>NC_073253.2:71512500-81512500 GCF_029289425.2 Pan paniscus
AGCGCTGATTGGTGCGTTTATAAACCTTTAGCTAGACACAGAGTGCTGATTGGTGCATTTACAAACCTCTAGCTAGACACAGAGTGCTGATTGGTGTGTTTACAATCCTTTAGCTAGACACAAAAGTTCTCCAAGTCCCCACCTGACCCAGAAGCCCAGCTGGCTTCACCTCTCAATGGCACTCTCCGCGGGACTTTGCAGCACCTAGCCCGGGCACTCCGGCAGCCCAGAAGGAGCTCATCCCCCAATCAAGCCCAGCAGGCACTGAGCCCCTGACCACCCGGAACCCGCACCGGCCTGCGAATGCCACGCGCAGCCCCGGCTCCCGCCGGCACCTCTCCCTCCACACCTCCCCAAGAGCAGAGGGAGCTGGTTACAGACTCGGCCAGCCCCAGAGTGGGGCCCCCACAGCACAGCGACAGGCTGAAGAGCTCCTCAAGTGTGGCCAGAGCGGACGCAGAGGCCGAGGAGGTGCCAAGAGCCAGTGAGGGCTGCTAGCACGTTGTCACTGCTCACATATGCACATATATACACGTGTATACATATACATATGTATATACTTGTATATACATGTATATATGTATATGTATTCGTGTGTATGTACATGTATATAGGTGTACAGATGTATATAGTATGTATATATACATGCATGTGTACATGTATACATTAGGTACAGTTTACATGTATGTATATATGTACACATGTATTCCAGTGCCTGTATATATACACATAATCTATACATATGTGTATATTCATATACTCATATGTATACATATGTATATTCATATACATATGTATATTCATATACACATATGTATACATGTGTATATTCATATACACATATGTATACATGTGTATATTCATATACACATATGTATACATGTGTATATTCATATATACATATGTATACATACATGTGTATATTCATATACACGTATGTATACATACATGTGTATATTCATATACACGTATGTATACATATATACACACATATACATACATATACATACACACAAATTTTCTTTAACCATTTGTCTATTGATGAACACAGTTTGTTTCTCTATCTTGGCTACTGGGAATAATGCTTCAATGAACATGGCAGTGCAGATATATCTGAGATACTGATTTCATTTCCTTTGGATATATGCACAGAAGTGGGATTGCTAAATCATTCAGTAGTTCTATTTTTAGTTTTTGGAGGAAACTCCATACTGTTTTCCATAATGGTTGTGCCGATTTACAATTGTACCCTTTTCTTCACATCCTCACCAACACTTAATTATTTTTTGATTTTGTGATAATAGCCATCCTAGTAGGTTTGCGGTCTTATCTCATTGTGGTTTTGATTTGCAGTTCCCTGATGACTAGTGATGTTGAGCACCTTTTCATACACCTGTTGGCAATCTGTATGTCTTCTTTGGAAAAATGTCTTTTCAGGTCCTTTGCTCTATTTTTAATCACGTTATGAGTTGCATGAGTTCCTTATGCATTTTGGATATTAAGCCCCTATCAGATATGTGGTTTGCTGTGCAGGAATTTTTTAGTTTGATGTAGTGCTACTTATTTGTGTTTGACTTTGTTGCCTGTGCTTTTGGTGTCATACCCCCAAAAATTATTGGCAAGCCCAGTGTCAAAAACTTTTCTTCTCTCTTTTCTTCCAGGATTTTTATAGTGTCAGGACTTGTATTTAAGTCTTCAATCCACTTTGAGTTGATTTTTGTATATGGTGTGAAATAAGAGTCCATTTTCATCCTATGGCAAGTAAATATCCAGTTTTCACAACACCGTTTACTGAAGAGACCATCCTTTCCCCATTGTGTTTTCTTGGCACCTTTGTTGAAAATGAATGGACTAAATTCATAACTTGGCCTCTGGGCTCTCTATTCTGTCCCACTGGTCTCTGTCTCTGTTTTTATGGCAGTACCATACTGTTTTGACTACTATAGCTTTGTAATAAAATTACAAATGCCTTACCATTCCATGTCATTTCCTTCTGCTCTGTCCACACCATTTTGAATAATTTATTCCTTAAACTCCTTTCAGATTACCAAAGTATTTCCTAATAATTGGTTGTATGTGCATTAAATATCTCTAGAAGGAAACACAAAAAAACAAGTAATCATTTTCTATGAGCTAGGAAACTGGGTGGGGAAAAAAACTTTTCATTGTATACTTTTACAATTCTTATTTTTGAATAATGTGGATGCATTAGCTATATATGTGCATGCATAATATATATACAAATATACATAAATGTGTATGTAGATATATAAATAAATAAAATGCAGTAATATCTAATATAACTATTTTTCTGTATATTTATTCTAACATGAAAACTTTTTTTAAATTTAACTTTTATTTTACATTCAGGGGTACATGTGCAGGTTTGTTATATAAGTAAACTTGTGTCATGGGGGTTTGTTGTACAGATTATTTCATCACCCAGCTTTAAGCCTAGTACCTATTGGTTATTTTTCCTGATCCTCTCCCTCCTCCCACCTTCCATCCTCCCATAGGCCCCAGTGTATGTTGTTCCCCTCTATGTGTCCATGTGTTCTCATCACTGAGCTCCCACCTGTAAGTGAGAACATGCTGTCTTTTTTTTGGCAGGGGGGAGGGGCAGTGAGACAGAGTCTCGCTCTGTCACCCAGGCTGAAGTGCAGTGGCATGATCTCAGCTCACTGCATCCTCCGCCTCCTGAGCTCAGATGATCTTCCCACCTCAGCCTCCCGAGTAGCTGGGATTACAGGCATGTGCCACCATGCCTGTCTAATTTTTGTGTTTTTAGTAAAGACAGGGTTTCACCATGTTGGCCAAGCTGAGAACATGCAGTCTTTGGTTTTTGGTTCTTGCTCTGGTTTGCTAAGAATAATGGTCTCCAGCTCCATCCATGTTCCTACAGAGAACGTGATATCATTCTATTTTATAGCTGCATGGTATTCCATAACATGAAAACTTTTACTGTGGCACATCTTTAGACTTTTGTACTTTTTATAGGATTACTTCTGTACTTTAGGAGGAGATTTGGAATTCCTCATTAGTATCTACATAATAAAGTATAGTTTTTTTGGGAATAAAACTATTTGAAACTAGACATCTAAAATTAAATCATGAAGTAAAAGTGAACTCAGCTTTAAAAAATAATTGAAAAGTTAAGTTGCCTTTAAAAAGTAATTCCTCATATTACCTAAATTGATACTTAGCTATATTGTGTGAAGATATTTCTAGACCAAGGACATCTTTAACCTGTGAATTAAAGTCTCTATTCATGGCTTTTTTTTTTCTTTAACTATGGAGACCTTAGGAGCTAGAGAGATACAATAAAAGGAAGAAGAGATTTTTTTTTAAAATGACATCTGCTTAAAGGAGAAGTCATTAGATCTATTATCTTCCTACATCAACCAACTATAAAGGTAAAATAAACTATTTTTCAGATAAACAAGATCTCAAAAAATTTACTTACCATGCACCCTTTCTAAGGAAAGTACTGATGGATGGGCTCCACCAGAACAAGGAAGTAAACCAAGAAAGAGTGAAACAAGAGATTCAATGCAAGAAAGATGTAAAGGAAGTCTTTAAATTAATGGGAAAGGAGATTCCAAGAAAACAGTAGGCAATCCTAGGTATCGATCATCCAATTAATGTGGTCCAGAAGGTTCTACAAGAGACATCTTCCAAAAAGTAAAAGTGATAGTGTACTTAATTTGTTTGAATGTATAAAGAAGAGATTTACAGGGGGAGTGTTTGGAAATTAGTGATAAATACATAGAAAACTAAGCAAATGGAAAAACAAGTCAGACATTCACTTTAGGGAAAGAAAATGTAAGGGGGAAAAGCAATCATATTCTATTATATTACTGAGCTTTCTTTGTCACTTATGTATTGTCATAATAACATGTTTACTGGGCACTGATTCTAAGTTTACTGGGATGGTGGGTAGATGGGAATTGTTCTCTCTCTCTCTCTCGATCCCTGTATGTGTGTATGTGTAAGAGAGCAATATGTTCAGTTTCCATAGAGGTAAGTTGATGGTTATGCTAAAACAGAAAAATTTTTTAAAAGTAGCAATATAAACATTTTTTCCAGGGATACGCAAATAATATATCAGAGGAGCTGAAAATAATTGCCTCTGGAAAACTGGTAATGAGAGCAAAAAGAAAGGCTGCTCTTTCTCATAAAATCTATAGAGTTATTTGACTCTTGTCATAGGCCGATTTTCTGGAAAGTAGATTCCGAGATGGATCCAAGAGTTTTATTGGGGAGTATTCTTGGGATCAAGGAAGAGACTGGAATGAAGAACAAGGGAGCCTGTTCTTTATAGGTCAGCTCCTTTGGGGAGGTGGCAGGGTGGACGGTGGATCTAAGAGCAAATAGCATATTCATCACATGGAATGTGTTTGTGCTCATGTCATAGAAGTTGGAGAACAGAACCTTCAGCTCTTTTAACTTGTTTTCTTAAAAAATAACATGTTATTGTCATACACATGTCTTAATTCAGTGGTTGTTCTACACTCAAGATGCCTCCCATAGAAACCTGCCTTCCAAAAAAAGGAGGTATGTGGGTAACACAAAAAAGATCTGGGTATTCTTGCATGTCAGAGTTTGGGAAGCACTCTGTTAAATCCATTGTCACTCAGATTTATTTGTCCATAGACCCATTTTCAAATCACATGATGCTATCCTAAGGAATACACTAATAAACTCATTTAATTATTGTTGAGCTTTCTTCAAGAATGCAATCCCCAATGTTGTCATTGTTCTTAGAAGGAAACATAACTGTCTTTAGGAGGAAGATTCCAAGAATTGGTTGGTTGTGGTGAAAACAGAGTCTGCCTATACATGCCTGGGTGAGCATTGAAAAATGGAAACAAAACAAACAAAACACACCTCAGGCAAAAGAGGAGAACCAGGGGAAAGAATAAAAATAGGGGTGAGGAGTGGAGGCTGTTTTGAACCAGGTTTGAAAAATGCAGTAAGCATCAAGGGGAGTCGTAAGAGCACAAATGGGAAGCCATTTTTTTGCTTGTTTTTAAATAAAAGTTTAGAGGAGGGGAAGGCTTTCTCCCCAGGAGGCTGGGTGGAGGAAAAGGATCTTATTAAGGAAGAGGTGGGTTGGATTCCAGGAAAGGCAGGCAACTACACTGAGGTTCAGGTGAATGAGATCATTTAGTTTCAACCTAAACTGGCTGTGTCTGGAGCAGCCAGACGTCAGGAGCCTGGGATCTGCCAGGGACTCTGCAAAAACAGGAGCAAACCAGCCTGGGGGGAAAGGAATGGAAAGTGCAGGGCATGACTTAAGTGTTAGGTTTGATCAGTCAAGATCAGTGACTCTTAGTGTGTCTGTGATTGTGTCTGTGATTTTTCCACCTGTGTTTAATCTGTTTGGTAAAACTTCCCCAGGCTGGGCTAGCTTTATTCTCTGAAACGGAGACTGTAATAAATGTCTTCCCCATTGCAGAGGTCTGAGATAAAGAACAGTAAATTAAATTTATTAAGGAGGTATGATATACCAATGAAAAGATTGGAGATTAAGGAAATAGAAAACAGATATACTATAGAAAGTATCAATATAGTAAAAATTTGATACTCTGAAAATATGAAAAAAAACCTGACAAACTCCTGGCTGGGGGGAGGTTTGGGAAAACAGAGTGGTCTTTTGATTCTAAGATGACCCTCTAGAGAATAAAAAAAAAATATGTGCACATCTTTATCTTTGGTCTTATAAGAGTGGGTGAAGGAAGTGAACTGGGTGAACATGAAATTACTTGCAATTGAGTAAGCCTGGGAAAATTTCACTAAGAGAGCTAATGGTGGATGTGAGGATAATCTTTACAGGTTCTAAGCATTTTTCTCTTCTGAAACTGTGTGTGTGTGTGTGTGTGTGTGTGTGTGTGTGTGGTCAGAGGAGGGGAGGGGGGGCAGGTGGTTGTTTAAAATATTAAATAGGTACAGCTGGGTGTGGTGGCTCACGCCTGTAATCCTAGCACTTGGGAGGCCGAGGCAGGCAGATCACCTGAGGTCAGGAGTTCAAGACCATCCTGGCTAACATGGTGAAACCCTGTCTCTACTAAAAATACAAAAAATTAGCCAGCCATGATGGCACACGCCTGTTGTCCCAGCTACTCTGGAGGCTGAGGCAGGAGAATGGTGTGAACCCAGGAGGTGGAGCTTGCAGTGAGCCAGGATCGTGCCACTGTACTCCAGCCTGGGTGACAGAGTGAGACTGTCTCAAAAAAAAGAAAAAAAATAAATAGATACTAAAAAACATTAAAATATATATGTAGGGTAACAAAATTATTGTGATAAAAGCCAATAAGTGGTTGCCAGGGCTTAGGGCTGGGAGGAGGGTAGGACTCTCAAGAGGAAGGAAATTGTTTCTTAGTGTTAATGGATCAGCTCTGTATTCTGATTGTGATGGCAATTACAGGAATCTATACATGCAATAAAATGTCAAAGAGCTACATACACACTCTCAAAAATTGTACATGTAAAAACTAGTGAAATCTGAATAAAGCCTGCCATTTAGTTCAATGTCAGTTTCCTGGTGTTGTGAATTGAACTGGTCTTATGTAAGATTATATCATTGGAGGAAGCTGGATGAAGGGCTCATAGGAACTCATTGAACTCAAATTTCTATTTGAAATTTCTATATGAGTATGAAATTATTTCAAAATAAAGAGCTTAAAACACTTGCGGGGGGGGTGTTAAATAATAAGAATACGACAGATATTCATTACCAACCACCCACTTGAAGAGTGCATTACCATTACTTTAGAAAGCTTTAAAGCACTCTTTCCCAACCTCTTCCCTCTCCCTCTCCCATCAGAGACAACTAGTAACTAGATTTTTGTATTCATTATCTCTTTGCTTTTCTCTATAGTTTTAACTTCATGTATTTATATCCTCCTAAATGTATTTAGTTTTGTGTGTTTTGAATGCTACGTAAATTGAGTCATTCTGCATATATTCTTCCACCACTTGCTTTTTTACTTAACATTTCCTTTCTAAATCTCATCTGTGTAGCTTTTTTTTTGAGATGGAGTCTCGCTCTGTTGCCCAGGCTAGAGTGCAGCAGCACAATCTCAGCTCACTGCAACCTCTGCCTCCCGAGTTCAAGCAATTCTCCCTGCCTCAGCCTCCCAAGTAGCTGGGATTACAGGTGCCCACCAGCATTCCTGGCTAATTTTTGTATTTTTAGTAGAGAGGGGGTTTCACCATGTTGGTCAGGCTGGTCTTGAACTCCTGACCTCAGGTGATCTGTCCGCCTTGGCCTCCCAAAGTGCTGGGATTACAGGCATGGGCCACCACACCCAGCCATCTGTAGCTTTTTTATTTATTCATTGATGTATTCATTGTGAATACACCACAATTTATTCCATTGTTAATCAACATTTGGTCTGTTTTCAGTTTTTTTTTTTTCTCCAATTACAAACAGTGCTGGTATAAACATTCTTTTACATGCCTCCTAGTAAACAGTGCAAGAATTCCTCTAGGGAATATACCTAGGGGTGAAATTTCTGGGTCAGAGAGTTCAGCTACTTTTTGTATTTACTAAATGATGCCAACTTATTTTCCAAAGTGGTGTAACTACTGCTGCACATTCTCAGTCACATCGGGTATTGTCAGGATTCTTACTTCTTGTGTGTGTGGTAAATATAAAATGGCATCTGATCATTGCTGTTCTAATTTCTCCCCAATTTCTAGTAAGACTGAGCATTTTCCATGTATTTGTTGCCATTTCTTTCTCTTCTGTGAAACACACATGTAACATTTCTGCTCATTCATCAGTTGGATTGTTCATTTTTTTCTTACAGGTTTATAGAGTTCTTTGTATATTCTGGGGCTTAATTCTCTATGTTATGAGTACCTTCTCCCAGTTTCTGACACTTATTTTTTTACTTTCATTACAGTGTCTTTTATTTTTATTTTTTATTTTTTGAGATAGGCTCTCACTCTTGCCCAGGCTGGAGTGCAGTAGCACGATTATGGCTCACTGCAGCCTTGACCTACCAGGCTCAAGCGATCCTCACACCTCAGCCTCCCAAGCAGCTGGGACTACAGGTGTGTACTACCATGCCCAGCTAATTTTTAATTTTTTGTAGAGACGGCATCCTACTGTTTCCCAGGTTGGTCATTACAGTGCATTTTAAGGAACGTAAATTCTTAATTTTAATGTGGTTGATCTCATTTTAAGAATCATTCTATTTATAATATACATATTTAGAAAGTCTTTATAAACTAGGAAGCTATAAAATTATCAATGCGTATTAATTTTTGATAAGTTTTGTAATTTTGCTTTTCAAATTTAAGTCTTTAATACACCAGAAATTGGCTTTTTGTGTGATATAAGAGGTCCAATTTTATTTTTTTAACACATGAGTAATATGTTTTCCCCATAACCACATATTGAAATAATTAATATTTCCTCCAAGTGTCTGCAATGCCAGCTCCAGGAAAAAAAAATTTCTATGCATGTGTGTTATGTTTCTGGATTCTATATTCTGTTGCCCTGGCCCATCTATATGATTTATCCCAATACCACACTATCTTAATTGCTATAGCCCTAGAACAATTGTAATATCTGGAGGACAAGATCTCCTGTAGGGTTCTTCTTTTTGAGTGTCATGTCTTTTCTTGGTCCTTGGCTCTTTCATATTCATTTTGGGATTAGTTGCCAGGGTTCCTGAGAAGCTCATGGAAATTTCTATTAGGATTATATTAAATACATAAAGTCATGTGCCTCCAAGTGTATGTGCTTATATACCTGATAACATTTTGCAGCCAAGTAGATCATATGTAGAGCATTATAATTCATCAGATCATTGTGGCATATCAGAGGCAGGGGGTTGGTTTGGCATGGAGTTGCATGAAGTTGGTGCTTCTTTCCCAGCTCCAGTACATCAAAATTTAACAACAATATGGAAAGAGAGTTTATGCTCAAATTGCCATGAACAGAGTTTTCACCTACAAAGGGTTGTTCCAAAATCAGAAGATCTCAGGAATTGCTATTACTGTTACATGAGTACAGTGAATTGCTATTGCAATTCCAGTGAAGTTTGTATTTCTGGTGTGCTTAGTACAAAACATTGCAATCAGACCTGAAAGCAAATGCTATAGAATACAGCAGTCAAAAAAGTCTTTGGTCTTTAGTATGGCTATCCATGTCTTCTTATCCATAAAGAATTTGTAATAATTTTTCAGAACAAAGACTCTTGATCCAATTCAGATGAGAATGTGTGATTATACAAATATGGGTGCAGGATGAACATAAAAAATAGGAAGATGTAGACTACTCTGCTCTCAAATCAAATTAATATTCCTTTTTTTGCAGTTTAATTAGGCATAAATAAAAAGCCACGTGAAGCCTGGAGATACTGGACATAGCAGATTTGTCAAGCCATTTTTCCCACCACCAGTGCCTGAGCACGACCTCATTTATCTTGGTCAATGAAGCTCAAGGAAGCATTGCACTTTGGCTTCCGCTTTAAGTTTTGTATGTTGATATGTATCCCATGTCTTCTAACAATAAAGTGCTATTTCACTGACATTAATCACTGTCAAAGTCTTTCTGGTAAATTCCTTAGGCACTCGCCTTGCGGGAAAAGGCATCGGTTTGCCATATCCTAAGAAATGGGCTGTTCATAATGTTGTGTTGTAACTTGATTCTTGTGAGGCATTGGTTGAATAGAATAATAGACCAGAGTCAATGACGATACACAGAGGCTAGCCCTTCAAAGATGGCTCCAAAAATTAATTCTTGTTTTTATTTGCCTATAGTGTCAGTTCAATTGACTAATAATATGACTCTTGGTCATATTACTATGATTAAGAAAAGGTACCACTTTTCAAATAGTCTAGGTGTTTAATCTAAAATTACATAACAGTTTCTTGCTGTTTGGGAGTATAGGGTAGCCAGGCAGGATCCTTGCACTTAAGAAACTTAAAATGTAATACATGAAAAAGCAAGTGAACAAAAAAAACCTTGGTTATCAATTGGTCAACTGCATTAATTGAGCATCCATTTGAGATAGAGCAGTGGTCTTCAAACTTTTTTGAATGCTTTTCTCCTAAAAGAATTTTTTTTTATTATTATTATACTTTAAGCTCTAGGGTACATGTGCACCACATGCAGGTTTGTTACATATGTATACATGTGCCATGTTGGTGTGCTGCACCTCCTAAAAGAATTTTTAAAAGCTGGACACCTGCTCCTATTTCTGCTGCCAATGTGAAGGTATCAAAAAGAAATTGCCATTGGGGGCTGCTACGCAGGCACAATACGCTATGCTAATTAACGAAGACCGCTTCAGGTAGGATCAAAAAACATGACTGGTTTATTAGGATGCGAGTTTTAGACGGAGTCTCACTCTGTTGCCCAGGCTGCAGTGCAGTGGCACGATCTCGGTTCACTGCAACCTCCGCCTCCCGGGTTCAAGCGATTCCCCTGCCTCAGCCTCCTGAGTAGCTGGGATTACAGGCGCCTGTCACCATGCCAGGCTAATTTTTATATGTTTTTCGTAGAGATGGGGTTTCACCATGTTGGCCAGGTTGGTCTCGAACTCCTGACCTCAGGTGATCCGCCCACCTCGGCCTCCTAAAGTGCTGGGATTACAGGCGTGAGGCACCGTGCCCGGCCGGGTGTGCTGCATTTTCAGCACGTACACCAAGTGTCTCCTCATGGGGCTAATGTGTGGGAGCAGGGAAGCCACAGTTCACTTTCCAGAACCCAAAAGGGGCAAAGTGACATCATAAAATTGTCAGAATGTCCCTTGACACAACCGTACTTGTTTGTCTGCAGCACCGTGTCCTTGGTGAGCCCCTCTTCCCTTCTGGACATGAAGACATCGCCCAGAAGTAACTCTTTAACTTAAGATATCTTTAACGTAAGATAGAATCAAGTTCTTTTTGAAGCAAAAACTGCATAGTCACAGCTATTACTAGAAAAAAAAAAAAAAAACAAGTTCAGAGAATCAAGCACTTGTCCTCGTAAGTTTTGATTACTATTGCCTTTGGGTCAGATTCTCTCATTAGAGTCAAATAAATGTTTTCCATCATGACCAAAAAATGTTTTATACAAATTCCATTTCCCAGAACTCTGTGAATGAAATGGAAACCCCCTTTTCTGGTTGTGGAAAAAAACCAATCCAAAACAAACCCCACAACCTCCCAGCTCCATCTTTCTTAAGTACCCCCTGTTTTTGCTAGGTGGCGCCATAGGCTAATGCATGGGTCTTCCTCGGCTTCCCGGGCGGCCGCCTTCTGTGAGGCAGGAACAAAGGCCTTTGCGGTTCCCTTGGAGTTTAAGATCAGACCAGCCCACAGGAGATGAGATCCGTTTGCCAAGACTCGCCTCTGTCGTGTTAGGAGCTGCCCCCTCCCCTCTCCTGATTGATCACAGCTGGTAGTGAGGGGATTCTTGGCCATGTGCTTTAGCCGTTCTTGAGGGAAATTCTGGGGGATCTTAAACTTGATCCTAAATATTGCGTTTCTCTCTATCTAAGTCTCCTAAAAATTGTTCATGTATTTGGGGAGGAAGGCTCACGCTCATATTGAAGAGTGAAAGGAAGGGGACAATAATTCAAAGGTTTGCACCAACTCCCTCCCAATCCCCTGCACAAGGTTAATGTGTGGGGAAATCCCTGTCCTTCCTGAGAGCCCTGATGTTTCCCAGTCTGGCAGGGGCCAGGACAACCTTTCTCCATCCTGCAGGTCACAGAGCCAGCTTGTTGTGGAGGAACAGGAGGCCCTGTTGTAGGAGGGGTGGCACAGGTCCCACAAGCCCTATGGGGTTTGGAGGACACCCAGGCGCCTACTGACTTAGCAAGAGAATCCCCTTTCCCACCCTGCTAGAGGCCTGAAGCTCCAAATTACTGACTTCTTTGCCTTAAAGCATTAGAGACTCCCCGAACACAAATATGACAGAAAAGCTTTACTTGGAAATGTTGGAGGATGAATTGCAAAATGGCACTGCTCGGAGAGATCCCCAGGGAGGAGCTGGTCGTGGACCGGGCGGGGCGGCGAGGGCTGCAGGGAGCAAGAGCAGAACACTGGAGTGGAGGCGACTTCACTGCCTTCGCGCCTCCAGGAGGAACCACGGCTTCCTTCTGCCTGCAGTGTCTGCAGCCTGGGAGTCCCCCAGATCCGTGATGGCCAAGGCCGCATGCCCCGGAGAATCTGGATTTCAAATACTGTCCTGATAGCTGCCTAAACACCCACATAGTAGTCCTCCCATGGGTCCTGGTTGGGGTTCAAACACATTCCTACCCTACCCAGCCTTCCCTGAAATCCGCGTCATGCTGAGGGCAGCCCTGACAGTGGCCGCGGGTCCTTGTTGAGGACGCAAGAGGAGGAGGAGCCTCAGCCAGGTGAAAGATCGTCCATATATTCCAAGAAGGAAGCTTCATAAACATGCAAACCTGCACAGCACAGGACACACTAGTAGGAATGCTCTTAACATTGCAAGTCAGAGGACAGATTCCAGAAAATAGAAGGGAGAAAATACATAAGTAATATATAAAAGTCAAAACGGGAAGGAGAAGAGCTTTTAAAAATTGACAAAAAACATATTCATATATAGAGATTATATATTAATGTATATATGAATATATATGACATATATATAGTCACAAGAAGAAAAACACAAAAACTCCAAAATTAGAGAGAGAAGAAGCTGGGAATAAAAACATATATATCTATGGATTTTTCATGACTATATTTTGAGTTCACTTGTGATACTCATCCAAAAGATATTTATTTGAGCAATTGTAGAAATGTGTATGATGCCATGTCCATCTCAGTATCTCTGTTTCAACCTTGAGGAATCTATCAGCCCTTCCTGCATTTATCTCTGTCACAGGAACAATGCTTCTTTTGGCAGTAAACATCAGTATACTTAAGTGCCATGAGTCATATTTTCAATTTTTAATTAAATCATGGTCTAGCTAAGGTTTGATTTATTTTGGCCTGAATTAATTTAGACCCTGGTCCACATAAATTTACATAGTTTATTTAATCCAGCTCATGACTGCATAGATTGTAAAATCCCTTAGATAGCTACAGTGTAGATCGTAAAAATCACCCTCTTATCAAGCAAGGAATGGTAGAATATAATCTCTGGGGGTGGTGTTAACTTCATTCTTAAAACTAGCCTCACGAAAGAAATGTGTTGTATTCCTAAATAAAGGCTTTTATGAGATCATCTAAAGATATTGCATCCCATATGTTTTCACTCTAAAAGTTTGAATGATATGGTAAAGCCTCATTAAGTGGTGCTGATGCGTGCTTTTTTCTTTCTTTCCCAGAATGGTTATAGAAGGTCATAAATCTATATAGTAAGCACCCTGCAAAAAGCTCATCTGCTGCACTCAAATATAGTAAATACTGTTTAAACAGCAGAAGTGTGAGTCATACCGGTATCATTTTCCTAGAATTCTGATAAAAAAGCATCATGGCTAATTAATGTTCCCAAGAAAGGGTCACAGCTTGCAGGAAATGAATCGGAAGGTGACAGGAAGAAAGGGTGGGGAGCTCAGAACGCTCTGGCTCAGGATTGTTGGCAAGATCCTTGTTCCTGCAGCCAGGAATTGACAGCAATCATGAGGAAGAGAATAAATCACGCTGCACATTGAAACTCAGATTTTTTTTTTTGACACGGAGTCTCACACTATCGCCCAAGCTGGAGTGCAGTGGCACGATCTCCACTCACTACAACCTCCGCCTCCTGGGTTCAAGCAATTCTCCTGCATCAGCCTCCCGAGTAGCTGGGATTACAGGCTCCCGCCACCATGCTCGGCTAATTTTTGTATTTTTATTAGAAATGGGGTTTCACCATGTTGGCCAGGCTGGTCTTGAACTCCTGACCCCGTGATCCACCCGCCTTGGCCTCCCAAAGTGCTGGGATTACAGGTGTGAGCCACCACGCCCGGCTGAAACTCAGATTTAACCAGACTGGAAATGCAGGGACAGAGAGACAGAGAGAAGATGGAGAGGAGGGAAGGATGATAGGACATGATGGCCAGAGGGTTGGGGGGTAAAGATTGGGGTTCAGGGGAAAATGGCTGACAGAACAGCATTGAAACCCCCCTCTGCTACTGATTTGGTCTGGGCCCTGCAGTTAAGTTGTTTTTGTGGGTTTGGGGTTTCATGGCACTTCTGAATGTTAAATATGATTGGATGAGCACAGCTGGCAATTCAGCATTCATGACTCAGCTGAACTTGTGACCTATAGCAGGACATCTCGTAACCCTCAGAGGAGAAAGTGAGTCAGACGCATTTTCTGCAAAAATGAAATTTGCCTTGTGGGAAGAAAGAATGCTCCTCATGCATGTGTGTTGAGTGGAGCATAGATGTTTGCCCTGCCTGCCGTCCAGGAGGTGGGGGCTGGGTGGAGGTGGGAGGAGCCGAGACCAGGCCAGCATGGAGGTTCTCAGGCTGCTTTCTTGTCTTCAGCTCATTCTTTATATTGGGTTGCACCCCCTGCATTTCCAAACAAACCATCAGGACACAAGGTCCATCAAAGGATTCTTTTTTCTCACGAATGGGTTGATGAATAGGATACATTTGCAAAGATCTGAAAATCAAATTAAATTTTCATGACATGCTTAATGAACTTATTTGTCAGACAGAAATCAGTATTCTTCCAGGAAATCTGGAAAGAGTGGGTATCATGCTTCTAGCAATTCCTGAAAATCCTCATGTATTATTAATTTTCCTGGAGGGAGGGACTATGAGAGCCATTGCTGGTTTGCAACACCAAAAGCTTAGCTTTGTCTCAAGAAGGTATACTAAACCTTCTTTCTAAAGATGCTGTTTTGATGTGCCTTATTGCACTTTTGACAGGGGTTTGGGGGTGGGGAGGAGATGACTATTGAATAATCCAGTCAAATGTCTGGTATTGCAAATCCCTAAACCTTGGGGCAATTTGGGCTGATCCCAAGGAATTGGGACACATTAGCAGAACTCTCTTCCCTACTCGGTGCCCGGCAAGGGAACCGATGATCCCATTGTGCATGCAGTGAGAAGAAAAGTTGGGTTTCAGTGAGAATCTAAGTACTGTTTGCCAATCCATCAGCAAACACTGGAAAGTCCCATTTGCATGTGATATTGTTTTTGTAAAAATGATGCCTTCACTGAATGGAAATAAGAAGTCAAGAAAACCTGAGTAATATTTACACTTTATCACGGGAGTCGAGGCTTATGCTCAAAACCCAGCTCCACAACTAACTAGCTGTTTGGGCGTGGACATATCATGTTATTTCTTCGAGTCTCAGTTTCCCAGGGGGACTGGGTTTTTTAATCAGTGCAAGCCTGCTCAGCTCTAAACCATCTTTCAAGCCTTCTAAGTTTCTTTTATTGTATTTTGGATACATCCTGGAAATGCAGGGCACGTAATTGATTTTTCCAGATCTCCCACTATTGTTTTCAGAGTATATACAGTAGATATTTTTTGGACAGGGAAGTTACTGTATCGCCTACATTTTTATGGTAAAAATGTACTTTTAATGATATGAAAAGGTCTCAACCTTTTTGAATGTACATAGGCCACAGAACCAGCCTTGGCCCTTGCAGGTTCATCTTAAAGAGTAGACATCATCACTGAAGTAGTGTTGCCAGTAATCTGACAGAAACAACACTAACCTACATCTAACTTAGATCTACGCAGAACAAAAAGGAGTTCTGGGAGGTCAAATGTGGGTAAGGATAGTTGGAGAGGGGATGGAGTTAGGCAAGAAAACCTGACAGGAGCCAGGCCAGGCCCTCCCTGAGCTGGGAGGATGTGCTTGGGTAAGCAGGCAGCCCCTTTCCTGCTGAAACCTTACTAGTGACCTCTTCTGCTCACACTGGGGCATGGAAAATGGGAAGGAATGACATTTTCTGCCTTGGTAATTGTTTGTGCATAGATGCTTTATGGCCTAGTAATCTCCTAAACAGCTGGTACCATGTCCTGTACTGAATAGAGGGAGATAATCTTCTTTTTAAATTTTGTTTGGATCCCAGCCTCTCTCACCTTTCCTGAAGTTAATATTGCAGTGCCTAAAAGGGCTCTTTTCCCAAGGATTCTGTAAAGTCTAATAGCATTACAGAGCATGGGAGGGGTGATGAAACCAGGCAGCTTGCTCTATTTTACTGCCATAGGTGCAAACCTCTACACCTAGGGGTGTGTGTGTGTGTGTGTGTGTGTGCACGTGCATATGTATGGGGCAGGGAAGGGAAGGGAGATTATGGGAGAGAGACCTTCCTGAGCATTGGAAAGGTGACTGTGATGGTTAGTTTTATGTGTCAACTTGGAGAGTATTTTTGGATGAATTTAACATTTAATTTGATGAACATTAATAGCAGATTGCCCTCCATAATGAGGGTGGGTCTTAGCCAATTGAAGGCCTGAATAGAACAAAAAGACCAGCCTCCCCGAGCAGGGGAGAATCCTCCTGCAGACCGCCTTTGGACCTCATCTGCACCATCAGCCCTCCTGGGTCCCTAGCCTACCAGTCCACACTATAACAGCCTGCATAACTGTGTGAACCAATTCCTTATAGTAATTCTCTTTATATATGTACAAGTATCTCCATCCCATCGGTAGATCCCCATCCAATAGGTCTGTTTCTCTGGAGAACTCTGACTACTCCAGTCTTTTGTGAACTTCCCTATTTCCTCACTCTTCTCTTCTCTCTTTACATCCTATAGTTGTTTCCCTTAAGTCTTCATCCCCTCTGTTATTGCAGGTGGGGTTCCCTGGGAAGCAGACTCTGAGACAGAGTTAAGAGCACAGGATGTTTATCAGGCAGTGCCCTTGGGATCAACATCTGGGAAAAGGATGGAGCAGAGTAGGATTGGGTTGAAGGAGAAGTAGAACTTCGAAGTGACCAATAGCAACCTCAGCCAACTGCAAGGGGAGCTCTGAAGCTTACATGGCCTGCCAGACCTGTTCCATGCTGGGCTGAAAGGTAGGCCCCAATGTGCCAACCTCAGTCAGCCATTAAGTGTGGGCTGCCTGTGGGACAGCAAGCCCTTGGACCAGGCATCTCTCTGCAGCTAAGACTGACCTGAAGGGCTGGAGGTGAAGGCTGTCCACCACCTGCACCCCTGACAGGTGAGGCAATGGGGCCTTCCTGCATGTGGAAGCTGGGTGCTGTGTCTTTATGTCCACCATACCTTAGTTGGAGACTGTCATCCACCCATAGACATTTCCCCCATTTTTAAGTACCTGATGATTATCCGGATGCTTAGCTGCCCCCAATAAAGACAACAGTTCTCAACCTCTCTTGGAGCTAGGTGTGGCTCTGTGACTCCTTTTTGGGCAATGGAATATTAGCAGAAATGTGTGTGCAGCTTCCACGGCGTATCCTTAAGTGGAAGAGTAGGTGTTTTTCTTCTCTCCTTTTCCTTCTTACTGACTGGGAGACAGATGTAATAACTTGGGCTCCAGCAGCCACTTGGACCATGAAGTTACCTTGGAAATGAAAAGTGTATGTGGCATAAAGTTAGAGAAGACTCTTTGCCCCGTGGATTATTTACCAGCCCAGCTCTGGCTGCCTCTAGACCTCTTGAACATGAGAGAGACATAATCTTTCTTATTTAAGTCACTCTCACTCAGGAATTTTCTGTTTCTTACAGCTGAAACCAATTCTGATATATAGCTAGTCCCTGACTTATGATGGTTTCACTTACAATCTTTGGACCTTAAGAGGGTGTGAAAGTGATACATATTCAGTAGAAGGCAATAGGATACTCTCTTTCGATGCTGGGTGGTGCCAGTGAACTGCAGCTCCCAGTCAGCCACGTGATCACAAGAGTAAACAACCAATGCTCTGCTGTGTACTGTATTCAGTAAGTTACATGAGATATTTGACACTTCATTATAAAATAGGCTTTGTGTCAGAAGCTTTTGCCCAACTCTAGACTAATGTAAGTGTTCTGAGCATGTTTAACATAAATGAGACTAAGCTATAATGTTCAATAGGTTAGGTGTATCAAATGCATTTTGACTTATGATATTTTCAACTTCATGATGGGTTTATCAGGATGTAACCCCACTATAAATCCAGGATCATCTGTATTATCTCATCATTCTTCCTCTACTTCTCTTGCTAAGATAAAGCCCACCACTGCATAGAAAAATAATCAAGTCCTACACCATTGGGTTCTTTCTAGTGTCTTGAAACCTCAGTCATCATCTCCAGTGGTCTTTCTCCTTGGCCCATGTCTATTACTCTGGCCTCTGAGACCATTGGCTTGGACAGGGGGTGGTATACATATAGGACTCAGCTTTGACCAGTGGGAAAGAATGAAGGGGCTTTTACTCTGACCTGTGACTAGTTCTCTCTCTGAATCTCCAAATTTAAAGTCACCTCATATAACAAGGATTAATTTCCTTCTAAACATACCCATTTGATTTGCATGAAAAACTCATATTCCTTCTATTTGCATACATTTGGCTCTATTTCATGCAAACCAGGGCTGAAACCCTTTAATAGTATTGAAGCCTGTTTTTAGTGCTGTAAACCTTTTGGGAGGGACTCAGCTTCTCCTTGCTCTGGGTTACATTGTCATATTGTATTACCCTCACTGACAATGAAGGGTTTCCACCCAAATGGCTTTCCCCAACCTTAGAGTAAGTGCTGGGGATGGAATAAATTTCACTTTCCTTTGCATTCCAAACCCGGGGGCAACCTGGGCGAAGACCGAGAACTGGGGGGAGTGGAGGTAGAAAAAAAAGAGAAAACATTCAGAAGGAGTGGCAGAAAGGCATCCATAACCTATTGTGAAGGACAGTCTCTAAGGTGGCCTCATGATCTTCGCACCGGGATATTCATGCCCTTATCCCTTCCCTTGAGTGTGGGTGGGCCCTGTGGCTTACTTCTAATCAACAGAATACAGCAAAAGTAATTATATGTAGGTGACCACAATTTATACAATTGTAATTCCTACCTCATGAGGAGACCCCCTCCTCTGCTGCCTTTGAAGAAGAAAGCTGCAGCATCGTGAGCTGCCCATAGAGAGGACGGTGTGGCAAGGAGCTGAGAGTCTGTCTCTGACCAACAGCCAACAAGAAATGGAAGCCCTCAGTCCTGTAACTGCAAGGAACTGAATGCTGCGAGCAACCTGAAAGAGCTCAGAACTGGGTCCTTTTACAGTTAAGACTGCCACCCCAACTAACACCTTGATTGCAGCCTTATGAGATCCTAGGTAGAGGATGCCTGACCCATGGAAACTGTGAGATAATAAATGTGTGCTGTTTTAAGCTAGTAAACTTCTGGTAATATTGCTACACAACAGTAGATAATTAATACATCCATAATAAGGACTTTGGCCTTAGAAAGGGAAAGGAAATGCAAATTTGTTGATGAAGACTTTTGAGAGCAAAATAACTGTTCTCTGGAAGACTGGGGTGGTGAGAACAACGCTTTGCTGTATGCTGTGCTAACAATTTTTAAGTGAGAAAAGGGAGAGAAAGGGAATAGTTGATCTCTTAGAGTCGGGGGTTGAAGCAAAACAAAAATCTATATTTTATAAAAATGACCAGCATGGGTTTGAATCATCGTGCTAGAGGAGGTGGAGGCCGTGGTGCTGGTGGTGAGATGTTAGAGAAATTTCTGCCCTCAAATTTGTGGGTGGCAGGTGACAGACACCAGGATGCTTCACAGGCCAGAGCTTCTGAGATGGGTCCCATCTGGTTCCATGGGCTCTGTGTCAGAAGGCCTGTGCTTGAGTCCCAGATCTACTGCACATTAACTGTGTCATCTTGGCCAAATGACTGCATCTCTACAGATCTTAGTTTCCACATCTGTAAAGCGGGGTTAATTATAGTACAGGTTAATAGGATTATTGTGTTGGGTCAATGAGGTAATGCATGAGAAGTGTCCAGCCTCGCACATAGTGAAGGCCTAACCAATGAGAGCTTTAAAAAATTAACGATTGGATGAGGAGTAAAAAAATAATGTGGACAAGTTGAGGCTTTCCAAGTACTTGTAGTGTTTGGGAAAAAATTGGGAGCAAATTACCTCTTTGCATTGACATTACCCATCAAGGTGTCAGGATTGTTGGAGCCAGTGATTTTCTTCCTTGGCTGTATATTAAAATTACCTGGGGTGATTTAGAATGTATTGATGCTTGGGCCCTGCCTCTGGAGATTCTTATTTAATTGGTCTGGGTGTAGCTTGGGCATCAGGACTTTGAAAAATTCCCCAGGTGATGCTAATGTGCAATCATGCTTGAGAATCACTGCTTTGGCCCTTTATCTGTTTCTTAATAGTGGCCCCTGATTGTTTCAGGTGTCTTTGTTTTGTTTACCCAGCTAGATGGCAAGTCCTTGTGGGCTCGCCTGTGTGTTATCCTTTGTGGGCTGGCAGAGTAAGAGGCATAGGGAACCAGAGGCCAAAGAGCTTGAGTTCTCCATCTGGTTTTTCCTAACTGGCTGTGGGGCCCATGGCCAGGGTCATGATCTGATTGAATATGTGCTATGCACTAGACACTTCTCCAAGTACTTTGCTTGCATCAGTTCATTTATTCCATCAGCCCGATAAACTGGTTCTATTATTAGCCTCAGAGCTAATAATAACACAGAGAAGTTAAGTAACTTGCCCAGGGTCACACCACTGTGCTTCTGACTGTGAGTGCAGGAAGCCTGAGCTCCCACCAAGACCCACTCCACCCTCGGCCTGACATGAGGCTGGTCTCAACTCTATTCATCTCCAGCGAGGAGCTAGATTGTCCTTGAGTCCCTCCCAGCTCTTATGTTTACAGTTCTGCTGCCCCCGCCAGCACCTAGCAGAGACATCACATAGTGGGTGGTCTGGTGCTATGTACTCGGAGACTGATTGTTACATCAAGGAATTGATTTCAGACTACAATGAGCACAACAGAACAAAGAGGGCAGACAGTTGGAAGCCACGACCTGGGAGGGTGGCTCTGCGTGGAAAGATGACCAGGTGAAAGGGATGATGTAAGAGGAACGTTTGTACATCCCTTTGTGCTTTTGGCCCTTGGGTTAGCTGAGTGAATGGGCAGAGGGATGTGTCAAAGTCAGCCAAAGGCTACTTTCACTGAGGATGTGGAAAGCTGACTATCCCTGCATAAAATAAGTGTCAGGAATTTGGGCAAGTCAAGCCTAAGAGCTAGAGAAAAGATGAAAAAGCCTCTGGAGTGGGTGTGACCCAAAAAGTAAAAAATAATTCTACATGACTGGAATTTTCCGCGGCCGCTGGATGTTAGGCTGGTAATGTCTGACGTTCAATTTTAAGTTGATGCCTGTGCTGTTCTGTGTGGTAATAATCCTTCATTAGCACTAAAATATCCGTGAAAGTCTGTTGCACACACAGTCTTTTGTTAGTGGTGCTTTGAGGGAATGAAGTAATAGGAATGGTGTTGGTAACGGAGAAAAATAATGAGGAAGACAGATGATGCTTGCAGGAGATAGCACAGAGAGCAGAGACAAAACGTTTAGGAGAACAGGAAGAGGTGTCAGTGGAAATATGAGTCCCTCAGGAATCCTCAGATGTGTTGGCTGAACACGAGGCTTAACGAAAGTTAATTGAACATATGAGAGAACAGGAAGCTCCTCAAGTCTGAGGCACTTGGGACACCCAGGAGGCCAACATGTGGGTTACTCAAGGTAAAAGAAGAAATTGAGAGAAAAGGTACAAAGTATGATTTCCGCAGTGAAACACAGAGTAATAAAAAGGACACTTCTTAATCTGCGTAGGTTTTAAGAAAAAGAAAAAATCCGAGGTAATGCCTTCGTCCACGCAGGGGTTAGATGACATAGCTCCACCTCAGATGTTCCTTAAGTCCTGTGTATGCCCTAAATAGATCTCCAATTCTGGTGAAAATCGGAATTACGGGGACTTTTCAGAATACTACTGTCTGGTCCCACTGCAGGAAAAGAGGCTGATGTCTTTGGGTCAGCAGCTGGCCTGTGCATGGGACTTTTAAAAGCTCCTCAGGGCTGGGCACAGTGGCTCATGCCTGTTATCTCGGCACTTTGGGAAGCCAAGGTGGGAGGACTGCTTGAGGCCAGGAGTTTGACTTGAGACCAGCCTGGGCAACATAGCAAGACCCTATCTTTAAAAAAAAAAAAAAAAACTAGCTGGGTGTAGTGGCGTGGGACTGTAGTCCTAGCTACTCAGGAGGCTGAGGTAGGAGGATCTCTTAAACCCAGGAGTTTGAGGCTGAAGTGAGGTAGGATTGTGCCACTGCACTCCAGCCTGAGTGAGAGTGAGACCCTGTCTCTAATAAAAAAGCAAACAAACAATAACAACAACAAAAAGAAATCAAAGCTTCTCAGGAAATTTACTGTGCAGCCAAGGTTGGAACCAACTGCCTAGAGTGCTATGCAACGAACACACACCTGGAGACAGGAGGGGGACAGCAATTCTGTAGAAAGGCTTGAGAAAGGAAAATAAATCTTGGGACCCCAAAATCACTAAGCCAAAGGGAAAAGTCAAGCTGGGAACTGCTTAGGGCAAAACTGCCTCCCATTCTATTCCTAAAACAGCTACTAAGATAAAAAAGTTACACACCTCCCTCACACTTTGCCCACAAGGAAATTAAACTCTAAGTTATCCCCCCTGCTTACGTGAGACAAATGCATATCTGATTGCTTCCTTCGCCCTATTGTTTAATGCAACCATTCGTCTTTTATCTACCTAAGACCTGGACCCTTCCCACTTCGAGGTGTCCTGCCTTTTCGGACCAAACCAATGTACACCTTACATATATATTTTTTGATGTCTCGTGTCTTTCTAAAACGTATAAAACCCAGATGTGCCCCGACCACCTTGGGTATATGTCGTCAGGGCCTCCTGAGGCTATGTCATAGGCATGTCCTTAACCCTGGCAAAATTAACTTCCTAAATTGATTGAGGCTTGTCTCAGATACTTTTTGGTTTACAGGCTTTAAGCTTCAACCAAATGTGTGTTTTCACATTTCTTCGTTTTAAACTTATTTGTTGGTCACATCGTATTAGGTGAGTGTGAGGAAGCTAGTAATAGGAACATTAATATCAGTTATAATATTCATACTGATTCGGGAGTGCCAGGAAGGGAAGAGCGTGGTCTCTTTAAATGATCTGGAAAGGGGGAGGGGAAGTGCCGGGTAGAGGAGGGCGTGGTCTCTGGCTAGGGCTCTACCCCCACGGACCTAGGTGGGGACAGGCACTCCTGCATTCCTGCTCAAATGTTGCATTTTCCAGGACCACCCTGGCCCGCGACACCCCCATCCTGTGCCTATAAAAACCCCGAGACCCTAGCAGGCAGACACAGGCGGCCAGACATTGAGAGGAGCACATCAGTGGAAGAAGACACATGAAGCTGGTGGGCGAGAGGACGTCTAGGGGAGCATGCTGGCGGCACACCGACAGGCCATCCACCAGCAGGCCATCCACCGGTGGAATGAGGTGGAGTTTGGCCGGGGCAGTTGGAGGAGAGCCCGGGCCACCGCAGCCCACTCCGGGGGAAAAACCAGCTCCCTTCTGGCTCCCCCATCTGCTGCGGGCTACTTCTGCTCGATAAAATCTTGCACTCATTCTCCAAGCCTAGGTGTGATCTGATTCTTCTGGTACACCAAGGCAAGAAACCCCGGGATGCAGAAACCCCTCTGTCCTTGTGATAAGGAAGGGGGTCTAGTTGAGCTAACAAACAAGCTGCCTACAGATGGCTAAACTAAAAGAGCATCCTGTAACACATGCCCACTTGGGCTTCAGGAGCCACACACATTCACCCCTAGACACTGCCGTGGGGTCAGAGCCCCTACAGCCTGCCCTTCTGTATGCTCCCCTAGAGGTTTGAGCGCGGGACACTGAAGAAGCGAGCCACACCCCCATCGCACACCCTGTAAGGGGGACAAAGGAATTTTTCTCGTTTCAGTACTAAGAATGTTACCCAGAATAAAGAGTGGGCCTTTTCTTGCATAAAATCCTAGCAAAAACTCCAAGAGAAAAGCGGGGACATTGGATCACAGTCGGTAGAAGGTACCTTAGGATCTCTTGGCATCTGGATGATGAAGGCAGAGAACAACATGATTGGCTCAGAGGTCAGGGGGGGCTCCAACTATCCTCAGATATCCCCCTCTAATATTGGGACTAGAAGTTCATAGCTTTAAAAGTAGGAAAGAGCTTTAGAAATCATCTAGTTAAACTTATGTTGTTAATAGATATTTTTTAAAACTGAGGCTCCATGAAGTAAAGTATCTGACCCAGGAAACCCAGCCATTTAGCTGCAGAACCAGAAGTAGGGTGGAATCTTTGAACAACTGGCCTATTACCTCCCTACCCTTCAGATGCAAGGGTTGATACTCAAGTGCCCTTAGGAGCAGTCACCTGACCTAAATTCACACGGAAGTGTTCATGACTAACATAAAATGTTTTCTTTCCAGGAGGTAGTGATAGCTGGGTGGAAGGCCTTAAACTTAGGAACCCTAACAAGGGGAAAGAAAGGAAAATGTCAACACTGATGGAAAAAGTCAGAGAAGGGTAGCTGGGCAGGAGAATGAGGGCAGAGAGATTCCATAGCGTGGGTGAGTACTGGGCCTCCAGAGATGAACATGAGGCCAACCTTCCCGGGACATGGGAAGCAGGAGAATGACTGTGTTGAATATGTTTACAAATGGACACATATTAAATTAACAAGTGCCAAAAACCACCCACCCACCCTCAGCTCAGAGGAAGCCCCCAAAGCCTGGCCCCAGATGACTCAACCCCCTAACCAAGAATCACTTGCATTAAGGCTATTTCTGCTTCATCCAAAAGGTTTTCAGTGATGTTCAGAGTCAACAGGAAATTAATCAGCAAGTAGAAAATTGAAAGAAGATCTGCATCTTACTGCAGGAGTCATTAAAATAAAAGCAGATTTGGCAAAATGGCAAGGTGAGTTTTTTTTTAATCTCTCTCTTACCATGTTACTTAATAAGTTGAAGATTCCAAAACTAAAAGTCTAAGGAACAGAGGCTCCTTGGAGAATAGGGTACACACTGTCCTAGGACCTGTACCCCTCTGCTGGCAACCACACCAGCCTGGTTGCCATCCAAATAGCTCTCTCTGCTTTCTCAAAAAGCCCCTGGAAACCCGTCCATGCTCTGACACGGTCTATTTAAAACTCCCTGGACTCATCTCAGGCCACATCTCTGTCTTGTATTGTTTCATTTGCCTCTCCCCGCTAAGCTCTTGGGGGGAAAAGCTTTTTTTTCTTTTCTTGTTTTGGAATGATTTTATTTATTATTATAAGCCTGGGTGGAGAATGTACTTCCTTGCTTATCATGCAGTTAAGTAGAAATATAAAATAATAATAATACCTGGATGCGGTAGAGAACATAAAACTCTGCCTATCATGCAGTTAAGTAGAAATATAAAATAATAATAATACCTGGATGCGGTAGAGAACATAAAACTCTGCCTATCATATAACCTTTGCTCTGCCATCCTGAATATTTGGGGAAACAGTTTCCCTTGGTCTTCCTTATTACGGCAACTAAAAACCCCAAGACCCTAAATTAAAGAACTGATATATGGAATGATGGTGAGAAAAAAATCTTTTTTCTTTTTCACTAGTTTCTGACCTGTTGATCTTAAAAAGGTCCCTTTCTTTTCCTGCCCCAAAGTGCTTGTGAAGAGAATGGATACTGAATCAATGTACTTAGTATGGGGTCTCAGTTAAGATCACTGGGGTTGCAAACAACAGAAACCAGCTCCAGTAGATGTGAGCAAAGCAGGAAGTTTATTGGAGAATCATTAGAGTTTCTCACAGAACCCAAAGGCAGCATTCAGGGGCCATGCTCTTCTGTTTTCTCCCTCCCTCTCATTTTTATTTCCTGGGTTTTACTAGATGTGAGTTTCATGAATGCAAGGATTTTGTTTGATTTGTTTCCTTCAGGCTTGCCCATGCCTAGCACAGTGCCTGGCACACAGTAGTTGCTCAATCCACATTTATTACTGTATTTCTCTGCAGAGAAGCTTCCTACATTCCTCTATGGGCATGCCAGAAGGCAGTCCCCCACCGTATCCAAATTTCTGTCTCTGAAGTTCAGGATGATGTCAAATGTCCACCCCCAGTCCCAGTTGGTCACCTCTGGCCAGGGGATGTAGTTTTCTAGCAGACAGCTTGTGGGAAATGGTTTGTGGCAATCCCCAAATAGAGCTGTCTTTTGATTAATAGCAAACTAGAAGGAACTCCACCTGTTCCCATGGCATGAAACTTTCTTGCAGCTTTGCAGATGCGTTATCGAACAATCTTTCTTCGGACATCTCCAGGGACAAAGAGAGCACTGTTTCTCAAGATCTGCTTGCTCCATTTTTTAAAACACATCTAATTATTAGGAAATCCATACATGCATCTGTCTGAATTTTACCTTCATTAGTCCAAACTCTGCCTTTCAGAGCCATAAAGAGTAAGTTTCTCCCATATGACAACTCAAAAAAGTGATTTGAAGAACATGATTATGTTGCTTTGAAGTCTTTTCCTTGAGGTCATCAATAAATGCTGTCCATGAATTCATTATATTTAGGATTGCCTCTTTCTGATTTCTTTAAAATGATAGAATCAGTAACTCAGTGGTGGATGGAAGATGGGCCTTGGAGACGTTATACTGCATGATCTTTGTTCCCATCCAAATGAAAGACTTTATGGGGGTGCTCATGGTTTTATTCAGCTTTCCTTTACAGACAGTGGGTGTTGGTCAGTGGTGACATCTGTTTTGAGGAATACATGTTACCTGCTGGAAATAAATGGCTAAAGGAACTAAAACTTACCAACTGGTTCCTCTGGAGCAAGGAAGATCTAATTGGTAACCTCTGGCTATTCTCGAGCCTAATGGTATATTTATTAACTCTATCAGCCCCTTTATATCTTCTTGCTATGGTTGGCTGCTTCTCCACCCAAATCACTTCTTGAATTGTAGCTCCCATAATTCCCACATGTTGTGGGAGGGACCTGGTGGGAGATAACTGAATCACGAGGGCGGTTTCCCCCATACTGTTCTCGTGGTAATGAATAAGTCTCACAAGAGCTGATGGTTTTATAAGGGGAAACCCCTTTTGCTTGGTTCTTTCATTCTCACTTGTTTGCCACCATGTAAGATGTGCCTTTTGCCTTCTACCTCCCTAGCCATGTGGAACTGTGAGTCCATTAAACCTCTTTTTCTTTATAAATTGCTCAGTCTCGGGTAAGTCTTTATCCGCAGCATGAAAACGGACTAACATACTTCTCTTTTCAAAACTAAATATACTCAATATTTTAAAATTGAATTCATATCATTTAACAAACATTTACAGAGCACCATTTTTGAGGAATTGTACTAGTTGTTGCAATAACAGATAAAGGACACGATTGCTACCTTCAAAGAATTCATAGTGAAATGAAAATAGGAAGCTGAGTAAACAGATGATTTTAATTTAGGATAAGTGCTTGACAAAGGCATAGATTAGGACCATCAGCAGTGTGCAGGAGGAGAGGCACTCAACCAGGGTGTGAAGAGGTCTGGGGACAGGGAGCTCAGAGAATGCTGCCTAGACTACCAAAAGTGGTGCCTGAGATGAGTCTCAGAAGATGAGTAGGAATTAGCCAGATGAAGAAGGATGGGTATGGGAGGAGGGAGGATAGACAGGCAGAGGTTTGTGTTTGCAAAGCTGTGGAGGAATTGACATACAGTTTTTTCACAGCATGGCTGGAGCATGGAATATAAGGGCCAGAGTAGCAAGACAAGAGCTGAAGTAGGACAGATATGTGTGGGCTGTAATAATTGGCTTTTTGCTACCTAACAACACACCTTCAAAACCTAGTGACTTCAGACAATAAACCTTTATTATTGTTCATGAGTCAACCAGTCAGCTGCAAAGCTCTGGTGAACTGGCTGGGGCCTGTGTGATCACCACTGGGCTCACTCATGTGTCAGGGGTCGAGTGGCAGATTGGGGGCTGGCTGGTCTTGGGTGGCCTCACTCACTTGCTGGCCATTGGCTGGGTGAGAAGGCAATGTGTTTTTCGCTGTGTGTCAGGCTAGCCTGAGCTAGTTCACACAGTGCTGCCAGGAAGAGCGGCAACACACAGGCCACTTCAGACCTAGGGTTGGAACTGGCATATCATAACTTCTGCCACATTTTATTGACCATGGCAAGTCACAAGAGCACTTCAGATTCAAAGGACGAGGGCATAGACTACCTCTTGATGGCAGGTGCTACAAAGTCTTATTGCAAAGTCTCTCTATATAGGAAGGGATGAATAATTGTAGCCATTTTGCAATCAATCAAGCATAGGAAACTTACATGATTGGAGTTTATCTTGGCAAGAATGGGGAGGGATCAAAAGGATATTAAATTTCTTAACAGTTAATTTTCATTTACGCATTAACATTAAAACACACTTACATTTAAAAAAAAAAAGTATGTCAAATGAGGTTAAAATCTCCTGCCAGCCATGTTCCTGTTGAATAAGATGAGGCAGACGATGTTTTCTGGACACCACTTTCCAGATCTTGGGCAGGTTGACACACGGACCATTTCCCAGCACCCCTTACCCCTGGCAGTTCAGCTAACTAGAAAGCCACATAAATCTCCTTATCCCTCAGGCCATATTATTTAGTTCCCATGAGGATCTCATGGGAAACATTTTCAACTGCCTCATGAAATCCAGGCCCACTATGTCTACAGCATTCCTTATTGATTCATGGTCAAGTCAATTAAACCTGTGAGGAAAGAGAGTGAGGATGGTCCAATCCAACTTGGCTCTCAAAATCTCTCTTTCCAGGCACTAGCATCTTCTTTAGTAACCCATTCTAGAAGGTTGCTCAAGTTCTGTACTGCAGTGACTATTATCTGGGGCATCCACATTGATCCACTTTGTGAAAATTGGTATCCAGTTTTCAGCCATCACCAAAGTTCCTCAAACACAATGAGTTGCTTCATCCAGGGTCCTCTCAGTTCCCAGAGATGAAATTCAATTCACAATGGCCCTCAAGCTTAATATCACTGAGATGGGCCAGATTCACTGGCTAGCTCCTCTCATGGCTGGATCTTCACTTCTCTCAGGCCAGGGAACCTCAGTCTTCTACTTGACAGGGGGAAAGAGAAAAAGAGATGGGGAGAAATGGAGGGAAGAAAAAAGGGAGGCAGAAATAAAGGGAGAGAAAGAGAGGAGAATTAAATATGTTTCTCTTTTGATTCTGCCATCAATTTATATCGCATCACACACCCTGTTTGACTTACCACTAATTTTTTTTGAATCTTATTTAGCACTTAATTAAAAATAAAACTTTGGAATGTTATTCTGTAAGTAATCATAAGAAACTTTTAGTAGTGGTTACATTTGGGAAGAGGAGGGGGGCAGGTTTCATAGAGGCAGGAGATTTCAGATTTTCCTTTGGTGTTTTTCTCTATTGATTGAATTCTCTAAACATGCCAAGGAGATTTATATGGAAAATGGAATTATGGAAAATGTTTCTGGTTTTTCCCCTAATTTCCCTCCCTTTATTAAAAAATATTTTTACAAGTGAAATACTTACTGTTGTTTCTACAGCAGCAACAAATACTATGTATACATAGAGTGCTTACTTTGCACCAGGCGTGATGCTAATGTGCTCTGCTTACATTATCTGTTTGGTTCTACAACAACCCAGTGGAGGAAGACTTCTCACACACAGTTTAAGGATGAGGAAATGAAGGCACAGAGCAGTTATTCAACTTGTCTAAGGCCACACGGCTACTAAGAATCATTGCCAGAATGTACCTCCAGTTTTATAGGTTTTGGCCACCGTGTGACGACTCCTTCCCTCTTTTGATGGATATCCAGAGAGCACCTTGGGCAGCTACCTGCTTCTTACGACCACCCCTCCCAGTTTTGGACCATCAGAGCTGTTGTCAGAATGTCTTCATAGGAGTCTCCAAACCTTCTATTTTTCCTTTGAACTTTGAAAATCTACCTCCGAATATTGCAAGCTCATGTCTAACTGAGCTAATGATATTCCTCCATTTTCCCTAAAGTTTAAGCTGCCACTGTCTTTTAGTTGCTATTTTCTTAACTAACTAGTTTGTCCCGATGGGTCAAAATTAAGGGCTTTTGATAAGGAGAACGGTTATTATATTTTTTCAAACTTCTGGGAGATGAAGCCACATGAAGAATTTATTGCATTTGTTGTTCTTAGCTGACCTTACCCTGATTTTACCACATAATAAAATGCTTTGAGTCCTGCATTCTACTGGTTACTTTGGGTTTTGTTTGTTTGTTCATTGTTAACCACAACTGAACTTTAAGTCTGGGAATAGTTTCCAAGTTTCTGGAAATAGTCAGTAAGTGGCTCTGCCGTCCTTCTGATGTTGCTATAGATCAATTTTGAAGAGAAACCCAACCTCAAAATCTTCTTTGATTCCTCTATCTTACTTGTTTCTTCCTCCTCCATATTCGATTAATGACTCTTCTCTTTGCAAAATATCTCTTACTTCCTACTTTTACAACCATTTTTACCACAGTAAATAAAACAAGTTCAGGCTTTGAAACTGCTTGACCTATAGTATGGCATTAACTCCTAAACTGGACTTGTAGCCATACAGATAATCTCCCCAGAACCCATCCCACCCTGAATGGTCAGTCTATACCAGTCTCATGAATCCCACCCCCCTTTCCAGTGACTGACCTAAGAATGGGCAGATGACCCAGTTCTGCCCAAAGAGATGTGAGAGGACATTTACTATCTGCCTCTAGGGAATGGTTTCCTTGCTTCTAAAAAGTAGGCGTCAGGTCCTTTGCCTCCTCTGGATGTGCGGCATCTGGTGTGATAGCAGACTCTCTTGTGTCCCTTCCTCCTGTGTGGCACACAAGCCTGCCCTTCCCCTGCATTCCTTGTTATGTGCAATTGCAACCATTTCCATTTTAAAGTACATAGCATCCCAACAGATACACCAGCCCCTCTGCCTATAAATATCTCACTTTTCATCTTACTCATGCCAGATTAACCACCCCAAACATGAAAACTCTTTATGACTTCAACTTCTCTTCTAGTTACCTTGAGTGAAGGGAATTGAAAATGCACAGTCAGGATTCAAGGTTGTAAGATCTGTACAATGTTGTAACTTTGTTAGTTCCCCATGCTTATTTTTTAAATATCATGCCATGTTTAGTCATTTTCATTCATTCAACAAACACTAATTGAGCACCTATTGTCAGTGTTATGCGATACTCTGGAGGTACAAAAGGAAAATGAGTAAGAATCAGTTCCTGCCATCAAAGAAGTTACAACCTAGTAGCGGAGTACAGCAGGCACAAAGCCTGCCCTCTCAGTAGTTGCCCCCTCCTTTCTTGTTAACAGAACCTCAATTTTGTTTGGACAATAATGTGTCCAGCCAGAAGGGATGCCATGTAATTTGTCTAGGAGTGAGCATGTGAATGAAACCTAAGGGAAAGTCTACTGGGGATTTTGGGAAGGATTCCCCTTCTGATAAAAGATAGGAACCAACTACCTACTTTCTTAATTGTTGGGGCCCTGTTGCATGAGACCATGATGTTTGGAGCTCTGGCAGCCTTCTTGAAACTGAGAAAGGCCTGTCATAGAGATGCTCACCAGTGCCATGACATCATTGCCATGATGATCCAACTTTGCAATCGCCTATGTCCAGACTTACTTTTTATGAGGTAATCAAATGCCTTTACTGTTGAAGCCACTGTAGGGTTTTCTAACCAAAGCAAGGTAGAAAGCCATGAAAATAAGTATTTTAAATACAGTATAATAAATGTGATTATAGAGTTATGCATAGGAAGGCAGTATATTTAGAGGTGTACAAAGATAAATAGTATTCTCTCCCTGACCCTAACAACCACAGTCAAGGAGGAAGCAGACCCAATTAATGCAGGTTTGTTGTACATATAATAAATACAATACTAGAAATATGCACAGAGTAATATGAGAATATCAGAGGAAAGCCTGACTCAGGTATCTGTAATGTTTGCTTACAATGTGAGTGAGGTGAAGTATTTTTTCAGGAGCGTCACAGATGTCATGTGGCGTCCCTCTTAGTGCGTCACGTCAGTGGAAACATGGTGTCAGTTTGTCCCACTACTGGTAATGTTAAATTAGATTATGAAGCACCAGAGGTATTTGCCAGATTCTCCTTGTTAAATTTACCATTTGCTTTTGTCATTAATAAGTATTTTGTGAGAAGATATTTTGAGACTATGGAGATATCTTGTTGCATGTCAAACTTTTGTACACTAGTTTTAGCAACTGTTGATGATTCTTCATGAATCAATCACTGCAAAAATTTTGTAAAGTGATTTGGAAACTCTTTTATTCTTTCTATATTTATTTCATGGCATTCTACAAAGGGAGAAGCTTTTCCTCATCCCTCATTTATTCTTTCATTCATTGACTCATTTAAGTCAGTATGAATTTATGGGTTTCCATTTTCTTTGGTAGGTAATCTGTAAATATTATTTATTCAGATGCTTGAATTATCCCAAGTTTGTCAATGGGAGCCCCTTCAAACATCTTTCTGTGTCTCTATTCTTTGAGAATTTATTTATTTCACAAGATGATATTCCGGGCTGATCTTTAACTTTTCCTGTCCTAGCCATGAAATAAGCTGTATCTTCAAGTGACCCTGCTTTCTTTCAGTGGAGAATAGTGTAGTATTTAGAGACAAAAAAATCTGTGCACTATATGTGCTCATTGCTACTGAACTGTAATTGCTATGAGGCCTTCTCAGGGACGTAAGAAATAGACATATGTGTATACACCTCTATACATACATCTATATCCATGTGGATGTAGATATAACATGTCTACATACCTGTTGATATATAGATATAGAAGTAAAATAATATCTATTGGTCCTTTGCTTTAGTTAGAAAACCCAAGCATCAGCCAGTCGCAGTGGCTCATGCCTGTAATTCCAGCACTTTGGGAGGCCGAGGCAGGCAGATCATTTGAGGTCGGGAGTTCAAGACCAGCCTGACCAACATGGAGAAACCCCGTCTCTACTAAAAATACAAAATTAGCTGGGCATGGTGGCCCATGCCTGTAATCCCAGCTACTTGGGAGGCTGAGGCCGGAGAATCGCTTGAACCTAGGAGTTGGAGGTTGCAGTGAGCTGAGATTGAGCCATTGCACTCCAGACTGGGCAACAAGAGTGAAACCCTGTCTCAAGAAAAAAAAAAAAAAAAAGAAAACTCAACCATCTATAAAATAGATAAATATGTATCGATATAAATCATGAATTTATACTGATACTTCCAGTTCTAATTCAACATACTGTTCTTTGACAGTGAGAAATCTGGCCCTGTTATCCTAAATATATTTACCTGTTTAATCCTAGAATATACTGAAAGCAGTTTCATAATTGCTGATCCATACAACAGTGATAAACAACTCAACTAACTAGACTTTAATATTTATTCATCATTCTTATCTTCAGCTTAAGGGTTGTATTAGCCTGTTCTCATGCTGCTATTAAGACATTCCTAAGACTGGGTAATTTATAAAGGAAACAGGTTTAATGGAGTCACAGTTCCACATGGCTGGGAGGCCTCACAATAATGGTGGAAGATGAAAGAAGAGCAAAGGGACATCTTACATGGCAGCAGGCAAGAGAGAGCTTGTGTAGGGGAACTCCTCTTTATAAAATAATCAGATCTCATGAGACTTATTCACTGTCATGAGAACAGCACAGGAAAGACCCACTGCCATGATTCAATTACCTCTCACTGGGTCCCTCCCACAATAGGTGGGAATTATGGGAGCTACAATTCAAGATGAGATTTGGGTGGGGCACAGCCAAACCATATCATTCCACACCTGGCCCCTCCCAAATTTCATGTCCTCACGTTTCAAAACCAATCATGCCTTCCCAACAATCCCCCAAGTCTTAACCCATTTCAACATTAACTCAAAAGTCCACAGTCCAAAGTATAATCTGAGACAAGGCAAGTGCCTTCTGTCTGTGAGCCTGTAAAATCGAAAGCAAGTTAGTTACTTCCTAGATAAATGGGGATGCATGCATTGGGTAAATACACCCATACCATTTGGGAGAAACTGGCCAAAACAAAGGGGCTACAGGCCCCATGCAAGTCCAAAATCCAACACAGCAGTCAAATCTTAAAGCTCCAAAATGATCTCATTTGACTCCATGTCTCACATCCAGGTCACGCTGATGCAAGAGGTGGGTTCCCATGGTCTTGGGCAGCTCTGACCGTGATGGATTTTCAGGGTATAGCCTCCCTCCCAGCTGCTTTCATGGGCTGGCATTGAGCCTCTGTGGCCTTTTCAGGCACACAGTGCAAGCTGTTGGTGGATCTACCATTCTTGGGTCTGGAGGATGAAGGCCCTCTTCTCACAGCTACACTAGCCCCAGTGGGGACTCACTGTGGAGGCTCCTACCCCACATTTCCCTTCCACACTGCCCTACAGAGGTTCTCCATGAGGGTTCCACCCCTGCAGCCAACTTATGCCTGGACATCCAGGCATTTCCATGCATCCTCTGAAATCTAGGCAAGGGTTCACAAACCTCAATTCTTGACTTCTGCACACTCACAAGCTCAACACCATGTGGAAGCTGCCAAGGCTTGGGTCTTGCACCCTCTGAAGTCATGGCTTGAGCTGTATCTTGGCCCCTTTTTGCCACAGCTGGAGCACCTGGGAGGCAGGGCCTCAAATCCCTAGGCTGCAAGAGTAGGAGGGCCTTGGGCCTGGCCTATGAAATCATTTTTTTCCTCCTAGGCCTCTGGGCCTGTAATGAGAGGGGCTGCTGTGAAGGTCTTTGACGCCCTGGAGACATTTTCCCCATTGTCTTGGTAAGTAACATTTGGCTCCTTGTTACTTTTGCAAATTTCTGCAGCCTGCTTGAATTTCTCCACAGAAAATGGATTATTCTTTTCTATAGTATTGTCAGGCTGCAAATTTTCTGAACTTTTATGCTCTGCTTCCCTGTTAAACATAAGTTCCAATTCCAAACCATATCTTGGTGAATACATAAAACTGAATGCTTTTAACAGCACACAAGTCACCTCTTGAATGCTTTGCTGCTTAGAAATTTCTTCCACCAGTTGCCCTAAATCATCTCCCTCAAGTTCAAAATTCCACAAATCTCTAGGGCAGGGTTAGAATACCACCAGTCTCTTTGCTAAATAACAGCAAGAGTCACCTTTGCTCTAGTACCCAAAAAGTTCCTCATCTTCTTGTGAGACCACCTCAGCCTGGACTTTATTGTCCATATCACTATTAGCATTTTGGTCAAAGTCATTCAACAAGTCACTAGGAGGTTCCAAACTTTCCCACATCTCTCTGTCTTCTGAACCCTCCAAACTGTTCCAACCTCTGCCTGTTACCGAGTTCCAAATCCACTTTCACATTTTTGGATATCTTTAGAGAAGCACCCCACTACCTGGTGCCAATTAACTGTATTAGTCTGTTCTCATGCTACTAATAGAGACATACCTGAGACATGGTAATTTATAAAGGAAAGAGGTTTAATGGCCTCAAGTTCCATATGGCTGGGGAAGCCTCACAATCATGGTAGAAGGTGAAGAAAACCATCAGAAAACCTTTATAAAACCATCAGATCTTATTCACTATACCAAGAACAGCATGGGAAAGACCCATCCCCATGATTCAATAATCCCCCACCAGGTCCCTCCCACGACTTGTGGGAATTATGGGAGCTACAATTCAAGATGAGATTTGGGTGGGGACACAGCCAAACCATATCAAAGGTATACCTCTATTATACCACTTTTGACCAATTATTTGTTTACAAAATGTTTTTCTACTAGAATATAAGTGCATTGAAGGCAGGGACACAATTTTGCTTTTTTAAAAACGTGTCCAAAGCCTAGCAAAGGATCTGAGACATGTAAGGTACTCCATCAATGGTAGTTGAATTAATCAATGAATGACTCAAACACTCAATTATTCCCATTGCCTATAGAAGGAAGTCTATTATTCAAAGCTTCTTACAAATCCTGTGTCTCACATTTCCCTAATGGATCTTCCTGTACATAGAACCAACTATCTATCCAACATATCTTGCATTCCCAGCCCTCTGCCCTCTTATTTATGCTATTCTTTTTGTCATGAATGTTATTTTTCTAGTCTTTCCACTTTAATATCATTTAAATAAATCTTTTTAAAAATATCTCATTTAAATCTCTCTTTTTAAGAACAAAATGCTCATAACATATTGCTCTGAATTCCTTAGTCTGTATATACACTAAGTTATATATAATATTATATATGTATATATAATCATGCATCATAGATACTTTATGCATATGTTCAAACCTTATGCATTTCAGATTGCCATGCTGTCTGTCATCTTCAAATCCTGTGCAGTGCCTATGGCAGTGCTATGCAAGTAGATGGCAATAAATGAAAACTTGCTAAATCAATGAGTGAGTGGCAGGTGACTGTCAGTTATGTGAGTGCAGGGTTCTTAGGAAGTCCTCTAATGCCATCCCAATCTCTCTAATAAAGTAAGTTAGGCTCGAAATACTACTTTTAAGGATTTATTCCTTTGGCTTCCTCTGGAAGCTTAAAAATATTAAAAAAAAAGAAAGCTTAAAAATATTTATCCTCTTAGTCTCATTCTTAATTTTTATTATTCCAGGATGCTGGCAATGTTATCCTCCTGATTCTTTAAAAGTAATGGTAGAACCAAATACCCTTCCTATGGTGGACATAAAGGGCTTCAAACATTGAACGAGGTCCTGCAACCAGAGGCCAGATTTCACATCGGTACACAGTGCCTTTTTAGACATTCTTATAGAGATGACAGTTTTCATCTGTGATAAGATGAGGAGATAAATATGCGCAACTCTGTCAGTTGGTGCCTGCAGATTGTAAACAACAGTTCTCACAACAAATATCCACAGCTGTCCTATGATTTTTGGCCCCCACTTAATGTTGTATTTGCTCCAAAATAATTCTCCTTTGACCTGTTTAGGGCTAGCCTAGCCAAAAGGTACTTTAAACACAAACCAACTATTATTGGCCTTGTGAATGCAAGAGCCAATTCAAGCAAAATTATCAGTTTCCCAGGCTCTTTGGAAATTCCCTTGATGGTGAAGAGTAAACTACATATCACCTATTGGGACTTTTGTAGGTTTTAGCTGAAGTCTCACCTTGAAAGGCCAATCCTGCCCTACCAAAATATCATAAATTCCAGACCCTGGATCGGAAGCCACCATCCTTAGAACACCTTCTAGTGTCTTTACAAACCCAAAGGCAACACCAATTGTCAATTTCCTATGAAGAGAAACATTCCCTTCCTCAAATTGTTTTCTCTTTGAACCTACCAGTTTTCAATCAATCATCTTTACGTTTAGGCGCATGTGTTTTTTGTAAACTCTTTCCACTTTGGAAAGCAGGCGAATGGCTTGCTCCTCTTCTCCTCAGCTCATCCCTGTATCAGCATAGCTAGCCTGACCCTAAAATCTGCCAACTTTGCAGATCCTTGTAGCAAAGAAGATATCAGAAACTGAAGAATACTGTCCTTCCTAAGCACGGTCACTCTGTAGTGGTGAGCTGGGGATCTTGATCCAGGCAATATCTATTTCACAGAGAAATATGATTACTGAGTGAGGCTGAATGGGGACAGAGACTAGAAGTACGCATTTGTTGATTCAGCAAAGAAGACTCTGTCCTTCATAGAATATTCTCACCATCCTGGACTCCCTTTGCATCTTGCGAGGCTTACCTTTACCAATCACAGTCCACGGGGCTTTGTTATTCAGTCAGGCCTGTCAGTCTCATCCTGTCCCTGTGGAAAAGCAACTCAGCTGCACCACAAATGATTTTCAGTCCAGCCTAACATCTTACCAAATTTTCCAGCTGGATGGACAACAAGCCTCATGAGATTGAGAGATGTAACCCTGGGTTACAGAGTGAGTCAGTTACTCAGCTATGTTGTAAAATATGGGCCCATTCTGGCTTCCAGTACATCTCTCTAACCAGCAGACCACATAGTCCCTCTTCTGCAATAGGATCAGCTTGTCTGCAGAGAAATAGAATTAAGCTATTAGCAAGTGGTTTCTGCCTCTTGCAGAAGCACCAGCAACAATAGCCACTTCTACATAACGTTTTAAGAGAACTGTTTGTTTTGGCAGTGCTTCACTATATTACACATTCCTGCCACTTAATTGTCCTTGCAAAGATAAACAAAGACCTTCTGAAGCAGAGCTGGAAGTTCTACAACTCAGCCAACCAAATGTTTGTTAAATGGAGGAGGAAAAAAGGGGTTGGCTGTATATATTCAGCTGTACTCTGAAACCACACCATCTTGTCTACACAGTCAGCCATTTCCGGAACTTCTGTATCCCTCCCCTACTGCCTTCAATTCTGAGAGAAAGCTTAAAAATATTTTTTAATTCTTGATCTCATTATTATCAAACTACTTCCTCTGACCTTCAAAGCTGATTGGCAAGTTCAAAGCTCACACAAGCTTTAGTATCCACATTTTTGATGTTGCTCTTTAAACATAAAACTAATCATAGTGGATATTGATGAAGATAGTGAACAAACTTTCAAATATCTTAGTCGACATTGGTAAAGGACCCCTATTAACTAAGAGCTTTGTGGGACATAGAACCAAACATGAGCTTCTCTTTTGATAAAGACAAGAAAAAAAATGTTGATACACAGTTTTTCTTCAACTCCTGTGTGCAGTTTCTGGCCCAAGAGCCAGGGCCAGATATGAAGGAAATTGAGTGAGTCAATTCCTGCCCACAATGAGTTAACAATCTAGCAGAATGGTGAAGTCATGAGTTTTAGAGGTGGCTGATACCTTTTTCATTGAGACAGAAAAATTACCCAGTGGCTTTCCTGGGTCTTTAGAAACATTGAAAATTAAGTCAGCTTCTGAAAGTCATATTTAGGGGTTGGGTGAGAGTAAGTGTGACATTCATTCTGGCCACACTTTATACTTCTGCAAGTATGTTCATGTTTGTTATGCCCCATGTATTCTATTAATATCAGGAAACTCATCAACTGTGGGGGGGCCACTTTATGAATGTGGGTGTGTGTGAGAAGGAAATGGAAACTAAATCTCCCATCTGCAACTCTCAGCTGCTGATCTACTGACAGATATAAGAAGAAAATGCAAGGAAACTGGTTACTTTTAAATTACCTTTTATCATTGGATTGTTAGTAAACATGAATAAAATACAGGTGAGTATCCCTCATCCAAAATGTTCAAGACTAGAAGTTATTTCAGACTTTGGCTTTTTTTCAGATTTTGGAATATTTGCCTGTACATAATGAGATATCTTGGGGAAGGAATCCAAGTCTAAACACAAAATTCACTTAAGTTTTATATACACCTGGTACACATAGCCTGAAGGTAATTTTATATAAAATTTATGTACAATACAAAGTTTGTGTTATTTACATGTGAAATTTTCCACTTGTAGCATCATGTTGATGCTCAAAAAGTTGTGGATTTTGAAGCACTTTGAATTTCAAATTTTCAGATTAGGGACCTGAAAATAGCTAAAGTAGCTTGACCTGTGCTACTAAGCACAGGTTAAGAAGAAAATATGTTATAAGCTTTATGAATTAACTGAAGGAAAAAAGGGTGTCTTGAGGTGCAAAGGACCTAAGAGATGAACTGACCACTGCCTTTGCACGTGCTATTGCCTGTGTCTGGAACACCACCACTCTTTGCCTGGCTCACAGTTACTTTTTGTGTAGGTCTCAGTTTAAATGCCACCTCCTCGAGGAAGCCACCCTTAGTCCCTTCAAGTTCATACCCCTCCTGTGTGACCCCATATCCTTTCTCAGTCTCATAACACATAATTTATTGCATTTTGTTTGAAATTACCCTACTCAGCACTGCTCAACATTGACCCAAGCTCTGTCAGAATAAAGACATTGTCTATTTCACATGTTTATGCCCAGAGACTAGCACACAGTAGGCTTATAATCAATATTTTTTTAAATGAAAGAACAAAATTATCTCTCTTCTTCATGAAAAGAAGGCAACAAGAAGTAGGTTTTAATAGTGCAGCTAGTAGAGGAGGGATGAATTCATTTCCTATGGCTGGTATAACAAATTACTACAAACTGTGTGGCTTAAAAGATCAGAAATTTATTTTCTCACAGTTCTGGAGTCCAGGAGTCTGAAATCAGTATCCCTGGGTAGAATCAACACCAACACTAGGTGGTGTCCGCAGGGCTTCCCTGCCTCTGGATGCTCTTGGGGAGAATCTGTTTCTTGCCTCTTCCAGCTTCTAGTAGCTGCCAACATTCCTTGGCTTGTGGCCGAATCACTCCAAACTACAAAGTCAGCATCTCCAAATCTCTCTCTGCTCTGTCTTCACATTGCTTTGCCCTGCATGTATGTGTCAAATCTCCCTCTTCCTCTCTTTTAAGGATACATATGATTGTATTTAGGTCCCACTCAGATAAAATAGGATAATCTTCCTGTCTCAAGACCCTGAACTTAAGCAATATGCAAAGACTGCCTTATAAAATCCCATTCACAAGTTCCAGGAGGCTTAGAAAGAAAAAACATTTTCATGATGATAAAGGAGTTAGCAAGAAGAAGTAATTTGATAAAGAATAATACATTTATGCACTGCATATCAATGTTTCATTAAATGACAGACCACATATACAAGGGTGGTCCTATAAGATTATATTGGAGCTGAAAATTTCCTAATGCCTAGCAATGTTATAGGCATCATAATGTCATACCACAATTACTTTCTTTTTCATGAATTTAGTGAAGGCTAAGTGTATCATGTTTATAAAGTCTCCAGTAGTGTACAATAATATCCTAAGCCTTTACATTTATTCATCACTCACTCACTGACTCACCCAGGGCAACTTCCAGTCCTGCAAGCTCCATGCATGTTAAGTGCCCTGTATAGATGTAGCACTCTTTATCTCTTATACTGTATTTTTATTGTACCTTTCTATATTTAGATACACAAATACTTACCATTATGTTACAGTTGCCTCCAGTATTCTGCACAGCAAGATGCTGTACAGCTTTGTAGCCTAGGAGCAATAGACTATAACAGGTAGAGTAGGCCTGTGGTAGACTCTACTGTCTAGGTTTGTGTAGGTACACTCCATGATGCTCATACAATATCACCTAACAACGTTTCTCAGAACGTATTCCCTTCAGAAAGTGATGCATAACTGTATAACTGACAGAACGCTCAAAGCCTTTGAAAATGAAAAAGGCTTTGAAAGAGAAAAATTAAAAAGAAGCTACAAAAACAGGAACCAAAATATTTCACTTGACAATCTAAAGAGGCAGACTCCATACCCCAATAGTTAAGAGCATAGGCACTGGAATCCAACTCCTGGTTAGAGTCTGGCTTCACCATACTCTGTATAACTTAGGGCAAGTTACTTAACTTTTCTGTGCTTCAATGTTTTCATCTTTAAAGTGGGGATAATAATAGTGCTTACTTCAGAGCATTGTGGTAAATGATTAATGACAACATATTAAGAGCTCGTAGAAGTGTTTGCTATTACCATTTTAAGAAAACCAGAAATCTACAAAAGAAGTGTGAATTTTTTAAAAAACAGAAGAAAGAAATAGCTGAAAGATATATATTGATAAGAAAAAAGGACTTTAAAATGATTAGCCAAGAAGAAAGAGTTTAAAAAACACATAAATGATATGAGATATATATTTTAAAAAGCAAATTAAAAACATTTGCAACCACAATTTGAGGGGGAAAGAAGGTAAATATGTTGCATATCAGAAGAAAGACCAAGACTATAATTGAGGACATCAGGAAAACTGTGGAAAGCAGAAAAGAATGTTCCAAGAGTAACAACTGTTATTTCCTCTATATATTTATGTGGTTGGTAGTGTTTTTCTCAGATCTATGTCTTTGCTGATTTTTTTTGTCTAGTTATCCAATTAATTGCTGAGAAAAGACTCATAAAATCACCAAGACTGTGGCATTGTCGATTTCTTCCTGTAATTATGTCTGTTTTTACCTCCTGTACTTTGAAATTCTTCTGTGAGTCGCATAAACTTTATGATTGTTATGTCTTCCTGATGAATTGACACTTTTATTATAATATAATATTATAATACCACTCTTTATTTCTGTTAATTTTTTTGTCTTGTGTATTTGTTTTCTAGGGCTTCTATTAAAAAGTACATAGAGGGTGGTTTAAGTCAAAAGAAATTCTCTTTCAGTCTGGAGGACAGAAATCTGGGTATCAGCAAGGCCATTCTCCCTCCGAAGGCTCTAGGGAAAAATCCTTGCTCGCCTCTTCCAGAATTCAGTTGTTACCTGTAATCCTTGGTGCTCTTTGGCTTGTAGATATATCAATCTAATCTCTGCCTCCATCATTACATAACCTTCCTCACCCTGTGTACCTCTGTGTCTGTGTGTCCATATTTTTCCCTTCTTATAAAGACACCAATCATTGGATTAGGGCCCACCCCAATCCACCATGACCTCAGCAAAATTTGATTACCTCAGTAAAGATCTGATTTCTAAATAAGGTCACATTCATGGTTACCAGGGGTTAGGTTATCTTTTTAGGAGACACAATTTTGAGATTTTGAAATCTATTTTGCCTGAGGATAGTATAGCCACATGAACCTTTTCATGCTTTTCATTTGAATAGTATATATATTTTTCATTCATTTACCTAGAGCATATCTGTGTCTTAAGAATTACAGTGTGTCTCTTGTTAGTTTATAAACTGCATTCTGACCATTGCTGCCTTCTGACTGAATTGTTTAATCCATTAATATCTAATGTAATTATTGATATGTTTGGGTAAGTCTACCATTTTATTATTTGTGTTTTACTTGTCTCCTCTGAGTTTTTTTGCAATTTTTTTAGTTGTGTGTGTGTATGTGGAGAGTATATATTTGTACTATATATATAAGTTGACAAATAATAATTGCATTTATTTATGGTGGTGTTTTTAGCCTATGTTCTTCATTTATTGCCTTTACAAATTATTTGAATATTCTAAATTTCATTTACATTTTCTTATTGGCTTTACAGCTATGCATCTTTGCTTTTTTTTTTTTTTTTTTTTTTTTTTGAGACAGGGTCTTATTCTGTTGCCCAGGCTGGAGTGCAGTGACACAATCTTGGCTCAATGCAACCTTGACCTCACGGGCTCAGGCGATCCTCCCACCTCAGCCTCCCGAGTAGCTGAGACTACAGGTGCATGTGCCACAATGCTCAGCTAATTTTTGTACTTTTTGTAGAGATAGGGTTTTGCTATGTTGCCCATGCTGGTCTTGAACTCCTGGGCTCAAGTAATCCACCTGCCTTGGCCTCCCAAGTGCTAGGATTATAGGCGTGTGCCATCGTACCTGGCACCCACATTTTCTTTTAGTAGCTGAATAGTGATTACAAAATATATCCTTAACTTTTCACATTTAACATGGTAACAGAATAACACTGCTTAAAACATGAAAAATTTGCAAATACACAGGGTCGTCTCCACCCCTTACCCCTCTTTGTGTTATAGTTGTTTTATGAATTATATATACCTATATTATAGATTCCTGTCATGATTTTTGCTTTAAACAGATTTATTTTTAAAATTAAGAGAAACAAGAAAAAATAATCTTTTGCATTCCCCCAGCTACTTTTTTTCCCATTTCCGATGCTCTTTATTCTTCTCTGAGGGTCCACATTTCTATCTGGATTCTTTTTCTTTCAGCCTGAGGAACTTCCACTGGAATTTCTTATAGTGCAGATCTGCTGGCAACAACTTCTCTTAGTTCTCTTCTGTCTGAAATTGTTTTTTATTTTGCCTTCATCTTTGAAGGATATTTTTTGTTGGATTAGGCAGTCTGGGGTGAGAGGCATTTTTTCCTTCAGCACTTTATAGATGTCATTCTACTGTCTTCTGACTTCCATTGTTTCTGATGAGAATTCAGTTCTTAATCAAATTCTGTTCTTCTATATGTAATGATTCATTTTTCTTTTACTGCTTTCAAGGTTTCTTGTTTATCTCTGGCTCAATAGCTTAACTACGATGTGTTTCAATGTGAGCATCTTCATGTTTCTTCTAATTGGTGTTGACAAAGAATCTTGAACCTGTAAATTTCTGTCTTTCAACAAATTCGGAAAACTTTCCTCCATTATTACTTTAAATTTTTTTCTACCTCTTTCTCCTGCGGCTGCCTGTCTGTTGAGCCATTTGTGTTATTTAAGAGGTCCCTTGTTCATTTTTAAAAATCTTTTTTCTTTCCTCTTCACCTCCTTAGATTATTTTATTGATTTATTTCCAAGTTCATTTACTCTTTGTTTTGTTTTGTTTTTTGGACATCTCCGTTTGGTTACTAAGTATATCCAATAATTCTAAAACTTCAGATATTATATTTTTTTAGTTCTAGAATTTCCTTTTGGTCCTTTTTTGTTTAAATGTCTCTGATGAATTTTCCTATATTTTATTCATCAAGAGCGTATTTTGCTTTACTGTATCAAGGATGGTTAAAAGAACGGCTTTAACATTATTCTCTGTTGGTTTCAGCATCTGGTTCATCTCAGGGTCAGATGTGGTTGGCTTTCTTTTCCCTTGAGAGTTGGCTCAATTTCTTGATACTTCATATGTCAAATTATTTTGGATTGTATCCTGTATATTATGAATGTGAGATTGTGAAGAGTCTGATTTCTGCTATTTTTCTCTAACACGTGTTGTTCCCTTTGCTTTCTCAGGCAATTTTCTTGGCTGGGCTTGAAGTGCAAACTCTGTTTCTGTGAGCAGCAGTTCTGGTCTTGATTGGAATCATTTGCTTAGCTGAGCTTCTTTATTCTGTCCCAGGCATGCATAGTTCAGAGATCAGCCTAAGATATGGGCAGACAGAATTTAGGGATCGTTTTTTCTATCTCCTTTCTCTTTCCTTCCAGGATTCTTCTACTTGCTTCGGTAGCAGTTTTTCAGTTTTACTTTTCTGATTCTGCTGACCAGAAAGGCTGAAGGTTTTCCATCAGTGCTCTTGCTACTGGGCTGCCAAATGCCTAATAGACCTCATTAGTCTGACTAAGAGTTGCCGAAATGCAGAACTCCTCACAGTGCTCCTCTTCTTCAAGCATTGACTCCCTGCAAGAGTCAATCTGCTTCTGTTCACGCTCCAGTCATGTCAGGTGGTTGTTTTCATATTATTATGAATACATCCAGGGTTTGTCATTGTTTCTAGGAGAAGAGGAGGACAGGCATCCTCTGGGAGGGACTCATTCTGTCGCCACCAGAAGCTGGAAGTCCATTTGTCCTGCAGTATTATTTCTAGGAGTAAAAAGTCAGAAACAACTGAAAATACATCAAGAAAAGAGTGATTAAAGAGACTGTGGGTCATTATTCTCTGAAATACTATGGAACAATTTAAAAGAGTAAAGCCAATCTAACTACTAAAAGAGGTAGATCTCCAGGACATAGACTTAGGCTTAAAAGCAAGTTTCAGAACTGTTTGTATAGCCTGCATAGTGGATGCTGTGATGTGCCTCCTAGGTCTTCTCTTCAGGATCAATGCACATTTCTCCTGCTGCCAGGAGCATTGGCTGCTGAAGGATCACTACAGAGTCCCTCTCTAGGAATTGTCCTCAGCTGAAGGGAGTCATATTTTCTAAATTGTGCATCCTTCTCAGGGATAGCTCACATTCAATGATTGGTGAATGTGAGGATATAATAGTCCAGCCCCCTTGCTTCAATTTGGGTCAACTCTGAAAGCCTATCCTAGTTTTAGTGCCCATGAGATTAGCTGGAACATCTTCTGTATTTTTGTCACAGTTCAACATGCTCTTCAGCCCAGCTGCTTCCCTCACTCCCCTACAGGTGCTGTTCCATCAATTCATTTCCCCCCCATTCAATCTTCTGCATATGTTTCATTGTTCAGCTCCCACTTATAATTGAGAACATGCAGTATTTGGTTTTCTGTTCCTATGTTAGTTTGCCGAGGATAATGGCTTCCAGCTCCATCCCTGTCCCTGCAAAGGACATGATGTCATTCCTTTTTATGGGTGCATAGTATTCCATGGTGTATATGTACCACATTTTCTTTGTCCAGTCTATCATTGATGGGCGGGGCATTTGGGGGTTATTGGGTTGATACGTGCAAACCACCATGGCACACATTTACCTATGTAACGAAACTGCACATCCCGCACATGTATCCCAGAACTTAAATAAAATAAATTTTGTTACAAAACCTTCTGTATACAGGCCAGGCACGGTGGCTCACACCTGTAATCCTAGCACTTTGGGAGGCTGAGGCGGTTGGATCACCTGAGGTCAGGAGTTTGAGACCAGCCTGGCCAACATTACAAGACCCTAAAAATACAAAAATTAGCTGGGCATGGTGGCAGGTGCCTATAATCCCAGCTACTCTGGAGGCTGAGGCAGGAGAATCCCTTGAACCCTCGGAGGTGGAGGTTGAAGTGAGCCGAGATCGCGCCACTTCACTCCAGCCTGGGCGAAAGAGCGAAACTCCATCTCAAAAAGAAAAAAAAAAACCTTCTGCACACAAATTTCAATCTCAGAAGCTATTTACTGGGCAACCTGACTTAAGGCAGCTCAAGGCCTTTCAGGTAAACAAACAAATAACTCACAAACAAAACATGCTTCTGTAGGTACTTCTACATATGTAAAAGCATGCGAAAAGTTCCGGAAGAGTACAGGTGAAAACAGTAGCAGTTACCTTTAGTGAGGAAGTAGGAAGGTGGAGGGTAAGCAAGAGATACATTAATTTATGTTTACTGCTTAAATTTGTTATGACTTAAATATATTTATGTATCTTCGTGGAATTGAAAACAAATACAATTATAAAAAATAAAAGATAACCTTCAATCCATATCTTCATCCCAGATCCTTCAAAGCGTGAGCTCTAGGACCATATACCCAACTGATTAGTGTATACTCCCACTCGGGTGGCCCTCAGAATTTTCACCCTCAAGCATCTCAACACAAACTCAACATCTCCTGCCTCCAGTTTTTTTCACGTATTTTCTCTCTTAGTGAATGAGAACATCACCCACTTAGCTGATTGCACAAACAAGGAATGTCAGAGTCGTTTTGTACTTTTCTTTTTTTCCTCACTGCTCCACTTCCAACCCATGTTCAAGTCCTGGTTATTCCATCTTCTCATTATCTCTCAGATTCCTTGATTTTTTTTTTTTTTTTTTAGATGGAGTCTCGCTCTTGTTGCCCAGGCTGGAGTGCAATGGCGTGATCTCAGCTCATTGCAACATCTGCCTCCCAGGTTCAAGCGATTCTCCTGCCTCAGCTTCACAAGTAGCTGGGATTACAGGCATGCGCCACCACATCCAGCTAATTTTTTGTATTTTTGGTACAGAGGGGGTTTCACCATGTTGGCTAGGCTGGTCTCGAACTCCTGACCTCAGGTGATCCACCTGCCTCGGCCTCCCAAAGTACTGCTACCACAGGCATGAGCCACTGCACCCAGCCAGACTCCTTGAATTCTTTACATCCTTGGTCGTTATCTTATTTTAGGTTAGCATCCACTTTTGATGGGATTATTTTTCCAGAATCTTGACTTTTCTGCTTGTCTTCGGTCTTGCTCCTCTTTAATCCATTCTTCACATTCCAGCAATGACACTCTTTCCAAATCATTAAGCTATTCAAAGCACTCCTCTTTGATGGGGACCTGTTGTCTTCAGGAGATTCTAAAGTTCCCAGCATGGCATGTTAAGACCCTATTCAGCCAGCATTATATGTCCCAGCCACACTGTGCCTCTGACTTACACACTGTTTACTCTTTTACTTGTACACAGCACACTGATTTGTATTTAGGTATTCTCTTAACTCTAGAGCCTTCCTCCATCTGTTCCTTCTGCCGGAATCAATATCTTACCCAATCTATCTATCCATAATTTACCTGGATAATCCTATTAAACCTCTGGGCCTCAATTAGGTCTCTTCTTCCCAAGATCAAGGTAGGTGCCCTTCTTCTGTGCAACCAGAGCATCTCGTGCCAATCCCACCAGGCATTCATCACATTGCATTGCTCTTGGCTGGTTGTCTGAGACCCTCCCTGAACTATGAGTTCCTTATTGTTTTACTGTCTCTTTGACCTTTTTATACTCAACATCGAACATGTTGATTTGCCTGACTTAGCAAAGAAAAATACATGACACCCAGTTAAATTTGAATTTCAGATAAACAACAAATAATTTTCTAGAATAAGTATTTCTCATGCAATATTTGGGGGCATACTTACAGTAAAGGTGAATATTTGTTATTTATCTAAAATTCAAATTTAACTGGGTACGTTACATCTTATCTGGCAATCCTGCTAACACAGTGCCTGGCAGAAAGTCGGCATTCAGTAAAATGTGTGTATCCCAAATATATCCAAACACTCCAGTCCTCTGGGCTACACATTCCTTTAAAATCCACATATTCGTATATGATGGAGGGGCACAAATTCCTAATGCTTCCAAGGGTTCCCCAGGATAGATGGGTGACTGGGTTTGTGGCAAGAAAAATAAGTTATGGTTCCTTATAACTTCTTGGTCTGAATTCCTGGTTTCAGGTCAATTTTTCCCTCTTTCTTCCCTCTTGATGCTGGTGTCTTCACTGATTCACTCCAGCCACGAATATTCTTCCTTTCCTTTCCTTCCATCAAAGCTCTGCTGAGAAAAGGCCATTGTGTGTAACATACTGTAGTGGAGATTTGGGACCCTGGAAGGTAGCTAGCATAAGGCCACTTCCTGTAGTTGTAGAGATCATTCACCGCTCAATGGCATCCAGCCTATGGCCCCAATAGTGGTTGAAATCTAGTTGCACTCCCCTTGCCAAGCCAGGAGCCATGGCACAGGGCTACTTTTGTTTAGAGGAAGTAGTATCTTTTTTCTAATTTGGCCTAAGGTGCCCTTTAGACTGGAATAATCTTCCGCAGGATGGGATGGGAAGGGTAGGCAATTACAATGAGGAGCAGAAAAGAAATCCAAACTGACTAACAGAGAGGAGTGACCTAGACATTGATCCCCTTTTCCCCAACACAGAACATTTCTTACTGACTACCGCCTAATCAGGGATTGGGATGCCACATATTGCCACTTTTCTTCTCTGTCTTTCTGGAAGCCATTCTCCACCTGCCTCATCTACCCCTCTCCCTGCCACTGCCACTCCCCTGTCCCTTCTCCTCATCATCCTGACCCTGCCAAAGCCTCCGGCTCCACGGCCAGCCCCCTTCACACATCTGCATTTGCCACCAGTCTCTCATAAAGATCCATTTATCTTTTGCTTTTTCCATATGAAATTGCCTGGATTTTATGCTTGATTAACTTAAAAAATCTAATAAAGTATTTTCTCAAACAAAGAGAAGTTTCTACTTAAGATGAATTCTAACATGTTTTAGGGTCATTGCTCAAACTGCAGCTACCTTTGAAAGTAACCATTCATTTTCCCAGATATGTTGAATGGAAGAACAGTTTATATATCCACAAATGAGGAAAATGTTAAACCAGACCACTTACCAATAAATATGTCTTTATTTTAAGGCTGTACTTTCTTAATAAAGACTTTACCAAGCTACTGCCTCTGGGATTTTTGCTTTGTCTTTGCAGTGGGGCTGCAGTTTGCATGGAATCACTCATGTCCTTCCAGTTGCCATTCAACATGTTATATAAAATTTCCATGCTGGGGCTGAGAGGCAGCCTATAGCTGGGAAAGAAGAACTCAATGCCCCACCTTGGCCTCCGGGACAGAGAGCACCGTTTCAGCTAACTAGTCATTTCCAGCAATAGTCTTGCTTTATGTTTCAGTTGAACTCTGTAGATTATGTTGTGTTCATGGACTTACTGGAGGGAGTTCAAAAAGAGAGTAAGCATGATGAAAAGAATGAAAAAAAGATACATGGAGAAAGATTAAAGAAATATATTAAAGGCATGTCTATATTAGGAATATATATATAAGAAATATATAAGGAATGCATGTGCATAAAAGCAACGTATATATGAGCTACATCATATCCTTACATGTAGTTGAAGACTGAGAACTCATTCTGTCTCTAAGTAGAAACTGTCTACAAAGAAAGGGTGGGAAGAGTAAAACTGAACTCAGGCCACTGAAATGGGCTGGCTACACTTGGCATTTGAGATTCTTGATAAAGCAAATCTGTAAAATGTTGTCTAAACAAAAAAGAAAGAAAATTTGATTTTGTTTTGAATGGCAGGATTATAGATATATCTTGAAAAAAATGTTTTAAATTTCCATTAACATTATTTTGATATTTTTAATGGATTAATACTAATAATAGTCTGGCCACTGTAGCTCACACCTGTAATCCCAGTGCTTCGGAAGGCCTAGGCAGAAGGATCTCTTGAGATCAGGAGTTGAAGATGCTGTCTGTACAAAAAAAATTTTTTTAAATTAGGCAGGTGTAGTGGCGCATGTCTGTGGTCCCAGCTGCTTGGGAGGCTGAGGTCGGAGGATTGCTTGAGCCCAGGAGGTTGAGGCTGCAGTGAGTTATAATGGTGCCACTGCAATCCAGCCTGGGTGACAGAGGGTCTGTCTCCAAAAAATATGATAATAATAACACTAATAGTTTAAAAGATGTTCTTTTTAAAGTGAGCTTATCGACTCCCTTTTTAACTTCATATTATGAAAAATTTTCAAACGTACTCAAAGAGAATCGTACATAATGAATCCTCATGTACCCATTACCCAGTTTCAACAATTCACCTCTATTCCTCAACCTCAGGACTATCCCCTGCATGCGGGTTGGTGAGTTATGATCTCAGCTGCAAACCCACCCTTCTCTGCTCTCCCTGCCATGCTGGGGCTGGGGCTGGGGCTCTCCAACGCTCACTTTTGCCTTGCCCACTGGCTCCCTGTTGGACTCTGCAAGACGGAGGCTCTAGGCTCGGAAAGCAAAGGGGACTTGCTTCTTCCTACTGGCTTCCTGTCAACACCACCCAGCGATGCTTCTTTACCAGGTAATTTCCAGTTTACAGTTTCTTTTTTTTTTGAGATGGAGTCTCACGCTGTTGACCAGGTTGGAGTGCAGTGGCATGATCTCGGCTCACTGTAACCTCCACCTCCCGGGTTCACGCGATTCGGAGTAGCTGAGATTACAGGCAGGCGCCACCACGCCCGGCTAATTTTTGTATTTTTGGTAGACATAGGATTTCACCATGTTGGCCAGGCTGGTCTTGAACTCCTGAGCTCAATTGATCCATCCACCTCCCAAAAGTGATTTGATTGGCCTGCCAAAGTGCTGAGATTACAGGCGTGAGCCACCGCACCCGACCCAGTTGGCAGCTTTTATAATACTCACATAACCAACTTCATTACCCTCCTCAAAGATACCAGCCGCAGGGAGCTGGAGCACTCTGGGAGTCCCACCCTTTGGTGCCCCATCTGTGAGCTCAGAGACACTAGGGTTCTTCTCACGGGTCTGTGTTTTAGCTGGGTGGGGGCCTCTCCTTCACGCTGCTACATTTTGATAAATACAACCTCTTCTCTTTGTTCTGAACCCTAGGGTTTCCTACAGCTGCTACTTCCATGATATCTTAGTTTTCTTTTTTTTGCCTTTTAGTAATCTTGTTAATAATCCCTTTCTATTAAATTCTCTATTAAAATAAATGATGTGGTCTCTGTTTCCTGACAGGACCCTGACTAATATATCCCTTCCCCTCCCCCCCTTTTTTTCTAAGATTTGTTTTGTTTTGTTTTGTTTTTGAGACAGAGTCTGGCTCTATCACCCAGGCTGGAGTGCAATGGCCTGATCTCGGTTCACTGCAGCCTCTGCTTCCCAGGCTCAAGTGATTCTCCTGCCTCAATCTCCCAAGTAGCTGGGATTACAGGCACCCACCATCATGCCTGGCTAATTTTTGTATTTTTAGTAGAGATGGATTTTCACCATATTGGCCGGGCCGTTCTCTAACTGCTGGCCTCAAGTGATCCTCCCACCTTGGCGTCCCAAAGTACTGGGATTACAGGCATGAGCCACTGTGCCTGGCCTCTAAAGTATTTTTAAAGCACATTCAGACATTATGACATTTCACCTAAATGCTTCAGAATGCATTGCCCACTTCTTTGAAATTTTTTATAATTTACTTAACCACCATGGCATTAACAAACCTAACAAAATTAACAGTAACTCCTTAATGCCATTTAATAATTTGTTTGCATACAAATTTATTTGCTTTTCCTAATGATTGTGAGATCATCATAAACATTCCCAGATGTTCTTGGGCTGCAGGGAGGAAACAGGAGCAAGGACCGTAGGAGGATGGTGACTGCCCCAGGTGAGAATTCCAAAGAGCCAGAAAACCCCTGGGATTTTCACTAGTATTAGGGCTGCACCCGGGGTAAAAAGGAGCTGTGGGAGGAGCCTGGCCCTGGAAGAGTGAGTACAGGGGGTAGCCAGAGGGCCTGTGTATCAAACAGCTGATTTGGAGTGTTGGCCAGAATATTATCGCCTTTCGGCACTGCCTCCTTACCACAACCCTATCTGAAAAACATAAGTGAAGGAAACATCTTGAATTCACATCTTTATCCAGAAAAAAACCTGGAAAAGAGGGTCAGGGACAGGAAGAGCAGTGGAATGCAGAGACAGCTGAATTGGGTCCTTCGTTCAGTTCATTTCAGATAGGAATGGTCTTCCTGGAAGGGTCTGATCAACTCGCTGTTCCCTTCCTCCTGACATAAATCTTCATTGCTTTCCCAGGAGAAATGTCTCCACTGCCAAATGGTGGTTTTCGTAATGAAAGTTTCAGTGATTTATTTATCTTTCCAAGATTCTCCAAACAGGAGAAATTTAATTACACTTGTCTAAATACTGTCAGTCATCCAGAGCCTTGAAGACCTCTTCACTCCATGTTCAGAACATAACTGAAATTAATGACACAATAAAGAAGCCAAAACTCTGGTCTCTGATAGAGGCAAAAGGAAAAGTAATGAAAAATGATTGCACATACTTTGTAGCTGTGCAGCATTGTGTTTCAGTTCCAAGGGAGGAGGTGAAAGTGGACCCACAGAGTAGGACACATGATAGTATTGGCCATTTTCTTATGGACACTTGTGATTTAAGCCCCCAGGCCACCTTCACACTAGACTGGAAAAACTTAAGGTACAAAGAAATTTAATAGTTGGAATTAGCATTTGGTAATAATCAATGCTGAACCACTGACTACAGCACTATATTTGCATACTACCATTTTTTCTAGCATACCAAATTAGCTGTCTCTTGACCCTGAAGTCCCAGGCTATCCCAGATGTGTTTCTTGGTTTTTCTCCATGAATTAGGAGTTGCTCAGTAACTGTGAAAGCCCCAGCTTTTAAAGGTCGAGCTGTACCTCAACTTACTGAATTCACCAGAAGACTAGCAGAGAGAAGACCAGAGTTATATGTTTGCTCTGCTGCTTCCAGAAATCTGACCTGGTTAAATCAAACTCCCCAGACTCTCAGTTGCTCCACTTGTAAGATGGAATTAGGAGTGAACTCTTGCCTTGTTATCATTATAGGGTTGTGGCAAGAATGACATGAGATGAAGGTCCTTTAAATCTGCAAGCAACTATGTTTTAAGGAGGTATCCTCAGCATTATTTAGCAACTTGGGTAAATCTTAAGTAGCTTCTGCTGTGACCTTAGAGAAAATTTTCTAACCCTGCCTTGCCATAATTTAGCCCATAAAGTGAAGGTTCTTCAATTGTTTTTCCTAACCCTCTCAGAAGAAAGTCATACAACAGAGATATAAAATGGGAAAGACTTTGTAAATTCCAGATTTCTTTATGAAATTGTCACCAATTATAGCAGTTGAAAAGGTTGATATTAGTCCAAAGTAATGTACATACCATACAAGTAAGCATAGCCCTTTAGCTCCTGACAGCCACCACTATCTGCTGAACCTGGTTCCTTCTCAGTTATCTGTTTGACTTCTTGGATGCACAGCAGAAGCCAACCTGAGTCTGTCTGCTGCTTTAGCATCTAGAGACCCCAAAGCTGTACATCACTTGGAGCAGGGTTTCTGCATGCCCCGTCCTTCAAGCACATCTATCCACTTTGCTTCTCCATATTTCAGCTCTTCATGCAGTGTATGGGTTAATGCAAACTGATGTTTTTATGACTTAAATGGGTCTTGTTATTCAAATTTAATGAAGATGATACTGTGGGTCTGATCTTCACATTTTATGTCCAGATCTAAAAACTTCAACTTGACAGCACTTGTTGGCACATTAAGTTCCATGCTGTCTTCTTGAAAGTTATTTTAGATTTTTTGATTTTGCTTTTAATGTCCTTGATAATCAAGACCTTAATGGCTAGTATGTTCTCTAGAAATAGAACTGAGTTACCACTTCTATAAATGTATCATCAGTGGGTGTGGAAAAAGCCAGAGTTCCAGGAAGATTGCTCTGTTTCACTTTCCAGATATCAAGTAAGTTCATTTAACCGGGGAAACTTCATTCAAATCCAAACCCCAGCTGCAAGGGAGTCTGAAAACGGAGACTAGAGCTTTTTGATTTTTCCAAGTAGATCTGTTCTCAACTCCCTTGTCATCTCAGCAGCATTTGACATCTTCGTTGAAGTCCCTTCTTCTCTTGGCTTCTGTGATATAGAACTCTCCTGGGTTTCTACCTACCCTTTTGTGGTTTTTCTTCCTCTGCCCTTTCCTAAAATGCTGATGTTCCTTGTACTTATGCCCCAGGCCCACTTTCTGTCTCATCCTATGTGCTTTTTCTAGGTCATCTCACATGTGTCCAATTATGATCTATTAGCTGTCAACTCCCAAGTCTGCATCTGCAGTACATATGACTCTCCTAAATTGTAAACCTATGTAGCCAACTCCCTACTAAAATTTTGTGTCCCCAAAACAAAGCAGATTCAACATGTTTGGTATGAAGCCATCCTATTTTCCCTTAAAACGTTACTTTTCTCTGTTTTCATTATCCATCCAGCAATCCAACCAGAATCTTGAAATATCAGAGGATTCTGATTTTTATCTGGTGGCTGACTTCCAAGAGGCAGGAAGCAGAAGTTGCCAGATCAGTTAAGAGCTACGTCTGTAACTGGTGCATCATCACTTCTGCTGAATTAAGTTGCTCAAACTTAATCAAAAGATTGACCCAGATTCAGGTTACCAAGAGTAGAGGAACTGACTATCTCAGGATGGGTGAGTATCAAGTCCACATTGTGAAAGAGTGTGTGGAATGGGAAATGTCATTGTAAGCAGCTTTGTGAAGTGCAATCTGCAACAACATCACAATCAGAATTCAAATTCAGACTCAACTAACTCCCAAGTCAAAACATTTAATCATTGTTATACTGCTTCACATATTCAGAAAAGCACTTTCCTCACTTCTAGAAAATAGCTGAAATTAAGAAATTTAGGTGCTTCTGAATTATTAGTTAATTGTTTATTCACTTATTCATCCAATATCTTCAGATACTATAGGTAGCCAGCATCTACAACAAGCCCAGGCATTGTTTGAGTGCACACAATAGTGAATAGAATAGACAAATCATTGGTCTCCTGGAGTGTAGAGTTCATTCTTCCACCATTGCATAAATAGTTTCATTTTAAATGATGGAATCAGAATCAGTTGTTATTAATGGCAAGCAATGGTCAGTTTTTGACCCTAAGGAATGTTGGAATGAAGCTCTTCAGAGAAGCGGAGGTCTGCACAGAGTTTAAAACTTAAGCTTGGCCCACAGTGCACAGCATTGTAAAATATTTAGAGTTCTTGGTGGCATGTACACAAGGAAGAATGTAAATTTTAAATATTTACGGTTGATAAGTATAATTTATTATATGATAGTACTTGACACATACCAGCTTACCAAGAAAAATGCTTGAACGTTGCATTCAAGCAAATTAATTTTACATCCTGTCCTGGGGTCAAACTGTGGCTCTGGCTAAATGGCCAACAGTTGGTAGGCCAACTGCCAAAACAATCAGTGGGATCACTGTGCAATCCGATCCCCTCATTAAGACAACTGAAACGCTAACAACCAAATCCAATGGACTCTATAGCAATCGAATCAATTGCTCCACAATCAGATAGAACAGCTCTCCAATCAAATTAATTTAATTGTATTTGGTTTAGTTAAGTGACATGGTGCCTGTTCTCTCCTCATACATAGATGACATAACGCTAGCTTTTGAAGGGATCCTGAAGAACAACTAGTTCTATGCTTCTCAAATTGGGAAAAAACTATGGGCAGTGTACACAGTCACCAGATAAATGTGGTGTGTCTTTCTGGATTGCTAAATTATCTTAACATTTGATAGGAAGGGGGAGGATACATTTATATATGTAAACAAGTACACATATATCATGGATTTTGTATACTCTGACAACACTAACAAAAATTTCAATCTCAGTGATTTAAAACAGCAAAGCTTATTTCTTGTTTATGCTACACATCCGTCAGGGTCAGCAGGGGGCTGAGTTCCTAGCATTCTTCATTCCATGATTCAGATGAACAGAGCAGCCTTTATCTAGACCTCTACGTATTGCCTTAGTGGAAGAAAAGACTACAGTAGGCCGGGCGTGGTGGCTCACACCTGTAAACCCAGCACTTTGGGAGGCCGAGGTGGGCAGATCATGAGGTCAGGAGATCGAGACCATCCTGGCTAACAGGGTGAAACCCCATCTATACTAAAAAAAAGTACAAAAAATTAGCCAGGCGTGGTGGCGGCCACCTGTAGTCCCAGCTACATGGGAGACTGAGGCAGGAGAATAGCGTGAACTCGGGTAGTGGAGTTTGCAGTGAACCAAGATTGCGCCACTGCACTCTGGCCTGGGGGACAGAGTGATACTCTGTCCCCGACTAAAAAAAAAAAAAGACAACAGTAAAGCTAGAGGAAATAATGAGCTAAATCTTAATACTCCCACCTGGGAGTAGAATATGTCACTTCCACACACACTTCATTGGTCAAATCATGTCACGTTTGACCCAGCTATTTTCAAAGCGGGGCAGGGAAGGGCAATCCTACGATGTGTCCAGAAGAACTAGAAATATTTGGTAAACAGTAGAGTCACCTGTCAGCCAAAGATGGCTGCACTCAGGTGAGTTGAACAAAAGTTGCAGTGAGCCCTGGCATGTCTGAGGAAGACCTGGACAGGCACTGGAACCTGGAGGAAGGAGAATATAAGTCTCAAGATGGAAAATCAGGAGCCAGATAGCACTTTTAAGGAAAAAGTAATTTTAGGCATCATAACTAGAAAAATTAACCAGCTTCCAGAAGCAGAAAGGAAACTACTTGAACATGGATCAATATATGTTGAACTTAATGCTGTTCTCCGTGGCCTAATAGCAAACAGTCTTTTTCTATGCATCTTGAACATGACACAGGCTCATATAGCTGCCGGCTCACCAATGGCAGAGATCCCATTTCTGATAGTACATGTATTTTACAGAAGTTTTGTAAATTTACCTTTGAATTGAGGTCATTGGAATTTGAAACCCATACCATAAAATGAGGTGGATTGGTTGGTCTTGTGTTTGGTGGTCTTTTCTTGACTATACCTATGAATGGTGGCTTAGAAGCCAGATATGAATCAACTCTGTTATCAGAGAAAGGAAACATCTTAAGTTACTGGATTAGAATTTCTAAGCCTGACTTTAGAAAGATGTTGTGTATTAGTCAGGGTTCTCTAAAGGGACAGAACGAATAGGATAGATGTATATATGAAGGGGAGTTTATTAAGGAGTGTTGACTCACACAATCACAAGGTGAATCCCACGGTAGGCCGTCTGCAAGTTGAGGAGCAAGAAGCCAGTCCGAATCCCAAAACCTCAAAAGTGGGGAAGCCGACAGTGCAGCCTTCAGTCTGTGGCCAAAGGCCCAAGACTCCGTGGCAAACCACTTGTGTAAGTCCAAGAGTCCAGAAGCTGAAGAACTTGGAGTCTGATGTTCGAGTGTAGGAAGCATCCAGCACGGGAGAAAGATGAAGGCTGGAAGACTCAGCAACTCAAGTCCTTCTACACTCTTCCGCCTGCTTTACTATAGCCTCTCTGGCAGCTGATTAGATGGTGCCCACCCAGATTGAGGATGGGTCTGCCTTTCCCAATCCACTGACCCAAATGTTAATTTCCTCTAGCAACACCCTCACAGACACACTCAGGAACAATACTTTGCATCCTTCAATCCAATCAAGTTGATACTCAATATTATCTCTTACATGTTGGTTCCCATTTTGCTCCAGACTGTGTTTGCAGCATTCCTTCGGTATAGACAATATACAGTACTTATAAAAGCCCTGCAGTTACCAGAACCTAGCCTAGAAATTCACTGATTTTAAACAATATGTACACAAATAAAATGGTAATGAGAAAGATTTGGTGAACAGTATTAATGGCTACCACAGAGTAGGGTGCAAAGTTAAAATCTTTAGGGTAAAACATAAAGCTTCAAAGTTTCTTACACACATGTAGCCACTAAAATATTGACTAAATAAGGGAATCATAGAAAATGACATGTACTTGCCTGAAATGTTTTATCTTAAAAAACATAAATGTATTTTCACCCCCTTGTCTTTTGATGTCTAAGGGGATTTCTATGAGAATGGGTTCATCGATGGTCATTTCCCATTGTCTTTCTTGCTCATAATAGTTCTAAGTGCATTGTCCATGTGAGAAATTCAAGCCACTAGAAAAGCAAATGGTCTGAAAAGTCCCTCAAAATGTTCTACAATTCTTTAAAAGTCATCTCATCAACACATTACTGGAAGCAATTTTTTAATGACTTGCATTAATCATAAATTTCCAAGCCATTTAATTTAGTGTTTCCACATTCACTATTCATTTCAAAATATTTTAAACATACAGACAAGAATCTGTCCTTGCATATCAACCACCTTGTTAGTTCAGCTTTCATAGAAATACCAGCTCTACTTCTTTTTGTACTCATATTCTGTACATTTAAATAATATTTAATTAAGTCATGTTATGTAAGTACAAAAGACACAAACAGTTTTGGGGATAATATGACTCAAGTACCAGGAACAGAAATGTAAGGGCATATCAGTGGCATACGGGCCACTAGCGTGAACCATTCCTGCACATCAGGGACTAGTAAGTAGACAGCACCTGATGATAATCTGGTAAAGTGATTAAATTAAAAGAAATTCGATTAAATTTTGGTGGAAAAGTTGAGGAGCACTGATTCTAGTCCAATATTCTTATATTGCAATTAACGATCCTAAAGCTTAGAGGCTGTAAATTATTTAAATTCATTTATTTACTCATCCATTTACTTAGTGGTACATTCATAGGCAGTAGAGTATAGTGGATAAGAATATGGTTCTGACACCAGATTGCCTGGGTTTTGATCCCAGTTCTGCTTGTGACCTTCAGTAAGTTTCTTAATGTTTCTTGTTCTCAGTTTCCTCAACTATAAAATGGTGAGAATAGGACCTATCTCACAGGGTTATTGTGAGGGTTAAATAAGATAATGGATGAAAGTGTTATGTAAATGTTAATTTATTATGATAAATTAATTCATCTGATGAATATTTGTTGAGTAAATACCATGTGCCATGTGTTGTCCCTTCCCTCATGGAGTTCATAGTTGAATGTTCAGAGACAGAAAATTGGCAGTAAGCTTTGAAATAATTTGTTACAATTTAGTTACATTCTGTCAGGAATTACAGGGTGGCATGAAGGAGGCTTTCATCTCTATATCCTCATTTTAGTACAGAGTATGGCACATACTAAGTGCTCATTAAAATATGTCTGGAATTAACAAATAAACATATGACTTGCCCCAAAATAATACTTATTTAATAGATAAGATGAACAAAAAGTAAAGTTATCTAATCTAGTGTTTCCAGTTCACTAAAATGCCTTCTTTAAATAGGTTTTTTAAGATTTGAACTTAGGTTAGTAGATCCAGAATTCTAACTTTTACATGGTAAGTATTAGTGCATTTATGTTTATAAACTTAGGAAAAATACCAATAGAACATTATTACACATTTGAACCATGACTTCTATGTGCTTCAAAATGAATTTCTTCATTTGTCGTGTTTTTTTTAATTATATGAATCTTTTGACTGGCAAGGAATGTTTTTGAAAGATAAGTAAACAACGAAAGTTGAAATGTTCTATTGCCCCCAAAACCTAACCAAACAGACCCACCATTTAGCAGATCTCTGGGGCCTTCTCTAACTCTGATGACAAACACATGAAGGAAAACTTGGGCTCTCTGGAGCTCCTGGAGGAGATGGGGGAGGGATGTGCAAGTCTAGGTAGCTCGGTTCAAACTGAAGATTTAACCCTATAAACAGTGAAAAAAGATGTAATGATGCCAATAAAATTTTCCAAGATGCACGATATGTTCTCCTGACTTCTTAAATAGAATGTTCTGAAAATTCAGTGTCCAGTTTTAGCATAGTCAATTATAGCTAAAAAATCCTCCCTAACTGGAGTTGTAAAGAAAAGAGTGGCCCCAGTCTATCTCTGTTTGTTCCTATTTCTCCCATGCGTAATAATTTCTGAGATGTGTAAAATGTGACATGACTGACAATGAGCAAACATATTTCTGGTTCCAAACATATACTTACCCCAAATCAAGGCCAAATCAAGATCCCATTATCTGCTAAGTATGCATATTTTTATGAACATTACAGGGCAGAATATTTAATATTTGAGATCTTTGGTGTTTAGGTTTTTTATAGGCACCCCTTGATGCAGATATTTGGCAGCGCTTTGCTATTTGGTTATTATCAAGAATTAACATAGATGATTAAGCCTTCAAAAGTCCATTTTGCTTGTGTTGTAGACTCCTCTGTTGTTCTTTGAAAGTCTGAACTATTAATACATCTCCTCATCTTTACTTATTCCATTTTCCTTCCTCTCTCCCTCTCCGCTCCCTTATCTTTTCTCTATCTCCCTCTCATACTCTTTTTCTCTCCTTCTCCTTCTCCTTCCTCTTCCTCTTCTTCTTCTTCCTCTTCCTTTTCTTCTTCTTCTTCTTCCTCTTCCTCTTCTTCTTCCTTTACCTTCTCTCTGTCTCCTTTCACTCCTCATTCTCTTTTCCCATTTTTTCCACCTTCCCTCCCTTTTACCCACACTCACTCCTCTTTCCCCATCAGCAGAAACCTACATAGTAGCTTGGGATCTTTGTCTACAGTTGTCCTGGCGTTTTTTGTTTGTTTGTTTTTTATTTTGTTTTTCCATAAGTTATTGGGGTACAGGTGGTATTTGGTTACATAAGTAAGTTTTTTAGTGGTGACTTGTGAGATCCTGGTGCACCCATCACTCAAATACACTGCACCACATTTGTTGTCTCTTATCCCTCACCCCCCTCCCCCTCTTCCCCCAAGTCCCCAAAGTCCATTCTATCATTCTTATGCTTTTGCATCCTCATAGCTTAGCTCCCACATATCAGTGAGAACATACGATGTTTGGTTTTCCATTCCTGAGTAGCTTCACTTAGAATAATAGTCCCCAATCTCATTCAGCTCATTGCAAATGCTGTTAATTCATTCCTTTTTATGGCTGAGTAGTATTCCATCACATATATATGTGATATATATCATATATGTCATATATATGTCATATATATAATATATATGACATATATTATATATATGAGATATATATCACATATATCACAGTTTCTTTATCCACTCATTGATTGATGGGGATTTGGGTTGGTTCCACGATTTTGCAATTGTGAATTGTGCTGCTATACATGCGTGTGCAAGTATTTTTTTTTTTCATAATGGCTTCTTTTCCTCTGGGTAGATACCCAGTAGCGGGATTGCTGGATCAAATGGTAGTTTAAGTCACCGGATTTCATTGAGGTGTGTCTCCTAAGCCTGCCAACCATTTAGGACTTCAGATCTGGAGATAGAATGATACATATTTAAAGAAGAACTGATAAAAATAAATACAAACTGCTAGTCAACACTTGACAGCTTGCAAAAGAGCTCTCCTAAAGAAAACAGAATTAATGGAGTGCAGTGCAGCAGCGTGAGGAGGTCATAAAATTTCAAACTGACAGCCTGAGCAGCCAGGCAGGAGGAAAGACAATAGAAGCAGCTTGATTTAAACTTAGCAAAGTAAAAACACAACATCGGATCTGGGAAGAGTTGATGATAGCTAAACTAAGAATTAGAAAGTGGGTTCGAAACTTCCTGTGGGATCCCAGGCTTGGCCTGTCTTCCCACTCTGTGGACTCTGTGCCAGCAAACACATCTCCTTTTCATTTGTCAGCATTCTGTTTCTTGTTAGAGACCGGGATTCCCGGCAGTGGGAGAGACCAGCACTGCTTGAAATGCAGGACCTGTATTTCTGCATGGATCTCTGCACGCTTGGATCCTCATGCTGATGCTGCGGGAGATGCTGCGGGTTGTCCCAGCTACCTGGGTGGCATCTGAGAACAAGCCCTTGTCTCTTCCAAGACGCAGCTCCCTCGTGGTGCCTCCCCTCCCTGCACATTCCCAAGATTCTTTGCCTTGGACTGTTTTCTTTCATTCTGAACTTGCCTGAGCTACCTCTTCCCTTTGCATGGCCAAAAAGTCAAGCATTAGGGCTCTGTTCTTTTTGTAGGAGAGGAGTGTTGGGGGGACTGACTGGGAGGAGACAGGAGGGAGTCACCTGGGATTATGGAAATGTTCCATATCTTGGTTGGAGTGGTGGTTGTATGAGGTGGTATGTGTAGGTAAACATTCATCTGGCTGTATATTTAAGACCAAGCACTTCACAGCAGGTAAGTTACTCCTTAAAAAAAAAAAAATAAGAGGGTCTAAAACCAGGAGATCTGGGTTTGAATCCACTTAGGGTTGTTTAACCTCTATATACATGAATAAGTATAGTACCTGCCACACAGGTGTTTGTGTAGATGAAAGGAAACAAAAAGCACTCCGCCACATGTGACATGCTGGGTATAGGGTTTCTACTCAACAACAGATTACAAGTATCATTATTATATTTTGAGAATAGTAATCTCTGAGCATGGTAGTGATTGCAGCTTCTTTGATTTAAAATCCCTCTTAGCATATTGGAGCATCTGGAGACCATGCTTCAGGGCCTTAGCTCAGAGGTATGACTAAGTGGGTGTTTTAGGCACCAGGACAGGTTAACAGGTGAAAATTATTGAGCCAGGGGCCTATGGGTGCTCTTTAAATTATACCAGCCAGGCATCCCCAGTTGCCTGGCCCTTCCACGCAGGCTGGCCCCACCTGTATCTTACACTCATTACAGCCGTGTTTCTGGAGTCGTGGAGGCAAATTTTTGATGAATTCATTTTTGGCAAACAAACTCTACTCATAGGCAAAATATAAACTCTTGATCTATCCACTCATATCAGTGCTATGACTAATGGCATTATCTCAATTCAGCAGTGAAAAATTCAAGGCTTTCTGATTCTTTGTTGACCACCATTAACATCTGTTTTACTATGTTGTTTTGATCACTCTCCAGGAAACAAATGGGTCCCTGATATTTATTGCTGACCTCTACTTTGCATGTAACTACCTAGAAACCCATAGAACCACAGAATTTTGGAGCTCTATGCGGTCTTGAAAATTAACTAAGTGAAAACCTCTTGCTTTACAGATGAAGCAGGACAAGTAACTTCCCCAAAGTTCATTCATTTTTAGAAAGTATTTAGCAACTGTGTGCCAGGATTTGTGGTAGACCCTGGATTACATAACCTGGCATGGAGAATTCCTTCCAGTTCTCTTCCAGAGTTCCCCCAAGCCAGACTACTCTTGAATCAGTACTGCCTGGTATGCATAGATATCTGTAATAAACAACTTGAATAGAACAGTAGCCTAAATGGTGTAGGATGGCTGGAGTGCTGAGTTAAGTCATCAAGGGAGAAGCAGGGGCTCAGCCAGCTGGCACTGAAACCATGTGGGCCTTTTGCCCAGGTAAGAACCTAAGGCCCACATGCTGAGCTGGGTAGAGGGAACACAGCCTTCACCACTGCCTTGCCTGTTTTCCTCTTCTGATCTCCTCTGCTGCATACAACTCTTTGGGGCATCACCTTTGTTTCCTGATTTCCTGATTTCAAGGCTTCTCTAGACAGTCATTCTGTTCTTAATTCAAGTACTTAAGTGTGCAGGAAAGGGAAATACACAAGTAGATTGGCCCCGGTCTCCAAAGCCCCAAATCAGAGACACTGAGTCCATATGCTGTAGGGGATTAAAGCACACTTTATCACCCTACGGGCAAGTGACCTAAACAAGTGAAGTGAACCAGGAAAAAGCATCGAAGGCCATTAGAGAGATCTACCCTCCATCAAGGGACAGTAAATATTCAACTCATGGGTTTTTCCATGAGACACAGTGAACTCTGCATTGCCACATATTCAGATATTTCAGATAGGCCACAAATGTTGATTTTCTTAAGATGATGTTTCCCAGTTTTTAAAAATCATTCTGTGTGTCAAGTAAAAAAACATCTGTGGGCTCCTGGGTTGCTGCCCCCCATCAACTACTTCCCTAACGGATGGCTCAGATATGGTGTCTTAGGCCATTCTGGCTGCCACAATGAAGTACCATAGACAGGGTGGCTTGTAAAATAACAGAAATTTATTTCCATTCATTCTGGAGGCTGGAAGTCTGAGATCAGGGAGCCAGGGGGGTGGGGTCTGGTGAGAGCCCTCTTCTGGGGTGCAGGCTGCTGACTTCTCCTTGTGTGCTCCCGTGGCAAGCTCCCTTAGGACTCTTATAAAGACACTGATCCAATTCATATGGGCCCTACTCTCATGACCTCATCTAAGTCAAATTATGTCCCGTAGTCCCAACTTCCTTAATGCCATCACATTTGGGGGTAGAGTTTCAGCATGTGAATTTGGTGGGGATACAACATTCAGTCCATGACAGATAGTATTTCAAATTCAGTCAGCAGAGGGATAGAGAATGAGAATGGGCTGAGAGATGTTTGGATGCTAGAGTCCGTACCTTACCTCTTGGTTTAGGACAGGCAATGCCGATATTGGTATTGTGAGAGAGAGCTTTGATCACAAAGAAGCTGAATTTCAGCCACACAACTCACCTCTCCCTTTGGGAAAGTAATTTATGCAATCTGAGCCTCTTCTTCTCTATTGGTGATATGGGCTCATGCCATCTTCTCAGAGATTTGTCATTGAATCAATAAACTCAGTGTTGTTGAGTTACTCCATTCAGTCACTTAGTCATTCAAATATTTACTAAGAATCTAACATGTCACATGCTTGAAATCAGTAATGAGCAGAATAAACACAGCCCTGGGTCTCAAAGAGTACACCATGGAGAGGGGAAGACAGACAATGTAGAAAGCAGTAAGCATGCAGGGTGAAAGAGCGGTGTTGGGGGTGTAGAGTGCCACTGAAGCGACTTGCGATCAGACCCTGGACCCTTGCTCGTCTTGTCTTCTTCCCTTGTCTCATGGCTTATGGTGTTCTCGCCACACTGGACTCCGAGCTACCTCCTGAGCACACCGTCCTCTTCATGCCAATCTCTTTTTTGTCTTTGCCGTTTACTCTGCTGAAATAACCTTTCACCAGATATTTTCAGGGCTGCTCCTTTACGATGTCCTCTCAACAGTCCTAGTCTAAAACAGCAGCCCCAAGTCCTTCACTAGTCTTCCCTGTAACTCTGCTTTATATTTTATAGCACTCGCCACCACCTGACATTCTAGTGCATGTTTGTTTTGTTGTTGTTATTGTTCATTGTCCATCTGCTCCACTGGACTGTAAGCCCCATGAGAGCCTGTACTTTTGTCTACTTTGTTCACTGCCCCAACTCCAGTGCCAGATCAGAGCCTAGATCCTGCGTTTATTCATCAAACATTTGCTGAATGAATGAAGGAAGGAAACACACAGGGGAACCTAATTTAGGTTAAGGGAAAGCTTCCTAGCAAAGGAGATGTTTAAGCCAATGAATTGGCCAGATAAAGAAGTTATTTAGGCAAAGAAGGGAATACAAAATATTTTGGGCAGAAAACACAGCATGTGGGGAGTCCTGGAGATGAGTAAGAGCTTGTTCACAGCAGCAAAAGAAGTTGAGTGTGGTCGGTGACAAAGCGTGGAAAGGGTGGAGTAAGGGAGAGGGCTGTGAGTGGGGAGCCAGAGGGCTGGAGTAGAGAGCCCTGGAAGACCTGAGAAGGAGTTTGAACTTTATCCCACCAGCAGAGGGATGCAAAATGGTACAGCTATGTTGGAAAACATTTCTGCATTTTCTTATCAAGTTAAATCTGTCTTTACTGTACACCTAGAAATGCCACTCCTAGGTATTTACTTAAGTAAAATGTAAACTTAACATTCCACAAAACATTCTATGAGAATGCTTATAAAAGCTCTATTCTTAATCACCAAAAAGAACTGTTCTATATTTTTAATGCTGTGATTACCTGACTGTGTGTTTGTCAAAATTTACGTAATTATGCATTCAAAAGAGTTATTTTCACTGCATGGATATTACTCTTTAAAGAAAAAACATGGGAAATGGATATTACTCTTTAATTTTTAAGAAAAACACATGGGAAGTTATTAGAAGGTTTTCCGTGGACAAGTAGCTCTGTCAGGTTTGTGTTTCCAAAAGATCACCTTGTCTCAAGGACAACAAGAATGGAAACAGAAAAACCAATGAGAAGTTTATAGCAGTGGAGGAGGCGAGAGATAACGGTGGCTCCCACTCTGCTGGTAAAAGTGGAGATGTAAGGAGTAGAGGACTTGAGAAATATTCAGGAAGTAGAATTGGCAGGACTTGGCAATTAATTAGATGTGGGAAATGAGAGAAAGAGGGAGGAGTCAAGAATGATGCTGAGGAATTTGGCTTGGGGGCGTCTGGGAAAGTAGTGGTTCCGGGGAGCATGCAGGAGGAGGAGGAGGAAGAGGCTCTGGCAAGCACAAGGTGTGAGGATAAGGTGAGATAACAGCAGCTAGGGACACGTCAGAGGTGCGCTTAATGTTTTCATCTGCTGGATTGGGTTGTTCAGTCTTATTTAGCTAAGTAGTGAAGTAGCACATTGCCTGAGTGCTCACTTCTAAGGGCCTCTTTGCAGCCATAAAATCCACCTGTCTTATTAGTCATCCTTGTAATTTCACCTTCTATACACTCTCACCAGAACACTCTCATCTTCCAAATTCAGTGCTGCTTGTGTAGGTGATCAAGCCATGGTGCCAGCTCAATTCGTGCAGGTCCAGCCACATCATTAAGCTAGTTATTAAGTCAGATGGTGGACCATTCCTCAGGTCCATCCCTATTTTCAAGGCATTTTTTTTCTGTATCCGTACAAATGCCATAGTAAAGACACCTGTCTGTCTACCCTTCCAGAGCCTTTAGCACTTGCACTTGGTGTGGCTTGGGGAGTTTTGACTACAGAGAGGAATGACGAGCCTCCACACTCCCCTCTGCTTTGTCAGCTCCTTTTATTCTCTGGCCTAGATAAAGCTGGATTGTACATCTACAGCCAAACCACCTTCTACTATTTTCATGTGGCCCCAATTCCTTGTGGTCTAGCCTGGCAAGGAGGAACCCAGACTGAATGAGTGTGGTTCCTGGAGACTGTAGATTTCTTTCAGAACATTTACAATTCCCAACCAATGTCATATTATTGATTCTGAAAATATTTTTGTGAAGTTAATTGGAAACTCTTGCTTATATTTAAGAAAACAGGGCTGGGCGCGGTGGCTCACGCCTGTAATCCCAGCACTTTGGGAGGCCGAGGTGGGCGGATCATTAGGTCAGGAGATCGAGGCCATGCTGGCTAACATGGTGAAACCCCATCTCTACTAAAAATACAAAAATTAGCTGAGCGTGGTGGCAGGCATCTGCGGTCCCAGCTACTCGGGAGGCTGAGGCAGGAGAATGGCATGAACCCGGGAGGCAGACCTTGCAGTGAGCCGAGAACACGCCACTGCACACTCCAGCCTGGGTGACAGAGCCAGACTCAAAAAAAAAAGAAAAAAAGAAAAAAGGGAAACTGAAAACCCAGAGACATTCTGGATAAATCAGCCTAGATTCTAACTGAAGATAATGGCAGAGTGTTCGTTTCTTATCCTTGCCTTAGAGGCATGTGGCAACTTTACTGGCTTTGTAAATGTCAGATTCAATGAAATTGCTTTATAATGGTTACCTCTTGGTGGGTGGGATTGCGGAATGGTTTTGATGCTCTTTATGATTGTGTGTTCTGCTTTTTCCATAGTAAGCATGGATTACTTTTATAATTGGGAAGAAAATGCAAGAAACTATTAAAAAGCAGCATGCATAGTATGAAACCATTTTTAAGGAAACAAGTACATGTGAGACTATGCATCCAAATGTTTGCAGCAGGCAGTCAGCAGGTCTGTCTGGGAATATGGGTGATTTGTCTTTTCTTCTTCATGCTTTCTGTGTTTTTCCAATTTTCTGTGATAAACGCAAATTACTTCTGTGATCAGAAAAATATAAACTATTCTTTAAAAACTGATGCATAGCATTTCTCTCCTTGATTAAGTCAATAGGACTCAGAGGGTGAGGAAACCTGGCTTCGTCCTGACCCTGAAAGTAACTGGCTCTGTGAGCTGAGGCAGATCCATTCAGAACCATCCACTTCCATGGCTTTAAACAGGGGTAATGATATCAGTGCAATCTACCCCCTCATCAGTGTCAGCCCTGATGAGCTAATGCATGGGAAAGCGTTTGGAAGGAAGATATGAAGCTGCATTCCACAACTAGAACTGCTGTCCCATAAATATTCTGTTAAATATTATTAAAGCAACATGTTGCAGTTTGAAAGCACATTATTTTTATTTTAAGGAAACAGACTAAATCGCAGCTATTAAACCAATCTCCTGTACTTTGGCATTTCTTGTGCCAACTGATGTCATGTGAGAGCAGAAGGGAAAAGGGTTTGTCCTTATATTCCTGGGTATCTTGCCGCCATCAGAGGAGGTGGCACTGGGAAGGCCAAGGGTCCTTGGGAGCACAGGAAGCCAGGCGCTGCCCACTCTAGCAGGGTTTCTCCCCTTGTCCCGGTTGTGGTCTGGTTTGAACAGGGATTCTGGGAACGCTGCACCCCTGTGCCTCTGAGCCTTGCTGGTAACCATGCCCGAATCTTCCACAAAGGCAGAAAATCAGACCCTCTTGGCTGCACGTTGACAGAAAATCTATGGCTAAGATGGTTCCATCAGGGAACTAAAGCTATTGTTCACTTCCAGTTAAAAGTCATGTAACTATCAATGTTCAGTCATATAATTTTATGGCTATGATGATTCACACAGATTCTCTGTAAGAAGAAAAAAAATGACACAGAGAGAACAGCTTATAGATCTCTCTGATATATAGCTATATGCATCACAGATGGTGAGAGATTTATATTTCTTTGAATTTGAAGTTCCGCTGGGCATTTAAAAATATGTTATTAGGGTGGTGCTGCCCCCTCTTCCCTCCTCAGAGGTAGAAATGGAAATCATTTAGTGTGGGAACTTAACTCATTTCAAGTTTTCTGTGGCTGAACACTAGTGGAGGAGGGGAAGGCTTCTTTCAAATGCTTCTATTCTGATCACACTTTTGTTAAGTTTTTCTATTGTTAAATGACTCGTATTTTGGTGGAGCTGAGGGTGCTTGAATCACTTGTCAGTATTATACCTGGCTTATGTTTTTCCATATGTCTAAAAGAAATAAAAAGTAGTTTCCCCACTTCTTAAGCAAGTTAGGAATGATCTTAGGGTTAGAGAAAACAAACAGAGATTAAGTTTGTGAATATTAAAAATTAAACGTTGGGGCTGGGCGTGGTGGCTCACGCTTGTGATCCTAGCTCTTTGGGAGGCTAAGATGGGCGGGTCACTTGAGGTCAGGAGTTCGAGACCTGCCTGGGCAACATGACGAAACCCTGTCTCTATTAAAAATACAGAAATTAGCCAGGTGTGGTTGCGCGCACCTGTAATCCCAGCTACTCGGGTGGCTGAGGCATGAGAATTGCTTGAACCCAGGAGGCAGAGGTTGCAGTGAGCCAAGGTGGCACCACCGCACTCCAGCCTGGGTGACAGAGTGAGAATCTGTCTCAAAAAAAAAAAAAAAATCAACAAACAAAAACAAAAACAAACCCTGAATGTTAGAAGAGAGCTTGGGGTAATCTGATGATTCTCAGTGTGTGTAAGCAGGACTGTGTTGAAGCCAGCCTGGAGAGGTCGCTGTCTCTCTTTCTCTGTCGCAGGATATTACATAGGATGGGTCCTGGTCTTGATTCAACCTCCAATAGATATTAGAACATGTGCAGGACTTGCTAAGAGGCTGGAACCACTTTTGTAACTCATAGAGCACCACACACCTTCACCTACATAGAAAGAAGGCAGTAACGGGCCGGGTGTGGTGGCTCACACCTGTAATCCCAGCACTTTGGGAGGCCAAGGCGGGTGGATCACCTGAGGTCAGGAGTTCAAGACCAGCCTGGCCAACATGGAGAAACCCCATCTCTACTAAAAATGCCAAAAAAATTAGCCGGGTGTAGTGGCAAGAGCCCGTAATCCCAGCTACTCAGGAGGCTGAGGCAGGAGAATTGCTTGAACCCGGGAGGTGGAGGTTGCAGTGAGCCGGGATCATGCCATTGCTCTCCAGCCTGAGAAACAAGAGTGAGACTCTGTCTCAAACAAATAAACAAAAAAGAAAGAAAGAAAAGAAAAGGAAACGAAAAGAAAAAGGTAATAATGATGCTGGAAGGTTAGTGAGGGAGAATTTCTCTGAACACAGAATATTTCCTCCCCTCCTCTTAGTCAATGCAAGTGTATGATGGGAGGGAGGGGAAGTGAAGGCGCTGGTCAGCAGGGGAGAATACCTCTCAATCTTGCCCACCTACTCCAAAGCAAGTTGCTTGCAGACTGCAGAAGCGCAAGGCTGCTATGGGATCAGAGCTAATTCTTAGGAAAGTTCAGCAGATGTTCCCCAGGATTGGGAGGGCATAAAGCCTGCAAAAATCCAAAGGGGGAAGCTGATGGAACAAGCCTCGATGGTGGGTAAGAGAGAGAACTAAAGGCAAAACAAATAGCATTTTCACCTGAGGTGGGAGGAATGAGTGTCATTCATGGGGGCAGGAAGGACACCTCAAATGACAGCCGGACTCTGGCTGCCTTGAAAGGACACAGGCCCCACCAGTCCAGTCCCACCTGCAGGGACTGGCCAGCCCAGCAGAAAGAGACTGGTGGGTAAACTGTCATGTAGGAGCTAAGGGGGTTTCGGAGAGATGTCCCTGCAAGGAGATCTCCAACAAACCAACAAAACTGGGAAGATGAAAGAAAAAGCCAGGGTTTGCCATGTAGGTGGCACCAAGATCGTACTGCAGCAGTACTCCTCAGATAAGACTTTCTGCCTCTTCTCCTCTCTCCATCCCCTTGCCCTGGTTCTGGAGGAGTTCGATGCAGCAGAGGAAGTTGGGGGAGGGTGTCACAGGTGAATAAAGAACCAATCAATACCCTCTGCTTTTCCCTAATGCAAGTATCTGAGTCTGGGTCAGGCCTGAAATGGCAGAGGAGAGGAGCTTTGAAGCACATGAGAAACTGAAGTTTGGGTTTAGAGGAACTAGACTTTGTGATACCTGAAAATAAGACCTGCTTGGGATGTGACAGTAACTAGAAGGGGAAAGGTCTGCCTGAGATACTCTTCAGGTGTGGGGAAGAGAGATCTGATGGAGAAGTCAAACAGAAGTCCACGGAGGAGAGAAAAAGAAAAATTAGTTTCAGGAGCTACAAGGCCAGCCCCACAATATTTCATTTACCTGAGCAAAGATTGCAGGGAGAGAGGTCTTTGAATGCCATGATTTTGTGAAATTTTTGGAGGTGTGCAGTCTTGGGACTTGACCTATAAAAATACTCTTTTAATTTCTATAATACTCACCGTCTCTCTTTTTTGCAAGCCTCTGTCTGTGATAACCCTGCCTCATCTATTAATATTTCTGGGTTTAAAGAACTTTTCTTTCCCACTTACCAGACAGAGAATTTGATGGTAAGAACAGTATAGATAGTCCAGAATGTAAAACTGAGACTTTTAAAGTTAGCTTTCTGTGGAAATACATATTTAGAATTTGTAAAATATAACCAGGAAGGCTTTCTCAGAAAGGCAGATTCAGTTTTTATGCAATTCATACTATTTGATAACTAATGGAACAGTGACTAAAACACCAAACTCAGTCTGGTTCTGCCCCTTTTTAATTGTACGACCTTGAAAAAATTACACAACCTGTCCTCACCATATTTCCTCTTTTTTAGTAATAGTAATAGGTACTTACCTTATAGTCAGGAGGACTAAATGAATGAGTACATGGACAGTGGTAAAGACAGTGTCTGGTAACTCGGTAAGGACTTAGGACTGTTAACTATCATTGTAGACACTGTAGGAACCTAAATCATATCTTCTTGGCCTACACCAGAATAGCCTGTGATAATTCCAACGCACATCTATAGCTTTCTGCCTCTTCCTTCTCTTCCTAAGGGTGTTCTCTGGCAGCAGGAGTAAGCTCAGTTCAAGTATGGGCAGCCAGAGTGCTGGGTGTTAACATCCCAGATGAGACTTTTAATGAATGAGGGATAGGAGGTGGAAGATAAATGCCCCAGATCCCCTACCTTTCATTGAGTGGATTCTGAGCCATGTTCCACCCACTCTCTCAGGAAATCCCCAGTGCGATGCAGTTCCAGTTGCCCATGGCAGTAACCTGTTCATCATGTGTCCTGTATCCACTTACATCTCCTCAAGGCCTCACGTCCCCACTCCCTTGTCATGTCTCCTGAGATTGCCTCTCAAATAAGCAACTTAAACCCAACTTAGTAGGGAACCTTGAGGGAACCAAACCTAAGACAGTCCTTTTTTAGGTAAGTCTGCTAAGTTCTTAAAATTCTATTTTATACATTTTTCATATCACCTACAACACATAAGAATTGTGGAATTCACAACTAGAGCTCAAATACTTGTTGATTTTTATTTTTTATTTTTATTTATTTATTTTTTGAGACGGAGTTTCGCTCTGTTGCCTAGGCTGGAGTGCAGTGGTGTAATCTTGGGTCACTACAACCTCCACCTCCTGAGTTCCAGCAATTCTCCTGCCTCAGCCTCCCAAGTAGCCGGGATTACAGGTGCCTGCCAACAAGCCCAGCTAATTTTTGTATTTTTAGTAGAGGCAGGTTTTCATCATGTTGTTCCGGCTGGTCTTGAACTCCTGAACTCAAATGATCCACCTGCCTTGGCCTCCTAACGTGCTAGGATTACAGGCGTGAGCCACCACACCTGGCCACTTGTTGATTTTTAAATCTAGATCTCCGTTATTCAGTATCTCTCCCTGCAGCCCCACAAGCTTGTAATTAGAACTGTACCCTCAGAACTTCAGACGGATGCATAGTTATCCTTTTCTTAAGATTTCTACTCAAAGCACTCCAGGGCTCTTAAAAGGGTTGCGTTTGCTCATCCTGTGCTCCTAGAGCAAAACCCAGTATCTGGCAATACTAATACTCAAAAAAACTCTACTGCCTTACCAACCAAAGCCTTATTCTTTACATTAAATTGAAAACCAGCTTGTTACAAATTAAACTCCAAATAATGAGAAAGCATCAGCAAACTTTATATATTCTATATTAATATATATTAAATACATCAGTCTAATAATTGTGTTGAGATGGTCTGGACCTGTGCTGTCCAATAAGGTATTAAACACCCATGGCTACTTAGCACTTGTGATATGCTGCAAAAATAAAGTGTACCCAAGATTTTAAAGACTTAGTACCAAAAAAAGAATGTAAGCTATCTTATTGCTAATTTTTTTATATATTACATGCTGAAATATTTTTGACATATTGGATTAAATAAAATACCTTATTAAAATTTATTTCACTTATTTATTTTGACTCTTTTTAATGTGACTACTAGAAAATATAAAATTACCCATGTGGTTACATTATATTTCTATGGGACAGTGCTGGTCTAGAGAGGTCTCACACCCGTACCTATCAAGGGTTACTCTTCTCAACTGCCTTTCATGCCTGGCAGTTTTCTTAGTCAGCCTCTGACTGAACATTGCATGGCCCATGGGCCTGTCCCAGAGGCTAGATACCTGAAGGCTCGATACTGCCTGCTGCTTGAGGCTGGGCTAGGGGCAACATGCCGTGAGGAAGAGCAAATACAATGAGAGCCCGGGTCCTACCTGTTGGTCTTGTGCACATTTGTCTTGGATCCCAAAGAGGGAGTGAGGTCATTAAAGCCATAATATATCAGTAACAAATCATAAGAATCCAATACCTGTGTCTTTGTTCAAATGCCTCTGCTTTAATTTGGTTGATTGGCTGATTTCTGGCCTGTGGTGTGCCTAAATAGTATAATTTCCTCCTGACTCAGTTGAATAATTTGAGAATTTGGAATCCAGAGACATGTGCTTGAGTGCAGGCCATGCATTTTCTAGCCCTTGAGCAAGTTATTTTACCTTCCTAAACCTTGGTTTCCAACTCTGTAAAACAGGGATAATGATACATGACTGTGTATTGCACAGAATTACTACAAGGAGCAAATCAGAGAGTGGGCAGCTTAGATTTATGTGGACTAGACTCTAGGATGAGTTCTTAAAATGATAGTAGTTTAAGAAGCTGCAGAAGATTTGATTTCTGAGTAATTGAAATATCCCAGAGAGCATCCAGTGGCTGATGAACTGTTCTTCTTCCCTTTGCTGACCATCTCAACACAAAGACCATGGTAGAGTATAGACCAGAATACCTGTTACTGTTGAATAAGCTTAAATAAGTATATATGCGACATATTGGTTAGTAAGAGAACTATCCCTATGGGTTTGTTTGTTTTTATAGCTATGCACACATTTTCATTCTTGAGAACCCCAAGGAACAAAATGTTATTGGCTTCCTCTCCAGAAACAAAGAACAGCTGCATTTTTCTGGGACATTTCCCAAGCTGCTCCTTCTTCTGTGTGTGAAAGATGCTGTTGATGTATCGACCCAACAATGAGGAGAGAGACTGAGTTCCTACCACTCTCCTCCACAAGCACTCGTGCAGAACTGGGTATGCCACATGGATACTCTAGGGTGTCTTATGACCCCATAGCAATGGTGTTCAGTAAAGGGAGCATTACCTGCACTAGCTTTCCCCAAAACACACAGTGGAGACCATAGAGCCCCAGTGGAGGAAAGACCTGGAACATTCCTCCTTCTACCAGCAGTGGTCTCATTCTGACAATTGATGCCATACAGAGTGTGAAGCTGGTAAAGCCTTGAGAGGTGATTCTCAACCCTGGCTGCCCATTAGAATCTTTTGGACAGATTTTGAAAATACGCAGTGTCCAGGCCTTGATCCTGATATTCTGATTTCAGTGAATTGGACAGAGTGTTGGCACTTGGAGCTTTATAAAGCTCTCCAGGGTTGAGAATCACTGGTCTAAAATCAGGACTAGAAGCCCTGTCTCTCAATTTCTCATTCAGATAATTGGTGAAAACATGGGACTGAGATATCTTTGTATTTAGAATTCTGACTCATTTGTTAATTAATTCAGTCCTTGAATGAACTATTGAAATTCTCAGTTTCCGTGTTTCTAAAATGGAATAACACTTATCTCAGAGCATTTTTAGAAAAATTAACTGTCAATACTTATGTCTATTTATTGTAAGCAACTTGAGGATAGGGACCTTCTGGTAATATAAATAACATTTAATTGAATAACTGTGATGTGTCAGACACTATACTAGACACAGCAAGGGCAACAATTATATTATCTCACTTAAGCCTCACAAGACAACTGTATGTGAAATAAAGAACAATTCCGTGAGATGAAGAAAATAAGATGCAGAGAAGTCCACTGTGGATGCCCAGGATCTCACAGGCTACAGCAGAGCTAGGATTTGGACTTCCATTTTTCTGACTTGAGAGTTCATTATTTTAATTGATGCACTACAATGTCTCCCTAGCCAGTGCTAAATGCTGCATCATTGGCCCCTAGCATGATGCCTGCCACATGAAAGGTACTTAATAACATGCAACAAATGGATACAAATGAAAAGATGTAAATTAATGAATGAAGTACCCAGGTCATGGTAGACAAGTAACATTAGTTCTCTTCTCTATTGATTAAATCTCCCCATTAGTCTATCAGATAAAAAGGGTTTATTTTAATCAGGGGCAACATCCAATAAGGAAAATTATAACATGCCTTATATTATTGCTGTTGCAAAATGAGAAACTAGACTTGCAGCAGATCAATCCCATTCTTTCATACACTATTAGGCGGGATATGATTTTAACTTGGAGTATGTCGATAGCTCCAGATAAGAAAAGCAAATATTGGGCCGGATGCGGTGGCTCATGCCTGTAATCCCAGCACTTTGGGAGGCCGAGGTGAGCGGATCACTTGATGTCAGGAGTTCGAGACCAGCCTGGCTGATATGGTGAAACCCTGTGTCTACTACAAGCACAAAAATTAGCCAAGCATGGTGGCTTATGCTTGTAATTGCAGCTACTCAGGAGGCTGAGGCAGGAGAATCGCTTGAACCTGGAGACGGAGGTTGCAGTGAGCCGAGATCATGCCACTGCACTCCAGTCTGGGCGACAGAGCTAGACTCAGTCTCAAAAAAAAAAAAAAAAAAAAAAAAGAAAAGAAAAGAAAAAGAAAAAAAAAAAGAAAAGCAAATATTGGTTCATGCCCAGTTTTAAACTCTTGTTAATCTTCCAAATTACTATTTGGATACTAACTGTCAGAATGTTTTATGTATTGCCTACATGGATTCTGAACACAGCTGTGTTAAAACTCTGTGGGCTTATTTTAACACATTAGAGCAGCTTGGAATAGTTGGAAATACACAATAAGTGGAGTCAGCCAGCCTGAGTTCAGGTTTTGGCCATCCACTTACCAGCTGTGAAGCTTTAAGCCCAAGCATCTCAAATGAAGTATTCATGGCCTGGAGGTTTGGGACTTTATGGTGGAAGGTCTCAGAGATTCAGGATAAACAAGATTCATTCATTCATGCATTCACTAAGAAAATATTTATTGAATGTCAGGCATTGTCTTACAAGTGAAATGAATAAGACAGGGAAAATTTCTGTTCTCACGGAGCTTTAGATTCTTCAAAAAGAGACATATAAATAAAATAATTTCAGGTATAGATTAATGTTATTTTTTCAAATGATAATAATATAAAACTATTTTAAAAGCTTGATAACATTGATTAATGAATGCTGATAGTTGACAACCAAAGTACACGTTTTCCTTTCTAATAGTACTTTGTTTTCAATTAGGTATCTACCATTCCTACACTCTACCTATGGAATGGGTCTGGTTGGCTCATACCAAAGATATTCAACTTCTCATTGGTTTAGGGTGGCCATGTAACCTAAATAGTTTAATCAGGGTAAATCTCAAGACTCTGGTATTCTGGTGTGTAATGTTGGTATTCAAGTTTTTTTATTGTTGTTGTTCTGCCTTTCCTCTCAGAATCAGAGGATGAGGATGTAAAACAAAAACTTTTGGAGTCATTTTGCCACCAGGATGAAAATAGGATGAAGCTGACATGACAAAGGTGCAGGTAAATGAATTCCATTCAAAAGTAGGCTTTCTCTTAAGCTTGCTTTATCTCTGAACTTCAATTCATAAAAGCAAATACATTTCTTTATCATTTAAGCCAATTTGAACAAGATCTTCTGTTTCTTGCAGCCAAAGAATTCTCTAACTGATACAGAATTTGGTACCAGGAGTGGGATGCAATTAAATATAAACTCTAAGACATAGACTTGTCTGAGCAGAGATAACTAGGTGAAAAGCCTGTTGAGACTCAGGCCATATGTTTGCAAGGTATATCAGGGGAAATGGTAGGAAAAATTCAGGATTTTGGATTACAGTAATGTCCTATAATAAAGAGACAATCTTAAGATGAAGTGGCCTATCTAAAAGCAGAGAAGGAAAAAATATGGCCTTACTTAGGAAGACCCTCTCTGAGTATGAACTGCAATCCAAAATGACTGGAATCTAGTGATGTTGCAAAGACTAAATACTCCACTCCAAGTTAAGGTTCATACATGTAAAAACAGGAGGTAAGATGGGTGCAACAGACAACATTAACCCTTCAGGCTACTCCCAAATACTTCCTACTGAAAAGTCTCCATCTGACAAAGCAAACAAGTACAGTTGTGATAGAACCTGTATTAGTCTCTTCTGCATTGCTATAAAGGAATACCTGAGGCTGGGTAATTTATAAAGAAAACACATTTTTTTGGCTCACATTTTCTGCAGGCTGTACAGGAAGCATGGTGCCAGCATCTGCCTCTGGTGAGAGTGTCAGGAAGCTCACAGTCATGGCAGAAGGCAAAGGGGAACCAGTGTTTCACATGGTGAGACAGGAAGCAAGCAAGGGGTGGGGGAAAGTGCCACATTCTTTTAAACAACCAGATCTCCCATAAACTCAGAGTGAGAACTCACTCATTACCACGAGGAAGGCACCAAGTCATTCATGAGGAATCCACCCCCATGACCCAAACACCTGCTACTAGGCTCCACCACCAACATTAAGGATCGTATTTCAACATGAAATTTGGAGGGAACAAAACATTCAAACCATATCAGAACCTGAGGGCAGGGAGCAAATCATTATACTCCAAGTTATTGTCAGAAACTTCCAGAAGAAGAGCCAAGATAAAAGTGGCAATTACACTAAAGCCTGACGGGATGATGATATAACAGAGGTCTGTTTTTAGACAGTGGAAATTCCTGTCTCAAATAGAATGAGCAGAGACAGGCTTTCTGTCTATGGTTTCCAGCCCATGGAAGTGATTTGTCAAATATACTGATGATAATTAAGTTTTGCAAAAAGCTATTGTATTAGTCTGTTTTCATGCGGCTATGAAGACATACCCAAGACTGGGTGATTTATAAAGGAAAGAGTTTTTTGTTTTTTGTTTTTTTTTTTTTGAAATGGAGTCTTGCTGTGTCGCCCAGTCTGGAGTGCAGTGGCGCAATCTTGGCTCACTGCAAGCCCCACCTCCCAGGTTCACGCCATTCTCCTGCCTCAGCCTCCTGAGTAGCTGGGACTTCAGGCACCCGCCACCACGTCTGGCTAACTTTTTTGTATTTTTAGTAGAGATGGGGTTTCACCGTGTTAGCCAGGATGGTCTCGATCTCCTGACCTCATGATCCACCTGCCTCGGCCTCCCAAAGTGCTGGGATTACAGGCGTGAGCCACCGCCCCTGGCCAAAGGAAAGAGTTTTAATGCACTCACAGTTCCTCATGGGTGGAGGCCTCAGGAAACTTACAATCATGGCAGAAGGGGAGGCAAACATGTCCTTCTTCACATGGCAGCAGAGAGAAGAAAAATGAGTGCCCAGCAAAGGGGGAAGCCCCTTATAAAACCATCGGAACTCGTGAGAACTAACTCACTGTCACCACAACAGGATGGGGGAACTGCCCCCATTATTCAGTTATCTCCACCTAGTCCCTCCCATAACACATGGGGATTATGGGAACTACAATTCAAGATCAGATTTGGGTGGGGACACAGCCAAACTATATCAGCTATGTTGCTAAAGAAATCCCAATCCTGGACAACCACAGTCCATGTCTGCTCAAGCCCTAAGGCAATCTCAGGCTCTGTAAAGTTACACACACAGAAAAGGAAAAGGGGATGCTAAAGTTATACAGCCCCTGGGAAGGGAAACTTCTCTAGATATGGCTATGGAGGTCAATGAACAGAGAAGAGTCTCCCAGAGATGAAAACCGGAGGCTGCCAGATTGCTTGACCTCCCCCACTGTCAGAGCATTATCAGACCATAATGCTGAAAGAAAGAAAGAATATCCTCAGTATCAGCATCTCTAAGTCAGAAGCTCAAGATTCACCCTGACTGATTGGATTGTTTAAGTCATGTTCTCATCCAAAGTCACATACCCATCCTAGGGGATTACGTCTTGTATGTACTAATTTCCAGTGTGTGTGTGTGCGCGCGCACGTGCGTGTGTGCATGTTTTCTCAATTCTCTTTGGAATTGACATTTTTTATTGAAGTCATTCTTGTTCTTCTCTTTATTGTGTATTGGATGTGTGGGTGATTGATAAATTTGCTATAGCCATAGTTTTGTCTAACCACAAAGAACTACATCCAAAATGAAGTAAGATTTCGTATTATCCAGAAGTCCTGGACTTGGAGACAGATGCTGTAACTGGATAATACTTTGGTTGTGTATTTTTAGGAGACAGAGTGAGAATGTTTTATTTAGATATGGACATTTTTGAAAATGAATGTATGGAAAGATGAGTGGACTTTCTAAACCACTTCTATGTATCCAAGGATTTAGAAATAATGTATTATTAAAATATTAGGACTGTGTTTCTGACAATCAGAGAAAGGAGTTACAAATAAAGGTGGGAAGCTAGAATGAACTCTGTAGTGTTGAATTAGAATTGGAGGTATCAGCATGAACTCATGGCTTTTAATTTATAGATACATATAGAAATATGCATCTATAAATATATGCATGTGTGTTCCCACATGTATTTCTTATTTCTGTCTGCAGAGAGAGCCTAGAAGCAATGACACCCAATACCAATTAACATACCAATTGCCCAGATCTTGGTTTCTTAATACCATTTACCAATAAAAGTTACTAGGTCTCTTGGAGAAAGTGGCTGATTCTAGGTCTGAGACAGGGTAAGTACAAGATGGGCATGAATTGTCTTATAATGCCAGAAATAAGAAAATACACCCACAAAAAGATTGGGAATATGTCAAAAGAACACAGGAGGCTACTTGAAGAAACTCCCTACAGTCAAATCTGGGACAATTTGAGCAATAAAATAATGCTAGTAATGGATTATAATCCAAGGAATAAAGTAAGAATGTGCGAGACTATACTGATATTAACAAACAAATAAATGGGAGAGAAGAAGTACAGTAGAATTCCAACTAATAAATATAAAAGAAATAATGGAGTTAGAAAATCACCATTTGGCAAATACCACCCTAATTGCTTTAGGCAAGATTCACCAATAAATTTTAAAATTAGTGAACAAAACTATGATGACTGACAAGATATTTACATATGTCAAAATATGTCACCTCCCTCATCTTCTATCTGCTGGTTTTATCCCTATTTGAGCCTCCCTGTATTGGTTAGCTTTCACTTCATAAGTTTTATACTAATTACAAAGGAAACAGTAGTGACATTATAGTAGGGAAACATGGCAGGCTCCATGCTAATTTAGTGATCAAAATTTTCATGGCCTATAATGGTCCAAATTGGCATCATATATCTGATTACAATACATTAAGATACAGCATCACTCTGTAATATTTATTCCAAAAATGTATAACCCAAATTTAAATTGTGAGCAAACATTAGACAAACCCAACTTCAGTGCCATTTCGTGAAATAACTGACCAAAATTCTTTGAAAATATTAAGGTTACCAATAACACACACACAAAAACCTGTTCTAGATTAAAGGAAACGTAACAACCAAATGCAATGTGTGATCCTGGATTAGGTCCTGAGCCAGAAAAAAAGATCATTAGGATAATTAATGATATTTGAATAAGGCCTATAGATTAGATAATAGTATTATGTCAGAGAAAAATTCCTGATCTTAATCATTGTACGTAGTCTTGTTAGATGTCAACATTTGGAGAATCTTGGTGAAGAATATGGAGAAAGCCTTTGTACAATTTTTTAAGAATGTTTGTCAATAAAATCATTTCCAAATGAAAAGTTTTTTAAATTTAAAAATTAAATTTAAAGATGTCAAAAAAACTGCTCAGCCTTTAAAATATTTCCATGCTCCTTCCTTCTTCAAATCCTTTCCTGACCCCTCATTTATTGTAATTCTATACTTATGTTTACTTCTCTATTATAATGGTTTCTATTATGACTCAGAGTTCCATAAACTGGCAGCCTGTGGGCTAAACTGGCCTTCAATTCTTTTCTTTTGGCTGGCACAAAGCCTCCTCCCTAAATCTGATTTGTCATAGCTCCCCACTACTCCTTATTGTCTCAGTTATCAGGCTGGCTTACTCATTTAAGATATTTCTTTTTTGTTAGTTTAAGCCTTTCTACCAAAATCTTGAAATCTTGTGTGATAACTTATGCAAAATATATTTCCATAGATAACTTTAGGCTCTGTTCAAATGATCATATTTGCTGATTCATGGGATCTGAGTTAATGTGCACTTGAATTTTATTACGTTATGAGAATAAGTGCTATTTCATTTTTGACTCAGAAATAGCCATTAGTCATCAAGTCCTAACACTGATCTTTGAGGTTAATAGCAGTTTAGATCAATCACAAATATATGAAAATGAGGAGATTCTGAGCGATTCTGTATTTACTCATTTCTCAGAAACCTGATGGGTCTTGCTCTAGGGATTGCGTCATCTCTTCCAGAGTCTTCTCCAACTCCATAATCCAATCACCTGGGAAGCTTGTTAAATACTCTTTGAAAGCTTTTTTTCAATGCTTAAAAAATACCTAGACCCTACTCTCAGAGATTCAGATTTAATTGCTGTACAGTAGGGTATAGGCATTATTAGTTGCTTCATAAAAGGAGGACCTATGACTTCCTCTTGCCCAAAGCTTTATTTTGGAATCGCTTGGTTTAACCCATTCATTTCTCCCACCACTTGGTCTCTTCTTAATCCCACAGACTTCCAAACTTACTGTTCATGCTTCAGTTTCCATCTTCAATTTTCCCATTGAACTTGACTTCTGGCATTTTCTTTTTTGTGGCTCTCCATCGGCCATAGTAGGGTCACCCTCTGTGAACTGCTTTAGGTTTTCTTAGGAAACTGCCAACACAACTGGCTCCAAAGATTTTGCTACCTCAATGTCACCTCCCCCGTCTTCCATCTGTTGCTGGATTTATCTACATTTGAGCCTTTCCATATTGGTTAGCTTTCTCCGCCTTAAAAAACCACCTCAAAACTTAATGGTTTGACACAATCAAATGATCCTATGGAATAACTAGTATTTCTTCTAGTTTGAGACAGTTGGGCTGGAGTGGAACTCAGTGACATCTTAGAGACCCTCAGCTGGGCTGGCTGGGACAGTTGGGGCTCTTCTCCACATAGTCTCCCATCCTCTGATCGGACAACCCGGGCTCATTCATGTAGTGATGGGAGGGCTCCATGGAAGCAGCAAGAGAGGGCAAGCCCTAAGGAGCGAGTGTTTCTCCAGGCCTCTGCATGCATTGCATGTGCTGATGTCCCATTGGCAGCCATAGTCATTCACACGGCCAAGCCCAGACTCAATGTGGGAAGGGGCTACTTGCAGACTGAGGGCGTGAATCACTGGTGGCCATTACTACAAAAGTAGACAATCGCCTTTCCTGTAATTCCAATTATTCACAGTCCTTTCACATGCAAAAATATACTGATTCCCGCCAGGACCCCCATCAATTGCATTCAATTATAGCATCAATTATGGCAAAGTGTAGGATCCTGTGATTTCTGTCAAGTCCAAATGAGGGTTAGGCTTCTCACATGCACTTCCTTGGCTGTGACTTCCCTGGATCCAGAGACCTGTAAATTAAAGAGATAAGTTATATGCTCTGCACACACTCAATAAACAATAGTGAGACAGGGATAGGACAATGGCAGTAAATACGTCCCTTAAAAAGGGGAATTAAAAGAAGACATATAGCAGTCACCAATTCCAATTCATAATCCTGCTCGGCACATGTTGCCCGGTCCCCCTATTCTGACAGCAGGATCCACTCCGCTCTAGGGGAGTAGCTCCCAGTCCATTGTTCTCCATTACTCTTGGCTCCTCCACCTGGGCTCTGGGCCTTTCCTCCTGAGACAACCTTCTTTTTCCATAGAAATAGCCCATGTTGTCAACTGAATAGCCTTCTGAGCCTACTCCTTACTCAAAAAAATTGTGGGACCCAAAGTCATTTTTCAATTTGTGAAATCTCAGAGCCTTTTACTCCGATCTGGCTAAGTTCTGCACCGCGCCCCCCGCCCCCACCACACCCCAGTAAAATTCTCTTTAAAATATAGGTCTTCTATTATTTTTACTTAAGTCCACCACATGCTCCAAAGCCACGTCCATAATTCTTTTTGTGAGTGGTCTCTCACTGCTTTGGGCCTGTCTGGCTACTGTGGAACACCTGATGATTCTTAAAAGCCTTTTTGTCTACCTGAGATGTTCCATTGGGAATCACTTTGTAAAACACAAAACCCAAAATTCAAGAATAAGTAAGGTTCAAATAAAGAAGAAGGGAATGTTTCTGCAAAGGTAGCAATATAGGGAGAGTCCAGGAATTTGCAATGAACACATCTGGGACACTCGGTTCTCCCTGGATGCTATGTGGATGGGTAAAATGAGATGAAAGGAACAAGGTTGAGTCAACAGCCAAAATTTGACAGCTACCATCCCAACATATATTTAGCATCTGGGATTTTTTTTTAATTTAACATTCTTTTACAAGTATGTTTGCAAATTATTGCATGGTAGTTATCATATGTTATTTGAAATGGCTGGATGGTTCTCCATCAATTTAATATACAATCATTTACCATTCCCCTGTAGTACTACATTTAGGCAGTTTTGGTTTTCTGCTGTTTAAATAACTGCTATGATCATCTTTATACATTTTTATTTTTAAGTCATTGATTACAATGTATTTTCCAGTCTTTCAAGAATTAGATCACCGGGTAACATATTTAAGGCAAGTGACTTAAGTGGCCAGTGTTTTCTAGAAGACTTATACCAACTCTCAACCTTGAATCTACCTGTTAAAGTCCACTTTAACCTACCTGTTTCCCTGAAGCCTTAGCACCATAGAGTTTTATCACTTTTCTTTCTTTTTTTTAAGAATTTTAGCAGACACAATGGCATCTCCTGATTTCTATTTGCATTTTTTAAATTTATAAATTGTACAATCATCCTTTTGTTAATTTAACAAAACTAATTTTCCTTGTGTAAAGTTAGCTCTAATCCTAGAGTGTAAAAGATAAAAGGCCCAGCTGCAAAAGATAGAAATGAAAAAAAAAATCCAACAATAAAAATATTAACACTGGCTTTTTTCTTTTTTCTTTCTCACATAAAAGAATTCTGGGGATAGCCCAGGGCTGCCAGGAACTCTGTATTGTCAGCAACTTGTGCTTTATTAATCTCATCACTCTGTTATCCTAGGTGACAGCTTCTACCTTATGATCTGCGTTCCAGTCAGCGGGAAGGAGATGGGGTGGGAATGTGATAAACCACTTCCCTTGAAGGACATTTTCCAGAAGGTGAATGCCACTTCTGTTTATATCCCATTGGCCAGCACTTAGATTTATTTCCAAGAAGAAAAAGGAGAACAGATATCCTGTTGACCAGCAATCTCTGCCACAGACAGCTAATCTCCACCTTCCACTAAGGCTGAGAAATTACCAGCATGGGAGGAAAAGGTGGTGCAGTTCAGCAGAAGAAGTAAATGTGAGAAGAGAGGCAAGACTTAGACTGGCAAAGAGAGGCATGTGTGCAGAGGTATGAAAATACCACCTGTGCGAAGTCAGCTTCTCCCTGATTCTAGACTCTTGGCTGCTTCACCCTCAGCCCTCTCCAATAGACCTTCCATCTCCTCCCCGAATTTTAAGCAGTTTTTAATGCCCAGCTCAGATCTCAAATCTTCCCTGACCAGAACCAGACCAAACAGTCATTTGAACCTAGACGCCAAGCTAAGTCTTCTTAAATGTCATTTCTGTAAGTTTAATTGACCCCAAGAGATTACAAATACATTGCAAACAGACATAATACCTTGCATTTTTCAGTGACCACCATCCCCTACCAATCTAGCTTTCTGTATTCTCTTATCTCAATTTAGTCATCCCTAGCTCTTCCCAAATATTCTGTTTGTTAGGAATCCAGGATTTTAAAGTTCAGTGAATGTAATTTTCCCAAGAAGGTAGCAGATGTTTATTTACACCATCAGCTTTTGTGGACTTGTAGTTGGTAAACAGACAATACGGCACTAGGATAAGAACACTTGGAACTTAGTAATATGACGTGCTTTTCATTTGGTTGTTTTGTTTTAATTTCCACAGATCTGCTTTTTAGATAACCCACAGTTGCCAAATCGTATATTTCTGAGACTCACTGTGTGTGACTTGAAATTATCTATCAGAACACATTATGTATATGGAAAATTGTGAAATGATGCTTGATAATCAAGATGCAATAACCTGTTTCAGGAAAAGGGGGTATTTACTCATTTTTTCACAAATATGTAATATATATTAAGTGTCTGCTACCTACAAGGCACAATGCCAGCTCATGTGGTGTCAGATAATATGGGGGATGCAAAGGTGAATCAGGCCAAACCAGGATTCTGCTCTCAAGAAGGTTTTACTCTTCTAGGTGAGAAACACATACATGTATGCTAACATATAACCCTTTAATTGTTCCTTTCACTGTTAGAAGATGGAAGAACCCCATTGGTAGAGGGAAAACCTTGCCATAGGTTGATCAAGCACAAACAGGCAAACTAAGAATGGCTCAAAGCAGACCTTGACTTTAGCCGCCGAGTCACCTCTCAGTCTATAGACTGGGAATTTGGGCCCACTACTTATTTCTCTTCTGTAAAATGAGGATAATAACACCGACATCACACTCAATACCTGTCTTGTTAGTCCGCAGAAGTCATTAAAGATTCTGCTGGGCACAACATGCTGTAATATAGCTAATGGCGTTATTAAGCAGACTATAAACTACAACTTGATACAATTATAAATGAATACATTTTTTATAGCTACAGAATTGTTCAACAGATCACTCATTCCAGATCAAATGGGTCAGCTTGCTTTACTTCCAGAAAGTTCTTGGCGTTTCTTGAATTGTCAGGCTGAGGCTTGAAGAAGGAGGAACCCCTGAATTCCTGAGTCAATGTAACTACAGGAAACCCAGGTGCTTGGGCGTTCCTCTTCCCTGGTTGCCACTAGGGGAGGCCCCCAGACCTAAAAATACCTCTGCTGGCAGCCAGGGAAGGGAGTAGGAAAGAAGCCATCTGGAGAGACTGGATGAGAAATTGGGAAAAGAAGGTGAGAGAATGCCACAGAAATCTTGTTTTGCCTAGAGATAGTGTCTAAGGTCAATCCCTTTCCTTCTCCCTTTGTCATGGGAAGTATAGCTGAAGACTGAGGAATTACCACCTTATTCCTTCACTTTTCCATATCCAGTTCTTTCTGCTCCACTCTGGGAATTCTGATGTGGCAGGAACAATGGGAAGGGAGGGAGCGTAGTGGGGATGGAGGTGAATACCAGCAGGATCCCTTGGTTCTAGCACCTGAGCTGCTCATCTGGACAATCTAGCACCCTCCAATTCTGCACTTTTGTCATGACCACACTTGAGTAACTCTGTTCCTCTTCCTCCATCTCTCCTTCCAGAAACTGGGCTTTAAAGGTGCTTCTGAGCTATGGACCCAGATTAACTACCCAGCGAACTGAAGTTATATTTGGGGTACTTTTCTGGTTGCTGCCTTATTTGTGTATATTGCAGCTTATTGTGTATAGCAACCTTGAGATACTGAAGAGACTGGGGTACATGGGAAAAAAGGCAGAAAGGACACAGTGGGTAAGAGCATAGGAGTGTCCCCAACTACTTCACCAACAAGAGGCAAGGCCTTTAGAAACTGTCTACCTCTCAGTTGCAAATGATATATTTGGATGGACTCTGGTCATTGTGTGACAAATCAGAAACCAAGGTCTGAAGTCCCAAGACTGAGAGTTGTGCCTGGAAGATTGAGGGTGGGGAGAGAGGAAGACTGCTGTAGTGGTGTTGTTGAAATGGGGGCCCTAGATCTTTGGCTTGAAGAAAATGGACATTGGGATAAGTGCAGTCAAAGAGCTGATGATTGACAGAGGGTGCCCCAGAGCAGCCCACTGGTAGGGATTACTAAGTCTCAAGGGGCACATGGGCATAGGTAATTTTAAGATAATTACATTCCGAATCCTAGTTTCCATATATACTCTTTCTCAAAACTGATCATGTTTGGACACCCCTTGGCTGTCATGCTAGTTCTCATACTTGATTCCTTTTGTGCAATGGCCTCAGTGGCACTTTTTAAAAGGAAAGTCTGCCTGTCATGCATGCCAAATCTCACTAGGGTGTACTGTCCCCCAGAGGAAAGCCCTGGATGGTGCCAGAGAGGGTCAACCTGAAATACCAATGCCTGTGTCTCACATACATATTTTGCATTGATTTTAAGTAGGAGGAGGTGAAAGATTAACATTATAGTTTCAAATTAAAGCAAGCTAGATGGACACATTTTCTTAAACATTTACTCAAACTCACGGGTGAACCATTTCTTTCAACTTTTGCCAAAAGATTGTGTACTGTAAATTCATGTTTATTTTTAAATTTGGATACAAGTCTCCTGTTTGCTTCAACTTTTCTGTAGATTTAGTGGCACGATGGCTCCTCTTTTTTTGCTAATAATTTCCACAAAATATCATCTTATTCTAGCAATGAGCAACATTCATTCATGATACACCAATTTATCTTTTTATTTAAAGACTAATTTCTTTTGTATGTTTAATGGTTATTTAAAAATGTTATATTATAATGGCTTTATTTTACCCAAGTATGTGCCAATATAAATTGTAATGATAAATCAATGCAGAATATTTATTAACAAGCATAGTCTTCTGGTGACAGAAAATTTCAACTAATTTTGTATTAATAATAATAAATATTCAATCTAGAAAAAATTAAATATGTTAAATTTTAACTTATGAACTTATTTTGCTGCCAAGAATTATGATGTGGTGCTCAATAAAAGATTATCAAGTTTAAAAGCATCTTATACTAATAAAATTCTGTGGGTAACATAAGATAGAAATATGAGTTCAAGGAGAAAAAAGTAAATAATGGAAAATTTCTGACTGTTACAAAACAGCTTATTCATGTGCTTTTTGAATACAAGGAGGTGGGTATTTAATACATTTAATTGAATGATTTAACAGTTTTAAAAGTCAATGTGCCAGAAATTATATCCTCTTTAATTATTTAAACCTGCAATAAAAATTTTATACGATAATTTAAAAATGTGTGATGGGGATACATAATTTTTCCAAAAATGTTAGGAGGTCCCAGAACAAAGCATCCTGTCCAGCTCTGCCCTAGGAAGAAGGAGATGAATGTGGAAAGGGAACAGGGTGGGGGCGGAGGGACTGCCGACTCTGGAATTTTGCCCAGGGGCAGGGCCCTTATCTGTGTCCCCTAGGCTCTCTGGGGTGCCTCTGCCTTGTAGTGAGGGGATCTTGTCTGGCTTTCTAAGAGAATATGAAGCAGGTGAGCCTCCAGTACAGACACTTCATTCTGCATAGTATTTGCTCAAACTGGCATCCCAATGGACTACAGTGGTATGTCCTTGACTCTGTATAGTACTGTGCAGTTCATCCTGGAGTGTCAATACCCTACAGGAGAAAGAGCTGGTGGAGTGGGATATGGCAGGGGGGCAGCTAATCAGATGTCCTGGAACGCTAAAATCTTGGCAAAGCTGCCAGACAGATGAAAACATGTAGTGTTATAAAACTGCATGATGGAATGGATAAGACACATGGATGACCTTCTTGTCCTTCACTGTCTAGAGCCCTAGGAGACTCTGAGCACCAAATTCAGGTTTCTCCATGCCTCAGCCTCCCAGGCACAGATGGGCCTTTAACTATCCCTGTTGGTGGTGCCTGCCCAGCCCTCTCCTTGCCCTCATCAACCCTCTGCCAGTGCTGCCTGCTCCATCCATTGCCATCTCGTCTCCCATGGCTCACCAGAGTCTGGCCGCTCGCATAGGATTTTTGCCAGCAAATGCTGACTTGGCAGAAGGTGCACTGGGTTTTCTGGGTTTAAGAAAAAAGCCAGTCCCATCCTATGTCAGTTTTCCAGCTGCTCCAGAAGTTATTTCCATGGTGTGCCCAGTTCTCATAAAGTCAGGCTGTGTCCCTGAGTGTTGACTTGGGGTCTGGATTGGCAGGAATGAGGCAGTTGGGGGAGATAGTCAGACCCACTGACACACCCTGTTGGCAACAACAAACAGGACACATGGAAATGAAGGGAGTTCTTAGGCAGCCACAGCCCTGTGGTCCCCATGGCTCTGAAGGCCAAAGGAAATATGTGAGAGTGTGAGGTGGCTTCTGCATCTTGGAGTTAAAACAATAAGCTCTTCAGTCTTCCTTTTTCTTAATGAAACCTAAGCCTTCGTGATGGGCAGGTATCACTGCACCACAGCCCTTTAGATCAGGGGTCCTCAAGGTGGAGTCTGAAGTCAGCAAGCTGGAAGCTATTTCCACCATGAGGCTAAGATGTTTTTTCATGACCACTCTCCCTCAAGTGGATCATGGGATTTTCAGAGGCTCCATGATATATGGTGACATCTTCTCTCTGATGACAAACGGAAGCTGTGCGTGTGTGTTCTTCCGTTTTAAAGATGTCTCAGTTCTAATGTGTACTACAGTAAATATCAATAGACATAACTCAGTAGATATCACAAAATCTATTTGGTTGTTTTCAGTAATTTTTAAATGTATAAAAGCGTCCTGAGAACAAAAAGTTTAAGAACTGCTGCCACAGGTCTTATGTTCCAGAGTAAGCTTCCAAAAAGAGGATAGAAATTGCTCAAAATAGAACCGAATTTGAGGCAGAGTCAGGAAGAAAACTCTGTACCACACCACACTGCCCAGGTTTGCTTCAAATTTAATTAATGGGATGCCATTAATGTTCATGCCTACCGTGCTCCACTCTGAAGAATGTTAGGTTTCCCTGAACAAAGGCAGGAGCAGGACCCTCTGGGACAGGAGCAGATTTGATGGAAGCCAGCAGGAGAATCACTTTGGGCTGCAAGGTGACCACATGGGAACAGTTAAGGAAAAATTTGCCTCATCTCCTGGATTCCAATTGTAATCTAATCTGTCATGGGTAAGATTCCCTTCTTTCTGTTAATGGACGGCTCCTACAGTCTTTCTAGACATTGAGGGACATAACAGTTGGGGTACACATAAAAGAAGTCTTAGAAGTAACTAGTGCATTTGTCCATTCATACAATGATGTATGTACAGTACCTGCCATGTGCCTCAGACAGGTGTGGGCCCCAGAAATACAGCAGCCACAATATAGACACGGGTCCTTCTCTCTACCAGCATGGCCCATCCCCTCCATTTCAGATGCCAGAGGCTGGAGGGATAATGTGACCTGCCCAAAGCCATACCGCAGTTGCAAAAGAAGCATCTACCGTATATATGTCCTCTGGGGGATACAACAGAAATAGGTGGCACATTTATGGCCCCAAATGAGTTTATGGTCTTGTCAGAGAAATGAGATTTATACTCAAAATAATATAAAGACTTGGATGGCAAAGCCTAGGTATTCCACAGTGGGATAATAAAATAGTTGTTTAACTGCTTTAAGGGCAGTTTTTTTGGGGGGGGAAATCATTCAGGGGAATAGGGCTTTTGATGGTTTTCATTTATTTAATATTCAATTTATCGGCCATGTATGGAGGAATTAAATAAGAAATTATGATGGATATGTACAATCAAGTGGAAAATTGGTGTAGAATTGATTGAGTAGAGACATAGAGTGAAGCTTAGGCTCTTAAGTGTAATCCCAGCACTTTGAGAGGCTGAGGCAAGAGGATTGCGTGAGCCCAGGAGTTCCAGACCAGCCTTGGCAACGTGGAGAAACCCTGTCTCTACAAAAAATGCAAATATTATCTGGGCAAAGTGGCACTCACTTGTAGTCCGAGCTACTCAGGAGGTTGAGATGGGAGGATCACTTGAGCCCAGGAGGTGAAGGCTGTAGTGAGCCGTGAATACACCACTGCACTCCAGCCTGGGCCACAGAATGAGACCATGTTTTTATTTATTTATTTATATTTATATTTATATTTATATTTATTTTTTTTGAGACGGAGTCTTCTCTGTCGCCCAGGCTGGAGTGCAGTGGCGCGATCTCAGCTCACTGCAAGCTCCGCCTCCCGGGTTCACACCATTCTCCTGCCTCAGCCTCCCGAGCAGCTGGGACTATAGGCGCCCGCCATGACGTTCGGCTAATTTTTTGTATTTTTAGTAGAGACGGGGTTTCACCGTGTTAGCCAGGATGGTCTCGATCTCCTGACCTCGTGATCCACCTGCCTTGGGCTCCCAAAGTGCTGGGATTACAGGCGTGAGCCACCGTGCCCGGCCTTTTTTTTTTTCTTTTTTTTTTTTTTTAGAAAAAGATTCAATTTATCAAATTACACATGTGAAACTCAAGCTCCTAATTGTGAGGTTTTAAGTTCTACCTATAAATAGAACAAGATCTGCAAGCCTAGCAAATTTTAAAATTACATTTGAAGTCCTTAAATTAATATTTTGTATCACTTATAAATTCAGTTAAACGCCTTTAAACATTTTAAGCTGCATGTACAAATTTAATATATTTTATTTCCTTTTTAAGGAATTCAATTGCCTGATTTAACAAAATTATCTGATTATCCTGATTACTGAAATAACCTCTTAAAAGTTAATAAGTCACAACCTTGTAAGTATGGTTAAGCTTAAGTTTTTAGTTTTTTGCTTATTTTATTTTATTTATTTTTATTTATTTATTTTATTTTTTTACTTTTCAATATTAGGTAAAACATAGTAATATTTTCACTTAAAATTAAAACTCTAAATTAGTTAATTAACATTTTAATTGAAATGTCAAGACTGACCTATTTATAACTCACATGCCTAAAATACCAAATGTGCACAGATTCCTAACGCAAAAGTAGTAATACTGTTGAGTTGATATTCTTAAACATTTCTATATCAAATTCTACCTCTTTCTGAAATAAGACTTAGCTGGGGAATAATCTGGGTCATTCTGTCAATTTCTGGGCGTCACTTTTTTTTTTGCATTGCTTTCTCCACTTATTGGAAGTTGCACAGCAATCAAAGATATTGGCCTAGATCTTTATTAGGTTCTTACTTGCTGCCTCAATCTTGAGAACACTCAAAAGTGGTGCCCCTCAGCCATGGCCTTTACGTTCAGGTGACAATAACTCATTCTTTTGCTGCTCAAGCAAAACTTCAACTTCTGCTCAAAATGGTCATTTAATTAGATTTTGCCTTTCTTTGGATCCTAAGATATGTGAAAGTATCTTATGTCAAACATAAAACACCCTTGAATTGAGGAAAGCCTGTATTCTTCTATTCCCCCTATTTTTAGAACTTCATAACTCTTAGGAATGTTAACATGTGGTGTCTGTTGTGCTAAGCGTAGTGAGTCTTTTCCATATGTTAGAAATAAACAGTCCTACTTGTACTTTATATTTACATTTTGACCCCTTCCACTCCACTCCCTATAATCACATTTTAAGTTGAGGCCCCAGTCTTCAAGGAATTCAGTTGTGCATTCTTTTCTCTAACTCTACCATAAGCTCCTTAAAGAGTTACATTCACTAAATAGATCTCTTGAAGTCCTTCTCAGCACCTAGCACAGGATGCCCAGTGTATTTGTTAACTTAGCAATGTTTGGTGACTTAAAGTATTATGATAAAAATGTACAATCAAGTGGAAAATTGGTGTCGAATTGATTGAATAGAGGCATAGAGTGAAGCTTAGGCTTTGAAGAAATTTGGCAGCAAAGAGGATGTAAAGATACGTGAGGTCTAAGGAAGAATTCTGTGGGTTGCTGGGAATAAGTGAGTTAGAGAAAGAAAATAACAACGAAGGTACTGAGTGTGTAATTACTATGTGCCAAGCTCAGTTTCAAATGTTTTATATGTATTAACCAACTCATTTAATCCTCCTAACATTGCCGTAGGGTAGACACCATTATTATTGCCATTTTACAGAATGAAGAAACTGAGACACAGAAAGGTTAAGTCATTTACTGCTATACTGTTTGTATGATAATTTACTTTAAAATATTTCAGTGTAGGCCGGGCATGGTGGTGCACGCCTGTAATCCCAGCACTTTGGGAGGCCGAGGCGGGTGGATCACCTAAGGTCAGGAGTTCAAGACTAGACAGGCCAACATGGTGAATCACTGTCTCTACCAAAAACACAAAAATTAGCCAGGTGTGGTGCTGGGCACCTGTAATCCCAGCTACTTGGGAGGCTGAGGCAGGAGAATCACTTGAACCTGGGAGGCAGAGGTTGCAGTGAGCCAGATCATGCCACTGCACTGCAGCCTGGGTGACAGAGCAAGACTCCATCTCAAAATAAATAAATAAATAAATAAATAAATAAATAAATAAATAAATTCAACGTAAGCTTCAGTGCGACATTTGTATATATAACTTAGCCCTTGGGGTAGGTAGTTAACATTCGAAGTCTACTAATCAGGAACCTATACCCCAAAGGTGGCTATGTCCCCCAGGCCCCTTCTCCCCGGTCTTGCCTGGCTGGTTGATATGGTTTGGCTCTGTGTCTCCATCCAAATCTTATTTCCAGTTGTAATCCCCACGTGTCAGAGGAGGAGCCTGGTGGGAAGTCATTAGATCATGGGGGTGGCTTTCCCCTTGCTGTTCTCATAATACAGTTCTCATGAGATCTGAAGGTTTAAAAGCAAGGCACTTTCCTTTTCACTCTCTCTCTCTCTCTTGCCGCCATGTAAGACTTAATTGCCTTGCTTCCCCTTTGCCTTCCGCCATGATTGTGTTTCCTGAGGCCTCCCCAGCCATTCGGAACTGTGAGTCAACTAAACCTCTTTTATTTATAAGTTACCCAGTCTCAGGTAGTTCTTTACAGCAGTGTGAAAATAGACTAATACACTGGTCCTGCTGTCAGAGTATTGTTCCATCTATGTGCAGGTGCTTGTCAGAGTGCTTGAGGACACAGCAAGCAGAAACCAAGCTTGCAATAACAGATTTGTGGTAGTTTGGTGCCTGCTTGCCAATAAATATTTGTACTTTTAGCTGAATTTGACCTCAGACTTGCTGTCATGGTAAAATAGGCTTGTTAGAGGTTGTCAAGGACTGCTCTACCTCTAATCACCAGAAGTTACTAATATCTACTACATTGCTGAAGGCACTCTGCAACTGCCCCAGGTCACACATCTGGCAGGTGGCAGCACTAGCACTCACTCTCAGGCCACCAGCGCCCTAATTAGCATGCCACACTGCCTCTCTGGAAGAGGATTGAACAGAAGCGAGCAGGGCATGAGTGAAGGAGCAGGGTTTTCAGGCAAAGGGAGATGTTCCAGGGCATAGCTAGAGACAGCAATGTTTTAAGGGAAAATATTTCTTTCAGTCAAAAAGGGAGACAGAGAAAAGTATGAAGACAGTGGGTATCAGTGGGTAAGTTTAGTGGCAGAGGGAGGAAATCAGAGCTTTTGCCTGGTGGATCACATTTCCTTGGAGAAATAGAATTCAAGGGCTTGGACTGAAAGTAAAGGTGGTGGGGTTGTTGCAGGCTTAAGTTCAGGGGCAATGGGGAGAAAGTCCCTTCTGTGTTTCCCATGTATGTTCTTATGTGAAGAAGGGTTGCCTGGGCCCAGGAGTGTGCAGCTTGTAGGAAGGGAAGCCTGGGAGGCTAAGCATGGCCCCAGGGTCAAGAAGGGGAATGTGTTCCAACCTCCAGTACCTGTCAAGATATCAGGGCCATCCAGTGGGAGGCCTGAGATACAGCCTGTCCTAATGAACAGCGAGAAGAGGAACAAGGCACAGCCCAAAGGCCCCAGTAGCCAGAGACACCCGCTCAGCAGGACTCATCCTTACATCGAAGGGGAAGACGATAAGACCCTTTCCTGTCCCTGTCCAAAGTGCGCTGGAGAGTTCAGGATGCTCACGGTGAATTTTCAGATTTCCTGAGGTCAAAGAGTAGGACAGCCAGTTCTGGAGGAGACAAAATGACTCTGCATTTTGTTCCTCTGCAAGAGCTGATGAATAATTCAAGGCAATGCTAAGTAAATGAGGTCTGCCAGGCAGGCTGGCTCTGAGCAGGGACCTCCCGGCGGGTTGCCATGGGACTGTGTTCTCAAAGAAAAGACCCCCTGTTCGTCTTATATACTCCTTAGTGTCCCTGGCGCTGATCCCACACGGCTCCCAGGGAACTCCTTTTCAGCCAAAGGGATGAATGCCTGCTACAGAAAGGCCCTGGAGGAACTTCCAAACTCAGGCGGAAACAAGAATGGTTGGAGAGGCCATGTGACTCTCTCTTGGGTATTTGCATTGTACTGAGAGGACAAATAGAGGGGTCTTGCCAAAGAAAAGAAAAAAAGTAAAGAAAGTGGGCTGCCTGGCTGGGGAATCCCAGGGACCTAACTGGTCCTTACTACTGCCTGCTGTCGGTGAAGCTATGGGGCTTCCTTCCCTGCTCAGGGAGACAATCTCCTTCCCAAGGGCAAAACCCTGTACATAACACAGCCCTGACCCATAGTGTCCCCTTCGGACTAGATTTGTTGATTCTTATTTGAAGGAGGAGATGTCAAGAGCCCTAAAAAATGGTAGATGACCACCTCCAGCTGGCGATAAACGTAAACGCCAGCAAATCAGATGCCTCAGACAGAAAGATGATAATCATATTGTCTTGACTTTACCTCCAAATTCAGCTGTTCAGTTATTATTATTATATCCTATTATACTAAGAAAATACCTTTGAGGCACTTTAAGTGAGCAAAACCTCATCTGCTTCCTTAGTAAGGGCAGCTGTGCAAAATCCTGTCACCAAAACCCATTATCACAGAGAACTACCCAATAGAAAAGCCAATCCTGTTCCCAAGTGGCCTCTCTCTTTGCCTCCTCACCATGTGGAAGCCTGACCTAGTCCGTCATTCATGAGGTTAAAAAAAAAAGATGCTTGTGTCATTAGACTGAACCTTCAGAGTATAATACAGTATAATATTAATGGTATTCATATAGGTTTCAGTATAAAATATTCAGTTTGATAAAAATGTGTTATAGCAACTCTGCCATAAACTCATTTAGGAAATACTGGCAACCAAATCCAGGTCTTGCGTGGAACAAGGGAGTGGAGGTTGATCCCAATAAATCTCTCATTCATCTTCAGCAGCATTCCCCAAAACACAGAGTAAGGCAACAGCAGCAGGGGGTGCAAATCCTACTCAGTGAGCCAACCCCCGCCCCCGCCCGCGGACTTAGATTTAGTCACTCCTTGGAGTCAGTGTGGACTGACAACTCTCTGGCCACCCAGGGAAAATTAAACATATTATTTTATTACAACAGATGTCCCCACTTTTTTTGTAAAGGGGTGCTCCCTTTTATTTTCCCAAAACCATGTACCTGGGGGTAGGAGGCATGGTACCAGGGAAGTCACCGTGTGTGTGTGTGTGTGTGTGTGTGTGTGTGGGTGAGGGTGTTATGTATGTGTGTATTGGTGCAACAGACTGTGTCCCCCCAAAATTGATATGCTGAAATCCTAACCCCCAGTGTGATGCTATTAGGAGGTGGGCTTTGGGAGCTAATGAAGTCATGAGGGCAGAGCCCTCAGGGATGGGATTAGTGCCTTTATGAAAGAGCCCCCAAAGAAATCTCTCATCCTCTTTCTGCCATGTGAGGAGGCAGTGAGAAGATGTCAGTCTGCAATCTAGAAGTGAGTCCTCACCAGATCCTGACCATGCTGGCACCCTAATCGTGGACCTCCAGCCTCCAGAACTGTGAAAAATAAACCTCTGTTTTTTTATAAGCTACCCAGTCTATGGTATTTTGTGATAGCAGCCTGAACGGACTAAGACAATTGGGGTGGTAGGGGGAGGGGTCCTTAGGAGGAATTACCACCTATTAAGATGGAGCATTGAGGATCCACTTAATGTAGCAAGCAGAGATCAAGCACTCACAGAATGGCTAGGATTTAGGAAAGAGATAAATGGAGACAATAACAATAATGATAATAGAACACTTTCTGTGACTAAACTCTATTTTGAGTCTATACATTTTGAGAAATGAGTCATCGGGGGAGAAGAGCAACAACATATATGTAATTAATGATAAACTCAGGCTGATGTAATACATAGTATAATTAAGAAAAGAGCTATGAAATTGCAAAGGAGGGAGCTGGAGAACATTTTGCAGTTGGAGGAGAGAGACAGGAAAGGCTTCCTGGTGAAGTCCATTTGTGTCGCAGCACCTGCCCCGGCCCACCCAGCCTCCACCCAGAGGGACAGTAACAAGGCAGAGGCCCTCACACCTGCCAGCCATGTGGGAGGCCATGGCACACATTTGGAGGAGCGCCCCCAACCTCCATTTTATCCCCTTTCTATCTGGAACGGTTGGAAAGCTGAAAGCCTTCCAAGGCTGCCTTGGAACTCAAGCTCTAGAGGAAAGCTTGGTTTAGCCAGAGAGCTGCCCTTGCCAGAGATATGGGAGGCAGACAGGAGGCGGAGGCCATTCTCCATGGCTGTAGCAGCTGATGAGTGAGTGCCAACAGATGCGGGTGTTTCGACAGCTGACCTCCAGCTTCTGCTTCAAGGAATGAGGTGGTTGAGGCAGCAGCCCTGGTAATTGTGAAAGCAGCAGCAGCCTGTTCTCTGGATGCTACCCATGGTTTGGCCTTGAAACCTACACTTGATCAGCAGCCTCCTGACTTCTGCCCCCGCAGCCCCTCCTGCTTGAAATACCTAATTGTTTCTGTTTTCTGCACTTCACTCTGAGAAACAAAGATGCTTTGGATGACTAATTAACAACTCCTACAGATAAGTAGTAATATAGAGAAAATGACAGCTAATTTGGGCCTGGCCACAATCACTGCATCCATTTGTTAGCCTCTTACAAATTGGCCTCTGTTCCACCACCCTAAGAGAAAAACCCTATCTGAGATATGCAGTGACCCCATCCTTGCAGAGAGACCCCTTAGTGACCTCTCTGCTAATTCGTTGCCCCTCCCTTCCTTAATATGGTTTCTTCCTGCATCTGACCTTTCTGTGACTACCTTCTCTTTTTCTCTGAATTATCTTTTTCCCCACCTCTATCACACTGCCGAAGTTCTTGGCCTTCTACACTTCTAACTTTGCATTCTGTCTCTTGGGAAAATACATTCATGCTTTCTTTTGTCATTTCTGATTATCTACTATGTGCTAGGAGCTACAGCCCAGGTGAAGATAAGTTGCAAGATTCTTGTAAGAGAGGAAAGTCAGTTACAGAAAAGGCACTTTCTAGTGCAATGAGCATTCTAGGGAAGGTAGCCATAAAGGGCTTTGAAAATGGACGGTAGAAAATGAAGGAGGCTTCATGAAGAAGACAGCTTGGGAGTTGAACTGGAGAGGACTTTGATAGGTGAAAACAGGCCTCGGGGAAAGGAAAACATTTTAATAGGTGGAAATAACATGAGAAGAATTGAATGGAAGTAAAAAGGTATAGGGCACGTGGGGAAATCCTACTTGCATCCATAAAGCAATCCAGTATATGGTGTGCATCACTTAATGACGGATATATGCCCTGAGAAATTTGTCCTTAGGCTATTTTGACATTGTGTGAACATCATAGAGTGCACTTACACAAACCTAGATGGTATAGCCTACTACACACCCAGGCTATATAGGGTAGCCTCTTGCTCCCAGGCTGCAAACCTGTGCAGCAGCTTACTGTACTGAATATCGTAGGCAACTGTAACACCATATAAATATTTGCATGTATATAAACATGTCTAAACATAGAAAAGGTACAGTCCAAATACAGTATTGTAATCTTATGGGGCCACCACTGTATAAGTGATCTGTCATTGACCAAAATGTCATTTTGGGTGCATGACTCTGGTTAGATTGTGAGTTCCGTGGGTGAGGAACCTGTTCACTAGCTGTCTCTCTTCCCAGAATTCAGCATTGCGCCTGGTACATAGTAGGCCCTCACTAAGTACTTGTGAATGAAAGACTAGAGAGACGAGTGGATAAGTCTAGTTCAGAGCCCAACCACTCCGTTCTGCCCACACTGCTGCAGTTATGTCAAGACAGGGAGACAGAGCCCTGAGTGAAGAACTCTAGTCCTCAGCACTTTCCATGAACCCCAGCCAGAGAGCTTCCTCCTTACTTTCCCTTCTACTCCTCTGTAGTTAACCAACCCATTGGGTCAAAGGTACCACTAACCATCAGCTAATGTTGATGGTTCTACCTTTAAAATTTATACAGAATATAACCCAGTTCATATTCTGGATTCTGCTACAACCAAGTTCATTGCTTACATTCCACCTTGATCCCTGACAAACACAGCAGCCAGAATGGCCCTTTCAGGAACATCAGTCCCAGCACATTACACCTATGCCCTTCCCAGCCCCACATGTTCTCCAGGGCCTTACATGGTCTCCTCTGTGATATGGTTTAGCTCTGTGTTAACACCCAAATCTCATGTTGAATGTAGTCCCCAGTGTTGGGGGAGGGACCTGGTGGGAGGTTATTGGATCATGGAGGTGGATTTCCCCCTTGCTGCTCTCATGATAGTGAGTGAGCTCTCACAAGATCTTGTTGTTTGAAAGTGTGCAGCACTTCCTCATTTACTTGCTCTCTCTCTCCTTCTTTGCCATGTGAAGAAGGTGCTTGTTTCTCCTTCACCTTCCACCATGATTGTAAGTTTCCCGAGGCCTCCCCAGCCATATCTCTTGTACAGCCTGTGGAACTGTGAGTCAATTAAACCTCTTTTCTTCATAAATTATCCAGTCTTAGGTAGTTCTTGATAGCAGTGTGAGAACGACTAATATGCTCCACTAACTTCATGATGAGCATGTACACTCACTGCTTCAACTTCAGCTATTTCCATGCTAGCTAATTTCCTTCTCACGCATGGTGAGACATGCATTTCAATTATCTTCCTAGTTTCTTCTAACTCTTGCCTATTTACCTCATTCAAAAAATGTTATTTCCTCTCCTTTCTTGGTCCCTTTTGTGATCCAAGAAATAAGCTGTATTAAGCCTAATGAACCTAGGAATAATTTTAGAGATTTAACTACCCTGGGGTTTGCAATGAAATTAGATTAAACAAAGAACCTAGTTGGCATCCTCTGAAGTTTTTCAGAATCTTACTTCTATAGAGTATATCAGCATCCCCACAGAGGTTTCGATTGCTGCCTTCTGCTCTCCTAATTAAACCTGCTATTCTTTCGAAGGCCAGCCTCTTTCAAATTATGTAATCTTTCCAAAATAACATCTCACTTAGGATTATTGTTTTTATGATTGTTTAAATAGTAATATAGAAAAATAGGGTTTGCTTATTTCTTTCCTTTGCAATAAACAATTTTCAACAGTATAATAGCTTAAATAGGTGATTGTGATGTCACCCTTAGGATATAATCACTGCTTGTCACATCGTTTCTGTAGAAAAACCAACTCACATAGGATGAAATGTGATGGGGTGAAATCATGGCAGTGTGATTTTCAAACACCAACTTGCCTTGGAAGGGAATGTGGGGATGTGCACTGCTGGAAGCCATGTGAGTTTTGAGAGTATGTAAATTCAGATGACTGGAGGGAATGTGGTGTGGTAAACAATTATGCAGTGCCTATTTGTGTGTGCATAATTGGTTGCTAGGACTGAGCATTAGTCACCAAATTACAAAAGCATGACTTTTCCTTCAGTGGATGTAGCACTTGCCCAGGATACACAGCTTGGGGACAGTAGCATGGGTTAGAGTTTTGCCCCATTCGCTCACTCGGCAGAGGTCTGTGTGCAGTGTACAATTTGCACAACTATATATGGGCCCCTGCTAAGTTATCCAGAAAAATTGCATTCATATGATGTCCTACAAAATGCCAAAATCTACAAAGCAGTCAACCTGTATAGTCTACAGAGAAAGGAAGGACACGCTTATTCTAGTGACCCAGATTCAAATCATAGCCAAAGAAGCAGTGAGGATAAAAGGTCAGAGAAAAAAGTCACACAATCCTGGAGTTGGGAGAGAAAGAATGGGGCATGGATGAGGCAAAGGGAGACAAAGAGGAAACAGATTGGAGAGAGGGAAGAGAAAGGAAGGAAGGAAAGAAGGAAGGAAGGAAGGAAGGAAGAAAGGAAGGAAGGAGCAAAGAAGATTCATGCATAAAAAATATAAGTTATTTTTGAAACATTCATGAACCCCCTCCCCTTTTGGAGGCATTGTTGTGGGGAGACAGAGATGAGTCCTGATCCTTAAGATCGATCTACTCACATGCAAAAGAAGGAGCAAAGCAATTACACACAAACACACACACACAGACACACACACACACACATGCAATGAGGCAGCCATCCCTATAAATTTCAAACTGGAGCAAGGCACAAGAAGTCCATATTAGTCACTATTCGTAGCTATGCCAATGAAAAGTTCTTGCTTCTCAGACCAGCACACCATTCTCAGAAGCCAAAGGAGGAGAAAGCTTCAGAGAGCTAAAGTTAAATCAGTTCAGAAGAGGAAATGCTCCCAGGGATTTCACTGTTTCATTTCACAACACACCTCCTTGTGTTGGTGCCCTGGGCACCTGATAAGCTGTAAACAAGAGACAGATGGGACATTGATTTTGAGTCTGTGTGTCCTTCAGATAATCTACGCAGGCTAGGTAAGATGAAAATAAAGGGACGGGCTAGGGCCGGGATTTTAGAGCTTGAAAATATTTTGCTGCCTGGGAGAGTGTCTGTAAGCAGATGATAATAATGACAGTTGGCTGTAGTCCTTGGCAGATGCATTTCCCAAGCATTTTCAGACTTAATGAGACCAGAGAGCATCCCGTGGGGCAGGACAGTCACGTTATTAGCAGATTACGGTAAGGAAATGGGGGATATCTATGGGTTCAAGTGAGCGATGGGGACACCAGAAGTAAATATCTCAGCCTGAATCTTCACAAACACTTTTGCTTCCAACCTTTCTCCCAGGAGGGGCAGGGGAAAGGGGTGGCTTGAAGTATGAATGTGATTTCAGGGAAGAGGAGAGTGATTCTCCACGTGTACATTCAGTCCCTTGTCCTCATATTTGCACACATGCCCATGATGCTGCCTGAGCTGGCAGAAACCACCCCACTACAATGGGGCCTGTATATATTGTACCACTTGCACAATTATATGTGGGACCCTGCAAAGTTATCCAGAAAAAAATGTACTCATATGAACCCTAGTCATCCAGCTGCCAGCACTTTCTCAGTACCCTTCCCTGGTTTGAAGATTTCCAGATTTATGAATCCCACTTCTCCAGGAAGAAGCCAGAAACTCACTTTCCTAAGTTGTCTATAGCTGGACACAAGCATGGCCCTGGCCTCCTCAGATAGACCATGCCAGACTTTGATTGTAGGAGAGCCTTGTGGAAGAAAGAGTGCGGAGTGGAGGAATTCTGATGAGGGTGACAGAGAGACACTTAGTTTGCAGAGGCAAAGGTTGTAGTGGTTCCAGTGGTAGTTCCCCTGCTGTGCTGTAACAGCAGAGACTCTCCTGGAGCTTGAGGTATTCTACCCAGCTCAGTAGCCTCCAAGCCTGATTGTCCAACTCTCCTAGGCACTCTGTGTAAAAACCAATACAGTTCAGTGACTACAATTGAAGTAGCTACAGTGAATTCTGTTGTTTGCAAACAAAAACTCTTACTAATTGTCTTTGTACTTATAGGCGATGCAAAAACGAAACAAAACAAAACAAAAAACACCCAAACTTCAGTAATTAAAATGAAATTTTAATGTAATAATTTTAGAAAGGATTTAGGTATTCAAAAATGCTTTTGCAAAAAGTATAAATGTACTTATATTTTATTTTAAAATCAAAGAAACAGAATCCCAGAGAAGCCTAGTCATATATCAAGCTGCTTAGCACATTAAGATTAAAATGAGAATTAGGGGCCGGGTGTGGTGGCTCACGCCTGTAATCCCAGCACTTTGGGAGGCCGAGGCGGGCGGATTACCTGAGGTCAGGAGTTCAAGACCCGCTCGGCCAACATGGGAAACCCCGTCTCTACTAAAAATACAAAAATCAGCTATGCATGGTGGGTGCATGTCTGTAATCTCAGCTACTCAGAAGGCTGAAGCATGAGAATCACTTGAACCCAGGAAGCAGAGGTTGCAGTGAGCCAAGATTGCACCACTGCACTCCAGCCTAGGGGATAGAGTGAGACTCTGTCTCAAAAAAAAAAGAAAAAAGAAAAAAAAACGAGTTAAATGCAACATTTTATAAATCAAAATTAATGCAAAAATCCATGATGAGTGAACAAAATATCAAAATTTTAAATAAAGACAAGATCAGTATTACTGATTTTTCCCTTTGTCTCAGACTCTGATATATAGTTACTTATGCTGTCTTTAGGGAACTTGCACATGTTATCTTTAAACAAATTAATAGCACAGATTAGACTACTTCGTTGCCCCTTCAAATAATCAAAGTTGAAATCTTCTTCTTCCTGGTATGTGAATCTTCTTCAGCAGAATATATAGTAGCATCTCTCGCTAGAAGCATTCCTGAGCCCACAAATTTGGATTAGATCAGAATCTCTGTGTCCAGACCTGTCTGGATCTTGCAGAAATATTAATGCTGGCAGAATCTCTAAAATAACAGAGTAAACTAAACCAAATTAAACACAAGGAGACATAAGATCAAATTTTAATGAATATTTGGGCTGCTGGCTACCCAGCACTTCTCAATAGGTGAATGCCTTAATAAATCACAAGGATGGTAGTAATTAGTGTTCATTTCACACTATATGCCAGAGGCCATGTTAGACACTTGAAACAGTGGATGCTTCTTGTCACAATTCCCATGAGGCAGGAAGTCCTATGACAAAAGTGAAGATGAAGTTCCTAGTTAAGAAGTGGCAGAGACACATCATAAGCCCAGGGTAACAAACGCCAGGGCTGAAGTCTCCCTGCGATATCATGCTTTATTTTAAGATAGTGGACTTTTTCTCAAGAAGCCTGAGGACCACAAAGCATCAGGCCTGGACTTCCCCAGCAGGCAAATGGATATTGTTAGAACGATGGCTTGGGGAAAGCCACAGCTTCTCTTTTATGAGTGAAGGGAGTGGAAGGAGAGACAGCTGCAGCCTACAAGCCTGGAATCTCTGTCCAACAACCAGCATCCCTCAATTCTCCCTGCCCCGCTGAGGAGTTTGTCTAGTCCCAAAGAAGCACCTAACATACTTTTATGCTCAATATACAATCCTAGGTGTTCTGATATGAGAAGAACTTCTTCAGAAGGTATCTTAATGCATATGGGGAAACTGAGGCCCAGGTAAGTAAAGTAATTTTCGTAGAAAACTGAGACTAGAACCCAAGTCACTCAATCCCCAGTTAAGACTGAGTTCATCACACCATATGGCCATGCAGATTAAGTCCTGAACTCTGTCTATGCAAAAAACTGTGCTTCGTCACTGAGGCTGACAGACCCTCTTCAAAAGGTTTAGTCTGTACATCAAAGGTAAAAAAAAAACAACTGGCATTTTATAGGCTAAATCTAGCTTGCAGATGTAGTTGGGTTTTTTTTTTCTTGGTTTGTCAAGTGATTTTGAAAAATTTGAACTAGCTGATACAATTTAAAAATCAGGAGTTTTCACATGCAAATCCAGATTTCTGGCTCCGCTTGAAAAAAATCCAAGACCAGGACACACTGGAACCACTTTCTCACATGGCAGCTATTGGTTAGAGCAGGTGGTGTGCTGAGCCAGATCATACTGGCTCACAAGAGCCAATGATAAAGTATTCAGAAATGTTGTGGGCCACGTGTTAAATGGTAGCTTCAAATCAGCCATAGGATCATTTACACCAGCCATGTTACCACCAGCCATGTTACCATGGAAACATGGACAATGGAAACATTTGTCCATTGTCCATCTGCTCCTGCCCCCCATTGGTCAAGGATGATGCCACCAGCAAAATTCTCTTGTTCTAGATTGCACATACATGAGTTGCCCTGGAGAATCCCAAGTCAAAGAAGCTGCACTGCAGGAAATCAATATGGTGCAGGCCCCAGGCAAGGCATCACTGACTACACTTGCAAGAAACAAACGCCTGCAAAAATCAGGACAGGATGATTTTGAAGCTGTGCAAAACAGGTGTCTATATATTGGCTTTTTTGAATAGTGTAGCTATGAACATTCTTGTACATCTCTCTTGTGCACGTGTATATATTTCTGTCAGATACACGCCATAGGACTGGAATTGCTGGAACATAAGGTATTCACATGTTCAACCTTAGGAGAAATGGCCAAACAGTTTTCTAAAGTGCTCTCATTTATTTACATTCCCACCAGCCATAAAGGAGAGTTGTGGTTGCTTCAACATTTAGTGCTGCCATATTCTTTTTCAAACCGTCACTTAAAATATCACTTCCAAAAAAATAAATAAATAAAAAATAAAATACAATAAAATAAATAAAAAATAAAATACAATAAAATAAATAAAATAAAAAATAAAATATCACTTCCTATTGGCTCAAGATGACTGTCAGTTTGTACCTCTTTGGCTATTTGGTATACTTAGCACCACATTTTATATCAGGCCATTTGTGTTCTGTGTCATGGCCATGGATGTGCTCACACATATTCCAGGCTGTTGGGGTAAGATCAACAACTTCACACTTGACCCAAGTGGCAATCCAAAGTAAACAAGGAGGAAGGAAGAAGTCAATAAAATTCCCAAAAGAAGTCACCATAATTGATTACATTTCATTTATCAGAAAACCATTCCAAGTCTTTGACTAATTTGAGACTCCCTGTTGTGATACAAAATCTCTTCCTCTGTGAGTTATTATAGTTCTTGCCAGGAATATCCAGGGACCTGCTTTCCTCTGCTCCAAGTCTCAGAGTCCAGGCTGTTTGTAACACGTAATCTATGATTGAGAAACAGGAAAAAAGGGAGACCATCTTACAAGGTCTGGTCCCAAACCTCCTTTCTCTTTAATTCCAGCCCCAAATCAACCCTACTTGACTGTTCCCTCATGCCACAAAACAACAGAGTGCTCTCATTCTGAAGTGCTTCCTTGGCTCCCACTGGTCATGATAGAATTCACTTTCCAGTAGTCGTTTTGGCCTGACCTCCAACCAGGATCACCTCCTAGGAGATGCACCAAGTCTGGGAAAATCACCCTCAAGTACTCTGGCTTCTAAACGTCCATTCCAAATACTGAGCAGTAAGGATGAATGAATTGCAAGTAGAAGCAGTTTCTATTTAGGAGGCCAAAGAAGCTCCCTGGGTTCTTCCTCTGCGACCTGCAGCGGACAGCCCACTCTTTGGCCATGATGAGCAGAGGCTCTCCAATCCTGCCTCTACCCTTAGTACTGTTCCAGCCCACCTGGGACAGGCATTCTTAGGTACACTGCTGGTCCATCCTGCCATGCCAGACCATTCATGCCATGCCCACAGGGTGGTGTCCTGGGGGAGAGTCCTCCTCTCGAGAAAGGTGCTCTTTCTTCACCATGGGCAAAGGGAGGTCAAGCTGACCCCAACATTTTGTGTTGGCAAGCATTCAGGAGATGCTTAGTAGCTGTGAATTATCTCAACACCCCCTCATGTCCCAAGGAAGAAGTCACAAGTCATAGCATTATTCCTTTTTTTTTTTTTTTTTTGAGACGGAGTCTCTCTCTGTTGCTCAGGCTGGAGTGCAGTGGCACAGTCTTGGCTCACTGCAAGCTCTGCCTCCTGGGTTCACGCCATTCTCTTGCCTCAGCCTCCCGAGTAGCTGGGATTACAGGCACCTGCCGCCACGCCCAGCTAATTTTTTGTATTTTTTTTTTAGTAGAGACGGGGTTTCACCGTGTTAGCCAGGATGGTCTCGATCTCCTGACCTCGTGATCCGCCCACCTTGGCCTCCCAAAGTGCTGGGATTACAGGCGTGAGCCACCACGCCCGGCCAGCATTATTCCTTTGACATGTATTCCTTCTCCCACAGGGCAAAGCTGGCTTGCTCACGAGTGGGTCCACATATCACACACTCCAAGCATGCCAATTCACCATACTTGTAGGAAGCAGGCAGCAATGAGGGTGACAGAAAGACTTGAGAGCTTCATCCAAAAACTCATTTACTGAAATAACAGCAAATATTTATTGCTGGGCTCACTATGTATACTTACTAAGCACTTTCTATATATCTCATTTAATTCGCACAGCCCTTTGAGGCAGCTACTAGTATTAGCCCATTTCATATCTGTGTCCATGAATTCACCATTAGGAAGTGGTTAAGGTGAGATTCAAACCCAGGAAGTCCACCTCCCAAGGCCATGCTCCCAGTAGCTATATTGTAGCAGGATTTCTTACCCCGTCACCCAGCTGTGGATCCTCAGCCCCCAGCTACCTGTTTTCATCTACCTTCTTTGTGGTCCCAGCTCCCAGACTATCTTGAAAGTGTCTCCAAGGCTTTTGGTTGGGAGCCAGCCCAACCTCTTGTCTTCTCCCCAAACCCCCAGGAGACTTTCTAAGATCAGAACCCTTGAAGCATTTTGAGCAGCCCAGTAGCAGAGTCCACACCAGTAACCTTCAGCTACTAGCAGAGCAGAGTCCACACAACAGACCTGAACTCCTCAGCTTCAAGTCCCAGCACCATCACCCAACAGGAGTGAACATTTAGCAGGTTATCTAAACCTCCAAGGCTTGGTTTCTATGTCAGCACCACAGTATAATAATAATGCCTGCCTAATATGGCTTTTCATAGGATCCAGTGAGCTGATGCATGTAAAACACAGTACAGTTAAGGGCACAGTGAGTACTAGCTTTCACTAGTCATAAAACACCTGTTCCGTTTTTAGTTTTTGAAATCTGGAGGTTAGAAAGTGTAAAATGGATTCCCTTTTAATTCTGGCTTTTCTCCAAGTCTTCTTTCCTTTATCTCCATTTTATTCCCTGTTAGAAGTCTCCATTCTAATGGTGTGAGTACTCAACACAGTGCCTGGCCCTGAGCAGGCGGCAATGCCAGTGTTACTCCTTCCTTCTAGCTTTTATTCTCCCTGCATCATCCGGATACTAACTTATCCTTTCCCTCTTCTCTTGATATTTTTGTTCACCCTTTTCCAGCTGCTTGAGGGGAGCTGAGAGACCTAGATACCATATTTAGAGTGGCTTAGGCAACATCCACAAGGCCAGAATAGCTCATCTGTCCAGAACTAAAACGAGATCCCTGCTCTACAGACTCTTCACCCAGCCCTTTTATGAGGTATCCAGTGTCTGACTTTGGATTATGATTTTGTCTTACAGAGGGCTGTTATCAATGTCCATTAAAACCACAGAGTGGCTGGGTGCAGTAGCTCATGCCTATAATCCTAGGACTTTGGGAGGCCAAGGCAGGCAGATCTCTTGAGCCCAGGAGTTTGAGACCAGCCCAGGCAACATGGCGAGACTCTGTCTCTACAAAAAATACAAATATTATTTGGGTGTGGTGGTGTGTGCCTGTAGCTCCAGCTACTTGGGAGGCTGAGGTGGGAGGATCACCTGAGTCCAGGGAAGTTGAGGCTGCAGTGAACCATGATTGTGCCACTGCTCTCCAGCCTGGACAACAGAGTGAGACCCCATCTCAAAAAAAAAAAAAAAAAAGCACAGAGCATTTTATCAAAAAGCATCAGTAAGACATCCATGAAAAGTTGGCTTCTTATCTCAGAAGTGTGGTTCTGTTCATGTCAAATATGCATTTTCGTATCTCTTGTAAGCACATATGATTGAGGTTAAATCTCATACTCATACTACTGCAGTGGCTCTTGATCAGGGAGAGTATCAGAATTACACTTCTGAGATTTCTCAAGATGGCTTTAAAATCACAGAACCAGGGATGTGTATATTTTGATTCAGACACTGTTCCCACTTCCAGACCCTGCTTCTACCTTCCCAGTCAACAACCATTATCCTAGTAGCTTTTTAGATGGTGGGTATCCATCCAAATGAACAGCTCTGGAAATGAAAGCTTAAAAAATCAAAATAGGCTGGGCCCAGTGGCTCACACTTGTATTCCCAGCACTTTGAGGGGCCAGTGTGGGAGGATTGCTTGAGCCCAGGAGTTCCCAATCAGCCTGGGCAACATAGTAAGACCCTGTCTCTACAAAAAAAAAATTTTTTTTAATTAGCCCTGAGAGGTGGAGCACACTTGTAGTCCCAGCTACTTGGGAGCAGGAGGCAGGAGGATTGCTAGAGCCTGGGAGGTCCAGGCAGCAGTGAGTGCAAATATATATATATATATATATACACACACACACACATACACACACACACACACATATATATACACATATATATACATATATATACACATATATATATACACATATATATACAAACACACACTATACACACACACACACACGTATGTATGTATATAGATAGTCTAATTTCTGTCCAAAGACTCTCTGTTTGCTCCTTGATTCTCTGTCCTTTTAAAATAGCCTGTCTTTCCAGTTCACACCTAAGGTTCTGACTTACTTTCTTTTCCCCAATAGTTGTCATAGCCTTCTCCAGCATGTGTTCCTTCTATATTTCAGACATGGCATAGGAGACACAGCAATAACTAAGTAAGTACAGCAAATCAAAGGATGGAGCCCCAAATTGAAGCCAAGTCTACTATATCTTATCAATTTACCCAGTAACATTGTCTCTCTCTGTAGAGGTTACCCTTTTATGCACATAAATGTGAATTAGAACATCTCTGCCCTGCTCCATTCAGCAATACAGCTCTGCAACGATGCACGCTGCCATCCATTTCACTGGAACATTTGCCATAAAGTTGCTTTTAAAAGACATTCTCTTACAATACTGTCAATGGCCTTTGCATTAAAAATGAGAAAAAAATGGAAACATGCATTAAAATATTCAGAAATAAATGGCTTTTTTATTACATAAAAGCTCTCATGTGTCTCAAAGGTACTGAGAATAGAATACTTTATCATAAATTAGATTATTATTGCTGGGAAAAGATCTATTTTAATGCCACTTTTCTTGGGGATTAAACCAAACCCTAACAGTCCATTTGGGGGTGTTCATAAATGTGTAAGTCAAATACTGAAAAGCTTTAAGTGGAAAATACATGCTGATGAAGCAATCTTGGAAAAGACAGAACACATTCTGTTTGTTCTCATGTCTGGCAGGGGGCAACTATTGCATCCAGGAAAAAAAAAAAAGAAGATAATGACTTCTCTGCAACTAAGATGAAGATCCACTGAACTTTGGGGTTTGAAATGCAACGTTAGAACTTCAGACTCCCAGCACCTAGGTCTCCAGATGCTGGGTGGTGCCAGCATCAGAGATTCACTCTGCAAAACATATACTGTCTTAGGAAAAAGTGACCCTGTTGTCCTTTCAGGCCCATATTCCACAGAAGACAAATGGAGATGTAAAAGGAAAACTGCAGCTCTGAGTTAAGAGAGAGCAAGTTGTCTGTTCTGATACAGCCAGGAAATAAGATGTTCTGGTTAATATGTGCTAAAGATGTGGTGCTGACTTTCCGACTCAGAATATGATCACATGTTTTTCTCATTAAAACTATATTGAATGTTATTTGACCATTGCTGAGTCAGTCATCTTGATAAATATTATCTTCGTACAGTCCTGAGCAGAGAGTCAGTGACTAGAATGCCACTGAAACCAGCTTTTTATAGGACACGGTTTTCATGGTTTTAGGGCATGGAGAAACTTGCAGAGTAATCCACAGTATTTAATTATTTAGGCAGGGTAGGAGAAAAGTGATGAGCATTCATTTTGCTAGCAGTGTAACTTCCGTGGAGAAATGGTATACTGATTGTACTTCACATTCCCTATACATGATCCAGCACTGTGATCAAAGATAGAAGGAATCTCTTCATAGCTCTCCTTCCTTTTTCTTTTCTCATTTCCTTACCAATTCCCTTTATCCCTGGTCCTTTTACATCTTTATTTTTAGTCAATACTCTGTTACTCTGCTGGAAAGATCTGTGTGTGAAGCTGGATACTAAAAATGTCATGATTGCCACTTATTTGGAGGAGTAGAGTGGAGGATGTGGGCAGCATAGCAGCCCAGGCTGGAAGAGAGGAGCTGGCAGGGAGGAAGTTTGGCTGAAGGACAGGCCCCCTCAGGACTGATTTCTTGGCAGTCTATCCAAGTCCTTGGGTGTCTGCACTGGAGTTATAATAATAGCCAATATTTATTAAGCATTTTGTCAGTGCCAGGATCTGTGCATTATCTTCTTTAATCCTTACATAACCCTGTGCAGTAGGCACTATTACCATCTCAATTTAAAAGATGTGGGCTAAGACTCAGTAACTTTAGGGGAATGTCCAAGTTCACACATCAACTAAGTGGCTGATACAGCTATGTTTCATTTCAAAGCTTGAACTTAGACCATCCCCCTCCAATTAATTAGCTATGCCTTCCTTCTTACACTTATCTCTTTCCTCCCTCTCCTTTTTAAGATTATAAAGACTTTGGCCAGGCACGGTGGCTTATGCCTGTAATCCCAGCATTTTGGGAGGCCGAGGCCAGTGGATTACTTGAGGTCAGGAGTTCGAGACCAGCCTGACCAACATAGTGAAACCCTATCTCTACTAAAAATACAAAAATTAGCCAGGGGTGGTGGTGGGTGCCTGTAATCCCACCTGCTTGGGAGGCTGAGGCATGAGAATCGTTTGAACCCAGGAGGCAGAGGTTGCAGTGAGCTGAGATCTTGCCATTGCACTCCAGCCTGGGTAAAAGAGTGAGACTGTCACACACACACACAAACACACACTATAAAGACTTTAGAAAATATGCTTCTGTGTCCTTTAAACACTATTAAAGAGCAAAATGGTAGTTCCTGGACCAAAATTCACAGGACCCAAATCCTTATTTCTGTGTAGCCACCAACTCACTGTATTATCGTGACACTGGACCACTGGCATCTGTAAAATTAGGAAGTGCGACTAGATGGTATCTGAGGATGATTTGGCCTCTAACATTGGGTGAATCCCCAGCTTCTAGGAGAGGGTGTGGGGCATGACTCACCTGGGCTATTCCTACTTGGGATGTAAGTGGCAAGAAGGCAGCACCTATGACTGTAGTGACTGGATTTCCAAGCCTCCAATCAGAACACCCATTACCTGAATCACTGAGTGATAACAAGTTGTAATGGTAACATCAACCCTACTCCAGAAATTCAATGATATGGAAGGTGGGTAAATCCAGACCCACTCTCCTGTGGAGGGTGAGGCACTTCATGAACTTCTATATTTCTAACACCCTATCTCTCCTTTGACATCCAGTCCCTGAACTTCTCCTTCAGCAAGCAAAATAAAGCCAAGAGTGGTGTATCTTCCTATTATAAAATCATACCCAGGATTCTGGACTTCTTAGCTGATTTCATCTTATTCACATGTGTTTGCATATTGCCTTTTGTTAAGTGGTTCCAAATCCAGTTTGTAAAGTATGAGATGGCATCAATGTTCTAGGTAGGGCAAATGCATTCTCATTCAGAGCAAAGGTGACCACCATAGGAAGCAAGTTTTTAAGCCCTTCCCACTTTAGGAGAGACAGAAAACATAATTAAGCAAATTTGCCATGATGAGAGGCCTGGCTCTCCTTCCATTTAATGGGGATAGAGCACTGTGGAGAGGAAAAGTGCCAAATGGTATGTGATTTTTAAAATCTCCTACGCATTTAATAATTAATGCTTGTTTTCTTCTATTTTTCCCCACCCCCTCAACTCCTTTCCCCACTCATTACAGCTCTTTGATATCCCCTCAGGAATTATGATATCTCCAGCTGTTTACATAACCAGAGATTAAGTCCAACTGAAGGAGAAATTTAGGCCACAGAAAAATCAGGATAAGAAAGCCAGAAATGCAGTTTGCCTTGGGGTCACATTCTGAGATTCAGTCATAGCAGCCTCAAAGAGCATTGAGCAAAAGTTTTTTGGTGGACTCATGAATTGGAGGTGAGAGTGGTTGACTATTATTTGCAAAGCTGGATTAAGTGAAAGCAAATGGTAACTGACACAAGCCTCCTTTCTGGAAGAAATCTGCTGTGCATGAGAGATAAGATAAAGCTCTAATAAAAATACTGACTTAGTTTCTGCCCTTTTGTGCTTACCTGCTCTGCTCCGTGTTATCTCATTTTTGTAGGCTTGACCCTGCTGCAGTTTGCAAGTTTCTAGATGAATAACTGTTGCATCTTTGTACGTGGTGGGTTTCGTGCATGGAATTATGTTGCCCAATACATTGCCTCTCCTCCCCCATTGCCCCCACCCTTTCCCTGCTCTGACTTGAGCCAGCCCGATGCTGAGGCAAAATAAGCCATTACTTTAATAAGCCATTATTCACAATGGATTGGAAAGATAAGGAGCCCCACAGTGAGCTGACATCGGCCTTGTATTCCTAATCAGGAAATAGCAGATAGGGGATGTGCATGGGACGGCGGGTTTGCAGCAAGAAAATTTTGGGGCACTTCTTGGGTGAAAGGGGAGGTGGGAGGGGCCGGGCAGGCCCAGGCAAGGACAGCTGCTCCAGTGGACAGTCTGAGTCAGTGCCTCTCGACCTCTATCTGGGTGTAAGAGAATCATTTGTCTTGCTTATGAAAATGCAGATTCCTTGGCCTCAGCTCCAGAGATTCTGATTTGGTCCATAGGGAGTGGGTTTCAGATAATTCTAATGCAGGCGGCCTAGGATCAAAAACACTGCTTAAGGGCAATGGGCTACCTGTACCAAGAAGGGTTAAGGAGGAGGAAAAAGAGCAGAGAGTAAAAAAGTGCAAAGGTACCTGAAGGCAGCAAAAAAGTAAGGTCTTTGGAGTCAAACTTAGATTCCAATCTCAGGAGCGTTCCCACTTAATCTTTATGAACATTCTTCCCCACATATAAAATAAGGGGAAATAGCAATGATAATAATAGTTCATATGCAAGGGTTCTTATAGCCCAGGGTTACATGTTTTAGTGGGTTAGCTCATTTATACCTCATCACACTACAAAGAGGACATAGCATTATTCTCATTTTATACCTGAGGAAACCGAGGCACAGATGGAGTGTTAAACTGGCCTAAAAGGCCACACCGCTAACAAGTGCTGGAGCTGTGATCTGAACCCAGGGAGTGTAAGTTGGGGAAATTGGGGGAGAAAACGTACAGGAAATATCTGGCTGCTGCCTGACACACAGGGCTCACGTTTGTGTCCTTCCTTCCCAGCGTCGCTGAGAGGTGATCAACTGGCCACATACGTTGATCAGCTGCCTGCTCCAGTAGAACTCTACCATAATTGCTGGAGGATTGAGGTGGTAGGGGGAGGGAAGGAGCACTGGATCTGAAGACACATCCTGGAGCCTCAGTTACCTCATCTCTAACGTGAGGACAGCAATGTCCTTACATCACAGCATGTGATGTTCAAATGAGCTCATGCCTGTGAAAAGTATTTTATAAACAGTATTTAGTACAAATATCCATTGGATTATGAAGATGAATACGGGCCCAGTCATTGCACAGAACAGCCCAAAATATCTTCTTCAGGTGTCATTCCCCTCTCTTTTAGTGACTCCTGAGTGCCTCTTGGATAAAATAAGAATATGTGCTAATGTGTTTTCGGATAGTGGCTTAGTCTTTCATACCTAAAGGGGCCTGGTTCTGTTGTGGGTGGAGAAGGAGGGAATTTAGGTGAAAATGTTGAGGTTGCTCCTTAGGAAAAGAAGGAAGACTTTGTCTTTTCATATGTGTGTGTGTGTGTGTGTATATATATATATACACATATATATACTTTAATTATATATATACTTTATATATATACTTTAATTATATATATACTTTAATTATATATATATATATATATATATATACTTTAAGTTCTGGGGTACATGTGCAAAATATGCAGGTTTGTTACATAGGTATTCATGTGCCATGGTGGTTTGCTGCAGCCATCAACCCGTCATCTACAATAGGTATTTCTCCTAATGCTATCCCTCCCCTTGCCCCCGAACCTGACAGGCCCCAGTCTGTGATGTTCCCCTCCTTATGTCCATATGTTCTCATTGTTCAACTCCCACTTATGAGAGAGAACATGCAGTGTTCGGTTTTCTGTTCCTGTGATAGTTTGCTGAGAATGATGGTTTCCAGCTTCATCCATGTCCCTGCAAAGGACATGAACTCATCCTTTTTATGGCTGCATAGTATTCCATGGTGTATATGTGCCACATTTTCTTTATCCAGTCTGTCATTGATAGGCATTTGGATTGGTTCCAAGTCTTTGCTACTGTGAATAGTGCTGCAATAAAAATACGTGTGCATGTGTCTTTATAGTAGAATGATTTATAATCCTTTGACTATATACCCAGTAATGGGATTGCTGGGTCAAATGGTATTTCTGGTGCTAGATCCTTAAGGAATCGCCACATTGTCTTTCACAATGGTTGAACTAATTTACACTCCCACCAACAGTGTAAAAGCGTTCCTATTTCTCCACATCCTCGCCAGCATCTGTTGTTTCCTGACTTTTTAATGAGTGCCATTCTAACTGGTGTGAGATGGTATCTCATTGTGGTTTTGATTTGCATTTCTCTAATGACCAGTGATGATGAGCTTTTTTTCATATGTTTGTTGGCCACATAAATGTCTTCTTTTGAGAAGTGCTGTTCATATCCTTTGCCCACTTTTTGATGACCTTGTTTGTTTTGTTCCTGTAAATTTGTTTAAGTTCCTTGTAGATTCTGGATATTAGCCCTTTGTCAGACGGCTACATTGCAAAAATTTTCTCCCACTCTGTAGGTTGCCTGTTCACTCTGATGATAGTTTCTTTTGCTGTGCAGAAGTTCTTTAGTTCAATCAGATCCCACTTGTCAATTTTGGCTTTTGATGCAATTGCTTTTGGGGTTTTAGTCATGAAGTCCTTGCCCATGCCTATGTCCTGAATGGTATTGCCTAGGTTTTCTTCTAGGGTTTTTATGGTTTTAGGTCTTATGTTTAAGTCTTTAATCCACCTTGAGATAATTTTTGTATAAGGTGTAAGGAAGGGTTACAGTTTCAGTTTTCTGCATATGGCTAGCCAGTTTTCCCAACACAATTTATTAATTAGGGAATCCTTTCCCCATTGCTTGTTTTTATCAGGTTTGTCAAAGATTAGATGGTTGTAGATGTGTGGTATTATTTCTGAGGCCTCGTTCTGGTACCAGTAGCATGCTGTTTTGGTTACTGTAGCCTTGTAGTATAGTTTGAAGTCAGGTAGCGTGATGCCTCCAGCTTTGTTCTTTTTGCTTAGGATTGTCTTGGCTATATGGGGTCTTTTTTGGTTCCATATGAAATTTAAACTAGTATTTTCTAATTATGTGAAAAAAGCCAGTGGTAGTTTGCTGGGAATAGCATTGAATCTATAAATTACTTTGGGTAGTATGGCCATTTTCATGATATTGATTCTTCCTATCCATGAGCATGGAATGTTTTTCCATTTGTGTCCTCTCTTATTTCCTTGAGCAGTGGTTTGCAGTTCCCCTTGAAGAGGTCCTTCACATCCCTCATAAGTTGTATTCCTCGGTATTTCATTCTCTTTGTAGCAATTGTGAGTGGGAGTTCACTCATGACTTGGCTCTCTGTCTATTATTGGTGTATAGGAATGCTTGTGATTTTTGCACATTGATTTTGTTTTCTGAGACTTTGCTGAAGTTGCTTATCAGCTTAAGGAGTTTTGTGGCTGAGACAACGGGGTTTTCTAAATACACAATCACGTCATCTGCAAAGAGAAACAATTTGACTTCCTCTCTTCTTATTTGAAAACCCTTTATTTCTTTCTCTTGACTTACTGCCCTGGCCAGAACTTCTAATACTCTGTTGAAAAGGAGTGGTGAGAGGGGGCATCCTTGTCTTGTGCTGGTTTTCAAAGGGAATGCTTCCAGCTTTTGCCCATTCAGTATGATATTGGCTGTGGGTTTGTCATAAATAGCTCTTATTATTTTGAGATATGTTCCATCCATACCTAGTTTATTGAGTGTTTTTAGCATCAAGGGGTGTTGAATTTTGTCAAAGTCCTTTTCTGCATCTGTTGAGATAATTGTGTGGTCTTTGTCATTGGTTCTGTTTATGTGATGGATTACATTTACTGATTTTTATATGTTGAACCAGCGTTGCATCCCAGGGATGAAGCTGATGTGATCGTGGTGGATAAGCTTTTCAGTGTGCTGCTGGATTCAGTTTGCCAGTATTTTATTGAGGATTTTTGCATTGATGTTCATCAGGGATATTAGCCTGAAATTTTCTTTTTTTGTTGTGTCTCTGCCAGGTTTTGCTATCAGGATGATGCTGGCCTCATAAAATGAGTTAGGGAAGAGTCCCCTTTTTTTCTATTGTTTGGAATAGTTTCAGAAGGAATGGTACCAGCTCCTCTTTGTACCTCTGGTAAAATTTGGCTGTGAATCCACCTGGTCCTGGCCTTTTTTTGGTTGGTAGGCTATTAACTACTGCCTCAATTTCAGAACTTGTTATTGCTCTATTCAGGGATTGACTTCTTCCTTGTTTAGTCTTGAGAGAATGTATTTGTCCAGGAATTTATCCATTTCTTCTAGATTTTCTAGTTTATTTGCATAGAGGTGTTTGTAGTATTCTCTGATGGTAGTTTGTATTTCTGTGGGATCAGTGGTGACATCCCCTTTATCACTTTTTATTGCATCTATTTGATTCTTCTCTCTTTTCTTCTTTATTACTCTGGCTAGCAGTCTATCTATTTTGTTAATCGTTTCGAAAAACCAGCTTCTGGATTCATTGATTTTTTGAAGGGTTTTTCATGTCTCTACCTCCTTCAGTTCTGCTCTGATCTTAGTTATTTCTTGTCTTTTGTTAGCTTTTGAATTTGTTTGCTCTTGCTTCTCTAGTTCTTTTAATTGTGTTGTTAGGGTGTTAATTTTAGGTCTTTTCTGCTTTCTTATGTGGGCATTTAGTGCTATAAATTTCTCTCTAAACACTGCTTTAGCTGTGTCCCAGAGATTCTGGTACGTTGTGTCTTTATTCTTCAAAGAACTTATTTATTTCTGCCTTAATTTAGTTATTTACCCAGTGGTCATTCAGGAGCAGGTTGTTCAGTTTTCATGTAGTTGTGTGGTTTTGAATGAGGTTTTTTTTTTGTTTTCTTTTTTTGTTTTTTGACAATCTTGCTCTCTCACCAGGCTGGACTGCAGTGGCATGATTTTGGCTCACTGCAACCTCCACCTCCTGGGTTCAAGTGATTTTCCTGCCTCAGCCTCCCAAGTAGCTGGGACTACAGGCGTGTACCACCATGCCCAGCTAACTTTTGTATTTTTAGTAGAGACAGAGTTTCACCATGTTAGCCAGCATGGTCTTGATCTCCTGACTTCGTGGTCTACCCGCCTCAGCTCTCCCAAAGTGCTGGGATTACAGGCGTGAGCCACTGAACCCAGCCAAGTGAGTTTCTTAATCCTGGTTCTAATTTGATTGCACTGTGGTCTGACAGACTGTTTGTTAATGATTTCCATTCTTTTGCATTTGCTGAGGGGTGTTTTATTTACAATAATGTGGTCAAATTTAGAATAAGTGCTATGTGGTGCTGACAAGAATGTATATTCTGTTGATTTGGGTTGGAGAGTTCTGTAAATGTCTGTTAGGTCCATTTGGTCCAGTGCTGAGTTTAAGTCCTGAATATCCTTGTTAATTTTCTATCTCGTTGATCTGTCTAATATTGACAGTGGGTGTTAAAGTCTCCCACTAGTATTGTGTGGGAGTCTAAGTCTCTTTGTAGGTCTCTAAGAACTTGCTTTATGAATCTGGGTGCTCCTGTATTGGGTGCATATGTATTTATGATAATTAGCACTTCTTGTTACATTGATCCCTTTACCATTATGTAATGCCCTTCTTTGTTTTTTTGATCTGTGTTGGTTTTAACTCTGTTTTATCAGAGACTAGGATTGCAGCCCCTGCTTTTGTTTTGCTTTCCATTTGCTTGGTAAATATTCCTCCATCCCTTTATTTTGAGCCTATGTGTGTCTTTGCATGTGAGATGGGTCTCCTAGATACAGCACACCAATGGGTCTTGACTCTTTGTTCAATTTGCCAGTCTGTGTCTTTTAATTGGGGCATTTAGCCCATTATTATTTAAGGTTAATATTGTTATGTGTGAATCTGATTCTGTTATTTTGATGCTAGCTGGTTATTTTGCCCATTCGTTGATGCAGTTTCTTCACAGTGTCGATGGTCTTTACAATTTGGTATGTTTTTGCAGTGACTGGAACCGGTTTTTCCTTAAATACTTCCTTCAGGAACTCTTGTAAGGCAGGCCTGGTGGTGACAAAATCTCTCCGCATTTACTTGTCTGTAAAGGATTTTATTTCTCCTTCACTTATGAAGCTTAGTTTGGCTGGATATGAAATTCTGGGTTGAAAATTCTTTCCTTTAAGAATGTTGTATATTGGCCCCCACTCTCTTCTGGCTTGTAGGGTTTCTGCAGAGTGATCCGCTGTTAGTCTGATGGGCTTCGCTTTGTGGGTAACCCAACTTTTCTACCTGGCTACCCTTAACATTTTTTCCTTCATTTCAACCTTGGTGAATCTGACGATTATGTGTCTTGAAGTTGCTCTTCTCGAGGAGAATCTTTCTAGTGTTCTCTGTATTTCCTGAATTTGAATGTTGGCCTATCTTGTGATATTGGGGAATTTCTCCTGGATAATATCCTGAAGTGTGTTTTCCAACTTGGTTCCATTCTCCCCGTCACTTTCAGGTACACCAATCAGACGTAGATTTGGTCTTTTCACATAGTCCCATGTTTCTTGGAGGCTTTGTTTGTTCCTTTGCATTCTTTTTTCTCTAATCTTGTCTTCATGCTTGATTTCATTAAGTTGATCTTCAATCTCTGATATCCTTTCTTCTGCTTGATCGATTTGGCTATTGATACTTGTGTATGCTTCAAAAAGTTCTTGTGCTGTGTTTTTCAGCTCCATCAGGTCATTTATTTTCTTCTCTAAACTGGTAATTCTGGTTAGCAGTTCTTGTAACCTTTTATCAAGGTTCTTAGCTTCCTTGCATTGGGTTAGAACATGCTCCTTTAGCTTGGAGGAGTTTCTTATTACTTACCTTCTGAAGCCTACTTCTGTCAATTTGTCAAACTCATTCTCCGTCCAGTTTTGTTCCCTTGCTGGCGAGGAGTTGTGATCCTTTGGAGGAGAAGAGGCATTCTGGTTTTTGGAATTTTCAGCCTTTTTGAGCTGGTTTTCCTCAACTTTTGGATTTACCTATATTTAGTCTTTGATGTTGGAGACCTTTGGATGGGGTTTCTGTGTCAGGGCATCCTTTTTGTTGATGTTGATGCTATTGCTTTCTGTTTGTTTTCCTTCTAACAGTCAGGCCCCTCTGCTGCAGGTCTACTGGAGTTTGCGGGAGGTCCACTCCAGACCCTGTTTGCCTGGCTACACCAGCAGAGGCTGCAGAACAGCAAAGATTGCTGCCTGCTTCTTCCTCTGGGAGCTTCATCCCAGAGGGGCACCCACCAGATGCCAGCTGGAGCTCTCCTGTATGAGGTGTCTGTCGATGCCTGCTGGGAGGTGTCTCCCAGACAGGTGGCACGGGGTCCAGGTCTTGAGAAGTCTCAAGTGGTCTTGAGAAGGCAGTCTGTCCCTTAGCAGAGCTTGAGCACTGTGCTGGGAGATCCGCTGCTCTCTTCAGAGCCAGCAGGCAGGAACATTTAAGTCTGCTGAAGCTGCACCTACAGCCGCTCCTTCCTTTAGGTGCTCTGTCCCAGGGAGATGGGAGTTTTATCTATAAGCCCCTGAGTGGGGCTGCTGCCTTTCTTTCAGAGATGCCCTGCCCAGAGAGAAGGAATCTAGAGAGGCAATCTGACTAGAGTGGCTTTGCAGCACTACGGTGGGTTCCACACCCAGTTTGAAATTCCCGGCAGCTTTGTTTACACTGTGAGGGGAAAACTGCCTACTCAAGCCTCTGTAATGGCAGATGCCCCTACCCCCACCAAGCTTGAGGATCCCAGGTCAACTTCAGACTGCTGTGCTGGCAGCAAGAATTTCAAGCCAGTTGATTTTAGTTTGTTGGGCTCCATGGGGGTGGGATCTGCTGAGCAAGACCACTTGGCTCCCTGGCTTCAGCCCCCTTCCCAGAGGAGTAAGCAGTTCTGTTTTGCTGGTGTTCCAGGTGCCACTGGGGTACAAAAACAAACAAACAAACAAACAAACAAAAACAAAACAAAACAAAAAAAACTCCTGCAGCTAGCTCGGTGGGAAGACTTTATCTTAAGGAGGCTATGAGAATTGCCAGCATGTAGGACATCCTATAACATTTCAGAATATTCCATGTATGCCAAAAGGTGGAAGAGTTCAACCCACAGGTCAAGACTTGAGATCTCAAAGGACAGATCACAATCTGATACCCAGCCCTTGTTGCCGTAAACCCAGACCAGTTGGAAAAGCTGATACATCTTTGTGGCATATATACATTTTGCAAAATTTTTGACTCAGACATAGTCAGTGTTTTATACCTGCCACTGGAGGTTTGGCTGAGCTCTGTTTCTACTGTGGTAATGCTTAAATCAGAGCCTCCTTTTGGGGAGAGTTGACCCAGACTAGCAGATAGGAATGTGACAAGAGCCACAGTTTCTAGACTGGACAACAAAAGCAAACCAGAAAAACAATTACTCCAAGTTGCTGTCTTCTTTTTCTAAGAGCCTCCTCATCATGGTTGTTAGAAAAACCTCAGAGCCACCAAAGTAAAATAATAATAATAATAAAGATTTTTTTGCCCATAATGAGAGTTTGCAAAAAAAAAAAAATTGTGGCAAATCAGTACCATTACCCAAGTGGAAGACCTATGCACTTCCTCCTAGAAGAAAGAGAACCATTTTCTGCTGGGCAACATAGAATGTAGACCTGGGAAAAGTTCAGTTTTCTTTTAAAAAAGAAAATTTGTTTCCCAATTTACTTCAGCAATGGGTAAAACTCAGATGAGACCCTCTTAGTTGTTCTTCCCTTAAGGCAGCCCAGAGTTCAGGAAGGGAAGAGTCGAATTCACTTTCAGGAATTCAATTCAGTTTCTTTTTATTCTATTCTATTTCCTTCAATACAGTTTGATAAACACCCAGGGAAGTGCTATGAGTTGGAGAACCATGTAGATGCTGGGAGACAGAATGGGAAGAGGCAGGGTTGTGCTTCTCCTCTTCTGAATCCAGATTGGATATGGGCATCACTTGACCAAGGAATGCTCTTTTGGGCAGGATGGGACCAAAGAAGATTAAAAAGCCATAAAAAAAGCAGGATCAAAAAAGATTCAGACTCGTATTTAGGCAGAAGAAACTAAAGCAAGGAGATATGAAGATTTAACTCTAAGCAGACGAACTGAATGTAATCCCCACGCATGTTGTTTTATCAATGAGATAATAGAATTTGAGAGTTTATTATTCTTATGGTTTGAATATGGTTTGTCCCCACCAAAACTTGTATTGAAGCCTGAACCCTAATGTGGTGATGTTAGGATGTCACGCCTTTGAAAGATGATTAGGTCATTAAGATGAATTAATGTCTTTCTCTCCAGGCTGGATTAGTTCTCCTGGGAATGTGTTAGCTCTTGTACAAGTGGATGAGTTCCCTCAAGAGTAGGTTGTTACAAAGTGAGGTTGGTTCTTGTGTTTTGCCCTTTTTTCATATGCACCAAGTTCCCTTTCTGTTTCTCTGCCATGTTTTTGATATAGCACAAAGCTCTCACCAGTAGCCACCAAATATGGCTGCCCAATCTTGAACTTCCCAGCCTCCAGAGCTATGAGCGAAATAAAGACCTTTTCTTTATAAATTACCCAGTCTCAGGTATTCTATTGTAGCAACAGAAAACAGACTAGGACAATATGTACTTTCACATACATCGCTCAACTTCATTCTTAAAACAGCCCACATTATCACCTCAATTTTGCAGAAGACACTGAAGCTGAGTCATGGCATGCCCAATATCTTGACATTTCTACAAGGCCAAGACAGGACATTGAACCCATGCCTTCTGTCTCCCAATCTAACATTCTTTCTGTTCTATTATATTCTCTATCATCTTGCGTTCATAGAATATCTGACTGTGCTAAAGGTTCTTTAAATTATGTTGTCCTATGTCTAATTCATTTGTATTTTGCTTAAATCTCATACCTGGAGTAAAGTAGCCTTTGGGAACTGTGGTTTTCATTATTATTTTGTTAATTAGAAATATAAGACAAAGGGTTATCTTCCTCGACTTTAAAAGTTAGAACTGGACTAGGTAATGTCTAGCACTGTTTTAATTCCAGCATTCTGAAATCTGTTATTACATTAGATCAAACTTCATTTTTTTAGTCTTCCAAAAACACAATAATTACAAGTAATGGTGTTCATGCCAAATTCATTATAGTTTGAAAACAGAGCTGTATTTCAGCTCTTTGGAGGCCAAAAATGAACTTTGATATTTTTGCAAGTGTGAAAATTCTTTCAGCTGTGCCAAATCAACTCAAAACATCTGAATGGTCTGCCTCCAAGTAACATAAAATTTTCTCTTTTATGCTTTGAATTTTGTTCTAGAGAAACTCTATTCCCCTAAATGTTGTATTAAGAGGCTGAAAAGTTGCAGGGAACCTTGGTGGAGTGATATTTGCTGGGTAGGCTGAAAGCCAAACTATTGTTCTTGTTATTTCTCAACAGAGAAGAGAAAAGTATTTGCTAACTATCCCTGGAATCTCTGTCAATTAGCTTGGAATTTAAGGGATTTTCCTGATGTGCTTTGTGGAGGTCATTGAATGTTTGGATTCCAGGTGAATGTTTGGAACTCTGCAGTAGAAGATAAGTTGGCCCAGAAGACCAGCTTAGTGGAGGATCCTACTTTATTTTAATCAGTGATCTGATGAGTCTTTGTAAGACCGCCATCTTCCCCAAGCTCAGCCCTGTCAACCACCATGGATGACACAGAAATTGTTTAAGACCTGTCTACATAAATATCTTGAGAGTAACTTTTTCAAAATGCAGTCCTCCAATCCAGGTTCTTAGGCCTGACTCCAAGGAAGGAACATTTCTGTGAGTGATGGTAGGAATCTATATATTTTAATGACTGTCCTGGTGATCCTTATGTGTGATGTAAACTGACAACCCTAGCCACACAGTTTTCTAAAAACCTGAAATTTATATACACACAGAAAACAGTATTATCACAACATAATTCTATATCTTATGGAGTCACAAATAGCAAAGCAGCAGCCAGATGGCCAGCTTCTGTGGAGTTGCTGGAGAGGTGGCTAGAAGACCTCTTAGGATCCCAACGTCTGCTAGAACCTATGAGACAAGATGCATCAAAGAGGCAAAGAATAATGTGGGCAGAAAAGTGAGAGATAGGTGCTGTTTGGATAGTGGCAGAGAAATTCATGGATGCAACAGAACCCATGCTTGACCTTGAGAGAAGGAGAGAATGTGGAAAGCTAACATTTTGTTGAGAAGATACTCAGCTGTTTTTCAAATGTTAAATATCCTATAGGCTAAGGCAGATATATTGAGACATTCAGTTAAGTAGCTGTTTTCATGGACCTTGGCAGGTGGGGTGGAAAAGGAGGGCAGGGAATTTGGAAACAAATCGTTTTCCCTTATGGTAAAATGTAGGTAATAAACAAGACCGCCAGAAACACCAAGATGATCTCAAGCAAGAGCCAAGTCACTCAGGGTTTCAAGTTCAGAGGTGAGTGAGAACACTGGATAATGAAAAAGTGGGGGAGACCACGGGAAATTGAGCTGAACTTTGAGGAGTAGGAGGAAGGTTCATAAAATAAACAGGAAAGAGAATGAAATAAGAGGGTTTGCTCTCGAGCGAAGGTCAGGCGAGGAGGGAAGGGTCCTGAGTGGCATGAGATTCTTTTTTCACAGTTAACTCTGAGTTAGAATTCTGAGTTTCTACCATCTTACACACCAAACACCATCTTCCAGAAATCATTGTCCCCTTGCTTTGGGCTCGGTGGGCAGAGCAGCGTTGGGTTCTATGGAGAGTCAAGCCTTGCTGTCTCGGAGATGATAGCAACCCCAGCTTCAGTTTACAGATCCAGCTTTGGGGATGAGTGGGTCTGACACAGAGCCGCCCATAGCCTGCTTGGAAGCTTCCTTTCCTGACTTCTAATTACCAGTTCATTTATCGTTTATCTCTGGCTCTTAGTTTGCAACAGGGAGCCAAAATGTTAATGAACACAAAAGGTTAAGCCATTGCTTGACCCCTTCATTCTGCAGATGGGGAAAGAGGAGGAAGAAGGTAATGCGATCTCTGCTAGCCTTTGTTTATAGGAAGCGCCTTACACTCACTGAGTTCACAGCCTAACTGTAAAAGATGTGAAGGGTGTGATTATCAGGCTGGCAGTAAATGGGAACACACTGTGGCTTTGTTTGGGCCTGTGGGGAGTTTTTGGTAAATTTTTTGCTTTCAACCCCCCTATAAAAATATTTGGGGATTCAATAATGCTGACTCTACATTTCTCACTTGGAGCCCATACTTTCTCTCCCTTTAATATAGAAGTGGTGGTGTTATTTTTCCTCCTTGGCCACAGACAGTTTCTCAGTAGCCCTTGCTGACCCAGTGGGCCCACTCCTACTAATTTTACACAAACCAGATGATGTCCAAACAAGTCACCTCTATTTCACGCAGGCTAGGCCTCCCTCCTGAAAATGAAATGAAGTCAGGGAACATTGGTTCCTGGAAGCTCACAGGGATTCCTCTAAGCCAGTAGGACCTGTTTATTTTATTTATTTATGTATTACTAAAAAAGGGATACTGCTCCCATTCAGAGGCTCACAAATTCATTTAAGTCAATAGAGTTAAGCAGGGCTTGAAGTGAGTAGCAGCAAGGCTGGAAGCCTCTGCACATGGTAGGTTGGGGCTGGAGAGGTCACCTGTGTAAATCAGTAGCAACAATCTAGACCAGGCTTACCCTCAGACTCGGGGTGAAACCAGGGATTACTTCTCTTAAGTTTCTAGTCTCAAGAATTTTTTTCCAAGGCAGATATTTAATGTCTCTTATTTAGATTTAGCCAAGACCTGGCTCTGGCTGGCACCAATTTTGATCCTTGTCCCCAAGCTCAAGGCCAGCTTGAGGGAATTACCGCCTTTAGTAGACACAGATTTCCCTCCCTCACCTGTCTCCAGAGCCCAGGCCTATGGTTTGGACCAACTTGTCACCCAGCTCCATATGAAATGCACATTAAGGAAAATGTGTCATTTAGAGCAGATCATGTGAAAAGTCCATGGGCTTGGGAAATGATGGCTTTGAGTTTCCCCTATTGCTAAGCCAGCTGGGCTACCATTATTACCTACTAGATAAGTTCACATGCCATTCTGCTCTCTTAATTTTTGTTTGCTTCTTGTCTAAGGTCAATTTGAAAAAATGTGTAATAAGTGACTATAATATGCAAGATGTTAAATGCTGACTACAATCCCTTAATTTGTATTTCACATAATTTTCAAGGAACTTCACCACCCATGGTCTCATTTGATTTTCACACCATTGCTGAGCAGGTAGTAATGGACTCATTTTACAATGACCTCCTGGAGGCAGGTGATGGATCTCTGAAGTCACAAAACCAGTAAAAGATTGTGGTCTGGCTGAGAAAGAATTGCTTTATAAAATCACCAAATTCTCATCATGTAAGAAAGAGACCTTAATAGTCAACTAATTCAGTCATCTCACAGATCCAGCCCTCTCCTTCGTAGACTGGGAAACCCAAGATTCAGAGAGGGAAAGCGACTTGCCTGGAGTCACACAGTTACTGTGCTCTGGTCACTCAATCCTCTGAATTGTTCTTTCTCCCTTCCTAATTGAAGACCCAGAGTCCCAGTCTTTGGAAATTGGCTGAGGATGCTTGTTTTCCCAGCTTTGGGCTGATTCTGGACCCAGCCCTGAATCCTCGAATGGATTCTGGGGTTCCTCTGGAAGTTAGAACTCTGTTTATCCCTGGAGGATGGATGACATCTCACAGAGGGCAGAGAGTGCTAGATCCTCACCCCCAGTTCTGCTCATGGCTGCTAAGGTAGCCCTGCACACTCTCAGGGGATCTCGCCAACCAATCACAACTTCCAAAGGCTTCCTGGGTGGTTTTAGAGCTTGTGGATATGCCCCAAAACCTCACAAACTGCTGGATCTATGGCTCAAATACTCAAGGCAGGAATAGATATGCAATCCACTCTTTTTTTGCATTGCCAGAGACACCCTCTACCCCCATAGACACACACATACACACACACACACACACACGCCTGTTTAAAAAATGGCAGGAGAGGGAATGAATAAAGGCTTATATAGTTACACAAATACGAGAGGAAAGATCCATGTTCCATAAGCCTAGCTGGAGTCTGAAAAGTTGATACTAATGACAGCTACCATTAATATTCATTATGCACTAAATATCACTATTATACCTGCTTTGCAGATAAGGAAATTGGGTCTCAGAGATGTTAAATGACTGGCCTGTGATGACACAACTAGAAAGGGGCAGAACATCCCAATGTAGGCTGATGCCTGAACCAGGACACTTAATCTGCATGCTGTCCTCCCTCTGCAGACACAATGGCAATGAATGGACCACACCAAATCTACAGTGAATATGCAGCAAGAGACCTGAGCCAACTAACCCCAGCACAGTCTGAGATGTGCAAGGCAGAAGCAAATTTAAGGAGAATGAAACGGAAAGCAAGGCCCAATTAAAATCCAAATGAACAGGAAGCACGATGCAAAAGCAAACTTGGAAAAAGCCAAGGCGAGAGAGGAACACTTTGGAAGAAGGTGAGACAAAAAGAAAACCGCAGGAGAAATGTCCTCTGCAGCCCAAACTGGCCTCATCCAATAGCTCTGGAACAAGTTTTTATCTTCCTAAGTTATAGCTGGCTGCAGCCAACTGTTTGCAGAGTGTGTGGATTGAGACGTTTTATTGCTTTATGAATGCAATAAAACAAATGTGATTAAAGGCAATGATAACACTTGCATCCTGGTGAAGAAGATGGGAATCCTGTTGCCAGGGCTTTATCTGGAACAGAGTGTTTTAATCAGAGAAGAGAAACCTGTTTCCCATCCTTGTGTTGGGGAGACAACACAGGAATGGATGGACGATAAAAATTTTTAAAGAGTCAAGATCTAAAAAAGATGGTGAAGGTGTTGGGATGGGGGTGAGAGACAAAAATGGGGAGCTATTAACAGCTCAAAATATAAGCAGGTATGCTTGGCCTCTTAGAGGAAACCGACGTGGCATCTGAAGCACATAGGGGAATGAGATGGAAGAAATCTTGACCACGCTGTGACGACAATGCTTCCAAAAGGGATTAGAGTAGAATGTTTCTTTGCCAGCAGAGGAAAATTATGGTGCAAGGAAATGTAAAGAATTCAGGAATTCAAAGAAAGATAAGGGCAAGGGCCCACTGTGGGAAGGAGGGGAGAAGAAAGATATTTTTGGGATTTGCATTCACAGATAAGGGGAATCATGAGTTCCAGTAACTGTGCTGGGTGCTTTGGCCTAGAAGAGGGATTGGGCATGGGTAACACTGCAAAAGTGAGTCAGATAAATGTCTTCCATCATCATTAAGGATGTTATACTCCAGTGAGGAAGAGAGTGATAGCAACAGCAGTCTTTATTGTAAGATACAGAGTTGCATAAATCTAAAATGTACTCACTAAAATAGGAGTTTGGATTTTATTTTATTTATGTATTTGTTTATTATTATTATTATTATTATTATTATTTTTGAGACGGAGTCTCACTCTGTCACCCAAGCTAGAGTGCACTGGTGTGATCTCGGCTCACTGCAACCACCACCTCCCAGGTTCAAGTGATTCTCATGCCTCAGCCTCCAGAGTACCTAGGATTACAGGCATGTACCACTATACCCAACTAATTTTTGTATTTCTAGTAGAGATGGGGTTTCATCATGTTGGCCAAGCTGGTCTCAAACTCCTGACCTTAAGTGATCCACCTGCCTTGGCCTCCCAAAGTGCTGGGATTATAGGCATGAGCCATCACACCCAGCCTGAGTCTGGATTTTAAATAGAGGAGTGATGGGATTTGTATCATGCTGGGGGAATATGGGGAGTGTCAAGGAAGGTTTCAGAGAGGAGGTGGTTTTTGGCCAGATCTTGAAGGAGGAACTGAGGAAGGAATTCAAGGCTTCCTAAAGTGCCTTCTTAGCAAAGTGCATGAACGCAGGACAGCTGGGGGCGTTTTGGTTGAGGTGACAATGTGAAAGTCTGGAATGGCTGCATCTAAGGCGATTTGGAAGTTATAAGGGAAACAAAATGATGTGGCATTATAGAAGCCACACTGGGAAATCTGAATTTTATTTTATAGGCTAGAGTTTCTAGACCAATTTTCTGCCTCCGTACCATTGATATGCGCAATACAACAGTCTCAGCTCTCAACAGACACAGGCCCTGCTGAGGGGTCTTATCAGAACTGTGGAGTGCTAGATCTTTAGGAGGCAAAAGGATGGGATCAGCGCTAGTAGATAAATTACCAGAATGGAGACTGAAGTCAGGAAAACCGGTGTGGAAGCAATTCAATTTGTCCAGGTAGAGATGATAAAGGACTGAACTCACCATGAATGTGGAGCGGTAGAAATGACTGGGCTTTATTCGTTTTTGCCTTTATTGAACACTCACAGTGGGCCAAGCACTGTGTTTGTTATTGGAGATACAAAAATTTAAGCTCATGACCTACCACCCATGGCTTCCTATAGATGAACCAAGTAAGCCAATACTGATACTGTTTGGATTTGTGTTCTCACCCAAATCTCATGTTGAATTGTAATCCTCAATGTTGGAGGAGGGCCTGATGGGAGGTGATTAGATCATGTGGGCAGACGTTCCCCTTGTGATAGTGAGTTCTCATGAGATCTGATTGTTTAAAAGTGTGTAGCACCAGGCTGGGCTTGGTGGTTCACGCCTGTAATCCCAGCACTTTGGGAGGCCAAGGCGGGCAGATCACCTGAGGTCGGAAGTTTGAGACAAGCTTGACCAACATGGAGAAACCCCGTCTCTACTAAAAAAAAAATGCAAAATTAGCCGAGTATGGTGGCACATGCCTGTAACCCCAGCTACTTGGGAGGCTGAGGCAGGAGAATCACCTGAATCCAGGAGGCAGAAGTTGCAGTGAGCTGAGATTGCACCATTGCATTCCAGCCTGGACAATGAGAGCAAATCTCCGTCTCAAAAACAAACAAACAAAAAGTGTGTAGCACCCCCACCCCCTTCCCCCTGCTCCAGTCATGCAAAACATGCCTACTTCCCCTTCACCTTCTGCCAGGATTATAAGGTTTCTGAGGTCTCCCCAGCCATGCTTGCTGTAGAGCCTGTGGAACCATGAGCCAATTCAACTTCTTTTTATTATAAATTACCCAGTTTCAGGTATTTCTTTATAGCAGTGCGAGGACAAACTAACACAAATACTAAACATAGGGGCCATGACAGCAGCAACAGAGAGACCCTCAGGAGCACCGAGAAGAGATGTTTAACTACATAAGGTTTCAAGGAAATAGGTTAGTTAGGTTGAGGCTTAAAGATAAATAGGCACTACTTAGGTGGAAAGGGGAAGAAAGGGAGTGGAAGGATAGGAGAGGATGTGCAAAGACATAGCAGCATGAAGTGGTATATGAAATAAGAGGAAGAGCAAATCTCCAGGCTGAAAATTGAACATAGCTTCTGTATGTTGAGCCAGGCCCTTTATTAGCAATTTGACATGTGTTGCTGCATAGTATCTTTGGGGCATGCGTAGTGTGGACTAGAGACATAGTGGCCAAAGTTTGGATGATGACTGCCCTATCAGGAGGTTGGACTTTATATGGAAAAGCTATGTAACTCAGATACATGATTTTAGAAAGATTATTCTGGCAGCAGTGTAAAGAACGTTTGGAAAGGGCACAATTTAGGAAGCAGGAAAATAAGTTAGGCAATAATGAGATAATTATGAGATAATAGACATGGCAAAGGGGGATGTATAAGTCTGTTCTCACACTGCTATAAAGAACTACCTGAGACTGGGAAATTTATAAAGAAAAGGGGTTTAATTGACTCACGGTTCCATGTGCTGTACAGGAGGCATGGCTAGGGAGGCCCCAGGAAACTTACAATTATGGCAGAAGGGTGAAGGGGAAGGAAGCACATCTTCACATGGTGGCAGGAGAGAGAGACAGTTAAGGGGGAAGTGCCACATACTTTGAAACAACCAGATCCCATGAGAACTCACTACCATGAGAACAACAAGAAAGAAATCCACCCCCATGATTCAATCACCTCCCACCAGTTTCCTCCACCAACATTGAGGATTACAATTCAACATGAGATTTGGGTGGGGACACAGAGCCAAATCATATCAGGGAACATGTATGAGAAAGCATGAATAGGAGGCAGTCGGCATGAAAGGTGATTGGTCAGACTTGAAAGAAGAGGAAATAATCCACAAGGAGCCCAGTTTCTGATTTGATGACTGTGGTTGGTAATGATATACTTCACAGAGCTAGAGGATGAGGCAGGGGAGGAAGGCGGAAGGTCAGAAATGAGATGTGATGGGTTCTGTTTGTACATATTGAGGAGAAATGGTCTGGGAGTGAATTCTAGTAAACAGTTAGATACAATATCCTAGAACTAAGAAGAGAAGCCTTGGCTAAAGGTCTGTGATTGGGAGGCATCATCCTATGTTGGTGGTTGAAGCCAAGGGGGTAGATGAGATCACTCAGCATCATGTGGAAGGAGAAGCAGGCCACAGACAAAGACCTGGGCAATAGTAATATTTCAAGAATGGGCTGAGGGACAGGTGACCTTGCAGGAGACCAGGAAGTAGTGATTTGTGAGGGAGGAGGGAAACCAGGAGAGGGAGCTGCCTAGAAAATGAAGGGGGCCTCAATAAGGAGGGAGTGGTCAACATTGCCTGGATTACACCAGAAGCTGGAGACAAACAAAAGAAAGGGCTGAGTCAAGACCTCTAGCCTGTGAAACTGTAGACACCTGAAGCTAAAAGTGAAGCACACACACGTATCGTGAATGCTGGGGGCAGGAAAAAATAATAATAAAAATGAGAAATAAAAAATAAAATAAGAAAGAAAAGAAAGGCAAGTTTACTGGTCTGGAAAATAAGGCTCTATGAGACAGGTGGAGGGAAATTCTGTAAAAACAAGACAATACTCTAAAAGAAATACATAAAATACATAAAAGATATTCATATTACTTTCCTTGGGGAGGTAGGGGTTGGGAAGGAGGTGGAGGAAGGAAGAATGGAGCAGGAGGAACCATCTAATTGTAGAGAAAATGGTACACTAGCATAATTGATGGGAATTTGGGAAGCTGATGCTTTGAAGAAAGAATGTTATATAACTAATGGGAATGAAAATGGGCTAAGACCACATAAACATGGAAGTGTTTGTAATAAATATTTTTAAATCCATACAATGCCATCTCAGAAAAAAAATGGGTGTATGTAGTTTTTAAGAATAAACAATAGGCTGGATGTGGTGGCTCACACCTGTACTCCCAGCACTTTGGGAGGCTGAAGTGGGAGGATCACTTGAGGCCAGGAGTTCAAGACCAGCATGGCCAACATGATGAAACCCCGTTGCTGCTAAAAATACAAAAATTAGCCTGGGGTGGTGGCGGGTGCCTGTAATCCCAGCTACTTGGGAGGCTGAGGCACGAGATTGCTTGAACCCGGGAGGCAGAGGTTGCAGTGAGCCAAGATTGTGCCACTGCACTCTAGCCTGGGTGACAGAGTGAGACTCCGTCTCAAAAAATAAATAAATAAAATAAACAGTGGCTACCAACATCACAAAAAGAGAAACAACAATGATGTGCCTCCTGAAGAAAACACACAACACCATCAACACCATCTACAAAGTATTTACAACAACAACAAAAAATGGAACTGGAATTAGATCATACATACCTCTAGATCCATCTTCAGTTTACAGGAAATAGGAGACAGAGAAACAACTTATACAACATTATGGAAATGAGATTAGCAAAATCCAGACAGTGGGAAATTCTGCAGGATAAATAACATGGTGTCTTCAAGTCATAAATTGAAAAGACAAAAGAAAAGAGGAAGGGAATTATAGATTACTAGACTTGAGACAGCAACAAAATGGAATGAGTGAAATTTTTGGGTTCGGATTGCAACAAAGTAGCTACGGAAACAATTTCATGAAATAATTGGGGGAAATTTGAGCATTACTTGTGTATTTTGTAACATTAAATAATTATTTCAAATTTTTTGATGTAATTTTTTAGAATGCTTATCCTTTAAAGATACATACTGAAATATTTGTGGATTAAATAATATAATAGCTGAGATTTGCTTCAAAATAATTCAGTGAGGCTAGGACAGTCAATGAGATTGACTGTGAATGGATAATTGTTGAAACTGGTTGTTAGGTTCATAAGGATTCATGATACTGCTGTATTTTGTGTTTGAAAATTACCATAATTAAAGATTTTTTAAATTCAAAGAATAAATGTGAGCATGCCCATAAAGTCCTTTGAGCACTGTGAAAGGACTTGTAGAAGCATAAATTGTTAATATTTCAAAATTGTTATTATTTCCTTTTGATGTGGAATCTCTTCTGGTTTTGAATGTTCCTAATTAAAGAGCTTCCACCAATTCTTAAAAGGTAAGTATTGGCTGGGCGTGGTGGCTCATGCCTGTAATCCCAGCACTTTGGGAAGCAGAGGCGGGCAGATCATGAGGTCAGGAGTTTGAGACCAGCCTGGCCAATATGGTGAAACCCCATCTCTACTAAAAAATACAAAAATTAGCCAGGGGTGATGGTGTGTGCCTGTAGTCCCAGCTACTCAGGAAGCTGAGGCAGGAGAATCACCTGAACCTGGGAGGCAGAGGTTCAGTGAGCTAAGATTGGGCCACTGCACTCCAACCTGGGTGACAGAGTGAGACCATGTCTCAAAAAAAAAAAAAAAAGTTAAGTATTGCTGCTGGCTACTGTCACACAATGAAGCATGGTTGGTATGTGCACGAATGTGTGTGTAGTGTGTTGGGGGGACAGGGCAGGGGGAACGTGCTTTAATGTGGTCATTTTTGGCATTGCTTTTGTCCAGTTAATCCAAATGGACTGTGCTGGCCCAGTCTTCTGAGAGATGGCAGAAAGGGGCAGTACAGGAGAAGCCAGCGATGGAGGTCAGATTGACACATTTAGGAAAGGAAGGTTTTGACTGTCTGCATTTCAGCAGAGCCTCAACCTAGAAGACAGCTACTGTAAAGAGCAGTCTGCTATTGACTCTAGAGGGCAGAGGTGAATTCAGAATTGAGGAATTTCTGGAGGATAGGAAGCAGTTCCTATGTAGGCAAATTGGAGTCACCAGCTAGAGGCTCAGAAAATGCTGAAAGCAATACAGTTTCAGAAAGGAAAGTCAAGAGAGTAAACCCACATTACAGCAAAGAACATCCCCAAGATGAGAAGGCGGGTCCCCATAACAGATCCAATAGGCTCGCCACCAACAATTCAGGAGAAGAGATGAAGAGCAGTACCTCATCCTGGAGTAGAAGGGGGAAAAGTTCCAAGGCATCACGCAGATTATTTGTTGGGAGGACAGCCTAGGAGTTTGACATTGTGTAGAAAGCCCCAAATGTCCAAGGGAACATTTTCAAAATTCCCCAAGAGGACAGTGTTTTATAAAAGAATAGAGTCTAGTGATCCGTATAGCCACAGTAAGAAGCTGGGACAGTTAAAACCAACTTTGAGGAGCCTAGCAAGAATTGTGACACCGATGGATAAAAACTCGATCTCTCCTCATTCTTCCCTCCTTTCCTTTCCCTTCTCCTTGCTGCATCTTCGTGAAACAGCACAGTTATGGCAAAGGAGCTATCCTGTACCAACACGAAGGAGAGAGTTGTAAAGGACCCCACAGAAATGGAGGGAATGATATTGACACAAAAATGGCAACAAGATCTAACTCCAGCGTCAAACTGAAGTAACAGCAGCTGCAGCAACTAAGGTAAGCCACCAGGAGTTGGAACTGGGATAACCATAGGTGGCTTATAGCTGGGGAACTTAAAAACCACCATAGAGAATTCAAGAACAATGTTGGCATCCCAAGGGAAAGGAGAGACTTAGGGAACATGGCTGTTAGAACCCCTTATATGAAAGCAAACAAGAAGAGCTACTGATACTGACTGGTACTTGTTTTCCCTGAATATTCTCTCACAAGCTGCGTGGCTGAGGGGGTTTTGGAGTACATTTTAGTCACTAATTCTTTGATAGAAGGTTATGATTTTGGATCCCATTTTCTAGCCTAAGTTAGAAGATCAAGATTCACCTTTCCTTCTAGGTACTTTGTCCGCAAAGAGGATAGGTAGGCTGCAATCAGGTGAACAGTGGTGTCTTGGACCAATAATCTCTGAATTCGAACCACTAGGCTGGGAGTGGTGGTTCATGCCTGTAATCCTGGCACTTCAGGAGGCTGAGACGGGTAGATCACTTGAGGCCAGGAGTTCAAGACCAACCTTGCCAACAGAGTAAAACCCCATCTCTACTAAAAAATTTAAAAAATTAGGCAGGCATGCTGGTACATGTTTCTAATCCCAACTACTCAGGAAGCTGAGGCACGAGAATCACTTGAACCCGGGAGATGGAGGTTGCAGTGAGCCGAGATTGCACCACTACACTCCAGCCTAGGCCACAGAGCAAGACTCCATCCCCCCCAAAAAAGAACCACTAGACTTCTCATGAGAACAGTTGGCTTTTTAAAAACTTAAGTTAATAAAAAAAAAAAAAACCTAGATAAGAGAAGTTTTTTAAAAAATAGCTAAATAACCATTAAGGCACACTCTGAGGCAATACATAATTGTAAGAGAATTTAATAAATAAGCATCTATTTATGAGTTTAGCTTTTCCAAGGCAAGCTTGTCTGAACTGACACAGGGAGGCCTTGTATTTCTTTTATATACACTATCTCCATCCTCTCAGTACAAAATTTGTTCATCTCCAACTCTGTACATCAAACTGTTTGGTGGTGGTTCTTCCTTGCCATACAGAGCCACTAGCCTTTTGTAAGTTCTGGAGATCCTCACTTTCCTCCACTTCTTCCATAAGTAGTCAATTGAAACTTCTCTGACCTTTCAAAATGTGAGATTTTTCCTGCGTTTATCCATTTAATGTTTCTATAACAGAATACCCAAGGTTGGATAATTTATGAAGAAAAGAGGTGTACTTAGCTCCTAGTTCTGCAGGTGGGGAAATACAAGAAGGATGACACCAGTATCTCCTTAACTTCTGGTGAGGGTTTTTGTGTTGGGTCAAAATATGGTGGAAGGCCAAAGGAGAAGCCGACAAATGCCAAGAGGCAAAACCCAAGGGGCACCTTGGCTTTATGACAACCCGATATCTTGGAAACATTCCCACAAGAGCTCATTCAGTCTCACAAGAGGGAGAACTTACTACCACCAGAATGGCTCCAAGCCATTCATGAGGGATCTGCCCCATGACCCAAACACCTCCTACTAGGCCTCATCTCCCAGCACCACCATATTGAAGATCAAATTTCAACATGAGTTTCAGTGGAAACAAACTCAAACCATAGCAGTTTCCCATTGGGAGAGCTTGCTCTTTACTTTCTTTTGATGATAGATCAATGGACTGAAATTGCAGAAAAGGTTTTGTTTAGACTTTTTTCAAGACTTCCTGACCCTGAGGTATATGAACTGGGATGCATCGCCAAAAACATTTTGCTGTTCTTTTTGCTTTAAGATATTAAGTGCTTTTTACAATGTAGGTTTATAACATCTTCTCATACATACCCTGCTTGAAGGTTAAAGACAGGGGATGAATTAGGAAAAAATATTTCTCTTGCTCCTTAGACTGTCTATTCTCTAACATCTACAGTCCATCAGAATGCAATGCTAAATGTCACAGGAGAGCTCAGAGCTGCATAAAGTACAAGGAGCTATCAGCCAGAAGAACAACTGCTGGGAGGACAGCTTTTTGCACTTCTCCTTGTCATCTTTTCTTGAACCCAATGTCAAGATTATTCCAAGTCACTTTAAAAAATATGGACCAAGATTATGGCAGCCTTGGAAGACCTTATTTTGGACTTTAGCCCCCTGACATTTGATTACTCTATTCATCTAGACCAGTCCTAAAGATTTCATGGGCACCTTAGCCAACTTCAGATCTTTACTGCACAGTTCAGTAAGGACCCCTAGGTCCACTCCAGGTAGGGTGGTGGAAAAAAAAAATCCTATAGTTGCCCCATAGTGATCCAAGTCTTAAGCCAGATCTCGGATGAATATGGACTACAAGACCATGACCACACCTCACAGCTGCCCATCTCAACTGGCCTAAAGGACACGTGTAGGCTTTTATTCTGTAATGTACAGCATTATTTGAATTTATCATCTGGCCAAAATGTAGGCATATACTGAAAATTAATGTGAGCCCTTCATCACAATTGAGCTAATATCAACACAGTCATGCAGACGAAAAGGAAAGAAAATGCACTCTAAGAAACAGAGGGACTCTGTCCAAAGTTTGGTTCTGCCCCCTCTCAGGTGTGTGATCCTGAGCAGGTTACTCTAAGCAAGAAACTTACCTGCCATGAGGATACATGAGATAATGCAGGTGACACACCTGGTTTGTAGTAGGTATGCTCATCGACTTTAACTATGATTATATCATTGCGCAAAACAAGCCTTACATGGTTTTATAGTACATGCAAATGAGCTTCCAGGGAGCATGTTTCTCTAAGCCAATTTTTATTTTTTCCCTTCATCATCCAACTCTCCATCCTTTCCCACCCTTTTCTCATTATTACCAATTAGACACAGTTTTCAGCAACAATTTCTTAGCATGTACTTCCTCCCTTGAATAAAATTACAAATGAAGACCTGCCTAAGGTGACCTCTTTGTCCCTAGTTCATCCTCATAAGGTTGTTTCCAAATAGCTCTAAGCTAGACTCTCAGAACAGAGAGCCATCTACAGAGACAGCAAATATCAGCTTAGCTGTAGATTTCCCCAGGAATGCTGGAGGAGGGGTAGAAGATAGTAGAAGATGTTAAACAGGCAGTGAGGAGACTTGGGGGCCAGAGTCCTAGATCCACACTTAGTAGTTGTGTGACCCTGTGCGCACTCACCTCAGTTTATTCCCTGGTAAATTGGAGCTAACAAAGCCTGCTTTGCTTACCTCCTGTGGCCTCTCTCATGGGCTTATTAAAAGGATCCAACATAACAGACTTGCTCCAAATGTAGTAGGGATAGCAATTTGTATGATGTGAGATGATTTTGCACAATCCAGTTTTTATCTACTTTTTAATTCTATATAAAATGATTTATTTGTTCTTATGTGTATTAGGAAAAAATATAACTAGCACATAAAACTCATGATTTTATAGATATAATTGCTCAAAAAGAGGCGTAAGTAAAAATCATGGAACAGCTATAGATGTACGTGTGTTTGTGTGTGTGTGTGTTTGTGTATAATGTGCAATTGGGACAAAAAAGGAAGGCAGTGTCCTCATAAAATATGGAACTCTACAATAACAGAATAAATAAGACAGCTGTCTGAAGACTTTGTGGAGCTAAACAAAAGCATCATTATTACTCTTTTGTAGGCCCTGAGTTTCCTCATCTACAGAATTCAACAAATGGTTAATGACATTTTCTACATACCAGACACATTTCTGAATTCTGAAGATACAAAAGTAGGCAAGACAGACAAAGTTCTTCCCTCTAGGAGCTTACATTTAGGTAGAGAAGCATTTTTAAACCCACAAAATAATTGCACAGATCCGACCCGACGATGTACAAAGAAAGCTTTTGAAAGTTATCAAGACTATATCAATGTCTGGTACTGTTGCAGTGAGATGCCAGAGGCAGAAATGAGAACTTGATTTGAGAATATCTAAAAAATGTCTGGCAGAAGGCAGAGAAATGCACTAGTGTGGGCAAATACAAATTGTTTTTGTTTCTATTGGGTTTTCCTTTGGGATAAATTCCTGGAAATTTTTTCTAAACTTGTGCACAGTAAAAGACTTATTCCAAATAACTCCGTTTGGAGATATGTACTCTTCAGAGGTAATGGGAAATGTGAATCGAATGAGCGTCATATTAGAATCGTGCATTACAATCTTCAAATAATTAATATGGCTTGAATTAATCTAACCATAGAATTACTATTCTAAATCAAATGTTGTTCTGAAATCCAAATATGTGAAGTCCAATTTGTTTTCCTTCATTCCCTAATTTTTAAGTTCTTTCCAAAAGAATTAGCAAATTTCCCTGGACTCACTTTCTCTTTTTAAATCCCCAAAGTCACTTATTTCTTAACTGGTTTTTGTTGCATTATAACTGCATTTGTTGGATTGTTACAGCTCGAAAGTTGGCTATTTGACAACATATAAAGGGCCAGCTAACTCTACTTGGGAAATTACTGCTTCAGTGAACTTACTAAATAACACCCTAGTGAATTGAAAGAGTTAAAACAAGTTTTGAAACAGCTTCATTTCCAATCAGGGAATAGCTTATGTGCTGGGAGCTTGTGTCAAAACATAAAGAGTTATGAATTCCTAACAAAATAACTGTCCAAGAAAGAAGAAAACCAGCAGATGATATATGGAGAGAATGTCATGTCCTGGAGCCAAAATGTAAAATGGAAGATGTATTCACCAGGCCTACAGATGAGGCAAGTCTATATAACTTGAGCTTTCAGTCCCTCTGCAAGTGAACAACTGAAGATAATGATCCCGCACCCCTGTGCTGATTGCATCATGAGCTTGCTTGTGTTCTGATGTTTAGCATTGTTACTGGGAGGATGGTACCACCATTTTGCCACATAACCCAAGTTTAAATATTCATTTTATGTCATAGGTTCCTGCCAATGTGCATAGCAGGTTTGTAAATTGTACTTTTGTTTATAGGCTTAGTCTCAAAAGCAAAAAAGCTTAAGGTTTTCTATTTTGATTAAAGTAGAAAACACGTGAAGATATTTGCTCAATCTGGCTACCTGGTATGGCATGCAAGGTTTGTACATTTTAAATGTGGCATAGGAACATAAAATGATATTTTAAAAGTAATCTTCTAGAACTTAGAAACCCTAAGGAATTTTGTCTCTTTTCAGCACATTCTCGTTGGGAGGTCATATACTGACTCTAGTTGTCTTGTTTTGCCTCTAAACATTTGGAACTCCTCTCGCAGAATTGTCTTCAGAGCCTGCAGAGCATTTTTCTGAAAGTCCTACTCTGTGCCAAGTCTTCTTCCTTTGGGGTGGGATGGGGGATGGGAGTCAGTGGAAGACAGTGAATTTAATGATTTCTGAAAAGAGCCAAAAGTCATCCAGAGGCCAAGCTGGTCAATGGCGTGAGTATAACCATTTGGGGTTAAAAAAAAAAAAGAAAACAAAAAGACTGTCTATAAAGTGTGGAGCCTGGCCCTGTCGTCCAGCCTGTGAAGTGATGATTTGAAGGCAGTCCTCCAAGAGGCGTTCCCAAGCAGTTTGGCCCATGACTGTCATTCTCTGAATAAATGTATAGAATCTTCAGAAGTGGCTACTTTTGAAGTAGTATTTCAAACACTCATTTTTATATGATCCAGAGTTTGGTTCACAAACCATCATCGTCATACATAGAGAAGAGTCATCATTTGCTGTGGATCTGGAATCAAGATAAAGACTGTTTGGTAAACACATTTTCTTGATAACACAGAGAAAAGAAAATAATTTGTTGTGAATGTCTTCATTGTTCTTCCTCCCCCCACCCCAAGCTTGGTTAGGATTCAACCATTGTTTATGCATCTACAGTATATGCCCTAATATAAGGCAATGTCAAATATGAGACACTCCCATTGCCCAAGTAAATGCTCCCCTTCCCGTCACCAAAAATTCTAGGAACATAGCTAAAAATCATGAATCATCTGCTTAAAAATAGTTAATGTATTAATTTAGTTATACACATATTATAAATCATTTTATATATACTTATAAAATTGATGTGTTAATATCATTTTATATAAGCATATTAACTTTTTATTTTTTTGAGACAGGGTCTCACTCTGTCACCCAGGCTAAAGTGCCACTGCCATGATCATGTGAGACATGATCATGGCTCACAGTAGCCTCAGCCACCCCAGGCTCAGGTGATCCTCCCACCTTAGCCTCCCACATAGCTGGGACTATAGGTGCACACCACCATGCTCAGCTAATTTGTATATATTTTTGTTGAGATGGAGTCTCACCATGTTGCCCAGACTGGTCTCAAACTCCTGGGCTCGAGAGAACTACCCACCTTGGCCTCCCAAAGTGCTGGCATTACAGGCATGAGCCCCCATGCCCAGTCCCATTTTATATATTATCTTATATTTCACATAAAGATATCTGGTAATTGACATATTTTTCCTCCATCATATCTCAATTTTATCCCAAGCCACAGCATAGTATTAGGACAGTTTTCTCTCATTCTTCCTGAAGTTGCATATTCTGAATGTTTACTATGCAATCACTTACTGTAATACTTCAAAAAAGTGATATTTAAAAGGCTAACTCACATTAACAACCATTCTTGAAAATGTAAGGCCATTCACCCAAATGAAAGAATACTTAAATATTTATCAAAGTTCACAAATTCTACTTATAGACATTCAAATCTAGCATTAATTCAGGGTGTTTCAGGATAATGTGTCTTCCCTGAAAAGAACTGTGTTATTCAAAATTAAATAGTGAAGAAAACATCCTATGACTGGTGCCAATGAAAATAAAATGGTTCCTTCTTTCCAAGAAGAGATTTGGGGACATCAGTACCTGGTATTTGACTGTAAGTAGAGTTACAGATTTGCTCTGTCACCCTAAAAAAGATTGAACATCTTTTTTTTTTTTTTTTTTTTTTTTTTTTTTAAGACAGGATCTCACTGTGTCACCCAGGCTGGAGTGCAGTGGCGTGATCTTGGCTCATTGCAACCTCCACCTCCCAGGCTCAGGCAATTCTCCCACCAATTGAACATCTTTCTGTATTTTCATTTCTGTTGAAAGGGCTAAAACAGATAGCCAACAGAAGTCAGAGTTCACAGGAAGAATTGTGATTAGAAAGACAGTGCTGAATGGACACTGGTCACTCAGAAAGAGGGAGGGTGGAAAGAGGGCTAGGAATAAAAAAACTACATATTGGGCTGGGCGCGGTGGCTCATGCCTATAATCTCAGCACTTTGGGAGGCCAAGGCAGGTGGATCACGAGGTCAGGAGATCAAAACCATCTTGGCCAACATGGTGAAACCACATCTCTACTACAAATACAAAAATTAGCTGGGCATGGTGGCGCATGCCTGTAATCGCAGCTACTCAGGAGGCTGAGGCAGGAGAATCGCTTGAACCAGAGAGTCGGAGGTTGCAGTAAGCCGAGATGGCACCACTACACTCCAGCCTGGTGACAGAACGAGACTCGGTCTAAAAACAAACAAACAAACAAAAAACACTACATATTGGGTACAATGTACAGTATTCAGTTGAGGAGTGCACTAAAGTCTGAGGCTTCATCACTATACAATTCATCCATGTTACCAAAAACCATGTGTACCCCCGAAGGCTATTGAAATAAAAAATATGTATAAAATAGGTAGGTATAGATAAACAGATAGATATAGATAGATAAGTAGACAGACAGCTAGACAAAGACAGTTCTATAAACAGAGAACAGAATAGGTTTGTTTTCTTTTGGCATACAATAGGGAAAAAAACAAAACATAGTACAATTGTTTGCCCCTAGAGATGGGAATCAACATCTCTATGCACTGGATTACAAAGCAAGTACCAAAAAGCTCTGCATTTGTGTGTATGGAAAAAATAATAGAAAATAGCTGAAGGAGAGAGGGAGCAGAGAAGTAAGCCAAAAGGACAGGAATCTATTAATATTTACTTAAATAATAACACCCCTTGTACCAGGACATCATCGAGATTTTGGCTTAGGGTTTTTAAAAGATTTTCAGCTTTGGGGTTCTTATAAACTGTCCTGTTTTGATGCTAACCCTCATATAAACTGTCACTATCTTTATCATGGCTAAAGCCAATATTCTCATCCTGACTGGGTCGCCAGATATTTTATGGCCTTGGTGGCTGTTGGCTGTTCTCATGTATTCAAAACCGTTCATGGTGTTGACTCCTTTACAGGGACAGCAGTGTTCCATCTCATGTCGGGCTCGCCGCTGTTGGCAGCAGCTTGCTGACTTCTACATTAGATTTTGGAGACAAAGAAATAAAGGCATTCTTCTGGAGAATGGGTGAAGAGCTTTAGTTATAAATTTCTCTCCTTCACCTGCTTTGCAGGGTCTCAAAATTATGGCCTTCAAAGTGCCATCCATAGCCTGCTGACTGGTTTAGTAAGCTGAATGAATCAGGGTTCTGCAGAGAAAACAGATTCAATAGAACCAATATACAAAGAGATTCACTGGAAGCTATTGGAACAAAATTATGGAGGCTGAAAAATTCTGTGATCTGCTGTCTGCAAGCTGGAGACCTAGGAGAGCCGGTGGTGTAGTTCAAAAGCCTGAGAGCCTGACAGTTAATGGTGTAGCTTCCAGCCTGCATCTGAAGGACAGAGATCCAAGAGGGCTGGGGGCCAGAGAAGATCGATATCCCAGCTCATACAGTCAAGCAGATACCAAATTTAATCTTCTTCTGTCTTTTTGTTCTATACTCCCTGCATTGGATGATGCCCGCCACCCATCCCTTGCCCCAAATTAGAAAGGACCAACTGCTTTACTCGGTCCACCAACTTAAATGTGAATCTCTTCCAGAAACTCCCTCACAGATGCACCCAGAAATAATGGTTAACCACCTATTTGGGTATCTTTGACCCAATCAAGTTGACAAACAAAATTAACCATCACATATACCCTGATCCATAATCATCTGCATTGTGATTTCCTCTTCCCAACTCTGTAGGCACTTTTCCTTATAATCTCTGACAAGCACTGGCATGATTTGGAAACAGCATTATAGCCTTTAAAAAGAGCGGATGTGGATAAATAACCTTTTCTATTTCCTGTATTGTTTATTCCTTTCACAACACTCCATTGGCCAGAAATGTTGACATTTACATGGATTTAAACATGTCATGAATAAAAATTCCTTTTAGTCCCAGAAAGATGAGTTTGTATATATCTTCTAGAGCCCGAGGAGGTGATGAGGGGTAGTGGAAAAAGCTGGATGAGGAGTGAGTTGAGCTGTGGTCTTGTTTCAATCCCCAACCCCCCATCTGTGGACTGTAGGCAAGTCCCAGACTCCATCCTGTCATCCTGCCCCGCATTCATGGAATAAGAATTAACTCGTTCACCTCTCAGATTTTGTCAGGGTCTAGAATTCTTTGTTTACATGTAACAATGGCTGCTGGATACTGAGCACCTATCTGAACCAGAGACTTTGTGGGGACCTACAAAGGTCACCCTTTTAATTTACCCATCAGATCTGGAAGGTGAGGGCATTATTTACCAGTAAAGAAACTAAGGCTTAACAAGCTAAGCAACTGTCCTAAGGAAGACACCTTCTCTTTGACTGGATCCTAATGAATGGGCTAATTCATTTCTGAAGAAGTGGAACAGAGGTTTCAGAACAGAGACAGAGATCAGCTGAAAGAGTTTCTCAACACACATTTTGTTTCTTTTCCTTCCTTTGCTTTATCTTTCTTAGCCCTCAGGTGGGCAGAATTGAGTCAACTCTTCTTTTCATGACTCATTATCGACACTCGTCTATGTAAAGCCCCTCATATTATTTTCATATTTTTCCTCTTCATCTCCTGTATCACAACCCTCCTGCTATGTGCATTCACTATAGTGTATTTAATCTATGTCTTTGCAATCCACTTTCCCCGTGTTTATTTAGACAAATATGCCCTTGAAAAATAATGTTATTTAGTGTCAGTGGTTTTGATTTACATAAATGCTATGAAGCTTCTAATCTCATCCTTTTTTTCTTTTTGCACTCAACACTATATTTTGAGATCCCATCCGTGTTGCTCTGTGTAAATAAATCTTGTTCATTATGTGTGATGAACTCATGGTATTCCATACATCATATCACATATTTTCCTTATCAATTTCCCTCATCAACAGACATGTAGATTGCCTTCAGATCGTTGTTACCACAAACAGTCTGGGATGTGCATCTTCTAATATGTCTTTGTACCCACTGATATTCAATTTATTTGAATTGTATGCCCAGGAATTGGATTCTTGGCTCACAGTGTGTATGCAGTCATAATTTCACCAAGTTTTGCCAGGTTGCTTTCTAGAAAAGCTGCACCTCTTTAAGCTTCCCCCAGTCATGTATGAGGTTTACAACTCCCTGTATCCTCACTAGCACTTGTTATGGTCTGACTTTCTAATTTTTACCAATCTCTACATTTTAAATGGTGTATCATTTTTTATTTCATTTGCATTTATCTGGTTTCCAGTGAAGTAGAACATTGTTCATATAATTTTTAGCCATGTGGTTTTCTTCCTTTGATTGGCCTAGCCATACCTTTGCCCGTTTTTTTATTCTTGCTGTTTCCTAACTTTGCTGGTTTGCAGAATTATGACTTTCTAATTTGCCTGATTACCTCATAGGGTGAATTTTTCTCCCCAAATTCCTGCTTTGAACTTCACTTTCAATATTGACTTAACTGCATTAACAAACGTTTCTTATATTTTAACTATATACTTTATATAGACATAAATTTTAAAACAATTATTTTTCTGCTGTAGTTGGCAATAGCTTCTTTTAGTCTGCCATTTCTGTTTTATTGATAAAAATTTCCTTCATTTGTAATACATCCTAATATCTAATATATCTTCTTTTTTGGTTTTGCTTTAACTCTTTGAAAATATTTCTTTTTTCCACATAAATTTCAGAATCAGTTTTCCATGTTAAAAATCCTTCTGGGATTTTAATTGTAATTACATTAAATTTAGAGATTAAGAAAAATTAATTACAAGGTTAAAGCAAGCTGTTAATATGGTATTTAGAGTTCCATTTATTTAGGTTTTCTGGTATGTGCTTTGGTAATTTTAAATTTTTTCTCTGTAAACATCCTGTGTTTTCTTTGGTTAATATCTACATACTTTATAGTTTTTGTTGCTACTGTGAATGGTATCTTGTATTGTATTTTATATTAAATTATTGTTTTTTATGGGAACACTGAGTTTTGTATATTGTTTTAAAATCTAACAAACTTGCTGAACTCCCTTATTAATTTTAATATTTTACTGATATCCTCAGGTTTCCCATGCATCTGATCTCTATCTGGTATTGTAGCTGTAAATAATAACAATTTGGTTTCCTTCTCTCCTCTTTTTAATGCATTGATCAGGGCTTCCTGTATTTTGTTGGTGTGGCAATGACACCAAGCTATACATGTCTTATTCCTAACTATAAAGGAAATTGCATCTAAAATCTTAAAATTAAATTTGATGATTGTGGTAGATCATTTCTACCACTTAGGATTTTCACCTTCGTGGTAAGTGAAAATGATCAATGAACAATTTTTTCTTCTTGTACTGGATTTGGTATCAAGACCATACAAGCCTCACAAAATGAGGTATACTTTCTCCTTTTTATTTTTAATTAGTGCAACAATTTGTATAAGACAGGGAGAAGCATTATAAAAACAGCCATTCTCTCTGTTTCCCCCACATGAATAAATGGCAACCAGCTATCAGGCTAAAAACATCGACTCCTCTTTTCCCCATTCATATTCTATTTCTGAGCAAAGCCCACTGTCTCTGCCTTCACAATACTTCTCAAATCCAGCCAAGTACATCTCTCCACCACTACTTCCACCCTCATCTAAGCCACCATCATATCTGAATGATTCAATGACTTCATACCTAGATTTCCTGTTTTTGGTTTTAGCTCCTCATAGTTCATTCTCAATAGTAAAGCACAAATAGTACATACTAATGTAGTCCCAATTTAAAGCACGAATCAGGTGATGTGACTCATGTTGCCTCCTATTCATTTCCTTGGTGAGGGAGAGATTCCAGCTTTAGGGTTATGGGCATGGCTAATGGTAAACACATGGCATCCAACACTGGACAGATGAGGTTGACACGATTGATTAGTCATTTCTACTCACAGTCTAGGAGAGGAGAACACTGCGTGCCACGCCTGGCCACACAGGGGTTGCACTTGAGAACAGAGTAGACCATCAGGTGCTGTAGAAGGCAGGCTCTGCAGTAGCAAGAGGGTGTAGTGCCCCCGGGTTCCCACATGAGGATGTGATTGGTTGGCTGAATAATTCCATAAGCTAGCAAGGAACTGACACCCACTTCTCAGAGAGAAGCGGTAACCGCACCTGGTCCATTTGATAAGAGTGTTGTATGCATGGGGAGCACATTTGGGAGGGTAATTTGTAATTAGGCCATCTGAGGCCCTACTTTTCCCAAATGCTGAGGCAGCACATAATACTGGGGCTTAATTTCAAACCTTACACCACAGATTCCCTGGTCGAAACTTTCCAGTGGCAACTACAAGGTTCTTCGTGGTCTAAAAACTGGTTCCCTCTCTGGCCTGATTTTCTATCCTCCCTATGCCCCAAATACTCCACTCTCCAGTCACAGCAACCTGCTTGTTCTCACTCAAACACATCAAACAGGTTTTCAACTCAGGCCTTAAGCTCTTGCTTTTTCCTCTACCTTGAGCCCTCTTCCCCCAAATATCTCCATGGTGTATTTTCTCACTTTCTACAGATCTCTCCTCACTCCCTCAAAAGATAATAAATGACATTATTTTGCATCCTTACAAACTTTATTTAAATGGTATATTGCTATACGTTGCTTTTCTTTTTTATTATTATTTTGTTTGTTTGTTTGTTTGTTTGTTTGTTTTGAGACGGAGTCTCGCTCTGTCGCCCAGGCTGGAGTGCAGTGGCGCGATCTCGGCTCACTGCAAGCTCCGCCTCCCGGGTTCACGCCATTCTCCTGCCTCAGCCTCCCGAGTAGCTGGGACTACAGGCGCCCGCTACCACGCCCGGCTAATTTTTTTTGTATTTTTAGTAGAGACGGGGTTTCACCGTGTTAGCCAGGATGGTCTCGATCTCCTGACCTCGTGATCCACCCGCCTCCGCCTCCCAAAGTGCTGGGATTACAGGCGTGAGCCACCGCGCCCGGCCTATTATGTTTTTTAAAGTCATCTAGATTGCTACCTTGAGCTGTGTCTCATTTATTTTGTCTACCATGTGTATTCCATTGTATGACTACAAGAACATTTATTCATTTCATCCCCTATGGATGAACATTTACATTGTTTTCAAGTTTCTTCCATTAAAACAATGCTTCAATGAATAGCCTCCCAGGCCTCTTTGTGAATACATAAGAGATTTTTCTCTAGGGTATATAAAAATATGTGGAATTGCTGATCAAAGAGTTCCAGAGACTTGCTGGGAGTTGACCTCCGTGGTGGTGCTGAGAGAGTCCTATGTGGTCTTCCTCCCGCTGAATAACACAGAAAATACTGGAAGATCTGAGAGACCCTGACGCCTAAAAGAGATAGGGTCATAAGTAAGTGCAAACAGTTGTCTCCATGATTCACAGGAGGAACTTCTACTCTCTGTGAGAGGAGTCCCTCCTTCTGGTACTATAGCCAAGGGCCACCCTTAGTGAAGCACTGTGGGAATGAACTCTGGCAAGATGCTGCCACTGGCATGAAGCAGCTGCTATAACAGAGTGTGAAGCTGGGAGGTCTTAACTCTTAGATATACTGTATTTTCTCCCTCAGGCTTGCATGAGTCACTGTTTACCTACAGAGAAGAAAGAGCATTGGTCTTTGTCAATAGCCCTCACTGAGTTGAGAGATAACAGTTTCCCCATGGGAATCCTTGGTATGGATTAGATGCCTAGAAACTATGGAAAGAAACTCAAAACAGCTTCAGAGCTCCTGAATTAGAGCCCAGCTTTCAGATTCCTGTGAAGAGTGTGGCCAGGAAAAGACGGCTGTGGGGACGTGTGCATCTATTTACTCTTTCCCTTCTCTTATCCTTATTTTGTATCTTCTCTCCCTTTCTTCCTCCTCTTCTCTCTTTCTTTCTCACTTTCTTGGTCCCCCTTGTGGGGGATTTCACCACCAACTGGATTTCATGACTTCACTTTGCCTCTCTAGTGTTCATGTTTTGAAACCAAAGGAAGTCGGTGGAAGAAATGTTTAATATTTTCCAAAACCATTAAAATTCAGAAGAAATTCACGCACACTGAGCTAACCCCTCCCTAGCCCTTGGCCTTTGGCTCGTCTGTGAGAGCCATGTTTTTGGTATAGATCTCTTTCATGCATTGTAGGAGTCAGTTCCCCTCCAGGATGTTATCATAGAGAACTCTGGGTCCCAAGAACCTCACAGAGACCCAGGAAGATGGCTATCATGGCCTGGTTTTGATCTCAGAAAAAGACTGGCTAAACATTTCTCCATATACAGCACCACAATACATGTACATCGATTTCCTTCAGAAACAGGAGCCTGATGCCACATGGAGTAAGAGAGAAAATGTTACATTGAAAGTGAGGAGACTTGAGTTCTGGTTCTACCTCTGCCACTATCTAGTTGATGACTGGGCCAATTACATAGCCCTCTAGGCTTTAATTACCTCATTAAAACATGAGGGCTTTGGTGTAAAAGACCTATTCCAAGCCGGGTGTTGTGGCTCACACCTGTAATCCCAGCCCTTTGGGAGGCTGAGGCAAGCAGATCATGAGGTCAAGAGATCGAGATCATCCTGGCCAACATGGTGAAACCCCGTCTCTACTAAAAATACAAAAAAAATTAGCTGGGCATGGTGGCGTGTGCCTGTAGTCCCAGCTACTCGGTAGGCTGAAGTAGGAGAATCGCTTGAACCCGGGAGGCGGAGGTTGCAGTGAGCCAAGATCGCACCATTGCACACCAGCCTGGTGAAAGAGCGAGACTCTGTCTCCCAAAAAAAAAAAAAAAAAGACCCATTCCCTCAAAACATATTAAGCATCTACTTTCAGCAAGTACTACCCTTCATAGTCAATTTTAGTTCTAAAATGTCTTGATGTTGGAAGGTATTACAAACTGTTTTTCTGTGTCTGAGGTCACTTGAATTATAATCATTGGAGGTCTTTAAGTGAATTTACAGATGCCATGTTACTAAGAGATTGCATGATTTCTCTCCCCTAAACTCATTCCAGGGCTGACTGGAGGATCTCTGCTATTTTCTCATCTTTGCAATTACAACATAGTTGTGGGATGGAACATGTTGTCAGCCTTCTTGGTTGATGTAGCTGCCTGTTCCCTGGCTGTCTTCCCAGGCATGTACCTGTTGGGGACACAACGTCATTGGAGTGCGGGAGTCTTACCATAACCCCTCTATTTCCCAGCCCTCTGCCAGTGACTCATGAGGATCATGTCCCAGGCCCACCATACTGCACCTAGGAGGATAAAATCTACTTCTAAGCTTAACAGTGAGCGGCATTGTTTCAATTAAATATTTCCCACTAAATAAGGACTACAGTCTCCTCCAGTGGTTTCCCAAAGGGCATTTTCCATGAAATTGGAAGGAACATTCTTTTAAGGAGGCTGGCAAAGGCATTCATCTCATATTAACCATCGTAAGAACAACTTGCTTGTTGAATGTGGCTGCAATATTTATCTTGCCAAAGCGCCAAGTTTCTCATGTTACTTCCCTATCCAAAAACTGCCATCAACCCCCATTGCCTATAGAATTCAAGATGTTTACCTGCCTCTTTTTTCTTTTTTAAGGAAAACCCTCTATTGTCTGGTCCCATCTTACTTCTTCATTATTATTATTTCCCACTGTTCCTGTCTGTATATTTTTTCATCTATTCTCAAATAAACATACCTCTGTCTCTGGGGGAGGGGAGAGGACAAAACTTACCTACTACTGTTGATTACCTACTACTGTTAAGCACTATCATAAATATTTTCACATTTGTTATTTTATAGCTAAAATATTAAGATCCAGAGAGGTTATATACATTACCCAACTTATCAGTGGGTAAGTTGGAGCTGTTCTCAAGGTCTGTTTGACTTCAAGATCTTAATCGTTCTGCTTTAACACACTGCCTGTAGTCTAGGGATCCTATACTCCAGTCTGCTAACTGCAGGGTTGTTCTGGAAGTCACTCCTGGAAGATGCCCTAGCACCTGCCCCTCCAGCCCTTCCCATTACCTGTGTAAGCACTCCTGCATTAAATTTATTTCTGCTGAAATAACTTGGGAGACTTCTAAATCCTGACTGATACAGTCTATCGTCAGGGAATGTTTTTATATAAACCTTAATATCAAATAATCATAGAGCTTATATTTCTTTCAGCCCTGCCTCTTTATTTTACAAAGGAGTAAACTGAAGCCAGAGAGGTAGAAAAAATTGTCCAACATCACATAACCACTTTGTGACAAAGTTCAAATACCTTTGCCCAGAAAAAAAGGGGCCAAAATGGCAGATTCAATAAGTGTTTTAGAAGCTTCGAGGTATTTAGCCTGGGGCCAAATCCTGACCAAAACTCACTAGCTCTAGCTCCTTGGGGAAATCCCTTCACCTCCCGAATCCTCTGTTTCTTCATTTGTAAAATGATGATGATAATAATCTTTTGCAGCACTGTGGAATACTGGGAGGTTATATATGTAAAATGCCTAGTACAGCATCTGCCTCATAATATGTGCATTATGTATTTAGGCGCATTATTCTTAATTTCCCAGAATCAACAACGCCAAACTCCTTTGCACTGTGGGCTAACAGGGAAAGGTCCAATAAAAACAATGATCCTTTAGTTCTCACTCCTGCCTAGCTCTAAGAGGCTCAACGAATACTATGAAAGCAAATCAGGTGCCCCGTGGACAAAGACTAATAATGATACACCATATCTGACTCAAACATTTCATTTATTTTTGCACTCAGCGAAGAGTAAAATGGTTTCTAATCAAGTAAAGAATCCTAAAATTGGATTCATAGCATATAGTGCCGGGTTCAAAAGGGGATAAAAACATTACTTTTTTAACATTCTTGCTAAAGAAATGTTCAGCATACTCCATGTTATTCTTCCTCAATTCTTTTTCTTTTCTTTTCTTTTTTTTTTTTTTTTACACGGAGTCTCATTCTGTCACCCCAGTTGGAGCACAGTGGCATGATCTCGGCTCACGGCAACCTCTGCCTCCCAGGTTCAAGTGATTCTCCTGCCTCAGCCTCCCAAGTAGCTGGGACTACAGGCGCCTGCCACCATGCCTGGCTGATTTTTGTATTTTTAGTAGAGACTGGGTTTCACCATATTGGCCAGGCTGGTCTTGAACTCCTGAACTTGTGATCCGCCCACCTCAGCCTCCCAAAGTACATTAATAACTTTTTAAAACTCTGAATATAATAGGCATTAAATATTTCTAGAATGCCATGGGTTCTGAGTCATGGGGAGCTGCAAGTGTTTCTAATGCACCGATTCTCACAATGCTGAAATATTCTCCCTGCCCATTGACTCAAGGGAGCCAACCAATGAACTACGTCTGTTCATGGAGAGATGCATGTAGGGATCAGAGCATCCCAAAGATGCATTTTTCTAGACAGTACCTGGTCGCTGTACACCAGTTACCAGTGCAGGGAATGTGTGAACATAGCCAAGAATTTGGACTGAAATTCAGAAGGCTTTTAATTCACTATTGGTAGTGAATATTTCTGACTCAAGTCTCAACAGAAAACAGAGTGCATTCAGGATGGTACAAAGAACATTAAAGAAAAGACTATCTGTAGAGGACTAAATGGGATCAGAAGGGACTCTGAGGCACCAGGGGACTGATGAAAGTGGGCAGCCATTACCACCCCCAGGTTTGAAGGGTCAAGGAGAGAAGTGGCAGGTGCCAGAACCCAGTAAGAGCTGTAATGTGGGAGAGGAGGCCTTTCATGGGAGTTTGCTCATCAGTAGAGGAACAGGACCACCATACCCTAGCAAAGAGGGGAGTCAAAAACACTGACATCTCTCTTTCCCACCTTCTGACCACTTACTAGTGCCTCCCTCTGGCTGAACCAACAGAAGCCCATTGATACAGTCCATATCGGCAGTCTCCTGCAGCTCAAGGCAGAGCTTAAAAAGGTGGAAATGGATTTGGAGGGGCAAATCAAAAATAACCTTGCGTGGCAACTCTGTGAGTCCCGGGAAAGGCACAAATACAGTTTTCTTTTTCTTTGTTTTGCCTTGGTTTGTCCTGTATTGGAATGGCTACATGACGAATTCACACTTATTGATGAGAGAAAGTTATCTACTACCTACTTGTACCCAGATTAGATATGGCAATCAGAAGGTCCAGTTCAATTCTCTAAGCAGCTGAATTTTCTTAACTACCTGGGAGGATATGTCACATTTTAAAGCCATACAAAGATCTTCAAGGCTCTGCATTCCAGACAGTATTCTTTATTTGTTGGGATTTTCGGAAGCCCAATGAGTGACACTCCTGTTTCTTTCAATCTCCCTATATTGGGAGATTGAAAAATCACATTTAATATTTAAAGCTGATATTAGACAGCAAGGTTTAGTAGGAATGCTAAATGAGCTTACTAAAATTGTGCTGCAGAATAAAATGTATCCACTCAGTCACAGGCAAAGCAGGAAAACACAGGTCTTGCCCACGGGGGCAGAGTCTTTACTGCTAACCTCTTGAGCAGATGAAAACACATGCTTTTTGCAAGTCGACAGACCCCTAAAGAGGAGAGGTAGGAGCTGAGGCACCATGCTCAGTTGCTTATCTCATTCAGGCGTTAGGTCTGTCCTTGTTCCGTGGTGGAAGAGTGAGTCACCTGCCAACAACAAGAAGGATATATGCAAACAGACAAAGCAGAAGGTCCCATGGTCCATCCACCCATTATTCCCCTTCTGATAGTAACCCCCGGGGTGTTCTATGGGAGAAGGTGATCCGCTTGTCCCCCAGGCTTTTAAGAAATGTGTCAGTGCCCATGTCTGACTTCCCAAAGCCCTGGCTTGACCTGTTGACATTGATTTGTACAACTTCTTGGAGAAACCAGTTCCTTGTTTTCCTCCCATGGATCCTCTGTGCCCCCAAAGTGTGGGGGGAGATAGCAGGAGACCAGCCTCCACCTCCGCTTCTGTCCTCCAGGTGGCAGGAGCACCATCTGGACTGTTCTACAGCCTCAGACCAAGCCAAAGATAACAGTGTGTTCATGCACAGGAACACGCTGTGCTTCTCCAGATCCCAGGAAAGCAAATCCCAGTGAAGGTCAATAGTGGTACACTGTTTATAACTCAACTTTGGGTAGGAAGAACAAATATTAGGCCTCAGAACTTTCTTTTGTCAAGGACTCATGAGCCTTCTGCTAGGTCCCATCTGATCTTTTGTTAACTAGGTTCTTTCAAGCCCTGTTTATTCAGTGTCAAAAATTCTTAAGCAGCCGAACTCAAGTACCTGGGCTAGAAAGCTGCTATAGTTGCTCTGGAGAGAGTGGCCAGGAGTGGTGAATACCCTCCTGGCCCAGGGCCCACTGACTCTCATCTCCAGGCCACCTCTCCAACCCCAAAAACTCATCCAAAAGATGGTGCAATACAATTCAACAGAGGCTACCTTCTCACCTTAGTGGTCAGAAACTAGAGCCATGTGTACAATTGCCTACTTGATATTTCTTCTTCAATGTCCCAAAGGACCCTGTCCCACTTCTGCCCCAAGCCTGATCCTTCTATAGTGTTTCCATTGTCAGTGAAGACATTCCCATCCAGACAAATGTGCAAGCTGGAAACCTAGGAGTCAGGCCTATCTCAACCCACATCGAAGTCATTGCCAAGTCATTTCTATTTGGTCCCCAAATCCTCTCTTGAATCCCTCCACTCCCCTCCATCCCCTCCTCTACTACCCTGGTCTGTGCCACAGTCATCTCTTTCCCTACCTATTCTGCCTGAATTCTTTCTCATCCTGCCTCCAATTCAGCCCCATTCTGCAGCTACAACAATTTTTTTTTCCAGAATGCAAATATCATCATCTTTCTTCTTTAAAGCCCTTCAGTAGCCTCCTATTGCTCCTGGGAGAAAAATGAAAAGCCTAAAATAATCCACTAGACCTTCATCCAGCCCTTCATGCATCTGCACCTCTCTTTGGGCGGCACTTCTATTGGCCTCCAACCCTTTGTATTCTGGTCCCGCAGGTACTGTTTTTTCTCCCACCAAAGGGCCAGTGCATGTGCGCTTTCTCTATGTTGCTCCTCTCTGTGGAGGTTGAAGGCTTACATCTCAGCTAGGAGGACTTCCTCAGGGGCCCCTTTCTGACTTTCTGGAAGAGACAAAACCTCCCCCACTACATTTTTCCATGACAAACATGGGTTTCCCCCCCTTCAGAGCACGTGCCGTAGTTGTCATTTGTCGTCATTTAGGTGGATTATTTATTAATGCTTATCTCTCCAACTAAAAATGTATCCCCATATAGGCAAGAATGACCTCTATTTTTGCTCAAAATGATTTGTGTTTGCAGAACCCGGCATGAAGATTGGTAGTGTTTCTGTAAACATGTGTTGAATGAATTGCAAGGTTTTCCTCAAACACGCACAGAGCAGGACATATCCCTGTGGTGTTACTTCCACTCTGGGCTGATCTTTGCCAGCTCAGCCTGGCTCCCTGGTTTAGCCAGCATCCAGCCCTGGGGAAAGTGTGTTCTTCCACTCCACTCTGTGACTACCCTGAAGGGCGAAACCACGAGGGTGGGCTCCAGGGCCAAAAGGGCCAACACAGAAGTACTCCACTAAGACCACACCAAGCTCCCCAGAGCCATACCACAAACTTAAGTACTGTCACTACTATAGGAAGTTCCTGCCGCCAAACTGCCAATGCTGCCTCTGTGTGGGTAATTAGGCTGTGCCAACCAGAGCCCTGCTGGTCTCTTTCTGCTTTAGGCAGGAGGCAGATCTCAGCTGTGTAATGGGTATCAGAAACTCTTAGCACCCTCTCACTCTGCCCTTCTCTCCTTCTCCTCCTCTCCTTTCTCCTCCTTAATTCCTTAACTGACCCCACTGCTTAAACATTTTTCCTGGCCAGGGAAAATGTAAACCAAACCCTCTGCATAGAAACCAGCTGTGAATAACCAGGTCAACATGACAGTGTGGTCCCAGTACATACCCATAGAAGTGGGGGACTTTCTCTAATGCATGTTATTTTGTAGAAAGGTGTCTGCCTGTGCCTTTCAGAATATGTAGTCTCCCATAGTGTGTGTGTGTGTGTGTGCGCGCGCACGCACTCAAGGTACATGTGCCCATAGTGTGAATGTGCATGAACTGTGTGTATACGTCCATAGCATGTGTGTGTCTAGGGGACCTGGGAAGGGTTCCATCTCTGTGTTCCACAGACAGCCCTCTCACTTCCACAGCAGCTGCCTGAGATCCCCATAGGACATTCTGAGGCAATTAGCGACCGTCTCCTGGAGTAGTCATCGGAATCCACTTCACAAACCATCAACTACAGCGAGCAAAACTGACTCTAGCTGATGCCATCTGAGATTCAGCTCATTGTTTGCACTAAGCTCACACTTTCTCTAAGCTATTCACACCAATGACTCTACTTGGCAGGGATGACAAGGTAGGCTTGCCTGTTCCTGGCTGACATAGGCCTCTTCTGACAGCTGACTTTTACTCAAGGACTGCCTGATGGTCTGAGTGAGTCTTTATAGGCTTCAAGGCCATCTCAGGAGCTTCCATCAATCTTCTTTCCCTGCTAAGCTTGCATTGCAGTTGATGGCTCTCCCAGCCTATTCAGTCCTTGCATGTTTAATCTCATTTTAGGATCTGCTTCTTAGAGGTCCCAAATTAACACAACTTCTTACCCATCTCCTTTGGAGAGCAGCACATCCAATAACAGCAAGACATTCCAGCCATGCTTTTCTGGGACTTACAGATCTTGAGACAAGAAAGGATGAAAAAAACAACATTCAAACCACCCATATTGGCTGGGTGCAGTGGCTGACACCTATAATCCCAGCACTTTGGGAGGCCGAGGTGGGCAAATCTCCTGAGGTCAGGAGTTCGAGACCAGCCTGGCCAACATGGTGAAACCTCATTTCTACTAAAAATACAAAAATTAGCTGGGCATGATGGCGGGCGCCTGTAATCCCACCTACTCGGGAGGCTGAGGCTGGAGAATTGCTTGAACCCAGGAGGCAGAGGTTGCAGCGAGTGGAGATGGTGCCATTGCACTCCAGCCTGGGTGACAAGAGTGAAACTCCATCTCAAAACAAACAACAAACCACCCATATCTAGTGAACGTACATATAAGTGGACCATACACAATACATTTTTTTTTTTGAGACGGAGTCTTGCTCTGTAGCCAGGCTGTAGTGCAGTGGCATGATCTTGGCTCACTGCAACCTCTGCCTCTCAGGTTCAAGCGATTCTCCTGCCTCAGCCTCCCAAGTAGCTGGGATTTCAGGTGCGCCACCATTCCCAGCTAATTTTTGTATTTTTAGTAGAGACGGGGTTTCACCATGTTGGCCAGGATGGTCTTGATCTCTTGACCTCATGATCTGCCTGCCTTGGCCTCCCAAAGTGCTGGGATTACAGGCGTGAGCCACCACAACATGTTTCCAAAAATGCCCTTCAAAAGTAAGGAAACAACTCAACAACATGCTGGGGTTTGTCAGTCCTTTGTCCTGCTAAATTTCTTTTGGACTTGGAAGGGCATCTTAAATAGTGACAAGTCCTTTGGTTACCTCAGCAAGGCCCAGGTGTTGCATATATAAGGCCAGGGCCACCTCAGCATTTAATTCCAGGCTGCAAATACTCTTGGCTTTGTGGTCTTCTCCTCCTTCACAGGGTCAGAAGCCAAAAAGCAATGTTTCATATTACAAACAGAAGGAAGGAAACTAGCTGAGGGAATGAAAAAAGCATCCATTTTGAAGTGGGGTTGCCAAGGCTGTGCCATGGAAGAGGAAGATGAAGTTCATGGCTTCACGAACATTCTTGGATCAAATAGTCCATCAGAAGAATGATCTCATTTGCATATGTATACCATTTATTATCATTTGATATTCATATATGCACATATAAATGAAGTCATTTTAATCTAGGAAATGATTTATCTGTCATTCTAATCAGAGGGTGTTTATTATTATTGAAAATAACTACAGCATTTATTAAATACTTACTTGCTATTGCCAAACATTATGTTATGCACTTCACATACACTTTCATTTAATTTTCAACTTATAGAAGAGGAAATTACGTGCTGTGGTAGGATTCTGCAAACTAAAGACACAATTTTATCCCCTCAGAATTTTTTTCTAACTAGATTTATTTTTAATCATTGAATCAGTTGCCAGACCAACTAATCATAAGGTTCTAAGAAGGGAGCTGCATGCGCCACTTCCAGAATAACCAAGGCAGGGAGAGTGTAAGCCCTTGTTCTAGGTCACACCATGAGCAAGGGCAGAAACAAGATTCAAACTTAAGATTGTTCAGCTCCAAAGATTTCTTTCTGTTCCTTAGAACAACAGTGAGCACTTAACAGTAGAGTTAAATGCTTTAATAACAAAGTCCATGATTAAAGAAATTATTGTGCAAATGAATACAGAAATGGAACTTTGGATTTGAATCTCAGCTCTGGCTCAGATGTTAAATAACCTTGACAAACTGAACTTTCTCTTGGGAAAAATGAGCCTATCTTCAGGAAGGTACGAAAGGGCTAATGATCCTGAAAAAGCCCTGCCTCTCTCAGAAGCAATAAGAGGAATAACAAAGAATAATGAAACACTATATCAATATAGTGTGCAATGGAATTGCTTAAATCATACACAACATTTTAGCTTCTTATAACATTAGGAATCATATTATCACGGTTGAGTTATGTTTTCCTCACTTCCTTGTGGCCGCAGAAATTCCAAGTTGCAAAATGAACTTTAAAAAAAAAATCCTTTACTTCTTTGAAAATTATTCACTCCTTTCCGCCTGTTTGCTCCCTGAGAAATATTTTTGAACAGTGTTTGCTACCCCCTATTTATAGTTTTCCAGTTTTGGCAGGTATGGGAAAGTTTATAAGTGGTTTGTTTTCTTTGCTATATCCAGTGTTGATTTAGGTCCCTTTAGCCACTGAAACAATTGGAAGCACTTTCAAGGAAGGCAAAGTCTGTTGACGACTGATAACATTGTAAAATCCAGATAGTCCGAATCAGGATTTCTTTGGGGGGCTCAGATCAGTTAGAAAATCTTAGCAGTGCCATGATTTGAATAATTATCTTTACTTCTTTTTTTGTGTATGGCTGTTGTGGAGGAAGCTTGCCCTTGACATCAGTAGGAAAAGCATCTCCCGAACATTTTCAGAGTCATTGGTGACTCTGAGTTTGATGCTGACTTGGACAACTAGGTAAGAAAACGTGCCTGCAGAGCTCTGTATCTGAGCTGTAAAGATCTACCTTATGAACCTATGTCTAACATCTAGTTTTTCACCAATTTTTCATGCTGACCAGAAGCAAACATTCATGGTTCTTTTGTTTAGGAGAGATACCTGGAATTTCTAGGGTTTGTTTCATAAATATCTGAACTAAATAAATACCTTTGAAAGCCACGAGAATTATAGGCATCTTTTCCTTCCATCTGGTATGTTTGTATGGGTGGTATGGTTGTTGTTTTTTTTTTTCCTGGATTTTTCCACCCTTTGCCTCCCTATAATTTGTGGGCCTTGAGAAAAGTCACGGTTTGCCCTGTAAATGTAGAGGGGAGCTTGTTAAATTGGGGTCATTCCATTTTTTTCTTGTCACCTAGGTTCTTGTCTGCAGTGCTCCAGGGAGTGGGACCACAAGGAATAAAGAGCTTCAACACAGAGAGATGGATTTCCAGCCTCAAAAGCTGGAAAGATGGCAGTGTTTCTGAGATTAAATGGCTCCTGGGAAGTAAACCTCACTGGGGACAGGAGCAGAATGTGGAGGCTGCCCACCCGCCTGTCATCTGATCCAGTGGCAGATCAGAGGGAATAAAAACATCAGGTCTCCTAAAGACACTTAGGAGGATAGGAGGCCCTTGAATAACTCCACCCATCCATCCACTGGGACTGCAGAAAAGGCAATTAACTCTCATACACACCTGGGAAGCCAGGCATTTTCCCCCACTTTAAAATGAGTAAGGGACTTTCTCCAAGGTCACTCAGTCAGGTTAGGTCAATTCTGGAAATAGATCTGAGGCAGTACCATACACATACCCCACCCCCACCCCCTGCTCCACCCCTCCCCGACCTGGCTTCTAATTTGCAGGTCAATTCTTTCCTTTTTGCTGTGATCACTGATTTCCTCCTCTCCTCTTTTTTAAATTTAATTTTTCATATTTTCCTCCAGCTTTATTAAGGTATAATTGACAAACTGTATATATTTATGGTGTACAATGTGATGTTTTAATATATGTATACATTGCAAAGTATTAAATCAAGCTAATTAACACATCTAACACCTCGCATACTTATCCTCTCCCCTTTTCCTTTTCTTTATTTAAAAATATCTGACAAATAAAGATTGTCTATCCCCCTTTTAAAATGTGACTAGTAGTTTAACAAAGCCTTTAAATTTTTTTAATTATGCAAAAATTCAAATATATACAAAAGTAGAAATGAAGTGGCATCTTGTCTGGGGTAAATGACCGAGGTTCGTCATCTCACGCCAAAGAAATCGAGGGGTCCAAAACACAAGAAGTGAGTTTAAGGGCAGAGGCTTAATAGGCAAGAGGAAAGAGAAAAGAACTCTCTCTCTGGCAGGACGAGAGAGAGAGAGGGACTCCTGGGCGGGTGTTCCGGTTTCATAGTGAAATGCCGGGGATTTTATAGACGAGCTTGAGGAGGCGGTGTCTGATTTACATAGGGCCCAAACATTGGTTGGACCAGGTGTATCATTTACATAGCACATGAGGAAGCTGGCCACCCCACCCTGATCTTTTATTATGCAGACAGGTTCTCTACGCTGCCTGCGCCATGTTGCCTGTTCCTTTACTGTAGTCGTGGTTGACAAGGAAAACGGAAGAGGGAACCTCCATGTTGAACATGTCTGGCCCCCAGGTAGTCTTTTCCTATTGGCACAGCTGCCGGCATTCACCCGTGCAAGCTTCTAGCTTGCTTACCTATGCCTGCAGCTCGATTTTACAGGCTGCTCTTTGTTAGAAAAGAAATGATTTGGGGGCTGCTTTTTGTTAAAAGGGAAACCTTACTGAAGACTCTCTTACCCTAACTGCCTAAATAATTTATTTTTAGCTCCTGTTTTAGCCCAGACCTCAGTCATATCTGGCCTCATACTTCTTGGTAGACATACCTAAGCATTGTAGATATTTTCATGTGTAATCATATGCCATTTCCCACTCACAAAAATCGTTAATATTATCTCCCACACACTTGTATCTAAATGCCCCTTAAAAAAAGGCAGTTTGCCATTGATTTGATTGAACAAGAATCCCATCAGGCTCCTTTCATTACATTTGCGTGTAATATATCTTCTGTCTGTTTTTTTTCCCCCGTCTGTCGCCCACACTGGGTTGCCCAGATTGGAGTGCAGTGGCACGATCTGGGCTCATGGCAACCTCTGCTTCTCGGGTTCAAGCGATTCTCCTGCCTCAGCCTCCCTAGTAGCTGGGACTACAGGTGCATGCCACCATGCCCGCTAATTTTTGTATTTTTAGTAGAGACAGGGTTTTACTATGTTGGCCGGGCTGGTCTCGAACTCCTGACCTCAGATGATCTGCCTGCCTCGGCTTCCCAAAGTGCTGGGATTACGGGCGTGAGCCACTGTTCCTGGCCTCTTCTGTCTGTTTCTATTCTTTTCCTTCCCTGTGAAGTATTTATTTAAGAAACCAGATCAATTGGGCCGGGCGCGCTGGCTCATGCCTGTAATCCCAGCACTTTGGGAGGCCGAGGCAGGTGGATCATGAGGTAAGGAGATTGAGACCATCCTGGTCAACACGGTGAAACCCCGTCTCTACTAAAAATACAAAAAAATTAGCCGGGCGTGGTGGCGGGCACCTGGGAGGCTGAGGCAAGAGAATGGCGTGAACCCGGGAGGCAGAGCTTGCAATAAGCCGAGATCACGCCACTGCACTCCAGCCTGGGCAACAGAACGAGACTCCGTCTCAAAAAAAAAAAAAAAAAAAAAAAAAAAAAAAAAAAAAACCCGATCAATAGTCCTAGTGCTCATTTATTTTTCCACCCTTACCCACTGTTATTATATGTGTATTATTTGAGGATGAAGAGTTGGAAAATCTCTTCCACCAAAATGCTAGCAATAAATAGAAAGCATTAAGTATTAAGAAATAAGCTATTCTTAATATGTAGATGAGGCATAGGTGATGATGATACATGTAAAAATAGAAGAATGTCTTTAGATTTTAAAATAGATTAGTAAAAAGGGTTATAATATAAACCACTTGTTTTGGTTTAAGTGTAGCACTTTTCTAGAGATACAAAGTAAAGTACCTGGACAATAACTCATTTTTGAGGCACTAAATTGAAACCGAAAAAGAATGTACACTCATAAAATTGTCTGGACTGACCCTGGGAGAAACAGTAAATTAGTTGCCTTTTTTTCTCTCCTGGTCAATTCCCCACACCCTGTTATCTATTAATAATTTATTTTTAATTCCTGAATTTTAAAAACAGCTTCTTTATTAAGTTACAATTGACATACAGTAAAATGCATAAAGTTAAGGTATACAATTTGATAGGTTTTGACATTTGAATATACTTATGAAGCGATCACCACAATTAATATAATGAACATATGATTCAACCCCAAAAGTCTTCTCCTGCTTCATTGTAATCTCTCCCTCCTGACTCTACACTTGCTCCCTACCCCAGACAACAATTGATCTAAATTCTGTCACTATACATTAGTTTGCATTTTCAAGAAATTTGTATACATGGAATTATGCAATATATACTCTTGTTTGGCTTCATTGAGCATAATTATTTTGACATTTGTCAATGTTGTACTGAGTATCAATAGTTCATTTCCTTTTTTTGCTGAGTAGTAATTCTTTGCATTCTATTTCTGATTAACCGTGGTAAGGATTTACAAAAAGTCTCTTACCTGGACCATTCTTGAGCCTTTAATGTCTTCAATACTTCTGATGAGCCACTGGTCTTCTAATATACTAGGGCAAATCACACTTCTCTAAAACCCACTCCCAAAGGAATAAGTCTTTGCACTATCATACTCTTTTGAGCTTTCCTGATCCCAGTTCAGATACATAGAGGTCTGAATTCACTATTCTCTTCCAATGCTATAATTATATGAGTAGGTAGGTGGTGGGAATGAGTAGCATCAGGGGAAGAATGACATTCATTTAATAAGTCATAGTAACACGAACTTTTTCTTAAAGGCAACCCCCAAATCCCTTTACCCACCAATCCTCTGAGTGCTTCTAGTGCTACAGAATAGTTGAAGTATCCTATTTCTTTTCTTTCTTTTTGTTTTTCTGAGACAGAGTCTCTCTTTGTCACCCAGCCCAGTCTGGAATGCAGTGGCACCATTATGGCTCATTGCACCCTCAAACTCCTGAGCTCAAGAGATTCTCTTGCCTCAACCTCCCAAGTAGCTGGGACTAAAGGCATGCACCACCATGCTTAGCTAATTTTTCTGATTTGGTATAGAGACGAGGTCTTGTTGTGTTGCCCAGGCTGGTTTCAAACTCCTGGTCTCAAACTATCCTCCCGCCTCAGCCTCCCAAAGTGCTAAGATTACAGGCATGAGTCACCACACCCAGCCAATCCTATTTCTTAGCTACTATAAGTTCTTTCACATTTTCAAAAGATTAAAACAATTATGATAGAGAGAATGCTTTTTTTGATATCTTATGCAAAGGATGTTTTGTTTATGACTCAATATTACTTAAGATACATTAAGCATCCTTCAAAGATGGTGTTGATCTGATGATCATGAGACATATCCAGAGATAATAGTTCCAGAAAGAGAAGATGAACATAATCATGGTGAGAAGAGAAAGAATGGGAAACGCCGCTTTTCATCTTGCTCTTAATCCAGATTATAGAATGAAAATAATGTTTCCACACTATCTCCCCCATGCCCCACCCTATTGTGATTTAGTACAGTTACAGGATGTCTTTTCACTGGAAAAGCTTATCTTCTCAAGAAAGCAGTCCTGATTTGCTTGGCACATACTGGCCATGAGCATTCAGCCTTTTTCCTTAAGGAGTCAAAAGGGGAGAGTGAGGAGGGAGTGGCAGGGGATACAGGGTCATGACGGTCATTTTATTTCTTCCTAGAATATGATATTCTTTGCAGGTTGCCAGCATGCTTATTTTTATGTAGATTTGACCTTCACTGCAACCTTGAACAACTAAAATAGAATAAGATCCCTATACGCTACTTCAAAAAGCTTGGCTCTTGAAAGTATATAAAAATATAAGACAAAGGCAGGAAAACTAACCAGCCCACAGCTTTGAGCAAAGAATCATAAGGCTTCTTGGGTCTAGTTAAAATATCAGCTTTGTGCATATTAGATTCCATCCTGTGTTTGATTATTTCTGCAGTGAGTGCTGCCTTTATCGATTGTTAGAGTGAAATGTTCAAGAGCATTATATTACAATCTGTCTCTAAATGGCTTTTCAGAAATTTCCTGTAACTCAGAAGCAGAAATTATGCAGGGAACTGAGAGCAAAGCAACTAGACCACTGAATTTCACCCAGACTTTTGCATATGGGAAAGTGATAAAGCACGGCCAAAGAGACTTATATTGGTTTTCTTAGTAAAGAGGGTCAGTTTCAGCTTATTATTATCTCATCACTAGAAGCTATGCTGAATACTATATAAAGTCAAAGTGACAGGGGTTGCGGCTTTGAGGGTCACAATACTTTAAAGATGTTTTAGAGTCCAGAGCCTTTTGGCTCATGTTGCTTGCTTGATGATCTCCTTCATCCAGCTACCTCCTACGTGTTCTTGCCTAAATCTCACCTCCTCCATGAAGCCTCTCATCCTTTTTAATTGATTTCTTCTTATTTGAAAACTTATTTCTTTTAACCACTGAATGTAATTTATAGATTATTTTCTAATATATATTATATATGTTCTAACATATTATTTTCTAATAGTTTCACTTGCAACCAAGAGTACATCTTATACACTGTATGTCCTCCAAAGAAAGGTATAATGGATCGTGAATAGATGAAGAGCTCTTTCTGTGTGTATGTCATCCCCCCACCCTGCCTGCCAAACACACGCATATTGGCTCTTTTAGTCAAAGACGTGGCTTATCCAAATTAATAATCTTTGGGTTGTATATACCAGAAACTCCAAATCAACTCAGCTTAAACAATAAAAGGAATTACTGACTCAACACAACTGAAAAATCTATTTGTAGATGTGGTTTCAAGTGAAGCTCAATCCAGTGGCTCAAAGACCTGATTTCTTTCTGTCTCTCTGCTTTACTTGCCATGAAATTGGCTTAATCTCATAATTCCTTTGGTCACGGATGGCTGCTAGCAGCTCTTGGGACAATACGTGCATCATCATTCACACCTAGACTAAGGGGTATCATTGTCCCAGCATCCCCAGCAAAGGTCCTGAGAATCACTTGCTTGAACTAGTTAAGGTCACACGTTCGGCCATAACCATTCCATAGAAAGAAGTATGGATCAACTGATTAACTCAGTCTAGCTTCTCTGGAACTATATGGATTCCCAAACCAAAATTGGGAAGGTCATATGGGCACATGGGAGCTTGACAAGTGAACAACAAATGCTATAAATCTTCAGCCAATTTTATCCACCTCCCATGATCTGCAAAACATTGCATCTCATATATAAGGGATTTGTTTGCTGGCTTTTAGGTATTTTTATTTTAGAGAAAATAAAAGGAACCAATCTATAACTTTGGCATTGGCTGGCCTCCACAGAGTTTGGCAAGCTTTCAGTGGGCCACATCAGTAGAAGTTTTTACAGGGATGGTAGCTCCCTTCTGTTCACTGCCTATCACCACAATTTTCTCTTCAAAAAAAATGTGAAGAAGGAGAGATGGAAAGAAGAAAGGGAAAGAAGGGAGGGAAGGAATGGGGAAGGAGAGAGGGAGGGAGGGAAGGAAGGAAGGGAGGAAGGGAGGAAGGGAGGAAATGAATAAAAGGAAAAAAAAAAAAAGCAGTGCGTTTTCCAGGCAAACACAGAAGTGCCTGTGGCTCTGGCTCACTCAAGCTGGGGAGACTCCCTGGACCAGGTCTGTGAATATAGTATTAACAATGTACAATGAAGGGCTGGGTGTGGTGGCTCATGCCTGTAATCCCAGCACTTTGGGAGGCCAAGGCGGGCGGATCACCTGAGGTTGGGAGTTCGAGACCAGCCTGACCAACGTGGGGAAACCCCATCTCTACTAAAAATACAAAATTGGCTGGGCGTGGTGGTGCATGCCTGTAATCCCAGCTACTGGGGGGCTGAGGCAGGAGAATCGCTTGAACCCGGGAGGCGGAGGTTGCGGTGAACCAAGATCATGCTATTGGACTCCAGCCTGGGCAACAAGAGCAAAACTCTACCTCAAAAAAAAAAAAAAAAAAAGGAAAAGAAAAGAAAAAGACAGAATGTACAATGAAAAGCCACCATCATTTGCTAGATCTTCCTTGTAACTGCTAATTTCTTGTCAAATGAATACTAGATATTTTTTTAAGGTGGGGTTGAGTTCCTTGAGGTAACATTCTCCTTAAATATGAACCTTGTTTCTTCTTGGCTTCATTTTAAAACTCTACAGAGGGAAGCCATATCCCATAGATTTCTATTTCTATGTTGCTGTTTCCAACAAGATCTGGGGTCGTTCCTGCTGTCTGCAATAAGCTATAGGTCTATGAAAGGACTAAATGTACTTTCTGTCTGTGTGACTGACAAAGCAAAGCCTGGTTTTCAGGGCTCTGCTCACAAAAGCTAAGAATGGCAGAGAAGGCACACCAGGAAAATGATAATTACTTCACTGATTTTGGAATAATGATCTTGCCTCCTGAAAAGGTCAACCTTCCATTTGAATTGAGTGTGGGAAGAAAGGATGGCAGGTAGGGAAGAAGATAAATGTCTTCTAAGGAGGGTCTGTGTAAAAGACATAAATACCTCCACATCCTTTTGCATAACAGTAATTATCTTTAGTATAAATTGCAGACTTAGGAACATTAAAAATATTTTTCACTTTGCATAGCCCAATATTGGAAAATATGATATACAAAACATCAAAGAAAGGAAAGGGGATGAGGTAAAAGTAGAAAGAGAAATTCTTCCTTTTACTAAAAGACATCTACAGGGTCATTTAAATGACAAATTCCTTGGCCTTATATGGTAGTTCAACTCTCCCAAATGTTTTTGGAACCCATCTACTTTGTAAAAGGAGGTAAGATTCAATCTTCAATGGCTTGTTTCAGCTTGAATTAAAATGTGACATACCTGCTTCACTTGTTCAGAAGACTTCAGTTTAAAGAGATCTTAAATACATTTTTCAGTGTCTAAGCTTCTACATTGAAAAAGATCTGGAAGACAGGAATAGTGCTTGCTTTTTGGAAGGAATCATACCAGATGAGAGGCACAGACTTCACTAAAACCAAAATGATGTGTAGAGACACAATGTTCCATTTTCAGGAAGGTTTGTCTGGACTGGAAGAAACTGCTGCCTAGTCCTGTCACCTGGAACAAGGGGGGATTTCATTTGCCAATGAGGGGCCCTTTAGGCCCTGCCAGTCTTGGAGTTTGTGTACCTGGGTCAGCCAAGCAAGAATCAAGGAGAGTACAATGCACGCATTCAAAGATCAGTGTGTTCTTCTTGGCAAGTGTGCCTTCTGGGCACTGTTTGTCCCCAGCACAAGGCAATCCCCACATTCTCAACCTTGTGACATTCAAATGTCTGCTAACTGCTTTCTTCATACCAAACGCTTATGAAAGGAGCACTCTACAATCACAAAATTAGAAAACTCATTTATATCTAATCTTTAGACAAGATAAACTGGAGGTCATTGTGGTAACTCCTTACCACAAATGGTAAGAATGGTAACTTAAAAGTTTAATAATAAGCAGTTAAGCCAGGCATGGTGGCTCATATCTGTAATCCTAACACTTTAGGAGGCTGAGGCAGGAGGATTGCCTGAGGCCAGGAGCTCAAGACCAGCCTGAGCAACATGGTGAGACCCCCATCTCTGCCAAAAATAAAAAATAATTAGCTAGGTGTAGTGGCACATACCTGTAGTCCCAACTACTTGGGAGGCTGAGGCAGGAGGCTTGCTTGAGCCTGGGAGGTCAAGGCTGCAGTGAGCTGTAATTGCTTCTAAAAGACAATAGTGAGATAGAAGCTTAACAGGTGCTTCTAAGATGTTTTCAGTTCTTAACAGAATGTTCATGGCCTGATGTTGACCTATAATTGTTGTTAGAGTATCAAGTGCTGCATTCTCTTTGCAAGGCAATTTTCACAGCTATGGTAGAGTAGAAATAGCACCAGCCAGATCCTTCCTATAATGTTAGGTGTGATTCTGGATATCAAATATTAGTGGGACCCAGAGAGAACTTCCAAAAGGCACAAAGAAGACTAAAAAGTCTGATTAAAAGATTAAAAAATAAGAAAAAAAGTAAGGTGGTATAAAGGTCTTGGACTTATTTAGCTCAGGAAAAAACAAAGGTTGTTCTGAATTGATGATTGCTGGCATCTGTAAGTCTTCATATGTAGCATGCAGGCTGGATGTGGTAAGAAAATGTGAATGTCAATATCGAGGAGTTTGTTGAAGTCAAAATAGGTTCCCAACAGTGATTGAGGACTGGTCTTTCCAACAAGAGATACTTTATGAAAAACTTCGTCCAATAGCTAAAGAAGAAAAACTCCTTAAAAGCTTCTCACCCTTGTCAATTATTTCTCTCTCCGTGGACCTCAGGTTTTTAAATATCCTGTAAATCAATTGCTTATGAATAATCATATATTCACTCTGGTTTTCCTAGGATAGTCTCAATTTATGCATTTTGTCTCGTGTAATTATCAACAGCTTTCCCTTTCAGTATCTGAGTATCCCATTTGAAAAATAAGGCATATGATTATTCTAATAAGAGCTAGCATGATTTGATTTTGGAAATATATATGGATTCGACAGGTTACACTCTGTTTAAAAGTGGCTCAAAAGATTCTATTATTGTGAAATTGGCTTAAGCAGATGATCTTTTAGCCTGCAAATACATGATTCTGCGACACCATTGACATTACCGAAAACAACTGTTCATCTCATGAGAATGAAAGGGACAACAACCCCTCCAAGGTCTCTTCAGCCTCATTTGGAACAGGCAGGAATAATAACAAATGTCACACTCTTAGCCATGAGTCTAACGAAAGAGAAAGCATCATTCCACCATCTGAGCTGGGAACTTTGTGGTTTTCAGATGTTCAGGAATCCGGGCCCCTACCCATCCTGATATTCTGGGAATGCATGATTGTGAAAAGAGAATCAACATGAGACCTCTATATTGAATTATTTAATTAATTCAGAAAATACTTATTGAGCCCCTCCTTGTGCCAGGCACTATTCTAAGTACTGGGATTTTGTTCACAAAAGTGAACAAAAGAGTCATAATCCCATCTTCTTGGTACTTACAGTTTCATAGAGAGATAGACAGTAGGCCCAAAAAATGAATAGAAAAATGACAAGTAGGTAGCACTGAAATACTGTAACAGAGTTTGAAAGAATGTGGGCCGTGAACAATAGAATCCACGCCATCAGAAAGAGAGGAGCAGAAGAGCACAGTCTCCAGTCCTGCCTTGGTTGCACACTCTCCAGTCCTGGTTGTCCTGGGGACTGCAAGTTGCACACCCCAGCACACTAACATTGTCCCTTTAATGTAAATAAAATGAAAAAGTGCTGGTGGCAGAAGCCAAGTGATTGCCACTATTTTCCACCATGCCGGGGAGTCAGGCTCCCCACATGAAATAGTAATGGCTGTGGTAGTTTCCTGAGAGCTCAGTGGGAATGGCCCTTGCAACAAGCCCAGGGATTCTGTGTTCTCAGAAATAAAAGCAAGCAAAAGAGACACAGGCTTTGTTTCTGAGAAATAATTGGTTTGGGGATTTAAGTTTATTATTTTCTTCTCCATTCTCATGCACTGATTTCGTGTTTAAGCCTCTCCTCATTTCACTCTTGGGAGCACTGGTCAAAGAGAGCAGTGTCAGCTAGAGGACAGTTTGAGGTTTGTTTTGTTTTGTTTTAATCATGGAAGAATTCGAAAAGGAAGAATGATCAAAGTTAAATTTTTAAGAATTATGCCATGACTGTGATCATAATATTTTCCACAAATGAGGCACAAAATGGCATAAAGTTGTTATTTGTGCCCTAAACAAAACTGGAGCATTCAATCTAGATTTTATAATATCAGATCGTTATAGGCGCATAGATGGTGCTTCACGAACAGCTGATTGAGTTGAATGGAACTATCTACTTTGGAAAACAAGAGTTGTACATTAAGAGCCTCTCCAGCGTTTTGCTCTGGATGCATTCCAAAAGTTGTTGTCACTAAAGGTTTAAATATATAAAGATGGTACAATAGACTCTATTTCCATGGAAGTAAACTGGTCTCTAATTAATACACCAGAAGCTGAGTCACTTTGTTTTTACAGGCACGTAGAGAGGAAGTGCCATCTCTCCTCGGTCGTGACACACTGCCGGTTAGCTGATGTATAGTTCTTTTTTTCTTTTTATTAAGGAGTAGAAAAGAAACAGAACTGAAAGTTGAAACAATTTGTACAAGGAAGAAGAAAGCCTGGGAAGTTACCTACATTGCCTAACATCACAGAATCTAAAGGAATCAAACTTTCTCTTTCCTTCTTGTATTTGAAGAAAGGAGACCTCATCTTAAGACAAGAATTCTTCCAGGTTTCCCTGGACAGCTTCTTTCATTCTCCACAGTGTCTGTTTCAAACTTTCCTACCTGTCTCAATGTCTTCAAGCTCATCCACAACTTCCTTGCACACCCAGGGGAGGACTTTACCCCCTACCTTACAGACAACGATGTGAGAGCAAAAGCACCCCCACTGCAGCACCACGCAGCCTGTTCCCTCACCTGCATTCTTTCCCCCTCCCCCTCCCCCTCCCCCAAGCCCGGCGGCTCTCATTGGGCAACGGAAGAGGGGTCCTTCCTCCAGTCTCAGGCAAGGCTCTCCATCCATGCTTTAGATCTCTTCCTTTCCACATCTCTGGAAATTTGCTCCTGTAATCACCCACACTCTTTCCTGTATCTTCCACTCACACAGGAATGTTCTCAAATCTCCATCTTTAAAAAAAAATGAAAACAAAACCTCTCAAGTACATATTTTCATCTAAAGAGAGACTTTCTTTTCTTCAGAGTCAGGATCTTAGAAAAGGTGGCACTTGCTGTCTCCTCTTCCTCTTCCTCATTTCTTCCTTACCTGCATTTGCCTCTCCTGCTTCACAGAAAGTTTTCCCCCTGAGGCTCTTATTCCTTCCTCGTTGCTCATCCAATGAACACACTTCAATTCTTGCCTTTCTTTTTTTTTTTTTTTCCTTTTTTTTGAGATGGAGTCTTGCTCTGTTGCCCAGGCTGGAGTGCAGTGGCACGATCTTGGCTCACTGCAACCGCAACCTCCGCCTCCTGGGTTCAAGCAATTCTCCTGCCTCAGCCTCCCGAGTAGCTGGGATTACAGGCACAAGCCACCAGGCCCGGATAATTTTTGTATTTTTAGTAGAGATGAGGTTTCGCCATATTGGCCAGGCTGGTCTTGAACTCCTGACTTCAGGTGACCCGCCCACCTTGGCCTCCCAAAGTGCTGGGATTACAGGTGTGAGCAACCACACCCAGCCCAATCCTTTCCTTTCCTGGGCTCTGTGGCCTTGGGCACTCTTGTCTCTTTCTATTTCTTGAATCCATAAAACTACCCTCTTGGGTTTCTTCTTACTTCTGTGGCTTCCCCTTCTAAGTCCTCTTCTTGGCTCTGTTTCCCCATAAATGCAGGAGTTCCCTAGGGATTTATTCTCATCCATTCTTGTCCTTTTTGCGTTTCCAGAGTGTTTTCTTGGGGGGGGATGGGGGGATGGGGGGGCGCACAAATCTAATCATTACACTCTCCATAAGGTTCTCCAGAAGTTCTCAGTTACCTTCAGAGTAAATCTCACCTCTTAAGTAGGGCTTCCTACACCTGTCCTGATCAGACCCATGTCAAGCCCATCTAGTATCCCTTCCCCATAAATTCTTGAAATTCTAGCCATAGTAATTAACTGAACAAATCACGTTCTTTCTGGTTTCTATGTCTTAGAAAATGCTGCTGCCTTTGCTCAGAGCACACTTTCTTCCCCTTGTTTACCTATCGAATTCGAGATTTTCCCCCAAAGCTCAGTGCATATTTCTATCATGGGATGTATCAATTTGTATTGTATTTATCTGTTTACCCACCTGTTTGAGTTCCTTAAGACAGGCACCCTATTTATTTATCCTGTTAAGCTCTGGGTGATTCTTTGTGCCTAACACAGTTCCATCATGAGCAATAAATTTGTTGAATGACTAAGTGGATAAATGGAAGATACCATTCCTTTCAATTCCAAGCTCAGCATGTAAACTAAGTTCAAGTCACGTAGACTTTTTCTATCAGACCTGAGTACAATGCTTCTAAAGCAATGTACATACCTCCACATAATAAGGATATTGATTTTCTATCTTCAAAATAAATGTGGCTCCTGTTGTTAGAAATGTGTTTGTTCTGACCTTCCTGGTAGTCATGGAAATGAATTACAGCCTTGGGCAAAAGGGCATCCCTCAGTCAAGGGGATGTGGTGTGATCTGGTGGGTAGAGAGGGCGTCATGGAGGCAGCATTCTATTTATAGCTGATGTTGACTCCTCCAGGCCACTAAGGTGACAAGCAGCAAAGACTGGCCCCTCCTCTCCTCTCCTCCAGTCCATCCCTGACATGAAGCTAGCTGAGAGATTTGCTCTTCTATTTTCAAATCGGGTTGCTTTTGCTGAGAGATAGAGGCCAGGAGAGCTTTGCTAAGATTTCATTCCCATGGAAGCTTCCCATTTAGTTGCTACATCTGCGTAGTTCTTTTTTTTTTTCTTTTTTCTTTTTTTTTTTTTTTTGAGACGGAATTACGCTTTTGTTGCCCAGGCTGGAGCGCAATGGCGTGGTCTTGGCTCACTGCAACTTCTGCCTGCCAGGTTCAAAGTGATTCTCCTGCCTCAGCCTTCTGAGTAGCTGGGATTACAGGTGCCTGCCACCACCCCCAGCTATTTTTTGTGTTTTTAGTAGAGATGGGGTTCCACCATGTTGGCCAGGTTGGTCTCAAACTACTGATTTCAGGTGATCCACCTGCCTCGGCCTCCCAAAGTACTGGGATTACAGGCATGAGTCACCACACCAAGCCATCTGCATAGTTCTTATGGGCTCACAATGGATTTGTGCTTTTGCTCTCACAAGATACTAATGTCCTTAAGAGCAAGACCTATGTATTTTTCTTTCTTTGCAGTGCCCTTCAGGCAAAGTTCAGCTGGCTAGCAGAGCTTAATCACTGCTCATAAGTATAATTACCAATCATAAACTTAGATAACTCATCCTGAATAAAAGGGTAAAGTAATCATAAAGATCTCCCAGATGGTGACATGTAAGCTTCTCTATAGAATCCTGGAAAATGTGAGAAATCAGAAAGGTTGCAATTTCATGGTACAAGCTCCTTGAGCACAATTGCATGATTTTGCAAACTATTTCTAGGGTAAGAAATAATATCTTTTAAATTTATGGCAAAATCTGCTGTAATGGGAGATTACTGCAGTGATGGACGGCTTTATAGAAACACAGTTATATGTACTTTATTAAACCATGTAGCAGGAAAAAAACATGATGGCACTCAAGAAGTTGAATTCCAGCCGCTTTCAATTTCTGGGTACATATAACCTTTTTGTTAGCACCTCTAAGACACTGGGTTTATTATCAAAATGACAAGAGCATTTGACAAAACGACCTTTGGTTCAAGACTTCTAGATCTGTCAAACATCTTGTGGTAGCCAGTCTCCAAGATGACCCCAGTGGTCTCTGCCTTCCGGTATCCATGTCCTTGTGTAGTCTCTTCCCACAATGAATAGTGCCAACATGCATAAGCAACAGGACATTGTAGAAATGATGGTATGTGGCTCCCAAGGTTGGGTCACAAAAGACATTGTGGCTTCTGCATTTCTCTCTCTTGGATTATTTGCTTAGGGGTAAACCAGCTGCCGTGTTATGAGGACTCTCATCACAGCCCTATGGAAAGATTCATATGACCAGGAATTGGGGTTTCTTGCCAACAGACACCACCAACTTACTAGCAATATGAGTGAGTGAGCCATCTTGGAAATGTAGTCTCCAGCTCCAGTCAAGACTTCAGATGACTGCAAACTTGGCCATCATCATGTGTACAACCTTGTGAGAGGCCCGGAGCCAGAAGCAAGTGAGGGTGCCATTAGATAAGCTGGTGAGGGTGCCATTAGGTAACCAGGTGCCATTAGGTAAGCTGCTCCTAAATTCCTGATCTACAAACAGTGCAAAATAATAAGTGTTTATTATTGTTTCAAGTCACTAAATTTTGGGTAGTTTCTTACACAGCGATAGATAAAACCTGAACCAGAATTGGGAAAAAAAATTGATAATATAACATTATAGTGGATACTGTGGTATACTACCTAGATCACTTCTTCAGGGCTGACATGACCATTTCCCAGCAATTGAAAATATTGTTTGTTGACAATACATAGCTATGTCCCTTACTAGAAATTGCCCTCTAAGCTGAAGCTATGTCTTATTCAAGATTATGAGCGCCTGCCTGGGGCAGCCTGTGGCCGATGACTGATATGAGGATAAAGAAGTCAAACCCCATTCAATTTGTCCCCTTTCCAATCCTGCTTCCCTCAATTCCCTAAAGTTGTATCTCATGAGTGCTATCCAAAATAAACCTCTGCTTACAACTCTCTGTCTCAGAATCTGGTTTCCATGCTACCCAACCTAAAAGAGTTGGTATGGTCCTTGGAGACAGGGTATGCAGCCAATTACCTGGTTCACTTGTCAGGGCATGGGAAGAAAACAATTGAAAGACTGAGGACAAGATTGTCTGCAGAGGAGGCACTGGGATGAGCCTATGGGGGTGAACACAAATTGTGAAGATTTTGTTAATGCCCACCAGATAGCATATACTGCAGAAGAGGCACTAAATAACAAACTGACTTGGCTAGTAGACATCAGGCAGCCTCTTTTCTTTTCCACCCCAGTGCTTACACAGTGGATTCATGAGCAGAGTAGCCATGATGGCAGAAATGAAGGCTCATGCATAGCCCCAACAGCACACTCACAAAAGCTGATTTAACTATGGATGCTGCTGAGTGTCCATCCAACCTGCCAGCAACAAAGGGTAATGGGTTCCCAATATGGCACCCTCACTCAATGAAAGCAACCAGTCTTTTGGTACCAAATCAATCTGTTTGAATCTTTTCAATCCTAGATGGAGGAACAATTCATCTTGACTAGGATTGATACTTATCCTAGGCATGGGCTTGCCTTTCCTGCCCATAAGGCCTTGGCTGTGCTGTCTTGTGGCTCTTCCCTGCCTACATTTAGCGTATACATTCAGGTAAAGCAGCCATAGCCTGAAAAGGACCTGGTAACCAGGGCCTTAGATTCCCCAGGGTTGAGGGTCTAGGCACTCCCCCAGACTAGCCACCTAGACCAACGGAAGTGCTGGCTGAGGGTGAGAAAAACCCAGAATGAGTGGTAGAGGATAAAGACAATGAGCTTCCATTACGAATGTGAAGGCAGCTGCAGCAGCAAGGCTAGAGCTCATCCCACTGGAGTGTCCAAGTTTTCATAAGAAACAAGACTCACTGGAACCTGAGAGGATCTATGTGGGATGAGGGGATGCTATGGGGTTCTGTCAGGGTTCTCTCTTAAGAGGCAATGCACTCATGTTCCAGCAGCTGGGACTCTCAGCTGCTGACAATTCATGACTACATGGCTCACTGGGAATTGCCCTTGGCTACAGAGAACTCCTTCACTTAAGGTTGCACTCTCTCCCAGAGATGGCCAGTGGCCATCTGACTGTGAGGAAACTGACTGATGGGAAGAAACAAAGGCTGGCACATTTGCTTCAGTTAGGACATCTCTGAAAGGCCATCCCAGCTCCCAAGCTTCCCACAGGAAGGGCTGAGACTCTTATTGCAGCTACGTTGTGGATCAGCTTCTGTCTTTGTCCAATCCTGCCTTCCTCAGCTCCTGACATTGTTTCTCCCAACACTCCCCCAGTAAACCTTCTGCATGCAACTCTCTGTCTCAGGGTCTGTCTCCAGGAAACCCAACCTACAAAAAGCTTCCATACAAGGATTTTTAACCTTCAATCAGCACAGCGAAAAAATGCTGCCAGAGAAAAGTCTGTGCTCTTCATTGTTAATCCAGTAGATGGGAAAACTAGAAATTGCAAGCTTTGGTTGACCAGACAGTGGTTGCGAAGAAAAAGGGAGCACGTCAGGAAAGGAAGTGACTGGGAACTCTATGTCCACTTTATTCATGGATGGAGGTGTTACAAAGAATAAGGTATCAGGGGTAGGTGTGCTTGATATACCTCAGCTTTTCTGAGGGAGGTAAGCCACATGGAAAAATATCATAGTAAGGCTCTTTGCTCACTAGGTAGGTGACTTTGGTCATTTCATTGTTGCAATCTTTACTGATATACTTGCCAAACAGTGTTTTGTTTGTTGTAATAACTCTAGTTTATTTATTTGTAAATTTCTGAATATAGTCATAAACAAGTGACAGTCTCTTTAAACAAGAAATTGTACAATGGAAATTTGATATTTTGCTGGAGAGACTCTGCAAAAGAAATTAGGAGGAATTAGTAGGTTGTATGTTCAGAGGGTGAGGGCTCACTGACATGGTGTATTAGTCTGTTCTTACGTTGCTATAAGGACATACCCTAGACTGGGTAATTTATAAAGGAAAGAGGTTTAATTGACTCACAGTTCTGCAGGGATGGTGAGGCCTCAGGAAACTTACAATCATGGCAGAAGGAGAAGCAAACATGTCCTTCTTCACATGACAGCAGCAAGGAGAAGTGCCAAGCAAGTGGGGAAAAGCTCCTTATAAAACCATCAGATCTCATGATAACTCACTCACTATCATGATAACAGTGGCATGGGAATAACTGCCCCCAGGATTCAATTACCTCCCATGGGGCCCCTCCCAAAACACATGGAGATTATGGGAACTACAATTCAAGGTGAGATTTGGGTGGGGACACAGCCAAACCATATGGGCATCTAGAGTTTACACTTACCAAGGTCAATGTGATCGTTTCATGAAGAACTGATTTTTTCCTCCTCCAAATTGCTTCTCTTCTGTTTGGTTGATGTGCACTTCATTCTTCTCCACCCTGAGAGGAAGGCTGATCATAGGGATTGCCACAGGGGTCCATTCCCTCTAACTCCTGTGGGATTCAGCCCATAGGGAACACAGGTAGATCTGAGGAGTGGGGAGAGTGAGGCTAGGGTATTTTTTCCCTCTTTCCTCTCTAGTAAGGTGGACCCAGGCTGTCAGCCACCCTCCATGGCAGACCACACCCCCTGCCAGGCAGTCCCTCCCTGGCCCCTCTTGGCTTAGGGGTGCTAACTATCTTCAGCGACCACTTGCTCCAGGTTACTGCACTATGCCTTAGGGTTTCCCTACACTCTGCCCTGATAGAATGATTCTTCTTTCTGTCTCTTTCACATTTAGGAGACTAAATTCTAGACTCGCTTCTTATAGAAACAAGCGAAGCATCCATGGGCCAATTGCTTCACCAATGTAGGCTAAGAAATTCCTGGGATCTGGCACTCAAAGATTTAAAAGAACTTTGAACTGAACGAAGGAGACAATGTCTCCACCCCATTCCAGTGCTTTATAACCTGTTTCCTTGAGGAAAGTGACAAGGCAGGAGATGTGGGGACAAAAGGATTAAAAATTCAAAGGTGCTCGTGAAGGGAGCAAGTGCACATTAAGACTTGGCATAAGAATGGCAGCAGGCAGAAGCAGGCCCAGGCTGATGGGAGACTGAACAGCAGAACAGAGCAAAGCCAGGAAAAGGGTTTTAAGTAAACTCCTTAAACTCCTGGGAAGCCACAGGACAGATGGACAGTGCAGTGAATGACCATTCTGAGACAGCCAAGTATAAACAGTCCCCGGAGAATCGCATCTCCAATCAGTCTGCGCACTGCGAAAACAGAGTGGAGGCATGGAAATTGACCCCATTTGCAGGAAGGAGGAGCCTGGCCCTCCTGTTCCTGTGTGGTAACCTGGAATTCAATCTGTGAGATGGGGGCCTGTTAACAGGAACCCCTCTCACTTTGCTGAGAGTCTTTTTCCTTTTCGCCCAATAAATTTCATAACCCCTCACCCTTCGAAGTGTCTGCATGCCTAACTGGTCATGTGACAAGGACCCAGTTTTTAGCTGAACTGAGGAGAAAGTCCTACAATTCCTACCATTCGCTGCCACTCCTGGTTCGGACCTTCTAGTCGTAGCTTCCATTGACTGGGTGCCTCCCATGTCCCAGGCATGATGCATTATACTTATTGTCTCCTTTCATCCTCACACACAACCTTCGCAGGACACAGAAAGGTGGTGTGAGGAGATGAGCCGAGCTACTTGCCCAAGGACCCAGGGCCCCCTAAATGACAGAGCCAGGATGCCAACCCTGGGACTTCCTCACATAGTTAATCTCCCTTTTCTAAAACAGAATTTGGCCTGGCCTTAAGGATACCTGTCCAGGCTGGAGTGAACACTGAGTTTTCACTACTTCCTCTCATCTCTCAGAAATCACTGAAGCAGACCCAAATTCGTGGTTAGTCCAATAACAACCCACTCTATTTGAGCCAAAAATTATAGCAGGCCAGGTCCTGGGTCAGGGAGCTCATTTCCTTCTCTGCCCTCTCTCCACCTTGTCTTTCCTGCCCAGGTGTGAATCTTTCCCCAGAGCCAGGCCCACACCAGAATAAGCCCTGGGAAGCAGGAGAGTGGGACATGACAAGGTATTTGTCTTCATGGATTCTTCTCTGTGTGTGGGATTGCACTGGGAGAGGAGGATGGAGGGATGGCATTCCTCATGCAGTAAACAGCCCAGACCAATTTGCACCCCAGCCACTGAGCCTTAATCTTTTCATGATGCTTTGCATATTTATAACCAAGATTCCTATTGCTCTGGTACAAACAAGATTGCAATCAGCCTGCCAACAGATTCTCTTTAAACTGTCAGTCTTTATGGAGAAAAAAACAGTCGTTGACATTGAATGCCCTTTAAACAAGCCCCCCTTTTTCTCCTTAGCTGGAAGACAGTACGCAAGCTTAGTCCTAAGAAGAGAGGGAACTTGTTTCCTTTAAACAGCCCCTGCCCAGGTTTTCTTCAGTTTGGTTAGAGCAGCCTCAACTCCTTTTAAATGCCTTGCTTAGCGGATGCCAGCCTGCTTGAGCTGCGCCTGCAGATGCCAATTTCAGCTGCCACATTTAATTTTCATGTCCTGAGGGCCTCCTGTGCTTTTTCTCATTCCCTTAAATGAATAAAAATAACTAAAGAGCATGAAGCACATGACCCTGATTCAGTGTTCAATCTTTTGCTACAGATATGTTTGCCCAAGTCCAGTCCTATTTGTTTTAAAGAGAAGATGAAGCAGAAAAAGGGGACCTGTCACATCTCTGTTTCCCAGATCCTTAGAGCCTAAATACAGCTGTGAGTTAGGACAGAAAAAGTTAGTTTCCTTATCTAGAAGCCAGACATGTGTACGAGTGGCAGAAGCAAGTTCTACTTTGGTTCTACTGTAAAAAGAACCAATGGAAAGAAAAAACCTAACTAACATGGATGGATTCCTTACTCGACTTGGTGATGTGGACCCTAAGGTCCCACCAGCACACGCTGATGTGACTCAAGGGCTGAAATAAAGGGGACAATGCTTCCTCATTGTCTTCAATGGAAGAGACATCTGGGATTTTATTTTATTTTATTTTTTTGAGATAGAGTCTCACTCTGTCACGCAGGCTGGAGTACAGTGACGCCATCTCAGCTCACTGCAACCTCTGCCTCCTGGGTTCAAGCGACTCTCCTGCCTCAGCCTCCAAAGTAGCTGGGATTACAGGCGCATGCCACCACACTCGGCTAATTTCATCTGGGATTTTAAACTGGACTGAAAAAAAATCCTGACTTCCAGCAGGTCCTTCTTAGGGCCAAAAGAGTGCTACTTAGAAGTAGGATGGGCCATGAGACTCCCTTTACTACCCTCAGAAAGACCCCAAAAGAAACCCTCGTGGGTTTCTCACCAGCCCTCACCCCAGGACTAAGACTATGCCAAGCCCAGCCGTGAACATTGTGATCCTTTCTATGGTCCTTTTAGGGACTGTTTTGGGAGAGGCAGAGTCAAAGAGTGCATTGCAGCTGCTATTCTTATTCCTTTACCCAGCCAACCCTTAGTCGCCAGCATTTCTCAAACCATAGTTTAGCTGTGAATGCCCGAGATTTTCTTCCTGTCCTGACCACAGTAGTGCTGGTGGTCATGCTGCTTTCTGGCACAGCCAGGCAGGAGGCCAGCCACCTCAGAGCCTCGGGGAGGAGGGAGGGGAAGGATGCCTTCCCCTGGGGCCCAGAAGGGGCTGTGGGTACCAACCGCCTGGACACTCAGGCTGGAATCAAGCTGAATACACTATAGGGAGGAATTGAAGGATCCGGGCAGGGGAACATACTCCTCAATCCAGACCAATGTTTTCAAAGGCCCCCGTTTTGTGAAGGTGTTGTCATCAAAGCTTGCCTTTCTCTTTATAATTGAACTCATTTGTGGAAAATTCTGGAAATAAAGAAAAGGAGAGAGACAGAGAGAGGGAAAGAAAGACAAAATCAGTCTTTTCAATGCCAGTTATTGAATGTACCCTACAGATTCAGAGCTTTAGTCTCTCACAGAAATTCTTCTATAGTTGTTACCAACATTTTGGTCCCTCACATCTGCTCTTTAAAATGCTAGGATAGCAGTCATGAAACTCCTTGGTCCTCTCAGAGATGTGCAATTGAGGGAAATAAATTCAATTTCAGCCACTGGGTGGTATTTAGTGAGCACGTGATCAGCCTTGTATTGGGAACTCACAAGAATCTTCTCTCTTTCTTGGAAGAGAGAAGAATCTTCACTCTTTTTGGAAAGCAGAAGATTCTTCTCTCTTTTTGGAAGACAGAAGAATCTTCTCTCTTTTTGCATGTGAAACATTAGAAATGACTTGAAGTTCATATATTAATAAGGCTGGTGGATACAAGATACAGTAAAAAAAATTTACAGTTAGCAAAATAGAATTGTTGGGTGGGGCTTGAGAGAAGAAGGGATTGGAGCAGAGAACTGCATGAAATACAAGGAGAAGTTCAAGATTTTGAGTGAATTGTGTATATCATACTTATTAGCACTTCCTTGTCTTAGAATCTTCTTTGCTCCTTACACACACACACACACACACACTCTCTCTCTCCCTCTCCAATGCCCTTTCCTCATTCCTCCCTTTACTGAAAGCTGATTCATGCTTCACAGCTTAGCTTAACCTCTGTCTTCTTCATGTAGACCTTTTCAGCATCTCAGCCCACATTGATTCCCCTTCCTGGAAACTCTCCTTCACTTAGAGTTAATATCACTCAGTTAAGTACTTAGTTGATTTCTATTTGTTTCAGGGGTGTGTTTGTCTTTCTTGGTAAAGGATAAGGCTCTTAGGAGAAGGATCATATGTTCCAGTAGGATCAGACATGGGGAGATACAGTGGAGCCACTTTGCAAACACTGGTTTAATGGATGAAAGGTTCGGTTCAGAACCTTGTTTCTCTGGGAACATTATCACCAAGAGTCCTCGTCTGGGCAAGCGTTTCGTTCCTTGGCCATTTCATCAGTGCCACCACACAGGCTGCCTCATACTCTTAAATGGCTCTTCAGTGTTCTGTTTCCAGCACAGTCGGGGAGATTATGTTAGTTTCTTGCAAAATGTTTGAGAGGAGTTTCATTGTTCTTAGAAGGCAGAGAAGAGCAATTGGCCTACTTTTCTCTACTTTACACATAAAATATTTGTTTAAGCTGTGATAAAAAGCCAAACTTGGAAAGTGCTGCTATAAACTCAGAGTGCAAATGAGAGCCAGTCTAAGGGTGATCAATTCAGCTAATATGCAATAGGTTCAGCTGCCACCTCCAGAAGAGCCAACATTAGTTAATCAGTATATGGGCAATCCAGGACGTTTGTTCTGGCTGAGGTCCCACCTGTTCTCTCTTTTTAGCATTTTGTGTTTCTAAGATTTCTTCCCCAGGAGGGATGAAGGAGAGGCAAGAGGATTGAGAAAAGAGGACAGTGAACAAAGACGATGTTGTTGGTAACCCAGCCCTGCTAGAGACTTGGTGGAGTGAAGGTGAAAGTCGATGCTCATAACAAAAGTTCTGGGTTTAGGATCACCTCAAGATTTAGATCTATGTCAGCCATGCCCCTACTGACTGGGAAATGCACAGAGTGTTAGTCTGAAGGCAAAATGGGCCATGTGCAGTCATTGAAACACGCCTGCTGTGGTATGAATATTTGTCCCCTCCAAACCTCATGTTGAAATTGGATCCCCAATGTTGCAGGTGATTCTCAATGGGAGGTGTTTGGGTCATTGGGGCAGATTTCCCAAGAACAGATTAATACAGTTTGTTTCAGGAAAAACTCTCCGAAACTGCGTTTTTCCTCTGATCCTGTTATGGTAGCTAGCTAGCCAGGCATGAGCAGGCAGAAGAGGGCTCCTCCTGACCCACCAGGAATGTCAGACGACCATCAGGTGATGGTCCGGCAGTTGTCACACTACCTCTCTAAAAATGATAATTGGTTGCAGGTGCAAGGGAGAGGCAATTTCACAACAGACGAAAACATTTGAAATTGGTAACCAGCAGCTCAGGAATTGGGTGAGTAGGCTCAGGCATGCGCATTAAGAGACAAAATGGTGGAGTATGACCTTCTGGGAGCATTCCACTGGAAAAGAGAAGAATGCCACAGTCAAGAATTTGAACAACTCCAGTAAACACGCTGAGCATGCTCATCTCTCAAGTATTAGCAGGCCACTGTGCATGCGGGTGGCCCACCCTAAGGGAATAATCATGGGAAAAAGGACACAAGACCCCGGGAGTATGCCAACCTATAAAACCCCAAGTCAAAAGGTCAAATGTCCCATTTGACCTCCACAGCACCCACTTGAGTCTCTTCCAAGTGTACTTTCCTTTCTTTCCTGCTCTAAAGCTTTTTAATAAACTTCCTCTCCTGCTCTGAAACTTGCCTCAGTCTCTTTCTCTGCCTTATGCCCCTTGGTTGAACTCTTTCTTCTGAGAAGGCAAGAATTGAGGTTGCTGCAGACCTGTACGTATTTCCCATCAATAACCCAGATATTCGCCACCCCTAACACTCTCACACCACCACAACAATCAGCACACTGAAGACTTCTGTGACCAAAGGTGTGGGAGTTTCTCCCCACCACAAAGCAGTGAACACCAGTTGGGTGTCAATTCCAACACGATCTACCTGGAGATAGTGTCAGATCCCATAGGTTGAGGGCTCAGTCCCCAGGACTGCTGCCCCCTCCACCACACACCAGTCACAAGACCAGGCCTCCACAACTTCTGACTGGCTTCAAGTTGCAATTCCCATTTTGGGTTCAATTAATTGCTGGAGCAGCTCACAGCACTCAGGGAAACACAATTAGTGGTTTATTGTGAAAGATATTGCACAGGATACAGATGAAGAGCTGGGTAGGGCAAGGTATGCGGGAAGAGGCACGGGTTCCCATGCCCTCCAGAGGTATGCCAGCCTCCAGGAACCTTCACGCGTTCAGCTGTCCGAAAGCTCTCTGAACCCAGTGGTCTTGGGTTTTTAGGGAAGCTTCATGACATCAGCATTTCTTCCCTGAGGGTGTAAGGTGGGACTATCTCAGGGGAGGGTCTTAAGTCCCACAGTCAGAAAGGTGAGGAAGATTAGAGTCCTGTCCTGGGGCAGTGAAAAGAGGGTAAGAGACAGATGCTGTTTCTGAACACACCCAACATTTTAACAAAAGATTATAAAAAGGGCTATGTGAGTTATGAGCCAGGGACCATGGATGAAAGCCAGTATATATTATATATACCTATATAAATATATATGTATAAAAACACCACAGGCCACACCCTTGGTTTTTGTTTGTTTCTTTAGAGATGGAGTCTGGCTCTGTCGCCCAGGTGGGAGTGCAGTGGCATGATCTTGGCTCACTGCAGCCTCCCCCTCCCGGGTTCAAGCAATTCTCCTGCCTCAGCCTCCCAAAGTAGCTGGAATTACAGACATGCGCCACCATGCCCAGCTAATTTTTTGTGTTTTTAGTAGAGACAGGGTTTCACCATGTTGGCCAGGCTGATCTGGAACTCCTGACCTCAGGCGATCCACCCACCTCGGCTTCCCAAAGTTCTGGGATTACAGGCGTGAACCACCATGCCCGGCACACACTCTGATTTTTGACCATGGACCCCTTACATCAAAAAAAATACATAATCATAAATAATTAGTCCAGTCCATCATATGTGAATGTCTCTCGGAGTGAGACCACACAGGTTTGAAGATTTCCTTTCAATTTTGTTAGGTTCCAAAAGCAGGAGTGATCTTGGTAAAACATATACACCCTTTCAGGCATCCGGAATAATTGAGCTAAGAGACAATGTCATCTCTTGTTCTGGGACTCCTTTGAGTTGTTAATGTCATAGTGAATTTCCCTCAATTAATAACCCATTTATTCATTTCTTTACACTCAGTGACATTTCTCCTTCTCTCCAGGAATACCCAAACCTTTTCACCTTGTGAAGGGACATTAGAATCGCCACTGCGCTGGCCTAGATTGCAGGCAGCAATACAGGTCTAGCAAGTACCTCCTCCTCAGTCCACTCCCACTCAGATAGTGTAAGGTTACACAGGTACAGAGCTAGTGAGCTATTTTTACCACCAGGCAATATGGCTGCTTCGCTCTTAACCCCAATGTTGCTAGATGAGAGGAAGGCACAGCCCACCTCCATCAGGCCCTCAGGAATTCTGAGTTGTAGCCTTGGTCCTAGGACCACTGCATCAGATAGGGGAGAAAAAGAAAAATTTTTTGAGGTGACTTTGGGAAGAAAAAAAATATATATAGTTTTATAGTTATAGTTACATAACTATTACCCTGATATAACAACTATCTATCTATCTATCTATCTATCTATCTAGTTATCTATCTATCTATCATCTATCTATCTATATAGTTGTTTTAGTAGAGACAGGGTTTCTATTATATATATATAGTTGTTATACCAGGGTACTCCTCCCTTGGCAAGATGGCATAGCCATAGCAGCATCCATCCTCCCTACCTGCTCTTCCCCACATCAATCAGAAAAACAGAAAAAATCTAGTGGGGACACTAGCCCCGTTCATGTTGGGAGTGAGCACACACTCGTGAAGGCTTATCAGCGAGGGCCTTTCCATCAGGAAACCTGTCTCATAGCTATCCACAATTTCTGTCTCTGTTGGTAACAAACAGAGTAATTCTTACTTGGATTATGTGCCAGAGAGGGTGCAAAGGTAACATGCCTCAATTCAGCCCATCTCTGCACCGCTGCAGTGACCTATGTCCCCTCATTTCATGGACCCAGGTGGCCACCTCCAGGAAGCACACAGGGATACCTACTTGTTGATTCCAGTCACCTTCCAGACCTGGAAGGGAATTCTTCTGATGGGCATTTGTTCTACTTTAACACACCCCTCAAATTTCCATAGGGCCATACCCCATGTGGGCATTTCTTTAATAGGCCAGGTTTCCATTGCCCTTCTGCCTGACCATGTGGCCAGGCCATTTGTCACCACCCATGAGTCAGTAAAAACCCAAACACAGGGGCTTCCACCACTGTTCAATTCTTCCATCACTGTTAGAAAAACAGCATGCAATTCAGCCCACCAAGCTGATCCATTTTTATCTTCTTTGATTAAAGTAGCTGACTTCCAGGCCGGGCGCGGTGGCTCACGCCTGTAATCCCAGCACTTTGGGAGGCCGAGGCTGGCGGATCATTAGGTCAGGAGATCGAGACCATGCTGGCTAACACGGTGAAACCCCGTCTCTACTAAAAATACAAAAAATTAGCCGGGCGAGGTGGCGGCCGCCTGTAGTCCCAGCTACTCGGAGGCTGAGGCAGGAGAATGGTGTGAATCCCGGAGGGCGGAGCCTGCAGTTAGCTGAGATCGCGCCACTGCACTCCAGCCTGGGCGACAGCAAGACTGCGTCTCACAAAAAAAAAAAAAAAAAAAAAAAAAAAAAAGTAGCTGATTTCCAAACAGGATGTTGTCCATTCACTTTGAAACTGCCATCTGTAAACCAAGCAGCTCCTTTTTGGTCAATCAAGAACTGTTCATAGTGTACTGTCCAAGTGTTGATAGAATCAGCAGCACCTCACACAGTTCCAGAGTCAGTACTGGGGGTAAAAAGGCTACCTGCTTGTGAGTACCTCCTTGCATTTCCCAGATAGCATAATCCTGAATAAACCATTTCCATTTTGTTATGGAATTCTTCTGGGCATTACTATCTTCATTGTAGTATTTCCCTGACGTCATCCCAGATAGCATTGGTATTTCAGGTGTCAACATCATTTTATGTCCTTCAGTCATAGGATTAGCTTCAGTTAACTTCCCTTAGCAAGGTAGTAAATGCCCCTCAACTGGAAATTCTTTAGTCCAAAGTTTCTGTAGTCATTGCAGGAAATGCTCACAGGATTTTGCTATAAGCCCCAGGAAATGCGCCACAGAGTGCTGTCAAATGGAGAATTTATCTTTATCAGGTGCTCTAGCTTCTCCTCTGCACTGTGTGGGCTCGGGCAAGCTTACTGGTTCCCATTTAGTGTGTAAAAGTAATACTCCTTGAAGGGCAGATTTACATGCCTTCTGTTTTATAGTACCAGGTAGGGGAAATATTTCCCAATCAGACACAATGTCATTTCCCAGGATACAATTAGGTAAAAGAGATGCAACAACTTCACATGAAGTGTGTTCAAATAAATATCAACTTTCATAATCCTATCAGTCCTTACATTTTTATGTTCTAGTTTTAGGAACTTCTCTTCTCCACCCCCAGACCATTTTATCCTCTTTTGTGCAAAAGGCTTTGGGTCTCCAGGCAAGGGCTGAGCCAAAGGACCTTGGTCTTTCTTCAATCTTTATTTTGATTAAACTGCCTGTCTATTGTACCAGACAATTTCTCAAAGTCTGATTAGATTTCTCATTAGAATCTCTGCCTTCTGGCTTTTACAGTTTCTCTAAACTGGGGGAAATAGAGCAAACTGGGTTAAAGCCCTTTAATATTGGGGGATTAGCAGAGGCTCCCTTTGGTCCACTCAACCTTTGATACTGTTGTATTGACCCCATCAATTTCCTTTGTTTTAACTTCATCGATTTCCATTTTATTCATTCTGTTTTTTAATAACCATCTAAAGATTTCCTTCCTGTTTGGACAAGTCCTATGACTCTCCTTTCTTTTTCTTCTTATTTTCACCCCTATCAATATTTTTTTATTCACCTCATTTTTAAATAACCTTTTAAGAATTTCCACCTTCTTGGCTCATGCCTGTAATCCCAGCATTTTGGGAGGCCGAGGCAGGTGGATCATGAAGTCAGGAGATTGAGACCATCCTGGCTAACACAGTGAAACCCCGTCTCTGCTAAAAATACAAAAACAAAATTAGCCGGGCGTGGTGGTGGGTGCCTGTAATTCCAGCTACTGGAGCTGCTGAGGTGGGAGAATGATGTGAACCCGGGAGGTGGAGCTTGCAGTGAGCCAAGATTGCACCACTGTACTCCAGCCTGGGTGACAGAGTGACTCCGTCTCAAAAAAAAAAAAAAAAAAGAAAAGAAAAGAAAAGAATTTCCACCTTCTTGGGATGAGCCCTTTGATTCTGCTTCTGCTTTTTGTCTTTCCCTGGTCTCATTAGGTTAGTTAATAAAAACATTAACTAACCTAATATTTTTATTAGCATCTGTATGACCCATAGGGGAAAGCTGAGACAGCAAATTTGGTACAGCTTCTCAAAACGCTGTTTGATTTTGATGGAGTAATGTCACATGGCGTGCCAATGTAGAAGGGGTCCCCTTAACCACGGCATTTACCATGACCTGGGTTATGGACATATTCATCAGATGAATACTGCTGCCATCATAAAACCAGTCCCACATGGCTTGCATATGAAGCATTTCAGCTTCTTCATCTGGGGTGCTCCACTTGGCATTTACAGGTGGAGTTGGACAGTCTCCCTTCTCAGGGTAAAGCAATCTTACAGTAGCTTTTATCGGGTCCACCAAGCTGGCTATTACCTCATGAATAACCTCCTGTGTGTCTGGATCATATATACCCATCTGTGATTGTTCAATAGTAAGCTGTGCGTCTTCCATCAACCTGAGCATGCTGTTCTACTCTGCAGCATTTAAAACCAAAGATACTGTGCCCAAATTAGTCACTTTCAGAATCTATTTTAGTAAAGGGTTCTCTGGAAGCTGATGATACTGATCTACAAAATGAAGCAATTCCTTCACTTATTCTCTTTGGTTTCAATAGTTACCTGGTTTTGTCCTTCCTCCACATTGACTACCTTCATGGTAACCACAGGTCTCAGTGGTACTTTGTATTGTCCCTGCATAAAATTTTCTCCTTTGTTGATGACTTTGAGACTAGTGGGCTGAGCTCAGACAGACCCACATCTGAGCTTGATCCAGCCTCAAAGCCTGACCCAGCACTCTCTTTCACTTTTATTTTGGCTATTATAGGTAACAATAACCAAGGAACTATTTATTTTTTCATATGAGTTTGCATTTCCTTATGCATCCAGTGAACCAACCCCATGGGAGTTAGATCCATCTTTAAATTCCACTGGTAATGTTTACCTTTAGTAACTAATCCCACAGCTTTGGCTGCATACCATAGGTGACCACGTAGCCACCAAGGACTCAAAAATTCTTCATCCTCTGCCCTTTTATCCTTTCTCTTCCCAAACCACATGTTTCTATTAGTCAGAATGAGTGGCAAATCCCACTTCTGACACCAATTGTCTCAGGAAAAACTCTCTCAAGCCACATTTTCCCTCTGCTCTGACATTACCACAACAATCAGCAACACAGAAGAAGACTTCTGTGAACAAAGATGTGGGAGTTTCTCCCCAGTACAATGCAGCAGACACCCATGGGTGTCCCCCAATGCAACTCCAACATGATCTACCTGGAGATAGTGTCAGATCCCACAGGTTGAGGGGTCACTCCCCAGGACTGCTCCCTGCCCCCTGACACCAGTCACAAGTCCAGTCTCCAGAACTGCTGATCAACCAGCTTCAAGTTGGAGTTCCCACGAACCCCTCTTTGGGTTCAATTAGTTTGCTGCAGCAGCTCAAAGAACTCAGGGAAAAATAATTAGTTGTTTATTATAAAGGATATTGCAAAGAATACAGATGAAGAGCTAGGTGGGCCAAGGTATGTGGGGGGTGCATAAGCTCCCATCCCTTCCAAGGATGTGATACCCTCCAAGGGAATGGAGGTTCCATGTGTTCAGCTATCCAGAAGCTCCCCAAACCTAGTCCTCTTGGATTTTTATAGGAACTTCATGATGTCAGCAATTCTTCCCCCAGGATTTGGGGTGGAACCCTCTCAGAGGAGGGTCTTGAGTCCCACAATCAGAAAGGTGAAGGAATATTAGAGTCCTGTCTTGGGGCAGGTGAAAGGAGGACAAGAGAGAGAAGATTCTGTTTCCAAAGACTTAACACAGCCAACATTACAACAAAAGACTGTAACAAGGACTATGGGAGTTATGAGCAGGGAACCATGGATGAAAATCAATGTGTGTATATATATGTGTGTGTGTGTGTGTGTGTGTGTGTGTATAAAACACCACACCCTCCCTCTGGAATGAGTGAGCTCTCACTGTATTAGTATTCATAGATCTGGTTGTTAAAAAGAGGCTGGCCGATCCAGGCTGTGGAGGAGCCAATATGGCCAAATAGGAACAGCTCCAGTCTACAGCTCCCAGCATGAACGACACAGAAGATGGGTGATTTCTGCATTTCCATCTGAGGTACCGGGTTCATTTCACTAGGGAGTGCCAGACAGTGGGCACAGGACAGTGGGTGCAGTGCACCATGTGCCAGCCGAAGCAGGGCGACGCATTGCCTCACTCGGGAAGCGCAAGGGGTCAGGGAGTTCCCTTTCCTGGTCAAGGAAAGGGGTGACAGACAGCACCTGGAAAATCGGGCCACTCCCACCCAAATACTGCGCTTTTCCGACGGGCTTAGGAAACAGCGCACCAGGAGATTCTATCCCGCACCTGGCTCAGAGGGTCCTACGCCCACGGAGTCTCCATGATTGCTAGCACAGCAGTCTGAGATTAAACTGCAAGGTGGCAGCGAGGCTGGGGGAGGGGCACCCGCCATTGCCCAGGCTCCCTTAGGTAAACAAAGCAGCCCCGACACTCAAACTGGGTGGAGCCCACCACAGCTCAAGGAGGCCTGCATGCCTCTGTAGGCTCCACCTCTGGGGGTGGGGCACAGACAAACAAAAAGACAGCAGTAACCTCTGCAGACTTACATGTCCCTGTCTGACAGCTTTGAGGAGAGCAGTGGTTCCCCAGTGTGCAGCTGGAGATCTGAGAATGGGCAGACTGCCTCCTCAAGTGGGTCCCTGACCCCTGACCCCTGAGCAGCCTAACTGGGAGGCATCCCCCAGTAGGGGCAGACTGACACCTCACATGGCCGGGTACTCCTCTGAGGCAAAACTTCCAGAGGAACGATCAGACAGCAGCATTCACGGTTCATGAAAATCCGCCGTTCTGCAGCCACTGGTGCTGATACCCAAGCAAACAGGGTCTGGAGTGGACCTTTAGCAAACTCCAACAGACCTGCAGCTGAGGGTCCTGTCTGTTAGAAGGAAAACTAACAAACAGAAAGGACATCCACACCAAAAACCCATCTGTACATCACCATCATCAAAGACCAAAAGTAGATAAAACCACAAAGATGGGGGAAAAACAGAGCAGAAAAACTGGAAACTCTAAAAAGCAGAGCGCCTCTCCTCCTCCAAAGGAATGCAGTTCCTCACCAGCAACGGAACAAAGCTGGACGGAGAATGACTTTGACAAGTTGAGAGAAGAAGGCTTCAGATGATCAAACTACTCCGAACTACAGGAGGAAATTCAAACCAAAGGCAAAGAAGTTGAAAACTTTGAAAAAAATTTAGATGAATGTATAACTAGAATAACCAACACAGAGAAGTGCTTAAAGGAGCTGATGGAGCTGAAAGCCAAGGCTCGAGAACTACGTGAATAATGCAGAAGCCTCAGGAGCCGATGCGATCAACTGGAAGAAAGGGTATCAGTGATGGAAGATGAAATGAATGAAATAAAGCGAGAAGGGAAGTTTAGAGAAAAAAGAATAAAAAGAAACGAACAAAGCCTCCAAGAAATATGGGACTATGTGAAAAGACCAAATCTGCATCTGATTGGTGTACTTGAAAGTGACAGGGAGAATGGAACCAAGTTGGAAAACACTCTGCAGGATATTATCCAGGAGAACTTCCCCAATCTAGCAAGGCAGGCCAACATTCAGATTCAGGAAATACAGAGAACGCCACAAAGATACTCCTCGAGAAGAGCAACTCCAAGACACATAATTGTCAGATTCACCAAAGTTGAAATGAAGGAAAAAATGTTAAGGGTAGCCAGAGAGAAAGGTCGGGTTACCCACAAAGGGAAGCCCATCAGACTAACAGCTGATCTCTCAGCAGAAACTCTACAAGCCAGAAGAGAGTGGGGGGCAATGTTCAACATTCTTAAAGAAAAGAATTTTCAACACAGAATTTCATATCCAGCCAAACTAAGCTTCATAAGTGAAGGAGAAATAAAATACTTTACAGACAAGCAAATGCTGAGAGATTTTGTCACCACCAGGCCTGCCCTAAAAGAGCTCCTGAAGGAAGCACTAAACATGGAAAGGAACAACCGGTACCAGCCACTGCAAAATCATGCCAAAATATAAAGACCATCGAGACTAGGAAGAAACTGCATCAACTAACGAGCAAAATAACCAGCTAACATCATAATGACAGGATCAAATTCACACATAACAATATTAACTTTAAATGTAAATGGACTAAATGCTCCAATTAAAAGACACAGACTGGCAAATTGGATAAAGACTCAAGACCCATCAGTGTGCTGTATTCAGGAAACCGATCTCACGTGCAGAGACACACATAGGCTCAAAATAAAAGGATGGAGGAAGATCTACCAAGAAAATGGAAAACAAAAAAAGGCAGGGGTTGCAATCCTAGTCTCTGATAAAACAGACTTTAAACCAACAAAGATCAAAAGAGACAAAGAAGGCCATTACATAATGGTAAAGGGATCAATTCAACAAGAAGAGCTAACTATACTAAATATATATGCAGCCAATACAGGAGCACCCAGATTCATAAAGCAAGTCCTGAGTGACCTACAAAGAGACTTAGACTCCCACACAATAATAATGGGAGACTTTAACACCCCACTGTCAACATTAAATAGATCAACGAGACAGAAAGTTAACAAGGATACCCAGGAATTGAACTCAGCTCTGCACCAAGCGGACCTAATAGACATCTACAGACCTCTCCACCCCAAATCAACAGAATATACATTTTTTCAGCACCACACCACACCTATTCCAAAACTGACCACACAGTTGGAAGTAAAGCTCTCCTCAGCAAATGTAAAAGAACAGAAATTAAAACAAACTGTCTCTCAGACCACAGTGCAATCAAACTAGAACTCAGGATTAAGAAACTCACTGAAAACCGCTCAACTACATGGAAACTGAACAAACCTGCTCCTGAATGACTACTGGGTACATAGCGAAATGAAGGCAGAAATAAAGATGTTCTTTGAAACCAACGAGAACAAAGACACAACATACCAGAAACTCTGGGACACATTCAAAGCAGTGTGTAGAGGGAAATTTATAGCACTAAATGCCCACAAGAGAAAGCAGGAAAGATCCAAAATTGACACCCTAACATCACAATTAAAAGAACTAGAAAAGCAAGAGCAAACACATTCAAAAGCTAGCAGAAGGCAAGAAATAACTAAGATCAGAGCAGAACTGAAGGACAGAGACACAAAAAACCCTTCAAAAAATTAATGAATCCAGGAGCTGGTTTTTTGAAAGGATCAACAAAATTGATAGATCGCTAGCAAGACTAATAAAGAAAAAAAGAGAGAAGAATCAAATAGACGCAATAAAAAATGATAAAGGGGATATCACCACTGATCCCACAGAAATACAAACTACCATCAGAGAATACTACAAACACCTCTACGCAAATAAACTAGAAAATCTAGAAGAAACGGATAAATTCCTCGACACATACACTCTCCCAACACTAAACCAGGAAGAAGTTGAATCTCTGAATAGACCAATAACAGGATCTGAAATTGTGGCAATAATCTATAGCTTACCAACCAAAAAGAGTCCAGGACCAGATGGATTCACAGCCGAATTCTACCAGAGGTACAAGGAGGAACTGGTACCATTCCTTCTGAAACTATTCTAATCAATAGAAAAAGAGGGAATCCTCCCTAACTCATTTTATGAGGCCAGCATCATCGTGATACCAAAGCCGGACAGAGACACAACCAAAAAAGAGAATTTTAGACCAATATCCTTGATGAACATTGATGCAAAAATCCTCAATAAAATACTGGCAAACCGAATCCAGAAGCACATCAGAAAGCTTATCCACCATGATCAAGTGGGCTTCATCCCTGGGATGCAAGGCTAGTTCAGTATACACAAATCAATAAATGTAATGCAACATATAAACAGAACCAAAGACAAAAACCACATGATTATCTCAATAGATGCAGAAAAGGCCTTTGACAAAATTCAACAACACTTCATGCTAAAAACTCTCAATAAATTAGGTATTGATGGGACGTATCTCAAAATAGTAAGAGCTATCTATGACAAACCCACAGCCAATATCATACTGAATGGGCAAAAACTGGAAGCATTCCCTTTGAAAACTGGCACAAGACAGGGATGACCTCTCTCACCACTCCTATTCAACATAGTGTTGGAAGTTCTGGCCAGGGCAATTAGGCAGGAGAAGGAAATAAAGGGTATTCAATTAGGAAAAGAGGAAGTCAAATTGTCCCTGTTTGCAGACGACATGATTGTATATCTAGAAAACCCCATTGTCTCAGCCCAAAATCTCCTTAAGCTGAAATGCAACTTCAGCAAAGTCTCAGGATACGAAATCAATGTACAAAAATCACAAGCATTCTTATACACCAATAACAGACAAACAGAGAGCCAAATCATGAGTGAACTCCCATTCAGAATTGCTTCAAAGAGAATAAAATACCTAGGAATCCAACTTACAAGGGACATGAAGGACCTCTTCAAGGAGAACTACCAACCACTGCTCAATGAAATAAAAGAGGATACAAACAAATGGAAGAACATTCCATGCTCATGGGTAGGAAGAATCAATATCATGAAAATGGTCATAGTGCCCAAGGTAATTTATAGATTCAACGTCATCCCCATCAAGCTACCAATGACTTTCTTCACAGAATTGGAAAAACTACTTTAAAGTTCATATGGAACCAAAAAAGAGCCTGCATCGCCAAGTCAACCCTAAGCCACAAAGCTGGACCATCACACTACCTGACTTCAAACTGTACTACAAGGCTACAGTAACCAAAACAGCATGGTACTGGTACCAAAACAGAGATATAGATCAATGGAACAGAACAGAGCCCTCATAAATAATGCCACATGTCTACAACTATCTGATCTTTGACAAACCTGAGAAAAACAAGCAATGGGGAAAGGATTCCCTATTTAATAAATGGTGCTAGGAAAACTGGCTAGCCATATGTAGAAAGCTGAAACTGGATCCCTTCCTTACACCTTATACAAAAATTAATTCAAGATGGATTAAAGACTTAAACATTAGACCTAAAACCATAAAAACCCTAGAAGAAAACCTAGGCATTACCATTCAAGACATAGGCATGGGCAAGGACTTCATGTCTAAAACACCAAAAGCAATGGCAACAAAACCCAAAATTGACAAATGGGATCTAATTAAACTAAAGAGCTTCTGCACAGCAAAAGAAACTACCATCAGAGTGAACAGGCAACCTACAAAATGGGAGAAAATTTTCGAAACCTACTCATCTGACAAACGGCTAATATCCAGAATCTACAATGAACTCAAACAAATTTACAAGAAAAAAACAAACAACCCCATCAAAAAGTGGGCAAAGGATATGAACAGACACTTCTCAAAAGAAGACATTTATGCAGCCAAAAGACACATGAAAAAATGCTCATCATCACTGGCCATCAGAGAAATGCAAATCAAAACCACAATAAGATACCATCTCACACCAGTTAGAATGGCGATCATTAAAAAGTCAGGAAACAACAGGTGCTGGAGAGGATGTGGAGAAATAGGAACACTTTTACACTGTTGGTGGGACTGTAAACTAGTTCAACCACTGTGGAAGTCAGTGTGGCGATTCCTCAGGGATCTAGAACTAGAAATACCATTTGACCCAGCCATCCCATTACTGGGTATACACCCAAAGGACTATAAATCATGCTGCTATAAAGACACATGCACACATATGTTTATTGCGGCACTATTCACAATAGCAAAGACTTGGAACTAACCCAAATGTCCAACAATGATAGACTGGATTAAGAAAATGTGGCACGTATACACCATGGAATACTATGCAGCCATAAAAAATGATGAGTTCATGTCCTTTGTAGGGACATGGATGAAATTGGAAATCATCATTCTCAGTAATCTATCGCAAGGACAAAAAAACAAACACCGCATGTTCTCACTCATAGGTGGGAATTGAACAATGAGAACACATGGACACAGGAAGGGGAACATCACACTCTGGTGACTGTTGTGGGGTGGGGGGAGGGGGGAGGGATAGCATTAGGAGATATACCTAATGCTAAATGACGAGTTAATGGGTGCAGCACACCAGCATGGCACATGTATACATATGTAACTAACCTGCACATTGTGCACATGTACCCTAAAACTTAAAGTATAATAATAAAAAAATATATATGCTAAAAAAAAAAAAGCCTGGCCTTTTCCCTTTCCCCCTTGCTCCCTCTCTGGCCATGGGATCTCTACACACGCTAGCTCCCCTTCACCTTCTGCCATGAGTGGAAGCAGCCTGAGGTCGTCACGAATGCAGATGCCTAATCTTGAACTTTCCAACCATCAGAATTGTGGGCCAAATAACCCTTTTTTCTTCAAAAATTACTCAGCCTCAGGTATTCCTTGATAGCAATACAAGTTGGACTAAGTGCCACAAATAGTTTTGCCCTGTTTTTATTTTATTCTAAAGCGTAATCATCAATGCTATCATTTAATGAGTATTAATTGTCAGGTACTTTATGTACAGGATTATCTCATCCACATAACAACTTTTCACAGTGGAAATAATCACCTCATTTACACAGATCAGGAAACTGAGGCTCAGAGGAGTTAAGTAAACTTCCTGTGTTTAGCAAATATTGACTGTGAGTCTTTCACGTACTAGGACTTAGAATCAGAAATTGGTAGAACCAGGATCCAGGGTTAGATTTCTGGATTTTAAGCCTGTGTTCTTTCCACACGGCTGCATTGCTTTCTTAATAAAGAACTTCTCCAAAGGACCTTCTCTGTCATCCTCATTTCAAAAATAATCCTTTTGAATTCTAGAAGCCTTTTGAGTACAAAGTAAGGAAGACTGTTAACTATGTTTACCAGATGGTAGTAACAATATTGGAATATGTCTGGTTTGTTTGTTGTTGTTTTTAAAAGTAGAGATAGAGAGAATTTCTAGACTTCATTTAGTGCTTCCTAATTGAGGAGCAGGTCTGGACAAGAATAGACCAGCCGCCGGGCGCAGTGGCTCACGCCTGTAATCCCAGCACTTTGGGAGGCCGAGGCGGGCGGATCACTTGAGGTCAGGAGTTTGAGACCAGCCTGGCCAACATGGTGAAACCCAGCCTCCACTAAAAATACAAAAATTAGCTGGATGTCATGGCAGGTGCCTGTAATCCCAGCTACTTGCGAGGCCGAGGCAGGAGAATTGCTTGAACTCAGGAAGCGGAGGTTGCAGTGAGCCGAGATCATGCCACTGCAACTGCAATCAGAGGGAGACTCCGTCTCAAAAAAAAAAAAAAAAAAAAAAAAAGTAGACCAGCCAAGAGGCTCCCAAGTGTGGGAGCCTCTGCAATCTGATTAACTGAGCTAAAGGAATCAGGGGTGGTTTTGTTAAAGGGACTTAGTTTAATACTTAAATTACATTTTATCCCTTATCCTCTAGGCACCTTTTCAGAAAATCTACTCAGTCCTCAAGCTACATGCCTGGGAATCAGTGTGGACTCACTTTATCCTGTCTTGCTGAGGAAATCTACGTCTTCAATATGTCTGCTTCCCCCATGCACGCGGCCATTCACATTCAGACCATGATTTTCTCTTGCCTACATTTTTGCAACTAATTTGATCTCCCTAACTCTGGTCTTTTTCCCCTCAAATTCGTTTCCCACACAGCTGCCAGAATAAATTTTCTGATATATAAATTAAAAATATGTAAATTGGGTCTTGTTTCTTCCACTGTATCTTCCCATGGCTCTTAGGAAAAAGGTCAAACATTTTAGCATAGTAAATAAAGTCCCTCATAATCTAGCCCAGCGCTGTTCAATACAATTTGAGCCTCATATCTGGTCTTAAATTTTCTAGTATCCATATTTAAAAAGTAGAAACAAGTAGGGTAAATTAATTTTAATGTATTTTATTTAGCCAAACGTATTCAAAATATTATCATTTCAAGATGCAGACAATATTTTTTAAAAATTTATGACATATTTTACAGCCTTTTTTTCTTGTACTTCATTATCAAAATCTGGATGCTAAATTTTTATTAGAAATACCGAATCTGTAGATTTCATAAAATTTATCACTGAAAAAATAAATCCAAATTTCTAAACTGTTCCAAACATATTTAAAATTACAGCAATAACTGAATCAAGTATTATTTTTAATTAAAATAAAATAAAACTAAAAATTCAATCATTCAGTCACATTAGCCATACTTGACACATACTTTATAGCTACATGTGCCCAGTGGTACTATACTGGACAGCACAGATCTAACCCTGATTAGATCTCTCAGGAATAACAGCAGCTAATGTCCGTATACGTCAGTCATTGGTCTAAGCATTCCCATGTATTAGCTCATTTTAATTTAGTTGTTACAGGACAACAATCCTGTAACATAAATAGTATCTATGAACTATATACTATTTTTCCTCCACTTTATGAGAGCAAAAATCAGGGCACAGAGAGGTTGAGTAATTTGCCCAAGTTCATACAGCTAGAAAGAGCAGAATTGAGGTTTGAACCTAGGCAGTCAGGATCCAGAACTTGGGCTCTTAACCACAGCAATATTGACTGCCTTAAATTCTTGCAATTCCAGGATGCCTCCTCTTGCTTCTAGACTGTTATATCTGCCTCTCCCTGCATCTTCTTCTCTCCTCCGGCCAAGGCCTGAGAATGCACATTGGCCCTTTCTGATTGGGAGTGACATTTCCCACACTGTGGCATTATTTTTCTGGTAATTTTGAGTTCTTATCTGTATGGACTGTAAAAGCAGTGTATTACTAAGACAAATGTCAGTGTTCATAACAAATTCCAGGGCAGAAAAAAATATTTAATCAGATATGCTTATCAAAGCTCTTTCCTTGCTTCAGAAATGTCCAAGCTGTTTTTAAGCTGATACTATTCCCCTGCCCTGCCTGAAACATTTGAGGAACCTTCTTGGTTACATAACTTGGTGTGAACGCTCTCGCTCTGTCCATAGGAGATGATGGTTCACAGAGCGCTGACATGAACATTTTCTCTCCTTCCTAACTAATGAAGGACAGCCTTTCCAGGAAACATGTGCTTTGTGAAGTCTGACATTAAGAGTACACTAAGTCAGCCCAAGAATGGGGCGCAGTTAAATATGATTAAAAGTAGAGGATTAAAAATATTATGACAGGAAATGGAAAAAATGAGAATTACGGGCAAGGCAGCTCTTGCTGCACTTTGAGTTCAAAAAGAAGTTACCTAGTTTCATGAGAAGGTAAAGAAATGCTATTACCATAAATCACTATTAAAATTCACATTAATATGATTACATTAAAAATTAGATAAGAAGAGGGAAAGCTAATTGGATTCTGCTACAGTCACTAATCAGTATTCTTTTTACAGCTAGAAGATAGGATTTATACAGAGGCGCCACTGACACATTAATGGCCACTAGTGAACAGTACCAAATGGTTTGATTTAACTACTAGAAATGAATCAGCCTCTTCATTTAACCTCATGCACATGAGCCAAAAAAGATTATCATCTGAGACACTTGTAGCCAGAGTCTGGCCTCAACTCAGCTATAGGTTCTAAGGAAAAGATTTGAGCATCTGTGGGACCTCAAAGCCATGGGCGGCTAACTTATGGCAGAAATCCAATGACAGCATGAAGGAGGATTTTTAGGGAAATCATATCTGGGTGAGGCTGTGAAAATCATGTTCTGAGCTTGGGAAAAAAAACCATAATTATTCTCCTCCTTCCCTAATCTGTGTCCATACACACCAGGGTTCCTCCTTTATCCCTATTCACTATAAAAAAAGGAAAGAATAAACATTTGACATGCTATTTCAGCAATGTTGCTGTTGTCCATTCAAAATATTTTTCTGGAGATCAGACTTCTGCTTCCAGCCAACATGGAGTAACAACGACCAGGATTATTTTCACTCTTGAAACAACCCAATACCTAAGAAATGGTGCTCAAGATGCTGAACATCAAGTGGCAAAAAATAACGATCTTTGCAAGACAGGAAAGAAACAAGGTGAGCCCTATAATTGTCCCAGCTCACCTGCTTTGAGACAAATTACAAGCCATGGTGCAAAAAAGGGAAAACCAGAGGAATCCCTGAGTTGAGGAGATGGAGCTGAGATATGAGGAAGGCCAAGGTGGTTAGACTACTAGAGAGGAGAGATAACCAATGAAAAAAATCTCCAGAAAGAATACCCCTTTGAGTAAATATTCAGCTGATAAGTGCAGACATGTGAGAAACTGCTGGAGGCCAGGGAAAGAACCACCCAAAAAGATAAGAGGTGATAGTGTTCAGCTTTCACACAAGGCCAGAAATAATGCCTATTCTCACAATATAGACTGAAAATCCCCATGATTCATAGGGAATTGGGTAGAATATACAGATAGGTCTTCCCTCAGAACTGGGAAATAATTAGCCCTAATTATTGAATCTTGAATACTGTTGACTTCTAACCTAACAAATCGTTTTTTTTTTTTAATTTTATTATTATTGTACTTTAAGTTTTAGGGTACATGTGCACAACGTGCAGGTTTGTTACATATGTATACATGTACCATGTTGGTGTGCTGCACCCATTAACTCATCATTTAGCATTAGGTATATCTCCTAATGCTATCCCTCCCCCCTCCCCCCACCCCACAACAGTCTCTGGTGTGTGATGTTCCCCTCTCTGTGTCCATGTGTTCTCATTGTTCAATTCCCACCTATGAGTGAGAACATGCGGTGTTTGGTTTTTTGTCCTTGCGATAGTTTGCTGAGAATGATGGTTTCCAGTTTCATCCATGTCCCTAGAAAGGACATGAACTCATCATTTTTTATGAGTGCATAGTATTCCATGGTGTACATGTGCCACATTTTCTTAATCCAGTCTATTGTTGTTGGACATTTAACCTAATACATCTTAAAAGCATATTCAAAAGGATCAAACTCTCTCCAAATAACTTAATTTAGTCCCAGAAAATGTCCTAAAAATTATCTTTATAGGAATACAAAAATACCCAGCATCCAACAAGGTAAAATTCACAATGTCTGTCATCCAATAAAAAAGTACTAAGAATCAGAAAAATATGAGCAGAAAAATCAGTCAAATGACTCAGGATTTTTCAGGCAGAAGAATCAACAGCAAAGGACATTAAAACAGTTATTATAACTTTATTTCATAGGTTCAAAAATTTAAGTAGCAAGATGGAAGCTATAACTGAGACCCAACTTGAACTTTAGAGATGAAAAGTCAAATGTCTGAGATTAATAAAAAATGCACTGGATTGGATTAAAAGATATTTAACTTAGATATTTTAGAAGAAAAGAATTATGAACTTGAAGACATAGCAAGAGAAATTACCCAAAATGAAGTTCAAAGAGAAAGGCAATTTTTTTAAAAAAAGGGGAACTTATGATCTGTGGGCTGTGAAAATTTCAAGTGGCCTAATATGTGTGTAATTGCAGTTTGCAAAGAAGGGGTTCCCAAAGTAGTAGGCAGACTCTAAGATTACCTCCTAGTGATCTTGGCCTCCTAGTATTCATATTATTCTTTAGTTCCTGCCTCTTGAGTGCGGGCTGAATTTATTGACTCAATTCTAATGAAGAAAATATGGCAAAGGTGATGTTATATAACTTGTATTATACAATATATTACAAAAAGACTCTGGTTTCCATCTGGGGGCTTTCTCTCTCATTTTCTTTGAATCTGTTTTTTTGGAGGAAGCTAGATGCCATATTGTGAGGCAGTTGCATGGAGGGGTCAAAGCATGTGGGTGAGCTTTGAAATGGATCTTCTGAGGTCTGCCAGAAGCTACAAAAGTGAGTTGGTAAATGGATCTTGCCCCATTCAAACCTTGAGATACTACATCTCTGGCCAACACCTAGGTTGTAGCCTCATGAGAGACCCAAAGCCAGAGGCACCCAGCAAAGTTATATTCAGATTTCTGACCCACAGAAAGTGTGAAATAATAGGCCAAGTGCAGTGGCTCATCCCTATAATCCCAGCACTTTGGGAGGCCAAGGTGGGTGGATTACCTGAAGTCAGGAGTTCAAGACCAGACTGGCCAACATGGCGAAGCCCCATCTCTGCTAAAAATACAAAAATTAACCAGGCGTGGTGATGTGCACCTGTAATCCCAGCTACTTAGGAGGCTGAGGCAGTAGAATTGCTTGAACCCAGAAGGCAGAGGTTGCAGTGAGCTGAGATTTTGCCACTATACTCCAGCCTGGGCAACAAAGCAAGAGACTCTGTCAAAAAAAAGAGACATAATACATGTGTATTGTTTTCAGTTGCTAAATTTTGGAATAATTCGTTACACAGCAATAAATCACTAATAAAAATACTGAAGAAAAATGGCCAGAAAGTTTCCAAATTTCATGAAAACTGTAAACCCACAGATCTAAGAAAATCAATGAACTCCAAGCATAATAATAATAATAATAATGAAAACCGCATTAAGACACATCATAATCAATTTACTCTAAACCAATGACAAAAAGAAGAAAATCTTAAAAGCAGACAGTGAAAAAAGACACATTAGCAAACATAAGAATGTCAGCATATTTCTTGTTAGAAAAAAAGGTAAGCAAGAAGACAGTGGAACAACACCTCAAAGTTCTGAAAGATAAAAAATGTCAATAGCAAAATTATTTTTCTAAAATGAAGGTGAAATGAAGATTTTTTTCAGTCATGGAAAAGTTGAAGAATGCATCAACAGCAGATCAAAATTTGACCCAAGAAGCATCAATAAAAGCCCTTCAGGTGGAAGAAAAATAATACCAGCTGGAAATATGCATTAACATAAGGAGATGAAGAAAACTGCAAATGGTTACTACATAGACAAATATGTAAGTTATTTTTAGTGGTTAAATCATTTTGAAAGATAATTGACGATTTAAACAACAACAACAACAACATAACCTAACAGTGTAGTATAAGGTTTGTAACATGCAAAAGTAAAATGTATGACAACAATAGCACGAAGGATGGGAGAGGAGAATTGGACTAATGTAAGATTTCTATACTATTCATGAAGGGGCATTACATCTTTAATGTGGATTAGATAAGTTAAAGATGCAGATTATTAACCCTAAAGTGACCATTAAAATAACAAAGAAAAGAGTTTTGCTAATTGGCCAATGAAGGCAATAAATGCTCATAAAAAATAATCTAAAAGAAGGCAGAACAAGGGGGTGCAGGGGGAGCAAACAAAAAATGGGAAAAATAGAAAACAAATAGTAAGATGAATGATTTAAACTTAACCACATTAGTAATGAAATAAAATATAAATGGTATGAACATCTCAATTAAGAGGCAGAAATTGTCAGACTGTATAAAAAAGTAAGATTCAATGATATGTTGCCTGCAAGAAACCCAGTCTAACTAGAAAGACCCAAATTGATTAAAAGTAAAAGAATGGAAAGATATACCATGCTAATACTAATCAAAAGAAAGCTGGACTGGCTATATTAATATCAGACAATGTAGATTTGGAGCAAAGAATATTACCTGGGACAAAGAGGTTTATTTCATAATGTTGAAGGGGTCAATGCACCAGGAAGATATAACCATCATAAACTTCTAGGCACCTAATAAGCGAGCTTCAAAACACATGAAGCAAAAATTGCAGAAGTACAAGAAGAAATAGACAATCCCATAAATAGCTAGATATTTCAGCATCTCTCTCTCAATAATTAATAGAACAAGTAGCCAGAAGACTTTAAGAAGACTTAAATAACACTATTAACCAACCTGACCTAAATGACATTTATATACATTCTGCCTAACAACAGAAGAATACACATTTTTTCAAGTTCACACACAATATTTACCTAAGTTAAACTACATTCTGGGTCATCGAACAAGTCTCAATAAATTGTATAGTTTATGACCATAATGAATCAAATTAAAATTAAATATTAATAACAGAACATCTGTTGAAAATTCCCCCAAATTTTTGGATATGATATAACGCACATTTATATGACACATAGGTCAAAAAAGAAATCAAAAGTATTGGGAAGTATTTTGAAGTAAATAAGAATATAAAAAGAGCATATCAAATGTGAGACATATTGCTAAAGCAGTACTTAGAGGAATTTTTATAACACAAAAACACCTGTATTGGAACAGAAGAAAAGTCTCAAATCCATAATCTCAGCTTTCACTTTGAAAAAAACAGAAAAACAAGAGCAAATTAAATTCACAGTCAGACTAACTTTGAAAAAGAACTGTTGGAGAACTAACTGATTTCCAGATGTATTATAAAGCCACAGTAATCAAGACAATGTAATATTGGTGTAAAAGTAGACAAATAGATCAATGGAACAGACTAGAAAATGAACTGAAGAGATGGAACTCCCATACACTGCTCCTAGGAATGAAAAATGGTACCACTTTGGAAAACAATCTGGCAGTTTCTTAAAGAGATAAACATGCACCTACCAGATAATTCAACAATTCCACCCCTAGATATTTACCAAAGAGAAGTATAAGCATAGGTCCATACAACAACTTGTACATAAATGCTCATAGCAGCTTTATCTGTCATAGGAAAAAGGTAGAAACAACTCAAATATCCTTCAACCATAGAATGGATAAACAAACTATAGCATATTCATACAATGGAATACTACACAGCAATAAGAAGAAATGACTATTGATAGAGGCAAACATAAATGAATTTCAAAATAATTTGTTGATTGAAAGAAAGCAGACAAAATGAGTATGTAGTATATTATTTGATTGATTAAAATTATAGAAAATGCAAAGTAGTGATAGAAAGTAGATACACAGATGGGAGTTGGTGGGCAGTGGGAAGGGGCAGAGGAAAGGATTACCAAAGGCACAAGAAAACTCTTGGGTGTAATGGGTAAATGTTCATTATATTGATTGCAGTGACAGTTTTATGACTATATATCTATATATAGAGAGAGAGACAGAGAGAGACACACACACACACGTTGCAATTTACCAAATTATATACCTTAAACCAGTAGTTTACTGTATGTCAATTATACCTCAAGATAGCTGTTTAAAAGGAGATCAAATTCAGATGTAGACAAATAGGTCTACATCTTTAAAGAGATAAAATAATATTGTGAACCAAATTAATGCATCTGGATGGCAGGACAAGTTTAATTCAGATTGTAAATTCTTCTTAGGCATCTTGAAACTGTGGGGAAACTGGGAAGAAGGAAGCCATATCAGGTTTATCACATATGTTACATTTATGGTGTCTTTGAGATACAACTCTTGCATATTTTAGTACTGCTAGTGTCAGAAGAATCTATCTATGCTAGGAAGACTTCTGACTCTTTGAGTGTGGAAGTTATTAGGGGGAACATTCGTCAGTACATTCCATTTTTAGCTCAATTCTTGGGCTATGAACTGGTGCCAGATACCACATCTGGTTCTTTTAAGAGTTTCATTAGTGTCCCCTATGAGGTGCAGTTAAAACAGAAAAGAATTTTAATGAGATTCAAAATCATATTGGGTTCAGGAGTCTTGGCATGATATTGAATGTGGCACCACTCCTGGAGGCAGCAAGGGGGGAAGATAAACTACAGGAGATCTGAGGCGCTGAAGAGATCTGAGGATCAGAGCTCCTTGGGTCTCCCTGAGGCCATGGGAGGGGAAATGCTACAAGAAAATAGAACCAACAGGCTGTGCCAGCTGGTTCACAGCAGTCGGGCAGAGGAGAGCTACCCATACCCCAATCCCCATAAGCAGGAAATCACATCTCTATGGATAGGGACAGCCCCCATTCTTACTCTGCTGACAGTTCTTTCCCATAGGTAAAAGTCAGTGTAAATGCCTATTACTAAATACTCGGTGCCAGGCTGTGTACTAAACACTTTGACTGTCATAAATTCTTCACGCTGATCTTGTTAGGTAGTATATCAGTTACGGTGGCATTTGGCTGTATGTGGCTTAACTTAATAAGGTTTTTGTTTTGTTTTGGTTTTTTTTTTTGCTTTTCTCATATAACAAGGAATAGAGGAATGGGCAGGTCATTATGCCTGCAGCTGCTCAAGGAGAAATGTTTCCCAATCCTACCTGCTCCTTTACCCTTTGTATGTGTCTTCATACCTCAACGACCGCTCCACCATTGGGTACTGAATCACATCCCAGGTAGAGGGACCCTGAAGAGCAAAAACATGTGCCAGTTGAGTCAATCTCCATGGGAATAGCCCCATCCAATGACACCTGCTTATAGTTCATTTGCCAGAGCCGGGTAAAACAGACCCCCTACTGGAGTCTGGGAAATGAGTGTTTCTAACTGGAAATACCACTGAACTGGACAAAATCATTAGAAAGGAAGGAAAATAGCATAGCTACCGGGTAAGAAACTAGCAGCACCTTCAGAGGATATTAACATCCCCATTTTAAAGATAAGAAGACTGATTCAGAGACATTAGCATAATTAGAAAGGAACAGAGATGAGATTTGAACCCAGCCAGCTGGCTCCAGGCTCTGTGCACTTTATCACTAAGCAGGAGTCAGGGGCTCTGAGTGTGATGTCCCTGTTGTGTCACTCTTATCAGTAGTGACATTCCACATAAACAGATATGAGAACAATATTCTGACTTCCTCTTCTGCAAGATTACAAAAAAATGGTCTTCTAGTGATTTCTTTCCTCTAAGTAAGTCAGCAAATTGACCTTTATTCTATATATATATATTTTTTAATAAATTGATTTAAGATTTACCAGAATAAGCATTGGGCTTTGTTCACATATTGTGCCATTTGCTTAAGAAATGCAGGGTTTTCCTTACCCCTAGAATTAAGAACAAGATTTTAACTATCTCTTGGTCATAGAGGAAATCAAAGCTCATCAAAGTTACTGATCAGGCTGTGATATAACCTAGACCCCTGGTTTAGAACCAGACCTCTGTGTCCACTAAGCATCTCATGCATGCTGTTTCCATACTGATGGGGGGCTGTTTCTTTCTTTTCTTTTTCTTTTTCTTTTTGAGCTCAGTCTTTATTTCCCCACTTCCCTTCCCAGAGGAGTGCTAAGCAGGAAACAGCAGTCACCAGCCTCCAAGAAGCCTGGCCATTCAAAAGCTGGGAATAATTTGCCAAGGAGATAAAGAGGCTGACCAGGTCCCTCTTACCATAGAAGGACCAACTATAGAGCAATATAATTTGCAGGCTTGCTGTCTACTTTTATATAGGGTGGAATGGGCGAAAGAAAAGATGACAGTTTCCCTCTCCTCCCTTCTCAGGAAAGATACCAGAACCATGATCCTATAAACTCTCTTCTCAGTGGGAGCTCTGAGTTTCATGTGCATAGATCAAAGTAGGCACCAAACCCGTTCCGCCAGTTTCAAGGGCCACTGAGTTGGCACAGGTGCATTATGGGCTTAACTCCAGTTCCTTGTCTTGATATAAGATCAGGTCTCCTTAGTGACAATCAATAATGCCAGGTCCACATGTTCTTTAAAAGTCACATATCTGTCATCTCTAGGATCCAGGAGTGTGCAGGTCCTACTGCCACCCTCTTTCCTAAAACATCGCACAGGTTAAGGACACCTCTATACTGAAGCTCATTTATGAGCATGTGTGGATAAGTCAGTACTTAAATAAATAAATTTACTTTTATATCAAAGGATTCTTAATTATGCTTTATAGATGCATGTAAACAAACAAGCATGAGTGAAAAAGATGACAGTGTCCAAGTGACTCTGAAGACGGTTGGCAAAGTACCAAAATATTCCAATCCCTTATTAGATTTATTTTGCCTCGGTTTCTACCCTGGGTGTCCCAGAGCTCAAATTAGCCAGATAAGTGGCAAATCTCCCTTGACTTGGTATCTACTAGGGAACAACATTAAATTAGCATTTGATTGAGTTTGGTCTTGAATTTCAGGATTTCCTTTCATCTACTGAAGAGGTCATGTGGAAGAGCGCTACAATTTGGGCTGAGGCGACATTTCTCTTCTCTGGTTTGGTTTGTTTGGATATTTTTGGCAGCGAACACTTGCATTTGTTTGCATGTTTATAGAGAGTCCTTTATTTTACCCTGTGTGAACCTGACATTTCACCTTTAATATAAATAAGTTGCAAATAAAGCAGTAGTCATTTAACCCTGAGTCAACCAGAGTAACTAAATATAAAAGCTGAGCATCTAGAAGCTTCCAAATGTGTCTGCTTTTGTTGGAATGACAACCTCCCTGCAGCAGCACAGGGATAAATGGTTCAAATAAATAGTAAAAGACAATGGTGTTTTTAATTTCCTATTCACTGCCTCAATTGTCGTTCACAATGGCAATCAAACCATGTTGACATCTTGGCTCTGTTAAATGATCTTAATGACAGACGCCCAAATGTTCCTGGTTCTAACCATTACTTGGGCAATGACTTTGGGTCCCTTCCCTCTCTGTCCTCTTCCTCCTCCACTTCAGTGCACACAAACATACTACCTATGTGTCTTTGTGCAAATAGCTTAACCTTTTTGAGAGTTCTGCTCATCCGTGAAATGTTGATATTTCTCTCTCACAGTTGTTTTGAAAATAACATGAATTGTGAATGTGTTTTTGCACCGTGTCCAGCATATAGTACATGCCCAATAATGTGAGCACCCTTCTCCTAAGTTTTTACTGTCTTCAGGGCTGACTTCACAGATGTGTGATTCAACAGGGTTTCATGCTTCCCAGGGTCCCACTCATGGCTCTATGCTCTGCTGTCATTACCAAAAATTCTTAACATTTTTTTCAACACTAGGTCCACATTTTTATTTTGTAGTGGACCCTCCAAATTATGTAGCTGTTCTGCCTCCTTTTTTTACTCTTTCTCCCCTTTTTCAAACTTTTTGGGTCTACCAGATGTTCTCGTGGTTGGCTAGGTCATTCAGCCCGTTGCCCACAAGGTGTTCTGCTGGTCAGAGTGGTGCCCATGGCTAAACTCCATGTTCCTAGCCTTGACCTGGATGTTATCCATGTACTGCCCAGGGTTTCACCATGCTTCTGGTTAAGGTGCATGTGTATTGGTCAAGATGTAGCTTTGAACAATGAAAGCTTTTCTGAAAAGAATATGACTGCCCACTTGACCCAACACAGATATAGTATAGTGATCCCAACAGCAGCCAAAATGCAAACTTAGGGACATCAGGCCATTGGTGGGTTCTGCTTCCATGCTCTATTCCCTAGTTTGCCCCATCAGGAGCAAAACCAGGTTTTGTAAGGCCGGAGCCTATGTAATTTAGAGGCCTTCTTTAGAAGTATAACATTACAAATATACCATTAACTGAAGTTTTAATGTAATGTGTTACCATAGTTTACTTAAAGGAAGGAAAAAGTCCCAGCTTTATTCTAAACAAATCAGCACTGTTATTTGTGATACTTATCAGGTAGGTATCATTCAGTAGGTATCCAATAAACGTTGATTGATTTTATTAAATATCAACTGGAAATTCTGAATACTTTTATCTGATGTGACTTTATATCCCCAACTAAATTATATATATATATATATATATATATATATATTTCTTTTTTTTTCTGAGATAGGGTTTCACTCTTGTTGCCCACACTGGAGTGCAATGGTACGATCCCGGCTCACTGCAACCTCCACCTCCTGGGTTCAAGCAGTTCTCCTGCCTCAGCCTCCTGAGTAGCTGGGATTACAGGAGGGCACCACCACGCTGGGCTAATTTTGTATTTTTTTAGTAGAGATGGAGTTTCACCATGTTGGTCAGACTGGTCTCGAACTCCTGACCTCAAGTGGTCCGCCCACCTCAGCCTCCCAAAGTGCTGGGATTACAGGCATGAGCCACCGTGCCCGGCCTAAATTATAATTTTTATAGTAAAACCTTAGGGATATAATTGCTAATTCTTTGAATTCTCCATAGCACTACCTTATTTCTTTAGCAGAGTGCTCAGTAAATGTTAATTCATATATATATCATATATATATTATATATGTTGTTATACATTATATAAACACATATATGTTAATTTATATATACATAACATATATGTTAATTTTTATATATACATATGTGTGTGTGTATATATTATATATGTGCATATATACCATATTTTACATATAACATGTTCCTACACTATATGCCAGGACAGAAAACCAGGCATTTCATTTGATTAAGGGTTGTCAAACCAATAATCTGCCTTCCTACTAATTCCTAAACATGGAGGGGATCTTATATATCACCTGGTGATGCCTTTACTTTACTGATGAAGAAGCAGCCCAGCAAAGTTAATTGACTTTATAAAGCAGTTCTATGGCCTGAACCAGAACTCAGGCTTCTCACTTGGGGTCCAGTGATTATTTTGCTATAGAATTCTAAGTGTGTGGCTAAAGAATGGGGAAAAAAAAAAGAGAAATTAGATATAGTTTGCTTAAGTTATAGAGAATTTAACAAGATTCTTTAGCATTAAAAGTATTTTTGTTTTATCAGTTTCATCAGTAAGGTAGGGTAATCATTTCAAGGTTAATGCTAGATTAATTTGCCTTGTAAAAACTTCATTGTATTGAAATGGGGAGGAAATGTACAGAATTAGAGTGGTCATATTTCATGCAGACAATGTTTTTTATTTATGATACTATCCCATTATTCTTCATAAGTCATAATTTATCTCGAAGCTTTAATTTAGAATTATTGTATCTTTCTAAAAGAGGAAAGAATCATTTTTTTCTAAGACAAATAAATAGCTAGCATAGAGTGCTTAATTATGAGGATGGCTTTTAATCTAATTTACCCTCTTTTCCTGATTTTGATAAATATTAAAACTTTTTTATTATTAAAAATAAGCTTCAATTCAAGCCATAGAAAGACTCCAGTGAAGAACATCAAATAATCTGAAATAATCTGTATCTGCCCAGATGACCCATGCTGACCACACAGTTAAATGACTTCCCTCCTACTGGAAGATGAGATGCTTTTTAGCACTAAAAAGATCCTGGAAGAATAACTTCATTCAGTTCTTCGGGGGTATCTGTTCTCTTCCCCGCTGTGTGGGTGACCGGTCCAAGGGGTTATTAGCTCTGGCTGCGTGTCAGTATGATCTAGAGAGTGTTTAGTTTTGTTTGAGACACAGTTTGACTCTGTTGCCCAGGCTAGAGTGCAGTGGCACAATCTTGGCTCACTGCAACCTCCACCTTCCGGGTTCAAGCAATTCTTGTGCCTCAGCCTTCCAAGTAGATGGGACTAGAAGAGCATGCCACCATGCCCGGCTAATTTTTGTATTATTAGGAGAGACAGGGTTTCACCATGGTGGCCAGGTTGGTCTCAAACTCCTGGCCTCTAGTGATCCGCCCTACTCAGCCTCCCAAAGGGCAGGGATGACAGGGGTGAGCCACTGTGCCCAGCCCAGAGAATTTTTAAAAGGTATCACCCAGGCCTCATCACAGGCCAATTCCATTTGAATTCTGAATATCTGTATTTTCAGTATTTTTAAAATGTTAGATGTTATGAATCTGATGTGCAGCCAGTGTTGAGAACCTCTGGCGTAAATGGGTTCTTCTGTTCGGACGGAGCCTGTCCGTCCCAGCCTCTGCCCAGATGAGGGAGGACCCACGCAGTAAATGAAAAGGCAGATTCTACAAAATCCCACTTGTTTTCTCTCCAATCCTAAACTGAGAAGTAGGGAAGAGAACAGAGGGTTCTAGCTGTGTGCCTGGAGGACAGATTGTGTTTTGTTTTCTTCTATCTTTGTGTTTTTGCCAAAGGTACAGAAAGAGAATAAAGGCCTCTGCTATCTCCTAGAGCAAGGTTTTCCACCTCAGCACTGTTGACATCTGGGGCTGGGTAAGCCTTTGTTATGGAGGTCCTCCTGTGTATTGTAAATTCTTAAGCAGCTTTCTTGCCTTTGACGCACTGGATGCCAGTGGCATTCACCTCCCCAAGTTGTGACAACCAAAAAATGTGTACAGACGTTGCCAAATGTTCCCTGGGACTGAGGGGAGTGGGTAGGAAATGGCCCCTGGGTGAGAACCGTTGTCCTAGAGCTAACAGCAGAAGCTCTGATGAAGAATTTAGTGGTGACTGTTAGGCTGTGGCTTTTGTGAGTATTGGCAACAGGCGGCAAGGATGGTGGTGCTGGTGAAGACATTGGTGGAGATGGCAGTTTGGGCCCAGGCAGCAAGAGAAACTCTGAAGGTCATGATTGTGACTGTGGCTCAGCAAGCGGGCAGTGGGAGAGACTTTAAGGCTCTGGGTTAAGCAGCAATGCCAGGCAGCCAGGAGGAGAAGAGCAGTTGCAAAGACTTGGAGGAGAGGGAAGATGTTGACTGAACTCTGCTTAGGGCTGCTGGACATGAACTGACAAGGCAGCACTTAAAAGGGCTGAGAGGGGACTTGAAGGCCACTTTAAAAGGACTCAAATGTCCTATTTGGCCCGGACTGTTGAAGATAGCTAATGAGAAGAAACTGCCCTTCATAGGATGGAACTCCCTAGATATTAAATCAGTGGAAGGAAAAAAGAGCAGGCTTTGCTTTGAAATCATCTCAAGATTTATTCAACACTGTAATTAATGTCTCATTAGTCAAAGGTATTAAAATAGGACCTTAAAAGTCATAATACATTTCCTTCCACTCTCACAAATCCAGGATTATTTACTTATTTCACTCTCCCTCCTTAGATAAAAGAGGAAAGGGAGGTTAAACAGATAAGAGGGAGCAATTTTGAAAGCCTGTGAGATTAGTCCTGACTCCACAATTTAAGTCACATAATTCTACCACTTAGGTTTGGAAGGAACGCTTGTTACATCTGTGCTTTTCCATGATATTCTCATACAGAAAGACAACTGATTCTGTCTACACTGACAAGGGGACTCATGGCTTTGGTAAAACAATTGATAAGACATATTTTTTTGCATATGTACAGTAGGTTCTTTGAAACAAACAAAACTCAATACGGAAATACTTTCCAGGGTTGGCTCACATAATTCACCACTTTTCCTTTTATCAAGAATTATAAACTTTAAAGCAGAAAGTGAGTAGACATTATCTGGTTCATCAAACATCAACCTTAATAAAAAGTATGGACTATGAGAATATTCCATTAACTAATTTCCACCTTAAAAATACATGTGGCTAAATATAAGGAATATTAAAAGGGGTTTAAGCTTCAAAGTAAGATAAATTCCATAGTTCTCTATTTCCCATTCCGACATATATAACTACCATTTTACCTCTGCTCTTTCAATAGTTTCGAAAATGTACTGTTAATTCATCATCAAGCATTTCAAAGGAAATAAACCGATTGCCTCTTGGAAAAAATGTTGAATGTGTTTAGAGAACCCTACACCAAGGTTTATCTGGTTGCATTCCAGGTCTCATATCAGGTTGCAAACAGGCTGCTCTTAGACCAGCTCAGTTTGTGTACTTTTTTTTTTAAGGTCATGGAAGCTGAAGATTGGAAAAGCAAATAGAAGAAAATAAATTCTTCAGCATAGAGATAAGCAGGAAACCCAAAGAACATGTTCTTAAGTATAAGACCTCAGTAATAATATTGAATAGAAATTCAACTAAATGGAGCTGACAGAAGCCCAGACAGGCAACCAGGAGATTCTTGTGGTGAGTTGCTGACTCTCTGTCTCTCTCTCTGTCTCTACCTCCTTTTCCCCATCTGTTCATTAGGGATATGAGCAATGATGCTTATATCACTATGAAAGTATGATCTCACGTGTATATATTTTTAAAATGTTTATAAGTGCCTAGATCATTTCTGAAAGAAGCGCCCTCTCAAGAGAAAGAATTAATGGACAATCCCATATTTTAAATAAATACAGAATCCCAGATTTCACGCATAGTTGAAAAATATTATGCATGTCCTAACCACCTCTAAATTAAATCCAAGTTTCTGACACCTGTTAACTATACTCCTACATATAACCCTATGCACCTGACCTTACTTGTCTTCAGACAATCCTGATTTTACCTCTGGCCTTCACTGAAATTGAGAGAAAGTTCCAGATCCTCTCTGGCCATTGCTTCCCTTGCTGTCAAATGGAGGGGGGAAGTGGGCAATCTCTGGGGCCTCCAGCTGTAACCTTCTCTGTTCAAGATGAGTCAGCTGTAATGCTCTGACCACTGTTCCACTCCTCTTGTGCAAGAGGTTCTATTCTGCTAGAAGGAGGAATGCATGGTAATTTTCCATAGGGTTCGAGAAAGAAAAGCTTGTGAATGACAGAGAGAGAGAGAGAGTGCATATGAGAGAGAGTGAGAGAGAGAGCAAAAGAGAAGGCTGGGAGTGAAGATGGGAGTTTGAGAGCTATGTTGAATATTGAAGCCTTTGTTTTGAAAAAGCCCAGATAGACAAAAAAGATTTTATAATTCTAGCCACAGACCCCTGGTCTGATCTGAGGAGGTATCTGATGCACATAGAATATGATAAGGACCTTTCTTAGATGAAAATGCGAGGCACAATGAGCCCACAGGCTCTGGTTATACATACAGGCTGTGACACTGAGCTGTAAGTGCCATCAGTAGACTTTCAACCAAAACATCCCAACAAGTATAAGACGATTCTAAGAATGAGTGCTTGGATTTAAAATAGCTTAGATAAATGTTAAATAACCCAAAGAAGATACCAAACAGTGTATAATCTGATTTCTAAATACTATTTTTAAAAAATATGTTTACAAATGAACAGATGATTTTTGATGTTCCCTAAGACTTTAGGAATTAGTGGGGATGGAAAAGGTGAAGAAGGAAAGAGACTTGCTATTAATTTTTTTTTGTTTAAAAACAAATGTTGCATATCAGTTTAACTTTTGTAATAAATACTAATTAATTCTGAACACACAGGTTGGATATGATATGAATTGTGTGATGTAAGTGGTTTATGAACCACTTGCCAACAAGTAAGTCATGGGGATGTACTGGGTTGCCTCTAAACCAAACTTTCCCCATGGGGGAAAAAAAGAAAGTGTCCTTGATGGAAAGGTATTGGGCTTGGCAGTGGGACAGGCATGAATTTGGAACCTGGCTCTGCCACCTAATATGCAACTGTGCAGCACTGAGCATGTTAACCTCTGAGCCTGCTTACTCAATAAAACATGGAAATAATGCCCACCTTCTAGTTAATGTTTAGGATGGAATCAGATGTGAAAGCAGCAGCTCTTATTACTATTTTTAAATAGTAGGTGCCGGCAATATAGATAATTTGTGCTCGCAGGTAATTATCTGACAGAGTTTGAATATTTGACCCCATCCAAATCTCCTGCTGAATTATAATCCCTAATGCTGGAGGTGGGGCCTGGTGGGAGGTGTTTGGGTCGTGGCTTGGTGTTGTCTTTGTGATGAGTTCCTAGCTAGATCTGGTAATTTAAAAGTGTGTGGGACCGTCTCTCTGTCTCTCTCTTTCTCACTCTCTCTCTTTCTCTCTGTCTTGCTTTCTCCATGTGATAGGCCTGCCCCTGCTTCATCTTCTGCCATGAGTAAAAGCTCCCTGAGGCCTCCTGAAGCCGAGCAAATGCTGACACTGTTTTCTGTACAGCCTGCAGAGCTACGGTGAGCCAATTAAACCTCTCTTCTTATAAATTCCCATCACAGGCATTTCTTCATAGCAATGCAAGAACGGCCTCACACATTATCCATGGTCTTATTCTAGATCTGCCCCAACATAGCAACTAACATTGATTGAGTGATTTCACAAACACTTGTGAACCCCAACTATCTGAGACAGGTCTCAGTCAATTTAGGAAGTTTATTTTGCCAGAATTAAGGACACATACCCATGACACTTCCTCAGGAGGTCCTGACGACGAGGTGGTCGGGGCACATCTGGGTTTTATACATTTTAGGAAGACATGAGACATCAATCAATATATGTAACATGTACATTGATTCTGTCTGGAAAGGCGGGACAACTCCAAGCGAGGAGAGGGATTCCAGGTCATGGGTTGGTAAGAGACAAATGGTTGCAATCTTTGGAATTTCTGATTAGCCTTTCCAAAGGAAACAATCAGCTATGCATTTACCTCCATGAGCAGAGGGATGACTTTGAGTTCTGTCTGTCCTTTGTCCACAGGGAATTTCCTTGTGAGGAAGGCATGTAGCTTTTTTTATCTTAGCAGGTATCTTTTTTTAGGAATAGAACGAGAGGCAGGTTTGCTCTAAGCAGTTCCCAGCTTGGCTTTTCCCTTTGGCTTTGTGATTTGGGGGTCCCAAAATTTATTTTCCTTTCACACACTTAAATAGCACTTGCTTCTAAATTCTACATGAATAGCAACTCATTTAATTTTCATAAGAATCCTAGGAGGAAGGGGTACTGTGATTATCACCCCCCATTTTACAGATGAGAAAACTTAGGCACAGAGAGGTCAAGAAATTTGCCTAGAATCACAAAGCGAGCAAGTAGTGAAGCAAGGATTCCAGTCCGTGCATTGAACACAGTGCTTGCTCTTAGTCTCTATGTGGTGCCTGCCTCTATGCAAAATGGGAAATATAGCCCAGTGTCTGTAAAACTGCAAACCAAAAATAAAACTCACCCCTCAGGGCCCTCTAAAATTTAAGCTGAAAGACAAGTTCAGGCCATGATGTAAAGTGGGGGCCAGACGTGCCTCATTGTACCCCTCCAGTATTAGTATCAACACAAACCTGAAGTCTGACAAGAAACCTTTATAGTCTATCCTCTCGAAGGCCTGTTACTTGAAGGCTTCATCTGCGTGATAAAACCTTGGTCTCCACAACCCCTTATCATAACCCAGACATTCCTTTCTACTGATAATAATACTGAGAGTAACTCTTTCAACCAATCACCAATCAGAATACGCTTAAATTTACCTATGACCTGGAAGCTGCCCCTCTCCCTTTGAGTTGTCTTGCCCTTCCAGATCAAACCAATGTAAATCTTACATGTATTGAGTGATGTCTCCTGTCTCCCTAAAATGTATAAAAGCAAGCTGTACACCGACCACCTTATGCACATGTTGTCAGCACCTCCTGGGGCTGTGTCATGGGGTGTCCTTCATCTTAGCAAAATAAACTTGTTTTTTTTTTTTTTTGAGACAGAGTCTTGCCATGTCGCCCAGGCTGGAGTGCAACGGCGCAATCTCGGCTCACTGCAACCTCCGCCTCCCAGGTTCAAGCAATTCTCCTGCCTCAGCCTCCCGGGTAGCTGAGATTACAGGTGCCCACCACCAGCTAATTTTTGTATTTTTAGTAGAGATGGGGTTTCACTATGTTGGCCAGGCTGGTCTCAAACTCCTGACCTCAGGTGATCCGCCCAACTCAGCTTTCCAAAATGTTGGGATTACAGGTGTGATCCACCACTCCCAGCCTTGGCAAAATAAACTTTCTAAATTGATTGAGACTTGTCTCAGACACCCTTTGGTTTACAAAACAAATGGCTGTCTCTGGGGGAATGTGCTGGATATCCAAGTCAGAGACGCTGCCTTGCCCCTTTCTGCTGCCTTGCCCCTTTCTCCTCTCCACAGGTCTGGGAGTTCAGTAGGACTAGTTAATTTCCTTTCTTCTAGATAGAAGCAGTGAAGAAAAGTTCTGCCCAGCTCAGCCTCAGCCACTGCAGAAAATGCTCCACATGAGCTCCAAGTGCCCAAGTTCAGGCTCTGGGTCACCACATTTGCATCTCTGCCACCTCAAGGCAAATAGGAAGAATTAGATTATGCTCATGTTCACTGCATTTAATAAACATTTGTTGAGTCTCACTACGTGCTTGGGCCTCTTAGAGTCCATGAGATGACAGTGTAAATGACCAGTGGCTGCCCTCCGGTATTGTGGCTGGAGATCATTAGGACATAACCAGAAAAATATAAGCAACAATAGGATAATAGATGCTGTTAAGTGAGTTGAAGGATGTGGTTCATCTGTGGAATAGACCAGTTCAAAGTTGAGTCTGACCACAGGAATGAATAAGAGAAGAAAACATCCTGAAGACTTGACCTTCCTGGGTAATAAAACCCTTGGATAGTTACATTCAATCCTGAAGTTTAGTCCCTGGAGACATTAGAAAACTAGGAAGTTTTCTTTCTGAGGGTTAAATTGGCCATTATCTTCTTGTGAGTGATGGAGATCATTTTTTTCCAAAAATGCTTCCAGAACCCCTGGACCCTGGGGCAGCCCCTTCTCTGTTTTCCCACATCACCCTTTGTCTGGGCGCATCTCTACCTTTGCTTCTTGCACATACGTTGTAAGGATCTGCTTAAGGGTCTTTCCCTGACCTTGGGTTTGGAAGGGACAGAGTTAAACCAGATTAAACAGGTTTCTGCTGAAAGACTTCTCTGAGCTCACAGGTAATGTGAATATGCAGTTTTTCCAAAATTTATTTGACCACAGATTCTCATTTCAAGAATACCTTTTAAAATAACTCATAGTGTGACTGGTGGAAGGTATCTCAGTTACCAGCGGCAAATCCGTACAGGTCTACAGCAACCTCAATTCTTGCCTCTTCAGAAGAAAGAATTCAACTGAGGGGCATAAGGCAAGAAAAGAGACCAAGGCAAGTTTCAAAGTAGAAGTGGAAGTTTATTAAAAATGCTTTAGAAGAGGAAAGAAAGGAAAGAACACGTGGAAGAGATCCAGTGGGTGCCTTGGAGAACAAGTGCAGTGTTTAACCTTGACCCTGGGACTTTATAGGCTGCCATCTTGTACCCTTTTCCCTTAGGGTGATTCTTTCCTTCGGGTGGGCGGCCTGCGTGCACAGTGCCTGCCTTACCCTTGGGAATTGAGCGTGCGCAGTGTGTTTAGGAAGTTGTAAGCATGCACATCTGAGGCTCTCTTCCCTTCTCCAGTGGTGTGCCCCTGGAAGGTCATACTCCATTTTGTCTTTTAATGCGTATTCCCAGGAAGTTGTTTTTCCCAGGTGTCTGCATGCAATTAACACTGTAATGTTAACAGCTGTGGATCAGCAGGAGCTTGTCTCTTCCTGAGAGAGTCAGTGTGATAATTGTCGAACCATCATCTGACATTCCTAGTGGGTGGGGGGAGAAGATCCTTTTCCTGCCCCACTCTTGCCTGTCTAACTACCTGTAACAATAAGACTAGCAATCCAAGGAATACAGTTTTAGAAGCACTGTGCTAGCTGCAGAGGGGAGTGAAATCATGAGATAAGGCCCCTGTCCTTGAAGAACTCAGAATTTAGACGGCAAGATAAAAACCTAAACAAGGAATTAGAATTTAGCCCGCTAATGCCGGAAAACAGATATATACAATGGATGTAAAAGAAGAAGAGATGGAGAAAAAAAAAAGAAAAGGTCAGAGAAGGCCTCAAAGAGAAGATGATGGAGGGACTGGGGCTTGAACGACTTAATCCACCAGAATAAAGGGAAGGGGCATTCCAGGTAGTGAGCGCACATGTGCAAGGGTGTGGAATTGTGAAACAGCATGGTCAATTATGGAGACTAACACTATTTGTACCAAAGGTATGAAGTACTACTAGGAAAATGTCTGTAAATAAGCCTACACAGAGAAAGAGGAGTAAGTGTCAAGAATTGTGTCTAGATTTTATCTGGTAGGAGACAATGAGAAGTCACTGAACTATGGAGTAACATCATCAGCTTCCTACTCTAAAGAAAATTGTATAATGGCATTGGAGGACTGATTGGGAGGTTGTGAAACTGGACACAAGTGACTGGTTGATAAACGACTGGAATATCCAGGTGAAAAATGATAAAGAGCCGCCAAGAAATTGGCAATGGAGAAGGAAAAGTGTGAATAAATTGACAGATGATTAAGAGGCAAATTGACACACACGGAGAAAGGTGGATGAGTCAAGGATGATGCAGTGGTTTCTAGCTTGGATGGACATTGGTGTTATTATCCAGCAGTGAGAACACAGGAGACAGAACAGAGTCAGCTTGAGGAGAAGAGAATAGCTTCAGTTGGGGGTATATTGATTTTTAGATTCTTATTTAATTTATAGGTAGACTTACAAGTCTGGAGTTTAGGCTAGAGATACATATTTGGGAGTTGTCAGCCTAAAAATAGTATCTCGAGCCATGGGAGTGGATGAGATCACCCAGCAAAGTGAAAAAGGAAATGCAAAGATGTGAGCCAAGTGCAGAACCCTGGAGAACAAAAGTCAAGCAAGCTTGGAGGAAGGAGCCAGGAGGTCCCAGTGGAAGGATCTGGCAAGACCTCGTGGAAATGTGGTCTGGAAATCAGTACATATGTACTGTTCGTGACCCTATAAGTAGTACACAAATCCAGGTAAGAGCTATGCCATGGCGGGAACTCAGGGTCCAGTAGAGAAATCCTGAACTGACAGCAGACCCACCTGCACCTGGCACCTCTTTCTCTTCCCATCTTTGCTCCAGTCCTTCAAGTTTGTGTCCTGGCTGACTGTCCCTTGTTGTAGTCAGCTCAGGCTGCTATAACCAGACACCACAGACTGGGTGGCTTAAGCAACAGACATTTTATTTCTCACAGTTCTAGAGGCTGGGAAGGCCAAGATCAAGGTGTCAGCAGAGAAGGTGTCTAGAGAGGGCTTATTTTCTGGTTCATAGACAGCAGTATTCTCCCTGTGTCCTCACGTGGCAGAAAGAGGAAGCAAGCTCTCTCAGGACTCTCTTTAAGGACACTAATCCCATGCATGAAGGCTCCATCTTGTAACCTCGTCTAATCCTAAATACCTTCCAAAGACCCCACTTTCTACTACCATTACATTAGAGGGGAGCGAAATCATGAGATAGACATATGTTTCAACATATGAATTTTGAGCAGAACACAAATATTCAGTCCATAACACCCCTCTAAGGTCAGTGTTACCCCTGTGTGTCCTGTTCTACCTTTGTCCTTGTGTAGTTTACCAGACTAATGTTTGCTTCCAGTATCAACCCAGGGTTGCTGGCCACGTTGTTAAAAGGTGGACCAGCATTCAGCTTCCTCCCACAGTTCCAGAGAATCAGGCCCAAAATGATCAGGAAAGACATCAGGGCTTGAGTCATCATCCTAGAAGCCACAGCTGAGACCATGGATGAGACTGTCAAGGTAGAACCTGAAAAAATAGAGGAGAGGGACAAGGAGAAATTTGAACAATAATCTTCTTTTAGGGGACTAAGAGAGGAAAAGGAGCCAGGAAGGGAGGCTGAAAGTAATATTCAGCAAAGAAGTCTGAGAAAGAACCAAGAGAACACAGTGATATGAAAGACAAGGATGGCAACTGTTCAGTGAATGAGAGGAACTAGTAGTGCTGATTGCTACAGAGATTGCGGAAGGTGACTTGAGAATGGGCCAGTAGATTTGGCAATGCAGAAGTTATAGGCAACTTGCTAAAGAGACATTTCAGTCCCCTGATGCTGGCAGAACCCAAATAGTTAAAACTAAAGGAAGTAAAGACAAAAGGAAAGCTGTGGTGACAAAGAGTCAAACTCTGTAGAGTATTTGAAGAGATTTATTCTGAGCCAAATATGAGTGACCAATGGCCCAAGATACAGCCCTCAGAAGATCCTGAGAATATGTGTCCAAGGTGCTTGGGGTACAGCTTGGTTTCATACATTTTAGGGAAGCATGAAACATCAATCAAATACATGTAAGATGTACACTGGTTCAGTCTGGAAAGGTGGGACAACTGGAAGCAGGGGGTTTCCAGGTCATAGGTAGATTAGAAGATTTTCTGATTGGCAATTGGTTGAAAGAGTTAAGTTATTGTCTAAAGACTTAGGAATGTCTGGGTTAAGATAAGGGATTGTGGAGACCAAGGTTTTATCATACAGGTGAAGCCCCCAGGTAGCAAGCTTCAGAGAGAATAGATTGTAAAAATGTTTCTTATCAGACTTAAAGAGTCTGTTCTATCAGTATTTCTAAAAGGGAGGAAGGTACAATGAGGCATGTCTGACCCTCCCTTCCCATCATGGCCTGAACTAGTTTTTCAGGTTAACTTTGGAATGCCCTTACTGAGAGGATGGGGCCATTCACATGGTCAGAAGGTTTAGAATTTTATTTTTGGTTTACAGCTATTTCCAGAAGTTTAATGATGGAGGGAAAAGGTTTAATTAATTTGTTAATTAAATTCTTAAGCATCTTTAAAATTTTTTAAAGTACCTAAAACTGTCCCCAACACCAAGGAGTCTGTAAGCTAATTGAGAAGATAAGCTATAGATTAAAAAAGTAACTGAAAATGCAAGACATTGGGAGATTATTTGGCACTTTCCATTCTCAGCCGTGTTTCCACTCCACACTTTTATCCCTCTCTAATTTCATTCACTCTCACAGCTTCAAAGACCACCTGTAACATAGGCCCTATGTACTAATGATGACTCCTAAACTGTGCCTTGGGTCCTGACCTTCCCGCTGATCTCCAGGTTCTCAAGGTCTATGCTTCAAACTGCACCCTGAGGACTTCCATCTCAACTATTATCATACCCTGTGGATTCTGTAACTGAGCCAGTGACCCTTTCAGTAATGGTGCCAGAAAGTCCAGTTTGGGGTCACTCTATTGAAAATGCATATCTTAGCTCTAGGACTTTAAGGCAATGGGTTTCAAACTGTTTCCTGGAGAGCTAGGTGCTGCCTTTGGTTTATCCTATAGATGTCAGAATGGGAAACACTTGTATTTATAAAACCCTTATCCCTGACTCACTTTCTGTCTTTACTCTTTGTTTTTTCTGTGACTCATTTCTAAGTTATGCTCTTTCTACTGGTAACAGCTCCTGGGGGAAGCCTGCTCATTCTCTTTTCTGGCCATAGGTCTAGATAAGGTTTAGGACCCAGAAGAGGGCATAGAAGAAGGTTATACCCATTCCTCAACTGAGAAATCCATGCACTTTTCTACAAGATGAGGATAATCATAGCTATCTCAAAGGAGGTTAAGTGGATGAAAGGAGATAATGAGTGCAAATTATCTTATGGTTTTAACCAATATTTATTGAGGTTTCAGTATGCACCAGGCATTGTGCTAGGCATAGAAGCCTGCCTAAGAGTTCCTTATGGACAAGGAAGTAAATTATTATAGCAAAGTGGGAACAATGCTACAATAGGAGTAAGATACATCCTATGTTAGGGGAAGTGCAGAAAAGGGGTAAGCAGCCCAGTGTTGAGGAAGTTAGGGCAGACCTCGTAGAGGAGCTGAGAAGGAGTAGCAGTTAGCCACTTGAGGGGTGTCAGGGGAAGGGGCAGGAGCGGGTGATGCAGGCCTGCAGAGAAAAAGCTCAGTGGGTTGGGAACAGCTATCAGTGATTCACTATGGCTGACACTAGGAATGTTAGGTAGAATGTGGCAGGAGCCAGATTGAAAGTGTGCCTTTTGGGAGGCCGAGGCAGGCGGATCACCTAAGGTCAGGAGTTTAAGACCAGCCTGACCAACAAGGTGAAACATCATCTCTACAAAAATACAAAAATTAGCCAGGCATGGTGGTGCATGCCTGTAATTCCAGCTACTTTGGAGGCTGAGGTGGGAGAAATGCTTCAACTCGGGAGGGGGAGGTTGCAGAGCACCGAGATTGCACCATTGTACTCCAGCCTGGGAGACACAGCGAGACTCCCTCTAAAAAAAAAAAAAAAAAAAAAAGAGGTGCCTTAAAATACAAGGATATTTCTATTTTATCCTGAAGGCAATAAGAAACCAGTCATAGCCATGGAGTCACTGCCATAGATTTGTTTCTTAGAAAGATCCCACCACGTGAATCCTGGATGCAGCTGGGGAAAGTGGGTGAATTTCTAGAGTCTAATCAGTGTTTCTCAACCTTTTTTTTCTTATTATCACCTCCTAAGGAGCCTTTTTAGACATTATTTTCCCAAGCACCCCACCAATCCCCATGAAACTTTAATACCCCAGAAATGCTGTCTGTGTCCTTATGCACTGTATGTGCTTTATGCATAAAATAAATAACTTTCTTGCTCCATGCACCCCCACTCAACAACCAACGTTCACCTTCTGAGGACTGCTAATGTGAAGTCCCTCTAGACTAAGCCCATGAAATACTTGCCCCTTCCCTCCCCACCACTGCCACGCTCCATCTCCAGCTGGTCATCTACCAGCATCCTAGCTGGATTCCCTCTCCATCACTCCAGCACAGGGGTTCTCAACCTCTGCATTTGGGGCTGGATATTTCTTAGTTGTGCAAGGCTGTCCTGTGCATTGTAGGATACTGAGCATCATCCCTGGCCTCTGCCTTTGGATGCTAGTAGCACTACCTCACCCAGTTGTGACAACCAAAAATGTCTTCAGACATTGCCAGCATCCCCTCATTGAGGCCCACTACTTTGGTGCTTTAGTCCCTAGTTTGTCTACTCCCACAAGCAATATGTGCGATTACAGTGACTAATTTTTCCTCCCCAGAGAGATGGCACCCCTGGGCTAGAGGGATGCTAGGAAGGAAAAGTCCTTGTCCTTTTGGCATCCTCTCACCCCACGAGCTACTTCTGTGTCTTTTCTTTATGTAACACTGAACTCTCCAGCTCAGGCCTCCAGGTCCTAAGTTCATAATCTCATTACAACTAATCCTGTTTACGGCCATTCTCTTGGCAGAACAATCTTGTCTGGACCAAGGCTCTTTCCTCACCACCCAATGTTCTTGCTGCTCCATTGTTCCTGGGGACTGTGGCCTGGCTGAGTATAAGCTTTCATTGATAGGGTTTATCCTGTTTACAGGGAGTCTGCAGAAGGGCCTCATCAAATACTTCCATCCCTTCCTTCAATAAATGGCTCCCTTTGATCTGTGCAAGGCACAACTTTGTTTATCAGAAGCTGGGCTTCCTCTAGCTGATGATGGGGACATCCTGTCCCAGAAAGGCTCCCCAAAATAACACCTTCTGAATTTCAGAATATTTTCAGGTTCCTCTATTTTGGAAGCATTTTTTTTTTTTTCTTGCATGCCATTTCTTATGGCAAGCAAAGAAAGGAGCTGATTTTGCATTTTGAAGCCCAAGGTAACACAAAGTTGAACAGGTCACCGCCAAAAATGAGGAAAGGACAGTGTTGATAATAATATAAACATTTGGAACCAGAACAATATACAAGATTAGGGTTGACCAGGTGTGATCGTTTTTCATATTGTCAATTTAAAACTAGAAGTTATCTAACAAGGTGAAAAAGAGGTCATGGGTGTTAGTCATCTATATGACAGGATGGTAGAAGCTAGCTGAATTATGTGGGTGAATGGTAAGGGCGATTTTACACTTTCCGAGACAGGTAAAGAGCTCTATTTACAGCAATGGTTCTCAAAGTGTGGTCTCTAGTCCAGCAGCATGACCTGGAAATGTTTTAGAAATGTAACTTCTCGAGCCCCATCCCAGATAGTGAATTGGAAACTCTGGAGGTGGGGCCCAGGCACCTGTAAGCTCACAAGCCCTTTAAGTGATGTGATTCTCATGCATGCTAAAGTTTGAGAACCTCTGATCTGCCCCAATAATCCTCAAACTTCGGTGTACACAAGAATCACATAAGAAGCTAAAATGCAGATTCCCAGATCCCATCCCTAACGATGCAGATTCACTTGGTCTAGAGTGGACCCAGGAAAGTTTGCATTGCTAATAAGCAGCCCAGGGTGATTTGGGTGCAACTGGTCCATGAATCAAGCTTCGAGGAGCATTGGCCTATATAAAAAGGAGTGGTACAAATTGTCCATATTGCTCCAGTCTTATTCTAAAGAGGCTCCCTCCGTGGCTAAGAATGAGCCAGTATCACAATTCATCTTCCCTTCCCAGTCATCTCATGAAGCAGGCTGCTAAGATTACCTATTGTGGGCCGGGCGCGGTGGCTCACGCCTGTCATCCCAGCACTTTGGGAGGCCGAGGCAGGTGGATCACGAGGTCAGGAGATCGAGACCATCCTGGCTAACACGGTGAAACCGCGTCTCTACTGAAAAAATGCAAAAAAATTAGCCGGGCGCAGTGGCGGGCGCCTGTAGTCCCAGCTACTCGGGAGGCTGAGGCAGGAGAATGGCAGGAACCTGGGAGGCGGAGCTTGCAGTGAACCGAGATTGAGCCGCTGCACTCCAGCTTGGGGGACAGAGCGAGACTCTGTTTCAAAAAAAAAAAAAAAAAAAAAAGACCTATTGTGGTTTTCAGGATTACTCTAATACTAGAAGGTTAGATTGGCCCCATGGATTCCTTTCACACTGACATCTGAAACACACTGCTAACTCCTAACCTGGGTTGGACTCATGCTGCTGGCCTGGAGGCAAAAGCTTTTTATCCCATTACTAGTTCCTTGAACCACAATCCAAGACACAATTTGGTTTTCCCAAGAGTTTTGTTTTGCACTGCTGATGCATTCCAGTCATTGTTGTGATGAATTTCCTTCTCCTCTTTCCCTCCAGCCCCTGGGCAATGCCACACATGTATATATAGCCTCCTAGTGTGAACTTACTCAAATCCTAACCCTCTCTCCCAGAACGTGTCTCTGCTGCAAGGCACCAGGCCCTTTCGCTCTGCACAACTGCACTTGCAAGACCATTATCAACTCCTAATCCCAGCTCAGGAAGGGAGCCTCTGCGACTCATTCATCGCCCTCCAGGTACAGCACTGCTGGGGTTTGCTTCCTTCCTTCCTGGCTTTGTGTCCCATGTCCCCTTAGACCTGTCCCCCCTTTAGATTTCTTTTCACTCTGCTTTAATACCAGTTGTGAGGGTCTCTCAGGGCTCTGACCTTACCTCTTTGTCCTACAAAAGTGTATTTCTTGTGTGGTTTCCTGTGACCTGTACTTACCCAGACTTTCTCCAGTCAATCCTTGGCATCCTACAGAGATGGTCTTCCTCAGTCTTCAGTCTCTGTAACGATACCAGCCCTTGTTTAGAGACCCAGAGTAGAAATGGTCACTGTATACAGTTGTACAGTTTCTGCACCGCACAGACACCTGAGGAAGAGAGCAAGTGGGTAGGAAAATCCAGCTTGCACGCTGCTCACCAAGATGAATGCCTGAAGCTGCTCTGTGGAAACCTAGAGGAAGGTACATTGTTTCGCTTTTTTTCCATGTCAGATATTGATAGAATCACATATAACTACATTAGATTATCAGCTAAAACCAGATTAGTGTGTTTTATTGTCATGTCATTGTGTATGTGAACATGAAGACTTTTAGAGTGCCTGAAAATATTTTATGAGAAATAGTTAAATAGCTTCCCTTTTTATTTTTCATTACTAGACCTTATTTCTTAGAGCAGTTTTAGGTTTATAAAAAACCAGAGCACAAAGTACAGAGAGCTTCATATACCCCTGCCCACCCTGTCCACCCCACTTCCAGTCTCCCCTGTTAGTAACATCTTATGTTAGTGTGGTACATTTGTTGCAATTGATGAATCAATATTAATAGATTAGTATGAACCAAAGTTCATGGTATACATTACTATGTATACTATGTATACTCTTTGTGTTGTGCATTCTATGGGTTTTGACAAACGTGTGATGACATATATGCACCGTTACAGTATCTTACAATAGCTTCATTGCTATTGCTAAAACTCTGCTGTGCTCCATCTGTTCATCCTTCTTTTCTTCCCTGCCTTCTCCAGGCCCTGACAACCACTGATCTTTTAACCATCTCCATCGTTTTGAGGAAAGTACACTTTTTTCTTTGCACAAAGAACTGTCTACTAGCCAAAACCACAGGATGCTTCTGCCCAGAGGAACACCATTTAAAAAAACATGCGCAAAGGTTTTATCGCAGCCAGCCAATGCCTTGAATCCAAGCTCTAACCCAATTCAAGACCTTTCCCTGGATCACGTCCGTGTGTCCTGTCTCTCTTGTTTCCCCTTATCCATCTAGCATATACTTTTCCTGGTAAACATTTCTATTTTTTTCTGTTTAGGCTGCTGTAACAAAAATACGATAGTCTGGGTAGCTTAAACAAAAATCATTTATTTCTCACAGATCTGTAGGCTGGTAATTCCAAGATCAAGGCACCAGGCAGAATCAGAGCCTGGTGAGCACCCACTTCCTCGTTCTTAGAGGACCGTTTTCTTATCATGTCTTCACATAGCAAAAGGGACAAGGGAGCTGTTTGGGGTCCCTTTTATAAGGGCACTAATCTCACTCATGAGGCCTCTACCCTCACAATCTAATCACTTCCCCAAGGCCCCACCTGCTAATGCCATCACATTAAGGGTTAGGATTTTAACATATGAATTTGGGGGAGACATAAACATTCATTCTGTTGCAATTACCTTATGTGCCCCTCTCATCTACCCACCCATCTATCCCCCTCCTCTTCTCTGATGCATCTTCTATGTCAGCCCTGTCTGAAAGCATTTTCTGCAATGATGAGAATGTTCTACACCTGTGTGGTCCAATATAATAGCCACTAGCTGCATGTGGCTATTGAGCACTTGAAATGTGTCTCATGTGACAGAACTGAATTTTTAAGTTACATTTCATTTGAATAATTTAAACTTAACTCCATGTGGCAAGCAACAATTGTATTAGACAGCATAGGTTTAAGTTTTTACCTATGCCAGATTCCCCATTCTAACAGAATTCATTAACAACCCCCCCAGTTTCATACTGGACATCTTCCCCTCCCCCGCCTTTTTTATGTTTTTTGTTTGTTTGTTTTGTTTTGTTTTGTTTTGTTTTTTGGTTTTGAGACAGAGTCTAGCTCTGTCACCCAGGCTGGAGTGCAGTGGCTCGATCTCGGCTCACCGCAACCTCCGCCTCCTGGGTTCAAGGGATTCTCCTGCCTCAGCCTCCTGAGTAGCTGGGATTACAGGCGTGCACCACCATGCCTGGCTAATTTTTATATTTTTAGTAGAGACAGGGTTTGACCATGTTGGTCAGGCTGGTCTTGAACTCCTGGCCTCGTGATCTATCCGCCTCGGTCTCCCAAAGTGCTGGGATTACAGGCGTGAGCCACCACGCCCAGCTGCTCCTTCTCCTTGATTCTTTCCTGGCTAATCAGAAAAGATACAATTGTTCCTGACCCCATTGCTGAAATAGTCAGCTACTATGTCCGTCACATTTATTACCATTAAATTTGCAAATATATGTACAACCATTATATATCCATACAAACTAAAAATAGTTTTAAAAGTATTAGTTTAATTTAATTGAACTATTAGTTTTTTCTAAAAAAATAGAAAAAATGTGCACATATGGTGCCGTCTCACGTAACATTTTTTTTTTTTTCGAGGCGGAGTCTCACTCTGTCGCCCAGACTGGAGCGCAGTGGCGCAATCTCAGCTCGCTGTAATCTCCACCTCCCAGGTTCAAGCATTTCTTGTGCCTCAGCCTCCTGAGTAGCTGAGATTACAGGCATGTGCCACCACACCCGGCTAATTTTTTGTTTTTAGTAGAGACAGGGTTTTGTCATGTTGGCCAGGCTGGTCTCAAACTCCTGGCCTCAACTGATCTGCCCACCTCAGGCTCCCAAAGTGCTAGGATTACAGGCGTGAGCCACTGTGCCCAGCCTCACATAATGTACTTAAAATTTCTTTAATTTATGAAGCTAGTTGATGTTGCTTGTCTATACCTTTTAATTCTTTCCTCTTTTTTTTCTTAAAGAAATTTCCAATTTCTTTAAAATTTTCTGTTTAAAACTCTATACTCCCAGAAAACAGAGTAGAGTTACATAACTAATGCTTTATTTGGCAAAAACTACAAGGCCATAGTTAGTGGGCTAATATATGTCAGTTCAGATGATTGTGGCACCACCTTTAAGGTATGAAAAGGAGAGAAGGGAAGAAATAATAACACCAAAAGAAATTAAGAAAAGTCCAAGAGTCAGCATGGAGTGGAGTTAAGGAACTATGGATTGTGGTTCTTGGGAGGCTGGAGTTAGTGGTAAGCATGTCTGTGCCACCAACCAGTCCAGGGCATTGGTCATATCACTGAATCTCTCAGAGACTCAGCTCTCTGCTTCACAGCATGCAGGTTTTCACTAGACCCTCCAATTTAAGGTGTCTTCTAGATCAAAATGCTCTTTAGGTCAAACACAGTCTTAGGAATAACTAGGAAAGTTGAAACAAACTTTCGTCACACAGACTGTTTCACATCATCCCACCTCCTGTCACCCCCTTCTCCCACCTAGCAATGTTTGTGACGAATACACCAACTTTCCTGAGGACAAGAGCAAAACAATATTTTAAGAAACAACAAAACTCAGTTTAGAGTGAGTCACTGGGCCTGGCCATGGTGGCTAAACTGACCACAAAAGTTTGTGAATAGTCTATATGGTGTCCTTCAAACATCTGCACAAACCTTTTATTTCCAGTGCTTTGAACAGAAATAAACATAGTCATTAAGCCAAATTCTACATTCTACAAAACAGATGAAAAGTTAAAGCATAACGTTAAGTCCAAAACATTAGTGTGGAGTCCTCAGCTGAATACCTCTTGCCAGCATGCCCATGTGAGCAGTCAGTTAAATGCCTGGTGTCTGTTATATGAGCAGTGGGAAATCTTTGCATACAAAAAAGTGTGAGTTGTACTAAAGTAAAATCAGTATTCTGGATCCCTTAATGTGCACATAATTACCACTTAGGCTTCTAAGCGAAATGATTTGCTAATGGCAACTAAAATGTGACATGGCCCAGAGTGAAAAAATTGATTCATAACTTGGGAAGGTTTGACTAGGTTGCCCTTAGGCAAGTGCCTAGAGGGTTTTCCTGTCTCTCCCTAAACCTTGCTTCTGCTGTTCCAATGTACAAAATAGGGATAGGGTTGTTGTGAAGATTAAATGAAACTAGGGCAGGTCTTCTGGACAGATACTATTACAGTGCTGCAAGCCCTTCCTTCAGAATCCTTGGCACCATTACAGTTCTACATTTATTTATATCATCATTTGACTACTGTCCCTCAGCTGACTGTACATTCCATAAGGACAGGATTTATGTCAACTTTTTCTCAACATTGCTTCACCACCTCCTCATAGAACCTGGCATATAAAAGGGAGTCAACAACAATCTTTTGAATGAAATGTGTAAGTCTTTTGCAGTCACTGGTGTCAGATCCCCGGGTTTGAATGCTGTGTGCTTGGACAAGTAATGTTTCTGCCTTTGTCTTAGTTTCTGCTTTCTATAAAGGGGAGATAATAATGGTATCTACTTGACTGAATAGTTGTACAAATTTAGTGGGATAATACTTGCAAAGAGCTTGGAACAGTGTCTGGTACATAGTGAGGACTCAATACATGCTAATGAATTTTGATGACGATGATGGTGGCGGTGGACATGCAATAAGCTCTTCATAAATAATAGCTCTTCTTCTAATTGTTATTCACGGTCATCATTGAAACAGTATTTGCCTTTTGATTATCAGTCATAGGTGGTCCTTAGTTACCTAAAATATCACAGGACCACTGCTTTACCTTTCCATGTTATGCCAGGCACAGACGACAGAGGCAGTGTCAAAGGAGATACCCAAATGATGTTTACAATGGTACACGGGTCTCTAGGGTCCAAGGAAAAGTTACCAAGTATTTTCCCACCTCCCTACTTTCATCTCCCTCTTACTTCCCAGTCCCTTCCCCCCATGCTTGTATGGTCTTCTGGCTTTTTGACCAGTCCTCCCTGGGGATTTTCAAGTACCCAGCTTGCAAATCAGCCTCCCCAGAGGATCTGTCTCTACTCATCATAGTCAAAGGATGTAATCTGTTCTCATGTGGAAATAATTTGTTCAGAGAATGTAAATGATCAAAGCCTATATTTCTGTATTCAGGAGAGGAAGAGAAAATAATAGAAAAGACTTGAGGCTAACTCTAGGTCCTGCATTTACTAAGTCACCTCTGATAAATTACTTGGTAAATTATGTCTTAGAAAAACCATTAGTTTGGTAGGAATAATCAAAATGGGATCCATGTCCCGCGTTTGTAAGAATTAAATGAGTTAACTACATAGATGGTTTGATTCCAATTAGATAAGAGAGTTTCTAAACAGTGAAAAGTAGAAATTTTGCCACACCCTGCCCTCACAATTCTAGCATTTCCAGGTTTCCAAATCTGGGAAATGTAGCTAAGGGCTTTTCCTTTCTCTAGGGACTCCCTTTACAAGTGGTGGAGCTACTTTCTGCTCGAGGACAAAGAAGGAGGGAGGACACACACACACACACACACACACACATTTTCTTCTCTGCCTTCTGACCCTTTGCTATTGCAACTCTAATTTGGGAATTAAATTTTAATAATTCTAAAATCCCATTTCAGTACTTTCCATATACTATTATTTAATGGAATAAGGTTATCAAATCTTATCCTTAACCCTTTTCCCATTTTTTTAAATTTGATGGTACTAGATTTGAATTTTATAGCATTTTCAAGAATCACTTGGGATTAATTTGGGATTCAATTTCACTTGAGAACTAGCTGTTGTAAAGTTGAATTATTTTTAATAAGCAAAATTACTTTCATCCATTTTATTTTTTTAATAGTTAAGGAACATTCACTTTGATATTCATAGTCCTCTAAAGTATAACATAAGCATTACTATTTCTTGTTTAAACATGATCAGTAGCTAACTTGTAAAAAAAAATGGGGAAAGGAGTTAGTCCTACACTTAAAGGAGGCAGTATCCCAAAGAATATGATTTTTAAAATGAGATCAGTAACGTAGAGCTCTTCATCCTGGCTAACACAGTGAAACACCATCTCTACTAAAAATACAAAAAAAAAATAAAAATTAGCTGGGCGTGGTGGCAGGAGCCTGTAGTCCCAGCTAGTTGGGAGGCTGAGGCAGGAGAATGGCATGAACCCAGGAGGCCAAGCTAGCAGTGAGCCAAGATCGCGCCACTGCACTTCAGCCTCGGCAACAGAGCGAGACTCCATCTCAAAAAAAAAAAAAAAGAAATAACATAGAGCTCTTCAAAGTAAAAGTACAATAAATACCAATAAACATATGCATAATTGGGTCTACTTTATTTTTATGGGTAAAATGTATAAATGCATTGCTAATCTATAGATAGATGATTTGGGGAAATAATGAAAAGCTCAGAGTGTTTCATACACTTTCTAGAGTAATTCCAGTTCTAAAGAAAAATTTCCAGGCAAATTCTCAAGTTCAGATCGTAATGTGCCTTTTATCCTATTAGGGGTCATTTCTTTCCTGAGCATTGTAAGGACAATATCTGAGATGTGCTTGATTAATCCATAGGGATTTAAGGCCTTTTGAAAAAGACATTCAAAGACCTAAGCAAATATACCTTCTGATTTTTATAAATATTTTATTCTTTACTTATTTGTCTGAGCAAAATTGCATAACTTACTAGCAACTCCAACCACATGTAACATTTAACTTAAAAAACAAGTAGGGAAGAAAAATGAGGTTTAGTTAAAATTGAAAATTAATTTCTTTTCTCTGTAATACTGACTTCTGTGAGGATTTTTAACAATGAGGTCAATAAAAGTATTTAAAGCCACAGGGAATGATTAGACAGTCTCATCATCCTGCATACAGTGTCCTTCATATTAAAATTCTTCCTCAAGCCCTTTCTTCTCCCCTTCCTTCCTTTTCAGACTGAGCACCTGATCAGAGAAAACCTGCTTGACTGTGTAGCCCTGAGAGTTTGGTTTCCCAGAGGACAGTTCTAGGCCTCTCAACCTAGAACTTTCCACCTGTGTGACCTTGGGCTAGTGGCTTAACCTTCAGAACCTCAGTCTACTCATCTGCAACTGGGTATCCATGTCACATGTTAATGTTGGCATTATATTGAATATTGGGGATTTTGCTAATGAGAGAATGGTTTCCCTCACAACCTCCAATTGCAGCTAACTTATGCTTTGATATAATGTTGCTGTAGGTCAAAAATAAAACAGGCCTTGTGATATGTATTAATGGATAGAGTCAGAAATACAGATTCCAAATTCTTTTTTTTTTTTTTTTTTCTTTTTTATTGATCATTCTTGGGTGTTTCTCGCAGAGGGGGATTTGGCAGGGTCACAGGACAATAGTGGAGGGAAGGTCAGCAGATAAACAAGTGAACAAAGTTCTCTGGTTTTCCTAGGCAGAGGACCCTGCGGCCTTCCGCAGTGTTTGTGTCCCTGGGTACTTGAGATTAGGGAGTGGTGATGACTCTTAACGAACATGCTGCCTTCAAGCATCTGTTTAACAAAGCACATCTTGCACCGCCCTTAATCCATTCAACCCTGAGTGGATACAGCACATGTTTCAGAGAGCACAGGGTTGGGGGTAAGGTCACAGATCAACAGGATCCCAAGGCAGAAGAATTTTTCTTAGTACAGAACAAAATGAAAAGTCTCCCATGTCTACCTCTTTCTACACAGACACGGCAACCATCCGATTTCTCAATCTTTTCCCCATCTTCCCCCCTTTCTATTCCACAAAACCGCCATTGTCTTCATGGCCCGTTCTCAATGAGCTGTTGAGTACACCTCCCAGATGGGGTGGTGGCCGGGCAGAGGAGCTCCTCACTTCCCAGTAGGGGCGGCCGGGCAGAAGCGCCCCTCACCTCCCGGACGGGGCGGCTGGCCGGGCGGGGGGCTGACCCCCCACCTCCCTCCCGGACAGGGCGGCTGGCCGGGCAGAGGGGCTCCTCACTTCCCAGTAGGGGCAGCCGGGCAGAGGCGCCCCTCACTTCCCGGACGGGGCGGCTGGCCAGGCGGGGGGCTAACCCCCCCACCTCCCTCCCGGACGGGGCGGCTGGCCGGGCAGAGGGGCTCCTCACTTCCCGGTAGGGGCGGCCGGGCAGAGGCGCCCCTCACCTCCCGGACAGGGCGGCTGGCCGGGCAGGGGGCTGACCCCCCCACCTCCCTCCCGGACGGGGCGGCTGGCCGGGTGGGGGGCTGACCCCCCCACCTCCCTCCCGGATGGGGCGGCTGGCCAGGCAGGGGGCTAACCCCCCCACCTCCCTCCCGGACGGGGCGGCTGGCCGGGCCGGGGGCTGACCCCCCCACCTCCCTCCCAGACAGAGCGGCTGGCCAGGCAGAGGGGCTCCTCACTTCCCAGTAGGGGCGGCCGGGCAGAGGCGCCCCCCCACCTCCTGGACAGGGCGGCTGGCCGGGCGGGGGGCTGATCCCCCCCACCTCCCTCCCGGACGGGGCGGCTGGCCGGGCGGGGGGCTGACCCCCCCACCTCCCTCCCGGACGGGGCGGCTGGCCGGGCGGGGGGCTGACCCCCCCACCTCCCTCCCGGACAGAGCGGCTGGCTGGGCAGAGGGGCTCCTCACTTCCCAGAAGGGGCGGCCGGGCAGAGGCACCCCTCGCCTCCCGGACGGGGCGGCTGGCCAGGCGGGGGGCTGACCCCCCCACCTCCCTCCCGGACGAGGCGGCTGGCCAGGCAGAGGGGCTCCTCACTTCCCGGTAGGGGCGGCCGGGCAGAGGCGCCCCTCACCTCCCGGACGGGGCGGCTGGCCGGGCGGGGGGCTGACCCCCCCACCTCCCTCCCGGACGAGGAGGGAGGACGCTCCTCACTTCTCAGACGGGGTGGCTGCCGGGCGGAGGGGCTCCTCACTTCTCAGACGGGGCGGTTGCCAGGCAGAGGGTCTCCTCACTTCTCAGACAGGGCGGCCAGGCAGAGACACTCCTCACATCCCGGACGGGGCGGCAGGGCAGAGGTGCTCCCCACATCTCAGACGATGGGCGGCCGGGCAGAGACGCTCCTCACTTCCCAGATGTGATGGCGGCCGGGAAGAGGCGCTCCTCACTTCCTAGATGGGATGGCGGCCGGGCAGAGACACTCCTCACTTTCCAGACTGGGCAGCCAGGCAGAGGGGCTCCTCACATCCCAGACGATGGGCGGTCAGGCGGAGACACTCCTCACTTCCCAGACGGGGTGGCTGCCAGGCAGAGGCTGCAATCTCGGCACTTAGGGAGGCCAAGGCAGGCGGCTGGGAGGTGGTTGTAGCGAGCCAAGATCACGCCACTGCACTCCAGCCTGGGCGCCATTGAGCACTGAGTTAACGAGACTCCGTCTGCAATCCCGGCACCTCGGGAGGCCGAGGCTGGCAGATCACTCGCGGTTAGGAGCTGGAGACCAGCCCGGCCGACGCATCGAAACCCCGTCTCCACCAAAAAAATACGAAAACCAGTCAGGCGTGGCGGCGCGCGCCTGCAATCGCAGGCACTCGGCAGGCTGAGGCAGGAGAATCGCGCAGGGAGGTTGCAGTGAGCTGAGATGGCAGCAGTACCGTCCAGCTTCGGCTCGGCATCAGAGGGAGACCGTGGAAAGAGGGGAGAGGGGAGAGGGGAGAGGGGGGAGGGGAGAGGGGAGAGGGGAGAGGGGGGAGGGGAGAGGGGAGAGGGGAGAGGGGGGAGGGGAGAGGGGAGAGGGGAGAGGGAGCTCTATCTACCACACAGCCTATTTTACTTTCTAAGAGAAATTTTGGTAAATAAAATTTACTCAGATTCCAAATTCTACAGTAGCAACTGAGAAGGAACAGAAGGCAGGGCATATCTCCAGGCCAGGGCCTTTGAATCCCTACACCTAATGTAGGCCCAGGCACATGGTAAGCACTAGATACATGTGCTTTTGAAGGGTCTTTTGATGGATTTTGATAAGTTGCCCCAAGTAGAATGAAGCTGGTAAAACTAGAAGGCAATAGAGATTTATGGGTTAGGAGCAAAAGGTGGGAATCTAGCCCGCTGGGTTCAAACTCCAGCTTTAAAGTGACTTTGGGCAATGTTATTTCTCAGATTCTGGGTTTAAATCTGATCATTCTTCTCCCTATTTGTCCCCCATCCCGTACACTCTTTTAAAACAGTAACAACCACCACCACCACCATCTTTAATGGCTTTTCACTGCCTTTAGGATAAAGTTCCAAATGTGGCCCACAGCATCTGGTCCCTGCCTATCTCACCAGTCTTCTCTTGCTAGTTCTGTTAGCTCAAGCAATAGTGGCCCTTTTTTTTTTTTTCAGTCCTTCGGAAGTGCTACCTGACTCTTTCTTGCTCCTGGGCCGTCTTGTCCAACAGCATCTTGTCTCATCTGTCTGGAGTGATTTTCACCTCCAGCACCAGTAACGCCTCCCTGTTTGCCGGAATAACTCTTAATGTCCAGGCTTAAACATCTTTTTTATCCGTGAGGTTTTTCTTCCCATCCCTGTCTAGGTTAGGGCCCCTGGTATATGCTACTCAGTTTCCCTCTTTCTTGGCACTCACTGCATTGGGATGTCTGTTCCCCATTAGACTCCATGGGATGTTTGTGTGTTTGTAGAGGGCTGGGGTGGGGAGGGGTAAGGGGCAGGAGGTCTACTTTTTTCAGTACTGTATTCCCAGGGTGTAGTCCTGTGGCGGTTCATAAAACTCTCCAAATGGATGAGTGAAGGATTTAATATCGAGAGACCAACATCAGTCTACCTTATAGACTGGTGAAGGGTAATGGAGATCAGCACAATTCTTGGCACACCGTGTCTCAGTCAATGGTGGCTATTATTAATAACACAAATGCTTAATTGATGGATTTCTTTCATTTCTAAATTCTTTGGTGGACACTTTTCCAAAAAGGAGAGTTAAAGGAAGATATGCAAGCTGCCATTTTGCACCCATTCATCTGAAAACTATTTGAGAGTTTTAAAGCAGAACGAGTTGAAACAATGTGCCAGACCTAAAATTGGAACCAACACAGAAAATGGCTTTGATGTGATGGATCTAGTATAATTGTGTGTTTGCAAGGGCCTCGGGTCTGGCTACACTCCAGGTGTAAGCATCCCTAACCCAGTCTATCAATCAGATGTTACCAGTTTGAAGGTTTCTGTTGTTTTTTAAACAGAAATATGAGTGGTGCCTATAGGAATCTACATGTTAGCACTTGGAAAATGACTACAGTGAGTATCACATAAAAACAAAATTTGCAAAAGATAATTATGGAATCCACATGAAAGTCTTACATCTAAGGCTTCTACATGAATAATGAAAGGTGAACACTGTAACTACAGTTAGAATTCTGAGGTAGGATTTTCATAATGAGGACCATGTTATGTACAGCTTGGTGTAACAGACTTGTATCTTCTTTTATTTAAACATTATAAGTGTGAGACTTCTTTTATTTCCAACTGACCAGGTCTCTTAAGTTATAAACTTTGCTGAAAATTTAACATAGGTAGGACAGTTTGTCATAATTCTTAGCACTGGAAGAAACTGTGAGTTAAAGGAACGAGGCCATAATGTTGCTATGTCATGGGTCAGAGCCGATGTTTTAAAATGGGGGCTTTTAATTGACACCCGGGTGACAAGAGTGAAACTCCGTCTCAACAAAAAGAAAGAAAAGGAAAAAGGAAACCAAAAGCTTTTACCAGAACCCCAGGCAAATATCTACTTATGTCTCAGTGGCTGGGGAAGTGGGGAAAAGGGGAAGCGGATACCGGATAAGTAACCAACAGTGATGCTACACTCGGCTTAGTTGCTTCATATTAGCCCAGTTGCAGATGGGAAACAGAAGGGGATTGACTGCTCTGGGTCATCAATCATGCTCTCTTGGTGGGGAGTGGATGAAGAAGAGAAGATGTGACAGGTCATTTCTGGCAACTTCCAAGTCTATAATAGCCTAGCTAGCAAGGGAACTTACTGACAATATTTTGCTATTGACTTATATTTTTTAAAATTATTATGTTATTTAGAGTAAAGTAGATAGCCATATGAGCTGACCTAGATGCTTTCCTCCATGAAAAAAAAAAAATGAGCAACTAGGTTACCATTTGCAATGGTTCATATGTGACTCTGAATGACTGTGTGTCCCTCTATTTTAGAAATATCTGGGCCTTCCTGATGTCCAGGTTGACACACATCCTGTTTTGCCAAGTTGGAAAGAGGTCTGAAAATCCCATTCCATTTTATTTGAAGAAACTACCACAGCATTTCTTCTTCTAACCCTAATGGGAAGCACATGGGGATCATTGAACGTTGGGAGCCCTTTTATGCCCAAATTATGTTTTTTAAGCAAAGAGCTATGATAAAGCGACCTCCAAACATGACCCTGGCAAAAGTCAGTAGCCTTGCTTGTTCTGGCCATGTTCCTGATGTAATCCAAGGTTCTGGGAAGATTCACTTTAATTACAACCCCTTTTGATGTGTTCCTCATGGTCTCTTACATAACATGTATTACAGTTACTAAAACTGAAATTTTCATCTTTGAGCTAATTAAATGGATGTAATTTGTACTTGACTTCTTTTCTTTTAGAAGAGCTGGTTAAGTCAGTATGTTGTACTGTTTTTCTAAAGCACGCAACTTAAATTCTCTTTATTTCTTTAATTTTTGTATTTAAGTAAAACTTTAGCTTTTGTATTCTATTACAAAGATAATAAAAAGACTTATGGCATCATCTAATTTTTCTTTAGCCATCATACAATATCCTATGAAGAATATTTCTTTGGAAAGCATTTTCTTCTTTTTTAAAACATAAATTTTACTGTATATATTTGAGGCTTACAACATGATGTGATGAGATGCATGTATTAATAGATAGTAAAACGGTTGCTATAATGAAGCAAATTCACGCATCTATCCTCTCACATAGTCACTTTTGTGTGTGTGTGTGACAAAAGCTGCTGAACTCTACTTATTTAACAAAAATCCCTAATGCAATACAATTTTACTACCTATAGTCCCCATTTTTTACATGAGATCTCTAGGTGTGTTCATCCTACTTATCTGCTACTTTTTATCCTTTGACCTACATCTCCCTATTTTCTCCCCACTGACCCATAACCACTGTTTCATTCTCCTTGTCTATTTGATTTTCTGTTTTAAGATTCCACATATAAGTTATGTCTTGCACAATTTTTTTTTTCTGTGTCTGGCTTACTCACTGAGCATAGTGTCCAGGTCCATTTATGTTGTGGCAAGCATTAGGATCTCTTTCTTTTTTAAGGCTAAATAATATTCCAGTGTGTGTGTTTGTGTATGTGTGTATATGCATATATACCACATTTTCTTTATCCATTCATTTGTTGACACTTAGGTTGTTTCCAGGTCTTGGCTATGGAACAGTACCACAATGAACATGAGAGTGCAGGTATCTTTATGAGTGGGTGATTTCATCTTTGTGTGTATACCCAGAAGAGGGATTGCTGGGTCATATGGTAGTTCCATTTTTAAATTTCTTTAGGAGCCTCCATACTGTTTTCCCTCATGGCTGTATCAATCTAAATTCCCACCAACATTGTGCAAGGGTTCTCTTTTCTCTACCATCTCACCAATATTTGTTATTTCTTGACTTTTCAATAATAGTCCTATTATCAAAAGGGTGTGAAATGGTATCTAATGAGTATGAGATGGTGTCTCACAGTGGCTTTAATTTGCATCTCCATGGTTGTATTAATCCATTTTCATGCTGCTGATAAAGACATACCCGAGACTGGGTAATTAATTAAAAAAAAAAGAGAGAGAGATTTAATGGACTCACAGTTCCACATGGCTGGGGAGGCCTCACATGGTGAAAGGCAAAAGTTACATCTTACATGGCAGCAGGCAGGACAGAATGAGAGCCAATGGAAAAGGGAAACCCCTTATAAAGCCATTAGATGTCATGAGACTTATTCACTACCATGAGAACAATATGGGGGAAATCAACCCCATGATTCAATTATCTCCCACTGGATCCCTCCCATAACACATAGGAATTATGGGAGTCACAATTCAAGATGAGATTTGGGTGGGGACACAGTCAAACCATATCAATGGTGTTTAGTGATGTTGAGTACCCTTTTCATATACCTGTTGATCATTTTATGTCTTCTCTGGAGAAATGTCTGTTCAGCTTCTTTACCCCTTTTTAAATCAGGTTATTTATTTTTCTGCTATTGAGTTATAAATGTTCTTTATAAATTTTGGGTATTAACCCCTTATCAGATATGTGTTTTGCAAGTACTTTTTCCCAGTCTGTAGGTTGCCTTTTCTTTTTGTTGACTGTTTCCTTTGCAGTGCAGAAGCTTTTTAGTTTGTTGTAGTCTCATTTATTTATTTTTGCTTTTTTAGCCTGAACTTTTGGTGTCGGTGTTTTCTTAATACACTAATAAGTTCTCATGAGAATTGGTTCATTTCCAAAAAGCCTTGCATGGTGCTTATATATGAAAGTGAAAATCTACATTCCTTAACATAAAGCATATGAATAATACTAGAAACACTCCATTCTCCATGTATCATGAAAATATTAGCATATGTTAGAATGCAAGATCAAAAAAGTGTTATAAGTTGTACCATATTACTGATCATGAAATTTATAACTCATAATTTTGGCCTTCAGTTCAACAGCAGCTCTATGTAACAAGCAAGCATCAATTGAACACGTTACGTATGTGCAAGGCACTCTGCTCTGAGTATAGGGAGGAATTAGCATACTGCAGTGCCTGTTCTCAAACGACTCTTATTCCATCAAGAGGAAACAGACAAATAAACAAATAATTACAATGCAGTGCGATCAAACACAATGATAAAAAGTTACACAGAGACCGGATTTAACTCTGTTGGAGGATGGTGAAGATAGGGCGTCAGAGAGGGTTCAGAAGGAAGGCAATGCCTGATGAATAGCTTCTTGATTGAAGGGTGCTGAGGAAGTGGCAGCAGGGAATTCCCTGGGCAGAAGGAAACCAAGTAAGCATTGTGATAAAAGTGCAGATTAACAGTGATGAGAACCGAAACTAAGACAGTGCCAGTGAAATGCTGGCAGGGGATGAATCTGCAGTACTTTGGAGGTAACACTGAAAACCTAGCAATTTGATTTAGTATTGTCCAAAAAGGTTACTAAAGATGAAGCTTACTGGTGGTTCATGGAGATAATTGTGCTGGTCTTGTCTTTTTAATAGATCACTTGATGTGAAGCAAAGTTTTAACAAACACTATATGTGCATAATTTATTTTAATTTGAATATTATATATATATAAATGCCCAAGGCTGTTTGCATAAATAGCATATTATGCAAATACTCTAAGGTATTTGTTCTTGCATAGCAACAGACTGAGGGCAAAATAAGAAAACGATGTAAGCATTTAGTGAACATGGAGAAAAAACCAAACTGAGTCTCACTGATCCTTCCAACTCCTTTCTGCCTGATTGAAGGATTTACTTGGTCACCTACCTCTGCATATTAGTTCCCAATCCTGTCTAATAAATTGCCAAGCAACAAACTGCCTGATTTATTCATTCTGTCAGTATGTTCTGAGATGCTTGGAACTGGAGACAGAGAAATCAAGAAAAGGCTGTAGCCAGGCATGGTGTCATGTGCTACTTGGGAGGCTGAGGAGCAGGGATCACTTGAGCCCAGGAGTTCGAGGCTGCAGTGATCTATGATCATGAGACTGCACTTCAGCCTGGGCAACAGAGAGGACACCATCTCTAAAAAAAGAAAAAAAAAAAAAAAGGAAAAAAAAAGAAGTGGTCATTTGTCCAGTGTAATAAGCACATTCTTAGAAGTGAGGCTTGCAAGAATGCAGAGAAGTGAGCTAACTCTACCTGGTGGCAAAAGAAACGCTTCACAAAGGAAGTGATAATGGAGCTTTGAAGGTTTTAAGAATGGGGAAAAGGAGGAATGTGTGGTGGCATTTCAAATATAGGATACTGTGTGAGATTACATTATTGTTTCCAATTACTTGTTCCATCTCCCTGTGACAGGTTTATATTTCCCTGCCCCATTTAAGGTCAATTTTGGCCATGTGACTTGCTCAGGTCAATAAAATGTGAACAGAAGTGATTTGTGTCACTTATGAGCAAAATTCATCGTGACATTCCAGTATTACTCTTCTCCCTCTGACATGTGAGAAAACCTTTTCCAGAAAGGACCTGCTCATTTCACTTCAGTCCCAGAAAAAAGAAGACTCTTGGAATAAAGCTGAGGCCAACCTGTAGCCAATGTGTAATATACAAGCAAGAAATAGACCTTGCTGTTGAAAACCTCCAAGACATGGGATGCTGGTTACAGCAGCGTACCTTAGGAAAGCTGATTAACACAAAAATAGTCACTGAAAAGGCACAGGACTATGAAAGGGCATAGAGTGGTTGCGGAATGGTGAGAAGTTCAGATTGGCTGAGAGTGTAGACTCCGCGTTTAGAGAAAGAGAGCCAGAAATACTCCAGAAAGGTAGCCTGGGAACAGATTTTCAAAGGGTCTTAAACGTCCTGCTAGGAAAGTTGAGTTTTAGTCTTTAAATAGTAGAAAGCCAGCAGAAGCTAAGGAGTGACCTGATAAGTTTTTTTTTTCTTAGAAAGATGATTCTAATAGGAGGGGAATGATGCTAGTACCAGGGAAATCAGCTAAAGCGTTGTTATAATCCTAACCACCACTATTTATTGTGCACATACCATGTGTGAGGCATTTTGCACCTATTTACCAAAGTAATACAACCACCCCCTGGGGTAGACATTGTAATGATCCTTTTTTTATAGATGAGGAAACTGAGGCACAGAGAGGTTGAATAACTTGGCTAAGTCACTCCAAAGACATTGTAGCATTAGAGTTCCATCCCAAGCAGTCTGGGTGCCAGAATCCATATCCCACTCTCAGAAGCCTAGAAAGTGGTAATAAGCATCTGAAGCACACGGAGATAGAGAAGAACATCTCAAGTCTCATATTTATGGGGCTGCGGAGGCTGAAGGTGGGCATGAGGTGAAGCTTAGGGGTGACAGAGATGCAGGAGCCACAGATAATGCCTCATTCTTTACTGAAGAGGCTCTATTGGTGCTGAAGCAATGAATTGGAATGAGGGGAAAAAAGAGCAGGTTTAGGAAAGGAAAATGACGAGTTTTGCTTGGGATACATTAATTTTGAGGCAGATGTGAGATCAGGTGGAGATGACCTACTGGCAGTTAGAATACGGGACCGAAGCTAGGAGCGATGTGGGGTGGAGACAGATCTAGGTGGGGCAGAAGGCCAGGTAGCAGATTAATTCACCCTGGCAGATGTAGAAAGTGACTTGAAAAGAGTGTCGAGGGAAGAATTTGGAGGAACCCCATGATTTAAGGAGTAGATCTAGGAGGAAGAGCCAGAGAAACTTTGACTGGGAGGCAGTGATAAGGGAAAGGAAGGTGGCAAGGAGAGAAGAGAGGATGGGTTTTCAAAATGATGATCACCACAATGACTTAAAACTGGAGGAATTAGGAGGCAACCACAGCCACCTCTGTTTGTGGCACACTCCAGCCATAGTGACTTTGAGAAACAAGAACCTCCACTTCCACAGCAGCATAAATCACATTGCACCTTATGAGTATCCCAGTGGAGGAGGTACAAGGATGCATTTGGGTGGAGGTGGAGAAAAAGTAGAAAATGAGCTTCCCTGATGATGACTCTCATAGAATTAAGTACTTTTATACTAATTTATAACTGCAGAACTTATTTATGAACTTCTAAAATGACAGATTCCCATAAATGGGGAAAAAAGTGCATTGCTTCAATTTACAGGAATTGCCTAATTCCAAACATAGTAATGAGAAGGATTTAAAATTAAAATCCTTTCGGGAACACTCTTCTACCTGGAAGAGCTAGCTTATTAGAGTCACCTCTTATGTGTTCTCCATTAACACTATTAAATTTCAACAGCCTGTAACTGTTGAATATTAAGATATTTGCATAGAATTCCCCAGGTTTTTGGATGACCTAGTAGAATATCACATTTTTAAAAACACACGAATAGCTCAAAGCTACACAGAGTTTATTATGCAACATTCTATTAGGAATAGCTCAAATGAATGCTTTATAGTAGAAGAAAGTGTTACAGTATTTTGTCTATAACATAATTGACTTTCTTGGTGAGTATACCTCAAATTATTGAGGTATGTTGAGATGGTGTTTGGAAAATGTTGCTTGGAAACTTGGGGTTAAACAATCTTGATTTTATTTTTCTATTGCAGGACTTCTGAGAGCCTTCGGTGTGCTGGTTTACATTGCATAGCTCTAGAGATGGGTATTATGTAGGAGTTCCTAAACTTAACTGACCATACATAGATTCCCCTCTTTTTTTTTCCAAAAATATTTGACCTACTTTATGAAATGTCCTATATAGCAGATTATATTTCTGTTCAAAATGTTGGCTTCTCCTCCCTGTGGTATACCTTTTCTGTAGAAATATTATCCTTCTCTACTTCACTGGCCCCAAGTGTGGCCACGTGACCTGTTTTGGCCAATGTAACATGGCTGTGGGTAAGGTGTGTTTCTTCTATCAGACACTCGAAGAGCCAGGTGTAGTTCATCTATTCTTTGTATCCTTTGCTACAAGACCAGCTATGTCCCAAAGTTTGTTCTGACATCTTAGAGTTCTGGAGAGTCCTAGAATGGAAATGTAAATGCATAAAAAATAAGTCTTTGAAATTGTAAGCCATTAATATTTTGCATAATTTGTTACCACAGCCAACTGAGCCTAAGGTGACTAATGCCTTCTACTTCTAAGTATTTCTAAATTATCTGAACCTTTACCACTTTTCACAGGTGTACTCATTCTGTATTGATTGTCTAAATGAGGAAGTGTTCTTGGAATTATTCTTTAGGACAGTACACTTGAAGGTGAACTAAAAAAAATATATATGAAACGTGTCTTAAAGAAATGGTGTCTAGGCTGCGCGTGGTGGCTCACGCCTGTAATCCCAGCACTTTGGGAGGCTGAGGCAGGCAGATCACCAGAGGTCAGGAGTTTGAGACCAGCCTGTCCAACATGGTGAAACCCTGTCTCTACTAAAAATATTTTTTAAAAGTTAGCTGGGTGTGGTGGTGGACACCTGTAATCTCAGCTACTCAGGAGGCTGAGACATGAGAATCACTTGAACCCGGGAGGCAGAGTTTGCAGTGAGCCAGGATCACACCATTACACTACACACTACAGCCTGGGTGACAGAGTGAGACTGTCTAAAAAAAAAAAAAGAAATAGTGTCTAGTAGTTACCTGGAATTTTATCAAAAATGAGTATTCTTGGTTGGGCGCGGTATCTCACGCCTGTAATCTGAGCACTTCGGGAGGCCAAGGCAGGCGGGTCACCTGAAGTTGGGAGTTCGAGACCAGCCCAACCAACATGGAGAAACCCCGTCTCTACTAAAAATACAAAATTAGCTGGGTGTGGTGGTCCATGCCTGTAATACCAGCTACTCAGGAGGCTGAGGCAGGGGAATCACTTGAACCCGGGAGGCAGACGTTGCGGTGAGCCGAGATCACACCATTGCACTCCAGCCTGGGCAACAAGAGCAAAACTCTGTCTCAAAAAAAAAAAGAAAAAGAAAAAGAAAAAGAAAAGAAAAGAAAAAGGAAAAGAAAAGAATATTCTCAGGCTCAATTCTCAGAGATTCTGATTTAATGGGCCTTGGATGGGTCCTAGGAATCTGAATTTTAAACTAGATATTACCAATGCAGCTTGTCTGTTAACCACACCTTGGAAAAATGCCACTCTAAAGCCACTGTTTGATTAACAGTCATGTGATAACATGCATTTAAATAAATGTCATTTCAATTTAAGAAGGCACCATGGAGGGTCCTCCTTGGAATTCCTGGAAGCATGTATGAAATCGGTTTTATCACATTTGAGTTTATATTCATTACATTTTAGTGCAAAATATTTTATGCACAAATGATACTTTCATGCTTAAATGCCTATGTTGTTCAAAAAGCCTGATTCTAAGTGACCCTTAGCTCTTTCAAAAAAATAAAACCAAAACCAATCTGCTTTAAAAAGATTAAGTTCTGTTACCAATGAAGATCAAGGGCTATTTCAGTTGCAAGTGACAGAAACTTAATTCAAACTGTGTTAAGCAAAACAAACATTGGTTACAGAGCTAAAACGTCCATGGTTTTTGAGAGGATGAAGTTCTTGGTTGACAGGGCAGGACATGTCAAAACTGGAGAGAAGCACTCTGGGAAGGTGTCTGGGAGGTGGGGATGCTATCAGTCAGTGGGCAGGAAGAGGAGGGTGTGCAGGTTCTTGTGGGAGGAAGACTAGGCAGGCAAGGCACTATCTGGACAGTGTGGGAAAAGGTGAAGGGGCAGTCTAGGCAGATGACTGGCACCGGGGAGATTTGGCCAGGTGTGGTAAGTGGAAGTCCTGAGAGCTGGGTAGGGAATAATCAGAAAGGAAGGAGTAGGTGGGTAGGCAGAGCGAGAGGTGTCAGTCAGCTGAAATCAGGGCTCCACTTACAATTAGATCTAGATACTCAAAACGTAGCTTCAAATATCTGTTTCTTTCCATCAATCAGCACTACATCCTCCTCCATTGTTAGCTTCATACTCAGACATTAAGTCAGGATGAGAAGAAAGGAGAGGGAGGAGAATGAGTTGGCTGAATACCATGACCAGATGTTTAGAAACCAAATCATAAAAATCTTTTTAACTGGTGTCTTTGAATGTCTTAAGCTTTTCAAGAAATTCTTATAACCTTCAGTATCTGTTTGTGTCATCAGTGTCAGTTCAAATCGATTCCACTGACAGCTTGATAAATGATTTCCAATTTTATCTCAGACAAATGCAGTATGGTTCAATCAATGGTTTTGCTTATGTGAGCACTTTAGGATTGTGTCCGATCCATTTCTACTTAAAAATTTAGTTTCAGTGTTGCTTGACTAATTTTCACAACTCTGTGCTTTGAATGTGTCTGAATATTGCCCCGAATCCCTCCCTATAACAGGCATGAAGAAAATCTGAGATAGAAATAATACGTACTTGATTACTTGATCCTTTATCACAGGCAACTAACTACTGTAACCAGATGATTCCCTGCTGACAGTATTGTGATACCTGCCAAAGAAACTGTCTAATGTCACGTTAACACATTAAAAATGACAACCAGCCAAGCCTCCAAGCCTTCTTTCACTCTTGGCATTTGTAGTTGTTTGCTTATCGGATGGTGTCACGTTTCTATGACTCCCAGCGCTGGCTCGCATTATAGTCAAGTGGAACCAAGAAAATGCCGGCAAGTCTGTCATGGAAAGCTAGGCCTATAATGCACAGGACAACCCTCTTTAACCAAAAATTATCTGGCTCTGGATGTCAAGAGTGCCAAGGTTGAGCAAGGTTATGCCTGTTTTAGATAATCATAGGAACTCTGGCTCTTACCTGTAAGAAATTGAAAGGCATGATCAGGTTTTAAGCAAAAGGAAGAATCATCCAAGTTACATTTTTAAACAGGATTGTTCTGGATATGATGTTGACCACAGATAGCAGTGGAGCAAGCAGGAAGCAGAGAGGACTGTTAGCAGATTATTGCAATAACAGACAAGAGATGATAGTGACTTAGACCAGCAAGGTGGTTTTTGAGGTTCACAACTTTAAATTTGGTTCTTTTATCCCTACCATAGAGATGAGGAAACAGAGGCTCAGGGAGGAATATAACCAGGCCACGTGGCTGATTAAACTACGGCATTAGTATGTGGGCCCAGCAGTCTGATTTCAAAGCCATGGTCTTTCCACAGCGTTATGATGCCCTTCCCCCATCACCTTCCTCTGTATCTCTTTCTCAAACAAAATGCAAAACCAGTGACACAGGAATAAATCCTAGAAAGAGCAATCTTCACAAGGTTCCTTTCCAGGCCTACCATTCCAAGTATCTGAGCTAAACCGACTTGAGCCTGGGTCACCTCAGTTACCCAAATGTGTCTCTTTGAATTTCCCCCTAAGGACAGGATTGGTCCCAGAACCCAGAGCAGGGATGAGCCTATAGGTGGGGGGCCTCTGGGTCCTACAGAGGATGGAGAAGAGATATGAGAGGTGGGAAACCAGTCCAGCACATTTTCTGGATCAGCGGACTGTGTAATGTGTGTTTATTAATTTGTGCCCCAAACCACAGCTGCCCATGGACTCAGCACAGCCATTAGTGGATTTCTGACAGTCTATGGCAGGCAGCCCTGTGTTCTTCACATTTGTCACAATTTAGACTTTAAACAATTCAGAGTGGTCTCTTTTCATGTATAGGAAGCTCTCTCTGGGCAAACAGTGGGTAACCAGCACATCAGACAATGGCATCAGATTGCAAACTTGTCTCCGTAAATTGAAGTAATCAGAAACAAACAGATACAAAGTTGTTTTATAAAACCTCTTAAAGTATAATATACATAAATATAAGTGCATATATCATAAATGTATATATTGGTGAATTTTTATAAGCTAAACACTAAGAACATTATCAGTACCCTGGGGCCCCCACCATCCCCTTCCAATCACTACTCTTCCAAGAGTAGCTGCCATTCCTGACTTTTAATACTGTAAATTAGTTTTGCCAGTTTTTGAACTTTTTCTAAGTGGAATCATATACAATGTTCTTGACTTATTTCCTCCAACATCACGTTTGTGAGATTCATCTGTGTTGTTAAGTTTAGACCATTTATTTTCGCTGTTATATAATATGACATATGAATACAAAACAGTTGATCTGTTCTGCTTGGATGGGCATGTGGATAGTTTCCAGTTTGGAGTTATTATGAATAGTATGCTGTGACAATTTCAGTGCATGCCTTTTGGTGAAAACATGCACAAGTTCCTGTTGAGTATATACGTAGGTGTGGAATTGCAGGGTTGCAGGGGAACAAAAGATGTCTTGATAGGATGAAATATAACATATTCTAGCTACAGAGGTAAAACAATGTGTATAGATATTACAGGGAAGGTTTGGATAGGCTCAAGAATGAAAGCAAAAGTCCAGAGCTTAGGAAAAGACTGTGACCGTCAGCATGCAAAGTAGAGTATAGTCTAAGCTAAGGAAAATGATGGTGTGTGTAGATAGTTAGGTAACTTGCAGAAACCAAGTGGCAGCAGTGCTGGGTAGTAAAGGGCTTTCGTTGAAAGACCTGAGTTCGAACTTGCTCTCAGTTTGACTGTGTAACTGAGGTGTGTCACTTGACAGCTCAAAGCCTTGACTTTCCCTTACAGAAAATTGTTGAGAAGATTAAATTCATTCATTCAACAATGATTGATTGACTACCTACCCATGTGCTGAAGACTGGAGATCCAGCAGCAAACAAAAAAGTGTCCTTGTCCTCATTGATTTTACTGGGAAGGAATACCCATGGTAAACAATGGCCATTTAATGACAATTATGAAAATTGCAATCACGGAATCTAACCAGTCTGGGGGGTCTGGGAGGAGTGTCTGAGGCAAGTAGACATGAGCCAGGCCAAGAATTGGGGTGACAAATTTCAGGCAGATGAAATAGCATGAAGGAAGTCTATAGAGGGAAGGAGCCTGGCATGTGTAAGGAAAAGAGACAGTGAGTGTGGCTGACAGGAGTAAGCAGAGGGGAGAGTGAAGACCAGATGCAGTGGCAGGCCAGGCTTTTAAGTGGTTGGCTTACCTTGATTGCTTTTTTTTTGTTTTGTTGTGTTTTTTTGAGATGGAGTCTCACTCTGTTGCCCAGGCTGGAAAGCAGTGGTGCCATCTCGGCTCACTGCAACCTCTGCCTCCCAGGTTCAAGCAATTCTCCTGCCTCAGCCTCCCAAGTAATTTGGGACTACAGGCATATGCCACCATGCTCGACTAATTTTTGTATTTTTAGTAGAGACGGGGTTTCAGCATGTTGGTCAGGCTGGTCTGCCTCAGCCTCAAGTGATCTATACCCCTCAGGCTCCCAAAAATGCTGAGATTACAGGTGTGAGCCACCGCACCCAGCCCCTTGATTGCTTTTTAAGCCTTTTAAACTGAAGGCAAAAAGAGGACTGGGAAATAGGGTGGGAGTGGTGACAAAATCAGGAAAGTGCAAAAATATATGCTGATTTGTAAATTTACATTTCAGTATTCATCCAGTCATTCATTTATATTTATGCGATGAGGGACTACCAAGTGCATCTGATCATGTCTGAAATTATTTGGGTGTCAATAACTACTGAATGGGATGAATGCATAAATAGTAACTTACAAGGTCAACACGCTGGCAAAAGAAATTCTGTTTAAAATTATTTAATTTCATTTGCTCTGATATTAAGTTAGTTCTTTCAGTAGATTTTCATTCTAGGAACAGTCGCTAATATTTGTTGAATGCTTACTATGCATCAACTTCTGTTCTAAGTAATATGGTAATATGTAACAGGTATGTTTTCTCATTCACTCCTAACCACAACAACGCAGACTGGTAGGATTCATTATTATCCCCTACTTTACTGATGGTGAAGTAGACATCGAAAGGCACACTGACCCACTGGCCTGAGATCACCTAGTTAGTAAGCAGAGAGTCAAGATTTGCACTCAGGCAGTCTGATTCCAGCTCAAAAGCTCCTAATGGCTACTTCTATCTTCCAGAAAGAAGTCACAGACAAGCAACACAAATATCTGGTTGGTTTAATGGTTGCATTTCTCATTTTAAATTAGTAAATTGGTATTGTGCATTACACATTAAGCTCTTGTGAGCTGATTAGTGTGACTTGACTCTCTAGGGTTTTGCTCCCTTCTAGTGAACTAATAAGGCTGAATTTCCAAACCTGCAATCCAGCTGTGGATCAATGGTTAGAACACAGGAGAGTGACAGAAACAAAGATGGGGAAAGTTGCAGCGGCCACATCTTGCAGGTTATATAGACCATGCACACAGTTTGAACTGTTTCGTAGTGTGTAGGGAAGGAGTATGATTGGTTAGGACGTGATCACAACAGTTTGGATGAGAGATGATGGTGACTTAGATGACTATGATGGTAGTTAAAATGGAGATGAAATAACAGATTCTAAGTAAAAGGCTGCACAAAGTGCTTGGCATGTAGTAGGTGTGCTATTAAGGGGTAGCTATTGTTAACAACCATGGCAAATTCATTTCAATCCAGCAGGTTACATTTCATGGATTGGAAATGACTGCCTGAAGCATAGCGTTGGAAGGATATTCTGACCCCCCTTCAGGCCCGCACAGAAGGAGCACTAGGATAGACTGGAGATGTCTGTCATAAGCTCTGGATAAACAGGTGGTAGCACAAATGTTGAGGGGTGCTTTATAAGGATTTTCAAATCAATAGTTTGGATCTGTGCCCCCACCCAAACCTCATGTTGAATTATAATCCCCAATGTTGCGGTGGGGCCTGGTGGGATATGAATGAATCATGGGAGTAGGTTTCTCATGAATGATTTAACACCCTCCCCTGGGTGCTGTTCTCATGACAGTGAGTGAGTTCTTGCAAGATCTGGTTGTTTAAAAAGTGTGTAGCACCTTCCCCTCACTCTATATATCTTGTTCCTGCTCCTGCCATGTAAGACACCTGCTCCTTCTTTGCCTTCTGCATGTTTGGAAGCTTCCTAAGGTCACCCCAAAAGCAGAAGCTTCTATGCTTCCTGTATAGCCTGCAGAATTGTGAGCCAATTAAGCCTCTTTTCTTTATAAATTACCCAGTCTCAGGTATTTCTTTATAGTAATGTGAGAACAGACTAATATACAAGTAAAGACAAGATTCTTATACAGACGATTTTGAATCGTTTTTCTCCATAATAATATTCAAAGATAAAGTGGGCTTAAGCTATAGTAAAAACAATCCTATTTATTAGAAAAAAGCAATACCTAATGGATGATGAACCACAGAAACTTACAAAATTGACCTTCGGTTTGAAAGTACTCATGGGTAATGTCCTCCCTGCAAACAAAAGATTCCACAGGCAAGTTAGTTCGACTTAGGTCAAATGTTTTAGGCCTCTCTTAGAGGTTCATGATGCATATTAGCATGCTAAAAGTTCAGAAAGGGAAACACACTAAAAGACACATTTTTAAGGTTGTTTAACCAGAAGTTTCCAAATTCATTGACCATGGGATATTTTTTCACTTTATGCTTAACATCTCATAGAAACATAATGCCTGCATTAATATTGCATTATGATAACAAGACATTGTGCTACAAAATTGGTAATGTCATGTCATCTTTTTTCTTCTGGCTTTTGTACAGCTCAATCAGTAGGAGCAAAAGAGAGGAGGAGAAGGAGGCTAGTGCTTTTTTTTTTTTTTTTTTTTTTGAGCTGGAATGCAGTGGCACAATCTTGGCTCACTGCAACCTCTGCTTCCTGGATTCAGGTGACTCTCCTGCCCCAGCCTCTTAAGTAGCTGGGACTACAGACACCCACCACGACCCCCAACTAATTGTTTTTGTATTTTTAGTAGAGACAGGGTTTCACCGTATTGGCCAGGCTGGTCTCGAACTCCTGACTTCAAGTGATCCGCCCGCCTCAGCCTCCCAAAGTGCTGGGCTTACAGGCATGAGCCACTGTGCCCAGCCGACTAGTGCATACTATTTGTTCGTTTCTAGCGAAAGATGCTCACTTAATGATAACTGGTTGTATATAGCAGCACCTTGGCTCTGAATCTGATCACTGACGTTGTGGCTAACAATATTTAACCTTTGGCTGATGAAGATCAAGTTGCAGCCTACACCCACATTTTGAAGTTGCTTAAATTTGGACTACTCAGGAGACACACAGATTCTACAGATGTGAGCCAGTCACAGAACACTAGGGCTTATTCATTTTCAAAGTTTCCAATTTTTAGTTCAGTGCTTCGTACATAAAAGAGGCTCACAAATGGCTTTTGAGTAATGAATGAATACACAAATGAATGAATAATTATGGTAACTATTTTTGCTCATGAGAAAAGGTAATTAATTATAAGAAGAGTAAGTATTGTGCCAAATCTAGGATAAATTTTAAATAACACAATAGCCTTAAAATTAAACAAGAGTTCTTTTTTTGTTCTGTGGAGATTTAGCAAGTTAGATCTACTTTTGTCTGAATTATACATGCTGAAAAAATGGCATCTTCAGACAAAAATTGGCTAACGTTATTAAGTAACTTTGTCCTTTAATTAGGCAAGTCACTGAATCTCTTTGTTTTCTTGTCTCCTGCGATAGGTGAACTCTAAGTTCTAAAGTGTCCATGAATCTATTCACTTATAAATATGATGCTTTGTACTTTTCTTTTCTTGCAACACTGGGAAAGTGCATAATGTTCATTCTAAAACCCAGTCTAAGTCCAGACCGAAAAAGCCTCAGGAAAGCACAGAATTCCAACATGTTTTGCAAGAAAATCCTCACTCATTAAAGGTATGCTCATAGGAGGAAAACAAGAACTCTATTATATTTTCCTACAGAAGAACTGTATGAAGGCCTCTCCACAGAATCTCAGCAAGAACAGCACTCTCTTCTGGGACAATCTTGATGAACATGGGCTACCTTGGGAATTGGTGACTTGGGCAGGTCCCCTAATAATCTTTAGGTACCATTATAAGCCAACACTTACATGTACTTACTAAATAGCAGCCACTGTTCTAAATGCTCTACTTAGACAAATTCATTTAATCCTAACCATAGCCCTAAGAACTGGGTGGGATTATTATCTTCATTTTACAGATGGGCAAGTTAAGGTATAGCATGCTTAATTATCTAACTGTTATGGACCTATTAAATGGTGAGGAATCAAGATAGTATGGGTCCAGAATCTCTGCTGGTAACCCCTCTGCTATACTGCCACTCAGGATATCATCTAGCTATTGACGAAGGCTGAAACAGACTAAGTCAACTGACACTTATCGGGAGTCCACCATATTAAATGCTGTAAAGAACTGAGGGGGAATAAAATGATGAGGGCCTCATTAGTGCACTTACCCAGCTAACAAATAAGCAACATACTCTAGGCAGAATGAAATGAATATTAGAATAAAGATTCTTCGGAAAGAGGAGGTAGAATTTGATATAGCCTTGAAGAATAGGATTTTAATAGATAGAGTGGAAAGACAACATTTCAGATTCAAGCAACAGTGTGATTTTAGGGTGTGCCAATTAGGCTTGTCTGCCCAGATTGTAAGACACACAGTAGGGCAGTGGTCCCCAAACTTTCTGGCACCAGGGACCAGTTTCCATGGGAGAAAATGTCTCCATGGACTGGGGTTGTGGGGATGATGGTTTCAGGATGAAACTGTTCCACCTCAGATCACATCGGGCATTAGATTCTCATAAGGAGTATGCAACCTAGATCCCTTACATGTGCAGTTCATAATAGGGTTCACACTGCTATGATAATCTAATGCTGCTGCTGATCTGACAGGAGGTGGAGCTCAGGTGGTAATGCTCGTTTGCCTGCTTCTCACCTCCTGCTGAGCAGCCTCCTGCTTCTCACCTCCTGCTGAGCAGGGTTCCTAACAGGCCACAGTCCAGTGAACCCTGCAGTAGGGGATGACATCTGGCTCTTGAAGAGTCTCAATGCTGTGCTGAGTCTAAATGTCATTGTGTAGGCAATAAAGACTAATTTGACTTTTACTTTGGAGTATAACTCGAGATAGAATGGTGGGCTATAATCTGAGCAAGAAGAATGAGAAATTAAATCAAGGCAGTTTCAGTAACAAGTGTAAAAATGGGTGATGTGGTACCAGGGTGTTGCGATATGGTGCCCAGACCTCCCCTTCAGTAATAATGATCAGATTATCCAAGTCACTGGGAATGCTGCCAAAAGAGGGCCTTCGGCCAAGGTCATGACCTCTTCCTGGGATGGTGGCATCAATGACTGATCATCACTGGGGACATAAAGGCCCCTACCTGTCACCACAGCTCAGGACAGCTCTGAAGGGCCATCTCAGCCTCAGAACTCACCACATTGTAGTTGAACTTATTCTCTGCCCAGTTGTGCTTTCTTTCCTTCTCTTTGACAAACTACTGTCTCAAGAGCACTCCCAATAAACCTCTCCCACACTAATCTCTGTCCTAGAGTCTGTATCCTGGGACGCTCAACCTGCTTCTGATGGCTGTAAGGTGCATTATAAAAACAAAACCCCCAGTTGGGCATGTATGCATGAATGTAGCAAATGAAGGAGAAGAAAAAGTCATAGATGATGCCCAACCAGCATAGCTAGGAGGGTGGTCTTAGCCAGCATGGTCACTCCCTTGACTAACTATACCCAGCCCCTCAGTGCGGTGTCTCTTCTTGACCCCTATAATCTACTCACACATGCGGCAGAGGGATTCATGCTCCAAATCTTGCCATGATGTGCAGAAGAAATTCAAGAGTCCTTTATCCTGCCTACAACATCCCACCTAATTGGCCCCCCAGATACCTCTCCAACCTCCGCATGCTTCTGGACTCCAGCCACACTGACCTCCTTGCAGTTCTGGAACATGCCAACCATGTGCCTGTTGGTCCCCCAGAAACTCCCATAGGCCCTTGTCTCATTTCATTTAGCCCTCTCTGCTCAAAAATTCCTGCTCAAGAAGGCCTCCTCCAACTACTCCATTTAGCATAGAAACCCCTGTCGTTCTCTATCCCTTTAAACCCACTTAATTTTTTTCCAAAGCACTTATTTCAAGTTGCCATTGGTACATTATTTACCTATGTGTTTATGCATGGTCTCTTTCTCTCTCTAGAATGAGAGCTCCATGAAGGCAAGAACTTTATCATCTTCACTGTTATATCCCTGGTCAGGCACATAATTTGTACATAAGTTAATGAAAATGAGAGTCATAGGAGAAGTGTGTTTTCAGCATAAAATATCAGCTCAATTTTGAATAGGTTGAATCTGAACAGCCTTTACAACAAAGCAATCAGATCAGATGGTTAGAAGACAGTTACTCATAGTACCCAGTCTCTGTGAGGTGTAGGGAGAGAATGAGCTAGAATGGCAGTTCCTAAGTTGCTCTGGGGGAATATTAACCTCATGGCAGGCTCTTTGAAATACAGAATGGTTGGGCCAGGTGGTGGCTCATGCCTATAATCCCAGCACTTTGGGAGGTCGAGGTGGGCAGATCACCTGTGGTCAGGAGTTCGAGACCAGCCTGGCCAACATGGCAAAACCTCGGCTCTACTAAAAATACAAAAATTAGCTGGGCATGGTGGCGTGCCCCTGTAGTCCCAGCTATTTGGGAGGCTGAGGTAGGAGAATTGCTTGAACCCAAGAGGCGGAGGTTCCAGTGAGCCAGATCATGCCACTGCACTCCAACCTGGGCAACAGAGTGAGACTCAGTCTTCAAAATAAATAAATAAATAAATAAATAAATAAATAAATAAATAAATAAATAAATAAATACAGAATGGTCATATTCCTTCAATGAAATAAAAACCAAACAGCTTTAATAAAAGAAAAATTAATAAACAAATAATGGATAAGAGGGAGATGAAGAGAAACAGAATGAGAGACAGAGAAACGAAGGGGATTTATTGGCTCATGTAACAGCAATGTCCAGAGGTTCAGGCTGGACAAGATCCAAGGACTCCAACAGTGATCCCAGAATTTGGTCTGTCTCCATCTCTCAGCTCTGCTAGTCACTTCTCTGAGGGTCTGCATTCTCAGCCAGGCTCTTTCCAAACAGACCACATGGAAAGTAGATCACCAGAATTGGTTCCAATTCCTTTCTTTCAACGAATGCAGTGAAAGATGGTGCCTCTTTCACAACAGTTCTTTAAAAAAATCAAAGGAATTGGACCTAAGGAGCTGGTCTGGCTTGAGTCCTAGGCCCAGAGGGATAAATGGTCTGATTCACTTAGACTGGGTCATCTCTAACACTGTGCGCTGCAGGTTCCCAGGAGCTGATGATGTGCCTCTCTTCCCGACTCCATGTTTAGTGATTTCACCTTGGTAGCTTGAAGTTGGCCATGGTAAAAGTATTTACACCATGGAAAATGTCAAATGCTACAAATCAAGGATTTTCTTCTTTTTTTTTAGAATTGGTTTTTAACACTTACCAATGAATCACTTGTCATATGAACATTTCTAAAGCCAGGAATGGGGGACAGATTCACCAGAACTCAGGGACTAAGAATGAGGAATAGGTTCCCTAAAGGACAATCAAGATATTGTTACCAGGAAAAGGGATGACTGTTGGGAAGCATCCTCCCATATATTATATTATTACATTACATTATGTTATAATTGAGGATCCACAATGAACTAAGGGTTCTAAAAAGGCCTGTGACTTATAAAGCTGTTTAACTCAGTGTTATCCAACCTTCTGTGATTAGAAAGTCTCCTTTTTCATAAACTTCTGATTAACTTCTCAATGCCTTTGGAAAATAGTGAACAAGAGTATAGAGATATTAATACAAAAGAAGGGAACTAACAATTTATATGTAGATCTATTGCTGTGTTAGTGGCTGGGGGAAAAAAGACTCTTAATGTTTTCCTCTCCCTTGAATGGCAAATAGAAAATGCCTAAAATGAAGAAAATATTGATTTTAAACCAATTGATATGTCTGCAAACTTTATTTTAACTTTGAGCCACTAAAAGGGATTTAAAATCAAAGGAACAATATATTTCCTATATCTTTTAGGCTGAATATTATATGTTAATTCTAATATTTTTATGAGCTGTAATTAACCTTCGGTCATTGAGAAATCAAATACTCAGGCTTTTAAGCTTATATCTAAAACTTCATCTAGTGCTATGATAGGAAGAAAAAATGAAAGACAGAAAGCAATAAAAATTAATTTTAAAATAGTTTCTTTTTTTTTCTTTTCTTTTTTGGCAACTCAGGCTAATCAAGGACATTCTGACCATGTTTTGAGAGTCTTACTACGTAAGCTTCATCAGAGTCTTCATAAGACAAAGGGCTTTGTCTCACTCACTGTTGTTTCCTTAGCATGCATATGTATTAAGTACTCAATAAATATTTGTTGAACACTGAGTTTTAAAAATCAACAATGGGGCCAGGAGCAGTGGCTCACGCCTGTAATCCCAGCACTTTGGGATGCCGAGGTGGGGGGGATCACCTGAGGTCTGGAGTTCGAGACCAGCCTAACATGGAGAAACCCTGTCTCTACTAAAAATACAAAATTAGCCAGGCATGGTGGTGCATGCCTGAAGTCCCAGCTACTTGGGAGGCTGAGGCAAGAGAATCACTTGAACCCCGGAGGTGGGGGCTGCAGTGAGCCGAGACTGCGCCATTGTACTCCAGCCTGGGCAACAAGAGCGAAACTCCGTCTAAAAAAAAAAAAAAAAAAAATCAACAATCATGACAGAGGTATATTTTATCCACTTGATGCTTTCTCATATACATCATCTCATTTCATATGTTTTGTGGACATATGAAGGCACTGTCTGCCCTTCCCACCTTCCTTCATGTAGGAATTTACCTTCCCCCAATAGTTATGTCACCATCCGGGACTTTATATTCTTTTACGTGGCCTTTCTCCCTTCCCTTTTTGCCTAAATTAGTTAGGCAATAGCTATGCTGCCATTTGGGACTTAATATTCTTTTTCATGATCTTTACCCCTTCCTTGTTTGCCTAAATTAGTGAGGGCTGTATTTCTATCACTTGCAGGAAAGGAATCTTCATTGAACAATTTTCATTGTTATATCTGTTATACTGAAAACTATATTAATGGAATACTGATATGCTTTGTTCTTCAACTGAAAATTTTTATTTTCTAAAGATAAAGTATTAAACATCCAAGGCTCAATACTGAATATAAGTCTAGTATAATTTCAACAAATTCCTTACTAAACTGCTGTGCAAAATAAAGATGAAAGCTCACACCTGTAATCCCAGCACTTTGGGAGGCCAAGGTGGATGGATTGCTTGAGGCCAGGAGTTTGAGATCAGTTGGCCAACGTGGCGAAACCCTGTCTCTACTAAAAATACAAAAAATTAGCCAGGCATGGTAGCAGGCGCCTGTAATCCCAGCTACTCGGCAGGCTGAGGCAGGAGAATCACTTGAACCTAGAAGGTGTAGGTTGCAGTGAGCCGAGATTGCACCACTGCACTCCAGCCTGGGTGACAAGTGAGACTCTGACTCAAAAAATATATATATGTGTGTGTGTGTGTGTGTGTGTGTGTATATAGTGTGTGTGTATATACATTGTGTGTATATATATATACATACGCATATGTATAACACTCTCTAAATCCAATGGAGACAAAAATAACACTCTCTAAAGCCAATGGAAGTGTCTAGGGATGCTCCCGGCTGTTGGTGGTTTTGAATATAACATCACTTTCAGGTTGAAGAAAGGAGTTACCCACCAGAGATGAATAGCAGTATGAGAATCCAGTCATGGGGGACTGGGTGTGGTGGCTCACACCTGTAATCCCAACACTTTGGGAGGCTGAGATGGGAGGATCCTTTGAGCCCAGGAGTTTGAGACAAGCCTGGGCAACATAATGAGACCCTGTCTCTACAAAAAATAAAATTAGCCAGGCATGGTGGTGTGTCTGTAGTCCCAGCTACTTGGGAGGCTGAGGTGGGAGGATCACCTGAACCCAGGAGGTCAAGGCTGCAGTGAGCTGTGATGGTGCCACTGCACTCTAGCCTGGGCAGTAGTCTAAAAAAAAAAAAAAATCCAATCATGGGGTCTCAAAGCAGAAGAGAGTAGTGTGGGGTAGGGGGATGGGCTGATCCTACAGAGACACAATTCCGCACTCAAACAACACCCGAAGGAAAGAGCAAGTCTCTATCTCAACTAGCAATACAATCTGAAACAGGAATGCAGGAGAGAAAGAGTTAGATTCAACCCAACAGAGACAAAGGACAGGAGCCATTTGGACTAAAGAGAGACAGAATTCAGAGCATGTCCTTTGGGTTGAGAAGAGCCTTTGACAGCACTCAGTCAAAACCCAACTTTGTCAAAGCCTCACTCACAGCGGCACTACGGTGTAGGTGAGATCCTAGTGAAGCTCCTGAAACTAGAAGTGACAGGAGAAGGTTCAGTGGCCAGCACTGAAGTGGAACATAGCGTTCAGGAATGAGGAGTGTGGGCTTTGGAGCCAGACTGCCATGGTTTGAATCACACTGTTGTCAGTAACCGTGTGGCCTTTGGCAAGTTAGTGAACCTCTTTGCCTGATTTGTAAATGGAGATGACAGCCCTCCCTGTAACTTGCAGGGTTGTAGGGAGGATGGGCTGAGTTGGTACACAGTACCTGGCATGCCGTAAGTGCTTAATAAATGTTCAATGTTTTCTAGTGATTATGAATTCTGAGCCCCACTTTTAGCCAACATCTTCTAAATCATTATAAATTATGATGACTTTGGAATTAAACAGACTGGTGCATTCATATCTTTGTTATTTTACTCCTTTGAGCTTTGGTCTCTTCACCTGTAAAGTGAGACTAATATCTACATACATAAAACACAGAGAAAGTGCCTAGCATGGGGACTCTTTATGTTAATAACCAATTAATATTAATCTCCCAACCTGAGAGTCACCTGCACAGCTATGTTTCTCTTTTCTAGAGTTAAGAAAAAACCCAGTAAGGTTAGACTAATTGGTATAGTCCAGGTCAAGACTACTTGGGTAGGTAGAATGGAATTCTATGTGAACTCACATTTGAGTGGGATACTACATTGATTAGGGTAGTGGAAAGGTTTCTGTCAGCCCTTCAAGTCTAAGACCCTGGGAACAAAATAGCCTGAAACACAAGATTTCTTGGGCGTGTCACAGAAAAAAAATTCCAAGCTGCAGACTTTCCCTTTGAGAGTGGCGTCCTCAGTTACCTTAAATTCCAGTAGAAACACCATCCACAGAAATGTCCCTGTTTACCAGAGCTGCCATAGTGATGGCCACTTTTGTTTTCCCGATATGAGACCCAGGCAGTGTTCCAGATTAGGTACCCGAAGAAAACCCTGGGGATATTACTGTTATTTAAATTAATTATTTAACTGACTAGTTATTTTTCAGCTACCCAGTGTTTCAGAGACCTTGAATTATGCCTATTGGCAAATGTGTAACCACTGAAAATTCTTCACAGTCAGAAACTGGAAAGAAAAATTCACCCCTGTAGTTTTAGATTTTTTGGTTTTGTACATAATATTGAAGGCGGTGGATTAAGTGCAATATTTAGAATAATATATTCAAGGATTTAAGGAATTTGAGTTCAATTTTGAACCACTCCACCACCCCTGGCTGGACCTCAGCTCAATCCCTTAATCTTTTGGCTTCTTTCTCCATCTGCACAAGATGCCTCTGGCAACGCACTGAGTGCAGTAGCATAGGAATACATTCAATAATGGGCTTAATATCACCACTCAAAAGGGAGTAAATTGCTTTTTTGTGGGATCCATTAGCTTAATTGAGAATATTAGCTCAGTATTCTGGATGTATGATGGGCTATAAGAAAGAAGGTAGCATCAATTTAAATGTTTTGCTTTGCCTCCCTAAATGACTCTGGTCAACAGATAAGAATAAGAATATAAGAATAAGGGGGCAGAAAGAAAAGCAGGGACAGAGGAGAATGCTCAGGAAGTCAAAAGGAAGAGGTAAAGGGATGGAGGCTCAATGGCTAAGAAGTGAGGTATACGTGAAGACGGAGGCGGAAAAGAAGATGGGAGAGGCAAGAAGGGAAACAAGAAGATTCCTTAAGGAGAGGAAGAGTAAGAACGTGAAACGAAGATTCCAATCAGATAGAAGTTAATTGGGACCAACCATATGGAGAGGGGGCAGAGCAGAGGGGATGGACAGAGTTCCCTCGGGAAAGAGAGGGTTTGGTAGGGCTGTCTCCCTCCCTCCTGTCACTGGCTGTCTTCACATTTGCGGTGCTCCCACGATCCCCAACACTAGGCTCTTGGCTCAGGGAGTTGGCTTTAACAGCTGTGCCATTTAACCTCCCAAGAGTATAAGAGGTCTCCAAGACCCAGGGAGTTAAGCAAATGTTAGTGTATCGGGGGAAAGTGTTCTTACTTCATGTTCTTCAAATTAAACAATAAAGTGAAGTCATAGAGGACAGGAGGTGATGGTAAACAATACAATGGAACCAAAGGGAAAATGACTGCTTTATGGGTATCTCAGTGATACCAATTTACTCCTCATAATTCTCTAAGCTTTACTTTGCAAGGACAATTGGAGGCTAGAACTGCCTCACCATCACTCCTACTCCCAAAGCTTTGATAGACTTAGGAGTGGTAGTAGAAATCATAATAACGATAACATTCACAGCAAGTACTTATTGCTTACTTTGTGTCAGGCACATACACATGCATCCTTCCAAAAGGGATTTCAGATGGTCTACAATAAGACAACTTCTAAGAGGGGAGGAAAAAATAGATATATATATACCTTGGCTGAGGAAAGCTACAGTAAATTTGATACAGCAATAAGTGGTTTGATAGGAATTAACTCATTTTGTCATCTCTACAACCCTACGAGGTAGGTACTTTTAATAAGCCCTTTTTATAGAGAAGGAAACTAGGAAAACCAAGACTTGATTTTACATCATTGGCTTCACTCCAAAGGCTAGGGAAAACAAAAACAAAAACGAAACAACCACAGTAAGAGTCTCACTACTTACTTTCAACAATAGCAATGTTCAAGTTAATCACCAGAAAAAAAATTAGCTCTGTATGCCACCAAAAGATAGCCAAAATTGTTGTTGTGTAGTGTCCCTCTTAACTTAGATATGTGAGTATCGCTCAGATAAGTACCCTTAAGACAAATTCTTCCCAGAGACTGGGTCAGGAAAGGCTTTCTCTTGATGAAACTGTAGGACTCCTTCCACTTGACAATGAAAGCTATGCAAACCTTCATTTCCCCTATTTCACTGCTATGAGGAAGCTTGGGCTCAGTTTTATGCTCAAATACTATTGTTTGTCTCAGCCAGAATTTCAACTTTTCTTTTTTAAAAAATATTTGTCTTTCATTGTAAATAAACCACCTTAAGTCCCTTTTGGAAGAAGGCACGGTATAAATAAACAAAAGACAGGCTGGGCGTGGTGGCTCATGCATGTAATCCCAACACTTTGGGAGGCCGAGGTGGGTGGATTATGAGGTCAGGAGTTCAAGACCAGCCTGGCCAAGATGGTGAAACCCTGTCTCTACTAAAAATACAAAAAAATTAGCCAGACGTGGTGGCGGACACCTGTAATCCCAGCTACTCAGGAGGCTGAGGCAGATAATTGCTTGCACCTGGGAGGTGGAGGTTGCAGTGAGCCGAGATTGCGCCACTGCATTCCAGCCTGGATGACAGAGCAAGACTCTGCCTAAAAAAAAAAAAAAAAAAAGACAAAATGCAATCCTGTTGGGGCCAAGCTAGAGATATAATTTATCAAATTACTTGACATAGCACCCTGAAATCATTGCATCTAAAAGAGAATATCCTAAACAGAATTTTGAGCAGATACTATTTTTTATGGTCTTTGTCATATTTTTCATGTCTCTCAAATAGCATTCCAAACCACTTTGGGTAAAGAACATAAAATCTAGAGAAAATTAGCTGATTACTCTCAAATGTCTTCATGTTACAGGGATATAATTAAAGTTTTGAATCTTGTCCAACACTGTGCTCAAAAATAAACCAATTTAAGTCTACATTTATCAGTCAGGCTTAAAATGAAAAACAGTTTCACTCATTTCAATTATTCACCAGTTAATAAACTATGCTTAATTTGTAGAATGTTTTTTTTTTTTGCTTCCAAAATTTATTCCAGGAACACAGCCATATCTTCTCCTGCTGACTGATAAACACTATATATATTAGATCACACATAAAGAGAAGCCTGTTTAAGGGTCAAGATGTAGGTGATTTAATGAAAAAACCACCATCAACTCAAGGTTGCTGTTTCTGTGAGTAATTGATCTGTTCAAAAAACAAAGCGTTTCATTTCCAGAACTTTCATTACAGGTGTGACTATGATTTTTGTTTCATTTAAACATTATTATGTAATGATGCATTTCAAATGCAATAGCATTTACAAAAATGAAAATAAATTATCAAAACAAAAACAGAAAGAAGAGCCAGTAGCTGGGAAGAAGATCACAGACGTTTAGCACAAAATAATTAACTAAGAAGTCAATTCTGCTTATCCAGCAAGTACTTACAGCTCAACATTTTGCTACTTCAGTCCCATTCAATTTTAGCTTGTAACAAAACCTACACTTTTACTTCTAGTTTTGTGACTTACTCTGTTTCATTATTTTATTTATTCAACAAACACTTACGGAGATAAGGCTCGTTGTATTATGCAATATAAGCATCAAAAAAAGTACGTTCTTGTTCTGATATTTATTTTGCAACACTTCATGAAATTGCAAAAAGTAAATATTATATAAATTAGAATTTACAACATAGACTGGTCTATGACAAAGTAAGTAAAAATAGTCTCAATCCACGAGACTTGAAATTGAGCTGAAATTCCTTCAGGAGTCCATATGGATTAATTCAGATTTTTACACAACAGATAAGAAAAATTTATTCTTGACAGCACAGACAGCAGTCAGGTGCCCCAAGCTGGGTTATGGCCTGGTCAAATATTGCTAACATATTTTTAAAGCTCTTGCTTTGTTACAGAAACTCCGTTTTTTCTCATGAAACAGTGCGTATACCGCAACTCTTCAAATTGTACCTCAGTATGGTGTAAGGAATGTGGTGTTCCTTAGAAGCTGTGGCAAATTCCTAAATTTCTTACCTGCAAAATGGGTATACATGGAAGGCACGTCTTCTGTGAAGCTCACACAGCATAAACTTCTGGGCATCTTCTCTAGACCTCCATCCCAGGCCTTGGCAGGAGCCTTGGCGATACATTCACCTGGTCATATGTTTATGTACAATTTGCAAAAGCAATATATTGTCACCACAATTAGCTGAGACTGAGGTCTCTTTCCGCTAGGACTTTCCCTCTGCCATTTTCCCTTCTATTGGGTGGTGCTGGGGCAGCCTGGACATGCTGTGTGATAGGGTCAGGCTTTGTGTTCCTACCCAAACCTCATCTTGAATTGTAATCCCCACTTGTTAGGGAGAGAAATGACTTGATTATGGGGACAGTTTTCCCATGTTGTTCTCGTGATAGTAACTGAATTCTCACGAGATCTGACGGTTTTGTGTTTGGCAAGTTCCTCCGCTCACAATTCTTTCTGCTTCCTTGTGAAGAAGGTACTTGCTTCTCCTTCCACCATGATTGTTAAGTTTCCTGAGGTCTCCCCAGCCATGTGGAACTGTGAGTCAATTAAACCTCTTTCCTTTATAAATTACCCAGTCTCGGGCAGTTCTTTATAGCAGTGTGAGAACGGACTAATACACAGTATTTGCTTTTTCTTTTAAGAGGACCACCCAAATTGCATAAATTGCAGGCCCCACAAAACCTGCATTACCCCCTAAGTGTGAGAATAGTACCTATTTCACAGGTGTGCTGTGAGGATTAAGAGGTAATGGACACATGGTGTGTATCAGGTGATGTTAGCCATTATCACTACTCTGAATCTCCATCTTTCTATTATAGCAAGGCCACAGAAATGAGCATTTTATGTAATATTCTTAAAACTAAATTCTTCTCATGGAATGGTATTTTTCAACCCTAGGCAACAGGGCCACATCATGTTTTTCTTGGGCTCTAGGCCTTTTTGCCTTCGTTGATCCCCTTACTCCATTAAAATATATATACATATACACACACACATATATATACATTTTAAGATTGTATTAGCACAAAAACAAATATATTAATATATATTAAAATACTTTCTTAAACCTAAATTTTTTTTCCTTCTGATTTGAAAAGAAATTAAAATATTTTTTGTGGGCCTCTAAAAATATTGTTGACCTTAGGCACTGTGCCTAATGGAAAAGACAGTGACAGGATTGTGCAATATGAATAATGATAAATTTCCCAAACCATCAAGGACTCAAGAATAAGGGTAAACATCTTAAATTGGGTTGGTTTCGAGTACTTATAATAGAAAAATGTTATCCAAACAAGGTCTTAGGGGTAACAGGAGGCGTTTTTAGTGTTCAAAATACGCACATGGATGGAGTTGGCCATTAGGACGCTAATAGCGACCGTATCTAGCTGTGAAATACATATTTTTGTTTTGGGAGTCTACTTTTCAGTAAATGTCCTTTCAGGTGTTTTGTTGCCCATTTAATTACATGATCAACAAGGAAGAGTTATTTTACAAAACAAGCTTCATTTTGCCAATTTATAAATTGCTTTGGAGTTTCATCGAAAGGTCTTTAAAAAACACGTTGGCCTTGGTGCTGGTGCATCACATAAATCACAGATGAAACAAACAAGCCTGTTTCCTACTCAAGGTGTGTCTGTAGAGTCCTGACTGCGTGCCAGGGGCTGTATCTGGCACATTTCTGAACTTTGCAAAATTAATTGTGCCGAAGAGAACACCATCAAACGCGTCCGGCATACAGCGTAAACATCTTCAGGCCGTGATTCTGCGCCATCAAACGCTCTCCAGCTAATCTCATTTGGTGATTACTCTGCTAGAAAACCGAGGCCAAGTGAAACTGCGGAAATGGGAACAATGTACGGAGGAAAAATCTCACCCCATTAAGAGATCCGTTTCTTCTCCGCACAAATAAGCCCACCCCGCCTCGGAGGCAAGACTAGATGGCTCCAGGATAGTCTTGGCGCGCCCGCTGGCCATCTCGGGCAGGGGAGCCCCACACCCGGCAGGAGGACCAGGACGCGAGCGGCGGCGCCTCGGCCCTGGGCTGTTTAGGTAATTCGCAAAGTCCCAACAATCATCCCCCTCTCCCAGAAGCTGGTTTTCTTGTGTGCAGTGGTTACAGAGGCGGCGAAAACACGGTTCCCCGCTTTCCTCTCCTCAAGGCACTGTTTGCAGCGGCAGCAGCGGCAGCATTCGGGGAGGCGCGGTCCTCCCCGCAGAGCCGTCGCGCACTCGGCCTTTCTCGAGGATTTGCCTGGGCTCGGCCGCCTCGCTCTCCCCTGCGCTTCCATGACCTTCTGAGAGCGGCCTCACCACCGGAGGCTCGGAGGAAGCACCACCCTCGGCGTCCGGGGCCCGTCGCGCGGCCGCGTTCCTCCGACTACTTGGAGCACCCGCGCGCGCGGGCGCGCGGCCGGGGATCGGCGGGGGCGCGCGGGTTGGGGCGGGGCCGGGGCCGGGGCCGGGGCCGGGGGCAGGGGCGGGTCAGGGGCGGGGCTGGGCCCGCTGCGCCCCCAGCCGAGCGGCGTGCAGGCGCCGCCTCCGCGCGCCGCAGTCCCGGCTGGAGCGACTCGGCCGTGGCGGTGGCCGTTACCGTTGCCTCTGGGAGGCTCTGGCGGCGGCGGCGGCGGCCCGCGGGGTTCGCGGAGCGCAGCGGGCCGCCCTTCGCCCGTGGCCGCCTCAAGCAGCCTCGCGCCGACATAGGGGAGGCGAGACGGCGGCTGCGGAGGCGGCGGCGCATTGTGCCCGGCCCCCTCCTTGGCGGCTCCTGCCCCCGGCGGCTGCGGGATCTGGGCAGCCCCGGGGCGGCGGCCGAGGCTACAGAGCCGGCGGCAGGGGATGGCAAGATAGCGGCGCGGGAGCGTACCGTGAGTCCTGGGGGCGGGTGGGCGCGGCGCGGAGCAGGGGAGCCGCGGAGCCCCGAGCGGGGTCCCCAGGGGCGGCCCGGGCGGGGTGGGGCAGCGCTCCCAGCTCTGCGGAGCGTCCTAGGGGAGTGACCCCGGAGAGCGCCGCTCCGGGTCCCGCCGCTCTCCGCGCGCCCTTGGGTCACCCTCGTGTCCTGGGGGACGCGGACTCCAGCGCCCAGAACTTCTGCCCCACGCAGGGCAGTGAGTTCTGAGGCCAGAGGTTACCTGGGGGATGGGAGGGAGCTTGAAATGTTTTTCCTTCGGAGAGGTGACCTGCCAGGTGATTTCGTGCCCCTCTGCTTCAACTCCCCTTTAAACCTGTTCCTCGTCCTTTCTGTATCCGTAGTGCATTTGACTTACCTGTATGTTTATGTGCTAACTTCCGAAGGTGGTGTACTGGTTAAACCCAAAGTTAAAGTGTTGGAGGTCAAAGTTAGGCTTTGTGAAAGATGCCATTTCTGTTACGTTGTGTAAAAGCACAAAGCTGGATTCAGGAGTTCTGAGCGACACAAAACTGCACATCACGTGTTCTGAATTTACATGATTAATCTGAATTAATGTAATTTTGCCCCCCACCCCCCACATTCCGCTACCAAAAATATATGAGGTCTTCTATTTGCAGTTGGGTATCTTTGTGTTCCTTTTTGAATGTTTAATGCAGTCAAATATTGTTATAACCTGTATTGTTATTGAGTGGCATTTATATGGAAATCGGTTCTTTGCATTTCTTTTTATGTGTCTTTAAAAGATACATTCTTTCAACAGAAAAGTTTCAGTTTAAAGTTTGTCTTCCGATTCCTGTTCAGTTTCAGATTAGTTTTTAATTTTAAAAAGTATTTGCTTGAAGTAAGATTAATGTGATATAGTAGTATCGTTTAGGCAGGGGTCCAGAAATGGTACAGAAATTAAATTTAAGGCAAACCTTTCCTTTTCACAAGTGGAAAAACCAAGGAGTTTTTTCAGCGCGAATGCTACTTGCCCTCCCCCTTACATGATTATTTTGCCACAGATCTGAAATTACATTTCACTGTTACCAGAGAGTTTCTTGTCTAAGCCTGGCAGAGAAAAGGAAGCCTAAGTATAGTGTGTTTTTTAAAAACACGAGACCATTCTTTTACTTGTCTTCTACGTTGACTTTATGCTTTATAGTCAGGGGCAACTGTTCATTTGGAAACTTCATTAGGGAGTTAGTTGCAAGCTCAATTTAAATATATGATGTGTTCTCAAGGTGATCGGAGCAGCTATTTCCTCTTCAAGAATTGAATTGAGACTTCTTTGCTTTGTAATAGGTGAGTGAGATCACTAGCAAGCCTCTTGATTAGTGGAGACTTGTATTCTCTTCTGGGGAATGAGAATCAGGGACTCTGCTGTTGAAGGAGCAAAACTTTTGTGATTTTTGAAAAATTTGCTTCTGAATGGTCATCCTTGACAAATATGTTGGTAATAGTGTGCATTATTCTTACATTAATTGTGCAGCAGGTAATCTATTCACACTGGAGAAGATTCAGTAGATATAAAAGATACGGAGTATACCTCTCTCCCATCATGTTCCACAGCTACTGGCTCCTTGTGTATGTCTTTCCAGACATAGCCTATGCTCATGTAAACATTTTGTACGTGTTCTTTTTGTTTGTATTCCTAAAGATGAGGACCCATTGTATACTCTGCACCAGCTCCCCCTGCCCCGCTTCCCTCCCCAGAGTACTAAATCATGGCAGTCTCCATTGGTATCTAAGAGAATCTGCCTCATTCTCTAACAGCTGCTGAGTACTCCATTAGGGATGGACCATAATTTATTTAATCTCTTCATTGTGATATATGTAGGTTGTTTCTAATAATTTGCTATGAAATTGTAAAGCATTAGTTTTTGAGGTTTTTAAGTGGATTTGGTTATTCCCAAAGGCCTAAAGGCAGTAGTCATTTGTTTCTTTATATCACCTTCCAGGAAATAAGTGTGCCTTCTCCCCAGCATACACTGTTTGCTTCTATATAACTTCACAGTAATCCTTAAGAGTCTTTGGCATCTTTGCTGTGAAGTGGGAGCCATGATGGTCAGTAACTAAAGTCATTATTCCTTGGGTAACAACTTGGCTCTTTGTTTTAACAAAAGAAAAGAAGGAACAGATACACATTTTAAAGAATAATCTGAGGAAAAATTCTTAAGTGTTTAAATATTTTTGAACGTAGAGAGGCAGCTTGTACCTTTGATTAAATTGAAGATGAGGGTAGTTTATGTTTCATAAAATTCGGTTGCCATTAGGCACTCAAATCCCTGCCTTCTGTAGATTATCACCAGTATCTTATATTTTAATGTTAGTATAATATGGTTACAGATTTTACAGTTTATGATGGGATTAATAACTTTTAAGGGGATGGATGCTTTTAAAACATATTTAGCTCTTGCTTTTCTTTAAAACAAAAAAATTGGGGTCTCGTCAGCATGCTCTTGAAAAAGAATAAATTGTAAAAGTAATGCTAATGCTAGAAATTGAGCCTAATACATTATAAAGCTTGAACATTAGCCAATGTTGAGCTTCAGTATTTTCATTATGCTTATTTTTGAGGGCTATTTTTTAGGACTAGTGTAAGCTATCATAATCTTTTAAAATATATACATACATATTATATATATATATATATATATATATATATATATAGTTTAAATGGTCCAAACTCCTCTTAGAATTTAAGGCATTCTCTTGCCTTTTATTTGGTACTGTTGTGATACAAAACTGCTAACGTTGTCTGTATTTGTTCTGAAATAGGTGTTTATTGGGCATCTGTTAATATTCCAGACAACTTTCTAGGGACTAAATTATGGCACTGCACAGGACAGACAGACCCTGCTATAATCTCAGCGAAGGAGATGGATAAGAAGCAAAGATACAATAAGTGATGGTGACTAGATAGTGCTAAGTGCTGCGAAAGAAAGCAATCAGGGTTGCATGGCAGAATGGGACAGGATGTGGGCTGCTGTTTTACATCAAGTGGCCTGAGAAGCCTCTCTGGGGTGGAGGAGTCTGAGCTGAGAGTTGAATGAGGGGGAAGAAGCCTATGATTTTGGAGATCTGAAAGAAGAGTGGCTTAGGCAGAGGGAAGGGCAAGTGCAAAGGCCCTGGAGCAGGACTGAGCCTTGCATACCTGAGGGACAGAGGACCGCCTCGGTGGCTGGAGTTGGTGAAAGGAAAGGAGAGAGCTGCAGGCAGAAGAAGAGTGGGCTGCGGTTGGTGCCCATATGTGTTGCATGTCAAGAAATGTTTACAGAAGTGGGAAAGATGTGAGTGGTGGAGTTCCTCTATAGGCTGGAAGCTCCAGGGGGCTAGCAACACATCTGCTTGTTACCCATTGCATTTGCAGCACCAGGAACCACCTTCATCACATAGTGGGCTATGAATAGTTATTGAGTAAATGAATAATTAGAGAGTTTACGAAATAATCTTACCTGCTTTTGGTCAAAATACTTAGATTCGGGAGTCTTTTAGTTTTCCAGCTTGGCTCTGGCCTTTGATATCAGCCAATCGGTTATACTGTTAATCACTTTTCTTTCAAATTATCACTTTTGTCAAACTATTGCTTTAAGTCAATTACACTTGACTGCTCTTCCATGAAATTCAAGTGTAAAACCTTAAAAACAAACCTTTTCAGTAAATTATAGTGACTTATGAGAGATTTTCAGAAAGGTGAGCATTTTTATCTTTTATTTCCGTGGAATAGCCATTTGTATAAGTGTAAGAGTTCAAAGATGCCTTTTGTGTGTGGGTGTGTGTATTGAATGTTTTAATTCTTTGGGCCAGATGACAGACTAATGAGTAGATAAAATATATGTAGGTACTTTTATTCTCACAGGAGGAATGTGTGCCTGCCCTATAGGGAATATCAATAATTTGTGGCATTTCCTTTTCCCAACTTCTAATCTGTCATTCTGAATATTAATTGAAAACTTGGGAAATGAGTTTTATGCCAAACAATTGTTATAGATGTCTAATAAGAATCTACATCTTTCTCCTGTGACTTTTGGACTCCTGTTCCATATTAGAAGTGTTGTGATCTTCCAGAATGATGGTTTTTAACTTTTTTATTTCCTATCTTAATCAATTAATAACTTAGCATAATAAGCAGTTTCTACTTAAGACAATTTTATTTCCAACTGTTTCTCTTAAGTTCTGTGCAAATTATATGTAAAGGAGGGTTCTTTAGGTCCTCAGTCTTCAGTAAAGAAGCCTGTGTCCTTTTGTCCTGATATAGCAAAAGCTCTTCAGTAAAAGAGTAGAAACACCTACCAGTTGGGGTAAATTTAGAGGCTTAGATGCCCGAGTTAAAGTACTTTTACCAATTCCTTTACCTTTCCTTTTGTGAAATATGGGAATTGCAAATTTGTCTTACGTTGTCTAAAATGACAACACATGCATTCTTATAGGATGTTGCTGCTGATACTGCTCAGGTGAGCAAAGATAGGTGTTTGGGAGATACTATTCTATGCTTTCATGTTGGAAGTTGAGGAAAAACTTCTGGTAGGTGGATTTTTTCTATACTTTTGCACAGAGGTGAAAATCTTGGCTTCCAATCATTCTTCTGGTTTGTAAGGCAGATACAGAGAAAGAATTGGAATCATTGTATATATGCTATATTACTAAGCGGCAGTATCCTTAGAGGCCACAAGGCGGTGATATCACTACCTAAAGTGTATGTGTGGTGCTCTTCCAGAGAATGCCTTGGAATACTGAGGCCTCTTGCAATACCTTCTTTTAACTTCTCCCCAAAGTGGGCTTCTCCAAAGACACCCTGAATCCGAGGACTGTTGAATGGTGGAACATCTGGTGGAAAATAGCAAGAGGTGACAGAAATACTAATGGGGCAGTGAGATGTAGACTTCAGGCAGAATTGTTTTACCTGTCGAGTTGGAGGTAAGGTGAGTGGGAGAGAGATGAGAATCGCCACCAGGACTTTAGGCTGCAGCCCCTGAGGACACCCGAGTGCCACAGTAAGCACTAAGGTGCCTGCTGCATGGGGACAGGATGCCAGCTGTTTCCATGCAACGGGCCTGGAGACCCACAGCCGTGCCATGCTTCATGCCTTAGTGTTTATAATGCAGTACAAAGGTGAAGGAGGCAAGACCATTGCAAAAACATCTCCATAGAAACAGTTAAAGTTAGGAGCATACATTTTCTTCTTGCTGGAACTTCATCCTACATTTATTCCTTGAAGTTGCCTGGATCACCACAATTTTACTGTAAATGTAAAATTGTTCTTTTGGGAGAGTCTGATTTTGTGGAAAAACTATTTAGAGCTTAAAATGCAAAGCTCTTATGAATAATAGAAAATTAAGCACTTAAACAAAAATCAAGTAAAGTAGATAACTTGATTGAAAGCTGGAAGGCCCTTCAGATCCATCTGGTCAGCTTCTTAAGATAAAGAAACTTAGACCCAGAGGTGGTGTTATAATTTGCCGAAGAATCCAGGAGTCCTGATTGGCAGTGTAACCATGATCTTCGGACTCTAAGTGCAGGGTTCTCAACTCTTCTCTAGAACCAACAGCTCCTCAAGGGCAGGAACTTTTGCGAGATTTACCACCGTGTCCCTAGCTTTAGAACAGTGCCTAGTCTATAGTAGACATTCACATATTTGTTGAATAAGTGATTATCTAAAGGAATTTTAAGAACTTCAGATTGCCATGTTAGCTATAAGACAGTACTTATACAATCTGAAAGAATATACAGTTTAATGAGTTTCTTGTTAGAAAAATAGAGCATGTTGCTATTAAAACCCAAACTCTTAAGCCAGACAGGCAAACGAAGGTGCAGTGTTTTACATCTTAGCTTGGTACCTTTCAAAGTCTGTTATCACTGGATTTTCTAAAGCCATTCCGTAAAGTTCAGCCTACTGGTATCTGGTATCATTAAGTTTTATATTTTGTATTTGAAAACAGATGCTTTAAAATCTAGCATTTATTATTTGAATTTTTCCCTGTTTTTTTTTCAGTTGTGCTTTATCAATAGCTCAGCTATTTTAAAAATTTATGGCCGTATGGGGATATGATTGTTTAAAACCAAATCTAGTCAACTGGAGGATTTTGGAAATTGTCACTTTCAAATGCTGTTGGTGGGTGTTTCAATTGTTATAACTTTACAGGAGGGCAATTTTGTATTACTCATCAGAAGCCTCAAAAATGTGCCCCGTCCCTTAGTCAGGCATGTGCACCGCTAGCAATGTAAACGAAGGAGAAACAATAAAGCATGTGTACAGAGACCAGTCTTTAGGAGTGGTTATAGTGCATTTGTGCACCATACTCCTGTCGATACCTTTCTCCTCGCAGTGATTCTTAAGAAGCCTACTTACTGGGATGTACCAAAATCTGGAGGGAGGTCCTCTGAAATTTGGAAAAAACTCACTTCCAGATTCTAGTGACCACCACAAAAAAATACATTTAAAAAAACCCTCCTCTAATTTGCAAAAATAATTTTTGTAAGTTTTTTTTTGTGTGTGGAAATGGAGTCTCGCTGTGTTGCCCTGGCTGGCGTGCAGTGGCGCAATCTCAGTTCACTGCAAGCTCCGCCTCCTGGGTTCACACCATTCTCCTGCCTCAGCCTCCCAAGTAGCTGGGATTATGGGCACCCGCTACCACGCCCGGCTAATCTTTTGTATTTTTAGTAGAGATGCGTTTCACCATGTTAGCCAGGATGGTCTCAATCTCCTGACCTCGTGATCCGCCTGCCTCGGCCTCCCAAAGTGCTGGGATTATAGGCGTTAGCCACTGTAACCAGCCTGTAAGTTTGTTTATAATAGTTATAAACTAGAAACACCTTAAATGCTCAATAATAGGGGGACTCATTAAATGAATTGTGGTGCATACATGTGATAGAATACCCTTTCTTTAACAGTGATGTAGGGGAATATTTATAGATGTGGAAAGATACTCAATATTTGTAAACTGAAAAAGCAGATTGTAAAACATATGGGTACGTTGATCCTTGTTTTTGCTTATGGAGTGTGTGTGTGTGTGTGTGTGTGTGTGTGTGTACAATTTTCTACATATTATGTAGTAAAATGCCAGGAAGACTATAGGCCGAATGTTAGGTGATACTGTCTTTCATGTGTGGAAATTACAATTGACTGTTATTCTTTTTACTTTCCTGGATTTCCCACACATAAAGCATGCCGTGTGGTGAAGAGTCTTGGATCGGATCCCATTTCCCATTTGCTACTACTGGTTGTGTGAACTTGGGCAAGTTTTGTATTTCCTTATCTGTGAAATGGGGATAATAATATCCAGCTCACGGTGCCCACATGTAGTATTTAATAAACGTTACCTTGATCTCACTGATCTGATATGGTGATTAAAGCCAGTATTCTATTCTTAATACAGAATTTCCAAGCAGAATAATTGTGTTATGTAAGTTTTATCAAACTGTTACAGAAAGCATTTCAGGGCATTCTGACAAACTATTTTGTTGCTTCTGGTCACTGGGAAATATTTTGTCGAGTTTTATTTACTTTAAAACTGAAATGCCTTCCATTGCCAATACATTTTATTTTGAATTGAAGGCATTTTTCTTCTTTTTCTGTTGTTGTCTTGAATAGTCCTGTATAAATTTTTGAAGGTCAGGGTCTGATCTTTCTTTCCTTTTATAGAGGTGTTAGAGTGGGATGTGAGTCATTCAAGTCACTGTTGAGTGCCTTTTCTTTAACAGGCACTAGGTAGGCATCAGATTTGCAGCAGTGTCCTGGACACACATGTCTCTGCCCTGTGAATGACATATGGAAGTGACCAGTGTGGTTCAAAGCCAGGAGGCCCACTCAATAAATAGATAGTTAACTACAGTTAAGTATCAAGTAGTTCTCATTTCCTCTCCTCTGATTTTAAAAGGAATTTTGTTGTGATGTTACATCTTACTGAACACAAACATTGCCTCCTGCTTATTCAACAAACTACTGTATATGAGGAACATGCTAGGTTATTTCACTTCGTTGACATTCATGAATGATTTAGTGATGACTTACATTACACAAGTGTGAGAATATCCTAGGTTAATAGGCTTAAAATTGCTACTATATATCTTCTGTGAAGGATAATCTTTCATTATCTTAAGTATGACCTCATGCCTTTTTGAGATTATCTTTTGTAAAATTATTGAAAATGAGCTCCTCCTAGCAAATCTAGGATGCATGGAATTTATGGCAATCCCACTTGAGAAATTCTAGCACATGATCTTACTGAGAGAGAGTGGCAATAAAGCATTTATAGTCGTGTACCATAGAAAGATGTTTAGGTCAGTAACAGACCATATATATGATGGTGGTCTCATTAGATTATGATACTATATTTTTACTGTACCTTTTTTATGTTTAGATACCCAAATACTTACGTTCTGTTACAGTTGCCTTCAGTATTCAGTACAGTAACGGTGCACAGATTTATAGCCTTAGGAGCAATAGGCTATTATACCATATAGCCTAGGTGTCTAGTAGACTATACCATGTAGGTTTGTGTAAGTACACTCTATGATGTTCACACAACAACAAAATTGCCTAGCACGTCTCTCAGAACTGTATCCTTGTCATTAAGCACACATGACTATATTTAAAAATAATGTTTCCATTTGACAGTGTGTAAAACTACATTAGTTTTGTAATTAGTTTTATGTAGGGACTTTTTTTTAAAGTTGGCAACTGTTCTAAATATTTTGATAACATGTAGACCCTCAGTAGTCGTGAAAGATACGTCTTGGAATCTATGACAAATACTGAGCTTGCATTTTATTTTCCTCATACGGCCAAATAAAAAAAAGAAAATTTCTTGAGTCATGTTTTCATGTTCCTGTGTAGAATTCATGGTAGGATAAGTTACATCACAGGTTGTGTAACCAACAGCAAAGTCACCATTTTACTTCTTTTTTTGCTTGAATAAATTAGCCATATTTTGAGAGGGTGTAAGTTAGGGGAAGAACAAATTTAGGAGAGTTATGGATCAAGAATCATTTTTGGACACAGTTTAAGATACGTGTGAGACTTGCAGGTGACAAGTTGTGCATATAGATATGTATTCTATCTATCTCATCACACTGGAGGTGACAAGACTTGCAGGTGACAAATTGTACATATAGATACATATTACTTCTATCTCACATTGTTCTACCCCATACCATTGCTTTACATGGACTTTACTCCCCTTGCCCCCACTGGAACTGGCAGTTAGCTTTCTTTTGGGGGTGTTGGGGATTTACTTTTCACAAAGAAACACTGTATGAGCTGCACTGAGTATGTAATGGTGACTGGAGAGCAACCAAGCTGTGTTGACATGTAGACATTGGGTCGCTGGCTAGACTTAGGACTTTGCCAACTCACCCTTTCCTGAAGGCCAGCTTCAATAAAATTACAGATGACTGTTTTGAAACTTTTTCAGCTCACAAATAGTCAAAGCTGTGAGTGCTGAACTCAGTGCATTCCACAGGCTGCATTGCTGGGATCAAAAACTCAAATGCTTACAGGGACAGTGGACGTTACATAAATGGCAGAAGTGGGCCTGTCCTGCCTTTTGTCTTTATGCTTTTGATATAGAGACAATCAGAAATATGTCACTTTCTCTTTAACTGTACTGCAAGATAGACAACATTGACAATCTAGATGGTAAATGGCAACTGGAACTTGTCTCAGTTTTGAAGACCAGTAAGGAAAGGTGAGAACTATGAAAAACTCCAGAACACATGTTCTTAGGAAGGAGTAACTGCTCTTACCTGGAGTTGATTGTTATCCTGTGAGATGTGGAATGAGTATTTCCAGAGCTTCTTAATTTTGATTTTTAAACACTCCATTTTGCAATATTGACAAATAATTCAAGGGTTTTTAAATTTCGTTTTTTTTATGTATATGGTTCAAACAAAACACATCTAAAGGCAAAGCCTGCCACTTTTAAACTATGGTAGGTAACATTTCTTTGCCCATCTTTTCCTTCACTTTTTTCATATAGTTCAGGTCATACTGGATATTCAGTTTTGTTCCTTATCTTTTCATGTAATGGCGTATATATGTTTCTTCATGTTGCTAAAAATTCTTTAGTATGTATTGATGACTGTATATAACATTTTATTCTCTGGATGAACCATAACTTGAGCATTTACATTGTTTTAAATTTTTCCAGTTCGTAATTAAAGTTACAGTAAATATATTTAAGCATAAAGCTGGATTTTTCCCCTTCTCCAATAAATTTCACATTCTTCCCTTAAAATTGGTTTATTGAGTCAAAACAACTAAATATCTTTAAGACTTTTGATACAGTTGAATTTTCTCCACATTTATTTGAATACTAGGAAATAAAATATTTGTTCATTTTATTAGCTGGTTTTATTTTGTGATTTATCCATTATTTGATTTTACATTGGATTTTTTCTTTTTTTTTTTTCTTTTTTTTTGAGATGGAGTCTCGCTCTGTCACCCAGGCTAGAGTGCAGTGGCGTGATCTCGGCTCACTGCAAGGTCCACCTTCCGGGTTCACGCCATTCTCCTGCCTCAGCCTCCCACATAGCTGGGACTACAGGCGCCCGCCACCACGCCCCGCGAATTTTTTGAATTTTTAGTAGACACAGGGTTTCACTGTGTTAGCCAGGATGGTCTTGATTTCCTGACCTCGTGATCCGCCCACCTCGGCCTCCCAAAGTGCTGGGATTACAGGCGTGAGCCACCGTGCCCTGCCCTGGATTGTTATTTTTTTAAACATAAGTAGCTTTTTAAAAATTATAAAAGTAAACATGCTCATTTTATAAAAATTAAGGAAGCTCAGGGAATGTAAGTAAAAATACAAAAAAAAATTTCAGTTTCACCATTCAGAGATAACCCCAGGCAACACTGTTACATATCCTTCTAGATTAATTTCTGTGCATATATATATGTGTATACACACACACACACACACACACACACATATATTTATGTCTACATCTCCAAATATGTTAAACCGTGGTTGGAATGGTATGTACATACTGTCTTGTAACATGATTTAATTTTTTTTTTTTTTTTTTGAGACGGAGTCTTGGTCTGTCACCCAGGCTGGAGTGCAATGGCGTGATCTTGGCTCACTGCAAGCTCTGCCTCCCGGGTTCAAGTGAGTCTCCTGTCTCAGCCTCCTGAGTAGCTGAGACTACAGGCGTCCGCCACCACGCCCGGCTAATTTGTGTATTTTTAGTAGAGATGGGATTTCACCATATTGGCCAGGCTGGCCTTGAACTCCTGACCTCAGGTGATCCACCGGCTTCAGCCTCCCAAAGTGCTGGGATTATAGGCATGAGCCACTGTGCCTGGCCATGATTTAAGTTTTTTAACTTATATTAATAATCTTCCATGGTGCATAACTGCACACTAGATTCAGTTTATTCATCCATTATTCAGTTTACTTAACAAATATTTACTGCACACTTTTTGTGTGCCAGGCAGTTTTTCTAGCTGTTGGGGGCTATAGCGCTGAAGAGGAGTGCTGAACAGGAGCCTGCTCTCTGTCTCTTCCTCCCCACCTATGCTGAACTCTCAGGTCATGCTGGATATTCAGTACTGGATACTCATAGAGCTCAGCATCTTGGTGGGGAGGGAGGGACAATAAGTCAGGAATTATGTATGCATAGATACCTCTAGGTATTGATGTGTACGCTGAAGGATATAAAATAGGATACCACAAGGAAGAGTGAGCAGTGTGTGGTTGTGGTGCGGGATTTGGGGGAGGGAGGCAAGCAGGGAATTGTCCCCCTTTCTAGGTGATGAGTAGAGGCCTTCCTGAGGAAGTGAGTGTTAATTTGAATGATGAGAAGAGTCAGGGGAAGGTGATTCCCCATGATAGGAATGACAAGTGCCAGGGCCCTTGGTGGATCAAGCTTGGTGCATGTGAGGAATGGAAGAAGGCCCTGGAGGAGACTGGAAGCTGGTGACCAAAGGAGAGACGTGTATGTGAAGAGTGTGGAAGGGGATGCAGGACAGAGAGTGGGGTGTGCTTATAATGAGAATCCACTAGACAGTTTTAAACTGGGGAGTGACATGATCTGATGGCTGTTTTTGAAAGGTTCTGCTTTGTGCGGAGTGGATTGGTGGGGAGCAAGACTGGAAACAAGAGGACCACTTCAGAGGCTCTTATAGCAGTTCAGGCAAAAGAGGTTGGTGCGCTTAATTTGGGGGTGGCAATGAGGATGATGGGTGTTTTTTCCTTCGGCATGCATTTGAAGGTGTAGCAGCTGGTAGTACATGGGGAGTGGGTAGAGGCCGATAGGGAAGGAAAGGAATGACTCAAGGGCGACTGCTAGGTTTTTTTGCTTGAATAAGTTAGCTATATTTTGAGAGGGTGTAGGTTAGGGGAAGAACAAATTTAGGAGGGTTATGAATCAATCAGTTTTGGACATAGTTCAAGACACCTATGAGACTTCCAGGTGACAAGTTGTACGTATATCTGGAGAAAAGTCAGGTAGAAAGTGGCATATAAATCTGGGAAGAAGGAAGGGTAAGATAAATTTTTAAATTACCACATATAGATTTTAATTAACATGATTGAGAAATTATTAAGAGTACAGAAAGAGAGAAGTGGGCTGGAATGCATGCAGAGATGTCATCTTCTTTACTCAATCCCAAATTGATGAACATTCAGGTTATTTCATTTAAATTATAAGTGCATTTAGTGAACACACCTTTGAAATCTTGTCTGATATCTCCTGAGGAGAATTTCCTAGAAGTAGATCATAAGTTGCATGTGAAGTGCTTGAATGGAGCCTACCACATAGTGAGCTCTTGATAAATATTTGTAGCCTTGGTTTATCTTCATCATTCTTACTGTTATTGAGTGAAAGGCTTTCAATTGGAAAGACAACATAATGGCTCACAATTCAGACTCTAGAGTCATAATTGCAAGTCTAGGTTCAAATTCTGGCTTTGCTCCTTACGAGCCACAATACTTTGGATAAGTCACTTAATCTATTTCCTCATGCATGCCATGTGAAAAATACCAAACCTCTTTGGAGGGTTGAGAGAGTACAGGTTAAGTGCTTGGGCCTCCCTGGAGCACGTGGCCTGTGGCTTTACACAACTACAGGTTGGGTTCCAATTTCTCCACATTGTCCAGGGTAGTATCTAGTATCATTCTTATTAACCTTTTCCAATCAGTAGAAATATGGTTTCACGTCATTTTCATGTTTATTGCCTATTTATATTTCTTAGTATGTGAGTTGCATATTTTTATTTCTATTGAAGGTATTCATCTTGCTTTAGCATCTTTTTTAGCCATTTGTATATCCTAAGTATAGTGACACTTGTCATATTTGTTGCACATATTTTTTCCCAGGGAAATCTTCATTGTGCTCAGTTTGGTGAGAAAGATGGTTTTATAAATCATTGCTATATAATATTATATGTAGTAATGTAAGCATATGCATTACGACCTGAGAACACTGGGGAAGGTTGGATTTGGAACAGTGCGCACTGAAATTTGAAGGATGAGTTGATATTTGTTAAAGGGACAAGGAAGAGTGGAGTGGGAAGGACATTCCAGGTAGATGATCTGTCTGTGCGGGAACACTGAGGCACCACAGAGCCTGACATGTTTACACATTTGGTGGAACTTAAGCACGGGGCCACTGTGAGGAGGTGCACAGAGATGGCACTGGGGACTTAGGCTGGCATGAAAAAGCTAGAGCCTCATGCCATGTTCAACTTGGGACCTTTGCCTGTAGGCCAGGGAGAGCCATGGAGGATTCTAGGCATACAAAACTGAATTTGTGCTATGGGAGGATCAGAAGTCCTGAGACCAGTTAGAAGCATTGCATTTGTGCAGGCTGAGGGAAAGAGGCCCCAACTAGGCCCGACTCTGGAGGTTTGTCCTTATTTACCTGGTAAAGTTGAGGGAGTGGCACAAGTGGTAGTCATAACTAGAGGCATCATGCTGCCTCTACCGTCTTCTATCATGTCCTTTTTATAAAGCTTCTGATTAAACTTACGTAATAAAAAAGGATTTGTTATTTAAAGCTCTCAAACACAGATTTATTGATGCCTTACCCTCAAGTTGCTAAACGTTCAAGTGTCCCCACATGTGGGTACTTCTTCTATGAAATAGGTAGTAGCTGGCACTTATGGTGAGATGGGATTTACTAGAGTAAGATTTACATTGAGCAAGAATTTATGATGACTTGGGCAGTAATAAAACCAACAATCATAATTTATGTTTCATGTTAATACTTTGATATTAGATTATCTACTTATTTTTCAAACTAAAATGAATCCTCCAATTTTAATACCACTGGAGGACACGATTTTAGACATTATGTGTCTGATAAAGTGAGAAGACAAAAAAGTAGTCCTTCTTAATATTTTTATGGCCATCTTACAATATTGGCCCAGCTTATTAACCTTTTTTTTGTGGTTTTCCCGTGTGTTGCTGCTAAATCATATCTCCTCCCATCTGTATTTGTTCATTTTCTATGTGTTATTGTTATCAACATTATCATTTCATTTTGGACCCTGACATCCATGCTGAATTTATTTTATTGGATTTGTTTATTAGAATCCTATTATTACACCCTGTATATTTGCTATTTTGCCCATTTTTTTCCATCCACAGATAAGTTGGATATGATTCCTATATCTTCATCCAACTCATTAATGAAGATACCAAGAAAAACGGAAGTTTTTGATATCTGTCTATATCACTTTTGTCCAGGTTGACATCATCCTATGAATTAGCACTCTGAGTACGGTTGATCATGTGATAAAAGCAGCCTCTTCACTCTGTTTACACAGCTTGAATTTCTTTACCTTGCTAATACTCATCTTTCATGTATTAGAAAAGATTTTGTTCAAACAGAGATACATTTTGTTGTTTCTGATCCTTGCTTTTCCCAGTACAACAGCTTATCAAGTCGAGGCTAAGGATGGGCTGACGTGCATGGGTCTGAGGTTTTCTAGGATTCCTTTCTTAATACTGTTGATCATCTTATCCAGGATCAGTTATCAAGCTCACAGGCCTCTGTGTCTGTAGGATTTTATTTCTTAACAAGAATGCCCCTTTCTGAAATAGCTTTGCCAAATATCAGTTATTTTAGGTGCTGTTATATTTTTCATATGCTGTTCCACTCTTACATAGAAGATGTTTCACCTGCTTAGATGTTGTAGACCGTGGTCTGAAGCCAGAGCTAAAGGCTTTATTTTAGTTGTTGTTTTGAGAAGCATAATCTAAGATGATGCTTAAGATTTTGATATCTGGGGTTAAATAATGTCATAAAGAAAAAAATTTTGAATTATTTTGGAGTGGAAAGCTTCAGATTCTGACCCTAAAGAATGTTAAGAAAGCATTCAGGCACATTTTGGTCAACATCTGTGCATTGAAATCTAGGTCTTAAAACAGTTTATATTTTAAGATTATTTCAGCAGCAAGACAAGAATTTTTTAATGCCAGTACATTTTGTGACAGGTTAACTGGTTCCCTAAGAACTATATTTGGCTTGCAAATGTATTTTGTTTGGCCCACATAGTGTTTTTTTTTTAAATTGGAATTAATTGCCAGCATTTAAAAATAAGGATATTTCATAATAATAATAATAATAATAAAAACTAAAAAAGCAACAACCTGGATTTCCTGCCCTTTTGGAAAAACTGGAAGATCTGTGGCTGTACTGGCCACTCGTCCTCTGTGGTGTAATACAGACACAAGGAGCTGGCGAGGGGCTGCCCGCCAGCCTGTGTCATGTGAATGGCTCCAGTCATTTCATCTGGCTGGCTCTTGGAGTATGTTTGAGTTTGCACCTGCTGAGTTGAGAGCTTAACCAATTAAAAGTGTACTTAGAGTTGGAAGGAGAACAGTAAGATGGCAGTTATTTTCCATTTGTTCTCTGAACATAGACTGTCTGATCTTTGTTATAATGTGATTAGTGGAAGTGCTTGGTAGAGCAGGTGGTGTTTCCCCCAGCAACAGTATTCACCGGACAGGTCGGGGGAGAGCTGAATTTCTAATCACATTGTACATCTACCAGTTTGTTCCTGCAGGTGACAAACAAGGTTTTCTGAAAACAAAACAACCGTAAGTTTCTTATGATACTTAAAGTAGGGAAAGCAGGTGCTGGGTCTTAGTTGTGTAATTTGAGAGCTAAGACCTGAGATGTTAGGTGATTTATCTGCGAGCCCCTACCTGTCACCTATTGAGTGGTAGAATAGGGACTGGAGTCCAGGACTTCTGACTCCAGCTTAGTTGCTCATTTTACAGTTTAGTATAATGGCCTGGAGCTGAGATTTGCAGTCAGAGTTGGCTACAGATCCCACTTTGCTCCTTACTAGCTGTATGACCTTTCTGTGCCTCAGTTTTCTTATTATAAAAAGAGGGAAATAATATTAATAATACCGACCTTATAGGATTGATACGAAAATTAAATCCAATTTTGCATTGAAAGAACTTAGAAAAGTGGCTGCTCCTTAATAAACAGTATTTAAATAATGCATAATATCTGAAATATATGTATAAATTATATTTTACATGGTAGAGTTAGCTAAAACCAGCATGTTACCTAGATAGAATTATTGTGTAATTAGTATTTTTCCCCCTCCTAGAATTTAGAAAGGCCTTTAGGGATAGTTTTACTCTATGTATTACCCCCCCAAAAAAACCAAAAAAACTTCAATTTGAGCCAGTATTCTTTTTATTAATGAATTTTTGTATAGCAAACAGGTTCATTCAAAAGCATAAAGTTTGTCAGCTTACTCTTCAGAATGTAGACAAATAACTGAATAGTATGAAAATATTTTAAGTCCTCACCGAGGACTCTATTTGAATGGATTTGCTTCAGTCACCAAATAAATCTTGTACGTGTGGTGGATATAAAGCACTCCTAGATTACGGATTTTACAAAGATAAGGCTCTGATCTTAGCTTATAGTGGAAAAGAGGGTGGAAGGAAAGGAGAGAATGATTTCCATAATACCTGGTATGATAAGAACAATGCCTAAAGGGGAAATTGATGTCCAGTGGGAGCATAAACAGAGCACTGTGTCTGGTTGGACATAGTGGTCAGCATGAGAACCAAGAGGAAGGCCGGGCGCGGTGGCTCACACCTGTAATCCCAGCACTTTGGGAGGCCGAGGCAGGCGGATCACTAGGTCAGGAGATCGAGACTACGGTGAAACCCCGTCTCTACTAAAAAATACAAAAAATTAGCCAGGTGCGGTGGCAGGCGCCTGTAGTCCCAGCTACTCGGGAGGCTGAGGCAGGAGAATGGCGTGAACACGGGAGGCAGAGCTTGCAGTGAGCCGAGATCGCGCCACTGCACTCCAGCCTGGGCGACAGAGCGAGACTCCGTCTCAAAAAAAAAAAAGAGAGAACCAAGAGGAAGAGATGCCCCTAGGAAAGGAGTAGAGGAGGTGGAAGAAGATTGCGGAATAGACGTGTGAATTTTAGTGTGGACGGTTGTCTGAGCTGTTGGTGGGCCAGCCTTCTGATATTTGGCCTGGAGCTTCAAAGAATGATAGGGTTAGTGATATAGATGCTATTTAAAGCTTTGCAACTCACTATGGAAGATGGATTGTGTGAGGCCCTTGCCAGAGGGTTGTAAATTACGTATGCCAGAGAGTGAGGAGGGCCTCAGCCTCCAAAGCAGTAGAAATGGACTGGAGGGAGAGGATGGGGAAAGAGTCAAGGCATGTTTTAGGTAAAAGTGGCAAGTCAGGTGGGAGGTGTGAGGAAGAAGGAAGAGTCAGGGTTACTCAGAAGACACTGGTGCCATGGGCTAAGACGGGGCTACAAGAGAGCAGGTTTGGAGGGGAAAGTGAGCTTAATTCAGTACATCTGGAGTTTTTGAGGAATCTGAAATATCCAAGTGGATATGAAGCATCAGAATATTTTGTCATGCCTGAAGGAATCTTACTTGAGTGGATTTGTGTAAGTAAGCAAGAAATTGTCTAGTGAATGGTTAATCTGTAACTGGGAAGAGGCCAATCCTGGGAACACGGATTTGGAAGTAATTAGCATACAAGTGATGTTATAGCCACAAGCACAGATAATACTGTTCAGTCAGGAAGTGAAGGATAGAAGGAGCAGTGGGCTAAGGAGTCCCACCACGGAAGCTAAGTAGGAATAGAATCTGAATGGCATCTCAAGTCGGTGAGAGAAGGAATGGATTACCTAATAAGTGGTGTTGGGATAAGTGGTAACCACTTAGAGGGAAACAGAAAAGGTGGGTCCTTGACTCAACTGTACACTGAAATTAATTTTATATGGCATGAAGCTTAAAATGTGAAACACCTTAAATGTACTTGAAGGCAACATCAGGACAATTTGCATAGTCCCGGCATGAGAAAAACCTTTATGGTTAGGAACCACAAAGGACAAAATAGAGAAATCTGATCTAGTAAGAGTTAAACAAAAGACTCACTGGAAAGTAAAAGCGATTGGGGAATCTATTTGCTATGTATGTAACAGAGTTAATATGCATATTAAGATTTTTTTTCTTAGCAATCATTAAGGAAATGATTAATGCCCAATTAGAAAAAGGGGCAAAAGAGAATAAACAGCTTATAAATAAAGCATTGCAAATTATCAATAAACATATGAAAGGATATTTTAATTACGCAATAAAAAGAAATGCCATTTATGGCCCAACAGAATAATTTTTTTTTTTTTAAAGACAATCCTTGGTATTAGTGAGAAGTACTGGGAAATGGAGATGTTCCTGTTTCTTTTTAGAGATAAGTTTTCGTCATGTTTTCCTGCATGTTAAAGATTTATGGGAGGAATGTTCTTCAGGTTGTTTAATAATAGAGCACTTCATCGTTAAAAGGGAAGAAACAAGTTCATTCGTTTGGTAGACATTTATATTTATTGAAGACTGTTACATACCAGTCACTCTTATAGCGTAGTTGAGGTGGGATATGAGTAGTCAGATGTTACTCTAAAGTATGATAGAGTGAGTCCCGAAAGATGGAAGAATGGGAAATATAGGAGACATTGCAGGGGGCACTCCATTGGAGGCAGTGGTTTTGGGAGAGGCCTTGAGACCAAAGGGAATGTGGAGTGTTTGGGGAGCTGCTGCGGTATGGAGAGGAAGGGGTTCATGGCCGTCTCGAAGGGCTGTGCCCACAGTATGGAACTGGAACTGTGTGTTGAAGCAGTGGAGAGCCTTTGGAGAATTTTAAGCATGGAAGTGATGTATTCAAACTTGTTTTGACATGCTGAGGTTCATAATGGACTGGCTCTTGAATTAACAGGGAAGTCCACACTGCAATGGAGATTACTAAAACTGACATGGAGGATCCTGAAAAACAAAAACTTTGGAAGACAGTCTATTTTTAAAAGTTCCCAGGAAATGCAAAGGAATTAAGAAAAAAAAATTGACAAGATTATTCTATTTGAATAATAGACCAAAAAGTTATTTTGGGGAATGAATATCCTGCATTATGCACAGTGATAGATTTGTCTTTATAATGTAGCAAATGTTAAATTTCAATATTATTTTCCTACGTGCAGAACGCATATTGAAGTATGATACAGTGGAATCCCTAAGCAGCCAAGCTATCCTCTAACTCAGGTCCCCAGACTGTCATAGTTCACAGTGCCCGTCGTGTTTTGTTAATGTTTTTTATGATGCTTGTAGTCAAAAGAATTACCTAACAGTTCTCTTTATGAAATAGCTGGGTCCAAACAATTTAATGAGTATTTATGATCAAGCACTTTAGTAGCAGTTTGAAGAAATAACGTGTATCCACTTAAAAGGAAAAATATAATTGTCCCTCTATCTCTGTGGGGGCACGTTCCAAGACCTTCACAGATGTGAAAATCTTTGGATGCCAAGTCCCTAATATAAAATGGTGTGGTATTTGTATATAACCTGTGCTTATCCTCTCATATGCTTTAAATCATCTCTAGATTACTTTAAATCATCCCTAATACAGTGTTAACGCTATGTAAGCAGTTGTTAAACGGTACTTTTTTTTTTAACTGTTTTTTTATTGTTGTACTGTTGTCTTTTATTGGTTTTGTTTTCTGAATATTTTCAATCCAAGGTTGGTTGAATCTGTGGTTGCAGAACCCTGGGATATGAAGGGTCTATGGTAGTATTTTTATTTCATTCTTAAAAAGCCTTAATTACTGATGAGATGTGTGAAGCTATTGAGTACTGCATAGCTTCCCAAATCTTGGAAACCAGCACCCTCATTTCCATTTCTACATTGATTTGTTTGGGTAGTACTTGTGTTTTATCCCAGCAATTACTAGTCCCTCCCTCTCTTCACCAAAGATAAAGATACGATGTCACACAAAAAAATGTAGCATGAGCAAATATTGAAACTGTGGACTACCTTGAACTAACGGTTTTCAGAGTGTTGGACAGATGTCACTTTGTTTCCTTCAAAAACTTAGATATTCTGTGATAGCTCTGTCAGTTTGCTTTGGTGTCTTGGGGTGCCTCAGTGCAGTTTGGGAGCCAGAGCTTTAACTTGGGTTCTTAGTGTTGGCAGTACCTGGGTTAGCATGCAGCCTAACAATGAAAGTATACTGTGTGGGCATATAATCATTTGTGCCTTGGTATTCATTCAGCCAGCTGGCTTAGAGTTTTTGGTGTCTGCTTTGTGCCAGGTACTGCTTGGACACTGAGGGTTACAGTGAACTCGGATGTGTTTGCTCTCAAGGATCTGACGGTCTGTAGGGAGAATTATAAGATTAGGAAGTGAAGCAGTAGAGCAGAAGTCAGCAAACTCTTTCTGTAAAGGGCCAGGCAGTAAATATTTTAGGCTTTGTGGACCATTCAATCTCTATCTTAGCCACTCAGCTCTAACATTGTCATGGGAAAGTAGTCATAGGTTATACTTAAACTAATGGGCGTGGCTGTGTTCTAGGAAGATTTACAAAATCAAGAGGCGGGTAAGATTTGGCCTATGGAACATGAATTGTGCAACCCCATGACATAGATATAATTAAAGTGTTGTGGAAGCAGCAGCAGATGGCATCTAACCTGTGGACTCTCAGAGGCAATGACAAACATACCTCCTGCTAGGAGCATCACTGCTGACTTGAGGAGGGTGCAGATGAAATTAGCAAGAAGGGAAAAAGGGTGCTGGCCTAAGGAGTCCTGAAGGGTCTGGCAGCTGTGGAATGGCAGCCATTTTAGTGTGGCCCGGACACACAGCAGAGGCAGTGTGCAAGGCCTCTTTCTAGGTTCCGACTCCAGTTGTATGGATTGTATATTTTCTCTCTTGTTCTTTTTTGTTTTGTACCTCATTTTGGTCAGTCATGTCCTGCAGTAGCTTCCAGAGAATGGGTACACGGAAGGTGATATATCTTTTGACATTTTGCATGTCTTTGTAAAATATATGTTATCCACTCAACAGTTTGAGTATAGAATTCAAGTGTGAAAATAATTTTCACTTGTATTTTGGAAGGTGTTCTTTTTAGCTTTTACTGCTAAAAAGTCTGGTGTGTTCCTCCCCTTCTCAAGAATATTTATGGGTCACACACCCAGTGTCTCATGTACACCCGTAACCTGCTCTGGAGGTGGTGCTGTCACCATCCCTGTGTTACAATGGGGGTTTGTCCACACTCACACCGCAAGTCACAGAGGCCTGACTTGAGTAATTTATTCTGATGTTGTTCTTATTCCTGAGCCCTTGTGTATGGCCTCCACTCCCTGGAAACTTGTAACATCTTTGATACAGATATTTTGATATTCTCAGTGATGCATCTTGGTATCAGTCTTTTCAAATTCCTTGTGCTGGGTTATGTGGGCTCTTTGAGGACTAGATTTTTGCTAGGACTAGACCTATATACTGATAAATTTTGCATACATCTTTGTTACTGCAGCTATGTCCTAGTTAATCTCCTTGAAACATCACTTTGTTCCAGCTTCCCTCTTTCTGAAAAGCTATTCATGCCTTCCTGTACAGTCTAGTCTTCCCAGATAGAACTTCTCAGTCTGGCCAAGTTTATGTTTTTCGTAAGTATTTCTTTCTTTTAACTTGAAGAGCCCCTACACTTCACTTCAATAACACAATGGAGTCTACCAAACTGCAGAGTTTATGATCCTGAAAAGCCTTCTTCACTGGGAGCTAATGCTGGAGGAATTTAAGATCTTGTGGGAAGGAAATGGGATAAGGAAAATAGTTGCTGGTCAAAGTTTTTAAACAACGTTGATGTTTCCTCCTAGGAAACAGTAAAGAAAGGGACACTAGGAAGAATACAAATGAGCAGTGCGGGTACTGTTTACTGCCTGTGTGATTGCACTTGTTTTTCTCAACTCCCAGCATCTCCACTCCTGTGGATGGGTGACCCACTCGTAGGCTTATTTACCTTTACAGTAGTTCAGAGTCTTTTCTCCCTCGAGTGTTCCAGCTTAGTATTTAATTTCTTTTGAGAATTAATGACAAGGGAGTCATCTTATTGTATGGCAAAAAGATAGATTCTTGAGATAAAAGATGCTTTGGGCTGTCTTGATTCCTTTCACCCTGACTGTGCAGGTGTTGCCTGAGGCCTCCTTCTGCACACAAGGCTGGAGGCCTCAGTGCCACCAGGCTAGGTTCGTGCCAGCAGGACATGCTAACTCACTCTCTGTCACGTTTCCTGATCTGTCTCTACCTACCTGTCCCCACCACCGCCACCATATTTATGTATATAGAGAGAGGGGTTGGGGGACAGGGGAACAGAGACAAAATAAGCAACAAAATGTGTTGGGACTAGTTTCTGGTATTTAGCTTTACTTTTCTCAACTCTTTTTTTCTAATTTTCTTCGGCAGAAAAGCCCTAAACCTCATGTACACTGGAACCAGAATTCTCAAGGTTGAGAAAAATACAAGTCAAAGTACATGTGTGAACACTCATCTTCACAAACAAGGCCTTTAAAAGCTCAGGGGCCCGTGTTGACAGGACCGAACTTTGCCATGTGGGGCCCCAGGCTCAAGTTCTGCCTATGCTTTATGATGGTCTAAGATTGAAGTCAGCATATGTGTAAAGAAATAGAACCAGATATTTTTCTTTCCGTTCAACAATCTTACAGATTTATTCTGCATGATTACTTTTCTTTAGCAGAAGGGTTTATTGACTTTTTAAGTCCTTTAAAATAATTAGTATAGGAAACAAACTGGTCACCCTTGGGCAGGAAGGATACTGCCCATGAGCATATTTTGTCTGGCCTTTAGAATGTGTAAAACATATGCATTATTTTCTCACATTTACAAACTTTGGTGTTTCATTTAAAATGCCAGATTTCTACCTCATCTGGAAAAATCAGCATATTTGGCAAAATGAGGCTGGTGGCTGCCACTTTTATGCTAGGCAGAGGGGCTGCAGTTTGCACCTGCTGTGAACACGTTTGTTACTTGCTTTGCCCCTGCATATTTGCATTTGCACCCTGTTGCTGCATCCTAATTTTGAAAGTTAGCTCCTGAAATTGTATAAAAATTTGTGCTCCTCTAAGGAATAAGGCATTGACAGGGGAAAAAAGTGAATTCTGACAATGTTTCTATCAGGAGTGAGCAGAGAAAAGCTTCACAAGCATCACTTTTTTTCTGAAAGTACTTCGGAAGGCTCTGTTCGTGTATTGTTCTGGCCCACAGTAAGTCCATTTGAAAGTTTTGCTTGGTGGGGAAGTCTGATGTGTTATAAGCACAATATTGTGTTGCCCAAATAGACTTGCCCAGAATTCTCTGTGTAAATGTATCACACCAGAAAGTCTTCTTTATTATCCTGCTTAAGTTAAGCAGGCTTCAGTGACACTGCCGTTGATCCTTCTGTCCCTGGGCATCGCCTTCCTCCTGCTTACTGACCTCCTCAGCAGAGTCTTTGATCCGTGGCTGTTGCTGGCATAGGCTTTGTGCGAGCTCGCTACTGTCTGCGTGCCTGTTCCCTGCCAGCAGGAATGGAATATTACAGCTTCGCTTTGGGAAGTCTCTTATGTGGATCCTGAATAGAGAGCATGCCTCTCTGCTCCAATGGTTGAGGCTGAAGCAGGGAGGGATTAAGTGATTTACCCTCAGCCATACCACTAATTAGTAATGGAGCCAAGATTAGCATCTAAATCTGGAAGCACCTGGTCCAGAGCTCTTTCTCAGCTGCCTCCCTCCACCCCTTCTTGCACTTCTTCCTGGCATGGCTGTAGGGCCTGTGTCTCTTTTTAGAATAATCGAAACTTGTAGTGAGGGACTGTTTCATTTCAAGATAATGTTTAGCCAGTCAGTGAATATGGTTTATGATTATTTTAGTCAGAGTTTGAGTATTACGGTCATGTTTGGCTCCATTACTCAGTTATTCTTGTACAGTTGTATAATTCTATAAATTCAGCAACTGGCATTTTAGACATTTTGTGAATACATTTTCATTCTACTAAGTAAACTCAATGACCCTGGAATTGACTAGGAAGTTATTCATTCATCCAGAAAATAATAGAACACTTTTGAAATGTGTGCTCACGCCTTTTGCATGTTATGGTTATAATTAAGCTATTTGGGATTCATTTCCTGGGTTTTTGACAGTACTTGACAGTAGCCGAGAAGAGATCTTGCCATCTGCTTTCACTAAGAAAAATATTTTTTCGAATTCTCTCAATGGGCTCCAGTTATTTAGGTGTTGGATCTCCTTTCCTTTATCGAGTCTTCATTTCTTATCTCTTTTCCCACATTTTCAATTTTTTTTTGTATTTTGTTCTGAAAGATTACTCAATCTTTTTCTTATTTTAATTTTAATATCAGACAATGTGTTTAACTTCTAAGAGCTATTTTTATTTCCTGTTATTCCTTTTTCATTGCATCCTCTTGTTTTTTATAGTTATGCCATGTTTGCTCAGAGGACACTATTTAGAGTTTTTTAGGTTCTTTTTTTTTCTTTTAAGTTTTCTTGTTTCCTATATCATCCCCATTTTCTCTGGAAGTACTTTTTATTTTCCTTTTGGTTATCCTAAATTTCTCTTTAATATTTTAGCCTTTGCTTGTATGTTTTGTGATCTTTGGTGCCCTGTGCCAATGTTGTAATAAATGAGGCAATTTTAGGTCTGACACAAGAGTTTTCAGTGTATCATAAGGATCTTGTTGGCTGGTGGTGTCCCTCTAGGAAGAAAGGATGAAGGGTGGATGGGAATTTCATTACTCTGGGGGATCCCTAAATGTCCAATGTGTATCATCTCCATACTGTTACCCTAGTTTTTTCTTTTTAAATTATTAAATTTGTATGAAATAGAAACTTTCCAACACCATGTAAATGGGAGACAAAACTAATATAACTTGTCATAAATGACTAAACACAAGTTAACGTACTAATAAAATACATAAAAATATCAATCCAGGTATCACTTAAAATTGTCAAAAATTCAGTCTCATGCACTGCTTTTCTACATTTTAGTAGAGTTGGAGTAGAGTTGATAGCCATGTGCTTATAATTTCGTTGTAATTTTATAATTATAGTTATGATCTTTAACTTGAAGCCCATCATTTGAAAATTGGCCTCGTAGTAGATACCTAAAGCAACAGCTGTGTCCAATTATTGATGTCTCCACAAGCCAGGGAAGCTTGAGTTTGAGTATCTCCAAAGTCTCTAAATGTACAGTGTTTCAGAATCTGTCAGAATCTATTTGAGTGTTTGTGTGCACAGTATAAGGTGAGCCTTCAGAACAATCTGAACACCATCTGGAATTCCTCTCCTAACCTAGGACTGACTGCATTGCACAGATGATGGATATTTACGTATGTTTGAAACGACCATCCTGGATGGTGGACAATAAAAGAATGAGGACTGCTTCAAATTTCCAGTGGCTGTTATCAGCATTTATTCTTCTATATCTAATGAATCAAGTAAATAGCCAGAAAAAGGGTAAGTGCATCAGCCTTCCAGAGAATGAACAGATTGCAGTTTTATTTCCATTTTGATGACGAAGCAATTTTGTTGCTTTATTGACCCCTTTAGGATTTTGTTGGTTAAAATTCATTTTTTTGTCACCTTTTTTCTATGTACTTTTAGTTTCTTTTAAAAAGATCCTTAATGATAGATCAAAATATTATTTTACCATGAAAAATTAAAATATAATTTACATACAATAAAATTTGCCTTTTTAAGATTCAGTTCTGTGAGTTTTGACAATGAATGTAGTTATGTAACCACCAGCACAATCAAGATAGGGAACAGCCCCAGCACTGCAAAAGCTTCCTGACTCCTCTGTAGTCAGCCCTCCCAGGCCCATCCCCTGCCAGCACTGCCTTGTCTCCATAGACACTGTTTTCTGTCTCTATAATGTTACCTTTTTAGAATATCATATCAATGAAATCCAAATATTTTTAAATGTATTATGTTACATCTTAAATATATTAAGAATGTTTATGTAGATATTTTATAGCTTATTTATATAAAGAAATTATCATCCTCCTGCCCGTTGGTTTAGTTTTTATATTATTTCCATATTTAAACAGATCTCTTTTCTCCAAGGTCATTCATTAAATTACTTTATTATTATGATTAGTGCTGCTTTATAATGTGAGTACTTTTAATGTAATATTTGTTTTTCTGTCATATAAATAGCTTTATAATTTATTGCTACAGTGAATATCGTACCAACCATGTACAAAAACAAAAACATTTTTCATAAACATTTATAGAATCTGAGATGGACTACCTTTTTTATTCTATAGTTGCCTTTTCCCCTTGTTTCCCTCCTTTCTTCCCTCTTTCCCTCTCTCTTATACCCCCCTTCTTTTTACTCATTTTCTTTTCGGGGTGACTTTTTTCATTGCATAGTGCTTACATATTCCATGGTGTAATGTTACTTTATAGATGTGAATAAGTACTAGTAGGATTGTAATCTTCTGAATTGTTACTTTCCAATTGTTTAGGCCCACACCAAAAATATATTTCTCAAATGAACTCATGAGTTTATTACTGTTTAAATTTAATATACTTCATAATAACCTAAAGATTAGTTATGGGAGTTCTACCAAGGGGGCAGTCTGGTAGCAAGCAATGAAGTGGGGTTGACTAGGAGTTTCAGAGTTTTGTTTAAAAACTTGGAAGGCACATCATTTTTACTTAAGACTTCTTTGTTTTTGTTTTTTGTTTTTTCCTTAAGTGGGGCTATTGAAGATTCAAGAGGTGCTAGAATCCCCTCAAGCCCTCTCTTGGTCCCATTATTGAATCTACATGACTAGCCACTCACTCCCTTAATTTGTCTTAGTTGCTTGGAAGTGGAATTTTTGATAGCAGCCTAACCCCAAAATGGTCTAGTAGCTGGCCCACTTTCATCAGTTTACCCTTTAGTTTTTTTTTTTTAACCAAAGCTGCAAAAAGAAATAGAAAACCAGTCCACTCCCATGACTGCAGGATCATCTCTTTGAAAAAAAAAAACATGGGCTCTCTGCAGACACACATGCTTGTGCTTACAACTGAAAATGGTTGACTTTTTAGAGTGCAGTTGACTTATTCAGCATATTCTGTGTTTATGTGTGTCTGTGTGTGTGTGTGTGTGTGTGTGTGTGTCTCCTCCAGGGGCTCCTCATGATTTGAAGTGTGTAACTAACAATTTGCAAGTGTGGAACTGTTCTTGGAAAGCATCCTCTGGAACAGGCCGTGGTACTGATTATGAAGTTTGCATTGAAAACAGGTAATTTTAATTTACTTTAATTCACAATGAGCTAGGTTGAATTGCAGAAACGACCCTCAGTTCTTACCTTGTTGCTTGTGAAACTAAAGGGTTATTTCCTGCTTGTGTTCTGTGTCCAGCAGAGTCTGCCGTGACCTCTGCCTCATTTTTCTGCTGTAGGGCACCAGGCGTTATGAGGTGTGATGGCAAGGTGAGAAGAGGGGACAGAGTCTGCAGTGGCTTTCAGTGCAGATCTGGTAGATAAGACTGTCACTCAGATTTCTGCCACCAAATAAAGCCACATGGCCATACCTTGCTTCAGAGAGGCAGGGAAGGACGGTCTTAGTGTGAGTCCAGAAGGGGGAGCCTGAAAACTTTGCTGAAGAGCACACATGCCCACCACAGGCCAAACAGAGAGGAAGTTAGTTCTGGCCCCCTGCTCCCCTGGGAGGTCACAATAAACAAATAGTAGCAAGGCTGTGGTTTTTGTGCAAGGGAGTGGACACTAGGAGTATGAATGTCTAGAAAGGCTGTCAGAGGAGGTGTAATTCTGGAGTAGGCACAGTCAGTTTTCTCAGCAGAAAAGGAATAGGAGGACATTCTACCCTGAAAGAATATTGAGTACAATGGCTTGAATGTATGAGATGGCGTGATTTGGAGAATTCAGGTGTTTTTGCATTGCTGATGCCTAAAGAAGCCTCACCATGTGAGAGGTTTAGAAGGAGATAAGCTGGACCCATTCAAGTCCAGAGTCCTAAGCACCCAGCCCTAAGGCTGGGGCTGGGTAGTTGGTGGGGGCAGGAATGCAAGAGGCATGGAAAGTCCTTTCAGTAAAGTAAACATTTTTATAAGAAGTTTGAAACATATATGAACAACAGTATAAGGAATATAAGCATGCTCTGGAGAGATATCAAGGGCTGTGGAACAAGAGAGGAAAATATCATTTTGTGTAAGAGATACCAGGGGAACTGGAAGCATTTTGAAAACAGAACTGAAGAGGAAGTTCTGTTAAGAATAAACCATGAGCCAAGGCAGAGGAGCAGGGGAGTTGCCAGTTTCATTTCCTTCATCAGCATCCGTTGAACATCATCCTAGCATGAGGAGCGCTGTGATGCACTGGTCCCTCAGTGAAGGGGTGGAGTGTGAGCAGTGGAAGTCAGCCTACAAAGGGAAGGTTGAGGTGGGATTTTGAAAGGCATGCAAAAACTCCAGCTGTTTGGAGTCATCTATGCTTACTCTACTTTTGGTACAATGAGGTTGTTTTTCCTACCCCCACATCGGTAAAGTTACTATCAATCTGTTTTTTCAGTCTTAAAATGTGGTACAACCTATCATGTTTTTGCAACAGAGAGGGCATAAAGTATTTTCCATTGTATTTTGTGTTAACCAAATTTTTATGAAAATTATACTATTAATTTTATTTGCTAATTAAAATTCAACTTCTTATTACAGGTCCCGTTCTTGTTATCAGTTGGAGAAAACCAGTATTAAAATTCCAGCTCTTGCACATGGTGATTATGAAATAACAATAAATTCTCTACATGATTTTGGAAGTTCTACAAGTAAATTCACACTAAATGAACAAAACGTTTGTAAGTATTTGAAAACAAACTCAATTTTAAAGTAAGTCAAGTGTCACTTGTTAGTATTGTGGTGCTTTCTAGTTTTTTGAATTTCATGTGTTATGCTATTACTTTTAATTCACTCAGCAACCTCCCTATGAATTGTAGATGGTAGCCAAGATCAGAAGGAAGCAAACTTTTCTTCTGGCCAGTCAAAATAGCCCAGAATTCAGGCTCCTTCTCTCAGTTCCATACTCTTTTCTTTAGCCCCCTTGACTCCTGCGTACCTTCCAGAATTTCTCAGATGCCCCTTGCTCTAGGGTGTAGTCTTATCTGGGAAGCTACTGAAAAATGACAGTATTAGAATCAGAAAGGCAAATCAAGACAGACTGTAGGAGACTCAGTCGATTAATAGTTCACTGTGTTTTACATATCATGTAATGTATTGGTAGCATTATAAATAATAATGGTCCTGATCGTGATTAGAATAACAGTATTGGGATAAGAAAATTGAAAAGCAAATTAGGTGAGTGTAAGGAACGGAGGAGATGGATACATTAGCAAATCTTTGAGCACCTACTGTGTGCAAGAGAAGCTCTGCAATGCATGTATAGCTGTCCTTTAGAGGATCTGGATCTCTTGACAATTTGCTACTAAATAAAAGTATGAAAATTAAGTGTCTGTGGATCTAAAGATGCTTTCTAAATTATATAAAGCAAACAAGATTTTATATATATATATACACACACACACACACACAGTAAAGTTTGTACTTACCATGTGTAAGCATGAAAAAGTCTTCATAAGATTTTTAATTTCTGCATTTCTTAAAATCACCTGAAAATTTGGGTCATTCTGAAGCAGAATGTGGGTCCTGTAAAAAAAAAGCTGGGAATACTCTTATCTTCTTATGTCCTAAGGAAGCAGGAGCACGTAGATTATGGGTAAAGCTGAATTAGCATTAGAAGAAAATAAGAAAGATTTTCATTAAATTTCTTCCCTATCTGAGTTTCTAGAAAGCAAGTTAACATTGTCCTCACATGTCTGTTTAGCACAAAGAAATGCAGATGGCAGTTAATGGGAGCTTAGGGGAAACTTCCCTATATGCTATAAAGAAAAGAAAGGGAGCAGTGGCTTTTAAAAATCCTTGTACTTGTAATTATGGCCATTACTGTCTTTAGCTTGAAATGTTGGATATTACTTGTATTTTTAAGAGTAGCCCACTGCTATTTAAATAAAATGTAAATTATGTGGACTTTTCAGGGAGGGAAGCATTTTAAAGATGAGCGTTGTCTTAGTAAAATACTCCCGTGTTTCATAAATTGTAAGTTACTACATCATGTGACATCCTGAATCATTTGAAAGAATAGCTGTGTTCTTGGAAGCCTCTTGCTCTTTTCTGGTCACACTGGCACCCTGAGCTTTCCCTGTCCTGGCACTAAATCAACTTCTTGCCTCTCGTTTGTCTGCATTTTTCCTTTTCCACAAGGAGCTGCCCACTTAAAACTTCTTTTTAAAGCATCCTCCACTGTCCTTATACAGCTGTGTAACTGTTGACTTTGCTCTGTAGTTTAGACTGTAAATCCACATGTTCTGTGTCCTGTACAGCCCTAAACACTTTACATAAATCCAGTGTCGAACACTGTATTGGGCAAATTTGAGTTAAACCTATTTTTAATAACTATTTTTAAGTTCCGAGATTAATGTGTATTGGTTTGTTCTGCCCTTTTTGCTATTTAGCATATTCAGCTACCCTAGCCCTGCACTGTCCTGCAGTTTTGGGCTTACCATGACTATATGTAATTGGTCCTTGAGCTTCTAGGATAGAAATGAGGCAAGAAAGGGTGAGTCTATGGATTTCTTCTAACTCACCTTTACTTTACTGTTATTTGAGGAGGAAACATGCAAGAAAGTCCAAGTCTCTCTGATTCTCAAACCAGAAAGTCTACATTTCATAGAATGGAACATGCTCATACCTTCTTTGTTTTCCATTGGTCCAAAATTTTCCATGATTTATCCGCCCTTAGGGAGAGTTAATGATTTTCAAGGATACATTACTCTTCCTGCTACCTTTTTTAGTGTCCTGGATTCTCCCTAGGAGATGCCCAAACCTTTGAGCATGGATTTTTTTCTCTTTACCTTTTGTAATGCAGCTTCAGAGCCCACTGTTCTCCTAAACTTCTTTCTCAGATATTAACAGTAGCCTCGCCAGTGGTTTTTCCACAGTCTTCCTCTATAAACTGTTTTATTTGGCACAGGTAACAACTATTTGTTTTTATTTCGATGATCCTGGATTTTCTCTGGTTTCCTTCTGCTTCTAGGATTCCCTCTCTGGATTCATGTTGGTGTTTTTGGCTCCTTGAAGGTGTAATTGTCTATTGGCAGCCCCTAAAAGGAGCTTTGGCTGGTTTATGTCTTTGTGTTCATGCTCTTTCCTACCACTACACTCAATGAGTTCCTTTTAAGTCTGCATCCACATTCTGACTCCATGGTGTCTTCTTCCCCTGACCCTTACTCATCCATAGCCAGGCTTCTGTGTCTCTTCACAGTGGTTCCCGATTCCTTTTGCTCCTCTTGCTGCTTTCTGAGCTAGAAACTTGAGAGAATATTGGTTGTTTCCCTTTTTCATTAGAACCAACCATTTATTTCTTTGATGTAGTCATTTCTTTGAAATGTCCATGACATCTTTTCCATAGATGGCATCTTAGTTTATATCCTTGTCACTCTAGCCAGGATTGCTCCAGTGGTCTCCTAATTGGTCACCTTATCCCCTGTCTCAATCCCCCGCAGTCTGTGTTGCATACTACTGATAAAGGAACCTTTCTGACACACTTCTTATATCCTGCTACTTCTGCACAGTAACCACTGGCTTCTTAACTCAATGCCTTAGTCACTGAGACAATCCTGCTACTGTTTAATGGTATCTAAAATCAGTAATGCTCATAGCATTTCTCAAGTGGGTGACATCCCCCAGCACGAGAGACTCTTGACACCAGGAGATGCCTGAGACAGCTGCAGAGAAAACAGAGAGAAGCCTTTACCAAAGGAAGCTTTCTATATTTTGTTATTTTCTTAGGGCTGCCCTACAGCCATACAGAGGAAACTCGTTTTCTTCTCTCTGATGTTGCCTACCTGTAGGTTCCTGACTAAATGACACTAGAGTACTGTGGAAACCTAGTTGCTGTTTGTATTAGAAAATGTGCTGTGGATTTGAAACAGCCAGCTAATAAATAATTTTCTTAAATTTGGCTGATGAAGCATTGGGAGCTACCTCTACAGATAAATAATATATATGTTCCCCTTTTTCAGAAATTTGAGAGAATATTAGTCGTTTCCCTTTCTCATTAGAACCAACCCTTCATTTCTTTGATCCAATCATTTCTTTGAAATATCCATGACATTTTATCTTTTCCATATATGGCATCTCAGTCCATGTCCTTATTACTGGGTTCTAGAGTTTCCTTTTAAATCTTGATTATTGATTTTTTGATCAAGAAGGAATAGAGTTTATAAGTAGTTGATTAGTGGCGTTACAGTATGAAGAATCATTACTTATTTTACTAAGTTTTCTCTTTTGTTTCCTCTTTTTAAAGCCTTAATTCCAGATACTCCAGAGATCTTGAATTTGTCTGCTGATTTCTCAACCTCTACATTATACCTAAAGTGGAACGACAGGGGTTCAGTTTTTCCACACCGCTCAAATGTTATCTGGGAAATTAAAGTTCAACGTAAAGAGAGTATGGAGCTCGTAAAATTAGTAAGTTTGAACATAGATTTTCTTCCTATGACATTAAAGAAACTGAATAATTTTTTTTAAGAAGCCTTAAGGTGGTATCAGTGAACTTTTGGATTATTTAGGAAGTAAATCAGATACCTTTCAGGGTTCATTAAAAACATCATGCATGATTTAAAAATCACTTGTTAATTATTAAATGATGTGTAACCATTACAGATAGCATAGGAAATTAGGGGAGAAATAAGCCGTGATTCTACCACTTGAAAATAGTAAGTACTGTTTTTGTGTATTCCTGTCTGGACTTGTTTATATGCATGTTTTTATGTAAATGAAAGTGCACATTTAATTTAGTGTATTATTTTACCTTTGTCTAATGTTTTGAAGCATGTTTAGCCAGAACTTAGCCATAGAGAATTTTTTTTATAAATCTATAAGCTTGAATTTATCAGTACATGCTTTTTCCCTCTCTCGTTTTTTCAATCCTGTTTATGAATGGCCTCTAAGGAGTAATGAACAACAGTTATGAAAAGTTTGACAGCTGTTACCTGGAAATGCTCCCTTTCAGCCTTTTACTCTTTTTCTTGATAGATTTGGAGTTTGCTTAGTTACAGGTTTAAGAATTAGAAGACCATCTCATGATTTTACAGTTTATTTGTTCAAGTTGCTCAAGTACATAGATAAAATAGTAAAGATAATAAAAAAGATTATTCTATATTTCATACTTTCTTATTGTTTCTCTTTGACAGCCCATGTATTTCATTCCTAAAATAACAATAGTCAGCTAGCACCTAGCCTATATGGGACAATAGCCTATTGCTTCTAGGCCACATACAAACCTGCATGGCATGTTACTGTACTGAATAATGGAGGCAATTGTAATATATTGGTAAGTATTTCTGTATCTGAATATAGAAAAGATATGTAAAAATATGGTATAGAAGACTTTAAATGGAGGAGGGACTTCAAGATGGCTGACTAGAGGCACCTCGTACTCACCTTCTCTACAAAGAAGAACCAAGATAGGAAATAGTAGATCTTCACACTTCAAATAGATCATCCTAGAGAGAGCATCGGGATTCAAGAGAAGTGACAGGAAGCACCTAAAGCAGGGAAGGAAGAGGAAAGTGAGGCAGCCAGCAGAACACCAGCAGTGGCTCCACTGCTAAAGTGCATTCCATGTGCCCAGAGTCCCCTGCCTGCAACTGCTGAAGCACAAGTGTGGCGTGATGTGCCACCACTAAGGCTGAAGCGTGAGTGAAGCGCAGACTACAGCTACTGAGACTAGAATGCAAATTGTGCGTTCCCCACTTGCATGCCTATGGCTACCATTGAAAGCAATCTCTTCCTCCTCAGTAGCAGGGCCACAGCACAGCCACTGCTGCTGTCCACCTGAGCATTCTGGAGGGAGCATGGGGAACACCGCATGCCTGCCTACCACAGCTAGTGTCTACATGTACTACGAGAGGGCCTGAGGACAAGCCCACCCAGCTTTGTTCCCTTGCCCTGGTGCCAGAACTTACAGCCTATGGACCTAGGAATCACCTAGCCTAGTCTACCACCATCAGCACCTGAGCACCTCTTCTAGGGGCCTGAGATTGGGCCCACACACCCTGTTGCTACCACCACAGCTGGCACCTACTGCACATGCTACCTGCGGGCCTGAAGACTGGCCCACTCAGCACATTGTATCTACTGCCAGCACCAGAGTGCACTGCTCAAGACCCAGAGGGTTATCCTACCACTGCTACTGCCATCACCCACACCACACCTGCTGGCCAGGGGCCTGAGAATGTACCCAGCCCACCAGTCTCAATACCAGCATCCAAGCAAGCCACCTGGACGCTCAAGAATTGGCCTCCTTGGACCCACTAACAATGGGGCCATTGAATGCCATCCTGGGGTCCAAAGACAGGCATACTTGGCTTACCACTTCCACTGCCGGGACCCAAAGACTGGACCACTTACGCCACTCTTATTCAACAATAGTACTGGAAGTCCTAGCCAGAGCAGTCGGGCAAGAGAGAAAATAACAGGGATCCAAATTGGGAAAGAGAGAGTCAAATTGTCCCTCTTTGCTGGTGATATAATCTTGTATCTAGAAAAGCGTAAAGACTCCCCCAAAAAACTTAGATCTGTAAATAAAGTTAGTAAAGTTGCAGGAGGTAAAATCAATATAGAAAAATGAGATGTGTTTCTATATGCTAATAATGAACTGGCTGAAAAATCAAGAAAGCCATCCCATTTACAATAGCTACAGAAAAATAAAGTACCTAGGAATAAATTTAACCAAGTAGTTGGAAGATCTCTATAAGGAAAACTACAAAACTGATGAAAGAAATTGAAGAGGACACAAAGACATTCCATGCTTACAGATTGGAAGAATTAATATCATTAACAGGACCAAACTGCCCAAAGCAATCTGCACATTTAGATTCAATGCAGTCCCTACAAAAATGCCAATGTCATTTTCCACAGAAATAGAAAAAACAATCCTAAAATTTGTATGAAGTCAAAAGAAACCCAAATAGCTGAAGCAGTCCTGAGTAAAAGTACAAACTTGGAGACATCACACTACTCAACTTCAAAATATATTAAAAGGTTATCTATAGTAATCAAAACAGCATGTTACTTGTATAAAAACAGATACATAGACCAGTGGAACAGAGTAGAGAATCCAGAAATAACTATGTTTTTATAGCAAACTTATCTTTGACACAGGTACCAAGAACATACATAGTTGGGGAAAGGATATCATCTTCAATAAATGGTACTGGGAAAATTGGATATTCATATGCAGAAGAATGAAACTGGATCTCTGTCTCTCATATACAAAAATCAACTCAAGATAGATGAAAGACTTAAACATAAGACTGAAACTATAAAACATGGGGAAAATACTACAGGACATTGGTCCAGGTAAAGATTTTATGGCTAAAACTGCAAAAGCACAGACAGCAGAAGCAAAGATAGATTATATTAAACTAAAAAGCTTCTGCACAGCAGTGGAAACAGTGGAGTGAAGAGACGGTTGAATGGGAGAAAACATTTCCAAACTATTCATCCAACAAAGGACGAATATCCAGAACCTACCGTGAACTAAAACAACTCAACAATTAAAAAATTAATACTCCCATTGTAATGTGGGCAAAGGACATGAATAGACATTTCTCAAAAGAAGACATATGGACAACAGGTGTATGAAAAAATGCTCAATATCACTACTTACCAGGGAAATACAAATTAAAACCACAATCAAATCAGCTCACCTCTATTAGAATGGCTATTATTAAAAAGACAAAAAAAACTTATATATTGGTGAGGATGTGGAGCATGGGAAACTCTTATACAATGCGACTGGGAATGTAAATTAGTACAACTACTATGGAAATCGGTATGGAGATTTCTCAAAAAACTAAAAAGAGAACTCCTGTAGATCCAGCAGTCCCACTTCTGGGTATCTGTCCAAAGGAAAATAAATCAGTGTATTAAAGGGTTACCTGAATTCACATGTTTATCATGCCACTATTCACAATAGAAAATATGTGGAATCAACCTAAGTGTCCAGTAGATGAGTGGATAAAGAAAATGTGATATATACACACAATGGAATTCTGTTTGGCCATAAAAAAGAATGAAATCATGTCATCTTCAGCAACCAGGATGGAACTGGAGGCCACAACGCTAAGCGAAATAAGCCAGGCACAGAAAGATAAATATAGTATGTTCTCACTCACTCATGGAGACTAAAAAAGCTGATCTCATGGAGGTAAAGATATTATTAGTAACAGAATGATAGATACTAGAGACTGAGAAGGGTGTGTTGGTGGGACGGGCAGGAAGAGAGGTTGGTGAATGGGTACAAATGTACAGTTAGATAGAAGATATAAGTTCTGTGTTAGATAGTCAAGTAGGGTGACTGTAGTTAGCATCCATGTATTATATATTTCAAAGTAGCTAGAAGACTTGAAATGTTCCCAACACAGAAATGATAATACTCATGAGATAATGGATACCCCAAATACCCTGACTTGATCATTACACATTCTGTGCATGTAACCAATACTCAGATGTATCCCATAAATACTATGTATCAATAAAATGTTTAAAGAGATAAAAAATGGTACACCTGTATAAGGCACTTACCGTGAATGGAGCTTGCAGGACTAAAAGTTTCTCTGGGTGAGTCAGTGAGTGAATTGAGGGCCTAGGACATGACTATTCACCACTGTAGTCTACATGGTACAATTAGACCACACTAAACTTATAAAACTTTTTATCTTTCTTTGGTAATAAATTAACCTTAGCTTACTGTAACTTTTTTACTTCAGAACTTTTAATTTTTAAAAAATATTTTGACTCTTTTGTATTAACACTTAGCTTAAAACAAACACATAGTACAGCTGTACAAAAATATTTTTATATCCTTACTCTATAAGCTTTTTTGTATTTTTAAAAATTATTTTTCTTTAACTTTGTAAACTTTTTTGTTAAAAACAAGGACAAAAACACACACGTTAGCCTAGGCCTACGCAGGGCCAGGATCATCAGTATAACAGTCTGCCACCTCCACATCTTGTCCCACTGGAAGGTCTTCGGGGCAGTAACATGCATGGAGCTGTCATCTCCTCTGGTAACCATGCCTTCTTCTGGAATACCTCCTGAAGGACCTGCCTGAGGCTGTTTTACAGTTAACTTTTAAAAACATGTAGAAGGAGTGCCCTCAAAAATAATGATAGGAAGTGTAGTACACTAAATACATACACCAGTAACATAGTCATTTATTATCATTATCAAGTATTATGTACAGAGCACAATTATATGTGTTATACTCTTATACCAGCAGCACAGTATGTTTGTTATTCCAGCATCACCACAGACACATGAGTAATACGTTGCACTATGACATTATGTTGGCTATGATGTCACTTGGTAATAGGAATTTTTCAGCTCCATTATAATCTTATAGGATCACCATGGTATATGTGGTCCCACATTGACTGAAGTATTGTTATATAGCACATTACTGTATACCTTGATTCTTTTTATCCTCACAACAGTCCCAGGAGGGTGATACTATTATTATTCCCATTTTACAGATGATACAGAGTCACAGGAAGACTTTAAGTGGTGGAGTCAGGATTCCAACCCAGGCAGCTTGGTTTCAGAGTCTGCTCTTAACTGCTACAATTTATATTTTATAAGAAATATATATATTTTAATTTAAAATGTCCTCCCCTTCTCACGTATCCTACTCGAACCTGCATTTCAAGACCCAGGTCAAATCCTACTCCTTATTTTATTTTATTTTATTTTATTCATTTGTTTTTAGAGATAGGGTTCTGCTCTGTCAACTTGGCTGGAGTACAGTGGCATGATCATATAGCTGACTGCAGCCTCAAACTCCTAAGGGATACTTTTGCCTCAGTGTCCTGAGTAGCTGGGGCTACAGGTGCATGCTGCTGTGCCCAGCTGTTTTTTTTTTTTTTTTCATAGAGATGGGGTCTCACTTTTTTGCCCCATCTGCCTACTTCTTATTTTAAAGCCCATCCTTTTTCTTTTTTTTTTTTGAGACAGTGTCTTGCTCTGTTGCCCATGCTGGAGTGCAGTGGCATGATCTCGGCTCACTGCAACCTCCAAATCCCGGGTTCAAGCTATTCTCTTGCTTCAGCCTCCCCAGTAGCTGGGACTACAGGCACATGCCACCACGCCCGACTAACTTTTTGTATTTTTAGTGGAGATGGGGTTTCACCGTGTTAGCCAGGATGGTCTCGATCTCTTGACCTTGTAATCTGGCCACCTCGTCCTCCCAAAGTGCTGGGATTACAGGCATGAGCCACCGCGCCCAGCCTTAAAGCCTGCAGACTCTCACTTTTCTTGATTCTAATGGCAAGTCTTGTCTGTTAATCTAATTTGCAGCTAGCTTTGATACAGTTCTACAGGTGCTGTCTTAAAGGTATTATTTATTTAAATTATATTGCTTAACTTGTCATTATGGCCTAACATTTTGCATTCTGGGTTACCACTTACAGGCTTAGGATAACTCCTCAAACCTAGTTTGTATCTTTTGTAAAGTGGCAATATTTGCTCTGGGGTCTGCAAAGTAAATAGTATATCTGTAAAGCTGCTAAACAAATATTATTTGTCACTACTCCCTTTAGGGACAAGGCTTTTTATTTTTTTATTTATTAAATTTTATAATTTTTTATTACACTTTAAATTCTGGGATACATGTACAAAACTGACGGTTTGTTACATAGGTGTATACGTGCCATGGTGGTTTGCTGCACCCATCAATCCATCATCTACATTCGGTATTTCTCCTAATGCTATCCTTTCCCTAGCCCCCCATCCCTGACAGGCCCCGATGTGTGATGTCCCCCTCCCTGTGTCCGTGTGTTCTCATTGTTCAACTCCCACTTATAAGTGAGAACATGCGGTGTTTGGTTTTCTGTTCCTGTGTTAGTTTGCTGAGAATGATGGCTTCCAGCTTCATTCATGTCCCTGCAAAGGACATGAACTCATCCTTTTTTATGGCTGCATAGTACTCCATGGTGTGTATGTGCCACATTTTCTTCATCCAGTCTATCATTGATGGGCGTTTGGGTGGATTCCAAGTCTTTGCTGTTGTGAATAGTGCTGCAGTAAACCTATGTGTGCATGTGTCTTTATAGTAGAATGATTTATAATCCTTTGGGTATATAGCCAGTAATGGGATAGCTGGGTCAAATGGTATTTCTGCTTCTAGATCCTTGAGGAATTGCCACACTGTCCTCCACAGTGGTTGAACTAATTCACACTCCCACCAACAGTGTAAAAGCATTCCTATTTCTCCACATCCTCTCCAGCATCTGTTGTTTCCTGTCTTTTTAATGATCGCCATTCTAACTGGCATGAGATGGTATCTCATTGTGGTTTTGATTTGCATTTCTCTAATGACCACTGATGGTGACCTTTTTGTTGTTGGCCACATAAATGTCTTCTTTTGAGAAGTGTCTGTGCATATCGTTTGCCCGCTTTTTGATGGGGTTGTTTGATTTTTTTCTTGTAAATTTGTTTAAGTTCCTTGTAGATTCTGGATATTAGCCCTTTGTCAGATGGATAGGGACGAGGCTTTTTAAATTTTTAATGTAACTTGAGGAGGAACTAACTAGAGAATACTAGAATTAAAGAGGGACACTCTGAAATGTGAGTGAAATCAAACTTAAATGAAGGGACTGTTATGCTAAAACCATATAGCTCTTTCTACAACATGCGTAAGTCAGCCAATGACAAGGCAGTAATTCCCTACTTTTGGGAAAAAATTTGGGAAAATAATAGCAAGAAGCAATGAGAAAGAACACATTTCTTTAGAACTGTAAAGTAAGGGAAAATGCCTCAGGGCATTTTTATTAATAGTACGTTATTAATGTCAGTATTTAAGACAGAATTGCTTGTGATCAGTCATTTTATGATATAATCCTATTATTTTGCACTAATGCTATTATTTTATGATAATTTAAAAATCAAGAACACTTTGCATTCATGTTTCGTTTGTGAGGCACTTGTCTGTCCGTGGTCTCTGTGTCCAGCAGTGGGAGCTGTGTGCTGCACACACTGGGAAGAGCTCACCAGGCACTGCTCCCCCACACACAAATACTCCTCCTTGACTTTCCCTGGAAACGACCTGTTTCAACTCTTTTAACTGATCTCTTTCATTATTTATCTTCATTTCTCCAAATAACATGCTTATGTTGCTATTTCTTGATAGGAACCCCCTCCCTTTCCTCCTCTCCCCCCACCGCCTCATTTCTCTCTGCTCCTCCCTCTCCCTCCTTCTCCCCGCAGCCTGCCATTTTCCTAGCTTTTTCCAATAGAGTCTATGATAATTTTTGGTAGAACAGTATTCATCATTTGTATTATGGTCTATAAAAAAATCCACAATTTTTTGTACACTCCTTATATATATTATCTTGTTTTTTTGTGTTTATTTCTCTGCTTCATTACTTTAATCCTAAATTCTTTGCAGGCTGTGTAGATCTCCTTGGAATTTTCAAATATACTAAGTACTTTATCAATTTTATCTTTGCGAATAAATCTCTGAGGGCTTTCTGGCTGGCTTCCCAACCTTATTCACAGAAGGCTCACATAGACACTGATAATATTTGTATAGCACAGAGTGTGGTAAATAGCCGAGACCGCTTGTGGCCAGAGGCATCACAGAGGCTCCAGTAGCCCCAACCCCTACCAAGCAGTTCTAGGTTTGAATGGATTAATACCTAGATATATTTATAACTCACTCAAGATAGACTTCAGTGTCTTTCAGCACATTTCTTAGGAAGCTGTGGTCCAAGGGATCTCCATCATCTAGGGTATTTCCTACAACTTTGTCTTATGATGGATCTTCTTTTTGCTAAATCTCCAGTCTTTCTCTTATTTCCTCATTTTTGTGGAAGCATTTGCACTTGTCCCTTGGTATCTTTTGGGGGATTGCTTCCAGGACCTCCCTTAGATACCAGAATTCAAAGATGCTCGGTAGTGTTAGCATACAACCTACGGGCATCCTCCTGTATATTTTAAACCCTCTTTAGATTATTTGTAACACCTAATACAATGTAAGTGTTGTGTAAATAGTTGTTATACTGTATTGTCTAAGGAATAAGGACAAGAAGTGTCTGCACATGTTTAGCACAGATGCAAATTTTTTTCCAAGTATTTTTGATCCATAGTTGGTTGACCTCACAGATGTGGAGCGATGAATAGAGGGAGCCAACTGTCAGTAGTTATTTGCTATTGTAGATAGTCTCTGCTATCTATAATAGCTAGCTTGCAAATATAATTTGTTCTTTTAATTTAATTATTTAAAAATTTAAAAGCTTGTCAATTACTATTACTGAGAAGTTGTAGAGGAACTGGAACTTTCATACGTTACTGGGCAGAGTGTAAAATGCTTACCAAAGGAATACATGGAGATACCACGTTTATGAAAATGTCTATTCTGCACTCGTGCGTGATTACTAGTTTAACTGGGTGTAGAATTACAGGTTGGGAAATTTTGTCAAGATTTTGAAGGTATGATTCCATTGTTTCTTAGTGTGGATCAATCTTTATCTGTTCTTCTGGACACTCATTGGGCCCCTGTCAGTCTAAAAACACATGGGTGTCAGCTTGGGAATTTCTTGTTTTATTTCTTTGATTTGTCCTTCTCTGTCTTCTCCTTTTTTCTTAGAACTTCTGTTCTTCATGAACCTTCCACAACAATCCTCTAATTGTTTTTATCTTTCTTGTTTTCTATGTATTTTCTGTTTTCTCAAATTTTTTCTAAACTGGATTTTGCATCCTGCTATTGAATTTCTATTCATATGTTTATTAATTTATAGAAGATCCTTTCTTTGAAAGGATTTATGTTATTTTTTTAATGTATCCAGTTTTTGTTTCATGATGCAATATCTTATCTCTGAGGATAGTAATGATTTAAATTTTTTTTCTACATGCCCTGTTTCCTCACAGTTTTTCTTTTTCTTTTCAATTATTGACTTTCGTATTAGAATTTCTTGTACACTTTCTGGTCATCCTGGTTGCTGCTCACAGTTAAGCGAGGGGCTGTTAAAAATTTTTTTTTAATCTAATTGGAACTTTGGTTTCTCTGGATAGGACTTGTTGATGGGGGCCTTCCCTCTAGAGCGATGAGGATGGGCTATGCAGGTGGCAAACGCCAAATATTATTTTAGGTATTTCATTTTGACATGTTCATGTGACTCAGAAAAGTTCATTTAGACTATTACCTGGTGAGGATTAGTCTGGCAAACCAGTATCCTGGGAGCTGAGCAGAGGAAGAAGGCATAGGTTAGCAATCCCCCTGTTTTTGGAATGATAGCCCCCATTCTAATCTCTTCCTAAAATTCTTCAATCCAAAGATATTCTGTTTTACTTTTCCAGAACATAAATCTTTATTCTTCTGCCAAGGTAAACGAAGGTAGTCCTTCGGTAGTGTGGATTGTGGGAAGGGATCTGGGTAGCCAACATATCTTCAAACAACTTTCAAGCAGTCCTGCTGTTTTGAGCTCTTTATTTCCAGGGGAGCCTGGGATAGCCACTCACTGAGCCCTTTGGCATTTCTGTGATAGAAACAAGCTGTTTTCCTGTATTTCCCATTGGATGCTTAAGATTTTGTTTTCTCAGGTCTTCTACATCAGTTACCATTATCCATCTGCTTTCCAGCTTCCAGATTTTAGTGATGTTGCTTTATTTCTATATTTTGTCTTTGTCCATTCACACCTTTAAAAAAAATCTGTTTACTCTTTGGAGTGATTTCAGGAGGTAAGGGAGAAGGAAATAGTTGTTTAATCTATTGTATTTACCTAGAAGTCCCAAGTTATCTTTTATAGCACCTCAATATTTTATTGAAATCTTGCTCATTTCTCACAATTGATAATAATTTGTATTAGTATAACTTACATATTTAATCTTCTATTTAAAAATAAAAGCAAATATATAGAATACTTATATAAAAAACAAATCTAGTCTAAAACTATTTTATTGAAATGCTGCCCCTCTCCTTGACTTAAACTTTTGAAAGTACAACCCCATTAATTACTTCTACTCTATGAAAAATTGAGATCATTAGGCAGTGGTATACAGGTTGAGCATCCCTAATCTGAAAATCCAAAACTCAAAATGTTTTAAAATTCAAAACTTTTTGAGCACCACCATGATGCTCAAAGGAAATGCTCACTGGAGCATTTCAGACTTGGGATTTTTGTTATTTTATTTATTTATTTTTTGTTGTTTTTAGACAGGATATCATTCTGCCACCCAGGCTGGAGTGCAGTTGCATGATCTCAGCTCACTGCAGCCTTGACTTTCCAGGCTCAATAGACCCTCCCCCCTCAGCCTCCTGAGTTGCTGGGACTACAGGCACAAGCCAGCATGCCTGGCTAATTTTATTTTTTTATTTTTTATTTTTTTATTTTTTTGTAGAGATGGGGTTTCGCCGTATTGTCCAGGCTGGTCTTGTACTCCTGGGCTCAAGGGATCTGCCTGTCTCAGCCTCCCAAAGTGCTGGGTAAATTACAGGTGTGAGCCACTGTCCAGGCAGATTTTAGATTTTTAGATTAGAGATGCTCATCTGAGAAGTATATAATGCAATCTGAAAAGGTGCAAAATCCAACACACTTGTGGTCCCAAGGGATACTCAACCTGCATTTTCTTGCGTACCAAATTAAATGTTTCAATGAATAGCAACATCTTATATAATACATTAGGGCCTAAAGTTGAAGTAAACAAAAATGAATCATGATTATTGTTACCCTGCTATTATACCTTACACAAAACTGAGTTGTATTAAAGGACAAAACATAAACTTAGCTGATGATTGTATGGAATCTATTGTGTCTTTTAATTCTAAAGGAAAGCAAAACATATTGCTACTTGGAAATACAGTTTTGTGTTTGTGTTCATTTTTAGGTGACCCACAACACAACTCTGAATGGCAAAGATACACTTCATCACTGGAGTTGGGCCTCAGATATGCCCTTGGAATGTGCCATTCATTTTGTGGAAATTAGATGCTACATTGACAGTCTTCATTTTTCTGGTCTCAAAGAGTGGAGTGACTGGAGCCCTGTGAAGAACATTTCTTGTAAGCTTATATTTAAAGAATGTTTGTTTCAAATGAATTAAATTAGTCTCACTTAAGAGTAAGATTTAGTTTGAGCTTTCACTTCTCATAACCTCATTCAGCTGCATGAGGATTACCTGGGAGCGTCTAAGCCCACCATCCCTGGAGATTTTGATCAAAAAGTCTGAGATAGGCTTCAGGAATCTGTATTTTGAAAGAACTTTCTGAGTGGTTGGATAAACATCCAGGTTTGAAAATCACTGTCATAGGAATTGAAGAGCATTAAAAATTGTGTGTAGATGATACTGAGATGAAATCTATGTAAAAAAAAAAAAAAAAAACAGTTCCCAATTTCTGGCTCACAGAGCAGACCCCTAGAGGCTGCATAGTTATTGCCAGGAACACGGGGATCTGCAAGCATACCAAAAAGCATCCGTACATTAAGTAAAACTCATATACAGGGAGAATGTTGGCAGTTTCGAATAGGGGGCCTGGAAAATTGTTGACCATAAAATGAAATCCTGAAAAGGCTGGTAGTCATTGTAGAGATAGATCACTCTATGGATAAAAGGATGAGAGGAAGGAAGGGGACTAGATTAAAGTAAATTGTTTTTTTAGGGTGTGGAGTACTTGGGCATATATTTAGGCCGATGGAAAGTAAGACATATGCCCTAAATACATTGAATAAAAGGAATGGAATTATTTAATTAGTGATTTTTGGGGGGTGTGGATTGTTCACATGTGTATATAAACCCACTGAATTTCAACCCTTAGACTTCTTAGACATAAACCTGTGGCATTAACTTTAGACACTGACCTGTAATCTGCTTCTGCTTCCTCACCATTATCCCTTCATAAGTAAATAAAACCACATACACTTTTTAAAAAATTTATCGTATATATCTTGCTCCTTCAAAACCTGTGGAACACACCTTATCTTTGGACCATTATCATTACAAGGCACCTAACAGTTTGTAGTGTATATACTGGGCTATTTTAAAAGTCATCTTATGAAAAGAAAGTCTTAAAATGCAGAAAAGTTTATGTAAAATACTTCTATATAAAATGTTTATAATTCCTCTTTTTCTTTCTAGGGATACCTGATTCTCAGACTAAGGTTTTTCCTCAAGATAAAGTGATACTTGTAGGCTCAGACATAACATTTTGTTGTGTGAGTCAAGAAAAAGTGTTATCAGCACTGATTGGCCATACAAACTGCCCCTTGATCCATCTTGATGGGGAAAATGTTGCAATCAAGATTCGTAATATTTCTGTTTCTGCAAGTAGTGGAACAAATGTAGTTTTTACAACCGAAGATAACATATTTGGAACGGTTATTTTTGCTGGATGTAAGTATATGATTTTAAAGAGAATTCCTATTAACCTGTTTTGGTCTTCCTTGAAAGCCTTAATTCTTCTGGAGTGGGGGGTGGGAGGAGTGATTCTGTTTCTTTCTCATTTCTTTGTTCTTTAATATAAAGGCTATACAAAGGCACTAGAATATTTGCTTGTTTTAAAATGAATTGCAAGCTTGTTTTCCACATAACCTGTATCTGTGTAATTTGTTGGTTTTGTAATCAGATTTGAAACATCTAGCTTCTAATGTTTAGTTTAAATTCTTAGTTAACAGCTTTGTTAAGGATAGTATATAATATTTCTTAACCCTGCATTGTTTAGAAATTATGTGAATTCATTTTCCAGTTAAAGTATACCTTTTTTAAAGTATCTAAATTAAAGAAATTATAGCAATTTTACACAAAATCTTTCAGTAGCATAACATATCTTCTCCATCTTTTAACTATTATATTTGAGGAGAACAGGCTGGCAGGAGGACATGGGTGAGGGGAAACATACTCTCCCACTGCGTTCTATATATGTTGTATGCTCTGTCATTCAAGGTGTCTATTAACATGATCACCCCACAGTCTAAAATTCCATGGTATTTCCAAAAGTAGTTTGTTGTGGGCTGCCCTGCCCATGTGGCTTGTGTTGAATGTCCACAGATAAATATGTAGAATTTTTAGGTCTCAATTTTAGTTTTTCTGCCTCCCTTCCTTGTAGCAACTGTAATGTTTTGGTGTCACTGACAGCTTCATCTTTATCAGTGAGTCCCTTCCTCCCTTTATGCTGAATTAGAAGTCTGGGATTTTGGTCTAAAGGTCGCCTGAATAATGTGTATAAGATAGATTGACTAGATTGTATGATATTTCTTTTGATTCCTTAGTGCTTTTTCTTTCTTTCTTTTTATGATTCTCAGCTGTGGTCTAGATCAGCAGCTCTCTCATTTACTCATACAGTACTTCGTGATGAATTTCATTCAGATACTGATGTATTCCCAAGGGAATAGCCGGGCTTAGGTGCTCGTCTCAGCTTGATGGCTGTAATCTGACTCTCTTTTTGTCTGCTCAGTAATGCATTTGGAATTCAAGTGGAAGTGAGGTTATGTTCAAATTTAAATCCTGGAAATCATATTATCCTTCTTAATGGAATGTTAGGAAATTACTTGCAACATTTCTCACAAGTAGTCCTGGAGTCTAAGTTGAGACCCAGTGGTATATGTAGTGAAGTTGCTTCGTGAGCAATACCAAAAGTGAGCTATTACTTAAAAGTATGAAAGAAGAAATTAAAACTTAAAAAATGAGACTGTGCACTGTTTCCATTTGTGTTATTTCAGACAGTGTTGTAATCTTTTATCATAGTAATAGAACAAGCTAATTTATAATTTAACCTTCATTTATAACGTTTGGAGGTTGAAATATTGTACAATATTTGTTGAGCAGCAGTAACATCTCCCTTCAGAGAGAACTTTTAGGAAATTTATAAGAGCAGGTTATTTCGTGAGTTACGTATCAGGATTCATTTATTTCCTTTCTTTATGGATATCCTGTTAAGCCACCATTTACTGAAAAGACTGAAAAGAAATTTAGGCCGGGTGTGGTGGCTTACGCCTGTAATCCCAGCGCTTTGGGAGGCTGAGGCAGGTGGATCACGAGGTCAGGAGATCGAGACCATCCTGGCTAACACGGTGAAACCCTGTCTCTATTAAAAAAAAAAATACAAAAAAATTAGCTGGGCATGGTGGCAGGCGCCTGTGGTCTCAGCTACTCGGGAAGCTGAGGCAGGAGAATGGCATGAACCCAGGAGGCGGAGCTTGCAGTGAGCTGAGATCGCACCACTGCACTCCAGCCTGGGTGACAGAGCGAGACTCCGTCTCAAAAAAAAGAAAAATTTATAATCGGCTTATTAGTTTTTCCCTACACACACGTCTGCGTGCACACACACCTACCCAATCAAAACCTGCTGGCGTTTTGATTGGGATTACATTAAATCCGTGGATCAATTTAGGAGAATTTTCATTCTTACAATATTTGTATCTCCCAAACTATGAACATGGTATATCCCTACATTTACTTGAGTCTTCTTTAATTCATCTTAATATGAGGTCTTTATGTCTTTTGGTAAATTTTTTCCTAGTGCTAGGTGTTTTCTGGTATTATTAAAAATGACTTTGTTTTTTAAATTGCATTTTCTATTGACTGGTATATAAAAATGTAGTTGATGTATACCTAGCTTTTAACCTAGTAGCTTCAGTTGATTAATTTATAAGTTAATTTCTTTGAAAAGAAAATTAGTACATTTCAAATACTGTCCTCTCAAATTTTTCCCCTTCTGTCTGTCCTTCTATTTATCTCTTATTTGCTCTTGTTATTTAGATTTTAATATTTCAACTTAATATCTACCAAATCCTAAAATAACCAGCATTTTAAATATATTCCATATTTTTGGTATGTGGTTTTAATAGAGTGACTGAATATTTGGCCTTAGATTTAAAACAATTTTCAGAATAAATATGTCAGTGTTTGTTTACTTATCTAATTGTTAAACTCTCATATAAACACTCATTAATCCTCTTAATGTTACCTGAAATATCATTGAAGGATGTTATCCTTATCTCTGGGGAAGGTATGAAATTTTCCAAGTTTTGGTTGATAAACTAAGGAGTATTTTTTTTTAATTCAGGTTTGTGAAAAAAAAATTTTACAGAATTTTTAAACAAGTAGTTTTTTTAAAAAAGAACTTTTACCTAAAGTGAAAGATAGTTTGGATAAACATGGGAGAGGAAATACCAGTTTCTATATGTGTATGGTTAAACATGATTACAGAAATATGAATTTCTACAATAAGCAGTGTCAGACTGCAGACTTTTCATTTATCACTTTTTTTTTTTTTTTTTGAGACGGAGTATTGCTCTGTCGCCCAGGCCAGATTCCAGTGGCACAATCTGGGTTCAGTGCAACCTCCACCTCCCAGGTTCAAGCGGTTCTCCTGCCTCAGCCTCCCGAATAGCTGAGACTTCAGGCACCCTCCACCACACCCGGCTAATTTTTGTATTTTTAGTGGAGACGGGGTTTCACCATGTTGGCCAGGCTGGTCTCAAACTCCTGACTTCAGGTGATTTGCCCACCTTGGCCTCCCAGAGTGCTGGAATTACAGATGTGAGCCACTGCACCTGGGCTCATTTATCACTTTGAAGGTCTCGTCTTAAAAAAAAAAAATTTTTCTTTTAATTTTTCTAGTCCTGCCTTAAAGCTAGGGAGAGCAGTTTTGATAAAGAGAAAAACAACAAAAGAGCCGCAGTCAGTTTGTATATACTGAGATGCAGAATTTTACCAAGAGTTTTCTAAACAACAGTACTTATAATGTATTTTAGAACTCTGAAACATGTAACATGACTTAATGATTTTCAATATGATTTGGTATTTCTTTTCGAATCACAGTATATTGATGATAGATGATAATACTTTTAACCTGTAGATTTCTCTGACAACATATTAGACACAGGTTTCTTTGAGAGATTTGGTAGCCTCTGAAATAGGATTAAGGGAAAAAAAGTGACAACTGATCTTTCAAGTTGCTACAGGGAGTTTCCAGATGAGCTAAGAGTCATTTTTCAGTATATTTTAATCTGTCAATTCTAATGTAATATGAACTCTGACAAGACATGCTACAGAGAGAATAATTCCTGCATTATTCAAAAGTAAAATGTAAATAGTAAATTATTTCATTTTTTAGGAAATTGTGGAAAACATTGACATTTATAAAATATTATGTTTTCAGGGAAAATATATGTAATCATAAGTACCTGCATTTTTTTTCTGTTAGATCCACCAGATACTCCTCAACAACTGAATTGTGAGACACATGATTTAAAAGAAATTATATGTAGTTGGAATCCAGGAAGGGTGACAGCGTTGGTGGGCCCACGTGCTACAAGCTACACTTTAGTTGAAAGGTAATGGTAACTGGGAAAAGATGTCAGATGGCAAGGAGTACGTTGGAGGTGCATGTTAAATGACATAGGGAACTGCACTAGATCATTTATGTTACAAACAAGATATAAAACCAAATATGCTGTATAAAATTACACTTATAAGTACTGCAGTTCAGCCACATGTACACTCAATTTTATGTCTCCTCTTTTAAGAAGCTTAGAATGAAGAACACTTGAACATGAACAGAGACTGTTTCTCGGTAGTAAACTTATGGCTGATTAATTTCTTCTATTTTCTGTATCACGTACATTTTCTTCTCTGAGTATGTAATATGCTTCTAATTAGAAATTTAAACTTTTTATACAAATTAAGTATTACGAATTTGCCCGTTTTTTCCTGCAATATTTATCTCTTGCCATTTTGAAATTATTTTTCTGTTAATTAACAGTTTTTCAGGAAAATATGTTAGACTTAAAAGAGCTGAAGCACCTACAAACGAAAGCTATCAATTATTATTTCAAATGCTTCCAAATCAAGAAATATATAATTTTACTTTGAATGCTCACAATCCGCTGGGTCGATCACAATCAACAATTTTAGTTAATATAACTGAAAAAGGTAAGCTGTACATAAACTAATGTCTTAAAAATAACTTTAGAAGTGGTGAAATGCTTTAATGAAAAATGCTTATAGGGATTACTTTTTGCTGATTATTTTCTTTATAGTTACTTAATATTAATTTCATAAATTTTATTTATAAAAACTTTAAATGTATAATTTCAAGTTTTACTATTTTATTGAATTTAAATACTTGAATTAGTAATTTACAAATAAACTGTAAGTAGCTCTTTCTGATAATTTTTGATTTCTGAAATATCTTCTGGCCAATTTTTAAAAACTTTTATTTTGAAGTAATTGTTGACTCACTGGTAGTTACAATAATAAGAGCCTTGTGAACCCATCCCCTGGCTATTCCCAGTGGTGTCATCTTATATAATTCTAGTACAATATCAGAGCCAGGGAATTGACACTCTTAAAACACTGTTAACTAGACTACTGACCTTGCTCAGTTTTTATGTGCATTCATTTGTACTCGTGTGTGTGTGTGTGTGTGTGTGTGTGTGTGTGTGTAGTTCTATGCAATTTATAGGTATAGATTCAGGTAACCACCACCACATGCAAGATACAGAACTGCCCTGTCACTACAAAGGAACTTGCTCATGTTGCCCTTCCAGCATCCCCTGTACATACAGTCACATCCCTGTGCCTTGACAACAACGAATCTATTCTTCATCTCTGTTGTTTTATCAGTTTGAGATTGTTACATAAGTAAAATCATACAGTATGCAGTTTGGCATTTTTTTTTAAGGATGTCCTGGAGAGCCATCCATGTTGTTGTATGTATTAATAGTTCGTCCCTTTTATTACTGACGATTTCTGCATTTTTACCAATCATATTAATATATAGCTCCAAATAAAAATAAAATGTGCTTGGTCTTTTTGGTATTCATTCCTATGGTCCATGTGCATTAACACTCCATGTCAGGCTCACAGCACACTGAGCAACGGCCTAGACCTTCTCTTAGAGACTCAGGCAGGGGAGAAAGGGCCTAAACCGAAGGCATGTCTCATACAGTCTCACAGCTGATTAGTAGATGATCCTGTTGCCTTATTTGTAAGCATAAGTCACTTTTATCAGTTATTCTTTCCTGTCGTCTTTGCGATTTCTGGATTTTTCCTAGTGTCACCATGGCTACATTTTATCCTTGCATGGTAGTATTTGTATGTATTTGTCTGCCCTCTGCCATTTCAGCCTTATTTCCCATGTGATTCTTTCCCGCCACTCAACTGGGCATATACACTATCACCAGTGTAATATGCAGTTTGCCTCGCTGTACCTTCATTATTGGCATCTCTGCCTAAAATGCTTTTCTGCATTTTTTTTTTGGCTAATTTTTGTCTGATTGTTCCTGCATAGCTCATCTTAAGTTCCATCTTCACTGTAAGACTTACCTTACCATGCTTACATTTACATAGTGGTTAATATCTGTATCATTCATTTAGAACTTAGCATTTATATTCTTATTAATTATCTTTCTTTCTTTTTTCTTTTCTTTTCTTTTTTTTTTTTTGGTCATTCCCTAAGTAAATTAGAAGTTCCTTAAAGGTAGATACTGTGATCTTAACTACCTTTGAGTATTCCTGACACTAATTTAAGAGCTTTGAGCATGATCGATTGTTTAAAAATGTTGGCAAGATGTCAGTAGTAGAAATTAGGTTTGTCAATTCCACAAATACTGGATAGGATGTTGTTGGTCAGCACTAATGATGCCTCGTTGTTTTTTATGTTTTCTTCTCATTTGTCATATTAGAAGATAGTTTTTCCCTTTAAGTAAGTGTTTAAAGTAATCTTTAAAAATTATATTTGCAGTTTATCCCCATACTCCTACTTCATTCAAAGTGAAGGATATTAATTCAACAGCTGTTAAACTTTCTTGGCATTTACCAGGCAACTTTGCAAAGATTAATTTTTTATGTCAAATTGAAATTAAGAAATCTAATTCAGTACAAGAACAGGTAAGATTCTCCTAAAGACTTCCTTTGTGATTATTTTGGATAAAATAGTTCTCAAAAAGAATTAAGCAAATTGATATGCTTAAGCTCTCAGATTATTTATTATAGAGATTTACTAAGAACCAAGAAAGACATTACTATCCGTGTAATAACAGCATTGTATCATTTGAAAAACAATTGTAAATATGACTTTTACTCCTCAGAATGTTCCCAGATGCAGTATAGTACCTGGCACATAGCTGGTGCTCCGTAAATTTGTGAATGAATGAGTAGTTTTTGCTGTAACTTTTAGCATCATTAATGGATGAATTGGCACTAGACAGCAGAAGCGATTTTTTAAAACTGTGAAGTGTGGCAGTGGGAACAAGCTGTAATTGGTACTTAAAAGTCACAACATGACTTTTTAGTACATTTTAAATATTTAGGTTGACTTTTATATTATATTATCTTGTAATTTGTGGTAAGTCTGAAATAAATGAGGTGTACTTAACTATTCATTTGGAAATTTACTGATGTCTAGAAAATCAGTCACAACTGTAAAATATAACCTGAAAACCTTCTTTGTAATGTTTTGGGGAGCTCAGAGGCTTTTGTGAAACAGGCAGATATTCAAATTTGTTTAGAAATGTTTCATTTTAACTATATTTACTTAGTTTAAGGAAGTATTTGTTGAATATTTGCTACATGTTTAGCATCATACTAGAAGTTCTAAGTGTCATATTAACAAAGATGCACAAAAGGTAATGCCTGCCTCCAAGAAACTTCCAAATATCATCCAAATAATACATTTATTCCTCACAGTCATCTCAAATTATAAATCACATTAAGGTTTATTGCATCACCATTAGCCCTTTGATTATCAAAATTATATAATCCTTTAGATAATTTAATTGACCATTATTACTTAGAGCCAGTATTTGGATTAAAAAGATAACCCAATTTTTTTATTACTATTACAGGGCATAATTTCATTGGCTTGGCAGGTATATAAGAATTAAAATATTACAGTGGATAAACTGCTTTGGGTGTTACATATACAAACTCATTGACATTCCGTTGGTTTGTGTTACAAATGTGAAGGCTTTCTTACCAAAAAAAAGTGTATGTATGTGTATGTATATATATATATATGTATTCATACACATAATATATACATATATATATATTTATTTGTTTTCCAATAGCGGAATGTCACAATCAAAGGAGTAGAAAATTCAAGTTATCTTGTTGCTCTGGACAAGTTAAATCCATACACTCTATATACTTTTCGGATTCGTTGTTCTACTGAAACTTTCTGGAAATGGAGCAAATGGAGCAATAAAAAACAACATTTAACGACAGAAGCCAGTAAGTTAACTAAGTGATGTATGGCTAATAATTACTGTGTATTCTGAAGTTTTACAACTTCTTTAAAAAGAAGATGTTGGCCGGGTGCAGTGGGTCACACCTGTAATCCCAGCACTTTGGGAGGCCGAGGTGGGCAGATTACCTGAGGTTGGGAGTTTGAGACCAGCCTGACCAATATGGAGAAACCCCATCTCTACTAAAAATGCAAAATTAGCTGGTCATGGTGGTGCATGCCTGTAACCCCAGCTACTTGGGAGGCTGAGGCAGGAGTGAATCGTTTGAATCCGGGAGGCGGAGGTTGCAGTGAGCCAAGATTGCGCCATTGCACTCCAGCCTGGGCAACAAGAGTGAAACTCCGTCTCTAAATAAGAAAAAAAAAATGCTGTTAGAGTCCTTAAAAGTGGGGGAATGTTTAGATAAATTATATAATACCTGCTAATAAAATATCACAGATATTTTAAATGATAGTTTTGAAGTTTTGTCATAGTATAGAAAAATGATTGGCATAAATTATGAGAAAGCCAGGCCTCCTCTATCTGTACTATGATTGCCACCATATTACGATAATGCATAGAATGATTTTTCTCCCATTCTTTTCTGCTTGGAATTTTAATTATGCTTTTAACTCATTGGCCTTTTTTTTAAAAAAAAAAAACAATTACTAAAAAAGAGAATTTGTTAGTTTTTATTTGTGACCTAGACCTGAGAAATGTTGTGGCTAAAAGGTCTTGAACTTCAGTTTCTGTAGTATACCCAGGTCAAGTTAGGTATAAAATCAGGTAACTGGTTTTCTAAATATGATAATTTCCAAAGACAGAATGATATTCTATCTTCAAATAACCAGACGTCAGGTGTAAAAAAAAAAAAAAAAAAAAACTCAGAAATAGGTTTAATTTTTTATTTTTTTGAGACAGAGTCTCACTTTGTCACCTAGGCTGGAGTGCAATGGCGCGATCTCGGCTCACTGCAATGTCCGCCTCCCGGATTCAAGTGATTCTCCTGCCTCAGCCTCCCAAGTAGGGGCCCCACCACCACGCCCGGCTAATTTTTGTATTTTTAGTAGAGATGGGGTTTCACCGTGTTGGTCAGGCTGGTCTCGAACTCCTGACCTTGTGATGTGCCTGCCTTGGTCTCCCAAAGTACTGGGATTACAGGCGTGAGCCACTGTGCCCGGCCGAAATAGGTTTAATTTTTAGGAATCATTTAACAAAAGATAGCAAGAGCTTTATTTATATTATGCAGTATAATACTTCCTCCAAAAATTTAAGAAATAGCAAAACAAATAAATGATAGATGTTAATCTAGATTTTTGCCTCTCCACATGAAGACATGTGAAGAATAGAGATGAGGGCATTTTGCGACATGTGTAAGAATTACTTGTATCATCAAAAGTGAAAGCTATGCATGAGTACAGAGAGGGAGGATATGAGGTATCTATTGCTGTGCAACAAATTACCCTAAAATTCAGTGGCTTAACACAGCAGATGTTTATGATCTTCCCATTTCTATGGGTTAAAAATCCAGGAGCAGCTTAGCTGGATCTCTCTCACTTGGAGTCTTTCATGAGGCTGCAGTCAGGAATGTGGGTGGGGACTGCAGACTTCACTGGGGCTAGAGGATCCACTTTCAAGATGGTTCACTCATGTGGCTAAAGGCAGGAGGCCTCAGTTCCTCACCTTGTGGGCCTCTCTCTAGGCCTGCTTAAGTGTGCTCATGACATGGCAGCCAGTTCCTCCCAGAGCCGGTGACTGAACAGTATCTTTTATGCTCTAAAATCGGAAGTAACATACCATTATGTCTACTGTACACTGTTGGTCACACAGGCCAACCCTGATGCAGTGTGGGAGGGCACCACGCACATGGGGATTATTGGTCATTTTGGAGACTAGCCACTGTAGGAGTTTTTGCCTTCAGTTAATGAGCTGTTGTCTCCAAGAGGAAACATCTTATTTGCACCTCATTAAGATGAAGGCATCAATTTACTCAACAAATATTTACTGAGTATGCATTACAGATTGAACATACGTAATCTGAAAACCTGAAATGCTCCAAGATCCAAAACTTTTTGAGCACCACCAGGATGCCACAAATGGAAAATTCCACACTTAAGTACTTAACACAAATTTGTTTCATGCACAGAATTATTTAAAATATTGTATGAAATTACCTTCAGGCAGTGTGTATAAGGTGTACGTGAAACATAAATGAATTTTATGTGTTCTTGGATCCCATCCTCCAAGATATTTCATTAGGTATATGCAGATATTCTACAATTAGAAAAAATCCAAAATCTGAAACACTTTTGCTCCCAAGCATTTTGGATAAGGGATACTCAACCCGTATGTGTCTGGAATTGTTCTAGTTAGCAGTGATATAGCAGCAGATAAAACAGAGATCTCGGCCTATGGAGTTTGTAGGATCCAGGACTAGAAATAAATTTATATATATACACATCTATATGTATGTATGTACACACAAAGACACAGACACATCAGTTTATCAGCTGGTGACAAATGCCACAGAGGAGAGGAAGTGATAGGAATAGAGGCTGAGGGATAAGGAGGGGGTGAAGGGAATGGCAGTTTTAAATAGGGTAGTTAGAAAAGACCTCACTAATAAGGTAATACTCAAGCTGAGATACAAAGATGAGGAAGCATGCCATATTGTTTTTATCTAGGAGAAGAGAGTTGTAGGCAGAGGAAGAGAGGGTACAGAAGATGCAGAGAGCCTGAGGCAGTTGTGTCTTTGGCATATCTGAGGGACAGCCAGGAAGCCAGTGTGTGGCCAAGAAAGGAGGGAGTGAGAGGATGTGAGGCAGAGGGGAACCCAGGGAATCAGTACAGCTGGCCTGCAGGTAGATTTTCACCCATTCGAAGGGGCCGTGTGTTTTGCAAAAGTTGTTGAGAGCTTAGATTTTCCATTGCTTCATTTTCTAAGTGGAAGCCACTGAACTGCTTCACGTTTTATTGAGAATTCCAAATACCCTAGAAAAAAAATGCCAAGCACCATATACATATAGTATGTGTCTTCAGATATTAACTTTAAAATCTCCTTTTTAGGTCCTTCAAAGGGGCCTGATACTTGGAGAGAGTGGAGTTCTGATGGAAAAAATTTAATAATCTATTGGAAGGTAAATATCTAATTTTTCTGTGAACATTTACATTACTTTGCTAAACCGCTTAACTTACGCATGGTACTTGGGTTATCAAGGAGCTGAAACTTCCCAGACTGGCTTTTGTTGCAATATTGGTGAGAATCTAACCTGGTTCCTAAACCCCCCAAATTCCTCATCACTCCTAACTCCCCACAGTCATTTGAGGATCTCCTGTGTCAGATCTGAGCCTTCTCGAGTTTGATCTTATAAGGCCTGTAAAGGACCTGAAGATTTCATGAATTCCATCTCCCTCACTTCAGTCAGAATCTGTAGGTTAGAATCCTAAGTGTTTGTTATATTTTTTTCTATTAATAGGAAAGTAAATTTTTATATATTTCATGTGTAATTTATTTCCCTTCAATAAATTGCATTATAACATGCCAGTTATAAAGTTTTGTATGATTTTGTAAAGTATTTAGATGAAATATGAATTGCATATTTTACTAATTTTTCTCTGCTGGAACATTTTTTTTGCCATATTTTTAAGTATTTTATGAATATCAAAAACATGAACAATTGTTTTCTATATTAGATTTTACACAAGCAGTCATAATAGGATTCCTTTAAATAGTGAATTTTTTTATGGAAAGTGAAACATAATTTTATTTAAAAAAACTTTTGACGTCGATACAGCTTTGAGTAAAGTGAAGTGTACATGCAGGTTCAATGTGAGTTCCATTGCTTTGAGATTGTATTTGACTGTTACATCCACTCTTGATTAGAAAATCCCCCGGCTACTCTCAGTTGCCTGTCAGATTTCATGATAATATAGCAACGATTATACAATTTACTTCAATATAGGAAAGTTTGAAATATTGTTCAAACTAGACAAAAACTTAAGACTAAAAACATTGAAATGATTTAGATTCTAACTTCATTATCTATGCTGATGGTGCCGCCATTTGCCAAGTCAGAGTGTGTTCGGGTAGAAATTATGTTGTTTTGGTCATAGTGAGTTTTCAAAAGGTATGCCACTGGGATATCATGAGTAGAGTTCAGTAGGCGGTTTGATATATGTAAGGCTCTGGAGCTCAGGGGAGAGGTTGGCACTGAAAACAGCTTTGAGTAGCATATAAATGGGACCACTTGGAGATGCAAGGTGAAAAGTGGGCCAGGAATGGAGCCCAGGTGACAGCAGCATGCATAGAACCAGCAGAGGAGGAGGAACCAGCAGAGGAGATGGGGAAGGTTTAGAGGGGCAGGAACAACGAAGAAAATAGAATTAGAGAAGCTGGGGGAGGAGGACATTTCAAACAGTGTGTGGTCTGGAGTATCCCAAGAAGCCCATAAGTCTTAGGACTAAAGCCTGCCCCTTAGAGCAGGCCATTTGGAGCATCACAGAGACCTCTGCTGGAGCGGAGTGTTTCGCAGTGTTACATCATCCTCAGTCTTGACCAGAGAGCCCCATACATTGGTGTATAAATTAAGGCAGTTGTTATGAAAAGCAGTTCAGTATAAATGAAGAGGTTTGAATGTTCATTTGTTTTTATACAGTAAGTTCGCTTTTAGAAATTCATATTAAAAATTTCTATGAAAAAAAAAAAAGTGGCACAAAAAAGTTCACCAAAATATTTGTTTTAGTATTGTGAAAAATTAGAAACAACTTAAATTTCATTTATTTAAGGGATATTCAAGTACACTGGTAAAAATGCTACATAAGACATAAAACCATGAAAATGTATATAACTGTATTATGGACAAGCGTATATTAGCATATATTATGGAAAAGTAAAAAGTAAAATGGTGTAATATGATTAAAACAATGTTAATAAAAAAATCTATACCTAGAAAAACAACTTGAAAGAAATATCAAAATGAAAGAATACTTAAGAGGTGGGAATATGGGAGATTTTTACTTGTTTCAACTTCTATATATTTTCCAAATTTTCTGTAGTGGGAATGTAATACTTTAAAATGAGAAAACAATGTTTAGAAAAAAACCCATGATGCTATTTTTTAAAATGTTTTATTTGTTGCTAAGTAGAGCAGTGCTTCTGGATAGTTTTAAAAGTTTTGCTCCTGAAAAATGTGGAGATAAATATTGTTTTTTATTCACTTAATTTTTAAATTTTTGTGTACTCTTACTGCTTATAGCAAGTATAGTTTTTCTTCAGTGTCTCTTTCCTGATTTACCCTGCTCCCAGTGGATTTTAAATCTGTGTTTTACACTGTTGAGAGATTCATTTTTGCTGTTGTTGTTGTTGAGACAGAGTCTCGCTCTTTCAACCAGTCTGGAGTGCAGTGGCACAAACTCAGCTCACTGTGACCTCCACCTGCCAGGTTCAAGTGATTCTCCTGCCTCAGCCTCCTGAGGCGCCACCATGCCTGGCTAATTTTTGTCTTTTTAGTAGAGACAGGGTTTCATGTTTGTCATGTTTGGCAGGCTGGTCTCGAACTGCTGACCTCATGATCTGCCTGCCTCGGCCTCCCAAAGTGCTGGGATTATAGGCGCACTTGGCCAGCTTCATCTTTTCTGATACTACCTTGTAACTAGTTGTTTTTTGTTTTCGAGATGGAGTCTCGCTCTGTTGCTCAGACTGGAGTACAGTGGCATGATCTTGGCTCACTGCAACCTTCACCTCCTGGCTTCAAGTGATTGTCCTGCCTCAGCCTCCCAAGTAGCTGGGATTACAGGCACTCACCACCACACCTGGTTAATTTTAGTATTTTTGGGAGAGACTGGGTTTCACCATGTTGGCCAGGCTGGTCTCGAACTCCTGACTTCAAGTGATCCACCTGCCTTGGCCTCTCTAAGTGCTGGAATTATAAGCGTGAGTCACCATGCCTGGCCAACCTTGTTATTGTTAATATAGCGTCCAGTTTAAACCCAATTACCTTGCCTAGTCACAGTCATGTTTTGCAGGGTTTTATAACAATTTGTCTGTTTTTCATAGCCTTTACCCATTAATGAAGCTAATGGAAAAATACTTTCCTACAATGTATCGTGTTCATCAGATGAGGAAACACAGTCCCTTTCTGAAATCCCTGATCCTCAGCACAAAGCAGAGATACGACTTGATAAGAATGACTACATCATCAGCGTAGTGGCTAAAAATTCTGTGGGCTCATCACCACCTTCCAAAATAGCGAGTATGGAAATTCCAAATGGTGAGTGCTTGAGATGATTTAGTATATAAGAACAGGAAACTAAAGTGAGAAATGTCTGATGTTACTTGCTCTTTTGTCATGTCAGCCTTCTTCTCGTATACCTTGTTAACAAGCTGCTGACCTAGAAGGCAGAATGAGCAGATTGATGTCTACAGTTCATTGAGAAAGAAGTCATTAGTATTGACTTGAAGCATGTGCACTGATGGATACAATCATTACTGTACTCAGTAACTATAGTGGATAATATTGGAGAGTTACAGTGGTGGATAGTACTTTTAGGAAGAAATATTTTAAGAGTTTATTCAAATGACATTCAGACACTTCTCCAAGACACTTCCCCAAGACTAGGAAAGTTTATTTTAGGTCAGCTAGGCTGTTTTGCAAATTGTTGGGCAGGAGAAAAAAAAAACGCTTATTTTAATTAGCACCTTTTTTGATAAGAAATTCCTTATTAATAGAAATTCTTTATTGATTAAAAAAAGTCTTCTTAAGGTATAAATTAGATCTTCAATATAGGCCTTAGAAAAACAACTGTGGTGTAGTTTTTAAAATTTAGTGCCTTTCTTTAAATTTTACAGATGTCCAGTGATTAATACATTCTTCCCAGCTTCTACCTTGACAACTTTGAGAGTTATGAGCTTTAAACGGCCACTTCCACCTCTTCTTCCACTGACCTCTGTGCTCCAGTCATTTTCTGCCTACCCACCTTTGCTCTCTTGCCCCGATATGGGAGCACCTTTCTATAACCACAGCTCCTAGAGGAAGAAAAATTGGTCCAGTTAGGGTCCTCTAAGTAGCTTTCCAACTCCAGTTTGAGGCTGTTTCTTATTGTTACTTGACTGCATCTTTGTTCTCTTTGAGTCAGTCATAGGAGAATTAGGAGGAAGGAAGGGGGAAAACAAAGTGCATTTCAGAGATACAAACCCCAGGCAGCAGTGCTGCTGGAGATGCACAGGGGTTGTGGCAGGTGCTGGGAGGAGGGGCTTAATAATGGCTTCTTCATTTTGGCCTGGCAAAAATAACAAAATAAAAAACGAAGGAGACAGAGATGTGAACATCCATAAGAAGATAACATACTGATTTAGATTATATGTTTCATTGCACTCACAATGCTAGGCAATAGCTATGTTGTCTTTTAATTCAGGAAACATAATCCTACCTTTTCTGTGTATCCCTTAGAAAATGGTAATTTACAGAACTAGCAATTCTGTCATCAGCTTCCAGACACTTTCTGAAACCCCAGAACAAATCCTCATTCCTTGAGGATTTCCCGAGTGGAGGGAGGCTCTGCAGCCTCAACTCAGGTTTACACTGTGGCTTTTTAATCACGTTGAGCAAAAAAAGCTGTTATGTCCGAAGTGTTCTCTATTCTCAGCCAAATTGTTGTCTTGCGTTTAGTAGTAGTTGCTTTATGAATGTACATTTTGTTCAAAAAACTTGTCTGTGTTTGTTTTTACTGAACCCTTAAATATAAATCAGTTATAGCTATTAGTGACTTTCTCCTGTTACAGTGGGTAATGTCTGTGTTGGTTTTACTGACCCCTCTCTGTAGCCTGTGGGTGATTAAGTACTCTGCCATGGCTGCATCCCGTCAAGGGCCGCTCACCTGCAGTTTGCAGGCTCCTGAGCATCTGGCTCCTGCGACAATTACTTGTCTAAAAATTTATTCTTAGAAATAATCAAAAACCTTTCTATGTTTGTTTTTACTGAACCCTTAAATACAAATCAGTTATAAAATCTACTTCTTTTCTCCTGTTACGGTGGGAAATTTTCTTCTCCCTTTTGACCACGCTGCCCTATCTTCTACCCCAATTCTTCACCCCCTGCCTGGGGTTCCACTTCTTACCTAGGCCAAGATCTGGCAAGACAGGGAAACAAAACCTTGCCAGGGCCTCTGCGCCTGTCTTCTGCCCTCAGCCTTTGCCCCTTGCCCCTTGGTATCTCCTAGGACGCTGTGCAGGCTTCTCCTTCTCAGTGTCCACACTGGCCATCCCACCTCATCGCCTCTGGGTGTCTCCACAGCTTTCTCCCTTGCCCCCACCCTACCCCTGGTCAGCCAGACAACCCCTTCAGCCCAGCTCTTGGGCTGCAGTTTTCGTTGAAAGAAAGAGGGGGCTAGTTCTTCTGCTGTTTCCACAAGTTTGTTGTGTGCCCACTCTGCACATTGTACTGGGCCCCGCTTGTTCTCTGCACACATTCATAGTGAGTGATGAGAGGAGGGCTTCAGACTGTCTACTGTCCCCTCCCCAGTCTCCCTCTCCCACCCTGTCCCAGCCAGTGTCCTTAGCTGCGTCCTTCCTGGGCCTTGATCTTGATGTCCTAGCCCCAGTATGTCACTACCTGATCCTAGGCGCTTTTTAAAAACCACTTTCTTTGAGCTGCTGTGTTAATCTATGTATACAGGTAAGTGCTACAGTTGTTAAAATGAAAATAACAGAGCAACACTTCTAATCTTTGCTCTAGGTTTATCTAGTTTGAGCACTATTTTATAATTTCTTCACAGTGAAGTGATTTTTCTAACTCATGTCCATTTTTATGAGCTTTGCCTTATATTATTGTTTCTAATGCCAGTAAAATATCCTTCTTTCTTATTGAAGATGATCTCAAAATAGAACAAGTTGTTGGGATGGGAAAGGGGATTCTCCTCACCTGGCATTACGACCCCAACATGACTTGCGACTACGTCATTAAGTGGTGTAACTCGTCTCGGTCGGAACCATGCCTTATGGACTGGAGAAAAGTTCCCTCAAACAGCACTGAAACTGTAATAGAATCTGGTAAGATGAATTAGTGTCTCTCAATTAAGTTCTACAAAATATTTTTAAAAGGCAACACGTAAGACTGGGTGCAGTGAAGTGATTCTCTTTACTGCTGGATGGGTATAAATAGGTTTGACTTTCCTGGGAGGGTAGTTGTGGCTGCACATGGAAGGATCCAAACCCTTTGATCTGGTAATTACTGGTCTAGAAATTTATTCTTAGAAATAATCAGAGAACAACACAGATTTAATCTAAGAATGTTCATGACAGTATTATTGATAATTGTGAAAAATTAAAAACCCAAATAGCAAATAAGGGAATGAGTAAATGATGGTACACCTATAAAATGGAATGTTAAGTAACATTAAAAATTATGTGGAAAATTAAATAAATGTTCATGAAAAAAAAAACTACGGAACTGTAGCCTGGTCTCACACAAGGGCCTTTGCCTTGTTTGCCCAGGGTCCAGGTTACCAAGGTTAGGGAGAGACTGAGCACAAAGACCGTGAACCCCTTACCACTTAACCCTGATGCAGGGCAAGGGGGCATCAGCTGGACTGAGCACAGTGTGGGTGGGAGGCCTTGCGTTCCATGAGCCTGATGCTCAGGAGCTTGTGAGCTGCCGGTGAGTGACCCTCTATGGGATGCAGCCTGAGAAGTTTTTCCACAGAGGAGTGTTTAATAACCTACAGGCTAATCCAGCCTTGTCCTTAGGAATTAGAGCCCTCTCTCCAATATCATCGTTGTTTTCCTGGCACAATGGGAGTGTATCCTGCCTGTCCCCATGGGATTTCTGGACCCTGTAGCCTGTCAGTAGTGATGCTTCGTGATCATTCCTGTCTCCTGCCTCCCTCGCGTGTTAGGGAAGTGCAGAAGAGCAAGCAGCCTGCTCCTTACCTCTCTCTCAGGGAACACTTTCTACTTGCTTACTGTTTCTCTCTCAGATGATGAGGATGGGTCCCATTCATTGGATTATCATGTATGAGTTCAGATTATTTTCCAGTTCTACTTGGAATACAGCCAAACTCCTCCACATGTATAATTGGCTGAAGTGGTAATGATCTTCCTGAGTTGTTCCCTTTATCCTTCCTTACAGTGCACTGTACTTATCAAGGACCCAGCCACATGCTACCCTTCTTTTCCTGCACCTTCCCTTCCATCCCCTCCCATGTTGCTGAATGAGCCTTACACGATTCCAGTCTGTCCTTTCTCACCTGAGCTTTTAGAATAATCAGGATGGACTGGGATAGGCTGGAGTGGATATAAATGGAGTATCTACCCATTTAAGTTTTAGCTGAGACCTGCAGGATATGGGGAAGCTGCCCCGCGATGATTGTGGGAAGAGAACTTTCTGTGCCAACTCAATTGAACAAAGACACAAAGCTTGAGAAAACAAAAACTCAGAGAAGTTAGGTGCCTTTTCCAAGGTCACAAAATTAGTATGTGATAGAACCCAGGTTCAAATTCAGAGTTATTCAGAGCTTCAAGAGGCTGGGAATATTGTCTTTTATTTACTGCTGAGCTTCTGGAACAGCAAGTGGCACATAGTAGGCACACCTTTTATTCCTCTCTCATCCTGTTCTCTACTCATTAAGCTGTCCACTCTCTTTTTTGACCTTAGCACATTCCTAATGCTCTAACCTTCTCAGCCTCTTTTTTTAAAGTGTCAGAGCCCTATAAAATATTGTTAATAAATAATTTTAACATAAAAAGAGGTACAGATTTACAGATGTACATGCAGTATAAAATCATAACCTCAAGCATACCTTTCTCCAAAGAAAAATGTTACAAAACTAAACACAGTTGGCTGAGCTTAAGTTGCATTACTGCATACTTAGGACGTGCCAGCACATAACACGTTTAAGGAAAGTGATTACAAGAAGAAAAGTTAATATTTTAGACAAGTTGATTCAGTTTTTCTTGGGTTGTATGATGTTAGAAGTTGACTACTGTCTCAAATTGGAGCCTGTAGGCCACTGGTGTTTTATAGGCACTTGATTGGAGAACTAATGCTTTAACCACACCAGAATAATTGCATTCTGCAAATTAAATGCAATGCCATATGCTGCCAATCCCCCCTGCGTGTCCCCCGGCATTATCTTCTTTCTTGACCACCACTGATGAGCATCTAATTGCCCTTCAAGGCCTTATTCAGATGGCCCTTATTGTAGCTGTTTCTGATCTTTTTAGACTCATTTGGCCCCTCACTTAAGATTCCATGGCATCTGATACATACCTCTAATATAACACACTGTTATGGTTACCCTTGTTCGTCTGTCTTCCCCACCACTCTGCAAGTGTCTCCATGCTTGACGTTTTGTGCATGTTTGTGTTGCTCACATTGTACACATTGCATTGTATTCAGGAGACATTTAAAAGCAGCCTTTTGAATTTAAGTTAAGGTACTTCAATTGGAAGTACCTCTATGTCCTGTGGAGTTAATTCAAAGTATTTCTATATCTTGTGGAGTTAACTCACCCAAGGACACTTAATGGTGATGTTATAAAGAGGAATAAACTCTAAGACCTAGTTCCTTTAACACTGAAGCTTCAAGGCAGAGTGCAACTTTTAATTCTGCTTCTTGGAACAAGAGGAGAGAGCAGTGGGTTTGTTTGCTTTTTCCAACTCAGAAATAACACTAGATAAGGAAGGGATTTATAGAGGCATGATGTGGACCTCGAATGAATGGCTTAGTGAACTGACCCAGGAAGTTGATGTAGACTTACATTTTGTTCATTAAAATCAAGCAGTTGCCAGCACTTTGGGAGGCCAAGGTGGGTAGGTCACGAGGTCAGGAGTTTGAGACCAACCTGGCCAAGATGGTGAAACCCTTTCTCTACTAAAAATACAAAAATTAGCCAGGTGCGGTGGCGGGCGCCTGTAATCCCAGCTACTTGGGAGGCTGAGGCAGGAGAATCACTTGAACCCGGGAGGCGGAAGTTGCAGTGAGCTAAGATCATGACCCTGCACTCCAGCCTGGGCGACAAAGCAAGACTCCGTCAAAGAAAAAAAAAAAAATCAAGCAATGATGATTTCTTCCTGGAAAAAGGAACAAAATGTAAGCCTTAAATCATCGTTGTTCTCTTCAATGCAATCCCATCTTATATTACTAAACTTTTTGTTAAAATAGAAGTAAATTTAATTTTTGTTTAGTCAATTTTCATTTGAATATTTACTAGTCTTTAAAATATGTATGTATTTTTTAATAAGAAAACATCTTTAAAATAGCTTTGGAAATTTTAGAGTATGTCATGAACTTGATGTTTCTAAAATAAATATTCATAGTAATATATTTATGAAAGTTTGCTGATATGTTCATCCTATAGATGAGTTTCGACCAGGTGTAAGATATAATTTTTTCCTGTATGGATGCAGAAATCAAGGATATCAATTATTACGCTCCATGATTGGATATATAGAAGAATTGGGTAAGTTAAATGGGTACTTATTTATAAGAGCTCAAGGCAACATGAGAAATTATAAATTGGCAACAATGGTATGATTGAATTCTAAAAATAAGATGTATAATTGAAGGAAGGTAAAATAATTTGGTAAATTAAAAAGTATTTGATTACTACTTTTTTCTCCTCCTCCTCCTTTTTTTTTTTTTTTTTTTTTTTTTTGAGAGAGGGTCTTACTCTGTCACCCAGGCTGGAGTGCAGTGGTGAGATCATGGCTCACTTCAGCCTCGACCTCCTGGGCTCAGGTGATCCTCCCACCTCAGCCTCCTGGGTAGCTGGGACTACAGGTGCATGCCACCATGCTCAGCTAATTTTTTTTTTTTTTTTTTGGTAGAGATGAGGTTTCATTATGTTGCCCAGGCTGGTCTCAAATTCCTGGGCTCAAACGATCCTCCCACCTCGGCCTCCTAAAGTGCTGGGATTACAGGCATCAGCCACTGCACTGGGCCTGCTTACTCTGAAATCATTTGTTGAATGTTTATATTTCACAATTTTACTCTTGTCCTCAGGAAAATTAAATCTGAACTTGGATGTCAAAAATATTTAATTAGTACTTTTACAAGTTTAAAAAACTATTAACTTCTTCAGGACTATCAATAAAGATGTGAAATACAAATGAAGTCTATCTGAATAGCCACTGAAAGATTTTGCATAGATTGCTTCCCTAGATATGTGTTTGTCTAAAAGGGATATTGTAAGTTCTACCTTTGTTCCTAAAAATATTTTTGTCTGTGGTTATTAGTATGTAAGCTTCACAAAAAAAGCGTTTGTGATCATCTCTCTCTGAAAGTTTATGATTAAATAAAGTTTTAATTCCAAGTTGAATTATTTTTGAGGCTAGAAAGCTCAGGAAACATTACTGTATTACTCTGTATTCATACACTCCCCTTTAGCAATTGACTTTTTCCTTTTACAGCTCCCATTGTTGCACCAAATTTTACTGTTGAGGATACTTCTGCAGATTCGATATTAGTAAAATGGGAAGACATTCCTGTGGAAGAACTTAGAGGCTTTTTAAGAGGATATTTGTTTTACTTTGGAAAAGGAGAAAGAGACACATCTAAGATGAGGGTTTTAGAATCAGGTAAGTAAATTGATAGCACAAGGAAAGTGTTTCTTAGAAGTTTCTCATTAACCACAACAGAAAAAAAAGGAAAGTCCTGCTCAGTAGTTTAGTACTGGTTTTCAAAACTATCTGAAAGATAGAGAAATGAAAAGGCAATAATTCTATGAATATAAGAGTTTTAAGATTTTAGTATGCAATAAATGACATGTATAGTCTTTCAGAAATCATTTAAATCATTTATTCTGAAGCCGTTGATTATAAGCCTCATAGGACAGAAACCATCTCTTATTAGAGCTGTACATAATCCATAACAAGGCATCTCATGAAGTTTACTTCCAAAAAGAAATCTTGTACTTACAGCAGTGGAGGAGAAAAACTCAGGAATCCAAAGAGTTAGCTTCAGATCCTCAGTTGTAATTTGACAAAAAACCATTGGCCTATTAGCGTTTTAGCCATGCCCTTGATAAGCTGGAAAACTTAATTGACTTGATTGGGGATGTATTAAAAAGTACAGACAATCCTTGGAAATTGGCAAGTGTACATCCAAAGACTTTAGAGAATTCTCAGATTTACAAATACAAAATTGTACAGATTTCTGGCTTTTCCTTTCATTATATTTCTGCTGAGAATCAGATATTTCTTATTCATAGCTGCATAACACAAGCATATCATCTTTTCAGTTTGAGAGCTTTCATGTCCCTGGATGACCTCGCATCAGAAAGAAATCATTTTAATTATTTAATGCCTGTCTGAGAAATAGAGAACTCCACCACGGTATGGCAGTGCTGGCCGAGCACTGTCTCAGTCACTCCCCAGAACACCTGCAGAAAGTGTGTGCCTCCCCTTCAGTCCCCAAGTTCTGCATTTCCTGAACCTTCATGATTGCTGGTGAATGAGGGACATCCTAAATATCAAATTCCACAAACATCCAGAGCCTAGTGTGACTTGCCTCACATGCTTGGAAATTTTACACTTGAACCAGTTAAAATTCTAGCATCTGGATTTCCAGTGAGACATGGTAGATTGGTCACTAAAGTTAGCATAAAGAAGGGGAAACACCCCCAAACTCTAATAAAGCCACAAGGAGAGAACAGAAGAGGCAAAACAACACCGAAAAAGAAGATTCAGAAATTTGTGGGTGGAAGTGGGGCAAATGACTTAAATGAGTGGAGGATTGTGAAATCTGTGTGGGCAGTCAGGCATTGTTGAGAAGGAACTTCTCCAGTACCTGCCAGACCAGGCCTTGGAGGCTGAGTGGTGAGGATCAATCTGGTCTGAACGGAGGGGTCGATTGAAGAACGTTCCTTAGAACCGAAGGGCCTAACTACAAGCAGATCCCCTTCTCTGCTGTTTCACTTACCATGGTTTCGCTTTCTGCCATTTCAGTTACCCCTGGCGAAAAGCAGTCTGAAAATACATGAGTTCAGTACAATAAGATACTTTAAGAAAGAGAGAGACCATATTTACATAATTTTTATTACAGTATATTGTTATAATTATTCTCTGAGGAAAATGGGAGAACTACTGTATATAGAGCCAAAGAATTCATTAAATACACAGCAAAATAAATAGAAAAAAGATCTATGCCAAGGTATGTCATTATGAATTTTCCAAGCAGCTAATGTGAAAGAAATGATCAGAGACAAGCAGGTCATGTGCAAGCAATCAGGAATAATAATGGCAATAGACAGCCCAGCAACACTCCAGATACTCGAAGATACCACAGAAGTCTCTTCAAAATACTGAATGAAAATTATTTTCAACCTAAAATTCGATACTCCACCAGTCTGTCAACCAACGTGAGAGAGAAATGCAGATATTTTGTACATGCGAGGCTGCAAACATTTACTTTCCCCATGTTGCTTTTCTCAAGAAGCTACTAGAAGAGTGCATCCTAATGAGGAAATGAAGTGAGGCCGATCCAGGAAGCCACAGGGGAGAGAGAGCAGGGAGCTCCAGGAGGGCCTCAGCCCTGAAGGCATCCAGTCTAGTGCAGGAGGCAAGGGATGGGTGGAGGGGAGGGCAGAGAAGATGTGGAGCTGGGATTTTGTTGTGTTTGACCACGTGGAAAATCTGAGTGTACATTGGAGGATATGGGAAGAATTATTGACTGGTATGTAGAAAATCAAGCAAATGAGGGAAAAAGCAGTTATAACAATGGGAAAACAAGAAAGGAAACATGATGACACCAAGCAATTTGTCTTAGCAGTAACCCATATTTATATAATCATAGTAATCCAAACACTGAATTCATCAAAAGTTCCGATGTTTCTATACGAATGATGTGGTGGGGGAAAGGGTGATGGTAGCATAAAAGAGCTCTATCTTTATCTGCCCTTATAAAGTATGTGTAGATAAGGTCTAATAGTTAAAAGTCACATCTCTCTAAGTTTGCTACTTTGGAATATGGAGATAAATACCCAAAGAAACTTGATTACATGGCTTTTACAGTGGTTGTAGGGGGCGAGGGGAGGAGCTGGTAGAGAACTGTCACTTTTTGTTAGTAACCATTTAGTACTATTTAATTTTTTAACCTGTTATCCTGCATTATTCTGGTTAAATTTTTAAAAATAAAATAGTAGTTCAAATGATTCCTCACTCTTCCTTTTGAAGTTATAACCCAAAGGATTTCTCATTAGTCTTATTTGAGAGTCCCCATCACACTGATCCTTTTTCTTTTTTTCCTTCAATTTTTTTTTTTTTTTTTTTATACTTTAAGTTTTAGGGTACATGTGCACATTGTGCAGGTTAGTTACATATGTATACATGTGCCATGCTGGTGCGCTGCACCCACTAACTCGTCATCTAGCATTAGGTATATCTCCCAATGCTATCCCTCCCCCCTCCCCCTCCCCACCACAGTCCCCAGAGTATGATATTCCCCTTCCTGTGTCCATGTGATCTCATTGTTCAATTCCCACCTATGAGTGAGAATATGCGGTGTTTGGTTTTTTGTTCTTGCGATAGTTTACTGAGAATGATGGTTTCCAATTTCATCCATGTCCCTACAAAGGATATGAACTCATCATTTTTTATGGCTGCATAGTATTCCATGGTGTATATGTGCCACATTTTCTTAATCCAGTCTATCATTGTTGGACATTTGGGTTGGTTCCAAGTCTTTGCTATTGTGAATAATGCCGCAATAAACATACGTGTGCATGTGTCTTTATAGCAGCATGATTTATAGTCATTTGGGTATATACCCAGTAATGGGATGGCTGGGTCAAATGGTATTTCTAGTTCTAGATCCCTGAGGAATCGCCACACTGACTTCCACAATGGTTGAACTAGTTTACAGTCCCACCAACAGTGTAAAAGTGTTCCTATTTCTCCACATCCTCTCCAGCACCTGTTGTTTCCTGACTTTTGAATGATTGCCATTCTAACTGGTGTGAGATGATATCTCATAGTGGTTTTGATTTGCATTTCTCTGATGGCCAGTGATGATGAGCATTTTTTCATGTGTTTTTTGGCTGCATAAATGTCTTCTTTTGAGAAGTGCCTGTTCATGTCCTTCGCCCACTTTTTGATGGGGTTGTTTGTTTTTTTCTTGTAAATTTGTTTGAGTTCACTGTAGATTCTGGATATTAGCCCTTTGTCAGATGAGTAGGTTGCGAAAATTTTCTCCCATGTTGTAGGTTGCCTATTCACTCTGATGGTAGTTTCTTTTGCTGTGCAGAAGCTCTTTAGTTTAATTAGATCCCATTTGTCAATTTTGGCTTTTGTTGCCATTGCTTTTGGTGTTTTGGACATGAAGTCCTTGCCCACGCCTATGTCCTGAATGGTAATGCCTAGGTTTTCTTCTAGGGTTTTTATGGTTTTAGGTCTAACGTTTAAATCTTTAATCCATCTTGAATTGATTTTTGTATAAGATGTAAGGAAGGGATCCAGTTTCAGCTTTCTACATATGGCTAGCCAGATCCTTTTTCTAAGTGGTTTGGAGTCATCTCTATTGATCTGCAGGTTTGCTTCATCCCATCTTTCACTCTCACTCATAGGAAGGCTCAGCCTAAGTGGGTTTTGGTTGTGGTGGTTTTCATGCTTTTAGTAGCAGAAATGGGACTATTATTGATTGCCTGCTGTGTGCCAGGCATTATGCTACAGAATGTGTGTGAAAACTTCAAACAGCTTAAGTCATGATATTCTATTTCATCAGAAAAACCCCACTTGAGAGTGGTTTAAATAACGGGCCCATATGACACAGCTAATGACTGGCGTGGGGGTAGAGCTTGAACAAGGTAGTGGCAGCTCCAGAGTCCTTGTCTGGGATGGCCGCAGCTAGACCCACTTAGAAGGGCAGTTGGTGAGACAGGTGTGGGTAACCATGCATTTGAAACGGGTTAGAGATTAGTGCTAACATACTTCATTTTAAAAATAGGTCGTTCTGACATAAAAGTTAAGAATATTACTGACATATCCCAGAAGACACTGAGAATTGCTGATCTTCAAGGTAAAACAAGTTACCACCTGGTCTTGCGAGCCTATACAGATGGTGGAGTGGGCCCGGAGAAGAGTATGTACGTGGTGACAAAGGAAAATTGTAAGTTTCAGGTTGCTGTTGAGGTGCTTTGCATCCTGCATGCGTAGTGTTCCAGTGATTCTTGGTTTATGTAGGAACCCCTCCCCGCCCTTTCTAAAAAACATGCACATTTTGTTGCAGTTTTTGGCTGGTAGAGGGAAGGGTTAAAAAGCTGTAAGATTACTTCATGTTTATTCTTGTCAGTTATTTGAAGTTATTTCCAAATGAGTACCTAAGAAATTAATGAATTTGGGATACATCTGAAGTCTAGAGGTCTAAAGTCATATTGAATTTATCTAACGGTCGACATTTAAAAATATTTTGCTCCAGCTGTTATGTGATTTCTAACATATCTAGGGAAAAGTGAAGGAGATATTCTTAAAAAAATTTTTTGTAAAGCACAACACTCAAATTTGAGAGAAGAGTGATGGCCTTGACTATCTTTCTGCGGTAAAGAACTTCACTTCGATCATAGGCTTATTCTCTACCCCTGAGTTGGAGTTCACACGCAGCTCTTATATAAAGAGCCATGAGGATATGGTTCTATAAAGCAGTGATTCTCAACGGAGAGTGATTTTGTCACCTAAGAGATACTTGGCACTGTCTGGTGTCATTTTTGGTTGTCATAACTGGGGGATACTGCTGGTATCTAGCGGTGAGAGGCCATGGATGCTGTTAAACTTCCAGTAGTGCAAGGACTGTCTCCCCCGATCCTCTAGTGAAGATCTGTCTGGCCTAAAATGTCACAAGTATCAAGATTGAGAAACCCTACTTGGAAGAGTTTAAGTATTTGTATAAAAATTATCACAATACCTGAAAGTTAGATTTTAATAGTTTTTCAGTGTCCCTGCAGCAGTTAATTTTGTTTTTTTCCTAAATAATTTACCAACCTAAATACCTTCTAACATACATCTATTCTGTACTTCACACTAAAAATGGCGATTTTAATATTTGCAATACTCTCGTTTCAGCTGTGGGATTAATTATTGCCATTCTCATCCCAGTGGCAGTGGCTGTCATTGTTGGAGTGGTGACAAGTATCCTTTGCTATCGGAAACGAGAATGGTAATGGTTCTGCATTTAACTCTTGCTGTTTTCTTCTTAAAGGCATGATTATAAGATTTGTAAGATTAGTTTCTGTATTAAATAAGTGTATCTTTTGTTGTAATAAGTTAGTTAAAAAATGTTTTAATTAGAATTAATGTTGGATTTAATATTAAGAACATGACATATTATTTAAAGGTCTTAATAGAGTCAATGTGTAAATTTTTTCTACTATTTTTCCTAATAATTTAAAGTCATAGCAGTTACTATTATAAAAAATATTTATAGGCTGAAATATGGCAATAGCTATCTACAAGATTAAGCATAATTTAATGATTAAGATCTCACTTGCCCTGGTGACCTATTTAGAAAATCTGGTCATTTTAATCATTTGCTCATTTATTCAACAAATATGAATGACCTCTTCCATGTGAAGGGGGATATCATATCGTGGTGCACAAAACAAGCCATGGCTCTTATAGACTTGGAGCACAGTGTGGGAAGAGGGACAGTAAACCATAGGCATCCAGGAAGTGTGTGCTTGCAGAGTATGAGTGGGTGCTAGGAAAACTGAACCAGGTACCCTGAGGAGACCAGCAGGGGGCTACGTCCTGAGAGCTGGTCGGCCATGGCCCGTCACGGCTGGTCTGCGGTAGAGTTCCAAAGGGTAAGGAGAGGGAAAAGAATGTTACAGACAGATAATTATTTCTTTGAGGGCCCTGAAATTGGAAAGAGTCAAACCTTCAGAGAAAGTGGGAGGAGCTGTGTGCCTGGTGAAACAGGAATGAGTGACATGAGGTGAGGTCAGCGGAGGCTCCGTGGGAGAGAGGGCCATGTGCATGGTCACCTGGCAAGAGCTGTCCTGGCTGGGTATGGAGCCAGTGGCTGCATTCATGCTTAGACCAGTCCTCACCGACCTTAAAAATGCCATCATTTATGACAGGAGAACATATTTTAGCAATCCTGGCTTATAAATCAAAATAGTAATAGTTGTAGAACTATAGAATAGTCTATAGTTGTAGAACTATAGAATAGTCTATAGAATATAGTCTAACCATATTCTCATTACCAAAAGTCACATTTTTAAAACAACTATTAGGCCGGGTGCAGTGGCTCACGCCTGTAATCCCAACACTCTGGGAGGCCAAGGCAGGCAGATCACAAGGTCAGGAGATCGAGACCATCCTGGCCAACATGGTGAAACCCTGTCTCTACTAAAAATACAAAAAATTAGCTGAGCATAGTGGCACGTGCCTGTAATCCCAGCTACTTAGGAGGCTAGGAGGCTGAGGCAGGAGAATCACTTGAACCAGGGAGTTGGAGGTTGCAGTGAGTCAAGATTGCACCACTGCACCCCAGCCTAGCAACAGTGCAAGACTCTGTCTCAAAAAAACCAAAAATAACAAAAAAAAACCAACTATTAAAGTACCAAAAAAAGAAAAAAAAGACAAAATAAGAAGGGAGTTTAGAAGTTACAGCGTTTCAAACTCACATTAACAAAGTTATTTTTTCTATAGGAATTTCAAGTAATACAGTTCTTTTTAGTAGCTATAAATATAAAAATATGATAGGACACTGAGCAAATCTCATTTTTGGTTGCGTTTAGTTTTCGGTCAAGATTAATAGCCTTTTTCTTAGCACAGCCTGCAGTGTACTCGTGACACGTGGCTATCACTTTTATGACCACCTCGGTAAAGGCAAATCTCATTTTTGGCTGCATTTAGTTTTTGGTCAAGATTAATAGCCTTTTTCTTAGCACAGCCTGCAGTGTACTCATGACATGTAGTTATCACCTTTATGACCACCTTTTTAACCACCTCAGTAAAGCAGTGCCGTGGGATCACAGCTGTTCTTACATAGTCCAGATCCTTTGGACTAGATGGCACAGCCACAATTTTAATTACTTGCTTTCCATTTTCATGAGATACATGGGTATTATAGTTCCAGAAATGGAATTCTGTTTATGGGTTTCAAGTTGGAACCTCTCAGTGCATTGTATAGACAGCTGTAGTGAATGATCACACTAAAGATCTTCCATTTTAATCTCAGATGTGCATTAAAGGATTCATAAATACTTCAAAATAAGCCTAATGATTTATTAACTTATTATCTAATAATCTTAAAACTATTAAATTTACTGTAATAATTTTTTATTTAAAGGATTAAAGAAACCTTCTACCCTGATATTCCAAATCCAGAAAACTGTAAAGCATTACAGTTTCAAAAGAGTGTCTGTGAGGTAATCTTTTATTTTCTTATATTTATCTTTGATGTGCTGGCTTCTTTTTTTAATCTTTTGTGAAAAGTTTTTAACATGCAAATGTCATTTTAATTAAAAAGTATTGGGAAAATTGTATACTTTAAAACATCTCAGTTTCTAAAATTATTAATTTTAAATTATACCATGCTCTTTTTTCTCCCACAAATATTAATAACAAGGAAAATACTGATACGGAAGAAAAAAGTGGCTGTGCTGTAGTGTGAAATACAGAGTAGTAGAGACACCTGTTTACAAGCAGATTGGGGAAAAATGTGTCCCTTTTTATAGGAGGAGCATTGCAATGGCATTTAGTGCTATTTTTAATCACTGTTTTTAAATTTATTTCTAGGGAAGCAGTGCTCTTAAAACATTGGAAATGAATCCTTGTACCCCAAATAATGTTGAGGTTCTGGAAACTCGATCAGCATTTCCTAAAATAGAAGATACAGAAATAATTTCCCCAGTAGCTGAGCGTCCTGAAGATCGCTCTGATGCAGAGCCTGAAAACCATGTGGTTGTGTCCTATTGTCCACCCATCATTGAGGAAGAAATACCAAACCCAGCCGCAGATGAAGCTGGAGGGACTGCACAGGTTATTTACATTGATGTTCAGTCGATGTATCAGCCTCAAGCAAAACCAGAAGAAGAACAAGAAAATGATCCTGTAGGAGGGGCAGGCTATAAGCCACAGATGCACCTCCCCATTAATTCTACTGTGGAAGATATAGCTGCAGAAGAGGACTTAGATAAAACTGCGGGTTACAGACCTCAGGCCAATGTAAATACATGGAATTTAGTGTCTCCAGACTCTCCTAGATCCATAGACAGCAACAGTGAGATTGTCTCATTTGGAAGTCCATGCTCCATTAATTCCCGACAATTTTTGATTCCTCCTAAAGATGAAGACTCTCCTAAATCTAATGGAGGAGGGTGGTCCTTTACAAACTTTTTTCAGAACAAACCAAACGATTAACAGTGTCACCGTGTCACTTCAGTCAGCCATCTCAATAAGCTCTTACTGCTAGTGTTGCTACATCAGCACTGGGCATTCTTGGAGGGATCCTGTGAAGTATTGTTAGGAGGTGAACTTCACTACATGTTAAGTTACACTGAAAGTGTTCATGTGCTTTTAATGTAGTCTAAAAGCCAAAGTATAGTGACTCAGAATCCTCAATCCACAAAACTCAAGATTTGGAGCTCTTTGTGATCAAGCCAAAGAATTCTCATGTACTCTACCTTCAAGAAGCATTTCAAGGCTAATACCTACTTGTACGTACATGTAAAACAAATCCCGCCGCAACTGTTTTCTGTTCTGTTGTTTGTGGTTTTCTCATATGTATACTTGGTGGAATTGCAAGTGGATTTGCAGGCCAGGGAGAAAATGTCCAAGTAACAGGTGATGTTTATTTGCCTGACGTTTACTCCTTTCTAGATGAAAACCAAGCACAGATTTTAAAACTTCTAAGATTATTCTCCTCTATCCACAGCATTCACAAAAATTAATATAATTTTTAATGTAGTGACAGCGATTTAGTGTTTTGTTTGATAAAGTATGCTGATTTCTGTGCCTACTGTATAATGGTTATCAAACAGTTGTCTCAGGGGTACAAACTTTGAAAACAAGTGTGACACTGACCAGCCCAAATCATAATCATGTTTTCTTGCTGTGATAGGTTTTGCAAGCCGTTTCATTATTTTTTAGCTTTTATGCTTGCTTCCAGTATTTCAGTTGGTTGCCCTAATATTTAAAATTTACACTTCTAAGACTAGAGACCCACATTTTTAAAAATCATTTTATTTTGTGATACAGTGACAGCTTTATATGAGCAAATTCAATATTATTCATAAGCATGTAATTCCAGTGACTTACTATGTGAGATGACTACTAAGCAATATCTAGCAGCGTTAGCTGTCCATATAGTTCTGATTGGATTTCGTTCCTCCTGAGGAGACCATGCCATTGAGCTTGGCTACCCAGGCAGTGGTGATCTTTGACACCTTCTGGTGGATGTTCCTCCCACTCATGAGTCTTTTCATCATGCCAGATTATCTGATCCAATCCTCACATTTTTAAATATAAAACTAAAGAGAGAATGCTTCTTACAGGAACAGTTACCCAAGGGCTGTTTCTTAGTAACTGTCATAAACTGATCTGAATCCATGGGCATACCTGTGTTGCAGGTGCAGCAATTGCTTGGTGAGCTGTGCAGAATTGATTGCCTTCAGCACAGCATCCTCTGCCCACCCTTGTTTCTCATAAGCGATGTCTGGAGTGATTGTGGTTCTTGGAAAAGCAGAAGGAAAAACTAAAAAGTGTATCTTGTATTTTCCCTGCCCTCAGGTTGCCTATGTATTTTACCTTTTCATATTTAAGGCAAAAGTACTTGAAAATTTTAAGTGTCTGAATAAGATATGTCTTTTTTGTTTTTTTGGTTGTTTGTTTGTTTTTTATCATCGGAGATTCTGTAATGTATTTGCAAATAATGGATCAATTAATTTTTTTTGAAGCTCATATTGTATCTTTTTAAAAACCATGTTGTGGAAAAAAGCCAGAGTGACAAGTGACAAAATCTATTTAGGTTCTCTGTGTATGAATCCTGATTTTAACTGCTAGGATTCAGCTAAATTTCTGAGCTTTATGATCTGTGGAAATTTGGAATGAAATGCAATTCATTTTGTACATACATAGTATATTAAAACTATATAATAGTTCATAGAAATGTTCAGTAATGAAAAATATATCCAATCAGAGCCATCCCTAAATAGTGTTCTCTTGTCTTCCTTTGTATCCTCTTTGGCTCCTTCCCTTAGCTTCCACCCCAGACATCAGACCTGGGGCTGCCTTCTCTCCCTGCCAAAGCTTGCTGTTAGCATTGTCTGCTTGCCCTCAACTCCTGCCTTGTTCCCTGTTGAAATGTATCAATCCCGTACTTTATCTCTCCAGGACAAGGATAAGTGTGGCTACAGTAAAAGTTTATTGCTCTAAACGACGGTAACCTGAGATAATGAGAAAAGGCCAGAAGAGATTGTTTGATCTCTGTCTGTCAATATATATGCATTTCAACTGTGACCATCTGGATCCAGGGCCCTTTCTAACCTATATAACGACTCATTTGTTTGGTTAATGATGAATATCACTGGGGCTCTTAAGTCCTTTCTTCTATCCAAGACTTCATTGTTTTTTTCTGTATGAAAAAAGTGCAGAATATCACTCACCTTTCCCCTACTTTTGGATCCCCTACACGAGGATCACTAGCTTAATGAGAAGCAGAGTAACGCTATTAAGTCTGGGCAAGCTCCTTATAAGTTGCTGTGTGCTTAAAAGAATGTGATTTATGTCTGGGGCCAAAGCAGTTTTCCTTCTTTTCCCTCATTGAATTCAAGACAGCTAGACCCTTGTGTAGATCCCAGGATATTACCTCTACTCCCCCGAACCTGTGTGTGTAGGGAGAGTAACAACACGGGAAGAGGGGAGGGAAGTTGGAAGGAGATTGGTCACATGTTCAGTTGTCTGAGATACTGGTAAATGTGCGGTTTGTCAATGAAGGTTGCATACTTGCATTTACAAGGTGGTCTCATACTGATTGTGCTCTGTCCAGTTAGATTCGTGGCTTCTCCCTTGGAAGCTACAATTAAGGACTAGTTAGAAGCAGAGGCTAGATGTGTTCTCTCCAGCCCTTACTGACTGGGAAAATAATTGAGAAATCCCTCTTTTCCTCAGTGAAAGCCCAGTCATTGGTTAGAAAAATCTAATTGTCAAACTAGCATTATGTTCCATCATATCTGTGGGATAGTAATTCATGTAAGACACATTTTTACCTCTCTTACAAGTCAATTCACTTACAAGCCAGTTTCAAATCAAGCTTCCCTTGCGAGGAATGGAGATCATTATGGGGCTTATTATGACTACATTTCTTTTATGAGTGACCATTTTAAATAATTAATATTTTATTTAATATTAAATTATTAAAGACTTAGCTAGACTTTTAACATTAGATGAACCTTGTGAATCATATATTGCATAGATTAGCACATGTATGCAATCTAGGTCATCAGTTTGTTGAATTTATACAGCCCTAGATTTGAGATTGTGGCCCTGAGTATCTGGATAGTTGAGTTGTGTGTTTATGTGCTTATGTGATAGAGGTGCTTTGTTCCTGCAGCTTAGAAACAGAAGCAGCCATTCACTGAGAAGCTTAAGAGAGGAAGTATCAACCTCATTTTCCAAACCAGCATTACTTTCACCACTCATGGATCTGAAAGATTACATTTAGAACATTTAGTACTATTACACTCTCAGAAACTGTGGTAAAAAGTCACATTTTCAAAACTTCATGCATATTGTATTCTTGTTGGAAATAAGTCCTGTAGTTTCTTAATTGTCTTCATGCCGTCCATATTTAACAAACATTGCAAGTCCTTTTTATATTTGGGTAATTATTTGTAATTTAGTGAAGGAGACTAGGGGATGTTTTCTTCCAAAGGGAATTTAAAATCAATTTTATGGTATTTTGAAAGTAAAATACTCCTTAACGTGTCAATATTTTTAAAATGTTATCTCGAAGTTTTCTATTGCTCAGGTATATAATCTAATAAAATTTTTTGTTTGCTCTAAGGTTATTTTTGCTATTCTCTATTTTGAATTATGTTAAAATTTGTGTGCATTTTATGAAATGCCTTTTTTCTTATTTTGAAAGTGTAAAATTGGGCATCTCAGAGTAAAATGTGGGATTATTAGCTACAAAGACTAGGCACATCGTGAAAGCTCAGTAACTAATTTTCTTGACTGAGTCCTATCCCAGAGTGTCACAGATTCAACAGAATTTTCCTGAAGGGTGATACACACCAAAATCTAGCTTGTGTGGATCTGAGACTATTGACTCAAAGATTCAAATCTACTTCGGAAGTGACTCCACGGTTTGAGTGAAAACTGAGGAAGGACTCATGCCTGTATATCACTAGATATCTTATTTCTCCATAATTTTAAGTGTTCATAATTTATTCTTCTTTGATGGGTGTGCAACTGGGGCATGTTTGTACCAGCCAGCGTGTGTTCTGCCCAACAGTGTGTCCGTGTGTGAGGTTAACTGATTCAGAACTCATTCTCTTGATAAACTATTTCTTGAAAGCATTTATTTTAAGTCTTTATTTCCTGCTGAAATGAAGTTTCATGCTGTCATGCCCATCTTATTTATTCTAGAAGAAAATTTTCATAGAAGAAAATGATTTATGGCCAAAGTTACAGAACATTCATCTTTTAGACTTAGCCTTAGAATATCATTGGAAATTACTTGGCTTGAATTTGGTTCATTTTTATCTTTATGGATTATGTACCAGGGCTATTAATAATACTTAAACCCCTTATTTTGCTATGGTGGTTAGATTTTTTTATTCCTTTTCAATTAGTGCTGTTAATTATTACATGGTCGTATTCATGTTTATTACAGATGAACTATTTTTAGTGCCAGTGTAAAGGATTAAGAATAACATTCAATTAGTTGGCTATTTCAGGCTTTATTGTACATGGTAATGTTTCAGGGAGTGTGATTTGGTCTAGAATATATCCAGATCCTTGTAATTATGATATTGGGTTATGACAGGATTCTATTATTTTTAGCCCTGAATGGTGCTTATTTTTCCCTATATTAGGAATGTTAATATTTGGATTATCAGAGTCCATGTTATAAACAGAATTTACCTATGCAAGACAAATTCTAACTGTGCAACATTTTCATGAGAATTAAAAGTTGTGTGTTAAGGGGAAAACCCTCTGAATGTTTTTATGTGTAAGTGCCTAAAGAACCATAGAAACAGTACATCAAAAGCTCTTATAAAAGAAAAACTGATTGAACATTAGCCAGAAACAAAATATGATTTACATTTTTTTTTTAGTTGCTGGGACTGAATACCCTAAAAACTAAGAGATGTGAGTGGGGAAAATGTCTAATTGATAAGAAAGTTGATTTATATTATATTTACATGCATCTTCTAAGATTGCCTTTACAGTAGCCAATCAGAACTTTAAAAAAAAAAAAAAGCTAACAACATAGATCCTATGTGTTGCCCTTAAGGCTAAAATACTTTGCACACGTGATTGAATGGCTCACTTAAGTTGTTGAATTTCCTTATACATTTAAAGTGTACTTCCGTTTAGAATTATTCCATTTTAAATGAGTAACTTTCAGCTTCCGAACTATTTTCCTAAACATTCCAGTAGTGTATTATAAAAGATCAAAATATCTCTAGGTGTAATACAATTTTCATTTATAATGTGGAAAAGTTAACTGTTAGGTTTAACATTAGTATTAGTGTTTTTGCAATTGCTCATAGAAAAGAACACTGAATAATGGTTTTCATACAATTTTTGTAAAACATTCTTCTCCCAGTTTGATTCCAAATGCTTTTCCCCAAATTGTCTAATATATCATAAGCTAGTGTTTCCTTGTATTTAATTTTTCCTTCCAACACAATATTTAGGAAAAATATGAATAACATTGTGAGTAGCGGGAGACAACACGAAAAAGAAACCTTTCATTGTTGTGGAGGGGTAGGTATTATGTGATTGATGCCCTTCCTGGCATTTGTTTTATCCTGTTATTTTCTCAAAAAAGAGCACGGCTTTTTCTTAAATACATTTAAATTCAGAATTGCTTGCAAAAGATTGGCCTGGATAGATAGACATCCTAGATTTAAGATAGTACCATCTTAAAAGTATGTTGAAAGGTAAAATAAATCATTTCAAAATACTTAACTTTCCTAATAAGAATGTTAGGTTTTCTTCTCTTTCATTAGCTGGCCATAAGTCAAGGTCCTTATAACACTAGGAAATTACCTTTTTTTTCTTTCAAAATTGCATTATAGTGAATTACTGTTTACAAAATACACATACTGTGAACAGATATAAGTTTCTGTCTTTTATAAGGTTTGTAGAATGAATGTTTTTTTAAAGTGAGTATTATATGTTAAATATTTTAAGTTTTTTATAAATACTAGTAACTGTTTACTAATTTTTGTTTGGTCAAATGCTTGTAAATGTAGCTGAAAGAAGATAGGGAGAAACTGCGGATCCCAAACTGTTCCCTTTTTCATTTCTTGAAATGTTACCACTACAGACATTTTTTTAAGGTGAATAAACAGTTGTGATGTGCTGTACCTAAAATCATGTTTAATCGTATAAGGAAACATTTCAATACACTTATACAGGAAGAAAACTATAGATGAAGTACATGTGTGTGATTCAGTCTGATTCACAGAATTCTGAGAGTAATATGGAATAAAACAACTCCACTTAGATGATAACTGAAGCATTTCCTGCCTTGTGAAAATTTGGATATTAAATTGCTGTTAGAATGGGAAATTTGGACACTTTATATCATTGTATAATTTCAGAATTTAGTTTCTGTATCTTTTGGAAAACATGATTATAGCAAAAACATAGAAAATAATCTATTACTAAAACACCATAAATGTAAAACTAGTATGCTTGGCTGTTAACTCTAAAGATGTTACTTATGTCTGTTTTTAAAACATGCATGTATTTAACAATTTTATCATAGTATTGTCATGGAAAAAATAAATATATTTTCTTACATCTTACACTGACAGACTTGGGCATTATTGGGTTTTTCCCCATGTTACACACTTAGGAGAAGTGGCTCTGCTTTGTTGTTGTATTTTTTTGTTCTATCCCATAAGAAATACAGTGGTTGTAAAGCAATCACATAGCGCTATGGATGTATTTTTAACATTTGAGTACATTGCTGTGCCATTGGTGTAACATCCATCTGTCCATTAAGTCATTATTGTTTACCTGAGAAGTTAGCATCAAAATAATCAAATAGTGGGAATCCAACATTAGCATATAAATAATAAATACTGGTCTTTAAAGTAATGGTTTTTACTTTATGTCCTCTGAAAATAGCTTAAACATTCCTGAAGATTCTGAGAATGTATCAAAATTTTATTTCAACCTATTAGGAAATACAGTCACAGATTTAGCAAAACCAGTAATTTTAAAGTATAAAGTGATCTTAAATAGATGTTCTTAAATGGAGAAATTAAGTCCTTAGTCATATGTATAGCCTAGACTTAGCCAGATTGAAACATGAATGGGCCTGGATTTAACCAGAAGAAACTGCAGACCAACTCAATTGTGAAAAGCATGTTAGTATTTAAGTGCTAGGAAGTTCATACATATGGCCTGTTCTTTGGGGATTCTCAATGCATAACTTGTTTCCCAGATGGTGAGTTCTTGAGTCAAGATGTATAGCACCCTCAACCCCGGGAACTTTTAAAAAGGATCAGAGAAGAATGATGAGATTATTGGGAGAAAAAATAGACATGTATGAAAAAAATGTTTAAAGGTATTCAATGTCAACTAAAATGTTAGCTTACAAGTAAGTTCTTCACAAAAGAACTATAATAATAGCTTGTTATGAGTGGCTTATAAATTTGATCTTACTAGCTTTCTCCTGGAGTGATCAACAATAAAACTGAATTGAAAATATTCGTTGTGCTGGTCCCAGGGAAGATGAAATAACAAGAGATGCCTTGAACTGATTTGTGCTTAAATTGGAGATGATTTTATCCCTGGGTGATTAGTTTCAGATTAGAGACAAGAAAAGCTTTTGAGGATGACCTTGAGAAAGACTGTTAAGTGATGGCCAGGTGCAGTGGCTCACGCCTGTAATCCTAGCACTTTTGGAGGCCAAGGCGGGTGGATCACGAGGTCAGGAGTTCGAGACCAGCTTGGCCAACGTGGTGAAACCCCCATCTCTAAAAATACAAAAACTTAGCCGGACGTGCTGGTGCGTGCATGTAATCCCAGCTGCTCGGGAGGCTGAGGCAGGAGAATCGCTTGAATCTGGGAGGTACAGGTTGCAGTGAGCCGAGATCACACCACTGCACTCCAGTCTGGGCAACAAGAGCAGAACTCCATCTCCAAAAAAAATTAAAAATAAAAATAAAAAAATAAAAAACCTTTTAAGTGGAAACAACATTAAAATGAATGCAATCCCAGTGTATGAACCTCTGTCTCCAAACCTTCCAAAGTTATGAAAGAATGTCAAGCCTCAGCTCAAACAAATCTTTATTCCCCTTCCTGCCCTCAGCCTGCCGTAACTCTGCTCGAGGCTGAGCCTCTTCCAGCTCTAGAGGCACTTGCATACTCCCCTCACCTACACCATCCTTGGAATTGATGCGAGCCAGGGACTGAAAGCCTTGAGGAAGCAGAGTGTTGCACAGATGTACCCTCCTAGTCCTAAATTGCCCAATTACCAGTGCAGGCAACATGCCACCTTCAGAATGGAACCTAGACTCTAATTTCCTCAATTACCATTGTCGCTCCTTTCCTTTCCTGTGTTGGCTGAGGCTGGGTTCACACCTTTTCCGAGTCAGCCGCTGCCTTGCGGGAGGCTTCACAGGCCTGGCTCCCATCCCAGCTTCACAACTCACTATCAGGATAAGCTTTGGAGAGTTATTCAGCCTCTCCCCGTTTCCTCGTCTCTGAAACGTGGCTCTTCATGCCCACCTTTGCAGGACTGGGGAGGATTAGACAGAGTACATCATGTTCCCAGCAGTGGATGTTTGTTACCCATGCCTCTTCAGAAACTACAGGAACACCTAAGGCCTTAAAGGTATAAATGCCTCTGCACTTGTTTAGCTGCTCCTTAGGTCATCTCTCCCATTTACACAGAGAGAAGCTGCACAGCACAGGACCTGCAGGGGAGCCATGGCATCTGTCCCCACAAAGTGAACACAAGGGCTTCACTTAGATGACTTCTTCCATCTGCAGGGCCCAGTTTAGGCCTTGCTGGCTCAGAGAAGCCTTTTCCAGCATCGCCAGGCCCTCAGTCCTGTGCCTTCCCAGGCCTGTGTGTCCCCACGGCACCAAGCACAATCCTAACGCTTGATTTGGGAATGGGAATTGAACAATGTCTCGGGCTCTTACATCCATGAAGCTTAGTGCAGGATCTGCCACATCTCAGGTGCTTGATTAATATTCTTTAAATGCGCCTTGAGAAAAACATGGTTTAATGTGTTTCCCTGGTTATTAGAAATATGTTATTTTACAGAGGGTGATCCCTTGCGGGATAGTCTCAGACTGCAAGACAAGGGAACCCTGGTTAAGGACAAGGATGGGAGGCTCCCTGTAGTAGCTCAAAGCAGCTCCTTCCCCAGATTTGGGCCATCTTGCCTTGTAGTAAGTAGATGCTTAAGATGTGTTGAGTGCAATTACCTTATTCTCCCTAGACAGAAATTTACTCTTACCTTCTTACCTCTTTGACAACAGCAGATGGGAGATAAATGGCCTTTATCCGAAGTGACAACAGGTTAGAGTCCTTCTACACATTGTCTGTCACCTCCGCCCTCTGCCATCTCCTCCCCAATTTGAACCTTGTTTTCATTTTCTGTGGGTCAGGTTCTCCATATCCTTCCAACTTGTATGGACAACTTGCATGACCAAGTGATCCATTCTGGCCCCCGTCCCTCTTCCCCAAACTGCATATCTGCTTCTCTGGAAGATAGTCTTTGCTTTGATATTTCAGGCATCTAGTTTGTGGGCAGGTAAGCCCTGGCATGTTCCTCAGGCCACACAACTGTAGTCTCCTATTCCACCCGGAAATAACACGTATCTCCTTACACACAAAACTTTCTTCCCTCAAGCAAGACCTCCTCAAGCAGCTGGGCCCATGGTCCAGGCTCCTCCAAGCTTATGGCCTTGCCATCAGGGGAGTCCTCGCCAGCTCACTGTGAGGACTCTGGTTGTGCTCATTCCTGGTTCAGTCCTGTGGCTGGACATAGGTTCATTCAAAGGACATTTTCACAAGAGTTGGAGAAAGATGAGTCCCTCCAAAAGAGGTGATATCCTGAGTAGACAGAACAAAAAATACTCACTGAAGAAAAACTAGAAAATCAATGGAAAAGAAAAAGAAATCACACAATCTTTTTTTTTTTCCAAGACAGAGTCTCGCTGTGTCACCCAGGCTGGAGTGCAGTGGTGTGATCTCGGCTCACTGCAACCTCCGCCTCCCAGAGTTCAAGCGATTCTCCTGCCTTGGCCTCCCCAGTAGCTGGGACTACAGACTGATGCCACCAAACCCGGCTAATTTTTTGTATTTTTAGTAGAGATGGGGTGTCACCATGTTGGCCAGGCTGGTCTCGAACTCCTGACCTCGTGATCTGCCTGCCTCAGCGTCCCAAAGTACTAGAATTACAGGGGTGAGCCACCATGCTGGGCCCACACAATCTTTTTATGCAGCATTAGGTCTTTTCAACATTTTACTTTTTATCCTTTCGGAAATATTTTCCTATGTGAATATGTGTGTGTATATATGTACATGTCTATTCATATATATGTATATGTGTGCATATATAAAAGAATTGTAGATTCTGTTTTGGAACTTGAATTTTTATTTCACATATTTTGAAAATCTTTTCATATATGGTACTCTTTCATGGATATATGAAATCCCAATGTATGGATGAACTATTCTGTATTCTGGACATTTTTCTATATTCATACTTTTCATTAAATAATGGATAACTTTGAAAGTCAAGCAAAAGTGTTTGGCATTAGTTTGACATCTGAATTTCATACTAAAAGCCATTGGCACCTTATACACAAAAACACCCAAACCAACTTTTCTGTGTCATAAAATACTGTCTTTTATAAGTAACTGGCTACCAAAGATGCTGATGCAGAGTTCCATGGATTCCCTGCTATTTCCTCTAAGTTGTGGGCTGCTTGGGGTCATGCTGAGTGGCCACTGGAAAGGGCAGCTGCCTGACAATTTCCTCAATCCCCCTGGGCACCCACACCATCAACTGTACCCCAGCCTAGGTCCTTAGTCATGGCAAAGGGTCCCTGGACCCCAGGAACACAGGATTTTCAGGAACTATAAATAGGAATTTTTAAGTACGGTTATGCTCTCTGAGAACAGAACTCCCCTTATCTTATGTGTGTTTGACTCATTGTTTAGGGACACAGCTGACCGTAGCATAGCCTTTAGTTGGGATGGCACAGGACAGAGGGTGCATTTTAGGAAAACGAACTTGGTTTTTGGGGAGGTATCATCTGGAGGTGGGAGAGACTGAAAGTTAGAGTTGATCAGGGTTGTGGTAGGCAGGACTCTACGAAGGCCCCCGAGATGCTTGCATGGAACTGTGGAAATGGTGTGTTGTCACTCCCACAATTAGGCTACTTATCAGTTGACTTGGAGTTAATAGGCGATGATCCTGGGTGGGCGACCTATTGAGGAGACCTCTTATGAGAGGGACTGGGCCCTGCCTAAAGAAAGTCTCCCCTGGCTTTGAAGAAACAAAGAGCAAGTGAGCCTCAGGTGAGACCACAGCCCAGGCGACACCTTGACAGGGGGAGCTGAGTCCTCTCTATCCTTTATATCCTCACTGGCACTTTGGCCAGGGGCTGGTTTGTGAATAGCTCGTCCTCAGTGAGTGTCAATGAAATGTCAACCGACCTTGTGTGGGCGAGTGCCTGGAGGGGGCAACTACAGTAATCCTTGCGAGGGCCCGCAGGCCATCTGCTCCCCACCCTCCATTCCCCACCCCCAAAGCCTCCCAACCCACTCCCAAGGGCTCCCAGCTTCCAGGCCAGAGGCAGTCACATGGATAAGGCCCCCAGCCTTGGGCACATCCTCTTACCTCTCTAGCCCCGTGTGGAGCTGGAACAGAGATCGCCCAGGCTTCTTTCATTTCTGAGGTGGTGTGAATGTGACCTGGACAAGCAATCGGCTCGTGTTCCACTTTCCACTGTATTAGACAGGGCCCCCCATTTCATTCCGAACCCCCACAGTTGCTCTCTGAACCCCACGTTCAGTGAGAACATGGAATGCTACCGGCAGGGCCGGAAGTCACCACGCAGTGAGCCTTGTGACTCCTGCGGCCCCATACCCCTCTCCTCCCACAGCTCTCTCTGCCTCATAGTCCATTTTCTCTGCCTCCGCTTTCTTTTGGCCAATTTCCTAACAGGGCTTTCCTTAGCTAAGCCCCTGGCCTGGTGCCTCTTACTTTTGTTATTAAGTGAGTATAAACGGCAAATTTCTTGAGCCTCCCTGGCCTTCCTTCGAAGAGACATTCCAACTCAAGTCCTCTGCTAGCCAAGTCAGAACTGCAGCCCCTTGGCAGCAGGCTGTTCGGGGAGGTCATAGCCCCGGGCTGGGCCCTGGCTTGTAGGTGAGCAGCTGGGACATCGGGGGAGGCCATGCCACATGCTGGGAAATTTCTATGCCTCTGTACACCATTTGCATCTTGAGCAAAACTGAAAGACAAGATGGATAAATAGAAAAGAAGAGACCTCCTCCCAGGGGCTGAGACATAATGTTCTCTCTCCCGTCTTTCCAGGAAATGGCAAGTGCTCCTGGGAGCTACGAACTTTCTAGGACAAAGATGCCTCAGCAAGAGCAAGCGGGGAGAAGAGGAGCGGCAGGGGAGGCCTTTCCCAGCTGCCTGCCCTGTTCTTTCAGCTCGTGGCTTGGCTGGGGCGAGGCAGGGGCCCAGGGGAACACGCTGCTGGGCAGAAATAGCTTGCAACCACTCCCCAGGGTTATGGAGGTTATTTGTGGAGATGAAAGCAAAGGAGGGAAGGGAAAAGAATTTAACCTACACCCAGTTGCCCGTAGAGGGGCCTGAATCCCACCCTGCTGGACTAGCTCTTTAGTTTCTGCTTTCAGATTTGCTCAACCCAGAGTCCCTGCAACAGAAGGCCTTTGAAAGAAGGCAGATTCAGGGCTGTGATGAGAAACTGGCATGCGTTGGCAAGCAGACTCTTGGGACCTGGCCTTTGTCCGAATCTCCCTCACTTACATGACTATACTGCAGACGACAGCTAACCCAAGGGAGCCTCAGAATGTCCCTCGACAATGCGGGTGTCCCTGGGCAGACTGCACCTTACCAGAGGTCAGGGTGAGGGCAGAAAAGCTCCACGGGACAGCATCGTGGCTGCGTCCTCGTGATGGGACCATGGGCAAGTCACCCAGTCTTTGTGGCCAGTGTCTGTCTTCCTAAGTCAAATAGGCCATGCCCATCTGCTCCAGCCATCATAGGAGGAGGACTGTTATGAAGATCAAATATGTGAACATTCTTTGACTGTGAGGTTGCGGTGCGGTTACCCACAGGGCCTAGCCCAGAAGCCAGCTGATGCTGTTGCATTGGATTAGTCATTTTGCTGGCCCGAACATAGCCACCTGTAAGCTGGAACTTCCTTACGGCAGCCTGTCACTTCCACGGGACCCACCAGCTTAAATGCCGGCAGCCCTGGGACTTCTGGCCTCACAATGGTTGAGGTAGGGCTGCTTACATTTCCCTTCTCTGTTTAGCGTGTGCCGGATAAGTCCCTAGTTCGGATACCATTGGACGACCCACATCTCCATGTTGACAAATAACGTGGGAGTGGGCTAAAGCTGTACGACCCCTGATTTCAGATTCTAATTTTGATTCCATGCTGGCAGCTCTCTCCCCACTGCAGGGAGAAAGTGCTGGAGAACGTCGTTCCCGCCTTTGATAAGCTAATCTTACCCCCTTCTCAGCTAAGGGTCTGGGCGGTGGTGGGCACGCCCGGACTGACCCCCAGCTCCAAGGGCAACTACTATGCGTTCCTGGACTGGGCAGGAGCTGGAAGAGGCAGGGAGGAGGTGGGAAGCGGCTCATGCCTTGTCCAGGCTCCTCTCCTAAAGTATTGTCTTTCCACTTGGAGCTGGAATTCTCTGCCTTTATTTTCTTGGAGCTGGGCCTCTGCAGGCTGCCCCTCAGTCATTCCCTCCCAGGAAGAACAGCCTTCTGGGGTGGGGGTTGCTGTCGGAACTCAGAGAGGCTGGGGGCCCCTCCTGCTGCCTATTCTTCCTCCTTTGGGAACTCACAGTGCTAAAAACAAGCTTTCTGAGAACCATATTTTTCTGGGTTAAAGGTGAAAAATGCAGTGTTTCCTCCAAGTGGAAAGCCCTGGGCCTGCCAGCTCCAGCTCCGGGCGCTTTTCCGAGCTCCTTCCTCCCACGCAGGGAGGGGGCAGCAGCTCCTGCAGGGCCAGCGGAGGAGGTGGGCAGGGAGGAAGGAGAGGGGGCAGCAGCAGGAAAGCGCCAGTGCCCGTGCCAGCAGGGCAGTCTGTGTGTGGACACCAGCCGTGCCTGTTTGTGTTGGAGGGCCGGGAGACGGGAGCGGGACTGGGTCAGGAAATGAAAGACAAATACCAGGGTGGGAGAGTGGCACGGCCTTCAGAGCAGCGGGCAGGCCGGGGCAGCTGCCTGGGCAGCCGCAGGAGGGGGACACAGAAGACCCCACAGACCTTCCTGAGAGAAATCCTGAGGTGGGGCCTCCAGGAACATGCAGGGTTATGGGAGGCCATCTTAATAGGAAAAGCAAGGACATCCTCACCCCACACCCGGTCACCCTTGCTTCGAACATGTGGGAGGTTCCGGGGAATTTCCTCAGACCCTGATTGTGGGAGAAAAGCTTTTCAGGATCCCGTGCCCCACTCCATCCTTCGTCCCTAGGACAGGGACTGCTGTTAGCCTCTGAGCTCCCTGGCGACACCCCAAACCTTTCTCTTCAGCCAAGAGCCTGGCCAGCCTTCAACATGCTCTCCCCACAGCGGCTACCCAAAAGCCAGGCACAGATCCCATCTTCCAGCCGGTCCAGTCCCTCCTCCTCAGAACAGCAACAGGGCCAGCTGCCAAGTGTCAGGGAGCATGTGGAAGGAGGGCAAGGGGAAGAGAGGGCACCGCATTGCGATGGGGGAGGGCGGGTGCTGCTCGCACCAGGCCTGGCCTGGCTGGGCACTGAGAACATCATGGACCTTGCCTCCAGCCCCAAGGGTTAAAGAAGGTCGGAGAAGAGCTATGGCCAGGAGGTCACGGCATCCCTACTGCACCCTGCTGTGAATGACATAGGACTTGCTGGGGTAGACCGATTGCATCAGCAGTGACGCTTTTCCACTGCTCCTGAGTCCATGCCCTCCACCAGGCAGCTTGGTAGTTCTCTCATGCTGGAGAAGAGCCCATATGTCACGTGGGGGCCGGCCCGTTTCTTCCTCTCTTGAATCCACAGATGACTGGGGTGTGGCAGTGCCAAGCCGAGGCTGTGAAAGGCCTTCCACCTTTACTCTCGTGTCGTGCCCTCCCCCATTGTTAGGAGAAGGGCATGCTCAGGCCAGCCCATTAGCCCAGGAGGAGGACAAGGAACACACGGAGCAGACACAAGCCACCTCACCAACCCAGCCAAGGCTGTCCTGAATTAGCAACCCTGACACGTGTGAGCAAGTCCAACGGACACTGGAAGATCCACCTAGTCAAGCCCAACCAAGATTGGCAGAGCTGCCAAGCTGACCACTTAAGGCGCATGAGGAATAAACACTCGTTGCTGTATGCCATTGCAGTTTTGTGATTTTTGTTATGCAGCATTATTGTGGCCATGACAACAGATACACACAGAGAGACAACAGGACACCCAGGAGCCTACATGGGATACACTGTCTCTTACCCTGTCCTCTGACCCTGAGCCTCCCAGGTCACCAGCTCCTCTTGGGTCCCTCCACTCTGCTGCTCTCTCACCTGTCAGATCCCTACTCCCCTGACCCTGTCATCACGTCACTCTTCTCCCCTTAGCCTCATCTGCTTCCCACCCAGAGGCAAGTGGTTCTACTCCCAGGCCTGCATCCCTGAGTCATTGCATTTTTCTCTGGATAACACTTTCGTGGAACAACAACTCATTAGCAACAGCTCTTCTAGCTTCAATTCAGCTGAATGGCCTAAGATCACAATGATATGTATGGCTGGAGGGAATCCATCAAAATGGCCTGTAAAAGCAACTCCATGACATCTTGGGAAGCACTGGCCCCAGCAGTATCAAAGGAAGAGGTGTTGAGGCAAGGGTGTCTGGGAGGTGGAGGACCCACTTTCTACCATGTGGCCTTTCTCCGGATTGCACTCATATAAGATTACGTGTCTAGGAGTGGATGATGATGATGATGATGATGATTACCATGATTCCTCTGGGAGAAAGGATCCTGGCCATCAAAGCTTCCCAAAGACAGGAGATTGGGGCACAAAGTGAACCTCTCTAGTTTATTCATCTTTTAGAATTACATTATGTGCTTAAAACTGTGCCTTGCACAAACCCCAAAAGTCTTTGCTGAATGAATGCTGCACAAACACATGTAGAGTCGAGACTGGGACTAATTATAGGCTCTTGCATAAGTTAGATCATATTTCACCCCCTCTTTGGGGGCAGTGTTCATCTCACCTTTCCCTTAGTAAGTCCATCATGGGGATCTGCCAGTGAACCAGCTGTCTCTGGGGTCATGTGCATGCATAGTAAAGGGACACAGCTCATGGTACAGAAGGAGGAAGTCCTGTTTCTCTGGTTCTCACCCAGATGCTCAGACCATCCTGACAGCATGTCCCCCCACCCCTGCACAGCCTTGGGAACACTGATTGTATTAGTGTCCATTGGTATGAACCTGACCTCCGCAAAATCAGTAACACCTCCATAAGTGAATGAATGAATGAATAAGTTCTAGCTTTGTCCCCTTTATTCAAGTTTACTATAGATACTCCCCCCCACTCTTAAAACAAAAATGACAGTAACCTACCTCGGTAACACATGTTCCTTTTAATCTGCTTATCTTGGAAAGCTTCATATTCATCCTCTTGAGCCGTCAACATTTACCAAAAGAGAATGGTCAGCTCCCCAAGTTGCCCACCCAAGTTACCTATCCATTCCACTGACACCACAAAAGGCCCAAACAAGTCTCTCTTGGGAGAAATTTTTAGGAAAGGTGTGCAAGAATTCAGAGTCATCCACCCAAACTTCCAAAAGTATACTGTGTGGACAGTCTGCAGCTATAAAAATATACACATACAAAAGTACAGCTACAAAATCATGGGGGCTCAGCTCCTTAACTCTGCATTATAAAAAGTAGGGATTTCACATTCGAGGTAAGCTCTGGGGAAGGGGGCCGCATTATGATTATGATTCTGTGTTTGATCTCCTTCCATCTTTATTTTTATGGACTAGTCAGAACACAGTGAACCAGCCAGTGAGGAGTGGAAGGGGTTAATCCGAACAATCCAAGGGCCAACGTGGGAAATGTGAAGTTCAAGGTCACACAGTCATTCTGCTGTCAGGAAGAGTGTCATGAGTCAGGGAAGGAGAGAAGTATTTTAATAGTGCCCTGTGGGTTTCTTTCTCTCTCTCTCTCTTTTTAATGTACTATGAATCACAACACAGTCATTGAGCTATAGCAGACAGGCTCTGGAATTTGCATTGATGTGTGATCTCTGGCAGCCACTACATATTCAATGGACAAAGTCCGATGCTTCCTACACAGAGAATTCTGCTGGGGCAGCTCGCGGAGTGTCAGCAGGAAAGGCCACCCAGGGATGCCTGTCTTGGTTCTCAGTTTCTCATCAGTGTGTACTTTCTTCTTGGTGAGAGGAAACAGACCTGGTCCCTGGGCCTCTGCATATAGCATCAGGCAGGGTCTGAGGGCCCCTGGGATTCTCAGAATAGAAGGCTCTGTCCCTTGGACAAGGCCAGCTGGTGTTACTTGGCTCCACAAGTGTTGATGTTTTTCCCATCCACGGCATCTTCCACGAGGGAAATGTGGTAATCGGTGGACAGGGTGAAGTGAGAGATACAGCCCACGAGCCCTCTCATATATTGCCTGTTAGTGTGCAGAGCAATTTCCTTCATTCCACCTGACAGGAAGCAAGAGGGAGATGAGGTGAGCCAAAGGACAGGTGTCAGCAGGGCAACAAGGTCGGGGTTCCAGTTTGGGGCACTTGAATGGCTGCTGACCAAGGCATCCCTTGATTCATGGGACATGTGAGGGCTGTGGGCCCCTTGAGCTGCTCGGTACCTCACCTCTCTCAATTTTATAATTATCCTTGAAGGAACAGATAGACTTGGATCAGTTTTCACACAATCAAAAGCTATAAATTCATTCCTCATGTGTGATTTCTGGCCCAACTGACCACCTTGAGACCAAATAGTGTCTAGTAAATTTTGAAGTGTGGTATAATGTCAACAGAATGCAGTGTGTAGTTAGAAGTGATGTCATCTTAAACCAAAACAAATGCACTGATGTCGAATGCTTTCAATAGAAAATATCATATAGATAAAAATAGCTTTTCATTTTTATGTGTCTGCACTAGTGAATTAATTATAATAAGCCATTTACAGAAATACTAGTCATTCTATTCTGCAAGGGGAAAGAAAGACAGGTCCCGTTTTGTCAGAGAGAATTCATGGAGCTATATTTAGCAGGTTCCTGTTCTATAAACAAGAAAAGCCTGGTTTTCCTGGTGGATCTGTCCAAAGCATAAAAGCATCGAAGGGAGCCCTTCCTGCCCCCTCAGCCATGAGTCAGCAGTTCAGAAAATGAAAGAATGGAATATCTGGAGGGCTTCCTGATTTACAGGTATTTGATCCAGCAAAGTACACAGCCTCGGCACAGCAAATGGAAGACTAACAAGAAAAGCACTGGCCTAATTTTGCTTTGGTCGAGGGTTGGTCACTTACCCACATACAGAGCTCCATTGATGTTAAGCTGCCGCATCATACCTGGGGATTTGCCTGTTCTGGCTCCATAGTCATCCACGGTTATCTTTCCTGACTGGCCATCCCTGCAAAACACCAAAACAAAAAAGAACAAAAAGCCTGGCATTTTTGGAGTTCATTCAATCATTCATTCATTTCAATACAAATGTATTAAAGGACACACTATGTGCCAGGTACCGTGCTAAATGATGGGGCTGCAGAAACCAAAGCAAAAAGCAAATGTGTGGCCCTCAGGAGCCTGTGGTCTACTGAGGAAGACAAAAAGTCAAACTGTGAATGACAACACAGTGCCAGCACTCCACGGTGAAGACCACAAGGGTGCTGTGGAATTACACCAGAGGAGCAGCGCCTAACTTAGACTAGAGAGAGGACAGTTATTAGAGAGATGGTCAGAAAAAGCTGCTCAGAGGAGATTCTGTCCAAAATGAGTCTTGTAGGCTGGGTAGGTAAGTCAAGTGAAGGAGAAGGTTATGCAAACAGAGAAAGCAACAACAGCAAAGAGAAAGAGCAGGGGTTAGCACAGATGGAACTCACAGAACACTGGGGCTGGGAAAGGTGAAGCCCCAAGCAAACGGTCAACCGCTTGTAAGGAGTTGAGAATTTATCCTGAAGGTGACAGCGGGCCAGGGAAGAAATTTCAGGTGAAGCCCAGGGGAGGAGAGCTTGTGGCGAGGCATGGGAAGCCATGGGGAGCTGGGATTCTAAGTACGAGAAGCCAATGAAGCAGTTTTTGTAGGTATAAGATCATTCGATGAGAAGACTGGCTCAGAAGTTTCTGTTATTTTATTTATTTTATTTATTTTATTTTATTTTATTTTATTTATTATTTATTTTATTTTATTTTATTTTATTTTAATTTTATGAGACGGAGTCCCGCTGTCGCCCAGGCTGGAGTGCAGTGGTGCGATCTCGGCTCACTGCAGGCTCCGCCCCCCGGGGTTCACGCCATTCTCCTGCCTCAGCCTCCCGAGTAGCTGGGACTACAGGCGCCCGCCACCTCGCCCGGCCAATTTTTTGTATTTTTTTTAGTAGAGACGGGGTTTCACCACGTTAGCCAGGATGGTCTCGATCTCCTGACCTCGTGATCCGCCCTCCTCGGCCTCCCAAAGTGCTGGGATTACAGGCGTGAGCCACTGCGCCCGGCCAGTGGCTCAGAAGTTTCTAAAGGACCCACAGAGCCCTAAAGTGACTCTGAAGACAGGAAGAGGGAGGTGTTCATTGGTGGCAAGGGCTTTGTAGTTTTCAAAGCTATTTTTCAAACCTATCCAGCCCCATGAGCCTTGTTCAAGCAAATACATTTGCTTCTATAGCACTAGGGGGTGGACTCACTCAGGCTTCACTTCTTGATAGCAACTCTTCTAGAGATTTACAGAACTTTCTCTTGTTCTGTCCCCATCTTTGAGACCACAAACTTCCCATTTGGGAAGTGCTTTCTTAGAATCCTGTATCTGAATGCTGTGACAGGCAGAACCTGCAACAGCTTGCCTTGCTTGCCCTGCCTTTAAAAAAAAAAAATTAATTACTCTAAAATATTCCATTTTTTTCTACTTACTCTAGTTCATAAAGTCTAAGAGTTTTTCATTTTTTATATCTAAAATGAAGATATACCTTATAATCAATGGCATCTTAGATTTGAAAAAATGTGGTATCACCTTCTAGCATAATAACATGCTTCTTTATCATGTTTATTACTTATTGTCTGTTGCTTCCCATTAGAATGCAAGACCATCAAGTCAAGGATGTTAATTTTCTTCAATGAGGTATCTCCTGTGTCTGGAATGATATAAGGCTCATCCCAGATGATGAATGAACAGTGAATCTGTGGAGCTTCAGCGTCCTCACCTAAGATGGGAATAGCTATGCCCATCTCCCAAGATTATTGTGGAGATCAGATGTTATGCGTACAAAGCACAGGGCATGATACCTGATACACATCTTGCTCTATAAAGACTGGTAGAGGAGTGTGTTGTTATTGTTATCAATATCATTATCATTTTTATCCATAAAATGAAGATTATAAAACCTAAGTTGCTGTGAATATTGAGACAAAGTATGAAAAGTACCTGGCAACTGGAGATGTTTAATAAACTGGAATTTATTTTCTCTTTTCTGCTGGGATTAATGCCTGCAAGAGCAGGATGCCCCAGAGCAAGACACTGTCCAAAGCAAGGCCCCCTGGGCAATCTCCTTTTCATTGACACTCCTATCTCTAACCCTGGAGCCTGCTACAGAGAATTAAGGTATCTGCTCAATCCTTCTTGCCATAATTGATATCCATGGCCTTGACCCAGTTCCCCCTGAGAACTCTTCCCTTCTAGGCCTGTCTGCTCACAACTCACAGTATCTGCTGGAATCCTCCCATTCATCTAGTTCCTGGGCTCGACTCCTTCTGTTCAGCCCTCATTGCAACCTAAGACCCACCAGGAGAGGTATCCATGATGCCAACAGGAAAAGCCAAGTCTGCTAAGCCATCTGCATGGTGCCCAGCTTGACACTCTGACATGTGAAATTCTTCCTGTAGAACATTCCACTGCCTTATCCCTCCCAAACATCTGAAATCCTAGCTTTGGGTGGGTTTCATCATGGGGTAGGATGGAAAGGGCTTTGAGCTGGGATTCTAATCTTGGCTTTTCCCACAAACAGTTGTATAGTCTAGGGGAAGATCATTTAACATCAGTTTCCTTAGATGTCTAGGAAGTGCCTGGTATCCTCACCAGTGTGTATCTTGATACACATAATCAAACCCCAACAACAACTGGGAAGGCTTAAAAATTATTCCACAATGTGTGAGTATTCTACCAATGATCTCCACCCAAGGAAACTGGGAGAAGGGTGTTGTTCCCTGATGTTCCCAGGGTGGGGATTTGTAGGGATCAAGTGTGGTTAGAGGTAAAGAGCTCAAGCATTTCATATTCCTTTGGATGTCTCTGGCCAAGCCCCTTTAAAGATGGGTAAGAGGCAGAAATGAAGAAGTTAGAAGCCATAGAGTTTGGAGTATTTTGGAGTTAGGCTGGGCTCTGAATTTTTAACTTGTAGTCTAGAAACTATTTGAAATCCAAGCATGTGGATATTCATGATGGGACAACATTTCTTTTTTCAGAAAGTTAGAGTTGGGACTTCATCAAAATCACCCTCTGTCTCAAGGGCTTTCTAGACCATCTGGGAAGCTGAGAGGCACAGATCTGCCTCTGTATCCCCATTTCCTCTAGGGTTTCAAAGGCAGGCCCAGCAGCCAGGGGTTGGGGGCCCAGCAGCCAGGGGTTGGGGGCCCAGCAAGGCTCTCCCCATTGCAGCCTATATGGGAGCTGAGTAGGAAAGTAGCCATGGTGGGCGCCATGTTTTCCAGGCCTCACTCATGACTTTACCCACTGGCTTCCCCAGAAAGGGTTATGATAAATTCTCAGGGAACCCCAACCAGACCTTCATTTCAGCTTATCTTCTCCTGGGACCTTCATCTAACTTGCGAGATTGACATTTCTAAGTTTCAGCCTGCTATTTCGTTTCTGAAAATATGTTGTTAGAAATATGGACAAAGGTATTAATAGTAAAACTATTATATAAAGAAGAGCAAAGGAATGATTCATCCAAAGTTAATCAGAAGTCAGGATGGTGATTACCTCTGTGATGGGGGAGATATGTAATTGGGGCTGAGTGAAATACAGTCAGGTTCTAAGGTTTAGGTAATGTGTAAAAAAAAAAAGTGGCCAGGTGCAGTGGCTCATGCCTGTAATCCCAACACTTTGGGAGGCCAAGGTGGGAGAATCACTTGAGGCCAGGAGGTTGAGACCAGCCCTGGCAACATAGCAAGGCAGATGGTGCACACCTGTGGTCCCAGCTACTCAAGAGGCTGAAGTGGGAGGACTGCCTGAGCCTGGGAGGTCAAGCGAGGCTGCACTGAGCCATGATGACACCACTGTACTCCAGCCTAGGTGACAGAGCGAGAACCTGTCTCAAAACAAAACAAACAAAAAAAAGCCAGAGGGAGGGGGGAGGATTGCCTGTACAATGAGATTTGAAAGTCTTTTTTGTTTTTGAGATGGGGTCTCACTCTGTCACCCAGGCTGGAGTGCAATGGCATGATGCTGCTACCTCCACCTCCCAGGCTTAAGCGGTCCTCCCACCTCAGCCTCCCGAGTAGTTAGGATTACAGGCGTGTGCCACCACACCCAGCAAATTTTTGTATTTTTTGTAGAGACAGGGTTTCGCCATGTAACTCAGGCTGGTTTCAAACTCCTGAGCTCAGGTGATCCACCCACCTCGGCCTCCCCAAGTGCTGGTATTCCAGGTGTCAGCCACCATGCCCGGCCCAAACATTCTTTAAAGTCCACATACACTGAACTCTCAAGGTTCTTCCAGTTCAGCCATCAAAAGGTTTCTTCTCCAGAAGGTTACTGCTTAATGAAGGTTTGGGGGTTCAGTTTCCCTGGCCTGTTAGTGTCAGTGTAGGGCACAGCAGGAGTTGGTAGAAAATTCCCTGAATGCCCTGGATTAGGGGTACTAGGATGCCAGGCAAAGTTGGGGAACAGGACAGTGGGACTACAAGGGAACTGGACACCACATCCCACCACTGCTCAGCTCTGGCTCTGCCTCATGCTGCGGGAGGGACTCACCTAACGGCCTTAACTCGGTGCCACCGACCATCGTTGAAGGAGCCATTCACCATGATGGATGCCACACCACTGCCCAGGTTATAGCTAAGGCATTGGAGAAGAAGAAGACAGAGAACAGAATAAAACACTGAGGCATAAGCAGACACGGTTCACAGACGATTCTCAGGGCAAAAGTTCTTTGCAACTCAGAGTGCAGTTTCCTTAACAGAAAACAAGAGTGTTATAAAAGTTGTTGGGTTTCCAGCCTGGTTCATGAAATTAAAAATTATTAAACTTTTAAATTATGGTAAAATATATGTAACATGACCATGGCCATCGTAACCATTTTTAAGCATACAGTGCCGCAGCATTAAGTACATATTCATATTGTTGGGCTGGCAATTTCCAAAACTCATCTTACAAAACAAAAGCATTGCATTAAATAATAACCCCTCATTCTTCCCTCCCCCCAGCCCCTGACAACCAGCCTTCTACTTTCTGACTCTATGGATTTGATTCTTCTACATACCTCATATGAGTGGCATCATAGAGTATTTGTCTTTTTTGTGACTGTGACTGGCTTAATTCACTTAGCATAATGTTATCAAGATTGTTTTTTAATGCCCTCATGTAAGGCAACATCAGTACTAAAGTATCAGGAATAACAAGAAGGGCTTTATCATGTGTAATGTTTTATACTATGTTACGATGATGGTCTGCCCCCTCCCTCCACCCGCCAAATTCATGTCTACCCAGAGCCTCAGAATGTTACTTATTTGAAAATAGGGTCTTTGCAGATTCATTAGTTAAAATGAAGTCATACTGGATTAGGGCAGCCATGGATCCAATATAACTGGTATCTTTATGAGAAGAGATTTGGACATGGAGCCAGAGACACACAGAGACAGGGAACGCCATGGGAAACTGGAGGCAGGGACTGGAATGGGGCATCTCCAAGCCAAGGAATGCCAAGGGCTGCCAGCCACCACCAGAACCTGGGGGACAGGCATGGAGCCGATTCTCCCTGAGACCCTCCAGAAGAAGCCAACCCTTGCACTGCATGGTGGATTTCTAGCCTTCAGAACTGTGAGAGAGCCCACTTCTATTGTTTTAAGCCACCTAATTTGTGGTCATGTATTATCAGAGCCCTAAGAAATGAATGCATCTGTTTTCACTTTTTTTTAAAAAATGAACATTGCAGAGTAGGGTGAGCCCCAGAGAGATTAAGGGAATTTGCCTAAAATCACAAACCTAATGTAGAACTTGAACTTGGTGTATCCTCTGCCCTTATCCATTTAACTCTGCTATCAGGTTTCTCTAGTGGCTTCCTATTTTCTATTTCAGTTCCCAGATACCCCGATACCATAAGGGTTTCAGAAAACATGAACATTAAGGAGAAATATCCCCCTTAATCCAGTGTTCATTCAATTATTCTAATTAAATTTAATTCGACAAATATTTAGTGAGTGACTACTCTAGCCCGGGCACTGGGCCAACTGCCCAGACTTTCCCTGGATAATACAATAAAGCCTAGGCCATCAAGCTTTTGAAGGGAAGAATGTTCCACCTGGGATGACTCCCTCCTCATTTTGTAAGAGGACATATCTCTCCTTCACCTCATTGCCCAAGAGAGAGGGATGTCGAGAGAAAATCTGGATGAGTTAACAAGCACTGGCATGTACTCATTCTGAGAAAACAGCAAGAATAGAAAGTGCTTGGCTTTCTCCAGAGAAAGCACCATAGGTCATTCCTTTAATAATGGAGGCTCAAAGAACTCACACAGCCCATTGACATTTAACCAAGAATAGGACTTGGGGTGACTTGACAAACCCTGGTACAAAGCTGCCACTCTGACCCTGAAAAGTCCACTGTTTTCTAATGAGTTTTCCCACATCAAGTACCTCCTTGTATAAAGCAGCCTGGTGGCGGAATTTTGAGATTTCATGATTTGGTGGCTAAATACTTCTTGAATGAATAGGAAGTAGGGCGAGTTGCTGGTGGGCAGAAACTTAGCTGAATTACTATCTATGGCCATTCTGAGAGGCAGCGTGGGGTGATAGAAAGAGCACGGACACTCAGATTCAACTGACCTGCCTTGATCCCCAGACTCGCTAGTTAACAGCTCTGTGACCTTGGGCAACTTGCTTCATATTCTCATCTGTCAAACGGGGATAATAATCCCTTCCCTGAAGAATCCTAGGGAATGCTAAGTAACATGACATATGTAGGAAGCACTGCACATCGTAGGAGCCAAATGAAAAATCCCACCACTCCCAACAGAGGCAGCACTTAGTGCAGCTTGGATACGGGGTTGACAATGCACCCCAAGGGACTGGTAGGAAGGAGAAAGTTGCCACCAAGGCTTGAATATGTCACACCTCTTCTGGAAGACTAGCCATGCGTGAAAGTAAGCCAACAAGCTGTCAATATATAACCAAAGCAGTCCGGAACATCCAGATCTCAGAATCAAGGTGATCTGGCTGTGTACGTGAAGGGAGGCTGGATTGGAACATGATTGTGGTGCAGTGAATGAAAACCTTTTCAGTTGTCTAAGAGCCCATCTAGACAAAGGGTGCCCTTCCTTCTGTTCTGCAGCCCGACAACTCTCCTGTTCAGGCCAAGAGCCAGAATGTGCTCTAGGGAGTCAACCGTGAACCTGGCAGACAGGAATCCAGCCATCACTGTGGGAGGGGGCAACTCAGATGGCTTCTCCATGGCCCGATTCCCCAACCCTTCAATTCCATCTGATTTCAGACCCTCCAAAGAACCTCCCGCTTCCTCTGACGTGCTGATACTCACCCTGGAAAAACTCCCTCGTGTATATAATCATAAATGACCAAGAAGAGTGGTTACCTTCACTGGGAGAAGAATGAGGGAGCATTTTTGGGTGGTGGACATGTTCTATATCTTGTTCTGGGTGATAGTGATTCAGTGTTTACATATTCTAAATGTATCAAGCTCTACACTGAACAGGTGTGCATGGCATGGAAGGTATGCCTCCGTATAAAAATGTAGAAACAAACAGATATAAGAATGTATGTCTAACTTCTCTACCCATGTCTTGGGAACCTGGTTGCCATGATGGGTTATTCTGAGCCACTCAGCTTGGTGTGCACTAGAGGCTGTGAGCCAGAGCACCAAGGTGGGCCACCCGGAAATACCTTCAGGTGAGGCCTTTTGGAAACCACTCGGCCACCTTCCTGCTTTCCTGTGGTGGCACTTTTAATCATGCCCCCTTTAAATCGTAGCACAAGGCACTTTGCTAATGTCAAGTCTCTTCCCCCTCTTCGCTGCATGAAGATGTGATGAGGTGAAACTAAGCGGGCAGTGTTCACTGTGAACAGTCAAGCAATGTTCACAAACCCCACCGGTGGTAGGTTTTATGCCCCACATACAATCACAAAACAAAATGAAACAAAACAAAAACAAAACAGAAAACAGAAAAACACACTCATTTTCACTGAGCACTTTGATTTCCTTATTTTTTCTGCTAAATCTTGCACCAAAACTATAAATATATATACATATATACATTTTTAGAATCCCATTGTTTTTCCCTATTCTCTGGCAGAAAGCCTTTGAGCACTAAATTAGCCAAAGAACCAGCTTTTAGGTAAAGAAAGTCATGAAAGATGAGACTATATTTTATTATCTTAGGGTTCCTCTTCCATCTGCTTTGAGCCTGGATCAAACACTGAAACCTCAAGAACGATTTGTCTGCTCTGTAGAACAATTCACTCTCCAGACTGCACAGATCTGTGCCCCTTGGGGGCAGGGCCCGTGACTTATTAAAAATAACAATAACAATAATAAAAATAAGAACTACATTTTAATAATAACTACGTGTTCTCTCTCTGAGGTAAAGGCTTCTAAGACTCAGAAAATGCTTGAGCAAGATTCATAATTTTTCTTATCATTAGCATTAATTAGCTACACCAGACCCCACACTGAACCCCTTACATGAATTCATTCATTTAATCTTTACAGCGAACCCTGTCGTTTTGCAAGGAGGGGACAGAGGCTGAGATTTAGGTAACTTGCATGAGCCCACGTGGGGGATCAGGCATGTGTGATTCCAAAGCCACTTCAGACCCTGTTTCTCAGGGCATGGGTCCCGGAAACACCCGGGTGCTTGTTTCTAATCAGACCCGGTGCCCACCACACCGATGACATCTTCAAACCACTGGCCTACACTGGAATTCCTCTCTGTCCCCAGCCCGCCGGTACGCTTCCCTACATCAGCATCGGGGACATTGATGTGGTGGGATAACAGCCCAGATGGAGGAAGAACAGAGCGGCAGCGATGGGGCGGCTCCAGGACCAGAGCAGGCACAGAAGTCGGCCTCGGCCTGGGTTCAGCAGTGTGTCTTACACAGATCACAATCAGAACTCCAGGATTAGAAGAAAAACAGAGGGCCAATTTTCAGAATCCTGAGAAAGAAATGGTAACAAGAAGTATGTTCAGGATAAAGCAGAGCTCTTTGAAGGATCCTAAGCAGGTGGGATAGGGGAGGGGGCTCTCCAGGGCTGGGCATGGGAGCTGGTGGGAGCTGTTTCCCTACTGGAGTAGAATGGGTGGTGAATAGATTCAGCTGGCAGTTTAGGGGGAAGTTGGACCATCCCATCCACAGCTGAGCTTCTGTTTCGGTTCTCTTTTCTGGGCACAATCAAGTACTTGAGGCCTTGATGAGGTTAACCACAGGAAAACCATAAGAAAATGGCTTCAAGGCAGCCAGCCTGAAATAGGGTGTGAAGAGCTCTGTGTTCAACCTCTGGGCTAGCAATGGGTGGGAGGCTACGGAGGACAGGAAGGCAGAGATGGTGAGAAGCTGCCTCTCACCTGCCAGCATCCAGCCTCAACTACATATGACTCTCCAAAGTCCCCAACAATCATAAGATGGAGTCACTTAGCATGCTCTGCTATTTAGGGAATAGCATAACATTGGACAAGTGACATTTCCTCTCAAAATGCCTTTTATTCAAACAGAAAGATTTCTGTTATCCTACTTGGGCTGTCAGTAATCTCAGCACAGGACCAACAGAAGCCCCAGAATTAAGTCTTCAACTTCTCCATTGTTTAGTGATCCCTGCTTTGTCTATTTCAATTCAATTACTTTCATATCATTTAGCAAACACTTGAGCTAGTCATCAGAGGGTGAATTAAGAAGTAGAAGTCCAAGAAATGAGTTCCCCCGTGGAACTCAAAGCTTTGAGGGTATCAGAATCGTCTGGGGAAGCGGTTACCACACAGATTGCTGGACCCCACCCCTAGAGTGTTTCTGGTTCAGTAGATCAGGTTGGGGCCTGAGAATGTGGATTTCTAACAAGTTCCCAGGTGATGCTGAGGCTGCTGGTCTGGGGACCACACTTGGAAAGCCACTGTCTAGATAAGTGATGTCTAACCTCGTGTGAGGATGTGCCATGACAATCTCTAGAGAAGTGTTTTGATATTACACGAGACAGGCCCTGCCCCTTGGAAGCTCAGCTTTCACCCAATCTGGTAAGAAGAGTGGGGAGAAATCATTCAGGTAATTCTTTAACCACTTCATAGCTATGCATTTTACAAATTTGGAAACAGTCTAAATTCACTCAAAAGAGGGAAGAACTTCTGGCACTGCCTTATCGGTAACACCCAAGAAGTATTTACAAAACTCTCATGTTGGGTGGATCTATTGAGACATGAATCTGTGCTTTGTTCCTCTGGCAGCAGGAGACTTGAAAGCAGGGATTCTCCTTCCCACAGCTACACAGCTAACAGGGAGCAGAGTCAGAATTTAAAGTCAGGGCTCCTGGAGCTTAGGGTTTTAGACCTCCCTGAGCTGCTGAGTCTTAGGCTGAGTACTCACTTCTATGCTTGGCCTTTGTGCTTGGCAGTATCCAAGTCCTCTTTCTGCCCCTTCCTAATTTATGAGTAGGGAACATGCAGCAGTAACACACTAGAACAAGGGCACAGAATTGTTCCTCACAGGGCTAGACGGTCAATTCCTAAGGCTCTGCCATGCAGTTCCTATTGAAGCTACTCAAGTGTGCCATCGTAGCATGAATATGGCCATAGACAATATATAAATGAGAGAGTACAAGCCAGGCACAGTGATTCACGCCTGTAATCCCAGCACTTTGGGAGGCCGAAGCGGGTGGATCACCTGAGGTCAGGGTTTGAGACCAGCCTGGCCAACATGGTGAAACCCCGTCTGTACAAAAAATACAAAAAGCCAGACATGGTGGCACGTGCTATAATCCCAGCTACTAGGGAGGCAGAGGTAAGAGAATCACTTGAACCCAGAAGGCAGAGGTTGCAGTGAGCCAAGATTGCGCCACTGCTCTCTGGCCTGGGCGACAACAGCAAGACCCTGTCTCAAAAAAAAAAAAAAAAAAAAAAGTCCTGTTGGAATACTGCTGTACTCTTTTGTTTTTTTTTTTTTTTTGAGATGGAGTCTTGCTCTGTCACCCAGGCTGGAGTGCAGTAGCGCGATCTCAGCTCACTGCAACATCTGCCTCATGGGTTCAAGCCATTTTCCTGCCTCAGCCTCCCTAGTAGCTGGGATTACAGGTGCCTGCCACCACACCCGGCTAATTTTTGTATTTTTTAGTAGAGATGGGGTTCCTCCATGTTGCTCAGGCTGGTCTCAAACTCCTGATCTTAAATGATCTGCCCGCCTCAGCCTCCCAAAGTGCTAGGATTACAGGCGCGAGCCACTGTGCCCGGCCCCAGCAAGACTTTATTTACAAAAAAGAGTGGTGGGTCAGATTTGGCCTGCAGGCCATAGTTTGCTGACTGCTGCTCTATAAGATGAATGTCGGAAAGAAAGACCAGGAGCTTCCAATAAGCCCTGAAGCTTCAGGCTTCAGCCAATTCCAGCAGACTGTGTTCTGGCTCCCTTCTGAATCACTCTGGCATGATCTGCAATGTCTGAGAAAATCGCAAGGTGCTGCTGAAGGCAGATGGAGAGGGCGTTACCTGAACACGAGGGCTCCATCCCGAAGGCCCAAGGAAATGAAGTCGCTGTTGGGTCTCATGGGGCTGTCTCCCCTCCACAGCAAAAGGCCATCCTTGGCAGTTGTTTTAAACCTCATGAACACATTTGATCTTGATCCTGACACCCTGGAGGAAATACACAAATAAGTCCACCAAATCAACCACCAACATCTGTTTCCGAGTAATTCCAGGTTTGTCTGCCAGCCCTGAGGAACCAGATGTAAGGATAGTCTGGCACTTTCTGACACTTACTTCATCACCACGAGTCGCACCACGGGTCTAAAGGTCTGGACTGCTCACTCAGCAGCAGTCTCTCTCCCCAAGCACTGTGAACCCCACCAGAGAGCATTTGCTGAGTGACAGATTAGCAAGACTATGGCCAATGTCACAGCTTAGGCTGCACCCCCATACACACCTCATTCTTTTCTCTTTCCTGTTTTACTACTCAGGGGCCCCATTCCCCAACAGAAAGTGTGTTTCCTAATTACCAAGAGGTTCAAATTGGCAGCCACTCTGGGCTAGGACCGCGGCTGTGGATGGCCAGCTCTGGCCGGTGACTGTCCTTGGGGACAAGGTCTAGACAGGGAAAATACCCAAGCGATGGCGTCTCAGACAAGGAACATGGCCTGATAGTGAATGGTCTGGAGTGGTGTTGAGGCAGAGCCAGGGTGGAGAAGAACAGGAAGCTTCGAGGAAAGGAGGGGTGCTCAGGCTAGGCCAGCTCCATGCTCTATAGCCACGGCTGGGAATAGGTTCACAGGCTGACGTGCTCTTAGCAATGCTTGGGAATAGACTAGTTCAGAAATTCATTCTTATTAGTGTGATCAGTGTTTCATCTTGCACAGAGAAAAGAGGAAGGCTGAGGTCCTTGAATCAAGGGTGAGATAGGAGGAAACATAATTTAACATTGCTACTAGCATAATGTCATTGGAAAAGTTTCTTTGTCCATTTTCTAGTCACTTGAGCCATCCCTCTGTCTGTCTCACACACCTGGGTCTGTGTCTGCAGTGTCCTCAATCGTGAACAGTGGAGGGAACTATTGTCTAGGCTTCCCAGAGCCTGAGCTCATCAGGAAGAGACCAAGTTTGCATTTCCCATGCAGGGCCTCAGAGCAGTGAGGGAAGAGCGAGGCCCCCCAGGCCAGGTTCAGCACAATCTAGCACTGACCCATTCCCTAGAGACCTGCTTTGCCCAGATTTTCGCTCAGGTTCCTTCCCTCTCCCATTTGCCTTGGGTATATTGATTGGTTACAAGCCAATCAAGAGGTTCTCATTTCTCTTGCCAGTGATTGGTTTAGGGGCAGGCATGTGGCAGCACAGAAGAGACACAATCGTATCCCTTTTGTCCAATGAGATACAATTCTGGGAAGAATTCCTTCTCTTTTAAAAAGAGTCATATGAGAAAAAAAGTCTTTTTGACTTCCACTGGATGTAGTCAGAGTCATCTTATGTGCAGCTTATGGGCAGCTGGGGAGTGGCCTCTGGAGAAGACGCTGAGGACAGCAAGCAAGAAATAGGGATGAGATTGGAATATTTGAGGGTACAGCTGCTTCTCTTAATTAATCAACCCAAGATCCAGTGTAAGTCTGGACTCCTTGTGATATGAAATAGTAAATATCCCTCATGGGTAAGGCATTTTAAGCTGAACTTTCTGTTACTTGGCACCAAAGATATCTGACTGAAATAGACTTGACTTTTACCTGCAGCCTCACACACATGCATTTATACTTTCATATACATACACACACACAAACACGCACATGCATGCGCACACTCACATACACACACACTATGGCCCTTGAGGTAGCTGTGGTTTTGGGCCTCATGTCTCCTGCTCTCATCAAGCCCCTCTACTCCCCCAAACCACCTAGTGGTCTCTCACTAACCCCCAGAGACTGAAGGCTTGGGCCCTTTTCACGCTGTCACTGCTTTCTAGGGACTGAATGACCTTCCATCTTTGGAGAGAAAGGGCTGAAGAAGGAGGACGGTCTCTCTTGGCTGGGAATCCATTTTACCTAAGTCCCCATGCCAAGACAACATAGATAAATACAACCTGGGATTAGAGAAGTGAAGCAGTGTCTGCCTGGTGTGTGTTGGGCGTTACCAGGGACATCCAATGCCCTAGGAGAATTCCTCCCAACCACATTTTGTTCCCTGAAAAGCCACCAAACTCCACCCTAAGAACTGGATGCCTTTCGCTTAAAGATTTGCCCTTGTTTGTTAAGATGCAGTCAATCTGAAGAGGAAGGAAAATCCCAGAATGACTGTGTGGGGAGCAGAAAGGGGAATAGCACACTAGAAACCACAAAGAACTGGGGGAAGGGAAAGAAAGAGATAAGGGGCAAACTGAAAGTGCCAAAGACAAGCTTGACCGAGTTGAGGATTTTGCCATGTCAAAGGCTATTCCAAACCAAGAGCGAGGACTCCAGGCCAGGGCTGGGACTTCTGCCACCAGGGGTGAGATGCCATGGCTGTGACTTGGGCATTTCCCTGTATCCACATGAAGAGAGCTGAGAAGCCTCTCACTGAACTGGCCAGAGCCTGAAGAGGACAAGAGACCTTTGCTGATGAAGATGCAGGGTAGGTATGGACTCAGCAGGGAATGGGCTTGGATCTGTCTGTCCTTCCGCTGCTGGCCCAGGTCAGAGCTGCACACTCTGGCCACGGCACAGCACGGAACTGCCTTGCTCACAGAATCATAGTCATCACTCAGGCTTCAGGAACATCACATTCTCACTGCTTCTCGAAGCCTGAATACTGGAAACTCTGGGACCAGTCATGTCTCTCTCTCCAGGCCCTTTGACCAGAAAGATACTGGATCGTTTGTAACAGGGTTATTTGAAAGGTCAATTTCTCAAGTTTAGTTTGTTTTTTGTTTTATTTTGCTCTAGTTTCTATGTTTATTTCATGTTGTGTGTGTTTTTCCCCTGAGGCCATGGCTGAATGGTCTTCTTTGAGAATTATCTTCTGGCATGAAATATAAGAAAAAGCCCTGAGAAAGATATAGAGAAATTTACCCCCAGAAAGCTAAGGAAGGTGCCTGTTGAAGCTTATTACCTTTTCAAGATATCTGGGTTGTCATACGTCAGGTAACTGCGGCCGATAAACTGCGGGATCTCAATGGCTTCTATGATCGCTGGGACAGAACAGAAAAAGGAGGTTACATAGTATGTGGTTCTCTTGACCCCTGCACTCACACACATGGCAGGAAAACACCCAGCTCCTGGAAATAGGATGTTTAACAATTCATCAGCCCCTTCCCTTCGGCTGCACGCATATTTGGCCAGGTTCACAGTTGCCCAACCCCATGGCCTGGGGTTGGCTTCTCCCCCATTTTTCCCTCCTGGGGAAGTATTGTCCCTGCCACTGGCCTCAGCGCTGCTGAGAAGGCCTCACAATGTGCTGAAACTTGAACTGTTCCCAATTATTCTTGGAAGCCAAAGAGCAGCTCTTGGGCCATGTGGGGAGCAGCTGGGGATAACCCCAGATGTTCTCCTAGGGAGGCAGAGAAAACAAATCCCTAAATAAGGCCCACTAGGATTCTTGAAAGCTAATTTGCTGCAGAACGTTTTAAGCTAGGACTTCGAGAGACTCTAAAGCACTATGAATGAGGCTTGGACTCCTGCATTTCTGATCACTTTCCAGTGTATTTCACAAGATCTTTTTTTTTTTTTTTTTTTTGAAACGAAGTTTCGCTCTGGTTGCCCATGCTGGAGTGAAATGGCGTGATCTTGGCTCACTGCAACTTCCACCTCCTGAGTTCAAGCAATCCTCCTGCATCAGCCTCTCAAGTAGCTGGGATTACAGGCACCTGCCACCAAGCCCGGCTAATTTTTGTATTTTTAGTAGAGATGGGGTTTCACCACATTGGCCAGGCTGGTCTCGAACTCCTGACCTTAGGTGATCCACCCGCCTCGGCCTCCTAAAGTGCTGGGATTACAGGCATGAGCCACTGTGCCTGGTCTATTTCACAAGATCTTCACTACAATCTCATGAAGTAGCAGGTAGTATGGGGGAAGGGAAGGGTTGGTTATTCTCATTTTATGGAAGAAGAAAGTGAGGAGTAGAAAGCATGGAGGATTTGCCTGAGATCACGTAGTTAAGAGAGCACTAGGCCTTGAAACTGACCGGCTCTTCTTAATTCTGGCTCCTGGCCCCCTCTCAACTTTCCAATATTTTAGAAATGCATTTTCTTCCTCCCAAACTCTCATCACTTTGTTTTCCTGAGGAATTACCCTTTTACACATAGTTAGCAAAAGAAGAGTTTAAGTAGCTGTGTGTGATGTCATGAACGGGGGATGAGGCTAGGGGATTTCTGCTGGAGAAATAACAGCAATATCTCTTTCCTCTTTGGAAAGATACAGAAATGGTGGTTTAAAGAAATTAAGGTAGAATAAATCTCAAATTCAAAGAAATGTACAAAATGAGGGAGAATAAGAAGGTTTATAAAACACGTTATAGCTTCACGAAAATACATGGTTGGTGCAAAGAAGACACGGAACGAAGGACTCTCCACCCCAGAGAGGAAATGTAGAATTATTTGATACTATGAAAATTCGTACAGATTAACCTTCAAACATAAAAAAAGAGCGGAAACAGCAAAGCCGATGACAATGGGCCCCCAAGTACAAGTCCTTATGTTGGCAGCTTCCCAGAGCCTTTCATAAAAACTAAAAAAGAAAGGAAGAGAGGAAAGAAAACAAGAAAAGCAAAGGACGAAACAGAAAATTTAAAAGACAATTTTGGAGGTAACTACCCAAGAAATTGCTCTGTGGTTCTCTGAAGCAGCACAGCCCTGGAAGAGGGCCTGAGGCTGCAAGGACCTAGCAGGGCCGGAGGTGAAGGCTCTTGTCACTTAGTTTGGGGCTGCACCCCCAGCCACTCCCTTCTGACTAAGGGAGGTAGGAGGAAGAGGAGACGAGGAAGGGAAACAGGGAGGAAAAAAGAGTTGGGGGGCAAAATGGCAAGAGGACGGGAAAGGAGCCGAGTAGGAAAACGGGTGGCATGAATGAGAAAGAAGGGACGCTGCAGCAAGAAGAGGAGGAAAGAAAGTGCCGAGCAAGACAACCGGGAGAGAAGGCAGCCACCGGGCAAGGAAGGACGGGAAACAGAAAAGGAAAGAAGGCGGCGCCGGAAAAGGAGGGGAGGGAATAGACCCAGAGGAATAGACAGAAATGCCAGGGAGAAGGAGCATACAGCGGCAGGTAACTGCAAAAATGGAGGAGGTGGAAGGAAGCTCTCAGCCGGGGCAGCGGGCCCCTCGTTTCAGGACACCATGGCTGGGAAGGGAGAAGGAGGAGAGAAGATCCAAGCTGAGCGGTGGGGGAGGCCTTCCCGGAGCTAAACGGAACCAAGGAGTCCCTGGTGGGTTTGGCTCACCCCCACGGGGGAGAGGTGCCGCCAGGGCCTGTCCCTGCTGTTGTTGGCCGTGGCCGTGGGCCTGTGGCCAACAGCCATCTTTCCCCTGAACTCCTTGCAAGGGTCGGGACGTGCCTGCCACACATCAGCTCTGCACATGAGCTTCCGAGGGGGGTCTGTGGGCGCCCCCAGCAGCTGCCGGCTCAGCCCCCAGCTCAGGAGAGAAGTGTCCTCTGGCTGGCCGGCGGGGAGGCTTCCCACCACGCGTAGGCATGTCCCAGCTCCCACACCACTCACCCCGGGTCCCCCTGCATGCGGTTGGCCTGCCCTGGCAGGCCCTGGCCCCAGCCCAGAGCGCTCTCGCAGTCTCTCATAGGACTTACTGTACTTACTATTGAGGCAGTAGTTCCCACACTCTGCCCAGTGCCAGCATGAAAGAGAACAGGGAGAGTCAGCCTTTCACAGTCCTTGTCAAATCCCAATTACTCTGGTTGCAGATCACTTGAAGCCAGCCTTGTTTCTCTCACAAAGCTCTGCCCGAGGGTCCAGAACGTCCTCTTAGGGAATGTGAATATGAGCCCCGCGGGGAACCACTGGAAATCTCTCCTCAGCATGATTGGCACCCAGCCACCCGCCTCCTCACCTCTTCTCGGCTTAATGAAGGTGGGGGTGGCGGTGGACCAAGAAGATGTTTAGAATCAGCTGTCTGACACTTCTGAGGCTCCCTCACCTTCAACTGACAATCTGCATTTCTTTTAAATCTAGAGAAACAGCTCCTTGCTCAAGAGTTACTTACCTTGTCAGTGATTATTACTTTTCTTAGCTGTAGGCTGCATGTGAAAAAGGAATGATAAGCCAGCTAGCTGCCTCTTCTCTCTCCCTAGTGGAAAATATCGCCCTCATTCCCACGCCACCCCCCCTTGCAAGATTCCAGACCCCTGGTTATTTTCTGATTAACAAAGGCAGAGGCACCCTCGAGAAATAACACCACTGAATAAAAAATAGTCAAACTATGCTTCATTTAAGTGAGTATATATAGGGACAAATAATCACATCCAAAATCATCAGAGCTTGAAGTGACCATTGAGTCCTTTCTGGCTCTTTGTAGTTGGTTTAAATGTTGTAAACCTTACTATTATTATTATTTTTTGAGACAGAGTCTTGCTCTGTTGCCCAGGCTGGAGTGCAGTGGCACGATCTCGGCTCACTGCAACCTCTGCCTCCAGGGTTCTAGCGATTCTCCTGCCTCAGCCTCCTGAGTAGCTGGGACTATAGGCATGTGCCATCATGCCTGGCTAATTTTTGTATTTTTAGTAGAGTTGGGGTTTCGCCATGTTGGCCAGGCTAGTCTCGACCTCCTGACCTCAGGTGATCCACCCGCCTGGGCCTCCCAAAGCGCCTGGATTACAGGTGTGAGCCACTGCGCCTGGCCAACATGATTATATTTTAACCTAACCCTATACCTAATTTTTTTGCTTTTATTTTATTGAAAAAAATTTAATTGACACATAATAATTTTACATATTTATGGGGTACATAGTGATGTTTTGATACATATATAGTAATCAGATCAGGGTAATTAGCATATCCATCCCATCTCAAAATGTATCATTTCTTTGTGCTGAGAACAGTCAAATGTCCTCCTGCCAGTTATTTGAAACTATATATTATTGTTAACTATAGTCATCCTATAGTGCTGTGGAACACCAGAACTTATTTCTCCTATCTCCCTGTAATTTTGTATCCTTTAACAAATCTCTTCCTGTTCCCCACTTCTCTCTACCATTTCCAGTATACCTAATTTTTTCTACATTGCCTTTTTTCTGTGGCAATGGCCTCACTGATTAGTTGAAATATTTTTTTCATTTTCTTACATTTATATCTAAAAGCTTGTGCCATCTGGTGACACACACAGAAAAACACCCCAGTGGACAGCAGCCTCCAAGCCAGAAGCCCTGCAGTCCAGGCAAAGCAAATTTTCCATTTGAGGAGCTTGGAATTCCCAATAGACTATAAAGAGTTGGTCAGGTGTGGTGGTTCACACCTGTAATCCCAGCCCTTTGGGAGGTCCAGGCGGGTGGATCACCTGAAGTCAGGAGTTCAAGACCAGCCTGGCCAACATGGTGAAACCCTGTCTCTACTAAAAATACAAAAATTAGCCAGGCATGGTAGGGCATGCCTATAATCTCAGCTACTCATGAGGCTGAGGCAGAAGAATAGTTTGAACCTGGGAGGCGGAGGCTGCAGTGAGCCAAGATCACGCCACTGCACTCCAGCCTGGGGTGACAGAGTTAGACTCCATCTCAAAAAAAAAAAAAAAAAGAGTTGAAGGGACCACTGTTTCTTTCCCACGTTCACAGGACCTTAGCAAAGGAAAGGGCCCTGTGGGCATGGAAGGCTAACTTCCCCAACAACCAGGGCTCCTCTCAGCAGCATCCTTGATGGATGCCCATCCTGCCGGAGCAAACACTTCCCACAATGAGCAGCTCACTCTTCCACAAGGTGGCACGCTCCCGTGCTGGACCATTCTACTAGGTACAGAGATCTTTATTATAGTATGCTGACGGTAGCCACAAAGTAAAAACAAACAAAACCTTTCCCTAAACTAGCAGCCCTTCAACTATCTAAAGACCAACATCTATACTAAACACCCCCAGATCTCCCATTCTGGGGGTGTTTAATGATATACCATCCACAGAAAAGAAATCCCCTTGAATTTGGCTCTTGTAGTTGGTTTAAATGTTTTCTAAAGGAAGTTATCCTTCGCATTTTAGTGCATAAATACATCAAAGCATGACTCTAATCATCTTATATTTTTTATTTTTTGAGATAGAGTCTCGCTCTGTCACCCAGGCTGGAGTGCAGTGGCACGATCTCGGCTTACTGCAAATTCTGCCTCCCAGGTTTAAGTGATTCTCCTGCCTCAGCCTCCCAAGTAGCTGGGATTACAGGCATGCACCACCACACCTGGCTAATTTTTGCATTTTTAGTAGAGATGGGGTTTCACCATGTGGCCCAGGCTAGTCCCAAACTCCTGACTTGAGGTCATCCACCCGCCTCAGCCTCCCAAAGGGCTGGGATTACAGGCATGAGCCACTGCGCCTGGCCTGACTCTAATCATCTTAAAAGTATATATTGTTATGCGATATCAGGGCGTCTGAATGTTTGGTTGTCCTAGGGTTTGTCTTTGCAGACATTACTAAGCTGCTTCTTTAGCCATAGACATCTTATATGACCATGTGACTGACAAGGAATGTACCTTGCTAGTTTTAAGATGGAGTTGATTTTTTTTTAATGTTGTCACCCTGGCTCTCCTATGCTCCTGGTTCCCTAACAAAGGTGCAGGAATCTTGGCAACCATCTTAGCATTGTGCTATTACAAGTTCCAATTACTAAAGGAGAAAATGACCAGAATGAGGGACTGGGAACAGCCAACATGGTCATTAGCTGAAGGACTGCAGCGAAAAGAGTCTGGGTATTTGTTTAATGTGTATGTTTGCATGTTTCACTCTTTAATTCATCTGTAAGATAAACGCAATTGAAATTTTTTTCCTATATAACAACCGAATTACTTGTGTAACAATAATTAAATAACCTCTTTTCCAATTAATTTGAAATGACTTATTTTTAATATATTAAACATACTTTAATATATTAAATTAAAAATATTAAAATAATTAATATATTAAAATTTCATATTTAGTATTAAATATTAACATATTATGTTAATATAATTTAATATTTAAAATCAAATAATATATTGATATTAAATATAAAAATTTAGTATATTAATTTTTAATATAATAAGTGATATAACATTTAATACATTAAATTATATTAAAGAGAAATTCCCTTTAGCATGCATAATTTATGTGTTTTATTAATTTGTGGTTTTATATACAGAGTTTTCTTATATTTACAGAAGCTTTTTTTATATATACACACTGGGACCTAAAACAAACAAAAAAATCACCCAAATCAGACCCTGGAACATGATGTGACTCAAGTAAACACAACATAAATGCCCTAAATGTTGCATGTGTGGTAGGTCAGTATTAATCAGGCAGCATTGGATACTTGAGGACTGTGCGCCCCTGATGAGTACAGGCGCTAAGCCTAGCTTTGTCTCAACAGCTATTGGCTCTGTCTTATGCGGGGCCACCTGCTACAGAGAAACACCGCCATCTAGTGGCCTGTGGAATCCTGCACAGTCTGAATTGAAGCCGTTCTAGAAACACAGGGAAGGGAAGCAAGGGCCAAAGCTTAGTTTCCCAGGTGACTTGTCCACTATAGACTGGGAGAACCCAGAGAAAACATCTGTGTCCTGTACTCACCTCTTAGACGCTCAGAGCATAGCAAAGGCTCTGAGAAATTCTGCAGAAGAGAGAGAATTGTCTGTTTACTCAGGATTATCCAAATGTATTTTACCATAGAAGCCTCCTCCCATTTCGTGTACGTGAATGCGTGTGTGTGTGTGTGTGTGTGTGTGTACAAAGCAGCGATTCATATTCCTCAGAACTTAGTTTTTTACATGAGCTTTGTGAAATTCTTCTAGAACATTTTAGTAACTTACTTAGATGCACAAGCTCTGAGGAACTGGGACACAGGATGGGTCCACTTGGATGCAAGTAAAGAAAAAAGGAAAGAAATCTCTAAGTATGGAAGTAATTTTTTATGGGGAAGGCCTTGTTGAGAAAAAAGGGGGCCTAGGTATTGGGGTAGTGCATGGGGTGGAGAAGATGCCTGAAACTGAAACCACCAAATGGAAGGCAAGGGGACCCCCAAGGTCAAACCTTATGTTTTTTTCTTGGCACCTGAAGTCACAGCTGGGAGTAAGAAGAACCTCTGGCTTCTCCTGTCTGTCCTGGTGGGTCTTGCAGGTGGGACAGACAGGTTTGAGTTTCTGCAGTGGCCACTGCTACAGGAAGCCTGTGGCATCCCCAAGAGCATCTCAGATGCTCAGTGGGAGCTCAGTGCACCCCTTGGTCTGGGTCAGGCTCTCTTGCTCCTGCCCCCAACCCCACAGGGAAAAGAGGGGGCCCTGAAACCACCATGTAGTCCAAGTGCCTGGAACTGCTCCAGGATTTGAGTTTCTGGCCCCTGCTCTCCTGGGTTACCAAGAGGTGGGAACAAGTGTCAAATTGTCCAACTACGGCCCTTGTGGAACTCACTTGCCACACTCTCTGATGAGGCTGAAAAAGACCCAGACTCACTGACGATCCAGAAAACAAAATTCCTCATAAAGAAGGTGCCCTTTGGTATGGATTGGATGAGCCCTGGTGCTGGTTATTTCTATACCATTTTGCTCCATGTAAAAGGACTGGTTTAACTTCTGTAGGAATACTGGGAACAGGCTCTTGTTTTGAAACATGGTTTGATTATGAGGCAGAAAAAAACCCCAACTTTTAAATATATGAGGCTAAAAATCACCTTGCTGGATGAGACAGGATTCTTTCTGACAACCAAGGATGGCTTCTCACCATTCTTGGTCTTTCAAACCAAGGATTTACGCAAACTTTCTATGTATTCTCTTGCATCTCTATGGAACAACATAATCACCCATCTCTTTTCCTTTTCTTTCCAATCCTTACAATGGGACTAAATGTTTTCCCCAATATTAGAGCAGTCGGCATGGCAACTGCCCACAATTGGTACCTGCTGGAGCTGGAAAAATTGTTGCAGAGCCCCATTAATCCTCTCCAGTCATTATGATGGAAAGGAAATTATGGGATAGGGGCCATACCTCTGATATATGAACCTATTCAGGATTTGGAAAGGTTGCCATCTTCCCAGAAGCAGTATCTTGATTTCAAAACACAATCTGATACTAATTCAACATGGAGGGTGGCTGCTGGCTCATCTGGGTTCCAATCTTGGTTCTAGACTGCTTTGCAGGAAAAGAGTCCCCAATGTCCTGCAGTTCCCTCTGCCATCATCCATTCCCACAGATCTTGCCAGATCCAGGTGCTCACTGGGATCTGCCCCAACATTCTGGTAAGATTTGCTTCTCATTGAACCTGAACCTATAGTTACAAAGCTATAAATGTGAGCACTTTATCCCTGTTACGGCTAATGTTCTGCAGCAGGAAATGAGGGCTAACAAGATCACACATTATCCTTTCTTTCTCCTTTTAATTTCCAGTGCTAAATGTTCATCTAAGTCCAGGATTTACATATTGACCATTAATGTTAGATATACGGCAAGCACAAATTGGAAGCTCCTGTGGTAAAATTGGAGACTTAGTAAATTCAAACATTGATGTGTGAAATCCAAACCCAATTTTCTGAATGAATGAGCCACTCTTCAGCTAAATCTCTGTAAGTACAACCTATTAGCTAAACAGCAATTTGCTTGTTAGGATTCTAATCAGGATAATTCACAAATGAATCAATTACTCTCCCTTGTTAAAAATACAAGGAAGATTTGCCATGTAGATTTCAAATTCATTTAAACATAAGAAATACTACTAAGCCTTCCAATTGGCAAATTGGCATCTTTCATATTTTCCAAGACTGCTGCAAAATGACAAAATGACTTCTCCTACCATTCCATATACCAGCATACCTACCTGTAATTTATAGTTTTCCTCTAAGCCCTAATTCTGATAAAAATCAACAACCTGGAAATAAGAAAGACAGTGCACATTCCTTCAGAGGCTCATTGCTTTATTTCTTCCAGGCTTGTTTTTTTTTTTTTTTTTTTTAAGTTCCTGGGCAGGAAAGGCCACACTGAGACTGAAAAATGAAGGCCCAACATGATGGATATATGTGGGAAGCCTATTCTAGATACCAGGGCCGTGTCCTCAGCTTCCCATAAGCAGGTACAGAAAGCAAGTCCAGCAGGGTCTCATGGTCTATGACCTGCCTTGGCTTTCAGTCTAGGGCAAGATGGAAACTGAGTAGCCCACAGCACCTGCTAATGGATTTTATTTTTCTCCCCACGAATAATAATGACCAGTATTGGTTGGTTGCTTGAGTACTTACCAGGCCCTCTTCTAAATGTTCTGGATACATTGTCTCATTTAGTCAATACTATAACCCTCTGTGTTAGACACACAATAATACTGCTATTATTATTCCCATTTTACAGTTGAGAAAACTGAGGCACAGCAATTTGATAGCCTAAAAAATAGCACTATACAGAAGGTTATGCATACTTTAGTTTGGAGCAACTAATGTATAATTTGTGTTTTTGCATATTTGGGCAAGGTTTCTCTTATACAGCATGCAAAGACAGGGGTTAAAATATTTATCAGTCTACAAAGCATAGGCATTCATCTATCAGGATAGGCTCTGGGAGTGGCTCAGATGCAAAAGTCCTGGAAACCCCTACTCTGTTATGGGTTAACTCTTGGGTTGCTAGACTATGAGGTGATTCTCAAGGAAGGAGCCAGGGCAGAGGGTGGGGAACCTATTTACTCACTGTTAGCAGAAGTATTTCAGCATTTAACTCTTATTAAGGAATTATGGTAGTTTATAAATAATCATCTAATAAGTTATTGAAATAATTGATCAAAATAACCAGTATGGTTGTACCACTGTTACAACTCTTCCAATTAAGAGTTGTGGTCCCCCAATTGGCTGTCCGTTCCTTCCACTCCCTCCAGGGAGCTGTGCCTCAGACCCCTGAGCGTACCTTTCTGGCAGTGAAGCCCCTCAAAGCCCAAGGGGCAGTCACAGTCATAGCCCTCCTTCCTGGGCCGGCAGCTGCCCCCATGGGCACAAGGGGCTCTCACACAGGGGTGGGCCGCATTCTCCACATTCACTCCGGAGGTGAAGTCATGCTTCACATGGATGGTTCGGTCATTCAGGATGATCTTGAGAGAGAAAAACATAAAGAAATTCAGGAATTAAGAAACATCTTTGTAGTCTTCTAAAGCTTCCCTTGGCACATTAACCTGAGCTACACATAGGGAGATTAAAAAAAAATTTTTTTAAGTCCAGTTTCCACTTTTTTTTTTTTTTTTGGAGATGGAGTCTTTCTGGGTTGCCCAGGCTGGAGTGCAGTAGCGCAATCTTGGCTCACTGCAACTTCTGCCTCCTGGGTTCAAGCAATTCTCCTGCCTCAGCCTCCCAAGTAGCTGGAATTACAGGCACCCGCCACTACGCCCGGCTAATTTTTGTGTTTTTAGTAGAGATGGGGTTTCACCATGTTGGCCAGGCTGGTCTCGAACTCCTGACCTCAGGTGATCCGCCCACTTCAGCCTCCCAAAGTGCTGGGATTACAGGCGTGAGCCACCGCGCCAGGCCTAGTTTCTGCTTTCATAGTCTTGTCATCTATGCAGGAGCTGAAGTGATCCCAAGTTGATCCACTTGGGAGAATCTGCAGAGTGACGCGCTCCTCTGGTTCCGGAAGACTGGCCACTTGGTTAGGTTGTAAAGAAGTCCCAAGAACTACAAAGCTCGGATTTCAACCCAGCTGCACATTAGAACCACCTGGGGGGCTCTTAAGAAATACTAATGCCCAGACCCGCCCAGACCCATTGAACCAGAATCTCTGAAGGTGAGACCAAGTCGTCAGTAACTTTAAAAAGTTTTTGAGAGTCACCTCAGAAGATGCAGCCCAGGCTGGGAGACACTGGTATATAAAGCAGAGTGGGGAGAGTGCAAAACACAGCGTTACGGAGGCGGAAGTCAAACAGGGCACCCTGGCTCCCGGTGGCTGTGGAATCCAGAGACACTTCCTAGTGTAATCCTTTATGTTTCCAACTAATGTTCTCAAGCAGTCTTCTAAAATTCCATCAGCTGGACCTCCCCGATTGTCCCACTCACTCCTGCTATCCTCCTTCCCTGACGTTCCTGAATCCCCTCCCTCTGCACATTCCCTTCCCCACTTAAGAAACAAAAGTGAAACACAGGTCGCATTCTTTACCCCACTGTGCATGGATTTACTGGTGCTCAAGAGCTCCCTTGCACCTTCTGCCCTGCAATGTGACTCTAGTGATACTGATAAATTATGAGGAGGGGCTACTGGGTTCCCTAGCCCCAAATAAATGGATCCAACTTTACCAGCCCTTGATTCAGAATATGTATTTACTTTGAACTGTTGCTGGCTTTGCAGAACTTCGAGACAGTAAGAACACCTCCCAGGGGAACCCCCACTGCCCAGGGGTTATAAGAGGTTAGCAATGGCACTTCCTGCCACGAATCTAAGCTTCCAAAGGCTTGCCTGGCCCTTGGAGAGCATTGGGAGAGTTGAGAGAAAACTTTTCCCCAGTCCTGAATCTGAGAAGCTGCTAGAAAGTAGCCAGGATCCTTTTACAATCTCCCCCTTTCAGGCTGCAAGTGAAGGACCATGAAACTGCATAATATGTGCTGAGACAAGCCAAGAATGGCACTGTTCACTACAGGACATGGCCCAGCCCGTGAATCAGGCAAGAGAGGGTGGTCTTTCTAGCAGGAGATAGGGAGAGGGTTGTGTGTGCTGCGTGAAGGGGAGGGCACAGCCTGAGAAGAGCGGGCAGAGGATGGGAAACGTCTTAGCATCCCAGCTTGTTTCCTAGGTGAGAATTTGAAACACCTGGTTAAGCATGGCCAATCCCACTCATGGGGGAGAATGGTCTGAACTGAGGTATCACAGACCTCGAAGTTCAGTAACAAAGGGAAACACGTGAATGTCAGCAAATGTTGACTGGGCCTGACACTGTGATGGGAGATAAAATGGTCACAGTACCAGGGGCCCTTTTCAGTGAAAGGAGGGACTTCTTTCATCATTCCTCCTTCACCTTAGCCTCCCTCATGCTCCATCTCAGGTCCAAAAAGGATCCTTTAGCCACCATTGGTCACTAAAGGAAAACAGGATGAAGCTAACACCCAGGAACTAAACATGCTTTTCTTCAGATCCTTGTTCTCCCAGTGTTTGGTGGTTCTGCCCACCTGGGCTGGGGAGTCAAGCTACAGGTCTGTTGCAGACAGAGCATGACTTCATAACCACAGAGATCATGGGCAGCCCCAAGAGAAGGAATAAAAGAGAGCAGGCCAGAAGCAGTGGCTCATGCCTGTAATCTCAGCACTTTGGGAGGCCAAGGTGGGCAGATCACGGGGTCAGGAGTTCGAGACCAGCCTGGCCAACATGGTGAAACCCTGTCTCTACTAAAAATACAAAAATTAGCTGGATGTGGTGGCAGGCGCCTGTAATCCCAGCTATTCGGGAGGCTAAGGCAGGAGAATCGCTTGAACCCAGGAGGTGGAGGTTGCAGTGAGCCGAGATCACGCCACTGCACTACAGCCTGGGCGACAGAGCGAGACTCAGTCTCAAAAAAAAAAAAAAAGAGAGAGAGAGCAGGGAGTCAGTATCTTTCACTGAATGTTTTTTTCCTGAACCTTCTAGGGAAGAACTCTTTAATCTGTGCTCTTAAGAGCTTGGTTACATGATCAATGAACACCAACTGCTAAAGTGTAGGGGTGGGGATGAGCACTGGCTCTAATGTTGAGCAAACTGCAAAGTACCGCAAAAGAGAAGCGCAGAGCCAAGGTTGCTATTCACCTCCGTCCACCTCCTTCCCTACTGTGGAAGTATCTGCAGACACATGATGCCATTTCACTCCCTCAGCAGTCCTAATATAGTTTGGTAGATTTGCCATAAAAATTCATCATCACCAAGTAGCATTCATGGAATGTCTGCCGGGCATAGACCCAGGAGCAGATGTTCTAAGAAAGTGAGGTTGGAAAGCCATGCTGTGGGCATTAAAATAGAAATTTTTAAAAATGTTAAAACTTTCTCAAAGTGTCTTTCTTGGGTGCAGCAGATGACACTGATCATAATCCTCACTTTCTTTGTCTACAGTCTGGGTGGCCCAGTAAACATGAGGAAGAGATGCCTGTACCTTCTGGATGCTCCCGCTGAAAGGCTTCAGGACACCCGAGTTCTTCTTCACATCATCATAATTGGGGACTCCGCCAATGAAAATGTCTGTGTTGCACTTAATCTGTGTGAAGCCTCCCTGCCAAAAGATTAAAAACAAAGCATTGTATGACTTTAAAACAGACGTTCAAAATGATCAAATGTGTCTTCGGTTCCCTGTTGGGGAACAAAATGGTAGACAGAGCCTCGAGACCCATCATGACAATCTGTCTACACATGGGCTTCACTTTCACAGTGTTTCTCATTGCTCCTTACCACCTGCCTGAATGTTGGTGAACGTCCTAAAGTCTCTGAGACTTCATTTCATTGTCTGCAAAATGGGAGTCATTGTATCTACCTCATAGCTATGTCATGATGACTGTGGCAGACTGCACTACCGTTCACAGGTACCCCTCCCCACAGGAAGATTGCCTCCAACTTGTCGGCTCAGATGAGCTTGTGTGACTTCTTATAGCCAATAAAACATGAGCAGAAGAGAAAAGAATCACTTCTGGGCAGAAGCTCAGAGCCAGAGAGTAGTTCACCATGCCCTTTTCTCCTTCCCTCTGTTCCTTCAGCCCAGATCTCAGATTACAGCTGCAGCTAACCATTGGTGGATATGTATCATGAGTGAGAAATCCTTACATTTGAGAGCTCTGGGAATGAACACACTTTAGGTAATGTTAAGTTATTATTTTCTTTGATTTACGATAAAATAAATACAAATAGTAGCAGCTTTGATCATTTATTTAACAAATATTATTAGGCACATACTACAATATGCCCCAGCCACTATGTTAAGTGCTGGACAAACAGCAGAAAATAAGGAAGACCCAGTCCTGCCCTGCAGGGGTTTATGCAAGCAGGGAATACAGACAAGTAAAAGATCAGGTGATATCAGCACTGGGAAGAACTGTACAGGTGGCTATGTGCACCTGGGTGCCAGACACGGGAGTCTCATATCCTACCCTAGACACAGGGGGTAGGGGAGGTGGTCAAGGAAGAGTTAACATTGTAGAAACTGGAAGACGTTGGGGCTTAGAGGGAATGTGAGTATAAGGCACAGGCAAGAGGGGGCCAGAGCATGCAGAGCCTTACACACCACATTACGAGCATGAACTTTACCCAAAAAGCAATGAGATTTAAGCAGGAGAGAGAGGTCTGTGCTTTGGAAGATCATTGGCCAGAGGGAGGAGAATGAATCTGGGGTCATGTCAAGGGTAGAGAAGACAAGACAGGCGAGTCATGGAGGAGGAAGCTCTGTTTATCTTAGGGAGCGCCCCCATGGCTGGGTCCAGCCAGGTAGCCCAGGGAAATTTCAATTAGATCAATAGACCAAAATGCCTTCTGTCAATAGCCTTCCGGCAGCTTTGAGGGTTCTTACTTAACTAGGAGGTTATCAAAGAAGTATAAAGGCTTTCAGGAATTCTTGTGGCCCAGCAGAATACTGAACCAGTCAGGAACTGTCACCACAAACCCACAGGCATCTTTCTCTTGTCATTGCTCTTACACAAAAGCTAAAATAAGATGGAAAGAGGAAAGGAGGAAGGATGCAGGGTCAAGGAGGTTTCAGAGCAGCTGGCTGCTAGGAAAAAAATTGCATTATGGCTGTGTCCAGCAGCGGGGCCTCGTGGAGTGAGGAGCAGTTCCTTTTGGCTGCTCATCAAAATCCTCGTGCAGCACCCTCCTGCTGACAAGTGGAAGGGCTGCAGCTGCCATGCCCAAGGGGGACCGCAGGAGAGAAGAAAACATATCCCACCAAAGCCAGGCCTGCTCTGCAGTGAGGGGTTTTGTGTCTGGATCCTATACTTTGGCTTGGCTGGAAGCAGTTTGCAAAGCTGAGCAAACTTCCAGGCTGGAGTTTCCTGAAAGCCTCAGAAGCACTGCTCTTCCACGTGTCTTGCATAGTCGGACTCAAGCCCAGGCTTCTGCTGTTTCTCAGAGCTGCCAGCTGAGCAGCCTGGTGGTCAGGTTTAGTCTGCACACAGGCTCTTAGGTGCTTAGGTCCTGGGTTAGCCCCTCAAAGTGTACTCTAACCCCTGCCCTACCTGTCTCTGAGCTCTAAGACCACTGCCCTGTCAGCCACACTTCGAACACGATATGGACACCTGGGGAGCAGAATTCCTTGTGGAAAAGACTTGATGAAGGTTTAGCATATGGAGATCAGGCATTGGCCTTCCCACTCCTGGTTCACAGTGGACTCAGCAGAATGTCCCTCCAATGCACACACCAAAGCCACACCTTCCTGTGGGTTCCTTTTTCTTTAAAACTCCAGTCAGCTCCATTCACCCACATGTCGCCAGAGGTAAAAAAGCCAAAAGGGAGAGTGTAGGTGCCACCGTATTGGTTTCATGCTCTTTTGCTGATGTGCAGTGATAGAAACTCTGAGGTGTGGTTTTTACCTATGTGTTGTCTCTTAGATCCTAATAGTAAATATTGTGTCCTGAAGAGTAACTTATTTATAATCATGGACCTTGCCCCTACTTTTGACAAATGTTCCCATCCTCAGCTTTTGTTCCTGTTTTACAGATGTTTGCAACTAAGATCTATAGAGATACAATTGGATTTATATCATTAAGCCAACAGACAGCGAGGTGTATTCTCGTGAGCTTCTAATTCTGTCTTGGACTAAAGTCGGCTGTTAGAATGTTCTGGATTGCACCAGAAGTGACTCTGGTTCTCCATTTAAAATCAATTTCCATTCATCCCCTCCTTTCTTCCCTCCCCCCACCCTTCCTCCCTTCCACAGATATATAGAGAGCATTTTCTAGGTGTGAAGGGTGCCCACCTCTTGAAACAGAACCCAATTTGGGATTCCCCTCATTCCCAAGGAGGCCCTTGGTTCCAATTGGTCCTCCCACCACTGCAGCCCCTCAGGCTGGCTTCTGGACACATGTGTCTCTTTTTCTTCTCTCTCCAGTCAAGTACCTCTTTCCCCAGCAAAAGTCTCTTTTCTTTCCTTTTCTTTTTTCTACTAGTCTATTTGCTTATTAGTATACCCAAATTTGTCAATGTCCTTTGCAAATCTTCCTTTACACAGAATGAAAACTGGTGGGAACTAAGATATTGGCAAATCTAAAGTCCCCTCTATTTTTAAGGAACTGTAAATTGTGTGTGTGTTTGCAGAATCCTAGCAGGCTATAGTTTAAAGCAAATCTCCCTGACTTCCTCTTAAAAATGTTATTTTCCTTTGAACATAACCTTGGAATTAAAATCACGGAGGAAAGTTATAAACTTAAGTAGAAATCCTATCCTCTTGAGTCCATAACCATACACTATTCACCACGACCACCACCACCACTACTGCTACTATGTAAAGCTATTTAGTGCTGACCTGGCATCAGGTACTGTTGTCTTTCACATGTACAATTCTTTTAATTCTCACAACAACTCTGTGAAGTAGGCACTATTATCATCACCATTATCCCCATTGATAAGAGGATAATGCTGAGACAAGAAAAACAATCTTGGTAGGTCAAGTAACCAGTATGAGCTCACACCACTGGTAAGTAATTGAGCCAGATTTTGAGCCCCAGGAGTCTGGACTTACAGCCTGTTCTTGTCAGGCCTCCCCCATGCACCACAGGCCCTACCCCAGAGTCCATGTTCTTACCTACTACTTGCTGTAGCTGATAAGAACAAAGGTGGAGTTGGGAGGCGAAGAGGTGAAAGGCAATTTTGTAAGTGCTAAACGTATTGGGTATCAACTCACTTAATCCTCACAACTCTATGAGGCCCATACTATTATTATCCCCATTTGTAGCTAAGCAATAGAAAAGTTAAGTAATCTGCCCAGTGGGGAGCTGGGATTTTCACACAGGCACTGAAGTCCATGTAGTTAACCACAAAACTCTGCTGCTTTTCTACCAAGACAGGCAGAAAACAGTAATCTGGCTCACACTAACCATCAAGAGAAAAGGTGTACTGTTCTTACCTCTGCCATTCCCTCCACTATCTTCTGCTTATCCACCTGTAAGATTCCATTCTTTGCTGTGCGAGATACACGAAGCTCGTGCCAGTTGCCCAGGGTGAGGGGATCTTCACTCCTGTGGAAGGAAGATATGATATTATTTTTATGTATCGAGTTGATTAGGATAAGGAATGCCCAGATAGCTGGTAGAACATTATTTCTGGGTGTGTCTGTGAGTGTGTTTCTGGTAGAGATGAGCATCTGAATCAGTAAACTTAGTAAAGATCTGCCCTCACCAACCTGGGCAGGCATCATGGAATCTGCAGAGGCTCTGAACTGAACAAAAAGGAAGAGGAGGGGGGAAGTGCTCTCTCTTCTTGAGTTGGGACATCCACCTTCTCTAGCCTTGAACATCAGTGCTCCTGGTTCTTTGGTCTTCAGACTTGGACCAAGACTTACATCATCAGCTTCCTGGTACTTGGGCCTTTGACTTGGACTGGAACGGACATCATGGGCTCTCTGGTTCTCAGGCCTTCAGGCTTGGACTGGAAATACACCACTAAGTTTCCTGGGCTGCCAGCTTGCAGATGGCAGGCCATGGGCCTTCTCAACCTCCGTAATCATGCAAGCCAATGCCTCATGATAAATCCCTCTACATGTCTATTTATAGCCTATTGGTTCTGTTTCCCTGGAGAACCCTGATGAACATAGAAGGAAACCAAGCATGGGTTAGCATATTATGGATCATTTTTGTCAATCTAGCCATGAGGAAACTAATGCTAACCTTAGGCACACCAATCCATTCAGTAAAAAGAAAATACTAACTACTGCTTAGTAACAACAGCAGGATTACCTACTATTTATTGGACGCCTTCATACAGTAGGAGCATTGCATTTATTGTTTTATTTATTCCTTACAATGAGCCTGAAATGGGGTTCAGTGAGTCTGGTGAAATGGGTTTTCTAGATGAGAGGTGGCATGAAGATAAAATATGGTCATAATTGCACACAAGCTTGGAAGAAGAGAAAAATTATAAGAGCTATGATGTAAAAAACAAATTATTTGGCATACCAATGTCTGTAACATACTTTGAAACGCATAAAAAATAAGAAGGACCTTTCTGCTATAGGCCTGAGTGGTTGCTGTTGAAAAGGGCAAGTTCCTGAAACCTGGGAAACTGGTGATGGTCCTGGCCAGATGCTACTCTGACGCAAAGCTGTCATCGTGAAGAACATTGATGATGGCACCTCAGATCGCCCCTACAGCCACCAGATATCCCCTTGGACAAAACTGTTATCAATAAAGATGTCTTCAGAGACCCTGCTCTTAACCACAAGGCCCAATGGGAGGCCAAGGTCAAGTTTGAAGAGAGGAACAGATGGGCAAGAACAAGTGGTTCTTTGAGAAGCTGCAGTTTTAGATACTTTGTTTTGGTCATTAAAATTTTTTTTAAAAATTAAGAAGGATGGATGGACAGATATAATAATGGCTAGATATGTGATGAGGCAAATATAGCAAAATGTTAATTACAGACTATAGGTGCTCGGTATCAGGATGCTTACTGTACAATTCTTCCAATTTTTCTATATGTTTGAAATTTTTCATAATAAAATATTGGGAGGGAAACAGATTCCATATTTTCTGATATTGTAAAAATGATTAAAATTACATTAAAAGTTCAATTATTCAAAGTGGAAGTGCTTAAAGTTTAATGATATTTATGCAAGTTGTACTCATTACATTTTATAGTGAGGTGTGCAGAAAGAGACTCAATATTGCATTTGTATTTCTAGCAATGTCTAGTTCCTGGCCCTTGCTGAACTTCCCAATTATCTTGTGGTCCTGGATCATCTTTAGAAAACCATGAGGAATACCAATGGGCACAATTATTGAAAGGTCACCACCCCCTCACTTGATTTTTGCTTTGGCAAATGATTTTGTGATCTGTTCTTAGCAGTTAGAATTTGATCACCTTGGCTAAATCAATATGCAATAAAGAAATAAGCAGCCCTTTTTAAGTGGTCTATCTCCATAACAGAGCCATTTCATGTTTTTGTACTGCAGAGGTCATTTGCTGTCTATATGCCACCTTCCTCAACATCCTTTTATCGATCACAGCCATCAAGAACTCATTCCAATTGTCGTGATTTTTAAATCAAGTTCATAATGAATTTGCCCATCTTATCCTATTCCTAAAGTTAAAATGATCTGGCCAATTCCACAACTTCCTGTAGTTTGGGTTTTCACTGCATTGTCTTAATTGAGCAAGAAGTCTTTGAAATGGTTTTCAAAATAAACAGCTTCCAATGGGGCATCTGAAACACCAAGAGTAATCACTGTTGTTAGGTTACGCTCAGGAGGGGATAGGATAAGGGGGCAGATGGTGGTTTGTCCCTTAGAAACTCTTGCCTCATTTTCATCACCTAATTCTTAAAAATTCTTTTTCCAGTTGCCTTTGCTGACAGGCAGTGAAACAATAACTTAGCAAATTTACAAAAAAAATTAAAAGCACCTCGAAGCACAGAGTTATGAAAGAAAGAAATGCTGGACTTCTAAGGGTTCCATGTGCTTGTGACCCCACAGCTGGAGCTGCCACTGCAGAGAGGCAGTGTGGAGGGGGTAGTCTGCCCAGGAGGAGGGCTGATGAGCCCAGAACCTCTGCTGGATCTTTCTGGTCATTCCCTATCCAGGAAGAAAACCATTTAAAAGTGCAAGGTGATATTCAAGGTGTCTTCCTTTGTCAACTTGACATACAGTTCTAAGTGAATTGCTTAGGCTATTTTGCATAATCATATGTAAATTGAATCAATTAAATCCCCACCAAAGTTGTCTTGAAATATAGGATGTTTTTGCATAACCAGAGGTACAACAATATTTGTCCGTTCCCCTAGAGGGGAAGGTGTCACTGATGTGCAGGAATTCAGCCACAAGGACAAAAACAAACCATCCTTTTTAAGAACTGTTAAAACCTAATGCAGTGAGCATTTTCTATCAGCCAGGAAAAATGATCAGTAGTTAAGGGCAATGCATGGTTGTAGCATCTCACCTACATACTCTTTTTAAACATGACAGTCTAGCAATATGGATAAAGATTGAAAACAGTTTGCAATATTCTTTGAAACAACAGACTAACTGATATCCTGTTACAGGGCACCATGGAGCAAAACATCCTAGTGAGTTTCAAAAAAGACGAATTAGACAAATGTAGGAACAAGAAGCATGTCTGCATGCGATTAGTGGCCCCTCTGGCTTGAAGGTTAAAACTACCATCAACACAATAAAAAGATGGGAGACATAAACAAATAAAAGCATCTGCATCTACCAACTACAGGCTCCAAGGAACAATCGACCTGCTAAGTAATTTAATAGCACAAACTAGATAACAGTAGGAAAGTTTTGACTACTTACACCAATTCTGCAAATACCAGCAAGTACTGCAGAAGCACCCGTTTCCTGCTATGCTATTGAAACCACTCATCACACATCTTTCTTGAGCATATTGCTTAGGGAACGGGTCTCTGCATTGCTGATGATTCACTGTCAATTTCCATTAAAGAAATAGTTCAAGAGGAAAGTGAATATTTAGAGTGAGGTCATCAAGGATATTTTTGTTCAAAAATATTTGTTAATACTTTTTTACTAGTTGACATGTATTTGCTGGGTGCCCATCATGTGATGCTCTGTATGAGATGCTGACTAGTTACAGTTCATCAGGACGACATGACATAACTTTAGGTGGAAATGGAGGCAGTTTACCTCCACCTGAAGCAAGTCCATTTTCCATAGTTTGAAGCATACAATTGCTACCTGTTGGGTAGTTATTTGAGAAAAGGAAGCCTTGTGGGCAGGAGAGCACTCTCTATAGGAAGCCTGTCATCTGCCTGAAGCAGGACAAGTCAGGACAAGTTTCAGAAGATAAGCATGTAGAGAAGACAGGATGAGTGTGAGCTGTTGAATGGCGATTTGGTTTTTTTCTGAAGCAGTTACTATTTGCCTTTTTAAGGGAAAGAGTCCTAGAAGTTTTCAGCCCTCACCTGAGGACACCGGTCCCAGAGCCACAGTCAAAGCGGAACTCCACATGGCCCCCTGCCAAGTTGATGGACAGGAAGTCTTTGCTGCCTGTGTCATAGCTGTACAGGAGGACACCATCTCCTGAGTCTGGCCGAAATGTGATCTCAAATTCCATGAAGGAAAGGTAATGCTGGGGCTCCAGTGGCCAGGGAGTTGCAGCGTAAGATCTCAGAGACTCTCTGAATTGAGGAATGGTCAAGGTGAAAGCTGAAAAAACAAGCACGGTGTTAGAAATCCCTCTGTGGCAGAAACTGGCCAGATGTGCACCCATAGCTGTGTTCTTTCCCTCCTGGGTACAGACCTAAACTACAATTCCCAGCAGCCCTGCAGTTAGGTTGGTGGTGTGACTGAATTCTGGCCAGTAGAACATGGGTGGAAGAATCATAGAGCACCCTAAGTCTGGCCCCTAAAACTTCCCTCCATCCTCCATACTCTTTCTCTCCTCTCACGTGCTGGCAGGATGCAAGTATCAGTGGAGGACTCTAAGGCCCTAGAAGAGCCATTAGATGGAAGGAAACTGTGTCCCTGTATAACTGTGTGGAGCAGAACCCCCTCTCTCACCACCATCTTTGACCTGCAGTGATTTTGTAATATGAGCAAGAACCAGCCTTGATTATGTAAGGCTACTGAAATATGAGCTGGTATGTAACAGCATTGGCTTACCCTGACTCACATGCCCTCTTTTAGGTGACATGAGATTTGAGATCACAAAAGTTTTCCCCAGTATGGTATCTTAGGTCCAAATCTGAATTAGGGAAGAATTTGACTAGTTTTGTGATCTTAGCCTCAATTTTATTTTCTTTTTATTTTAATTTCAGAATTCTGCAAAAATGATTTTCCAAAATCACTTTTGGAACCCTCCATGATTTTCCAAAATCTTTGAAATTTTCTGTTATTATTTGCCTGTGTGAGCGCACATATGTGTATTTGTGTGCATGTGTGTTTCCATGTTTATATACACATGTTTGTGCATGTATATATATTTACATACTCTCTGTATATACAGTATTAAAATGTGGCATAATTTAGTAGAACAGTACAAAAAAAGGTTACTTTTGTCCCATCACATTGTTAATGTTTCTGTGTCTACCTTCCCAATCTTTTTTTTTTTTTTCCCGAGATGGAATCTCGCTCTGTCACCCAGATTGGAGTACAGTGGTGCTATCTCAGCTCACTGCAACCTCCGCCTCCTGGGTTCAAGCAATTCTCCTGCCTCAGCCTCCCGAGTAGCTGGGATTACAGCTGTGCACCACCACACCCAGCTAATTTTTGTATTTTTAGTAGAAACGGAGTTTCACCACGTTGGCCTCGTGATCCGCCCACCTCGGCCTCCCAGAGTGCTGGGATTATAGGCGTGAGCCACTGCGCCTGGCCTCATCTTCCCAATCTTTTATCAGAAATTGACAGATATTCTAAAGAGCATGAGCCTGAGCTTTAAAGGCTTTGAATTCAGTCTGATACAAACCATACCAATACAGGCTTTTTAAAAGTTATTCAAGGGCCAAGAGGAGCCCACTGATTCTTAGCATCTTGAAATGAACGTATGTTTGGCTGAGGGACGGAGATGCCCTGCAGTAAGAAGTGCTGAAAGGCTCAACATCAGATGAGTGAGTTCTCATTACCAAACAAATTTTGGCACTCAGAGACACTCCAACCTTGTTTAAAAAGCTTCCCCCATCTCTCCCAACAAAGCAATGTTGATCCCATAAAAATGTATGGGGCTTTGTTAGATTTGTTAAAAGTACATTGATGAGGCCTGGCGTGGTGGCTCACGCCTGTAATCCCAGCACTTTGGGAGGCCGAGGCGGGTGGATCACTTGAGGTCAAGAGTTTGAGAGCAGCCTGGGCAACATGGTGAAATCCCATCTCTACTAAAAATACAAAAATTAGCTGGGCGCCTGTAGTTCCAGCTACTCGGGAGCTGAGGCAGAAGAGAATCACTTGAACCCAGGAGGCAGAGGTTGCAGTGAGCCGAGATGTGCCACTGCACTCTGGCCTGGGTAACAGAGGGAGCCTTTGTCTCAAAAACAAACAAACAAATTAACAAAGAAACTATATTGATGATAAAGTACATCTACACAAATTAACATGCAGATAGAAACCGCCTTCAACTTGCTTCTTTCTCACCATCTTCACAGTGTCGACCTTTAAACCCAAGGGGACAGAGGCAAATGTAGGAGTCGGCTTTGATTGCTGTGCAGGTGCCACCATTGATGCACGAGGCCTCATCACAGATTCCACTGCTGCATTCCCCTAAATACAGAATGGGAATTACAAAGCCAATCCTCCATGTGTGCCAGTCCAACACAGTGGCACTGACCCCACCAGCAGCTCATGGTTCTGAATAAATACAGTTCAGTTCTTACTCCTGTTGATTTGCAGCTCTGCACAACTGCAAATGGGCTTTCAGGATAAGTGGAACCTGCTCTTCATTTTAATTTGATTTTGGTTTGTCCTGTATGAAGAGCCATAGAGACTTTTAAAAACATGATGGACACAATAAATCAAATAATACATTTCTGGGCAATTTTATGACCACTAACTGGGATGACTAAGCTGTTTCTGCTTTAATTCATCTCTCTCTTGCTCCCAACAGAGCATATTTCAATCCCTCCAATGTCAACAGGGTGTTTATGTTAAAAGCATTCTAAATTGCATGACCCCAATTAGCTTAAGTGCTGCTGCCTTGTTAGTTCAAAGTTGAGACAAGCAAGGTAGGCACAGAAGGAGTTACCCAGCCACGTCTAAGCTGATTAACTCACCTGGATTGTCAACTTCTCTGTCTGGGGTAGGGAGCAGGGAGGGAGGGCCCCATAATACATTGGCACATGGGTTTCAGAATCCCTATTTCTACTTCCAAAGTTACACCCTGATGAGGGACAGAAAGGTGGCCTGCGTTAAGAAGGCTGAAAGGCTCAACATCTGATGAGTGAGTTCTCTTCACCAAACAGATCAGAGAGATCCAGAAAGGGTATCCTTTGTCATTTTCAAGTGCAGGTCATCAGAGGAAAACAAATGGACTTTTCATGGGCTGTTTTTCTTCTGCTTCTTTGTGTTTTCTCTTTGTGTGTAAGAAATCAGTTAGACAGATGGACCACCATCTGGCCCAGAACCACATGAGGGAGTACAAAACACTTTTTCTGGGGGTGGAGGTAGAAGGGCGTGCCTCTGGAAGTGAAGGGTCCAGCTGTGCTCTCTCCCAGTCTTCAAGGCTGCCCTCTGCATGAGCTGGTAGCCCACCCTGTGAGGGCAGGAGCCCTCCTTGGCCTGAGTGTGTCATCTCGGCAGGATGAATCTGTCACCCTTCCCTCCTTGAATTGGTCCAGTCTTTTCATAAAGACTCACTGGGAGGAGGGGTAAAGGCCAGGCACCCAGGGTAGACCCAGGAGAGGAGACTGACTTCAGGGACTGCTAACAGAATTTGATTAAAGCCCGTGCAGATGGCTTGCCACCCCAGCTGGGGGTGGCTAGCCTCTGTGAATTCCAGCTGGTGGCTACTGAATGTTCAGGCAGACATGACCAGTGGTCTCCAGCCACAGCCCTAAGAATGTCACCCCCAGCATTCACAGCCTCCACAGAGATGCTGGCTGACTTTGATCTTAAAGAGCCAAACTCTCAAAGGTCCCTGAACCCCGCCAATTTCTGTGGGTTGTGATTCCTTCCCAGAGCTTGGCTGGATCCACAGGAAGAAGCGGGATCCTTGTATGTTATTTTAGATGTACAGAAAAGGATTACATTACAAGTCTTATGCATTTTAACCACTTTTTAAGAGGTGGGGGTAGGGGAGGGGAGGTCATGAAAGCCAGATGGAGTTGCTGACTTGGTGAAAGCAGCATTTCAACAAGATTACTCTGGGAATGGCATGCAAAACAGACTGATGAGTGATAGGAGTGGAGGAGATGAAAAAACTCCTATAGGGAGTGAACAGGATGGCCACAAAGAAAATGGAGAGACTGTGAAGGATCAGACATCCAAGGAAGTAAGAAATGAGAGATTCATTCTAGAGGCTGAAAGGCAAGAACACTCCTCCAGCACAATCTCAAGGTTTGTAGCTTGAAAGACTAAAATAATGGTGCAGGAGGGAAGAAATGAGAGTGGCTGTGAACAGGACCTGGCTTCTGCGAAGCAAAGGGAGAGGTTGCTTTGGTTGGATTTAAGTCTAAGGTGACTGTGGAAATACCCAGTGTTGGTATCAGGCCTTGAAAGAAAGGAGAGAGGTTCCCAGAGTTTCCAAACCAGTGTGGGTACAAGGTCACACAAGGCATGGCACCTGTGTGAGCTGGAGAGAACCTGAGCATGGGTGAGTAAGCCACAGCAGGGGCTCTGTGAACCGAGAAGGAAAATATATTGCATCTGTATTTTCCCTAGCCTCTGCCTGGAGCTGGGTATGTATTTCCATCAACTTTCAATACAGGCAAGATACTTCTAGTATTAGTAGTTCTTGTGAGTTGTGACCAATAGACCTCACAGCTGTTGTCACTTTCCATTTATTGCACATTTTTTGAAGTATCATTTATACTTGTTGCTACTTTGAAATCATGGGAGTTATTTCACCCACCATTAAATAATTCTGTTCTTAATATGCTTTATAAAGGAGCACATATATTATTGTAAAAGCAAAACTTTAAAAATATGTGATAGAGCTGGGTTTCAATATAATTGTTTCCCCTTATAATATTACATATATTATTTTTCTCCATTTAAGAACATCATTATGAGAAGAGGTCCATGGGCTTCCCCAGACCACCAAAGGGGGCTGCAGTGCCAAAAAGGTTAAGAATCCCTGGGCTACTGAGAAGAGAGAACCTGGCGGCGAGGGCCCAGGGCAGCTAGGAAGGGTGAGTGCAGAGTGTAGCTGAATAGGTTCATTTTAGGGGGAAAACTCTCAACTCAAGAGTGATGGGGAGGAGAGGTGGGTGTGGCAAGGTCATGTATCCACAGACCTCATCATCAATATGTAAAGTCACTTTCACCAGCGCCTACCATAGGCCAGTTGTTGTGTAGGTTTCTGCTAGATAAGAAAGCGAGAGGTAGAAGAGAAATAAGACTCCTAAGGAGGGGAAAGAATGTGGAACATCATGGGGTGGAGTTCCTTAAAGAGACCATGAACAAGGAGAAACTTCCCTGTCCCCAGCCCCCAGTCCGTAACCGAGGCCCACCTATTTTTCCCCTAATGATCTGTCAGATCCGTCTCTGTTTCTACCACCACCACCACCTGGATCACACCGTTATTTGTCATGTGACCTATTGCAATAGACGTCAGCTGGTCTACATGTATCCCTGAAAGCCCCCTCTAATGAGCTGTCAGAAGATCTTCTCAAATCACAAACTAGATCATGGCACCCATCTCCCCCTTCCTCTTTCCCTGGAACAAGCCCTTCCCTCTGCCTGGAATGTCCTTCTCTCCCTTCTCCACATTTTCACTCCTACTCTTGCTTCATATTAACTTCCTCTTCTGAGAAACTCTTTCCCTGGCCCCCAGACCCTACAACCTCCCTATTAAACATCACCACTGCAGCACCACTTCTCCTCCATAACATTTACCCCAGGTGTAACTTCACCTTCACTGTGTGATTACTATATTAATTTGGTCTCTCCACATGGCAACCATATGAGGACTGAGCTGGATCCTGTCTTGTTCATTACTTGATCTCCAGCACCCAGCACTGTGACAAGCACTAAGCAGGTGCTCAGTGAAGTACTTATTGAGTGAAGTGAGGAAAAGAGCTGGTAAGCCATAGTGAGACCCATGGTCACCGCAGACCCCTTGAATCTCAAATACCCTGGGAAGTGGCTCTGCGACTGCTCCAGCAGAGTGGGGATATCCAAGATGGGACTGGCATAAATGAGTGGTGGAGATATAGGTTTGAGAATCTGAATGGAAATAATCAAGAGCTGGACCAGAGAATGCAAAATTTGCTGAGATTTCTGACCAACTATTCTAGAATGTGACTTGCAGAGAGCACAGGAGCTGGGAACAGTCTAACGAAAGACAGGAGATGAAGTGGAAGGAACTGAGTAATGCAAGCCCCTCTGGGGAATAAAAACGGGTTTAGTGGGAAGGCAGAGAAAAAGTCACAGTTGAAGATGGCAATGCCAAGTTAGAGATATCAGATGGCGAACCATGACCTCCCTGGTGAGGCCGTGTTTGACTTACAAAAACTTGAATTTCAGGAGGACTAACCCAAAGGACAGCAAACATGGAAGCTGAGGAAGGATAATCAGCCCCACTCTTATAACCCCGGGGGAAATGAAATGGGAAGAAATGTAAAACACCAACATGGCTGACACGTGCCATTAATATTCACAGAGGGAAGTCTATACAGTAATCCAATAGCTGTATCCAGGGAGCTGGAGCCCACAAGAGAGGTCCTTTTGGTGCCACCTGCTGGAAAAGTGGGTATCGCACTGTGTCAGAATTAACAAAGCTGGCAGAAATCAGTTCTTGCCCAACTTTACAACCTCTGAACTACCTGTCAGAGGTTGCCATGCCATTTCAGGACTACCAGGTTTATTCAGGGCTGTTCCCCTGAAGAAACAGATTATAGCTGATTTGATGGGAGGGTTAGAATATGAATAACAATATTAATAACAGGAAACATTTACGAAATGTTTGCGATGTGCAAAGCCCTATTCTAAGTGCTTTTTACATACCACAACTCATTTAAACAAAATAATCTTATGAGGCAGATACTATTTCTAGATGGGGAGACTGAGTTGCAAAAATTTTTCAAATCCAGGCAATCTGCCTTCAGAGTCCAGGCTCATAAGCAAGGCATGTGACTCCTGATGGAATGGCTGGTTCTTATGTTCTGAATCATCACAGAAGATGGATTTTGGAGACATTGTCCTACCATAGTGACAGCTTTAATAATTGTTTCAGTCATTGCTGCTTACTGTTTACTTTGACCAAGTAATCAATGGATGGTAAACTATTTTTGTTAAGTAAACTTCATCTTTTATAGTTATAACAATGGCATCACCTATAGGAGTGAACAAGGTGGAGGGAAACAATTTGGTAGCCATTGATGTAGTTGATTTTGGTAAGAGGGTAGTCACTGGTGCCAGAATGGCTGAGGTCACATTAGACTCTACCACTTACTAGCTGTGTGACCTTGGGCAAGTTACTTAACTGTTCTGTACCATTGGTTTTTTGTTTTGTTTTGTTTTGTTTTTTGTTTTTTGTTTTTTAAGACAGTCTCACTCTGTTGTCCAAGCTGGAGTGCAGTGGCACAATCCTGGCTCACTGCAACCTCTGCCTCCCAGGTTCAAGCAATTCTTCTGCCTCAGTCTTCTGGGTAGCTGGGATTACATGGGTGTGCCACTATGCCCGGCTAATTTTTGTATTTTAGTAGAGATGGAGTTTCACCATGTTGGCCAGGCTGGTCTCCAATCCTGACCTCATGTGATCTGCCTGCCTCAGCCTCCCAAAGTGCTGAGATTACAGGCATGAGCATTGTGCCCAACCCCATTGGTTCTTATCTGTAAAGTAAGGCTAATGATAGCACCTACTTCACAATAACCTTGGAAAGATCAAAGTAATTTAGAATGGTGCCTACTTAAAGTAGGTGCTCAACTAATAATATTAGCTACAAGAAAAACAAACAAAACAAAAAACTGTTCTAGGAGTCATGAGGATCGAATCCTACCTCTGACTGAGGAATGGAGAAAGGGATGAACTGATATGTGGTCAAGAAAATGCAGCAAAATGTTAACGGTAGAATCTAGGCAGTGAGACTATGGTGTTCACTGTGCATTCTTTCAAAATAGCATCTTAGAGATGGAGGGAAAAGAGATTCAAGGAGGAGACTTGCCATTTCTTGCCAAGGACAAAGTCATGAGGATGTGACGCTTAGAGTAGTGAGTGAAAAGGAGAGTATCATAGAGATATCGACCCAGAGTCCTGATATCATAGAGACCCTGTTATGAACTGAACAGCTTTTCCCCCAAAATTCACAGTTGAAGTCCTAATTCCCTGTATTTGGAGATAGTATCTTTAAGGAGGTATTTAAGGTTAATTGAGGTCATAAGAGTGGGGACCTAATCCAGTCTGATTGGTGTCCTTATAGGATGATATTTGGACATACAGACATACCAGGGGTGTGCACACATGGAGGAAAGATCCCACGAGCACACAGCGAGAAGGTGGCCATCTGCAAGCCAAGGAGAGAGGCCTCCCCAGGAACCAAATTGGCTGGCACCTTGATCTGGGACTTCCAGCCTCCAGAACTGTGAGAAAATTAATTTCTGATGTTTAACTTGCCCAGTCTGCAGTATTTTGTTATGGCAGCTCTAGTAGACAGTCCCTGAATTAACCAACCTGGGAATTATCTACCTGCTGCCTTCAGTGATAGAATAAATGTCCTTATTGCTTTAAAAATAAGCCTAGCTCTGCCTGCTACTTTCAATAAGTTATTTAACTTCTGCAAGCCCCAGTTTCCTCATCTATAAAATGGGCATGATAATAACTTCTACCTCTTAGCGTTAGTGTGAAAGTAAATGAGAGAGCATATGAGAAGATGTTTGGCACAGCGATCACAAATTAGAATGTGACCACTTCTTTAAGAAACAGAGAGTGTATGAAAGCTCTTCTTACATTACTGTGTTGGTTCTTCCACTGGACTGGGTGAGGTAAGGTAAAAGGGCTGGATCGCTTGTTGCTTTGTCCAATGAGACCATGCCATATTTCATGATGAGGCCCAAATTGCTAGCAGGACACAACCAGGGTTTGGTGCACCATACTGGTACCATATCTTGGTGTTCAGATTAGGGGTCAGCAGCATGTCTGCAGAGCACCAGCCTCACCCCTGGGGCCCACCTCCCTCCTGATGTTCTGCAGGTACCAGCTTCCCAGGGTAGCACCTAATGTTGCTGCTCCCTCCATGGCCCAAGCCAGAAAGGCAGTCCCATAAGACATAAGTCCCATAAGAGTACCCCAACCCACCAGGCAGCCACTTACCCACATCAGCCCCACTGAGTGCTTTTCCCAGGGGCCAGGGCCTCATGTCAATTCTCCTCCCATTCACAGCGAGCGACTGCACACAGCCTTGAAAGCCTCGGTTTGTCCCTGTTGCTCTAACCAACCAGTAAGCGCTGGGAGCGCCACCAAGATAGAGAGGTGTCCGGAAAGTAATTTTACTGTATTGGCCCTTTAAGAAAGATGACCACTCATGAATACTCTCACTAAACAAAATCAAAAGCCAAAACACACCAGATTTTTATGAGGGACATGGTTAAGACGTCAGTGACAGCCCCAGCATTTTCTTCCATCTGTATTTATCTTTAAGACCTTGCCTTACTGGAAAATTAAACCCACGATTACCGTAGGGAGCTCAGTGAGTTTCTCAGAGGGCTGTGCTTCCAGAAGGGAGGATTTTGGAATGTCTAGAAGGGAAGGGAAGGGAGGTCAGAGCCACGCCTCACCCACCAGGCAGTGAACCATGCTAGGCATCCAACAAAAACGTTCTCTTTCCAGTCCTGACACCAGTTGACTGTGTACTTTGGAAGGATCTTAGGGCTATTCTGTGCCTCCAAAGGTGATAATACTAATTTTGTATACAGTGGCTAACAATTACCTTTTCACTGTCCTAGTCACCTTTATACTATATCCTGAGAGAAACATTGTTGGGGTGGGCGGGGGGTGGAGGGGAATTACCAAACAGATTATGATGCAAAGTGTTTTGAAATTTGCTTATGAATATGACTTCTTTTTTTTACAGTGAGGTAGGGAAACTTCCCATCTTAGACCAAACCACAATCTGGATTGCAGGTTTAAAGGTTACAAAATACAGAGCTGAAGATTAGATGGGACAGAATTAAGTCACCCTTGGCCTTTTTTTTTTTTTTTTTTTTTTTTTTTGAGACAGAGTCTCGCTCTGTCTCCCAGGCTGGAGTGCAAAGGCACCATCCTGGCTCACCGTAACCTCCGCCTCCCAGGTTCAAGCAATTCTCCTGCCTCAGCCTCCTGAGTAGCTGGGATTACAGGCATGTGTCACCACGCCTAGCTAATTTTGTATTTTTAGAAACGAGGTTTCACCACGTTGGTCAGGCTGGTCTCAAACTCCTGACCTCGTGATCCACCTGCCTCAGCCTCCCAAAGTGCTGGGATTACAGGCATGAGCTACCATGCCCGGCCTGGTCATTCTTTTTTTTATGACCAAAATATCTCATTTATCTGCATTACAGGGTAAGGAAGGGTGTCAGGGAAAGGCACGCTGCCAGAACTTATAAAATGTTCAGAGTGTAAGACTCTGAAACATAATCTTGATACTTTAAACTTCTGTTACCAGCAAGTGGAAAATCTAATGATTGTTTTATCTTTTCTGATGAAGAGATAAGAATCATTTGTAAATAGTAGACTCAACACAAGCTAGGAAGTGGGTTTTCAGGGTCAGGTTACGCTGTTTGCCAGCCACTGAGCATGCTGCTTTCATTAGATGAGTTAAATGTCCTCTTGGCTTCTTTCACCAAGATTCTCAGAATTCACTTCTTCTGGATCCCGTCCTGGCCCTTCCAGTTTTGTTCCATGATCTGGGACCACAGCAGAAGGCCTGACAGCTCAATCCTTTTCTAGAGCATAAAGTGCCTTGTAGGGGTGGGTAGCTATTTTGCTGTGCCCTTCGCAAGATCCCGGGCAGCAGTCTTCAAACCTGGCTTTTACATTTCAGATGAGGGTTGCCTTCTGATCCCTGGAGCTTGCTTTGCCTGCCTGTACAGAGAAATGGAAGTGCCCTGGAATTCACATTCTCCCAGGACAGCCCTTAACAGTTTCGGATGAGTCTGAGGTATAATTTATACTCCAGAGCTCCTCTACCGGATCAGGCAGAAGCCATACCCTGAAAAACCTGGCCTGAGATCTCACTCTTGCTGATATCCTCTTCTTCCCCGTCCGTCTCCTCTCTCTTAGCAGTTTCTCCTGGGAGCACTTTCTTAATACATCACTTGCACAGGACTCCACATCTCAGGTCTGTTGCTGGGGAATCCCACTTCAGATAGAATCAGTGTCTCTCAGAAAGCTTATTAAACAGCCACATCTGTGGTCCTGCTTTACAACTTGCTTAGCAAGTCTCACTAGTATGGAGGCAATCTACAGCCTGAGTATCCATAAAGCTACATGCTTCTTGCAATTACTTATTTTTTTTAAAAAAAAGATGATGATATGGCTTGGCTGTGTCTCCACCCAAATATCATCTTGAATTGTAGCTCCCATAATCCCCACGGGTCGTGGGAGGGACTCAGTGGGAGGTAATTGAATCATGGAGGTGGTTACCCCCATGCTGTTCTCGTGGTAGTGAGTTCTCATGAGATCTGATAGTTTTATAAGGGGCTTTTCCCCGTTTGCTCAGCACTTCTCCTTGCTGCTGCCACGTAAAGAAGGATGTGTTTGCTTCCCCTTCCACCATGATTGTAAGTTTCCTGAGGCCTTCCCAGCCACGCAGAACTGTAAGTCAATTAAACCTCTTTTCTTCATAAATTACCCAGTCTCAGTTTCTTCATAGCAGTATGAGAACGGACTAATACAAATGGGGTCTGGCTATGTTACCCAGGCTGAAGTGCAGGGCTATTCATAGGCTCAAACATGGCTCACTGCAGGCTTGACCTCCTGGGCTCAAGTGATCCTCCCTCCTCAGCCTCCCAAGTAGCTGGGACTAGAGGCATATGCCACCACACCTGGCTAATTTTTCTGTTTTTGGTAGAGATGGGGCTTCACCATGTTGCCTAGGCTAGGCTGAGTTCAAGTGATCCTCCTGCCTTGGCTTCCTAAAGTGTGGGAATTACAGGCGTGAGCCACTGTGCCTGGCAATCAAATTAATTCTTAATTCTTTTCTTTTTTTTTTTTGAGATGGAGTCTTGCTCTGCAGCCCAGGATGGAGTGCAGTAGCGCAGTCTAAGCTCACTGCAACCTCTGCCTCCCAGGTTCAGGCAATTTTCCTGCCTCAGCCTCCTGAGTAGCTGGGATTACAGGCGCCCACCACCACGCCTGACTAATTTTTTTATATTTTTAGTAGAGACAAGGTTTCACATGTTGGCCAGGCTGGTCTCGAACTCCTGACCTCAAGTGATCCACCCACCTCAGCCTCCCAAAGTAATGGTATTGGAGGCATGAGCCACTGTGCCTGGCTCAATTAATTCTTATATTCATTAAAATCATAGAATCTTGAGATTAACAAAAAATATAAAAACTCTTATAATTCAAGCTTTCACTGGCTGTTGGATTCCTGGTACATCCCTAACAAGAAGTTTAGATAAGTTACGCCTTGAACACCTCCCAAGGATACCCCCCTCTCCTGAGATAGTCTGTTGCACTTCTGTCCCTTTGTATGATTAGGTGAAGCTAAAATCGACCTCCTGAGGCTCACTCCATTCAGCTCTGGCCTTGAGGGGGCGTCCATGGAGTAAATCTTTCTTTCCCAAGACTCTCCCTTTGACTCTATAATGAAAAGCCACCTTGCATGCCTTCATCTTCTCTTCTCCAAACTAAACATTGCTCCTTCAATCAATCATTGAAGGGATTTCAAGTCATCTTCCAGTTTGGGTGACTACCCCTGGAACTGCTCCAATTTGTCTGCAGCCTTCTTAGAATGTGATCCAGATCTGAATGTAATCCTCTCAGAGGATTAGAGTCACCATCTGAGTCACTAGAAGCTATCACATAGTCACCAGAATAGAATAAGATCATCACCTCCCTTTTTAGATGCTATGACTCTGTTAACACAGCCTATAATTCTTTAGCTTATTGTTACCACATGACCCTGTTTGTTAACAGCTATGGAACTTCCCCCACTTTAAACGATTAGACATTTTCACAGGCTTCTATTGTAGCTTCCCCATTCTGTCTTCATGTTAGTATTTTGGACCCAAGCTAGAAGTTTCTTCATTCCTATCAAACTCACTTTTATCATGTTAGGCCTATAGTCCTGGCACTGATGCAGTTCACTGACCCTGTCTTTTTCTTACCTAGCCATCTGAGCATAAACAGTCTCCCTGGATCCACATTTACTAAATTTGAATTCTTATTCCTTTGGAACCACTGGGATCCAAATTAATGAGATATTTTCTTCTATATTTTGGAAGGCGGGGTGTCAGCAAGGCATAGCCCTTTATATCAGGGGTCCCCAACCCCTGGGCCATGGACCCATACCAGTCTGTGGCCTGTTAGGAAGCAGGGTGCACAGCAGAAGGTGAGTGGCACGGTGAGCGAGCATTTCCGCCTGAGCTCCATCTTCTGTCAGATCAGCTGTGCCATTAGATTCTTACAGGAGCACGAACCCTGTTGTGAACTGCGCATGCGAGGGATCCAGGTTACACGCTCCTTCTGAGACTCTAACCATGCCTGATGGTCTGAGATGGAACAGTTTATCCCGAAACCATCCCCCAACCTTGGTCCGTGGAAAAATTGACTTCCACAAAACTGGTCCCTTGTGCCAAAAAGGTTGGGGACCACTGCTTTATATAATGTGTCTTGCTGGCAAAGAGTAGAGAGGAGCCCAGGCAGGGAGGAAGCTCTAGACATATAAACAAAGGCTTTCTTGCTACATTTTTCCTTGGAGAATACAGACACCTGCCTGATTATAATTATAGGCTCAGTTCCCTGGCAGGCTGCTAATCCAAACTGTTTATTCTGAACATAGTCCTAAAATTGCCCAGACCATAACAAATATGTGAATACTAGGTGATTTGCTGAGTAGCCCAACAGTCTGACTTTTTTTTTAACCATTTCCTACAATTACGGCCCCCCTCAAAGGTAGATGAACAGCTTATTCCTGCATTTTGAACCAAGTGAACCTTTCAAGACTGTCTTCTAAAGCCACAGGATTGCAACACTCCTGCCCTAAAAGCAAGCTTTGTGTTTGACACTAATAATGGCTTCTAGGCTGGGTGTGGTGGCTCATCCCCATAACCCCAGCACTTTGGGAGGCCTAGGTGGGAGACTCGCTTCCATCCAGGAGTTCATGACCAGCCTGGGCAACACAGTGAAACTCTAACTCTACAGAAAAAAAAAAAAAAAAAAAAAAATTAGCCAGGCATGGTGGCACATGCCTGTAGTTCCAGCTACTTGGGAGCCTGAGGCGGGATGGTTTGAACCAGGGAGGTAGAGGCTGCAGTGAGCCATGATTATGCCACTGCACTCCAGCCTGGGGGACAGAGTGAGACCCTGCCTCCAAGTAATAATAGTAATAATGGGTTCTATTCTTCTAATATGGGCCTTCTTCTACTGCTGGCTTTGATGTACTTAGGGAAAGAGAACATGTCCTTGGGCACAGTCCTGCAACATGGACCTATGCACCAACAGCAATGATGCTTGCAAGTTTAATTCTTCTCTTTGGTAGATGTGCAGTGGATGTGTGCCCTGAAAGCTCACCTGGAGTGCAAGACCACTCAGGAGCACATCAAAGGTCTGTTGCATGGGTTCACCATGAGAAATAGGCCTTACCAAGCCCATCCAGAACTTGAATCCTGCAGACTCTGCCACGGCTCTCTGCAGTAAGCCCTTCTCAGGAGACTTATGGTGGGTGGTATGTGGGGTGGGCAGGGTGTGGGGCTCATACATACCTGAGACTGGCCTGTCACTGGGGTGCCATTGTTCAGCTGCAGCAGCCCGTTCAGCCCATCTCTGTAGAGCATAACCGTGTGCCAACCCCCTAGTTTGATTTTGGTCTCACTTACGATGATGGCAACCCCAGTTCCACAATTAAACCTGTTGGGGAGGAAAAGGAAAAGAAGATTTCTTGACGAACCAGGTCATTATGTTTTCAGATTCCGTGGACGTCACTTCCAGGTCAACAGCTCCCTTCAGAGTCAGTCTGTTCAGAGTCATGTTTATGAATATCACGTGCTGTTGAAATCAATACAGGGAAGAACTAGGCACCTCTTCCTGGGGACGATCTCCGTCTAGTTATCTTTCATCTACCCATAGGACCTTTCAATGTAGGGCCTTTGTTAACCTGATTTTTTCTGCAACTTAGAAAATCATGGGCATTTGGGTACTGTGCTCGCTACCTGCGTGACGGGATCTGTACCCCAAGCCTCAGCATCATTCACTATTCCCACGTAGCAAATCTGCACATGTACCCCCTGTATTTAAAATAAAAGTTGACATTAGGCCAGGCATGGTGATTTACGTCTGTAATCCCAGCACTTTGGAAGGCCAAGGCAGGCGGATCACCTGAGGTTAGGAGTTCGAGACCAGCCTGACCAACATGGTGAAACCCCGTTTCTACTAAAAATACAAAGATTAGCTGGACATGGTGGTGGGTGCCTATAGTCACAGCTGCTCCAGAGGCTGAGGCAGCAGAATTGTTTGAACCCAGGAGGTGGAGGTTACAGTGAGCCAAGATCAAGCCACTGCCTGGGCAACAGAGTGAAACTCTGTCTCAAAAATAAATAAAAATAAAAAATAAAAGTTTAAATTTTAAAAAGCTGGGCACAGTGGCTCACATCTGTAATCCCAGCACTTTGGGAGGCCGAGGCAGGTGGATCACTTGAGCTCAGGAGTTCGATACCAGCCTGGCCAACATGGCGAAACCCTGTCTCTACTAAAAATACAAAAGTTAACTGAGCACGATGGCAGATGCTTGTAATCCTAGCTACTCAGGAGGATGAGGCAGGAGAATCACTTGAACCCAGGAGGTGGAGGTTGAAGTGAGCCCAGATTGCACCACTGCACTCCAGCCTTGGCAACAGAGACTCCGTCTCAAAAAAAAAAAAAAAGAAATTAATGAAAGGTAGTAGCTAATCTGCATCCCGTTTTCTTTTCTTTTCTTTTGAGAAAGAGTCTCGCTCTGTTGCCCAGGCTGGAGTCCAGTGGCGTGATCTCTGCTCACTGCAACCTCCGCCTCCCGGGTTCAAGCGATTCTCCCACCTCAGCCTCCTGAGTAGCTGGGACTACAGGCGCATGCCACCACACCCGGCTAATTTTTGTATTTTTAGTAGAGACGTGGTTTCGCCATGTTGGCCAGGATGGTCTCGATCTCCTGAAATCGTGATCCGCCCACCTTGGCCTCCCAAAATCCTGGGATTACAGGTGTGAGCCACTGCAACCAGCTCCCATTTTCTTTTGACTGGAAGTACGTGATCACTTCTGCTCGGAAGGAATTTAGCCTTCTTTGTTTCTGAAAAGGACAGGACCCATAAGAAAAGTAAAGGAAAAATCATAAGAAAGAGAAAAAGAAAAGAAAATGATGGGCAACTAAGGACCTCCTTCTTGTTTTCAGCAATTGCCAAATGCTTACAGTGAATTCAAGCTACAGTGAATAGAATGCAAGTCACTGTGTTTCCAGGGATTTCTCTGGGGACTTTCCAAACTCTCAAATAATAAAGCTCAGTGATATTCATAAAAATATAAAAATCCAGGTCTTCAGGCTCATTTTGGCAAGCTGGCCAGCCCTGCCATCTGTGCTTAGCTGTACCTCAATACAGGCGAGGTCCATAGGAGGCTCAGGAGTGAGGTGAGACAGAGGAGGGGTGTCCTCAGATGGCTGCCTTATTCTTGTTTTTATCCCAACCTCCCTATGGCCCAGGAGTGCCCATGGTCACTATGCCTAACAGGTGGAATATTGGACCTTTCTGGTCAACTTCCAAATAGCCACCATGCCTCTTCCACATGGATCCTGAGACTGCCGGTGGGGAAGGAGTCGTAGCCGGCATTTTCCTTACTAGGATTTGCATTAACTGCAGCCACTTCTCAGGCCCTCCCTTTGTCTCGAGATCCTCAGTGAAGTGAGATGCAGTCAAGAGGCATTGCAAAACAGGCTTACCCTGAAGAGGTTAGCAGATTCACTCAGCAGGAGTTACATAGTTGGAGAGCTGCTACCAGCTAACAACTGCCAGTGCTACTGAGAGTCTATCCGATCCTCCAAGTGCTAGGACCCTACAAGGTGAAAACCACCGCCCAAGATCCTGGTGGCTAACACCAAACTTCTGTGAATCAAATCATTTAGTAAAGCATGGGGGCCCATTTTCTAGCCCAAGTGGGATGCTCAGAAGCCTTCTTCAACTTAACCAAAAACACTTTTATGCTGAAGATAATTTAAGAAGACAATAATGGCTGATGCTTATTGAGTACTTGCTCTGGGTCAGACGCTGCTCTAAGCGCTTTTATGAATTAACTCATTTAACCCTCACAACAGCCCCATGAGGAAAGGCAGGCTTGGAGAGGTTGCGCCACATGCTGAAGGTCAGGCAGCAGGGGGTTGGTGCCATTAGGATGTCAGCCAGTGCGCCACGGAGAAGGACAAGGCTGGTGCCCGTTGGTTGTTCACAAAGAGGTGCAGTGCACACCTCCACAAGACTCATTAAAATCTTCACCCTTCCACAAAACTCTGCCCCCCAGAAGACCACACATAAGCTAAAGGTGGCTTCCAAAGTGTGTTGGGGGAGAAACGATGAGGGCAGTGGAGGCAAGCCAAAGAGTTCCCAGCACAGCCCAGAGGAAGATGAGGATGGGGAGCCCATAGGAGGTTGGAGGCTCCTCTCAGTCCACACCTGTCAGCCACATTTGCCAAAGGGAGATGAGAAGACCCCAGCCTTCTTCCCATCACATCCACTAGAGCTCCAGAGAAAAGAAACTGTATTCCTTTGGCTCACTCTGCATCCTCAGGATTGACAGGAGTGCCAGGTACCCTCCTCAAGAAACATTCAACAGCACCTCCAGTGCCAGGTACATTCAACAGCACCTCCAGAGCCAGGTACATTCAACAGCACCTGCAGTGCCAGATACATTCAACAGCACCTGCAGCATCAGGTATGTTCAACAGCATCCCCAGGACCAGGTACACTCTACAACACCTCCAGAGCCAGTTACACTGTAGGTGCTGCTGAATGAATGAATGATTTCCAAAACCCAAGTTTTATAGGTTATCCTGCAATCCCAGTACACCAGTATTTGGTAAACTGGTTCATACTCATTTTATACAAACCATTCTTTCATCTACTAGAACCTATCCTGTATATATTTTTTCATACTATAAAAATGCAAATATAATGTAAGATAATGTAACAAAAAAAGAGTGTGAGGCTTTTGGCAGGAATTACCTGAACTGCAGCGAGCGTCGGATGATAGCCAGGGACATGAAATCCCCCCTCCCGTGTTCGTTCTCCCCACAGTAGAGCAGTAAGCCATCCTCTGCCTCCGCCTGTGATTATACAAACAAAAGCCACATGAACAGTAAGCACCTCCCCTTCCTTAAAGCACCATCTGGAAAGACACAAATGTGAAACATGAGCATTTTCTCCTCCACGATCCTATCTACAAAGGGTCAAGCATGTGGGCTCCAATTCACTCCCAGATACCTGGTCCCAGTTCATTTTCAATAAACAAATGGCAGTGATATAAACTGAGGGGTAGCAGTGAGGCGAGAGCAAGGTGACCCCATCTTTGACCCGCTCTTTACTTGTCCTTTGTGGATGCACCTGCAGAGCCTCAGAAAACCAAATGTACAAAGACCACGGTCACAGTGAGGATGTTGCTGGTGTACATCCAATTCTATTTTCACTTTGTTCTTTCTATTTCCTTCCCTCTGGGGAGGCATGCACATTTGCTTCTTTCCTTCTATCAGGAGAACAGGATGGTAAGAATAGCTCAGCCGAAAGCTGTGCTGGTGGTCTTAGACTAAGACAGGTCATTTCTTGAAGACTCAACAATGTGGCCATGACTTCAAATGAGACTTCTTTCCAGACCTCCAGACCTTTTTGTGTCATTGGAGATACCCAAAAGAATCAGTTTAAGCTGAGGTCACTGACTGAATTCTTATCTGCAGTTGATTCAAATCAGAGAACCTCCACTGGGCCCTCACGAAGCAAGGCTTGCGTAAAGAAAAGTTTTCTATTTGTTCAGTGACAGCTATCACAATGAAGACAGAGAATTGGGCTCTCTTTTTAAACAATTTTGGAATGGGGAATGCATTGTTTCTTCTCAATCCTGGCCTGGGAGAAATCACTATTGTGAACAACATTGCTCGGACCCCAACATTTTCACTTGCAATCTTCATGCCAGCTACTCTATAGTTCAGTAATATACAAACCCACCGTCTCCTCACTGTCACACTTGAATGTTGTGAATGTACTCTTCATTCCTATTGTCTCCTGAGCTGGTTTAGAGACAGGCTCTGTGTCATATTTACCTTTCGTCACTCTCCCTGCTGCCCCCCTTCCTCTCCCCCAGCCTTTGAATGTAGCACATTGCTGTGTTAAAGTGTCCAAAAAGCACTCATCAAACAACACATCCCTCTTACCCTAAATTCAAGAGTAATTTGAAATGCCTGATAAGAATTCTTCAGAGGTTCAAACGTTACATAGGAGTGGCCAAAGAACTGAGGATACTGGATAACAATATCTGAAGAAGAAAAAAGACAACACAAAAGAATGCTACTTCCTCACTTCTTCAAAAGCAAAAATCAGTATACAACGTTGCCTGAATATCATTAAGTGAGAACCCTCACTAATCTATTCAACTTCGCTATCTTCTTTTCTATACTTTTTATACCTACAACTCTCATTCTTGGAGACTTTGAGCTTCTGAAATTCTTAGGAAGAAGCTGCATTTTTGGAGACCGGCACTGGCTTTCCTAAGAAGAAACCAATGGCTTTAGGGCCACTGTCACTTGCCCTCAGCTATACAGGCCTTTGTGTAATATAAGTTGGCCCAGTTGTTATCCTTCTTAACCCTCATGCATAAGCTTTAACTGCATATTTTGGTAGAGATGTGATTATGGTAAAACCTACCTCTCTAAGATAGTATCAGGATGATTTATTGATTGCTTTAAAGGGACTACACATTTGGCACACATAGAAATAGGGCTGCTGTCTACTTAGAAGCAATGAAAGTTGCCTCACAATTTGCCTTGTATAGTTAATTTAATGACCAATATGTGGACGAAGGTACTTATCTTGGAGAAGGGACTAGAAGGAACTATGTTTGGACCACAAAACTGCCCTCTGGCTCTCAATGGTGCCAATTCATCACCACATTCTTCCTCTCCCCCAAGGGCCTACCTTCTGAGCAGCTCTCACCACCTTTGCCCAGGGTGCACTGGCATCGCGAGCCCCCCCAGGTGTAGTCATTGACACAGAAGCTGTCAGCAGAGCAGAGAGTTTCATCACAAGGCATGTCAAAGAGCCTTGACATTATGGCCACACCATTCTTCCCCTTTCTCTGTACGGGAATGGGCTGGGGAGCCACCGTGGTCAAAGGGAGAGATGCTGAGGTAGGGGGGATGATCCTAGAAATGGTCTTTGGGTTAGATATAGACATCTTCTTGCTTTCCACCAAAAATTTCTTATTCCCTCTTTTGGTAGCAGGAAGTGGTTTAACCTAAAGCCAGAGAAGGAAAGGGGTTCAAGATGAACACAGAGCATGGCAATTGGACTGTTTTATTTATAGTTGTTGCCTAGTACTTGAAAACATGGTCACTTCCAAAAACCCTAGGATGGAGATGGGGAAGACAGCACTGACTCTAATTTATGGACAAAGAGCTTGATGGTCAGGGACTCATAGTGCTTTTCCTTGTATTACTCAGAAAATCAGCAGTAAAACTGATATTACATTATTTATTCTTATTACAATATGATGAAGATGCATGACTTTGTCAAGGAATTGTTCATTTCCTTATAATACCTGATTTTCTGAAATTTCCCTTGGTGGGAAATAGAAATATGTTTTTGCCAGATTGTGAAGTCCGCAGGCAGGAGCTGCCTATGGAACATCAGGATGGCTAGTACTTCCCTACTACTGATTTATCAGCACCTGGAGACTGATCATCAGACGAAACAAATCAGTGTTAAAAGCAAATGGGCACATTTAAGTTTTAAGTAAAATGTTTATGGTCCATTGGCTAAATTGTCTTGTTCGGCAAGAAAACACAAACACCCTGGGTTTTAAGAGCAGAGATTATTGTTACCTCCTCAAAGGAAATATCCAAATCTAAGTCGTCTTCTAATCCTTCATCATCCTCACCAGCTCCCATGTCGGTGATATAACGGGGTCCATAGCGGCCACTTCCCGCCTCCTCAGGGCCTTCACAAAGAAAAGCAGCACACCCTTCATCAGCACAGGCCTTCTTTGCACTATTGTCTAGCCTAACTCAGCCACAGGCAGAGCTGTACCGAATGGAACGCAGTGTATTGGAAACATAACAACGAATTCAACACAGAAAAGGAAGCGTCAATGACCAAAAGATATAAAAAAAGTTTCCTCTCATAAGTTACTAAGGAATTGCCAACTGAAACCAGAAAGAGCTTCCATTTTATACTGACAAGACTGGCAAAAATGTCAATCAGATAATAAAAATATTACTAAGGACGGGATCAATGAGGACTCATATGGTACTTGTGTAAACTGGTCCAGTCACTTTGTGAAATACTTGGAAATATTTCATAAAGTAGATGTTTGTTCATACCTAGCAATCCCACCCCAACTTACAAAAGCTGGAGAAACTCCTGTACCTGTGTACCAAAAGGCGTGTTCAAAACAGGTTCATAGCATCAGAATTTGTAATAGTAAAAAATACTCCAAATATGCTATTTATAAGAACAAACAACATCCCAAATGTCCATCAACAAAGAATGACTAAATTATTTATAGTATATCTATAGAATGGAGTACCATATAGTAGGGGAAAGGAATGAATCATCATTTAATATATCAACATGGCTTAATCTCACATGATTTCATACAAAAAAAATGCAAGTTGCAAAAGAACGCATCTAGTTTGATGACATTAATATAAAAGACAACAGCAAACAAAACAATGTATTACTTAGGGATACATATATATGTAATTTAAACTCTTTAAAAAAGCAGGACAAACACATAAATACCCAAGGGAAGATAGAAAAGGGATGTGAATGAGGTGTGATTCACAGGGGCCTTTGAGAGTATTCCATCATATTCTGTTTCTTAAGGTAAGTGCTGGGTACCTGTAAATATTCATATTTTTTATATGTTGTATATATACATATATATACTTTTGAAGTACAAAGTATTTCACTAAAAGGTCTTTAAAACAAAAAAGGGAGATTATAGTAAACACTCCCACAACCAAAAACAGGGGGCCCTATAAGGTATCTTGGGGGTCAACCATTTCATCCATCTTAGCAGGACAACGAAATCTTTCAGAACTGAAAGGTGGGTGAGAAAAGCTCTCAGACGTCAATACAGAGCATTGTCTTTTGGGGAACATTCAGTTGGCATTTTTATTCAACTGTCATCCGCAGAATCCACTGATCCACAGCACTCTGATTTAGGTTGCACACGGGAAACACTCCACCAGGAGGTGGCAGCCTTTTAAAGAGCGGCTCCAGGGCACCTGCATGTCCTCACAGTGGATTTGGGCCAGCACAGGTACTAACTTGCTGCCCTCTCTCAACTGAAAAAGCCAGGCACCAGCCTTTAGGGCAGTAACAACTTTGGCAACAGAAACTGGCTTTGGTAGGATGCTGCCGCTCATTAGTTATTAGACATCCAGTGTTTGGATGCCTAGTGAAAAAGAAAAAGGAAAAATAACATAAAAAGCATAAAAAACATAAACTAAACTTAAAGACATTTTGCTTTCAGAATAAGCTAAGTCATGCACCATTCTCAGGAAGACAAACTCACCCTCCTACATTGTCTGTCCAGGCTGCTACAACAAAAGTACCATAAACTGATGGCTTGTAAACCACAAACATTGATTTTTCACAGTTCTGCAGGCTGTGAAGTCCCAGATCAAAGGGCTGGCAGTATCTGATGAGGGCACAGATGGTGCCTTCTCACTGCATCTTCACATGGTGGAAAGGGCAAACGAGCCCCTTTGGGCCTCTTTAATAAGGGCACTGATCCCATTCACAAGGACTCCACCCTTATGATCTAAGTACCTCCCAAAGGCCCCTCCTTGGGGGTTAGGATTTCAACATATGAATTTGAGGGAGACATAAACATTCCGACCATAGCACTCCTCCAAACAGAATAGCAATCAGATTGAAAATGGAGTGGAAGGAAACGGCAGAAAGTCGTTTTTGTCAGGGGGCGTGCTGTTGACCAGAAATCAATCTCCTCCCAGACCAGAAGAGAGAAGTGCAGTCAGCAGATGATGCAGATGACCCAGAGACAGGGTGGAGTGAGATGTTCTCAGGGTTTCGGGCGCATCTTGGTGGAGGTGGGATAACAAAGGGGAGGCAGTGTTCTCACCCCTTCCACACCAATTCCCCAGTTTTATTTAAAGTAGTCCACCTGTCAACTGAAAATTCAACCTGTCGATGCCAGATTTATACCTGGATGCATGTTCTCTCAAGCCACCGGCATGCAGCGTATCTGTGTGCCAGATGTCTTCACACAAAAAGCCCTTGAGGACAGCTCCTTCCTCTTGTCTCTATCTTTGTACAGCAAGCAGTCCCCCTTATCTGTATTTTTGCTTTCTGCAATTTCATTTACCCTCGATCAACCACAGTCCAAAAATATTAAATGGGAAATTCCAGAAATAAACAATTCATAAGTTCTGAGTAGCACGATGAAATAGCACACTGCCCTGCTCCATCCTGCCTGGGATATGAATCATCCCTCTGTCTGGCATATCCGTGGTCCATATGCTCCCTGCCCCATGGTCTGCAGCCGTCTCAGTTATCAGATTCACTGTCATGGTATCGAAGTGCTTATGTTCCAGTAACCATTATCTGACTTCATAATGGCCCCACAGTGCAAGAGCAGTGATTCTGGGATTCAGATATTCCAAAGAGAAGCCATGAAGTGCATCTTTTAAATTAAAAGGTGAAAGTTCTCAACTGAATTAAGGAAAGAAAAAAATCATATGCTGAGGTTGCTAAGATCTATGGCAAGAATGAATCTTCTATCTGTGAAACTGTGAAGAAGGAAAATGAAATTTATGCTAGTTCTGCTGCATATATAGGGTTCAGTATTATCTGCAGTTTCAGGTATCCACTGGGGATCTTGGAACACATCTCCCGTGGAGAGGGAACTACTGTATCTATCTCTCTCGGCCCCTCTCTCTTTCTCTTTCTCCCCTCTGTCCTTTCCCTCACTCTTCATTTCTATCTCTGTCTCTCTCATATATTCGGAATTGTTAGATTCCAGAAGAAGAAATCCATTTGGTAGTAAAAGAATTATACAGCACATACATAAAGCAAGCTGGCTTTTGTCTTCAGTAGTTTGGTCTCTCTCCCTCCAGGCTGTTCTTCCTTGCCCTGTGCACCTTATTAACACATTCTCAACAAGGTTAAGATTCTCTTCATCTTTATCCTATGATTTCCTATCTGAAAAATCACCTTCAGTGACTCTCCACTGCCTACAACATAAATTCTAAGCTTCTTGGTCAAGAATTCAAGGTTCTCAATTAAAACAGCTCCTTTTTTCCTCCTTCTTCCCCCATCACCATGATTTATTGAATTCTACTCCATCTCCTCTTCTTATCAGGTACTATTGGGTGCTTAACATGATATATTTCTAAACTTTTCAATAATCTTACAAGGTAAGTATGACTAATCCCACTTTATACATAAGAAAACTGAGTTAAGAGTAGTTAAGTAATTTGCCTAAAATTAAAGACTTTATAACTGGCTGAGCTAAACTCAAATCCAAGGTCTGTCCGGTGACTGCTCTCCTAATCGCCTATTGCAGAAGAAGCCACTGTGGAGGTAGAAAGATCCTAGAATTTGAGAAAATTACCATATGTTGATCATTCTTAGTGTGCCAGGAGCTTTTCATACATCGCTTAAGTTAATCCTCACAAAATACTATAAAATTGGTGTTATTACTTCCATTTTACCAAGTGGAGATATAGACACAGAGAGATTAAATAACTTGCTCAAGGCAGACAGATGGGGAATGGCAGGGCTAGATTTTATCCTTGGTCTCTCTTTTGACTACATCATGCTACTTAATCTGAATCCTAATTATGTTTTCAGGTTTTTGTTGTTTTTTAAAAAATACTCTTCAAAAGCTATATAATAGCCAAACTGGCCTGCCAGTTGTCTCCTGAATGCATCTTGTATTTTCTTACCCTAGGATTTTGGTTAATGCTTTTTCCCATTGTCATCTTTTTCCCACTCCTATCTCCTTACACACAGCCTACCTATTCTCCCAGAAGGCATGCATTCTATGGAGACAGAGGTGAATGTGTGCCATCAGATGACCAAAATCGAGCGACATTTTAAAAAGAAAACAGACTCTTCTGGGAAAAATGGTGACTCCACAAAGTAAGAAGCCACCAAGACTTGTAGGACATTCCTTCATCTTCTCCTGGATGGGGCAACCCAGCCATGGATATATGCCTCCAATCAGCATAAATGCCCATTGCTTGATAAAGTCAACACATGTGTAAGATGGTATGTACATCTTCTGGGCTCCTGGCCTTAGACTCTTGCCCTTGTGTTTACCAACTCGATTGTAAATCCTTTGAGGGCAGAAACCATATTTTAGATTTCTTCATATCCTTTCCCTTCCTCCATGTCACTAACACTTCATGTACTCAACCAAGGTCAACACCTTTGAGAGAAGTGACAGGAGACACTCCCACAGTGCTGAACCATGTCCTGCCTTTGCTTAACATGGTGGGACTCTGCCTCCCAATCCAAAGTCCCCCAAAACTGCCACCAATCCTGTCCTTTTCCCCAAATGAAGCTAGAAGTAAGAATGGAAAGAGATCTAAACACCATCCAGCCCAATCTTCTCATTTCACAAGCATGGAAACCGAGGCCACAGAAGAGAATTGACTTAAAATCAAGATCATGCATCTCATTAGAGGAAGCTCTAACTCTAGAATCAGATAATATGACTCTAGTTCAATATCCGTAAGACTCTATTGCACAATTTTTTTTGGCATCAAGTATCTAAAGATAGTTCAGTCAGAAGAACCTGGAACCTAGAGAAGCCAAGGGTTAGAGCGTAGGTGGCTGAGATCTCTTACTGCCCCTCCATCTGCTCTAGGAAATTCTGTTTCTTGAAGGGAACTCAGAGAAAAGGACCACAAGCAAATTGCTGCTGCTACAAAATGATACCATAATAAGAATGGAAATAATCCTGGATTCTCTGCTCATTTCGACAAGTAAAATAAGGCACATATTTTTCAATGGATAATGTTCTTTGGTCTTTGTAAAAATTGTTTCCGTTTTGACACTTTTTGTAACCTATTTCTTTGAAACCTGAGTTCACTCAGTTTGGGGAAACATAGGGTACGGAAGAAGAAGGGGAAAAGGAATATGGAATCACAAGGATTTAGAGTCAAAGTAATTTTAACTTTCGTAGAAAGACCGCAGGGATCAGCTAACACAACAAGCCCATTTTACAGAGGAGTCAACTAAGGCTCAAAGAATCCATGAGACTCGCCCAGAGAAGCAGCTCATTAGTGGCAGAGTTGATCTAGAATTCTGGGCTCCTGCTGCTGCAACCCAGTCCTCTTTGCAGCATCCCAAACTCCCTCTCTCATAATAATCCAGGATAATAGTCATTTCCCATTTTTAATAAGAAGGAAATGAGCACAGAGAGAACCAGGCACAGCATGATGGAAGAAACCTGGAACTAAAGCCTCACTACTTCTCTTTCCTGACTGCCCCGCCACCTCAGATCCCAAATCCACAGCTTACAGGAAGTTTTTACCAATGTTATTTCTAAGAGAGCACAGAATGTACGGTCCAAGCCAGTGATAAGAATTCTCCCTGTAGCCTGGGGTTATTGTAATTAAAGTACATAACTTATCTCTTTCTACTTGGCACTTTGTTAATTAGGAAAAGAGAACATTAAAAAGGAGACATTTATTAGAACCAGAATAATCAAACCACTAGTTCAGGGGTTATTCCACTGTAAAAAAAAAGTTAATAAACAAAACACAAATTTTTGTTAATAGATAAAAGGGTGACTTTTATTTTATTAAAAAACCTGTGCTTTGTTTTAATAAAGGCATCACAGGTTTTCTATAAATAATGAGTTTCTCAGCTATATCAACATGATGTAGTTGGAAATATCGGTAGTCATAGAATCCAAATAATTGGGAGAAGGACATAAATGGCTTGGGTGACCTTGAGCAGGCCACTTCATCTCTCTGGGTCTTGTGTTTTCCAATAAAATAAGGAGTAGGATTAGACTTGATGACCTTGAAATCCTTTCCAGCACTAACATTCTGTGATCCTAAAAGTCACCCTTTTAATTTAGACATATTGCAGGCATCTGTCACATCAAGCAAGGTTTGAAGAAGAAACAACTGGAGAATTTTACTTATGTGGATGAAAAAGCAAACAGAAGTTAGTCCAGCACGGAAGTCACATGCTTTGGGATTGTAGCATTGTGTTCTCCTGTAGGAGGTGATCCATTGTCATTTATCGGAATCCATCTTCACTCAAAAGGACCAGGTTGTATTTTGAGTCCCTTCTCTTAATGTCTTTTAGCAACAACAAGGGAGGAACACTTATTCCCTACTCTTGAAGTTCCAGTCATGAGAATAGAGTCTCCCTAAGCACTGCTGGATTCTTGTCCAACCACTTTCCCTGCCTACAGAGGTGGGGACAGTGACTTGGCTGCTAAGTGGAAGCAGTAGGTCCACATTTCCGAAGGAGGGAAGCTAATCTATCAAAGGACCTTGGGGTCCGGGTGCAGTGGCTCACACCTGTAACCCTAGCACTTTGGGAGGCCAAAGTGGGTGGATCGCTTGAGCTCAGGAATTTGAGACCAGCTTGCACAACATAGCGAAAACCCATATCTAACAAAAATACAAAAATTAGCCAGGCATAGTGGCGTGTGTCTGTGATCCCACCTACTCAGGAGGCTGAGATGGCAGGATCACTTGAGCCTGGGAGGCGGAGGTTGCAGTGAGCTGGGATAGTGCCTCTGCATTCCAGCCTGGGTGACAGAGTGAGACCCCATCTCAAAAAAAAAAAAAAAAAGAAAACAAAAATAAAAAAGACCCTGGGGAGGGAGGAGGAATTCGATTTGGAACGAATTAATTCAGTTCTTCCTACCTTCCCTCTCCACCTAGCATAGTGGAAAACATTAGCCTGGGTAGGTGTGACTCCTGTGCAAACCCAAACTTTCCCTCAAGTGGGCTCTCCCATAGTCTGGACTGGACAGAAGAGAGTTTGCAAGCTCACTTTGGCTCTTAGAGTGAGCTACGTCTTCTGACCCAGCCTTTTTAGAAATAAGAATGGCATTTGATTCATCTGCTTCATCTTCATCCTTATCATCTTCCTCTGCTGACTGTCTTGTTTTATTTTTCAATTGATTTCAAAAGTGGGCAAAAAAAAAATGCTATTAATTGTGTCTCTTCAAAACCCTAATACCCACCAGAATAAGAATGGTTCTCTCCATGAGGCTGTAAGCCACAGACAGAAACTGGGTCATCTCTTTCAGTGCAAATGTTCAAGAATTGGATGGTTAGATGGAATAATGTCAGGTCAGACCTGTGACTTGAGTCCCTTCAAAGTCTTCCCAAAATCCTACGTGACTTGGCTCTGCAAGCTCGAGCCTCATCTCTCACCAATGTATTCCTTCTCACCGTGCTCCAGCTGTGCTGGCTCTTCTTTCAATGTTTTGGATGAACCATCCTTTCCTCTGACTCAAGGCCTTTGCTGATGCTGTTCTCTATGCTTAGAAATCTTATCCCTCACTGCCCATCCCTTTACCTTTTTAATTCTTTTATATTTCTGTGCAAAATCACTTTCTTAGGGATGTCTTCCCTGTATCCCAGACAAGGTATGTTCTCATAGCTCTCCTCTTTAGTGGCATTATGAGTTTGTAATTTTATGCTTATTTATGTGATGATTTCATAAATGTAATTCTCCCACCAGACTGTAAAATCCTTGAGGAAATCAACACTATCTATTTTGGTTTCTGTTGTACCACCCAAACCTCACTCAGTCCTGACACATTTTAGAAACTTACAGAATGTATGGAAAATAGAAACAGTGAACTTTTGGAGTAGTTTAGGCATACTAAAAATATATGACAGCAGCATTCATCTAGGTTCTTAACAGCAAAAGTTCAGGCCCAAGGGGAGCCACACCTTTCCAGGATCTTAAGGATGTCATTCTGCAGAGTGTTCCTGGAAAACAATGCACACCCAGAGCTCCTCTGGAGTTGATGTTCCCAGTGGCTCTTCTGCATTAAGTCACTTTGGCTTGGGTTATATGTTTTAAGTAAAGTCAGTCCTGCTATCCTGGCCAAAAAAATGACTGAACCAGGATCTATGCCTGATCTTATAATGACCACATTCAGACCAGCCATCTCTGAGGGTCCTTGATGTGACAATCTGTGCTTCACATTGGAAGGTAAGGTAGATATTCCAACCTCAGCTCCCTCCTCTCTCACCTGCTTCTGCTGTAGATATTACAGAAGCTAAATACTGGGTTTTTAAGTCCCCTTTGCTCATGGGGTGGGGGTAGGGAGAGTCAAATGAAAGTTTGGGTCACTAAGATGCATGTGGACACCTGTTGGAACCTCCCAGCTTTCTACATTTGCTTAGGCAGTGAAGGTGCTTGTGATAGCTGGAGCTGCAGCAGCTAATGCATTCCTAATTGAAACATGGTGAGCAAATAGCTCAGGTAGACCCTATCTTAGAAAATATTGAATCTGATGCTGGACGTGGTAGCTTACACCTGTGATCCCAGCACTTTGGGAAGTTGAGGTGGTAAGATTGCTTGAGCCCTGGAGTTCAAGACCAGCCTGGGCAACATAGCAACACTTCATCTCTATAAAAATAAAGATAAAAATTTTAATTAAAAAAAATTGCAACTGAGTACTTGCTGTGTGAGTGAGTCACAAGAGCGACTGGGTGACTTACCTAGTAGCTGGGTTCTGCATGAAGAAGGCCTGCACAACACCAGCCAGCACAGGAACTCAGGGACTGCAAAGATGTGGATGGCTTCTCTTGCTCTCCCTTTCCCCCAAATAATCTGCTGGAACCAGTCCCTTCAAATCTGAATGAGTCTAATGAATGCAGTGGTTTGACTGGTGGGGAAAAGTAGCTCTAAGTACTGGCCATAGGCAGATATGTTGTTCTTTTATGCTCAGCACGTTTCATGAAACTCTTATTTGACCACAGCCTAAGAATGGCACCTCAGGCATCCAGTGACTTCCAGAGGCCTCACCTCAAAGCTTCTCAGATGCCTTTATCTTTATGCACATCCACACAGCAGAAGCGCAAATGGTGCATAACCCCTGTGGGGTGTTGCCTTTTGAAGTACATAAGCCAGTCAACCAAACACATGCCACTGTGTCTTTCTCTCTCGGAGTCTCCCTTTCTAAAGATAACGGGGCCGTGGAAAGTTAAGCAGATGGCCAGAGACCAAGGTGTTATGCACCTGCTTCTCTGCCACCTGCTGATGGAGGAGACACATAGGCAAAGCATAACGGGAGAAGCGGCTGTGAACACAGCAGGAAAACCCAAGGCCATCTTTCCATCATGGTGTGTGAGAAATTTCAGGCTTGGAGCCTCTGTAAGTTTAGAGAATAACGAATAATAATTTCCTGGCAACCTTCTGTGGCAATACTTCAGGACTGGAGGTGGGGTGCGCAGTGTAAAATTCAGACAGGTGATTAAAACATTTCTAAACATCTGAAATGGTGGCTGACATTAGGAATTCAGTGCTATGTACACAGCAGGCACCCAATACGTATTTGTTAGATGAGTGAGTGAGTAAATGAGTGAGTGAATGTTTTCTATACGAGCCAAATCTTGCAGGGTGCTCTGCACATGGTAAATGCAAAATAAATGTTAGTTGAAAGACCCCAGTTATAATCTGATATGATCTATGTATCTAGTCAGTCATTTTCACTGGCAGTTTGGTAGCAATTGTAAACTGACTGTTAATCGGAGAAAACTATTACCCATAGCATCAGGAGGATATGGCTTTTGAAAGGAAGCTTGCACTTTGGTGGGTTCTCTCTCTCTCTCTCTCTCTCTCCTTCTGTGGGATAATCTGGCAGTACATATCACATTCTTTATCATTTACACTTTTTGAAAAGAAATTTAATGGCATGTGATATGTTTATGGGACAACATTATGTTCAGAAAAAATGTGGATCATTGGTGTTTTCATATGAGTAGTTGGGGGTGGGAGCAGGTTGGGATGGGTTGAAGAATGAATAGGAGGCTTTTAAAGAGTGGGTACAGTGAATGTGAACACAACAACTCTAGCTTGAAGGAAAGCAGGGAGATGGAGTGGTAGGTGGAGGGTTGTGAGCATAAGGAGAGGCTTTTCTATGAGTAGAGAACACACGTTTGTGTCCTTATGGGGATGATCCGCTAGAAAAGCAAAGATGAAAAGATAAATCATTTGGAGAGACAGGGTAACTAACCGAAAATTGACATACGTAGTATGGTCTCCAATTGGCTCCCTGAAAAAGGGGGCTCAATTCACATCTTGCACTGAGAAATCAGGAGCTAGATCAGGGAGAGTGAGATGGCAAAGAGAGCAGATGTAGCTTGTCAGTTGCTCACAGTCCAGTGGGGAGGGAGACTTACACGCCTACAGCTGCACAGCAAGAGGGCTGAAGCTAAGATGTGAGCACTTGAGTCTGTGGAGCTTCTCTGTTCCTTAAAGTGGCTTCCCATTTGAGTACCAACCATAATTCAGTTCTCCTTTAGGTATTCAGATGGGCAAGTTGTTCAAACCAGAGACACTTAGACCCTCTTCTCACTCTTTAAAGACAAAGTGCTAGGAGAAAATAATCGTCCAGACAAAATCCTATATCTAGCCTGGGCAAGACAGTAAGACCCTGTCTCTCAGAAAAAAAATTTTTAAATTAGTCAGGCATAGTAGCTCACACCTGTAGTCCCAGCTACTTGGTTGGGGAGCTGAGGCAGGAGAATCCCATTAGCTCAGGAGTTCCAGGCTGTAGTGATCTATGATTGCACCACTGCCCTCCAGCCTGGGTGACAGACCGAGACCCAGTCCCTAAAAAAAAAAAAAAAAAAAAAAAGGCCACGCATGGTGGCTCACACCTATATAATCCCAGCACTTTGGGAGGCCGAGGCGGGCAGATCGCCTAAGGTTGGGAGTTCGAGACCAGCCTGACCAACATGGAAAAACCCCGCCTCTACTAAATACACAAAATTAGCTGGGTGTGGTGGCACAGACCTGTAATCCCAGCTACTCAGGAGGCTGAGACAGGAGAATCGCTTGAATCCGGGAGGCGAAGGTTGTAGTGAGCCGAGATCGTGCCATTGCACTCCCGCCTGGGCAACAAGAGCAAAACTCTGTCTTAAAAAAATAAAAATAAAAATAAACCCTATATTCAATTAAATGGTTGTTCAACAGTAACAGCGAAACAAAGACATGATCATAAAGCCTGAGACAGTTTATCACTAACAGATCTTTAAACATTTATTCAAAAGTGTATTTCAAGAAAAAGAAGGAAAGAGTAAGATGCAGAGTTGTGGGCACAGAAAGTGGTAAATCTGTAAATAAATCTAAATAAGCATTAGAGCTACAAAAAAAAAAAAAAGTGGGCCGGGCGCGGTGGCTCACGTTTGTAATCCCAGCACTTTGGGAGGCCGAGGAGGGCGGATCACGAGGTCAGGAGATCGAGACCATCCCGGCTAACACGGTGAAACCTCGTCTCTACTAAAAATACAAAAAATTAGCCGAGTGTGGTGGCGGGCACCTGTAGTCCCAACTACTCTGGAGGCTGAGGCAGGAGAATGGCGTGAACCCGGGAGGCGCAGCTTGCAGTGAGCCAAGATCGTGCCACTGCACTCCAGCCTGGGCAACAGAGCGGGACTCCATCTCAAAAAAAAAAAAAAAAAATGTGGTTACTAAACAAGGTAGAACAAAAATACCAAAAAGTAACAGGTAACACAAGAAGGAATTGATTTGGACTGAAGCTGCTAAGGCCCTATTGATACAGAAGGGCTGGGCTCCTGCCTAAACCCCACCCTTAGGCCTGGAACCACAGCCCTAAGTGAAAACAGCTGACCCCGTTTTTCCAACCAAATGTTGCCTTTTTGGCTTGCCTCACCCCTGTCCTGTGCCCATAAGACTTCAGCTGGCAGAGCAACACGAGTGGCTGAGCAGCGAGGATACAAGCAGCTGAACGGTGAGCAGAGAAGCAACTGAGTGCTGGAGACTACAAATAGATGGATAGATGGCTAACTTCAGACGGTGCGGCTTCGGAGATGGGCCTAGCCGGAGATGGCTGGGCTTCAGGGAAAGATCACCTTCCCATCTCCTTTCCAGCCTCCCTTTCCGCTGAGAGCCACCCACCGCTCAATAAAGTCTTCTGTATTCATCACCTTTCAAACAGTTTGTGTGACCTGATTCTTCCTGGACACCGGACAAGAACCCGGGTGCCGAGAGGGCCGGGGCCGCCACCCTGACCCTCTACTAAGCTGGTTGTCTATTGGCTGTCCCTGGATGGCAGAGCTGAAAGAGCATGGTGGTAACATGCTTGGACGCTGCTGCGGGGCCCCTCACAGAGCCTGCTCCGCCAGAGAGGAGCGACCAGCCAGTGCCAGCATCGCTCTGGTTCCCCCACTCTTCCTCCCGCGAGGACTGGCCAGCAGTGGGCTGAGTGAAACCAGCCACTCCAGTTCCAGCCCACGAAGGGGGTCAAGGGAACGAATCTGTCTCATCATTACTGTTTTATTATTGTTTGAGAGGAGGGTAATAGATTGTGATGAACTTTAGACTGTTTAAGCGTGAGAGTTAACAATGTATGGATGGTAAATAAAATAATGTATATTTCATCCTAATACAGAGGAAGAAAGGGCTAAGAAAATACAGTCAATCCTATAGAAAATGGAAAAGGGCTGAGTGTGGTGGCTCATGCCTGTAACCCTAACACTTTGGGAGGCTGAGGCAGAAGGATCACTTAAGGTCAGACTGGACAACATAGTAAGATCCCATCTCTACAACACAACATTAAAAGAAATTAGCCAGGCATGGTGGCACGTACCTGTATTCCTAGCTACTTGGGAGGCTGAGGTAAGAGGATCACTTGAGCCTGGGAGGTCAAGGCAGCAGTGAGTTATGATTGTGCCACCACATTCCAGCCTAGGTGACAAAACAAGACTCCATCTCAAAAAAATAAAATAAAAATAAAAAATAAAATAGGAAAACAGCAGAAAGAAAAATCCTTCTCCAAGAAAAAATGGAAAAAGCAGAATAAATATAATAGCACAAAATAAGACTGGAGAAATAAATAATACATGTCAGCCATTATAACTATAAATGCAATAAACTTGTCATTTAAAAAACAGTGCTTCGAGACCATCCTGGCTAACACGGTGAAAACCCGTCTCTACTAAAAAAAATACAAAAAATTAGCAGGGCATGGTGGCGGGCGCCTGTAGTCCCGGCTACTCCAGAGGCTGAGGAAGAATGGCATGAACCTGGGAGGCGGAGCTTGCAGTGAGCCGAGATCGCGCCATTGCACTCCAGCCTGGGCGACAGAGCGGGACTCCATCTCAAAATAAATAAAATAAATAAGTAAATAAATAAAAATAAAAAAACAGTGCTTGTCAGATTGGATTTAATACATTTTGCTACATGCTATTTCCAGAAAGTATCTAAAACACAACATACAGAAACATCAGAAGTAAAAGAATGTAATATATATTCCAGGCAATAGATAAAAGAAAGCTAGTGTACCTATATAATTACTGGACAATGTAAATGTTAAGGGGGGAAAAAGAAGTATCATTACTGATAAGATGGTTATTAAATAATGATTAAAAGAATCACCAGGAATATAACATGATTCTAAACTCATATGCACCTAATCTCACAGCCTCACATACATACCAAGAAAAAAACTGAGAGAGGTGTAGGGAGATAGAGTGAGAAACTGTAATGTATCCTCTTAGTAATTGATAGATCAAGCTAACAAAAAATGCGTAAGGATAGATAAGATTTGAACGATATTAAAAATCTTGATTAAAAAAGCTTAAACAGACTTCTGAATACAAGAGACTTGGGAATAAATCTAACAAAAGCTATAAAGAACTTCTGGTTCCTGCACTCTTCCTGCCATGAGTAGTGGCCAGTGATGGGCTGAGTGAAACGAACCACTCCAGTTCCCGACCACGAAGGGGGTTGAGGGAACTAACCTGTCTCATCATTATTGTGTTATTATTGTTTGAGAGGAGGGTAATAGATTTGATGAATTTTAGACTGTTCAAGTTTCAGAATTTTCTCCATAATGGAGAAAAATTACTAAAGTACACTAAAAGACTCTGAAGAAAATCTAGATGAGATATAATGTGGTGATTAAATCAATGATTCTATATCATAAAGATGTCAGTTCTTCCAAAATTAGTTATAAATACAATATCATTTTCATTTTTAAAATTCAATATATTTTCATTTTTAAAATCCCAACAGAATTTTTCATGGAATTGAAAAACTGATTCTAAAATTTCTATTGAAAAGCAAAAAATCAAGAAAAGAAAAGGCATTGTGGCCCAGGTGTGGTGGCTCACGCTTGTAATCCCAGCACTTTGGGAGGCTGAGGTGGGCAGATCACTTGAGGCCAGGAGTTTGAGACCAGCCTGGCCAACATGGTCTCTACTAAAATACAAAAATTAGCCAGGAATTGAACAATGAGAACACTTGGACACAGGATGGGGAACATCACACACTGGGGCCTGTCATGGGGTAGAGGGAGCGGGGAGGGATAGCACTAAGAGATATACCTAATGTAAATGATGAGTTAATGGGTGCAGCACACCAACATGGCACATGTATACCTATGTAACAAACCTGCACGTTGTGCACATGTACCCTAGAACTTAAAGTATAATTTTTAAAAAAATGAAGATGATGAACACTAAACCATGATATTAAATCCCAGTGAGAACCCAGAAAAAAAAAAAAAAGAACAGATGCTGGTGAGGTTGTGGAGAAAAGGGAACACATACACTCTTGGTGGGAGTGTATATTAGTTCAACCATTGTGGAAATGTTTATGGCGATTCCTCAAAGAGCTAAAAGTAGAACTACCATTCAACCCAGCAATCCCATTCGTGGGTATAGACCCAGAGGAATATAAATCATTCTACCATAAAGACACATACATGTGGATGTTCATTGCAGCACTGTTCACAATAGCAAAGATATGGAATCAACCCGAAAGCCCATCAACGACAGATTGGATAAAGAAAATCCGGTACATATACATCATGGACTACTATGCAGTCCTAAAAAAAGAATAAGATCATGTCTTTTGCAGAAATGTGGATGGAGCTGGAGGCCATTATCCCTAGTAAACTAATGTAGAAACAGAATACAAAATACTTCATGTTCTCACTTATAAGTGGAAGCTAAATGATGAGAACTTATGAACACGAAGAAGAAAAACAATAGACACTGGGGTCTACCTGAGGATGGAGGATGGGAATAGGGAGAGGAGCAGAAAAAATAACTATTGGGTACTGGACTTCAGACCTGGGTGATTGAATAATCTGTACAACAAATTCCCATGACATGGGTTTATCTGTGTAACAAACCTTCACATGTACCTCTGAACCTAAAATAAAAGTTAAAAAAGAAAAAAAAAATTAGCCGAGTGTGGTGGTGGGCGCCTGTAATCCCAGCTACTCAGGAGGCTGAGGGACAAGAATCACTTGAACCTGGGAGGTAGAGGTTGCAGTGAGCCAAGGTCGCGCCACCGCAGTCCAGCCTGGGCAGCAGAGTAAAACTGTGTCTGCAAAAAAAAGAAAAGGTATTGTGAAGGACAATGAGGACTGAAATCATCTACCAGATATCATGACTTCATAAAGTGGTAGAAATTAAAACACTGTGTAAGGCCGGGCGCAGTGGCTCATGCCTGTAATCCTAGCACTTTGGGAGGCCGAGGTGGGCGGATCACCTGAAGTCGAGTTCGAGACCAGCCTGGCCAACATGGTGAAACCCCAACTCTACTAAAAATATAAAAATCAGCCAGACGTGGTAGTAGGCGCCTGTAATCCCAGCTACTCGGGAGGCTGAGGCAGGAGAATCACTTGAACCCAGGAGGTTTGAGGTTGCAATGAGCCGAGATCAGGCCACTGTACTCCAGCCTGGGTGACAGAGTGAGACTCCATCACACACACACACACACACACACACACACACACACACACACACACAGAGAAACAAAGAAAAGAAAAAAGAAATTAAAACACTGTGGTATTAAAGTAGGGATAAAGAAACTGACAGCGTATAGAACTCAGAAACAGATCCAGAAATGTATGAAGACCTGATATACCAGAAAGATGTCATTACGAATTAATAGGGGAAAGGCTGAATCATTTAATACTTGGTGCTGGGGAAACTGGTTATCTATATGGGGAAAAAATTATTAAAGTAGGCTCTCCATATAAAAGAGAATTCTAGGTGGATTAACACCCTAAATATGAAAAGCAAAATTTTTAAACTTTTAGAATAAAATATAAGATATTGCCCAATGACCTTGGAAAAAGGAAGTTGTTTTTAGCCAGAAAGCATAAATCAAAAAGAAAAAACTTAAGATGTTTAACTACATTGAATTAAAACACTTCTTCCTAATGGATACCATAACTGAAATGAAAGATAAGTCACAGACTTACAGGAGATACCTGCAACACATGATTGGCTAAGGATTAGTATTTAAACATATATTTAATATTTACTACATATATAAAATTATATGCTAAATATATAATTGATATACATGGGTATTTATACCAATAAAATGGACAAAGCATATAAACAGTCCATTCATAGGATGACTAATAAGATTATAAAGTTATGCTTAACTTCATTAGAAATGGAGAAGTAAAATTCAAAATAATAATGGTATATCATTTTACATTCATCAGATTGGTATTTCAAAGTCTGATAATACCAAGTGTTGACAAGGATGTGGAGTAAGAATTTCGAATATACTGTCAGCAGGAGTGAAGATAGCAGTGAAACTGAGGAAGAATTTTATAATAGGTAGTAGAGCTGAAGATATGCATGCACTACAATATAGCAGTTGCACTTCAAAGCACATGCTGAAGAAAGCTCTTGTACACATGCACAAGGAAACATACATAAGACTGTTCATTGTAATATGGTTTGTAATGAAAAAAATTTGAAGCAACTTAAATGTCCAACTACAGTATACTCATATAGTAGAATGTTATACAACACTAACACTGAATCCACTAGAATGTTATAATTCAACTTGCATAAAAGTCAAAAACATAAGATTGTAGAGAAAAATTACTTGCAAAAGGATACTTGCCATGTCATAGCATTTATAAAAAATGCTAAAACATTCTAAACAGTATCATAAAGTTTGCAAATAAATATATGCATGTTGGTACAAGAATTAAAAGTGATAGGGGGGAATCATAAATACCAGATTCAAGAACCCCTCAGGAAGCGGGAAGGGAATAGTGTTGCGAAGTACTCAGGGGCTGCCCCTGTACCTGTAATTTTTTTCTCTACCACTGAAAAAAATGTGGCACCTATCAAGATTTTATAAAGCTGGGTCATGAATATACAGTTGTTCCTGATATTTTTCACCACACTTAAAATAACTCACAATACAAAACAATGTAACAAAGCCTAAATTTTATTAGGAGAATAAAAATCCATACCTACAATAATAAGAAACAAAATCAATACTGTAGAAACTTGAATCAGTGATGTAAGGGATGAACTTGAGAAGTTCTGTCAGAATGCTAAGAAAAATGTCAAAGAGATGAAAATAGGAGGGAAAATTATGTGTATGGATGTGCATATAGAAAACAAAATCCAAACTAAGAGATTATGAGTGTTTCTTTGAAATTTACCAGAATAATGGAAACAAAAATATGAATGAAAAACATAAAAATAAAACTTATCCGGGCTGGGGAAACAAAAAACAGCCATAACAAAACCTTGAGAATAGTTTGGAAGGACTAATGTTTCGGCTTAGAGACCTACCCCTACATATAAACTGACAAAATTTTTATAGTATAAAGAAAAAACTTTAGGACTCAACATGGTGATTTCTACATAGACAAGCAATTAGGCAAATAAATGAATACTTGATACTGAAATACAGAATCCAAGAGGTGATTTATCTAGATTGTATCTGACTTAGTCTAGACAAATTAGAAAGGAAAAGGAAGTTTTACTACCTTCAGAGAGAGTGTCTGAACTAAAAATAATTAAGATGCTTTAGAAAAATCACTTTGAACTGTGGTTTAAAAGAAAAACTCTGGTATTCAACAGAAGAATGTATATTAGGTGATGGACTCTAAACTATACATGAGAAGTTTGCTGAATAATTATAAAGGGCATGTAAATCATCAATGCTTCTAATTTTCTAAGGGTTTTCCTTCTGTCAAGTTCGATCATCCCTGTAGAAATGCCATTCACTCAACTACAATTCAAATTAACACCCTTAATTTTTAATGAGGATCAGTAAAAATCTAGCCATGCAAAAAATATTTTCTCATCTACTATAAAACTGCTTTGAAAGTCACTATTCATCATAATACTCAATATTCTTTATACAATGATTCATTTGGTAATTTCTTCTTATGTATCCAGAAAAAAAATTATTTTCACTGAAAAACTCATTTGCATTTTTTTTTTTTTCTTGAGACAGCGTCTTGCTCTGCCACCCACACTGGAGTCCAGGGGCACAACCAGGGCTCATGGCAGCCTTGACCTCCTAGGCTCAAATGATCCTCCTGAGTAGCTGGGACTACAGGTGTGCACCACTGAGCCCAGCTAACTTTTTTGTTTGTTTGTTTTGAGACAGAGTCTCACTCTGTTGCCCAGGCTGGAGGGTAGTGGCCCAATCTCAGCTCCCTGCAACCTCTCCCTCCTGGGTTCAAGCAATTCTCCTGCCTCAGACTCCCAAGTAGCTGGGATTACAGGCATGTGCCACCATGCCGGGCTAATTTATATATACATATATATATATATTTTTTTTTTAGTAGAGATGGGCTTTCACCATGTTGGCCAGGCTGGTCTCAAACCCCTGACCTCAAGTGATCCACCTGCCTTGGCCTTCCAAAGTGTAGGATTACAGGCACCAGCTAACTTTTTGTTTTTTGTAGAGACAGACAGGGTTTCACCACATTGCCCAGGCTGGTCTTGAATTTCCGGGCTCAAGCAATCCTCTCACCTTGGCCTCCCAGCATGCTGGGATTGCAGGTGTGAGCCACCACACCTGGCCTGGTTTGCATTTTTTGATTGGACATTAAGAGTTCTGTAAGACCTTGATTTCTGGGAAGCTCAAAGTTGAGTGACTTCAAGGGCTTAAGTAACTATCTCATCTCTAGTCTTGATATAATCACGTCTGCTATCTCTATTTAATTTCTGATTATGTTATCATACTTCTTTTAATTAAAAAGGTGTGTCAGGTGGAACTGTCTCAAATCATGTTTGTACATGACTGGAAATGAATATTCATGATTTAAAAATATATTCAAATCTCTTGAGTAAACTCACATTCCAAAAGCCTGGCTCTGGTAGACAGGCTTCATTGTCGGCAGAGAAAATCAGTGGTAACTAAGCTGGGGAGGGTCCCATCAGTGTCCCACAGTAAAGAAAACCTCCCTTACTTTGTATATAAGGTCAGGCAAAGACAGTCAGTCTTAAATCAGGGAAAGAAGCCTGGCTTGAGTTTTCACTGACCCATAACCATTCGCGACATTAGAAGAAAACCTCATAGACAGCCTGTGACAGGAGCAAGACAGCCTCTCTCTAGGTCATACGATTAATCTGTGTCCAAGAAACGTTTTCGAAATAAATACAAGCAAGAGTAACTGGTTCTCATTTTCAAATTGGTATTGGCATATTGACTAAAGCAAGACAAAGAAAGAGGAGGAACCAGGAGCGCAGCTCAGGGCTTCCAAGCATTGAAGCATCGCAAAGTCATTCTCCATCAGAGAGGGAATCATGAAATGCTAAGAGTGAGAATTCACTGTCAGAATAACAAACAGAATTGTGTGGTGGGTGAGCTCACCACAGGTTGCTTTCCAATGGAAGAGTTTCTGCAGTGATTTGAAACCTACACCTTGAGAAAACACCAACGACCTGGAACTTACTGATCAGAGAAAGATGAGGAGATGGAATAGCCAAAAAAGCTCCTGGAGACAGTTGGGATAGCTGGTATACCATCTGCTGGCATGGAGGGCTCATGCTATGAAGCCAGGAGCAATAAATCGAGGGGTTGGCAGGGACTGGATTGTGAAAGATTGGGAATGTCAGGCCATCATATGGCCTTTATCCTGAGCAAGGAGGAGCAGGAGAGCAGCAAGCCAGTGGAGGTGGTTTTATATTAGCCCAACAGTGAGCTGCAGGATGGGTTTCTACTTTCTGCCTCTATGCCCCTATGCCTTTCGGTGTCTGGACAATATCTGTGGCTATTCTCCAACACCTCCCTCCACACTCAACCCAGAAAACCTTCTGCCCAATTCTCTTGTTTCTCATCGCCTGCCCCTTTGGAGAAATTCCACTTAACTTTTACCAGTCATCCCCAAAGTCTCCGTGATGTGAAAACTTGGCCACGCTACCTCCCAGTTCCCTGACCCACAAAACCAGCATTACCCCTCCTCTGTGCTGCAGAGCATTTTCTTGATATCTGTGTGTCACCATATGGGTAACTGTGTATGTGTGTCTATGCACCGGACTGGATTATGACCCCTGGAGGGCAAGGGCTTTCTCAGCTCTTTTCAAAAAGGGTTTGGCAAAAATAAGTATTCGGGCTGGGCACAGTGGCTCACTCCTGTAATCCCAGACCTTTGAGAGGCCGAGGCGGGCAGATCACAAGGTCAAGAGATCCAGACCATCCTGGCCAACATGGTGAAACCCCGTCTCTACTAAAAATACAAAAATTAGCTGGGCGTGGTGGCACGTGCCTGTAGTCCCAGCTACTTGGGAGGCTGAGGCAGGAGAATCACTTGAGCCCAGGAGGCAGAGGTTGCAATGAGCCGAGACTGTGCCACTGCACTCCAGCCTGGCAACAGAGCGAGACTCCTTCTTAAAAAATAAAAATAAAAAAATAAGTATTTGTGGGCTGGGCGCAGTGGCTCACGCCTGTAATCTCAGCACTTTGTGAGGTCAAAGCGGGTGGGTCACATGAGGTCAGGAGTTCGAGACTAGTCTGACCAACATGGTGAAACCCTGTTTCTACTAAAAATACAAAATTAGCCAGGTGTGGTGGTGTGCACCTGTAATCCCAGCTACTTGGGAGAGGCAGGAGACATTGCTTGAACTCGGGAGGTGGAGGTTGCAGTGAGCCAAGATGGCGCCATTGCACTCCAGACTGGGCAACAACAACAACAACAAAGTATTTGTGAAATGAATGGCTGATCCTTTTGGTAACTTGCATACCTAATACACCCTTACTTTATTCAGTATCCTTACATATAGTCATGCATCACATAGTGACATTCTGGTCAATGATGGAACCCATGTACAACGGTAGGCCCGTAAGATTATAATACCATAGTTTGACTGTACCTTTTCCATGTGTAATTGTACAAACACTTACCACTGCTTACATTTGCTTGTGGTGTTCAGTACTATAACATTCTGTTCAGGTTTGTAGCCCAGGAGCAATAAACTATACCATAGAGCCTAGGCATGCTGTAGGCTATACCATCTAGGTTTGTCTAAGTACAACTCTAGGATGTTCGCACAACAAGGAAATCACCTAATGGTGCATTTCTCAGAATGTATCCCTGTTGTTAAGCAATGCATTACTGTATTTAGTTCAGTATTACAGATTTTAAGCCCATTAGTGAATTATAAAAATAATTCAATGGGACATGACCACACTTTAAAAATTGGAACTGAAGGGTATGAGAAAATACAAAGTCCTGCATTTAGCAATGGTGAGTATTGTGAGTGTCTGTGACACATTTGCACATATGCACATGTACTTCTATACAATTGACCCTCCACATCAGGATCAGTGGGTTCTGCAGCTGCAGATTCAACCAACCACACATCCAAAATATTTGGAAAAAAATATGGATGGTTGTCTGTACTAAACATGTACAGACTTTATTTTATTGTCATTATTCCCTAAACAATATAGTATATCAACGATTTATATAGCATTTGCATTGTATTAGGTATTATAAGTAATCTAGAGATAAATATTTAAAGGATACAGGAGAGTGTACACAGGTTACATGAAAATACTACTCTATTTTATATAAGAGACTTGAGCATCTTTGGATGTTGGTATTTGTTGAGGGGGTGGGGTGGGAAACAGTCCTTGAATCAATTCTCCATGAATACAGAGAAATGACTATTTATGTTTGTGTGTACTAGGTTGCAATGTAAATTGCATATACTTATTATAAGTGGTAGTCCAAAAAAGTTTGAGAAATAGTTGTTTTTTTAAATGTCAGTTAATTTCCCAGCTGATTGCCACTTTACTTTGAACAGGGGTTAGGTTTTTAAATTTGATTTTGTTCTATAGCAGGGTTCCTCAACTTCAGTACTATTGACATTTAGAGCTAGATAATTCTCCATTGTAGGGGGCTGTTCTGTGCATTGCAAGGTATTCATATTTAGCAACATCCCTAGTCTCTACCCACTAAATGCCAGTAGCACTTTCCGCTGAGTTGTGACAGCCAAAAATGTCTCCAGGCTTGTCAAATATTCTTTGGGGACCAAAATCACCCCCAGTTGAAATCTACTACTCTATCGTGCCCCCAAATACTTTTGAGCATTTGGGGGCACGATGGAGTAGTAGCAGATATGAAGCAAAGACCCTGTGGGAGCTGACTGCAGTAGAATGAGCCTGGGATACTGATCCCCAAACTTTCTTAACCTCTGTTGGGTTTACAACCAGGTCCCTGTGGGCCACTGTGTCACTGCACAGACTGCCTTCAGTCTAACCGCAGGATTTTCACACATGTGGCTGGGACATGCAGCAGGACACAGCAGGTGTTCCCGGTCAGAAAGTGTTCTTGAGACACTAAGAAAGGCAAAGGCATCTCAGTACTTCCGGCTTATATAAGGAAATAGCTCAGGGAACTGATGTAGAAACTCCCCACTTGGGAGCATGGGAGCAACACTCACACTGCTCTCAAGAGGAACCAACAGAATATGGGTGAGAATGGAGCAGTGTAACCACGCATGTAAGTGGGGTCTCTGCAACAGAGAAGAGGACAGGAAGCGCAAGGATCACTGGCTACAGAGTCCCATAAATCCAACACTCATGATGACTGTAAGACCTTCAGAGAGTCACATAATCTGGTGGTGTCAGCTCCTTATCCGAAAATTGTGGAAGTCTGGTTCCTTATCTGAAAATTGTGGAAGTCTGGCTAGGTTCTTCAATGACTCGCCAGTTTCAAAATTCTATGATTTCCATTTGGCACTCTACCTTTTTTTTCTTTTCATGTCTGTTCTCCTTAAAGCAATATAAAATTGCCTCCTTATTCCTTCTCCTTCCTCCCCAGTGAGCTCCACCACTGTAGCAACAGCAATCCTGCTTAAAATATAAGTCACGCCATGTCATTTTGCTGCTCAAAATTTCAATATCTTGGCCTTTAACTTTGAATAAGATTCAAAGTCTTCATCAGGACCTATAAGATTTGACATGCTCTGACCCCTGGCAAACTTTCTGACCTCACTTTCTATCATTTTTCTCACTCACCACATTCCCACCACGTGGGCCTCTTTCTGTGAGCTTCCAGTGTCCTGTGGGCTGTCACCCCAGGACCTCTGCATTTGTCACTCCCTCCACGTGGAGGGATTCTGCTCAAATCTCTGTTTGAGAGAAGCCTTCCCTGATAGCCTATCCCAAGCAGCAGCTCCCACCATCCTCTACACCCTCTTAGCCCTTCACTTTTCCTCTTGACACTTATCATTACTGATGATATTATTTATGTAATATAATGTGATACAGACTTATTTCACAGACTCTCCCACAGATATACCTCATGAGGGCGGAGACACTATTGATCTTGTTTACTGCTAAAACCCCAGCACCCAGAAATTACCTGGGCATAAACAGACATCAAATATACATTTTGGAAACTGTGTGAATAAGTGCTTAAACAAGCAAAATAATCAATGTAGAGTCAGAAATTAGGTTCTTTACTTTCTTGAACATCACCCAAACAGTTTTCAGGGGTAATGTTAAAAAAAAAAAAAAAAGGCCTGACAAATTTGTTTGTAGCCTTTCTCATCACCCACTCCTCTAATTTTCATTGTTGTAATTCTTTCTGAATTTGCCAGCTTTTTATTTCATTTTATTTTGGAAAGAAATGTATGTACCAGTTATTTGCATCATTTTGACACAGCATTGTAAATAAAATGTTATAAACGCCAAAGAACGCTGAAGAAATATCTGGTTTTGTTTGTGGACGTTTGGTTGCACCAGAAAAAAATCTAACATTAGTTGCCTTCTCCCATGTTGGTTGGGACTTTGAACCATAGAAGGTGCCCTCTATCTGACGCAATCTAATGGAGCTGCTCTCAAGGTCAACCACTTCAGGTGACTCCAGACTGAGTCGCAAGGGCTTGTCCGGCTCTGTAAGTGTGGGAACTACTGCCATCTGCTGGATGACTGTTGATACTTCCTCCTGAGCAGCTGTGGCTGTCATGCCCCTGCACTCCCTAAGGATCCTGTGATCAACATCGGTGATGGGAGATACATTCCACTGGGCCAAAATGGAGACACAATCACATTTTAAAATATGGTAGATGCTGGGATTAGAGTTCAAAAGCAGCACTAATCTATGTTCTAAGACAGGCCTCTTGGCTCCTCATATCAGTGGGAATAAGAAGCTGGTACCACCAAAAATTTCCAATTGGGGCTCAGATTTAGAGATAGATAGATCCTTACAGCAGCTGACTTATTTTTCCTTTTGAAAAAACATTTTTATCTCAAAAGGTATATATGAATATTATGTGTTAATAAGAGATTAGTGCAACATAGGCTATTGGTTAAATTTGTGAAATAGCAGATGAGAGACTTGGGTTCAGAATACCATCCACTTGCTGATCAGCTGTGCATGTCAGTCTATCCAACTAGAAACTAACGGAGAAATAATGGTGCTGGCCCACTCTGCTTCAAAAAGGTACCAGAAGGGAAGATGAACTTGGACAACAAAAAGACAAGTAACGTTACCATCAAGAGGCCCAGCTTTGTTTACACCAGTGAAGCAATCCAAATGTCCATCAATGAGGAATTAGTTCAATAAATGTGGCATACCTTTATAATGGAATACATTGTTATTAAATTTTGTGATGTATACCTACATTCATTTGTATTTATATATGTATAAAGTATTTTGTTGTACAGAAAAAGTGTATGTACTATGATTTCATCATTGGATTAAAAAAATTCTAGAAGATACTATCTGCCAAAATATTAATAGTGGCTATACCTAGATGCTGAGGTTAGAGATAATTTTCATTTTGACCTTTTAATATTTTTTATGTTGCCTGAATTTTTTTCACTAACAATAAGCATTATAGAGCACAATATTCTTTTCTATTTGGCGATAACACAAATACTATTTCTGTTTTGCAATTACTGCAATGGTTTCCTTAGTTTCCCTATTTTTGCCCTTACCCCTCTATATTCTAGTAAGAGTAATTTTGTTAAAACCTAAGTAACGTCTTTTCATTCCCCTGATTAAGTGCCCCCAACCCTCCCAGTCTTATCCCTCTCTGAGAAAAAGCCAAGTCTGATGGGTTCCAATGGGCTCCAGGTGCCTAACCAGCATCCACCAACTGTGCCCTCCCTCTCTAACGTCATCTCCTTCGCCTTTTCTGCCCCAGAACTCCCTTCTCCAGCTACACTGACCTTCTTGTTCTTCTCTGAACACGCTTGAGGAATCGAATCTTTAGACAAAAGGAATCTCACTAATTTTAGGAATCAAGTGGCAGATCCTGGACCAAACCCAGTTTGGCGATTACCTTTTCAGACTTGATTCCTAAATTCCTCTGTCCTTCTCCAACCTGCCCTGTGCCCTGGGAAGCTGACCTGCCTGGCTTCCACTTGTGTCCTGCCCATTAGGAAGCACCAACAAGAAAGAAGAGAGAGGAAAAAGAGTCAGAGTGTTCCCCTAAATTTTACCCTATGAGGTTATCATGGGACACATGTCTGAAGGTCATAGCTCTTGCTGGATGGCCCTCCCTTTCCATCTGGATACTGGTCCCAATTAGCACATGACTAAACTGTTGCAAACAGTCCCCTCATTAAACTTGCTTCAAATCATCCAAGTACTTATGCCTCTATTTCGTGCCAGGAGCCTGATGACTACTGAGATCCCTAGAAAAGTCATCTTTTCTCCCGTAGTTGCTTCTCATTTATATTTGTACATAAGTGTTTCGTATTTGGTTGCATCATCAGATGAGATCCATCAAACTCAGCCAGCATGCACCGCGTCCCTCCTATGTGTCTGTGTTAAGCTGATTTCATAGACCTCCTCTCTTTGTGCTGAACAACAACTGTGGCCCTACTCTCATCAAAGAACTGAAACGATTCAAGAATTTAGATGCTAAGAAATGATCCCAATGAAGAACTATATAAAAGCAAGAAATGCTCCAAAGGAAAGAACAGAAAAGATTAGCCATGACATTATGATGAATGTGAAGGAAAGAGAACAAAATGGATAATTAAGTAAATAAAAGGAAACAAAGTGAAAATGGGTAAGATACTTGTGTGTGGATATGTATGTGGATATCACCTCAATATATTAATGTTTAAAAATCCACTGAGTGGAATAAACAGTATATAGTTGCACATTCTGAGGCCATGAAATATCAGCCGACCGATTGAGCAGATGCTCCAGTTGAAATCACAGCATCGTGAGTTCCTTTCCTTTGAAAATTTATATTTCCTTATCATTTGCTTTAGTCTCTCTTCTCTACCTAGCCAGAGGGGGTAAAATATTGGTGTCCTGATTATTAGTAAATGTATGATAATGTAAGATGCACAAAGGCCTCAGAAGAGCAATTAATAGGTATTTAAACAGCAAAGTGAATCATTCCCTGTAGAGCCAATAAAGTTGTGCAAATGAATGTTGCTCAGATTTACATGCGTGGAGTCATCAGCAAATCAATAGAGCGATTGCCATGGAGGACACCCTGAATGTGAAATTACATCTGAAGTTATACTCATGCTCAAATGCAAACTGAAAATGCAGGTTTGTCTAGGCTATGAGTAAAACAAATTATTTATCGCTCCTACTGTTTGTTCCCTTTTTCATCTCACGTTCTAAAGATTTACAAATCCATGAAGCTCACTGACGTATTGGCCTTTCCCATGCTCCTGGAATAATGCCTAGCAAAGGAACCTCTTCCTCAGTTTGCTTTTTGTCTTTCTCCAATGTCACCAGCACAAACCTGTTCCAAAGCAGTTGGATTGCAGGCTCTCCAGGTCTCTTCTTTAAGAACATGTATGTGAAAATTAAATCACAGAAAGCTCTATCAAAGGAACAAGTTCATTAGTATGTGCTAATTGATTCCTTAAAAGCTTGACAAAATTGCTATCTAAAAGGGGATTTACCAGATTTCCTGACAAATTTCTTGAAAATTTAAGGAAAAATGCCCAAACAGTATAGTACAGAGGTCAGCAAACTGTGGCCCATGGGCCAAATCCAGCCTGCTGTAACAATGGTTTTTACATTTTTAGGGGCTGGGGAAAAAGTTTAAGAATAATAATTTCTTGTGACACATAAAACTTAAATTCAAATCTCAGTGTGCATAAATAGTTTTATTGGAATACAGCCATGTATAATTATTTATTGTATGACTGCTTTCCTGCTATGACAACAAAGTTGGCCTAAAAATCCTAAAATATTTATTATCTTGCCCTTTATAGAAAAATTTGCTGACCATTGTCTCAGTAAATGGTTATTTTTGGGAAGACTAAAAGCAAACAAAGCTAGCAGCATGATACTGTAACTCTAGAGCTTTTCTTCTTTTTTTTTTTTTTTCCTTTTGCCTGAGTCTAGAATGTGCTTAAGTGGTAAGAGACATGAAATTTTATTGTTATCAGAGCTTGTGACTTGCAGTTTTAATTCTCTGACATCTGATCACTGCAGTCTTTTAAATCTAAGCAGCCAACTGAAGGAGTTCAGGAAATGTCCCCCCAACACAAGCCGCTTTGCTGTGCTGATTGCTTCACACTGAGGGCACCCGGGGAGCAGCACATTCAGGGAGGGGCTTTCTCTGAACTTCTCTTATCTGCCTGAAGACTGATCCTCCAAAAGGAATGCAACTCCCAACGGATCCCCTCCCCGGAATCTCATTACCAGGGAAGATTAACTCCTATCTCAGGAGGGGAGACTAGGGGTTAACACCACACCCAGACAGACTGTCATGGGCTATCTGTCACCTATTCTTTGGAGGTTCCATGCATCATTTACTCTCTCCTGTGTTCTCTGCGTCCTTCCTCCCCTGTCTATAAGCTTCTAGATCCCACTGGGTTTGGGGGTATTCACTTTTTTTCCTTGGATGCCCCCTGTGCATATAAAAAATGTGTGTACCTTTTCTCCTCTTAATCTGCCTGCTGTCCGTTTATTTCATACACTCAGTTATTAACCCCTCTGTGGGTAAAGGGAAAGTCTTCCCTCCCCGACACAACAAAGTCCCATCCTAATGATTCCGTTGAACCTCACTCAGAGGGCTTCCTCCATTCTTCCACTTCCCAGTGAGGAAACTTTTTGTTCTTGTACTTCTGTTTCTGAATTCTGGCATTCTGATGTCTTCCCATTCCCAGAACAGAGCTCAGGGCCTGGAGTCTAACGAAAAAGCTACAGAACCCCCAGTGGCTGCCCCTGTCAGCTACACCATCCTTTAGTAACTATGCATGGAGGGAACATCTATTAACATCTTCATCTTGAAGAGTGGTCAGATACCTTAACCTCTGTTCCACTTGTGTTTTCTTAAAATAACCCTGAGAAGTAGAAAATATCACCTGTCTCAGGATTACTGTACCCATTTTAGAGATGAGGAAGCTGAGACCCAGAGATACTAAGTGTCTTTTCTGAGGAGGTCCCACAGCAAGGTAGTAAGAGGACAGTTTTCCTGGACCTCAGACCCAGACTTGCCGGCCAGATTCTGCTCTGTTCAAAGGTACAGATGCTTGGGGGCAGTGAATAGTGTAAAGGTTGGCAAGAACTTTCATAGGCATGGATTGAAAGAGGCTGCAGCTGTAAGGAAGCTGCTAGAGAGTGCTAATAAGTCACAGGGACTTTGGAGCACTTCCTGATTGCTTCGTAGCCATCCCCAGAACATGCCACTACCTTCTGTCTCCATTGCTTCCTCTCTGCTCACTGCTGCAGCCTATTCAGGGGCATTGCCGCCAAAGAAGAGTCCTCATTTGCGAACAGGGATAAGGGAAATCTATTCTGTGGCTCTATGGCAACATGTACCCCGGGATCCTCGCATGCTGTAACTGGTCTCCAGGCAGATGGGCAATGAAAAACACAGCGGCCCAAATCTCAGAGCAAAACTGGGCAAAAGCCAGACTCACACACAGACACTTATGGGACAACGGGTTTACACAACCAACGACAGCTGTACTAAGCAAGCAGGAAGGTGTAGAGAAGAAAAGAGGGGTGAGATGGGAGGGTGCTGGGGAACAGCATGGAATCAGATTTATTGTAGAAATCTGATTTGAGCCAGAGGGAGTTTGTCTCAGCTCAGTGGAAGAGTATGTTTCTGAAACTGTAGAAGAAAACAGATTATGGGGAGAACAGTATGGCAAAAACCAAACCAAAACAAAACATCTCTCATACTTCTCTATGTAATCTCTGAGGATCTGAGACCATAATTAGCCTTATTAGGAAAAGGAGGAAAAGGTAGTCTAGAAATGTTAATGCTTATTATAATGATCAAGTAAGAACCCAGGGGTAAAATGAGGGCTTGATTTGAAAGAGGGTTAGAAAATGTCTCTCCTTTCATCACCCCCCTATCAGCAAACTGTACTCTTTTTAGCATTAGAATCTCATCCTTACAGCCTTGAATTTAAATTCACTGGGTTTGCTCTCTTCCTTCCTTCTTTCCTTCCTCCCTCTTTTACTCTATTTGTTTACCTTTTCCTTATTTATACCACATTGCAATTCTGGGAGTTCACTTTTGCCTACGAACCTTGCCAATGGGAAATTCACTTTTGGCCTATGTGGGTTTCTAGAACAACTGTTTCCTTTCATCTTGTCTTTGAATTTCCCATACAGTAGCAGTAGGGAGTTATCCAATCACCAAAGTAGTCACAGACTCTTAGCTTGTTAAGTCACATTCACTCATTTACATACTCAATAAATACTTATTGAGTGCAGACCTTGCATAGGGTGTTGAGAACACAACATTCGATGGCTGGGAGTGGTGGCTCACGCCTGTAATCCCAGCACTTTGGGAGGCGGAGGCAGGAGGATCACCTGAGGTCAGGAGCTCCAGACCACCCTGGCCAACATGGTGAAACCTCATCTCTACTAAAAATAAAAATAAAAAAATTAGCAGGGCATGGTGGCAGGTGCTTGTAATCCCAGCTACTCGGGAGGCTGAGGCAGGAGAAGCGCTTGAACCTGGGGGGCGGAGGTTGCAGTGAACTGAGGTTGCAGTGAACTGAGATTGCACAACTGCACTCCAGCCTGGGTGACAGAGCGAGACTCTGTCTCAAAAAAAAAAAGAGAACACAACATTGAACAAGTTATTCCAGCTCCAATATGGACCTTATCCTAGAGAGGAGATACAGACAGACAATACGATGCATAATATAGATTCAGACAGTGAAAGTGCTATGGAGAAAATAAAGCAGGGCATTAGGCTGAGATCACAGAAGCCTGGGGTCGAGCACAGGGGCTCAGGACTGTAATCTCAGCACTTTGGGAGCCAAGGCAGGCAGATCGCTTGAGCCCAGGAGTTCGAGACCAGCCTGGGCAACATGGTGAAACCTTGTCTCTACAAAAAATACAAAAATTACTCAGGCGTGATGGTATGTGCCTATAGTCCCAGCTACTCAGGAGGCTGAGGTGGGAGGATCACTTGAGCCCGGGAGGGGGAGGTTGCAGTGAACTGAGATCACGGCACTGCACTCCAAGACCCTGTCTCAAGAAAACCAGAAGCCTATCTGAGAAAGTGACATTTGAGCTAGGATCTGAAAGGAGAAAGGGAGGAGGCTGGTGGCATGATCATAGAAAGAGCTGAGGGAAGAGAGTTCAAAGCCCAGGAAACAGCAGGTGCCAAAGTTCTGAAACAGAAAAGAGCAAAACGGCTTTTGCTAGGAACGGAAACAGTATCATCTACTAGGAACTGATCTAAGGACACCAATTCACTTCAGTGAAGAATGTATTTGTTCTTTCTCTGCTCATATCATGAGGATAGTATCCTAGAAATTAAGTGGTTTTGGTGGTTAAGACCAAGTTCTATTCCTAGGGGAAGTTATATAATCCTAGAGTTGATTACACATGTAACTTATTTTTAATTAAATTCCCGTTTTTGGAAAAAAGAAGAAAGGCAAGTGACTTTTTTACTTCTGCCATTTCTATTATTTACCATTCATGTCCTTTTTACTGGCTTTCATTCTACTTGATGAAAGAATGTACTCATTAAGCTTCAAGCTCAGTAGTTGGTGGCCAGTGGATGCGGTGAATACATTTTTTACAAAGCCCCCAGTTCTGCACTCCAACTGCCTGATTTACCAGGTCAAAAGGAAACTATAATGCTGCTGGTGTTTCTTTCTTGCAGGGAAAAAAAAAAATACAGCAGGATGGGGATAAGGGATGAGAGATCATGATTTGGGTCTTCTTTGAATTTCCTCTTGGAAACAAAACAGGTGCTGATTTGTGTGGAACGCCTCCCAGGAGAAGACAGAAGTACATGTAGATGCACCATTATTATTCAAGGTCACCAAAATGATCCTAGCTCTCATTAGAGGACCTAGACACTAAAGTCATTTTTTTTTCTTCCTGTTCTACTTATAATGTTGTGGAGCTGGAATTAGATGTGGACACTGCACGAACTTCTCAACATTGCAGTGGAACCACCAACACCATCCTCCTTTCTCACTTCAGCTAAGTGCCAGTTAATGAAAACACTGGGCCCTGGCTTTCATTAACTACCAGCACAAGAGCAACTAAGATCTTCCAATTGCCCCATTAAGCAATTAAGTTGCTAATAGTGTCTGGCATTAATAGGCCCAGTGGGAAGTGAAAGCTTCCCCAGTTAGTAGGACTGAAGTGTTATCTTTTCTTACAAAAGAGTTTAGCCCTAAGATAAACAGGCCACAGAGGACCCCAGGGAGTGGCCTGTGTCCTTGGTGGGATCTCAAGGTTCCCACTGGGCACTTAGCCTCAAGGATCTCCTTGAACATTGTGTTGTGAAGGTGGCTGTTCAAGGAGCAAAGTGGGCATTAAATCAAGCCAATATTCATGGAGACAGAGAGGAGTGAGAGGGACGAGAATGGGGTAAGCCCGACATGTGGAAATTCTGACCTCACAAGTGGAGAGTCGTGTTCAAAACATTTCTATGTCTTGGTTTGGGTCTAACTAATCTAATGGGCTGCCAGCTGTAAAATACTAGGGCTATACCGAAATATACGGGTTGACTTTCAGTGCACATATATGTTTTACCCACATTTCTGTATGTGCAATATACCTTATGAGTTTTAAAACCAAAAGCAAATGCAACAAGAACAAAAATAGACAAATGGGACTTAAACTAAAAAGTTTCTGCACAGCCAAAAAAAAAAAAAAAAAAGGAAAACAACAGAGTAAACAGACAATCTACCAAATGGGAGAAGTATTTTCAAATCACGCCTCTGAAAAAGAACTAATATCCAGAATCTACAAGGAAGTCAACTCAAGCAAGAAACAACCCCATTAAAAAGTGGGCAAAGGACAATGAAACCACCTTTGCAAAAATTATAACAGAGGAAATTATGACAGTGAAAGAGATCAGACTTAACTGACTCCATCTTGCTTTTAACCTTTAAGCTGTCTTTATTCATTCCTGGGCGTAGGCCGAACTAACCTTGGGAAGGAATTCAGTTTATGGTTTGACTCTGAAACAAAACTAACAGCCTTTTCCCATAAAGATCCCCTTCTTGACTGGGGACCAGTCAGCCTTTGTAGGACTAACAGACTAGCTACAGGATTAGAAATTACGGTTTAGGAATCATGCAGCCTCTGGCTCTAAGAGTCTGAGCCTCCCCAAATTGCTCCTGGGGATAACATCACTATTGTAATACCTAAAATCAGTGCTTGAGATATTTTGCAGACCTTTTACTGTATGGATAGGCTGACACCACCCAGACCGGTAATCTGGCTCAACCAGTTCTGTGATCCCATCCAGGAACAGAAGACAGCAAGAAAACCTCACTTCGACCCCCTAGGAGTCCATCTCCAACCTGACCAATCAGCACTCCACATTTCCCAAGCCCCTACCCAACAAATTATCTTTAAAAATTCTGATCCCCGAATGCTCAGGGAGACTGATTGTGCAGTAATAAAATCTGATCTCCTGCATAGCTGGCTTTGTGTGAATGATTCTTTCTCCATTGCAATTCCCCTGTCTTGATAAATAGGCTCTGTCTAGGCAGCGGGTAAGGTGAACTGTTGGGTGGTTACAGCATGAACAGACATTTCTCAAAAAATGATATACAAGTGGCCAAAAACTCAAGAAAAAGTGGTCAGCATCACTAATCATCAGAGAAATGCAAATTAAAACCACAATGAGATATCTTACACCAATCAGAATGACTAGTCAAAAAAAACCCTACTCTGAATAAATTTGTGAGGCCAGTATGGTATTTCTACACGCTGGGCTTATCCCATCCTCACTCCTCCCACTTCCCACCATCTACATGAATGTTTACTTGATTTGATGCCAACTTTGCTACCAGATGTCGGCATGACTGTGGAGAAAAGGGTAGGCTTATACGCTGTTCATGGGAATGCAAATTAGTACAACCTCTATGGAAAACAGTATGGAGACTTCTCAAAGAACTAAAAATATAACTACCACTGAGCCAGCAATCCCACTACTGGGCATGTACCCAAAAGAAAAGAAATCATTATATGAAAAAGACTCTTGCACTCGCATGTTTATGAAGCACTATTCACAATAGCAAAGTCACAGAATCAACCTAAGTATCTATCAAAAGTTGACTGAATAAAGAAAATGTGGTATATATACACTACAGAATATTATGCAGCCATAACAAAGAACAAACTCACGTCTTTTAAGCAACATGAATGAAACTGGAGGTCATTATCCTAAGTGAAATAACTCACAAACAGAAAATCAAATACTGCATGCTCTCACTTACAAGTGGGAACTAAACAATTGGTACATGGGGACATAAAGATGGAAATGAGAGACAATGGGGACTCCAAAAGGCAGCGGGGAGGTTGGGAGGGAGGTGGGGGCTGAAAAATTACTTCTTAGGTACAATGGTCACTATTTGGGTGATGGGTACACTAGAAGCTACATACATCTCACTCAGGGAAGCAGCTTCACAGTCAGCCAAACCCAAGTTCAAATCCTGCCTTTACAATGATCAACCTTGCCAAAAATACATTACCTTTCAAAAACTCATTTTTTTTAATCTGTAAAAAGGGGACACTATTCCTCCAGCACAGTGTTTCTGTGAGGATTAAATGGGTTTTGTAGGTAAAGTGCCCAGCACATTGCCTGGCTCATAGTACATCTTCCCAATGGTAGCTCTGATACTTCAAATGTATTAATTTGAAGTATTTTGTATTATTTGAAATTTATTAATTTGAAGTAATTTGTTAATTTGTTAAATTAAAATTTAACAGTTTTAATTTAATTCAGATAGTGCTATTTGAAAATTAGGTAATTTTATGTATGGGAAAATCATGTTTTGGAAGCAAAATAATAGTCTAAACCAATACCAAAATAAAAAATATAAATGTATCCCAGAATAAAGGGTTTTCCAAAATGTCAGAAGTGATCAAGGAGAAAAACCACGATTGAAATACTAATTATAGCACATGCTTTTGTATTCATGAAACAGGTCATCTAATAAATTTTGTTATTCTGATCTGAGTAACTGTATACCTAGAAGCGTAAAATTATGTCTATTTAAGAATGTTTCATAACAGAGAATTTTCATTGACTTAGCATGGTTTTGTCCACCTTCCCTACCCACAATTACTTTGAAATTTTAAAATTTTACTTCACATAACAGGCCAATTATAATAAAATCTCACAGATCTGTAAAACACTTTCACATAACTTATCCACTCAATCCAGAAAAGCAGGATCCAGCAATGGGGAAATTATAATCAGAAACTCTAAGACCAGATCAGTGTTTCCGTTAAAAAAGAAGCAGTATGAGGCCGGGCGTCATGGCTCATGCCTGTAATCCCAGCACTTTGGGAGGCCAAGGAGGGTGGATCACAAGGTCAGGAGTTCGAGACCATCCTGGCCAAAGAGACCAGCCTGGCCAACGTGGTGAAACCCCGTCTCTACTAAAAATACAAAAATTAGCCAGGCATGGTGGTGGGCACCTGCAATACCAGCTACTCGGAAGGCCGAGGCAGGAGAATTGCTTGAACCTGGGAGGCGGAGGTTGCAGTGAGCCGAGATCACACCATTGCACTCCAGCCTGGGTGACAGAGCGAGTCTCCGAGTCAAGAAAAAAAAAAAAAAGAAGCAGGAGCAGTATGAGAGGTGCCCCAACCCACCCATCCTTCCCTGACTCCAGTCTCTATGCGTACATCTAAATCAGCATGTGCTTGTTGTATCTCATCTTTATTCTACATTCTTGACTCTATGGAGAAGGGAAAGCTAAGGGACAGACTGAAAGAGGTGAGCCTGGAGCAGCTCACGAAATGGGAGCAGGAGTTCCATGGGGAGGGTGGATGGGGACACAGCACCAAGTGGCTGCTCACTTTGTAGTGCAAAAAGACGAACTCAGTGTTTCAAAGTACTGTCGGCCCCTAGCTCCTGCTATTCCGCAAAGTTCAGCCAAAGATTAATCAAACAAGGCCTTCCTTTAAATAGAATCATCAACATTTCTTCTAGGAAGAATGCCGTCAGCCTTTGGAATGCGCCTGGGAAGTTTAAGCTTCTAAATTCTAAAGAAGAAGAGTGAAAACATTTTTTTTTCCTGGGTGATCAATAGTACTTATGGGTGCATGAGCATGTGCATATGTGTGTGCATGTGTGTGTGCGCATGTGTGTGTTTTGGAGTATAGCCTCCCTATATAACCCAACAATTTAATTTGACAAAAGGCGACCCGACATTCAAGGTCAGGGTAGGGGTTGTTTTCAAAGGAGCCAAAATTCCTCAGATTTGGGGAACCTCCTGAATCTCTACCCCTGAACAAAGCAGTGGCCTTGGATGTCAGCTGTGTGGGTGCTTTGTGAGGAGAGGAGATTATTCAGCTCTGCTAACCAATAAAAACAGGGCTTCATGTTGGCTGGTTAAGCCAGTTACCAGTGCTGGTTCCTTTCTGACAGCACCTTTTCTGGGTAAAGAGGACCCAAAGGAGCAGCCAGGCTCTACCGGAGGAATGTATTGGCAACACTGAAAAGATCAGAATCTTCAAACAAAAAAGTGCCAACATTTTCATTCTCAGCTCTCCCTGCTACACAGGGTTCTGAGTTTACGGAAATATACCCTCCACTCCCCAAATACAAAAAACGTCTAAAATGGGCTGGACTTGACAAAGTGTTCTAAGCTTTTGCCAATCCAAGAATGGTTCTTGGCATTGTGGGGGATTTTGTTAAAACCCAGACCAAAAACAGAATCTGACTTTAACAAAACCCCCAGGTGATTTGATGAACACTGGCCCAAGTGTTCCTAGGCACTATGAGAACATACACCATTGGCTACAGCCCCAGCTCCATGTCAGCGCTCAACTTCTTTGATACTCCTCGACCATCATTCAGAGGAGTTGATGTTGCTTGAATATCCTTTATTTTCAGGCGAACACGAACGCCGAAGCCTCCAGGGGCCTTAGTTTTTTCTCCTATGGTTCTAAGATTAACTCATTTTCTCAAAATATGAAAAGGAGGGGGAAGGCTGCATATCATTTTGCTATGTGGTCTGTTGTGTGACTGTGAAAGAAAACTGACCTCAAACTTCCCAAGGATGATGCAAAAATAAATCCTCTGCTGACCTCCAGGACATAGAAACAGCCCGTGTCCCTGTTGACAGCCTCTAACTTCCAAAGGGCTGGGAAAACCACAGGAGGAAAGCCTGGGGTTAGCCCTTTTCCAGGCTGTCCTTCTGCACGGCATCCAGGTCAAGTGAGTCTTCATGAGGCAAGCCCAGATATGCAGCTCCCTTGGTCCCTCAGAAGGACCCTGGTACTCACAGAGGGTCCGGATGATGTCACTGGGCCAGCTGCGGGGGCTGGGGCCATGGGAATTCATTGCCCTCACGGCAAACTGGTAGTTGGTATCTGGATCGAGGCCCTTGATAACCATGGAGTCCATCTGGATCCGCTCATGGATTGAGGTCCACTTCTTGTCGAAATCTGGCCTTTATTGATTAGAAAAACAGAAGAAGCAGTAGTTCAGAAATACCAGAGGGAAGGGAAGCTAGCTGGCTATGTAAACTAACAGCATTTGAACTCTGGAAGCAATACTTGTAAAAGTAAGTTAACATTTCCTATCTGAAAGTAATCCTGATTTGAAATCACAAGTCATCATTTGCAAGTCCCTGCCGATAAAAACAAGTAGATTATTTTTAGGGTCAGTTGTAAACACTACTTAAAGACCATCCGTTTTTCCTTGCAAGGCCCTCACTATGATGAAAAGATCTTCACATAGGAATTCACTTTCAAGGACTCTGCCTTCCAGACGTTCACAAACAGTCCTCCCTTTGGCAGTCTCCATCCCCAGAGGTCAGAAGAACACAGATTCCGTCTATTCACAATCTGTTCACAAAATAAATATAAGTTTTATAGGGTGACTAATTGCATGAATTGTCATGGGAAAACCCAAGAAGAATCTGTTCACGGACATTCTTAGTCTTAACGAATTATACAGCTACGCCAATGTGCTGAATTTTTACATGTCCTTTGGAGGGCCCTTCAGAGAAGGCAGACCTTTGCTTAGAGCTCCCATCTGGGAGGTAATACACAGAAGGCGGGAGGATGAGCTCTGGAGTTCAAATCCTGACTCTCCTACTTACTAGCTGCTACTTAATTCCTTTAAGACTCAGTTTTCCCATCTGTAAAATGAGAATAACAAAAGGACCTACCTAAGAGGACTGCCATAAAGATTAAATAAGATATATATCTCCAGCCTAGTACCTGGCATCAAATTGTAAACACTCAGCAGATACCAGACATTATTCAAGGGACTTCTTCACAGAACTAGTAACTTATAGCTGCCTGCTTACTCTATACCTGCATGATCCAATATGGTACCACTACCCTATGTGGTAGTCAGTCAGCACTTCAAATGTGTCTGAATTGAGATGTGCTATAGTGTAAAATGTACACTGGATTTTAAAGAAAAATAAAAAAGAATGTGAAATATCTCAATAGTTTTTATATGGGTTATATGTTCAAATGAGTATATTTTGGATACAGTGGGTTAAAATATATTACTGAAATTAATTTCATTTCTTTCTTCTTGCCCTTTAAATGCCACTCTTAGAGAACGTAAAGTTTCAAATAGGCTTGCCTTGTATTTCTACTGGATAGCACTGCTCTATGTGGACATCCTAGCTGGAGGGGAGAAAAAAAGAACATTCCAGGTAATAAGAACTACAAGATAAAAGTTGGAAATAATTGTGCATGGCCTGCGGACAGCGTGAATGGCCTAAGGGGAGGAGAGGCTTTGTGTTAATGGCTAATAACGTCAAGGGCTTTCCATCTACCAAGCACCATTCTAATACCTTAACTCATTTACTTCTCACAAATGCCCTATGCGGTAGGTACTAATATTAAACACTCCACCTTTTTTTTTTCTTTGACAGAGAAGGGAACTAAGGCACTGAACGGGTAAGTAACTTGCCCAAGGTCACATAGCTGATAAATGGTGAGGCCCACTTGGATTGGTAGGATGAGGTTAGATTTACAAGACCCTTAATACTGGATGAAAAGCTGGAGTGACGGTGGGCGGCAGACGATTCCCCATCCCTTTGCTTGCTCCCTGGCCACCTCTCAGGTGTTCTGTTGTTAAACACCTCTGCTCACAGATATTTAGAGGAAGGCAGGAAACAAAAAAGTTCTGTTTGTCTTTGAGGAGCAACTTACCAGGCAAGGAAATAGAGACTCATTTTGCTAAAAGAAGATGCCGGGGTGAACAGCGGATTTCCTTAATGTGAGCTCGCCCAGTTTTTCATTAGCAGGAATGATTGAAAGCCAGATGGAGTCCTTATGCCCAGTAAATGATGCTTCCTCAAGCTCACCAAGCTGGGGGTAGTGTGTTAACATGTTTGGAAAAGCACAGTTCACAGGGTATGCCCATGGAGGAAGCAGGGCTGGTTTCTCTTTCCTGATACTCTTTCCCCAAAGATGGAATTCTCATGTAAACTAACTTTATCATCGAAGAGAAAACCTCGGTGAGTGGAAGGAAACACATTTACAAACTCAAATTAGAACAAAATCACTTTGCAGAGGAAAACCACAGGGGATACCTAAAAGTAAAGTCAGAAAAGATGTGATCTTTAGATGAAACTCTCTGCTATCCTTTGCTAAGCTTCCCTTGTGATATTTATAGAGGAAATAACCCATATCTATTCTCACAGTCTGCTGTTATTTACCGAGGACTACCTGCAAAGACCTGCAACAATCTTTATGTAAAAACTACAGCAAAACAAAAAGATGATTTTGTACATGTTGTCCATTTAATGCAGAAAAGAAAAACTCTTATTTCCAGCAAATAAGAGATTGAAATCATTAACATTTATTTTTATTCTATAGAGTGAGAGAGACAAGCTCATGCAGATTGAATGCCAGTTCAAAACCTTTAACATTTTGCCTCTGATTTTGTCAAGAGTTTTTTGTTTAAGTGTTTTTAGAGTCTCTTCAGGTACAAAAGTACAAAGGTGAGGCTGAGAAAGAGATGACCAGGCAAAAATATTGTCTTAAATCATCCTCCAAAACACCTTTATCTTTTTTTCGACTGAAGAAAATCACTTTATCCTAACTACAAAGTTGTTGGTCAGATCACCATAGCAACACTATCTTGGCAATGTATTCAACAATGAAAAGGCCAGAGGGTGAGAAGTTGACTGAGAATGGGCTGCCACCCCACAGGAACAGAAGAACATCTGGCCATCTGGTGCGGTGGCTCAAGCCTGTAATCCCAGCACTTTGGAAGGCCGAGGTGGGAGGATAGCTTGAGCCCAGGGGTTCAAGACCAGTCTGGGCAACATAGTGAGACCTCGTCTCACTATGTTTAATAAAAAAAAAAATTAGCCAGCATGGTGGTGCATGCCTATAATCTCAGCTACTAAGGAGGCTGAGGTGGGTGGATTGCTTGAGCCCAGTAGTTCAAGACCAGCCTGGGCAACATAGTAAGACCTTGTCTCTGCAAAAAACTTAAAAAAAAAAAAAGTCTGGGGTGGGAGGATTTCTTGAGCTTGGGAGGTTGAGGCTGCTGCGAGCTGTGATTGCACCAATGTACTCCAGCTTAGTGACAAAATGAGACCCTGTCTCAAAAACAACAACAACAAAAACATGGGCAGCCACCAGCAGGGCATACACTGCAAGCATTTTGCCAAGTAGTGAGATAGGGTTGGGCCAGGCACCCTATACCTCAGGAGATCAGTGGCTCAGCTTTGGAAGGTTGCTGGGCAGGTGAATTCAGGTGGGGAATAGAGAATGCGGCCAGCAGTGGGTACTCAAAACCCAATTCATCAATTCACTTAATCAGGGCTCACTAACTGGTTCATTTTGCCACTTACCATTGGCATTGTTAGAATCCAGCCTGGCTATCAGGGCTGGGTGAAATCTTAGAGATCATTTGGTCCAAGTGTCTGAGGACTCTTAGAAATTGTATGCAGGATTTTATACATGAACACATTTCATTTTTCTAAGTAAAGGGTCCTTCACTTTTATTAGATTCTCAAAGATAAAATAATGATCCCAAAAGCTTTGAGAGTCACTGATCTGATCCAGTCTCTCATTCTACCTACATGGTCACTGAAGGAAAATAATTTACCCAAAGTCACAGAACCACTGGGTGGTATACCTTTCTGTTTTAATTCTTTCTTGTGGTGTTTTGACTACCTTGCCCATTGCCAATCTCAATCTTAGTGAACAATCACTTTTCTTGATACTATCAAACCCCATAGGTGGCTGCCATGGGCTAGTCCATTGGCAAATGATGAATGATTATCAACCAGGCACCCATCACAAAAGTTATATTCCAGGAGGCTCCAAGGAAGTGTAAGCACAGTTCCATTTTCAGGGAGTTTATAACCTAATAAGCTGGGGATAAAATACATCTGAGCATCAGTGCAGAAACAGCACCTCTAAGGACCAGTAGGAAGCCAGCGCAAAATAGCACATTTGAAGAACTGTATTTGAATAGGTCACTGTGAACTAGAATCCTGAGGGAAGTCTAAGTCCCAGAATCCATATCCTAGGAAGACATGGTTCTCTACATTGATCACTGGGCAGAAGTTGCTCTAGACCCATCTCCGCTTGATGCAGGATCCAAAGAGTGGGTACTGCTGGCTTAGGTGGAGGAAACTTAGTGAGGATAGGGTGGTGTCTTTACATAAGAGACAGACAAATAAAGATGGCGTGGAAAGCTTCTGTGTTTTCCATGTTGGACTAAGAGGCCCAGTGGTTTCTTACAGAGAAGCCAATGGCAGGAAAACCTTTTGATGTCAATTAGGAATGACAGACAATGAAGCTGACTGCCTTGGAAGGGATGAACTGGGCCTCGTTGACTATATTAAAGCAAAACTGGGTGGTCCTCAATCAGGGATCATAATGTAACAAGTGACTTCCTGATCAGGGTGGGAGCTACTTAATTCAGTATCTCTGACCTTGACTCACAGTAAGTAAACATTTTTCCATAGTAAATATACCTATGCACATAAATATGTATATTATATATGAATACAAAGCTGAAAAAAGTTTCAAGAAAAAATACTTAGCTTTACTACCTTATTCATGTTTCTCCTTTCTTTCTCTCCTTTTCCTTTCTTTTCTACTTCTCCTTTTAAAAAACAAAATGCTGGTAAAAGACCATTAAATTGATCTTGCCACTCACTGAAGTGCTGTGGCCCATAATTTGAAACACACTGCACTGAACTTTTCCCCCTAGAATACCTTAGATGGCATTTCCAATTCTACAATTTCAAAAATAAAGCAGGTGTCATTAGCCCCTGAGAGGAATCTGTTTCTTGAACTTGAATTCAACACCAACACGTGGCAAATGAAGCCTGTTCAACCTCAAATATGCTCTGGATTCATCACTTATCAGAGCTGTGTTTTTGAATGATCCACGGTAAGATATACACTGGACATTGTGACCCAGTAAACACCACACACACATACATACACCTGAAACAAGTTTCACAAACCAATTCTCCTTTTTACTATGCGTGAGAGCCTGTGGTATTCTCTTTTCTATTCTATTTCACCTCTCAGTTTGAGAAATCCTGTTCCAGAAAGACGGAGCTGAGATGAAGAGTGAAGCTAAAGCATGTCATGGACGTTAACTAGGAAATGGCTAAAACTGGTTAAATCCTGCTAGGAAAATACTTTTGAGAGTGGAATTTGTTGGAGCAGCCAACTGTCCTCTAGGGGATACAATAGAACATCCAGAATAGCCTTGACCATAGAGGCCACTCTACTGGCCTTAGAGGGAGGGGACCAGAAGCCTAATTCCAGCACAGACAGACACCTGTGGCCTCCTTCTTTCCACATCAAACCTACCAACCCACAATGGGATGCTTTCTGGAGGACGCTGGGTTACTTGATGGCTCCCTCCCTAAGTATTTTCTCTCACATTATTCCTTCTAAACATCATCTCATAAACAGAATTAAAAAGACTTTCCTCCAGACAATCCCATGCCTTGAATCTGATTCTACTATCACACTGATTAGATCACCTTCCAGTATAATTTTAGACTTCTGTCTTTCCTCCTGGGCTGGGAGCTCATTAAGCATGGTGACTTTGTCTTCTTCATCTACGTGTTCCTTGAGATGTCTGCATGATCTTTCAAAGACGGGAATGCTACCAGTCTCTTTCCTGCTTACAACTTTCCATAGCTCCCTATTCCCTTCAGGATATATATGGGCTCCTTTATAAGGCCTTTTTTTGGTATGACCCTCACCGACCCATCTCTCACCCCACAGAGCTCCAGGCTTTCTAAGCAATTCCAGGAACATTTTCTTCTTGCCTCCAAGCCATTGCTTAAGTGGCTTCCTCAGTCTAAGCCTTTCATGTTGCTTCCTCCCTCCCCTTTTGCCTGGTAATCTCTGATGTGTCCTGCTTTGCTCCCTTAAGAAGCCTTCTTTCCTTCAAAACTAGGTCAGATCAAGCTTATGTTTCTCCAGGTTCCTGATCGCCATGCCTGCCTACAACACTCACTACTCCTCTGAACACTGTCCATCTGCATTCCCCAGTAGACTGTCCAAGGGTGGAGTCTACAGCTTATTTATTCATCCCTAAATCTCTTGCATGTTTTTCACATGAGATACTCCATACATACATGTTTGTATGAACATATGCTCATAGGAGGTATCCAATAAAGGGTGATTGAGCTGAATTAAAATATCTTCAGAATTCAACTTAGAAATAGCATGATGCCTTAAATCAGGGTTTGCAAATTTCAGCCAGCTGCCAGTCTTAGTAAATAAAGTTTTACTGAACACAACGACACCCATTTAGGTACTGTTTAACCTCACCCACTCAGGTACTGTTTAACCACACCCATTTAGGTACTGTTTAACCACACCCATTTAGGTACTGTTTATGGCTGCTTTCCTACTACAGTGGCAGAGTTGAGCAGTTCAGACAGAGTTCATACAGCTGGCAAAGCACAGAATATTTACTATCTGATCCTGTGAGAAAAAGTTTAGCAACCCCTGATCTAAGACAACAGCATGGTTTAACTTGGCTTGTGCCACTTTGACAGTCCAATGAAGCCTATGAACCCCTTCTCGGAATGATGTTTTTAAAGGCATCAAATATATAGGTTCACAAAGGAAATCAATTATATTGAAAAGAATCATCAAAATAATAAAAATCATGAAATAATATACTTTATTAATACATTAAATTAAAAACCTAGCAATGGATTTAGTAACTATGCTAATTTCAAAGTAGTGATAAACATAACTGGTATTTTGAGATATGTGCAACCATTGTAACCAGATAAGAAAATACTTGTGATTCTAATGTTGACAGGGTCACAAGAATTGTTAATACCATTGTGATTTGTTGTGTACATTCATTTTTGAAGAAAATGCTAAATTTCCATTATAAAACTAGGGATATAATTTTTTTTCCAATCCAAGTCCAGGGACCCCTTGAATTATATTTCCTGAATTCTATCCAGGAAACCCTTGGGATCTATGGACTGCCAGTTAAACACCCTGCTCTAAGAGAAGAGATGTGATCCCATACATTACCCAGGGCAAACACAACAGGGGTGAGAGGAAACCTCATGCTCAGAAGAGCCTCCGAATCAGTCAATTTTACATACTGGTTTTATGCAGGATTTGCTCTACACTAAATGAATTACAGAGAAAGGTCCAAAACCACTCAGTAGTCAAAGATGGAAAAAAAAAAAAGATGTATTATTTAACCTTCGGCTTTCAGCCTTCTTTATTTACAAATTGGTTTAACCTAACCAAATGACAAACAGATGGATACAATGGGGTTATGATAAACTCACCTGGCAATTAGTCCCAGGTGGGGCAATAGGAGGACACACTTTACAGTTTACAAATGGCTCCCAAAGCTGTTTCATAATTCAATGTATGTCAATTGCCATCAGTCTAAGCAGGAATTATATCAGGAATGTTTAGGGTAGGAGGAATTGAAGCTTTACGGGATCAATTTGCCAAACTACAGGCCGGACTTCTTTAAATCCTTTAGAGTAGCCCTTCCATTAGGGCCTGAGCAAAGGGACTTGACAGCTTCTGGAATTTCTAGGACCAGGCGCCAGTCTAGAAGGTGGCTCTGAGATTTTCAGTTTCAAAACTAAAGGTAAGGAAAAGAATTCTTTGTGAAGCAGCACTTGTCGCCTATCATATGAAATCCCAGCTGACATCCAAGCAAGCTCATTCTTGCTTATATCTAATTCTATTGCTGATGGTAATGAAAGCTCATACTTAAATAGCAAAACTGCTAACACTTTTTTTTGAAAAGAAAGGGAGATTAGGGAGGGTTGATTTTTCCCATTTCCTCCCAAAATTAACTGTATAATAATTCTTTAAATATTTTCAATTCTAACTTTTGGGGGCTAGCAAGCCAACACCAGACTACATCACTCTTAAATATTGCAGTCATATGTCCAAGTTTTGCCATATATTCCAGTAAAATGCTATGAAGAATGGTGGCAGTTCACTTAGTTACGATGACGAGCTCTAAGACATGAATTTGCATTCCACATGAAATAAAATCACAGTAGGATCTTTCAGGTTAGTCATATCCATTTAGGTATTATTTGAAGCTTTACCACATCTTGAGATTACTTTTATGATGAGAAAATGATAGCAATAAATAAACTTTCAGTTGGGATTGAAGTGGGGCATTGAGGGGGTCGGGGGATGCATATGTGCAGATCCTTGTTGGCTTTTGTATGGTTTTTATTTCTGTAGTGGGTGAGGTCAGATGTTGGTTACTGTTGTGGCCTCTGATATTGGTGGTAAAGGATTCATTGAATTACTTGTGGGTAATGCTTTTTACATTATTTACTCAAAAATAAGTAACCGCTAGTGTGAAAATATATTTGCATGTGGCTCAAGTTAAAAAAAAAAAACATCAAAAATCCTCCATGAGCCATTCTTCTAAGTGCTGTACAGACCTGTTCATCTCTGCAACCCTTCTGAGGTAGCCACTATTACCATCCGTATTTTACAGCAGAGGAAAGTAAGGCTTAGCAGGACTAAGCAGCTTGCTCAGGGATCCAGCTAGTTGCTGGCATCCTCTAGATCAAGCTTGTCCAACTCACTGTTTGAGGGCCACATGTGGCCTAGGACAGCTTTGAATGTGGCCCAAAATAAATTTGTAAACTTTCTTCACACACTATGAGGTGATTTTTTTTTTTTAAGTTCATCAGCTATCGTTAGTGTGTTTTACGTGTGGCCCAAGACAATTCTTCCTCTTCCAATGTGGCCCAGGGAAGCCAAAAAATTGGACACCCCTGCTCTAGATCAATCCCATGACTGCCTGTGTCCAAATGCTTACCAGCACCTATTTGACATGTGGTGTGTTCACAGTGCTATGTCCTATATTCCACACAAAGGAGCAAGGTAGACGTTGCATTCATGTTCCAAGAGGAAGACAGATCTTGAAGAAGTAATTAACTACAAGTGTGCTGAGTATTGCAAGTAAATGTTGGAGGTATAGCTAACCTAATCTGGGAGTAGAGGAACGTAGTCAGGCAGGGCTTCCTGGAGGAAGTGACACTTAAAGAGGAGTCCTGAAGGATGAACAAGAGTAAGCTAAGTAAGGAGGTAGAATAGCTGTCCTGACAGGATAGCAAGCATAAAGACTTGTGGCCAGGGAGGGTGCGGTGGCTCATGCCTACAATCACAGCACTTTGGGAGGCTGAGGTGGGTGGATCACTTGAGTTCAGGAGTTCAAGACCAGCCTGGCTAACGTGGTGAAACCCCATGTCTACCAAAAATACAAAAAAAAATTAGCTGGGCGTGGTGGCACATGCCTGTAATCCTAGCTACTCGGGAGGCTGAGGTAGGAGGATTGCTTGAACCTGGGAAGTGGAGGTTGCAGTGAGCCGAGATCACACCGCTGCACTCCAGCCTAAGTGACACAGTGAGACTAGATTCTATCTCAAAAATAAATAAATCAATAAATAAATAATTTCAAAACACACTTGTAGCCAGGAAGAAGCAGGCTATGTAGGAAAGCAGAAAAGACCCATCGAGTAAGCCATATAGGAATAGTTTGCATTGATTGAGCACTTACTAAGGGCTAGGTGCTGTTCTAGGCATTTTATGCATGTCAACTCATGTAATTTCATAATAACCCCATGAGGCAAGTAAATTATTATCCCCATTCTGTTGTCTGAGGCCAGAGAAGTTAAATAACCCACCAAAGATCACACAGCTTAGAAGTGGTAGAGACAAGGTTTGCACTAGGGAGTCCAGCCCAGAGCCTGTGTGTTACGCAATCCATCGATACTGCCTCCCCTACGTCTTGATACTAGACGAGGAGAGTCACAGGATTTTAGATGTCATGTATCCAGCATGCCTTAATTTGCAGAGAAAGAAACTGAGGACTGGAATCAAGCAACTTCGCCAGGCTTAGAGGCTGGTGCAGAACTGTATCTCCTGATTCCACAGTTGGACACACTTAAACCTCAAGAGATGATACTATGAATCAGGGTATAAGCCTCAATTCTGAATGAGAAATGCCTTTAACCTTCACAGCTTTTGACCTTGACCATGAGTCAAATCACATCATCCCTTAGAACAGTTCAAAGAAAATCCATCCTCTGTTCAGCTTCCATTCTGAATCCCAGACTTGATCTTCATTTCAGTAACAGCCTTTGCAGGGTCACTTCCTGTGAGGAAACTAATTAAGTTCCTTTGTTACTTACAGAATATGGAAGTCTATGATGAGATGGAAAGAGAGATGACTTTTGACAAAAATATCAATTTGCGAGTAATACTTTAAAAAACCCACCCAGGTTGCATGACCTTGAAAGTCTCAAATGAAACCAATATGTAGGTACTGCAATCCACCTAGAAGCAGCCCTGTGTGAAGATGAATTCTTCAAGTCTTATTATGGAAGGCATCTGCCAGGGACTAGAGGAATATTTAGGCAGAAAAGTCACAAAGGAAGAAGAGGGGAAGCTTTGCTCCTTCTCACTTATTAATATAAATATCTTACGTTGAGATTTAGAGAATGTTTCTTGACCCGAGTCCCTAAAACATACACAGACATATTCTGAACTTTCACATGTACCCAAAATAAGCAAATAGTAGACTTTGTGTGTGTGTGTTTGAGAGAGTCTCACTCTGTTGCCCAGACTGGAGCGCAGTGGCATGATTTAGGTTCACTGCAACCTCCACCTCCTGGGTTCAAGTAATTCTTGTGCCTCAACCTCCCATGTAGCTGGGATTACAGGTGTGTGCCACCACACCCGGCTAATTTTTGTATTTTTAGTAGAGATGGGGTTTCACCATGTTGGCAAGGCTGGTCTCAAACTCCTGGCCTCAAGTTATCTGCCTCTTTGGGACTGGGATTACTAGGATTACAGGCGTGAGCCACTGCGCCCGGCCAATGGTGGACTTTTAACTAAAAACAGCCATTGCTGAGCTTTAGCCTGCCCTTTCCAGAAGGTGACAATGCAAAGCTCTGAAGCAGTTTTAGCCAATAAGGTGACACCTTTAGAAAAACTGTAGGTAAGTTAAATGAAAACTATTTTTCATGTTTATCCAACTCGATAGACAGCATACGACAGGCATGGCACCCCGATTGGAACTTCAGTGATGAGGAACGTTTTTCCAGGCCTTTGGTTTTCATTGCCACCATACTATATATTATTTGCTTATGAGAAAGGGGAAATTCTTAGGCAGAAGGAGGAAGGTTTCTCAGATATTTATAGCCAAGATATTTCAAAACATAGGTAGCTATATTTATGCTTGGTTCTTATTTTAATAAACACTAAGAATTGCTGCCCCCAAAGAAATTTTTAGTGTCACTTTAGAAAAGAAATATTCTCCCTCACCTCAAACACATGGCTTTTGTGTTTTAAAAAAGCAAGTAAAAGTGTTTAAAACACTGCAAAATATGTTACAGCCTGAAGGCTTACTCAGAACTTGCCTCTTCAGATCTTTTCTACACTGCTTAAAAAATAAAAATCTATGGCTATAAAGAAAGCTAACAAATAGCCTCCAGACCAACTTTGGGGGAGATCATGAAGATTCCTGCCACCTAAAAGCTTTTATTCTGCCTGGGCCTGAGACCAAGCTCTTCTCTGATGCAGTTACTGAGAGCGCCTTCAGAATGCTCACACTAGAGGTGTCCTCTATTTTGGGGGTAATAGAAGTTGGATGAAGAACAAAAATTTGCTTGGTCCTAAGCCCCTGACTCAAGACATCATCATATTATGCATAACGTCTACTTGAAATATCATCAAAACTAGCAAATAAGTAGTCAGCATACCCTGGTCTCACAATTTTTCAGGTTAATCTTTTTTTTTTTTTTTTTTTTTTTTTTTTGAGACGGAGTCTTGCTCTGTCGCCCAGGCTGGAGTGCAGTGGCGTGATCTGGGCTCACTGCAAGCTCCGCCTCCCGGGTCCACACAATTCTTCTGCCTCAGCCTCCCGAGTAGCTGGGACTACAGGTGCCCGCCACCTCGCCCGGCCCATTTTTTTGAATTTTTTAGTAGAGACGGGGTTTTATCGTGTTAGCCAGGCTGGTCTTGATCTCCTGATCTCGTGATCCACCCGCCTCGGCCTCCCAAAGTGCTGGGATTACAGGTGTGAGCCACCACGCTCGGCCAGGTTAATCTTTTTTTAACCAGAGGTCTCACTTTGTTGCCTGAGCTGGAATACAGTGGCACAATTATAGCTCACTGTAGCCTAGAACTCTTGGGCTCAAGTGGTCTTCCTGCCTCAGCCTCCTGAGTAGCTGGGATTTCAAATGTGAGCTACCATTCCTGGCTTAGCTGAATATTTAAAAAAAAAAAAAATTCATTTAACCTGTGAGGCAGAGGTTGCAGTGAGCCAAGATCGTGCCACTACACTCCAGCCTGGGTGACAAAGCAAGACTCAATCTCAAAAAAAAAAAAAGAAAATTTGTTAGACTATCTCCTAACAATGCCTTTGAAATCTTTATCTCCATTGAATAGCAAATAAGAAGAGTAAATGATGCAGAAGTGCCCATGAGGACAGAGAGAGAACTGGAACCTTACCTTCCAGTGACAGAATGTAGACAAGAACTTCACATTAAGATATCTGAATCTGAGGATCACTTCTGGGGATAAACCAATTTCTACAATTTCCTAGCCTTGGCCTGCCAGAGTCCTGCCCCTTAGATGTATAATAATAAGGACCTTTTGGCTCACACAGAAACCTGTCACGTGTGCTTCTGTACACAGGAAGTAGAAAAAGGAATTCACTATTAAACATTAAATGGACCTCTCGGGGGAAAATAAAATAACTGCAGACAACCCCCTCCCCCACCCAAAGCCTTTCATCCTTTCTTACTGTCTTAGTCTCTTTGGGCTGTTATAATGAATACCATAAACTAGGTAACTTATAAACAACAAAAATTGATTGCTCATAGTTCTGGAGGCCAGGAAGTCCAAGATAAATGTGCCAGCAGATTCAGTGTGTGGTGAGGGTCCATTGCCTGGTGAGGGTCCATTGCCTGGTGAGGGTCTGCCTTCTTTTCTTTATGAGACAGGGTCTCACTGTGATGCCCAGGCTAGAGTGTAGTGACATGATCATGGCTCACTGCAGCCTTGATCTCCCAAGCTCAAGTGATCCTCCTGCCTCAGCCACCTGAGCAGCTGGAACTACAGTGTGCAATACCACACCTAGCTAATTTTTTTATGTTGCCCAGGCTGAGGGTCTCCTTTCTGGTTCATAGATGGCATCTTATCACTGTGTTCTTACATGGCGAAAGGGGTGAGAGACCTCCTGGGCTTTTTTTATAATGGCACTAATCTTATTCCTGAGGGCTCTGCCCTCATGACCTAACCACGTTCCAAAGACCTCATCCTAATACCATCGCCTTGGGTGTTCGAATTTAACGTATGAGTTTTGTGGAGGACATAAACATTGAGACCATACGTAGCACACACAAACTGCAGTTTCAGCATTAGAGCCCAGGAAAGCTCTCTCTGAACATACATTCACTCACCTATAATGGGATAGGCTCCGAGATGTTTACAAATGGATTTATTTTGCAGCCAAACATTAAATGCTGCAACAAGCTGTGGAGGCTTTCTTTCAGGAATACATCAAACAGCAGCCTAAGATGAGGTTTCTCATTTCCTCAGCCAGCAGGGCTCTGGGCAGGCTGGGTCTAAGCTTCCATCTCTGAAGGTGGGTCACAAACATGAAAGGACATGGGGATTCATAAAAAGAGCACCGGGCCGGAAGTCAGGAGAATTCGGTTCTAATTTTATTCTGTCCCCAACCAGTCATTTTATCTTGGCAAAGTAACTTATGCAATGGAGTCTCAATTTCTACTTTTGTGAAAGGGAAATGGTGGTACTGTAGGATGGAAACAGATACACGCTGAGTGTCTACGTGTATAGATACTTTATGAGGAGTATGAGCAAGAGCTCTGCAATGAGGGTTGCATTTGCTCGATATTACAGAAAAGGAAATAGGGGTTCTGAGAAAGGATAACTTGACTGAAGTCACATATTCTGGAAGAGATAGAGGCAGAATTCCTAGCACAGGGGATGTAACAAATGACTGGGCCTTCCCATATTCCCATGTTCCATTTGGAATTCAACGACTATAAGAATTCTAAATTTGAAACTAACCTTCCAGACACTGTGAAGGTATTTTGTCAAGGTAAAGAGATAAGTATATATTAGCAGTTGGTTGGAATGGCATATAATTTTAAAATATACATAAGAAGCCAGGCGCAGTGGCTCATGCCTGTAATCCCAGCACTTTGGGAGGCTGAGGCAGGTGGATCACTTGAGGTCAGGAGTTTGAGACCAGCCTGACCAACACGGTGAAACCCCATCTTTGCTAAAAATACATAAATTAGCCAGGCATCGTGGTGGGTGCCTGTAATTCCAGCTACTCGGGAGGCTGAGACAGGAGAATCACTTGAACTTGGGAGGCAGAGGTTGCAGTGAGCTGAGATCATGCTGTTGCACTCCAGCCTGGGCAACAAGAGTGAAACTCTGCCTCAAAATATATACATATGAATTTGAGACCTTGAGCCCCTTAGATATTAGACAGCTCTAAATGTTAAAACGCATTTTAATTGGAATTGTACTTGTACATAATACCCACATATACCTTATACTTTTGTAGGTTTTTAACATCAACACAGCTTTTTCTTACTCAAAGCTCTTCTCTTTCCCATATTTTCAAGAATATCACTTGGTCCTCCTAACCATACACTATAAGGCTGGAAGAAGTCATCGCCCACGTTTTACAGACAAGGAGATTGTAGCCGATGCCTCTGGGGCCATTTCACCTCCCCTTGTCCCCTGATTTCAGCAGCAGCTGTGGCATGGACAGTTCTTGGAGGGCTCACTCACCTCCTGCAACCAGCATGTGACCTCAGACACATGCTGTGCTCCTGTCACTTCTCACCTCTCCAGACTCCCCCCTTCATCATAAAATGTGGAGGAGTTATACCCTCAGGAGCATGCTGAAAGGACAGAGGAGGAAGAAGCCAGTGGATCCATGTCTCCTGTCTTTTTCATGGGCAATGTGAGAAGAATTCTGTGGGTTTCAGAGAGATCCCAATGGAATCAAGACCCCAGTGAAGACCCCGTTGCCTACAGCAGTGACTTCACTAACACACCCTTATATATATATCCTCCTTTCCTGTCTCATTCTCCCCACTCTCTCATTCCCACTTCCAAATAAACTATTTGCACTCAAGTCCTTATCTCCGGCTCTCTTTTGAGGGGACCCCACACTATGAGAGGCATCAAGGCTCAGTAGGGGAAGTAACCTGTACTGGGCCACACGGCTGCCAATAGAGAAGGCAGCACTCTCTCCCAGTTCTTCTGTCTGAATCCAGTGACTCTCTTTCATCTTCTACTTTCAGGTGTGCAGACAAGGTTAAGAAACTGCCATTTCTACCTTACATAGATATAGAGAAAATTTTAAAATATGTGTTTGAACAAAAAATTAATAGTAAATAATGCTTACCTTTGCTCAGGGTTACACAGATTATCTGCCAGGCTACCATAAAAACATAAAAAACTGGGCTTTTTTTTTGGGAGACAGAATCTCGCTCTGTCCTCCAGGTTAGAGTGCAGTGGTGTAATCTCGGCTCACTGCAACCTCTGCCTCACGGGTTCAAGCAATTCTCACGCCTCAGCCTCCTGAGTAGGTGGGATTACAGGTACCCGCCACCATGCCCAGCTAATTTTTTATACTTTTAGTAGAGATGGGGTTTCACCATGTTGGTCAGGCTGGTCTCGAACTCCTGACCTCAGGTGACCTGCCTGCCATGACCTCCCAAAGTGCTGGGATTACAGGGGTGAGCCACCGCGCCTGGCCAGAAGTGTGCATTTTTCAAAATTTTAAAGTATTACATCTTGCTTTGCTGGTGTTGTCTAATGTATCTGTGGAAGTAAATTATAAATGTTAAGTTTTGCCCCAAGTTTTACAGATGAGAAAGCTGAAGTTTTAGGATTTTCAGTGTAGCACATTTAACCAGTATTGGAACCAGGATTAGAATCTTTTTTTTAAGGGATATTCCAGGTTTTGCCTACAAAATCTGTTCAATGGCAGGGACGTAGATTATCTTCAATGCAAAGTATTGTTCTGGGGCTTTGCAGTGGGCATTATAAAAAAAATTCTTAGACCCTATTCCCCTCTTTTCCAGTAATTGTAACACAATTTTCCTTTGAGGATCCAATCCTCTTGAATACTCAATCCACATACTCCAGGTTTGAGTGAACAATCAGTCGTTAATTCCAGAGCTTGGAATATGACCAGTGCCTGACCAATCAATGAATTCTCCCACTCGGGTCACAGTGACTTGTGCAAAGGATGGAAAGGGACTTCAGCTTGGCCAATGAGAATAAATATTGAGATTTTGCTGGGTCCATGGAGAAAGCCACTCTCTTTCCTAGGGAGCTAGGCTGGTCACTGTAGGTCTTGACTGCCTGCTGGCCATTTTGCCACCCTATGGGAAAAGCCCATCTAAAATGAAGCCACTAAAACAGAGAGGCGCATGGAGTCAGACTGCTGAATTGACACGGATCTAGCTTCCCCTGAATTTAGATTTGCTGCTGGACTTTTCAGTTACAGGAGCTGATGCATTACTGCCTCATCTTCTCCTTTCACACTTCTGACACTTGCAATTTACCAAGTCCTGTGTGAAACACTCTGTACTCAAGCATTAAAGAGATTCAGTGCAGTACCTCACCTCTGAAGAAACAAATATCTGCTTTCCATTACCAAGGAATAGGCTAGGAAGTCAAGACACAGAAGCAGAGCTAATCAAATCTTGGGAGAATCCTTTGTCCCAGCTTCAGAGAGCCTTAGGAATGAGGTCCCGAACCAGTCTCTTTATGAATGCAGAAAGCAGCAGGCCTCAGACAAGCCCCATCACCTTTAACGTGGAGAATCCCAACTCCACAAACATTGTTTTCAGACTCATTCACCAGCCACCGCTTCCATTCAAAATGAAACAGCAACTAGAGTCCAGAGGAAATATCTTAGATTGGGAATTCTTTTTGTTGACCTTTGTTTTCCTTTCTCTCTTTCTTTAAAATTACATAGCAGCACTCAATTGAGAATCAATGCTTTAATATCTGTAAAGAATTTCCAATCACTCTCTACCCTCTGCTAAGCTGAATAATAAGAAATGGAGAGGTAGATGAAAGAAAAACATTGAGGCCAAACCAAGACACTTGTCCCAAGGCAATACGGACGTGAAAGAAACAATGGGTTGTCCTTGTTGTTAAAAGATTTTTCCCCTGCTCCTAAGAAACAGCATCATCAAATATTTACTTTCATATATAATATTTCAAAGCCAGGAGGGCAAGGCTCATGCTTGAAATGTAGGCAGGCTTATCAGAAATGGTACCTCAGGAGTTTTCAGAGCCTAGAACAGTCTCTGATTGTGCCAGGGAAATGAGGAAGAGGTATGTGATACAGACAGGTTTACCAGATGACCCACCAACAAAGATGTGTGGGGATCATTACTGGCCTAAGTATATACACGGGCTTCCAAGCCTCTGTTCGCTCTTAAATATATATATATGGTAGAGACCTGGAGGTGACTCTCCTCATTGTCTTATGTCAGGCTTGGAATTCTGACATCTACACATTTGGCTTTTTTTTTTTTTTTTTGAGATGGAGTCTTGCTCTGTCACCCAGGCTGGAGTGCAATGGCATGATCTCGGCTCACTGCAACCTCCGCCTCCTGGGTTCAAGCATTTCTCCTGCCTCAGCCTCCTGAGTAGCTGAGACTACAGGCACGTGCCATCACGCCCAGCTAATTTTTGTATTTTTAGTAGAGACGGGGTTTCACCATGTTGGTCAGGCTGGTCTCGAACTCCTGACCTTGTGATCTGCCCACCTCAGCCTGCCAAAGTGCTGGGATTACAGGTGTGAGCCACCGCGCCCAGCACACATTTGGCTTTTGAATGTGACATACAGACTTACCTGATGAATTCCACAGAATAGTACTGAATAGGGGCGCTTCCTTCACTTGCTCCAGATTTCCAAGACAGGGCCACCTCAGAATCCGAAACCACAATGACATGTGGCTGCTGGGGAGCTGCAGGAGGCAGGCAGGAATCTAGGTGGGATGACAAACACAACTAGACTAGGCTGGTGGTCTCAGCCGTTGGAGAGGTTTAATAGGCTAGGCTGGTGGTCTCAGCCATTGGAGACGTTTAATATAATACATAAACAGCTCGAGTGCTTCCTATACCCAAAATATCTCTGTTCAGAACAGCCTCAAAAGCCAAACCAAACAAATATAAAAACATAATCACAACTTGATCACCATGTGAGTTTCGAGTCAATGAGAGCTGGTCTCCCCTTCTCCCTGTTTGCGCCCCTGACTGCAAATCCAATTAATTATGTCCCAGCCACTGATCCTGGCACACACAGTGGTAAGTTCCCTGGAAAACCTTCTGTCACATTCTCAACTCCTAACAGCATTCCATCTCTGTTTGCATTGTCAGAACTGATATTTACCTTCAAGGAAAATTGAATGCCTAGGATCACTGCCAAACATTCTTTTCTCTGTGTGTTTTGCCCCTGACAATCAGAATGCATAGTAATGGTAGGTCATTTGGGAAATGCCCTTCTATGTAAAGATGCAGGAGTCACCCATGATCCCATCACTTCAAGTGACCGCTGTTTCTGATCACCTCCAGACACACACATCTCCCAGCCTTTGTTCACACTACTCCATCTGCCTGGGAGACCTTTCCTGTCTTTTCTTCCTAGCAAAATCCTATGCATTTTTTGTAACTCGGGCCAAAGGTAGGACTTTTCTGAAAGCCTCCGAGGCTGGGGCAGAGGAAGTGCGCCCTCCTGTGTGCTACACAGCCTCCGGTGCAGTCCTTAGAAGTGCTGCTGTCACCAGGCGCGGTGGCTCACGCCTGTAATCCCAGTACTTTGGGAGGCAGAGGCGGGTGGATCACAAGGTCAGGAGTTCGAGACCAGCCTGGCCAATATGGTGAAACCCCATCTCTACTAAAAATGCAAAAATTAGCCAGGTGTGGTGGCATGTGCCTGTAGTTCCAGCTACTCGGGAGGCTGAGGCAGAAGAATCGCTTGAACCCAGGAGGTGGAGGTTGCAGTGAGCCAAGGTCGCGCCACTACACTCCAGCCTGGGTGACAGAGTGAGACTCTGTCTCAAAAAAAAAAAAAACAAAAACAAGTGCTGCTGTCACTCATTTGTCATTGGCTTCTCCTTCCACAAAAAGCTCCTTGCCAGCAGTGACCAGCATCAACCCAACTTTGTACCCTACTGTCCACTTGGTGCCACCTCAATAAACATTAGTTGCATTCCCTTTGCCTATAAATCTCTTCTCCCACTCCCCTTCCTCACCTTCTTAACTCCTACTTGCCCGTAGGATCTCCACTAGTTGTCATCTCTTCAGGGAATTCTTCCCTTACCCCTGTGTTGTACATTCCTACAGTGCTGGAGCATCTACCACACTCTGTGACTACACACTAATGAGGGAATGTCTAGACTCACCCCAATAAGTTCTGAGAGGGCAGGAGCCATGCTTGCTTTTGTTCTCTACTGAATTCCCAGAGCCTAGCACAGTGCTTGGCACATAGTAAGTCCCTATTGATATTTGCTGAATGAAGGATGCATGGATAGCAGCCTGCCACCTATTAATGAATTTGAACCTACTTTACCTTGGGACAAAGTGGTGACATGCCGAGGAGAGCTCAGCCGCCCTTTGCCAGCCTGGCTGTAAGCTGCTATGCTCACACGATATTCAGTGCCTGGTTTCAAATCTCCAATCACTTCCTCCTGTCAATGACCAAACAAGAAAGATGCTAACAATCAGTAGATCTGTTTGGGTAAATTGTACAATTTCCACGAGGTTTATATCTCGAGGCCCCTGTGAAACTGCTTGGCACAGAGAATGTTTTGCTTTGTCTAGGACTGGCCCAGTTTTAAACTTTGCCAAGAAAAAAACAGCCATGACATATTTTCCAAGACTGGAGGATGGCCCTTTATTGAAATCTATCCATGGTCCTAGAACTAGATACATTCACACTAGCAAATGTTACTGTGAACATCAGAATTCTCTGATCAAAGTACTACGTTGCTGGAAGGCAGGTAATGATTCTTTCTAAGGCTGTAATTCCCCAGTTCCTTCTTTCCATTTACAGATTTCAGATGCTCAGGGAATAGCTGCAGCTGCACAGTGAGGTCTTGATTTGTACCTAGAAAGTAGGGACTGGAATTTTAGTTCTCAAATTTTAAACAGCATTAGAACTACCAGGAAGACTTTCTTAAAAGTATGTCTGTGTGTGTGTGTGTGTGTGTGTGTGTGTGTGTACTTCCCCTGCACAAAGGGCCCTGAGCAGGAAGCCCCAGCTGAAGAAACTGAGGTCTTGATTTGTACCTACAAAGTAGGGACTGAAGTTTTAGTTCTCAAATTTTAAACAGTATCAGAATCACCAGGAAGACTTTCTTAAAAGTGTGTGTGTGTGTGTGTGTGTGTGTGTGTGTGTGTGTGTGTGTACTTCCCCTGCACAAAGGGCCCTGAGCAGGAAGCCCCAGCGGAAGAGGGCTTTCTCCACCTTGAGCTTGGGCAAAAGTGGTGTGTCCCCAAAGCTACAGCGCTAAATAGTAATTGGGAGCCTGGGTCTGATCGGTGGGAAGCAGCAGCCCATTGTAGTGGAAAGGGCACTGGCATTGTAGTCAACCAGCCCTGGGCTTGAATCCTGATTCTGCCACTTATTGTTAGCTGTGTCCTTGATATTAAATTCATTAAGCCTCAGTTTCTTCCTCTGTAAAACAAGCATGACATATAACCATCTTGCATGATTGTAACATTTGAGATACTGTGTGTAAAGCAGCCAGTATGGAAGATGTGCTCAGGAAATGAGTGGTCATGATATTGTCTTGGGCATGTGGGAACCTTCCTCTTCTCTGCTTACCTAGGCTCCCCGACTACTCCAAAGGCCAAGCTCTCCCTTTGACACCTTCCCTGACCATGCAGGTCTGGTGATCTTACCCTAATGAAAATTGTGCCACTACTTTAACACATTTACATTGTATTTACTAAAAACTGTTACTATTTCTCTTACGGGATTATAAGCAACTTGAAAGCAGGGACCATGTCTTATAATTTCTTCACAAGCTCTTTTGCAGATGTTTGAACGTTCATTGTTGCTAAGAAGAATTAAGGGCATCCCTACAATTTTTTAAAGCATTCAACAAATAATTAATGAATACTTAATACAGTAGTTCTCAAACCCTGATTACACATTAGAATCACTCGGTGATCTAAACGACTGAGGCCCGAACTCCACTCCAGACCACTTAAATCAGAATCTACAGGGGACAGAACCAGGAGTCTATTTGTTTAAAGCCCTCCAGGTGATTCTAATGTGCAGCCAGGTTTGTGAACTGCTGTTCCAGAGCTTGGCCCATCTCTCAGGCCCTGAACTGCCCCATCTGTTCCCCCTCCTCTCATTGTCCTGATCCCCCTAGATCCAGTATCTACCAGATCCTTCTGTATTTACTATGCTCAAGACTCACACACCTTAAAAACAGTAATTCCCTACCATACCTGCACCCCTAGCTCCTCTCCTTAGAGGCAACCTCCTTGAAGTTCTCTTTGCTGCCTCACCTCCTATTTACTCCTGAACTTACGCCCACCTGGCCACTCTCACTAGAAACCTATTGAGATGTTCTTACCAAGACACCGTAACAACTTTGTAGTGAATCCAGTGAGTGCATCTCAGTCTTTAATGACTCGCTGCAGCTTTCAATACCATTGTCCACCCTTGCTTCTTCAATCTCTTGGCTCCCTTGGAAATCATGACTCTGCTCCTCCATGGTCACCTTCTACTTCTCGTGTTGCTCCTTTCCAATACCCTCCATCCACCCCCCTTTCTCTGCTACCTCTAAGGATTGGTCTTTCCCAGGAGTTCACCCTGTCACCATCTTCTCTTCTCCCTCGTAGTCTTGCTTGGGTAAACTCATCTCCCACTCCCTTAGCTTCTGGCACCACCTTCAGGGTGACACCTCGCGACTCTGCACCTCTAGCTCTGGCCTGCCTCCTGGTCTCCAGGCATGGATTTGTGAGTGTCTCTTGAACATCTACCCAGTGACTACCAAGCACCCCAAGTGTAACATAACCAAACCTCAACTAATCATTCCTCCTCCTACTGCCAAAACCAAACCAAAACATAGCTTCACTGCTTGCCTTCTCTCTCTCTATCTCTCTCTCTCTCTCATTACCCAAGGCCAGAATTCTTGATGCTTTCCTCTATGAGTTCACCCTACACCCCTCACCACCATCTAATCAGTTACCCATGCAGCAGATTCCACCTCTTTCATATCACTTGAATGTGTTTCTGTCATTTCATCCTTACAGCCCTTGAAGACCAAGTCCTCATAAATATGACAATGGGCTCTGATTCCCCTGCCACCAATGCTGCCCTGCCTGTACCTCCAGTCTGGACTCCACAGTGCTATACTACTTATCTTTCTAAATACGCAATCTGATCACGTACTTCACACTTTAAAACCCCTTAGAAGAGCATGTTTGTGTCCCCCTGTTTATCCTTCCAGCATCACCCCGTACCGTGTCCCCTCCTTACATTCTACATTCCAGTCATACTTAAGAACTTGGCAGGGCTCAAATTTATGCCATTCAATGCCTCTGGGCCTTTGAACCTGCTGCTCCCTCTGCATGAAATGTCCTTCTCCCTACTCCTGCCTGGCTCACCCCTACTCATTCTTCATGACTCAGATCAGCTGAGACGTTACCTCATTTCTCTGGCCCCGCCCCAGTCTGGTTAGGTGCCCCTCCTCTAGGCTGCCCTGGCGTCCTTGGTGCACCTCAATCTGAGCAATGCTCACCTTGTATTTTAATTATCAGTTGATTTGTCACCTTGTCCCCACCCACTTGAAGCCAGTAAGCAAGTTCTTATTCCCCTGGCATCCCAAAGCTTAGCATAGTATTACCAGACATCTAGCAAATGCTCAAGCAATGCTTCTTGATGAATGAATAAATGAACTAATGAATGATTAAAGAAAGAAATCAAGCCAAGATGTCTCATGTAAACAGATGACCTCATCAAGAAGCCAGCTGATACTACTGAGCCCTGCATCTTGACTCACAGCATCAGTACTCCTGCCCCAGGCCTTGGATTAGCACCTCCAGGGACAGGACTGACTCTCCTGCCCACCTCCCTCCAGCCACCCCACCATGCCTTTCAGACCTGTTCCCTCATCCCATTTCCACCTTGGTGCCCAAGTTACGGCCCCTTTGACTCTTTGCCTGGGTCTTCAGTCTGCCCCTCCCTCCCTCCCACCTCCACTCCATCCTACGTGTGGCTTCACAAGTGGCCTTTGCTGCACATGTGGACCTGCCTTCAGATCCCCTCTCCAGCTCTACTTCCTCACATCTGTGCTCCTGAGCTTCACCTTCTGTCTCCAGGTTTCACATCAAGTTTGGTGGTTAAGAGACTGGAGGCAACAGGTGGATCCAACCCTCTGTTCTCACTCCTCTCCTGACTAACACTCCAGGCTTTCCTCAAGGAAGCAGAAACACTTTCAAACCAACACAGCACTCTCCCAGGCTTTTGCTTTAGGATCCTTTACTCCTGGGAAGTCATGATGCTGGATGAAGTATAGGTGGTGATATGGATTCAGACAGTATTGTAGATATCACTTAATACCAAACACAGCTACCACTAATTACCAATGATGGGTGTTTCCTCTGTTTCATGAACAAAGGGAAAGAAGGCTATGTATAGCTTTATTTAATTCTTCCTTCAGTTCCGTGAGGTAGGTATCACTCTTATTTTCATTTACAGAGGAGAAAACCTAAGCCCTGAAAAGTTCACAATTTGCTCAAGATTTAGTCAGTGGCAAAATAGGGATTTGAGCCTTTCTCCGTTTGACACCAATGCCCAAGTTCTAATTGGCCAGTATATGTACAAAAAATATTAAATAATGTTTAAATCAACAACAAACAATATTTACCATAATCACTGGAAACTAGATTATTATTTCTTTACGACCATGGAAGTTAACGTATTAGAAATTTAAATGTTACCACTGAAAACCAAGCAAAATCGTATTTGTAGTTCCATATATAGATCAAAAAATTCCGGAACTCTTTATTGGATATGGAAGACTAGTGCTACCTTCAGCTTGGGTGCATTCTGAGGGGTAGAGGGTGAGCTTCCCTGAAGCTGGCTGTTTCCCGTCTGTCTCTTTTCCTGCACTGACACTCCGGAAAGTGGCATAATGGTAAAAATCAAGGGGGCTGAGTGGTCAGGGCCACAGAAACGTGTTGAATTCAGTGATTTCACTTTCACTTCCTCCCCTGACATCTCTCCTCTCAAATGGAATCCTCAATGTATTGTAACTTGTGATAACCCTTACAATTTGTAGTAAAATACCACACAGCATAAATCTTTGTATTTCTGTCCTTAAAGGTCTTACCATCACCACTTCAGCCTGGCATCAAACTAGGGCAGATGCTGAACATGCTCTTTTCAAAGTAGAGAAACAGTCTTTTGCTTTGTTTTGTTGCCTTGTGGAAGTCTGAAGACAAGTCAAGATGTTTATCTCTCCTGCACTTCATTTCTACACAAGTTAGTGAGAAACAGAGTCGGGGGAATTGCTTTCTTGGAGTAGAGGCCAGAGTGACCTCAACAGTCTCCCCTAGGCCCTTCCCCCACCATTTTTTGGGTGAAGCTGAGTGCTTTGCTGCAAAATACCCCCTACTTGGTGTTTGCCTGGTTCTTTCTGGAATGTAAAACCCCTTTGTCTGCTCAACACCGCTGGTGGCTTTATGCGAGCAGTGAATTCACATCTATAGAAGAGAAAATCAAGGCTGGTCACTGAGCCCAGTGAGAAAGCTCAGGTGACTTTCAGTACTCTTGCCTTCTTCACAGATTGCCAGAACAATAAACTTTCATCTTACAATTGGTATCATCATTATAGTTTTCATTTATATAGCATTTTGGAATTTATAAAATCTCTGTACGCCATCATTTCCTTTAATCTTCACAACAACTCTAAGAGGTCAGTCCTATTATCTCCATTTTACAGACAATGAGACTGGATTCAGAGAGTTTCTGTAACTGCCCTTGTGGGCAACAGTTGGTCTGATTTCCCTCATGAAACACACCATGACTTTATATGGTTCTAATCATCTGACTCGTAGACACAGCATCACTAACTAGTTCTGAAATGAGCACCTGGTTTTTCAGATGTTCAACTGCCTTTTCCATTCCCTCCATTCACAGTCTGTCACCTGGATGACTCGTCCCTCAGTATCCATTCTCTCCTTTCTCATAATAGAATCCCCATATTTCAGTTGGGCCACTCAAAGACTACATTCTCAGCCTCCTTTCCAAGTGTGGTCCTATGGCTAGATTCTGTCCAATAGGTTGTGAGTGAGAATGCTGAGGCCAACTTTTGAGATATCCCTTAAAAGGAAGGAGTGTGTTTCCTTTCCTCTTTTCCTCATCTATTGGCTAGAGTGTGGATGTGGCAGCTTAAGCCATTCTGGACCATGGGCAGGAGGACACAAGGGGTTGGCAGAACAATGGGTTGGAAGGAGCCTGGCTCTCTGATCAAGTGAAGCCAACAGAAAGTGACATCCAGACAGTTCCATGGGAGGAATGTAAATGCACATCTCATTAGAAACACTGTTAATTTGAGTTTCTGGCCTGTTAGACTTATATCTATCTAATACATGACACAATATACAAAATCAACCTGGGTTACCATGTAAGAAGAGCCCAAGAAAAGATGAGACTCTTCTTTTTTTTTTTTTTTTTTTGAGACAGAGTTTCACTCTTGTTGCCCAGGCTGGAGTGCAATGATGCGATCCCAGCTCACTGCAACTGCCTCCCAGGTTCAAGTGATTCTCTTGCCTCAGCCTCCTGAGTAGCTGGGATTACAAACGTGCACCACCATGCCTGGCTAATTTTTGTATTTTTAGTAGAGATGGGGTTTCACCACATTGGCCAGGCTGGGCTCAAACTCCTGACCTCAGGTGATCTGCCCACCTCAGCCTCCCAAAGTGCTGGGATTACAGGCGGCCACCGCGCCCAGCAAGACTATTCTTTACTGCATACTTTTCACTCTGCATTGACAAAATCATATTGAATTGTTCTGAACTGAAGTCTCTGACTCTGATTTCAGACCTCACCTTTACCTCCTTACATGATGCTGTTCTTTCTCCTCCTCCTGCTAGAAATACAGATCATTTGGCTTCAGAAATAAGGCTAGAGGCTGTCCTATTCACTAGTTCAGATGAGCACAGCTGAGAGGAGGCATGAATTGAGTAGAGCACTTGACTACTAGCCATGAGAGCCACGTTCTGCTGCTAACCTAGCTGTGTGGTCTTGGGGATGCCACTTAGCTTCTCTGGGCCAAAGATTCAACACTGAAAGTCTATGATTCTTCTAAAACAACCTTCATTAATAGCTAGTAAACTTGGATTCAACCTCACAGTTGACCGCACAAGTCAAGGCTGGGCCTCAGTTGCCTTAGTGGCAGTTGGGACCACCTAGCATTGTCCAGTGGAAGGCACCAGAGAAACAGAAAACTGCTATCTTCCAAGCATCCTTCCTCCAATGCGCTGAGGACAGCTGTGCAGAGCAGGGTGGAGGGAGGAGTTGTAAGGATTTCTATTCCCTGGTCACAGGAAGTTATTTTCCAGAGTTTTGCTACAGGGGCAGCATTGGCTTTGGAGGCTGGACAAATCTTCCTTATGTGGACCTGTCCTGTGTACTGCAGGAAAGTTAGCATACCTGATGCTTGTCTACCAAAATGCCCAGGAGGGGACAAAGGTACCCCCAGTTGAGAACCATTGCTAGTCCATCCCCTCATTTTTTTTTTTTTTTTGAGATGGAGTTTCACTCTTGTTGCCCAGGCTAGAGTGCAATGGCGCAATCTCGGCTCACTGTAACCTCCGCCTCCAGGGTTCAAGCAATTCTCCTGCCTCAGACTCCCAAGTAGCTGGGATTACAGGCGCCTACCACCAAACCTGGCTAATTTTTTTGTAGTTTTAGTAGAGATGGGGTTTCACTATGTTGGCCAGGCTGGTCTCAAACTCCTGACCTCAGTTGATCCACCCGCCTCAGCCTCCCAAAGTGCTGGGATTACAGGCTTGAGCCACTGTGCCCGGCCCCATCCCTTCATTTTATAGTTGAAGAGAAATTCAGAAAAGATCAGTGACTTCGCCCCTGGTCACCCTTGCTCTGATGAGAGAGCAGGAACACATCTTCTGATTCCTGTAAGTTTTCTCTCTCTAAGTTCTGGGTCAACCAGTAGACTCTAAAGCAGGGTGGTGGTGCATCACCGGGGACAGCAAGACAATCCACTGAGATGCCGGAAGAAAACACATGAACTCTATTTCTGTTTTATCTCCTCCTTTAAAATTCTGTGAGATTTTATAATGTACATAATATATTAGTACAGTAGCATATGTATAATTTACAAATACATAAATATTCATATACTGGTGCATGTTCAAATATTTTTTAACTGATGGCATGCATGATCAAAAAGTGTAAAGACCACCACCCTAAACATCCTTTTCTATTTCTAACTGTAAAAAATTTACCAGATTGCCCTGATTTGTTTTACTATTCTGTTTTCCAGGAGGAAATCTGGAGGGTATTATTTTAAGAAAAAGATAAGGTGGGCTTGAAATGCTGCCAAATTGAAAGCTACTATAAGGCAGATTATCAAACAATGCAGCCCAACTCCACATTATCAGCCAGGGTATTTTGGTCATTTTATCAGTTAAATCAGAGTAACTATTTGTCAACCCACTCCCCGGTTTAGCTTTCAATCCAGAAAACCAAATCTACCTTTTAAGGTAATCGGTCCTATCTTACTGAAAACACAATCTGTAATTGTTAGGGGAAATAAGGGATTGATAAAAGAGGAGGTAAAAGGAGGGGGAGCTACCTCCACAGAGGTGCTCACTTGTTAAATATTTTCTCTCCTTTTCAATCTGTTTTACCTACTCTTGAACCAGAGCTTAAATTACTTCAACCTTCAGAGAGGTTCCCCTTAACCCTACTCTGCCGTGTGAGATGAAGGAGTACATGCAGGGATAAAAGTGGCTTCCCCTAAATGATTAAAAATTCATCTTGTAGATTCAGCTGTCTGTGCTTACACTAGAACTAGGCACTCTCCACTGAGCCTTAATCAGCAAGAGGGAGATGCAGGAGAATCAACATTTTGATGAAAAGAGATCCCCTGAATTCTGGATTGGGACAGGGGTTTAACTTTTCTAAAACATGCTTACAAAAATTGCCTGATGATCAGGTTGTCCCTGGAGAGAGGAAAAAATAGAGGCAACATGAAGAGTAAAAAAAAAAAAAAAAACTTGCATGAGTAAAACAAATCTGTACAGCACCTGCCCTTTTGCCATGCACAGCCAAGGGCAGCAAACACACATCTTTGCAATACGAATCATACTAACCACTTACTAAGCTCTCATTCTCTGCCAGGTATCGTGCTGAAGTTTCTACAATCATTACCTTATAACTCACATCTTCATTTATAGAATGATAAGATATAATAACTCACATCTTTATCTATAGAATGATATGATATAGTAGAGCTCCTAAAACTTTCTCTGTTCTTTCCACCCTTAGTGTGTCAGTAATATTTATAGCATCTCTATGCCAAAAGAAATGTCTAACTGTTCCATTTATTAAGTAGTTATATCCAAACAACTTGGTAATAATAGTTGATATGGTTTGGCTCTATGTCTCCACCCAAATCTCACCTTGAATTGTAATAATCCCCATGTGTCAAGGGTGGGACCAGCTGGAGGTAACTGAATCATGGAAGTGGTTTATCCCATGCTGTTCTCGTGATAGTGAGTGAGTTCTCACAAGAGCTGATGATTTTATAAGGGGCTTCCCCCTTTGCTCAGCACTCATTCCCTCTCCTGCTGCCCTGTGAAGAGGTGCCTTCCGCCATGGTTGTACGTCTCCTGAGGCCTCCCCAGCCATGTGGAACTGTGAGTCATTTAAACCTCTTTTCTTTATAAATTACCCAGTGCCAAGTATGCCTTTATTAGCAGCGTGAGAACGGACTAATACAGTAGTTCACACAGATGTTGCTGTTTTCCTAAAAAATGTTAACTATTCTACTGTGCCCATGTGAGCCTGCTGCAGAGCCCTGGAGCACCCTGGCACACAGTTTGGGAATCACAGACACACTATGATATATGTCACTGAGGAAACTGAGACCTAGTAAGGTTAAGCAGCTGTTTTGTTGAAATGCAGAAATCTGAACACAAGTCATCAGAATCCAGGACCCATTCTGCTATATCAGACTCCTCCCATTGCCTTGCCTTTATCTCTAGTCTTGATTTCCTCTTTTCATTCTCTTTATTCTGCAACTCTCCCCACCCCCCACCCCCCACCCCCCCAAACACACACACACAAACACACACACACACACACAGATTGAGAGAGAGAGAGGCATGTGTGGACACATTCATGCTCATTCATCCCCTGGGCTCAAACCATTCCAACTGGGATGTCCCTCCCTTGAGTCTGCCTTTCCAGAAAGTTCCTGCTTTGGTCCTCAGTCCCAACTTTCACCTCTTGACCATTTGTTCTCACACTCACCTCTCCCTCTTCAAACCCTGTCTACTAAGCAGCATGTTAATAATGACATCTGATCTTACTTTGCTCCGTAATTGTTTTATCTGTGTGGATGTGGTTTTCAGAAGACTGAAAGCTGCCTCCAAACAGGGACTGTGTGTTGTCTTGTGTTGGGCATAGAGTAGCCCCTATGCTAGTTTGTCAAAATTGGCAAGATGATCAAATGCAGAATTTGATAGCATACTCTAATGCCTAGATGTTGATAATGGAGAGAATATATTTAACAGATAAATCATTGGGAATGATAACTACCATCCACATGGCTTTTATTTGATCCTCACAAGAGAATAATTATTACACCCCTTTCAAGGAAAAAAAGTTGAGGTTTAGACAGGTTAAGTGACTCTGACCAACATTACCCAACCTGTAAATGGAAGAAACAGGCCTAAAAGTCCAGAATGCTGGTCTCCCTCCCAGCCTTGTTTAGGTATATACAGCAGTGACCTTCAGAGAGATGCCAATATTCAGCCCAGGTTCTGTGATGGGCAGGATATCAATTTCAGAGGCACTGTCTAGACTCAAAGGCATGTATCACTCTTGATACCTGGACTGGGTTCCAGGCCAAGCAGTGAGCCCTGCAGGACACCAGGCTGGGGTGGCTGGGGATACTACTAGGGACAATCAGACTCCTTGGTGAGTTCAACGAGCTTATTGAAAGTTCCAACCCAACCGATCACCCTTTCTTGAGAGAGTAAACTACAGAGGCTAGGGTTGACAGCTTCTGCGGCCAATGCTGGGTGCTTAAGCAAAAGTCTATTTTGAGCTTAAAAGCATGTCATACAAAATAAAAGCAAGCTGGAAATGTGCATCTATTCCTTCTGAGTCATGAGAGCTTTGGTAGAACCAGCAAGGGCAGGGGCTCAGAGGTCAGTCAGCTCTGAGTTTACAGTTGATGCTGTTACTCGCTAATGTATGATTTGAAAAAAGTTACTTCACCTCTCCGAGTCTCAGCATCCTTGTCAGTAAAATGAGGTCATAGGATAGTTGTGAAGATTAAGCGGCAAAGCAAATGTAAAACAAAGGGTGGTGGCTGCCAGGTAACAGATGCTCAGTAAGTGATAGTTCCTTATCATGGATGACAAACAGGTTTCTCTCAGGTGCTGCTGCCAGAAGGCACGGATCAAACAGGAGTTAGCACCACCACCACCATTATAACAGTGTTATGAGCACTGGTGCTAACTCCTTTTAGAGCAATTCAAAAGGTTCTAGCCTGGAGTAGTGGCAGAATTAGGAAGGAGGAGAGGAGTGAAAGAAAAGAAAATTCAAGATGCGTAAGGCCAAAAATTCACTCAAGAGACCTTGATGAGAAACAGAAAAGAAAATAGATGAGGACCCAACAATCGGTTAGTGGAAGGATGGGGTACTGGGCTTGAAAAAAAAATAAACAATTTGGACCATTTAAATATACATTTCAAATTACATCTTCTTCTTCTGCATTGTGTCTTCAGGCAGCTGGGAAGATACAAATGCATCACATTTATTTATAAAGCTTTTATTGGGATTAAAAAAAAAAAAACCAGAACTGAACTTTATGAAGAAAAGAAGGGGAAAAGCCAGCTGTAAGGTGGCAGTTTTCTTGCATGATAAAATGGGGTTGAGTCCAGGATGGAAGCGTTTACGCCAGGACTCTTTCGTCAGATGCCTGTTTTCCAGAGATGTAGATGGCATGGTTCAGAGAAAATGTACAGGAATGACATTTGGAAATCCTAAAGGACTATTACAAGCATTAGTTATTATTATTACATGTACAGTAGCACACACACCAAATCAGCAATCCGCCCAAATAGTGCCCACGTGCTTTTGAGTGGGCTGCCAGGATGGAAAGACTCACCGTGGTCGGGATATCCCGGCTGAGAGGCACGCTGTGCAACTGCTCCTGCAGGGATTTATCTGCGCCAACCTCAGAGTAAAAGACCTTGAAAAGATGCAGACACCCTGGTGAGAGCAGAGCCCGTGCTTGTGTAAGATCAAAGGTTGTAATTGCACTCACAGTGGCAGCAGGCTCTGAGGTGCGTTGCCTAACATCACGTGCACTAGTTCTGCGGGAACACACATCAGACCTACTTGGGTTGGGTGGGGGGTGTTGCAAACTCAGAAGCCTGCGGAGTCCAGGAGGAAGACACATATCAATGAAGTGAAATGCAGAGGTCTGCACGTGGCTCGTGTTATTTTTCCCAAAATGCATGAGCCTCCCGGGTAATCTTTCATTTTCTCACTTTTGATAAGACATGAGCCCAGAGATATATTACTCTACTTTTAGAAAACAATAGGATGAGGGCTATGATCAATGGCTACTGTCCCTTGGTGAAATGGAGACAGTAGCAGGTGGTGGGATTGGGGTGGTACCGGGGTCTTACATTTCATCTAAAATAAGCAGCTCAGTTCCAGCAGGTGGAGAGGAATGTGGACCCAGTGTGGCCAGCTCTCCCCATATCCCAGAGAGTGCACAACTCCAAACAATTATGTGAAATGTCTTGACTTCTCAAAGTTGACTCATTTCTAAAAACACTATTCAAAGAAAACATTTTGGTGAAATGATATCAGCCCAATTTGCAGCCTCTGATAGATAAGAATGCATTCTCTGGTGCTTCCTCCATTTTGCCTCCCCACCTTCTTACTTTACATTATTTTGTACTTGTTGACAACATTCCACAGTGATTTCCTGTTTCCCGTGTTCATAGTTTATTCTCCAGATTTGACTATAGGCAACTGAATAGCAAAAACCATGTCCTTTTAGTTTGTATTTTCCCACAGCTGAACAGAGGAAGGACTGGATAGATCCTAAGTGAGTAATGCAGATGTGATGTGACATTCGGGGCATTTACAAATACCCTCCAAAGTGGGACATTTCTTCTAGCTTTACGGAGGGAGAATGGGGCAGTTATTGATATGGAAGGACAGATATCTAGCAAAAGCAAGGATGAGAAAGACATACAGTCACACGACACACCCACCGAGGAAACTCCCATGCCCGTGTACTCACAGTGTACCCAAGGATGGGACTTCCAGGATGCCTTGGCATTTTCCACTGGATGCTGAAAGCCGTACAGTTCAATGCGCCCAGCTTGATGTCAAGAGGAGGCCCTACCTTGCCTGCCCCCAAACAAAAGAGATTGTGTTAGAGGCTCCACACATCCCACCTTGAGTATACTTACACAAGATTTAAGAGTGCATTATCTGACAGATGAAAAGCATACTTAAAGATAATTCCAGAAATGCAGTCAATTTCTGATACACCACACCTATCTCAGCTGACCTCACTCACTTTGCTATCCCTTCCCAACCTGGCATCAGTAGATAAATCAGTCCAACTATTGCCCTCATTCTCTCGGGTAACTTCTAATAGGTCAGGGACCAGCAAAGGGAGATTCAGGGTAGCATAGACCACAAACATTTCTGACTTGACTCTCAAAGTTTTAAATGTATTAAAGTAAGATGACAGGCACATTTGTATTTACTCAATAGCATATATGTTTTATGTATACATTACATAGATGTGTTTGCTTATATAGCTAGGATATTCCTATTGTGGGACATTTAAAATATATAGTTATGTATAAAATGAAGTTTAAAAATTTCAAATGCTTTACTATCTATTTATCTTAAGCAACTTCATAGTTACAGATGATAAGATTTATAATCATCAAATAATATATACAGGTTGCCACAATTTAGAAAACATAAAAAATTATCTCTAATTCTAACATTCAGAAATGAGTCTTGTTAGCATTGTGGTATATCTCTTGTTGGTCACATGCAATTTGAAAAAAGTGTGTGTGTGTACGTGTGTGTGTTTCTATACAGTTGACATCCCTTATCTGAAATTTCAGATTTTTTTGGATTTTGGAATATTTGCAATATACTGAGCTGTTGAGCATCTCAAATCCAAAATGCTTCAATGGGCAGTTCCCTTGAGCGTCATATTGGTGCTCAAAAAGTTGGATTCCGGAGCATTTAGAGTTTCAGATTTTTGGATTTGGGAAGCTCAGCTTTGTGTGTGTCTGTGTGTCTGTGTGTCTGTGTGTGTGTGTGTGTGTGTGTGTGTACGGAGTCTCGCTCTGCCGCCCAGGCTGGAGTACAGTGGCGCCATCTCGGCTCACTGCAAGCCCCGCCTCCCGGGTTCACGCCATTCTCCTGCCTCAGCCTCCCGAGTAGCTGGGACTACAGGAGCTCGCCACCATGCCCGGCTAATCTTTTGTATTTTCTAGTAGAGACGGGGTTTCACTGTGTTAGCCAAAATGGTCGCGATCTCCTGACCTTGTGACCTGCCCGCCTTGGCCTCCCAAAGTGCTGGGATTACAGGCGTGAGCCACCGCACCCAGCCACGTGTATGTAATTTTTAAATCGTTTTGTTATATATAGTGATTACGTATATATACATACATGTTAATAATTTTAAGTCTTATTTCACTTAGTATATATATAGTACAAATAGCATATTTACAATCATTAAAATCATTATTTTTAACGGCTGTAAATTTTTCCATATAACACATGTGCCATAATAAACAGCATTTGTCATCCCGCTATTGCTAGGCAATTTATTCCCAATATTTTGCTATCTTAAGTAATGCTCCATGAGGGCAGGGACCAGGTCTATCTTGTTAAGAGTACAGAAACGAGTAATGGTAAAAGCACAATAAACATTCCTTAAGTGAATGAACATTCTGCAACTTGATTTTCCACTTACTAATATGTCCTGGTGAGATTTCTTTTTAACTATTGCATGTAATTCTCCAGCATATCAGTTAGGATACTTTGCAACTCACAGAGATCTAATGTATCTATTTAATGGACTGCTGCTAGGGCTTGTCATCAATGTTTTTAATAACAGAACCCAAAGTTTTTCTAGTGGATCAAGTGATAGAAGCCCAGTGCTGTCAGCAGGAACCATGAGGTCAAAAGTCAGCTCCCCTCTGCCCCATATACACCTACGATTGTCACCACTCAGAGATTTAATTCTTAATGATCTCTCTGACTCTGCCATTAAATCTGTTCCAGATTTAATGTCTCATCTGATTGGCTAGACTTAGGCTATGTGGCTTCCTCTTGGCTCAACCAAGAGGCAGTAGAGGAAGGATCAGTCCTTTCTGGTTTCTAAACTGGGAAATCACAGGATGAGACGAGTTCTGGGAATTGTTCTTCCACCAAGCCCATCCACAGTAAAGAAGGAACCCCACAGGAGGATAGGATCATAGAAAAGAGTAGTGGGAAGTTGGATGGCCAAAACTCTGCTTTTCAGAGCACGCATGTACATTAACTATTACTCCATTGATTGACATTGCAGTTATTATCAAAATATCGCTGGTAAAAATAATGCTGAAAAGAACATCTATATCTGTGCCTTTTTGCACACATGTGCCAGTGTTTCTAGGATGGATACCTATAAAATTTATCGAGTACATACATTTTCATTTTTACTACTAATGACTTATTGCTCTCCCCAAAAGAGTAAATGCATAAATCTTTAGGTGCATTCAATTATTTATTTGGGTAAATTCTTAAAACAGAGCTCTTGTGTCCAAGATGGTATCTCGACCTTGACACTATTGACATTTGGGGCTGCCTAGTTTTTGTGGGGGCTGCCCTTTTGCATTACAGGATGTTGACCAGCATCCCTGGTCTCTACCCACTAAATGACAGTAGTACTCCCCAACCCGTCGTGAAAACTAGTAACATGTCCACACATTACCAAATGCTCCCCAAGGGGCAAAACTGCTCCCCGTTGAGAACCGTTGATTTAAGGGAATGAATATTTTAAAGATTTCTAATAAATATCATCAAACTTACATTTAGAAAATTAACCAATTTAGAAGTTTATAGTGGTGTACATGAGATGTATAAGTAACAGTATAAAGTAACACAGCCCCACCAGCTCTTACTACTACCACTTTTTAAAGAATTTTTGCTCAGAGAATGAAAAAATTTGTTTAAAAAGCCACAGACTAGGAGAAAATATTTGCAAAAGAAATATCTGATAAAGGTCTGTTATCCAAAATATGCAAATGCTATAGAGAAAACATTTGTGTCCTTCCAAAATTCATATGTTAAACTCTAATTCCTAATGTAATCATATTTGTAGATGTGGCCTTTGGGAGGTGATTAAGTCATGAGGGTAGAGCCCTCATGAACAGGATTAGTTCCCCAAAAGATACCCTAGAGAGCTCCCCCTCCCCTTCTGCTATGTGAAGACACAGCAAGAAGACAGCTGTCTGTGAGCCAGAAAGTGAGCCTTCACCAGACACCAAATCTGTTGGTGCCTTGGTCTTAGACTTGTCTGCCTCCAGAACTGTGAAAAATAGATTTCTCTTGTTTATAAGCCACCCAATCTATAGTATTTTGATATAGCAGCCGAACAAACTAAGATAACAAAGAACTCTTAAAACTCAACAGGCCGGGCATGGTGGCTCACGCCTGTAATCCCAGCACTTTGGGAGGTCAAGGCAGGTGGATCACCTGAGGTCAGGAGTTTGAGACTAGCCTGGCCAACATGGCAAAACCCCATCTCTACTAAAGATACAAAAATTAGCTGGGTGTGGTGGCAGGAGTCTGTAATCCCAGCTACTTGGGAGGCTGAAGCAGGAGAATCGCTTGAACCCAGGAGGCGGAGGTTGCAATGAGATGAGATCTCACCACTGCATTCCAGCCTAGGTGACAAGAGCAAAACTCCATCTCAAAAAAAAAAAAAAAAAAAAACCCTCAACAATAAAAATAAACAGACAATGAGTGAAAAGTGGACCAAAAGATTTCATGACAAAGACACCAAAAGCAATCACAACAAAAGCAAAAATTGACAAATGGAATCTCATTAAACTTAAGAGCTTCTGCACAGCAAAAGAAACTATCAACAGAGTAAACAGACAACCTACAGAGTGGGAGAAAATATTTGCAGTCTATGCATCTGACAAAGGTCTAACATCCAGCATTTGTAGGGAACTTAAACAAATTTACAAGAGAAAAATAAACAACCCTATTAAAAAGTGGGCAAAGGACACGAACACACATCTCAAAAGAAAACACACATGCGACCAACAAGCATATGAAAAAAAGCTCAACATCACTGATCATTAGAAAAATGCAAATCAAAACCATAATGAGATACTGTCTCACACCAGTCAGAATGGCTATTATTAAAAAGTCAAAAAATAACAGATGCTTTCAAGATTGTGGAGAAAAGGGAACTCTTATACGCTGTTAGTGGGAGTATAAATTAGCTTAATCATTGTGAAAAGCAGTATGGCAATTCCTCGAAGAGCTAAAAGCAGAAGAACCATTCGACCCAGCAATCCCATTACTGGATATACACCCAGAGGAATATAAAGCATTCTACCATAAAGACACGTGCATGTGAATGTTCATTGCAGCACTGTTTGCAATAGCAAAGACGTGGAATCAACCTAAATGCCCATCAATGACAGACTGGATAAAGAAAATGTGGTACCTATACACCGTGGAATATTATGCAGCCATAGAAAGAAAGAGATCATGTCTTTTGTGGGAACATGAATGGAGCTGGAGGATATCATCCTGAGCAAACTAATGCAGGAACAGAAAACCAACTACCCTATGTTCTCACTTATAAGTGGGAGCTGAATAATAAGAACTTATGAACACAAAGAAGGAAACAACAGACGCTGGGGTGTTGGGAACAGGCCTCCAAATCTGGCCATAAACTGGCCCCAAAACCGGCCATAAACAAAATCTCTGTAGCACTGTGACATGTTCATGATGGCTATGACGCGCACACTGAAGGTTGTGGGTTTACCGGAATGAGGGCAAGGAACACCTGGCCCACCCAGGGTGGAAAACCGCTTAAAGGCACTCCTGAACCACAAACAATAGCATGAGTGATCTGTGTCTTAAGGACATGCTCCTGCTGCAGATAACTAGCCCAACCCATCCCTTTATTTTGGCCCATCCCTTTGTTTCCCGTAAGGAATACTTTCAGTTAATCTATAATCTATAGAAATAATGCTTATCACTGGCTTGCTGTCAGTAAATATGTGGGTAAATCTCTGTTTGGGGCTCTCAGCTCTGAAGGCTGTGAGTCCCCTAATTTCCCACTCCACACGCTATACTTCTGTGTGCGTGTATTTAATTCATCTAGCGCTGCCGGGTTAGGGTCTCCCCAACCAAGCTGGTCTCGGCACTGGGGTCTACTTGATGGGGGAGAGTGGGTGGAGGGAGATGAGTAAAAATATAACTTCTCTGGGTACTGGGCTTAATACCTGGGTAAGGTAATAATATGTACAACAAACTCCCATGGCATGTATTTACCTATGTAACAAACCTTCACATGTACCCCCAAACCTAAAATAAAAATAAAAAAAGAAAACAAACCAAAAAAGAAAGATGGACCAAGACCTTAACAGACATCTCACCAAAAAAGATACCACAATGGCAAGTAAGCATATGAAAACATGCTCCACATCATACGTCATCAGGGAAATGCAAATTATAACACCAATGAGATACCATCCCTGTATGCCTATTAGAATGGCCAAAATCCAGAACACTGACAACACAAAATTTTGGCAAGGATGTGGAGCAACAGGACTCTCATTCATCACTGGTGGGAATGCAAAATGGTACAGCCCCTTTGGAAGGCAGTTTGGCAGTTTCTTACAAAATCAAACATGCTCATCATACCACTGGCATGTGCACTCGTTAGTATTTACCCAAAGGAGTCAAAAACTTACGTCCACACAAAAAACTGCACATGGATATATACAGCAGCTTTATTCATAATTGCCAAAACTTGGAAGTAAACAAGAAGTTCTATAGTAGGTGAATGGATAAATAAATTGTGGTACTTCCAGACAACAGAGTATTATTCAGTGCTAAAAAGAAATGAGCTATCAAGCCACGAAAAGGAAGCTTTTCCTTTCTCCTTCACTTAGCCTTAGAATAGGCTAAGTGAAGAGGCCTATTCTAACATAGTCTTAAAGGTGGCTGAAAAGTGGAAATAAAGATAATGGAAATGATATATCAGTCCCTTGTAAAACCATAAAATAACCAGTAAGCACAGCCTCATCCATAGTCTCAATCCTCAAAGTTTCCACATCGAGGAAACTTCAGTGGGTATCCCTAAGTGAAAGAAGCCAATCTGAAGAGGCTACATACTGTATGATTCTAACTCTATGACATTCTGGAAAAGGCAACAGTAAAAAAGACCAGTGGTTGCCAGGTATTAGGAGAGAGCAAGGGATGAATAGGCAGAGTTCAGAGGGTTCTTAGGGCAGTGAAACTATTCTATATGATACCATAATGGTAGATACATGTCATACATTTGTTTAAACCCATAGAATGTACAACAGAAAAAGTGAACCCTAATGTAAACTATGGCCTTTGGGTGAGAATGATGTGTCAATGTAGGTTCACCAACAAATGTACCACTCTGATAGGGGATGCTGATGACGGAGGAGTCTATGCATGCATGGGGACAGGGAGTATGTGGGAAATCTCTCTACCTTCCTTTTAATTTTACTATGAATTTGAAACTCTAAATAGTCTTTTAAAACCTTGGCAAATTTGAACAAAAATAGGTTAAATATTTTAGCATCTTTTTTTGGCTATTTTTCTTCCTATTTTCAAGTATTTTGCACATATTTAATCGGGTTTTAGTTTTTTTCTCACTGATCTGTAAGTACCCTTAATTTGTGAAAGATCTGAATTATTCACCTATATTTTCTCTAGGTAGTTTTATGTTTGCTTCCCCCTGTGTAATTATCCAGTACTGGCCACATTTATTGCTAAGCGAAGAGGCCTATTCTAACACAGTCTTAAAGGTGGCTGAAAAGTGGGGGAGAAAGATAACGGAAATGATTTATCAGTCCCTTGTAGAACCATAAAATAACCAGTAAGCACAGCCTCACCCATAGTCTTAGGAATATTTCTTGCTTCCTTTGCTCTGGGAAAAATTGCAAGTGATCAAGGCAGGCTCCTTGGGTCACTAACAGGGGAACCAGTTCTTGTATCCCTTGTGTATCTGCAGTGGTTCAGTACAGAAAATAGAAACGCTCTAGGTATTTTAAACAGGAAGATGGGGTTATGGAAATTGGTAGAAAGACTAAAGAAATTAATTCAGGAGTCTCCAATGGCTCTATTAGAGAGAGACAGGGAGAGAGAGAATGAATGAGAGAATGCTATAGTGGTGATTCAGAACCAGGAAGCCTCTGCCTTCACCCCCACTACTGGCATTACTGCTGCCACAACTGCTTCCAGACACCCGCAAGACTGGCGATGGGTCCTGGAATGATGAGTTCTTATGTTTTGATGGCCTTGCTTGGCTGGAGAAATAGCAGCAGGAAAATGGCCTGCACCTCACTCCGGCCTTCCCTGTCTCTCAAGAGTATATCCAATTGGTGAGACCTAATTGACATCCAGAATATTGACATCCAGAATATTGGCTACAAGATAGTCTGGAAAATGTAGTTTTTATTTTTCCAGGCTTTGCATTATAGTAATGGCATCTAGAAGGAGGGTAAAACAGTCACCAGAAGGTGAACAAGCCAATCTAAGGTATCCATGACCTCTTGGCACCCATAAAAAGCGTGAATTGTAATGTGCTATCCCTTTTACCTTCATATTCTGTAGGAAAGTATTTAAATCGGACCCTGCTGGGACCTGGTTAGGTATGACTCCTATTTTATTGGCATTTTCACTCATTTATTTGCTCTTTCACACACCTAACATATTGAGCACCCTATACATACCAGGCACTGTCAGTCTCTACATTAATGATGAAGAGAGACACAGGGACACAAATTAGCAGGATATTACAATTGGGTGTGATAATTAGGGTTGGAAAGTTGGAGCACTTTAGTGGCCCATAGCAAGGACATACCAGGCTCTGTGCAATAGACCCATAGGAACGAGGCAGACAGAGTGGGAATGGGAAACGGGTCCCAGGCAGAGAGAGCAGCATATACTCTTCCCCAAAGAACTGGGGGACAAACCACGAGTATACAACTACTGGGACTCCATGGCTGGGTGGATGGGGGTAGTGAAAGACAGAACAAAAGTGGAAATCCGGTGACTCCAAGGATTCTAGCTTGGGCAACACAGAGAAGGAGGATGCCAGTCACTCAGCTGGAAGTGACTCAGCTTGACCACCCACGAAGTTGGAGGTGTGGTTGCCGGCAGCTGGTGAGTGAGAGGTGGCCCAGTCAGACACTTGGACCCAATAACAAAAATATTCCAGATGCATCAGTTAAATATGGGATCTCAAATTATAGAAAATAATTGAATTTTTAAAATCAGACTTTTAAAATTTAGTTGTTTATTTATTTATTTATTTATTTATTTATCTTTGAGATAGAGTCTCCCTCTGTCACCCAGGCTGGAGTGCAGTGGTGTGATCTCAGCTCACTGCAGCTTCCATCTCCCAGGCTCAGTTGATCCTCTCACCTCAGCCAACTAAGTAGCTGGGACTACAGTCACGTGCCACCACATCTAGCTAACTACTTCTCCTTATTATTGTAGAAACAGGGTCTCACTATGTTACCCAGGCTGGTCTTAAAATCCTGGGCTCAATCAATCCTCCCGCCTTGACCCTAAAAGTGTGGGATTACGGCATGAGCCACTGTGCCCGATCTTAAAACCAGACTTAGAGGAAGAACCTTTCTAAGCTTAAAAGAGACTAAAAATATATAAATTTTTAAAAAATAATTGAATCTACATCATAAAACTTTCATCATGCTCTTTGAAAATTACAAAAGAAAAATTCAAACAACAGATGGAGGGGTAAAAAATTGCAGCAAAATGAGAGGCCAAAGGATATCTTTATTATAAAACTTATGCATATTAATAAGAAAATTCAGACCCTAATAAATAAAATATGAAGAGACAATTTGCAAAAAAAAAAAAAAAAAAAACAAGTATAGCTAGTAAACACACATGGGGAAATATTCAAATTTGCTAGTTACCGAAGAAATACACATTTCAAAAATTGAGATGTTTTCACCTATTAAATTAGCGAAGATATTAAAACAAGAGTAACACTGACAAGGGTACATGAATGCACTACTCTCGAAAAATTGCTTGTGACAGTATAAATGAGTATTCAGACATTGTGGGAGACACTTTGGCGGCAATATGCAATGATATCCAGGGCCATAAATCCGTTCTTATCCTTGGGCCTCCAGAAATCTGATTATAGGCAGCCATAAGGAAGGAATCTTAAAAGAAGAGAAGGCTACTAATATGGTTTGGATCTGTGTCCCCGCATGTCGAATTGCAATCCCCAGTGTTGGAGGAAGGGCCTGGTGGAAGGTGACTGGATCATGGGGAAGGATTTCTCCCTTGATGTTCTCGTGATAGTGAGCGAGTTCTCGTAAGATCTGGTTCTTTAATAAAAGTGTAAGGCACTTCCCCCTGTGTTCCTCCTGCTCTGGCCACGTAAGACATTGCCTGCTTTCCCCTTTGCCTTCTGCCATGATTGAAATTCCCGAACCTCCCCAGCCATGCTTCTTGCACAGCCTGCAGAACCGTGAGCCAATTAAACGTCTCTATTTCTAAATTACCCAGTCTCGAGTGTTTCTTTACAGCAGTCCAAGAACGGACTAATACAACTACCCACATGCAGATGTTCTTCATAGTACTACATGTGATACGGAAAAACTATAAGCAGTCTAAATATTTAGAAAGGGCAATAGTTAGGCCAAGTATGGTGTATCACCTGAATCTACTGGTATACACACAATAAACACAATATGTACTTGTGGTATCTTGAATTGGACCCTGGAGCAGAAAAAGAACAGTAGTGGGAAAACCAGTAAAATTAAATAAAGTCTGTGGTTCAGTTGACAGCACTGTACTATCACTAGTTAGTACTATCACTAATTCATTGTTTAGATTTGACAAATGTGCCATGGTTATGTAAGATGTTAACATGAGGAGAAATTGGTAAAAGGTGGATAGGCATTCTCTCTAGTGACTACCCAACCCTTCTATAAATCTAAATGTATTTCAAAATAAAAAATCTATTAAAAAAAGAGGCTTGTATGACACTGTGGCAAATTATGATGTAGTATTAAACAGAAAAGCATACTCAATTGCCACCAACACTATTATTACAGTTATTTAATATGCTCATTTGAAAAATAACTTGAAGGCAAGAGAAGAAAGCTAATTGATACATTAGGGTGGCTGAGATGAAGGACAATTTTTCTCCCATATTCTTCTATTTGGCAAGCTTTCCAGAATGTTATATTGTTTTCCCAATTTTAAAAGTTCACTTTCAAAAATATTTTTACATCCAAAGATCAAAAGACATGTGGGTGCGGGTATAACCACACTCCTTGGTCACTAAAGGAAATCTGCAAAATAACACTGCTTCGTGAAGTTTGCACCAGTTGGGTTGGAGCAAATGGTGCTGTCTCATGTTTGCAGTCTGTTTCTCTGCATTTCAGGGTAAGGCTAAAAATAGTTTGTGATGAATGATGCAGATCTTTTAGCTCTCAATAACAAAAGGTAATATACCCACGTAAAATACCCTTATTGGCCAGGTGTGGTGGCTCACATCTGTAATCCCAACAGTTTGGGAGGCTGAGGTGGGTGGATCACCTGAGGTCAGGGGTTTGAAACCAGCCTGGCCAACATGGTAAAACCCCGTCTCTACTAAAAATACAAAATTAGCCAGGCGTGGTGTCGCATGCCTGTAATCCCAGCTACTTGGGAGGCTGAGGCAGGAGAATCGCTTGAACCTGGGAGGCGGAGGTTGCTGTGAGCCGAGATTGCGCCATTGAACGCCAGCCTGGGTGACAGAGCAAAACTCTGTCTCAAAAGAAAAAAAAATACGCTTATGGGCCAGGCGCGGTGGCTCACGCCTGTAATCCCAGCACTTTGGGAGGCCAAGTTGGGCAGATCAGGAGGTCAGGAGATCGAGACCATCCTGGCTAACATGGTGAAACCCCATCTCTACTAAAAAATACAAAAAAACGCCAGGCGTGGTGGCAGGTGCCTGTAGTCTCAGATACTCAGGAGGCAGGAGAATGGCGTGAACCTGGGAGGCAGAGCTTGCAGTGAGCTGAGATTGCACCACTGCACTCCAGCCTGGGTGACAGAGCGAGACTCCGTCTTAAAAAAAAAACAAAAAAAAAACCCCTTATCAACAGACACAGCAAAACGAAGGTGCCCAGGAAGGAGGTTGTTAGTGCTGTGAACAAGGACACAGGGAATTGTCAGCGGACAGTGACCAAAGCGCCATCAGGGAGGACCTGATTATAAAGAGCACAGAACAGGCGGCCATTCGCTCCTCTCTACTTCGGTTGCTGCTCATCAGCTAGAACAGGATTTTTCAAAATGTTTTGCTCTCTATGTCCTGGATTCTCGAGGACAGTTCTGATTCTGAATGATGTCTCACCATCATGTCCCTTTGGGCCCCCATTATAGCAGTGGAAGCCAGAGGGGCACAACCACTGGCCCTCACAGGAAGGTGGGCCAGGTCTCACAGTGTCTGGGAGAGGGGAGATAGGCCCAAGACCAGGGCTCTAGCACCATGCCCTCATGAAGGTTCTGAGCGGAGCTGTGGGAAGCCCAGTGCTCCCAGCAGGCTGTCTTCACACACACTCACCTGTCACCACAAACTGAGTGGAAGAGTTTTTTCTCTTTCTCAAATAAATATTTGTAATATTTATATAAATAAACATATTAATATATACGTAAACATAACATTTATGTAGTTCTATAATTATTATAATTTTAATTTTCAGGTATTTTTTTAAAAGAAAATAAAGGTAAATAAAATACAGCTAAAATTTCATACTGAATCTCTTTCCTCTTCCTTCCTCTCTTCCAGAGATAACAACCATTCTGATGTTACTGGATTTTATCCTCATGAAGTATGTACTTTTATCTGCATGTTTATTTTTCCTGGAATAACCTAACTGCTCATCAGTAAAGAGATGGATAAATTATGGTTTACCCATACAGTGCGCCAGTATCTTTACCACTTGAATTTATTTAAAAAGAGTATTTTGTATTTCTTTAAAAAGAGAAAGATCTATTTGAGAGGACAGAGAGAGGGAGGTGCCTTTGTAAATCTTAAAGCAATGCTCAAACCTTAGTCTACTTCTGATCTTTGCCTCACTCCTGGCCTAGAAATCATCTTTCTTTGGTTTCTAAATCTGTCGCCACTTCTCCATGCACATTTCGGTTTCTCAAATGTTATTGCTGCCATCTTTGTCTGTTTCCTTTGTCCTGCTGGTTACTACTCTTCTCCCCAATTTACAAGCATTTTAGTGGGGACTGAAGGGACCAGTAGTAAGTATGTGTCTTCAACTTACCATGTTTGCCAGAGGTAGTGGAGGAAGATATTATTCCCACTTTACAGATGAAGAAACTGAGGTCTAGAGTCTGTTGAATGAGGATCTTGTCAATGGGACAGTGAGGAGCCAGGTAGAGAATTTCTTCCTCTCCCCACCCCTTCACATTGATGTTCCTGGTGACTCTGCCCAGACTCCCTGTTCTCAGCTCCCACTATACCCTCTTCCCTGCCAGTCATTGCCACATATATGCTGTGGCTCCCGCACCCATTTCTCCAGCCCAGCCCTTCCCTTCAGAGGAGCAGGCCTAGGTACCCAACTGCCAGGTGGACCCAGGTGACACTGGGCCTCTCAAATTCCACATAACAGAACTGAATTCATCATCTTTCTTTTTGACCCGAGCCCCTCCTGTAACCCTGGTAGATGGCATCACCATCCACCATGACTTCCAGAAACCTGCAAGTCACCCTCAGCGTCAAATTGGTCACACTGTCTCCATCCTCTCTTCTTCAGGGAAGCCTCAGAATCCTGCTCAACCCTGGACCTGGAGCAGCACTATTAATTGTTCAGAGCTGTGCATGCAGTGGAACCCACTGCCTTCCCCCGAGCCTAACAGATACGGTTTCCCTTTCCACAGCTTCTGCAGCCTCTTTTGGAGAATGTGTGTTTGTAAATGAAACTTTTTTTTTTTTTTTCTATAAAGCAGTTGAGTGCAGCACAAAGGTTGGGGCCATTGGATTGGAACCTCTAAAACCTGTGTGGAGAAGGGCTTATAAATGGCAGAGAGAAGGAAGTACCAGAGGCTTTCTCAAGTGACATTTGCATTTTGAGGACAGCATTTTTCTATTTGTGTATTTGTTTGAAGTGTCCTTGAGGGCAGGGCAGGACCCAGTCCAGGCCCATCTGAAGCTGTATTTGCAGAGGAAGCATATTGATTATATAGACATTGTATTATTGGGGTATGTGTGGAGGGGGGCAGGATAAACGGAGGAGTAAGCCTCCAGTGGGACCGCCTATGGGCTAGAGATAAGTTTTAGGTACAGAAAGGTGGTGAACCCAGAAAGGCCAGAGAAACCATCAGGCAAAGTCACAGCACATGGTCTGGTATCACCATAAGAGACGTGGAGACATTAGGACATAGTCCCAATTGCAATGAGCAAATCAAAGTAATTCTCTAAATCTCTTCCAGCCACCAGAGAGAAACATAAGAGGGAAACCACCCAAGGCTTTCCTCACATCTCTGCAATGTCTGAATCATCAGGAAAAGCTTTGCCTAGGGCAAGTAAAGCTTTTTTTTTTTTTTTTTTTTTTGAGATGGAGTTTCATTCTGTCATGCACGCTAGAGTAGTGGCACGATCTCAGTTCACTGCAACCTCCGCCTCCTGGGTTCAAGTGATTCTCCTGCCTCAGGCTCCAGAATAGCTGGGATTACAGGCATGCACCACCACGCCAGCTTAACTTTTTACTAGAGATGACGTTTCACCATATTGGCCAGGCTGGTCTCAAACTCCTGACCTCAAGTGATCCGCCCACCTTGGCCTCCCAAAGTGCTAGGATTACAGACGTGAGCCACTGTGCCTGGCCGAAAAAACTCTTAATGAAACAAATTTTTTTTTATAGTGGTTATAACTCTTAAGTCTTCTGGGATCTTATCTGTTACATAGAAACATGCTAGTGCTTCCTCAATATTAAAAAAAATCTAAGTAGTAGGCCACTTACGTGCGAGACAAGTAATATTAAGCAGTTAAATATAAAAATAACACTTGTTTCACCAATAACGGTTACAAATGATGGAAAAATATGGTACATAATGGAAAACTAGTTTTGAAGAAACATAGCATTTGAAACTAAAATAATGCATCTATACAATATGCCCTGAAGCTGTGTTCCTATAAACTAGAAGCTATACTGCTTAAGAGATAAGTAAATAAAAAGGGTGCTTCTTTGCTATGAGGGAGAGTATGCTTGAGCTTTTTTCTCTGGAGGACTTTCAAAACGGTATTAGGCTGTTGCATTAGAAACTTCTGAATAATTAGGTCAATTTCTTATGGAAATTTTATTTCATAAAATACTTCAAATTCTGAGCGAAATTCATCTCTGATTCAATTAGTTTTGTAATCCAATTCATAAAAACACTTCAAAATGCAAACAAAAATATCATCTGTGACAGAAATACATTGCTAGCTTTTTAGTTATTTGATTTTCACAGAAAGAACCAAGTTACATTCACTGATGCAATAGAGAATGCCCAGACTAACTAAAAATAGTCAGAAAATTCCAAATAGGAAAACAAAAACCATATTTCCATCTGTTTGAAACTTGTTCCAACTATTATTATTAAAGCAGCACTATGAATGTGTAACCCAAAAAAAAGTGGCCACTGGAGCTACTTCCAAGGTGATGCCCTCAAGGCAGCAGTGAAAATGTGGGTTTAAGACACAGAACAGTGTTTGTTCTAGTTACCTGTGGATTAAAGAAGTTGCCAGTCACTAAGGAGCAGCAGGAAGAGTTTTCCAGATCCCTGCTGGCTTTTCTCTGTGGAGCAGTTACCCTACACATCACAATCACGCTTCCCTTTGAAATTCATCATGCCAGAGTGCAATTCCAAAGAATAGTTTGCCACTCCAGAGAGTAATCCATCATACCCGAGTGTAATTCCAGGGAGTAATCCATCATTCCCAAGTGTAATTCCAGGGAGTAATCTACCTTTGTGGAGTGCTTCGGTTTCCTCATGTCCTAGTCAATGCACTGGATTAGATGATCATAAATTAGAGTTCCTCCCTAAATACTTCATGGGGAAGTATCTGCAGAGTACTAGCAGTGAGCAGGAAAGACACCACTTGGAACAGCTCCTCAGGGCAGTGCTCCCTCAGACCCAGGCAAACGTGGGCCCTGTTTTAGAAGGACCAGTTTGGATCCTCCTCTAGCCACACCACTCCCCATGAGCGGAGTGTGGAGTCCCAAGCCAAAAGGACATTCCTATGGAAAGCCTGTGCTCCATCCACTCCTTGGGTACTCATGACCCTGGAATTCCCTGCCCAGAGAGTCCCGAGCCCTTTTCCTGGTCCTCAGTGGCCTTGTCCCTGGGCGTGTCCTTCTGAGGGTGAACTGTGCTGCTAGCCATGTGGGCCCTCAGGCAAAAGGGTGGCCAACGGGTTGCTGTGCTCCAGGACGGGCAGTGGACAGCACTAGCTAGGGTTATGGGCAGGTGTCCATGCGTGTGCATATGAACATCCTTCAGGGAGGGACAGGGTGAGGCCTGGGGCAGACCAGGGCTCGGCGGGGCAGTTCTCTTCAAGTAGAAATAGAAGTTGCCTCCTCTTGAAGTAGATATTCAAGGAGTCTGAGAAATTGGAATTTGAACCTGCTCTTTCTGGTCATTATGAAAGTGTACTATATATTTGTCAGGTTAGAAGGAGAGAAAATATTGCGTCTAATAATTTGTTAGCCTATTTAACGACTTGTAGGTTTTTAAGACAAATGTACGTGGGCTTCTATGGGAACTCTTGTGCTCCATGCACCAGTGTCAGGGGTAGGTCTGCACCTCTGAGTGTCACGCTGCTTCACAAACTGGGCTCAGCTGGGTTGTAAATGGATCTCACAAAGGATTCTTCTGGCCCAAGTGTTGACTTCTGGCAGAGAGCAATCCATGCTGAAAGCCTCTAGCAGTGGTTCCTGTTTAGACTCAGTTGGAAATCCCAGGGGAGCACAGATGCCACAGATCAAGAGCTGCTGGAGACAGTGGCAGCACCAAAGAGTTGACAACCTACTAGAGTCAGTCAACGCAGTTATGTTAGAGAAGGTAAAGGCACAAAACCACTTCCAAGTACCTACTCTGTGTGGGAGCCTGCACAGTGTGACCTGTTTCTGTCACCAACTCAAGCTCACTTCTTACATCACGGGGCCCCAGTCCCCGGGACCATGGATCAGTACTGTTCTGTGGCCTTTTAGGAACTGGGCAACACACAGCAGGAGTTGAGTGGTGGGTGAGTGAGCCAAGCTTCGTCTGTATTTACAGTCAGTCCCCATTACTAGCATTACTGCCTGAGTTCCGCCTCCTGTCAGATCAGCAGCATTAGATTCTCATAGGAACACGAACCCTATTGTGAACTGTGCATGTAAGGAATCTAGGTTGTGCACTCCTTATGAGAATCTAATGCCTGATGATCTGTCACTTTCTCCCGTCACCCCCAGATGGGACTGTCTAGTTGTAGGAAAACAAACTCAGGGCTCCCACTGATTCTACATTATGGTAAGTTGTATAAGAAATAATTACTTCATTCTATATTACAATGTAATAATAATAGAAATAAAGTACATAATAATTGCAACATGCTGGAATCATCCCACCTCCCACCCTCATCCATGGAAAAAAACTGTCTTCCAGGAAACCAGCCCCTGGTGTCAAAAAGGTTGGGGAACTTTCTAGAAGGGTTGTTGCAGATGTTATAGTCCACAGTCCTTACTAGGAGTTCCTATGTGGTCATGCTCCAGGCCCATGAGATGGTAAGAATTCATATTAGGGGTAAATATCATCTTGGCCTTTCCCCGGTGGTTCCTCCACACCTTCTTTGGAAAGGTGACCTTGTTCCAGAGCCCTGTCTCCTTTAGCAGACCCCAAACTCCCAGAGGGGTCCCAGGCTGGGGACCGCTGTCTTACATCATCTAAGAAGGCAAGCAGGAAAGCTATGCATCTCCACCCACCAACCTCCTATCACCACACATATACACACGCGCACGTAAGCATATGCACACATGCAGACACACATATACACAGGCATATGCACAACACACACATCCTCCCACCTCAAGGAGAAACTGACTTACAATCATTTAACAATTGGAGGAGGACAAAGAAGCACAGACTATGAAACCTGACAAAAGCATCTGAACAAGATTATGGTGTAGAAGCTTTAATGCTAGCAGGGAGTTTCAAATTCATCTAAGCCAGTGGTTCTCAAACTTCTTTTGGAAGCATCAGAATCACCTGAAAGACTTGTACTAACTGCCTGCTGGACCCCATCCTGTTTCTAATTTCACTAAGTCAGGAAGAGGTCCCAAGAATTTGCATTTCTAAAAAGTTCTGAGGAGATGCTGATACTGCTGCCTCTTGAACCACTGGTGTAGTCTAATATCAGATTTTAATGATGGGAAAATTAAAACTCAGAGAAGCTAGTGTCTTGTGTGAGGCAACAGTAGTTAGGGAGAAACTGGAATGAAGACCTTGATTTATTGAGTCCCTAGCCAGGTGCTTTCCACCACCTAGCATGTTCTTCCAAATTTTACACTGCCATGATGGCTTCCAATTTTAACTGGGCCCTGTTCTCCATCCATACGGTAACCCCCAAGTCTTGTTGCTTCAACATAGACAGCCTCTTAGGAGACACCTCAATGGCAGTAATTCCTAATTGGAGAGGATGCCCCTAGGCAGTGTTTCCAATCTCTAAATGTCTGAGTCAAGAGCACTGTTTCATGGAGTTTAAAGAAGCTCCTGAGGTGGCCCTGACATGCCCCTGCTCCTGCCTGAGCCCCACTGTGAGTCCCTTTCTGCCAGGTGATCTCACCCATTTGTATAGTGTTCCCAGGCACCTGCTAAATGTGTCTTTTCAAGTATGCTCTGCATATCTAACTGGATACTTCAGCCTTGATGGCTAACAAACACACCAAATGCCAAGCGTTCCAGATGGAACCCATCATCTTCCCCATTCAGATCTCCATCTCCTCCCACATTCCCCATACTCCTGAAATCTGGGAGTGTTGTTCACACCTCCTCTCTCTGTGTTCCAGATATGACTCTCCATGTTGCCCCAATAGCCCGTAGAATGTCAACTCCACGAGGGCAGGGACTTTTGTGTTCGCTCTTTATTCCTGGCACCTACAACAGTTTCCGACCCTGAATAGGCATTCCATAAGTATTTGCTGCCTGATTGACTAAATGGCTGACTGAATAAATCTCTGTCCTCCTTCTAGCCCTACTGCTGTGACTGTATCCAGCCTCCCATCAACCTGTGCTGACATCTCTCAACCTGAATTTTCTCTTCTAGGTACAAAGACCACTAGGGAAAAGAAATCAGGGGGTCAAGCATGGGGTCATCTCTCCACATCAGACCCCTGTCTTGGTTGGGACCAGGCTCAGGTTCCAGTCATCCCCAGTCTGAAGGTCTAAAGAGAATGTCTCACTCCAGAGAACACTGGGAGTTGGTGGTCTGCTAAAGGAGACAGGGCACTGGAACAAGGTCACTTATCCAAAGAAGGTGTGGAGGAACAACTGGGGAAAAGCCAAGGTGATATTTACCCCTAATATGAATTCTCACCATCTCATGAGCCTGGAGCATGACCACATAGGAACGCCTAGTGAGGACTATGGACTATAACATCTCCAACCAGCCTTCTAGAAAGTTCTCTCAGATAACCTCAGGAACTACGGTTTATTCTCTCAGAAAGCAGCCCTCTCTAGAATTCCTCTGGCTCATTGCTAGATGAGTGGCTTTTTTGAGTTATTGTGACCACGCTGAGGGTCTTTCCTGAGGAAAGAGAGAATCACATTAAAACACCAGAGGGCAAGCATGGTGGCTCATGCCTGTAATCCTGACACTTTGGGAGGCCGATGCGGGTAGATCACCGAGGTCAGGAGTTCGAGCCAGCCTGGCCAATATGGTGAAATGCTGTCTTTACTAAAAACACAAAAATTAGCCAGGCATGGTGGGTGCCTGTAATCCCAGCTATTCGGGAGGCTGAGGCAGGTGAATTGCTTGAACCCGGGAGGTGGAGGGGATTACAGGCATGAGCCACTGTACCCAGCCTCTGGTGTTTGAATAATTTTAGACTTATAGGAGAGTTACTATAGTATAGTATACTAGATAGTATAGAGAGTATAGTATACTATATAGCTAACTAGTTAGATACTATACTAGTATACTATAGTATATATAGCATATACTATACTATCTAGCTATCTAGTTATATATATAGTATATAACTACACTATATAGTTAGTATAGTATACTATCTACAGTTAGTATACTATAGTCAGATAGTATAATATATTATTCTATCTATAGTTAGTACAGTATACTATAGTTAGATAGTATACTATAGTATACTATACTATCACCATAACTCTCCTTTAAGTCTAAAATTAATAAGTCTAAAATTAATCCAAAATAAAACAACTGAAAAAAATGAGGGTCCTCTTTCTTTCATCACCACAATCCCAGCAGGAGACTCTCTTCCATGAGGCAGGGCCCATTTACCCAGGCGAGGGGAGCAGAACTGTCCCAAGTCCTGAAAATCAATAACAGAAACCTGGTATCTTCCCCGAGCGCCCGCTCACAGCCATTGAACAACTGCATTAACTCATGGGTGAGAACACCTTTCCTTCTTTCTCTCATTCTCAGGATCAGGTTTCTCTCCGGTTTCCTCCTGCCAACACTGGCCTCCAGCACATAAGGCAGCACATCTGGTGAGGAGCTGTCTAATCTACACCTGCCTTAGGAAGCAACTTCCCCCTTACCCTCATACTGGGCCAGAATCTGGCCTCTGCAATTCTCCTGATCGAAGCTTGAAACATTTTGCCAAGTCTTCACCTGTGGCTCCTACCTGTAAAGCCATTGGGTTAGAAGAAGATGGGGTTTAATAATTTAATAAGCCACACAACTTTGTATGTAGTACAAAAGGGTTGACATTTCCTGTCTTTCAAAGAATAGAGATCAATAATCATTTTTAAATGGAAAACAAACCAACCACATCCCTTTTCCCAAAAAGCTGGAAACTTAGACTCATGGTTCTGGGATATGAACTTGCTAGGGATGATAACAGCTATAATTTATTGGCCACCATCTCTAAGCTTGGCGTTCTTTGGCATTTTACAAAGACAGTCCGCTGCCCCCAAACCTACAGGGCACAATTTGGAAAACAGAAAAAAAGATTCCCCTTCCTGGCAGACATAGACTCCAAGGCCAGGCACAAGGCATGGTAAGAGGATGTAACCTGCTTCCAACCCTCCATCCCATCTTCACCCTTTCCCTGCCCTACTCCCTCCTGGGCAGCTTCGGTCTCAACATCTCATGGCTTAACAAGATGATACCCAGCTGAATTGCGGATCTCTGCCTTCTCAGCTGCATGCAACATTATATAAGTTACTCTTTTTAATTCTTTCAAGAGCTCTGCAAGGTAGGTTTCAGTAAATCCATTTTTCAAATGAAGAAACAGAAAACAGATATTTTTTTGACATGTTCAAGATCATAGAAAGCGATCTTGCTGCATCCGTGTGCAAGAAGTCAGGATTTGACCGTGGGTCTCTCTGACTTCACAACAGATGTTTCCAATTACTTCCAGGATCACATGATAGAATGGACACCGGAACATTGCCGGAAGCAAGCAGACTACCACATGGGGCAGTAATTGCTGGCAGAAGTCACATCAACCACTCATCCTGCTCATTCTGTCCTTGGCCCAAAGCAGCAAGTCTTCTCTTGCTATCATTTTTTCTTGGTAAGAACTTAAAAAAGTGACAGGAAAACTGAGAAATTTTATTTCCTCAGATTTGAGGTTGAGGAGCAGACTGGCCTGGCAAGGTTATTCTCCAGAAGAGAAGTAGTGGAAACAGCTGAGTTGGAACTCGTGTCCCAAGGGTGTTCAGGGTGCACTGAGGGGCATGCTGTGAGCACATGGGCTTTGGAAGGCAGTGGAATGTCATGGAATTGAGCCCATAGTATGGAAGAGATGCAGAATCTTTAACAAAAATTGCCAAAATCACAAAAATGAGGGAATGAAGAATCATCATAGCTAAAATGTATTCAGTAATGTCAGCAGCAGTTCTTGGAGCTTTGGATATGTTAACTCATCAATCCTCACAACAACTCTACTAGGCAGGCACTATTATTGTCCTATTTTAGGAGTGAGGAATCTGAGAAACAGAGAAGTTAAGTAGCTATTCCAAGGTAATCCAGACAGACCATGAGCCAGTACCACTCCAGAGCCTGGGGCCCTTGGGGAGTAACACATGGAGCTTCATGTTTGCATCTGGTTAGGATGGAAATGACACAGTCATGGGCACTGGAGCTGGTGAAGAATCACACTCCAAAGAGGTAAAAGGTTCGATCAGAATCCTAGAGAGAGCCTGGGGTTGCTCTGAGCCCTGAAATAGGGGTCCAAGCAAACCAAGCAAGCAACCAACCAAAGAACAGGAGGCACCCCATGGGCTATACTAGTAATAAAATTAAATAAAAATATCAATAACTGCTTTAAGGACCAGATTCTGTGCTTAGGATTTTTTTTTTTGGGGGGGGGGACAGAGTCTTGCTCTGTTGCCCAGGCTGGAGTGCAGTGGCGCGATCTGAGCTCATTGCAACCTCCGCATGCCGGATTCAAGCAATTATCCTGCCTCAACCTCCTGAGTAGCTGGGATTGCCAGTGCCTGCCACCACACCCAGCTAATTTTTTGTATTTTTAGTAGAGACAGAGTTTCACCATGTTGGACAGGCTGGTCTCGAACTCCTGACCTCAGGTGATCCACCTGCCTCGGCTTCCCAAAGTGCTAAAATTACAGACATGAGCCACCATGCCCGGCCTGTGCTTAGGCATTTTAAACATATATTCTCATTTAAACTTCACAAGAAGCCCATTGTACAGATGAGGAAACTGAAGCCGAGAGAGAGATTAAATAACTTCCCCCAGTCACACACCTCATAGGTGACAGCTAGGAATCCAGGTCAGAAACCAGCCTCTCACTCACTGGCTCTTTAGTGCTCTCTCTTGTTGGGGAGGACACCAATTTCCTCTCAAGCTTCTAATTTCAGAACATCTATATAAGGTCTGTTCAGTTGGGAGCAATAAGATCTTATGATGAATTGAGAAAGTATAACAGCAGCATGTCACACATAAACTTTTTAAACACAAAATGCACTTATATATTGTGCAATGAATGGTGGTATAGCTTGTGAAGGGACAGAAGTTTCATAACATGGATGGTGCCTATCAGGACTTATGATATCAATAAGGAGAAAACATATGCATGACTGACACAATAAAGCGTGATGAATTGTCTATTTTCTGGCACAAGCAAATCATGTCACAGGGAGTAGAGAAGAGGGGAACCATAGAGGCTGGAATCACTAGGGACTATAAAATCTAAGTTAGAAAATCAATACCTAGTAAATGAGATTTGAGATATGCAAAGTCACCTTAAAGAGATAGGATAATAAGACTTGAAAAAAGTGCAAAGCTAAATCATCCTGGATGCACCTTCTTGGTGTCCTAGCTGGTATCTATGCTGATTTTAGTCAACGCTCATGTTATACCAACTGTTAAGTATTTTGACTAGCCTCCTGCTATTAGTCAGGATAGCCTAGGTTGGCTATTATAGCAAATGACCCCCAAATATTGTGGCTTATGACAAGGATTTTTTTGTCATGCATTCTAGAAAGTCATCAAAGCCCAGCTGCAGCTCCGCTCCATACTGTCCCCACTGTGGGGCCCATGCTAATGGAATAGCCTCTATCTGGAGCATGGCGAAGCATGTGCTTACTGTTCAAGCTCCTTCCCAGTGGTGACACAAGTGACTACCACTCACCTTTCATTGACCAGAGACAGTCATATGGTCCCACCTGAGTTCAACAAGTCACCATTATGGATTAACAATAGCATTCTGCCAAGGTGTGAAGAAACACCATGTCTTTTGGGTGGGTGGTAAGGCTTCATATGGAATACAGAAAAATCTAAGTCAGAGAGGAAAAATATGGCAGTGCTCACCTAGGCCCTGTCCAGGGGACCCAATGCCTGGGAGCCCTTCTAGGGTCATATGTACATCCCTGAGGATCTCTTTTCAACATAGCAATCACTCTGTGATCTGTTCAGGGTCCAAAGACAGGCAAGGAGAACAAAACTATCAGGCATTTGCATACGTCTACTGCCCACATCCTCACATTCACATAATGGTTCTGGCTCTGCCGGACCCTCTCTTGAAATAGTGGACTTAAATACCCTTTAACTGTAATTAAAACACCATGGTATTGGCATAGGAATGGACAGGAAGATCAATAGAACAGAACAGATAGCCTTGGAATGTATAAAAACTTAATTTATGATAAAAAAGACATCTTGGATAAATGGGGAATGGATGAATTATTCAACAGATAACATTAGGACAGTTGGTTAGCAAATTAGAAGAGAAAATCAATTTCTAGCTTAATTCATACTACACACCAACGTAACTTTAACTCCAAATGGATTAAAGAATTAGAAAAGTATATATTGGTAAAGCCATAAAACAAGAAGATTCTCCTCATTCACACCCATTCACCCCAGCATAATTACTTTTAAGTTTTTCTTAATAGAATAAATCATACACAAAACAAACATTATACAACACATTTTTTAAAAACGTTTCTTTCTGTCAAAACAACAACCAAAGTTAAAATGCAGCCTGGGGACAAATATCTACAGACAGACAAAGATTAATATCATTTAACATATAGGAGCTGGTTTTTTGAAAGGATCAACAAAATTGATAGACCGCTAGCAAGACTAATAAAGAAAAAAAGAGAGAAGAATCAAATAGACGCAATAAAAAATGATAAAGGGGATATCACCACCGATCCCACAGAAATACAAACTACCATCAGAGAATACTACAAACACCTCTACGCAAATAAACTAGAAAATCTAGAAGAAATGGATACATTCCTCGACACATACACTCTCCCAAGACTAAACCAGGAAGAAGTTGAATCTCTGAATAGACCAATAACAGGAGCTGAAATTGTGGCAATAATCAATAGTTTACCAACCAAAAAGAGTCCAGGACCAGATGGATTCTCAGCCGAATTCTACCAGAGGTACAAGGAGGAACTGGTACCATTCCTTCTGAAAGTATTCCAATCAATAGAAAAAGAGGGAATCCTCCCTAACTCATTTTATGAGGCCAGCATCATTCTGATACCAAAGCCTGGCAGAGACACAACCAAAAAAGAGAATTTTAGACCAATATCCTTGATGAACATTGATGCAAAAATCCTCAATAAAATACTGGCAAACCGAATCCAGCAGCACATCAAAAAGCTTATCCACCATGATCAAGTGGGCTTCATCCCTGGGATGCAAGGCTGGTTCAACATACGCAAATCAATAAATGTAATCCAGCATATAAACAGAGCCAAAGACAAAAACCACATGATTATCTCAATAGATGCAGAAAAAGCCTTTGACAAAATTCAACAACCCTTCATGCTAAAAACTCTCAATAAATTAGGTATTGATGGGACATATTTCAAAATAATAAGAGCTATCTATGACAAACCCACAGCCAATATCATACTGAATGGGCAAAAACTGGAAGCATTCCCTTTGAAAACTGGCACAAGACAGGGATGCCCTCTCTCACCACTCCTATTCAACATAGTGTTGGAAGTTCTGGCCAGGGCAATCAGGCAGGAGAAGGAAATAAAGGGTATTCAATTAGGAAAAGAGGAAGTCAAATTGTCCCTGTTTGCAGACGACATGATTGTTTATCTAGAAAACCCCATCGTCTCAGCCCAAAATCTCCTTAAGCTGATAAGCAACTTCAGCAAAGTCTCAGGATACAAAATCAATGTACAAAAATCACAAGCACTCTTATACACCAACAACAGACAAACAGAGAGCCAAATCATGAGTGAACTCCCATTCACAATTGCTTCAAAGAGAATAAAATACCTAGGAATCCAACTTACAAGGGATGTGAAGCACCTCTTCAAGGAGAACTACAAACCACTGCTCAAGGAAATAAAAGAGGATACAAACAAATGGAAGAACATTCCTGGCTCATGGGTAGGAAGAATCAATATCGTGAAAATGGCCATACTGCCCAAGGTAATTTACAGATTCAATGCCATCCCCATCAAGCTACCAATGACTTTCTTCACAGAATTGGAAAAAACTACTTTAAAGTTCATATGGAACCAAAAGAGAGCCCGCATCGCCAAGTCAATCCTAAGCCAAAAGAACAAAGCTGGAGGCATCACACTACCTGACTTCAAACTATACTACAAGGCTACAGTAACCAAAACAGCATGGTACTGGTACCAAAACAGAAATATAGATCAATGGAACAGAACAGAGCCCTCAGAAATAACGCCGCTTACCTACAACTATCTGATCTTTGACAAACCTGAGAAAAACAAGCAATGGGGAAAGGATTCCCTATTTAATAAATGGTGCTGGGAAAATTGGCTAGCCATATGTAGAAAGCTGAAACTGGATCCCTTCCTTACACCTTATACAAAAATCAATTCAAGATGGATTAAAGATTTAAACGTTAGACCTAAAACCATAAAAACCCTAGAAGAAAACCTAGGCATTACCATTCAGGACATAGGCGTGGGCAAGGACTTCATGTCCAAAACACCAAAAGCAATGGCAACAAAAGCCAAAATTGACAAATGGGATCTAATTAAACTAAAGAGCTTCTGAACAGCAAAAGAAACTACCATCAGAGTGAATAGGCAACCTACAACATGGGAGAAAATTTTCGCAACCTACTCATCTGACAAAGGGCTAATATCCAGAATCTACAGTGAACTCAAACAAATTTACAAGAAAAAAACAAACAACCCCATCAAAAAGTGGGCGAAGGACATGAACAGGCACTTCTCAAAAGAAGACATTTATGCAGCCAAAAAACACATGAAAAAATGCTCATCATCACTGGCCATCAGAGAAATGCAAATCAAAACCACTATGAGATATCATCTCACACCAGTTAGAATGGCAATCATTCAAAAGTCAGGAAACAACAGGTGCTGGAGAGGATGTGGAGAAATAGGAACACTTTTACACTGTTGGTGGGACTGTAAACTAGTTCAACCATTGTGGAAGTCAGTGTGGCGATTCCTCAGGGATCTAGAACTAGAAATACCATTTGACCCAGCCATCCCATTACTGGGTATATACCCAAATGACTATAAATCATGCTGCTATAAAGACACATGCACACGTATGTTTATTGCGGCATTATTCACAATAGCAAAGACTTGGAACCAACCCAAATGTCCAACAATGATAGACTGGATTAAGAAAATGTGGCACATATACACCATGGAATACTATGCAGCCATAAAAAATGATGAGTTCATATCCTTTGTAGGGACATGGATGAAATTGGAAACCATCATTCTCAGTAAACTATCGCAAGAACAAAAAACCAAACACCGCATATTCTCACTCATAGGTGGGAATTGAACAATGAGATCATATGGACACAGGAAGGGGAATATCATACTCTGGGGACTGTGGTGGGGAGGGGGGAGTGGGGAGGGATAGCATTGGGAGATATACCTAATGCTAGATGATGAGTTAGTGGGTGCAGCGCACCAGCATGGCACATGTATACATATGTAACTAACCTGCACAATGTGCACATGTACCCTAAAACTTAAAGTATAATTAAAAAAAAAAAAAAAAGAATGAATACAAAATACGACAAAAACATTTTATGGTGCATAGAGAAAAATGGACAAAACGCTTACATAGACAAGTTATTAGAAAAGGTAAAATTTAAAAACACAGAAAAACATTCAAATATTTTACATGAGTGATTCAAATATTACATGAGTAATTAAAGAAGTACAACTTATTGCAACCCCGAGGGCCATTGCTAATAAATCGAGACAAGTTTTTTTAAATGGTAGAATCCAGTTCTATAAAGGGAGTGTTTTTATATGTTTTGATTAGTTATTTTACTTGGTAAAACTCTTTTAGAAAGTAATTAGGCGATGTATGATGACTCTTTAAAATATACTAATATGCCCTAGTATTAATACTTCTCACAATGTATCCTAATGAGATAATCTCAGATATGGAAAAAATATTTTATGCATGAGCATGGTCTTCTCAATATATTTGTAATACTTAAAATTTAAAACAGCATGAATTCAGGTAAGATGTTAAAGCAAATTATGGTAACATATTTGTACTTGATGGCCTATTACTGAAATGATGCTTGCCAAGAATTTAAGATAACACGTGGAAATGTTTTTGTTATGATGCATGTAAACAAGGCAGTCTATGAAATGAATGCATGTACAATATAAAATTATGTAGAGCCTCCCTTTGTATCTGTCTGAGCTAAAAAAATTATGCAGAGCAAAATCATGAGATAAAAAAATCAGAAAAGATTAATTGTGTTTGGCTCAAAATCATTAATTTTTCTGTCTACTTTTCTGTATATTTTATTTACTTATTTTATTTTATTTTATTTTTTCTGAGACAGAGTCTTGCTCCATCCATCACCCAGGCTGGCATACAGTGGCACCATCTCAGTTCACTGCAACCTCCACCTCCTGGGTTCAAGCAATTCTACTGCCTCAGCCTCCCGAGTAGCTGGGATTACAGGTGCACACCACCACGCCCGGCTAATTTTTGTATTTTTACTACAGAGGGGTTTTTACCATGTTGGGCAGGCTGGTCTTGAACTCCTGACCTCAGGTGATCCACCCACCTCCACCTCCCAAAGTGCTGGGATTACAGGTGTGAGCCACTGCACCCAGCCCACATACTTTAACTTTTCTCTAAAGAGTGTGCATTACTTTTATGACAGAAAAATAAGCATCTTCATAATTGATAGTAATAATTGAGTTTTGACTGTGTCAGGTGCCAAGCTTTGGGCACTTTACAAAATCAGGGCAAGTATCTACAACCAAAGGCAGAAGAATAACGTCTAACACATTTTAGATGCCAGATATATTCTAACTGATCCCATATATTTATCCTGTAGGTGTTATTATCATCCCTGTTTTACATAAAAGAATCTGAGGTGGCCAGGCGAGGTGGCCAGGCGCGGTGGCTCACGCCTGTAATCCCAGGACTTTGGGAGGCCGAGGCAGGCGGATCACGAGGTCAGGAGATCAAGACCATCCTGGCTAACATGGTGAAACCCCGTCTCTCTAAAAATACAAAAAATTAGCCAGGCGTGGTGGCAGGCGCCTGTAGACCCAGCTACTCGGGAGGCTGAGGCAGGAAAATGGCATGAACCTAGGAGGTGGAGCTTGCAGTGAGCCGAGATTGCACCACTGCACTCCAGCCTGGGTGACAGAGCGAGACTCTGTCTCAAAAAAAAAAAAAAAAATCTGAGATACAGAGAGACAGAGTAACTTTTGCAAAACCACACAGCTGGTGAGCATGTGATGGAACCACGATTTGAACCAACACAGATTGGCTCCAAAGCCAGCACTTGTAACCACACTATACAGAGATTATTGCATTTAATCATCACAACACCCCTGGGAATAAAGTAACTATTATTATACCGCATTATAAATGAGAAAACAGGCTTTGAGAATTAAATGACGATGGTTACAGGGCTAGCAAGAATGGACTCAGGCACTCATACCCCAGAATCCCCTCCCCTTCCAAACCACTGGATTAAATTGCCTTGTGAAATAAACTATATATATATATATATATATATATATATATATATATATATATGTCCCATACTTCTCTCTTTTTTCCTCTGCTGCTCCCTTTTTCTTGGTTAAGGGCATAGAGCCTCATTGCTCAGTTTGTCGTTTGTCCAAGGACCTCTTGTAACCATTCCTTCCTTCTGTTTCTTTGCCTTTTTTGCATCCCCTTCTCATTGTCAGCAACTCTAGGATTGCCAACTTCACTTCAAGTTTGTGATTTGTTAAATATCTTGGTAGGGAGGGAAGTGTAAGGGCTTTTCAATGTTTTATAGATGTCTTTATTTCCATTCTTGCTGTCATTATTGCCAAAAACAGAAGAAACGAAAAAAATGCAAAAAACAGGCAGGTTTGTCCATCAATGGACGAACAAAGAAAATGTACACACACAATGGGATACTATTTAGCCTTTTAAAAAAGAAGGAAATCTTGTTATTTGCAACAGCATGGATGAAACTGAAGAACACTACATTAAGTGAAATAAGCCAGGCACAGAAGGACAAAGATCGCATGATCTCACTTACATATAGGATCTTAAAAAGCCGAACTCACAGAAACAGAGTAGAATGGCGGTTACCAGGCAGGGGCTGGGGGATTGGGGAGATGCTGGTCAAAGGATACAAAATTTCAGTTAGACAAGAGGAGTAAGTTCAAGAGGTCTATTGTACAACATGATGACTGCAGTTAATAATAATGTATACTTGAAAACTGCTAAGAGAATAGATTTGAAATGTTCTCACCACAAATAAATGATAAGTATGTGTGTTGATAGACTTCCATTAGCCATTCCACAATGGCTGCATATTTCATAACACCATGTTGTACACCATAAATAAATATAATCTTTGTCAATTTTTAAACATTTGAAAAATAGACAGGTGGCTGCTGTATAGGAAATGTGACCAACCCATGGTTCCAAGTGGGAGAAGGAATGGCAAGGATCCAAGCAGAGGAAGGGTCGCAGGGCAGTGGGAGATTAAGGATGGGGTAGGTGCTGACCCCTGCATCTCTCTAGGGCTGTCCCCATCACAAGGCTCTGTGGCATAGCCAAAGTGTCACCCTCAGATGATCATTTTTCAGTAGTTCTCACATGTGAACAACTCTTTGTGACAAGGAAAGAGTTTATTGGCCAAACTGGCTTAAATAGTGGCGTGTCAGGTCAAGTGCCTGTGAAACAAGAATCTTTAGAAAGATCTATATCACTACATCTGCAACCTTGTGTTATGTTCAAAAATCGCCTGCAAATTCAAGCCACAAGGGTACATATGGATAATGGCCTTAATATTTATGTTAAGGCATTAGGGAAAAAATTGATATTTTTTTTTTCTTTTTGGGAGTTAAATTATAACAATCAGATAGATTCCTAGAGAAGGAGGTAAAAGAATGAAGAAGGTAGGAGGGAAGAAAGGAAATTGTACAGAAGGCATGGGTAGAATAGCTTCATATGAAAATAGCTAAAGAATAATTTTAACAGTTTTTGAGCCCTCTCTGTGTCACACAGGGTCTGACAAGTGCATATGTAGAACTCATTTAATCTTCACAGTCACCTCATGTAGTAGGTTGTTATATTATTCCCAGTACACAGATGAGGAAACTCTGGTACAAAGTGTACAGCTAGTAAGTGAAAGAGCAAGGATTTGGACTCCAACTCTCTCACCCTGGAGCCCACAGCTCTCAACCACTTTCCTAATCTGAAGAAAGCAACCTCAGAGCAAAACAGTGGCTTACAATAAATAAATGAAGAGGAGGAAAGATTATACTGTTTGGGGATTTGGAGGATTACCAGCTAGAAAAACATATGTGAAAGGCCATCCCAATCTGTTTAGCCGCTTTAAAAGATAAGACTTGACTGTTGCTCTAGGGATGAAATAGCATCTAGTGTCAATGCTTCTCTGTGTGTTCCTCAAGCACTCGGCAATCCTTGAGGTCCTGAATGGTGCTAGCAACTTGGAATTCCCCATCATGGCCTACTTGAGCCATCGCTGTCATGGCTGATGCCATCGTCTGGCATTACACTAGCAGTGGCATTTGGTGTTACTGTGCAATATTGGGTCACTGTCATTTATTAAGGTGTAGGCAAGCTGGATTTTGTCTGTCCCCTAAAGAGCTAAATTTACTGTCCTGAAGTGGACTGGCTGTCCCCTTTGGATGTTGTACTGGAGTGAGAGGGACAATTAAACAAAAGAAGCAAGTGCTAGGCTGAAATATAAGCATTCTCAGACACCAGCCACATGGGGAGCTGCAACCTTCATGTATGCTTTATGGTACAAACACAGTGTTCTTGACTCAAGGCTTTAGGTCACATTGTCCAAGTGTTCCTTTGCTTACAATGAGTACACACAGCTGATGGTTGTGGGCTTCTCAGTATGGGGTACATTGGGCTCAAAAAACAGAAAAGGAGAGAGAGGGCAGAGCAATTCACACCACAGGCTAATGGGGTGGGGCAAAATCTCACTGCCTTTCACTCCCTCAGTTTCTTTTCCCTACTAGTGCTAGTGATGGGCTTAAATATAATCAACATGCAGTGGGCAAGAGAAGAGTGAAATGTTTTCATTACTGTTTGCATGTCTCAACCTTGCCTATACTCAGTGGTGTGCTGGTAAAAGTTTTTCTGAAAGACCCAATTTGTAGTGCATACCAATTTCTGTGGTGTAAATACTCATACCATGGCCAATTTTAAGTTACCATTGTAGTATCAATGAACACGACTTTGGGAAGAGATGTGCAGTAGCACATTATTATGTAGTATGTACTTCCATGGTACAAATAGTAGATGTAAATAACTTCAAGAATACAGACAACACAAAAATGTAGTAAAATAATTAGTAAGTGATGAGTTTTGAGCATTTGATGATAAATTCATATAACATAATTTAATTTTTAATAATGGCTATGTTGGCAGCTGGTTTGCAAAATCCCTGAAAAGTTAACAATTGGCTCTTGTGAGTCTGTAGGAGCTGTCTCTAGTATACCAGTGTTCCTAATCCTATACAGCCACCAACACAACATTTCAGATTCCTAGCTAGTCAGAGCCCACATATTGTTGTACAGTTGGGCAATGCAGTGCACAACCTGTTCAACTCAACACAGCAACCTTGTAGGTGATATGCAAACCAGGGCATATCTTGGTTCTTCATTCCGGATTCTTTCTTCTCCCACAGTGCTCTTCTGTCTGACTACCTTGGTGAGATGGGCCTGATAGAAAGGAGCATTTAAGAACTCTCTGACCTCTATCTCTTTCCCTAGAGTCAATCATCATCCTCATCTTCCTTATTGCTACCTTTTTTTTGAGCATCTATTCTAGTTCTGAGTTCTTAACATAATTTACTTTTAAACCTTGGAGTGACCCTAAAAGTAAGCATTAAATATCCTAGTTTTTGGATGAGGAAACCCAAGAGAGTTTAAGTAACTTGCTTAAGGTCATGCAGCTAGAAAAAAAAATGCCAAAGCCAGGCTTCTGATCCAGATCTGTCTGGTTCCAAAATTGGTGCTCTTCCAATGACACCAAGTTGCCAAGCTTCTTTCCCTTGGTACATCCCAGCCTTCAGCATGCGGAGGGTCTCATGAGCAGAAGTCACCCAGTCAGAGCTTCACCAAGGGAAAAGAGAAAGAGCAATAAGGACATTGACAAGTGGCCCCATTGTCAGGCAGGGCCCCACAGCCCTGTGAAGGAGGTAATAAAAGGGACAAGAGTACGCCTGGCTGATTTTAAAATGTTAACAAGAACTCTGTGGCTGTGCCACTTTGGTGTAGTAAAGGCTAACCTTTTGTCTTTTATTTAGCAATTGTGAGAGGGGAGAGGTTTTGAAAGGGCCTATTTAAAAAGCACGTAGAGGAAGAAGTCTGTTTATTCCTAAGGGGACATCTTTCCAACAACATATTTTTCTGGGAAACTATTCTTTCCCACACAACACTATGGTGATGGAATAACCAGGCCTTCCCCAGAAGCTGAAAAGGAAACAAACTGAAACAAACTGAGACCCAAGAGTCAGAGCATACCAGAGAAACATCAAGACAGCAGTCAAAGCCAAGAAAGCCATGCCCACCCCTCAGGCTGGACTGGGCAGCAAGGCCACAGGTCAGTGTAACTCCGGGGTCAAAAATGTTGGAAAATCCTACCCAGTGAATTTGTAGATCCTTAGGCATATGGTCCCCTGCATGTCTAAGCAGTTTCAAGTATTTCTTTGGTTGGACTGACATGCAAAGAGAAAGATCACTGGCAAGAGAATAATATGCAAAGAGTAATAGGAAAAACAGCAGCAATTTTTTCAGAGCTGTGTTAAAAAGTGGAGTTCAGCAGAGATTTAGGGCTACACCAGGTATGGATTAGTCCATTCTCATGCTTCTACAGAGAAGTGCCTGAGACTGGGTAATTTATAAAGGAAAGAGGTTTAATTGACTCACAGTTCCACAGGCCTGAGAGGCCTCAGGAAACTTACAATCGTGGCAGAAGGGGAAGGAAACATGTCCTTCTTCACATGGTGGCAGGAAGAAAAAGGGCTGAGTGAAGGGGAGCCCCCCATAAAACCATCAGATCTTGTGAGAATTCACTCATTATCATGAGAACAGCATAAGGGATACCATCCCCATGATTCAATTCCCTCCCACTGGGTCCCTCCCATGACATATGGGGATTATGGGAACTACAATTCAAGATGAGATTTGGGTGGGGACACAGAACCAAACCATATCAAGATACCAGGTGCAACAGATAGACAAATAAAAATAGGAATATATTATCTGTTACTGAAAAACAACCCCAAAACTTAATGGCTTAAAATAATGATATTATTTATTTATTCACAATTCTTCTATTTGGGCTGAGCTTGGTGAAAACAATTTGTCTCAGCTCCACACAGCATCAGTGGGTTGGCCTGACTATGACTGGAGGATCCACTTCCAAGATGACTTACCCACACTGGGGACTAGGCACTACTGCAATTGGCTAGAAGCTCAGCCGGGGCTAGCGATCCAGGGCCTTGGTTCTTGGTTCTTGCTGCCTGCCGGGTTTATTGATTCTCCTGTGTGAGGACTCTTCATATAGTAATTACACTGAGCTTCCCCACAGTATAATTCTCTTAGGGTACTTAGATTTCCTATGTGCAGACACTGTTAGGACTTTGTAAGGCTGAGGCCTGAAATTGATTAAATATCACATCTTCTGCATCCTATTGATTAAAGCAAATCACAGGGCTAGCCCCTGTCCAAGGAGAGGGTACTACAGAAGTGTGTGAATACCCACAGGAGGCATCATACATTGGGGAATCACTAATGTAATAGACAAAGAGTGATCTTTCTCACTAGCCTGAGGAAAATTGTATATTCCGCAGTGTAACTACAATGTATATATAAATACAATAAATTAGAGTTACATGAAAGCAAAAAGAACATAAATCATAGAATAGCACCAATAGCTGCCACTGCAATTCAGTAAAATGGCCCTGAACATGAGATATCGGACTATAATAGCCATCATGGGGGAGGAACGGTAGCTTTCCTGTGAGCCCAGAGGCCAGGCCAGGCCAGGCCACCAGCAACCAGGACTTCAGCCTAGCCACGCAGCCATCTGGTGGAAAACACATGCTTCTTCTGGGGTCCATTGTCTTAGAACAGATACTACCAAGTGATCAAATGTTGAACTTTGATATGTGAGTTGGCTAACAATTTAGTGCCCCTTCAAAGTTATGCTCTCTCTTTTTAAAAAAATCACAGTAATTCAGGTAAGATTTCTATTCATTAGGCCTAGAACTTTTCCACTTTTACAATCAAGGAATCATTTATTAGACTGCTCATCTATTTCAGTCATAAGGACACCATGATGAATTAGCCAACACCAAAGAGCTCTGTAGGTCAGGCCATTCTGATTACTGCTTGGCTCTACTGCCAATTATCATAACCATGGTCACCCACTCAGTCTCTGGTGATTAAGTGCTACCTCTTGGCTCACATAACCCAGTATCCCATCATCCCCACTGAATTTAGGGAGCCCATTTTGATGCAGTCATTTACACTCTCAATTCTGGCTTACACAGAAGAAGCCTCTACCAAGTTCCTTAAGGATGCCAGGACACACCTAATGAATGTTTGTCCTACTGCCTTGGTGAAGGACAAGTCCTCTGAACATTTCTGGGGTCACAGCGAGAGGGTGACATGCAGAACCTACATAATAAATTCACTCCAGTGTTCTAATCTTCCTAGTTTGGATTCCCTGGAATAATATAAAATTTGTACTTTTGCCAGTCTTTTCAATCTCTTCTCAAGACATTCAGACATGTCAGATGTTTTATCAACATTATTTTGGGGAATAAGTTTCATCCAGAGCCTACTGACCTGTTCCAGTTGGACTGGTTGCCTTTTCTATCTAGTAAATATTTGTCATTCTAGCATCTCCTTCCCACTATTATTCTGGGGACTTCTTATATCCCTCTCCTGGATTGGATCTTCTGTTTCCTGCAGCTTTGGTCCTGCATCGTGGTTCTGTCCAAGTTTTGGTGAAGGTCATCCTCCAACACCTTCCTGAGAAAAGATGCAAAGGAGGTAAATGTAGTAAGAGTCTTCTATCATCCTTCATTGATAGTTTGGCTGGGTATGGAATTCTAGGTTAGAAATAATTTTCCTTCAGAATTTTGAAGTAATTGCCCTGCAATCTTCTTGCTGCCAGTATTGATGGTAAGTCCAAAGCCATTTTGATTCTTGACTTTTCTTGTTTTTGTTTTTACTTTCTGGAATTTTGTAGCATTTTCTTTTCATTTCCTGGCTTTGGTCTATTTTCATCTTTTTGTATCTCTGAACTATTTTATTGGTAATATCCCCTTGGTTTTTTCTCTTTTCTTCCTTTGTAGAATGCCTGTTATTTGTACAGTTTATGTCCTGAATTGAGGCACTAATTTTCTTTTCTCTCCTTTTTGCCATCTCTTTATTTTTTTGTTCTACTTTCCAAAAGATTTCTCCAAATTTCCTTTTAATCCTTAAGTGAGTTTTCCATTTCTGATATCATATTATTAAAATCCCAAGGCTCTTTTTGCCCTTTTGTTATTATTCATTTACTTTTATATACTATCCTGCTCATGTTTACAGTTGTAGTATTTTATCTGTCTAGGGATCTAAGTGAATACTGTTTTTTTGGTGTGTTTCTGTTACATTTTTCTTCATGGTCTCTATTTCCTCCAAGATATTTCTACTTTCTGGTGTTGGCTTTTATCTTTCATGTTAGAGGCACTGTTTAGATGCTTAGGAATCCTTGATTATCTGCTCATATTTAAGTGTTCATGAATAAAAAACTCATTGTAAACTTTGTGTGTGTGAGTGGGGATTCTTGACTGTGAACTTTACTGTAGCTGTTTTGAGAGTTTTCAATATCAATATCATTATGTTTTTCTTCTTAGGCTGGTCACATCCCAGGGAAGATCTTTCAATATCCTACCTAAAGGAACAAGTCTGACCTAAATATGGGAACTGAGCAGGGAAGAAGACTGAGGTCTCCACATCCCATGTATATATACTTTTCAGTATGGTACCCATCTCTCCAATTGTGATGGATGCCCCCTGTTCACAGACCTTTTGCTTTTAACTAGTCTTTTGGGAAGAGGGAGGGGATTGCCTGGCTATGCAGACATTGGAAGGAGATATGGAATTCTGACACTTCTCAATCATACTTTCAATCAGTCTTCTTTATCTTCTCTTTTACCTTCTACTTCCAGAAGTACTTGGTACCAAACTCTGAGAATTTAGGGGATTCCAAAGTGTAAATCTGAAGGTTCTCAGTGTTCCTTAATGCTAGCTTTAGATTCTGTTTTCTTTCTTTCTTTCTTTCTTTTTTTAATGGAGTTTTGTTCTTGTTGCCCAGGCTGGAGCGCAATGGCGTGATCTTGGCTCACTACAACCTTCGCCTCCCAGGTTCAAGCGATTCGCCTGCCTCCGCCTCCTGAGTAGCTGGGATTACAGGCCACACCTGGCTAATTTTTTTTGCTTTTTAGTAGAGACAAGGTTTCACCATATTGGCCAGGCTGGTCTTGAACTCCTGACCTCAGGTGATCCACCTGCCTCAGCCTCCCAAAGTGCTGAGCTTACAGGCATAAGCCACCATGCCAAGGCTATATTCTGTTTTCTTATGTCTGTTAAGTCATTTATCACTTGTCCATCTACCTTCCGTTTTGAAATTTTGTGACTGTTACCATTTTTTTTGGAAAAAAAGCATTTATAGTAATTTTAGTGGAGCTTTGAGTAGGGGCAACAGTAGCTGTGTGTTTAACCTACACTCGTTGCCTTCAACATTTGAGCAGAAACCCAAAAAAATATTTTTGACATATACAAGCAATACTTATTTAGAAAGCTAGCTGCTCACTACTTTAGGGAAGACAAAGAAGGGTGAGTGATCCACAGCTTCAGTTTTATTGCCTAGCAATTCAGCTCTGGCCCCAGACTTGCCTAGCTCTCTCAGCAAAACTTAGAAGCCCTATAGATAACTGGACTCATCTCCCCTACACAGCATTTTATAGGCTCTTTGTTAACAAGAATTCCCCTTGAAGGTTTTACCCCATTCACTCCATCCCCAAGCATCTTTATAATATTTATCTTCCAGTCGTAAATTACTGTCTGTAAGAGGTGTTCTTGTAATTACCATTGTCTTCATCTTATATTTCCAGTGAAATTTTTACTTCCTTGTGATATTTTAGCATTCTTCAGGCGACTGCTCAGCTGCCTCTCCCCTAAATTTTTCACTGATTGAAGAGTGATGAATACTATAGTAGACTTGGGGAGACAACTCAGATTTGGGGAATGTTTTTCTCTTTAATGAAGTCCTTTAAAGAGTGTGCTGGGTAAATCCCAAGGACAATAGGTATATTTCTGCTCTTCCACAACTACTACATGCTTTTCTTCTCTATGAAATGGGAATGGCAACCCTTCCCTATCTTTCCTCACAAGCAGCTGCACGAACTGAGTTAAATGACACCTGCTAAACCCAGGTATTCTAAGAATCCAGAATGAGCTCATGATTGAATCTGGGCTGTTAAGGCATGAGGATAGCCAGGAGTAGTGAGGATGGAGGTTTCTCATGAAATCCTCACTCAGACTCTTATGGCCTGTTTGGAAAAAATACTCAGAAGCTGAGATAACTAAGGTTTGTCTCTTACCAGGTATCAGGGAAGCTTTAGAAAAATCTATATGGTCTACTTTACAGCTACTTAAACAAGGGAGAAAAGGTTTGTTTTCCATGTTCTTTTTTTTTTTTTTTTGATTCTCAGACAACTTATAAATAAATCTCTTAAAGAAACAGAGTCTGAAATGTCAAGAGTCTGTGTGCGGAAGTGCTTCTGAACTGTTGGGGGAAAATGAATCCAAGAAATGGAGATAAAGTTAATTATATTTTAGAAAGGAAACCCTTCTCCTCTTGCTAATTTACTGACCATTTGTTTCATGTCAAAATTTATATTTACATTTATTCTATCTTTGAATTCTTATAATGATCTTATGAGGTAGTCATTATTATTGACCCCATAATGCAGTTAAGAAAATGGAGGCTCAGAGACTTGCCCAAGGTCATGGAGCAGGAGGATGGCCCAGCTGAAATGTGAATGCAAGCTTGTCTGATTCCCACGTCTACGCCATGTTTGTCATTATTAGCCTCAAGGAACTCTGACTTTAAATAACCAGTCTACGTTACAAAATCTATACATGTGATTGAGACTGATTTTTTTTTTTTTTTTGAGATGGACTTTCACTCTGTCGCCCAGGCCAGAGTGCAATGGCACTATCTCAGCTCACTGCAATCTCTACCTCCTGAGTTCAAATGAATCTCCTGCCTCAACCTCCTGAGTGGCTGAGATTACAGGTGCCCGTCACCATGCCCAGCTAATTTTGTATTTAGTAGAGACGGGGTTTCGCTACGTTGGCCAGGCTGGTCTCAAACTCCTGACCTCATGTGATCCACCCACTTTGGCCTCCCAAAGTGCTGGGATTACAGGTGTGAGCCACCGCCCCTGGCCTGATCTCCTCCTGTCACAAGATTAAGCAGGACCTTTGAGGCTGTCAGGGGAGGGAGATATTGGAGATTGATGCCAACTTCATACCAGGCACTGGACAACAAACTTGCCTGGCAATAAGATGCTTGGGTTGATTTAGACATGACTGGTAACCAGCTCTTCCCAAACTCTCAGAATGTAACAAGTTTCAACCTTAACATAGCTCTTTTTCTTCCCATTATTATTTTCATCTCGTTCCCACCCTACCCCGCTTCAAGCTCCATGACCCAAGCATAATTCTTTGGTTTTCTATGTTAACCCTAGCACAGAAAGATGTCATAATGCTATTTAAAGAACCTGAACTATACATCACTTAAAACTACTATTGTTTTTCCCATCTTAAAAAATTCTCCTGACCCTGTTTCTCCAGGCAACTACCACCCATTTCTTTTATCCTCTTTCCAGCAACCAAGAGTCATCTACACCCACTGTCTCCGATTCCTCCCCTCCCATTTTCCTTTAAACTCCCCTCAGTCAGTTTTCACCCTCACTATGCTGCTAAAATACCTTTCTTCAAAGGCACCGGTGTCCTCTGCCTTTGCTTAAACCCCATGGCCAGTTCTCTGTTCTCACCGTACTTGACCTCTCAACAGCATTTGCAAGGTGATCACTTGCTCCTCCTGACAGTCTTCACTTGGGTTCCTGGTTTCCTCCTGGTTTTACTTCATTCCCCCTGAGAATCTCTTGTGGGTTCTTCCTTATCTCTCTGGCTTCTTCATGTTTTAGCACCTGGTGACCTCAACACACTTGGCTTTCAGTACCATTGTTCTGACCACAGTTTCTCCTCTGAACTCCAGACTTGTATATTCAACAGCCGTCCTGACACATGGATGTCTAACAAGCATCTCCCATGTAACAACACCTCCAAGACAGAACTCCTGATCTCCCAACCACCACCAAATCTGCTTCACTCGGTCTCTCTCATCTGACTTGACATAAAGTCCTTCTTTCTAGTTGCTCAGGCTAAAAATCTCAGCATTATTCTCTGCTCCTTCCTCTTTTATGCATAACTCATCCACAGGGTCAGGAAATTCTGTTAGTTTTATCTTCAAAGTATTGCCCCAATTTAATCACTTCTCACCACCTCTGCTGCTTGCTACAACCCTGAACTGAGCCACCATCTTCTTTCTCCTGGATTACCGCAATTACCTCCTAACAGATTTCTCCGTTTCTATTTTTATTCTCAACACAACAGCCAGAGCTTTACTTCAAAAAGAAAAATATGGCCGGGCACGATGGCTCATGCCTGTAATCCCAGCATTTTGGGAAGCCAAGGTGGGTGATCACTTTAGATCAGTAGTTCGAGACCAGCCTGGCCAACATGGTGAAAGCTCGTCTGTACTAAAAGTACAAAAATTAGCCGGGCATGGTGGCATGTGCCTGTAGTCCCAGCTACTCAGGAGGCTGAGGCAGGAGAAGCACTTGAACCCAGAAGGCGAAGGTTGCAGTTAGCCGAGATCACGTCACTGCACTCCAGCCTGGGCTGAACAGAGTGAGACTCCATCTCAAAAAAAAAAAAAAAAAAAAGAGAGAGATAGAGAAGAAGAGAAGAGAAGGGAAGAATACAACGGGGTTATTCCTCTGCTCAAAACCAGCAGTGGCTCCTCATTTGACTCAGTGTAAACGTGCGCCTTGGGACTGTGCATGATTTGACCCCATGATGCAGCCACCCAGGCCTTTATGTTCCTGGAACAGGCCAGCCACACCCCCACCTCGGGACTTTTCACTGGCTGTTCTTCATATTGCTGACTACCTCACTTCCTTTAACTGTTTAACCTTCTCAGTGAGACCAATCTGACCACTCCATTTAAAACTGCAACCCCTCTCTTTCTTTGCCTAGCATTCCTTATCCTCCTTACTTGGCAACACTTCTTACTTTTCTATAGCACTACCCATATACATTCATGTATTTATTTTCAGATTGTTTATTTTTTCCGCTTGAGTATAAGTTCTATGGCAGCAGAAAACAGAGTCTGTTTTTGTTCATTAAGGCATCCCAAACACTTAAAAACACTGCCCAGCACATAATAGATGCTCAATAAATACATGTCAAGTGAATCCTAACACCTTTCTGGGAGGCTGGCAAACAGAATTTGCAGCTTTCCATGGCAGAAGGCAAATGAAGAACCAGCATATTATCTAGTGAGGGCAGGAGCAAGAGAGAGTGGGAGAGACGTCATGCTCTTTTAAGCAACCAGATCTTGCGTGAACTCAGAGTGAGATGACCTCTGGTAAATGATAGAGTATTTAATACCATCTCAAAACCCCAACACAGGAGTTTCTACAAATGATTTAAAGGCCCAGAGATGATCCAACGATCTCAGAGCGAGAACTCACTCATCACCAAGGCAATGGTGCTAAGCCATCCAAGAGGGATCCGCCCCCATAACCCAAACACCTCCCGCCAGGGCCCACCTCCGACATTGGGGATTACATTTCAACATGAGATTTGCAGGGAACAAACATCCAGACACTGACACACGCCATAGCCAAGCCTGACCTTGGCTCACTGTCTTGCCACAGTGTCCTGAATTCTAAATTCTCACTGGGCTGTGGCTTCTATATGTAAGCCACATAGTACATGGATACTTTTAGGTAAATGAGAACAAGTAGGCAAAAAAAAGTTGTATTTTTCCACAGTAATGAGCACCTGAGTAGGCACAGTCTTGTCTGTTCTCATTTTTCCTTGTGTGTTACACAGTAAAAGCCATAGCCAAGGGGCAGCACATGGTAGTGACCAAGAGCAAAGTCTCTGGACCACAGAACCTGGGTTCACAACCTGCCTCTACCACTCACTAGTTATAATTCCCAGGGGTCATTTCCTTATCTTTCTGTGCCCCAGCTTTCTCAACTGTTACATAGGAAGAAATCATTGTGCCCATATCCAATATTGTTTTAAAGATGTGCAGTTTAGGATTAAGTTAGCTAATACAAGGTAAGAAATGTGGCACTTTGGGAGGCTGAGGCAGGTGGAGTTCGAGACCAGCCTGGGCAACATGGTAAAACCTGTCTCTACAAAGAATACAAAAATTAGCTGGGCATGGTGGTGTGCGCCTGTGGTCCCAGCAACCCAGGAGGTGGAGGTGGGAGGATCACCTGAGCCCAGGAGGTTGACACTACAGTGAGCCGTGATTACACCACTGCACTCCAGCCTGGGTGACAGAGTGAGACCCTGTCTCAAGAAAAAAAATAAAAAAGATAAGAAACTTAAAACAATGCTTAATATATAATAAACATTCAACAATCTTAGCTAATGTTTGTCAATATATTTACATATTGTATTGATATTTATTTTGGCGATTTAGTGGGAGGTTTAGCTTTATTGTTCACAGGCATTCAGATAGGGCTGTATAATAGAGTATTAATACCATCTCAAAACCCCAACACAGGAGTTTCTACAAATTATTTAAAGGCCCAGAGATGATCCAATGAACTGGGGCTTGTGGAAGTGTGAGCTCAATAGGACTGAGTGAGGGAGCTATTTGTACAGCACCATGCTCCTAGGGAGAGGCAGCGAAGGTACAAGGAGCTGAGATGTTTTACATCTTTCCTAATCAGAGAACCCTGGAAGACAGTACCTAAAAAATTATCTCTAATGATGACTCTGACATTGCTCAAATTCAGCTGGAATTATAGTCTATTAAAGCCAAAGCCTTTAACAATGCCAATTGCTGTACAGGCGGGAAAGAAGAAAACGTCAAAGAAAGACTCACTGCTAGTAAATGTTCCCAGCCTTAGCATGTCAGAAAACCATTTCCTCCCTGCTCTGAGCAGACAACAGATCCCCTCTTATCTACGTTGTCAAGCTTGGAGATGTTTCTGGAGTCTTCACATGCCCTTGAAGTCTTCAGTTTTCTCCAAGCCGCTCTTCCCAGGATGTTCTCTACGTGCTGTGTGAATTTTGGCTCAAGGACACTGGATCCTGACTGAAATGCCCTGGAGCAACATTGTCCTTACGACAGTAATGGGGAGTGGATCCCAGCTGCAAGCCATCTCCTCTTTGGCCACTTCTCTTTCCAAAATGATTTAGGACCTGTGGGTGCCCAGAAATAGCTCTGAATCTTTGGTGAGAGGTTTTCAGAGCTGAGAAATTACTGGTACAGCTCCTACTGCTGTAATTTGGATAGTGAGCCCAGGGACAATAAGCATGATCCTTTGGCGCTAATCACACTTACTAAAGAATGACTCTTGCTAGCTTTTTGCCTGAGAAGTGTGACTTTAAAGACCAGGTAATTGCTGCCGAGGACAGGCTCAGGGTCAAGCAAGTTTAGCGTTCTTAAAAGCTTCTTTCCATTTCAGATGTGATTTAGTCTTCATATAACCTAGGCTTTAGAAAAATTCCAAAATCCACAGTGCAGAATCCAAAGTAATAAAATATCCCACTGCCAGTTTAATGCTAAACCAAAATTGTGTGATTTGAAATTCATTGCCAAGAGATTAGATATTTTTAAAATTCTAGGAATATCTATGTTTCTGGATAAGTAAATAACGGAAAACAATGGCCTTTATTTGGTCCAAAGATGACTCCCTAAGGATACAATAAGATCCCTGACCTCTGTTAATTTAAGTACACCATTATCTTTAATTTTTTAAACTTTTTATTTTGAAATAAGTTTATACTTACAGAAAAGTTGCAAAAATAGTATAGAGTTCCTCTATATCCTTCACCCAGCTGCCTCTAATGTTAAATCTTACATAACCATAATACAATGGTAAAAATCCAAAAAAATTAACATTCATACAAATTTTGCCAGTTTTCCACTAATGTCCTTTTTCTGTTTCAGGATCCAATCAGGATCTCATATTACATTTAGCTGTTATGATTCTTAATCTCCCCCGATCTGTAACAATTCCTAAATTTTTCCTTGTCTTTCATGACTTTCACACTTTTTTTTTTTTTGAAGAGTACTGGTCAGTTGTTTTGTAAAATATCCCTCAGTTTGGGTTTGTAATTTTTTTTCACAATTAGATTGCGGTTATAAATTTTGCGCAGGAATACCACAGAAGTGCCTTGCCCTTCTCAGTAAATTATATCAAGGGGTACACAGTGTCAATACGTCTTATTACTGGTGATGTTAATCCTAGTCACTGGAATAAAGTGATGTCTGCCCACTCCACTGGCAAGTGGAAAATTATATTTACATATATAATTACAAAAATACATACATATGTATGTAAAAATACATATATTACAAATATAATTATAAAAATTATATTTTATAATTAATAAATATATTTGGGTGCAGACTACTGTGGTATTATGAATTATCCTATTTCTCTCAAACTTTTGCCCACTAATGTTGTCATCCATTGGTAGATCTTGCCTGCCTCAGTTATTATTGCAGTGTTTGCCTAATGGTGATGTTCTATTTCCCTTATTCCTTTGATGTTTATTAGTTGGAATTCTACTGTAAAGAAAATGCCATTCTCTTCAAGTGAGAGGCAGCTGAGTATACTGTGAAGCAGCTGAATTTAGATGAAACAGCATGGACTTCAGAGTCAAACTGGCTTCTGTGAGAATCCAGACTATTCAACTTACGGGGCTGCATATTCAGTAAGTTGATTCTATCATCATCACCATCATCATCATCAGATTAATGCTTACCTGCTATAAAACAACTCTTTAGCTTGGTTTAGAATAGTTAACAGCAATAAAAGTCAGAAGACTTTCTTTCCGCCTTGGCTTCTCCCACAAAGAGACTGGATGGAGACCACTCTTCTTCCTAACCTGAACCCATCAATACCCTATGGACCCTATTTTCCTTTTCTTTTTCTTTTTCCTGTACATCATTTCTTACCCCCACCCCAAATCCAATGTTGAACATCCACAACATTTCTAAAACATTTCCTAGCCAGCAGAGTTGGGTGTAACCAGGAATCAACAGACATGGCAACCCGTCCCCCACCCAACCACCAAAGTGCTTCACAATTATTTTGAGGTTTGTCTCTGATTGTGTTTTGCAATTTAAATAGCACTAATCCTAACTATATAACAAGTACTCCCCCACATTTCAGGATTGCAAATTGTACTACTTACACTGTGATATTTGCCTTCACAATATAGAGTTAAGGACTTTTAACCCACTATCAATTGAAAAAGGTTTGCGTAAACATGAAATACATTCTGCTTTACACAAGCATTTTTTCCTACCACAAGTGTGGAAGGAAGACAGGTTTTACTAGTTGCCTAATAACCATAATCTTACTTTATTGTTATTACATTTTGAGGATAGGGGAGGTTGAAAGGGGTAAATTTCACATCAAGATCTATCTATCCATTCTAGTTTAAAATTTTAAAAGTAAGTCAGACTTCTATTTTTAATCAATTATATTCTAGACTTTCCCATGTAGTAAAATAATGAAATAATGAGAGTCTTCTAACCTACATCTGAAGCAAGGAAAAGGGGTGTTCTGTTTGGTCATTCCCTATTCAGCAGTTTTTCAATCTAAACTTTATTCACAAGCCATATTTTAAAAAACTTTTTAAAATATATTATGTAAAAACATCCATTTATTCAAACGACCTCTCTCTGTCTTGACTACTACTGCAAATATGCTTTCCTTTCCAAGTCAAACTAATAAAAAGTGAATTAAAAAGCCCTGGTCACTGCAATATTCAATAAACTTTGTATTATAGTCAGTTGTTCAGATACAGTGGTTAGCAGGATCTAGCTGTGCTTCTTAGCCATGATGTGTTGCCATCAGCATGAGCTTCATTACAAGCATGTTATTACTAATTGTACCAAAAGTACCAAAGTTTAAGAATGAGTTGCGGCCAGGCGCAGTGACTCATACCTGTAATCCCAGCACTTTGGGAGGCCAAGGTGGGTAGATCACCTGAGGTCAGGAGTTCGAGACCAGCCTGACCAACATGGAGAAACCCCGTCTTTACTAAAAATACAAAATTAGCTAGGCCTCGTGGCATGTATGCCTGTAATCCCAGCTACTCGGGAGGCTGAGGCAGGAGAATCGCTTGAACCCAGGAGGCAGAGGTTGTGGTGAGCCGAGACTGCGCCATTGCACTCCAGCCTGGGCAACAAGAGCAAAACATTGCCCCCTCTGCCAAAAAAAAAGAATGAGTTGCTTTTTAAAATAAATCAAGGTAGATTTTAAGTTAAACCTTAATTAATATCATTTGGATTCAAATTATTATATACTTTCTGGAAAGGGAGATGAATGGTAAATTTATAGCTAGAACCAAGGTAAACCTGTAAAACCTATAGCCTTTCTGATTTTTTTTTTAACAATGAAAATGATGCTGTATGGGAGCATCACCCTGTGACCATCATCTTCAATGTCATTTCAGCATTGGAGAGGGGTATTGGACCTTCTATGCTTATACTATAAAATTATACAACACCTGTGTATTTACTTATAGAAACTCAACTATATGCACTTGGCTATAGGGGTAGGTTAGATTACTGATAAAAAGTATTTAATCTCCTGCCCCAAAATGGAAGGAGCATACTTCTCAGCCCCTTTCACACTGGGGATGGCCATATTATTTGCTTTGGCTTCATAGTAAGCAAGGTATATGTATGTCCCCACTCCTTATGTTTAAATTTAGAGATATTACCTGATTTGACCAATGAGATGTTAGCAGGTTTGATGTTTGAAGTGTTCTTGCACACTTGGGCTTCCCTCTTGTGCCTCTGTCATTGCCATGAGAAACTGCTGCCCCCTTGGCCTGGGTCCCAGAATAGACATATGTGGAATAGACCCGAGTTTAACCTATAACAAGGAGTCCAAGCCCATGAGAACCTGCAGCTTGAAACACCACTGCCTAGTTGAGTCCAGCCTAGATCAGCCTGACCCCCACCAATCTGCAGAGACATGAGTGAGAATAGATGATAACTCTTACAAATCATTGAGTTTTGGTGTGGTTTTCCATAAAGCAATAGCTGGTTAGTAGAGTAATTTTAAAAAGAAAGAAACAGTAATATAGAGGGTGCTTAATGAGTGAGCACCTGGAGTGAGTATGAGCCAGGAGTCCTGAATTTACTGTTCCTTAATAGGTCTTAATTCCTATGTGCATCTCCTAGTGTGACATTCAAACCCTGAGTGAGATTTTGGTGTTTAAAGAGACAAATTTTTCCTACAAATGGCTCCCAGGCTCCCAACATGAAAGTCATATGTGTAGACACCAAATCACATACGCTATATGAATAATCATAATAAAGATTTTCAAGAGTAATGTTGATTTATTACATAATTTTTATATAATGCAATATATAACCCTATATATAACCCTATAAAACCTGCAACTCCACCATTTGTATCTTGAAGAACCATATACTTTGGGGAACTAGTAAAGGAAAGCAGCTAAGGAAAAAATATGTTTTCACTTTTTGTGTGTGTGGATAACTGTTTATGATTAAAGTACTTCAGGAATGGAAGAAGGCCTTAAAGGAGGAATTCTTGTCAGCCAAGTCTCCATACTGTGCCAGTACAATAATAGCATTGATCATTGTTTTAAAGCCACTTAAAATTTATACAATGCACATGACTAAATTTAATCCTCACTGTAATTCTGTGGGCAATAAGTATTGTTATCCTTATTTAATTTATTTTACAAACAAGAAAACCAAAGTTCAGAAAGGTTGAAGATTCCATCTTGATGACACAGCTGAGACTGGCATAGGAACTGGAACTGAAACCCATGTTTTCTGATTCAAATCCTATGTTCTTTCATACAAAAACAACTGCTATACAGCCCAGATTAGAAAGTCAAGGGTCTTCATAGTTTGAAGCACCAGATGAATTAAAAGGTTAAAAGTAAAAAGCCTTATTAGACTAGAGTTCTCAGGCAATAGCATTTCAAACTCCTCCAAGTGGAAATGAAAAACATATGGAGTCAGAGTCTCAATGGCAGAAATAAAAGCTGCAACCTAAAAACAAACAAACAGAAAACAGGAAAAGACATTTCCAGTGAAGCTGCTTTTCACCAGGATAACTCTGTTTTACGTTCCATGGGGAAGAAAATAGACAGAGCAGGAAATTTTTTGTGATGGTTAATGGTTCCCCATAGAAACTCTGACTTACCTCATCTAGTGTAATAATTATAGTTGTTCACATGGCTCTTTATGCTGTCTTTTCCTTCCAACATTGCCACAGAATTTAACTCCTCCAGAAAGTTCTCCTTGATTAATCACACATGCCACCCAACCCCCAGCCCTGACCAATCTTCTTACAGCTATTTATACAAAATGTTCATGATAGGAACACATACTTTTGCATAGTATACTTAAATTGCCTCTATGTGTACAGGTGGGTACTATCCCTTTAGTATACCTGGAATAGTTGTGCAATTTTGATACAGGAATAATATCAACTCAAGACCTGGGTGTTCAGTTAGCATTCAGCAGTGAACTGGGGAACACATGTGATTAACAAATGGGATGATTTCAAAACCTGGAAGATGAAAGCAAACTTTTAGGTTACCTGTACTTGCAAGAGACCACCACTGGGCAGCCAACTTTTTCAATGTTTTCCTTTTAAACTTTTCATTTAAGCAGTGGTGACAAACACACGAAACACGACAAAGCCATTCCTCAAACAAACTCTTAGCCATGTAAGAACAAAGGAGTGGACAATGAAATCAGAAGGCAACTCATTTAACACAGATAAAAGAAAATGCTTTTTTTTGTCTACTGCATAATTAACTTATAAATTTGCTGTGCAGGAAATTGTTGAAGCAAGTAATGTGATAAGACATTGTTAAGGATTTGATTAGGAATATTCTGTTTCTGCACATCTGGGGGGAAAATGAGAAAGGCCACTTATCTTTGGTTAGAGTGAATCACCATCTGTGGCCAGAAGTTCCTGTCTTGGGCTCAGCATTTCAAACTGAAGGTCAATATTAACAAGCAGGGGTTGGGGTTACCATGTTAGAAAACTTCACAGGTTGCAAAACCCTGAAAGTGACTCCATGGACGAGGCTGGGGCCATTGATTGTGCTGTTACTTCTTGACGTAGAGCTCTGCAGTGCAATAGAAATCTAAAAGCCATTCTTCAGAAACATGTAAGCGAGGAAGAGCCAGGTGGAATTTCCCTCTTCGGTCCATGCCATTTTTCTTAGACTATGAAAAGTGCAACTCTGAATACCAGGTGACAGCCCTGAAGAGTTGCTTCCTTTTTCTAGCCCTGAACCAAACAAAGCCAAAGGTTTTTGTCGCCTCCTAATCATTAGCAATCCTTGGCATATGGCTGAGAGTGTCAGGTTTCTGGGCAATTTTCCTTAAGGTTAATTGCATTCTCTTTGTCATGTCACCAGAATTGAGCAAACCATTTTCATTCCACTTCTATTTCTAATGGGAATAATGACAGGTACACATTTCCAGATAAGACATGTGGAGACACGTGGAGAGGAACCTGCTGCAAATTGCTAGAAACCACCCTGCCCTCATTAGTCAGCTCCCTCTTCTGTTCCTACTCAGGAGTGGAAACTGCAAGTGGCCACACAGATGCCAGAGGTTGGGTGAGTAGAGAAGCTGGTAGTGGTGCAGGAAGCAGACAAACAGAAAACCTTCTCCTCCCCAAATCCAGACTTCAGTGTGACCTTTGGGAAGGTCAGCCAACATGGGCCGAAAATGAAATGAATATGCATATGGATATTGTGTGCACATTTACAGTCATATTTACCTGCCTTATTCCACCAAATATTTGAAGCAACTTAATAAAATACAGTCCATGCCCCCAAGGAGTCTACAGTCTAATCCAGAAAAAGATCCCTAAGTGTATCCCTGCTATGCGAGACACCAAAGAGTGAGTGTGGCAGGAGCATAACTGACCCCTGTAGGGTTTTGTTTTGTTTTTTTGGAGACGGAGTCTCGCTCTGTCAGGCTGAAGTGCAGTGGCGCTATCTCGGCTCACTGCAAGCTCCGCCTCCCGGGTTCACGCCATTCTCCTGCCTCAGCCTCCCCGAGTAGCTGGGATTACAGGCGACTGCCGCCACCACGCCCGGCTAATTTTTAAAGTATTTTTAGTAGAGACGGGTTTCACCGCGTTAGCCAGCATGGTCTTGATCTCCTGACCTTGTGATCCGCCCGCCTCGGCCTCCCAAAGTGCTGGGATTACAGGCGTGAGCCACCGCGCCCGGCCGACCCCTGTAGGGTTTTAAAGGAGAGAGGCAGCATCCCAGAGGGCAAAAAGGGCTTCATTCATGGAGAAAGCAACTGAGCTGGGCAGAGCACAGACGGAATTTGAATTGGAGGCCAGAGGCAAAGGGAACTCCAAGTGGAAGAAGAAATGACATGAACAAAGGGATTGAGAAGGAAAAGGACAAGATGGTTTGGAGAGAGGTCAGTAATCCTTTTTTTTTTTTTTTTTTGGTTAGAGCACAGAGCTATCTCCAGTAGTAGCAAGTAGTAAGAGGTCAGGGTTAACAGATAGTGGGTTTTGGAACAAGACTTGCTCACTGCAAGTTGCTCACTGCGCTGTTCTGTAACATGTGCTGTCAATGCTCATATCCCCTCGGGGTTATCGGCACAGTTCCAGAAAACTGAAGCTTCCTCGCCTCTGCTTATGGGTATATCCTGGCTGACAGCTTGTGCTTGGCTTGTGGCAGGGCAGGTGGACTTGCTGGGGAGTTAACATCTCAAGAACAAGTCTCAACCAAGGAGGGATAGGAATCGGTGGAAAACTAGTCCAGCTCCTTAGCCCACAGTGCGGAGCTCTGTTCTACAGGCTCTCAGAGGGTCTGCAGCTGTGCTGAGCCCCAACTGCTCACAGTGGTGACTCACTCATCACATTACTGACCCTCTACCCCGACCCTTCCTTGGGCTTCCTGGCACCCAAGTCTTCATCTCTGTGGTCTGATTTTGGAAAAATCCAAACTAAGACACTCTTTAATGCTCAGTTTGCTCATCTGTCAAATGTGGGTAATAATGTCCACCTGAATAACTGTTGTGAGATAAGATAATGGGTATAAAGAACCTAGCAAAGTGCCTGACATAGTAAGTGCTTCACAAATATTGGCTATTCATTAAATGTTAGAGATCCTTACATTCTGGGCTGTTTGATAGTGGGAACTGCCAAAAGACTTTAAGTAATGGAGTGCTTTGAGGAGACTACCGTGGCCTTCCTTAGAGGGCCCTGGCCTTCTTTGGAGAAACTTAGTCTTGAATGTAGGAGCCTGGCCTGCCTTGTATATCCCTAGTCTTCATTATAGAATTCTTGCCTTCAGTGTAGGATATCCATTTCTCCATGTGTTCCAAGCCCATGAGAGGTTTACATGTTTCTGCCATGTGACTCGTTCTGGCCAATGGTTATGAGTGGAAGTTAGTGTCATTTCTTGAACAGAACATTTGTCAGTGTGAGATCCTTCTGTCCACTTTCCTCCTCTATCAGAAACTGACAAAATTCTAAGTAGTGGAGCTTGGGTCACTCAGTAAAGATGCTTCCGAGATCAGTCTCTTATAATCTACAATGGCAGTGTAGCATGAACCACATTTGTTTCAAGCCATTGAGGTTTGTGGCTGCTTGTTGCTGCAGCATAATCTAGCTTACTCCGACTAATACAGATGGGTATGAATCAGAAAGACTGAAAGTAAGCTAGTTAGGAGCCTATTACAGGTTTCAACTAAAAAGAATCTGAAATAAGACCTGGAAACTGAAATGTGTGGAGGGGAAAAGAAAGAGTAATTGCCAAGGAAGAAGAATTAGCAGGTAGAGAAGGAGAGGAAAGGAATTAAAGATGACTCCAGGATACAAGCTTAGCAAACTGAAAGGAAGATGATATCATAAAAGAAAGAGGCAAGAGTAGAGGAAGAGGGCTGTCAGGGAGGCTGGTTTGCTATGAGAGCTGAGTTTAAAGAGGTTCTGCTTTGTACCACCAAAGGAAGACTTCCTATTCCCACTCCCCCATAAGGGCAGGAGCTGGATTAATAAGGAGATGAGCTTATTTCCTTATTTCTCTAAGGGTTTCTCTAAGGTTACCCTCATAAAAGCATGTGGTGATCACAGACCCAGTTATAGGACATAAGGGTGGGGTAGCTTCTACTTGGGGCTTCTACCTTATAACACAGTGCTTTCCCTACCACTCAAAACCACCCCAATATTGAAGAAACAACACATGTCTGGTCTACAGAGCCAGAGAAGCAGTTGCTCAACAATTTGGTTAATTTAATATTGTCTAGACAACTGAAATATGTAACTTGTTAAAGAAAAAACAAATATTTGTAATCTCCTTTCTTATAGTCTGAGAGTCTTTTGCCACAAGAAAATTAGCATTTAGTGTGTCCTAAACTTCATTATGTAACTGAACAATACCACTTCTCTCCAGTAATTGGTAAGAGACCTATATTTTCTCAGCTCATGAACCAAAGCGTTAGGAGCTCAAAACTCCACTCTCAAATCTTAAATGTGAACTATTCAGTCAAACTCTTGGCTATTATAAAGTTTTATGAAATCATTTAGTTTTTCTAGTTAAAGTACAATTGTGAAAGGAGGGCCTTCTATTTGATCAGATGGCTAGAATAATAATATGCATAATAGATTATATCACAGTGGAGACCCTATCTTTCCTGGCAATATGTTTTTTCCATTTTCCAGTTTTGAAACTGACCATCTTTCTTTCATAACCCCAAAAGTTACAGCTATTTTACTAATTATATTGAAAGTGCTAGAAGATGTCATGAAAATTGGATAATACAATAAAACAGCCTTACCACATATTAAAGCCCTTTTATCTTTAACAGTTTTTTTAAATCTGCAGACCATCTAACCTGTGCAGTGAATTTTCATTTATATAAAACTACATTAATAAAAATCTATATTAAGAAATTACACTGAAAAAGCAGTTCATAATGTACCTTTCAGCTTTATAATTAGTTCTGTAATCTGTAATCAGATGATTTAAATCTAATATAGTTAAATTACAAACTAAGTAATTTCTATTTCCAACAGGAATCATTATATCTTTGGAATTTTCCAAAGCGTTAATGGGTTTTAGAGAAATTATTATATTTCTCACTCACTATGTTCCCAGAAGTTAGCACAATACCTGGCATATGGTAATTAAATAAACAATTGCTAAATGAATACACGGATATGTAAACATTAATGACTGATTAGCAAAATCACATTGATTTGTCATTGCCCCCACTTAGGGCATAAAAGATACTCATTTCCACATCTCAGCTTAGAACATGGATCAATTTCCTTCTGACTGGTTGGGAGTTCATTCCAACTAGATGATGCCTCTGCCTTAACAGTCATTAAATAGAAATATGCTTGTCTTGGCCAGGAGCAGTGGCTCACACCTGTAATCCCAGCACTTTGGGAGGCCGAGGTGGGCAGATCACTAGAGGCCAGGAGTTTGAGACCAGCCTGAGAAACATGGCGAAGCCCAATCTGTACAAAAAATACAAAACTTGGCTAGGCATGGTGCTGTACACCTGTGGTCCCAGCTACTCAGGAGGCTGAGGCAGAAGGACTGCTTGAGTCCAGGAGGCAGAGGTTGCAGTGAGCCAAGATTGTGCCACTGCCCTCCAGGTTGGGCAACAGAGTGAGACCTCATCTCAAAAACAAACGAAAAAAAAGGAGGGCTGCATTGAACCTACTGCCAACTAGGCTCTGTGCTAGACACATATACGCCTTAACTCATAGTAGCATTATATGCCATAAACCATAAAACCCCAAAAGGTAAATGATTTATCCCCATTTTACACATGAAAGAAAAAAACTGAAGCTCAGAAAGATTATGGAAACTGACCAAGGTCACAAATCTAGGAGGTAGGATTGTAAAGTACATCTACCTGGCTTCAAGATCTATTACCTAGGACTAATCACATTGTTAGCAATAGTGATCTTGGGAGACAAGAATTTTGTAAACCAAAGTGCCATACAAATACAAAGCTATTGTTATCATAATCTGTCAATTTCCTGTATTTCTATCATTGCCCTCATAGACCCTCTTGTCTGAAGTTGATGAATACCATTTAATATATCAGTCAAGTACTTTATTTTGTCAGGGCCCTGTGGTAGGCTCTGGCCAGGCCTGCTGTGTTCAATCCCCTCTCAGTCTGTTTAGATTGGACATGACTGCCTGCGTATATTCACACATTGGTCACCATCTCATAGACTCAAAGTCGCTATTCAGGAGTGATGTCTACTCACTATTTTATAATCTGTGTAAACTATAGCAAGATGGTGCTGATGGCAAAGTATCCCAAACTCAGATATTCAATCCAGAGATATAGCTTCATAATGGCAATATATCTACAAAAGGTAAATTTACTGGAGTTTCAAAGTGACATGGCTAAGGATGATATAGGCTTGGTAAACTCCTATCTAGGGCTTTCCATGCCCTGACAAAACCTCATTCCTGGCAGGAAGTCCACCATGACCACTAAGTCAAGCATTTTTTTCCTTGAGGAGCTGGATAATTTGGGAAGGTGTGCTCACCTCTTACTTCCCCTAGGCTGATACCTCCTGATACATTTTGCTGAGAACCTATCATGTGTGCTCATTGGAATCGACTATAAGATGTAAAAGATTTGTGTGTCAGAGTATTCACTTGGGTCATGTCTCCAACCCTCCTTCTGTAGAGCAACTTCAGCCTGGAAAAGCAGAAATGAGATGCGGCCAATAAAAAGACTCCAGCCCAGCCTGCCTTGGTTCTAACCCTGACTGTTACTTAACCTCTTTCTGGCTCAGTCAAGAAACTTGAGCACTGCAAGATGATCATGTGGAATACCTACTTCAAACGGATGTTAAGAGGAGTAAAATTGTTCTTGTTTCTAAGTGCTTGAAATGCAGCTGGCATATAATTAAGCTATGCAAATATTTACTTTTTTTTTTGAAATGCTGAGTTTACTGATCACTCTAATTTTTACATATGTGTGTCATTACAGAAGATTCAGGCTTTAGCGATGACTGGAGGGTCATTCGCTGGAAAGAATTTCATCAGTTGGAACTAAATCATGGTGAGCAAAAGAAAGTCTACCTAAGTGATATGGTTTGGCTCTGTGTCCCCATCCAGATCTCATCTCGAATTGTAATTCCCACAAGTTGTGGGACGGAGGTGATTGAATCATGGGGGCAGGTGCCCCAATGCTGTTCTGGTGATAATGAGTGAGTCCCCAAGAGATCTGATGATTTTATAAGGGGCTCTTCCCCCTTCACTTTCTCTTCTCTCTCCTGCTGCCTTGTGAAGCAGGTGCCTGCTTCGCCTTCTGCCATGATTGTGTTTCCTGAGGCCTCCCCAGCCATGCAGAACTGTGAGTCAATTAAAACTCTTTTCTTTATAAATTACTTAGTCTCTGGCAGTTCTTTATAGCAGTGTGAGAATGGACTAATACACTAAGTTACTTCCTGAGTAGACCAATGGCCTCCATTCCCTCTGTCAAACATACGACACTGACCCTGAAGGTAGCTTGGGCTGGCTGGGGATGCACTCTCTGTATGGCCCTGGTGCATCACCTCCCCCACCCACTTCCACCCTCCCTGCTAATGTGGAGTGTGTGTAGAGTGCACAGTTACAATGAGGCCGTTGTGATAGTCCTGGTCACTATTTTGATCACATGATTTTTTATTTTGTAGATGAATGAAATACAAGTACAACAAGAAAAAGTTTCTGTAAAAACTAAGGTGATTGCTTTAGAATAACTCCATAAAGGTCATTCTGAAAAACAATTGCTGCAACTCTAAAAGATGGGGAAATCTAGAAGCATTCTGCACTTTGATCATGCACTGGGGCTGCAGTTTGTGCTTGAAGGATTACCAAGAACTCCAATTGGTGGGCTCTCATTTTTTAAAAAAAGTTCCCATTGCTATTTTGAAGTGAAAAAATATATAATAAAATCTACGTGAATATCATCCCCTTAACTTCTACAATCAACTAACAAATCCAAATTGGACTGGACAAGAGAGTTTCTACTGTAATTATATGAAAATAGTTGCTCTTGATAACAATTGAGTCTTGTTTTTTCTTTATAACAGAGCTATTGTCACTACTTTAAAATATGAGCAGAATGGGGTATGGATCAGGTCTATAAAGCTTTCTGTTTATGTATTTTGAATATACATAGTTATTATTGCCTATTATCTACATCAAAATGGAGAGTTTATTTGGTGATGTCTTTATCTTCTCAAGATTATTTACAATTAGAGTGACTCCAGCAACTACTGAAGCTAACTCCACTGCACTTTCTCTAGTGGCAGCATACATTTCAACCATTACAACAACCCAGTCTTTGCTGGTGCTTGAGAATTGAATCAAGCTATTTGCCAGGAAACAAGAGAATTTCAGCAGGAAAAGAGAATGTTCACAATGTCAGTGATGAATGAGGAGACCATAGAGCAGGCAAACAAAAGAAAGCAGCAGGCCTGCTGGAGCTCCCTATCTGAAGGCTTGGGTTTCCAGCACTCTAAAGCAGGGTTCAGCAAACCACAGCCCATGGACCACATTTGGCCCTCACCTTGTATCCATAAATAAAGTTTTATTGAAAAGCAATCATGCACATTTATTCACATATAGCCCGTGGCTGCTTTTGCTCTACAATGGTGGAGCTGAGTAGTTGCAAGAAAGACCCCGTAAATAGAAATAAAAGTGAATAAAATATGTATTGTCTGACCTGTTACAAAAAAAAGTTTGTTAACCCTGGCTCTAAAGGATCCATTCTATACAAGGCAGAGCTCTATTATGAGGTATGACTGTAACTGTGTTTTAAAAAAGTGTTCTGGAACCTTGCCACAGTAGATTAATTCCTCAAGGTTATCCCCAACAATGTGAGGCAAGCCAAGTGATTAACTAAGCCACTGACACTGTCCTATGACACAAATTTCTCCTCTATCTCCCCTTCAGTAGTGCCTCACTTTGGAGTTGGCTGAGAAGATCATTCCAGACGGGAGTTTTGACACTGTACAAATGCACTGTCTTCACATCTACGCTGACACCCCTGCCTTTCTACCTGCAGGTGTCTGTGGCTTACAAGCTGGTGCCTCCCACAGACCCTGTAGTTTGGAGCTAATGAAGAGCTGAGAAGGTCGGTTTGGCTGTAACTAGAGAGCAGGAACAACCTCTCCACAGGTCATTCCTTTCTCCAGGCATGGAACCGTCTTACAAACCTGGGCTGAGGGTTCATTGCCTCTAAATGTAGAAGCAAAGACTAAATTCAAAAGGCAAGAACTACTTAATGAAAACAGAAACTCCACTACATACGTGTTTCTTCTGCCTACCCCATGGAGTCAGAGAGGTGGTGGATCTAGCAGAGACAGCTGTAGACCAGGGGTCAGAAGACTTGGGTCCTCATCCTGATTCTACCACTAACTAGCTGCATGACCTCAGACAAGTGACTTGTCTGCCCTAGACCAGGCAGGGTTGGACAGTTAGCCCCAAAGTCCCTTCTAATGCTAAAATTCTAAGATTGTACCCTGCCAGCCTTAGGAGGCTATGCTGTTACTACCAGTACCTGGCACATAGCAGGCACTATATAAATGTTAATTATCATTATTGTTATGTAAAGGCACAATGCATGCCTTTATATGTAAATGTGGATTCTTCCCCATTATAACAATGAATGATCTAGAAGCAAATTATAACAACAGGGTATAATCATAAGCAATGAAGACTGTAATTCCTACCGGTCTTCTTCTCAGCACAAATGAATAAAGCTTTTCCCCCCTCCCCCTCCAGTAATTGTTGGAGGTGGTTCTTGGATCCAAATCCCAAGCCCTTCCAGAATATCTGCAATTGGAGAACTGGTCATTCAATCAAAAGACTGTAGACTGTACTGTGATGTAAATTTTTTTCTTCCCCACTGAAAATCCCAGGCCAGGCATGGTGGCTAACACCTATAATCCCAGCACTTTGGGAGGCCTAGGTGGGCAGATCACTTGAGCTCTGGGCAATATAATGAGACCTTGTCTCTACTAAAAATTCAAAAACAATTAGCCTGGTGTGGTGGCACATGCCTGTAGTCCCAGCTATTCAGGGGGCTGGGGGCTGAGGTGGGAGGATCACTTGAGTCTGAGAGGCCGAGGCTGCAGTGAGCCCTGATTGCACCACTGAACTCCAGCCTGGGTGACAGAAGAAGACCTTGTCTCAGAAAAAAACAAACAAACAAACAAAAAAAAAACTCAATGCAGGTTGGGAATGAGAACTGGGATTCAGGATATGGAGTTTCCTAATATATTTTGCCTTCTTCCCATGATATATACAGTGTATAAACCTAGTATGAGGAAGGAACAGTTGTCTATCAAAACGGTAAATGGCATTCAGTCTTAAGTTTCTAAATAAAGTTAGCAATTATGGGTATAGCCAAAATGTGAGTGCTTGCCATAACCTCTGGGGCCTCACCATTTCCAGCTACCAGGATCTGCAACTTTTTGCCTGAGGGTTTTCTCAGAAGACACAGAAACTGTTCTGCCTATAAGCCTTGAAGTGCCAGGGAATTAACACCTACCTTCCCACAGCCCTCCCCACAGTGACTGATAGCACTGATAACGATACCCCAGCTTCACCCCTCAGGTGGGATAACTGAGCTGCTTGTTCTATACCATGTTCTAGAGTTTCTCCCATGAGTTTAGGTTCTAATCATCCACATGTAAATTGCTTGATAAGAAACCTTCATTGACTCCTTGTCTCACTTCCCCTCCCCTTATTTGTTTTGTTTGCACCTTTCAAATAAACTATTTTCATTCAAATCTTTGTCTTAAGTTCTGTTTCTGGAAAATCCAAACTAAGACAATGGAGGTGACCTAGTTAATTCCAAATTTTTCATTTGACTAATACTCATTTTCAACTCTACTAATCAGTAAAATAGGAAGTATAAGATACAGCCAAGAAATCAGAAGAGTCTAAAACATATTGAGACCATAAATATCAGCAAAAAGCTAAACCTAAACAGAAGTGGGAAAGAATCCAAGCTTACAGTGATCTTTCCCTTTAGGTAAAACTCACTAAAGTAATATGAGGTTAGTTTGGGTTCATGATGACTCTCAAGAGATGAAGAATTATCTTCCCTTTATTTCATTTGTGTCCAGAAACCTTTAGATTCTTAGAATTATTTTTCCAGTTAAATTATTTTTATTAGAATAAGTAGAACAATAAAATAACTTTATCTTCTTTAGCAGCTACAGTGTATCAAGCACAGTCAATTTATTGTTGGCCAATCTTACAGAATCTGCAAGTCTTGTGTAGTAAACCCATTTTATTGGGGGAAGGTGGTAAATCATGTGGAAGGTTAATTTTCTGGCCCCATTTCACCTAGCTAGTAAAGATAGAGTCCAGATTCAAATACCTATCAGTCCCCTTCCAAATGTCATGCTCAATTTCCCCCTGTGCCACTTCCACAAAAGACATATGGCTATTACCATCAGGCAAGAGGCATTGAGACTGAGAAAACATAATATGACACATTACTACAATTATTATATGATTAGAGTTCCCAGATTTAGCAAACAGAAACACAGAATCTCCAGTTAAATTTGAACTTCAGATAAACAATGATTTCTTTTTTCGTATAAATATGTCCCATGCAATATTTTGGATAGCTCTACATTAAAAATTATTTGTTTGATCCAATGATTTTTTAATAAAATTATTTGTTGTTTATCTGAAATTCAAATTCAGCTGGGCATCCTGTATTTTATCTGGCAACACTAGATATGATGCTTAGCTTATCTCTTTATTTAGTTCATACTTTAATCAAAACTTAGCATAATATGTGTAACAGGACTAAGTTTTTAAAAATATTTGTGGTAAAAGAACCTAAGAAGATCTGCCCTCTTAACAGATTAAGTGTAAAATACAATGTTGTTGACTCTAGGCACAAGGCTGTATAAGGGATCTCTAGAACTTATTCATAGAATTTCTATTGAGTCCTGGATACCACTGCAATCATTTCTCAACACCACACAGCTATCCCTATGTCAGTCTTAACATCCCCTTATCCAAGTGGTCAGATTTGGGCCCAGGGGTAGCTCATCCTCAAAGATCATGGTTTCTCTTACACTATAGTTACTGCATGAATTTACAGCAGGCATCCTTCAGCTAGATCAGACCTAATTCTCAGAGAGTTCTGAATGCAAACTAAACACAAATCAAAACCTTATGCTTATGCCTAAGGAGGAAAATATAAATAGGCATATATTACAAAGCAGTAGTACCAAAGGTATCAATTAGGATCCCAGCAGGAAGAGGAATTTACCTAATCAAAGAAAGATTTCAATTAGAAAACTACTTACAGAGGTGTGAGCAGCTTTAAGGAACAACTAGGGACACTGATGCACCCAGAGACCAGAACCAATAAGACATTGTTACTACCCAGGGCCAAGAGTGCAACTGGAGAGTAGTGTCACGGAGCCAGCCAGAGTTGGAAGACATGGTGGGCCAGGGGTTGTATGTAGTTGTAGAGAGACACAGTTGTGGCCAGTGAAGCTGTACTAAAGGAGAGAGGAATCGGGGGGAAGTGGGGAAAAGAAACAAATTCTCTCCCCTGCTCCCATTTGATCTCCTTTAGGTGCCTCCCACTGGCTAAACCCAAAGAAGCCAGGGGGCAAAGGAGTAGGTGATACAGCTAGTGAGGTCAGGCCCCATAGAACACTGAGCAGGGCAGAGAAGAGCTGACAGTAACTGTGGAGTGAAGAGCAGGACAATCGTAGCAAACCCACCAGTATGTGAGTGCACGGCAGAACATGCCGGAAACTCACTATGGGTAAAGATTTGTAGTCATTTATGTTTTCAAACTGGTAGTTTCTTTTGTTGGTAGTTCATATTTTTCCATCATCACTTTATTATAAAAATATTCAAGCATACAGAAAAGTAAAAGAATTTTTGAGTTACTGTGTATATGCACCAACTAGCAAAATCTATACTGGCTTTATTATATATCTATCCAACAATCTGTCCCTCTCTTCATCATCAGTATACCTTGTTTTTTTAGCTTCTTTAAAATTTTTGTTAGTTGAAAGATCAAATTGTGTGTATTTACTATGCACAACATGATGTTTTAAAGTATATATACATTGTGGAACGGTTAAATCTAGCTAGTTAACAAATGCATTACCTCACATAGTTATCACTATGTTAGGCCCACTTAACATCTACTCTTAGCATTTTTCAATAATACAATATATCATCATTAACTATACTCAGCATGCTGTACAATAGATCTCTTGAGCTTATTCCTATCTAATTGTAGTTACGTATCCTTTAACCAACATTACCCTAACTCCCTTCCCCACTAACCACCCAGCCTCTGGTTACCACCATTCTAATCTCTAGTGCTATGAGATCAACTTTTTTAGACTCCACATATGAGTGAGACCATGTGGTATTTGTTTTTCTGTGCCAGGCTTATTTCACTTAACATAATGCCTTCCAGGTTCATCCATGTTGTTGCAAATGATATGACTTCCTTCTTTTTATTATGGCAAATAATATATCATTGTGGATATGCGCCACATTTTCTTTATCTGTTCATCTGTTGATGAACTCTTAGGTTGATGCCATATCTTGGCTAGTGAGACTAATGCTGTAATAAACATGGGAGTGCAGATATCTCTTCAAGGTACTGATTTCATTTCCTTTTGATATATGCCCACTAGTGGGATTGCTGGATCATATGGTAGTTCTATTAATTTTTAGATAAAGCTCCATACTGCTTTCCATAATGGCTATATTAATTTACATTCCCACCAATAATAAATAAAAATTCCCTTTTCTCCACATCCTCACAAACACTTGTTATCTTTTGCCTTTTTGATAACAGCCATTCTAGCTGGGGTAAGATGATATTTCATTGTAATTTTGATTTGCATTTCTCTGATGATTAGTGATATTATTGAGCATTTTTTCATATTCCTGTTGGCCATTTGTATGTCTTCTTTTGAGAAATGTCTATTCAGATCTTTTGCCTACTTTTTAATTGTGTTATTTGTTTTCTCACTATTGAATTGTTTTAGTTCCTTACATATTTTGGATATTAGCCCCTTATCAGATATATAGTTTGCAAATATTTTCTCCCATTCTGTAGTTTGTCTGTTCACTCTGTTGAATGTTTGTTCCCTTTGATGTGCAGAAACTTTTAGTTTGATGGATCCCATTTGTCTTTTTCCTTTTGTTGCCTGTGCTTTATCCCAAAAATTATATCAAAAAAAAAAATCATTGACCAGAGGCCAGGCATGGTGGCTCATGCCTGTAATCCTAGCACTTTGGGAGGCCAAGCCAGGTGGATCATTTTAGGTCAGGAGTTCAAGACCAGCCTAGCCAACATGGTGAAACCCCATCTCTACTAAAAGTACAAAAATTAGCCGGGTGTGGTGGTACGCACCTGTAATCCCAGCTACTCGGGAGGCTGAGGCAGGAGAATTGCTTGAACCCAGGAGGCGGAGGTTGCAGTGAGCTGAGTTCGTGCCACTGCATTCCAGCCTGGGTGACAGAGCAAGACTTGTCTCAGAAAAAAAATAATAATAATAATTGACCAGATCAATGGTATAGAGCTCTTTGCCTATGTTTTCTTCTGGTAATTTAATAGTTTTGGGTCTTAGATTTAAGTCTTTAATCCAGTTTGAGTTGATTTTTGTATATCATAGGAGATAAGGGTTTAATTTCATTCTTCTGCATGTGGATGTCCAGTTTTTTTTCCTGGCATATTTATTGAATACACTATCCTTTCCCTAATGAGTGTTCTTACCACTTGGGTCAAAAATCAGCTGGCTATAAATGTGTGGATTTTCTTTTGGACTCTCTATTCTGTTCCACTGGTCTATGTGTCTGTTTTTATGCTACTACCATGCTGTTTTCATTACTATAGCTTTTTAGTGTATTTTGAAGTCAGGTAGCCTGATGCCTCCAGCTTTGTTCTTTTTGTTCAAGATTGCTTTGGTTATTTGGGGCCTTTTGTGGTTCCATACAAATTTTAGGAGTTTTTTTTCTATTTCTGTGAAGAATGTCATTGGTATATTGATAAGGATTGCAGTGAATCTATAGATTGCTTTGGGTATTATGGACATTTTAACAATATTCTTTCTTCTAATCTGTGCATATTGGATATCTTTCCATTTATTTGTGTCTTCTTCAATTTCTTTCGTAAATATTTTATAGTTTTTCAGTGTAGAGATCTGTCACCTCTTTGCTTAAATGTATTCCTCAGTATTTCAATTTTTGTATCTATTATACACAGGATTTTTTTTGACTATTTTTCAGACAGTTTGCTAGAAATGCTACTGATTTTGCATGTTAATTTTGTATCCTGCAACTTTACTGATTTTTTTTTATCAGTTCTAACAGTTTTTTAGCGGCATCTATGGTCTTCTCTATACATAAGATCATGTCATCTGCAAAGAGGGACAGTTTCACTTCTTCTTTCCAATTTAGAGCTTTTTATTTCTTTATCTTGCCTAATTTCTCTGGCTAGAACTTCTAGTACAATGTTTAATAAGAGTAGGGAAAATGGACATCCTTATCTCATTCCAGATCTTAGAAAAAAAGCTTTCAACTTTTCCTTGTTCAGTATATTGGCTGTGGGTTTGTCATATACAGCCTTTATTATGTTGAGGTACATTCCATCTATGCCTAATTTGTTGATTTTTTATGGTGACGGAATGTTGAATTTCATCAAATGCCTTTTCTGCATTTGTTGAGATGATCATACAGTATTTGTCCTTCATTCTGTTAATGTGAGGCATCACATTTATTGATTTGTATATGTTGAACCATCCTTGCATCCCAGGGATGAATCCTACATGATCACGGTGAATGATTTTTTAATACACTGTTGAATTTGGTTTGTTAATTTTTTGTTGAATATTTCTGTATTCAAGTTTGCTGGGGATATTGGCCTGTAGTTTTCTTTCTTGTTATATCCTTATCTGATTTTTGGTATCAGGGTACTGCTAGCCTTGTAGAATGAGTTTGGAAGTATTCCCTCCTCTTAAATTCTTTTAGAGGAGTTTGAGAAAAATAGGTATTAGTTCTTCTTTAAATGTATGGTAGAATTCACTAGTGACACCATCAGGTTCTGTGCTTTTCTTTGATGGGAGACTTTTGATTACTGACTCAATCTCCTTACTCATTATTGGTATGTTCAGATTTTCTATTTCTTCATAATTTAGTCTTGATAGGTTGTATGTGGCCATTTACCCATTTTGTCTAGATTATCCAATTTGTTGGTGTATAATTATTTATAGGACTCTCTTGTGATCTTTGTGTTTCTGTGGTATCACGGTAATACATCCTTTTTCATCCTGATTTTTATTTATTTACTCTTCTCTTTTTTTTCTAGTCTAGCTAAAAGTTTTTCAATTCTATTTATCTTTTTTAAAAAAACCAACTCTTTGTTTTGTTGATCTGTTTATTGTTTTCCCGGTTTATATTTCATTTATTTCTGATCGTCTTTATTATTCTCTTCTACTAATTTTGAGTTTAGTTTATTTTCTTGTTCTTCTAGTTTCTTGAGGTACAATGTTAGGTTATTTAATTGATATCTTTCTTCCTTTTTTATTAGGCATTTATTGCTAAAATATTCCCTATTAGAACTGCTTTTGCTTTATCGTATAGGCTTTGATATGTTGTAATTCTATTTTCATTTTTCTCAAGAAATAGTTCAACTTATCTGATTGGTTTGGCCCTGCATCCCTACCCAAATCTCGTCTTGTTGCTCCCATAATTCCCAAGTGTTGTGGGAGGGGCCCAGTGGGAGATAATTGAATCATGGGGACAGGTCTTTCCCGTGTTGTTCTCATGATAGTGAGTAAGTCTCATAAGATCTGATGGTTTTAAAAAGTGGAGTTTCCCTGCACAAGCTCTTTTTGCCTGCCGCCATCCATGTAATACATGACTTGCTCCTCCTTGCCTTCCCCGATGATTATGAGGCTTCCCCAGCCATGTGGAACTGTAAGTCCATTAAATCTTTTTCTTCCCAGTCTCAGGTATGTCTTTATCAGCAGCAAGAAAATGGAATAATAAATTATCTTTTAATTTTTTCATTGACCCATTGGTGCTTCAGGAGCAAGTTGTTTAATTTCCATGTATTTGCGATTTTCCCAATGTTCCTCCTGTTATTTATGTCTAGTTTTATGCCATTGTGGTCTAAAAAGATACTTAACATAATTTCAATCTTCTTAAATTTGTTAAGACTTGTTTTGTGGCCTAATATATAATGTATCCTGAAGAATGTTCCATGTGCAGTTAAGAAAATTGTGTATTCTGCAACTGTTAGATAGAATGTTCTATATGTGTTTGTTAGGTTCAGTTGTTCTGGAATGCAGTTTAAATCCAGTGTTTCTTTGCTGATTTTCTGTCTGCCCATTGATGAAAGCGGGATATTGAAGTCCCTTACTATTCACGTTGCTGTACTGCAATCTATCTCTCCCTTCAGTTCTATTAATATTTGCTTTATATATTTATGTACTCTGATGTTGGGTATACATATATTTACAACTGTTATATCTGCTTGCTGAACTGACTCCTTTATCATTATATACCAACCTTTTTTGTCTCTTTTTATAGTTTTTGACTTAAAGTCTATTTTATCTGATATAAACATAGTTACTACTGTTCTCTTTTGGTTTCCATTTGCACAGAATATCTTTTTGCATCCATTCACTTTCAGCCTATATGTGTCTTTACAGGTGAAGTGAGCCTCTTATAAGCAGTGCATAGATGGGTCTTGTTTTTCAAGCCACTTTATGTCTTTTAATTGGAGAATTTGATCAATTTATATTCAAAGTAATTATTGATAGGTACACACTTATTATCACCATTTTAAAATTGTTTTCTAGTAGATCTTTTCATCTTTTCTTACCATATTTCTTTCTGGTTAAGTAGTTTTCCCTGGTAGTATTTTTGATTCCTTTCCTTTTGTTTTTAGTGTGTATATTATAGGTTTTGCTCTGTGGTTACCATGAGTCTTACAGAAAACATCTTATAGTTATAACAGATTATTTTAAGCTAATAACAACTTAACTTTGATTGGAAAAAAAAATCTCTACACTTTAACTTCACTACCCCTCCACATTTTGAATGTTTGATGTCACAATTTACATTTTTATGTTTCATATCCCTTAACAAATGATTGTAGTTATTATTAAACAGTTGGTCTTTTAACCTTAATACTAAGGATGTAAGTGATTTATACACCACCTTACAGTATTAGAGTATTCTGAGTTTGACTGTGTGCTTACTTTTACCATTCAGTTTTATACTTTCAGATTTTTTTTATTACTCATTGGCACCCTTTTCTTTCAGCCTGAGGAACTCCCTTTAGCATTTCTTGTAAGACAGGTCTGGTGGTGATAAATTTCCTCAGCTTTTGTTTGTCTGGGAAAGTCTTTATCTATCCTTCATTTCTGAAGGACAGCTTTGCTGGGTACAGTATTCTTGGTTGGCAGTTTTTGTCCTGCAAAACTGAGTATATCATCCCACCCTCTCTTGGCCTGTAAGTGTTTTCCTGAGAAGTCTTCTGTTAGGCATATTGGAAGTCCCTTATATGTTATTTGCTCCTTTTCTCTTGCTGCTTTCAGGATCCTCTCTTTGTCTTTGATCTTTGACAGTTTGATTATAATATGTCCTGAGACAGCCTTATTTGGATTTAATCTGATTAGAGACCTTTGGCATTCCTATAATTTGATATTTATATCTTTCTCCTGGTTTGAAAAGTTTTCTGCTATTATTTCTTTAAATAAGCTTTCTACCCCTTTGTCTTTCATCTACTCCCTCTTGAATGCCAATGACTCAAACATTTGCTGTTTTGATGCTATCCCATAAATACTGTAAGCTTTCTTCATTCTTTTTTCATTTTTTCTTTTTAATCCTTGCTGTATATTTTCAAATATCTTCAAGTTCACAGATTGTTTCTTCTGTTTAATAAACTTTGCTGTTGATATATTTTTCATTTTGTTCATTGTATTTTTCAGTTACAATATTTGATATTTTAATATTTCTCTGTTAAATTTATCATTCTGGTCACTTATTCTTTTCTTCATTTCATTTAACTGTTTCTATGCATTTTATTGAAGTTCATTGAACTTTCTTAAAACAGCTACTTTGAATTTTTTGTCAGGAAGTTCATAGCGCTCCATCTCTTCAGGGCTAGTCACTGGCACCTTATTTTGTTTATCTGATGATGTCATGTTTCCCAAATTGTTCTTGATCATTTTGGTCATGTGTCAATGTCTGCACATTGATGAAGCAGATACTTATTCCAGTGTTCACAGTCTAGCTTTGTCTAGGAATGTCCTTCAATAGTAAGCCTATCTAGAGATTTTGGGCAGGTTGTCAGGGTGTGGTCCCCAAGACTGCAATTACTGCACACATTGCAGTGCGTGGGGGCCCTCTAAGCCCAGGTCTGTCACAGCCAGCACAGTGCCAAACTGAAGTCCCATGGCTGCTAAAGCTGTCACAGCATGGGCTAGAATCTCATGGCTGCTAAGGCTGCTGCAGTGCTGACGTGTAATCAAAGCCCATGGCCACTGAAGCTAGTACAGCACTGGGGCATGGCCAAAAGTCACACCTTCTGAGGCCTTCCTGTCACTAGGGATTATGTGGAGTCCAAAGCCTCTGTAGTTGGCCAGCAGTGATGCAGGCCAGAACTTGAGTCCATCTTGCAGGTGCTATGTGTTCCCATCTGGGGTTGGGATAGGTCTAGGGGCTATGTCTGTGGGTATCAGCCTGTCATCGGGCTGTGTAGGACTTCCCAGTGCTGGGTTTTACTGTGGTGAGCCCAGTATTAGAGTGCAAAGCAAAGTCCTTTGCTTATTTCTCTTTCTTTCCCTCAAGTGTATGGTGTGTCTCTCCATGCTGTGCTGCCTATTGCTGGGGAAGGGGTGACATGGGTAATGTATAACTATCCTTCCTACCTTCTTCAATGTGTCTTTTCTTATTGTTATGCTATAACTAGATACAGTGGTCTCTAACCTGGTTTCTCTAGCTCTTGTGAAGTATTTTCATGCATGGATAGTTATTCAAATAGACGTTTATGCAGGGGAATGATTGCTGGAGAGTCCTATTCCACCATCTTATACCATCCTCCTCTTCTAAATCTTATTTTTTTAAATGTGTTTCAAAGTAAATTTCAGACATTAGTACATGTATCACTAATACTTCACCACTTCAAAACAATTTAGTTTATTTTTAACTGCTATTATAATGCAGGTTACTTTTAGGTTATACACAGACACAGACACACACACACACACACACATACACACACCTCTCAAAAAGTCAACTGATGAATGTTTCAGTCAATTGGTTGCTTTCAATAGGACTTACTAGGAGTATTCATTTTTATCAGGCATGTTGGTTCTTAAAAAACAAAGAATGAAAAATCCTTTGCAAACACTCTAACTTTTGGCTGCTTTGCTTTCAAGGGAATACAGAATTGATCTTCATAAGCAAGACAGGGTCAGTACAATAAAATTGAAGAAGAATGTTGAAGAATTGGAGTACTGTTTTACTTATGACCTCACAGTTAGTTCTCATTATGGCAGACTGGACTAGCTTTATCCTTTTCCCGCAACTTGACCTTTTCAATCATACCTCCAATGCCATTCCCACACAAGCCTCTCCTTCCTTTGGTTTTAAAGACAAATGGGGGAAGGAGGGTTGTTGAACACCAGACTATTTTAACCCCTCCCCACCTACTACTTCTCAGTGTATGAGTAAATGGTATTGCCTTTGCTTCTTAGCCTCCAAAGACATTATAAAGCAAGTCTGAGGCAGCCCCATGCATTACTTCAAGCTCTATCTGTTCTCTAGGTATTGAACATGACATATTTCACAGCACAGACTCAATTAGAGTCTCCTTAAAACCCCACTATTCCAATAGCCTTTGGCAGCATGTAGGTGGGATTTAAATTATATATTGCTTCAAAGTGACTCCCTGGGGCATTCACTTCTCTGAATCATACTGAAATGTGGGTTTTCAAATGTCTGCATATGTTGTGCAAAAATGTTGGCACATGGAAGTGACACTTTTTCTGTATGAAATGAATTCAGAAGCTTGGAGTAGGATCAAATTAATCACACAATGTGAAAATGTATTTGCCCCAAAGGAAGCCATTGTTTTCCATTCCATAACTGTCTGTGAAGGGCCAACCATGTGTAAGATAATCCATTAGGCAATGCAGGGGATACAAAAGTAGAGAAGTCATGGTGCTTTTCTTGACCAAGTTACAAATCTAACAGAAGACATGAGTCAGGTAGACAGATAATATAGAAAGGGAGAAGAGAGGAATGGCTTCTGGCTGGAAGAGTACACGAAGACTTCATAGAACTGGAGGTAACTGGGACATGCTTTGAAGCTTGTGTTTCCTTGGGTAGAGATAACGGAAGGATATTCCAAGGGGTCAGATCAACATGTGGATAACATTCAGCATTGGGAAAGTGAAGAGGAGGTCTATGGAATAGCAAATAATCTATCCTGGCTGGAATACAGGCATGTATTCAGTGAAAAGACAGGAAAGTGAGTTGGGGCTATATTGTGACAGATTTCAGAGGCCCAGCTTTAGAGTTTGGAAAAGAGTAGTGAGCCAGAAAAGAATATTAAATGCAACAGTGATAGGATTAGAACTTCATTTTGGGAAGACTATTCTGGTAGAGAGTATGGTTGAAGCAAAATGAAGACGGAGAACACATCATAGAAATAGCATCTTTTACATTTATTCTCTTAATATCACAGTAAAAAAGTAGCTAAAGAAATTTTGATATTCTAACTGCAAATAATGTCTTTCAAGGTAGGGAGCCATGCAGCTGATGCCTGAAAAATCTATTACCACTACAGTGGCCTGATCCTTTCTTCTTGATTTTGTACAAAGTCCAAAACAAGGGTTGGGTGTTTTTATTAAACTCAAAGCTGACTCCAACTCTTTCATCAATATCAATAACTTTATGACTAATATAAACACCAGAAGTCTTCATTTGAGGAAATAAACTCTAATAATTCATAATATGAAATTAAGGAAATGAAATTGTTTTCATTTCCACTTTCATGGATGCCTAAGCTCAATTATACATTTATGTCAATGTTGTCAATATTTGGGGTTACAATAAATATAGAAAAGTTAACATCTCTACCACTCTATAAACTCTATAGACCACAATGAATCTAATTAATATGCACTAACATTGGAGTGCCCATTATATACCAAATGTTTAGGTACTTTTGCAGGTATATCTTCCGTCATCATAGTTTCTCATTTATTTATCACACAAAACCTTTGTAGTAGGTATTATGAACCTTAAATTTCAGATGAAATATATAAGGCATAAAGAAACTACTCTATCTGGAATCAGACAGCAATAAATTTTAAAGCTAGAATTCAAACCCAGGTCTGTCTGACTGGAGTCTTACTACAATTCCTTCAAGCTAAAGGGATATGTATTATGGGTGTAGGTTGTGGCTAAGCTTGTCAATTACTTAAAAACAACTATCAAATGAATGCTTGTTTTTTTTTTTTTTTTTTTCCAAACTAATGGTTTATTTAACTACACCAATTGGGAATTCCCAGAACATCGAAAAGATGTTTGAGAAACTAACAGAAATCTTGAGACTGGAATGATAAACCTTGAAATATGCCACATTGAAGGTCTAACAAATATCATTTGCTACTAAAAAGGATGGCTAAATTGTGGAGGGATGGAAAGCTTCAGAGCCAGGCTGTGTCATCTGGGTGGTCCTTGAGATCCCAAAAGAATTTCCATAGAAGACATCTGAAAAGATTTTGGGGATATCCTCCAGCTGCAACAGCTGCTTCTCAGTTGCAAACAGACCTGTAGTCATCCAGCATTTTGTAAAATAAGCCACTTTCCCCACATACCAACCAGTGAGGAGCATGACTGAAAGCTGTCCCAGGTCACTCTACAGAGTGTCCCATGACACGCGTGGAGTCTTTCTAAGTGAAGCCTGGATGAAGAGCTTGTCTTCTTGACGAGGTCCCTCCTGGCTGCAGAGCTAGACTCAAGCACATAGCAATGATCATGCTCTTATCCATTAGCTGCAGAAACACCGCTGGGTTGATGGGAAGCAACAACGGCTAGAGGCTGGATGACCTAGGTTCATGTCCTGGCTATTTCCTTTTTGTGAAGTCATCTGCCCTGACTTCCTGGTAGGGCAAGGATTGCAAAGATCAAATGAGATCATTTTTAGAAGTGCTTTGAAAAGTGCAGTGGTTCAGGCCAGGCGCAGTGGCTCAGGCCTGTAATCCCAGCACTTTGGGAGGCCGAGGCGGGCGGATCATGAGGTCAGGAGATCAAGACTATCCTGGCTAACATGGTGAAACCCCGTCTCTACTAAAAATATAAAAAGTTAGCTGGGCATGGTGGTGCGCACCTGTAGTCCCAGCTACTTGGGAGGCTGAGGCAGGAGAATGGCGTGAACCTGTGAGGCGGAGCTTGCAGTGAGCCGAGATAGCGCCACTGCTCTCCAGCCTGGGCAACAGAGCAAGACTCCGTCTAAAAAAAAAAAAAAAGAAAAGAAAAGAAAAGTGGTTCAACCAACTGTAACAATTTGTTTTTGTTGAGATCAGCCCACAGCATCTTCATCTTCATCAAAGAAGGCTGTGGTGTCTAAAAAAAGATTTTTTTATATTTTAAGAAGCAACCCTTACTGAATATTCTACATGACTTGTCAGTCCTTTTTGTTACGGGACACAAACAGAAGGAGTTTCTAGTAAACTAGGGGTGGGAGGGACTAGAGTTCTAGTTGATATGCCTTAGAAACTCACTCTATTTAATCCACTGGGTAGTGAATTTTTGGTTGTTTTTGTTGTTGTTGTTGCTGCTGTTGATGCAGGGTCTCACTCCCATCGCCCAGGCTGGAGTGCAGTGGCAGGATCATGTTGCACTGCAGCCTCAACTTCCTGAGCTCAGGTGATCCTCCCACCTCAGCCTCCTGAGTAGCTGGGACTGTAAGTGTGCACATCACCACAACTGGCTAATTTTTTGTATTTTAGTAGAGATGCGGTTTCGCCATGTTGGCCAGGCTGGTCTCAAACTCCTGGGCTGAAGCGATCCACCCACCACCTCAGCCTCCCAATTACAGGTGTGAGACACTGAGCCTGGCCAACTTTTTTTAAAGGGATTAATTTTACCTTTTGTAAAATGTAGGAAATATATATAGTAACATATAGCACATATGCACTTACCCATATACATATTTTTGAACCTTACTGCAAACTGGCCTAAATCAATTTGACTGTTTAGTTTTTAGATTCCTTTTTAAAATTGTGGTGGCCTCCAGCAAGTAAAAGTAGATGGTAACTATTTGCTTTTCAACCAGGTTGTACACTACAACAAAAGCAAATTCCAAGTCAAATTCTGCCACGTATAAAATATCCATGGGAAAGAAGCCACGAAAATTATCATACAACCTGCTGCTGTAAATTTGGTGATGTTTCCTCTTGTCATTTCAGGAACTCCAAAGCACTGCATCAGAGACAATCTACCACATCTAGTTATTTTTCTTCCTGTGCACACTACTGAATGACATTTCCCAGAAACCGTACAGTTGGGTTAGGGCAACATGACCATATTCTGATTTGGCACAGAAAATCTCTCACAAGACTTCTTTTTCTTTACCTCCCACCCTGGAGGTCCATTTTAAAGATGGTGGTATTATAAGATGGTGGTATTAAAGACAGAATGACTTGAGTCTTCAAGTCACCCTTTGGAGGAAGACAGCTGAGGCGGGCTTCCTAGAAAGGAACATCCACTTTGGACTTAGACTAAGTCCAAAAAATAAATTTTGTGTCAAGCCACCAAGATTTGGATTTATTACAATAGGTAATGCTAATTACCCTAATTAATACAAGCAATTGCTTGTATCTGCTGAGAGAGATACGTCAATATTCTAATGGCAAAATCAGCAAACCATCTTGCCGGGTGGGGCCAGGCAAATGAGTCTACTGTTGTGTGAGGGAAACACAGAAATGAATGGAGCTCTAGCTGTATTCAGCCACTCAAAAGTAGCTTGATTTCTGGAGTTGCTGGATTCTTACTCTTTGTCCACGTAAAAATAGAGGGACATGAATAATCTTTCTAGTTAATCACATATTTCACCAATAAAAACATTGCATCTAACATCATTTATGCTAATTAATGAACCCTCTAGCGTGAATATCTGATAACATCATTCTAAGTATTTTTGCTGCCACTTGGAACGTCATAGTAAATTTCTTCAAATAATCACTAATCAGTCTGGATTCCTGCCTAAGACAGAGGTGAAGTTCCAAATATTTAACCACTGGCATGGCACAATCACCAAGAGATGAAAATAGCTGTAAATTCTTATGCCAGAGCGGTGCCTTCTAGCCTGGATTACTTCAAGTGTTAACTAAGCTCCCCTAGGGTAGAGATTAAAGTAATTCATAGAGTCACTGTTTATATTGAAGTACTTAAAAAATAAATTACAGACAATATAACAGGTGCCTAATTCACAGCCATCACCCATTTTATTTATTTATCTGCTCACTCAAGAATTACAAGCAAAGGATCATGGGATCTATTCCTAACTGAAAGATTAGATCAATCAAATTAGCCATCTGTCTGTGGAAGGCTTTAAACTCGGGTTGTATTTAAGTATTATGTTTCCAAGTGCCCAGATGTTACAGAAAAGTGCCTGCTGATACAACTCGTTTTGCACAATGTAAGCCACTAAATGGCTAATATAAACTTATTGCAGCAAGAAAAATAAATAGCATTAACATTGCATCAAATCTGATTTGGGATTTTGGGTGCCCTGTCAGCAAACACAAGTGTTAAAATTTAAATTGCTCAGGACTTGCAGAGTCAGACAAGAAAGAATTGTCAAGTGTCTTTAGATAAGGGGGATACTGGAAATGAGATCAAAGCACTGGGATGTATATCCTTGCTCGGTGTGGTTGGTGAAAGTAATAATAATTACTATGACTATTGTTCGATCGTATCCTGTCCTTAGGTAGCACTTCAGCTCTCTCAAAGCACTAGTCTGCTTTGGATAAGTGGGGGCTTTTTCCAGCTGAGGAAACATCAATAGGAAATGGACTGAGTGAGCCCGGTCTATTTTTCCATGTCCCTAGCAGTGATTCCTGATTTACTCCAATCAACTTATCAGCGAGCAAAACCTGGACCATTTCTTAGCTCTCTGGCTTTACGGAGACTTTCACTGACTCCCAGTAACATATCAGTTTGGATAATTCTGTTTTAGGAACAGCTGCTGCCCTACCACATCCTGCAAAACTTCCCCCAAGACAATTACCAGGCAAAAATCATCCTCATTTTCCAAACCAAAAATCAAGGCATGTGGTTGACCAGGGAGTCTTTCTAATTTGTTAATTCATTTGTCTGAAAAATGTTACAATTCAATACAAATTACATCACATGTAACCATACCTTAATACCTACAGAAAAGAATAAAAGTACATAAAATCATAAATGTCTATGTTTATTACTTCTGATGCCTGGAAATATAGAAATTCTTTCAGGTTTTTCTTCCTTGTCCAGATTAAACAATCCCAATTTCTTAAATATTGCCTTCACATGTCAGTCTTTAATCCTTTTTAATGCCCTGCTACATGCATTACTGTATTGGATCTTCCCTGGAACATTTTATGGTAGGGTCTTTCTTTATCCTATTTTTACAGATCAGTAAACTGAGGATTATGGAGCATATATAACTGACCCACTGTCACCATGTAGCTGTAAAGTGTCAGAACTTGAACCCAAATGTGTGGAATATCAAAATATGTGCTCTTACCCAAGCCTTCCTGCTCCACCAGGAGAAACCAGCCTTGAAGGCTGAAAGAATAAGCTTGGGATTGGGGGTGAGGGAGGTAAGGGGGGGTAAATGTTGGTTATATAGAGAACAGCGTGGCTTTTTGTTAACGCCATTGCAAGGTTTCCCTCTTTCACCGGTCAACTTAGAGTCTAAGGACAGGGTTGTTCTGATTAAATACAGATGCCCAGAGCAACATGTTGTCGTCAGCAGTCACAGCTGGGCGTGGAGGTATGAAGCAGTGAAGATCAGCGTAACACAGAGTACCTGGGTCGAGGTACCAGGGAGAGGGAGGCAGTGGGAGAGTCCAAACTCTCTTTTGGCATGTCTCAAAGTGTGCATCAAGTCATCTGAGGTTCTTGTTTTAAAAGGCAGGTGCCTGGATTGCACTCTAAAAATTCAGATCCACTTAGTGCAGGAATTACTGCTGAGGGCGGAGACCCGCGCAGAGCCAGCTCTGGAATGTGCGCCCTCTGCTGGCAGAAATTTTATTTGACTCATCTAAGCCACTGCATGAGAACCCATGAGGGGTTCTGCAAGGAAGCAAAAGTACCCCCGCTCATTTCAGGAGGCTGAAGCTACACCCTGGGGTCCTTCCTCGAAGGCGAGGTCCACAATCAGTGAAATCAAAGATGAGTTTGGGGGATTTCCTCTAAAGGCTGCCATATCTCCTCACCTTTTCCCTTTTTCGATAACTGAAATAGCAAGTGCATCTCTAAGATGTGCAGCTTGACATGCAAAAACAAAGGCAAGGCACACAGGCCTTGAGCAACTCAAAAGATTTTCTGCTGCAATCAAGACATCACATCATTCAGTCAGCTGGGAAACACTACAGTCCGGCCTGCCAGGGTGTGAGGCAGGAGAACACGAGGTAGCCACAGGATAGCCCTGGGCAAGCTGGAGTCCCACCTCAGCCTCGGATGCTGAGTCTCAGTCTTCCAGAAATCTAGCCAAAATTACTAGACCACTTTTGGGCTGTAGTAAGCCATAAACAGATGCACTACTATTCCCCAAAGAATGCTAAGGTTATTAAAGCCCTCGGCTCTGGGTAAGAAGAACAAAAAGCACCACTCAGCTCCTTTCTGGCCAAGCCACTCTTCCCTGAGAAAGAATTCAGAAAAACAAGTCTTGCCTCACATTAAACTACACTTACTCCTGACCTTGACTCCTCTGTCTCTTTACCTCTCACAGAGAATTAATGGAAAGAGTGAGACTAACAAAGAGAGATGGAGTCAAAGAGAGAAGTGCTTCCTTATGAAGATTAGATAAGATGTTGAAACCAATAGGAGGGGAAGCACAGTGATGGAGTGAAGAATCAGAGGAAAACATTTCTGTCTGCCTGAATTGCGTGGGGCGCTAGGAGTTGGGTGCTGGGGATGCGTGTGCTAGGTCCCTAGCACCTAGCTTCTAGTGCCCCACGGCTTTTGTGAGCTAAAGATTTCCCTGATAAATGAGACAGCCTGAATCAGCACTGGGATATGGAGTATAGTGGACTGGAAAGGGGACAGGAAGGAACATACAGATGAGAGATCTCCCCCAATTGCCATGCTTTGGGAAGAGGGCTTGGATGAGAGCTATAAGCGAGGAACTAACCAGTCTCTTGTGAATTCCAGGTAGATCAAGGTGGCGCTGGGGAAGTAGACCAGGATGACCCCTGATCCCTGGCCACTGCCCCTTAGCCATTCAGCCTCACACTAGCAGCAGCAGAATGCCTCTAGAGGTGCATGTATCTCTACCAGCAACCAACAAGATGTATTGCCCACAAGCTAACCCTTCTCTTCCAGCCTTTTGTTTTTGTTTCCTGACTTTCCTTACATCTTTATTTTAGTTTGATTATACCACTAGAGAAATACTGACAAAGTGGAAAGAAAAAGATGAGAGAGCTGCATCGTGCTAAGGATGATTGTGGACACCCAGATACTCCAGGGAAAACCTTGAACTCTGAACGCTGACTTGACCTTCTTCCACTGACCCTGGGACCTCAGGCAAACTGGACAGGCAGGAGGAAAGGCAGGACCCATGTGCAGTTCTCCAGCCCCCCTAGTGCCAGAGAGTTAATAAATGTCAGGAGACTTGTCTAAATAAACAAAGAGCAACCCCAGGCTCTAGGCCTGGGAGCACCGGTCTTTAACCCCAGGAATCCTTCCCAGACATGCCACGGCTGTCAGCCCTAAGTCTGACTTCACTGACAGAACCTTGTAGAGAGACAAAAGATCTATACCCTATCTACTGCATAGGAACGAGGAGGTCTTAATGGCACAGCCACTGTAGCTTGAGAGCTACAGCAAGCCTTCCAAGCTGGAGATCCCTTTGCCTCTGACGTACCACCTCCCACCACCAAGCATAAGAGTGCTTAGAAAATAAAGCCAAGATATCCATACAAAAGCAAATAAACCTTGACTTATATCTCACACCTCATACAAAATTAACTCAAAATGAATTATAGACCTAAATGTAAAACCTAAAAAACTTCTGCAATAAAACATAGGGAAACATCTTTGCAGCCACGGGTTAAGCTTTCAAAAAAACAGCATGAGCCATTTAAGAAAATAATAAATTAGACTTTATCAAAATGTAAATCTTCTACATTTTGAAAGACACCATTAAGAAAATAAAAAGACAAGCCACATACTAGAAGCTGAGATTTACAAAACACAGATCTCATAAAGGACTTGCATCCAGAACATACAAAAAACACTCAAAATTCAATCATAAGAAAATAAACATCCCAATGTTTTTTCTTTCTTTTTTTTTTTGAGACAGAGTCTTCCTCTGTCACCCAGGGTGGAGTGCAGTGGTGCGATCTTGGCTCATGGTAACCTCCCTCTCTGAGGGTAAAGTGATTCTCGTGCCTCAGCCTCCAAGTAGCTGAGACTACAGGCATGCGCCACCAAGCCCGGCTAATTTTTGTATTTTTTGTAGAGCTGGGGTTTTGCCATGTTGGCCAGGCTGGTCTCAAACTCCTGGCTTCAAGTGATCTGCCCACCTTGGCCTTCCAAAGTGCTGGGATTACAGGCATGGGCCACCATGCCCAGCAGACATCCCAAGTTTTAAAAATCAGCCAAACATTTAAACAAAGATTTCACCAAAGAAAAGATGGCAAATAAATAAATTTTTTAAATGTTCAATATAATTAGTCATTAGAGAAATGCAAACTAAAACTGTGATGACATACTATTACATGCTTATTATAATAGAATCACTAAAACAAAACCAAAAAAAAACTCTACCAAGTGTTGTAGAGGATTAGGAGCAGCTAGAACATCTGTACATTGTATGAATGTAAGATGGTACAGCCACTTTGGAAAACAGTTTGGTGATTTCTTATCCAGCTCAACATACACCTGCCATGTGATGCAGTGATCCCACTCCTTCTGTTTATCAAGAGAAATGGAAACATATATCTTCCAAAGACTTCTATGTGCATGTGTCTAGGAACTTTATTCATAATAGCCTAAAACTTAAAACAACTTAAAAGTCCACCAACTAGCAAATGGTTAAACAAACTGGAATTCCATGGTCCATCCAACGCACCACTACTCAACAATAAGAAAGGAACAAACTTCCAATATATGCAAAAACATGGATGGATCTTAAACGCATTATGCGACAGAGGGTGGACACAAAATATGACATTCTGGAAGAGGCAAAACTACAGGGATAGAAGTTAGATCAGTGATTACCAGGGGCTGGGAGGGAGTCATTTTTCTACAAAGGGACACAAGGGAATATTTAAGGATGATGGAAATGTTCTATATATTTCTATTCCGGTGGTGATTACATTACTGTGTATGTTTGTTAGGGCTCATCAAACTGTAGACTTGATGAAATTTATTGCATATAAATTATACCTCAACAAATCTGACTTTAAAATGATAATAAGGACAAGAGTTAGCAATATGCCTGCGGGAATTAAGTGACTTGTTGCATGCTGGTTCCCGCAGTTGTCTGGATTTCCCCTCCCTTCTTCCTGCCCCACCACAGAAGCACGGCAGTCCTCCTGCACTTTCTGGTGAGACTCAGGTGATGGGACCAGCACTAGGCTAGAGACCACTCAGGAGGGTGGGAGGTCCAGGTGCTAGTTCCAGTTCAGCTTCTGATGTTAACTGGGGCAAGTTACTGAGTCACCCTCAACCTCATTGCAAAATGAGGACTTTTCACTTCTTTCCAGGCCTATGATTCTAATTTGTAGTCTGAAAAGGAATGAAGGCTATCCAATGAGTTGTGTTTCCACACCGTGAAGGTCTGGGGAAAGGACAGGGCCCTAAACCCTCCCATTCTTCAGAGGCCCCTTTTTCTACCCTCAGGTACTGTAGTGGGCCCTCTGACCCTCACCAGCCTTAATCCCCAGGAGTTCAACAAGAGAAGCAAGTGGTTCATCATCACCCCATAAGGCCACACCCTGTGATTCTTATAAATGAGGCCAGTAGACAGTAGCTTCCAAAATTCTTTCAGTATCATACGCACTCTGTTGTCTTAGGAGGCATGGGCAGATCCCATTTACAAATGTTTAAGAGCAACGCAGGATCCCCACACAAAACAGCAGCCTCCACCTAGGCTCCAGTATCTGACCCACGGGAGCTCCACTCTTCAGCCTCCAGGAAGACACCCTACAAGACATGCTACACACCTCTGCAAACACAGTGTTCTGAGCTCAGTTTCTGGTCCTGAATATCAGAGTTTAAATTTCCATTCCACCGCTTACTAGTTGTGTGACCTTGGGTGAGATATTTAACCTCTCTAAGCCACAATTTCTCCTTCAGTAAAACAGTGATAATAATAGTCCCCATCTCCCAGGGCTATTGGGTTGATTAAATAAATCACTGTGCATCCAGTTCTTAGAACAGTGTAGCAAGCACTTAGTGTTAGTTATTATGATTTAATTTAACTTAATTTGAAAACCGTCATTTCTTGTAAGTCTTGGCAAATGCAGAGGTTTCTTTATTAATGTTCAATGTCAAAAGATGAGCTATCTTGGGGTGAAGAGAAAGGTTGCTTGTGTTGAACCCAAACTAGACTCAGACTTGAAGCTGCTACTTAGTTTTTTCTCACCAGAGGTAGGTGCGGATGGGGAATTTCCAGGTTGATTTTGAATCCAAGACTTCTCCAACAATGCTATACTTATCAAAAGTAGATTTAGGAGCATGAGGAGACAGGGAGGGTCATCCAAATAAAACAGAACCGCTCCAGTATGCCTGCACAGTGGCCACGATACCTTCAAAGTACTGTCTATGTACCAATTTCTGTTGAGGAAACAAGGTACAAAGAAACTCCCATATGGATACTAGCAGGATTTGCTAGTGTCTGGGGAAGATTATAAATTAGCTAGTTGCTGCTCACATCAGAGCCAAGCAGGGCACATTCAGTTTTTTAATCTGGACCAATTTTCCGGATCAAAAACTAGTCTTTCCAAGGGATGTAAATGAGCCCAGGAGGGAAATTTCCCCTGAAGTTATGAAGTAGCTGTCATTTTAATCTGAGAAGCTTTCCAACCTGAAAGCTAGTGTCTGGATAAAATTATAAAGTAATAAAAATAAAACTCTTCTAGGTTGAACCTAGTCTAAATACTTCTATCTCAAATTTGATGTAATTAATATGCCAAAGTATTTAAGAGGTGGTGTTTCCACTATCAAAACCCTATCTATGCTTCAAATAAAACCAAAGAGGCCAGCATGGCATATTCCTGGCACGAATATCAGAATGAGACCCTGAATGAACCAGGTAGAAAATCTTTTTAGGAGAAGAACTCCAAAAAATAAGAAAGAAAATATGATGACCCACATGAGCAGTTTTATACAACAGGTTTTTATAAAATACTTTTTAAAAATTCCCCTTAAATGGATTAAAATATATCCTTTAAAAAGCATTGCATACACTGTTCATGCTTTAAAACTATAGATATAACTATGCTTTGTTTAAAAATTGTGACAATTAATAGATGATTTCATGTGAATAAATCTGCAAAATGCAATTGATCGTGATGTGGTTATCTTAAGGAGGAAAGTTAGAAAGAAGCCCTTCACTGAAATCCTTGAAGGTGTATGTATGTGTGCGTGCAGGAGGAGAAACAATTTAATGTGATATTACCTTGGACTGAAGCTATTATCTCCAAAATGAATTGAAGAGCTCCTAAATGGAGTGGCTCATAATTTAAATATGGTGTAGATTATGATAATGACCTTAGATTTCAAGGCAGGTAACAAGTGCTGGTAATAAGAGACACAGTGCAAAGACTGAGGACGCTTCCAGAGCCAAAATGCAACAAGTCATATTTCCAGATAGAGAGTTCCAATGCGAAAATATTTAAGCATTCACATGGGATCCCGCTAAGACGATTTTCTCTGCCCTCTGATAAATTTTCCTAGCTTTGCCTCTTTCTTACAGAAACGTTTGTGAAGACAAACTGCACTTTCTGTGAGGTTTTGCAGACTGCATTCAAATAAAAGTAATATTGTTTTCCATTGTTCATAAGATATAATTAATCCCATAAGACAACCTCCCTTACAAAGTAAGTTAAGACAAAACAGATTTTTCAGAATTCTAAATATGGTCCCAGCAAAAAGTAATAAAAATCGTTACTTGGGAAACAATGTTTAGAACTTCATTGTTCAGAATGTTCTACTTTGAATAATCTCACAACATAGGCCAAATCAAAGTAGACCAAAATAAACGAAGACTTTTTACCTATATGCAGCTAGAGGAAACACACGTTATTATGGTTTCAAGTTCTCCCCCAGTTCCCAATCCCTTATAACAGGTCACAACGTACATATCTTTGTTTAAATGCCAAAGCAAAGACAGGAGTTCAAAACACGGTAAAATTAACCCACTGGGTGCTTCCTTCTGAACAAATGGCCCCAGAGTGGAAGAGGATGCTAAGAGCAGAGTCCACATCCCTGCACAATGCGTGGGCAGGACCCGAGATGGGCAGAGGGGGCTCCAGGCAACCCTTCAGACACTTAACAGGAAATGGCTGGGCTCTGGACAATATGAATTGAGTAAAATGTTTGGAGACGCAGGAGGGGCTGGTTTGACTCCTCTGCATGGTTGCCATCCTCTGTAATTGAGACAGCACGATCGCTGTCCCAACTGTCAGCTCTCTGCGGTCAAACACGGGGACCACCACCTCTACTGTGTCTGGAAAATTGATTATTCTTTTACTAAATAAATATCCCTAGCGCCGCCCGGGCTCGGGGGAGGGCGAGGTTTGCGTCTTTTCTCAGCTCCTGGCAGAGCTGAAGCGAGTTAAGCCGACGTTGGTCGGGGAGAGGGAGGCGGTGCGCTGCCCGCTCTGTGTCCTCGCCCCGGAGCCCAGCAGGGGCGCTCGGGGCGTGGTGGCTCTGGGCGGAGGAGCGCATTACCTGGTTTTCGGATGGCCGCTCGGAGCGACACCGCGCCGGGTCCGAGGCTGGAAGCCAGGAGCAGGAGCCGGAGCAAGACGCCTCGGATTAAATCCATTTCGCCGCCGGCGCCTGCAAAGTTTCACCAAGTCCCGGGCGCACACGGAAAGGGCGTCTCCGGGGGCGCGTGGGGGACGCGGCCCCAATGGATCCCCGGGCCGGGGCGAGGAGGTGGGGGGCTGCGAGGGCTGGGCCCGGAACCACGGGCGGTTCCAAGAGGTAGGACTGCAGCCGGGAGGTCGGCGTGCGCGAGTGAAGCCGGCTGCAAGCGGCAGGGCTTTTCGCGGGGGCGGGGGCGACGAAGGAGGCCGACTGGGAGGGAAGGGCTGGCCGCGGGAGGGAGGGAGGCTCGACCGGCCCGGGGATGAAATTACAATCGAGTAGAAGTGAGAGGGGCAGGCCCTGAAACCTTCACTCCTCGCCCACCTCGGAAGCAGACAGCCCGCCCCTCACCCTCTCTAGCGACCCCCAGCGCAGCCCTTCCCCGCTGGTGACCTAGATTGGGGACCTGGGAGGGACCGACTTCAAGCACTGGAGACGCAGGGCAGGAGTTAGGCGACTGCGGGTCCAGGACCTTCCGCGGTCCTCACCCTGAAATCTTGGGGCGCCCCCCACCCCCACCCCACCTGGGCCCTCCTCCTGCCGCGCCCCTCTAGGGTCGCTTCCACCCAGTCTGGCGACTTTTTCTAACACCTCAAAGGTTGTTGTAGTTGGTCCAGCGCACTTGGGGGATGCGAGGGGTAGACGGGGGTCTGTGATTTGCAAGTGGGGTGGGGGTGAGAGGAAGAGAGGCGGGACCGTCCGGGTCTGAGGCGCTAAGAAGATAAATGGGATTTAAGGCTCGCAGATGGAGAGCTGAGGCCAGGCCGCTCAGACTGGGACGCCGGGTGGAGATTAGGGCCTGGAGCGGGGGAGTGGGGGCCCTTCCCGGCAGAGGAAGGCAACTTGAGACCCTCCTGAGGAGGAGATGAAACTCCAAGTTAAGCCTGGCGTCTTAGGGAGGGACGCGAGCTCGAGCCCCCAGGCGGACCGAGAAAAGCCCCTGGGCGGCGCCCAGCTGGGCCTGGGGCAGGGGGCCGGGGCGGGGTCCTGGCCTCTGATCCCGGGATCGGGCTTCCTGGGTTGTCTCCCTGAATGGAGAAAGACTCTTTTTCCTCCGCTGAATTTGCTGCCCCAGGACTCAGTAAAATGTACCTTTTGCCAGATTTCGCGGTAGTGCCTGGAGAGGGGAGACCCTGCCTGGGACACACGTCCCGTTGCATACTGGCGTTCTGACCTCCAAACCAGCGAGAAGAGAAAGCAGATACAATAAATAAACCAAGAGGGAATAAACTTAGAGGCAAACGCGGCCCTCGGCAGTTCCTGGGGAAAGATCAAAGGCCGTAGGAAGTGCCCCGCAGAGGAAATCTGCAGTCACTAGCGAGAGGACCGCGCCCGCCCCCTCCCCACCTTGCAACGCTGCCAGGACTCGGTGGGCGTCCTGGCTCTTCACAGTTAGCCTATGTTTGGGAGCGCGGGAGGAAACAATGTTGACTGATATATTCTTCTCCCCTCCCCAGCCCCCCCAAACACACACACACAGGATTTCTACTCCTCTTTTAAGAGTGAAATATCCCCTGGCTGGAGAGTTTGTCATGAGCTCAATCTTGTTAGTTAGCAAAGCTGAGTGTGTTCCCTTATGTGTTGGCATTTTCAAGTGTGCAATTGTCTGTTCACAAATAAATTCAAAGTCCCCTCCAACTTGAGTATTTGGAAGTTTTAGCTGTGACACCAGAGCTTGTCCTCTTACATAGAACTGGAGCAAAGTTCAGAGAGAACTATGCTCTTCACGTCCAAGGTGACCATAAAGCCGGCCACTAAGCTAAGCAAAGTGACGGCCCCCAAGGCTACTAGTCTCAAAGGTCTCAAAATCATAGACTTTTTAGCATTACCAGGAGCCCTAAAGGTCATCTAGGCCATGCCTCCACTCCACGCAGGAGTCTGCTTTCAGCATTGGTGTCGGGTCGTGCCACCTCCCTTTGAACTCCACCTGTGTGAGAGAGCTCCTCCAGCGCCAGCTGAGAAGTTGTTGGAGGCCTTTCTTTATGCGAAAGTGATTTCTTATCTCGGACTTAATGTGGCACCCAGAACCAAGCAAGTGTTGCAATGCAGATGCCTCCCATGCAGGCTTTCCTACTTAAAAATGATTCTCTGTGATGCTGAAACTGGAAGTAATAATAATCGTTGATATTACGGCTACCATTTATTTAACGTCTCCTATGTACCAGACCTTCTTTGAAGTGCATTTTAATCCCAATAACAACCATACCAGGAAGATACTGTTATTACTATTCTCGCCTTTTACAGGTGAGGAACCTGAAGCATGGAAAGGTTAAGAAACTTGCCCAAGGTCATGCAGCTCCCATGCAGCGCTTGAATCCAAGGGGTCTGATTCCAGCCTTCAGGCTTTTGAGAGAACAATGTGGAAAGTAAACACAGCAGTGGACTGAGAGGATCAGGAGATGTGGGTGTTTAATCCTAGGCTCTGCGTATAGTGTGCCTTGGTAAAAATGAATGGGCTGGACGAAACAATCAGTAAATTCCAGGTTTTGCTTTCTCTTTAATAGCTGATAAAACAGCATCATCTAATCTAAGCTACCTTTACTCTGAATGTGCCTTTTAACAGACCCTGTGCAAATTGTCCACTGCAAATTTCGCAAGCCTGGGCAGCCTTCTTGCCAATGTCCTCCACATGTGCCCACACCACCTCGGCATCCCTGGCCCTGGGCCTCCCTTCCATTTTTTGCAGATGACCATAGGCGATTTGGGAAATAGGCTTGGTTTCTTCAGAGACCCCTCTTGTTTTTTCCTTGGGGAAAAACAACATTAGATTATATTGTTGTATTTTTACCTCTGAGGGCCTGCAAACACTCTGGATCATCAGGCCATTGAGATAAGACCTTATTTCACAAAATCTGCTTCAAATCTAGAGCACATGTTACATTAAACTTATTCCCTTCCTTTGCAGTTCAAATCGCATCCTCCAAGGGAACTGGAAGATTCCCTCTCCTTCCAGTTTGACAACCAACTATGGCATTTGTAAATCTGACTAAAGACAAATAGAACACTTGCCTTTCACTCTCTTCCTGCTTTCTGAGAGGAGGGGAACTAAAGAGGGGCCAAGAGGCTTTGAATGTTTCATTAAAAAAAAAAAAATCTGTTCAAATTCACTGGAGGTCTAAACTCAATTAATAAGGTCACCAGCAGAAGAGTGACCTGCCTACTTTGCTCATTATCATGGAAGAGGAATCTGACCTTTGCTGCATGGAATAGATTTGGAGGCTGGTAGAAGAAAGTAAAGGCAAACTTATCAATTATAGAATGTTTATTAAGACTCTAAATGAGAGTGACAAAGAGGCAGCAGCCAAGAATCATCTTTTGATTTATTTTTCTAAATTGGTTATATCTACATGTAAAATTTGAAATGCAGATCAGGCAGAGTGTATAGTGAAAAATAAGTTTCCTTTTCTTCCTTCTACCATCACCAGTTTCTTGGATATCCTTCTAGAGATGGTCTATGAATGGACAAGCTAATTATATACACATATATTTAACGCAACCAAGAGCATCTTCTACATACTTCTTAACCTGATGATCCTTCCAAATCAGCAGATACAGATCTGCCTCCTTCTTACTAACTGCTGAATAATATTCTACATGTGATATGTAATTTATTTGTTCTTTCTTCTGTTGTTTCCAATTATTATAAACAGCAGGCATGAATGACACTGAATATGTAATAAGTTGCACATGTTATAGTAGACTGTAGGGTTCATTTCTAGACTAACCATGCTCGGTCAAACAGTAAATGCCTTTTCAATTTTGATAATTTGGCTACATTTCCTCCCAAGGAGGTTGTACTATTTTACTCCCCAATAAGCCGTATATGTGCCTAACTAATTCCGTGAACTCTCACTAACGTAGTGTCTTATCAAACTAGAAATATAAATATACATATATTTATATGTTACATTTTAATCAAGATGCAACATACAAAAGTATCAAATAGTAAGTGTACCAATTGATGAATTATAGCAAAGTGAGCACACTTGTATAACTTTATTAACTACTGCCCAGATCAAGGAATAGGATATGACCAGCACCCCCACAAAGCCCTCTTCATGCTTCCTCTCTAGAAGTGTGTATTTTTGAAGAAGGATGAGGGATGAGAATTCTAACCTCCCATTTACCTTTAATTAAAACACACAAATAAAAGTAGATCAGTAAAAATAAGTAAACACTCTCCCTACACCAATGTAAAACAAACATTGAGACTGAATCCCATTATGTGTAAGTCTCTGTGCTAAGAACAGAAATAATATATTAGAGAAAATGCAACAATATTTTTTGCACTCAAGAAGACTACAAATTTGTTGGGAGACGAAGACAGTTGCACTGTCAATTGTTCCATAAAGCAGAACAAAGGAAGCCCTAAATAAGAGTGCAAATAATGTGCTATTGGGTTGAGTGACAAAGACCCTGTATTACAAATGATAACATACATAATAAGATACTGTATAATGCATAGCCATCTGCTATGCATTATGTCCTCCTTGCTAATACTTGATTATAATTAAGTATGTAATCAATGGACTGGACTGACAAAGCAAACATGTAATAAACCCCCAGATCAAGAAATAAAACAATACCAGCACCCCAAAAGCCTTTCATTCTTCCTACTAACTGTAACCTACCCTACAACCAAATAAGTAACCATTTTCCTGATTTCTAGCACCTAGATTATTTTGGCCTGGTTTTGAACTTTATATAGGTGGAATCATGCAGTAATGTAATCACTTATTCCTCTTTTACTCAACATTATGTTTGAAAAAATTCATCCAAGTTGTGTGGTTATTCATGTTCATTGCTGTGTAGTATTCCATTATAGAAATGTATCATAATTTGTTTATCCATTTTACTCCTGATAGACATTTGGGTTGTTTCTAGTTTGGAACTACAACCAAAGATGTTGCTGTGATCATTCTTGTATGTGTCTGTGGCAGACATATGTATGTGTATCTGCTGTGTATACCTGTGAGCAGAATTATGAGGTTATATGATAGGCATATGTTTAGGTTCGGAAGGTATTGTCAAACAGTTTTCCAAAGTGGCTATATTCATATACACTCCCATCAAAGTACATGAGAGTTCTAGTCATTCAAAAATCATACCAACACTTGATGTTGTTTGTCCTTTTCATTTTAGCCATTTTGTTGCATGTTAATAATACCACATTGTGGTTTTAACTTGTGTTTCCTTGAAAACAAGTCAAGCACCTTTTCACTTCTTTATTGGTTGTTGTATATCCTATTTTGTGAAGTGCCTATTCATGTCTTTTGCCCATTTTTCTATTGGGTTTTCTACTTATTTCTCATTGATTTGTGGAAATTCTTCATATACTCAGGATACAATTTGGAGGAGTTTTTCTGTTGTAGTTGAATATATTGGTAATATTTTCTTCACTCTGTCTTGGCTTTTAACTCTCCTGACGACTTTTAATGAATAGAAACCCTAGTTTTAATGTAGTATGATTGATCAATTTTTTTCATTTATGGCTAGCAACTTGCCCCAGGTCACAAAGACATTATTCCATTTTTTCTTTGAAAAGCTTTATTGCTTACCTTCTACATTTAGATCTGCAATAGATTTTTATGTATGATGCGAGGTAGTGCTCACAGCCTTTTTAACTTGATGCTCCCTCCTGATTTTGATATGGGCAGCTGCATCTCCACAGGGAGGAGATGTGGTTTGCAGGATGTGGCTTCTGTGCTGTATCGTCTCTGCCAGCGTCAGCCAAGCTGAGGCTCAGGGCTAAAGCTAGGACTACACATCTCACCTGGGATAAGCCCTCTAGATTGCCACCCTGCATTATGTGTTTTGGATGAAGCTCTGTGTGTTTACAACAAAGCCAATCTGCCCCCAAATATCACACTTAATGAAGTATTTTACAAATATCTTCATGAAATTTCTGTCGTTTGAAATACTCCCATGGGTTAAAACTATGACTCATTTATGACTTATAGCCCCTTCTATTCCAAAAATCATGGGGGAGAAATGTTTTAAGAACTTTTATCCAGGTGGTCCCTCTTAAAATGGACATATGTTTCCTGAAGGGGAAGGAAGGGCTCATGAATACTGTGCCTGTTAACACAGTGGGGACTCATTTATTAGCTCATTTAGCTGTCACTTAGGACAGCAGCTCCAGGGTCTACAGCAAGTAGAATAATATATGAGTTTAATAGTAATTTGGGAAGGAAAAATTTTCAGAATCTAGGATATAGATTGTTAGTAATAGCAAACCCCTGAAAGCAATAAAGGTAGCCATGATTGGAGAAGAGACTGGTAAAATAAATTGTGGAATGCAATAAATCACTCTACATCTGTTTTAAAAAAAAGTGGGCTTTGGCTGGATGCAGTGGGTGACTTACGCCTGTAATCCCAGCACTTTGGGAGGCCCAGCGGGCAGATCACTTGAGGTCAGGAATTCGAGACCAGCCTGGCCAACATGTTGAAACTCCGTTGCTACTAAAAATATAAAAATTAGTCGGGCATGGTGGCAGGTGCCTGTAGTCCCAGCTATTTGGGAGCCTGAGGCAGGAGAATCACCTGAATCTGGGAGACAGAGGTTGCAGCAAGCCAAAATCATGCCACTGCACTCCAGCCTAGTCAATAGAGCAAAACTCTATCTCAAAAATAAAAAAAAAAGGGGGCTTAGAGCTTCATGTGCTACAAGGAGAAAAGTGAATCCAGCAAATTTAGGCAGTGCAAATGTGTTAATGAGTGTGGGAAGAGGGCTGGAGTGTCTGAGGTGAATGGGGGAAAATTAGCATTGTGTTATTTTTCACTGCTTATGTTTTTAATCATAGGAAAGTCTATTTGGGTTCAAAAGAAAATATGAATGAATTTTAAAAGAATATAGGGCAGTCTAGGTGGAGTGCTTGGTGGGACAGGAAGAAAGATGGAATCTGAGAAATCAAGAGACAAGATATAGATCCTGAACACCTTAGGAGAAAGAGAGGATGAAGAGCTGGAAACTGGCACTCCCAAGGGGGAGGTGGGCATGAAAAGCAGACCTCACAAGTTATATGGTTCTGTCTAGAGCTGCCAGATTGGATGAGCAAGAAAAATAGACATGCACATCGTCTTCCTGAAAATACAGGGAGACCCCCTGTCGTGTGCATGTCTTGAAGATGTCAGGGATCCTCCAGGGTCCTGTGACCTCCACCTAACCATGAACCACAGAGGACACAACAAAACGAGAGAGCCCCAAAGTGGCCAAATGCAACTGCGTACCATACTAACAGGCATCTCTTTGGAGACTCACACACAATTTCAAACTCAGGGCTAGTTTGTGAAATGACACGGCAGCAAGGAGATCTCCACGGAGTAGAGGTCAGGAGATCTGCACTCTCGTTCCATCTCTGTCACTATTGTCCGTGGGACTTTAGCAATTCCATCAACCACTCTATCCCTTATTCTTCTCCTCCGGGAATTGAAGATGTCAGATAAAATGCCGCCTCAGTCTGTCCCAGGGCTCACGATCTCCACTCTCATGACAGAGCTGCTTTCCTTTTCCCAGGACAGGCAGATGTCACTTGTTAAACACAAAAGAGTCTTATGAATTTTTTTATCAGGAAAAACTTTGAGGTTGGAAAGCAAGTCTCTAGCCAAAAAAGTAAAATGAAAACAAAACAAAATAAAATGCAGCATTTAATACACACACACAACACACACACACAACACACACACAACACACACACACAACACACACACAACACACACACACAACACACACACAACACACACACACACACACACAAAGATGGCAGGACAAAAGCAATGCCTTGCCTCTGAGATGGTTGTAGGAAGCTGACTCACAGTTTCCAAGCCAGCCCTATTTAGTCCGTCCAGAGAGCGGAAATGGCAGGCATGAGAAGGGAGGGCAGGGAAGACTCCTGTGGGGAGGTGAGCGTAGGAAGCAGAGAAATGCTGGCTTCATTTCTGGCTTCTTCTGCAATGGTACAAACAAATGCAGATTTTCTGATGCCAAGAAAAAACCTGTAAAAAGAAGCAAAAGGCCAGTTTTTCTGTCTGAGTTTGATATTTTTATGTGTTTTTCTTTAAAAAGAAATTCAGCTTTTATTTTAGATTCGGGGGTATGTGTGCCGGTTTGTTACATGGGTACTTTGTGTGATGCTAAGGTTTGAGGTACGGCTGAGGTATGGATGATTACCCCAGTACTGAACATAGTACCCAATAGGTAGTTTTTCAGCCCACACCCTCCTGCCTCCCCGCCCCTTCTAGTAGTTCCCAGTGTCTGTTCCCGTATGTATGTCCATGCGTTTTTCTTAAAGGGGGAAGTAGGACAAAGGGGATGGAAGGACTTGTAAGTACAGTCTGATCAGTGAGTGTCGCCAAGTAGAAGGTGTCAAGAAGGTGACAAGTAGCTGAGTTAGGGTTAGCTATGTTATGGTTAGCTAGCTATGGTTAGGTTGGTACCCAGTCCCAGGGAAGGAAGGGTGTGAGAGAAAAGGGTTCAAGCCAGAGGAGAAGGTGGGTGGCATGTCAGGATGGCAGTGCTCGTGACAGGAAATAAGAACAGAATAATTTCAAAGGAAATTCCTTATCCAAAAAAGTAGGAGGGAATGGCTTAGATTCCTATTTTAAAATTAATTGACAATATGAACAAAGATCAACAGTTAAGAAGGAGGAAACAGCTTTGATTTCCTCCCCCCTGCAATGAAACGTAACACCTACTTTAAAGGGTGTGCCCATCAGATAGGATAATCCAAGGCACTGCTCATGCCACACCCTTGAGCGTCACTGAATGTGGTTTGGCTTTATCATTCCATCAGTCACATCTATCACAGAGACAAGCTAAGTCCTCTCCAGAGTTAAACTCCAGAAGCACTAGTAGATTATTACTTGGATGGCACATGAGACTTAAGGCCAAAGATGAAGCTTTGATCCAGACACTTTGTACAGGAACTGGAAATAATGGAAAATCAAGGATTGTATTTTGGAACAATGAATGATCTCCCCCAAAAGATAATGAACTACCAGAGGGGGATTCTCTGGGTTAGGAATCACAGCCGAGCCATCTAAGGAAAGGAAAATGCACACAGGATACACCCACAACTGGTAGGAGTCACCATTAAGTCCTGGCTGCTCCTGGGAACAGCTAGCCCATTCATATTTTCCTTTAGCTTTAGTGCCTCTTAATTTATCCAGTATGCCTGTTTTTCATGTTCCCTGTTTCTAATCTTTGTTTATTACTTGTTATATGTCTTTAGATGAGTCACATTGCCTATCTGACATGAGTTTCCTGGGCTTAACTGGTAGAGCACAGGATCCTTCTCAGCTCAGACATCCTTGTGTCTGTGTTTGGGCATGGCAGCTCCAGACACATCCTTCTCAGTTGTGCCCAGGTCCCAACTACTTATCCTTGAGAAATGCTATTAACATTAAAACTCTGATGTCAGAGTTGAAGGAATACACTAACATGATCGCTGAGTCCAGATGAACCCATGAAGAAAACTCAGACTGTGGAGATGTTGGCTTGTATGTAGTAGGCAAGCCTGTAAGTATTTGTTTGATGAACAGAGAAGTATGGCTTTAATCATTCTCTGGTCCTACGCTCTTTCATAATCATGGGGTTTCATTGAAAAAAAAACAACAACAACACAATTCAAGCTATCTACTTTCTTCAGGGTAAAAAGCAGACAGTGGAAAAATAATGACTTTCATTTCTAATGCAAATGAAAGTATTGGTATATGTATGCGTACCCTTGTGTATGTACATGTATGTGTGTACCCATGCTAGTATGCTTGTGCACACCTGGGCTTTCCCAAGCAGTATAGGACTATATGGAGGGAAATGAGGACAAGGAACTGTCCCTGAAGTCAAGAAAAAGATTAGCAGCACTCCCGACTCACTGGCCCTCCACCCACCAAATTATCCCTAAAAACTCTGATCCCCAAATGCTTGAGGAGGCTGATTTGAGTAATAATAAAATCCAGATCTCCCATTAAAAAATGAAAAAAGAAAACAGATTCGAAGTGGAGAAAGGAACAAAAATGGAAGATGTGGATAGCAGGAAGAACATTGTCGCCTATATTCCAGAAAGTCCACAGAATTAGCTCACCAGTTTGATAGATTGGTCTCAAATTTTAACTGTTTAGCATTTTAATGACAAGTCAAGTAGATAAGCAAAGTTGCCAGTCCAAACTGGTGGCTCCTTCTAGGTGTGCCCTTCTTTAAGAAATCTGATTTTATATAAAAGATTCATTTGGGAAATGATTGGGATTTTAAAATAATTTTTTTTTAAATTTTAGGGAAGTAATCACTACAGGGCAATTTTCCAAGTGTTTTTGACTTGAGAGTAGAATAGACCCTTAAGCTAAAATGTTAGTTTTAATTTCAATTTCTATATCTTCAAATAGAAAGATAAAGCATTATTGAAATGAAAATATGAGCTGGTAAAAAAAAGTAGAATATATGTACCAAAATTGAGATTTAGTTAAAAAGACAAACATTATATTATTGAAAGAAAACGATCATATTTAGAAAAAAAGCCCTCTTAAAATGCTCTTCATCTTCTCACATTTTCTTGGGAAGCCAAGCTGCGGGTTCAGCGATGGAGAGCGGAAATACTCTATGAGCACGCCCGTGTTCATGGCAGCGCTGCTCACAATAGCCAGGAGGTGGAAGCAGCCTAAACATCCCTCAGCAAATGAATGGATAAGGAAAATGTGTTATATATGTACATACACTGGAATATCATTAATAATTCAGCCTTAGAAGGGAATCCTGCAGTCTGTGAGACATGGCTAAACCTGGAGGACGTTCTGCTAAATGAAATAAACCAATCACAGCAGGACAAATACTGCATAACTCCTCTTATATGAGGTATCTAAAATAGCCAACTCTTAGAAGCAGAGAATAGAATGGTGGTTGCCAGGGGATGAGGGGAAGAGGAAATAGAGAGTTGCTAATCAATGAGTATAAAGCTTCAGTTAAGCAAGATAAATACGTTCTAGAGGTCTGCTGTACAATGTTGTGTCTATAAATGACAATACTGTGCTGTACATTTAAAACTCTGTTAAGATCACATGTGTTCTTACTACAATCAGAAAGTTAATGTTTACGTAAAAGAAAAAGAAAATAAATATTCTAAGCCTCTTTGCACCTCTTCAGGCACCCAAAACACAATTCCTTCTGTCTACAATACTTGCTTAGTCTAAAGAGTAAAGTTTAATAGCACATTATCTCTAAAAATTACATATTGGGTAATTTAAAGAACTGATAGTCAACTTTTCAAATCCCTAAAGCATCTGTAAATCTGTCGCATGTATCTGATTCATTCTTAAACAACACTCTAATGTGTTTATCCAGATTTGAAGGTTAGCTAGCAGGAAATGGGAGGCAGAAGATGTGATAGGATTTTATCCTCAAAATCTAAATTAATTAGATTTATTTATTTTGAAAAATTATTTAGTTTGCAAAAATAAATATGTATGAAGGAGAGTTTGTAAGGTATACATTTTCTTTTTTTCTTCTTCTTTTTTTTTTTTTTTTTTTTTTGAGACGGAGTCTTGCTCTGTTGCCCAGGCTGGAGTACAGTGGCGTGATCTCGGCTCACTGCAACCTCTGCCTCCCAGGTTCAAGTGATTCTTCTGCCTCAGCCTCCCGAGTAGCTGGGACTACAGGTGTGTGTCACCACGCCCGGCTAATTTTTGCATATTTAGTAGAGATGGGGTTTCACCATATTGGCCAGGCTGGTCTCAAACTCCTGACCTTGGGATCCGCCCGCCTCAGCCTCCCAAAGTGCTGGGATTATAGTGAGCCACCGCACCCAGTCCCAAGCTATACATTTTCTGAATTTTAATATGTGAATGATACTCATTAGAATCTAAAATGTTAAAGCTTCCAAATTTATGTATTATTGGGGATTTATTTTGTGTTATATTTTTATTAATAACACATTAATATATAACTATGTACTATTAATTTTCCTTTTAAAATAACACTTTCTCCTTCTCCCTAAATTTTCGGCTGATTATGTGTTTAGTCTCTTCAGAATTACTTGTTAACATTATGCATATATTCCCAAACAACAATTATTCTAATGCAGCACTACCTAAATAAAGCTAGCTAATTTAAAAGCTAATAATGTGTTCACAAAATTATATTCTTTTAAATCTTGCAAAAAATCCAGATTTCAGTTTGTTAAGCAGTAATGTCACAAACGAAAGGGCTTATTACTCAAGAGGATTATTGAGTTTAGGAAAACAGCCAGTAGCTTTTGTGGCAGGCAAGATCATAACATTAACAAAATTTCTTTTAGATCTATCAGGCCAAGGACTAGACTGGGGACCCCACGCTCAGCTGACAGAGCCCACAGCCGCAGCAGCTGTAGAGTGTCTTACCTCCCCACACTTCCCTCACCCCACAGCACCATGAATAAGGAAGCAAGAGAAAGTGCTGGAAACCTGCAGTGGGTTGGCCACAGGAGAGCTGTGGGTTCTTGGCCTGGCCCAGTTCCTTCTTGCCCAAGGCAGCTTGATTGACCAAGAACTGGTCACCAGAAGGCATGAAGCCTGCCCCTTAGCAACTGTCTTCACATCCTCCCCTCTCATCTCAATTCCTAATTTCTGGCTTTCCCATCCCAGAATATTGTATGAATTGCCAAGCCTCTAGTATAGGATATTAGAGAGTTAGCAATAAATTATTTATGCTGATAAAAAAATAAACCCTATTTCCAAGCAAAGTATAAATGGGAGATAACAGTTTTGCCTTTCTGAGGGGATATTTGCATTTTCACAGGAAATCAAAGCAAGGAAAAAAGTAGATAGCCTAAGATGCAAATGAATGGCTCTGGATCAGTAGTTCAAAGCTTGGCTGCACATTCGAATCACTTGGGGGAACTTCATAAAATACCAATGCCTTGGTTCCATCTGCAGAGATTCCGGTTATATCAGTCAGGGATGAGGACTCAGCGCTGGGATTTTTCAAATCTCCCCAAGTGATTTTAATGTGCAATCAAAGTTGGGAACCATTGTTCTAGAATGAAAGGACATCTAGAGTGATGTCCTGAAGCTGGAAGGTGAAGGTTGATGAGCACTTTTGGGTAGCTGGGAGGAGGATGCTGCAGACAAGACTTCTGCCTCAGGTGGGAAGCTGGTCTGGAGCAGCCCTTCTGCAACTTCCATGTACACACTCATCTCTTGTGATCTTGTTAAAATGCAGATTCTGATTCAGCAGTCGGGGTGCTCCTGAGATTCTGCATTGCTAGCAAGCTCCCCGATGATGCCCGTGCTGCTGATCTGAAGCCCGCATTTGAGTGGCAAGGGTCTAGAGGACCTCAAAGATCCTTTCCAATCCTGAGGTTCTATGATTCTCTGAATTGAAAGCATCAGGCTTGGGGACACAGGTTTCCAGAGAGGGACATGGAGGCTTGAATTTGCAGTATGATATCTGTCAAGCCCTGACAAGACAATAAACAAGTTTGGCAAGGAGTATAACTCCCTAAGTACAGTTGAGGATTCAGATTGATACACACCTAACAGAGAAGCAGATGTTTTAAGGAAACAATTCAGAGCTCAAAGGGAAGTTCAGATCAAGGAACCAATGAGCCTATTCAAATGTGCTCCTGCATAGAGTTGGTGTAAGCTTAGAAATCCAGTCATAAGAGTAAGGTCTAAAAAGGTAGGAAAGAGAAGGGAATGTGTGATATTTAAACATATCAAATGATTTCAAACCCTCTACATTTTATATATTTTAAATTGCGGAACCATATTTGGACAAAAACTTTAAACATAAATGTAGTAAATGCATACAAAGGAAAATCATAGTAGCTTGAAGTCAACGTGTTACATTGGGATGATTTATTCTAAAGCAATTTTAAAAATCTTTTAGGGTCTTGATAAAATATGTGTTTTTCCTTTTAATGATGGTCTATATCAAATGTTCTGTCTGGGGGTGGGGTAACACTTTTGGGCTGTTGGTTTTCAGAAGAGACCCTTATCTCTGCTGAGCCCATTGTTATGCACCATTATCAGATGAAGATGAGGCCGGGCACGGTGGCTCATGCCTGTAATCCCAGCACTTTGGGAGGCCAAGGCAGGCAGATCACCTGAGGTCGGGAGTTTGAGACCAGCCTGACCAACATGGAGAAACCCCGTTTGTAAAAATACAAAAAATTAGCCGGGCGTGGTGGTGCATGCCTGTAATCCCAGCTATTCGGGAGGCTGAGGCAGGAGAATCGCTTGAACTCAGGAGGCGGAGGTTGCGGTGAGCTGAGATCGCGTCATTGCACTCCAGCCTGGGCAACAAGAGCAGAACTCTGTGTCCAAAATAAATAAATAAATAAATAAATAAATAAATAAATAAGATGAAGATGAGGGTGTAACTCGCAACTAGAAAAAGAGACAGAATCTAGAGTTAGAATAGTCTTACAGAATTTTGCAAGTCAGACATTTTACAAAGCACCAAAGCTTAATTCCACAATGAATGCTACAACTTTCACAATACTCTAGGATTCTTGAGTAATCTAAAGCAGTGGTTCTCAAAGTATGATCTGGGGACAGTTGGTGGGCCCTCTAAGACCTTTTCAGGGGCTCTGTACGGTTACAGTTTTCTTATAATAATAATAAGATGTCATCTACCTTTTTGGCTCAAATTCTCTCATGATTATACTGTGGAGTTTTCCAGAGACTCCATGTCATGCTATACACAAAGGATTGACTGAAGAACTATCCTTTTTACATTAACATGTAATGGGCTTAGTTAACTATTTTAAATAATTTTAAATTTCTTAGTTTTAATTTTTATTATGGTAAATATTGGCAGATATAACATGTATGCAAAAGCTTTTTGCCATCCTCAATAATATTTAAGAATGTAAAAAGGTCTTGAGACAAAAGAAAACAAAGCTTTGAACCACTGGTCTAGGGCCTTGCTTCTGAAAGTGTGGTCCGTGGACCAGTAGCATTGTCTGGGAGTCTGTTAAAAAGGCAGAATCTTAGTGCTACCTCAGATATACCGAGTCAGAATCTGCATTTTCACAGGGTCCCCAGGTGATTCCTATGCACCATTAGGTTGACAGGCATTGACCTATAGTTTTTACTTAGTTAATCATACTCTTGTTACAGCATAATGATTAAAAATGTGGATGCTGGAGCCAGATTTCTTAGGTTTGAATTCCATCTTAACCACTCCCTAGCTGGGTGAATTTAGGCAAATTACACAGCTCTCTGTGCCTCGGTCTCCTCATTTGTAAGGTAGGGAAAATAATAGCAGCCAGCTCACAGAGTTGTTCTAGAGATAAATGAATTGATATATGAAAAAGTGTAGAACGGTGCCTTGCTTGCAATAAGCACTCACTACTCATTAAGTATTAGATGCTATTTCTACTTTAGGGGACAGAGATCCCAGCAACTTTCATATAATAAATCTGCTAAATGGATTTCCTGGCTGTTCAAAAAGGCCTAGGGAGCCCAGAGGCTACCTAAGGAAGTCAGGGATTTGATTCTGAAACTCCAAGAATGATGGGAGTTTCCAGATGAACTCAGCAGGGAGAAGGCATGTCCAGTTGCAGAAACAGCAAGTGCAAAGGCGGAGAAGCCTGGGAGAGTGTGTTATGATGGAGGAAGGACAGTTTTCCTCACCAAAGCCTTTGAGTGTCACAAAAGAGGAAACAGAGACACAGAGAAGTTAAGGAACCGGACTAAGGTTACAGAGGTGCTACCAGGAGTGGTCGGGAGCCAAAGAAAGGCAAGTGGGTTCCTAAGTCTATGAACTTTTCCATTGTGTGAAACAGCCTCTGTCTGTGATACCAACACTTTGAAATTTGTTGAAATTTGTTTTATGGCTAATAAGTGACCTATGTTTGTAAATCTTCCAGGTTCTCTACTTGGTGGGTACTGGTTTCAATTTGCATCAAATAAACCAAACTTATTATCTGAATTGTGCAAATCTAGATGGGATCAGATAAAGGGCTTATTTGATAAAGGGCTTATTTGAAAGGCAAAGGAATGCAGATTTCATCCTGTAAACAATGGAGAACTGAAGGCTTGTAACAGGGAGAGACATTTGGATTTCAAGATTATAAAGATCAGTCATTTGGATGTTGTAGCAAATTATATTCATGCAAAGTAATACCATGATGAAAAGGTGACAAGAGGCAGGAAACATGTAAATCAAAGAGCATGAAACACGAACAAGATCCTGCTAGGCGTGCCTGGCCTCCAAGAAAGGAGGTCTTTGCCTACATGCATGGGTTGGACATTTTTCTAAAAGGAGAGCTGGACCAAGAACAGATCTTTGTTAAATGCTATTTGGAGATCTGGAATTTAAATTGATCTTTAGCTAATGAGCCCTCTGACAAGCAGGTGTGTATGTTTTTTGTTTGTTTGTTTGTTTTGAGACAGAGTCTCACTCTGTCCCCCAGGCTGGAGTGCAGTGGTGCAATGTCTGCTCACTGCAACCTCTGCCTCCCGGGTTCAAGCAATTCTCATGCCTCAGCCTCCGGAGTAGCTGGGATTACAGGTGCGCTCAACCACACCCAGCTAATTTTTTCTAATTTTAGTAGAGATGGGGTTTCACTATGTTGCCCAGGCTGGTCTCAAACTCCTGAGCTTAGGCAATCTGCCCACCTTTGTATCCCTAAGTACTGGGATTACAGGCCCGAGCCACCGTGCCCGGCCAGGTGTGTATGTTTTAAACAACAGCAAAATCATAGAGTCTAAAACCTTGTTTGATAATGGGTAAAGTAGCCCAAAAGGTCGACCTGATCACACTCTCACCTCCATTCACGTGGAGTTGTGAACTCTGAATAAAATAAACACTCAGCAAATGTTTTCCTCTGCTTGCTACGCACCCTGGAGCCCAGCAGCCTTCATTCCCCAGTGCTAATTAAACCAGGCTTTCTGGGAAGTAACTGAATTAGTGGTTGACCAGAGGGATGGGGTTTCTCTTCCGCCTCTGTGGGAGTAGGTGCCTTTCCACACAGGAAAAAGGTAAATGAACACATCTGGATAATTAAAGTAAGGGGGAAAAATCGTTGTTAAAGGCAATACTATAGGGACAGAGAAAAGATCAGTGGTTGATAGAGGGGAGGGGAGAGGAGGAGATGACTACAAGGGGGTGCAGTAGATTTTGGTGGGGGGATTGAATCATTCTGTAGTTTGACTGTGGTTACCCAGTTGTATGTGTTTGTCAAAATTTATAGAACTATATACTAAATGTAACTTATCTTCAATAAATCTGACTTTAAAAATTGCATATGATATCTTCTCCATTTCTGAACTAGTTCTCTATTTCCTTAATGTACTTCTATAGCTAATATTTCCTGAGTGCTTAGGATTTGTCAGATGCAATGTTAAATACTTACTTAATATTATGTTGAGCCGTTTCATATTAACATCTTTATAGGTCAAAAGGCAGTCAAATATCAGCCATTTCAGGTGATTTAATCTAACAGTTACCATGACCCTTAGAGGTAGATACTATTATTATCTTCACTTTGAGATGGCAGAATGAGGCTCAGGATGGTTAAGTAATCTTCCCAAGAGCACAGTGAGGAATGAAATCTGGGTCCAAAAGAATACATGTTCAGTAGAGAAAACTGGTGAAACACACAAAAAATCCAAAAAGGGAGATAAAAGACCCAAGCACAAACCATCACCCAAAGTGATAACATTTTAGTGTATGATCTTCAAATATTTTTCTAAGCATTCAATAAAAGTTATTCTGATGCTTTTTTATAATAATTGAGAAAACAATTATAGATATCGAATAAATACCATACAGTGGGGCTATAAATGAAGATTTTGGTCATATTTCAGCTTGCCAGGCATTTCGATAATTGAACAACAGTATAATGCTATTTTTTGTAATAAAAGTTTTAATTTTTGCAATCCATCTTCTTTTCTTCTTAGTCCCTACTCCTTGACACTGGAGTCAGCCTCACATATTTAAATGACTATTGAAAATTATCATGAATTTCCAATGCAATGGCAGCAAAAATGCTCTCACTAATCTAAATTTACAGGTGTCCAGGTAACTAATTACCACATTAATTTATCTTGAGAGCCCCCTTATCTTCCCTGTCTTGTGAGTCATTGATAACTTGCCGGCTTCAGATGAATTCACTGTCTCAGAAATAGAGAAAGAGCATTGTAGAGTTAATTCTAGCTGCCAGAGAAACTCGATAAGGCCCCAAGAAGCTTTTGGAAAATCAAAAAAACCTTAAAAAAGTCTTTAAACATAGTTTTTCATGTTTGGCCCAACAGAGCAATAATGCGTCTTTAAAGATAGCAGGAGTGTGAGCCAATCAATACACTATTAAGACACTGACAACACTGAGATAGGATTACATGGTGAAGAAACTGTGAAACCTTTAACTTTTTCATTTTCAGCAAGAATTGAGGGAAGTGGCTTTTTAAAATTTATTTTTATCTGAATGGCCTTAGGTAATACATTTTTTTCATTGTAGGCTACGAAGTTCACATAGAACCAAGAGATCAAGTTAACTTTTTATCTTTCTTTGTCACTATCTTTTTTGTGACTTTTCCCCCAAGTCTGGCCTGCTTCCCAGTTTAGGGAAAAAAGACAACTACTTACTTGGTAGAGTAAAGACTCTTTCCAATTATTGCCTTTACAAGAGTTTGAGCAGATTAACTTACAAAGTCACTTGGCTGCACTTACACATTAACCTGAGCTCTGAAACATTTTCTAAATAGAAGTCAGTGGCCTTTGAGAGATTTTTAAGGCTGGAAGGATCGGTGGAAAAAAATATATCCCACCCCTAATTTTACAGATGATGAAACTGAGGCCCAGAGAGGTTAATTGATTTGTTGAAGACCACGCAGATAGAGAGATGTTGTTGGAGCTGAAAATCACCCTAAAGTCTGGGCGCTGTGGCTCACGCCTTGTAATCCCAGCACTTTGGGAGACCAAAGCAGGCGCATCACTTGAGGTCAGGAGTTTGAGACCAGCCTGGCTAACATGGTGAAACCTTGTCTCTACTAAAAATACAAAAATTAGCCGGGCGTGGTGGTGGGTGCCTTTAATACCAGCAGATCTGGAGGCTGAGGCAGGAGAATCTCTTGAACCTGGGAGATGGAGGTGGCAGTGAGCCAAGATTGGGCCACTGCACTCTAGCCTGGGCAACAGAGTAAAGCTTCTTCTCAAAAAAATAAATAAATAAATAAATAAATAAATAAAATTTTTTTAAAAAAAAAGAAAGAAAATCACCCTAAAACCCAGACCCTTAGAATAGACCAGTGACTTTCTGCTCTGGTTGTGCACTAGCATCACTTTAGGGAGCTTGAAAAAAATTATGATGTCTAAACTGCACCTCAGACTAATTAAATTACAATCCCTAGAGTGGGACCCAGGCATCGGTGTTTTTTAAGCTTCCCAGGAGATTCCAAAGGTCACTCTCCAATGCACAGAACCGATGGGTAGAGGCTTTTGCTATTTTGATTATTCACTCTAAAAAAGTCAACTTACCAACATTAACATTATAGGCAGCATGGGACATGCCTGATTTTGAACACACACCAGAATAAATTTTGTCCTTTCAAATGTAATGACATATGGAAGTCTTCAGCACTATTTTCCAAATATTCCCAGCTCTCTGCTTTCCAGGCACTTGGTAGGATTACATTTCCTAGCCCCTTGTGATTGAGGAGGGGCATGTGACCTGTGCTGGCCAAATGAGTTGTGAACAAATGTTACTTTGGAGCTGGAGCCATCAATTGCTACTTCAAGCTGTTTCAAAGCTCTCGTTCTCTGCCACAGTGATCAACAATGTTCCAGAGAGTGGAAACTCTATAATCCTGGATCCCAGAGTGAGGACAACACTCACAATGGATATGTAATGTAGATAACAAATAGACTGGTTGTTTTAAGCCTCTGAGATTTTGAGGTTGTGTGTTACCACAGGATAATCTAACCCATCCTAAATGACTCACTATAGAACCCTAAAGTTATATTCTGTGAAAAGAAAAGTAAATTATCTTTAAAAGAGGAATAAGTTTTCTCCCCCAAAATTGCATTCAGGAGCTCATTGATCTTTTCTCTTTTCTACTAAGGCTAGATCATAAATATTTAATTTTAAACTCAAGCTCTCGAAAGTCTTGTTTTGCTCCCAACATTGATAATGTTATTTTCATGCATCATAAAATGTCAACTAGAAGAATCACATGGAACATTTCCCGATGTTCAGAAATGAGTAGCTACCTTTAACAGACTCAGGTCTTCTCAAGACACGCAGTGGGAGTTCTTCTAACATGACAGCGTTGTAACATCTACCAGTTGACTCACACTTGAACTCATTTTAAGTTGTCTCTTTATGCTGTTGAGTTGTTGCTTTAAGATTGTTTAAAAAGTTTTAAAGTCTCCAATAGAGGACTCCATCGCTATTAGAATCTGCATGGTTATGACCTGTGATCTAATTCACTGATAGACAATCACTCTGGGATCTGCAGAGATGACCCCTAACTTCCTTCTCAGGCTCATATCCTAACGTTCTTTCTCATGAATATAATATCTTCCCTTTTTCCTTCTTCCTCAGAGGCCCACTGGAGCCTATGGCATATGAAGGGACGATCTTGGAGGAAGGGCTCTTCTATCTCCAAGTCAGAACCTGAAGATGGAAAAAGCAAAATGTATCAGCCCCAATTATGGGCTAAAATCTGGCCAAGATAATGCCAAAGGATGAGGAGGAATAGATTGTGGAAAGCTGAGGATCTGAGTCACTGGGAAAAGTGGCTGAGAAGAGACAAGAGACACCACACAGCTCCAATAATCCCTGGCTAATCCACAATAAATGAACTCTTCATATTGAAAGAGACATAGCAGAGAGAACAACCCAGCATTGCAAAGGTCAAGTGGAGTGAACTTGTTGACCTAATAATGACCCGCTTCCTCTTCTAACATGTGTGATTGATTCTATGACCAGCACTAGAGCCTGTAACACTCTGTTCAAGCTAGACATATCTAAGTCTGCTGATCCTTCAGACACTCCTTTTATTCTGTAATTGATGAAACAGACCCATTTTTAAGCACTTACCTTCATTGTTTTTATTCCTCTGGGAAATTTCTCCCACCTCTAGTAATCAATTTCACTACTTAGTGGTGACTCTTCAACTTTAAGAATAAAAAATGTAAAGAAAGGAGATAAAGTTCCTTTGCAAAATTGTCAAGAAGGCTATAAGAAGGCTATTTTTTTTCTGAAAAGAGAATTATTTCTGTTGATGGAAGTTAAACTCTGCTAAGCTTTGTCAAAAGAAAAAAAACCCCTGATCAATGAGTCATTGTTACTGGGAAGTTACTACCGTGTAGAGGAGAGACTCTAGTACTCAGAAAATGAAAAGCTTCAGATTCAAGTCTCACTGTATCACTCACCAGTTCTGCAACTTGAAGATTAGGGATACTTTCAAGCATTAGCTTTTTCTATCTTGCAAAATAAGGATACTAATAAACTTGCTCTATCTTAGCTATTGCATTGAGATCTAATTGGATATTATACTCTTCAAACTCTGGGTTTGATATTGTTACTGATATGAGAGTGCTCAAAAGTTTAACCCTAATCATGAAGGAAAATGGGTTGTGAGAAGCAATAAAGGGAAATGTTATGATGCCTACAATTGACTCTTAAAAATATTCAAAATTGTCCAGGTGCAGTGGCTCACACCTGTAATCCCAGCACTTTGGGATGCCAAGGTGGGAGGATTGCTTGAAGTCAGGGGTTCAAGACTGGCCTGAGCAACAGAGTGAGACTCTCTTTTAAAAAAAAATCACTTTGGCCTGGTGGTGCATGCCTGTAGTGCTAGCTACTTGGGAGGCTGAGATGAGAGGATCACTTGAGCCCAGGAGTTCTAGGTTAGTGAGATGTGATTGTGCCATTGCACCCCAGCTTGGGTGACAGAGAGAAACCCTGTCTCAAAAAAAAAAATTAAAATAAACAATATTCTATAAATGTGTGTTAGTTTTAATAATACTCTAAGGCTATTACTGTCCTAATAGGACATGTGCATTCCAGGGATGTCATCTGGCATTTAATCAGAAGACAACACTGCAGAGGTAACTACTGTAAGCACTTTGGCTATCTTTATGATCCACACTACAGGTTTTTCTAATTAGCATAATGAATGCTAGAAATGGGTTTTCATTGGTGCAAGTAATAGTGCTTAATATATGTGGATTGGCTAGTGCAGCAGTTGGCAAACTCTTTCCATAAAGGACCAGATAGTATTTTTGGCTTTGTGAGCCTTAAGGTTTCTATCATGACCACTCACTCTGTCATTGTAGTATAAAATCAGTCATAGATATATGTAAATAAACTGGCATGACTGTGTTCCAACAAAACTTTATTTACAAAAACAGACACAGGCTATATTTAGCCCATGCACCATAGTTTGCCACTCCTTGGCCTAGAGTAGCCTAGAAACCCTGTCTGTTCTTGAATGAATAGGGTTTAAGAATATAAATCTCTTCACACATGAAGATAGTTCCCAAGGTTGATGTATTATTTCATTTTCACACTGCTATGAAGAAATACCCAAGGCTGGGTAATTTATAAAGGAAAGATGTTTAATTGACTTACAGTTCCACATGGCTGGGGAGGCCTTAGGAAACTTACAATCATGGTGGAAGGGGAAACACACATGTCCTTCTTCACATGGTGGCAGGAGTGAGAAGAATGAGAGCAGAATGAAGGGGGAAACTCCTTGTAAAACCGTCAGATGTCATGAGAACTCATTCACTATCACAAGAACAGTGTGAGCAGCATGAGGGTAACTGCCTCCATGATTAAATTACCTCCAACCAGGTCTCTCCAATGACATGTGGGGACTATAGGAACTACAATTCAAGATGAGATTTGGGTGGGGCACAGCCAAACAATATCATTCCCCCCCAGGCCTCTCCAAAATCTTATGCCCTCACATTTCAAAACATAATCATACCCTTCTAACACTCCCCCAAAGTCTTAACTCATTCCAGCATTAATTCAAAAGTCCAAGTCCAAAGTCTCTTCTGAGACAAGACAAGTCCCTTCCACCTATGAGCCTGTAAAATCAAAAGCAAGTTAGTTACTTCCTAGATAGAATGGGAGTACAGGCATTTGGTAAATACACCTATTCCAAATGAAAGAAATAGGCCAAAACAAAGGGGCTACAGACCCCATGCAAGTCCAAAATCCAACAAGGCAGCAATTAAATCTTAAAGCTCCAAAATAATCTCCTTTGATTCCATGTCTCAGATCCAGGTCACACTGATGCAAGAGGTGAGCTCCCACAGCCTTGGGCAGCTCCACCCCTGTGGCTTTGCAGGGTACAGCCTCCCTTCTGGCTGCTTTCATAGGCTGACATTGAGTGCCCAAGGCTTTTCCAGGTTCACAGTGCAAGCCGTCGGTGGATCTACGATTCTGGAGTCTGGAGGATGGTGGACCTCTTCTCACAGCTCCACTAGGCAGTGCCCCAGTGGGGACTCTGTCTGGGGGCTTCAACCCCACATTTCCCTCCTGCAGTACACTAGCAGAAGTTCTCCATGAGGGCTCTACCCCTGCAGCAAACTTCTGCCTGGACATCCAGGCATTTCCATACATCCTCTGAAATCTAAGTGGAGGTTCCCAAACCACAATTCTTGATTTCTGTGCACCAGCGGGCCCAATACCAGGTGTAAGCTTCAAAGGCTTGGGGCTTGCACCCTCTGAAGCAACAGCTGAGCCATTTTTTGGCCCCTTTTAGCCACAGTTGGGACACAGGGCACCAAGTTCTGAGACTGCACAAAGCAGTAAGGCACTGGGCCCAGCCCAGGAAACCATTTATTCCTCCTAGGTCTCTAGGCTTGTGATGGGACGGGCTACCATGAAGACTTCTGACATGTCATGGAGACATTTTCCCCATTGTCTTGGTGATTAATATTTGGCTCCTTGTTACTTCTGCAAATTTCTGCAGCGGCCTTGAATTTCTCCCCAGATAATTGGGTTTTTCTTTTCTATTGCATTGTCAGGCTGCAAATTTTCCAAACTTCATGCTCTGCTTCCTTTTTAAACATAAGTCCCAATTTCAAACCATATCTTTGTGAATACATAAAACTGATTGTTTCAACAGCACCCAAGTCGTATCTTGAATGCTTTGCTGCTTAGAAATTTCTTCCACCAATTACCCTAAATCATCTCTTTCAAGTTCAAAGTTTCACAGATATCTAGGGCAGGAGCAAAATGCCACCAGTCTCTTTGCAAAAGCATAGCAAAAGTCACCTTTATTCCAGTTCCCAACAAGTTCCTCATCTCCATCTGAGACCACCTCAGCCTGGACTTCATTGTCCATATCACTATCAGCATTTTGGTCAAACCATTCCACAAGTCTCTAGGAAGTTCCAAACTTTCGCACATCTTCCTGCCTTCTTCTGAGTCCTCCTAACTGTTCCAACTTCTGTCTGTTACTCAGTTCCAAAGTCGCTTCCACATTTTTGGATATTTTTACAGCAGCTTCCCACTACCCAGTACCAATTTACTGTATTAATTTGTTTTCATCTTGCTATGAAGAAATATCCGAAGCTAGGTAACTTATAAATGAAAGAGGTTTAATTGATTTATAGTTCTGCATGGCTGGGGAGGCCCCAGGAAACTTACAATCATGGTGGAAGGGGAAGCAAACATGTCCTTCACATGGAAGCAGGAGTGAGAAGAATGAGAACAGAGTGAAGGGGGAAGCCTCTTACAAAACCATCAGATCTTGTGAGAACTCATTCACTATCATGAGAACAGCATGAGCAGCATAAGAGTAACCACCCCATGATTAAATTACCTCCCATCAGGTCCCTCCCATGACACGTGGGGACTATAGGTACTATAATTCAAGATGAGATTTGGGTGGGGACATAGCCAAACCATATCACATGGTTTCCAAAATAGTACTCTACCACTGGTTTGGATAATTCTGCTTACCTGTTGGCAACCATAAGCCTAGCTGAACCCTGCCTCTAGGATATTATTGCATGTGCCCCAAATGTGCCATTCAAACAGGGAGTGATCAGAGCATCTAAAAGGGCAAATACCTGGAGCTATTGAGTTGCATACTTTTATGCTTTCTTGTCAATAAATGTGTGGTTGCAGAGTTTTTCTGCATCTTGTTTTTATTGCCTGTAGTGTGGTCATGGGCTTGGAGAGCTATGTTCCTCACCTACCGCTGACTATTGGTGTATATCCAATATTAATAAAGGGAACCTAGGAACTCTGTGCTGCTAAATTGCTTAGGCCAGCTCACAATAGAAGTAGAAAAAAAAAAGAGAAAGAGTGTCATTTGAGGATATAACTCATTCTAGATAGGGGAAAAAGCCAAGCAAAGAAGCCCTGTCCCATGAAGTCATAACCACTCAGGCTTCCATGTCACACAGAACTCTGTCCTTCCGAGTCAAAGATGACATTATCTCTGCATGTTTCTGTGCCTGGAAGACCACCCCCAGATTAATAGCCCTTTCAACTCAGTGGAAGACAGTTCTTTGATTTGGGGAAGCAATTATTTTTACAAAGCCAGTTATTGTTGGCAACTTTGCTGCTTTAAACTATGGTATGTGCTTAGAAAGATCGCCTCCTTTCCAGCTGCTTGATACCAGACAAAATTTCCAACAATTCTTTTACAGGGATTGTAAGGATTAAGTGAAACAGGTATGTAGAGCCTGCCCCTTTGTAAACACTCTATCAATGTGAGGTGTTTGTTATAATCTTCTACACGTAATGTGGCTTCTCTCTCATAAGGATCCAGGTTTGTTTGTTTTTTTAATTAACCCCTGCTCTTCCCATTGTGCTTTTATTCATGAAATTCTACAATTTTAGGGCAGAAAAGGACCTTCAAGATCATCTGACCTACCTTCTCTCATTTAATTCCCTCATCTCTGCCTGATCACTGAGAAAGCTTGAGGACTTATCTTCTTATCTATACATTTCCATATGGAGACAGAAGCAACATTAATACAGCAGACTTTAGAATCATGTAGCCAATAATAGGCAACTAGAATGCTTTATTCCAACCAAAACATGGGTCAAAAAATAGTTTAAAGCTATAGAAAAATAAAATACAGAGCAACTTTGTCAACAGTTCAAATCACTATAATACAAATATTTCAAATCTCTATAATACAAATATTTCAAATACAAATACCCTTTCCCTTTCCTCCTCTAGGGTTTGGGGAGCTTACTCACTTCATGAAATAATTTTGGAAAGCACCTTAAAGAGTTTATTCATTCACATGTTTATCCAATCAACACATTTTAATAAAATACATGATTAGGTTTTCCTCATAATGATTAAGATGATAATTAGAAGCACAGAATTCCCAAAGCTCTATCTCCATTCTTAACCAGCCTCTCTCCTTGCATTTTCATTTCCTTCTCCAGTTTTGCAGAGTTGGTCCAAACTTCACTCATTTCATAGATATTCATGGGACATCTATTCAATGTCAACTCTTTGCACAGGGGATATAGCAGTAAAGCAGCTAAACATAGCCCTGGCTCTTATGGAGTTGATGTTCTGGTGAACTTTCAGTAGTTAGGATTCCTTTGTACTTACACATGTTGAAAGTTAAATTTATTTAGATTCTACTAACATTTGTCAAGTTCACTTGGGTTATCTGGCATTTTCACATGCATTGTCTCTTTATTCCTTATGACAACCTTGCAAAGTAAGTATTGCTATCCTAATTCATCCAAGATCACACAGCTGTAGTTAAGTGATGGAGGCAGAATTAGAACGCAGGTTTTCTAATTCCAGGTCCCGTGTTCTCTCTCTCTGTCTCTTGCCACAGTTGCACAATGAACTTTTCCAGGTACCACCCCCCTTCTCTTACGTGTGCATTTCCTGGCATCTTCAGCCTGGCTGGTCTTAATTCTCAGTTGTTATTGTCTCACCCCGCCCAACCTCTCTCACTCCTCTCTCACCTCTGTACCCCATGCCCAAACGCTTCGGTGTCTTACAAATTTGTTTCTGTTCAGCATCTTTAGGTCTAGGCTATTTTATTTACTTAGACCTTCTGCAGTACCAGGGAGGCCAAACAAATTGCTGGGACCTTGCATCACTGGAATTCTTTGGGAGAATTCCTCCCTAGTAGAGGAGTCCAACATCAGTTGTTGCAAAGAATTTATTATATAATAATAATCCTTTATGATGTCTATCACATTAAAAATGCTTATATCCTGTGCTCATTGGTATTTGGTAATAGATATGCATGCTCATATGTGCAAAATGACATTATTGGGCAAAGCTACTCATTAAAACACTGTTATGGCAAGAGGTTGGAAACAACCTAAATACAGCGCATGGCACATCCATAAACTGGAATACCTATGGAAAAGGGAGGAAGTTCTTTATGTATGTGTATGGAAAGATCTTATAGAAGTTATTGTTAAGTTTAAAAAGAAGAGTTCCAGAGAGTATTTATAGTTTAATATATTTGTATGGAAACATGAAATATGTACATGTTTATTTATATATACACAGAATACTTTGAAAAGATATAAAATAAATTGTTAACAGTGGTAGATTCCAGAGAAGAAAACTAGGTTTCTAGAAGTCAAGGGAGAAAGGGGACTTGCTTTTTTATTGGATGTTCTTTTATTTTGTTTGGATATTATATGCATTGTATTATCTACTTATACAAAAAATTATTTAGAAAATTGAATGATAAGGTGCTCTTAAGATATTTAGGCTGCTCAAGAACAAAGCCAATTTTAAGTGTTAGATGATTCCTTGAAATTTAAGTGTCGGGAACCTAAGAGTGCTACTTACAGTATTTTGTTTGCCCATACACCTAAGTAAAAAGCTAAAAGTTAAACAATATCGATGCATTAGCTACCAACAGATAGACTGAAGTTAAAAATCAATAGCATGTTATAGATGTGATATTGATTTGAATTTTTATAATCATCAAACCTGATTAGGTTTATAAACCCATTGCTCTATAATAATGTACAAGGGAATACTTAGAACATCATTAGGAGCTCATTAAAATAGAACTATGGGAAAATGTTCTGTTAAATCAGGAAAAGAAAAGGAATGAAAAAGCAATTTCCCTCTAAACTTGTAACAAAAGGCACATGCTCAGCCTTTGCTAATCACACTCTCCTAACTCACTTAATTACCAAATGTCTTTTTAGTTTTAAAGTCAATTGTAAAAATAAATTTGCATGTTTTAGATGTCATGGCTTCTGCATTGAAAGAAACATTAATTTTAAATGGAAAACGCTAGAGTGCTCTTTAGTATGCTCTGGCAGAGCTGGTTAGCTGTCTTTTTATGCAACTGTGGTGTACATAGTCAGATACTACTGCATGCCAGTTTTATGAACGATTAAAATCCTGTCCTTGAACCACACCAGCTCGATTGTGTGTCCCTTCTCAAGCTGAACTTTGACGCAGCTGTAAGAGTGCTTGATATAAGGCTGTTGAGGAATAAGTTGCTTTCTTTCTGCTGAACCATAAAGGACTCATCACTGATGACACAAAGGTGAAGGGCCAGCAGCCAAATGTGTGAAAGTTAGAGCTAGAAAACTGAGTTTCAAAATGCTCACATCAACATTCAGAATGTTAACTTCTTCCCTACTCATCTTCCTCTAGGATTGTGTCAGTCATAGACTAACTGCTGGAATAAGCCATTGCAAATGTCTGGTTATTTCTCACTCATGTCTGAGTTTAATGCAGATTGGTGGGAGAGTGGGAAAGGGAGGGAAAGGAGCCTACTCTAAGCAGTCATTCAAGGATCCGGGATTCCTCTGTCTTGTGGCCCCACCATATCCAAGACAGGGAGTCAAACTTATTGGTACTATGGACCTATTTAACAGCCTGATGAAGCTTAAGGACCTCCCTCAGAATAGTATATTTAAATGTATAACATGAATTACTTGGCACTACAAAACCAATAATATTCAAATGTTGTTATCTAAATATTTAAGAAATTGTGATATGGGTGCTTCCTTATTAGAATAAGATCCAGAGGCAAGTGTAAGTAATAACCACAGTGTCCCAGTAGTGATGATCACACAGCATATTGTGATTTTATCAATAACTGTAACGTGATATGAAAGTACCTGTTATTTCTATTGGTGCCAAAGTCTATAGGTGACAGGTACTATTAATTTTTCTGTGGTTTGTTGCTTTCATTTGTAATAGAAAAAAATATACTAGATTTCAGTTTACCAGGGAAAGATGTATTTTTTTTTTTTTTTTGAGACACAGTCTCACTCTTTTGCCCAGGCTGGAGTGCAGTGGCCCAATCTCGGCTCACTGTAAGCTCCGCCTCCCTGATTCAAGTGATTCTCCTGCCTCAACCTCCCCAGTAGCTGGGACTACAGGCACCCGCCACCACTCCCGGCTAATTTTTTGTATTTTTAGTAGAGATGGGGTTTCACCGTGTTAGCCAAGATGGTCTCGATCTCCTGACCTCGTGATCTGCCTGCCGTGGCCTCCCAAAGTGCTGGGATTACAGGCGTGAGCCACTGTGCCCGGCCGAAAGATGCATTTTTTTCCCCATTCAAAGTCTTAGATCCCTGAATTCTATCCACAGATCTGGGACTCAGGTTCGACCTTCCCTCAGCTCCTTCCCACATTATCCCCTGGCTCCTCTGCTCCCAGCCAGCAACAAAGGAATCCGGAGGACTGCAAAGGAGGTTTTATGGGCCAGGTCTGGTGGCGATCGTGGTGGTGGCAGTGGTGGTGAACAGTGTTCCTGCCCACATTCCATTGACCAGAACTCGGTTTTATGGTTGTACCTCCCTGCAAAGGAAGATGGGAAGTGCAGTCTAGTGTGTGTCCAGGAGAAAATGGGAAATGGTTTGGTGAACAATTACACAGTCTCTAACCTAGAAGACTTCATGGCTGAAGAGAGTAGTGAAATGGTGCTTACTGAACATTTAGAGAGGAAACATTCCTAACAACAACAAGCCTCTTTTCTAGACACTTTGATTGTAGGGAAATAATTTTACATGAATGAACTTTAGGGGGAAAAAAAAGAATTCACCCTCAATGCAGTCATTTCAATACCAAGAGACCATTTTTAAAATTCTGAGCCCCAGGAGAAAGGTTCAGCCTTGCACTACTCATTCTGGGCTGTTCTTAACTCGCCTTCCCCAGTCCCATCCTCACCCCCACTGCTGCTGAGTCTTCCTTTGATTCTCCTGTCCTGCCCTGCACTTTGGCAGAACCTGATGACCTAAAAGAAATAACACATGATGGGTCACTGGGCAGAGTGGGTCAGAGTGTTGAGCTGTTTCGAAGATGAAACCTGAAGGCTTTCCCTTCATGTTCTCACGGTGAGGGAACATGTGCGCTTTTGGTCATTGAGTCTTTTACATTCTGAATGTTTAGCAATTCCCTCTAGGCTAATTCATGGAGACAGCATGATTCTGCTCTCAGGAATATATGTGGATAAAGCAGGGTCATGACCCTAAGAACAGGCATCTGCTCTGGGCATTAGGATTTCAGCCCCCAATTAACTCTGAATCAAAACAACAGAGACGTCCTTCTACAGCAAGCACACTGGCTCCATTTCAAACAGCCAGACCCTGCGTCCTGCCCCATCCTTATCCCCCCAGTGTCCCCCCTGCACTCATGAGTGCCTGAAGACAGACTTCAGCAAATCAATCCAAACATTCATTTTGCTATTTCCAAAGGTGATGCACCCCCATAACCTGACAAATTATAAAAGAAAAGAATTAGCCAGGTGCAATGGGGTGACAGAGCCCAGCAATGGATGTGGGCTGAGTTCACAGGAATCTTCAGCCTGCAGCCTCACACCAATATTTGAAGCAATTCAAGGTGTCCACTCCTACATTGATGCCTGGCTGAGGGCCGAGTTCTCACCTCCTGTGTGATGAAGAAGGTGACAGAGTGGCCTCTGGGAAAACCACCTCAATCCATTTGCAGACTGAAGAGAAAGGCCAAGCCGTAAATGTATGTGATGGCTGCTGATCTCATTCATTCTCAGAAAGCATTTAATTCTCCATGCCACATTCTTCTCAAATGGTATCGGCATCTGCCCTGTACTAATGAGCCCTCAGGCGTGTGGTTCCTGCTGGAGAGTAAAAGAAATCACAGCCTTTATATCACAAGCATTGATTGATAGCATTATTTATTCCATTGCAGTAGCATCCAGAACAATACACAAATGAAAGCTCTGTTATTTATTTATTTATTTTTACTGGTTCTTCTGGGAGTTCAAACACCAGTTTATTCAGAATTCAAAGTGGCAAAACAAACCCCAGCAAAACGCAAATATATTTCGCTTATTAATTATATTATTGCTTGTTTCTAAACTCATAGCCTAAACATCATCCCACGGACACTTTTTCAGAAATTCTAGTAGAAATATTTCCTTAACTCTGCGTCAACTAAGTGTTGTTTGCAGACAAGTAGCCTCATTTTCCCTTTAGTCATTAGAAAGCATGGCAGACCTATATTTTAAACATGTATGAAGCATACACAATGAGCATACCCAGAGTATACTGCACCAAATGCAGAGCAGACTGTTCTGGACCTGGTGAAACTTAGATTTTAAGAAGTCATGGTCAAGTACCCGTGCCTGTGTTTGGCGCTGGGTGAGGGTGTTGGGTGCGTCATGCCCGTGTGTACTCTCCACCAGCCAGCTCGCTAACTAGCATGTGGCAACACTGCAGAAGGAGCCAGCTCTCCGTTATTCAGAGGCTGGCTGTTCAGTTTTTGAATCAGCCCAAAACTCCATGTTGTTTTCTTTTTCCTCCTCATTAAGATTTACCCTGGGAAGGTGATACTGTAATCTGTAATTTTACTTCCTTACACAAGTGTTGGTGGGGCAGATATTGGAAATTATTGGGAGTGAGGGAAGAGAAAAACGGTTAGCTATTTATTGTGATTATTTTAATTGAAACTGATTCATCATGATAACTAGTAATCAAACATTTCTCAGATGTGCAAAACATTTCCCAGTCTTCAAAACACTTTTCTTTCTCCATCACTTCTCTCTCCTTCTCCCCCCACCCCTTTCTGTGTCTCCTCCTTCCAAATCAGAAAGGTACTAAAACCTAGCAAATTCATTGTCTCTTTCAATTATAAAGTATGGTGCTCATGTACATTCTCTGATTTGATTCTCACAAGAACGTCAGAATTCCCCTAATTTACTAATAAGGAAATTGAGCATCAGAGAGGCTAAGGAACTTGCACAAAGCTACACAACTAATAAATAACAAAACTGAGATCCAAACTCAGGTTTTGTGGCTCAGATGCTATCGGCTTCTGTGCATCGAAGATGCTAAAATAAAATATTCTTCAGTGTTGGTTGCTGGTTAATAGTAAGAGGCCAGCTGCAGGTTTATGTTGGGTGAGCACGCTCTGCTGTAAAGGTAGTTTAACCTACACACTATTTCCAGTCCATAGCATTCACCATCAGTGAAGAGTCTGGGAAAAATTCAAAGATTCAGAACTGAGACAAAAAGGCAAGGCCGGGGCGATGACTCACGTCTATAATTCCAGAGCTTTGGAAGGCTAAAGCCGGAGGTTCACTTGAGGCCAGGAGCTTGAGACCAGCTTGGGCAACATAGTAAGACCCCATCTCTACAAATAATGAAAAAACAAATTAACCAGGCATGGTGGTAGTCCCAGCTACCTGTGAGGCTGAAGCAGGAAAATCACTTGAGCCCAGAAGTTTGAGGCTTCCCAGAAGTTTGATCATGGCTCACCCACTGAACTCTAGCTTGGACAACAGATCAAGACCCTGGCTTAAAAAAAAAAAAAGCGCAAATGCAGAGGGTAAGTATGTTGTTTCATTTGGCTTGAGTGGAGAAGGGACAGTTGTTGCAGAAATCAACACAGTGAACACACATACTTTGCACTTGACCAATCCTGCTGTTAAACATCACTGTCCTTTGGCCTTTGCAAGTTTGGAGGGCCACATTATTTCTGACCAGTCTTTATGAGTACTTATTTTATGAAATCATGGACTTTAAAAAAAATATCTACAAGTGAAATGAGAATAATTAAATGAGATAATATAGGCTGGGCATGGTGGCTCATGCCTATAAACCTAGCGCTTTGGGAGGCCGAGGTGGGTGCATCACCTGAGGTCAGGAGTTTGAGACCAGCCTGGCCAACATGGCAAAACCTCGTCTCTACTAAAAATGTAAAATTAGCTGAGTGTAGCAGCGCACACTTGTAGTCTCAGCTACTCGGAAGGCTGAGTCAGGAGAATTGCTTGAACCTGGGAGGCAGAGGTTACAGTGAGCCGAGATCACATTCTTGCACTCCAGCCTGGGCGACAAGAGTGAAACTCCGTCTCAAAATAAATACATAAATGGGATAATATTAATTACCTGACAGTGTACAAAGCATGTAGTAGGTCCTCAATATGAGAGCTACTATTATTGTCATCATTATTATTGTTATTGTCAGAATTATTCTGCTTTTCTCCCTATTATAAAATAGGCAAGTTATATTTTTTTACTTTGCCTCTGATACAACACACATAAATGCTTTATCTGGAATTGCATACCTTATTAATCAAGACAAGTGCAATGACTAGTGGAGACAACCAAACCAACCTTTATACCAAGTCCATTCTGATCTAGAATACATTATAATTACAATGTTTGAATACTCCCACCAGAGTTACCACTAAATATATAAATTGACTCTTACAGATGTATTATGACATAGCTAGCTAGAGTCAATCAACTATGCTCACATTTCCTGTCCTCCCTTTCTTCCTTCTCCCTCCTCCTTTCTCCTTCTCCTCTCTTTCATGATGGGTCACAGAATGTCAAAGTTAAATCCTTGAAAGGTAAAACAGAAGGCATCTGTGCATTGCAATCAGTTTTGTATACAGTAGATTGGTTGATGTTTTGTTTCTTAATCCTGTAAGTCTTTGATGTTTTTTTTATTATACTTTAAGTTGTAGGGTACATGTGCACAATGTGCAGGTTAGTTACATATGTATACATGTGTCATGTTGGTGTGCTGCACCCATTAACTCTTCATTTAACATTAGGTATATCTCTTAATGCTATCCCTCCCTCCTCCCCCCACCCCACAACAGGCCCCGGTGTGTGATGTTCCCCATCCTGTGTCCATGTGTTCTCATTGTTCAATTCCCACCTATGAGTGAGAATAGGCGGTGTTTGGTTTTTTGTCCTTGTGATTGTTTGCTGACAATGATGGTTTCCAGCTTCATCCATGTCCCTACAAAGGACATGAACTCATCATTTTTTATGGCTGCATAGTATTCCATGGTGTATATGTGCCACATTTTCTTAATCCAGTCTATCATTGTTGGACATTTGGGTTGGTTCCAAATCTTTGCTATTGTGAATAGTGCCACAATAAACATACGTGTGCATGTGTCTTTATAGCAGCATGTTTTATAATCCTTTGGGTATATACCCAGTAACGGGATTGCTGGGTCAAATGGTATTTCTAGTTCTAGATCCCTGAGGAATCACCACACTGACTTCCACAATGGTTGAATTTGTTTACAGTCCCACCAACAGTGTAAAAGTGTTCCTATTTCTCCACATCCTCTCCAGCACCTGTTGTTTCCTGACTTTTTAAAGATCGCCATTCTAACTGGTGTGAGATGATATCTCATTGTGGTTTTGATTTGCATGTCTCTGATGGCCAGTGATGATGAGCATTTTTTCATGTGTCTTTTGGCTGCATACATGTCTTCTTTTGAGAAGTGTCTGTTCATATGCTTTGCCCACTTTTTGATGGGGTTGTTTGTTTTTTTCTTGTAAATTTGTTTTGAGTTCTTTGTAGATTCTGGATATTACCCCTTTGTCAGATGAGTAGATGGCAAAAATTTTCTCCTATTCTGTAGGTTGCCTGTTCACTGTGATGGTGGTTTCTTTTGCTGTGCAGAAGCTCTTTAGTTTAATTAGATCCCATTTGTCAATTTTGGGTTTTGTTGCCATTGCTTTTGGTGTTTTAGACATGAAGTCCTTGCCCATGCCTATGTCCTGAATGGTATTGCCTAGGTTTTCTTCTAGGGTTTTTATGGTTTTAGGTCTAACATGTAAGTCTTTAATCCATCTTGAATTAATTTTTGTATAAGGTGTAAGGAAGGGATCCAGATTTAGCTTTCTACATATGGCTAGCCAGTTTTCCCAGCACCATTTATTAAATAGGGAATCCTTTCCCCATTTCTTTTTTTTTTTTTTTTTTTTGAGGTGGAGTCTTGCTCTGTTGCCCAGGCTGGAGTGCAGTGGCGCAATCTTGGCTCACTGCAAGCTCCACCTCCCGGGTTCATGCCATTCTCCTGACTCAGCCTCCTGAGTAGCTGGGACTACAGGTGCCTGCCACCACACCCAGCTAATTTTCTTTATTTTTAGTAGAGATGGGGTTTCACTGTGTTAGCCAGGATGGTCTTGATCTCCTGACCTCGTGATCCACCTGCCTTGGCCTCCCAAAATGCTGGGATTACAGGCGTGAGCCACTGCGCCCGGCCCACCATTTCTTGTTTTTGTCAGGTTTGTCAAAGATCAGATAGTTGTAGATATGCGGCATTATTTCTGAGGGCTCTGTTCTGTTCCACTGGTCTATATATCTGTTTTGGTACCAGTACCATGCTGTTTTGGTTACTGTAGGCTTGTAGTATAGTTTGAAGTCAGGTAGCGTGATGCCTCCAGCTTTGTTCTTTTGGCTTAGGGTTGACTTGGTAATGCAGGCTCTTTTTTGGTTCCATATGAACTTTAAAGTAGTTTTTCCAATTCTGTGAAGAAAGTCATTGGTAGCTTGATGGGGATGGCATTGAATCTATAAATTACCTTGGGCAGTATGGCCATTTTCATGATATTGATTCTTCCTACCCATGAGCATGGACTGTTCTTCCATTTGTTTGTATCCTCTTTCATTTCATTGAGCAGTGGTTGGTAGTTCTCCTTGAAGAGGTCCTTCACATCCCTTGTAAGTTGGATTCCTAGGTATTTTATTCTCTTTGAAGCAATTGTGAATGGGAGTTCACTCATAATTTGGCTTTCTGTTTGTCTGTTATTGGTGTATAAGAATGCTTTTGATTTTTGCACATTGACTTCGTATCCTGAGACTTTGCTGAAGTTGCCTATCAGCTTAAGGAGATTTTGGGCTGAGACGATGGGGTTTTCTAGATATACAATCATGTCATCTGCGAACAGGGACAATTTGACTTCCTCTTTTCCTGATTGAATACCCTTCATTTCCTTCTCCTGCCTGATTGCCCTGGACAGAACTTCCAATACTATGTTGAATAGGAGTGGTGAGAGAGGGCATCCCTGTCTTGTGCCAGTTTTCAAAGGGAATGCTTCCAGTTTTTGTCCATTCAGTATGATATTGGCTGTGGGTTTGTCATAGATAGCTCTTATTATTTTGAGATATGTCCCATCAATACCCAATTTATTGAGAGTTTTTAGCGTGAAGTGTTGTTGAATTTTGTCAAAGGCCTTTTCTGCATCTACTGAGATAATCATGTGGTTTTTGTCTTTGGTTCTGTTTATATGCTGGATTACGTTTATTGATTTGCATATGTTGAACCAGCCTTGCATCCCAGGGATGAAACCCACTTGATCATGGTGGATAAGCTTTTTGATGTGCTGCTGGATTCGGTTTGCCAGTATGTTATTGAGGATTTTTGCATCAATGTTCGTCAGGGATATTGGCCTAAAATTCTCTTTTTTGGTTGTGTCTCTGCCAGGCTTTGGTATTAGGATAATGCTGGCCTCATAAAATGAGTTAGGGAGGATTCCCTTTTTTTCTATTGATTGGAATAGTTTCAGAAGAAATGGTACCAGCTCCTCCTTGTACCTCTGGTAGAATTCGGCTGTGAATCCATCTGGTCCTGGACTTTTTTTGTCTGGTAAGCTGTTAATTATTCCCTCAATTTCAGAGCCTGTTATTGGTCTATTCAGAGATTCAAACTTCTTTCTGGTTTAGTCGTGGGAGGGTGTATGTGTCGAGGAATTTATCCATTTCTTCTTGTCCCTATGGGATTGGAAGCTGGAAAGCCACTCCCTCCAAATCTTCCCCATGCCTGAATTTCTTCCACTGGGGACTTGCATTAGGAACTGTCTTCTCTTTTCCCAGAACTCTCTTTAAAAAGGCAAACAATGCTGGGAAGGGTGACACTTTGTCCTCACAGCTTGGTATAGAGAAGACTTTCTAATTATTTCTTTTTTGACTTGAATTACCAAAGGACATTGAGAACATTGAACAAAGAGATGAGGAGGTGGGAGAGTAGGGGAGGGGGCAATTTTAAAGATAAGCATTATCTATCTTGCCATTTACCCAGTGACAGTCTTAGCTCTGAGTTCCTTAACTCTGCAATCCAGACACACCTTCAATTGTTGCCGAATGGAACTCTCCAAGGACCAGCTGAGTTGATAAACAGGTTTTCCATAAGGACATAAGGACACACAAGTGGGTTTAGAGCAAAGGACTCATCCAAACTCTCTCATCTTCCCACGTCAGGTCTACCAACTGCAGCCTCTACACATGTATGGTTTGTCTCTCCTCTGGTTACACAGATGGTCTCCCGTCCTCTGAAAGATCAGCCCTCCATTTCCACTCTGACTCTCTCCTCCCTCACCTTCTTAAGGACTGTGTTTCTGTGGTTCTTTCTTTCCTCTGTAGCCTTTCTTCTCTATAGTCATTTATTCTTATCAGCATATAAACATGCCAGCTCTCCTGGTTCTGTGACATCAACGATGTCTTCCTTGGCCTCCTTTGCTGGTGTTGGAGTTCAGAGCACTCAACCCCAAAATATGGCACCTTGGAAATTGAGAAAACAGCAAAAGCAGAAAGGTCACTCTCTGCTTTTCTGTGTAACAGCTGGCCATGAAGGAATTCCATGACCTATCATATCTAAAAATAGGGCATAAGGCCATCATGTGACAGGCATCCTGCCCTATACCTGGAAGCCACAGATCCATCTGAACAGATAAGCCTTGCTGGGTTCTTCCTCAGTTTGTTCCCATTAAATCAGACCCTTTTTGTCCAATCATACTTCTACAGGGTGGTCCATTCTTCATCAAATCTAAGCATAAAAATAGAGTTTTCCCTGGGTTTGGGGGTCTTCATTACTCCAGGCTCTTGTGTCATGTAAAACTTGGGTTAAATAAATTTGTTATGCTTTTCTCTTATTAATCTATCTTTTGTTATAGGAGCGTCAGCCAAAACCCTGGCAATTGGTAAGGAAAATATATTCCTTCTGCTTTAATCCTTTACTTTTACTCCTTTACACCTTCTCTACCAATTCTCCAAGCAGGGATTGTCCAGGGCTTTGCCTCTACCCACTTCTCTTTCCTAACTCCAATTCTCTCCTTGATCTCATCCAGTCCCTGGCTTTAAATAGCACCAATATGCTGATGATGCTATATATACATGTCTAGCCTTGACCTATCTCCTCTACTGTAGACTTGTGCACTTTTCCTTGGATTTGATGTATCTGCTTGGATGATGAGTAGGATCTCAAAACAGAACTATTTTCCCAACCCAAAGTTACTCCTTCCTTTACCATAACGACCTCAGTAAATGATTCTGTTTTCCAACCAGGTGATCAAGTCAAAAAGCTAAGAGAATCCTCTTTCTCACCACCTCCTCCCACAACAAATCCACTGGCAAATCCTGTCAACTCTTACTTTAAGGCATATTCCAAATCTATCCACTTATATTTATATCTAATATTACTATAATACTTTTGTCAAAATCTTTACAATTTATTTCCTAAAATAACTCCTGCAGGCCTCCCAGATCCCATGTTTGTCTGTACAAGGCATTCTTCACTAACCTGTCAAAGTTATTTTTTAAAAACAAATAATGTCATGCCTTTTCTCTAAAATGTCTCCAGTAACTTCCCATAGGAGAAGCAAGCAGTGGTGGTGGGAGAGATGGAAGCTGTATTCTTTTTGTGAGCTAGCCTTGGAGGTCACAAATGATCATTTTCAGTATACTCTGTGGATCAGGGCAGTTACAAGCTCCTGTTCAGATTGAAGGAGTGGGAATATAAAGCCCACCTCTCAGTAAAAGGAATGTCAGTCACATTATAAGATGGAGATGTGAGATAGGATATACAGGTGGGTATGCCATCTTTGGGAAAGACAATCTGCCATTCAGATAGTCATGGCTGTGATTTTATACTGCATGGCCAAATTTTCTCTCTCTCTTTTTTTTTTTTTTTTTTTGAGATGGAGTGTCCCTCTGTCACCTAGGCTGGAGTGCAGTGGTGCCATCTCACCTCACTGCAACCTCCATCTCCGGGTTCAAGCGATTCTCTACCTCAGCCTCCCAAGTAGCTGGGATTATAGTTGTGTGCCACCACGCCGGCTAATGTTTGTATTTTTAGTAGAGACTGGGTTTCACCATATTGGCCAGGCTGGTCTCAAACTCCTGATCTCATGATCCACCTGCCTCGGCCTCCCAAAGTGCTGGGATTACAGGCGTGAGCCACCACGCCAGGTCCAAAGCTTTATTTTAGTAAAATTGATTCTGATTCATATCCTAGAAGTCAGTAAATGGTTCTATATTCTACAGCATTTCACAAAGACTTCTAGGTACTCTGCTTCCCCAACAGATCTGAGAACCATTGATCTTGTCCATCTGTCTAGTTTTGTAGTTGATGGAGCAAAGGGCTAAAGAGGTGATTGTGATTTGCCTAAAGAAAAGCTATTGCCAAGCTCTCTCTCACTTTGCCTGATCAGGAAGACATTCTAGAGCAGATGGAATTAGAAATTGATTCCAAAGAATGGAAGAGTTGGAGTTGGAATCATTGGGCATGTTGTTGGGTGCTGTTGGCATATGGCATGGACTCTGAGAAAGTTTGAAGCACTTGGGTTTTCCCTTTTTGGACCCTGAAGAGTCCTGTCTGTCAATGGGAATTAAAGGGAGTGCAGGATAAGCAGTAGTAAACAGAGACTGGAAGGGGATGAGTCAAGGCAGCCTTTCTCAAAGTGCCTCTGGTGGGCCAACTACATCAGAGTCAGAATCACCTAGAGCATTGGTCACAAATGCAGGTTCCTGGATCCCACATATTCTTAATCAGAATCTCTGGGAGAAGGGTTTAAGAGTACATAATTTAACAGGCTTTCACTGCATACCTATGTACTCCAATATTTGAAAATTACCCAAAGGGACAATGAAACTAACTCTGGTTTGTAAAGTTAGGTCTGGATTAGAAATATGAAACCAGCAGAAGGGTCACAAATATCTGCGTGTCACCTGGACAGAGCTCATCAAATACAGTAGAAAGATACTCTAACAATGAATGAAAAATGAAGGTCTAAATTTCCCTCCAAATAAGAGCATAATTTAGAAACAACTAATTAAATCTCCAAGACTTCCATTTTTACCCTTGACACACTATTCAGCAATGTATTACAGGCTATGTCATTGTCATTTTCGATAAATGAATCTTACCAAATGAAAAGTCGTAGTTTTACTTCAAAACATCCTTCCATCTAGTGCTTCATATAACTCAATAGAAAAGGGAACACATCTCTTTCTGTGACATTAAGCTGATTTGCACATGCAACCATTGGGGTGCACACATTCCCATAGAAGCCTAAAGATGAAAAGCCAGAACGCTGTTTCTATTGGGTCCCCTTGATCTGATCCCATTCTGCTTTGCCTCAAATCCATCCATGATTTCCATTAATATCTTCTCTGCCTCATCTCTGAAATTCTTCATCATCAATGGCTTATTGTTAAACTGTCTTCCTTAGCTTCAGGCCCTTTTTACCAGACGCCTTCATATTCCCCTGCCCCCAACCAAAATTCCTTTGTTTTTCCTGACCACTAAAGAATAAGGAGCAATTTGAAGATGAGCAACCATTTCAAGGATGTTAAGACTCTCTGGCCACACCAATGGGACTCCTTTGATCTCACTGGACTGGTGAGATGTCCTTATCTGTCTAATGGGCACCCCAAAATGTCACAGTGACTCTCAGAGAGCTTCTCTGTGGGCAGCTAAAAACCTCCGTGGCAACAGCCATCCATCTGTCTAACTTTTCCTGATAAGACAGCTTTCTCTCCCTGAGAAGTGCTGACGCTGGAGTCTATATTATTAGGTCACACTTTGCATTCTTATCCCAAGGATCCTTTTAAAAAAGATATTCTCTAACTTTGTTTCTGAAGACAAAATCTGTGCTTTTGATTTGGATGTCTATGCTTTCCCCTCCATCCCCACCCCCTCTCCTGTGCCCCCCTTATTGGTGGGCTGCTCACTGGCGGGCTATTAAACAACTTTAACACAGTTGCACTTTGTTCGCTCCATATCTATGTTTTTGGCTTTCTGAGAGGCGTTATTGTTCTAGGCAGAACTATTTGATTGGAGAATTGTTTAGACTGTGGCAAGTAGAACAGTTAAATATGGTGTTTTATGGAGCTAAAACTTAGAGGAAGAAAAAGAGGCATCATTAATATACAAAAAAGAAAAAAGGAAAAGTTGGCATGGATAGCAAACTTGGGTCATCATAAAACAAGAGTCAACTCAGATCTTCATCTCAACTTCACCGAATTGGAATTTTCACTTTGAAATGAACTCCAACTGGTGAACATTTCAGTTTCTGAAGAGGTAGAATTGGGAATGAAAAATTTGCTTAGAACTGCTCATGAGCATGAATCAAAGCTTTCATATCAGTGCTTTTTAAAATCCAGTGTCTTAATTTTGTCATAATTGTTGCTCATTTTTTTTTTTTTATCAAGTGGGTTTAGCCAGCAGAATGGTGCTTCTTTTTCCCGTGCTCCTTATATCATGTATAGTGATTGGGAGGAAGACTGTTAAGGTTTGTGTCCAGATGGCACCCAAATTCTGATGCTATAATGAAGCACATCTGACTGAAAGACAGAGGTCATATAAAGTCAACCCTTTGCTGGAGAAAGAGCAAGACAATATAGACTACAGCAAGCTTGTCCAACCCACAGGCTGCATGTGACCCAGGATGGCTTTGAATGCAGCCCAACACAAATTGATAAACTTTCTTAAAACATTATGAGAGTGCAATTTTTTTTTAAAGCTCATCGGCTATCATTCATGTTAGCGTATTTTATATGTGGCCCAAGACAATTCTTCTTCCAATGTGGCCCAGGTAAGTTAAAAGAATGAACACCCAAGGCCTACAGAAACAGACACTTCACTGGGAGATAAGGTACCAGGGTTTTAAGATGGGCTCTTCCACTGCCTGGGAGATCTTCCGCAAGCCTTTTAATTTATCTAGGTATCAATATTCTCACCTGTAAATAAGTTTAATGAATTCAAGTTTTCTTTTAGGTCCAAGTTTAGAAGTTACTACCATTTTAGACCTAATATTTATTTTTGCATTTCTGATTCATCTCGTAGAGGAAACTAAATGTGTTTTCTGAACTCATGAGTACTACAGGAAATCACTGTCCAATGAACTGAAAAATGTTTTGTTCATTTCATTTTCATTTGCTGCTGAGAATTCTGGGTTCCTCATGCCCCAAAATGCTTCACATTGACATAGTACAGCTGTGTACACGACACCATCATCTTACATGACATCTTTCCTATAAACCATGCCTCTAAGCACTTTACAGAGCTTCTGTAAGTAATACAATTAAGGAATCATAGAAACAGGGGAGAAAGGATGTTGAGAAACATACAAGGAAGAAAAGATAGAAAATGTGAATTTTTTTCACATTTTTCATACGCATATTGGTATAAAGAAATCCTCCTCCCAGTAGAGAATAATGTGGGCTAAAAATCCCACCTGCCTAGGGCTTCAGATGTGATGTGACTTCCCTTTGCTATTAAATGTATTTTGAGTTCAAACAACTGAGGCAAAAACCGATTAATTTGAATGTCCACATTTTCAAATGGATATAGTGGCTGTTCCAAAAATTTTAAGCTTAGAAACACGGATAGCATTTAGGTTTCTAACTCTCAAACCAGAACACATCAAAGTAATACTGATGGGTCAGGGAAATGAATTTCTGTAATAAAAACCTTGCCTCAAACCAGAGGTGTACTGGATATGAGAATTTTCAATACAGTTAATAATTACTAAGGAATTAGATAAACCAAGCACAGGTGTTAAGATGACATGCCAAAATTTTGGGCACAAGAAGCTCACATGTCTTGATGGTCTGGATGCTGGAAATGTCCTCTGTCCTTAGACATCTGTCCAGAGAGAGATGACCAAGTTTATGCTGTTGCTGATGCTCATGAATCCTTAGGACCATGAATAATTAGTGTAAATAAATTATTTTAAATTATAATTATAACATAATTGTATGTATGTAATTTATTGTCATTATTGTGACTTAATGTAGATAATAAATAGTAAATTCATGGTGTGTATTTATAGAGTTGCCACCTCTTTTATCAACATGCTTGAGCTAAGTTTGCCAAAAAAGAAATAGATATTATTTTCTTTTATTATTATCAACTGAATATTTGTGTCCTCCCAAAATTCATATAAAAATCCTAACCACCCAATGTGATGGTCTCAGGAGCTGGGTCCTTTCAGAGGTAATTAGGTCATGAGAGTGGAGCCGTCATGAATGGGATTTGTGTCCTTGTAAGAAGGGTCAGGAGAGGATTCTTTTTCTATCCCTGCTCTCCAGCCTCTGGAGAGGCAACAAGAACATGGCCTTCACAAAGAACCCAATCAGGCTGGTGTCCTGCTTTTGGAATTCCAACCTCTAGAACTGTGAGAAATAAGTTTCTATTGTTTAACTCACCCAGTAGTCTATGACAATTTGTTATAGCATTCTGAACTGACTAAGACAATGATTGTAAAATAAATATATGCTCAAAGTCAAAGAAAATAAAGAAAAGCACACTGGGAGAAATGACATCACTTAGCCCACCTAACCCTCTCTCCTCTAAACTCCTGTGATGTGTAAACGGTGTGTCCCATTCCTTTGGGCACCTGGAAATATACCGTCCTGACTCTTGAGGCTTGTCCCAGAAGGACCGCTTCTCATCTGGCTCTGCCCAACAAAGCAAGGGGTTCTGACACTCTTCAAAGCTCCTTATCCTATTCTAGCACCAGAGCCTTCTTTGGCTCCAATACACGACATGAGCTCAAAGCCATACTCCATCTCCTGTCACCCATTGGCTTCTTGGGAGTCCCCACATCCCCCTGGCTTGACCTCAGAAGATTTAGCTTTGGAAACTCGGCCCATGCCTTGTAAAACTTAGTCAATCTCCATGGCATCAGAGGTGACACGCTCACAAAAGTTTAGGGACCAAGAAGGCCACCACTTTTTACAACTCCCAGAAGCACATTCATGCTGTATTTATATGAGGAAAGCCCTCGCAGTCACAACAGGAGTGGATGGTACCTTAGGACCTGGGCAACATGGCAGCCTGGTGGCCAGCATTCTCAGAGAAGGATTGCGTGGGCCTGGCAGAGTGCTCACTCAGGCTTGCTGTTGCTGTTGGTAGCAGGGGCCACACCTCACACAGTCATGTGCCACATTTCCTGCTCAGATGCAGACCCTCTTCCGTGGTGGCTGACACTCAGCTTTGTCTTTGCTGGTCACGCAAAAGGCCACTCATACCTTAGGTTGACCCACAGCTCATCTTAAAACAGACCCTAATTGCCCATTCTGGAACGATGTGAAATAATCTCCAACTTGCAAAATAATTCCAGCCAATGCCTACATGTAGTGAAAGTGTCAATCTGAGCCAGAGGACAATGTTACACATCATATGTCCTGCACTTAAATTGAAGCATGCAGTCTGAAAGTATTCTGATGAAAAATGCAAAGGGATAAAAGTACATGGCTTATGTACTCCTCATGCTTATTATTAAAATAATTCCTATTGCCCCTTTATTTGTGCCAAGTTGATTTTTTTACTATTGACTGGACAAAAAATGATGATATGCCCAACCTGTTTCTTTTAGTTTTTTAAGCTAAAAACTCACACCAATCCTAGGTACGACTGACATTTAAAGTTGTGTTAAAGTGATTAACATTTCTTTCTGCTCCCTCCTCATTCTCTTTTCTCTATCAGTCCTCCCTTGACCCTAGGCACCTTGTCTTTATTTTTTTTTAAACTTTTATTTCCGGTTCAGGGGTACATGTGCAGGATGTGCAGGTTTGTTACACAGGTAAACGTGTGTCACACAGGTTTGTTGTACCAATTATTTCATCACCTAGGTATTAAGCCTAGTATCCAGTAGCTACTTTTCCTCATCCTCCTCCCCCTTCCCACCCTACACACTCTGATAGGCCTCAGTGTGTGTTTTTCCCCTCTATGTATCCATGTATTCTCATTATTTAGCTCCCACTTATAAGAGAGAACATGCAGTATCTGGTTTTCTGTTCTTGCATTAGTTTGCTAAGAATCATGGCCTTCAGCTAAATCCATGTCCCTGCAAAGGACATTATCTCATTCATTTTTATGGCTGCATAGTAGTCCATGGTATGTATGTACCATATTTTCTTTATCCAGTCTATCATTGATGGGCATTTGCGTTGATTCCGTGTATTTGTTTTTGTGAATAGTGCTGCAGTGAACATTTGCGTGCATGTGTCTTTATAACAGAATGATTTATATTACTTTGGGTATACACCCAGTAATGAGATTGCTGGGTTATTTTTTGACTTTTTAATAATAGCCATTCTGAAAACTGGTGTGAGATGGTATCTCATTGTGGTTTTGATTTCCATGTCTGTAATGATCAGTGATGTTGAACTTTTTTTCATATGCTTTTTGGCCACACGTATGTCTTCTTTTGAAAGGTATTTGCTCATGTCTTTAAATAACCCCTGGAACCTTGAACCCCAGCTGTTTTGGGTTCTTCACTTCCAGGAAATCTCGGTCTGTGAGACTTTTCCATTCCAAAATGTATCTTTCTTAGGCCCTATTCATTTACCTTCCAATAAATAATACCTGATGCATTGGTTTTTATTTATGATTACTAATAACTTAATGTACTACCCTTCCTAAAATCATACACCTGCATGCAAGTGCATTCATAGACATTTAAATAAGATCCATTAGAACCTTAACCCAAAGGAATCAGCAGGGATGAAATGTTAAAATAGCCACAAGTGCAGATATTTGGGAATAAGATTGCCTAAAACTGTAACTGAAATAACAACAGGTTGAACTGGATTGTTACTGTCTTCACTCAAAAAAAGCCTTGTCCATCTCCTCACCTCTCCTCTGTATCCTAATTAAATATGCTAGATATGACTAACAGGGTCACCTATCACTTCTTCCTCTGCACATCATGGGGTAACATCTTCCCATGAAAAAAACAAACAGGGTCCCACCTTTGAGGAAGAAGAGGTCTTTGTATTCTTAAAACTCTAGAATTTGAACAGGACCAGAATCTCAGTGGATATCTTATTAGTCAGGATAAGCTAGCTGGTGCTTCAGTAACAAATAGCCCCAAATCTTACTGGCTTTTTAAAAAAGGTATGTTTAATGTTTTATGCACCATGAGGTTTCAATTGGGAGTTCTGCTCTGCATTGCTCATACTCTGAGACCCAGCTGACAGAGCTCCCACTTTCTGGAACATTTCTGGTTGCCATAGTGGAAGGAAAGATGAGTAAAGAGAATGGGGGATGTGTGCATCCTGGCCATTAAAGTTTGGTCAGAAGTTACATGTATCACTTCCTCTAACACTTTATTCCCCAAAGCAAGCCCCATGGCCACATTTACCTACAAGTGGGGTTGGACACAAAATTCAACCACATGCCTGTAAGAACAGAATCAGAATATTTATGAAAAGCCCAAGTAACTATAATTTAGAGTATCTAGAAGATAACCCAACATGAAAACAAAGCAAAACTCTTGTGGTCCTATAGTGAAGGCGGTGGTTTGACTATGTCTTTTCACAATCCAGCGGGTTTGTGAATTTAGAGTACCACACACTATTATTTCACAGTAAAATGCCAAGAGCAAAGCCTGGCATTTAACAAGAGTCATTATTACTATTACTATTATAATTATTGCTATTACTACAGAATTATTATTGTGATAAGTGGGAAAAGACATCGAGGGGTATGAAATGATTACCTAAGATCACACAGCTAATTAGGAACACAGTGAAGATGAGAACACACATTTATTGAATCCAAGATGGGAGTATTTTTCTCTCAACTCATCCTAATGCATAGGAAAGACATAATCAAACCCATTGGATTGTGAAAAGACATAGTCAAACCACTGCCTTCAATATAGGGCCACAAACGTTTTGCTTTGTTTTCATGTTGGGTTATCTTCTAGAGCAGTGTTCAGCAAACTCTTTCTGTAAAGGATCAGACAGTAAATATTTTTGGCCTTGCAGACCATATGGTTTCTGTCACGACTAATCAACTATGCCGTTGCAGCACAAAAACAGCTACAGATAATATCTAAACAAATAGGCACAACTGTGTTCCACTACAACGTTCTTTACAAAAACACACAGCAGAATGGATTTGGCCAGCGAGCTGTTTGCCAGCCTCTGTTCTCGAGCATCCTTCAGTGGGGAAACACTACTTAAGGGAAAGTCTGAGAAGAAGGGAAACAAAGAAACCTTAGTGTGCCCCGGTTTCCTCTACAGTCAAAAGCCCACCTTGTAGGGTGATGGTGAAGATTGAACAAGCTGATACATGCAATGCACTTAGAAGAGTGCCCGGCACCTGGTAAGCCCCCCAATCACCTCCATGAATGGTGATTTCCCCTCACTGAGCGTCAGCCACTGTCCTAGGTGCTGGAGGTTCAGTTGCAAACAGAACAAAGCTCCTGCTCTCCTGGAACTGATATACTGATCCAGCAAGTCAGACAAAGAAACAAACAGACATGTAAGCTATCAGGAGGTGATAAGGGCTGAAAAGGAAAATCATGCAGCGTTAAAGGTTGGCTAGGGGAGGTGAGTTTAGGAAGTTTTATGTAGGGTGGGTCAGGGAAGAGATTTTGAGCTGAAGACTTCACGAAGGGAGGAAGACAGTTATGCAGGTGTGTGGAAGCATGTTGCAGCACACGTGCAAAGTCCCTGAGGCCAGAGCCTGCAGGCAGATCCTGGGGTGAGGCGGGTGTGGTCCCAGCAGCGCAGGGTGGAGGAAGTGATTCCTGAGGAAGATAAAGTGGAGAGTTGAAAGGAATCTGAAGAGGACAGGGATGTGCCTTGGCAGGGACTTTGGATCTAATTCTGCATGAGTTGAGAAACATTATTAGTATCATTTACTATAATAATAATTATTATTCTGTGCCATCAGTGCTCTTTTTTCTTTTGCTCACTGATTCTTCACTTTTCCACCTTCCTACTCCTTTCTCACTCCTCCCCCTTTCCTCCTCTCTTTCTACATCTCTGCCTCCTGCTCTGTGCTCCTGCAAGCTCCTCTTTTTGCCATTTTGTAATCCTTCTTCTTTTGGTGACACATAGCTCTGCTGGCAGCACCTGAAACCAAGGACGTCACTGTCCCTGGGAATAATGGAAGGGGAAGCTTGGCCCAGCTCAGGGCTTTCCAGAAGGATTTAACTTAATTCCTCAGACACTGGGCATCAGACAGAAAAGGCTTAGGGAGAACAAGATGAGAATTAAAGCAAAAATCATCAAGAATATTTTGTTATTACATTTTAAAAAGATCCTAAAACATTTAAAGACATATGCAAGTTGTATTGGGTTGGTGTGAATGTAGTCAGAGAGATATGCATACATAATCAATTCTTTTTACGCTTTTTGCAGTGAGTTTGTGAGTGGGTGTATGTTTATCCCAGGATTCAGAGAATAACAAATTTTTGATTACCAGGACTAATGGATGTGACACAAATATCCCAAGTAGCTGAACATTAAAAAGTGATTTTTGCAGATGTATTTGCAAGATAAGCTGTTGTGTTTTAATATGTGTATATGATGGTGAGTCTGTGGGTATATATACCATAGAGAGAGGGGGAAATGGAAGGTGGGAGGGAAAGAGAAAGGGAGAAGGAGGGAGAGGGAGAAAGAGGGAGAGGATATGCACAATATGACCTGAAATCCTGCTGTGCTCACCAGTTTGTGGCAGCATTTGTCCATAGGAAAGCGCTTTAAAAAAATTGTGATGGGAACACTTAACGTGAGATACATCCTGTTAATAAACGTGTAAGCATATCATGCATGAGTGTTGATTACAGGTACAATATCATGCAGCAGATCTCTAGGGCATGTTCATCTTGCTTGACTGAAACCTACACCAGTTGTCCCCCTTTCCCCTCTCCCACAGCCCCACCATTCCATTCTCTGATTCTATAGAACTATTTTAGATACTTCATTGATGTAAATCCAGGAAGCACTTTTTTTAATTTATAGGAAAATCACCTGTGGGCCAGTGGCTCTTGTGTATCTTCTCAAACTCTAATGTGATATGAATCACCAGTGGAATCTTATTTAAGTGCGGATTTTGATCCGGTGGGCCAGGAGCAGATCCTAAAATTCTGTGTTTCTAATAAGCTCCCAGGTTTGGCCTACAATACAGTCCCATGGGCCATAGTTGGGTAGTATAGTGGGATTTTTAATGTAACAGTAAGCTCAAAAGCTTTAGTTACATTAAATATCTATTTTATTGCATTAAATGGCAACATTTATAATAATACAACTAGGCCAGAGGTGGGCAGATATATCATTTCTGGAAGAGGACCTCTAGAATTTCTAAAAAGAAGAAGATTTGGTGGAAGTTTCCAAGGTAAAGTTATTTGATTTGGAAAAATGTGAAATATATGGGGAAAGATTCCAAATGTGTTTCCAGTGTTGGCTGAGGTGTCCAGATGTTTGGAACCCAAATGGACACTGATCAGTTCTGCCAGGTTGGGCCCCCTGGTCTGTGCAAGGTGTGAGGCCTGTTTGCAAACCTATCTGACAAAGCCGTGCTGGGAACTGACTCAGGGCAGGACCCAGTAGCTTGTTAGAGCTTGTTGGCTTTGGGTGCCATCTTGTGGCAAGAAGCAAGAAAAATTTTTAAAATCCAGAAACAATCAAAGGTTCTCACCTATGCATGATGTTGTGTTAGGTACTGTAATTAAGAACAATAAAAATATTACATATCTAAATTGTATAGTTGAGACCCTTGCTAAATTCAACACACTTTGCTTTAGCCAACATTGTATGTCTACTCTTGTCTGCTGTGTGGCCATGGGCAGATTGCTTGATGTTGCAAGATCTTGAGTACTAAATCTGTAAAATGGGAGTAATTAAACTACCTCATGAAATTGTGGTGAATATCCCACCCGTGGAAGATGCTTAGCCCCAGTGACTGATACGAGTTCAAAAGGAAGGGAGAAAAAGTGGTAGCAATGATTATTAATGGTTGTAGTATAAAAATAACAATTATTAGAAAAAACATAATATTTTATTATTTCCTTTTTAAAACAAGGAAAATAAGATCTAGAAGTCAAGTGATTTATCCAAGGTAATAAATCCAGTGTCAGATCTAGATGTCAAATATAGGTCTTTCTACTTGAGACAGTGGAACCTTAATTACAAGGTTGTCTTCATTGTATGCGTTAGTCTGATAAGCTAAAAGGAAAGTTATATAAGTCAGCTTTCACTAGGCTATGCACAGTAACAAGTCACTCCAATACTTCAGTGGCATACACCACACAAAGATTTACCTCTTGCTTGTGTTACATGAACTTCGCAAGTGTTCTGAGCCATGAATGCTCCTGTCAGGTCTTGCTAGGTGAATACAATTTTCGGAGGAAGGGGCAAGGGAGGTATTAATAATAATGTTCTATGGTGTGTATGTCAAAATCTTAAACCCCTTCAAAGTCTGAAAGAAATCTTCTGAGGTCATACAGTCAGTCCATTTCCAGTGCGCCCCTTCTACAGGTGGGAAAGGAGGCCAAGGGAGGTATTAATAATAATGTTCTATTGTGTGTATTTCAAAATCTTAAACCCCTTCAAAGTCTGAAAGAAATCTTCTGAGGTCATACAGTCCATTTCCAATGTGTTCCTTCTACAGGTGGGAAAGAGGCTCAAAGTAGACAAGCGGCAGCCTCAAGGTTATGAAAAGAGACAGATCATGCCCTGGGAAGTGCTCCCCTGTGAGAAGTAAAGAGTATTATCTTGGTGCCCCATTACCATGAGCCATTCCCATGCCTGCTTTCCTTTCTACCTCACTGTCTCAGCCTCAAGAAAGGGACCCTTATACCATCAGTTTATTAAAGTGAAGGTTTTATCCAAGGGTGCTGGCTATTAGTGGCTTTAAATGCAGCAGTTCCTGTCCCAGGACTGGGGATGTGGCAATTTAAATTTAATGATCCCAATGCTTCATCCTGCCCCATAGTCACATCCTTTGTTAGGTAACTTTGCAGTTTCTCCTACTGGAAGCAAAGTGTACTCCACTCTTTGACTTTGGGCTTGGCCATGTGACTTGCTTTGCCCAGTGAAATGTTAGAAGGTGTGATGCAATCAAATGCCTGAATTGCACCTGCAGGGTTCAACTTTTATCCTCTCTATGATAAGAAGATGCTCCTAGAATCCTACTAATCCAAGGATGAGGGGAGATAGACTCATGGGACAGACCTGGAATCAACCAGCAGCTTAGAGTCCAGCCCAGTCCAGCCTGGATCAGCCACCCCTTGGCTGACCTGCCACTGTGTGGGAAAAAAAAAGTTTATTTATGCGACTGAGTTTTGAGGTTATTCGTCATAGAGCATTTTTATGGCAATAGCTTACTATTCGGGGGTATCCTTTCAAAACTCATTATGCTTGCTCTCTTGTCATTTAACTTCCTCCTAAAAATAGAGCACCACAAAAGTTGTAGATAATTGAGGACTCAGTTAATAGCTTCTGCTTATCAAAGCTTTGTGATGGCATGTCACCATTTCCAACAAAAAATTCACAAGCCTTGTAAGAAGAGAAAAATTTTGCATGCATGTTCTAAATCTCTGACAAAAAATGTTAGAAGGGAGAGATTAATTGTTTCTCAGAGTTTTGGTTTGTCATTTTTATTTTCCATCATACAGTAGCTGTAAAAGACGAATGAGACAAAGAGGAGCAGAAAAGTGAGAGTATGAGGAAAAGGAAGAAATCTAGGGGAAAAAGAAGAGAGAGGAGATGGGGAAGAGGGTGGATGCTACTGGGAGGGAAAATAAGAAAAGGGTAAAGGAAGCCATGGCAGAAAGGGAAAGAGGCCAAGAGTTCTCATGGAAAATCCAGGGAGTTGGAATGGGGAGAATGATGGCGGGTAGAGACTTCTCTCCACTCCATGGACACACACAAGCACACACATGTACATCACCCATACACATATCTGTTAGGCAAACAAGATGCATATATAACATAAAAACTAAATTTCTAAACTGTATTTCACAATTTATGTAGCTGATTTCATGTACTTCTATATGAGGGTTCTTCAAAAAGTTTGTAGAAAATGGGATGAAAAGATAAAAATTGAAAAGATGAGCTTTATTTCCCAGCATAAGCTCCATCAAGGTCAAGACACTTTTGTAAGCAATGATACCAGCCATTTAGTCCATCCCCAAGAGTCCTTGGACTGAGAGTCCTTGGGACTTAACCATATCAATGCAATCTTTTTTTATGTTAAAAACTCAAGAAAAGTAGGTGGCCTTTAAAGGTTTTTCAGGACTAGGAAACAGAAAGAAGTTAGAAGGAGGTAAATCAGAAATGCAAGGTGGATGCCTAAGGATGTCCCATTGAAACTCTTGCAAAGTTGCCCTTATTGACAAGAGGGGAGAGCAGGAGCATTGTCATCGTGGAGAAGGACTCTCTGGTGAAGTTTTCATAGGTATTTTTCTGCTAAAGCTTTGGCTAACTACTTTCTCAAAACACCTTTTTTTTTTTTTTTTTAGACAAAGTCTTGCTCTGTCACCAGGCTGGAATGCAGTGGCACAATCTCAGCTCACTGCAACCTTCACCTCCTAGGTTCAAGTGATTCCCCTGCCTCAGCATCCCGAGTAGCTGGGACTACAGGCACGCGCCACCATGCCAGACTAATTTTTTGTATTCTAGTAGAGACAGGGTTTCATCATGTTGGCCAGATGATCTTGATTTCCTGACCTCGTGATCTGCCCGCCTCAGCCTCCCAAAGTGCTGGGATCAAAACACTCTTATAATAGGCAGGTGTTACTTTTCTTTGGCCCTCCAGAAAGTCAACAAGCAAACTACCTTGAGCATCCCCAAAATCTGTTGGCATGATCTTTGCTCTTTGATGCTTTTTCTTTGACTGGACCCCTTCCACCTGTTGGAATCCACTGCTTTGATTATGCTTTGTCTTCAGGACCATACTGCTGAAGCTGTGTTTCATCTCCTGTTACAATTCTTCAAAGAAATGCTTCAGGACCTTGATGCCACTCACTTAAGCTTTACATTAAAAGCTCTGCTCTTGTCTGCAGCTGATCTGATCTGGGTATGTGGTTTTGACACCAATCAAGTGGAAAGTTAGCTCAACTTGAATTTTTCAGACAGACTTGTGTAAGCTGAACCAACTGACGTGTCCATGGTGTTGGCTATTGTTTGTGTTGTCAACACTGCCAGTCCTCTTCAATTAGAGCATAAACACAATGAATTTTTTCCTTGTGAATTGATGTGAATGGTCTGGTGCTGTGGGCTTCATCTTCAATATCATCTTGTCCCTTCTTACAGCAAGTTATCCACTTGTGAACTGCTAGTTTCTTTGGGGAATTGTTCCCACAAACTTTTCACACAGTATCAGTTATTTCATTATTCTTTCACCCAAGTTCCAGCACAAGTGTAATGTTTCTTCTTGCTTTATTTTAGCAGGAATCATGTGGCTCTGATAGAGAGTCTTTTCAAATTGGTGTCTTATGCTTCTTAGTACCTCAAACTAGATCCCCTTTAGACATGTTATGACAAGTTACTGGAAGCTTATTTTGGTGCAAAAAAAAAAATGAAATCCATGCATAATTTTAAATTTTTCCATGAACTTTTTGAAGACCTCTTGTATTTCGTGTTGCAGTACACTTCAAACAGTTATAATTGCCCACCTTGGGATGTTATGTTGGGACTTGGCAGGTTATAACATGAGGAGTATGGGCTCCTACTCACTGCTTCCCCACTGCCAACACTGGTGATACTGAAAAGTGACTACTGAGATGAAAGGTGATGAGAATAGGAACGGTAGGATGGGAGAAGAGGGAAAGCGGAAAGCAGGAGAAAGAGGGGCCAGGGCAGTCACAAGAGAGTTAGGTAATGATGCTGTCCCACCAGCTGCCTTGCTCTCCTAGTTGCCAATCCAGGTTCAGTACACCCCCGACCCAGTGTCCCAGACCCATGGTTGGGCTGGACTTCCTTCTGCAGGCGAGTCTGGGAGCTTTCCATGGGTTTACAGAGAGCTGGCTAGATGGCATGACCATCTTTTTCTCTATCATGTCTGAACCTTGTTTGCAAGATCTTGGTTTGCCTATCCTACCTCTGTCCTTTTACTCAATCCTATTTTTCTGTCAAGAAGTCTCCAGCTCTGAAACCCTAGGCATGACTGTACCCACAGACATCCTGTAAGGGCATGGGAAGGTCAGGGTAACAGATTGCCTCAAAGCCCTCTCCATGGGTTTTCCCTTGGAGATAGCCCATTCATGCCACTAGAATAATGCTCATCAAAGTTGTGTGGCCCAGAGACATCACTTTCATTCTTTTAATTTTCAATATGCTTTCCCGAGTGAAGGAGCAAAGGAGAGACAAACAGGTCAAGGCTGGGAGTCATGCACAAACAAACCTGAGCACACCCTACGGGGATCACCTACCATATAAATCTGATATGAACAAAAAAAGGGTGAGCATCTTATTTGTAATGTATCTTCTGCCCCTAGGCAAACTAATTTCAGTACCTTCCAGATACTATGTACCCATGTACCCAACTCTGAAAGTTCCTAGAAGAAAGAGAGCCCATGCTATTCCTCAATGGTACAAGTCTTTAAATTCTTCATTTTGTCTAGACAAATTCAGTTAGATGTTTTTGAGATCAGTCTTATCTTTCAGTCATCACTGGGGTAGGTGGCTGGTTTTGTTGGAATCCTCCTTCCTCCTCTCCCTTCAATTTCTCCACTATTGGTGATCACTGTTGAATATTGGTGTTATCACTGTGTAGCTCTTTGATGTTGGGAAAGTTGCTTTACCGCTCTGATTCCATTTCCTCATCCTTAAAATGAGGCAGAAAATAGTACCTACTTCATGGGATGGTTGCAATAATTAAATAACTAACAAACTAAGGGCCTAGAACAATCTTTAGCATAACATGTGTTCAAGAAATATTAGCCATTATTATTAACTCATTAGGCTAGTAAAACAAATTAAATAACAATAACAACAGTAAGACTACCAATGGTTAAGGATTTGTTATGCACCAACCAGTATTGTAAGTATTTTGCCCAACATTAAAGAAACAAAATAGGGGAGTGGTTAAGAGTGGTTAAAGTTCTGGAGCCAAAACTGATCAGAAAATTAGATCAGATAAAATTAGATAAGCAAATCAATTGTGTTAAACTCAGGAATATGTGATTTAAAAACCAAATGGAAATGAAAAAAATGACTTATTGCTGGTGGAATTTAGACATCAACTGCAGTGCAAGGTAAGTGGTATGGTGCAGGGAATGACATTTATGCCTGGACCTTTCCAGTACCCTTCAAATAACACCTCGTATAGCTGGCCATGGAACAATTCTTTTTTCTACCCAAATGTAAGATGAGCTTGCTGGGGCTATATTTTCAGGTGTTTGGGGTCCAATGCAGAAGAGTGATAGAATAAGGCTCCCCTCTAAACCAGGGCACACATGTCGCTGTTAGTCTCCTAGCCTGGAAGGGACATCTGCTTCTACAACATCAGCCCCTGAGACAAGAACTGACACCAATGAAAACCAGAATAATAATCAGATGGAGAAAAGTAATAACTTGAGCCTTGCTGGGGCTGGATTCAATTTATGCCTGCAGCGTTTCAGTTTTGAGTCACTAAACCTTGGTCAGAGTCTTGGGAGAAAAAGACAGTACAATTCCAAGAAGCAATCAAAAAGTGACTGCCAAGTTATTGGGAGTTTCCATGGTGCGTTTCTAAACCAGCGCTAATCTAATAAATGTACGTGCAATGAACTGTGAAATTGAAAACATGACTGCCCATATTCTCTAAGCCAAGGGAATAAAATGGTCATTTTCCCCTTTATTTCATATGAAAAAGGAATCAGAGATAATCTGTGATTTTGGACTTTTGTATAAAACAGGGAAGTCTGCATGTCTAATGGCATTTATTAGCAGTGAGAAAAGAATTAGTGAATTATAATTCTTGGCTGACCAGAACCCCAGCTTCAAGCAAAAGGTAAGGTGAGTGCTGGACTTTTGAGTTAGAAGGTCTGGGGTAGGAACCCAGCTCTGCCATTTAAGACTGTGTGAAGTGAGGGCATTCATTTCTATTTTACATTCTCAATGTGAGGTTTAAATAAGATAATGTTTGTGAAAATGCTTTATTACATTGGAAAGCATCATTTTAAGTGGATGAATGAGTGAGTGTGGGAAATACGATGTGCAAATATTTTCATTGCTCTTTGGGAAATCATTGAATAAAACATTTTCTGCAATTCACCCACAGTTATTTTTGTTTTACTTCTGATTTAATCTATTACAGCATAGAAAACAAACAGAATTTTTGAAAGCTGAAGACATTGTTAAGACTGTGGGTTTCCATTTGAAACGTCAGTTCAAATCAACCCACATGTGCTGAGAATATCAACTGAGTTTTTGGGACTGAGCTAGTTGCTGAAGAAAACACAACCATTATGAAGATGCAGTGACTGCTTTCAATGTGTTCATAATGTAATGGAAGTTGGGCAGCACAAAATAAGTGAATTTCATACAAAATGGAGTTACAAATGCCAAAAAACTCTAAAAATGTCAAATAATTGTAAATAGTTAAAAGATTACCTCTAGATGGGAGCTCGGATAAGACTTCATGGAGGAAAAGGCATTAGGGATGTGCTTTAAAGGAAAGGGTCATGCATTGTTCAGGATTCAATCAAGAAAACAAGCTAAATACTTCTAACATGAAGGATTTAATTCCAGGAATTAGTTACAAAAACAATGACTGGGCAAAGAAAGCAAAACCTGAAGGGCTCTGGGTTGCCTAACCCAGAGATGAGTATCTGAAGGAAGATATTCCCATCCCTACAAATGCGGAAACAAAGATAAGGTGGTTCCATCCACAGCCAGGAGCTCATTCCGTGGCACTTCCAGGAATGCCACCCAGCTATTTGGGACTGCCAAAGAGGGGCTGCCACTGGGGACACTCCTGGAACCACAGAGCACTGTCTTGGAACCGCAGCACTGGAGCACCCCTGATGGGCAGCATTGGATGACAGCACTAGTTTGCCAGGCGAGGCATGGTGTGGCTAGTGCTGGGACCAGGAAGAAGGCTCCATGCTGTATCTGCCAAAGACCAGCACATAGAGTCTACTGATACCTGCTAGTAGAAATGAGAAACAAGGGAAAGAAAGAGAAATTAAGGAGAAGGAAGGAAGGAAGGAAGGAAGGAAGGAAGGAAAGAAAGAAAAGAAAGAGAGAGAGAAAGAAGAAAAAAGAAGAAAGAGAAAGAAAGAAATGAGAAAAATAAAGAAAGAGAAAAAGAGGAGAGCATGAGTAGTCTGCATAGACAAGTCATGCTGCAGTGATAAGCAATGGAAGTTTCTTTCTCATTCACTGTGCATGGGACTGTTCACCTCTGCTTCATGACATCTTTACTCTGGGACACAGGTGGATGGAGCAGCCTCTTTCTGGAGCGTTGTTGGTCTCATGACAGGAAACCATATGCTGGCTCAAGAGCTGCTGCTTGAAAGTGACACACATTACTTCCACTCACACTTACATTTTATTGGCCAAAGCAAGTCACATGGCCTTCCATGGGCTTAACAGGGCGTGCATGTGTAATCCTCAGGCAAAGAGGGACACTAAAATTGGTGGGGAGCCACCCAATCTACCACAACTAGAGAGTCCCTTGAGCCTCTGTCATTACTTTACTTTCTCCACTGAGAAGTAAGCTCCTTTTGGTCAAAAGCATTATGATGTGGAAGATCATGAGTTACTCAGTATGCCCATTGATGGTGACACTGGTAGATGCAAGTTTGTTCAGAATCGATCAAGAGGAGCAAATGCAAATTCAGAAAAGCTTATATTCCAGTGAAGACAATCACTAGCTCCTCCATCTTAGAAAGGGCTTGGTGTAATCTACCTGGATAGACAGAGGGTTGATCCCTTCAGGGAGTCCCTACATAGCCTCCATGCCTGCTGCCATAGTTACAAGTTCAGGAACTGATTAAACAAGCATTGAGGTGGTGGGGGAAGGACTCACCTTGGCATGAAGTCCTTTTGTGACCATCATCACGGGAGACAAGTACTCTCACATTCCAGGCCCAATTCAGGAGACACATACCCAACCTCATTGTTACCAACCTTCCAACAACATGTCAAGTCTCAATCTGGACAAATTATTAACTGCTGCTTGTGAGTTGGTTTGTCATCATAATTCAAGCTCTCTCTTCTTCCAGGCAAAATGAATGACATGGTTATGTACAGCCTTAAGTTTTGCTCCCAGAAAGATTTTCCTTCCCTATTGTCCTTCAGGGCCACACCAAGTGGGGTTTTAAAGCCACAACAATCTCTATATAACCAGGACCTGCACATCATGTGCACCAGCTCTAAACCAATGGTTCATGTTTCTGTGGTGGCCTGTTCTTAGCAAACTCCCCATGACATCAGAGGTGTGAGCTGAGGGTCATGTAGATTCCAGCAAGCTGGCAGTGTGAGCTGCCCACTTCTGCAAATTCCTTGTGCCTTCAGAAGCTGCTCAGGCCTAGTCCCATATCTACCACTTGCATTTGATGGTGGAACACTGCTGGGTACATCTGACTTTGTGGTTAGTTGGATCAAATAACAGTTGATGATAGGCAGCCACATTACATGGCCACCTGACGTTTCGTGCCCACACTGCTGGGCACAACTGACTTTATGATTAGTTGGATCAAATAACACAGTTAGTTCACGATAAGCAGCCAGGTTACACGGCCACTTGATGTTTTGTCATCAGGGGTTCACTTTCTACTAAGGCTCCGTAGCAAGTCCTCAAAAGAAAATAGTTGTTGATTGAAATAGAATAGCTTTGCTCAAAGACTCTCAGGGCCTTTGCTGTGATCTCCTGTTGGGGGTTGCAATAGGCTCCTCACAGAAACTCAAACTGCTGCAAATACTTCAAGATCCACTGGACTCCTGAATCAGAAAGTTGAGTGGTACTGCTAGATGAGATGGAGAACTGTCTCTTGTTTGGGTATCTTACACTAAGTTAAATTAGCTAAAAGTGATTCAGAGCAGCACAATGCAAATATAACTCACACCCCACTCAAAATCCAAAGAGGCGTGCCTAGCTTTTTGCCTCTTGGTAGGAGGTGTCGGGTACAGGGATGTGCCTTCACCCAGGAGGAGATATATTGACATGCCCTAGACCATTGAATTTCCCAAGCAAATTGAAGTAAAAAGACCTTGTATTTGGGGAGGAGGATTATTCCACTACTCTCTAGGTCCTGAATCTTACCACACCTAATTAAGCTTAAAATAACCTATAATAATTCTTGAAGATCATTTGTCTTCTGCATATCCCTATGCAGGGTTAAATAGGAGTTACAAGTATAATAATTGCAAAAGGAGTAGCTAGCATTTGTTTTGTGATTATTATTTTCATTGTGCATGTATTAACTCATTTAATCATCACGATAACTCTATGAGATAAACAATATTACTAACCTTATTTTGAAGGGTCACCATCCCTGCACCTTCCTTTTCTTTTTCTTTTCTTTTTTTTTGAGACGGAGTCTCACTCTGTCGCCCAGGCTGGAGTGCAGTGGTGCCATCTCAGCTCACTGTAAGCTCCGCCTCCTGGGTTTTTGCCATTCTCCTGCCTCAGCCTCCCGAGTAGCTGGGACTACAGGCGCCCGCCACCATGCCCAGCTAATTTTTTTATTTTTAGTAGAGACGGGGTTTCACTGTGTCAGCCAAGATGGTCTCGATCTCCTGCCCTCGTGAAGCGCCTGCCTCGGACTCCCAAAGTGCTGGGATTACAGGAATGAGCCACCGCACCTGGCCTGCACCTTCCAATTAGCACTAATCTGCATGGGTACATTCCTCCTTCCCCCCCTTCCCAGAAATGTTTGCTTTCTTTTTTTTTTTTTTTTTTTTTTTAAATATTTTGGTAGAGCCCTCCAGCGATTTTCTTTGGGTCCTTCCTGCCATGAAATATCTTTCTTCATAAGTGAGGATTCTTCTAACTGTTAAATATTGATTTTAACTATATGCCTAGGGACTGGTGAAACAACCAGGTGTGATGGGGATCTCATGAAGCCATATTTGAAGTGGATTTGGGCAAAACGTCACTAATCTCATGGTCTCCATAAGCCCCTTCTCCAATCTCTAACAATTTGTTAGCTTAGAGTCAATGTCCAAATAATCTTTCCCTGGTACTCAGTTACCATGGTAAGTGGTCTTCAGTTATCTTTGGAAAACTAGGAGGAAGGACCGATTCTTGTCCTTGAGGTATTATGGCAGTCCTACCTTGGTGTTCCAACTTCTTTACGTACTGCCCAGGGCCCTATCTGTCGTCACTTTCTGCCATAGTGGCTTAGCTTCCATCAGACACATGGTCACATAATCTGGAAGTTATGTGTTTATTTAATATCTCATGGGATGAAGTTACTGATAATTTTCAAATTAGGCATCAGGGCCTGAAAGTGAAGTTTCCCATTTAGTTCTTCAGTTTAGTTTATCAAAATACTTTAAAGTAGGAGATTTTTGTCTTACCACCATTTTTCCAACAGGACAGACTTTTCCATACTGGTCAGTGTACGGGGACACTTGACCCCAATACCCCAATACAGTATTTTATTTACTACTCTGCTAACAGGAGGGTCATCCATTCTAAACTACCTTTGGATTCCTTTTTCATCAATAGTGAAGAAACCTCTAAGACTGTGGCCTGAGTTCTCCAGATACATCACCATAGCACTTTGAGATCTGATGGATAAAATCTGAAAGAAATGAAATTTTCCCCAGGCTCCAGTCCTCTTTGTTTGCGAGGGGTGGGACTTCATACTAAATGGGTAAACTGTGAATCAGCAAGGCATGGTATCACTTCAGTGTTTAGTGGTCTAAGTTCTCAATTTTGTCACTAAAATTGATTATTTTAGTTGGACACATACATGTAAAATCAAGGAAAAAATAGACATTTTCCACATTACCCATTTAAATTGAGCACTTTAAGTTCTCCATTGATCACAGCTGCTCCTCCTCAGTAATTTGAATTTTGGTTTTGCTGAAGTGCAGGTAGGGTCAAGTATGAACCGATGCCTCTCAGTGTTTAATCATCTGCCCATGTGAAAGTGGCACTGCTATCCACAGTCCTCAAGTCTCTCATTTCCTCATGGAGGTCAGAGATTGAGAGGGTGGTGGCTGCTTTAGTGTTCTTCTTTCTTGGCCATGAGTTTATACTACACAAATTTTGGCAAATCCACAGCCTCTCACCCTGAGAGTTCTTTTTAGCTATGCAAATCCAGTAGGAACTTGATGAATTACTCATATACCCATGGACCTTCAGGATCGCTTAGCTTCTGCCAAAGATCCTTGCTAGCTAAATTATTCCCATTATCGAGTCAACTCTGCTGCCTACCACAGTAAATACACCCCCATTGTCTCTGCTGGATAAGTGCTTCTCCTCTGCCCCCATCACTTCCCAACCAGCTCCCCAACCCCACTGGAAACAGAGAACCTGTTTCAACTGTAGCACCTTCTGCTAGCATACCCAGCCTACCCCAAACAGCCATGAAAGCACTGTTCAAAGATGGCAGGTCTCCTCTCCAGTGTTATTGCCAAAGGCCTTAGCAAAGGCCTTTTTGGGTCCTCTCCAGAAACTCAGAGGGATAGGTCCTGGTCAAACAGGCTACATTCACTCCAGCATTCCCATCTCTCAAGATCTTTTGACTTCTTTTTCTACTTAATGTTAAGAAATTTATCTCATAATATCACTTAGTGGCTTCAATCTATTCACCAAGCCAACAACTGAGATCACTTTCAAATGCTGGAACTAAAGTCACTGGTAGGTGCACCTGCACTGGTAAGTCGGGTCCAGGCTAAAATCATGCCCTTCCCTCCTTGGCCAGGCAACCTGGGAAAACATTCTTTTTTTTTTTTTTTTTTTTTTTTTTTGAGACAGAGTCTCACTCTGTTGCCCAGGCTGGAGTGCAGTGGCGACGAGATCTCGGTTCACCGCAGCCTCCACCTCTCAGGCTCAAGCGATTCTTGTGCCTCAGCTTCTCAAGTAACTGGGATTGCAGGGGTGTGCCACCACACCTGGCTAGTTTTTATATTTTTAGTAGAGACAAGGTTTCATCATTTTAGCCAGGCTGGTCTTGACTCCCGGCCTGAAGTGATCTGCCTGCCTCGGCCTTCCAAAGTGCTGGGATTACAGGCATGAGCCACTGCACCCGGCCTGAGAACACATTCTTATGTGACTCCCTAGATTGTTGCAGATAAAATGAGAAAAGTACCACAATTTTCTGTTTTGTTTCAGTACATAAGCGTTTATCAACATTCATCTTTATAAGTGAACCCCAAGGGCATTGCTAGTCCTGGGACAGAGGAACTTCACCATCTTTTGTTTGTTTTTCTAACCCTGACTATACCTCTGTAAATATTCTCTTCACTGAAGTCTCTCGAGTTAAATACTCTGCGTGTGTCTTCTGATACTGTGTCACTTTCCCAAAACTCAGAATCTTGAGTAGAGTTTTTGACTGGCTGAGCCCGGTTTATTTGCTTACATGCTGGTATCCACCAAGTAAAGAGAAGGACTGTGAGTTTCTGCCTTTCACCAAGACTCACTCATGGAGATTTCTCTGAAACAGAAAGATGTCCCACAAGGATCGGTAGTTTTTAAAAAGACAAATGTCCATTATACTGGGATTGACAAGTAATTCTACTTGGACAGAAAGGAGGATATACATAGGGGCAGTGGAAGGAAATTGGGCTACAAAAGCAAATGAGAACTTTATTAATTCAGAAGGGCTTAAATGCCAGCCAAAGAAAGATATCTCATGAGATGGGAAATGGGCTGCCACTAACAGTCTTGAGTAGAAAAATGACATGTAATCTGTGCTTAAGCAAGATCCATCAGGCACAAGAGTGACAATAAATCACAGGAAGGAGAGAATGTTACTTTCTCCATTGAATTGTAAGCCTCACAGGGGCAGGGCCTTGTGGACTTGTTTAATGTTTCTCTTCCTGGTGACTAGCCCAGTGCCTGGCAAGTAGTGGATATGCAATCAGTGCTTGTGATGGAGAGCAAAGAGGCAAGGATGAATTAGGAGGCTACTCAAAGTTAGCCCCCATGAGAAATAATGAAGCCTGAATGAGAGGGTAGAAAAATAACATATATTTAACATTCACACTATACCAGGCATTTAATCTATATTATCTGATTGATCTCACAATTACTTTTACGAGGTACATATTTGTTTCAATTTTACAGATGAGGCTCGAATAAATTAAGGGAAAAAGTCCACATTCAGGTATGCAATAAATAATGGAGCTGGGATTTGAACCCATGTCTGGCTCTGAAACTCCCCCTTGTCCAGGACATCATACCAGGAGGGAGTCAGGACAGGGGGAGGTCAAGAAGGCACAGAGGTAAGAGAGACTCGCAGCTGGCCAGGTCCATTTGGTGGGACAGAGCATGAGGCAAAGTGGAGGAGTTTGGGGCTTTGAGCTGGAATCCCAAGGAGAATTGTGATGACGTTAAAAGAAATAAAGCATTCAAGGGGACTTTCAGGGATGGGATGCTTGGGTCAGATCTGGACATGCTGCTTGCGGGTCCTGGGGGGACATCTAGATGGAGCTACCCATCAGGCAGTTGGAAATGCCAATCCAGATCCCAGGACAGAGGCAGCAGTAAGGAAGCAGACTTGCAAGTGCCCCATGTTGAGGCGATTATTTGAAGCAGTGAGCATAGATGAGAAAAAGTTAGCCAAGGTCGTGATATAAATGTACCTGGTCCAAGCATGGTATGCAGGATATCTGAATATGCACAGATCCTAAGGTATGTCCTGAAAGTAGGTCCGCTTTACTGAATCTTCTGATCAGCAGTTTTCTTGAGGTTTTCACATTTACTTAAGTAGAGTGTGTTGGCAGGGGGTGAAAAATACACACAAGAGCCCTGATCAATGAAAGTTTTGCTGTGGGTATGACCTATGTCCTGTAACTTGCTCAAACTTCTCAGGGAGGGAAACTTTAAATATCTAAGTTAAGAACTACAAATGCTGACAATTGTCTGTCTGGGAGCTGAAGATCCAACCTTTAGAGGCCATGACTCCTCAGGTCACGTACCTGTTACAAGGGGCTTGATATGGTTTGGCTCTCTGTCCCCACCCAAATCTCATCTCAAATTGTAATCCAAGGAGGGACCCAGTAGGAGGTGATTGGATCATGGGGGAGGTTTCCCCCACGGTGTTCTTGTGATCATGAGTGAGTTCTCATGAGATCTGTTTAAAAGTAGCACTTCCCTATTTGCTCTCTTGCCCTATCCTGCCACCAGGTAAGACGTGCCTTGCTTCCCCTTCACCTCCTGCCATGATTGTAAATTTCCTCTCTCTGTCTCCCTCTCCTGCCGCCAAGTAAGATGTGACTTGCTTCCCCTTCACCTCCTGCCATGATTGTAAGTTTCCTGAGGGCTTCCCAACCATGTGGAACTCTGAGTCAATTAAACCTCTTTCCTTTATAAATTACCCAATCTCAGGTGTTCTTTATAGCAGTGTGAGAACTAATACTTGGCTTCAGCTGGTTAATCCCCAGGGACAGCTTTCAGGATTAGATTTTCGTGGCAGTGTTTCCTCTCCCTTCTACTCCCCTCCCCATAAAGATTTAGTGGGCAGGACTGACTTGTCTGAAGGGGTCCTCTTGGCTGGGGGCCTTCGAAGAAGCCAGATTGTCCCCTTAAGAGTAGTCACTACTATGAGCCCAAAAATCTTGGGTCCCTGTAATGTGCTATGTGCTATGTCTCCGGCTGACTTGCACTGCAGCCTAGTCAGAGATGGCCACCTTTGTCTTTCTACAGCAAATCAGAAAGGGACACAAAATTTCTATTTGAACATAGATAATTCAAAACAGCTGAACTTTTTAAAATGAAGAATCTTTTTGCATGCAGCGTTCGATAGTGGAAGAATACCCTGATTAATTTGGGAAACTATTTTACCCTAACTTAGTTATGAACGACCAAAAATGTGCCTTTACATCTGTTTAGGATGACATTTTGGGCATCTAGTACTACATTACAATCTCCATGACAATAAACACATAGACTTGTTATTTGATAGTTGGATAATTGTGGTTTTCTTCTGCTTGTTCTCAGAGGTGGAGAGCTGCCTGTTTGCTTTTTGTTCCTCTTTTTTTTTTTTCCAGGAGAAAAAAACAAATGTAAAACACACCAAACCAGAGGGAAAGAAATAGTCAATATGCCGCTGCTGCACGTAAGCTGCAAGTTTATTTGCCTGTTTACTCTCTTTGAAATACCTATGAAGTGCTTTGCCGGCGGGTTCTCGTCCACATACTCTGAGTGGCAATGCTCATTCACGACCAGCAGAGGGCAGGCATGACCTCTTAATACACCGGGAAGGCCATTTTGCCAGCACCAGGAATAAAGGTGCCCTTGCCATCTGTAACCTCAACCATCTCTCTCAACCACTGTAGACCTAATTGCCATGATAAAAACAGATCTGTATGAGCTTTGTAGTCACACGGTCTTGGTTAAATCGCAGCTCTGCCACGTATTAGCTGTGTGACCTTCAACAACCTACATAACCTCTCTGAGCGTGTTTCTTCCTCATTTCTAAAGTGGGACTATTAATAATACCTACTTCATAGGCTTCTTGTGAACATTTAATCAGTTAATATATGCAAGGCACTCAGAACAGAGCCTAGCACATGGTAACCTATTATATTTACTGTTATTACTAATAGTATTGCATTAAACTCTTTCATTCTCTCTCTCAGGACCCCAACTAAAGTGTCCAAGGAGAAGGGACACCACTCAAGAGGACGGAAGAAAAAGGCTTTGGTGAGTCTCAGGCCACCCCAGGAATCTCTGGGTGATGGAGAAGGGAGCTACAGAGATGTCTCTGCTCCAGCAGAAGAACAGAAAGATGGTTCTAACCTGGGGTGAGAGACACCAAATGAGCTAAGCTTTCCTGTTTCATTCTTTCCCTAAAGGCAGTAAGACCTGAGCTTGGGCCGTGGGAAGGTCCGCAGACATCTGGTACAAGAAGGGCTCCGGGCAAGCAAAGAGCTGTTCCTCCCAGCTGCATTCAAGCATGGTGCAATTAGCTGCAGCCTGGGGGATCGTCACGAACCTGGCCACCTGGGCACCTCTCCTCGACATCTGGGTGAAGGACAAAGGGAAGGCACAAGCTCCGAAAAAGAGGCCTTGGAGGTTATTTTACAACCAGAGTGGCAGAGGCCAGGGAAGCATGTGGGTGTTCTAGCTGCTTTTAGCAAAGCCATTCATGTGGTAGCTAGAAGTGATGAGGCCCTGGCCGTGTGGTGGGCAGGCAGGGGCAGGGATCCATGGCAGAAAGAAGAGGGTACACTTTCCTGGAGATGTTTCCAAAACCTCTGGGTAGGGATCTTGAGGTGAGCTCTGGTAAGCGTCTTGAGGACAAGGACCACATCTTATCCAGCCTTGTAGAGTAGCAACTGTTCGGGTCATAGGCTGTGAATAAATATTCCAACTCTATCTCCTTCTGACACATGATAGGATGGCACTTCCCTGCTCACTGGAAGTCGATGTGGCCATGTGACTTTCTGTGGCTAATGAAAGGTAAGCCGAAGCTTTCAGAGCCAATGCAGACTCTACCATATTTTTTTCCTGACCAGGCAGCTAAGGGCTCCTCCAGGAGCCTGTGTCCCTGTGTGACTCTGATGAGCAGAGCGCCACCTAGGCTGACTTGTGGCTGACATGCAGCCATTGAAATGTCAGGTTACTGTTTGTTTGTTACAGCGGCAGACCCCAGCCTGTCCTGATTTAGACAGCAGCTCACCTTTGTGTAGCCCTCTGTCACATCCAGCATGGCTTTTTCACACTGCATCACCTCATCTGATCCTCTGGAAAGCATGTGAGGTAGGTCTGTTATCCCAATTTACCAGCTGAAACTGGATCCCTGAAAGCTTAAGTATCCAAGGTTCCAGAACAAAGTGACAGAGCTGGGAATCCAACCCAAGCCCCAGGACGCCAAATCCCGTGCTGTTCCTCCCCCACCATCTTCCCTAGTGTGATGACACTCAACAAACGGGTACCGACTGAAATTGAAATGATAATACTGGCCCGCACAGCTGCAATCATCATCATCATAGCACTTTCACGAGGGCAATGCTTTTTCTTGGTGTCATGAACACATAATGTAGGATCGCCAGTTTTATAAAGAGCGAAGGTTAGTAAGAAGTGATGTCTACAGTGTCTTACATGAAAGTTAGACATCAGACATTGCCTAGGGAAGGCTCTTACTGGGACGAATGATCTAACATTTATTGTAGTTTTTTTTTTTTTTTTTTTAGACAGGGTCTTGCTCTGTCACCAAGGCTGGAGTGCAATGGCACAATCTCGGCTCACTGCAACCTGTGCCTCCCAGGTTCAAGCTATTCTCCTGCCTCAGCCTCCTGAGTAGCTGGGATCACAGGTGCATGCCACCACGCCCGGCTAATTTTTGTATTTTTAGTGGAGACAGGGTTTTGCCATGTTGGTCAGGCTGGCCTTGAACTCCTGGCCTCAAGTGATCTGCCTGCCTCAGCCTCCCAAAGTGCTAGGATTACAGGTGTGAGCCACTGCGCCAGGCCTATTGTAGTACTTTGAAAATCAGCTTCTGTAATTAACATTCTCCATGGCTCTGGCACTCTCCTCACACCACTCCGCTCCCCACAAAGTCCCTAACCACAGCTCCCCTGACTCTGAGCTCCTGCATTCTTTCTATCTAAACTCCCCGTCAGTCATAGTTACCTGTTCTAGGGCCTCAATCACTCAGGGCCCATTTTTTTTTCTCCTGGGAAACCAGCAACCTACTCCAGCTAACTCATGCAAAGGCTGATGGTATGTTATTGCTGTGACTTGTCACACTTGTGTTTTAACCTGGCTCTCCAGTCCAGCAGTGGGATTTCAGAGCAGCTCACAGGCTGCTAGGGGAGCTATCTCAGCACCGGCCGACTTTTGATTACACCTCAAATCACATCCTGTTGTTGGCAGCCAATTCTACTTAGCCTAAGACCGCTTTCTGCATCCATCCATCCTTCACTGCTAACTTTAAAGGGATCAAAAGAGCCCTGTGTATTTTTCTAATCTCCCTAATCCTCGTAACTATTCCTGTGAGGATGCAGGTATCATCACTACCATTTTTCAGATGAAACGAAGGCCCAGAAAGTTTTAGTGACAGACCCAAGGTCACCCCTGTGAGCCGGTGGCAGAGATGGGAATGGAACTCAGACCGGCTGGTCTCCCAGGCCATCAGTCTCCATTAGACCATGCTGTCTCGCTGAATTCCCCCTGCAGTTTTAATTGAATATCATGTTCTTCTTCACTTCCTGCCCTAAACAGGGCAACAGCTGCCGCTCACCCTCCTGAGCCGGCTGGCGGTACTTCAGTGGTGGGTGAAGTTATGCTGGGATGGAAAACGGGTGAAGCGTTTCAGGATAAAAGGACCCATCAGATTGGAAGATATTCACGACGGTATAAAAGGGATGCCCTGACTTTCAAATGACATCGTGTTGGGGACCAGGCTAAGAGGGAAACTGCTTGGGAGGGTGAGTATGGGAGTTGGAAGGATGGGACACTGTGGAGGAAAAAAAAAGATGCGTGTGTAATTGGATGGAAACTTTCGGCAAAAAAATAAATAAAACCATGGAGCACTGTTATTGGTGAGAGGCCCAATATGCGACATGGCTGAACTGTCCTGGGTTCATGTTCTTTTCTTGAGAACAATGCTATAGGGTTTCAAGGGGATTAAAAGCAAGAGGACTAAGATTCGCTTCGCCCCATTCCATCTGCTGCACAGTTTCTACAGCAGCGGTTCTAAAGCTTTCGGGTGCAGCAGAAGGACCTGGGACACTCGGTAAAAGTATTGGTTTCTAGCCCTCTCCTGAGAGACTGTGGCTCAAGAGAGTTTGTAATTGTCTTGTAGGGCACACTTAGGGGAAGGCAATCAACGGCATCCAGCTTCAAGAACTTGTGCCCCTGCCTCTCATATACATTTTGGAAAGGTCTTTTCCTTTGGGAATCAGAGGAGGAGGCCTGCAGGGGAGTGGCTTGTGTCTACAGCTGCTAAAACAAACAAACAAAAAAAAAACAATAACTCTACTCCGTAAATGTGAGGTTTGGGTAAGCATAGAGCAGCTTTGCTTTGTCGTGGTCACCACCATCAAAGCATTTGCAGGAGCCTGTCTGCAGGTGGAGTGAGGCTCCTAATTACACTTCAGGGCACAAGGACCTGTGAGGAGAGGGGAATCTTGCCCTTGGAAATATGAGCGGTTTGGTCCAGGCCAGGAGGAAATTGAAAAACTTCCCAACCAAAACGTTTACTTCCCGAAGAGATAAAAAGAAGCTCAGGGTCATAAATCCGGGCCAACACCCAGGCCCCGGAGGTCAGACGGGAGGCCCAGAGGCGGATCAAGGCAAGGAATGCAAGGCGAGAGTCCCCGGCCAGTAGGGAGCCCCAAACACACAGATCCAGGGGCTCAACAGGCACCCAGCGGACAACCCTCAGAGGCCCAGGGCTCCGGGGGCTCAGGCCACTTGTCTGTGGCTAGGCAGCAGGGCCTTGGAGAAGCCTCCAGCCCAGACCCCCCTGTGCTAGCTGTCTGCCCTCTCTATGTGTTGCAGAGTTACATATTTTCTGGAACCCTCCTTAGACATGTTCACGGAAAAAAAAGCAAATAATCAGGGAAGATGGTATAAAGAACTGGCAGTCTCTGTTTTCTCAGCCAAGAACCTGAGCAGAACCAGGCCAGCTGACCACGTGCCCAGCTTCAATTCCCAGAGGGGGGCTGTCTGCCCAGCTGTGCCCCGTGCCTGGCAAATGGGTGCCTAAGGAGGCAGCCATCGTTATTCTCAGGAACCTATGAAGGGCTCAGGAAATCATGAATTATGACTGCCACAGCGAGGACTGAATGATGACTCAGGACACCTTTTGCTGTTAACTTCCATTTGCGGGCGCTTCTCATTTTCAACAAGCAGAAATTCCTCCTCTGGGGACTGTTTCCCATGCTCCCACTCATCTCAAAGTCTCAGTTACCCCAAAGTTATGAAAATACGCAGAAAGGTGTCAGAGCCAGGGAAATGTGGTCAGAGTAGAACACAGGCTGGTGGGGAGGAGGGCATTTCCAAGGGCAAAAGGTGGGCCCACTGGTATTAAAACTTCTCTATTTCCTACATTTTAATTACTTTATACAGCTAAAGTGTGAAGCAAATCATTGTCCTGTGACCTGAGGGGCGGGTGGAGAAGCTTTAAATGATTTAAACTTGAAACTTGTTCCCCTCCAAACAAAAATGGCATTGTAATGTTAGATAAGTTCTTTACCCTTTCTAGGTCTCAAATTTTTCTCCCCATAATGTAGCTTCCATTTCATCTGGTAAGCAAATCCTGAATTTCAACTGCCTCAGAAGGACCTTGAGCTCTGTGCTTGAAAGGCAGCAAAAGCCGAGTGCAATATTAATGTATAATTATTTACAATACAACCACAAACTCAATTTAAAAGCCAGTTGAAGTGTAAGGAGCAAACCACAAAGATACAGGTAAACATTTAAAGTGGAGACATCACGGTTCAACAAAGAATTGATTCTCTTCTAGAACAATCATCTCTAAAGCCCATCTCACATTTCTGAAATGCTGTTACAAATAAAACAGAAATCAGGACAAGAGGAGGTGGCAAGAGGCAGGAAAAAGGCCAGTGATCTGGATTTGGCCAACTTCCTGATGGTGGGCATGTCATCCCGTCACTCTGGCCCTTGCTTTCATCGTGTTTATTGTCTAAATTGCAGCCAGAAAACACATAAGCTTACCCTCTTAACCATTTTCTAGTGTACAGTATTGTTAACTATATGCTATGCACATTGTTGTATAACAAACAGAGCTCTAGAACGTTCATCCGGCATGACTGAAACCCTATACCCGTTGAATAGCTCCTGGTTCCCTGTGTCCCCAGCCTCTGGCAACCACCATTTGACTTTCTGTTTCTATGAGTTTGATTACTTTAGACACTTTACAGAAGTGGAATCAGGCAATATTTGTCTTTTTTTGTGATTGGCTTATTTCATTTAACATAATGTCTTTAAGGTATGAACCTTGTTGTAGCATGTACTAGGACTTCCTTCTTTTTAAAAGCTGAATGATATTCCATTTTGTGTATATGCCACATTTTCTTTATCCATTCATTCTATCGATGGCTTTTAGGTTGCTTCCACATCTTGGCAATTATGAAGAATGCTACAATAAATATGGGTGTGCAAATGTCTCTTTGAGATCCTATTTTCAGTTCTTTTGTAAAAATTCTCAGAAGTGGGATTGCTGAATCATATGGTAATTCTATTTTTAATTTTTCAAGTAATCTCTATACTGTTTTCCATCATGCTGCACCATTTTACAATCCCACCAACAGTGTTTTGTCTTCAGGATTGCACTGGTGAAGCCTGTTTCTTCTCCTGTTACAATTGGAACAAGGGTTCCAATTACTCTACATCCTCATCAACATTTGTTTTCCTGTTTTTTTTTTTTAAGGTGGCCATCCTAATGGGGGTGAGGTAATATCTCACTCTGGTTTTGCTTTGCATTTTCCTAATGATTAGTGATGTTGAGCATCTGTGAATATGCTGTTGGTCATTTGTTTATTTTCTTTAGATAAATGTCTGCTGAAGTCCTTTGATCTTTTTTTAATTGAGTTATTTGGTTTTTGTTACTGAGTTGTAGGAGTTCTCTATGTATCCATCATTGAGTATGACGTTAGCTGTGGGCTTTTCATATATGACTTTATTATGTTGAAGTAGTTTTCTTCTATTACTAGTGTGTTGAATGTTTTTATCATGAAAGTTGTTAAATTTTGTGAAATGTTTTTTCTGGATTAACTGAGATAATCATGCCATTTTTGTCCTCTGTTCTTTTGATGTGGTGTATTATATTTATGAATTTTTTATGTTGAACTATCCTTGCATCCCACAGATAAATCCCACGTGATTATAAATGTATAATTCTTTAAATGTGCTATTGTATGCCATTCTCTAGTATTTTCTTGTGAGTTTTTACATCAATACCCATCAGAGATACTGGCCTGTAGTTTTTTTTCTGGTAGTATCCTTGTCTGGCTTTGGTATTAGGGTAATGCTGGCCTCATAACATCAGTTTGGAAGTGTTCCCTCTTCTTCAATATTTTGGATGAGTTTGACAAGGATTGGTGTTAATTCTTCTTGGAATGTTTGGTAGAATTCTCCCATGAAGCCATCTTGTTTTGGGCTTTTCTTTGTTGGGAGATTTTTGATTACTGACTCAATCTCCTTACTAATTATAGGTCTGTTCAGATTTTCTACTTCCTCATGATTGAGTCTGGGTAGGTTATAAGAATTTAACCTTATATAACCTGTTTCTAAGAATTTATCTGTTGTTTCTAGGTTATATAATTTGCTGGTATATAAGTGTTAATAATAGCCTTTATAATCCTTTGTGTTTCTGTGGCATCAGTTGTACCTCCTCTTTCCTGATTTTAGTTATTTGTCATTGTGTTTAAAACGAGGTTGTTGAACTAGATGATTTCTAAGGTCTTTGTAGCTCTGAAATTCTTTGACACCTCAAAATAACATTTTAAAATGTATTATAAAATATTTAAGACATACAAAATGATATAAAGAAGAATACAATCAATGCCCACCTAGCTTAAGAAATAGAAGTCATCAGTGCAGTAGATAACTTTCTGTGTATCCTTCCCCAAGTGTGCTCTCTGTTCCAGAAGAACTCACTGTTCTGAATTTTGTGTTTTTTATTCTCATACATATATTTATGCTTTTTATTATATATATGTGTGCATGTGTAAGAGAAATATATATTTTGTTTACTTTTAAGCTTCATATTAGAAATAAAATATTGTATTTATTAGTCTACAAGTAGATTTTTTTCTAACATTTTGTGAGCTTCATCCTTGTTGATGCACGTGGCAGTTGTTCATTTCCCCTCGCTTTACCCCCACCTCCGTTGTAACACTTAATTATATGAAGGTGCCGCAGTTTCGGTATGCATTGTTGATGAACATCAGGTTGTTTTCATTGTTTTGTTTTAACAATCTTTCTCCAAATATCCATGTATATATCTCCTTGAGCGCTTGTGTGGGATTTGCTCTAATAGAAAACTACCAGGAGGATAGCAAATGTGCATTTGCACCTTGACTAAATAATGCCAAATTTTTCTCTAAAGTAATTGAACCAATGTGTACTCCCACCAGCAGGGCATAAGATCTCCTGTTATTCAATATCCACACCATCACTTGGTAGTATCAGACATGTAATGCCCATTCATACATTTTGGCATAAAATGGTAACCTATTGCAGTTTTCTCTATAATTTCCCTGATAACCACCGTGATTGTTCATTTTGTCATATGTTTAGTAGCTATTTGTGCTTCCTCTTCTGTGAATGGCTTCCTCATTATTTTTTGCCTGCCTCTGATTTTTACCATGGGTGGACTGTATTTACGCTCTATCCCAGGAAAGACATAGATTGCCTGACCAGATCTTACCACTGTGAACCGCATTCTTGAAAAATTTCTAACATAGCTCCCACTTGTGCCACAAGACTGTGTGGGCGAGGATCACCTTTCCTTAGTGCATTCAATGTACCCATGTTTCCTTCATACCAGCCAGTGCAGGTGGCATGAGTGTACATTCCAGGGCAATGTACTGTTTAAAAATGTGAGTCTCCCATCAGAGAGTTGAAATTCAGAGTTCTCACAGCAGTTGCTGCTAAGCCGATGTTGCTTGTATCCAGATGGCCATGTATACCACCTGATATGGAGAGGCCTAAGCATGTGCTGGAGGGAGGCCATGCCCACTAATCCTCCACATAAAGGGTCATGGAGTTATGGCTCATGCTCTAATACTTAGAATTTCCTGGGTTTTATGGAGAAATGTGCATTCCTGATATTTTTCAAAGTTGCAAAATGCTGATATTTATTTAGAGACGTGTCACAAGTGAAGCCAAAGGAAATATGCCCAAGATTGAATTTGAGATTTCTTTAACTACAACTTGGAGCAGAGTGTTCACTGAAGAAGATTGGCAATGAAGAGGCAAAAAGCCTATTGTGTTAATTCTTGCTTAATGTTTTAAATTAAAAACTAAGGAGTTTGTCCACAAGGGATACAAGAGGTGCCTGTGTCCTTTGATACAAGCTCATACATACATGTTAAATTGCTAATAGAAGAGGTGCTTATATGCCAGGATACAAGAGGTGCTGGGCGTAGGATGAATGGACATCAGTTTGAAAATCTCTCTAGTTCTAATTAGTGTAAGTTGCCACTATTGTCACTATAGGTTGTTGTCCCAGCTACAGTCAGATCGTGTTGGTTTACAAAGTGTAATGATAGGGTAGACTGGCATGTCCACAGTGGATGCATTCCCACTGCAGAATACGAAATTCTTGTCAGATCCCAAAGGAAAAATGGGAATTGTGGCTTTGGAATTGAGATACAGTTCATACAATATCCAAGAGGTAGAGGGGAAAGGTATTTTTCTCCAACCTAAGAACTATGTATGTATGTACACACACACACACACACACACATTCAGAAAAGTGTGTCTACCTGCATGCAGCCCTCATTCTGCTGATTTTAGTTTCTTCCACTTCTGCTTTTAAGTAGCAAAGAAAGCCAAAAATTAGAGGATTGAAAAAAAATGGAAAAAGCAAAAACAGATTTTACCTATAAGGCCTGAAATTCACCCAAAAATGAATATGTTTACCAGCAGATTGTGAAGCAAACCAACACTCCATCAATACATTCGTCAATTAGTGCATTATTACTGAGTGCAAAGTGTGTCTATTCTGTATTGAGAGGTTCCTGTGGCTTCTCCAGTGCCTACTAGAACAGGTTTCCAGGAATACCCCACACTCATATGGCTGTTCCAGTCTTCAATTGGCGTCTTAGACACAGTCTGTAAAGGAAACATAGTAAAAACTGGGGTAAGCAGAGAATAAATAGAAGACTATGGAAGGACCTGGGCAAAGGGAATCCTTGAAATATATGACCCTTGACTCAATCAATCCATTTGCAAATGTTTATTGAAGGTCTAGTATATGCTGTCAATGTCATTGTCCTACAGGCAGTATAATAATATCTTTCCCTCTGTACCTTAGTTTTCTCAGCTGTAAATTGGGAATAATAATAGTACCTACTCTGAAGTGTTATTGTGAGTATTAAGTGAAATAACATACTTAAAGCATGTAGAACGGTGCCTAACATATGATCAATATACAATCAATATTAAGGAAAGAGAAAAATCATAAGCACATAGAAACTGGAAAACAATAAAGACATCAAAACAAGAGATGTCACAAGGCACTGTATTATTAATTGCCAAACAAATGCTTCTCACCCCTGAATGTCAAAACGTAGGGCACAGAGCTAAGAGACAGCCAAAAGACTTTGGTTTCTCACACTAGCCAAGCATCTGCCTTTTGCACGTGTCTGAGAAGCTGCAAACGGGTCCCTCCAGAGACACCATGGATCACGATGGGCTCTTGGGAGAGGACCCAGATCTGCCCCTACGCACAAGGTGGTGCAGTGTAGTGCTAGCGAGTGCTGCTGTGGTGCCAGACTGCCCATGTTTAAAACCTAGTACTGGCGCTTATTATTTGTAGGCTCTGGACAAGTTATTTAACTCCTCTGAGCCTCAGTTTCTTTCTTGGTAAAATTTGAATGATAACATTGTCTGTTTCATGGGTTTGCATGAGGATGAAATGAGATAGTGCAATATGCTCATAATAGAGTACCTGACATACACACATGTTAAATTGCTCATCTACATGGGATCCTAAACCAGCTGCTTCTTCCACATCTTTAAGGAAAGAAATTCCACAATCTGTCCCAGTGTTCAATGTACCCTTGTGTCAAAACTTCCTCCTGTTAGGAAATCCTCTTTTTTTAAAAGTTTATATAATTTGAGACGGCCCTTAGCGATTTCGATAACCCAACTCACCATACAGGGGAGGAGAAAAGGCTGGAAAGTTTAAGTGACTAGCCCAAAGTCATGCAGATGGTTAGTGGCAGAGCTAGGACTGGCTCCTGGTTCTCCTGAAACCCAAGTCCATGCTCTTTCTACTAAGTCTGCCGGTATTATTTCCTTTTGCAGGCATCTCATCTTATGCTCATCATGGTAGAGACTTTTTGTGCCACGTGATTCTGGACTCCTGGGCAGAACATTCCAAGCTCTCCATATTCCGGCCTTGATCTACCTGGGGGGCACCCAATACATATGGGCTCTGAATGAATGGCAAAATAAAACAAAGGGTGACAACTGGGCCACAACATCAACTTTATTACAGATCCAGGCTAAATTGGAGAACACAACTTAGAATGAGAGCCAAATGGGCTGGTTACTTGACCCCCTAAATTAGGCAGAGTCACCTGCTGTCCTAGGCATATGGACTGGGGTACCGAGGAGCAGAGGCTTCCATGTGGCAGATGTTCCCCGGCCCAAGAGAAAGAAGGAGGATGGGGCTGAGCAGAACATGCCCGTCTACTCTTTCCCAGTTTGCCAGGCAGAAGCCACTGCACCTCCTCAAGCGTGGAGAAAATAAAGGGCAGGAAAGTCAGGAGTGTGAGTAGGAAAAATCTCCTTTCTTAGAAACTAAGAGTGGGAAAAGATTTTCTTTTCTAGTTTCACCTCTTTCAGACCACACCCCTGCCTTGCTCCCTACTCATTGGCCGTACAAATGACTGGTAACCCTTTGGCCTCACTCTATTTCTTTTGTGCTCAAATTATTCCTCTTGAACAGAGTGCCCTTGCCCTCTGGATGCCTTAGTGTTTTTTTTTTTTTTTATACTTTAAGTTCTGGGGTACATGTGCAGAACGTGGAGGTTTGTCACATAGGTATACACGTGCCATGGTGGTTTGCTGCACCCATCAACCCGTCATCTACATTAAGTATTTCTCCTAATGCTATCCCTCCCCCAGCCCCCCACCCCCGACAGGCCCCGGTGTGTGATGTTCCCCTCCCTGTGTCCGTGTGTTCACGCTGTTCAGCTCCTACTTATGAGTGAGAACATGATGCCTTGGTGTTAAATGCCCTCTGTCTAAGTCTGTTTGGGCTGCTGTTATAACAGAAATTTATTCCTCAAGATTCTGAAGGCCGGGAAGTCCAAGATCAAGGTGCCTGCAGGATTTGGTAAGAATCCGCTTTCTCATAGACTGGGTGGCAACTTCCCACTGCATCCTTACATGGGGGAAGGGTAAACGGGCCTCTTTTATAAGTGCATTAATTCCATTCATGGGGTCTCTACCCCCATGACTCAGTCACATCCCAAAATGCCTACCATTACATAGGGATTCGGTTTCAACCTATAAGTTTTTGTTGAAAGCTAAACATTTAGACCTAGTACTCTTTCATCTTTCAAGACTCAGTTCATGTGTCACCTTCTGTATGAAGCTCTTCCTTCCTCTCCTCATGTCCACCCCCAACACTTTATGGGGTGAGTTGGCAACCTTTTCTTTGTGTTTAGTATGGACTTTCCTCTTACCTCTTTTAGTCGTTTATTCCACTTAATTTTCTGAAGGCAGAGGCACATCTTACTTATCCTATGTTCAAAGCCTTACACAGAACTTTTAAATGCAATAGGTCTTCGATAACTTTTTGGTGAATAATGATGTTGAATGTTTTTCCTAGGCATACCATATGATATTAAGCCAAGTCTCTGTCTTATTTTCAGAATAAAGAATCTCATTATTTCATTTATATATTAAGTACCAGTAGGTGCATGGCAGTGTTAGTTACTGCGAAGTACATAGCTTGTAGTCTTCCTTTCTAGAATCTTAAAATCTACTTGAAAAAGTATGTTCACAAGAAATAATTGAGTGTATATACATAATTGATACAAATGCTTCTTTGTACACATAAATCCCTTTATAATTTACAAAGCAAAATCTGCCAGATCTGCCATTCAATCCAATGACTACCCTGTGAGTCAGGGTGGACTCACTAGCCCCATTTGACAGATTAGGAAATTGGGCTTGAGAAGCCTTGGGTGATTTAGCCAAACACACCCAGCTGTGAATGACAGAACTGGAGCTTGAATCCAGGTGTTTGGCTCCTAACCTAGTGTGGTTTTTCATAATCGGCAGCTAAATGAAAATAATTAAATGCAGGTGTTTAACTATGCAATGGAGGGAGAGTGACGTCTACATCTACTAGTGTCTCCATCACCTTTGGCTATACTGAGAGGTTCAGAGTGCGTGCTGCCTTCCCAATCCCAACACCCCCATGCTTTATTCAAAATCCGCCTATAGATGAAGCCCAGGGTCTTTCTGCCAAGCTAATGGGGAAAGTTAGAGGGAGAGTAGAGGCTGAGAAAAGTGTTACCTAAGGTGGAATGTTAGCTATCCAAGTGTACTTAGCAAACTAGAATTTGAAAGACATGCAGATGTAGGTATATAATTTCATGGTCTTTATGCTAGCTCTGAAGCTTCAAGTCTATTGGGGAATTTTTTTGTATCAGAACTGTTTCTTGCAGACTGAGGGGAATGGTGGTAGAATGAGCAAATTTGAATGGGAACTAAGTCATTTCCTGGCCAAAAAACAGGATTATAATAAACAAGCCATGAGATGGAAATCATTCAGATCTGAGGGAGTACTGTCTGTTCCTGTCTAAACAAGTGACTGCAATTTCCCATTTTTCTTCAGCTTTCACTTAAAGATAATATAGTCCTTTCCAGTCTTCTGCCAGTCTTGTTATAGTGCCTGTAATTTCCCTTCAAATACTTCAGTGTTGATTGTGTGATGTATATATGTGAATGCAAGTTAACTGTAATCTACATTAGTGAACACTGAAAGACCTTCATTCAGGAATGTATGCCATAGAGGAAGAAATAGAAAATACTTCAGCTCTCTCAGTTCTAAGCCTGTATCTGAAAGTTGGTTAATTAGCATAAAGAATGGTAAAACATTTTTTTGTTGGTGAAATAAGTGGTGTTCACTCTAAATGACTGGCTAGAAAATTTGTAAAGACACATCTGTCCTAGCATGAAAGGAGTATAAGAATCTGGTGAGCCCAGCAACCTACTACCTTCAGATAGGTGCTCCAGGCCTGGGAGTTCATTTATTCTTTGTACCTCACACATGGTGAAGGATGTGGGCACTGACTCTGCTGTCAGAATGTTTGATGCATATGCCTTAGTGTAAATTTTTCATGCACCAGACTTATCAGATTGCCTTAAATGACTGAGAGTAGGAAACTGATTACAGAATCAGTTTGTATTGTTTGGGGATCTGACTGCTGGTCAATGTTAGAATGGGGTAGAATAAGGTGGAATTGGGTCTGAGACTTGCTTTCCTTGTTACCAACAAGTAGCCAGGTTGTGGGGGAAGAAGATATACAGTTCCACCCACCTCTAATTGTTGGGTGCAACTGACATTTATCACTAGATTCCATCAACTGCTAATGGCCAAAGTGGCTTTAGTTCCTTTTGCAACAGTCCTTAACAATTCCTCCCGTTTTTAAACAAATTCTTCTATTTTTTTCACCTTCTTCCTTTCTTCCTCACCCCTAGCTCTGTCAAATGACACCTGATCAAAGGAGAGGGCATATGAATGTTTATTGAGCTGAATCTATGCCCTTTATATGCAATATTTAATTTCATCCTCATTTAAAATAAAATAGGTATGATTTAGTAAAAGTTGAATCTCAGAGAAGTTAAGAAACCACCCTACCATCACACAGCTAGTAGGTGATAAAGCTGAGATTCTAAAGCCTGGAATTCAGAACTCACATACGGTTTTCAGCAGACAACTCCACACACAATTTTGAAAAGGGCTAATAATTGTTGGCACTTCATGCTCTTCTACCAGATGGGATGTTTTGACAAACCGAAGAATAATCATAATGACTTATGATTACTTTTTCCTATCAAGTGCATTCTCTGCTGTAAACAGGGAGAACTCTTACAGTCTGTAAATAGAGGTTTACTTCCTCTCTGCAATTGCTCTCCAGCCAACCTCACCTATAGTCAGACCATGATGGAGTAACAGTAAACACAAGGAAGGTGATTAATGTGGTGTTAGGAAGCACCTGAGGTCCATATGGATGTGTTTCATTTGACTTTTTTGAACTACTCTTATCTCTAATGCCAAAGCATGGATGGCTCTCCTATTTCTACAAAGGCCCCCAGCCTGGCCTTTGATGATTTCTTTTCCCCTTGGAGGCTTCTTACCTGGAATTTGGCCTGATCTCACCTGGATCAAGAAGTATTGTTTATCAGAGGCTGTTTACTGCAGCCTTTACAGACAACCTCAACCCCTACACAGGTTAGGCCCACCCATTAATTGCTTCAAGGAAACTTCTTTGGTGTCTGCCTTTTATCCTCTTATAGATGTTTCCATAAAAGAACATGTGTTGTTAGAAGTCCTGTTTGCTCAGTGCTCTCTGTCCCTAAGACTGGCCTTCAGGACACCTGCTAGAGTCCTCTGCATTCAGTTATGGGTATCACAGACAGCAATACTGCTAAGGAAAGCTCAGGAGATCAGGCACATGAGGGCAGTTCAAGGACAGTAGGGACAGAGTCAAGACAGAGTTAAGCTTCCATTTTGAGAAAACATAACTATATTCTGAAAATGTAATCATGCTAATTAAAATATAAAAAAGGGAAAAAAGGAAGAGCAGTACATTAAGATGAGGATTTCTGTGCAATAGAAATTTAATAGAAAGGTTCTGAAGTACTATCTTGGGTAAATTAAAAAAAAAAAAGAAAGAAAACAAAGAAAGGGAAAGTAATCCAGAACAAGAAGCCAAATCTTGGAGCAGGAGAGGCAGACTAGAGTTCAGCTTCTAAAGAGTAGTATGGAATTAAAATACATACATAGAATTAAAGAAAACAATATTAGGTAAACACTGCATTAGTCATCATCAAAGAGAGAAATTGTGAATTGAAAGACAGTTCTAATGAATTTCACAGCTCAGAGAAATAAAGAGAGAAAGATAAAAGCGCTGTTAAGAAAACTGAAAGTTACGCTGATGATACTTGAAGAAGAGATGGCTAAACATTTTTAAGAACTGAGCCAGGTGTGGTGGCACATGCCTATAGTCCCAGCTACTTAGGAAGCAGAGGCTGGAGGATCGCTTGGGCCCAGGAGTTCAAAGATGCAGTAACCTATGAGTGTACCGTGCACTCCAGCCTGGGCGACAGAGCAGGACTCCGTCTCTAAAACATAAAAATAAAATAAAATTAAAAATTTTTAAAGGCTGGGCATGGTGGCTCATGCCTGTAATCCCAGCATTTTGGGAGGCTGAGGCAGGCGGATCACCTGAGGTCAGCAGTTCAAGACCAGCCTGGCCCACATGGTGAAACCCCATCTCTACTAAAAATACGGTGGTGTGCGCCTGTAATCCCAGCTACTCAGGAGGCTGAGATGAGAATCACTTGAACCCAGGAGGCAGAGGTTGCAGTGAGCCAAGAAGGTGCCACTGCACTCCAGCCTGGGCAACAGAGCAAGACTCTGTCTCAAAAAAAAAAAAATTAAATAAAAATTAAAAGAGTTTTTAAGACTTCATGACTGAAGAAGGTCATGAATTCTTAGAGTGGAAAGAAAGCACATACTGTGTACAGAAGCAGGATTAAAAAGCAGCAAAAAAACAGAATGACAACAAAACCCCTCAATATTTCACAGCAACGTTGAAGAACACTAAGAATAAGGAGAAAATCATTTTTTATTTAATTTTTTTTAATTTTAATTTTTTTTTTTTTTTTTTTAGACAGAGTCTCACTGTGTTGCCCAGGTTGGAGTGCAGTGGCTTGATCTCAGCTCACTGCAACCTCTGCCTTCTGGGTTCAAGCAATTGTCCTGTCTCAGCCTCCCGAGTAGCTGGATCTATAGGCTTCCGCCCCCACACCCAGCTAATTTTTGTATTTTTAGTAGAGATGGGGTTTCACCGTATTGGTCAGGCTGGTCTCGAATTCCTGATCTCAGGTGATCCACCCACTGTGGCCTCCCAAAGTGCTAGGATTACAGGCATGCGCCACCACGCTCAGCCAAGGAGAAAAATCTTAAACTGAGTGTGTTGGGGTTTGCGCAGTAGGATAGGGACCGAACCTCAGATACCTGAAAAGTTGTGTCTTGGAAGAGGAGTTAGGGTGCTTCTGAGGACCTCAGAGGGTGACCCAGGACTTAGGAGGAGAAGGCACAGGGAAGCAGATTTTAAGTGGCTTTCAGGAAGAACATTCTAATAACAAGGGCTTTCCTGAATGAACAGCCTGCCTTCTAATAAGGAAGTGAGTTCTCTGTCAATAAAAGATCTGCCTCTACAGAGTCCTCCATTCTAAAGAACAGGGGAAGGAAAGGAGGCAGGCTTGGGAGCAACTGGATGGCTGGAATCAGAGTGGTGGGACTTGGGTTACTTGGGCAGCTTAAACGCTGTGGAAAACGGGCCATGAAGGATACAGGAAAATGGAGAGAAAAGAACAGTGTCCAGAGGGGAAATGTGATTTTACCTGTGTAATGATTTGTTTGGATCTGTCCTCTTGCTTGTCATTTTTGAAATGAATTATAAACCTTTCCTCAAATTCTACTCTACAACCTTCCCTAGAGTCAGGCGTCTTCATTGACCTGTTTCTTCTTCCATTTGACACTTTTAGCTGAGTTATTCACCATCTTGAAAGTGGCTGGCCCCATTACCCTTTTCAGAAGAGATTAGATGGCTAACATAAAACTTACGCAAAACTTCTGTGTATGGAGGGGTCACTAGAGATGTCTATTTCTGAGTCTTTGTCCCTTAATTCCCCGATGTAGAAGACAGAATAATTCACCTCAAATCATGACAACTCACATCGGTAGACTGTTTGATGTTTTACAAGGCTCTCTCATGTACACTAACTTCATTTAATTTTCACACACACACAAACACACACACACACACACACCCCCCACACAAAAAAGGCAAAACAGTCATTATCATCTCCAGGAAATCAAGAACTGGGAAGGTTATGCAACTTGCCCAAGCAATCCAAAAAGCAACACTCAGCAGCAAATTCAATGCCTGAGGCTCTAAATCAAGAAACAGTTCTCATTCCTATAAGAAGGACATCAGTCGGGGTAGGAGCCAAGATGGCCGAATAGGAACAGCTCCGGTCTACAGCTCCCAGCGTGAGCAACGCAGAAGACGGGTGATTTCTGCATTTCCATCTGAGGTACCGGGTTCATCTCACTAGGGAGTGCCAGACAGTGGGCGCAGGTCAGTGGGTGTGCGCACCGTGTGTGAGCTGAAGCAGGGTGAGGCATTGCCTCACTCAGGAAGTGCAAGGGGTCAGGGAGTTCCCTTTCCTAGTCAAAGAAAGGGGTGACGGATGGCACCTGGAAAATCGGGTCACTCCCACCTGAATACTGCGCTTTTTCGACAGGCTTAAAAAACGGTGCACCACGAGATTATATCCCGCAGCTGGCTCGGAGGGTCCTACGCCCACGGAGTCTCGCTGATTGCTAGCACAGCAGTCTGAGATCAAACTGCAAGGCGGCAGCGAGGCTGGGGGAGGGGCGCCCGCCATTGCCCAGGCTTGCTTAGGTAAACAAAGCAGCCAGGAAGCTCGAACTGGGTGGAGCCCACCACAGCTCAAGGAGGCCTGCCTGCCTCTGTAGGCTCCACCTCTGGGGGCAGGGCACAGACAAACAAAAAGACAGCAGTAACCTCTGCAGACTTAAATGTCCCTGTCTGACAGCTTTGAAGAGAGCAGTGGTTCTCCCAGTACACAGCTGGAGATCTGAGAACGGGCAGACTGCCTCCTCAAGTGGGTCCCTGACACCTGACCCCCGAGCAGCCTAACTGGGAGGCACCCCCCAGCAGGGGCACACTGACACCTCACACGGCAGGGTACTCCAACAGCCCTGCAGCTGAGGGTCCTGTCTGTTAGAAGGAAAACTAACAAACAGAAAGGACATCCACACCAAAAACCCATCTGTACATCACCATCATCAAAGACCAAAAGTAGATAAAACCACAAAGATGGGGAAAAAAACAGAATAGAAAAACTGGAAACTCTAAAAAGCAGAGTGCCTCTCCTCCTCCAAAGGAATGCAGTTCCTCACCAGCAATGGAACAAAGCTGGACGGAGAACGACTTTGACAAGCTGAGAGAAGAAGGCTTCAGACGATCAAATTACTCTGAGCTACGGGAGGACATTCAAACCAAAGGCAAAGAAGTTGAAAACTTTGAAAAAAATTTAGAAGAATGTATAACTAGAATAACCAATACAGAGAAGTGCTTAAAGGAGCTGATGGAGCTGAAAACCAAGGCTCGAGAACTACGTGAAGAATGCAGAAGCCTCAGGAGCCGATGCGACCAACTGGAAGAAAGGGTATCAGTGATGGAAGATGAAATGAATGAAATGAAGCGAGAAGGGAAGTTTAGAGAAAAAAGAATAAAAAGAAATGAGCAAAGCCTCCAAGAAATATGGGACTAAGTGAAAAGACCAAATCTACATCTGACTGGTGTACCTGAAAGTGACGGGGAGAATGGAACCAAGTTGGAAAACACTCTGCAGGATATTATCCAGGAGAACTTCCCCAACCTAGCAAGGCAGGCTAACATTCAGATTCAGGAAATACAGAGAACGCCACAAAGATACTCCTCGAGAAGAGCAACTCCAAGACACATAATTGTCCGATTCACCAAAGTTGAAATGAAGGCAAATATGTTAAGGGCAGCCAGAGAGAAAGGTCGGGTTACCCTCAAAGGGAAGCCCATCAGACTAACAGCTGATCTCTCGGCAGAAACCCTACAAGCCAGAAGAGAGTGGGGGCCAATATTCAACATTCTTAAAGAAAAGAATTTTCAACCCAGAATTTCATATCCAGCCAAACTAAGCTTCATAAGTGAAGGAGAAATAAAATACTTTACAGACAAGAATGCTGAGAGATTTTGTCACCACCAGGCCTGCCCTAAAAGAGCTCCTGAAGGAAGCGCTAAACATGGAAAGGAACAACCGGTACCAGCCGCTGCAAAATCATGCCAAAATGTAAAGACCATCGAGACTAGGAAGAAACTGCATCAACTAATGAGCAAAATCACCAGCTAACATCATCATGACAGGATCAAATTCACACATAACAATATTAACTTTAAATGTAAATGGACTAAATGCTCCAATTAAAAGACACAGACTGGAAAATTGGATAAAGAGTCAAGACCCATCAGTGTGCTGTATTCAGGAAACCCATCTCACATGCAGAGACACACATAGACTCAAAATAAAAGGATGGAGGAAGATCTACCAAGCAAATGGAAAACAAAAAAAGGCAGGGGTTGCAATCCTAGTCTCTGATAAAACAGACTTTAAACCAATAAAGATCAAAAGAGACAAAGAAGGCCATTACATAATGGTAAAGGGATCAATTCAACAAGAAGAGCTAACTATCCTAAATATATATGCACCCAATACAGGAGCACCCAGATTCATAAAGCAAGTCCTGAGTGACCTACAAAGAGACTTAGACTCCCACACATTAATAATGGGAGACTTTAACACCCCACTGTCAACATTAGACAGATCAACAAGACAGAAAGTCAACAAGGATACCCAGGAATTGAACTCAGCTCTGCACCAAGCAGACCTAATAGACATCTACAGAACTCTCCACCCCAAATCAACAGAATATACATTTTTTTCAGTACCACACCACACCTATTCCAAAATTGACCACATACTGGGAAGTAAAGTTCTCCTCAGCAAATGTAAAAGAACAGAAATTATAACAAACTATCTCTCAGACCACAGTGCAATCAAACTAGAACTCAGGATTAAGAATCTCACTCAAAACCGCTCAACTACATGGAAACTGAACAACCTGCTCCTGAATGACTACTGGGTACATAACGAAATGAAGGCAGAAATAAAGATGTTCTTTGAAACCAACGAGAACAAAGGCACAACATACCAGAATCTCTGGGACACATTCAAAGCAGTGTGTAGAGGGAAATTTATAGCACTAAATGCCCACAAGAGAAAGCAGGAAAGATCCAAAATTGACACCCTAACATCACAATTAAAAGAACTAGAAAAGCAAGAGCAAACACATTCAAAAGCTAGCAGAAGGCAAGAAATAACTAAAATCAGAGCAGAACTGAAGGAAATACCGACACAAAAAACCCTTCAAAAAATTAATGAATCCAGGAGCTGGTTTTTTGAAAGGATCAACAAAATAGATAGACCACTAGCAAGACTAATAAAGAAAAAAAGAGAGAAGAATCAAATAGATGCAATAAAAAATGATAAAGGGGATATCACCACCGATCCCACAGAAATACAAACTACTATCAGAGAATACTACAAACACCTCTATGCAAATAAACTAGAAAATCTAGAAGAAATGGATAAATTCCTTGACACATACACTCTCCCAAGACTAAACCAGGAAGAAGTTGAATCTCTGAATAGATCAATAACAGGATCTGAAATTGTGGCAATAATCAATAGCTTACCAACCAAAAAGAGTCCAGGACCAGATGGATTCACAGCCGAATTCTACCAGAGGTACAAGGAGGAACTTGTACCATTCCTTCTGAAACTATTCCAATCAATAGAAAAAGAGGGAATCCTCCCTAACTCATTTTACAAGGCCAGCATCATTCTGATACCAAAGCCAGGCAGAGACACAACAAAAAAAGAGAATTTTAGACCAATATCCTTGATGAACATTGATGCAAAAATCCTCAATAAAATACTGGCAAAACAAATCCAGCAGCACATCAAAAAGCTTATCCACCATGATCAAGTGGGCTTCATCCCTGGGATGCAAGGCTGGTTCAATATACGCAAATCAATAAATGTAATCCAGCATATAAACAGAGCCAAAGACAAAAACCACATGATTATCTCAATAGATGCAGAAAAGGCCTTTGACAAAATTTAACTACCCTTCATGCTAAAAACTCTCAATAAATTAGGTATTGATGGGATGTATTTCAAAATAATAAGAGCTATCTATGACAAACCCACAGCCAATATCATACTGAATGGGCAAAAACTGGAAGCATTCCCGTTGAAAACTGGCACAAGACAGGGATGCCCTCTCTCACCGCTCCTATTCAACATAGTGTTGGAAGTTCTGGCCAGGGCAATTAGGCAGGAGAAGGAAATAAAGGGTATTCAATTAGGAAAAGAGGAAGTCAAATTGTCCCTGTTCACAGATGACATGATTGTATATCTAGAAAACCCCATCGTCTCAGCCCAAAATCTCCTTAAGCTGATAAGCAACTTCAGCAAAGTCTCAGGATACAAAATCAATGTACAAAAATCACAAGCATTCTTATACACCAATAACAGACAAACAGAGAGCCAAATCATGAGTGAACTCCCATTCACAATTGCTTCAAAGAGAATAAAATACCTAGGAATCCAACTTACAAGGGATGTGAAGAACCTCTTCAAGGAGAACTACCAACCACTGCTCAATGAAATAAAAGAGGATACAAACAAATGGAAGAACATTCCATGCTCATGGGTAGGAAGAATCAATATCGTGAAAATGGCCATACTGCCCAAGGTAATTTACAGATTCAATGCCATCTCCATCAAGCTACCAATGCCTTTCTTCACAGAATTGGAAAAAACTACTTTAAAGTTCATATGGAACCAAAAAAGAGCCCATATCGCCAAGTCAATCCTAAGCCAAAAGAACAAAGCTGGAGGCATCACGCTACCTGACTTCAAACTATACTACAAGGCTACAGTAACCAATACAGCATGGTACTGGTACCAAAACAGAGATATAGATCAATGGAACAGAACAGAGCCCTCAGAAATAACGCCACATATCTACAACTATCTGATCTTTGACAAACCTGAGAAAAACAAGCAATGGGGAAACAATTCCCTATTTAATAAACGATGCTGGGAAAACTGGCTAGCCATATGTAGAAAGCTGAAACTGGATCCCTTCCTTACACCTTATACAAAAATCAATTCAAGATGGATTAAAGACTTAAACGTTAGACCTAAAACCATAAAAACCCTAGAAGAAAACCTAGGCAATACCATTCAGGACATAGGCATGGGCAAGGACTTCATGTCTAAAACACCAAAAGCAATGGAAACAAAAGCCAAAATTGACAAATGGGATCTAATTAAACTAAAGAGCTTCTGCACAGCAAAAGAAACTATCTTCAGAGTGAACAGGCAACCTCCAAAATGGGAGAAAAGTTTTGCAACCTACTCATCTGACAAAGGGCTAATATCCAGAATCTACAATGAACTCAAACAAATTTACAAGAAAAAAACAAACAACCCCATCAAAAAGTGGGCAAAGGACATGAACAGACACTTCTCAAAAGAAGACATTTATGCAGCCAAAAAACACATGAAAAAATGCTCACCATCACTGGCCATCAGAGAAATGCAAATCAAAACCACAATGAGATACCATCTCACACCAGTTAGAATGGCAATCATTAAAAAGTCAGGAAACAACAGGTGCTGGAGAGGATGTGGAGAAATAGGAACACTTTTACACTGTTGGTGGGACTGTAAACTAGTTCAACCATTGTGGAAGTCAGTGTGGTGATTCCTCAGGGATCTAGAACTGGAAATACCATTTGACCCAGCCATCCCATTACTGGGTATATACCCAAAGGACTATAAATCATGCTGCTATAAAGACACATGCACACGTATGTTTATTGTGGCATTATTCACAATAGCAAAGACTTGGAACCAACCCAAATGTCCAACAATGATAGACTGGATTAAGAAAATGTGGCACATATACACCATGGAATACTATGCAGCCATAAAAAATGATGAGTTCATATCCTTTGTAGGGACAGGGATGAAATTGGAAACCATCATTCTCAGTAAACTATCGCAAGAACAAAAAACCAAACACCGCATATTCTCACTCATAGGTGGGAATTGAACAATGAGATCACATGGACCCAGGAAGGGGAACATCACACTCTGGGGACTGTTGTGGGGTAGGGGGAGGGGGGAGGGATAGCATTGGGAGATATAACTAATGCTAGATGACGAGTTAGTGGGTGCAGCACACCAACGTGGCACATGTATACATATGTAACTAACCTGCACATTGTGCACATGTACCCTAAAACTTAAAGTATAATAATAAAAGAAAAAAAAAAGGAAACGGTTCTAATATCCCAAATTGCCTCTCTAGCTGATACACAGAAGGGATATTCCCATAGAAACATGGTTAAGGGTAGTTGAAAGAATTAGTACCAACACCTAGCACTAATCCCTGTCGTCGTATAGGCGTGCAGTAAATGTTTATGGTTGAATTAGAATTGCAGTTCAGACTTCTTAATGCGCTAAGTAGACTATCAGTGTGCTGGCCAGGGAAACCACCCAGTACTTTCCTTACCCCAGTACTCACTCTGCTTGAACTACTCTGGCTTCTTGCTGTTCTAGAACACACCAAGTTCTCTCTTGTACAATCCCAGCCCTGTCCGACACCTTATTCCGCTTTCCTATTTTATTCCCTTCTATGGCGTTTAGCATTTAGGATCATCTGACATGTCATATATTTTACTTGCTTCTTTGTGTGTTGTCTGTCTCCCCTGATCAGGATATAAGCTCCCTGAGGACAAGGGTTTGTATGTGCTTTGTTCCCTGCAGATTTCCCAGCACATAGAATAGTGCAGGGCTTGTAGTAGTGCTCAAGATGTATTTGTTGAAGGAATGAATGAAGGAATTCATTTATAATGTTGTTTCTACAGACTTCTGGATTCAAACTAAAACACAAGCTAACTTTTGGAACACAAGTCAATTCATAAATAGAGACTTGATGAATATTTTCTGAGCACTAATAATGAAATATAGAAACTTTTTACTACGTCATTTAAACCTAGTCTCACATAAGGTCGAACTCTGGGCCATCCACACCTTGAAACAGGTGCAGAGAAGGAGACTCACAGAGCCCAGCTAGTCAGCTTGAAGCTATGTGGGGACAGATTGAGTGGAAGTTGAGGCAGGGAGATCTGGAACCCAGAAAAGAAAAAGACATCCAGAGGGGGAAAATCAATCCATCAGCTGTGGATACTGAGAATCTACTTTGAAACTAGGACTCTGCTGGGCACAGCGGGCCAGAAAAATTCTCTAATATGACCGCAAGGAGTTAAAAATTGGCGGTGTGGAGGACATTGTCGGGGAGACACACAAGACACACACAAGAAGGTTTGAAGCGCTAAACTGTATGTTACAATAAGAACTCCTGAAGGAAGAGGAGATTGGCTGTCTGGGGTTTTCAGAGAAGGCTCTTTGGAGGAGGTGGTCTCTAACCTTCAAAGGCAGGTGAGAGTTCTTGCCCCAGCGGGGAAGGGGAGAAGAAGGGCATATCCCACCCTGGGCCAGCAGAACTGGTGCTGCAGAGGCAGGGACCTGTGCTGCAGGCACAAAGCTCTGCACTAGCAAATCTAAAAATACCCGCCCTGTCTAGTTTTTTCTTTCCCTCTTGGTCTCTTACTTTTCTTCTCACCCGCCTTCCTATTTTCTTCCTTCTCTGATGATCCTTTCTGCCAACCCTGGGACTCACTTTCTCATCTCTCCAGGGAATCTCTGACCAGCTGGAGGGGCCAAAACCTTGCAGGACTCCCCGCGGTTCAGGTACAGGTTGGCAGCAGCTCCGGAGTCCCCCACCCACCTCGACTCAGTTCTTTCAAATGCCAATTAACAGGTGTCAGAAATGCTGGTCTGGGTAAGAGATCCATGTCTGCATAACAACCCAACTGTTTTGGCTCCCCACCCATGAGCATAAATATCGTGGTGTTTGAGCCCTTGGGGCCTGTAGAGTTTACAAGTATGCTGTCAAGATCTCTTCATTGGGCTAGTGCTTGAAGTGCTGCCAAAAAGCGAGGGGACTCCTGTGCTTTTATGTGTTCCCAAGCACAGGCCGCCCTGGCTCCAGGAGGAGCCCTCTGGGGACCGAGTGTCGGTGTGAATCTCAAACAGCAAGCTGACATTCCGGTTGGGAGTGTGACAGTGCATGCCTGGGTGATGATGCCAGGGCGGCAGGTGACACGGGTCCACCACAGAGGGGGAGCGTAATTGGAGTGGCTTCTAGTTACATGTCCTCAGAGCTCTGAAGGATGGAATCAGGGTCGGGGGAACAGTTAGAAAATGATGTTACAAAATCCGGATATCCTGATCAAATTGAGACCACTGAGATGGAGCATTCAGAGCACAGATGATACCAGTGTTCCCAAAAAAGGCATCCAACATGGGCTCATCTAGGACTAATGACATTGCAAGCCAGAGATACAGACCACGGTCAACCAGTGAAATACACCCGCACACATGTGCACACGCACACACACACACACACACACACGTGGGCATCCATGTGATGGGCCCTAGAAGCCCAGAGGAACCCCGCTTTTAGGGCACTCCCCTCCCCCAGGCCTCACCACAGCCACTGAGGACCTGACTCTGGATAAACATCTGAAAACAGAGTGGCTGCCAGGGAGGAGAAAAAAGAGGAGAGGGTGGAATGGGATGGGGCGGGGCATGGCGACAGGAAGAGCTCAAAAGATTCTCAAGTTGGGTGACTACCAAGGTCGGCTTGTCTCAGAGGGCAGCAGGGCCATGGCCTGGCGGGTGGTGGGGCAGCAGGCTTTGGCTGGCTTCTGCCGTGTGGGGCAGCATTTCTCCGCCTTCACCACCCCACCTCGGGCTCTGTTCAGAGGTCAGATCTAGGAGAGATTCTTGGACCATTTGTCGACTTGGTTCCACCCCAACGAGAACCATATCAAAAGGCTGAGCACATTTGACCTCATCAGCTTTGGGGTCTGCACAGCAAGTTGGAAAAATCCCCAGTAAGAGGCCTCATGGGAGGACTACATCACTGTCCCCCTCGGGCCCAGACTGGTTATGCTTTGTAATAATTGTTCTAGAAACCTTGGTGGAAACGAGGAAAGCTTTCCGAATCTCCCCTAACTCTTTTGCCATTTGTCATAGAAGTCCAGAATATTCTAGATTTTTTATTTGTGGGGACCAGCACCAGAAAGAGGCAGAGAAGTATATGGGATCACATACTTCTTTGGTGGCAAACCCCTGCCTCTTTGTCTCTATTACTCTTTCCATTAAATTCCTCCTTGTTCTCTTGGTCTTGTTTGTATCCATTAACTCATGGAGAAGATAACTTTCGATAATTAAATGTGTCCTTAGGAATATTTCCTCGCCCCTGAGTTACATTAGAAACTCTGAGAACAGAGGAAGATGGCCTTTATTTCTTTGCTCCCTGGTCTGATTTAACTTTATGAGTCTCCATGCAGTGCCTACTCCATGAGCTGCTTTCCTGATTTGAGGGGAAAATACAGTCCACACAGACACTATCCTAAGAATCGCCCCGTGAGCCTTTCCAGAATCCCAAAGATGACGTACAGTCCTGTCCCTCAAATGTCAGGATTTGGAAGAAGTTGCCTGACTCCAAGCGAAAGCCAGATGCCTGGAGAGGTGAAATAGGAAGCTCTCACAAGGATGAGATCAGATCTCTCTAAAAGAAATCTCGTTGGATGAAGACAGAAAACAAATAATTTCCCCCAACAGAGGAAAGCTATTTGTTTATCTGTTCCATGGGGGCCAAAGGACCTGGAGCTGTAAAATCTGAAGGCAGTGTATGTTTTAGAAAGTTGTCGATGGGATCATTTTTGTTGTACAGTGCATGGCCCTAAGATGGCCAAAGGGGAGTGTCAGAGCCTCGAATCTTTCCCTTTTTTTGGGAGGCCACTCTGGGCAGACATTTCGCTGATCATAATCACTTTTATATGTAACTGGACCTTAATTCATTTGGTAGTATGAGCTACGGAAGGGCGGCACAGATTAGAGAGCTATGTCTGTAACTGATGAAATCTGCGCCTGGCGTGCATTTGTGGGGAAATTAAAAATAAAATGAAGCTCATCTGAAAAATGCGTGGACTGGAATTAGCCGTCTCCTGACCAGTCACGCATGGAACTTGTCGGAGATGACCAGGACAGAAAAGTGAGACCTGGGCAGCACACTGGGCTGCGCCGGCCGCCAGGATCTGGGGAACCTGTCATAATTTATAATGGATTATCTTAGGAAATAGATGAGGACAGCTTGTGTTCAGGAGCCAGGAAGGACTACTTTAGTTTAAAAAAAAGGGGGGGGGTGCAGAAAACATGTCTCAAAAATGCATGACCCATTGTTGTTTATTCTGCAAGATATTTAGTGTCTGGACTTGGATTGAATTAACTCATCAAATCCTCTGCTATGAACATGACATTTGGTGGCAACTAACATCGTCACACCAAGTAAATGGCACCCCTTGCCTGTGCTGGTGTTGAGACTCATGTTTGCACCCCTCACTATAAGGTACATATCCAAATGTATTGGAATTTTTATAGTTAACACTTTGAGTTTCAAAGACTGGGGCTTACACACACACACACACACACACACACACACACACACTGGACAGTATCTTCCCACTTTCCCACTATGAATTCTCTTTGATTTTCTTCCAGCATTACCCTTGATGCCCACTTTGATTTCATCAGATGTCACTGTTCTGGACTAACTACTTTTGATTGCATATAAAGGAGAAAGGGAAGTAGCATTTGTTGACTCTTCTCTGGTCGATGTGATAGTGTGTTACATAAGTATGTTGTTAACCTTCACAAAGACACTTTGTGATACTGTCATTCTGCTGATTTTACTGATGAGGCAACTGGGACATGGAGAGATTACAGAACTTGCCAAGGTCTACCATTCAGTAATTGGCCTAGTCAGGCTTTGAACCAAGACCACTGGGGCTTCAAGCCTGCTCTGTACACCCAGTCAAGGTGAAGCCAGAATCCTACTGTAACTGGGCAGGATCTGTAATATCAGAAGAATTTGGATCCAGCAGCAGGCTTTATTTCAATACTTAACTCACCCAACCTAGTCCTCAAATCTTTTCCTGAAACAATTACAAAAAAAAAAATACTGTACTTCAAATTTTGAAAGATAATAACAATTAAACAACTTAGTTTCCGTTGTCAGTCTGGTTTCTCTGCCTTAGTGGAAAGTCTAATGGGATATTTTACAAGGATGACAAAGACAGATAATGAAAGTCAAAGCAGTACATAAAGCTTCCTTGAAAGCTTGGTAATTAAAGGCTTTGCATTGTTCTTTAATAACAGTCACCTTTTTACTGCATTGGGATAAAGGCACAAGGTCTGAAATATATTTGTATTTCAGCCACACTCTGAGTGAACACAACCTCTAGCTTTTCATTCAGAGGAACTGCATTTCAACTTCTGCAGAAAGAAAGACCAAGAGGTAGCTGTTTCTTCCAAAATGCTGGCAGTACGCAAACATTTAGTACACTGGAGATTAGATGCTAATCTGTGAATTCATACCTGTGTTTTAGGGGAGCCTTCAGACTTATAAGAAAGGGCAGACAAGAAGCCTCGATGTAAAATATAGCCATGGCCTTCCTACCTGAAATGCCTATATCCCACGACTGTGGTCCTGGAGCATGTGTGTGTTAATGTGACTCACTGGGGAAAAGTTCAATGTGTTCCTCAACAATGCCTGGTCTATGGAGTAGAGGAAGTAGAAGGCCATGTGCTGTTGAGAAATTTCTGAAACAACATGTCCCAAAGAACTTTTACCCCTGCCTGATGCATGAATTCTGCCACTGAGGTGAGAGGAAAAGGGGGTAAACGTTTAACAGGCACCTACTATGTGCCAGGCACTGTGTTAGGCACAGTCTCAAATCTTTTTAATCCTCATCACAACCCTCTGAAGTATTATTCTCTTTTTAGAGATGAGGAAATTGAAGCTAAGACAGGTTAGGTTACTTGCCAAGCATTACATAACCAGAAGGCAGCCTGAGATTTAAATTCACATGTATCGGACTCCCAAATTGAACTCTTTGTCCCCTGTTAAAATGTGCCTGTCCCTGGGAAAGGTGGCACATGAAATCCTATCAGTCATTCACACTGTAGTGTAATGAATTTATCCTATCCTTTCTGAGAAAGTTTCGATTAAGAAGGCTAAAGGTCTAGATTCCACAAAGGGGAAGAAAATACAGAACGGAGAGGGTAATGATGATGAAAACTTGTATCGGTCACTTCCCAGTTTTGCCTAGCCCTAAATACCTATGGCTGTCTTGATAGAGCAGGCAAAAGGGGGAAGGGAAGATGTGAAGAACAAAGTCTTTCTTTCACTCTTGTTTTTGAAAAGATAGTTAAGAATAGAGATAGTGCTGTGTTCTAAGAGTGACAACGCTGAGAAGGAACAAAGGGAATTACATGTAATTTAGCTCAGCCGGCCAGGCACGATGGCTCACGCCTGTAATCTCAGCACTTTGGGAAGCCGAGGTAGGCAGATCATGAGGTCAGGAGTTCAAGACCAGCATGGCCAATATGGTGAAACCTTGTCTCTACTAAAAATACAAAAATTAGCCGGGCATGGTGGTGTGTGCCTGTAATCCCAGCTACTCAGGAGGCTGAGGCAGAAGAATCGCTTGAACCTGGGAGGCAGAGGTTGCAGTGAGCTGAGATTGCACCATTGCACTCCAGCCTGGGCAACAGAGTGAGACTCTGTCTCAAACAATAATAGTAATAATAATAATAATAATAATAATAATAACAATTTAGCTTAGCCTAATTCAGGATACAAGACCAGCTGATCTAAGTTGGGTTACAGCATAGACATGGGTCTGCAGAGCCTATGGGCTGAGCAGGTCTGAGACTGAATTATGATTTCTCTTGGCCTCTTTCTCAAACTAATCTGCTCAACACCACAGGCTTGGCCTCTGGGATGCAGTGTCATGAGTAAGAGCTGATGACTGGCACTGGCCGTCTCACTTTCTAGCTATGTGACCTCCAGCTGCTGCTGACCGTCCCTGAGACTTCATTTGTAAAACGAAACTCAGAAAGCTTGCCTCACAAGATCACTGTGAGAATTCAGTAGGGTAACGTTCAGGTAGCACTTAGTGAATGGTAACTAATGATACCATATAATCTACAGGCAGGATACATGGGGAATTTTGATCCAGAAAGCTTTGGGGCCAAGTTGACTTTAGCAATCGACAGAGCTTTCACCTGCTACATGGCGTGAACTTGAGGGATGGTGGGAAGGACGTTCAGCTCCAGAGTATCTCCTTTATCTAAAAGCCATAATATCTGAAATTCCACATTCAGGATATATTCCTTTGGCAACTGTCCCAAACATCCTTTTATTAATTCCTTTGATGGGAAGCACATTATGTCAGTAGCTACTAATCCAAACTGCCCATTGGAATTGTCTTGGGGGTTGGGAGGTAGGGGAAGGTTAAAGAATGCTGATACACAGCCCTCACCCCAGACCCAAAAAATTAGAACCTCTGGGAGGAGCCCAGGCATTAACAAAAAACAAAAAACAAAAACTTTGCCAAGTGTTTCTACCATGTAGCCAGGGCTGGGAACCCCTGTGTTACAGTATTTGATTCTACTAGAATGGAAGCACCAGGAGGCCAAGAAATACAGCATGGCATTCCCAAGCTTCCCACTGTCACTTGGCACAAAAAATAGTTAACCTACAAATTCATCGTTGGTATTGTTGAATGAAAACAAAGGTGTTAGTGACTCTAAATTCCACCTTAGTGAGAGCCAGAGATGAGATTAAAGACAAGGGACTGGAAGGCACAGAGAGGGAAGTAAGCTCTAGGTCATTACAGAAGAGCAAGTCTCCCTTCTTAGAAAATTCAGCTGCTTGTTACTCTCATGACGATGCTAACAGGAAAAGGCAGATCTCTTGGAAGAAGGGAAGATGCTACACCAGGACTGAAAAAAAAAGACGTGCCTTTTCAAGTTTCTAGAAGAAATTGAATACAAAGAGAGAAAATTTCCCATTAAGTATTTCAAAAAAATCCATCCGGCAGTTGGAAGAAACAGAAAACAACATGCCCTGAAATCAGAGAGCTCAACCTCCAAATCTCACACCTGCCATTATTAACTACACGACCTCACAGAAGGAGGGAGCTTTTTTCCTGTTTGTTTTTGCTTTGAGACAGAGTCTTGCTCTGTTGCCCAGGCTGGAGTGCAGTGGCGCAATCTCAGCTCACTGAAACCTCTGCCTCCCTGGTTCACGCCATTCTCCTGCCTCAGCCTCCCGAGTAGCTGGGACTACAGGTACATGCCACCATGCCCAGCTTATTTTTGTGTTTTTAGTAGAGACGGGGTTTCACCACGTTGGCCGATGGTCTCGATCTCTTGACCTCGTGATCCGCCCGTCTCAGCCTCCCAAAGTGTTGGGATTACAGGCGCGAGCCACCGTGCCCGGCCCCCTGTATTTTTTAAAGCATTTCTGATTCTCAGAGTCTATAAAAAGGGGAGTAATATTGATGATCTCCTAGGGGTGTTGAAGAACACTTGAGAATTGGCTGGCACATATCAGGCGATTGGGGTCTATTAATTCTCTCCTTCTGTCCTCCCTCCTTCCCTCCCTTTCCACCTGACAAACAAAGTTATCAGTTATTCTAGGGATAAATAACTTTTCAAAACTGAGATATCAGACTAGTGATCCCCATATTTACAAATGCTAATTGTTGTGGGAATTTTAGGGAGAGGTGAAGTGAGCACGTGAATCTTCAAAATAGCAGAAAGGACAGGATTACACAAGAAAGATCAGCTCCACTAAAAATCAGCCCCATAAGATTGATGGCTGAACCCTGAAATCAACTGTGTGGAAACTGTGCTGACTTTACAGGGAGATTTTCTTCTTTTTCTGAAGTCACAAAGAATGTAAATACTGTTACAATTATCTCTTATTTTAAAATAAGTTCATTAGAAATCAACTATGAAACCGTTTTGTCGTGGTAACATTTTAATGGAAAATTTTAATTACTTTCCTAATATCCTCATGGTAAACTTTCTATACATGTAAGTTTTCATCTTGTTTTGGGTTATTGTGGAAACTTTATATTTTTCTAGAATTCTATCTCAATTTCTCTGCAGACTTTTTAGCTGTACCTGTTTGCATTATTATAGTTTTAAATGGTTTCTCCATGGACTAAGATGCATATTATTAATATTTCATGAGGTCAGGAGTTCGAGACCAGCATGGCCAATATGGTGAAACCTTGTCTCTACTAAAAATACAAAAATTATCTGGGCATAGTGGTGCGTGCCTGTAATCCCAGCTACTCAGGAGGCTGAGGCAGGAGAATTGCTTGAACCCAGAGGTGGAGGTTGCAGTGAGCTGAGATCACGCCATTGCACTCCAGCCTGGGCGACAGAGCAAGACTCTGTCTCAAATAATAATAATAATAATAATTTAGCTCAGCCTAATTCAGGATACAAGATCAGCTGATCTATATAGGGTTACAGCATAGACATGGGTCTGCAGAGCTACTGCAGAGTAACGCCTTAGAGTTACTATTGTACATTACAACTGTCTATAGGTCAATTTTCTCCCACTCTGTACTTTATGATATATTTGTCATATCTATTTGCCTATCTATGTTATACATCTCACAAGACAATGTTAAAATGATGTAATTTTTGCTTTAAGCAGTCATATGTCTTTTAAAGAAATTAGGAGAAGACAACTTTTTATATTTACCCAAATATTTACCACTTCTGATGCTCTTCATTCATTCCTAAAGATCCAGGTTTGCCTCTGGTATCATTTCCCTCCTGTCTAATGAGCTCCTTTCCTTCATTTCTGTAGAGCAGATCTGTTGACGACAAATCACCTTTGTTTTCTTTGATCTGAAATTATCTTTATTACACTTATATTCTCAAAGAATATTTCACTGGATATAGATATCTGGCTTGATTGGTGTTGGTTGCAGTGGTTGTTTTTCTTTCAGTACTTTAAAGATTTTTGTCTCATTGTGCTCTTGCCTTCAAGTTTCTGAGAAGAGGGCAGAAAATTTATTCATTCATTATTCAGTCAAAGCATTATTTTCTTGTATATAACGTGCCACTTTCCTCTAGTCATTTTCAAGATTTTCCCTTTATCTTTAACTTCCAGAAGGCTGATGTGCCTAGGCTTAGTTTTCTTTGTGTTTATGCCACTTGAGCTTAGCTGGGTAAATCTGGACACTTTCTACTTTTGTCAAAGTTAGGAACTCTCCAGGCAGTTTTTCTTCAAATATTTTTTTCAGCCATTATCTCTCCACTCTGTGAGACTCTGGTTACATGTGTTAAATCTTTCGATATTGTTCTTTAGGTTCTCAAGCCTCTTCATTTTCTTCTCTATTTTTTCTCTTTTTTCTTCAGATTGGATAGTTTCTATTGATCTATCTTTCAATTCATGGGTTCTTTCCTCTGTCATCTCCATATGGCTCTGAATTTCCTTCAATAAGTGTTTTATTTCAGATACTGTTGCTTTGATTCCCTTTTATGGTTTCTATTTATCTGCTGAGATATCCTATCTTTTCACTAATTTTGAATATGCTTTTCTTAATATCACATAACATATTTATAGTCACGGCTTTAAACCTTTATTGGCTAAGTCCAACATCTGAGCTGTCTTAAAATCCCTCTTTCTCTTAAGAATGGGTCACATGCTTGTTTCTTTATAAGTCAGGTAATTTTGCTTGTATCTTGAACATTGTAGTGTCAAGTTCTAGATACTCCACATTCTGTTGTATTTTCCCCAAAGCTGTAAACTTTTTTGTTTTAGCAGGCAATTAACTTGGTTGGATTCCAGCTGTAAACTCTATCACTTGGCTGGCACCTCAAATCTCAGCTCCGTTCCTTTGGCTTTAGAAGGGACTTTTAGAGTCTGTTCTGTGCATTCATAAATCAGATGTTAGCCAGAAATCTGAGCAGAGTTTATACACAGAATTTGTAGCTCTCCCTTTCTGGCTCTCTCCAAGGACATCCTTAATTTCTCATGGCTCTGGTTGCCCTGTCTTCTGGCTCTATAAGCCAATAAGATTAAGGGTTTCTCCATTATTCTCAGCAAACTAACACAGGAACAGAAAACCAAACACTGCATGTTCTCACTCATAAGTGGAAGTGGAACAGTGAGAACACACGGACACAGGGAGGGGAACATTACACACTGGGGCCTATCGGGGGGTGGATGGCAAGGGGAGGGAGAGCATTAAGACAAGTACCTAAGGCATGTGGGGCTTAAAACCTAGATGACGGCTTGATGGGTGCAGCAAACCACTATGGCACATGTATACCTGTGTAACAAGCTTGAATGTTCTGCACATGTATCCCAGAACTTAAAGTATAATAAATAAATAAATAAATATCCAGTAAATCATGCTATTAAAAAAAAAAGATCGAGGGTTTCTTTCTGTGTTTAAAACCCTGTATGCTGTTGCTTTTGGATTGCTTTTTGAAAGCAATCTATGTTCAGAAAAAGGGGAGAGAAGTCTCCCCACACGGTTTCTTTCTTCTAAATGACAATCCAGAATCTGCCCCCAGAATCTACCTTTCCAGTTCTTTCAAATAGTTATATTTTTATTTTGTTTATAGTTTGAGGTTGGTCTGGTAAGAGCTTACTTATGCCTACTCTGAGCAAAACCAGACCATATATTTGCTTTAGGTTTTCAACTTTGTCACTATAGGGTCATTTTCTCATAATTGCTTTAAGTTTTTTTGATATCTATATTGTGCCTCCATTCTCATTCCTAACCTTTTTGCTCTTTTTTTCCTTTAATCAGGCTTACAACTGTTTTTTCTTTTTCTATTTTGTACAACTTTTCAGAGAACTGCTTTTGGAATTTATCTTTTTTTCCCCCTTTTAATTGTTTCCTTATATTACAGCTTGTGTTTTTGTAATTCTGGGAGGAAAACATAAGAAATAATTGTGCATTAACATTTGAGCTGGACCAAGATTTGAAAGGTAAATTTTTCATCTTAATTCATCTATACCAAGGAGACAGAGGGGTGCTTAGGAGTATAGAGAGGCAGCAGGGGAGGAAGAACCCTCCTACCCACTTCCAATGTCTTATTACCATGGACCATTTCATTTGCATCTTAGGACAATTTCCCTGTTGGTTTGAAGTTTGTACGCATCTTGCTCTAAAAGGCCTGCTTAATGGCCTTGGTTGAAGCATTAACAACAAACTGGAATAATCCAGCCTAACTTCGACATCAAAGAGGAACATGGACAAAATCAATGAGACTAGAGGAATGAAACTGTTTCTCCAAGATAACACAACTGGGCTAGAACTAAGGCGTTTCCAAGTGGAACCATGCTCAAGGAATGGACATGGAAGTTACACATGTGGCAAAGGTCTCTGCTTAGAATGGAGCTTTCCTCCAAGCTGATACAATACTGTTGCTTGTGACCACTTACAAAACCTGGATATTGTAAAGTGGTAGCAATGAAACCTCAAAAGGGAAGCTTAGCTGCAAGCATCAGTACTGACCAGCTCTTGAGCACTCCAACTCACCAAACCTGGAGAGGGCAGTACAGCAGGAAGAACAAGAGATTCCTGGTGAGGTCATTCGTGTGCCAACTGCTCCTTATTAACAGACATTTGGGGCCCCTCCTCGTCTTGTTTTAAGGAAGATATGCTCCCTCAGCTCCAGCCAAATTGACTTGCTGATTGTCTCTGGGACACGCCTGAGTGTTCAGGGCACACCGTTCAGGGCAAAGCACAGAAGGGATTCCAAAACACGCTGCAGCCCATGAGCAAAGTGCTTTGCCTTGAGAGCACAAGAAAGTCTAGTCCTTCAAGCAAATGAGGCTAAGTGTACAAACTTTAGCTATTTGTGTATGTGCTTTGTCTCCAAGACTTGAAGCTTCATAGAGTAAGGCTCATGCTTTCTTCTATATTTTGCTGCCTACAGAACTCAGCATAAAGCATATTTGATAAATATTTCTTGATTGATTTCCATCTTCCATATTTTCCATCTTTTCATCATTCCATATTTCTTTTTATATTTACTTCCATCTTTCATCTCAACTCCACCATCTCTGTTATTCCCACAGACAGAACAACCCAGTCTTTCAGTTGCAAACTTCAGGGAGAAAACAAGGTTTTCTGAAACTGAGACTGGGTTGTCCAAGATCAAACACTAACTGTGACCACTATGACATTTGGAAACACTTTGTGGTGGGCAGAACAGTGACCTCCCAAAGTTACTCACATTCTAATTTCTGGAACCTGTGAATATGTTACCTTACATGGCAAAAGGGACTTTGTGGATGTAAGTTAAGGATCTTGAAGTGGAGAGATTACCCTGGATTGTCCAGATAGGCTCAATGGAATCATAAGTGTCCTTCAAATGTGGAAAAGAGAGGAGAATTAGTGTCAGAGTGATGCACTGTGAGAAATACCTGACTGGCCACTGTTGGCTTTAATATGGAAGGGCGCCATGAGCCAGGAAATACAGGCAAACTCTAGAAGTTGAGAATGGAAGGAAACAGGTTCTTCCCTGGAGCCTCTAGAATAAATGCAGCCTGCCAGCATCTTGATTTAAGCCCATTAAAGCCCATTTCAGACTTCTGACGTCCAGAACTATGAGAAAATATATTTGTGTTGTTTTAAGCTATGAAATCTACAGTAATTTGTTACAGCAGCAATAGGAAATTAATATATAAAATCTAGATGTTTCTTTTGTTCCTGAAACTTTTCTGATTTTTCTGAACTGTAAACTCTTGTTGAGACGAATGTTTTGTAAGCCAAAGAACCCTCTGAATATACTACTTAGTTTTCATAACTACATTATTTTCCTCCTTGGTCTGTACATTGGTGCTTAATAACCTGTGGTTGTAAAATCACCTATAGGTGTCATATCTGACACAGGATGTATCAGCATGAAAGCATTAAAGTCAGAGGGTTTAGGTTTCCTTAACAGGCTATTTTAATCTTATTTTATAATTCTTTATATTTATAATTCAGCAATTTGTGCAAGAGTAACAGTCCAACAATTTATTAACTACATGGACCACCACCAGTAAAGAGAATGGGTGCTGTCTGATAGGCTCTACCAGTGCATGCCAGATGAAAGTCAGTCCTAATCGTGAATGTCCTAACAATTATATTTCTCCTTGCATACAGACAGGGATATGGTCTAATGAATTAATCCTTGCTGATCAAGATAACCTGACAGGCCAACTAGGTTGAAACAATTCTGTTTGATTATACAATGGTGAGAATGCTGATAAAAAATAAAAAATTTTAAATTGTACTTTAGTAACTCTATTTCTTTGGACTCTTTGTGTTATTGAATAAATACATTTGCTAATGGCTTCTTGGTGCAACTTTGCCCTATAGTTGTGAAATGCTCATTGGTAGGTAGGTAGGTAGATAGATAGATAGGTAGATAGATAATTCAGGTTAATAAAGGTGGATCTACCTAGCAGGCTGGCTGAATTGTCGGGTTTCCCATCATTACTGCAGCCAGTAGCAACCTTTAGCTTTTGCAATATCTTCCACATCTCACTCTTCAGTTAGAATCTATCATATATAGCATGGCTTCATAAAAATTCCCTGCCAGAACTTCTACTCAAATATAGTCAAAAGAGCTGGGGAAGTGAATTCCAGAAGGCTGGACCTGATATCAAGAATCTTTAAAGTACAAAAGAGAGAACTAAGCATTGTTGGCAGAAATACACATGTAATTGAAACTGCCATAATGGGAAACTACCTAGAGAAATAATAATCCCCAAGGGAATTAGGCCTCATCTGTCACATTAGGTTTTCACAAATCAACTCAGACAACATAACTAGGAATCTGATGAGTCATTTAGGAAGTTAAGAACAAAGGGGAACATTTAGGCAATGGTTGGTGCCAATTCAGGGAATACCAGGGGCTACAGACACAGTGGTTGGGAACCCCAGTGTCCATGGATGAGAAAAAGCCTGTCAGTGCTTGGGAGAAATCTCTGCACTGGGCCAAATGCCGAGCATGGCAAACATTGCTGTTGGACTTCAGTCTAACCCCTGCCCCCACCAGAAACTCCTTGGGAGCCCTAGTGGCCTTACATTGTCTCTTGGATATCCAAGACAGGGAGATGACTTGTGTGAACCTAAACTTCTCTGACTATGCTACTTTTCCTGAAATGTTTTATCTCTCCTCTAAGTCATTGCAAATAATTAGTAGATACATAACTGCCCTTACCACTGCCAAAGTCTATTATTACCTGCTTCCATTCAATTTATTCCCCCATCAAAACCAGACAATTTCCCTAATAACAATTCTGATCAAAAGTCACTTTCTTTTTCTAATACCTTTGAAGGATCCTCTCTGTATCTGTAACAAATTCTGAACTCCTTAACCTGGCATCAAGCGCCTCTAAGAGTTGTTTCTCATCTTATCAGCCATGGATTGCCATCATTTTGCTCCAAGTAAAGGGGATCTTTCTGTTTCCCCTGCATGCTTCCTGTGCTTCTCCACACCTCCATGGAACCCTTTTGCCTTGATTGTCTTTTTCTGTATCTGCATTTTAGAGTCGTTCACGGCCCACTCTAACACCACCTTCTCCACCATTCTCCTTTCTTCCTCTACATCATTCAGAAGTTATAGTTCCCACCTTTGAACTCCAATGTCAGCCACATCTCGATGGTATCACTTTCCACTATGGTCCTTGTGCACAGAGTTCACTCAAACTGATAGATTGTCAGAATAGAGGGCTATCTTTGAGGTATTCCTGCATCTCCCACCTAGCAGAGTGCCTTGCTCTTAGGCGCTTAAAAGAGAGTTGCTGAAGAAAATATCCTAAAGTGTTTATTTACTATGCTATCCCACTCTAAAATTATAAACATGCATTTTCATAGGTATTTTAATTCCAGATAAAATAATGTAACCCAAAGTCATAATGTGGGACTTTTCAGGAGATGCATTTGTGAGGTACTTTGGGGAAGGTGAGAATGTTCCTCCATCAATCATACCTTATGGCCCCCGTGTCTTCACTTACAAGCAATAGCCACCCTTGCAAAAAGTCACCTCATGACCCCTCAACACACTTCTCACCATTGTAGAAGAAGCTGGCTCCTGGAAATGTAGCTGAAGCAGACACTGTTGGTTTATTGGCCACCAGTCATTTCTCTCTTCCTTTACTTTTTGTTCAGGTCTTCGCCCCTCCTTTACATGACTCAGAGAGCAAATCTTCATTAATCTTAAGTAGCTGTTCCATTTCTCATGTCAGTGATTGGTTCAGAAAGAAGCCTGTTTGGGGGGTTCTAAGAAGCTGTCCTTACTTATTAAAAGAGGTACACAGAAAAGGCAGCCTCTCTTCTGTTGGACATCCTCTAGATGTCCCATAGATCACGTAAAGTCCAGATTGTCTATTCTATGGATGTCAACTACTATAAAACTGTCAAATCTCATAACTTTAGACTTTATTAATTTGATATTTTCTGTAAGACTGTGGCTGAACTAAATTTCATCTTTTTTCTCAACTTTTATTTTAGACTTGGGGTATATGTGCAGGTTTGTTAAAGGGTATATTGTGTGATGCTGAGGTTTGGAGTACAATTGAACCCATCACCCAGGTAATGAGCTTACTGAGAGTAAACTTCCCAATAGGAAGTTTTTCAAACCTTGTCCCCCTCCTACCCCCTCCTGTAGTCCCCAGTGTCTGTTTTTCCCATCTTTGTGCCAGTGTGTACCCAGTGTTTAGCTCCCACTTGTAAGTGAGAATAAGCAGTATTTGGTTTTCTGTTTCTATGTTATAAATTTCATCTTTGATTAAAAGAATCTTGTAAAACCAATTCACAGTGTGCATAGCATTTTAGGAAGCATTGTTAAAAAGTGAGTTACTAAGTAGGATGATGAATAAATGGATGGATGAATGACATTATATTTTGTTCATTCATTAATTTAACTATGAATTGATGAACCCTCTTCAGCTATGATTACCAAGTCCTATCTGTCATCCTGGAGGAATTGTGAAGAATCACTAAGGGTAAATTATGTCAAAATAACCTTGTTGATTTTAATATGCCTTCTCCCAGAATGATGGATGAGACTAATGCTAAACACAATGAATCTTAATTTTATCAAGGCTTTTGATATATCTTTTAGTGTGACATTTCTTTCAATAACACTTTTTGTACAAAACAATCTATAATTCAGTTTTCATTAATTAACAACAAGAACAGTCTCAATCCAGGACTGAGATTGGATTTCTTCTCAATAAGTCAAAATTCATGAGATGTAAACTTACCTTTTTGGGTAAGTACAGCATAAATAACTAGACAATGTGACAATGATTGATTCTTATTTCTTAAAGGACTAGAAGGGGACAAAGGAGGTAAAATGTAACTGATAAGTTTTACATGAATCATCAGATTTGGTCCATATGTCACAGTAGTTCCCTTCCTCTTCCCAGAAATGCTGTTGGTATTAATTTGGACATTATAAAGCAGCTGAGCTTTGGAAAGTCTGTACATCATAAGAATCAGCAAATGCACAATACAGTAATCATCACATGAGTGCAGCCTATCACAGAGTAGCACTCCTGAAAAAATCAAACAGAGGGAGGGAGAGAGTCATGCTGGTGGGTTCATCCCTTGGACATCCTTCTTGATGGGCAATCAGCTAGTTTTAAAAATCTGGGCTCCACCAACTGGCATCAGTTGGTCAGGAGTGATTTCTTCCAATGCTGCTTCCATGATGCAAGCAAACAGACACCACTTTTGTTCCACTGTATCCCCACGCCCTGAAACTCACAAATGCCTTCTTGATGGGCTGGCTCCTGGAACTGTATAGCCCCCACAGCTGATTTCCTTTCTGGCAAGATGCCTCCTGGTAAACATCACTGGGTGAGCAAGAGGATGTGTGGGTCCAGAGCACTGATATAGGGCTGTGATTCAGATTATGCCTTTGGTCATTGGTCATCATTGTCTTCAAACTGCATATTATGAACACCAATTGTATTGGGGACTGTTAGGCATGGAGGGGAAGGCTTGTTATTTTCTATTCAGGGAACAGTTATTAGAGTTTACCGTCTTCAGACTTCTATTGCTATATCTTGGGAATGAAAGGAAGAAAGGATGTGGACTGGAATCTTCTGTGCCCGGAAAATAATAAGAAACTTGATTGTGGCTCAGCTGTATCATCACCCCTGCTCTCTTGGCTGTTGTTTACAGAACTCAAATTGGAAGATAGGCATATTCCTTATCTTAGGGCAGTTTTCTCAGATGCAGATTCTGAAATGAAGGAGAGAAGTAGAGGAAGATGGATGATGGGCAGGGAAGGGGAAAAAGCCAAGCAGGGGACCGTGGTTTATGAGAAATTTCAGAAAGGGGATGTAGGCCTGATCCTGCAGGAAAACTCCAGAGTGCGAATCATGTCTCCGAGTTTTTCCCAAACGAGGCAATGGATCCGAGCTTTCCCTCTCCTTTGCCAGTCATTGGCTAATGGCTGTGCAGGGAGGATGCAACCCCTTAGGCACTTGTGGTTTTCAGGCTTGCAGACAACGGGGCAGTCCTCTGAGAGAGTCACAAGGGTGAACCTAGAAACAAAATCACAGAGAAGCTAGGGGAAAGGCACACCAACATGGCACAATGGATCTGAGGGGACGTGAGAAGAGCAGAGAAGTGGCCACTACACTACTGGTCAGAGATGTCCATCCTTTAGCCAAAGGTTGTTCTATATAGCTGTCAATGCCTGTCACAAGAACTTTTCAGATTATGGTTTTGTGAGAGTCAACGCTAAAACCTAAATACAGTAGGATTAGTACATACGTAGTGCAAATTATAGTCTATACTTGAAAACCGATGGCCAAAATACTTTAAGGAATCTTGAAAACCATTAGAATTATTGGCATTTGATTTTGTCATTTTCTCTGCATCCCTGACCCACCAAAGTAGTCTCCTTCACTTGTTTTAGCTTGGCCAATCCTTTATATGCATAAATACATCCTCCTCCAGAAAGGCCTCCCTAATGCAGTGAGATGGCAGCACTATTACCTGCACTTCCACCATTTGATGGACACTCATGTTATTCATTTTTATGTAAATATTAATTTTCCAAACTGCATGATCCTTGAAGACAGGGATTTTGCCTCATCCTTCTTCTTATCCCTACTCCTCCAGCATCCAACAGGGTGCCCTACAGTCCATCATGGCATGTGAATGAACACTTAATGATTGACAAGTACTCAAAGTGAATGTCCAACTAGTGCTTTGTGATCATCTTCATTTCTTATACTGCTTATGAAAACTGTTGAAAAGATACTAATCAAAAACATATTTCATTGAAAAGAGACCATTTGCAATATATGTTACCCTTTCTGTTGAATTTCGGGGACCTTGATGTTACTCAAATTTAGACAAGAATGACCAACTCATTTCAAGATAGCTATAGATATGGATATGGATATAGATATATACACATATACACATGCACTAGAAAGGCAAGAGGTGGTGCATTAGAACAAACACGGGACTGGAATTTGGGAGATGCCAATCTCATATCAGCACTGCTCCCATCTCCTTATGAGGCCTTCCTTAGCCATTTCATACCTTTGCACTTCAGCTAAAGGAAATATACTACATGATCTCTAAAGTCTCTTCAACTCCAAAAGTTCTACTAGTTGTGTTTTCTTTGTTTATGAAGGAGTGGAATCCAAGAAGACAAATATAACCCTTGCTTCAACTCTTGCTTCCTCACTGTGCTCAATAAATATGTATTCACAATGATGTTATGCCACATGTCTAATCTTGAAGTTGACTTATGGTCCACCCAGAGGGAGGAAATATGTGAAAGGATTATTAAGGGATAAGAGAAGGAGCTAACAACAGAAGACATTGTGGAAAGTTATCTATTCATTCATCAAGCACGTGTTTAGGACCTACTACATGAGAAATTGGGTTAGATCCAGGAGATCTGAAGGAGGCACAGTCCTTGTTTTTATGGAACTCCTAGATTGATACTTAGAACATTTCATTCAATTGGGAGAAAATAGTGGAGGTGATTTTGCTTTTCATTGAGGTAAACCCTACCAAAAACATTTCATTATTATTAGCTCTTCTTCCATTCATATTTTGTGCATCTGACTTTCTTTCTTTCTTTCTTTCTTTTTTGAGATGGAGTCTCGCTTCTTCGCCCAGGCTGGAATGCTATGGCCCGATCTCGGCTCACTGCAACCTCCGCCTCCCAGGTTCAAGCACTTCTCCTGCCTCAGCCTCCCAAGTAGCTGGGATTACAGGCATGTGCCAGCACTCCTGGCTAATTTTTGTATTTTTAGTAGAGACGGGGTTTCACCATGTTGGCCAGGCTGGTCTCAAACTCCTGACCTCAAGTGATCTGCCTGCCTCAGCTTCCCAAAGAGCTGAGATTACAGGTGTGAGCCACCGCACCCAGCTGACTTTCCTTCTTTCTAATATTCTAAAGAGTACTGGACTCTGATCCAGCATCCCTGGTTTCTAGTTTCAGTTCAGCTGCAAACTGTGTGATCTTAGGCAACAAGGCCAACCCCCAATGCTTAGTTACCACATCTCTTCAAAGAGTACCGAACACTTGTTCCTCATGCCTCAAGCAATTTTTATCAGGACATAAAGGTATTCAGGACAACAAAAAAAGTGTATAAGAACTATATTATATAAGATGATTTTATTAACTAGTCAACAATGATGTCATTCACCCATTTGAAGTTGCCTCTTCTCCCTCAAAGGGAAAAATATGAATGTTTAAGTTTTTTTATACAGTAATTTATTTTGCAAGTTGCATTTTTCCTTTAGTATACAGGTTTATTTTCTGCATTTTGAAGAACAATTAATCTAGTTGCTCATCAAATTACTGTACAACTTTATATATTATATTATTTCATTTCCTTATTCCAACTCAGAAAGTATGGAGATCTATTTCTATGGAATGAGGAAGGAGGATATGCTAAGTTTATTTAATAAAGACTCATGAAAATTTATCCAAAAAAATTTCCCTTCTAGGTCACAAAAGTATGATCTCCTGCAAATAGCTGAATCTAAAAGACCCATCAGATGGTCAGAGAGTCACTGAAAATGCTTACTAAACCAACCCTTACTCTAGAAATCAGGAAAAGAAAGAAAACTTGAAGAAGCTCAGATTTGACAATTCTGACATTTGGAAAATCAAGTCAGCAAAGAAAGCTGCTGTCAAAGAATGTGAGCAAGGCCATTTACAATGTAACCATACCTACTCATTCAGCTCTGTATCCATTCACTCTCTCCTTCAACATTCATTGAGCATCAAGCATGTGAAAGTGCTGCACTTGGTACTGAGCAGAACACCAGGCTCTCACTGAATGCTCTCATCACTGGTGGAATGGTCTATTAGCAAAATCGCAGAGCAGTGGAAAATATTAAAGCGAGATAACACTGAATTGAACAAAGCCACCTTTGAAACGCAACCTTTTAATATCAGGTTGAACAGCTCTTCCTATTTGCCCATCTGCTAACCTTTAAAAGATTCCTCTCATTGCTGATACGGCCAGTTGCCCCAGCCTGCCTTCAATAGTGCACAAAGGGCATCTTTGTTTTCCTCCCAGTGAACTCAGAGGCCAACCCAGGGAACAGTGAAATACCCAGGATGGAAATGAGGTGTCTCCGTGACAGCAGACTCCTTCTTTTGCCCCCATTTATCGAGATCAACATGACTGAGTCACCAGTAGATGAAACCAATGATTGTTTTACTCGGCCTTCCCCAGAGTCACCCCCTGAGTCAGTGGGTAAACTGGGGTAAGAACCCAGCCTTGTCCTATGAGGCTGAGCAGGTCTACTATATTTATCCAGGGTCTCATGATTCTTAGTGCTTTTGCTCTGCCCTCTAATTTGCACTGTGCCTGCTATAATATCTAAACGGGAAGTTGCCAGCTAGAATGGTCATTATCCGAGAAATCTATTTAAACATGTTTATAAGGTCAAATGAAGTGGGTGGTGGATAAGCTAGACAGAAAACAACAAAAGCTTTGGCTCAGCATAGCCAGTGAGGCTAAAGCTAAAGAGAGAAGTGTTTTCATGTTGAATTTGCACATGGTAGAAAAAGGCAGTCTAAGCATAATTATATATAAATGCAGGAATGAGCAGTCAAAATATTAAAATGACCAAATGATTTCTATTTAAGAAGCTGGACAATGGAATTGACTTATGGTAAGTCAAGGGACTGTCTGTTTGAGGCAGCATGCCAGTATAGCAGAGCCCAAGATCAAATTTTGGAAAAGCTCCTAGTGTATCCCAACCAGTGGGAAGAGCTGGGATGCTCAAGAAAGATGCCCAGAATCAACCAAAAATGACCTGGGGGAGACTTCACAATGGAATAGTGAATACTATTGAACAAGAGGGAAATAAGGAGGTGAGAAAAACACCTAATATCTCTGGGAGCCCAAGCTGGGATTCTTGTATATTTAAGACTTTGAAGAACAGCTCTCTGTACCAAAGAAATCCACATCTTAGAGTTAGGAGTCAACCATTTCATTATGTGACTGACCTCCAGGCTCTGCCAAGCCATTCTTCAACATCAAAGAGGAGGGAAGAGGGGAAAAGAAACTATTGTCATACGTCACTTAATGGCAGGGATACCTTCCTTCTGAAATGCATCATTTGGCGACTTTGTCCTTGTGTGAACATCATAGTGTACTTACACAAACCTAGATGGTATAGCCTACTATACACCCAGGATATAAGGTGTAGCCTATTGCTCCTACCCTACAAACCTGTACAGCATGTTACTGTACTCAATATTGTAGGCAATTATAACACAATGGTAAGCATTTTTGAATCTAAACATGGAAAAGATACAGTAAAAATACAGTATAAAACATTAAAACGGGTACCCTTGTATAGGGCACTTACCGTGATCGGAGCTTGCAGGCCTGGAAGATGTTCTGGGTGAGTGAGTGAGTGAGTTGTGAGTGAATGTGAAGGCCTAGGACATTACTGTACACAACCGTAGACTTTATAAACACTGGACACTTAGGCTACACTAAATTTATTTAAAATTTTTTTCTTTCTTCAATAATAAATTACGCTTAGCTTACTGAAACTTTTTACTTTATAAACTTTTTAATTTTTTTAACTTTTTGACTCTTTTGTAATAACATTTAGTTTAAAATACGAATTCATTGTACAGCTGTACAAAAATATTTTCTTTCTTTATATCTTTATAAGCTTTTTTCTATTAAATTCTTTTTCACTTTTTAAACTTTTTTGTTAAAAACTAAGACACAAATGCAAACATTAGCCTAGGCCTACACAGGGTCAGGATCATCAATATCACTGTCTTCCACTTCCACATCTTGTCCCACTGGAAGGTCTTCAGAGGCAGTTACATGCGTGAAGCTGTTGTCTACTATGATAACAATGCCTTCTTCTGGAATACCTCCTAAAGGACCTTCCTGAGGCTGTTTTACAGTTTTTTTTTTAATAAGTAAAAGGAGTACTCTAAAATAGTGATGAAAAGTATGTATAAGTCAGTAACGTTGTTTATTATCATTTTTAAGTATTATGTACATGTACAATGCATAATAGTTGTGCTAGACTTTCTTTTTCTTTCTTTTTTTTTCTTTTTGAGACAGAGTTTTGCTCTGTCACCCAGGCTGGAGTGCGGTGGCACAGTTGTGGCTCATTGTAGCCTCAAACTTCTGAGCTCAAGTGATCCTCCCATGTTAGTCTCCTGAGTAGCTGGGATTACAGGCACATGCCACTGTTCCCTACTGGTTTTTTCATATGAGACCACCGTCCTACATGTGGACCATCACTGGGCAAAGCATCATTATGCAGTGTGTGACTGTATCTCCTTATTCCTGTTTCTGAGAAACAGGGATATGAGTCGGCGAGGCTTTCAGTGGCAAAGAGAAGAGTAGCATCTGAGAATGCTTCCCACACATTCTGCATGAGCTTGGATGCTAGTTTACAAAGATCAAGCAATTAAATAGATTCTATGCCACTGAAAGAAATCTGGTATGGCTACTGCTGGAAAATTTGATACACGTGTGCATAGAGTCATTAAATCATAGAGAATAGTTAGTGTTTCTTATTTTATTATGAATTAAATTAATTTAATGACCTCCTTTCCAAACAAAATTTACTTAGAAATGTTATTTCTTCCTGGAACTTGATTTGGTATGGTTTGGGCTAGAACTACATACTGTTTGCTCCTGTATCTCTTCTATTCTAGCACAAAAGTAAGCTCTTTTTTTTCCTTTCTTTCTGGCTCTACTATCTAGTGAAAAAGTCACTGACATAAGAAAGAAAAGGAGCAAAGAAAGATTGGGGAGTACTGGGAAAGGAGTTAGGGAAAATGGGGGCAAGTAGAAAGAAGAATGGAAGGGAGAGGTTACAGAATGGTCAGAGAGAGAGAGGCAGGGCGAAGATGGATGAAAGCAGCCGTGATATGTTGAAGCAATGGATCTTCCTAGAGTGGTTCTGATCAATACAGGAGCCACCAGCCACGTGTGGCTACTGAACACTTGAAATGTAGCTGGTCTAAATTACAGTGTGCTCTGAGTACAACATACACAGCAGATTTTGAAGATTTTGTACCCAAAACATTTACAAAGTATCTCCTTAACATTTTATATTGATTACATGTTAAAATAATATTTTGGCTATATAGGGATAAATAACTACATTATTAAAATTTATTTCACCCATATCTTTTTAGGTTCTTAATAGGGCTACTAGAAGAATGAAGATGAGCCATGTGGCTCACGTTATCTTTCTGTTACACAGATGCTTTTCTTGATCTTATGAGAAATGATAGGATTGCATCCCCTTCTTTCCATCATGCCCACCACACACAACTCCAGAGGTCTCAGCCCAAAAGTCAAGTTCTAACATAATCATAAGCACTTCAATAGCAATAGCAATACCTGGCATCACTTTTCTGAGGCAGGCAGCATATATAGCAGCTTCTAGTCCTCAGGATCTAGGGGGACATGTAGGGACGTCAGGAAGCACAGTGCTCAGACACCGCCTTGGGCATTTCTGACTGAGGGCATGCCCAGCTGTCCCTCCCATCTCTCGACCCCTGCCTCAGGGGCTCTTCGCACCTTGGGAGAGTTTTCCTCCCCATAGCCCCTTGTCACAGCATTCTCCCATCCAGCCTCCAGCTACCCTTTTAAGAAATGACCTTTTATTTTTCCCCCAATCATAGGTACTTTCAGTCTAGTTTTGAGTTAATCATGAACATATTTTACAATTCAGAGAACACAGTACAGTACATCAGAGGAACATCGGCCCAGCCTAGAGTAACTATGAACCTTTGATGATTTTATAGCAAAGCTCAGGATAATGGAAGCCTCTAGGCAGAAAGGAAATAGAGAAAGAGGAAGGAGGTAGAAATGTAGAGCAGATGCAACTCAAAGACTTTTGGAAGGAGGTGGGCAACTTTCAACTCATTACTAAGATTTATTGAGTGTGTCCTCCCTCTCGAATGTTCCTATATGCCACAAACAGCTGGAGGCTGTCCCTAGTGGTGCTGCTATCACAGATTGCTCTTCCCTGTTTTTATGGTGCCCAGACTCACAGCAGAACTCAAATAGATTTGCAATGTGAATATGAATATTGGAATGGAAGTTCTTCACAGCTACTGGAGAAGTAGCACAAGTCATATGCCTCACCCAGGACAGGGCAGGAGCCCCATATTGTTCTGGAAGAACTACTCATCAGCCAGAATGCCCATCCTTTGCACTGGGCACCTTCTACCCATATGGTGCCTTCCATGTGGAAGCAGTGAAGGCTTGGTTTAAAAAAAAAAAAACACTTCATCTCATCCCAAAGTACAGCCAACTCACCCAAGAGTTCAGATGAGCCAACGATTTATGTTGCAACTTAACCATTTCCACTGCAACACAGATAATTCCATATCTGAGCTTAACTTTAGCAAGGCTATATTGCCTCCTGGGGTGGCTGGGCCAAATAGAGGAGGATGACTCTAGATTGCTTAGCTTGCATATCAAGGACATACTCCCCTCGGAGCCCTTTGCTATCTCTAAGAATTGGCTAGCCCAGAGAGAGGCAGTCTCTCTCCAGGCAGAAAGGGTTTTTAAGATGCAAAAAACATAATATAGAGAAAATAACATATATAATGTAGATATATACACACTCACACACAGTACACTGGTGCACAGTGGGGCTTGATGGAAGCTTGGTCTACGTGACTGGCCTGAATACATGTATGCGTATGGAGGAATGATGAGTAGGGAAAGGAGGGAGTCTCCAAGTATTAGCAATTCCCACGTTGCTCTTTAGGAGAGAGTGGGGAACACCCAAACAGTGATGTTTAGCAACTGTCTGCCCGCTGAGCTCTTCTTTATCTTCTATGGGAAAGGTTAACTTGAAAATAAACACTTTTGAGTTTGTTTGTTTGTTTGTTTCTAACATTGTTGACTGCTCCCTCAAAAATGTAGACTGGCTAAAAATATAAATAGATTTAAGCAAGTTTGAGATATATTCAGATGGATCCGTCCATAGCAAGATGTTCATTTCCAGAGGTGTTGAGGACACCGTCCTTGTCTTTAGTTTGCCGTGATATTGGGGCAGACCAGCTGGTCACCTGCCCCTCTTTCTGACAGACTTTAACATTGTTGGGAGGTGTAATGTGTCCCGCTAAAAGCCAGCACCTTCTGCAGACAGAGTTCGGACCCACAAAATGTGAGCAGAAGTTTTGTGGGTGGGCCTTACAGAAGGGCAGACCTAGCAGGCCTGCATCATTTCCCTCTTTGCTCTTCCCAGATTTTCCCAGGTACCTTGGCCTTGGTATCTGTAAGCCACTGAGGCAAAACCATTAGCCATTGATCTCTGGACTTCTGGAAAGGTGAGAAAAATAAAAACCCTAATTCGCGTAATCCACTGTTTGGGGCTTTTGTTACTTGTAGCTGAACACATTTCCTGATACAGATCAGGAAGATTGTCCGTGCTTTTCATAAACATCTCTGCGGCCATGACTAGTGACAAAATACAGACTTATTTATCTGGCAATTTGCTGGACCAAATGAAAATTTGACTCTGCATCTTAGAAAAAAAGCAAAATGAACTACCTTCGTCTGTGATTTTCCTTCAAGTCTTTAAAGTAACCCATTACACTCTTCTTATTTTGAATGTTACTTACATTGAATTTTATTTAACAGGAATAACATTGCTCATGAAAATCACACAACAATTTCTTTTTTCTTTTTCTTTTTTTCTTTTTTTTGATTTGGAGTCTTGCTCTGTCACCCAGGCTGGAGTGTAGTGGTGCAATCTCGGCTCACTGCAACCTCTGCCTCCTGAGTTCAAGTGATTCTCCTGCTTCAGCATCCCAAGTAGCTGGGACTACAGGCGCCCACCACCACGACTGGCTAATTTTTTGTATTTTTAATAGAGACAGAGTTTCGCCATGTTGCCCAGGCTGGTTTCGAATTCCCGAGCTCAGGCATCTGCCTGCCTCGGCCTCCCAAAGTACTGGGATTACAGACATGAGCCACTGCACTCAGCCAACAATTTCTTACATAAATCCAGGCATAAGGAAAACCTTCAGATGTCCTATGGCTTTAGAAAATATAAAGTACCTATCCTTATAAAATCATATAAGTTATTTCAACATCAATTTGGGGCTCAAAATGGGCCACTGCAATGGGCTATTTCAGGAAATATCTCTTGCCAAATTAACTTTCAGAAAGTTTCTAGACCAAAAGGCTATGCGTAGCTAATGTGGGAACAACCAAGACCACCGTTTATCCCATCAACCAGCTGGACTACTCAGCCTGGATGGTCAGCTGAGGGCAATGAAACCCACCTGTGTCCTTTAGGGCCCCTAGAAATCAACCTCAGGTAGAATCACTCCTTAATGCGAAGGTCTCCAATAGAGATCAACTTCTTCCCTCCTCCTGGGCAGTTGAGGTCATTCTTATTAGCATGTTCACAAACAGTTTCAAGGTACTTCTGAAAATGATGTCGTGCAATTTAGAGAGGTATTAAATTCATCTCCCCAGGCACTGAGCAAGATTTGATTCCCGGTCTAACTCTAAAATGGAGGAAAAGAATTTTAACCTTACATTTGGCCATCTACACGGCATCTCAGCAATGGAAATGAATAAATTTTCCACTAAATTTACCACATGTAGAAAATTCAACCACTGCTTCTTTCTATAAACTGTCTTCAAAGACCCAACACCACTTTTCCTCTCCTAATTGCTATTATGAGGCAATAAATCTCTCTTATATGGAAATAATACAAATATAACTACATGGCATACGTAGGCCACGTGTTCTAGCAAATCCATTAAAAATGTTTCATTTGTGTTTTGATGAAAGACACAACAGTCTTCCAAGGACACTAATCATTAATTCTGGAAACATAGGATTAATATGTGACTTAGCTCAGTACTGGAATAGTTAGTAAATATCTATCTAAGAAACATTCATTTAACAGCTATTTAGTGAGCAACTACAATGCTAGAATTTGTATCCTTCCTGGCTAGAGTGGCATTTGTGTGTAATAATGTGAGTGATATCCAAATGGCATTTTAAAAAACGTGTCATAGTTAAGGTTTCCTAAAATAAAATACTTAAGAAAAATTATCCTACCAAGAAGGATATTTTATAACAAAAAAAGAACAATCCATTATTTTCCCTTTTACAATGTCTGTGAGATTTTCACTGAGGCTTGTTAAGCTGAAGATAATAAATACCCACCACAACTAGCTTAAGCAAATGTGTGCATCTCAGGCCAGGAAGTTTAACTGCACCTCACAAAGAATTAGACTAGAAACTGTAAAGCTGTCAGAACCCGTCAGTTTCCCCATCTCTCTAGGAGCTCACAGCTTCTTGTTTCTGCTTTCGCCTGCACATCTGTATCCTGTTTTTTCTTTCCTGATTACGCCTCTCTGCTCCTCCAAGCATATGACTACCAAAGGCCCAATTTTGCATTACAGTCTGGCTCAAAACTTCAGCAAGATCTGGCCAATATCTTAGATTCCTGATTCTGCATTCTGAGTCAAAAAGATTTGATTGGTTCAGCCTGGGCTGGATGTCCACCAGAGGTCCATCCAGCTTTGACTGTGAGGGAGAAGTTACACCATAAAGATGGCACAGGAGCCCACCCTAAGGATGAGGAGAGGAGACATTCTCAGAGGATGGGGTGTGCAGGCACCTCCAAGTTTTTTCTTCACTTAAACTGAACAGAAAACATTTTTAGTTGTGAGCTTTAATATAAAGAGAACAGTCTAGTCCTAAAACTCACTCAACTTTGCAGAAAATCTATCAGTGCAAATGCATTTATCTCTCCTAGTTGGAAGCAAAGTTGCAGTTCATTCTGAGTCCTGCTTGGTCCTCTAAGGCAAACTAGCATCAGTGAGCATGACAGGAGTATGTGGCTTTTTCTTTTTAAGGATGTATCGGTCTTAGCTGCATTCAATTTAATTCCATGTGCTTTCTATCTGGAAGTCCCTTTGTGTATTTCTAAAGTTCTTCAGCCTGATTTCGCTCCTAAGACACATCACCCCACATAGTTATGGGTGCCTTTGACACAATTTAGATGATTGCCTTGCCTTGGAAATCTGTCATTGCTGCCATAATATCACAGAATCCTAGAAACATTGTCTCAATTCAAGTCAAAACCAAGCACATCTAAATCTTCCTACCTTCCCCTGTTGGTCAGCAATCTACATCTATTTCCAGTTTTCCAGTATCATTTTTTGAAATCAACTTGCTCCTTCTCTCAACACCTTTCCTGTGGCTGATTTAAGAAACTCTCATATTGGTGATGTAGCAACATAATTTCACTTGAAGCCTTCTTCTTCCTATTTAGGAAATCATTTTACCTTTACTTTGAAGGTAAAATCAAACTTTTACCCTCAATACTCCAATCCTTATACACTAGTCTAATTTAAAAATTACAAAGCTGATGAATATTTAAAAGATATGTGGACACAGTGTATTAAATATAGCTTCCCTCCTGGACATGAAAAAAAATGATTTAACTCTTCTATTCTCATCAGACAGTATTTTTCAGACTAGGTCAATATGTGTCCACTCTAAAGATGTGACTTCACTTAGGATTTCAGTTTTTCTGAGAGGAGATAATAACCTTCTCAGAATAAAATTGACTTTGCATGTGTTTATTAAAAATACTATTTCCCTAGACAGTTTTTTCAAAACACACCCACAAAGATTATCTTATTTTATCCTTATAACAATTTTATGAATGAAGCAATACTAAGGGGAAAATGTTATCTATCCCATTTTAAAGATGAGCAAACCAAGATCTGAAATAAATAACTCTGTGACTTGGTCACAACCTTCCAAAGAAGCCTTGCCCTGATCTGTAGGATGAAGGTATCAAACCATGAGCTCCCTAACATCCCATTCAGCAATAGTATTTCATTTTTAATTAATCAAATTAAAATAAAATGTTGTCAGCAAAAGTCACAGCCTGGCAATAAGGCTGACGCTAAGAAGTTAGACTCTTCTTTCAGGTTCTTCGAAAAGGAGTAGGGAAATATCATGAGATGGAACAAAAATAGGTTGTTACAACTCGAGTATGAAGTTGCTGAATTAGAGGTTCCATGTCTAAGGTTATGACAATACCCAGAGTGAATTATAGAAGACAGTGTAAATAATTCTAAAGGTGAAGCTCAACTTTCATTGGCAGAGTCTTAGCAACAAGTGGAATATTTGAAGCAGAACAAAAAAAAAAAGTTTATCTTTCAAGCTGTAAAATGATCATGTTGAAAAATTCCATCCATTTTCCAGCCAACTGACCCAAATAAAGTTACAAATGCAGGTGGACAAGGAGCGATTTTTCAAAATGAAAAGGTTTTTATACAAGAAATGTAGTTTTCACAAAGATCCTCTTTGGATCATGGCTTGTTGCCTGTGCCAGATTTAGCTAACATGTCAGAGGCGAAAGTCTCTAAGCTCAGCATGGAACTGTTGAAACTTTGCCCTAAAGTGTATGCTTAAGCTACAGAGGGTGCTTACCCTCAGGGACGCTGAGGTCCAAGCACTCAGAGACATTGAGCCTCTCAGTACAGGAAACCTGTCACCAGATAACTCACTCTCCTAGACCAGCTGTGAACTTGGCATTGCTTGGCAGGATCTTTAACCACCATTAAATAAAAACCTTGCACCAAGGTTTTAGAGCTGCCCCCAGGAGCGGCTCTACCTCAAATCGACACTTACAATTTAAAGGATCTGCCCTTGTGATTTTTTTATTTTGGGCTTACAATTGAGATGACTATTTCTTTTCTACCTATGGTGTCTTTTTAAAAAAGTAGCTTTACTTTATTTCATTTAAAGTAATTTTATACATTATAAAATTCACCCATTTAAAGTATAATATAAAATTAAATGTTTTTTTAGTATGTTCGGAGTTACACAGCCATCACCATCATCTATTATTAGAACATTTTCATCACCCTCCAAAGAAATGTACCATTAATAATCACTCTCTATCCCCACCAATCACAGCCCTAAGCAACTACTAATCTACTTTCTGTCTCTATAGATTTGCTTATTCTGGACATTTCATAGAAATAGAACCATAGAACAGAAGGTCTTTTGTGATTGGCTTTTAAAATTAGCATAATGTTTTAAAGGTTTCTCCATCTTGTAGCATAGATCAGTACTTCATTCCTTTTTATTGCCAAATAATATTCCATAGTACAGTATATCACATCTTGTTTATCCATCCATCACTTGGCGGTCATTTGCGTTGTTTCGACTTTAGGGCTAGTATGAATAATGCTGCTATGAATATTCACATACAAGGCTTTGTGTGGACATACCTTTTCATCTATCTTGGGTAGACATCTCGGAGTAGAATTTCTGGGTTATGTGGTAAATCTGCGATTATCATTTTGAGGACCTGCCAGGCTGTTTTCCACGCCACCCACACTGTTTTACATTCCCATCAGTGATATATGAAGGCTCCAATTTCTCCACATCCTCAAAAACACTTGTCACTGTCTGTATCACCCATGAGATGTTAATACAAATGGCAGGTCTTGACCAGTTGCTTCTTCATCACAGTTTCAGTAGAACTGGAAGATGACCATTCATCTCTTTGATGTCCTCTCTTCGGGAGATTTTAAAGTGCCTGTTTTGTACACTCAATGCAGATAACCCCAAACATACCTTGAAAAAATAGTCTGTCATTTTTGCATGATGTGATAATATTTCATTTCATCCATGTAGCCAGGTTTTAACCACTTACTACCTTTTTGGTCTCCTCTCTAGAGTCCCAGGATTCATAGATCCAAGTGCAGAGATAATAGCAGTTCAGCCAAAAGAATTTCAGACTTCTCCAAAGTGGCAATTAACACAGGAACTCAGGATGTCATAACTACTTATCATTTTGATAATAATACTACCTGGTAATTATTTATTTTTAACCAGGATGTAATCCAAAGACTGTAAAGCCTCATTTCTCAAAATGATGTCTACGAGCCACCTGCATCAGAATCACCTGGGTGAGGGAGTGGCTTGCTAATTATCAAGACACCCTGCCCAAGTCAAAGCCACCATATTGGAACGTCTAGGAATGGAATAAAGGAATATGCATGTATAATGAGGGACAAGGTGAGTGTGCTGCGCTGTGACACATGAGAATCTCTGCTGTCAAGCCTGAAGTATGTGTCTGAGCCTTTTCTGAAGAAAAGAGTGGGAGAGCTCAGCGATGTATGCCCCAGAGGTTGCTTACATGCATATCCCAGCTACGGCAGTAAGGGAGGCCAATTAGGGAAACAGCCTAGCAAGGAAGAAACAATAATTTTGTAGAGAATAGGCAGCAGTTCTCCTACTCTCCTAGAGGCAAGAACCCTGAACTTATTTGAAATGGGTCAGGGTATACACACCAGGCCTAGTTTAAGGTGTGAACCTGTTGTGCTCATTATATTGAGCTGAGCCCCTACAAGAGGACTTGAACTGTGGCTCTTTGGGTGAATGAAAATGAAAGATCCACCATGTGACACTGGGACTTGGGTGGAGAAGCCAAGGGGAAGACCGAGATGCTGGCTGATTCTACCCGGCAGGGTTGGGAAGAACTATGGGTGTTGTCCCCCCAGCTTAGCTCCTTTGGGGCCATGGAGGCAAAGGCAGGTACTGCGGTGCTGACCACCTCTGACTTGGTGAACCCCAAGGGATGGTATTAGGTGGCTCCTCCTGGAGAGGGAACTCTGGGAAGGGCCACAGTTGGGGGCAGAAGCTAGCTGGGCAGCTGTTTCCAGGAGGGCAAAGTCTCCAAAGCCCAGAGCCAACAGTGGTGGCAGCAGCAATAGGAGGATGGTTATTTCTCATGTTGAAGAAGGAGCAAATTCCTTTTTCTGAATCCCACCTAAGTGATCAAAATCCAAGTGATCAAAATCCCATCCCAGCAGCTGCAGCCGAGGGTGGGTTCTGAGTCCCCAGAGGGAAGAGGAGACAGTGAGGCAACTCTGAGCTAAAATCCCACAGATGGACCGCACTGTAGCTCATAAAGGCAAGTCCTCAAAGGATCCTAAGTGGACAGAGTCAAGAGTTGGAAGCCTGGATTGAAACAAAGGAAGCAGATCCCGGTGATGACTATGAGCCCTAATCAGTGTGCACCTCCTTCCATCGGCGGTGAGGCGAGGCCGCAGAGTGAGGGCTAAGAGTACAGCCAGGATGGGGAGATTAAGCCTGGAGGTGCTTCTGGGGCTGGTCCCTGTCCGGGGCTTGCTTGGGAAGACAGACACTCGGGACTGAGTTTTTCCCAGGCTTGGCATTTTCTACCCAAGGTGTGAGTCTGAGCCTTTCCAGTTTTCTCTGGAAGGAGCTGGAAAAGACACCTGAGGGGTAGGAAAGGAGTTCTCAAACTGTTGATCGCTGGGGTTGTGAATCACAGAAGAGCCGGCTTGGGTGACTGCCTGCCTTTTGAACGCTCCACTGGGGTTGTGGGTGTAAACCTAGTGAGTTTATTATTTGCAAGATCTTGAACACTCTCAGTACATAATGAACACACACACTCAGACGCCCACCTATAAACACACACCAGTAATCAGATACCACAAACCACATAGACTGCCAAAGCTCCTCTAGAGAGAAGAGTTGATACTGATCCCTTTGAATCAGACCTGAGAGGATCATTTTTCAGCAAGAGACAAAGGGAGGAAGGCTGCATTGTCTCAGCAATGCTGGTGAGGGTTCGGATACCAAAACTATCTGGGCTGGAAACCTCGAGCGATCAGGTTCCCTAACCAAACTCGAAGTATTTCCTGGTCTGAGCTGGCCCTAAAATGCCAGAAGTGCCCTGGAGCTCCTGGCATTTTGGTATTTCCAGCAATTAATGGTGTTGAAAAATCCATAGAGGGAAAAGAAAACGTAGGCAGTGATTTCATGAAAGAAAAAAACAAACAAACAAATGCCTACGCAAGGGTCAGAAGGTAAGCCATATTTTTACTTTAATTTGAGGAAAATGTTCAATTCTACGTTTTATCTGCTCCAGATCGCTTGCTGGTATGTGGGACAATGACGGAAAGACTGGTGTCTGTCGAGTCAAGTTGTGGATCTAAGTTTTATCCTCTGTCAATTAGGTATTTCAAGTTTTCAGACAGACTTAAAGTCATTAGTTGGGAATCTTAATGCAAGCAGAGGCTTTCAAAGAGGCCTCTTCCTGGTGCTGCTGAGAAGGCTGAGCGAGGACACACTCAGGCGGTGACCAAGTGCTGATAACTGGAGAGGGGTGAATTTATGAAGTGAGCAGCTCATCAAAAACACAAGTCGCTCAGAATTCATCGAAGCAGGTGCGAAATGACCAGGTTTCAACAGCTGAGGTAGGATGATACTTTGTAATAAGAGAAGCCATTTCTGGGACAGGGTCGAGTGAGACCAAGATTAATCAGGGCAGGCTGCGATGAGGCCAGCGTGCCGGAGCTGGGTTAACCCACGTGGAGATGACAAGCCGGCAGCTCAGCAAGGAATGCAGGCAGAGGGCAGCCACGGGAGGCTCACGCGGACCCCAAGGGCCTCGGGAATGGCTAAAACAGAGTCGCACCCCAGCATCAGGAGGCAACGCGTGCAATGTGTAGCACACTGCAGGCTTTCATTGTATTCCATAAATGAAATATTTATATATGATCGATTTATTAAAATATTTATGTTTTCCATTGAAAATACAGTTTTCAACATTTTGCAAACCAAAAATATCAGCAGACATGGAGGAGACTTTACTAATGATTTTCTGCCTCTTTCTTTCAAACGCTTGAAAAGTCAGTAATGATCCTGTTTGTCTCCTGTTTCAAATTTTTGGTTTCCTTAAAAGGCATTCAGAATGAAATGCAGACTCCTCTTCCTCTTCCTCTTCCTCCTCTTCTTCTTCCTCTTCCTCTTCCTTTTCTTCCTCCTCTTCCTCCTCTTCCTCTTCTTCTTCTTCTTCTTCTTCCTTTTTAGAAGTGCACCAACCCAACAAGGCAGGTAAATTTTATTGATTGTACTTTTTGGAGTTGAGTTAGAAAAACAAAAAACATTATCTTAGGGTACACGTTCTCGGGCCAAGAGCTTGGCGAATAGGACAGTCTTTCCCAGGGTCTGCCAACACCAGAGCAGCTCGGAAATGTCTGCATCTTTGAAAGAAGGGATGCACGCATGCCACAGCCGGCCCCATGAGAAGGGTACTTGGCCAAGAAGTACCCCTGCAGAGCCACACTCTAGAGAAACGACATCACTGAGCTGAGTGAATGTCAGTGCCAGCCTCCAGCACTGTTGAGATTGTTTGCGTTGTGTTTTTAATAAAGAGAAATGGTGTGAAATTCTATGAAGGAAAGAAAATTTTCCAGGTTAACTCAACTTGGGTGATGTTCCTGAAGACCAGACATTCAAAGCAGTGCTGTTTTATTCTTCATGTTTTTCTTTGACTCTGCTTTGAGAGGTCAGAGTGTCAGACAATACCAGCTACGTAATTTGCAGATCCCAGTGAAAAATGAAAATGCAAATCTCCTTGTTCAAAAATTATTAAAACTTTTGGCCAGGCGTGGTGGCTTACACCTGTAATCCCAGCACTTTGGCCAAGGCAGGTGGATCACCTGAAGTCAGGAGTTCTAGACCAGCCTGGACAACATGGTGAAACCCTGTCTCTACTAAAACTACAAGAAAACTAGCCCAGGTGTGGTGGCACACGCCTGTAATCCCAGCTACTCAGGAGGCTGAGGCAGGAGAATCACTTGAACCCAGGAGTTGCAGGTTGCAGTGGGCTGAGATTGCAGCATTGTACCCCAGCCTAGGCAACAAGAGCAAAACTCCGTCTCAAAAAAAAAAAAAATTATTAAGACTTTTAACATGGCAACAACAGGGCATCTGCCAAGAGTGGGGCTCTTTGGAGCTTCACCTCCTGGCTTCAGGGATGCCTCTACCTTCAAATACAGAGCCTAAAGGCTATGAGGCCCCTACTTCTTCCTCCGACAAGGCAGTGCTGTGCAGGTAACTCTTTGAGCTCTGCCAACTTGCTGGAGGTTTCTCTCTTTAGCCTTTGCCAGACCAGTCAAGGAAACTGTGAGTTCTCACTGCAAAAGCTGCAAGGCTAGGGCAGCTTACTGAGCAGAGGCCATAGAAAAGACCAGGTTTTTTCGATTTTATTTCCTAAAGATAACATTTGTCATGGGATCTTTTTCTGACTATAAAAATAATACATGTTTATTGAAGAAACGCAAAAAAAAAAGCAGAAAGAAAACAAATCACCAATAATTCCACCGCATGGACATAACCACTGGTCACATACTGTTATATATCCTCATTTTTTCTACACATGTTTTATATATATGTGTACATATAAATTTTCCAAAATGGGATTATACTATATGATATTGTTTCCAAAACTTTTTCAACTTAATATTTTAATATTTCTCTTTGTCATCAAATATTCTTTAACTGCCTCATTTTTAGGGGTCAGAGAGTGGTCATATGTACATACATACAAATATGGAGAGAGAATGTATTTTTTGCAGTGCATTTAACATACATACATGTGTAATTTATATTAATATTCTCATATATACACATATATGTATATACACAGACGAAAATATATTTATAGTAGATTGTATGAATTTGGTCGTTACTCACAAATACACCATTGTCTATGTCTGGCCACACTAGTCAATGTTTGCTCACTTTGCAGCATTTAAAAGTGAGGAGTTGACTTCACATGTACTCCTGAACCTAAAATAAAGGTTAAAAAAAGGAGGAGTTGAACTGATTTTTTTTTAAATCACAAACCAAAAAAAAAAAAAAAAAAAATCAGGGCACCTCTGTCCTCTGAAACAATTGGCACATTTTGTCCAATAATTAGCTCACTGAGTGCAATCCTGTTGGGTCTAAGCGGTAAATGGCATTTCTTGATTTTCACAGGTGATGATTCATTTGGAATCAACAAATGTTCACCGAGCGGATAACCAGTGATATTCCTGCTCTTCAAACGGGAGCATTTCCTCGTTCCGTCACGCAGGCGGGGGTGGCCAAGAGCCTCCAGATTAAAAAGAATAATACTAATAACACACCAAAATGTTTCAACGCATGAAGGGGTGTTTCAGAAGTGGCTTTTCATTTCAACATTCTTTCAACACTTCCGTCAACTTCTTATAAAATTGATAGTAAATACTTTTTAAAGGGGGGTGTGTGTTTGTGTGTGCTGGTATTTTGGTGTGATTTGTATTGTGTTATTGAAATATGCTACCCTGGAAAATGCTCAGCTATAAATGCCATTCCTTATAAACATGAGCTGGGCTGCTGATGCATGGCTTTGCAGTTCTCTTTGAACTGCAGTTTTGCTGCTCTCTACGGCCTTCTTGCCACAGAGCAAATGTCTGGGAATAAGAAATGGAGAGGCAAAGGTCATGAAGTGATAGTGGAAAGAATCGGCATCTCTCCCGGTAGGCAGGACTGGCTGACATGGATCTACACTTCCCTTGTGCCAGGGCTTGTGCTCGGTGCTGTCATGCAGCTTCTCTCATTAACCCCCAGCAGCTCTTTCAAGTATGACTAGCCCAGTTATTAGAAGGAAATGGAGAATCAGACCACTCAAGTGTCTTGTCTAAAGTCACATCACTATTAGATCCCAAAACTTAAATGGGATCAGATCTTCTCATTCTGCAGGCAACATTGCTTTTCCAACTAATCTGCCCCGCCTCCTTGGAGGGACAGGAATAAGGACCTGCCCTGTCCTATTTCTATGGAGTATTCTGAGGGCGGTTCTGGCACATGGCAGTACCTGGTAGCTTTCAGAATGACTTTTCAGTCTCCACACTTGACAGCATTAGCTAGTGACTGGCTCATGTGTATTCCTTTAAAGATCATAACCTTGGTTAGACAACCCCAGAGGAACAAGCCAGCATTTTCCTAGTGATCTTAACAGTGGCCTAAACTTTTGGATCTTCTCTAAGAGTCGAAGAAAGAAAAAGTGTGTTTGTATGTGTGTGCGTGCACTCATGTGTTTGTGTGTGTACAACAGACATGAAGCAGTCGGGGGTAGGAGCTGGGACACAGGAGGAACAAGCACCTCTGGAACTTCACTCAGTAATATAAGAAAGCTGAAGTGGGCCCACTCGGTGCCGTGGACCCTGCCTGACTTCCTTCCATGGCTCCGTTGCCATGTGCATATCCACATTCATCCCACACCTTTCATTCCACACATATGCACCAATGCAAAAATCTCATGATTTTCTGCAGGGCTATCATGGCTACTCTAAGGGGTCTAAAATGCTTTCTGGGTCAGATTATTTCTAGAGAACAAACTCCTGCTTCCATCAGGCCAGGAGAGGCTGCTAGGTCAGGCAGTGTCTGAGCACAACTCCTCAAGGGAAGGGATTGCTCTCTGATCACCCTCCCTCCACTACAATACACATACACCCAAATACACAATAGGGTTTCCCCCTTGCAGCCAGGTATATCGTTTACTCAAAGAGGAAACCATTAGGAACTTATGAGACAAGCTGGGCCAAGGAAATGCTCATGTCACATGGTCCCACTGCAGTGCTAGTGAGGAAAAGACCTGGAAAATGCACCAAACGCCAGTCACGGACGAACAGCCATGAACTGTGAGGGGAGCTTATACCCCTTCAATGACTGTGGACCTCTACACTCATCCCACCTGACTCTGACCCTCAGAGCTCAGAAATGCTTGTTAAACAACTAAGTGCTCTGACTTATGGGACAGCATCACCTGGGAACTTGTTAGAAATGCAGAACCTCACACCCCACCCCAGATCACTGCATCTGCACTTGAACAAATCCCAGGTGGGCCATGTGAACACAGATGCTCAGCTCTAAACTCCAGAGGAGGGGCTGTCAACCCTGGTTGTCCAGCAGAATCACCTGGAGAGATTCGTAACTGGCCCACCCTTAGTCTGTGATTGAATTTATCAGGGGTGTGGCCCAGGCAGGGGCATGTTTTAACCCCACCCCCACCCATCTAGGGTTGTCAAACATAGCAAATGAAAATACAGAATGCCCAGTTAAATGTGAATTTCAGATAAAATTTTTTTTAGTGTACATATAAATACTGTGCATATTATATACAATATTTGGGACACACATTAAGAAGTTATTTGTGTTTATCTGAAATGTAAGTTTAACTGAGCACTCTGTATTTAATTTGGCAACCCAGTCCCCAGGTGATCCTAATGTACATCCAGGGTTAAGAACCTCTCTTCTAAATCAGGCCTATTGTTATGCAAATATTTGTCCTGAAATTTCCCAAATGATCCTGATGTTAACTATTGTCTCTCAAGATGGTCGGGGATCATACTTTGGAAGGATGGCCTTTCTCATAATGGTCTTGAGCAACTACAGGGCCCATGCAAGTCTACTAATGGCCAGTGGATGGAGAAATTGAGTTGCCAGGTGACCCATACATAGATGTCCGGTATTTAATAATTTTGTCCTGTGTCGTGTATTCACTTTGTTGGGACTCCCTAAATGTCCTGTACTCCACTACTTTTAAAATAAATTACCAAAATGCAGCAGTTAAAGCTATTTTTCAAGTTTAATTAGGTGTCCTATATTTTTATTTGCTAAGTCTGGCAACTAAATGGAGAAACCACTCGCTAAAATCCTGGGGAATTTATCCTGAGAAATGCGTCCTCCCAGATTCAGTACTTGTCTCGACCTCTGTTAAGTTTTTCACTCCAGATCTCTGAACTTCAGCAGGTCAAGTCTGCTAGAAAAATGTGGCTACTCTACCAGCCAAGAATTTCAGTTCATTCTTTGCTGTTCCTGTTAAGTTGAATTTAATAGTTTGGCATTTATCTCACTCATATTTCACACATGGGATAAATTAATATTGACAGACATTTGTTGCTAATAAAATGATCCCAAACTTCTTGGTACTTTCTTGTATTATTTTGTAAAGAGTAAAATTAAGGCAAGCAGTGGCTATAAAAACAGGGAACGGGGACTCACAGATAAGTCAGAATGCATATGAAATGACTATTCACAGACTGCTGACTCCCACATGGAACCCTGAGTTGCAGATTCTACAGAAAAGACGGGGAGGTTGGTGGCTCTCAAGTGTGCTCAGTCAAATAACACAAACATCTTAAGAAACTCTCTGTGAGAGTCTTGATTGGGACCCAGTTGGTTGAGGGGAGGTGAGGTTGGGAAGGGGAGTGAGACGATGATGACCTTATGCTAGAGAGAGCCCAAGGGGACAACTGAAGCCCAGGTCAGCCTCCTCTGGGAAAGAACCGTATTTTTGTCATTTTCTCTCCCTCATATTCCCTGTCCTGATTCCTATTCCATCTTTACTGTGGGCCAGGGAACAGCAAAGTATCCGTGTGTGAATGAAGGCTGAACGGATACCAAGTCTTAATTTGCAAGCTGGATGTCCAGGTTGAAGAATTATCCCAGTAGGCATCAAGAAAGAAGGAAGAAATGAAAAGAATGACAAAAGAGTTAAGAGATATGGAAGACAGACATAGAAGTGCCAACATTTTCTAATAGCATCCCAGAAGGAAAAATGAGAATAAACGGAGGGAAGGAAATGGTGGTCCAAGCAGACAACAAACAACCACACGTGTGAAAGATTGGAACAGCATGATTAGTGAGGCTAATATATATTAATATAAGTGCTATTATATACAATAAATCACATGTATACATCTCTTCATCCCCAACAAACAAGATTCATATTCTTTTCAAGCTCATAGGGACTTCACAAAAACTGGACATGTGCTTGGTTGCAAAAAGATTAAAAACATTTCAAGGCATTCATGCCATTCAGACTAAATTCTCTGACCACAGTGCAATAAAATTAGAAACCTATAAAATGGTAGTTTTCATAAAATTCCATATGTCTAGGCACCAATAAAGATACCACTGAACAACATTTGATTTCAAGAGAAAATCAGTTAGAAAAGTGATTAAAATATGTAGAGCTTTGTGGCAAGAAAAGCATTGCATTTCAAAGTTAGTGGAATGGAGCTAGAGCAGTGCTTCCAGGACTATGGAGAACCTTAAATACATGGAACAGAAACCAGGAAAGGTGGAAAATGAGCTATTTAACTCAAGAAGGTAAAGAGTAATGAAACCTACATAACGAAACAAGAAGAAAAGAGATAAGGGATGTAAACACTGAGAGAGACAAAGAGAAAGAGAATAACGCATATGAAAAATGAAAGCCAGTCTTCTGGAAAGCCCATATGAATCATTAAAGAATGGGCAGCAAGGATTACAAATAAATGAAATATATAGCAGAAAGAGAATAAAATTATAGCAATACTAGAGTTTTAAAAAGTATTACAGTGTAAATACAGTATATATAGTATATAGATGTCCTCTATATAGATATAAGGTATTATTTGCTTATAAAAGTAATTTGTATATACACAGATAGATGTCCTCTGTATATATACAAATTACTTACATAGACACATACACACACATATATACAAATGTGATCCTGGGACCAGCATCGCCTGGGAACTTCTGGAAAATGCAAATTCTCAGGCTCCTTCCCAGACCTACTCAATCAGAAACTGGGATTAGGGCCAGGAATCTGGGTTTTAACATGCCTCCTCCCACCCGAGGTGATTCTGATACCTGATAGAGTGTGAGGACCTTTGGTATAGGTGATAAATGCTATGGAGAAAAAGCAGGCAAGGGGTACATCATCATGGAGAAGGATGTTTCTTATTTCAAATAGAATAATTAGGAAAGATCGCATTGCTATGGGTGACTTTTGAGCAGAGCCCCTAAAAGAGATAAGGAAGAGAATGATGCAGATATATGAGTGAAGAGTGTTCCAGGCAGATAGAGTGGCAAGTGAAAAGGGCCTGAGGCTGGACCATGCTTAATGTGTCCAAGTAAAACCAGCTCAATTCTTCCATAGAAGTGAAGCTTGATAAATTTACACCTGTCGTATCTAAGTTCCTTTCTCAGGAAACCTACCATCAGGCCTCCCAGATACTATTCAGGAACTGAGGCTTTTCAGATCCCCACACCTGGGCAATAAGACGCACCTGCTGCCTGTTGAACAGCTCCTCTTTCTCACCCCCTCCTTAATTCCTATTTTCCTGCACATGATTACAATGAGACATCAGATACCAGACCTTTCATCTGACCACCTGCCACCTGCTGAGCAACTCTTCCTTGCAGCTTCTGTGTTTCTTCCCCACTATATAAGCTCCTAACTTTAGTCAGGGCTGGGAAAGGTGAGTTGGAGGCTTGTCTCCCATCTCTCCAGCTGATGTCGCCTGAAATGAAGCCTTCCTTCCCTGGCAATACTCATCATATGAGAGATTGGCAACCAGACCTAAGCTGAACCCCTGGCATTCGGCAACACAAGGAACAGCAAAGAGGTCAATATAGCTGAGGAAAGTGAACCAGGAAGAGAGTATTAAATGCAGTTGGAAAGGTGAAGTTGGGGGAAGGGTTATGGGAGCAGATCCCACTGGACCTGTCCCTGAATTGCTCACGAGATGAGAGCATTTCCCTTTACCCTGGGTATACTTTGGTGGATCAGCTGATCTCATTCCTTAAAAACTCCCCAAGTCGCCTATCACAGGGAGAATTTTACATAGGGAAACTGATTACAAAGGGACGGAGGCATGGAGAAGCCAAATATACAGGTTGAACCACATATGGGGCACCTCAGAACCCCCCAAATCTTCCACCCCTGCAGCCTAGTAGCAGGCTTGCCGGCTGCCTGGGGGTCTCCCAGGGCAGTTCTTGCTTGCTCCTGCCATCTGAGCCACTTGGCCCTTGTCTTAAAGGAATGGCAGGAGTTCTCAACATGGGTACTCATTCATTTTGGAGAGCAGGCAAAATTACTTCTACAAGGAGTGGGAAGCTGACCCAGAGGGCAGAATGTTCTTCATATTTCCCTTTTCCCCTCTTCCCTTTCCTTACCCCTTTCCTCCCATCTTCTCCATGGCACTTTGGCTGGAAGGGACTCACATTTCTGTGGCACTCCAGGGCCACAGTCAGCCAGGTGAAAAAACTGCACATCAGGGTCAGCTTTCCTTTCTGTCGTCTCACAGAACTTGTACTCTTGCTTTTCTTTGCTAAAAAGCAGCAGACCTCATGGTTAGGAGCACAGACTTGAGAGAGAGACAGATGTGCCTCGAAGCCAGTTCTGACTTCGTCAGTTACAAGCTTGGACAAGCCACTTTGCTAAGCCTCATTCTCCCTGTCTTTAAAACTATTCAATTGTATTGACCTCACTGAGCCTTGTCATGAATTTCAGCTAGGTAACCTGTAAAGAGCCTGCATATTTGCCTCTCACTTATCTCATACTCAGTAATTGCACTTCTGTTGTCATTACTGAATTTATTATTTTTAACAGCCCACCCCAAATCAGATTCCCACATGCCAGTGTTAGTGGGTCCTGTTTTCACTGAATGTAATTCCTGGGCCTATATTGCCTTAGATCCATTCTGTATCCTTCTCTGTTCTGCTTCCCCTCACAAATGAGGAGACTGCATCTCCTGGGGCTTCCAGGCAAGTGACTTTGAATGGGTTCACCCAGAGGTAAGGTAGGGGAGAAGCCAGGGCATTTCTTCCCTTCCTGCTCTATCTGGGTGGCATACTTGCAGAGGCTGTATCTTCCCTGGGGCTTTAGCTCCTGCCTTATGGTCCCCAGCTTTCATTGAATGATCCTCATCCTTAGGACTTGGTGAGATGGTTTGGCTGTCTCCCCACTCAAAATCTCATCTTGAATTGTAATCCCCATAATCCCCATGTGTCAAGAGTGGGACCAGGTGGAGGTAACTGGATCATGAGGGTGGTTTCCCCCATGCTGTTCTCATGATAATGAGTGTGTCTCACAAGATCTGATCATTTTATAAGCATCTGGCATTTCCTCTGCTTGCACTCACTCCATCCTTCTACACTGTAAAGAAGGGGCCTGCTTCTCCTTCGCCTTCTGCCATGAGTGTAAGTTTCCTAAGGCCTTCCAAGCAATGCAGAACTGTGAGTCAATTAAACCTCTTTCCTTTATAAATCACCCGGTCTGGGGTATTTTTTCATAGCAGTGTGAGAACAGACTAATACAGTAAATTGGTACCGAAGTAGTGGGGCCACTGCTGTAAACATACTCAAAAATGTGGAAGTGACTTAAGAACTGGGTAACAGGCAGAGGTTGGAACAGTTTGGAAAGCTCAGAAGACAGGAAGATGTGGAAAAGTTTGGAACTTCCTAGAGACTTGCAGAATGGTTTGGACCAAAATGCTGATAGTGATTGGACAATGAAGTCCAGGCTGAGGTGGTTTCAGATGGAGATAAGGAACTTCTTGGGGCCTGGAGCAAAGGTGACTCTTGCTATGCTTTAGCAAAGAGATTGACAGCATTTTGCCCCTGCCCTAGAGATCTATGGAACTTTGAACTTGAGAGAGATGATTTAGGGTATCTGGTGGAAGAAATTTCTAAGCAGCAAAGCATCCAAGAGGAAGCAGAGTACAAAAGTTTGAAAAACTTGCAGCCTTATGATGCAATAGAAAAGAAAAAGCCATTTTTCTTTAGAGAAATTCAAGCCAGCTGCAGAAATTTACTTAAGTAAAGAGGAGCTGAATGTTAATCACTGGGACAATGGGGAAAACGTCTCCAGGGCACATCACAGACCTTCACAGTAGCCTCTCTCATCACAGGCCCAGAGGCCTGGCAGGGAAAATTAGGCTGGGCCCTGCTGTATGCAGCCTCAGAACATGATGCCCTGCATTCCAGCTGCTTCAGCTCCAGCAGTGGCTAAAAGGGGCCAAGGTATAGCTCAAGCCATTGTTTTAGAGGGTGCAAGCCCCAAGTCTTGGTGGCTTCCATGTGGTTGAGCCTGTGGGTGCACAGAAGTGCACAGAAGTCAAGAATTGAGGTTTGGGAACCTCTGCCTAGATTTCAGAGAATGTATGGAAACACCTGGATAACCAGGCATAAGTTTGCTGAAGGAGTGGAGCCCTCAAGGAGAACCTCTGCTAGGGCAATGCAGAAGGAAAATGTGGAGTTGCAGCCCCATACAGAGTCCCCATGGGAATACTGCCTAGTGGAGCTGTGAAAAGAGGGTCACCATTCTCCAGACCCCAGAATGGTAAATCCACTGACAGCTTGCACCATGCACCTGGAAAAGCCACAGACACTCAACACCAGCCTGTGAAACAAGCCAGGAGGGGGGCTGTACCCTGCAAAGCCAAGGGGCAGAGCTGTGAAGGCTGTGGGAGCCCATTTCTTGGATCAGGACGACTTGAATGTGAGACATGGAATCGAAGGAGATCATTTTGGAACTTTAAGGTTTAATAACTGCCCTATTGGATTTTGGATTTGCATGGGGCCTGTAGCCCCTTTGTTTTGGCCAATTTTTTCTTATTCAGAATGAGTATATTTATGAGTATATTTACCCAATGCCTGTACTCCCATTGTATCTAGGAAGTGTCTAACTTTTTTTTTTTTTTTTTTTGAGACGGAGTTTCATTCTTGTCACCCAGGCTGGAGTGCAATGGCACGATCTCAGCTCACTACAACCTCCACCTCCCTGGTTCAAGTGATTCTCCTGCCTCAGCCTCCTGAGTAGCTGGGATTACAGGTGTGTGCCACCAGGCCCAGCAAATTTTTTTGTATTTTTAGTAGAGATGGGGTTTCATCACGTTGGCCAGGCTGGTCTCAAACTTCTGACCTCAGGTGATCCAACCACCTCGGCCTCTCAACTTGCTTTTGATTTTACAGTCTTCTAGGTGGAAGGGACTTGCCTTGTCTCAGATGAAACTTTGGACTTGGACATTTGGATTAATGCTGGAATGAGTTAAGACTTTGGGGGACTGTTAGAAAGGCATGATTGTGCTTTGAAATGTGAGGACATGAGATTTGGGATGGGCCAGGAGTGGAATTATATGATTTGGCTGTGCCCCACCCACAATCTCATCTTAAATTGTAGTCCCCATAATCCCCATGTGTCAAGGGCAGGACCAAGTGGAGGTAATTGGATCATAGGGGCAGTTTCCTCCATGCTGTTTTTGTGATCATGAGTGAGTCTCACAAGATCTGATGGTTTTATAAGTGTCTGGCATTTCCCCTGCTTGCACTCACTCTGTCCTGCTGCCCTGTGAAGAGGTGCCTGCTTCTCCTTTGCCTTCTGCCATGATTGTAAGTTTGCTGAGGCCTCCCCAGCCATGCAGGACTGAGTCAATTAAACATCTTTCCTTTATAAATTACTCAGTCTTGGGTATTTCTTCATAGCAGTGTGAGAAGGGGCTAATATACTTGGGAACATTGCTTCTTTCTTTTCCCCATATGGCTTAGGGGGTGGCAGTGGATTTCCAGCTCTTTCTCATCTTTGGGTTAATATTTTCTGTTTCTTTATGCTTCTTCATTTCTCCTTCCCTTTGTAATTTTTTCCTAAATTCAGTTCTCTCTGTGATAATATTAGATGTGGTTTTTATGTTTCTGATTAGAACATGATAGATACTCATGTCTTGCAATGAATATTTGCTCCCTTGTTTAGGATTGGTATGAATCCCCCATTCCTTGACACTGCCTGGGAAAACAAACAAACAAACAAACAAACAAACAAAAAACCTAGCTCCTATGGAAATAGTTCAGAGTATTTATTTCAGGCTTTCATTGGTTCTGCCCCTGCCAACTTAAAAATGAAGGGCTTTCTCTGCTAAACTATGACCTAAACTAGAATCATATTGGAAATGTTGGAATGTAGAATGTTGGAAAAGGGAGAGAAATCCACAAGCTGTCTATACTTGATGCAGGAACAATTTCTAAGGAGTAGAGAAGGTATGACTTTTCAAAATGGAGAAGGTCTTCTTTGCATCTAAAAATCTGTAGATTCTCAATTTTAAAACTACACAGCTACAGTAATCAAAACAGTATGGCACCAGTGTAAGAATAGACATACAGACCAATGGAATAGAACTGGCAGCCCAGAAATAAACCCTCACATCTATGGTCAATTAATTTTCAACTAGGGTGTCAATACTATTTAAGGCAAAAGGATAGTCTTTTTATCAAATGGTGCTGGGAAAATGATCTCTGTGCAATAGAATGAAGTTGAAACCTTACATCATACCATAGGCAAAAGTTAACTCAAAATAGATCAAAGATCTGAATTTAAGAGCTGAAACTGTTAAACTCTTAGAGGAAACATAGGGAAATATCTTCATGACTTTGGATTCGGTGTTGGCTTCTTAAATATAACACCTAAAGCATAGACAACAATCACAAAAATAGGTCAACTGAACTTCATTAAAACTTGAAACTTTTGTATACCAAAGGACACTATCGAGAGTGAAAAAACCCGTAGAAAAGAAAAAACACTTGCAAATCATATCTCTGATAAGGGATTAATATCCAGAATACATTAAAACTGCAATTCGATAACAAAAAGATAAACAGCCCAATTAAAAAATGGACAAAGGACTTAAACATTTTCTAAAGAAGATATGCAAATGGCAACAAGCACATGAAAAAGATGTAATATCATTAGTCATTAGGAAAGTGCAAGTCAAAACCACAGTGAGATGCCACTTCACACCCACTAGGATGGCTATAACAGAAAAAGACAAAAACAGAAAATAACAAGTGTTGGTGAGGATGTGGAGAAATGGAAACCTTTGTACATTGCTAGTAGGAAGGTAAAATTGTGCAGTCACGTGGAAAACAGTCTGGTAGTTCCTCAAAAAGTTAAATGTAGAATTACTAGTAATTCCACTCCTAAGTATAGACCTAAAATAATTGAAAAGAAGAGTTCAGACAGATATATGCCAATGTTCATGGAGCATTATTTACAATAACCAAAAGGTAGAAGCCAACTAATTGTCCATCAACAGATGAATGGATAAACAAAGTGTGGTATATACATGCAATGGAATATTATTCCGTCCTAAAAAGAAACAAAACCCTGATACATGCTGCAACATGGAGGAACCTTGATATCATTAGGCTAAATGAAAGAAGCCATCCATAAAAAAACAAATAATGTACATTTCTACTTACACAAAATATCTAGAATAAGCAAATTCAGAGAGACAGAAAGTAGATTAGAAGTTACCAAGGGCTGGAGAAAGAGAGAAGTTGAGAGTTGTTGCTTAATGGGTACGGAGTTTCTGTTTGGGGTGATGTTTTGGAAATAGTGGTGATGGTTGCACAGCAGTGTGAATGTAATTCATGCCATTGAATTGGACACATAAAATGGTCAAAATGGAAAATTTTATATTATGTATATTTTACATATATATCTATATATAGGTATTTATGTATATTTTACATATATATCTATATAGAGATATTTATGTATATTTTACATATATATCTATATAGAGATATTTACGTATATTTTACTTATATATCTATATAGAGATATTTACGTATATTTTACATATATATCTATATAGAGATATTTACGTATATTTTACATATATATCTATATAGAGATATTTACGTATATTTTACATATATATCTATACAGAGATATTTACGTATATTTTACATATATATCTATACAGAGATATTTATGTATATTTTACATATATATCTATACAGAGATATTTATGTATATTTTACATATATATCTATACAGAGATATTTATGTATATTTTACATATATATCTATACAGAGATATTTATGTATATTTTACATATATATCTATAGAGATATTTATGTATATTTTACATATATATCTATAGAGATATTTATGTATATTTTACATATATATCTATAGAGATATTTATGTATATTTTACATATATATCTATAGAGATATTTATGTATATTTTACATATATATCTATAGAGATATTTATGTATATTTTACATATATATCTATACAGAGATATTTATGTATATTTTACATATATATCTATACAGAGATATTTATGTATATTTTACATATATATCTATACAGAGATATTTATGTATATTTTACATATATATCTATACAGAGATATTTATGTATATTTTACATATATATCTATACAGAGATATATTTATGTATATTTTACATATATATCTATACAGAGATATTTATGTGTATTTTACATATATATCTATACAGAGATATTTATGTATATTTTACATATATATCTATACAGAGATATTTATGTATATTTTACATATATATCTATACAGAGATATTTATGTATATTTTACATGTATATCTATACAGAGATATTTATGTATATTTTACATATATATCTATACAGAGATATTTATGTGTATTTTACATATATATCTCTCTATATAGATATTTATGTATATTTTACATATATATCTATATATAGATATTTATGTATATTTTACATATATATCTATATATACAGATATATATGTAATTTTTAAGCCTGTAGATTGCTGGGCCAGACGTGAACAGGGATCAGTATGATTTCTATATAAGTTTCATGGTGACCATCCCACCCTCACCCACTGCAGCCAGCCCCATTATCTTGGCTCCCCAACTCTTCTTTCCTGGGTAGATTTTTTGAGTCCAGTTTCTTCTTGAGGATCTTTGCACACAGAGGGTACAGGCTTCTGGGAGTTATGATGTGTAAGAGCAAGGGGCTGGGGGTCAGCAGGATAGACACATATTGTTTTGAGGGTAGACAGGGAGAGGTTTCATTCAGCAGCTACTGCGAGGGGGAGCTTTGGGGTAAGGGCAAGATGTCTAAAAGGTTATCAGGCATGCATTAAGAAAATCTATTATAAAGATCGATGTAACTCTCCAAGGAAGGCTGCAGCAAGATTGCTGTTTCTCTGAATGCAACACTGTGCAAAGGCAGAGCTGCAGGGAATGTCTGATTTTGTGCAAGTTACATATTCAATGGACAAATGGTCATTTGTCTCCCAAAGGAGGCAGTCCAGCCCCATCCCCCATTAGTACTGTTTTCCACTAATGACCTGAAGGATGCCTATCTGTAGGCATTACAGGCAAGACCGTGCAACCAAAAACAGCAAAAATGTTCTTCCAGGAAAATTCATATGGTAAAACTCCCTTAGACACCATTTTGCTCTCAGAGATATACTTTTGACCATTAACATTCCACAAACTCTAGCAGCAGCTATCCAAATCTGTACCACACTCAGTTTTCCTCACTGACAGGCTCTCCCACCCCCAAACAAAGTTTGATCTTCTTTCAGCCTCTGCACATGGCCTGCCCCCAGATCTGGAATGTTCTCCTACCTGGAATGTCCTCTCTACTCCTGTCTGCTCATCTAAATCCCACTCGACCAGAAACCCACCTCTTCTTCAGAGCCCATTCCAGTCTCCAATTTGCAATAATGTCTCCCCAGCCTGATCTCCTCTAGTCATTATTTTTTCCGCCTCACATTTTGGGCCTTACTAATGCTCTGATTCCTTTTGTTCTTTCATTGATATGGGGATTGTCTAACCCCTGCCTACAGACTGCGGTTTCCTTGCAATAAGGGTCACATCACACACTCCTAGGGCTTTTCAGTGTGACACTAGCCTAGCACTATGCCAGACACATAACAGGTAGTTAGCAAAAATCTGTGTATTTGCTTCGAGTTGATGCAGAAGATCTTCTCATTTCCTAATCTCAGCACCACCCACCAGATACATGTTTTTTGTCTCATTTTTAATTGTGCAACATGATGTCATGCCACATACTGAGTTTACTTTGCAAAGTGATTTACTAGTGGAAGGTGTTATTATAACTACACGAGGACCACCCTCCTCACTGTCTTTGCTAGCTGAGTCCCAGTTTTGTCCAGATAGCAATATGGTTGGCCCTGGGGGATGAATGTGATTATGACAGGCCGCCTGTGAGGCCAGTGGCAGTCAAGTCACCCAGTTGTAAGTCAGGTGACCCTGTGAGATATAAAAGTCGACTGGGGATTTCTGGGAAAGATTTGGGGTTTTTTCTTGTTAAAAAGTAGCCACTCATAGAAGGAAAGTATTTTGCCCACTTCTCTGCCTTCCTTTTTGGGAAGCTGTCAAGTGAAGAACATGATTTTGGAGCCGTGCAGCCATCTTATGGCCGTGAGGGAAAAGTAGCTGACAAACAGAGGACGGCAGAGAACAAAGACAGAAGGAATATGCATCCTTGACAACATCCTTGAGCCATTAAACTTAACTTGGAGTCTTTTCTTTTTAAGCTTTTTGTGATGTGAGAAAAATAAGTATATGAATTAATTGCAAATGTCTACTATGTTGCCTTCACCCCACTCTAGACCTTCCAGGGCAACCCAGGTGGGCCAGGCTAGTGAAGGTAAATCCCACATGCAGCTCTCTTTTCTCCCTCTGACCCCGTTTCCTCCTCCAGCCTATAAAGCTGGAAGATCCAACCTTGGGATGGGACAGACATGAATTCAAACAGCACCTATCTCTATGATGCCTCTATTTTACAAGCTCATCACGATTCTAAGAACTGACTAAATCACTGAAAATGTTTCCAGGCCTCAGACTCAACAAACGAGTCCTTTTCTGGACTTATCAAATCTGTGCAAAAAGGACATTTGTGATAAGCACTATGAATGAGAAACATCTGGTCATGTCAACTCACAGAATGGTAAGGGTGGAGGAGAAAGTGGAATGAGCGTCTAAAAGGAGGATATCTTAGTCTTGTTTTCACTGGATCCTTAATGCCTTCTTTTGCTTACACAGTCACAATGAAATAATCACTCATGATTCATGGTGATGTTCTTTTTTTTTAACAGATTTTTTTCTCCTGATTAAGATGATGATCTCTCAAGTTCTAAGGAGCCAAGAAAGCTTAGCCTCAAATGATTTTTCATTAGAGACATAAAACCAAGGACCTCCTGACTTGGCACATCAAGAGTTATTTAATGATAATGAAAAACCCCATAATTCTGATATCTTTCTTGACCTGCCCGTTAAAAGCTCAGGCCATGCACTCTGATAGCTAGTCTTGGATAGGTTTATTTCTCTGCCGACATGAGGAAAGTATTTTTCTTCTCCAAGTCCCAATCAACCAGCAGCTAGTGAAAGACAGTGTCCCCAACTCCCACACAAGGCAAAGGGATTGTTCTAATACTTTACAAATCAAAAGGCTTTAAATCCTGTTTAATAATGGGAAATTTTAAGGCTTTTATATGAAGCTTTTGCATTTTTTAAAACATTCTTTTGGAATAAGATCCAAATCTTTGGCACACAGATGAGACACATGAAGTATAAACTGAAACCATTTGCATTATTTGAGGAAACAAATGCTTTCACTGTACTACAAGGCTATTGCAGAACCTAGTGAGGAGTTTTAATGTGAGAGAGTAGAGAGGATACTTTTGAATAATTCTCATAGCCAGGAACCTTATCTATACATGAGTGATAGAAACCAAGATTCCATTTACAGAAGGGCAAATACAAATATTTGTTCACTATTATGTTCAGACATCCTTGTAATTTAAAAAAGAAAGTAAATTAAAATGAAAAATATGATAAAGATTTTCACCTATCAAATTTTGAAGGAATTAAATATACATATACATATATTCACACATACAGCAATGCACCACTTAACATTTTGGTCAAAAACAGACTGCATATACGACAGTGGTCCCATAAGAGTATACTGTATTTTTACTTTACCTTTTATATGTTTAGATACCCAAATACTTACCATTGTGTTACAACTGCCTACAGTATTCAATACAGTAACTTGCTGTACAGATTTGTAGCCTAGGAGCAATAGGGCATACCGTATAGCCAGTTATACTGTAGGTTATACTCTCTAGATTTGTGTAAGTAGATTCTGTGATTTTGGCATAATGAAACCACCTAATGATGCATTTCTCAGCACATATCCCCATCATTAAGCAATGCATGACTATATATGTGTCTGTCTGTGTGTGTGCATGTATATATATAATATGTATATATAAACATGCCAGCTATAGGATTGTGATACACAGACTTTGCGGGAGTCTAAATTGGTACATTTTTGGCAAGAAATATGACATTTCTATTAAGAAGAGTTAAAAGATCCATCCTTTTTTAACCCAGGAATTCCATCTTGAGGAACTTTTATATAGTAGACCCAATTAGAGGTAGATGCTGTGCTCACAATGCCTCCCAATGGCCTTGTGTGTATGAGAGACTGTTAAGTGTTGATTGAGCCAAGATCTGACTTCAGCCAAGCAAACTCTCAGCAGTGGGGAGACAGGGAAACTAAATGCCTGGAGAACTTCTTGGGCCACCCCTTCCTGATGTGCGATTATCTACCTTGTCTCCTACTCAAAGAGCTACTCCTAGCTCCTTCCAGTCATCTCCATTTTTGCATAACCAGCCAGAGTTGCGCACCTTTGAAATGTTCATATTCCTTGACTCAGTGTTTCCACCTTAGGAATCTGGCCTATGGAATTAATCTGAAATTTGGACACAAAGAATACCAGGATCACTTCTAATATAAAAAGGCAAAAACTCTAAGTTCTCAAGGATTGGGAAATCATTGAGTATCTTATGTTTCAGTCAAACAAATTAAAAATTATGAAGCCATTTAAAATTGTGTTTCCAAAGACATTTTAATGACATAGAGAAATGCTTATGCTATAATGTCAAATGAAAAATAAAACTCTATGAAATTATAAATATAGTCTAATGTCAACTACACATTATATATGTGTGCACTTAAAAATGAATGGAGAGACATAAAACAGTTATGTGCAGTAGTAAGATTTTGAGTATTTTTCTTCTCTCTCTTTTTTTTTTTTTTGAGACAGAGTCTCGCTCTGTCGCCCAGGCTGGAGTGCAGTGGCGTGATCTCGGCTCACTCTAAGATCCACCTCCCGGGTTCACGCCATTCTCCTGCCTCAGCCTCCCGAGTAGCTGGGACTACAGGTGCCTGCCACCATTGGCTAATTTTTTGTATTTTTAGTAGAGGCAGGGTTTCACCGTGCTAGCCAGGATGGTCTGTATTTTTATTTTCTTTAAATCCTTTTTTCAATTTCAAAATTTTCATCACATTACTTTTATAGGCAAAAACATATGTTATTTTAAGTAATTAGAATAAGGTAGACTCTGGTTTTACTTGTGTTCACTGTTAGTGAATGAAATGCAGTTCAATCAGATAGTTTGGGGTAGTGGCCTCCACCTGGCTTCACATTAAAGTCGCTTTTATCTGCTTATCTGTCTATTCATTGTTTTTGCCGTAATGTTTACTTTACTTTCCTAGAGTCAAAGAAGAGCTAAGTTCAGCATGTGCTCATTAAAAAGCACTAATGTTCCAGCAGTTTCCTGGCACCTTGATCTCATCTCCTCTCACAGCTGCCTCACTTGCCAGTGGCTCAGTCCCACCTCTGTCCTGGGGCCACTCCTGGCTTTAGAAGAAAGGGTTGAACTAGGCTCCATTCAACGTTTAGGGTCTGGGCATTAAGCCTTGCTGTTGTCCATCTCAGACATCACACAGCTCCAGTAATCTGCCTTGCCCTGCTTAGCCAAACATCTGGCTCTTTCTTTTGCCCTGGGCAAGGTAATGGGCACAAGACCACAGCATCTCTAGATGGGGTTTTGGCATGCCTCCTCCATTTCCTTTTCTCTTTCTCTAACACAAAGGTTATGACCTAGTGATACATTTTCCAGGTGCTGCTTGCCTGTCAGATTGCCTGTTGGGACACGAGGAGCTTTAAAATTGTACCCATGCCCAGGTGATTCTAATTTAATTCATGGGTAGGGAGAGGGGAAGCCTGGAATCAGCATTTTTAAAGCTCCCCTGGGGATTTTAACATACAGCTAGAGTCCAAACCACTGGTCTAGGGTTCCTGTAGATTGAATCTCTGTGATTACAGCCTACTGAGCTCGGTAAGCTTTAACTCGATGATTTATACTGATGAAAATGACTTCCCTGTCTGTGCAAAAGATTCAGTCATTTCAGACATGTGAACCAGCCCTCATGTGACTTTAACTAGTTTCTCTTCCTCCAAAACTAAAATCATGTCTAGCTCCCCAACTCCAGGCTGTGTTTCCAGAAGCCCGCTGGCCATCTACAAGTGTGTTCTCTAGATCTCTCAGCTCCACATACCCTAGACTGTCCCACTGGTCCTCTCTTCCTGGCCTCTTCCTATGCCTTGTCATGTCATTAATGTCACTATAATCACACCACATCCAAGTTAGACATTTCTAATTCATTTCCTTTATCCTTACCATCAAATTCCACGAAAGAGGACTCATCAATGTATTAGCTTTCAAAAGTCAGGCTTCAGAGAGAAACGTGGGAAGAGTCTGGGTGTGACCTTGGAGAAACACATCAAACACATCAAAACCCATTTGGTCCCAGCACTTTGGGAGGCCGAGGCAGGCGGATCACGAGGTCGGGAGATCGAGACCATCCTGGCTAACGCGGTGAAACCCCGTCTCTACTAAAGGTGCAGAAAATTAACCGGGCGTGGTGGCAGGCGCCTGCAGTCCCAGTTACTCGTAGTCCCAGCTACTCGGGAGGCTGAGCCAGGAGAATGGCATGAACCTGGGAGGCAGAGCTTGCAGTGAGCCGAGATCGCGCCACTGCACTCCAGCCTAGGCGACAGAGCCAGACTCCGTCTCAAAAAACAAACAAACAAACAAAAACACTTTTGGAAACTCCATTTTTCAAACACTGCAGGGCAAACTGCCAAGGTCAATGCCCTCATTTCTCACCTTTGTATGGAGTCTCCTGCCTTTGTATTTCTCTCTCAACTCCATCTCCTCTCCTTCAGTCTCTGTGGCTGACCTCACCGACCCTTGTTTCTCACCTGAGCTACTGGGACAGCCTGTCTGCCATTTGTTCTCCCCAGTCAACCCATGTCATCAGTATTCACACCACTCCTATTTTGGGCACCTTGGAGTACTCAGACCTTAGAGTCAGCCAGCCTGGGTTTGATTCCCACCTCCAGCACTTTCTAGCAGAATGATCTTGGACAAGTAACCTTGCCTCTCTGTGCTTCGATTTCCTCATCTGTAGCATAAGAAGAAAAATTATGGTGCTTACTCCATTAAGTTGTTAGAAACACTGAATTAGTTAAGAAACTCCTCAGACCAATTCCTGGTACAAACTAAGCACCATGTCTATTTGCTATTATTATTTGTATCAATAATATTCGGTTATTAAATAGAGTCCAACTCCTTAAAAAGGTCATCCGGGCCTGCCACACTCTGACTCCTTCCTGCCTTCCAGCCTAATCCTTTACTACCCTACTCCCACACACCAGCATTTGCCCGGCTAGATTATTCAGCTATAATTTCCTGCCTCCTGGCCTTTGCTTACATTTTGTTACCTGGGATGCCCTTATCCTCATTTCTAGCTATGGAAATTCTGTGAATTCTTCAAGTCCAAATCAGAGGCACACTTATTCTTGACCACTTTACTGATGCCCCAACTTGGAACTAGTTTCTCCCTCCGAGGTGACGTATTTGCCCTTACTTTTTACATTTGACAATTGTGCTTTGTATTACAGGAGGCATTTGTGGCCTCCTCTTTCTCCTACCTCCCCAACAACCCCAGATGGTCCAGGAAACTGTGAGTTCCTAAAGGACGGGTTCTTGTCTTGTCCACATTTTAAATACATTTAAGTTTTCCCATTTATACTTTATGACCTTGTGCTTAACAAAATGCCTGAAGTAAAGGAAGTTTTGCAAAAGTTTGTTGAAGAGAATTATTGAATGTCTATGAACACTCTTATGTCTATTCCAAGCTGAAACAGACACTCAGTAATTATCTGGTGACTATAAATAGGGTGTGAAATTGGACACTCAGAACAAAATAGCCTCTCTGAGATCCAAGTGGTCTGACCTGGGTGTCTACACTGATGAGACTAGTGCTACGAGTCTAAGATATCCATTGCTCTGTGTGTGTCTGTTCATAACTTTTTGGTTGCAAGTAATATAAAACCTGATTCAAACAGATTTAAGCAATGAAGTAGAAAGGTTCAGCAAGGTTGGTTCCCGTGGTTCAACAACGTCACCAAATGCCCAGCTCTATCCTGTATTTCCTATTATCCACATGTTGTGTTGAACCCTAGGCTGGCTCCCTTATGGCCAGAGGATAGCTGCCAGAAGCTTCTGAAAAATGCATGCTTCCTCACCCATGTCCACTGGTAGGGCCACCATATTGCATAACTCTAGGGTATGCAATTCATTGAATTGAATTAAACATAAAGCAAATGGCACCACCTGGATTTGTGCAAGGCAATGGCTTTGTCCACCAGAAAGAGAATATCTTCAAGTGGCATCCATAGAAGAGATAGGAAACTTCTTCACCAGTAGCCCTCAGAAAACATCTTGTGACATATGTGGATCTCACCTTCTCTGCCAGTCAGAGACATAGGGTGGGACCAATTGGACTGATTATGTCAGGCTCCATGTTTGGCAGACCCTGAGTTACTGTCAGAACCAGAAAGATGGGCAGAATGATGAACTAGCAGAGACCAGGAAGGTAGGGTTTGCTCCCTCAATTGATGATACACACACATGTGCGTGCATGCATGCATGCATGCATGCACGTGATATATGCATACTCATATAAAACTGCAATTTTCATTTATTCAGCAAATATTTGCCTGCTATGTGCCCCATACAATGAATATTATTCAGTCTCTACCTTCAAGGAGAGTCCTTTCTCTTTTCCTTCTCTCCATTACCAAGTCAAAGCAGCTGAACCTTTCTCTTCTCCTTTGACATGACCTCTTCAGAATCTGTTTCCAGTACGCACCTTTCTTACCCTTCAAGGTGGCTCACTGGATTGTATTTAAGCCATCAGCATGTGTCTACAGATTGAGGTGCTGGTAAGAAATCTACCCTTGCGGCTCTAAGGGTGTTTTTCTAAGGGTGGCTGTGGTCATGCCAGCCACAGCAAAGGGATTGCACAAGTTGACCAGGCACTCCCTTGGGCCCTCCAAGTGGCCCTAAGGGACAGACCTATGTCCACAACTAAATACTCCCAGAGCTATTCCAGTCATCCTACCCACATCACTACCCATCAGGAAGACATAGTTGGCCTCTCTTTAAATAAACGACGTATTTATATTGGATCCCAGACATTTTGAGACATAATGAAAAAAAAAATGATTTTCCCATGTGTATATTTTTGACCTCCCAACAAAGTCCATATTTCCAGTTTTACTGGAGTTAAATCTTTCAGATGAGACAGAGGAGACCAAAAGTCTGGGCTCTGTCATTTATTAGTTATTTTGCTCTGAAGTCACTTCACCTCTTTAGAGCCCAACTTTATTACTCAACAACAGGATGTAGAAAATACTTACTGGGTGCCTGTTATGGGCCCGATTCTGTTCTAGATGCTCAGGATAAGAGTATAAGAGCGATTTCCTGATGTGCAAAATGAACTGGGGGGGCCTAGATAATGCCAATCTTCCTTCTAGCTGTACAGGCTATATGCTTCGGAGATGGAGCCAGCAGGTCCATGTCCTCCAGTCTCTGCAGCAGTTACTCATCAGAAACATGTCATGATGAGCACACAGCCCATCCCCATGTGTCATAAGCATCTCTCTCCTCTTCCACAGCCCTGAGAATGCAGGATCAGGGTGCAAACTACATTCTGCCAGGGGCTGCAGACCTCCAGCTTTCAGTAATTCATCATTTAGTTTATAGATTAGTAGGTTATAAATATCTTATCCAAAATAAGTCATATATTCTCCTTTCCTTAAAGTAGATTCCCAGAAGGACAGGTGTGTTTTATCTCCTTTCATATAAACATCAGAGTCTGACCCTGTAAATTCATTTATGAAAAAAAGAATCCAATGGTGGGTGGTAAAAATTCCTTTTGGACTCTCCGGCTGTCCATAGAGTTGTTCTCAGAGTGATTGGTGATCACGTGGATGGCAGGGGGAAATTAATCACGTTGGAGGTTTCTCTGCTGCTATATAAACCAACCAGAGACAATGGTGCCTGCGGCTGTGAGGCACAGGAAAAGAAGGAATGGCACTGGAGCTGGAGATGCTGAGTTTGTTTAAATCTCAACTCAGCCAACTTACCTGAGGGACCTTGGATGTATCATTAACCTCTTTGGGCCTCAATTTTCTTATCTGAAAAATGGGTCTACCTAGTTCTCAGAGTTGTTATAAAGATTACAAGAGATAATGTATGTGAAATGTATACCGTGGATGTTATCATTCTCTGTATTTCAGGATTTAAAAGGATTTTTTCTTAGAAAAAATGAGAAAGACCCTATAGAGGGCAACTAGGCATCCGTTGGAATCACAGAGCTTTAAACCTGGATAAGACCATGACAACCAGCCAGCTCACTATTTCAAAGAAACAAAGCCCAGAAAGGTTGAGTGACTCACCCAAGAGAGCAGTGTTAGATGCCATAATTAAAAATAAAAAAGACACTAAAAATGTTTTTTAAAATAGGGTTTAATCATCCCACATAGCAAGGAGTCTAGAGAGCAGACTATTCTAGAAACTCGACACTGTTAGGACACACACCCCTCCCTCGTGTTGGCATGATGGTTGCTCACAGCCCCAACTATCACATTCTCATCTGTCACTATCCAAAGGGAGGAAGAACATGTGTGTGCATGTGCATGTGTGCGTGTGCATGTGTGCATGCGTGTGTGCGTGCGTGTGTGCATGCGTGCATGTGTGCGTGTGTGTGTTGAGGAAGGTCGGGAGGGGAAATTCCCTTTGCACATCTTTCTTTTTCTAGGAGAGTAGATATTTCCTAGGGGCCTCCAGTGGACTTTCTCTCAGGTCTCATTAGCCAGAACTGAGTTACATGCTCAACTCTAAGCCAATTACTGACCAAAAAAGACTGAAGATGATTTATAATTTTTGTTCTGGGACTTCCTTCACTGAGCATGTTGCTATCCCATGCCTGAATAAAAATCAGAGTTTCTATTCCTAAGGAAAAAGTGGGAGTGGCTATGCAGTGGGCAGCCAACAGAGTCGTCCATATTTGTCAAAATAGTCTCACTCTTCTTAGCACTTGTTATATGTGATGGTGCATTGGATAACTGGTGGCTCTTGCCACATAAAGAAATGACTCTATGATATCTATTTATCCATAGTTTCTATTTCAAGGTTCGTGATCTTTTGCAATATACATGAATATTTCAGCTTGTTCTTGATTCCTCAAATATAAGGAAATGCCAGATGAAACAAATAAATTCCTACATAAGAAAGTTAGCTGAATTATTTATTCATTCATTTTAAACACGTTTTGAGTTCCTATTACATACTAAGAACTATTCTTGGTGTGATTTATACATGATACTGGGATAAATGTTCAACTATTTGGAAAAGCAAAGTAAATAAATGCCTAATCTATAAGAGTTTTGTTTTTTGGTTTTTGTTTTTTTTTGTTTTTTTTGTTTTTTTTGAGATGGAGTCTCGCTCTGTCACCCAGGCTGGAATGTAGTGGCACTATCTCGGCTCACTGCAACCTCCGCCTCCCAGGCTCAAGTGATTCTCCTGCCTCAGCCTCCCAAGTAGCTGGGATTACAGGCACATGCCACCACACTTGGCTAATTTTTGTATTTTTTTAGTAGAGATGTGGTTTCACCATGTTGGCCAGGCTCGTCTCAAACTTCTGACATCAAGTGATCCGCCCGCCTCGGCCTCCCAAAGTGCTGGGGTTACAGGCACGAGCCACTGCACCTGGCCCCTAAAAGAGATATTTTTAAAACAATATTGATCAAAACCTGAGGTTAGTAAGGCCTATCATAAAAGAAAAGGAAAAATCACAAAGGAAAATTTTAAATTCCAAAAATGTTTTTAAATTTCTACACATTCAAAAAACAGTGTATCAAATGCTGTTGAACATATTAAAAGGGATATAAAAAATAAAGAACAAACTAGGAAATATTTTGCAAAATGTTTGAGATGATGTGATTCTTTAATATATAAAGAGCTTTATAAATTAAGAAAAGAGAAAAACCTAAAAAGTGGTCAAGGAAAATGAGCGTATAAGTCATAAGGTAAGAAATATAAATGGTCAATAAATAGATTTAAAATGTTCAACCTCACTAGTAAAGTGCATAAAATTGTATATTTAAACAATATGATACCATTGTAACTTATTTAACTGGCAAATGATATTAATGAGCATTGATAAGAGTGCTTGGGAAATGACTATTCTTGCATATTGCTAGTGTGAGTGTGAACTGGTTCAGATTTGGGGGAATACGGTTTGATGACATGTAATAAAACCTTCACAAGGGGCATAGCTTTTGATCCAGCAATTCTACTTCTAATCATTTATCCTAAGAAATAATCAAAGGTGTATGCAAAGATGTTTTGAATCCATAAACTCACTGTTGTTACTGATCATGGCATTTTAAACACAGGCTATGGATTGATTCTAAGTACAAACATCAAACAATTGTGAATTGAATTTGACTTAATTCTGGGGTTTATAGGGAGTTTATGAATTATGCAAAATAAAGAGCAAGAGAAGCAAGGCATTTGAATTGTTTAGGCCCCGTTTAGTGTTCCTTTAAAGTGAAAGGCTCTTTGATAACCTCTATGATTCTTTTGTGGGCAAGTGCAACCAAAAATATTAAGAAAAATTTCCATCAGCTCCAATTTTTATTTTAAATGATGATTTTTAAATTAGAACATCTAGTGAAAACTAATCTTAAAAGACGACATTAAAAAATATTTAATGATGAACTTACAGGAGCTACAAATTTAAGGAAAGTGAGAGGAACAAAGAAAAGACTTTATTAACTGAAAGCCATGAAAGAGTTTAAATGAGAAGAAAAGCAACATTAGAGTCAGAGAACTATTAATATACATAGCAGGACTTTCTGTTTTAGATTTTTAAATTGTTTTATAGTTATTTTCATTTAACATCTAGTTATTTAATATTTCATTATTATTAAAATTCTGAAATTTTGGATTGCTCATATTTAGAATTGTGGTCTATATGTTACTTAATAATTAACTAGCTAATGAAGATAATTTTTTAAAGAATTCAAATTTTTGTTAAGAGTTTATAAGACATGCTAAGAGTGTAAGTGCCCCCAAATGAGCAGACTTAGTCGTAGCTAGCATTTCTTGAGTGCTTACTATGTGCCAGGGGTTGCTTTAAGCTCTTTGAATATGGTAACTCATGGAATTCGCAGAGCATGTCATGAGGCAGCACCATTATTATACCTGTTCTACAGAGGAGGAAACAGAGGCTCAGGGAGGTAACCTTCCTGGGTACTCACTATTAGTACCTGGCAGAGCAGGGCTTTGACAACACTTCCAAACTAGTTCACCAGATTCCAGAATCAGAATCTCCTGAGGTGGGGCCAGGGAACTGCCTTTTTCACAAAATAATAAGCTTAATGAAACCTCATTATTTGTCAGCGTTTACTGTGTGGCAAGCACTGAGCTAATTAGCTAACTGCTCGCAGGTCTTGCCTCATTGAATTCTCACACCAGCTCCACACGGCTGATGCTCTTTATAATTTTCTCATTTTAGAGATGAGAAAATGGAGGCTGAGGGAAGTTGGGTAGCATGCCCCAGGTCACACAGCCAGTATGCAGTCGGATCAGGACTTGAACCCAGGACATTGTGCCTCCAAACCTTGACCTCTTATGGCTTGGCCGTGATCAAACAACTAGGGAGTGATGTGTAAGGGTAGGGCCTGGGGGAGAAAATGCTGCTTGCTGGCTGCATGAAGGGCCTTCCCAGGCCTCCATAAGGAAGCAGGCTTTTGGGTATGTAGTGCCCACCTAGGCTTCTCCAGGTTGACGGCTGGTGGGTGATCACTAGAGTAGAGGGCAGATCACACAAGTCAAGTCAGAGTCCAGAGCCCAAAGCCCACGAGCTACGCAAACCCCACGAAAGGGCTGATGTGTACAGAAGGGTGTGGCTGGCCAGAACCAAGCCCCTCTCAGAGTAGAACCTCCCCCATTATGTCCCTGAAATCTGGAACCTTCTCAAATGCTCAGGACCTGATAAGAATAGTAGCTGTTCTATGCAGTGTTACTCCCCCCCAACACTCATGAAATTCAACATAAAAAACAACACTAGACTATAAATCAAAAGAAACCCAACAAAGCGCGAATTTTTTCTCAACATCATGACTTTGATGTTCTTTTAAAAGATCAAATACCAGTATCTTTTCAGCTGCCCTAAACATGAGCTTTGTCTACACTAGGGGCACCAGCTTTTAATCGTTGCTAGCGTCTCACACTGCTACAGCTTTGTCATCAATTAAAGTTTCTTTTATGGTAAATTATGGCCAATGTGTTTATGTGGGAGGGGGGAAATTTCCTCCCTCAATTTAGACTGAGGTGTCAATATGATAAATATCAGGATAACAAGGCAGATATGAGACAGAGTCCCCCACCACCACACACACACACGCACGCACACACACACACACACACACACACGGCTCTGAGAACCTAGAGTATAAAACAGGGACCAGAGAATGGAGAGAAGAAAATTTTGTGAGGAAATCTTTGCAAAACAAACAAACAAACAAAAAAATCTGTGCTCTGAATTCTCTCTGTTTTCCAAAGGGGTAGGGGGAATACCTCATTAAGGGTCTTTCCTGGACCCCGTTCCTAGAGCCCAATGCATCCCTGCTGTTGGAGGAGCTGTGGGCCTTGACAGAGAGGGAGCCTGTGGAGAGACATGAGGAAGCAAGGTGGCTTCATGCGAAGGAGCCTGGAAGTGTACTGCCAGCCACCATGGACCAGCAGCTGCCCGGGACCAGTGAAGGCAGACACAAAGTGATTTAGCATAGAGATGGCACCACTTGGGTCCAGGTTGCTGAGGGAATAAGAAGCCCCACTGGAAGCCACCAAGGGTCCCATAAGCGCACCCATGAGGGAAAGCCTTAGCCATCTGCCAGGCCCCAAGAATTTGATTAGGATCTCTTGTGCCCCTTATCTCTTTCCCCCACCCCATCCTATCTCCATCACCCTGGCAGGGGGAAAGAACAAGTCATTGGTGAGGGGGGTAAGAAGAAAGCAGAGGCCACAGTGACCACAGGCACGTCCCCAACTTCCCATGGTGGCTGATAAAGCAAGTTAATAGACACCAAACTTGGCCCCATTGCCACCACTGCTGGAATAGATGACACAAGCGATAAATATCCAGAATGACAAAAATATACGACGCAGCTTGTCTAAATCAGCAGACAGACAAGACAAAGGGAGAGAGAGGTTTGGATTTTAGAAAAAGATGTTCAAAACTACCATGAAACATGTTGTGATAGCAGTAGAGTCAGCCATCAGGGTCAGTGTTTGAAACAGAAAAGCCTGTTTTCATCAATCTTTAACCTAGGATTGTCAGGAAACTGGATAGGTGACTTTTTTTTTTTTAACTTTTCATAAAGTCTCAATAAATCAGGCTCAAACTGACTTGTAAATTTCCAGGCAATCCACATATCACTCCCCACTCCCGCTCCTGCCCCCCCAACCCCCCACCTCCGGAAACCACATAAACATATCAACAGAAGCAGGTTCCTTTCAAGGACAGGCTGCTGCATTCTTCAGATGACTAAATCTTCATGAAAAGCCACCATTGTCCTGGCAAAGCATTCATGCCACCCAGATTGACCTAGTCTCCTATAGAATCACCCATTTCAGGCCAGAGGGGTCTCCCAGCCTTCCTCAGGGAGGTAATATAGCAGGAGTGCATGGGGGTTGGGTGGGGTGGGGGGCAGGTCACTAATTCATCTTAGTGGGGTGCTAACTTTGAAGCACGCTGAAGGCTACTTAAATGTTAACATTTCAGAGAGGAAAGCACAAACACCCAGCTTTCAAGCCATCAAATTTTTCTTTTAAGAGATAACCACTTCTGACTCAGAAGACAAATATTAAAAATAAAAAATACCCAATCCAAACAAAAACCAGACCAGCTCTTCACCATCCGTACGATCTTGGTGGTCTCCAGGTGAAAGAAAAGTTGTGTGTGTGTGTATGTGTGTGTGTGTGTAAGTACAGCCAGTACAGGTTTTCTGTTTTTAAAAAAATGTCCATTTCTCCACCTGTCAAAGGTTAAGTTATACAAATTTATCTGACCAGAGCAAATCCCATTTATAGGTGATGAAACATGGTCTTATGAAAGATAAATAGAAAGATATTTAATTACTATGAAACACCAAACAAAACAAAACAAAAAAAACACCTAACCTTGGAATCAGTAAGGGAAAAATCGTCTTAAAGAATTTAAACAGCGGGCGCCTGTAGTCCCAGCTACTCGGGAGGCTGAGGCAGGAGAATGACGTGAACCCGGGAGGCGGAGCTTGCAGTGAGTCGAGATCGCGCCACTGCACTCCAGCCTGGGCGACAGAGCGAGACTCCATCTCAAAAAAAAAAAAAAAAAAAAAAAAAAAGAATTTAAACAATGAAGTTTAAGTCATGGCTCTATTGCATGTTTTAGAAGCAATTAGTTTCTCCAGTATTCCTCTCCCCTTAAAAATTGCAGAATGTTACAAAGAAAGAACAAAATTTGGCCAGGCTCACGCCTGTAATCCCAGCAATTTGGGAGGTCGAGGTGGGCAGATAACCTGAGGTCAGGAGTTCGAGACCAGCCTGACCAACATGGAGAAACCCCGTCTCTACTAAAAATACAAAATTAGCCGGGCGTGGTGGCGCATACCTGTAATCCCAGTTACTCAGGAGGCTGAGGCAGGAGAATCACTTGGGCCCAGGAGACGGAGGTTGTGGTGAGCCAAGATCGCACCATTGCACTCCAGCCTGGGCAACAAGAGCGAAACTCCGTCTCAAAAAAACAAACAAACAAATAAAAACAAAATTAATGTTCTTTATTTGCATTCAGTTAAGATTTTAGTTGTTAAAGCCAGAGTACAACCTTCAAACAGGAAGTTCCAGGGCCCAGATTTTGACTTTTTCCACCTGCCAAGTTCTTTTCACTGGAAACCACTTCTACCTGTTGTCAATTTGCCTCTTGGCTTTTAGGCAGTGCCTCACTGGTGGAGATGAGCGCTACACTTGGCCAGCACTCCTGCAGCAATGCTTTTGCCACCCCCAACGGGGACTACTTTTGGATCACTAGCAAAAAATCAGCTTCATCCTTCTAGCTGTACCAGGATGATGCTTAGAGAAAAGGGAGTAGGACCAAACTGTCACTCCAACTCCCCTCCTACAATTACATCTTCCCAGAGGATTTAGAATGGGATAGAGCTTCAAAGATAGACAAAATGGTGCAAACTTTCTTTTATGAGTGGGTTTATTCGTTTAATTTACCTTCCTGGGGTTTCCGCCACTCTTGCTCACTGGGAAACTGGAAAGGTGGAAGAGGGGATCACTACTGCAGAGGGCCTGATACCATCTCAAAAGGGGCTTTGAGACATAGAGTGGTCCTTATTTTTTCTACACACATGGACATTAGAAAAGGCTCTAACTGCAGTTGAGTACAGAACTTTATCATTGTAGGCCCAAAGGAAAACATAAAGTCTGTCTTGGTTTTTCTTGTTCCCCTCTTAATTCACATTCCTGTCCAGACAAAATTTTGCATTTACCTTCTGACTTATCTCCCAGGACCATGTGAGTGAGGAAAAAACCCAACCAATGGTTAAACCGAATTCAGTTTGGCCTAAAGATGACTCTATACATCATTTAGGTTTGGCCTAAAGGTTTCTCCACACATAGTAAACTGCAACCTAATTTATAGGTCAACTGACTGAAAACCAATTTTAGGAGTATGCTTTTGTAACAGAAAGCTGAGTCTCAGCCAATCATAGCAGCCGAGGTTCAGCCAATCACAGGGGCCCAACCACTCAAACTGCGTTAAAATAAGACAGATGCCTGAGCTGTAACCAACGGTAACTGATCAAACTATCTTTGGTCCTCACTTCAGTTTTCTGTAAATCATTTCCTTTTCTCTGATGATAAATATAATCCACAGTTAAAGTAAATTTAACCTAACGCTGCTTCCTTACATAATTTAGGCTTGGCCTAAAGGTTTCTTCGTACACAGTGAACTGTAATCTAACTGGATGTGTAATCAGCCTGTAACCTATTCCTGTGTCATTCATCAAGTTTCAGCCAATCAGAGGCAGCCAACTGTTCAAACGCTGTTCAGATAAGGCAAATGCCAAGCTGTAACCAATCCGGAGGTTTCTGTACCTCACTTCCGTGTTCTGTACATCACTTTCCTTTTTCAGTCCATAAATCTTCTCTGACCGACAGGCAGTACCAGGGTCTCTCGGAACCCATTCTGGTTCGCGGGCCGTCCGATTCACAAATCATTCTTTACTCAATTGAAGTCCTTTAAATTTAATTTGTCTAAGGTTTTTAACACCACACATGTAGTGGGGCAGGGTATTTGGAATCATTTTTGGCTTGTACTGCTGCCTGATTCTAGAATCACAAAGCCAATTAAGATCTGCAAAACTGAATTTATTTTTTGTAAGTTTGGATTCATTTGTAATTTTGTCTTTTAACACAACCAATCAGACAAAAACCAACCAACCCTGGGTTTGCTATAGGTTACAAATGCTGAAGACAGAAATAATGGCCTCCACCATAGTTTAAAATCTGTTTGCTGCCTTTTTCCTCACCCCCTCCCAGGTGAAGCCTCTCTTACTTGTCTTCCTTCTTTGCTGTTTCAGCCAGAGAAATGAAATTGGAGATTTCAGGCCAGTTGTGAGGTATTTAAGTTAACCTTGGAGAACTAGCAAAGATTAATTTCAGAAAAATATAAAATATAAGTTGGCAGAACACATTGCAGTAGATGTTTCCCCAGAAACAGGATTAACAAATAAATATAAAAGAAAGTCATGAGAAAACACATGAGTTATATAAAATAAGAGTAAGTTCCAAGTTGGCCCAATTCGTAAAGAATTAAGAAGACAGCAATAACAATGTGAGATATAAGTACAGCAATTCTCCTCCCAAAACACACATGCACACACACACACACACACACACACTCCATACATGCCTTTCACACACTTTCTAATATTTTTAGGGGGAGGACTTTCTTATCAAGTCACAGCCTCATAGTTTCTTGACATCCATAATTTTGGTCTTTGCCCAGGCCAACAACCCAATCCCACATTAGTTCTTACCATCACTCAAAACGTCTCCACTGTCGAAATCCCCACCTCTGGAGTCCTCCTTACAGATGCCACCTCTTTATCTTCCATCTTTCTCATTCCTTGATTCCTACTGAGCCTACCCTTCTCTCACCTAGGTCCCTCCCTACTCTTCTATTCTTATCCTTTTAGTCTCTCAGATTTCATTCCTAACCCTATCCAGCCTGAAGTCCAAGTCAATTCTTTCAATAATGTGCTGTCTACCTCTCTAGGCTCTTCCCCAGTCTTGTCCTAATTCCTGACCCTGAGGGACTCCTTGGGTCTCTATTCTGCATTTCCCGTCAAGAGTCACTGAATTTCACTGGAGAAAACCAAATCAATACAGTGGCCAGCTATTCACTCCTCTGGCATCTGCTTTGTGCTGCAGAAACTCTCTTCTTGCAGCATTTTCCAAGGGCATTCATCACTCATCATTTTAATCCATCTATGTGGGACTGTTCTCTTGCAATCCTTAATGCCAGAACCTACATCTTCTTTCTCCACCCATTCATCTAAGTAAGGTGCCTGTCCTGTTGATTTTATCTCCATAATAATTTAAAAATTGTTCTCTTCCTTTCAGGTTCCATTCCCATTACCAGTGCCCCAGTTCACTCCCACATTATCTCTGCTTACACTCCATCCTGCTTACCTGACACCCAGCCTCCCCTTTCCCATCAGCAAACTCTGCAATCATTTCAGTCCTCAGATGAAGTCTTCAGTGGCTTGTTGGGGGCTACCAATTGAAACACACACTCCACAGCCCAGCACAAATCCTTTGTCAACAAGGACCCAGCCTGCTATCTCACACCATGCTGCCATTCTCCCACCAAACTGGAAAGACACATTGTTTTAATGCTTGGACATTTTTGATCATTTCCCATCTGTTGCCAGAAAGGGGTTCCATTCCAGACCCCAAGAGAGGGTTCTTGGATCTCACACAAGAAAGAATTCGGGGCAAGTCCACTGAGTAAAGTGAAAGCAAATTTATTAAGAAAGTAAAGGAATAAAAAATGGCCACTCCATAGGCAGAGCAGCAACATGAGCTTCTCAGCTGCTTATACTTATTGTTACTTCTTGATTATATGCTAAATAAGGGGTGGATTATTCATGAGTTTTTCTGGGAAAGGAGTGGGCAATTCCCAGAACTGAGGGTTCTTCCCCTTTTTCGACCATATAAGGTAACTTCCTGATGTTTCCATGGCATTTGTAAACTGTCAGGGTGCTGGTGGGAGTGTCTTTTAGCATGCTAATGCATTATAATTAGCATATAATGAGCAGTGAGGACAACCAGAGGTGACTCTTGTCAGCATCTTGGTTTTAGTGGGTTTTGGCTGGCTTCTTTACTGCATGCTGTTTTATAAGCAAAGTCTTTGTAACCTGTATCTTGTGCTGACCTTCTATCTCACCCTGTGACTTAGACTGCCTAACCTTGTGGGAATGCACCCTAGTAGGTCTCAGCCTCATTTTACCCAGTCTCTATTCAAGATGGAGTCGCTCTGATTCAAATGCCTCTGACATGCCCAGCCCTATTTATTTTTCAAAATTCTGCCACATTTTCAGGCTCTTCTCAAAAGCTTTCTATCCCATGAAGTCTCATTGTCCAGCGATCTTTCTCTTAGGCTCCCCAGTAGGTTGTTCAGGTCATGGGGAGTGAGCTCATCTCACCCTGCCTTGGGTAGTTTACTTACATACTGTCTCTATTGGAGGCTTCCTGGGGGGCCTTATTTTTAGCTTTGTATTCCTACAGTGTTAGTAAAGTGCCTTCTATAACAGAGAAGCTGACCAAATATTTGTGGAATGAGAAAGAAAGAAGGGAAGGGAGGAGGGAGGAAAGGAAAGGAAAGAAAAAAGGAAAGAAAGAAAAGAGTGAAACAACCTGCTGGACTTAGCATTTCAATTTTCCACTCCACTCCTGACTGGTGGGACGGTCCAGTAGGGTCCCTTCACCTCTCTGGGTCTTGTCCTTTACTTGAAAAAGGAGAGCTTTAAATGTGAAAGTCTCTAAACTAATAGCCTAACTCAAACACAATATATTTTCTCCTGCTAGCTAAATAAATTTTGAAGAATACTGACGAGCTTGGTTCGCCACTTCCAAAAGAAAACTCTCCCTCAAATAGGTAGTTTCAGGAACTGCCAATCATAGCATTGTCACCACTGGGGCCAACCATATATATTTGCATTTAATAGGTAAAGGTCTGGGGAGTGAGGTTGTGATCCCGGTGCTGTCTGACAACTCCTGAACCCCCAAATCACCCCCAACATTTTTATGTGCAGATATTTAAATTGCATATTGTTTCCTCAAGACTTAAAATGAATTCCACAGAGTCCTCCTTTCAAAGTCTTATTGGTTCTGGTGAGAAATGATGACGGGATCAGGGCCTGCCATTATTTACTTTTTAATTTAATTTCCTGATTCAGTCTCACTTCTCCCCACTCAAATGGTTCAAGGGTAAGTCGGTGACCACTATTCTGAAAGTGGTGTTTTCTTTATTCATTCATTTATTTATTTCAGTAGCTCCTACCACAAAAGACCCTAATAAAGGCCTGCCATTTTGCTACCTAAAGCAAATATGGTTTTGCTTTTTCCTTTTGGTAAACCACACTTCAACTGATACAGTAAAGGACATTTTTGCCTCCTGGAAATACTATTGAATGTTATGGTATGCTGGTAAGTTTGTAGAATGACTAATACTATATTAAATATTACTGTTGTATATATTACAGACATATTAATGTATTAACCCTACCCTAAAACATTCATCAAAAAGAACAGGAAGGAACTAAAAAAAGTAAGACTCTCTGGCAAAATCACTTGACTCCCACGGCCTTTGGTAACAGGCCTTTATTGCCTGGCAGCACTATCACTGATATTGCAAAGTACTTTACTTTCTTTCTTTCTTTTCTTTCTTTCTTTCTTTTTTTTTTTTTTTTTTTTTTTTGAGATGGAGTCTCACTTTGTTGCCTAGGCTGGAATACAGCAGCGTGATCTCGTCTCACTGGAACCTCCGCCTCCTGGGTTCAAGCAATTCTTGTGCCTCAGCCTCCTGAGTAGCTGGGGTTACAGGTGCGTACTACCATGCATGGCTAGTTTTTTTGTATTTTTAGTAGAGACAGGGTTTCACCATGTTGGCCAGGTTGGTTTCGAACTCCTGACCTCAGGTGATCAGCCCGCCTCAGCCTCCCAAAGTGCTGGGATTACAGGTGTGAGCCACCATGCCCGGCCTGATATTGCCAAGTACTTTACTTTTAACAAACATGTCCACACACGATCTCATTCAATCCTCGTGACACCCTGATGAAACCAGCAGAGCAGGTCACCCCCTCCTGCTTGGGTATCACTCTCCCCATTCAACAGGTGACAGGACTGAGTCCCAATCGCACACAGTGGAGAGTCAGAGCTGCCAGCCACGGGTCCTGGGTCCTGAGTCCTGGGTCCTGGTTCCACCCTTCTGTCAACAAACTGTGCCACCCCTGAAGGGCAGCCAGGGAGCGTTCATCCCAAAGCCTACCTATGAGAAATGAGAAAACAAAGGCATAGCCTCACAGCTACTTGGGACAGAGCATAGGTGCGAGACAGGCCTTTTGACTTCTCAACTAGCAGACTGCCTCTGCTCACGAAAAAGAAACAATACGAAAACATTAATCATGCAAGACAAAAGGCATTATAACGTGTAATAGTCCATGTAAGTGTTTAAACTGAGAAAATAATTTTGATGCCTGAGTAGGCAATAATGCCACTTAACTAATTAAAATAACTAATACTGGCCTGCAAGTATGGTGCTGATTGTGGCATTTCAATCAAATTTACAACAAAGTTAACTTGACAAATTTAGTGATTATATGTGTTTTTATATGTAATATATGTGATATATTACATAGCATCAAATTAAGTGATTATATACAAATATATAATTATATACAGAATAAATAAATCTGGTGACTATATGATATGAAACTTGTATCTATGTATATTATATATACACACATCTTATTGAGCAGCACAAAAATTAGACAAAAAAAGTTAGTAGTATAATTCCAGCATTTTTGGGAAGCTAAGGCAGGAGTATCACTTGAGCCTAGGAGATCAGCCTGGGCCACATAGTGAGACCCCGTTTCTATAATTTTAAAAATTAGCTGGGCATGGTGGCACATGCCTATAGTCATAGCTATTTGGGAGGCTGAAGCAGGAGGATCGCTTGAGCCCAGGAGTTCAAGCCTGCAGTGAGCTATGATTATGCCACTGCACTCCAACCTGGGCAACAGAGTGAGACCCTATCTCAATAATTAAGTAAATAAAATTAAATAAAATAATACAATTAAATAGTGGGTCACTTGCATGACTTTAATTGACATTATACAGTCAAACCAAATATGTAGTTTTTCTCCTCTTTCTTAGTCTTCTAGCATCTGTTTTTGGCATCAGCGGCATCAGTTTACTCCAGTATTCTGCTCCCTTTATCTTGAGCTCTCACACTAATTGCCCCTTATTGATTGTAATGGCTGCACTATTGTACTACCTTCTGCCTCACCCCAACACACACATGCATGCACACACGCACACACTCGCCACATGATTCCATGCTGCTGTGCCTTTGCTCTTGCTAGTTCTAGTTAGAATACCCTTCCTACCTCTGTTTGCCTGAGTACACGTGACTTCTCCTGTAAGATGCAAGCTTTATCTCTGAGGGCTTTCCCTGAACTCCTAGTTTGAATAGTGCCCTTCCCTTTTATCTTTCCAAGTCCTGTGCACCCCTCTATCCTAACCTTCAGCACATTTCATTCATGTTACCAGTTTACATCCTCTGTCTAGTGAAGCAGAATGCAGTTGGTTAAGGATTTTCACTAGTCCTTAGTGACAAACAGTTGGTGGTCAGATCATGAGAATATAGGCTATCACTAGTTGTGGTAACTCAGATAAGCAGCATCTCTTTAGAGGACTAAGCTTGGCTAATTGATTCATGTTTTTAAGAACTCTCTATTCAGCAATCCTCTTCTTTGTCTTGTCTCCATCTTTGTAAGATTTCTACTCCTTGTTTTCACTTTTTCTTCCATTTTCATCATAAATGATGCCACCTCTCCTTGCCCTTGGTAGGATACTCAGCCCCATAGTCTGATAATCTATAACAACAGTAAAAATCTTCTCTTTAAAATTTGCAATCAGTTAAGATGTCTTTAATAGCTATTTGGTGAATAAAATCTGTTTTTACTCATGAAGAAATTGAAAGTCATGTACTTGACTTGTCATGCGCAATTAATATTTTCTTTGAAAACACTCAATACAGTATTTGCGATGCATTTAATTACCTAAACTACGTATAGAGGTTCAGGTTGTATCTCATTTGAGACAATAATTTCAATAAGTACTTTCTGAAAAAGAATGAATAAAGCAGAAATTGTTAAACGTTTGGTAAACATCTTCAAAGATTCATCATGGTCTTTTCTCTCTCTGTCTCCGAATAAACTTTCACAAACATGTTATACATCATGGACACTTTTCAAATGAATATATATATTTAAACAACTTTTTCTCTTCTACCACTCTGGCTCTGTGGTTGACATCCCTGCCAAGACTGCTAAGCAGTATAAAGGTAACTTGCCACTGTCTCCAGAGCCCAAAGACACATCCCCACCATTGCGCACACTGGTGTCTGCTGAGTTAGGCTGCCTCCACCACCTCCCTATGCACCACGGCCTCTGCTGGAGCTGCTCCCACCACAGGTGCTGCTACCACTCCCACTGGATACTTCTATTTCCACTGACGCTGATGTGCTGAGGTTTAGGAGGTGGCAGGGTTTCTGCTGTGGTGAGGTGGAAACATTGCCTTCCCACACAATATGGCTTCGCCCCTGTGTCTCCCGGAGTTTTGACACCCAGTGTCTTCTCTTCCCAGGACTTAGACATGATTTCATGGAGCAACTGGCAGATAGCTGCCACTGCTTAAAGAACCAGGCTTCTCCAAGGCCAAGGTTGTGCTATTCTCCCCTTAGACTAAATTATTTCTTAGAAAGTATCCCCATCCCCCATGCGTGTGGGCTCCTGCAAATGCGCTGCTAGAGGCACTGTTCAAAGTATTTGATTCAGGAATCTACCTTAGGCTCAGCCTGGGACAAGAAAGTTTACCCACATTTTTGCCCAATTCAGGTGCAAAATGAATGTGGACATTCAGTCAAGCATTGCAAACACAGTCTTAAATCTATCATGTCACAAGCAGAGTCTCAGAATACATATTTGACTTCTATTATGACCCCTTTTAAAAGGATAGTTTTTGGCAAAATGATTTTTTAAAACCCCATAAAATTACAGTATTTTTTAAACATGGGACATGTGGCTCTGGAGGAAAAACAGAAAAAGCTGTCATGGAAAATCTGAACATGCACAAGATCCAACCCAGATGATTTCAACTATTAAGGGAATTACTTAATGTTCATTCGCATGTCCTTGTTGTTACCCTCTATTCAACTTTGATGTAGCTATACCAGTTTGGTGCCTGTGATTATAGATGAAGCACTACTGGAAAATTGGGAGTTTGGAAAAGAGTAACGGTGGTGACTGAATGAATGGCAACAAAAACTATATAAGGAAACATTTACGGAGATAAATGTCTATGTTTACATGAAATGCATTTAACATAAACTCACATCTGAAATGTGTATATGGAATAGCTACTGATAAGCAAACATTTCACTTCTACATATGATATCTATTATGTGTCATTCTGTGAAAAACTATTCATCAAGGGCTAGAAGGACTGAAACAAACTGCCCAATCATTTGCCTCCATTTAGGCAGGTCCTCTGCACTACGCATGAAATCTTAGATGATGCAGTTAAGTAGCTCTCCAGCTTGGCAAATTGCTGGCATAACCACACAAACTATCAACTTTCTGCACATTTGCCCTTACCCATTAGCATCTCGTTGGTGTTCTGCGGGTAGGTATAATTGCAACTAGAAATAAACATTTATTAACATTTTATGTGTAAACTATTATATTAGGCATGGTACTGTGGGGATTTTGAAGAAACCAGCAATATCTTAATCTACATTTTATTTACCTATCTATGTATGCATGCATATGTATATATGCCTGCGTGTGTGTATACATAAATCTACACTTATAAAGCACTTTCACACATGCTATTTCATTTAACATTTACAATAACCTCTTTAAACATGACAAAAATAAATCTCGGAGAGGGTAAGTGACTTGCCCAACCACCCACAGTGGTTAAAACTGAGCTTGAATTCAGCTCTATGGTACTAAGTCCAAGTTTACTATATTACAACTTTCCTTAAGCATCACAGCTTCCCATTACCTTGCTCCCCCATCTCCACAAGGAATTGACAACTTTGGGGCAAGCTAACACATGTGTGCAATGATTGAAAGGTGATGTGACGAGTAATAAGGAAAAACAGGAGTTCCGAGTGGGGAGGGATCAGTCACTTCTAAAGCAGTTGGTTAGGAAGCATTTGTGGAGGAGGTAAAATTTGGTCAGGATTTTGAAAAACTGATAAAATTTGGAGAGATAAAGATGGGATAAGGGGAATTCAACAAAGGGTTTTCTACATAAGAATGAACAGGGCATGCTTAACAAGGGGCTGCAGTTGAAATTTAGGGCATGCAGTGGGGCACAGTGGAAAATAAGCCTCAAGTTATAAATTGAGTTCAGGTTATGGAGGTCCTTGAATACCACGAAAAGGTATTAGGTCCCCATGGCAGATTTTAGAGCAAGATGTCTCAGGAGCTATGTGGAGCACTGATTAGAGGAAGAAGAGATTAGAGGAGAGAGACCAGGTAAGGGCTATTACAAAGCTCAAGTGAGAAAAATACAAATTTATTTTAGGGTAATGGCAGTGGAAACAAAGAGAAGGAAAAGTCTACTTGAAAGAATTTATTAACTCATTGGATAAAGGGGGCCAAAAAAGGAAAGAATTAAAAAGGCTCCAGGCTTCTGTGTCTCAAAGACTGAGAGGATACAGAAGACAGGGGAAAACTTTGGGTTGAAACAGAACACCATAAGCTTGTTTTTGGATATTTTAAGTTTAAGGTTGTCTTAGGATTGTCACACAGTATAACATCCAGCAAAGTGTCATACAGTATAACATCCAGCAAAAATGAGACCAGCTCATGGAAGATGGGTCAGGGCATAAAATAGCAATTTGGACAATATCTGCCTAGCCATTACTAATGAGCATGGATGTGAATTAGGAGGTTATAAAAGAGTATATTGAAAGAATAGATGGGATGGAAATTTAAATGAAAGAATGAGAAAGAGAAGAAGGGTGTAAAATGATCTTTGAAAATACCTTATTAAGTGGATAACGACAAAGAAGCCAGAAAGGAGACTTGAGGGCAGTGAGAAAGGGAAGTGAGAAGCAGGACAACAGCTTTTAAAGGAAGCCGAGAGGAACAAGGTTGCCCAGGCAGAAGGCAGCCACCTGGGAACAATCTCCTTCTCCCAATACATCATGAAATCACAACAGTGAGATGTTGAAAAAGCATGCCCCCTAAATCCCACAGCAGCCACCAAACCAGAGAAGGGCACCACCCCATGCCATAAACTTCCAAAAAAGTATTGGCTGATGAAAAAGCAAATTCCACAGTGGAGTAGCATAGCTCACCATGGCAAGGCTCCTAGCTCTACCATCCCCAGGAGCCACACAGGTGTCATCAACCAAATCCAGGGATATCTTTTTCATATCTCAAAATTGAGAGAGAACCTTACTGAGATGCTAATTCTACAAATAGGGAGTCAGAGAAACTGTCGGAAGACAGTGGAAATGAACAGTGAGTTATATCTTCTCTCATGGCATTGACAATTGAAGAATAGATTCAAAGTTTGAGAGTATTCTCCCATAGGACTTGAATACAATCCCTCAACTCATTAAAGAAAGCCCTCATGCATTGAATAAGCAGTTAATAAACACTTCAGAAATGTCTGCCAAGTCCTGATACTCTACCAAAGTCTGCACAATACCTCAACCTCTGTCCTTCCCTGCCATTCTTTCAGACTATAGGGTAAGTGGAAAGAACATGAAAAAACAAACTCTAAAATTGTGGTTTGTCAGGAAAACAAATGGGTCTCAAACAGCAAGAGAGATGAGAAGACACCTATACAACATTAGGGCAAATAATAGGTCTGTATCAAGAGGACAGTTGAGAAAGATAAAAATTACCGCCCTGGCAACCGTGTGTGTGTGTGCGCGCGTGCGTGCGCGTGCACGTACACACACACACACACACACACACACACACACATGCCCTAGAATGCAAAAGATAAACCAACTTAGGTGCAAAACAACTGAAAATCAGAAGGAAGTTCTTCACAAGTGCCCTGAGCTATGGTAAAAAAAATTAATTAATTAATTAATAAGATAAATTTAATAACATAAGGGCCCATAGTCAAGATGATTAAATAACAGAAAATAAACAGGAAAGTTACAAACTTGGAAAACAGATGGAGGGAGAAAAATCCGTATATGTCTATGATTAAATTTGAGACTTTAACAAACAGATTAGACTCACCTTTAAACTTACCAATATATAGGAAAGGGAGTACAAATTCAAAAATAATAAAAGAAACACAAAGAGAAAAATGCAGTTATAAAGAGCTAATTAATTTATAGAACAAAGTCAATAATTAGTGTTCTTGAAAGTCAAAATCCCTAATTAGTGTTCCTGAAAGTATTCAACAAATGGAATAACAAAAAGCAACAAATGCTATAATATAAGCAAATTTTACTGGAACGAAAAAAATAATGCAACCACTGGAATGAAAAAAATAATGCAACCACTGGAATGAAAAAAATAATGGAAACCACTTATACTGCTAAGATAATGAATTTCAAGGATAAAGAATGTAATTCTCAGATATCTAGACAGGATAAAAACCAATCACCTCAAGGGTAGAGACAGGAAATATGAAATTCACTGCAGTCTTCCCCACAGCAACATTGATGCCAGAAGTTAATTTAAAAATGTCTGCAAGATTCTGAGAAAAACAATAGTGTGTCTCAACAAGATCAGAACTAGGCAAAACCTTGAGTAATAGCCAGACATTTTCAAATGTAAAACAAATTTACAAATATCAAGTTGTATACTGTAAATATATACAATTTTTATTTGTCAATTATATCTTAATACAGATGTTTAAAAAACCATTACAATGGGGCTCTTATGAATTTTCCCTATTTTGCTTTTTGAATGTGAAGAATACATGCTCAGAATACATGATTCTGATGTAATCTATACAGAATAGATTGCATTCTAGTCCTATAGGAGAGTATCTTCAAACTTTTAATTTATTCCTCAATTTCATGTTCAGTCTTGGAGACTTCAATGCCATTAGAAATGCCATTAGAAAATATATAGCCCATTGATCATTTCCACTGTGTTCCAACAGTTTCTATGACTTCCTATTTGTAGAGTTAACTTCTCAGTAAGATTCGCTCACAATTTGCGGTATTAATAAGATACATTTGTATTCATAAATTTCATAAATTTTAGTGTACTGCTTAATGAATTGCGACCTGTGTAACCATCACCCTGATCAAGATTAAGACTATTTCGATCACTTAAAAAAGTGTCCTGGCATCCCTTTCCAGTAAATATTCCCATACCCTTTTCTGACCTCTATCACCATAGATTAATTTTGCCTGTTCTAAAAATTCATATAAATGAAATCATATGCTATTACTATTTTATCTAGCTTCTTTAGTTCAAAATAATGTTTTTGTGTTTTATTCATAATTGTGATATGTGTCAGTAGTTCTTTTTTATTGCTCAGTAGTATACTACACCTTTTCCATTTTCGTGTTGATGGACATTTGGGTTGTTTCCAGTGTAGGACTCTTATAAATAAAACTGTTATGAACATTCATATGAGTTATGAGTCTTTTTGTAAGATAGATACATTCCTTTCTTTTGGCAATACAGTTAGGAATGGAAATACTTGGTCACAGGATAGATCTGTGTTTAACTTTACTGAAGAGTGAGAAACAGTTTTCCAAAGTGGTTTTATTATTTTATACTCCCACAAGCAATGTATGAGAATTTCAATTTCTCCACACACACAACAGCAGTCTGTTTAGTTTTAATCATTCTAGTATCTCATCATAGTTGTAGTTGGCATTTCCCTGATGACTAATGATGTTGAGCACCTTTTCATATGTTATTAGGCATTCATGTATCTTCTTTGTGAGGCGCCTGTTCAAGTATCTCTTCATTTTTTATGTCAATTGTCTTTAAAATGTGATTCCTAGGAATTCATCTATATCTAGGATATCAGTCCTTTATCAGCTATATGTTTATGAAATATTTTCTTCCAGACTATGGCTTCACTTTTCACTTTCTTAACAATGACTTTTGATGAACATAAGTTTTAATGTTGATGAAGTTTTATTTATTATTATTTTTATACGATTGGTGCTTTACGTGTCTTGCGAAATCTTTCTCTGCCACAAGATTGTAAAAATATTTTTTCCTACATTTTCTTTAGCAAGCTTTATAAATTTAGCTTTCACAGTTGAATTGTCATGCATTATATAAAGTAAGAGTCAAAGTTCATTTTTTTCCATATAGATGTCCAGTTGTTCCATTATCATTTATTGAAAAGACTTTTGTTTCCCCCATTGGCTTTAATTTGCCCTGTTTAAAAAACTAATAAACTGTATATGTGTAGATCTATTTCAGATTCTCTTTTCTATTTCATTAGTTTGTCTACCCTTACACCAACTATACTGTCTTAATTACTATAGCTTTCAGTAAGTCTTGAACATTGATAGTGTGAATCCTTCCATTTTGTTCTTCCTTTTCAAGGACTATTATAAGTCCTCGCATTTTCAAATACATTTTAGAATCAGCTTGTCAATTTCTCCAGAATGCCTGCTGGGATTTTGATTGAAATTGCATTCAGTCAATAGATCAGTTTAAGGAGAATTAACAACTTAACAATATTGAGTTTTTCAATCCGATATTAGGATTCCAATCATATACCTTTCCAATTATCTTTTAAAATTTCTATCAGCAATGTACTGTCATTTCCAATACACAGGTCTTGCACAAATTTCACTAAATGTATTCCTAGGTATTTATAAATGGTATTTTTAAAAATTTCCAATTATTTATTACAAGTATACAAAGGTGTAAGTGGTTTTTATATATTGACTTTGTATTTCTTGAACTTCATCAATTTGCTTTTTAGTTGCAGTGGTTTTAAATTTTTTGTAGATCACATTGGATTTTCTTTTTTTTTTTCTTTTGGAGACAGAGTCTCACTCTGTCACCCAGCTGGAGTGCAGTGGCACGGTCTTGGCTCACTGCAACCTCAGCCTCCCAGGTTCAAGCGATTCTCCTGTTTCAGCCTCCCGAGCAGCTGGGACTACAGGCACCCACCACCACGCCTGGCTAATTTTTTTTTTTTTTTTTTTTTTTTTTTTTAGTAGAGACGGGGTTTCACCATGTTGGCCAGGCTGGGCTCAAACTCCTGACCTCTCGATCTGCCCACCTCGGCCTCCCAAAGTGCCGGGATTACAGGCATGAGCCACTGCGCCTGGCCCACATTGGATTTTTCTATGTACACCAGTGTGTCATCTGTGAATTAAGATCGTTCTACTCCTTCCTTCTTGTGATTATACTTTATATTTCTTATTCTTGCCTTATTGTGCTGGCTGTAACCTCCAGTACAATGTTAAATTGAAGTGATGAGAGGAAACATTTTTGCTTTAAATGGAAATTCTTAATAGTTCTCCACCAGGTCCTAGGTTAGCTCTAGATTTTTTTTGTAAATGCTTTCATCAAGTTGGGGAAGTCCTCTTCTATTCCTAGTTTGCTGAGAGTTTTTACCATGAACAGGTGTTGAGTTTTATCAAATTCTTTTTCTGCATCTATCAATATAACATCATTTTTACTCTTTATTTTTAATGTGTTAAATTACATTGATTGACTTTTGAAGGCTGTACCAAACTTGCATTACCCTACTTGGTCATGATGTTTTATCTTTTTTACATATTGTTTTTGCTCATAATTGTTAAATTTTTTAAATTAGTGTTCATGAGGGATATTGGTCTATTGTTCTCTTTTGTGTATTTTCCTTGTTGAGTTTTGGTAGCAGGGTTTTACTGGCCTCATAAAATGCATAAGAAAGCATTCCCTCTTCTTTTATTCTCTGAAAATATTTTAATATTTGTATTATTTCTTACTTCAGTGTTTGGTAATATTAACAAATGAAGTCACTTGGGTCTGGGCTTTCCTTTGTGGGAAGATTTCTAATTATGGATTTGACTTATTTAACAAATACAGGAACATTTACATTTTCAGTTTTTCTTGTAATAACTTTAGAAAGTTGTCTTTTTCAAGAAAATTGTCCATTGTTCTAAGTTGTCAAATATATTAACATAAAATTGATTATAATATCCCTCTTATCCTCTTAATGTCATAGGATGTATATAGATGTCACCTCATTTGTGTTTCTCTGTTTTTTTCATCAGTCTTCCTGTGGGTTTATTAATTTTGTTAATATTTTCTAAAGAACCAGTTGACATTCTCTATTTGTTTGCCTATTTTCTATTATGTTGAATTTTGCTCTTATCTTTATTATTTCCTTCCTTCTACTTTTTTGGTTTTGCAAAAACAGTACGTCGATTTCTTTTTAGGAAAGAATGAACAAATGAATGAGGAAAGGAAGGCAAGAGAGATGTTTAATTGTGTCAAAGCTTTATACCTGTTAACAAAAAGGATGAAGGTAAAGTCATTAAAATTTGCAAATAGGAGGTTATTGGTGACTTTCAAGAGGCTTCACGGTATAAAGATTTGAGGTCAGACACATTGAGTTATGGTAATGGAATTTGCTATTCTTTTTGACCATCCAATATATGAAACCAATTTCCCTTATTTGAGAATTCTCACCACCCCGAATTCCTAACACATACACAAACAAACACATTATGATTCTTGAAGGGAGACAAAACCTATCTCCGACTAGAGACATGGAAACTTCCAGAAACTCATTCTCCCAAGAAATCTTGAAGCTTGGGTACATGTTCATGACCCTCGTTCTGCCAATCAGACACACCGACCTCATATCAAGGGACCACAAGAACTCTCTGACGGTGGGGAGAGTTGCTGAAATATTAAGTCTTTGGGGGCAGTGATGAGAACAGTGCTGGTGAGGGTATCCAGTGTCCATCTGGCATGTCAGCAATAAAATCTACAATGTCCAGAGCTTCCAGAAGTGTCCTCACCCATCCACTTCTTGTTGAGGATCACACCTAGCAATACAGCCTTAATCTATTTCTCTAGACTGGCCTGGGGTTCTGTGAACTAACAATATAATCAATTCATTCTCTGCCGAAATCAGCCAGCCTTAATCTCTGCTGCTTGTAACTAGGAGCCCTGACTGTTGAATCCAAGCTCCACACTCAATGGGTGACTGTGACCAGGTCGTACAATGTTCTTCAACATTTTTTTCCTCAACTGTTAAATGAAAGCAATAGTACCCACCTCAGTACAGTTGTGATTATTAAATATGACAGCATATGCAAAGTACCTAATTGATGTGTGGCTGGTGCTGAAGAAATTTAGTTCTAGGAAAATAAAAATATTATAAGCCCCTAAAGCTTCAATTCAGCCTCATTTAAAACCACTGTTGAATCCATATGTCATGGATCACAATGGTTACTAAGAAACCTCTGGGTAGAGGTAAACAGTGTAGCTTGACCTTCAAGATTTCTAGCAGGAAAGGCAGGCGTAAGATGCTAATCCAAGACGGTTGAGATAAGATTTTCTGTCTTTTTAGGAGTTAGAGACCTGTGTTTGTGTGTAAGATAAGAAGTAGGAACGAATAAAGAAAGAGCAATTTGAACAGAAAAAGAATGTTGACAAAAGCACTTTAAAGATATCAAGGTTCTGGATTAGAATTGTCTTTGGTTGTAAAAATAAGAAAGTCAGTCAGAGAATTTAACATACCAGTTACCACCAGGCATAACAAATAAGTATTAGGCAGGTGCGGGAAAGTTCCTGTTTAAGTTAAATCTATACATACTCTGTATCTTGTCTTCATAAAATTGAATTGTTTATTGAAAAAGGCAAGAAGCTCTCCTGTGATTTTTTTTTTTTTTTTGCTCTTAACCACAAATGTTTTATAGTTATCTCCCATGGAATGTAAACCTTGACTACAAAGCTATGATCACTGCAAATCTTCCTTTACACGATTGTTGTAAAAATTATATTTGGACACTTTATGTTTATTATAAAAATAATTTTTGCTAGAATATGTTTGTTGTAGTAAATGAGGAATTTACTCTTCTACATTACAATGTATACACCAGTTGTTGAAGGTGACTGACTATGAACTTATGAGTTGTGTATTCTAACTCACTACTATCTATGGGACAGAACCTTCTGTCTTACTTTTCTCTTCAAAACCCTATTTTTAAAAATAAATTTGTGATCTAACAGATTTACTTCTCAACACATTATGAAGCTCATTTATTTGTTTTCTTGATCTTGCTCCCCTCAAGAGGGCAGTTTTAGCAGAGCAATGGGGATGACAGACTAAAAAGGATTAGGAAGAAAATAGCAATGAGGACATGGAATCAGGTGATGTCGACTCCACTTCAAAATGCTAGGATTCAATGACAGGACCTGGAGAATGGATGCTAACTTAAGAGGGCAATGGGGTTAGAAAAACATTTTTAATGGAGAGGGCTTCCTTTGTTTGTAAGAAACAGGGAATAAGAAAAGGGGAAAAATCTTGGAAAAACTAAGAAAACATGGGATCAAAGGCACATAAGTGTGGGACTGGTGTTTGGAAGGAGGAGGGAAGCTTCTTCCTCTAAGAAAAACAAGAGGAAGCAGATGATGAAAATTTTAGGGCATGAAAGTTTATATTCAGATACCTTTAATATTCCATTGAGACACAAAGGCAGAGATGCTAGTTTGAGGGCTAGAGGAAAATGAAACATGCTTGGAAACTCTTCAGAGGAGAAGGCTATGCAGAAGCATCAAGAGTTGAATAAAATAATTATTATTGAGCAACAGTAAGAATACAAATGAAATACCAGTGGATCCAATTAGCAGAATTCTTAGAACTTCTCTAGCTACATCTGGGTGTAGAGAATCTCTAACAGCCATTGAAATATTAGGGACACTGGTATTTCTGTGAAGCTACAGAATTGTGGAAAGACCCAAGAATACAACAAAAACACAGATAATCAAAATCATAGAGCCAGGGGACAGTGGGGACCACACATCTACCTCCAGACAAGGGGATGACCTGTTGGAAGTACTTGATGGTATGACAAGGTATCCCCTAAGAACTTGAAAAGGAGAGAAATCAAAGTGTCTCTAACATTTTACATTTTGAAATCATTATACAATAGATCAGAACTGAAACATGCTTTGCCACCTTCATGATCAGAGTGGCTCTCAGGTCTACCTGATGAGATGATGTGATCTGACTATGGATATGAATGTAACTAAGGAAAGTGTCAACCAGCCTAAGAAACAGAGCAAAAGAGAGCACTATCCAAGGAGAAGGGCACCTTTCCTATGGACTTTGAGATTTCTGGTCCCATTGGCAAGATCATCCCTGAAATGGAGTGAGGTATGATGGGCCACCTTTGCCTCCTGCTATTCAAGCATTCAATCAGCTGGTTTGGTGCTGACCTAGAGATGTGCTCATCATACCTTGGCTTCCTTGTATTGTAGGTCTTCCTATTGGGAGATAGTATGGAAGACCTGCTGATATGAGTATTCTGGTCACCATGACAATTATTTTTCATTGTAAATATGTTAACTAGTGACCAGTTTTACATGCCAGTCACATGAACTTGGCTAACCTGAGTCCACCTCTGAAAGTCACATCTCTGGGGGGAACTGATTATGGGTATCTGAACCTGCAGGCTGAGAACACCATACATGAAATTCACCAAAGCAGGTCCCATGGGAGACATCAAGCTGGCCTTCTCCTGGTGACCATCTACATCTACATAGCTTTTTCCATTTTGAAACAAAAAAATGGTATGTAGCAGATTGGAAGAGTCTGGTGTGTTTCACCTCACTTGCCATACCCTTTGCATGCCCTCCAGATGGCCCAGGAAGGTAGAGTCTCTTATTGCAAGGGAAAATACCTGTGGTTCGTGGGGCAATTACAATGCCCAAATCAGGACAATATCATTGTGTACAGCCTTTGAGAAGCCAGTAGTCTGCAGTTTAATGTTCCTCTCACCTTTTTGTTTCTCTTTTTTGGTAAAATTCTAGCTGATAGCTCTGAGCACTTTTATCTCTGCAAGAGTCCAGTTGGCATTTCACAGGTAATACATAAAAGGGAAGCCATTTCCTCAAAATGCCTACACTAACTGTGTTCCTACAAGTACTTCCAAACACAAGCTATGAATTTATCTTCAGGATCAAGGAAGCTTTTCCTACTTAAAAATAACAACAGTTTGTCAGGCAGGGGAATGTCTTGGAGGAAGGGGTTTAGATTTTAATCCTGAGTGCTGATATCAACGTGCATGACAGTTCTCTCTGAGTCCTTTGCCCTGCAAGAAGATAAACACGGAGTGTTCAGTGTTTTCCAAAAATTTGTATCCACCTGGACATCCTCTCAATATTTTCCCCCTCCAACTTTCATGCTGGAGTTCTTATGTAAGTTGTGGAGTCAGATGTGGGAAGGAAGGGGGATGGAAGGACTATATTTTTTTATACACAAAAACAATGCTTGATCTACCCAAGATTTTCTCCAGCTATATAAGAAGAAAGGGATAAATGAGTACATCAATGGAAATACTTCAGTTGTGGGTGGAAAAAGACAGGGTTGGCCAGAGGGACCCATACAAGGAGTTGGGATTACACACGTGTGTGTGAGGCAGATCAGGGTCTATAACACATGAAAAGCTGGAGGCTGAGAGACTCATTGCTCCCAGGAGAAAGTCAATAAAAATTAGATTCCAGGGAAACAAGAACGGAGGCTAGATCAAAAGACCTGACCACACCTGGGAAGAGACAGGTAGACCTCTGAGATATTGCAGGTCCCATTCCAGACCATTGCAAATATTGAGCAAATATTGAGATAAAGCAAGTCACACAAAATTTTTGATTTCCTAGTGCATATAAAAGTTATGTTTACACTATACTTTAATCTATTAAGTATGCAATAGCATTATGTCTAACAAAATTGATGTATGTAATAGTAGGCTGTCACGACAAAAAAGTGTACATACTTTGACTTATAATACTTTATTTTGTAAACATCCTAATAATCATCTGAGCTTTTGGCAAGTGGTGGAGGGTTTTGCCTCAGTGGCAAGATTTTTTTGCCACTGAGGTGGAGGGTTTTTGCTGGGAGAGTGTCTTGCCTCAGTGCTCATGGCTGCTGACTGATCAGGGTGGTGGTTGCTGACGGCTGGGTTGCTCTGGCAATTTCTAAAAGTAAGACAAAAATGAAGTTTGCCACATCAATTGATTCTCCTTTTCACAAAAGATTTCTCCGTAGAATGCAATGCTGTTTGCCAGCATTTTACCCACAGTAGAACTTCTTTCAAAATTGGAGTCAGTCCTCTCAAACCCTGCCTCTGTTTTATCAACTTAATTTATGTAATATTCTAAATCCTTTGTTGTCATTTCAACCATGTTCACAGCATCTTTACCAGGAGTAGATTCCATCTCACAAACCTGTTTCTTTACTCATCCATAAGTGGCAACTCCTCATCCATTAAATTTTCATCATGGGATTGCAGCAATTCAGTCACATCTTCAGGCTCCACTTCTAGTTTTAGTTCTTATGTTATTTCTGCCACATCTGCAGTGACTTCTGCCACTGGTCTTGAATCCCTCAAAGTCATCCATGAAGGTTGGAATCAACTTCTTCAAATTCCTATTAATGTTAATATTTTGACCTCCTCACCTAAATCATAAATGTTTTCATGGCATCTAGAAATGGGAATCTTTTCCAGAGGATTTTCAATTTACTTTACCCAGATCCATCAGAGGACTCACTATCTATGACAACTATAGCCTTATGAAATGTATTTCTTAAATAATAAGACTGAAAGTCGAAATGACTCCTGGATCCATGGGCTACAGAATGAATGCTGCGTTAGCAGGCATGGAAACATGAATCTCCTTGTACAGCTCCATCAGAGCTCATGGATTACTGGGTGCATTGTCAACGAGCAGTAAAAATTTTAAAGGAATCTTTTTTTTTTTTTTCTGAGCAGTGAGTCTTAACAGTGGGCTTAAAATATTCAATAAAACCATATTATTAACAGATGTGCTGTCATTCAGGCTTTGTTGTTCCATTCATAAAGCACAGGCAGTGTAGATGTTGCATACTTCTTAAGGGCCCTAGGATATTTGAATGATCATTGAGCACTGGCTTCGACTTTAATTCACCTGCTTCATTAGCCTCTAACAAGTGAGTCAGCCTGTCCTTTGAAGCTTTGAAGCCAGGCATTGACTTCTCCTCTCTAGCTATGTAAGTCCTAGATGGCATCTCCTTCCAATGTAAGCCTCTTCCATCTATGTTGAAAATCTGTTGTTGAGTGATTGATGAATTGATAATTCATCAATTATCTTAGCTAGGTCTTCTGGATAACTTGCTGCAGCTTCTACATCAGAACCTGCTGTTTTATCATGTGCTTTTATCTTATGGAGATGACTTCTTTCTTTAAACGTCATGAACTGAACTTTGCTAGCTTCCAACTTTTCTTCTGCAGGTTCTTCCCCTCTCTCAGCCTTCAGATAACTGAAAAGAGTTGAGGGCTTGCTTTGGATTTGGCTTTGGCGTAAGGGAATATTGTGGCTGGTTTGATCATTTACTTAGATTACTAAACTTTCTCCATAACAGCAATAAGTCTGTTTCAGTTTCTTACTTATATGTTTTGGAGTAGCACTTTTAACTTCCATCAAGAAATTTTCCTTTGCATTCACCATTTGGCTAACTCTTTGGTGCAAGAGGCCTTCCTTTCAGTCCAGCTCAGTTTTTGATGTGCCTTTCTCATCAGCTTAATCATTTCTAGCTTTTGATTGAAAGAGAGAGTCATGTGACTTTTCCGTTCACTTGAACACTTAGAGGCCATTCGAGGGTTATTAAATGACCAAATTTCAATATTGTTGTGCCTCAGGGAATAGGGAGGCCCAAGGAGAGAGAGAAAGATGGGAAAACAGCTGATGGGTGGAGCAGTCAAAACACACATAACATGTTTCAATTAAGTTCACCATCTTATACAGGTGCAGTTCATGGCACTCCAAGACGATTACAATACTAACATTGAAGATCACTCATCACATATCGCTATAACAGATATGATAATAATGAAAAAGTTTGAAATGTTGTGAGAATTACCAAAATGTGACATGCACAAAGTGAGCACATGCTGTTGGAAAAATGGTGTCAATAGAGTTGTTTCACACAGGGTTGCCACAACCCTTCAATTTGTCTGAAACACAGTATCTGCAATGTGCAATAAAATGAAGTGCAATAAACGAGGCATGCCTGTAGAAAATAGCGAGAAAGTCAGACAGAATGCCAGGGGCAGAAATGTCCCTGAGCTTAGCTTTGTAGAGATGGTACAACCAGTAAACGTGGGACCCAGGGCCAAGTCTGATATGGGCTCCTCTGTGTATAGAAAGTCTGTCTTTCATAATTCATTGGATCTGTATGATTCAAGATATTTGATTCATAACAAAAAATTTTGAGATAAAAAACATTACAAAATATGGCAATTTAATGGATCAAAACAATATGAAGGAAATTTTAAATTTAGAAAGGTTTCTGTTGACATTGGGGATCGGACTCAGAGACAAGGGCAGGGCAGAGTATTGAAGCTGAGTTTGTGGTTTCTCCTGTCACTCTGCTGCTTCTGACTCTTTAGAAAGACTTTGTGATCCTCCTGGCTCCTCGCATGAAAGCTTGTGCTCTGGCCTCAGTGGTGCTGTCCATCCAAGAGGCTGAGGATCCTTGCCAGGGACTGTGCCAGCCCACCCCTGGTTTGGATCCAGACTCTACTCCAGTATTTACTAACGCTAAGCCTTGTCAATGCCCACATTCACACTCACTTGGGCTTCTAAAGCCCAGGGTTCTCTTAATCTTAACAGTGCTCAATGCTTCTGAGTACAGCATCATGATTACAAACTAGGCTCCTAGGGTTGGACTAGGTTCCTGCACTGTGTCACTCAGAATAATCAACACATAGTAGCTTAAATAGTGAAGAAGTCAGAAGCAAGGCAGTTCTAGGATTGTTCCCACAGCTGAATAATGTCAGGAAGCTAGGCTCTTTTTAGCTTTTCATTCTGCCATCCCTGATGTGTTAAATTGTTGTTTATAGGCTTGTTGCCTCGTGGTCACAAGACAGCTGCTATTGCTCAAGTGTCCATTTTTAATGATAGCATCCAAAGCAGACAGGGAGGAAAGGGGAAGTCCTCTGTCTCATGGCTCTTTCTTTTCAGAAAGGAAAATGTTTCTCAGAACCATGACCCTCTGGCCCATCACCCCCCAACTCTCCACCACATAAAGCTGACTTTCCTGTACATCTGCCAGAACTACATCACCCTAATTGCAAAGAAAGATGGAAAAGTGAACGTATGTCATTTAAACCTCCATCATGGGAAGCCTACTTGGCCTCAAAGAAAAGAGAAGAAATGACTGTGGGTAGGCAACTTTCTCTGTTATCTATTGCCACTGTAATGGAGCAGAATATCACCCCAAAACTCAGTGGCCAAAAAACCCATTGATCATTTTTCATTAATCTGTGAATTGGCTGGACAGTTCTACTGATCTGGGCCAGGTTCAGCCAGTTGTGGCTGGGCTTGCTTATGCGTCTGCAGTCAGTTGGTTGGTGGGTTGGCTGGGGGCTGGCTGGTCTCAAATGGCCTCAGCTGGGATGGCTCACCTTGGCTCCATGTGACCTATCATCCTCCAGCAGAGCAGCCCAGGCTTGTTCCCATGAAGGAGGCAGGGGCTGGAAAGCAGAAGACATCACGGTCTCCTGAAGCCTAGACAGCATACACAGTCACTTCCACCACATCTATTAGCCATAGAAAGTCACAAGGCCAGCCCTGACACAAGGGGAGGGGAAATAGACTCCTCCCCTCTATAGAAGGAGTGACAGAGTCACATTGCAGGGGGTGTGGATCCAGCTGAGAAAGAACTGAGGCCATTTTCACAATCTATCACACCAACCAATAGAACTTGCTGTAGGCTCTTAAATATATGACCAAGAACAAGTTACTTAACCTCTGAGCCTCAATTTCCCCATCTGAAAAAAATGGAGATAATAATAAAATCTAACTTATAGGGTTGTTAGGATTATCTATGTATTGATCTATGTCAAAGAGTTTACCAGAATGTCTTCATTTGATAAGTTACCATGTATTAATCAATGTTAGCTTTCATGATTATCGACCAATGACCAAATACAGCAGCAATAGTCCTAAATATCTTAAGGGCCAGGGGCAGTGGCTCACACCTGTAATCCCAGCACTTTGGGAGGCTAAGGCGGGCAGGTCACCTGAGATCAGGAGTTTGAGACCAGCCTGGCCAACATGACAAAACCCCATCTCTACTAAAAAAAAATACAAAAATTAGCTGGGCATGGTGGTGTGTGCCTGTAATCTCAGGTACTGGGGAAGCTGAGGCAGGAGAATCACTTGATCCTGGGAGGCAGAGGTTGCAGTAAGCCAAGATCGTGCCACTGCACTCCAGCCTGGTCAATAGAGTGAGACTCTGTATAAAAAAAAAAAAACTTACGGACCGAGTCATAACTAAGGAATGTTGATGGTTAGGACAGAGTGTGATCTTACCCTCACATTTTCTTAAATTCACTTTGCAATTCACAATACTGCTCACAGATTGGTCTTAATGAAAATGTTATCTTGTGTTCTAATTTAACAAATTCTTCTCGTTAACTAGCATCTCAGTTGTTCCTATCTACTGAAAAACTCATGTGAAGGCTACTAATATTTAAGTCACACAGCCTTTCTAAAAGAAATTATTTCACATTTTTTATACCCTGTAAATTTATGGACTACCCACTCCCCAGGGGTAAGACCTGGTTAGGCTGGCCTAAGTGGCTACACTGCCTTCAGGGTGTGATGAAAGGAGAGAGAAGGACAGAGAAGGAAGAGAATATTCCCTGGGAGTCCAGCTTTGACTGCAGGGTCTCTTCTTCCCTAAAAGCCAGGGCAAAGGCCAGGAGCAGACAGCTGGGGTGGGCTTAGGCCAATGTAGCTCTCTACTTGGCTCTCTGTTTCACTAGGGCCAGATAAGCGAAGAAGCAAATTAATCCAGCACCCACGTCAATGTGAGACAAACTCACTGGACTTTGGCCCATAGTTAAAAGTACATTGCTAGGTTTGTAGTGTAGGAGCAACAGGCTATACCACATAGCCTAGGTATGTTGTAGGCTATACCATCTAGGGTTGTGTGAGTACACTCTATGATGTTTGTGCAGTGACAAAATTACCTAATGAAACATTTCTCAAAACATATCCCTGTTGTCAAGTGATACCTGACAGTATATGTATGTATATCTAAAAAATTTTTCAGTAACCGTTACAATAAAAGAAACACAATATAGTTTCTAAACCAGAAGCCAATTGTAGAACAGGTCGTGGTGTAGGCAGAATAGCTAACGCTCTATTAATCCAACAGAAGGCAAGGAAGGAGAAAAAAAAGGATTTTTAAAAGAAGCATGAAATGATAAAACACAAAACACGTGAAAATAAGTCCTGATTTAATAAAAAGCAAGTAGCAGAATCTTAAAAGAAAGTACATTGCTTGTGCAGTTTTACAAAACTCAGTACTCACATACAAATGAATACACATATGCATATACATTAGTAAGTATATGCATAAATATGTACATACGTTAAACTGAAGCAAAAATTTCATGAAACAACACACTTTCTTTTTTTTTAATTTTATTATTATTATACTTTAAGTTTTAGGGTACATGTGCACAACGTGCAGGTTTGTTACATATGTATACATGTGCCATGTTGGTGTGCTGCACCCATTAACTCATCATTTACATTAGGTATATCTCCTAATGCTATCCCTCACCCCTCCCCCCACCCCACAACAGACCCCGGTGTGTGATGTTCCCCTTCCTGTGTCCATGTGTTCTCATTGTTCAATTCCCACCTATGAGTGAGAACATGTGGTGTTTGGTTTTTTGTCCTTGCGATAGTTTGCTGAGAATGATGGTTTCCAGTTTCATCCACGTCCCTACAAAGGACATGAACTCATCATTTTTTATGGCTGCATAGTATTCCATGGTATATATGTGCCACATTTTCTTAATCCAGTCTATCGTTGTTGGACATTTAGGTTGGTTCCAAGTCTTTGCTATTGTGAATAGTGCCGCTATAAACATACATGTGCATGTGTCTTTATAGCAGCATGATTTATAATCCTTTGGATATATCCCCAGTAATGGGATGGCTGGGTCAAATGGTATTTCTAGGTCTAGATCCCTGAGGAATCGCCACACTGACTTCCACAATGGTTGAACTAGTTTACAGTCCCACCAACAGTGTAAAAGTGTTCCTATTTCTCCACATCCTCTCCAGCACCTGAAACAACACATTTTCTATATGCAATGCCCTCTGGTATTTCTTCTTCAATTGCATTGTCTTTTTTACTTCTTATTTCAGATTCTTCATTTTTCATTGTATTGTATTTTCATTGTTTGAAATGCTGCTCATGACCAATTAAGTTGATTTAAAAATATTGTTTGAACAACTGTCTTGAGAAACACTGAATTACGTGGCATAATGTAAGAAGCATTGAGCAAAATCCCTTCTTTTCCAGAAGCTTTCCCTACTTCCAGATTTACAGAGGGGGCCATGTGAGAAGACTGTAGCTGAAGTAATCTTGAACAGTGGTGAAGAGCAAGGAATCTGTAGCAAAAAGGCCTGGATTCAAAATCTGGCTCAGCCACTCAGTAACTGTGTGACCCCAGCAGAGTTGTTTAACCCCTGGAGCCTTGGTTTCCTCCTGAAAAATGAGGATGAAAATACCCCTTCCCCACTGTTCTGCAAATGAAGTCAGTAGCACAAAGTAAGTTGGATAAATATCATCTATTACTCTTCCCTTGGGAGATGTCAGTCTTTCATCCCAGGTGGAGCTATTTGGTACAATTTTTCTATTGGAGAGCTAGCTGGCAGGATGGCGCAGGATGAGACACACATAAGTAAGTCTTGGTGTAGAAGGGGTAGCACACCAGGGCAGCCCTAAGTGGAACCAATAGAAGAGGGACTCCAAGGTAGGAGTGGGGGCTGTGGGGTGGGGGAGAAGTTCCACCAGGCTGGAGAAAGCTCTGAAGTAAGAAGTGGGTGGAGGCTGGTGGTTCTTTCATAGATGTGACTAGGTCTTTGGTCTTATGGGTAAATGAAGAAGTTTTTTTTTATAGATTTCCATGAAGTGAACATAGATGCCCCTCTTTCTACAAGTCGCTCTATAGTACATGTAATTGAATAAATGCAATACAACCAGCTCCTGGGGCTGACATTTGTGCAAATAAGAAAAAACAACCCCTTTGGGCACAGGCAGCTCTGCCCAGGTCACATAGACTAATGAGCAAACTGGGGATAGACCTTAGCCCCATCTAGCAGATGCCCTTGTGTAGTGCACAACCTGCTCAACCATCCTCAGCGGCCCCACTGGATTTATATTAACTCATAGTTAATTCCTTTCATAAGACTTCTCCCAGGCATTTATTCACTATTCCCAACTGTAGCAAATGTTCAAATGTTCAACCTAAATTTGATGTCCAAAGTAGCCAAAATTATTTTGATCCCAAATGTTACCAAATGAAAGTGTACCACACAGATCTCCTGCTGCTAGAGCATAATTAATTGGTGGCCACAGCTACTGCCCACTGGGATCCACCACACTTCCACAATGTGGCTTCCAACCAATGACTGAGCATGGAGGGGTCTGAAGACAGCCTCCTTTCCAGCAAGACATAGGATGCAAGGGCTCCTTGGCTGAACATTTCTTGGAACAGTGTTGCAGTCTGAGAGTCATCCCATCCACCCTTCCTGCCTTCCCTCTCTCCTTCCACAGATGCCAGACCTGTGATACAGTCTCTTCTCGCCTTTCTTCCTTCCTGCTTTTCCTTGCACATCTAATCCCATCTTGGTGTCTGTCTCAGCAGATCTAGACAATAGCACCAGATCTGGTGAAAGAGGGGACTGGTCAATCTAATACATGTTCAAGGCAAAAGCTACAACTGGCTGTAAAATGAATAAGATGAATTTTCTTGTGTAACTGATAAGAAGAGTTCAGTGAATATTGGTTAACTATCAGATGAAATCAGGCGCTTTCAACGTGGTATGGCCATAGACAAATATTGGGTAACTATCAAATGAGTGAAAATGGTCCTGAAATAAAATAATGCCATCTCCTACAGTGTGGCCTAAACGTCTACTCATTCAGAGGCATAGTCAGAGGCTTCAGGTACACCTCTAAGTGTCCCTGGGAGTCTGCAAAGAGATTCCTCACATGTGGCTCTCTTGTTTGCAATTCACCCTGGCTCCCACTTCTTCACACCTGCCTGGAAGGCCACTGAAGAAGTCTTATGGCTCCCACTGCCCATCCTGAGAACGCCAAAGCCCAACTGTGCCACAGGGGCCACTTGAAGATGCTCCTGATTTTTTAATTCCTCTTGAAGCTGAATGGGGGCCAAGCCATATGGCCAGGGGAAATGATGGAGGAGGATGGTTTCCTCTCCAACTCCATGTGACAGTTTTCACTCCAACCTAATTGGAAGCATCTCTTGTGACTAGATAAGAAAGGTTTCATCTGATTCTGATACTCATCCTTTTCATGCACAAGGAACTTAAAATCAGCCCAGGGGACTGGTAAGGACAGGTGCCTTTTACCCCAGCTAAATGTCTCAGTTTCCAACCTTACTCAAACTCCCTTGGCCTTCTCTAGGTAACAAACCAAAAAAAAAAAAAAACATTTAAAGAAGCTGGCTGGGCATGGTGGCCCATGCCTGTAATCTCAGTACTTTGGGAGGCCAAGATGAGAGGATCACTTGAGCCTCAGAGTTCGAGTCCAGCCTGGGCAACATGGCAAAATCCCATCTCAATATTAAAAATAATATATTAAATTTCTATATATATATATAAGCTATAAATACGAAATAGCATATTAACTATATTTTAAATTTTTCTGTATTCTTTTCTTATTATTTATATTCTTGGTGCCCAGCATCTGGGGCCTTGCTAATCCTGGAGAGACTACTCCTCCCAGGGGTACCTAATTCCTGGAGAAAGCAGATGACTCCCCTGGGAGTGCATCTCTCACACACAAACCAACCAATCCAGAGCCCACACCTACCAACTGCCTCCTTTACTGAGCTCTGGCAGGTTAAGCCTATCCTCTGCCCTAATTACCCCAGGCCAGATACTGGGCAGCTAGTGGCAGGCCCTGTACCTCAGAGCACACAGACATCATTCAAACTAGCAAATCCTAAACCCACCTAGTCTGCTTACCCTGCCTTGCCCATCCCTTCCAGAAAAAACACGGAAGAGGCTCTGACCCACGCTTTCCCCTGTTCCATCTGCCCCGTGTGGCCCTGCGTGATATGGTGTGCCCTCTCCTCTTGAACTGTAACAAACTATCTTTTCTTTTTTCTTTTTTTGAGATGGAGTCTCACTCTTGTTGTCCAGGCTGGAGTGCAATGGTGTGATCTCGGCTCACTGCAACCTCTGCCTCCTGGGTTCAAGCGATTCTCTTGCCTTAGCCCCCTGAGTAGCTGGAATTACAGGCGCCCACCACCACGCCCAGCTAATTTTTGTATTTTTAGTAGAGATGGGTTTCACCATGTTAGCCAGGCTGGTCTCAAACTCCTGACCTCAGGTGATCTGCCCACCTCAGCCTCCCAAAGTGCCAGGATTACAGGTGTGAGCCACCGCACCTGGCCATGAATTATCTTTTCAATGGCATTTGTCTCCTGATCTGCTGGCCTCACCATACCTGAATAATAATAAAACCTACATTTTATAACAAGTGAATATTGGAGAGATTTCAATGTGGGGGTATCTGTGCTAGCAACAGCCAATGCAAAACTTTTTGTTGTATTTGAATTGTCCTGTTTTATTTACAAAGTATTTCATATACCCCTTCTCAATTGATTTAATTCTATCTGCAATTGTCTCCATTTTAGAGACAAATCAGAGATAACTGAGCAATGGCAACATTATTGGAAGAAATGTATGCTTTCTATCAGGCTGCATGTAAAGCACTACAGATAGAATACACAGTGCAGGATCTGTAGTGTTGGTTTCAAGGAAGTCTCAAAATACATACCAATAAAAACAGTAATCGCAGCCTCTAATACTTCCTGAGCCAGGCACCAACGTAGGTAATTTTCATACATTAATTCATTTAATCCTCATGTCAATGCTGAGGTTGATGCCCAAGGTAGTGGTCATTAGTTTCCCTGTTTCACAGACAATCTGAAATTAACGGGCTGAAAATGATCTGTTATACAATATTAGAGCTGCAAATAATTTTAAAGATCAACCCTCCCCCTTTTACAGATGAAGTAAATGTTTATGTGTTCTAGGCCACTTAAAGGTTTTGTTATTTTTGAGCACAATCCCCAAATTAGTCATATATAACCTGATTTTGCTAGTAGTGAGTTCCGACTCCTGTGACCTCCAGCCCAGCTATGTCGTATAAGGGAAGTGACACCTACTATAATAATCTCAAACCCCGTAATCCATCATACATACTTTGAAAGCACTAAAGGAAAATGTGTTACAATAACCAAACACACCTAGTGTATATCACAAGGCTTGCCTAAATATTTCCAATTTATGCTATTTTGAGAACTGGCGTCTAGCCCAGTTCCAACAACAGTGTCCAAGATTAAGTGAAAGACCATGTGAGTATGGTAATTGAAAATACAATTTTCCCCCCAAAGGGCTATTAGTTATGAATTTACTCACTTGTGTGTGTGAAATCTCCTTTTGAACAACTATGAAATGTGGATTCTACAGTTGTCTCACTTACTGGAAAAAAATGTGCATCTTATTAGGTTTCTAGAGGACAATGGTACGTCAAATCTAATCAGCCTTCCCTTGGAAGATTCTGCAGGAGCTGGGAGCCTCTCTTCAGACTGCCTCTCCCATAGCAACCGTCTTGCTCTTGGCAAAGGCATAGAGACTTTGTTGTGCTCAACCCTGTAACATTAATAAGCTAAGGGCCCTAGACAACAGCAGTTACCACAGAGCCATTTCAAAGCTGGCTTGAGGGGCACCAGGAGCTCAGTTCCTGGACACAATCCCACTGTGTTTTGGTATAACAGCCATCGGTGGCATAGCCTTATCTTTGGGTATAGCCTATCTTGGGACCAAACCCATTGGCCAATGACAACCAGATGCATTCATTTGGCTAAAACATTCTGAGCAGAATGGTACTCAAATTTCGATGATTTGAATGGATTCATCTTCCTTCCCACTCCTGCATGCTTCTGCATTGAGTCTAAAGCTTAAAGCAAAGGAGAATGCTTTGGATGTGACCTTTTCCCAAGATCTGACAGCTGGCCTAGATCTAGTCAATTGCAGCTTTTAATTAATATACTCTATACTCCCCACATAAATTAAGAAAAATAACAATGTACCAAAGAACTGGAAAGAAGGTTTCTGAGTTCTTTTAAATTGTGCCCAAAGGTTTCTAATACTAATTTCAAAGAAGGAAAGGATCTCAGTCTAAAGTTACTGAGTGTGTATGCCGAACAAATTCACTGGATAGTATTTGTGCTCCGAATTTTTCCAATTAAAATTATTTACCCTTAATGCTTCAAATAAAGTTATAACTTGGATTTCAATCCACAGCCATTCCATAACTCCATCAGCAGAAGCATAATATCATGTATTGTCATAATTCAATGCACTTTCACAGTTATGGAGTAACTGATTCAACTAGTTGTTCACTTCATTATTTTATCCATTTATGAGTTAAGCCAGGAACATAGCAACACCATGTCTATGTTCAGCCCCCTATGTCCTGCCCAAACTTTCACCTGTCTCCATACGGTTAGGGACTAAACAAAGGGGTAAACTTCAAGTAAACACAGACGATATTTATTAAGTTTCTTCCAAGCTGTATGTTCCTAGAGGTTATCACAAAGACTCCTCTGGTGGCAACTGGCTTGCAGAACTGATCCAGCAACATCTCAACAATTCTTTCCTGAAGCCCAACTGCATACTCAAAGCTCAGATCCACGCTCACTAGGAACAATTTTGGAAAACAAGGAGTTGATCACCATTTTCGCTTTACTTTGCTTTGTTTTTGAAACTGTACAGACATGGCCAGAATTTGAACTTGCACTGCCTGGATCAGACCATGAATAACTAACTGCCTTAACTGGAAAGATTTGCCAGACCCCAAGAGCCTCATCCCCTCTCTGCTTCCACCCCAAGAAAGTCTGTGCTTCCTTCCAATGAACAGCCTAACACAATTTGGCAATGACTTTTCCTGCATTTTTTGGCAGAGAATATGGAAAGGAATATATATGGAAAATAATGTATGTGTGCATGTGTGTGTATGTGTGCGTGTGTGTATTGCATGTGTGTGTGCATGTGTGTATGTGTGCATGTCTGTGCATGTGTGCATGTGTGTATGCATGTGTATGTTCATGCGTGTGCATGTGTGTATGTGCATGTGTGTATGCATGTGTGCATGTGTGTATGCATGTGTGCATGTGTGTATGTGTGTGTGCGTGTGTGTGCATGTGTGTGTGTGCGTGCATGTAGTAGTCTTTTTTTCCTCCTGTGATTTTTCTACCTCTAAGCTTTCCAGTATAGAGTAGGATTGAGTAGTACTAACCATTCTGGTGCTATTTATTTGCTAGGTTCTAGGATTTCCCTATAAATTGGGGCTTCAGGGCCTATCTCCAACTAATAAGCTTCTTTTTTTTTTTTTTAATTGTTCTGCCAATGAGGCTTGAAGCAATCAAACAGCACAGGGGCACATTCTTGAAGGAGAAATTTGGGCCTTTCCTCTTAATTCTATAATTGTTCAGAATGAGGGTGTGGTGAACGGACACTACAAGGAAAGTTTGGCCTACAAATGAGAAGACAGAGGGAAGGAAGTAAACACTGACCTGGAGGTAGATTTAGACGAGGATTAGCAGCTGTCCCTCCTCCTTTGATGAAAGGGCTTAACTAACGGCAAGAGGAATTGAGGATACATCTTGGGGAAAACTTCCTGACTCGCATAAGGCCTGGCAATGTTTCACCAAAGGGGATTGCCCAGTGTACCTCTCTGAGGATTTTTATTTTTTAATGTGATGTTTCTGTAAATTTGCTTTTTGTTGTTGCTGTTGTTATTCATCGTAAATTATAGACGATTTAAACTTTCCTGTTTTTTCTTCATTACCCAAGTAATGCATGTTTATTATAGAAAAACATGGAAAATACTGATAAGCAATGAGGAAAATTATCTGTAATTTCACCACCTGGAGGTGAGTCACGCCAGGGCATGTGTTTTCAGACACTTTTCTCTGGGAGATTGGTTAAGTAACTGCTGCTCCAGTCATAAGATTTAGCTACTAAGAATGATACATATGTGACACACAGACTTTGGGCCTTGGCCTCTGTGTTTGTCCAAAATCTGCTCTTTGGTTTCATCTCTGGCCTTGGCCTTGGCAAGCGTAAGAGCTGAATAGCTTAATGCCAACTTCCTCGCCATCTGGCAACCTTGAACTCGTCCAGTGATTGTGCTGGTGGAACAGATCACCATCACATCCAACCAGCAATAATGTCAGTAATGTGAACAAGACATAATCTGAATACTCATCCAAAAATATACATAAGCATTTAGATGTAATCTGAAGTGAAAATCTCTTTATGTGCTTTTTATATTTAAATTCTAACAGTTTTAGTAGAAATATTCCAAGTATATATATTTGAGAATAAAATGCTACAATAATTTTAAATGATTACCAAAGTTATTAATTTTATGTACTAAAAAGTTTTAAGCTTTCAAAAGGTTAAATAAAAAGGGAATCATTTACCAGCATTAATTATTAATACTATATTAATAATGAATTAATGCAAATATTAATAGAGAATGAATTAACTAGATAACTTTGGAAGATCATGATATCTTTTTGAACCAAAATGGACTTATAAAAAAGTTAAATAATAATATAAAACTCATATTTAGTTATTTAATTCTCTTTAACCATGAGTTTTTAAGAAAAAATTCTTTTTTGGGAATTTTTTACCCTTTTTGAGGGTAAATTAAAATTATCATGTAAACTTTACTACCTTAAAATCTCACAAGAGAAAAAATTTACCAAATTATGGATGATTACATTCCTAATAAACCATCTTTTATCTGGAAGTAATGAGAAATATAAAGAGTATAAATCATAGACTGAATTGTTAGATAAAAATGGGCACGTTACACAATTTGTTTTAACTAATATAATTTCAAAATTACAGACTTCATAAGAACTCTCTACAAAGACAATTCTTTATAGAAGCTATCATTTTAAACGAAAAGCTCATTGAAATTATTGCTATAGCTACCACTCATTTTTGGCAGTCAAAGATAAGGGAATTTTGAGATTTGCTAGAGCTATGAATCTTAAGTATGAAGTTCCTTTTAGAAAACACACTGTTGAAACCTTTTTCTGAATCATAGTCTCTTGTGCACAAATGGTTGGTGACATTATTAAATGTGCCAGTTGAAAGTGACCCTCTCTTTAGTATTGAGATGTGCAGAAGAGTGGCTGCAAAAGCTGTCTAGCAGTTGACAGCTCTGAGAAACTACTGTTTTGTTCCAATGTTATAATGACAACATTTTAAAATGTGACTATTAAATATTAACAATGAAACCATAATAATAAACACTTGCATAGAACTTCAGATTTATTCATATACTCCAGCAGTTCTTTCAATGATTGTAATCTCTGGCTATAGCCTCTGCTTCAGCAGAATGCTGAATTTTAATCTTCAGTTTTAATCCTAAGCCATTTGCTTTTTAGCCAGAATTGAATCAGCGTGTTCCCAATGTATATGTATTACATGTCAAGACAGAGAAATGTGTATCTGTTAGGATGCTTTCAATTGCATGAAACAGACATCCCTACCGAAATTGGCCTTTGAAAAGTGGGAAGGAGAAGAGCATTTATTGGTTCATATACTGAAGAGTCTGAGATGGTGCATAATATTTGCTTCAGACAAGGCTTTATGAGGGCTCAACGGTGTAAAGAGGTTTCTCTCTCATTGTTTTCCAGCACTACCACTTAGCACCATTAGCTTCATTCTCAGGCTCTCTTCTTATGAATATGTCTGCCAATGGTTTTGAAACCAACTGCTCCCACATTAACATTCATAAAACAAGCAAGATAATCTTTGTCCCAGCAGTTCCCAGCAAGTCATGAAGTACACCCTGATAGGAGGATTCTCACATGATGTGTCCACCTCTGTACCTATCACTGTGGCCAGGAGGATATTACAGGATTATTTGCCTAAATCAAACAGCTTCTGTCACTGGAGGTGGGTAAATGTCAGTTCCACCTAAACCATATGAAGAAGTGGTGATTTCCCAAAGGAGCTGTAAGATGTCATTGCCAAGATGCAGTTGTCCAAAAATAGATGTTCACCATAACATGGAACCATGTTTATCATTGTTAAAGAAAATATGACTATGAAATGACACATAGAGCATATCCAAATTTTGATGCATAGATTTCAGTGCAAATATCTTTTGATTCATTTATTTAACTATCTCATTTTTACTGTTTTTTTGGTTGTTTGCACCATTCCACTATTAGAAACAATACTTCAACTGGCACAATTGTACATACATTCTTATATGTAAGATGATCCTAGAATAAATTCCTAAAAATTGAATTGCTGAGCTGAAAAAATACACAATTTAAGGTTTTTACACATCTTGCCAAATTGCCCTTGTAAGAAGTTATACTTCAAGCAGCAGTATATAGTAATGTCAGTTTCTCATAACCTATCACACCAATAAATAAGATAATTCACCAGTTCAATGGGCAAAAATAATTTCTCATTGTTTAAATATATATCTTTTTGAGCACTAGTAAAGGTAAAATTATTCTCACATCAATTATCCACTGATATTTAATTTTTTTTCTTTTTTGAGACAGGGTCTCAGTCTATCGCCCAGGCTGGAGTGCAGTGGCATGATCTCGACTCACTGCAACCTCCACCTCCTGGACTCATGCAATCCTCCCACCTCAGCCTCTGGAGTAGCTGGGACTACATGTGCACATCACCACATCCAGCTAATTTTTGTATTTTTTAGTAGAGACAGAGTTTAGCCATATTGCCCAGCTGGTCTTGAACTCTTGGGCTCAAATAATCCATGCACCTCAGTCTCCCAAAGTGCTGGGATTACAAGCCTGAGCCACCATACCCAGCTGATATTTAAATTTTAAATCTATTACTATTTAGTCATCCGTTTCTATCCCTGGCTCATTTCTTAATTGACTGTACATTTTCACATATTAAAGATAGTAAAATTTTGTTTGTCATGTGTCATCATTTTTTTTCTCATTTGTCATTTTCCATTTGCTTTCATTTGTCCTTTAGTTGTTGTTTTTCTATAGAGATATTCTAAATTTTATCAAAATTATAAAGTATTTCTTTTTGGATTGCTATCTTAAATGTTCTTTTTAGAAATAACCTTCCCATCTCAATTATTTCAATTTCAATAGCTTTCTTTTAGTATATTTACTGTTTCATATTTTATTTTTAAACCCTTGAGTTATCTAGAATTTTAAAATAAGATACGAGGTTAGGCTATAACTTTACCTTTTACTAAATGGCTAAGTAAGATGTCTAATATAGATTTCATACATCCTGGTAACTAAGATCCCTCGCTCTGGAGCCAGAACTCATTGATTTTTACCTTTGAAAGTTAGGCCTCTTTTTCATGTCTCATCTAAAAAAATAGGGATGAAAATAAGGGGTATCTACCCTGTAGGGTGGCTTTGAGGGTGAAATGTGTTAAAACACATAAAGAATAAAGCATTCTCCTTGAAAACTGGCACAAGATAAGGACACAGGAGAAAGAAATAAAGGACATCCACACAGGAAGAGAAGAGGTCAAACTATCCCTGTTTGCAGATGACATGATCCTGTATCTAGAACACCCTATACTCTCAGCCCAAAAACTTCTTAAGCTGATAAACAACTTCAGCAAAGTCTCAGAATACAAAGTCGATGTGCAAAAATCACTAACCTTCTTATATACCAACAACAGTCAAGCCAAGAGCCAAATCAGGAACGCAATCCCATTCACAATTGCCACAAAAAGCCACAAAAAGAATAAAATACCTAGGAATACAGCTAACCAGGAAGGTGAAGATCTCTACAAGGTGAATTACAAAACACTGCTCAAAGAAATCGGAGATGACACAAATGGAAAAACATTCCATGCTCATGGATAGGAAGAATCAATATCATTAAAATAGCCATACAGCCTAAAGCAATTTATAGATTCAGTGCTATTCCTATTAAACTACCATTGACATTCTTCACAGAACTAGAAAAAAACTATTTTAAAGTTCTTATGGAACAATAACAACAAAAAGCCTGAATAGGCAAGACAATCATAGGCAAAAAGAACAAAGCTGGAGGCATCACAGCTTTGTTAATATACACATACAAAAAAAATTACCTGACTTCGGCTGGGCATGGTGGCTGACACCTGTAATCCCAGTACTTTGGGAGGCCAAGGCAGGTGGATCATGAGGTCAGGAGTTCAAGACCAGCCTGGCCAAAATGGTGAAACACCATCTCTACTAAAAATACAAAAATTAGCCGGGCAGGGTGGCAGGTGCCAGTAATCCCAGCTACTTGGGAGGCTGAGGCAGGAGAATCACTTGAAACCAGGGGGCAGAGGTTGCAGTTAGCCAAGATCACACCACTGCACTCCAGCCTGGCAACAGAGTGAGACTCCTTCTCACAAAAAAAAAAATTACCTGACTTCAAAGTATACTACCTGGCTACAGTAACCAAAACAGCATGGTGTGGTACAGGAACAGACACATAGACCAATGGAACAGAATAGAGAACCCAGAAATAAGACCACACAGCTACAACTATCTGATCTTCAACAAACTTGACAAAAACAAGGAATGAGGAAAGTATTTCCTATTCAAAAAATGGTGCTGGGATAACTGGCTAGCCATATGTAGAAGACTGAAATTGGACCCCTTCCTTATACCATATACAAAAATTAACTCAAGATGAATTAAAGACTTGAATGTAAAACCCAAAACTAAAAACCCTGGAAGACAACCTAGGCAATACCATCCTGCACATAGAAACAGGCAAAGATTTCAAGACAAAGATGCCAAAAGCAATCACAACAAAAGCAAAAATTGACAAATGAGATCTAAATAAACTAAAGCAGTTCTGTACAGCAAAAGAAACTATCAACAGCGTGAATAGACAACCTACAGAATGAGATAAAATTTTTGCGAACTATGCATCTGACAAAGGTCTAATATTCATCACTATAAGGAATGAAACAAATTTACAGGAAAAAAAAACATCAAAAAGTGGGCAAAGGACATGAACAGACACTTTTCAAAAGAAGACATACATGTGGCCAACAATCATATGAAAAAAAGATCAACATCACTGGTCATTAGAGAAATACAAATCAAAACCACAACGAGATACCACCTCACACCAGTCAGAATGGCTATTACTAAAAGTCAGAAATAACAGATGCTGGTGAGTTTATGGAGAAAAAGGAATGCTTTTACACTGTTGGTGGGAGAGTAAATTAGTTCAACCATTGTGGGAGACAGTGTGGTGATTTCTCAAAGACCTAAAAACAGAAATACCATTTGACCCAGCAATCTCATTACTGGGTATATACTCAAAGGAATATAAATTGTTCTATTATAAAGACACATCCACATGTATGTCCATTGCAGCATTATTCACAATAGCAAAGACATGAAATCAAGCTAAATACCCATCAATGATAGACTGGACTGTGGTACATACACACCATGAAATACTATGCAGCCACAAAAAAGAATGCAATCATATCCTTTGCAGGAATGTGGATAGAGCTAGAAGCCATTATCCTTGGTAAACTAACACAGTAACAGAAACCCGAATACTGCGCGTTGTCACATATAAGTGGGAGCTAAATGATGAGAACATATGGACACATAGAAGGGAACAACACACACTGGGCCCTACTTGAGGGTGGAGGGTGGGAGGAGGGAGAGAATCAGGAAAAATAACAAATGGGTACTAGGCTTAATACCTGGGTGACAAAATAATCTGTACAACAAACCCCCATGACACAAGTTTACTTATATAACAAACCTGCACATGTACCCCTGAACTTAAAAGTTAAAAAAAATTTTTAACAAAATATTGTCCAGAGTATAGCAGATGTTAGGCATTTGTATTACTACTATTTCCTGATTGACCTATCATTTCTCTTCTTGAGATATTACCTTTGAGAAGTATCAAATAAAGATCTATATGTTGATCTGTACCCAGAACTTTTGTTTTCTTCTATTGATCAGTCTGTTTACTTTAACCTCTCTGCTTTTTAAGGGGTTCATATAAATATTTCTGGAATAAGCAGAATGAATTTGTGACTTCATAAGATCCCTTGGTTCCTTGCCCTTAAAGGTACTAGGAGTCATTTCTTTCCTATGTATCTCATGTCAATGTTGCACACATTAGGCCTTATCACCAAGCTCTAGAGATATCATCTGGTGGTTCTTTGGCCTGTTCAGTCTCAGCTCAGCCACTTACTAGGTATAGAACCTTGGGCAAGTTACCTGATCTCTCTGCCTCAGTTGCTTCATTTGTAAAGTGGGAATAATAATAGCTATGTCCTCATAACGCTGCCGTGAGGATTAAATGATATATATATATATATATATATATATAGCACTTACTACAGTGAACATAATCCCAAATAACTGTTGACACTTTATTTTAATTATTACCTTTGGAATATCATAAGGCACAAAAATCTCTCCTTCATTGAGGGGCTTAACCTAAGTAATCAAGACATGAGGGACCCAGAGAAAAGGAGGCCAGGGGTATTTTTCAACAAAAATTATAATTTTTTTCTCCATGTTAATGGATAATTAATAGCACCTAATATAATACCTTGAACATATTAGGTGCTCAAGAAATTGTTGAACTAGTGAATATTAAGAAATTATATTGTCTTTCTGTCCATGCAGGGCTGAGGATTTCATATGCAGTGAATAAAAACCTCACTAATAATATTCCTTAAGAATATAATTAATAAAATAGTACTAAAATTTTTGTTCATGGTTTCTTGAACAAGAAACATGTTCTAGAACACAAATGTTTACACAAATGTAGAAGAGAGAGATGTTAAAAGGAGGGGAAATGCTTGGGAATTAGTAGACCATCAGAAAAATAATTCTATTTTCTTAAGACCTGTGTTCTTTGGAAACATGTTCTAGCACAGAGTAATTATTCTCTTTTACAACATATGTAACATGGATTCATGTGCACACACACACACTTATACAAACCACAAACAGGCATTTCTTGACATTTTAAGCCATTCCAGATTGGCTCAATTCCAGTTAATCATATTAAGAGGCCAAGAAAATTAAGTATTAAGGATACAGTCTGGTCTTTCTTGAACTTACTTGTTCTTAAAAAAAAGAAGAAGAAGAAGAAGAGGAAGATATGGCAGGGTGTAGCTGACTCTTCCTTCCTGTCAGCAGACAGTATAATTATGTCTTCTTGCTTTTGCTCAAGCAATACCTTTACCATGAGTAAGAAGAGGGGTCAGCAGAGGATCTCAAACCTATGGTGAGAAGGTGTGGCCACGTGTGCTATCCCTGAGATTTAAAGTGCTAGGACAAGGCCACTGATCGAGACACTTGTGAGTCTCTCAACCCTGAGTCGTCTAGGGGGTGCCAGTAGCATTTGAGATGTTGTGCCAAAGAATTATTAGGAACCAAAATATTAAAATTGATCCCATGTGAGCGTAAAATTCAATCTTCTTAACTTTTGAAGGAGAGATGCTTCTTTTACAATTCTACCATTTTCATTGCCAGTAATTGCACACTGGATCAAGAGACTGACGAGAAACAGAATTGGAAACCTGGAGATAATTTAAGAATAGCTTAGATAACTAGACCCAGTCTTTGAAGAAGAACTCTATGGGAAAGGTCTTTAATAATCTTAAGTCCTTGGACACCACCACAGAAAAAGAAAACACCACTTAGGTTTACATGACATCTGAAAAGTCAACTATGTCAGCTTGAATCGATTTTTTTACAGCCATTTTCACAAGTGATTTAAGTTGCTAATTAATTGGCAAATGTTCAATTCCCATTCAGTCCAGTTATCTAGGTCAGGAGAAATAAACATGTCAATGCAACCAGCAGAGAAAGAATTAGAGAAGTCCTTTATTGCTCTATGAAACATATTCCTTTGCTATGGTGAACTAAATAGCATACTTATCACGCTCAACTCTCAGAGTTTAAAAGTAGTCAAATTTCCTACTTAGTATGTAGCCTTATGTGTTAAATCTGATTTAAGACAAACTCCTTAGATAAGATTTAATGTCCAAGAGCCTTCTTCTAAAGATTTTAGAAAATCAAATAAATAAATGGTGATAAAGATACATAGACAGATAGTTAGAATAAATGCATGCATGCAGGAGCTATCTAAAGACTAGATCCCAGGTTAAAGAAATGAAATACATTTGTCTTTTTCCAAATTCATTAATTTATTAAGTCATTCCATACATTTTATTAAATGCTAGTCACTGTTGTAGGCATTTGGAATGAAGTGATGACCCAGAAAACGTAGATTTTTCTGTGCTCTCATTGGAGCTTCTACTCTCATGGAAGAGATTGCCAATAATTAGATAATCTTATAAATAATACAAAATTCATCACTGGGTCAAGTGACTACAAATGGTATAAAACCAGATAGGAGGATCTGAAATAGCTACGGAGATCAGGAAAGTCTTCTCTAAGAAGTGATGCATAGGTTAGGTTTGAAAAGGAATAGCACAGGCATTAACTAGGTAAAGAGGAGAAATGATATTCCAGGTAGAGGTAACTGCATGTACAAAGACCATACGGCAAGAGAAAGCAAAGAGTGTAGAGATTAAAAGAAAACTAACGGACCATCGTTAACAGGAGCTAGATGCAAGACAGGGCTGGAGAGCACACAATTGTTGAATTTTGTCTGCACCTTATAAGCAATGAGAAGCCACTGAGTTTGTAAGCAGGAGGGTGAAATGATCAGAATTATAGTTTTGTAACCATCAGTCTGGATGTAGTGTGGGGACTGGATGAGATAGAGCCGAGAGGGGTTATGGAGAAACTCACAGTATGTCAGGAATAAGCTACTGCTTTTACTTGGCAATGATGGGAGTTTAGATCAGGATGGTGCCAGTGGAGATGGATCAAAGGAAAAATGATCATGACTTGAACTGGATTTGAAGAAAGAAAAGGGTATATGGAATAGGCTTATGCAGTAAAAGTAACTGCTTGTTGGGGCGGGGGGTTAAAACAACCGCAATACTCCACAAGGCCAAATACTGCTCATGACTCAGGCAACTGGCATTCTAAGTGTAAATAAGTCTAAAGACAGAATTGTGAATATTTTATGTTGCTCTGAGGCCTCACACTTGCCTCCCAGAGCTAATCCAAGACAAAATTCTAAGAAACTATGGAAGTCCTCTTTCTGGTTAAGATATAGAAAGACATAAACATTGTCATTTTCATCATAAAAAAAGAAAATAATAAGCTAAAAATTATATATTTCTTTAAAGTCATCAAACAGCAATAGACACACACACAAAGTTTAAATAAACGAATTCCAGTAATGAGCATACCCTTCAAAGACGAGCAAAAAGTGGTAACTCTTTTCATACTCAGGGCAAGTTGCCTTGCTTGAGTACAGGCAGGAGGAAGAGCAGCCCTGACATGAGATAAAGTTTGCTGGAATGAGGAGAAATCAGCCAAACTTTCAACAATAGTGTGGGCTAATGTGAAATACTGGAATCTGAAAGACTCCCAAACACAAAAATAAATCTCTCGGAACAACAGTTCTCCCCTGTGGGAATTTTGCAGAATCAGTGGCAGTTGGGGCAGAGCTGGAAAGTAGAGAGAGCTCCCCAACCCTTGTGCTGCTTACATTCCAGAGCGTTTCTGAAGTTGAATCCAGAGGTGAAATTAAACTCACTAGCGCTATACCAAATACCCTTCTAGTTCTAATCTTGAAAGGACCAAAGAGATTAGCCCTGTAGACAGATGTGAAACAAGAAGTTGGGGGGTTACGCTGAAAGGCCAAGAGAAATCTTCATAATCTCACTAGCAAGAAGTAAACTGAAATTAATTAATTTTTTCTCCCAGTCTCAGCTCTGCTAAACTCCATGATAGGATATGGATAAAAATATCTTTCCCAAGCTTTTGCACTGAGGAAAGGGAAGGTTCTCTCTAGGAAAAATAAAACAAAAATAAAGAATCTAGTCCCTATTGGTCTCTCATTTAAAATGTCACACACACACACACACACACACACACACACACGATGAGACATGTAAAGAAGAATGAAAATATGACCCATAATCAAAAAAAGAAAACAGTCAATAGAGGCAGGCCCACTGATGACTGGATATTGCAGTCAGTAGGTCTCTAAAATAAATATCTTAAATATGTTACAGAATTTAGAAATAAAGTTGGACACAATAGGTGAACAGAGAAGAATTTTATTAGAGAAACTGAAGCTCTAAAGAAGACCCAAAGAGAAATTATAGAATAGAAGAATTTTTCTGAAACAAAGAATGCAGTGAATAAACTTGAGAACAGACTGGAAGCAAAAGAAGGATTAGAAACATGAAGGATCAGGAACTCAATAAAAAATAACCAAAGTTAAGTACAAAAGGAAAAAAGAATTAAAATATTGAACATAGTGACAAAGACACATGGGTTAATGGCAAAAGAACTAACATAAATAAATATGTAACTGAAACTCTCAGAACATATTTTCCCTTCAAAATGGAATTCAATTAGAAATTAAAAATAAAATGATGACTAGAAAATCCTCAATTATTTAGAAATTAAGTCGTATACTTCTAAATAAGCCTTGGATCAAAGAGGAAATGACAATAAAATTTATAAAATAATTTGTACTGAGTAATAATGAAACCAGAACATATCAAAATTTGTGGGATATAGCTGAAGCAGTACTTAGAGGAAAAGTGATAGCTTTAAATGCATATACCAGGAAAGAAGAATTATGTAAAACCAAGAATAAAAGGTATCAAGATTGATGAGGGAGAAATAAAAGTAGCTTTTTGCAAACAGTATAACTATATATGTTGAAAATCTAAAGGAAATGACAAACTACTGGGACTACCAGGATTACTGAGTGAATTTAGCCAGGTCATGGGATACGATGGCAATATACGAAAATCAACTGGACATTTTTCTGTAGAGATGGGATCTAGTTGTGTTGCCCAGTCTGATCTCAAACTCCTGCCTCAAATGATCCTCCCTCCTCAGCCTCCCAAAGCATGGGAATCACAGGTGTGAACCACCACACCTGCCCCATTGTACTTCTTTTGTACCCTAGCAACAAAAATAAATTGGAAAGTGAGAAAGTTTTTAAGTCATTTATAATAGCTCAAAATGACTCAAACATCTAAGAATAAAATTTTAAAAATATATGCAAGTCCTCTATGCTTGTAAACTACAAAATTATTGCTGAGAGAAATTTTAAAAGACCTAAATAAGTGGAGAAATATACCACATGCAAAGATTAAAGAATTCATTATTGATAAGATATTCATATTTCCAAATTACTCTGTAGATTATACATAATATCAATCAAACCCCTAGCAGGTTTCTTTGCAGATTTTAAAACTTGTAGTGTTGCATCAATTAAGATAATGTGTTGGCACAAGGAAAAGCAAATAGATCAATGAAAAAAAAATAGCATCCATGAATAGACTCATCTACATATAATCAATTGATTTTCAACAAAATTCAGTGTAATTCATCACAAAAATAGCAATAGTGCTATAACAGCAAATGGTGCTGGAACAAATGTACGTCTGTATAGAAAAAAAACTGATGTTAGTATCCTACATTATAGCATGCAAGAAATTATTTTGGGATGATTATAGATCTAAATGCCAAAAATAAGTCTAAAGCTTCTAGAAAAAAACCAAAAGAATATCATTATGACTGGGATAGTCAAAGATTTTTTTTAGTCAGAATACCAAAAGCACTAACAGAGAGAAAAATAATGTTTACTTTCATCAAAATTAAAAGCTTCTGCTCATTAAAGATACCACTAAGAAAGTGAAAAAAACAAGCTGCAGACCATGAGAAAATATTAACCAGATAGATAGATAGATAGCTTCATTTCCAGAATACATAAAGTTTGATAATTAATAAATACATTTAGAAAATATCTCAATTAAGAAGGGACAAAAGATTTGAACAGATTTTTCTCAAGACTAAAGGATTATCCAATAAGCTCATGAAAAGGTGGTTAACATTATAGGTTATCAGGAAGACAGATAGAAATTAAAACCATAATGAGATCTGGCTGAAATTAAAGACTGATCATATCAAGTGTTAAGGAGGATGTGGAGCAACTGGAACTGCCAGACATCACTGATGAGAATGTAGAAAGGTATATCACTTTCAAAAATAGTCTAATAGATTTTTATAAAGTTAGAATACCCTCCCTTACAACACAGCAATTCCCTCCTGGGAATATACTTCAGAGGAACGAAAGCATATGCCTACAAAAAGGCTTGTGTACAAATGTTCATAGCAGTTTTATTCATAACAGCCAAAAATTATAAAACCACATGTCCATCAAAAGGATAATGAATACATCAATTGTGATATATTCATATAATGGAATTCTAGTCAGCAATAAAAAAGAACCAGAGATATGTACGACAATGCTGAGAGACAAAAGCTAGACATGAAAGAGTACATACTATATGATTCCATTTACATTAAGGTCAAGGACAAGCAAAACTGATACATGGTGATAGAAATGAGAACAGGGGTTACTCCTGGGGGAATGAGAGAATGTACAAGAAAGTGGCACCAAGAATCTTTCTGGCTAATGGAAATTAATGGCAACACAGAAGTACCTACACATTTGTCAAAACCCATTCAACTGTATACTTAGATCTATGTATTTTGCTGTATGTAAATTATACCTTAATAAAGGAAAGAGGAAAAAAATCAAAAAATCAAACATACTTAACCACATGAATAAACATACACCATCAGCTGTAGATTCTATTCTCCGTGCAGAATATAGAATTTATTATAAAAACATGACTTCGCAATACAATGGAAGAGTACAAGTAACCTAAAATTAAGCAAACTATCAAAGTTTTACTTTAAAAACAGACACACACACACAGAGAACATGACTCCTCCAGAGATAAATCTTTACACAACCTAAGAGATTCCCTTTCTAGGAATGGAGTACGTTTGTTGACTGGTAGAACCAACCTAAGCAGAATTTCTTAACATTTTTATCCTAGTGAAGACTGTTTTCAGTGATCTTCCTCAAAGATAATTAGGCGCAGCTTGATGGAAAGAGTCAGGCAAGCTTACATTCTAAACTATCTGTAATCCTAGCACTTTGGGAGACCGAGGCAGGAGGATGACTTGAGCCCAGGAATTTGAGACCAGCCTGGGCAACGTAGTGATACCCTGTCTCTATTCCAAAAAAAAAAAAAAAACTGTTTTAAAAAGGCCTATCCGTGCCTGCGAGTTGCTCCTTGACTTGGGCTGTAATCCCTGATTCTACTGGACTCAATTTTCTCATCAGTAAAATGGAGAAAGGATTGTTATAAAACATCAAAGAAGATAACATGTGGGAAGCACTTAGTGCCTGGCACATAAGCAACTCTCAAAAATTAGTTGCTGTAGTTGTTCTTAACGGAGAGGCCACAACTTGAGGGGAAGCAGTGGAAGGAGGCATGAGCTGAGGTGATTAGGAGGCAGATAATCAGCTCCAGGGTCACCTTTGCTAAAAGTTTTAACCTGAGAGGACTTTTTTCTATTAATGAAACCACCATATCCTATTTTACTGGATGGCTTCAGAGGTCTCATTCTAAGATGCCCCTTCATATCCACAACACAAACAAACAAGCAAACAACTCGGAATCACTACTTGGATTTTCCATAATCTGGACGTGGTTCAATATGTGGCTTTTTTAAAGGGTAGTAGAAACTGTACCACCCAATCCCTTCCTTTTCCATTCCTTCAGAAGAACCATAATGACTGTAACAATGGATATATGGAACTGCTGACCACTTTTCTAAACACTGGTTTAGTACCTCAGGGCTTTTCCACATCAAGGTCCTATTTGCATCCTCTGCATACTCTGTTCTGTGTCTAACAGGCGTATTTCTTTCCTTTTGTTTGCATTTGGTTTCCCTTGAAGTTTGAAGATAATCTCATTAGAGATTACCTTTAATCTGGGCCCCAAATAGGATTTTTCTGGTTTTACACTGCTATCAACATATCACTTCAGAGAATCTCAGAATTGCAAGTGATCTCTCTGGAGATGACAGGATCCTCTCATGCCACCTTCATGACTATATCTACTGAAAATCTGTGCTTAGCTCTGTCACTTCCACTGTCTTGAATCTCACCAAGCCCCTTAACACATAGCTGGTGAATATAAATTGAAAAGTTCTTTCTTATACTGAACTAAAATCTTCTTTTCAAATATCCATTCAATATTCCTTATCTATCTTTTGAAGAAAACCAGAATTAACACATTTCCCCCTCATGTGACAGGTCTTCCCCAACCTTGAACATTGCCAGCAACTTCCCTGACAACACCATCCAAACAGAGCCGCTCCTCATTATCCTCTACTGAAGCCATTGCTGTTTCCTTCGAAATGCCTACCACAATTTGGAATTGTTTCATGTATGTCTTTTTCATAAAAGAATGTTAATTGTAAGAGGGGCCACGCCGAGTGATCTTATTTATGCCTGTGGCCTCAGCCCCTGGCACATTCTGGGTACGCAGCAGCCACTGCAGGCCCAATCCAGCCACAGACATGTTCTACAAGTGTGAGGTAGGACAAGCAAACATTTTCCTGTATATTCCCACCACTCTCAATACTTCACTTCTGACACCTATGCGTGGGATTTTTTCCCACACTGACCAATTCTCCGACAGACACCAGCTTCAATTCAATTCAATTCTGATACCATCCGGAGTTACTGCAGATCCTATAGGTTAAAGGCTCAGTCCTACAAGACTGTGCCCTACTTCAGACACCAGTCACAAGCAGGAAGTCTCTGGGGAACCACAACTTTTTTCCTGTTTGGCTACAAATCAAAAGTTCCCATGATCCCTTTTTCAGGTTTGATAATTTGCTAGAGCGGATCATAGAACCCAGGAAAACTGTTTACTTACTATTGCTGATTTCTTCCAAAGGATGTTTTAAAGGATATAAATCAACAGCCGGATAAAGAACACATAGAGTGAGGTCTGGAAGGATCCCGAGTGCAGGAGCTTCTACCCCATGGAGTTTGGTTGCACCACCCTCTGGGCCCATGAATGTGTTCACCAAATGGAAGTTCTCTGAACTCCATAGTATTGGGATTTTTATGGAGGTTTCATCACATAGGTATAATTTATTAATTCCATTTCTCCCCTCCCCAGAGGATGGGGGGTGGAGTTGAAGGTTCCAAGCTTCTAACCATGGCTTGGTCTATCTGGTGGTATCCACTGCCCATCCTGAAGCCATCCAGGAGCCCACCAAGAGTCACCTCATTAGAAAAAAAGATGCCTCCATCACCCAGAAAATCCCAAGGAATATAGCTGCTCTATGTCAGGTGCTCCCATCACATGGGAAACTACAAAGGTCTTAGGAGCTCTGTGTCAAGAACCAGCATCAAAGACCAAATATTAGAACAAAAGATTCTCCTGGCATGCCTGTCTACAAGGGTTTTAGGAGCTCTGTGTCCGGAATCGAGTGCAGAGACCAGTCGATATATTTCTAATTATTTCACACTCAACAACCCTAGTGGTTAAAAATGTAACCAATTAATACAGGAGTGCATGCTTTTAGATATTTAAAAATAACCAGTATTCTCTTCTTAGCCTTGTGTGACCTGATTATATATCTTTATTCCTTCTGAGAGTTTCAGACTGTAAAGTCCCAGAGAACAAGCAGATAACAAATCTCTTTGAACTGGGCTGGTACAAAGACAGTCAGCCCTCTATATCCGCAGGTTCTGCAAATGGATCGAAAATACTCGAAAAATAAAAATGAAAAGTAACAATGCAACAGTTTAAAAAATGCAAATTAAAAGAACACAGTGTAATAACTAATAGCATTTACATTGTATATGTAACCTAGAGATGTTGTAAAGCATAAAGGAGGATGTGTGTAGGTTATATACAAATGCTACACAGTTTATATAAGGGAGTTGAGCGTCCTCGGATTTTGCTGTCCTCAGGGGTCCTGGAACTAATCCCTTATGGATATTGAGAAGCAATAGATAGGAAGTAGAAAGGTGTGGAACTGGAGAGACTAAAGGCTTTGCCCAACGGCACTCAAATTCAGCATGGTTTTGACCATTAGGACTGTTGAACATAACACATGTGGTTGGGTAGGGCCTGAAACCCACCATTTTATAAGCTCTCCCTTGATCCTTCTTCCTTGAACATCATTTCCAGGTCCTCATCCCTCTACCCTGGAAATATTCCAGTTTCTCAATGTCTCTCTTAAAGTCTGCTTAATTGGCCAGCAGTCACAGAACGTGGGGCCCAGACTACCAGGGACTGTGACCTTCTGGGGTCTGGATATTAAACGGCTCTCCAGGCAGCCCACAGGGCCCGAGGTCTTTCAGCAGATGTCTCTCGTTGTTGGCTCCCATTGAGTTTGTAGTCAATATTTTTTCCCATGAACTGCCGACAAGCCACCTAATGATCATAATATTATGGAACAGCCTAAACAAAGATCTCTGGCCTTGGATGAATTCAGACCATACATTTTTTGAGGGTGTTTTCCTCCAATGCAAGTCTTGACAAGAAAAACAGGGTTCCCCAATTACCTTGATCTCGCCCACAGACAGGTGAGGCCCAAGAAATCAATCCAATCACAAAGGAGCAATCTAATCATTTGTTCTTCCTGACCGAAATAATTAAACTAGACCAATATTTCCTACATCTGGCTGCGTGTCGGAAATAGTGGCCTCATCCCTGGAGATTCTGAGCAAGTCCAGGGCACCAGACATCTGTACCATTAACAAGCTCCCTTGGGGATGTGCTACACCCAAGGACCGGAATTTGGGAACCACTATCTAGATCAGCAGATTTAGCATGACGCAAATTCTTCCAATCCTGGAGGTAAGGCTCTCTAAGTGACAGAGGAGCCCTAAAGTTTCAGAGCCACTGATGTAGATCAGGGTTGACCAAGATTTTATTAAAGAGTCAGAGAGCAAATATTTGAGGCATTGTGGGTCCAAAGGCAAAACTGAGGATATTGCTTGAGTACTTACATAACTGTTTAAAATGTAGCCATTTGTTGTGGGTTCAGTGGCATCCCTCCCCAGAGAAGAAATGTTAATGTACTAATAATAATCCCCAGTACCTCAGAATGTGGCCTTGTTTGGGAATAGAGTCTGCAGAGGTAATCAAATTCAAAGGAAGTCATTAGAGTGGGCCCTAATCCAATATGATCGATGTCCTTATAAAAGGGGTGATTGGAAACAGAGAGAAACACATAGAGGGAAGACAATGTGAAGACAGGGACGACATCATCAACAAGCTCAGGAATGCCTGAGGTCACCGGAAACTGGGAGAGAGGCCTGAAAACCTTTCTCCCTCCTACCCCTCGGAGGAACCAACCCTGCTCACACCCAGATTTTGGATTTTTAGCCTCCAGAACTGCGAGGCCATAAATCTGTTGTTTAAGCCATAAAGTTTGTGGTGCTTTATGGCAGCCCTGGGAGAGGAATACACTATTTACAAACGTAAAACCAATTCTCAGCTCAAGGGCCATATAAAAACAGGCAGGCAGAGGGCCAGGCCACGCCTAGACTACACCTGACCACAGTGGCTCAACATCTTGGTGATCATCATCTCATAGGAGACCCAGTCTTGAGTCGTCAGTCCCACTCACATGTTACCTCTGTAGAGAGATTTCCCCTAACCTCTACATAATGCTGACTCTGGACTTTTATTTTCCTTGTAGCACCTTTCAAAACTTATTTTCTTGTCACGTCATGCTCACTACAATGGCAGGTGCATGAGTTTGGGGCCTTGTCAGCCTTGCTCACTGCTACATCCTCAGAACCACATAGGCCTCGACTGTCAATTATTCAATGAATGAGTGATTTTTGGATGGATAGTCAGGGTTCTTTCGGCTGGAAGAGGCCTTAGATTTCATGAATCTTGGGCCCTTCAGTTTTCAGAGAGGGCAACTTAAAGCCACAGAGATGCAGTGACTGCCCAAAGTCACACAGCAGAAAACCCGGGATTAAAATCCGCACGTCCAGACTCCCAAACTTAGAACCTTTCATTGTGTCACTCTCCCTCTTAAAAATGCCTAAGCCTATCTTGAAGCACTGGAACTTACGACACAGTACATTAGCCACATTTTTACATAGGGAGGTCTGCAAATCAGAAGGGATGTGCTAGAAACTTAAATGTGGTTAGCACCTTGCCAAGGAGCCAGCCACAGGCAGGGAGGGCAGGTGACACATCAGAACATTTACTGAGGAAATCTTTCCAGCAGACACTTACCAGGGCTACCTTGCACCCAACCCTTTTTGTAATCAAATCCCAAATTAATGTTGGGAAATCAGCTCTGCTGATGTATATCTGTGGCAGGAGGTAATTCTTAGAGCTACTTTCCAGATACAAAAGAAGAGAAAGACCAATCCTCACAGCACCTGCCCACAGGTAAGATCAGGGGACAATATGTGGCCTGCACTCAATGGGACACTGTCTCCCAGACTTTCTATCTCCCAAGTGACACAGTGTTACCCATTTCTGCATAACAATTTACCACACACTTAGTATCTTAAATCCACACACATTTGTTTGCTCCTAGTTGTGTGGGTGAGATTCTGGGATGTGGCAGCTGGATTCTTTGCTCAGGGTCTCACCTGATGTTAGCCGGCAACATTCTTATCTGAGCTCAGGCCCCTCTTCCAAGCTCATTCCCATTATTGGTAGAATTCAGTTTCTTGCAGATTAAGGACTGAAGTCCCCCTCTTTTTGTTGGCTGTTGTCCAGGGTTACTCTCAGCTCCTTACAATCATTCCCTGGTCTGCGCACACGGCCTCTCCATCTTCAAAGCCAGCAGGAGCATCTAGCATCCTTCAGATGCTCCACCTCTCTTCCTTCCCTTCTGCCTTCCTCTTCTGCATTTAAAGGGCTCATGCGATTAGATCCGGCCCATCAGATCATCTCTGTATCTTAAGGTCAACTGACTTTGGTCTTTAATTACATCTGCAAAATCCTTTCACATCAGTACCTAGATCAATGTCTTACTGAATAACCAGGGGACTCTAATCTTGGGCCTTCTACAGTATTCTGTCTGTCACAGGCAGGGAACACCTGGAGGTCATCTTCACTGCAGAGTGGTGGGGACACCTTAGCCATTCTGTTCCTGCTAGGAGACAGAGACAGTTGCTGCATTTCCCACTTCCTGCTTCCTGGGCCTATGGTATGTCCTTGGTTCCTCTCATTCCTAAGCTTGGCCCCCCAGCCTCTCATCAAACCTGGTGACTCCTGATATAAATAAATAAAACTCCATTTACCTAATGTTAGCCAGAGCATGATTCTGTTGCTTGCAATCAAGAAACCTGATTGCCTTAAGCTCTAATAAATGTCTATCAATTCATCACAAAACAGGGATTCTTGCGGATGTGGCTGAGGGGGTGCTGTGGTAAAGCAGGAAAGATCAGAAGCACCTGGGAAGCTTTGTCAAGTCACATATCCCCACCCCAAAAATTCTAACATGCTGGCTCGAAATACTTCAGTTCAACTACACCATGAGAAATCAACCATTGTTTTATTTAAACAAAGGTAGTCAGTGTTCTATATAATAAAAATTAACCAGTCAATGTAAATAAAAATGCATTTTAATTTTTTTATTTCAAACTAATAGACTAGACAGAAGCTAAAGTTAAACAAACACCAGTTTAAAAGCCAAAAAAAATCTGTCAAAAAAGTCTTTTGACTTCATATAGTCGTAATACTGTATTTAATTTCATGTTTTCCTAAACCAAACAAATTCTTCCTGCACACTCAGCTAGACTACACATGCCTCAAGTTTCGAATTTTGTATCTAACTTTGCATACAAGGTCACCTTTCAATACAAAAGCTAACATGGACAGAGTTTCTGCGTTGGCCGTGATAGACACATATACATATCAACATATCCCTTTCTCATCCAAAGCTTCCTCCCAGGAATTCCTTTGTTCTGCAGGGTAGAAAGACTTGGTCATCTCCTTTGAATCTGGTCACAACAGCCCATCTGTCACCTTCCAACTAGGCTTTTCTGACCATAGACAAATCCAGGCGTATCTCTGCCCTGGACTGGACAGAGTGTTGGGCATAGGTTAAGGTGGCTGAGCAGTCCAAAATGCACAGAAAAAGAAAAATGAAGCAGCCCCCTCTCCCTTGAACCTTGATTTTGTTTATAGATAGCAACCTTTATGTGGAAAGCTGCCTTTGCGCCAGCCTTCTCCAGAGCTGCAGCCACACTTTCCTCCTTTGTTGAACTTAGCTTGGGGAAAGCACTGCTGAGTGAGGAATGGTTGGCACTGGGCAGAATGGGCTGTGTATTTCCACAGTCTGCTCCAGCATAAACAGACCACACTTGCTATTTAGTAAAGAGCCAGGACTCCTCTGCTTGGGGAAGACAAAGGCCACATCCAGGGAAATGGGGAAACACTGAGTACCTACTTGGACCCATCTTCATCCTCTTCCACCCACTCCTCTCCCACTCCCCTGTATACCCAAGGCTCATGCTCCTCTGCATAGTTTCAGGCATCCTAAAATATGATGTTTACGATGCTGCTCTAAGATGGGGTGCTTTGTATCCTTGGTTTTCAGGAGCAGGCAGGGAAAGGTGAAGGAGACATTTCCTCTTAATTAGTGCATGCAAGGGACATTTGAGCAGTATAAAGACGAAGCATTCAAACTTTGGAGGCTGGTGGCCTGGATTTGAATCTAGCTGCATCACTGTATTTGTCAGGGAAAGTGGTATAATTAAAAGCACAAACCTCCAAATCTCAGAGACTGTATTATTATGTTTAATTAAACATTATTATTATGTTTAATAATACAGGTTTGCTGCTCACTCAGGTCATTGTACAGTGTGTTTGAGGCTGACAGGCTCTGCTCCACGAGGTCATTCAGGAACTCAAGCTCCTCCCATCTCATGGCCCTGTCAACCCCCAAAGACCTGGAGTCAGCAGGACAGGGGAGAGTAAGCATGATTTGGAGGTATGTGTTATCACTTTTACCCACTATCCTAGGGACCAGCCCTCAGTTACACAGTCACACCTATCTGCAAGGGAGGCTGGGAAATGTAGTCTAGCTGTATGCCCAAAGCACACAGGGATAAAGGCAAACCGTTTGGTGAAAAACTAACCAGTCTCTTTCTGCCATAGGTGCTTACTTGAAAAAATTACTTACCCAACCTGTATTTTAGCTTCTTCCCCGGTATACTTTTCAGAGTTCTCCCAAGAAACAGAACCAATAGTATCTCTGTGTGTGTGTGTGTGTGTGTGTGTGTGTGTGTGTGTGTGTGTGTGTGTTTGTGTGTATATATAGAGAGAGAGCCCTTAAGGAATTGGTTCACATAATTATTGAGGTTGGCAAGTTTGAAATCTGCAGTGCAGACCAGAAAACTGGAGACTCAGGGAAGAGTTGATGTTGCAGCTTGGCTCTAAAGGCCAACTTCCTTCCTCCTCGAGTGACTTCAGTTTTTTCTCTTAAGACTGTCAACTGATTGAATGAGGCCTATGCATACTATGGAGGGTAATCTGCTTTACTTGAAGTCTACTGATTTTAATGCTAATCTCATCTAAAAAATACCTTCACAGAACATCTAGACTAGTGTTTTACCGATTATCTGAGAACTGTGGCCTAGCCAACCTGACACAATAATCGTCACAATGGGTATGATAAATTAGTATTATAAAGCATCGAGGACCATGCCTGACACCTAGAAAGCTCTCTATAAATATTAGTTTATTGTCACTCCTATTGTTATCATCACTACTAGTACTAACTGAGGCCTGGACACAATACCATAGCACTGCAACCATCCACGTGTCTGTCATAGCCACCCCATCAAAACATCTAGGGAGTGATTAATGTTTAAAGGGCTTTTCTTACTTTTATTTCTTTTCAAAGCATTTTGCCACCTAGTACCTCACTCAGTCCTCACAACTCTATGAAGTGGGCAGGGCAGAATTATTCCCCCTGTTCTCATTTTAGAGCTGAGGTTCAGAGAGGGTGCCTGCCCTCCCACCCAGCCTTCCAATCCCTACCCTCTCCCATCCTCCGGACTCTGAACTAGGAGAGCTGCCCTGCCCTGTGCAGGAGAAGCCTTTCTTCCAACCTGACTTAAAACTCACTGTATATTATACTCCATAGAAATAATAAATGTGATGAGCATTGGGTAAGATTCACTGAAATACACCTATGGATACTACTCTCTGTGTCTTCCATCAGTTACATAGGTTTTTTGTGGATGGATCTTGGGAAACTTAACTCACCATTTAAAATATTTAAAATATTATTTCTATGAGAAAACAAGTTCCATGATTCAAGAAATAAACATATGAAAGAACTTTTGGAATATGCCTCTGTTTATAAGAGGGGATTTCCTGCACAAGTGCTGACACCAGGGCCTGTCTTAGGCACAGCTGGGAGGCAGAGTTTGTCTTTGGTCTCCTTCCCATTCCCTGTGCTCCAGGGCTTGCCCTTCTGTAGCCGATCTGCTTTCTTCATCATTGCTTATACTAAACAAATAGGAAAGAAGTAGAAGCCAATAGTCTGGCATCTGACTTGGTTCTGCCATAACCAGCTGTGTGACCTCAGACAAGCTTTGTTCCTTTGATATCCTTGACTGTAAATCAAGGGGTCCAATGAGCTCCTTGTGGGTTGCCTTTCAGCTATAACATTTCTTAGCTATTCTGTGTCACTCTCCACGGGCCTCCTTGTCATCTTCCTAATAACCAAGACTCACAGAGGGGCTTTCTTTCATCCCAAGTATGGGTTCTGAAGTCTTAAAAGAGGAACTATAATGACTCCAAAGCCTTCAGCACACAAAGGAATTCATTGCTAATGGGAGTTCAGGTATAGAGCTACTCCACTGGAGAGATCTTTAAGGAAGATGAGCCCCAGCCATTGCCCCTGAAATCCTATCAATTGGGAAACAGCACATTCTCCACCCTCTCACCAGCCAGCCTGGCATTATGAACCCAGCCACCCACGGCTAGATAGAGAATGTTTATGCAGGCTGGAATGATTGGGGTAACTGGAGCCTCTCAGAGTTCAGCTGGAGACAGTCATTCAATCGAAGATACTGCCCCTCAAAACTCAAATCCCTGAGAGAGCAAATTATTTCAGCTGCTTGAGCTGGTGCACTTTACAATGCAGTTGGTGCAGAGCCTCCTGCCCAGCGAGAGGCACGATCCCCTCTCCCCAAGGACATTGGTGACCCCCACAGAACCTTTTCTCCCTGACCTGCGTGCTGGCCAATCATGCTCTTCTGAAACTAGATATTGTGAGGCCAGACTAGTGCATAGCAAAGGAGGCCGCCCCAGCTCACTAATCCAAAGAAAGGATAGCTTTACACAGGGCACATAGTGTTCCACTCAGCCCATAATGCCCGCATGTGTCTGGGGGCGGCATTGCCCTTAAATACCCAAGACAAATCTAAGCCTGCTGAGCAGTACACCCACTCTTGTCAACTCCAAGCAAAATAAGTCATACAGTGTAGAATAACACAGGCCTCACAGCCCTGAGGCCTAGTGTTCAGTCCAGTTTCTTACTTAATAGGTAAACCTATTAAGTTTCTCACTTACTAGGCGAACTTGGACAAGTCATTTTAATTCTGTGAGACCTTCTGGCTTTAGGTTGCTATCAATAGGACCAACACATTGCCACGGGGTCATGACATTCCTCACTTTCATTATTTCTCTCCAAAAGAAGTTTAAAAGAGAAAAAAAAATCAGATACCTTTCATACGCCGGTATAATCATTCAATCCTTCTCCCACTAATCCAAGTGTTATTATCCTCATTTTACAGGTGAGGAAACAAGGTTTCAGAGAGATTTAGTAACTGCTATGACTGAACTGTCTTGCCCTGCACTGCATATGTTGACTCCCTAACCCCTAGTGTGACTTATTTGGAGACAGGATCTTTAGGAGGTAATTAAGGTCAAATAAGGCTGTAAGGGTGGGGCCCTAATCCAGTAGGAATAGTAACCTTATAAGAAGAGGAAGTGAGTGCTCTCTCTCTTTCCCCATATGTGTACAGAAGGAAGGCCATGTGAGGATATAGTGAGAAGGCGACCATCTGCAAACCAAGAAAAGAGGCCTCACCAGAAACCAAACTGGCTGGCACCTTGATCTGGGACTTCTCCAGAACTGTGAGAAATAAATGTCTGTTGTTTAAGCCACCCAGTCTATGGTACTTTGTTATGGCAGTCCTAGACGATGAAGACAGAAATGAACTCCAAATCACACTGTAGGGCAGATAGAGGTAGATCCAACTGGAACCTATACTGGTTCTGTTATTTATGTTATTCCTGCTTCCTAAGCCAGTCCTTGTATCAAATCACTTCTATCATAATTACCTGGAAGTGCTCCTTAAAAATACAGACTGCCAGACCACACCTCAGACCCTCTTAAAATCAAAATCTCTGTGGATGGGGTCTGGAAATTTGCATATTTTTCAGAGGTCGGGAGACCACTGTGTAGGGCCACACAGCCTCCCCACACTAAAACTCCAGCAGTTCCAATAGGGAAACCTTGAAACAAGCTCTTCATAATGAGGCAGTGCCTAGCATAGCACGTGCTCAAGAAATTTCTTTGATGGGTTCATGACTTTCATCTGGACCTACAGAGTGAGCTTGAACCTCTGGTCTCTGGGCTTAGGAAGTGTGGAAATCGTTTTTAATCTCCTGTTACTTAAGAAAGATGTCACTCCATACTTCAATTTGAAGAATGACAGTATAAATCATTTAACTAGCACTGAAAAATTACAACTTTCTGAAATGGTTATTTTTTAAATTGTCAATCAATTTGAAGTCTAAACTTTCTCTGATTTTAGTTCCAGGGTGGTACTGCCATTAACACTGAGAAAATGAACAAAAAGCAGACTTCACTGGTTTATAACTTCTATAATCATTCAATTTATTTTTATCACATTCTCCTTTAGTCAGGGTAAATAATAAGTCAGGCTGTGATTTACGTGATAATACACAATGTTTATGTACCTAAGACAAAAATCTCCAAGATTGGCAGGGCTGGGGGAGGGGGGGTGGGAAGGAAAGGTACAAAATGATGTATATGAAAAGTTACCATGTATTAATAAATGGAAAAAACTACACACACGTGTTTGTATTCAGGCACGTATAAATGTATGTATTTGCCTGAATAAGCGTAAAATATCCTTGAAGGATTCAGCAAAAAACCGGATAATATTGATTTCTCTAGGAAGAATAACTTAGAGGCTGGGGAGAAGAAGAGGAGAGAAACTTTAAAAAATGTTTTGTGTAGGTTTTTTTTTCCTTATTATTTAGTATATTATTGAGGTAAAGTACTCAAGTCTTAAGTGAGCAGCTCAATGAATTTTTACATACACATTCACTCATGTAACCACCACTCTGATAAAAATGCAGAACATTCCCAGAACCCCAGAAGATTACACACTACTCTCACTCAGTCAAGTATCCAAACCCCAAAGATAACCTTCCTTTTAACCTAGATTGCAATAGATTTTTTTTCTGTTCTTTACTTTATATAAATGGATTCACACAGTGTGTAATTTTGCAAGTCTGGCTCTTTCCCTGGATGTTACATCTATGAGATTCATCCCTGTTATTGCAAATGGCAGTTCTTTTCTATTACCGTGTGGTATTACATTGTATGAATGTACCACAGTTTGTGTACATACCTACTGTTGAAGGACATTGAGTTGTTTTCAGTTTGGGGATGTCATGAATAAAAGCGCAAGGAGTACTCTAGTGGTTTCCCAGAAGAAGTCTTTTGATGGAACTACAAGTAGTCACTTCTGAGAAATTGCTAGATTATAAGGTAAAGATATGTTTAGTTTTAGTAGATATTTCCCAGTGGTTTTTCCAAGTGTTTGTACCAATTTACACTCCCCTCATCTGTGTATGAGAGCTCCAGTTAGTTGCCCAACATCTTTGCTAACATTTGGTATTGTCAAAGGAAGACTTTTAGCAAGAATCTTTTCACTATATATCCTACTGTATCTTTTGATTTTAAATTGTATATATATATTGCATATTCATAATCAAATACATAAAATATTATATGAAAATGTAACAAAAATGAAAATCACATGCTGGCATAAGTTATTTCATTTATCTTTCCTGAATATAGATGAATGGCTAGGAGACTCTCCCAATATTGAGTACAGAAAGGGAAACAACATGACGATGTTTCCAAGGCATTTAAACATTTGTCAGTTGTCTTTAAAAAGAGCCATAAACTTCCAGAAAGAAGAGATAAAAGAAAGGACTAGTGCAAAGCTTACTAGCAAATCAAATATGCTATGGGAAAGCTTTACACAGAACTCACAATTAAGGGGTCCTAATAACAGAAAATGCTAGTGCATTGTATCCTCAGTAAGTGACATCTCTTCATATAGTTTGGTGAGCTTATTATTTCAGAGCCTCTTTTTCCTCATCCATAAAATGGGGAAGCATTGCTCCTTAATGTACTTATTCAATGTGTTGAACACCTTCTATATGCCTGGTAGACATTGGACACGTAAAGTCAAATAAGACACATGCTTAGCTCTCAAGCATCTTGCAACTCTAGTTGGGGAAAAGAACAGGTAAATCAATAATTACAGTTGAGTGTGAGGAGTGCCATAATCTAGATGTACCCAAAGTGCCTTGGGAGGAATGAAAACGCGGCTCACTCAGATTTGTGGAGCTGGAAGATTGCCAGAGAAAAGTTGACTGAGCTGAGTTTTGAAAGATGAATGGGAATTAGTTAAATGGAAAAGGAGGAAAGGAATTCCAGGCCTACAGAACAGCACATGCAGAGGCACGGATTCATATAAAAGCAGATACCTTTAGTAAGTTCAGCATTGCCATGTGATTGGAATAAACAGTATGTTTGTAGGGAAAACTGAAAATAGGGAAGCCTACAGAGATAGGTGGGCAGGGAGGGATCATTAGAGACCTTGCTTCCCAAGTCAAGAAATTTTAATTTTATTCAGAAACCTTTGGAAGTCCATAGACATATTTCAAACAGAGGAGTAATGTTATTTTAATAATGAAAAGATGAAAGGTTTTCTTATGCTGCTTATTTGGATGGAACCAAAAAGAAAAACAAAGTAAGGAAGAGAGAAACCAAAAAAGGGGAGTCAATGGAAAGCAAGAAAAGTAAAGAAAGAAGAGAAGGAAGAGAAGAATAGGATCCTTTTTTTTTTTTTTTTTTTTTTTTTTTTTGAGACGGAGTCTCGCTGTGTCTCCCAGGTTGGAGTGCAGTGGCGCGATCTCGGCTCACTGCAAGCTCCGCCTCCCAGGTTCATGCCATTCTCCTGCCTCAGCCTCCCAAGTAGCTGGGACTACAGGCGCCCGCCAACACGCCCGGCTAATTTTTTGTATTTTTAGTAGAAACGGGGTTTCACCGTGTTAGCCAAGATGGTCTCGATCTCCTGACCTCGTGATCCGCCCGTCTCGGCCTCCCAAAGTGGATCCTTTTTTTAAAAAAAAAAAACTTGCTAAAATATAGGAGATTATTTTCATGATTTTGAAACAGACAAAGATTTTATCAAGAGTACACAAAAACATTAATTATACAAGGTTGATAAATTAAACAATACTAAAATTAAAAACACCTTTTCATCAACAGACATCATTAAGGCATCCTGTACAATGGTAATGGTACTTGCAATGCATGCATCTAATAAAGGACTCATGTTCAGAAAAACTCTTATAAATCAATAAGAAAATTACAGACAACCCAACAAAAAGATGTGTAGACAATTCACAAAATAAGCTATCCAAATAACCAAAGAGCATATGAAAAGGCTCTCAACTCTATTAGACATCAGGGAAACACAAGATAAAACCATGTGAAATACTGCTATGCACCTACCAGAATGGCTGAAATGAAAAAGTTCATTTGCACAGTGTACTAAAACTGAATATACGTTCCCTCTGATTCATGAATTCTGCTCCTAGATATACATCCCAGAAGGTACTACAATGTTCATAACAACACTATTTGTAATAGCCAAACACTAGAAACTACCCAAGTACCCTCAATAGTTGAGATGAGGAATAAATTGTGATATACTCTTAAGCAAAGAGAATAAATTATTTATAAAAGCATGAAAAATGTAGCTGAATCTCATAAACGTGATGGTGTGTAGAAGAAGCCAGACACAAAAGAGTACATTTTGTATAATTCCACTTATGTACAGTACAAAACCAGGCAAAATTAATCTATGTTCTTGGAAGTCAGGATAGAGTTTACTCTTAGGAAGGGTAACAGTTTAACTCAAGGAAAGCAGGCAGGATTTATATACAAAATACATTTAAATTCTGAGTCTGACAGAAGATGTTTTTAAGGTTTTATGCAGAATTCAAGTTGCTAGCTGGTAGTATTTGGGGAATTAATAAGATGAGTGTTTAAAGAAGATTTAAGGTAGGAACAGGGCCCAAAAAATGGCAGGGAAATATACCTCCTCTTCTCAATTGCCACAGAATCTAAAATTTCCAATAAGTGGCTCATTCCTTTGGTTTAATAACTTTCCTTTTCTGAACAGAGCAGAAGAAAAGTAGGAGTATGATACCCTGGTGTAATACAGACCTGTTTCCCTTATATGTTTATATAAAGTTATCTGAGTGTGAGGGTTCAGCAGAGACCCGTGACTTACCTTCTGGGGGTGGAGGGTGCTGGGAGTCCCACTGAGTGGTCAGCCTTAAAAAAGAAGCAGAAGCCAACTGAGACATTAAAAACATCAAGATCCTTAAAAGACCACTATTCTTGTGAACCTCACTGGTGATAGTAGCCACAGGAAGCCCTGGCTAATGGGAAAAACCACAAGAAGGCTTATGAGATAGTGCCCATAAAACCAAAATCTAAAAGCATCCCTCTCTGCCACCTACCAAGCTCTACATCACCAAGAAATCCCTTCCAGGAGGCACTGGTATGAACAGCAAACTGGAGGGTCACACAAGGGAAACCCATTACCTGAGATCTCTGACATTATTGCCATCCTGGTTGAATCATCTTCAACATCCAAGAGAGGCTGCAGAGAGATGACAGTTTTTGAATGTGTAATTCCCTGTTGAGGGAGCCCAGCCATTCCTCATCGGGAAAAGGGGTGACATTGAGGGTCAGAAACTCTGCACAAAGATTCCAGGCAGCAAGGGACCAACCACCCAACTTCCAGCGGAGAGGGAAACCTGGAAAGACTGAATCAAATCTGTCTTCTTCAAGCTCTTTTGACCATGACCACAAAAAGAGATATATTTTACATCAAAACCCAGTGCGCTCATATACCAAATCTAAGTTGCCATGATTGCAAGATATACCATTGTTTTATCACTGACTGAGAAAGAAGAACTACCTATTATAATTATAAGATATCCTGATTTCAAACATCTATAGTAAAAAAAAAAGTATGTGTTAGAGTGGATAAAATATGGAGTAAAATTTCAATCAATACTAACCTTTATTATGAATAATCCACTTTGATATTTAGTATTCTATGTTATTCTGCTGACTCTATTCTATTTAATATCATAGGTCCCCCAAACACTGGCCATGACCCATTAAATTGACTGCATAATCTACTAGTGGGTTGCAACCCACAGTCCAAAAAACACTGGGTTAACAGATAAGGTATAAGACTTCTAGATAATTTCACTGAGAATCCAAAGAGTTTGACTAACTCTACTGGTAGGACAACTGAACCCAAGTGGTAATTACTGTGCAGTATATCAGTACATATCTGTGGGCTGAATTGCCTAGAAACCTAAGGCTCATCAGTCGGTATTATAGATATTGCTGATATTTAAGCCATTAGTGCTGTAAATGCGCTTTGCTATAATTAAGCTATGAGACATATCAACCGGGGCATTTCTGAGAGCTGATTCCTGCATGCCTCCTGTATGTAGTAAGGTATGTATCCAAAATTAGAGTGACCAAGAGCCTCTACAAAAAGTGCAATAATCCTTTCATGCAACAACCCTGCCCAGGGCGTTAGGCAACTATTTATAAACCCGGTTTAAGAGGGAAAATACCCTGACTTTTGTTTTGCAAGTCTCTACAGATCCAAATAGCATAGCCAATCAGAATGCTACATTGGTGCGACAGTTTTCCTCACCTTTTGGAGCTGAATCTGTCATTCACTTGAGAGCCCAGGGAGAAATAAGACGTGTGGCTCTTCAGTTGCACATTCCTTGAGTACTTTTCTATGCATGAAGTGTCTCTCAAGGGAGATGTGAATTGAATCACACAGATCACTGAATGAGTTTATATTGGAATTACAAAGAAGTTGAACATTTTGTCACTGAACATACTGATGAGCTCTTTGATTTTGTGAGTTCTGTAGAATGAGGACTGGTCAAGAATTACTCACCAAAACATAGTAATGGAAAATTTGGGGTTTTCTAAAGACTTTCTTAGAAGTGGACTTTCTCCAGTGGCTCTATACACACTAATAAAACACAAATTGAGTTGTTGTAAGCAGAACAAAGTTTACTCGATATTTTTTCAAGTTAGTGTGTGTTTTCGGAAATATTGCCTTGGGGAAATATATTCAGGCCCACTGCCACCCTCTGCTAGAAGCTGAGATCTTCCAAATGTTTGGAACTACAACAGTAAATGGTCAGGGCTGCTATATATTGCTGTACAGGTTGTTCACTGCACAAGGACACCCAGCCAGGAGGATGACTGGAGACTGAGATCCAGCCCACATTCCTCTTGCCCAATGTGCAGTGTAGTGTGGGGTGGGAAGCAGAGATGCCTTTTGAAGACTGAACCAAGGCATCATACGGGTTAGTGAACAAGGGCCAATTTGAGTGGTGAGGGAGGGAATGAAATAGTCAATAGCTCTATAATAGTTCAGATAAATTGCAAATCACTCTTAATTCTTCCTACATATCAACTTAACCCATGGAATAAATTCATATTTTAATTCAGAAATCTGAGCCTTAACGTAACTTTACATGAAGTCATCATATATCTGAAATGCAGTTCTAAAGCCCTGCTAAAGCCTGTGGAATTGGTTCAGAGATTCCCCATGAAATGTGAAGATGAGAGCTAGGGGATAAGGGAGTAGATGGAGGGAGAAGGAGTGGTCAGAATTGAGCACCTGCAATTCAAGTAATATTTTTCTCGTATCTTAAAGTATGCCCAAACTAGAATTATGGTCATTAAAATAGACTGTGCCTTGTAAGTCCTTCCATAATGCCCAAGTCTGACCTTAAGTCTAAAATGAAACAAAGACATTTCTTCCATCTGGAAGATTCATCTATCACAAAACCAGCAGATTGTTTACTTTGTTAATTAACCAACTGGAACACTGACATAAAAACCAAGCAGCAGAATTTAAGATTCAGCATAGGCATAACTTTGAATCCAGGCCATCTTCTTAGAAGCATCTAACTGGAAACTATACATTGCAACTCCCCAGCCAGCTCAATTCAGCTTCTAGCATGTTCTCCCACTGCTTTCCACGGGATCACACAGAGCAGTCCGGCTAGAATACCTGCTACTCAACCACCCACTCTGCACCTCACTAATGCTGCCCCTGCTCAGTGAAATACCTGCCCAGTAGTCATCTTTCAAGAGTCTGTGGATAAGCTTCCTTCTGCCTTCTCCTTGAAGCCTTCCCTTACTCCCTCAAATGGATCTAGATTCTCAATCCTTTCCATCCTGGGAACATACCTAGCTCTATCCCACTCCGGATTGTCATGCAGGCTCTTCAGTCTAACTCCACCCACATATCCCATGGCTGGCTCCTCCTCATCCTCCAAATTCCCCAGGTCGAGATTTCTCCAGAGGGGCCACCTCTGCCACTCTTTTCTCCTTCACAGCTATTTCCATCATAATTCCTATCACGGCTTCTAATAATCGATTTATTCCATCGTTTACTTGTTACTTTTCAACCTCCACTACTAAATTTTAATCTCCAATGAAGACAGGCACCTCATCTGTTTAACTTTCATAGCAGTGTCTGGTACAGAGTAGGTAGAAACTCAATAAATATTTGTTGAATGAATAAATGAATGGATGAACAAACTATAGCATTTAGTTCTTTGCTTCTGTTAGACAGGGAACCATATAGCTTATCATCCAAACCAGGACACTTTTGAGGATGAAATTGAAAAACCATTGTTAATTATATTGAGATAAAACGGGCATCAGCCAGGACATATGATCACCATACACCACATCTGCTCCTAAATGTCCCATTTAACAAACAAGTTCACAAGATTCACTATATCTTTAGATGCCACATGCTGAACCATTTTCGTTTTGCTAAGATCAGATTCCTTCTCTTCAAGATCAAATCTTTGACTTGATATTTTCGTAGAACCATGTTGGTCACATCAGCCTCCAAGAAGGTGGAGCATTCTTCCTTTAGCACAGCCTCAAGCATGTCTTCATTGATAACAACGGCCTCACTCAATGAACCCAAGGGAAAGGTCATTTCATTTCAAGGGTAGCTAATGCCATCTTGGATAGCCAATCCAAGTTTATTTCAGAACAGGCAGCATTAGTGCCACATTTAACAGCATGCACAGATACCTCTGCAATGATTCTACTCCAGCCCTGGAGGAGATGAAAGGCAGACAGAAAGCCATTGGTGGAAGAACAGCCTCTTGGATTCAAATTCTTCTACACTGTAACTGGGAATAACTGGAAGACTCTCAAAGAAGAGGGTTAGAGAGGGAATACCATAAAAGTCTGAGATAAATACTTATGGTCTGGGCTCCTAGGTCTGCTTTTTTTCAACTGTGTGACTTTGAAAAAGTTACATTTTGAGTCTCATCCCTTATCAATACATTATAATTCTGTAGAATACATTATAATTCTGCTTAACCCTGCTACAAATGAGATGATCGATAAAGCACCTATCACAGTGACTGACACATAGTAAGTACTCGATAAATGTTGCATAAAAATAATAATCACTAGTCATTAATAAATGATGTCACTTTCATTAAAGAACTAGTAACTTAGTTCGGATTTTGTTTTGTTTTGTTTTGTTTTGGGTTTTTTGTAGACAGGGTTTCACCTGTTGCCCAGGCTGGAGTGCAGTGGCACAATTACAGCTCACTGCAGCCTTGAACTCCTGAGCTTGAGTGATCCTCCCACCTCAGCCTCCCAAGTAGCTGGTATTACAGCCACACACCACCATATCTGGCTAATTTTGTTGTTACTGTTGTAGAGACCAAGGTCTTACTATGTTGTCCAGGCTGGTCTCGAACTCCTGGCCTCAAGTAATCCCCCTGCCTCAGCCTCCCAAATTACTGATATTACAGGCATGAGCCATCGCCCCTAGCTTATCTTAGTATAACATAGTGATCAAAAGCTCCAGAGCCCTGGGTTCAAATTCTACTGGTGCCATTTAGGACCTGTGTTGCCTTGAGGAAGGTATTTAACTTCTATAGGCTACAGAATTCCCATCCATTAATTGAAGACAGTTATATCTACTTCATAGGATTGTTGTGAAGATTAAATGAGATCACGCATATAAAATGTTTGGCATAAGGCTTAGCACATAGTATTGTATAATGTTTTTGAAGTAGAATTTGCTAGAAGTGCAGGTATTAAAGTAGAAACAAACAGCAAGGAGTAGAATATTTTGAGAGGTTTGTTAACCAGTCACAAGAGCAGGCTATGCCAGATTGTGGTATCTGGTCCCAAGAAACATCAGGGAGGGGAAACGGCAAGGAAGAGGTTGGGATATATAACACTGTCCATTAAGCGCCCTAATTGGGAAGAAGAGAGTAATCAGAAAGTGCACACTCCCTAAATGTTTCTGCATATGGAAGGGAAGAGAGACTGGAGGACAGTAAAGGCATTCCAATCCAGTGGATTCAGTGACCTTTATTTTTCCTTTGGCCCGGCTCTTAAAATAACAGAAAATGGCAGATTCTCATAGGTATTATAGAAGTCATTTTTAAAATATATTTTAACATTTCTCTCATTTTTAATGTTGACATTGTTTTAGTTCATTTTGTGTTGTTCTAAAAGAAGACCTGAGATAGGGTAATTTATTTTTTAAAAAGAGGTTTATTTAGCCCACAGTTCTAGAAGCGGAGAAGTTCAAGATTTGGCAGCTGCATCTGGTGGCTTCTGATGAGGGCCTCATGCTGCCTCAAACATAGCAGAGAAATAGAAGGGGAACCAGGTGAATGGAAAAAAGGGCAAGACACATGTGGCAACCTCAATTTATAACAACGTGCTCTTGAGGGAAGTAATCCATTCCCAAGACAACTAACTCCATCTCCAGAGAAAGACATTAATGCATCTTAAAGACCTAATCACCTCTTTAAGGCACCACCTCCCAACACTGCCACATTGGGAACCAAGCCTCAATATGGTTTTTGGTAGAGACAAATCATATTCAAACCATAGCAACCAAGTTATATAACTCACTTTGGTCTAAAAAGTCCCAAAATTTCCCTCTGGTAGCCATATAAAACATACCCCCAACAGTCCTTGAAAGCTTTCCTAACCCCAGGTTATTAAATGTGGAGTGAAACTAGGAATGTCTTTGTCTTACAAAAGTTGTGTGACTGTTTTTAAAAGAATAGGTAAACTGCTAATTACCTTCCTTGGACATCTGACTCATTCCATTCCCTGAAATTTCAGACATGGAAAAACTCGTTTGGAAATTCCAATTTTAATGATTCTCTAATTTACAGAGAGACTCTATTCCCTTCATCTTAGCACTGGACAATTGTATATATGCATATACTTTGTAATAAGGTCTTAGAACTCTAGAACTGCTGCATATGGGGGCATTCAATAAAATGGGACAAATGTCACACACACAAGTGCAGACACACATACACAACAATATTTAAGTTTGGGTCTGAAAGACAAAAAAAAATTCCATTTGCTTGTGACAAAAAACATATCTTCAGCTAACTAGAGACCCTCTTGTATGCTTAGAAATGAAGATACTAATTGATGAGAGAGGGGCTTTTCAAAATCAAATGTCTCCAATCTCTAAAGAAACTGAAAAGACCACATTTCAGTGTTAAGCAAATAACCTGAAAGACTCCCTTAAAATCTAAACAAACACCATTAAATGGAGAAAAATAAGTGCTTTTATAATAACTCTAGGGTATGCCTGTCTGGTCACCATTATGAATACCTAGACACTCCATTTAAGAACCTGCTTTCGGAAATCCTAAATGGAGTGCAAACAAGGAATTTGTCAAACTTCAATTTAAGTTTACCTTATTTAAAAGTGATTATAATTTCTTTAAGTTTTTTTCCTTTCAAATGAAATTGTTTAATCTCTGACAACTGCATTCCTTAGTTTACAAGTGAATAATCTGAGACTAAGAAGATATCCCGGGGTAGGGTTGCCAGATTGAGCAAATAAAAATACATATTCAAACATTGCATGAGACATATGCATACAAAACAATTATTGATTGTTTATCTAAAATTCAAATTTTTGCTGGGCATCCTGTGTTTTATCTGGACCTACCCCTAGGTCCTCTACCTAATGAATGGGAAAGCTGATGATAGAACCCGGTGCCCTGACTGACAGCCCGGAAAACTACTGGCAATGAATAGGTTCCTCTTTCTGATGCAAATACATTCACAATTATCCCTTGAAAATTAGATGCTGTGGAAAACCAAATGCTATGTAAGGTGATCCCTCCCCTCAGAAAGCCTAGAGTCTAATGGCAATTTCTAGTGAATCTGGAAGAGAAGAGAGACTGTCTGTAACCATCTCAGCAAACTGCTAACCAAGAAAATGGTTCTCACTCCTGGTCACATACTAAAATCACTTCGGGAGCTTTAAAAATAATCAGTGGCTCACGCCTGTAATCTCATCACTTTGGGAGGCCTAGGCAGGTGGATCACTTGAGGTCAGGAATTCCAGACCAGCCTGGCTAACATGGTGAAAACCCATCTCTACTAAAAATACAAAAAAATCAGCCACACATGGTGGCATGCACCTGTAATCCCAGCTACTCGGGAGGCTGAGGCAAGAGAATCACTTGAACCCAGGAGGTGGAGGTTGCAGTGAGTGGAGATCACACCACTGCACTCCAGCCTGGATGACAGAGTGAGACTCTGTTTCAGAAAAAAAAAAAAAAAATTATCAGTACCCTGAAATCCTGAGATTCTGATTGAATTGGTCTGGGATAGGGACTGGAAAAATGGTCTTTTTTTTTTTTTGCCAAAATATTCCCTGATTATTCTAGTGTGCAGCCTGGTTAGCATAATGAACCAGTGGTCTCAGACTCAGAAATCTCCCCCATGAAATCTGGATTCACAAATGGCTGGGTCTGTGCTAAAGTAGGCTGTGAGCGTGTGTGTGTGTGTGTGTGTGTGTGTGTGTGTGTGTTTTCCCAAAGCCCCATACTTCCTGTATCCCATGGAGGTGTTCCAGTTGGCCACTTGGTCTTTCCAGTAAGACTCATTGAAGGGACAGCATTTTGCTGGAATTCACTTTACCCCCATTCTGCCCTTGGTTCCTAGTCATTTCTTAGCCAATGCATTTTGTAGCCTGAGTCTTGAAAAATTTATTGTAAGTATACAGATCACAGTAGACAATAGAGAAGAGATCATTCCATCTAACCCTGCAGTCTGCTCAGGATACCCCAGTTACCTGGGGTCAGACATGCAGCCTCTGGTCCAGAGTCAAACGTGTGGGTTCAATGTTGTCTGAATATCTTCCCACTGGTAGAACCCACTAAATAAAAGCCCCTTTCAGTCTTATGACTTCCCATGAAGAGATAAATAAAGATGTGCTCTGGGTATTTTTATTATTGTCATTATATTTGTTGTCCTGGTCAGAGAGGGGTCAAAAAGCCACAACATTTTCCTCCGCCCAGCTATTATTGTCTTCCAAAAGACACAGTAGCACATGCTCAAGAGCAGGATTTCTCAACACAATCTAAGAAGACAAGATAAAGAAGCTAAGTCTCCTTTGTCCTGGCCTATGGCCCTCAGATTCTCATTTCTGACATCATTTATGAGGAAGGCAAGTTCATTGTCTCGTTTTGCTGCATCTGTTCTCAAATTGTGCCATCTTTCAACAACAGCCTAACTTAACATTTTTAAATCATTCTGACCACCATATGCCATCCAAAGTCCAAAGTAAATGGTATCTAACCTCCAGCTCTGAAGACATATGTGGCTGTGGCCAAGCCTACTTTCAAAGACACACTGTTGTATACTATCACGTGCTTAGGCCATTTTTACATCATTGTTAATCCTTTCATTCCAGAATCCATCTGGGATCAATTCAGCCTATGATAAGAACACCGTTCTCTTTTGGGACACTCATCCAAGACTGGTTTTCCTAGCTTAAGACTCAAGAGATTCCACTTCTCCAAAAGTGTTAAGTTGAAAAATCCAGTACAAATAAGCAAGATCAAACAGGGCCAATTGTATCTACCTAGAAATAATGAGAGGGCACTTTTTAAAAAATACATAAAAACACTAAATGAGTGCTCAATACCACTAATACCTGGAAAACTTAGGCTCAAGACAAGTCAAACAAATTCCAAATGCATCTAATCCATGTTAAATATTTCCCGTCTCAGTGACCAACAGGCCATGTTAAAACCAGTCCAACTCCTTTTGAAGGTCTCGTTCTTTTCCCCCACATGAAGGGCAATGTAAGGATTCTGATCAGTGATGCAAGATTGCTAATTCTAATTGGGTAATTTTTCCCATTAGTCAGAGATCAGCCTTGCCAACTTGGAGGCCTCACATGCTTTGCTGCCATTGGGAGCTAGCTGTCAAACTCCAGAGCTAATGGAAATATATTCTAAAAGCCAAATTCCACCCTTCACTTGCATGGTGACAGTTCCTAACCAGGTGAGAGAACTTCGACCCCATCCCAAAGTCTGAGACCTTCAGTCTTTCTTTGTCATCGCCTTCTTCTCATGTCATTGTCAGCAAATCCCCTTTGACAACCCTCTCTCTTTTCCCTTGGAAAATGCCCAAATTCTCCCAAGAGAGGAAGCATTATCTTTCTAAATCTTAATTTAATTGGAAAAGAGAGAGCTGAGATTTTTAAATTCAGGGCAGAGGCAGACTCATTCATTACCACTTCAAGGTCCAGGATTTGGGCTGATGAGCAAATAGATCAATCATATTGGGAGGTGTTCTGTACCTTCCTCTGTTATAACTCTAATTCCCACAGTCAAAAATATACATTCAGGAATAAACAGGCTGGTTCTCTCCAGTGTCTTCTCAACTGATAGTTCGTAACTGGTATGATAGTTAAATTCACGTGGAGAAGGATGCAGATTCATTTGCCAGACACAACCAAGACAGGGCCAACACCAGCAGGGGCTTCTAGAACTAGAATGAAGTTTCCCTGCTTCAGATCAGAAGAAACTTAATTGGAGGCCCAGTCATGTGTCTTATACAAGTGCCTAACAACACACATAAAATCCCAGAGAGCTGTGTATCTAAGTGAGCCAACACTAGTTCACAAGCAGCAATGCAAAACCCCTTTCTTCCTCTGCCCCGTGGCAAAAAGTAAGTCTGTTCCATTTGTTTACAACCATTGCTGTTACTTTCCAGCATAACCATAATCTTATTTTGTAAATCCTATTCCTGACACACCTCAAACCATCTGCCCATTTTTTCTTGGGTTAGCTTGGGGCTGTTTGGCAAATGTCTGTCATTACCTGTAAGTGGAATATTTTTTAATAGAGTACATGCCCCTTGTAAAGGCATGTTGCCATGGCTGCTAGGTGCTCTGAAAAATCTCCTTTGTTTTTTTTCTTGAAATCCAATATGCCTTTAGTAATTTTTAATATGTGTAGAATTAAGAAGAGACAAAGAGGCATAAATACAACCCATTAGGCTTCAGATTCAAAATAAGTTTGTACACGCTCTCAGTCAAATACAAGGAATTGGCTAAAATTTTATTAATAAAAATATATTTGTCAGTTTGAAGGAAGAGAAGACTTAGCCTATGTTTCAGATTCAGACTTGCAAACAGTTTTGAGGGGAACAAGTGATATAGTCTGAGCCGTAGAACTTCCACCATTTCTTGTCCCCATGGAGTGGGACCAGGGTTCTCAGCAAGTCACTACAATCTGTCTTTGCTTCATTATTTTGACACCTTCTCCTTATTTAAACTACAAGGTGCTGAGAAAGACCCAGAACCCCAAACTGGATGAAGGATATGTGATAGGCAATTCACAGAGCACAGATACAAATGGACAAAAGTGAGAAAAAATATCTCATCTTATTAGTAATCAAGAAAATAATAGAATAAAATAAGAAGGTCACTGTTAGCCTCTAAAACGGCAAAGATTAAAAACAATGAAAATATGTAGTGAGGGTGTGGGGAAATGTTCACTCTTAAGCACTGCTGGAGAAAGCAGAAATTCATACAACCCTCCTGGAGTCACTTTGGTAGTATCTAGCAAAATTTTTCTAGTACCTACCTTTGGCTACACTTCGTGTATATACACACACACATACACACACATAGACACACACACAGACACACTCATGTGAATTTAAAAATTATTTATAGTGGCATTACTTGTAAAAGCCAAAAATTAGAATTAGCCTATCAAAAGAGAAATGGTTACATAAACTCTGGTTTATCTACCCAATGGACTATTACACTGCCATTAAAAAGAATGAGACAGTTCAACATCTTCTGATATGAAAAGACTGATATATTGACAATTAAGACAGCAACTTACAGAATATTAATGTGTTCCAACTTATGGAAAAACAATGATTTACCTAGGTCTATAATAAAATGTGAAAAGAAGACTCTTTTTCAGCTTTGTCTAAAGCCCCAGAAGACCCAGAACAAAGCAAGAGGCAATTAGTGGTCTCACATTCTAAAATGAGTTTCTAGACCACCTAGACAGGACTTGCAAAGGAGACAACTGCAACCATTAGCCCATCACTCGCCTCAAGGCTGTAAAAGGACTGAAACTGAAAATGCTGAAAGAATTCCTTTGGAATGATTTTTCAGGGCGTGGTGGTGTTTCCACCTTTACCTCTTTCTAAGTAAGAGAGGTTTCAAGGAGATCTCCCTGAATGCTGGAGTCTGCCAAGTGTAGACTGGCACTTGATTCAAGACCAAAGATCGTCTACTAGCAAGAGGCTGCAAATTGCGTGCGGAGGCCCAGGCACTGAGAGAGCTGCAGTGCAGCAGACAGGCCCAGGTACTGAGAGAGGTGCAGTGCAGCAGACTGCACATCTCCCAGCAGCAGCAGAGTGCATCAGTCTTGCCCTTACGCCATATGCAAGGGAGCCAGCCAGGATGGTCTAGAAAAGGGCCCCACCTGTAAAGAGGTTGACAACACTCCACCCATAACCTTCCTATCTCTTGATCACATTCACACACACACACACCTACTGGGTGGAGGGCAAGCTTTTACTCTCCCCAGCCAGCACCTGCATCTGTCAGCGGCTATCCACAAGCCGCGGGAACCCACTAGATGCACCAAGAGCCAGAGTGCCTGGGGTGATGGGTGGGACTTGAAGGGACTGGAAGAGTTGTTATTCTACATGATTGTCCAAGAGCGTGAGAATGAATCTGCATATTATATTTATAGAGACAGCAAGGGGAAACTGTTTTCTACCTGTACTGTATGGAATCTCACGCTTTCAATATGATGTTAACAATTACACAGGTAAAACAGAGAAAAGGTCTGGAAATTTACACACAAACCAATTATGATCTCTAGAAAGCAGAGTGTGGTTAGAGGATGAATAAAAAAAACTTATGCATTTTACTCTATACACTTCTATATAGCTTGATTTTTTAAAAAAACAAACATATGTACTCATCTTTTTTGTAAACAAAAACTTAAAATACACACACACATACACACATATACTCACTGTATAAAAATTCAGAAAAGTAAGAAAAAGAAAACAAACAGACCATAAATGTAATTCCACTCCTCCCAGATCTCACCTCTGTTAGTATTTGATGAGTTTTTATTCACATCTTTTTTATGTAATTTGCTTGGAGCAGACAGGGCCTCATTGGGCATCACCAACAGTCAAGTTAAACAAGCAAGAACTTCAAGGATTGTTTACTGCTGCCACTCATATTTTCCATGGGTATTTTGACCATATGAAAATCTGGGTATAGGAACAAAGAAAACCAATTTGATACTTATGAGTCTGTCTCCCTTAGCTCCCTTAGCTTAAAATGTTCATAATTAAGATGGAGATAAAAATTATCACTGTGACATTTTATGCACTGGCTCTAGACAGTAGCAAGGTAGAGGACTAGAAGATTAAGATTTACTGATCCCCTTATGAAATCACAAATGAGTACTTTAGTCAAACTTAACAATACTTACCAAGTCTGTCGAGAAAGCTCATTTGAGCCTCAAACAAACAACCTAAATGGAAATTCAAGAGAAGACTTTATCTCCTGTCTGAGATTTACACAAAAATCAAATCTGTTACAGACTCATCTAAAAAAACACAGATAACCGACTTGAGACCTTTAGCAAATGGAGTGGCTGCTATACATGTGGAAATTACCTCCTTCTTTGTTTTCAATTTCCTGGGAACCAGGGAGAAGTTCTGGTTTCTAAACCTTGAGGCAACATGAACAATGAACAATTGTTAGCTAGAAACAGCAGATGAAGCCTATTACTACACGACAGAAAGTAGACTGCACTGTCTTAAGGTTGTGTTTATTATACAGGCCTGGTGGGTAAAATGATATGGTAGAGAGTGAGTGTCCTGCTCAGTAGAAACCTCTGAGAAACCCTCCACTCCAAGGGAAGTATCCAACTTCTTTCTGTTTTTCCTCTTGTTGAGTATAGGCTTGGATAATTACATGTAATTTCCCAAGTCTGTCTTCATGAATGAAACTTCTTACCAATTTCTACCAAAACCCTCTACCAAATCAAATAAAGATAAGGTCAACAGAAAGCCAATACCATGCAAATATGCAGTAAAGGTCTTCATTTTTTTTTTTTTTCATTTGAGTGGCAAACCAAAAATCTTGAAAAGTTAACAATTCCATGATCCAGCAAAACAGCAACAGAACACAAAAGCTTTCCCTTGGGTTAGAATATGAAAACTTTTTTCAAGAGTAAATTCAATTGAGCTGAAATTGTAAAACCTGCAATGGCAAAGTGTATTTTTTAACCAAATTTGTTGGAAGCCAGTCATACACAGAAAATAAACCCAAACTCAAACTAGTACTGAAGTCCAGTTTCCTTTTAGCATTTTTTTAAAAAGAAGAAAGAAAAATAAACTTCCTAGACTTGAAAATGCAGCCTTTAGAACAAGGTTCCAAGAGTTACTCGGATGTTGGCTGATGCTTACAAACCAATGCTAACAAGTGGAGTGTAAATGAATCAAAACCAGATAGATTCCATTTCCCTTCAAGTAAATGGAGGTTGGAGACGGGGAGGTGGTGGGAATGCTTCCCAAAATGTGAATTTTACCAAAACCACAGTGTTCTGTATAAAAACTAGAGAAATATCATCTGAGCTTCAACTAGGGCTGGGTTTCAAAGAGGTGACATGAAGAGGGAGAAATGACACCCAGGAGCACCCTTCTGTGCCAGGCCATGAGCTTCAGGAACACTGGTTTCACCCCCACAATAAACGGCACGGCTGGCAGGTGTTCTCCCCCGACTTCAGAGACGAGAAAATGAAACGGGTGTACTCGCGTCCCCTTCTCTAGGTCATTCAGCCAGGAAGTGATCCTGAAGGGCATCTGCATTAGGAAACAGTGCTCTCTCACCTCCTGTGCTCTTGTTCCATGAGAATCATTGATTACTTCAGCAAGTATGATGTAATGATGCTTTAATGAGGCCATTTTGGAGCATTCTACCAATGCAATGCTAATCTTGTCAAGGCCAACACCTGTGCTGACTTAGATAGTGCCTATGGGAGAACTAGGTAAGGAGAGGTAGAGAGTCATATTTTTTGTTTTTGTTTTTGTTTTTGTTTTTGTTTTGTTTTGTTTTAGAGACAGAGGTCTTGCTTTTTTACTGTGGCTGGAGTGCAGTGGCACAATCATAGCTCACTGCAGCCTCAAACTCCTGAGCTCAAGTGATTCTCCCACCTCAGCCTCCCAAGTAGCTGGGATTACAGGTACACACCATAATGCCTGATTAATTTTTACATTTTTTTTTGTACAGACAGGGTCTCGCTATGTTGCCCAGGATGGTCTCAAACTCCTGGCTTCAGACAATCCTTCTGTCTCAGTCTCCCAAAGTGCTGGGTTTACAGGCATGAGCCACTGCGCCCAGCAAGAGTCTTATCTTGATTTAACTTAGGATCACCGTGAATTTATGTCATAAATCCAAGTTACTCAACTGTGGGGCAGGCCTGTGCTTCACCTGCATTACCTAACTCCTTTAATCCTCAAAATGACTATGGGCTTTATAGCATTTTTATCCTTATTTTATGCCTAAGAAAACAGGCTTGGAAAGGCTAAGGAAGAGGCAGAGCCAGGATTCTCACCCAGCCTGCCTGACCCCTCCGAGTCCAGATCATGTGCTCTTACCCCCTTCACAAAACTAAAAGGTTAATAATTCTAGAAATTATGCAGCAGTGGCTTTTCAAGGTATGTGGTTATCACTGATAGCAGCTTCCTACACATGTATTCATTTATCCAACAGGTATTGATTAAGTGATTACAATATATAAGAATGGAGGGTTATAAAGAGATCAAAAAATGTTCAAGTTCTTGTCCTTAGTCTCAAGCCATGTACAGCCCAGACTTACTCAGTTCTGGATTTTCCCCTGGTCTTCTGGCTACTGTCCTTTATCTTTTCAACTCACTTGTTATTACAGCAGTTTCTTTCTTTGGGACATGTCCAAATTTCTGGTTTAGATAAGTCTGTCCCTGAGACAAGTGAACTTCATCAAGAGATAAATGAATGGAGAGACAGCTTTAAACCAAGGAGCTCTGGCATTCATAGAGTATCAGAACTTGAAGGGATCTGACAGATGGAGCCTGTATTGGTCAGAGTAGTCTACCTGCTATAACAAACAAGCCCAAACGTTTACTTCTTGCTCTCACAAAATTCAAGGGGTACGTTTCTGGTTGGGCCTCTGTCACACCTGTGGTGATACGTGGGGATCCAGGCTCCTCCCCTGCTGTGGCTCCCCCATCTCAACAAAGGGTTTCAGGATGCCCCAGACTTCATCCACACAGCAGACAGAAGGCAGAGAGAAACGTCAGAGCAGGCATACTTACTTCTAACTGCCTCCTCCCATTCCATCGGCAAGAGTTAGTCACAGTGCCACCTTCACGCCAGGGCCTGGGAGGTCTGTATGCAGGTTACCAGGAAGAATAAGTCAGTTTAGTGAGCATTCGGCCCATAAAACCACCGTGCAGGTGAGGAAACTGCTGCAAAGTACCTACTGCTACAAAGTGCCTACGCGAATCAACCAGTGTCACATAGAAGCAGATTCCATATTCCACCGCAGCACTCTGCCTACAACATTGATGCTTCCTAAAAAGACATGTCTTGCTTTTATTTCTTACATCATACTTACTATATAGATTTTAAAAATACAGAAAAACTTAAAGAAAATAAGTTTGCACTATACTTTTCCAACATAGTCGCTCTTTATGTTTTGATGCCCGCTAACCTCTTCCACGTGTGTATCCTTATTATATATCACACAGACAAATTTTAATTATAAAATGTTCCAAACATACAGAAAGCAGTATAAAAGAAACCTAGGGATGCGCCACTCAGATTTAACAAATGTTAACATTTTACCACATTTGCTCAGTTCTCTCCTTTAGAAATAAAATGGATCCAGCTGAAACTCATCTAATTCTTTCTCATTCCTAAAGGAAATGAAGAAGTGCTATCCTAAAGCTGGTGTGTATAGATCCTGTGAATGTTTCCGTACTTTTACTATATATATAGATAGAAATGTTTTTGTACTTTTACTGTATATATATAGATACAAATATATATACTGTATATATAGATACGAATATATATACTGTATATATATAGATACGAATATATATACTGTAGATATATAGATACGAATATATATACAGTATATATATAGACACGAATATATATACTGTAGATATATAGATACGAATATATATACAGTATATATAGATATGAATATATATACTGTATATATATAGATACAAATATATATACTGTATATATAGATACGAATATATATACAGTATATATAGATACGAATATATATACTGTATATATATTACAAAAAGTACTGTATATGTATATACAGTAAAAGTACAAAAACATTTCTATATATATATAGAGAGAGAGAGACAGTCTCATTCTGTTATATATATATACATATATATACAGTAAAAGTACAAAAATGTTTCTATCTATCTATTTATCTATCTATCTATCTATCTATCTATCTATCTATGTATATATATATAGAGAGAGAGAGTCTCACTCTGTTGCCCAGGCTGGAGTGCAGTGGCATAATCTCGGCTCACTGCAACCTCCACCTCCTGGGTTCCAGCAATTCTCCTGTCTCAGCCACCTGAGTAGCTGGGCTTACAGCCGTGGGCCACCCTGCCTGGGTAATTTTTTAATATTTTTAGTAGAGATGGGGTTTTGCCATGTTGACCAGGCTGGTCTCAAACTCCTGGCCTCAAGTGATCCGCCCACCTCGGACCGCCAAACTTCTGGGACTACAGGTGTGAGCCACTGCGCCTGGCCTTTACTATGCAATTAGATTCATAAAATGTATATTACTTTTGTACATTTTAGATTTTTGCATAAGTGATACAATGCCATATATATCCTTTTGTACCTTGCTTTTTTCAGTCAGCATTATGTTTTAAGACTTACCCAAGTTGATCCATGGAGATTATTTTCATTCAGCTGAACTAGATGTAGTATTCCATTGAATGACTAAGCCACAGTTTATTACTCATTCTTCTCATATACAGTTAGATTGTCTCCATTTTTCCCTTCACAGTAGTTTTAAAAAACAAAATTAGCATCAAATTATACATACAGATTTGCTGCCTGCTTTTTCCATGTAACATAACCTAGTTAAGCCTAGTAGTCACATATATTCTTTGAGAATATTATTTTTAACAGCTGTATAGTGCCCTCTCACATGAACATACCAAAATGTATTTAACCAATTCCCTCTAGTGGAACATTCAGGTATTTTCCAATAATGTGCTATATAAATTATACTTCCACGAACATCATTTTATGTGCACTTTTGGCATATTGACAAACAGAGAAAACTAAGGAGTGCCTGTAGAGAGGGAAAGTGCTACTATGGCAGCAAAGCAGCACTGTTCTGGCCCCGCACTTTCTGGGGCAAATCCTACCAATTCCACTTACTAACCGTGTGACTTTGGACAAACTTAACTTCTCTGTGTTTCTATAAAATGAGATCGATGAGAGTAGTTTCATTAAATCCCATACCAGGTAGAGTTGTAGACTTTCTGCTTTATTATTTCTTTAAATTCCCCTGAAGGCAAGCAAGGGAAATCCTGCACCTGAGGCTCAAACGTGCTTACCTAAAGCAAAGTGCCACTCGGAGGACAAAGAGTCATGAGATTTGAACCACTCCAGAACAGTGCCCGGTGCATGGCAAGTATTCAGGAAGTTAGGTTCAACACACACACACATATATAGTGAATACGCATTTGCACACATGCATACATGCACTCACCCACACACACGCACGTGCACACACACATCTATACCTCTATGATGTACTATTGTGCTTTTGTTCTATCCCAACTTTTCCTTATTGATAAAGCTAACTAATCTTCTCCCTATGTTTTTTTTTTTCCATCTGGCACATCTTGCTTTTGCTGGCAATCCCTTCTTCGACCCCCCAGCAAACCTTCACTACCCAACACATTATACACTCAGAAAGTGCCACTAAAGCCCATTACGGACATAATGAAATTCTCTGACTCCCTCTTTCCATTTCAACCAAGTGGTCTGTCTATCCAAATATTTTCTCCCCCAGAGTCCTCCTCTCTGTCTTATGAATGGTGTCCCACTTCCCAGCTGACATCAAACCTGTGCAGATTACCTTTTCAAGCAAATGTAAATAAACAATAAAGCACAAAACAAAGAAGCCCACTTGATTTTTTTAGTTCTTCTAGAAATGGCTCAATAAAACTTCACTGGCCACAGGAGACTTCCCCTAATTCAACTAAACAAACACTCTTCCTTCTTCTCTTAAGAATGCCATCGGGCAGTCTAATGGGCTTTGAAAAATTCTTTGGAGCTCTGCACTGGAAAGGAAGATAAAAGGAAGCCACGGATGAGCAGTGAAGCAGTCAGGCTCGGATCCCTGCCCTCACCTCTGAGATCAGCACATTCCGAAATCTGATGAGATTCATAAATTCACAAGGAAGTACTTACTGCACAATTTGCCATGACAATTTCCAAATGGCTTAGGGTGATCATGACACCTTTAGTCTCAGAATGCCAGGAGAATACTTGAAAGGCCCTGAATTGATGAAAACCATCATGGTTAGAGCTATTTTCATATTATCAAATATGGTTTTAATTAACCTCAAAAAAACAAGAAAGAGGTTTCTAGAAAAGACAACACATACACCCCCCCAACCCCTGCCACACACCTACTTCTATGTGATAAACCTAGCTGAAAGGGGGATTAGGTCCCATGCCACATTTCATGAAGAAAATTAGCATCTTTCAGTCTCTCTGGAATGTATTTGTTTTCCTTAGACGCGAGCTCAGTTTCACACTTCCAACTCCTTAATATTAATTCCTTTTCTTATTTCAGCCTGACCAGAACAAATTCTGTCCTGAGGCATCTTAGCAATAAAACCCAAATGGGGTTTTCCCCTCTGGCCTATAACAACTGGTGTCACTCCTATGAGACCATGTCTAGACTCTTAAGGAAAGTTAGGAAAGATGTCATGCTAGATTAGCTATTGTGTTTTTTGAATTTTGGGAAGCTAGATTACTCCCCTGCACATTTTTATACCCATGGGAGTCTCAGATCTGGACTCAAAATTGAGGGGATGTAGGAATAAAGTAGATATAAATCTTGTCTACTTCATCATCATGTCATCCAAGCTCATGTTTTCTTCATAAGAATGCCTTTAAGAACTCAGAATGTTATAATCTTAGGTAGATGCCTATTTATATCTTTGCTACATACCTTCTTTTTCCAAGGTTGGGTTTTTTTGTTTGTTTCTTTGTTCATTTAATCTAGGAGATTAGTAAATAGCGTTTTATTTGAGGGTGGTTAGCATTGATTGAATCATACTCTATGGCTTTGTCTTGACAATTCACTCTCAACCATTCTTTTATCAAAGAAAGGAAAGATAAGAAGTAGAAGAGATAGAGGAGAAGGAAGGGGAAGGAGAATAGAAAGGAAGAAGGAAAAGAAAAAAGGTAGGAAAGAAGGAAGGAAGGAAGGAGGGAAGGAAGGAAGGAGGGAAGGAAGGAAGAAGGAAGGAAGGAAGCAAGAGAGGGAGGGAGGGAAGGAAGGAATGAGGGAGGGAGAAACAAAGGGTGAATGGGCATCATTGGCCATAGTATCTGAAAGAAAATAATGCATTGGGTATAAAGGCTTCAACTTTATCCCAGAAAGGCTTTAAACTCTCAGTACATTCTTTTTAGAAGTATAGATGCACAAAGTTACACCACCCTTCAGGCATGAAACAACCATCCCACTCAAATACAAGGCTTACAGACATGGTAATGAACACAAAGAGCACCACAGAGCTCCTCAGAAGTGTCAGTGTTGCTTAACATTTTATTTATTATTTATTATTATATTATATATAAAATTATATATATAATTTATAATATAATTTTATTTAATTATAAAATATTATAATTATATATTTTTATATAATTATATATTATTTTTATATATATTTATATAATTTATATAATTATATATTAATTATATATATAATAAATATATAATTATAAAAATATTAAATAATATTATATTATATATATTAAAAATAAATGTATTTTTGGGACAGAGTCTCGCTCTGCCGCCCAGGCTGGAGTGCAGTGGCACCATCTAGGCTCACTGCAACCTCTGCCTCCCAGGCTCAAGCGATTCTCCTGCCTCAGCCTCCTGAGAGCTGGGATTACAGGTGTGCGCCACCACGCCCAGCTAATTTTTGAATTTTTAGTAGAGACAGGGTTTCTCCATGTTGGCCAGGCTGGTCTCCAACTCCTGATCTCAAGTGATCTGCCTGCCTCGGCCTTCCAAAGTGCTTAACATTTTAAATTAATGCAGACTTACATTTCTAGGCTTTTCTTAATATTGCAAGTTTTGCTGATACCCAAACAAAATTGACTTCCCTCAAGTGGAATTGAATTTGCCTCATGGTAACTGTTGCACAGAGCCTAACTTGTTAGGAGGTAGGATAAAAGAACACTTTTTGTAAAAAAGAACACAAGCCTGGGAGTCAAATGGGCGCAGTCCTGCCTACAACTGACAGTGTCTACCCTGGACAAGCCATTCAACCCCTTAAGAGCTCATTCCCTCCTCTGTAAAATTACTCATTAAAATGAGTACTCACTTGGGTTAGATCTATGTTGAATATCCTCCTAGTAGTGCAGCCTTGTAAACAGTCCCAGAAGGACCTGTCTTGCCATGTTGTAATTCAGCCTTGCTATACCAGGATGTGGGGATGGATGGGAGTAGGGAGGCAGGGGTTGGATAAAATGAGAGAAATCAAGGAATCTCAGAGCATTTCCACCGTTAGCATCATTCCCACACTCTGACTTCTGGGAACTGCCACATTTTTAGCACCCTGTTATTTGGAGAGACACAAGATAGGAAGATGCCACAATGAGACATTTTCTTATTCTGAACCCTAATCTAGCTCCCCCAACCGAGCTGGGGGTGGAATGGCAGAGGCAGCAAAGGTCACACTGCTAGGAGTAGACTGAGCATTAGAGAGGACACATCCAGAAACGCAGCAGGAGCCCATCTTGGTGCATGTGTCCCTCACTTCATGGGAAGCCATGTGCGTTCAAACAGCAGCTACACAAAGCACAGTTTTGCAAAATCACTCTTCAGTCATCTATGCAGGAGATGTTAATCCTGCTCCAAGCGTCATAAGAAGGTTGTATTAAATGTCTGCTGTTGATTTCCTTTACGAGGTTGGTTTCTGCCCAACAGGTCAAGTGAGTCAGGACCAGCAGAAATTGAGAGCAAAAGAGGAAGGGAGCCCATATTCACAGAGAATGTGCTCCAAAATGCAAATGACTGGCCAGGCACCGTGGCTCACGCCTGTAATCCCAGCACTTTGGGAAGCTGAGGCGGGCAGATCACCTGAGGTCAGGAGTTTGTGGCCAGCCTGGCCAACATGCTGAAACCCTGTCTCTACTGAAAATACAAAAATTAACCAGACATAGGGGTGCGTGCCTGTAATCCCAGCTACTAGGGAGGCTGAGGCAGGAGAATCACTTGAACTCAGGAAGTGGAGGTTGCAGTGAGCTGAAACAGCCCCATTGCACTCCAGCCTGGGCAACAAAAGCGAAACTCCATCTCAAAAAAAAAATGCAAATGACAAATAGAGGGCTTGGTTCTTAGGACAATGGTTAAAGAACAGCAAAGAATATGCTCAAATAGATTTGAAGGCGGTTGCTAACAAAATCACACAAGGCAGCAGGACATTTGCTGTAGAAACAGTAAATATTGCAGTCAGCCAAGAGACAATATCTGACTCACAGGCAAATAACGATGTATAAAAATTGTCTTTTTTTCTTATTAAAGATTTTTTCAAATTAACACATTGAATCTTTTCTTTTGGTTGACAAAGCCAAAAGACAACTGACACCCAAAGGGAAGAAACAACCAGGGAAAAAGCCAAGTTTCTAAAAAATTAAGACATTTCTTCCATTTCTCTCCTAGTTAATAACTCAGGCTTCTCTATAAGGAGCAAAACTGCAAATATACAATTGGCCTTCACTTTGTGTGTTCATAGTCCCACAAGAACTAGCCAAGCCTGCAGAAAGTCTTGTCAGAACATTGTCAGGCTTTAGACCCTAAGGCCTGGAAGGGCCTGCAAAAAGCTTAGTAAATGGAGACATTTGGGCAAGCCCCCAGATCTGGGAAGTCAGGCTTACAAATGGTCAAAACAGTCAACATTTCCTATTGCAAGTTCCTAGGTAGTCATTAGTGGTGGAAATCCTGAGTAGTTTGATGGTGTCATCCCTATTTTCCAGATCAGAGGTGAGGATAGAAGTTGACTAAGGAAGGTATCCAACCATCACCTGCAGCGTCAGGGAGTGCTGGAATCAGGCCTCAGCCTTGTCTCCCACAGCCACATCTACCAGCCTGCTGCCTGTCAAGGCTCTTAGACACTCGCTCAAGATTCCAGAAACTACTCCAGCTTCACTCAATGTAGACTCACCTTCACCGTCTGTCCCTGCTGCTCCCTGCCCCACACTAGGAGACTCACCAGGAAGGTCTCTTCTACTCCCATCTCTAAGAGAACACAAGGATTGAAGTGCTTGCAAATCCCCTAAGAGTTCCTTAAATTTTCAAGGTATATTTTAACCACCTCCTCCATCCCTTAAAGCCTGAGGAATTGGACAGGCAGGCAGGGAAGCTGTTTGGCTCGGGGATGGAAGAGTCACTTGGCCGCTTCCTCCTCCTCTTGCCTCCCAAGAAGTAACGGAGTAGTAACACAAGTCTCCCCTCTTTGCCACCCCATCCACCAGACAGGTATGGCCAAGAACCAGAAAATTCTCCATTCTGGAGACTGTCCCCACCTCTCCCTAGGTGCCAGTGGAACATTTGCTGGGGGAAGAAAAACTGAAGCTGTTTGTTGTCATTTTTTAATCGTCGAGAAAGATTTATGTTCATTTTACACTTGAATATAATTTTTTAGGGAAGAAATGATGAGAATTGGGGCTGAAATATTCCATTTATTTGGGAGCTTGGATGACTGTCACTTGGCAAATTAAAGGCACTTGTGTCGGGCTCAGGAACACACACACTCTCCACCACTCCTTTCCTTAGCCACATGTGGTAGTTTTCACTTTTTACAATAACTCTTCATGGGAGAAGGATGAAAATTGCACTGAGCTTTTCTTACAACTTAATGAAGTTTCAGGAAAGAAATCCGAGCCTTGCTCTGGCGTTCTGATGCTGCATCTTTGTAAACAGTGTGGCAAGGGGCTTTGCAAGATTTATAGGAAACGGCATTGGCAGAGAAAACGTTAGCTCCTGCTCCGGCCCCATAAAGCTATGCTATTGGCTTTGTAAAGCTCTCCAAAAAATGAGATGGAAAACAAACTGAAATCAACACCATTCAGTTCACTGCTAGCCAGGGGCCTCTAAAGTTTATCAACGGGGGTTCACCTGCTTCCCAAAAGAAAAGAGTTTTGTCCCTGAAATAAAAGGCTTGTAAAATCTCTCCCCTACAAGATGGTAGTGACATGAGGATTTTCAAATCAGGGCAAAATGATAGGAAAGAAATGGTCATTTTCTGCATGTCAGAAGGTGAATTTGATACCAATGCCTGTTAGGCAGAGACAGCCACACAAGTAAGCATATGCAAGGAAGCTCTTCACATATGGCTTGGGTTACCTAGAACCAAGTCATTAATTGGGGGTGGCCAGGCTAATTATGAGATTGGAAAGGGAAGAAATGCGTAGGAGCAACATTCCTTGCGAGTAGGGTTTTGTGTAACAGAATATAAAGTCTTTATTGCAGACTTTATGACAGGGAAGGGAATGATTAATTATCAAACAACATCTCCCCCATCCTGAAATAAAAATTTCCAAATGTCTATCTCACAGGTCTTGCTCCTAGAGCCGCCTTTCTCTTCAGCCCAACATGAAACAGTTTGCAGGTTAACGTGCCCATTAAGCCTCCGCCAGGCCAGGCCCTCCTCAGCATTCCCTGCTGTAGGAGTTGTAAATAAGGAGCTGTGCATGGGATTTTGCTGAATAAAAGAGAGTATGTACTTCTAAAGTCACAACCAGCCTTCCCCTCTCCCCATCAACCTCTTTAATTTAAAGTTGACGGCTTGTTTCTTCACCCTGTCAAGTTTCAAATACGTTTCCTTTTCCTCTAACCGTGATAGGGAAATGTCAAGTTCTCTGCAGAGGAGGAAGAAGTGCTTCAATCATGCATCTGAATGTACTTGCACAAAAGAGCCCCAGTGCTGATTTGCCAAACTGCTTTGAGGGGTAAACTTTGGCCCTCACCACCCTGAAGACCAAAGCAGGCACACATAAATGCCACGACAGCTCCTGGCATGGCCCTGGTCGGGCCACACATTCATGCCGAGAGTGTGGAATTTCACTGTCACATAAAACCACAGCTGGGTCAAGAGGCAGATACACTAATCGAGGAACAGAGCAGGAGCTTTCAATGTCTCCTCTCCAGCTTCAGAGATAGGGGAGATGAAGCAGTCCTTCTGGCAGGCTTCAATGGAATGAAATGTCCAAGCAAAGTAACTTCAGTCCACCAGTGAATCTGCCGGCAGATCCACAAAGCGATAAATAATAAACAAATATGTACTGAATACCTATTCTGTGCAAGGCACTAAGATAAGAACTTGTTAGGAGCATAGAGAAATGGAGCAGAGTTCTGCTCTCAATGGGGGTGAAAGCCCAGACACTGCTGATTAGCCATACATGACAGCATATGGATGTCCCGTGAGTGACAGTTGTCTCTCCAATAGCCAATACCCCTTCTCCCGGCTAAGAGAACGTTGATTTTGTTCAAGCACCAAGTGGCTATGCGTTTTCCTAAGGGGCTGAGCTGCTTCACAGCTCTAGGGGATGAATTTATTTATTTTTAATTATTATTTTTTAAGACAGTCTCGCTCTGTCACTCAGGCTGGAGTGCAATGATGCCATCTCAGCTCACTGCAATCTTCACCTCCCAGATTCAAGCAATTATCGTGCCTCAGCCTCCTGAGTAGCTGGGATTATAGGCGTGTGCCACCACATCTAGCTAATTTTTGTATTTTTAGTAAAGACGGGGTTTTGCCATGTTGGCTATGCTGGTCTCAAACTCTGACCTCAAGTGATCTGCCTGCCTGGGCCTCCCAAAGTGCTGGGATTACCAGGCGTGAGCCATCACACCCGGCCAGGGATGAATCTTGATAGCTCAAAATCAATGGTACTTTTTTTTTTTTTTTTTTTTTTGAGACAGAGTCTTGCTCTGTCGCCCAGGCTGGAGTACAGTGGAGCGATCTCGGCTCACTGCAAGCTCCGCCTCCAGTTCTAAATTCTGCCTGCACATTATAATCACCTGGAGGGTAGTTTAAAACTTCCATAACTGGGCCCCATCTCTAGACTCTGATTTAGTGGGTCAGACATGAAATCCAAAATCCAATCGTTTTCAAACTTCTCTGGGTGATTGTAATGTACTGCTAATTCTGGGAATCAATGGTCTAAGTCAACATTTCATTCCCTTCTCAGTGATTGGCTTAGGGTCGGTCATGTGATTCAGTTCAGGTCAAAGATATGTGGAGGTGTCGGGAGACTTCCAGGAACATTTTCTATAGGTTTAAAAAGACGAAAGGAAGGTGTATGTGCTGTTTCCTTTTCCAAGCTTTGGATGCTGTTTTTAAAGGAGGAAGGTTTGAACAGGTGCAAGCAATGTGTGATGGTGAAAGAAAAAGTCAACAAGGGCTAATACCCAGAGGAAGGCAGAAGAGAAAGATGGAAGGAAATGGGTCCATGATGACACTGCTGGACCAATGAAGTAACTAGAACTGCAACCTCCCTGCCTCTAGACCAGTGGACTTAAAACTTGGTCGCATACTGTAAACACCTGGAGTGTTTTTTAAAATATGGATGCATGGATCTCACCCCTAGAGGATCTCATTTCATTGGTAAGTGATGAGGTGTGATCATCAGGTTTTAAAAATACTCCCAGGTGGTTATGTTGTGCAGCCGAGTTTGAGAACCACCGCTCTAGATGTCTTGTTAAGTGAGACAATAAATTTCCCATTGTGTAAGCCAGTGGTTCATAAAGTGTGTTCCCCCTGACCAACAGCATTAGCCTTACCTAGGAACTTGTTCGAAATACAAATTTTTGGGCTTTACCCCTGTGGGGACTAATCAGAAAATTGGGGAGTTGGGAGCAGCAATTTGTGGTTTCACAAGCCCTCCTCGTATTTTAATGCATGCTACAGCTTAAAAACTACTGGTTGATACTTGGCTTCTTGTGTTCTGTTACTTGCAGTCCAAAGCATCCTAACTGATACAGAAACTCGGAGGGAAAAAGAATGACCTCAGCTGACAGGATTTGGATGGATGAGGTGGAAGGGAGCAAAGCATGCAAACCTCTCATATAGAATAGAATTTTTACAGTATATGTAGGAAGTGAGAGGAGTGGAGGGGGGCAGTGGGATGCCAATCTAGTGGCAGCAGAAGAAGTTTCTAAAGAGTTGAGAAAACTAAATCTAAAAACACAGATTAGAGCTATATTCATTAGGACCTTGAGTGAGAGTTTAAAGATATTAATAATACATTATCCTGTAAGTAATGGCAAGCCACTAAAGCATTTGGAAGAGAACAGTTTTAAGGGGGAAAAGAGCAAAAGTGATATTTTAGATGATTAAACTGGATGTGTAAATTGGGTAGATTGAGGGGAAAGGAGAAGGAAGGTGCAAGGAGACAAATTTGGAGACTGCACATACATTCTGGTATCCTTCCTCAGCATCTGAAATATTCTCTGTGATGCTGAGGAATAGGAAGCTTCATCAAGTAGACACTGGGCTAATCCTGCTTGGAAGTGGAACTCAGAAAAGCTGCTTCAACCTCCACTCTCCCAGGTGCCTGAGGTTCCACCCAGTGTCTCTTCACTGGAGTGTTAGTTTCCAGCAATGCAAAGCCTCATCAATTCCCTTATGGTGATGAGGACGAGGTAAGTTATTCTCTAGGAAATAAAGAGAGGAGGAATCAGGTTCATGGTCCAGGGAGATCCTGCCTGCTCTGAGTGCTGTTTCCCAAGCTGAACCAGAAATAACTACAATAGTGTAGAATTCTCTGCCTGCTCACAGGTTGTGATTTTTGTGCTGGCAGTCACACAGCCTGAAGTGCCAGGCATCACAAAACAAAACTTACAGCTTTTCTCTTGGCTGATATCACATCAGTGATATGAAATCTCTCCCACTGCCATCGTTAGAACAAGCTGGCTGGTTGTCACTCTCAAGAATGGCTTAAAATCATCCCGGTTTTGAGAAATTCCATTTACCAGGAAGACTTCCATGTTGGATGCAAAATTAAAATCATGTAAGATGACATATGTTTGAAATACACTTCAGATAAAGATTTGTCTTTTGAGTTACATTTTCCTCAATATTTTATCATAAAAATTGTCAAACAGAAAAGTTGAAAGAATTGTACAGTGAACAAGAACATTTTCCTATATTGCTTTACCATATATCTGTCCAACTACCCAGCTCTATCCACGCTGTAGTCCATTTAATTTATTTGATATATTCAAAGTTGCAAACATCAGTATACTTCACTCCTAAACACATCAATATGCATATTTAAACTAGAGTTCAATATTGTTCCTTTTTTAGGTTAAATTTACACTGAATAAAATGTGCAAATCTTAACTGTACCATTCTATGAGTTTCCAGTCACCTTAGGCTTATATTTATATTTTAATAAAACTCACATTAATTAATTGGCATTTCCTAAGTGTGTGTCTCGCCGCAGTGTTTTTATCAGCTGTGTAACAAGAAATAAGCAGACACAGTGGGACGTGTTAAAAACATCTTATCGTTTTCACATAATAAAACATGGATAGTTTTTCATCTGATGTTCATGAGATAATAAATATTGTCTGGTGTTAGAAGCCAATAGCAATTAAAACGTTAATTGAAAATGTCCTCCCATCCTTCTTGTAATGTCTGGAAAGGTTTAACTGGTGGGTTTCTTGAAATAACAGGATGACCTGTTTAAAAAAGAAAAACTTTATTTGCAAATAGCCTCTGTGTGAATCAGGGTTTTCTTAGGATTGTATAACCTAAACCAAACACATCAGGTGCTGAGGCTGATGTGAGACACCAGCTGCCACCATAACCCCTGATTTCCAGTGTTTTGTTTATAAAGAAAGCCTCTTTACACACACTGATTGACTAATCGGTTACCAGGATAAATGTAAACTTTCAAAAGAGAACATTTAAAATAAATGCTTGCCTACCGGTGCTTTAGATAAAATAAGACTTCACTTGAAAAAAAATTCCATGGTTAAAAAAAAAAGTTTGAAAACCACTGAATCTTATCCATCTCCCTCAGCCTATTGGTGAGAAAACTGAAGCATGAGGACCAGAACTCTTGGCTCTTTTGGTTCTAGTCCCTTTCCACTATATACTATAGTGATTAAATTAATCAGTAAGGATTTATTGTACATAATTATGTGCCCAGCAGTGTGTTTGATTCTATGGGATTTAGAAAAGTAGGCTAAAATATGGTGCCCGTCTCATTCCAGACAACTAGCCCCAGAGATGAGTTTCTGATCCTGATGAAGAAGAGAGATATGGGTAAAACAATGCAGGGATGGCATGAGTTCTAAACTGCACAGATTACAGAAGCATGACTTGACTCCAGAGGAGGAGGGAACTGGAATCGCTGGGTAAATTAAGTTTGTGTAAGGAAAGGAGAGGTTGGGAACAGCACTCAATAGGGCAGTCTAGGATGCGTTTTGTGTACAAAGATGTATAGATTCACTTGTACAACACATATTCTACAGTGCCTTTGGGAGTTGTCTAAGCCGATTGCTCATTTCATTTACTGTGGGAAAACTCTAAGTCCTCCACATTTCCATTGACCTGATCTCCAGACCTTGGGATTTGCCTTCTAGTTTGAAGTAATGCCAACTCTAAATAAAGTCAAACCTACAGGGGTCCCATTATCGCTAATCTAGAAAGGATTGGAGATTCTTTCTTTCCTTTCTTCCTTCCTTCCTTCTTTCCTTTCACTTGCAATGGAGAGCATGAGGATAGGAACAAGATAAAAGCAACACGGTATTTTCTAAAAACAAACAAACAAACAAACAAACAAACTTGCAGCAAAATGGTAAGAAATGAAACCACTACCAAGATCATGTCCAATCCAGACTGAGGAGGGCAGCAGGGGGATTCAATTAACTTTGCGCAAAAGTCCTCCATCAAGCCTTCTGCCTTCTGAAGTGATAAGCATTACCCATGTTACAAAGATTATTTAATTTTCTAAGATCTTGGTCTTTGGCATTGTTCAGATCTGGTTCCACTAATACTGGAAGCTCTAAGCCTCCTGGTTCACTGCTTTGAAAATCTAAAACATATGACAAAGAAATTCTAGTGAACTCAACAAGAAATCTTGCTTATTCAAAATTACCAATCAATTCAAATGTCCTGCTGTATAAGTGGAGTGCCACATGTTCAAAGCCTGTAAAATTTAGATGTTGTTTACCCAAGCAGCTTGCTAGGATGGCAGGCCAGGCATGAAAAATGTCGGCACTCATTCCTGTAACTGTACACTGCTCTCACTCCCAACCTGGAACCGGCTATTGATATTCAATAGTGCCCCCAGGGCCCCAGGAAAGTTCTTAAATAACCCTGCTTGTTGTAAGCACTCAGAGCTACCTTTTGGAGACCATTGCCTGTAGCTGTGCAGCCTCAAGAATACTAACTAGGTCGTTCACAAAACACAAATGCTCTTAAATAATCTGAGCATTCCCAAAAGTCATCCTGCTGTCCTGAACTTTTACTTTTTTGGGTCAGAAAGTCAGGCTATGCCTGCACATGTCTGCCCTCTAAAAAGCACCATGCTTATACTACATTTCTTACATCTACATGCCAAACCAAGTCATTGCCTGATTTTTTATTTCTGCATCTTCTAAATGTCTCTGAGCAATATTCACCCAAACTCAACATCCTGCAGAGGCAAATATCTAAGTAAATATTATCGTGGGATAATGTATTCATGAAGAGCAAGGGGAGTCTTTTATTGTTGAGAATGGGTAGGTTCATGGGAAATTTACTACCTTTTCTTCCACAATCAAGGAAGACTTAGTAAGGAAGTTAGGTACACAAAAAGAAAATGTGTTTCAATTTGGGGCAAAATGAATCTTAATTCTACATAAGAAAGTAACCATCTTGCAGTGAGCCAAGATCACGCCACTGCACTCCAGCCTGGCGACACAGCGAGACTCCATCTCAAAAAAAGAAAAAAAGAAAAAAAAGAAAGTAACCATCAGAGTCAGAGTCAGATATCACTCCTTGGTGGCTTCACCATACAGGGACATCTCAAAGGTCTCCTAGCAGCAAGCAAGGAGTTCCAGGATGGTAGGAAGGTGACTACATGTGAGGTCATAGTTTAGCCAAATTTCTTCAGCACTAAGTTTATTCTTTGCCAGTTCAGAGGAGCCTCCTCCTAATACCACTTTTGGGGCCAATGGATCCTGTTGTACATGCTGCTGAAAGGAAGTGAGAAACTAAAGGCATCAGAATGCAATATAGTTCCTTATGAGTTCTAGAGAGGAGCCTGGGTCCCTAGCATCTGCCTGGCCTGACAAATTGAATTAACCAGCTTCCTGGAAGCAGCAAGTGACCCATTCCATTAAGCAGGTAGACATTTTATTGTCATCTTTGACTGATGAGCTATTCATGGAATTCCTCTTCTCTTTGAGATTTCACTCACTTAAATTCCTATTATGCATCATGTATGCAGCCCACATGAAGATAACCTGGCTTGATTCTCCTTGATGGAGCAAGCTAATGCCTCCTGAAATTGATTATATTGGTGTTACGACTTTAAGTGAGGGTTGAGCTTAGGATATCGATCTCAGTTTGCAAAGTGTTTCTTTAATCACTTGATTGGTTATTCTTTGAGGTATTTAAACTGGCTTCCTGCCCCTAGGCTGAATATCCAGATCCCAGGTTCATTTCTAAGATGATTAGGGCCAGAGGTAGTTAAATTAGTAGTCCAAGGGCTACAGACCCAATTCTCAAAAATAGATCAAGATGCTCTGTAGACATTGTGAGGGGAAAGTGAAAGAGGATGAGAAAGAGAACAGACATTTTTGGGCAAATAGCCCTTCATCCACAACAGATGAGATACCTCTTTCCAAAACACTCAGGAGGCATCCTGCCAACAGAGTGTTCAATAGTAAACAGCCACTCCATCAACAAGGAATTAGAGCAGCTTCAGGAGGAGGCAGATCCACAGACAAGGGTATATCCAGAAAGCCCAGGCTTACAGCGGGGAGCCCCCTAGGCCAGGTCCAAGAATCTGATATGGGACTGGTCCCTGCAGATGGGTCAGGAGAGCAGCACCAGAAAAACCACATCTTTTGGGCCCACAGACCTCTTCATAAGTCATTCCCAACCTCCTGAGGAGCAGCACGCTGGCCAGCTCTGATGGAGTTCACAAGTTCACTCCACTGACAAAGCCTGAACCTCTGAGTCCAGCCCACAGTCATGTTTCACTCAGGCTTTCAAGGAGCTGGTGTTCATTGAACATTTCCACAGCTGAGAAAGGTCCCAAGTCTTCAGAGCTGTTGTTGTTGTTTGTGTGTTTAATCTCTCAGGGACTCCAAGAAGAGTAATGTTACAAAGAACTCCAGCTCCAGAGGCAGGAGAAACCTGAGTTCTAATCCCAACTTTGCCACTTATTAGCTGTTTTACCTTGAACAAGTTGCCTCACCTTTTAAAATATCAATTCCTCATCTGCAAAATAGTGCCTACCTTGTGGCCATTGTAAACTTTTGAGCAGTAGATTCGATAATGCTGGCAAAGCCCATGCATGGGACAGTGCTTGTCACACAGTAAGAGCCCAGGGCACCATGGTTATTATTGTCCCCTGTAGCCACACAGTTTTCTCAGCACCTAAGTCACACACAGAAACACACACACATACATACACTCAGTCTCCCTCCACTGTCCTCTAACCTCTGTTCTCTGAAAAGTACAAATTCTGGCCAAGCACGGTGGCTCACACATGTAGTCCCAGCACTTTGGGAGGCCGAAGCAGGTGGATCACCTAAGGTCAGAGGTTTGAGACCAGCCTGGCCAACAGGGAAAAACCAGTCTCTACAAAAATACAAAAATTAGTCAGGCATGGTGGTGGGTGCCTATAGTCCCAGCTACTCCAAATGCTGAGGCAGAAGAATTGCTTGAACCCAGGAGGCGGAGGTTGCAGTGAGCTAAGTTCGTGCCACTGCTCTCCAGCCTGGGCGACAGAATGAGACTCCATCGCACGCACACACAGACACACACAAAGTACAAACTCTTGCAATATAAGATATTTTAAACCTAGGAAGGCTCAAAAATATTTAATGAGTGCTCTCTATATGCAACGTACTGAGCTAGACACCATGTCAGGCGCTTTAAAGGTGGATGCAAATTTGTGTTAAAGAATTGGGAAATGGAGGTAGATAGAAAACTTAAGTCACAAAGGCCTCTCTTTTTCTTTTTCAAACAGTTCCTGAAATTCTATCTTCTTTATAGAAATTTTGTTAAATAAGAAGGGGAGGGAGTGCTGTTGGAAATCTTCCATGAGCCATTTCCTTAGTGGAGATACCCAGACTAAGGCATTAGGCCATATGATGAGTGAGGACAGGAGTGAAAATAGTACCTGAAGCTCCCAACAAAAATGTAGGAACACTGATGGTTATTTGTGATTTAACTGTGCATTGACAAATCTTAATATCACTCTGCCTAATACCTAACCTAGCCTTATATATGGCATCAGAATTTCCCTCTTTGAAGGCATCACTATCGAGTTCTGGCTTTTTCTGGGGATATGTCATCTCTAGGACCCAGCTGAAGGCCAAGTAGACAGAAAGGAGAATAAACCCACAAGGTATTTACACCCTTCCCTTAATCCCAAAGCAATATATATGAATATTATACCTATAAAAACAGACTTTCATATACACCACACAAATATATCATGCCCTTACTCTTGGCAAGCACCCAACGAGCCCCAGCTGCAGACTTAAGTGAAATCTCTTAGCAGCCACTTGTGGTGGCCATGAAATATGATCAGGCTGGAGTCATATTTCTGATACCTGTTCAACTTTGAAAACAAAGTCTGGAGAAACAGCTGAATTTATCCTCAGGTTGCCCATTCAAAAAGTGGGGAAAGCTCAAGGATTTTCTCTGTTGGCAGAGATTTGTAAACTGGTTCAACCAAAGTTAAACTGGGGAGAATATATGTCTCATGGAAGGCAATAAGGGAACTTTAAACACATGACAACCGTGCTTAAGTTGGTGCAGACATTCTACAGAAAAGGACAAGCCAGCCTCTGCCAAGCCCTGAGACTCCTGAAATGATTAGGGGAGCACAGAAAATTCAGCCCAACTGTGGACAGGGTGAATTTCCACAAATCTATAACTCCATCTGCTTACTCTGCTCCACGAAGGCACTGCACTGTTTTCAATTCCAATTCAATGTGTATGTGTTTAGTCACTAATGTGTGTCTAAGGATGGCATTTGTTTGAAATGTCAGAAGTGGTGAGGGGAGGGCAGGGAAAGACTCCAGAGAAGTGTAAGTCATAACTCCCGCCTCTACTATCTGTAGATAGCAAACTGTACACACCTATACCCACACACCCCCAACACACACACACACACACCCAACATACACACACAAAGAGAGGAATCAGAATGGATTAGACAAATCTCCATGGAGAACAGTGATATGGTTTGGCTGTGTCCCCACCCAAATCTCATCTTGAAGTGTAGTTCCCATAATCCCCATGTGTCATGGGAGAGCCCTAGTGGGAGGTAATTGAATCATGGGGGCGGTTACCTCCATGCTCTTCTTGTGGTCGTGAGTGAGTTCTCACAAGATCTGACAGTTTTATAAAGGGCTTTTCCCCAACTTCGCTCTGCACTTCTTGCTGCCACCATGAGAAGAAGGACGTGTTTGCTTCCCTCTTTCACCATGATTGTAAGTTTCCTGAGGCCTCCCTAGCCATGCTGAACTGTGAGTCAGTTAAACCTCTTTCTTTTATAAACTACTTAGTCTTGGGTATGTCCTTATTAGCAGCATGAGAACGCACTAACACAAATGGGGATGTGAACTTGGACTTAGTGTTCATTCATTCATTTACTCGTTCACCAAATAGTCACACCCTATGTACCACAATGTTCCAGGCACTGGAAATGTGGTAAGCAAAACAAGGCACAGTACTTGTTCTCATGGTGCTTTCTAAGAGATGACCAGACTTCCATCACATCTCTTTGTAGAGCCAATAGTGGCAGTTTCCACATCCTTGCTTTCACCCTTCTTGTAGTCCATCCAGTTAGTCATCCATTTCCATTGTTCCTGGTGCTTCTCCAAGAATCTTCCTAAAGGCTCCCATTTATTGATGGCTTATCATGTGTGAGACACTGCTAGAAACTTTACATGCATTCTTGCATTGAATCCTTGAACCAATTGTTGTTCTTGTAGTTGTTGTTGTTTGTTTTTTGTTTTTTTCAGACGGAGTCTTACTCTGTCACTCGTTTGGAGTGCAGCGGCGCAATCTCGGCTCACTGCAACCTCTGCCTCCCAGGTTCAAGCGATTCTCCTGCCTCAGCCTCCCGGGTAGATGGGACTACAGGCACGTGCTACCATGCCCAGCTAATTTTTGTATTTTTAGTAGAGATGGGGTTTCACCGTGTTGGCCAGGATGGTCTCGATCTCTTGACCTCATGATCTGCCCACCTCGGTCTCCCGAAGTGCTGGGATTACAGGCATGAGCCACCACGCCTGGTCTGAACCAATGTTATATAGTCAATGTGCTTATCCTCACTTTCAGCTTAGGGTTCAGGCCCAGAGAGGTTTAAATTTGACCCAAGTCACACAGTTTAGAAGAATTCAGATGCAAGCCTCTCAGATTCTAAAGCAACCTACTCTATGAAGTATTCCTTAAAGATCTAGTTGTACAGCTTAAGGACCTCATGGAACAAATATGTTGTTATCACCTTCCTCAGAATAAAGCGGAAATGGTGCAGGTGGATATAAGGTTTTAAAAGCTTCATTTTAACCACAATGTGATACTACCTTACTCCTGCAAGAATGGCCACAATCAAAGCATCAAAAGACCGTAGATGTTGCCATGGATGCAGCGAACAGGGAACACTTCTACACTGCTGGTGGGAATGTAAACTAGTACAGCCACTATGGAAAACAGTGTGGGGATTCCTTAAAGAACTAAAAATAGAACTACCATTTGATCCAGCAATCCCACTGCTAGGAATCTACCCAGAGGAAAAGAAGTCATTATTCGAAAAAGATACTTGCACATGCTGTTTATAGCAGCACAATTCACAATTGCAAAATCATGGAACCAATCCAAATGCCCATCAATCAATAAAAGGATAAAGAAACTGTGAGATATATATATATATATATATATATATATATATATATATATATATAATGGAATACTACTCAGCCATAAAAAGGAATGAATTAACAGCACTTCCAGTGACCTAGATGAGATTAGAGACTATTATTCTAAGTGAAGTAACTCAGGAATGGAAAACTAAACACCATATGTTCTCACTGATATGTGGGAGCTAAGCTATGAGGATACAAAGGCAAAAGAATGATACAATGGGGCAAGGGATAAAAGGCTACAGATATAGTGCAGTATATACTGCTCAGGTGATGGGTGCACCAGGATCTCATAAATCACCACTAAAGAACTTACTCATGTAACCAAATACCACCTGTACCCCAATAACTAATGGAAAAATAAAATAAAAAAGCTTCCTTTTGTGGCTGTCAAAAAGTAGTTAACCCAGCCAAATGAAAATTATACCTTTATTTCTCCTTGGCCAATAAATGAACAACAAATATTTGTTCTTAACACCAAAACTTTAAACAAATAAATTCTTGATTTAACCTTATATCATCTTTTCACTTGTGCTCTGAAACATCAACTTCCTCCTTCCCAAGTCTCCCTGAAAAGGCTGATTTCCAGGTCCTCTTTCTCTTCCTTTCTACTAAATGTTCAACCTCAAGGGCCATCTTCAATAGCATTTGGCAGGCAATGTTCCTGTGAGCCTCAGAAACCCTCCTGCAGAATTGCTGCTCAACCTTCACTCCTCAAGGTGATCCCGCAAAGGAGGGGAGACCTGCCACAGTGCCCTGACATTTTCCATGACTTCTTTTAAGGAACAGCTGGGCTGTAATAGAAGGTTACTCAGGGATACCCATAGGCTTGACAGGACCCCGTATTTTAAACAGGATGGCTACTAAATCCATCCAACTCTGGAATGTTACTACTCTCTCAGGAACCCAAGAGAAGTTTCTGATGCTGATCTATAAATCTCCCTGGCCTAAAATACCCAAAATTAGTTTCTGCGCTATGGGAACATAAAAATGATATGGCTTTTTTCTTTGACATGTCAGTTAATAAAGAGTGGGAGGTGGGGCCCGGATGCTGCCTGCCAGGTTTCTGAAGGGTCTATTCATTAAAAATGGGAAGCACTTTAATTACCTGTTTGGTTTTTTGTTATATGTGTTATTTTTTTTTTTTAAACAGGTCCTATGGACACTCAGGAAATTATATCATTAATTATGCCTGTCAGGACGCTATGTGGCCTAAAGTAAATGAAAATGTCTTACTTAGTGTTTCTTTTTTCTTTTGTTTCATTTTTAGTTTTTAAAATGTTTTAAAAATATTGTTTTTATGTTTCCACAGACTCTCCTATTACACTGTAAGTACTAAATTAACAAAGAGAGTGGATTTATTATTATTATTATTATTTTGGTCATGGATAATTCAACAAAATGACTGTGAAATCTGTGTGTTTGACTTTGAAACTTGTTGTTGGTTTGCTTAACAGAAAATTTACTTTCCCAAAGTACATGTTACTTAACCTAATATTAGTGCTAATTGGCATTCCTAACATACAGTAGCGATAAGAGAAGAGAGAAGATGACACAGGAGCCTAAATGGTATAGGGAGAGAGCCACTGGGCTGGGATCACAGATCCCTGAAGGCAGCCCCCACTTAATTGGGGAGACAGGATAATACCTATGGAGTGCCAATCCCCTGATGCTAAGACCCACTGGTTTTTGCAGCCAGGAAAAATTGGTGAGATAACACAGTTTGGTCAGGTCTAAACTGGTAATCAGTGAGTGGGTAATCCTCCCTGGCCAATGCAGAGAACAACATCTTGGCTTTGGGTTATATCCTGCCTAATTGTCCCAGATCTTAGCTCCCATTTGGGCCCTTTGGATTGGGAAGTTAAGGGTATGATTCTCTTGCCTTTGGGAGATAAACCCTATAATACACTTAGAAGAGAGCCTCCATCATGCCCACAACGGAGGAAGCCCCCAGGGAAGCAGCCATGCAGGTTCTTAGACAACTCAAAGAGGGGATAATCTGACCTCTGATGAGCTAGGGGAGAAGAAAATCTTAGCCAATATGTCCTAAAGCCACCATGGCCCTTCTAAATGCTCTTCAAGCCTCTCACCTCCTCCATGACTCAGTGGGTAGCATCCATGGTCACTGCCGTGCTTACTGGAGGGCTCGGCAGGGCAAAGATTTACAAATATCCCCATCTGTGAGGCTGTTCACGAATAAAGAGGGTGCCCCCTAACACAGTAATGGCTTCAAAGAATGGATGAGACCCTGAAGTACTCTGCAGGTGGGAGTATAAATTAATGCAACCTTCCTGGAACCCTACTTGGCATAATGTATAAAAATGTTCACTCATGCTAAATCAGAAATCTTCCTGCCAGGAATCTACCTTAAGGAAATAATCAGAGATGGGAACACAGATTTATATTCAGGAATGTTTATCCCCACATTATCATAACAAAAAAATAAAGGAAACAAACTAAACATTGACAATAGGAGATTGGTTGAATAGATTCTGAGACAGCTGCATCGTGGAATTGGAAAGGGCTGTTAAAAGTCATGTTTCGAAAAATATTTAATGGCATGAAAAAATATCCATGTTAATAGTGCCTGAGTTATTGGAGTATCATGATTTTTATATAGTCCTGTGTTTTTTCAAGTTTTCCACAATTAGCAAGAATGATTTATATTCAGAGGAAAAAATACATTATTGTAGAACAAAAAGAAAGAAAAAATGCTGTGCCTAATCTTCAACCAAGCAATGATTTGGGCTCCATACTGATCTCAAGGACAGACGGGGGACACTTTTGTATTTGAATGGAAGGTGATCATTCATTCACTTTGGAGAGCTCCACTGACACTGATTGGTGCAGTGTTCTAGCCTCTCTTGCACGCAGACAGTCTCTTCTAGAGGAACCCAGGGAGGCATGCTCTAGATAGTGAACTTTAGATAGTGAATCCTATAGTGAACTCTAGATAAACACTACAACCAAAGTTTGTGCAGAAACCAGTGCCAAGCTGATAAGGTAGCCAAGCTCAGAAGGGCTGGTTTTCCTCTTGAGCTCTTTAAGGGGTGTCTAGCAAAGGTCCCACTAATATTGATGGTGGCCTTAGACTGAAAGGGCAGGACACTAGTCATTAAAACAGAGTCAACTGTCCCACAGCACTTGCCGCCAGTGTAATTGGTGTCTTGCTTTCCCATGCCCTTATTCCAGGAAAACATTATTTGATTGGGTTTGGGGTTTTTGTAAACTTCAGTGACCCTTTTAATGAAGGTCTATAACCTCCATCCCTTTTGTAAGCTCAATATGTATTTGTCAGAGGCCATTTTTTCCCTGCCACCCTCTGGGTTTACATTAGGACTATGTCAGTCACATCACGGGGTGCATGTGGAAGAAGATAAAACTTCCCAAACATAAAAAAGCTCCATCTTTAGCCAAATCCCAGGCACACTTTGCCAAACATTTTCCCCTGAAATTTTCAAGGCCACGTGTTTGAGTGGGAAATTTAATCCACATGTTTCTGATTCATATGTACACTTAATGCATCAAAATATCATCTCTTTGAAGTCCAAATGGCCTTTTTATAGACGTCTTTCTTAGGAATGGAAAGTTGTGCTTGGCCAAGAACTAACAAATTCGAACCCTCCGAAGTCCAAGTTCCTTTCAAAGTTCCCAACTCAGGAGATTGAACAGGCTTTGAAATACACACTACATCTCTCCAGCCACTCCATTGTGACCGTAAATCTTGGGATACTTCATTCCACCATGCCTTTTCGATCTTGATCACCTGCTTCATGGAAGTGTCCAATGAAAGTCAAGTGGTTAAGAGCTACCTGCCAGGGAATTACCACAACATTGCTGTGAGGAAGAGTGGATAGAAAAAGCACTACCCCCAACCCCCTCCACAAACCTGAGAAGGAACTTAAGTGATTGGCCAAGAGTGACAGAGTGATTGGGGGCAGAGTCAGCAGTTCAGCCTCAACTGCAGACAAAGGGTAGGATTCCAGGCTTTCCCTGGGAACCCTCACAGTAAAAGCTCAGAGTTAGAAGATTTGGATTCAGAACTTCCACAATTCTATTCCCAAATGTTACATTGCAGACACTGTTCCAAACCTCATGCTGAACGGATGGGATTGTAAGCCCATAGAGCCTCTTCAAATCTACTATCTGAAGATTTGAAACATAAATCAAGCTGTCAAAACTAGAAATTGGGGAAGAAAATTAGAAAAGATGGGAGAGAATTACCATCTCATGCAATGTTTCCATTAAGTTAAGTTCCATTTAGTTAAGTCCAGTTCCACCAGATGGGCTTCAAATCACTAATAGTTGGTCGATTGTCTGAGTTAAGTAGAGAGGATCTCCTCTTTGCCTCTGACCTCCTCTCCAGATAGTAGGTGCCCTGAAAGCAGGTCTCCGTCTAATTCATTGTCATACCCTCCACTGTGCGTGAGAGATGGTGGTGGTCAATAAACTTTTATTGAATAAATTGAGTGTGGCTATCTAAATAAAATTTAATGGACTCTCCTACTGTTCTTTCGAACATCTCTTTACCTCTTTTCGCTCACTTGTACTTCCAAAATTTGACTGAAGAAAAACTTTCAGCATCATCTCCCCAGTGTACCAGCCATTAGGCAATATTTAGTAAAAAATAAATCAAATCTGTATCTTAAGCAATTTGCTTGCCTTCTATCATTAATCATTTCAAGTGGGCGGGTGAATGGTCATTTGCAAATGGGCATAAAACACAGGGAATGTGGGCTGAAAATTCCGTTAAACTTGCCTTCTTAAGATAATAACTGAAAATGTTTATCAACTCAAAGATAATGCATCTAAAAATATCCAGTCATGTCTACATTATATTTACCCTTTTTAGGCTTTCTAATGAACTTCAGCAGTCAAAACCATAATGGTCTACACTCGAGCATATAAAATCAACACAGATTTCAAATTGTTTTTAGCCCTGTCAATCCCCAGGGTTAACATAAAATAAATAAGATGCTCCTTACCTTTCAGCTTTCTTGGCTGAATCTACATCTGTGAGTTTTCAGTAAGGCGAAAACTGAAATAAGCTAGCTAGGCCACCATTTCTTTTTCAAATAGTGTATATTGCTATAACTACCATATGTTTTAGAAAACCCAGTTATGTACTACTTCTGTTATCCAGATGGGAAAAGCAAAACAGGTGGACTATTACATAATATGCCAACAAGCTGAATTTAGAATTTGAAGGTCAGCATCTCCTGCCCATGGCTTAAACCTCTGAGTAGTATCATATCCCAAAAGCTCTTCCTTCCTTTTCGTCTCATGGGACTATGAGGGACCTTGGGCCTGATCTGTTTTTGTGGCTTTTCAAAAAATTCTTAGCTGTCAATTCTTTGTATCCTTTAAGATCTTATGCAAATGCCCAATATGTAAAATCCACATAACTGGGGGGACTCTGGTTGAAGATCAATAGTGGGGTGGTGGGAGCCCTCTGTCCATTTGATCCTGAAAGGACTTAATGGTAAACTAGGACTCCTCCAAGCACAGGTTGAAAACCTGTGAAATAGTTCATTTCTCAAAGCCCAAAAAGGTGAAATGACTTGCCTAGGGTCTCTTAGCTAATGACAGAACCAAGCCTAAACCCCAGGTGTCCTAACTCTGTCAAATGCTTTGCCCATTACATTACACTGAAATCAACTAGCAGGGGAAGATTCATTTTCTAAACCAGTAACCCCATCACTATATAATGTATGAGTTCATAGTAAAATGGTGAATATATGGAAAAGAGAACCTTCTTGGATCAAAATAAAGTCATAAATAGAAGGTAGTATAATAGTTTAGATCAGGAATTGGCAAACCTTTTTCCATAAACAGCCAGAGAGTAAACAGTTTATGCTTTGCAGGCCATTTGGTCTCTGTCGCCAGTATTTAACTCTCATTGTAGCCACAGACAAGATATAAACGAATGAGTGTGGCTGTGTTCCAATAAAACTTTATTCATGGACTCTGAAATGTGAATTTCATATAGTTTTCACATGTCACAGAGTATTATTCTTTTTTTGATTTTTCCCCTAAACATTTAAAATTTTAATACATCATTACTAGCTCACAGGCCACAGAAAAACACAGATGGTTGGATTTGGCCCATGGACGGAAGTTTGTCAACCCCAGTTTAAAAGAAAACTTGTTCCACAAAACTTATGCAGAATTGAATAGAATATGCAGGTTCTTTGAGAAATGCTTAGCACATAGTTCTCTGAAGAGCTCAGCCAATGCAGTCACTCCCTGAGCATTAGCATCTGGGTTTCCTTTTATTGAAGTCTTAGAGGGCCAGCAAAACCCCACTGGGGAAAAAAATCATGTCTCTGTTAAGGAATCCAACTGAGGGTCTGTGGCTTGCCATGAAGACAAAAAGGTGAGGGTCTGGACCTTAGGGGCAAGATTCCACAGATCTGATGCTGGTGTCACTTTAAGCAGACCACTGAAAACAGTATCTCATTTCACTTTACATTCGGGGAGATCCTAAGAGTCTGGAAGTCACTTACTTGGTTCTTAAATCAAAATCATTAACTCATTGTCTGGCATACATGTAACCATCATGGTATTACCTAACATGGGCAGATGAGGGAGTGTCCATGTGCTGTATTCCATCTTTGGGAAACTGGATGAGTTTTTCCCATGGAAACAATTTTAAGACTAATTAGTAATGTAACCATTACATTAAACAAGCATAACTCATGGTATTTAGCCATAAAACAATTTGCTCAATGGGGTTTAATTGGTAGATACTCCTGGATGAAAATTTGGGCAGTCCCATGACCTTATGATTACCTTTAGAAAATATGAATGCACTCAATCCATTATCTTCTTTTTTTTCTTTTTTTGTGAAACAGAGTCTCACTCTGTCACCCAGGCTGGAGTGCAGTGGCTCGATCTTGGCTTGCTGCAACCTTCGCTTCCAGGTTCAAACAATTTTCATGCCTCAGCCTCCCAAGTAGCTGGAATTACAGGCATGCACCATCATGCCTGGCTAATTTTTGTATTTTTAGTAGAGATGGGGTTTCACCATATTGGCCAGGCTGGTCTCAAACTCCTGACCTCAAGCAATCCTCCCGTCTCAGCCTCCCAAAGTGCAGGGATTACAGGTGTGAGCCACCGTGCCTGGTTTCAATCCATTATTTTCAATGTCCAATCCCATGTGAACTTCTGTCTTGCTACAAAGTTAAGACTTCTTCCCTCCACCCTTTACCCCTACCTTACCAAGCTAGGACCTGCTATAGTCAAGAAACCTAAGGTTAGGACATGGACTAAAGACAATTTCTTCCCTCTTGCATAGCCCAGTACTTTTCTTCTTCCTTTCTTAGCTTGCTAAATGTGCATCCCAAGCCCTCTGAATTAGAACTCCTGCAGAAGTAAAGGAAGTAGAGCAGGTACATTCCTACTTCATGGATATTATTGTGATACTTCAGCGCTGTCACTCTATGGGCCGAGTAGATGTCTAAGAAAGACACCTGTGTCATGGGCACTCTTCTGGGTTCTTTGGAGATGCTCTGCAAACTACAGATCTGCTACCAGAAGAATGCCTTTCTCTTCCAGCTGGCAGCCTGTTCCCTCTTCAGCCCTGAGAACTCCCACTGTACCTCCAGCTTCCCTCTGCAGGGGTCTTTCTATGAGGCCCTGCCAGATAAGGATACCCAGTGCCATCTATCTCTTGCTGCAACACCAGTCATCCACCTGACAGCCCTCGAAGTGCCCGATAAGCCCGCCGCCATGGCCATCTCCCCTTCATGCCTCAGCTCAGAGCAACTAGCCAGTCCATCTCTCACCTTTTGGACTTTCCAAGTGAAGTCAGACATGAGTATTGACTGCATCCCCTAAGCTCAAGAGACACACAGCTCCAAAGTAGTGTCCTGGAAGCCCCTCTCTCGGCTTGAAGTCAATGAGGAAGAACTCCTCTAGGGGGAGCACCTTTGGGTTGGAATCTACTCTCCCCAAAATGCTCCGCACAAATCCTCCTAGGTTTTCCTCTCCTCAATCCTTCTACACTCTCAATATAGGTGAAGGACTAAGGGGTCTAAGTTTTTTTACTACCTGTTTTGTAAATCATGGTGTTATGCTTCAGTTTAGAATGTTATTTCCGTTGTCGCTGGGCCTCAATAGAAACTTTCATTTGAACCTCCTGTTACATACAGTCATTCAGGAGGACACTTTACCAAAGTACACATTTGGGGTGAGGAGACAAAGCCACAGCATTAACAGCACCATGCTGCTGAACCTGGCCACTATGGGCAGAACCGTCCCGATGGAAAAGCCACCATAGTGCCAAGGCCCTGCTTCTCCTGTGTCCCTCCAAGGTATCCCAGCTAACCAATGGAACATCCATTAGCCCCTAAGCAAACTGCACGCTTTACAGTATTTGCTCATGCTGTTCCTTCAATCTGCAATGCCCTCCCCTTTTCTTTCTCGTCTCAAAATCTCGGTGATATTTATCCTTCAAGGCTTAGCAGACATGCCACCACTTCCAGGAAGCCTTTCCTTACAGCCCTCAGCTGAATCCTCTACTTCTGTTGTGCTCCCATAGCACAGAGTTTTTACTTCTTTATGGCCCCAATTTCATTGTCTTTAGGAATTATTTTAGCTAATTGTGTACAATTGTACCTTCACAAGATGGTGAGCCCTACAAATGGCAGGGACTTTACCATACCCCTCTTTCAATACTCAGTGTCCCAGCACCGGGCTTCAAGAGGAGAAAAAGGAGGCAGGGAGAAAGGGATCCCAGGTGCCCTGAAGCATGGCAGGAACTGGGCACAGAACAGCCATCCCAACAGCACAGGACATGTGTGCAGTGCAGTAGATGAAGAGTGAAATGGTTCCCGCCCTGCAAGAACTCTGCCTAGACTCTGGCCAGAACCCTCAGACCTGGTTTACCAGTTCAGTGTGACCCGCCTTCCTCAGTGTCTTGGTGCTTTTGTGGCTAACACAAGCGCATCACTCTGCCACATGTGCAGAGAGCTGAAAGTGCCAGGCGTTTGCATCCTCTCTTCTCCACCCCATCTCCTGACTGTTAGCCAGTGACTGAGTCAGGAGAGAGCATGAATGCCCAAATCCCTTGCTTCTTGGCAGGACAAATCTAACATGGGATTTCTGCTGCAGAGCTCCCTGTGGGACCAAGATGAATGACTTACCTGGGCCACATGACTCCTAAGTGGCTGAGAGGGGATTCAAACCCAGGCACTCTGTATCACTACCATAGACGGCTTGCAATTTAAGCATTACGACTACTATGTTAGGTTCTATGGACAAACGGGGTGACTTCGCATTATAATAAAGGGAAAAAAGTAGGATGTTTCTGTATTAAGCTATTATATGGAAAATGGGCAGGTTAATTCATCTCCAAATTATTTGCATCACATGAACATATTTTCCTAGTGAAAAAAAAATGAAAAATCAGGAGCTTTGAACCCAGACAGAACTGGCTTTGAATCCCAAGTCTGTTAGAAACCAGCTGCAGGACCCCAGGTAAGTTATTTCACTTCTCTTAGCCTCAATTTGTTCATATACAAAATGGGTATAATATACCTAACTTGCATTGGTACAGAAAGGATTAAATATGGTATGTGCAAAGCCTCTATCACAGAGTCTAGCCAATGGCTAACATTCAATGAATGGCCATTGTAGTAATAGTAGTGGTACTAATATAGAACTGGCCTCAGAAAAAAGGAATTCGTACAACATTGAGGTTTATAAGTATAAGCACAAAACCCCACCATGTATATTGATAATCCTTGAATATAATGGACTATTAGTGGTAAAAATTAGAACTTTGAAGACTGCATCTGGCAGAAAGAATACGTAGACACATATATACTCTGGCTGGCATGTCAGGAAGAAGCTATCTGCCAGTAATCAATAACTGTTGGGAAATGAGAAGAACTATAAACATCACTGTGTGAGAACTAGGGAATGAGCTCTTCCCAAGACAGGTTGCAACTGCACAATTTCAAGCTGACATTTTATTTCACCTAAAAGAAATAATTGTGCTTAATAAGGTAGTTATTGCTAGAGGATCAGGATCTGGAAACCAAACTTCTATCATCTAATGCATAACAATTTTAAGCATTATCTGTTTGGGGTTGAGGAAGTCACAGAGAGCCGGAAAACTACTTTTCCAAATTGTGTTATAACCCCGACAAAGAAATTTAGGTACCGATACCTTAAACTCCATTGAAGCTGAATATCAGATTTATTCTTACAATGGATTTCACGTACGTTACTTCCATTTTTTTCCTTTTCTTTTCATGGTTATAGATCAGGTTTATTCATTTTGTTTGTTTTCGTTTTGGTACACAGATTGTAGGAAAACAGCTCTGGCGAGCCCTCACCTTTCTAGAAGTAGCAGAACAAGTTCCTTCTGTCCTGGTAGATTTGATTCATAAAGGCAACCAAATATAGCCAAAACATTTACTCTGCTTTGTATGATCATTTGGTTATCTAAGAGAAGCAAATTAGCCAAGTAAAAGCTAAATCACCACTTACAGTGCTTAACACTGGCTCAGTCTTCGGTCCAGGCTAACTTGATAGACATACTTTACTTCTGTCCTACTGGAAGTCTAAGAATGATTCCAAGTTTGTAAATAAATACAGAAACACAGCCCCACAAGCCCAAAGCCAATCAACATTTTCCCAACCTTAAGTGAGAGGAATAAGCCTAAGGTTCTGGTATTTCTGTAGGCAAGGAAGGATGACGTATAAAGCTGATTTATGGGAAGTAGACTTCCCTTCATTCTTGAGCCTTTGAGTTGGACTTAATTATCTTTAAGGTAGAGAAGAATATGGCCCCGCCCTCATCTTCTACATATGTGTTCCTATCAAGCAGCCATGTGCCATCATAGTAGGTAGAATCGTAATTTGAGAAGTAAATATTTCTGTCCACTCACCTGCTGGGCACCAGGGAAACCAAAAAAATCAATCTCTTGACCGAATTAAACTTGCTTGGATTTTTGTAATTTTTATGGAATTCAGATGCTCTGATCTGTGAATGCTCCAAATTGTTTAGCATAGTGTAAAAAAAAAAGTAAGAAAAACCATCCTTCAGCACTGAGTGAGAGATGATTTACATAGATAATCCCCAGCAGGGAATAGACTACCACACACAATGAGAGGAATTAGAAGATCCTGGATTAGGTGCCTGCCTTGGCTAATAGATGGATCTTGACTCTAGACATGATTTTTCATCTCTTTTATCCTTGTATGTAAACTAAGAGACATAGACTCACTGGATGAAATCTAGAATTGCTTTTAACTATATGACTGATTTAGGGGAGGAGAGGAGGAAAGACAGCCATGTTATACATGTAGTATAATTACAAATTCCATAATAAATGTAGTCTCATTTGTAAATAGAATTGTTACAAAATAACAGTTAATATCTTCCAAAATGCATAATCCTCACTGTAAAACAATAAATTAATAAAACAATTTATATATTAAATTGGTAATAAGTCTTCAAAAATTCAACTTTTAAACAAATTTGTTCTATTTTTATTTTTAGTTCAACTCATTTGTTTTTGTGCTCATTTGGAAAACTCAGGTAATAGTCTTTTATTAACATTATGATTTATTCAGTTTTCCATCATGCAAGACAAATCACCAATTTTTTTAGATAAGGTTTCTGCATATAATAAATGAGATATACATATTAACACAGATCTATTTGTGGATTCACACATCACTCTCTGAATAAGGTGATAAATCTTACCTGCATGCAAAGACACACTTTAATCATTAATTTGGTTTAGGATCCTCATTTGCAAATGATAATAATAATTACATGGCTCTGATTTTAAATACGAGGCATAAAAAAACCTCGCTAGAACTGGAACTGCTTCTTTTAATTTTCCCAAACATATCTAACCAAGCTCATAACCTTAAAATTATTCATTGCTTTTTATCTTATCACAAGGTTCCTGTTGCAGGTTGAATTCCCAAGAAAGCACCCTTAGATTAGCATGAAGAAAGTTTACTAGGAAGTGCTGTTGAGATTAGCACCTGATGAAGGAAAGAAACAGAAGCAAGATTGAGAAGAAGAAGTTGAGCTGATGCAGTCTCAGCAAACACCTTAGCCAACCCCAGAGGGGCCTCTGAATCTGGGTTGATCCTTTCAGAGTTATCCCAACTTGAGATCAAATAGCTGGAGGAATAAATCCCAAAGGGAAACCTGGATAGCTCATCACATCATCCACTACAGTTCCAAATGGAGCCAGCTCCAAGTATGCTAACAGCTAACCTTCCAGTTGGCTTGTTAGCAACCAATATTTGTTGAGTACATACCATGTGCTAAGTACCATAGAGACCACCAAATTTTATGTATATCCTTACTATCAAGAAACTTACAGTTTAGTTGAGGAGAGCAGATCAAAAACACATTTAAAAACCACAGAATAAAATTTTAAGATAATAGGCAAAGACAATACCAGAAGAAATAAAGGTAATCAGACAATTTATTATTTTAAAATGTAAAGGAGAGAGAGATAACTTAATTCTATGAAGCTTGGAACAGTAAAACTTGAGTTGTGTCTTTAAGGTTAAAAAATTGTAATGAGTAGGAGCAGGAGGAAAGCAAAGTAGCAGTAAAAGAAAAAAGGACCAGGTGCAAGGCATCTGGAGGTCATCTTCGTAGAACTGACCATAACTTTTTGAAGAGGAGCATATCAGGACTGAGGGTGGGAGAAGGAAGGAAGTGCACAATAAGAAGTGGAGGCCACTCAGGTGAGTCCAAATGTTTTGATAAGCATGAAGGTGGAGGCATTGGGCTCTTCCAGGACTGGCAACAGCAAAGACAGCTTTTGATTTATCAGTTTCCCATCAGGGCAGAGGCAACCTGCTATGGGGCCCGCTGTGGCAGCAACTTGCCTAGCAGGCCAGTTCTGCAGTGTAAATTTTGGAAGCCAAGCCTAGAGACCATTCTTTCTGCATTTCCAATGATCTATGAGCATGTATCTCTTTCTGCTTAAATTAGCTAAAGCAAATTCTGTTATCTGCAGCTAAGAACCCCAACAGATAACATTCACAATTGCATGAGAAGGCATTATTATCCTCATTTTATAGGTTTAAAATAAATCTAAAACTATGAGGTTAAATAACTTGTCAAAGATGTCCTAGTGTGGCAGAGCCCAAACTTGAGGCTAGAACTATCTCACTCTGAAACCAGTGCAATTTCTACAAGATCATAACAGTTTCCCAGAGACAGAGATGGAATGGCCCTCCATATTTATCATCTGAACATGTGGATCTGCAAAATGAATAGTTTCCACAACGGGTCATCAAACATCACACTCGAATTCTGAACTGGAGAATGTAACACTGTGTGTGAATTATTCCAGTGAGAGAACACCACCAAAAAGTGAAAAGTTCTCTGAAATCCATGCCAGAGGCAAAAAAGGATGAGTTCTTGAAGCCAAGGGGCCAACCTAGCTCTGCCTAACCCTACTTTCTATAATTGTTTACAAATTTAACAACCAACTTCAATAATAATCTCTATGGCCTCATAAATAAATTCAAGTCCGCAACGTAAAGCAAGTTCCCATCCTTCAGCCCATGTTGTTCCACATATTGAATTTCATGATCTCATGAAGGCTAAGTTCTTCCCCAGGCATCATGGAGGCTATTTAACTACCTCCTGCCTTAGCCCTTTCAACTTCAAGATCAGTTTGATTAGATGGACTCACTAGACAATGGCCAAGATTATACATTTCTAAGACCAACTATTCATGGTTAAAAGTATAATCTATGGCAGGATTAGAAAATAAGTGATACAGTATGACCACTAGCCCCTCTTAAGCCCAAGGAAACATGATCACTACTGGACTTTGGCCTAGAATCGTTCTCAAAACAGAGCCCCAGAGAGCCTCTGTCAATCAGTAGGAGTCAGTACTTGAGTTAAAACCAACCTTCAAACCCTGATCTATAGTCTTCACCTGGGTAAACTAGCAGGAAGACTCATGGCCAGTGAGTCTCACTGCAGCCATTTTGTACCTACCACAACTCGTTTTCTGAAAATCTGCCAGAGAATGACTTAGGCTCCAGGGGAAAGAGAGCTTACCCTCCAACCTCCACACTTCAAACCTGACTTCACACCAGTTTAAAACACTTTATGGAGCCCTTCCATTCATAGAGTGCTCTTTTGGATGTTTCTTTTTGTCCTCAATTCCGTCTTGAGCCCAGCTGACAAATGCTGCATGGACTCTGAGCTGTCTCCCGAGAGGAGCCCCGTACGTTTTAAGCAGTTTTGCTTTGTGACCTGACCTCCAGGCAGGCTGCATACTTCAGAGCACTGACAGCTCAGTCATGTCTTTTGTCCCAGGCACACAGATACAGCAGGCGAGGGAAAGTTCACACTGAACACTCACATTTCAAAACATAAATAAATGGCTCACACCAGAGGCCCAGTGCACTTAAGTTAGGAAGACAAAACCTCCTGAAGAAAAGAGGGACCCAAGGAGACTTTTCAGAGTCCCCTGCAGGACCCTGTGGCTATGATGACTGCACCTGGAGGGCTTGATGAGGCAGATCTACTGCCAGCAGGAGGCCAGATAGGCTTCTCTGAGTAGGGCGTGTGGACATTCCTGCTTTCTGTTCCTTCCTGATCTACCCCCTAAAATATCTTCCTGATATATATTTTCCCCTACTAAGCCCAATTCCTTTCTTGCTTTCTTTCTCTTTCTTTGAGCCCTTTTTTCTCTCTCTAATATGCTTTGTGCTTCTTATTCCTCCTGCCTTTTCTCATATTTCCTGGTTCTGCAGCTCTTATATTTATTCTACTTGGAAACCTTTTATTTTTCTCCCAGTTTTCCAAAGAACTTTCACAGCTGGTCCCATCTGTCTCTTCTAAATGATCCTGTTCCTCTTGAACTAAATTCATTTCCTCTCTGATTCCACCTGCCCTTAGAAGGCTGGACCCTATAATACCACGCCCTAAGTCCTATTAACAAATATGGGATTGGAAATGGGGGCAGACAGGGGCCCTGAATTCTACCACTCTTTAAACACCAGCCACAGATAACAGATTCACTAATGTGTTGCCGCCCTTTATCCTTTTCCTACAGTTATCTGAGTTTTTTTATTTTACATTTTAATATTTAACTCATTTTAAACTTTCATAATTTTATAATACCAGTAATGCATGCTCATTGTAGCAAAATTGGTAACAATAGATAAGTAGAAAGATGAAAATAAAAAGCCTTCTGCAATTTTGCCCTTCAGAGACTACTCCTGTGTTTCATGATTGTCTTGATGAACACTGTTTTAAAGATTCAAAGATGAATGAAAAAGACATTGTCCTTGCTCCTTCAGAGCCTATATCCAGTGGGGAAGAAAATTAAACAAGCAAATACAAGACAGCATATTTAGAAAATAACAGGAATCCATGGGAGTGAGGGCAAATGAGTCACACTTTGCAAAAGCCTTCTGGAGAACATGTCATCCTGAAAAATGAGCAGAAATTGACCACGCACGAAATACAGAAAGGGAACAGCCCATGGTAAGTCCATAAAAGTAAAGTGAAACTGGCACATTCAGAGAACCAAAGGGAGTTCAATATGGCTCAAAGTAAGGGCAATGGCAGTAAACAGGCCTGGAGGGCTAAGGAGGAGCCAGAAGGCACATGGCCTTGTAAGCCACAGGAAGATGTCTTCATAAGTGCAATGGGAACATTGAAGGTTATTAAGGAAGGGAATGACATGATCCGATTTACACTTTTAATAGAACTATAAGCCTAAAAGATAGAACTATACTATGGAATAGGTGCCACCCTTATAATCAGAACAGAAAGAAAGAAAAGAAAAGGGAGGGAAGAAGGAAGGAAGGAAGGAAGATTGGGAGGGAGGGAAGCAAGGGAGGAAAGAAGGAAGGAATGAGGGAGGGAAGGAAGGAAGGAAGTTAGTTTGGGAGGGAGGGAAGCAAGGGGGAAGGAAGAGGGGAAGGAAGGAAGGAGTGAGGAAAAGAGGGAAGGAAAGAAGGAAGGAAGGAAGGAAAAGAAAGACAGCAGGAGAAGGGAAGGGAGGGGAATTCAGGAAACATTGGTAGTAAGTAGTGAGGGCCAGGATATGATCTCAGACAGACAGCTCTACTATAGCCTGTCTTATGATGTCTTTTACATTCTTTATTGAGTCCCAACCATTTCAGGTGATCAATCAGGAAACTTGGACGTATATGTTTTGTATGTGATGTATCCATTTTCCTTATTATGAAGGAACTGTCCCTTTGCCTTGGACTTGAGGAGGGGTTGATTTCCCTGGTTGGGGAACTAGGAGAGCTGGAACCGTGCTAAGTGTGAGGAAAGGCTTTTTAAGGCACCCTCCACAAGCATTCTCTATACCCAGGATAGGAAATATCAGCATGAGATTATCCAGGTTGCTGTTTTGACTGTCTCAAAATATCAAATGACTATTTAACCTTATGCTTTCATTTCTTTGTGTAGCTGTTATCACAGCATGTTTTGAAATATTATTAATGTTGAAAGTTGGTCCAGATCCTAAAAGAGCTTATAATTCCCCCACTCTTGACTATGCTTTTTCTATTACTCACTGACACGAGGACAATTTGCTCATTAAAGCAATACAGTCAACATAATTGTATTGGACTTGAGCCTTAAGATTAGACAAATATTTTTAAAGCTTTTTTTATGGCAACTCAGAAAAAGGGGTATATTTCTTTCTTTCTTTCTTTTTTAACATTGTTGGGTAACCATTACCCAATCATCCGTTTTTTATTCCATACATTTCCAGGACATTTTCCAGGGGAAACTGAAAGGATGTAGTAAGAGGAAGAAAAGTGTAATACACTGGACACAAAGAAAGCTCCTAAAAGGAGTATATTTCATACTAAGATCAACAAACATAAGTATCTATAAATGAAACAAAGGTTTGAAGAAACAACAGTCACCACTACAGCGTGTGACATTCCGTTTTCTTTTCCATTTCATTCAATTCTATTATATTTCTATTTATTCTATCATATTTTACTCTGAATTGATACAATCACTTTGGGAAATTCTTTTCCAGCATCTACTAAAGCTGAACATACCACATCCTATGACCCAGCAATTTCACTCTTAGGTACATACTCAAGAGAAATAAGTGCATGTGTCCACCACTGGACTTTAGAATGTTTACGGAAGCAATATGAACAGAAGCAATGTTCATGAGGCCAAATATTGGAAACTATCCAAAGGCTCATCAACAGTAGAATAGATAAATAAATGTTGGTATGTTCACACAGTGGAGTGCTACAATTGTTTGCAATAATATGGATGAATCCCATGCATCATGTCAGACACAAAGGAGTTCATACTGTATGATTCTATTTATATAAAGTTCAAAAGCAGCCAAAACTAATCTATCCTGTTAGAAGTCAGGCCAGTGAGTTATTTTGGGAGAGATAGTGATTTAAAGGAGTCATGAGGGGGCTTCTAGGGAAGTGGTGTTTCTTGATCTGGATGCTGGTTACAGGGATGTGTTCAATTCATGAAAATGCATCAAATTGCATGTGCACTTTTCTGTATGTATGTTATACTTCAATAAAATGTTAAGAAAAAATATTGGTCACAAGCCAAGTTAGATTCTTCTACTTACTAATCACTTGCAACCTGCAATTTGAAATATACTACATTAGACACTAAAAATACCAAAGGAAGACACACTATGACATATCAAAATATTTTAATTTTATTTACAACAATAAGATGGAAAGCTCAAGTCTTATTTAGAAGCCATTAGATATTACCAAAATTAAAAGAATCCAGAACAAAAAAAATGAAACAGCTAAAAACAAGTATATACTGTCCCTTCTCATTTGACTTTTAATAACTTTACAGCTGCTTTCAATTCAATTTTTATTGAATCTTTCATTTTAATCTATATTTGTTGCCAATCACTTTGTTAAGAAATGCACAATTTTGAATATGCTTACCCAGCTTTTTCCATAGTATTCAAGCCACTGGTCTCTTCTCATTGGAATAGCCAGGAGCAGCTTACTGGTAAAGAAAATACCCCCTAAAGTTCCCCTTTTTCAGCTGTGTTTTTAAAACTGGCCTTTCCCATTAGAACCTGTTTTTCCCCTTGGGGCTTCCATCTATCACAGGTGTTCTCAAAATCTCCAACCTGCTCCAGCCCATGCTGGAAGTGAGAAGACATATTACCCAATCATGGTTAATTGCAATCAACATTCACACATTCATAAATGAGTGCGGTGCTTGGTATTTTAAAGAGACCCGGATGTATTTCTAGTCATAATCATTATCTTTCTCAAGCAAAGTGTAGTTTACAAGCCACACTGCATAGGATTTTTGTTTTTCAAACAGCAGATTGTTGCACACATATATAGGGCTTTTGGCTGACATCTTTATTCCATGATTCCATGAGAGTTTTCTTGAAATTCCACAAAGTGGTCAGATCTCCAAGTGAAGGCAGTCCAGCTATCTTGGGAAAGTGTTTCCCACTTTAGCTGGCCTTTAAGTGTCAATCCACCAGGGGCCACAGATGCCATTGTTTGGCTGGAGTCCTCCCCAGTGCATCACTGTGGAACAGATAAAGGTCTTTGGGGCTTTACAATCTCTTCTGAAACCTAGATTGCATCAGTTTCCAAGAATGTCTGACTTTGCCTGGCTGTCCAAAATATCTGCCCAAGTCCCCCTTCCTCTTCATATCTGCCTAAACACAAGGGCAAGAGACATGTTGAGCAAGTGAAGCCAAGAGTCAGTGCAATGCTCTGAGTGCAAACTCAGAATCAACAGTGAAAATGACATGAAACAAACTCAACCTGCTTTCTACAAAAGCAGAATTTAAAATTTCTGTCCTCTAAAAGTACATTTAAAAAATGAAATCTTTCCATATGGCTTTATTTTCTTCTATATAAAATAGTTAGACTAAATTCTGCTTTAAAAAATATAGCTCTATGAACACTGTGCTGACATATACACTAAAGTCATCTGGAAAAAATACAAGCTACTATAACGAACGCCAAATGCCAAAAGTAGCCAGTCTCATTCTATTGAAACAAATAGAATGAAGGGGAAATGTATTTAGTTGACAGAGTGAATAGAGAAAATTGATCTCTTATTGTCAAATATACTGTACCTGACATGAGGGTTGGGAAGTTCTGAAATGTATTTTACACACAAACTTAACTTTGAACCTTCATATGAACCTATTTCAAAAGTGTCTTACAGCCAAGATAAAATTATTCACACTGGACTAAGTGTTTACATTAGACATTCCTCTTTAATTCTTGAGAGAGAAAAAAGCCGTCTTTTGGTGGAGAAGCAAATTTTTACACAAAGTTTTGAATCTCAGATGGAGAAAATCAGCATATTCCAGAAAGAGACCATTTAGCACCTAATGTTCAAAAGACTGTTTGACCCGTTCTTTATGAGTGCACAGTTGTATCAGAGCCCAGACACTTAAGATTATAACAAACTTTTAATAGAACCACATTTCCTTTTGGAATACAATACAGCTGCAAACAAAAAAGTCATATTTCCTCCAGTTATGTGTCAAATGGTTGTATCCTCACTCCAGTAAGAGTGTCTAGTGGAATCCAGACACCACCAGAAAAGGGAGCAGAGATAGAAGGAAGGTAATCGAACCCTGCTCTTCCATTTACCATAGAACAAATCCAAAAAGAAAGAAAAGGAAAAGGATTTCTAAGACCAAAAGTCATATTTTCAAACATACAGGTTTGTTTCTTTTTTAATGTGTCTTTGTTTTTCTTTTTGGCTAAGAAACAGGGCCTTATTTTTGCCGTGACACAGAAAGCATTTCACAGAGAACCCGAATTGTACATGGTTTTTAAAAAAACACTTCATGGGTTCATGAGAATAATCCTCACCCTCTCAGCTCTTTCAGATAGCAGACTAATTCCATTACCTTCCATTTGCCACCAAATTCTGCCTCTTCCATTGCCACTATTTTTCTACCTTGTTTTGTCTTTCCCTTCAGTAAACTCAACACCCTGGTAATTCAATCTGCTGTTCAATGTCATGGTTGAATCAAATCACTGTCACTCAAAATAGGGTATGGTTGAGTAATAGGGTCACTCAAAATAGGGTATGGTTGAGTAATCAGGGCAAATATCCCCAAATCTGGAATTTCTGGGTTTTCAGCCACTGAATGACTAAGTGGCTTTAGACTAGATCTTTCCTCCACCTCATGAGAACAGGTCAAATCCTGTCTGTGCTGACTGGGACTGGGTAGAGCCGAACACCTCAAGAGAGAACTCTACCTGCAACTGGGCTCTCCATGGGCTCCCTGGAAAATGGGGACAGCAGCACTGACCTCAGAAGATGGAGAAGGGAATTAGCAAATAATGGGAAAGCTTAATACAATGTCACTTTCACACCAGGGTGGAAATTGTAAAAGACCAAAAGGGAGCCCTGTTTAAAGATGTCTTTACTCAAGCAGTATAAATAATCAGGTTTCTCAGAGAAAATCATTTCCATTCTCACCACTAGTTCTACTTAAACAAGTTTGAAGGCCAATAAAAACACAGTGCTGGTTTACAAGGGTTAGGAGAAATGTAAGAAGATGGTGGATCTTGCCTGAGTTCAGAAGTTTAAAGAGAAAATCCTAAGAATGGGAAATGACAAATTGTATTGATACTAATTTTTTTAAATAATTCAAGACACGAACCAGGACCATGCACATTATACAAACGTTATTAGACAAAGTGTAGAAACCATTCTATGGACAGAGGAAACACCTGGAGGAGCAGGCTTGCTTATGAATTGGAAGTTAACAAATATATGAACACACAAAGATTACAGTCAACTAACCTGGGGGACATTTGCTGTGCACTGTGAGAGGAGTGTTGAAAGGAACCCAGAGGAGTCAAAACTGGTGTTGAAAAACCATCTGACAGGATCCAGAGTTGAGACACCCTGATCAGAGATCAGAGACCTTTGCCTCACAAACTCACTCCAAAGGGGACACGGAGCAAGCAGATAGCTCTTAGCTAAGTTCTATCACAAAGTAGGCACTCCATAAATCTTTGTAGAATTGAATTGTTGAAATAAACCATATTCATATGGAAGAACTAGGACTTTTCAAATTAGAAGAGCTGCCTTTATGAGTTACACTGCTCAAATAGAGTGGTTTGGGAAAGAAGGGGCTGTGGAACTAAATAGTCTCTTTTGCAACTGATAGTAAAATTAGAGGGAAAGCAAATGGCAAGACAGCAGGCAATCAAAATCAAATGGATGTGGACCATTTAAGTAATTGGGCCAAGGGATAGTAAATGCAGTTCAATTTAAGATAATGTTCAATAAATTGCTTTAAGAAATAACCTAGGGAATACAGGTTAAATGGAACAACCATGTAGGAGATTGATCTGCAAGTCACAATAAAGAAAATCATTGAAGCTAACCACCAGAGCATTACCAACATCAGTAAAAAGGCCATGGCTACCCTAACAGTAAAAATGCAAATAGACCCACTCAGACCACAGAGCAGCTGTCCTCATTCATGTGCTGCTTTCTGCTCTTCCTGTGCTAGTGAGAACTTAACCATTTTCCAAACAGCTCTCCAAACTTAATCTATTTCAAGATTATTACAGGCTTCCCCTAATTTCTCTCCAAATTTCCTTTCTCGCTTGAAAAAGTTGACAGTTATATTCACAGATAAAATGGACATGTTACAAATGTTACTACCCATTTGTCAGATTCTTTGGTGGACCACCAGGGATTGTACCTGTGGAATCAGTGTTCACAGCTGGAGGGCTTTCCCCAAAAGAAGGCAGGATATGGCACAAAGACAATGCCAGCCCTACAGGTAAAACTAAAACGTAACTAAACTCACACTACTACCCCAGGAACAGAAACAGTTGGAAATGACTTGATTGGCATTTGTCCATTTGAGTTTAAAACAGATTCCTTTCGTTATGAACAAAAAACATTGGGATACTAGTTAATTTCCGTGGACATTTACTGAGCCATGTGCCAAGTACTGCACTGAGTTCTGGGAATTTCGCAGGGAATAAGTTCCACTCCCTGCCCTCTGGAAGCCCACAGTTAATGAGAAAGACTACTACAACACAGGGTACAGGGCAAGAACAACTTCTGTTCTGTGTAAGGTTATCACACACGTTCTCTGGACACCTGGTCAGGACATAAATTTGGAACAAGTTTTTAAAACCCCAGAAAATTTTTAAAAACAAAATGTTTTATTAGTGTCTTTAAGTCCCATCTAAAGAAAAGACAGGGTGATGAACTCCAATCATTTTGCTAAACAAAAGTGGTCTGTTCTTGCCAGTAAGACGGCAGCTTAAGCAATAATATTCCAGCCAACTTCCTTTCTCAGCTCAATCTGTCTCTTTTTGCCCCAGCCTTGGAGAAGTTTACTCATCCAAATTCCTAAATTTACCCACCCTGAATTCCTAAAAGGAACAGGGTTAAGCCAAACAAGCTAATGAGGTGTCTGAATTTCAATGGTTCAAGGACAAACACTTTAAGGAGAGGCAGCATGGTCATTGGAGTTGGGAGATGTGGAAATGTGGGTTTGGATCCTGCTCTGCACTTGATCAGCTGGTACATAGACTCTCTGGCCCTCAACCTCCTCATCCACATAATAGGAATAATAATGCTTGACTGTTGGGTGGTTCATTATACAAAATTGGGTAATAGATGCAACACAGTGCCTAGCATATAATCATCATGAACATTAAGACCCACTCCATGTCACTACTCCTGTCAGATGCTGGGAGAAATTACCTTCCTACATTCCATTCTTCTACTTAGCATGGGTCTGATGTGTGTGACAATGGAAATGGCCTCAGTTTGACACTGAACTCCAAGAGATACCTAAGTTGGTATCTTTTGAGTAAAAACGTGAAGGGTCTAGCTGGGTGTGGTGGTGGGCACCTGTAATTCGAGCTACTTGGGAGGCTGAGGCAGGAGAATTGCTTGAACCCAGGGGGCAGAGGCTGCAGTGAGCCAAGATCACACCACTGCACTCCAGCCTGGGCAACAAGAGCGAAACTCCGTTCAAACAAACAAACAAACAAAAAAACACAGTAACCAGCAGGGTGTGGTGGCTCACGCCTGTAATCCCAGCACTTTGGGAGGCCAAGGCAGGTAGACCATCTGAGGTCAGGAGTTCAAGGCCAGCCTGGCCAACATAGTGAAACCTTGTCCCTACCAAAAATACAAAAATTAGCCAGGCGTAATGGCGGGCGCCTGTAGTCCCAGCTACTCGGGAGGCTGAGGCAGGAGAATTGCTTGAACCCAGGAGGTGAAGTTTGCAGTGAGCCACGATCACGCCACTACACACTCCAGCCTGAGCAACAGAGTAAGTCTGCATCTCAAAAAAAAAAAAAAAAAAACTGAAAAAGGTCTGTGATGAAGAAGCTACCTCTCCTTCCATTAAATACTTTGAGTCAGTCTTCTCAAAACAGTCTTAGAATGGAAACTCTTGGTGTTTTATACTTGGTTTTGTCCAATATGAATGATATCCTAGCCACAGTGATAGAACTGGAAATGGTGGAATTTGGCCACAGGGTAGAAATGAAGCGGGAAAAGGGAAAGGACAATACTATGATCATTCTTATTATACAGAAGGAATTTTACAGGAGAAAGGATGAATAACTAGCCAAAGACATACAGCATTTCAGAAGTAAAGCTGAAGTGTAATGTGCTTCAATTTCCAGCACTGTCTCTATTTTGTCTGAACCGGGCTTACATTTTTCAACATCAGAGCCTTAACACCTAGTGTCTAGCAACACCCGGGGCCTGCCACTCCCAGCAATACCTAGCAGCACTTAACCATGACAGGTATTCAATAAGTGCTTGTACATGAATAATCTTAAAAAGGTCAGGAGATCGAGACCACGGTGAAACCCCGTCTCTACTAAAAATACAAAAAATTAGTTGGGCGCGGTGGCGGGTGCCTGTAGTCCCAGCTACTCAGGAGGCTGAGGCAGGAGAATGGAGTGAACCCGGGAGGCGGAGCTTGCAGCAAGCCAAGATCACGCCACTGCACTCCAGCCTGGGCGACAGAGAGAGATTCCGTCTCAAAAAAAAAAAAAAGAAAGAAAGAAAAGTCAAATTAAAATTATGCGGTAGCTCAGAATCCATCCTTTAACCAAAACCTAATAAAATATTTACACCAAAAGGGAGATATCGTGTTTCAAAGTAGGAAAAGATTAGATGTTTTGTTCCAAACTAGTAAGAAACATTCAAGTAAGTTCCTCTACTCCTACCCAAACATTATCTTACAATATTTTTTTCCTGATCATGTTTTTTCCCTGGGACAATTTGCTATCCATTCTCAAAAGCAACTCTCCAAATAAAATAGATTTCATCATGACTCAAACTTACAACATTTTTTTTAGTAAAAGAACACCAGATAAACACTAGGAGAGCTAATACTTTGTTGCCAAAAAACCAAACAGATGTGATCCCTACCACTTCCTACCTTTCCAAACGACATGATTAATGGAGAATTATAGGAATATTCTAATTCTTGTTGAAAAGCTTGATCGATTTATTGGTGCTTGCAGCCAAACAATAACCAGGTCCATGTTTCAAATTGCTGTAGATGACCAGAATCTGGGGCTCATCATGACTCTATACTTTGCTATAAGACTGGTGCCAAGAAAATTTCTTTCCAGCTCAGTAATCCTTCTTCCTTTCTGGATAAATTCTACATAGCTTTCCCTTTGCTCCTGCCTTGGGGTAAGATTTCTTGCAGCAGCCATGTAAAATGACTTCTGTCTTTGGAAAATTTCTTAGAAAACACATTGTCTCTGATCCCCACCCTTTGAAAATTTCCACTGTTTACCCAAACAATACCTTCCACAGAATTCTCAGCGTAGCATCAATGCCCTCAGGAAGGTCTTGCAGATCCTTTTGTCGCTAGACTAGGTTAGGTTCTCCTGCCCTGTGTTCTTACAGTACTTTGTTTCCCCAATACAACATCTTCACACTTTGTTTTAAATTTCTATTTAATTGTCCATCTTTCCAACTGGACTATAAGACTATGAGGTAAACAGCAGGCCCTCGGTACCTGGTGATTGTTAAATAAATGATGACTTCCAAATTTTATCAGGCCTTATAGTTCCAATCTCATTCCTTCTCATGAAAGAAAGTGCAGAAGCCCCAGAATATGGCCACACAGCTAGAAATGTTTCCAGCTTCTCTTGCAGCTAGGCTCTGGCCAATTGGATGTGAGTTGAAGACATATTTGCAACTTCCAGGTCGTGTCATTAAAAAGGAAGCTTCCTCTCCACTTGCTGTTTCCCCCTTCCTAAAGCCTGCAAAGTAAACAAAATGGTGAGCCAGCTTCAACAAGGGAGATAAGGACAACAACCTAAGGCACGGCAGAACCACAAAACAAAAGAAATCTAGTTCCTGGGTAAACTTAGAGAGCAGAGCCACCTCTCCACTCTGGACTGCTCATCTGTCTATAGACTGTTACATCAGAAACACCTTTGTCACTGGGCACAGTGGCTCACGCCTATAATCCCAGCACTTTGGGAAGCCAAGCCTGGCAGATCACTTGAGCCCAGAAGTTGGAGAAGAGGCTGACCAACATGACAAAACCCTGTCTCTACAAAAAATACAAAAATTTGCTGGGTGTATTGTACATGCCTGTAGTCCCAGCTACTCAGGAGACTGAGGTGGGAGGATGGCTTTAGCCCAGGAAGTGGAGGTTGCAGTGAGCCAAGATGGCATCACTGCACTCCAGCTTTGGTGACAGAATGAGACATGAGATCCTGTCTCAAAAAAAAAAACAAAAACAAAAAAGAAAAAACACACATTTGTCTCTCGTTTATGCCTCTGAGTTTGGGGTCCTCTCTCACCATTTTTTTTAAGTATGAACTTAAACCCTACCTAACAACTTACATCAATTATAAATTCCTCTAACTTAACTTTGCCTACAGAGGGGACATTTTTAAGTTTCCTATTCAAGTGTCCAAGCATTTATCATTACTACCATAATGTATGTAGGAAACTTACACTTACAATTCAAATAGCTACTATCCAGCAGCAATAATGTAGTAGAATATAACCATGTTTACCAGCTGCACTGGAGTAAATGGTTCGTTTTACTTAACTAATGGCTGCTGTTTTAATTTGGAATTGTATAAAAAAATTTGGGCTACATAGTGCAAACTGGCAAAGTGACAAATTGTTCTTCTCAACATCATTTTGGAGCATGAAGAGTCCTTACTGTAAATAGCATATTCAACTAGGTCTAAACATTGTGCAATATCAGTTGTCCATCCCTAAGAACTTGTGAGGCTACAACTAGAAGCAGTACAATTTATTTTCATGGGGTACTTACAGGATCAGTCTTAGGCCTTCACACATTTCATACAAGTCACATCTTGTATATTTGAGTGTTTTAGAAAGTCAATATTTTGCTGTTAAAAATAATTAACCTCAGGGGACATTACAGACTTGGTCCTTCTCATTCATTTTCATAGTACTGAAACTCTGAAGCCAGAGAGAATACTCGTAACAGCTGGCAAGGATTGTCTCAGCTTTTAAAGCCACATTTAGCCTGTCATTGGCTATGAATTGGACTCAACCTTTACCATGACTAGTTTTCTGTAGATGCAGTGATTTGTAGAGTTTTCTAGGTGGCCCAGATGGGCCAGGTGAAAATAAACCAAATTCCCTTCCAAACATAAAAGCTGCTACCTATAAGCCCGTAGAAGAGACAGAGAGCCTCTCTTCTACGAATAAGCTTTTCTTGCTTTTCACCCATTTTATGCATCCAGTTAGACCCAGAATGGATACCATGTTTCCATTAAGACTCACCTACATGAATAACTACATCACTTCCTTTGGGATGACATTCGAAAGCAATTTCATCTTCCCAGTGAGGCCTACTTTGCCCACACTATTTAAAATTCCAAGTCTCCCTGATATTTCCTATTCCTGTAGCATTATCTAATATACTCTACATTTCACTGATTTCTCCTGTCTATTACCTGTCTCCCCTACCAGAATGTAAGTTTCCTGAGGGAAGGGCAATGTGTCTTTTTTGATTAGTGTTATATTCCCAGTGCCTAGAACAGTACCTGACACATGGGGAGGAGAGGATTTCAGGAAATACTTGTTGAGTCAATGAATGAAAGGAGGCCCTTTTTAAAACCTTTACTGAGTACCTTAGCAATACTTATGCTGACTCTGGTGCTTGCTCCCACATTCTGATGATGCCAGCCATGGGAGCTCTCAGCAAAAAAGTACCTCACTTGTTTTGGGTTTTTTCGTTTTGCTTCATTCATAAGCAAAGGTCAAGGAATTTGTATGTAAGATGTCACTGCAGGCAATGGGAAGTCTCAACCCAAATGCCTTTAAACCAAAAAAAATTTGCTTTCCTATCATGGTTAAATAGTTTTGGCTTCGTGATGGGTTGAATTTTGTCCCCAAAATACATTTGTTGAAGTCCTAACTTTTAATACTTCATAAGGTGACCTTTTCTGGAAGTGAGGTCTCCATGGAGGTAATCAAGGTAAAATGAAGTCATTAGGGTGGACCCTAATTCAATCTGATTGGTGTCCTTATAAAAAGTGGAAGCATGAGGCCAGGCACGGTGGCTCACGTCTGTAATCCTAACATTTTGGGAGGCCGAGGCAGGTGGATTGCTGAGCTCAGGAGATCGAGACCAGCCTGGAAAACACAGTGAAACCCCGTCTCTAGTAAAATACAAAATAAATTAGCTGGGCCTGGTGGCATGCGCCTGTAATCCCAGCTACTCAGGAGGCTGTGGCATGAGAATCACTTGAACCCAGGAGGCAGAGGTTGCAGTGAGCCGAGATCGTGCCACTGCACTGCAGCCTGGGTGACAGAGCAAGACTCTGTCTCTAAAAAAAAAAAAAAAAAAGTGGAAACATGGATACAGAGACAGACAGACACAGAGGGAAGACAACTTGAAGACACACCAGCAGAAGACAGCATATGATTAGAAAGATGCATCTACAAGCCAAGAAACTCCACGCATCACCAGCAAGCACCAGAAGCTGGAAGAGGCAGGAAGGTCTCTCCTAGGCCACCAGAGAGAGTATGGTCCTGACAACCCCCTGCCTCCATAACCGTAAGACAATAAATGCCTATTGTTTTAAACTACCTAGTGTTGGGTACTGTGTTACAAAAGCCCTGGGAAACAAAGCTCAAATTCTATGATTGGGACCATTTCTGTATCTCCAGTTTTGGCTACGAGTCAGCAGGCTCACGTGGTGCTTCTAATGTGCTTCCAAGATGGCCACTAGCAATTTCCAAGGCTCCATGCATCTTCATATCTAATGGGGAAGACAGAGATGACTTTTGCAAGACCACTTAAAGTCTGGGATTTGAGCGTCCTTCCTGATAGAGACTGATTTGAGTCACATGCCCAAATAACAAATCAATGGCGGTGTTCAAGGGGATGGACTGAGCTGATTGCTTTAAGCCAATCAAGGTCAGCCCCTTGGGATGGGGGAGGAGTCAAGTACTGCAGCAGTAGCTGCTGGTGCCCACACACATCCTGGCTGCACTCAACTTGCTCACCCAAGCAACATGTTTGGCCCATGCACAGGACAAGCTAGAAGTTCCAGAGCCAAGACCCTCTGAGGCAGCCCTCAACTAATGCTTAACAGGCAGATAAATATCTCAGCAATCTCACTCTTCAGCTGGGATAACTCTGAGGTGTGTTCTACAGAGTATTCCAGAGTTTCCCCAGGGGTTCTGAGTTCCAGTTGCTCATAGAGGTTTGTTAACACACTAAGTCTGTTCAGACTGCTAGATCAAAATATCAAAGACTGGGTGGATTCTAAACAATAGAAATTTATTTTTCAAAGTTCTAGAGTCTGAGAAGACCAAGGCACGGGTGGATCCAGTGTCTGGTGAGGACCTGCTTCCTCATAGACAGCCATCCTCTTGCTGTGTCCTCACATGGTGGAATGAGCAAGAGAGCTCTCTGGGGCCTCTTTTATAAGGGCACTAACCCCATTTGTTAGGACTCCACCATCATGACCTAGTCACCTCCCAAAGGCCTACCTCTTAACACCAACCCCTTGGGAGTTAGGATTTTGATGTATGAATTTTGGAAGTACACAAATATTCAGACCATAGCACACACTCTTTATTGACTTTCTCCTCTCCTTATCTCACTTCCCTAATCCCCACCAGTAATTCTGCCGAATAAACTACTTTTACTTGAATCCATGTGTCAGATTTGCTTCCAGAAGTATCCAGATCAGGACAAGACCTAGTAAGTTGCAGGGAAGGAAATTCAGAGTTCTGTTAGGAAAGAGAAAGGGTAAAACTAGAAAGTACTGTAAAGTCAACCAGTGAGTGTCCACTACAGTCAATTACTGTTCCCTCTTTCTCAGTTGGATAAGCCAATCATGTTTTTTTCCTATAGCGTTGTTAAACCGACAGGAACACAGAATTGCCTAACAAGCCAGGAAGCATACACATTGAGTTTCATTTCTGCTGCTCCTTCTTCTACCTGCTGTGTTTCCATTTGCAGGTTATTTATCTTCACTATATCTCAAGTTCCTACTTAAGGAATAATGGGAATGATGACCCTTGTTCCTAAAATGTATGACCCCAGGAGAGCAGAGCATGGCAAAAAGCAAGTCCACCTTAAACTTCTTTCCAAGTGAGACTGTTGCTGAAAGTATTAGAAGGGCATAACACCATCATTCCCCATCACTTGGTTGCAGAGGACAGCATTAGAGGTTAGGGAAGACTGGAACAAAGATCCAAGTGAGTATTCTCCACTCTCTTTAAAAAAAGCTCCTCTTATTTTAATAAACTAACTAAAAAATATAATCTTTAACTATTCTGGAGGAGTTCAGAAATGGTTCCCTTCATGACGTCAGTCTTGCTGAGCCCCCAGCCCAAGTGGCCTATGTTAAGCTTTTTCTGAACATTATGCCATTGTCCTTGGATGGCAGAAAAATAATCCTTGGGAAAATCCACCCTGTATCTCCAGCAAGCAGAGGCAATGCTTTGCAAATGTTGCCGGACGCATCCTTCCATTTCTGCTTTGTTCTCTGAGTATAAGCAGATGTTAGGCATTCTTCTCATTATCTCAGGATACTGTATAATATTATTATGGTGTCAGGCTGTTAAAGGCAGCAAACGCTATACAACAACAGCCTTAATTGAGGCTTAGAGCTGAACTGTAAGTATGTAACCTTACTTCAGGGTGTTTGCAAATGCTTTCTGGAAACAGTTAAAAAAGATGTTTTCAATTGTTCAACCAGCGGCTCGCCCTGCCAAGATCAAGTAAAAGCTTCTTAAGATATGGGCACAATAAACATATTTCTTAAGATTTCAATATTTTTTTCAGCCAGAAGCATAGCAAATCTGTGAGCCAGAAAGCCTCATGCATGCCACTTCCTGGACTATTCCAGGAGAAAACTAATGAAATGCTGCAAAAGTTGCACTCAGATCTACCGTGATCTCACAGCCACAGAATTCCACTCTATCTTTGAAGTTACTTTACTATGATAATAATTATTTGTCCATGAGTCTGGACTTGGCCACTAGCCTATCCCCAAGGATGCGGCTTTGGGTGCATGCAGCAACAGCTGATTCTCAGCAAGGAAGCTCCCAACATAGAAGGCTGTCCATCAATCTTAGCAGAGACGTTTGTCACTGTACACATGAAGTTACTGGTCTTGTGCTCCTGCAGTGGATTACAACTCTCAAACGTTTGGTGGAGGCACAATATGATTCTGATGTACATGACAAAAAACAGAAAAACCTGGGTCATTTAAGATTGGTTCCAGGCATGAACTGTTAAATGGCAGTTTGGTTCTCCTTTACTGGATGGAGTAAAAGAAAACAGAAACTGAACACTTTGAAAAGAACATTCAGAACAGAATCCAAAGTGTAGAGGCATGTTATGCAGGCCACTTTTTCCAAAGTCTGCTCCCAAAGAATTGACTTCAGTGGGTTTTGGGGCTTTTTAATGACTCGTTAGCATGTGTATAAGAAAGCGGCAAGCTTAACATGTTCATTTTGTTGCTTGTTGGTGACAATGATCAACAGTTGGATGGGAAAATCTGGATTAATGAAGGAATTGTAAAATCTCAGTAAAACAGATCCTAGAATTCAGAATTTAGAATTCATTCTATCATTGTTGTCTTTCCAAGGAACTTAACAATGAAAAAATCTAGAGGCTGTGTTTAAGCAATATATTACATTATAATTCCATACGCTTTAGCAGGGGAAAAGGAAGAGGTAAAGGCTAAATATAAGTTATTATCTTATATTTGCTCAGTAGGATTTATAAACAACAATTTTTGCCATGGAAATATTCTTTACCTAATAAAACTGCATTTATTTGAAAAATAAATCCATAACAAATGTTGTAAGTTCAGTTAGGTTTATTCCCCAACTTTATCCTCATACCCAATAATAAGTCTGATTTAATAACATGTTTACTGTATTAAATAAATGAGATTTAGCCATTACGGTTTCCCTTTATCTTCATTTCTCCTGACCAAACTGATGCATATACACAGGATTTTTATGTCAAAGTACCTTTAGCAGGTAACAGGAGATACCTAGGACTTGATGCAGCCCACATTTTGTTTCTCCGTTACATCCTCTCCTGCCCTGCTAATATTATTTATATTTCTGAATTTGCTTTTTAAAATTTTACTTGAGGCAAAAGCTCAACTTGGGACCAAATCTCCAAAAGAAGACCAAAATGGCAAAGATGCTATGGCTGTGTAATAGAGTGATTATAAATATGGTCAGCTCTGGATTCATAAACTTGGCTCTGTCACTTACTAACTGTGATATTATGCAAGTTATTTAGCTTCTCTGAGCCTTGGTATTCATATCTACTAAATACGGGTCATACGATCTACTTCACTGAGTTATTGAAGGGCTAGAGAGAGATCACTTGTGTATACACTTGCCACAAAACTGGCAACATAGCATTTTATTTAACGTGCTTACAGTGCTTCCTAGTTGCCAAGCACTATTATTAAGTTAAGTGAGCTCAAAACTGGGATTTGAATCTCAGGTAGTTTGGCTCCAGAGCCTAGAACCTAAACCACTATGCTGAAAATCTTGAATGCACACTCAAATGGAGAATCACAAGTAGTGAAAGTTATTGTTACAATTGAAGTTGTATCACTTAGCTATTGCTATGTAACAAAACATCCCAAAGCATAGTGGCTTAAAACAACAACAATTTACTATTTCTCATTAGTCTGTGGGTCAGCTGGGTAATTCTGCTGATGTGGGCCATGCTCAACTCCACCATGTCTTGGCTCACTTTTGTGTCTGGGGTCAGCTGGCAGGGTGGCTGGAGGCTGACTCTTCTTGGATGGCCTCAAAGAACCTGAATCTTTTCTATGGGTCTTTCAGAACAGTCTTTTAGCAGCTAGGCTGGTCATGTTTTTTAGGTTATGGCAAAGAAGCAATGGTGGCAAAAGACTGAATCCAGAGTGCATGATTTGCACCACTTTTGTTAACATCCCACTTAGTGCAGGGAGCCCCTCACCAATGCTATCTTGTTGTTTAAGAGGACTGATCCAATTCAGTGACTATCTGAATTAGAAAATACTATTTAAGGAATAATTTTATAGGAATATATACTAAGGTGTAGCAAAATATGGACCTGATACCTACTTTAAATGTAATTTGTAATTAGTCTATTGTTTATATGCAACAAGATTAAACTGATGTCACTGGAAGAGTCCTTTAAAAGTTTATTCTTTCAAATAATCTCAATGTCTCTCCCTGGGATCCATTTTTATACAGCATTTGCATAGAGTTCTGAGTGTCATGGTTACAGTTTGGTTGTTTGACATTTTTGTCTGTATGTTTTGATAAGAAAGCAAAAGCAAACATAAGCCCAGCTCATGTCTATTATCCTGAATTCCTTTTCAGTGGGATCTGAATTGAAGAGATTTTACCTTAGTAAAAGGTATTTGACAATAATGCAGAGATGTAGTTCTGAATAAAGGAAAAACAAAGAAAGTAGTGAGAAGGGAGGAGAAAAGCAGGGAAAGGAAATGGAGAAAGAAAAAGATTAAGTAATTCAATACTGAGTGTTCAGAGCTTTCCACTGGAGTTGAGTCACCCATTCCAGGAAAATAAAACTTCTAACTCCAAATATATAGGAAACATTTTAGTCATTAATTTATATTCAAGTAACATTTATTGAGAACCTAATATTCACCAAGTATTGTGCTAAGCACTGAAACAAAAACCAAGAGCAGGATTATCAGGCCCCTTGCCCTCCAAGAGCCCTCACCAGTGGGGAATATAAACACATAAAGCAGTAATGACGATCTGCAATAAGTTAGGTTACGCTGGCTGCTATAACAAACCAACCCCAATCAGATCTCAGTGACTTAATGTAATTAATGTTGATTTCTAGTGTATGTAACAAAATGATGCAGGTGTTTCTGATCAGTTGGTAGGTTTTTGCCAAAAGGTTATCCAAGGACCTAGGTTCATTGTGTCTTGTGGCTTCAACATCTTCTGCACTTGGTTTCCAAAGTTACATTAAGAACACAACCAATATCAGGGATGGAAGAAGGATTATTACCACAGATTCTACAAACATCAAAAAACACAAAATGACGTAAAAATTTTGAATAGCCTTGTAGCTATTAAGTAAATTAAATCTGTTATTTAAACCCTTCTCACAAACAAAACTCCAGGCCCAGAGGGTTTCAATGGTGAATTCTATCAAATATTTATGGAATAAATAATTCCAGTCTCACACAAACTCTTTTAGAAAATAGCGGGGAAGGGAATACTTCCCACCTCATTTTATGAGACCAGCCTAACCTTAATACCAAAACTAAATAAAGACATTATAAAAAAAGAAAATTAAAAAATTTCATCAGGCATTATATCTATTCCAGCCAGCTGGAAGAAAAGTGCATATATAGTTTTATGTGAGAGGTTTTCTTATGGGCCAGGCTGTATGTGGGATACACTACATCCACTCATATTCCTTTCGACAGAACTCTAGCAAAAGAGGTAGGGAAAGTTAGTCTAGCTGTGTGCCCTCAAGAAGAAAAGAAACAAGATCTGGTGAAGCTAACAATATAATGTGATAAATACTGTAAGAATAATGTATACAGAATGCAGCTCTAGCATAAAGAAAAGACTGTGACTGGAGGAATGAATGAATGAATGAATGAATGAATCAGCAGTTAACTACTGATTCAAACCCCCTTAAAATTGCCTCTACCTAGCTCCAGATGAGATAGTAACCATACCAGTAGAAATACTGATTTACAAATCACTAATGGGCTGTTTCAGTGTTAACTTGTGGCTAAAACATTGGGTGTGCATTTGCTTTCTGTGGGACTTGGCAGCCAGCCTGGCCTAGAATTAAATGTCACAGTTCCAGTTCCATGTTCAGTTAGTGGTATTCTTCTGTAGTCATGTTACCTACCAGCCCCCAAATTTGGCTTCCTTTTTGTTTCTTGGAGAGGGTTGGAACAGGAGGAAGTGGGGATCTCCAGAAATACATTCTAGTTGAATTTTATAACAAACAATGTGTGGTCTCCTTGTATATATAAAAAGTTGGTAGAATTTGTATTAAAAGCTAGGAAACTGTCTCATTTAAATGTATGCCACATGCCTCCCTGCTTATTAATTCTCTTCTATTGTCTGTAAATCTGTTTTCCCTTATTTCCATTCTCTGTGCTACTATTTTTCTTGCCTCAGTTCCTGACCTATCACCATATATTCTGTTGCCCTCTACTGAACAGAAGGGAAGAAATGCCTGCTAGCAGTTTCTAAGCATGGCTCAATCCAGATTGTCATTCTCTGAAAATCAGAATTATTGTTTCCTCCAAACACCAGCAGCATTGTGTCAAAAGAAAGTATATGATCATGGTAAAGAAACCTGGCTATTTAAATAAAATGAAGTACAATGACATCTGCCATGTCCTCACAGCTCCTTTATAATTTCCTCAGTCACCTGATCGCATCTGCAAGCATAATGAGTTAGAAGTTTTACCAGTTTTCCCCCTTCACCACCACTGCCACTTCCACCCTAAACATCTCTCAGTCACAGCTTCCCTGAGATCTTGCAAACATTCCCACTATACAAGCAGAACTAAGCACCTTGAAAGGTCAAGGCTGGTGGCAGAAGAATAACCTTCCAGCTGCCCCTTATGTTTTTTCCTGGTGGTGAGTCTACCATGCTTCATGAGAAGCCTTGTGTTGAAAATCAATAGTTTAGTTTTAAACTTGTATTTTGTTGCTCCACGGAGCAAAAGAGGTAGGGAAAGTTAGTCTAGCTGTGTGCCCTCAAGAAGAAAAGACATGAGATCTGGTGAAGCTCCATGCAGCAACAAAATACAAGTTTAAAACTAAACTGTTGATTTTGAACACAGGGCATTCAAATATTAGGTTCTATTCAGCTAAAATGTAAGTTCCTTGGGGACAAGTCATGTCTACTGCTGATTTCACATTTCTATAGCCCTCCTTGCTGCCTTGCACATAATAGGTACTCAATAAATATATGTTGGTTTGACTTAGTTGAAATAAGAATATAGTCACTAGTTATAAGGCAAACATTCCTGAGAAAGAAAATGTTATATACCTTTCACATCATTGAATACCTGCATGTGAATGGTGTTTCTTGTTATGATGTTTGGATTAGGACTAACAGAGAGAAGACCAAGAAGAAAATGCAATACTGAGAAGGGGTGGTAGGGAAAAAGGGAACCCTTCCCCAAGTGGGGGAAATGGAAAGTTGAAGAAGGTTGGGAGTGTTCTTTGCACTGATTGTAGGACTATCAGAGTTCAGAGAACAAATTGCTCCTCAACAGCTAGAATGGCCAGAAAAGGCTTTGTGGAAGGAGGAAAATGGAAGCTGAACCTTGAGGAAATGTGATCTGATTAGGTGGAAAAGTCAAAGAGAGTTTGCTGTTGTTGGGGGAACAGCATAGCCAAGCAAGACAAGGAAGAATGGTGGATGGAGTTCTGATAAATCAAGATCTTGAAGAGAATGGAGTTGGCTTAGGCCAAAAATGTTGAAAAATTTTGGGAAATACGGTGGGACAGAGAGAGTCAAAGTCAAAGAGAGTTTGCTGTTGTTGGGGGAACAGCATAGCCAAGCAAGACAAGGAAGAATGGTGGATGGAGTTCTGATAAATCAAGATCTTGAAGAGAATGGAGTTGGCTTAGGCCAAAAATGTTGAAAAATTTTGGGAAATACGGTGGGACAGAGATCATGAGATCTATTTATGGGGAGCTTTGAAAGCCAGACATGGGAATAGGAAGACATTATAGATTTTCATGTTGTGGAAAGCCCTAATGAAAGTGTTATTTGGGGAATATTCCCAGACATGAGGAACTGCAACTTCACCTCTAATATTGCTCACATTTTCATATGCAGTTTTCTTGTGAGAGCAAGTGTAGTTTGATCTGTCAGGGTTCTGATCTTTGTAAGCTCAACCTGAGCCAGAGACCGTATTGACCTTTCTCTCCTCTTGACCTCCAGACTAACCTATTCCACACAGTCCAATGTAATTTTTAGAGCACTCCACAGCTTAACCTACATATTCATTATTTGTGCAGGATTTTTTTTTCTCATTTTACAGTACCTGGGCAAATAGATGAAGTCCAGGTTAAAAATTCTCATGCAGCTATGAGAAGATTCCTTAGCTATTAACACACTAGTGCTGTCCAAAAAATGTGCCAGCCACTGGGATAAAAGGACAGCTACCCAGAAGAAGGTTAATCACAAAGAAGTGACATCTGGGACTTCAGAAGCTAGATCCTCAGAAGCTTTACCATTCTACCCAGGCCTCTTAGAACATCTGCTCTGGGAACTCACCCATCATGCCCTGAGGAAGCCCAAGTCAAAGGGCCCATTTGGAGAGGAACCAAGGACCGTGAACAGCCCCAGCCGAGCACCAACCTGCCAGCCATGTCAGAGAGCAATTTTGGAAGCATATTCTCCAGTCTCAGTTGGGCCAACCTAGCTGACACTATGTGATGAGCAGAGACAAGCTTTCCTCACCAAGCTCAACCCAGACAATAGGCTTATGAGTAAAAATAAGTGATTGTTGTTTTAAGTCACCAAGTCCTGTGGTAGTTTGATATATAGCAACACATAACCATAATATATGTGTGAAATCAACTTTGTCTACCCTCACACAATTTATACACAAACCACTAACTATCCCGAAATTTCTGCTAGTGTGCTTATTCTGGGTGGATGTGCTTGCATGCGTGCATGTGTGTGTGTGTGTGTGCCTGGTGCCATAGGTTGCCACCGTATATCAGGTAAGATCGGCAAGCCCTTTGCAGACTTCCCTAAAGAGCCCATATGTCGCAGTCTCACAGTGAATCTTGGGATTCACTGTATGCCAATTTATTAATCAGATAACAATCAGTGCCTCAGTTTGACACCTAAATGTCTTATTCCTGTTAAAAAGCTATGTTTCTTTTAAAAAATGAAGCCAATGAGAGCTTCAGGCATGATGGCAATCTTTAGAGAAGATATGTTTATTTTACTTGGGAAATCTTAAGTCTCAGGGCATGAACAGCTTTCTTTTGGATCCATACTTAAAGCTGAGTCTAGACCCTGGAGTTTAGACCACATAACCATCACCGGTCAACAAAAAACTGACCTCTTTTATCTTATATACAGGTAAGGGCTGAGATTCCCTCATGGGAGGAGTCAGGGCAGGAATATGGGGCCACAAAGGTGACAGGTAAGTTTGTGGCTATTTCTCCCTTAGACCAGTGCTTTGGAAACTTTAATGTGCATACAAATCACCTGAGAATGTTGTTAAAATACATATTCTTATTCAGTTGGTCAGAGATGGAGCCTGAGCTTTTATATTTCTAACCAAATCTTGGGTGGTGGCCAATGCCACTGGTCTGTGGGCGACACTTTAAATAGTAAGATTTTGACCATCACCACTAATAGCAGGCCTTCAGTGCCTCTTACATGTAACTCCCTCTAAAAACTGAGCCTGGAAAATTAGTCTCACCACCCCATCACCACCTTTTCTACCACCATCCTTTCAACTATCACTACCATCCCCATGACTACCACTGTCATTGCCACCTATATCCACACCATCATCAACACCTCTACCACCAACTTCAACACCATCATCAACACCACCAGACCACTACCATCTCTAAACTCAAAATTGTCCATTGTAGACCATCAGAATTACTTAAGCAATAGATTTGTTACTTTTTCAAATAGACTCTTTCTTGGCATTCAAGAGATGATTCAACCAATGGATGTGGACACTGAAATCAAAGACTTTGATCTCCAATCAAACAATAATGATTATAATAACTGAAGGTTGGTAGTTTATCAAGCAGTCATAATACTAGGGAGCACCAGCTCCTTCTGAAATATGGAGGCCCATTTGATCAAAACAGCTGAAGCACAGAATAGGATCCAAGAGCAAGACAAATCCTAATGAAAATACCCAGGCTACCAGGAGACATTTGCCAAAATAGCTGCCTTTACATATGCACATTTGGACCTGAAGAAGAGTTTATATACTTAGAAGCATTAAAAAAAAAAGTAAGTAGGTGGGCTTAGCTTACAGCTGAAACAGGTAACTCCTCTGTTACCTAAAATTAGAAACAGAAAACTGGAATTTCTTTCTAATCATTCTTTCTTCTCTAAAAAGATCTGTGGGATAAGCTGCCAAATGTGCTTAACCTCTGTGTCCACCAAACTTGAATCCCTGGTGAATATAATTTTTATTCGAGAAACAAGAAATCCACCCAACCAGTAGCAGCATAAAGTTCAAAAACATCTGCACTGCTAGGTAAAGATGATCTGTATATATAATGTGGGTAGCGGTGATTTCCTTTATTAAGCTTCTGAAACGGGAGAGGCTGGGAAGGCAGCATCTCAGCCTGTAGATGTGAACCTTCTGGGGTTTCAGAAGTGATTACAACGAAGTTCTCTAATTGCTTGTGTGTTGTATTAAGTAGATCCCATTTGAGTCTAAAATCACATGCAATGTTTAAATGTTATTTCTGTAAACTATACAAAACTATAATTTTCCAGTGAAGAAAAAAGAAGCTGTCAAATAAGAAGAGATATGAAATGAGATCGTTCCCCTTCTTTGTGAGACAGATGTTATTTTTGGCTCTTCTGTGTAATGCATTCCATATTATAGTCTCTTTTTAACCAAACACTAGGACTAGTACATGCTTGCACACAGTGCACCAAAGCCATTCTCAGGAAAACTTCTTTTTATTAACACTGATAACTTTTTCAGTCCCCAGTGCAAAAACCTCAAGTTGTAGGCTACAAACAGTACCCATGATGCCAAGGCAGGATTTTTTTTTTCATCCAGCAAATATATTCCTGCCATCAAAATAAAGTTGTACATTCTCCCTCAGAACCTGCCCCGAGGTTTGGCAAATGATTCTTTTCTCTTATCTATCTTGTAAAGCTCTTGTCCTTTTATGCTGATAGATTTTTGTAAGATTTGAGTTTTCTTTTCTTTATCAGCCTCTGCAGAAAAATGTAAAAGAGAAGAGAGTAAAGATGGCACAAACTTACACAGAAAAAAAATAGACTCCATCCCACCAACTGGCTATTCAACTTGTATTTATCTCCAAAAAGTTTGATGCTGAGTGAATATCAGCTGCAACTAATTAGCTCCAGGACAAAAAAAAATCCATATTGAACTGGGATGACAAGAATGCAACCAGAAATGAATAAAATGTCCTGGTTGGAAGCAGACGGAAGTTTTGCCAACCAGTATGTGCAGAGGGAGAAACAAACGGTTATTATTAGGCTGATTTAATTTTCAGTTCTTCCTCATGATGGAGAAGCTGATATTCATTTAAATAAATTGACTCAGCTAACTGCTAAAGCTTTCTGGATTTGCCAAGGTATTTCTTCTATTTTGTATTTTTTGAAGATGGTGCCTTGCCCTTCCATAGCCTGGGGCCATTGCAGGCTAAGATAAAAAGCTAGCAGCTGTTCCTTGAAGAGAGGAAAGCCTGAACACGTGGACTGCATCACTGCTGTCCATAAAGTTTGACACTCTTCACTGTGGCTGACACAAGGTGTGAGGAAGGAGTTACAGTGGCAGCACTTGGGATTTAGTGAAGCCACAGGCGTCCCTGTTTCAAAGAACATGTGAGAGTCAGGAGATTTCTGAGACCACACTTGAATTGCTCTTTACCGCAAAGCACAAGTGGTGGTGGTGAGGACCCAACAGGCAGACATTCTCTCCCAAATCCACTGGGAGCATAATCAGAAAGGAATGGGAATGAACTAGCCAAGAGGTTCACTACTATTTCCCTTCAGTCTCCCCCACATTAGGGTCCAATTCCCACCCATCTCAGTACAGGCTGGTTACCACGGAGCAGGGTGGAGTGGGGTGCCAAGCTCCTCCTCATTCCCTCCAGTACAGCCCTGCCAGGAGGGGAGCCCTTGGGCTTGCTATGATCTTGGAAAGGCTCTGCTACTGCAAGCAGGCCAGTCTTTCTCGCTGTGGGTCAGGCCCTGCCTATATTCCTTCAGCCCATTTGAAGGTCATTTGAAGCTTCACTGGACAGTTCCCAGACAGGCCCAAGCCTTCCTTCCTCAAGCCCCTGCATTTCTCTCGGTGTAAGGTTTTTCTCTGGACTCAGGAGCACACTTGGCTTTCACAACCAGTGAGGCATGGAGGCTGGTGAATGAATACCTTGGTGTTCTTATTCCTTGGTGGAAAAACTCAATCCTTTGTGTGTTCCACCCAAACTCTCAGAAGGCCTGCAAGAAGACTAACTGCATAGGTGGTAACGCACCATTAATGTTCCTTTTATTTGCATTTCTCCCTTCTTTGTCTCCTCCCACTCCCTATCCTCTTGGGATCACCTCCCAAATAAATTAATGACACCCAAGTCCTTGTCTCAGAGTTGCTTCACAGGGGAATCTAAAGTAAAACACCTGCTCTAAGCAATTCTCTGTTACATAAAGTTACTCAGGATGAGAATCTGGTATCCAGATCACGCCCAACCACATAGTAAAATGTTCCCAGAGTATCCGCAGTATAGTGGCCTACTGAGGTCTAAGAGATCATCTGTAACCATAGTGCTGATTTCCAAAGATTGGAAACATGTATTTATTAAACAAATATTTATCAAAGGCATTGTAATTTGGCCTAAACCATTTTGCACACACAACTATTATGTCCTTTTTGGTAGTTCTCAGTAGCAGGCTGTAGTTAGAAGGGGAAGGTTAGTTGTTCCCCCAACTTCTCTGCCTCCAGACTGCTTATTACCTAGCCTCTTAGTGAAGCCTTATTTGGTTAAGCCACTGCATTTGTGCTTCTACTACATACTAAAATACAATCCCCAATACTGCACTGGGTATCAGTGATTTCCCCCCAGGAGAACAGACCTCCTGAGAAAAGCACTTCGGTATCAGGTTAGGAGCATTCCTACATCCCATTGTTTTATTCACAAACACTACAAAAAATAAAATTATACAAAAGCCTCCTGACTAGTAGGACTGTTCCAAAGATGGAGGTGAGAAAGGTCCCTGTTTAAATTTAGTGCAAAGATTTAAAGTAGTTGAGGACAGTGAAATTGATTATTTCTCAGGCTCCTTTAAGACCCAGGAATTCTACATTCAAATCATTTTAGCTAATTAGTTACCAGAACCTTGGAGATACAAGGTCATGAGACTATTAATTCAGATGGGGGAGAAAGTGGTTAGAATTTAAGGTTCCATCCTACATCAGCGGGATCAAAGTGGGAAGTACTAGGTACTTCAGTGGTACTAAAAGGGCTGGGAATGTGACCACATATGCAACAGTGACCTTCGCAAATGTTCCTAGGGCCTATTGTTTTGTAGAGCAAAAAGTGGAGGTGAAACACAACATACCTAGGAAAAAAATAAAAGAAGAGTGCCCACCTCCCCTCAGCACGTATGGCCACCCTGGCAGGGCCTCTCAGACTGAAGCAATGCACACTCCTCCTTCGGGCCTCCCCCACAAAAGAAATGGGGAACTTTGGGAGGCTGAGGCTGGCAGATCATGAAGTCAGGAGATTGAGACCATCTTGGCTAACACGATAAAACCCCGCCTCTATTAAAAATACAAAAAATTATCCAGGTGTGGTGGCACATGCCTGTAGTCCCAGCTACTCAGGAGGCTGAGGCAGGAGAAGAGCTTGAACCTGAGAGGTGGAGGTTGCAGTGAGCTGAGATCATGCCACTGCACTCCAGCCTGGGTGACAGAGCAAGACTCTGTCCCAAAAAAAAAAAAAAGAAATGGGAAAGTCCATGGAATTCTTCTGTGTTTATAAGTACTGGATTTTTGACAGTAGGTTCAGAAAGGGTCCAGATTGCTGAGATTTGTACACAATCTCTAGTGTGTACAGTTCCACAGGCTGCATTCACATTTCCTAACGTGGCATGTGTAGCGTTTAATAGAATAAACCAATAAATGCCACCTGCTACAAGTATATGAAATATGTTAAGTACAAGAGGCAGGGACTCTGAGCAGAGATGTAAAGGATGTCCACTGGGTTTCAGCATTAGTAACTGAGGTTGATGGGGTGGGGTTGGAAGGAGGAAGGATGGACACAGAGGGAAAGGCCTGGAATACAAACCAGAATGCAAAGGCCTTTGCAAAAAAAAAAAAAAAAAAAAAAAACAGCTCTTGGTTTTACAGAGTAATTCCACTGTTACTTATTTTTAAATTTCTGCATTATTAATTCTTGCTTTTATCTTTATTAATTCCATCACCCCACATTCTTTTAGTTTATTTTTCTCAGATGTATTCCAGTGTCTTGATTTCAAAGATTAGTTCATTTATTTTTTGTCATCCTTGTTTTTCCTAATAAATATAATTATGATAATAAATATTTCTCCAAGTACTGTCCTGGCCATATCATTGGTTCTAACAGGGTGTACTTTCTAAATTGTTTTTTATTTCCTCTTTAACACAAGTATTACAAAAAAGTGATTTTTTTTTAATTTCGAAGAGTATAGTTTTTTGTTTTTGCTGTTTTTCTTATTTCTAATTTTAATTAATCATGAGCAGTGAATGCTGCCTACATGATTTCTTTTTTAAAATTTGTTAATATTTTATAATATACGATTGATTATTTTCTGAATGTTTAATGTGCTTTTGAAAAAAAAATGGATGCTGTTTGTTGACTACGTATGTATGTCAAATTTATCCATTGTGTATTCAAATCCCACACATCTGTATTTATCTTTAGCGTACTTGATTTATTAATTTTTAAAACATGTATGTTAAAGTTCATTGTGACAGTGGAGCGGCCCATTTATCCTTATATTTTCTATTTGGTTTTGCTGTCTATATTTAGAAGCTATGTTGTCAGAGTAATGAAGGCTCGTTTGATTGACATAACCTTCTATCACCCTGAAACATTTTTCTTTGGCCTTCTTAATAATATCTGCCTTGAATTTCCTTTTGTCTGATAGTAGTATTGCCAAATTTATTCTATTTTGGTTAGCATTTTCCTTTTATATATTTTTCCATTCCTTTCATTTCAACCTCTGTATGGCTTCAGCCTACTTGGAGACAGCAGGACATGCTGTTCGGGGCAGTGTGACCCCTAGCCTGTCTACTGTGATTTGGGTGAGGAACAGAATGTGCTATTCCTCAAAGCAGGCATTCAGTCAGTCTCCTGATGTTGGGCTCATTGTTTCACCTGGTGTCACAGTCACCAAAGGCCCCATCTAGCCTCTGCTCACTGACTGTTCCTGCCTAAAAGCAGACACATTGGTTGCTGATTGCTGGGCAAGAAAGAAATAGAGGAGAGGGAGGGTGCAGATGGTCAGTGAACCTAGATTCTTCTACTGCAGAACACCAACTAATCACCCAGTCAGTTGCTCCAGGGGACTTCTTGCCAGACCTCTGGGAGCCACAGATCTCTGAACTAGAAGCATCCTTAGAGCCCTGCCCACTTTTGTAGATGTTCTCTCCTGTATGAGTATTGGGTTGTGATTTCCTTCTTCAATCTGATCCCAACTATTTTCCAGCTTTCTGAAATTCATCAAATTTTTGGCCAACTGAGACTCCTTTATTGCTTTCCAACATGATTTTAAACACAGTATTTTCCCAATTTCTAGGGATTTGGGGTGAGAGGGAGAGGTTGTAAGGCTACCTATAATACTTGTTTTGTCTTCTCAATAATTTCTTTAGGCCAGATTACCAAAAATGAGATTCTGGGGCAAAGCATATAAACATTTTCAGAGATCTTGATACATATTGCCATATTCCTTTCTACAGGATTATAATAATTTACACCACTATCAGCAGTTCCCTCATTAGAAATTTTGGTCATTGTTTAGAACAGAAAGAGAAGTTATATTTCAAGTAGACTAATGGTAAAAGGTTTTTCTGAACAGTTTTATAAAGGTATAATCGACATATAACAAACTGTACCTATTTAAAGTATATGACTTGATAAGTTTTGACATATGTTTACACCTGTGAAATCCTCAGCACAACCAAGAGAGTTAACATATTCAATAATCCTACAAGTTTCCTTACATCCTTTTACAGTTCCTCCCTCCCACCCCTGCCTGCCTCACTCTGTCAATTTCTAGGTAACCATTGATTTAATTTGTGTCACTGTTGAATAATTTGTACTTCCTAGAATTTTATATAAATTAAATAATACAGTATATACACTATTTTTCTGGTCTTTCACTCAGCATGATTGTTTTGAAATTTATCCATGTTGTTGCATGTATCAATTGTTATTCCTGCTTATTGATGAGTAGTATTTTATTGTAAGGATATACCACAGTCTATCTACTAACTCTTCTTTCTCTGACTTAGGTTCATTTCTTTTTTATTTAAAAATTTTTATTGTGGTAAAAAACACATAAAATTCACCATCTTAAACATTTTTAAGTGTACAGCTCAGTATTCTTAAGTATATTTATATTGTTGTGAAATAGATCTCCAGAACTTCATCTTGCAAATGTGAAATTCTAAACCCATTAAACAACAATCTCCCTTTTGTTTCTGACCCTGGTGACCATGATTTTACCTTCTGTTTTTATAATTTGACCTAAATAGTGCCTCATATAAGTAGAATCATACAATATTTGTCCTTTTATGACTGGCTTATTTCACTTGGCACAATGTCCTCAAGGCTCATCCATGTTGCAGCATGTGACAGGATTTCCTTCCTTTTTAAGGCTGAATAATATTCTAATGTATGTGTATGCCACATTCTGTTTATCTATTCATTTATCAATGGCTATTTAGGTTTCTTCATCTCTTGGCTATTGTGAATAATGTTGCTATAAACATGGCTGTGCAAATATCTCTTCAAGACTCTACTGTCAACTCTTGAATATATTCCCAGAAGTGGAATTGATGGATCATATGGTAATTACATTTTTAATTTTTTGAGGAACCTCTATACCATTTTCCATAGTAGTTGCACCATTTTACAATCCCAAAAACAAGGCACAAGTGTTCCAATTTCTCCATATCCTCACCAACGCTTGTTAGTTTCTGGTTTTTTTGATAGTAGTCATATTCAGTGTGAGACAATATCTCACTATGGCTTATTTCTCTGATGATTAGCGATGTTGAGCATCTTTTCATATGCTCGTTGGCTATTTGTATCATCTTTTGAGAAATCTCTCTCCAAGTTCTTTGCCCAGAATGGGTAATTTCTTTTTAAGAATTTCAAACTTACAGAAAACTTGCCAGAATGGACAAAAAACTCCCATATATCCTTTACTCAGATTGACTCACTATCCACATTTTGCTTGATTTGTTTTGTAATTTGTGAGCTCTCTTTACATATATATTTTCCTTAACTCTCTGAGAGTAAGTTTCATGTACCCTTAAGTTTCAATCTCAAACACTCCAGCAATATCTTCTAAGATCATTCTCCTATGCAACTATTATACAGCCATCATCTTGGATTAATTATTTTTTATGATTCCATTTGATCTTCTTCATTGGATTTTTTAGCTATAAATCTTTGGTTTATTATTTTAGTGGTTGCTTTGATATAGTATACTTCTTTATCATAATCTACCTTCAAGTGATATTATACCATCTTAAGTATTGTATAAGAACCTTAACAATGACATATTTCCATGTTTCACTTTTGGCCTTTGAGCTACTGCTGTCATGTTACCTTTACATATTTTACGTGTAATGGCATTATTATTTTTCACAGTCAATTTTCTTTTGAAAAGATTAACAATAAAGGATAAATTCTTCCATATATATTCATGTAATTACCATTGGTGCTCTTCATTCCTTGGTGTAGATCCATCTGGTATCACTTTCTCTCTGTCTGAAGGACTTTAACATTTCTTGTTGTGAAGTTCTGCTGGTAATGAATGCTTTCAGCTTCTGTCTGAAGATGTCTATTTGTTTTTATTTTCTGCCGAGACCAGCTCGGTCAGGGAGACCCTAACCCAGTGGTGCTAGAGGAATTAAAGACACACACACAGAAATATAGAGGTGTGGAGTGGGAAATCAGGGGTCTCAGAACCTTCAGAGCTGAGAGCCTCGAACAGAGATTTACCCACATATTTACTGACAGCAAGCCAGTGATAAGCATTGTTTCTATAGATTATAGATTAACTAAAAGTATTCCTTATGGGAAACAAAGGGATGAGCCTAAATAAAGGGATGGGCTTGGCTAGTTATCTGCAGCAGGAGTATGTCCTTAAGACACAGATTGCTCATGCTATTGTTTGTGGTTTAAGAATGCCTTTAAGTGGTTTTTCTGCCCTGGGTGGGCCAGGTGTTCCTTGCCCTCATTCTGGTAAACCCACAGCTTTCCAGTGTGGGCCTCACAGCCATCACGAACATGTCACAGTGCTGCAGAGATTTTGTTTATGGCCAGTTTTGGGGCCAGTTTATGGCCAGATTTTGGAGGCCTATTCCCAACAATCTTCAAAGGGCATTTTTACTAGGTATAGAATTCAAGGTTGACAGCTTTTTTCTCAGTACTTTAAAGATGTTCCACTGTCTTCTCACTTGCATTGTTTCTGACTAGAAATCAGCTGTTATTCTTCTTTGTTCCTCTGTATTTAAGCCTCTTTTCTCTGGCTGCTTTTATGATTTTTCTCTTTATCGATGATTTTTGACAATTCTGATGTGCCTTTGTGTATTTTTTTTTCAAATTTATTCTCTCGTAGTTCTGGAGGCTAGAACTACCAACATCAAGGGTGCTGGTGGGGCTAGGCTCCCACTGAAACCTCTAGGGTATGATCCTTCCTTGCCTCATCCAGCTTCTGGTGGCCCTTGGTATTCCTTAACTTTTGGCAGCATAACTCCAACTTCTGCCACACTGCCATTTTCCCATCTGTGTCTGTGACTTCACATGGTATTCTCCTCTCTTTATGTTTCCCTTCTCTCTCATAAGGACACCAGTCATTTTGGATTAAGGACTCACTTTACTCCAGGTTGGCCTCATCTTAATTTATGTTAGTTATATCTGCAAAGACCCTATTTCCAAATAAGGTTACACTCACAAGGGCCACAGGTTAGGGCTTCAACATATCTTTTTGTGAGACACATTTCAACCCATAATATCTAAGAATACATTACTATACATCACAAAAGGGAGTTTTGTGGGTGTGATTAGGTTAAGGATCTTGAGATGAGAAGAGTATCCAGCCTTATATAGTGAACCCAGTGTAATCACAAGGGTCCTTGTAAGAGGGTGGCAAAAGGTCAGAGTCTGAAAAGGACATGTGACAGTGGGAAAAGAAATTAGAGCAATGCAGACACAAGCCAAGGACTGCATGCAGCCTTGAAAGGCTAGGACAGGCAAAGGACAGATTCTCCTCTAGAGCCTGTAAAAGGAATGTAGCTATGCTGAACTTACATATTGACTTTAGCTTGTAAGAACCATATCAGACTTCTGAACTCCAGAACTATATAATAATAAATTTGTATAGCCACTACATGTAGTTGTTTTAAGCCACTACATTTTTGGTATAGCAACAAAAGGAAACTAATACATGTGGGTTTATAGTTTGTATCAAATATGGAAATTTTTCAGCCATTATTTCTTCAAATATTTTTTGTTCTTCTCTCTTTTGTCCTCTAATAATACTCCAATTACATATATATGAGGCCTCCAAGTTGTCCCATAGCTCACTGATCCTCTGCTTATTTTTTAAAATTCTTTTTTCTCTGTGTGTTTCATTTTTGGCAGTTTCTATTGCTATGTCTTCAAATTCACTAATCTTTTCTTCTGCAATGTCTAATTTACCATTAATCTCATGTAACATATTTTTCACCTTTGACATTATAGCTTTCACCTCCAGAAGCTTGATGTGAACTTTTTTTCTCTTTTTAATATCTTCCATGTCTCTACTTTATTTTTTGAACATGTGGAATATAGTTATAATGAATGTCCTTGTTTACTAATTCTAACATCTGTATAAATTATAGGTTGACTTTAATTTTTTTCCTCATTGTAGGTTGTATTTTCCTGCTTTTTTGCATGCCTGCTAATTTTTTATTGGACTGTAGTCATTATAAACTGCACCATGTTTGTTACTGGACATTTTCATATTCCTATAAATATTTTAAGCTTTATTCTGAGATACAATTAAATTACAAAGATACAGTTTGGTCCTTTTTGTTCCTGCTTTCAAGTCTTGTTAGGCAGGACTAGAGCAGTGTTTAGCCTAGGGCTATTTCCCTCCACTGAGACAAGACTTTTCTAAGTATTTTACCCATTGCTTCACGAATTGTGAGGTTTTCCAGTCTGACTGGTGGGAACAGGCACTATTCCAGGCCCAGTGTGAGTACCAGATGTCATTCTTTCTAACTCTTTTGGGTGGTTCTTTCCCTAGCCTCTGTTAGTTTCCTCATATGCATGGGCTAATGTCCACTGTCTTGAAAACTGTTACAGTCATGAGTGCTTAATGATAATGGGAATACCTTCTGAGAAGTGCGTCATCAGGTGATTTCATCATTGTGCAAACATCATAGTGTACTTACACAAACCTAGACAATATAGCCTACTACATCCCTACTCTATGTGGTATAACCTATTGCTCCTAGGCTACAAACCTGTACAGTATGTCGCTGTACTGAATACTGTAGGCAATTGTAACACAATGGTAAGTATTTATGTATCTAAACATATCTAACATAGAAAAGGTACTATAAAAATACCTTATAAAAGATAAAAAATGGCAAACCTGTTAGGACACTTACCATGAATGGAAATTGCATGGCGAGAAGTTGCTCTGGTTTAGTCAGTGAGTGGTGAGTAAACATGAAGGCCTCAGACACTACTGTACACTACCATCAACTTTAGAAACACTGTGCACTGAGGCTACACTAAGTTAATTTTTTAAATAGTTTTCATTTTTAACCATAAATTAACCTTGGCTTATTGTAACTTTATTTTATAAACTTTTAAATTTTTTTAACTTCTTTTGTATTAACACGTAGCTTAAAACACAAACATTGTGCCAGGCACGGTGGCTCATGCCTGTAATCCCAGCATTCTGGGAGGTCAAGGTGGGCAGATCACCTGAGTTCGGGAGTTTGAGACCAGCCTGACCAACATGGAGAAATCCCGTCTCCACTAAAAATACAAAATTAGCTGAGCGTGGTGGCGCATGCCTGTAATCCCAGCTACTCGGGAGGCTGAGGCAGGAGAATCACTTGAACCTGGGAGGCAGAGGTTGCAGTGAGCCAAGATCGTGCCACTGCACTCCAGCCTGGGTGATAAGAGTGAAATTGCATCTCAAAACAATAAAAAAGACCACAAACATTGTATAGCTATACCAAAATATTTTCTTTCTTTATATTCTTATTTTATAAGCTTTACTTATTTTAAAATTTTTGTATTGCTTTTACTTTTTAAATTTTTTGTTAAAAACTAAGACACAAACACACATTAGCCTAGGCCTACACAGGGTCAGGATTATCAATACAACAGTCTTCAATCTCCACATCTTGTCCCACTGGAAAGTCTTCAAAGACAATTAACATGCATGGAACTGTCATGTCCTATGATAACAATGCCTTCTTCTGGAACACCTTCTGAAGGACCAGCTGTTTTACAGTTAACTTTTTTTTTATAAGTAGAAGGAGTACACTCTAAAACAATGATAATGAGTATACTACAATAAACCAGTAACAGTTTATTATCAAGTATTATGTATTCTACATAATTTTATATGCTAGACTTTCATGCAACTGGTAGTGCAGTAAGTTTGTTTACACCAGCATCAACACAAACCTGTGAGTAATGCATTGCACTATGACATTATGAATGATGTCACCAAGCCATCAGAATTTTTCAGCTCCATTACATTCTATGAGACCACCGTCGTATATGTGGTCCATCATTGACTGAAATGTCATTATGTGGCTCACGACTGTATTTTATATATTATGTGTTTGTTTTAGGTAGAAGGGTAAATCTAGTCTCTTTTTATACCATCTTGACCGAGTAAAGCTAAACTTTTTTAATGTGAGAAGCTTTTTTTCCAAATAACTCCACTATTTAACACAGATAAAAAGCAAAGCTTCTGTGATTGAGAGTAAGGGAAGGGACTGCTAGCTTGAGGAGACCTGCCTATGTAGCTGTTTCTTTGATGCACTCAGTAGTTCCTAAGGATTCTCCCCTGATCCTTACAGATTCACAGGGCCCAATTTGAAAACCACTATACCTAGTCAAATCCCTCCTTTTTGATATTTGATGAAACTGAGAACCAGAGTGGTTATGTAACTTGTCCAAGGTCACAGAGCTAAAACCTAGATTGTAAGATGAAAGGGAGTAATGACTGCACACAAGTAAAGACCTCAAGAATGGCAGCAATTATTACTAGGTCTGTCCTTGTATTTCAAATTTCCAAAAGTCTGTGATAGTAACAGGAGAAGAGGGAAAGACTGTGTTTTTATAGAAAGGATCTGGCAATAAAGGCCTCAGTTACACCTTCCCTTATAAGCCAAGGTCATTTCCTGAGGCCCCATCTCCCGAGGAAGGTCCTCATGTTCCCAGCTCAGTTCCCGGGCCAAACTTATATAAGTGCCTCAGGGCTGAAGACTAAAACCCAGGTCCCTGAATCACAGGCAAGTGTCTAATCCACTACACCCCATCACCTCCCTTCATTGGTAAAATTCAAAAATCCAGTGAAACATTATTCTTTACTAACCATCAAATATTTTAAAAAGATTCACTGGAACCGTGTGTTTGAAATTTTGGCAAAATTTCCTGGGAGCACAGAAAGAGGTCTCAATCTCTCACTAAAACAGCACAGATTCCACATTGCTTGGAACTTCATGTAGTGGAGTGTGGTGTAGTAGTGTTTAGGAAGCAAGCTAGAAAGAAGAGATTGATCAAATAGGAGTCTAGGCTCCCACTGAAAACCACAAAACAGGAAGGACGTGGGTGCCAAGAGCATCTAACTCAGATGCTGACATACTGGATGAGTCTGGATTTGCCACTCAAAGAATCTCAAACTCCTTGATTTAAGCAGTATTCATAGAACTTGTTCCTGCTTGCTTTCTAGAGAATCTGAGAGCTATAACCATATTTAAAAACAATTTGTAAATTACTAAGAGCTCCTTGGAGATAGGATGACATATAAATATATGGTATTACTGTTATGTTAACCACACTTAAGTATGGTTAACCATAGTTAAGTATGCTAACCATACTTAAATATTTACAATATTACTTTAAAAGAGATTATCTGCAAAATTCTTAGTGTCTTCTCCAATCAATTTTCCAAACTATAGAGTAGTTAATTACTCTGTGGTCTTGGTATATTTCAATCTACTACAGTCCAAAACTTGGAATACATTTAGAACTCTTTTCATATCAGTGAGAACTGAAAGAATTTCAACATAACATTGCTATTCCTACACCATCACATCACAGCATGTCCTCAGAGGCAACACCAATAAGGAGAATTAAGTATATTTCCTGAGGATTCAGTCTTGTCACTTTGCCTAATTCTGGAAAAAAAAATTACCAATTAGTTTGATTCATGTTTTTGATCCAATTGTTTTATATATATATATACATACACACACACACACACGAACATATTTGCAAGTTCAGCCCTCCAAAGATGGTTCATTTTGTCTAAAGCTACCCTTTCCGATTAGGACAGCAAAATGTCATCAGACGGGTGGTAGCTTCGTGATTTGAACTGCAAGGCTGCTGTGCATGGCTGTAGAGGTAGAAATGAGTCCTTGAAAATTGTGGTGTGTACCCCCTGCTCCACAATACATGGTTGCCTTTATTCTACTTCAATACTAGAAGAAAACAATGAATCAGGAAAGGGAATATAGAAATTGAGCACATACGGGAATATAAAGAAGCCAGACAACAGAATGTCTCCAAAATATATGTCTATACAGAAACATATCTGTTATATACTCTAAATTTGTGTATCTACATACCAAATAGATTACATTTACCTATATAAACATATTACATTTACCCATATTAATAATATATATTTAACACATACACATTATATGGGTAAATTTATAGAACCCCTAGTACTAGTCATATAACAGACAATCCATAAATATTTCAAATACGTGAATGAAAATATACATACTCTCATAGCTGCACGTTGTGGCAATTAAACTAAGATGAACTGCTGCTAATTTTCATCAGGATGAACATGGACTTTTGTTAATTTTCATCCAGTCAGAAATGCCCGGCAGGTTCAGAAGACTCCAGAAGAACCCATAACCTAGAGTCATATGTATAGGTGTGAACAAAGTGCTTTCTAACCAGGACAAATCAACTGAATTCCCTATAACATGTACCTGAAACTATTTAATTCTAAAAAGTCTGTTCCTGAAACTCAAAGACAATTGTCTTGCTTTGTCCCTATTGTTACAGGTAAGGTCACGTTCTAAGAATCGTCATTATGGAATGGAGGAATGAATTATTGGTCTAAGAATCAGAAGGAAGAACTGCTTTTCCCACCCAGCTTTGGAACTAACAAGCTGATGACATTTAGTCCTGTCCCTTCTCTGCAGACTTTAACTGCTTAATCTGTAAACTACATAGTTGGATTTAACAATCCACAAGGTCCCTTCAAGCTATGCAGAAATTTATGTATTGTATAATAAATAAAATATTATTATTTATTTAGATTTGACCCTGTCAAATCAGTAAGGTTAATAAAATTAAAAATTATGACCAAAAGAAAATATGTTAAAAATAAGTGCTAACATACTTGCCAATTAAATTTTATATTTAGTTCTGAGCAATCAGGGAAAAGTGAGAAATGTAAGTTTCACTACTTGCATTTTTGGAAAGGGAGAAGCTTTCCTTTTTCTTGACGAATGACCTTCTGTGGTACTAATCCCTGCCCTAATTGAGAAGATAAACTGTGACCTCAGCTTCACAGGATCATTCCCAGGCAAGAAACCCCTTCTCATACTACTAGGTAAAGACTAAACATTCAGATGGCGCCATTTTTCGTAGGTAGTGAAATGTCATCGTAAGGTCACTGGGTACCACACAATTGAGGAAATCAGAACCCAGAGACATTAAGTAATATTTCAGAGGCCACCCAGGTAGCCATGAACGGCGGAGAGATTAAATACTCAAGAGTTCCTGACCTGGAGGTCAGCGCCTGGTTTTAGGTAACACGCCCCGGGACAGACGCGGCCCTCTGCATGTGCGCAGAGCTGAGTGTCCTTGGAATGTGACACGAGCTGCAGAAAGCGCAAAAGAAGCTGAAAGGCAGCGATGCCCCGGGGTCTTCTGGGGCATGTGGGTGTTCCTTTCACTCCTCCCCGTTCCTTTCACCACAGCTCAGTTTGAATTTGATGAATTAAGTGTGAAGTTTCCTTCCTCTTCAGCGTGGAGCGCTCTTCCCGGTGGGGCGCCCGCGGTCCGGAAGCATCAGCGCGTCTACAAGATGGCGCTGGGTGTTGTGAGAGAGTCGCACTGGAGACGTTGAGCCAAGAAACCACAGCAGGTTAAGGGCTGGGAAAACATCTGGCTCCAATGGAGACAGCGATGGCCTCCCGCGAGCCCAGACACAACACAGGGCTGTCAGCTCCCCTCTGAAGGCATCCTATCGCCCCCAGGAGGAGCCTCCAGGGACTGAGGTCACCAAAACAGTGACTCCAGAGAACAAATATTAAGAATACATTTTGACAGCAATTTGTAGGAACAGGTCCCTCATTTCCTGGTCTGAGCAGAGTCTTGAGGCTCTTTGCTGCAAGAATGAATTCGGGGGCCCTCCCTCTCTGATGTCCTGAGGGGGAGTGTGGGGAAGTCTGAGAAAGGTGATGGAACACAGCTTCCAGAGAAAATCTGGGAATAGTGCACCACCCTGAAGAGCGATTTTTGTTTTAAAAACACAAAATAACTTGCCAATCAGTGCTCCCTACCCCCACCCAAGTCTTTTCCCCATTCACCAGCATGAACAAGACTTCCAATAAGCATCCAAAAATCATCACTTTACTTCTGCAATATCTGCACAGGGTTCTCGAAATGAAAGAATCCTGAGCTGGGCATGGTGGCTCACGTCTATAATCCCAACTACTCCAAGGCTGAGGCAGGAGTATGGCCTGAACCCCACAGTGCAAGACTAGCCTGGGCAACATAGCAAGACCCTCCCCCATCTCAAAAAAAAAAAAAAAAAAAGAAATCTTAAGAACCATTTATGCACTTTGGGAGCCCAAGGCTGGCAGATCACTTGAGATCAGGAGTTCAAGACCAGCCTGGCCAATATGGTGAAACACCGTCTCTACTAAAAATAAAAAAATTAGCCAGGTGTGTCGGTGTGCACCCATAATCCCAGCTACTTGGGAGGCTGAGGCAGGAGAATCGCTTGAACCCAGGAGGTGGAGGTTGCAGTGAGCAGAGGCTGTGCCACTGCATTCCAGCCTGGGTGACAGAGCAAGACTCCATTTCAAAATAACAAAGAACCATTTATGGCCAGTAGAGTAGCAAAATGATTATGCCACAGCTAGTTAGTGGAAACTCTGGGAATAGGCCTTAGCTAACCCAGCTCCTAATTGGGGCTCTTTCCTTTTATTCATCTTTTTTCAACAAACATTTATTGCGTTCCTACAAAGGCAAGAGAAAACATGGCCAACCATGCACTGGCTCTGAAAACTTTTGGCTCAGAAGTGACACATATCCTTTCTGCTCACATTTTATTAGACAACCAAGCAAGTCATTGTCCATGCCCAATTTCAACAGGCAGGGATAAATTAGCTTCCCATGGAAAAGGCGGAGTATTTGTGAACAGTAAGACAGTCCTCCACAAAAGCCCAGGGTCCAGGACAAGGGTTGGTTTCACCTAGATTAGCTAAGAAGTTAGGAGCTCAGCAGACGAATCAGCCAATAAAAGGAGGCAACCACAGTTCCTCATTCCTCAACCAAAACTAGAGACATCTGAGAGACATGGACACTGATGAGGAGCATAGGCTAGAAGCACTATTTGGAAGTTCTTTGGCGGAGAGAAGTGTTTTTTCCATCTCTGGGAAGTCAAGGACATGTATTCATGAGCTCCTTTTAACAAATGACCTAAAATTTTCCATATACACACAAATATTTGACCAGGTGGGTCTCAGGTCCTGAAGATGAAACACATCACCAAGATGGCGTCTGCTCTTGGCTCCTTCCAGCATTCCAGACTTTTTAAAATAAAAATCTGGTTGTGTTTTCCACCCTTCTTCCACCTTCCCATGTACAACTTTCCATTGCTTAAAATGCATCAATGGCTTTCTGTTGTTTTTACTCTGAAGCTTAAAATCCTAACGGCTCCAGCCTCTCTCTGTTCCATGTACACAGTCCTGCTTTTAGTTCTTTAGGATCTCCATGCTTCTTCCTACCCACAGAGCCATTCCGCATGCTATTCCTCCTGTGTAGAATGCTTTTCCCTATCCCCTTCATCCAGGTAATTCCTTATCTCTTTAGATCTTGGCTTATTGCTATTGCCTTAAGAAAGTCTTCCCTGACCTCACCAAGTCAATCCCTCTCGATTATTCATGCAACAAGTATTTATTGAATACCTACTAAGTTCCAGGCATTGACCTAGTTGCTAGGAATGTAAAGGCAATGAGACAATTGACATGCCAGGGAGGGACAAAAAATAAACAATAAAAATACCTCTGTCAGGTATGACAGGTGCTATGAACAAGAAATGAACAGAGTAAAGGGTGAAAGGGCCAAGCACTGTTTTAGATAAAGTGGTCAAAGTTAAGTGGTCTCTGAAGCTCCTCTGAAGAGAGGACCACTTAACTGCACCCTAAATGCAGAGAAGAACAAAGCTCTGCTACCTGGAAGAAAAATGTTCCTGATAGAGGGAATGACAATTGCCAATGCCCTGAAGACAGGGTGTTGGAAGAATAGCCAATGTATTATGACTTATTTCAGTACTTTGTAGCTTATCATAGCACTATCACTATATGATTTAAAGATTAATTTGTGTTACTTGATTAGTGTTCATTGCTCCTCTAGACTGTTACTTCAAAAGGCATAAAGGCAGGAGCTGTATCCATTTTTTGCTCATCATTGAACATTGAATCTCCTATGTTGTGCCTGGCATCTAGCACACAGTAGGTCCTTGATAAACATTTGTAGAATGGTGAAGAAATGATGGCTAATGATGAATGATAAAGCATATGCCCAAATGACTACAATCTTAGGTGTTTTCTCTGCCTCACTCATGTACATTCAGAACTCTCCTCTAAATGCCAAGAGCTGTTTTCCTGAAAATCTTGGCCTGAATACTTTTTACTGAGAAGATAACATGCCTGGCCAATGAATTCTAGAAAGTCAATGCCCCCAAAAAACAGCCTGCTACCAGTGACAGACAGGGAGTCAGAGGATAAATATACCCCAGCTTCCTTGTCCCTTAAACGGGATAACTCTAAGGCAGTGGTTTCTCAATCCTTCACAAATGATTCCCCCAGGGGACATTTGACAATGTTTAGAGAATTTTTAGATTGTCACAACAGGTAGGAGGAGGGCTGGGGAGGAGATGCAACTTGCATCTAACGGGTACAGTTCAGGATGCTACTAACCATCTAACAGCACAAAGGACAATCCCCTAAACCAAGAATTATCCAGCCCCAGATATCAACAGTGCCGAGTTTGTGAAACCCTGCTCTAAGGTATCTGTTCTACATGGTCTCCCCGAGTACCCTAGCAGAACCAAGGTCCAGTTGCCCATGGTGGTGACTGGTTTGATAACACATCATTTATTGGCTTCCTCCCTCCTCTTCCCTGCCTCACTTCCCAGGTGGTGTTTCCTGGGATCACCTACCAAATAAATGACTTGCCCTGAATTCCTCATTTCAGATTCTGCTTCGAGGGAAATCGAAACCACAAAATATCCCTCAAATCTTATATTTCTCAGCAACTAGTCTCTCCAACTCTTGGCCTGGCTAAGTAATAAAGCCATGGGACTGGCCTAGGAGACCCCAAGGAGTAAACAGCTAACACTGGCATCTGAAACTGGCACCACGTGAGCTGCAGCTCTTAAGGAAAGGCTGTGCCATCTGACAAAGTGTCCGGTTTGGGGAAAAGAAGCTTACTTCCCACTGGCACCCTCGGAGAGTCATTCAATTTGGAATAGAGATAGGAGAAAGAATGGTGAGGCTGGAAATGGAAAACCTGTTCAAATCCCACCTCTGTTGCTAACTGGATCCTTTTTCCTCGCCAAGTCTCTAATTTGTTGTATACTCCATTTTCCCATATTTCAAATGAGTTTGTTCAGTTAGAAGATCGCTGAGGACTCTTGGAGCCCTATCATTCTAGAATTATAAGAAGAAAACACTCACCTTCCATGTCCCTTCCACCGTAACCCAAGCATTGTCTTCTTTGTTCAGAGGCCTCTTCTCCTGGGGCCACCTGGGACCCCTCCACCCCAAGCTGACGCACCTCCCACCATAGCACTTCATGGCAGATCTTCCTTCTCTGTCTGCCTCTGTTAGCACTTACATGATCCACAAGCTTGCAGCTCAGTTCAACTCTTAAAAATCATCACATCTCTGGGCTTTCATTTCCTAGAGACAAAGGCACGAAGAAGTTGGCTGTCTTTCTCAAGATTGCAAAGTTGCAAAACCCAGCTCCAAGTCCATGACCTTCCCACCACCAAACCCCACACTTGAACAAGTGGACAAATACACCTCAGCAGGCACTGGCTATATACTTGGTATGGATTTCAAGTGCAAAGGAAAAGGAAAAAATTTAACTCTTTATCCTATTTAACAAAAATAATTAAGAAATGGAATGTTCTGATTGAAAATTACCACGCATATGATGTATGGATGATCAATTTTTGAAGAATTGGAAACAATTAGAAATTAGAAAACAGAAGCTCACATCCTTTGAAACCCATAGTGCAGGTAGGTGAATGCTTTCTTCATGGTGCCTAAGACATTTTGGAATGGCAAAGATAACAGGAATGGCTGGCATTGCTTTATCTCCATGTCATTTGCAGTTTCGGTTTATTTCCAAAGGTTTCTGTAGCAATCAAAAGAACTAGGCAATAATTTGAGTGAGACTGAAACATCAGTCAAGGGTGTGGAATTTGGGAAAGTAAATTACTGCTGTGCCTCTTCCTGATAAGAAAATAAGGATGATTGTTTGCCTTTTATTTATTTTTGACAAAACAGAGTTATTTAATAAGTGAAAATATATCAAAGGTAAAAATAGTTTTATAAAGAAGTTCTGAATATTTTATTATTAAAGTAACATAAACTCATTTAGAAATTAAACAGTAAGTAAAACAAATAGCATGAAAATAAAATTATAATTGCCTTTAATTTCACACTTAGAGACCACCATTATTTGTTTCATGTATTTCTAATATTTTCAACCTTTTTTTTTTTTTTTTGAGACAGAGTCTGGCTCTGTTGCCAGGCTGGAGTTTAGTGGCATGATCTCGTCTCACTGCAACCTCCACCTCCCAGGTTCAAGCAATTCTCCTGCCTCAGCCTCCTAAGCAGTTGGGACTATAGGCACACACCATCACTCCCAGCTAATTTCTGTATTCTCAGTAGAGATGGGGTTTCACCATGTTGGCCAGGATGGTCTCCATCTCTTGACGTTGTGATCCGCCCATCTCGGCCTCCCAAAGTGCTAGGATTACAAGCATGAGCCCAGACATTTTTAACAAAAATAAAATTCATATTGTCTAATATGCATACAATTCTTATATCTTTCCATTTCACTTTTCACTGTGTCATGAACATTTAAGCATGGGTTCTGATTTTTTAACAATTGTATAATATTCCATTTATCTATCAGTCAATGAAAAACAGATTTAACCAAGCCCTCATTGCTGGGTACTTAGGTTGAATCCAATTTCTATCTCCCACAGAAATCTCTGAATCTCCACCAGACTTCAAGAAACAAAATCACTGGGTCGAAGGATATAAACATTATTTAAGGTTTAGAGAAGGTTTTAAAGCAATAAAGGCAAGGAAATATTTAGTACTTTTTTCATTTATTCCTAACTTGCCTAACAAAGGTTAATGACCCCAGCCTTATCCACAGATTTGACTATAATTTTTCATTTTCACCTTGAGATTTTATTTTGGAATTGTTATCTCTTTGGACCCTGGCTCTTTGGGCGGAGTCTAGCATCAAAATTTTTAGAGAAGGATGTTTTCTGGGGTACTGGAAATATTCTACTTCTTTATCTGGATGGGGGTTACATAGATATATTCAGTTTGTGAAGATTCATGGAACCGTACATTTATGATTTATGCACTTTTCTGTATGTTTGTTTCACTTAATAAAAATTATGCTTACAAAAATAGTGCCTCATTAAATCATGAAATGTTAATTTCCTCAAGTGAGCCCTAAACAGCCATGAAATCCTTGTGGTCTTGGAGATCAAATAATATGAGTATTTGAAACCACTCGATGTTTTTTAGATACAAATAATTATTATCATCATCACCTGAATGAAGTCATTCTTGCTAAACATATGAATACAGTAACACTCTCAGAAGGCATTTTTATTTTACAATCCAATTAATTCTGAAATTGGTGAGTTGACAGGTGTGGAGAGGGAGCCTTTGGATAGGCAGTTTTTTCCCATGCATACTCCCTCTGATTCCCTCACCTAGGGAGTAAGGTACATGTAGCATGGGTAGTCAGGCCACTCAGACTCTAGTTTTAGAATCTAGAATTCCCAATTACAGATTACCCAGGACACACAGTTCAGCAAGTTCATCAATATCCAGGCTCAGTCTCTCATCTAAGAAATGTTGCTTGGTTCTCTCTGGGCAAGGCCAACACATACAGCTGGGAGGGCTGTTTGCTGCACAAGGACACCTGGCTAAGATATCTTAGGGGGATGATGTCTAGGGCTCACCAAGTCATACATCCTGGCTGGGGATTAATCCACTCAGAAGAAGGGGGGCCTCTTAAAAATATAGACAAAGATGCCAAATGAGCTCCCATGCTCCATCTCTCCCACTTTTAGGCCAAGCCCCGTGGATTAACTAGGCTGATCCACCATGACAGTGGGCAATTATTCAGGCGAGAAGTCATCATCAGGCAGGGTATGCTCCCACAGCTGCACAACATGGGTTTGACTTTAGTTCTAAAACAGGCCCTGTCAGCCCTGTGCTCTGGATGAAATCCCCAGAAACTCCTGGGCTCCTGACACCTGTGATGGCTCATTCATGTGTTAACTTGGCTGAGCTATGGTGCCCAATTATTTGGTCAACCACTAATCTAAATGTTGCTGTGAAGATATTTGGTGGACATAACTAACATTTACAATCAATAGACTTTAAGTAAAATAGATTACCCTCCATTATGATTGGACCTCATCTAATAAGTTGAAGGACTTAAGAGCAAAGACTCAAGTTTCTCAAAGAAGAAATTCTGACTCAAAACTGCAACATGGAAACCCTGCCTGAGATTCCAGCCTGCTGGCCTGCCCTACAGGTTTCAAACTTGCCAGCCACCACGATATCATGAGCCAATTCCTTAATAAATCTCTTCTGTCTCTCTCTCTCTTTTTTTTTTTTTTTTTTTTTTTTTTTTTTGAGACAGAGGAGTCTCGCTCTTGTCGCCCAGGCTGGAGTGCAGTGGCGTGATCTCGGTTCACTGCAACCTCTACCTCCCAGGTTCAAGTGATTCTCCTGCCTCAGCCTCCTGAGTAGCTGGGATTACAGGCACCCGCCACCATGCCCAGCTAATTTTTGTACTTTTAGTAGAGGCAGGTTTTTGCCATGTTGGCCAGCCTGGTCTCAAACTCTTGACCTCAGGTGATCCGCCTGCCTCAGCCTCCCAAAGTGATGGGATTATAGGCATAAGCCACCGTGTCCAGCCTCTCTCCTCTCTCTGTGTGTGTGTGTGTGTAGGTGTACATGGAGAGATACATACATATCCCATTATGTATAAATATTATACCCCATAGATGTATATATACATAGATGTCTTCTGGATTCTATTCTCTGGAGAACTCTGACAAATGCAGCATCTGAGAACTGCAGCCCCTACAGTAGAACAGAACCTGATGAGAAGCTTCTTGATTCTCATGAGGCCTTGCACTGGAAGAAGCTTCCAGGAACACAATGGTTCAAGCCAATCCCAAAGAGCAGAAACCTACAAATGCAGAAATCCCATTTAGCCCTCATTTTAGAAGTCTTTGTAAAGCTTCTACTTACAAATACATGCTCATAGCAGACAATTTTAAGAAAATAACTAAACAGGATAAGATTTCAGGTATCAGGATCTGAAAGTGACTTCAAGACAAGTTTTCATCATTTAGGATGGGCTTTTCCATGCATAATTTCACTTGATCTGGCAGTATCTCTCATGGAATCCAATTCTTATTAAATTCTGGACACGTGAAATAAATGGAATAAAACATGGGGAGAAGCATGTTGTGTTCTGCCACTGAAGCCCACATGACTGCAGAGGAGTTTCTCTAGGTCCCTTGGGCATTGTGCTTTTTAAATAAACTATGTTATTCAGCTGATATTAAAAGCAAAGTGAATGTCTAAAAGTAGTTCAAACAAGGACATCTCCCCTGGATTTTCATGAGCAGGCCCCAAGTCTGAAATGGCATATAATGTCTACTAAAAAAAAAAAAAAAACAAATCTACTTAGAAATTGCAATCAATCATTTTCTTTCCTCCCCTCCCTATTTTCCTTTATCTCTCTTGTAGATTAATCTGAAGAACTTGGCCCAATCGCCTCTTTTCCTGTGTGCACACACCCTTTAGACACCTACAAGCAGATCACTATCACCCTGGGAATGATCAAGGACTGAATGCCATTTTCCCCTTCACCAGCTTTGCACTTTCTCATTTGGAAGCCTCTGGCTGTCAGTCTGTCTACATCTTGCTCGTGTTTTTTTTGTTTGTTTGTTTTGTTTTTTGGCACTATTTCCTTTCAGGTCTACCTTTCTTCTATCAGAATTCCTCTGACAAGGACATAGTTACCTTCTAGCTTTTTCCACCTTCAGCAGGTAGTGTTCACTGGAAGGGAAAATTCTTTTTTTCTTTATTATACTTTAAGTTTTAGGGTACATGTGCACAATGTGCAGGTTAGTTACATATGTATACATGTGCCATGTTGGTGTGCTGCACCCAGTAACTCATCATTTAACATTAGGTATATCTTCTAATGCTATCCCTCCCCCTTCCCCCCACACCACAACAGGCCCCGGTGTGTGATGTTCCCCTTCCTGTGTCCATGTGTTCTCATTGTTCAATTCCCACCTATGAGTGAGAACATGTGGTGTTTGGTTTTTTGTCCTTGCTATAGTTTGCTGAGAATGATGGTTTCCAGCTTCATCCATGTCCCTACAAAGGACATGAACTCATCATTTTTTATGACTGCATAGTATTCCATGGTGTATATGTGCCACCTTTTCTTAATCCAGTCTATCATTGTTGGACATTTGGCTTGGTTCCAAGTCTTTGCTATTGTGAATAGTGCCGCAATAAACATACATTTGCATGTGTCTTTATAGCAGCATGATTTATAATCTTTTGGGTATATACCCAGTAATGGGATGGCTGGGTCAAATGGTATTTCTAGTTCTAGATCCCTGAGGAATCGCCACACTGACTTCCACAATGGTTGAACTAGTTTACAGTCCCACCAACAGTGTAAAACTGTTCCTATTTCTCCACATCCTCTCCAGCACCTGTTGCTTCCTGACTTTTTAATGATCGCCATTCTAACTGGTGTGAGGTGGTATCTCATTGTGGTTTTGATTTGCATTTCTCTGATGGCCAGTGATGATGAGCATTTTTTCACGTGTCTTTTGGCTGCATAAATGTCTTCTTTTGAGAAGTGTCTGTTCATATCTGGAAGGGAAAATTCTTAAGAAGTCTTGGTAGAGTAGCCCCCAGTCATCCCCTATGTGTGCCAAGGATGATGAAAATAAGGGGGAGTGGGGGAAGAGAAAGAAGAGGTGGAGAAAGTTGAGATGAAGCAAAGATACTTGCAAATTTCTTGCAGATAGGATCTGAGTCTTGCTCATCTTCAAATCCTTACCTCTTAACACCTATGTGCCTAGCACATAGCAAGTGCTTACTCAATGCCTGGAGAATTAAATAATAGAAAAAAGAATGAACAGACATGGAAAAGATCAAAGTCTGTAGGGAGGAAGGCAGAGATGGAAAGAAAAGAAAGGAAAGGAAGGAAGGGAGGAAGGGAGGGACGGAGGGAGGGAGGGAGGGAAAGAAGGAAGAAAATAGGTGACGATTTCTGGCAGTAAAAGAAAACTAAATAAGGCTGAGCATGGTGGCTCACGCCTGTAATCCCAACACTTTGGGAGGCCAACGTGGGTGGATCCCTTGAGCCCAGGGGTTCAAGACCAGCCTGGGTATTATGGTGAAACCCTGTCTCTACAAAAATTAGGTGGGCGTGGTGGCACACGTCCGTAGTCCCAGCTACTCAGGAGGCTGAGGTGGGAAGATAGCTTGAACCTGGAAGGCAAAGGTTGCAGTGAGCCAAGATTGTGCCACTGTACTCCAGCCTGGGCAACAGAGCCAGAACCTGTCTCAAAAAATAATAATAAAGTAAAAATAAAATAAAGAAAACTAAATAAAGCACTGTTTCTTGAATGATTGGTGGTTTGAATCTCAATTTTGGAACTCACTAGCTGGGTCACCTTGGGCAAGTTTGTTAAGCTTTCTAAGCCCCAGTTTCCTGATTAGTATAATGAGGATTATTATAGCACCTACCTCATTGGGTTGTCATGAGGATTAAATGTAGTAATACATGTAAATAATACCCCATAAATGTGAATTATTTTACTTTCTTTATCATCATCATATCATCATGGCAGAGTGAGGACACCATCTCGTAATGTTACTACCACCTACTGATCTTTAAACTGGGTCTCTTGTTCTAGAAATATCTTGATTTAGTAACCAGTGAAATATTAAGAAGACTATTTTGAGGATGTTTGTTGGCCGTTACTCAGGAGGTGATTTAACATGTTAATTTTGTGTTCTGACAGTGCTTAAGGACATGGTGGAGTACATTCAGAACTGTTACATTTTTATATTTTCATCAATGAATTTAACATTTCTTCTGAACGTTCAAAGCATCAGCTAAGAGTGTGAAGGAAGTGCATCTTTCATCACTGTATTAATCACACTATAGTGAATTATCACTCCCTGGGTTAACAGTGGAATGTTCCCTTACATCCCGCAATATTTCCAACAGCCCAAACCCACACAAGTTTGGCAGAAACCCAGGGCCTACGGGTGCTCACTCACCTGACGAGCAATCACACTTCATTTGCAACAAGGAGGAATTCCCTTTCTGATGACAGATGCACTTTAGGGACACACCTGCTGGGCTGGGTACTGTCTCATGACCACTCAGGGGAACTGACCCAACAAGCTTTCCAAACAGGCAGGTAAACATCAATCCCAGCCTATCCATCCACAGCCTCAAGAAAATGAATGCAGAGAACTCAGGGAGTTTTCCAGGGATGACAAGTGATAGGAAAGATTAGAAGGTGTAAGGGTCTATATCTTAATCCCATGTTCATTCACTGTTTTCCCTCCCACTCACCCAACAGTAAATTGAATACTTGCTTAAAAAGAATACGGGCTGAATCACCATCTAGTCATACATTTGTTTTACAAAATTACTACCCTCAGGCTATAATTTTTCATAGGTCTCTGCCCCTCCTCTTGCTTCTCCTATCTCATGGAGCTAATCTAAACATATAACCTTTCACCCAGACCAGATTCAGCCATATGATTATTATTTTCTTTAAAGTAAAAGAAGTGACCACCTGTGTCGTGGTACACAAGGTTTACAGATTACAGAAAACACATTGCTATTAGTGTCAGTTTTTAAAAAAATCCTTCTTCCTAAATCTGTGGTTCTCATTATCCAAGAGTCTCTTTCTTTAAAACTCCAGGAATGAAGCTGTGAACGACAGCAGCTCATCTCAGTTGCACATAATAATTAAAATGACAGCATTTATATTTGACAAGTTAAATTCCTAAACAAGGAACTCTAGTTTCATTTACAAGAGGCTTCTTTTTTTTTAAGCTACCCAATAAAGAGCACCATAACAAGAGAGAATTGCCCTTGGATGTAGACGGACAAGAAAAGAGCTTAAAGAGAAAGTCAGGTCCTCCAGAGGATATGCTGCTCACCTGAGGCCAAAACTTGGTCATTTAACCAGGAACTCGCCAGCTGGGAGTACCCCTGAAATGCCCCTTTCATCCAAGCTGGACAAGCTTGGATTCAGAGTCATGGCACTACAGGCCGAGTCCCCAGACCTGTGAGTGCTGGGTGAACCTGAGCAGCTCATTCAAGCTTGCTGTGGCCTTGTTCTCTCTATGAAACAGACAGGCTGCCCACCTCATGGCACTGTTAGGGGAACCAAATGATTTCATGTGTGAGAATACCTAGTAAACTGGCAAATAAGATAATTTTCAAGTAGAGCAATCAGAGAAGGCATCATGGCCAGGAGAGGCTTCAGGCCAAAGGGGCAGGGTCTCACTAGGTAAAGAGCAAGAGAACAATATGGCAGGTAGAGACCATCACAAGAGCAAAGCCAATCAGGTGCAAGGAGTGAATGAGACTGGTGGGGGAAAACTGAAGGGCAGCGTGCTTGAGTCATGAGAAATCGGCCTTTGGTCCTTCAGTTTGGATATCCACAAGGATCTTGGGATTAACATTTTAAAAGTAGTATTTTCCATAATAGTTTGATAAAATCTTAAACTATACAAAATGCCAGTTTTCCATAAGACATGCACATTCTTGCCCACTTTTATTGACAAACAATTCTCCCAATAACTATGCACCCTCTAGATGGTCCCTCATATCACTAAGCCAGAGGTCCTCAACATGTGGTCCCTAGGCCTGTAGCATCAGTATCACCTGGTGTGGCAGGCACAATAATGACTCTTGCCAAAAGATATCCTCATCCTAATCCCTGGAATTTGTGAATATATGGTTACATGACAAGGAAGAATTAAGTTTGCAGATGAAATTAAGTCTATTAGTCATTTTGCTTTAAAATAAAGATATTATTCTGTATTATCCAGGTGAGCCCAGTGTAAAGACAAGGATTCTTAAATGAGGAAGAGGGAGGCAGACAATCTGAACCAGAGAGATGGCATCTGAAAAAGACTCCGTCAGCCTTTGCTGGCTTTGAAGATGAAAAGGAGCCATGAGCCAAGGAATTCAGGCAGCCTCTAGAAGCCAGCAAATGCAAGGAAATGGATTCTCCCCTAGAGCCTCCAGAAAGGAATTCTGTTCAGCCAACACCTTGATTTTAGCCCAGTGAGACCCATTTTGGACTTCTGCCCTCCTCCGGAACTGTAAAATAATAAATTTGTGTTGTTTTAAACCACAGAGTTTGTGGTAATTTGTTTCAGCAGTAATTGAAAACTAACATACCTGGAAATCTGCTAAAAAGGTAAATTCTCTGGCTGCACCCCAGACCCACTGAATCAGAAAATCTGAGGGTGGAGCGCAGCAGTCTGTCTTGAAACAAGCCCGCGAGGTGATTCTTATGCCTGCAAAAGTTTGAGAACCATTCACTAGACTAAGCAATCACAGTTATTCCCCTGAAGCAAACACATTCAGACACAGATGGCCAAGAAAACTCAACACTGACAGTTAATGACTTGATTAACCATGATAAAATCTACCAGGCCCATGTCCTGCCTTGACAAGCACACAGTAGGAAACCAACCAAGTCACTGGTGATTCAGACTTCTCTGGGCTTAGGGTCCTCACTGAGAACATCAGTGGTGAGTATGCCCTAGTCCCAAAACCTATTCTGGGAGCTCCTTTTTGAACTCCTATCTGATTCCAGCTAGACTTTTGGCAATGGGAGTCATTTGCCTCTTTCTCACTAAACTTGAGTAGCAGGAGAAATGTGAGTAGGTGAGGGTCCAAGTAAATCAGAGATTTCTGATGGCCCATTCCAGAAAGGAGAGGCAGAGTTGACTTTATAGACTCAGACATGGAGGGGTAAGAGTTCTCATAGACCATAAACTGGTTCCCCTAGCTTGCCTTTGGTTCCTGCTCGCCCCCACCACTGCAGCATTGCCACCAAGTGGTGAGTCAGTCTCAGCTTGAGTCTCTCCAAGAATGAGGACCTCACTACCTCCAGTGGTAAACTGTTCCATTTTGAGAGGGTCCAATTATTAGACCTGAGGTCCCTTCATTGGGCAGCTGGTTTTCTTTGGTGCTCGTGCTTGATTTCCTTCTGGCCTCCGCTGACTTCTCTGAAGTCTCAGGTGCACACTCACATGCAAGACTGAAATACGACAAGGTTGCAGCCTTTACTACCACTACATGCACGCACTTGTTTTCTCAGCACTATTAGCCTCCACTGACCTCAAAGGGAAGCATGTGTATAAGCTGGGCAGGAGGTAGGCATGGGCCGTGTTAAAGGCAAAGTGCTTTAAAAGCCTTTGATGAAAGGCATTAAGGCTTGAAAGGGTTGTTTCTGAAATACTACACCTCCCTTTTAAGAACTCTTAAGATCTGGAGGGTGATACTCTCTCACCCCGGAAGAATTCAAGCATGAATGTTCTTAGAGTGTCCAATTAGGAATCCAATTCCATCTCCCCAGATGCTCATTTCCACCAAAATTACCTAGTTGAATCAGCATTTTTGTTTTTTTCAAGGAACAGACCAAGCTATGCTAAACAATTTCTCAGAGTTAAATAACCATTGGTAGTATTGACAAGTAAGATATAAAGCCCAATAGCTCCACTTAATACACATAGCTATAAGTAGAAAGAAAGCTCCAAGGCACTCTTTTAGTACTCAATAATTTAGTAATCCAATTGTTTTGTGCATCTACTATGTGCCAGGCACTAAGCTAAATACCAGAGAGCATGATGAAGAACTGGAAAGACATAGTAGCTACCCTCCTGGGGCCTACAGATTTCTTTTAAACATCAGCTTGCCTGTATTTATAGGGTCTTGTGGCTTCAAACATTTATAAAATAATTTAGGGAAATTTGTTTGTTGGATTGGAATGCACCTGGATCCCTAATTCAGATGGCTAAGTGTGTTATGTATTTTTAGACAATGAAGCTGGAAATCCAAGACAAAATATTCCCTGCATTTTCAGACATTGCATGTTAAACACATAAAATAATCTTATTCTTATTCATTGATATATTGGTTTTTTTAATGGAAACAACTGAACTGGTTTGCAAGAAGGGATTCTTTAATAGAATGCATGGAGTGGGGGTTATTCTTTCTTACTCTATGTCTTGATGTTTATTTCATCCAGAGTTCAAACTTGGTGGCCAGTGTCACTTGGTTAGCAGCAGTGATTTGTGAGCCCACAGTATTCCCTGTAACCTCCATGAACCATGAGAAACTGGCTCCCTCATTCCACTTATTAGCAAAAAAGCATGAACTACCCACTGCTGTCATAACATGAGCCCTCATCAACACCTGAATAGTTTAGATTTTACCAAAAATTCAAGACCTTTATATATCTTCAACAAGAAAATGAAGAAAAGTTATAACTTGCATCATGTTATACCCTAAAGTGGAATCTAGGCTAAGAGAAATAATGGCTGAACCCCTCAATAAAACTGTCATGTAATGAAGACACTCAATAGCCCCGTGGGGAAGCCCACATGGAGAGACTCCCACATGGAGAGGAAGGAACTTACCAGCTCTTGCCAGCCCCACCTTGCCAGCCATGTGAGTAAGCCACTTTGGCAGCAGATCCTACAGCTTCAGTCAAGCCTTCAGATGAGACCTCAGATACTGTGGAGCAAAGACAAGCAACCCAAATGTCCCTTCTCTGAATTCCTGACCCACAGACACTACGAGATAATTAGTGATCATTGTTGTCTTAAGCAACTAAGGTTTAAAGTAATTTGTTAACATCATAATTACCACATACATATTACCACATACATCTATGTGAAAACAACTCTTTTTTAAGAAAAAAATAATGAGATTCCAGATAGTGGTTACCTCCATCGAGGAGGCAAAAGGATAAGATGATACAAGTAATTATTAAGTAATTGGTAAAGATCTATTTTTGGTATGTTCACTAAGATAGATAGATAGATAGACAGACAGATAGACAGATAGACTGACCAACCTTGCATGTTCCACTGATGATAGTGTGTCTAGAGCCAAGGGTTGTATTTAATGTAATTGGATTGTGTTAATCCAATTCTAAGCACATGACGTCAAATAAATAGGGAGTTAGTTATTACCTGGTAAAATTTGAACATGTCCCCACTCTTTACCCTGCATGTCTACTCCTAAGTGTAAACCTTAGAGAAGTTCTTGCACCAGAAGACAGGTACACTATTACAGAAGTATTTTTTTGGAGTAAAAAACTGGAAATACACCAAATATCCAGCAATTATAAAATGAATAAATGCATTGTGGTTATTCAAACAGTAAAACATTATACAGCAATGCATGCTAATGATTAACATCATGGATAAATCTCCACTGAACGTCATGGACAAATATCTAGAGGTATGCAGCCCAACAGAACTTTCCACAATGATAGAAATGTTCTAGAGTATGAAATTGACCAAAAGAAGCAAGATAAGAAGCGATTCCGTTTCTGTGAAGTTAAATACAGACAAAACTAAACAACAGATTGATTAGAGATGCAGACATGGTATTAAAACTATTGTGAAAAGCAAATATATATATATGCAAAATTCATACTAGTGGCTAGAGGAGGCAAGAGGATTTAATAGGACCAGGGCACACACAGGGATGTTCAATATTATTGGAAATATTGTCATTCTTCAGCAGGGTGGGGGTAGATACATGGATGTTCATACTTTTATTCTTAAACTGTACACCGATGTTGTCCACACTCTTTAATATGCACAATAAAGTATAAAACATTATGAGTACAAACCAACAAAAAGAAAACATCACCATTAAATGAAAGAATTTCTTGTCCTCTCAATGTCCCCAGAATCAGGTCTACAAGAAAACTCCCCATCCTAGGTTTCATCTTTCCCTACTCTGTATACAAAAACACATATTGACTAAATATTCTGTAGCTTTACGATAGCAACACCATTCTAAACCTTCACACCAGCAGTTCTCCAACTCAGACTTGTGGACTGTTTGTCAATTCACTATTTAATACCACATGGTGCCGTGAACACGGTGTCGAATTGAGCAGCATCATCCATGATTCTGGGGGCTGCTGAATCACTCCCTAGGCAAATCATTTCATCCTCTTTTCTCAGCTACTTCAGAAGAACCACTGGGGTTAACCACAGTTGCTCCATTTTTTAATGACTTTATGTTGGACTTTTTCATTTGGTTTCTTTTGAAGCAAAGCTTCCACTGCTTTAAAAAGAAAAAAAAACACTTCAAAAACCTCTGGGCCAGATCATGACTAAGAATTTTCTTTCTGTAACATTTTAGAATTCTGTGTTTTGTGAAAGCTATGTTGCTGGGCCCGGAATATTATTAGATAGGTCCATTAAAAAGGACTTCAAACTAGATCACAAACTTGGCATCTTATAGGAAAAGTCTGAAAGTTTATTACCAAGAATGACAGATTATTCTAGAAGTCCTCTAGCAAAACGACTCAGACTTTCCTTCTTTGCTCCTCCTTTAGAACCCACCTGGTCCATGATCTACATACTACTCTTACTCTTAGGAATCTGATAATAAATCTGGCTAACACATTTAATCACTATTAAAGAGAAATTGTGGGAGAGGGGCTGTGGTCAGGGGCATTTGCTGCAAGGGGCAGAATCAGAAGGTAAGTTTCACAAGAGCTCCTGGTGGCCCACAGCTCCCTCCTCTGACCCTGCTAGTCCTCCTGTGTGTCTAACACTCAGGGGAGGGTTGCCCAGACCTCTCGGCCATGCTGTCCCCAGGGCCTTTCTCCTCTGTCCTCCACTCTTCCTGCTTGGGTTTCTCTTGCACTCTGCTTGATCGATTATATGTCAAGTGTTCTAGATCAAACATCATCATGAAATCCCTATCTCCTGAGCATGAAGAATTCTAGGCACCAGGTAGGGTTGCCTGCATGGCACAACATTCTGTCTTTCTGTATATAAAGTCACCCTTGCCTGTGGCCGCTGAACCCATTACACTCAGAACTGCCTGACAGGACAGATTGAGAGATCCATCCTCTGGCCAAGATCTCAATGTTACTGTCTTAAAGAATTAGTCATTCAATCTTCATCACACTTTAGGGCAAAAGAAGCCCCACTTTGGGCTTTGCTCCCTGCCTCAACTCATTCTAATTTTCAAATAAAACATGTCAATTGCTGCTCTGAAGAATAATAGAAGAAAATAGTAATTTTAAAAATATATGTAGGCTTGATCAAACTGATCATACTAATGAGAAACTTAAGATTCAAAATCACGAAGAGTTCTGCAAGGTGCCATTCTGATGTGCACTCATGATGAGTGCACTACTGAAATTAAAGCTGTCATTCTTTTGTATCTTTTCCCTCCCGTACTTCATCTAGGGGATCTGAACTCCCAAGAGAATCACACAGCCACATGTCAATTTCAAGCTATTCATACTGAGTTTGAAATGAGAATATTTTTAAAGTATTGCCAGTAAAGGTAAGTAATATTCTTGGGGGATAAAATCACCAAAGGAGGATGCAAACTGTTTTTGCATCAGCCAGCCCAGAAATAAGCAGTTTCTTCAAATCACACAAATAATTTCACTCCATTTGTTTCTATTGCAAAAAGCTTAATTTTTTTTTTTTTTTTTTTTTTTTTATTTTACGGGATGGCTACTAAACATACTGGCTTGTCCCACCCATTGTCTGGAAAATAATTCTTCCAAATTATTAAAAACTAATTGAGTGGAAGAGGCTCAAAGCAATCCTCTCTCTCTAACAGAAGTTATACTCAGGCCCTAAACTCCAGGATGCATGAACTCAGTGGCCAAAGAATTCAAGCTAATCCATCCCATTCTTGGCAGCTGTGTCTGGTGATCCAGATGCACATGCTCAGATTCGAAGGAAACGGGCACCATCCCATTAGAGAGCTGGGTCTATACAGAGTGGAAGCCTTCCATTTATCATGTTATCTTTTTTAAAAAAGAAAAAAAAGCAACAAGCAGCTTTCGAAGGTTCTAATTATATGGAGAACTTCAGCCCGTTCTCCTTCACCCGGCATTTCACACTCTTAAAGCAGACCTTAGACAGCCATCCAGCCTGATCTCCCACTGCCCTCGAGGCATTTTGCCAGGACTAAGCTGTTTTTAACCTCTAACTCCAAGTGCAACTTGTGCACAACACTGACCCTGAGAACCCTCAGAAATCCTCAAATTTAAGATTACCCAAGATGACTTTATCCATATAAACCCAAAGGGCAGAGAAGAAGAAGAACCATCCCTCTCATCTCCCAATATCTTCAGAATCCAAGGTTAGACCCGTCTTGATTTGCAGATGTTCAATGAGTAGCCCAGTCTCATACATCTCCTTGATGGCTTTCAAATTTGTTGCTTCATATGCCAAACAATGAATAATCTATATCCACTTAATGAGTAGACAATGATTGTTACCTAATTTTTTTCTTTGCTATTTTAATCAGAAGCAGGGATTATTAAAAATGATTTCGGACTTGGATGAGATTCTCAAGATTCAAGTTCTCCAATACCCAGCAAGGATATATGCCAAAGACATATCCAAATATATAAAATATAGATGGATATCAATATATTTATCAATAGATATTAATAGAAAGTTGCTATCTCTGTTCTTAGAAAATTACTAATTTTTATATTAAAATAACTTTTCTCTTAATAAAACATTAGTGCTAGGGGATAGTAACTGTTGACGTATTTGACAAAATACTAAGTTTGGAAGTCCTATATCTGTCTTCAAAATTATTTGAAAATGCACTCACCTATGAAATTCAAAGCCTAGGAACCACTGACTGGAGATGGGAGACCTCACCAACTTCAGCACCGCATGACGTCCTCTCTTACCCTTTCTGTTCATTCATTCATACCTTTCTTTTTATAAACCATCATTTATGCAAGCACTGATTCAGTGCCTGGCACTATGCCAGGGATTGGAATTACAGGCATGGAATACAGTCTTGGTCCTCAGGGAGTCTACAGTCTGGGAAGAGGTAGACAGGCCAATAGTTATATTAGAAAAAGTCATTGTTTTTATGTTCTAATCATGATAGATTCTAGAAAAGGAACATCTGCTCCTCCAGAACTCAACCTCTCATCCTTTTAAAGGGCTCTTTCTATATACAAGGCATTTCTCACATTTTTTATATTCTAGAAGCCTAAAAAAAGTAGATTTGGCCTTGGCCTCTCTCCACCTCTGAGAGGTTCTCTTTGGAGGCTCAATAAACAAGTGTTCCAGGCTCATTTTGACCTTTCAGTTATTTCCTTCAGACCCAGTTAACATTCAAGAAACCAGAACATGTCTTCCTTGGTGTCCCACGATTCACCCTGGCATATGTTAATTTTAATTGTGGTACATGGCTCCTAAAATATTTCTCTTATTATAAAACACATCATCTTTCCAGAAGGAGATTCCAATCAAGATACAGAGGAAAACAATTACAGGGTTATTTAAACAAGAAATACATGGCAGGTCATAATCACAAATTAAGGTCATAAAAAGAATCATAAAATTTAATGAAGACAAAAGGGAAAAATGATAAAAGCTCTTCTTGTCCACAGAGGAGGTACAAAGTTCTTCCACTTCAATTTCCAACTCACAGCCCACACCCTGTGGCTGGTGAAATTTGTTTGTGACACTTCACTTTGACACTTTATAGCCCGTGAGGAGTAGTGCAGTGACATATTGGTAAGCTCACTCTCAGAATTAAAAAGAAAGCTCTGATTTGTGGTGTTTACTGATTTCCAAGGGGACAAACATTCTCACAATGAGCAATTTCAAATGACCAACAGTTTAACAACCAACTCACAAAATTTCTGAATATGTAACTACCAGTTCTCATGAGCCCACGGGAGGTAGCTCCTGCACACCAGTGGATGACTGGAATTTGAGAGGCGACCACTCCCATCCTAGATCTCCATTAGGAAGTAAGTAAGGAGCAAGGCTTTTTAATGGGGCTAGGTAACTCCTTGAATTAGATGAAGGAAGCTAGCACATTAGTGGTGGTGTATCTATTCATTATTGTGATGAATCTAGTCAAAGGCTTTGGGGCTAGGGTCAAGGAAAGATTGACGGTTCAAGGAGGAAATGGGGGAGGAGAGGATTGTCCAGACATTGGTGGGTATAGAGGGGCTAATTACAGCAAGTTGAGGGCGCAAAAGGGCATGTGGGGGGGCCTTAGGGAAGAGAGAAGGGGAGGGCCTGAGGGGAGAGCTGAGAGAAAGATGGCACCCAGAGAGGAGGCAAGTACAAAATTGGCCCATTTCCCAACCGTACATTCAACTGCTACATGTTTGCAGAACTGAGTCCCCTGAAAAGTTCCACTTGATTTCCAAGGAAAATTGCCATAAATATTTTGTTTTCTGTCCTGTGGTTTGTCCCCCCCCAGGAACATGATCACGGGAATGTGAACTCAAGTTGATAGCTCCTTGATACACATATGGAACAGCTTTGGGATGGGAAAAGACTTTTTAAAACTGAAAAACAAATCCCTGAAGAGCAACTTGGCTTTTGGTTAATGGATCTGATGATTTAAGGGGAATGAGAAGCGTGGCAAAAGGAGGTTTTTGAAAAACTAAGTGGCTCTTTCTTTAGGGCAGGGCTTTATCATTCTGTAGCCAGAGCACACACCCCGCATCCCCCTTCTTTCCCTAGGCTCCAGGAGCTGGGCTCTGCTTCCCCAAAGGCCCTCTTCAGAAAAAGCTAGACTCCTGATTTCTTCCCAAGTGACTGTGTCCAAAATATGCATACATATCTCTTGTTTTTTTAAAGAGATTTACTGAATAAGAACAGAAGCATTGCTAAAAACAGGCACCAAGAAGGTTGCAGTTACAGAAAATATTTTTTAATTACTGAAATATGATATGAATTTGTTATATATTTATAATTATAGAAATATGATACATATTATATATGAATTTCTGTAATTAAAAATATATAAACAGAAAGAGATTTATTTTTTAAAAATTAGCCCTAGGAACCCTCATGTTTGCTCTTATGGCCTTCAACTGATTAGATGAGGTCCACCCACATTATCAAGAGTAATCTCCTTTATTTAAAGTGAAGTGATTGTATACATTAAGCACATCTACAAAAATACCTTCACAGCAACATCTGGACTGGTGTTTGACCTAACAACTGGAACTGGCACCATAGCCAGGATGAGACATAAAATTAGCCATTCCAGGTAGAACCCTAGCTCACCCTCTCAGACCTAAGGCTGAAATTTCTTCTCCAACACTTCTCTAGTCTTCCCTTGGGTCCTACCCCAGAGTCTGCAGTTAGTTGTCTGATCATTACCACTTTGGCCCACATCAAGTCTGTTCCCTGTGGCTTCTGGGAACCCACTACTACCCTTGGGTTACCTTCTTTCTGGTGGGTTCTATTGTGAACAATGGCTCTAGCCTCTTTTGAGTCTCAGTCTCTTCCATCTTTTGTCCTGAATTAACATTTGGGTCCACAGGGCCAAACACCATTACCAGAGTGCCCATCTATATCAAGTCAGCTCCCTGTAAGAACCCACGAGTATATGCTGCCTCCTTCAAAGGAAAGGTGTCTGTTACAGGTCAGTTGTGGACTCTGGTCTGTGTCGTCCTTGCTCTGGGATCCAAAGATGTCTGCCACCTCTGGGATCTTACCAATCACAGTGGCAGAGGGAACATGGGAAGCCCTGTACCAGCTCTTAAAGCGTCCACCTAAGGGTGATGCACTTCCACTCACATTGTACTGGCCAGAACATGCCACACGGCCATACAGACCACAGGGGAGCTGGCAGCCACCACCCGACCGTGTGCCTGGAAGTAGATCTGGAATATTTGGTGACCAGCACTGACTGTCACCACACGTTCTCTCAGCTCACCTGCACAGCTGAGGGGCATGCCTCAAGCCCAGTGAGCTGTCAGTCCCTCTCGAATCAGACCCCCAGCCCCCTTTTCCCACCTCCCAGGTCCTTGTGGGTCTCCATCAGGCACACTCACAACCTTCCTTCTCTGTTCCTTTCTGTTTCTTTGCCTTTCCCACCCTGCCCACACTCAGAAATGACCTTCCAAAATTGATGCTGGAATTTTATCATGGAAACACGCATTGCACAGTGTTAATTTTTTTTCTAGATTTTATTTTCTCTAAGTAATAACATTAATCTTTTAATTTAAAATTCAATTTTTTCAATAGACTAAATTTGCTTCAGTCCACTAAAGAGAAAAAGGATGATTTCCACACAGGTTTCCTGATCCATTACCCTGACTCCATGCTGCAAACCCATGCAAGACCAGGCCCTACCTGCCCTCTACTTACCATGCTCCTGTGTTTCTAAAAATATATAATAACAAGAGAGAATTCTTATGCGATAACATGTAAACAAAACAATTTCTGTAATACAGAATAATCCCAAATTTTTGAAAAATACATATTCATATGTGCAACTTTTAATGGGTCTAAAACGTACTTTAAAATATTAGAAGATTGTTTCTGGAATGTGGAAGGAGAATTGACTGATATTTTCTTATGTTTTCAAAATAGAACTGTATGTATACCTTCTAATTAGGAAAACTTTTTTTTTTTTTTTTTTTTTTGAGACTTTTTGAGACAGAATCTCACTCTGTCTCCCAGGCTGGAGTGCAGTAGTGCAATCTCAACTCATTGCAACCTCTGCCTTCCGCGTTCAAGCAGTTCTTCTACCTCAGCCTCCTGAGTAGCTGGGATTACAGGCACATGCCACCATGCCCGGCTAAGGAAAACTATTTTTTTAAAGGTTCTAAAGTCCCCATGGATGGAGACTTTTCACTCTCTCATTACCTTTTAATCACTTTTATAGACAAGAATCTTTCCTTACATGTCATTACACTCTTTTTTTGTGGTCACATAAATCTGTTTCACCCTTTTAGGGTAACTGAGGGGAGAAAAATGTCAGGGGTTAGGGATGGGCTAAGAGATGCAGAGTGTTCACTTAGATTACAGGAACAAGCCTGGAAAATTAGCCGGGCTCATTGCCTCCATTCCCGTTTCCTCCTTTGGTTGCACAGAATCCACCCAGAGGAAGTTTTCTGCCCTTCTCCTCCCTGGGGGAACATCATCGTGCCTCTCCAAGCTTCGGTGGCACTGGGAGGTGGGGGCAGGCTGGAATGGAATAGACACAGCACAAACAATAAGCCCACCTGAGAGAAGACACCTCCTCAGCGCCCGGGCGCTATCGCAGGTCAGCCACCCAAGGTCCCACCAGGGCTCCTGCATGTTCACAACTCTTGATTTATCCTGTCGGATGCAAGGCCTCAGGCTCAGTGGGGAGTGTGGCTAGTGAGACTGTACAGGGAGAGAACCCATCAGAGGTTTACCAAGGTCAGAAGGTACACTGAATATTAGTACAGCTACTATATGCTCCAGGATGTTTTTTTTCTAAACTTAGCTAACAGCATAAACCCTCAGATTCCTCTCACTTTCTATAACCCCAGAGAAGGAGCACGAGGAAAAACAACTAATACAAAAAAATGGAGGACACACCAGCTTATAATGAATAATAAAAGCTAACACTTATTGAGCACTTAGTGTGTGTCAAACCCGTTCTACACATTATCCCAATACATCCCCCAGCAACCCTATGCAGCAAGGGTTATTATAACACGCATTTCTCAGATGAGGAAATGAACATGCTGCAAGCTCAAGTGCAATAGGAAAGTGTAGTGGTTGTGGTTAAGCCATGGACGCAGAAGCCTGACTGCAGGAAGGAATCTGAATACGGGTTCTGCCATTTATTAGGGTCCGGCTTTTGCATGTTATGTAATCTCCTCTGCCTCAGTTTTTTTTTCAGTAAATGGAGGCAATACTCTACCTTCCTTAGAGTTGATTTTGAGGACTAGACAAGTTGTTCTATGTAAAGGGGTTTGCAAACCTGTCAAGTGTTAGTTCTTATTAAGTCATTTGCCCGAGGTCACAGTCAGGAAGTGGCGGTGCTAAGATTAGAAGGTCCACGGTCTAGCTCCAGAGTCCCCACACACTTCAAATCTACTTTCCTCTGGACGGTGTGGCTGGTCTTGCTCCTGAAAAGCAATCTCCTTTGGCTGGCCCTTGTTACATGACTCAAAGGCACCCTACTTGGAATGGAAGGGTGCCATTGGGCAGTCATTGAAGCAACGATATATTTTCAGCAATTCTGCTTTCAAAGTGCAATCTAAAATAGACAGGTAGCAAAGTTTTAAGTCTCTGGTGTATCACCCATGCACAGGAAGATGAGGGAACTGTCCATGCGGGGAAGGAAAGAAACACAGAATCAAACTGTGCTCACCCCCTCTCAAGCCAACCACACTCCTTGCCAGGAGCTGACTCCCCACTCCTGGGACCACTCTTTGCTTGGTTTGGCTTGAGTGTCCAGCTACAGGCACACGTCAATGGGTACAGCCTGGCCACCCCCATAACCTTGACATTGGCCTGTCAAGCAGCCTCAAGCAGCTACAAACATGTTAAATTCACAGACACCCAAGGTTTCAGGCCTCGCCTTGGATTTTGATGTATGTCCAAATTGGAAGCTTAGCTTAAGAAAAAAAAGTCAACCCTTCCTGCTGACACCCAGCTGAATAAAGGAAGTGCAGGGCCTGTGAGCACTAGCCCAGACATGAACTTCCTTTCCTTTGCTCAGCCTGGTCCTAAACTCAGAGACCTAATTACTGCCATTCATATTCCAAGGGCCTTAACTTCAATGCTGCCTCAAGCAGCAGATGGAGCCAAACTATCTTCTCTGTGTGGTTTAATAAATCCCAAGGTGCAGTGGCGGAATTGGAGATTAAATCCTTAATCCCTCAGCTGCCAGCTGGCTGACTTGGGCAAGGAGGTTCAGTTTCTTCCTCTGTAAAATGGGGATAACACCCACCTCATAGTATTGCTGGGAAGAGTAAACCAGGACTTGGTATAGGTGAAAAGCCTCTCAGAATTTTCTAGTACAGTCTCTATCGAAATAAGTTTTTGAATTAATCATGTTTCTTATTATCTATATTTTGTGATGCTTTGGTATCTTGGGGACCTTGCTGGCTGGGGAGAGACTGCTCCTCCCAGGATTAGCTAATTCCTACAGATACCAAACATCTTGCCTTTGAGCACATGTTTCTTGTGCAAACCAAGAAATCCAAAGCCCATATTCCCATTCATCTACTTTATCCAACTCTCACACACCAAGCCAATCTTTCACTGCCCTAAATCACCCCAGGGCCAGGTACCAGATAACTGGAGACCACCAAAATTATAGCTCAGAACCAGCCAAACCTAATTACTCTGCCTTGCCTGCCTTGCCTGCAGAAACCATGATAAAGGCTGTGTTCATGCTTTCTGCCTCCTGACCGACCCTAGTGCTTCCCCAGGTGGCTCTGTATGGCAGATTGTGTCCCCTCCTCCTGGAAACTGAAAATAATAAACTCTTCTTTCAATGGCATTGACCCCTCCGTGTGGTCACTCAGTCACCTCTATAAATTAAATCCCCGTACAATTGAAACACCCTTGCTATCTGAACTCTACCAAAACACAGGAAACAACTTTAGAAAATTTGCTGTTCAAACCAGGATCTAAATGATCTAAAAACAAGCAAAGGATTGTTGTATTCATATTCTGATTCCTTAATACCCTCAGGATCAAAGATGCTGTTGGTCACCAACAGCTGTTTCAGCAAAGAAGTGGCACAAACTGGGTCAGACAACAGAGCTAGAAATGTGTGAAGCTCCACGCTAGATGCCTGCCCAAGGTATATAAGCCCCACTTTGTCTTCAAAAAACATATAAACTGCTTGTGCAAATGACATTCAAATTCCCCAAATATGTATATGTATTATATTAAATATAATAGTACATGAAAAATACCAAATGCATGTTATACACTATTAAAGTTCAGAGTAGAAAGAATGTACAAATAATGCAAATAAAAGTCAACGGAGGGGCAAGAATAACAGTTAAAAGGAAATGAGAATTTTCTAGGGCCAAGCCCAACTCTGATGGTCACATCAACCAGGAAGCAATCCCTTGAGACTCTCTCTCAAAATTTACTCCCTCCACACATGGGAAAACCCTCCATGGGGCAGTTAGTGGCATTCAGCCCCTTTGTCTCTCAGGCTGCTATTCCCTCCTTCTTGGAAGTGCTCTCTGGCCTGAGTACCAGCCCCTTAATGGAGGTTTTTCCTTCAATGGGTCACCATGCTCAAAGCTACAGTTCCATGAGGCTTGGAGTATGTCTTCATTCCACTGTCAGTCTACTTCAATCCATCATCTAATAGCTGCCTGAGGACCTAGCTGACACACTCTTGAGGAAATATGTTCTGAGTATGCCATACCAGGGCTAGAGGCTGGACTGTGTGACCATGCCTTGTCATTGATCATTAGTACATGTTCAGAAATGCCGCCAAGGAAATGGCTCCAGAAGTCAGCCACACCAACCAGAACAGGGCCGAACAGGCAATGCTCTGAAACTGGCTTCTGTACTGGGCCGCAGATGGGATTCTCATTGAACACACAGAATGTGATTGGCTTTTCCTTAGGAACTGAAAAGTTATCCAAAAGATTCTCCATTTCCCATTAGATCCTAAAAATGTTTCCAATTTTTTTTAATCACTTACTTGACACTTGGATTTGTTCGATGCTTGTTTAGTTGTCCAGTACAAGGTTCAGGGCAGGAACGTCTGCATGGATGGGAACCTCCTCACAGACAGCGCATACTTCATCTGTTACTCCCAGGGCAGCATGTAATGGAATGAGTGTGAGCTGAAGAATCAGAACTACTTGGTTGGTGGCTGATTCTGTTTCTCACCAGCGGTGTGACATTGAGAAAGTCACCTCAACACCTCTGAGCTTCTTTCTCTGTCAGTAAAATGGGAATCATGCCTATTTGTTGTTGAGGATTAAATAACATGAGTAAAATCCTCAGTACAGTGCCAGGCACATCACAGGTGTCCGAAAATACTTTTCTATCATTGTACTAACAAACCTTTTAAGTGCCTAATCTAAAAAGAAATGTAATAATATGACCCTTGACCTCAAAGAAATGGTAAACGGCTAGTATTAAGAGACAGGGTAATGACTGTGTGGAAGTATGTTTTTCAGGATAGATTGGGTTATACCACAGTAATAAAAAATCTCAACAGCTTAAAACAATAAAGATTTGTTTCTTGCTCATATTATATGTCCATCATGCACAGGTCAGGGATTCTGCTCAACTTCATCCACATTTGGAGATACAGGCTAACGGAGACTCCATTACATAGAATTTAGCTGATTATCTTGGAAGACGGAGAAGAGATGGAGAATTGCACTCCCACTTATAAGTATGCTTCAGCACAACTCCACTCATATTTTGCTGGCCAGATAGAGCCACATGGCTATACGTAATTTCAAAGAGACAAAAAAGTATAATCTTCCTGCATACCAAAAAGTAGAGTGAAACCAGAGATTGATGAAAGTACTTATGATAAAAGTACTTAAGGAGGTATAAAATGTGTAATAAGATCATAAAGAAGGGAAAGCCTAAGGTTGCCTCGAATGTCCAGAAGAACCTCTTTCAGGAAAGTAACTCTTGTGATAAAATTTTAAAAATGAATAGTAACTTGTCAGGCAAAGGAACAGGAAGGTGTCCCAGGCAGAGGGGCTCTCACATGTGCAAAAGCTTGCACTCCTGAGAAATTATAGCACTGTCTGTGAACAAGTTATTGAGTGCTAATCAGTGTTAATAAGAAAAGAAAATAGATCAGGTGAGCAGGGAAGAGGTAGAAAATGAGGTTGGACCAGTGCTAGATCATGTCATGATAAAGAGTTCAGCTTTTATTATGCAAGTGATGAGGGAGGGGGAGTAAAAGCATTGAAAGTTCCCAAGTAAGAAAGCGACAGGGTCAGATTTATTTGGTCATCTATTTAGTCAACAAATATTTATTGAGGGCCTACTGATATGGTTTGGCTGTGTCACCACCCAAATCTCATCTTGAATTGTAATAATCCTCATGTGTCAAGGGTGGGGCCAGGTAGAGATAATTGAATCATGGGGGCAGTTTCCCCCCATACTTTTCTCGTGGTAGTGAATAAATCTCACAAGATTCAATGGCTTTATAAATGGGAGTTCCCCTGCACAAGCTCTCTTGCCTGCCTCCATGTAAGAAATGACTTTGCTCCTCATTCACCTTCCACCATGATTGTGAGGCCTCCCTGGCCATGTGGAATTGTGAGTCAATCAAACCTCTTTCCTTTATATATCACCCAGTCTTGGGTTATGTCTTTATTAGCATGTGAGAACAGGCTAATATACCTACTAAGAGCAAAGCACTGTTTTAGGAGTTGGAGATATATTAGTGAACAAAGACAAAGTTCCTGCCCTCATGGAGTTCAAATACTAGTGTCAGGAAAGGCACTGTGGCAAAGTATGGAGAATGGGTTAGAAGAGATTGGTTGAGAGGAGAAGCAAAGAAATTAGGAAAGAAATTATTACAATTGTATAGATGAGTAATAATACAGAACTAAACCACACAGTGAGAATGAAGAGGAAGGGACAGATAAAAGAGGCATTTGAAAAAATCAACAGAACTTGGAGAGAATTCAATATGAGAGTAAAGAAGTAAGAGAAGTTGAGAATGAGTCCTTGTTTTTCTGCCACTCACTGAGACTGAGAACTCAGAAGGAAGAAGGGGGTAGGTAGAAATGATGCATTTTGTCATTGATGTACTGAGTTGGAGGTGGCGTTTTTCCCACAGGAATTTTGATATATCTGGAATTTAAGAGCTGGTTATACATGGAAAAAATAAACTTGGGAATAAACCGAGGGAGCAGAAACCATGGGGGAGATTCTAGGTTGATGGCAAGTATATGTCTCCTCTCCCTCCCAAGACCACACCAGCATACTATTAGGGTATTTAATAAGATGTGAACACAAAACCACAAAAAGCAGATAGCAGTGAACAACACATTCAGAAGAAAGTGGCTGAGGGAAAACTGATTTTTAAATGAAAAGGCTTAATATAAAGTGCTTGCAGAAAAGCTGACTTGGCCCCCCAAAGAAACACTCAAGAAAGTAAAATGCTCTTAGAACTTAAAAATGATAACTAATAAAATGATCAATAGAAAAGCAGTACAGTGATGTTGAAGAAATCTTCTAGAAAGTGTAGCAAAAGTCAGATGGAAAACAAGAATGGAAAAGTTAAAGACTTGGACAATCAATCCTGGAGATCCAACTGCAGGCTAATAGGAATTCTAGAAACAAAACAGGGTAAGAGGATGAAGGAAATTATCAAGAAATAATACCCCCCCAAAATGTCCCAGAATTGCAGAACCGGTTTCCGGATTGAGAAAACCCTCCAAGTATGTACCCAGTGACCAAATCCAGACCTGTATCTAAGCATGTAACAGCGAAATTTCAAAACACCTGTGTTGGGTTAAACACACAACCACAATCTCTCGGCGGGGGACAATGCACTTCATATACAAAGGAATGAAAATAATAATGATATCAGAAGGTAGACTATAGACCTAAATATAAAAGTAATAAAATAAGGATTCCAGAGGAAAATATACAATATCTTTGTGACCTTGACATAAGCAAAGATTTCTTAAACAGAGCACCGAATGCACTCACGATCATAAAAATGAATAAACTGGATTTAGGTAAAATTAAATTCACCACTAACAAAGTGAATAAGCAAATCATAGCCTATGAGAGGATAGTCTCCACACATATATCAAAATGACTTGCGTCCAGAATATATATGAAGAGTTCTTTCAAATTAATAAGAAAAACAAGTCAATTTTTTTAGTGGGCAAAAGACTGGAATAGGCACTTCACAAAAGAGGATAACTTCCCAGCAAACATATAAAAAGTGTTTAACATGATCATGCATTAGGAAAATGCAAATGACAACTTAAACCAGACATCACTACTCACCCACAAGAATGGCTAAAATTAAACAGGCTGGCAATACCACATGTTGGGAGGAAATGGAGCAACTGGAACTCTAATGCATTGTGAAAAGTGACTCATCTACTTTGAGAAACTGTCCAACTCTCTGATAGTGTCTCTGACTCTAGTATTCAGCAATTACACTCCCAAGTGCTTACTTGAGAGAAATTAGTATGTGTGTCTTCCAAAAAACATGTACAAGGGTGTTCATAGCTGCTGTATTCATAGTAGCCAAAACCAGGAAACAACCCAAATGTCCATCAACAGAAGAACGGATAAACTCTAGAATTGTACATGGTATAAGAACAAATGAACAGCTAATACACACAATGATATGAATGAATCTCATAGATAAGTTATGGAGCAGAAGAAGCCAGGCACAAAAGAGTGTAGCTCCATATTTGAAGTTCAAGAACAGGCAAAGCTAATCTGTAGTGATAGAAGTCAGATAAGTGGTTATCTCTAGGATGGGGGTGGGGTGGTATTGACAGGAAACAGGCACAAAGTAACCTTCTGGGTTGCTGATCTGAAGGGGGTTATATGGGCAAATACATCTGTAAAAATCCATCAACTTATAATTTAATACTAATTGCTTTACATTTTGACATTTTTTAAAAAATATGCCTTTTTTGAAAAAGAAAAATAAGAAATAAACAAAGAGCTGCATTAGACTTCTTAAGTGCCACACTGGAACCAAAAACACCATGAAGGAATGCCTGGAAAATTCCAACAAAAAATGGCTTTGATTCTAGAATTTCAGACCCATCCAAACTTCCAATCAATTATGAAAGCAAATCATCCTACCCAAAGGGGAGGAAAGTCTCTTTGAAAGCATTTCTCCTAGCCTGCTCAGAGAAGATGCTCATTTTCAGGTGAGCAAGGACTCAAAGAATTTTAACTCCCATGCACCTTTTCATTAGGAGCTTTCAGACAGTATTCTTCACCAAACATAGGAATACCCTTGCCAGTGGATTCTGAGAACAAGGGATCTGGCCAGAGTAGGAGAAGGGAGGGCTATGGTGAAAGGGACTGAGGAAAAGGAAAGGGGAAGAATGGAAATATAACTATATATGAGCAACCATTTAGAAAAAACTACTGATAGGTTTGTGACAGATATTATGCAGCATTCCAAAAAAAAAGAAACAATAACTACCTTGAAGAACCCACAAGAATTAGAAGTGATTATTGATGGACTCCAGGAGACATAAAAAAGACACTAGAAAGTAAATATTATCATAGTCCTCTACTTGAATTTAAAGTGAATAGTATGAATATAGTTGTGATATTATAAATGCTGATAGTTGGTTTAACAAAAAATATAAGCATCTTGGGGTATCAGGGAGGGAAGTGCTGGGAGATCCAAGACAGCGAAATCCTCATCTACGTTAGAGGAATTTTGTTAATTTCAGAAGTTGTCTGAAATTGATAAATAAAAAACTTGCAGTAGAAAATATTACATAAATAAAGAGACAAACTGTCAAAAGAAACAACCAGAATAATTAAGAAATCATTGTCTCCACTGAGTGAGAATGGACACAGGATAGGAGTAATTGGTGTAGGAGACTGGTTTTCACATTTTAAGTCTTTCAGGACTATTTTTAATAGAATTTTTAAGAAACAGGAAAAAATATAGACAAGATTATACAGAGAGGGGAAGAATGAGAAGAGAAGAGAAGAGAAGAAGGATAATAAGAATTCTGAGGAACATCAACATTTAAAAGGGAAATGAAGAAAAGCCTGCGAAGAAGACTGCAAAGGTAATACCAAAGCGGTAGGAGGAGAAGCAAAGGAGAGCATTGCATGGAAACCAGGGAGTGGGCATTTACTGAGTTCTTGTCTGCAGTGGACTCAAATGTGGGTGGAGACTTTAATTATAATTGAATTATAACACAAGCTTATATCCATTTATCCTTTACACAGGTAGGCCAAGACCTAAAGGTGCTTCTGGAATTATTCGATATTGGGTGGCAGGTAAGTACACACCTGGTCCTTGGAAAGTGGCTTGAGCCAACAAGGTCTCAGAAATTACTCACTGCATCATCTATTCACTGACCATCTGCACTACATCTGCCTTGCCTCTCCTACCCTGTAGGCAGTGACCTTGGGCTCCTGTTTCAAGGGTACAATTCTGGGACTCTCCTTCCTGGCTTTCTGTGGCTTCCATTCAGATATCCTAATGCTTACTTCATCCTGAGCCTCTGGCCTTTCTTTGCCCCTTGGACTAGATCTGACTTTCTCTAGGTGATCGTCCAGTTGCCCTCCACCTGGTCCTAGGGTTGCTAAGGTGTACTGCTCCCACCACCTGTCATAAGTGACAGGAATAGTTCACGAAGCATATGTGGCTTCACCTTTCCTGAGAGAATACCAGCCCAACACTTGTAGGGCTTGTCAATGAGCAGTCTCTAATTAAACTGCTTTACAGCTAGTTTAACATGGCCATGGGTATGTTTATAAATACATTAATTGTCTAGTTAGAAATAAAAACCCTTAGTTCTTCAGAATAGGAAGGAAGGTTATGAGAGAGTCCATGACAGTACTTCCAGGCTGTTACTGAATGAGCCAGAAAGTTCTGGAAGTACAGAAAGAGTGGTCACTGAAGGAAAATGCCATTACATAGCACTTACAAAATGAAGAACATGACCATATGGATGGTCCAGATGATTTGAACAGACATGTAATTATCTTGGAGAAGCAGATAGTACTGGGAGAGTCATTGATGATTGAGGGAATCTGTTTAAATGTAGGTACATTGGGATTGTATTATAATCATAATATTTGTTGAGTGCTTGCTATGTGTTGGGTTATAAATCCTTTACCTATATTAGCTTACTTAATCCCTACAAAAACCCTGCAAGATCAGCAGTACTATTATTGTTCTTATTTTACAGATGAGGAAACTGGAGCAAGGAGAGGATTTTGCTCCAAAGTCTAATGGCTAACTGAGCTGAGGTTTGAACCCAGGCAATAGTCACCAGAGCTGCACTCACAAACTCAAACTGTAGTGTGAGGAAGGTGGGTCACATGCTTTGGAAGTATTTCAGGCTGGGAATTCTTCCAGTTTCTGGAAGAAAGATATGATAAAGCCCATAACAGAGGATATGGGAGCCAACCAAGGAAGTGAACCCATACACATGTTCCCAGCTTCTACAGAGGGCCAAATCCTGATAGGAAATTCTTTACATATGTGTGTGTGTGTGTGTGTGTAATTTTAAGTTCTGGGATACATGTGCAGTATGTGCAGTTTTGTTACATAGGTAAACATGTGCCATGGTGGTTTGCTGCACCACTGATAGGAAATTAGGTAGCCACACACACAAGTATAGACAAGGCTACTGAGTAAGACTTATGAAAATCTAGCTCTTAGCACAACTGTAAGCACAGAATGAATTTAGTAAACTTTTCCACATCTCTGCAGACAAAGCCCTGGTTTTTAGTACAGACATCCTGAAAGGTTACTTATCCTGATGCCGGGTGTAGCCTTGAGAAGTCCAGTGATTCAATGTTCAGGAAGAAAATGTGGGAAACGTATCTCAACAAATTGAGCCTGCCATTTAGGAGGCTTTGCATCTATTTTTAAGGAAAATTATTCATAACTACTCAAACCCAAGTATGCAAGTCTGTAGCTAAAGAATTCCAAGGGCAAAGTGTTTTCCAGGTGAAGCCAAATGTAGCCTTTAGATAATTCAGAGTAGCAATATCACAGAAAAAGAACTTCCAGCTTTGTTGCTATTGTTTAGTGTCAGCATGAGAGTTTTCATCCTGAATTGCTCTTAAATCCTGATTCATTTGAAAATTAATCCAAATGTCTTCCCACCAGCTCTTCTCCCTTCTGGTAAATTTTATTAAGCAATAAATTCACATCAAACATTATTTATTAGGAAACATCAGAGGAAACCATTCAAATTTTACTATACAGTAGATACACCAAAGAAGTCAGCATTCCTCCTTCATATTTTTTTATGAGGAGGGCCACTGAGATCTTTTCTCCTCAAGACATGACTCCTCAGGAAAGGGTCTTGGCACCAATGTGCAGGAGGATGCTTGCAGAGCTGGGACTTTGGCATTTTAAAAGCCATGTGGCTCTAGGCATGCTCCAAGTGTTCCTAGCTCAAGTCTTATAGTTAAGTCCAGATTTCACAGCCGAAAGCACTGAGCTGCAAGCTTCCTTGCCAAAGGCCCAAAGCAGTAAGCAGAAGGTGCTTCCTGGCCCTGACTCAACTGGTGCAGAAGGACACCCTATTGATGGTGATGCAGCAGCAGCTCTGAGCCTTCTCTGAGTGCTCCGGAAAGCATTATCCTGCCCAAAGGGGAGGAAAGTCTCTTTGAAAGCATTTCTGCTCAGAGATGAAGACAAAAACCATAATGCGAAGGACCAATATCCCAAACATCACTGACATTACCTGGGTGTTCTGCTTGCAAAAACATTTTGCTAATAAAAAGAAAACGTGATCCCATCACTAACTGTCCCTAAAGCAAGTCATCTGCCTTTTCATGGTCTCAAGGGGCTCATCTGTAAAATGAAGAGTTGAACTAAATGATGGTTGAGGTTCCATACTGTCTAGTAATAAAAACTGTCAAAAGTGGTCACATACTGTCAATTTCATATGGCTTGATGCACACACATGCACACTCACTGTGCGTACACCCTCACAAACATTTATTCATTCGATAAGTATTGTCTACTATAAGCCAAGCATTCTTCTAGGCACTGAAGATATAGCAGCAAACAAAGCAAAGCCCTGCTCACTTGGAGCTTACGTTCTAGGAGTGGTAAAAGCAAAAATATAAGCAAATTAACTAATATATCCAAGGGGGTGGAAGGAGAAAGGGAGAGAGTAAGAGAGAGAGACACCAAGTGGGGAGAGTAGAAGGAGATAGAAAGATCACCAGGGCCTGGCAAAGCCTTGCTTTTACTCTGAGTGAGATGGGAAGGCATTGGAGGGTTCTGAGCAACGTAATAGGACACACATGCTTACAAGATGATTCTCACTGCTCTGTGGCAGACAGACTTGTAGGGACAAGAGTAGAAACAGGGAGACCAGTCGGGAGGCCGTTGCAATCATCCAGATGAGGGATGATGGTGGCTTGGACCTGGTGGCAACGGTGGAGCTGAAAGTCTTGGCTGTTCTGTATTCTGAAGGCAAAGTCAATAGGATTTGCTACTGGACAGCATGTGGAGTGTGAGTGAAAGATGACGCCAAGATTTTTCACTGGAATAAGTGGAATAATGAAGTTCCCATTTACTGATCTGGTAAAGACTACGGAAGGAACATATTTGGAGCTGGGGGGAGATAGGAATCTGGATGTTTAAGTATGAAACGTTTGAACTGACTTTTAGATATCTTATGCAAGTGTGGTGTTAATACCACAGGCATCCAGAATCTTCTTTGGATAAAAATTTTAAATATAATCCCCGGTAAAAACACTCATATCTTTTATTTGGGAACTCCCCAGAGAGTACCTGTGACATGTGGTATGGTGGTAAACATTTAACAACATGTTCTCCGAGGAGGAAAAAAAAATCCTGAATTAGTAGCATTTGCTGATTTCCGTGCTGTCAATACTCCCACCACGGCTAACTTCAGGCTACTAGTGTGAAGTCACTGAGGGAAGAGGTGCTGTCCCAAACCAGCTTGAGCAGCAGTTCCAGCACACCACAGCAACCTCTCCCCAAGCCCCCCACCTTCCCCTCCAAAGACAGAGAAAGAGGGGGAATCAGGAACAATCCTAGAAGACTGGGGGTGGGGGTGTGACAACCTTAGTTGTTATCCTTTAAACACCTTTGCAGGATTTGAAAAAACGGGTTGTATGAGAAAGCCTGAGCCGTTTCTATTATAAACAGCTGCCTATTGTAACAACTAGATCCAGGATCTGACATTAATTATTGCCAATATAAAACAAATTTACTCTCAAATTTCAGTGGGGATAGAGCAGGACATGCGAGGATGGGATCTCTAGCCCTCCTGATGGTCCTCCAAGTCACTTTTGAAAAAAAGGAAAACCTCTGTATTTCTGTCGGGTTTCTGAGCCCCATATTCCTTTCTAAATTCGTCAGGGAATATTTGAATCACTTGCAAATTTGGAGTAAGAAAAGCAATGTTTGCTTTAGACTTTAACATGCCCCTGGAGAGAACTATCTTCTCAGGTCAAAGAATGACATTAGGTTTGCATTAGCAAACTCTGTTGTCCAGTCAGCAAATTAAGAATTCTTAGGAAAGGATCTATTTCCTCCTCCACACTGGAACAAGGGTTCTTAATCCTTTCTGCATTTTAGAATTAGATCACAAAGTTCTTTAAGATATTCATACTGGGGCCCCACACCCAGCGACTCAGGTTCTGAAGTGAGACCTGGGCGTGGGTATGTTTGAAATGCTCCCCTGCTGATTCTAATGCGTAGCCAGGGTTGAGAACCACTGCACCAGAAATTCGAATAATGTGGTTAGAATCAACCCAATCACTTTGTGGTTGTTAAAGGAACACTCAAATACACAGAAAGTGGCTCAGTGAAGAAGAAATAGCACAGGGCTAAAAATGAACAAGTCCAGGGTTCTAGTCCTACTTCTGCCATGTGGCATACATCGTCAGAAAAGCTATTGAACAATCTGGATGTCAGAGGGTTAGAACAGATGGCCTCTGGGCTCATTCATCCCCCTGACATTCTCTATCCACTAAAATAGGGGAGCTGTGTCATAGGATTTTCACTTTGGCACCCAGTAAGGAAGCTACCTGTAGGGCCTGAGGGTGTGTTTTCATAAGAATGGCAGCATGGCTGTTGTTGCTTGCAACTAACCAAACGGCTGGTAAATATCTTGATAAGGAATGCCTAAGCAAAACAAGGCTGGGCCAAATGATTTGCCCAAAATAAAGCCTCTGTGTGGGATGGTCAGGTTGATAGGCAGTGCCAGCCTTTCCCAGCTCTCACAGCTGACTTCAGCGTCCTGATTCTCTCACCTCACAATAATGCAGCAGAACAAATGTTCTTTAAAACCCTGAAATTTCTCATGGTTCCTGACAAAACAATAAAGCAATCAAAGGTCAATTAAGAAATGTATTCTAAAATCAGCTGGGCGTGGTGGCTCACGCCTGTAATCCCAGCACTTTGGGAGGCCGAGGCAGGTGGATCACTTGAGGTCAGGGTTCCAGGCCAGGCTGACCAGCACAACGAAACCCCATCTCTACTAAAAATCCAAAAATTAGCTGAGCGTAATGGTACATGCCTGTAATCCCATCTACTCAGGAGGCTGAGGCACAAGAATCACTTGAACCTGGGAGGCAGAGGTTGCAGTAAGCTGAGATCACGCCACTGTACTCCAGTTTGGGCAACAGAGTGAGACTCTGTCTCAAAAAAAAAAAAAAAAAAGTATTTTAAAATCAAATAATGTTTAACTGCCTGATCTTTTGAGTTATTAACAGTAAGGGTACCTACCAAGAAGACTGACAATTAGTGGTCAGCGGCATCAAAACTCTCATTATAAGTCTATATTTTCTTCCTGTCCTGGCCCTCAATCCCGAACAACCCTCTCCTCTCCCTCTGCCCCCCAACCCCACTCCCTACTCACACAATGACACCAGATCAGGGATCCAAAGGAACAGAGAGAACACAATGGAAAACAATGCATCGTAGATGGAGAATGGATGGCGTGGGCTGGTGGTCCAAGGAAAAAAAAAAAAAAGCCCAGAAAATGTCTGTCCTTGCAAAGAGAACACGTTTACAGAAAAATCTTCCCAAAGAGCAAAGCCCAGACAAGGGTTCATCCTGATGCACCTCAAGGGGCAAGGCCGCTAAAGGAGTCAGAACAGGCTCCGGAGGCAATCGCAGTCTCCGTGGATTGCACGAGAGACACTTCCAGCCCATCTCCCATCTCCAAGTGTGCCTCTGGGGGAAGCTGGAGAGGAAGAAATGTGGAACTGCCAGTGACAGCAGAGGCTTTTGATTAAGGAAAACAAATGAAGTGGAAGCTTTGTCTTTCAAATTCCCCAAAACAGTTTTCCGAAAGAATAATGTACATTAAAAAAAAAATGGAGTAGAAATGTTCAGTGCTTCAGCCTGGAAGGCCAGATGGGGAAGGCAAATAAATCAATGCTTTCAACAAGAAGGGCAGTGCTGCCAAGCTAGACAGGGAACGGGATTCTCTGTTATCCTTATCTCTTCTCATCCAATGACACAAGTTACGAACTGTATGGAAATAGATGGTAGAATGAATCAATTACATCCACTTGTTAACCCTTTTCCAAATACGTACCATAGCTGGTTTAGCAAATCTGGTCTCTTGCCTATGCTGGTCCCATCTGATAAGTGCCTTCTTATTCCTCAGGGTCCAGCTTAAACGCCCCCTCCTCCGTGAGGCCTCCCTGGACTCCCCCAGGTAGTGCCTACAGCCCCTTCCCCTTTGTTCCCATGGCCTTCATGCATACTCTCCAAAGACTTAGTGTCATATTGTCATCTAGTTATGCATCTGTCTCAAGTAAACTGGAACTCCTGGAAGGTAAAAGCCAGATCTTGCTCATTTTCTCATCTATAGCACCTAAAAAAATGCCTACAAGGAAACAGGTGGATGGACAGATGCACAGATGCCAGGGGAGCCAGAGGGGCCACAGTTCTGAAAAGGCATCTTTGTCAACAGGAGAGCTGCCCACCCATGAGACAGACTCCTATAGGCAGAGTCATCCTTTCTGGAAGTTTGGAAGGGCTGTCAGCAAGATCTCTGCCAGTCTCCTCTGTGTCTCTATTTATACCTTGGGGCCAGGAGACAGGAGGAGGCTATCTGCACTCAAGGATAATGGTCAGCAAATAATACGCCCTCCATTTATTCTTGGCAAAGATCCCCAGAGGTTAGGTTTCCTCTAGAAAGTAGCCACTGACAGAGGGAAATTCCACTTTTTAAATTCTGTTATTTTCAAAGGAATTGACAGAAGCTTTAAATATCTTCTTGGTAGTCTTTAAGTCACCAAAACTCACCCGTAAGCAAAAAGACTACAGGCACTGCAAAAGCTGCTGACTCAAAAAATTTCAGGAGGTTAATAGAAAGGAAACACCAAAACAAAAAGAAAAACTGAAGGGGTACCAGAGCACGGATTTTTGTTTTTTAATCAGGAGAGAGGATGTAAAATCATCAGCCTTTTCAAGTATTTTATCTTTTGCAGGGATTTTGCTCACTCCTTTTTGTGTTTTTTAAATTTTTAACTTTTCTAGGTATATAGTAGGTGTATATTTATGGTGTACATGAGATGTTTTGATACAGAACTGCAATGTCTAATAATCACATCATGAAAGATGAGGTATCCATTCCCTTAAGTCTTTATCCTTTGTGTTACAAACAATCCAATTATACTCTTTTATTTTTAAATGTACAATTAAATTTTTGACCAGTCACCCTGTGGTGCTATCTAATACTAGGCCTTATTCATTCAATTTTTTTGTACCCATTAACCATCCTCCCCACCCTCCCAACTACCCTGCCCAGCCTCTGGTAACCATCCTTCTACTCTCTATCTCCATGGGTTCAATTTTGATTTTTAGATGCCACAAATAAGTGAGAACACACGACATTTGTCTTTCTGTGCCTGGCTTTTTCACTTAATATAATGATCTCCACTTCCATCCATGTTGTTGCAAATGACTGAATATCCTTCTTTTATTATAGCTGAATGTATTCCATTGTGCGTAAGTATATTTTCTTTATCCATTCACCTGTGGATGGACACTTAGGTTGCTTCCAAATCTTGGCTATTATGAACAGTGTTGCAACAAACATGGGAGTGCAAATCTCTCTTCAATATATTGATTTCTTTTGGGTATATAGACAGCAGTAGGTTTGCTGGATCGTATGGCAGCTGTTTTTAGTTTTTTGAGGAATCTCCAAACTGTTCTCCATAGTGGTTGTACTAATTCACATTCCCACCAACAGTGTATGAGAGTTCCCTTCTCTCCACATCCTCACCAGCATTTGTTATTTCCTGCCTTTTGGTAAAAGCCGTTTTAAATGGGGTGAGATGATATCTCATTGTAGTTTTTATTGGCATTTCTCTGATGATCAGTGATGTTCAGCACCTTTTCATATGCCTGTTTGCTATTTGCATGTCTTTTGAGAAATGTCTATTCAAATCTTTTGCCAATTTTTAAATCAGATTATTAAGATTTTTTCCTACAGAGTTGTTTGAGCTCCTTATATATCCTGGTTACTAATCCTTGTCTGATGGGTAGTTTGCAAACATTTTCTCCCATTCTGTGGGTTGTCTCCTCACTTTGTTGATTATTTTCTTTGAAGTGCAGGGTTTTTTTTTTAACATGATATGATCCCTTTTATCCATTTTTGCTTTGGTTCCCTATGCTTTTGGGATATTGCTCAAGAAATCTTTGCCCAGACCAATGTCCTGGTGAGTTTCCCCAATATTTTCTTGTAGTAGTTTCATAGTTTGAGGTCTTAGATTTAATTATTTAATCCATTTTGATTTTTTTGTATATGGTGAGAGATAGGGGTTTAGTTTCATTCTTCTGCGTATGGATATTCCATTTTCCCAGCGCTATTTATTGAAGAAACTGTCTTTTCCCCAGTGTATGTTCTTGGCACCTTTGTGAAAAATGAGTTCACTGTAGGTGTGTGATTTGTTTCAATGTTCTCTATTCTGTTTCTTTGGTCTATGTGTCTCTTTTTATGCCTGTACCATGCTGTTTTGGTTACTATAGCTCTGTTCAAGTATTTTAATTCTGTAATGGGGCAAGTAAAAAAACGTTTAGCAAAATACTTGGACTTATATTCAATGGATCTAAATACACACACACACACACACACAGTATAAAGCAGCTATTAACCTAAATTGCTAAAACCTCAATATGCTCCCTTTTGGGAAAAGAAGCAAAAGCTTCAATAATTAAGAGCACACATCAGACAGACCTGAATTGATTTGCACTCCACAGCCTACTAACTGTGAGACCTTGAGCAAGTTACTTAGCCTCTCTGAGCTTCAGTTTCTTTAGTGATAAAAGGGGTTGTTGTGAGGCTTACTGAGGTGCTGCATGTAAAAGATCAGCACAGTGCCAGGCATAGAGAAAACATTTAGTGGTGTCAGTGGTAGAAGTCTTCAAATTCATTATCATCATCAACACCATAACAAGAAAGCAAATGGATATCAGGAATTTAGGAAGAAAGGAAAAAGTCCCAGTTGCATGAAGAATCTTCTTTCTTCTATAGCTTCATCTTCTGTTTATCAGAAGGTGTGTGTCAAACCCATTCTACACATTATCCCAATACATCCCTCAGGAACCCTATGCAGCAAGGGTTATTATAACACGCATTTCTCAGATGAGGAAATGAACATGCTGCAAGCTCAAGTGCGATAGGAAAGTGTAGTGGTTGTGGTTAAGCCATGGACGCAGAAGCCAGACTGCAGGAAGGAATCTGAATACGGGTTCTGCCATTTATTAGGGTCCGGCTTTTGCATGTTATGTAATCTCCTCTGCCTCAGTTTCTTTTTCAGTAAATAGAGGCAATACTCTACCTTCCTTAGAGTTGATTTTGAGGACTAGACAAGTTGTTCTATGTAAAGGGGCTTGCAAACCTGTCAAGTGTTAGTTCTTATTAAGTCATTTGCCCGAGGTCACAGTCAGGAAGTGGCGGTGCTAAGATTGGAAGGTCCACGGTCTAGCTCCAGAGTCCCCACACACTTCAAATCTACTTTCCTTTCAACGGTGTGGCTGGTCTTGCTCCTGAAGAGCAGTCTCCTTTGCTCTTTCTATAGGATCCTCAATAATAAAGATCCAAGTATGGTCATGGAATTTACCAGAAAGGGTAACACATTTGATCAAGCTTTTCAACCAAATGGTTGAAACAGGAAAGGTTTCTCTTTCAAGTATCAATTACCAGTAAAAACCCCACACTCTAGTAGGAGCTCAGTTCTGCAAGGTTAAATTGTTCATTGGCTTCAGGAGGCCTGAGGGACTGCCTAATCACAAGTTTCTCTCTGGAAGTCATATCAGAAAGTTCCCACTTGTTATGTCTCCTACAGTCTGGAGGGACAGAATACACACCCCAAAAGGAGACCTTTTATGGCATTAAAAATGAAGTGCCAGCCTCAATCATGAGCCCCAGTTCATGGACTTTAATAGAATCCCTTACAGTACTCTGCCACCAGAGGAAACATCCTCTTCAATTTTGTTATAGGTTTTCAAGGGCTAAAAATCACACATTTAAACAGTGTATTGTGTGTGTGTGTATGTGTATGCAGACACACACGGCAAAAGTGGGTATGAGGATTATAAGCCATGACCCACACCTGGCTCTGCCTGTCAGGTCAAGGATACTCCCAACTTGCCCAAGTCAGTTCATCTATGCCAGGGAAAAAAACTAACAACAAGAATGAAACCCAGCCAACTTACAAGTATCAGTACCAATCATCAAGAAGATGCAAATAAATCAAATGGCACATTTCTACAACCTTTCTTTTTATCTGACTTTAAAATGAATAATATAGGTTGACATGGGCTCAGATGTTTTTGTTCTTCCCTCTCACAGTTAATCAATTTTTAGCATTTTGGGGGGTGGGGGGGTAAATTACAATTACTATATAATTGCATTTCATAAGCACAGATCAACTGATGATAGCTGAATTCTACTTGATAAGAAAAAGAAGCCATTCTCAGGTGAAAAACATGTTGGATAAAAAGAGTGGATAATGATAGATAATTGGGAGTTGGCTTCTGTCTCCATATTGCATGTGTGAATGTATATATACATATAAACATGTTTATGTAGTAAAGGAACTCCAATATTGTGTGTGTCTAGGTATAACATTCATGTGTTAATATGAGAGTGGTCTGTAATGTCTATGTATAAGGAGGTTATGTTAGTCTGTTTGTGTTGCTACATAAATATCTGAAGCTGGGTAATTCATAAAGGAAAGTAGTTTATTTGGCTCACAGTTCTGCAGGCTGTACAAGCATGGCACTCCTATCTGCTTGGCTTCTGGTAAGGCCTCAGGAAGCTCACAATCATAGAAGCAGCCCAAGGGGAAGCCAGCATATCACATGGCGGGAGAGGGAGGAAAAGAGAGAGGGAGGAGGTGCCAGGCTCTTCTAAGCAACCAGATCTCATGTGAACTCAGAGAGCTCACTCATTACCTTGAGGATAGCACCAAGCCATTCATGGGGGATCCTCCCATAACACTCAGACACCTCCCACCAGGCCCCATCTCCAATACTGGAAGTCACATTTCAACATAAGATTTGAAGGGAACAAAACATCCAAACCATATCAGATGTATCCTTGTGGACCTGTGCATGTACGTGGGCATGGTACAGTTCATGTGTGTGAACAGTATACACATGTACTCCTGGGAAGCTTCATCCTCACAAAAGAATTTGTCTCATGAGCCCTGTGTGCTGACATACAGCCTTGTTTTAAGAAAAATGTTTTCCATTTATATGGTTTATTATCCCCTTGTTTCCTTTCTCAAGTAAAGAAATGCTAAACTTTCAGCTCCTTCCCCACTACCCCCCCAGCCAGATCACCTGCCATTGCTGGGAAAGGCCAGTCCTTCTGACTCTTGCAGGACCATGACTCAAACCATCCTACTCTGGAGACATCCAAAGGCACCCCTGTCCTAGGCCTGCATGACTGTCTCTATGGATCCAAGTCCTTTCTCCTGAGGGCCTTTCTCTGCCCTAGTAGAGGGGAGATTTTGGTGGGAAGTCTCATGCAGGCAGCCTCCATGGGACATGTGACATCTGGATCCAATAATGCCTTGTAATAAAGTATCTCCTGCAGCCAGGGATCAAGTCACAGCCCCTGTATTCATGGTGGAGGTCATCTGTCTGCCTACATTACAGAGTCTCTTAAGAGGGTATGGATTTAAGGTCTGACGTTTCTATAAACATGGCCCTGCTGCCCTTGAGAAAATGTGGGGAATTCTGCATCTGGTGAGGGATTTGTGTCCTCTATATGCCCACTCTCCTGAAGCCAGGTGTGCAGTTGGCGTTGCCCTGATTCTCCATCTCTCCTTAGCCTGCTGAAGCTCTCCTGAGCATGGGGCAGAATGTTCTCTCCACCCTCCACTTCCTTGGTTTATTGAGAGACAAAGGGAAGAATGACTTTCCTATTGACAGCACCACCACCTCTTTCCCAGCCACGCTCTGAGTAAATGTCAGCAGGGTATGCTCTAGTCATACCTGAGGTGGTTGTTCTTAAATGTCTCCACTGTTCCAGCTACACTCCTGAATTTCTTCTAGGGCCCTCCCTCACACACGCAATCTCCCAACTTCAGCCCAGAGACACTCCCCATGCTCAGTGGAGCCCCATCATCTCGAATTCTCCTGAAACCTTCTCTACTCTCACCACACACATGCCAGTCTTTTGAGTCCTATGTCCCTAGAGGTGATGGGCAGTGATGTGTGGCTCAGTTAATGTAATTATCACCTGATGTATTTGCTAGCTAAAAGGTTATCCTTTATCAAGAATAAAACCCATACAAGGTAAAATTAGAGGTAAGGTTCTAAGAATTCAGTGTAGACCAAAAAGGAGTCATTATAGGGTACAGTAATATTTCGGTCCTCTTATGCTATCCTGTGCAAATGGTCACCAACTCCCTCCCCAACAAAGCAGGGGGAATAGATGACCACAGGGACATGCTTCTCCGAAAAGGTTAAGTGTTCCTGATCCTCACCCCAACCCCTGACCCTGCTCAAAACCACATGCAGAGCCTCTCTAACTCCCACATGGAGGGTGGCCTTCCTCACCCAGTGGTCGGGGAGTCCAGCAGACAAACAGCACTCCAGGGGCCAGCAAGCCTCATGTGCTTCCCCCAGGACACCACCAAGGAGCTGGAGTCCAGGAACTTGGAGGCCAAGCAATCAAAAACACTTTTGGCAGCAATACAAGGGCGATCAGAAAGCTAACTTAGATCCCGCCTGGCTGAATTGGGTCTGGAAGGAGCAGAGAACAAGAAAATTTTGTAGTGAATTGTCAGAAGGCAGCAAAGACCTGAAGCCTTGGTCTTAATCATGTTCCATGTAAAGAAGTTCTGGCATGGTGCCTGCATGAGACCTGCCAAATCTTGAGTAATGGGAACAACAAGGGAGGAAAGAGAGGGAGGGCTGAAATCAACTGATGGGGAGAGGGAAGTCAGACAGTGTCTAGGTGGTGCCAAACATCTGGGTAAACTGCAAAATATTTAAGCCAATAGCTAGCCATTTTGTCTGTAGAATAGAAAATGTCTAGGTCATATCATTGTGATTTTATTTTGTTCTTCAGTGTTTGTGCAGATGTTTGAACTTTCCTTGAGGGCATAACCAGGTTTGTTTATTTTCAGGTGTCTCCATCTTCCAGCACTTAGTACATCTCGGGTCCCTAGTAGGTACTCTATATATGTTTAAGGAAGGAAGAGAGGGAGGGGGAAAGCCACATACAGATTATGGCAAACTTTTATATGATGACCAAATAATTTATTGTCTAAACTGAGACAACCTTGAGAGTCAAAGGGAGTGCTGATATTGGCCCAGGAAAACCAGGCCAAATGGTCACCCTTCTTAATGGCCAGTTATGTATGAAGGAAGGAGATATTAGAAAGGAAGTTTCCTTGTTATTTTCTAAACACTGTAAGTTAGATAAGCTTAGAGTGCACATGGAACAGCAGGAAGGTCAATGCAGCTGGAGCAGAGAGAAGAAGTTAGAGAGTGGGAAAATGAAGTAGGAAGGGTAAACAGGAACTTGGACTTCATTCTAGGTGTGATGCGGAGCCATTGGGGTGTGGGGGTTACCTGGGTGAGTGACAAATCTGATTTATATTTTAAAAGATCTGTCCGGGCCGTGCGTGGTGGCTCACACCTGTAATCCCAGCACTTTGGAAGTCCAAGGTGCATGGATCACCTGAGGTCAGAAGTTCGAGATCAGCCTGACCAACATGAAACCCTGTCTCTATTAAAAATACAAAAAAAATTAGCTGGGCATGGTGGTGCACACCTGTAATCCCAGCTACTTGGGAGGCTGAGGCAGGAGAATCGCTTGAACCCGGGAGGCAGAGGTTGCAGTGAGCTGAGATCATCCCATTGCACCCTAGCCTGGGCAACAAGAGTGAAACTCTGTCTCAAAGAAAAAAGAAAAATGTCTGGCTGCAGTGTGGAGAATGAGTTGTAGGGACAAGGGTAGCATCAAACCATGTGGTTGTCCAAGTGAGAGAGGATGGTGACTTGGGCTGGTGGGTAGCAGGGAGAGTGTTGCAGAGGAGGTGGAAGGAAGAGGATGGTTTCGCAATAATTGGTCTAGGTTGAGTTGCAGGTCTTTGTGGATGCAATGGACATAGGTGGCAAGATAAAGAGAGGCACTGAGGATGAGTCCTAGGTTTAGAGCCTGAGCCACCAGCCGGGTAGAAGGTGGTATCTCTTATCTACCTGGGAAAACCATGGGAGGTTGATAATCTGGGGAGGCCTTTACTGACCTTCCTCTAAAAATGAATTGTAGAGTTGTAACACTATCTACAAGAGCTCTGCAGAATCACACCTTGTGCCACGGGTCAATCCATGTCCAAAGGAAAGTCCCTGAAAGCCAGGACAGAGACCAGAGTCACAGCTTGACTCTCATAGCCCAGATATACTGCTTGCTGATGGCTCCACTCTGTTGTTTCTCCAAACCTTGGATCCCAAACCCTGTCTCATATCTAAAGACTAGGACTCCTCTTTTGCTCCACCTTCCTATATTCTGGACTTTTGGCTGCCAGTCTCTGGCCATACTCTGCCTCTGTCCCTTGCCTGACATGGGCCTTCATCTACTGCAGGCCTATGGAATCAAAGAAACCCAACCTTCACAAGTCTACCAGCTCCTTCCTGTTTACATTTTTCTCCACCTTCCCAATGTGCAGCTTTTAACCTGCCTTAGACCCTCTCTTGACCTTTCTTAGGCTAGTTTGAGTCTAGAATTTTTTCTCATGGAACTCCTGTCCCAAGGTTCTGTTGGAAGTTTGGTGAGCAGCCACACTGGTGACTGTTTTCTCTGCCAAACACATTCTCTTGGTTCCTCTGCTGCTCCTAAAGCTATTATACAGAGACCTAGCCAGGCCCTTTAAATTGTCTTTGCTCAGTTGGGAAAAGAATTAACATACCTGGTAGCAACTTCTAATGCAACTGCTGAATGCACAGACATCCCTTCTGGGTCTGGTCTGAACCATTATCATCTCTCACCTGTACCTGTAACAAGGTCTGGTTATATGTGTCTATAAGAAGAGATAACTGTCCTTACCACCCTACAGTTATTATCCATGGCTAATCCTGTTCAAATAGAAGTCTGATCACATCACACCTCTGCTCAAAATCCTGCAATTTCCCTTCCGTTTATCTCAAGGTAAAAGCCAAAATCCTTACAATGGACCAGAAGTTCCTTTACAATTAGAGGTTGTTACTTGGTCTGTTCATGCTGATATAACAAAATATCTGAGACTGGGTAATTTATGAACAACAGAAATGTATTTCTCACAGCTCTGGAGGCTGGGAAGTCCAAGATCAAGACACCGGCAAGTTTGATGTCTGGTGCGGGTCTGGTCTCTCTTTCAGGATGGTGCCTTGAGTGCTGCATCCTCTGGAGGGGACAGATGTTGCATTCACACATGGCAGAAGAGACAGAAAAGTACAGAAAGGGGGCAATCCCACTCCCTCAAGCCATTTTATCAGGCATGAATCCCATTCATGAGAGCAGAGCCTTCATAGCCTAATTACCTCCTACAGGCCTCACCTCTTAATACTGTTACGTTGGGGATTAAGTTTCAGTATGAATTTTAGAGGAGACACAAGCATTCAAATCATATCAAAGATGTACCCAATTGTTTCTTTTTTATTTATTTATTTTTTTGAGACAGGGTCTCACTCTGTTGCCCAGGCTCGAGTGCAGTGGCATGAGCATGGCTCACTGCAGCCTCCAACTCCCAGGCTCGAGTAGCTCCTCAGCCTCCCAAGTAGCTGAGACTACAGCTAATTTTTTATTTTTTGTAGATACAGGAGTCTGTGTTACCCTGGCTTGTCTCAAACTCCTGGACTCAAGCAATCTTCCCACCTTGGCCTCCCAAAGCGCTGGGATTACAGGCGTGAGCCACTGTGCCCAGCCCGTTTCTCAAACATGCCAGCCATGCTCCCACCTCAGGGCCTTTCCACTGGCTGTTCTTCTGCCTGAAATAGTCTTCAGATAACATACGGCTCACTTGCTCTACTCCTTCAAATCTGCCCATAAGGCCTATGCAGGCCACTCCATTTACAACTTCAACCTCCATCTAGCCATCCAATCTCCTGAACCTTGCCCTTTCATTTTCAAAATGACATTCTAACTACTATATCATTTACTCATCTAGTATGCTATTTCTTTATTTCTGCCTCCTCCAATAGAATTTAGGTTCCAAGAAAGCAGGAATTTTTGTCTGTCTTGTTTTTTGATGACTCCTCAATGCCCGGAACAGTGTCTGACACATACTATTATTGAATGGATCAATTAATAAGAAATTCATTACTAGTTAAGAGTCTAGTCTGTGGTCTTAGTGCTAGGTTTGAATTTCAGCTTCACCTTTTACTAGTTATGTGACTTAGAGCAAGTTTATTAACTTTTTATACCTCATTTTATACCTCATTTCTATCTGTAAAAAGAGAAAAAAAATTGCAACACTTCACAGGATTGTAGATGAGAAAATGCATGGAATGTGTTTAGCACAGTAGTTGGAATACAGAAAGTATTGTGTGGATGGCATCTATTACCTTCAACCTTGGTGGATGAATTAGACTTTGGAATAATCAAAAAGCCACCTGGACCAAAAACTGGTAAATAAAGTGGTTGCAATATGGATGGTTCTCTTTTGCGGTTCATAGACCAGCTTTACAAAAACAATTCTGGAAAGAAAAAAAAATAGCTACATTTATGTTTTAATCAATTCCAACATGGCCACCTGGAAGGGCAACACCCACTTGGCTGCCTAAATTGACATATATGTTAGGCCAATGGAGTCCCAATAGTAGAGATAAAAAGCCCTTGGAAGTTCTCTGCTGGACCTCCTGTTTTACCTACTCACTTTATGTTGCTTTTCTGCCAAGAAGAACCAAGTATTCTCTGAGTATCTGGGTCAAGAGCCTCTGGAGACAGTGCCGAAGAGGCTTTATGGAGAGGATGTCTCAGAAAGTGATACCCTGAACCAGACCGTGCAGTAACCTGAGTGTCATGAAGGTCTAGAAACCCAACCTGGGGAGCAGCAATCAGACACGGGACAGCTTATTTGCAGAACAGACTTTCTGGGGCCCAGAGGAGGAGGAAGGGCAGATTCACCCTGGATGGGCTGACCACCAGCCACTGCATTAGACCTCTGCAGCCTTAATTCCTCTCCCCTCTCCTTTGGCACCTCAGGGAAGACAGCATGAGCATAAAGGAAGGCCGAGAGTGACACATTCTACCCTACCACGCTGAAAAGATACAAAGCGCAGGATTCTTCCATTCTAGTTGTGCCCACTGTCCTTCTCCAGGGCCAAGCATATTCTTCAAACTGTATTAGAGGATCAAAGAGGGACTTGGAGACTGTCCTTCCTCATTTTAGAGAGGAGGGAGCTGAAGCCCAGAAAGAAGGGCATAGGGTGGCCCACCCTTATCCCCTCAACTCACCCAGAGGCCTCCTGCAGACAGTTATACCCACCAACGACCTCCTGCACCTCTCTGCCTGAGGGTGCCCTCTGGCCCCGCAAGCATGTTCAGCCTGCAGGTAGAACAGGCCAGATGTGTCTGGGAGTTCATACCCCAGAAGTGACCCTCAATCTACCAGGGAGATAATTTAAGATCCATTCCACAGAGTTTCTTAGAGGGTCCCCAGCAGGACTGAGTCCCAGTTGTCAGCACAAGCAAATCTGCACAGTTACATCCCCTTCATCAGCCTTCCTCCCTTCCCTTGCCCTCCTCCCCACTCCTTTGCCAGTCTATCATTTGGCTATTGCCACAACATGCTATATAACCAGGGGTATGCTGGAGCCAGCAGAGACCACACCCAAGAGTCAATTGTTTAAAAAGCCAATTTTATGAGTCTGTTAAGCACTGCTCCTATTAAAAATTAAATTCTATAACTTACGAATTATAGTTAAAACAGAGATACTCAAACTTATCACATCCTAATTATATTTTTCTGTTGTTTATGCTTTTGATGTTATTTACATGTCTTGTGTTATGTAGGTCGAGCATCCCTAATCTGAAAATCCAAAATCCAAAATGTGCCAAGGTTCAAAACTTTTTGGAACTGGGAAGAGATGCTCCTCAGTATACAGCGTTTCCATCATATACAACTCCACATTCTGTGACATCACATCGGTAGCCAGAAGTCAGCTATAGTGGGAGTATTATCACCATTTACACCATAGAAATCAGTGTCAGGGCTTGAGTTACTGCCGTGTTAGACTTAAAGTGACGGACACAATATTAGTAACATAGATTAAACTTTGTGTCATGTTTATAGCCCTTACATTATAAATACCACAATGCAATAGGGAAATATTTTTTTCAGTTTGTAAAAACTGTTATCTGATTCTGCAAAGAAGTCACTCATATGATTGACAAATGAGTGAAGTTTACAACATATATCTTAGTTGTTTCATTTTCATCATACTTGTTAACAAAAATAGCAATGAACATTTATGTCAGCCAGGAGGTTCGGCTGATTTGGGCCAGGCTTGGCTGATCTCTGCTGGACTGGCCATGCATCTGTGCTCAGCTGGTGGGTCTGTGCCAGCAGGGTCAGCTGGGAGTAAGAACGTCTAGAACGGGCTCGCCCAAGTTGACTGGTTCCCCTCTAGGTGGCCTCTCACATCCACTTGTCTCCCATCTCCCTCCATCAGGCCAGCCTGGGCATATTGTCAGGGAACTCTCTAAGTACCAAGAGAGGAATCAAAAACATACAAGTGCCAGCAGCTACTCCCTCCATTTGGTGCAACAAGGAAGTTGTAAAAACAATAAGATAATATCTGCCACTTGTTGAGGACTTACTACATACCAAGCACAGTGCTAAGCAGTTTAAACATTTAACAGGAGATTAATTTGGAAATTTTCTGACCTAGTTCAGGCACCAAATTTTAAAATAATAGGGAGAAATACCTTCATATTCCAAAGAGAACTGCTAAACTGGAGGCTGTAATCATTTTTGTTTCCTTGAACCCTTTTGGCAATTTAGTGAAGACTGAGGACCTCTTCTCAGGATAATTATTTTTAATGCACACAACAAAACATATAGGATTATAAAGGACACTAAATATGTTGAAGATAATTATTAAAATAATTTAGAGTAATGTTGCAATATCATAATATGCAGACTTATTGGCACAATAAATAATAAATAAATGAGATCTAAAGAAGAATCTCACAACTACCATAATGTTAAAGTTATCATGAGCATAAATAGTTTCTGCAACAAGTATAAGTGATATGAAAACATGTGTGACTTCCGTTGTTGACAAAGTCACAGGCACTGCTAATACCATGGTTTGTTCCCTACATTCATAATTAAAGGAAATGGTAAGATTCAGTTAGAAGTTAGAAAAAGTAAACATGTAATTTATTTCCCATTCAAGCTCGCAGATCCCCTGAATTTTATTCAAGGGGGTCTGTAAACACCAGACAGATTAAGGACACTTATGCTAGAATATCGAGGTGAGGCTTGCTAACAGGTGACTCAAAACTGGTTCAAGAGATCCTTAGTATTTTCCTTCTCTTCCTAAACAATTCAGTCCTAACATCATTAGCTGGGGTAGAGCAAGTTTAGTTCTGCAGTGGGGATGGAGGAATCCACAGGGCCTCAGGGTGGGGCATCGGAGTTCATGCAGAGTGAAGAAGGTGGCCCTGTGGAAGAGGTGGTGGCACCAGATACATACAAGGGCATTGATGATATCAGTATATTAGGAATAATAGAAGCCAGGTTTCTCACTGTTGGAAAAGAGAATTACAAATACAGAAAGGGGTGATATATCATAATTTGTGATCCTAATGTCTTTTTTTTTTTTTTTTTTTTTTTTGAGACGGAGTTTCGCTCTTGTTGCCCAGGCCGGAGTGCTATGGCAAGATCTCGACTCACCACAACCTCTGCCTCTCGGGTTCAAGCAATTCTCCTGTCTCAACCTCCTGAGTAGCTGGGATTACAAGCACACGCCACCATGCCTGACTAATTTTGTATTTTTAGTAGAGGTAGGGTTTCTCCACGCTGGTCAGGCTGGTCTCAAAATTCTGACCTCAGGTAATCCACCTGCCTTGGCCTCCCAGAGTGCTGGGATTACAGACGTAAGCCATACTGCACCTGGTTCCTAATGTCTTAAAATGGAGTCACTCCTGTCAAGTAACATTGAGCTAACAGTAAAGCTGCCCCTCTCAAAGTGATAAATATATATGTAATAGACTGAAGTGATAACACCTGCTGCTGCACAATACCACCCAAGACCTGCAGCAAACAAATAGGAAGTGAAAGGTGGCTGAGATATGAGAACAGACCCATCTGGAAGGATCATAAAAGCAGCCAGGACCCAGCTTTCTTCAAGACACTCTTGGAGGCTCTTCCTGTGAGAACACTGAGGCCTTCTCCCAACTGGAAGCTGCCAACAGAGGCTCCGCAATAGGGGTGATAGGGTAGAGAGAGAGAAAAGTAACAAAACCACACCCATGTCCCTCTCCAACCCCCACCCATCCCACCTTGCTCTCCCCCTACACCATGACTAGCATCCAAAAGGACCTCCAGACCCACTTGACTTGTCAGTGTGGTGGTCTCCCAAGCCATCGCTTTTCTTCACCACCCCCATTTTACTACTGCCTGTGTGAATATTAACCACATGATTGATGGGCCTCACAGTGTACCATGAATTTGAGCTACATAATTGGCTACTGTGTCACTGTGAAACTTCACTGGCTTCTATGAGAGTTAACACACCTAAGCAGCACCAACCTAATTAACGTAACAGGGAAAATGCTCAATGAGCCCTGGTGTTGGATTAGAACTGGAGACTTGTGTGAACTCAAGGTTTTCGATAGAGAAGTTAACACATGTGTATGTACACACGTACACATGTACACACACACACACACACATACATCCCCTAGCTCTGACCATTGAATGAGCCCAAGAGCAGCAACAGCTCACTAGCAACAAGCACAGCTAGCACTCAGATATTGGCTCCTAAATACTGTTTTCTACTAAAACAGACCGGGGCTCCTTGAAGAAATGGCTGATTCAAGGGCTGGAGTACAGAAAGTACAGATGAGCTTAGAGCCTCTTATTGTGCCAGAAAGCCAGGAAATGCTCATAAAATAATGGGGTTCATATTCACATGAAAGGAATACAGAAGCCAGCTTGAACGGGATCCTACTGGCCAAACCAGTGACAAATTTGAGCATCAAAATAATAGGAATTTAAATTCATTCAGTATAATAGGAAAACATGAGTCTGAACAGATAAATAGATAAGTTGAATGTTTGATAAGGAATGAGATGTTTATAGAGTTTCAAAATACCTCCCCATGAAATACATATCAATTACACAGGGAAAGAGTAGCTTTACAGTGAGAAAACCTAGAAGATACCAGCTTAATCAAGTAATCAAAGCTAACACCACCAGCAGTGGCATAAAGAGACATTTGTACCACTTGATAGGATGCAATGAAAAGAACATTACCTAACCTCTGTGATAATCACTGCCAAAAATGCATAATCTGAACATAACCATGAGGAAACATCAGACAAATCTAAACTGAGGGATGTGCTACAAAATAATCGGCCTGTAAACTTCAAAGAGTCAAGGTGCTAAAAATCAAAGAATGTTTCAGACTGAAGGATACCTAACAGACATGACATCTAAATACAGCAGGTGATTCTGGAATATATCCTTTGTGCTCCAAGGATGTTATTAGGATAATTTTGCAAAACTTGAATGGGGTAGTAAGGATGAGATGATAGCAAGGTGTCAATGTTAGTTTCCTGATTTTGATGGTTATATTGTGGTTACATAGGAAATATCCTACACTCCCTACAGTGTTCTAGGGTGATAGAATACAGGTTAGAAATTTACTCTCAGAAGGTACAGGGGGAAACAGTTCTTTGTACTGTTCTTCCATTTTTTTTTTTAAGTTTGGGATTGTTTCAAAGGCTGGTTCTGTGACCTATGGTCTATCACTTAACTTTTAGACAATAAATAAGGGGAAAAACTTGAGGGAAGATGGGGGAATAAAGATTTCTCCAAAGAGAATTGTGAGCTGGTATTTAGAGAATCCTGCTCATTTCAGTTGAGAGTAGGGACCTACGTCCCCACCTGCACACAAGCCTAGAGAATGGGTGTATCTGCCTGAAAGAGAGAGTGACATTTTGCCCCCAAGCTCGATGCCTGTGAAGGAGCAGAAACTCATAGAACCACTTAGCACTGCAACCAGAGCAGGGCATGTAAAGCTTTGAGCACGGCCTGCCTTCCAGAGTGGGGTGAACAGAGATACAAAATACCTCCAAGAACAGTGGGCACCGTGAAAGGCAGCTATATTTGAGTCACCTTGACAGGATTCAATCCCAAAGAATTTTCTGGTGGGCAAAGTAACCCCAGCAGCAAAAAGCTTGGGGTGCAGGGTTGGGGGATCAGAAGCATGGAGAAGAGAATTATAAGTGGTCAGCAGGAGACTACACCCCGCCCACCCAAGTCAGGGAACAGGGCAGTGGGCAGTGCCTGACATTCCTTTCAGGAATGGCGTATCTTCTAAGAACCTATGAAAGTGCCCCAAGAGAAAGAAAGCCAGCGTTTGGCTGATACCCAGGGGGTACCAGCACCAGAGAACAAATGCTCTAACATCAGACTAAAACCACGGAGAACCAACGGCAGCAGCGCAATCATGGGCAGAAGAGGAATAAAGGAGCAAGGAAGAGAAAGCTTAGAACAACAAAGCATGCTCTACCCTCACCCATAGCAAGTCCCAAGCCTGGATCAGACCTGAAAGTTTTGAGTTGGAAGAAAACTCCAAATTTTAATTCATATCAGAGTTTTTTAAAACCTTAAAGCATAACTACAATGGCTGAAAGTCACCAGATACCTGTGGACTACGCCAGGGACAGGAAAAGAGCCTGTTTAAAAAGTCATGCTGGAGAAGAAGAATGTGACTTTCTGCTTCTCCCTACCCGCTCCAGCTCATTCGATGCCCTGGTTGCACATGCATTATCCTGTTTATTCCTCACAACACCCTAGAAATTTGGCCCCCACCATGAGTCTGAATGAAAGAGATCCCAGTGCAAGGCTATCAGTCCCCAGTCACAGCACCCAGGGTGCTGGCCTTCCAGAACAAAGCATTGCTCCTCCCCCAGCTTCACTTGGGTGGTAAGCAAGTGGAGGCCCACAGGAAAGCCACTAGGTGGGCAGCAGAAACCGACAGAAGGTAATGCAAAGCACAGTTGCAGGGAATTTGTTTTGCTTGTGGTGGCTTCATGGGAAAACCACAGCTACAGGGAGGATTAGCAATCAGGGGTGGGTGGTTCTTCCGTGCAGAGGCATTGGCAGAGAACACATTGGGAAAGCGAAAAGCCCAACAAAGAAAATGCTCACACCAGGATGTTCAAAAACTAAGATTCTGTTTGTGCACCCATTGCAGTGGTCCTTAACCTTGGCTGCACACACCTAGGACTTTTTAAAAATCCCGATGTGTGGGCCCCAACCTCAGTGATTGCAGGCACGGGGATTTTTTTTTCCAAGTTCCCTAGATGACTCTAAAGTGTAGCCCAGGTAGAGAACCCTAGCTTCATTCAAGGAACTTTGTTCCCTATCAGTTTGGTGACAAACAAACAACAACAAAAAAAAGATAAAAATGTTCTGTCTCAATTACAAATATCAACTCCAGAATAGTTTTGGCTGAGCATGAGCCTCAACCCTGAAAAGTAACTAGTATGAAATTAAAACACACTAATGAATATTCAAGCATAGCCTCATTTGCTAGATACAAGTATAGCTATACAGATAGAGATAGATATAGAGGTAATAATATATCCATACACCTTGTGCTAGTGGTAAGATATGTATTTAAAAGTGTTTTTCCTGCAGTGGAGATGATCACCAGTTCATCTTATCCACACTTACTTACCTGGTCCTCCTTGCAAAGAAACACACATTAGGTATTTAAGAAGTCACAGAAAAGAGCAAAGCCATTCGACTCACCAGAAGATTGAAACAGCAAGGGCGGGGCAGGGGGGCGTGGAGGGGGTTGTTTCATGTAAACTATTCTTGAGCCAAATGAATCCCCACACTAACAGCATTTCCATCCACTCATTGACAATACTGTTTCAATAAATGCAGAAAGCAAGCAAGCAGACAAGGATTCTTCCATTTACAAGACTTTTACATTATGTAACTCCGATGTCACTTTCAACTTTCATCCCTGTTTTCGGATTATTTTTAATATTTTCCCATTACTCACATGAAAAGGAAAAGATCTGATCCCTCTGCTTGGAAGTCAGGGTCCTTCATAATCTGTTTCCACCCTAACTTTCTACCTTTATTTCCCTCTCTCCATCCCTCTCCAGAACAAATTATCTTTCACTAAGCTAGGAAGTCCACTTGCTATCCCAAAACTTTCTAAAGCCACCTTTTTTTCTTCCATATCTTTTTTCTGCATCAAAAAGTATTCATTCAGGCTAGGTGCTGTGGCTCACGCCTGTAATCCCAGCACTTTAGGAGGCCGAGGTGGGTGGATCATGGGGTCAAGAGATTGAGACCATCCTGGCCAACATGGTGAAACTCCCTCTCTACTAAAAATACAAAAATTAGCTGGGTGTGGTGGCATGTGCCTGTAGTTCCAGCTACCTGGGGGCTGAGGCAGGAGAATTGATTGAACCCAGGAGGTAGAGGTTGCAGTGAGCCAAGATTATGCCACTGCACTCCAACCTGGTGACAGAGTGACACTCCATCTCAAAAAAAAAAAAAAGTATTCATTCAAGAAGTATTTATTGGCTATTTTTCCTAGTTAAGACAATAATTAGTATTTAGTCCTCAATTAAAACAATAATATATTTAAATAAACACAGATACATATAATTGTCTTTTCTACAAATAAAAAGAAAATGCCACCCATATCATCAAATACTGTGATAGACCAATGACACCAATGGCTCCAATCTTTTATCCCTCTCTGGATCCTCAGGCAGCTTTACTTATCAAAAGGTAGAATATCTATCCCCATTCTTTGACTCTCAGTTTCCAACTTGCTTTGACCAGTGGGCAGGTTCAACAGAAGCCAAAGCTTAAAAGGAAGCATTCTAGTGTTTCTACTTTTGCTCATCTGTGATTGCTGCATGAACATGTCCAAGCTATCCCACTGGAGGCTGAGAAACACATGGCCCAGTGACTCTGCCCCACTCAACAGCCTATCAACTGCCAGACTCATTTGAAGCCAGAAGAACCTCCCAGCTGAGTCTGTCCTAATTCAGTCAACCCTGGCAACTATCAGGCATACTAATGGGTCCAACCAAGACCAGAAGAACTTCCTAGACAGGCCAACCTACACTGCCGTCCTGAGACCATGGCCTTAGTAAATACTCATTGCTTTCAGCCACTGTGTTTCTGGGTGGTTTGTTACACAGTATTATTGTGGTAATAGATAAATGATACAAGTGCTAAAATAACTGGACAGCAATAATTTAGATGAGGTAAAAACAACTGGACAAAGATTAGACTACAAGGTCTAGTAGTAGGACAGAATTATGTTGGGTGATTCACAACTGTGTCCCCTTTGCACAGCACAGGGACAGTCACAGGTGCTCAATAACATACGCTGCTGGATGAAGGAAACATCTGGTCATGACAGATCCTGGGCTGTAAGAGTCCTCGGAATGGATCATGAAATCATTAACTTCCAAACTTTTACAAATATAACTGACCGACTGCTATCATTTACTTACCTTCTTTCTTTTCCAAGTCAAAATCCTTAGCCAGTACACATAAACCACACAAGGAAAAAAATATTTCTGTAAATGGCTTCTTCAAACACTCAGATGGCTCTTTGCCCCCTCACAGAAAGTCATTTCTCTGCAGCTGCCAGGCTACTTCTGCAAGAGCTCAAGCCTAGCCAGTTACAGTAGCTGGTGTAAAAGCTAATCTTAGAAAACACACATCATTTCTCCAACCCGGTAATTAAGACCAGAAATCTGTAACTGAGACATTCATAAAACTGGGGTTTCCAAGTGCCAGCTTTCCCTTAGAGTTCTCCAGAATGGGTCAGACTGGGAGAAGCCTGCCCAAAACAATCTGATGGGCAGGAGAATGGGTTCTGGATGGGCAAGGGCCAGTGGGAACAGGCCCAATCCAGTACCTTTCAAAGCCTCCTCTCCTTCTAGATTCATGCCTCAGTACTTCTCTGTCCACCTTTGATCACTATTCAAGTGCCAGAGCTAACCAACCATTAACAAATCTACAATAAAAGAACAAATTTCTATGGGCAAGATTAGTAATGTGTTGGTATTTTGGAGCTCTGCCTTTATTAATGTCTCCAGTGGCCAGTTGTAAACAAGAAGCCTTTTAACTTATCAGAAGGACATTTCTATTTCACCCATTTTATCTTTCACAGAAGGGACCAGTTTCAACCAACTTTTTCCAGTCCTGACACTTGGATTCAAGTCAGAGACAGTTATTAAACTCACTTAGACAGTGCTTATTACTGAGTCCTGATTTATTCAAGTGCTTATTTACTGGGAAGGTACAGCCTCTCCTTTTCAAAATGCAAACTTTACTTCCGACTCCAGGCCTTGCAATTTATCTGGACGAAGTGCTGATATTGGCAGGGTACCTTTGAATACACTTTAGGAGTCTGTTTCTTTGATATAGCCAGGAGGGTAAAACTGCCATATCCACAGATGTCTTCAATTGCTGGGATATTCTCTTCCCACTGTGGAGACTTTTTCAATCTGTTTAATACTAGGGAGGAGTCAGGTTGCTATTTTGGGTTTAACTATGAAATATTTATTGGGCTCTAATTTACCAAGAGTTATTTGAAACTCTGGAGCCTTAGAAATTCAATTTTTTTTTTAAATAAAAATGAGCCTAGAAACTGCTCAAGTAATGGTAGGAGAAAGAGGAAGGGCCAGTCTGATTTGAAAAGGATTGGCAGACCAAGAGACAGGAAGGACAGGCTTTGAGTGTTGCAAATGCTTCTGTGGGTACAGAATGAGAATGCTACACAATACCTTACAGATCTTGTATTGCAAACTTTGCATTTTATATGAGGAAACTGAGGTCCAGAGAGTGTAAGTGACCTACCTGAGATCAAACAGCTAGTCAATAGCAGAATCAGAATTGATTTCTCTTTTCAATCTTTTTAGTTACAGGAAATGACCATGAACGCCATCTGTAATGACAGGGCAGTATAAAGAGCTTGGTGCTATAGCTACACATACATCAGAGGGAAGGGTCTCAGATCTTCCTGCCTCCACTCTGGGCCCAAGCTCAGCACATTCACATCAGTAACATTTCCCATTGTACATTAGCTTTCAAAAGTGGAGAATCTATTGTTTAGAGAAAGGTTTCTAAACCTCAGAACTATTGACATTTTGGTGCAGGAAGTTCTTTGTTGGGGGATTCTTTTTTCACAGAATTCTTGGTTCCTACCCATTAGGTGCCAGTGGCATCTAGTTGGTTCTCCGGACATTGCCAAATATCCCCTGGGTTGCAAAATCAGCCTAGTTTAGAACCATTGATTTAAGACAAAGTTCACCTGATATCCACTCAACACTCTACATAAGCATCATTGAGTTGTATGATTATTTGTCATAATGGTGAGAAAGGTGGAAGACCTGGAGATTTAAAGAGAAATAATTGATATCTGTTTAATTCATCATTGTATTCTCTTGCACCTAGCACATTCATTAGTACAAAAAAAGTTGCCCTCCATCTTCTTAGAAATTAACATAATTAAAACATAATTTATTACTAATAAGTGTTAATTTATTAATCCATAAAACTTTGAATGCTTTGGGTTTGCAATCAAATAACTTTCCTTCATGTTTATTCTAGTGTACAGTGGGTATTCTTTTCCTAATGATCATTGTGGTTCTTCTTTTAAAAATTCACAGCCTGAAGAGTGCACAAAGGACACAAATGTAGAATAAAAACAACTCCACCAAATAAAAAAGTTAATTTAAAAAAAAAACCTCATTCACATTTGATGCTTTACCAAATTTAAATTCATCCTGATGAATGTACAAACATCCCAAGGTGGATTCGCCTGGATTAGCACAATCAGATTGCTTTCCTAGCACCCAGCAGTGGCTAGTGGAGAAGAAACTGTTTCAATGGGGTAGAGAGGAGCAATAGGCCCTCGGCACTCAGCAGTCCCAATTTCATTTCATGGCAAACTCTCATTCTGAAGCAATTCCAAAGGTCTAGGGAATGTAGCAATTTGTAATTTTGTTAAGGTACCAGGTTCCATCCTTCTCTACTCGCTGAAGATGTGTACAAAGTAGCTCTGACAAATGATTTGTTGTTGTTGTTGTTGTCTTTGGGACAGAGTATTGCCCAGGCTAGAGTGCAATGGTGCTATTTCAGCTCACTGCAACCTCTGCCTCCCAGGTTCAAGTGATTCTCGTGCCTCAAGCCTCCCGAGTAGCTGGGATTACAGGCACGCACCATAATGCCCAGCTAATTTTTGTATTTTTAGTAGAGACAGGGTTTCACCATGTTTGCCAGGCTGGTCTCAACCTCCTGGCCTCAAGTGATCTGCCCACCTTGGCCTCCCAAAGTGCTAGGATTACAGGTGTGAACCACCACGCCTGGCCTGACAAATGATTTTTAAAAATTTGTTTCTGTGTAAAAAATAGCCATCAAATGAGGGATAAAACTTCAGGGGAAGTTGGAAAGGTAGTTAACTGCAGTTAATGAGCAAAGTGAGGGTAAGCACAGAAGCATTCAACTCAGTGGGAATGTGAATTAGGAGGAAACCAAGAACTCATGCATACATTCTCTTATTCTTTATTCTCAAGTCTTGGAGGGGTCAGAAAGATCTGAAGTATAGTCTTCTGGGATGTCAAAGTTCTATTGTAAACTCTTACTTATCCAGAAACATATCAGGAAGGGGTCTGCTGAGTGAGGGTCTAGAGCAAGGGAATTTTGAGCAGCCTGAGGCTACAGGCTTGGGGAGGAAAGTGGGAAGAGGTGGAAGCCAGGGAGGTTTCAGGGCTGCCTTCCCAGGTGGCTCTTATTTAACTTCAGAGTGGGCTCCTGCCACACTGAGCTCACTCTGGGGTGGTAGGTATAAAAGAGCAGCCTAGGGTCAGGGTTGGACCTCAGGTCCTCTGCCTCCTCTCAGACCTGTCGGAGTACCTTGGCTATAGAAGGATGCTAAAATGTCAGGAAAACAGATCAGGCCTGGAGAGGCGCAGGCAGTGCCCTTCCAGGGGAATGCAGGAGGCTGAAAGATGCCTATTCTCCTGCAGAGTCACTGGCTGGAGGAATGGGTGTGTTTTCCAAGACTCACCAAGCTGCTCTCATTATCTTCCCTGCTAGAGCCACCATCAACGCCCAAAGAACCCAGACCCAGTAATGCCTTCGGCTATGCAGTTTCCTGTCACATGGCCCTTCCCTAAAACCTGACTGAAAAGACCAGCTGTATATCTTATTTCAAAGGGTGCCTAGGGGGTGGATCGCCTGCTTGGCTGCACTCCCAGCAGCCCCAAATCTCTGACTAACCATGACTCTGACTAGCCAGCAGGAAGGTACTCACACTTGGTTCTACAACCATCCACAAAGCTGGAGAGAATCCTACAACTATCCTTCTTCAGAAAGAGTCATTGTCCCATTATGTGCCAGGTGCTTTACACAGCTTTATACTTTGTAACAACCCTCCTCATAATAACATAGAAAAGTGCATATTTACAAATGAGGAAACTAGGGTTTGGAGAAGTTAAGTAATTCGCCCAATGTTGCACAATCTGTAAGTGATCTGGCTGGAAGAGAATCCTGTGTTCTGTCTACGACAGCAAGGGATATCCAAAACCCAGGAAAGATACAATATTTAGGCCAAGTCCAAACAAGAGGCTCCTCTCCTGTCTGAGTTGTTACTTCGTCCGACCTGGCAAGCTTTGCCAAGGCTGTATCTCTTCATCCGCCTGCCATATTGACACTCGGGATTCTGTGGCATCCTGAGAGCATCCCTGCAAGTGCCTATGGGCACTCCTGGCCCTGAATCTGAACTTCCTGCTACACCCAGCCTAGGACCTTCAGAGATTCAGTGCAGCTAATCTCTCGAAGAAGTCAGTCCCCACATCCCAACCAAAGACCTCAGGTACAGAGACAGCAGGACACTTCTTGGAGTTGGAGACAAATGGTTAGTCTTGGTCTGCCTACAGGTCCAGAGCTTCATTGACTAGTTTCCTGGGGCAATTACAACAAATTCACGAATTTAGTGGCTTACATCAACACAAATGTATCATCTCACAATTCTGTAGGTTAGAAGTCTGACACGGTTCCTGTTGGACTAGAATCAAGGGGTCAGCAGGGGGGCGTTCCTTGCTGGAGGCTCTAGTAGAGAATCCATTTCCTTGCCTTTCCAGCTCCTAGAAGCCACCTGCATTCCTTCCTTCTTGACCCCCTCCCTCCATCTCCAGAGGCAGCCACAGCAGGTTGAACCTTGCAGGCATCGCTCTTTGTCCGTAGTCCCATCTTCCTCCCACTCTTCTGCCTCCTTTTCCACTTTTCAGAACCCTTGTGATTCACTGGGGTCCTCGCAGATAATCCAGCATGAACAACCCATCTCAAGGTCCTTAACTTAATCCACCTGCAAAGCTCCTTTTGCCATGACAAGTAACATAATCAGAGGTTCTAGGAATTAAGATGTGAACATCTTTGGAAGGGGTTGGGGTGCACACCCCATAAGGCCAAAAACTTTCCTCAGATCATTCTCGCACACAGAAACACCGGTATTTTCCAACTCTAGCCTGGAGCTGTCTTGGACTGTGAACAAGCCGAGGACAGCACCGCCCCTGTCTTCTTAACAAGTGTCTGACACATGGCAAGCAGTCAGTGGGAACTGACAAATGAATATGTGGCCAAGAAATGGGCCTCTCCCAACTGCCTTGAACTCAGTGACCTGAGATTACTCACATCTCCCTTCTGCCTGATGGTTTACTGGCAAACATAACCCTCCTGGTCGCTAGTTCCCACTCTTCATACCCACCCTCAGCATAGAGCATGAGCTGACTTTACCTACCACATTGTTCCTCGGCCTTCGGCAGGTGGTGATGAGTTTGCAAGTATGGAGCTATTGCCATGGAAGACTCTGGAAAAGCCCTCAGGATGTGACTGTGCTGACCAACCCCCTCATGCCAGGGGTTGAAATCTACAGAAGTATTAGGTTGGTGCAAAAGTAATTGAGGTTTTTGCAATTGAAAGTAGATTTCCTTTGCAAAAACTGCAATTACTCTTGCACCAACCTAATATCCCTACTCTGTGAAGCATTTGGGTGACACTACATGTGGACGCTCTTAGAGTAAAACTCAGACTGTTAAAAATACAAAATAACTCTTGCCAATGATTTTGTAAAGGGAGGTATATGATGCCCCTCAACATCTGGCTCCTGCCCACCTCTCTAGCGTCTGCTGCAGCACATGCCCCTGCCGTCTGGTTTTAAGGAACAATGACATCACACCCTCACCTTCAACATTTGGTACAACCCTCTGCGGAGTTTACCCCAATTTTGAGATGAGCAAACTTAGAGTAGATAAAGAACTTGCCCAACATCACAGAGCTCATACACAGGACAGCCAAGTTTTAACCCAGCCTCTTAAAAATGAAGTACTTTCTTCCTCACTACACAGCCTCCCAAACAGTGCAATGACACAGTCCCAGGACCTTACCAGGTCACCAGAAGTGTCTACTAAACACAGGGCTGCCTGGGCCCAGCCAATGGGACGTTAATTCTGGGCAGCCCTTTCCCTCCTATTTCCCATTCTTTCTACGAACTTTTGGATCAAAAACTCTGATGAAAGTTATCATTTCTAAGACAGATTTCCCTCTAGGTTTGCATGTATAGTAGAAGGGATTTAGGTTAGACAAGTGGAGAACTTGCCCACACATTAAGGATTGGCTTAAATAATTGGATTAAATTTCCCAAACATAAGAAGAATGAGACACTGGAGCAGGGTTATTGAATTGTCTTTCCTTAGAATGTTTCACAATGCAGGCTGCAGACCCAGTAATTAACTAATGCTATTCACAGCCTTCTCCAGAAATTAAAAAAAAAAAAAAAAAAAGACACGGTCTTACTCTGTCGCCCAGGCTGTAGTGCGGTGGTGCCATCACAACTCACTGCAGCCTCCACCTCCCAGACTCAAGCAAACCTCTCGCCTCAGCCTCTCAAGTAGCTGGTAGTACAGGTGTGCACCATCACACCTGGCAATTTTTAATTTATTTTTATTTTTATTTTTTGTATAGACAGGGTCTTTCCATATTGCTCATGATGGTCTCAAGCTCCTGGGCTCAGACAATCCTCCTGCCTTAACCTCCCAAAGTGCTGGAATGACACACCGTGCCCAGCCAGCCTGTGACTTTTGCAATGATAGCACCATCATAGCACTTTGCAGAGCTGCAAGCCCCAGGTACTTGGAATGGAGGAGAGCAGAGGGAGTTCACAGCTGCCACCTTTCAGAGGGAAACTTTCAGAGGGAACTTTCACTCTGGATTTGGCTCTCAAACTTTTATAGGCATCAGAGTCATCACAGATTGCTGGCCCCAGCCCGAGTTTCTGATCCAGTAGGTCTGGGGTAGGATCTGAGAATTTGCATTTCTAACAAGTTCCCACGTAATGCTGATGCTGCTGGTCTAAACTTTAGTAGCCTCAGTCCCATCTAAACACTAGGATTTAGAAGGGATCTGGGTTTCCTCCCTTCCCATAGCCTGTGAACTGCCCCCAGGGTTGCAGGACAGCCACGTGTTTTTAGAACTTTGTCTCAAGATCTTGCTGGGGCTGTGATCTTTCACAAAAGAGGAGTTAGCCCTCTCTCCCCACCACAGTTGAGATTAGGTCTTTTCTTTTCTCTGAAAAGACACTAATCCTAAGCATTCGCCAAGGATGGGAGCTGTCTGCTTACCGAGCTGCCACTGGCTTGGCACCGATGTTTGCTTAACCTCTGCTCAGCCGTCTTCTGAGGATTTTCTTGTCCCGCCCTTGGTGGGGCTCATGTGTTTCAAGTTCAGTCCTGAGAAGCCTCTTATTTACCAGTGTGAGGAATCTGGGTTTTCTTCCTGCACGTGCTCCTTCTGGATCCCCTACTTTGGCTGTTTGCCATCCCACAGCCTGGCCAGACTAGGGGATGCGGACGGCCCAAACCATCTGCCCCAGGAGGGAGGGGTAGTTTATCACTGACTGTTGGCACATGGTGATAATAAAAAGCAGTTTGTTTTACTTTATTTTATTAGCATTTTTAAATGTAGCCTGCACCTGGGGCAGACAGCTCCTCCCCACCCCCACCTTGGTTTTCCAAGGCCATACAAGGTTGCTATTCTACAGGCCTTTAAGTTAAGTACCATTCCCAAAAGGGGCATAGCCACAGGGTCTCCTGGGAGCAGGATTCAGAGTCTAGAGACCACCCCCCAGTTGTCCTAAGAGACTTTGGGCTGCAGAAGGCTTCCTCCCACCACCTGCCCCCCGCCTCCCCGTCTCCAAGCCCCAGTATCAGTCTCCTGTGTGCTCACTGTTCCCTTCTCCACCCATTAATCAAAACCTGCTCAGCCTCCTGCCTCAGCAGATCAATGATCTGTCAGAATCATTCTCCTTAAGGTCTTCATGGAAGAGCAAGACTTCTCCCAGACCTTGCTGCACCTAAAAAATCAGGGCTCCTAGATTGTCTGTTTGCAAAAGATCATATTGCTAGTGGTGGCAATGAAGCCATTTCAGGCCCCAAAAGCGGTCCATTTGGAACAGGTAGCTTCTGACCCCTCAGATCCCCCTGTGTAGGTGAACCCTGAATATTCTATGACATCAGCCTTCTTTTAATAACCAAACAAAATGACCCAAGCCCCTGTATTAGGTCATTCTTGCATTGCTATAAATACCTGAGAGTCAGTAATTTATAAAGAAAAGTTTCAGGCTCACAGTGCTGCAAGCTGTACAGGAAGCATGGTGCCAGCATCTGCTTGGCTTCTAGGGAGCCCTCAGGGAGCTTTTACTCATGGCAGAATGCAAAGTGGGAGCTTGCACATCACATGGTGAAACCAGGAGCAAGACAGAGAGGGGTGGGGGCAGGTGTCACACACTATTAAATGGCCAGATCTGTGAACTCAGAGCCAGAGCTCACTTATCACCAAGGGGATGGCCCAAGCCATTCATGAGGGATCCACCCCCATGATCCCAACACCTTCCACCAGGCCCCACCTCCAACATTAGGGATTACATTCAACATGAGATTAGGGTGGGGACATCCAAACCATAAAAACCCCTATCCCATGGGAGTACAGTGCCCTCCTGGAGACTCCTGAGGGAAGGCAAGAGTGGGAAGACATATGGTCTCCTGGGACAGGGAATCTCTTAAAATTGAGTATTAGTTATCAGTGTTCTTCAAGTTGCTATTGTGGCCTTATCTCTTCCAACCTCTTTAGCTGGCTCTTTCCCTTACTCATCTTCTCCCAGTTCTCCAGCCTCTGAATCTCTGTTTCTCCCTTCCATCCCCAAACTGCTGAGGGAAAATGGAAATCTTCTGTTACTTTATTATACAAAGACGTTTAAGTCTGAACTCTCCTCTCTCCAGAGGCTTCAGGGCCTCTTTTACTCATCTGCTTAATAGGTTTTCCTTAACAAAGAACTAACATCCTTGGCATGAATTCCATGCTTCCAGTGCACAGTGGAACTGCAACAGTCATTTTTGGTTTGAAATAGCAATTTTTCCTTCCTTGCTACCTAGGCAATTTCCTCTTCTGCCTATAAGCCTTACTTTGATGCCTAAACCATAAGAAACTTCTCTTAGGGCCAGTTCATTTTTCTCAATTATTTATGCATATATATGTATTTTTTCCATAATGTTGTAAAACCACTTCGAACATTACTGAAAAACAAAAAACATGATTCCATCACTCTAACAACCACTTGCATTTTCAAATGCTCCATTCTAGTCTCTGTCCACCCACACATATATTTTAAGGCATCTATGTTTTCCTCTTCTGCTTTTTGATTTTACATGACACGACAAACAACTTCCCATGTCTTCATTGCTATTGCTTTAATCGCTGTATAACATTCCATTGAATTATTGTCCTATAGTTTAGCTACCCATTCTCCATCACAAAAGCAGGGATCTTTGTCTCTCTTATTCAGTGATGTACCCCAAACAGTGGGATACAGTGCCTGGCATATAATAGGACTTCAAAAAATATTTGTTAAATTGACTGAATGAATGAGGCACTTAGATTGTTTCTAATTTCTCATTGCTATAGACAAGATGCAATACACATTTTTAAGCATATAACTTTTTTGGCTTTTTTCCCTGATATAAATTTCCAGGACTAGATTAATAAAAACAGCAGCAGCAGCAATGATGGTGATAGCTAACATATATGAGCAGATACAACATGCCAGGCTCTGTGATGAGCACTCTACAACCATTATATCTTTGACTCTTCACAGCATCCCTATGAGAAAAGTACTAATTATCCCCATTTTACAGGTGAAGAAACAAAGAACTGGTTATTTGCCCAAGGTCACACAGTTTGTACAGGGCAGAGATGGCATTTGAATTAAGGCTTATACCAGTCCAGATTCTAAGTTCTTTTTTTTTTTTTTTTTTTGAGATGGAATCTCGCTCTGTCGCCCAGGCTGGAATGCAATGGCGTGACCTCAGCTCACTGCAACCTCTGTCTCCCGGGTTCAAGTGATTCTCCCACCTCAGCCCCCCAAGTAGCTGGGATTACAGGTGCAAGCCACCACACCCAGCTAATTTTTTGTATTTTTCGTAGAAATGGGGTTTCACCATGTTAGCCAGGATGGTCTCAATCTCCTGACCCTGTGATCCGCCCACCTCAGCCTCCCAAAGTGCTGGGATTACAGGCATGAGCCACCATGCCTGGCCTCTGGCTCTAAAATATTAATGGCTCCTGTTGTCCTCAAAGGAGCTCAATCTAGTACAAGCAAGCGAATCACTTGATACCCAAATTCTGATGGCCATCAGTGTAGGGACACAACCTGAGCACAGGCTGATGGCAGAGATAGCCTCAAACTCAGCTCCTGCCATAGACAAAGCTCAGCCTGCCTCGTGTTGGCCTCCCAAGCCCCAGAAAGACACTCTTTCTGAGAAACAAAACCAGGCTTCCATGATCTGACCTAAAGTGCTCATCCTTGAAGAGATTACCTTTACATATGATATAGCAACCATTTACTTATTCACTGCAATAGAGGGCATCTAAATATTTCTCATTCTTGGCCTTTAATCAATGGTTTTGTATTTATATTTGAGATGATCTCAAAACTTATAAGAATAAAATAAAACCATGTTGCAAAGTGCAGAGCAAAAAAGAGCTTGAAAATAGCCTAAGACCTTCCTCAGTCCTCCTTCCTTCCTCCCTCTCTTCATCCTACAACGAATATATCCAGACTTTGGGGTGGGGTACCAATTGCATAAGACCCCAGGGTATCTGTGCATGCACATCAGAAGTAAAGTACTCCAGGAATTCCTAAAAATTACCTCCCTAGCATCTCATTTGTGACCACGGACACAAATAATGAGAATGGAAAACATCCTTGGCCAGGGAAGTCAGCTGTTTCTGTTCCCTGATTTTGAATCTGTGAGCAAAGCTTTGCTGTCTCGTCTGGAATCAGAAAGGTCAGTTTAAGGTTAAGCCCAAGTGAACGGTCCATCATGAAGTAAACACAGCACAACCCAGGACTATGTGCAATGTTATTCTTTCACCTTCTTCCTGGAATTTCAGAGGTTGTACAAATGGAACACTAAAGTGAACAAAATAATGTAACAGTGCAAAACAATGTCAGTGGAGAAATGTTTACTTGAGGATTCAAAAAAGAAACAAAACATACTTTAACTATGAATGTGCCTATCTCTCCTCCCAGCTCCCTAAGTCCCTCTTTCCTCAAAAGAAAAAATTATCCTTTCTTTTTTTCTACCAGACTGTGTTGTTTCCAAAACCCTTTCTTTCTCCCTCTCTCTCCTAAATACACAAAGAGAAAGAAACAGGACAGTAGAAGTGGATGGGAAAGCTGAAAACTCAGCAAACCCAGTGGTTTTCAAACTTTTTTAAACCAAAAAATATGATTATGGACAAAACTTATTTGTAAGCTGAATTAGACAGCTATAGCTGTGTAACAAAACACAACAGCTTATGGCAGCATGTGTTCTTGTGCTAACAGATCAACAGGTTGACTATAAGCGGATCTAGGCTGGACTCGGCTCTGTTTCAGGCTACAGGTTGGGTTTAGGTCTGTTCTACACCCCTCTTCTTCTCCTTGGACCAGTGGCTCCCTGCAGCATATTCTCACAGCAAACAGAAGAGTACAAGAGGTAAGCCAAACCATGCAAGTACATTTAAAGCCTCTATTCACATCACATCCCCCCACATTTCATTGGCCAAAGTTAGTCATATAGCCAAGCCCAAAGTCAGTAGAACAGGGGAGTTATGGTCCGCTCCAAGAGGAAGAAGGAAGGGAGCAATTTTTATTGCTGACCAATAATCCAATCTCTCATAGAAGCCAAATATATAACACAGAATAAGTGGCTTTTTGCTAGTTGAATGAGGGATGAAGGCCCTCTAGACACATGCTCTTCCCCATCCCCAAATTCCCAATGAGTCCTCTGGCAATCCGGCAATCCCCCAAGGCATCAAAGAACACAGCATGAAATGCAAGGCAACTCTCCCATTTTACAGATAAGAAAACTGAGGTGCAAATCATCCTAATAACTCATCTACTATCTGAAAAGTACCAGGTGTGGGGCTACAAGTAAGGAGATCCTTTCTATGCTTTTCCGAATGTAATGACAACTGGTCATTTTCCAGTCTCTAGTCATAGTTACAGGGATTATAATGGATAAAGAGTTTACAGTTTGTGTAAATTGCTTGCAGCTGGAGAAAAATGTTCACAAACCAGGTAGCATAGTAAATAAAGAAAAGGAGGAAGTGAAGAATACCATTCTGACTACTGACCGAATCTCAAACTATTCATTTCACAGTAAGTAAGTGAGAACTAACTACTTCAGTCCCTGCCACCCAACCATGATTCCATGTAAGTTACAGCAGTGACCGACAAAATAGGAGAGAACACAGTTGAGTTAAATTCTAAGTGTATATATGATGAGGAAAATCGTCAAATGAAAGAGTGAGGATGGGATTGATTGTATTTCTATCTGTGGATAAATGAAGGCTTTAGAAGCCAGAGAACCAGGAAAAGGGCAGAAACTGTTGCAAAGTGGCACTTTGTCAGCACTAGAGGCACTAGGGGAGCTCCCTGGTCTAAGGAGTTCAGCCACCAGGGAGACCTGAGAAGTCCAGCTGGATTATGTAGCAGGCAGATGTTAGAAACAGAGAGTAGGGTCAACACCTTGAAAGACAGCCACTTCAAGAGACACTAGAGTGAGACTAGGGAAATACTGGGGTCCCAAAGACGGCTAAATGTTTCAGCCTTACTCAGCCCATGATTCCAAAGTCAAGGATTGGTAGTACAGAGGGTCCCTTTCAGTGGTTAGAGGTTAGAAGGGAGACCAACGCACTCCAGCATCTGGGGATGAGATGAAATGGCGAGGCTATTCCCTGACTTGAGAGTGCCAAGGCCTTCCTTGTCCAGTTCCCTGGCATGGCCCTCAGCTCAGCTCTTGTCCCCCTTGCCTCTCCAGGCTTGAAATGTCAGAGCAAGTAGACTGCACAGGCCACTACAGGTGCTGAAGCTTTTAACCCATCCAATCCACATGGGGACCCCTCGGCAGTGACTTGTGCTGTGCCACCAGAACTAAGCAGGAACCACATTTCCCAAAGTTCCTTCCTCTATGGTTCCAGATTAAAGCTGGCAACAAAAGAAATCTGTGAGAGGATTGGAAGGCAGAAGGGAAGCAGTAGCCATTCCACTCAGGAGGTTTAATTAGGGACCCGGCGCAGCAGCAGCTCACACATATCTCAGACCTGCTGCCTCACCTTGATGGAGCAGGGCTCCAGTACCTCCGGCTCCCTGGGTCTCCTCCAGCCCAGAGTCCTGACCCAGGTGCATGTCCAGGCCTGAGATGAGAGGCATTGGCTTTTCCTGCAGGTCACTGTGTTACCACTGCAGGTGGTGAGAGTCAGAGACATGGTCCAGTTTGTTCTTGCTCTCCCCCTTCCATCCACTTTCTGTCCCATCTGTAAGCCCTGCTGACCCGAAGAAACGTCAAGCCCAACACCAGATACAGAGGCAACAGCCTTGCCTAGACTTTTTAACTAGTTTTCATAATGGGTAAGTTTAATCCCTATGATTAATCCCTTATTCCATGTCATACAGAGTAGCTCTGATTTCCTGATCAAATGCTAACTGATACAACCAGCTACTCCCATGGCCTTAGCAAATGCAAAGACCCTCTGTCAATGCTTCCCATGTGGTTCCTCTGATCAGAATACTGATGCTTCCTCCAGCTTTCTGCTTTCTTGACTGAACTTTTACCACTAAACCACTGCCACCATCACCACCACCACCACAACTACCACCACCACCAAATCATTATCATCATTACTACAACCACCTCCACTGTCATGTTCACCACCATCAAACCACCATCATTAACACCATCATTGCCATCATCACTACCATTACTGCTATCACCAGTATCATCAACACCACCATCACAGTCACCATTACTGCTATCACCAGTATCATCAACACCACCATCACAGTCACCATTACAACTACCACCACCATCATCACCACCACCCCTATCACTATAGCCATCACCTGCCACGAAAATCAGCACTACCACCACATCAACACCCTCACTGCAACACCGCCATTACCATTATCATCATTCTCGTTATCACCATCACTCCACCACCATCATTCTCACCAGGCCACCACTACCACACCATCACCCCTCCTTTACCTCTTTTCATCTTCACAGCAGTCTCATCCAGGTCAGATTGTTCCTAGTTTACAAATGAGGAGATGTTAAGTAACTTGTCAGCAATCAAGGAGAGAGTTAAACCCAGGTCCAACCTCAAATTCCCTATTATTTCACTACACTACACAGCCTCCAAAACTATGTTTGACAAAGGGCAGTCAATGGTTAATGGAAAAAAGGACTTAAAGCAGCAGAATTGTGCTGATCAAGAAAGGAAGGGCAGAGGAATAGTAGCTAGAAGGCATAAGGCAGGCAAAGAAGGGATGGATTCAGACAAGATCCCCCAGAGCAGAGGGGCAGAAGGGGGTTCCACGTGGGTGGCAGTACTGACCCAAAGCCTGTGTCTAGGATTCAGAGAGGAAGTGGCCTTGCTCCTGCAGACCTCAAGGCAAGCCCCAGAGGAAAGCTCACCCACTGCATGAAGGGCAGAAATCAGAGTCCGAGGGGCCAGTGAGTTAAAAGGGGCGAGTCAGAAACGACCCAGGGAAGCACCTACAATGCCACTGAATGCCTTAGCCAGGGTGGTTCTCAGTCCTGGCTGCGCAATAGAAGCAGCTGGGGAGTTAAAAAATGTACTAATACCCAAGCCCCACACTCAACATTTCTATTATTTTTGAAATGCTTCTCAATTCATTCTAATGTGCAGGAAGGGTTGAGAAGCAATGCATTAACCCAACAACACTCTGGAATCATGCTTTCCTTCCACCTGAGCCCTCAGAATTCCCTCACACTCTAGTACAAACTAGCTGGGCTCTTAAACCAAGTGTCTCCAGGTGCTAGTCAGTGGTAAAATAGAAGAGAGAAACGGATCCTTCCTAGGATAGGGAAAACATGAGTCTAATTTTAGATCAAGGAATCTACCCTTTTATTCTGGGGTCACAAAACTAGGTAATTAATCCATAAGTTGAAACAATAAGAAAAAGAAGGTAAGCTGAAGGAGACCCTCACTGTTTGGTAAGCGGCTATTCCTCTCCCCAGCCTGGAGGTGAATTTGCCTTATTATCTACTGTATTCATATACTTAATAGAACAAGATAAATTATAAACAACAAGAGCCACTGTTAGCATTTGCTGAACACTTATTGTGTGCCGGGCACTGGGTTAAATCTTTTAATTCTCAAGGTAACCCTATGTGGTGGATGCTAAGATATTCCTCATTACACAGATGAAGAAACAAAAGCCCAGGGAAGCTGAAGAACTTGCCCAAGCTCACATCAGCAGCAGAGCTGGGATATGCACAGGTATATGCCTCCAGGGTCCACACTTCCAACTCCACACCACACAGCATCCCAATCGCCATGGGTTCTGGGATAAGTATTACTGTCCCCATTTTACAGGTGGGGAGACTGAGGCTGCTGCATCTTACTAGCACAGGCTGGATTTGGAACCTCCATAAGTAGAATATACCAGAAGAGCTGAGCAGCAGTTTGACCTACAGGCAGAGAAGTTTCTAAATGCCCAGTTCTTCCCCTATACCACCCCACACTTTATGCTCAGAGGCTACACAGAAATCACATGGCATGACCTTTCAAAATAACTGCATTTTTAAAAATCAACTCAAGACCCAAACCAGTATTGGTATGTGAGCCGAATCTGAAAATGACACGTAAATAGATGGAAAGGGCAAATCCAACCGCGCTGTACGTTGAGCAAAACATCTCAAATTATTTGTTTCAAATATTTTGCAATTGGCAAGACCCAAACCACACTTTTCCAAGCATTCCCTTCTCCACCCCACCCCACACTACCCAGTTTTACATTGTAAGCCCATGTGTATTTCCCAAAAAAATGTAATCCATATGTCTCTGAGCTGTTTACACTTAACTCATCAAATTGTTGTTTGCTAAGAGTGTCTGCTGCCCATGAAGCCTTCTAAGACTGTCTGTGAGGCCTTCAAAAGCCCCTTTCTGCTTCTTTTCTTAGAAACAGGAAGCTACATTTAGCCAAGGGCAAATGAAATTGAACATGTTGGCACTGGGAGGGAAGAGGTTCCAGGGCCAAAAAGTTTGTTCTTGTTCTCAACATGGCAGAATATCAAGGAAGGTCTCTCTGAGGCGGTATTTCAAAGCCCAGAAAACCTGCTCTCGGTGGAATACCAAGCTCAAGATTGAGTTCAGTTTTGTTTTCAGCCCTGTTCACCGTCCCTCTATATGCCATGGTCCCTACAATGGTTCAAGAATGTCGCAGGGAGCAAGCAACAAATCCGTGACCTGCTGGTGAGACCGATGATATCAACTGCTGTGGTAGAAGTAATACTGGCTTTCCACCTCAGCAGCTAAAGGTCTTGCAAGTTCTGCTTTTCTATCTGCCTTTTAAAAAAGCATGCACGTATATAGACAACAAACCAAACACTTTTCAAAACAAAGCATTCCATCTGATACAGTTTAACTCATCCATGTTTTTTGGCTTTAGCAAAAGGTTTTAGTTTAGTTTTATTTTTTTTAATTGCTTAAGTTCAGCTAACTTATATCCCTTGGGAAAACTGATCTATGTAAATGTGATTTAACTAAAGGGGTTTGAGCCACTCACATGTGTTTTACATTTTCTAATCATCCTGAGCTCTGTACGTGGTGAGCAGACTGAAAAATGATGGTGGTCTCATTTCAACATCAATTTTTATCCATTCTATCTCCCAAGAATGCCAAATGATGGCTGGAGAGTCTCTCACTTCCTGTTTCCAGACAATCAGAAGCTGGTATTTATGAAAACTTGGAAGTTTGTGAAGTCGATTGCATGGCTAGAAGATCCAAAGATGGCAATTCTTTAAGATATCTACATTCATTAAATTGGCTAAAACTTTAGAAAAGATTCCTTTTAAATATTATATTTCCCTGATTAAATTAAGTTCAACAAACATTTAATATGCCTACTGTATTAGGCATTGTTGCATAACAAATTACCACAACCTTACCGGCTTAAAATAATATACATTTGTTATCTCAGTTTCCACAAGTCAGGAGTCCAGGCATGGCTGAAGCAGGTCCTCTGCTCAGCTGTTCATATGTTACAGTTAAGGTGTTCGTCTGGAGGCTTGACCATGGAAAAAATCCACTTCCAAGCTCATTTGGATTGTTGGTAGAATTCATTTCCTTGTGGCTATGTGGCTGAACCACCTGTTTTCTTGCTATCCAGTGGCTGGGAACTGCTGCCAACTCCTAGAGGCCACCCTCAGGTCCTTGCCACATGGGCCCCTCCATAGGCCCCCTTAAAACACAGCTGCTTACTGCTTCAAAGCCAGCAGTGGACTGTCCTCCTTCAGGAAGGGCCCAGTCCTCTTTTAAGGGCCTTCCCCTGATTAAGGTAGGGCCATCCAGTATAATCTCCTTTGTGAGTAACTCAGTATCAACTCATCTGGGACCTTAATTATATCTGCAGAATTCCTTCACCTTAGCCATATAATGTAATCTAATCAGAGAGTGACAGCCATCATATTCACAGGTCCCATTCATATTTGAGAAGAAGAGATTTTCTAGGATATGGATGCCAGAGGGGTTGGGGATCTTGGGAGTGATCTCAGAATTCTGCATACCATAACTTCTATGTGCCAGGACATGGCAATACATTAGTTATGAATCCTACCTACAAGAAACTCCCAGCCTTTAAGTCAGGAGTGGTAATTTGTGCCTGTAGTCCCAGCTACTCCAGAGACTGAGGCAGGAGGATTTCTTGAGCCTGAGAAATCGAGACTGCAGTGAGCTATGATCGTACCATTGCACTGCAGCCTGGGTGACAGAGTGACACCCTGTCTCAAATTTTAAAAAAAAGAAAAGAAATTAAAAAGAGAGAAAGAGAGAAGGAGGGAAGGAAGGAAGGGAGGGAGGGAGGGAGAGAGGGAGGAAGTAGGGAAGGAAGGAGGAAAGGAAAGAAAAAGAAAGAAAGCAAGCTCACTCACAGCCTAACAAGGGCAGTGGATATGCAATAATAACTATTCCATGAGATATGTTCTATAATAGAGGCACATTTAACGTTCAGAAATAGCACAAAAGTAGTAACATAAACACTGAGCTTTGTGACATAAATAGGAGTTCACCAGGGAGGCAAGCATGAGGAAGATGGAGGGTGGGTTAAGTAGGATTGGCTCAAAACAGGTATAGTGTGATTAACAAATTACTAGTAATTTGATTTTGCTAAGATTTCAGCAAATGTGCTGAGCATTTTTACTTGCTGTATCTTGACTTGTCTTCTTTTTTAAAACAAAGAAAGAAAAGATTTCTAGTTGTCCTAAAGACTGGTCGATGGACCTCACGTATGTGTGTGAAAATGTTGTCCATGACTCATCCCCTTACAACATGATGACAACACTGAGGGGAAAGATGCATAGTCAGTTAATGCTCCAGGCCTATGAGAAAATGTACTCCCAGTTTCCTTCTGAATGTGTGGACCTTTTACAATGAGAAGCTTCCCTTGAAATAATGTTTCATTCCAGAATGGTAGAAATGAGTCCATACCTACAGACATAACAACAGCAAAAGCTACAGCTGTTGCAGAATTCCTGAGCATGAAGAACAGCAACCAAAGTTGGTTGAAGACAGGGAAATCACAGTGCCTGTGGTGACACATGCTGAGAGCTGCACCCCACCGGGTGGTGCTTTTGTAACTCGCAACAAGATTCACTTTTGAAGCTTGAAGTCTTCTGACTCTTCTACCACAATATGTAAATACAGGCCAGAAAGAAAATGCCTCTAAAAATTACAGTAGCCTTCATGTCAACTCCAAAATACCTCTTTAGCCATGAGGAAGATGACAACATTGCAAATGAAAATGCAACCATCTTGCATGCGGTTCAGCTCTGAGTGTTCCACTCCCACTGCCAACAGTCTGATATGGGATTGTTTCTGGTTACTCAGAGTTAGTTAACCTCCCTGTGGCCTTCCTGACAAGCCATATGGATAGGAACTACAAAGTACTGGGAGACCCGGATTCCAGTCTCAGTTCAATTCGTTCTTTCATTTATCCAGAATTGTTGGAGGACAAGTGAGTTTTCCACTTATTGGATAAATAAGTTTTCCAAACAACTGAAAATTTTGGCTAGCCACAAGATTTTTGCACTTTTATTGTTTAAATAGGGGAAATTCTCCTAAGATATGGAATATATTAAGAGCATGGGCCCTGGACCCTGGATGCCTGGGTTTGAATCTCAGCTCCAACACATGCTTGCAGTGTGATGTTGGGCAAAGGATTGAACTTCTCTCTGCTTCCGGGGATAACGATAGTCCCTGCTTCAGAAAGTAGAAAGAGTAAATAAATTAACCATACAAAACAGAACAGTACCTAGCACATAAAAATTGTTTCAGTAAGTATTATTGTTATTACTATAAACAGAATGACTAATAGAAAACAGGAGGCTTTTCTTCTCAGAGTCATCATTATAACCACTAAGCAAAATATTGCATGTGTATATATGCATATTGTTTACATATATAATATATATGTATAAGTATACAAATATTTTATGTATTTATGTATACACATACTTTATACAACCACACACTCACTAAATATATACACATACATATATATGTATGCATCTATACATGCATATATAAATATATATATATACACACACATACACACACACACACACACTCTCTAGACGTAAATATATAAAATCATGCCCTCATAACCCACTGGAATATATTAGGGAACTACATTTACCTTAAATGACCTCAGAAGTTTTCGCTTCTGGTTTTTCGCACCTTGTGTTTGCCTGTTTTAAACATCCTGGTCTCCTCTTTCATTGGTGGAACTGCTAGCAGCCGTGTCTGGCTATGTCTGACTTCTTCCTCCTCTGAGTTGTTCTTCTATTCTTCCGTGACTGAGAAACCAGATTGCAAAGCTTGTTAGAATTGTGGCTAACGTAAGAGCCCAGAGTTCCGAATGAGAATCTCAGAGGCTCCTCTATGAAGAAAACGGATGGGCTTTACTGTTTGGACACTGGATCACCTGCTATGGCTAATCTGATCACTGTGTTTAGCTTGCTTTCTGGTTCTTAATCTGTGCTTTTCAGATGTGCTCACAAGACCTTCAGGCTGGGTGAGCAGATTCAAGGGGCTACTGTGGTGTAGAAAGGGGTGGCCAAGGTGGGGTTTAATCTAGGAAGGCTCCAAGCCCTCCATTTTTGCTTCAACCAGAGAAGCTCTGAGATGTTCTATATAATGGGCTTCTGCATAGGATGCCATTTGCAAAAAGGGTTCCGCTACTACATTAATAAATAAAGTTGGCAACTACTGTTCTACAGAGTCATGTTTGCTAGATAAATGACATCTGGACATACACTCTTTTATGTATGTTTGAAATATTTCAAATAAAAAATGAGAGTCACAAGCCAAACCAACCCTAGGGATTAAACATAACAAAAATTCATATACAATAAATGAGACAGGGCATCCACAGAAAACATTTCCAAATAAACCACCATAACTATGATTTGTAAATTTTGTAATGATGTTAGGTTAACCCCACATCCCACCACAGAGCCACCATGTTAAAAGTCAATAAATGTTAATGATGGCTACAAATAGACGGGGCTTGAGTTACATGATTGGGAAAAGGGGAATTTTAAGAATAGTTTCAGGGTTTTTCCAGAGCTCATGAAAAGAGATTCTAACAGTTGATACAGGTTTCTAGTCAGAAACATCCATACACTGGAGATGGACATATTAGCATGATGGAAACGATCTTCCAGCAACATTAAGCTCCCTCTTGTGCTAACTAACTCCATCTTACTAACTGTATGAGTTAGAATTGTTTTGTCTGCAAGAAACAAACAAAAACCCCCATAAAAACAGTGTGGTTTAAATAAGATCAAAATTTATTTAGTTAGTTAGTTATTTGTTTGTTTGTTTGTTTGTTTGTTTTTTGAGACAGAGTCTCGCTCTGTATCCCAGGCTGGAGTGCAGTGGCACGATCTCAGCTTACTGCAGCCTCTGCCTCCCGGGTTCAAGCAATTCTCCTACCTCAGCCTCCCAAGTAGCTGGGATTAGAGGTGTGTGCCACCACGCCCAGCTAATTTTTGTATTTTTAGTAAAGACAGGGTTTCACCGTACTGGCCAGGCTGGTCTTGAACTCCTGACCTTAAGTGATCCACCTGCCTCGACCTCCCAAAGTGCTGGGATTACAGGCGTGAGCCACCACTCCCGGCCAAGATCGAAAGTTATATATTTCTCAGTTGAGAAGCCTGGCAGGAGGTAGTTCAGGTCAGCCATGGCACTCTATGGTATCAGGGGCCCAGGCCTGCTCTACTTTATTGCTCTGTCATGAGCGGCCACCATTCTCAAGGTCTCTTCTAGTCCAAAATGGCTGCCAGAGCTCCAGACATTACAGCCGCTTTCCAGACAACAGAGAGCAGGAAGAAGAAGAGGAAATTCCTCTTCCTTCAAGGAGACTTGTAAGAAGTTTCACAGACCCCTTCTGCTTACCTCATATTGACCACAACTTATTCACATGGCCACACAGAACTGCACAGAAGGCTGGGAATTGCAGTCTGTATTCCAGACAGTTCTGTGCCCAGCCAAAACTCAGGTATTCTAGTACTAAGAAAGAAGGAAAAATAGATATTGGATGACAACAAAAGTCTCTACCATGCCAAATTATCTCCTGATTCTTATTTCCACTTCCTGAGTGAACCCACTCACCAAGAATAGAGTGGTATCCCATTGTCCACTTTTCGCCCAATTATATTCTTAAAAATTAATTTTCAAGTCAGTGTAAAGCCACAAACACTTGTTAGGTGCCTATTATGATTTATACAATGGAATACTATTCAGCAATGAAATGTAGCAAACTATTAATATATAGAACTTCAATGAATCTTGAGAAAATTATGCTGAGTGAAAACAGCCAGAAAAACAGAGTACATGTTGTATGATTCCACTTATATAAAATTCCAGAAAACACAAACTCATCTGCAGTGACAGAAAGCAGAATAGTGGTTGTCTGGGAACAATGGGAGGAAGGGGGGCGGCTTGCAAAGGGACACGAGAAACTTTAGGGTGGATGAATGCGTTTATTATCTTGATTGCAGTGATGGTTTCACGGGTATAGACATATATCAAAACTCATCAAGTGTAAAACTTTAAACACATGCAGTTGATCTGACATCATGTATGCCTTGATAAAGCTGTAAAACACTTTTTTAAAAAGAACGTGTTACATGCCTGGTGCTATGCTAGGCATGAGAGGCACAAGATAAAGGTACAAGGTCCTGTCCTCAAAGGGCTCACAGCCCAGTAAGTCATCCTGATTAATGAATTAGGCTTGTGAGTACAGATGGGGTGAATACATGCTGAGTCCCAATACACTAAGAAGGCACTCAGCCTACAGACCGAGAGTCAGACTTTGTCCCGTAAGTACCCCCAGCCCCCAAACCCAGCCTGTAACAGGCTTCAGCGTTTGACAATGAGGAGCACCGTGTATACGTGCATGGCTCTTTCAACCTACTTCTACTAAAGCTCTGGATACACATGGTGAACAACATATTAATATCTTAAACATCCCATGGTAAATTGTATATTTTCCACTCTTAGAAATGGAATTCCATGACGTGTTCTCTTCACTTTCCACATCTGTGTTGCAGAACCAGGAAGGATCCATGACAAAGAAGTAGTTGGCACAAATGAATCTTCTGAAAGAACAGTCTGGTGAGACAGCTATTTGGAATCTGCTGTTTCCAGTGACCAATACCACTCATGTTTGACATCTCTTGATATTGCTCCTGTGGTGTGTGCAACATTGCAAGAGTGCAGTGCTAAGCTCTGAAAGCCCCAGATGGCAGCTCAGGGGTAAAATACTATAGAGCAAATTATTTTCTCTATTTCTGCCTCAATCTTGCCCCTCTAGTTCCTAGGGCTTATGAAGGTCAACAGAATGTATCCTTAGAACTGAAAGCTGTTGCTCCTACCTTTTCCACCTTCAGAAAAAAATCATTAGCTGCAGTGCAGATAGTTTCATCACAAAAAAGTAACAAAATTGATCAACTGAAAATCTTTGTGGAAGAAGAGATTTTGTTTTTGTCATCTCCCTTAAGCCCTTTCCATGTTGGCCCGTGCAGCCTGAACATCACTGAGTAGGGAATGTCATACAGGGTTGCATTAAGTGCTCCCCACAACCCGAAATACCTCCCCCTTAGCCTAATAAAACATCTGACACGCTTGCATGAATCCTTTTAGACTAAGACGCTGAGGCTGAATTGTCCTCTGGGAAAAGAAAGCAAAAATCCAACTGGCCTGCATTACTGAGGAGACCTTGAAAGATTGATGTAAGATAGCCCCCGATGGAAGAAAATGGGCAGGGTCCATGGGGGTGGCCTGCAGGATCACTGTGGACCTGCTGGGGGTGTGACAAAGGACAATGTGAGAAGGAGGAGATAGTGACAATAAACTTTGGTTATGCCAAATTTTCTGAAGAGCCAGCACTTCTTACTGTGAAAAACTGATCTGGAGTGAAGTGATGAATTATCCCATCCAAAATTACCAATTCTTTTCAAGAACTCCTGTCACTTTTATTCAATCCCCTAATAAAAGCAGGCTTGCTGCCCTCATTAAGCCCAATGTATTGGCATCTGAAGTGTATTGATGTACTCGCATGTGATTTCCCTAATTACACTGGAATTTGCAATGCCCAAGAACTCTGCTGAAGAAAATAATCCTTCTGTAATATTTCCTTTTTGACTGGGCACCTCTGGGCATTAAAAACACATTTTCAATGAAAACTAGGAAGGGCTTTCTTAGTTCTTATCACATTAATCTTGTCATCTAAACTGTTCTACTGGAAAGCTAGCTTCTTCTATAAATCCGTTTCTCAAATTATTTTGGAAGTAACCTAAGATACTACATCAATGAGAAGGCCCAGAGCAGACATGGGAGGAAAGAAAAGAGGAATCAATGACAACCTTCAGCATCTATTCTTTAAGGACTAGCAGCTTAAACCCCCTAAAAAGAACATGTGAATAATCAACTCACTCCTGAAGCTGAAGGGAATAATTCTATCTGAAACAGAAATCCCTCATTATAATATGGTTTTCATAAGCAGATATTTCCAAAGGGGCAGAGAGGTAGGGGACAGGGAGATGTCGGAATATATCCATCCAAACCCAACATTGAAAAGCCCGCAAAACACATTTAGCTACAAGTTGGAGTCAGTTCTAATTCCCAGTATGTCACACAGGTGTCTCACAGCATTCACCACAACACTGCTGTGACTGTCCAAGCACATCCACACCTTGCCCTTGGACAAGTCACACCTTGTCCCTGAGTCTAATTTCTCACCCATACAAAGGAAAGGTTTGCCTAAGGGACCTCTGCAGTCTGTCAAAACTATCCTATAATGGATATAGGATATATCCTATAGTGGAATTACCCTGATGCTCTCCTACTGGCCCTGCTGTGTCTTAATTTTTTGGTGCCTTAAGTCCTCACAGCATGACTCTTCTCAAGACTACCCAAGGAAGCACACTTTCAGTGTTTTGCAATACCACATGTTATGGTTTGGCTGTATCCCCACCCAAATCTCATCTTGAATTGTAGCTCCCATAATTCCTACATGTCGTGGGAGGGACCCGGTGGGAGGTGACTGAATCATGGGGGCAGGACTTTCCCATGTTGTTCTCATGATAGTGAATAAGTCTCATGAGATCTGATGATTTTATAAAGGGGAGTTCTCCTGCACAAGCTCTCTTGCCTGCTGCCATGTAAAACATCTCTTTGCTCTTCCTTCATATTCTGCCATGATCATGAGACCTCCCCAGCCATCTGGAACTGTGAGTCCATTAAACCTCTTTCCTTTATAAATTACCCAGTCTCGGGTATGCCTTTATTAGCAGCATGAGAACAGACTAATGCACCACATCCAAAATGCCAAGAGAGAACTTCTTTGGGTGCATATTCAGAGTGGTTCATGGAAAAGCTACCAGTGCAGGCCTACTGCCTGCTGAATGGACCTTCTAAGCACTATCAATGCAGAATAGCCCAGAACTAAGGGAGATTTTGCCCCTCAGGAGACATCTGGCAAAATCTGGAGACATTTTTGGTTGTTGCAACTTAGTGGGGAAGGGTTGCTCCTGGCATCTAGTGAGTAGAAACCACAGGTGCTGCTAAACATCCTACAATGCACAGGACAGCCACCAATAACCAACAGCCATTCTGCCCAAAATGTCAATAGTGCTGAGGTTGAGAAACCCAGGCCTAGATCCGTAGAACCAGCAGTGTGGGGCAGCCAGCTCTTACCAGTGCATGAGAGTTAAATGTGTGCATCTCTTTCCAGTTCCATGTTCATGAGGTCACTCTGGTAAGATGAAATCTGCCATGGTGGGAGGATTTACACCACAGAAATCAGCAAATCAGCTCTACAAATCAAGGCAATTTTATGTCTGCGAGCGAGTTGTTAAACATTTATCAACACACCGCTAATCCAAACCAGCACCTGAAGTAACTCGGAAGCCCAAAGTTCTTTCAGCAAGAAGGCTATAGTGTAGTGAGATGACTTTACCTATGGGCAAGAAGTGGGACTTCCTAACATTACCTAACAACCGTGACAAAAAGGAAGGACACAGAATGAGGGACATCGTGGGCAGATATTGGAAGAATCTCCTGTTCTTTGGTTTCATTTGCTTACTTTTATATATGCACTGCCTTCTTCCAAAGAGCACTTGAGGGGACAATTAGGAAATACACAACAGGCTTGTTTACTAAACTGCTCAGAGGAAAAGCATAATGGAAAAATAATAATTCAATACCTTTAATTTTGAAAAATTGACGTACAAAAATAAAGATCAACACACAACAGGTGCCAAGCCCGAGGAGCAGGCAAGCTGATCCTTCCGCTCCAGCCCAGCTGCCTGACAGACACATTTCCTAGTGGGTCCTGGATGCTGGCAAATCTGGACTCTACCAGACCCCCCCACGAGGAACCGCAGGGCCCCCTCTTGCCTTCCAGAGCTCCACACGGAGGATGGAATGCCCTACAGAAACTCAAGCCACATTGTAGGGAAACCCTTTTCCAGCTTGCTCTTTATTGCTGTCTTGATATTTGCCTCTGGTTGCTATGGCAAAATCTGGCATTGGAATTTTTCTGGGAACAAATAGGAAATAGTTGTGGGGGAGGTTCAAGATCCTACATACATTTAGGTCTGGTTATAAACACTCATAGTAAAATAAAGCATTGACTCATTAAACCCAAAACAAACCAAAAAAGAATTTTTTTAAATCCTCTTTCAAAAACTCTTACTTTGTTCCAAAGGTGACCAGCTAGAAAGTTGTTTGCCCTTATGGACAAGATCACCAGCAAAATGAACTAACAGGGTAGAGGACCGATCAGTTGGGTTACTGGTCACCCCATGCCAAGTCACACTCTGCCTTTAGCATGTTTCATTTCTGGAGCTGGAAGTGCTCACCCTACACAGAAGAAATTTTCCATTTGCAGGAGTGGATTATTTTTTCCAGCCTCACTGAGGAATATGCCAGGACTGCAGCCATTCAAACTCTGGCACCACCTAAGAAAAGCTTAGGAGGACATGCAGGCCTGTGGCACACCTTGAACCCAGAAGGGCCGGGTGTCTCTTTGTTACTGCCTAGTAATATAGTTTGGATATTTGTCCCCACCCAGATCTCATGTTGAATCATAATCCCTAATGTTGGAGGAGGGGCCTGGTGGGAGGTGTTTGGATCATGGGGGCAGATCCCTCATGGCTTGGTGCCATCTTCACAATAGTGAGTGAGTTGTTATGAGACCTGCTCATTTAAAAGTCTGTAACACCCCCACCCCATCCCCAATCTCTCTCGCTTGCTCCTGCTTTCAACTTGTGGCATGCCTGTTCCCCCTTCCCCTTCTGCCACAATTAAAAGCAACCTGAGGTTTCACCAGAAGCTGAGCAGATGCCAGCACTATGCCTCCTGTATAGCCTGCAGAACTATGAGCCAATATAACCTCTTTTCTTTATAAATTACCCAGTCTCAGGTATTTCTTTATAGCAATGTAAGAATGGCCTAATACATCTATCTTTCCCTAAGGCCACTATATCTGAAGAGTTCCTGAATCTCCACTTTTCACCTAAGCCCCAACTGTTCTCTCAGTTCACATCCACAGCTCACATGCCCTGACTTGTCTCCTAGGGCCAGCCATATATGTGGGAAGAAACATTGCCACTTATACACGGTGAACTGAAGAGGGTGAAAGTCCTCTCTGCCCTGTATGAGTTAGCCCGTGTGGCTGGGTGTCCCTAGCATTCAAGGCTGTCATCAAAATACAAAGCCTCCTTAGAGATGTATGGAGAGGTATCATATTGTAGACTTTACCAAAGATTTCAAAGGGGAGATTCTTCAAGTGCCATCTGTCTCCAACCTATCTTTTTTCCATCCTATTTCCTAATGTTCCCCAACAAGCTAGCTCGGCTCCAGTCAAGCTCATATCTTACTATCTCTTGCATCTACCATAGATGCATCAGAAATAATGATAAAAATATGTTACTACATACAGCAATCTTTACTTATCAGAGTATCTCTAAAAGACAACATATTTGTTTGGAGTAAATACTTAGGTAAGCCATTTGGGAAGGAGAGGAGAGATCTCAAGGTTGTGTTCAAATAGCAAACAGCGGTCACTGAAGTATTATTTATAAAATAAGGGAGGAAAGAAAAAGCAATAGGTAACAGGAGGCAGGGCCTATGTGGGAGGGGACTAAAGAGGTAATACGTATAAGAACAATTACTTTTCTAGAAGTCACCACCACCTGACACTGTTCCAATTTCTTTATATATATCAACTCATTTAATTCTTACTACAATCCGATGAAGTAGTTAATAATATTATCCCCATTGCACAGGTAGGGAAACAAAGCCCCTGAACCCTTCAGTAACTTGCCCAAGGTTACCTGGCTTGTGAATGGTGGAGATAGTAAGTGATGGTCTGACTCCAGACTGTACTTTGAACCATTTTACTCAATGGCCTCAGTGGGGAAGCCTCTGCTTGCAGTTGAGGAAGGACTGCAAAGCAGTAGACTTAAAAGACTTTATCAAATATAAGAAGTCATCAACATAAGACACACCATTGTCTTATGTATTGCTACCAAAGGAAACATGCTGCCAATTATACTATGACACACCAACACAGCAAGACAGAGTCTGGTTTCCAAGATTTCAAATACTCAACTAGGAAAAAGGTATATATTGGAAATGATGAACACAGTATCAAAGTGGAATATGAATCTGTTGTGGGGGTTACAGTGAAACCTCCAACATCTTCCCTTTGAATCTCCACAGTAAACTCCACATTTCTCACAAATGCTTTCGTGAGCATTGATTATTGAGAGGAGGTGGTAGCAAGGAAGAAATCCCAGAAGTGCCATTTGTGTGTGTGCACGTGTGCACACATGTGTGCAGAGGCAGAGCAAAGACAATTTTAGCAAATTCAAAATGTACTTACCCTACATTTAGTTATGCAAAGAAAATGTACCTTCATTATTTTCTATAATTGATCCAATCTTTCTCCTGAGCTCTTCACTTTACTGAGTAAAGAAGGAAAATTAAATGTCATCTAGTCCAATAATTTTAAATGCCTTCTGGATATTTTGGTATTGCAGCACCCCCTGCCCCCTACCACTGCTCCACTTTCCCATTTTTCTCCAAGATGACTCCTGGGGGAAGGGTCTGCTTCATGGTGGTAGGAAAGGGGAGGAAGGTCCTTGGCCCACATGATTCATATGTGCAGGTTCCTGGCCTGTCCTCCAGTTCATCTAGTTCCCACCCTGGAAGGCCTTGATGCTGAAGTCTGTGGCTGATCTGCCTGCTGTGTGCTTACTGGGGCCATGCTGACCCAGCTCCACTTAGGTCCTCGCAGGAGCTGCATATCCTTCTGAGGTATGGCTATGTCTCCCATTCCATCTCCACCCTGGGCAGTACCCCCGCTGGCAACCCCCTGATAAGCTCATCAGCTGGGACTACTTACTCATGGCACTCACAGCATGCTTGCTCAATGAGCTTGGGTGTGACTTCCAGTTCCTCCCAATCGCAGCTCCTTGCCAGCCACTACACTGAGGCTGTCATATTAAAGAAGCTATTTGCCATCCTACCTCTACCAATCCCCTGAGAGGCTCACCTGTTGGCAGCTACCTGTGCCCAAGAGACAACAGTCACCTGAAGGGGAAATGCAAACATTATACAATGTTGCAATTAGTGTTAATGGAATTAATAAAGATCAAGATCACCTACTGAGCACATTAGCACGCAGATAGCATGTTCTAGTCCTAGTAGATACTCAGTATATTTCCAGCTTAGTCCATGATTTTAGACTGGAGTTCTATGAAGACAGGGACAATGCTTATCTTGCTCATCATTGTATTTACATGCATAATGGGCACTGAATATTTGTCAGATGCAAGTTAAAGTTTAAAAAGGGAAGAAGAGCAAGTCACTTACATTAAAGGATAATGTTGTCTAGGCCAGTGGTTCTTAAGTGGAGATAACTTTATCCCCCAGAAAACATTCGGCAACATCTGGAGACATTTTTGGTTGTCACAACTGGGGAGGGGAAGCTACTGGCATCCAGAAATGCTGCTCAACATTCTACAATGCAAGTGACACCCCCAAAAAAACAAAGAATTATTTGGCCTAAAATGTCAATAGTGCTAGAACTGAGAAACTCTGATCTAAGGATTTGAGAGCTACAGATCATGGTGTGCTGGTAAATGTTAACAACAGGCTCTCTGGATAAGGGAGGGATTCCTGATTCATAATGTTTACCAATTTACATGAAATAAATACTGCAACCATGGCTGATTTCAAGCTCCAACGAGACATCATGAAACACACAGTTGGGAAAAGGGCATAGCAGAGCACACTGTTATACAATATTTCCACCCTGCAGTTAAAATAGACTGAAATAACCCCAACAGCATAGATAATAGTAACATATAGTAAAATAATTTGAAAGTAATGAATTTTTATTATTATTATTACTACCTTTGTTTTTAATGAAGTATATTTAAATGTAAGTTTAGGCCATTTCACTTTTATAATGGCTGTATTTAATAAGTGGTTCACAACATTCCTGAAACTTTAACATTGGCCTTTGTGAGTCCGTATGAGTGACCCCCAGCACATATCTGGCCAGGGATAATGCAAATGGAAAGAGATAAGTTGAAGGGTTGAAGGGAGGCAAGAGGACACGCTGCAAACATCAAACAGTGCCCTTGGCCCGTGTAGCGAGAGGAGGCTGAAGAGCAACTGGGGAGACATCCTGAAGCACAGAGCACCTTGTGAGATATGAACATGGGAGCCACCCAGAGGAGAAAAGGTGTTGGGATGTGTTCCCTAATGGGCGACCCCACTTGCTCTACTTTGAAACATTAAAAATCCAGCTTCCAGCTGGTTGCGGTGGCTCACGCCTGTAATCCCAGCACTTTGAGAGGCTGATGCAGAAAGATCGCTTGAGGCCAGCAGTTTGATATCAGCCTGGGAGGTATAGCAAGACTCCACCCATCTCTACAAAATAAAAATTAAACAAATTAGCCAGTCACAGTGGTGTGTATCTATAGTTCCAACTACTCAGGAGGCTGAGGCTGGAGGATCGTTTGAGCCCAGGAGTTTGAGGCTTGCAGTGAGCTATGATTGTGCCACTGTACTCCAGCCTGGGTGACAGAGGGAGATCCTGTATCAAAATAAAAACCTTAAAAAAATCCCCTCTCATGTATCTATCTATAGACAGATAAGATAGATAGATAGATAGATAGATAGATAGATAGATAGATGATAGATAGACAGACAGATAGATAGATAGATAATACAGATGGGTAGATAATAGGTAGATAGATAGATAGATAGATAGATAGATAGATAGATAGATAGAGATATAGGTGATATAGATATAGATACAGATATATTAATAGATATACCCTACTGGTTCTGAGTAACACCATATTAAAAGTAAAAGCAAATGAAAACAGCATTCCTCAGTACCTCCCCTAACACAAAGAGAGAAGTGAATAGAATTTAAATGGAGGGAAATGTATACATGGTTTCCTATTTTCTTAAGAAGTAAACATCGAGGACTGTCTGCTATAGTGTTCTATCACATTGTGCAGGCTTAATAAATAAAGAATTTAAACCAATAAATAAAGAAATTAAATTCTTAATAAATAAAGGATTTAAACCTTCCCCAGGGGAGACAGGAAAATGCACACTGGCATGAGCACATACTGCTCAGGTTAGAGGGCTTCTGTCTGCTCCCCCGGGAGAATCTGGCCCAGTAAAGGAAGCACTGCTTTCGTGTGTGCTTTAGGAGTCTATCCAGAGCTGCAGTCCTCATGGCTGAAGAAGTGAACAGGGCGCAGAGCTGATCCTGCTAAACTGCATCCACTTCCCGAGGTTTGGGATGAACCCATCAAGGTCTCAAGACAGAAGGCCGGGGTAGCATAGCTTCTCCCTCTGTAGACTAGGGCTGCTGAATGCAGGGAAGTCCATGTAGCTCCACAGAGGCCAGCGGGTCTCTCCACAATCCCATTCCTCCACTTCCAGTAACATCTACCATCTGCCCACCTCAATGGACCTGCTCTCTGTTCAACAAGTAGAGTGTTTGAATTCCACATTTTCCTTTATAAAAATCCTCAGATGGCCAAATCTCAAAAAATATCCACATGTGAAAGTGGGATTTGGAAGACAAAATAGAACAGGGAGGAGCGCTGTTACTCTTAGGCCCAGGAAAGGGGGACCCCTAGTACTCCTCTGGTTGTGCCCTTTCCTACGGAGTGAAGAGTTCAGGGGCACAGAGATGTACCCACCTGGAGCCTGCAGCCTGCATCTCCTCTTTCAGACTATGTCTTGGCTACCAGAGACCCTGAATCCCCTGTCCAAGTGGTCTTAAGTCCACTTCCAGAGCTTTCCCCAGGCCTTTTCTCTCCACGGCAGGTCACACCGCCAGTGCACACACCCCTAAGCCATGAGGTGCTGTTTGTGGGATACAGCTTGGATGTGTAGGCTAGGATGTCCACACACATATGTGTACCACCCCCTTATGCGGACTGCCAGGGTGGGAAGAGATGAGGGACAGGTAAACAGGCCATGGGCTAAATGTCCACACCCTCTGAGCCACCACATTCCTCCATGGTGCTCCAAACCCCACAGATGCTCAGTGCACAGCAGCCCTTGTGCACAAGTGTCTTTATCAAGGCAGGAGGATGGAGCATCTTTTATTTAACACTTTGCCAGCTTGATTTATCACTTTTAAATATTTACGTATGGTATATGAGCCTCTGTTTCTACACTTGCAGGGCCCCACAAAAGTTAGGGAAGGACCTGGGGAAGGAAAAACATTTAAGGGAGGGATGGGGGATCACCAGGATCAAAAAGGACCAAAATTGTTTCTTTGCTATGTGGTGCTTAAAATAGTGCCCAGTACATAGTAAGTATTCAAATATTTGTTGAAAGGGAAAAGTTGGAGAGGGGAGGGAGAGAGAGAAAGAGCGGGGAAGGAATTTGTGTTAAACCTTTCACTCTTTCAGGAGTTTGTGACACGGAGTCAGAGAGGTCAGAATTCAAATCCTGTCTTTACCATTCCACTTGTGCATCCTTGGGCAAGTTTTTCAACATCTCTGATCCTCAATGTCCTCATCTGGAAAAAGGAGAAGCCACGCTTATCACATAGGAGAACAAATTAGTATTAACTGCTTACACTGTTCTCAAGACCATCACCATTTTCATTAAATGCTCCACCACTCCCTCAATCCCATTTAATTTATAAGATGTAATGTGAGTATCAATTTGTTTCAAATAACCTCAAGGAGGCTATTTCTACTGACATGGCTAATGCAGAGAGAGAAATATTTCATGATCAGCCCCACCAACATCCTCAAATGCCCCCCTATCACCATAGCAGGTGCTGCTGGTGCCCACCCATACCCCTAGGCACTCATCACTTCAGTACTCAGTAGTCTGACTTCCAGTTGCCAAACCAGTATTTCTTTGCATAAAGGCATCCTCAGACCTCCAGAGCCCACTAAGCCACTTGCATGGCATGACTGCCTTCAACCAATGATGGGCAGGAGTTGGTAGAAAACCCTGGCTCTCTTACTCCTAGAGTAAGATAACTCTGAGGTGCATGTTCTACACTGAATCCCAGCAGGATCATGTTCTAGTTACCCTTAGTGATAACTTGCTTGATAATAAGACACTTTGGTTGCTACACAACAAGTATGCTTGAGTATGGCCATGCCAGTTACTACGGCCAGTATTCCTTCTAATTGCTCAGTGCTCGTTCCTTATCACTTGTTAAATATTTTCCAAATCACCCCTTCACATTTAACCAATAAGTTGTTCCCCCAAGTGATTCTTAGGAAACATGAATATTATATCAGACTAGATCCAATAGCAATTTCACCTAATAAACTACTATTTATTAGTGTCCCCCTTGTTCCTGCGATGTATGGCACCAAAAGGCAATAGTTAAATGAACAAGAAATGGACAATAAAAGATCATTCAGTGCTTCCAGTAAACACCACGGATTTGTTGTTGTTGTTGGAAATCTTCCCGTGTGTGAGTGAAGTGCCATGACTACACACAGTGTATCAAATAGGCATCTGCTCCCAAGTGCTTTTGTACTTGGCTGTGACCTCAGGGCTTGACAAACATGTTGTCTCCGTGTTTTTATTTATTATCTCACAATCCTTTGGATGGTGACAAATTCTAAGATTATAACAAATATATTACGATACCAATATGAATATAATGTAACAAAAAGATGACCTAGATCTATCGTAGGTGAATGCCAACCCAAACAGTGGCTAAACTGAGCAGCTGTTCGCAATTAGGTCCAATTAACAAGTTTTAAACACAGCATGACTGGGAACCTCTTTGAAGTGTGTTGCCCCATGAAGGTTTTGCTTGAAAGGGGTTTCCCAGTGAGAACCAGTCAAAAACCACAGCTGAACAGCTTCACTTCCTCTTTAGACTTCAGTGCCATGTAGAGTTCACACTTTTAATTCATCTTCCCCAGTTTTGTATATAAATATTTCAGACATGTAAAGAAATGTCTGGAAAGGCATCTTTGCTGAAAAGGACATTGTGAAACCAGGAAGGAGGAAAGCACGGGGCAGGGCTCCTGGGCTCTACTTGGCAATCTGTTGAAACGATGATCCCTACAGAAAAGGAAATCTAGGTATTCAATAAGGCATACAAGAGCATCGTCTACTCTGACATAAAAGCTCCATGAGGGCAAGAACTTGGTCTGGCTCATCATTGTATCCCTAGTACCTACTAATTAGACTGGCACACAGAAGACCTACTATAGATATTAGATGAATGAATGAATGAATGGCTATTTACTAAATGAATAAACAAATGCTCAAATGAAGTAATAAAATGAATAAAGTATATACATATGCTTGGAAAACACAAGCTATTTAGTAAAATCTAACCCACATGAGTATGTGTGACACGAAAGCACACAGAGGCACACATACAACACACACACACACAGAAAAAGGCAGAAATTTGTCTCCTAATTATTTTGCTGGTCCTGCCTATTTGGTGATAATTTGGGACTTAAATTTCAGCTTCATTTCTCCTATCTGACAAAAAGATGGGAAATGCAAGGTTGGACAGAATGCACCTAGAGTGGTGCCTGGCACATGGTAAGCACATAATAAATATTTGAGGACTAATGCGTGAAAAAACTACATGGTGCTTGTAGAAAAAACTACATGGTGTTCCACCATCCCTGGCCAGAAGAGGCTCTGATATCTCCATGTTTCATTCCTCGTGCATTTCCTAAGTCTTGTTCACTGGCTTTCCTGCAAGTCCCTCTCATTCGAGGACACCAGGCCCAGCTCCAAAGGAAAGTTTTGGAAGAAGAGACAGGGAGCCATCTTCCTTCCCTCCAGGCCTTGTGGAGACAGTGGAGTCAGTGGCTTTGTTGTAGGTGAAGTGAGATGCTTATTTAGGAGATGCTCTGCAGACAGTGAGAGATCTGCCAGGAGGCAGGGCTCCAAAACCTGGGTTGCCTGTTACAATGCTGATTCCTGGGTCCCAGCCCTAAAAGACTCACACTCAGTGGGTCTAGGATATAACCCAAGAATCTGCACAATAACAACCACCCTGGTGATTCTGATGCAGATGAACTACTAGAGCCACTGGACTAGAAGGAAAGCCTTCCGGAAGGAGAAAGATGTTCATCCCAGCGTGCCTACATCTGGTGAGTTAGTGCTATCCTGAGGCATCCTTCAGGGAAGTCCTCAAGCATTCTCTAGACAAGACTTTAACTGACTTTAAAAGAGAAAGAACACACATTCTTTCTTTTCTGTGATGGTAGGGGACACACACAATTCAGCAACCAAAAGGTTTTAGTTCCCCAAAAGTCTAAAAGTGCACTAATAAAGGGCCCTGGAGTGCAACTGGGGAAGACAAGCATGCTTCCCAAGCAAAAGACCCACTTTTCCCTTAAGGGAAAATCCCAGGTTTGAAAATATCACAGAAACAAAAAGAAAGATAACTAGAAAACAGGAGTTGGAAATGTTGATCCTAATGAAAAGCAAGGAAGCGGGGCAGAGACACTGACATCTGAATTAACCATGTGACAAAGTCTCAGGACAGAGGGAGGGCTGACACAGAGCTAGACTCCATTAAAGTGTTAGAATGACAAGTTCCTGCAACATGATAATTTAGAGACTTGTAATATATCTGTCCACACAACAGCTAATTTCAGAGTCAATGATGTACTCCTTGAAGACAATCTGGAAACCTGGAAAATCCAAGACAAATGGTCTGTTAGCATAAAGGATCTCGATGGTTTAAATCCTCCATACATCATGGCTGCATGAAAGGATTCCTCTGTAAACATGGGAGCAAGACCACACTGCCTTATATCAAGATATTTTCAGCTTGTTTAAAAGGGGGCATAATTTTCCACTGGCAAATAGTTTCTTCACAATCTCTCTCTCTCTCTTTCTCTCTCTCTTTCTTTCTCTCTCTCTCTCTCTCTCTCACACACACACACAGAGACACACACACACCCTGCCTATCTGTGCACATGGAGGAAAACTCTTTCAATGGTTTTCAAGTTATAAAGGCCTAAGCCTTTTTGTACTACTTTGGGAAGCTTGAAGCTACAGACTAGAGCAGCTACAGCCCAGCCTGGTGAGATATCGGTCTCTCTGTGAGCTGGCCAGCATCACCTACTCCCTGCACCCTGCCTTCCTGTCCTGCAACCAACAGTCTAATTGCTTTTGTACCTTTCTGAATAAACAAAAGTACTTCTTTTTTGTTTAATGTCATATGTAGTTTATAAAATTAAGTGGTAACTGTAGATAATAAGCATTTTATGTCAGCTATGTAACATATGAGCTTCAAGTCTATTTCTGTTGACTCTGAACCATCAGGCTCATGGCAAAGGCTTTATGACTATAGGATAGATAGGGGTGTGTTAGCCATACATGTTGGAAGGAAGGGAAACAGGAGAAGGAATAGAAACAGGAGAAGGAATAACAGTCAGAACAGGTTGGCTTGTACTGGGGTAATAACCACTCCCCAAAATCTCAATGGCAAACAAACAAACAAACAAAAAAGGCATCTTTCTCACTCTACTACATGTCCATCTCAGGTCAGTGCAGGGTGGGGGGGTCGGGGGGAGATGGAGGGTGGGACCACTCCTTACTCCTTACTCCAAAACTCAGGCTGAGGAAGTGGCCACCAATTCCTACATTGCTGGGCATATGGGGGAGGGAAAGAAAGCTCTGCACAGCCTTGAACCGGCAATTAAATGTTTGATCTAATGATGACACACAGCAAATCCACTCATATCTTATTGCCCAGAACTGGTCACATGGCCCAGCCACCAGTCACCCAATGACAAGGGGGCCAGGAAGTGAAATCCTACTCTGTGCCTGAAAGTCAAAGATCCAGAAAGATTTGAAGAACAGCGCTAATGACCACCAAGAAGGGAGGACGGGAGAAGACCTACCAATTGACTGCTGCTGAAAAAGACACACTGAAAAATCCTACTACTGTCACTGACTGTCCTCAGATCCTGACTCAACAGCATCTACCACTGCCTGTAAAACCTGCAAAGTAGAGGGCAAGTCCCAAAACATAATCCAGCTTTCATCCCAACATCTAAAGAAATAATCATGCATTTCTATTAAGATTGAATTTTGACAGCAGAGAGGTGATAGGTGTTGCTTTGTAATTTTAAAAAATAAAGATTTTGTTAATTATACAATATTTTCAAAATGTTTTCATTTCCCATGAAGTAGGCATTCTCATATATTAATTTTAAGAACAAAGTTCATTGGGCTTTCCTGAAATATTATTGGCTAGGTGGCAAAGAACATTTAAAAGGTTTATCACACTTTGACTCAGAAATTCTACATCTAGAAATCAATCCTAATAAAATAAGCAGAAATGCAAATAAAGGTTTATGTAAAAGCATATTGTCTTCCTCTTTTTTTTTAAGACAGCGTCTCGATCTGTAGGCCAAGCTGGAGTGCCATTGCCTGATCACATCTCGACAGCCTCAACCTCCTAGGGTCAAACATAGCCCACTTCAGCCTCTCAAGTAGCTGGGGCTATGGGTGCCCACCACCACACCTGGCTAATTTTTGTATTTTTTTTGTAGAGATGGGGTTTTGCCATGTTGACCCAGGATAGTCCCAAACTCCTGGGCTCCAATAATCCTCCTGCCTCAGCCTCCCAAAGTACAGGGATTATAGGTGTGAGCCACCATCTCCAGCCTAAAGTGTTTTTATGTTTTATAGATGTTTTCTGTAGCATTATTATTAATACTACAAACTGAAAGTAACATAAATGTCTAATAAAAGGGAATGGGTCAAATAAATATGGCTACATTCATACAACAGAATATTGCATATTGGTTTGGTGAAATGGCTCAGCAGGCTGGTGTGATAATGCAATGAACTACTCTATTGCCATTAAGAATCACAATTATTAGGGTTATCTAGAAATGTGGAAAGAACTACAGGAAGTAATAATAACAAGACAAAGTAGAAATCAGTAATATACATATTAAAATTCTATATGATATAAATCAGTTCTACATTAAATTCAGAAAAGATTAGGGCATATGTCGATGTTCCAGAAACTTGCGTTTTTCTGATGATTTTGTATGTGTTCAGATGTTTGTTAAACTCTTGTTCAGCTGATGAAAGAAGAACAAGGAAGAAGAAATAAAAAGGGAGGGGAGGAGAAAAAGAAGAGAGAAAACAGGAAGAAGGGGAAAGTAGAAATAGAAAGTAGAAAGGGGACCAGAAAGACAAAAGATTTAGAAAGTTTATTGTAGCAACTACCATAACATCTCCACGCTGTCCATCCCAGGCAAAGTCCTGAGTAGGCTTTTCCCTTGTGAGCTACAAAAGAACAATGTGATTTTAGTCTACCAAAATGTAAGAATTTTTGCTGTTCATTAAATACATGGAAAGTATAGGAAAGATCTTCAATACCTCTACATCACATTCACAGATACATTTGCCACTTAGGAGAACTGAGCTTTGGCTTCTAAGCAGTGGCCTCTAAGCCACCTGGGAGGTTCAATAAATACCCAGTGAACTGGCTGGGTGTTTCTGGGCTATGTGCTACTTGGCCTGGCTAATTTCAATTGGTAGCATAGACCAGGAAGGCTGAGTGACAAGACTGGGTCTGGGCTTAGTCAAACTTCATGCAGCCCTCCTTGAGGGTGAAACGGAGGACCTAGAAGCTAGTATTAGAAATCTTCAAATAAACAAGAAACTTTTTTCAACTCAGTAGGCTACCAACAATGAGATACAATCAAACACCCACCACAGTGGATAAAATTAAAAAGACTGACAATATTAAGCACTGGTGAGGATGTAGAGCAACTGGGCCCCTCATACATTGCTGGTGAGAGTACAGAATGGTACAACCACTTTGGAAAACTGTTCGGCCCCTTTTAATGTAATTCCACTCCTAGGTTAATACTTGAAGAAAATGAATGTATATGTCCACAAAAAAAAGACTTGTTCAAGAATGTTCATGGTGACATCAGTCATAATAGTTCAGATTTGTTTCATGTCTCTTTTCTCTAAGATGAGTGACTTCCCAGGACATGGTTGTGTCCAGGAGCACAAAAGGGCAGAAGAAACTTGCCATGCCTATTGAAGTCTCACTCAAAACTGACACACAGTCACTTCCGTCCTTCCTATTGACCAAAGCAAGACACATGGCAAAGCACTTACTGAGCATTTACTGCAAGCGTGGCTCTTCTCATGCATTTTAGTCTTCACAACAATACAGTGACAGGGGTACAATTATTATCCTCTTTTATAGATGATAAGACTGTAAATAATTTTTCCAAAGTCACAAGACTAGTAAATGGCAGGGATTTGAGTGCAGAGAATTACACTCCAAAGCCCCTTATACTGAACCTAGAGTTAGAAGATCCTAGATCCAGTGTTTACTTATACAGCCATCACAAAAGTCTATGGAGTGAATTGGGACATAAATTTTTAAGTGGCTTGAACAAGTCACTTAACCTATTTGGCTTTCAATTTCTTCTTGTGTAAAATGAGAGTTATACTAGATTGATTGACCTCTAAGCTCAATTCCACTTATAAATTTAATGCCAAGATTCTGTGAACTCAGTGGAACATTTACCATTAACCTGATAACAAATGCAAATGGATAATTTGCTAATCACTACAAGTGAGCCCCAAACTACCCCGATTTCGATATAAGCAACCATATTCAGGGAAGTCACAATGAGATGATTAAGTCTATGTAGAATAGATACTAATTTAAATCCCATTTTTTAAAAAAAAGAATTTTGCTTTTTGGTTAATCCTAAAAGCACTAGAAAAAAAAGTAATTCATTGTCAAATTAAACAAATTCCTTTGTTAATGCAAGATTTTTCTTCATTTTTTTAATGGCAAATTGCAGTTCCCATGGAAGCATGGTTATGCTGCTAGCACCTGAGTCTTATCCTCTACACTCTGCACCCTTCTCATGGGGAAAAAGTAGAGTGAGGTCCATACCCAGGAGAGCTGCAAATCCCATTCCCATAAGAATGAGAGCAACTGCTGAAATTGCCTCACATCTACTGTTACTTAAAATAGCCTCTGAACATTTTCTAAGAATTTTTTTTTTTTACCAGTGTACTTCTCTAGTCTCTCCAAATGGACTTACAGACTTAGAAAACACAGATGATTTCTACTTGTTTGCAACTCTGTGATCACTTGGTACTGTACTGTTTTGTAAAACTAGATGGATGGATGGATGGATGGATGGATGGATGGATGGATGGATGGATGCACAGATGCTTGGATGCATGGATGGACAGACGGACAGACGAGTAGGCTAACACACGCACTGTACCTCTCTTAGGAATGCTCTTTCCAATTCACTTATACTCTTTCATCTAATTAACTCCTATTCACATGTTGGTTCTCGGCTCAAGCATTGCTTCCTCAGAGAAGCTTTCTCTGATCCCCAGTCAAGATCAGGTTCCTTCATTATGTCCTTACATAGTGTAGTGTTCCTTTCTTCAGATCACTAAGCTACATGGGGTTATGTATTCATCAGTATGATTACACACATGTTTAACGTTCATCTCTTCTAGGCCATAAATTCCGTGAGAGTGGGACCACATACGAGCTTAAAAAATGAATGAACAAATAAATGCATAGGTGAATGAATGAACTGTGAGCTATGAGCTTGGAACTTGGATATAAAGATAATTCTACCATAATCATAAAGTTGCAGTATTTAAGGAAAACAGAAAACTTCAAGGTCAAATGGCACTTATATAATAAAAGAATCTTAGAGTTTTGAGGGACCTTTGGTTCAATATCCTACACAATGTGGGAATATGTGCATTGAATATTTGACCTGTATGAACAGAGTGTATAATTTGTGTATAACTTGATTTTTGGAATAGGTATTTAATTATTTGGGAAATGTCATTTGCTATGGTACCCTAAAACTCTGAGATGTTTAATTAAGTTCATATTAGTGCACATTTTATTCTAAAGGATGATTTTATTCATGATTTTTCAATTAATCAATTTATAGGTCTACCTAACTCAATACAATGCAATAGGTGTGTGCATGTGTGTGTATACACACACTACATAAACTATGTGGAAATCATATATTCATCAACAAAATCATTTAAAGTGCACCAATCATGTCACTAAACAAATGTTAAGATAAATTATTCCATAAAATGAAGAATAGTTTAAACTTCAGACTATTTGACCTCTAATCTGTGTTTTGCAGGTCTAGATTTTTAATCCGACCTTTCTGAAAATGAGACCCACCTATATAGGCACCTGCGGTTCTGGATTTTACAATGACGAGATTCCCCAGAAAAATGACTGTGGAGCATGTTATTATCATGTGGAATATTTGAGGATTAAACTGGTTCTCTCTAGTATGTTCCAGAAGCCACATGCAGATGACCTTCAGATTCCTCCCTTCTTCTGCTTCCTTCTGAGATGGGTACTGGTTGATTGTCGATTCCATCCTGATGCAGCCTCAACTCGCAGCCTGACCCTGCCAGCCAACTACCATGGTCTTTGCCTGTTATGTGCCCATGTGGACAGCTTGTATGGCACCTAGAGTATTCACAGGAAATTAGCTCATCAACTCTTCACCCAACCTGATGCCAGACACACAACTTGTAATAGGTGGAAAAAATAATAATGTGATGACATCATTAGTTTCTCCTCCCTCTTCCTCGCTAGCAGAACCCCGACTGTCCAGGCAGCATTGTGCCCAGTCCCAGAAGCTGATTCATGGTTAGTCTACAAGCCAGGCACATCAATCCTCCTTCCTTTCACCAGTGATTGGTCTAGGACAGGCACGTGAACCAGTTTTGACCAATGGTATGTGAAGGGAAGCCTACTAGGGGGATGCTAGGAAGGATTTTCCTCTCTGAATCGGAGAGGACTAGGCTGGGCGCGGTGGCTCACGCCTGTAATCCCAGCACTTTGAGAGGCCGAGGCGGGCGGATCATGAGGTCAGGAGACCGAGACCATCCTGGCTAACACGGTGAAACCCTGTCTCTACTAAAAATACAAAAAAATTAGCCGGGCGTGGCGGCCGGTGCCTATAGTCCCAGCTACTCGGGAGGCTGAGGCAGGAGAATGGGGTAAACCCGAGAGGCGGAGCTTGCAGTGAGCCGAGATCGCACCACCGCACTCCAGCCTGGGCGACAGAGCAAGACACCGTTTCAAAAAAAAAAAAGAGAGAAGCCTGGAAGGAGATTTCTTTTCACTCCATTCCCCGCTTCCTTCTTGTTTGGGACATTGTCCTGTAAGCACATGACTCTTGAGAGTTATGACATCCATCTTGCACCATGAAAAGAGGCATCACCCACACAGGGACATCAGCAGCATCAGGTCTTTAATGACATCATCAAGCCACTACACCAACCCTGGGAACTGGTACATCCAGGTAAGTGAACTACAAATGTCTTTATAGCTTAAGCAGTTGTTAATCGAGCTCTGGGCTACTTATACCAAACACATTCCTGACACAAATAATAATATAATCAATATCTTATGTCAGCATGGCACTTCACATTCTTCAAAATACTTTTAAAGCCATTATTTTATTTAATCCTGCCAACAATCCTGGGAAGAGATAAGTGCAACTATTATTATCCATCATTTTTACAAATACAGAAACAGATTTAGAAAGAATGAATCTCATGTAAAAAAAAATCAAAAGAACCAGACCTAGCACTGATTCAAGACTCTTTGCTTTAGTCCAGGAGTTGGCAAACTATGGTCCAAATGTGCAACTGGCGAACTAAGAACATTTTTTGCATTTTTTAAATAGCTAAAAAAATTAAAAGAGCACTATTTCATGACACATAAAAATGTGAAATTCAAATTTTAGTGTCCATAAGTAAAGATGCATTGGAATACAGCTATGCTCATTTGTTAACATATTGTCTATGACTGCTTTAGTGCTGCAATTACAGCACTATTTGACCTCTAATCTGTGTTTTGCAAGTCTAGATTTTTAATCCGACCTTTCTGAAAATGAGACCCACCTACATAGGTGCTGCAATTACAGCACTAAAGCAGTCAGTAGTTGTAAACTACTGTATGGCCCACAAAGCCTAAAATATCTACTATTAGGCCCTTTGCAGAAAAAGTTTGCCAACCTCTGCCTTAGTCCTATTACACCCACTCGTAAAAACTTATGCTCCAATAAAAAACAATGCAGAGTGGTTAGAACACCGTATTTTACACCCTAGCATGGTGATCTGAGGTTTAGTTGCTGTTTGTCATTTTTTTCCATTGTCTGACTATAACCTACTGACAGCTTCATAATCCCTAGACTACCCAGATAGGAGCAGGGAAATGGCTTGACTAACTGCTAATTAATCAGTCTGGCTTGAATTCTCCCTTCAGTAAACACTAGAACACATCTGTTTGAAACAATGTTTTGATGAAACAGTCCCTCAATCAAAAAGAAAAAAACTCACATCCCATGTATGCTCTGCTGCAGTTTTTCTTCTCTGAGATTTGCCATCATCTGAATGTAAATGAATCATGCTAAATCTGGTATCAAACCCACAAAAGACACTCTAGGGAGATTATGAGCAACCATGTTACACAAACTAAGATTATGCAAACCATGTAGCAGATATAAAACAAGTCATTTTATTTCTTAATCATTTTCTTGCTTTGATCTTTGTTAACATAATATTGAATGAACACTACATTTCACTAGATAAGAAAATATATATGTGAATATTTAATAGAGTACCTAGTACATATTTTGTGCTTGTTAAAAATTAGTTGAACCTGAAATTCAGTGAACCATGAGGAAGAATATTTTTAAACCACTTAATTGTAGAAAAGAATAAAGTATGCATCTTTAGCACATAAATTCTAGGAGTCGGCAGTCTACGAAGATTTATCTCAAAATAAATTTTTTCTTGTTCTTGTGGCTTTGGTTTAAACCACTTCATAGAACCCCCAAAACATGCCTTAAAAGATACAATGCCAGCTTTATTCCAGAGCAGGCCAACATGGTTTCACCAGTTTTATAAATCTTTGCATTGTTGTAAAACAGAAACAACATGCCAGTCTGCAAAGATGCTTTCACGAGTCTTAAATTCAAGTTATACTCACCCCACTATAGTCATTGAATAGAGAGCCTGGGTTCTCCATGATAGAGGTTCTTTCTAGGGGTTCAGAACTCCTGATCCTTGTCACCTGGAGAGCCCAATGTTTCAAGTTTATCTGCTCCCTCTGCCGCCTCGCTCTGTGGTAATTACCAGGCTCCCAGGGCTGGCCTAACAGCTCATGTGATAGAAGTACACAGGCAAAGAAACAAACAGCTGCATGAATTCCAGCGGCATTTAAACCTTAAACAACCTGAGGAAAGTTGCTGAATCAAAAATGGAATCTAAAAAAGTCAAACTCATAGAAGTTGAATTTCTAGAATGGTGGTTACCAGAGGCCAGGGTAGGAGGAGTGGCAGGGGGAGGGAGGAAAAAGGAGGGAAAGGGGAGACGTTGGTCAAAGCATTCAAAGTTTTGGCTGGAGCTAAGGAGTAGGTTCTGGTGATCTATTACACGGCATGGTGACTACCATTAATAATAATGATGTATTGTAGATTTCAAAATAGCTAAAAGAACTATTTTAAATGCTGTCATCACAAAGAAATGTTAAGTATCTGAGGTGATGGGCGTGTTATTTAGCCTAATTTGATCATTCTACAATGTATACATGTATCAAAACATCATGTTATACCCCACAGATACATACAATTATCATTTGTCAATTAAAAGTTAAAAAAAAATGTTAAAGGAACAAACTTGGGGAAACAGCTTTCAAAACATTCTAGCAAAGAACATAAGGGCTACATCCAATTAGTCCAGCCTCCAAAAGAAAACGAATAGTAAAATGTGCAAACTTATAAAAAAGTAATGGCTGAAAATGTTATTTCTTTCCTAGACAATAGCTTTATTTTAATGATTACATATTCTCTGGGAGAATTGATAAGAAACTGGTAATTGTGTTACCAGAGAAGTGGATGGCTTGAAGATGGCATGAGAGAAACAATCACTTATTACTGAAAATACCTTTGCACCTTTTGAAAGGTGTAATGTGCATATATAATCTTGTCAAGTAATTGCATTAATTAAGTTTTTAAGATTACATATTACACACCCAACGCATATCATGAGTAGATCAAAGTTACTAAAAGCACACAATGCAAGGTGTGACTTCATTTTTTCATTCATTTAACAAGTAGTTATATGCCAGATACTAAGGAGGTGAACATTTAAAATGTTGTTCCTTCCCTTACAGAACATTTGGTCTAATGTAGCCATGGCTATGCATACAAGCAATTTCATACAATAAGTATGAAGTGCAGTAGAACAGAGAAAGGATGCCCAATAAACATTGGGACATTTATTCTCCAAACATATGTTACAGCCTCCTGGTAGTCACCTGGAGACACCAGTCACTTAGTCCAGAAATGTTGTGATTGTTTAGCATTGAGAGTTCCTCTTTTGGAATCAGTTTACAAGCTGTGTGAGTGATCTACTGCCATAATGTTGCTGCATAACAACCACAAAATCCCACGGGTATACAATAAGCCTTCCTTGCTTATTCCAGACTGGTTGAAGAGGCAGCGCTGTTGATCTTTACAGGCTCATTTACATGTCTGGGGATGAAGAGTGGAGGGGAAATCAGTTGGCTCTCAGCTCATCTAAACTGACCTTGCCTGTGACAAATGGAGCAATACTGCTCTGTTCCACACGCCTCTCATCCTCCAGCAGGCTAGCCCAGGCATGTTCTCCTGGCAATGGCATAGCTTTGAAAGAGGAAGCAGAAACATGTTTACCTTGTGAGTCTTGGCTCAAAACTGGCACTCTCTCACTACCATTGCATTCTACTGCCCAAGACAAGTCACAATGCCCCTTCAGATTCAGAGGATGGGGAAACAGACACCATCACTTTAGCAAGAGGAACTGCAGAATCACATAGCAAAGAGCATAGATACAGAGAAGGGTGAAGAACTGAGGCCATCGTTGCAATTTACCACTGAGCCATGAGCAGTCTCTAAATTATCTTCTCTTGGTTTTAACCCTCCTCTTTCACTAGAATTGATTTCAGATGGCTTGATCTTTGCTCAAAATTCAACCCACCCTCAAAACCCAGAGAACTGCCATCCCTGAATACAGAGATGCTGTCTCATGACTTTTTCTTTGTCCCTCAGCAACTGCCAACACAGGGCCTTATGAAGGGAGATGGCTAAATGATATTTGTTGGATGGATGACAATTGTGTTTGCAGGTTATAAAAGTGTTTCAAGTGACAGGTGCATATTAGGATATATAGATAGTCTTCTCAGATGACCACTTTGAAACAGATGCCACATTCTAATATGTTGGTGTCCCTGAGTTTGTATAGAAAATTGACCCATTATATTTAGGTCACATTCCTACTATTCAAGATTGTAAAGTAGATACTTATTACAATTATCTTAACTTTAGCTTTTGTTTTTTACTCAGATTTCTAAAATGTACCTCCCAATCTTTCACCCATTATTTTTCAAATAGTGAAGTCATTCTACAAATAGGTATTGCCTAACCTCATGCTGGGTATATTATCTGCTGACTTACCATTGGCTAGAGAATGCCTCTGGAAAGGATAACAATGACCTACCTTACAGGACTTTTCTGGGAAGTTACATGATAGACTGCTCGAAGAAAGGTCTGCAAATTCACCTGGTGTAATATTAATTCTTTACATTTCTAGAGCTGCCTTTCTCTCAAAGAATTCCAAGCGCTTCACATATGGTCCACCAGATCCTCTTAGAGTGTAAATTATGCCCCAGGAGTAAGTTAATTGCTTGCAGGGAGGCATTAACTCTTTCAGGTCACTAGGGTTCCACTTACAGCATTGCAGGAGGGCAGTAATTTACCAAATAATACACCAGTGACCGGAAAGTACTTGTGCAATATAAATTATTCCCAGGGAGTAACTTATGAACTCAGAAAATCTGGTTTATTATCTCATCTATTCACACAGATTCCCAGGGAGGGAGAGAAGGAGCAAGAAGAGAAAAATAGGTAGAAAAATAGGTGAGGCTACAAGTTTCCCAAGCTCCCACAGCTTGTCAGGGGCAGAGCTCCAACTTGAGTTGCCTGATCACTGGCATGCCTTCCTCCCAACTTGAGGCTGTGGGACTTGGGGCTGTCAACCTGAAGTTTCTGCTAATCAGGGCCAGGACTAGGATGAGGTGAGAGAGGTGACTCAGTGTCTTCACCTGAGTCCTGGCCCTGCTGCTACATCAGTGAGATATGTATTAGCTTGAAACACTCAAGGGACCATAAAATCCACACTCGCATTCACCGCTTGCTTCTATTAAACCCATAAATAATTGTTGAGGATTCATGAATTGATCGATTAGTGTTCCTATATGGAGGAAAAATGGAGAAGGCAATGGAGGAGGTGGTGTAAGAGTAAAGAGGAGTGGATGTCATGTTGCTCTGTTGCCATTCTTGGAAACAGTCAAACAATTCATGTATTTTAGGTAAGAGCAGAAGAGACTAGATTGAAGTCCGTTTACTACGTAATTAATATATGGCATAGAGGTCTCTTGGAATATTTTGGCTTAAAGATCCAAATACTGGCCAGAGGCAGTGGCTCACATCTGTTATCCCAGCACTTTGGGAGGTGAGGTGGAAAGATAGCTTGAGCCCAGGAGTTCCAGACCAGCCTAGGCAATATAGGGAGATTCCATCTCTATTTTCTTTTTGCTTTTTTTTTTTTTTTTTTTTGAGACGTAGTCTCACTCTGTTGCCCAGGCTGGAGTGCAGTGGCACGATCTCAGCTCACTGCAACCTCCACCTTCCTGGTTCAAGCGATTCCCCTGCCTCAGCCTCCTGAATAGCTGGGATTACAGCCGCACACCATCACATGCAGCTAATTTTTTTGGATTTTTAGTAGAGATGGGGTTTCACCATGTTGGCCAGGCTGGCCTCAAACTCTTGACCTCAGGCAATCTGCCTGCCTCAGCCTCCCAAGGTGCTGGGATTACAGGCATGAGCCACCACGCCCAGCCTATTTTCTTTATAAAAATAAGTAAATAAATAAATAAATAAATAAAGGTCCAAATACTGAATCCTTGTCAGAGTCAACTGACCACTGTGAATTCCCATTCTTTAGGAAGGTTCCAAAAGTGTGCAACAGGAACTAGGTGGTCCACAAAAGAATTAGGATACTGGTATCTTGACTCCCCACTCAAATCTCTCTCTTCCCCCCAACCCCCACCTATCTCTGTGCCTTTGTGATGGCTGTCTAAAAGCCAATTACAGAAGCATCATGGCCTTTTAAGGGGAAAAAATGTATTTAGTGCTCTGCTCTCTGCCTGGGAGTTTTGCTGTTCCAAAAGGCAGCAATCAACTTCTGTTCAAAGTTCTGCTCCCCATTCAGCCTGACATTAACCTCTGCCCCCAATAGAGATCCCAGTTGATTTATCTGAATTTTGACTCATTTCTTGCCTCAATAAAATATACTAAATCACAATTTGAAAGGTGACAGAACACTCCCCGTGTGCCCCCTTCCATACACACACACACACATATAAAACCAGTGAAATAATTGTATAGCACACTTACTTGGATGGTAAGACTGTCAGAGTGGCCTTGGGTAAGTCACTTAACCACTCTCTGCCTCCATTTTCTCCCCTTGTAAGATGAGGAGCTTGGACTAGAAGTCTCAGGTCCCTTCCAATTCTGGAACTGATAAGTCTCATCAAAGTGATAACTTTAACCTATACTGGAGTCGGCAAATCATAGCCCTTGGGTCAAATCTTGTCCACTGCCTGCTTTTGTATGGTCCATGAGCTAAGAATGGTTTTTACATTTAAAAATCAAAAAAGTATTTCATACCATGGAAAAAATTATATTATCAGTTACATATCATCTATGGGTGCTCTTGCAACACAAGGCTAGAGTTGAGAAGTTGCAACAGAGAGAGTATGCCTGCAAAGCCTAAAATATTTACTATCTTTACAGAAAATGTTTGCTAACCCCAGACCTAAGCCATCAGACCATTTGCATAGTAAGAAAGTCTGCCGCAACACTCTCACCTGATTGAAGTTTTATCTCTGGAAAAGAGAAATTTCACAAAGTAATTTCAAGAGCCAAAAACAAAATTAGTGGACAATGAGACAATTTGATCCTAATGAAAGAAACTGCTGGAAATCACTGATAAATCTCCCTTGCCAATGTCAGGATTGATTTCTTATGAGAAACGATTTACTCCAAAGAATTTGTCACTTCCCACTACTTGCAAAAAGGCCATTACAGTGAATTTTTCCCCTTTCTTTTTTTCTTTTCACTTTTTTTAAGTGGTCTGAAGGCAAATCTATCTTTCCTTCATGAGTAATAGGATCATTCGTGAAAATGGCTGTTAAAAAGCAAGCAAGCATGGAACAAATTGCGGTCCAATAAAGCTGTGACTTTGAAAAGGAAATTGCCCTGCTTAAGTGATGGATTCTGTTTCAGTCCTCACGACCCAAGTTATGAGGCAGTCCAGGGACCGGGGTCCTGGCCCTCATAGTCAAAGCAGCTGCAAAGCCCCACTGGGAGCTCGCCAAGGACTCTGTGAATGGCCAAAAGCTGACCCACCCGCCCCATCACGTCTACAGGCTGCAGCCCTACAGGGCCACAGAGGCTGAGCAAGAATGTGGCAGTACCTAGCATCCAGTCTCCTCCAGCGACCCTTTCAGCCAGCCTGGAATGTCCCCTCACCCCCACCTCCTCTCTGCTTACTTACTCCAATCAAGGGCTAGTTTGAGTTCCATAACCTTATAATACCCTGTATTATTTTTCATCATTTTATGGTTGTGTTTTCTCTTCCCAAGGACTGTAAGATCCTTGGGCACAAATTGCACCGATCATTTAGACAACTTTCAGTTAGAGACTCACAAGAAATCCCAGTGAAGAGGACGATAGCGATGAAATAGGAAATTAGCAGGGCTTCGAACCTTTTTTCTCAAAGAGGAGATGGGAGGCTTGAACAATGTTTGTTCTCTCTGATTCTCAGGCAGGGCTTCCTAGATAAAAAGCTGAGATCTGGGGACAATGTGAGAATCCTTAGCAGTACATTGCTGTTGTTGCTTTATCAGAGGATGTTCTGCCTATTGAGAGCAGAGTCGGTGCTGCAAATTCTTCCCTTCTGGACTTCGCTGAGGAACAGCTTCAAATCAAACTGTTCCGTTTCCTTGAGAACAGAGAAGCTGGAGCCTCGGAGCTGTGGGGCTCCCTACTTTCAGCTTATGGGGGCATGAGACTGTGACATCAGGCCATCCCCTTGTTCCCAAGACACCAAATGTTTGCTTCCCATCTTAACTCTATTCAAGGCAGTCACTTCAGAAGGAACTTTTGCTGAATTCATCTGTATGCTGTAGCCATGTAAATAAATGTTCTTTCAAAATTAGAAATATTTGCTTTAATTCTAAATTAAATTTAACATTTTCCTTTATATTACTGTTTTAAGATACTTTGTATTTTGAAAGGAATTTAATGTTTTGGAAGAGTCTTAGTCTTAGAACCTATCAAAATAGGGCTTCTTCATTTTGCTTTCAAAAAGAATCATAAGATGATTGCAACCACTGGGAAAAGATAAAGCCAATTCATTAACCTGGGAGCATCTGAAAAATCAACTCCTGAGCTCCACCCTTCAAGAGATTCTGATTTAATTGCCCTGAACAAGGCCTAGGTCTGGGACTTTTTTTTTTTTTTTTTTTTTTTGAGACAGAGTCCCACTGTGTCACCCAGGCTGGAGTACAGTGGTGCAATCACTACTCACTGTAATCTCCACCTCTCAAGTTCAAGCAATTCTCATGCCTCAACCTCCCAAGTAGCTGGGATTACAGGTGCCCACCACCACAACCAGCTAATTTTTCTATTTTTAGTAGAGACTGGGTTTCGCCATGTTGGCCAGGCTGATCTCAAACTCCTGACCCCAAGTGAGCCACCCACCTCAGCCTCCCAAAGTGCTGGGATTACAGGTGTGAGCCACCACCACTTCCAGCCTACAGGTCTGGGTATTTTTTGAAATCTCCCCAGTGTTTCACTGGCCACGTGAAAATCAGACTCCAGGACATGAGTCTCATATATACTTCTGTTGGAGTATTTATCACTTTATACCATCAATACTCATGGGCATATCTCCCTCTCTGTAGTGGTAGTTTCTGAAGGGCTGGGAGAGGACTGTCAAAACCCAAAGTGCCTACCATTAACCCACCTCCTTCTGAGGGACCATCCGCTGTGGAGGGAATGTGGGGAGGAACTCTAGGAAGTATCTCAAGCAAAGGTGGCCAGGCTGTGTACTCTGTGATGCCAACAACCTGGACGTGAATGATTGGCCCAGAATAGGCACCTGCCCCCAGGTCTGCGGATATACAGGGTGTTTTGCAACCTGTAAGGAGACTGATACAAAGGCTCAGTCCAACTCTCACCCCTGGTGAATCCCTAGCAGGACAAACTAGATCCTTTCACTAAAGGAGTTTAAATGTGAGATCAACTGAGAGCTGAGCAGTTGGTAGCAGGAGCAGAAGCCAAAGGACACCCAGGGGAAAACAGCGAGAGAGGAGCTGAATCACCTTGGCGGCTAAGCCGTTAGTGGGGATCGGCAGATGCCTGCTGCTGAGGGGGCAGCGAGATAACCCAGTCACAGAGCTGTATCCTGAATGACCTTCCAGTTCCTGAACTTCAATCCAGTTTTCGTGAGGCCTGGCTGGGTGGCCTTTCCGGAAGGCTTTTCGGAGACACGTGGCGGAATGGTGGAGATTCCGGTCAGCCTTCCTTCCACAGTAAATTCCCATTACTGAGGGTAAACCTCAGTGGTATCTGTTCCTTGCAACCCCTGCCCCCCGCCCAAAAAAAAAAAGCCCAATCAGCACAATGCCCAGGGCCTAGCACTTTGCCTGGCACACAGCAAGTGCTAGATATTTGCAGGTGCTTGGACGGGCTGATCATCCCCAGCAAAAAGCCCTCTAAAAATAAAGAAATCATTCAGACTAAGAACATTGATGAGGGTCGTCTTCAAATTCCAAAAACAATGCTAAACGGCAATAAATATATTAAGCTTATTCTGCCCTCTAATTTCTGAATCTAACTACATTTCTACCATAAATCTATCAAAGAGGGAAATGTCATTTTCTGCAGAACTGCAGAGAGCATCCTAATTTCAGCTAAGGTATGTTTGGATGACTCGATTTTCACTTCGCTTAATCTTAAATCACAGCAACGTTAGTAAGAACAATTTTCCTCCCACACTCGCTTCACTGACAAACCTGCAAAGTAGCTGATCTTTGACTTTTAAGAAGTTTAATAATACATGATCTTCCCCCCACACTGCCACACGCATTTCCCCTGCCTATTGTCTGTATCAGCTACTTGAAGAACACATACTCCCCAACAACCGGATGAGTCATAAAATAAGAGGTACATGGACGTAAACTGAGCCTGTTTACACTTTCCCTGGCCCCAGCTAATAAAATAAAAGAGGTCCCACTGAATTCAGGTCCAATGGCTTCCAGAAAACAGGTTTCTGCTTAGCAAAGACATGCCCTATTTAGTACATTATTTTAGAGGTACAGCCAATTCCATGCCCCATGTGCATGAAATGTATTTATGGTTATAGCCATGCACAGGGTGTGTAAGGACTTGCCCTCCTCCTGTCCTCTACAAAAGAAGGCTCAGGCAGCTTCTGGTGGTGAACTAACCAACAAAAGGAATGCCCAGAAGGTCTCACCTCTCCCATCCACAGAGCTCTGGAATGGGGGCCGGGCCCCTGATCGCTGGAAACTCAGCACCCAAGTGGGCGCTTGCTGAAGTTTCCCATCTGCATTTTCGAAAATCTGGATAAAAGCAGGTTTAGCTCAACCTCCCCTAACCCGTTCCTGATAAAGTGATCTTACGCCTCTGGAATTGGGATTTTGAATGTATGTGCCTACCCCATGTCTGGTATTAGATTACAACAGCATGAAAATGGAGCCTAGGACTGAGGAGCCGGCCAGCCTCAGAAGCCTTCTTCATTGCCTGCCATGTAATACATGATATGCAAAGCCTCTGACTTCAGCCAGCAGATATTTGGAGACCGTGTTGGCCTTAGCATGGGGACTAAACTAATGTGTGTTTAGGTCAGAAAGCGAATCAGGAAAGCCACTGGAGGGCACGTCACGGAGTGAGAGCCCTATAAATTCATCCCCACTCGCAGCGTCCCCTGGCAAATACTCGGCTTCCCTCACCCGGCCGCTCCGCACCTCTCCTTCTCGGTGCTAGAACTCCGGCCAGCAGCTCCTTTTCTCGCCACTGCCTCCTGCCCTGCGGAGAAGCGAGAGGGCGAGACACCCGAGCGGGAAGGCCGGCCTTCGACAGGCGCGAGGAAAGCCCGGCGCTGCCCTGCACCGGCAGAGCGCCACCCTCCCAGTGCGGCGCGCGGGGGCAAAGCCCGGCGCGGGCGCCGCGGTCAAGTTCGGATTGCCCCTTTCGGCTGGCCCGCGCAGAGCGCCGCACATTCCTCTCGATTTTTGATCCACCCGGAGAGGAGAAGGCGCTAGCCCCGCGGCGTCTCCACGCTCTCAGCGCTCTCCCTGCAGCCCAGGGAGGGGCGCCTCGCGTCGCCCACTCGCACCCCGGCCCCCCGCCTCGGGAACTCCAGGGCCTCCTCGCTGCTCTCCTCTCCTCCCCCACCGCCAGGCCCAGCCGACGCCTCCCGACCCCTCCCTCCCGGGGCCCCGCGCCTCCCCTCCCCCACCCCGGACCCCGGCCCCCCAGCGCGGGCTCTAGAAGACCAGCCTGCGCTCCTGGCGCCCTCATGTCTTCACGGGACTCCCCGCGCCGGTTGACGTGGTGTCTCGTTCGGATCTCCAGGCAAGACCTCAGCTCCGGCAGCAGCATCAGACAAGCCAGTCTCGTGCTCCCAGGCAGTGCGCCCAGAGGAGGCGCAGAGCGCGGCAGCTGCCGCTGAGCCGCCCGCAGCGCCCCGGGCCCGCGCAGCCCCAGCCAAGAGCGCGGCGCGCGCAGCCCTGTCAGCCCCCCACCCAAAGCAGCGGCGGCTGCTCGGACCTCGGCTTCTGGGGGTGCGGGGGCCCGGCGGGAGAGTTGCCGGCAGCCCTCGCCCTGTTGGCGGCGGCGGGAGTCTTGGCCGCCGCCTCCAGCGCGCCCCTGCTGCCCCGCGCGACCCCAGGATTGCGAACTCTTGCCCCTGACCTGTTGGGCGGGGCTCCGCGCTCCAGCCATCAGCCCGGATGGGTCTCCTGGCTGGGACTTGGGGCACCTGGAGTTAATGTCCAACCTGGGGTCTGCGGAGACCCGATCCGAGGTAAGTGAGGGAGCGGGCCGGGGAGCAGGGAGCGGGTGGTGCCTGCGTCGCGGGTGGGTGCGGCTGGCTGAAGGGCGCCCTAGTCAGAGGGGTGCGTCTGAACCCCAGAGCAAACGGTGAGAGTAGAAAGTGGAAAGACTAGAGGGAACCTAAGCTATGCGAGGAGAGAGAAAAGTAGAACCGGAGAGAGGCCGGCCTTTCGGAGGGGCATGTTGCCTTTTCCACGTGGGCAAAGATCTGTGGAGCCCCAGATGCGCCTGGACCCGGAATGCCCAAGAGGGGCAGTTTCCTTCCCCGACTCGGCCAGGCGCTCTTCCGTCAAGTCACAGAACGATTCAGGGCTTGGGTCATCTTCGAACCCACCGCCGTCGAAATGTGTCCTCTCTGGACGTGCAGAGATACTATCATTGCCAAGAGTGCAACTTACTATTGAGCTTGTTTTGATCTGTGCCAAGGAAAAGCGCAGGCCGGGGGAGGGGCTGCTGCAAAGGTGCTGAGAACCTAAAAATGGAGGGCTCACCTCCTCCGGGCGAGGTCTGGCAAAGCTACATTCCTCACCCGGCTGCCTGCACGTTCCTAACGCCCTCCACCCCAACTAACCATCCCCGTCGAGGTTAGGAGAGGGGCTTTCTTGCCAGTCCTGGATTCAAATCTCTGTCTCGAACGTATTCTTGAGACTCCACTAGGCCATTAAGGTTATTATTTTAAGGACCCCTTTTTCTCCTGTACTCTGTGCCGCCTTCCAAAAACACCCCACCACCACTGCCACTACTTTACACCACCTCGAGGCTAATTCCGCGCTGGTGGTTTGTTTCCTGCCCCAACGAAGAAAAACGAACCCTCTTCGGGCTGGAAACGGACTTTCGCGGGTTCCCGCCAGCTTCCTGGGGCCCAGCTAGTTTCGGCTTTGGTAGAATCCGCCGCCAGGACCCTTGTGCGCGCCCCCGGGGGGCTTACCCATCCCAGAGCTCGCGACCCTTCTGCTCATAGGCGGGGACAAAGGCAACTCTTCCGGCCCCTGCTGCGGAGATGTTAGAACGCGCTCGACTCTTGCTCAGTATTTGGAATATATGCTTAGGTATTTCAAGGAAGAGATGTTTCTTCCAACCTCATTCACGCACCCAGTCCCGCAAAGCCGTCAAAGCCGGCCTCGACCAAACTCGTACTGTTTCGCTGCGCCTTCGCTTTGTCAGGGAAGGTGGCGCCTTTTCAACAAGTAACAAGTGTCCGATCTCTGGGAAGTCCGCCGTGTCCCTAGCCCTTTCCCGCTAGCAATTCGGGTGCTCTCGGGCCTGGAACCCGGCCCTTTAAACAGTCAGACCGCTTTCCCAGTTTGCCTGCGAGAAGTGTCCCAAATTCTTTTTCCTTCCCTCATCTTGGGCCCCGCAGTTATGGGGGGTTGAGGGGAGAATAAGTCCTCTGTCAGTCAAGGACACGAAGCATAGTTAAGAAAAGCAATAGATCTTCCAGCAATTTCTGTCTCTACCTCCCCCCGCCAAAAAAAAAAAAAAAAACCGAGTTTATAGCAAACCCGTCTCCCCGCCCCACCGCCTCCTTTTTCTCTCTCTGAGACCTGGATCTTGAAGGCAAAGCCCAAACAAACCTCCCAGCCTGCCAGGCACAAGAAGGTGCGGGGGCACTGACGGCGGGAGCGCTGCCTCCTGCGAAGCTGTCACGGTGACGCGTGGAAGGGGTGGGGGATGGTCTGAAAGCAGGTTGCCAAGAAACCCGCTCAGGTGAAGTGGGGAGAGGAAAACCAGCGAGAATGGAGGGGTGGGAGCCTGAAAAGCAGAGATGCCGGTAAGGACCTCCACAGGTTCCCGGGCTAATGGGATTTCGGGAGGCTCGTAGAGGCAGTGGTGGTTCTCCGGTTTTATAACTAAAATGATAACACAGCCTCCGGGCCGCGTGGGCGCGACACGGCTCAGGCGGTTTCTGGTGCCCCCTGCTGCCGGGAACTCAGAAGTGCCTCGCGGCGAGCGGCTGCTTCTGCGAGCACTTCTGTGGCTTTCCTGGGCGTCCTTGCCTCCCCAGGCCTGGGGACCCACCAGGTGCCGGTGCCCACGGCCTGCTGCCTTTGCCCTGCCGGGGCGTGGTGGTCCCGGACCCAGAAGGGGACCAGCTTGCCAGGCACGAGAAATGGTGCGCGGTCACCTGGCAGAGCAGAGCCCCCGTCACTTGAGGAGCAGAGCTTGGTTCTCGCACGTGGCGGCGCGTGAAGCAGTTTGCACCGCGGGCAAAGGCCCATGGTTGAGGAGAAACGCGTCGGGCAGATGTAGATGTGTTTTGGGAAAGCGATAGAGAGACAAACTGAGAAGCCGAGGGGTGGAGCCCACACGGACTCTAAGAAAAACGTCCTAGTAGACGCTGTGTGTGCCGAGTCCCCCAACCTCCCCCCTTTTCCCCCGCCCAGCAAATACCGAGAACGAAAGAGCCCCTCGGACTGGAGCCGGTCCCGGCGGCGCTCAGAGGGAAGAATGCGCCATCCCTGTCCCGGGGGAAGAGGGGAGCTCGATCCGGGCGCTGGCGGCGCTCGGCCGAGGGCGGGAACCGCAGCCGGGAGCCTCCTCTGGCGAGGCGGGGAGTTTTCCACTGTGTAGTCTTTTGCCAGCTTCGCCACACTTCTAATTGAGGATCTCCACGTCCAATTTAAAAAAAGCCCTCCGTCGGCCAAGCAGGAAAAAAGGGAAAACCCTCTTAAGACGGAAGGGAAATCTAGTGCCTCTGTGGCTTCCTGCTGGCGGGCACCGCGATTTGGAATGGCGCGTTAACCCCGCGCCTCCATGCTCCTCCGGTCGGACCGCCAGCCATTTCGCACGCACCCGGGAGCTGGCACCGGCGGGGGGCTTGAGGGGGGAAGCTCGCGTTCCCCAGGTCCTAGCTGCCAAAGTACCTTTCTGGGCTCATTTTGCATGGCCTGGTGCAGTTTTCCTGTGTCTGCACATCGCGACCCAGAACCTAGCTTTTTCCCGAGTTTGCAAACCAGCCCGCGAGGCAAGAGGCGCTCGGTGCTGCAGGTCACTAGGAGTTTCTAGTCCCTACACCCTCTCGAGCCCAACAGCTGCATAGCGAACAAACAGACGCTCAGGAGATGTAAAATGCATTAGTCTCTGCAGAGGTGGGAGGTGGCGGCCGAATTTAAGGCTTCCCCGGGTTGCCTGCACCGGGACAGGGAGTGGGGTTCCGGGTAGAGATGAGGACTGGAACCCTGGAATGGAGGCGGGGGTGCCTGTGAACTAATGGCTAGGAAAGGCACTGAGGTTTTTGCATTAACCTGGGTTTTGCATTTCCCTCCCGCATGGGAAAAAAAAAAATCGAGTTTTTCCTAAGAATCCGTTTTATGGAGCCGGTCGAAGGGATAGGATAATCGACTGCATGAATCTCGCAGATTTCGCTTGAGGAGATTCTCTCTAGGTCACTAGTGCTCTGAAGACGAACCCTGGGATTAGGAAGGCACTGGATAACACTGCACCCCAAGATGCCTCGGTTCTTCCCCGTCTCCTCATTGGTTGGAACTCGCCCCCAAATTTACAGCACCTTTTTCTAACCCACCCCCAGCTGCGTGGCCCTCCTTTGTAGGGGTGTGAGGATTGAGAAGCCAAACAGAGCCCACCTCGGGCTGAAAAGAGCTGAACCCCCTACTCTGCGCCGTACCACGGTCTAGGCCTTCCAGTGCCAGAGCACCTCCAAAGCGTCCGAGACTGGGTACAATCGTCCAGGCGTGACGGGGGCGCGGGGAGCCAGTGATTCCTCTGGGAGGGGAAGGGATTAGGGCCAGAATCTCTCAAAGGTGCAAAAATCCAGTCAAGAGAGGGTTTTCGGGTATACCACGGAGGATTAAAACTTTCAAGACAAATGCAGTCTTTGCCTAACAGCAATGGTAAAGCATTTACTGAGCTCTTACTACATGTTCCGCTAGAGCTTGTCATGCGTGATTTAATGTTCATAACTTTAAGAGGTGGGACGAGTATTTTAAATCGAATCAGTGCTTTGGGAAGTTAAGTAACTTAAACCAGATATCCCATACAGGCCAAAAGTCTCCAAGTCCCTGCTAACTTCTTGTTCTGGCAACAGAATACCTATTTAGGTGGGAAGAATGAGGTGTGGGCGGCAGGCGGGGTGAGTGGTGCCCCCGAGCCTGCCCTCGACTAGCCAGAAGCCCGGTTGGGACCCGAGGCAGGGGAATGCGCTTGATTTTATTCCCAAAGAGAAACACCGGTCCTTGCTTGGGCCGAGGGCTCGTTCAGGGCCCTATAGGAGCTACCGGGACAAGAAGGGGAGGTCTCTGGTTGGGGTGGAGGACGAAGGGTGGGAACTACCCGATTGCCCCCCAGGAATGGGGGATGTTGCGCACCAGTAGAGGGGACTGGACAGGAATCGTGGTGGTGGGGGTGGGGGGTTAACTGGAGGGGACAGCAGCCCTGCTTGAAACTCTGACCCCTAAGACCGTGTGGTGGAGAAGGGCAGCTGCAACCTGAACCAGGAGTGCGAGCTGCTCCTGGGGCGCACTGAGGAGGGAGAAGCGAACTGGGGACTTGCAAGGAGGGCAGGAGTGCCCGAGGAGCCGCTGGCCTGCAGCGGTGCCGGAGGAGGGCGGTGACGAGGTTGGAGAGGGGCGCAGGGACCCGCGGGGAGCCCAGGCTTAACGTGCATTCTGCGGTTCTCTCCCCCACCTCCCGCCTGCCCGCGCAGGTGCCGCCGCCGGACGGGACTTTAAGATGAAGTTATGGGATGTCGTGGCTGTCTGCCTGGTGCTGCTCCACACCGCGTCCGCCTTCCCGCTGCCCGCCGGTAAGAGGCCTCCCGAGGCGCCCGCCGAAGACCGCTCCCTCGGCCGCCGCCGCGCGCCCTTCGCGCTGAGCAGTGACTGTAAGAACCGTTCCCTCCCCGCGGGGGGGCCGCCGGCGGACCCCCTCGCACCCCCACCCGCAGCCAGCCCCGCACGTACCCCAAGCCAGCCTGATGGCTGTGTGGCCTACCGACCCGTGGGCAAGGGGTGCGGGTGCTGAAGCCCCCAGGGGTGCCTGGCTGCCCACTGCTGCCCGCCCGCCTGGCCTGAAAGTGACACGCGCTGGTTTGCCCAGCGCAGAGGGGATGGAATTTTTATGCTGCTCCTTTAGCATTCTGATGAACAAATATCCTCCCCACCAGCACCACCACCTCAGAAACACACACACAGCTGTCCCCTTTTCTGTTTCCTCACCTATACACACTCCCAGTTTTTCTTTGCTTCCAAAGCCCTTTATCTGTGTGTCTGTGCCTGGCTGTGCTTAATTCTGAGAACTATTGCACTTTCATCCTAAACTGCGCCTGCAAGGCGAGAGGCCGGCTTTTCACAAAAGCAAGCCAGAGGCAGAGAAAACACAGAAGGGCCTCCATTTCCAGAACAAGCGTCTGGGTAATGTCAAATCTGTTCAGAAAAGTTCCTCTGTTCAGAAAAGTTCCGGTTCTAGAAAGACTTAACCATAAATAGTGCTGGCTGGGACTAGGGACAAAGACTGTAGCTCACTCCACGTGAGACAATGCTAACTCTTGAGAAAAAAAACCCAGGTTATTCTTATTAGAAAATAAGTCTGTGATTTACCTCTCAAAAATTAACATGTTTTAGAAGCAAGTCAATTAGGGCATATCAGCTGTGATGTGATCTCGTTTTCCCTCCACTCCTCAGAAGCTTGTTGCATGAAGTGAGAGAGGCTACATTACATGTGATAGAGGCTGTTGCAGAGGCATAATGTCAACAAAGATAGCAATAGAAAATTTCACACAACCCCAAAATAAAGCAGGAATGAGCTGTGTGTAACTAGGATACCACCCTGGCTACTCTTCCCTCCCTAACCCCACCCCCAGAATTATCCCTCTAGTAACTTTGCGCTTGAAACTTACTATGGTCATAACCACAGTAGTAGTCCTGCAGTAGTCAGCTGTGCGCTGAGTCCCCCAAACCCAATGGCCTTGGCTAGGAAACAACCCAGTAAATGCAATATGCTTATTTTATGCTTAATTATAGCAACAAAAGCACCTTTTTCCACAAGTCCCAAGAAAGATAGAAAGTGGATTTTTTTATAAGGTAAATTAAGACTTCAAAAGGAAGTTAGGGAACATGGTTAATCCTTTGAAACTAAAGTACCTGTTCCAAGAGTGTCTGTCAATTAACTGTATAAACCTACTTTAAAGGCTTTTATTTCCATCACAAATTTAGTGTATATAAACGTTTCTCCAACAGAAACTTTAAAATGCCCCTTAGTGCCGGGTCTTCCAAAACTGGCTATTCATTCACTCAAACGGTCTAGACAAGAGGGACAGGAACACAGTGGCAGATAATAGTTCTCTAACCCAGACGTTGCCAAGAGAAAAATGACTGTGCCTGATTACAAAGCTGATTAATTCATGGAGGTTTAATTGCCGTATTAGTGCCCTGTTCAACTAGATTCATTTAATTCTGGCTCAGGCTCCTGGCTCTGCTTTCAACTAACTCTGTGACTTTCAGGCAAGTTACTTTAGAGCTCAATGAATAGTCTGTAACTGTACCATAAAGAGAGGCCTTTCTACTCCACAATCCCAGTGGCTATGAGATTTGCCCCTTGGCCTTTATGTTTGTCCTAAAGTCCTTTGGGAAGAATCTCCTAAGAAGAGATTGGAGTCACCTGGGGAACTTTAAAGACTACTGATGCTAGGTCTCACCCCAGGAGATTCTGATTTAATTGGTTTGGGGTGTGGCCCAGGCATCTGAGTTTTTAGGTGTTCCCCAGATGAGTCTAATGTGCAACCAGACTTGAACCACCATGGCTTGATAATACCCAAGAAAATCTTTGGCTCATATAAGGTACAAATAGTCACAAAGCAAGCGAGTTAACACAGATTGCAGGGACAAGGGCATGTTGTAGGGAAGAGGGATTGCTTCCCTTTTCCAAAATTGATGCTGTGTCATCAGTGAACAAGATTCTCACTACTCTATTTACATTTGAACAGCAAAACACACCCCATTGTGTTTTGTCTGTGGGAAGACCCAATAGATCCCAGAGGAAACCTGAAAAAGAAACGTTCCCAAAGAGAAACTGAGCTGCATTCTAAGCCAAATTGACTTCTTTCCAGATATGTTTGATTCGGTAGCAAGCTGTCAAGTGCAGGGAAGGCAAAATAATGACAGTATGCAGACTTTGAACACTCAACCAGTGTCAACACGCCTCTGTCACAGCGCTGACATTTATATCCTGCACTGTACACGGTGCAACTGGTTAAGGCTTATGTAGAAAAACATTAAGTCACCACATTTCATTTAAAAATAGAAAGTATCATAAATTCTGATTCCTCTAGTTCCATCCAAATACTTGTAACTTAATGATTGAGCAAAAGAGCTTTCATGCCACATTAACGTCATTCTGCGCTTTTCACAGGCGGACCAGAATATACACAGCTTGCACACTCACCTTTAAGATTGCATGTGTTCCGCTGGCTCCAATGTAAATAAAACATCCAGAATTCTATTACTAGTATGCCCTCAGTGTGAGATAACCAAATGGAATTCATAATTGGCCAACGGGCTTGCCTAGAGGCTGGCTGTAAAGTAAATGGCTCAGGGCTGCCTCCTGTAGCAACTTCTAGCCTGTCTAAACTCAAGGACTTGTGATTTGACTTTTGGGGTACCCAAGACTTTTCTCTTTGGCTATCTTTGTTTGTTTATTTTGCTTTTTTGCCAGTATTTTGCCAGTATTTTGCTTTTTGCCAGTTTCCAAAGGGCAATTAGAGCAGGCATGAGGAATCTGCAAGTTGAAACTTGCAAATGTCATAGCATTTTCGAGCTGAAAGGAAACCCCTCTAGTCCTGAAACCTAAAGAGGCAAAGCAACTTGTCTATAATGCACCACAGTTCCATGATCACAGGAGGCAGGTCTGAAGCTGGGACCAGAGTTTCCCCCGAACTACTGAAATGTACTTTATATGGGAAGGGGAGGATACTTTATATGGGAGGAAGGTCTTGAACTAATGATTTAGACCATGGTGCACAAGGTTGTCTGAATTTATTGAAGGTTAGTTCATCATAGTCATATTCCTTATCTCAACTCTAAATGTATTTAATAAGTAAAAGCATAAAATCCATGTGGTTTTAAAAATTTGCATCTAAATGCACATATACATTCACCAAATAGTTACATGTATGCCTGTCTGTGCCAGGCACTGTCCTAAGTGCTAGGGATACCTTGATACACCTAATAAACAAAAGTCGCTGCCCTCATGGAACATAGCTTCTAGTAAATGCACATGTGTGGTGGTATGAAAAAATCAACGTGAAAGAACCTCAGTCCAGTAAGGTGGGCTGAATTTTTTGTGCAACTGGAAACCAACTAAAATGACATTGAGCATCGTTAAGTTGTAATTACAAGTAATTCCTAATTTAGTATAATATAATGGGATTATATTCTACCAGTTTGGTAGCAGTTCACAAAATTTCCTATGGAAACAATTTTTTAAATTAAGCTATCAAGTTTTCAGGCTAGCCCACAAAAACCTATGTAAACCACGATATAACTGAACTGTCATTCACAATATTACTAAGTGAGAGTCTCTGCCCTGGGGGGCACATCCCATAATCTGCAAAAGGAGGGCACAGAACAAGAAATCAGGGAGGTTTCAGCAAGCAAGAGCTCAAGGTAACACATTCAGACCAGACTAGGATTTGGACCCCAGCCTTGCCACTTAACTGAGATGTTGAGCTGTTACTTAACATCCCTTAAGCTTTGTTTTTTCTTCCCTGTAAAATAGGCATAAGAGTAAATCTGTCTCATGGGTTGATGTGAGGGTTAACTTAGATATTGCTTTGTAAAGCCTCTGCTCCATAAATAGGGATCATAGTTGTCATTTGCCACCCTCCTGCTTGCAATGGCCCCTCCCTGGGCACCCAGTGAATTCACTTCTTCCGCTACGACATCTGCCAGGATGCTGCTCTAAATAGTGGGATTTCAGCAGCACAACAGAGTACAGCGAGTGAGAGAAATGCAGGCCTTGTGGGCAGGCTATTTTGGGCCCCACTGTTGGTTGGTCAGCACATAGGCAGGCCAGGCTTGCCTGGGATTCTGCCCCTGGGTCAGCTGCCCCTGGCTCTTCCCAGGTTTCACAGCTCCGTCCCTTCCCCAGTTTCCAAGCCCATATATTTCCAGTGGAATTTTTTCTCACCAAACTCCTATGGTTATGTTAGGGAGACCTCTTCCGTCATGGGAAGGAGGGAACCAAGGCAGGGTAGGATCTTTCTATGGAAGTGACAAGAGGGTTGTGAGTTGGAGGCTACCTGTAAGGAGATGGAGCATATCTTTGTAAATGATCCATCCCAGCTGGACATTTAATTTAAGAAGTTTCATAACCCTAGCAAAAAAACTTAGTAAACTGTGAGACCACCTCTATAGAGCTAAGGAAGCTTCTAGTGCAACAAGCTGGGTAAATGTTAAGCTTTCAAATCTAATGTTATGAAATACAGAATTTAGAATAAACAAACACCATCTATCTGTTGTGTCTTATCGCTTAGGGACTGTATGAATGAACAATACTTTAACAAAGTAACTACCTAAGCTGGAAAGGAGCTCTGCCACTTGGGATGGGTCTCTTGGAATCAAAAAACTGCACATCAGACTCTTGTAGGAGGCACTGATTCTTTACTTGAGATCTGAGACCAATATTCTCATTCTGGCCCCAGTCTGGAAAACCATTTCAAACTGTTACTGCTTAGAGAAATCTATTTAAGGCTTAAATTGATTTGGCCAGTCAGGACCTTAGGCTGACCCAGGGCGTGAGCAATGTACTCAACAGGTTCTTCTTCAACAGATATAAAAATTAAAGCTCCCTGATATTTTCCCCTCCTAATATCTCTTTGATCTTTGTTTATTTAACACTCATGGACCATAGCACCTTCATTTGATTAAAATACTTGTTTTTTAGTTAATTACTTGAGCTTAATCAGGAAACAAATATTAAATATCTTTCATGTACTGGGTGCCATGCGGCCTCAAAAAGGCTAAATTTGTTAATAAAGTTGCTTGTGATCTAGCTGTAAACTATTGCTAGGTGGATGGGCGGATGGCTGGATGGATGAATAGAATGTCAGTCAGATAGATATGTCTATTGTGTAGGGTTTAGGTGAGCTGTACGCATGTGTGGTAAAAATTCCTAGCAGTGAGCTCACTGGGATTTGGGTATCATAGCAGGGATGACTTCAGGGAAGAGGGAGGATTTGACCTGGTACTTGAAAGATGGATGTTTGGAAGGGAAGGGAAAAGGAAAGGGGGACATTCCATACTAGGGAGTAGCATGGGAAAATTTGTGACCATGATGTGGGGAAGGGACAGTGGAACAAAGAGGAGGACAGACCAGTCTCCAAGTTCTAGAAAGAGGTGCTAAGAAGTGGTGGGAAATTGAAGATGTCTTGACAGGTGATACCAGATTGTGTGATACTATAAAATTCAGGAAAGGTGTTTGCTCTGTTTTTGATAGCAGTGGGGCACTCATGGAGCAGGCAGGTGACTACAAGGCGGGATCTTGCTTCAAAGCTGTCTTGCAGGAGAAGTTACCTAAATACCCAGACTGCTTTTGAGTGGGGCCTATGCCGTAAGCATGTCTTTTATTTTGAGGTGTTGTGCTTTTACTTTTAAAAATCTTCTAGACATAGGCACAATTGAACCAAACTATTAGCCCCAAGTAAGTGAATATCTGCAAATAAACACTTAATATTAAAGTGTTTAACTATCCTTTTAACTATCCACATGATGAACACAGTTCTTGTCCTGAAATCAAGTAAGTTTGAGCTCTACAATAGAAGAGGAGATATTATTATCCCCATTTTACAGGTGAAGAAAGGAGACCTAGAGAGTTGTTCCGGGTCACAAACCTAGTAAGTGGTGAAGCCAGAATTTAAACCTCAGCATGTTGGTCCGAAAGCCAATATTTCTTGACTTTACACACACTGTGTGTGCATATTAGTGGATTAAGAAAATATAGACTTTGGCTTGCTTAAAAATGCACTCACTAACCCTGAAACACAGATTTCCAGGAAAATTAAGCAAGCAAAGAGAAAAGAGAAGCAGAGACTATCAAATTTCCTTTTGGCCCTTTTAAAATCTCCATTTGGGCTGCGGTAGGCTTAAGCCAGTATTACTAATGACTACTTCAAAGTCCAGATCAGGATGTTTTTAAGAAGAGAAACATGAATTTCTCTAAGTATTCCTATAATATTGATGCTTTTTGCAATGAGAGAAGGCTCCCTAAATCTTTGCAACAAAGCAAGGTCTCCTCAAGTGCTTGGTAGGCAGACAGCATTCGGGAGGCCTTGTGGGAGACTCTAGTTCTCAGATCTCTCCCATTCTGCCCAGCGAGGGGATGGCATCCACATGGGAACCTAGCGTGACTGCACGAGTGCCAGAGCGATGGCCTCAGTGGGAATAGGAGTATGCGTAAGCAGACTTGGGTCATCACTGGGAAACAACTGGTTAGCTCAGTAGAGGCAAAACCCACTTTTGCATAACTTTAATAACAAAATTGAAGTAGAGAAGCATGGTTTTAAAACAATATGGCCTTCCAATTTTTTTGCCTGCAAACCTGGAAATAAGAATGTTGAAAAACGATTACCTACTTTGAAGCTTTCTAAAATTTTTCATCATAGGTTTAAATAGTTACACCAGATGTCATTTCTAGCCCTTTCAGGAACTGTATATATGCTTTAAATATTCTTTTGGCAAAACTTTGCACCTGCCTATGTAGTTTATTTAGTTCATGGAAAATGATCAAACTAATCAGCCCAAATCAATTGGCTTTTTGGTCAGAAAAGGTCTGACTTCATTTTCAATTCAAATGTACATGTTAATATACACCCCATGACAACTGTCACACTTCTGGATCCCAATTGTAAGGTAAAGAGATGGATAGGTGAACAGTCAGATAAGCAAAGAAAGCACTGAGGCTTTCCAAGGGGCCTGGCCAGGAGGAAATATGGAGCAACTTGCTTCAGGATTTCTTGGTTTATTCACAAAGTTATCTCCCTTTGCAAGTGTTTGTAGTACAGTGAACACCCATACATCCTTCACCAAGATTAACCTCTTTTTTAGCATTTTGCCTCGTTTTTTTCTGAACCATTTGAGAATTTGTTGCAAACATCAGAATATTAAATATTTCAGTATGTACCTTCTAAGAACAAGGACAATGTCTTATATAGCCACAATTCAGTTATCAGTCTCAGGAAATTTAACATGGATATAATACTGTTATCCAATAGATAGTCTGTGTTCATATGTCCCCAGTTGTAGCAATTATGTCCTTTATGTTTCGTTCTTTTTTTAAAACCCAGGACCATAAATTGCATTTGACTGTCTGGTATCTTTATACTTCCTTAATCTAAAATGATTCCCAAGTCTTTTTTTCCCCCATGACATTGACATTTGTGAAAACTCTGGGCTCTTTTGCTAGCTGTTTCCCAGACTACCCTTCAGTTTAGATCTGTCTGATTATTTCCACATGATTAGATGTAGGGAAACATCCTTGGAATATCATATTCATGGCACTGTGTCCTCACATCAGGAAGCGCCCAATATCAGTTTGTTCCAAGGAGCCATTCATGCATGAATGCCTCTGTATGGCACCTGAAGGTGTTTATCCCCGGGACAGGCCCCACAATAGAATGGCTAGATAGGTGAGAAGCACACCATCTCTCAGTAAGGACAAAGAGGGATTGGAAAAGGGGACATGGGCAAGGAGAACCACAGCAGGAGCATCCGCAGGCAGACCAGACATTTTAGGACATGGCACATGTGGAAATTGAGGAAATGGACATGGATTCCCTTTCAACCACCCATAGGCACTGCAGAAAGTCTTCCTGTGCCACCAGAGGGCCAGATGCCTCAGTTTGAAGACACTGCTCTAAGCCATATTGGACACAAAGATAACCCTCATGGGCTCTGGGGTCTGCTGACATTTGCATGTTTAGTTGTCAGGCATTTTGAGGAACACAGAAGAGCTCACACAGCCTCCCAAGACGGGCCTGTGGCTTCTGCCCACAACCCACCATGCCAGGGGCTCCAGGCCCTGCACAGAGGTCTCTCCTCTGTAGAACATGCTAGACTAAGTAGGGACCAGTGTCTGGATCCCCTTTTGGGCAATCTTGCTTTGTCTAGAGACTGTAGAGTTGGCTTTACACTGCTGCCTTCTGTGCAAATATTGCTGAAGGAGGATCCCAGATGTGATAACCATATTGGCCTACATTAGGCACCATTTGTGAAATACTTTCTGTGGACCAGGAACTGAGCTGAAATCTTCTCTTATGTTATCATATTAATTTTGACCTGAAGGTAAAGGTGTGACTAGCCCCATTTGAAAGATGGGGAAATTGAGGCTTACAGGGTTAGCAGCTTAGCCAGGGTCTGGACACAGGGCAGCCTGAGTCCAGCACTCACACTTGTCACTACTGCACAAGATCACTTCCTGCCAGCCCATGACACTCAGATGTCACTCTTCTGACTGCATCAAAAAGTCATCAAGGAAAAAAAATCAGGGAATGGGTTTGGCAGGTAAAGTTGTTTTAGAATGATAACCGTATCTCATTACCTGAAGAGTCTTTGAGATTCCCGTAAATTCACTCACTGGGGGTAGAAATTCCCTCCTCATATCTGACCACAGGAATCTACCAAACAAATTCAAATGATAAAGAAGATTTCTTTCATCTTCTCTTAGTCCCTCCTTCTTGTTCAAATCACTGAGACCCTTACATGCCTTTTACCTACTGCTCAGTGGGTCCCCTGGGAAGAGCTGAGGGATGCTGAGTGCAGAATCCTGCAGGGTCCTGCAGCCTCTCAGGCTGGGGGCAGGGCTTCGCTGAAAGAAGAAAGGAGAGACTCCACCACCCCCACAACCACCTGCCTCTGATAACACCACAGGGATGATTTGCCCTAGTGGCTTTTTGTGCACTTAATTTTACTGGGTAACTTTCTCACCCTTCCCTGTTAAGTTTTTTATAAGGGCAGTAGCAGACCTCCTGGTGTGTGCTCGTTAGCTTGTGGTGTTTATTACCGACTCTGGAGTGCTTTTAGCTCACACCAGGTGTTCATAGATTAGCTGACAAATGAACACCCTGTTGGGTGTTTTCCTGACTTAAAAGCTGAAGAATGGACACTTTCCACCCAGGGGGACCGTGCTGTATTACTGTAAAATTATTAGCATAACTGTAATAAAAGCATGGACCACATACATAGAAATCAGAGCAAGGTGATCAGAACCTGAGTAACAAAGGAATTTACTGTCTGTCTCTCCCTGAGTGGGGTTTTCTGGCTGTTTGTATTGATGGAGTAATTTTCAGTCCATTTATTACAAATTTGCTTAGTTGAGTTGTAGGATAACAGTTTAGTATATAGTACAACTAGTATGTGCAATGTCATTCAGAGTGGGTGGAGATGGTAAATAAGATGGCATTTTGATGGGCAAAGTGGCTTTTCTAAGTACACCCATAGCTTCTTTTTCTATATTCTAAAGTGATTTGCATTCTGGTTGGTCTTTTTCTTCTGCCTTGAGAGAATCCAGAAATGCTTTTTTAAAACAACAAAACAGTGGTGTTTTTACAACGCAAATACTTTTCAAATAAATCGATGTCATGCCTTACTGTCAACAAACCACTGGTCCTGAAGAGAATGCACTGGTAGCTCTGGAAATGGTCAAATGACTTAGTAAATTGCCTCAGCTGGTAATTGTTTTTAGGAAAATAGATGCTGTGGACACTTCTGAAAGTTAACCCAACAGCAGCCTATGATCAGGACGGTCTACCAAACACTAGATGAATTCTGTGTCCAAAATAGGAAAGCACGGAAGGTCATTATATAATGTAAGATGCATCAGCATTCAGTGCTTACTGATCTATGGGACTTTTTAAAAAAGTAGTTCAAATAAGTGTCAAAGTCATCACTTTGAAATAGGAGCAGATAACAAAACTTTACAGAAGTTTTTCAGAGAACTAGAACATTCTCATAAACTCACATTTAGAGTCCATTCTCATGGACTGCACATTTTAGAGGTTCCTGAAGGTCAAATAAGAACAAGAGTTGACAGCCCAGAGAGTGGCTTCAAGGACAAGCTGCTTGGCTCTCCTGATCCATTTTGTACCACTTGCAGTGGGCAATTCTAGCCTTGGAGTCATAAGCTGGGTATGACCTAAGCATACTTGAAGCAGCAAAAACAGAAATGAATAAAATTGAGATTCGAAGAAAATGGTAAATTGAGTGTTTGACTTTTGGGTGATGGAGACTGAAGGAATTGTAGCGTGAGGCTGTAGTGTGTCCTCTCAGGGGTCATGGGGCCCATCTCTATTTTTACAGATGGAAACTGACGTTTAAGAATGCCTTACAGTAGAATCCGGATGCTTTCAGATGCAGATACAGGGCCCTTTCTACACATCTTTTACCTCTCTTAAATAGGGCACAGGAAGATGACTTGATGATTTAAGAGAAGATTGATGACGGTCATTTCAAATGTGGCCAAGACATTCAGCCAAGAGGTAAACTGAAGAGGTCAAGCACTGCAGAGATCTAAAATACCTCCTGTGGGGTTTTATGGGGCCCCTGATGGTACTGGCTGAGCTGAATGCTGCTGGGGCGTCAGCCAGAGGTGGTCTACTCCCTTGCAGAGGTGACTGAAAAACCCGTGTCTGGCCACGCTTTCCAGCCAAGACTTAGACTCTCCACACTTTAGCATTTTGGAGCTGGAAAAGGCCCCAGAGAGCACTGAGTTGACCTCAGAAGGGTTAAGTGACTACTTCCAAGGTCACGCAGCTGATCAGGGACTGACCCAAGACTGGAATCCGGGCCTCTCTTGTCTCCAACTCTGCAGCAAGAGCCTGGTCATTTGGTGCCAGCATGAGTTGGAGGAGCTTCCGGAGATGGGGCCTCTCTGTCTGGATCTGCTGCTGTGCTGGCTGCGGCTTTTCCGGTTTTAACTGGGAAATCGCCAGAGCTGTCTTAGCATGATATGCAAGAACCAGGACACAGGAGAAATGCCCCTGAGTAGCATGGCTTTTCCTTTTTGGGAGACAATTTACTGTATTCTGTGGCCCATGGCAGCCTAACTTTAGGATCTACTTAGCGTACCTGAGTTCGTACTGAATTTTTCAACAGAAAGTATGTTTCTCACCTCCTGTGCTGACTTTGGTAAATGTGTACAGGTGAAACCAGCATGTCTTGCTCTTGTCTCAGAGTAAATTCCCATCTGCCGCAAGACTTGAAGCGCTCAGTGGTAGTAGAGTTTTTACTTCAAAACAAAAAGACAACAAGTTTGAGCTTTGAAACTGAACCACCAGGTCCACATTTATTAGTCCTATGGACTTCACCAAATATTTGTCTTCTCTGAGCCTCAGCTTCCTGAGCTGTAAAATGGAGATAGTATTCAATTTAGCCTTGAAGGGAGGTTGTCAGGTTTAAAGTTAATGCTGTGTGAAAGTAGGCAGTATTCCACCTTTATACTGGTAATGTTTTTTAAGTGCTTCAAGGAAGCTCTTATCTGTTATAGCCTGATGAAATTTTGTAATGCAAGAAGTTTTACAGGTTAAACTCAGCCATGTAGTTCTTGTAATGATATTCCAATATTAGTGAAAGAAAATCATGTTTGTATCATATAGAAAGATAAAAATAACTTATTCCAAAACAATGACATTCACTGGGACTCTTCTTGAGAAGTTGTATCAATTTTAAGTTGATCTTTTCTTTTCATATAAGTATGTATATGTGTGTCTCTGTGTGTAGACACATATGTATGCACGCATGTGTATGTGTATGTGTTTATAGATCGAGAGAGATCTCTATATTTTTCAGATACTTGGCCTGTAGAGCAATTTGCATTTTACCTGCAATATAGGTAGGCAAAGAATACCAGATTAAATGTCTCCCACCATTAGGGGTTTTTCCATTTTCCTCCTGTCTGAAGACAGCCTTTCATAGGAATCTCTACATGTCAGGATGGATGGCACTGCACCTCGGCAGCCGCAGGTGCAGCATCCTGTGGCCTCATCCTCAGCATCCTGCCCCATCCCAAAACTGAGCCCCACCATCTGGCCACTGGTTCCTGATGTATCTCTCACTTGTGTGGCCTTGGCTCAGGCAGCAGCTCACCCCTATGGGTCCCATTAGCCCTCACCCTTCCAGGCACAGAAGCTGGACACTATAGTGAAGTAGCAAGGCTGTTCTCCCCACAGCAAGAAACCCCTGAGCCTTCTCTCTGGGGCCCCTGCATCAGCCAAGCCCGGCTCATGCAGATCTCAAACCTGGCCTGGAAGACATCTCCTGAACAGGACCACTGTGTGTACTGAGGTCAGGCCCCCTCTCTCCTGGGTCCCTGTGAGCCTCAAAGACCTTCCTTCCACCTTCTGGATAAGGAGTTGTGTCCTCACCACTTTGTCCCTCATAGACAATTTTGTGCCATCTCCCTCTCAGGCCCACAGGTTGGGGACTTAGGATGACTTAGAATGAAAGTCAGCTTAGACTCCCTGCCTGGCCAGGCTGAGGAGGGGACAACCAGCTACAAGTAGAAAAATGACCCTTTGATTAAAATATAGTTAACCTGTACTGTTTTTAGACAAATCTGGCATTTTACGAAAAGACTTTGTCCACTCTTGCCAGCTTAACCAATGTAATGTTTTGGATTATGTAATTTTGAGTTCAGCTATTACAGGGAGGACTTGGAGCCCTCACCATTGTTCCTATTAAAACTCAGTTGACTTTACAAAATAGTCACTATCTCAGTCCTTTGTTCCTGGGATGACATTACTATTTTTTTTCCCCATAATCGAGGGCAGCAAAGTCTTTGCGGTGAACTGTTTGTTCCCAGAGTTGTGCCCCGGTACAAGGTTTCATTTCTTTAAGTAACACTATTTATACAAAGAACACATCAAAGTTAAAATATTTTAAATAGAATAACACCAAAACATTTGGTTGCACTCTGAAAGATGTGCTTAAATGCTTAAATGCAAAATGCATTTAAGCATTTTGGATTTCCAAAAACTTTATCTTTTAGATGGACATGTTTTCCAAGATATATCCTCCAAGCAGGTCTGGGAAATGAGCAAAGATATGACCTATTTTTTTTTTTAATGATGCTCCTCTTTTGTGGTTTGCAAGTATTTCACTATTAAAGTTAATAAATGAGGGTCATTTGCATATCTGACATTCTGCCAAGCCTTTTAAAGGATGAAGACAGAGATGCGCCAGTAAGTCTTAATTTAGGGAACGAATCCAAACCCAGACCCCTCTTCTTTTCCCTCAGCTCAGTGAATTCCTGGAAAATGGAGGCAGCTGTGGGCATCTCAGCTCATCACCAGGAGTTTCTTGTCTGGGCTGGGTGAGAGGCCTCTGCAGAAGAATTAAGGACAGGCTCAGTGAGGCTGCCCAGCATCCTCTGCAGAGGAGTATGGCTCCTAATGCCCCCAAGTGCCTCGCATCGATAAATTGAGGCTGGCTCTAAGAATGAACTCATTTAGTCGGAACATGCAGGCCTATTTGCCCTGTGGTTTGAAAAATACAATGTTGCCCTTTCCTGGCTTCCAGAATTCATATCCATGTAAATTTTTCAGCAAAAATATTTGTTGTTTCTTCTATTTTTCATGAGTATGAAGGAAAAAAAAAACCTTCAGCTTAATAAGAGTTGCCTATGGCCTGAACTTGGGGTTTAAATAATATTTCCACATTAGCAACAAAATGTGAAAGAGATTTCTCATCAAAGGAAGGAATTTTCAAAAGCCACATGCCAGGAAGACTTTAAAAAATAATAATAATAATAGACTTTATTTTTTAGAGCAGTTTTAGGTTCACAGCAAAATTGAAAGGAAGGCAGAGAGTTCCCATATACTCCCTACCCCTACACATGCATAGCCTCCCCCATTGTCAACATCCCCCACCAGAATGCTACATTTATTATAGTTGATGAACCTACACTGACACATCATTATCACTCAAAGTCCATAGTTGACATTGGGGTTCACTCTTGGTCTATACATGCCATGGGTTTGGACAAATTTGCTATGACGTGTATTCGCTATTTACCTGAAATTCAAATACAACCAGGCTTTCTGTATTTTACCTGGCAAACAAAGCCTGTGATAAAGCCATGTGGTCAAAATGTCTTAAAAAGGGGAGAAAAATGTTTTTCAAGATCTTCCAAGTATCAAGGGCTAAAAAAGAACACTATAAGTGCTGATTCAAATCCTTATTGTAACTCTAGTAATAAAAAGTTATATGTCATATAGATTAATGAGTCTCTAAACCAGCATAATTTAAACTTCTGTGACTCTAATGTTTTCCTATTAGCTTGTATTAAAATTTTAGTAATGTTTTACCCTCATTTCTGATTAATCTTCAGTTGATTGTTAATTGAACTTAACTTTCTATATGCCCGGGTTCCTAAATTAATGACCTATTTAGAATTCTTGAATAGAGCCTATGATGTGAGTCCTTTTGTAAAACAGAGTCTCTGTTTTTTAATTTGAAGACTCTTCTGTATTTTGATTAATCACTCCTAATAGATCTGTTTCATAAGTTCCGATTTATATACAAGCATGTTTTTTTTTGAAACTGGGCACATCTGTATTTATTTCCTCTTTAATAGCTTATTATTGAAAGAAATCACCAATAGCTAAAGCAGCTCATTTTTTTTTAAGTCAATTGTTTCTGTCAATCAAAGTGATTTAAAGTTGTTGTTTTGTTTTGTTTTGAAAGAAAACTTCCTAAAGGAAGTTCAGTGAGAAAGCAGTACAAAGGAAAGAACAAATTAAGAGCACTCTTGGCCAGGCACAGTGGCTCACTCCTGTAATCCCAGCATTTTGGGAGGCTGAGGCAGACGAATCACCTGAGATCAGGAGTTCAAGACCAGCCTGGCCAACATGGTGAAATCCCATCTCTACTAAAAATACAAAAATTAGCCGGGCGTGATGGCGGGCACCTGTAATTGCAGCTACTTGGGAGGCTGAGGCAGGAGAATCACTTGAACCCGGGAATTGGAGGTTGCAGTGAGCCGAGACCATGCCATTACTCCAGCCTGGGCGACAAGAGTGAAACTCCGTCCCAAAAATAAATAAATAAAGAAAAGAAAGAAAGAAAGAAAGAAAGAAAAGAGCACTTTCCTGGGCCCCCTTAAGAAAGCATTACTCAGGGAGCAGAGAGCTTTAGGAGACCCAGGGGAGGTGGGCACTGAGAGTTAATGCTGCTGCAAAGCTGCAGAAAGCTGAGGAGGAAAGGTGGTTTGGAGACAGTCCTTCAGCTCTCTGGTGGGCAATGACTGTGCCACTCAGGGGAGAGTGGCTTTTCTGAGTAATGTGGGCTGTTTACTTTGGAGCATTTCATTTCATAACGATGCAGTTTTCAGCTAAAGTCCCAGAGTCCCCTTGAAAAATTAAGAACTCTCTTTCCGCCTAGTAAAATGACCCGATTCATTCAGCCAGCAGTTACCGTAGGCCTCCACGGCCTACTCAAGCACTTGGAGATCCATCAGTGAACAAGCAGGACAGAGTTCCTGCCTCTTGGAGTTGACATTCTTTTAGAGAAGACAGACTATAAATAACAACCCTAAGAAATCAGTTAGATGGTGTGTTAGAATGTAGCAAGAATTATGGTGGAGGGGGAGGCACAGGGCAGGGGTATCTGGATTAGGGGCTGGGGAGGAATCTTGTTTTAAATAGGGAGGTCAGGTGGGACTTGTGGATAGTGACATTTGAGCAAAGACTTGAAGGAGATGTGGGAGTAGCCACAGGGTGAGAGACATTTAATCTGGTATTCTTTGCCTACCTATATTGCAGGTAAAATGCAAATTGCTCTATAGGCCAAGGGTCCAGGCAGAGAGGGGACAGCCAGCACAAAGGCCCTGAGTTCTTGACTGTTTAAGCTATAGTTCTCAACGGATGGTGTTGCCCCTAGGGGAGATTTGCAATATCCAGAGATACCTTGATCTGTCATGACTAGGATGGGGGATGCTATGGGCCTTGTATTAGTCTATTTTCTTACTGCTATGAAGAAATACCTGAGACTGGGTAATTTATAAAGGAAAGAGGTTTCATGGACTCACAGTTCCACATGGCTGGAGAGGCCTCACAATCATGGCAGAAGGCAAAGGAGGAGCAAAGTCACATCTTACATGGCGGCAGGCAAGAGGGCATAGGCAGGCAGGGGAACTGCACTTTATAAAACAATCAGGTCTCATGAGACTTATTCATTATTACCAGAATAGCACAGGAAAAACCTGCCCCTGCGATTCAATTACCTCTCACTGGGCCCTCTCCCACAACATGTGGGGATTATGGCAGCTAAAATTCAAGATGATATTTGGGTGGGGACACAGCCATACCATATCAGGCCTCTCCTGGAGGGAAGCCAGGGATGCTGCCAAACATCCTACAGTGCACAGGACAGCCTCCCACAATGAAGAATGACCCAGCCGAAAAGGTCAGTGGTGCTGACACTGAGCCCCGTGTTTGAGGAATGGTAAGGAAGCCAGGGTAGCTAGACGGGAGGGAACAAGAGGAGAAACAAGAGAGGAGGTCAGAGGTAATAAAGGCTGGAGGAGAGGGGCAGTCAGGTCAGGTAGGGCCTTTAGGGCCAGTGTGGATTTGGGCTTTTTCTCTAAGAGTAACAGAGAGTCATTGGAAGGTTTTGAGCAGAGGAGGTTATGTTCTGCGTTTAAAGTATCCCTCTGGGTGCTGGGTAGAAAATAGATCGAAGGTGGGTAAGGGTAGAATGAGGAAGCCCAGTTCAGGGGCCACTGTGGTTATCCAGGCAAGAGGTGACAGGGCTTCAGCCAGTGTGGAAACAGCTTTGTGACTTCCGTGCAGCTGATCCTGCCAATGCTAAATTTCAGATAGCAGCTAGGCATTCTACGGATTCCAATCACCAGTCTTTTCATTATTATATATCATATGTTTTATATATTACACACACACACACACACACACTCTACATACACGTGGTTAAGTTGCTTTTGCTAGATTTTGTTCTATAGGAGGGATACCTGATATATTTTAACAATTAAATAGGTTAGGTTTATGACAAAACAATTTGACATGGGTTAGACATAATGTAATCTTTCTATGCTTTAATACAATCTTGGCAAAAAACATTTACTCTTGCTGACAACTCTTCTGTGGTTTATTTCTCTAAGCCACTTAGAATCCTAAACATACTAAATGACCTGAAAAATGAGGTGAGGGGGGCATAAGAGGCCTAATACCCAAGAAACAGGTGTTTGAATTGTTTTTCCCCCCCGTTTAGAAATTTATTACATTGTTCCATTAGTTACTTTTCTCTGCTGACTTGATCGGCCAAAGCAAACACTGAAATCCAGCAGAAAGCACTAAGAGACTGCTGATTTATACTTTCACCAAAGGTCTCAGACATCTTAGTGTCCCTGCATCCTTCCTCCATGTGATCTCCCTAATGAGCCTCTTGTCCTGCTTACAGCCAGACAGTGGGAGCCATGTGACAGCTTGCAGCTGAGGCTGGACCTCACCCTTGGGGGCAGGGCTGCTTCTATGCACGAACAGCATCTCATTTCATTTATTGCTGTGATACATAAATGCCATTTTACTCTATCACTGGACTTTTTTGTTAAAGTCATGCTGTTCAAAGGAAGCGGTAAATTAGTCTTTTTGTTAGTAAAATATAAACTGTTTTCCTGTTCCTTTATGATTTTTAAGGAAATTTTAAACTATAGTTGCATTCCTGAGCTCTTCATTTGTTCTGTCAGAATGGTTCTTGTCCCACTCAGCCACACAGAATCAAAGCAAGTTTCAGGGAAGAGCACTCAGTATTCCAGATAAAGGTAGCCATAGTGGAAGGCCTCAGTTTTTTCACCCTCTAAGACGGTGTCTCTCAAAGTTTAGTGCGTGGATCTTTGGTGTGTGGATCTTTTACATTAGAATTCCTTGAGGCTTGTTAGAAATGCAGATTCCTTGGTCCCTCCCCAGACCAAATGACTCATTGTCTCCAAGGGTAGGGCCAAGAATCTGCATGGTAGTCAATATCCAGGGTATTTTCCTGCATATTCACATTTGAGAACCACTACTCTAGGTTGTGTGACTAGGCAAGAAAAATGCCCCTAGAAGATTGGCCAGCTCACAGCAAGCTCTGCATGGACTTGTTAAAAATGGTGAATGTTATTCAAATGAAAACTACGCTTCTAAGGATTTGTTTTCTTCGAGAAAGTATGTCACCACCACATTAGTCTCCTCTTCCAACTAAATCATCTTTCTTCTGTGCATTTTTGCCTCTGTTTCTGGGGATTACAGTGGTCCTATAGCTTAATCGGCTGATAGTTTTGCTGTGGGTCCAATTTTTGCTGACTTTAGGGGGGCACTTTGATCTTGAAGACGGCTTGAAATGATCATTTTGTCTCATGTGCCATTTTCTCTTTTCTTTTTGAACAGCAAATATGCCAGAGGATTATCCTGATCAGTTCGATGATGTCATGGATTTTATTCAAGCCACCATTAAAAGACTGAAAAGGTCACCAGATAAACAAATGGCAGTGCTTCCTAGAAGAGAGCGGAATCGGCAGGCTGCAGCTGCCAACCCAGAGAATTCCAGAGGAAAAGGTCGGAGAGGCCAGAGGGGCAAAAACCGGGGTTGTGTCTTAACTGCAATACATTTAAATGTCACTGACTTGGGTCTGGGCTATGAAACCAAGGAGGAACTGATTTTTAGGTACTGCAGCGGCTCTTGCGATGCAGCTGAGACAACGTACGACAAAATATTGAAAAACTTATCCAGAAATAGAAGGCTGGTGAGTGACAAAGTAGGGCAGGCATGTTGCAGACCCATCGCCTTTGATGATGACCTGTCGTTTTTAGATGATAACCTGGTTTACCATATTCTAAGAAAGCATTCCGCTAAAAGGTGTGGATGTATCTGACTCCGGCTCCAGAGACTGCTGTGTATTGCATTCCTGCTACAGTGCAAAGAAAGGGACCAAGGTTCCCAGGAAATGTTTGCCCAGAATGGAAGATGAGGACCAAGGAGGCGGAGGAGGAGGAAGAAGAAGAGGAGGAGGAGGAGGAGGAAGGCAGCCATCATGGGAGCCTGGTAGAGGGAGATCCAGCTACAGACAACTGGACAGGAGAGAGAGAAAACAGCCCTCTGGATTCTCCAGGATGGCAGCCGATGTCACTAGAAGCTCAGGGCTGATGTTCCTGGTTGGCTATTGCCACCATTTCAGCCGATACAGTCCACCATCACTGATTACCGGCGCGGTTGCGGTGGATGCACTTGAACCAAACCAGTGTGTCTCCTGTGATTTGTTTTCATGTGTCCGAAGACACCAGGGAAACAGAGATCCTGGTGGTGTTCCTTGTTATTACGTTTTACTGCTGAAAGTAAGAGGTTTATTTTTCTGTCACTCAGTGGAGACATACCCTGGAAAGGAGAGGGAAAAAAAAAAGCAAAGATACAAGAGATAATCACCTTTGCATTTGAAAGTTGAGGCCCGAGGTTTACTACAACCAGTATTTTTGCCAACGGTTGGTGATTGATTTCCATCACGGTGTGTGGGGTGGGAAGAAGTTGGCTAGGAACCAAAAAGGCTGTGCTCATGATTAAACACAAACCTGAAGGTATTTCCTTTATGTCCTTGGAAACAGGAAACGAGTTGTGGTTTTCGCCAGCATTCTTGTAGGAGAGAATCGGGGAAGGCCCCGAACTGCCCCCGGGCAGGGAGAGCCCCTCAGGCCTGTTGGTTTACAGAGAGACAGATGTTACATACCCAGCTCCGTTGATGCGTGGTCACCAGTGACCAGAGAAGCTACTCGATGCAATGCATCTGTTTCAGATACAGAAATATAGAGAAGATATTTATTGAAATTTAAGTTATTGTTATTTATTACCGTTCACTAATGAATTTCTCTTTTTTCCCTTATTTATTAAAGTTTCTTTTCAAAGGTGCCAAAGTATATGTGCTCGCAAAATGCAAAGAAAGGTGACAAAAGGAAATTTGAATTGGGAACAAGGGTCCATGCTTTTCAAAGTATTAAAAAGTTTTTTGCTAGGCAAAAATCACTTACTTTACCTTTTTAAGAAAATTTGTCATTAATTTTCCCCAGATTTCAGCATTTTTCCCAATTTTTATTTGTGGAGCATCTCAGGCAAGCCCCCTTTCCTGGAGCAGCGTGCAGAGACCACTGGCACTTGACTGTATTTCTTCCTTGCTCCATTGCTGAACAGAAATGTCGTGGGCTCCACTTCCTGTTGTATTTAAGCTCTTAGTCCCCTCCACGTATACCTATCTGTACTATGCATAACCATATGTAGAAAAGGTTCAGTTCCTTTTAGTAGGTAGTCCTGGATTTAATGCTGACCTAAAAGTAATGTCAACAATGCTGTCAGGTAGCTACCGTTTTACCGACTCCCTCCATCCCTGCCCACCCACTGCCCTCCCGAGAATATGCTGGCTGCCCAGTGCAGCCCGGGAGACACAGGGGCCTTCTAGAGGTAGGGTCTACCAGGTCCTATACAACCCCTGGGCTGTCACCGGGGGTCAACAGCTGCTGCTCCTATATATCCAAACACCTGACAGCTCCCTGGGGAGCAGATGGCTGAGAAGGGTGCTGAGGAAGCCATATTTGGACCAGCCACAGCCGCACACATGGAGCCTCATACTTAGGAGCGTGCTGCCTTTAAATGAAGGTGGTCGGGGCCAGTGCAGCGGCTCACACCCATAATCCCAACACTTTGGAAAGCCAAGGTGGGAGGATCTCTTGAACCCAGGAGTTTGAGACCAGCTTGGGCAACATAGGGAGACCCTGTCTCTACAGAAACTTTAAAAATTAGGCAGGCATGATGGTGCACACCTGTGGTCCCAGCTACTCAAGAGGCTGAAGAAGGAGGATCACTTGAGTCCAGAAGGTCGAGGCTGCAGTGAGCTGTGATCATGCCACTGCACTCCAGCCTAAGTGACAGTGCGGTACCCTGTCTCAAAAAAAAAAAAAAAAAAAAAAAGAGGTTGGAGCAGGAGGAAGCATAGGGGCGGGAACAGCCACCTCCTCCATGCCCTAGATTGTGAATTTATCGGGCAGCCAACACATGTATGACACACTAGGCCCTGTATTACAGCTTGTTACACATTTCATAAAAGGGATTTTCATTAAGGAGATAATCTATTACTACCTACCTTAGTGGCTACTAGTATAAAACTATGACAGATTTAGCAATTAAATGAAATACTGGCCTCCATCAAATAATCATAGTAACAAGAAGCAGCAGTTACCAGACATCTGATCCCCTTCCCCCAAAATACCCAAATTCTTCATGGTTCTGCCCTTCTCTGTCCTTTCTGCTCCCCTTGCTCGCCTGGGAAATGGAGGAAAGGCCTTCCCTCTCACGCTGTCTTGGGATCTTGCTGAGAATTCAGACTGCTCGAAACAGTGACAAACCCCAGCCATCCAGTCATTCATGGAGCACAATTTGGATGTGGCCCCAGGGGCATCTGTCCCATTCAGAGAACCTTGGCAGTGCGATGGCCACTGTTCCCAGGCTTCAACCTCAGTGACCGCCCCCCCCCAACCACTCCCCATGGAGAGTCCCTGCCCAAAAAAGCTGTAGGATCCAATGGGTGTCGATAGCTCGTTCCCGGCATCACCTACACACCACAAGCAGGTTTTAATGGAAGCAAGTTGCTCCACCAAATCCACAAAAGGGTAAAGTTTGTGATTTTTCTTTATCATTGCGATCACCATCTGATACAGTAAGGAGTGCACTTGTTTGGAAGTTCTGACTTCTCTGATCTGTTTTGGTCGTTTGTGTTATACAACCAAAGTTCTCTACAGACTTTATTTTTGTACAATATCGTTTTGTAACTTTTTACAAATAAAAACTCATTTCTATTGCTCTCTGTACTTCTGTACTTCCTTGCATGCACTGGGCCAAGCAGCCATCCACAAGTATTTATTAGGAATCACCCCCTTCTTACCACACAGCCCACTGGATGGTCAGTGGCCTTGCCTATCAACTCCCAGCAACCAATCACCACTCAGGAGGGACAAAACTTGCAAAATTGTTCTTATTCATTCAACAAACTCTTATGGTGTGCCTACACTGTGCCAGGCACTCTTCCTGGCACCAGGGCTCTAATGGTGACCAAAGCAAAAACCGCTGTCCTCCTGGAGTTATTTTATTTGCGGGGAGACAGACAACATTCAAAAAAGTAAAATATGTAGTGATCCCTGTGTTGAGAAACGCTAAAAGAATACAAACAGGATCCTATAATATAGACACTAACAGGGGAGCTTGCTTTAATTAGAAATGACTTTAAGACCGAAGTTAAGAAACAGTGCCAACAGATCAGGAGCGTCCCAGGCAGAAGCAGCAGCTTGTATGAAACTGAGTCACATCACAGACTGCCTTGTGACTATCAAAAGGCGGCCTTGCATGGTGCTCTATGGCTCTTCTGCATGGCCCCAGCCTAGGCTGCCCCATGGATGGCATTTGTGCTGCACTAGCCTTTGCCTGAAATACCCCCTCTTCCCGATGCACGCCGTCCCTGCGTGGAGACTTGGTGGAGTCACGGGTACCAACTTGTGGATTCAGGCATTCAGAGTCCTTCTGCCAGGACTGGCTGGAAGAGGCTCCAGGGTGGTGCTGAGGCCAGCTGCGTTTTCTCCAAGCCAAAATTCCAGTCCAAAGTCAGTGACTTGGAGCGGGAACATAAGATGGTAAAACTCCTGCTTACCTCCTCTCCCTTTTTAGAGCTATTTTCCCAAAGTATGTCCAGGATTACTTACCCAGTGAGATGCTCCTCAAATTTAAAAAAAAAAAAAAAAAAGGGAGGAGGACAGGATGGTTCTCTGATCAAATAACTTTGGAAAATACTGAGTTAAATAGCATCAACCCATGCTTTAAGGTTTAAAATATAACTGTAGAGCTTATCAGAGCCTTTATTGGGCCAATGATTGTTTCACAGTCCAGGGGAGGGTGTCGTGTGCAGAATTCCCCATGTAGACGTGACCATGGATCCATGGGTTCATTGTTTTGTCTTCTTTCTCATCACACCTGGTGACCACCCTGGAAACTATTTTGGGCCATCTTGCCTGTTCCTATGAGTTTCATGGTGAGTCACGAGCTGTACTAGAGATTAATAAGAGGCAGAAACTACTGGGCAGCTCCCTACTGGGAGGGCACCCCTCCCCAAACACACAACACACACACACACACACACACACACACACACACACACACGGTATTTGGACCCTGGTTTCTTGCACAGCATGAATAGCAAAACGATTAACCAGTGGTCAACTTTAGAAACTTCCCTCAACCAAGAAAAGTAGAATGTGCTGAGAGCTGGGAAGTCCCCAGCAGCCTGGGGGCGCCTGCACCGTGCTCCCCCGTCCTTGTTGGGCTGGTGCTTTGCTGGTCTGCAGCCCTGAGTGTGCGCCACCCCTCACTGCGATCCCCAGAGGGAAGGCCATGCTGTTGGCCTCCAGCTCTGAAATCCGCGCTGCAGAGAAGGGTGGAAGAGCACTGGGTGAGGAGCTTGGATACTGGTCCCGACCGCCTTATGTGGCTTGTGCCCATGAGATCATCTCAGGCCAACTTTCTGCTGTGTTAAGGAGGCACTCTGGGGGACCGTGAGTGTGGAGTGAAGTAGGTTAAAGTGAACTTTTAAAAGAATCAATCCATTCCCGAGATAGAGGTGGAAAATCAGAATTTCCTGAACCTACGTCTGAAAAACAAAGCCCTTCCCTTCGAACACAAGATCCTCCGTTGGCCACGGCCGATGTACTAGCTGACACCAGAATCCCTTGGGAGGGGGAATCCTGTTGCCTCCACTCATAGTCCACCCAAGGAGGGGGCGTGGGTTTTAGCCGAGGGTCTCTGGCTTTTTTCCATCAGGTAATGAAAAAGCCCCAAGGGTCTTCTTGGGACACACGTTTGTTAACAGAAGCGCTGCTGGAATCCCAGGCAATAGTTAACTCATCTTTAGTCTCAGCCTCACAACATCCTGAATGAAATGAAAACCAAATGCTGCCAAGTCATCCCTGAAAACAGACAGTTGGGGAAACGAAGGGCAAGCACACATTTACTCATATTTACTCATCTAAGACAAGGAATACACTGTCACGTCCCTGGCCACGGCAGCTGAGTGGGATGAAGATGGGACTGCAGCTGCAGGGAGGAGTCCGTGATACCCCGAAAGCGAGATGTGCAGGGAGAGGTGTGGCGAGAGCGCTAGAATGCCTCAGAGACAGCCGCAGGTGGGATAAAGAGCCGGAAGGAAAATGAATCAGAAACAGCTACAGATTAGTGTTGCCAGAGAAAATACAGGACACCTAGTTAAATCTGAATTTCAGATAAGCACGCACAATTTCTTAGTACAAGCATGTCTCATGCAACATGTGGGACATGAGACATGTGGAACATACTCATGCTTGTTATAACAAATAATATATATTTGTAATTTGTCTGAAGTTCAAATCCAAGTGGGCATGCTGTATTTTAATTTGCTAAATTTGGCGAAAGTTACATTGGAGCTGGACCTTGCATGTGAGTAGGAATCTGTCACGTGGGCCAGGTCAACACAGGCTGGGATGGACGACAGACACTCCAAGCCGGAGGAACAGTGCAACCCAAAGTGTCAAAAGGGCAGGGTGGTGGGCTCAGAGTGGGCTAAGCTATTAGACACAGCAAACACAGTGCCTAGGGGCCCAAAAACTTTTTAAACATTTTTCAAATCAAAAGAAAAATAAATATAACAATAATGCATATATAATAATTAACCCAGCTTAGATTGTACTTGTCTATAGCAATGCAGTTATATATTTTAATGCAGAAGGGGCCCACAGAGGCAAAAAAGCCCAGAGCCCATGAAGAGTCATCATGCAGCCCTGGGTGCGCTGCTAACAGCAAATTTTCTGTGTCCTCTGCTTCCAGTTTCCTTCTAGTTTTCTCTTTTTCATGAATTATTAAAGCCAACTTTGTCCTTAAAAAAAAAAAAATCCCAGCACTTTGGGAGACCGAGGCAGATAGATCACCTGAGGTCAGGAGTTTAAGACCAGCCTGGCCCACATGGTGAAACCTCATCTCTACTAAAAATACAAAAATTAGCCAGGCATAGTGGCGCACATCTGTAGTCCCAGCCACTCAGGAGGCTGAGGCACAAGAATCGCTTGAACCCAGGAGACGGAGGTTGCAGTGAGCCGAGATAGTGCTACCGCACTCCAGCCTGGGCGACAGAGTGAGATGGAAAAACAACCCTTCTTTCCATTCTTCAAGTTAGATTGTTTTCTCAAGATATTTGCATTTACTTTCTACTTAGGGAAGCATAAACTTAAGGCCATGCCATTGATATTCCAATGCTCATTCATGATTTCTGAGAAGCGACAATATGAATCAGTGGCCCAAGGGCATGGCAACAGAGGGAAGAGCACGTCAGATGGAAAGTGGACGGGGTGGGCAGACCGTGAGAGAGATGGAGAGAAGACTTCAGCCTCCAGGAAACCAGAGAACCATAGAGCCGAGCAATGGTGAAGAAGCATGAGGTTTCAGAACATGTGGAATCGATTGTTTTAACTTGGGAAACTCTTTAAAGTGGTACATGTAGGGGATTTTAACCCACTCCCTGCTCACCTGCTCCGGGTCTGGGTCTCATTCATTCAATTAATTTCTGAGAAGCTATCTCCTGCCAGGGGAGAATGGAAAGATACAGAGACAATGCTGCAAGGGGCTCCCAGATTAGAGGGACAGAAATGGAGCATAAGAACGTGGGGAGGGGCAGCGATGAAGACGTGCAGTGAAGGGTGTCATGGAGCTCCCGGGAGGGACAAGGAATCCTGCTGACCCTGGGGAGCAGGGGAGGCGGGTGGGGAGGTCGGGGCGGGGTGATGCTATCAGGGACCACCTCCTGGAAGTGGCTGCCTAAACTATTAAAGGATGAGTAGGAATTTCCCAGAGAGGGCTTGAGGGAGGGGAAGGCATTCCAGGCTGAAGGGACACTGAGAGCTCAGCCGTGACACCCAGACACAGCCTGGGGTGCTGTTGGCTTGGGAAGGTGGAGATGGGGAGAGGACAGAGCTCTGGATGGCAGGGCGGCTAAGCTTCACTGGGAGGAATGAGAGGGGAGAGAGGCCTCTCGTGGAGAAAGGCAGCCATGAGGTGGGGGACCAGGGAGCTCTGCTCTGCCAGGCTCCAAGCTCCTTGGGAAAAGGATCACTTTGGATCTTCACATCCACCCCCCCCTTTCAGACCCACCACCTCTGCAGCCCCTCTCGAGCCCATGCTTTCAAGGCCTTGTCTGCACTGATCTCATTCTCCTACAGACTGGCCTACCAGGAACATTTGCTTCCCACAGGAGACTCAGTAGGACTGCAAGGCTGTTTCCCAAGCTGCAAGCGTTTCCCAAGCTGCCCGGTGGAACCCTAGGAAGCATCCGTGTAGGCTGGAATTCCTTGATCTTAAACATGGGAGAAATGTCACATACTTCAGTCCCCTCTCACGGAGCAGCAACGACATCACACATTCCATATGAAGCAAGGATCTGAGAAGGCCTGTGGAGGGAAGCCCTGTTTAATCTTGTCTAACCCAGCATCTCCCAATCTTATTTGACCAAGGAGCACCTGTTGGCATCTAACAGAAGTGTTCTGCTGGACAAAATGTGGAAAATGCTATTCTAGAGCCAAAGGAATGAATCTGTAACGGAAGAATTACACACATCAGAATTCTTTCTGGCCAGGGGGATCTTCCCAACCCACCATTTGTGGAAAGGCACACTTGGCCAGAAGGACTCGACAAACGGCCAAGTTCTCTTTCACACATCATTTCTTTCACACATGGCTCATCAGACTGGGCCAGTGAGCGTTAAACACAGGCATGTTCACATTTCTTTTTTTTAAACATTTTTTAATTCTTAATTTTTGTGGGTATATAGTAAGTGTATATATTTATAAGGTAGAGATTCTTTGATACAGGCACACAATGTGTAATAATCACATCATAGGGTATCCATCCCCTCAAGCATTTATCCTTTGTGTTACAAACATTCTAATTATACTCTTTCAGTTATTTTTAAATGTACAATTAAATTATTATTGACTATAATCACCCTATTGTGCTATCAAATACTAGGTCTTATTCATTCTTTCTAACTACTTTTCATACCCATTAACCATCTCCACATCTCTCCCACCATGTTCTCATTTCCCCCTGAGCTTGAGCTGCGATGACCAACCCTCCTCCCTCAGACTCACTCTCCACCATCCTCTACCCTCACTCCACCCGGCTGACCCTGCCATGGCACAGTTGTGGTCATCATTAGTGCAGTTCACTTCACAATTACAGATCCTGTCCATTTCTTGGCACATAGTAAGATTGTATGTTTCAGTTCCCTTGTGGTTGACTGAGGCCAATGATTGGCCAAAGAGCATGAGCAGAAGTGACCAGTGAAATGTGACATTCTGAGCCTTGTGTTTAGTGGACACTATGAGATCCTCCAAAGCCTCTTTCTTTTCCTCTGAGACAGCAGCTGGCAATATTCAAGATGGCGGCAGTTTTGTCTACTTCAAGTGCTGATGGTAAACAGAGCCCCTCTGCCAACCCACAACAGGCACAGCACAACGTGGTAATTGAGGAATAAACCTTTGTTATTTTGAGCCACTTAGATTTGGAGGTTGTTTGTTACTGCAGCCTATATTAGCCTATTCTGACAGGCACAAGCTTCTATTGTGAAGAGGTGCATTATGGGCCATGAAGAGAGCAGTCCCGTAGAGATGGGGAAAAAAGCAAGCAGAGAGGCCCAAAATGATGGGGGAGCGGGAAGAAATAAAGCTGAAAAGGCAGCCAAGATCACGTAGAGTCTTTCCGGCCGTGGTAGCAATTTAGGATTTCATTCTGAATCAGACAGGAAGCCATCAGAAGGTTTTAAGACAAAGGGAGACAGGATCTGGGTGTGTTTTTAAAGGATTATTCTAGCTGCTTTGTTGAGGACAGACTGTACAGGGGCAAAAGCAGAAGCATGGAGACTAGCTAGGAGGCCCAAGTGAGAATCCACGTGGGTGATAACGGTGACTTGGACTGGGGTGTAGCGATAGCAGTGCTGACACAGTGTGCCCAAAGATCAGGCATAAGGAGGACAGGAGAGAAGAAGAGAAAATGCATCATCAGAACAGCACCGAGGCTGACGCCAGTGCAGTGATATCTCTACGAGGTGAAATAGGGAGGGTTGGTGTCTCATTCTGGATGTTTTCTGCTGGGAAGGTAAGAAAACAGACCCTCTCTCCTGACATCCTAACTCAGGGTAAGGCAGGAACCAGTGCAGGGCGAGGATCTGAGGGAGCCTGCCAGCCCGAGGTCTGGAATGCCATTTAAAGTGCATGCCCGGTGCGTTGGCTCACATTCCGGGATGAATCTGCCACCGCTCCCTCTGACAATGTTTAGCATGAAATAAAAAGTATGGCTTTCAAATGATACCACGAGGAAGATTCTTGAGCAAATATGGCCAAAGTTTCTCTGCAGAATGTTCTCGGAGGCTGGGATTCCAACCACCTCCAGCCTTCTTTTTCCACCCAGTCCTTCCCAGTCCTGCAGTAAGGTTTGACCAGACCACGGCATTGGCCTCCTCACAGGGTTACCTGATCTTGCTGCCAATCAAATCACTCAGACTGCCAATCAGAACCTCCACAATCTGCTCCAAACAAAACTTTTCTCTAGTTCTTGTTTGGTTTTTGTCCCCGAAATCTTCCTTTTACACCAAAACTCAACCCTTCAGTCACTGTGAATGTCCTACAGAACTTCAAAATACATGTTGAGCTTGTGGCAATTTCTCAGTGTTGTACCCTTGACCCAGCCATTTTCTCTGCTGGAAATACTGTCCCTCACATCTTCAATGCTCCAAATACTCCCGTGGCGGTATTTATCACTCACTTAACTGTGATTCTATAGCCAAAGTGCTTTATGTGTGGGTCAGGCTGATGACATGAGAACTTTTTCTTTTAGATTTTTTTTGTAGATATGTAAATAAGTTATGCACCGATCTTATGATCTCTGCTAAGTTGAGGGGCTCCTTGAGTGCAGGAGCAGGAGCCATGTCTGGCTCACCTTTAAATCCTGAAGAGCCCTGAGCACCTGCCTCCTCATTTGACCAAAGAGCACCTGTTGGCATCTAACGGAAGTGTTCTGCTGGACAAAATGTGGAAAATGCTATTCTAGAGCCAAAGGAATGAATCTCTAATGGAAGAATTAGGTAGCAGATGCCCAGAAAGCATCTGTATTTGTCAGGACTTTGGCTTACAGCAGCAGTCTCCAAACTTTTTAGCACCAGGGACTGGTTCCATGGAAGACAATTTTTCCATGGACCAGTACTGGTCTGCGGCCTGACCACTGGGAATCCCTGGCTTACAGGTAACAGAAACTCAACTCAAAGTGCCTGAGACAATGAAAGGAAATTGATTGGTTTGTGTAATGGAAAAGTCCTGGGGTGGATCTGGCTTCAGAAAAAGCTAGATGCCAATTACCAGTTGATGTTATGAAGAACAGCCACCTCTTCCTCGCTCCCACTTTCCTGTTTGCCTCTGTTGTTGGCTTCATTCTCAGACTGTCTTTCCCCACATGGTAGCAAAGATGTGCAGTGGAAGCTACAGGCTTAGAACCCACTCTCAAGAAGAACTGTGTTCCTTACTTGACAATTCCAGCAAAAATCTTTTGGGAACTCTGATTGGTCAACTAAAGCCAAATGCCAATTTCTTGACCAATCACTATGGTGTAGGGGATGGATAATTCTGTCCTAGGCACATGCCCACCTCTGGTGCCAGCAGGTGGAATGACCTCATCCAAACTGCATGGACTAAGAACATGAAAGGTGAGATACTGAAATGGAAATTTAGGTGCCGTGACCTAAAGAAGGGATGAGGGATGCCAGGCAAGCAAGAACAACAGATGTCCCTAACAGAGTCCTTTTTTTGTGACAGCACACTACAGCAAAACAAATTGGCACCTCTTTTTACAGGTCAACCTTTACAACCATCTGCTCAAAGAAATTAATGTTCCCATCTTGGCTGACTTATTTGGCCATAACAGCAAGTTCACATAACAATTCAAACAGAGCAGTAGGGAGTAGGTAGCATGGTTAGGCATAATTGGGAGAAATATGAATATTGGCACTTCAGTTTCATTTTACAAAGAAAAGAAGCATTGGATGAATGGGTGGATGGATGTCTGGATGGATGATTGGAGAGATGGATGAATGAAGCAGTGTTCTATTTATTTAATTTTGCCATTATATTTAGATTAAAATCCTGTTACAATGGACTGCATTATAAAGACAGTTCAAAGAAGGCTCAATTAATAGGAAATCCTACTGCAGTGGCTTAATGAGGGTTTACTTTTTTCACATAAATAAACATTTACTAACATACACCTGTTATATGTCACAGAAATAATTTTTGCAGGTAGACCTACCACTGGGTGTTAAAATTAGTGGGCAAATATTTAAGGAGAAGAGGATATTTGCATAATCTCAAAATAACTCCCCTAAGATACTTATTAATCACAAAGGGAAAAATAATAACTTTATTGTGGAGAAACCCAACAGGCACCACCTTAACCAAGTGATCATTGCTAAGATCACCAGTAATAAGATATGTTGATATCATGTTCCCTGATATAATAATGCACTGAGAAGGGCATAACATCACTCCTGTGTTATGTTTACCCAAAATGCAAAACCTCAAACTAGTCTTGAGAAAACATCAGACAAACTCAAATTGAGAGACATTCTGCAAAATAACTGACCAGCACTGAAGTATATGAGAGACAAGACAAGACAAAAGAAATGTTCCTAGATTGGGGGAAACTACAGAAACACGACAATTAAATCAATGTGGGATCTTGGATTGGATCCCAGAGGAGGAAAATAACATGCATTAATCCTTGGGCTACTCTAGCAAAATACACTAGGTGGCTTATAAACAACAAAAATGTATTTCTCACAGTTCTGGAGGCTGGGAAGTCTAAGATCATGGCACCGGAAGATTCAGTGTCCAGTGAGGACTCACTTTTTGGTTCACAGAATAGAATGGTGCCTTTTCATTATGTCCTCACTTGATGGAAGGGGCAAGGCAGCTCCCTGGAGTCTCTTTTATAAGGGCACTAATCCCATTCATGAGGACTCTACCCTCATGATCTAACCACCTCCCAAAAGGGCTCCCTCCTAATACCATCAATTTGGGGGCTGGGATTTTAACATATGAATTTGGGAGGACACAAACATTCAGACCATAGCAAATATTAGTGGAAAAATGGTGAAATCTCTCTCTCTCTTTTTTTTAATTTGAGATAGAGTCTTGCTATGCAGCCCAGGCTGGAGTGCAGTGGCGCAATCTCTGCTCACTGCAACCTCCGCCTCCCAGATTCAAGTGATTCTCCTGCCTCAGCCTCTTGAGTAGCTGGGATTACCACCACCCTGCCTGGCTAATTTTTTGTATTTTTACTAGAGACAGGGTTTCACCATTTTGGCCAGGCTGGTCTCAAACTCCTGTCCTCAAGTGATCCACCTACCTCGGCTCCCAAAGTGCTAGGATTACAGGCGTGAGTCACCGTTCCTGGCCAAAAAATGGTAAAATTGTAATTAAGTCTGTAGTTTAGTTAATAGCATTGATCCAAAGTTAATTTCCTGGTTGTATTCATTGTACCATCATTATGAAAGATGTTAACAGAGGAAGCTGCGTGAAAGGTGTATGGAAACTCTTCTCATTAATTTTACAACTTTTCTGTCAGTCTAAAATTATTTCAAAATTAAAACTTAAAACATAAAACCATTATGTAGGTCCTTAGTTAGTTATGAACCATTGTATTGCCACCACAAATCAAAGGTTCCTAGGATTTAGTGCCTGGATCATAGGTGCAGACAAATGTTTTTGGAATTTAGAGGAAGAAGGGAGTAGTGTGGCCTTGGTACCTTTGATGTCTCTGGGAAGAAGTTCAGGCCAAGTGATGTGGCTACAGCTAGAACTTCAGCTAGTTCCCTACTCCATAGGGGACCCCAACTGAGCAAAGATACAGAAATGTGAATGACTGATCATGGCATGTTCTGAAAGTTGTCCAAACTTCTTTCCCAGTCAGTAAGAAGGACTCTGGGCTCTGAGCTGGTCTAGAATTCTGGAATTTCAGACTTGGTGTGGAAGTAGAAAAGGCAAGGGATTGGCTGTGGGACATGAAATATGGGGAAATAAAGGCAGCATCTCGGAAGAAATAGGTTATGGAAGAATAAGTACTAGATAAATATTTGTGTTCAGAAAGACACAAAAATATGAATGAAGTCTGAAACTAAAAGCCAGAGCACACACATTAGGAGACAGCTTTTAAGGGCACCAAGCTTATGTAGACCATAATACCCTGGAGTGAATATTAATTTGGAGGTGTAATGAGTCATATAGGGTCAGCTAAGAAGTTGTGCTTTTCTCAGTTGATAATGCCAAGCAGACCTCCTTCAACTTCAATGTGCATACAAAGCACCCAGGAAACTTGTTAAAATGCAGATTCTGTTTCAGCAAGTCTGAGATGGAGCCTCAGATTCTGCATTTCTAACAAGTTCCCAGATGATGCTTGTGCTGCTGGTCCTTAAACCATGATTTGGATAGTAAGGAGGCAGTCCATTGGAGATGTTTGAACAGAGGGAAGACAGTGAAAGCAATAGAAGAACCGTCATCCAGATACACGTTTAATAAGGTGGCACTGGTTCCAAATACCTTCCTGGCCTGAGCATGAGGCTAAATAGTCAAGCACAGAGTCAACACTGAAGGCTAAATACTTTGTATGCAAAGCCCTATTGGGCAAGTAAAACTGGTTAGAAGAGCAGACAATAGCTGCCCTCTGGGAATAGATAATCCAGAGGTGACACTGCCTTGTGTCTGTAACACTAAGTAAAGGTTCCCTGATCACAATCTCACCGCCAAAACTGCCTTTGGCCTGGCCCATTTACACTGCAAGTTCATGCAAGCTGAGCTCTTCCCAGTTCTTTTCACCTGTTATCACATAGCAGGTCTCCTTTATTTCTAACTCAAACATACCTGTTATTCAAGAAAAGATCTTCCAAGCTTCACACCAAGATACATCAAAATGCCAAAAAAATACTCACATCAAAATGTGTGCAAAATGCAGGAGCTAAAGGGAAAGAAAAAATGAGAAGACCCTTTGACCTCTCTTAGTGACTAAGTCCCTCCTCCTCTAGAAGACGGATGTTAGTTCTTCTTTCTTTCTCCACTAGAAAAGTCAGGAATGCCATTTCTAGAAATCCACCAGGAAGATATTCTCATTTTCTGTTGTATCTGGAAGGCAGGCCTTTTCCCTACATGATCAGATTTTATTCTCCCAAATGAGCAGAGTGGATTCTTCCTGCCTGTACCATGTGATGACCAAGACACAGCCTTTGCCCTCAAGATGCGAAGAATGCATGGCTGATTATTCAAATACAAGGTAAGACTGAAGCAGATACCAAAGACTGAAGGAACCCCAAGGAGATAATGTCCTGCGGACTCCATCAACATTTCCAGTTAGAATCCTTTGGGAGTTGGAGTTGGAGTAGAAGTTGGAGAGATTCACCCTGAATAAGGGAGTCTGGCAGCCCCCTCCTCAGCCCAGCATCTGGTATAACACACCCTTAGCATCTGCCATCTCCCTATGGGCTGGCAACACCATGGCTGGTGGAGCTCCCCCACTTTTAGGTGGAAACTCTATACTGGATCCTACAGACCAATTCATTTCGGTGTCATAGGGCACACTGTCTTGTGGTTCCCCATGGTGGTGCCTTTTTCTTACAACTGACTATTTCTAAATCACGGCTGTAAAATCCTCCAAACCCATGTTTTTTCTCCTGAGGCCCTTTGCTCTGAGTCTTACTGTTCACTCCCTACCCTGGCTTCAGGGCCATCCCTTGATCATGGGTCACACACCCTGGCAGCCACAGAACCTTGTCCACTCCTCCTCCTTCCTCTCCACTCTACCCCTTTCTGAGCAAGGAAGACAAGAATCCCCCAATTTCCACCCCACCTGCCATCTCCATCTTCCTGGTATTTGCTTCACCTGCTCATACTGAGTATTGCTTGGGAACACTTTTCCCCTTTCCTATCCAAATCCTAGTATTTCAGGCCTGTGTTCACTGACATAGCTTTGGAGATAAACTGTTAGAAGATTGTTTTCTACAAGCCCAAACTCATCCCTAGGTTTCTGATAGAGGTGCCAGCATCAAGACATAGACAAAATCCTAAGGTGACAAATGCAAATCAGCTATCAGGGTTGTGTTCAGGGCTGTTAGAAAATTTTTCAACATACTAAATTTAGCAGAGTTTATTTGAGCAAAGAAAGATTCATGAATTGGGCAACACTCAGAACCAGGAGAGGTTTAGACAGCTCTGCTCTGCAAAGTGGGCAGTGAGTATTTATAGACAGAAACTGGAAGTAAAGTACAAAAACAGCTTTATTGGTTACAGGACTGCAATTGCTTTATGTGGACATGGTCTGATCAGTTGGCTGGCTGTGATTGGCTGAGACTCCACTGTTTGTTATACTCCCAAGCTAGGTTTTCAGTTTGTTTACATACTAAGTTATGTTGCAGTTCCTTACACAGGAACTCAAAGTATAGAGACAACCTCAAGCCAGTGCCCTCCTGCTGTATTAATTTAACAGGGGCTTCCTCTGCCTCCCTCCCCTATCACTATGACCAGCTACATAATTTGCAGAGCCCAGTGCAAAATGAAAATGCAGGACCCCTTGTTCAAAAACACATTCAGGATCTCTGTAGCAGCAGAATATTAAATCAAGTATGGGATGCTGTGAGTGTAGAAGCCCAGGGCCCACTGTCTCTTCCTTGACTGAGCTGAGTGTGCTCCTGCCTCAGGACCTGGGCATTCACCACGAACTCCACCTGGAATTCTGTCCCTTGAGTTCTACATGGCTCTCTCCCTCACTTCCTTCTTTCTCTGCCCAAATGTCACCTCATTAAAGGGGCTTCCTTTGACCCTGCTAACTAAAACCCCCCCTTAGCCCATCACTCCCTATCCTGTTACCCTGCTTTATTTTTCTTTCCTAATCTGAGCAATCTGAGCACTAGCTAAAATAATGTATACATTTCTTTTTTGCTCTTTTCTCACCTCAATATAAACTCCCTGAGAACAGAAACTTTGATTCTGCAGTGCCCATAATAATCACTGCATACATATATACAGGGTAAGTCAATAAATCATTAGACTTTTTATTCAATTCAATAACTTACTTTTGGGAAAATGTAATAATAAAGAAATTCAAACAAATTCTAAAGAGACAAAATTTGAGCTTTGTTACATTCTCTCAAATTCTCATCTCCTTTTATTGTTTTTTTTTAATTGTGGTGAAATTCACATAACATACAATTAGCCATTTTAAAGTGTGAGATTTAACAGCATCTAGCGCAATCACAATGTTGTGCAACCACCACTTCTCTCTAGTTTTAAAACTCTTTCATCGTTGCAGAAAAATACCCCTAATCCAGTAAGTAATTATTCCCTCTAGCCCCTCTGCCCTCCATCTTCTGTTAAAAACAAATCTGCAGCTGGGCACAGTGGCTCAAGCCTGTAATCCCAACACTTTGGGAGGTTGAGGTGGGTGGATCATGAGGTCAGGATTTTGAGACCAGCCTGACCAACATGGTGAAACCCCATCTCTACTGAAAATTTAAAAATTAGCTGGGCATGGTGGTGCACGCCTGTAATCCCAGCTACTTGGGAGGCTGAGGCAGGAGAATCACTTGAACCCAGGAGGCGTAGGTTGCAGTGAGCCGAGATGGCGCCACTGCACTCCAGCCTGGGCAACAGAGTGAGACTCTGTCTCAAAAAAAAAAAAAATCTGCCTTCTGTCTCTTCAGATTTGCCTATTCTGATGTTTCATATAAAAAGAATCATACATGTGACTTTTTGTGTCTGGCTTCTTTCACTTAATATAATGTTTTTGAGGTTCATCCATATTGTAGCATGTATCAAGACTTTGTTTCTTTTTATGGCCAAGTAACATTCCTTTATATAGATATACCACAATTTGTTTATTCATTCATCTATTGATGGACATGTTGCTTGTTTCCATTTTTTGGCTATTACAAATAATACTACTGCAAACAATTGTGTACAAGTTTCTGTGTGGACATACGTTTTCATTTCTCCTGGTAAATATCTTGGAGTAGAATTCCTGAGTCATGTGGTAATTTTAACTTTTTGAGGAACTACCAAGCTGTTTTCCCCAACAGCTGCACCATTTTACTCTTTCTTATTACCATCACCATTACCATTATTACAACAGCTCATATTAACTGGGCCAGGCACAGTGTTTGAAAGCAACCATTTTGCTGAGCCCATGCATAACCTCCATCCCTGCCACTATGGCCATTTTGTTCATGGGCCCACTGGGCAATGACAGGGGTGGCTAGGGAAAGAGGCTGAGTAGTTTCCACAGAATGGGTCACCCTAGCCACTTGATTATTAAAATCCCCGCCTGCTGAGACCACCCGTTGTTGAGCACCCACATGGGATACAAATATCTTCACAGTTTTTGACCACTCAGAGAGGTTCATCCACATACCTCTTCCCCAAATTTCTTTGTCACCAATTTTCCAATCATGCTTCTTCCAAGTCCCTGACCATCCAGCCAAACCATTGGCTACAGCCCCTGAATCAGTATATAATCGCACATCTGGTCATTTCTCTTTCCATGCGAAGTGCACAACCAGGTGCACTGCTTGAAGTTCTGCCCACTGGAAAGATTTCTCTTTCCCTTCACCACTATCCTTCAGGGATATCCTAGAAAGGGGCTGTAGTGCTGCAGCTGTCCACTTTCAGGTGGTGCCTGCATATCATGCAGACCATCTGTGAACCAGACCCTAGTCTCCTCTTCCCCTGTCAACTGATCATAGGCAACTCCCCATGAGGCCCTTGGTGCAGGCTGGGGGCGAGAAGGCAGGGTGGCGGGAGTGGAGACCATGGGCATTTGGGCCATTTCCTCATGTAACTTACTTGTGCCTTCAAGACCTGCTCAAGGCCGGGCGCGGTGGCTCACGCCTGTAATCCCAGCACTTTGGGAGGCCGAGGCGGGCGGATCACGAGGTCAGGAGATCGAGACCATCCTGGCTAACACGGTGAAACCCCGTCTCTACTAAAAATACAAAAAATTAGCCGGGCGTGGTAGCGGGCGCCTGTAGTCCCAGCTACTCGGGAGGCTGAGGCAGGAGAATGGCGTGAACCCAGGAGGCGGAGCTTGCAGTGAGCCGAGATCGCGCCACTGCACTCCAGCCTGGGTGACAGAGCGAGACTCCGTCTCAAAAAAAAAAAAAAAAAAAGACCTGCTCAAGCCTTATCATGTATATACCTCTTCCATTTGATGATGGAATGCTGCTGTGCATGACCAACTTTATGGCTAGATAGCTCAGAAAGCACCCAGTTCATGATAAGCAGTTCAGGTTGCATGGTGACTTGATGACCCATAGTCAAACGTTCAGTTTCCACCAAACCTAGTAACATTCCAAAAGCTGTCTCTCAAAAGGTGAGTAGTTATCTGCAGAAGATGGGCAGGGCCTTGCTCCAAAATCCAAGGTCTCCACTGTGATTCACTTATGGGGGCCTGCCAAAGGCTCCAAACAGCATCCCTATCTGCCACTGACACCTAAAGCACTATTGGATCTGCTGGGTCATATGGCCCAAGTGGCAGAGTAGCTTGCACAGCAATCTGGACCTGTTGCAGAGCCTTTTCCTGTTCTGGTCCCCATTCAAAACTGGCAGCCTTTTGGGGAACTTAGTAAATGGGCCAGAGTGACACACCCAGATGAGGAGTGTGTTGCCTCCAAAATCCAAATAGGCCCACTAGGCATTGTGCCTCTTTCTTGGTTGTAGATGGGGCCAAATGCAGCAATTTATCCTTCACCTTAGAAGGAATATCTCAACAGGCCCCACACTACTGGACCCCTAGAAATTTTACTGAGGTAGAAGGTCCCTGAATTTTAGTCAGATTTATTTCCCATCCTCTAGCACACAAGTGTCTCACCAGTAAGTCCAGTGTGTTTGCTACTTCTTCCTCACTGGATCCAATCAGCATAACATCATCAATGTAATGGACCAGTGTGATATCTTACCAAAGCAAATGGCTACCAAAATCTCTTCAAATAAGATTATCACACAAAGCTGGAGAGCTAATATACCCCTGAGGTAGGACAGTGAAGGTATATTGCTGGCCTTGCCAGCTGAAGGCAAATTGCTCCTGGAGAAAAAGGCATCTGCCAAGTCAATGGCTGCATACCAGGTACCAGGAGACATGTTAATTTGCTCAAGCAATGAAACCACATCTGTTTCAGCAGTTGCAATTGGAGTCACCACTTGATTAAGCTTATGATAATCCACTGTCATTCTCCAAGATCTATCTGTCTTCTGCACAGGCCAAATAGGAGAGTTGAATGGGGATGTGATAGGAATCTCCACCCTTGGGTCTTTCAAGTCCTTGATGGTAGCACTAATCTCGGCAATCCTTCCAGGAATGTGATATTGTTTTTTATTTACTATTTTTCTAGGTAAAGGCAGCTCTGATGGCTTCCATTTGGCCTTTCTCATCATAGTAGCCTTCACCCTACCAGTCAGGGAGCCAGCCAATGTGAGGGTTCTGCCAGCGGCTAAGTACATCTATGCCAATTATGCATTCTGGCACTGGGGAAATGACCATGAGATGAGTCCAGGGACCCACTGGACCCACTGTAAGTTGAACCTGAGCTAAAACTCCATTAATTATCTGACCTCTATGACCCCCTACTTTAACTAGAGGACCACAATGATGTTTTGGGTCCCCTGGAATCAATGTCAGCTCAGAGCCAGTATCCAGTATTCCCCCGAATGTCTGATCATTTTCCTTTCCCCAGTGCACAGTTACCCTGATAAAAGGCCAGAAGTCTCCTTGGGGAAGGATGGGAGAAAGATTCACTGCATAAATTTTCAGTAGTGTAATGGGATCCTTCCTCAAGGGGACCTGGTGTCCCCTTCATTCATTTCTGGGTCTGTAAACTGGCTCAAGTCTGGAATTTGATTGAGGGGCCATAATTCTCTGCTTTTATAATTCAAATTAGTCTTTTGCCCATTCGACCTAGAAGTTATCTGCTTATATAAATTAACAAAAAATTCAGTAGGCTTCCTGTCAATTTCATTCAAAGAACACTGTGATTAATTAGCCAATGCCACAGCTCTACACGAGTCAGACTATTCTCATTGCTGTTTTGTCTCTGCTGTCCATTATGGTAGCTATGCCCACCTTGCCTTTGATGGTTGAGTGCCACCACTTGGCCCGTGCCACCACTTGGACCCTGCCACCTTGGGATTCAATTATTCCCATTGTATTTAAATTTTGTAGTTGAGTGACTGTGGTTCCCACTGTTAGATCTGACATACAGAGAAGAACAATTACAGGGCCTTTTTTTTTTTTTTTTTTTGAGATGGAGTTGCTCTGTCACCCAGGCTGGAGTGCAGTGGTGCAATCTCTGCTCACTGCAACCTCCACCTCCTGGATTCAAGTGATTCTCCTGCCTCAGCCTCCCAAGTAGCTGGGATTACAGTTGTGTGCCACCATGCCTGGCTAATTTTTTGTATTTTTAGTAGAGACAGGGTTTCACTGTGTTAGCCAGGATGGTCTCGATCTCCTGACCTTGTGATCTGCCTGCCTCGGCCTCCCAAAGTGCTGGGATTATAGGTGTGAGCCACTGCCTCTGGCCTACAGGGCCCTTCAAAGATGCAGGTGCTACCCTCACAGACCTATTTCATGAGGCATTGGTCAAGGGTATATCTTCTGGACCCTCCCAGCTGGGATGAGTAGGTCTAAAGTCACTAATCCACTCCACCATCACAATCTCCCTAAGCCTTTGGATCCTTCCCTCTATGTTAAACCAAGGGAGATCAGGCATTTCAGCTCACCCACAGTGGGCAATCTTTCAATCCATATTTCAGCTAACCAAGCAAATAAACCATTAGAACCTTTTTCAACTCTCCAAGCTGCAACACTAAATGCAGAGTCCCTATTTAGTGGGCTCAAATCAGTAAGTTCAGCCTGATTCAACTCTATGTTCCTTCCACCATTATCCCACAACCTTAATATCGATTCCCATGCCTGCTCTCTATATTTCTGCTTATATAAATTAGAAAACTCAAGCAGTTCTTTTCGAGTGTAGCACACCTTCTTGTGGGTCCCACTCTCAACTTCACCTCCAGGGGCCCACCAGGACTTCAGTCTAGTTATAGGTCTAGAAGCAAACAGGGGTGTTGGGGGTATCTCCTGAGGAGAATCAATGTTATCTTGCCTGGTAACTGCCTCAGGGCAGGCCATCACTTTTGCCTCAGGTAGTGCAGGGTTTATCTCCGCAGACAAAGGTGGAAAGGCTGATGGCAGCAAGGGTCGGGGAGTGGTGGTTGCCACTACTGGGGATGGGGAAGCTGTTTCTTCTGGCAAAAAAGTTTCATCAGAGTTTACAAACTCAGTGTTCCCAGCTTTGTCAGGGTCCTCCCACACATCCCCATTCCAAGTCACAGTGTCCCATTCTTTTCCAATAAATGCCCTCACTTTACCAGTAGACACCTGGTGAGGCTGTGCAGGCACGTTTCATTGCAGGTCAGCCACTCACATGATCAGAGCTTGTCTCTATTTTTCCACAATTTCTGCTCTCTCTCTACAGGAGATAAGACTCTCACTCAGGACAATCTTAGTAGATTTGAGGCTCAGTATCTGCTTCTGAAGTCAGGAGTTAGAATCCCTGAATTCATCATTTTCTTTCATCACTTTGTCCATTGAACTTAGGAGCAACCAACCAGCTTCATTATGTTCCTTGGTTCTCCACATATGGTCAAAGGTGTTATGTATAGAGTCACTAAACTCCTTGCCTCTCAGGAGTGGTGAATCAGGAGTGTCAAATGCATTTATTTTGCATAACTCTAAACAATTCATGCCAAGGACTATCAAGTGTTCTCCACACTATTAGAAGTAGAGTCCTTAGCATTTTGGGGTCTAATCATATTAAGCAGCCAACTCCAGAAATCCAAAATCCAACAAAAGAACTCTATCCATAATATTCTGTTCCTCTAGAACCACTCCTGGTACCAAAATCTGTATTAGGGTTCTCTAGAACTAATAGAATATATATAGGGAAGTTTATTAAGTATTAACTCACATGATTACAAGGTCCCACAATAGGCTGTCTGCAAGCTGAGGAGCAAGAAGAGCCAGTCCGAGTCCCAAAACTTAAGAACTTGGAGTCTGATGTTCAAGGGCAGGAAGCATCCAGCATGGGAGAAAGATGTAGGCTGGGAGGCTAGGCCAGTCTAGCCTTTTCAGGCTTTTCTGCATGCTTTATATTCTAGCTGCACTGGCAGCTGATTAGATGGTGCCTGCTTAGATTGAGGGTGAGTCTGCCTTTCCCAGCCCAGTGACTCAAATGTTAACCTCTTTTGGCAACACCCTCACAGACAGGATCAATATGTTGCATCCTTCAATCCAATGAAGTTGATACTCAGTATTAACCATCACAAGATCTGAACCAAGGCAAAAATAGTTGGGGTGGGAAGCAGAGGAGAAGACCAGTACAACAAATGTACAGAAGTAATCCACCAAATTAGGCAATAGGTTAGACTTGAGGGCAGAAGGAGAAGGGGGAGTTGTGACTCATCCCCAGATTTATGCATGGATGATAGCATCAATGGAGTGGCCAGCCACTCATGGGCCCAGCAGGTGCTGCTGCTCACTGACGCATTCTTCATGGTGAATGTGGCTCATTCAAGCTGCCCCAGGGACATGAAGGTGAAAATGGACAGCAGACAGTCCAGTCCCAAGTCCAGGAGAGAAGGGAGTGTGACAGAGAATTCAGGGTCACCAGCACCCAAGTGATCACAGACATAAGAGTGAATGAGATTCCAGAGATGTCAGGAGAAGGAGAACAGGGGCCTGGAGACAGAGCCTGGGAAAGTGGAATCCTGACCGGCACTGTGCCTTTCACAATCCACTAAGACACTGCTTGGTTCCCTTTTCTCAACAACTGACCTCACCAAAGCTAGTCAGAATTTAATGTGCCAGGTCAGAGGCCATCTTCCTCCCTCTCCACCCCTACACATGGTAACATCATCATATGCTTTATTTTCCTTTACACACACAAGAAATTTTAAGGAATATGTAAATGCCTCCATTTCTTTGCCATCCTGAATATCTGGTTTATTACCTTGAATTCATTATTTTCAATCTTTGGGGAATCTATGACCTCACAGAGAAAGCTTTGTCTTCTCCTTAGAAAGAAGGTTCCCCTCCAAATGGGGCTGGCTGGCAATGAGATGAGAGAGAGTTCTCACAGATGCAGGTCCGGACAGTGGCCTCCTGTATTAGTCTGTTCTCACACTGCTATAAAGACATACCTGGAAGGCCAAGGTAGGTGGATCACCTGAGGTCAGGAATTCGAGACCAGCCTGGCCAACATGGTGAAACCCCGTCTCTACTAAAAATACAAAAATTTGCCAGACATGGTGGCAAATGCCTGTAATCCCAGCTACCTCAGAGGCTGACGTGGGAGAATCTCTTGAACCCACGAGATGGAGGTTGCAGTGAACCAAGATCATGCCATTGAACTCCAGCCTGGGCAACAGAGTGAGACCCTGTCTCAAAAAAAAAAGAAAAAAAAAAAGACATACTGAGACTGGATAATTTTTCTAGAGAGGCTTCAGGAAACTTACAGTCATGGCAGAAGGAAGAAAGGGAAGTAAGCACATCTTCACATGGCAGCAGGAGAGAGAGAGAGAGCAAAAGGGGAGATGCTACACACTTTCGAACAACCAGATCTCATGAGAACTCACTATCACAAGAACACCAAGTGGGAAATCCGCCACAATGATCCAATCACCTCCCACCAGGTCCCTCCCCCAACAGTGGGGATTACAATTCAACATGAGATTTGGATGGGGACAGAGAGTCAAACCATATCACTTACCAAGGAACCAGAGCCTTGGCTTGGGGACTTCCTGCCTTTGGGCCCCAAGGGCATGGTCTACTCTGATGCTCTCCTCTAACCCTTCCCCCAGCCCACCATTAGACATTGGAGATTCCTCTAAGATGGCTCAATGTACAGAGAAAAAAAGCTTGCTATGCTAATGTGAGATTCCAGGACTTGCCATGGTGATTTTGATTTCTCACTGAAAATGAACTAATCTAACTCCTGCTTTCATCTCAGTCTTGGGAAGTTGAAGAGGATGGGTCTGCCCCTGGACCCGCGTTTGATCTGTAGGCAAAATGCAATGACAGAGCCTGCAGGCTGAGGCACAGCATGTGGACCTGGTAAATCCCCCAGGGCATGATTTCCATCTGCCTGAGAAGCTGGCAGGCTCTGGCTTTCTTTATATTCTTCAGGAATGACTTGGGCTCTTCTTTTTTTCAACTGGTTCGTTCTACTTTGATCACCTGCCACCTCTTTCTGCAACCCCTCCTCCTTTCTTCACAGTCTGCCATGAAATTGTAATTTAAATATCAGTAACAAAAAATCATTCTAAATTAATATTTTCTAGTTTAACATTTAGGGATGGTGTTTTCAGACTTTGACTTTTAGATTGTGGAAAGGGTTCTCATAAAATGATAGTATTCACAGCCCATTTGTGTGAGTTCCTTAAAGGACCCTTTCTGGGTAAATGTTGCAGAGTCACAGCTTAGAAAAACAAAACCTTCCAAATGGCTTTGGGAATGAAACCATTTTCAGATTGGCAATAAAATTAATTTATAAACATTTTCTCACTTTTTTCACCTTTCCCATTCAAATACGGAACTGGGATATGTAATATGTGTAGAAATGTGCTGATGCTGCTGGGGGTTGGGGAGCTGTTGGGAGGTTGCCTGGCCCCTGCTCCCAGCCACTCCATGAGTAAGTGTGCACACATGCACAAGCACGTATACGCACGCAAACGAATGCACGTGCACCCGAATGAATGCAACGGGCAGAACAGATGGGGTCATAGATTTGAAATTAGGAGACAGCCAATAAGACCTGCAGCTAAAGGAAAATCCACATCAGTTGCAAGCCTGCTCCCCTTTAGGTGTACCCCTGGGGTTCACTTTGCCCTTCTGACAAATCCCTGTACTTTTTCTACCCAATGGATGGCCTTTCCTGACATCTTCCCAACTGGGTTGCTCCATGCTGCTGTTGTCAAGATAATGTTTATGGTGCCTTCTGTTTTCTCTGTGTCTCATAAGCACTACCCCCATTTAATCCTGAACAAACCTAGGGGAAGGCAATTAGTCCCCACATTTTACAAAGGGAAGCCCAAGGCTCAGCAAGGCAACAGAGAGAGACCCTGTCTCACTCTGGATAAATTATCCGGTCTCAGGTATGACTTTTTTTCTTTTCTTTTCTTTTCTTTTCTTTTTTGAGACAGGGCCTCACTCTGTCTCCCATTTCTATGACCTATCTGGGGTCACCCAGCTGTAAGTGGCACAGCCAGGATTTAAACTCCAGGAAGCCTGACTCCAAGGTGCCTATACTCTCTTCCCATCACATCCCTGTGACTCGAGGATGCTTCATTTAACGGATGGCAGGACAGGTTACAGAAGTCACAGCCATAAATAAGCAAAGAAGAGAATGAAGCAGAACATATTTTTGCTCACAGCTATGGCTCCCTGGCCAAGTATTTCTTACCGGAAGTGGAGTTGCCCAAGTATTTATTTGTAAGAGGTGCAGAGCAGTATTGTGGGGAAAACAGTCACCCAGCAACCAGAAATGCAGGGACTCAGGCTTTGGAACTTCTTAGATGAGTTGATTGCATTTGTTACCCATGTTCTCTGTTATTTCTCATCTATAAAATGAGGATAAACAATGCCTTTTTCTCAAGGCTGCTATGGAGGTCGATGAAGCAATAGAAATGAAAATTACAAAATTTGGCCAGGTGTGGTGGCTCATGCCTGTAATCCCAGCATTTTGGGAGGCCAAGGCAGTCAGATCGCTTGAGGTCAGGAATTCAAGACCAGCCTGGCCAACATGGTGAAACCCCATCTCTACAAAAAATACAAAAATTAGCCAGGTGTGGTGCTGGGCACCTGTAATCCCAGTTACTCAGGAGGCTGAGGCAGGAGAATCACTTGAGCCAGGGAGGCGGAGGTTGCAGTGAGCTGAGATAGTGTCACTGCACTCCAGCCTGGGCAACAGAGTGAGACTTTGTCTCAGAAAAAGAAAATTACAAAATTGTCCAGAAATCATGTCATGTATAAATATATATTTTTTCTATGTATCCCTGCTAAAATAATATTTCATTCATTGAAGTTATTTCTTACTTCTGCTTTTTGACATAATGTTTGATTTCTCTTGGCCAAAGCTTCCCCATCTGTAAAATGTGGTCATAGGGCTCATGGACTCCTATGCTTCTTTCCAGCTCTGCCATTCAGTAGATCAATGACCCTTCCTGACTCCTACTGTGCTTTCCAGCCAGGCCTTGGTGGCTAAGAAAGCCCAGGGATGGAGTTCCCTCACACAGAGCCATGGCTCTTCTCAACCAAGAGGAAGTTGAAGATCAAAGAGCAAAGGTGTCCCTCAAGGATGTTCAAATGCAAAACATGACAGAATTAAGCTCACAGAGGAATAGTAACTTTATTCCTTCTACTATGTGTATTGACAAAGCCACATGATGTGCTGGGAATAAGACAAGATTCAAGAAACAGTTCAGAGGAGGAGACAGATTTCAAAGAAATCTTTATCCAGGTAATTATTTCACTGGAGTTGTGATATGTTCTATGAAAGAGTAAGACTGTTTACTGGGAGTTTATACAATGGCAGAGGGGTGGTCCTTATGAGAATTTCCCAAGGAAAGGACACTTCAAGCATGTTCTTGAAGGCTGATCTAGATTTGCAGGGCATGCAAGGGGGCTGAGGAGAGGATGAAGAAGGTTCTAGGTGGAAGGAACATCCAGTGCAAAAGTCTTTAAAAAGGAGAGTTTCTTTATGTATTTCAGTTGCTAAAAATAAGCTGCTTCACCTGGAATGCTGGTAGTGAGGGGAATAGTAGCAAGACATGAGTTTCTACATATAAATGGGGACAAATCATACAGGGGCATACAGGTCAAGATTAGGAATTTGACTCATAAGAGCACAGCATCAGGTAGCAGTACAGCTGAAAATTTCCAGAGATGCCACTGGAGGGGTTTAAGCTAGAGAACATGTCCCATGTGATCACCCAGAAAGACAATCATGGAAGCAGCCAGTCTGTTAGAGGCTGCAGGGACAGGTGCAGTGAGCCCTGCCTAAGGCTGGGAACAGAGAAGTGGCCATGCAGCCAGAGAAAAGTGGGGAGAGTTGAGAGATGCTTAAGATGGGGCATGCTCGGGATGCAGCATTGATTGGTTGTGGAGGGGAAATACAGGGAGGTAATTCACACATTATATATCATAACCACGGCATTGATTGGGTGTGGAGGGGAAGAAGAAGGAAGCAATTCACACTTTATACTTCATAACCATGGCATTGATTAGGTGTGGAGGGGAAGAAGAGGGAGGTAATTCACACATTATATATTATAACCACCAGGGTTGCTGGTGCCATGAACCCCAATTTCCAGATGAACAAGATCTCTGAAAGGCTGAGTGACTTGTCCAGGTTGAACAGCTGAAAAGAGGGATTCCCAGAACTCCTGACACTTAGGCCATAATTATTCCAGGTATGTCCCAAGTGATTCATCCTAAGTGCTACCATTACTTCACAGAAAACTCAATGAAGGTCTGATTTCACATGTATTGAATTCAACCACACCACATCCACAGCCATATGATGAGAGGGGACCAGAGTGAGTGAGCGACATCATGATCCAAACAGAGTCACTATTCAAACGTGCACTGTGGACTCCTTACACAATCACCTAACTATAGTTCCCGAGGAAGCGCCATACGATAATACGCTGTACAGAAGCCAATGAATAATTGTCAGTGGGCCAGACGGTCCTTTTAATTGGAGTTGATATTTGGAAAATAATGTGTAGCAAGCTCCATGAGGTTTTTGTGGTGGGGCTTTTGGCTGAACAGGTCATACGTTATTCATTTCCAGCTTATTCCTTGGACAGGCTCTTCCAAACTCCAGAACTAACACAATTAAAAGTACACTTTAGCACTTTCTCTCCCCAGGTCCTGAAGAAAGGGTACAAGGAGGTCACAAAGTTCACATAAATATGTGTGTATCTGATAGGAAACAAGACATTCATGCACCAGTGCTCCTCTGAATGCACTAAGCCAGCATGATTTGCCAAGATGAACATAGATTTCTTTCCAAATATTCTGGTTCCAATGACTTTAGTTGAGTAATTTCCCTAAAGTCCCATAATTACAAGAGTCAAAGTTTGGAAACTGAGTCTCCCCAAGCTCTGGGCCAGGCTCTTCCACAGTTCCATGCTGCCTGACAGCCAGTCTGAGCCTCAGGTTCCTCATCTGCACAATGAGAACAGCCTGCCTCACAGGGCTGCTCTGGTGGTCACTACAGTGTCTCAAGATGGTTCTCGCATGCAGTTTGGCTCACGGTGAGAGTTCAACATGTGGCCAATGCAATGGCGTTTGTGAAAACTTCCAACTTGAATTAAAATGAATATAAGATGTTATAAATAGTATATTCTGATTTATTCAGAATGACTGAGACATATTTGAGGGTCACACATACATTTGAACTATAATTTAACATAAAGCAATAGCCAATTTCCAAAGCTCTTAAACAATTCAATGACTGAAATTTTACTAGTCATACTTGCTTCACTCTGCTCTCCCTGTATGACTCATTCTTTGTTCATGATTTCCCCAAGTACTTGAAGATCTTGCTATGCTTTGGGTCCTTGAAAGCAGTGTCATTGTGGAAAATGCCAGCAATCATGCCAAGGCTGTATTGATGAAAAAAAGTCAAACTCTGTAAAATATTTTAAAAGTTTTATTCTGAGCCAAATATAAGTGGCCAATGGCTCATGGCATAGGCCCAGGAGATCCTGAGAATATGTGCCTGAGGTGGTTGGGCTATAGCTTGGTTTTATGGGTTTTAGGAAGACAGAAGACATCAATCAATACATATGAGGTATACATTGGTTTGGTAAGGAAAAGCAGGACAACTGGAAGAGGAAGCTTTGAGTTACCTGATTCGCAATTGGTTGAAAGAGTTAAGTTATTATCTAAAGACCTGGAATCAATAGAAAGAGTGTCTGGGTTAAGATAAGTGGTTGTGCAAACTAAGGCTGTTATTATGTAGATGAAGTCCCTTGGGTGGTCCCCCTGCAGAATATAGATGGCAAATGTTTCCTACTTAGACTTTAAAAGGTGCTAGATTCTCAGTTAATCTTTTCTGGATTCAGAGGGCCTGGAAAAGTAAGATCTAGTTATGTTAACAGAGATTCTTTACAGATGTAAATTTTCCCCACACAGTTTTCCTCCATAAAATTGCAGGGACATTTCAAAATATGGCAAAGAAACATATTTTGGGGTAAAATATTTTGATTTCCTTCTTTATCTGTCATGTGATATTATACTAGAGTCAGAGAATCAGGATGGAATTTGGTATCTTATTGCTAAAAAGACTGTCTCATCAGTCTTAAGATCCCTGTTTTAGTGTCATTGCTGGTTAGCTGTGCCTGAACTCCTTAAGAGAGAGGGTGTAAAGACACATGTCTGACCACTCCTTTCCTGTTATGACCTTAAGGGAGTAGACCACCCCTCATATTGTCTTATGCCCAATTTCTGCCTCCAAAGAAAGAGGTAAAAACTAAAAGGCAGAAATGAAATCCACAGGCAGACAGCCCAGCGCTGCACCCTGGGCCTGGTTAAAGATCGACCCCTGACCTAACCAGTTATGTTATCTATAGATTCCAGACATTGTACGGAAAAGCACTGTGAAAATCCCTGTCCTGTTCTGTTCCGTTCTGATTACCAGTGCATGCAGCACCCAGTCATGTATCCCCTGCTTGCTCAATCAATCACAACCCTCTCATATGGACACCCTTAGAGTTGTAAGCCCTTAAAAGAGACAGGAGTTGCTCACTCAGGGAGCTCGGTTGTTGGAGACGTGAGTCTCACCGAAGCTCCTGGCTGAATAAAGCCCCTCCTTCTTTAACTCAGTGTCTGAGGGGTTTTTTTGTGTGGCTTGTCCTGCTACATTTCTTGGTTGCCTGACTGGGAAGTGAGGTGATTAACGGACGGTCGAGGCAGCCCCTTAGGTGGCTTAGGCCTGCCCTGTGGCACATCCCTACGGGGGACTCTGGCCAGCTTGAGCAATGCAGATCCTGAGAGCGCTCTCAGGTAGGCAATTGCCCCAGTGGAATGCCTCACCAGAGCAGCACGTGGCAGGCCCCCGTGGAGGATCAACGCAGTGGCTGAACACTGGGAAGGAACTGCCACTTGGAGTCTGGACATCTGAAACTTGGTAAGACAAGTCTTTGGAACTTGCCCATTGCATTTGAGTGGAAGCGTGGCCTGATCACCCACAGCGTGACTGTACTGGCACTTTGGTTTTTGTTTTTGACTTGACTTGGATTGCTTGATACTTTGGTTTTGGCTTTGACCTGGCTTGGATTTCTGGACACTCTGATTTTGGTTTTGATTCTGGTTTGGTGTAAACTGTAAAACTGTGTGTGCCCTTTTTACCCGTTCTTTGTTTTGTGGTGTGCATGTGGTGTGAGTGTGGTGTTTTGTCTTGAAGAAGCATGGGTCAGGCACAAAGTAAGCCTACCCCACTAGGAACTATGATGAAAAATTTCAAGAAAGGATTTAAGGGAGATTACGGTGTTACTATGACACCAGGAAAACTTAGAACTTTGTGTGAAATAGACTGGTCAGCATTAGAGGTGGGTTGGCCATCAGAAGGAAGCCTGGACAGGTCCCTTGTTTCAAAGGTATGGCACAAGGTAACCTGTAAGCCAGTGCACCCAGGCCAGTTCCCATACATAGACACTTGGTTACAGCTGGTTTTAGACACCCCCCAACAGTGGTTGAGAGAATAGCAGCATAAGCGGCTGGCAGAGGCAAGGAAAGACCAGCAGAGAGAGAGAGAGGAAAGAGACAGAGAGAAAAAGAGGCAAAGAGACAGAGGAAAAGACAGAGAGGAAGAGACAGAGAGACAAAGAGGGACTCAAGAAGAGAAAGACAGAGAAAGACAGAGGCAGAGAGAGAGAAAGAGACAGAGGAAAGACAGAGAGGAAGAGACAGAGAGACAAAGAGGGACTCAAGAAGAGAAAGACAGAGAAAGACAGAGGCAGAGAGAGAGAAAGAGACAGAGGCAAAAGGAAAGTCAAAGAGAAAAAGAGACAGAAAATCAAAGAGAGAAAGAAAGAAAAAGATATACAAGTAGTTAAGAAAAAAAACAGTGTACCCTATTCCTTTAAAAACCAGTGCCTATAGTCCCAGCTACTCAGGAGGCTGAGGCAGGAGAATGGCCTGAACCCGGGAGGCGGAGATTGCAGTGAGCCGAGATCATGCCACTGCACTCCAGCCTGGGCAACAGAGTGAGACTCCAACTCAAAAGAAAAAAAAAGGCCAAGGTAAATTTAAAACCTATAATTGATAATTAAAGGCATTCTCCATAACCCTATAACACTCTAATACCACTTTGTTGTCAGTCCTGAAAGCACTGAGACCTTCCTATCAAAAATCCTTAACCCAGTAACCCACGGATGGCCCAGATACATCCAATCTGTAGCGGCAACTGCTTTGCTAACAGAAGAAAGTAAAAAAAAAAAAAAAACTTTTAGAGGAAACCTCATTGTGAGTACACCTTACCAGTTCAGAAGTATCCTTAAAAAAAAAAAAAAAAAAAGGATGATTTAACATTAACCACTGAAAATTCCCGCAACCCAGCAGGTTTCCTAACAGGGGATCTAAATCTTAATCACCATACAAAGGTCTGATCGGACCTAGGAGGAACTCCCTTCAGGAGAGGACGATCTATGGTTCCTCCTGGGTAATTGAAGGGGGAAAAAAAGCCATCTATACCAAATTCTAAGTTAATTTGGACTAAACAAGGTCTTATTAATAGCAAAGGATAATTGAAATCCCGAACTTACAAGGTTTTCAACAAACGTAAAGTTTGCTAAAAGTTAACAGTGTAACATGTATTATAGTAACTTCTAATCTTGTGGCCTTAGACAGTCTAGTACACAGACATAAAGGAAGTTCACTTTGGAAAAGAATGGTTAGCTTCAAAAAGAAAAAAAAGAGAAAAAAAGGGGGACAGAATTTATGTAAAAAGAATGTTGCGTGGTAAATTCTTGTCCTGAAATAAATCAACTGGCTGTTTAAATAAAGAAATGTCTGTAAAAAGTCTGAAAGTTGAAGCAGGTCAAAGAATTGTCTGTGAAAGCCGTGAAAGAGAAAAAAAAAGTTATGAAAAAGGAATGTATGCAAGAAATGTTGTATAATTTAAAAGTAACTAGGCCTCCTGAATGTAAAACTATTAAAAAAACAGTTTATGTGCAAGGCGTATAAGGAAAGTAAAATATACCTTTGGTAAAAGGATTATAAGGAGGCATAAAACTGTAAATGTTTACCTACACTAAAAAGTTAAATATATATATATATATATTGTTTTGAAGGTTTAAGCAAGTTTTAAAATGTTATTTGTAAAGAAAATTCTGTGTATAAACATATTAGCTAAAGTTAAAGGGGTGTCATCCAGTTTTTCTGTGAACTGGACATTAAAGTAAAAACACAACGGGTTTTTCTTAAAGCACTAACCTACTCTTTAACAAAAATTATAAAAGGTTAAAAAGAGTCTATGAAAATCTTATGGTCCAATATTAAAAATTGGATAAATACGTCTACAAGGTTTTATTAAAATTAAGTTTAACATTAATAACACACTAATATAAAGGTGAAATTTAGCTTATCTGGTATAAAAATTATACAAGAAGCATTATTAAATATAAAATGGTGTTTGGCTTTCTTTGGTCTAAAAACTAATAAAAATAGGTGCTAAAGAAAATTTCTCAGTAAGAAGGCACCAAAGAGTATAAAGTCCACTGTTGATGTCCCCACATTTAAAACAAAAAGTCAATTTCTTAGAAATTACATACTTGGTTTATCTTCCACTTTCCTTTCCCTCAAAACTAAAAGTCTTTTAGCACAGGTACCACCCCTAGAATTTCCAGTAAACCAGCACCAGCCTGAAGATCACCTTCTTATCAAAGGGTGGAAAGAAGAAAAACTCAAGCCAGCCTAGGAAGGACCCTACCTTGTGCTGCTAACCACTGAGACTGCCATTCGTACAGTGGAAAAAGGATGGACTCATCACACCTGAGTCAAAGCGCCACCCCCTCCAGAGTCGTGGGCCATAGTCCCAGGTGAAAACCCTACCAAACTAAAGCTAAGAAAAATTTAACTCTTTCATCTATTCTATTACTCTTTCTTCTTTCCTTGCTCTATTGCTGACCATCTAGTTATTAACATAACCAAGTCAATTTTGCCTCAAACTATTGCATTTAATGCTTGCCTTGTTATACCCTGTGAGGACTTGCTAAGTCAAAGACAGATCTCTACGTCAGAAAATTACCTCCATCCCTCCTGACTCTCCTCATACTGGGCATTAGTAAATTAGCACCATTTAATCCAGGGAGATTTCAATAAAGACTCCAGTGTTAACCAGGATTCTTGCCCCCAAGTGTAGAGCTTTTATGCCATAGTTGGTCCAACGTTCTGCATACCACTAAAGAGCAAGGATGGACTGCCCCAACCATTTTTTGTAATTTCCTAAAATCATACATTCATTTTACTAGAGGATCATAAAAGTTAAAGTCTTAAAACAAACTTTAGCAATTAAGACAGGATACCAAGATGCAAATGCCTGGTTAAAATGGATCAAATATTCCATCTGCACGTTAAACAAAAGCAATTGTTATGCTTGTGCACATGGCAGGCCAGAGGCCCAGACTGTCCCCTTTCCACTAAGGTGGTCCTCCAATTGACCAGGCGTGGGCTGCATGGTAGCTCTTTTCCAGGATTCTACAGCCTGGAGTAATAAGTCGTGCCAAGCTCTCTCTACTATATATCAAAGTCCGGCACCCTGCAGGTCAGCCCCCGAGGGCCATCCAGCTTCCGTCTCCCAACACTAAGTTCACTTCATATCTCTCACGACTGGGAGGAAACTTAGTGTTCATTGGAGACCTGAAGGGATGCAGTGAGCTTAAGAATTTTCAAGAGCTTATCAATCAGTCAGCCCTTGTTCATCCCTGCGCGGATGTGTGGTGGTATTGTGGTGGACCTTTACTGGGCACTCTGCCAAATAACTGGAGTGGCACTTGTACTTTAGTGCAATTGGCTATCCCTTTCACCCTGGCATTTTATCTACCAGAAAGAGGAAAAATAAGACATTGTAAAGAGAGAGAAGTCCCTTATGGGTCTTTCGACTCTCACATTTATTTAGATGCAGTTGGAGTCCCATGGGGAATACCAGATCAATTTAAAGCTTGAAATCAAATAGCTGCAGGATTTAAGTCAATATTTTGGTGTGTGACAGTTAATTGGATAAACTACATCTATTGCAACCAACAGCAATGAGCTTTTCATAAGTTAAAAGAAAACCTCATGTCGGCCTCGGCCCTTGGGCCACCTGACCTCACAAAACCCTTTACACTTTATGTGTCAGAAAGAAAAAAAAAAAAGGCAGTTGGAGTTTTAACCCAGACTGTGAGGCCCTGGCCAAGGCCAGTGGCCTATCTCTCAAAACAACTAGATGGGGTTTCCAAAGCCTGGCCCCCATGTCTAAGGGCCCTGGCAGCAATGGTCCTGTTAGCACAAGAAGCAGATAAACTAACCCTTGGGAAAAACCTGAATATAAAGGCTCCCCATGCTGTGGTAACTTTGATGAATACCAAAGGACATCATTGGCTAACAAATGCTAGATTAACCAAGTACCAAAGCTTGCTACGTGAAAATCCCCGCATAACCATTGAAGTTTGCAACACCCTAAACCCCGCCACCTTGCTCCTGGTATCAGAGAGCCCAGTTGAACGCAACTGTGTAGAGGTATTGGACTCAGTAGAGGTATTGGACTCAGTTTATTCTAGTGGGGCCAACCTCCAAGACCATCCTTGAACATCAGTAGACTAGGAGCTGTATGTGGATGTGAGCAGCTTTGCCAACCCCTGCAAAGTGACTCTGAAAGAGACAACAAGCCCTGCTCCAGTCACACCCAGAAGCTGACTGGTCCACGCACAGCCAAAGCATGAGAAAACCCATCACAGGATTCATTTTTTAAAATTTGGACTTGTACAGTAAGGACTTCAACTGACCTTCCTCAGACTGAGAACTGTTCCCAGTGTATACGTCAAGTCACTGAGGTAGGACAAAAAGTTGCTACAGTCCTATTATTTTATGGTTATTATAAGTGTACCGGGACTCTAAAAAGAACTTGTTTATATAATGCTATACTATACAAGGTATGTAGCCCAGGACATGACCAACCTGATGTGTGTTATGACCCATCTGAGCCTCCCATGACCACAGTTTTTGAAACAAGATTAAGGACTGAGGACTGGTGGGGGCTCATAAACGATATGAGTAAAGTGTTAGCCAAAACAAAAGAAAAAGGGGTGCCCAAACAAGTCGTTTTGAAGTTTGATGCCTATGCTGTCATTAATAATAATAAGTTAGGAATAGGATGTGGTTCTCTTAATTAGGAAAGAGGCTATATGGCAGAAAATAAGTACATTTGTCATGAATTAGGACTGTGTGGAAATAAATATGGATGCTGGTCTTGTGTCATTTAGCTACTTGGATAAAAAAATGAAAAGGATCCTGTCCACCTTCAGAAAGGGAAAAGTGGCCCTTCCTGTACCAGTGGTCAGTGTAATCCCTTAGAACTAGTAATAACCAACTCCCTTGATCCTCACTGGAAAAAAAGGGGAGCTTGTAACCCTAGGAATTGATAGGGCCGGACTGGATCCTCAAGTAAATATTGTGGTTTGAGGAGAAGTTTATAAACGCTCTCCTGAGCCAGTATTTCAAACCTTCTATGATGAACTGAATGTGCCAGTACTAGAAATTCCAGGAAAAACAAGAAATTTGTTTTTGCAATTAGCCGAGCATGTAGCCCAGTCTCTCAATGTCACTTCATGTTATATATGTGGAGGAACTGTACTGGGAGATCAATGGCCATGGGAAGCCCGAGAATTAATACCTACAGACCCAGTTCCTGATAAATTCCCGATTCAAAAGAATCATCCTGAACTTCTAGGTCCTAAAAGCCTTAATTGTTAGACAATACTGTATAGCAAGAGTGGGGGAGGACTCCACCCTTCCTGTGGGAAGACTCAGCTGCCTTGAGCAAAAACTGTATAATAGTACTACAAAAACAGCCACCTAGTGGAGTTCAAACCATACTAAGAAAAATCCATTTAGTAAATTCCCAAAGTTGCAAACCACGTAGACCAACCTGGAGTCCCACCGGGACTGGACAGCCCCCACTGGACTATACTGTATATGTGGGCATAGACCTTATGCCAAATTACCCGACCAGTGGGCAGATAGTTTTGTTATTGGCACTATTAAACCATCTTTCTTCCTACTGCCCATAAAGACAGGCGAACTCCTGGGCTTCCCGCAAAAAGAGAAGCATAGCTATAGGAAATTGGAAAGATGATGAATGGTCCCCTGAGAGAATCATACAATATTATAGGCCTGGTACGTGGGCACAAAACAGCTTGTGGGGATACTGGACCCCCATTTACATGCTCAACCAAATCATACGGTTACAAGCTGTCTTAGAAATAATCACTAATAAGACCAGCAGAGCCTTGACTATTCTGGCCTGGCAAGAAACTCAGATGAGAAATGCTATCTATCAAAATAGATTGGCTCTCAACTACTTGCTAGCAGCTGAAGGAGGGGGTCTGTAGAAAATTTAACCTTACTAATTGCTGTCTACACATAGATGATCAAGGGCAAGTAGTTGAAGACATAGTTGGAAATATGACAAAACTGGCACATAAATTTGTTATGTGCCAAATGTGCAAGTGTGCCATGGATTTGATCCTAGGACCATGTTTGGAAAATGGTTCCGAGTGCCAAAAGACTTAAAACTCTTATAATAGGAGTCATAATAGCAATAGAAACCTGCTTACTGCTCCCTTGTTTGCTACCTGTACTTCTTCAAATGATAAAAAGCTTCATCACTACCTTAGTTCATCAAAATGCTTTAGCACACATGTACTATATCAATCACTATCGATATGTCTTGCAAGAAGACATGGGTAGTGAGAATGAAAGTGAGAACTCCCACTATTGAGTGAGATTCTCAAAGGAGGGGAATAAGAGAGGAGACCACCCCTCATATTGTCTTATGCCCGATTTCTGCCTTCAAAGAAAGAAGTAAAAACTAAAAGGCAGAAATGAAATCCAGAGGCAGACAGCCCGGTGCCACACCCCAGGCCTGGTTAAAGATCGACCCCTGACCTAACCAATTATGTTATCTATAGATTCCAGACATTGTATGGAAAAGCATTGTGAAAATCCTTGTCCTGTTCTGTTCCGTTCTGATTACCGGTGCATGCAGCCCCCAGTCGTGTACCCCCTGCTTGCTCAATTGATCACAACCCTCTCACATGGACCCCCTTAGAGTTGTAAGCCTTAAAAGGGACAGGAATTGCTCACTCGGGGAGCTTGGTTGTTGGAGATGTGAATCTTGCCAAAGCTCCTGACCAAATAAAGCCCTTCCTTCTTTAACTTGGTGTCTGAGGGTTTTTTTCTGTGGCTTGTCCTGCTACAACCTGAACTGTTTTTTTCAGCTTTCTTTGGAATCCCCTTGGCCAGGAGGGGGACTTAGAATCTTATTTTGGCTTATAGAAATTTCAGACCTCTCCTGGCTTTTGCTACATTTATTTGTGCCAGACACTGCAAGGCTCTTGTGTCGATTCAAACCCCGAGAGCACGCCAACAAACAGCATAAGGTAGTGTGGAGCAACACACTGTTTTAATGAGTGCCTGGGTGCAGGCGGGCTGAGGCCTAAAATGGCATCAGCACCAAATGAAGATGGGGCAGGGGTTTTATAGTCTCCTGTAAACAGGAAGTGTCTCAGTCTGATGTAACTGCTATGCGGTACCCAGACGGCCGCTCTCTCGGTCTTCAGGGGGTATGTGTCTTCCGGCCAGCTCTCTTCCTGCTTCTGCTGTCTTGCTGATGCACGCTGCTGGCGCAAGAGGCCTTGCGCCTTGGGACTGGGCCTCAGGAGGGAAGAGTTATTCATTCCCTTAAGCTTTCAAGCCCTGGGGAGAATCTTTCAGACATTGCACTGGATGCTCAACAAAAAAATGGAGGGTGTGGTCATTCCCATCGCAGGGTTCACATTTCAGTGGGAGAGAGAGGCCTGTAAGCCCCGCTTAGGAGTCAAGGCATTAAGAGCTGTACAAACAGAAAATTCCAGCTGTGAAGGAAAAGACGGAGGGAGCTCCCGCCTTGACTTCAGAAGAAAAGCCTGCCTTTCCCTCAACTCCATCATCTGAGGAAGACCCATAGGTTAACGCTCCAGCCAGTGTGGCTAGAAGTGGGTTTGTCCAGGTGAGCATGAGGAGAATGAGCTGCAGAGCAGTAGAAAGAGCTCTGAATGAGCCCCGCAAGCATTGGGTCATATTCCATTCTGTGTCAGATGGACACAGGGCAGAGGCAGGGCCAGCCTCCTGGAGCTGACACATACCAGCCCAGCCCCTCTCCTTGCCTCACGCCACTCTCCTCACTGTGTCACTTTTTCACCCTATCCTTAGCTCCTGCCGCCCAGAAACTTTTCTCCAGATGGGAGGACTGGCAATCATCTCCTCTCCCTTGTGTAATCAAATATCTCACCCTGAAGATATGCTCAGACTCCCTGGCCTCCACTCAGCCCTCCCTGTTCACAGCGCGGCACAGCCAGCCAGTCAGCCAGCCCACAGCCCCACCAGTTTCTAATTAAAACCCAACAAGTGTTTCTCTAGACACAGAACCAGTTCTTGGAGGAGAAACAACGGGTTCCTCTAAGGTTGGCCTGCAGGTCTCACATAGATAAGCTGTCCATGAAGGACATACAGGCATACAGGCTGGTTGCTGGTTTCCAAAAGTACAAATATATTTTATTATAATTATTAATTATTACTATTATCATTTTAGCTGTCCTGCTACCTGAGGCTGACCACAAAGAAATTAACTTTGCCTCTGGAATGGCATTGCATAGACGAAAAAAGAAATCCCATTATTTTCATGTGTTGGAGCTGCAAAAAATAAAAAAATAATTTCCTGTCTCCCTTAGGTTGTAAAAATTTACATAATCCTCTCCACATTGATGCATTCAGCAGCATGCTATGGAAATGTAAACCTTTCTGAAAATAAAACAGCTTTTATAATTAAAAGTTTGTAAAAACAAAACAAAACAAAAACCCCAACCCCAAAGCCATCTGTGATTGAACACATCCCCTGCCTTGGGGTCTATCCTGTATTTTCCTTCCCCTGAAGACAAGAATCGTCCAGTCCAGAGGTCACATGCAGACTTCATCCCTAAAGGTGAGGGTGATATTCAAAATATTGAACAATCCTTTTGGCCCAGGACAAGGTCTAATCAGAAAATGGATGTTGGACCTAGCACTACAGCAAGGAGCCGGGAGGCCCTACAGTGCCAAATGCAACCTTTTTATAGCTAGTTTGTAAGGAACTGCATTGGGGAGATGCTATTGCGGAATGGCCTCCAGCATAGGAGACACTAAGGAAGCTCAGGGAAACTAGTCACCAATCAGAACAGACATATTTCACCCCAGTACACACCCACTAAATATTGGCCCTGCTGAAAGGGACCAGACAAGAACCAAGGTGAGAGAAACAAGCTGGCTGAAGAACTGATGGTCTACTAAGAGGGCAGCCATGATTTGGTTTTAATCAATTGCTGCTAGACCTTCTGATTTCTCATGAGAAGTTAAAAATCTGTATTTTATTTGGCAGATAATGCACATTAAAAGAAAATACCATATAAGCCAAAGGTTTGCCCATGGCCATGTTACAAACTGGGGCATAGTGCAAGATCAGTGATCAAGGGGGTCAGGGCCATCTGCATCCATGGCCACCACAAAAATATGAACCCATCAAGGTGTTCCAAAAACCCAAATTTCTTTTTTTTTTTTTTTTTTTTTTTTTGAGACGGAGTCTCACTCTGTCACCCAGGCTAGAGTGCAGTGGTGTGATCTTGGCTCACTGCAACCTCCGCCTCCCAGGTTCAAGTGATTATCCTGGCTCAGCCTCCCAAGTAGCTGGGACTAGAGGCACATGCCACCACGCCTGGCTAATTTTTCACATTTTTAGTAGAGATGGGGTTTTACAGTGTTAGCCAGGATGGTCTCGATCTCCTGACCTCATGATCCACCCGCCTCGGCCTCCCAAAGTGCTGGGGATTACAGCCGTGAGCCACCACGCCTGGCCCCAAAACCCCAAATTTCTTTCCACCCTCACAGCTCCTGCCATGGTTCAACTCACCTCATGCTTCACCTGATTTGCTGCAGTAGACTCTAAACAAGTGCTCTCACAGCATCATGGATATACTGTTCTTTTAAACATACCCCTCCTATCGTAATAATTTGTCTACCTCACTCAGAGGCTTGTCTTGCTCATTGCCCTATCTGCAGGGCCTCGCATAGAGCTTGGCACCCAGTAGGCACAAAAACAGAAAGAAGGAAGAAAAGTTTTATTCAGTTACTTTCAGTCCCTTTACTATCCTGTCAAACAGTGGCACCTAATGGTGGTATGTGGTACTGCAACCCAGCTTTATTTGACTTGAAACATGCTGACTTAACCAAAGGGGAAATAAATAAAAATGTAAAATCTACAGATTTCATATCATAGGAGAAAGCCCCACATTGGAAGATGTGGCAAAGGCATCTGTAATAGTCATGGCCACCATATTAACTCTTTCTTTTCAACTCAAACTACTGAAGGGGTTTTTAAAAATTATAAGAACATAGCTCTAATTCTTTAATAATTTTTTAGAAAATAGAATTTAAATTTTAGAAAGCAGGTCTGTAGGCAATATCTCCTATAACATTTTACTTCTGGAAATCTGTGTATTTTTTAGGTCTCAGGAGTAGCTCTTAAAAAGATATGGCCCTTGGCTGGGTGTAGTGGCTCATGCCTGTAATCCCAGCACTTTGGGAGGCTGAGGCGGGTGGAGCACCTGAGGTTGGGAGTTCGAGACTAGCCTGACCAACATCGAGAAACCCCATCTCTATGAAAAACACAAAATTAGCCAGGCGTGATGGTGCATGCCTGTAATCCCAGCTACACAGGAGTCCGAGGCAGGATAATCACTTGAACCCAGGAGGCAGAGGTTGCAGTGAGCCAAGATCATGCCATTGCACTCCAGCCTGGGCAACAAGAGTGAAACTCTGTCTCAAAAAATAAATATATATGGCCTTTGTTTCACAATAATATGAGTGGTGTATCTACTACTGCCAAACTATATATGCTTTAAAATATTACGATGGCAAATTTTATGTGTTTTTTAACACAATAGAAAATTGTGTTATATATTATATATATTAAAATTATACATTATGTAAATTATATATTATATAAATAAAATTAATATATAATTATATACATTAAAATATATATTTAAAACAGAGAAATGGTCCTCAGCCACCCTTTGTCTTCAGAGCTCCTTATAGCCTGTAATGAAGAAAGCTGGCACCAAAACAAGATAAAGTAGAACCAAAAAAAATTGAAATGAGACCCACATCCTTGGTCCTGGCATTCCATGGTCTAGTCTTGATAACAGCTTTGGGGATAATTTGTTTCTCTCTAGTTTTATGATCTCATTCTGCAGGCATGTTCATTTATTCAGTAGGTATTGATTGAATGCCTACTCCTGAGGCTCTGAAGATATCATTAAAATACAATACCTGTCCTTGACTTACTCTAAATCCAGATTCTAGTAAATATACTTCCAATATACTTGGAGTTCGAAGCAGAGTAGGTGCCTGCTAAGGCCCAGGCTCTCTATAATTCATCAGTCCTTAGCAACTTTCCTATGCCTGGTCATGAGATCATGAACAGGCCACATGGGAACTCCAAGACTGCTTGTAGCTAGACATGCCCATCCTTTCTTATTCACTTCCAGGCACTAAAGCACCCAGTGTCACCATATTAGCTTTTTCCTTGCCATGCCTTGCTGTGACTGCAAGAGGTTTTGGGCTTTCTTCAGGTAGCAAAACAAAAGCTGAAAGCAAAATGAATGGTGGAGGCAGTGGGCATCTGTATATGCCAAATGGGTAAGAAAATAAACATAACCCACTCCCAATATTTTTTTACAAGCCATGAGGCCTGTAGTTTCTGTACCCCTGGAAATGTCTCATCCCCAGATGACTGGATCCTAGAGAAGGCATTCATTCATATATCCCTAGCATTCCCAGTGGCTTCGTAGGAGTTAGATTGAATGACATTAGACCCAGAAAGTGCAGAGTAAGATTATTCATGTTATAGATGAGGGAACTGAGACTCCAAGAGATTAGTACAATCTCACAAGCTCACAGCAAATTATTGGCCAAGCCTGGACCAGAACTCAGGTGTCCTGACTCCTACCATAATCTATGCCACACATGAGATACCCTCATTAAGAGAAGGAAGGCAGACTATCCAGCTATAGCTGGTCCAATTCAGGAAGGGGACTCTGGTCACATAAAAGTCTTAAAAGTTTTTCTTGGGGATTTTAATGTCATTTTGGTAAATCTCTGGATTAAGGTAATAGTACAACCCCTATATCCACTAATCAGCACCAGCAGCCACATGGTACTCTACGGATTTTATACAGAAAGGCAGGACAGCCTGCCAGGAAGACTGCCAACCTGGTGATTGGATGGTGTTCCAGTCCCAGTTCTAGTGCTGTAAGAGCTTGGACAGAGAAGAGAGCCAAAAAAGGAAAATGTCAGGACCAAGTTCAAGAGACCCCTCATAACAAAAGACCACAACAAAACTCCTTGGTGAGGCCTTCAAGCACCCTTCTCCAATGGCCAGTTTAAAGACCAGGACCCCAAACTTAAGTTCAGCTATCCAGTCAATGGGATAATGTTGTTGCTGTTGGCTCTGGAACATATCTCTGTGCCTCAGTTTCTTCATGAATGAAATGATTTACTGTGAAATTATATTGAGGTTATTGTGAAAAGCAAAAGTTAAAGTGAAAGCTATTGTTAAATTATATCTAAGTTTAAGATAGCACACTTTTTAAAATCAACATTACCTCTATTATCATACTGTATATTTTCCCTTAAAACTGAAAGCATGGGGGTGTTTCATCTTATAGGCAGAAAACCAGAGGATCAAGAGGTTGCAGTGGGGCCAAGAGTGTTTCAGTCTTCCTAGATCAGCCACATTGCCATCAAGGTCTGGAGGGCACCTGAGGCACCAAGGGTCCCAAATGCATTGAAGCTCAGAATCAGAAGAAACACGAATACTCTGTATTGTCTTGAGCAGTATTTCACAGAGCAGCATCCATGACCTCCTGTTTCAGAGTCACCCAGGACAATTGTTGCAAACACAGATCCAGGAACTCTCTGAAAGACTGGGGATGGGGCCCCGGATTCCATATTTCTAATCATTCCCCCCAGATGACCGATGCAAGCTAACATTTTAGAATCTGCTTTGCCTCATATCTGTTCGCCCTTTTATGTAGAGACTCTACACTGGAAGACTGAATCCATAGCGTGTCTTTATCCAGAGAGCTTCCCTCCAGGCAACATTCTTTCAGCAACTTGTAAGACACCACAAGCCATCAGAATGGGCTGAATGGAGAAGGATATCACTGATGGCATTTTGGATTTCAGAAGGGGGAAGGGTCCAACTCCCATTTCCCAAAGAAAGACTGCTTCAACAAATGACTGAGTGAGAGGTTAGTAATGTAGCCATGACCACAACTATGTTCCACCCAGACAGATGCTGCCCCTGTGCATGACTTACGCCCCAGTCATGGCTTTGCCTTTTGCAGGGTCTCTGGCCTGCATTCTTCCAAGACCAGATCACTTTCCCTGATCCTGTATTTGAGGGTTAACAAGATATTTATGAACAATGCCCATAAAACACTGCCTTGGGAGTACAGAAACTCTTGGCTTCAGGGTCAGCTTAGCTGCACCTGCTAGTTTAAGTCCCAGTGCCTCGGTTTCTTTAGAAACAAAACAGAAACTCTCTGGCTGTCCTGTCTGAAAGGAGTGGCCAGGATAAAGAGGCAGGATTTGCAGAAAGTTAAGTGGTGCAGAGGAGAAATCTCAACCCACATCAGATGCCCTTGTGCGAATTATGCAATCTGGGATTTAGGTGAAAATCAACATGCATTCTGCCTGCCGAGGCACTCCCAGAGAATAGAACTGACAGGGAGCCAGCTGCCCCTTCTAAACTGACACAAGAACTTCCAGCATTTCAGCACTTGGACTTGCACGCTCTACTCCCTCAGCACAGCCCCATGTCCCTGTACAGTCAGTACCTTTAGTCTGGGGTGGCCACTGCCAACACTATACAGCAGGAGAGCATGGGGGAAGGAAGTGGCTTCAGCAATCACTGTTGGGACACACCAGATTTTGTATGCTGCCACCTAGGTGTTGGGGGCAAGCCCCTTCTCCTGCCTTCTGCACTTCCCTCTCAGGCGGTCCTGGGAGATTTCTTCATTTGATGTTTACTCTTTGCAAAGCAGTCTTGAAATTGTTGGCAGTTTAAAAAGAGAACAGAGAGAGTACATTCAAGAGTGATCTCTCTCTACTCAAAATCCTTAAAAATCTGAACTCTTTAGTAAGGCCTCTAAATATTTGCATTCTCCAATGTCTATTTTTAAAAGAACAATCTGAATCTTAAATAGATGTCTCAGCTTAATGGAAAGACTCCAATATGACTAACTATAGCTGGAAAAGTTATCAAGATAAAATGAAGACACTGATTTCAGTTTCCCTGGACTGTCTTTGAAAAACCTATGGGTAGACAATCCAGGTCTACCTTCAAGAGTCATTCAAACATCAGCAGAAGGCAAACCAAACTGAGAGGACTAGGGGCTTAGTCTAGAACTGCTGGCAAATTCATTGTAGTGAGGTCAAATTTATGTTACAGTGGAGTGATTTATGTATATTTTATTGGCCCTTTGCATAACCATAATAACTGTCTCTTGCTGAGCATTTACTGTGTCTTGGCCATTGGTTAAGTTTTTTTTTTTTTTTAGATGAATTATCTCATTTAACCTGGACAACAGCCCCCGAGAGTTAAATATTCGTATCTCAGCTTTATAGATGGGGACTGTGTTGGTCAGCTCAGGCTGCCATGACAAAATACCACAGACTTGGGGGCTTAAACAACAGAAATTAATTTCCTCACAGTTCTGGGGACTAGAAATCCAAGATCAAGGTATCAGCAGGTCGGTTTCTCCTGAGGCCTCTCTCCTTGGCTTGCGGATGGCCACGTTCCTACCGTGTCTTTACGTGTTCTTTCCTCTATGTGCATACCCACACCTGGTGTCTTTTCTTGTGTCCAAATTTCCTCTTCTTATAAAGACACTGGTCAGATTAGATGAGGGGCCACTAACAGTCTCATTTTAACAAAATCACCTCTTTAAAGGCTCTATCTCCAAATATAGTCACATTCTAAGGTATTGGGGTTAGGGCTTCAATATGTAAAATTGAAGGGGACACAATTCAGCACTTTACAGGAACACTGAGGCTCAGAGCAGTGGAACAACTTGCCCAAGGTCACACAATACAGGGCAGAGCTGGGATCCCAGCCTAGACCTGTCTCTTTCCCAATCAGTGATCATAGGACACTGACCCCAAGTACAACAGAGTTAACGGAGCATTGGGCCAGTGTCAATGACCTTGGTTATGGTCCCAACTCTACTATTAACTAACAGTGCATCCTGGCACAAGTGGCTGACCCTCAGGGCCCCCATTTTCTCATCTGTAAAACACAGGACTCAGACTAGTTGATCTTCTGCATGCTCTCCATGTCTAACAGTCTCTAATTATAGCTTTGTTCTTTCACATAACTCCACTGCTTTCTCTATATTTCATGATACATGCTTGGTCATAGCTATGACTTACAGGATGCTTAGTTCTTGACTTCCTTGGCATCCCATTTGCAACATTGTTCCTATAGGTAAAATAGAATCTGCTTGACAAGTGTCTTATTTGACACAGCACACTTTATGACATAGTTTCCAAGGCATGTGGAGACAAAGGTGAGAGACTTCTTGTCAGACATCTCCAGAGATAAAAGGAATAACATTTGCTTTTTGTGCTGTTTTGTCTTCTCATTATTTACAGCTCTGTGATCCTCAGTAAAGGAGAACTGAAAGCTGACTGCACATAAATTAAAGGAATAACGTTGATTGTTGTTGACCGTTTACAATAAAAAACATCTTGGAAGATGCAAGGAAATTCAGTCACAGCTAGTTGGGACCTCACATCTGGCCCTGAAGCAGATTCACAAGTCTCACCTCCAGGCCACACTGGCAGGCGAAAGAGAAAGTCAACATGTATGATCCTCGTGAGGTTCAGCCAGCCTGGAGCTGGATAAAAGAAAGGACATGGTACCTGGGGTAGACCAGCAGGAGAAAGGCTCAGGGCATAGGCTACAGGGCACAGGCTCCCAGGAGGAGCTGTAACTGTTGGTGGACACTGAGCAGATAGGGTTGCAAATTTTTAAAGTGAATAAATAGATCTGCAACATGTTCTTCAGGACTCAGGTGTTTCAGATCAAGCACACATTATGCTACAATGTAGCATTTCTAAGAAATATCCTGAACAGGCCAGGCACAGTGGCTCACACCTGTAATCCCAGCACTTTGGGAGGCCGAGGCAGGTGGATCACCTGAGGTCAGGAGTTCGAGGCCAGCCTGGCCAATATGGTGAAACCCCGTCTCTACTAAAAATACAAAAATTAGCAGGGCACGGTGATGTGCACCTGTAATCCCAGTTACTCGGGAGGCTGAGGCAGAAGAATTGCTTGAACCTGGGAGGCAGAGGTTGCAGTGAGCTGAGATTGCAACACTGTACTCCAGCCTGGGTGACAAAGTAAGACTCCATCTCAAAAAAAAAAAAAAAAAAAAGGAAGAAAGAAAGAAATATCCTGAACCAGAATTTCTGAAATGCCTGCCTACTACTGCATTTGCACAGTCCTCTGAAAAGACATGAAGTCATAAGAACATTTATTTTATTGCTCACAAGGTGCTTTTACACTGTGACCCTCATAGCAACCCCCAGAGTCACTGGCCTCCAAAGAGATTATGTAACTTGCCCAACCTGGAATTTGAACCCAGGTCTCCTGACTCCGGAGTTTTTCTCTATACTATGTATCTCTGAATAACAAGACTAGTTTCCCCAAAGGAAAAAAAGCTTTCTTATTTTTCAAACAAAATAAGGGGAAGAAAACAGTCTCTGTACTTGGGAGGCAAGATTACTGCTGGTCATTTGTCATGGTTGACTTGCTATTTTTATAAACAAGAGGCAATCGAGTCAAAGGGAAAGACTATTCGGTACCCAACAAAGTGAACACAATACGTTATAATACTGGGGAGAAACAAGAACAAAAAAGAAAAAAATATATCAAAATAGCCTATGAGAAATACAGAAGACAACTTTCCCATTGTTCTAAATTTGGAAAGATTTCAGATGCTGTCACAGTCAGCACCATAAGAACCATTGTGTTGAACATGATGGCCAACAGTGAGGCCAACAGCAGCTAGAGCAGGGTCCCAGTTGGCTTCATGAGAAGCTGAATCAACCAGGACCAGAGCCCCCCACCCAAGACAACCTTAGCCAAGTCTTGGATAACCTACCTCCACATTGGATGGCAACCTCTCAAACGCACAGAACCAAATTCTCCCTATTGGAGCATCTTCTCTGCTTCCACAATGATTCTCAATAATAGGGCCGATGCAGACTTGAGTTTGTTTTCTAAGAATGTGCCCTTCACATACATTCATTGAAATAGTAATAAATAATCTCAGGGGGCAACAACTATGTTAACATATAGTTGTTTCATGGTTTGCTAAGTCCTTTCACATATACACTCTCTTATTTGAAACATAAAACACCCTTCTGGACGTAGGCTGATTGGTATGTTAACACTGCCCTCATTACACAGATAAAGAAACTGAGGTTCAGGGTTCATGTGACTTTACCCACAAAATTACCAAATATCAATGCAGAAACATGAACCCAAAACTTCTGACTTCATATTTCATGCTACTTCCAAGATATCAGCCATACACTAAGTAAGACTTCTTGGTTAATGTAGCAAATATTACTCCCTCATCTGTTTCTTTTTTGCCTGATGAACTTGACAGATCTGACGAGCAGCACCAGATATCTGGTCACATCAGTACTGTCAGGCAGATATGAGGAGAGAGGCCAGTTGTTGTCAGCCACCCACGCTTCAAAGTTACTTTATAAAAGCAAAACTGTCATCAGTTATTCAACCATAGACATCTCAGAGTTTAAAAAAAAAAAAAAGCTGTGAGGAAGACTTACAGGCTTGTAGCCTCATGGAGACTTTGAATTAGAAAGCTACAATACTGGACGTCTGTCTGTCCTGAGGATGTGGGATGGGCAGATTAGACTAAGTTTGGAAGCCACAGCAGCCTGGGTAACCACTGCCAGGCGAGTTGACCAAGGGGAGGCGGGCAGCAACTCTACTGACTCAACAGAACCAAAGGAAAGAATATTAATTTTTTCCTGTAGCTATAATCTCTGGTTGACCCAAGTAGTTCATGACAGTCTTCCCATCCTACAGAATAAAATCTGTCCTCTCACCCCTAATCCATCAAGAAAAACAAAGTGAACACATGGCCTTAAGACAAGTTCTTAATTGGTTCATCCTCAGAAGATGGAATAGAAAGACACTCTGGACACTCAAAGTGTAAAATGAATTAGCTGCATTAGAAATTGTATTAGTTTTCTATTGCTGTGTAGCAAATTACTCCAGAACGTAGTGGCTTACAACAGCAATCATAACTCAAGTCCATACCGAGGGAGAGAGGGGAGAATTGTAGACTTTGATGTTGAAACTTGAGGATCTTCTTGTGATTTTCTCTTTTTCTCAGCCCTTCGTGAACTGTGGGGATATGCAACCTTAAAAAGCTCCATCTGGATTCAAGTGTTCCTCGCATCTTGTTGTTAGATGTGTTAGTTTCCTAGGGCTTCCTTAACAAATTACAAGGAACTGGGTGGCTTAAAACAATAGCAGTTCATTCTCTCGGAGTTCTGGAGGCTAGAAGTCTGAAATCAAGGTGCTGGAAAAGCTAAGCTCCCTCAAGAAACTCTAGGAAAGAAGAATCCTTCCTTGATTCTCCCTAGCTTCCAGTGGTTGTAGGCAATTCTTGGAGCCCTTGACTTGCAGCAATATCACTCCAATTTCTGCCTTTGTCTTTACGTGGTCTTTTCCCCTCTGTGTGTGTTTCTCTCTGTGTCTCAGTGTCTTCACCTGGCCTTCTTATAAGGATCCCAGCCATTGGATTTAGGACCCACCTTAATCTAGTATAACCTCATCTTAATTTAACTAATTGTATCTGCAAAGACCTTGTTTCCAAATAAGGTCACATTCTGAGGCTCTGGGTGGTGTCAAATCAAGTTTAGCCTAAAGCTCCATCCCTAACATATATTAAGTTCAGCCTAAAGGTTTCTCTGTTTATTGTGAACTATAATTTAAAGGGAGTTGTAAACAGACTGCAGTCTACTCTTGTGCCAATCACCAAGTTTTGGCCAATCAAAGGTGGCCAACTGTTCAAACCGTGTACAATTAAGGCAAATGCTGAGCTGTAACCAATCCAGCTGTTTCTGTACCTCACTTCTGTTCTGTGTGTCACTTTCTTTTTTCTGTCCATAAATCTTCCACCACGTGGCTGATCTGGGGTCTCTGAGCCTACTATGGCTTGGGAGGCTGCCCGATTTGTGAATCGTTCTTTGCTCAATTAAGCTCTTTCAAATTTAATTCAGCCAAAGTTTTCCTTTTAACAGATGGCATAAGAAGTGGGATCCGAAGTAAAGCTTCCAGTGACTCCTGGGAGTGCTGGGTGACCAAGAGAGGTACCCGCCAGGCACATTGTGTCCATTGCCCTCTTGCAGCAACTGAGGATGGTGGTAAATTCTGTCTCGGATTCTGAAGCTCCACAGATTTGTGTTTTGAGCTCTCTGAATTTCTTTGAGCAAATTTCTGATCCAAACTGGGTTTGGGAAGTAGCAACAGAAACTGGACTGGATCCAGGATCGGATGGGATCTAATAATTAACTGGCTTGGATCAAATTAGAGGCTTCCTCCATCTGACTGGGTCAGAAATAAATGGCAATATTGCAGGAGGTGTAAAATTAGGCTTTTGGAAATTTGCAGGGATTTTTGTGTTCTACCCCTTTGTTTCAGTTTTCTTGCGTGCTTAGGTAAGGAAAAAGTCATTGGCTAAGTTGATCAAGGGAACCTGAAAGCCAAAGCCAATATTTGAGGTAAAAATGGAATCCTTAATTTATGAAAAATTGAGTTCCTTCTGGCTTATATATGCTTAAGTATTAGGCCCCACAAGCAGCAAAGTCTTACAGAAATGGTGAAATCTTACTAAAGATAAGTTACAGTGGAACATTCCAAATGAACAACACTGCACTGAAGTGCATTTGAAAATGAGGGCTTCCAAATTAGTCTTATGTAGGAATGCCTATTAATATGCAGAGGCTCCTAAAAAGATATCAGTGTTTTTATTTAAAGACTTTATAAAAAGCTTAAGTGATAATTGATTTAAAAAATTAAATCTGCTAACGTTTTGGCTTCGTTACTATCCCACCCCAAAGGTGGAAAGAAAGCTATCCTACATAGGGTGTTTGTAAAAGGTAGACCCCTCTGGTAAAACAGGCTTGCTTCCTTTTCAGATCTATCCATGCTGAATCCAGGCATACTGGATTGGCCATATTCCTTAATGGGCTCCACCTGTTACCCTGAACTAAGTCATTTTAGCTAAAAAACAGTAGCTACGTTAAAAAGAACACCCTATGAAACTAAAATACATCTTTCTGGAATTTAATTGGCTATCTTGAAACTCTTTTATTTATTTATTTATTTTTTTGAGACAGTCTCACTCTGTCACCCAGGCTGGAGTGCAGTGGTATGATCTCAGCTCACTGCAACCTCCACCTTCCGGGTTCAAGCGATTCTCCTGTCTCAACCCCCCAAGTAGCTGAGATTACAGGTGTGCACCATGACATCTGGCTAAATTTTGTATTTTTGATAAAGATGGGGTTTCCCCATGTTGGTCAGGCTGGTCTTGAACTCCTGGCCTCAGGTGAGCCACCCACCTCTGCCTCCCAAAGTGCTGGGATTACAGGCATGAGCCACCATGCCCGGCCTTGAAACTCTTTTGTAAAATAAATTTATAAACAAAAATCTCCATTTTTAAGGATGTCTGCCTATGTACATTACAAACTCTTACCATTCTTTTAAATTTACATAAGAAATGGAGAAACCCTATCTCTACTAAAAATACAAAATTAGCCAGGCGTGGTGGCGCGTGCCTGTAATCCCAGTTACTCAGGAGGCTGAGGCAGAATTGCTTGAACCTGGGAGGCAGAGATTGCAGTGAGCCAAGATGGCGCCATTGCACTCAAGCCTGGGCGACAAGAGCGAAACTCCGTCTCAAAAAAGAAAAAAAAAATCATACCTTTGTTTAAGGTGCTTTTCTGCTTTTCACATCTTAAGTGAACTTTTACTTCAGCAGGTTTTTTCTCCCCTTGGTTTAAGTGATGATAAAATATTTAGGCCTAAAATCTTAGGTCTGCGCTTATGAATTATAATTTTTTTTGTTCCACCTAAGAGTTGTACCTATAGAAATGCAAATTTATTGCCTAGTTAACAATTCCTTAGGGCAATAAAACTGGTTATTGGAAGACTGATAGATCATATAAGGAAAATAAAAACTATTTAAAAGCCAGCAAATGAAAATCCTTTACGAGAGCTATAAGATCTTCTTCTATGTGTTTCTATGTCTATATGTGTTATGTATATGTGATATTTGGTAAATGAAACTAGTTTTTAAATTGTTGGCAAAATATAAATGGTTTCAAAATTATCAGTTAAATATAATTTGATACTTGCTTGATTTGACCGTGAGCTTATGTCTTTGGTGTAGAGTCTCTGAATTCAGGGGTCTGGATAGGTGGCCATGATGAGGTCTGGAGACATGTTCTTAGAGCCTAGACCAGCAGCCACACGCCAGAATCAAGCCCAATATGGCCCCTTCTTCCTCTGCTTTTCCTGTTTTGCCTCCTGGCTATTTTGGGAGGGATTGGGTCGTCCAGGTAAAGTCTTCACAGCTCTGTCTTCTGTCCTGATGGACTCAGACAGGCCCTGATCTTCAGAGTCCTCCTGGGTGCCATGTGGCTACTTGGGACCTAGAATGGCTGGGTGAAGACATTAGGGAAGCTACCTGTGTCAAAATTCTTTTCAGTAATTTAAAATCTTAGAGTCATGTTATGTTAAATTAAGTAATATATAATCATATAATGTCTGAATCATCTGTAAGTTAAGATACTGAAATGTTATTAAACATGAGTTATACACCTTGATAGGTTATTTTTATATGGTATAGAAAAGCTAAATATACTTAGATATATTAATAAACAATAATTAGAAGACTTTTTTTTTTTTAGATAGTTTTGCTCTTGTTGCCCAGGCTGGAGTACAATGGCACGATCTCAGCTCACCGCAACCTCTGCCTCCTGGGTTCAAGCGATTCTCCTGCCTTAGCCTCCTGAGTAGCTGGGATTACAGGCATTTGCCACCATGCCCGGATCATTTTGTATTTTTAGTAGAGACGGGGTTTCTCCATGTTGGTCAGGCTGGTCTTGAACTCCTGACCTCAGGTGATCCGCCCACCTCAGCCTCCCAAAGTGCTGAGATTACAGGCATGAGCCACTGCGCCCGGCCTCGAAGAACTACTTTTCTACAAAATTTAAAAATTTTTTTATCTACAAATACTGATATAAAACAGCTCAAAATTACTTTCTAGGGTTTTCACTAGAAATTACAGCTACTAAGAGTTAAAAACTACTAGATATGAGATAAACAATTCTGTATACAGAGTATGTAAGCAAAAGCAAAATATGCATTTCGTGAGGAAAGTTATAAAGGCATAAAAATGTATGTTAAAAAAATTGCCTGGTTTAAAACTAAAGTTTTCAAATTGAAGGAGTAAAAAAAAGATAAAACAAGATAGTACAGCAAGTTGGGGGAAATGTAAAATGGAAAGGTTTATGGAAACCTTGTGGTTAAAAGATGACGGATTTGATAAATTTATTTATGAGGTTTTATTCAAATTAGTTTTAGTATTACTATACTAAAACAAAAGTAAAATTTGGTGTTCTCTTTTAAACAAAAATTTTGTGTAGTATTAATAAGACACAGCAATATATTTTCATTCACCTTTTGAGTAAACTGCAAAAAGGAAAAACAAGGAGACAGTAAAGAAGAAGAAATGGATTCTGTCTCGTGCTGTCTTAGGTCTTTTGCTTGTTTAGAAAACTGAGTCTCCTTTATCAAAGAGTACAAGTTTTTGTTTTTAAAAATCTTTTAATTATGACTTTGCTTAAGTGAATGATATTGTTCTGCGATGATCTGTGATCCTATTTTGGTCAAGTATTTTAAACTTTTGACATATTTGTCAGGCTTCCCAAAACCAAACTTTGGCCTCAAAATTAAGTATTTTTTTGATCTCTAACTTTGGTCCCTGAGGCATCCAAAAGAGAGCTAAACAGGATTATTTGACATGTTAAGTTACATGGGAAGCACTGTCAAATAAGAAATAATGATTAGCCTTCTTCAGGTTATATTTTAATGAATGTTATAAATATATGTTCCAAAATTGTATGGGATTTCTAAAATTCTAATATGTCTGAGTATATGCTATAGATCATAACATGGTTAAGTTATTATAGGCCACAGAAATAGTCAAATTTCTTTGTCAATTTTTTTTTTAACTGACTGAAGTCATTTCCACAGTTAATTGCTTAATTTTGATGCAGTTTCTAAAAACTTCACAAGCATGCAAAATCCTAGAATATGATGTACTTAAGGAGGTTCATGAAAGGATGGAAAGGACCCTGAAAAGCACTCTTGAAAACAAGCTTTGATAACTTTAGAATGATATCTTTTGGACTGGGTAAGAATTCCTAGAACTTCAATGAAAAGACTGACTGGTTTATAAAACTGCTAACCCAAGCAGAACAAAAATTAATTGAATACCAAGGAAATACTTTGCCAGATTTTCATGCTAAATCAGCCAATACTGAAAATGTTTAGATATATATTTTGAATGAACTCCATGGTCTAAGTCAAATTACTCAAGATAACCCATCGGTTATCAGTGCTATGCACCTAAATTGGAGAAACAACTGGTATTCAAGAAGACATAAGTCCAATGTTAAGGATGGACTCATGGAGAACCAGGATGACTGCCTTATCCTTCCTGAGTCCTTAAAGCTTTTGTCATTAAAAATTCTGCATTCCATGACTCATCATGGAAAAGATAAAGTAATCCAAATTAAATATATGTATCGGTGTGATGATTTCTAAATTGTCAAAATAGTTTATGACCAGTGTTTGGTTTGTCAAACCCACATTCCTGGGAAGACAATCAAAACTTCAGATATATTTTGCTACCTGATTGTCAAACCCATATTCCTAGGAAGACATTCAAAACTTCAGGTACATTCTGCTCCCTGATGGGCCATTTAAACATTTATAGAGGGATTTCATTCAATTGTCATTTTCAATGCATGTTTTCTGGTTGTATAAAAGCTTTCCCATGCAAGAGGGTTGATGTTATACACTAGCTCATTATGCAACAGTGTATTTTCACCAGGTAAAGAAATCTTTTCATGCTTCACTGACTGAAGACAATCAACACCTTCACAATCTAGAATGCAAAGATTGGATCTCCTGAGAACATCAGAGAAAGACTGCCCTTGCCATCCACACAGTAGCAAAACTTCAGGACCTTGAACCTTGGGTTCACAATCTCACAAGTCAGAGGGGTCCCTCTACACTCTTGGAACTATACACCCACTGGAATCCTTAAAGTAAAGCTAACCAGGGAAGTTTCTCCCCAGAAGAAGATGGCATCCTTTATGTAGACAGCTTTTTCCCAAGATCACAGATCAAGATTTCTCTACTATCATGAGACTCTTATCTTTCTGTTTTTCCCTCTTGCTTAGGCCTCTGCAAACAATAGAAGTGAAAAGGGGGTCTGTTGTGTGCACTCGTGGGGCATAATTTTTCTTGGGAAGGATTTTGCAGCCAGCCTTCTATATGGATAACCTTATGTCTAGACAGATGGAAGGTCCAGTGTAGGTGAGAAATTTTAAGGGTACATACATTGCCTCATAATCAGTCAGAAATAGAACATTGGTCCACTCCTCTTAACCTACATCATAGATTAAAGAGAACATTGCCAGGAGGTCTTCACTGCTCTAGAAAGACATCATTTGTTAGGTGGTTTTTTTCATAGTTTGGAGTAAATGGGGCAATAACTAGAAATTTAGCCCTCATGATAGGCTCTATGGCAGATTCTACTGTAAAGGCTGTGGTTACACAATGGACTTTAGGTTATCTTGTGAAAGTTATGCTAAATAATATAATTGCTCTACATTACTTATTGGCTAAACAGAGAAATATCTGTGCAGCTGCTGGCACTTCTTGTTGCCCATGGAGAAACACATCACATCAGGTATTATAGAAGTTCAGTGGTAGGGGATTAACAAAGAGATTGCTTAAAGTGAGTAGATTATTTATCTAGCTCCTTCTTTAATCTATTTGATTTTAGGTGGTTTGCTTTATGGGGACACTGGCTAAGGCGCATACTGCAAACTCTTGGTATTGTCCTCCTCATAGTCATAATAGTCTCCCTGGTGTGCTGTATTCTCTCAACAGTTCTAAATGTTTGCATGCAGACATCTTTAGAATGTCAAATGATCTTTCTTCAACTGGATAAGAGCTAAAAGAAATGTGTGACCATGAGGACATCATAAACTATGAATTACGTGCTGAGACAGGAAACCCAAAATGATGGTACAATAACTGAGAGTGGGCCGGGCGCGGTGGCTCACACCTGTAATCCCAGCACTTTAGGAGGCTGAGGCGGGTGGATCATGAGGTCAGGAGTTCAAGACCAGCCTGGCCAAGATGGTGAAACCCCATCGCTACTAAAAGTACAAAAATTAGCTAGGCATGGTGGCAGGCGCCTGTAATCCCAGCTACATGGGAGACTGAGGCAGGGAATTGCTTGAACCCGGGAGGCGGAGGTTGCAGTGAGCCGAGATCATGCCACTGCACTCCAGCCTGGGTGACAGAGTGAGACTTCGTCTCAAAAAATAATTTTTTTTTTTTGAGATGGAGTTTCACTCTTGTTGCCCAGGCTGGAGTGCAGTGGTGCGATCTCAGCAGCTCACCGCACCTTCTGCCTCCCGGGTTCAAGCAATTCTCCTGCCTCAGCCTCCCAGGCAGCTGCGACTACAGGCGCCTGCCACCACACCTGACTAATTTTTAGTAGAGACAAGGTTTCACTATGTTGGCCAGGCTGCTGGTCTCGAACTCCTGACCTCGTGATCCGCCTGCCTCGGCCTCCCAAAGTGCTGGGATTACAGGCGTGAGCCACCACGCCCAGCCTAAAAAAAATAAAAATTAAAAAAAAATTACTGAGAGTGACATTAAGGCCTTAAATTTGGGTCACACTCTTATATGAGAACCTGACCAGAAGGGGGTAATTTTTAAACAAAGTTATGGGAGGCCATTGTTTTGGACTGGGCTCATGCTCTAAGCCCCAACAGACCAGACCAAACTAAAATGGAGTCACTCATGCCAAATGTGACATAATCAAACTAAGACTTCAGGAAACACATAGATCCTAGAACAGGTGGGTTTTGTTTTTCTCCTGTAAACAGAAAATTCCAGCATAAGGAGGTACCCTCTACTTTAACCCTTACAAAAAAAAAAATAAGAATAACCTCAGGTCTTTGTTTTCGCCTTACACAACCTACTGTTGTGCTATTTCTCAGTGGGTTTCAAGACCAAATAAGTACATTTACAATGGTGATAGGGACATCAATGACTAAAGTTTTGGTGAATCTCTCAAAATTGAGGGTTACCAAATGGAGGGAATGGTTAAATCCAGTTTAGCCTAAAGCTGCCTCCTTACGTATTTTAAGTTCAGCCTAAAGATTTCTCTGTACATCATGAACTATAACCTATATGGAGTTGTATACAGACTGTAGCCTACTCTTGTACAAATCACCAAGTTTTGGCCAAAGATGTCCAACTCTTCAACCCGTGCTCAAATAGGGCATTCGCCAAGCTATAACCAATCCGGCTGTTTCTGTACATTTCCATTTTCTGTGCATTACTTTCCTTTTCCTGTCTATAAATCTTCTACCACATGGCTGCGCTGGAGTTCCTGAGCCTACTCTGGCTTGGGAGGCTGCACGATTAATGAATCATTCCTTGCTCAATTAAACTCTTTTAATTCAGCTAAACTTTTTAACAGTGGACATGAATTTAAGGGAACACTGTTCAACCCAGTAAACTAGAAATATTTCCCAGAATCATCTTTGTCCTCTCCAATCAGGCACCTACTGATAATCAGGATTGCAATGGCCCTATCTAACAAATGAGTCATACTTTTTGACCCCGCATAATTCCATTTTGGGTAACTTACCAATTCTAAGAAAAGAATTCAACATAAACTATCCAAAGCAGCATTGCTTATAATAGCAAATTTGAAAATAATCTGTATTTCCAATAGGATAATAGTTTAGAATATATATGTATACAATGAGCTACTATGTAGCTACTAAGATTATATATGAGGTTTATAATATGGAAAATTTGCATGCTTATTTTATAAGTGAAAAATACACATTGTTCATAAATATAATAATTCTATTTTTAAGGAGAAGAGAAAATAAATCTGAAAACTATATAAAAAAGAAAAAAATTGAAGGTAATTCATCAAAATATTAGCACTGTTTGTGCTAATATTTGAATTAGCACAAATTGAATGGTTGAATAATTTTATCTTTTAAGTTGTTGCAGTTACACATTTCTGTATAATAAACAATCCCACAACTTAGTAGCTTCAAATGACAATAATCATTTATTTTGTTCATTAATCCACAGTTTGGGCAGGGCACTGTTGGGATTGGCTCATCTCTGCTTCATGTGACAAGAGCTGATGTGACTCAACTGTAACTGAAGGATCTGTTTTCCAAGATGGCTCAATAACATGTTGCTTCCAGCTGACAGCTGTGGGAGCTCTTTTGGGGTTGTTGGCTAGGGGCCTTAATTCCTCTCCAAGTGGGCCTCTCCATGGGGCTGCTCGGGCTTCCTCATAGCATGGCAGCCAGGATTCAAGAACAAGTGTCCCAAGAGAAAGAAAGGAGGTGCAATTCTCTTAAGGTCTGGGCCTGGTGACTTGAAAAACATCATTTCTGCCATGTTCTGTTGGTCTAGATGTCACCAAGCCTGCTCAGATTTAAGGGGAGAGAAGTGTCAATGAACTTGTGGCTATTTTTAATCTACCATTAAAAATAAGCATTTCCAAAAGTTTCATTAGAGTATTATTACTACTGGGGGCAGGTGAAGTATCTTTTAAAATGCTTTTATTAAAAAATGTGAAGACAGTAGTATAAACTGATAATTCAGAAAACTACTTAGAATAGCAGTTTCTCCACTCTTTGCCCTGAAAGTTCCTCCTGCAGCTACATACTTCAACACACGCACACCCCACACACAAAGATCTCCTGTCTTCAGGCACTTCTCCCATGGCCTGGTCCTCCTCTCTCTTCTTTGGTGAGGGTATTAATCAAAAATTAAAGTTACATGTGCCTTATTCCAGAAAGATGGTTTTCAAAATGTGTCTGTAAACAACCCTCTCCAACTTCTTGATCTCTTCACAATAAGTCTCACAAATGAATGAGGCATATCACCTCTGGGGGGCTACTGACCCAGGCTGTTTGTGTACCTGTACACCTTGCCTTTCTCCTGCCCCATCTGACTCACTGATTATTAAACACTATCTCATGCCTGAGATAGTCATGTTGATTCTTTAAAGCTTGTCTCAAGTTGGCTCAAGTCTCATATGTGTTCTTAGATCACATTAAGAAAAATGCTCACACTTTTTTTTCTGCCTTCATATGGCTGTGAAGCTGACCTCTTGTTTTTTTAATGGGACAGAAAGCCATAATCTTTCAAAGAATAAATACTAAGGTCTGACTACAAAGCAATATGACTGATTGCCTAAGATTAAATGGTAGACAGTGTATGAAAGGTTTTAGTTGGGTTGGTTTTATTTGGTACTCTGTGTGTGTGAATATGTGAGAGTTATGTCCTGGTTTTCAAGTATGAATGGCCCAATTTTAGACAGTTATCCTGGGAGATGAAGGAATTACTAGCTGTACCCAGTATCCTCGAATTGAGTCTAATTTATGGATTCTCTCCACAGAAAAATGTACGAGTATAAGCAAAGCATGCTGCATAAAATTTGAGGGAGTTCACAGACATCCCGCCTAGGTTAAGAATCCCCATGCTAGAGATCTCTCAGATCTTTGGTAAGTCAGGGTCACATGACCTTCCCAGTATCAAGTCCAACAGGACAGGAGGCAAGTACCTGAGGATGTCATGGTGGCTTAGAACTTGCTGTGCCCTGCCAGGAATAGCACAGATAATCCTGCCTCCTCCTTGAGCCATCACAGTTAGCTGTGAATAAATCCCCACAGAGAAGAGGTAAAGCAGCCTGGATGCAGACCAACCTTCAGTACTAACGATCCTCCTTTCCATCTGCGAGGCAGAAGCACTTCTCACACCTCATTCTTTTCCCATCCATTCTTCATCCTTGCCTGTTTCATTCCCTCCCTCTGCCAAAGATTGAATACGCCTCTTTTTAAACCCTTTCTCGGGGCTAGGGTCTAGGAATACAAATGTGAATAGAACATGGCTCCTCTAATTTATTAAACAAACTTACTGAATATTTACTGAACCCAATGCTCTTTAGTTTTTACAATCTACACCCTAGTGAGGAAACATGCATGTACACACATGGGCACACACCACTGGCCCACAAGCCATTCATGTGTATACAATCATAACGCAACATAAAAGGAGGCTATAATTGAGAGATATGTAAGCAACTATCGAAGCGGAGACTGTCTGCTTGGGAAGGTCAAATTGATTCCTGTTTCCAAAATCAAATAGGAATTTTCCAAGCAGACAAGGGTGGAAGAGGGGACAACATGTGCAAAGCCATTCAGGTGCCAAAGAACATAGTAGTGGCTGAGCCTCAGAAGCATGTGCCATATCAGCAGGAGTTACAGCATGAAACACAGGGAAAGGCCGAATCCTGGATGTCCTCAATTGCCACATAAACACATGAGTACTGACACAGAGCTTCTGGAAGGCTCTAGGCAAAAGAATGAAATGACAGATTTTGACTTTAGAAGGCCAACTCTGATGACAGAATGAAAGATGGGTTAGATGAGGACCTAATGAAAAACAGGAAGATCATTTGGGCAGGAGGCTCCTGAGTGGTGCTGGTGAAGGCTAAAAGAGGGTCTAAATTCTAGAGGGGTGGTAGGGAAAGAGAGGAAGGGCAAATATGAGAGATTCAGAAGACAGCATGGGAAGAAACTGGTAAATAATTAAATGGGTGGGAGTGGGAGGTGAGGGAGGAGTCATTAGGATGACTGCCAGTTCCTTCGAGCAACTAGAAATGAAAGCGACCAAATACAAGGTTGCATGGGGGAAGATAATGAGGCCTGAGGGACATGGGGAGTGCGAGGGACTGTAAGATAAATAACTGTTGATGCCCACTCTGGTGACAGGACTGCAGGTCAAATGAACACACACTATTTGTCCAGTCCTGGTTCTAAACTCCTCCCTTACCAAATTTGAAATTGAAATCCGTATGTGCATGTTGCCAATCTTCTGTGGAAAAAATAATTCTTTATAAAACTCTCTACAGTGAGACAGATCCTCTCAAATATGAAAAGGCCCACTTGTGTTGTGGGTAACGATGAGAAAATCATCTTCGTGCGAAATTTGCCTTTCTCTTCCCTTACATCATAGCTGACTCCGCCAAGACCACTATGATCAAGTTTTTATTCCTCCTCCAACCCTCCACTGCAACTTTTGGCTGTACAAGACGAATACTTCCATATGGTGCAATGTTTATGTTAAGATGGGGGAAAATGTGAGATGCTTTCAGTAAATTTTATTCAAGAAGTAATAAATTTATACATTCTAAGCAGCTGGAACAAAATATTGGTCTGTAATTGATTCTGAATGAAGTGTTTTTCAAAAGGAACAGAAAACTTGGGGCCATTTGTTAATTACTGATGTTTAGAGATCTTGGGTGCTGTCATGCAGCCCTCTCCGGCTGTGACCTCAGACATATGATTTGACATGTTGAATCTCTTTTGCCTCATCTGGAAAATGGGTTTAGCAATTTTACCTACTCATAGGGTTTTTGTGAGGATTAAATCAGCTAACACAAGTAAAGGGCTTGGGATAGTACTCACTATGTAGCAGACACTCAGCAAATGTTAGTTCTTTTCTTTTTACCTATTACCTATAGTCTGAGTCACAAGAGAAGGGGAATAGGATGAGGATGGGGGTAGGAAGGAAGGACTGAGAAAGTGTATGAGAATGAAGTTTTTAAGGATTTATCTATAAAAGAATGCCCACTGCCACCTCAGAATCTGCAGAGACAAGGGAGCTGTGTGAGTACAAGTGATTTTTTAAAAATATTTTTTGGGAAGCAGGTGTGGGTACATGAAGCCTGTAAAACCAGGAGTTTTCTGATATACTTTTGGGATCATCATGCATTTTTATAATTATTGAAATCACTAGAACAAATGAGAGCAGGAGGGGAGAAGGCAAGTCCTAAAAAACCTGTCTAGAGGGGACTATTTAACATGCAAAAACTACCCCATGTCTGTGTGAAACCAATGCACAGAATTTATTCTATTGATGCATTATTATTTTGGACAAACTGCCAACTTTTGTTTTAGTTTTTTAGTCACTAAAGCACAATGATTTTTTAGAATAATTTTCAATGTCTTCTGTTTAGTCTTTACATTTACAAAGCAATTCTATACCTTTCTAATTTAATACTGATAAAAACCAAGCCCTATTTTAAAATAGCAAATATTTGGTATACATTTACTGTGTTCCAGGTACTGTACTAAATGCTCTGTGAGGCATGTCCCATTTAATTCTTCTGACGAACCTGCAAAGTACGTACTATTTCATCATCTGAGGCTAGAAAAGAAAAGTTAAATAACTCCCTTAAGATGACCCAGAAGTAAAGAGCAAAGCCAGGACTTGAATCCACATGAGTCTGACTTCAAAGCCCACTCCTAACTCTTAACCACTGTATTCTGCTGTTGAAGGATAATGAGATACATGTTCTTTCCCAGTATGGCAATGTATTTGGTTTGAACTCAGCCTAATTATTTACAGTCATGTAAACAACTGTTGTGAAATTATACAGAAATATTAAACTTTTTGATCTCTATTTCTATATTACGTTCCTAGAATTGCTAGAGACAGATGCACATCTTAATGTACATTTTCCTCTCTAAGGTTATGAGAATCTGGACAAGACCAATAATTGTTGAATAAAGTTTCCAAATACCTAAAGTACTTGGTAATAGAATAAGAATCTGTTTCTTGTTTATCTGTAATCAGTTTAATAGTTGCAGGTAAGAAAATTTAAGCACAATTTTAGTGAAGCCTAGCCACCAAACTTTTGACCAGTTCAATAATGCAAAGGACAAAACCTGTTCATAAAAATGAATTTTTAATTTCATGAGCATAAAAAAAAAAAAAACCCAAACCTGTCCCATACCCCTCCCACTCATGCAAACAGCTCTCAAATGAGATTCTTCAAATTTTACGTTTTTTCCATTCTGGCTCATTCTTTGCTTCCTCATCATCAGATTCAACTTGGGCAAACATGGTTTTGGGCTGAGTCCTAAAACAAAAGTTAAAGAAGAGAAGGAAAAATTTAGTCAGAAAGTATTTGTTACATTAGATTTTGCTTCCTTCATCAAGTGGGAGCAAACGTGGGGAATAAATTACAACTCAATTATTAAATATAAATCATTAAACTTCTGGCAAAGAAAAAGATAATGGAAATTTAATTATGCTCAGGAAAAGAGCAAAAGATTCTTTTAAAGATTTACCCTCTGTGGCAGACTGTACATACACACTGTTCTTTCCTTAAATAAAATGAAAATGCATCAAATTCAGTGGAACTTCACCCATCCTAACCACCCTCCACCTGAAACTCTGGGTAACTGGGACCGTATGGAAGAACAAACTACAGTCACCAAGCAAGAATCTACATGATCTTTATTAAGACCATTTATTAAGCTCTCTGGGTTGTCCCTAGGCTTCAGTAGTGTAAATATGTGTTTATCGTACACATAAATGGGAAAATATGAGTTTGTTTTCTTATCTAATGAATTTGAGCCTGCAAAAATAAAAACCAAAGAAAACGAATATCCCCTGCATTCCTACACTCAGCCCAATGCATGGAAATGCCAAGCATTTTAGGATACATCACTGATACATGGCTGTAATACTGCCACACACCTCAAGCAATCTGCACAAAGACTTTCTGTGCTTTGTAAACATACCTGGTTCAATGACATCCCTTTTCACACTACTCACATAAGAAATATCTCCAAGAAAATGTCAAGTGGTTATAATGTCTGCCCCTTTTGGTCATGCTACTCTGATTTTATTTTAAAAAACAGCTCTATCGCATTATGAAGAAACATTAAAGCACATCTGCAGGTTATATATTTCGGCTTGTATTTTCATTTAGAATCATTATATCCACGTAATTCCAGAATGGTAAAAATAATGACAACTATAATTCCTTTTATTTGGCAAGAAAACCAGGATAAACTTTATATTACCTCTTGCTGCTTTTTTATTATCCTGGGGAAAAAGCATAAACCATCCACAACTCATGCTGATGTTGTCTGACATGAGTCATGTACTAGAATTGCTCGTGAATAAGTTGATCATTATTCCTGTCTCTCCAGTTACCTCACACACGTACCTAGAGCCTAAGCTGTCCCCATACACAACCCAGTTGGTTAAACTTCTTGTTGTCACTTTAAGACACTGTTATGATATCTATAAACAGGTCACAGCTCTTAAATTTCGAAAAGCAGCTACAGGTTTTGATAGGCCATAAGTTGCTGAATTCCCAACTGGCTTTCTAACATGCTACAACAAGGCAATTGGTGCTTATTACATATTTCATCTTCTGGCAAAGATGCTGACCAGTTAGGTATGGATAAACCTGTTCAAGAACAAATTTGTCCAGGTTAAAAAATCCTTTGAATTAGATATTTAACTTCTCAGGGGGAAAAAAAGGAACAAGGTCTTCCAAGGATATCTGACAATGCTTCGTAGGACACCAGCTCATCAATGTTAGTTGTAATGAGATTTAAGTACTAAGAAATTGCAATGCTAGTTTCTTGTATATAAAAAAGGAAATTAAATGGCAAATTACAGGAAGAAATGTAGAGTTCAAAAAGGTTATTTCATTTAAGGGGTTACTCTCTGTATTAGACTGTTCTCACGCTGCTAATAAAGACATATCTGAGACTAGGTAATTTATAAAAGAGGTCTAATGGACTCACAGTTACACCTGCCTGGGGAGGCCTAACAACCATGGTGTAAGGCAAATGAGGAGCAAAGTTATGTCTTACATGGCAGCAGACAAGAGAGTGTGTGCAGGGGAACTGCCCTTTGTAAAACCATCAGATCTTGTGAGATTCAGTATCACAACAACAGCATGGGAAATTACTTCCCACTAGGTCCTTCCCATGATGTGACAATTATGGGAGCTACAATTCAAGATGAGATTTGGGTAGGGACACAGCCAAACCATATCACTCTTTTTTTGGAGACAGGGTCTTTCTCTGTCACCTAGGCTAGAGTGCAGTGGCACAATCATAGCTCAGTGTAACTGAACTTCCGGGCTCAAGTGATCCTCCTGCCTCAGCCTCCCCAGTAGCTAGGACTGCAGATGTGCACCACCATGTCTGATTAATTTTTTTATTTTTTTGCAGAGACATGGTCTTGCTCATGTTGCCCAGGCTGGTCTCAAGTGCCTGGCCTCAAGCAATCTGCCCATCCTGGCCTCCCAAAGTGCTGGGATTACAGGCATGAGTCACCACGCCCAGCCAAGATATTAGTCTTTTTAATATTCCACCTTCCAAAAGTATCTGTAGGATACTTCCAAAAGTATCCGTAGGAGGTTGATGGCTAACATCAAAGGGCACAGAATCAATGAAACTACATAACAACAGCTAGAAAGAGGCATGAGAGGATGTTTTGGTGGGATGGAAATGTTCTATAATCTTGACTGAAATGGTGATTAACAGGTGTATGCATTTGTCAAAACTTGAAATGGGTACATTTTGTATTTTATTGTATGTAAATTGTACCTCAATAAAGTTGATTTGTAAAGAAACTAAAAACAAAACAAATTGGTAGAAAATAAAGAACCAAGGAATGAAAGGGTAATTGAGCATTAAACTTAGCACTGAATTTCCTAGCAGCCATGAGAAAAGAAAAAGGACAAATATTTGTTTTTCAAAGGAGATACTGCGTTTTTGTTTTTGTTTTTTTTCACCTAGTATTGAACTCAGTTAATTCATTGAGTAAATGTTTGCATCAGGGTCACTTCAACTGTCATTTCTAATCACTAGATCACAACAGTTTCCTTGGTCCCCACTAGGAATTAAAATGTAGGGAATATTAAGTTGTTTGGAAGGTAAGACAGTTAAACATCATAGTCCTTTTTGCAAAACTCCATGACATTTAATTTCTACTTTTGAACTAATCATAATGTTGCCAGCAAAATGGCCACATTATACGTATGCATAATATTTTTTTTCTTCTTAAAAAAAACAGGATACATGTGCAGAACGTGCAGGTTCATTACATCAGTATACATGTGCCATGGTGGTTTGCTGCATGACCTGTCCTCTAAGTTCCTTTCCCTCACACCCCAACCTCCAAAAGGCCCTGGTGTGTGGTGTTCCCCTCTCTGTGTTCATGTGTTCTCAATGTTCAACTCCCACTTATGAGTGAGAACATGAGGCGTTTGGTTTTCTGTTCCTGTGTAGTTTGCTGAGGATGATGGCTTCCAGCTTCACCCATGTCCCTGCAAAGGACAGATCTCATTCCTTTTTATGACTGTATAGTATTCCACATGGAATACTATACTTCTTTATCCAGTCTATCACTGATGGGCATTTGGGTTAGTTCCATGTCTTTGCTACTGTAAACAGTGCTGCAATAAACATACGTGTGCATGTGTCTTTAGAGCAGGATGATTTATATGCCTTTGGGTATATACCCAGTAATGGGATTGCTGGGTCAAATGGTATTTCTGGTTCTAGATCCTTGAGGAATCGCCATACTGTCTACCTCAATGGTTGAACTAATTTACATACCCACCAACAGTGTAAAAGTGTTCCTATTTCTCCACAGCCTTGCCAGCATCTATTGTTTCCTGACTTTTTAATAATCACCATTCTCACTGGCGTGAGGTGGTATCTCATTGTGGTTTTGATTTGCATTTCTCTGGTGATCAGTGATGTTGACCTTTTTTTCATGTTTCTTGGCCGCATAAACGACTTCTTTTTAGAAGTGTCTGTTCATATCCTTTGCCCACTTTTTGATGGGTTTTCTTCTTGTAAATATGTTTAAGTTCCTTGTAAATTCTGGATATTAGACCTTTGTCAGATCGGTAGATTGCAAAAATTTTCTCCCATTCTGTAGGTTGCCTGTTCACTCTGATGATAGTTTCTTTTGCTGTGCAGAAGCTCTCTAAGTTTAATTAGATCCCATTTGTCAATTTTGGCTTTTGTTACAATAGCTCTTGGCATTTTTGTCATGAAGTCTTTGCCCATGCCTATGTCCTAGGAATGGTCTTGCCTGGGTTTTCTTCTAGGGTTTTTATGGTTTGGAATTTTACATTTAAGTCTTTAATCCATCTTGAGTTAATTCTTGTATAAGGTATAAGGAAGGGGTCCAGTTTCAGCTTTCTGCATATGGCTAGCCAGTTTTCCCAGCACCATTTACTGAATAGGAGATCCTTTCCCCATTGCTTGTCTTTGTCAGGTTTGTCGAAGATCAGATGGTTGTAGATGTGTAGGTTTCTGAGGACTCTGTTCTGCTTCATTGGTCTATATGTCTGTTTTGGTACCAGCACCATGCTGTTTTGGTTACTGTAACCTTGTAGTATGTTTAAAGTCAGGTAACGTGATGCCTCTAGCTTTGTTCTTTTTGCTTAGGATTGTCTTGGCTATACGGGGTTCTTCTTTGATTCCATATGAAATTTAAAATAGTTTTTTCTAATTCTGTGAAGAATGTCAACAGTAGTTTGATGGCAATAGCATTGAATCTATAAATTACTTTGGGTAGTATGGCCATTTTCACCATATTGATTCTTCCTATTCATGAGGATTGAATGTTTTTCCATTTGTTTGTGTCCTCTCTTATTTCCTTGAGCAGTGGTTTGTAGTTCTCCTTGAAGAGGTTCTTCACATCCCTTGTTAGCTGTATTCCTAGGTATTTTATTCTCTTTGTAGCGACTGTGAATGGGAGTTCATTCATGATTTGACGCTGTGCTTGTCTACTGTTGGTGTAAAGGAATACTTGTGATTTTTGCACAATGATTTTGTATCTTGAGACTTTGCTGAAGTTGCTTATCAGTTCAAGAAGTTTTTAGGTTCAGATGATGAGGTTTTCTAAATATAAAATCATGTCATCTGCAAATAGAGACAACTTGACTTCCTCTCTTCCTATCTGAATACCTCTTGCCTGATTGCCCCAGCCAGAATTTCCAATACTACGTTGAATAGGAGTGGTGAGAGAGGGCATCCTTGTCTTGTATCAGTTTTCAAAGGGAATGCTTTCAGCTTTTGCCCATTCAATGTAATATTGGCTGTGGGTTTGTCATAAATAGCTCTTATTATTTTGAGATATGTTCCATCAATACCTAGCTTATTGACAGTTTTTAAAATGAAGGGGTGTTGAATTTTATCTAAGGCCTTTTCTGCATCTATTGAGATAATCAAAGTGTTCCTATTTTTCCACAGCCTCCCAGCATTTATTCTTCCTGACTTTTTAATAATCATCATTCTGACTGGCGTGAGATGGTATCTCGTGATTTTATTTGCATTTCTCTGATGATCAGTGATGTTGAGCTTCTTTTCATACATTTGTTGGCCACGTAAATGTCTTCTTTTGAGAAGTGTCTGTTGATATGTTTTGCCCACTTTTTGATGGGGTTGTTTTTTTCTTGTAAATATGTTTTTGGTTTTTGTCTTTGGATCTGTTTATGTGATGGATTATGTTTATTGATTTACGTATGTTGAACCAGCCTTGCATCCCAGGGATGAAGCTGACTTGATGACATGGATTAAGTTTTTTTGATGTGCTGCTGGGTTCGGTTTGGCAGTATTTTATTGAGGATTTTTGCATCAATGTTCATCAGGGACATTGGCCTGAAGTTTTCTTTTTTGTGTGTGTTTCTCTTCCTGGTTTTGGTATCAAGATGATGCTGGCTTCATAAAATGAGTTAGGGAGGAGTCCCTCCTTTTCAACTGTTTGGAATAGTTTCAGAAGGAATGGTACCAGCTTCTCTTTGTACTTCCGGTAGAATTTGGCTGTGAATCATCTGGTTGTGGGCTTTTTCTAGTTGATAGGCTATTAATTACTGCCTCAATTTCAGAACTTGTTATTGGTCTATTCAGGGATTCGACTTTTTCCTGGGTTAGTCTTGGGAGGGTGTATGTGTCCAGGAATTTGTCCATTTCGTCCAGATTTTCTAGTTTATTTGCTTAGAGGTGTTCATAGTATTCTCTGATGGTAGTTTGTATTTCTGTGGGGTCAGTGGTGATATCCCTTTTATTATTTTTTATTGCCTCTATTTGATTCTTCTCTCTCTTCTTATTAGTCTAGCTAGCAGTTTATCTATTTTGTTAATGTTTTCAAAACACCAGCTCCTGGATTTGTTGATTTTTTTGGAGGGTTTTTCATATCTCTATCTCCTTCAATTCTTCTCTTAGTTATTTCTTGTCTTCTGCTAGCTTTTGGATTAGTCTGCTCTTGCCGCTCTAGCTCTTTTAATTGTGATGTTAGGGTGTCGTTTTGAGATCTTTCTAGCTTTCTAATGTGGGCATTTAGTGCTAGAAATTTCCCTCTTAATACTGCTTTAGTTATATCCCAGAAATTCTGGAACATTGTCTCTGTTCTCATTGGTTCCAAAGAACTTCTTTATTTCTGCCTCAATTTCACTATCTATCCAGGAGTCAATAAGGAGCAGGTTATTCAATTTCCATGAAATTGTGTGGTTTTTGAGTGAGTTTCTTAATTGTGAGTTCTAATTTGACCGCACTGAGGTCTGAGAGGCTGTTTGTTATTATTTCAGTTCTTTTGCATTTGCTGAGGAGCGTTTTACTTCCAATTATGTGGTCGATTTTAGAATAAGTGCCATGTGGAAATGAGAAGAATGTATATTCTGCTGATTTGGGGCAGAGAGTTCTGCAGACGTCTACTAGGTCCATTTGATCGAGAGCTGAGTTCAAGTCCTGAATTTCCTTGTTAATTTTCTGTCTCGTTGATCTAACACTGACAGTGGAGTGTTAAAGTCTCCCACTATTAATGTGTGGGAGTCTAAGTCTCTTTGTAGGTCCCTAAGAACTTGTTTTATGAATCTGGGTGCTCCTGTATTGGATACATATATATTCAGAATAGTTAGCTCTTCTTGTTGAATTGTTCCCTTTACCATTAGGCAATGCCCTTCTTTGCCTTTTTTGATCTTTGTTGGTTTAAAGTCTGTTTTGTCAGAGACTAGAATTGCAACTCCCGTTTTTTTTTTTGCTTTCCATTTACTTGGTAGATTTTCCTCCATCCCTTTATTTTGAGCCTGTGTGTATCTTTGCACGTAAGATGGGGCTCCTGAATACAGCACACCAATGGGTCTTAACTCCTTATCCAATTTGCCAGTCTGTGTCTATCTTTTAATTGGGACATTTAGCCCATTTACATTTAAGGTTAGTATTGTTATGTGTGAATTCAATCCTGTTGTCATGATGCTATTTGGTTACTTTGCACACTAGATGCAGTTTCTTCGTAGTGTCAGTGGTTTTTATATTTTGGTGTGTTTTTGCAGTGGCTGGTATTGGTTTTTCCTTTCCATATTTAGTGCTTCTTTCAGGAGCTCTTGCAGTGCAGGCCTCGTGGTAACAAAATCCCTCAGCATTCGCTTGTCTGGAAAGGATTTTATTTCTCCTTCGCTTATGAAGCTTATTAGTTTGGCTGGATATGAAATTCTGGTTTGAAAATTCTTTCCTTTAAGAATGTTGGATATTGGCCCACAATCTCTTCTGGCTTGTAGAGGTTCTGCTGAGAAGTCTGCTGTTGGTCTGATGGGCTTCCCTTTGTAGGTGACCTGGCCTTTCTCTCTGGCTGCCCTTAACAGTTCGACCTTGGAGAATCCAATGATTAAGTGTCTTGGGGTTGATCTTCTCTTGGAATATCTTAGTGGTGTTCTCTGTATTTCCTGAATTTGCATGTTGGCCTGTCTTGCTAGGTTGGGGAAGTTCTCCTGGAAAATATCCTGAAGTGTGTTTTCCAGCTTGTTTCCATTCTCCCCATCTTCTTCTGGTACTCCAATCAATCATAGGTTCGTTTTTTTAATGAAGTCCCATATTTCTTGGAGGCTTTGTTCATTCCTTTTCATTCTTTTTTCTCTATTCTTGTCTGCATGTCTTATTTCAGTAAGGTGGGCTTCAAACTCTGATATCCTTTCTTCTGCTTGGTTGATTTGGCTGTTGATACTTGTGTATGCTTCATAAAGTTCTTGTGCTGTGTTTTTCAGCTCCATCAGGTCATTTATGTTCCTCTCTAAACTGGTTATTCTAGTTTAGCAATTCCTCCTCCAACATTTTATCAAGCTTCTTAGCTTCTTTGCATTGGGTAAGGACATGCTCCTTTAGCTCATCATAGCTTTTTATTACCCATTTTCTGAAGCCTACCTCTGTCAATTTGTCCCTCTGATCCTCCATCCAGTTCTGTGCCCTTAATGGAGAGATGATGCAATCATTTGGAGGAGAAGAGGCACTCTGGCCTTGTGGGTTTTCAGCATTTTTTTGTTGACTCTTTTTCATCTTCATGAGTTTGTCTAGTTTTGGTCTTTGAGGCTACTGACCCTTGGATGGCGTTTTTGTGGGGACTTTTTGTTGTTGTTGATGCTGTTGTTGTTACTTTCTGCTTGTTTTTCTTTCAATAATCAGGGCTACTCTTCTCTAGAGCTGCTGCAGTTTGCTGGGGGTTCACTTCAGGCCCCATTCATCTGATTCGCTCCCATGCCTGGAGATGTCACTCAAGGAGGCTGGAGGGCAGCCAAGGTGGGTGCCTCCTCCTTCTTCTGGGACCTCTAACCTCGAGGGGCACCAACCTGATGCCAGTAGAATTGCTCTTGTATAGGGTGTCTGACAATCTCTGTTGGAGGTTCTCACCCAGTTGGGTGGCATGGGGAGCAGGACCCATTTAACGAAGCACTTTGTCCCTTGGTGGAGAGGGTGTGTTTCGCTGGGGGGAAACCCACTCGTCTGGGCTGCCCGGATTCCTCAGAACTACCAGGAGAAAAGGCAAAGTCTGTTGGTCTGCAAAGACTAAGGCCACCCCTCCTGCTAGGGGCTCAGGCCCAGGGAGATCCCAATTCTGTCCCTGAGCCTCTGGCTGGAGTTATTGGAGATCATGCAGGGAAGCCATGACCACTGAGGAAGAATAGGTCAGGGTTAGACCTGAAGAGGCACTCTGGCCACAGACTGCCACAGCCGGTGTGTTGGGCTGTGGGGACAAGTCTTGGGACCAAGCCGTCCAGCCTTCCTGGCTCCAGCAAGGGAAAAATGCAGCCTGGAGTTATAGAAATGGGTGCTGCCCTTCCCCTACCCAGAGAGCTTAGTGTGTTAGGCAGTTGCTAGTCCCAGTGCTAGCTGCTGCCCCTCCCCCAAGGAGCCAAATAGCAGGCAGCCATAGCCAGTGCTGGTCACCCCTTCCCCTGGGAATTCGGTAGGCTTAAGCAGATTCCAGCTGAGAGGCTGTAAGAATCTGCACATCTGCACATTCCGGGGTTAGGATGCTAGGCCCCACTGGCCTGGGTCTGCAAGTGGGATCTTCTGATCCGTGGGTTGCACAGTTCCATGGGAAAAGCAGTTTCCCCAGCTGGATAGCGTGTTCACTCACCGCCTCCCTTAGCTGGGGGGAGGGGGGTTCCCCTTCCCCGTGTGGCTCTCAAGTGGGTTGCTGCACCACATTGCCCTTCCTTCTGTGGGACACACCAGCCTTCTAGTCAATTTTGATGAGAGAACCTGGATGCCTTGGCTGCTGGTGAAGGATTCACATGCTTATTATGTTTTTTTCCAATGGGAGCCTCTGAACACCGCTGCTTTGAATTGGCCATCTTGGCCCTGCCCGTAATATTTCATGTGATATTTCAAGGCATGACATCTAACTTGAAAGTTGTAATGGTCCCCTTTCCCCAAATTGGAAAAACCAAGGCAATAAACTCTAGATTTTCCTGGCAATTTTCCCAATGCTTGTTTACCACCTGTTTTTTCATTCTGTTGGTCAGGTAGGGGAATAATTGAGAATAAGAACTCAGCTCCCATCAACACCTGGTGTTGGCAAAAGTGTATATCCACATACAACAAAGTTAGAACCTCAACTTATACCATACACAAAAATTACCTCAAAATGGATCAAAGACCTAACCATAAGAGATAAAACTATATAATTCATAGAAGAAAACACAGACATTAGATTTGGCAATGATTTCTTGGATATGATTCCAAAAGCACAAACAACAGAAGAATAAAGTAGGTAAACTGGACTACATCAAAATTAAAAACTTCTGTGCTTCAAAGGACACAACTGACAGAGTGAAAAGGCAGAATGGGAGAAAATATTTGCAAATCATATACCTGACAAAGGATTAATATCCAGAATATATAAAGAACTCCTACAACAACAACAATAAAAAATTTTTTTAAATGGGCAAAGAACTTGAATAGGCACTTCTCCAAAGATATACAAATAGCCAGAAAGTGCATGAAAAGATGCTCAATACCATTAATAATTAGGGAAGTACAGACCTAAACCACAATGAGATACCACCTCACCACAAGAATGGCTACTGTTGAAAAAAAAAACAACAACAGATAATAACAAGTATTGGCCAGGATGCAGAGAAACTGGAACCCTTGCATGCTATAGATAGTAATGTAAAATGGCACACTACGGAAAACAGTGTAGTGGTTCCTCAAAAAATTAAAAATAGAACTGCCATGTGATCCAGCAATTCCATTTCTGGGTATATACCCTCCAAAACTGAAAACATAAAAGAGATATTTGCTCATGGCAGCATTATTCACAAGAGCCAAAGAGTAGAAGCAACTCAACTATACATTGATAGCTAAGCAAGATATGGTATATACATAAATGGAATATTATTCATCCTGAAAAAGGAAGGAAATTCTGATAACATGCTGTAATACAGATGAACCCTGAAGACAGTATGCTAAGTGAAATTGGCCAGTCACAGAAAGACAAAAACTGTTTGATTCCGCTTATATGAGGTACCTACAGTAGTCAAATCCATAGAGTTAAAAAGTAGAATGGTGCTTACGAGAAACTGGGTGGAGGGTGAAATGGAGAGTTGTTTAATGCAGGGGGTCCCCAACCCCCAGACTGCTATTGGTCCATGGCCTGTTAGGAACTGAGCTGCCCAGCATGAGATGAGCAGTGGGCGAGTGAGCATTACCACCTGAGCTCCACCTCCTGTAAGATCAGTGACAGTATTAGATTCTCAAAGAAGCACAAACCCTATTGTGAACTGCACATGTGACGGATCTAGGTTGTGAGCTCCTTATAAGAATCTAATGCCTGATGATCTGAGGTGGAACAGTTTCATCCCAAAACCATATCCCACCACTCCCATTCCATGGAAAAATTGTCTTCCATGAAACTAGTCCCTGGTGCCAAAAAGGTTGGAGACAGCTGGTTTCATAGAGTTTTAGCTTGGCAAGATGAAGAGTTCTGGAGAGTTTGCACAACAATGTGAATGTACTTAACACTAATGAACTATATACTTATAAATGGTTAAGATAGTAAGTTTTATCTCATGTTTATTCTACCAAAATTAGACCTTTTTAAATTTAAAAAAAAAAAAAGAACTACGCTCTTGGGCTTGGGAGTAAGGAAGAACAAATCCCCTTCCTGGGACAAAAAGGAGGCACCTTGGAGAGGGCCTTAGCCTCCAACCTAGAGCAGTGCCTAGGGTACTGCTTCTCAAACCATCTGTGATGGAGGGCCAGTCTTTGTTTTCTAATTTCCAGGACTCTGCAGACAAATATTTTATTTCTAGAAACATAAAATTTAAAGACTACAAAATACAAATCTAGGTTTTTATTAGATTCAACAGATACATCAAATTGCTATAAAATGTCCAAAGTGTTACTCTGAATTCTACATTTACCTCATCAGCACTGGCTGGTGGACCAGAGTGAGCAGTACCTCTTGAGAGCTCCATCCCTCCCCTAGCTTGGCAAAGAAGGGAGAAAAACAGGCCTTTGAAACAAGGCTGTGGAGTAAGAATTTGTATTTTTAACAAACTTTTACACATGATGAGCTTCCTCCAACTATGGGAAAATATTTCTCATATCTGGAAAAATTGGCCCTGTATGATGCTACTGAAGAGTGGGTGAAAGAATAAAATTTGGGGTTACACTCTCAGGCCCATCCTTAAAGGACTGGTCTTTGATTTTGGGGAGTTAGGCATGGGGAAGTGAAGCAAAGTATGGCCCACAGAAGGAATTTTCTCTCATTCCAATCCATCCTGCCCTCAAAACCAACATTCTTACAGCATAATTCAGAACCTTTAAATAAGAGCTGTGTGTTGTTTGCTGAATAAAGGCTAGGTTCTTCAAAAAAAGAGTATTCAACTTTAGCACACTGAACATCTCTACCAAGCCTAAGGAACACCAGTGTTTTGTAGGAGCATAGTGAGAGAATCATAGCTTTAAACATTGTAGCTATCCTTTCTTTTTGGCAATTTTTATCTTTGAATTTATTTCCAGCAGTTATTCTTTTGAAAACGTTTAGAAATCCACATATGAGAAATATTTTAAAAACTCAATTCAGAGCTATCTAGGACATTTTAAATGGATTTCTTTAGTCACCACTTTATCAAAACAATGAAGAACAGATGATTAGGCAACCTCTAGCAATGTTAGGACTAGAACCAGGAGATTTCTTCCCTGGGGGATGGTCTAATTTGCCCTTGGCACAGAAAACTACTATAAAAATAAATCAACAACATCAAGCAAAAGTAAAACAACAGATACAAAGAGATAAAATGTTAATGGATTTGAAAACACTTAAAAGCTGGTCCACAAATTCCCACTTTTAAAGCTAACAGGAAACAAATAAAAACAATAACAACCAACAAGCCCTCTATTTTACATCGTCACTGGCCACAAAAATGGTTTCCTTTCTGGGCTGCTTGAAGAAATGGAATTTGTACACTGATGTTAAGAAATATTCTGTTGGAATGAGAACACATGGACACAGTGAGGGGAACATCACACACCGGGGCCAGTCGGGGTATGGGGGGCTGGGGGAGGGATAGCATTAGGAGAAATACCTATTGTAGATGACAGGTTGATGGGTACAGCAAACCACCATGGCACGTGTATACCTATGTAACAAACCTGTATGTTCTGCACATGTATCCCAGAACTTAAAGTATATACATATAAAAAAGAAATATTCTGTTGGGTGCTTCCACAAGGAAGAGTAGAACCCAACAAATCAAATAGACACTAAAAACATGACAGCAACATACGAAATACACAAACAAATTGCAAGAAATATATTCCACCACTTCCAGAAAGCAATTCTGTCACCTACCCATTCTGTGTCTTCTAGCTAACAATTCTTTCAGAATTTTATACCTCATTTCTCAAGAGACAAGAAATTATCAACTCAAGCTTACTGCCTCATGGCAGATTATCTCCCTTGCCCAAAACAAAAGCAAAAGCCTATAAAGGGACTGACTCAAAGGAAAAGTAGGTAAGGGGAACATTCCATTCAGCCAAATATATAATTACTGTGGGTGTACAACAGGTTAATGGGGATCTAGCAAGCCTCACTGGAGAATGAGTGAAGTATCTACCTTAACGAAGTCAGCTTTAACCAGACTATTCCATATACTGGTTTATGGCCCACACTTACCCATGTTTCTGACGACTAATTTAAAAACCTAAACTTACAGAGGGCTGATGTGAACCTTGCATTTTCCAGTTTGAGTAACTCATCTGGGGAAGAGTAAACATTTTCCACTTGATTATAAATGTCAACTTGTTTACTAGAGTTACCAAGAAAAGGAGAGCAGATTAGACATCAACGTGGTCATTGCTGCCAATCATTAAATAAGCAAACAAGGGAAGGCTAAAAGGTTTTTTGTTTTATTTTGCTTTAGCTTCGGTAACTCTGCATTTGCTAATAGTTAATATGATTTCATAAAGCAAACAGAAAAGCTTAAGCAAATGTCTTTCTCAAATCTATAAATTCTGGATAGCTGATACTTTGTGCTGATTAAATTTCCCCTTGATACTTTTTGGAAAACTGATTCTCAAGATTATTTTTACAAAGTGAGTCTTTTCCAGCAACTGTATGCTACAGAAAAATAACAGAAACTCAACAGAAAGCAAGTCCCACCTTCAGTGCTTCCATCCAGAGGAATTTTGTGTAGAGCAGCCAGTAATGAATAAAGAGTCCCTCTGCAATCTTCTAAAAGGGCATTTTGGGGGTGCATTGTTTGTGTGAGAGATTCAAAGTATTAGCAGGACTGTCCTTTCTCTTCTGATTAAGCTTTGACCTATGTCTTCTACACGGCCCTTCTCTAGCACTCAGGCCAGAGTGAAGTCGTCTTCACTGTAACAAAATGTTTTCAGCTGCAGTGGAAAGTCCACAGGTCAAATTCTTTTTAATTATGGATGTTCCTCTGATATGATTCATTCAAAAAGCATAAAGTGAGCTCCAGGGTAACAGAGCAAGTATGAGGCGAAATCACTTGCATTACTTAGTCATCAGTACATGAGTATAAACCACAAGCTTTTTTGGCTCAGGGCCCATTGTTTATTATGAAGGAAAACCTCAAAGCCAAAGTCAATTATAGCCATGACTTTCAATCTGACACACTTGTTAACCCTGTTAGAATGAATATGGCCCAGATGAACTCTGACACAGTCATCACAATTGCAGAATTATTAAGATTAAATAAAAGCCTTGACCAAAAAATTCCACTTGAAATGATTCCTTTTTTTGGTGAAGAGCTAATCGAAGTTGTTGTTTTTTTGTTTGTTTGTTTGTTTAAATATTAGGCACACTAGGCAACAAGATGTTTCTAGATAAAGCATTTTCTATTTTCTTCAGGAAATGAACATATAATATTTTAGAAAATAAACACATCTCAGGCTCATAAATAGGGTATACTGACTCATTATGCTATGTGTGAGAGTTCAAAGACTGTGAAGATGGAAAAAAGAACATACATGAGACCTACGGAAACTGTGAAAATAGGAAACAAAGAAAGAGACAGGAAAAGAGAAACAGAATTCTACAAAATTGCCATTAGCTACCTTATCACCAAATGGATAAACAAGTTACAAAGATAAAATCTTTGAAGAACACACAGGCTTGAGACAGCCCAGGTATCACCAAAGCACTCTCTTAATAAGTTCCCATTTATAAGATATATAACTGTATGCCACAATTTCTATTAAAAAACATGCACGAAAGCTTGGCATTGGTGTAGCCCTGCCCAACTTCATGGATCAGGAAAACAGCCTCAGTGAAGGTAACTCGCCAGGGGGTGGCGGAGCTGAAGCTAAATCTCAGGACTTCTGATTCTTAGTCCAGTGTTCCCTCTGTTACACCATGCTGGCTCATACAATGATCTTTTAGCTTCACTATTACTCAAGTTTTCTAATAACTACTACCAGTTGCTTTATGATGAAAAGCAGTACACTGTACTTAGTTACAGTTATAGGCTTGATTCTGAAGCCAGAATGCTTGCATTCAAATCCCAGTTTTGCCACCTGCTACCTCTGTGGCTTTGGTCAAATTATAAGCCTCAATCTCCTTATCTGTAAAATGGGGACAATAATAACACTTGCCTCACAGGGCTGCTGTGAGGATTAAATTAATAATATATATAAAGTTTTAAAACAAGCCTGGCATAGTATAAGTAAAATAAAAGTATCATTATTATTATATACCTTGCTTTGGATATCAGGTGTTCCTCACTTCATATAATAGATGTATTTCCCAAAAGCAGTATGTAGAATATATTTGGTAAATTAATTTATATGTTAAACACAATATAGCAGCTTGCTACTTTTTAAAGGAAATAATTTTATTAAGCAAATAATATTTCTTCACTATGAATTTCTATAATTGAAATAATCTAGTCAGTAAATTTGAATTTTCTTAAGGGAGAATAATTTGTTGCTTGTTTTCATAATTACTTTTGTACTATTAAAGAATAATTTGTCGCTTGTTTTCATAATTACTTTTGTACTATTACAGAATAATTTGTTGCTTGTTTTCCATAATTACTTTTTACTATTACCAAACATAAGTGTGCAAAACAATCACCCAGGGCACCTCTTAATATTCAGATTCCCACCCCTAATCCCACAAAGCCCCCTTGAGTTGATTTAGGATGGAGTCCAGAAATCTGCATTTTTAAACACCCCCCACCCTGCAAAAAAAAAGAAAAAAAAAAAACTACATACACCGCTCTGATGCAGGCAGTTCACAAAACCACTTTCAGAAACATTGGCTTCTACACAGGAATACAGTGGAGAGTGACAATTAGTCACCTAAATATAACTCTGGAAAAAATATATTTTCTCTCTGTGCATTTATGATTCTTCCTGACACAAATAACACATAAACCTTCACTTGCTCACAGAGTGGCTTCTTTAAATATTGCCTACAACTCAACATGACTTTAAATGGATCCTTTATAGGTGGGAATGATATTTTAACACATACATACACACATATTCATATATCCAATATCAGACAAGATATGCACACTGAATATTAAGTTGACTGAACCAGCAAATAATGGCAGCCTATCTGGCAAGAAAAGTGACGTGGTTGACAGAGCTGTCATTCTGTCAGGCTGCTGGCCAGGGTCCAGGCTCCCACACACATCTATCCTTGTCTGACGTGTAAGCTAATAGCTTTCTGGATCTACATCCTGCCCATTCCCCAGCCAGCTCCTTTTCTCTCCCTCCAGCAGCATCTTCTTACAAGAAACTGAAACTGAATCTGCCTATGTGTAGCTGAACAAGAGTCCTCTGTGATCCTGCTGTGTTTGAAAATTTTCATGGCTGTTACATTGCTAGGGCCAGGAATGAAACTTATATAATCTATAAATGTAAACTCTTTAAAGACTCTTTGTTATCATCACCAGTGGATATTGGTGAGTGTATGTCATGTGTAGGCAGGCACATTTGTGGAATGTCTAATTGTGCTTTTCTGTGATAAAGCGAGATATGGTAAATAAATCTTCATTTCATCACTGACAGAAGTCAATTGCAGTGAAGAAAAAAAACCAACCAGACACACATTCTCAATTACAGTGACCTTTACGAAAAGATCCTTTTAAATATTAGCTTCCTTTCAAATACTTTGCTACTTGGCAGTAAACAGTATACTCTAGCAGGTGAACACAGGAGAAATAGCACTGCAATCCTAGCTAACAAATTACATGCCACAGACAGACAGTGCCATGAACTTAGTATGCAACAAATGCAAGGTGACGAAATTGGGTGGAAGCAAAGAGATGATAGCAAAATGCAGCGGCAGAAAGGTGTGTATCAGGAAGAGTGCAGTCCTCTGGAAAGCTCATTAGGTTAGGGATCAAGAGAACTAATGTCTAGTTCTAGTTTCAGTCATTGTTAATTGCAGATCTCTAAGCTACAGCCTCCTCCCAAGTAAAGTGAGGATATGACAATGCCTGATCTACCTACCTTGCAAGAGCTGCTATTATGCTAGCACGAATTCATTTGTAAACATAACTGAATCATCTCTAATGCAGAAAAATATCTTTAGATATTTTGAAAGTGAACAAAAACACTTTCAGCTGCAATTAATTCTTATTTAAAGAAAGTTGAAAATCTGAATGAATGACTGTCCAAGAAAATATTAATTACCAAGCAGCCTCAGAAGAGTCAGAAAACTCGGAATAGACTATTTGCCAGGAGGGGATGGAAAAGAGAGAAAAATTAAGGAATTACTACTCACCCTCCACTCCACAAAAGCTTTCACATTTTACAGGTGAATTCTATCAAATCTTTATAAAATGGATAAGTTCAAATGTATTCAAAACAGTTTGAGGGTACATATAGAAAAGAAAAATATACAAAATTTTTAGGAAGCCAGTCTAACACCTTAGAAAGAATAAACTACAATCATATAACGGTCGTATCAAAGATGCCAGGATGGCTCAGTGTTAGGAAATCTAGTAATATAATTCACCCCATTCATAGATCGAAGTAGAAAAATTCCATGATCACTTTCATAGAGATGAAGGAATTCAGTAAAGGCCTCTTGTGTTCGCTGCATGGGATGCTCTTCCCCTAGGTATTTGCATGGCTCACTCCCTCATTTCACTCAGGTCAAAGGTAACTTTTGTAGACGTTCTTCCCTGACCACTGTATCTAAAATAGCGCCTTTTCTCCGCCTGATTACTCTATGTCCCCCTTTTATCCCTCTTTTATCTATGTCCCCCTTTTATCTTTTTATAAAAGGGATATATCCCTCTTTTAGTTTTCTTCTTAGCATTATTACCATTTAATATTTATATATTTATTTAGTGTCTGTCTCTACTAGCATATAAGCTCCATAAAATGGCTGTACCCCTACAACTTAGAACAGTATCTAACACATAGTTGGTGTTCAGTAAATCTCTGTTGCATGAATAAATAAAGAATTGGATTCTTAACATCTTGTGTGTTTTCAAACATTATCACATTTTATGTGGAAATACCATTAGATTGAATAATATAAAACTGCTGATATTTGATTTTTTCACCTACAAAAAGGAAAATTTTGTAAGGTTTAACGTAATAGAATCATTCCTTTTAAAGTTCAAATTGAAAAAAGGATGTGCACTATCACTGATGGTTATTTTAAATTGTTCTGGCAGCAGTCAATGCAATCAGATAAAAAGAAATAGTAGGTATAAAAATTGGAAAGGAGGAGGTAAACTTACTACTTGCATATAATTTTATACCTATACACCCCAAGCTAAGTGAATAAAAAATTATTTAAAACATATATAAGAAAATATAATAAACAGCTGGATACAAAACTAATATATATAAATAACACACATATATGTAGCTGCACAGTATTTCCATACACAAATAAGTTATAAATTTAGTGTAAGAAAAGACTCTACTTACAACAGCACAAAAAGATAAAGTAAGTAAAAATAAACTTGAAAGGAAATATGACAGGTCTATGTGAAGAAAACTTAAAAGTACTACTGAGGGATATAGTGATGTTGACTAGAAAGACAACTCTGTTCTCGGTTTGAAAGAACTAATATTATAAATTCTATCTAAATTAATATATACATATAACTCAAGTCTGCATCATTAATTTTTGAGGGGGAGGTTACTAGATAACTTAATAAAGTCATGGAGACCTGCAAGAATAGATAGACACATTCTCATAAGAATAATGAGAACAGGCAGCCCTACAACAATGAAGACTGGTATTGATACTTGCAGAGGCAGACCAACTGACAGAACAGAACAGAGAACCCAGAAACTGATTAAAATTCATAAGTACATTAGGTATAATAAAGGTATCATTTCAATTTAATGAGGAAAATTAAATTATACAATAAAAAGTGCTACAGCAACTGGTTAAACCAACTTGAAATAAGTAAATTAGAACTCTACTATGGTAGGTTGAAAAATGGTTCTCTCAAAAATATCCACTTTCGATCCTTGGAACCTGTGAATGTTCTCTCATTTGGAAAAAGGGTATCTTGAGATGAGGAGATACTCCTGGATTATCTTGGATTGGCTCTAAATGCTACTGTAAGTATCCTTACAAGAGAGTAAAGGAGAAGACAAAGGAGAAGGCAATGTGAAGACTAGGCAACATTAAAGGGATGTGGCTATGAACCAAGGCATCAGGCAACCTCTAGAAGCTAGAAGAGGCATAGAATGAATTTTCCCCTGGAGTCTCTGTAGAAAGTACAATCCTGCCAACACCTTGATTTCAGACTTCTGGCCTCCAGAACTGTGACAGAATCAATTTCTACTTTTTAAGACATCAAATTTGTAGTAATTAATATAACAATTTCACTAAAATAATTCCAGGTGAATTGAAGACTTAACTCTAAAAAAAAATCCATAAAAGTATTGAGTGGGAATATGAGAGAATTTCAAGACTAATATTGGACGGGAGATGCCTTCCTAAATAAAACCCCAAAAGTGCACCCCTCACCCCATTTCTAAATCTCACCACATTAAAATAAATTTTTTACGTGAGAAAAACGCCATAAACAAAGTAAAATAAAAAACGATTAACTGGGAGAAATATTTGCCACACATGATATACAAGGGGTTAACCTTAATATAAATAACTCTTACAAATCAGTAAGAAAAAACCAAATAGGCAAATGGGCAAAAGACATAAATAGTTCACAAGAAACAGGGTTTTAAGGGCTTTAAGAAAGCTCCTTTTAGCATCTTTTCTCAAGAACAGATGCTAAAAAATTATAAAAATGCAGGTGAAAACCACAAATTATACATTTTCACCTATCAGATTGGCAAAGATAAAAATTTCTAGAAGTTTTGCATGTGTGGGCAAATACCTACATCCAAAGATACTAATTCCAGTATTGTTTATGAAAGAAAAAGGCTGAAAACAACATAACTGTCATTCAAGAGGGTATAGTTTTTTATATAAGTATAATATAGCTATACAATTGAATAGGTACATAAAGTAAAAATAATGAGCTAAATATGTCTGGATGGATCTGGCCCAATCTTCCAATGTATACTAAGTAAAAAACAAAACCATAAATCAGCTTGTAAAACATGCTATATACCTGCATTTTTAAACAATGAATGTATCTACACATATCTCTCTCTCTCTCAGAGGATATATAATAAATTGAGGCAGTTGGTATCTCTAAGCAGTAGAATGAAGGAACTGGGGGTTAAGTGAAAGAGAGGCTTTCAAATCTCCATTGTCTACCTTTAGTACCACTGGATATCTTTTGCTTGTTTTTACTGTGTGTATGTACTACTTTAAATCTCAGACATGAAAACCACATACTAAATTGAAGTTACTCCTTTATCAAAATAACTCGTTATTAGATGTCAGAACAATAACCTGGAAATTCTAAGGCCAGGCTCCTGGTCTGGAATCTAGAAATGACTTGTTATCCAGCAGGTTTTAAAAGTTATCTTCTGGATGTTTCATTTTCTCCAGTGATAAGTTAGGTCTCTGACACCTTCTAATTATACACTGCTAATACTGCTATATTATACGTTGCTAATATCAATGAATAATCAGCAAAGAGTATTTATATCAGTATTTTTGAAGACATCTCAGTGATTTGTGTGTAAACATAGACACACATATTTGGAGCAGTTAGCCATTAAAATAACATGCACCATGTTTAACAAAATTTAAACTATGACTGTTTTCTTGACAAATCTTTAGTATGTTTCTAAACAAGGTTTCTGAAGTATAAAAAATCCCTAATAATAATGGAAAATACTCCATTAAAAACAGAAGTGTCAACACAGGCATAATCTATAAGTTTATCTGACTGCCAATGATGTGTTGACATGGATTAGTTTATACACATATAAATACTATTCAAATGAAGGCTAAAGCATGCTATTTCGCTGGCCAGCCTTGATATGACCTCTTAGTTGTTGTCATATTATCCAATTCACTGTTCAGAGATGTTCCATCTGTATTGTTTATTAATATAAATTGTGAACAACCACATTGACATTACATAGTCTGTTCTGCTACAGTACATACAGCAGAGGACACAGTGCTTCCCCTCGATTGCCTCAAATCCTTTTAGCATTACTGGGCAATCTGCTTTCACTCACAGCAGGAGCACCTACCTCTAAAATGCTGGAGAGCTGACAGTGCCTGAAGTGTCTTTCCCAACCCTACCTCCAACCATCACCAATGACCAACAAATAAGGGAGTATAAATACTCTAGTTGCCATGGCCCTGACCAGGACAACTCTGACCACAGTCTCCAGGGTTACCCTGCAGGATTAAGCCAAAGCGACCCTCCCTGGGACTCGGCTTGATACTGCACACTTGATGGCTTCATGACACATCTCTACTCCCCTACTGATTTTCTCTGGGAACATACCCTAATAATTCACCTTTATGTAAATCTTTATCTCAGGGCCTGCTTCTAAGGAATGCATGCTAAGGTGATGTGTTTTTATTTGAGGCAAATAGCTCCTAATAATGAGCAGATAGAGGACTGGTAGCAGTATAAAGATTGAGTTGGTTAATAAAAGGCTTTTTCCAGCATATTAATGTTTTAAAAAGTAATCAGCATCCAGTTTTCTCACAATTAAAGAGAAAACTTTAGGAATACATAAAGACATCTAGAAAAAAACTTGAATATACCTCCAGTAATACAAAAATACACGTCTGTAACTCTATTCACTATAGCATTGTTAGTACTTACAAAATACTGAAACAACCTAAATATCCTTACATAGAAGAATGGTTGAATTAACTATGATAAATTCGTACAACGGAGTACTATGCAACTATGAAAATCAATGACAGTGAGCTCCAAGAACTGATGTAGAGTGATTTCTAGGGCACAGTTCTATGCGAAAAAGAAGCAAAGCCAAAAAAAAGCAAATCAATATGACTTAATTTATATCAAGTTATACATCAAAATATATACAAATCTTTAAATCAATCATACCTCAATAAAGATGGGGGATGAAAAGAAGCTAAAATCCTAAACTGATCAATTCAAATTTCAAAAATAGCATAACAAAAAAGTTGCTGACATATTTATAAATAGTATTCCCACAGTTCATTTAAAGTTAAATTTCATACTAAAATGTTAATGAAGAAACATTTAGATAACCAACTACTTTGTGGATAATCACAGATTAGCAATAATTTTGTGATAAAAGTTGGTTGTGGTTAGTATTTGTATATTAAAAACGGTGACATTTTACTCTATACATGTGTTCATATGTTGTAATTACACTTCACCAAAGATTTTCAAGTGGAACTTAGACCAAAAAAGAAAAAAAGATGATTTACATTATGCTACCCTTCACGTAGGAAATACGGGGATGTAAGAAGATACTTACATATCTGCTCAAGAAATACCCGAAAGATACACCAGGAACTAAAGAGATTATTTAGCTACAAGGGGTGGATAGGAAAGGGACTGAAAAAAAGGGGGACTGGGAATAGGAAAAGGGAGCAGGAATGAAGAGGAAGAGACAGTTCTCTAAGAAAATCTCTTTTAAAGCTCTGACTCCTAGAACCATAGTAATATTTCACACACTCCAAAAAATAAACAGAACGTGAAGAAAACCCAAAAAAGGGAAATAAACACTAAAAAATGAACCTAACTGCATTTCAAATGGCTAACACAGCCACAATCACTGGGGTGGTGAAGAAAGTATACTTTAAGGCTAAAGACAAGAAGAACTGTAAACAAACTATGCCATGCAGATAGGAAAAGTGATTCTTACAGGGATATGAGTTAGCAATTCTAAAACTAGTTAATGTATATGCCAGAACTGAACAAATAAGAGCTGGGTTTCTCATTAACGGAGAAAGAAGTTACAAATACAGAAAGGAGAAAAGTTAGGGAACCTGTGGTACAGGACTGAAATCAGAAACATCAATTCAAACTCATGGTTTTACAAATATAACTACAGATTGATACATTCAGAAACACAGATGTGTGTAGATGGGTAGCTTAGTATGCATACATGTATTTCCTAGCTTTGTCAGCAGAGAGGACCTAGAAGCAATGGCACTGCAGTAGCAAGGAGCACATCCAGCACACAGCCTTTCGTTTCTAATCACCATTCTCCAACAAAAGGAGCCACGGCTCTTTGGAGAAGTGGTCGATTCCAGAATGGGGGTAAGAAAAACCAAGATGAGTCTGTAACATCTTGTGGTGCCAGAAAGTAAGGAAGTACTAAAAAAATATATAGGCGCTTGAGAAAGATGCCAGGAGCCATTCTGAAGCCATTCCAGCTTCTATTGGCCAAAGCTGGAACAATTTGAGCAACAAACTAAATGATAGTATTGGAATTTATCTCACAGAATAATGTAAGAGACCATACCAATATTTTAAAAATACTTGAAAAATAAAAAAATGTGGGAGAAGGAACAACTTTTCCTCTAGGCAGAATTCCAATTAATAAACACAGAAGAAAAGAGGGAAACAGAAAATCACCCTTAGGCAAACACCATAGTAATAACTGTTATAGGCAAATTCATTCACGGATGATAAAATTAGACAGCAAAATTGAGGAGAAACAGGATTTGCATAGTCTTAAAATATCACTCCCAAGAAGTTTATCAACTGAAAATAGAATGAAAGCATCTTTACAGTGGAGAAACTTGGCAGATATAACCTTAAGCAAGTGGCCAAAGTTAGCATCACCAGTAATAAGACATCCACTGAGAAGGACACAACATCTCTCTTGTGTTATTTGTGCCAAACATGCATGGTCTCATTCCAAATATAAGAAAATATCAAGCAAACCCCAACTGAGGGAAAGTGTACACAATAATTGACCAGTATTCATTAAAAGCATCAAAATCATGAAACATAGGAAAGGTAACTGTTATGATGGGAGGAGACTAAGTACAATGTGGGATCCTAGAACAGAGAAAGAACATGAGTGAAAAACTGGCAAAAACTAACTAAGGTCTATAGTTTTAGTTTTTTTTTTTTTTTTTTTTTTGGAGGCAGGGTCTTACTCTGTCACCTAGGCTAGAGTGCAGTGGTGTGATCCTGGCTCACTGCAACCTCCACCTCCCGGGTTCAAGCAATTCTCCTGCCTCAGCCTCCTTAGTAGCTGGGATTACAGGCGCATGCCACCACACCTGGCTAATTTTTGTGTTTTTAGTAGTGATGGGCTTTCACCATGTTAGCCAGGCTGGTCTTGAACCCCTGATCTCAAGTGACCTGCCTGCCTCGGCCACCCAAAGTGTCGGGATTATAAGCATGAGCTAATGCACCTGGGCTAGTTAATAGTATTATACTAATGTTAGTTTTATAGTTTTGATAATTAATTGTACTAAGATTATGTAAAGTGTTAAATTAGGAGGAAGTTGGGTGAGTAGTATATATGTACTCTCTGTACTATTTCTGCAACTTTCCTAAAAATCTAAAATTAAATTTAAAAAGTTTAAAAATTTAGAAACTGAAAATTCTGGCCAGGTGGAGTGGCTCATGCCTGTAATCCGAGCACTTTGGGAGTCTGAGGTGGGAGGACTGCTTGAGACCAGAAGTTCAAGACCAGCCTGGGCAACAGAGTGAGATACTGTCTCTACAAAAAATTAAAACATTAGTTGGGTGTGGCAGTGCATGCTTGTCGTGCTAGCTACCCAGGAGGCTGAGGAAGGAGAATCCTTTGAGCCCAGGAGTTTGAGGTTACAGTGAGCTATGATCATGCCACTGTACTCCAGCATGGGCAACAGATCAAGATCCTGACTCTAAATAAATAAATAAAAATAAAAACGGAAAATTCTATAATAGTACCTATCTTTAATGTAAATGTAGCTGGTTTGATAGCTTTAGGAACCACTCCCTATTCATCCATGCTAAGCTGTCTGAGGGAATACGAGCAGGCAGGATCTACTCTGCAGTGTTACTTACATATACAGCTCTATAAATAAAAGTGAGTTCATAATAACAGACCTACAAACTGCTTCATTTGCTTTTAACCCTCGTCAACTAAGATAATGCACATAAGCAGTGATTTGTTTGTTGTTTGTTTTAATCATAGGCAGGATGAGCTTCACATAATGGTTTATACTATGCTACAACTCTGATGGAATGGGCCTAGTTTTAAAATTCATGATTTTAGAGTCTTATGATACATACAAATGCCTAGGTTTAAAGACCATGAATACCTGGCCTATTTTTCATATCTAAGTATGAAATAAGAAATAGAGAAGTTAGAACTCAAAAACAACATTGTTATGTTCTCCCCAATTCATTAAACATAACAATTTTCCTGTTTTAAAAAGCTATATTCTCACTTGGAATATGCTGGAGAAACCCAATATGGGCTGTCTTCTGCTGCTTTGGCATGACGCAAAATGGCTTCCCGAGGATTACTGTCATCGGTCTTGTCCAAAGCAATGTTCTTCACAATATAGGAAGAGAGAGTGCCCCCGTGGGTTCCAACTCGGCCACCACGACCTATTGCAAAAGAAAAAAAATCAAATTAGAAACTGAATGAGCATGAGGATACATAGGTATATCTGTGTACACTGTACTTATCTGAGCACAAATCTCAAGAGTACTTGAATTTCATCCTTTCAGCTTAGATTTATGACAATCAGAACCAAAGAGATCGCCAAACCTCAACTTCCCGATAGCACTTTTAAATAGGAAGAGATTTTTTTGTTATGTCTCAGTTGCTTAACTTACAGAATGATACCAATATAGAAAAAATTACAGATAGTTTGCCATCTACATGCTTTAAAAAGTTCCTCTGGCATCAACATTTAGAATTCAATTAATAAAAATAAACAATATTCATTAGATGCTATTTAAATAAACATATCTTAGGGCTTGGCGTCTTCCAAGTCCCTTACAGGTACTTTGCTGAGTATTATAAGAGAAAACAAATAAGCTAAACATACTGATTCATGTTGCTCTGCTGTACTATAATCTCCCTATGAAATAGGAACCTCTTTAAGGGCAGGGATTTGTTCCCCACTAGATCTCTAGCAGCTAGTATAGTGACTGGTACTCAGAAAGATGTAGGACTTTTTAGGAAGATAAAATAAACATATGAAAAGCCAAATAATACTAAAAGATTAATTTCATAAATCAAGATAAGAAGAAACTAAATAAGGCAGGAAATAATTAACTGTGAGATAATTTGTATGGCCAGTAACTATTATGGCACTTAGAGGAAGATAGCACTTCAGGCTCAGGTGGTTGAACAGGTCTTTATGAAAGAGATGGATCCAATTTGTGAAAGCTTAGGAAGTAAAGAAGGTTATTTTCAATAAGCAGAATGGGTTAAGTACAAAAATGCAGAAAGAAGAAAGTTCAATGGGTATTTGGGGACAGGACTGAACCAACAGTAATCTCAAAAGATCAGAGCAGGAAAGAAGTAAGGTGTAAAGCTACAGGGGTAGATTTGATTTGGACTGTACAGAACCTTGAATCTCTGGAAAGACAATTGGACAGTGGGAAGCTTATGAAGGTTTGGAGGCTGTAGCAACATGAAAAGCTAATGGAGTTAGGGATTAAAGCTGTGTATAAGACAAATAGAAGTGAGGTGGGAGAAAGGGAGTGACTTGAGACTAAGGTGCATAGTTAGAAGGGTTCACAATAATCCAAGAAAAAATCTTTTTTGGAAACTTTAGTTAGGACGGTGTTAGAAAAAAATGAAAAAAATAATTAAGATAGATATGCAAAATGTTTTCTATGCTGAAGGAGCAGACCAAATAGAAACTACACAGATGATAACAGAAAATGAAATTCTAGTGAAGGTATGTGCTATACTATTAGCCAGTGCTGCTTGGCTTTCTTCTGGTACCTACTTCTCAAAAACTCTAAAGACTTTTATTCATCTTCTAGTGATATCAACACAAATCTAAATGATGGCCACATTCTGCCTTGTGTGAAACCTAATCCAGCCTGGATTCTGGTCAAAGTGCCCAGTGTTGTACATTAAGCCAATATTGAGAGCAGTGGTTTTAACACTGGGTTCCAAGGTCCACTGAGCCCCCGAGTTCCCCTGAGGCCAGCTAGGAAAACTCTAGTTGGAGACCAAGCAGAAAGGGCCCCAGTCTTCCTCCCTATTTCAGTATAGAAGCTCAATTTTTATCAGCTTTATACATCTGGATTCTGCATCAGCTTTTCTGTTACTAAAAAGAAAACATTTTTAAAACACTAGTAAAATCTCTCTGAAGACAAAGAAGCATCCAGGCCCAAAAGACCTTACCAATTTTATATCAATTACCCCACCCTGCCTCTGAACCCCCTCTGCAGGTCACTAGCTGGATCACAGTCACCTGGGCCTGCTACAGGAGGTTCAGGTTTATGCGACTTCAGGGGATCCAGTCTGTCCTTCTCCAGCTGTTTCCTTGTACTCCGTTGGCGGGGCTCACGGAACATAGGCAAGGCATGAGCTACAAGAAGTCACATTTGAAAAATTTCATTATAACAATAACCTTTCCATCCAAAACATAGTTAAAGCATGACTAACTGAAAGATGAAATGGAAGTCATAATGACAGTCTTGATCTGATAATAAAAGACAGTCTTACTGTAACCAATTAGCCAATTTTGCTTGAGACCAGACTCACTGCTCACCTCTCCTGGCAGCTAACAGCACTCAGGAAATACTGTCAAATATTGTCATGGAAACATCGGTGAGGCTCCCCATCTCCCAAACCATGGGTAGCAGTTAAAACTTAATTACCGTGGTTTTGAAAAGAAACACATATTGGGACTGCCTCTTATTTTTTCTTACAGGACCCAAATGTGAATAATGCCAACAGCTTGCTGTCAGCCCTGAAGTTTCCTCAGATGTCTCATAAACACTGGAATCACTTCACACGTTTCTGAAATGTGACCACCTCTCAGGAGGAGTTGACAACACTGAGTAACCGGAAGGGAGGAACACTTATCCCACTGAAACTGGGATAAAGGTTGCCATGAATGCAAGGGGTGCCTAAATCTCTTGGCATGGGGACTTAATGGGGCCTTATCCCTCCTGCTATATGGTAGCAAAATAAGAAAATAAAAACCAAAGTAATATGCGTTCAATTGCTGTTACTGTTTACTCAATGTCAAAATTAAATTTCAGAATATAAAAGATTGTAAGAATTTAAAAAGGAAAACAGTATAATATTCTAGGGGAAAAGGAAAGAGTTATTAGGGGAAGTATTAAGTAACTCCCTTTTTTTGCCCCAGAAAAGTACTAGCAGTTTCTTTTGACTCTTACGTGCAGATTAAACCCCCTTTAAAAGAAACTTTTCCCAGGGGACCAGGGGAAGGAAGGGAAAGGTTAAAGGGAATTTATAATATCAATAAAATGTCTATAACACCTCAAAACCTCTTCCAGTATCCCCTCCTACCTTCTACCTATACTGCCAACTCAGGCCAGACCATAACACTCACCAGTAAAACATGCCTGCCTTGAGTCAGGGGAGCTGAGAAACACAGCCACCCGTCACTCAGTTGGGCAACACAACACAACAGTATTTTTAGGAGGGGGAAAATAGCTTTTCACTTCAAACGACTGGAGGAATTTAAGTAGGCCGCATGTAATTACATGAGCTAGACTAGTTATGACACTGACTTTAACACTTCTACTCTTGCAAAAAGTGTCATGGGATCTCTTTACTGGTCATAAGCTCCAAGGGACTTGGTCTCATATGAGACCCACCACCAGTGAGAAAACCCAGCAGTACAGCGCCCCCTGGGCTCCAGACTGAGTCACTGATAAAGTCCACAGGGCCTTCCGCTAATGATAATTGCTGTAGCATCCATTATTTCTTTCCTAGCTGTCACCTGTTGCAGGTTTGAGATTGTGGCTCTGGGAACACACATCTGCCAGATTAATGAGGTTGTGTGACATACGTGAGAGAAACCACTCTGCCCTAGTAAGCTTTCTACTCATACCCCAGGTAGTTAATTTTATATACAAATTCCTGTGGATCAGTCTAGCACATGGTCATAGAATTTCAGAGAAAGCTGGAAGAGACCCTTCCTCTGGTCGCCATACTTCCCTGATTAAAAGTTAAGTTGTTCAACATCACATTGCCAGTCAGTGGTGGAACTGGACAAACCCAGGCCTCCTGATTCCAAGACCAGCACTCTTTCTTGTTCACACTTGGAACAGACTGTTACTCTTGAAAAAACTGCTATAAAGTAATGTATTGGACTCGAACAGGCTTTTCCCTTTTGGGTTGAAAGCTGCATGAAATAACCCTGTCCCTGTGAAGAGTCACAGAAGCCACAGAGGTTAGCTGTTACATGACTCGTAGTCCTATCCACATGAATGGGCAATTTTGTAATATATGCCTGAATTCTGAGGGCTTTCTCTGTCTCTAAAGCTATGCAATCAAAACCACATGAGAGTAGAAGAGAGATGCATGATTGAGAGGCATGTTAACGACTTACGGGTGATGATGTAGTCCTGAGTTAGAGTCTCAGCTTGTTTTGCCTTCCGCTGGGTTTTAACCACACATAATTTTGCTCCTCTAACGGGTGTAAAAGCAAATTATTTTCTTTACTTGGTCTTAGAAACAGAAAATTTCATGTTGAAAACATGAGATACTTTCAGGAACATACTCTGTGCATGCACTCCATCTACACAAGTACTTGACTTTCTGAGGGATGGCAACAGATGGGCTCTCAGTGATAATAGCTTAAACTTATGGAAAAGCAAGTCTGTCAGTCAGTAGTTATTAACAAGCAAGAGGGTTGGAGAGGTAACAGGGCAACAGGACACAAGTTTACAAAACCTATAGGAATAATGTGAAATTTTAAGATCTTAAATAATAAAATTACCCAACCTTTTCACTCTAAAGGTCACAGGGTTAAAATTTTAGTTTATGTCTCAGACTAAAGCAACCTGGGTGGTCTACACCCCAAATGGCATATGTCCACTTTTCAAATACAAGAGTACAAGTGTCTGGAACTGAGTTGGCTTGGCAGTGTTGCCGAGGGGCTATGGCCCAAGAATGTGTGGGATTAACCAAAAATGTGCTTAGAACATTGCACTTCTCCTTAGTAGTACAGAGTTATCCTTTTCAAGAGAAGCAAATACAAATAAGTAAATTTCTTAAAGCAAAGCTTCCACAGAAAGTGCCTTCTAAATGGGTGCTATCAAATGAGGCTCATCATTTTCTCAAGTGAAACAGACTCCCATCCTAAGTACATTAGCATTTTTAATTTCTTTTTTAAAAAACAAATAAAATCCTATTTGTTTTCAAATACCATAAATATACTTTATTGTATAAGGCCAGGATTCCAACTCTAGTCCAGGAAGCTCTGAAGGAAGATGGGGCTGTCTGCTTCTATTCAGAGCAAAATTATGGCCAATGAATATTCATTAATAGAGGCTGGCTTTCCTTTCCTCAAAGGATGTGGGACCTTAAAACAGGTTTATATGGGACCCCAGTAAATTTCACATGTGAATTTTAATGCTAGTTAACCAAGTCTTACTCTAAAGAAAGAGCTTTTCAGTCACTGTACTTTAAAAGAGAGAAACAAAACCATCTTTTCTGGGTGATGACACATATCCATCTTTGTGCCTAAGCAAAACGGAAATAACTGAGGAAATGACTGAACCTCTAGTTACGTTTTCAGACTTTTGAAATACAGTGGTATGCTTAAGTTTGAAACTTGGGTGGGCATGGGGGTGGAGGGGAAACGTATCTGTGCTGTCCCTTTCTGCGGACAGAGACATCCAAACCAGTAACTGCTAGAAGCCAAAAAAGAAAGAAGCAAAATGGACAAGCCTATTCCATTTCCTGTAAGTGGTTAGTTCCCTGCTTTGTTAAATCTCTTACATGTATCACTGCTAATGCCTCTGTCCAGGGTGGTATGCAAAGTGGGCAGAACGTTTTTCCCCCTTGCACTCAACATTTCAGCTAAACAACTGCAAATTCCCAGGAAACTTTCGCTTTGAATTCAGTGTGGATCAAGGGCAATATTCAAATCCTTTTTAAAGCACAATACCAGGAGTTTGAGGCTTTACTTTGTTCCAGCTGCATTTTCTAAATGGGTGGATCTCCATCAAAGTGGGAAATAAATAAAAGCGGGGGTGGGAGGGAAATCCCTCCCCCCAGTTGTTGTCATCCATCTAAAACAGGCAATACTTATGAAATACCTCTGACTCTTGTTGGGGTCGTAATAGACTTTAGCCAATCCATTTCCAGTTCCAACCATGATCTGGTTCAGCTTTGGATGCCACAGGCAGCGAACAACACTCTGCAAAGGAAAAGCGCAGTGGTTGACTAAAGAGGCCAGATAAAAATGGAAACAATCCTGCTGGTACTTTGATGGCTAGTCTACTATATCAAATATCATCCTGATGGTTTACCTCTAACTTTCAGACATTTTCTTTTAAACCATAAAGTTGTGTTCCTGAAGTAAAATTCCATTCCATCACTTATTATCTGGGTGATACTCCATAAAAATAAAAAAGATGTTCTCTTCCTGACATTATCTCCCTTTCTGGACAGCCCTGAAACCACAAAATTAGGTTTCCCAGGTCCATTACCACGTGAGGCTGGCATCATGGAATGCTAAATCCACATAACTCAGTTACACTTACCACTGAAGCGAATTTCATGCTCTTACACACATACAATATGTCCCTCTGGACAGCAGATTGAGACCAGGTGGTTATTGTTTTTAGTTCACAAAGATCCAAATCTCATAAAGCTTTTTCAGAAACAATGCACATTTGTAGGCATTTAATAATGTCTCCCTATCTATGAGATAAAACAGCAGGACAACAGCAGAAGTAAAACAGAGATACAGAATACAAAGACTTGACATTAACCTGAATGAAAAGCTGTTTAAGAGAAGGTTCACTGGAAGTTATGATCCTATGAATTCATTACTGGTAAGGAAAATAAGTGGTGCTCTGGGGCTGAAAAGAACCACAAGTTCTCAGTGAGAACTATAACCTGTTTTTAATTTTTGTCTGTGGTAAGAGGGCAGAGGTGGGAAGGATAGCGTGGATAGAATTAAAGGGAAAAAAGATGAAGCTAATGTTAGTAAACAGAAACCCCATGTACTAGGTTCTATAGAACTCACTCTGATAGAACAAGATATGAGTGGAAGCATTAATTCAATGTTTATTAATAATCTATCACTTGTCAAACTATATATAGGGACTAAAGGGGAAAAGGGTATGATTAGATATTAGCATTTTATAGTTCTAGTGGTAAAATGAAAATCATGACTACGTCTCCTAAATCTACTTTGGGCTGAATTTCTTTGGTTCCTTGTCTCTATTCATTCCACTCTTTTGTTAAGACGGAGTATCTTGAAATCTCTCAGATCCTTTTTGATAGAACATTGACTCCCAGCTGGGCATGGTGGCACGCGCCTGTAGTCCGAGCTACTCAGGAGGCTGAGGCAGGAAGATTGCTTGAGCCTAGGAGTTTGAGGCTTCAGTGAGCTATGATTGTGCCACTGCATTCCAGCCTGGGTGACAGAGTGAGACTCTGTCTCTTAAAAAAAAAAAAAGAAAGAAAGAAAGAAAAAAACAAAGAAATAAAAATTCTGACTCCCATGTGAATGGCAAAAAAATAGGCCAAAAAAAAAAAAATAGGTAAATGGCTGCAAACCCTTACCTGAGATTCCAGAGGAACTAAGGAGAAAGCTGAAAAGAGTCTACAAGACTTTTATTTAATTCATATCTGATTTAACAGACTTACTCTAGAAGAGTGGTTCTTAACCTATGTACCACTGAAGAGGATTGGGATATTGTACAGAGAAAATCAAATCAGAATGGCTGTGTTTTCCCCATCAGTTGGGGGGAAAATTAAGTTAAAGGGGCAGGTTTTCACAACTTTAGGCTTGCTTTCCACAATTTTTCTCAAATCTATGGTGCCTGCTACCCAGGCTAGCAAGTTCTAAAAGATGATAAAACAAATATAATAGTGAGTAAATATTAACAGAAAAACTTGAAAAAATAAGATATATTTAATTTGATAGTTTGGGTATTTTTGGGGGGGGGGGTTGTTGTTGCTTTGTACCTATGCTTGTAAAACCTAGTTTATAATGCATACATATAAAAGTCACATTTTCTCCTAATAAAATTGCTCCTGGTTGGGAAGATGTAATTAAGTATATCAATAGCTCATGGTCTACAAAGTGCAGCTTCTAGGTGCTCCACCACTGAGACTAATTTGAGATAGACCACTGGAAATTCCCAGATGGCCACAGCCAGGTATATGGAAACATAAGGAGAGTCACAAATATAACTTCATGAAGTCATGTTTATGAAACCCTATGTAGAAGAAATCCATCTGAGCCAAGACTCATCTCTTTTAGTCTTTGCTTAAATGTCATTGCTATTCAAACCACCCAATTTAAAACTGTGCCCCAGAACTCCCCTTAGTCTGCTTTTCTTTTTTTATAGCATGTATCATCTTTTAATATAATATATAACTTATTTATTAATGATGCTGATTGTCTGCCTTCCCCACTAGAACACATATTTCATGGGCAAAGATCTCAGTCAGTTTTGTTTGGCAACATATCCCAAGTGCCTAGATTAGTGTCTGGTGCTCAAAAAATGTTCACCAAAGGAATGAATTAAAAGCTACAGTTCACCCATGCCTAAATGGATTGCTTTGCTAGGTAGAGCTGGAGACAATTTTCAAATTAAAATCATTACTCCATGAGAAATAATTTGATTTCCTCATATCATTATTATACTCAGGTATCCTACAAATGTAGCAGGGTTAGATTCCTCCTAATGTGGTCCTAGAGAGAGAGAATGTACATGAATCACAGAATAATGAAAGCGGCTGTCAAAGGCTTTCAGAAATCTCAGCCACCCATAAATGGCCCAGGACAATATTAAGGGCACAGTATTAGAGTTATTTCTCTTTCTTGGTTCTCTAGAGGTCTGGCTCAGCAGTCTAAGATTACTAGTTCTCAAATATGTTTTCAAGTGAGCAGGGTGCAGAATTGGAAAAGATCCACAATGTAGGCCTGATAAATTCCAAGACATCCAGCCAAACAGGCAGTTTCCAGGGGCAGCAGGTTACTGTTACTCTCTCCCTCTTCACTGAGGGTGTAAATGTTAGAGAGAAGCAACTGCCCAAGCCAACAGACCAAGGTCCGATTGCTTTCCAGGGAGTCCAAGGACACCTCACCTCTATTCCTGTTCACATCCTGTACCCTCCAGAGCCTTTACACACACATATAGCTGATTAGTATATGTTCTTACGGAGAAGCATATTTACCCTCCTTTCATGCCGAAACAGGGAGAGGCAACTAAGACCCCTTAAACTAAACAGTCATTCCAGAGCCCCATGCACTGTGGCAATGAGTCACTAAAGCAGCAAATGAGAGGCCAGTGAGCAATCTGACTTAGGCAGAGGATACTTAAGGCTCAATTACCCTAAGACCAGTTATTAATCAAATACTACAAGGATTCTAAAACACGAAATGAAGAAACAAAATTTAAAGCCAAAGGTGGGTGGGCCTTTTTTGTTTATTAATATTTATTGTGTGTGTTTAGCTAACCTTTGTAAACTTTGCAGCTAATGCGGCTCCACATTTTATCCTGTCAAGGAAATGCATCTTATAGCAGAGAGCTGGCTACCTGCCAAACCAAACAATCCCTGAGACTGCGGCAGGGCTGGGAAGCAAGCTGAGCTGCCACGCTGCTAACTTGTCAAACATACATACCGGATTTGCTTAACAACAATGCGACACGTGCCTGCTAGAAGCCTAAGGAACCAACATCAGAAGACAGATGAGTTATAAATACTTAGAAAGAGTACAATCCCTCGATCAACCAACCACCCCAAACTTTCTTCATCCTGTTCTTGAAGAAGTGCTTCTTTACTGGGAGCGTGACACATTCAGACCTACGGATTCACTGAGAAATGCAGCAAATAAAGCATAGAGAGCACATTTGAATAAAAGGACCAGAGAACCAGGAAGGAACATCAAGACATGAGATCTACAGAATCAAAGAGAAAGCCCTCACATTATATCATGAGATTCCAATGGCAGAAGGCCACTGCAGTGCAAAGAACTAGGTTCTGAAATTAGTCTGCATATTTTAATAAACTTATTTGCTTAATTAAATTGACAAAGTGTTTTATTCTTACACTAATCTACTTCATTTCCTAAAACATGTGGGTTCACTAATGGCTTCCTCTAGCTGCCAAAGCTGAACTTTACATTTCAGCACAAAATGAAGCTTATTCTTTTAAACCAAAGCCCATTTTCATTTTAACCCTTTAATTTGGTAGTGGAGGGCAACCACAAATTTGCCCAAAAATAAGAGACAAGAACTGGAATAGGAGACCATAAGCATGACTAGAAGGAGTTACAAGACCTTAATGTGCTCAACAGAGAGATTTTTTTCTTCTCTGCAGAGACCAAAGAAAAAAGAGAGGGGTAGGCCGGGGAGAAAGAGAGCACGATGTCGAGCTAGCAGTGTCAAAATTCCAAAATAGGAATTTTGGAATTACCCCTTAGCAAAAGTGAAGAGACCACAAAAATTTCCAAATAATTTATTTCTGTGGTTATTTTGTTTACTTTTAGAGGAACCAGGGAAGCAAATAAGGGGAGGAGGAGAAGGAAACCAAAGAGAGAAATGATTTACATTTTAGGACATGGTAGAAAGGGAATTATTAGGTACTGGAACTTTATATTATTTAATATAATTGAGTCCTCACAAATACTACAAAATTAATAATCTCATCCCATCTCACAGATGAAGAAACTGAGGCTGTAGACAGTGGTAACTTTCCCAAGGTCACATAATAACTCGCACATAGAGGAGCTGGGTCAATAAGCAGGTTTCTCCAACTCCACTGTTCATTCCCTTACTACTTAACCATGCAAAGCCCTATTTGGAAAGATGGGGCAGAAAGAAGGTAGCTGACATTTAATCATATCCAAACCCACCTAACCCAGTAGAAACCTTAGCAAGTTTGTATTAAAAAGGAGTTATTACTAAAATCATTTTTTTAAAAAGCCCACTAGTTCCCAGTTCACAAATGTTACTATAAAAGAAATCAATGCCTGCGTAACATCTTAGGGATCTGCAATGCACATATCTAAACACCGCCCTTATTCTACATGCTAAAAGAAAGCCAACAGCCTTCATAACTTTATACCTTAAACATGATTATGTTGAAACTCCATTTCCGGATCCTCCACAGCTGCTGACCCATACTGTAAACCAAACTCCATCTGGTTTTTTCACGTTTGGTTTTTGTCATATAGTACAAGAATGGATAAGCTAATGCAGTGATTCCCTGAACAAGCATTTTTCACAATTTTCAAATGAAAAGCCTGACACCTGTCCGTGAAGGAGTCTGTTACACAATTTTGCAGACTTGTATAGAGGCAGTCTTAGAGTTACAGACATCCTCGGGACTATCCAACACATTTGAATGGGTGTGTGTGTGTGCGTGTGTGTGTGTTTGTGTGTGCAGATTCCAGACACTAAGAAAGAAGATCAAGATGTGAACCCAAAACAAATAAAAAGAAAACAGATAAAAACAAAAAAAATACTGGAGAAAGAACTTTCTTCAGACTTCCACAAGCCCAAGATATTCTTCACAGAGAAAGAAAAACTGTTTTCTATATTAAAATATTGGGCCAGGGAAGTATAAGAGTAAAATGGGAATTGTTTCAACTTTTCCAGGCTATTTGTCCTGTCTTTGTTCCCTCCACTCTCTCCCAAAGCCTTGCTTTTCTCAAACTTGGGATGGCCTTGCCACATGCATGGGCCACAAGACTTGGCTTCATCCCTCTGAAGTTCAGGAAGCAAACATGGTGAGTAAGCCCCAGTCTCCAATAACTAAGACTCATCACCACCTCCTGATCTCTACAGATATCCCCTCAATGGAAAAGTTTAAAGGCAGACATTTTCTCTACACATCTTGCTAAGTGAGCATATGCCTCTCCTTTTCCCCTCCTCCACATTCCTCCAGTTCCAAGGAAATTCTACCATGGGCCAGACTTTTTTTTTTTTTTTGCCAGAAACTGTCTTTTTTTTTTTTTGCCAGAAATCTTCTCAATCTTCTCCCTTCCCTATCCTGAAAAATTCTCTAATAGGCCAGATAGGAGTGCAATGGTGAAAAGAAAAAATGCCATAGTACTTTCATAAATGTGGGGGCTGCTGCAGAAAAACCAAATAAGGGAAAGTGTTGCTTTGCACCTGTCATACACATTTGATACAGATGCATATATTATGCATTTTAAAAACTGGCATCTAATTATCAAATTAATTCCCAGAAAACTCATGAAAAATGCTTTTACTAAAATAACTCATTTACAGTCTGTGCTATAAAATAAAGGTAACCACTAAAGCAGCAAAAATCTGGAACCTGGTAGTCATCCTTGGCACTAAATGAATCCCATCTGTATCTGATAATAAACCTGCTTAAAGAATTTCATCATGAGAAAAAGTTCTCAGAGAAAATGGAAGGTCTCTTGGGAAGTAAAATTAAATACAATTTTGTTCATCTAATTCAAAACAGTAAAAGTTTGCTCCAGCCCTGTTACTTGAGAAGAATTTGTGAAGGCAAAGAAGGCATAAGTAAAGACTGAAGAAAGTCTGGTAATTATTCTTATTAATGATAGTCTGTGAGTAGGAAACAAACAGGAGACTGGGAACAGAAGTCCACAGGGTGAGTGACCCAGGTGGGTGGTCGTCCTACAAGGCAAATGACCCCAGAGGTCCCACCTCATGGGATCCACTTAGATGCAGCAGAGCTTCCCACTGGTGGGCACAGAATGGGATACCAAGATATGGTAGGTGTGTCAAGATATGGAGCCCCTCATGCCTAAGAGGAGCCTGGGGCACTGGGGCCTCAGGCTAGTCATTTCTAGAGAAGAGGAGCCTTATCTGTTTATATGACATATTATCATTTATTATGGAGACCAGGTTGTGAGAAGGCATGGGAAGCACTATATGGCTATTTCTCTTCATTTAAGACCCACAGTGTAAACCAAACTCCACATGGTTTTTCTATGTTTGGTCTACACAGACCTGGGCTCCTTTACATTTCTTCATTTATCAACAGAGATAGGCATAAAGATAATGACCATCAATCCTATGTTTATATAAATAAAACAGTAATGCATGAAACTTTTTAAATCTCCAACTGCTAGATAAGAAATATATGTAATCAGATCTTGGAAATCATTAAGTATGTAAAACCAAGAAAACACAGGAAAAGCTGAATCTTCCTGTATAGACGAACTACGCAGGATATGTAAAATATTATTTATCTTACTATAGTACAGGTAAAGATGTTTTAAATATCATACTCTTTTATTTAGTCCTTTGGGGGTCTCACAACCCATCCTCCTACAAGACCACTATCTATCATTTCCAAAAAGGAAAAATACTATCCCGGGATACATTTTAATTATAGAACTTGTTCTTCCCCACACTATATATAATTGTGAAAGTTTGGCCAGAATTCTGATAGAACAGCTGGAAAACTTGTTACCAAACATCATTCATCAGATTCAGGCTGAGGGAGAAAAACTGTCAGAAAATCCTACAAGACATAAAGTCCTTCACTTGGTCCATCAGTGGGATGTGATACGGTGCTAGGGTTAGACAATGGAGCTCTAGTCATTACTGTATTATTTGTTTACACATTATGAAAAGAATAGTATCATTCTGAACATTTTTAAACATCTACAAATCAAGTTCTCTTTTTTATATTTTATAGAGGAAGTATGTTTCTCCCTAGTGAATAAGTATTACCTAATAATAATAAGTAAATATAACAATATAATAATAAAATTAAGTACTACCTAGTGGCTGATTCCTTATCTAGCTTTGCCATTCATGGCAATCATGTCTACACAAGTTTAAATACCTATTAAATAAATTTAAATACTTATTAAATAAAACATCAAACTTTTGTGTAGAGAAGGGGAAAAAAGTTCCTGTTTAATCAAAAGGGATACACTGACTATTTCTATTGTTTCAAAGGACTAGAAATAGAAGCAGAAAAATCTTCATTTGCAAATGCTGGCACTACTAAGGAGTGGATGTTTTTTAATATAGCTTGTAATGGGGTTAAATGATACTAGGAAATGGATAAACTATTAAACTGGATAAGCCCTCCTTTTGGTCCTCATTCTTTTGCTCACGAAGTCTAAGGCAGCACGTGATTGGCCCTTCATCTCACACTGTAACTTCCCAAATGAGATCACTGTTAAATAGGTGGTCATAGGAAAAGACACTTCGCTGCAGGGTTTGAATCTGGATTCCTACAGTAAACGTTATTTCAAAGAAGAGAACATAGAATAGAGAATCTAAAAAACTGCATCTGAATCAAGAATCTGCTAGTTACAAAAAATTTATAAAGTTATTATTTTAAGAGAGAATGAGGCCAGGCGCGATGGCTCACTCATCGCCTTGGGAGACTGAGCTGGGTAGATCACCTGAGATTGGGGGTTCGAGACCAGCCTGGCCAACGTGGTGCAACCCTGTTTCTACTAAGAAAAAAAAAATTGGCTGGGCATGGTAGTGCACGCTTGTAATCCCAGCTATTAGAGAGGCTGAGGCACAAGAATCACTCGAACCCAGGAGGTGGAGGTTGCAGTGAGCTGAGATCACACCACTGCACTCCAGCCTAGGCAACAGAGAAAGACTATGTTTCAAAAAATAAAAATAAAATTAAAAAGATTTTTTTTAAAAGAGATAATAAAGATGAGAAAAACAAAGTGATAAGTACTATATCACATCAGTATTTGTCCCCTATTCTAATGAAGAGTAATGATTAGACTTCTGATAAAATAAAGTGTCAAATTCAAACAAATAACTTTTGCTTCAAAGCACAGAGTATATTTTACAAAATAGATCCAGGAAACATATCATATTCATTAACAGTGTAACAACCAAAACAAATTATATTCACTAGAGTTTAAATTACCAGTATTTTAAGCATCTGCAGTAAATCTGTGTTTCCTCTAATGAACCCAAAACCTGGCTATTTGCAATGAATCTGAAAAAAGGATCATCTAAAGTTTTAAAGAAGTAGACAATTAAAATAAATGTATACTTCTTTTATCAATCCTAAAAGAAAATGTGGCCGGGTGCGGTGGCTCTCGCCTGTAATCCCAACACTTTGGGAGGCCGAGGCGGGTGGATCACAAGGTCAGGAGTTCAAGACCAGCCTGGCCAACATGGTGAAACTCCGTCTCTACTAAAACTACAAAAATTAGCCAGGCGCGGTGGCAGGTGCCTGTAATCCCAGCTACTCGGAAGGCTGAGGCAGGAGAATCGCTTGAATCCAGGTGGCAGAGGTTGCAGTGAGCCGAGATCGTGCCACTGCACTCCAGCCTGTGTGACCGAGTGAGACTCCGTCTCAAGAAAAAAAAAAAAAAAAGAAAGAAAATATATGCACTGAAATTCCAAATTGATTTTTAAAAACTATTAACCAAAAAATAAAAACTTGAGAAGGTGGTAAGGAATAGGCCATTACAGTTAGTCCCAACAAGAATATAAGAGAATAAAATGTAATAAAAGGTAAAGCAAAATTAATAAATACATTTTCACCAAGCATCTACTATGTGCCATGTATTACATTAATAAACATTAGTAATATGATGATGCCCTTACCACCCACATGACACCATCAGCCCTGAGGAGACCCTTACTCCAATTTGGTCACTGGAGAGTTTAGAAATGGCTGAGAAGAGAGTATCAAAGACAACAGAGGTATGGAGAAAACAAGATCCACAAGGAAATGTTAACAAACAAAAAGAACAAAAGACTAAGCTTGGTTCCCTCAGACAAAGACAAGACTGAACAGTAACTTTATAATCTTCAAGGAAGCAGAGGATGTTAACCAGCTGTTCTCCAACTCCATGAGGACCAGAGCAAAGGATGTAGGCTCTAAACATGAGAATGTGAGGCTAAAAATAAAGAAAAAAATGATCTGACGGTAAGGGATGTCATACACAGAAATGAACTCTTTAGGGAAGTTGTAAAATCTGTTAAGTCTAATTTTTATACAGGAGAGTTACGTCGTAGTGTGCAGGTAGGCAAGAGGAATGAGCTCTGGAAAATAATATTGAGAAACTGGGCCAAGTATGCTTAATACCAATGGCAGCTAATTAAGCAAAAGCCAGTAGCTCTGCCTTGTGGCACAGTTATGTCAAGGGAACATACTGCCCAAGTAAGAGGGGTGACTCATTCTAGGATCAATGACATTATTTTATTTCCTACCATATGAATGTCCCTCCAAATGTGCAGCTAACTTAGAAGCTTCCTCCTAAGCACATTTGCTATAATCTGTACTGTTTCATTTTGTTTTTTCCATCACCATTGTAGACAGTAGAAACATACTCCATTCAGTCTCTCCCTCTGAATGTTGTTTAAAAACCAGGACAGAAGGCATAGGGTTTTTCAGAGACCTACATACTTTTCAGAGACCTATCTGAGGACTCTGAAAAGTAAACAGTAGTAGGTGGATTTGGGAAGAAGTCCATAATTCAAAGTATCAGTCAAGCAGAAGTGAGTTACCATTTCCCCAACTCTAGCCTCCACCAATAATAATAATAATAAATAAATAAAAACAAAAAATCTATGGCAAACAAAACATCAACATTTTAAATAAAGACGGGATCAGTCCAACTGAGTTTTCCTTTTGCCTTAGGCTGTAATACAGCTTGGCACAGCACTGTTACTGATCCCATTTTTATTTTAAAATTTGGTATTTTATTCACCATAGATTTTTTGCATTTTTTATATTGTTGCATTAAAATGTTACTTATCTTGATTACTAAGTGTCTTAGTGTCCCTGTAAACTTTGTGATTGAGGAAAGCATCTCACTTGCCTCACCCTAATCCTGGCCCTGTCTGTGGAAATATTGTCTTCCACGAAACCAGTCCCTGGTGCCAAAAAAGTTGGGGACCGCTGATTTATATGACATTCTTGAAATCACAACACAATAATTATGGAGAACACATCAGTGAATGCCAGGGCTTAGGAGTTGGGGGTGGAAGAGGGGGTGTGTGTGTGACTATAGAGGGATAGCAAAAAGGAGCTTTTAGGGGGTACTGTTCTGTATACTGATTGTGTTGATAGTGATTACATGAATCTATACATGTGTTAAAAACCACAGAACTGTATGCTTTCTTAAAAAGATCAATTTTACAGTATCATAATTTTTTAAAATAATAAAAAGGAATCAGCACTAAACTAGTTCCTGTCATCTTCCCTACCTAAAAACATGTTAAGATTTGATATCGTAGATATTAGCAGTTAAACCACCAAGAAATCTGAGGTATCTTTTCTCTTTACTCTCATGTGCCTACAAATAAACATTCAACTGTATTCTTCAAATCTGAAGAACAACTGCTCTGGAACCTTCATAATATGATACCTCTAGGTGAATGAGAACCAAGAAGTAATTTAATCAAGTCTTATTGATGCTGGCTTAGTAGGTGAGCCCAGCTGAATTCAAATTCCCATTTAAATTATATGTGTATGCTGCTTGCTTTAGGAAATTCCCCAAAAAGGTTTAAGTTTTTCAAGGTGGTCTTGTAGTCCAAATTATGAAGGCAGCAAAAATGCAACATTGTTTTTCACCATATTCCACTGGCATCTCTTTTCTTCAGTGATTAAAGAAAATACTCCTAGAGATAGCAGTAGTGAGTGACCACTGCACTTCTTGACAGTAAAACACTGTCCTAATAAGCCATGCTAGAAGTTGGCTCTTGACCCTGGAAAAAAGATAGGGGCAGAGAAAGAAACATGTACTGGCAAATTTACACTAAAACTCCATCATTTTCTACTTGCTCCCAGTTTTCCTATCAAATATTCATACATCTTGGAAGACCAAGAAACAACCAGTGCTCTGAAACTCCACCTTTCTGTTCTCAGTGAGCAAGTGCTCCACACACCTATGTTAGGTATACTGTCCTATCACTTGGCTGTGGGCAAATATAATATTTTTATTAAATACAAATATGTTACTCAGGCTCCCTCTAGGATATGCATTGTTTAATCCTCCTAAAAAAAGTGAATTACAGTAAAATTTCATTAAGCTGATATCATGTTATTCAAAATAATACATAATTCAAAGCAAATGCTATTCCCTAGTCAACCAGCTGCCTGATTGCTCCATAATAAAAATCAGATAATGGAAAGCTGGTTAATTCAAAGCCCATTTTTTCCATCTCCTTGTGTTTCACATTAAGGAGGTTTCACTATATTTTAGAAGGCAGACAAATGCCAAATGTAGTCTTTCAAGTTTATTTTCAGTTAGCATTTGCAGTGCTGATAGCTCAAGTTCTCCCTGTGTAATGCTACTCCTTGTATGACTCTGGGCAGAGACAATGCTTGACTCCTTTATTTCTAGAAACTTAGAAGGAGGTGCCATTCTGCCTGAGTTGGGACTTTATATCAGTAAAACAGATAAATACTCTATTCCCAGTATGAAATGAAAGAACAGATGAGTTCCTCAACTCCTTCAGAATCAAACTTTCACGGGCATAGTATCATTAATTTGTTTGAAGTGAATTCCCAGATCGGCTATATCTACATTCAAATGTAAGAACAAAGATACATTCCAAAGCCAATTCTGAGGACTTCTGGAATATCCATTAATTTGAATTACCTTTCTGCTTCCTTCCCTAAGTACAAATAATGGAGGCTGACTATAGTCTGAATGGCCGTATGTCCCTTACACATTATAAATTAAGATAAATAGCTAGGTTCATAAAGGGTCTATTATTTCATGGCCCTTTTTATCCATTTAGTCTTCCTCTTCAATCTCTCTGAATTAAAACATCAATATTCTCTCTTAATAAGAACACAAAAACTTTTTTTGTGAAATGAAAAGTGCTAACACATTCATTTCCAGAATATACTTTTTAAATTTATGTTATGCATAATTATGTTACATGTGTAATGTGTAATTATACATAACATATAAAATGTTATGTATAATTTTATATGTTATATATAACATTTATACCACACCAGGCCTTTTCAATCAACTTGAAAATGTTAGCACTTTCATTTCCACAATATATACTTTCTCAAACTGTAGAGTTAGCCTCTTGAAAACAATGATCATCATAATACTTCAAACTGACAGAAGGCACCAGATACTTAATATTTTCAGTTTTCTTTTTTAGAGAACATGAATGAGGTATGCATATTATACATTGCATTTCTCACAGGAAAGGGATATTCTGAAAAACAAGCCATGATAGAAGGAAGTAAAAATATAAGATAATCCTTGTTCTTTACTATTTAAAAAACATCCCAAAGAAAATCAAATATTATCTAGAAATCAAAAATGAGGTTTTTTCTTCCTTAAAATACCTTTACTATCATATTTCTTATGTTAATATTAAGATTTTCAATCAACTATATATACATATATATATTTTTTTTTTTTTTTCTTTTTTTGAGACAGAGTCTCACCCTGTCGCCCAGGCTGGAGTGCAGTGGCGCCATCTCAGCTCACTGCAACCTCTGCCTCCCAGGTTCAAGCTATTCTCCTGCCTCAGCCTATGGAGTAGCTGGGATTACAGACTCCTACCACCACACCTGGCTGATTTTTGTAGTTTTAGTAGAGACAAAGTTCATCATGTTGGACAGGCTAGTCTTGAACTCCTGACCTCAGGTGATCCACCTGCCTTGGCCTCCCAAAGTGCTGGGATTACAGGCATAAGCCGCCATGCCAGGCCTTTTCAATCAACTTTAAAATGTCCAAGGCATACTAGTTGAAAATATCAAAGCATATTTCCTTTTCTGTTGCTTCAGAGGCTATATGCTAGGTTATGCTAGATGTTATAGCAGTGTTTTCAAAAATAAAGGTTTAGTTTTTTAATTCTTTCTTATCCTCATTTTGTTCAGCCAGTATTTACAAAACTAGAGGTCTCTCACCAAAGTACCTAAGCAAACAAATAAATTAGAAAATAAGTTAGGCTCAGGTGTAAAATTTCTGGCTTTTTTCCTTTCCTCCTTTTCCCTCTTTACCCATGGGAATGCCTGCTATCTCTGAAATTATTGCCAAAAGTGAATGAGGTACAGAGACCATGAAACAATATCAGGTTAAAACAACCTGATTAACCATGCTTAAGTTAAAAAATATAAATGGTAATATACTGGTACAATTGCATAAACCATGTCCCTTGGTTCATACTAGTTAAAAAGAAAATTCTATTAGTCATTTCACAATAAATTATCATTTGATGAAAAACTACCAAGCTAATAATATTGTTATTTCAGAATATTTCCCTAAATACCGGCTCTTAAGAAAAGCTTAAAATTTAATAATTTCATCTAAATAAAATTAACTTTAAAAATTGACATGTCATCACCAAGTTGTATTTTATCCATTCTTTCTTTCCTGTGCTTTTATTGTATAAAACAGAGTAATGGAAGCCCTTTACATAATACATAAAAAGCATAAACTGCTGTCTTACAAAAAAAAACAAAAGTGAATTTGTAAACTCAAGATTCAAGTTATATTCTGGAATTCATCTTAGAAAAGAGGCCAAGCATACTATTCAAATCACAAAGAATTAGATAACAAATGAGGGGAGAGAGAGAGAGAGTGTGAGTGTGAGTCTGTGTGCGTGTGTGTGTGTCTGTGTGTGTGTGTATTACTCTGTTCTCACACTGCTAATAAACATATACCCTAGACTGAGATATTTATAAAGGAAAGAGGTTTAATTGACTCGCAGTTCCACATGGCTGGGGAGGCCTTACAATCATGGTGGAAGGTGAAGGAGGGGCAAAGGCATGTCTTACATGGTGGCAGGCAAGAGAGCAGGTGCAGGGGAACTCCCATTTATAAAACCATCAGATCTCATGAGACGTATTCACTATCACAAGAACAGCACGGAAAAGACCCGCCCCCATGATTCAAATACAACCCACCAGGTCCTTCCCACAACATATGAGGAGCTACAATTCAAGATGAGATTTGGGTGGGGACATAAACAAATCATTTCAGTGTATAATTTGAGGAAATGCAATTAGACTACAAGGGAATGTCTAAAAATTTTAGCAGAATTGTAAAATGCGTGCAAACATCGTATGGTGAAATAGCAAATGTTAAAGAAACATACACCATCTCCTAGCAAACAGACTTGAGAATCTACAATGAACAGAGAAAGGAAATTTTTCAAAGAATATGACAATGCAGAGAACAGAATTAAAACAAGTTTTGGGTTTTTAAAAAACTTTGTTTCAAAAATAATTATAGAAAATGCCCTTGCTATATTTTTAAGAAGCTATGTTTTTGTGAAGATAGTTTTTAGTTAAAAGGAATAACTGCATAGACTGTTAACATCTTCTGACTGAAAACAATGTTTGGCTCCACATATGTATACTGAGCCTGGTGTCCTAGAATATAAGCATGTAGGGGTTTATTCTGTTTTAGAAGAGGGCGTGGGAAGAGCGTAACCAATTATATGTGTCCAGTAAATGAACACATCTAGGATAGACATAATGCCATCACTGTCTGTGCCTTAGTCAAACAAGTACACTACTAACTGCTGATATTAAGAATCTGAGATGCTGCCTTTTATGCAAATTAAAACTCACACAGTTAAGTTCCTTACTACCTTGGAGTGTGGTATTTCCAACACAAAATTATAAAAGAGGTGTCTTTTGGCTCTTCTAGCAAAGTGTCCACCTTTTATTCATTCCAAGAAATGTATTTTTTTTTTTACATTCCAAGAAGACGTAAAACTTGGGACAATAGGTCAAACGGACTGTTAAAAGCCCCTTTATTTAACATAGCATTCTAATATATAAACAGAAAAATGATGCTGTTTGATGTTAACAATAACAATAAGCCTTCACCCTCACTAAATCAACAATTTAATAGGACTCTTTGGGGTGTGTGGTTTTGTTCCTATTTGAAGTTCTCTCTTCATCCATCTATTACAATGGATCTCATAATTTGTCTTCCAGCTTTTCTCAGATGATTCAATATTGTATGCTCTATTTATTTAATGAAATTTCTCCTTTCTTAGTTTCATTTGCCCGTCTCTTAAATGATGACATTTCTTAGGGCTCATTTTTCTATCCTTTATTCCCTTACCTTAATCAAACTCATCAGCAATCAACATTTCAACTATGCACTATAAATGTTTTTACCAAAACTGTCTCTTCTTTCTCTTATGCACCAAACTTATTAAACCATCTGCATACTGAGTATCTCTACACAGAAGTCCTACAGGTATTTCAAGCTCAACATATCAAGAACAGAATTCACTGTCTTTCTTCCAAAATCTGCTTTATTTTATCTCTATGTATTTTTACGTCAATGAACATTCACCCAGTCTCCCAAATTATAAATTTCTGGCTTCATCTACACAGACTCACCAAATCTGATAAAACTAAACCTTGTATTTCAACAAGAATTAACCATTTCAAAACTTAGATCTGAATGTGTCTTCCTCTGCTTTAAAAAAAAAAGACACAAGATAGTCATCTTCTAATTGTATACAAGACCAGTTTTACCTTTCTAACTCTAGATATCTCTCTCCTGCCTCACTCTCCAAAGACACACCTAACCGAAGATTTACACATGATCTACAATATGCCTTATTTGCACTTCCCAAGTATATCTCTCACTCATTCAATTAATATTAAGAGCTATTTATGTGCCAGGCACTGTTGAAAGCATCGAGGATACTGCAGTGAACAAAAAGTTTCCGCCCTGTGTGACTTACATCCTGGTAGAAGAAGACAGACGAAACCAAACAAATATACAATGTATGAGGCAGTGGTAAGTACCACGGAGAAAAAGATCTACCTATAAAAGTAACACAGAGAACAAAAATGTATCATATTATGAGACACTGATTTTTCCAGCAAACAGTATGTTCTTCCTATAAACTACAGAAGCCCAGCATGTCTTTAAAAGTGCAATCATATGTCTACATCCCTTAATTTATTTACAGTTCAACTTAAGCTACAATTTAAAAATACATCAAGTGTGATACTGAAATGTACAGTCATTTAGAGGCATAGTAGAACACAGCTTATTTCTGGAACAACCAATCACAATAATTTTACTTTCTGAGATGAAAGTTGATAGATTCAATTGTTTTCTTTGATTCTAGTGTTTTAGTTGGCTCCTAATGCACCCAGAAAAAGCACTGTGAGTGCTGGCACATTTCAAATTACGTCATGAGATTAGAATCTATTAAACATAAGTACTCATCTAGAATTAATCTCATTGTTATTTCGCTTTTCCTATAATACTCTATACCGTGGTTTTACATTCAGAACCCACAAATTAAGACTTCATAGTAATACTAGAACATTAGAGACAGGAGTTTTTTGCTGGTAATTTAAAAACAGTTGTTCAATTGTCTGAGTCACGTAAGTGCATAATATGTCTCAACTGTTTACAAAGAGTCGAAACAACTGGAAAAACCTACATAAGAGCACTGTTTAAGATATAGGATATTACTAAAAGATTTGACAATGAGCCAAAGAAAATTTACACAGACATTAATTGGCCTGTTTCATACTCAGAAAATTACAATGATTTGCTTTACCATGTAAATAATAACATACAGCTTAAAGGAATTCAAATTTTCCTCTGGGAATTTTCATTCTTATTGTATTACATGTGGCTCCAGTCTCAGTCTCAGGACATGAACAAATGAATGAATGCATGAGTGAATGCTGGTGTTTTAGTGTTCATATAAATCTGTAAAGAAAACTAATGCGTTTTTTTAAGGTGTTGAAGTTAAATCTGAAATGTTTTAAACTTCCAAATAATTAAATAGCAATTAAGTTCAGCGCAAGCTGAGCCTGACTTTAATGACTACAACCCACACAAGCAGAGTTCTGTCAAAGTTTTCATGGTTTCCGGAACAATGTTAAACTTCATCACTTATTAATCTTTCACTTCTGTCGATAATCCCTAGATCCTCACAAACATGCCCATTATGGGATGCTCATTTCTGTATCCTACATGATGATCATCTTCCTCACTCCTCAATTTGGTTGGCAGAGAGGGAAACCCAGCTGAAATTCCTACTAAAGTGTAGGTCCATAGGAAATATTGGGTTGTGGAAAGGGATAGGGTAGCTCAGCCATCCACAACATACTGATAACTCCTACGCTAGAGTGAAAAGCAGCTATCACCGTGCTCTAAGGGCCAGGCTTATATTCTACTTAACAAACAAAACCAAAAGATGGGTAAGAGGCAAACTTTAGGTATTCTCAAGGCTGAGGAGAAAAGAATATACGTACCGCATCTGTGATGTCTATTTCATACACCCTTTGGAAAGTCCTACGCTCAAAGAAAACAAGTTTGCCACTGCCACATCCTCTTTGAATAGATGTACCAGTGACTATGAGCTTATCATCTGGACTGAAACAGCAGTCAGTCCTACAGAAAAAAAGAGTTTACGAGTATAAGCTTATGACCTCCACAACAGTCCAGCAATCATTAGTGAATTAAATAAAATATAAACATCTCTGTAACTCCTATATAGGGCTTATGAGTCAAGCACTTATATTAATTTGTTTAATCGTCACAATAATCCTATGTGGTAGTTATTATCCACATTTTACTGATGAGGGAACTGAAGAAAATAATTTAATTACATCTTGCACACGGCCACAAAAGTAAGTAGCACAGCTGGGATTCAAACTTAGGTAGTCAGACTCCAGAATCTGTGCTTTTTAACTTCTACATTGTAATTTTTTTAATGTAAAGGAAGTATTAAAAAACTCAATATAGACATTAAGAGTGTCTACGGACAGATATATATATGACTAATGTCTAAGTAATGATTATTTTGGCCACTTTAAAAACTATTTTCACTAACACCACTACCATTACCCCCAAATAATTTGAGTTATATCAAGTTGAGCACCATGAAATGAGCCACAGGTTGCATTGCTGGAACCTAATTGATGGCTATGATTCCAAGGCTTTTGTTGTTAGCAGTCTGGCCATCTGATTGTGACTAATCTAAGACATGACCCAAAGAAGTTATATAGTTAGCATTACTTGCAACAGGTATAATAGCTCAAAAAATTACCATCAGAAGTTATATAGTTAGCATTACTTGTAGCAGGTATAATAGCTCAAAAAATTATCATCAGCTATAAACTCATGTTTGTTTGTTTTAACATAAAATGCCATGGGCAGCAGACATGTTAGAGTTAGTACTGCATTATCATACAGCTTTCATACAGCTTCCTTCCCTTGACACTTCCATTATCTTCATGCTCTTCTCTGTTGATCATTATTTCATTTCTACCAAAATAGAACAATTTGCCTAAGCACCAATTATAGGACTTAGAGGTCAAGTTTTGCCTCAGCTGCTTCAAAAAAACCTTTAAGTTTCAGGTGCCAATTTAGTAGATTGGAGATAACAGCGTTCAGCTACCCACAGCAAGACAGTCTGAACAAGTGAAGGATGCTGAATTATTGATTTGAATGATTTAAAAAATGAGAAAATAAGCTGTACTATAAATGCTCAGTAATATTAAAAACTGCCTTGAAGGTATTAGAGCTCAATTTTTTTTTTTTTTTTTTTTGAGATGGAGTCTGGCTCTGTCCCCCAGGCTGGAGTGCAGTGGCACAATCTTGGCTCACTGTAAGCTCCGCCTCCCAGGTTCACACCATTCTCCTGCCTCAGCCTCCCGAGTAGCTGGGACTACAGGCGCCCGCTACCACGGCTAATTTTTTGTATTTTTAGTAGAGACGGGGTTTCACCGTTGTTAGCCAGGATGGTCTTAATCTCCTGACCTCGTGATCTGCCCGCCTCGGCCTCCCAAAGTGCTGGGATTACAGGCGTGAGCCACCATGCCTGGCTGACTAGAGCTCAAATTTTTAAAAACCACAAATTTTAAAAGGCCTACCTTGTCATTTGTACAATATTAAAAGAACAACTGAATCTCTTAAAATATATTTTACTACTCCAAGACTTGTGCGTGCATACAATACACACAAACACATGAATAAATCAAATACATAATTTTAACTTCAAAAAAGTTCTTGAAGTCTGAGGAATGTGAAAAATAAAAAAAATACATATTTTTCAAAAAACAGATTTTGATCACTCTCTCAAGTCTCTTTTCCAGAAGATCTAAAAGACATATGATATAAATTAACATTAAAGTAAAAGTACTTCTTTTCCATTCTTCTATGCTGATCAAATATTTAAAATATGCTACTTACATTGGGAACATGGTGGGAAGACCCGAGGCTGAAAAAAGTGGTTTATTAAATTGTCGGATGTCCCATAATTTTAATGAATCGTCACCTGACAGAGGAATGAGGGGAAAAAAAGACAGAAAAGTGAATTGTGCAAAAAGAACTCGCTCCCAGTTTAGAGTCTGCTAAACTTAATGTATAACTGTAAAGAAGAAAGGGAAGGGGAAGGGGAGAAAGAGAGAAGAAAGAAAGAAAGGAAGAAAGAAGCTAGATTCACACAAGCATGTTTTACTTTTTTAACCGTTCAGAGAGCTTAAAAAGCGGTAGTCGCAAGAACAGTTGAAAGCTATTTGATAATGAATTGGGCTTCTGGAAATTACTTTCCAGATAGATGTAGCATCTGCAAGCTAGAAGGAACCCTGGAGAATCTACTCTAAAGTATGATATTAGAGCAGATGGTAGTTCCCCTGTGGTGTATTTGAGCATACGTTACTTCTTGAGAAGAGTTTAATTTAACAACTATCAGGACTGAAAACAGTTCAATCCACAACAGATTCCTTTTCCCACTGGTGTATGGGTAAAGCTATCCATTAACATTAATAAGGGTGAGCCATGTGATTCCCTTCTCTCCAGTGTAATTCTACCTATAGCTATCATTCTTCACTTTGCTGGGGAGTACAGCTTTGCCAAGCTATTTAAAGAATAATGAGTATTTCTAAGGAATCACTTTTTGTGTTCGCTTTGGCAGCACATATACTAAGACTGGAACGATACAGAGAAGATTAGCATAGCCCCTGCACAAGCATGACATGCAAATTTGTGAAGTATTCCATATGTATCTTAAAAATAAATTTTTAAAAATCCCTTTTTAATATTTCTATAGGACGAATTCCTGAACAGAAAAGCCAAACTTATATACATAATGTTTTCGCTGTTCTTTCTCCCCAGTGCCCACAGCTGAGACCTGCCTCAACCCCTTGGGTCCAATAAGGAATGAGAATCAGGTGCAAGTGAGGAGAGTAAAGAGTTCAGTAAAAATCCCCATTTTTACAGCGAAGCTTCCTCTGAAACCCAACTTTTGGCAGGTGCACTAATCCACAATTGGCTGGACTCAGGACCTGCTTGTACTGGGAGAACTTTGTAAGGCTCACCTTTGGAATGTTACTGTATTGCTTTTAGTCTGGTTTTTTTTTGTTTTTGTTTTTGTTTTTTGGTTTTTTTTGAGACAGAGTCTTCCTCTGTCACTCAGGCTGGAGTGCAGTGGCATGATCTCAGCTCACTGTAACCTCAGCCTCCAGGTTCAAGTGATTCTCCTGCCTCAGCCTCCCGAGTAGCTGGGACTACAGACATGCGCCACTACATCCAGCTAATTTTTGTATTTTTAGTACAGACAGGGTTTCATCATGTTTTCCAGGCTGGTCTCAAACTCCTGGCCTCAAGTGATCCACCTGCCTCGGCCTCCCAAAGTGCTGGGATTACAGGTGTGGGCCACTGCACCTGGCCTGCTTTTAGTCTTTAAAAAAAGGTTACATATCTCCACAATCTTCAAACAATAAGAAAACATTAACCTGTATTAATTCCATCTAATCCAGCGGGTTATGCAGCTAGCAGAAGCACCTTGTAACACCCTGAGGACTCTTTGCTGAATAGACTTCCATCTGCCATATTGTATACATCCAGGAAGGAAAACGATGGAATACAGCATACATGTGGTATTGACCAATTAAGTTATCCAAAAGCTAGTGTGTGTGTGTGTGTGTGTGTGTGTGTGTGTGTATACACATATACATATACATACACACACACACACTGTGTGTGTGTGTGTGTGTGTGTGTGTGTGTGTGTGTGTGTGTATGATGGAAAGGAAATTAAGAATTATCACCAAAATGGCTTTGACTGAAATAGACTTAGTTTTATACTTCTAAGGGAGCAAATATGAACTGGGTAATTACTCAGTTGAGTAATTATGGGCTCACCTATTTTATCACCTGTGAAGAATTTTCAAGCTACACTCTCCCTTTTTCCCCTCTTCTCCCCTAACTCCACCTCAGAGACTTGGATATACCATCCCAAAGATGCAAGAGTGGATGTAAGAACTCCTAAGTGGAGCAATTATCATTTGAAAACTTTCCCAGGGGATTCAGATACACTACTGGGATGAGAACCATTGTTTAAAATAAAGAATATATAGAATTTTAATTGGGAATCATCTCTGAACTCAAGTAGCAGGTTAGAATTGATGGACCAAAATACATATTTTATACATATCCACATTTGCCATGTGTATCATAGAGAATTACATGTACATGTGCTTTGATTTTTTAAAGTTATACAAATGAGAGTAGTTTAGATACAACAGTAAAGTTTCCTTAAAGAGAATCTGAATGAGTTCCCCAGGGTAAAAGGACAGGGACTAGTTAAATTGAGGGGAAAGCTGTGCCACATCTCTTGCCTCTCTCTTCATTTCCACTATCCTATACACTGGGTTGTAAAGTCTTTCAGGAAAAGGATTCTGTCTATGATGTTTACAGTTTACACCCAGCACCTAGCATAATGTTAGCTAATAGTAGATGCTCAATATACAGTAGTCGAGTGACTGAATGAATAGCTAAATATAGCACTGTTAGATTCACCTGCCTAAAGGCCCTCTGTAGCATAGTTCCCATCTACTTAACCATGCTATTAGTATTTCTTTTCCTTATGTGATATTTAAGACCCTCTGTAACATGGCTCCAAACTACTTACCATGCTATTTCTTTTCTCTCCCCACAAATAGGTCTGTAGGAAAATCTTCAGCTATGTCCCATACTCTCCCATAATGCTGCCTTCACTATTCTCCATCTCCTTCTATCAATACACAACCTATCTATGTGATAAAGATTTAGCAAAAAAATTAGGAAGCTATATCCAACCATACAAATGTGGATAAGTAAACTTACAATATGATCATATAGAACTGTTTTTAAAAATCTCATCTAGATATAGACTTTTTTTAAAAAAACTAAATTGGGTTAGTATTTGAACTGGCAGAGAAAAAAAAGCAATGGTCAAGCAACAAATAGAAGACTTTGAAGTACCAGACACAGAATTATAAAATGGTATAGAAAGAATATAGGTGATCATCTATAAACTTCCCAAGGCAGAAGCAAGGATCATTTGTGGAGGCTTCAAACTCTTATGGAATTTGAATCTAAATGAAAAACTTAGGCCAAAAAAAAGTAAATATTTAAACATTTTACTTGGTAATTTTTAATACAAACAATGTTGCAAAGTTAGAAATGTATTTTAATGAAGAAATCAGACTGGCAAAGGTGCATTAACAAAAATCAAAACAAGCTTTACTAAACACTAGGATATTATTGTCATATTTGTTAAAGATGATTATTTTATATAGAGAAATACATCAAAAAGAAAGCTTTTAACCTACCTCCACGAGAGGCAAGGACATTACCATCATAGGAAAAAGTCACGCAAGAAGTGTCTGTGCCCGAGTCATGAGCCTGTTTATAGTGGAACTTAGGATGAACCTATTCACAAAGACAAACAAAGTGTTAATATCTCAACCTCAATTCAGAAGAGAACAGTTTTGTGGCAAGAACATTTCACTTTATCATGATGAAAATAATACACACCTATAAGCAAAGTACTAATTTCACATGATTATAATTTGCTTTCTAAAAAAAAGAAAAACCAAATGGCTTTTAAAAATATCCATTTGCTTTAATAAAGAACGGAGAAGGTAAGTCCTAGCAGGAGACATTTTTCCAGATTGCCCTAGCAAGCTCTATACAAGAGAAGACTACAATAACTTCTTCTTATTTACTTCTTCATATTATGCTTATAAAGTTATTGGGACAATTTCCAGTATTTATCTGAAAGAGCAAATATAAATCAAAATTACAAATGAGCACATTATTTATTTACCCCAAAATATTTATTGTATTCCTAGGATATGCCATACACTCTGCACATGGTTGGAGGTCTTAATGTGCCTGTGGAATGAATAATGATAATAATAACAGCAGCTAACTCTTATACAACGCTTATCATATCCTAGGCACTATATGCTTTCCTATCTTGCCTATTTAGTCCTCACAATCACTCTGTAAGTTAGGTTCCATTATTATCATCTCCATTTTATAGTTTGAGAAACTGAGGTACAGAAACTTAAGGACCTTGTCCAAGGCCACACAGTTTGTAAGTAGTAGAGCTGGGGGTTTGAAACCAAAAAGACTATTCTTAAATACTTCATTATAATCCTTCTCTTACTGATTTATCTTAATAGTATTTTTACTTCTAATGTTGTTTCTACACAGTTAAAGACTTGTAATTCTACACCAATCTTGCCACTCAGTTATGACTCAGTAACTGGCACGAGGTACTAGGAAGTCAATTACCTCAAAAAGTGTGGTCTATATGAACAAAGACATTTGGTCCATTAAAAACTTTCTCCCCTACATAGCTGTCATTAATAGAGTAACCTCTATAATAGGTGTGTGTGTGTGCGCGCGCGTGTGTGTACCTGTGTACCCACACACACATGCCATGCTGGCTAATTACACAATGGTTCTGGGCCATTACCAACTTTCCTAGGGTAATTCCATAGCGAAAGACAGGGGCACTGCTGGTAATGACAGCATGTGAGTCCCTCCTGGGAGCCACAGGTGGTAATGCAAGTGAGCTCATCTCCATTGCTCTTGTAGCAACCCTTATGAAGAATGAGTCACAAAACAGAGCTCATGTACTTTGCCCTCCAAATAATATCCCTGACACCCAATCCCTGGGCTTACACCTAAAAAAATCCAGTAATGAGTACACCACCTTACAAAAGCAGGCCAGTTCATTTAAAAAATAATAATAATCTGTATATATTGAGTGAAAACTGGCTTCTCAGTTCTTCCTCTGGGTAACAGTCTTGGAATTTTATATTAGTTATCATGCTTCCATCTTTCATGGATACAAAGAATTCATTGATTCAACGGTTTTTTTATTGGATATCAACTGTATGTATGGCAGACACTCAGTTAAGCAGAGAAAACACAAATGTGCCCAGATAAACATAGCTTCTAAAAGACTTGGCAGTCCCCAGAAAGGATACAGATCAGCACACAGAGCGACAAGTGCTACAATGGGGAAATACAGAGTAATACGTGAGCACTGAGAAGGTCCTAACCCAAACTTGACAATGAGGGAGAAAAGAGGGGCAAAAATAAATCAGAGACCTAACAGATAAAGTAGAAGTTAGCAGTTGCAGGAGCAGGAGGTGAGGGCAAGAAAGAGTATTTCAGTCAGAGGGTACTGCACTGTGGTAAGCCAAATTTTTACCCTTGTGACCTCTGCCCCCTAGTGTGATGTCCATAAATACCTTATATGGTCAAAGGAACTTGGCAGGTGTAATTATGGTTACTAGTCAGCTGACCTTAAAATAGGGAGATTATCTTGGATTGCAGGTGGGGCTGAAGCAGTTGCATGAGCTACAGTGCCGACAAGAAAGTCACAGAAATGTGAGGGAAGAGGAACTCAGAGAAATTTGAGATATGAGAAGTGTTTCACATGTCACTATCGACTTAAAGATGAAGGGGGCCACATGTCAAGGAAACAGGGATCTGAGTCCTGCCAACAACCAATGAGCTTGAAAGAGGACCCTGAGCACATACCAAGGCAATACTCTGATTTTAGCCTGGTGAAACCCTGAGAAGAGAATCCAGCCACACTGTGCCAGACTTCTTACCTATAGGAAATGTGAGAAACCAAAGGCATGGTGGGGAAATGATATGAACAGGCCCCAGATATCAAGGCTGTATAAGCCATGGGATATGGTTTGGATCTGTGTCCCCACCCAAATCTCATGTCAAATTCTAATTCACAATGTTGGAGGTGGGACTTGGTGGGAGGTGACTAGATCACAGAGGTGGCTTCTTATGAATGGTTTAGCACCAGTCCCTTTGGTACTGTCCTCATGATAGTGGGTGAGTTCTCATGAGATTTAAGTGTGTGGCACCTCCCTCCCCCTTCTCTTACTCCTGCTCCTGCCATGTGAGATATCTCACTCCCCCTTTGCCTTCTACCAAGACTGTAAGTTTCCTGAGGCATCCCCACAAGCCAACCAGATGCCAGCATCATGCTTCCTGTATAGCCTGCAGAACCATGAGCCAAATAAACCTCTTTTCTTTATAGATTATGCAGCCTCAAGTATTTCTTTCTAGCAATGGGAGAACAGACCAATATACCATGTTAAGGAGCTTAGATTTTACCCTGAAAGCAAAAGGGAGTTGCTAAAGGAGTTTAGGCAGAGGAGTAGCATGACTAAACTTGCTTTATTATTATTATTATTATTATTATTATTATACTTTAAGTTATAGGGTACATGTGCACAATATGCAGGTTTGATACATAGGTATACATGTGCCATGGTGGTTTGCTGCACCCATCAACTCATCATTTACATTAGGTATTTCTCCTAATGCTATCCCTCCCGCAGTCCCACACGCCCCAACAGGCCCCAGTGTGTGATGTTCCCCGCCCTGTGTCTACATGTTCTCATTGTTCGATTCCCACCTATGAGTGAGAACATGCAGTGTTTGGTTTTCTGTCCTTGTCATAGTTTGCTGAGAATGATGGTTTCCACCTTCATCCATGTCCCTGAAAGACATGAACTCATCCTTTTTTATGGCTGCATAGTATTCCATGGTGTATATGTGCCACATTTTCTTAATCCAGTCTACCATTGATGAACATTTGGATTGGTTCCAAGTCTTTGCTATTGTGAATAGTGCCGCAATTAACATACGTGAGCACGTGTCTCTATAGGAGCATAATATCTGATCCTTTGGGTATATACCCAGTAATGGGATGGCTGGGTCAAATGGTATTTCTAGTTCTAGGCCCTTGAGGAATCGCCACACTGTCTACCACAATGGTTGAACTAATTTAAACTCTCACCAACAGTGCAAAAGTGTTCCTATTTCTCCACATCCTCTCCAGCATCTGTTGTTTCCTGACTTTTTAATGATCGCCATTCTAACTGGTGTGAGATGGTATCTCATTGTGGTTTTGATTTGCATTTCTCTGATAATCAGTGACGATGAGCATTTTTTCATGTGTCTGATTGTTGCATAAATGTCTTCTTTTGAGGAGTGTCTGTTCATATCCACTGCCCTTTTGATGGGGTTATTTTTGTCTTGTAAATTTGTTTGAGTTCTTTGTAGATTCTGGATATCAGCCCTTCGTCAGATAGGTGGATAGCAAAAATTTTCTCCCATTTTGTAGGTTGCCTGTTCACTCTGATGGTAGTTTCTTTTGCTATGCAGAAGCTCTTTAGTTTAATTAGATACATTGTCTATTTTGGCTTTTGTTGCCATTGCTTTTGGTGTTTTAGTCATGAAGTACTTTCCCATGCCTGTGTCCTGAATGGTATTGCCTAGGTTTTCTTCTAGGGTTTTTATGGTTTTAGGTCTAACATTTAAGTCTTTAATCCATCTTGAATTAATTTTTGTATAAGGTGTAAGGAAGGAATCCAGTTTCAGCTTTCTACAGATGGCTAGCCAGTTTTCCCAGCACCATTTATTAAATAGGGAATCTTTTCCCCATTTCTTGTTTTTGTCAGGTTTGTCAAAGATCAGATGGTTGTAGATGTGTTATTTCTGAGGCCTCTGTTCTGTTCCATTGGTCTATATATCTGTTTTGGTACCAGTACCATGCTGTTTTGGTTACTGTAACCTTGTACTATAGTTTGAAGTCAGGTAGCGTGATGCCTCCAGCTTTGTTCTTTTTGCTTAGGATTGTGTTGGCAATGTGGGCTCTTTTTTGGTTCCATATGAACTTTAAAGTAGTTTTTTCCAATTCTGTGAAGAAAGTCATTGGTAACTTGATGGGGATGGCATTAATCTATAAATTACCTTGGGCAGTATGGCCATTTTCACGATATTGATTCTTCCTATCCATGAGCATGGAATGTTCTTCTATTTGTTTGTGTCCTTTTATTTTGTTGAGCAGTGGTTTGTAGTTCTCCTTGAAGAGGTCATTCACATCCCTTGTAAGTTGGATTCCCATTTTATTCTCTTTGTAGCAATTGTGAATGGGAGTTCACTCATGATTTGGCTGTTTGTCTGTTATTGGTGTATAGGAATGCTTGTGATTTTTTCACATTGATTTTGTATCCCGAGAGTTTGCTGAAGTTGCTTATCAGCTTAAGGAGATTTTGGGATGAGACAATGAGGTTTTCTAAATATACAATCATGTCATCTGCAAATAGGGACAATCTGACTTCCTCTTTTCCTAACTGAATACCCTTTATTTCTTTCTCTTGCCTGATTGCCCTGGCCCAGAACTTCCAATACTATATTGAATAGGGGTGGTGAGAGAGGGCATCCTTGTCTTGTGCCGGTTTTCAAAGGGAATGCTTCCCGTTTTTGCCCATTCAGTATGATATTGGCTGTGGATTTGTCATAAATAGCTCTTATTAATTTGAGACATGTTCCATCAATACCGAGTTTATTGAGAGTTTTTCTCATGAAGGGCTGCTGAATTTTGTTGAAGACCTTTTCTGCATCTATTGAGATAATCACGTGGTGTTTTTCATTGGTTCTGTTTATGTGAGGGATTACATTTATTGATTTACGTATGTTAAACTATCCTTGCATCCCAAGGATGAAGCTGACTTGATCGTGGTGGATAAGCTTTTTGATGTGCTGCTGGATTCAGTTTGCCAGTATTTTACTGAGGATTTTTGCACCAACGTTCATCAGAAATATTGGTCTAAAATTCTTTTTTTGTTGTGTCTCTGCCAGCCTTTGGTATTAGGATGATGCTGGCCTCATAAAATGAGTTAGGGAGGATTCCCTCTTTTTCCATTGATTGTAATAGTTCCAGAAGGAATGGTACCAGCTCCTCTTTGTATCTCTGGTAAAATTCAGCTGTGAATCCATCTGGTCCTGCACTTTTTACGGTTGGTAGGTTATTAATTATTGCCTCAATTTCAGAGCCTGTTATTGGTCTGTTCAGAAAATCAACTTATTCCTCATTTAGTCTTGCGGGGGGTGGGGGGTGGTGTATGTGTCCAGGAATTTATCCATTTCTTCTAGATTTTCTATTTTATTTGTGCAGAGGTGTTTATAGTATTCTTTGATGGTAGTTTGTATTTCTGTGGGATCGGTGGTGATATCCCCTTTATCATTTTTTATTGTGTCTATTTGATTCTTCTCTCTTTTCTTCTTTGTTAGTCTTGCTAGTGGTCTATCAATTTTGTTGATCTTTTCAAAAAACCAGCTCCTGGATTCATTGTGTTTTTGAAGGGTTTTTTGTGTCTCTGTTTCCTTCAGTTCTGCTCTGATCTTAGTTATTTCTTGCCTTCTGCTAGCTTTTGAAAAGCTTTTGCTTTTCTAGTTCTTTTAATTGTGATGTTAGGGTGTCAATTTTAGATCTTTCCTGCTTTCTCTTGTGGGCATTTAGTGCTATAAATTTCCCTTTACACACTGCTTTAAATGTGACCCAGAGATTCTGGTACGTTGTATCTTTGTTCTCACTGGTTTCAAAGAACATCTTTATTTCTGCCTTCATTTCGTTATTTACCCAGTAGTCATTCAGGAGCAGGTTGTTCAGTTTCCATGTAGTTGAGTGGTTTTGAGTGAGTTTCTTAATCCTGAGTTCTAATTTGATTGCACTGTAGTCTGAGAGACAGTTTGTTGTGATTTCTGTTCTTTTACATTTGCTGAGGAGTGCTTTATTTCCAACTATGTGGTCAATTTTGGAATAAGTTTGATGTGGTGCTGAGAAGAATGTATACTCTGTTGATTCGGGATGGAGAGTTCTGTACATGTCTACTAGGTCCGCTTGGTGCAGAGCTGAGTTCAAGTCCTGGATATCCTTGTTAACCTTCTGTCTCATTGATCTAACATTGACAGTGGGGTGTTAAAGTCTCCCATTATTAATGTGTGGGAGTCTAAGTATCTGTAGGTCTCTAAGGACTTGCTTTATGAATTTGGGTGCTCCTGTATTGGGTGCATATAATTTAGGATAGTTAGCTCTTCTTGAACTGATCTCTTTACCATTATGCAATGGCTTTGTCTCTTTTGATCTTTGCTAGTTTAAAGTCTGTTTTATCGGAGACTAGGATTGCAACCCCCGCTTTTTTTTGTTTTCCATTTGCTTGGTAGATCCCCCTCCATCCCTTTATTTTGAGCCTATGTGTGTCTCTTCATGTGAGATGGGTCTCCTGAATACAGCACACTGATGGGTCTTCACTCTTTATCCAATTTGCCAGTCTGTGTCTTTTAATTGGGGCATTTAGCCCATTTACCTTTAACGTTAATAATGTTATGTGTGAATTTGGTCCTGTCATTACTGATCCTGTTATTATGATGTTAGCTGGTTATTCTGTCCATTAATTGATGCAGTTTCTTCATAGCATCGATGGTCTTTACAATGTGGCATGTTTTTGCAATGGCTGGTACTGGTTATTTCTTTTCATGTTTAGTACTTCCTTCAGGAGCTCTTTTAAGGCAGGCCTGGTGCTGACAAAACCTCTCAGCATTTGCTTGTCTGTAAAGGATTTTAGTTCTCTTCCGCTTATGAAGCTTAGTTTGGCTGGATATGAAATTCTGGGTTGAAAATTCTTTTCTTTAAGAATGTTGAATATTGGCCCCCACTCTCTTCTGGCTTGTAGAGTTTCTGCTGAGAGATCCACTGTTAGTCTGATGGGCTTCCCTTTGTGGTTAACCCGATCTTTCTTTCTTGCTGCTCTTAACATTTTTTCCTTCATTTCAAGCTTGGTGAATCTGACAATTATGTGTCTTGGGGTTGCTCTTCTCGAGGAGTATCTTTGTGATGTTCTCTGTATTTCCTGAATTTGAATGTTGGCCTGCCTTGCTAGGTTGGGGAAGTTCTGGATAATATCCTGAAGACAGTTTTCCAACTTGGTTCCATTCTCCCCATCACTTTCAGGTACACCAATCAAACATAGATTTGGTCTTTTCACATAGTCCCATATTTCTTGGAGGATTTGTTCATTTCTTTTTACTCTTTTTTCTCTAACCTTGTCTTCTCACTTTATTTCATTAATGTGATCTTCTATCACTGATACCCTTTCTTCCACTTGATTGAATTGACTATTGAAGCTTGTGCATGAGTCACGAACTTCTCGTGCCATGGTTTTCAGCTCCATCATGTCATTTAAGGTCTTCTCTACACTGTTTATTCTAGTTAGCCATTCGTCTAACCTTTTTTCGAGGTTTTTAGCTTCCTTGCGATGGGTTCAAACATGCTCCTTTAGCTCGGAGAAGTTTGTTATTACCGACCTTCTGAAGCCTACTTCTGTCAGCTCGTCAAAGTCATTCTCTGTCCAGCTTTGTTCCATTGCTGGTGAGGAGCTGCGATCTTTGGAGGAGAAGAGGCACTCTGGTTTTTAGAATTTTCAGCTTTTCTGCTCTGGTTTCTCCTCATCTTTGTGGTTTTATCTACCTTTGGTCTTTGATGTTGGTGACCTACAGATGGGGTTTTGGTGTAGATGTCCTTTTTGTTTATGTTGATGCTATTCCTTTCTGTTTGTTAGTTTTCCTTTTAACAGTCAGGTCCCTCAGCTGCAGGTCTGTTGGAGTTTGCTGGAGGTCCACTCCAGACCCTGTTTGCCTGAGTATCACCAGCAGAGGCTGCAGAACAGCAAATATTGCAGAACAGCAAATATTGCGGCCTGATCCTTCCTCTGGAAGCTTCGTCCCAGAGGGTCACCCACCTATATGAGGTGTCTGTCGGCCCCTACTGGGAGGTGTCTCCCAGTTAGGCTACACAGGGGTTAGGAACCAACTTGAGGAGGCAGTCTGTCCATTCTCAGAGCTCAAACGCCATGCTGGGAGAACCACTGCTCTCTTCAGAGCTCTCAACAGGGACATTTAAGTCTGCAGAAGTTGTCTGCTGCCTTTTGTTCAGTTATGCCCTGCCCACAGAGGTGGAGTCCATAGAGGCAGTAGGCCTTGCTTAGCTGCAGTGGGCTCCACCCAGTTCAAGCTTCCTAGCTGCTCTGTTTACCTACTCAAGCCTCAGCAATGGCGGACGCCCCTCCCCCAGCCAGGCTGCCGCCTTGAAGTTCGATCTCAGACTGCTGCGCTAGCAGTGAGCAAGGCTGTGTGGGCGTGGGACCCGCCGAGCCAGACACAGGAGAGAATCTACTTATCTGCCGGTTGCTAAGACCTTGGGAAAAGTGCAGTATTTGGGCAGCAGTGTCTCATTTTTCCAGGTACAGTCTGTCACGGCTTCCCTCGGCTAGGAAAGGGAATTCCCCCGACCCCTCGCGCTTCCCAGGTGAGGCGATGCCCCGCTCTGCTATGGCTTGCCCTCCATGGGCTGCACCCACTGTCCAACCAGTCCCAATGAGATGAACCAGGTGCCTCAGCTGGAAATGCAGAAATCACTCATCTTCTGCGTCGATCACACTGGGAGCTGCAGACCAGAGCTGTTCCTATTTGGCCATCTTGGAAACCTAAATTTGCTTATTTTTAAATGATCATTCTGAACACATGTGAACAGACTGGGAATATTCTGTTCCTAGGACAAACGAAACTCTGCTACCAACCTCAATAAGGAAAATTTGCCACTTCCTTATATCCCATCAAGTTACCAACTACTAAACTCTAAATGAAACTTTTGGAAGATCTTATAAACAGTGGTAGCAGTTTACCCAAAAGTCCTGTACTTCATTTGGCCTAAATGAATTTAGTTTTTTATTTGTTTGTTTTAAAAGTTTTGTTTGTTTTTAATGTTAAGCAATACGTATAGATATCCAAATAGAAGAAAGACCTATCATTTCATGAGTGATAAGACAGTTTAGTACAGTAAAAAGGGCACTGGGCCAGGAACCAGGAGGCACAAAATCTAGATTCAGTTCAAGCAAAAGCTAGCATTGTGACCTGGGACAAATTACTTAGCTTGTCTGGTTCACACTTCTGTCTTCTGTAAAATAAAGAGATTGAAGTAAGTGATTTCCAGGGTCATTTACAGCTCTCATGACCCTTAGGGAAAGACAAAACAGGCAAATGCATAATACTTTATCATTCAATTAACTGATCAATATATACTTTATTAATAAGATAAAATCTTGAATGTCGATATTTGAAAATATAAGTAAACACATGCATATAGATGTGTATGCATATATATACCAGTAAACAAAGTGAGATAAAGAACCTTAAAAGTTATAGAATCCAGTGGATTCACATCACACAAACTTCAGTGTGAGCCCAGAGCATGCAGACAGTTCCATATGACAGTCTTAACTTGTTGCTCCAGAGAAGAAAAGAGATGGTATTGTGAATCTGATGCTCCCTAAATTGGTCTTCCTTCCCTGTGCTTTTCACTACCCTGAGTGGGATTCTAAGGTAGAAAGACATATAGCCTTCCAGTGCTCAAGTAAAGAAAAAGTAATCTGTTTCTGAAATTAAAAAAAAAAATTCTGCTAGATCTAACGGGTGATAGTGTAGATACAATATAATGAACGGAATGAGAATATGGGATTTTGACTACAGGTGATTTTGTCTTGCTGTAGTATGAGGAGACTTCACCAAATATTCATCTGCTACATGTTTATGTCTCCTCATTTAGGATTCCCTTTAAAGGAACATTATATTGGAGGTGTAATGTTTTGAAACTTTTAGAATTCATTATTTATAATGCAGAATGAGTGAATATATGCTACAAAACAAGCCCCATCCAGTCTTTCTGACCTCCAACATATTCCATTGCAACACCTCTTTAAAGTAATAAATGGCTGGATATTAATAATTAAGATCCCACAGGAGAGGGAGAGATGCACTCAAAATTAATTCATTTTGTCTTTTAAAGGACCTAATAAAACAAAGAGGCACAATGTCTTTAGTTGATTGAGATGAAGACCTCCCAAATTTTATATCAAAAAGTGCTCTTCAATTATTAACTTCACCTTAACCAGAAACAAAAGTATATTCCAATGAGGAAAAAGAGACAAAGGTGACCTAAAATTTGCATCAAACATCAACACTTGGACAGTCCATTATGACAAATATCCTCACACTTTGAAAACAATGTCAACCTAACTGAAGAACACTTCAGGCATAATGTCGGGAATCTAAAACTGCAACTTGTCCTTTAACTGCTGTTATAATCATCCTAAGCAAAGAATATCGTTCTTTAGGAAGCTGAGATTGATAATTAACTACCTTATATAGGCTTATTATTATTTTTTTTTTTTTTTGAGACAGAGTTTTGCTCTTGTTGCCTAGGCTGGAGTGCAATGGCACAATCTCGTAGGCCTCTTATTCTTAGGTGTGCCTTACACTATGATTTGGAGAATATCAAGACTCAAATATTCACCAAGATGGAAAACGCAAGCACAAAATCCCAGAGTTTTGAAGGCCCTGTCTGGGATCACACAATACAAACTCCCAATTGGAAAAATTGTCTCTATACCTCTTTTCTCAGCAGATGGTCATGGAGCCTCTGGAAGTTCAAAATGCATTACATTATAAGGAATATCAGTCAATTTCTGGAGCAATCCTCCTGCCTCAGCCTCCCAAGTACTGGGACTACAGGCACAAGCCACCACGCCTGGCTGGTTTTTATACTTTTATTTTGTAGAGCGGGGGGTGGTGGTCTCAGTTTGTTGCCCAGCTGGTCATGAACTCCTGGGCTCAAGCGATCTTCCCGCCTAGGCTCTAACTGGCAACAACTTTTTAAGCTGGGTCCAAGACTCACTTCTAACAACTACTCATGGGTCCTGGTTGTCTTCTGTGGCTATGCTGACTAAATCTAGTTTTTCTTCTCTGACAGTCTGACAAATTATCAACAGAAAACTCTGTCTTCCATAAAGTCTTTTTTTTTTCCCTTTCTGAGACAGGGTGTCCTTCTGTCACCCAGGTTGGAGTGCAGTGACATAATCATGGCTCACTCCAGCCTCAACCTCCCAGGCTCAAGCAATCTTCCTGCCTCAGCCTCCCAAGTACTGTGACTACAAGCACAAGCCACCATGCCTGGCTGGTTTTTATACTTTTATTTTGTAGAGCTGGGGCGGGGGGTGGTCTCACTTTGTCGCCCAGCTGGTCATGAACTCCTGGGCTCAAGCGATCTTCCCGCCTAGGCTTCACAGTGTTGGGGGAGATTTGGGCAAGACAGCTGACTACATGCAGCCGGGTGGAACAGCTGCCACCAAGGAACCAGGATGACTGGCACGCTCCTAGCAGATCTTCAGAGGGAAGACACTGCGAGTAGACAGAAGACACAGAAGCTGGGCTGAAGGGGGAGGAAGCTGGGAACTTGTGTGGGGTTAGAGCACACTGGACTCATTTCTGGCCCCCAGTGACTCCTGGGGAGCAGGTGAAGTGAAATGGCAAGGAGCAACCCACTCTCGCCACGGGCCTTTAGAATCCCAGGAGGAGGAGACCCTTCAACCACCATGGACACTTAGTTGGCAGGGAGAGCTGCTTAGAAAAGTAGTAGGGGCAGTGTGCCAGCCAACAGAGTTTGGTGTGGGAGCATCTGTGGTAGAGCACCAGCAGGGATGCCCATACCCCTAGGATTGACTTGCTTCCGTAGAAGACTTTGGCTGTAGGGAAACTGTTTGACATGAACACTGTAGGGGCAGTCTTGCCCATCAGATGGGACTGGTCTGACCTGAATACCCCTAAGTCAGCTGGCCTCTTCCAGGGTCCCAGCCTGGCTAGGTCTGCTTGCAGTGCAGCCTCGGCAACCCTGGGGGCCTATATCATAGCTCCTGCACTGGCAGACCATGCCTGACCAGTGGAGAGCTCCAGTGGGGCAGCCCCCTGTGGCCATGCAACAGCCTGCCCACTCCCTCCCCTCACTGCAGCTTCCCCCAGGCCCACGGCAACCACCTACATCACTCTGCTGGTGTGTGTCTGCATGAGTGGATTTTGCCTTCCCTGCCCAACCAGTGTTTGCCTGTTACCTGTCCTAACACTGTTACTGGTAAGAGCGCACACCACCTCCTCACCCCCACTGTACCACCATTGCAGTCAGTGCCTTGGTGGGCACAGAGCCCATCAGCCCCACCCCCACCAGCACCCCATCCCAGTGCCAACACTGCTGCCAGAGTGAAAATAGAGATGGAGAACACTGGACCCTCCCCAACCCTGAGCAGCCAACCCCTGGCTGCATGAACATGCACAGAGGGCACACACAGACCTGTGCTTGCCAGCTTCCTAACCCCATGCTAATACCACCACCAGCATGACCACATACACACCAGTGTGGGCCCTCATGCCCCTGAGCTGTGCTTCCTCCACTGCTGCTGGGAATGCCTGTGCAGAGGCAGGCACCCCAGTACCTGCTAGCACTGCAGCCAGTGAGCATGCAACCCTTAACCCCTCCAGCCCCCTGCACTGCTGCTACTGTTGCTGTTAGCACATGTGAACAAGGATGGATCCTGCTGCCACCACCCTACAAAATGCTTTTGCTGACACCACCCATCCAAGTGTAATGATCAGAAGTCTGGGGGCATCTCAGCCCCCACCCCAGCACAATGGGTTCCTAATCTCAAGGAGCCAGAAAACAAAGTCAGGTTGTGATACAAGTTCCCCAGAGTTAGAGCATGCAGTCCAGGAGTCGGGAGTGGGAGCGGAGCCTTAGCCCCCTATAATCTTCCAGAAATGAAGCTAGTTGACTGAACCCACATTACACCAAAATCAAATCCTCAAGTCATCAAATAGGATAAAAGAAAAAGAAATCCCAAGGACAGCAACTTCAAAGACTGAAGGAACATCAGCCCACAAAAATGAGAAAGATCCAGTGCAAGAACTCTGACAACTCAAAAAGCCAGAGTGCCTTCTTTCCTCCAAACGACTGAACTATCTTTCCAGCAAGGATTCTGAACCAGGCTGAGACGGCTGAAATGACAGAAATAGAATTCAGAATATAGATAGGAACAAAGATCACTGAGGTGCAGAAATACACTGAAATCCAATCCAAATAAACTAAGAATCACAACAAAATGATACAGGAACTGACAGACAAAATACTACAAGAATTTCATAATGTAATCACAAGTATTAATAGCAGAACAGACCAAAATGAAGAAAGAATCTCAGAGCTTGAAGACTGGCTTTCTGAAATAAGCCAGTCAGGCAAGAATAGAGAAAAAAGAATGAAAAGGAGCATCTAAAACCTCTGAGAAATACGAGATTATGTAAAGAGACCAAATCTACGACTAATTGGCATCCCTGAAAGAGATGGGGAGAATGGAAACAACTTGGAAAACATATTTCAGGATATCATCCATGAGAACTTTGCCAAACTAGCTAGAGAGGCCAACATTCACATTCAGGAAATGCAGAGACCCCCAGTAAGATACTTCATGAGAAGATCATTCCAAGATACATAATAATCAGATTCTCCAAGGTTGAAATTAAATAAAAAATGTTAAAGGCAGCTAGAGAGAAAAATCAGGTCACCTACAAAGGGAAGCCCATTAAACTAAGAGTGGACCTCTCAGCAGAAACCCTACAAGCCAGAAGAGACTGGGAGCCAATATTCAACATTCTTAGAGAAAAGAAATTCCAACCCAGAATTTCATATCCAGCCAAACTAGGCCTCATTAGTGAAGGAGAAATAAGATCCTTTTCAAACAAGCAAATACTGAGGGAATTCATTACCACCAGCCCTGCCTTATAAGCAGTCCTGAAGAAGTACTAAATATGGAAAGGAAAGACCATTAACAGCCACTACAAAAACACACTTAAGTACAAAGACCACTGACACTGTAAAGCAACCACACAAACAAGTCTGCATAATGGCCAGCTAACATCATGATGACAGGATCAAATCCTAACTTTGATACTAATCTTGAATGTAAATACTAACCTTGAATGTAAACAGGCAAAATGCCCCAATTAAAAGGCACAGAGTGCCAAGCTGGATAAAGAACAAAGACCAAATCGTATGTTGTCTTCAAGAGACTCATGACAGCCACAGGTTCAAGATAAAGGGATGGAGAAAAATCTACCAAGCAAATGGAAAACAGAAAAAAGCAGGAGTTGCAATCCTAATTTCAGACAAAACGGATTTTAAAACAACAAAGATCAAAAAAGACAAGGAAGTACATTACATAATGGTAACAGGTTTATTTCAACAAGAAGACCTAGCTATCCTAAATACATATGCACCCAACACAGGGGCACCCAGATTCACAAAGCAAGTTCTTAGAGACCTTCAAAGAGACTTGGACTCCCACATATTAGTAATGGAAGACTTCAACAACTCACTGACAGTACTAGACAGATCATAAAGGCAGAAAATTAACAAAGATATTCAGGACATGAATTCAGCACTGGCTCAAATGGACCTGATAGACATCTATAGAACTCTCCACCCAAAACAACAGAACATACATTCTTCTCATCACCACATGGCACATACTCCAAAATTGACCACGTAATTGGATATAGAACACTCCTCAGCAAAAGCAAAATAACTGAAATCATAACCACCACGCTCTTGGACCACTGAATAAAATTAGGAATCAAGACCAAGAAAACCACTCAAAAAGCCATACAATTATATGGAAACTGAATAATCTGTTCATGAATGACTTTTGGATAAATAATAACATTAAGGCAGAAATCAAGAAGTTCTTTGAAACTAACGAGATACAACATTCCAGAATCTCTGGGACACAGCTAAGGCAGTGTTAAGAAGGAAATTTATAGCGCTAAACACCCACATTAAAAAGTTAGTTAGAAAGATCTCAACTTAACAACCTAACATTACAACTAAAAGAACTAGAGAAGCAAAAGCAAAGCAACCCCAAAGCTAGCAAAAGACAAAAAATAACCAAAATCGGTGCTGAAAAGAAGAAGACTGAGGCACACAAAAAAACCATTCAAAAGATCAATGAATCCAAGAGTTGGTTTTTTGAAAAAAATTAATAGACCACTAGCTAGACTAATAAAGAAGAAAAGAGCTAAGACCCAAATAAATACAATTAGAAACAACAAAGGGGTTATTATCACTGACTCCACAGAAATACAAAGAACCCTCAGAGAATATTATGAATACTTCCATGCAAAAAAAACTAGAAAATCTAGAAGAAATGGATAAATTCCTGGACACATACAACCTACCAAGACTAAACCAGGAAGAAATTGAATCCCTAAACAGACCAATAACAAGCTCTGAAATAAACCAGTAATAAATAGCCTACCAGACAAACCAAGCCCAGGACCAGAAGGATTCCCAGCTGAATTTTTCCAGATGTACAAGAAGAGTTAGTACCATTCCTACTAAACATACTCAAAAACAATTGAGGAGGAGGGACTCTTCCCTAACTCATTGTATGAGGCCAGCATCATCTTGACACCAAAATCTGGCACAGACACAACAAAAAAAAGAAAACTTCAGGCCAATATCCTTGATGAACATCAATGCAAAAATCCACAACAAAATATTGGTAAACCGAAACCAGGAGTATATCAAAAAGCTTATCCACCACAATCAAGCAGGCCTCATCCCCTAGATGCCAGGTTGATTTACCAAATGCAAATCAATAAATGTCATTCATGACATAAACAGAACTAAACACAAAACCACATGATTATCTCAATAGATGCAAAAAAGGCTTTTGATAAAATTCAACATCCCTTCATGTTAAAAACTCTTAATAAACTAGGTATTAAAGAAACATACCTCAAAATAATAAGAGCCATCTATGACAAACCCACAGCCAACATCATAATGAATGGGTGAAAGCTGGATGCATTGATCTTGAAACCAGAAACAAGACAAGAATGCCATTTCTCATTACTCCCATTCAACATAGTATTGGAAGTCCTGGCCAGAGGAATCAGGCAAGAGAAAGAAATAAAGGGCATCCAAATAGGAAGAGAAGAAGTCAATTTATCCCTGTTTGCAGACAACATGATTCTATATCTAGAAAACCTCACAGTCTCAGCCCAAAAGCTCCTTAACCTAATAAACAACTTCAGCAAAGCCTCAGGATACAAAACCAACATACAAAAATCACTAGCATTCCTATACACAAAAAACAGCCAAGCCAAGATGCAATCCCATTCACAATATCCACAAAAAGAATCAAATACCTAGGAATACAGCTAACCAGTGAGGTGAAAGATCTCTACAATGAAAACTACCAAAAAAACTGCTCAAAGAAATGAGAAATGACACAAACAAATGGAAAAACATTCCATGCTCATGGATAGGAAGAGTCAGTATCAAGAAAATGGCCGTACTGCCCAAAGCAATTTATAGATTCAATGCTATTCCTATCAAACTACTAATGATATTCTTCTCAGAAGTAGAAAAAACTATTTTAAAACTATTTCTATTTTAACATTATTTAAAGCCATTTAAAACTACTCATATGGAACCAAAAAAGAGCATGAATAGCCAAGGCAATCCTAAGCAAAAAGAACAAAGCTGGATGCATCACACTACCCAACTCACACTATACACAGGGTAACAGTAACCAAAATAGCATCGTACTGGTACAAGAACAGACACGTAGACCAATGGAACAGAATAGAGAACCTAGAAATAAGGCCACACTCCTACAACCATCTGATCTTCAACAAACTTGACAAAAACAAGCAATGGGTAAAGAATTCCCTATTTAATAAATAGCGCCAGGAGAACTGGCTAGCCATATGCAGAAAACTGAAACTGGACCTGTTCCTTACACCATGTACAAAAATCAACACAAGATGGATTGAAGACTTAAATGTAAAACCCAAAACTATAAAAATTCTAGAAGAAAACCTAGGCAACCTGATTCAGGATACAGGCACAGGCAAAGATTTCATGATGAATATGCCAAAAGCAATCGCGACAGAAGCAAAAATTGACAAATGGGATCTAATTAAACTAAAGAGCTCCTGCACTGCAACAGAAACTATCAACAGAGTAAACAGACAACCTACAAAATGGGAGAAAAGTTTTGCAATCTATGCATCTGACAAACGTCTAATATCTAGCATCTATAAGAAACTTAAACAAATTTTCAAGAAAAAAACAATGCCATTAAAAAGTATGCAAAGGACATGAACAGAAACCTCTCAAAAGAAGACATACATGCAGCCAATAAACATATGAAAAAAAAAAAAAGCTCAACATCACTGATGGTTAGACAAATGCAAATCAAAACCACAATGAGATACCATGTCTCATCAGTCAGAATGGCTATAATTAAAAAGTAAAAAAACAGCTGATGCTGGCAAGGTTGTGGAGAAAAAGAAATGCTTTTACATTGTTGGTGAAAATGGAAATTAGTCGCAGTCTGAGACCAAACTGCAAGGCGGCAGCGAGGCTGGGTGAGGGGTGCCCGCCATTGCCCAGGCTTGCTTAGGTAAACAAAGCAGCCGGGAAGCTCCAACTGGGTGGAGCCCACCACAGCTCAAGGAGGCCTGCCTGCCTCTGTAGCCTCCACCTCTGGGGGCAGGGCACAGACAAACAAAAAGACAGGAGTAAGCTCTGCAGACTTAAATGTCCCAGTCTGACAGCTCTGAAGAGACCAGTGGTTCTCCCAGCACGCAGCTGGAGATCTGAGAACGGGCAGACTGCCTCCTCAAGCGGGTGCCTGATCCCTGACCCCCGAGCAGCCTAACTGGGAGGCATCCCCCAGTAGGGGCAGACTGACACCTCACACGGCCGGGTACTCCTCTGAGACAAAACTTCCAGAGGAACGATCAGACAGCAGCATTCGCGGTTCACGAAAATCCGCTGTTCTGCAGCCACCACTGCTGATACCCAGGCAAACAGGGTCTGGTGTGGACGTCTAGCAAACTCCAACAGACCTGCAGCTGAGGGTTCTGTCTGTTAGAAGGAAAACTAACAAACAGAAAGGACATCCACACCAAAAACCCATCTGTACATCACCATCATCAAAGACCAAAAGTAGATAAAACCACAAAGATGGGGAAAAAACAGAGCAGAAAAACTGGAAACTCTAAAAAGCAGAGTGCCTCTCCTCCTCCAAAGGAATGCAGTTCCTCACCAGCAATGGAACAAAGCTGGACGGAGAATGACTTTGACGAGTTGAGAGAAGAAGGCTTCAGACGATCAAACTACTCCGAGCTACAGGAGGAAATTCAAACCAAAGGCAAAGAAGTTAAAAACTTTGAAAAAAATTTAGACGAATGTATAACTAGAATAACCAATACAGAGAAGTGCTTAAAGGAGCTGATGGAGCTGAAAGCCAAGGCTCGAGAACTACGTGAAGAATGCAGAAGCCTCAGGAGCTGATGTGATCAACTGGAAGAAAGGGTATCAGTGATGGAAGATGAAATGAATGAAATGAAGCGAGAAGGGACGTTTAGAGAAAAAAGAATAAAAAGAAACGAACAAAGCCTCCAAGAAATATGGGACTATGTGAAAAGACCAAATCTACGTCTGACTGGTGTACCTGAAAGTGACAGGGAGAATGGAACCAAGTTGGAAAACACTCTGCAGGATATTATCCAGGAGAATTTCCCCAATCTAGCAAGGCAGGCTAACATTCAGATTCAGGAAATACAGAGAACACCACAAAAATACTCCTCGAGAAGAGCAACCCCAAGACACATAATTGTCAGATTCACCAAGCTTGAAATGAAGGAAAAAATGTTAAGGGCAGCCAGAGAGAAAGGTTGGGTTACCCACAAAGGGAAGCCCATCAGAATAACAGCGGATCTCTCGGCAGAAACTCTGCAAGCCAGAAGAGAGTGGGGGCCAATATTCAACATTCTTAAAGAAAATAATTTTCAACCCAGAATTTCATATCCAGCCAAACTAAGCTTCATAAGTGAAGGAGAAATAAAATCCTTTACAGACAAGCAAATGCTGAGAGATTTTGTCACCACCAGGCCTGCCCTAAAAGAGCTCCTGAAGGAAGCACTAAACATGGAAAAGAACAACTGGTACCAGCCACTGTAAAATCATGCCAAATTGTAAAGACCATCGAGACCAGGAAGAAACTGCATCAACTAACGAGCAAAATAACCAGCTAACATCATGATGACAGGATCAAATTCACACATAACAATATTAACTTTAAATGTAAATGGGCTAAATGCTCCAATTAAAAGACACAGACTGGCAAATTGGATAAAGAGTCAAGACCTATCAGTGTGGTGTATTCAGGAAACGCATCTCACGTGCAGAGACACACATAGGCTCAAAATAAACGGATGGAGGAAGATCTACCAAGCAAATGGAAAACAAAAAAAGGCAGGGGTTGCAATCCTAGTCTCTGATAAAACAGACATTAAACCAACAAAGATCAAAAGAGACAAAGAAGGCCATTACATAATGGTAAAGGGATCAATTCAACAAGAGGAGCTACTATCCTAAATATATATGCACCCAATACAGGAGCACCCAGATTCATAAAGCAAGTCCTGAGTGACCTACAAAGAGATTTAGACTCCCACACAATAATAATGGGAGACTTTAACACCCCACTGTCAACATTAGACAGATCAAGACAGAAAGTTAACAAGGATACCCAGGAATTGAACTCAGCTCTGCACCAAGCAGACCTAATAGACATCTACAGAACTCTCCACCCCAAATCAAAAGAATACACATTTTTTTCAGCACCACCCCACACCTATTCCAAAATTGACCACACAGTTGGAAGTAAAGCTCTCCTCAGCAAATGTAAAAGAATAGAAATCATAACAAACTGTCTCTCAGAACACAGTGCAATCAAACTAGAACTCAGGATTAAGAAACTCACTCAAAACCACTCAACTACATGGAAACTGAACAACCTGCTCCTGAATGACTACTGGGTACATAACGAAACGAAGGCAGAAATAAAGATGTTCTTTGAAACCAATGAGAACAAAGAGACAACATACCGGAATCTCTGGGACACATTCAAAGCAGTATGGAGAGGGAAATTTATAGCACTAAATGCCCACAAGAGAAAGCAGGAAAGATCCAAAATTGACACCCTAATGTCACAATTAAAAGAACTAGAAAAGCAAGAGCAAACACATTCAAAAGCTAGCAGAAGGCAAGAAATAACTAAAATCTGAGCAGAACTGAAGGAAATAGAGACATAAAAAACTCTTCAAAAAATTAATGAATCCAGGAGCTGATTTTTTGAAAGGATCAACAAAATTGATAGACCGCTAGCAAGACTAATAAAGAAGAAAAGAGAGAAGAATCAAATAGATGCAATAAAAAATGATAAAGGGGATATCACCACCGATCCCACAGAAATATGAACTACCATCGGAGAATACTACAAACACCTCTATGCAAATAAACTAGAAAATCTAGAAGAAATGGATAAATTCCTCGACACATACACCCTCCCAAGACTAAACCAGGAAGAAGCTGAATCTCTCAATAGACCAATAACAGGATCTGAAATTGTGGCAATAATCAATAGCTTACCAACCAAAAAGAGTCCAAGACCAGATGGATTCACAGCCAAATTCTACCAGAGGTAGAAGGAGGAACGGGTACCATTCCTTCTGAAACTATTCCAATCAATAGAAAAAGAGGGAATCCTCCCTAACTCATTTTATGAGGCCAGCATCATCCTGATACCAAAGCCGCGCAGAGACACAACCAAAAAAGAGAATTTTAGACCAATATCCTTGATGAACATTGATGCAAAAATCCTCAATAAAATACTGGCAAACCGAATCCAGCAGCAGATCAAAAAGCTTATCCACGATGATCAAGTGGGCTTCATCCCTGGGATGCAAGGCTGGTTCAATATACGCAAATCAATAAATGTAATCCAGCATATAAACAGAACCAAAGACAAAAACCACATGATTATCTCAATAGATGCAGAAAAGGCCTTTGACAAAATTCAACAACCCTTCATGCTAAAAACTCTCAACAAATTAGGTATTTATGGGACGTATTTCAAAATAATAAGAGCTATCTATGACAAACCCACAGCCAATATCATACTGAATGGACAAAAACTGGAAGCATTCCCTTTGAAAACTGGCACAAGACAGGGATGCCCTCTCTCATCACTCCTATTCAACGTAGTGTTGGAAGTTCTGGCCAGGGCAATTAGGCAGGAGAAGGAAATAAAGGGTATTCAATTAGGAAAAGAGGATGTCAAATTGTCCCTGTTTGCAGATGACATGATTGTATATTTAGAAAACCCCATTGTCTCAGCCCAAAATCTCCTTAAGCTGATAAGCAACTTCAGCAAAGTCTCAGGATACAAAATCAACGTACAAAAATCACAAGCATTCTTATACACCAATAACAGACAAACAGAGAGCCAAATCATGAGTGAACTCCCATTCACAATTGCTTCAAAGAGAATAAAATACCTAGGAATCCAACTTACAAGGGACGTGAAGGACCTCTTCAAGGAGAACTACAAACCACTGCTCCATGAAATAAACGAGGATACAAACAAATGGAAGAACATTCCATGCTCATGGGTAGGAAGAATCAATATCGTGAAAATGGCCATACTGCCCAAGGTAATTTATAGATTCAATGCCATCCCCATCAAGCTACCAATGACTTTCTTCACAGAACTGGAAAAAACTACTTTGAAGTTCATATGGAATCAAAAAAGAGCTCGCATCGCCAAGGCAATCCGAAGCCAAAAGAACAAAGCAGGAGGCATCACGCTACCTGACTTCAAACTATAGTACAAGGCTACAGTAATCAAAACAGCATGGTACTGGTACCAAAACAGAGATATAGATCAATGGAACAGAACAGAGCCCTCAGAAATAACGCTGCGTATCTACAACTATCTGATCTTTGACAGACCTGAGAAAAACAAGTAATGGGGAAAGGATTCCCTACTTAAGAAATGGTGCTGGGAAAACTGGCTAGCCATATGTAGAAAGCTGAAACTGGATCCCTTCCTTACACCTTATACAAAAATTAATTCAAGATGGATTAAAGACTTAAACGTTAGACCTAAAACCATAAAAACCCTAGAAGAAAACCTAGGCATTACCATTCAGGACATAGGCATGGGTAAGGACTTCATGTCTAAAACACCAAAAGCAATGGCAACAAAAGCAAAAATTGACAAATGGGATCTAATTAAACTAAAGAGCTTCTGCACAGCAAAAGAAACTACCATCAGAGTGAACAGGCAACCTCCAAAATGGGAGAAAATTTTCACAACCTACTCCTCTGACAAAGGGCTAATATCCAGAATCTACAATGAACTCAAACAAATTTACAAGAAGAAAACAAACAACTGCATCAAAAAGTGGGCGAAGGACATGAACAGACACTTCTCAAAAGAAGACATTTATGCAGCCAAAACACATGAAAAAATGCTTACCATCACTAGCCATCAGAGAAATGCAAATCAAAACCACAATGAGAAACCATCTCACAACAGTTAGAATGGCGATCATTAAAAAGTCAGGAAACAACAGGTCCTGGAGAGGATGTAGAGAAATAGGAACACTTTTACACTGTTGGTGGGACTGTAAACTAGTTCAACCATTGTGGAAGTCAGTGTGGCGATTCCTCAGGGATCTAGAACTAGAAATACCATTTGACTCAGCCATCCCATTACTGGGTATATACCCAAAGGATTATAAATCATGCTGCTATAAAGACACATGCACACGTATGTTTATTGCGGGACTATTCACAATAGCAAAGACTTGGAACCAACCCAAACGTCCAACGATGATAGACTGGATTAAGAAAATGTGGCACATATACACCATGGAATACTATGCAGCCATAAAAAAGGGTGAGTTCATGTCCTTTGTAGGGACATGGATGAAATTGGAAATCATCATTCTCAGTAAACTATCACAAGGACAAAAAATGAAACACCGCATGTTCTCACTCATAGGTGGGAATTGAACAATGAGAACACATGGACACAGGAAGAGGAACATCACACTCTGGGGACTGTTGTGGGGTTGGGGGAGTGGGGAGGGATAGCATTAGGAGATATACCTAATGCTAAATGACGAGTTAATGGGTGCAGCACACCAGCATAGCACATGTATACATATGTAACTAACCTGCACATTGTGCACATGTAAAACTTAAAGTATAATAATAATAAAATAAAAAAAAAGAAAATGGAAATTAGTTCAACCATTGTGGAAGACAGTGTGGCAATTCCTCGAAGACTTACAGGAAGAAATACCATTTGACCCATCAATCCCATTACTGTGTACATATCCAAAGGAATATTAATCGTTCTATTATAAAGACACATGCATGCATATGCTCATTCCAGCACTATTCACAATAGCAAAGACATGGAATCAACCTAAATGCCCATCAATGATAGACTGGATAAAGAAAACGTGGTACATACACACCATGGAATACTGTGTAGCCATAAAAATGAAGAAGATAATGTCCTTTTGCAAGGACATGGATGGAGGTGGAGGCCATTATCCTTAGCAAACTAACGCAGGAACAGAAAACCAAATACTGCATGTTCTCACAAGTGGGAGCTAAATGAGGAGAACACATGGACACGTGGGGAGGGGGAAACAACACACACTGGGGCCTGTTGTTGGGGGGCATGGGTGAAGGGAGAGAATCAGGAAGAATAGCTAATGAACACTGGACTTAGTATCTGTGTGTTGGGATGATCTGTGCAGCCAATAACCATGGCACATATTTACCTATGTAACAAACCTGCACATCCTGCACATGTACCCCTGAACTTCAAATAAAAGTTGGAAAGAAAAAAAAAGGGTGGGGGGGGGGGTAAGAAAAATAAAAAAATAGCAGGCGCTTATGAAGTTGCAGAGAAAAAGGAATGCTTATACACTGTTGGTGGGAGTGTAAATTAGTTCAACCACTGTGGAAAGCAGTGGCTGATTCTTCAAAGGGCTAAAAACAGAACCACCATTTGACCCAGCAATCCCATTACTGGGTATATGCCCAAAGGAATAGACATGGTTCTATTATAAAAACACATGCATATGTATGTTCACTGCAACACTGTTCACAATAGCAAAGACATGGAATAAGCCTAAAAGCTCATCAATAGTAGACTGGATAAAGAAAATGTGGTACATACACACCATGGAATACTACAAAAGCTTAAAAAAGAATGAGATCACATCCTTTGCAGGAACATGGATGGAGATGGAGGCCATTATGCTTAGCAAACTAACACAGGAACAGAAAACCAAATACTGCATGTTCTCACTTATAAGTGGGAGCTAAATGATGAGAACACATGGACACGCAGACGGGAACAACACACACTGGGGCCTATGGGAGGGTGGAGGGTGGGAGGAGAGAGAGGATCAGGAAAAATAACTAATAGGTACTAGGCTTAATACCTGGGTGAAAAAATAATCTGTACAACAAACCCCCCCGCCTCCATGATACAAGTTTACCTATATAACAAACCTGCGCATGTAGCCCTGAACCTGAAGTAAAAGTCAGAAGATGAAGGGGTGGCCTGCCCCTCCACACCTGTGGGTATTTCCCATCAGGCGGGACAAGAGTCTGAGAAAAGAAATAAGACACAGAGACAAAGTATAGAGCAAGAACAGTGGGCCCAGGGGACCAGCGCTCAGCATATGGAGGACCTGCACGGGCACTGGTCTCTGAGTTTCCTCAGTATTTATTGATTACTATTTTCACTATATTGGCAAGGGGAATGTGGCAGGAGAACAGGCTAAGAGTGGGGAGAAGGTCAGCAGGAAAATATGTGAGCAAAGGAATCTGTGTCACAAATAAGTTCAAGGGAAGGTACTATGCCTGGATGTGCACATAGGCCAGATTTATGTTTGTCTCCACCCAAACATCTCAGTGTAGCAAAGAGTAACAGAGCAACATTGCCACCAGCATATCTCGCCTCCAGCCACAGGGTGGTTTTCTCCTATCTCAGAATAGAACGAATGTACGATCGGGTTTTACACCTAGACATTCGTTCCCAGGGACATGCAGGAGACGGAGGCCTTCCTCTTATCTCAACCACAAGAGGACTTCCTCTTTTACTAATCCTCCTCAGCACAGAGGCTTCACGGGTGTCAGGCTGGGGGACGGTCAGGTCTTTCCCTTCCCACGAGGCCATATCTCAGGCTGTCTCAGTGGGGGGAAACCTTGGACAATACCCAGGCTTTCTTGGGCAGAGGTCCCTGCGGCTTTCCACAGTGCATTGTGACCCTGGTTAATTGAGAATGGAGAATGGCAATGACTTTTACCAAGCATACTGCCTGTAAACGTATTGTTAACAAGGCACATCCTGCACAGCCCTAGATCCCTTAAACCTTGATTCCATACAGCATATGTTTCTGTGAGCACAGGGTTGGGGCTAAAGTTACAGATTAACAGCATCTCAAGGCAAAACAATTGTTCAAATACAGATCAAAATGGAATTTCTTATGTCTTCCTTTTCTACGTAGACACAGTAACAGTCTGATCTCTTTTTCCCTACAGGAAAAGTCCCCCCAAAAAAACCAGCAAAGTATTGTGATTACAGGTGTGAGCCACCACGCCTGTTCCACAAAGCCCTAAATATGCCACCTCTGGAAATTGTCAATAATCTTAACATTTTACAGTGGTACCAAAAGTCAGTCAGTTTATATCCAGTAGCTGCCTAGATACCAATGTCTGCCTATTACTCTAGTGTATCTATCAATGCAGGAGAAAGACAGTCTTCAAAATGGTCAAAATGCCTCTCATAAGAAATAGAAACAGTGGAAAAAACTATTTCAAAGGTAAGAATTTAAATGAATTACTGTCTGAAAATAGAGAAAATATTAATAGAAAGATTACTAGTCCTAGGGCTAGGACTACTTGACCTAAAATTTTAGCTTACTACATTTAAGTTTGATCCTGGCCAAGCTGCTAGACTTTTCCAGTTTTCAGTTTATTAATCTTGAAAATAATATGCCTTGCAACCTCCCACCCCTGCCCTTCTCCCCCACTCACAAAAAGACTGAGTTACAGTTAATCTGCTATTTCCCTGTCTTATGTCAATACTACAGGTTTATTAAGTCTATCATGCGTACCTCTTCTCAGAAAGGTCCTAAAATGCAACTATGCTGCAAAACACAAATTCCAATAATAAGATGAGCCAAACGCTAGGCTACCTAACAAACTGGGTGTACCAACATTTGACTGTCCTCTCATACCTATTCCTATGACCTCTCAATAGAATTGTTTTTTTTTCTCATTGGGAATCTATTTTCAAGCTTAGTGGTAACCAAACAATTCCAATAATTCTATGTTTTCAATCACATGTTAGGGTTACTTACTATACCAGGATTTAAAGTACTCCAATATGCCAAGATTTAAAAAATAAAATAAATCCAGGTCTAGACTGAATATAACTTTTTCCTGTTTCTCTGATTTTAGAGACCTGTAGGAAGGACAATGCGGATACAAGTATAGAACTGTCATATAAAGGTGCTTTGCAAATCCATATAAATTCAACTAATATTTACATGCCAAATATTGTCCCAGCCACTGGCGATATAGCAGTGAACAAAATAAAGACCCCATTCCGTGAAGGTTTCATTTCAGTGAGGGAAAATGGATAACAAAATATCTCTAATAGATTTTGTGACATTCAAATTAATATACTATATGAAAGTATGGTATAATGATGAAGAGCACAGACTATATAGCCAGACTGCTGAGATCAAATCTTGGCTCTTCCACTTACAAGTAGTCACAATTACTTGTGATTCCAAGGTCACATCTATATGATCTTGGGCTAATCTTCCTATGCCTGTTTCTTCAACTATTAAATGAGAATAGTAATAGTACCCACTTCATAAGCTGCTGGGAAAATTTAATGAGTTACTGAAAATGTGGCACACCCCTTTACAATATAATTTTGCTGTTCTTTTTATCAAGATGTGGCATCTGTTTCTCTATACTTTGTATCTTGGTATGGACACGCGACTTGCTTTGGCTTATGAGAAATGTAGCCTCTCACACCTCCCATCGTGAAAAGCATAAATGACTGACACTCTCGCTGCCTCTGTCACTGAGTATGCTTTGCAAGGCCTGAGTGTGGAGGATAAATGGAATTCCAGTTAGCTTGGCCAAAACTTTCTTAGCATCGTGCAGTAGTCCAAGATCCTTTCAGCACATCCTCCCCCTTTTTTTCTTTTCTTTTGATATAAGATTTTTATTGAGACACAATTCACATACCATGCACTTTGCTCACTTAAACTATGTAGTTCAACGTTTTCAGTATATTCCAAGAGTTGCGCAGCCACCAGTACAATCAATTTTAGAACCTCACACTACCCCAAAAGGAAACCCCATACACATGAGCAATCACAATCACTCCCTTTTTTTTCTTAATATTTCAGTCCTAAGCAACCACTAATTTAGTTTCTGTGTAGATTTGCCTAAACTGAACACTTCATACAAATGAAATCATAAAACATGCTGCCTTTTGTGACAGCTTCTTTCATTTAGCGTAATGTTTTTGAGGTTCGTCCATGTTGCAGTATGTATCAGCACTTCATTTCTTTTTATTGCCAAATAATATTTCACTGTATGGATGTACCACATTTTATTTATCCATTCATCAGTTGATGGATATTCAATATTCCATTCTTTCCTCTCTCCTTCACAAACGCATGGTCTACGTCATGGTCTGACTCTCTCCAGACTTCTCTGGCTCCCTCCCCAATTTCCCTTCTAGGTACTCCCCAGTAAATCTCTTACACATTTAATCCTGTCTTGGTGTCTGCTTCTCAGAGGACCCAGACTAACACAAGTGGTACCAGCAGTGGTCTGACAACACAGGTGGTAAGAGGAGAATCTGGGACTGCCTCACTCATTGCCCAGGAGGATAGCTTCAGTCCAGGAGTTTGAGGCTGTAGTGAGCCATTACTGCACCACTGCACTCCAGCCTGGGCTACAGAGCAAGACCCCTGACTCTAAAGAAAACAAAATGTTTTTTTTTTTTTTTTAAAAAGATAATTATGTTCCAGGTCAAGATGTTTTCCCCCTTCCCTCTCTCCTTCCTTCCTTTCTTTTAAAGAAATAATTTAAAAACAAAAGACAGTGGGATCTGACAAAGATTTCTGAAAAGTCCATTCAGCATCCCCATAATGTAAAAGTGAAATAAGGAAGTTTTTGGAATCTACATTTACAATGTCAACAACATTTACTGAGAACCTGTTATACACACAACACTGAGATATATAAATAAAAAGAAAATACAGAATTTTCTTGAAATAATTTGCAAGTTGGGAAAGGGGGAAAACATGTATGACCTCATATTCTTTCATAAAACATTTATTGCACCAACTATAAACCAGGCATTTTGGAGGGCACCAAAATGGCTAAGAATGCCCTATGCCATTAATGAGGAAGCTCACAAATGAGAAAGAGAGTGTGCATTTACAACCAGGGTGGAATCTTCCAGGAGGGTTCTCTACTTTCAGTCCAGGTTCACTATTGCAACCACTGGGATTTCAGAAAACAGCTATGACTTAGCATTTATTTTTTATCTGTGTCTGGCAAAGAGATAACCCAGCCTTCATTCATAACTGGCCTATGTTGTAATTATATGCCTGTTTGGTCATCTCAAACCAGGTGACCACAGTGTGTGACTACCTAGGACTCTAACTGATGACCAGCTGGAAGCTGCAGCTGCGGGAGAAAGCTCAACCACTTAGATGTGTGAGTCACAGGCAGAATATGATGCCACTGCTCTGGAATCTTCTGGCTCCCTGTGTGCTTGCAACTTGAAATTGAAGGTGTTTACTTTAGTCTATAAAACAAACCCCTTATGGCTAATGCACAAGTTACCTTCACATTAATCTCTCTTCTTATAAACCCTAGTTGAGACCAGTTGGTATATCACTTAGGCACTCTAAATTTATGCTTCAGAAATCTGAATGCAAAAAAACATTTTAAGTCCTACAGAAGACCCATGCTTTTAGAATTTCAAGAAGGCATGAAATGAAACATCCTGTCTTTCTTGGACTTTGAGACCCTAATTTATAATCTTCAGACATCATACAGAATCATTCAAAAAGGCAGATATTATCTGATTAGATGACTTAAATATCTGGTATATTTTACTGTTCTGATGCTAAGCAAAATATAATTTTTACTGGGAAAAAAATGATACAACTAACACAGAATTTCATATGATATTCTGTAGGTCTCCAAATGAGGATATCACCTAAATTACCAAGAGGAATGATTTAAAAAGAAAGTCCTTCCAGAGAGAAAGCCCAAGAGCAAGGGTTCCTAGAGAATTGTTTTTTGTTTTGTTTTGTTTTGCTTTGTTTGTTTGTTTTTGTAACATCATCATATTAGGGGACTACAGCCAAGTAAGCCTGGGAAACTAGAGTTTATTTGCACACCATGGCCTTGTCTTGAAGATTCACAATAAACATCAGTATATTAAAAGCCAAAGTCTTTTAAGTAGTAGTCCTAGAATAAATCAACCTCCTTAACATTTCTAAAGCTTATTTGACTATAGAACCTTTTTTTTTTTTTTTTCCCAGATCGTACAGACTAGCATGGACTGAACTAACATTCTCTGGACCTTACTGGAGAAACATATACCTAGAGCAAGGGCTAGCAAACTTTTTCTAGAAAGGGGCTTATAATACATATTTTAGGCTTTGAGGACCATACAGACTCTGTTGCAACTGTTCACTTCTCCTGTTGTAGCATGAAAGCAGCCATAGCTAATACATAAACAAATGGATAAGGCTATGCAATCCAGTAAAACTTTATTTATAAAAAAGAGGACAGGCTGAATTTGGCCCACAATTAGCTCACTTTTATCTGGAAAAAACTAAAACCATAGGAAAAAGACCTCTATTTGTCAAATCACTGTTAGCTAAGTTAAAGGCCTCCTGTGATTCAGTAAGAATTTTAAATGGCAACATTAATGGTGGTGGAAATAATAATAATGATGATAATAACAGCAACAGCTACAGTTACTGAACATGTTGCTATTCAGTGCAGTAAAACATACATTTTCTAATTTCATCATTAAAAGAAAGCCTCCTGGGGTATGTGTAATTATTATCTCATTTTACAAACAAGAAAACTGAGGCTGAGTGAAATGAATGGCCCTCAATGAATGACACCTCCTTGTATCCCCAGGGATGACAGTGCAGGGAGTGAGATGGACAGCATAAAATAACTTTTTTTCTCCTTCAAATTATATAATGCATTCTTTTTGCATTATTTTAGATTTCTCAAAAAAGTCTAGTATAAATTCAATCTAAGGCAGAAGCTAGTAGTGTTTCATCCACAAATAGGCAATAAAAATCACCTACCAGTCACTTGTTACCTCCCTCTAGATCCAGTCATGGGGGCTGGTACATAGTAATAGCAAAAACATGTATTGGACACTCACTATGGGCTAGATATTGTCCTAAGTGCATGGAATCTAATAACCCTTTGAATCTTCTCAACTGTCCTAAGAGATAAGTACTATTATTATCCCCACTTTCCAGGGAGAGTATGGGGTGCAGAAAGGTAAGGTTAGTTACCCTAGACATGTGACCAGTAAGGGGCAGAGCCAGGATTTGAACCCAAGCAGTCTGTCCCAGGATCTGCACACTTAACGACCACTATACATGGTACATAGTACTCATGGTTCCTCTGATTTCAGGCTACCTCTGCTCTGACCCTCATTTGCAACTAAAGTGAGCCTAGACTCTGTTTGTGCAGCACCCTTGTTCTTCCCTTGCTAGGCCAGTCCTGTCACTAACCACCAACGGAATCTGAATGTGAAAAGTAGGGAAGTAAAGCAAGAGTTAGGTGTAGAATAGTGGGTTCTATTAGCACTACCCCAGTTTCTGAAAACAGATAAAATTATCATCCATTGCTAGACCCAATCTCAGGCCATAGCTAAACTGAGTCCATAAGCACAAGCTGATTGGCCTTTATTCAAGATCACACCAAGAGTCCCTAAAGTAATTTAAAACTTGGCAAATAGCACAGTTACTAACTGGCAATAAGGAAAACACACTCGCTGCTGTAGATCTCCTTAGTTGCCCTTTATATGATATCACCTTTTCTTCTTTATCTTTAACTCCTAAGTTCGGGGTAACAGGGGTTGGGGATCTTAGGCTGTCTATGTCACATAAGAAACACAAGTGTGAACACAAGTGCAGATCCCAATTCAGCTTTTAATTGAAGAGGAACTTGAAAGCCACCATGCCAACACCGGAAGCACAGCGCCGTGGAATGACCTGCCTAGACGGGAGGGAAAGCCCGGCGGTGCCCCCCTTTGAAGTCCAGCTGCCTGAGATTCACTGGCAGCCGACCTTCAAAGAGAGCCGATGCTTCCTTCCCTCAGCCTGGCTGCCAAGCTTCCCGGGCAGCTGGGCAGATTTAGCCACTCTCTCCCCAGCTGTCTGTGAACCCTGGCAGCCAGTTCAAGTGACGGATAGAGAGGTGGTAAGGAAGGGAGGGTGAGGAAGCAGAGGAGAGGGTGGCGGGCCCAGTGGCGCCAGGGAAAAGAGGATGCTGGGTTTCCTTGGAGCTGACCTTATCAAAGTCAGTCAAAAAGACAAAGCTTCCAAAGGGAGTACAATCCAACTATACTACAAAGCAACTTTCCAGAGAACAGGGAGATTTCAAATACACTTTCCTTCAAAAGCTGAGTGAATCTGAAATGTACTCATCTAAAGATAACCCAATTGCTGCAGAAAATAGTCCTATCTCTACATAGGGATGTGAGAAACAAAGTCAAGGTCAAGCATCAAAATGTACAAATTTTTGACTGATTTTTATTTTCCAGCAGCATGAGTTCACACTTCTTAGAGACTTTTGGGGGTTGTTTGCTGACTTTGTTGTGGCAACCCTTCTGTTCCCCTGGCAGCCAATTGCTGAAACAACTTATCTGTTTCTGCGCCTGTGCAGCAGATGCTTGGACAAGACTGGCTTATTTAACATAAACATTACCAATGTGCTGTTATGTTTATCCTGTTGAACCCACATGCTTGGAGTAGGGAATAGTGAGTGTTATCAGCTGCAGGTACAAAGGGGATGCAGAGCAGTTCTGTAAGTGACAACAAACTCTCAAAAGAAGTCTACTCACTAACAAGACTTCAAATTTGGTAAAGTAGGAGACAAAGTGATGAGAATATAGGTGAATGGAAAGAAGAACTGAAGAGGTATAAAGAGAAAAGTAAATCATCAGATTTTCATTGTATATGAAGTCCTCTGGCAGCTATATGGCAATGAAGGAAAGATAGATTAGAAGCCAAGGAGAAAAAGGATCATACATCTCAGGGAATCTTTTCTCTGTTTAGTACAATTTGACTAAAAAAGGAATGCATGGATGAGCTGGTACACTTGACAATATGAACAAAAGACCTATATATTCGTACAGACCATCTTATTAAGTCACTAGCTACAAATTTATCTTCCCTATTCTTTAGATTGCCTTGAAACTGTATGACACAGCATCCAGCACTAAGTTCAGTGATACTAAAGACATCCAATCCAAAACTTATTATCTAAATTTAAAAGTATAATGCTGATCTTATAGAAGAACCACCAATTAATATTTGCTAAAATTCACTCATTCTACAAACATTTAGGAGCCCTTGTTATGTGCAAGGCACTATGCCAGGTGTGGCAGATGTCAAGATCGGTTAAATGGCTCCTTACCCAACAATGAGATCTGTCTAGAAAGGGAGGCAAACATTCAAAACAAATATCTACAATAAATTGTACAAAAAAAGGCAATATCCATAAACTGTATAGTAAAAACACCAAGAAAAGGTCAACTTTATCATGGTAGTATAATATTAATAGGTTCAGAAGGAATAGAAGATGGGAAAAGAAGTCAGGTAAAGCCTGGTGAGGATGCTGGATCACAGTCTTTGAAAGTTAAGGAGGAGATCTCTAGGGATACAAGGAAATACTACTCCACTAGAGGACACTGAATAAAAAAGTCTTAGAAGTGTGAAATAGCACCTTACTTTTGGATCTATAGGTAGGACTCAATAACAGACCAGGAGCAGATAAAACTGGAGAGCCAGAGATCAAACCATTAGTGGCTTCATATGCCCTTCTATGGAGTTTAAATTTTCAACTTGTGGGTAATGTTGATTTTCTGAAGGGATTTAAGGACAGAGGAGTAATATTGTCATAAGAGTATTTTAAAAGATCACCCTGCAGTGGTGGGAAAGATGAATTGGAAAAAGGAAGACTGAAGGCAGGGAGGATGAGTCAAGAAACATCTGCAGTGTTCTAGGTGAGGGCTTGAGCTGTGTCATTAATGGAGGAGTAGGTAAGACAGCAATTTAAATTGCAGTCGGTGGCTTTGGTATGGGCAGTTCCAGCTAATTTGTGAAGTGGATGTTGCAAATATAGTCTACTCTGGGTAGAAACCTGGCAATAAAAAAAGTTAGGGTTGGAGAAAGCTTTTGTTAAATAAAATAAATAAAAAGCAGAAACTTGAGCATATTTTCTAGGAGCCAGTAGGGATGAAAAGGATAAAAATACAGGAAAGGGAGTAACTGATAGAATTAGGGCTCAAAGGAAGCAGGAAGGACATAATCAGGCACACAGGTGGAAGGATTAGTGGGGAACTACAAGAGAAAGACCTCTTCCTTGGAGACTGCAGGGAAGGAGGCTGAGAGACCACAGCAGTATGCGCACAGAGATACATACAAGGGCACAAAGTCTACCAGAAGTCCGGCCTATTGTCCCTATTTTTCCAAGTAAATGAGAGGAGATAATTGAGTAGGAAATGGGGGTTGTAACGCAAACCAGAGAAGAGTTGGGGAAGTTTGAAAACACCCAAAGAGATGAATGACAAGAATTAACTGGACATAGAAAAAAAGAGACTGCCAAGGCCAGGAAGGCCCAAAAGAAAATAAAAATCATAAATCTGGAATGGCACTACCCTGCAAAACTGTGGGCTTTTTTTCAGGTCGGACTTAAGAGCCAGAGCAAGGAAGCAAGGAAATCATATTACTGGGATAGTAGAGTAGAAAACAGAAAATAAAGCACAGTTTAAAATCTTGGTAAAATATGTATTACAGAAATCAAATAATCCTTTGCCTTTTCTCCGAGTACTATGTTCTGGAGTTAACTGGTTTAAATTTGCATTTTTGGCTCAAAAGTCAAAACCGCAGTCAGTATAATGCAACTTTAACTTTTGTAATGCTCTATTACAAAACTAAAACCATTTTCCCTTTTTAAAATCACTTTGTTAAAGAAAATGCCCTCATAATAACAAAAAATGAGTATAAATATTTTGTTTATTATGAGGACTGTATTGTTTCAAAAAAGCAGGAGTTCCAATTTACTCACTTGAGAAAATCAATTTGAAGCAAATGTTTATTGGTTGCTTTCTGGGTCCCTGGCATTGTGCTGTGCTTGTGGGAACAGATGTAAAACATAATCTCTGCCTTCAAGAAGATTACACTGTAATTCATAGTCAAAGTATTTTAATAACACTTTTTCCTTGTTAAAAACCTCTCAGATTTGATGATCCTACTGACGTAGCCCTTTCAACTAAAACCATAAAAACAATCATTAACCAAGTAGTAACTGTCAGAGAAAAACAAGAAATAAAATTGTATTTTCATTTATCTTTTTTAACACTCCCAACTATACTTAGGATCATTTATTTTTAATTTGAGTAAGAGAGACGGTGGAAGAAATGAAGAGGAATTTACAACAATTTACAGGCATTCAAAAAATTAGTGATTTCCAGCTTTTCCTAATAAACAAAAAGATCTAACACCCCTCATTTCCACATTGCAACAACAGGCTGATGGAGGAAAGAGACTGCCTTAAGGTAACATGACGAAACAAACTGTCTTAATCTGAAGTAAAAAAGATGTTGTAACTCATTTATTAGTAAATCATTAAATACAAGCACAGGGATGCACTGAACCCATTTTAATTAAGGCAGGTCAGGTCGTTTTCCCCTTTGGGCAGACAAATGTGTTTTGGGGATGAACACAAATCAGTCTTTCTTAAGTTGAAATCTAAAAAAAAACTCTTTGAAGTATTTAGTATTTACCTTTATCCTGGAAAACATTTTCTTATCTGTAAAACTGTGCTACTTCCACAAGTTCAGAATCTTCTCTTAAACTCTCCTGTTCACCTGAGTTTTAAAGGAAAAACACTGAAGCTTTGCTGTTTACCAGTATGTCATGTTCTGAAAGGCTATTCATAAGTGCACTTTGTTCCTAATGAAACCACCTTTGCAAAAATTATAACCGAGGAAATTATGGCAGTGAAAGAGATCAGACCTAACTGACTTCTTGCTTCTAACCTTTAAGTTGTCCTTGCTCATTCATGGGCGTGAACTAATCTTGGGAAGGAATTCAGTTTATGGTTTGACTCTGAAACAAAATAGATAATAGCCTTTTAGAGAAAAGAGCCCTTCTTGCCTGGGGACCATTCTGCCTTTGCAGTACTAACAAATTAGTTACAAGATTAGAAATTACAGTTTAAGGGTCATGCAACCTCTGGCTGCAAGAGTCTGAACCTCCCCAAATTGCTCCTGGGGATAAAATCACTATTAATTACTATGAATAACATCACTATTGCAAAACCCAAGATCGGTGCTTGAGATATTTTGCAGACCCTGCACTTGATGGATCAGCTAACACGACCCAGACTGGTAATCTGGCTCAACCAGTTCTGTGATCCTACCCAGGAACATAAGACAAGAAGAAAACCTCACTTCCATCCTCTATGATTCTATCTCCAACCTGACCAATCAGCACTCCCCACTTATATCTATCTTATGTTTAAAAACTCTGATCCCCGAATGCTTGAAGAGACTAATTTGAGTAATAATAAAACTCCAGTCTCCCACACAGCTGGCTCTGCATGAATTACTCTTTCTCCATTGCAATTCCTCTGTCTTGATAAATTGGCTCTGTCTAGGCAGTCCTTCACACTATCCACTGGTGGCAGGCACTGCTTTGGCCCAGGGCCACAGGCCAGATACTACATTTCGATATAGGGCTAAAACTATCTGCCACTGACATAGGGTCAGGAAGCCCTCCTATACCCTATCCCTTCACAGAGAAAAAGAAAGCGTTTGCTCTGACCCAAGACCCCCTACAGACACAAAGCAGCATTCAGCTGCCATCAAGACAAGGGGCAGTAAACCCTCCTATGTTCTAGAGCCATACTGTCCAATGTTGTAGCCACCTGCCACATATATTGAGATCATTAAAAACAGCTACTGTGATTAAGAAACTAAATTTTAATTTTAACTAAGTTACATTTAAATACAGTTGTCCCTTGCTATCTGTGGGGATTGGCTACAGGACTTCCTGTGGATAACAAAATCTGAGGATGCACAAGTCCCATATATAAAATGGTGTAGTATTTGCATGAAAACTATGTACATCCTACTATACACTTTAAATCATCTCCAGATTATTTATAATCCTAATACAATGTAAATGCTACATAAATGGTTGTTACACTGTATTTTTAAATTTGTGGGCTTTTTTTTATTGTTGTATTATAATTTTTTCTGAATATTTTCAATCTGTGGTTGGTTGAATCTGCTGATGTAGAACCTGAATATATGTTGGGCCAACTGTAGTCACATATATGGGACAGCACAGATCTACATGCTTCAATTAAAAAGCAAAAGTTGTTATATGAGATTTTAAAAAGCAAGAGTCAACCACAGACATCTATAAAAAACTTACTGAAGATCAGCCTAAAAATAAAAGAACAGAAAAAGATTTACCAGGCAAATACAAATCAAAAGTAACCTGCAGAAGCTATATATCAGACAAAGTAGAGGCTCTAAAGAATAAGAAATGTTACCAGGAGTCAAGGTATGTAACATAATGATGAAAGGGTCAATTCAGCAAAAAAATATAATGCTAAATGTGTATATACCCAATAAGAGAGACTTAAAATACAGAAAAAAAAAACTGAAAGGAGAAATAGACACATCCACAACTATAGATGAGATTTCAATATTCCTCTCTCAGTAATTGATAAAATAAGTAAGACATAAAATCAATAGATATAGGCTGACATGATCAACACTATCAACCAACTTGACCTAATTGATATTTATAGGATACTCTATCCCCAAACAGAATACATATTCTTGCTAAGTATAAATGAAATATTTATTGAGATAAACTATATTCTGGATCAAAAAACAAATCATTATAAATTTAAAAGTTTAAAATCATAGGAATTATATTCCAGACTACAATGGGATTAAAATAGAACTCAATTAGCAATTGATTTCTATCAATTAACAGATTAATTAACAATCAACAGATTAATATTAGAAACCCAAAATATTTAGAAATTATACTACACACTTCTAAATATTCCATAGTTCAAAAATAAATCACAAAAGTAGAAAATATTTTGACATAAATATTTACTCACTGAAAACATAAACATAAAATATCAAACTTTTGGAAGGTATTATGAACTGAATGCTTGTGCCACCCAAAATTCATATGTTGAAGTTCTAACACCCAATGTTTTAGCATTGGAGGTGAGGCCTTTTGGAGGTAATTAGGTTTAGATGAGTTTATGAAGATGGGCCGCTATGATGGAATTAGTGTCCATATAAGAAGAGGAAGACAGAGCCTGTCCCTCCCTACTCCACTCCATCTCTTTCAGTCACATGAGGATGCAGACAGGAAGCCCTCTGCAAGCTAGAAGCGGGCCTCTACTAGGAACCAAATCTGGGGGCACCTGGATCTTGAACTTCCCAGTCTCCAGAATTGTGAAAAATAAATATCTGTTATCTACCCAGTCTAAAGTATTTTGTTATGGCAGCCTGAGCTAAGACACAAAGCAGTGTTTAGAGAAGAATTTAAGGCATTTAATGTATATATTCAAAAAGATATTTCAAATAAAATTCCTATGCTTCCACTTTAAGAAATTAGAAGACAATGAGCAAATAAGAAGGAAGACAATAACAAACAGTAGAAATAAAAAAAATAGAAAAACAGGAACAAAATCTATTGGAAACTGAAATTAAAAATACTGTTTTCAAGAATATCAAAAACATGGAATTAAATAAAAATCTGTATCAAATTATGACTTCCATAGTTAATAACAAAGAAGTTAAAACAAAAATGTCATTGCTACTACTTCATTGCAGTATGTTGCTAGGAAGTATTAATCCATTTCCTGACTGTAGAAGTATCTACCTTAAAATCTGTATATAGTATATGCCACTGGGGAATTAGAACATGTTTTCTTTTTCCCTGAATAAATGAAATAATAACATTCTTGCAAATTATTTTCTAAGACTGGTTGAAGGGAAAACAATAGAATGAATTGTGTACAGATTATTGAGACTACTCCTACAGACAGAAAATATGATTAGTACTAAAGAGAACCTTCTAGTATGGAGATCGGGGACTAATTAGCCCAAATGCAAACTGCCTAGACCCCTTCTTCAGGCCCTCCCTTTAATTAAATGGTCTTCTAGTAGGACCTAGGAAGACAAACATTGAAAATAAAACTTCAAATGTTTAATTTTGTATTAAAATAATACAAAACAGAAACCACAACTGGCAAATGGTTAGGTAAGGGAAGGATGTTAGCCCATCATTCTTGTCAAAAATCTGGACTTTTGACCATTTTGGGGTTTCTGTATTATTCATTAACTCATTCATTCTCTAAACGGTTGGAGCACCTAGCACTTCTGAAGCTGGGGCTAAACAGATGGCACCTATTTAGGGGACCTCACAATGGAGTATAGGAGTACTATATGGGCTTTCATACAGGCAGATTGGGAGGAGGAAGTGACTAATTCTGCCTAGGGGACAGGAATGTCGTTACAGAGGTGATGATATTTAAGGGGGGTTTTGAAAGATAACTAGAAGGTTGCCAGGCAAGGAAAGAGGCAATGCATATTCTAGGCAGAGGGATAATTATTTTCTAAGGCAAGGAGTGGGAAACTGCATACTATGTTTAGAAATGACAACCAATTGCTTGGTAGCCTAATACTCATGCTGTTGTTTCTCAGCATTATATATGACTAGAGGGTTGTCAATAAAGGAATTTCCACTAAAAAGGTATCTTTTGTGAATATGTGTCTTTTTTAACTAGCATCTACAGCTGACCTTTGAACAGCACAGGTTTGAACTGCAGGGTCTACTTATATGCAGACTTTGCCCTGCCTACGCTACTCCCGAGACAGCAAGACCAACTTCTCTCCTCTTCCTCCTCCTCAACCTACTAAATGTGAAGATGATGAGGAAGAAGACCTTTATAGTGATCCACTTCCACTTAATTAATATGTTTTTTCTTCCTTATTATTTTCTTAATGACAGTAACATTTAGCTTACTTTACTTACTTTACTTCTTTAGCTTACTTTACTGTAAGAAGACAGTACATATTACATACAAATTATGTGATAATTGACTTTATTTATTGGTAAGGCATCTGGTTAACAATAGGTTACCAGAGGTTAATTTCTGCGAGTCAAAAGTTAAACGTTTATTTTTTATTATGTAGGAGTCAAAAGTATGGAGGAAGGAAAGTACACGGTATGTTCTGGAAACATTATACAGACTTGTTTGGTTAGAATATAGAAATGTAGAAGGTAAGGCAGAGAAGACTTACTGGAGTCAGATTATCAAGGGTCTTAATGACAGGGCACAACTTGTACAATCCTACCAGATGGTCCTGATTCAGTGACAAAGACTAAGGGATTTGAACTCCAATATACATCTGATGCCCAGGGTGACATCGGCTGAATGGTTCTCAACCTTTTTCATCATCAAGACAAGTTTAGTGCCAGACTCTCCAAATCATCATGTACAAATGAAGTGGAGAGGGAACTATCCAGAGATAAAAGACCCTCTCATTACCCTTTTGAAATTCATAGTAAGTAGCAAGTTCACTCTTTTAATACTATGCCTCTATAAAAATGAAGCCCGGGGTGGCTGGCAAGGTGGCTGAATAGGAATAGCTCAGGTCTGCAGCTCCCAGAGAGATCAATGCAGAAGATGGGTGATTTCTGCATTTCCAACTGGGGTACCTGGCTTATCTCATTGGGACTGGTTAGACAGTGGGTACAGCCCACGAGGGCGAGCAGGAGCAGGGTGTCATCTCACCTGGGAAGCACAAGGGATCAGGAAACTACCTCCCCTAGGAAAGGGAAACCATGAGGGACCCTGCCGTGAGGAATGGTACACTCCAGCCTAGATACTATGCTTTTCCCACAGTCTTCACAACACACAGACCAGAAGATTCCCTCAGATGCCTACAACACCAGGGCCCTAAGTTTCAAGCACAAAACTGGGCGGCCATTTGGGCAGACACCAAGCTAGCTGCAGGAGTTTCTTTTCATACCCTGGTGGCACCTGGAATGCCAGCGAGACAGAACCGTTCACTCCCTGGGAAAGGGGGCTGAAGCCAGGGAGCAAAGTGGTCTAGCTCAGCAGATCCCGCCCCCATGGAACTCAGCAAGCTAAGATCCACTGGCTTGAAATTTTCCCACCCACATGGAGATCAGTGAGCTAAGATCCGCTGGCTTGAAATTCTCACTGCCAGCACAGCAGTCTGAAGTTGACCTAGGACACTCCAGCTTGGTTGGGGGAGAGGCATCCTCTATTATTTAGGCTTGAGGAGGCGATTTTCCCCTCACAGTTTAAACAAAGCCACTGGGAAGTTCGAACTGGGCAGAGCCCACCACAGCTCAGCAAAGCAGCTGTAGCCAGTCTGCCTCTCTAGATTTCTCCTCTCTGGGCAGGGCATCTCTGAAAGAAAGGCAGCAGCCCCAGTCAGGGGCTTATAAGATAAAAGTGCCATCTCCCTGGGACAGAGCACCTGAGGGAAGAGGCAGCTGTGGGCGCAGCTTCAGCAGACTTAAAAGTTCCTGCCTGCCAGCTCTGAAGAGAGCAGTGGATCTCCCAGCACAGCGCTTGAGCTCTGCTAAGGGACAGATTGCCTCCTCAAGTGGGTCCCTGACCCCCGTGTCTCCTGACTGGGAGACACCTCCCAGTAGGGGTCGACAGACACCTCATACAGGAGAGCTCCAGCTGGCATCTGGCAAGTGCCCCTCCCCAGGACGAAGCTTCCAGAGGAAGGAACAGGCAGCAATCTTTGCTGTTTTGCAGCCTCCGCTGGTGATACCCAGGCAAACAGGGTCTGGAGTGGACCTCCAGCAAACTCCAGCAGACCTGCAGAAGAGGGGCCTGACTATTCAAAGGAAAACTAACAAACAGACAGGAAGAGCATCAACATCAACAAAAAGGATGTCCACACAAAAACCCCATCCAAAGGGCATCAGCATCAAAGACCAAAGGTAGATAAATCCTCACAGATGAAAAAAAAACCAGGGCAAAAAGGCTGAAAATTCCAAAAACCAGAACGTCTCTTCTCTTCTAAAGGATCACAACTCCTCGCCAGCAAGGGAACAGAACTGGATGGAGAATAAGTTTGACAAGTTGACAAAAGTAGGCTTCAGAAGGTGGGTAGTAATGAACTCCTCCGAGCTAAACGAGCATGTTCTAACCCAATGCAAGGAAACTAAGAACCTTGAAAAAAGGTTAGAGGAATTGCTAACAAGAATAACTAGTTTAGAGAAGAACATAAATGATCTGATGGAGCTGAAAAACACAGCACAAGAACTTCATGAAGCATACACAAGTATAAATAGCTGAATAGATCAAGCAGAAGGATATCAGAGATTGAAAATCAACTTAATGAAATAAAGCGTGAAAACAAGATTAGAGAAAAAAGAATGAAAAGAAATGAATAAAGCCTCCAAGAAATATGGGACTATATGAAAAAACCAAATCTACATTTGACGGGTGTACCTGAAAGTGATGGGGAGAATGGAACCAAATTGGAAGACACTCTTCAGGATGTTATCCAGGAGAACTTTCCCATCCTGGCAAGAGAGGCCATCATTCACATTCAGGAAATAGAACAAAGACAGTCCTCCAGAAGAGCAACCCCAACACACATAATCGTTAGATTCACCAAGGTTGAAATGAAGGCAAAAATGTTAAGGGCAGCAAGAGAAGAAAGGTTGGGTTACCCACAGAAGGAAGCCCATCAGACTAACAGCGCATCTCTCTGCAGAAACACTACAAGCCAAAAGAAAGTAGGGGCCAATATTCAACATTCTTAAAGAATTTCCAACCCAGAATTTCATAACCAGCCAAACTAAGCTTCTTAAGCGAAGGAGAAATAAAATCCTTTACAGACAAGCAAAAGCTGAGAGATTCTGTCACCACCAGCCTGCCTTACAAGAGATCCTGAAGGAAGAATAAATGCAGAAAGGAAAAACCAGTACCAGCCACTGCAAAAACATACCAAATTGTAAAGACCATCAAAACCATGAAGAAACTGTATCAATTAACGGGCAAAATAACTAGCTAGCATCATAATGACAGGATCAAATTCACACATAACAATATTAACCTTAAATGTAAACAGGCTAATGCCCCAATTAAAAGACACAGACTGGCAAATTGGATAAATAGTCAAGACCCATCAGTGTGCTGTATTCAGGAAACCCATCTCACGTGCAAAGACACACATAGGCTCAAAATAAAGGGATAGAGAAATATTTACCAAGCAAATGGAAAGCCAAAAAAAGCAGGGGCTGCAATCCTAGTCTCTGATAAAACAGACTTTAAACCAACAAAGATCAAAAGAGACAAAGAAGGCCATTACATAATGGTAAAGAGATCGATCAATGCAACAAGAAGAGCTAACTATCCTAAATATATATGCGCCCAATACAGGAGCACCCAGATTCATAAAGCAAGTTCTTAGAGACCTACAAAGAGACTTAGACTCTCACACAATAACAGTGGGAGACATTAACACCCCACTATCAGTATTACACAGATCAATGAGACAGAAAATTAACAAGGATATCCAGGACTTCAACTCAGCTCTGGACCAAGCAGACCTAATAGACATCTACAGAACTCTCCACCCCAGATCAACAGAACATACATTCTTCTTAGCACCCCATCGCACTTATTCTAAAATTGACCACATAACTGGAGTAAAACACTCCTCAGCAAATGCAAAAGAACAGAAATCATGACAAACAGTCTCTCAAACCACAGTGCAATCAAATTAGAACTCAGGATTAAGAAAATCACTCAAAACCATGCAACTACATGGTAACTGAACAAACTGTGCCTGAATGACTACTGGGTGAATAATGAAATGAAAGCAGAAATAAATAAGTTCTTTGAAACCAATGAAAACAAAGACTCAACATACAAGAATCTCTGGGACACAACTAAAGCAGCATTTAGAGGAAAATTTATAGCACTAAATGCCCACAAGAGAAAGCGGGAAACATCTAAAGTCGACACCCTAACGTCACAATTAAAAGAACTAGAGAAGCAAGAGCAAACAAACTCAAAAGCTACCAGAAGACCAGAAATAACTAAGATCAGAGCAAAACTGAAGGAGGTAGACACATGAAAAACCCTTCAAGAAAAAAATCACTGAATCCAGGAGCTGGTTTTTTAAAAACATTAACAAAATAGACAGACCACTAGCTAGACTAATAAAGAAGAAAAGAGACAAGAATCAAATAGATGCAATAAAAAATGATAAAGGGGATATCACCACTGATCCCACAGAAATACAAACTACCATCAGAGAATACTATAAACACCTCTATGCAAATAAACTAGAAAATCTAGAAGAAATAGCCAAATTCTTGGACACATACACCCTCCCATGACTAAACCAGGAAGAAGTCGAATTCCTGAATAGACCAATAACAAGTTCTGAAATCGAGGTAGTAATTAATAGCCTACTAACCAAAAAAAGCCCAGGACCAGATGGATTCACAGCAGAATTCTACCAGAGGTACAAAGAGGAGCTGGTACCATTCCTTCTGAAACTATCCCAAACAATAGAAAAAGAGGGACTCCTCCCTAACTCATTTTATGAGGCCAGCACCATCCTGATACCAAAACCTGGCAGAGAAACAACAAAAAAAGAAAATTTCAGGCCAAATCCCTGATGAACATCAAAGCAAAAACCCTTAATAAAATACTGGCAAACTGAATCCAGCAGCACATCAAAAAGCTTATCCACCATGATCAAGTCGGCTTCATCCCCGGGATGCAAGGCTGGTTCAACATATGTAAATCAATAAATATAATCCATCACACGAACAGAATCAATGACAAAAAACACATGATTATCTCAGTAGATGCAGAAAAGGCCTTCAACAAAATTCAACACCCTTTCATGCTAAAAACTCTCAAGAAACTAGGTATTGATGAAATGTATCTCAAAATAATAAGAGCTATTTATGACAAACTCACAGCCAGTATCACACTGAACGGGAAAAAGCTGGAAGCATTCCCTTTGAAAACCAGCACAAGACAAGGATGCGCCCTCCCACCACTCCTATTCAACATATTATTGGAAGTTCTGGCCACAGCAATCAGGCAAGAGACATAAATAAAGGGTACTGAAATAGGAAGAGAGGAAATCAAATTGTCTCTGTTTGCAGATGACAGATTGTATATTTAAAAAACCCCATCATCTCAGCCCAAAATCTCCTTAAGCTGATAAGCAACTTTAGCAAAGTCTCAGGATACAAAATTGATGTGCAAAAATCACAAGCATTCCTATACACCAATAAAGGACAAACAGAGAGCCAAATCATGAGTGAACTCCCATTCACAATTGCTTCAAAGAGAATAAAATACCTAGGAATCCAACTTACAAGGGATGTGAAGGACCTCTTCAAGGAGAACTACAAATCACTGCTCAATGAAATAAGAGAGGACATAAACAAATGGAAAAGCATTCCATGCTCATGGACAGGAAGAATCAATGTCGTGAAAATGGCCATACTGCCCAAGGTAATTTATAGATTCAATGCTATCCCCATCAAGCTACCATTGACTTTCTTCACAGAATTAGAGAAAACTACTTTACATTTCATATGGAACCAAAAAAAGAGCCCACATAGCCAAGGCAATCCTAAGCAAAAAGAACAAAGCTGGAGGCATCACGCTATCTGACTTCAAACTACACTACAAGACTACAGTAACCAAAAGAGCATGGTGCTGGTACCAAAACAGATATATAGACCAATGGCACTGAACAGAGGCCTCAGAGATAATGTCACACATCTACAACCATCTGATCTTTGACAAGCCTGACAGAAACAAGCAATGGGGAAAGGATTCCCTATTTAATAAATGGTGTTGGGAAAACTGGCTAGCCATATGCAGAAAACTGAAACTGGACTCCTTCTTTACACCTTATACAAAAATTATCCCAAGATGGATTAAAGACTTGTAAGACCTAAAACCATAAAAACTCCAGAAGAAAACTTAAGCAATACCATTCAGGACATTGGCATGGGCAAAGACTTCATGACTAAAACACCAAAAGCCAAAATTGATAAACGGGATCTAATTAAACTAAAGAGCTTCTGCACAGCAAAAGAAACATCATCAGAGTGAACAGGCAATCTACAGAATGGGAGAAAATTTTTGCAATCTATCCATCTGACAAAGGGCTAATATCCAGAATCTACAAGGAACTTAAAAAAATTTACAAGAAAAAAACAAACAACCCCATCAAAAAGTGGGCAAAGGATATGAACAGACACTTCTCAAAAGAAGACATTTATGTGGCCAACAAACATATGAAAAAAACCTGATCATCACTGGTCATTAGAGAAATGCAAATCAAAACCACAGTGAGATACCATCTCATGCCAGTCAGAATGGTGATCCTTAAAAAGGAAACAACAGATGCTGGAGAGGATGTGGAGAAATAGGAACACTTTTACACTGTTGGGAGTGTAAATTAGTTCAACCACTGTGGAAGACAGGGTGGCAATTCCTCAAGGATCTAGAACCAAAAATACCATTTGACCCAGCAATCCCATTACTGGGTATTTACCCAAAGGATTATAAATCATTCTACTATAAAGACACATGCACACGTACGTTTATTGCAGCACTATTCACAATAGCAAAGACTTGGAACCAGCCCAGATGCCCATCAATGATAGATTGGATAAAGAAAATGTGGCACATATATATATCACAGAATACTATGCAGCCATAAAAAAGGATGAGTTCATGTCCTTTGCAGGGACATGGATGAAGCTGGAAACCATCATTCTCAGCAAAGTAACACAGGAACAGAAAACCAAACACCGCATGTTCTCACTCATAAGTGGGAGTTGAACAATGAGAACACATGGACAGAGGGAGGGGAACATCATACACTGGGGCTTGTTGGGGGATGGAGGGCTAGGGGAGGGATAGCATTAGGAGAAATACCTAATGTAGACGACGGGTTGATGAGTGCAGCAAACCATCATGGCATGTGTACACTTATGTAACAAACCTGCACATTCTGCACATGTATCCCAGAACTTAAAGTATAAAAAAAAAAAAAAATGAAGCCCATTCTGTAGATTGAAGTTCTGAAAGGAAGTTTTGTTGAAGGAAATGTTGCATTTCAAGGCAGAATTTTAAAAACGAGTGGGTGGATGGGTAGTAGTTATAAAGGACAGTTTCTTTTCCTCCTCAAAACAGGGACCAGAGCACAGGACGGAGAGTATGTAAAGGAGCAAATATATGCATGGTTTTCCCGTCTGCTCTCCCCTCCATACCCATTGCCCCAAGAGCTCAACAATGCAAAGGGCTTCAATTACCTACCATGTAAATAATCCCTAAATTAAAATCTCATTCTATTCCATACCTTGCTCTCAAAGCCTTTTATGTTAATGATACTGAATATCTCCACTTACATGTACTATATCTCCTCCAACCAATATTCCTAGAGCTAAACGCATATATTTTTATTTCCAAAGCATCTCCCAGTCTTGACTTCCTATTTTTTCATTAATGTACAATACTCTTCTCAGTCACTAAGCATCATCTCTGACTCTTTACCAAGTAGTCCTTGATATCATCTGTCTCTTACATCCAATACTTTCTTTTTCTTTCTCTTTTTTTTTTGACGGACTCTCACTCTGTCGCCCAGGCTGGAGTGCAGTAGCGTGATCTCAGCTAACTGCAAGCTCCGCCTCCTGGGTTCACACCATCCTCCCCGCTCAGCCTCCTGAGTAGCTGGGACTACAGGCGCCCACCACCACACCCAGCTAATTTTGTTTTTGTATTTTTAGTAGAGACAGGGTTTCACTGTGTTAGCCAGGATGGTCTCAATCTCCTGACCTCGTGATCCACCCACCTTGGCCTCCCAAAGTGCTGGGATTACAGGTGTGAGCCACTGCGCCCGGCCCAATACTTTCTTTCAGTAACTAGTAACAATGTTCTACAACCCCTGATCTGCCAATAAATGATGATAATAATAAGTAATAACATCGTGAATGTATATGAGCTTCACAGTTTACAAAGTGCTTACATATGTACTATAACTTTTCATGCTTACGACAACCCAGTGAGACAATCAGAAAAGATACTTGTATCACATCTATAGTCCAGAGGCAAACCACAAAAGATCAGAAAGCTTAACTGACCTGCCCAGATCACAAGTCCCACTTCCCATGATGCTTCCCCCTCCCTTCATCTCAATTTTTATGATAATCCGAATTAAGGAAGAAGCAATCCCCTTGTTCTCATCCTACCATCTTGTATGCCTCACCAAATTAATATTCCTAAAACTTTTTGTTGAACATGTTACTTCCATATGTACAGACCTTCAGGAAAATAAGTAAGTAAATAAATAAAAACAGGCACAATGATACTCATACTCTTCCATAGTCTGGTCCCAACCTGTATTTCTGGTCTTAATTCCTACTCTCCCAGTGAAAATCCTTTGGTCTAGATACAGCTGAATGGTCACTATCTCTTGGAAAGACTTCCATCTTCCACTTTATATCTTTACCTAAGCTATCCTTTACTTTGAGAACCTTCTTCTCTCCTCTCTGCCTGCCTTATACATCTTAGTCCAGGCACCTTTTCCTACATGAATCTTTTCTAGTGTACACAGAGCACCCTTTTTAATATCTTATTTTGGTTTGATTTTACAAAGTTGGGCACAGAAAGATGCCATTATGTGGCTTATGATCCAGAATTAACACTTTTTAGCTTTACGTCATTCCTAAACAATTTCTAAGGATCATTTTGAAAATCAGTGAGTCCATTGACAATGTTATTAATGAAAAATTAATGTGTTAAACTAATAAGAAGCAAAATTCAATAGGATCAATGAATGTTAAAAGAGACGAAAGTAAAAAAATGGTAGAGAAAATTCTTGCTCCAAATGAACATTTTTATAAATGGAATAAATCTTCACATTTGAAAACTCAATTTACTTTTCCTTCCTTAAAGAAGACAAACTTATTTTAGCCATAATTCAAAATCCTATGAACAACAAACTACAAAGAAGTGGGAAGTACTCAACTTGACAGTGTTGTTTTATCTAAAGCCAAAGATATGTCCCCAACCACAATTTTTATCCATAAATTCCAGATGGCACAAGATTGGTAAAAACCATGTTTGTTGGTGTTATTTTACAGTGACTTCTAACAACTGAACTACCAAGAGATTACCACTAAAAGAATAGTTCTCTGTCTCTGGAAAATAAAACTATTTTTTAAAAGTTATTAAGTAGTTCAAGTCAATAGTGAGATAATCATAGTGATCATCACTCTTTGTAGTGGACTGGCTTCATAAAATTAGATGAAAACAGTAGGATATTTGGCATAAAAACAGCCTGAAAGACATGGTATGGTGTCTTTCAGGAACAGAACCCAAGAGCTTAGACCTGGAGATAGAACCCAGCCAAAATAGGTAAAAGTCTCTGCTTCCATAGAGCTCAGAGGCTATCTTGAAGCATCCCATAATTTGGAAGTAAAATACATTAAAATACCTTGCAAGTTTATCTGCATTATCTTTACATTAGATTTAACATATACAAAATGGCTGAGCCTCACCCTATATAAGACTTCTTCCCAACACAGATAAAGAACATGCCTACAAAATAATAATAAAATACCATATAACACCTAATATGGCTTGGCTCTGTGTCCACACCCAAATCTCATCTCAAATTGTAATCCCCAAGTGTCGAGGGAGGAAAGTGATTGCATTATGGGGGTAGTTTCCCCCAAGCTGTTCTCATGATAGCGATTTCTCATGAGATCTGATGGTTTTATAAATGGTAGTTTTTCCTGCACCCTCACACTCTCTCTCTTGCCTGTTGCCATGTAAAACACTCAATGCTATACTGGCTTCAGGTCTGACCAAGCACAGTCCCAGTGGTGGTGGCCACAAGCATCTTGTGCCATTCCTCCTCTAACTTCAGGCAGCTCAGCACAGGGAGACTCTTGCTTGTTTAGGAGAAACAAACAGAGTAAGTTTGGGAGTAAGGAAAGAGAACAAAAGTCTCTGCCTGATAATCCAGAGAATTCCTTCAGATCTTATCCAAGATCACCAAGGTGGTACTTCTATGAGTGTGCGAGAGCCACCACATTACAGGGTTTGGGGTGCCCCCTAATGAAAATATGACTACAGTGACCAAAAACAGAGATAACAATACCCAAGTTCCTTCAAATGCCTGAAAAGCCTTCCTAAGAATGGTGGGTAAAAACAAGCCAAAACTACAAGACTACAATAAATACCCAACTCTTCAATTCCCAGTCACCAAAAAAAATCCCCAAGCATCAAAACCACCCAGGAAAACATTGCCTTACCAAACAAACTAAGTAAGGCACCAGGGAACAATGCTGGAGACAGAGATATGTAACCTTTCAGATGGAGAATTCAAAATAGCTGTTTTGAGGAAACTCAAATAAACTCAAGATAACACAGAGAAGGACTTCAGAATTAAATCACATAAATTTAACAATCAGATTGAGATAATTTAAAATAATTACATAGAAATTCTGCAGTTGAAAAATGCAACTGACATGCTAAAGAATGCATCAGGGTCTCTTAACAGCAGAACTGATCAAGGAGAAGAAAGAATTAGTGAGCTTGAAGACAGGCTATTTGAAAATATTCAGTCAGAGGAAAAAAAGGAATAAAAAAGAATGAAGCATACCTATAAGATCTAGAAAACAGCCTCAAAAGGGCAAATCTAAGAGTTATTGGCCTTAAAGAGGAGGTTAAAAAATAATAGAGATGGGAGTAAAAACTTTATTCAAAGGGCTAATTACAGAGAACTTCTCAACCCAAAAGAAATATATCAATATTCAAGTATAAGAAGGTTATATAACAACAAGCAGATTTAACCTAAAAAAAGAGCAGAAGACACTTAATAATCAAACTCCCAAAGGTCACGGATAAAGAGAGGATCCTAAAAGGAGCAAGAGAAAAGAAATAAATAATATACAGCAGGGCTCCAATATGCCTGGCAGCAGACTTTTCAGTGGAAACTCTACAGGCCAGGAGAGAGTGGCATGACATTTAAAGAGCTGAAAGAAGAACACTTTTACCCTAGAATAGTATGGACAGTGAAAATATCCTTCAAACATGAAAGAAAAATAAAGAAATTCCTAGACAAACAACGCTGAGGAATTTCATCATCAACACTAGACCTGTCCTACATGAAATGCTAAAGGATTATTCAATTTAAAAGAAAAGGATATTAATAGGCAAAAAACAAATCATCAAAAGGTACAAAATCATCTAAAGGTACTGGTAATAGTAAGTACACAAAAAACATACAATATTAAAACACTGCAATTGTGGTATGAAAAGTACCAAAAGATGAGCCAATCAAAAATAACAAAAACAATTCTTCAAGACATGGTACAAAAAATATAAATAGTAAAAACAGAAAGCTAAAAAGTGGAGGGATGAAGTTAAATTTAGAGTTTATTGGTCTTCTCTTTGTTTTTTAGTTTATTTATGAGATCAGTGTTAAGTTGCCACCAGTTTAAATAATAGGTTATAAATGTCACAGTATTTGCAAGCCTCATGGTAACCTTAAATCAAAAAACATACAATGGATACACAAAAAATAAAAAGCAAAAAATTAAAACATATCACCAGAGAAAATCACCTTCACTAAAAGAAAGAAAGAAGGAAAGAAGGAAGAGAAGACCACAAAAAAATTTTTTTTAATTAAAAATGGCAGAAGTAATTCCTTACTTATCAATAATATTGAATGTAAATGGACTAAACTCTCCAATCAAAAGATACAAACTGGCTGAATGGATGAAAAAACAAGACCCAGTGACCTGTTGCTTACAAGAAACACACTTCATCCACAAGGACACACATAGACTGAAAACAAAGGATGGAAAAAGATATTCCATGCCAATAGAAACCAAAAAGGAGCAAGAATAGATATGTTTATAACAGACAAAATCGATTTCATGACAAAAAACTGTAAGAGACAAAGAAAGTCACTACATAATGATAAAGGGGTCAATTCAGCAGGAGGATATAACAATTATAAATATATATGCACCCAACATTGGAGCACCCAGATGTATATAGCAAACATTACTGGAGCTAAAGAGAGAGAAACCCAACACAATAATAGTTGGAAACTTCAAAACCCCACTTTCAGCACTGGTCAGATCTTCCAGACAGATTTTCAATAAAGAAACATCTGACTTAATCTGCACTATAGACCAAAAGGACCTAACAGGTATCTACAGAACATTTTGTCCAATGGCTGCAGAACAGATATGCTTTTTGTTAGCTCATGAATAGACCATAAGTTAGGTCACAAAACAAGTCTTAAAACATTCAAAAATTGAAATAATATCGTACATCTTCTCTGACCACAATGGAATAAACCTAGAAATCAACAACAAGGGGAATTTGGAAATGATACAAATACATGGAAATTGAAATGAAACAACATAACATGCTACTGAATGATCAGTGAGTCAATGAAGGGATTAAGAAGGAAACTGAAAAATTTCTTGAAAAAAAAAAAATGGTACCGGAAATATAACATGCCAAATCCTATGGGATACAGCAAAAGCAGTACCAAGAGGAACGTTTATAGCTATAAGCACTTACATCAAAAAAGAAAACTTCAAATAAATGACCTAATGATACACCTTAAAGAACAAGAAAAGCAAGAGCAAACCAAACCCAAAACTAGTAGAAAAGAAATAATAAAGATCAGAGCAGAAATAAATAAAACTGAAATGAAGAATACAAAAGATCAATGAAATGGAAAGTTGATTTTTAAACAGATAAACAAAACTGACCAACCTTTAGCCAGACTAATTAACAAAAAAATTAACAAAAAAAGACAGAAGACCCAAATTAATAAAATTAGAAATAAAAAAGGAGCTATTACAACCAATACTACAGAAATTCAAAGGATCATTAGCAGCTATTATGAGCAATTATATAATAAATTGGAAAATCTAGAAGAAATGGATAAATTCCTAAATACATAACCCTTACCAAGACTGCACCAAGAAGAAATCCCAAATCTGAACAGAACAATAACAAATAATAGGATGAAGCCATAATAAAGTTTCCCAGCAAAGAAAAGTCTGGGACCTGCTGGCTTCACTGCTGAATTCTACCAAACATTTAAAGAGCTACTAATACCAACCCTACTCAAACAATTTCAAATAATAGAGAAGAGAATACTTCGAAACTCATTCTACAATGCTAATATTACCCTGATACCAAAACTAAACAAAGACACATGAAAAGAAGAAAATGATGGGCCAATATCACTGATGAATGTTGATGCAAAAACCCTCCAGAAAATACCAGCAAATGAATTCAACAACACACTAAAAAGATCATTCATCAAGACCAAGTGGGATTTATCCCAGTGATGCAAGGATAGTTTAACATACGCAAATCAAAGTGACACATCATACCAACAGAATGGAGGACAAAAAACATATGATCATTTCAATTGGTGCTGAAAAAGCATTTGATAAAATTCAACATCCCCTCATGATATGAACCCTCCAAAAAACTGGGTATAGAAGGAATATACCTCAATACAATAAAAGCCATATAGACAGACCCACAGCTAGTATCATACTGATTAGGGGGAAAAGTGAAAGCCTTTCCTCTAAGATCTAGAACACAACAAGGATGTTCACTTTCACCACTGTTATTCAATGTAATACTGGAAGTCTAACTAGAGCAATTAGACAAGTGAAAAAATAAAAAAACATCCAAATTGGAAAGGAAGAAGTCAAATTATCCTTGTTTGCAGATGACATAATCTTATATTTGGAAAAACCTAAAGACTCCATCAAAAACCTATTAGAGCTGATAAACAAATTCAGTTAACTTGCAAGATACAAAATCAACATACAAAAGTCAGTAGCATTACTATATGCTACCATCAAACAATCTGAAAAAGAAATCTACAAAGTAATTTCATTTACAAGAGCTACAAATAAAAACTAAATACCTAGGAATTAACCAAAGAAGTGAAAGATTCCTCTAATGAAAACTATAAAACACTGATGAAAGAAATTGAAGAAGACAACAATAAATGGAAAGATATTCTATGTTCATGAATTGGAAGAATCAATATTGTTAAAATGCCCATACTATTCAAAGCAATATACAGATTCAATGCAATCCCTATCAAATACCAATGACATTCTTCACAGAAATAGAAAAAAAAAACTATACTAAAATTTATATGGAACCACAAAAAACTCAGAATAGCCAAAACTATCCTAAACAAAAAGAAGAAAACCGGAGAAATCACATTATCTGATGTCAAATTACACTACAAAGGTACAGTAACCGAAATAGCAAGGTACTGGCATAAAAATAGACACATAGACCAATGAAGTGGAATAGTGAACCCCAAAATAAATCCACACACCTACAGTGAACTCATTTCTGACAAAGATGCCAAGAGTATACACTTGGGAAAGGATAGTCTCTTCAATAAATGGTGCTGGAAAAAAACAGACATCCATACACAGAAGAATGAAACTAGACCCCATCTCTCCGCATATACAACAACCAAATAAAAAATTAAAGACTTAAGTCTAAGATCTCAAATTATAAAACTACTACAAGAAAACACTAGGGAAACTCTCCAGAACATTGGTCTGGGCAAAGGTTTCTTGAGCAATACCCCACAAGCATAGGTAATCAAAGCCAAAAATAGATAAATGAGATCTTATGAAGGTAAAAATCTTCTGCAAAGCAAAGAAAACAATCAACAAAGTGAAGAGACAACCCACAGAATGGGAGAAAATATTTGCAAACTACCCATCTGACAAGGGATTAATAACCAGAATAGGTAAGGAGCGCAAACAATTGTATTGGAAAAAAACTAATAATCTAATTTTAAAATGGGCAAAATACTTGAATAGACATTTCTCAAAAGAAGACATACAAATGAGAACAAATAGATGAAAAGGTGTTCAACATCACTGATCATCAGAGAAATGCAAAACTGCAATGTGAAATTATCTCACTCCAGTTAAAATGGCTTTTATCCAAAAGACAGGAAATAAATGCTGGTGAGGATGTGGAGAAAAGAGAACACTCATATACTGTTGGTGGGAATGTAAATCAGTACAACCACTATGTAGAACAGTTTGGAGCTTTTGCCAAACTGATTTGTTTGTAACATGAAGAAAGGATACATGTTTGAGGTGATGGATATCCCATTTACCCTGATGTGATTATTACGCATTATATGCCTGTATCAAAGTATCTCATGTCGTCCATAAATATACACCTACTATGTACCCATGAAAATTAAAAACATTTTAAAAATATGTAATGTCAAATATAAATATTCTTATTTTCCAAACTTAAAGAATTTAAATTACTATCTTCAGTCAATAAGAAGATGAAGAGATGGAAGAAGAAAGGAAGGGAAGAACAAACTTACTAAGCATTTGGAAAGAAAAAATAGAGTTAATATAGAAGGGAGCAGAAGAGCAGACAGGGTATTATGGGTGAGGGTGAGGGATGGTATCAGAAGGCTAAGAGAACTAAAATGTGAAATGAATCATCACCAGTTAGCTGATCTCAAAAGAAACACTTGTTAAACTTGCGTAAGTGTAGGAAGTTTATACTGTTAAAGGATACCCACTCTAAGTAAACAGGTACCACACTTATAGCAATCATCCTTTCAAAATTCCTATAGGTGTATGTAAATCAAATCCTGTATTATTTGTTAAAGTTACTACATCTAAAACTTTTAAAGTAACATTTAATTACAACCCCAAGCCCATCAACTCTCTTTGGCCACAGAATAGACCTTTCTAAAATAGTTGGTATATAAAATATGCTACTACAGAAAAATAATCAGTATGCAAAAGTAAGTGTTTCAGTCACCAGTACCTATAGCAGAGAAATGAGCCTAATGTTTATACTTACAGGAACTAGGAAGTATTAGGCCAGGATAGGCTGGAGGAGAAAATCTAAGTATAAGAAAGCATGTGAGGCCAGGTGCGGTGACTCATGCTTGTAATCCCAGCACTTTGGGAGGCCGAGGCAAACAGATCACCTAAGGTCAGGCGTTCAAGACCAGCCTGGTCAACATGGAGAAACCCCATCTCTACTAAAAATACAAAAATTAGCAGGGCGTGGTGGCACATGTCTGTAATCCCAGCTACTCGGGAGGCTGAGGCAGGATAATCACTTGAACCCATGAGGCAGAGGTTGCAGTGAGCCAAGATCACACCATTGCACTCCAGCCTGGGTGACAGAGGGAGAGTCTGTCTTTAAAAAAAAAAAAAAAAGAAAAAAAAGGATGTGGACAGGTGTGGTGGCCCATGCCTGTAATCCCAGCACTTGGGGAGGTTGAGGTGGGCAGATCACCTGAGGTCAGGAGTTCAAGACCAGCCTCGCCAACATGGCAGAATCCTGTCTACTAAAAATTAGCTGGGCATGGTGGCATAGGCCTATAATCCCAGCTACTCAGGAGGCTGAGGCATGAGAATCGTTTGAACCCAGAAGGGGTGGGTTGCAGTTGCAGTGAGCCAAGATCGTGCCACTGCACTCCAGCCTGGGTGACAGAGTGAAATTGTGTCAGGGGGAAAAAAGCATGCTGTGAATAAGGGAAATAAAAGAGAAAAGGCTAAAGGTCATTGGTTTGTAGTGATCATAGAGCTGAGGAAAAATAGTTCCAAAGACCCACAGCAGTTTTCTTGTAATGAATAGAGTACTGGGAAGCAAGTGAATTGACGATTATGCTAACTCAGTGAGGCAGGATGTAACCTACAGACATTCTCTTTTTCCACCATCGTCTGGTTAACCTATAGAGAATTTAAGGATGCTACCCAAACCTCAATTTTATTCAAGTGAAGATGAACTTCTGTATTTTTTTAACTGTCTCATATTTCTAGCTTAGATCACTGATAGAAAGAAAAGTTCCAATTCTTCAAGGAGACAGAACAGAAAAGTGCCAAACTTGTTTCTTTAATTTTCTCCTTTAAATGACTGGTGATTTTTCATTTCATACAGAATTTCCAAATTTGGAAGGACAATTTAAAATTTACTGAAGTTAAGAATAAATGCTGCTTTAAGATCAAAAGGTAAGCTAACATAGAGAGCAAGTATCTGTTCAGAGTTTAAACCCAAAGTATGACCTACTTTTAAGACTTTATAGCCTAGAGGAGAAAGTCTTTAGATCTAAATGTCAGCATGTTCTTTTAAAATTATTATTGTGATTATTTTTAACTCCATCATTCTCTCAATGAAAAAAACCACACACAATATAGCCTATTTATTAAAAACTAGTGAACACCACATCAGAAAGAGTAACACATATCTATAGAAGAATTATCATGGAAATAAAAAATGTATGAGCACTGACAGCAACCGTCAGGAATGTTTGCTCCCACAGTCCAAATAGCATTAAAAATTGAAACAACAGGTTTTTCAGTGTTAGATATGTGGAACAGGTATTTGAGGAATTTTTAAAGAATTTTTTGCTCTTAATAAAGAGAAATCAGTGAAACACTCATTTTTCATGGTAATTCTCTGTAAGCTGTGTATAAAAAAAAATTTAAAATATAGACTTCAGAGACATAAAAGAATCACTTGCAAATGTCCATAGGGGCTCAAAGAAAACTATAATACAGTGGTTGAAAGCAATGTCTTTGAAATCAGACACACCTGGGTTTCTTGGCTGTAATATTTCTAGTTGTAAAATAGGCAAGTTACTTAACCTCTTTAAGCCTTAGTTTTCTCATCTGCGAAGTGGGAATAATAGTAACACCAATTTCAGTGAGCTGTGGTGAAAATTAAATGAAATAATAAATTTAAAGTGCTCAAACCACTTATGGCAATGATCAACAAATAACAGCTATTGTTTTATTTTAATATGATATAGGCAATTTAAAAGTAAATGACTATTGAGAAACAGTTGCCATATTATTATTAATTCTCAGAATATGCTAACCAGAAGTCAAGGATATATTTTAAATCAATGGAACAAACCACTTAGTCATTATGATCACCATCAAAGAGTGTTATAGAAATCAAGCCAAAAGAGTCATTGCCCTCAAGGAGCTTATTATCCAAAACAGGATGACACTGGCACCAACTAACATGTAAAAGGTCAGAGCCATTGGCAGAATTGTACAACAAACTTAGACCAGAAAGAGCTTAAGAGCAAAACAACAACAACAAAGGAATTAAGATATAAAAACATTCATGCATAAGTAAGGTTCACAGATCAGAGTTCCTGGATCAACAAATGAGACAGGAAAAGTATTTAGAGAGTAATTTTTAAACTTCTTCCTGTCTTACCAGCATTTTCAGCGTGAATTGTGTCTTTCCTTTTATAGACTGCTAACTGACTACAATAAAACTTTGAGGTAAGTTTTGACGAGTCTTCAGAGATGGATAATGATTTCCATATCCACCAGGAAAGAATCAAAAACTGCTTCACTGAGTCTTAATCACATGATCAGAATGTGTAAAATTGTCAGGAAATTTCTCAGGTTTTTCCATCATATTGTTATAATTCTTAAAGGAATAATACTCAAATAAGCAACTAGGGAAAGAATTTCAAAGCTCTGACACAATGATGCTACTGTTCATTATTTAAATAAATACTCACTCTGGGTTTGTTTTTATGTTCTGCATTTCTTCTAACTGTTCTGATTTACTCATCCCTTGGGCAGCCAGTGAATAGTCTAATTTTGCTCCTCAGGCTTACAAAATCTATTTAATCAAGTAAGATACATTTTTGTTTCCTTTTAAGTACCATGGTATATTAAATTATTCTAGAAATACCTAAAGATAATTGAGGCTAATATTGTAGTCTTGCTTTTGAAAACAATAAACCTTTCTCCTTCTGAAGCCTGAGGTGTCAGTTATTACTTTTCCTTCTAAGCAAATCAGCCAAAAACTCAGATGATGTACAGATCCCAGTAACTGTCAATAACAAAGTTAATTCAGTAATATACCAATTAACAAAATCTGATATCTGATCTCAGATCAATGTGAACTTTCTTCTATAAAATACATACTAGAGAGGTTCACCAAAAGACATGGTATTGCTAACATGAAGGGAGTTTGAGAACTTGACATATTAACATCAACCAGAAAACAAACATATAAACTTCTAAGCTGATATGAGAATCAAAATAATAACTGCTAATACTGAGACACAAAACTTACTACCTTGCCAAGTACTGCTCTTTATGTGTATGTGCGCGCATGTGCGTGCGTGTATGCATTTGGTCCTCCTGACAAGTCCGGAGGTAGGTACTGCTATTACCCCCATTTTATAACCATAAAAACTCAATCAGCTAATAAGCAGCAGAGCCTGAATTTGAATCCAGGCGTACTTCCGAAGTCCACACTATTAACCACTGCACTATAATGACTTAACTAAATTCATTAACTCAATATAATACATATAAAAGCAAATTAAAACTTGAAGTGCTGAAAAATATACATAATAACTCTTACAACATAAATTCATTTTAATGGAATAATATCTAAACTTTTTGTATAGGGATACAGATCAGATGGCATTCTCAACTGCAGTATAAAGTGAAATTAGGCAAAGAATGGAAAGTAGATCCCGAAATTGCTGGAGAGGCTATATAATCAGGCTCAGAAAATATATGAGAATACAGAAGTCTTGGCACATCCCGGATCCCAGCCAGATTCCAGACTCAGAACCAGGCTGGAGGACACCACTCACACTCCAGAATGCTGGATGTGACACCGTCAGTGGCATTGCTACCCCTGAAAATTGGATGTTGCCACTACTCCTGCTGCCACAAAGGAATATATTCTCTCCTTTCACTAGCTCCTGAATCAAAGCCCAGAGTACATGGAATTGATTGACCAAATCTAGGTTGCATACCTGCATTCTCATAATACAAAGAGGCCAGGAAAGTGAGCATTTGCCATTCTTGGCTTTTGGAGTGAGAACTGTGCTCCACTTCCAAGAATTATGTGCTCTACAATCCATTTAATGGCATCGGGAGACGTGATTGTCTTCCAGGTGGTGACTCTCAAAAGCTGAGTCATGTATACGTACATATGCTCCCTGTGCATGTTCTTAAGCTTTTAGTAATCCTCAGGAATGTTAAAGACCAAAAGTTTACCCCTTCATTTATTAAACAGACCTTCTTGACGTCCTAAAATTGTCTCTTTCAAAATTTTCAAAACCTATTAATTTTGGCATTTTCAGGTTAGCATGTGGGTGTGTGAGATGAGGGCTTAAGTGAGCTGACTTATCCCTGCTACGTTGACACCAACAAGGGTATTTCAAAAACATGTTTAAGATTAAAATACTATTTATAAATCTTTTATTTATTTAGTTATTTATTTAATTTATTTATTTTTTGAGTCTTGCTCTGTAGCCCAGGCGATCTTGGCTCACTGCAAACTTCGCCTCTCAGGTTCAAGCGATTCTCCTGCCTCAGCCTCCCAGTAGCTGGGATTACAGGTGCCTGTCATCATGCCTGGCTAATTTTTGTATTTTTAGTAGAGAAAGGGTTTCACCATGTTGGCCAGGCTGGTCTCAAACTCCTGAACTCAAGTGATACGCCCACTTCGGCCTCCCAAAGTGGTGGGATTACATACGTGAGCTACCACGCCTGGCCTAAAATTCTTCATTTTAAAACAATTTTAGACTTACCAAAAAGTTGTTAAAAATGTTAGAGAGGTCCATATCACAGCTTCCCCTAATGTTAACATCTACCATGATTATATAATTATCAAAAAAAACAGAAGAGTAACACTGATAGAATTCTATTAGCTAATCTACAGACCTCATTCCAATTTCACCAGTTTTCCTACTAATGTGCTTTTTTTTCTAGTCCACATCAAATACAGGATCTCACATTGCATTTAGTTGTCATATTTCCTTAGTCGCCTCCAATCTAGGATAGCTCATGATTTTGACATGTGAAAACTAGTGGCCAGTTATTTTACAGACTCTCTCTCAAGTTGGGTTTGTCTGGTGTTTACTCATTATTAGGTTAAGGCTACACATTTTTGTAAGAATCTAACAGAAGTGTTGTTATGCCTTCATATGCATCATATCAAGATTTATATGATGTCAATATGTCTTATTACAGATGATGTTATCTTTAATGTCTCTGTTAAGGTGGTATCTGGCAGGTTTCTTCAGTGTAAAGTTATTAATTCTCCCTTTGTAGCTGATAAATATCTTGTGAGGAAATACCTTGAAACTATGTAAATATTCTGCTTCTCATCAGAGCTTTGCTCAACTAATTTTAGCATCCATTAATGATTCCTGATTACAATAAGTGTTATTATGGTATCTGCCTCATGGTGATTTTCTATTATTCGTTCTACATTTATTAATTGGAATTATACTGTAAGGAAGAGTTGTTTCTTATCTACTTATTATTTCTATCAGTATGGATTCATGATATTTAACTTATTCTATGGGTTATAGTTCACAGACTTGCCCCTGATTCGGTCATAGGGAGCTCCTCCCAGTTAGCTCCTGTGTCCTTCTGACATGCCCCCACTGTTTTGTTAAACAAATGATCCCAACTTGACTAATATCATTGTATTAGTCCATTCTCATGTGGCTAATAAAGACATACCAGAGACTGGGTAATTTATAAAGGAAAGAGGTTTAATTGACTTACAGTTCCACAGGACTAGGGAGGCCTCAGGAAATTTACAATCATGGCAGAAGGAAGAAGAAGCAAATACAACCTTCCTGCATGGCAGCAGCAAGAAGTGCCGTGTGAAGAGGGGGGAAAGCCCCTTATAAAACCATCAGATGTCATGAAAATTCACTCATTATCACAGGAACAGCATGAGGATAACCGCGCACATGATTAAATTACCTCCCACCCTTCCATGACACATGGGGATCATGTGAACTACAATTCAAGATGAGATTTGGGTGGGGACACAGCCAAACCATATCAATCACTGAGAAAATATATTCCAGAGTGAGCTCAATCAGGGTAACTTAATTCCTTTGTCAATTATCTTTACTACACAAATGAACCATTTCCAATTTTTTTTCCTTTTCAGTTTAATTTTACTGAAATTTTTCTCACTGAGATTCAGTTGTCCATTTAACTTCTACACCAAATATTTATCTATTTTTAAAAATTCACTGGGAATTTTCTTTTGTGACCACAATTCTACCAAATCCAATTCTGCAGAGTCAAATACTGCAGATGTAAATTTTAAAAAGAATTTTTGAAGCTGGAGGGAGAATTTTAGAGGTCCTTTAGCCCAATCTACTCATTTTACAGAACAGAAAACTGAGGCAAGGAGAGATCAAGCACTTTACCTTAAACAGCCAGTTTTGAAGCAGCAGCAGCACAAAAGTTAGTACAGTGCTCTTCTTCCACACCACAGTGCAGGATCCTCTCCTAACCCTTATCAAAATTAGTCCACACACATACTGAGAAATGCATCTCTACTGAGGATAACTGTGCCATTTCAGTAAGGATATGCATCCAGAAGGAAGTTTGATCCAAAGTTGAGTAAGGCAGGAAGAAAGCTAGTTAAACATGGGCCAGAGGTCCTAAGCAAAGTAGTAATATAGGTAAAAGAGGCACAGGGTCAAGGCATGAGAAGACAAGGGAACTGTAGAGGAAAAAAATCAGACCTCAGTGAGGTTCTGCAAACAGAAATCCAGCCTCAAGTCAAAAAAATTTGGGCCTATTTTTAGCTAGGATCTAGGGAAAGAGGGTAATAGGCATGGATACAAGCCCCCAAAATTAGTAAATTAACTCATTGACTTTTAAACTGAGTTGGTTACGGACCTGAGAATTTTGTGACTCAACACATCCAAAACAATTCATTACAGCCTTCCCTGTCCCCCGACTTCCATGGGCAAATCTCCCTACCTTGACAGGTAGCCTGGGTCTCCAGTTACTTATTCTCATAAACAACTCATCCTAAATTCCTTATATACAAACATTTACCAAGTTGTGTATGTGTCCTACATCCTAATATCACTTTAGTACACTCTGTTCTCCATTCTCACTCCACATACTTGGTTGAGGTTCTCATCATCTCACTTAAGACTGGACTCACTCAATATCTCTGAACTGACCTCCTGCTTATTGCCTTATTTCCTCCAATCTGTCTTCCTTATAGAACAAAGTCATTTCTAAAAAATGTAAGTCTGATCATAGACTTCCCTCTCCATATCACACCACTCCAATGCCACCAAAAGAGGTAAGGTTAGAGATGTGTGAGGTAAGGTTAGAGATGCATTTGAAAAAGTATATTCAATCTATCCACTGTTTTTGTAACATACAGAGTACAGCAAGCAAAGCTTAATAAAGTCTTCTTAGATAATTAGGAAACACAAAATATGCACTAGTGTTTTTTTTTTTTCTTTTTTTTTTTTCTTTTTTTTTTTTGAGATGGGGTCTCACACTGTCGCCCAGGCTGCAGTGCAGTGATGCAATCTCAGCTCACTACAAGCTCCGCCACCTGGGTTCACACCATTCTCCTGGCTCAGCCTCCCGAGTAGCTGGGACTACAGGCACCTGCCACCACGTCCAGCTAATTTTTTGTATTTTTAGTAGAGATGGGGTTTCACCGTGTTAGCCAGGATGGTCTCCATCTCCTGACCCCGTGATGCGCTCACCAAGACCTCCCAAAGTGCTGGGATTACAGGTGTGAGCCACCACACCTGGCCATAGGTACTAGTTTTTAAAATATTGAAAAATACTCTCCTGTAGAATAAGATAGAATCACTTGGTCCAAGTCTATCTTTATAAATGGGGAACTCCACAAAAACTGGCGATCACTATCAAACTTGAACATACACACAGCCCTATATGTTTCAGGTTTATATAAGAGGACTACTGTGTAAGCATGTAGATTTAGGAATATAGTAGGGAATGCTTTGTTTTTGGCTTACTGTATCTTGTTTAACCCAAGTATTCTTAATTTATCAATATAAAAATAATGCCTATCATGTATTTTGCTGTTAACTTCAAACTACGATTCAGTGAAATGTCTAAAATATATTTTCCTCTTTGCGACACATATTTCACGTGTGGCAATACATTCAAGCTCCATTCAAGTATCTTTAGAATCTCCATATGTTTTAACTCACAGCATTTAGAAAGCTTCCTCTGCTAATAAATGGTTTATAGGCAAACCTCCTAAGTTTAAAAATTAAAATAGTAAGATATCATCTGGCTACTAGATCTAGTGAATGTCAAAAAAATTCCATTTAAGTTATGGCCATTTAAACTCAGCAAAATGTTTTAATTTTACACCATTTCTATAATCTTGATTCATTATCTCGGTAATAAAATATATAATACATAAATATAGTATAGAATAAATTATTTCCTTCAATGTACATGGGCTTGACATATTATTTTCCTTAAGGGAAACAGATATAAAATTCTGAAGTACTTCTAATCTAGTCAATTTAAGAGATAGCATTTGGAAATACAGTGAAGGAGAAAAAACTCTGGTAGTCACTCCTTGCCTAATTACAGTCATGGGTCACTAAACAATGAGAATAAGTTCTGAGAAATGTGTTCGTTAGATGATTTCCTCATTATGTGAACATCACAGAGTGTACTTATACAAACATAGATGGTAAGACTTATATGGAATAGCCTATTGCTCCTAGGCTACAAACCTGTACAGAATATTACTATCCTGAGTACTACAGGCAACTGTAACACCATGGTCAATATTTGTGTATCTAAACATATCTACACACAGAAAAGGTATAGTAAAGACATGGTATAAAAAGTAAAAAATGGTATCCCTGTATAGGGCACTTACCATGAATGGTGCTTGCTGGACTAGAAGTTGCTGTGGGTGAATTAGTGACTGAGTAGTTAGTGAATGTGAAGGTCTAGGACATTACTGTACACTATTGTACACTTTATAAATGCAGTAAGCTTAGGCTATACTAAAATTATTAAAAGTGTTTTTCTTTCTTCAATAATAAATTAACTGTAGCTTACTGTAACTTTTTGAGTATATCAACTTTTAATTTTTTAAAACTTTTATAACACATAAAACACACATTGTATAGCTATACAAAATATTTTCTTTCTTTATATCCTTACTCTATAAACTTTTGTCTATTAAAAATTTTTAACTTTTAAAACTTTTTTGTTAAAAACTAAGACACAAACACACATGTTAGCCTAGACCTACACAGGGTCAGGATCATCAATATCAGTGTCTTCCACCATTATATATCAACCCACTGAAAGGTGTTCAGAGGTAATAACACACATGGAACTGTCATCTCCTATGATAAAAATGCCTTCTTCTGGAATATTTCCTGAAGAACCTGAGGATGTTTTACAGTCAACTGCTTTTTTAAATAAGTAGAAGTAGACTCTAAAATACACTAAAAGTATAGTATAGTATAGTATATACATAAACCAGTAAGTCATTTATTATCAAGTATTTTGTACTATACATAACTGTGTCTGCTCTACTTTTATACTACTGGCAGCATAATAGGTTTGTTTATACCAGCATCACTACAAACACGAGTAACACATTGTGCTGTAATGTTAAGATGGCTATGACATCACCAGGTAATATAAATTTTTCAGCTACATACTAATCTTATGGGAGCACCACCGCATACACAGACTGTCATTAACTGAAATGTTAGGTGGTGCATGACTGTACTTGAGTCTAAACTGACCTCTCCAACTTGTATTCCGTTTTGATCCTTATTAACTGTAATAGAGGGGACCAGGAGATTATCTTTGCACTATGTCCCCTCTGCCTCTTCTGGCTCTCCTCCCCACTCACCCGGCTCTGCTGGTACTCTGTGGGTGCACAGATAAGTAGTAGGATTTTTCTATATGAGACAGATCCTCCAACAGACAATTTCGCCCATGATAATATACATTCCCTGGCTTTGAAACAACCTGTAGAGGAAAATGAGCCCTCTAGAGTCACTACCTTTCAGATGGCCCTTCACTTAGGCTGGATGAATGGGATCCCACACACTGAGAGGCCCTAGAGAGATGTTGGTTAAAAGTACAGACCCTGGAGCCAGACTGCCTAGAGTCAAATCTCAGATCTACCTGCCTCTTACTGTATGTCCTTAGGTAAATTACTGAATCTTAGTTAACTCATCCTTAAAACAGGGATAAAAACACTAACCTCACATAACTATAAAATGAGCTAGTACATTGAAAAGCATTAATAACAATTCCTGGTACACAGTGGGTACACAATGTTAGCAGTTATTAAAATAATTATTATTACTACTATCACTAATATTGTTATCACCACTATTGTTACTAACGGTGAGGTAAATAGCAGCGAGAAGGAGATGAATTATCTGGTCAAGCTCTATATATCAAATTACAATAAAGCTAACTGCCTTCATTGGGCAAACTCTGTTGATTTAGTTCTATAACATATTTACAAGACTATGAAGGTAGGCAAGAAGGCTAACTAGAGATGCCTGGCATTTGTCCCCCCAGACTAAAAAGGACCAAGGCTACAAATAAACAACTAAGATTTGATTTGAGTGTTGAAGATAGAGTGCTGCAGTGTGGCAAGGGAGTGAAGATGCATCTGTAATGACAGGAGGGCAGCATGGAAGCACATAGCCTCTATAACCCCATCTCCCCGACCTGGATCAGATCTGCCTGGCGTCGGAGGGAACTTTCCATCATGGGAAAAAGGTAAGCAGAATATCACCACCAACCCCCATTGCCACCACAAATGCCCACAGTCCTTCAAACAGAAGAATCCCATGGTCCTTACAAGCTCTCAGCTCCATCTGGAGAAATGCCAGGAATTCATGCAGTTTCACTGCTCCAGATTAGGAGCACAAGGTACACCCTCTCCCCTGTGAGACAAGCTACTGCAGCAGAGTGCCATCTTGTTACCTGAGGCACCTCTGGAATGCTCCTTGCTCAGGGAGCCAGTAGCCCTACTGCACTTCTCCAGCACTGGGGTTTCATATTGATTATGCCAAGTCCATACATTATATATGAATGTCACAATCCCAGCTATGCAGAGTATGGGCCCAGGATTGGCTGTGACTATGGTCCTACACAGCAGGTAACCAACTCCTGGGGCCACACTCCCAATTGCACTAAAAGCCTACCAGTCCTGCCTAGGACAAATCCATCCTTGGGCTAGCCAAACCACTGCATGCCCTCTGCCAGGCGGGAGAGGCCTACAAGTCTGCAAGCAGCTGACATAGCCCTGGGCCAGTGGAGTGGCTAAGTGCCCACACTCAGGGATTCAGAAACACAGTGCCCTCTTCCCTCTCAAGACATGTCTTGCCCAACCCCCTCACATCCTCAACAAGGGTCTGAGAAACAATGCTGTAGGCCACCCCTAGTGGAAACATTGCAGACTGTTGAAGCAGCCATGAGCCTAAATACATGGCTGAGAAACAGCCCTATGAGCCATCCCCAGCAGACATGCCTTAGTCTAGCCAAGCAACTACAAGCATGCCTGTGCTCCTGGCTAGAGTAACATCCCTGTGGCTACAACCCCAGTGAGCCAGACTCCAAGCTGCCTGACCCACTGTGTGCATGAACAAATGCCCAACCTAAGAGATAGCCCAGTTAGCCCAAGCCTGGCAAAGCTGCACTACTGTCACCACAAACTCTCTCAGCCTAGGCCACTGAGAAACTCTCAAATGCCCCCAGTATGGATTACGGTTGAAGAAATTTTATGACAACTACACTACTGTGTCCACCTAGATCCAAAGCTAATGCACTCCATCAAATCAACAACCCAAGATCCATTTATATGAGTAAGTCTTTCCTTGTGACACCTAGTGAATAAAATTGGAAGAGGCAACCACCAGATTCATAGAAATTAATACAGAGACACAGAATAATGAAAAAGCGAGGAAGCATGTCACTTCCAAAGGGAAACATAATTCTCTAGTAACAGACCACAATCATAATACATGCAATGCCAGAAAAAGAATTCAAAATAATAATCTTAAGGAAACTGAGTGAGATACAAGAGAATACAGATAAACAATTCAACAAAATCAGGAAAACAACTTATAAGTAATAAATTCAAGAAAGAGGTGGATTATCATAAAAAAGAACCAAAAAGAAATCCTAGAGCTGAGAATTAAATGAATGAAATAGAAAATATAATTGAGAGCTTCAACAACAGACTATACCAAATGGAGGAAAAAATTTCTGAACTTGAAGACAGATCTTTTGAAATAACACAAGCAGTGGCAAAAATGAATTAAAAAGAATAATGAAAGCCTAAAGGATTTATGAGATATCATTAAGCAAGCAAATATTCATACTATGGGCATTCCAGATGGAAAAAAGAAGGGTAAAGGTGAGGAAATCATATTTAATGAAATAATAGCAGAAAATTTCCTGAGTCTTGGGAGAGAGATGAGCATTTAGGTCCAGGGAGCTCAAAGAACCCCAAACAGATTCAACCCAAACAGGTCCTCTCTGGAGCCCAACATAGTCAAATTGTAATAAGTAAAAGACAAAGAATTCCAAAAGCATTCAAGAGAAAAGAGTCAAGTCATAAATAAGGGAATCTCCATTAGGCTAACAGCAGATATCTCAGCAGAAAGCTTACAGGCCAGGAGAGAATGGGATGATATATTCAAAGTACTGAAAGCAGGGGTGGGGAAACCCTGCTAGCTAAAAATATTATACCCTGCAAAGCTATCCTTCAGAAATGAAGGAGAAATAAAATCTCCCAATAGAGAAGCAAAAACTAAAGGAATTTATCACCACTAGAACAGTCTTACAAGACATGCTCAAGGGAGTCTTACATCTGGAAGTGAAAAGACAATAACTACCATCATGAAAACATGTATAACTATAAAACTCACTGGTAGAGCTGATACAAAAGTAAGAAGAGAAAATAATCAATCCTTACCACTAGAGAAAACCACCTAACCATAAAAATGATAAGTAAGGGAATAAGGAACAAAGGATATGCAAAATAACCAGAAAATCAACAAAATGAAAGGAGTAAGTCCTCACCTATCAATAATCTTGAATGTAAGTGGATTAAATTCCCCCATTTAAAACATATACACTATTTGAATGAATGAAAGAACAAGACCCAAACATATTCTGCCTATAAGAATCTCACCTCAGCTATAAAGACACACTTAAACTGAAAGTATTACATGCACATGAAAATCAAGTGAGCAGGAGTAGCTATGCTTATGTCAGACAAAATAGACTTCAAGTTAAAAGCTATAAAGTGACAAAAAAGAACATTATATAATAATAAAAGGATCAATTCAGCAAGAGAATATAACAATTGTAAATATATTTGCATCCAACACAGGAGCACCCAGATATATAAAGCAAACATTATTAGATCTAAAGGGAGAAATGGGCTTCAATACATAGTGGGGAACACTTCAATACGTAATAGGGAATTTCACCCCACTCTCAGCACTGGAAAGGTCATGTAGGCAGAAAATCAACAAAGGAACATAGATTTAAACTGCACCACAGGCCGGAAATGGAGGCTTATGCCTGTAAACCCAACACTTTGAGAGGCCAAGGCACAGGATCACTTGAGGCCAGGAATTTGAGACAACCCTGGGCAACGTAGTGAAACTCTGTCTCTACAAAAAATAAAAAATAAGCTGGCTGTGATGTCATGTGCCTATAGTCCTAGCTACTAAGGAGGCTGAGGAAGGAGTATCGTTTGAGCCCAGGAATTCAAGGCTGCAGTGAACTATGATCACGCCACTGCACTCCAGCCAAGGTGACAGGGTGAGACCTTGTTTCTACACAAACTGTACCACAGACCTAAAAGACATTTACAGAATATTTCACCTAACAACTTCATTCTTTTCAGCAGCACATGGAACACTCTCCAGGACTGACCATATGTTAGGGCACAAAACAAGTCTCAATAAATTTTTAAAAATCAAGATATGACGCATCTTATCTTGCCACAATGAAATAAAACTAGACATAACAAGAGGAACATTCAAAACTATACCAATACATGGAAACTAAACAAAATGCTTCTAAACAACCAACAGGTTAAACTCAAAATTAAGAATGAAATTTTAAAATTTCTTGAAACAAATGGAAATAGAAACACGATGTACCAAAGCTTATGGCACACAGCAAAAGCAGTATTAAGAGGCAAGTTTATAGTAATACATGCCTATGCCAAAAAATAAAAAGATTTCAAATAAAAAACCTAACAATGCACCTCAAAGAACTAGAAAATGAAGAAAAAAAAAACAAACCCCAAATTAGTAAAAGAAATAAAAACAATCAGAGCATAAATAAACAAAATTGAGACTGAGGCCTGGCATGGTAGCTCATGCCTGTAATCCCAGCATTTTGGGAGGCCAAGGTTGGAGGATCATTTGAGCCCACACGTTTGAGAACTATGGAAACGTTCTCAAGTTTCCTGGGAAACACGGTGAAACTTCATCTCTACAGAAAAATACAGAAATTAGCCAGGCATGGTGGCACATACCTGTAGTCCCAGCTACTCAGGTGGCAGAGGCAGGATGATCACCTCAGCTCAGGAAGCTGAGGCTGCAATAAGCCAAGATCAAGCCACTGCACTCCAGCCTGGGCAACAGAGTGAGACCCTAAAGAAAAAGACTAAAAAATACACAAAAGATCAAACAGAAAGTTAGTTCTTTGAGAAGATAAACAAAATCAACAAACCGTTAGTGAAACTCAGAAAAAAAGAAAAAAAGAGACTCAAATTTGAAAAAATCATAAACGGAAGAGGATATGTCACAATGGACACCATAGAAATACAAAGGATCATTAGAGAGTACTATGAACAACAATATGCCAATAAATTTGAAAATTTAAAGGAAATGAATAAATTCCTGGACACACACAACCTATAAAGATTGAACCCAGAAGGAAAAGAAAACACAAATAGACCAATTACAAGTCATGAGAGAGAATCAGTAGTAAAAGGTCTTTCAACAACAAAAAAGTCCAAAACCAGATGGCTTTACTGCTGAATTCTACCAAACCTTTAAAGAAGAATTAATACCAATTCTTTCCAAACTATCCCAGAAAATAAAAGAGGAGGGAATTCTTCCTAATTCATTCTACAAGGCCAGCAGAACCCTGATACCAAAACTAGATAAGGATACAACAACGACAACAAGCGGAAAACTACAGCCAGTATCCCTGATGAACACTTTTGCAAAAATCTTCACCAAAATACTAACAAGCTGAGTTCTAACAACACATCAGTAAGAGGATACATCATAATCAAGTGGGATTTATCTCAGGAATGCAAGGATGTCTCAACATATACAAATCAATAAACATCACACACATCAACAGAAAGAAGGATGAAAACCACAAGATGATCTCAATAGATGTAGAAATAGCTTTTGATAAAATTCAACATCCTTTCATGATAAAAACTCTTAATAAATTAAGTATAGAAGGAATATACCTAAACATAATAATGGCCAAATATGGCAAACCCACAAATGACATCTTATGAACAAGAAAAAGCTTTCAGCTAAGAACTAGAACAAGACAAAGACTCCCAATCTCAGTATTCTTATTCAACATACTAATGGAAGTCCTAACCAGAGCAATTAGGCAACAGATATATAAAAGGCATCCAAATCGGAAAGGGAGAAGTCAAAATGTCCCTGTTTGCAGATGACATGATCTTATATATGGAAAAACATACCGACTTTACTACAAAAAACAAAAAACAAAAAAAAAAAAAAACTCTCTTAGAACCGATAACAGAATTCAGTAAATTTGTAGGGTACAAAATTAATATACAAAAATCAGTAGCCTTTTTATACATGAGTAATGAACTACTCATCCAATAGGGGATTAATATCCAGAATATACAAAGAACTCAACAGAAAAACAAACAAAAACAAATCCAATTAAAATATGGGCAGGCTGGGAGAGGTGGCTCAAGCCTGTAATTCTAGCACTTTGGGAGGCTGAGGTGGGCAGATCACTTGAGGTCAGGAGTTCAAGACCAGCCTGGCCAACACGGTGAAACCACATGTCTACTAAAAATACAAAAAAAATTAGCTAGGCATGGTGGCGGGCACCTGTAATCCCAACTACTCAGGAGGCTGAGGCAGGAGAATTGCTTGAACCCGGGAGGTGGAGGTTGTAGTGAGCTGAGATCGCACCACTGCACTCCAGCCTAAGTGACAGAGTGACACTCTGCCTCAAAAAACAATAAAAATAAAAACAACAACAAAAAATATGGGCAAATGATCTGAACAGATAGAAGACAACATACATATGGTCAACATGTATAAGAAAAAATACTCATGAACACCACTAACCATCAGGGAAGTGCAAATCAAAACTATAACTAGATAACATCTCATTCCAGTTAGAATAACTATTATCAAAAAGAAAAAAATAATAACAAATGCTGACAAGGATGTGGAGAAAAGGGAACTCATACACTATTGGTGGGAATGTAAATTTGTATAGCCATTATGGAGAACAGTTCCTCAAAAAACTACAAATGGAACTACCACATGATCCAGCAAGGCTACTACTAAGTATACATTTTTTAGGGCTCGGAAAACAATATCCCAAAATGAAAGCCTCAGAAGCAGCCTCTGAAGCAAACATTTTTCTCTTTCTCCTGCCCTCCTGTCTCTCTGTCCCATTCTCCCTAGAGGCTAGCCATAGAAACTAGAAGCCCTAGTCCCCAAGGTGGGTCGTAGAAACCAGAACCCCTGTTCCTCAAAGCTAGTCATAAATCCTATAAATATTATTCTAATTTTCCCTCTGGCTTTCAGTGTAAAAACTGACCACAAAGGAATTATCTGACCTACATTGTTTGTCTGTAGGTTATAACAGTCCCACTCTAGAGAGGGTCTTGTCCCATACCCGGAAGGAAGGAATGCATACTCAGAGAACCCAAAAAGAATCTAAACAGATGACCCTCCTGAGTTTCCCCAGTCTATTAGTATTAGATCACCCCTTTTTGTCCAATCATATTTCTACATGACTGTCCATACTTTGTTGAACCTCAGCATAAAAATGGACAATTTCCCCTGTATCTTTTGATCTTCATTCCGAAGGCTCCCATATATACATGATAAGTAAATCTGTATACCTTTTCTCTAATTAATTTGCCTTTTATGAGTTGATTTTTCAGCAAAACATCAGGGGACCAAGGGAAAGCTCTCCCTTATCCCCTACGGTATCCAAAGGAAAGAAAATCAGTGTGTCAAAAAGATACCTGTATTTCCATGTGTACTGCTGCCCTATTCACAACAGCCAAGATATGGAATCAACCTAGGTATCCAATAATAAATAGATAAATTAAATGTGATATATATATGCACTACGGAATACTACTCGGTCATAAAAGAGAATGAAATCCTGCCATTCACAGTAACATGGATTGAAGTGGAAGGTAAGTGAAATAAGCAGCGAACAGAAAGTTAAACACCACATGTTCTCACTCATGTGAGAGAAAAATAGTTGATCTCATAGAAGTAAAAAGTAAAACAGAGAATACTAGAGGCTGAGAAGGGTAGAGGGAAGGGAGGGTTAGAAAGAGATTTGTTAACAGATAAACAAAATTATAGCTAGACAGGAGAAATAAGTTCCGGTGTTCTGTACCACAGCAGAATGACTATAGTTAACAATAAATATTATATACTTTCAAATAGCTGGAATGACGATATTGAAAATTCCCAACACAAAGAAATAATAAATGTTTGAGATGATGAATGTTACTTACCCTGATTTGATCACTATACATTATATGTATCAAATAAAATGTAACAGTGAAGTGAAGGAAAGGATCAATTCATCACTATGTATGCCATGGATATGTATAATTATTACTTGTCAATTAAAAAATTTTTAAATGGCTACAAATATGAGTAACTGAATAAATAAATGTATACTTTATTGACCTTCAACAAAGTACCAGGGACTGTGCTGTGTACTTACACAGGTTATCTTATTTGAACTTTATAACTAGGTAGAGATGAAGTTTATTGTTCAGATGAGGAAACTGAAGTTTGTGATGCAAAGTACTATTTTTATCATACCAGAACCACCCCTGGAGAACTTAAAGAAGATCATAAGAAGATAAGCCATATTGTGCTAATCTGGAATACTCATAATAGCTGGTATTAACTTGAGCTCTATGAAATAGTATAAAAGTTCCAAATAATTTAAACCAGATAACTTTTAGAATAAAATCTACTTGTCTATTTACTATTATCAGCTTTATATTCTAAGTGTTAATTGTGCATAAATTGATTTTCACAACAAAGATTTATATTATTTGGAAGTAGTATCTGTATCTTTTCTTTAAAACTCTGAAAGCATCTAGTTTACTACTTGGTGAATAATGGATTTTATATGTTTGAGGATAATAATGAAAACTGCAATCACCAATATTTAGAACACACTCCCTGAATTCCAGGAATTCAGTTATAAAGGACTCTGGGAATAATATACAACCCCTTTAATAGTAAAGTGAAGGAAAGGATGAATTCAGCTGTATCAAGACAAATTTTAGATGGTAAAGGAAATAACATTAAATAGCAGTGAATCACATAGTGAGAAAGGTATATTTTTGAAATTTCCTTCAATTCTTTCAGTTATACCAAGCAGAAAGTCTTGATTTAGCATTGATTGGTCTTTAATACCGCCATAACTTTTGCCTATATCCCTTTTTAACATGGAAGAATCTAAGACACAGAGACTTGGTAGATAACAGTATCTAGCTAGTATCTGGCTAATGATTGTTTTATTTTATTTTCAGAATTTGCTATATTCTATTTAGAATCACATTGGTTTTTTACATTTTTGACAGTGTTAGAATGTTTCTTTTTTTATTATTATACATTAAGTTTTAGGGTACATGTGCACAACGTGCAGGTTAGCTACATACGTATACATGTGCCATGTTGGTGTGCTGCACCCAGTAACTCGTCATTTAACATTAGGTATATCTCCTAATGCTATCCCTCCCCCCTCCCCCCACCCCACAACAGTCCCCAGTGTGTGATGTTCCCCTTCCTGTGTCCATGTGTTCTCATTGTTCAATTCCCACCTATGAGTGAGAACATGCGGTGTTTGGTTTTTTGTCCTTGCAATAGTTTGCTGAGAATGATGATTTCCAGCTTCATCCATGTCCCTACAAAGGACATGAACTCACCCTTTTTTAAGGCTGCATAGTATTCCATGGTGTATATGTGCCACATTTTCTTAATCCAGTCTATCATCGTTGGACATTTGGCTTGGTTCCAAGTCTTTGCTATTGTGAATAGTGCTGCAATAAACATACGTGTGCATGTGTCTTTATAGCAGCATGATTTATAATCCTTTGGGTATATACCCAGTAATGGGATGGCTGGGTCAAATGGTATTTCTAGTTCTAGATCCCTGAGGAATCGCCACACTGACTTCCACAATGGTTGAACTAGTTTACAGTCCCACCAACAGTGTAAAAGTGTTCCTATTTCTCCACATCCTCTCCAGCACCTGTTGTTTCCTGACTTTTTAATGATGGCCATTCTAACTGGTGAGAGATGGTATCTCATTGTGGTTTTGATTTGCATTTCTCTGATGGCCAGTGATGATGAGCCACTGTTTTGGCTACAGTAACCAAAACAGCATGGTACTGGTACCAAAACAGAGATATAGACCAATGGAACAGAACAGAGCCCGCAGAAATAATGCCGCATATCTACAACCATCTGATCTTTGACAAACCTGGCAAAAACAAGAAATGGGGAAACTATTCCCTATTTAATAAATGGTGCTGGGAAAACTGGCTAGCCATATGTAGAAAGCTGAAACTGGATCCCTTCCTTACACCTTATACAAAAATTAATTCAAGATAGATTAAAGACTTAAGTGTTAGACCTAAAACCATAAAAACCCTAGAAGAAAACCTAGGCAATACCATTCAGGACATAGGCATGGGCAAGGACTTCATGTCTAAAACACCAAAAGCAATGGCAACAAAAGCCAAAATTGACAAACGGGATCTAAATTAAACTAAAGAGCTTCTGCACAGCAAAAGAAACACCATCAGAGTGAACAGGCAACCTACAGAATGGGAGAAAATTTTTGCAATCTACTCATCTAACAAAGAGCTAATATTCCAGAATCTACAATGAACTCAAACAAATTTACAAGAAAAAAACAAACAACCCCAACAAAAAGTGGGCGAAGGATATGAACAGACATTTCCTTCTGTTCATATTTATGCAGCCAAATGACACATGAGAATGTGTCTTTTATAAATGGGAGAATGAGGTATGATTACTTAATAGGTATGGAGTGTCTTTATCGGGTGATGAAACACTTTTGAAACTAGAGAATTGGTGGTTGCAACACTGTGAATACACTAAATATCAACGATTGTATGCTTTAAATGATTAATGTTACGTTGTCTGAAGTTAATCTCAAATTTTTTAATTATTTGGAATATTTAAATAAAATCATTTCTAACAATTTAAAAAACAATATGGTGACGTATACATATGACAAGAATTATAAAAGTAGTATGCAAATAAGTGAATTTTGGGAAACAGACTTACCTCGAGAAATTGGACTGGATTGGTATAGATGAGATTTCTAGAGGCAGACTGTAAGAAGCTGATGGGTAGAGCCTTGCAAACTAATTTTGGTAGCTTTTCAAGATACCAACAATCTGGTAAATTTTAGCTTCAGGTGATTTCTAATGGCATACCAGATGTCTTCAAGGGCTTAGGCAAAAATCCTGAGGCAAACAAAATATCTTGTACATCCATCTGCTTCCTGTTCTAAATCTCTGCAGCCCCTCTTCCTCTCCATCACCATTCAAGTGTACACTGTGTTCATGATGACCTCTGCTCATTCAACACCCCAAACCATTTTTTCTGTTTTCATTTCTTTAGTCCAACTTCTGTTTTCAAAGTGTAGGCTTTAGCTATGTTTGAAAAGGGTTAATATTAGCCTTGCCTATCTCACAAGGCCTCTGAAAAGATCAAATTATATTTGAGGCATGCTTTAGAAGTGTTTTTTCAAACTCTGGATTCTAACTCATTAGTGGGTCATAAAAACAATTTAATAGGTTATGATCAGTACTTTAAACACGGAACAAATCGGGATACAAAAAAAAATGGAGTGCACACTGCAATAGGAATTGCTATGGTTAACTCCTTTTTCAGTTTCATATATGCCTGTGTGTCCATGCAAAGATATGTGTATAGTCAGTCACAATATAAAATGTAATTTTCTGTGATTAAAAAATACAGCTTTACAAGACAAGTATAATAGGTCTTTTCTGCTATATTTTCAAATAGAGAGCATAGAAAAACTGTTTTTCAGAATAAAACAGGGTTACTACCTGAAAAATGGAGTGATTTGCTCTTTAGCGCCCTGCCCCATGAGCATCAATGCAGCATCAGTGTTTACCACCCAGGTCAAAACCTTGATGGCAAAAAACAACAAAGCGGCAAAAAACAAAACAAACAAAAAACAGATTACTCAATGAAAACACCACTCAATGAGAATAGTTCTTTCTGTAATTAACTATAAAAAATTGGGGAAGTATCTTTAAAATTATATCTGAATTAAGATTTGATCCTTGCATTACTTTGTTGGCTAAAGCTAAGAACCATAAAAAATGATAAAGAACAAAACTGGTAAATATTGTGTTCACGGCAGCATATATACTAAAATTGGAATGACACAGAGAAGATTACCATGGCTCCTGTGCAAGAATGACATGCAAATTTGTGAAGCATTCCACATTTTTAAGACAGTTTTGTATCATTTTGCTATTACCGGTTTGAATCTGTGCCAAAAAAAAAACAAAAAAACAAACAAAAAAAACCTGGTAAATATTTAAAAATATTATAAAAGGATGAGGTTTAACAGAATCTTGCAAAGCTCTTTATTTTGGATCTAACATATTATAATAAACATTTCTGAAAAGTTTTAAGAAATTTGATAAATTACTATGGCTTGGGTAATTAGTAGAAGAAAAAACAAAACAAAACAAAAAAAAAACCAAACAGGAAGGACTCACTGCAGCACCAAGAGCTTTGGAGTGCAAATCATCACTGGTTGCATCACTTCTCCAGTTGCAATGAATCAAAGAGTAGGTTAAAAGAGAATGCACACAGACCAGAGAACTGTTTCACATTTTTGGCTCAGACTTTACTTTGTGTATATAAAAAGCCCTACTAGAGGCTCTATTAAGTGAACATTTAACATTTACTATTTTGTTTATAATAGTTAAAACAGTAATGTTTGGCCTTGTCCACTTACAAAATAAATCATAGCTGTCCTGATGCTGAGAAACATGGCTCAGGAAATATCTCTACTAGAGAGAGGCATCCCTTATAAAGGCTTTTTAGAGACTATAGTCATCCTGCAGAGAGTCTGAACATTTTAGATGACATAGCCCTATCTAGATAACCACAGAGGACTAATTGTGCTTTGTAATATGTCAAAAGTTTTTTTTTTTTTAAGAATTAGGGAGCATTTACTCCATATTGCCAATTGATACCAGATAATAATAAAATTAACTGATCAAAATTGGCTAGAATAACACAAATTCAAAACATGCTTCCCCTATTTCATGCAACCCAAATTCTTCACTTTCAAAGAGCCCATTAACCATTAAAAAATAAGGCACCATGACACGGAATGAGCAAATACGTTTTATAAAATCATTTTCCAAATTAAATTATCTATTTTTTTTATCATTGCCTGACTCTTTTTTTAAAAGGCATAATTTAAAATACTGTAAAAAATAAGCCTTACATTATCCATTTGTTAGCTCTGGCTTCAAAAAATCTTCAGAGTCCAAACATTACCTTCACCACTAAAACCCTTGTCCAGGAATTTACCTTTATGTCTAAAATAGCCCCTAACCAGTCACCCTGCTTCCACCTTTCTCTTCTTGTAGTTATTCTCCATGCAGAACAGCCAGAATGATTCTTTTAAAAATGTAACTTGAATAATGCCAATCCTCTCCTCTCCTAAAATCCATGTAATGGTTTCTCATTACCCTCAGAAGAGTATCCAAACTCTGCATAGCCAAAACAGCCCTATTTGATCGGATATATCCACCCACCTCAACCTTTTCCCACTTCCTCCTTCACTTTTCCCTATGTGAAGGCTAAAGCTGGTGGATCACTTGAGGTCAGGAGTTTGAGACCAGCCTGGCCAACATGATGAAACCCCATCTCTACTAAAAATATGAAAATTAGCCAGGCGTGGTGATGGGCACCTGGTAATCCCAGCTCCTTGGGAGGCTGAGGCAGGAGAATCACTTGAACCCCAGAGGCGGAGGTTGCAGTGAACCGAAACTGAGCCACTGCACTCCAGCCTGGGCAACAGAGCAGGTCTCTGTCTCAAAACAAACAAACAAATAAAATCTTACTGTTTTTAATAAATACGTCATTTTGACCTTTATATTTTGACTAAATTCAAGTCACTAAATAGTGACAAAGTGAAATTACATCCTTCTATTGAATCTGCTTATTCAATATAATGAAAATATAAGATTATATTAACTGCTTGCTTATATTTATACATTTGACTCTGTAACAGCATCTCTTATGGATATATTTTAAACTGAAGTTTTTGGTTCATGATTGGTTTCCATTTTTTCTGTCCTAAATATCAATACACATCCATAAATATTTATATGTTTTCTATTTCTGCCATGTTTAGCAGAAAATTTTAATTCTTCCAACTTTATCTGTGAGTTCCAATGTTTTCAGAATACCTTTAAAAATCTTTATAAGTAAATACTTATGTGAACTCAATTTTTCTTCTGGCTTCCTCAAGCAACTTTGATCAATATGCAATCATATTAATCTACAAAGTTTTGTACCCAGTGTTTTCACCAGCTACATTTTTCCCTTCTATATGTTAATATCTATGCATCTAAGCAGTGTATATGTTTTACCTTTTAAGTATACTGCACAAGGTCTATATTTTAAAATTAGACTATGAAAGCTAGGATTTCTGGGGATACAATTTAAGTATCTACAGTGCAGGTAAATAAAGCCCTTGAGATTTAATTCAACAAATACTTATCAAGTCCCTGCTATGCATGGTTTACATACCAACAGATCCAAAGGTAAGGAAGAAAAAATTCTCACCCCCAAAGAGCTCGTAACAGTGACATATAAACTTTTCTGTCCTTAGCCAACTTAGGCAAGGCATAGATTACCTACTTCACCCACTCCCATATTCCAGTGGCAAGAGAACTCAGGGCTAAAAGTTCCACTGCACATGAAATATTGAAAAACATTATAATCCATTTTAATAAGAACATAGATCACCCACTTTTTAAACATCTTTATCAAATTATAATTTAAGACCATAAAATTCACCCATTTTAAGTGTGCAATTCAATGATTTTTAGTTAATTTACAGAGTTGTACAACCATCACCACAATCTTGTTTTAGAATATTCCCAACAGGGTCATTTATTTTTGAACCATATAGCAGTGAAATTTTGGAGTGCATATTCTAGAGTCAGAGTTCCTGGCTCCAAAACTTACTAGATGCATGGCCTTGGGCGAGTTGTTAAACCCTTCACTGCTGTACTTCAGTTTTCTCATCTAAAACATGTAGTTAATGGTAGTACTTAATTCACAGTATTGTTCTGAGGATTAAATGAATTAAAATATATAAAAAGCACTTGAAATGGTCCCTGGAACGAAGTAAGTGTTCATTAAATATCACTTGTTAATACTATATGCTTTAAAATCTAGTTATTGGAAAAGAATCGGCTAAAAATACTACTGATGCAAATAGGCATCACTATATACTGAAGGCTAAAGCAAACAAACAACTTATAAAACACAATTATTTGATAGTAAGTTTAAGGAACAATGATTTAAAATTTAAAAACAACAATAAAGCAATTGAAAACCAAACCCATTTAAGATAAAACCTATAATGCTCTGATAGCATTCATTCATTTATTCAACAAATATTTATTAATATGTCATGCTCATCTTGGGCACAGAGAAACAGCAAATAAGACAAAAAGTCCCTGACCATATTAATCTTAAAGGGAAACAAAATAAACACCAGGCAAACTAAAAATAAAACAAAATATTTTCAGGGTTTACATCCCTAGATACATAATCTTCTAGTCCATAACAGAGCATCATGGAGGGAATGGCATGTGATTGGGCCTTCTTCAACGGATGTTGGATAGTGGATGGTGGCTATTTCTACCAGCAGTGGGGGGCTTGTGGGAGAGGCATATAGGGTGGAGTGTTTAGTATAGGAAAAGGCACCAAGGCAGTAAATCAGAGGATAATCATAAGGGAACAAAGTATAATCTAGTCTGACTAAAAAGTTTTTTGATTTAGGCTGGGTGCAGTGGCTGCCATCTGTAATCCCAGCGCTTTGGGAAGCCGAGGCGGGTGGATCACTTGAGGTCAGGAGTTCGAGACCAGCCTGGCCAACATGGCGAAAACCCATCTCTACAAAAATTAGCCGGGCATGGTGGCGCGCAACTGTAGTCCCAGCTACTCGGAAGGCTGAGGTGGGAGAATCACTTGAATCTGGGAGGCAGAGGCTGCAGTAAGCCAAGATTGCATCACTGCACTCCAGCCTGGGTGAGTGAGACCCTGTGTCAAAAAAAAAAAGTGTTTTGATTATGGAGAAAGTTATGGAAGATACTCAAAGGTTGGGAAAAAGTATAAACCGAAAGACTGGAAGTGTCAGTCTGAGAAAATCTGAACTTTATTCAGCACATGACAAGTACTGAAGTAGTAAGTATTGCGTTTAACGTGATTTAAACTGGGGCTAGGTTTATCAGAACGTGGAGAGAGAAGAGTGAGGATAGCCAGCATCACAAGTTAAAGGTGATGAGGGTATGAAGTAGAATGAAAGCGAGAGACGAAATTGAGGGAGTGAATGTGAGAAACACTAAAGCACAGAACTGATAAGACTGACACTGGTTATAGGAGGCAAAGAATATTCTAAAGTTCTAAATGGAAAAATAATAAAAATAGCAAAGTCAAAAGGAAGAATGAGTTCTACAAGAGACAGGTTGTGTTTTGGGTATATTGAGCATAAGTTCTGGCATATAATCCTGGTGGGTTGTTTCACATGTAGCTGAATGTATGTCTGGAATAAATAATGCTTAGGACAGAGTTAAGAAGATTTGGTGAGCAGTCACTAAAAGTAATGATTACCGAACTTAAAATATTTCATCACCTCAACAGAAGACTGAGAAAGATGATGTCCCTTTGCACTAATACAGAATCCCTGGTCTTACATTTGAGCAACTGTCTTACCAACATCCCAAATTACATGGTCCTATTATTCTTGTGTCACATGTTTCCTATTGTATTCCCTGTGAGTAAAATCTTCTCTATATTCCTGGTGTCCTGAAATTTCATGACGCATGGCTTGGTGTGCGTCTTTTTCATTCTTTCCAGATGAGTCCTTCCTCTCTGGAAAATCACTTTTTTTCAGTTCTGAGACCTCTTTATTTTTAGTAACTCTTTCTTACCTAATTCCAACCTCCCTCTCCTGTATTTTCATTAGAACTTTCTAGTCAAATACTAGACCCTGAATTGACACTGTAAGTCTCCTATCTTTTTTCTATCACTGTATTTTATTCTACTTCCTAGGCTTCCTCAACTATATTTACATATACTTTCCAGGAGATTTTAATACTCCTAGGGGTTCCTTCCCTTATCCCTCAATCACATATTTATTTTGCAAGAGATCTTTCTTAATCTCTTAACATTCAAATTTTTTGGTAGTAATCTGCTTTAGTTTCTTGGTTGTACTAGTCTCTATTTTCTCTCTAAGAGTATCAATTATACTCTTAGAGAGAATAATTTTTTCCTTGAAAATTTCTTCAGTTTTCTACATTATCTCTCTCTCCTCTGACTTGCTTATTCTGTTTAGTATAAGTTTCTGTATTTCATGTTAGAGGATTTCCCCAAATGTCTAGTGACCCATGTCTACCATTAATATCGAAGAGAAAAGCCCTAAAATCCAAATTAGAAACTATATGACAGGGGTCAAAATCTTTTTCTATAAGGGGCCATAGAGTAAGTATCTTAGGCTTTGAGGACCATATACTCTGTTGCAACTACTCAATTCTGCTAATATGATACAAAAGCAGTCACAGATAATATACAAATGAATGAGCAAGGCTGTTATAATAAAATTTATGGACACTGAAATTTGAATTTCATATAATTTTCATGTGTCATAAAATATTTTTATTTTGATTTTCTGAATCCATTATGATAGGCTGAGTAATACTCCCAAAGATTTCCACATTTGAGTCCCTGGAACCTGTTAATATATTACCTTATGAGGCAAAGGGAAATTAAGGTTTCAGATTGATTTAATGTTGCTAATCAGCTGACCTTAAAATAGGGAGATTATCCTAGATTATCTGAGTAGGCTAGATGTAATCACAGGGGTCTTTAAAAAGTGGCAGAGGGAAGCAGAACAGAAGGTTGCAGTGTTATGATATAAGAAGGACTCAACAACGTTGCTGGCCTTGATGATGAAGGAAGTGTGCCAGGAGCCAAGATAAAAGGGCAGCCTCTAGAAACTGGAAAAGGCAAGGAAAGAGATTCTCCCTGGAGCCTCCAGAAAGGAACACCCTGCTAACACCTTGATTTTAGCCCAAAGAGACTTTAGCCTATAGAATTGTAAGATAATACATTTCTGTTATTTTAAGCCACTAAATTTGTGGTAGTTTGTTGCAGCAGCCATAGAAAAATAATACAACCATCCAAAAATGTAAAAACCATTCTTAGCTTGCCATACAAAAACAGGTAGTGGGCTAGATTTGGTACATGGCCATAGTTTTCCTGACTCTCAGTATAGACTCTTGAGCCAGACTGCCTGGGATTGAACCTCAGTTATGCTACATACTAACTGTAGTTTTTAGTAGGCAAGTCAATTTCTTTGTTTCTGGATTTTTTTTAAATCAGTAAAACAATAATGACAGCATTTATATCACAGAGTTGCTGTGTGGATTAAATAAAATATTACAAGTGCTTAAAATATTGCCTGGCTCACAGTAAGTACTTAGTAAGTGCAATAATAATAATAACAAAAACAACAATAATAACAACAACAGAGGAGGAGGAGAGGACAAACAACTCTACATGAAGATTTTCTTTGCCTGGAATATAGGGTCTCTTTATTAGGCCCCCTTTAAAAGTAATTCTTTTGTCTTCTGTGATGGTAAAGGGAGAGCAGTGATTTGGCTGCATAGAGCAGAGGAGGGAATTATAAGACAAATCAGTTTGCCTTTTACAGGCTTCTCCTACCATGGCTAAGGTTTCAGCTTTCTCTAGGTGGCTAAGTCAGTTACCATGTATGCATCTGCCTTCCAGCTTCCAAATGAATCTTGATACCTCTTTTCTGCTATCATCTCCTCTCTAATTCTCTTCATCCATTTGGGTTTATGCTTTAAAAAGAGCCCTTCCTGTCACTTTAGTGAGGTTTCAGGAGGAAGCATGGTTGAACAAATGTGTTTAACCTGCCATGTTTTAACTGGAAGTCTTAAATTATTATATTATTCAGAGTCTTAAAAAACAAGGATAATAATCATCCGTATTTTTAAAAAACCTTTTACCCTAACTTTTTCAAAAGCCAGTATTTTTTCATTTAGTGAATGTTGCTTCTAACAGCATGTGTGACAAAAGCATTTGCAGGAGCATTTTATAAGAGCATTATTTACAAGAGCATTATTATTAAAACTTATATAACTCTATGAAAATAATTGACAAATTAGAATTTAAGTTTAGTGCCTGCAAGTAATTTGCAGTTATGATGGTTTTGTGTTTTGAATCAATGATATACTTTTTTGGAAATGTAACCATTGAAAATAGGCATGTTAAAGCACTATAGAATAGTTCATATGTCACGTGTTCTGTTGAATATTTGTAAAAAGATCATTATAATTGATGTATCTACTCAGGCATAACTAAAACATGGGTCCATAGCATTGTTACTTATTGATGGTGGTTACATTTGCATACAATGAATGACTGGCTGGAGCAAGGCACCTATACTCTTTATCCTCCTAAACCAAACCTTTAGTCGCCTAGAAATCTGTCAGACTTGGATGCGTAAGATGTTCACAGCCAGAGTTAAATAGTATCTTGAGGTCTAACTTTACCATTCTACAAAAACTGTAAGTACCCTAGGAGTTAAAAAGAAAAAAGACGAAGACCAGCAGTTATTAAGAACCTGTTATGTGCACGTCCTATCTGAATGCTTTATATATATTACCTAATATAATCCTCATAACAACATGACATGGGGGGATCATGCCCTCATTTTGTAAATAAAGAAAATGAGAAGAACAGAGCTTAGGAAAGTCAGGACTCACAGACATGAAATCTGAAGTAAAATATAATGTAATTGTATATCTCAGATGTCATCTATAAAACATGCTGTAGGACTATGCAGTAGACATTTAGCTGTCAATATATACATATATATTCTTCTACATTCCCAGAATTAGGTCTATTGAAGAGACAAAACTTTGAATTTCTAGCATTGCTCTTTATATTTCACACAGATGATCTTTTTTCTCAAAGATACCAGAAACATTCTCTAAATCATTTGGTATTAAAAAATTGTTTAAAAATAAAATAGAGTTCTTTTTGTCTACAACTACTCCCTCTCCTTATAGTGAATACCGTGCTACTTTAACTTGAACACCTATTATTAGGTAAAAGTTGTGAATTATTGTTAAATGATTAGTCTTTGCAGAAAGAAAGGAGAAGACACCTAGATGAGGTCATTAGTCTGGGCTGCAAGCACAGTCTTAACCATTGGAGGTCATGTTTAACTTATACAAGTCTTTGATGATATCACTATCAGGAAAATAAAGGATACTTATCGACTATAGAGTAATCAGAATTTAAAAAGCTCTCCATACATTATTCCAAAGATTAATAGCTAAAATGGTATGTCAAAGAAGTTTTTAAAAAAAAAAAAACAAAAGGCTGAAATCAAAATAATCTCAAAGGAAAATTTTGAAATGAAACATGAGTTCTTCACGCATCTTCACAGTTGCAGACGGCAGTAAATAATGAATAACTATGTAATAAAATGTTTTCAAAATCAAAGTCATATGACTTTAAAATTATATAACAGATGACAAATTTATCACAAACAAGACTGGAAACAAGGATAAAACATTATATGCTAAAAATATATCAATGCATTATTTTTTTAAAAATCTCCAAAATCTTGAATACCAACAGCTTAACACTCAATTTAGGGAGTTTAGATTGCTCTAATAGATATAAATGAAAAATATAAAGAAAATATTAAGAGCATGCTATCATAAAATTCTTCCTTCTTGCTAACAATCTAGCTTAGTACACATACATAGGGAACCTCCATAAAAGTAAATACTGCCTTCATTTTTAGTGGCTATGACAGCTTTATAAGAATATCCCAAAAGCAACAAAAAGATGCAATTACCAGCCATTAAAAAAAAATCACTACAGAAAGTAGTTAACAAATAGTATGAGAATTTGTCTTAAATTAGTGTACTTGAGGTGTGAGAGAAAAATGTTCAAAGCTGCATTACGAAAATTTAACAAAAAACCCCACTAAAAGCAAATTTTTAAATTGTGAAAATTATTGTTAATGTAAGGCACAGCAGATGGTGTCCAACAGTGAGAAGTGACTTCTAAGAGACTTTAAGTAACTTGAGGGCACCCAGGGACTCAAGTGCCACCTCTCCCACAAAACATTATTTTTATTCTGCTTTACTTTTCCTTCATTATATCAAATTAGCTTGCTGGTGATTCTAAAAGAGAAGATTCAAGACTGTTTTGGGAAGTAAGAATCTCAAAAGATCCTTTAGTATCATTTTTATATGCAGAATAGCTCACTATTTCTGCTTTGTTTAGTAAACTATGAACATTATTACTCTGTAATCCCTATTAATCCTGTTGCTCATCCAAACTGTGCACCTTTCAGAGGCCCTATGACTCCCCACCTGACCTCTGCCTTCCCTAACTCTTCCATATGATGGGCATTATACAAAGTAGCACCTGGTCATAAATTACCTTACAGATCATTCTCTGAATTTTTTACAAACTACTTATAGGTTTAAATTTCTTTTGTCTTATTCTCAGTGAGGTGAGAGCTCCTCAAAAATATCAGTTGAAATGTTCCAGATGTGAACAGATACAGATATACAGATATGGAGAAAATCATAAAAGGATACCTATCAGGTAATTTACAAGCATCAAGGGATAGAGATGGGACAATGACAGAGGAGAGGAGTGGCATAGAATAAAATAATAATAAACCAAAAAACCAACTTTTTTTTTTGAGAAGCACATATTTCATGTAGGTAAAATTACTGGATCCCATTTAAATAAAGACATTTTGAAAAAAAGCAAAGAAATCAAGCTATATCTACTATTTTATGCTTTCAAATTAAAAAAACAAGCTTCAAATTCTCTCTACATAAAAACAAATTTTTTTTTTTTTTTTTTTGAGACGGAGTCTTGCTCTGTCGCCCAGGCTGGAGTGCAGTGGCACAATCTCGGCTCACTGCAACCTCCGCCTCCCAGATTCAAGCGATTCTCCTGCATCAGCCTCCCAAGTAGATGGGACTACAGGTGCCTGCCACCATGCCCAGCTAATTTTGTATTTTTAGTAGAGACAGGAGTCTTGAACTCCTGACCTTGTAATCTGCCCACCTTGGTTTCCCAAAGTGCTGGGATTGCAGGCATGGGCCACCATGCCCAATCTATATATCTGTGAATACATGTATTAATAAGAAGAAGGATGCAGAAAGACATAAAGTAATCTTTTAACATGGGTTATCTGACAGCAACTGGAGACATTTAAAGATTTGCTGTGTGCTGGATATTTCTTTTTTCTTCATATTTGTTGTCTTACTTGCCAGAAGCTGATTTCCTGATATGATTACTGCCTCAGATTCCTCCGTTCCACTTTCTGGCATGGCTGAAAATGGGGGCACTGAACAGCCAACCGAGCTGGGGAAATCTTGCGGCTTTCTTGGTAAGGCATTGTGCTGTGTGGTGATTTTCCCAAAAGGAACAGCCCAAGAATCTGGGCAAGGGCTTGCAGGCCAAAAGGGCAATAGAAGGCAGTCAGATAGAGCAGGGGTCAAGTTGCTAGTGGTGCCTACTGCAAAATCAAACAACCCCAAATATTATTCCCTCCCATCACCTGTGTCTAGGGAGAACAAAACTCCATGAATCAGATGAATCCCAATTTTCCTGACAAAAACTTAGCCTACAAACAGTAATTGCAAGATAAGAAAACATAGTATGTTCTTTTAGTCAAGAGTCTAGTATATTGTAGATTCCTGATAGATATTAAAGAACAGCAACAGTGCTTTGTGCAAAGTCAAAGAATAAATCTGATAGGTGTTTTGATATGAAGAGAAGTTATTAGGTATTCATAAGACTATACATGCTGAATTATTTGAAAGCCCAGAATTATAAAGAGACATGAATATAGTTTTTAAAAATTTGCCTGTTATTAGCAAATCCAAAATCAGTCACATATACAGATTAATATATTTATATTTTATTAAGAATATACCAAAAACTACTCCAATACCTCTCTCCTCTCCCCCTACCCCAAAACTCGTACACATACCCAACTCTATCTCATTGTGTATTCACATAACTAGGATAATGTTTTTATGCTACTATTCTTTAAATGTATTCTTAGAACTAAACTGACCATCTCATTTTATGTTACTATTTTAGAATACATACACATCCATTTATTCATTCAACAAATAGTTACTGAAGGTCTGCTATACACTAGGCACTGTCTTTGCTCTGGGAATACAGCAGGGAGTAGAACAGACAGCAATCCTTTCCCTCATGCAGCCAATATCCTACTAGAAGGAAACAGCCAATAAAGAGGGCCAGGTGCAGTGGCTCATGCCTGTCATACCAGCACTTGGGGAGGCCGAGGTGGGGAGACTGCTTAAGTCCAGGAGTTCAAGACCAGCCTGGGTTACATAGTGAGCCCTCCATCTCTATAAAAAATAAGAAAATTAGCTGGGCATGGTGGCGCATGCCCATGGTCTCAGCTACTCGAGAGACTGAAGCAGAAGGATCAACTGAGCCTAGGAGGTCAAGGCCACACAGTGAGTTGTAATCATGCCACTGCACTCTAGCCTGAGTGACAGAGTGAGAACTTGTCTCAAAAGTTAAACAAACAAACAAAAAAATAGTGAAACATACAGTACAGCAGGTCAGACAGCAATCAGCACTATGGAAGAAAATAAGAGGGGTAGAGAGTACCACTGGCAGGGAGAAGGCTGCAATTTAAATATGGTGTGGTCAGGGAAGGTCTTGCTGAGAAGAAGAAATTTCAGTCCTCTGAACTGAAAGAGATGAGAGAAAAAGCCATATGAATAGCTATAAGAGTGCTGCAGAATGGCCAGGCGTGGTGGCTCACGCCTGTAATCCTAGCACTTTGGGAGGCCAAGGCGGGCGGATCACGAGGTCAGGAGTTTGAGACCAACGTGGCCAATATGGTGAAACTCCCTCTCTACTAAAAATACAAAAATTAGCCAGGTGTGGTAGCACATGCCTGTAGTCCCAGCTACTCTGGAGGCTGAGGCAGAAGAACCACTTGAATCCGGGAGGTGGAGGTAGCAATGAGCCAAGATTGTGCCACTGCACTCCAGCCTGGGCGACAGAGCAAGACTCCGTCTCAAAAAAAAAAAAAAAAAAAAAAAAAAAAAAAAAGAGTGTTGCAGACTGTCAGGCTCAACATGTGCAAAATCAGGGTGCATGCTTTTACTGCTCCAACGTCATCTCCCACTATTCTGTCCCCCTCTCTCACATCATGCCAACAAGGCAATAGATGCCTTGCTGTTGCTCAAATTATGCTGGTGAATGGGAAGTAGAGAATCAAGGAGGCAGTGCAGATCCACAGAAGCTTCTCTGAAGAGGCCTTCTTCTCAAATGAAAGGCTGACCATCATCATATGAATAAAAGGACCCTTGGGCAAACAACCACTCCTCTTGAGGAGCAATGTCCAGTGAACTTTCTGCAATGATGAAAATGGTCTATATTGTCCATTAAGTAGCCACTGGTCACATGATGCCACTGGGTACCTAAAAAGTGGCCAGTGTGATTGAGAAACTGAAATTCTAATTGTATTTTATTTTAATTAAAATTAAAATAGTCAAATGTGGCTAGTGGCTAGCATATTGACCAATATAACTCTAGAGTAAATGTAGGTCTTGAGAACACAGAAATATATCATTAATAGAGATACCTTACTTCTAAAAAAATATGTTTTGTTTAATTTACTGATCTAATGAAAATTCTAGGATTAAATGTGGCAATTATGAATGTTTTACTTAATCATCACAAAATACAAATTAACCATTATCCATCATATAATTATTTAACTACTGTTTGGAAAAACTATTGTTACTGGGCATTCTCATTTCAGCTTTAGTGTTTCCCTGTGGATGGTTATTTTTCTTGCTGAAAAAAAAGTTAAGAAATTTTTTAAAAATCCAGGCCAGGCACAGTGGCTCACATCTGTAATCCCAGCATTTTGGGAGGCCAAGGTGGGTGGATCCCTGAGGCCAGGAGTTTGAGACCAGCCTGGACAACATGGTGGAACCCTGTCTCTACCAAAAATACAAAAACTAGCTGGGTGTGGTGGTACACGCCTATATGTAATCCCAACCACTCAGGAGGCTGAGGCATAAGAATTGCCTGAACCCGAGAGGCAGAGGTTGCAGTGAGCTGAGATCATTCCACTGCACTCCAGCCTAGGTGACAGAGAAAGACTCTGTCAAAAAAGAAAGGGGACGGGAGGGGACGGGAGGGGAGGAGAGGGGAGGAGAGGGGAGGGGAGGGGAGGGGAGGGGAGGGGGGAGCAAGGAATTTTTTAAAAATCTGTTTTCAAATCAAGCTGTGTTTCCTGCTGGCAAGTTTTTCTTTTCAACTTGATTTGTTTCCAGTTGACACACATTTGTATCCAAATGTAAAAATATGAATAAAATATAACAAATGAGATATGGTATAATAAACTTACATTCATTTATTAAATACATTCTAACAAAACAATCAAAGACTGTAATTAGCTGAACGGCTTTAAGAGATACTTGTTAGAAAGTGGCATTCCAATGGCTTTCTTTCTACAAAACTGAAAATAGGAGATACTCCTTATTTCAAGATACACAAGACAAATCTTTAAAAACTATATTCAACTTTATAAAAATGTATGGGTTCTAAGAGAAAGTCACATACATATACACTATACAAAAAACACTACTATTAAAGCTACACAAGAAAACTGCATGTTTTATCATTTCTGTATTTAAGTCAACAGCACCCAGAGATGATGAAAACCAGTTACTAAAAAATTTACTGCTTGGTTAAAACTCAGTTTACAATTCAAAGAAGTTTTTAAGATCTCTATGCTGTTATGAAGCTTTATGAGGTTTACAGTAGAGATGAAAACAGAAATAAAAAGATCTGACAAACAGAAAATGCCAAAGATATTTTCAGCATTATCAGTATAGATTCTTTTCCCGTCTATCAACACTTTTTAACCTTCTTCCAACACATCTGCCTGAAAAAACAATTGTGTTTCCTGGGATCCCCTTCAAAATGTAAATATTTGATAGACAAAGGTGGAATATATGCATATATATTTAACTAGAATGAAAACTCCATGAGGACAGGAATTTTTGATAAGTATTATCAGTGCCTAGAATAGTGCCTAGTTTATAGTATGTAGTAAACATTTACTGAATTAATAATGTGGCCAGAAACTTTTATAAAATAAGGATATCCAAAATGTGTTTGTGTAGAATTTTATTTTAACACTGGTGTCTAGACTCATTCCATTTAACAAACATCTTTGTTTTACCATCCATACATAAAACAAGAAGCTTTTTACAGCTTATTGGTAATTGACAGAATTAGCCAAGGGCTTTTGTATTCATTATTTATATGGATTCTATCATTCCTTCCAATTCCAAACTTTATTTATTCTACTAATAGCCTGAAACTGTAAAGAAAAAACCTGAAACCTATCTAAATGAAATGTCATAGAATATTAAAATATTACTTAAATTACTAGAAAAATAACTACAAAACAACTGATGGCTCATCTTGGACTTTTCGTGTTTTTCTTAAATCTTTTAAAGGGTATTTTCTAGTTCTCTCCTTAGTGTTGTTTTATATTACTATTAAACACTTCACTTTCAAAATCAAATAAACTGAGATGCCATATAATAAGCTGCACCATGGTTTTTAAATTTTATACCAAAAGAGTAAATTTATTTTAAAAACAAAATATAATATGTACTGAAAAATACAGAGTTGAAATGTCTGCTGAAATGCTGTATACTACAAAAGTCTCAACGTTTGATCACCTAACACTGAAGTTTAAATTAGGTCTAAATTCAGGAAATTCACCTTCATAATATTTTAACACGTTTGTCTTTGTAAGGTGGCCATCTTCTACGGAAAGATTTAAGGTGGCCATGTTCTAAGAAAAGATTTAACTTACAGTCAAATTTCGGTCCCAGATCTGTATGCTTCCATTCTGGCAGGCAGCTGCTATGAGGTTTCCATCTCTACTATATGTGCACGTAGTGGGAATGACTTTTTTGCCTTGCATCGTCCGTGGTTTAAACACACTTTTTTGCTTCTTTGGATTTTCAACTTCCCACGTCCTCACAGTCCTAAAAATGATCAGGAGATTTTTCATTTATTTAAAAAAAAAAAAAGGAGGGGGGAGGTTAAAATAGGGAAGAGTCATAAAGACTGCTTCGCCATTTTGGCACATAAATCTAATAATTATTTTAAAATAAAATAAGACATGCACTGTAAAAGATTCTCTATTTATAAATGAGGTTACTCATGGAAATAAAGTAAACCATCTGAATCATGTTGTCATCAAATTGAAGAGGAAGAGGCAAATTCTACTTCCAATCGATCAGAGTTATTAATTCTGTCCCTCTCTAAGTGGCCTCCAAATTACTCTGACTTTACCCTTGATCAGCCAAACTGCTTAATGTCTGCCCCCTATATAGGCAGGTATTTGTAAATCACTTACATGTGTTAATGCACTGTTTTTAACATACACCAGAAAACACACTGAAAAATAAGTCATTAAAAGAATAACATCCCACTCTAGAGCCCAAGCAAAGATCTCATTCCCCTAGGGGAGAAGTAGAAATACACCTGTCTGTTTCTGAGCTTTTGCCAAGCAACAAGCAACAACAGCTTAGTCCTGGAGCAGAGGTGTAACACCCTTGTACTCACAGTCCTAAGCGAAGGAGCACTGTCAGTAAGGGAGGGTAGAACAAACACCACAAGACCCAGAGGGAGGATTTCAAAAGCTTAAAATACAGAAAAACAAAGATGAGGTAAGCAGCTTCTTGCCAGAAACTATGGAAGCCTAACCACTATGGAACAACATCCTTAAAGTTCTAAAAGAAAAAACTAATTGTCAATCTAATATTCTATAGCCAGTCAAAATATATTTTAAAAATAAGGTGAACTCAAGACTTTTTCAAATGGACAAAAGCTGAGGTAATTCACTACCATCAGACATCTACTAAAATAAGCGTTAAAAGACATAGGTAGAATAAATATGACAAAAGTGGAAATCTGAATCTACACAAAGAAACGAAAAATACTACAAATGTAAAAATGAAAGTAAATGTAAAATGCATTTTAAAAAATGTTTAGATCTCTTTAAAAAATAAATTGATGTAAAGCAAAAATGGTAAAAAACAATGCACTAATGTACTTTGAGTTTTATATAACCATGTCCAAGTAAAATGTATGACAATAATTGTAAAGATTAGGAGGAAGAAGGAAAATATGTTGTTTTATACTATATTTGAAATAGCACAGTATTATTTGATGAGAGAATTTGATACGTTAAAGATGTATATTACAAACTCTAAAGCAATTGCTATCATATTTTTATAATCAATACATAATAATGAAGATACAATGAAAAATTCTATCAAAAACAAGATAAGAAATCAAAGCAATGTGATAAGCATAAAACAAAAAGCAATATGGCAGATGTAAATTCAACCTCATCGATAATAAAATTAATTAGAAATGGTCTAAAAATTCTAATTGAAAGACAAAGATTAGAAGCTTTTTAGTTTCAATGCAATCGCTTTTGCCCATTTTTGCTTTTATTGCCTGTGCCTTTGGATCACATATAAAAAATCTAAGCCCAGAAGAATGTCAGGAAGGTTTTTTCCTGTTTTCTTCTAGTCGTTTCACAGTTTCAGGTCTTACATTTAAGTCTTTAATCCATCTTGAGTTGATTTTTGTATATGGTATGAGATAAGGGTCTAATTGCATTCTTCTGCATGTGGATATCCAGTTTCTTCAACACCATTTACTGAAGAGACTGTGTGTTCTTGGCATCTTTGTTGAAAATCAATTGGCTGTAAGTACCTGGGTTTATTTCTGGACTATATCATGTTCCAGTAGTTGATGTGTCTGTTGATTACAATAGCTTTTATTTTGAAATCAGGGAGTGTGATGTGATGTCTCCAGCTTTTTGCCTTTTGCTTATCACTGCCTTGGTGATTTGGGATCTTTCGTGGTTTCATATGAATTTTAGGGTTTTTTTTTTCTATTTCTATGGAAAATGACATTGGAATTTTGAAAGAGATTGCATTGAATTTGTAGATCACTTTGGATGGTTTAGACATGTCAACAACATTAATTTTTCTAATCCATGGACATGGAATATCTTTCCATTTATTTGTGTCCTTTTTTTTTAATTTTTTTTTAAGACAGTCTCGCTCTATCGCCCAGGCTGGAGTGCCGTGGCGCAATCTCGGCTCACTGCAACCTCCACCTGCTGGATTCAAGCAATTCTCCTGCCTCAGCCTCCTGAGTAGCTGGCATTACAGGCGCACGCCACCACGCCTGGCTAATTTTTGTATTTTTAGTAGAGATGGGGTTTCACCATGTTGGTCAGGCTGGTCTCAAACTCCTGACCTTGTGATCCACCCGCTTCGGCCTCTCAAAGTGCTGGGATTACAGGCATGAGCCACCGCACCTGGCCTATTTGTGTCTTTTTCAATTTCTTTCATCAATGTTTGATAGTTTTCTTTCATTTTTTTTTTCTTTTTTTTTTGAGACAGAGTCTCACTCTCTCACCCAAGCTGGAGTGTAGTGGCACAATCTCCACTGACTGCAGCCTCCGCCTCCCAGGTTCAAGTGATTCTCCCACGTTTAAGTGATTTTCCCGCCTCAGCTTCCCGAGTAGCTGGGATTACAGGTGCCCGCCACCATGCCTGGCTAATTTTTATATTTTTAGTAGAGACAGGGTTTCACCATGTTGCAGGCTGGTCTCAAACTTCTGGCCTCAAGCGATCTGCCTGCCTTGGCCTCCCAAAGTGCTGGGATTACAGGCGTGAGCCACCACACCTGGCCAATAGTTTCCAGTGTACTGATCTTTTAACTCCTTGGTTAAAGTTATTCCCTAAGTATTTTTTTAATGTTATTGTAAATAAAATTACTTTCTTAATTTCTTTTTATATATATATACTTTAAGTTCTGGGGTACATGTGCAGAATGTGCAGTTTTGTTACATAGGTATACATGCGCCATGGTGGTTTGCTGCACCCATCATCCCGTCACCTACATTAGGTATTTCTCCTAATGTTATCCCTCCCCTAGCCTCCCACCCCCCGACAGGCCCCAGTGTGTGATGTTCCCCTCCCTATATCCATGTGTTCTCATTGTTCCACTCCCACTTATGAGTGAGAACATGCGGTGTTTGGTTTTCTGTTCCTGTGTTACTTTGCTGAGAATGATAGTTTCCAGCTTCATCCATGTCCCTGCAAAGGACATGAATTCATCCTTTTTTATGGCTGCATATATTCCATTGTGTATATGTGCCACATTTTCTTTATCCAGTCTATTACTGATGGACATTTGGGTTGGTTCCAAGTCTCTGCTGTTATGAATAGTGCCACAATAAACATACGTGTGCATGTGTCTTTTTCATATAGATTGTTGGCAGTGTGGAAGTAGAAAATCTGACCAGACCAATAACAAGTAAGGAGAATGAATCAGTAATAAGAGTTCACCATCAAAAAAAAACCAGGACCTGATGACTTCACTGATAAATTCTACCAAAGAGTTAAAGAAGAATTAATACCAATTCTTCTCAAACTCTTCCAAAAAAGTTGAAGAGAAAGGGAATAATTCTAACCCCATTTTACAAGGCTAGCATTGCCCTGATACCAAGCCAGACAAGGATACTATAAAAAAGAAAGCTACAGAACAATATCCCTAGTGAACATAGATGCAAGAATCATCGCAAAAATGTTAGCAAAGCAAATCTAACAGCTTATGAAGAAGATAATTCACCACGATCAAATGGGATTTATCCCAGGTATGCAAGGATGGTTCAATATATGTAAACCAATAAATATGATTACCACAGTAACAAAATTAAGAACAGAAACCACATGACATCTCAATAGATGCAGAAAAAGCATTTGATAAAATTCAACATTGTTCATGAGAAAAACTCACAACAAAATAGGTGTAGCAGGAATGCATGTCAACATTATTAAAGGCCATATATGATAAGCCCACAGCTAACATCATACTCAACAGTGCAGAGTTGATAGCTTTTTCTCTAAAACCAAGATCAAGAAAAGGATACCCACTTTGACAATTTCTACTCAACACAGTACTGGAGTCAATTAGGAATGAAAAAGAAATAAGTTATCCAAATAGGAAAGAAGTGAAATTGTCTCTGTTTTTTGTTAACATTATCTTACATACAGAAAACTCTAAAGACTCTACCAAAACAAAAAAGCAAAAACAAAAACAAAAAAACTGTTAGAGCAGGGAAACAAATTCAGGAAAGTTGTCAGTTACAAAATGTTTGCTATTTTATGGAACTTTCCAACTGCTTTCCAGAGTGGCTGTACCCTTTTACATTTGTACCTGTAATATGTGAGTTTTAGTTTCTTTGCCTCCTCATCAACAGTTTTAATTGTCTTTTTTATTATAACCATTCTAGTGGGTACGAAAAATGCCATTGTGATTTTTATTTGCATTTTCTTAATAACTAAGGATGGCAAGCATCTTTTCGTGTGCTTATTGGGCATTTGCATATCTTTCTTTAGTGAAATATGTACTCAAATCTTTTGCCCATTTAAAAAATTAGGTTGTCATTTTATTGAATTCTAGATGTTCTTTTTTTTTTTTTTTGAGACGGAGTCTTGCTCTGTCGCCCAGGCTGGAGTGCAGTGGCGCAATCTCGGCTCACTGCAAGCTCCGCCTTGCGGGTTCATGCCATTCTCCTGCCTTAGCCTCCCGAGTAGCTGGGACTACAGGCGCCCGCCACCACGGCCGGCTAATTTTTTGTATATTTAGTAGAGATGGGGTTTCACCGTGTTAGCCAGGATGGTCTCGATCTCCTGACGTCATGATCCACCCGCATCAGCCTCCCAAAGTGCTGGGATTACAGGAGTGAGCCACCGCACCCAGCCGAATTCTAGATGTTCTTTAAATATTCTGGATGTCAGTACCTTATCAGATACATTATTTGCAAATATTTTCCCCAAGTCTTTGGCTTATCTTTCTTTTCACTTTCTTGATGGTATCTTTGGAAGTGCATAAACTTTTAATTTTGATGAAGTCCAACTTATCTTTTTTTTCCCTCTTTCATCATTTGTGCTTTTGGTGTTGCATCTAAGAACTCACTGCCTAATCCAAGGTTAAAAATATTTTCTCCTATGTTTTCTTTAGGACCTTCTTTACACTTAAATCTATGACTTATTTTGAGTTAATTTTTATATGGTAAAGTAAGGCTCCAAATACACCTTTTTTTTTTTCTTTTTTGAGATGGAGTCTTGCTTGGTGGCCCAGGCTAGAGTACAGTAGGACGATCTCGGCTCACTGCAAACTCTGCCTCCCGGGTTCAAGCAATTCTCCTGTGTCAGCCCCTTGAGTAGCTAGGAGTACAAGCACGCGCCACCACGCCTGGCAAATTTTTTGTATTTTTAGTAGAGATGGGGTTTCGCCATGCTGGCCAGGCTGGTCTCAAACTCCTGACCTCAGGTGATCCACCCACCTCAGCCTTCAAAAGTGCTGAGATTACAGGCGTGAGCCACCATGCCCGGCCCCAAATTCACCTTTTTACATATGGATAACCAGTTATCCCAGCATCATTTGTTGAAAGGACTACTCTTTTTACATTGAATTGTTTTGGCATCTTTGTGGAAAATCAATTGGCCATAAATGTAAGGGTGTAAGTGGTTATTTATTGCAGCATTCATTCCTAAGTCTAGATATCATAAGACCTTTTTATTTTTCCAAACCCTTTGATTGAATGAATATTCTGAGTATGTTCCAGAGCCATATAACTTAAATAACTGTAAGTAGAAAACATGAGCACCAAATAAATTTCTCCTAAATGCAACTGTATTCTTAGTGCAATTACTGTGTACATGTATAAAAATTGTGTCCAAAGTGTTTATAAACATTACTCTGGGTTTTATATAGAAATTAGAACATTTTCCCATTTCTGTGAATTTTAATACCTTAATATTTGGGCATTTTTTAAAAGAAGGTCTTCCTTGTTAGATTCATTCTGCCAAGCAAGCCTGCAAGTTTTAGACTTTTATATCACTCAAGTTGCTTATGTAGTCCTTCAAGAAAAATTAAACCAAGATCTCTAAAGTGATTTCCATGCAAAATTAATGCTTCCCTTTACCTCTGCCAAACTCTGTGATGCATTTATGCGGCAGATGCCAGAAAGTTCAGAACTTGTAACTGGAAAGAATTCAAAATTTTAAGACAGAAAGCATTTGCGCCTGGGGCAATGTAATGATCCCACCTGTGTCATTTTCTTGTCTTCTGGATGTTTTCATTGTGTGTCCAGAAAGGCCCAGGCAGATCCTTATTCTATTTTTAAATCTTTTTTTATGAAACACAGTTTTAATTTTACAAGACCAGATCTCACTCCAAGTTTCAAAATATGTGTTCTTCAGCATAAAATGTTTTGACAGATATCTAATGGCCTAGCACTTTAGCATCCATTTTTTAGGCATAGACTCAGAGAACTGGAGCCATAAAATCATAGTGTAATTGGTCACTATCAGATGCTGGATAAATCTGTACTTCTAGGTGAACTGCTTTCTTTCCCTTTCCCTTATTGTGAAAACTGTCTCAATCTGTTAATATACCACTGAAATAAATGGAAATATCTGTTGGACTTACTAGCTTTGATATTTTATTTATGGTCTATGAAGAAGAGCAGAAAAGACCTGGTATTTATTGAGTGCCTACTATGTTCTCCAAGCACTATCCTAGATATGTTTATATCCCTAATCTCATTTAATCCTCACAAACCCTTATTGTTGGTATTATGATCCCATTTTTAGAAAGGAAGAACTTTAAATAAGCCAAATAATGACACTTTATGTCTGTGTGTGGTCTTTCATATCATAATTCTAAAGTATCATCTGGTATTTGTGATGTTCAGTTATTTAAAAAACTATCATAATTTATATCTACTGTTGCAAAGTTGAGGGTAGAACGAAGAGACAAATGTGGTATTCAACTTTTTGTACTTATTATTTTTGGGAAACATAGCAAACAGACATAAGAGCTAAGTAAGTGATACAGAATACATTCAATGGGGGAAGGCTGTATAATTCTCAGATACAAATCATGCTGGAACAACTGGATATCCCTATGCAAAAAAAAAAATCAACTTTGAGTCATACCTCACACTACATACATATAAAAGCTAATTTAAATAGTTCATAGATGTAGTTGTAAAACTTAAAATTGTGAAGGACAATGTCTACCACCTTGGGTAATGCAAAGATTTCTTAAATACAATCCCTAAATATATTGGTAAATTAGACTGTCTTAGTCATTTTGTGTTGCTATAACAAATATCTGTGGCTGGGTAATTTGTAAAGAAAATAGGTTTATTTAGCTCATAGTTCTGCAGCCTAGGAAGTACAAAAAGCATGGTGCCAGCATCTGCTTGGCTCCTGGTGAAGACCTCATGCCTGCATAGTGAAAAGCAGAAAAGGAGCAGGCAAGTGCAAAGAGATCACATGGTGAAAGCAGCAGCAAGGTAGAGAAACCAAGAAAGCCGGACTCTTTTTAAAAACCCACGCTTGTGTTAACTTGTATCCAGAATATCTAAAAAGCTCTGAAAATTCAACAATAAGAAAAATAAATCAATATTTAAAATGGGAAAAGATTTTTACAGACACTTCATCAAGTTAGAAAAACAGATGATAAATAGTATATGGAAAGATCCTTAACATAACTAGTCATTTCAGAAATGCAAATTAAAAATTACAATACACTATTACTACAAACCTATAAGAATGGCTTTAAAAAAAAAGCTAACGATACCTAGTGCTGATGAGGATATGGAGCAATTGGAATGTGCATACATTGACTGTGGGAATGCAAAATGGAACTGCAACTGTGGAAAACAGTTTCTTATAAAGTTAAATATATACTTCCCATATCACAAGCAACGTCATTTCTAAGTGTTATTTAAGATAAATGAAAATTAATTTTTTAAAAAATAAAAAGCTGTAGATGAATAATTACAGCAGCTTTGTTCACAATTGCCCCAAACTGGAAACAACCCCAAATCTTCATTCTGTTAATGCACTAAAAAAAGTAGTACATCCATAGAGTGAAATTTTATTCAGCAATAAAAAGTAATAGAGTACTGACATATAAAACAACTCAAATACATTCTGCTTAAAGAAGCCACACTCAAAAGACTACACACGATATAATTCCAGTTATATTAACATTCTGAACAAGTCATAACTATAGGGATAAAAAATAGGCCAACAGTTGCCAAAGGTTAAAGGTGGGGATGGAGGGGTTTCTATAATGAGGCATCACAAGGGAAGTTTTTGGAGAGACACAACCATTCATTTATCAAATCACACAGACCTACACATGTAAAAAGGCAAACTTTAAGTATGTTAGACTCCAATAAACGTAACATAATTATATATGCAATATACATATATATGTGATAAATATCAATAAATCTACTTCTCTCTCATTAAGAGAAATCTAGATTTAGTTACTCCAGAGCTGGTTTGGTGGTTCCAGAGTCAAGGACCAGAGTACCTTCTATTCTATTGCTCTGACAAAATGCTGTTTGTGCACAGCCATCATATCCACATTACTGGCAGAAGAAAGAGTAAAATGGAAGGGGTGAAAAGGGTCTGTAACCTTCTTTCGGAGACTTCTTCAAAGTTTCACACTACCCTTTCATTACACCTCATTGGTCAAAACATAGTTGCCACATTTAATCACATCTAACTGCAAGAGAAGCTAGAAAATACAGAATTTGAGAAGAAAGGAAATGTATATTGGAGTATGCAGCTAGTAATATCTGTTATATTTCTGTTGGTTTATAGATGCCAAGGTGTCTTATAACACTGGGGTTCTGTCCCCTTGCTCTTCACTAGGTTGCTTTATATCGGAGTTACAAAGTGCCTCTCTATTATTCCTGTGTACTGTTTCCCTAGCCCTTTTTTGAGCCTACATTTTGGTAGTTACTAGCTTGTAAAATTTGGTTAGCGCAATCTTAACATTATGTCAGGCACTGGGTTTGACAGCTCTGAAAACTGACTTTCAGTAATGTTAAGCGATTAAGTTCCCAAATAAAGCGGAGAAGAAAGCTTGCAAAAGTAATTTATAAACAAAACCCCCAAAATTTCCTTTGGAATATATCATAAATATTTGACAGCTTCAAAGAAAGCGCTGGCTATTCAAAATCTACACATTTAACATTCAATTGCACCTCACTGTATATAGATTAGACCTCAAAGTTGATTCCTAAAATGCTTGGATAAAAAGTGAAATTATTTCTTTCATTCATGCAACATTTATTGAGGACCTAGTATTTATGTTCCTTCTATATTCAAGAAAAGGTAAAGGCCCTAGGCATACACAGATTAAACAAAACAAAACAAAAACAAAATCCTTGCTCTCAAGGAGCTCTTCTTGTAAAAGAAATAAATGTTAATATGTGTAATTACAATTTATGTGACCTGAGTAAAGTAAGTTCTCTAGTTTTGTATTTTTCAAAATTGTTTAGGCTATTCCAAGTTGTTTACATTTCCAGATGAATTTTAGAACCAGCTTATCCAATTTCTATCTCCAAACATTCAACTGGAATTTAATTGAGATTACATTAAATCTAAACATCAATTTGGGAAGAATTGAAATGTTAACACTATTGACTCTTCTGATCCATGAATACAGTACATCTTCTCATTTATATAGATCTTTTAGTTCTCTCAGAAATGTATTATGGTTTTCAATGCATAAATACTACACACACACACGGCCAGATTTCCATATGTATTATGCTGTTAATCACTGGTATTATTTTCACAATTTTATTAACAATTGTTTGTTGCTAGTCAACAGAAATAAAATTGACTCATAATTACTGACTTTGTATCCTGTGACCTTGCTAAACTCACTTATTAGTACTAATAGCATTTTTGTAGATTCACAAGGATGCCCTCTCTCACCACTCCTATTCAACATAGTGTTGGAAGTTCTGGCCAGGGCAATCAGGCAAGAGAAAGAAATAAAGGGTATTCAGTTAGGAAAAGAGGAAGTCAAATTGTCCCTGTTCACAGATGACATGATTGTATATTTAGAAAACCCCACTGTCTCATCCCAAAATCTCCTTAAGCTGATAAGCAACTTCAGCAAAGTCTCAGGATAAAAAAATCAATGTGCAAAAATCACAAGCATTCCTATACACAAATAAAAGACAAACATAGAGCCAAATCATGAGTGAACTCCCATTTACAACTGCTTCAAAGAGAATAAAATACCTAGGAATCCAACTTACAAGGGATGTGAAGGACCTCTTCAAGGAGAACTACAAACCACTGCTCAACGAAATATAAAGAGGACACAAACAAATGGAAGAAGATTCCAGGCTCATGGATAGGAATAATCAACATTGTGAAAATGGCCATACTGCCCAAGGTAATTTATAGATTCAATGCCATCCCCATCAAGCTACCAATGACTTTCTTCACAGAATTGGAAAAAACTAAAGTTTATATGGAACCAAAAAAGAGCCCGCATTGCCAACACAATCGTAAGCAAAAAGAACAAACCTGGAGGCATCACACTACCTGACTTCAAACTATACTACAAGGCTACAGTAACCAAAACAGCATGGTACTGGTACCAAAACAGAGATATAGACCAATGGAACAGAACAGAGGCCCCAGAAATAACACCACACATCTACAACCATCTGATCTTTGACAAACCTGACAAAAACAAGAAATGGGGAAAGGATTCCCTTTTTAATAAATGGTGCTGGGAAAACTGGCTAGCCATATGTAGAAAGCTGAAACTGGATCCCTTCCTTACACCTTATACAAAAATTAATTCAAGATGGATTAAAGACTTAAATGTTAGACCTAAAACCATAAAAACCCTAGAAGAAAACCTAGGCAATACCATTCAGGACATAGGCATGGGCAAGGACTTCATGACTAAAACATCAAAAGCAATGGCAACAAAAGGCAAAATTGACAAATGGGATCTAATTAAAGAGCTTCCATACGGCAAAAGAAACTACCATCAGAGTGAACAGGCAACCTACAGAATGGGAGAAAATTTTTGCAATCTACTCCTCTGACAAAGGGCTAATATCCAGAATCTACAAATAACTTAAACAAATTTACAAGAAAAAAACAACACCATCAAAAAGTGGGTGAAGGATATGAACACAGACACTTCTCAAAAGAAGACATTTATGCAGCCATCAGACACATGAAAAAATGCTCATCATCACTGGTCATCAGAGAACTGCAAATCAAACCCACAATGAGATACCATCTTACGCCAGTAAGAATGGCAATCATTAAAAAGTCAGGAAACAACAGATGCTGGAGAGGATGTAGAGAAATGGGAACACTTTTACACTGTTGGTGGGACCGTAAACTAGTTCAACCATTGTGGAAGACAGTGTGGCAATTCCTCAAGGATCTAGAACTAGAAATACCATTTGACCCAGTGATCCCATTACTGGGTATATACCCAAAGGATTATAAATCTTGCTACTATAAAGACACATGCACACATATGTTTATTGTGGCATTATTCACAATAGCAAAGACTTGGAACCAACCCAAATGTCCATCAATGATAGACTGGATTAAGAAAATGTGGCACATATACGTCATGGAATACTATGCAGCCATAAAAAAGGATGAGTTCATGTCCTTTGCAGGGGCATGGATGCAGCTGGAAACCATCATTCTGAGCAAACTATCACAAGGACAGAGAATCAAACACCGCATGTTCTCACTCATAGGTGGGAACTGAACATTGAGAACACAGGGCAGGGAACATCACATCCTGGGGCCTGTTGAGGGGTGGGGAGCAGGGGGAGGGATAGCATTAGGAGAAATACGTAATGTAAATGACATGTTCATGGGTGCAGAAAACCAACATGGCACATGTATACCTATGTAACAAACCTGCACGTTGTGCACGTGTACCCTAGAACTTAAAAGTATTAAAAAAAAAAAAAAGAGAGAGAGAGAGAGACAGAGTCTTGCTCTATTGTCCAGGCTGGAGTACAGTGGTGTGATCACAGCTCACCATAACTTGAACTTCTAGGTTCAAGCAATTCTCCTGCCTCATCCATCCAAGTAGCTAGGGCTATGGGCACATGGCAACATGCCTGGCTAATTTTTATTTTTTGTAGAGATAAGGTCTCACTATATGTTACCCAGACTGGTCTGGAACTCTTTGCCTCAAGCAATCCTCCTGCCTTGGTCTGCCAAAGCACTGGAATTACTGGGGCAAGCCACCGTTACTGGCCAAAATTTTCTATATAGACGATTACGTGATCTCTTTAATAGACACAATTTTATTTCTTCCTTCCAATCAGTAAGCCTTTCATTTATTTGTCTTACTGCACTGGCTGGCAATTCCAGCATACAGAAATAATGAGAGTTAACATCATTGCTTTTTTCTCAAGTACAGGGGGAAAGTATTCAGCCTTTTTCCATTAAGTGTATTTCAGATTGAACATCCCTAATCCAAATATCCAAAATTCAAAGTGCTCCATAATTTGATACCTGATTTCATGTGATGGGTCACAATCAAAATGCATGTACACAACACACAGTTCATTCAGTCTGCCACTGTTTGTTGTTGCTACTGTGTAACAGTTGATACACGTATTCTGGTGATGCTACTGTGCTGCGCAGTTAACCTGAACACATTACTTTTTTTTACTGTATTAATGATATGTCATATTTTTCAGTTAAGTACTTATGTATGAATAAGTGTAAGAAAATGCTTATCAGTGACATATAAATTGAGATTCAGGAATGATGATGATGCCAAAACTCTACAGTTCTCCACATGTGTAACTGAGACAATGACATTTTTGCCTTCTAATGGTTCAATGTACACACACTGTTTGATGCAAAAATTTTTTTTAAATATTATATAAAATTACCTTCAGGCTATGTGTATAATGTATTACGAAACATAAATGAATTTTGTACTCAGACTTGGGTCCCATCTCAAGACATCTCATTACATATATGCAAATATTCCACAATTTGAATCCCAAACCCAGAACACTTCTGAGCCCAGACATTTTGGATAATAGATATTTGACCTGAACCTGTAGGTTTTTCATAGATGCCCTTTATCAGAACTAAGAAATTCCATTCTATTCCTAGTTGGCTGAGAAATTTTATCATGAATGAATGCTGGATTTTTTCAAATGCTTATTTTACATCAATTGAGATGATGATATATCTTTTCTCTTTTTTAAGTCTGTGCATTATATTGTCTGATTTTCAATCCTTTCAATCCTCCTTTGCACTCTTGGTTTAAATATGAGTTAATCATGATGTATTCTCCTTTCAATAAACTGTTAGCTTGAACTTGCTGATGTTTCGTTAAGGATTTTTGTTTCAGTTCATTGGGGATATCAGTCTATGGTTTCCTTTTTCTGAAGTGACTTTGCGTTAGGCATCAGGGTAATGTTGGCCTTATAAAATAAGTTGGAGTGTGTTTCTTCTTTTAGTTTCTGGAAGAGTTTGTATAGAATTGGAATTTTTTCTTTCTTAAAGTAGAATTCAACAGTGAAGCCATCTAGAGTTTTCATAGTGGAAAGGTTTTTAATTACACATCCAGTCTTTTACACAGGACAGGAATATCTCAATTATTTGTGTCTTATGAATGATCTTTCATAATTTGTGTCTTTCAAGGAAATTTTTCCATTTCGTCTAAGTTATCAAATATGTTTGTATAAAATTGTCATAAAATTTCCAATTATCTTTCAATGTCATTAAGTTCTACAGTGATGTCACCTCCTTCATTCAAGATATCGGTGTCTGATATTGTCTGCAATTCTTTTTGAGATCGAGCAGGTTAGAGTGCAGTGGTGTGATCTCGGCTCACTGCAACCTCCACCTCCCAGGTTCGAGAGATTCTCCTGCCTTGGCCTCCCAAGTAGCTGGGATTACAGGCACGAGCCACTATGCCTGGCTAACTTTTGTATTTTTAGAAGAGATAGGGTTTCACCATATTGGCCAGGCTGATCTCAAACTCCTGAGCTCAAGTGATCCACCCACCTCGGCCTCCCAGAGTGCAATTACAGGGGTGAGCCATCACACCTGGTCTCCTTTTTTAATCATCAATACAGCTAGGGATTTATCAATTTGATTTGTCTTCTCAAATTGGTTATTTTTCTTTGTTTTTTAATTTCAGTTTTATTCATCTGCTCTTTCCTTTTTATTATTTTCTTCCTTCTGCCTACTAGGTTAATTCTTTCTCTCTCTGATTTTTGTTCTGTTTTGGTTTTTTGGGTCTCCAGTTTCTTAAGGTTGAATCTTGGATACCTGATTTGGGGCCCTTATGTTTTTCCGGAAGTCTGAAATCAAGGTATCTGCAGGGCCACACTTCCTCTAGAGGAACTGGGTAGAATCCCTCGTAGCCTTTTCAAGCTTCTAGTGGCTGGCACCATTCCTTGGCCTCCTTGGCTTATGATCACATCACTCTGATCTCTGCCTTCATCTTTATGTTGCTTTTCCCCCTTTGTGTCTTCTCATTTTCTGTCCTTTAATGAGGGCACTTGTCGGATTTAAGGCCTAACTGGATAATCCAGGATGATCTCATCTCAAGATCCCTAACAATTAAATTTGCAAAGACTTTTTTCAAAAAAGGAAACATTCACAGGTTCCAGGAATTTGATGTGAAAATAGCTTTTTGGGGGGCCACCATTGAACCCACTGTACACAACATAGATGAACCTCAAAACACACTCTCCCAACTAAAAGAAGCTAGACACAAGATATGACATACTACATGATTCTATTGATCTGAAACATACATAAAAGGCAAATATATAGATGGCAGATCAGTACTTGCACAGGGCTGGTGGTAAAAATAGGGAATAATTAAACATTGTCTCTTTTTGGGGTGACAGAAATGCTATAAATTAAATGGTCACAATGGTTGTACAAGTCTGTAAATATATTAAAAATCATTGAATTGCCCCATCCTTTTCTATTTTCAGCTGTAATCAGTATAGCTGAAAATTCCATTAAATTCCTAGAAAAGACCATCAGTAATTAAACATTTCTGAAGGAAACTTCAGCAAACCTCAGATAAGGAAGTTGATCAAATGGAATTAGAAGAGATTCCTAATTTAAAATATATGCCAATATTCTTCTCAGTCAAAATTTACACTCTGCTCTTATAAACCAAATACCTCTAAAGCTCTTTATGAAGCACTTGTAAAATATTTTATTTCATTAAATCAAGCAGCAAGAAGTTAGGCACGGTGGCTCATGTCTGTAATCCCTGCACTCTGCAAGACCAAGGCAGGCGGATCACTTGAGTCCAGGTATTCAAGACCAACCTGGGCAACATGGCGAAACCCTGTCTCTATACAAATACAAAAATTAGCTGGGTATGGTGGCCAGCTAATTCTTGTATTTTTGCAGAGACCTGTAATCCCAGCTACTCGGGAGGCTGAGGAAGAAGAATCACTTGAACTCAGGAGGCAGAGGCTGCAGTGACCTGAGATGGGCACCACTGCACTCCAGCCTGGGCAACAGAAAGAGACCTTGCCTCCGAAAATAAAAAATAAAAATAAATAAGCAGCAAGAAAAATCAGTTTGGTAGCTGATTAAGAAGGGAAAGAATGCTACATTTCATGGAGAGTTCTATTCCAAGTGACCTCCTCAACCACTGCAGGTGAAACAGTACTCAACAGCTTTCAACCAACATTAAATTAAAATCCTGTACCAGATGTCAAACGTTCACCAACTTAAAAGCTGGTATTCAAATAGGATATACAGAGATACATAAACATATATATTATGCATACATACTTATATACCTATTACATTGTGTTCATATATTTATATATATTAAATATATCGTGTGTGTGTGTGTATGTGTGTAGGTATATATGTATGTATGCATTCACCTCTATATCTCAATCAATGATCTAGCTGGGCACAGTGGTTCACACCTATAAACCCAACTACTTGTGAGGCTGAGGCAGGAGCATCACTTGAGGCCAGGAGTTCTAGACCAGCCTGAACAATATAGCAAGACACTATCTTAAAAAATAATAATAGGCCGGGCGCAGTGGCTCATGCCTGTAATCCCAGCACTTTGGGAAGCCAAGGTGGGTGAATCACAAGGTCAGGAGTTCGAGACTAGCCTGGCCAACATGGTGAAACCCCGTCTCCACTAAAAATACAAAAATTAGCCGAACATGGTGGCGGGCGCCTGTAATCCCAGCTACTAGGGAGGCTGAGGCAAGAGAATCACTTGAACCTGGGAGGCAGAGGGTTGCAATGAGCTGAGATTGCGCCACTGCACTCTAACCTGGGTGACAGAACAAGACTCTGTCTCAAAATAAATGAATAAATAAATAAAAATAAAAATAAAAATTAGCCAGGTGTGGTAATGCATGCCTGTAGTCCCAGTTACTTGGGAGGCCGAGGTGGGAGGATCACTTGAGCCCAGGAGTTCAAGACTGCAGTGAGCTATGATGGCACTGCTGCACTCCAGCGTGGGTGACAGAGTGACTCCCATCTCTAAAAATAAAAATAAAAAATAAGTGACCTTAAATATAGTATGGAGAGTGGGGGAAAAAAGAAAGTTAAGGGGGAGGGAGCAAGGAAGATGAGCGAAGGGGAGGGCAGAGAAGGGAACTCAGATATACGTTCTATTATGTTGAGGTGATGGGGTTCCTTTTTTCCCTCTAACCTCTTTTAATTTAGCCTATCATGAAGTTCACAAAAAATATAGTACCGTGTTCTAAGATAACACCCTCGGGTGTAGATGCTAAGCACTATTCTGCTCAGAGTTATGGCAAAGATGCTTCATATTTCTTTCAAAATAATCTATAGAGAACTTCATATACCTTCCAAATGCCAAATTAACATCTTCCAGTTACCCATTTTGACTTCCTTTCTTTTCTTAATATCTAGCATAGTTTTGTACAAATAAGTCTTTGACAAATTAAAATTCTATACCAGATGTATATAATATATGTCTTAGTATCTATCTAATACTACCCTATTCTTAAGTTCTCTTGAAATGTTCCTCAAAATAATGTTTCAATTAACTTTGGTTAAGCCATAAACACTGTTCCTGGCCCTGAAGAAACCAGGATGAATAGCACAGGACTTTTGCCAACATGGTGAAACCCTGTCTCTACTTTTAGTAGAGACAATTAGCTGGCGTGGTGGTGTGCACCTGTAATCCCAGCTACTTGGGAGACTGAGGCACGAGAATCACTTGAACCCGGGAGGTGGAGGTTACAGTGAGCTGAGATCACGCCACTGCACTCCAGCCTGGGCGATAGAGTGAGATTCTGTCTCAAAAAAAAAAAAAAAAAGAATAGGGCTTTTGCCTTCACAGAAATCACAGAGTGGCTGATGAAAATGTTTTATAAGTATAAGCCATAGGACTACAATTCAACAAATATAAATTAAATACTTTCCACAAACCAGGTACCTTGGTGGATACATGGAGATACAAAAGTGTCTTTTCTCCAAAAATGCATAACCTAATGGGGAAGAGGGGAAGACATGCCATCGCCTCATGAGGCAGTCACCCAGAAAAAGAGGTATTTCATTGGGAAAGATCTAGGAAGGATTCTATAGAGGTGTGACTTTTGGGGAGAGCTGAGATTCTGTGGCTGAAATTTACAGACTAGAGATGGGGATGAAAATGGAAAGGGGTGTCGGGGTGGGGAGTGCATCCTAGAAATTGGTATAAAAGACGCAAAGAGGAGGGGGCTTAAAATGCACAGTCTATATAGGGAAAAAAAGTAGTTTGCTTTGACAAGAGGATGAAGTACACAGTGGGCACAAGTAGAAGACGAGATTGTAAAAATATTGGCAAGTACCAGATTGTAAAGGGTATCCTGTGAGATGTGTTGAGATTACAGGCTTTATACTCTAGGAGACTGTGAAGCCACTAAATAGAAGAGTGACTTAGGTTACACAATCAGACTTGTGTTTTAGAAAATCACTTGGATGGCAGTAGGGAATACCAGAGGGGACAAGTCTGTAGGTTGGACAGTCCAAGTGAAAGACGATAAAGGCCTGTTCTAAGGCAAGGGAACAGGGAAAGTGAGGAGAAAACATTACTTTGAGGTGGCTAGAGTCATGGTACTATTCAGTGAAGCAGAGCTGTGGAAGATATGGTATAAGATAGAAGGTAATAATTTTGGTAGAAGTGGCAATAGCAGGTTAAGAGTCAGAGAGCTGTGTGACATTCAGGTGGAGAATCTTGTTGTATAGGGTCTGGATGAAAGAAATACAATTAGGAATTATTAGAATGTAGACAGATATATGAAACCATGGGGACTGCAAAAGGCAGACCCTCATGGAACAGACACTGAGAGAATAGGCAGCAAAAAGGAAAAGGAGCTAGGCAGGCCATAAGAAAGGGATACGAGGAGAGGGAAGTGTTAGGAAGCCAAAAGAGAATGCTTTTAAAAAGAAGGTGTGTGCATGTTCTCACTCATAAGCGGGAGTTGAACAATGAGAACACATGGACACAGGGAGGGGAACATCACACACTGGGGCCTGCCGGTGGGTGGGGGGCTAGGGGAGGGAGAGCATTAGGAGAAATACCTAATGTAGGTGACGGGTTGATGGGTGCAGCAAACCACCATGGCACGTATATACCTATGTAACAAAACTGCACATTCTGCACATGTATCCCAGAACTTAAAGTATAATAATAAAAAAAGGTGTGATCATGCGTATTAAATTCCAAAGAGATGTTAAGTAAAAAGAGGACTGAAAGGCCTTCACAGGATTTAATAGACAAGAGCTCACAGATGACTTCTGCAAGAGCAATGTCAGTAGAATGATAAGGGTAGAAATCAGAAAGCTATGGCATTAGGAATGGGAAACAATGAGGGAGAGATAAAGCAGGCAAAGAGTGTTCAAGCATAAAATGCTATTTAAGTACAGAAGGGAATCAATAAAACCTGGCCAAGACAAAGAGGAATGGAATTGAGGATGCCAGGCTGGGGAGAGAAGGTAACATTTGATTTGGCTCCTAAATGATATGAAGGGTTGTAAGGTAGATTTGAAGGAAGGAGTTTATGGCAAAAGGAAAATCAAGAGCAAAAGGCCCTGAAAGGGGTCTTGAAAGGAATGGTAAATGATCTGATATCTGATATAGTTACAACTCGAGGGGTAGAAGTGGGAGGAGGTGCACACATATCTGGAGATGATGACAGAAATAGGCTAGTACTAGATTGGGAAAGACCTTGCAAGCCATTAGGGATTATGCACAGTACTCTGTAAACCTTGGAAAGGCAACAGATAACACTAGTAAGGGGGCTGAGATTATGACAGGCAGGGCAGGAACCCAAGCAATGTGCCCCAAAGTCAGCCTAGACTGATGCTCCAGTAACAGAGCCTGACCCATGGCTACACAGTATGGGGCTAAAAAGGAATGAAGACAGTGTCCCAGACAAAGGTACTGGATCAAGAGCAGAATGATCCTATTTTTCACATAAATGGAGAATTGGAGAAGACAGAAAGACACTAAAAAATGAAATGAGAATAGTAAAGATCTAGTGCATCTAATAGTACAAATTTCTGACCAATTGGAAATGAAAAGGAAGAAGTCACTGATAGAACCCTACTCTTCTCAAGAGGGCACTGAGAACAAAGAGAAGAATTCTGTAACTCTCCAACTGCATTTCTATGTTGTACATGATTGAGGAGTGGGAAACTCACAATGAATCCATCTGGGGACATAAAACAAGTCACTCAGCTCTATTCCACTAATTACTCTCAAAACATGTATCAAGATAAAAAACTGTATGTGGATTTGGCCTTAAAAAGTGGACAAGGAGGCTGGGCGCGGTAGCTCACACCTGTAATCCCAGCACTTTGGGAGGCTGAGGCGGGAGGATCACGAGGTCAGGAGTTTGAGACCAGCCTGGCCAACATAATGAAACCCTGTCTCTACTAAAAATGCAAAAAATTAGCCAGGCGTGGTGGTGTGCACCTGTAATCCCAGCTATTTAGGAGGTTGAGGCAGGAGAATCACTTGAACCTGGGAGGCAGAGGTTGCAGTGAGCCGATATCGTGCCATTGCATTCCAGCCTAGGCAACAGAGTGAAACTCCATCTCCAAAAAAAAAAGTGGACAAAGATCTAGTATGTCTGTAACTACAGACGACTGTTTTTTATTTATGTTAAGAAGTAATGCCACGTTACTACCTTCTGACAGAAGCAAAGCAGAGGTGGAGGTGGAATATGGGATATTTGGGAACAGAGGAAAGAGATTATGGTGGTCAGCATAGGACCAAGTGGATAGAACAAATCTTACAGAAATCTGCTTCTATCCACCCCTTTACTGTGAGTGCTGCCAGGGCTCACTATGGCTTCTGGAACAACTTCTTCTTGGGTATCTGCAGGTGCTTACGGTTTCTCAACAAACTGCTAAAGTTTAACATAATTATGGCTATTATTCTTTATTTTTAATGCCTCTGAAGTATAATACATATACAAATTTTTCACTCGACCAACCAAGTTTAAAAGCACCAGACTCTACATCTGCAAAACAGATTTGAAAGATAAAATTTTATATGCCAAAGAGTGATTCAGTGCAAATTTGAAAAGGAGATAAATATTCATCTTTTGAAAGGGAATTGATTTTTCCTGACTGAAAATTTAAACAATGCTTAATCAAGTCATAGAGTTAAGTAATGAAGTCAATATTACTTTAGAAGTTTCCACTAAAAAAATGAACCTTTTCGATATCTCTAACAAATTAATCTACAACAGAACTCTTGTATGTGGAGAATTATTCGAAGAAATCGTGAAATGTCAAAATGTGTTTGATAATGAATTCAGAATACCGGACTAAGAATCTGAATAAGATTCCTGTAAGACTCATAATCATGATCGCTAACATTTAAGTACACATAATGAAGTATGCACTATTCTAAAAGCACTTTACCATTTAATCCTCACAACTCTCTGAAGAAGGTACTAGTATTATTTCTATTTTGTAGAGACAAAAAGTATAAAAGGATTAAGTAATAATTAACGTAAACATTCAGTTAAGTGAAATAACTAACAGACCTAATGTGCTGTCATGGCACATTACTGTCTACTTAACATTTCATAGTCCTGTCTATATGAATCCATGAAAACAAGTAAGGTCCTAACAATTTTGGATTTGTATGCTATCAATATTGTTGGTTCAAGCAGTACTTTCACTTGAGGAAGAATACTATAAATTTTCCATATCTATAAAAGTAATTCAAAATAAAGTTAATATTATTTGTATTTTGTACCTTTTAGGGATAATTACTCTGAAAGTCTTGCTAATGTGATGTATGTTAAAGAAATGAAGTCCTTTCTCTTTAACAAAATGAATATCAACTTTTCTCCCAATTAACATAATCAATGAGAAAACACTTTCAAAGGACACAAGTATAAGGGATCCCTCCTACTATGACTGCTTGTCATAGTCAAACATCCTTTCAAAGGACACAAGTATAAGGGATCCCACCTACTATGACTGCTTGTCATAGCCAATCATCCCTTATGCTTTCTCCCCCCATATCTGTGACACATTTGTTCATAAGCCAGGCATGTTTCCCTCAATAAGCTCTGCTCTATTCTTTTTTTTTTTTTTTTTTTTTTTTTGAGACAGAGTCTTGCTCTGTCACCCAGGCTGGAGTGCAGTGGCGCCATCTCGGCTCACTGCAAGCTCTGCCTCCTGGGTTCACGCCATTCTCCTGGCTCAGCCTCCAGAGTAGCTGGGACTAGCCCGCCACCACGCCTGGCTAACTTTTTGTATTTTTAGTAGAGAAGGGGTTTCACGGTGTTAGCCGGGATGGTCTCAGTCTCCTCACCTCGTGATCCACCTGCTTTGGCCTCCCAAAGTGCCGGGATTACAGGCATGAGCCACCACACCCAGCCTCTATTCTCTTAAATAACTCTAGGGGGATACATTTTCTATGTGTACGGGCGGAAGAACTGCATGTAGGAGAAAAAAATCACCAACAGCTAAGGCACAGAGTTCAAATGAGAAAATAAACAAAGTAGATCCAGAAAAGCTTTTAAAACTTTGCACAGAGGCTATGAACTACTAGGATCAACAGAGCAAGTGGAACCACCTAAGCAGCATTTTACCATCAGAAACAGGCTATTTGATAAAAAGTACTGGTGGCGACATCCTAAAGAAGTGCTACGCACAAGGACAGCCCATGCTGAAACAAGATGAAACTTGGCATACTCTCCATATGTTTTCCAGTTACTTAAGACCTTTAGGATTACACCAACAATCACAGAGATGCTCGTTGCTTACAGCTCCACCATTAGGTACAATAATATGAATCAAAGCTAAACATGTGTTAGGTCTGTATTATATCAGCACTATGTTAAGGGCTTTACACATGTTATCTCATCTAAGCTCAGCATTTTACCATGGTTACTTTTATTATCCCCATTTGAGAGATGATGTGAGAAGTTATATAATCTGCCCATGGTGACACAGTTAGTAGTAGCAGAGTTAGGATTCTAATCCAGGTCAACCTGGTTGCAAAGCATACCCTTCTACTTTAACATCTAAAAGATAACTGTGTGTGAATCTATGGTTGTATAATCATTATATAAAATTGGGTCAGACACTGCTAAGCAAGCAGAGCATTCTTATGTTATATTGCTGATATAGGGAAATCTGATACAGGGACTTTGAAAAGTATTCCTACAGTATTGTTAGTCCAGTTTCCAGAGGCTGTAATCAATACACGTTTTCCTGAAATATGAAAAGGCTTGCTTTCATAGTTTGGTTTTCACCTATCCCTATAGTTAACTAGTCTAAATGCAATGGACAGCACAACTCTTAAATTTACTCCAGAAATGAGGACCAGAATGCAACAGTAAAAATGACCCATTCTAAAAATGACCCATTCTATAACTTAAAATGACCCTTACTATACCTAGTAACTATTAGTTACTAACTAATACTGTAACAAATAAAAACTGTAACTAATCAAATGTCAAACATCCTAGTAAGACAGGTACTACTAAAGATTTTTTTTTTTTTAAGTTTTCAAACATTTCCCTCAATCCCAGGAAATGTCTGAAGCACTACGAGAGCTAGGATTTGGAATTTAGTGAAATCTCTTCTAACTTAGGCCTTATGAAGGGACATGCCCCCTAATATTCAGCAGCCAGTCAAAGCAACACAGCTGTCTCCATGTAAAACACTTGGGATTTATCAGACGAAATTCTGATAGCTTTGTCTCTCTGCTGTCCACCTCTAGATCTGTGTATAGTTTTGTGCACTAGGGGTTAGGGTAAGAAGGGTCTGTGAGGTACCTAAAATCGTATATATGTGTACTTTTTACAGAGAAGTTCTATAGTTTCCCCTTAGATCATCAGAGAAATCTAACAAACATTAAAACATGGCTCTAAACTTTACCCCTACCCAGAGAGCTGATTTTATATTTAGACTGCATTGCTTTGATCTCCTCTTAGGATGGCTTTTCTTCATTTTTAGGTTCTGCTTGGACTTGTGTTAAAGAGTGCAACAAAAAATAACGACATGAATAACAGTATAGAAAAATGATTGAGGGTGAGGACAATGAAGTCATTTTGCCTGTTTTTAACTCCTGTCTCCTAACTGGTGATATTGAACAAGTCACTTGACCTCTCAGAGCCTCAGTTTCCTAATGGGAAATACTTTATAGTTATTTTAAAGAATTGGATGAGAAATATACACAAAGCACTTAATACAGTCTCTTGCCCATAGTAAATGCCCAACTGTGTTTATTGTTCAGGATACTGTCTACATTCACCAGTGTTCCCTATATGAGGGTCCTGGGAAAAGTTTGATTGATTGTGTTTTTTGTTTAGGATACTGTCTACATCCACCAGTGTTCCCTATATGAAGGTCCCTGGGGAAAAGTGTTTCTTTCTTACTCTGTTGAAAAGAAAGGTCTATTTTCTCCTCTTGGAGATCCTGAGGCTTAACTGAATATGTCTCCATTTTTGTCGTAGTCACTGGACAGTTTGGAGATGAATCTATAACCTAACTTCTCACACTGAGCAGCAAGACCTTCTCTTAATAATTCTTTGTGAACTAGCTTTATTCCTTCACCCTAACCTTCCCATGGCCCTGAATGTTTCATATAATGTTGTATTACATTTATTGTTTTACATTTCTTCAAAATCATTTTTGGAATGAGGTAAGGTGTGTGAAAACAAGCAATCAAATTAACAAATCAAAAGAAAAAATAAATAGTGCTGTTTTGAACTGATAATAATTTGTGTTGAAAAAAATAAAGTTACTTTCCTAATTCATGGATGTATTGGCTACACAGGGGAAAAACTTAACTCTCTGGACTTCTAAAAATAAGATCTGCCCTAGACCAGTTTAGTCTCTCAAAGGAAATCCGAGTCAAGAGACATCAGTCAAAAAACAAAACAAATCTGGTATGATCATGAAAACTTAACATGAAGAGTGATGAAGTAAAGAGAGAATATAGCAACATGCTATTCCTTTGAGGTGGGTGCTTATATGTTCTGAAAGTTAAGTAACATCTAGAATTCAATTAGGGGCATTTCACAGAAATGGGTTTAATTGCATCTATTCCTGGGAAAAACAAAGTTTCCATCTTTCACTGTATCAGACCCAGAGCAATGGTAGGTAATATCCAGGCTGATTTGAAGCCCTCTTTATTTTCTGACCCAGATAAATGGAAATATGCCATAGCTGTTGTGTGTTAACCAGATGGGACACCAAAGGGGTTGAGCTGTTGGCCAAAGACAAAGGAAAAAAATTTCAAAATGTAAGCCAAAGCTTTCCATAGCTGCTTGGCAATATGGCTTCCAAATAAACTATCTTAATTTGATTCACATGCAAAGAGTAGAAAATTAAAAACAGAACAGTGAATAAAAATTAAGTGAATTCATTAAATAGATAAAATTATAAAGCAACATATATTGATATCAGGAATATTTGAGTTTCTATGGACAGTATAATTCCATATTTATACTAAGTTATATATTGTCTTGGGCATACAACAGATAAGATATAAATTTTTGAGAAGCAAATGTTTTTCCAAGAAGCGTATGACCTCTAATGAATCAATAAGATAGAATAGAACCCAATAATTTTTAAGTATATTAATCTAAAAGTCCTAGGACAGCAAAATTAAAACGGAGTGTTAAGGAAATACAAAAGAGAAGAAATTGAAGAGAAGGTGGAAATGATCTAAAGAAAAACATAATATAAAATGTTTGGGGATGTCTTGTTTATAAAAGTTGCTTATCAGAAAAATTCCATTGTGGGTGCCCAGTCTACTGAAAACTGTAAGAAAGAAAATACCATGCTGGATTATTCACAATAACAGAACAGATTTTTAAAAATACACTGAGATTCAATTTTTTTCAAACAATAATTAAATCTCTATTTTAAATATCTAATTGTTCATTGTCAGAATTGGATTTTTTTTTTTTTTTTTTTTTTTTGAGACAGAGTGATCTCACTCTGTTGCCAGGCTGGAGTGCAATGATGCAATCTCGGCTCACTGCAACCTCTGCCTCCTGAGTTCAAGTGATTCTCCTGCCTCAGCCTCCCAAGTAGCTGGGACTACAGGCACCCACCACCACGCCCAGCTAATTTTTCTATTTTTAGTAGAGACGGGGTTTCACCATGTTGGCCGGGATGGTCTCAATCTCTTGACCTCGTGATCCACCCGCCTCAGCCTCTCAAAGTGCTGGGATTACAGGCGTGAGCCACCGCACCCGGCCAGAATTGGATTTTGTGTCTTTTTCCTTTTCATTACTCTTCCAGAAGTGAATACATTAAAATTTTCCTTTCTTCCTTCTCTCCCTACGTCTTCCTTCCATTCAGTCAAAAAGTATTTACAGACCCAGTGGTATCCCAAGAACTGCTCTAAGTGCTGGAGATAAGGTGCTAAACAAAACAGACAAAAATCCACAACCTTCTGAAGCGATTAGTCTGGTTACATGCCTTGATTCATTCGCTTGCTCCTTCATTCCAGTATTTCTCTTAATTGTGTGCCTTCAAGGAACAGACAGTTTGAAGACACACTTACCACAGGAATTAGAGAAACAGAATAGCAACATTAAGATTAAAATTACACAGGAAAATTAAAATCTCAAAAAAGTTATTTAAATGAGAACACAACATGTGGAAGAGATATGGGTCAGGTTCAGGTCAGTGCCCACCTGTGGAAATGTATCTAGGCTAAATGTATAACTTTTCTGTGTTTCTGTATGTTTGAGTGTATTACACTCCCTTTCTATAAAACTTGTCATATCACATTATATTTTACACTGTACATTTTTCTCTCCCACATTACACTGTGAACTCTTTGAGAACAGAGTCTAATTAGTTGTGCCTTACAAATAAGCTCAAATAATTTTATTGAATTGATGGCATTTAATTATAGGAAGAAAATTACCCAAAATATTGTGCCTTAATCATTAAATAAGAAAAATGACACAAATTTGCTTCGATTTTCAATAAAACTGAGAAACACTAGGTACACAGCCAAGAAATCAGTGAAGTGTGTTATTAAAATTTCATAAATAGGGAGCAATTCCAGCTGAATGGTCAACTACCGAACAAAAAGACAGCGTCCACATGTTGATTACATTGCTACTCTGCAACTTTCCGACATCCACTACTAGTGGGTTTGTTACACTTAGAGCTATAAAATAAAATGGCAATGCCCTAGTACAGAGTCCAAAAAAAGGCAAAGAAAAATTCCTAAAAATGTTGACCTATTTATAGTTATTCAACTCATTAACTTCATTCTTCCTCTCCACTCTGCCTGTATTCATGCACCATCCTTAATGAAACAGCCATTATTTCCACCTCTCCACACTTCTTCCCTTCTCTACCAAAACTTCTTTCACATTTTCTATGCAGCCTTATTTTCTGTCTCTGCCACTTTACTGAAACTATATTCTGAGAGAGACCACAATGACTGCCTGGCTGCCAAATACAACAGTTATGCACATCCTTCACCTATCTATTCCTTGAAGCCTTTTCCTCCTCTGATGCTCAGTTTTCCTGTCCCTTCTACATCTGACTTTCGTCTTTAAAAAGCTAGTTTGTGTTCCTCAGTGTTCTGAGGTAAATGTACCAATCCCTCTGACTTCAACACCACCTATACAATGTCTCTCAGGTCTAAGTTTTACTATCCATGTATCTATCCATCACCTGGGCTGCAATTCTACATTTCCAACTATCAGCCAGACATGTGGTTTTCCTGCAGGCAGCTAAAACTTAACATGCCAAAAATAGAATGTAATATCTTTCCCCTCATACCGGCTCTCCTCCTACCTTCCCTGTATCACTTGGGGAGAGTCAGCATTAACACAACTGTTCAAGGAAGTGGTCTCATTCATCCTTGACTCCTTCTTCTCCATCCCTACAATGCACATGTAGCCTTCTGTCTAGAATATAATTTTGCCTCACACGTGTATCTCTCTCCTCCTCCATTCTCAACTAAAACATTATCTCCCTGGGAAAGTCTTCCCTGACCTCTTCTCTCGAATTATTATTTTATATGTATATATGTACGATTTAATTATTTTTTTGATTGATTGGCTGGCAAGGTATCACTTGTCACCCAAGCTGGAGTGCATTTAATCAGCTCACTACAACCTCGAACTCCTAGGCTCAAGCAATCCTCCCACCTCAGCCTCTTGAGTAGCTAGGACTGCAGGCATGTGCCACCATGCCTGGTTTATTCTTTTTTTATTTTTTGTAGAGAAGGTGTCTCACTCTGTTGCCTAGGCTGCTCTCAAACTCCTGGCCTCAAGCAATATTATTATTTTATCATTATCATCATCATCCTATAAGTTTTATTCTGTCAGCTTCAAAGGACTGCCTGTAAACTATAATTATACTTCATTAGTATTTTTCTCCCTGACTAGATTGGGAGCTATCCTGCTCACTAGCATCCCTTAGAACCTAGCTCAGGATATAACACAGAGTAAGTGCCAATAACTCATGACTGAATGAATATCTGATCAGATGATAAGGTCTGATGAATCCCATTTTGAAGCATGCCACACACTTGTCCCTTCTTTTCCACCAACTTGCCATGAGTGTCCTGGATTGGACCTTTATTCCTGTTGTGTAGACTCTAGAACTAATCTTGTGACTGAGCTGAACTCCCTGTCTTTAGCCTAGCTCTTCTTTACCCTGTCATAAAAATGATCTTTTTATTACAAAAAATAAAAATAAATTTGATGATGTCACTCTCCTGAGGAAGTCTCTGAGGGTTTAGAAGACCACAGGAAAAAAAAAAAAGACTACCAAATATTTACGGTACAGCACCTAAGGACCTTCCTAAAATGATTATAAATCATTCAATTTTCTAGGATCTGGTCTAGCTACTTTGGGTTCTTCATTTTAGATACACTGGAGGGTAAGAAAACGTTCTTTGATAGATAGGACTGGAAGGAAGCGCTATCAATTAATTAAAAATTAAAAAGAGCCTAGTTGTTCTAATGTCCTAAGTGAAAATAAAGTTTAGAGACTAAATAGCTTGAAAAATTAACTGGTTCTTCTAATTATTCATTTTTTTATTGCTAAATAAAATACAAGTATATAACAAAATCAGAGGAAAGGTCCCAAATTACATACAATGGACAAGAAAAGTAAGTATCTCTGAGGCCATGACATTCTGGAATTTGACCTGAATGATAAGGAGCTATTATCTTGCCTTAGAACACACCAGGAAGTAGAACAAACAAGTGAAACCTCCTAATCTGGGAAAGAGCTCAGTGTGAGAAATGGAGGTAAGCTGTGGCTGGAGCACAGTGTAACATGAGATAAGGTCAGTGAGGTAGGAAGGAGCCAGATGAAGGAGAATCTTGCAATCTGGATTCTATTCTAAACGGATAAACCACTGGATTTTAGGGAGGGAGGGAGGGGGGAAGGAGGGTGGAGGGAGGGAGGGAAGGAAGCAGGGAGGGAGGGAAGGAAGGAAGGAAGTTAGGAAGGAAGGAAGGAAGGAAGGAAATCTGCTTTTTATACTCGTAATACTTCTGACACAAAATGTGTGTGTTTTTCCATACCAACAATAAATTATCCAGCAGATACCAACTGGGCATCCTACAATTCAATTTCATTCTGACACTGTCTAACTGGAGTTAACGTCAGACCCAAGTTTAGGACTCAGTCTCACAAGACAGCCCCCATTTCAGATGCCAATCGCAAGTTTGGTTTGCTGGTATTTCTAATTAACTTGGCTACAACCCCCTTCTCAGGTTTGGTAATTTGCTATAAGGGCTCACAGAACTCAGGGAAACCCTTGACTTACATTTACCAGTTTATTATAAAGGATACAGATGAACACTCGGATTGAAGAGCGGTATATAGGGTAAGGTCTGGAAGTTCCTGAGTGCAAGAGCTTCCGTCTCTACGGAGTTGGGTAGGCTCCTGGCATGTGGTTGTATTTACCAAACTGGAAGCTCTCATAGTTTTGAGATTTTTTTATGGAGACTTCATCACACAGACATAATAAATTATTAACTCAATTTCCATCTTCACTCCTCTCCCTGGAGGATGGGGGTAGAGCTTAAAGTTCCAAATGTCTAATCATGGCTTGGTTTTTCTGGTGACCAGCCCCATGTTGAAGCCATCCAGAAGTCAACCAAGAGTCACCTCATTAGCACAAAACATGCTTCTATCACCCAGAAAATTCCAAGGATTTAGGAGCTCTGTAGAAGGTGCACCATCATCCCATCACCCAGAAAAATTACAAGGGTTTTAGGAGCTCAGTGTCAGAAACTGGGGACTGAGACCAAATACGTATTTTTTTATTATGTCACAGCAAGAAAGAGCATAATCTGATTTATGTTATAAATTCCAACTAAAGAAGTGATTCATTCAATCTTTATACATATGACAAATATTTAATGAGTATCCACTCTGTACCAGATAGTGTTCTGGGCGCTATGGACACAGAGATGAGTAAGACAGTTAAAGCCCTTGCCCTCACGGAGCTTTCATTCTAGGGGATTCTGGGAAGGCAAAAAGAAAGCAAACAGTCCAGTTAAGATACCACTGCAGAGTCCACATGAGGGATCATAATGGTTTCTAATGTACTGGACAACATGGGTCATTGTGGAGAAGGAGAAAAATGGACAAGTAAGTGTTATATTTTAGATGTACAACAGATAGACTTGCTAAGGGATTTAACATGAAAGGTAAAGAAAAATCAAGAATGACTCTCACATCTCTGGTCTAGTCAATTATTAATACATGGATGGGTGCAGTGTTGTTTATAGAAATAAGGAAAAATAGGAGAGCTACCGGTTTGGAGAAGAAAACCAAGAGTTTTATTTTGGTCATATAGCTTAAAGTGTCTGGTTAGACATCCAAAGAGGAGTTAACTAGCAGGCTATTAGATCTGTAAGTCTGGAGGTCAGTGGAGTGGGCAGAACTAGAGATGTAAAGGATTGAGGCACAGAAATGGGATTTAAACCACAGGACTTAGGAAGAAAGTACAAACAAGGGCAGAGTCCAGAAACAAATCCTGACATATGCTAACTTTCAAAGGTTGACAACAAGAGGAGAAGGAAACAAAGGAAACTGAGAAGAAGTGATGACTAAGGTAAGGAAAAGACAAAGAAATGTGCATCACTGTAGCAAGCCATGGAGGGGGGTATGCTGCTAGGATGTCCTTTCAAGAAACAACTTGCCATTCAGCTGTAAAGAGTACAGTTAACTGACAACCTTCACCTGTTAACACCTTAGGATCTGCTTTGCTTTTGTGTCAAGGACAAATACTTCCCTAGCCAATAAGAGAGCACACTGTGGGTAGTATGACCTGGCCAAGTCTACCTAACATGGGTTTCCTCTAACAAGCAACCTTTGCTCCAGAGGTCCCAGTGGGTTGTCAAATACTTTGTTAGATCTGCATTATGGTCTTCCCTACCCAATCCTGCTTCCACCCCTCTCAACTTCCATAGGTGTTAGATCTTGGTCTGAAGGCTTGACCAATCTTGCTTTGCTCCTCTTGTATCTTTCATGGGCAATCCCCTCCCCTCAATAAAAATCTTGCCAGCCTACCTCCATCTCAGCTCTTGCAGCCTGGGAGACCACATCAGTCACAAAAGCCAAGAAGAAAGAATGTTCCAAGGAGGGAATGGTCCAGCGTGCTGAGGGTTGCTGAGAAGCCAGGAAAGGAGAGAGAACTAACCAGTGGATTTGGTAAAATGAAGGTCACTGAGAACGCTGAAGAGGGTAATTTCAGTGGAACGGTGTGGATCAAAGCTTAACTGAAATGGGCTCTGAGGTGAATGACAGACAAGAAATGAGACAGAGACTACAGACAACTAACTCACTTTGGAACTTTTGCTGTGGGAGAACAACAACAAAAAAGAGGCACTATCGCAAGGACAAAAAACCAAACACCGCATGTTCTCATTCATAGGTGGGAATTGAACAATGAGAACACATGGACACAGGAAGGGGCACATCACACACTGGGGCCTGTTGTGGGGTGGGGGGAGGGATAGCATTAGGAGATATACCTAATGTTAAATGACGACTTAATGGGTGCAGCACACCAACATGGCACATGTATACATATGTAACAAACCTGCACGTTGTGCACATGTACCCTAAAACGTAAAGTATCATAAGAAAAAAAAAGAGGCAGTAACTGAGGGAGAATTAGGGTGAACAGGGGTCTTTTGTTATTCTTACTGTTTAATGAGAGCTACTGACGGATATTAATAAGTTGATTGAAATGAGCCAGTAAAGAAGAATGATGATTTGGGGAACAGGGAGAACTGTAGGAGTAAAGCCTTTAAGGCAAGACGGGAAACCTGAACTTTCAAAGCAGAAGAAAAAAATCACAGGAGAAAAAAACCCACAGGTTAGCTTACATAACTTCCAGCTTTAACAAGTGCTGTTAAAGAACAGTACAAGAATTTCAAAAAGTATAACAGAGAAACTTCACTTAGACTGAGGATCGCTGAGGGAGTAAAGTTTGTCAGAAGAGTGAAAATAAGAGCATTCCAGGAAGAAGAAAGAGCAGGTGCTAAAGCTAAGAGATGGAAAAGAGTTTAAATTATTGGAGGACAAGAAAATCAGTTGCTGTGATGAATTAAAAAGAGTTAGAACAAGATTATGCAAGATGATGTGGGAAGTAATAAACATTTCGGATTTTAGCCCAAAGCCTAGAGGTTTTAAGTTGGGGAGTTACATGACTTGATTTGTGATTTTTAGAAAATATCACTATGTTTGCAGTGGGAGGAAAACAAGTGAAAGATCTGTTGAGAACTGATGGTGATTTGAACTCAGGCAGTTGAATGCATTTATTCCCTCATTCAAATTATATTTAATAGTGAGTAAGGTGCACTGATTCAATATGTATTTTTAGAGGTAGAATCTACAGAACTGGTGCAAATGGGGTTAAAAGAAAGGAAGTTTAGGGTGGGAAGGGGTGGATGACAGGAGGTTGCTTGGTGGGTACAATGTATGTTTCTCCTCTGACGGACACACTGAAGGCCCTGACTTCACCATAATACAATACATCAATGCAGCAAAATTGCACTTGTACCCCATCAATACATACAAAGAAAAAGAAGGAGTTATCAAGGATAACTTCTAGGACTCTGGCTCAATCAACTAAGCAGAACTGCTTATAATAGTCAGCAGAAGTACACCAACTTCCCAGGGGCCCCACAGACCATATAGATCCAGCAGCCTCTTTTCTTGGTGGTATACCAAGGCTTTCCCAGTCCCACCACAACAGTCACAACATCAGATGAATTGCACAACACAGGCTTACACAGTGTATTTCTCCTACAATGTTCAACTACCTCGTTTTGTGCCTGAGGGAAGGGATTGCCTACTGAAGTTGGAATCTGGCCATGTGTATTAATGCTGCTCTCTTGCCCTTTATATATAATTTTACACATTTCAGTAACAGAACATAATTCCTCAGCTCAGCAATTTATTTATGGGCAGTTTCTGAAGCTGTTATCACTGGCTTCTCCTTCTGGCCTTCATGGGAATTAGAAATCCTTACTTATTGCAGCAGGTCCTTGCTCCTGTTATCTAAGACAATCATTCACCTCCATAAACCAGATCTTAATACCCCTCAGCTTTTTGTTTTTCGGACTCCAGATGACTCCAGACATCATTCTTTTTGCTCCTGTAATTAGAAATATCCTTTACATAGAGGCACAACAAATAATCAAGCCCCTAAAATCCCTGCAATAAAATGTCAGAACAGGTGTAGAAAAGAATTTGAGTAAATTAAGCACACTTAAATTACCAAGAGGATGGGAGAAGGGATGCTGCCAATTTTCAAAGTTACAACCAAAAATATAAGGCATCTATCTGTCTATCTATCTCTTTTTTCATTCAACATCAAGGAGTGTTGCATGCTAAATCAAAGGCAACCTTTATCCCTAATACACTCCAGTGGATTTTAAGAGTAACTCTCTTCCAATGTAAACCCTTGGGGTAAATTAATTATTCAGTAGGAAGTGGCTTAATATACTTAACTTAAACAAATGAATACATGGACTTAAAATAATCCTCCAGAAGTTATCAAATTTATTCCAACATCTAGGCAACAACAGACTCTTTGACTGACTGTTAAATATTGTGGCACTTTCCTGAAAGATCATTTTGGATCCAAACACTTACTAAAGAGTACAAGACTAGTCTATTCTTGGCCAATTATAGATTATTACCTATCTACCTCCTTCTCCTATGTTCAATAGCAATGCATCTTTTGGAATAGATTGCAATTTGTATTTGAATGTTGTTAGAGAAAAGAGTATATGATAAAGTTCATCCAATAGGCAGCGCTACTTAGAAATTTTGGTTTTGAAGTGACTTTTAATATGCAATTTGAAACGCTGCTTTTTGCCTAAGGCCATATTCAAAATCAAGCTTTCAAATCCACAAACATTTTCAAGCACTACCTACTTGCCAGCCACTGTGTGGAACATTAAGAATAAAAAGATGAGTAACACAAGATGCCAGTCCTAAAAAAAAAAATCATACAAACTTGGTGAACTCAGGAATTCAATATCTTGTCAGAGCACAGAGATGTACACAAAACCATCTATGAGAACCTTATATGTGTTACTATAGCTATCAAACTAGGGCAAGAAAACAATTTTGCTGGGGAAGGCTTCATAGAGGAGGGACTATTTGAGAAACATCTGGAAGGAAGACTGGGTGTTCAGCCAGTACAAAAATGGGTAAAGAACATTCTAAGTGGGAGGAACAAGTTGTGCTTAGAAACAAAGGGTACGAACATGTTACTAAAACCAAAAGACATTTCTTCAGACATCACTTTACTTGGCCTCATAGCAGCCACTGATCTTGATAACTATTCTCAGATCTTTGACACATTCTCTTAGTTCTGTGACAGTACTCTCAGTTTTCCTCCTATTTCTTGGTTGATCTTAGCACTCTGTGGACTCTTCTTTGTCTCTTAAATATCGTCATTTCCTCAGGATTCAGTCTTGGGTCCTTTTCTCAAAAGTGAAAAGCTCCCTGCCTGGTTGATCTCATCCCCTTCCCCTGATTTCAATTATCAAATACTTATGACTCTCAAAGCTATCAGAACAGATATTTTCTGAGTTTCAGAGGCAAAAAACTAGCTATCTTCTGGCACTTCTTAAAAGTTTCTCATGTACTTCAAACTTGACACTTTGAAAATTACATTGTCTTCCTCCTAAAGCCCCCTCCTGCTGTGATACCCCTCCACCTCAGTGAATCATCTAGCCCGCTGTCCAAGCCAAAAACCTGAACACCATCCTTGATTCCTCTATCTCCATTATACTCACCATTGAGTCAGACCCTATGTCCTGTCAATTTTGCCTTTCACTAGAATTCACCTACTTCTCTTTATCCCAACTGCTAGTGCCCTAATCTATGGTCCCATCGCCTCTAGTATAAATTACTGCAATGCCCTCCTAATTGGCCTCCCTGCCTCTAGTGTTGCTTCCTTTCAGTCTACCCTCCACAATTGTATGTCTTATAGCATCTTGCATAACCTGGTTTCTAATCATACTCTGAACTTGTCTCTTACTATTAGTCCCTATTTCTTCTATATTTCCAGCCATAATTACACAGTTATCTTGCCTTTAGGTCTTTCTACATACATTTTTCATGCATAAAGTGCTATTTCTGCCCCTTTTCTACAATTCCCAATCCATCCTTTAGGCCTAAAATTATATATCACTTCTTCAGGGGGACACTGATCCCTCAATTGCTTCCTCTTATGTGTTCCTATCATTAGAATTTCTATTCCACTGTATTTTACCTTGCTGTTTACTAGCCAGTATCTTCCTAGACTGTAAGCTCACAAAAGCCCTAGGCAAGGTGCCTATGCATATTTTGAATGGTCAAAAGCAATCTGTGGTATGACTAAACAAATGAGGAAATAAGTCTTAACACACTTCATCAAAACATTGAGCACGCAAGAATGAAAAAGGAGTACAAGATGACAAGGGACGTCCTGTGGTTTCCCCTTTTAATAAGATCAATAGAACAAATAATATATGAAATGCTATTATCAAAGGACATTAAAACAACAACAAAAATGAGTATTTGCAAGAGGGCAATTTAATTCAACAAACACTTGAGGGTAGCAAACAACCATAGAAATAAATTATTTTTGTGTTTGATTCACTAATTTTGCAAAAATATCATTCAGGACAATTTTCTGAGAAAGCAGCAAGTGACTTCCCACCCCTTCCAAGGACACACATTCTAAGACCAATCATTATGTAGAAGTTAGACACTGATGCATTAATAAACTACCCCAAACCTAGTAGCTTAAAACAATAAACATTTCTTGCTCTTAACTCTACAAGTCAGCTAGAACTTTCATTTTGGCTATGCTTTCTCATAATTCTGCAATAGCCTGACAGGTTGACATAATTCTCATAATTATGCTTTGTCATAATTCTGAAATAGCCTGACAGATTGGCTAAGACTGGCTTATCCAGAATGGCCTCCCTCATGTATATATTGTGGCTGGCTAGCTCTTGGATGGGGTGACTGGTGAGAACATATCCAGCAGGCTAGCTCAACCTATTCTCATGTAGGTTAGGCAGGGTGCTCCATGAGCAGAGATGCACACAGCTCTTAGGGCTTAGTTTCATAATTGACATACCATCACTTCTGCCACTTCTATCAGCCAAAGCAAGTTATAAGGCCAGTCCAGATTCAAGAAGTAAGGAAACAGACTCTACCTCTCCAGAGTTATATTGCAAGGGGCATAGATACAGGGGGGAAATAATCAAAGTCATTTTTACAATCAATATCCCACTCACTGCTTAGTACCTACCTGACCCTACACAGGCATCTATCTTGAGCAGTACAATTCCATATAAGATATTCACAATTATGATTCTCATACAGCAGAAAGTTCAGTAACACTCAGTGTATTATAAAGAGAGAAGAATATTGTAAAAAGCATGCCATGATCAGAACAAAGGTTAAGATTTACACTTGATAAATAACTTTATTGTGGTGCCTTGCCCCACTGATTTCAGAGAACAGTGATTGTAATATAGTGCATTCTTGTTTATTCACTGTGAGTGCTCTCAACAAGACCTGAGAAAGTTAATAAGACAATCCATTGAATTACTGGTGAAAGGATTCAATTAAAATAAACAAGGGCTAAACCAAAGTTAGATCTTTTAAATATGTATTTTTTAACCTGCATTTATAAAACTTAAGGTAAGGACCAGGTCATAGACCTTCTCAACAGCTGCCACTTCCCAAACACCACACCTGCCAAACACTTTCCACACACCTGCTACAGAGATAAAATTATCCTAAAAAATTCACAGAATCACTCACTACACCCCTGTACCACAAGAAGGAGCCAGGTGAGTGGATGGGTGGGTAGGGCTAAATGAGGAGGTCCTATGGCAAATACACATAAACCTGGCAACCTACTGAAAAGAAAATTAGATGAAAACTTTTATTTATGCAAACTGATATCAGTGAGGTATTTTTCAGCAACTACAAAAACTGTGCTGGACTTGAATAGGTAAATAGAAACCAGACCAAATAACAGATAAGCTTAAAAGCATGCAGATCTTCAAATCCAAGTGATATTACTGGGTGCACTTGATCCTTAGACTATGTGGCCTAGTTTTGCTGGATGACCCTCTAATTTCTGAAAAGTGCTACAGGATCCTCCTGACAACGACCTCTCCTAACTCCAGCATGGGAACTCTTAGCATTTCCGATGTGGATTTTAGAGACAAAGATAGAACACTGCGATCTGCCAAGGCTGAAAAGGGTATCACTTTCAAAGGTTAAAAAAATCTCCCCCCTCCCCTTTTTTTAATGATGACTACCCAATTACACAAGCCAGGCATGATAACTGGGAGCAGTAAAAGAAGTCTTCTGTAGCCATACTCAAAACTCATGTCCAAACTCAGTGAAAAAGCCCATGAGACACAACAATACAATGCATCTTTGGGGGGTTGCTCATGGAGTTATCTAGCATGGAAAAAAAGAGTTAACATAAGAACAAAAAACTCAAAACCAGATTATATTGTTAGCACTTCTTATCAGAAGCTATTTTGTTATTTTTAAATCGTTTGGTTTTTCATTTCTTTTAATTTTACATAAGAGCATCAAGTTATACAAGAGATTTATTCTTAAAATTCTGTGGGCAGAACAAAATTTTGTAAAGTGAAACCCATTCTTCCTCTGACAGCTATTATAAAATCCAGCATGTGTATCTATATATAAGCATGCTCCTGAGACCATGGATTTAGGTTATATTTTTGTGTACCACAATAAAAGTTGTGGTGTGATGACTATGTGTGTGATGATACTCATTTTCCATGAGCCCAGCTGATCCAGACTCCAGGTATCTTTTATCAATATCCAGCAAGGGCACTGTTTCAGCACTCATTTATTTACAAATAAAAACTAATATCTTGATTTCTATGTCTGGGGAGAAAATAGAGAAAACAGCTTATTAGGAATAGTCACAGTAACAACTACCGTACTATTATTAATTTTGGAGACCCCAGGTTCTGACATCACTTCCCAAAATGAGTCAGAGAAGCCTTATAGTGATTTTCCTTAGACATGTCTTTCTCCCAGAAATCTAATAACAATCTTAGGATGATTCTGACAGTTCTCCTCTGAACTAAATCCCTGGTGAACTATACAGCATATCTCCTCACTAACAGAATCTTTGGTCCAAGCGCAAATGTCAAAAAATATTCCCTTTACCTCCTTACTCTCAACCCTTGGATTAAACGAGGCAAAACCAGGCCTTACGTATTAGCCTTGCAGCTTTCTAATTGCTAATTCACTAGTCATTCAAACAACCAAGTAGCACAGCTATCAAGGATCTTGAGAGTTTGTTCCAGGAAATAAATAAGCATGATCTGTAAAATGCCAATTACTTGTGTGCAAAAATGGGGTGTTTCTAAGACTGAGAAAAATTGCAAAGTTTATTTTAAAAGTAAACATTATTTCTATTATAATTACTATATAAATAGTTGTTTGTACCATGAAGGGAAAGTATTCTAAGCAAAGAAAAAATACGATTAAGTTCATTGTATTTGTCTCGATTTGGGGGTTAAAGAAAAAAAAATTATCTCAAATTTTCAAAACAAAAACAAAAACAAAAAAGAGGTAGATTCAACAAGCTCTTACTAAATAATACTGGGTAATTAATGATATACTATCATACCTAATTAAAGTATACAGTGATGATAAGCTATTACTTATCACAGGAGGAAAATAAAACTTTAGTAACATACTACTAACAAGTATTTAATGCATATAGCATTTAATTACATAATTTCGTTAACAGGAAGAATCAGTGTACTAAATTATTGTTCGTTTCACCTTTAATGCATCATTTTAAAATTCAGAGTAAATTAGTGGTTGCTACAGACTGGAGTAAAGGGAAAATGGCGTGTGACTGCTAAGGAATACAGGGTTTCATTTTGGAGAGATGAAACTATTCTAAAAACTAGATGATGGTTGCACAACTCTGTGAGTATACTAAAAAACACTGAATTGTATACTTGAAAGGGTAAATTTTATGGTATGTGAATTGTATCTCAATAAAGTTGTTGTAAAAGCAAGTAATACCAATATTTTTCTTAATTACGTGAATTCCTAAAAAGCAAGTAAGTACTGATTCCATATCTAATATGCTGAACATATTCAAATCTTCTATTTATAAACTGCCTTCCCTATTATTTTCTAAAATATTATCCCCTGAAGGGTTACTCTAATAATCTAAATATCCACAGGTTTCTAACAACTTTTCAAAACATAGAAATGACACTAAACAATTGAAGATTTTGACATCTTGATGAACCCATTTAAAAAAAATGTTTAAATTCCAGTGGACTACATAATATAAAGACACCTGTTTTCCTGGGAATTAACAGTTGTAAATACAGACAACATAAGTAATTTCACACATCAAGTTGATGTGTAATAAAATAAATCTACTCAAGGTTCTTCTTTCATCAAGATAACAGACTCTAACGATAAATGACTACAGCTCATCTTGTTAAGATCAAAAGGGAATGACTTTTGCAGCAAAATATGTCTACCAGCTAAACTATTTCACCAGCTCAGTTACTAATGACACAAAAGCAGTCTTACATTAAGCAGCAAAAAAGAAGAGAAGAAAAAAGGGATTTTTAAAAGACCTTAAAGGGAGTTTGTCAAGATTGTCAAATGCTTTGTAACGTTTATTTAGACTTCAGAATTTTACATATCCAGAAGAATATCTCTGAATTGTGCTGACAACACAATAAATTTTTGATTAACTGTAAGCTCTCTACAGAGCTTACAGTATTTCAAACCCACAAAAACTACAGCAATATTAACAGTTCCTTCTTATTCCCACCTTATAATACTAAAGTGAATTTGCCACTATTGAAACACTCAGAAAGAACAAGATCTGTAAGATCTTCATCTTTTGTTGTTATATAAAATGTCATGTAAAGTGGTTAAGTTTATTATAATGGTATTTCTAAAAGGCTCTGTAATAATTTATTTTGTATTTGAATCTTAGCTACGTAAGTAACTACAAATGTTTATGCGTAAAAATATGAGCTGTACTTAAGGTGCCTTTGAAATAAAATAACTAGAAAAGTATCAATTAACATAAATAGAAAAACTCTTTTTAAAACTGTAATCCAGAAGTACTCAAATGAAAAAAGGTTTCTTAAAAAAAGGCTGTAAGTGAAAACTGCAACTAACAGTATAAATGGATAACTTCATTCTTTTTGATATTATGAATTTTATTGGATCCTATATAATTGTCATACCAAGGGGAGTCTCACAATTTCATCTTAGGAAAGGAAGTAAAAATTTTTTTCTATCTGCAGTCTTAAGAGCTAATTTTCCTGTAAAAAGATCTAACTTGTCCACATTTGATGGATAAGAGAATTAAGCCTCAAAGCCATTAATTAACTTGCAGGATCTAAGTTTTCTGATTTTTCTAGGATGTCATTTTACTTTTTTTTTTCTTTTGAGACACACAGTCTCACTCTGTAGCCAGGCTGGAGCACAATGGTGTTATCTTGGCTCACAGCAACCTCTGCCTCCCGGTTCAAGCAATTTTTGCGCCTTAGCCTCCCAAGTAGCTGGGATTACAGGCATGTGCCACCACACCCAGCTAATTTTTATATTTTAATAGAGACGGGGTTTCACCATGTTGACCAGGCTGGTCTCGAACACCTGGCCTCAAGTGATCCACCTGCCTTGGCCTCCCAAAGTGCTGAGATAACAGGCATGAGCCACCGCGCCCAGCCTAGTATGTCATTTTAAAAAACAAAGAAAAATTTTCACTTAATGACATAAAATTTTAACATGCATTTGGTGTCACCTCCTCATATGTAGACCCCAGGACCATGAGACAGCATCATGGAATACCTCAAATGCCTCTTTTTTCCTTGCCACTATTTCCTTCAGCCTTAATTCTCTAAATCCACAAGTTCTTTCTTCCTTTTCCACAATAACACATGAAACAATATTTACATAAATAGCAAAACTGCTTACAATTTCAGATGCTATCTTTATGTTAAATCAACAGAGAACCTTTCTAATTTACTACTAAAAAGCAGTAAGTCACAATATGAACTATAATAAAAGGGATTCTACCCACCAGAGGATTAAGCTTTGCCAATACAATGAGACCTATTTTATAAAAATAACCCTCATAACGACATGGCCTGTTGCTGAGACCCTCCTACAGCAGATCCTGTCCTTGTTGGGGATAAAACAAGCTTTAGCACCATGCCAACAAAACAGCTGCCACAAATGAATTCTTCCTGATTCTAGAGAACTATCACTCCATTTCCCCACCAAGGTGGCTAACCTTATTTGTTGTTAGCATGTGTTTTGGCTATATAGCTTAACTAAATATTTTATGCAATTTAAATTAAACAGCTGTTTTAGCATAGTGTATACCATCTCTGTGATATCGATGAGGAAGACTTTATTTCTAAAAGATTCAAAAATATGGATTTATAGATTGACCAAAATAATCTTATCCCTCGGTTTTCTGTATTAGTTAGATCAATCCATTTTTCTAGCACTTTGAGAGAGAGGATAGAGGATACCAAGAAGTACAAATTGTCCCGTCTTCGTGGCACTTAAAGTATTATTTAAAGAAATTTCTTTTTTCCTGTAATACCAGTGAAACGAGACATGGCAAGTCTGTAATAGCCAATCACAGTCATCTTCTTAGTAGATTTCCCCTGACAGTATGTATAATAGACTGCTTTTCATGGAATTAAGAAAAGAATGCAGTTGACTCGGTAATAATGACATATACATGAACCTGCCAGTCATAGGTGTACTACATGGCCGGCTCAGCCAAGCTTTGACTTGTATTTTTTTCTTCAAGATTGGCTTCTTGGTGGTCTGCGCCTATAGTCCTAGCTTCTCAAGAGGCTGGAGAAGGAGGACAGCTTGAACCCAGGAGTTCAAGGCTGCAGTGGGCTATTATTGCACTAATGCAATCTGTCTGGGTGACAGAGCAAGACTCTGTCTCTTAAAAAAAAAAAAAAATCTGCTTCTGCAAGCCCTGTTCATGTAATAAAATAAATGACGAATAGCTAATAGGATGTCCAGGGAAGGCCCAGTGAAGGCCCAGTGATTCCAAATGTCACAAAGCTTCTAGCTGCTAACAAAGAGGCCTAGTCTCTTTTTTATAAAGAACTATTGAAGCATATTAGATAGGCTCATTTATACTTTGGAATATGCAGTTGCATAACTTGAAGAAATTATGGTAGGAATTAGCAATAACTAATAAAGTTTAATTTATGTTTGGTCAGCAAAGTGTATATAATTTAAATATTTGAAACAGCAGAAAAATAAGAAGGAAAAGTGTCAACTATAGACATACAGCTTACCAGGTAGACTCTCATATTTGACTTTAAACTGAGAGTTCTGGAGAGGAGTGCCCTGTAGCTCATAAGATACATCCTAACAGAAGGAGCTGAACTAGATGAAGAGAAAACATATGGACCAACAGGTCAGAGAAATAACTTTAAATAAAGTAAAAAAAACAATTCATTGAAAGTGCAAAATCTGTAACGATTTTGAAAAATATCTGGCCCTGATCTGCTTCTCCAAACAATACAACATTAGCAATTTATAATATTTACATTAAAAAAAGTAGTGTCTATCTCTCTCTCAAGTTATAGAAACTCATAATTCAGGCTAAATGGAAACAATTATTCGCTTTTCTTGGTTTTAAGTACTCTATCACTAGTTTGCTTAAGTTGGCTAACTAAAATATCAAAATTTTATTCTGCTATCAAAAAGAAATTATTCTAAAAAACATTAAAAATCTGAAAGTTATTAGCATAATCAATAAATACAATAACACAAAGCTCATGAGTCAAAACAAGAAACTAAAACAGGTGACATTTTTAAATATAAGAAAAACAATGAGTTTATGTTATTAAGGGACAGTAAGAGTCCATTCATAATTTCCTAAGGCTTTCAAAAAGTTTTTTTTTTTTTTGATACTGAGTTTTGCTCTTGTTGCCCAGGCTGGAGTGCAACGGCGTGATCTCAGCTCACCACAACCTCTGCCTCCTGGGTTCAAGTGATTCTCTTTCCTCAGCCTCCCAAGTAGCTGGGATTACAGGTGTGTGCCACCACCCCCAGCTAATTTTTGTATTTTTAGTAGAGACGGGGCTTCACCATGTTGGCCAGGCTGGTCTTGAACTCCTGACCTCAGGTGATCCACCCGCCTCGTCCTCCCGAAGTGCTAGGATTACAGGCATGAGCCACTGCGCCCGGCCTCAAAAAGCTTTATACTCCTACTGACTAACACATTTCTGGCAATCAACACCCAAATAAATCAATATTTCTATAAAACTTTACAGGAATATGCTCTGGATTAATATTTGTGTTAAGTGAGATGAAGGAGGAGGAGAATGGGTAAAGGAAAAAGCATGAGAGAGGAAAAGTGGGGGAGGAAGACAGAAAGGAGGTAGAAGAGAGAGAGTGGAAGAGTAGAGAAGGGCTAAGAATAAATTCGATATGATAAATTATGCCAGGCCAAATTATAAGAAAAGTTCAATACATCTTGCTTAGTGATGAGGATAGTGTAGCATAAGAATACACAGAATTGGCCTGGCATGGTGGCTCACGCCTGTAATCCCAGTACTTAGGGAGGCCAAGGAGGGTAGGTTACAAGGTCAGGAGTTCGAGACCAGCCTGGCCAACACAATGAAACCCTGTCTCTATTAAAAATACAAAAATTAACTGGGCATGGTGGCGGGCACCGGTAATCCCAGCTCCTCGGGAGGCTGAGGCAGGAGAATCGCTTGAACCTGAGAGGCAGAGGTTACAGTGAGCCAAGAGCACGCCACCACACTCTCCAGCCCAGGCGACGGAGCTAGATTCCATCTCAAAAACAGAAAAAGAAAAAAAAAAAAAGAATACACCAAATTATGATAGTAAGTATCAGGGTAAGAAAAATTAATAATCCAGCTATGGGAAAGAGGTAAGGATGGGAATAAGTAAGAAAAGGACAACAAAACTAGGCTTACTAACTTGAAAATGACATCGCTGTGGAGCCACCCACCTTCTTTCCCTATAGAGGAATTAAAATGTATCTATATAAATAATACAGATGGCTGACAGATAACGCAGAACAGAGAAATAAACTTTTGTCAAGAAGTGGGTATTTAGGAATCAAAGAAAAAAAATTGTTTTAAAGAATCAACGTGGGCTGGGTGGAGTGGCTCATGCCTCTAATCCCAGCACTTTAGGAGGCTGAGGTGGGTGGATTGTTTGAGCCAAGGAGTTCAAGACCAGCATGGGCAACATGGCAAAACCCCATCTCTAAAAAAAAAAAAAATTTTTAATTAACCAGGAAGGTGGTGTGCACCTATAGTCCCAGCTACCTGAGAGGCCCAAGTGGGAGAATCACCTGAGCTTGGGATGTCGAGGCTGCAGTGAACTGTTAATTCTGCCACTGCATTCCAGACTGGGCAACCAGAGCAAAATTCTGTCTCAAAAAAAAAATCAAAGCTAAATACATTGTGTTCAAAACAAAACATTTAGGACAAACTACATGCAATTCAGGATCTTCAAAACATAAATATCAAACTATGTCAGAAAATCTAGACAGATTACATCATATCAGTATTCCTAAACAAATGGCTGATATTTCTGTTGAAGGTACATTCAGAAGGGCTTTCCTTGCATCTAAAAACAAATGAAATTCTTATAGAATTTTAACTACTACTGAAACCTGAATAGCCAAGGCGGTTGGCATATTTAGAGTAAAAGAGTGGTCATGCTAGTTCTTACAGGAAGCGTAATAAACCGATATTAGTTTCACAATACATTCCTTTCATATACCTTTCATCATACATAATAAATATACATAATACTCTTCAAAATAAATCTGAAGAGGAAAACTAAATTAGATGCTCATACAATACAAAATATAAATAATTTATTTTTTATTATATAGTCAACTCTGGCAAGGTAGATTACCTGATGTATGGATTAGCCATGAAATATATGTTGATTTAATAAGATATTTAGAATTACCATGAACCAGAGTTAAATGTCCTTATTAGAAGATACCTAACACTTGAAACTAGTTACCAAAAACTCAGCACTGACTGTGCTATAATGTTTAACTCCTCTTACCACTAAGTCTATAGTACCTCCCACCCCTTGCCAATAGTGTGTCCCAAAATAATTACTTGAGATTCCCACACAAAAAGCAAGTGAGGAAGAGAAGAAAAAAGGAAGGCTCTTGCAATTGCTGATCTTATGAGAGAGTCATATGAGTTAATACAAAGTGCTTATAAGAGTTCACCTGGCACATAGCAAGTGGTTGGTAACACTGGCTACTACCCTCATATAAAAACAGTGTCTCAAGTCCCGGTCTCCACAAAGTCTCTAGTAAAAATAAATAGTCCATATTTGGCAAACTTATGGTTGATCTATTCAGGGTTCCTGTCTTGCCAATGGTCTTCAGAACCCATCAGCATTAATTACAATAGCTACTTGGCTGGTCATTAACATCAGTGATTTTGCTAACCTTTTTTTTTTTTATTTTTTTAAATGAACTTCACAGATTTCAAGCACTAACTTTGCTGTTTTGAAACAACAGGTAACCATGCTGGCTGGCCATAGATTTCATTCCATATTCAAGTACCACCAGACAGAGTTAATTCAATTCACCTGATCTTTTATTTTTAGCAGTTACACAGGTCTAAAATCAAAATCTCAATGATTTCATCTCTAACATACAATTGCATTTTTAAAAGGAAAACGAAATATTAAGCCCAGTGAAACCCCTCCATATTACTCCTTCTTCCTTAATACTAATTTGGATAAAACACGACTGGCAGTTGGCTCCCAACCTCCACAACAGGCTCAACCTAGTTATTTAATCAATTTTATTACATAACCCTATGTTTAATGTCATCTCATATTTTACACAACGGAATATTTGGGGCTCCTTTTATAGTGTTATAGAAGGGTTTTGCTGTATCCCTAATTGACACATGACATTCCTATGTTTAAATTCTGCATTGTTCCTGCTCTCCCCAAGACTGACCAGCCCACCCTTCCCTATTTTCCTCTAATTGCTACTGCAATTTCCCACAGTCCCAAGGCATCTGCCTGGTTAAAAGGAATGTTAACAGCTGCATAAAATTATAAGATGAATTAAAAAATCATTAAAAAGAGATAGTACTCTATTGAAAAATGTGGAGATGAATAAAGCATTTGGTATTTCAAACATCATTAGTAAGTTTGCTTAAGATCAAGGACTTCTAAAAGAAAATATGACTTGAGTGAAGATAACATGTTTATTATAGAAATTAAATATTTCAATTTTCAGAGCTAGAAGAGAAACCGAGTAATTTTAAAACTTTTCAAAATCAATAAATTAGCTTTTTCAAACAAAATTTCATGTCTAAAACAGGTAAGTTAAGGGACTTGCTAGTCTACCCAATCCCTTGATATTAGAAGATAAAAACTAGATGATAGTAGCTACCACGGAATTGGTCAAATCATACAATTCAGTCAAGCAAGAATTAGTACACAAAAATAAATTCTTTGGAAAGTGGGACTATTTTTTCTCAACTACTTCTCTGCATCTAAATACAGACGATAAACATATGCTTTTTGAAAAAAAAAAGAGGAAGAAAATCCAAAATATGGAACTAGTTGCATATGTAAGGTATTTAACAATATTATTTATAATAGAGAAAAGTGAGTAACAATGGCTTGGTTAATTATAGTACTTAAAACTGAACATTGGCTGGGTGCAATAGCTCACACCTGTAATCCCAGCACTTTGGAAAGCTGAGGCTGGTGGATCACCTGAGGTCAGGAGTTGGAGACCAGCCTGGCCAACATAGTGAAACTCCATCTCTACTAAAAACATAAAAATTAGTCAGGCGTGTTGGCATGTGCCTGTAGTCCCAGCTACTCGGGACGCTGAGGCAGGAGAATTGCTTGAACTCAGGAGGTGGAGGTTGCAGTGAGCCAAGATCACGCTACTGCACTACAGCCTGGGCAACAGAGCAAGACTCCATCTCAAAAACAAAACAAAACAAAACAAAAAAAACTGAACATTATACCACAAGTAAGAACTATATCACAGCAGGGAAAGGGGCTTCTGGCATAAGGTTAAGGGGGAAAAGGTGAAGTTTTAGGTAAACTATACTTATAGCATGCTCAAGTACATGTAAAAACATTCTAAGATATTTCCTCCTCTCAAAACATTACTAGTTCTGAACTATTAGAGCATGGGAAACAGGGGTGAGATCTTGCCTCACTAAACTGCCCAAGATTTCTGCAATGTTGTTATACTGCTTTTAGATATAAGGAAATACAAAGGGCACCAGAAAAAAAATCATAGACTTATTACCTCATAACCTTAAGAAATTCATTCATCAATCTAAGCATTTGAGAACTTCATCTCTTTTAATGTTTATGAGAATGTTGTGTTGGAAGTGGGGATAAGATAGAATTCATTTAATGCTTATAAATCATAAATAATAAACATCATTAATAAGTGTTTTAAGAGTCTAGGAAAAAAGACTGCCTCATATCACTACGTTATACTAATTATGCTGTGAACTGGTTGGGCTTTTCCTGTCAATTTTTTCTGTGAATTTTCCAATGCATTTGTTGCCTACAATTCTAGCAGCTGCCATTAGGTGGTGCCTTCTCATGGGAGCTAAGGCCTAAATAAAGGAAGAGGTAAGGTACACAACACAATTCTATAAACAGTAGAACATGTTATCAATAATCATAATAAAATGTAGCTAACTATTCACTCTAAGAGATGGCTGGCTACATAAGAAACATAATTTAAAGAAATGTAAATAATTCCCTAATACATATTTAAATCATATATTTAACCTTTATTTCCTCCATTAAGTTCCTGTAAAAATCTGTAACTAAGACACAGAGGCACATAACTGTAGTCCCAATACTCGAGAGGCTGAGGCAGGAGGGTCATGTAAGCCCAGGAGTTTGAGGCTGTAGTGCACTATGATTACACCCGTGAATAACCACTGCGCTCCAGCCTGGGTAACATAGCAATACCCTGTCTATTTAAAATGTGTGTGTGTGTGTGCATGCAGGTGCATGCGTGTGTGCGTGTGTATGTGTGTGTGTGTGTCTGTTAGCCTAAAAGGTAACAGCCTACAGTTTATTCTGTTCACTGCTTCTGCTTATTTCTGCCTTGCTTTGACCACTTTAAGGCTTCTGGGATTTACAGCTGGGTATGAAATCTTACTGATGCCTGGAATTATTTTCATTTAGCTACTTTCCTGGACTTCCATTCATCTTTCAACCTCAATCTAAAACATTATTTCCATTGTGAAGCCTCCCCTGATCATCCAAGCAACATCTTCCTCCAAATCTCACAGAACTTGAGTCAGGCAGACCTAAGTATAATGCTTATTTAGCCCTCTGTAAGACAGTAGGCCAGCACATACACATATATTTTATGAGCCAGCAATGCTGGCCTATGACCAAGATTACATCAGCCTATAAAGCCAGCCAGTTCTTTATAGGCCAAGACCTAGCAGAGACAGGCTCACAATTTTCCACAATAGCTCTTAACAGATACATGACTTAGTAGCTGTCTTTGGTAATGCTGGCTAAGTACAAACAACCTGAGCGTACTTAAAAAAAAAAAAAAAAAAAAAAAAAAAAAAAAAAAAAGGAGTATTGCACTAAATCAATGGCAAAGTTTGCAACAAATTAATTAACCAAATGGATCAACTGTCTCTGTGGAAGGCTGTTGTTAAAACAATATGTCCATAATCCCTCTAAGACAGATGTTTATAAACCTTTCAATAATACTAACAATAATAATAGCAACTAACTTTTATGGAGTGCTACCATGTGATGACACTATTCTTAGCACTTTAAGTACATGAACTCAATTAATGCTCGCACAATCCCATTTTACAGAAGACAAAATAGAGGCATGGAGACATTAAATAACTTGCCAAAAGTCACACACTTAGTAAATGGCAGAGCCTGGATTCAAACCTAGATATTCTGGCTCCAGAGCCTGTCCTCAGAACTACTACATTATATTTCCTTTCAGCTAAAAGAAATATAGCATGTTTTCAAAATCTGGAGAAAAGCACAATAATGAACTTGTGACTGCGTACCACACTCAATAAAGGTGGTGATTTGCACATAGAAGATACATTTTACACAGCCTCAGCACATGCACAAGCACACATACGCACGCACAGACACATACACACCTGAAACAAAAACTTCAGGAAACAGTACTGCTTGCGACACACACTGACAATTTCTACTCTATTTTATTTTGTAGAAAATGTTGGTCATGATGCCAAAAAAATCTTAACATTCAGTTTGAAAAAGCACCGCACTACCACAGGATCAGCTTTAGTACACAACTATCCATTCTGAACAGGATACAGATGGTTGTGGGCTTAAGATAAGAAGGCCAGAGAAGGAATGTGGTATAATGGAGCCAGACGTGAGTTCCAATCCCTAACTCCACCCCTAAATAAATGTGTAACATAGCAAGTCACTTCCTTCTTTCAACCAATGCCTTGAAGATTAAGTTAGGGTATATAAAGCTCCCGGATCACAACACTCATAAAGAAAGGGCTATTTTCTTCCCCCACACCAACTATCAAGTTTACTCTGTTGGCTTAAAGTCCTTTTTATTAAAGCAGGGGCTGAGGTTATTTTGAAGTAAGAAAAGATCCAGAAATTGACAATAGGACTTACTGAAGATTCAAGCACCCTCTTATCTGCAGAGAACTTTCTCAGGCGAGTCTGAGCTAACTTGCAGGCTGAAAAGTACCTACAGGAAAACTCTGCTCTTGGACTATAGAATCTGTGTCTCTTGACAATTAGGGCTTCTTGTTACTCTGAAGAAACAATCCAGAATGAGCCACTTCCATCCTATTGCTGTAACTTAGCATTATGAGTGTCAATGATCACAGGAGACAGGAAAGTACCCTGGAGAGTAAGGACCATGTTGTTTTTATCTCTGTGCATTCAGCTCAAGGCTGCTGCCAAATGTAGCAAACGACCCAAAATAGTAGATATTTTTTTAAAATGTTTGTGGAGTTTAACTGAAGAAAAATTTTCAGCCCTGGCAAATGGAGAAAGGGCACTCTAAATGCAAACCTGTATCTATCATCTTATCATCTGTTTCACTTCTGTGGGACCCCTTTTTTGCCTCTTCTTCCTGCACTCAAACAGAAGGTAACCATTCTTGGTAACTACTTTTACGCTACCCACTGCTTTCACTCCTCTTGCTAATCAAAGTCCTTCCTAATGAAAACTTACCACTGGCTTCCTTCTTTGTAGTTTAAAAATTCTTCTTAACATAGATAACTGGTATTTCTTTAAAGGTCAGGATTAAATTAATGTAGTCTAAGTCTTATTTTACAGATAAAGACACTGGTTCAGAAAGGACAAATACGTTGCCTAAGCTTAGACAAGGAGTAGATGATAGATGTTGAATTTATGTTTCAAGCTTTGCGCGACAGTAATAGCAAACTTGGCCTTTTGTATTTAAAATGCATCTGGTTGAAGGAAACAAAAAACAGAATGGAAGTAAATATATTAAGTATCTACTATGTGCTAAGTACTGTGCCCTCTATACATCATCACATTTAAAGCTTGCAACAAACCTACAAAGTTGTACAAATATTTATCTTATAAATTATCTGGTTGACATAAAAAAAAAATATGGAGCTTGGCTGGGTGCAGTAGCTCATGCCTGTAATACCAGAACTTTGGGAGGTCGAAGCAGCTGGAATGCCTGAGGTCAGGAGTTCGAAACCAGCCTGGCCAACATGGTGAAACCCCATCTCTACTGAAAATACAAAAATTAGCCGGGCATGGTGGTGGGCGCCTGTAATTCCAACTACTCGGGAGGCTGAGGCAGGTGAATCACTTGAACCCAGGAAGCAGAGTTTGCAGTGAGCCGAGATTGCACCACTGCACTGTAGCCTGGGCGACAGAGTGAGACTCCGTCTCAAAAAAAAAAAAAAAAAAAACTAAACAATGAAACAATAAATATATATATATATATATATATTTTTTTTTTTTTTTTGAGAAAGAGTCTCACTTTCTCACCCAGGCTGGAGTGCAATGGCACAGTCTCAGCTCACTGCAACCTCCGTCTCCTGGGTTCGAGCGATTCTCCTGCCTCAGCCTCCCAAGTAGCTAGAACTAAGGCATGTGCCACCACACCCAGCTAATTTTTTGTATTTTTAGTAGAGACAGGGTTTCACCATGTTGGCAAGGCTGGTCTTGAACTCCTGACCTCGTGATCCACCTGCCTCGGCCTCCCAAAGTGCTGGGATTAGAGGTGTGAGCCACCATGCCCAGCCAAAATAATAACTTTTTCAAGACATAGACAGCACAATAAGACATAAATAGTAATAACAAAAAGTTAAAAAGCTAGGGGACTATGTTAAGGCACAGTCTTCACTAGTATTTTTTGTTGCTGTAATTTTTTTTTTTGCGGGGGCGGGGGACAAAGTTTTACTCCTGTTGCCCAGGCTGGAGTGCAATGGTGTAATCTCAGCTCACCGCAACCTCTGCCTCCCGGGTTCAAGTGATTCTCCTGCCTCGGCCTCCCGAGCAGCTGGGACTACAGGCATGTGCCACCATGCCTGGCTAATTTTTTGTATTTTTAGTAGAGATGGGGTTTCTCCATGTTGGTCAGGCTGGTCTTGAACTCCCGACCTCAGGTGATCCACCTGCCTCGGCCTCCCAAAGTGCTGGGATTACAGGCGTGAGCCACTGCGCCCAGCCAGTCTTCACTAGTTTTCTTTTGCTTGTTTGTTGATTTGTTTATGCAAATAACGTTAAGCTGCTATCATCTTAAAATAATGGGTTACAAGATAGTATCTGCAAGCCTCATAGTAACCTCAAACCAAAAAAACATACAACAGATACACAAAAAATAAAAAGCTAAATCAATCACCTTCACTAAGAAACAGACAGGAAGGAAAGAAAGGAAGGAAGAGAAGACCAAAAAATAACCAGAAAACAAATAACAAAATGGCAGGAACAAGTCCTTACTTATTAATAATAACACTGTATGTAAGTGGACTACACTCTCCAATCAAAAGACATGGAGTGGTTCAACAGATAAAAGAACAAGACTCACTGATCTGCTGACTACAGGAAACACACCTCCCCTATAAAGACACACAGACTGAAAATAAAGGGGTGCAAAAAGATATTCCATGCCAATGGAAACCAAAAAAGAGCAGGAGTAGCTATACTTTGTTGACAGAAAACCAGCAAAGAAACATCAGACCTAATCTGCACTGCAGACCAAATGGATCTAATAGACATTTACAGAACATTTCATCCAACAGCTATAGAATATACATTCTTTTCCTCAGCATATGCATCATTCTCAAGAACAGATCATATGTTAGGTCACAAAACAAGTCTTAAAACATTCAGAAAAACTGAAATAGTACCAACTATCTTCTCTGCCCACAATGAAGTAAAACTAGAAATTAATAACAAGAATAATTTTGGAAACTATACAAATACGTGGAAATTGATACACTATATCAACAGAATGAAGGACTAAAACCGTATGATCATTTCAATTGGTGCTGAAAAACCATCAATTTGCTAAAATTCAACATCTCTGCCCAGGCACAGTGGTTCACGCCTGTAATCCCAGGGCTCTGGGAGGCCATGGCAGATGGATGCCTTGAGGTGACGAGTTCAAGACCAGCCTGTTCAACATGGCAAAACTCCAACTCCACTTAAAAAAAATGCAAATATTAGCTGGGCATTGTGACACATGCCTGTAAATCCAGCTACTTGGGAAGTTGAGGCACCAGAATCACTTGAACCCGGGAGGTGGAGGTTGCAGTGAGCCAAGATGGTGCCACTGCACTCTCCCTGCATGACAGGGTGAGGCTCTGTCTCAAAAAAAAAAAAGGAAAAAAAAATTCAACATCCCTTCTTGATAAAAACCCTAAAATAACTAAGGATAGAAGGAACATACCTCAACATAATAAAAGCCATGTATGACAGACCCACAGCTAGTATCATACTGAATAGGAGAAAGCTGAAAGCCTTTTCCTTCAAAATCTAGAACACAACAAGGATGTCCACTTTCACCACTGTTATTCAACACAGTGCTGGAAGTCCTAGCTAGTGATCAGATAAAAGAAACCTATAAAAGGCATCCAAATTGTAAATAAAGAAGTAAAATTATCCTTGTTTGCAGATGGTGATATAATCTTATGTTTGGAAAAGTCTAAAGACTCTACCAAAAAACTATGAGAACTGATAAACAACTTCAGTAAAGTTACAGAATACAAAATCAACATAAAAAAATCAGTAGCATTTCTATATGCCAACAATGACCAATCTGAAAAAGAAATTTTTAAAAATCTCATTTACAGTAGCCACACATAAAATTAAATACCTAGGAATTAATTTAACCAAAGAAGTAAAAGATCTCTACAATGAAAACTATAAAAAACTGATGAAAGAAATTGAAGAGGACACCAAAAAATGGAAAAATATTCTATGTTCATGGATTAGAAGAATCAATATTGTTAAAACGTCCATACTACCCAGAGCAATCTACAGATTCAATGCAATCCCTATTGAAATACCAATGACATTCTTCACAGAAATAAACTATCCTAAAATTTACATGGAACCACAAAAGACTCAGAATAGTCAAAGCTATCCTAAGCAAAAAGAAGAATACTGGAGGAATCACATTACCTGACTTCAAATTATAACCAGAGTGACAGTAACCAAAACAGCATGGTACTGGCCTAAAAACAGATACACAGACCGATAAAACAGAATAGGTGATCCAGAAACAAATCCACACACCTGTAGTGAACTAATTTTTTACAAAGGTGCCAAGAACATACACTGAGGAAAAGACAGTCTCTTCAATAAATGGACTGGGGAAACTGGATATCCATATGCAGAAGAACAAAACTAGACCCCTATCTCTTGCCATATACAAGAATCAAATCAAAATGGATTAAAGAATTAAATCTAACAGCTCAAACTATGAAAATACTACGAGAAAACATTAGGGAAACTCTCCAGGACATCGGTCTGGGCAAAGATTTCTTGAGTAATACCCCACAAGCACAGGCAACCAAATCAAAATGAAGAAATGGAATCATATCAAGTTAAAAAGCTTCTGCACAGCAAAGGAAACAATCAACAAAGTGAAGAGACAACCCACAGAATGGAAGAAAATACTTGCAAACTACCCATCTGGCAAGGGATTAATAACAAAAATATATAAGGAGCTGAAACAACTCTATAGGAAAAAAATCTCTAATAATCTGATTTAAAAATGGGCAAAAGATCTGAGTAGACATTTCTCAAAAGAAGAAATACAAATTGCAAACAGACATATGAAAATGTGCTCAGCATCACTGATCACCAGACAAATGAAAATAAAAACAATGAGATATCACCTCACCCCAGTTAAAATGGTTTTTATCCAAAAGGCAATAACAAATGCTGGCAAGGATATGGAGAAAAAGGAACCCTCATACTAATGTTGGGAATGTAAATTCATAAAACCACTATGGAGAACAGTTTGGAGGTTCCTCAGAAAACTTAAAATAGAGATACCATATAATTCAGCAATCCCACTGCTGGGTACATACCCAAAAGAAAGGAAATCAGAATATCAAAGAGCTTTCTGCACTCCCATGTTTGTTGCAGCTCTGTTCACAATAACCAAAATTTGAACCCAAACTAAGTGTCCATCAACAGATGGATGGATAAAGAAAATATGGTACTCATACACAACGGAGTACTATTCAGCCATAAGAAAGAATGAGATTCAGTCATTTGTAACAACATGGATGGAACTGGGGTTAATTGTGTTAAATTAAATAATCCAGGCAAAGAAAGACAAATTTTACATGTTCTCACTTATTTGTGAGATCCAAAAATCAAAATAATTGAGCCCATGGAGATAGAGTAGAAGGATAGTTACTAGAGGTTAGGAAGAGTAGTTGGGGGATTAGGGAGGAGGTAGGGATGATTAATGGGTACCAAAAAAATTGAATGAATAAATGAATAAGGCCTAATATTTTTGATAGCACAACAGGGTTACTATAGTCAATAATAATTTAATCGTACATTTAAGAAAACTAAAAAAGTATAACTGGATTGTTTGTAACACAAAGGATAAATGCTTGAGGTGACAGATATCCCATGTTCCATGATGTGATTATTACAGATTGTATATCTGTATCAAAACATCTCATGTACCCCATAAATATATACACTTACTATGTACCCACAAAAAATAAAATAAACTTTAAAAATAAAAACATAACAGAAAAGAAGGGATTTAGAAATAGTATACAAATAAATTTGCCATGTAGTCAGTCACAGAAACTTAGAAATTTAAAGGACAGTTTTAAAAAGAAAACCCACTTATTATAATATGCAAGTCTTTGCAGAAAAGTCAAAGTCAAAACAAAGAGATATTTTAACTTTATGAACTTCAAGAACTGCAAAGTCCACAATATGGAAATACCTTTATTTCCATCCCTGCAACTAAATTCAGTTCATGAATTTTCATAGGAACAGCATTCTCCTTCATATACTACTATTTGATAAATGGCCAACAGGGTCACCACACACAAGAATACTGGTGCATCATACATGAACAGATTTATTTAATCATGTGTGAATTTAAACATGCAGTGGATTGGCTGTCCTTGATGCTACCTTGCCTGACCTAGAAATCCCAAGAAGAAATTCAACCCAACCTCTATCAAATCCTCTGTTAATATAGGGAAACCTGTAAACAAGTATACTCTCCAACTCTTTGGAGACTTCTACATTCTTCTTTAAAAATAAATACATACATAATTTTTTTTTTTTTTTTTGAGACAGAGTCTCACTCTGTTGCCCAGGCTGGAGTGCAGTGGCATGGTTTCAGCTCACTGCAGCTCTGCCTCCCAGGTTCAGGCAATTCTCCTGCCTCAGCCTCCTGAGGAACTGAGACTACAGAGTGTGCCACCATGCCTGGCTAATTTTTGTATTTTTAGTAGAGACGGGGTTTCACTATGTTGGCCAGGCTGGTCTTGAACTCCTGACCCGAGGTGCTCCGCCCGCCTCAGCCTCCCAAAGTCCTGGGATTACAGGCGTGAGCCACCGCATCTGGTCTAAATTCATAAATAAATATTTTAAAATCAAATTGACTTAACACTTCAAGATGTACTAATGATAATATTAACAATATTTTTCATATTTATTTCAGGATAAAAAAGAAAATACTGATTTGCATCTTCTACAGTATATAATCCCTATATAGGAATTATTGTTCAGCATTTATGTTCATGTAGCCAAAATAAATTACTAAAAGTGGTGAAAAGTGTATAATATCGTAAAACATAACAAACTTGAACTTTATCAAACTTTCCTCCAACATTTTTGAAGGTGTAGACATCTTACCCGTTACATATGGCAATACAGAACACGTGAGCAACATTCTGCGTAAAAATTACATAAAACTTACAGCAAGGTTAATGTGACATTAAATGTTTTTTCATTCCTAGACATATGAGGTCAAGTTTTATATATTAAACGTATGATAAAAATATGTCTAAGTAAGCTGAAAGTACTAGAAAAATGTAAATTAAACAAAGGCCATCCAAACATAACATGAGCAAACATGTACATAAAATTTAAAGGCTTAATTATAAATAACTCTTCCCTGATCAATACATTTAACTCCTCCAGTAATATTTTATTATCTTATATTGGATATAAAATAAAAATCACAGTAATAATTCTGCATCTATTTTATTAATAATGCTGAAAAATCACATTATACTTTTTTGAGATATTATAAATCAGGCTTTTTAGTGGGCTTAATTATGTCACCAGTAAACACAATAATGCAAATAAAGTCAAAGCTATTAACTTTTTAAGTGTTGGTAACTACTTAAACAGATAATTACTAAAAAGCACCCTTGGCTAGGCGTGGTGGCTCACAGCTGTAATGCCAGCACTTTGCGAGGCCAAGGCAGGTGGATCACCTGAGTTCAGGAGTTCTAGAACAGCCTGGCCAACATGGTGAAACCCTGTCTCTACTAAAAATACAAAAAAATTAGCTGGGCATGGTGGTGCATACCTGTAATCCCAGCTACTCAGGAGAAAATTGCTTGAAGCCAGGAGGCAGAGGTTGCAGGGAGCTGAGATCAGCCACTGCACTCCAGCCTGGGTGACAGAGTGAGACTCTATCTCAAAAACAAAAACAAAAACAAAATTAAATAAATAAAAATAAAAAGCACACTTATGGCTTTAAAATGAAAAATTATGAGATTATGTTAAAGAATAACAAATTTAAAAAATCAAATAATTAAATTAGTTACAAGTTATATCAGACATTGCAGGAACGTAATCTAAACAGTATATTTTCCATTTCTATGAGGGTATCAAAAAATCACACACTATGCCAATTGCTTATGCCTTCTTCTGCACCAATTCTAAAAAGCTAGGACCAACACTACCCTATCTCCACTGTATTAGAAGCAGAAAACTGAAGGAAAGACTGAGGTATTTCTGCAGAATTGTCATACCAACAGCTGCAAGATGTAACAATTTAAAAGACAGAAATCCAAAAAATAAAAATAGCAGTCAATAACTCAAAAGCTATAAATAGGTCTACATTGTCAAGAATGTATTATACCACAATGAAATGAATTATAAATTACAGAGATGTTAAATTATATTCAAAACACTCATGAATAATGTAGGAAACTGTATACTTTTTGTTTCCCCCCAAAATACTTAAAATACAGAAGAAGAAACTTTCAGTTACAGAAAAGTTTACTTTTCTGAGATTCACTTATGTGAATCATTGTTCCTTATAGAATTTTATAATTATATTGACATTATAAAAAGCAAATGATATCTGCCTAGCAGCCTTCCAGCAAAAGCTTATGAGATCCAACATGACCCACACCTGCTCTATATAACAGATGCTCATCAAGATATAAGAGAAACCCTCACATCCAAATGAATCCAAGGCTAGTTTTAAATATGAACGCCAACTATACTCAAGGCTTTACACATTTAATTCAGGTTAGAATCTTGGGAATCAAGTATTATCCCATTTTATAGGAATCTAAAACTTAGTAGTGAACTCCTTAGTCAAAAAGCTACTGGTGGAGCACCCAAGTTCCTCTGGTTCTCACTACAAAGTACACACTCTTTCCATTATGCCATGCCATAATTTATCAAAAACTTTAATTTTATAATTCATCTTTAGAAGCTATAACCAAATTTTAAAATATTTATAATTTACTGAAGCCTATCATCAAAAGCATTTACTAGTGACAATCTTCATTTCTCCAAGTGTATTCCTAAGAACACTATACCCCAAGTATAACATATGTTATTGACTGTGGGGAGAGAGGATAATTTGTATCAATATGTCTGGAAAATGCTGGTTTCTTTTGTTAATATAGCTCTCAGGATGTTTAATGTACTTACTCTTTGGCACTGTGCCTCTCCAAGTGGAAGACTAAAGAACTCTTTCTCCATGGATATCCTATAGTTACAAGCAGTCTGAGGCATGGACTTAGGAAATCCTGTTATGTATAATCCAATGCAGACAATCCCTGACCACTGGGCTCTCATAATCTAAACCAGCACTAGTAGGCAGAAACTTAAAATACACTGAAAAAATATCCTCCAAAAACCTGATTAAGACCAGGTGTGGTGGCTCACTCCTGTAATCCCAGCACTTTTGGGAGGCTGAGGCAGGTGGATCCCTTGAGGTCAGGAGTTCGAGACCAGACTGGCCAACATGGTGAAACCCCATCTCCATTGAAAATACAAAAAAGATTAGCCAGGTGTGGCAGTGGGCACCTGTAATCCCAGCTACTCAGGAGGCTGAGGTGGCAGAATCGCCTGAACCCAGGAGGCGGAGGTTGTAGTGAGCTGAGATCATGCCACTGCACTCCAGCCTGGGCGACAGAGCGAGACTCCATCTCCAAATCAACAAACTTGATTACATAGAGTGCAACAAACTATAATCTTTATGACCCTTTTTTTCTCTATCTCAAATTCAGCTTTTAAAGGAAAAAAAAGGTGAGGTTGGGGAGATGACATCCAAATAAGCCAATATTAAGAAATGCTCCAAACATTTTATTTTGAAAAGATCCAAAGCTACAAAAAAGTTTAAATAGTACAATAAATATGTCCTTTTCAACAAACACAATATAACAGTTCATCATATCTGTATTCTCAATCTCTCTCTCTCTCTTTCTCTCCATATATATATATATATATGCACACACACAAGACCACACACACTTTATTTTTGCTATACCATTTAAAAGAAAGTGCACATTTCATAATATTTCACACCTATTCATCAGCTGGTATCTTCTAAGAACAAAAAAAACATTTTTCTTCATAAACAGGATTCTACATAACATGATTCAGTAATATCACTGTATCAGTTTACAAATGATACATAACCAACCATTCCCAAAATTCAATAGCTTAACATAACCATCATATATCATTGCTTACACGTCAACCAGCCAGCTAGGTAGTTCTGTCCTAGCTGGGTTAACTCATATGTCTGTGGTGAATTTTGCTGATCTAGGCTAAGCTCTCTGACAAGTTTGGGGGTTGGCGGGATATAAGATGGTCTAGGACGGCCTGAGCTGAGACAACTGACCTTTCTTCTACCAACTCTTTCACCCTCCAGGATAGCCAGGGCTAGATCGGACAGCAAATGTCATAGTTCCCAAGGGAGTATAAGCATGCAAGAACTTGTGCCTGTGCTCCAAACAGACACACCATAACTTCTGCCACTTTTTGTTGACAAGCTCAGATTCGTGGGGTGAATAAATAGAGATGGCCCCTTAATGGGAGTAGCTGCAAAGTCACATTGCAAAGGGCATGGATATAAGCAAAGATGAAGAATTGTGGTCATATTTGCAATTAATTAGTCATATCACCTAATAATAAAAATTTCCCCAACTGTCCCAAAAACGTATCTTTATTGCTGTGTTCTGGTCTTTTCTTCCTTTCTTTCCTTCTTTTCTTGGGAGAAAATAAGATGAGATCAAGGTTCACAAATTACATGATTTGTGTAATGCCTGCCATGATTCCTTAAGCAGTTCCTTACCTCTCTTTCTTTCATGATATTGACATTTCATGACACTCAGTTGCTCAAAAGAAACTAAAGTGGGCCGGGGCACATTGGCTCACGCCTGGAATCCCAGCACTTTGAGAGGCTGAGGTGGGCGGATCACGAGGTCAGGAGTCTGAGGCCAGCCTGACCAACATGTGGTGAAACCCCGTCTCTACGAAAAATACAAAAAATTAGCCGGGCATGGTGGTGCATGCCTGTAATCCCAGCTACTCAGGAGGCTGAGGCAGGAGAACTGCTTGAACCCGGGAGGTGGAGGTTGCAGTGAGCCGAGATCGCGCCACTGCACTCCAGCCTGGGTGACAGAGCAGGACTCTTTGTCCCCCCCCCGAAAAAAAAAGAAGAAGAAGAAGAAAAAACTAAAGCGACTAGATTTAATGTCTGTAAATATTCATTTCACAGTATATAAAACAAGTCTAAATATGAAATTATGTCTTTTACTTATAGGTAAAATCATCTAATCATGGTTGACTATGTATTTTTTCATGCTCTAGATGGTATATCACTGAGAGCCTAAATTAGTATTTCTCTATATTCTTCAGTAAGTCCATCTCCTCTCTAATTCCCTACTTTTTCATAAAAAGAATTTACACCAATACACATATTTCAAATGCCCATGTGACACTTTCCCTAATTCTCCCAAGCAGTAATGTTAGCAACCCTTCCTCTATGCTCCCAGTATCTATGTGTTGCCATTGCCAGTGAAAGTTTTTAATACGGCATGTTCAGCCTAACTTTCCTCACCATTGCATCCTGGAGTAAAAGTTACATTCAATTTGATTTTTTTTAAAGTCTCTGGTTCTTACTTCTACCAACTATTGGGAATTCTAACCCTCAAAGACTTATTCAGTACTTGGGGGTCATTTTTTACAAATGCTTGCAAATGGATCTTACGGCTATTGTGTGACATCTGCCAGTTCCTCTTCTTTTATTTCACCCTTGATCCACTTTCTCCATGCCCACCTTTTTAAAAAAGAATTAGAATGGGCCTGCCACTGCCTCACTATTCTTCCATATTTCTTCTCTCTTCTGACTATGGAAAAAAAACATTATTTTTCTGCTTTTTCCTCCTTGTTAACCTATTAAATGCACAGATAAACATTTCACAATGAGTTACTATGAAAAATAGGATTAGATAAAAATAGCAAACACTGAGGAGGTAAAACTTCACAGAAGTACTTTTTTAAGTATTAGCAAGTTATTCAAAACATTTTCTAAAATGCAAATCGTTGCAAGTTTTCTTCAGAGTGCCTCCCTGTCTCTGCCAAAAACACAATTCCCCACAGCTGAAAGTTTTACTGATTATTCATCAGTTAATAGAAAAAAAAAATCATTCATTAAGTCCTTAACTTTACTGGTTTACTTTTCCTTTCATTTCAAAAGTAATCAATTCTTCCATTAGGACTACACAAAGTGGAAGGCACAGTGAAAATGGGTTAAGTCACTCACAGTGAAGGGACTATTCTGCCACAAAGAAGGTGGACAAACAAGCACTTCAGTTTCCCTTTTTGAAAAGTGAGGCAATTAACTCTGTGGTAGTTAAGACTCTTTTTTAAAATTTCTGTGTTTCTTACTTACACATAGAAGGTGTTTGATAATAATCTGCTGAATTAAAGATTATATTACTACACCAATAGATGGGGAAAGCATTTGAATGCTGAGTTTTATAACCCTTATTCAACATTTGGTCTCTAATAAATTCTTAATAAAGTATTAAGTAGATTTTAAAAAAATAAAATATCAAAACATACAACAAGTAGATTCACAAAGAGTGAGAAAATCATGACAAAAGGCATCATGAAACACATTTCTACTCCAAGTTCTAGACAGCAGAAACTGTTTTTGAAAATGCAACTTAAAATCATGTAAAAGAATACATTTTAAAATTATGGGAAATAAGTCCATTCTAACTACTTTAGATGTTATAAAAGAAGGACGTTAGGCCAGGGGCAATGGCTCACGCCTGTTATCCCAGCACTTTGGGAGGCCGAGGCGGGTGGATCACGAGGTCAAGAGATCAACACCATGCTGGCCAACATGGTGAAATCCCATCTCTACCAAAAATACAAAAATTAGCTGGGCATGGTAGTGTGCACCTGTAATCCCAGCTACTCAGGAGGCTGAGGCAGGAGAATGGCTTGAACCTGGGAGGCGGAGATTGCAGTGAGCCGAGATTGTGCCACTGCACTCCAGCCTGGCAAACAGAGTGAGACTCCATCTCAAAAAACAAACAAAAAAAGAACAATGTTAGTAGAAAATGAATTACATATAACAGCAGGATAGGTCTAACTTTTAAGATTTGTGAGAAGGCAGATATTTTTAATTGTGGAAAGGCAAGGAAATTCATAGCTTTGCAGCCAAACATCAAGCATTCTTACAATCATTCAGCAAACGTATCTGTTCTGGGTCCTGAGTGTTTAAAATATTTTACTGTATTTTATCCCGAGGCTGTAGATTATAATCAACTGTCAGTTATTTGTCAATTATAAATCTCAACAATACTCCATGTAGGCTTAAATTTTAAATGGCAAAAAGAAAATAAGAATCATTCTAAATTCTGGTAACAACTTAATATAAAGCAGTCAATTGTTACTACTATTCATTTTTCATAATCAAACACTGAGTAGATCAAAAGTCACAAAGTTTTTTCAACTGAAATCTCCAAGAATGCCACAGAAATGTGTAGCTGAATCTGCCTTCCATTTAATGTGATCACTAAAAGACAGAATTTTGGGACTTCAGGACAAACATAATCTGGTGAAGGGGCGTAATTCTAGATGCCTATTATTCCTGTGCTGTAATATTTATCCTTATTGGGGAAAAAATGGACAAGTTTAGTGATGTACTAATGTCTCTCAGCAGCAGGCAGACTCGCCAAAGGCATACAAAGTAGAATGGTAAGACACCTCAAACAACAAGGGACCCTGAACATTCCATTATTGGGCACATTCCTGTGCACAGGTTTGTACATGTGTGCAAGTCTTAAGTTCCTCTAACACTTCCCCCTCTGTGTTAGTTTGCTAGGGCTGCCACAACAAAGTGCCACAGACTGGGTAGCTTAAACAACAGAAATTTTATTGTCTCACAGTTTTGGGGGCTAGAAGTCCAAGTTCAAGATGTCAGCAGGTTTGATTTCTGAAGCCTTTTTCCTTGTTTTGCTGATAGATGGACACTTTCTCACTATGTCCTCACATGGTCTTTTCTGTGTGGCTGTGCATCCCTGGTGTCTTTGTCTTCTTATAAGGATACCAGTCATATTGGATTAGGGCCCACATTCATAGCCTCATACTCTTTTAAAGACCTTAACCCTAAATACAGCCAATTCAGCCCATAACACCCTCTCCTCCCCAAAATGTTATGGCAACAACTCATAAAAATCACAGTGTATAACAAGAATAGTAGTGGGAAAATTAGAAGTGGCAGAAGTATCAAAAATCTTATTACATCAAAGATGTAAATATGACAATTAGCTGGATATGGAGGCGAAAGCAGTTGTAACAGATCTGAACCAACCTGGAGATAAAAATTCCTGAGTATGTAATAGAAAAACCCTTCAAATAATGAAAGCATCTGATTCACTCATCAGTACCAATGGGCTGAGCTCTGTGCTGAGTTGGAACTGGCTTAGTAAAAATTCTATACTATGGACTCAGATTATACTAGCGTCATTTATGTTCTCACTTGGTACACTATTACAATTCAAATTAGAAAATAGTTCCTCATTAGATCATAGAAATTCCCAAGTAGAAATTACTTCCTTTGGATAAGTAAGCATTTTTTAATCTTCATTATCATCTGGTTTTCATTAACATTTACTTCCAAGTAAAATGTAGTAAGTTCTATTAATACTTCATCATTAATTTTCATTCTGGTAAAATTCTCAGAATTTTCATTCTGAGAACCAAAAAGACTGCCATCTTGCCCTCTTCCTCTTCATTTCATTCCTACATTGGCCTCATCTCAGGTTTATGTTTTATACTGAAACTCCTGGAATTAAAAAGTTAAGGCACTAGCATCTCCAACTCACACTCAGAAAAGATGTCCACAATTTAACTTAGTATACATGAGGCCAGAACAAAACAATGAGTGCTAGCTTGGCCTTCACTGGAATAGTTTCTCACAATTGCCATCTGAATCCTCCCTCCAACTGCATCTAAACCAATTCTTATGTGCTGTTTACATGAATGTCTCACATTGACCTAGTCAGAGCTCTCCAGCCACTACAATACTAGCAACAGCTATAACCGTGAAAACATTCATCGTATGTATTAAGCAGTAAGTGCATAACGCTGTGATAATACAAGATGTGTTGAGATGAATAAACTTTTATCCAGAGGCTATCTACACCATGGTCATAGTATTCAAAATATGTAGCTTCCAGTTGCCCAAAATGAGAGGCAGGAGAGGATAGAAAGCAAGAGTGAGAAAAAAGAAGAAGATACTACCATTATGAATACAACAGAGCCTGCTAAAATGATCCTAATTTAAAACCTAAATAGCCCTCAATAAAGTCTTCCAAGGGAGTGAGGAGTTTATAAAACGTGCAGTTGATGTTTCTCTCTGCCATGCTAACCAACGTAGAAGAGAATAAGATAAAGCAATGAAAAGCAGAGTGGCACTCTGATATATAAGATTCTCTAAGAAGTATAGAGTGAATTTTGCCCAAAGGCCCTCACTGAACTAATTCCTGAACCAAAAGAGTATTTCTTAATCCAAAACTTTACAGTATTAGACCTACGAATTCTGATGATGCCTGATCAGATGCTAGTTGTTCTTGACAATCCATGCAGTTTTCCAGTATGAAGGAAAGTAACAAATATACCATGGTTATTCTTATTTCTTTCTGAAAAATATCTAGGATATTTTATAGTGTCATGTGGTAAAATATTCATTTGACAATCACAATGAAGTATAATCAGAAGTATTAGCAATTTTACTTTGTTTATCCTGTTAATCCAGAGTTTGCTCAACAATAAAATTAAGCCATTTAATAAAACCAATAATAAAATTAAAAGCTTTTTACCCTAATGTCTTAGGATAAAAAAAACAGAACCATGATTCTGGGTGCTAATTGCCCATTTTAAACAATGGAAGCTTTTGATCTCCAAGGATAATATATGTACTCCTCCTAACCTTGTGGAGTAGTAGTGGTCATTATTTTTAAATATTGATAGCTCAATTCAAGTCATATTCTCTCTTGGACTGAGAAAGACTTGCAAGTACATTTTAATCAAACTACTATTCATCAGATTATATTTACAAGCCCACAGATCCCATTCCTGTGCTCCTTTGCCTCTCCTTCCCACTTCCTATGTTTACATGTCCAGGTCCACTCACCTTTCCTTTATGGGAGCATTCAACCCAGATGCAATATGAGTACACTTTCTTATATCATGGATATTTTCCCAAAATTTTTGTCATATACAGTATTTTCTTCCCAACTGCTTCCGCTTACTGCTAAAATTTCTTCTAGATTTATTAAACATACCTTTTCCAAAAAATATCTGAGAAACTAAACTTAAAAACAAAGCAAACTTTGAAAAACAATTCTGTATTCCCAGGGTTTGGATTTTAATTCAAATTGTTAGATGACCTTAGAGGTTCCATAAGGTTTTTATTTATGGCTATGGTTATAAAATCCACCTTCTGGAGAAATGGGGAACTTGGACATGGGGCCAGATAACAGAAAATGAGGGAAATATTCTTCATTTTAAGAGGCCAGTATCTCTGTTCCAAAGTCCAATAAAGGTATTACAAAAAGAATTTAAAAGTCCTTTAGAGAGGAAAAAAAAATTTTCTTGTCAACATAAAATTGAAATTGTAAATAAAATACAAAATTCCTAAATAGAGCATAATTTTTTTTAGGTGAAAAACTATGGTTTACTACAGGAATGTAAGACTAGTTTAACATCAGAAAATATATTAATAAACTTCTGCACAATAAAAGACCAAAAGAAAAACAACAGCAAGATTACATCAAATATTAGGAAAAACCATTTAATGAAGTTCAACATCTATGATAAAATTAGAAATACAGGTTTGAGTATCCCTAATCCAAAAATCCCAAATCCTCCAAAATCGGTAACTTTCTGAGTGCTTTTTGAGGCATTATTTATTGCAGATTTTCAGTTTAGGGATACTCAACCAGTAATACAAATATTCCAAAATCTAAAAAAAATCTGAAATCCAAAATACTTCTGGTCCCCAGCATTTCAGGTAACATTTACTCAACCTGTAGAATAAAATTTCTTTATTTTAATAATGTTATGTGCCAAATCCAACATACTTTAAGAAAAAAATATTTTAAAACAAAAGCCATATATTAGGATTTGAAGAGAAGTAATGAAACTGCTTTTATTTGGTGGTTATTTTCAATTTTATCTGCTGTCTTCAGCAAGAAGGAATATACATATATCTTATCTAAAAGAAATAACAGATTGCTAAGAAACCATGGGAATACAATGAAACCCAGTCTACTTATACTGATGAGATCTTGGAGATGAGTAAGATAATCCTCATCACAGTCAGACAATGTGGTAGCACCACCACTGTAGTGCCCTACAAGAGAAATTCAATGCAAAGGAAATTTGTCCTTCCAAAGGGGAGAATACTGCAACATGTTTCTAAAAAGTAAGTTCTTGTATCCATTACTTATATAAAAGAGATTTGCGTCTTCTGCCTATATCTGTAAATCAATCATCATCATGTTTGTGACAACCATTCATAAAGTGCACAAACCACTCAGTGGGTTCACATTCTGGCTCATGTTATCCAAGCAACACTTGGAATTATGTGTCCTTGGGAAAAATATAATCAGTTTCTTCATTTAGAATATGTAATAACATTACCACCTATCCGACTGCTGTGAAGAAAACATAATATAAAGTGCTTCAGACATATAATATGTATTGCCCAGTGCTGGTACATATTAAGTTCTCAATAAATGTTAACTATTATGAGCTAGTATCCCAATGTTACCTCACTGGAAAATGTTAACAACCTGTGAAGAGACCATTTCTATTGACTTTGACTTTCCAATAATATTATGGTACTTCCAGAGAGGAGCAAGAGTCAATTTTTTAAATTTTAATTTAATTTTAAAAATACAGTACAGATTTAGTACTCTTCAATGGCTTGGCTTGTCATTACTTTAAAATTTTAGCACTTTATATTTTAGCCCACAACACCTTATTTCAGTGGCCCTGTCCTCTTTTCCAAACTCATTTCCTATCACTCTCACTTTTCCTACCAATCTATGAAATGTCAACTACTAGTCTTTTCTTTTCCTCAAATATGCCATATTGCATTCACATTTCAAGGCCATTAAATATAATACGATTTTGTCCAGGAAAAGTTCTTTCCCTGTGGCTGCCTCCTTTGCATAATTTAAGCCTCAACTTAAAAAAAAAAAAAAAGTCAATTCCAAGGCTTTCTCTGACTACTCTACGTGCAGTAGACCCCTCTCTCCTACTCTTTATCGTTTTGCTTTAACTTTACTCTTAACACTTACTACTAGAGAAACTATTTTATTTATTTATTACTAGCTGTACCTTATCTGTCTCCCAGCACTCATCTACACTAGAATATAAGCCCTATGAAGGCAGAAACTTAGATCACATAGTGAGCAAACAATATTTGCTGAGTGAAACAGGCAACTGGGTTGATATTCCACAGCTTAACTTATAACTAATTACTACCCTCTGAGGTGAGAAAAAAAAAAATCAACCAAACAGCAAACCATCTGAATTTATTACTGGCAGATTTCTCTAAAAGGTTGTAAAGAATATATATAATGGGAGTCTACAATTAAAGATTCCTGATCCTCACACAGAACTATGGCTGAAGAAAGCCTGACTTGTGGCCAGGCGTGATGGCTCATGCCTGTAATCCCAGAACTTTGGGAGGCTGAGGCGGGCGGATCACCTGAGGTCAGGAGTTCGAGACCAGCCTAGACTCTACAAAAATACAAAAATTAGCCAGGCGTGGTGGTGGGAGCCTGTAATCCCAGCTACTCAGGAGGCTGAGGCAGGATAATCGCTTGAACCCAGGGGGCGGAGGTTGCAGTGAGCCCAAATTGTGCCTCTGCACTCCAGCCTGGGCGACAGAGCAAGACTTTTGTCACACACACACACACACACAAAAAAGCCTGATTTGTACAGTATGGGGGAAAAAACTGATATGCATTTTCAAACGTACAATATACTATGAAATCAATGATTTGGACAGGGAACTAAAGAATTATCTTTTAAAGGAATGGGATAAACTACATTTTATACCCAGTAAAAGATGTCACACCTGTGGAACTTTATCTAAACTGTTGTTTAGAGAATTAATACAGTTAAATAGATTTCCTTATACCCCATTCAAAACCTTTTAAATGGACTTTAAGATGGCGAATAGGAGGCAGGACTAGCTTGCAGCTCCCACTCAGACAGGCAGAGCAGTGTGTAGAGACTCACATCATGAACAGTGTTCATGAACAGTATTGAGCAGAACTTCAGGCTGGTACTAGGGTGTGTCTGCAAAGAGTCCTGTGATATGATTCATCTTCAGGTCTTGCAGCCCTGGATAGCAGCACCAAGAATTTCCACAGGAACATACCAGGAAAGCTGAGAGAATCCATAGACCCTTTGAGGTAACTGGATCACCACTGCAGGCTCCCTGAGTCACCGAAAAACTGTAAGTCTGCTTGCTTTCTCAACAGGGAGGTTCATGGTTTGGGGCAAGTTCTCAGCCCTGGTCACCAGCTGCCTGGAAATAGACTCGATGCAGTTGAGGGGGCACGGCAGGAATGAGACTGGCCTTTAGGACTGGGGACTGCATGGGAGTGGAGAGAGGTCTGTGACTGCAGGCTTTCCCCCACTTCCCTGGTAACCTGTGTAACTCAGCAGAGGCAGCCATAATCTCCCTGGGAATATAACTCCATTGGACTAGGAACCACACCCCCATCCCCCACAGCAGCCAAAGCAAGCCCCATGCCCAAGGAGGGAATGAGCACAGACACACCTATCCCTTCCCCAACCTGGTGGTCTTTCTCTACTTGCCCAGGTAACCAAAGACAAAGGTCAAAATCTCTTGAAAGCTCTATGGCCCCGCCCACTGCCTGAAAAACCTGAATACTTAACCAGGTATCCCTAGAACGTGGTGGTGGTGGTGGTGGTGGTGGTGGTGATTGTTTTGTTGTTTTGTTGTTGTTTTAAATAGAGACAGGGATTCACCATGTTGGTCAGGATAGTGTCGAACTCCTGACCTCAAGTGATACGCCCATCTCAGCCAAAGTGCTGGGATTACAGGAATAAGCCACTGTGCCCAGCCCCTAGGGCAAGTCCACATCCTCGCTATAGGACCACAGCTGATGCACTCTTGAAAGCACCACCTCCTGGCTGGAGGCCAACCAACACAAAATGAGCGCACTAAACAAAAACACAACCAAGGATGCTCACAGAGTCCACTTCACTCCCCTGCTACCTCTACTGGTTCGGGTGCTGCTATCCAGGGCTGCAAGACCTGAAGATGAATCATATCACAGGACTCTTTGCGGACACACCCCAGTACCAGCCTGAAGCTCAGCAGCTCCACTGGACGGCTAGACTCAGAACAAAAACAATCACTCCAGTTCGGCTCTCAGGGAGCCTCATTCCTAGGGGAAAGGGGAGAACAACACATCAAGGGAGCACCCCATGGGACAGAAGAATCTGAACAGCCACCTTGAATCCCAGATCTTCCCTCTGACATAATTTACCCAAGTGAGAAGGAACCAGAAAAACAACTCTGGCAATATGACAAAGCAAGGGTCTTTAACACCCCCAAAAGATCATCCTAGCTCACCAGCAATGGATCTAAATGAAAATGAAATATCTCAATTGCCAGAAAAAGAATTTAGAAGGTCGATTATTAAGCGAATCACGGAGTCAACAGAGAAAGGTGAATTTCAACTTAAAGAAATCAAAAACATGATACAGGATAGGAAAGGAAAATTCTTCAGTGAAATAGATAGCATAAGCAAAAAACAATCACAACTTCTGGAAGTCAAGGACACACTCAGAGAAACGCAAAATGCACTGGAAAGTCTCAGCAATAGAACTGAACAAGCAGAAGAAAAAACTTCAGGGCTCGAAGACAAGGCTTTTGAATTAACCCAATCCATCAAGGACAAAGAAGAAAGAATTTTTAAAAATGAACAAAGCCCCAAGAACTCTGGGATTATGTTAAACAAACAAACCTAAAAATAATTGGTGTTCCTAAGGAAGAAGAGAAATCTAAAACTTTGGAAAACATATTTGAGGGAATAATTAAGGAGAACTTCCCTGGCCTTGCTAGAGATCTAGATATCCAAATACAAGAAGCTCAAAGAACACCTGGGAAACTCATCACAAAAAGATCATTGCCTAGGCACACAGTCATCAGGTTATCAAAAGTCAAGACAATAAAAAGAATCTTCAGAGCTGTGAGACAAAAGCACCAGGTAACCTATAAAGGAAAACCTATTGGATTAACAGCAGATTTCTCAGCAGAAATCCCTCAAGCTAGGAGAGACTAGGGTCCTGTTTTTAGCCTCCTTAAACAAAACAATTTTCAGCTAAGAATTTTGTATCCAGTGAAACTAAGCTTCATAAATGAAGGAAAGGTACAGTCTTTTCTAGATAAAAAAATGCTGAGAGAATTCACCACTACCAGGCCAACACTACAAGAACTGCTAAAAGGAGCTCTAAATTTTGAAACGAATCCTCAGAATACACCAAAATAGAGCCTCCTTAAAGCATAAATCTCACAGGACCTGTATAACAATAGCACAATGAAAAAAAAAAAAAGGTATTCAGGCAACAAATAGCACAATGAATAGAATAGTACCTCACATCTCAATAATAACATTGAATGTAAATGGCCTAACTGCTCCACTTAAAGATACAGAATGGCAGAATGGATAAGAATTCAACAATCAAGTTTCTGCTGTCTTCTGAAAAGCCATTCCATGGAAATGGACACCAAAAGCAAGCAAGAGTAGCTAGTCTTATATCAGACAAAAAAGAAAAAAAAGAAAAACTTTAAAGCAACAGCAGCTTAAAAATACAAAGAACGATATCATATAATGATAAAAAGGACTAATCCAACAGAGAAATACCACAATTCTAAATAAATAAATAAATAAATAAATATATATATATGTATGTATGTATATATCTAACACTGGAGCTCCCAAATTTATAAAACAATTCTACTAGGCCTAAGAAATGAGATAGATGGCAACACAACAATAGAGGGGGACTTCAATACTCCACTGACACTAGTCATCAAGGCAGAAAGGCAACAAAGAAATAATGGACTTAAACTATACAACAAATGGATTTAGATATTTACAGAACATTCTACCCAACAACTGCAGAATATATTCTATTCATCAGTACATGGAACATTCTCCAAGACAGACCATATGATATGCCACAACACAAGTCTCAGTAAATTCAAGAATATCAAAATTATATCGAGTACTCTCTCATACCACAGTGGAATAAAATTGGAAATCAATTCCAAAAGGAACCTCAAAACCATGCAAATACATGAAAATTAATAATCTACTCCTGAATGATCTCTGGGTCAACAATGAAATCAAGATGGAAATTCAAAAATTCTTTGAACTGAACGACAGTGACACAACCTATCAAAACCTCTGGGATACAGCAACAGTGGTGCTAAGAGGAAAGTTCATAGCATTAAATGCCTACATCAGAAAGTCTGAAAGAGCACAAATAGACAATCTAAGGTCACGCTTCATGGAACTGGAGAAATAAGAACAATCCAAACCCAGCAGAAGAAAAGAAATAACGAAGATCAGAGCATAACTCAATGAAACTGAAATGAAAAAAAAAAAAACAAAAGATAAATGAAACAAAAAGCTAGTTTATTGAAAAGATAAATAAAATTGACAGACCATTAGCAAGATTAACCAAGGAAGAGAGAAAATCCAAATAAGCACAATTAGAAATAAAATGGGAGATATTACTACTGACACCACAAAAATACAAAAGATCATTCAAGGCTACTATGAACACCTTTATGCACATAAACTAGAAAAACTAGAGGAGATGGATAAATTCCTCCAAATATATAACCCTCCCAGATTAAAGCAGAAAGATAAAGAAATTCTGAACAGACCAATAATAAGCAGCGAGACTGAAGTGGTAATAAAAAAAATTGCCAACGAAAAAAAATCTAGGACAGAAGAATTCACAGCTAAATTCTATCAGACATTCAAAGAACTGGTAGCAATACTATTGACACTGTTCCACAGGATAGAGAAAGAGGGAATCTTCCCTAAATCACTCTATGAAGCAGGTATCACTCTAATACCCAAAATAGGGAAGGACATAACAAAAAAAGAAAACTGCAGACCAATATCCCTGAGATGTAAAAACCCTAAACAAAATACTAGTGAACCAAATTCAACAGCATATCAAAAATATAATCCGCCATGATCAAGTGGGTTTCATACCAGGGATGGTTTAACATCCGCAAGTCAATAAATGTGATACATCACATAAACAGAATTAAAAACAAAAATCACACGATCGTCTGAAGAGATGCAGAAAAAGCATTTGACAAAATCCAACATCGTTTTATGATTAAAACCCTCAGCAAAATTGACATAGAAGGGACATACCTTAACAAAATAAAAGCCATCTATGACAATCCCACAGCTAACAGTATACTGAATGGGGAAAATTTGAAAGCATTCCTGCAAGAACTGAAACAAGACAAGGATGCCCACTTTCCCCACTTCGATTCAACATAGTACTGGAAGTCCTAACCAGTGCAATCAGACAAGAGAAAGAAATCAAGGCATCCAAATTGGTAAAGAGGAAGTCAAATGACCACTGTTTGCTGATGATATCATCACGTAATAGAAAACCCTAAAGACTCATCCAAAAAGCTCCTAGAACTGGTAAATAAATTCAGTAAGGTTTCAGGATACAAAATTAATGTACACAAATCAGTAGCTCTGCTATACACCAATAGCAACCACACTCAGAATCAAATCAAGAACTCAACCACTTTCACAATAGCTGCAAAAAAAAATAAATAAATACTTAGGAATTTACCTAACCAAGGACATGAAAGACCTCTACAAGGAAAATTACAAAACACTACTGAAAAAATCTTAGATGACACAAACAAACTGAAACACACCCCATGCTCATGGATGAGTAGAATCAATATTGTGAAAATGACCATACTGCCAAAAGCAATCTATAAATTGAATGCAATTTCCATCAAAATACCAACATGATTCTGCACAGAACTAGAAAAAACAACCTCAAAATTCATAGGGAACCAAAAAAGAGCCCACATAGCCAAAGCAAGACTAAGCAAAAACAACAAATCTGGAGGCATCACATTATGTGACTTCAAACTATACTATAAGGCCATAGTCACCAAAACAGTGTGATACTGGTATAAAAATAGGCACACAGACCATGGAACAGAATACAGAACCCAGAAATAAAATCAAAAACTTACAGCCAACTGATCTTTGACAAAGCAAACAAAAACATAGAGTGGGGAAAAGACACTCTATTCAATAAATGGTGCTTGGATAATTGGCAAGCCACATATAGAAGAAAGAAACTGGATCCTCATCTCTCATCTTATACAAAAATCAACTCAAAATGGATCAAATATTTAAATCTAAGACCTGAAACCATAAAGATTCTACAAGATAACATCAAAAAAAAAAAAACAAAAACCCTTCTAGACATTGGCTTAGGCAAAGACTTCATGACCAAGAACCCAAAAGGAAATGCAACAAACACAAAGATAAATAAATGGGACTCAATTAAACTAAAAACCTTCTGCACAGCAAAAGAAATAATCAGCAGAGTTAACAGACAACCCACAGAGTGGGAGAAATCTTTATAATCTCTGCATCTGAAAAAGGACTAATACCTAGAATCTACAAGGAAATCAAATAAGAAAAACAAAATTCCATCAAAAAGTGGGCTAAAAACATTAATAGTTTTTTTTTATTATACTTTAAGTTCTAGGGTACATGTGTACAATGTGCAGGTTTGTTACATATGTTTACATGCGCCATGTTGGTGTGCTCCACCCATTAACTCGTCATTTACATTAGGTATATCTCCTAATGCTCTCCCTCACCCCTCCCCCTACCCCACAACAGGCCCTGGTGTGTGATGTTCCCCTTCCTGTGTCCAAGGGTTCTCATTGTTCAGTTGCCACCTATGAGTAAGAACATGGGGTGTTTAGTTTTTTGTCCTTGTGATAGTTTGCTGACAATAATGGTTTCCAGCTTCATCCATGTCCATACAATGGACATGAACTCATCATTTTTTATGGCTGCATAGTATTCCATGGTGTATATGTGCCATATTTTCTTAATCCAGTCTATCATTGATGGACATTTGGGTTGGTTCCAAGTCTTTGCTATTGTGAATAGTGCTGCAATAAACATACATGTGCATGTGTCTTTACAGCAGCATGATTTATAATCCTTTGGGTATATACCCAGTAATGGGATGGCTGGGTCAAATGCTATTTCTAGTTATAGATCCTTGAGGAATCACCACACTGTTTTCCAAAATGGTTGAACTAGTTTACAGTCCCACCAACAGTGTAAAAGTGTTCCTATTTCTCCACATCCTCTCCAGCACCCATTGTTTCCTGACTTTTTAATGATCGGCATTCTAACTGGTGAGAGATGGTATCTCATTGTGGTTTTGATTTGAATTTCTCTGATGGCCAGTGATGAAGAGCATTTTTTCATGTGTCTGTTGGCTGCCTAAATGACTTCTTTTGAGAAGTGTCTGTTCATATCCTTTGCCCACTTTTTGATGGGGTTGTTTTTTTCTTGTAAGTTTGTTTGAGTTCTTTGTAGATTCTGGATATTAGCCCTTTGTCAGATGAGTAGATTGCAAAAATTTTCTCCCATTTTGTAGGTTGCCTGTTCACTCTGATGGTAGTTTCTTTTGCTGTGCAGAAGCTCTTTAGTTTATTTAGACCCCATTTGTTAATTTTGGCTTTCGCTGCCATTGCTTTTGTTGTTTTAGACATAAGTCCTTGCCCATGCCTATGTCCTGAATTGTATTGCCTAGGTTTTCTTCTAGGGTTTATATGGTTTTAGGTCTAACATTTAAGTCTTTAATCCATCTTGAATTAATTTTTTTATAAGGTATAAGGAAGGGATCCAGTTTCAGCTTTCTACATATGGCTAGCCAGTTTTCACAGCATCATTTATTAAATAGGGAATCCTTTCCCCATTTCTTGTTTTTGTCAGGTTTGTCAAAGATCAGATGGTTGTAGATGTGTGGTATTCCTTCTGAGGGCTCTGATTTGTTCCATTGGTCTATATCTCTGTTTTGGTACAAGTACCATGCTGATTTGATTACTGTGGCCTTGTAGTATAGTTTGAAGTCAGGTAACGTGATGCCTCCAGCTTTGTACTTTTGGCTTAGGATTATCTTGGGAATGTGGGCTCTTTTTTGGTTCCATATAAACTTTAAAGTAGTTTTTTTCCAATTCTGTGAAGAAAGTCATTGGTAGCTTCATGGGGATGGCATTGAATCTATAAATTACCTTGGGCAGTATGGCCATTTTCATGATATTGATTCTTCCTATCCATGAGCATGGAATGTTCTTCCATTTCTTTGGGTCCTCTTTCATTTCATTGAGCAGTGGTTTGTAGTTCTCCTTGAAGAGGTCCTTCACGTCCCTTGTAAGTTGCATTCCTAGGTATTTTATTCTCTTTGAAGCAATTGTGAATGGGAGTTCACTCATAATTTGGCTGTTTGTCTGTTATTGCTGTATAAGAATGCTTGTGATTTTTGCACGCTGATTTTTGGATCCTGAGACTTTGCTGAAGTTGCTTATCAGCTTAAGGAGATTTGGGGCTGAGACGATGGGGTTTTCTAAATACACAATCATGTCATCTGCAAACAGGGACAATTTGACTTCCTCTTTTTCTAATTGAATACCCTGTATTTCTTTCTCCTGCCTGATTGCCCTGGCCAGAACTTCCAACACTATGTTGAATAGGAGTGGTGAGAGAGGGCATCCCTGTCTTGTGGCAGTTTTCAAAGGGAATGCTTTCAGTTTTTGCCCATTCAGTATGATATTGGCTGTGGCTTTGTCATAAATAGCTCTTATTATTTAGAGATATGTTCCATCAATACCTAATTTATTGAGAGTTTTTAGCATGAAGGGCTATTGAATTTTGTCAAAGGCCTTTTCTGCATCTATTGAGATAATCATGTGGTTTTTTCTTCGGTTCTGTTTATATGATGGATTACGTTTCTTGATGTGCGTATGTTGAACCAGCCTTGCATCCCTGGGATGAAACCCACTTGATCATGGTGGATAAGCTTTTTGATGGGCTGCTGGATTCGGTTTGTCAGTATTTTATTGAGGATTTTTACATCGATGTTCATCAGGGATATTGGTCTAAAATTCTCTTTTTTTGTTGTGTCTCTGCCAGGCTTTGCTATCAAGATGATGCTGGCCTCATAAAACGAGTTAGGGAGGATTCCCTCTTTTTCCATTGATTCGAACGGTTTCAGAAGGAATGGTACCAGCTCCTCCTTGTACCTCTGGTAGAATTCGGCTGTAAATCCATCTGGTCCTGGACTTCTTTTGGTTGGTAGGCTACTAATTATTTCCTCAATTTCAGAGCCTGTTATTGCTCTATTCATGGATTCAAATTCTTCCTGGTTTAGTCTTGGGAGGGTGTATGTGTCCAGGAATTTATCCATTTCTTCTAGATTTTCTAGTTTATTTGCCTAGAGGTGTTTATAGTATTCTCTGATGGTAGTTTGTATTTCTGTGAGATTGGTGGTGATATCCCCTTTATCATTTTTGTATTGCATCTATTTGATTCTTCTCTCTTTTCTTCTTTTATTAGTCTTGCTTGCAGTCTATCAATTTTATTGATCTTTTCAAAAAACCAGCTCCTGGATTCACTGATTTTTTGAAGGGTTTTTTGTGTCTCTATTTCCTTCAGTTCTGCTCTGATCTTAGTTATTTCTTGCCTTCTGCTAGCTTTTGAATGTGTTTGCTCTTGCTTCTCTAGCTCTTTTAATTGTAATGTTAGGGTGTCAATTTTAGATCTTTCCTGCTTTCTCTTGTGAGCATGTAGTGCTATAAATTTCCCTCTATACACTGCTTTAAATGTGTCCCAGAGATTCTGGTATGTTGTGTCTTTGTTCTCACTGGTTTCAAAGAACATCTTTATTTCTGCCTTCATTTCGTTATGTACCCAGAAGTCATTCAGGAGCAGGTTGTTCAGTTTCCATGTAGTTGAGCGGTTTTGAGTGAGTTTCTTAATCCTGAGTTCTAGTTTGATTGCACTGTGGTCTGAGAGACAGTTTTTTATAATTTCTGTTCTTTTACATTTGCTGAGGACTGCTTTACTTCCAACTATGTGGTCACTTTTGGAATAAGTGCAATGTGGTGCTGAGAAGAATGTATATTCTTTTGATTTGGGGTGGAGAGTTCTGCAGATGTCTATAAGGTCCACTTGGTGCAGAGCTGAGTTCTATTCCTGGATACCCTTTTTAACTTGCTGTCTCGTTGATCTATCTAATATTGACAGTGGGGTGTTAAAGTCTCCCATTATTATTGTGCGGGAGTCTAAGTCTCTTTGTAGGTCTCTAAGGACTTGCTTTATGAATCTGGGTGCTCCTGTATTGGGTGCATATATATTTAGATAGTTAGCTCTCCTTGTTGAATTGATCCCTTTACCATTATGTAATGGCCTTCTTTTCTCTTTTGATCTTTGTTGGTTTAATGTCTGTTTTATCAGAGACTAGGATTCCAACCCCTACCTTTTTGTTTTCCATTTACTTGGTAGATCTTCCTCCATCCTTTTATTTTGAGCCTATGTGTGTCTCTGCACGTGAGATGGGTTTCCTGAATACAGCACACTGATGGGCCTTGACTCTTTATCCAATTTGCCAGTCTGTGTCTTTTAATTGGAGCATTTAGCCCATTTACATTTAAGGTTAATATTGCTATGTGTGAATTTGATCCTGTCATTATCATGTTAGCTGGTTATTTTGCTCGTTAGTTGATGCAGTTTCTTCCTAGCCTCGATGGTCTTTACAATTTGGCATTTTTTTTGCAGTGGCTGGTAGCGGTTGTTCGTTTCCATGTTTAGTGCTTCCTTCAGGAGCTCTTGTAGGGCAGGCCTGGTGGTGACAAAATCTCTCAGCATTTGCTTGTCTGTAAAGGATTTTATTTCTCCTTCACTTATGAAGCTTAGTTTGGCTGGATATGAAATTCTGGGTTGAAAATTCTTTTCTTTAAGAATGTTGAATATTGACCCCCACTCTCTTCTGGCTTGTAGAGCTTCTGCCGAGAAATTAGCTGTTATTCTGATGGGCTTCCCTTTGTGAGTAACCCGACCTTTCTCTCTGGCTGCCCTTAACATTTTTTCCTTCATTTCAACTTTGGTGAATCTGACAATTATGTGTCTTGGAGTTGCTCTTCTCGAGGAGTATCTTTGTGGTGTTCTCTGTATTTCCTGAATTTGAATGTTGGCCTGCCTTGCTAGGTTGGGGAAGTTCTCCTGGATAATATCCTGCAGAGTGTTTTCCAACTTGGTTCCATTCTCCCCGTCACTTTCAGGTACACCAATCAGACGTAGATTTGGTCTTTTCACATAGTCCCATATTTCTTAGAGGCTTTGTTCATTTCTTTTTACTCTTTTTTCTCTAAACGTCTCTTCTTGCTTCATTTCATTCATTTGATCTTCAATCACTGATACCCTTTCTTCCAGTTGATTGAATCAGCTACTGAAGCTTGTGCATGCGTCGCATAGTTCTCGTGCCATGGTTTTCAGCTCCATCAGGTCATTTAAGGACTTCTCTACACTGGTTATTCTAGTTAGCCATTCGTCTAATCTTTTTTCAAGGTTTTTAGCTTCTTTGCGGTGAGTTTGAACTTCCTCCTTTAGCTCGGAGAAGTTTGATCGTCTGAAGCCTTCTTATCTCAACTCGTCTAAGTCATTCTCCATCCACGTTTGTTCCGTTGCTGGTGAGGAGCTGCATTCCTTTGGAGGGGGAGAGGCGCTCTGATTTTTACAATTTTCAGCTTTTCTGCTCTATTTTTTCCCCATCTTTGTGGTTTTATCTACCTTTGGTCTTTGATGATGGTGACATACAGATGGGGTTTTGGTGTGGATGTCCTTTCTGTTTGTTAGTTTTCCCTCTAACAGTCAGGACCCTCAGCTGCAGGTCTATTGGAGTTTACTGGAGGTCCACTCCAGACCCTGTTTGCCTGGGTATCAGCAGCGGAGGCTGCAGAACAGCGAATATTGCTGAACAGCAAATGTTGCTGCCTGATCGTTCCTCTGGAAGCTTCATCTCAGAGCGGTACCCAGCCGTGTGGGTTGTCAGTCTGCCCCTATTGGGGGGATGCATCCCAGTTAGGCTACTCAGGGGTCAGGGACCTCTTGAGGAGGCAGTCTGTTCATTCTCAGATCTCAAACGCCATGCTAGGAGAACCACTACTCTCTTCAAAGCTGTCAGACAGGGACATTTAAGCCTGCAGAGGTTTCTGCTGCCTTTTGTTCAGGTATGCCCTGCCCCCAGAGGTGGAGTCTACAGAGGCGGGCAGGCCTCCTTGAGCTGCGGTGGGCTCCACCCAGTTTAAGCTTCTCAGCTGCTTTGTTTACCTACTCAAGCCTCAGCATTGGTGGGTGCCCCTTCCCCAGCCTCGCTGCCACCTTGCAGTTCGATCTCAGACTTCTGTGCTAGCAACGAGCGAGGCTCCGTGGGCACGGGACCCTCTGAGCCAGGCGCAGAATATAATCTCCTGGTGTGCCGTTTGCTAAGACCGTTGGAAAAGCACAGTAATAGGATGGGAGTGACCTGATTTTCCAGGTGCCATCTGTCACAGCTTCCCTTGGATAGGAAAGGGAATTCCCTGACCCCTTGTGCTTCCCAGGTGAGGTGATGCCTCGCCCTGCTTTGGCTCACGTTTGGTGGGCTGCACCCACTGTCCTGCACCCACTGTCCAACAAGCCCCAGTGAGATGAACCTGGTACCTCAGTTGGAAATGCAGAAATCACCAATCTTCTGTGTCACTCACACTGGGAGCTGTAAACTGGAGCTGTTCCTATTGGGCCATCTTGGAACTGCCACCTTTTTTTTTTTTTTTTTTTTTTTTTTTGAGACAGAGTCTCACTCCATCGCCCAGGCTGGAATGCAGTGGTGCGATCTTGGCTCACTGCAACCTCCACCTCCTGGGTTCAAGTGATTCTTCTGCCTCAGCCTCACAGGTAGCTGGGACTATAGGCGCATGCCACCATGCCCAGCTAATTTTTTGTGTTTTTCATAGAGACAGGGTTTCACCGTGTTAACTAGGATGGTCTCATTTCCTGACCTCATGATCCGCCCGCCTCAGCCTCCCAAAATGCTGGGATTACAGCCATGAGCCACCATGCCCAGCCAAAATAGACAATTCTTAAAAGAAGATATATAAATGGCCAAAAAGCAAATGGAAAAATGCTCACCATCACTAATGATCAGGGAAATGCAAATAAAAACCACAATGCGATACCACCTTCACTCCTGTAATAATGGCCATAATAAAAAAATCAAAAAATAATAGATGTTGGTGGGGATGCAGTGAAAATGCAACACTTACAATCTTCACACTGTTTGCGGGAATGTAAACTACCACAACCAAAGTATGAAGATTACTTAAAGAACTAAAAGTAGACGTACCGTTTGATCCAGCAATCCCACTGGATCTACAGGTGTCTATCCAGAGGAAAAGAAGTCATTATGCAAAAAAGATACTTGAACACACATGTTTACAGGGTCACAATTTGCAATTGCAAAAACATGGAACCAGCCCAAATGCCCATCAATCAACAAGTTGATAAAGAACATGTGGGGGGTGTGTGTGTGTGTGTGTGTGTGTGTGTGTATACTTGGACTACTACTCAGCCACAAAAAGGAACAAAATAATTGTATTCATAGCAACCTGGATGGAATTGGAGACTATTATTCTAAGTGAAGTAACTCAGGAATGGAAAACCAAACATCGCATCTTCTCACTCACATGTGGGAGCTAAGCAATGAGAACACAAAGGCATAAGAATGATACACTGGACTTTGGGGACTTGGGGGAAACGGTGGCGAGTGGTGAGAGATAAAAGACTACCCATTGGGTATAGTGTAATCTGGTCAGATAATGGGTGCACCAAAATCTTAGAAATCATCACTGCAGAACTTATTCATGTAATCAAATACCACTTGTCCCCCAAAAACCTACTGAAATAAAAAAGTTGTTAAAAATTATTTTTAAAAACTTTTAAGTGTTTATTGTGTATCACTGGTCTTGGAATATAACATTCAAAGCTTCTCAAATTTATTTGACCACAGAATGCCTTTTGTCAAACTTCTAATTTACACAGCCTGGAAATCTATTTGGGAAAGGCTGCTGTAGTGCTCATAAAAGTTAAAACATTATCAACTATGAGAGCCCACCATTCACACTGATCCAACAGTTTTGAGAACAAAGTGTTTTTCCCAACTGCTCTATTCAACTTAAGTTTTAACCAGAATAGCCAAGGTCCTCTGTGGTTAAGTTTTAACCAGAATAGCCCAGGTCCTCTGTGGTTAAGTTTTAACCAGAATAGCCCAAGTCCTCTGTGGTCCAATAGTGTATTTGTTTTCTTCTAACATTAGTATCAATTATTCATTTTCTTAAGACACTGCATAAAGTCTCTCCTGCATAAGTCTCAAAGTAGTTATGGGACTGTCTTGTTTCCTATTTAAACGCAAGTAGCTTCAGTACTCCAATATTTAATGCAATATTTACTTTAAATTTTAGTAACTAATTTTTATCAGATTTAGGTAATTTCTTCCTATCTGTATTTTACTTAGAACTTTTACTGGGAAAGACTAAATTCTATCAAATGTCCACTTTATCATATAATAAAATCACATGATTTTAACCTTTCATTCATTCAGCAATGAAGTATACTGAAATATCCTGGTGGTAAAATATCCTCACATCCTAGAATAAACCTTACCTAGTCATGTTATATTATTAATTTAGATTGCTGATAAAGTTCATTCCCTAATGCTGAAATAAGAAACATAACTTTAAACAAATATACCTTAACTATTTGGAAAAGTAATTATGCAGCTGCAAAGACTAAGATAGGAAAAGAAATTAACACTACATAATCTGATTTACCAGAAATTTTACTAAAATATATTTATTTTATTTTAGTCACATTCTTATTTGTATAGATTGACAAACTTCAGTTTCTTTCAGATCAAATTAATTTTTTAAATTCCTCTATGAAAGTGAAATTATGTCATTTGTCTTCTAAAGGTATATTTCAGAAAACATAAAGTATCTAAGAATATGAACAGCAACAGTGACTGTTAACAAGGTGAATTTAAGTATCAGAAAGTTGAAAGATGAAAGACAAAATAACCTAAGAATAAAAAAGTTCTTATTTAACTAATGATTCACCTAAATAATACCACCTATTTTTTTAACTTTCAAGATTTTTTATTGTAATTTTCTATGTAACCATACGAAGTGCATTCCTGTGAACTACTTTTAATACTAAAATGAATCATATAATATAACAATAGAGGGAAAAGCTGCTCAAATATTCTATAATATTCTTGAGTCATGGATGAGCAGATACAAATGCAAAAGAATCTTAACTATTTAATCACTGGCAAGGATGTGGAGAAAAAGGGACCCTCATACGCTGTTGGTGAAAATGTAAATTAGTAAAACCATTATGAAGAACAGTTTGGAGGGTCCTCAAAAACCTAAAAATAGAGCTACCATATGATTTAGCGAACTCACTGCTGGGTATATATCCAAAACAAAGGAAATCAGTACATCGAAAAGATATCTGTGCTCTCTCTGCCCAGCCGCCCCGTCTGGGAGGTGAGGAGCGCCTCTGCCCGTCCGCCCATCGTCTGGGAAGTGAGGAGCGCCTCCGCCCGGCCGCCCCGTCTGGGATGTGAGGAGCGCCTCTGCCCGGCGGCCCATCGTCTGGGAAGTGGGGAGCGCCTCCGCCCAGCCGCCCCGTCTGGGAAGTGAGGAGCGCCTCCGCCCGGCCGCCCCGTCTGGGAAGTGAGGAGCGTCTCTGCCCGCCCGCCCATCGGCTGGGAAGTGAGGAGCGCCTCTGCCCAGCCGCCCATCATCTGGGATGTGAGGAGTGCCTCTGCCCGGCCACCCCGTCTGGGAAGTGGGGAGCGCCTCTGCCCGGCTGCCCCATCTGGGAGGTGTACCCAACAGCTCCGAAGAGACAGCGACCATCGAGAATGGGCCATGATGACGATGGCAGTTTTGTCGAAAAGAAAAGGGGGAAATGTGGGGAAAAGAAAGACAGATCAGATTGTTACTGTGTCTATGTAGAAAGAAGTAGACATAGGAGACTCCATTTTGTTCTGTACTAAGAAAAATTCTTCTGCCTTGGGATGCTGTTAATCTATAACCTTACCCCCAACCCCGTGCTCAATGAAACATGTGCTGTGTCAACTCAGGGTTAAATGGATTAAGGGTGGTGCAAGATATGCTTTGTTAAACAGATGCTTGAAGGCAGCATGCTTGTTAAGAGTCATCACCACTCCCTAATCTCAAGTACCCAGGGACACAAACACCACGGGAAGGCTGCAGGGACCTCTGCCTAGGAAAACCAGAGAACTTTGTTCACGTGTTTATCTGCTGACCTTCTCTCCACTATTATCCTATGACCCTGCCACATCCCCCTCTCCGAGAAACACCCAAGAATGATCAATAAATACTAAAAAAAAAAAAAAAAAAAAGATATCTGTGCTCCCACGTTGGTTGCAGCACTGTTTGCAATAGCCAAAATTCAGAAGCAAACTAAGCATCCATCAACAGATAAATGGATAAAGAAAATGTGGTACATATATACAATGGAGTACTATTCGGCCATGAAAAAAGAATGAGATCCAGTAACTTATAACAACATTAATGGAGCTGGAGATCATTACATTAAATGAAATAAGCCAGACACGCAGACAACCATTGCATGTTCTCACTTATTTGTGAGATCTAAAAATCAAAACAATGGAACTCATGAACACAGAGAGAAGAACAATGGTTACCAGACGCTGAAGAGGGTAGCGGAGTATGGGAATGAGTTAAGGATGGTTAATGGGTTAAAAAAAAAAAATAGAAAGAATGAATAAGGCCTAATATTTGATAGCATAACAGAGTGACTATAGTCAATAATAATATAACTGTACATTTTAAAATAACTAAAAGAGGCTGGGCGCAGTGGCTCATGTCTATAATCCCAGCACTTTGGGAGGCCAAAGTGGGTGGATCACCTGAGTTCAGGAGTTCGTGACCAGCCTATGCAACATGATAAAACCCCATCTCTACTAAAAATATAAAAATTAGCTGGGCATGGTGGCAAGCACCTGTAATCCCAGCTCTTTGGGAAGCCAGGGCAGGAGAATCACTTGAACCTGGGAGTTGGAGGGTGCAGTGAGCCTGCACTCCAGCCAGGGTGACAAGAGTGGAACTCCATCTCAAAAAAATAAATAATATAATAAATAAAATAAATAATATAATAAATAAATAATATATAATAATATAATAAAAAATAATATAATAAATAAAAATAAAATAACTAAGAGTTTAATTGGATTGTTTGTAACACGAAGGGAGGAGATGGATACCCATTTTACATGATGTGATTATTATGCATTGCATGGCTGTATCAAAATATCTCACATACCCCATAAATATATATACCTACTGTATACTCACAAAAATTAAAATAAAAAAATTTTAGGGTCTGGTGCTCTAAATTATAGGCTCATGCCTATAATCCCAGCACTTTGGGAGGCCGAGGCAGGTGGATCACCTGAGGTCAGGAGTTCGAGACCAGCCTGGCCAACATGGTGAAACCCCATCTCTACTAAAAATACAAAATTAGCCTGGTGTGGTGATGCATGCCTGTAATTCCAGCTACTTGGGAGGCTGAAGTAGGAGAATCATTTGAACCTAGGAGGTGGAGGTTGCAGTGAGCTGAGATCGTGCCACTGCACTCCAGCCTAGGCAACAAGAGCGAAACTCCATCTCAAAAAAAAAAAAAAAATTTAATAACCAAGGAAATTTAATTAATTTGCTTCAAAGTGATGCTGGTATGTATGAACTGACATACACACCAAATTTAATCAATTTCCTCAGTTATTCCTTTCAAAATCAATCTTAGCCAATAAGCTTATGTTAGCTATTAGACTCAGATGGAAATAAGCCTTTATTATACAAAGTAATAATTAGTCACAACTTCAAAGTCCTTTGAGTCCACTTAATAGCATCAATCTGATCCAACCTTAATAAACTCTACAGGAATTTATACCACTCTCGTTTTCATAGTGTCTATTTTTGTTTAATCAAATACTACACTATCAGATAAAATCAAAGTAAAGAACAAGAATATATAGGCCAGGCACAATGGTTCACACCTGTAGTCTCAGCACTTTGGGAGGCTGAGGCAGGCAGATCATTTGAGGTCAGGAGTTCGAGACCAACCTGACCAACATGATGAAACCCCGTCTCTACTAAAATACAAAAATTAGCCGGGTGTGGTGGTGGGGCATCTGTAATCTCAGCTACCTGGGAGGCTGAAGCAGGAGAATCACTTGAACCCAGGAGCTGGAGGTTGCAGTGAGCCAAGATCGTACCACTGCACTCCAGCCTGGGCAACAGAGCAAGACTCCCCCTTAAAAAAAAAAAATATATATATATATATATATAAAATAAGAATTCCTAATATTCCACTTACTACATTACTGCCAAGATTATAACAATCCAAATGTTAAATAAAATACCTAAAGATATGAATGTATTAGATGAATTATCAACAATACTCACGCATCATTTGAGCAAGTCATAAATTCTCCCTTTATTTTGGGATGCCATGAGCCAGTATGAAGCATTGCTGTATGACCCTTAAAAATAAAGACAAAGGGGAAAAAAAGATGTTTTAAAAAGGTAAAAAATAAACTGACTAGAAACTGACATGTCATTTTTAAATGTAAAAATGTTTAGTTCCCCCAAAAGGGCACCATTTTAATTATAAACCCATATTATTTTATCCCAATTTTCTCTCATAACATGTTTCATTTATTTCACTTTAACTCTTTGTGTACCACCCTGTGCCCACCTCAGGAATTAACTCAGTGCTTGTATGTAACAGGTGCTTAGTAAGGTGGGAAATGGAGAGGAAAATGACATCCTTTCTTTAGAAGAAAAAAAGAAAGGTAAAGCCAAAATAAGAAAGACAGGTCCTTCTTCAAAGATCATAACTCCTTTCTTCAATGGAAGAGAATCAAGAATAGAAAGCATTTACAAATAAGCAAGGTGAAGGCAAGAGATTGGAAGGGAAATCCATATTTCCTAAAAATGTGTCAACAACCTTGATTCTACAATGCCTCTGTAAAAATAAGTATGTGAGAAAAGGAAGAATATATTTTAAATGATTGAGGAAAATTAGCTCCATTAAGTATAGAGAATATAAAAACACTATAATTAAAACAATGTGATGCTGATATATGTAAACTGACATATACACCAAATCAACTAGAGTACATAGCAAACATAAACACACACATATACACAAATGCATAATTCCCTCTTAGGCAGTAAAGTCAGCTAGAGTGGTCTCATACAGCAAGTCAGATTTACGTGGGATAGAAAAGAGCCTGGTCTTTTTTAGTATAATAACTGCAGTATCTCTTACTCTGACACAGTTCAAAATAAAACTATGATTAAAGAAGTAAAATGTACATATTTAAGTGACTTACAAGAAAAATAACAGTAACTCTCTGAAAAGATACATAGGCCTGGAGATCATCTTCAGCCAAAGTTGTCTACAATGCCTCAAATAGTATCTGGCCAAGGCCTGACATTCTGTTCATGTTTACGGAATACAAATGAGGGGAGGTGGAGACTCTTAGCCATGTGGGAGGCATGAATTGAACCAATACCTGGAAGGACTAGACGGCAAGTCTGAGATCTCATTTTCCACCCCTGAACTCAAGGCTTGTACATCCAACTATCTACTTGACATTTCTATCTGCATATCATAGGCATCTCGAACACAACAGGTACAGGGAAAATCTTGATTCTTTCTGCCCACTTTATTTTCAATCAGTTTCTTTCCTAGTAGCTCAAGCTAAAAACGTGAGAGTTGTTCTTAAATATTCCCATAACCATAGTCCTAAAACCTTCTATCTACACAGATTCAATCCACCAGCTATTCTTGACAATTCTATCCAAAATACATTCTATTTCTATTCACTTTCTAAAATCTATTCACTTTTCTCTTTTTCATCACTATCACTTATTCTCTCACAACATTCTCTCATGCTTCTATATCAGTTAATATGTACTGTAACAGGTTTGTTATTAGTCTCTCTGCTTTTTCTTTTTTTTTTTTTTCTTGAGACAGGGGTCTCACTCAGTCACCTAGGCTGAGGTACAGTGGCATGTTCACAGCTTACTGTAGCCTTGGCCTCCCAGGCTCAAGTGATCCTCCTGCCTCAGCCTCCCAAGTGACTGGGATTACAGGCATGAGCCACCATGCCTGGCTAATTTTTGTATTTTTCGTAGAGACGGGGTCTCACCATGTTGCCCAGGCTGGTTTTGAACTCCTGGAATCAAGTGATCCGCTCGCCTCGCCTCCCAAAGTGCTGGGATTACAGGAGTGAGCCACTGCGCCCACCTCTGCTTTCATTTTACCTCATGTGCTCTACATAGCAATCAGTATAATCCCTTAAAAATATAGTTCTAACGTAGGAACAGAAAACCAAACACTGCATGTTCTCACTTATAAGTGGGAGCTGAACGATAAGAACACATGGACACACTGTCGGGGGAACAGCACGAACTGGGGCCTCTCGGGGGTGCGGGGTGGAAGGAAGGAGAACATCAGGAAGAACAGCTAATGGATGCTGGGCTTAATACCTAGGTGACGGGTTGATCTGTGCAGCAAATCACCATGACACACATTTACCTATATAACAAACCTGTATATCCTGCACATGCACCCTAGAACTTAAAATAAAAGTTAATGGAAAAAAAAATACATAAACATACATACATATATATATATATATATATATATATGTAGTTCTAAATATGCCATAATGTCGGCACAGTGGCTCACAACTATAATCCCAGCACTTCTGGGAGGCTGAGGCAGAACAATCACTTAAGGTCTGCAGTTTGAGATCAGCCTGGGCAACAGAGTGAGATCCTGTCTCTACAAAAACTAAAAATAAAAACTTAGCTGAGTATGGGATAGACATCTATAGTTCCAGCTACTTAGAAGACTAAAGTGGGAGGATCCCTTGAACCCAGGAGTTGGAGGCTACAGTGAGCTACAACTGCACCAGTATACTCCAGCCTAGGTGACAGGGTCAGACACCATCTCAAAATAAATAAACTGATCAATTTAATTAAATTAAAATGCCACTTAACCTTTTACTGGCTTTATAACCTCTTATACAGTGTGATGGTTAATAATGAGTGTCAACTTGATTGGATTGAAGGACACAAAGTATTGATCCTGGGTGTGTCTGTGAGGGTGCTGCCAAAGGAGATTAACATTTGAGTCAGTGGGCTGGGAAAGGCAGACCCACCCTTACTCTGGGTGGGCACAATCTGATCAGCTGCCAGCTCGGCTAGAATATAAGCAGGCAGAAAAATGTGAAATGAGAGACTGGCCTAGCCTCCCAGCCTACGTCTTTCTCCCATGCTGGATGTTTCCTGCCCTCAAACATCGGACTCCAAGTTCTTCAGTTTTGGCGCAGACTACCTTCCTTGCTCCTCAGCTTGCATACAGCCTATTGTGGGACCTTGTGATCATGTGAGTTAATACTTGATCAACTCCCCTGTATGTATATTCCATTAGTTCTGTCCCTCTAGGGAACCCTAATATACACAGTCCACAACGAATTTTATTTTCTGGCTCCATGTTCCTTCCATCTTCACTTATTTTGTGTTCCCTCATGCCCAACACATACCAGCCACTTCCTTCCTTTCAGTTCCTCCAATATGCTCAGCTCTGCTCCATATCAGGGCCTTCTTATATGCTTTCCCTACGCTGGAAAGCTCTTTTTTCCACTTTCTCATGACTGGCTCCTTCTCATTATTTCACTCTCAGTTTACATGCCACTTGCTCAAATAAGTATTCCCTGGTCCTCTATGTAAGAAAACATGGCCCACCACATTGTTCTTTACCTTAGTACCTGTGCATTTCCTTAATAATAGCCATCATAGTTTGTGATTCTTTATTCATTTTTTGACTTTTGGAACAGTGTTAACATTTTACATATTCACACAAAAAAATAAGGATGGGACAACCAAAAATTGAATATAAACAGGAACAAATCAACCTTACATTTCAAATTAGTAACACATATACTGAAAGAATAAACAGAAGGGAATACCCCAGATAACTATCTACCCTGTAGGTGGGTTGATGGCCCCCAAAAAGATATGTCCATATTCTAATCCCAAGAACATGTAAACATGACCTTATTTTGGGAAAGGTTATTTGCAGATATAATTAAGAATCTCGGCTGGGTGCGGTGCCACATGCCAGTAATCCCAGCTCTTTGGGAGGCCAAGACAGGCGGATCGCTTGAGCTCAGGAGTTCGAGACCAGCCTGGGCAACATGGCAAAACCCCATCTCTACAAAAAAAAGAAAAAAAATTATCCAGGCATGGTGGCACACAACGGTAGTCACAGCTACTCGGAAGGCTGAGATGGAAGGTTCTCTTGGGCCCAAGAGGTCGAGGCTGCAGTGAGCCATTATTACACCACTGCACTTCAGCATGGGCAAGAGAGCAAGACCCTGTCTCAAAAAAAAAAAAAAAAAATCTAGATGCAATTCTGTGCAGGCTCTAAATCCAATAGCAAATGTCCTTATAAGAGATAGAAGAGGGCTGGGCGTGGTGGCTCACACCTGTAATCTCAACACTTTGGGAGGCCAAGGCAGGCAGATCACTTGAGCTCAGTTAGAGACCAGCCTAGGCAAGATGGCTAAACCCCATCTCTACAAAAAATACAAAAATTAGCCACGTGTGGTGGCAGGTGCCTGTAGTCCCAGTTATTTGGGAGGCTGAGGTGGAGGATGGCTTGAGCCCAGGAGATGGAGACTGCAGTGAACTGAGATCACACCACTACACTCCAGCCTGGGCAACATTAAGAGACCCTGTTTCAAGAAAAAAAAAATTTTTTTTAAAGAAGAAAAGAGAAGAGAAAAAGACAAAAAGAGAAGGCTATGTAAAGACAGAGGCAGAGAATGGAGTTATATAGCCACAAGCCAAGGAATACCCCGAGTCACCAGAAGCTGAAAAAGGCAAGAAAGGGCATTCTTGCCTAGAGCCAACATTCTTGCCAACACCTTGATTTCAGCCTTCTGGCCTCTGTAATAGTAAAAGAATAAATTTCTTTTGTTTTCAGCCACCAAGTTTGTAGTAATTAGTTAAAATAGCCCAGGAACCTAGTACATAATCTCAGTCTAAGACTAAAAGAACTGTAAATAAATATTGAATTCTAATTAATACATTTGTTTCTTTTTTGCAGTGGTATACATTAGCAATTCTGAAACTGCCTTCAATATAATGAAGAACTAAGCCAAGGAGGAAATGTGCTGGGGACAACTGGAGTAAGGTTTAGCCCTGTTGGAGAAGATAGTTACAAAAGTGAAAAGGCGGAAGACTAGAATGAACTCTCTGATGTTAAACAGAAATTAAGGGTATCAATGTGAACTCATGATTTTTAATAGGTAGATAAAATTGTTGTATATGTATATATGTGTTAGTTATTCTCTAATTCTGTATGTTAAGAATGTCTAGAAGTAATATATTCCAGCAAAACTAACACAGAGATCCTGGTCTCTAACAATCACCTCTCCTTAAAAGGAACCAGGGCTTCTTGCAAAAATTATTGATTATAGAGATGGGGTAGGAAACGAGCAAGATGAACGTGGAACATTTTGTTGTATTTTTTAAAAAAAAGAAAGTACTACAAAGATGATGGAGACATGTTAAAAGGATAAAGCACATGTTGAAGAGCCTTCTGCTGGCTAAATCTGGAATAGTTAGGGCATCAAAATAAATAATGATAGTAACGAATTATAAACCATTCACTAAAACAAGGACCATTGAGTGTATACTAATATAATAAATATACAAACAAACAAAGCTCTTCCTTTTAGTAGAATGCAACTGATAAACATAAAATGAATGATGGAGTTAAAAGATCATCATTTTGCAATCATCACAGTAATAACTGATTCAGGAAAGAATCATCAATAGATGCTAAAATTGTGGAGAAAAGTTTGAAAATGAATATTTACAAAGCCTCAAAATCTCCCTGCAAATTACTTAGTAATTGCAATGAGAAGACAGTAACTTTATAGTGGAAAAACCTGGTAGACACCACCTTAAACAAGTGATCTAGGTTAACATCACCAATGCAAGGACAAACTGAAGCTGACATCACATACTTCCTGGTATGATGAAGAAAGGAGGACACCATATCATTTCTGTCATAGTCCTTCTAAAAATGCATAACCTAATTCAAACAATGAGGTAAAATCAAATTCTATATTTTATCAAATCACTGACCTGCAGTCCTCAAAAAATGTCAAGGAAAAATAAAGACCAAATAATGCAGAGAAGCCATTCCCAATTAAAGGAGACAACAGATATGATGACTATATACAATGTGTGATCTTGATCAGAGCCTGGAACTGGTGAAAAAATCATTATACAGATTGTTGAGATAATCAGTGAAACATGAATGTGGAATGTGATTTAGATAATAATATGTTATCAATGTTAAATTCATGGCTATCCACCAGGCATGGTAACTTGTGCCTGGTAGTCCCAGCTACTAGGGAGGCTGAGGCAGAAGGATTGCTTGAGCCCAGGGATTCTAATCCAGCCTGGGCATCAAAGCAAGACCCTGTCTCTTAAAAAAGAAAATTATGATTATGTATGAAAATGCATTGTTATTAGGAACACCTCACTGAAGAATTTAGGAGTAAAAGAGCATGACGTTTACAACTTACTTTCAAAAGCTGAAAACTAAACACACATATATGTAATTTATATGCATATGCATATATATATGAGTGTGTATATACAGGTGGGATAGGAAGGTGGGTTAGTTTGTGTTCATTGAGGGAGGAATGGAGGAGGGAAAAGGAAGGAAGGGGTAAGGTGAAAATAAAGCAATGAGACAAAATGTTAGCAATTGGTAAATCTGAAAAAGAAGTATAAAGAAGCTTTACACCCCTTTTAATTTACAGCTATTCTTTAAGTTTAAAATTATACCAAAATAAATAATTTTATTTTTTTGGGGGGGGGAGTGTTTGTTTACAGATGAGGGTCTCACTCTGTTGCTGAGGCTCAAGTGCAATGGTGCGACCACCACAGCTCACTGCAGCCTCAACCTCCTGAATTCAAGAGATCCTCCCACCTCACCCTCCCAAGTAGTTGGGACTACAAGGCAAGCACTGCTACACCCAGCTGATTTTTTATTTGTTATAGAGATGTGGTTTCTGCTATACTGCACAGGCTAGAAACTAAGTACTTTTTAAAAAATATTCTGGTTGCCCAGTGAAGGAAAGTCTGTTTAAAAAAAAAAAAAAAGAATCTATAGGGCTGCTCAGTGAAGAAAAGCCTGTTGAAAAACGAGAAAAAAAAAGAATTTATAGGTCCAACTGGGAAGATGTTAATGTGAGTCATGCGAAGATCGACAGTGGCTTTGACTAGAGAGCAGCACTAAGTGTTGACAAGTGAGTACACATTCCTTACAAGTGCACACAGAAAATTCACTAAAATCATATTCTAAGTAACAAAACACACTTCATCAGATATTTTAAAAATTAAAATTATTCAAAGTATGTTTCCAAGGGCTGGGTGTGATGGCTCATGCCTACAATCCCAGTACTTTGGGAGGCTGAGGTGGGAGGATCACTTGAGGCCAGAATTTTTTTTTTTAAAGTATGTTTCTAGATCATAAGAGAATTAAATTAGAAGCCAGTAAGAAAAAAGTCTCAAATACTTGTATATTTAAACACCACACTAATAACCCATGGGTCAAAAAGGTAATCCCAAGTGAACTGAATAAAAATGAAAATATAACATCTGAAAGTTGTGGGACACAGTTAAAGAAATGCTTAGAGCATTTCTATTAGAAAATAAGAAAAGTCTCAAATTAATAATTAAAGCATCCATCTTAAAATATTAGAAAAAGAAGGCAAGTAGGAGAAAATAAATCAATAAAGTTGATAAACTTTTAGCCAGAACAAGAAAAGGAGAGAAAGAGAGAGAAGACACAAATTACCACCAATTCAGGGAAAATTAGGAGATATATCCGTACTGATCCCAAAGAAATATTACTATTATAATAATCTTATGCACATAAATTTGGTAACTTAAAGGAAGGAAGAACTCGAATAGTCCTATATCCACTAAATATACTGAATTCATAGTTAAAAGCTTTCAAAAACAGAAAAGAAAACCCCAGCCCAGTTGGCTATACTGGCAAACTCTACCAAACATTTGAGGAAGACGTAACATTACTTTTTCACAACAGTTTCCCCAAAACAGAATTGGATAGTACACTTCCAAATTCATTTTATGAAGCTACCATCACCCTGATACCAAAATCAAGTACAATATGACATAAGAAAGCTACAAAACAACATCCCTCATCAACATAAAAGCTAAGATCTTTGAAAAAATATTAAACTAGTATCTAAAAGGAATAGTACATTGCAACCAAGAAGGCTTTGTTCCAAGAATACAAGTCTGGTTTAACAATCAAAAATCAATGTAATTAACCACATTAACATAATAAGATAAAAAATTCAGAAAAGGCATTTGACAAAACTCAATAGCCATTCATGATAAAAAAAAACTCTCAGCCAATCAGTGACAGAAAACAACTTACTCAACTTGATAAAGCATATTGTCTCAGTCAGCTAGGGCTGCTATAACAAAAGACCATAGACTGGGCGGCTTAACCACCATACATTTATTTCTCATAATTCTGGAAGCTGGTGAGGGATCCCTTCCTGGCTTGCAGATGGGCCATCTTCTCCTGTATCTTCATATGGTCAGGAGACAGAAAGCTCTGGTATCTATTCCTTTCTTTCAGAAGGGCACTAATCGCATCATAGAGAATCCACCCTCATGACCTCACCTAAACCTAATTACCTCCCAAAGGCCCCCACCTCCTAATACTATAACATTGGAGGTGATGGCTTCAATATATATATTTGGGGGGGACACAAACATTCAGTCCATAATAGGTACGTACAAAAAACCTACAGTTAACTACATATTTAATGGTAAAAGACCAAATATTTTCTCTAAATGTCAGGTTTTAAGCAAAGATGCCTGACCCCACCACATTCACATTCAATGTCAATCTGGAAGCCCTAGTTAAGTACAATAAGGCAAGAAAAAAAATAAAAGGCATTCGGATTGTAAAAGGAGAAATAAAACATTCATTCCAAGACACAATGACCATTTATGTAGAAAATCCCAAGGAATCTATAAAAAAAAACATTCAAAAAAATCAATAAAATTTCTATGCACTACCAATGACAGTTAGAAACCAAAAAATATTTTAAAGTCCTATTTGTAATAACTCAAAAAAACAAAATGCTTAGGTACAAATCTAATATAATCAGGATCCCTATGTTGATATACTATAAAATGTACACGAAAGAAACAGAAGGCCTAAATAAGTGGGGAGATATACTGTGCTGATGAATCAGAAACCTCAATATACTGAAAACATCAATTCTCCAAATTGATCTTTAGACTCAATATAATTCCAAAGAAAATCCCAACAGGGTGATCTTGTGGAAGTAGAGACGTAGAATGATAGTTACCAGTGTCTAAGAAGTGCAGGGGAGGGGGGAAGATAAAGAGAAATCAGTTGATAGGTTCAAACATACAATTAGAAGGAATAAGTTCTCATGTTTGACAGCACAGTAGGGTGACTACAATTAATAACAATGTCTCACATATTCTAAAATAGCTAGAAGGGAGAACTAGAAATCTTCCCAGCACATAGAAACAATAAATGTTCAAGGTGATGGATACCTCAAATACCTGAACTTGATTACATATTCTCTGTATACAACAAAATATCACATGTACCCCATAAATATGTACAAAAAGAATGTATCCACAAAATAATTCTAACAAGATTATTTGTAGATATAGACAGGGTGCTTCTAAAATTTACATGAAAAAGTAAAGAAATTAGAATAGTCAAAGCCATTTTTAAAAAGAAAAAAAAAAGTTGGAAAGCATCCTACCAAATTTAAGTTTAAGTTTGTTAATATGTAAGAAATATTTAAAAGCTGTAGTAGTAGGAAAACCGGCCGAGCCCTGGGTGTGGGACAGAGTGCCTGTGTGTGTGTGTCCCCAAGGGCAGGAAGGTGGCAAAGGGAGGTGAATCCAAGTGGGTGGAGGGAAGGGAAAGGTGGGAAGAGAAAAAGGTGCGAGGAGGACCAAGTGGGAGGGTGGTGGCTCACTCAGGACCCACCGGGGGCAGCGCAATGAGGCGGGTGACCCTATTCCTGAACAGCAGCCCCAAGAACGGAAAGGTGGTTGCTGTATATGGAACTTTATCTGATTTGCTTTCTGTGGCCAGCAGTAAACTCAGCATAAAAGCCACCAGTGTGTATAATGAGAAAGGTGGACTGACTGATGATATTGCTTTGATCAGGGATGATGATGTTTTATTTGTGTGTGAGGGAGAGCCATTTATTGATCTTCAGACAGATTCTAAGCCTCCTGAAGGATTGTTAGGATTCCACACAGAATGGCTAACATTAAATGTTGGAGGGAGGTACTTTACAACTACACGGAGCACTTTAGCGAATAAAGAACCTGACAGTATGCTGGCCCACATGCTTAAGAACAGAGGTGTCTGGGGAAATAAGCAAGATCATAGAGGAGCCTTCTTAATTGACCAAAGTCCTGAGTACTTTGAACCCACTTTGAACTACTTGTGTCATGGACAGCTCATTGTAAATGATGGCATTAATTTATTGGGTGTGTTAGAAGAAGCAAGATTTTTTGGTATTGACTCACTGATTGAACACCTAGAAGTGGCAATAAAGAATTCTCAATCACCAGAGGATCATTCACCAATATCTCGAAAGGAATTTGTCCGATTTTTGGTAGCAACTCCAACCAAGTCAGAACTGTGATACCAGAGTTTGAACTTCAGTGGTGCTGATGTTTCTCGTTAGGACCTTCGATACATTAACTTCAAAATGGCCAATTTAAGCTGCTGTAATCTTGCACATGCAAATCTTTACTGTGCAAATCTTGAATGAGGTGATCTCTCTGGATCAGTGCTTGACTGTGCAAATCTCCAGGGAGTCAAGATGCTCTGTTCTAATGCAGAAGGAGCATCCCTGAAACTGTGTAATTTTGAGGATCTTTCTGGTCTTAAAGCCAATTTAGAAGGTGCTAATCTGAAAGGTGTGGATATGGAAGGAAGTCAGATGACAGGAATTAACCTGAGAGTGGCTACCTTAAAAAATGCAAAGTTGAAGAATTGTAACCTCAGAGGAGCAACTCTGGCAGGAACCAATTTAGAGAACTGTGATCTGTCTGGGTGTGATCTTCAAGAAGCCAACTTGAGAGGGTCCAACGTGAAGGGAGCTACATTTGAAGAGATGCTGACACCACTATACATGTCGCAAAATGTCAGATGAGAATTTTAGGGGCTAGAGGAAGATGTACAAGATGAAAACATTTTCCTTATCACTTTTCTTTCTCCACCCACTCAGTTGTCTAGAAGAAGTAACACTGTAAGGAAATTTTTAAAAAACATTGAGAGAATTATGCTTGCTCTCAGCGGTGCATAAGGGAAAAAATTGACTTTTTTTCCATATTCTGATTTTTAACAGAAAAGCACTCATTAACAGGTATACGGAAACTAGATATTGCTGCTTTTTGAATGGGGTAGGGGGGTTCCACTCAATACCAGAGGCAAGTTCCACTCAATACCAGACCAAGCAATTCTATCTATTTACACTATTAGCCTCGTTTTCCCATACGATCGGCACAGGCATAGGAAGATACTTCAAAACCAAAAAACCAAGGTACATCATTAATATTCATTTAATTCAAATACCAAATAATTTACGTAAGGCCAGCTTAGAAATCGATATTAAATCCAGATCTACTGCAATCAAAGCTTATACAATATGAGTGAATATGGCAGAGTTGCCTGATAAAAGACAATGTAATATATTGAAGCTAGAACCCTACAGTGGGTAATGAGGAATTTTAGACAGACATTTGATTACAGCCACCAGTAAATATATATAAAGTAAAAATAAAGGCATTTGGCTGATCTAAAATGTAATACCAATCAGTCAGCACCTGTGATTCTTTTACTTATATTTTTTGGGTTTTTTTAAAACAAATTTCAGCCCAATTTTCTTGAGTCATTATCTCTCTGCAGCAGCAGAGGAAGGGCCTGTACCTGCCTACCAATGACCTGGTGTCCTTATATCTACCCCAAGAACAGGGATACTAGCTGTGTCCAAATGGGTTCTGAATTCTACAGACTCATCAACATGAGGCAAGGAATCACTGAAAACCACTTTTGTCTCCTTTAGGAGAATGACATATCTTTAGTATTTTCGTGCTTATTCTTCTATATCTACATATGCAAAGCTTTCCTTAACAGTAAAGGGTACATATGCATAGTGGGAAGAGATCAGAACTTTACAAGGGAAGGAGAGCAACTTCAGAAATGAATTATTTTCTTTGCTTTATTACTTTTACCAAGACAGAAAGTATTGTATTGAGAGATAATCTATTTCCATAATCAGTATGTCTCTAAATTATATTTAAATCATTTCATTCTGTACTATATTTTCAGGAATTAGAGAATATGTTATTCATTCACTTGAAGGTACCTCTGTAGAAATAACCTAAAACTGCAGAAGGATCTGTAAAAGCTAAACATGGTGTGCTTAGAAACTGCAGATTTTAGATCTAATATATACTGCATTAATAAACGATATAAAGCGTTGAAAAGGGAAAAAAAGCTACAGTAATCAAGACAGAATGGTACTGTATCAGAAAAAGATAAACACATACCCATAAAACACAAGGGAAAGCCCCAAAATAAACTCACTCAAATATCATCAACTATTGATATTTAATATTTGACAAAGATGCAAAGGAAATTTAATAAAGAAAGGTCAGTTTTTCCAACTAATAATGCTGAAATAACTAATCAATCGTATGACAAAACAAGATAATCTCAACCTATTATTCATACTGTATACAAAAGTTAATGCAAAATGGATGACAGCCCTGAATCCGCAATCCAAAACAGTAAAACTCTAAGAAAAACTAGAGAAAATCTGTGTTTGGTAAAAAGCTCTCATGTACAACACTGAAAACAGAATCCAGAAGACATTACAACTGACACCAAAGAAATACAAAAGATCATTTGAGATTACTATGAACACCTCTATGCACACAAACTAGAAAATCTAGAGGAAATGGCTGAATTCCTAGGAGCATACAACCCCCAGAGCTTGCATCAGGAATGGAAATCCTGAACAAACCAATAGCAAGCAGTGAGAACGCATCAGTAATTTAAAAAATAGCCAACCAAGAAAAAAAAACAAAACTCAGGACCAGGTGGATTCATAGCAGAATTCTACCACACCTTCTAAGAAGAAGTGGTGCCAATCCTACTGAAACTATTCCAAAAGATTGAGAAAGAGAATGTGGTACATCTACACCATGGAATATTATGCAGCCACAAGAAAGAATGAGATTATGTCCTTTGCAGGGATGTGGATGGAGCTGGAGGCCATTATCCTTAGAAAACTAACACAGAAACAAAAGACCAAATACCGCCTGTTCTCACTTAAAAGCAGGAGCTAAATGATGAGAACACACAGAGACATAGAGGGGAAGAACACAAACTGGGGCCTATCAGAGGGTGGAGGGTGGGAGAAGGGAAAAAAAGCAGTAAATACAACTAGTGGGTACTAGGCTTACTACCTGAGTGATGAAATAATTTGTACAACCAACCCCCATAACACACGTTTACCTATGTAACAAACCTGCACATCCTGTACATGTACCCCTGAACTTACAGTTAAAAAAAAAAAAAGATAAGAAAAGATTGAGAAAAAGGAGGGAATCCTCTCTAACTCATTCTATGAAGCCAGTATTATCATCCTGATACCAAACTTAGGAAAAAATGTAACCAAAAAAAGAAAACTACAGCCCAATATCCCTGATGAACATACACGCAAAAATCAACAAAACACTAACAAACGTAATCCAGCAGCCCATCAAAAAGATAACTGACCATGATAAAGTGGGTTTCATCCAAGGGATGAAGGATTGGTTCAATATATGTGATATAGTTTGTGTATTTGTCCCCAGCCAAATCTCCTGTTGAATTGTAATCCTCAGTGCTGATGGTGGGGCCTAGTGAGAGGTGTTTGGATCATGGGGGTGAATCCTTCATGGATTAGTGCTGTCTTTGTGATAGTGAGTTCTCGCAAGATCTGGTCATTTAAAAGTGTGTAACAAGTCCCCGCTCACTCTCTCTCTCGCTTCTGCTTCCACCATGTGAAGTATCTGCTCCTGCTTCACCTTCTGCCACGAGTAAAAGCTTCCCCAGGCCTCCCCAAAAGCAGATGCTGGTGCCATGCTTCCTGTACAGCATGCAGAACCATAAGCCAGTTAAACTTCTTTTCTTATAAACTACCCAGTCTCAGGTATTTCTTTTCAGCAATGCAAGAGTGGCCTAATATGCAAGTCAATAAATGCAAATTCACCACATAAACAGAATTTAAAACAAAAACCATATGATTACCTCAATGGATGCATAAAAAACATCCGATAAAATACAGCATCCCTTTATGATAAAAACAAGCAACAAACTAGGCACAGAAGGAATATACTTCAAAATAATAAAAGCCATATACGACAAATCCACAGCCAACATCATACTAAATGGGGAAAAGTTGAAAAGAATCCCCACCTCTCCCAAGAATTGGAACAAGACCAAGTTGCCCACTTTTACCACACTTCTATTCATCATAATACTGGGAGTCCTAGCTAGAGCAATCAGGCAAGAGAAAAAAAATAAAGGGCAACCAAACTGGAAAATCAAATTAAGATCTGATTCTCAAATCAATCCCTTTTACAATAGCCGCAAAAAATAAAAAAAAAAGAAACCTAGCAGTATACTTAACCAAGGAGGTAAAAGATCTCTACAAGGAGAACTACAAAACACTACTGAAAGAAATCACAAACGACACAAACAAATGTAAATATGTCCCATGCTCATCAATTGCAAGAACCAACATCATGAAAATGATCATACTGCCCAAAGCAATCTACAGATTCAATGCAATTCCTATCAAAATACCAACATCATTTTTCACAGAATCAATCCTAAAATTCATATGGAACTAAAAAAGAGCCTGAATAGCCAAAGCAATTCTAAGAAAAAGAACAAATCAAGAGGTATAACATTACCTAACTCCAAATTATATTGACAAGGCTACAGCAACCAAAACAGCATAGTGCTGGTATAAAAGTAGATATGCAGACCAACAGAACAGAATAGAGAACCCAGGAATAAAGCCAAATACTTACAACCAACTGATCTTTGACAAAGCACACCAAAACATAAATTGGAGAAAGAACATCCTATTCAATAAATGGTGCTGGGAAAACTGGACAGCCACAAGCAGAAGAATAAAACTGTATGCCTACAAAAATGAACTCAACATGGATTAAAGCAAACTTGTCCAAACCACGGCCCGGAATGGCTTTGAATGTGACCCAACACAAATGTGTAAACTTTCTTAAAATACTACAAGATCTTTTTGCAATTTTTTTTAAGCTCATCAGCTACCATGTTAATATATTTTATGTGTGTCCCAAGACAATTCTTTTTTTTCCAATGTGGCCCAAGGAAGCCAAAAGACTGGACATCCCTGTATTAAAGAGGTAAATCTGAGACCTGAACCCATAAAAATTCTACAAGAAATCCTAGGAAAAACTTTTCTGGAAACTGGCCAAGAATTTATGACTAAGACTCCAAAAGCAAATAAAACAAAAATAAATAAATGGGAACTAATTAAACTTAAAAGCTTCTGCACAACAAAAGAAATAATCATCAGAGTAAAGAGACAACCCACAGAATGGGAAAAAATATTTGCAAACTATGCGCCCAACAAAGAAAGCACTAATATCCAGAATCTACGAGGAACTCAAACAAATCAGCAAGAAAAAAAAAATCCCATCAAAAAGTGGACAAATGACATGAAGACACTTCTCAAAAGAAGATATAAAAATGGCCTAGGCCAGGTATGGTGGCTCATGCCTGTAATCCCAGCACTTTGGGAGGCCAAGGCGGGCTGATCACCTGAGGTCAGGAGTTCAAGACCAGCCTGGCCAACATAGTTAAACCTTGTCTCTACTAAAAGTACAAAAAATTAGCCAGGGGTGGTGGTGCACACCTGTAATCCCAACTACTATCCCAGCTACTCGGGAGGCTGAGGCAGGAGAATAGCTTGAACCCGGGAGGCAGAGGCTGCGGTGAGCCGAGATCACGCCATTGCACTCCAGCCTGGGCAACAAGGGTGAAACTCTGTCTCAAAAAAAAAAAAAAAAAAAAAAGCCAACAAATATATGATAAAATGCTCAACATCACTAATCACTGGGGGAATGCACATTAAAACCAAAATGAGATGCCACCTTAGTCCAGCCAGAATGGCCATTATTAAAAAGTGAAAAAACAATAAATGTTGGTGTGCATGTGGTGAAAAGGGAACACTTATACACTGCTAGTGGAAATGTAAACTAGTACAACCTCTATGGAAAACAATATGGAGATTTCTCAAAGAAGTAAATCTACCGTTCGATCCAACAATCCCACTACTGCGTATCTACCCAAAGCAAAAGAAGTCATTATATCAAAAAGACACCTGCACACTTATGTTTATTGCAGCACAGTTCACAATTGCAAAGGTATGTAACCAACCAAAATGCCCATCAATTGATGAGTAAATAAAGAATATATGGTATGTATACACCATGAAAAAGTACCCAGCCATAAAAAAGAACGAAATAATGTCTTTTGCATCAACTTGGATGGAGCTGGAGACCATTATTCTAAGTGAGGTAACTCAGGAATGGAAAACTAAATACTGTATATCCTCACCTGTAAGTGGGAGCTAAGCTATGGGTACACAAAGGTATATACAGTGGTACACTGGAAACTCAGAAGGGCCTAAGGAGGGGAATGAGGGATAAAAAAACTACATATTGAACACAATGTACACTACTCAGATTATGGGTGCACTAAAATCTCACACTTCACCACTGTACAATTCATTCATGTAAATAAAAACCATTTGTACCCCAAAAGCTATCGAAATTTTTAAAAATATTTTTAAAAACAATCTATAAAGAAAAAAATTGATAAATTAGAATTTGTTAAAATTTTAAAAACTTCTGCTTTACAAGGTGAATGAACAGAAAAGCCACAGACTGACTCACGCCTGTAATCCCAGCACTCTGGGAGGCCAAGACGGGTGGATCGCTTGAGCCCAGGAGTTCAAGACCAGCCTGAGCAAAATGCCAAACCCGTATCTATAAAAAATACAAAACATTAGCCAGGAGCGGTGGTGTGCACCTATAATCCCAGCTGAGGTGGGCGGATCGTTTGAGCCCAGGCTGGCGAGGCTGCAGTGAACCGAGATTGCACCACTGCGCTCCACCATGGGTGACAGAGTAAGAGAAAGAGAGACGAGAGAGAGAGAGAGAGAGAGAGAGAAAGAGAGAAAAAAATATTTCCAAATCACATATTTAAAAAAGGACTTAAGTTGAGAATATATATATTTTTTTTAAAAAAAAAACTGAAAAACAAACATTAACAAAATGAACACTTCTCTCTTCCTCAATCTGAGCAGAAAAAAATTGAATATAGACACTTCATTAAAAAAAGATATGAGAAAGACAAACACAGGCCGGGTGTGGTGGCCCATACCTGTAATCCCAGCACTTTGGGAGGCGAAGGTGGGCAGATCACTTGAGGTCAGGAGTTCGAGACCAGCCTGGCCAACATGGTGAAACCCCATCTCTACTAAAAATACAAAAATTAGCCAGGCATGGTGGTGGACACCTGTAATCCCAGCTACTTGGGAGGCTGAGGCAGGACACTCACTTGAACCTGGGGAGTGGAGGTTGCAGTGAGCCGAGACTGCACCACTGTACTCCAGCCTGGGTGAGACAGCAAGACTTCATCTCAAAAAAAAAAAAAAAAAGAATGACAAACATGAAAAGATGCTCAACATCATTCATCATGGGGGAATGCAAATTAAAACAACAATGAGATCCCACTAAACACCTATTTGAATGGCTAAACTACCAAAAACTAACAATACCAATTGCTAGTGAGGCTACAGAGCAACGGAAACTCTCATTCATTTCTGGTGGGAATGTAAAATGGTCTAGCCACTTTGGAAGACAGTTTCACAGTGTCTTATAAAGCTAAATACAGTCTAACCACACGATCAGCAATCACACCCCTAGGTATTACTGATTTGAAAACATGTTCACACGAAACCTACACACAAATGTTTGTAACAACTTTCTTCATAAAGTTTTGTTGATAAGACATATTTTGACAATGGTACAGATGTGGGGTGTGAGGGAAAAGGGAGAAGTCAAGTTTAACTTACAGGTTTTTGGCTTCCTCAACTGGTGAATGGCAATGCCATTTACTGAGAAATAAAGACAACCAACTGCAGAAGGAATAGGTCTAGGAAGAAAAGTCACAATTTCCTTTTTTGACATGTTAAGGTGAGATACATCTAAATTTGTCAAGTAGGTAGTTGGTAATACTGGGCAGGTGAGAAAATAGAGTAAAATCTATAAATTTGTATGTAATTAGTGTCTATACATGATATTTAAACTCACGTATCCAGAGGCAGAAGCATAATACAAAAGAGGGCTCAACACCAAGCCCTGGGATATTCCAATATTTAGAAGTTGAATAGAAAAGGAGTGGTGAAAAAACAAGAGTGAAAAGGAACATACAGTGAGGTAAGAAGAAAACCAAGAGAGCACAGTAAATTCAAAGTCAAGTAAAGAAGCTGTTTCAAGGAAGTGACTGTAATCAGCTGTGTCAACTGCTACTGAGAGTTACAGTATTACCAGAGCTGAGAACTGACCATTAGAGTGCCATGAAATTATTTTCATAAGCAAATGAATAGAGTGCCATGAATAGAGAAGTAAAATTCATCTCAATTTTGTGCAACCAGCCGGGTGCAGTGGCTCACGCCTGTAATCCCAGGACTTTGGGAGGCTGAGACTGGCAGATCACTGGAGACCACGAGTTCAAGACCAGCCTGGACAACATGGCGAAATCCCACTTCTACTAAAAATACAAAAATTAGATAGGTTTAGTGGAGCACGCTTATAATCCCAGCTACTCGGGAGGCCGAAGCATGACAATCACTTGAACCCAGGAAGCAGAGATTGCAGTGAGCCAAGATTGCACCACTGCACTCTAGCCTGGGTGACAGAGTGAGACTCTGTCTTAAAAAAAACAAAAACAAAACAAAAAACAAAACAAAACAAAAATCTGTGCAAAGTACTGAAAAATAAAATGATTGAAATCCAAAGGATTTCTAAGGGTCCCATTAATCTCTTTTGAAAGTAGAAATTTGTCAGCCTATGCTTAAGAAAAAAAATAATTAATTAAAAAAAGAGAAAAAGAAAATACCTATTATCGAGGGCAAACAACTTCAGGGCAAAGAAATAGCTCATTGTACTCCCTCCAAGTTCTCAGTATAGATAAATTTGGGCTGAAGGCCAGATTGCATGTGGAAGGAAAGGAAAAGGAAGAGGGAAGAAGGAAGGGAAGGGAAGAGGGAAGGGACGGGAAGAGGGAAGGGAAGGGAAGGGAAGAGGGAAGGAAAGGGAAGACGGAAGGGAAGACGGAAGGGAAGGGAAGACGGAAGGGAAGGGGAGGGGAGGGGAAGGAAAGGGAGGGAAGGGGAGGGAAGAGAAGGGAAGAGGGAAGGGAAGAGAAGGGAAGAGGGAAGGGAAGGAGAGGGAAGGGAAAGGAAGGGAAGGGAAGGGAAGGGAAGGGAGAAGGGAAGGGAAAAGGGAGGGAAAAGGGAGGGAGGAAGGGAGGAAGGGAAAAGGGAGGGAGGAGGGAGGGAGGACGGAGGCAGGGAGTGAGGGGGGAAGGGAGGGAAGGAGGGAGGGAGTGAAGCAAGGGGAGTGAAAGAAAAGAAAGAAAATAATTTCTAGTGACTAGCAGTTAACAGGGATCTGGTCTGATTTTTGCCCCATTAGATATCTGCCTCTGAGCAAGGAAAACAGTTCATGATTTGCAATAAAAGAAACATTCCAATAATCCAAGACATGCCCAGCCTTTGAGGACTTAGATCCTAAACTACCTTGTCTTCCCCAATCCTGTACACTACACCACACTCTCAGTCTCCTCCTCTGCTTAACTAAGCTCCATCTCCACTGACATCTCTGCCTAGTCTCTTAATCCAATGCATAGCCTGCTTATCTCCCAGTCAGTTCCTAGTTTACCAGCTTCCTCTCCTCATTCCCAGACTCAGGAATTCTACAGATGGCTGCTACTCAATTCCATCCTTAGAACCATACTTCTTGTACTTTGTCTAAACAGCAACCCAACAACTCACTCAACCCATGCAGGTCTTAAAGGCAGACCCCAGAAAGCAGATCTTTTACTGATATTTATTGATTAGAGTTGAAATGTCATCTTGAAATAGAAAGGATATTTTTTAATAAAAGAAAACTACCCCTATTGCAGAAGACATTAGTGAGTCCGGAATTGGTTCCTTCTGGTGGGTTCTTGGTCTCACTGACTTCAAACATGAAGCCATGGACCCTCGCAGTGAGTGTTACAGTTCTTAAAGATGGTGTGTCCGGAGTTTGTTCCTTCAGATGTTCAGACGTGTCTGGAGTTTCTTCCTTCCAGTGGGTTCGTGGTCTGGCTGACTTCAGGAGTGAAGCTACAGACCTTCACAGTGAGTGTTTACAGCTCATAAAGGTAGTGCGGACCCAGAGTGAGCAGCAGCAAGATTTATTGTGAAGAGTGAAACAACAAAGCTTCCACAAGGTGGAAGGGGACCCTAGCAGGTGGCCGCAGCTGGCTGGGGTGGCCAGCTTTTATTCCCTTATTTGGCCCTGCCCACATCCTGCTGATTGGTCCATTTTACAGAGCACTGATTGGTCCATTTTTACAGAGTGCTGATTGGTGCATTTAAAAACCTTTAGTTAGACACAGAGCGCTGATTGGTGTTTACAATCCTTTAGCTAGACAGAAAAGTTCTCCAAGTCCCCACCCGACCCAGAAAGTCCAGCTGGCTTCACCTCTCATTAGGATAAAAGGACATGTGGTCACCTTTACTGTTAAGTACCCAGAATAAGAACACAGATAGTAGGTTAAACAGAAAAAACCTACAAGACTGTGAATGTTGTTTCTTATTTGTAAAGACAGGAGCATGACAAAGGCAATGGGAATGTTAAGTGCCCTTGTGTTAAAACAGTGACCAAAATTAGTCATAACAAAATGAAGTTCAACTAAGGATTCTTAAATGGGTCTAAACAGATTCAGTACCATGGCTAACATTAGTGGAACAATTTTTAAAGAGACACCTATTAAAGAACAGTTAGTGACTAAACACTTTTTCACCAAATAAACTACTTTTTCTCTCTTCTTCTCTTATCTAAACATAGGCACTCCTGAAAAATATCTCTTCCTTTATTTAACAGCCTTAACTGGAAATAGCCTAGAAGAAAGAATTAAGCAACTATTTATTTCTCATAATATGCTATACTTTGAGAGAGGACATTAATTATCCATGACCAACACTGGTTTCCTCAAAACACACACACACACACGCACACACAGAGAGAGAGAGAAAGAGAGAGAGAGAGACAGAGAGAGAGAGAGAGATTGCTGATAATCTGTCTGTAATCTGTCTGTACTCTTGTGGCTACCCCAATGACAAGAGTTATAAAAACAGCTCCCTTTGTAACAGTGCCATCTGTAGTTACTGAATGATAGTACCCATGTCTTTGGCATGTTGAGCTAACAAAGCCTACCCCCAAGAAGAGACGAAATGCAGCAGAAAATAGTAGGGAATATACTGGGAACTCAGATCCAAAAGTTCTTCTTAACTAGAGTCCATTCACCACCTTTCAGGAATTATCAAATCTCCTGAAATGGTCAACAAAATTTTGTGTGAATACATTTTGCTGGGGAGAATACTCACAGCTTAAATTCAGGAATTTGCACACATTTTTTCTAAAGGGTCAGATCACATTTTAGGCTTTGTGGGCCACATGCTCTCTGCTATAACTGCTCAACTCTACCACTGCAATTCAAAGGGAGTCACAGGGAATAGTAAATTAATGGATGTGTCTATGTTCCAATAAAACTTTTATTTACAAAAACAGGGTGGTGGCTGGATTTGCCCCAAGGCCATGGTTTGCCAACCCTAACACACTCTTAGTCATTTGCTTGCATAAATCAAGGATTCTAAAGTCCAAGTCTAATTCCTGAGTAATTTTAATATCCATTTGAATACCTCAAAAACAAATTCAATCTTCCTTGGCCTACTCAATTCTGATGACTTGTTACAAGATATTTCAGCAGTGCCAACTATGGCTAATTCTGCCACTATGATGAATGGTCATAATATGCTTCTAAAATCCTGAACTCTCAATATTTACTGATTTCACAAATATTTATCACCAAATATGTTTTAGGCTCTAGATATCACACTTACTGGCCACACAACCTCCTATCTTGCAGTTTTTTGAATTCTTAAATTTTCAATATCCTAAACTTGAACCACTCTCTCAGCATAATCCTGAGTGTCCTTTTGTTGAATCTACAATGAAGTGCTTTTATTCCAAAATAACCTCCCCCGTTCTCCCCCACAGTCACCGTAGTCCATCCAAATACCTAGGCTCCTGAATAAGACTCAATAATAGGATATGAACATGCAGAATGATTGTTTCTACAAATTTACATTTTGTAGCCCGTAATACTTCCATAATTCTTCCAGTAATGTTTCTCTCACAACCATCAACAGCTGTTCTATGTCTTTACAATTCTACTGAAGGCCCTATCCCAATATCTCCCAATACAAAACTAGGAAATGTCTCTGCTAATAGATGGAGGCATTATTTATTTCCTATCTAAAGCTACCACTTGTAAATATAGCTGCATATGAGCTCATTCTTATCCCTTCCATTCCCAGTGCAAAAGTACTCCAGCCAGACGCGGTGGCTCACACCTGTAATCCCAGCGCTTTGGGAGGCCAAGGTGGGTGGATCATTTGAGGTCAGGAGTTTGAGACCAGCCTGGCCAACATGATGAAACCTCGTCTCTAATAAAAATACAAAAATCAGCCAGGCATGGTGGTGGGCGCCTGTAATCCCAGCTACTTGGAAGGCTGAGGCAGGAGAATTGCTAGAACCGAGGAGACAGAGGTTGCAGTGAGCAGAGATCACGCCACTGTGCGACAGAGTGAGACTCCATCTCAAAAAAAAAAAAAAAGTATTCCCTCCTCCTACCCAAAAGCTAACTCCTGCTCTTTGTTTGATCACAATCCCTAACAACTCCTCAAGGACTTTCATCATTACTTAATATGTTTGGTTTTTACAGAACTGCATTAGTTTTCTATTGCTCTGTAACAAATTACCAAAAACCTAGGGACTTAGTACACCCCCGATTTATTACCTAACAGCTGCGTAGGTCAGAAGTCTGGCACAACGTAGCTAGATTCTCTGCTCAGGATCTCACAGACTGAAATCAGGATGTTAGTAGAACTGTACTATTTTCTAGAGGTTCTGGGAAATAATCTGCTTCTAAGTTTATTCTGGTTGCTGGCACAATACAAGTTCCTTGTGGTTGTAGAACTGTGATCCCTATTTGCTTGCTGCCTGTCAGCTGGGGCTACTCTTAGCTTTCTAGACACTATGTGCAATCTCCATTAGATGCAACATGAGAAAGATTCTCCTTTGCTGACCCTGAAGATGGAGGGAACTATGTGGCAAGGAATGCATTAGGAATGCTGACCTAGTAGCGTGCAGTCTTACTGACACCCTGATTTCAGTCTGTAAGACCCTCAGCAGAGAAATGTAGCCACATTGTGACAGACTTCTGACCTAAACAGCTGTTAGGTAATAAATTGGGGGTGTCCTAAGTCCCTGGTTTTTGGTAATTTGTTACAGAGCAATGGAAAATTAATGCAGTTCTGTAAAAAACAAACATATTAAGTAATGATGAAAGCCAAACCCACAAATCTTTGCAAAACAACCTGTTCTTTATCTATAGCTGTTGTTTAACTTGTTAAGGAGCAACACTCTTAAGTTTCCTAGAGATCACCTGGTTTGGTTAAGAAGATCTGTGAGGCACACCCTTAATTTCTTGGAAGAGTCCAGTGTGACTGAATACTCTCATCTTTTGATCTTTCTGAAGTTATTATACAGCCACATCCCTGGCTTTCTCCATACCATGCTTTCAGAAGTTATTGCTATATGTTAGCATCCTTTGTCATCTCGATAGGCTAAAAATTAACTAAATCATCTAGTCTTGGTTCCATTTTAACAAAACTTCCCTTGGTTTTCTCATATTTTACTATAAGGAGCAAGAAGAAACCAGGCAGCACCTTCAACATTTTGCTTAGAAATCTCCTTGCCTATATATTCAAATTCATCATTCACAAGTTCTGGTTTCATCTTCAAAACCAGCAGCAGAGAATCTCCCTGACATCAAGTCCCTCCTACACTTAGAATACCTTTTGCCAGGAAGAGCCCAACTGCTTTTAAGTGCTCACCTGATAAGGCTGGATCCACTGAAGACAATTTTCTTTCTTAAAGTCCATTGTGTCACACAATGTAATCATAGGAGTGACTAGCCCATTATACTTATAGTTCAAAACTACATTCAAGGAGAAGTGCAGGGACTCTTAGGAGCCATCTTAGAATTCACCCTACAACAAGAGCTTTGGGTGTAGCAATTCTGAAACTACTTTCCATGTACTGTAACACTGAACAAATGAGTAAATATAATTATAATGTTAAAAGCCACGTTCTTCACTGTTGGAGAATTGAATTACGAATATGGAACGGGAAAAGGCTAGAAAGTTGGATTAGAATTAGATGTATCCAAATGAACTCATAATTTTTTACTTATTTTAATTTTTGGAATGGTTTATCTCCCTCCTAGCTTTGTCTTTTGAGGCTAGAAGCAATGACAACCAACAGCAATGAATATATCCAGAGTACCAAATCTTAATTTCTAAATTGACTTCCCTGTTGAATGAAGCCATGGATCACTAGAAAAGTAGGTAGGATCAAATTAGGGAAAGTATAAGATGACCCTGGAACATCTTGTTGTGCCAAAATGTAAGAAAGTACTCCGAAAATGATGGGGACATGTCAAAAGGGCAGAAACCAATGTTAAGAAGTTTCTATTAAAGTTTCTGTAAATATTTAGAAAATGGAAAGAAATAAAATGTACTTCAAATCATTCAATTTTTTAGTTATATCTATTATTAAAACCTTAAGTTAACAGTTTTCTTTTGCTCAAGAAAACAAAAATAAACCCAGAACAGTTATTTTAATAAAAATTAAATATTTTAAGTTCTTAAGAGAAAGTATTCACCAGTAAAAAGACATGACTAATATATTTCATCTCCAAATAATAAGTGCCATTTTTTTGGAATAGCTGGGTATCAGAATGACTACACGTACTATTCAAAAATAAATAAAACATCTGAAAACTCTTCTAACTTCCATGACTAAGATCCACTAATGGAGATATCTCCCACTAAAATGTCCAAGCATTCTGAGGTATCCTGAACCTGCTTTCTCCACCTTAGTCATGTAATTTAAAAATAAATGGCAAAGAATTGCTTTCATGTTGAAAAGAAAAAGAGTTGAAGACAATCCTGGAGAAAGGCACTTAACAATATCAGCTCTAGATGAACTGATAAAAGAAAGCTTATGGGGGACTTCAAGATGGCTAACTAGAAGCACCAGACACTCACCTCCTCTACAAAGAAAAGCTTAATGAGTAGATAATCACACTTCAAATACGGCATCAAAGAGAGAATGTTAGAATTCAGCAGAGAAGTGACAGGCACTGAAGAAAGCAAGGCACAGAGCCCAGCCAGGACCAGCTGGGAGCCCTAAGAGGCTCCTCAGTGTGGGGAAAAGGTGAGTAAAAGATTCCCAGCATCCAGATTCTCCCTGTAGATACCTGCAATCCTAGCCATAGCACAGTCCCTTAACCCTGACAAGCTGAGACTGGTATAAACAAGCTTCTAAAGAGGAAGCTCACAATAGGTTCCACGCACACCTGGAAACCCAAGCACCTGCAGCATGGCACGAATTTGAGAGCCCAGACCCCACCAGTCTGTTTTCTTTCTGGGGCCAAACAGTACCTGCATCTCCACATCCCTGGAGGCCCCATGACATCCCCTCATACCCACTGAGAGGGTTGTAGCACATGACACCAGTTGGACCCAGGAGAGCAGCAATATCCCCAGCACTCTGGATCACACAGCATCCAGTACACTGAAGAAAGGACAATGCAAAGCTCTGTGGATGCTGCCTCAAGGACAAAGGGAGCCAAAGCCCAGACCCACCTGCCTCAGGTCACTGCCACTGAGAGTAACCTTGCCCACCCACCCCCGGCAGCAAAGCCCCAGCACACCCACACATGCTCTAAGGGCAGGCTCTCCCTGCCTGCTGCTGCAGCCAGGGACCAGAGCCTAAGAATCACCTGCCTGGGGCAGGTACCACAGACAGCAACCCTGCTACCCACAACAGCAGCACTGTGGTACATGTGCCTTGAGGACAGGCTCACCCTAGCCAATGCAGCCAATGCCACAGGGAATAGGGGAAGTGGAGACAAAGCATGTGCTCTCCAGAGACTGAGATGTATCTGCCTGGGATGGCTACCACTGGCATCAATCTCCCTCACCACCAACCCCACCACCTCTGTCATTGAGCCTTCCCCTTAGCAGAGCTGTTCATTTCCACATGCCCTGAGGACAGACTCTCCCTGCCTACTACTGCTGCTGCAACCACCACCCAAGGACACTATCCAGGACATGGTGATCACCCTGCCCTGCCCAACACAGCCTGCATTTGTGCACAACATCAGAGGCCTTAAGGACAAGCTCACAAGGCCTGGCACCAGCAACCCCAGTGCTCTCTATCACACTGCCCAGGGGCCTATGGATTCCCCTGCACCATCAGTCACCTCAGGCACATGCACATAAAGAGACCAAACAGCCCCAGAATGCCTGCCGCACCACAGCACGCCATCTGAAGGCCTAGGAATTGCCCCCGTCCCACCTACCACAGCCTATACCCATTTGGACCATCAGGAGGACCTGATGACAGCCCCAAAATGCCTGACACTGGGGGGAAGGGGGAGGGATAGCACTGGGAGATATACCTAATGCTAGATGACGAGTTAGTGGGTGCAGCGCACCAGCATGGCACACGTATACATATGTAACTAACCTGCACATTGTGCACATGTACCCTAAAACTTAAAGTATAATAATAAAAAAAAAAAGCCTGACACTGTCACCCCCTGAGTGCCCTACCACACCACCCTAGACCTGACAATGTCACCCCAACCAAGTGCCCTACCACACCACCCTACCATATAGCCTAGGATTGCTGTGCCCCAATGGTCACTCCAAGCAGGAGTGTGTACTACCAGATGGCATAATAACAGGCCAGAAAACCTACTGCCAGTGCCTAAGCATGCCATCTAAAGGCCTGGGGGTTCACCCTGCCCAGTCTACCACTGCTTATATCTATCTACACCCCCTAGGGGCTGGAGGACAAGGTTGCTCAGCCTGCCACCACCACCAAACCTGGCACCCAGCTATGTGTACCACCTGGGGGTCTGAAGACCAGGCTGCCCAGTCTGTCACAGCCACCACTAACATCAGTGTGTGCTACCTGGAAGCCCAGGTGTTGCCCTGCCACTATACTGCCATCACCAACACCATGCACAATGCTCGGGGGCCCAACCCACCCACTCAACTCACCACTGCCACTACTGGCACCTCAAAAAGCCACCTGGAGGCCCAAATATCAGCCTGTCTGAACCTACTAACACCAGTGCTCATATACTGTGCGCAAGGGCCCAAGAACAGGGACATTCAGCCCAACATTGCCACCACTGGGGCCAGAAGACTGGCCCACCTGGCATTGCCACACCTAATTAAACCTCACCACAGCCTCCACTAACAAATTCACCTAAGCCTCTGAGGAAAACACACACACCACTGACAGGGTTTAAAGCCAAAGAAGTCATATGGAGACTACACTACTACACACATCCAGAATCAATGCTGAAGTGCCCTACCTAACCAACACCATAGATACATCTACAGGAAAAAGTATTCCTCTATGAAAGCCAATCCAAAAAACTGGAAGAAGTAACTGTTACAAGAGTTGCACAGATAACAATGTAAGAACACAAGAAACACAAAAAAGCAAGGAAAAGTGACACCTCCAAGGGAACACAATAATTCTCCACCAACAGATTCCAGTGAAAAGAAAATATGAAATGTCTGAAAAAAATTCGAAATCGTAGTCTAAAAGAAGCTCAGTGATATACAAGAGAACACAGATAAACAATACAAAGGAACCAGAAAAACAATTCGGGATATGAATGAGAATTCACCAAAGATAAATAAATTACAAAAACAAAATCTTAGAATAATTCAATAAACGAAATAAAAAATACAACTGAAAGCTTCAACAAGAGACTAGATCAAGCACAAGAAAGAATTTCAGAACTTGAAGACAGGTCTTTCCAAACAGCCCAGTTAGACAAAAAAAAAAAAAAAAGTAAAGAACAAAAAAGAATAAAGAAAGCCTACATAATGTATGGGACACCATAAAGCAACCAAATATCTGAATTTTGGGTGTTCCAGGAGGTGAAGAGATCAATGGCATAGAAAACCTATTTAATAAAATAATCGTTGAAAACTTTTCAAGTCTAACAGGAGACTTAGACATACAGATACAAGAAGGTAGGAGATTCCCATATAGATACAACCCAAAAAGGTCTTTTTAGTGGCACATTATAGTCAGATTGTCAAAAGTCAAAGACAAAGAGGAAATTCTAATAACAGAAAAAAAAAAAGTCTAGTCACATATAAGACCACACCCATCAGACTTAACAGTGGATTCCTAAGCACAAACCTTATAGGCCAGAAGAGAATGAAATGATATTGTCAAAGTGCTGAAAGGAAAAAAAAAAAAAAAAAAAAGCCACCCAAGACAAGTACACTCAGCAGTTATAATGAAAGAGAAATAAAGTCTTTCTCAGGCAAACAAAAGCAGGAAATTCATCACCACTAGGCCAGGCCTACAAGAAATGTTTAAAGGAGTCCTATACCTGGAGGCAAAAGAATAACAACTATGGGCTGGATGCGGTGGCTCATGCCTGTAATCCCAGAACTTTGGGAGGCCTAGGCAGGCAGATCACGAGGTCAGGAGCTCAAGACCAGACTGGCCAACATGGTGAAATCCCGACTCTACTAAAAATACAAAAATTAGCCGGGTGTGGTGGTACGTACCTGTAGTCCCAGCTACTCGGGAGGCTGAGGCAGGGGAATCACTTGTACCCGGGAGGAGGAGATTGCAGTGAGCTGAGATCGCACCACTGCACTCTAGCCTGGTGACAGAACCAGACACCCTCTCAAAAAAAAAAAAATATATATATATATATATTTATATATACATACCCATATATAAAATGATATAAAGAATAGAGATACAAATTTAATAATATAACAATTTAACAATATAATTAGGAGGGCCTGCTTACATATGAAGTATATAATATTTTATCATGATAGATTAGATATATTATTAATAAATTGCTTCCTTTAACACCCTATTCATTGAATTTTCCAGTAAACCACAATTACTAATTACTCCTGAAATCAGAAAAGAGGTTAAAAAGATTTTATAACAGTATCCTATGAAATCTACTACTTTCAAGTAATAGTAGTTGAATTACCAAAACCCATCACTCAAGCCAATGACTACAATTAAGATATCAGTAACATTTCCTAGATAAACAAAGTCAATTAATTATATTTGCATCTGGGAAATGGAGAAAGTACATATAAGCCATGATTTTGAAGTCAAAAGAGAGAGAATATTTGGCAAGGAGGGGTGAGTTATAGTATGTAATTATAACATATAGTAGTTTTTTGTATGCTGGTAACTAATTTTAATTTCCTACACTTTTATGTAGATTTCTGCTATTCTTGTCCTACTTTCCTAATCATCTTTCTATATGGATGACTACATAAGCCTGAGAATACCAAAAGAGACAGACACAGAACCAATCGGATTCCTTTCTTCTTGAAGCTTCTGCACAGCAAAAGAAACTCTCAACAGAGGGAACAGACAACCTACAGAATGGGAGAAATTTTTGCAACAATGCATGTGACAAAGATCTAATGTCCAACACTGATAAGGAACTTAAACAAATTTACAAGAAAAAAAAAATCTCATTAGAAAGTGGGCAAAGAACATAAACAGACACTTTAAAAGAAGACACATGCGGCCAACAAGCATACGAAAAAAAGCTCAATATCACTGATCATTAGAGAAATGCAAATCAAAACCACAATGGCATACCATCTCACACCAGTCAGAATGGTTATTATTAAAAAGTCAAGGCCAGGCATGGTGGCTCACGCCTATAATCCCAGCACTTTAGGAGGCCAAGGCAGGCGGATCACATGAGGTCAGGAGTTTGAGACCAGCCTGGACAACCTGGCGAAACCCCGTCTCTACTAAAAATACAAAAATTAGCCCAGCGTGGTGGCGGGCGCCTGTAATCCTGGCTACTCAGGATGCTGAGGCAGGAGAATCACTTGAACCCAGAAGACAGAGGTTGTAGTGAGCCGAGATCATGCCACTGCACTCTCCAGCTTAGGTGACAGAGCGAGACTCTGTCTCAAAAAAAAAAAAAAATTATATTTGAATTTTGTTTAAATCGCTAACACATACTGGGCATTCAATAACAAAAGAAAGGACATGAGATTGTGATCCTTATGAGGGTTTGAGAGGCACTTCACTAGGGTTCAACATAGAGCAGTCTGAAACATACTGTAATAATTTAATCCAATGGCTCATCTACAGCACCTAAAAAGATTACAGCAGATTCTCATTATTCAGTGTAGTTACGGTCTAGAAAGTTCCATGAACGAATAAAAAGTTAGGTTTCAGCAAGCTACTGGTCACATTTTTGTAAACTTACCAACACCTACTTTTGTTGTATGTGTGCTTATTTAATATATATTGTTGGCCAGGCACAGTGGCTAATGCCTGTAATCCTAGCACTTTGGGAAGCCAAGGCAGGCGGATCACTTGAGGTCTGGAGTTCGAGACCAGCCTGGCCAACGTGGTGAAACCCCGTCTCTACTAAAAATACAAAAAAAAAAAAAAAAAAAAAAAAATTAGCCAGGCATGGTGGTGCATGCCTGTAGTCTTAGCTACTCGGGAGGCTAAGGCAGGGGACTCGCTTGAACCCAAGAGGCAGAGGTTGCAGTGAGCCAAGACTGCACCACTGCACTCCAGCCTGAGCAACAGAGTGAGATTCTATCTCAAAAATAATAATAATAATAATTAAATGAATGAATAAATAAATAATATATATTGTTCATTCATTAACATTGAACTCACAGCCAATGGCACTACAGCACTCACGCCTGAATGAAGTTTATTTAATGCATCTATTTTCTCTGTAAGGCACATCACAGACTTCTTGGACTTGTGAATGCTAAGCAGCATTTCAGCACTATGCTTGGGGGTTAATTTAAATGGCAAAACAACCAACAAACAGTACAAAAATAGGAAAAGCATGGCATTAAATAGACCACAAAAAGGATACCTGACTATTGTATGAGAGCTGAAAAAGAAGGCAGAATATCACCTTGTTCAAACTCAAATTCTTTGACACTCTATGCAAACACATGACTATGAAAGTGCTGTGAGTACTGATTTTGGGGTTACAAAAAATAGTAGGTGAGTTCACAAATACAAAAGCTGAAAACAAGGAGGATCGACTGTATTTTCGTAGACAATCTAATCTCATAGAAGATTTCAATTCAGACAAAAATCATGAGAGTTACTGTATTACAACAGGGCACTAGATGGGGGAAAAGAGTAAAAATCAGAATTAAAACAAACGTTCAAAATTCTGCATCAACCATATCCAGTTACACTTTAATATGTTTGTGGCAGACGACATTATTGTTCCCAACTCATCACCCCTCCCTATATCTACAACCTTTCCCCAAGACAATGCAGTTCCTCCTGCTAGAGATCAGGTATATTTATCTATACTATCAATGTTAGCCATGGACAAGGTATGTGCTTTGGCTGACTGAATGTTAGTGGACATGATAGAAGCAATGGCTTAAAATGTACTTCCAGAACTGGAGTTTCCTTGTGATTCTATCACTGTGACAAAAACACATCCTCAGGTAGTCCACTGATCCAAGGGGGAACAAACACACAGAAAACATACCTAGACTCTATCTGCAGCTTGCAGCCTCACCAAGCCAAGAACAGTCAACTCACAGATATGTTAGCAAAAATAAATGTGTTTCATACCTTAAGTTTTATATAATTACTGACCTGTAGTTAACTGATATATAATATACTTTAATCTTAAAATATCATTATCCCATTAAAAATATTTACATTAAAAACTGAGACCTCTCCCTCTCCCTCTCCCCACGGTCTCCCTCTCCCTCTCTTTCCACGGTCTCCCTCTGATGCCAAGCCGAAGCTGGACTGTACTGCTGCCATCTCGACTCAATGCAACCTCCCTGCCTGATTCTCCTGCCTCAGCCTGCCGAGTGCCTGCGATTGCAGGCGTGCGCCGCCACGCCTGACTGGTTTTCATATTTTTTTGGTGGAGACGGGGTTTCGCTGTGTTGGCCGGGCTGGTCTCCAGCTCCTAACCGCGAGTGATCTGCCAGCCTCGGCCTCCCGAGGTGCCGGGATTGCAGACGGAGTCTCATTCACTCAGTGCTCAATGTTGCCCAGGCTGGAGTGCAGTGGCGTGATCTCGGCTAGCTACAACTGCCACCTCCCAGCCGCCTGCCTTGGCCTCCCAAAGTGCCGAGATTACAGCCTCTGCCCGGCCGCCACCCCGTCTGGGAAGTAAGGAGCGTCTCTGCCTGGCCGCCCATCGTCTGAGATGTGAGGAGCCCCTCTGCCCGGCTGCCCAGTCTGGGAAGTGAGGAGCGCCTCTTCCCGGCCGCCATCCCGTCTAGGAAGTGAGGAGCGTCTCTGCCCGGCCACCCATTGTCTGAGATGTGGGGAGCGCCTCTGCCCCGCCGCCCCGTCTGGGATGTGAGGAGCGCCTCTGCCCGGCCGCGACCCCGTCTGTGAGGTGAGGAGCATCTCTGCCCAGCCGCCCCGTCTGAGAAGTGAGGAGCCCCTCCGCCCGGCAGCCGCCCCATCTGAGAAGTGAGGAGCCCCTCCGCCCAGCAGCCACCCCATCTGGGAAGTGAGGAGCGTCTCCGCCCGGCAGCCAACCCGTCCAGGAGGGAGGTGGGGGGTCAGCCCCCACCCGGCCAGCCGCCCCGTCTGGGAGGGAGGTGGGGGGTCAGCCCCCACCCGGCCAGCCACCCCATCTGGGAGGGAGGTGAGGGGTCAGCCCCCGCCCGGCCAGCCGCTCCATCCGGGAGGGAGGTGGGGGGTCAGCCCCTGCTCGGCCAGCCGCCCCGTCCGGGAGGGAGGTGGGGAGCACCTCCTCCCAGCTGCCGCTCCGTCTGGGAGGTGGGGGGTGCCTCTGCCTGGCCACCCCTTCTGGGAAGTGAGGAGCCCCTCTGCCCGGCCACCACCCCGTCTGGGAGGTGTACCCAACAGCTCATTGAGAACAGGCCATGATGACGATGGCGGTTTTGTGGAATAGAAAAGGGGGAAAGGTGGGGGAAAGATAGAGAAATCAGATGGTTGCTGTGTCTGTGTAGAAAGAAGTAGACATGGGAGACTTCATTTTGTTCTGTACTAAGAAAAATTCTTCTGCTTTGGGATGCTATTGATCTATGACCTTACCCCCAATCCTGTGCTCTCTGAAACATGTGCTGTGTCCACTCAGGGTTAAATGGATTAAGGGCGGTGCAAGATGTGCTTTGTTAAACAGATGCTTGAAGGCAGCATGCTCCTTAAGAGTCATCACCACTCCCTAATCTCAAGTACCCAGGGACCAAACACTGCGGAAGGCCGCAGGGTCCTCTGCCTAGGAAAACCAGAGACCTTTGTTCACTTGTTTATCTGCTGATCTTCCCTCCACTATTGTCCTATGACCCTGCCAAATCCCCCTCTGCGAGAAACACCCAAGAATGATCAATTAAAAAAAAAAAAAAAAAAACTGAGACCACTTTCTTTCCTTTTTTTTTTTTTTTAATTAAGAGACAGGGTGTCTCAACGTTGCCCAAGCTGTAGTTCAGTGGCTAGCGGCTATTCACAAGCATGATCATCACACACTACCTCAAACTCCTGGGATCAAGCAATCCTCCTGCCTCAGCCTTCCAAGTAGCTGGGACTATAAGTGTGTACCACAGCATGTCAGCTCTCTCTCTCCTTCTTGACCTAAAGCCTAGCATAAAATTAGCTAAGTAGAATGTTTCCAAAGATGCCTGCATCAGTATCTCCCATCCCACATAATTTCTGTTTGATTTTGCCATTCACCCATATAATGGTGGGATCTACCTTCCCTCCTTGCAAATTTGAGCTGGCCCTCTGATCCTACCTAAGATCTGAAGCCAGATATTAAGGTACTTAATTAATTTCCATGTTTGTCCTCCATGCAACCTAGCAATCAAGCAAGAAGTCAAAACCTACTGATATAGTTTGGATGTGTCCCCACCCAAATCTCACCTTGCATTGTAATAATTCCCACGTGTCAAGGGTGGGGCCAGGTGCAGATAACTGAATCATGGGGATGGTTCCCCCCATACTGTTCTCATGGTACTGAATAAGTCTCATGAGATCTGATGGTTTTATAAATGGGAGTTCCCCTGCACATGCTCTCTCCTGCCTGCTGCTATGTGAGACATGCTTTTGCATCTCCTTGCCTTCCACCATGATTGTGAGGCCTCCCCAGCCATGCAGAACTGTGAGTCTATTCAACCTCTTTCCTTTATAAATTACCCAGTCTCAGGTATGTCTTTATTTGCAGTGTGAGAACAGACTAATACAATAAGTTGATACCAGTAGAGTGGGGTGCTGCTGTAAAGATACCCGAAAATGTGGAAGCAACTTTGGAACTGGGTAACAGGGAGAGGCTGGAACAGTTTGGAAGGCTCAGAAGAGGATAGGAAAATGTGGGAAAGTTTGGAACTTCCTAGAGACTTGTTGAATGGCTTTGACCAAAATGTTAATAGTGATATGGACAATAAGGTCCAGGCAGAGGTGGTCTCAGATGGAGATGAGGAATTTGTTGGGAAATGGAGTAAAGTCACTCTTACTATGCAAAGACACTGGAGGCATTGTGCCCCTGTATTAGAAAAGGGCATAAGATAGGTGGGAAAGAGTGAAATAAGAATTTTTTTCTAGAGTTCCCTAGAGATCTGTGGAACTTTGAACTTGACAGAGACGATTTAAGGTATCTGCCAGAAGAAATTTCTAAGCAGCAAAGCATTCGAGAAGAAGCAGAGCATAAAAGTTCAGAAAATTTGTAGCCTGATGATGCAACAGAAAAGAAAAATCTATTTTCTGAGGAAACTGGGTTGTAGAAATTTGCATAAGCAATGAGGAGCCAAATGTTAATCACCAAGACAATGGGGCAAATGTCTCCAGGGCATGTTAGAGACCCTCACAGCAGACCCTCCCATCACAGGCCTGGAGGCTTAGAAGGAAAAAATGGTTTTGTGGGTCCAGAACCCCCTGCTGTGTGCAGCCTAGGAACTTGGTGCCCTACATCCCAGCTGCTCCCGCCATAGGTAAAAGGGGCCAAGATACACCTCAGGCCATGGCTTCAGAGGGTGCAAGTCCCAAACCTTTCAGGTTCTAGGTGGTGTTAAGCCTGCAGATGCACAGAAGTCAAGAATTAAGGTTCGTGAACCTCCGCCTAGATTTCAGAAGATGTATGAAAATGCCTGGAAATCCAGGCAAAAGTTTGCTGCAGGGAGCGGGAGGCCCTCATGGATAACCTCTGGTAGGGCAGTGTCAAAGGGAAATATGGGGTTGGAGCCCCCACACAGAGTCCCCACTGGGGTACTGCCAAGCAGAGCTGTGAGAAAACGGCCACCATCCTCCAGACCCCAGAATGGTAGATCCACTGACTGCTTGCACTGTGTGCCTGGAAAAGCTGCCGACACTCAATGCAGCCAGAAGGGGGGCTGTACCCTGCAAAGCCACAGGGATGGGGCTGCCCAAGACCCTGGGAACCCACTTCTTGCATCACCTGGATGTGACACATGGAGTCAAAGGAGGTCATTTTGGAGCTTTAAGATTTGCCTGCTGGGTTTTGGACTTGCATGGGGCCTGTAGCTCTTTCGCTTTAGCCAATTTCTCTCATTTGAAACAAGTGTATTTACCCAAAGCCTGTATCCCTGTTTATCTAGAAAGTAACTAACTTGCTTTTGATTTTACAGGCTCATAGGTGGAAGGGACTTGCCTTGTCTTAGATGAGACTTTGGACTATGGAATTTTGAGTTAATGCTGAAATAAGAGTTTGGGGGACTTTGGGGAAGGCATGATTGGTTTTGAAATGTGAGGACATGAGATTTCGGAGGGGCCGAGGCAGAATTATATGGTTTGGCTGTGTCCCCACCCAAATCTCATCTTGAATTGTAACAATTCCCATGTGTCAAGGGCGGGGCCAGGTGGAGATAATTGAATCATGGAGGCAGTTTCCCCCATGCTGTTCTCATGGTAGTGAATAAGTCTCATGAGATCTGATGGTTTTATAAATGGGAGTTCCCCTGCACATGCTCTCTCCTGCCTGCCGCCATGTAAGACACGACTTTGCACCTCCTTGCCTTCCACCATGATTGTGAGGCCTCTCCAGCCATGCAGAACTGTGAAACAATTAACCTCTTTCCTTTATAAATTATCCAGTCTCAAATAGGTCATTATTAGCAGCATGAGAACAGACTAATACACCTAAGACTACCACACTGTGAAAAGACCCAAACTAGACATGTGGCAAGAGAAAAAGACAGAGAGCCAGAGAGCCAGCAAGAAGGGAAGGGGTGGGGTAGAAGTAAGGAAGAGGCAAAGACACAGAGAGATGCCATGGAGCAGGACACTGACTGCAAACCATCTGGGCCCCTTTTGTATCTTACAGCGATCCTAGTGCTCCAGCTGATACTGTATGAAGCAGAACCACCCAATCAATCCACATGATTGTGAGAACAAATAAATTGCTATTGTTTTATGACACTAACTTTTGGGGAAAATTATTACATGATAACTCAAATAGTTGTTAATAAATGTGTGCTGAATTAATTCATTAAAATATTCTGTTTAATGCTTACCTTGGTGTTGGCCATGTCCACAATATACTGGTCTCCTTTTATACATTCCATTACTTCAAAACCATCTCTGTCAATCACCTTGGCCTGAGAGCTTCCAGATACAACAAGAATCATGTCTCCTGTGTTACTATACTGTAATGACTTGATCTGATGGCTGTACAAAAAGAAAAGTTGGTAAGATACTAAGCACAATGTTTATAATTTTACTACATTAAGTATTGCCAGAAAAAAAAATGTTACACAAATGGACAAATTGATAATTCCACAAAATCAGGAACATCAACCTCAAATGGGTTCTAAATACCCACTGGCGGCTGGGCAAGGTAGCTCATGCCTAAAATCCCAAAACTTTGGGAGGCCAAGGCAGATGGATCACCTGAGGTCAGGAGTTCAAAATCAGCCTGACCAACATGGTGAAACCCCATCTCTAATAAAAATACAAAAAATTAGCCAGGCATGGTGATGGGCACCTGTAATCTCAGCTACTTGGGAGGCTGAGGCAGGAGAACTGCTTGAACCTGGGAGGCAGAAGTTGCAGTGAGCCAAGATCACGTCATTGCACTCCAGCCTGGGCAACAAGAGCAAAACTCTGTCACCAGAAAAAAAAAAAAAAAAACAACAACCACCACCAACCAACCAACCACTGGCTATTCTGGTAGCTCTCTCTTCCCACTCTCCACTGCAATCTATTAATTACCTCTCTAATTACCTTATATCTCCAACCCAACCAACTCTCCCTCTTTCAGCTGTTAAATCTTCTGGCTCTTTCTCAGAAAACAAGAACTGCCTCAACTTCCTCTCATTATTGTTATAAACTTATCTTTACCTGAACTTTCTTCCTCCTCCTCTTTCATTACAATGGTAGAAATGAACCTCTTCCAGTCCATGGCAAATCATACTTATATCCTGGATCTCATCTCTCCCAGTCTCCTCAGGAACTTCTACTATCTTCTCTCTCTCATCCCCTTCACAGCTAAGCTGTTTGAACAAGTTTTCAAGCCTCCTCATCTCCTCCTTTAGTTCTTTAGCACTACAATACCTTTCCACCCTCACCATTCCACTAAAACTGATCTTGATCTTGCCATTGTGGCTGTAGTGAATACAGTGGTGTGCTACCCAGAACTCCCCCTTCAGAAGTGAAGTGCTCATTCTCCCAGCTTCTGGGATTTTGCCTACTGATGGCTAATAACTGAACCCTCAGGAATTTCCCTGAGTTGCAACTCCCTCACCAAAGGTTATGCTATTATACCACCCCAAAACAGCCCACATTCAATGACTGGTCAATATGCAGTAAAATAGTCCATTCCTGAAATATCTCAGAGGGGTTATTTTAGCTTCAGATCTCCCTGTGGAACAGTTGTTGCTGCTATGGCAACTACATGGCAATTCAATTTCCCCATCTTCCCAATGCTGTTTCCCTTGTACCCTCTCTCACAGGGATTGACCCCAAAACACTCCCCAATATAAACTTCTGACATGCAAATACAGACATTCCAAAGTGTGTTTTTGGGAAACCTGACCTGGGAGAGTTGATACCAAAAGTGGCCCTATGAAGTTTTGACTCCAAATGAGAATCTGATGCTGTATCAACCACAAACTGGCTAGCAATGAGAAACCCATTACTGGTGGCACACAGTCCCTAACATGCCACAGTAGGGCAACCACAATTGCTGAAACTTTTGTTGGTGAAAGAGAAGCCATGGCAGGTGCAATATTTCAGGCATTTGTGAAGTACAGAGAAGTAATTAAAAGGACTAGGAATTCGATAGCTGTTGCTAAGAGCAGTCGATGCAACAGAGAAAAACAACAAAAGGCTGAGAGTGACAAATCACCAATTAAAGACTATAGCGTGAAAGCCAGATAGTCTCTTTGGCAGCATATAAAGACTGGGTTATTGGTCTTGATCAGATAAGTGGTATGCAGTCATTGATCTCATGAAGCATGTTTTTCTGCCCCTATTAAGGAGGACTAAAAGCAGCTGACAGTCACATCCAACTAACAACAGCATACATTTAAATGCCTGAATCAAGGCTATTATTAATTTTCCAGCCTTTAGAGTCCCAGGGGATATGGGCAATCCAAAGAAATTCATGTTGATCCATGGTCTAAATATCATATTAACTCAATCAGGTGAGCAAGAAGTAGCACATACACTGGTAAGATACAACCTTTCCAGAAAATAAGAGAGAAACCTTATAAAAGAACAGGAGATTGAGACAAGGAGATGAGGAGAAGATCTCCTTGTCTCATGTAGATAGACATATGAAAGGGGACAAGTATGAAGCTTTTTGTGTCACAAGTTAATCCCAGAAAGCATCAACCACAAAAGAGGCAATGAATAACCATGCAAAGTGACTTGGCCAGTTTGGCTGTGACTGTTAACACAATAGGCTTGTAAATGAAATCAGTCATGGTGGCATGAATAGAAGTTGTAGATGAGCCCAACAGCAACTCTTAACTTGACCTAACTGTTGTTGCTGCTGAAGATCCAACCTGCCAACTATGGTGAGCCCTTCCTCCCAAAATCAATACTAAGCTAATAAGTAAGTAAAATATATTATATGAAAAAATGGTAATAAGTATGTGGGGGAAATAAAGCTAGGAAGGTAAGAGGACAGGGATAAATATTTTAAATAGGGAGGTCAAGAAATAAGTGAGTAGCTAGAATTACAGAATCACTTAAAGTAAAGGCAAAATAAAGATGTTTTCAGAAAAACTAAAACTAACAGAATTTGTCAACAGTCGACTTGCTTTAAAAGAGATACTACACAGAATTCTCCAGGTAGAAAGAAAATGATCCCTAATAAAAGCACAGAGTATGGCATGAAGAATAACAGAAAGGGAGAATATACAAGTAAATGAATGAATAAGTTATGAATACTGACTGCATAAAATAACAATACCACCTGAATGGTTTAAAATGCATATACCAATATGTAAAAGTACAGAGGACCCTTGAACAACAAAGTTTTGAACTGCACGGGTTCACTTTTACACTGATTTTTCTCAACCACATGCAGATCAAAAATACAGTATTCTGCCAGGGACAGTGGCTCGTACTCATAATCCCAGCTATGCAATGAGCTATGATCGCGTCACTACACTCCAGCCTATGTGACAGAGCAAGACCCAATCTCTTAAAAAAAGAAGAAAAGGCCAGGCACAGTGGCTCACGCCACAGTTTGGGAGGCCAAGGCAGGTGGATCACGAGGTTGAGATCGAGACCATCCTGGCTAACATGGTGAAACCCCGTCTCTACTAAAAATACAAAAAATTAGCCAGGTGTGGTGACATGCACCTGTAGTCCCAGCTACTTGGGAGGCTGAGGCAGGAGAACCGCTTGATCTCAGGAGGCGGAAGTTGCAGTGAGTCAAGATTGCTCCACTGCACTCCAGCCTAGGAGACAGAGCGAGACTCCGTCTCAGAAAAAAAAAAAAGAAGAAGAAAAAAGAAACAATAAAACATTGTAGATAGTATTCACAATAGTATTCACAGGATGCAAAACTTGCATACACAAAAGGCTGGCTTTTCCCATAGGTGGATTTCTCAGGACCAACTGCAGGACTTGAGTATGCACAAATTTGAATATATACAGGGATTCTTGCCTATAACAAGGGGACAACTATACGTGAAAACAGCTGCAAAATGGCAGGAGGGAGTAAATGCAGTTACATGTAGTTAATGATCCAAAGTCTTTGTATTGACTGGGAAGTAGTAAAAGTACTAATTTATAATAGACTTTGTTAAGTTGTAATCTTTAGACTAATGACTAAAAGAATAGTAAAAGACAATAAACTAAAAAGCTAACAGAGAAGAGAAAACATAGTATTAAAAATTAATGCAGATCAGGCACGGTGGCTCATGCTATAATCCCAGCACTTTGGGAGGCTGAGGTGAGTGGCTCACCTGAGGTTGGGAATTTGAGACCAGTCTGACAAACATGCAGACACCCCATCTATACTAAAAATGCAAAAAAAAAAAACATAGCTGGGCATGGTGGTGCATGCCTTTAATTCCAGCTACTCAGGAGGCTGAGGCAGGAGAATTGCTTGAACCCGGGAGGTGGAGGTTGCAGTGAGCCGAGATCATGCCATTGCACTCCAGCCTGGGCAACAAGAGCAAAATGCCATCTCCAAAAAAAAAAAAAAAAAAAAATACGTAATGCAAAAGACAAGACAGTAAAGAGGAAATAAAACAGAATGGACAAATAAAAACAGTGAATAAGATGGATGGTTTACATCCAAATTTATAAGTAATTAAATATAACTAACTTAAAGGTTATAATTAAAAGACAAAGTTTGACAGGATGGATAGAAAACTTCTGCATAAAAAAGACAATTTATTTATATGGAGAGTGTGAATTAAAAGAATGTAAAAACATATTTCACAAAGACTTACTAAAATAAAGCTGGTATATCTTACGAATATCAGGCAGAGTGGCCTTGAAAATCAAGGAATGAAGGCCAGGCGTGGTGGCTCACGCCCATAATTCCAGCACTTTGGGAGGCCAAGGCAGCCGGATCACCTGAGATAGGGAGTTCAAGACCAGCCTGACCAACATGGAGAAACCCCATCTCTACTAAAAATACAAAAAAAATTAGCTGGGCATGGTGGTGCATGCCTGTAATCCCAGCTACTTGGGAGGCTGAGGCAGGAGAATTGCTTGAACCTGGGAGGTGGAGGTTGTGGTGAGCCAGATTGCGCCATTGCACTCCATCCTGGGCAACAAAAGCGAAACTCCATTTAAAAAACAAAACAAAAAAAAAAATCAAGGAACAAGGATGGGTACCGTGGCTCACACCTATAATCCCAGCATTTTGGGAGGCCAAGGCAGGTGGATCACTTGAGGCCAGGAGTTCAAGACCAGCCTGGCCAATATAGCGAAACCCCATCTCTACTAAAAATACAAAAAATTAGCCAGGCGTGGTAGCGCACGCTTGTAATCCCAGCTACTCGGGAGGCTCGGGCGTGAAAATCACTGGAATCTGAGAGGTGCAGATTGCGGTGAGCTGAGATCATGCCACTGCACTCCAGCCTGAGCAATAGAGCAAGACTCTGTCCCAAAAAATAAAAATAAAAAAAATAATAAAATAAAGGAACATTACTGGAGATAAAAAGGAAATTTCACCATTATCCTCAGCAAACTAATGCAGAAACAGAAAACCAAATGCTGCATGTTCTCACTTATAAGTGGGAGCTGAATGATGGGAACACATGGACACATGTGGGGGAACAACACACCTAGGGGAACAACACACATTGGGGCCTGGGTGGCAGGGGGAGAGCATGTGGAAGAATAGCTAATGGATGCTGGGCTTAATACCTAGGTGATGGGTTAATCGGTGCAGCAAACCACTATGGCACACATTTACCTATGTAACAAACCTGCACATCCTGCACATGTAGCCCCGGAACTTAAAATAAAAGTTGAAGATTAAAAAAAAGAATAATAACAAATGGGGAAATCTACCAGGCAGATACAATAATTCTAAGTGTGCTCATGCCTAGTGACATTCCTCCAAATACATAAAGCAAAAAATTACAAAACTAAAAGGAGAAACAGGCAAATCTACAATCACACTCGGAGATTTCAACATCTCTTTTCCAGTAACTGATACTACCAGCCAATTTTTGAAGAGCAATAAGGATAGAGAAGATTAGAACAACAAAATTAATAAACTAATTTACCTATGTTGGATCCACAACAAAAAATGCAGTCAAGTATACAAATAATGTTTAAAAAATTGACATATGCAAATCTGTAAATCAAGTCTCAATAAATGTCAAAAACCTAAAATCATATAGCATATGTTCTCTAATCCTAATGGAACTGTTACAAATAAATTCTCAAAAATAATCTGAAAACCACTGAATGTTTGAAAATAAAGCAAGATACCTATAAGTAATCCTTAGATCAAAGAAAAAAACACAATACAAATTAGAAAATGTTAACTGAATGATAATGAAAATACAATGAATTAGAACTTGTGACATATAGCTAAAGTAGAAAATTTAGTATTTAGTAGAAAATTTACGGAGTTAAATGCATATATTACAAAAAATGTTTTAATCAATGATCTAAACATATGTTTCCAAAAGCTGGAAACAGCAAACTATATCTATCTCTCATGAACACAGATACAAAATGTTCCAAACAAAATATAGCAGATGGAATCCAGCAATATATATATAAAAGGAAAAGATATCACAATCATGTAAAATGTACTCCAGGAAGACAAGACAGGTTTAATATTCAAGTCAATTCATGTGACTTTCTAAAAATCCAGCATAAAGGAAGAAAAGTAATTCAGGTATCTGATAAAACATATCAAAAGACAACATTAAGAATGTAAGGCCAGGCGCGGTGGCTCAAGCCTGTAATCCCAGCACGTTGGGAGGCAGAGGCGGGCAGATCACCTGAGCTCAGGAGCTCGAGACCAGCCTGGCTAACATGGTGAAACCCTGTTTCTACTAAAAATACAAAAAATTAGCTGGGCGTGATGGCACACACCTGTAATCCAGCTACTCAGGAGGCTGAGGCAGGAGAATCGCTTGAACCCAGGAGGCAGAGGTTACAGTGAGCCGAGATCATGCCATTGCACTCCAGCTTGGGCAACAAGAGCGAAACTCAGTCTCAAAAAAAAAAGAATATGAATACACCAAGCTACAGAGTAGGAGAAAATATTTGTAATGCAAAGGATTATAGCTGTGTGTGTACGTGTATCTCCTAAAATACACTGATTAAAAAAAAAAAGAATAAAAAGACCAACAACCCACTAAAAGTGTAAAAAGATAGATACTTAACAAAATATATGCAAGTGCTCTATAAAAACATTAAAAGGTGCTTCACATCATTAATCATTTATGAAATGCAAAAACAAAAAAACACAAGGTATCATTTTATACCCACCCACTAAAATGGTTAAATCAAAGATACTGACCATATCAAATATGATCAAGAATGTGAAGCAATTAGAATTCTCATACACAACTGGTAAAGTGTAAGATAAAAAAATATGTTGGAGAACTGTTTGGCAGTTTCATATAAAGGTAAACATGTACCTATCCTACGACTCAGCAGTTCTATTCTTAGGTATGTTCATAGCACACAAAAAGGCTCATACAAAAACGTTCAAAGCAGCTTTATTCATTACATCCAAAAGCTGAAAACAATAATCTAAATTGTACACTTGGCCAGGCACAGTGGCTCATGCCTGTAATCCCAGCACTGTGGGAGGCCGAGGTGGGCAGATCACTTGATGCCAGGAGTTTGAGATCAACCTGGCCAAAATGGCAAAACCCCATCTCTACTAAAAGTACGAAAAAATTAACAGGGCATGGAGGCGGGTGTCTGTTAAATCCCAGCTACTAGGGAGGCTGAGGCAAGAGAATTTCTTGAACCCAGGAGGCAGAGGTTGCAGTGAGCCAAGATCGTGCCACTGCACTCCAGCCTGGGCAACAGAACAAGACTCCATCTCAAGTAATCAATCAATTGTACACTTTACACGTTGTATATATAATTTGTACATTTGGTATATTCATGCAATGAAATACATGGATAAATGTCATAAACATTTTATTGAGTAAAACAAAAAAGAAACATACTATATATTATATAATCCCAATTACATAAAGTCAAAAAAATAGGAAAATATTATGGCAATAAAAATTTAAAAGTACTTGCCTCTATGGGAAGGACGGACATAGAATGAAAAAGAAGAGAACTTTCTGAGGAGATGGGTATATTTGTTTTCAGTGATACTTATGCAAGTGTATGCAAATATCAAAGCATTCAAGTCAAGGCTTTAAGAATGGCAAAATCTTGCATACAAATTGTACTTCAACAAAATTTGTATTTAAACTTGGGATATTCACTAATAATTTCATAAAACCTCCTGGCAAATTAGGAAGTAAAGGGAAACTTCTTAATCTGATAAAGGGTACCATTAAAAAAAAAAACTATAACAAGTATCTTCCTTAATGCTGACATGTTAAAAACCTTCCCTCTGACATTAGGAGCAAGAAAAGAAAGTCTATTTTCAACACTTCTATTCAACATACAATAGAGGTCCTTGACCATGCAATATGACAAGAAAAAGACCACCTGATTTATGACAAAAGTGATGAAAGCAGTCTTTTCAATGAATGATGCTGAGTCAATTTGACATTGTAAATAATAAATCTTTGTCCTTATTTTACAACACACATAAAAATCAATTCCAGGTACAATGTAGGCATTAATTATTAACTTTTAAAAGTAATATATCTAAACTTCTGGAAGATAAAATTGACAACACGGGGTTAAAGAAAAATTTTCTTAAACAGAAAACAAAAAAATTCTAACCATAAAAAAAAGAATGCAAATGTTACCTTCATCAAAATTAGTAACTTCTATTCACCAAAAGACATCACAAACAGTGAAAAAACAAGCCAAAAATTGCGAGTGAATATGTGCCTCCTATTAAACCAACGAAAGTCCCCAGATCCACCATATTTTTAAAATCTATTAAATGGTATTTAAAAAAAAAAAGGCAACCACCAGAAAAATGGCCAAAAGATTTAACCATTTGAGAAAGGATATCCAAATATCCAATGTTATGAGAAGTTGTCTAATCTCATCATGCATCACAAAAATTCAAAATAAAGCCACAATGAAATACTACTATATATCCACCAAAATGACTAAAATTTAAAAGGTTGACAACACAAAGTGTTGGCAAAGATGTAAGGTAACTTTTGTGGACTATGGGTAGGAGGGTAGATTGCTACAATGATTTTCAAAATCTATTAGAAATACCTGCTAATGGGCTGGTGCAGTGGCTCACACCTGTAATCCCAGCACTTTGGGAGGCCAAGGCGGGTGAATCACTTGAGTTCATGAGTTTGAGACCATCCTGGCCAACATGGCAAAACCCTAAAACCTAAAAATGCAAAAATTAGCCATGCGTGGTGGCTCATGCCTGTAGTCCCAGCTACTCAGAAGGCTGAGGCAAAAGAATTGAACCCAGGAGACAGAGGTTGAAGTGAGCTGAGATTGTGCCACTGCACTCCAGCCTGGGCAACAGAGTGAGACTCGGTCTCAAAAAAAAAAAAGTACTTGCTAATGCAGAATGTATGCATAATCAATGACCTCGCAATTCCACTACCAAGTATACACCCAACAGAAAAGCAAATATATGTTCCAAATGACATCTACAAGAATGTTCACAGAAAAACTACTCATAATAGCCCCAAACCGGAAATAAGTCAAATGTCCACAGGCAGAAAATAGCTAAGTAGATATATATTCATACAGTAGCACACTGTACAGCAATTGAAATGTACAAATTTCTGCTATAAACAATATGGATATATTTTACAAATATAATCAAGTGAAAGAAGCCAGACAAAAACAATATATGCTGTATTTACCCATTTAAGTAATATTCAAATATAGGCAAAAGTAATCTATGGTGCAAGTAGTCAGGATGAGAAGGTTGTGGGTAATATCTGGTAAACAAGTTTCTGGTGCTGGTAACACTCTACTTCTTCTATCTGGGTAGTAATTACAGGGATGTATTCATTTTATGATTAGTCCTCAAGCTACAGCCTTAGTAGTATTGTAATTTTCTAAATATTATATTTTAATTTAAACATTATAAACATTAGAGACATCTGAAGCAATTTTATATTAAGGCCCTTAATTCACCAGTAAAGACATCAAATGGGTACACTACCACACTTTACAGTGTAATTTAATCCTTGAAGGCTAGAAAATTCTCAGAATAAACTAGTAAGTATATGTAAAATGTTTTGTGGTTGAAATTGAGGGGTTTGGGTTTATTTTTGTGTGGTTTTTTTTTTTTTTTTTTTTTTGCTTACATGGGCATCCTTCAGTTTTTAATAATGTGAAAAATTCTATTTACCCATTGCCAATGTGTATAAATTAATCTGAGGCAATTTTATACAATAAAAGGTGAACTTTTATGTATGAAACAATAATTTAACAAAAAATGTACAGGAAGAAGAATGTTCATTACAAATATAGGAAACATAAATATTACCAAATATTGGCAAGCACTAAAATGTTCAGAAATATAAGTCTATTACAGTTATAGCTCTCTCAAGCAAAAAAATAGCAGAGAAAAACTTAGTTTACCTTAGGGGCTATTTATTTACTTAGGGATTTCTTAAAAGGTCAAATGGGGTCACACAGAATACTAAGAAGAGCTGTTCACCCAGGCCTTACTAAGAACTCTTCTTCATTTAGTAGCTATATAGTAATATGACAACTGCTCCTACAACCCAAAGAGGAACTACAGCAACTACTCTTTAGCATCTGCTGCTCCCAACTCTGCTTTGCAATTACATGACTCAAGCATTCTGGCTCCATTAACTATTACTTCTGTTACTCCCAATTAAATTCCCTCTAACCCTCCCACTCTGCCTGTTTAAACTTTCTGCTGCCTCATGACTTCAATTCCATCAGAGTTATGCATTCTGTTTCCTCTGTACATTTTTGCTCTACTTCCATTGCTAATTCCCTAGTAAAGTGTTGTATATTCAAAGTTCCAAAGAAACAGAATATCCAAGACATCACCAATCACAGTGTAGGAGGCCACAGTTAAGAGAAGCAAGACCATTAGCTCTTTTATAGGCTCGAGAACAAGAGGATCCTTTGGTCCTGTATCAGCAGGATGCTTTTCGGGTAGATCCTACTGCCACCCTACTATCGGGTAGATCCTACTGCCACCCTAGCTATGGGCACATGTCAGAGTCCCATGTAATAAAGGAGACAAAAGGAAACCACCACGAGTATAAACTAAGAAAATTACTCCAAGGTTTCTAAGAATGGAGCTGTATAACTCACTTTGCCCCATTTGTTACTTCTCCACGGTACTTACCACCACCTATTATATATATTTTGTTTATAGTCAGTCTTCCCTCATTAGAATCAAAGTTCCGTGAGGATAGGACTATACAGGCAGCCCTCAGTATCCATGGGGGACTAGTTCCAGGATCTCCTGAGGATAACAAAGGATACTCAAGTCCCTGATATAAAATGACATAGTATTTGCACATCACCTTTGCACATCCTCCCACATACTTCATATCAACTCTAGATCACTCAATATCCAATGTAAATGTCATGCAGATAGTTATTGTACTATATTGTGTAAGGAATAAGGAGAAGAAAAAAGTCTGTACATGTTCAGTACAGATGCAATTTTTTTTCCAATATTTCCAATCCTTGGATGGTTTAATAAACAGATGTAGAACCCAGGAATAAGTTCTGGTGTCCTATTGCATAGTAGGATGAGTATAGTTAACAATAATGTATTATATATTTGAAAATAGCCAGAAGAGTAGATTTTGAATTTTCTCCCTACAAAAAAAAATTATGCAAATTATCCTGATTTGATCATTACACATTGAGTACATGTATTAAAACATCACATTGTACCCCATATATATGTACAATTATTATGTCAATAAAAATTTAATGTCAATATGTGAAATAAAATGAAAAAATAAATAAAATTTTTTAAAGCTGTAATTATCTCCATGTGGTAGGAATATATATAATCTGAAATAAAAAATATATTTGTAATTGTTAGGACAAAATAGATTATAGATTATTTTAAGTTTGGAAATTATAAATTATAAAATTCTCACAGAACCTGAAACATTATTGGTATTGTTAAATATTTAAAAATCTGTCCTTGGAGAGAAAGAAACCTATCAGATTTACATCAACAAGTGCAATATATCAGCCTATTACCATCTGCTACAGACTGCATGTTTGTGTTCCCTCAAAATTCATATGATAGGCTGGGCGCGGTGGCTCATGCCTGTAATCCTACCACTTTGGGAGGCCGAGGCGGGTGGATCACAAGGTCAGGAGATCGAGACCATCCTGGCAGCCATGGTAAAACCCCGTCTCTACTAAAAATACAAAAAATTAGGCCAGGCACGGTGGCTCACTCCTGTAATCCCAGCACTTTGGGAGGCCGAGGCGGGCGGATCACGAGGTCAGGAGATCGAGACCATCTTGGCTAACACGGTGAAACCCCGTCTCTACTAAAAATACAAAAAATTAGCCGGGCGTGGTGGCGGGCGCCTGTAATCCCAGCTACTCGGGAGGCTGAGGCAGGAATGACGTGAACCCGGGAGGCGGAGCTTGCAGTGAGCCGAGATAGCGCCACTGCACTCCAGCCTGGGTGACAGACAGAGCGAGACTCTGTCTCAAAAAAAAAAAAAAAAAAAAATTCATATGATAAAGCCCTAACCCCCAAGGTGAGCATATTGGGAGGCGTGGCCTTTAGGAGAGAATTAGGTTTAGATGAGGTCATGAGAATAGAGCCCCTATGGTGGCATTACTTCCTTTATAAGAAGAGACACTAGAGCTGCTTTTCTCCCTACCATGTGAGGATACTGAGAGAAGATGGCCATTTCCAATCTAGGAAGCAGGCCCTCTTTAAGAAACATAATTTGCCAACACTTTGATCTTGCACTTCCAGCCTCCAGAACTGTGAGAAATATCTCGTTTTTTCTTTTTTTTTTTTTTGAGACAGAGTCTCATTCTGTCGTCCAGGCTGGAGTACAGTGGTGCGATCATGGCTCACTGCAACCTCCGCCTCCCAGGTTCAAGCAATTCTCCCACCTCAGCCTCCCAAGTAGCTCAGACTACAGGCGTGCACCACCATGCCCAGCTAATTTTTGTAGAGACAAGGTTTTGCCATGCTGCCCAGGCTAGTTTCAAACTCCTGAGCTCAAGTGATCCACTTGCCTCGGCCTCCCGAAGTGTTAGGAATACAGGCATAAGCCACCACGCCTGGTCAAATATCTACTGTTTAAGCTACCCAATTTATGGTATTCTGTTTTAGCAGCTGAAGCAGACTAAGATACCATCCTATAAGCTACAGACCAGCACTATCCAATAGAACTTTATATGACGAGGAAATGTTTTATATCTGTGCTATCCATTATGTTAGCCACTAGCCACATGTATCCATCAAGTATTTGAAATATGGCTAGTACAACTAAAGAACTTAAATTTTTTTTTTTTTTTTTTGAGATGGAGTCTCGCTCTGTCGCCCAGGCTGGAGTGCAGTGGCGCCATCTCGGCTCACTGCAAACTCTGCCTCCCAGGTTCACGCCATTCTCCTGCCTCAGCCTCCTGAGTAGCTGGGACTACAGGCGCCCGCCACCATGCCCGGCTAATTTTTTGTATTTTTAATAGAGATGGGGTTTCATCATCTTAGTAAGGATGGTCTCGATCTCCTGACCTCATGATCTGCCCGCCTCGGCCTCCCAAAGTGCTGGGATTACAGGCGTGAGCCACCACGCCCAGCCAATTTTTATTTTATCTTATTTAAATAACCACATGTGGCTAGTGGCTAATGTATTGAACACTACAGCTGTAGACAATATGAAATAAATATAAAGCAGTCTCAACTTCGGAAAAACAGAATACTCTTACTGCCTCATAATATAGATGAAAAATGAAATACTAAGTTAACTAAAATGTTCTTTAAAGAACAAAAACAAAAGAAAACCTAATGAAAGCTATAAAAGTCCATTGGATAATAATGCTACCAGTACTAAGGAAGTACAGCCCCTAAAAGTGACTTGCAGTCACAAATATAAAAATGACTACTCAAGTGAACTCCTAAGGTAAAAATTCGTTATTCGCCATGCTCCAAAATGGTCTGTAATATTCTTCAGAGATGGCATGGTAAAGTACGATACAAGGGTAATATTAACAGTATGCTGTCACAGGTGCCATTCTCTTAAAAAAGAAATCCCAAAATAAATATAAATGGAAAGCAAATAATTAAACACATTAAATAGAGATTATTACAAAAATCCATAAGGAATTCTGGTGGAGAAACAACTTAATAATCAAAATCCCAAATATAAAATTTATCTATCAAAAATGAAAATGCTGACATACAGTTTCTTGCCAAAAAAAAAAGTTTAGAAATTTTTTTAATATAAATAAATAAGAACATCTTTTTAAACAAAACCTTAGGCTGTTGAGTCCCATTTATTTTCTACACCTCTAATTCCAAAGCTGAGAAACAAATGGATACTTCAGAAAAAAAAAAAAAAACTCATGACAATTTGTCTTTTGGACACAGAATATAAAGGAAAAATAAAATTTATGTCTATCTGGCCAGACCTCAATAGAATTTTTCGTCCTAGCTGGTTCCTAAATCCAAATCAGATACTTATCAATAAAACTGTTTTTCTGCACAGCTACTACTAGCTAGAAACTGCTTCTCCAAATTTATACTGACCATTTCTTCTAAAATGTTGAAATTCTAGCTGATAGTTTTTAAAAAACCATTCTTAATGTACTGATTCCAGAGTACTAATTTCAATGGCCAAGAAAATTCAAAAAGATTTGGAGTGGTCTCTGAGATTAGAATGTGTGACAATGTGAAGCATTTCACTACAATGTCCAAGATTAAAGTGTCAAAGCAGATGAGGAAATGAAGCTCCCAAAACAGATGCCCATGAGAAAGGAGCCCAGAAAAGCAAAAGGGGCCACAGCCTAGGACCTTACAATAAAGAAAAGTGGCTCTGGCCCCATGGTATCCTTCCTGAAACACTGGGAAAGAATGAAGTCCTTAGCAAAATTCTGACCAGGATCCCAAATTTAAATGTAAGCTTGTAAGGAAAACACCTATGGACTTGTGTTTAAATTTGTCCATCTAAGATATAAAATTACAAGTTTGACCAAATGTGCCAGTTGTCCACTTATTGTCTCTCAGCTCCGAATTCATCCTTTCCTGTCTACTCTGCAGAAATGAACTTGGACCCTTTAAACATTTTTCCTTTGCTAGCTAGCATGATGTTAGATCGACATTGTAAGAGGAGATTTTCCTCTTCTTTCCAAGAGTCTTGTGTGCTCCTCTTGGCAGGCTTCTGTACTGCAACACAGCTTCTCCAGTGTCCAGATCCAGCACCCGTGCAGTTTGCTCCACTGTCAGGCTCCTGAAGTGCACAGCAGTCAGCAGCACCCAGTATCTTCCATCAGTACCTCCACAAGGCAGTGTTATAGCAGAGTGATTCTGATGAGACAGATTTCTACCACAGCAACTTCTCTTCATTCAATGAGCCACAGCCATGCACCCTCAAACAGGGTCTGGATCTTAATCTCAGAGGCCCTGGATGTTGTATCTCAACCCCAGGGGTTGATGCTCCTTTTATCTGTTATTCTTATATTCCTTAGAGTTCTCTTTACTTTTTACTAGCCAATCCTCATTGCTCCAAAACCCTGTTATAGCTAGCAATTCTTCGTACTGATCTTTCCTTGTTCAAATTACATGTGATTTCTCTATTCTAATCAAACACTGACTGATAGATCAAATTTCAGGCAATTAATCAAACTGAGAAAATTATAGGGCATTATGTCTAATTTGTTATTTTATATATTAGCAAACACATAAGATCTGATAATCAGAAAGTTCAGAGCGCTAAACCAAAGTCTCTAAAGAAAGAATGGAATGAATCAGTTCACAGGATATATGCTTGTTAATGCTACTCCCATTTGGGGGAAGTGTAATTTTTTCCAGTAACCATGAAAAATAAGAGATCACTTTGTTTCTTCTGATGATTTATTTTTATTTTAAAACGGAAATGAAAATCTAAAAAATATAAAAGTTTAAGAAGACAAAGTAGAAACAGTCAATGGCTCCATTTCTCTGGCAAACTAATAACCAAACTGTTCTATCTACATTTGGCGGGAAACCCAAAATTTCAGTGATCCCACACTAATATTCACATTGTTTTTCTGCTATATAGGAACACTTTTAACATTTTCCCTCTGTCTCACTGTTTGTCATGTACTCTCTGTAGACTACTTTGCCAACATTAAAATGAAATGTTCAGCATCAAGCTCATCATTCCTGTCTCACTTCACTCTTAAGTCTGCTAGCCACAGAGTTAAAAGGACAGGATTAAGAGTCATTAGACACAGTACTAAGGAGAATTAAAGGGCCTGTTCAAGGGGCATAACATCTGCTCCTCAAATTCCTGCCTAAACAACGAAGATTCTGATCAAAGAGAAGAGAGAGAAAGCCAATCTAACCAGTAAACCGGAGTCATGAGGAAGTGAATGCTCTCTCACGGAGTAACTCTGACACCAGAGGAAGGCTTAGTGACATTGCACAATTGTTTCTGTGAAGTTATTCATGGGGCAAGTGGAGTATATGAGTAGAAGTGGAAGGGAGTGGGAAGGTGAAGATTGAGGATCCTTTTAAGTAGTTTTTGCTCAGCTAGCAAAACAAGCTGGGACATGCAAGACAGATAAACACAGCTGTTTGGGGCTGTCACTTGGGGCTCAGGAGCCAAGGTGTCCTGCTGTAGTGAAAAGTGCACTGGAATGTGAGTCAGGAGTTCAGGGATCCAAGTCCTCATTCTGCTGCTAACTAGCTGCGTGATGATGAGCAAGTCTACTGGCTTCACTAGACTCAGTCTCTTTTTTTTTTTTTTTTTTTGATACAGAGTCTCACTCTGTCACTCAGGCTGGAGTGCAGTGGCACGATCTCAGCTCACTGCAACCACCACCTCCTGGGTTCCAGCAATTCTCCTGCTTCAGCCTCCTAAGTAGCTGGGATTACAGGTGCGTGCCACCACGCTGTGCTAATTTTTGTATTTTTAGTAGAGACGGGGTTTCGCCATGTTGGTCAGGCTGGTCTCAAACTCCTGACCTCGTGTTCCGCCCACCTTGGCCTCCCAAAGTGCTGGGATTATGAGCCACCACGCCTGGCCTCAGTCTCCTTATTTCATGGAAAATGAGGAGACAAGACTAGATGGCAACACTATACAGAGATGCTCCTGAACCCACAGAGTTGACGTACTAGTTAATATAACTTTGCTGAGTCCTGGTTTCCTCCACTGAAAAAAAACATGAGAAATAATACTTTTTATAAAATTGGGTGAGGATTAAAAATAATACACATAAAGACACCTAGTACAGTAACTGAAACAAGTAATTATTATTACTACTACTTTATTTCCAATGCTAAGATTATTTGAGGGGTATAAAATCTTGGTAGCCAAATGCAATGTTATTTCAAATGCACTACAAGTTAGTATATGTTTAGTACATGTCTTAATTATTGCTAACCAAAATACTCAAGACTTACAAATTAAGGACTTGGGCCGGGTGCGGTGGCTTACGCCTGTAATCCTAACACTTTGGGAGGCCGAGGCGGGCGGATCACAAGGTCAGGCGATCGAGACCATCCTAACTAACACGGTGAAACCCCGTCTCTACTGAAAATACAAAAAATTAGCCAGGCGTTATGGCAGGCGCCTGTAGTCCCAGCTACTCAGGAGGCTAAGGCAGGAGAATGGCATGAATCCGGGAGGTGGAGCTTGCAGTGAGCCAGGATCACGCCACCACACTACAGCCTGGGCGAATGAGCGAGACTCTGTCTCAAAAAATTAATTAATTAATTAATTAAGGACTTGCAAATGTCACCCAAAAATGTAAAAATATATTTTGTCAATATAAGGTTGATTCTCCAGAGGGTGCAAAAAAAGAATATAAATAAGAAATCCTTAAGAATTTGGAAATAGGAAATATAGAAGACTTCTAAGGAAAAAGAGCTGAGGACTTCATCAGACTTCCCTACTCCAAATGCCAAAAGAAATAACCTAGAAAAATATTAAATCAGGATAAATGAAAGGACTACTGAAAACTGGAAATTATCCAGAAATTTCTAGTAGGAAAAGATCAGAATGATTAGGAAAGCACCTCCCAGAAAGAGTGCAACAGCCTCATATGAAACTACCCAGAAACCATGAAGTCCATGGGTGGTTCGTTCTCAAAGCAGCAAGGATGCCCTTATGGAAGCAGTTGTCACAAAAATTAGGCAGCAGGCACAAAAAACAATGTGGAAGAGACAATATAGGGTTAATAAAACAAAGATATATAGTCAAAAACCTACTATCTTTCCTAAAAATACAGCATACAGGCCGGGAGCAGTGGCTCACGCCTGTAATCCCAGCACTTTGGGAGGCCGAGGCAGGCAGATCATGAGGTCAGAAGATCAAGACCATCCTGGCTAACACCGTGAAACCCCATCTCTACTAAAAATACAAAAAATTAGCCGGGTGTGGTGGTGGGCACCTGTAGTCCCAGCTCCTCGGGTGGCTGAGGCAGGAGAACGGCGTGAACCCAGAAGGCAGAGCTTGCAGTGAGCGGAGATGGCGCCACTGCACTCCAGCCTGGGCAACAGAGGGAGACTCTGTCTCCCTCTGTTGCACAGTTTACAACAACAAAACTATAGCATCCATCACATAGAGGAGAGACTCCCCAACACACACACAAGGATTACTCTCAGCCCCAGCTCCCTCAAACTTCCTAAGATCACAGACACATTCCACTGGCCACAAGCAGTGAGGTTAAGAAGGTAAGGAGATACAAGAAGAATCTTTTCAGCCTGTGTCTCACCAGGCAGAGAGCGTAAATAAGAGCAAAATAATAAGCGGTTGTGAAGAGCTTTTACAGTAGGGTCAGCAAACTTTATGTGAAGGACCAGATAAATATTTGAAGCTTTCCAAGCCATATATGATCTCTGTATCATATTCTTCTTCATTATTCTGGGGTTTGTTTCACAACCCTTTAAAACTGTAAAAATCATTCTTAGTTCAAGTGTCATACAAAAACAAGCCATGGACTAGAGTTCAGCCACTGGTCACAGTCTGTACTGTTCTAAGATATAAAAGACAAAGAATATAGCTGTGGAATTTTTTTAAAGGAAAAAGAACATATTATCAGAGTCTTATTTTGTGCTGAAAAAAAATTCAAGAAAACGTGTCATCATCACATATAATGCTATAATAAATAAACTTGTTCCTGATCATTTCCACATATGTGGATATATCTGTCAGAGGAACTCCTAAAAGTGGATTACTTGGTCTGAGGGTATATGCATTTGTAATTTGGAAGAGAATGCCAAATTGCCCTCTATAAGACAGTGCCAATTTACACTCCCACCATGCCTGATAGTATTTGTTTCTCCAAATCTTGCCATCATAGTTTACAGTTTACATCAGAATAAGATATACTGGCTGGGTGCGGTGGCTCACACCTGTAATCCCAGCACTTTGGGAGGCCAAGGCGGGTGGATCACTTGAGGTCAGGAGTTGGAGACCAGCCTGGCCAACATGGTGAAACCCTATCTCTACTAAAAATCCAAATATTAGCCAGGCATGGTGGTGCATGCCTGAATTCCCAGCTACTTGGGAGGTTGAGGCATGAGAATTGCTTGAACCCAGGAGGTGGAGGTTGTGGTGAGCCAAGATTGCGCCACCGCACTCCAGCCCAGGCGACAGAGCAAGACCCTGTCTCAAAAAAAAAGACATTATCAAAGCGTTATGTGGAAAAAAAAGTCTGGTCATTTACACCCCCACCTTAGCCTTCTCACATTGGATAGTATATGTTCTCTTCACTATTGCCAGTCTTACAGGTAATACGTAGTACCTCACTGGCACTTTAATTTTTCCTTCTTTATTAATGAAGCTGAATATCTTTATGTTTATTGACTATTTGTATTTCTTCTGCTGTTACCTATTAATTCATTTCCTTTGGCTAGTTTTAGTTTTCAAATATCCCTTTCTTTATTTACAGAAACTGTATTATGGAGAGTAGCCCATTGCTTTCAATCTGTGTTACAATGTTTTGTTTATAATTTGTCTTTTAATTTTGTTTTTGATGTCCTTTGTTTTCTGAAGTGTAAAATATCTTTGTAAGTTGTAAAAGTAATTCATGCTGTTTTGTTATGTCATATAAAAATATAAAATGAAAGTTCTCCAATACCCCCACATAATACACTTCCATTTCTAGGACATAACCTCTCAAACTTTCCCTAGTAACTAAAAAACACAAATACATAAATTATATATTACAAAAGTGGAATTTTTTTGGAAACTACTTTTTCTATTTAAAAAATATTTATGGAACTCTTTCTATCTAAGCAACAGACTGGAATATTTGTGACACACATATCTTATAAAGAACTTTATCAACCAATCCAAGAAAAGAACCCAGTTCTTAAAATGGGCAAAAGTTTTTGAACAGTTGCTTCATCAAAGAAGACATATAAGCTCAATATCACTAATCATCAGGGAAATTCAAATTAAAACCCAATAACATATCACTACATACCCAACTGAATGGCTAAAATTTAACATATTGACAATACCAAGTGTAGGTAAGGATATGAAGTAACTACAACTCTTACACATTGCCACTAAGAAAGCAAAATGATACGGCATTTTTAAAAAGTTGGGCGGTTTCCTATAAAGTTAATACGTACATATCATCTGACAAAGCAATTCACACTTAGGTATTGACCCAGGGAAATAAAAACACCTGTCTATAAAAATGACCTCTACAGTACGGAGTATTTATAGAAGCTTTATTCCTTATACCTAAAAACTGGAAATAAGCCAAATGTCTATCAACTGGTAAAGAGATAAGCTGTATGTAATATAGTCATACAAAAGAGTACTACACAGCTATAAAAGGGAACAAAACTACTGACAGAGGCAAAATCACATCAGTGGTTACCTGGGGGTCAGAAGGAGGGACTGACTGCAAAGGGGCTAAAGGGAACTTTGGAGGATAATCATAGTGTATGACTATGACTGTATGCATTTCTCAAAATTCATAGAACTGTACAAATAAAAAGAATAAATTTTACTAAATGTAAATTATACGTGAATAAATGTGACTTTTAAAAAGTTCATTAAAAGAGTAGAAAATTAGTAAAGTGAATTGGCTTAAGAAGTTTTCACAAATTGTGGCAAAAAAAATAAATAAATAAATAAATAAATAAATAAATAAATAAAGAGAACTGGACCCGAGAGAAAAAGGGAAATGGAGAACAGAGAACAGAGAGCCAAAGCTAAATAGCCTATACTCCCAAAAAACAAATCAGGGTCAGGCGCAATGGCTCACGCCTGTAATCTCAACACTTTGGGAGGCCAAGGCAGGAGGATCACCTGAGGTCAGGAGTTCAAGACCAGCCTGGCCAACATGGTGAAACCCCGTCTCTACTAAAAATATAAAAATTAGCCGGGCATGGTGGCGTGCCTTAATCCCAGCTCCTCAGCAGGCTGAGGCAGGAGAATCGCTTGAACCTGGGAGGCAGAGGTTGCAGTGAACCAAGATCGTGCTACTGCACTCCAGCCTGGGCAACAGAGCTAGACTCTACCTCAAAAAAAAAAAAAAAAAGAAAGAAAGAAATCAGGACAGGTGATAGTCTTAAATAGTAGTCTGATTTTTCAGAGGTAAAATCCAATGTTACAATACTAAAAACTCAGAAATGGGAAGTAATACTTGAAAGACATGAGAGATATCAACTTAAGAATCTGTGTACTGAGATTCCTTCATATTAAATAAATACTAGGTGAGTTATTATCTACCGAATGCTTTACTAGGTGCCAGGCACTGTGCCATGCACTTTATAAAATATACATTATTTCATTTAATCATCAATCAGAACACCAAAAAACTGGTAGTATTAATTCTATTTTACAGGCAAGGAAACTAAGGGTCAAAGTGATTAAATGACATGCCTAAAGTCATATAGCAAATGAACAAGCCAAGACATAATTCAAATTCAGATCTTTATGAGTCAGAATCCATGCTCACATTCCATTATGCACATTAAGTCTATAGTTATACTTAGTTGTAGAATTAAATTTTACATCAATTAATATGCAATAAAAAAGAAAGAGGAGGAAAAATACTTCAGTGAAAATCTAGGACAGTAATCTCCCCGTCATCCCACTAAAACTGATAGTTATGGCACAAGCTCAGCTAAATTAGCAGAGAAGACAGTGTATAACACTTTATGACTACAGCATTGACTCATTCATTCTGATTTCCAGTAACAGAAATTTTTAAATTTCAGAATCTAGGATTGACTCCGAAACGCAAAACAGTAGGTATCTGTTTTTTCTTTTTTTATTTATTTGAACTCTGAAACTCTTTAATCAAGTAACTGTTCATACATAGCAAGAACTACAAATACCATTTGAATAGATGGAAATTTCTCAGTGGCAATCACTTTTAATATAAAATGAATGGAAATCATAAGATGCAATAAAACTCACTATTCAATTATCTTCAGAATACATATTTTTATTTTTTAAAAAAAAACTAAACATATCAGCCTTAAGCCTGTAGCTCAAGGTGTCACTTACAGTGCAGAGCCAGTGATTTCAAAAACTGTTCCTTACTTGCCCTGAACTGATAGGGTTTAAGCCAAGGATTTCAGATCCTCCAGAAAAAGAAATCCTTATGCTTCCTTTCTTTTCCAAAAGGTGGGTACACCTTGCTGAAAACAGTCTTCTGCTCTATTTCTCAACAGAAAACTACTGAAAAAAAAATATGAAACACTACTATTGTATGACTTATTTAATGAATAATAAGTTCCAAGTATATCCCAAACACTGTTTTAGGTGCTGGAATAGAAGTAAACAAATGTGAAAAACACATCATTTCTGATCATTATAAGTGCTATAAAAGAAATAAATCAGGGTAATGGGTAGAGTGGGTGGCAGTGGAGAGGTGGGAGAGGAGCTACTTTTGACAGTATGGTGAGGAAAGGTCTCTTTGAGGAGCTGACATCTGAGCTGAAACATGACTCAAAAGAAGGTCACTGGATCTTAATAAGATAAAATTTTAAAATTATGTAACTTGATGACAGTTACAGAGGGAAGCAAAAACCAGGAAATTAAGTAAAAGGCTATTACAGATAGTTTACATAATTTTACCATGAAAATGTCAAAGAGAAGGTGTTGGGAACAGGCCCCCCAAAATCTGGCCATAAACAGGCCCCCCAAAATCTGGCCATAAACTGGCCCCAAAACTGGCCATAAACAAATCTCTGCAGCACTGTGACATGTTCCTGATGGCCATAATGCCCACGCTGGAAGGTTGTGGGTTTACCGGAATGAGGGCAAGGAACACCTGGCCTGCCCAGGGCGGAAAACTGCTTAAAGGCATTCTTAAACCACAAACAATAGCATCAGCGAGCTGTGCCTTAAGGACATGCTCCTGCTGCAGATAACTAGCCCAACCCATCCCTTTATTTCAGCCCATCCCTTCGTTTCCCATAAGGGATACTTTTAGTTAATCGAATATCTATAGAAACAATGCTAATGACTGGCTTGCTGTTAATAAATATGTGGGTAAATCTCTGTTCAGGGCTCTCAGCTCTGAAGGCTGTGAGACCCCTGATTTCCCACTTCAAACCTCTATATTTCTGTGTGTGTGTCTTTAATTTCTCTAGTGCCACTGGGTTAGGGTCTCCCTGACAGAGCTGGTCTCGGCAAGAAAGAAAAATATATTCAGGTAAATAATGTATATCAAATAATAAACGGTGCTTAACAACAAAAGAAAAGCATTTTTTTAAATTCAATTTTTATACTGATAGACCAAGTAAAAAACACATAATGTCAGTCTTTTTAAAGTGTGCTAGGTGAGTGAGAAAGAAGCTAAGAATACTACAGCACCAAAGAGCTCTTCTGGAGAAATTCGTCAGAGATGCCCAAAATCCAGAATACTTTATTTACCTCAGCTTCACTCCTAGACTTGGACTTCTATCTCCCTTCCTGAATAGCTATGGGAGCGTTCTTTGAGTGTGACTGCCTCTTTGATATCCACTTACTCACCATGATGCTGCCTCTTGGATCTCAGACAAATTCTGATGTTTGCTATTCCAGGTGAGGAGATGTCTGAAAACATCATACTATGTTTCCATATCTTCAAGACAGTCAACAAACTCCCTCAAGTTATCTTTGTGGATAATATAGGAATAATACAGATCAGTGACAAAAAGATGTGGGGGAATTTAGCTGAGTTATAGGCATGTGTGGATTCTCACTTGGGTGAAAAACGTAATTTAAAAGGTTAACAGACCAATGTCGGGCAGGGGCATGGTGGCTCACGCCTGCAATCCCAGCACTTTGGGAGGCCAAGGCAGGCAGATCACCTGAGGTCAAGAGTTCAGGACCAGCCTGGCCAACATGGTGAAACCACGTCTGTACTAAAAATACAAAAATTAGCTGGGCGTGGTGGCATGCACCTGTAATCCCAGTTCCTCAGGAGGCTGAGACAGGAGAATCGCTTGAACCCGGAAGGTGGAGGTTGCAGTGAGCCAAGATCATGCCATTGCACTCCAGCCTGGGCAACATGAGACAGACTCCATCTCAAAAAAAAAAAAAAAATCAGTCTCAAAATAAAGAAAGGCTTCTAATGGCATATGAGAGTTTGACTCTCCCATATTCAACAGGTATCAGCTGAATGAGAATTTACTGTACATTCACCAAATTTGCAATTGGCAAAACACAAGCAGCGATCATTAACATACACATTGGGTGTTACAATCACAAACTAGAACAATGATTCAACAAAATAAAGAGAATGAAATTGGAGGGGAAAATAAATATTAAAATATACATGTTTCACTTTTTTCTTTTGTTGTTGTTGTTGTTGTTGTTGTTGTTGTTGTTGTTGTTGAGATGGAGTCTCACTCTGTTGCCAGGCTGGAGTGTAGTGGCGCCATCTGAGCTCACTGCAACCTCTGCCTTGCAGGTTCAAGCGATTCTCCTCCCTCAACCTCCCTAGTAGCTGGGACAACAGGCAGGTGTCACCACACCCAGCTAATTTCTGTATTTTTAGTAGAGATGGGGTTTCATCATGTTGGCCAGAATGGTCTTAATCTCTTCACCTCGTGATCCACCTGCCTCGGCCTCCCAAAGTGCGGGGATTACAGCCATGAGCCACCACACCTGGCCTCACTTTTTCTTCATTTAAAAATCTGCATTAAACTTTAGTGACTTTTTGGTAGTAGCATTCCTGTTTTTGAACTTAAGTCACATATTTTTATGTCTAGAGGTACCTTGTTATCTATTGTGGTAGTTTGTGTGCACTGGATTTGGCCACTTAAAGGGAGGCTCAAGATATACACTATCCAAAACAGCAGCTACCTAGCCACGTGTAGTTATATACATTTTAATTAAAATTCGATTTTAAGAAATTTCAGTTCCTTAGAATTACTAAACACATTTCAAGTATTCAGTAACCCCATGTGACGAGTGACTACCATACTGGATGATACAGATACATAATATCTCCATTACCACTGAAAGTTATATTGGACAGCACTCTTAAACTACTGGAATCATCAAGTGATGACCCTAGGAATACTCAATCAAACAGAAATTACAGCTAGAAAATGATTTTATTTTCTTTCTTAACCAAAGATCCAAGGCATCAAGTCAGATTTTACTGTCTTTTCTTGAAAAAAGTAGGCCAGAGGCAATGGCTCACGTCTGTAATCCCAGCACTTTGGGAGACCAAGATGGGCAGATCACCTGAGGTCGGGAGTTCGAGACCAGCCTGACCAACATGGAGAAACCCCGACTCTATTAAAAATACAAAATTAGCCAGGCGTGGTGGCACATGCCTGTAATCCCAGCTACTCAGGAGGCTGAGGCAGGAGAATCGCTTCAACCCAGGAGGTGGAGGTTGCGGTGAGCCGAGATCACGCCATTGCACTCCAGCCTGGGCAACAAGAGCGAAACTCCATCTCAAAAAAAAACAAAAAGAAAAAGAAAATGTATACACTCACACAAACACACACATAGACACAGACACACACACACATAAATATATACACACACAGATAAATTTAACAAAGACCATTTGTGACCTGTAAAGCCTAAAATGCTACCTGGCCCTTTATAAAAAAACTTTGCCAACCCCTTGACCAATAAGTGTTTTCTTATAAATGACTTCTATCTTTTAATTTGAATATCAAATTAAAAGACATTAAGAAAAATTCTGTAACGCTAAATTTAAATTGGAACACAGGTACAATTAACAATTCTTAAATTGCTTTACATGTATACTGAGGCTGAATAAGTAAATGGATAGTGGAAGCTAGGTTTCTCACCATTGGAAAGTGATGATACAGAAAAGCACGAAGGTTAGAATAAATCAACATAGTACTGGATTAGAGTTAGAACATCAGTATGAACTGGTGTTCAGGTTAACGTGGATGTAGAGTGATACAAAACACTATATACTATATACATAGGTTAGTATAATATACATGCATGTATTTCCTAGCTTTGTCAGCTGAGTCAGCCTAAAAGCAGTGACATCCCAGGAGCAATGAGCATATTAAGAACCTAGATCTTCTAGAGCTAGAAATACCATCCGACCCAGCAATCCCATTACTAGGTATATACCCAAAGGATTATAAATCATTCTACTATAAAGACACATGCACACATATGTTTATTGCAGCACTGTTCACAATAGCAAAGACTTGGAACCAACCCAAATGCCCATCAATGATAGACTGGATAAAGAAAATGTGGCACATATAAACCATGGAATACTATGCATCCATAAAAAAAGATGAGTTCATATCCTTTGCAGGGATATGGATGAAGCTGGAAACCATCATTCTCAGCAAACTAACACAAGAACAGAAAACCAAACACCACATGTTCTCACTCATAAGTGGGAGCTGAACAATGAGAACACATGGACACAAGGAGGGGAATATCACACACCAGGGCCTGCCAGGGGGTTGGGGGCTATGGGAGGGACAGCATTAGGAGAAATAGCTATGTAGATGATGCGTTAATGGGTACAGCAAACCATCATGGTACGTGTATACCTATGTAACAAACCTGCACGTTCTGCACATGCATCCCAGAACTTAAAAGTATAGTAATAATAATAATAAAGAACCTAGATCTTATTTGCTAATATACTTCTCCTGGGGAAAAGAACTCATTCTAGAACTGGGGCAGGGAAAATACAAGCACCTATAGCCTGGAGCATTTGATTTTTTTTTTTTTTTTTTTTGAGACAAAATTTCACTCGTTGCCCAGGCTGGAGTGCAATGGCACGATCTCAGCTCACTGCAACCTCCATCTTCCGGGTTCAAGCGATTCTCTTGCCTCAGCCTCTGAAGTAACCAGGATTACAGGCACCCACCAACATGCCCGGCTAATTTTTGTATTTTTAGTACAGACGGGGTTTCACCATGTTGGCCAGGCTGGTCTTGAACTCCTGACCTCAGGTGATCTGCCCGCCTCAGCCTCCCAAAGTGCTGGAATTACAGGCGTGAGCCACTGCGCCCGGCCTGGAGCGTCCTGCAGTATCAAAAATTAAGCGAGTATTTCCAAAAACGAAAGAAAGGAGGCATGTCAAAGCGACAAAAGACCAAACTAAAAGAGCTCCCAATCACCACAGTTGAAACAAGCTGAGCAACAAAATAAATACACAAGAAAACCAAAAAGTTTATTTAAATACTACTCACTCCAGGAAGTGGAGCCGAATTTTTCCACTGCCTCTAGTTTGAGCAGTACTCAGTGGCTTGCAGCCAAAGAATGGCATATGGAAAGGAAAGGAAAAAGTAACTTTACCATGAAGAACCTAAAAAAACATGATAGAAGTACCCCGATATGATGTAATAAGAAAGCCACTTCACCTCTGTGATATTCTTCCCAAGGACTCATAATCTCAATCTAACCATGAGAAAAGCATCAGACAAAAGCAAATTGAGAGACATTCTACAAAATACCCGACCAATACCCCTCAAAACTGTCATGGTCATGAAAAACAATGAAAGACTGAGAAACAGTCAGGGACTAAACAAATACAAGGACCAAAGGTAATGTGGTATCTTGGAGGAATCATTAGTGAAAAAAAAAAACAGTGAAATCCAAATAACGTTTGGAGATTCATCAATAGTAACTGTTAGTTTCTTAATTGTGACAAATGGACGATAAGATGTTAATCATAAGAAAAACTGGGTGAAGTGTATGCATAAACTCTGTACTATCTTTGTAGCTTATCTATAAATTTAAAAATATTCTGAAATTTAAAAGTTTACTAAATATTTTGAAATTGAAATACAAATATCAAAGTGACCTTGTAATTTAAACATAGACACATATATGCATGAATACATACGCGTCTATATTTTCTACCTCTTTCCATCAAAAGGTCAAAAGCAATAACATCCCAATATCAATGAGCATGCCTAGCAACCAGATTTGGTCTCTAAATACCACTCCCACAAAAAGAAAGACGGGCTACTCGGGGAAGTACTGATTCCAGGACTTGGAAAGGAATGTAACAGGAAGCCTACATCATGTTGTGCCAGAAACCAAGTAAGTTTTAAAGACTAATAAGGTCATGTCAAAATTATACAGCAAGGACTCCTACTAGACAAATCTAGGACAATTTAAACATCGAAAAGAATAATGACTGCAATTGACTGAAACATGAAAATTTAAAAATCGTAAATACTGATACTCAAAAAAGAAAGAAATCATCACCAATAACAGAAACAACTCATTTATCACCACCAGCCCTTAAGCTTAAAATGGGCAACTAAACAAAGATAACTAAGCTTTTATCCTGCCTCTTCAGTAGTAACTATATTTCAGGGTAACCAAATAACATCAGTTAATGAGGAAAAGTTTTTCTTTTTTTCTTTTTTAATTATACTTTAAGTTCTAGGGTACATGTGCACAATGTGCAGGTTTGTTACATATGTATACATGTGCCATGTTGGTGTGCTGCACCCATTAACTCGTCATTTACACTAGGTATATCTCCTAATGCTCTCCCTCCCTCCTCCCCGCATCCCATGACAGGCCCCGGTGTGTGATGTTCCCCTTCCTGTGACCATGTGTCCTCATTGTTCAATTCCCACCTATGAGTGAGAACATGCGGTGTTTGGTTTTCTGTCCTTGCGATAGTTTGTTGAGAATGATGGTTTCCAGCTTCATCCATGTCCCTACAAAGGACATGAACTCATCATTTTTTATGGCTGCATAGTATTCCATGGTGTATATGTGCCACATTTTCTTAATCCAGTCTATCATTGATGGACATTTGAGTTGGTTCCAAGTCTTTGCTATTGCGAATAGTGCCACAATAAACATACGTGTGCATTTGTCTTTTTGGCAGCATGATTTATAATCCTTTGGGTATATAACCAGTAATGGGATGGCTGGGTCAAATGGTATTTATAGTTCTAGGCCCTGAGGAATCGCCACACTGACTTCCACAATGGTTGAACTAGTTTACAGTCCCACCAATAGTGTACAAGTGTTCCTATTTCTCTACATCCTCTCCAGCACTTGTTGTTTCCTGACTTTGTAATGATCACCATTCTAACTGGTGTGAGATGGTATCTCATTGTGGTTTTGATTTGCATTTCTCTAATGGCCAATGATGATGAGCATTTTTTCATGTGTCTGTTGGCTGCACAAATGTCTTCTTTTGAGAAGTGTCTGTTCATATCCTTCACCCACTTTTTGATGGGGTTGTTTTTTTCTTGTAAATTTGTTAGAGTTCTTTGTAGGTTTTGGATATTAGCCCTTTGTCAGATGGGTAGGTTGCAAAAATTTCCTCCCATTCTGTAGGTTGCCTGTTCACTCTGATGATAGTTTCTTTTGCTGAGCAGAAGCTCTTTAGTTTAATTAGATCCCATTTGTCAATTTTGGCTTTTGTTACCATTGCTTTTGGTGTTTTAGACATGAAGTCCTTGCCCATGCCTATGTCCTGAATGGTATTGCTTATGTTTTCTTTCAGGGTTTTTATGGTTTTAGGTCTAACACTTAAGTCTTTGATCCTTCTTGAATTAATTTTTGTGTAAGGTATAAGGAAGGGATCCAGTTTCAGCTTTCTACATATGGCTAGCCAGTTTTCACAGCATCATTTATTAAATAGGGAATCCTTTCCCCATTTCTTGTTTTTGTCAGATTTGTCAAAGATCAGATGGTTGTAGATGTGTGATATTATTTCTGAGGGCTCTGTTCTGTTCCATTGGTCTATATCTCTGTTTTGGTACCAGTACCATGCCGTTTTGGTTCCTGTAGCCTTGTAGTATAGTTTGAAATCAGGTAGCATGATGCCTCCAGCTTTGTTCTTTTGGCTTAGGATTGTCTTGGCGATACGGGCTCTTTTTTGGTTCCATATGAACTTTAAAGTAGTTTTTTCCAATTCTGTGAAGAAAGTCATTGGTAGCTTCATGGGGATGGCATTGAATCTATAAATTACCTTGGGCAGTATGGCCATTTTCATGATATTGATTCTTCCTATCCATGAGCATGGAATGTTCTTCCATTTCTTTGTGTCCTCTTTCATTTTGTTGAGCAGTGGTTTGTAGTTCTCCTTGAAGAGGTCCTTCACATCCCTTGTAAGTTGCATTCCTAGGTATTTCATTCTCTTTGAAGCAATTGTGAATGGGAGTTCACTCATGATTTGGTTCTCTGTTTGTCTGTTATTGGTGTATAAGAATGCTTGTGATTTTTGCACATTGATTTTGTATCCTGAGACTTTGCTGAAGTTGCTTATCAGCTTAAAGAGTTTTGGGGCTGAGACGATGGGGTTTTCTAAATATACAACCATGTCATCTGCACACAGGGACAATTTCAATTCCTCTTTTTCTAACTGGATACCCTTTATTTCTTTCTCCTGCCTGATTGCCTGGCCAGAACTTCCGACACTATGTTGAATAGGAGTGGTGATAGAAGGCATCCCTGTCTTGTGCCAGTTTTCAAAGGGAATGCTTCCAGTTATTGCCCATTCAGTATGATATTGGCTGTGGGTTTCTCATAAATAGCTCTTATTATTTTGAGATATGTCCCATCAATACCTAATTTATTGAGAGTTTTTAGCATGAAGGGCTATTGAATTTTGTCAAAGGCCTTTTCTGCATCTACTGAGATAATCAAGTGGTTTTTGTCTTTGGTTCTGTTTATATGCTGGACTACATTTATTGATTTGCATATGTTGAGCCAGCTTTGCATCCCAGGGATGAAGCCCACTTGATCATGGTGGATAAGCTTTTTGATGTGCTGCTGGATTCGGTTTGCCAGTATTTTATTGAGGATTTTGGCAGAGACACAACAAAAAAAGAGAATTTTAGACCAATATCCCTAATGAACATCAATGGAAAAGTTTTTCTTTAAGAAGATGCCAGGAAATAAATGCAGATGAAATAACAGAATAGGAAAATCACCAATTTGTAGCCCTTGGTGACATAACCGATTCAGGAAGAAATCATCAATGGACACTAAGCTCATTAAGTGAAAGAATGATGAGTATCTGGACAGTTACATAGTACCAAACTATCTCTCTACGAAGTTCTTGCCTATCTCAAGTATAAAATATTAACTTTACAATGAAGGAATCAGATGTCACTACCTTAATCCAGGGATTTACCTTAATTCCTAGTCACTAACAGTGAAACAGCTAGACAATACATGCCATCTGAAGTGATACAATATAATTATGGTAAAGCCTTTGATATTCCACAGGAAATATTGGAGAGGAGATAAAGAAACAAGTTAAGTCAGGAGTCCCCAAAGCCCAGGCCATGGACTGGTATCAGTCTATGGCCTGTTAGGAACCAGGTGCACAGCAGGTGTTGGGAGGGTGAGGAAGCATTACCACCTGAGCTCCGGCTCCTGTCAGATCAACAATAGCATTCGATTCTCATAGGAGTACAAACCCTATTGTGAAATGCGCATGCGAGGGACCTCTAGGTTGCACAATCCATATTAGAATCTAATGCCTGATGATCTGAGATAGAACAGTTTCATCCAGAAACCATCCCACCACCCCGACCTCCACGCTACCCCTAGTCCATGGAAAAATTGTCTTCCACAAAACCAGGCACTGGTGCAAAAAAGATTGGGGACCGCTGAGTTAAATGATACCATAAGAAAGCAATATGTCACAAGAGCAGATATGGTCAAAAACAGAAAAGAGAGTGTCTTATGGGCCAGGCGCGGTGGCTCATGCCTGTAATCCCAGCACTTTGGGAAGACGAGGCAGGTGGATTACTTGAGATCAGGAGTTTGAGACCACCCTGGACTACAGGGTGAAACCCCATCTCTACGAAAAAAATACAAAAATTAGCCAGGCATGGTGGTGCACACCCATATAGTCCCAGCTATTTGGGAGGCTGAGGTGGGAGGATGTCTTGAGCCCAGGAAGCAGAGGTTGCAGTGAGCCAAGATCTTGCCACTGCACGCCAGCCTGGGCAACAGAGCCAGACCCTGTCTCAAAAAAAAAAAAAAAAAAAGAGAAAGGCTGGCTCATTGTAGCAACATGGAAGGCCCTTTCTAACATAATGCTAGCCGACCATACCTAAACAGTACAAAATAGATTGGTACCTGGTTAATGGCTTAACATATGTTAATTTCTCATTTCTCAGAATTAATTGGAATGTTTTAAAACAAAGTTTTGTTTTTTTTTTAATTTTTTTGTTTTGAGATGGAGTCTTGCTCTGTCGCCCAGGATGGAGTGCAGTGGCGCAATCCTGGCTCACTGCAGCCTCCACCTCCCGGGTTCAAGCGATTCTCCTGCCTCAGCCTCCGAAGTAGCTGGGATTACAGGCATGAGCCACCATGCCTGGCTTGTTTTTATATTTTTAGTAGAGATGGAGTTTCACCATGTCAGACAGGCTGGTCTCGAACTCCTGACCTCAGGTGATCCACCCACCTTGGCCTCCCAAAGAGCTGGGACTACAGGCATGCGCCACTGTGCCTAGCCTTTTGTAATTTTTTTTGAGATGGAGTCTCTCTCTGTTGCTGGGCTGGAGTGCAGTGGCACAATCTCAGCTCACTGCAACCTCCACCTCTCAGGCTAAAGCAATTCTCCTGCCTCAGCCTCCCGAGTAGCTGGATTACAGGCATGCGCCACCACGCCCAGCTAATTTTTGTAATTTTAGTAGAGACGGGCTTTTGCCATGTTGTCCATTCTGGTCTCAAACTCCAGGCCTCAGGTGATCCGCCTGCCTCGGCTTTCTAAAGTTCTGCAATTACAAGTGTGAGCCACCGTGCCCAGCCTAAAATATAAGTTTATGAAACAAAAGAAATGTAAGGCTCGTTTTACTTCATTTAAATTATGAAGGCTGTATACAGTCATATAAACGTAATGTATTTTGATACAAATCATTGTAGATGGGATTCCAAAGCCAACAGCACTGTCTTCCAATGTGAAGATATTAAGTCAAATATGAAGATATTAAGTAAGTGAATACATACCACTCACAGGGCTGAAGGGATCGAAATGCCTTAAAAGAAGCATCCATTCCAGCAAAATCCCAAAACTTAACATCATAGTCATATCCTCCTGTCACCAAACGGGCACCTGAGGGATCCAGACCCAAAGCAGACACCTGGTTTTAAAAAAATAAAATAAAATGACTGGAGCAAAATGACATATGGTCAATTATAACCTCCCATTTCTGTTCTTTAATCCCACCCCCTATGTTATAGGACTTGGAAGCACAAACCACCAACTACTGTTACTTCTGAAAAGCAGGAATGGATGGTTGCCTTCCATATTATTAGACTTTGTTACTATATTCATTCTTTTGCAATAAAGAAAAATACTTTAAATCTATTTGACAATTTTGTCCCAAATCATCAACCATGTACTCAGAATAGCTATCACTGCAATTCCATAAGATAAACCAAGTTGCTTTAGTGTACAAGTAAAAATCTTACAAATAATTACAATAATTCAGCATTTTCAACATACAATCTGAGGAAAACTTTTAAGATAATCATAACTGAATGAAAACCATATGAATCTGAAATTACCAAAATGAGTAACACCAAGGGAGCTTTAAGAAATCTATTTAACAAAGTAGAACAAAGGAGAATTATCTGTCCCTTATGGTCAAATGGCTCGGTATATTCACCTTAAACAATTATTTTTAAAGCTGAATTTTTAAGTGACTAATCACATTATAATAGTACTTATATTGGTTCCATAAAATATTTGCTTTCGGCCGGGCACAGTGGCTCATGCCTATAATCCCAGCACTTTGGGAGGCCAAGGCAGGGAGATCACTTGAGGTCAGGAGTTTGAAACCAGCCTGGCCAACATGGAGAAACCCCATCTTTACTAAAAATACAAAAATTAACTGGGCGTGGAGGCATGCACCTGTAGTGCTGAGGCACAAAAATTGCTTGAACTTGGGAGGCGGAGGTTGCAGTGAGCCAAGATCGTGCCACTGCATTCCACCCTGGGTGACAGAGTGAGACTCTGTCTTAAAAAAAAAAAAAATTTGCAGGCCAGGCACCGTAGCTCATGCCTGTAATCCCAGCGCTTTGGGAGGCTAAGGCGGGTGGATCACCTGAGGTTGGGAGTTTGAGATCAGCCTGACCAACATGGAGAAACCCCATCTCTACTAAAAATACAAAATTAGCCAGGCATGGTGGCGCATGCCTGTAATCCCAGCTATTTGAGAGGCTGAGGCAGAAGAATTGCTTGAACTCGGGAGGCAGAGGTTGCAATGAGCTGAGATCGCGGCTCTGCACTCCAACTGGGCAACAAGGTGAAACCCTGTCTCAAAAAAAAAAAAAAAAAAAAATTGCTTTCCCTGTGAACTTTCCTAGGTCCAATTCACACATCAATATCCAATGTGTAACTCATTGTTCCTAAGCTATATGTAGCTTTCTCTCAAAGCAGAGAGTCCCTAGATCTACTGCCCTCTAAGAAGAAAAGAACTGCATTAGGAATATTTAATGCCATTACCATACATTGGACACAGTAAAAGAATCAAAGGTTTTTTTTGTTTTGTTTTTTTTGAGACAGAGTCTCACTCTGTCATCCAGGCTGGAGTGCAGTGGTGCAATCTCGGCTCACTGCAACTTCTGCCTGCTGGGATCAAGCGATTCTCCTGCCTCAGCCTCCTAAGTAGCTGGGATGACAGGCATGTAGCACCACGCCCAGCTTATTTTTGTATTTTTTAGTAGAGAAGGGGTTTCACTTGTTGACCAGGCTGGTCTCAAACTCCTGATCTCAGGTGATTTGCCAGCCTCAGACTCGCAAAGCTGGGATTAGAAGTGTGAGCCACGGCACCTGACCAGAGTCAACGTTTTACATAAAGGAAGTTTCTATAAATCAGTTCTCCTAATAAATAGACTTGAAATGTAATTAATATAATTATAATTAAATAAGTCAGATACTGACAAAATAACATATTCATTTCAATTAGCACTTGCAAATACCGATTTCATAATATAAGGGAATCATACACAAATAATAATACTTATGTTAAAATTAGACATGAACTCTAAAGATGTCAAGGAAAATATACAAGTGAAAACAAAGTCATTTTTTATGCCCGAACAATAATGTCTTAAAAAAAATCAAAAACAAAAATAAATGAATAGTAGTTTTAAAAATCTAGAAGTGACTTCTGCTACCACCACCTACAAACTCACTTGCCTCTACGTTCATTATGCTATCCTTCTTCCCTCCTGTTACAATTTAAAAGTTATTTCTCCTCCTAATAAGGCTAACCCCACCAGTGTTCATCTCACTACAACACAATATAAAATTACAACTTCATTTGTGGTTCCTCTATTCTGTATCTGTCCTTCCCTCAAGAGTATAAGCACCATATGGACAGAGACCTTGTCTGTGCCCAGCACTGAACCTGGCACAAAATACAAACTCTACTAAATATTTGTTTAAAAGAAAGGAGAACTAAAAATTGTTAGATCTTATGTAAAACAAACATGCAGTCTGACAAATATGAGACAAATTCCTTTTTATCAAGGAAGAACAGAATAAACTGCAAACTTGGCTGTTCTCCTAACTAAGAAGAAAGATGACAAATTAAAACGCAAAATTACAAAATGAGGCTTTCAATGCTACCATTGACTGAAGTATAAGGATCTCTGCTCCTGACTGTATATATGATTCATCATTTACCAAAATGATATGAAGGAGGTAATTAGAAAAATAGAAAACAGAGCTCAGAGGCTGGGCGCAGTGGCTCACGCCTGTAATCCCAGCACTTTGGGAGGCCGAGGTAGGCGGATCACCTGACGTCAGGAGTTCAAGACCAGCCTGGCCAACATGGCAAAACCCCATCTCTACTAAAAATACAAAAATTACCCGGTGTTGTGGCGAGCGCCAGTAATCCCAGCTACTCGGGAGGCTGAGGCAGGAGAATCACTTACCCCTGGGAGGTGGAGGCTGCAGTGAGCCGAGATGGCACCACTGCACTCCAGCCTGAGTGACAGAGCAAGACTTTGTCTCAAAAAAAAAAAAGTGTCTTGTTCCAACTTGAGAATGAGCACAAATTTTCAGTTTTAACATTTATATTAAAAGAATTAATGTGTATCACCCTCTCCTCCTTTCAAAAAGCTTTAGACTTTATCATCACATTCAGTGGGAAGGGTTCAGTTGACTATTATGCCATAGTAAGTATATTCACTAAATATTCACTAAAAGGAGAAAAAGCACAAAATCTTATAGAGATATAAAAAATAAACATGATGATAATTCTCCTAAGAGTACATCAGACATCATTAAGAGACTGATTTGAACAAACTGACTCTAAAAAGATATATGAGAAAACTGGGGAAATTTGAACACTAATGAGATATTAGATTAAATAATTTTTGAAAAAATAGATATATAAAGACGGTATTATGTAGGAAAGAGTGTATGTGTGCACATTCAGAAAGAGTGTACGTGTGCACATTCAGAAACAGCCCAATATTATCTCTTAGAGGTTCATACTGAAATATTCACAGATGAAATCATATGAAGTCAGGTATTTGCTTTTAAATAATCCTGTAAGGTGGGGACGGGGGGACTAAAATGTAAAGTATATAGGAAAGAAATAAGATTGGCCTTATGGACCTTTTTAAAATAACTCGTTTAAAAGAAAAAAAGATCAGATAGAAAAGTCACCTTCTAATCCAACATTTATTTAAAAATAAATTTATTTGCATGTAGAACAAAGGCAGGATTGCAAAAAAAAAAAAAAAGAGTTAAGCCAAGAGTATAATTAGACACTCTAATTGATTTTCAATGTGTAAAACATACTGGAGTATTTTTTAAGTTATGGTTCTCTATAAGATAAAACTTGATTTACGAAAAAAGGAATATTTAAATCAAACTTGTGAAACTCATGACCCATCTCTCAGTTGTAAAATTCTCCAGACTAGATGACAGAAAAGCTTCCTTTTAAATACTCAGTCTACAATTTTTCCTTATTTACTTAAAAACACAAAAAGGAGAATTTCATCATAATTTCAGAACAAAAATATAAAAAACCTGATTTAAGAAAAAATAAATATATTAAGAATTAGATGGAAATGATGTCTTAGGGCAGCAATTCCCACATAGTTTCATTTCAAGACTCTCTACATTCTTAAAGTCTACTGAGGACTCCAGGCCGGGCGCGGTGGCTCACACCTGTAGTCCCAGCACTTTGGGAGGCCGAGGCAGGCAGATCATGAGGTCAGCAGATCGAGACCATCCTGGCTAACATGGTGAAACCCTATCTCTACCAAAAATACAAAAAAATTAGCCAGGTGTGGTGGCGGGCACCTGTAGTCCCAGCTACTCAGGAGGCTGAGGCAGGAGAATGGCATGAACCCGGGAGTTGGAGCTTGCAGTGAGCCGAGATCACACCACTGCACTCCAGCCTAGGTGACAGAGTGAGACTCTGTCTCAAAAAAAAAAAAAAACAAATAAAAAAAAAAAAAACGAATGAGGACTCCAAAGAGGTTTTGTTTATGTGAGTTATATGTATCACTATTTCCACTAGAAATTAAAACTAAGAGATTTTTACATCTTTTCCATTTCATTTAAAATAACAATAAACCCATTATATTTAACATAAATATTTTTATGAAAACAATATTTTCAAAAGAAAAACTGTAAGAATGACCCTGTTTATATCATTTCTGGGTCTACCTCTATTGATTGATATTTCCCTCTTATTATGGGATGTATTTTCTTACTTCTTTACATGTGAATTAGAAAAAAGTAGTTTCACTGAAAAGGGAAAGATAATTTTTTTCATTTCATATGAATGTTTCACTCATTTAACTACTACTTTGTAGTGGCTTTGCAATAAGATACAATGATTTCACCTTACATCTCAAATATTCTATATTATTCATCTTTAAATATTTTAGATTACTCAAACATAAGTAAATATAACAATATAAACATGCAATCTGTAAACTAAGTATTAATAAATACTTAGAGCCATACAGTAACTACTTAAAGTTCATTTCTTATCTCAACATTCATCTGAAAAATGAACAAATTCATGCCTTTTACTGATACAGAAGTAAAGCTAAAGGTAGTAAGAAATTTTCCCACACCATAAAAAGCAAAATTGTGTTTGAGTTTCATTTCTTTCTTCCACTTATAATGTTCCTATATTAAAAAGTAAGAGATTTTTAAAGCCAACAATAACAGTGATAATAATTGTTCCTATTTTAACTAAAAGGAAATGGCTATTTTGACTGAACATAAAAGTAATCTATTTTTCCTTAATGTCTATAGCTTTTATGTCATCAGTTGACTGTATAATTAGCCTTAATACAAATGTATCTTATCAGTTCACTTTTCCATGACAGCCCTGTAATTTGAGAGAGGAAAAAACTAGATTTTTAAACTTACTGTTTTAGTGCCATGCTTCAGCGTTATCTCATGCGAATCAGGAATCTTGTGAACAGGATTCTGAAACAAGAAAACCCCATGACATTAACGGTAAAATAACATATTTGTGGGGAACTACACAACACATTTCACAGGAAATACAATTTTTTAAAATTGTATCATTGGTTTTTAAACACAAAGCTTAAAAAAACAGCAAAAAAGTGTGAGAGTATCTTTTTTCTACACTTCTAGACACACTACAATGGGTCTCTGATGATAAACTGATTTTAAATCTCTAAAAGGATAAACCTAAGAAACTCATTAGGTTCTATAAAATTATCTCTTATTGTCAACATAAATTGAAATTTTAATTTAATCCAAATGTAAAAATAAATCAGTAGTTGTTAATAGTATAATTCATAAAGAAAAACTAGAAATTTATTTTTCCTTTAAATCACAGTTTATCAAGAGGAGCGAAAAGGTTGATATATCTGCTTACCATACTTTAATATCAAAAATTATTTTTAAGCATATTGTAACCTATGTATAAAATAATAATTACAGATTTTCCTAAAAAATAACCAACAAGGTCCTTTCAACATCGAAAATTTTTTAAGTTCTCTATCTATTCTGGGGCATACCTTAAAGTGTTAAGTACTTAATTTCTAACAAACAACAAAACCTTCACAGGGTAACTATATACCTTTTAACCCTTCAAAGTTAAAAAGAATATTGTTCAAAAATGGTAAAAATAAGAAACTCCAAATCATTCACTGATTCATTGGTTCAATAAGCATTTACTGAAGTGGGATTATACCAGTTGTTAGGTGGCAGCAGACACGGTCTCTTCTCATCCCTCCCACACAAGAAGCATATGGTCTAACAGGGAGATATCAATGGCTCTACTTCAGTATAATGAATGCTATCATAGACAGGAGTATGGGCAGAACAACTGAGGGACAGTAAAGAGGAATGCATAAATCAGACATAAGAGGTTACAGTGATCATTTAAATCAGAGGTTTCATTGTTTATTCAAGTCTCATTACTCAAGAGCAGGCTAATCCTACTAATATTATATGTCTATTACAAATTCAAGAATCATCTCACCATCTACTTAATTAAACATGTGACCTAACAGCTTTTTCTATCTTAATCTTTCCCCTGCTATGACTCTTTCTCTTCAGCATATAAACAAAGCATTAATACTTACCATAGTAAAAAAACAAAAACTAAAAGACTACTGACTTCCCCTAAAATTTATTGCTCAATCGTTATCTTTTCTTCTGCAATCCCGCTTTTTCAAACTATGGCTTCACTCGGTGTCCCCACTTTCTTTCACCCTCTACCTCAATTTTGGCATTTATCATTTTATTCCTAATTCTTAGCACAGTTCTTGGCACATAAGAGGCTCTCAGTAAATAGTTCTAAATGAACAAACAAGTCACTATAAATCCCTCTGCACACTTTACAGAACTTAATCTACATACACGAACTTTCAACAGCATGGTAACTATTTATCTCCTCCATCTTGAAACTGTCCTTTGCTGGGAGGAAATAGCCTACAGAAAAAGCCAGAAATGCTAGAGTTTTTTAAACTAGCAATGCCATTAATTAACCATGTGATGACTTCAGCAAAGTTATGACTCTCAGTTTCATTTGCAAACTATGAATAATAGCACCTGCCCCACAGGTTACAGTGAAGTAAGTGGTTTCAAACTCCTAACAGAGTTTGGCACATGGTAGAGCTCAATAAATGATAGCCACTATGTATTCCAAGGCTTACCTCCTATATTGGTCACATCATCTTAGAGTGTTTTTCCAGGCTTCTTTTCCTCTTTACCTGGCTAATTTTTATTCATCCCTCAAAACTCAATTCAGATGTGACCAGCTGCTCAAAGCACTTCTCAACATTTCAAACACTGGGTTAAATGACCCTCTTATGCATTTCTATGGCATTTCCTTATCTCAGTCACAGAACTTATGATAATACATTGTAATTTTTTACCTATCTCCCCCACCACCACCCCCTTATCAAACTGCAAAATATAAGCTTCTCAAAGACTATATCTATTTATCATCTCTGGATCCCCTATGCACAAAAAAGCTGGTATATGGCAGACATACATACACACACAGAGAGGTTTTAGAAATGAATAAATGGCCCACTGTCTACCTTGTTCATCACACTAGACTGTAATTTTTAATTAACCCTCAAATTTTAGAGTAATGATTATGTCCATAAAGAAAAGCAGGTGCTATCACATCAGGCCAGCCTGGTAAGTGAGAGGCAAGAGATAACTAAGATTTTCAAAAGCTGAAAACCTTTTAAGACCAAATTATTATATCCCAGACTAAAAGCAGATTGAAGATTGCAACAATACAGAAATAAAGGTAGTTTTGTTTTAGACTGTAAAGAAATAGTTGGCGAATTTGCAGTTTTTTTCAAGACAAAGACATTACTGTTTTGTTTACTATACTGTGGAAAGTGCTGCACATACCTCTTTCAGAGATATCAATATTCAAACACAAATTCCAAAACAATTTAAAGGTCAAATTCTGGACTATTCCTACACTGAATAATCTGAGTCACTACTCTCTTTGCAGCTGACCACATTTGAACATAATGAAAACTCATTTGTAAGTGCTAAATATTCTTGCAAGAACCAAGATAATACTTGAAATGTTCTACTTACAGAAGAATCTATCATAGTTTGTACCTCATTTCATAACTACTTTTTCATCACTCAGCAAATAGAAATACTGTCACCAAAAAGATAGGATGAAAATTATTTCATTTATTTCAATGCAGAATGTGCCTATATATAGACAATTTCTAACACTTAAAAAAATTTACAAGGACACACAACTTAGTATTTATATTAGGAGTGAATTAACCATTTAAATGAATGTTTACATTTAAAATCAAAGTTTTACTGGAAGTCATGCATGGCATAACTCATAAAAATCCCATATAATTGGCACAGCTAAATCATCTAAAATAGTAGCAATCCATCTTTTGGTAGCACATCACTTGATGGTGACTGTTCTTTTTCCAGAACTTTTACTAATGACTTTTTGAAATATAGCTTAGTGTGAAATTTGCTATAACAGTAAAATATTTTCAAGATTTTCCTGCCAAGGAACATCATAAACTATTTGACTTCGATGAAGTACTTTATTACCAGAATTCATAACAAGAGCTACAGTCCTAATGGAAGAGAGGAAAATATACCATTTTTTGTTTTGGCTTAATTTTGAAAACCAACCAAAGGATTATTTCCCAGGCTCTGTGGTCTACACCCAATAACAACAATGATGGTAAATATATCTAAAATAATATGAGCAATTCTATCTGATGAACATCCTTACAGAGATTTCAAATGACTTACAAATCAGAAACAACCCTTCTAGGCTAAGGTCACATACAACTATAAGCCATAATTAAACCTCTAGCCAATAACAAAGATCTGCTACAAAGTTGCTGGGTGCTGGGGGAAGACAGTAAGGACTGCCAAAAAGAAGCTTGAAAATGAGTGCTATTTTCTCACAGAAATCACTGAAGTACAGTTACCAGTGCAGGCAACCAGAATTAAAGTCTATTCTAGTGCAACTATGGAGATCTAATAACACTAACTTAACATTAATTCATTTCTTCGTTGATATGGTTCGGCTGTGACCCCACCCAAAATCTCATCTTGAATTGTAATCCCCACATTCCCAGGACCAGGTGGAGGTAACTGGATCATGGGGGCAGTTTCCCCATGCTGTTCTCCTGAGAGTGAGTCTCACAAGATCTGATGGTTTTATAAGCATTTGACATTTCCCCTGCTTGCATGTTGCACTCTGTCTTGCCACCCTATGAAGAAGGTGTTTCTCCTTTGCCTTCTGCCGTGATTGTAAGTGTCCTGAGGCCTCCCCAGAAATGTGAAACTGTGAGTCAATTAAACCTCTTTCCTTTACAAATTATCCAGTCTTGTGTATTTCTTCATAGCAGTGTGAGAATGAACTAATACCTTCATTTACTCACTAAACATTCACTTAACAAACATTTATTATTTCATTACATACCACACACTGGGTTAGATTAATGATAAAAGAACTATTAACAAAGACTCTGCTTACACAGAACTGTCAGTCCAGAAAAGCAAAATAAGACAGGTAAACAAATGGGCAAATGAAAATGTTTCAGTTGCTGTAACAGAAGTATACACAGGGTTCAGTGCTCAATTCCATTCTGCCTAAGAAAGTAGGTGGTTAGAAAAGAGATTTCTGGTATCTTTCAAAAAATAGAGGTTATCTAGATGAATATGATGAACATCCAGCAAGGGTGTATGTGTTATACATATACAGCACTATGCCATTTTATATAAGGGACTTCAGCATCCTTGCATTTGGGGATCAGCAGGAGAGTCCTGGAGCCAATTCCTCTCAAAGGGCCAACTGTATACATAAAAGCCAGAGAGAGAGTTCCAAATCAGGCTGTATACGATTCCAAAAAACAGAAGTTTAAGCTCTGAGTCATAGAAAGTAATTTGATAAAGTCTGAGATTTTAGGCCAGGCACGGTGGCTCATGCCTGTAATCCCAGTACTTTGGAAGGCCAAGGTAGGCGGATCACTTGAGGCCAGGAGTTTGAGACCAGCCTGACCAACATGGTGAAACCCCATCTCTACTAAAAATACAAAAATTAGCCAGGCGTGGTAGCACACACCTATAATTCTAACTACTTGGGAGGCTGAGGCACATGAATTGCTTGAACCTAGGAGGTGAGGGTTGCAATGAGCCGAGATTGTGCCACTGTACGGTGACTGAGACTCTGTTCAACAACAACAAAAAAAAAATCTGAGATTTTAAAATATCGCCAAGGTGTTCTGGGCATCAAAAGAGATAATCAATACAGTAAAAAGACAATCTACAGAGAAATGGGAGAAAATTTGCGCAAATCATATATATAAGGGATTAAAATCCAGATTATATATGTTTTTTAATTTCTACAGCTCAACAACAGAAAAAAACAAACCACCTCATTTTAAAATGAGCAAAAGGCCGGGTGCGGTGGCTCACGCCTATAATCCCAGCACTTTCGGAGGCCAAGGCAGGCAGATCACGAGGAAGGTCAGGAGATCAAGACCACCCTGGCCAACATGGCAAAATCCAGTCTCTACTAAAATACAAAAAGTTAGCCAGAAAGGCTGGGCGCGGTGGCTCAAAGGCCGGGTGCGGTGGTTCAAATGCTGGGCGCGGTGGCTCATGCCTATAATCCCAGCACTTTGGGAGGCTGAGGTGGGCGGATCACAAGGTCAGGAGATCGAGACCATCCTGGCTAACACGGTGAAACCCCATCTCTAGTAAAAAAATATATATATGTAAAAATTAGCCGGGCGTGGTGGCACACGCCTGTAGTCCCAGCTACTCAGGAGGCTGAGGCAGGAGAATCGCTTGAACTCGGGTGGTGGAGGTTGCAGTGAGCCGAGATCACGCCACTGCACTCCAGCCTGGGCCACAGAGCGAGACTACGTCTCAAAGATAAAAACAAAATGAGCAAAAGACTGGAATAGGCATTTCTCCAAAGAAGGTAAACAAATGGCCAATAAGCACATGAAAAGATGCTCAGCATCACTAATAATTAAGGAAATGCAAATTAAAAGCACAATGAAATATCACTTCACACTAGGATCAAAAAACTTTTACTATCAAATAAACAGAAAATAACAAGTGTTGGTAAGGAGGTAAAGAAACTGGAATCCTTGTGCAATGTTGGTAGGAATGTAAAATGGTATAGCTACTATGGAAAACAGCTTGGTAGTTCCTCAGAAAATTAAAAATATAATTACTGTATGATCCAGCAATTCCAATTCTGGGTATATACCCAAAAGAATTGAAAGCAGAGTCTTGAAGAGCTATTTGTACATCCACGTTCACAGTAGTATTCACAACAACCAAGAGGTGAAAAGCAACCCAAGTATCCACTGATGGATGAATTAATCAACAAAACGTGACATAAACATAAAACAGAATATTTTTCCATCTTAAAAAGAAAGAAAATTCTGACACATGCTACAACACAGATGAACCTTGAAGACATTATGTTAAGTAAAATACATCAGTTACAAAAAGACAAATACTATATGGTTCCACTTATATGTGCTAGAGCAGTCCAATTAATAGAGATAGAAAGCAGAATGGTTGCTGCCAGGGGCTGGGGGCAGGAGGAAACTGGGAGTTGCTATTTAATGGATATAGAGTTTCAGTTAGCAAAATGAAAAAGTTCTGGGGATTGATTGTACAATAATGTGAATATATGTAACAATACTGAATTGTACACTTAAAAATGGTTAAGACGGTAAACTTTATGTTATGTGTTTTTAGCACAATAAAATTAATAATTAAAAAATCATCAAGGCTGTGGTGTGGAGGCTGAACTAGGAAATTACCAGTATAAGGTAAATGCCAGTGTAAGCACAGGGAAGCCTATTAAAATATTCTTGCAATAATCCAGAGAGGACCTGAATTGACATAATACAGTGGGAATGGAAAAAAGAAAAAAAAAGAGGAATTATATAAGAGATCTTAAGGACTTAAGATGTGAAGAAATAAAGATAGCTCTGTTACTCTCCACCCAAAGCCCTGATGTCACTCTTATAATTAACTATTCAATAAATATTTATTGAGTACTGACTATGCCTAGCACTGATGATATTCTGGTTTTAAAGAAAGAAGGTTCCTGCCTTCATGAATCTTGCAATCCAATGACAGTCAGAACTTTAAATATATATGGCCAGGCACAGGGGCTCATGCCTGCAATCCCAACACTTTGGGAGGCCAAGGCAGCCTGATCACCTAAGGTCAGGAGTTCCAGACCAGCCTAGCCAACATAGTGAAACCCCATCACTAGTAAAAGTACAAAAATTAGCCAGACATGGTGGCACAAGCCTGTAGTCCCAGCTACCCAGGAGGTTGAGGCAGGAGGATGGCCTGAACCCGGGAGGCAGAGGTTGCAGTCAGCCAAGATTGCGCCACTGCACTCCAACCTGGACGATAGAAGGAAAAAAAAACTGTATACATACACATGCTGGGCACGGTGGCTTGCATCTGTAATCCCAGCAGTTGGGAGGCCGAGGCAGGTGGATCACTTGAGGTCAGGAGTTTGAGACCAGCCTGGCCAACATGGTGAAACCCTGTCACTACTAAAGATACAAAAATTAGCTGGGTGTGGTGGCGCAGGCTTGTAATCCCAGCTACTTGGGAGCCTGAGGTGGGAGAATCGCTTAAACCCAGGAAGTGGAGGTTGCAGTGAGCTGAGAGCATGCCACTGCACTCCAGCCTGGGCAACAGAGCGAGACTCCGTATCAAAAAAAAAAAGAAAAAAAGAAAAGAAAAAAATCTATACACAAAGTATTAATTAATTACAACAGTAAAAACTTCATTAGTACAGGGTGATTTTAATCAATGTGGAAAACGCATTCAATACACTAGTCTTTCATTTTCTTTACCATTATTCAGCCATTTACCCTCATGTCCAATTCTAGAATTAATTGACACCCAGTGCTGCTTTGATTCTAAAACCACAAACCAAGATATCCAAATCTTTAACTACAACAGTTCTCTCTTCAGATCACACTCAGTCACACTGTTTTCTACCTTATTAGTAGACCACTTTACTTTCATCTTATCACTCCCTTTCTCTGACCTTACATCTCAATAAAGATATTTTATAAAAAGGTGTATTGGAACTAGGTTTACCTCTAAGAGATATATTAGTTAGGACATTGGAAAGTTCACAAATAAAACTTTAAAACAGGCTGGGTGCAGTGGTTCACGCCATTTAAGATAATAACAAAAAACATTAAAACTTAGAAATAATTTTTTAAAATATGTGCAAGACCTGTACACTTAACACTATGTTACTGAGAAAAATTAAGGAGAACTTAAAATAAATAGAAAGATATATAGTGTTTATGGATTGGAAAACTTAATATTGTTAGGAAAGTAAGGCTCTCAAAACTCATCTACAGATTCAATACAATCTCAACCAAAATCTCAGCAGGCAGTTCTGTACAAATTTACAAGCTAATTCTAAAATGTATATGTAAATTTGAAGACTCAGAGTAACCAAATCAGTTTTCAAAACAAACAAGTCAGAGAACTGTACACTACATGATTTCATGTATAGAGCTATAGTAACTAAGACAGTAACTGAGCTACAGTAACTGAGACATTGTGATAGTAGAGTAAGAATGGCCAGGCATATCAATGAAATAAACAAATCAGAAATTAACCCACACATATATCAATTTGTTTTCAAGAAAAATGCCAAGATAATCCAAATGAGAAGACCTTTTAAACAAACAATACTCAAACAATTGGGTATCAATTTGGAAAAAATAAAAAAGGAACTCCAATCCTTTCCTTACACCATACATAAAAATTAACTTGAAACAGATAATAAACGTAAAAACTAAACCTATAAAACAATGAGAAAGTATAGGGAAAATTTTTGCAATCATTGGTAAGGAAAGATTTCTTAGAATACAAAAAATACGCACCAAAAAGAAAAAAAAACTGACATATTTTATCAAAATTTAAAATTTCTATCCTCAACAGACATGATCAGGAAAATAAAAGGCAGACTCAGACTGGACAAAGATATTTACAATACATTTATGTGACAAAATACTTCTATCCAAAATATTTAAGCTCAAAATAAACTCTAAACTCTAAAACTCAATAGAAAGGCAACCTAATTTTTCAAATGGACAAAAGATTTGAACAGACACTTCACAAATGATGTACACATTAGCCAGGCATAGCAATGCACATTGCAGTCCCAGCCACTCAGGAGCCTAAGGCAGAAGGAATTGCTTGAGCCCAGGTGTTTGAGTCCAGCCTAGGCAACACAGTGACACCTCATCACAAGAAAAGAGGTTTAATGTCAGTCAACAAGCAAATGCAAACTAAAGCCACAATTAAACAGCACTACACACTTACTGGAATAGCTAACATTAAAATTATCAACAATACCAAGTGTAGGCAAGGATACAGAGGAGGCAGAATTCTCCAATTTTGCAGGTGAGAGTGTAAAATGGTAATAATCACTCTAAAAAACAGTTTGCTAGTTTCTTATAAATATACACTTACCACATGATCTAGCAATTTTGCTTCCAAGAGAAATAAAAACATATATCTACAAAAAGACCTGTACAAGAATGATCACAGTAGCTTTATACAGAATAGCCAAAAACCGAGAACAAGCTATTTGTCTACCAAAAGATGAATAATCTATGGTAGATTCATAAACATACTACTACTTAGCAATAAAAATGAACAAAGCACTAACACATGAGACAAGATGGGCAAGTCTCAAAAGCATTATGCTGTGCAAAGTAAGTCAAACACAGAAGAGTTTGTACAGTGTTTCCATTTATATAAAATTCTAGAATGAGCTAAATTAACCTATAGTGACATAAAACAGATTTGCCTGGGATTAGGGGTAAATGGAGGGAAAAATGGATTGACAGCAAGGTGGCTTGAAAGAAACATTTTTGGAAATGTTCTAAATCTTGATTGTAGTAGTGATTACTCAGATGCTTACATTTTTAAAATTTCACAAACTATACTCATAAATTGGTTGCATTTTACCGTGTGTAAACTATACCTCGATAAAACTAATTTTTACTTTTTTTGCTGATATCTGCAGAAAAGCAAAACTGGTATTTTTTTAATGAAAAAACAAAAACAACAACAACAACAAAACAAAAGCCTGATAGAATTAGTTTTGGCTGTAACAAAAACCCAAAATAAAGTCAGGACTGACATATGTCTAAGACAATCAGGACCACAGCTTGTTGTCCTCATAAATTCAACAAGTCTAGGTGATGGTCCAAAAGGCTGCTGTGGTTTCCAGACAGCAGGGGAAAAAAAAAAAGGGGGGGGGGATACATCTCTTCCCATTAATTTTCCTCTCAAAAGTTGTCCATATTCTTGCACTTACATTTCACTGTCCAGAACTAAGCCACAGAGCCATACCTAGCAACAGGAAAAGCTCGGAAATGTATCTTCTTCTTTTATGAGACGGAGTTTCACTCTTGTTGCCCAGACTGGAGTGCAGTGGCACGATCTCAGCTCACTGAAACCTCCACCTCCCAGGTTCAAGCGACTCTCCTGCCTCAGTCTCCTGAGTAGCTGGGATTACAGGCGCGCGCCACCACGCCCAGCTATTTTTTGTATTTTTAGCAGAGACGGAGTTTCATCAGGTTGGCCAGGCTGGTCTTGAACTCCTGACCTCAGGTGATCCTCAGGCGATCCACTCACCTCGCCCTCCCAAAGTGCATGGATTACTGGTGTGAGCCACCATGCCCAGCTGGGAAATGTATCTTTTATCCTGAACAGTTACATATTGAGAATCCTATTAGGAATAAAAAGAGAAATGTATGTGTGCATGGATGTGTGCATGTGTTTATGCATGTGTGTGTACATGTACATGTATGTACATATACACGTCTATGTGTGCATGTGTATATGAATCAATGAAATGACGTGTTTCTTTTTTTTTTATTTTTTATTTTTGAGATGGAGTCTCACTCTTTCGCCCAGGCCGGACTGCAGTGGAGCTATCTCCGCTCACTGCAAGCTCCGCCTCCCGGGTTCATGCCATTCTCCTCCCTCAGCCTCCTGAGTAGCTAGGATTACAGGCGCCCACCACCACGCCCAGCTAATTTTTTGTATTTTTAGTAGAGACGGGGTTTCACCGTGTTAGCCAAGATGGTCTCGATCTCCTGACCTCGTGATCTGCCCGCCTCAGCCTCCCAAAGTGTTGGGATTACAGGCGAGAGCCACCGCGCCCAGCCAACGTGTTTCTTTTTAAAGAGTTCAAAAATCTAGATAAAGCTGAGCGTGGTAGCTCATGCCTGTAATTCTAAAACTTTCAGAGACCAAGGCAGGAATATCACTTGAGCCCATGAGTTTGAGACCAACCTGGGCAATACAGCGAAACCCCATCTCTACAAAAAATTTAAAAATTAGCTGGGCATGGTTGTGCACACCCGTATTCCCAGCTACTCGGGAGACTGAGGTGGGATCATTTGAGCCTGGAAGGTCAAGGCTACAGTGAGCCGTGACTGTATTCCAGTCTGGCAAGAGAGACCCCATCTCAAAAAAAAAAAAAGAACCTAGATTAGGCTTTAAGGCAACTACTTTTAGGTGGATATGTTAATTAGTCTCCAAAAATGGCCTCAAGAAATCACATCTCTCAATATTCACACCCTTGTTGTCTTCTTCCATGCAGAATCATCAAGTAAGAAGTCTGGATACACTGTTGGAAAGACTAGAGAGAGGGAAGGTGCTTTCCCCAAGTTTCAACGGAGCCAGCCTTCCAGCTGTCCCACCAAGGCACCAGCTATGTAAGTAAGGCCATGGTGAACATGCTATATGCTAACTGCAGCTACACGAGAGATTCAAAGTAAGACCAGAAGAAGCAGCTAACCTCCAGTCAACTTATAGTCATGAGAAAAATTATACTGGCTATTCTTTTAAATCACTAAGTTTAAGGTGGTTTGTTACATAGAAGTAGATAACTAAAACAGTAAAGATGTTTTGATTTGGCAAAAAAACAAACTGTGAAGTAATCTCATATAATCGGAATTACTGCTTAAAGTTAAAATAATTACACTTTGTCATTAAACATAATAAAGACGCTTCTCATTTTACTTCATCTAATTCTGACACAATTGACCACACATTTTTTTCCTATCACAATCTTCCTTTTGGTTTCCATGACACTTATTACCCTGATTTACCTTCTACCTCCTTCTTGGCCACCTGTGCAGGATCTTCCTTCTCTATCTGTCCCTCGGGGTTCTGTCTTAGGCTTTGTGCTCATCTTGTTCATTCTCAGAGCTTCAATAGCCATACATATGCTGATGACTCCAAAATCTATAATCCCAGGCTAGATGTCTCTCAACAACAAACCTATATTTCTAGCAGTCATCAGGATGCTTTGCCTGGATGTCTCAGAAATACCTCAACTTAATTGTCCAAAACTGAATTTACAATCTTCCCTATCACTCAGCCTCCAAATTCTGCTCATCCTGCTTTCTATCTCAGCAACTACTGCCACTATCTACCAGCTACAAAACTAATAATCTTGATGAGTCCCTCTCACCACACTTATATAATCAATTACCAAGTCATTTCCATTCTTCCTAAAAAGCATCTTTCAAATTATGCCATTACTCAAAAATCATGCTCAAAATCATTATAATTATAGACAAACTAAGGCTTAGGGGGAAAAAAGAAAAAAAACAGCATAAAAGGAAAAGCCTTTACAATTGCCTACAGGTCCTCCTGTTAGTGTTCTGATGTCAGTCATCTCCTCCTTCTCTCCCTCTTGTTCATTCTGTTCCAGCCATACTCACCTAAGAGCTTTTTTCATGAACGTGCCAGGCACATTACTGCCTTAGGGCCTTTACACTAGCTGTTCCTTATGCCTGCACCGTTCTCCCAGATATCTACATGGTCAACTTCCTAATCTCTTTCAAGTCTTCTCAAAGGTCATCTTCTGAAGGAGGCCTAACTTGACCGCCCTATTTTAAATTACAACCTGTCTCCCAGTTAGCACTTCTGATCCATGTTATCGTGCTCTACATGTTCCCTTTCCCTATAGCACTTACAGCTTTCTACTGTTTATATTTATCTTTTTTGTTGTTTTTTTGAGACAGGGTCTCACTCTGTCACCCAAGCTGGAGTGCAGAGGCACAATCATGGCTCACTCACTGCAGTCTCAACTGCCCCAGACTTAGATGATCTTTCCACCTTAGCCGCCTGAGTAGCTGGGACCACAGGCCTGCATGACCACGCACAGCTAATTTTTCTATTTTTTGTAGAGACAGGGTTTTGCCATGTTGCACAGGCTATTCTTGAACTCCTGGGCTCAAGTGAGCCCCACCCACCTTGGCCTCCCAAAGTGCTGGGATTACAGGCGTGAGCCACCGCACCCAGCCTTTATTATCTATTTCTCCCTATTAGAATGCAAGTTCCATAAAAGCAAGATTTTTTTTTGTCTGTTTTGTTCTCTGATGTATCTAGGTATCTAGAACAATGTTCAGCTTATAGTAGGCACATATAAAAAAATACTTTTTTGACAAAAAGCTGGAAAAAATTACAAATTAAATATAACTATAAAACAAATAAAATGTTAATTCACATCAACGCAAAGTTAATTTGATGAGTGATATTCTGTTGAAACTACACTGTTGGTTGTGCATGGTGACTCATGCCTGTAATCCCAGTACTTTGGGAGGTGAGGCAGAAGGACTGCTCGAGTCCAGGAGTACAAGTCCAGCTTGGGCAACAGAGCAAGACTCCGTCTCTACAAAAATGAAAATAAAAAAATTAGCCGGGCATGGTGGTGCGCACTTGTAGTTTCAGCTACTCAGCAAGCAGAGGTGGGAGGATCACTTGAGCCTGGGAGCTTGAGGCTACAGTGAGCCGTGATCACGCCACTGTACTCCAGCCTGGGCAACAGAGCAAGACCCTGTCCCTTAAAAAAAAAAAAAAAGGAAAAAAATTAAATTGTCACTTGCAAAGTGCAGTACTGATGCCTCCATTTGGTATGTCTTTTGGTCAATAAGATCCATCTAGTAGCCCTTATAATTATATTTAGTATTACTGCATGCTACCTAGGCAATTCTAAGAACTGCTAACCGCACAGAGACATCTGTAAGAACACTTTAATTCCAAAAACAGACAAGCAGCAATATATTTATAAATAGATAATTTTTTTTGTCTCTTTTTTTTTTTTTTTTTTTTTTTTTGAGATGGAGTCTCCCTCTGCCGCCATGGCTGGAATGCAGTGGCGTGATCTCGGCTCACTGCAACCTCCACTTCTCATGTTCAAGCGATTCTCCTGCCTCAGCCTCCCGAGTAGACAGGATTACAAGCATGCACCACCTTGCCCAGCTAATTTTTGTATTTTTAGTAGAGGCAGGGTTTCACCATGTTGGCCAGGCTGGTCTTGAACTCCTGACATCAGGTGATCTGCCTGCCGCGGCCTCCCAAAGTGCTGGGATTATAGGCATGAGCCACCGGGAGTTCAAGAATAGGCTGGGTGTGGTGGTTCACACCTGTAATCCCAGCACTTTGGAAGGCCGAGGCGGGCGGACCACGAGGTCAGGAGTTTGAGAACAGCCTGGCCAACAGTGAAACCCCATCTCTACTAAAAATACACAAAAATTAGCCAGGTGTGGTGGCGGCTGCCTGTAATTCTAGCTACCTGGGAGGCTGAGGCAGGCAAATAGCTTGAACCTAAGAGGCAGAAGTTGCAATGAGCCGAGATAGCGCCACTGCACACCAGCCCAGGAGACAGCGCAAGACACCATCTCAAAAAAAAAAAAAAAAAAAAAAGACAAAAAACCCAAACATTTAAACAACCTAAGCAGCAGCAAATCAAATTAATGTTTCAATTTATAATTCTGTCATGATTTTAAAAAAGCAATGATTATTGCCAATGAAACTATGGTAGTTGAAAATCATACAAGAAATCCTATATTAGCAACTCTTGTTCTTCCTTTTTCTTCCCTTGTTTTTCCTTTTTCTTCTTTTTTTTTTTAATGTTTTTGTTTATTATACTGGCCATGAACACTCCACCACAGTAACTCTCCTTCTTATTTGCTTCCTAAGTCAGAAATCCTGGAATCTAGACAGGAATCTATATTTAACTCCACTTGTAACCTTCAGTAAGTTGTTTAACCACACCAAACCTCAGCTTTGTCAATTATAAAAGTGAAAGAGGTTAGTTACCATGAATTATATGACATAATTTACTTTGAATTTATTCACATCTGGAACTGTGAACACTACCTTGTCACTGAGAAGGCCCCCCCTCACTTCCATCCTCTTCACTTCTTTCCACACTGCTCTCTACAATACTATTCTTCATAGGTCATTTTTCATCAAAAACCTTCAATGGCTCTCCACCACCTTGGTAGCAATCAAAAACTTTTCACAACATTCCCGTATTTTGTTTTAGAAAGTTTTCTACATTTGGCCAGGTGCAGTGGCTCACACGTATAAACTCAGCAGTTTGGGAGGCTGAGGCGGGCAGATTGATTTGAGCTCAGGAGTTCGAGACCAGCCTGAGCAACATGGCAAAACCCCGTTTCTACAAAAAATACAAAAGAAATTTAGCTGAGGGCTGGGCGCAGTGGCTCACGTCGATAATCCCAACACTTTGAGAGGCTGAGGAGGCAGGTGGATCACCTGAGGTCGGGAGTTCAAGACAAGCCTGGCCAACATGATGAAACTCTGTCTCTACTAAAAATACAAAAATTAGCTGGGTGTGGTGGCATGCACCTGTAATCCCAGCTACTCGGGAGGCTGAGGCACGAGAATCACTTGAACCCAGGAGGTGGAGGTTGCAGGGAGCAGAGATCGCACCAGTGCACTCCAGCCTGGGTGACAGAGTGAGACTCTGTCTAAAAAATATATATAAATAAATAAAATAAAACAAAAAAATTAGCCAGGCATAGAGGTTCATGCCTATAGTCCCAGCTACTCTGGAGGCTGAGGCTGGAGAATCACTTGAGTCCGGGAAGTGGAGATTGCAGTAAGTCGATATTGCACCACTGCACTACTCCGGCCTGGGCGACAGAGTGAGACTCTGTCTCAAAAAAAAAAAAAGAAAAAAGGAAAGTTTTCTACAACATTTGACTACTGTTTCAGGTAAAGTTAAACAAAATTAACATTTCAGAAGTTTCTTACATAATTAGAAAGCAAATATTTGTATTTTGTTATAAGATACTAATCTCTAAAGAGCCTATCATTTGCAGTGGTATTTCTCATTTATCACTTATTAATACTTGTATTAAGAATCCATCCTTATCCTTTACCCTCAGTATTAACCATTCCAGGAAGGAATGAAAGAAGAGAGAAGCTGAGCTTGCCAGGGAGAAGGATGGCCTGTAACAGAACTAAGAAGTAGCGACCTGGCTTCCTGGGACCCTGTAATGAAACTCCTCCCTCCCACACTCTCACTCCCACCCCAAGGAGAAGACTTTCTTTTACAACCACCAAGAGAGAGGGAGAATGTCACCTGCTGAGCTGGGTCTGAGTTGCACCATTTTTCCTATTCCTGAAAAAGTCCCTCATCTAGGATGTCAGTGGCAATACCAACCTCATGTATACCCCATTCTCATGCACACAAATTAACAACCTGAACCGTCTTCTCAAAGCCTCAAATCCTTAGCCTTCTCTCTACAAAGAATATTTGTTGATTGATTCATTTAGGAAACAAGGCATCTTTTTAGAAGTAGAATAAAGATTAATACACACTTCACCCTGATATCTCCACAGTTCTGTTACTAAAAATGTAAGACAGGAATATAACAAATCAGAGGTAGCACAAAAGAGAAGGTATTCAACACCACTTTTGTGAGTCAGTGAAGATTTTCACAAGGAGAAAATGCTCTGTTTTCACAGGGAAAAATAATTCTGAAAAATGAAAAAGGTCTTCCTTGATGAAAGAGATAGGTCTGTCACAAAGTACCTTACAAGGGTCACAGCTTACGTAGAATGCCACTGAATAGAGGTGTACTAAGTATTGATCAGCATCCAGAGAGAAGAAAAAGTATTCTGGAATGCATGAAACAGTCAGAACCAAAGACTGTTCACAGTTTATACAGATAGGGTATGAGGCAAATGTAGGAGAGAGTCGAGATGACCCTGAGAAGCAGAACAGGTCACAACCAGTAGTGTAGCAGGGCATAATGGTTAAGCACATGGATTCTGGAGTAGCTTCCCTAAATTTGAAACCTGACTCCGCCATTTACCACTGCGTGGCCTTAGAGAACTTAGCACTTCCGAATACTAGTTTCCTCACCTGTCGAAAGGGGATGGATAACTGTACCTCCACTTCACTGGAGCAGTAGGAGGATTATATGAGTTAATTCATCTTAATTGTTTAGAAAATTGCACAAAAGAAGGATCCGCTCACTGTTGAACTGTTGGTGCTATAGTGCATATGCTTATTTCATATCATAATTCTTTTATTTATTTTTTGTTTTTGAGACAGAGTCTTACTCTGTTGCCCAGGCTGAAGTGGTGGCGTGATCTCGGCTCACTGCAACCTCCGCCTCCTGGGTTCAAGTGATTCTCCTGCCTTAGCCTCCCGAGTAGCTGGGACTACAGGCACGTATCAGCACACTCGACTAATTTTTTTGTATTTTTAGTAGAGACGGGGTTTCACCATGTTGGCCAGGCTGGTCTCAAACTCTCAACCTCATGTCATCCTCCCAAAGTGAGAGGATCATTTAAAGCCATGAGTTCGGGAACAGCCTGAGGAACATATGAAGACCCCATCTCTACAAAAAATAGCTGGGCATGGTGGCATGCACCTTTGTTCCTAGCTGCTCAGGAGGCTACAGCAGAAAGATCACTTAAGCCCAGGAGTTCGAGGTTGCAGTGAGTTATGATCATACCACTATATTCTAGCCTGGGCAACAGAGCAAGAATCTGTGTCTAAAAAAGAAAAAAGAAAAAAACAAATCTTTTTCAAGATTGGCACAGGCAAATCTACTTGTATATACGTCAACAAAAGGTGAAAGATCAAGGAAACTATTTTACTTTCAAACACTGTGTTACTACTACTAAAGTGCAAATTGATACGTCTGTTCCTCTGGCTGTCTTCATTAATATTTAGAGGAGTCATAAAATAATTACCTGATTCTTGCTTCTAAGAATACTTACTTTTTTCTCTTTTTAGTTATTTATTAATTTATTTTGTAGGGACTGGGTCTATGTTGCCCAGGCTGGTCTTGAACTCCCAGCCTCAAGTAATCCTCCCACCTCGGCCTCCCAAAGCACTGGGATTAGAGATGAGAGCCACTGTGGCTGACCAAGAATACTTTCTTTAGCTGTTAAGGTAGAAAACAAAATATGGGCCAGGCACGGTGGCTCACGCCTGTAATCCCAGCACTTTGGAAGGCTGAGGGGGGCAGATCACTTGACCCCAGGAATTCAAGACTGGCCTGGGCAACACAGTGAGACCCCATCTCAAAAAAAAATGTAATCAATAAATAAAGTAGCCCAAAATAAATTTAATAAATAGTAAACTGAGAGAAACAAACAAAGCGAAAAATATAATTGCACTAAATTCAGTTTTTGTTTTTGAGACAGAGTCTCGTTCTGTCGCCCAGACTGGAGTGCAATGGCGCTGCTCACTGTAACCTCCACCTCCCAGGTTCAAGCAATTCTCCTGCCTCAGCCTCCCAAGTAGCAGGGATTACAGGCACCTGCCACCGCACCCAGTTAATTTTTTGTATTTTTAGTAGAGATGGAGTTTCGCCATGTTGGCCTGGCTGGTCTCGAACTTCTGATTTCAGGTGATCCACCCACCTTGGCCTCCCAAAGTGCTGGGATTACAGGCATGAGCCACCCACCATGCCCAGCCTAAATTCAGTTTTTAAAAAAAGAAAAGCAGCTGGGCGCGGTGGCTCACACCTGTAATCCCAGCACTTTGGGAGGCTGAGGCAGGTGGATCACAAGGTCAGGAGTTCAAGACCAGCCTGGCCAAGATGGTGAAACCCCGTCTCTACTAAAAATACAAAAATTAGCCGGGCACGGTGGCAGGCGCCTATAAACCCAGCTACTCAGGAGGCTGAGGCAGGAGAATCACTTGAACCCCAGGACGGAAGTTGCAGAGAGCCAAGATTGCGCCACTGCACTCCAGCCTGGAAGACAGAGTGAGATTCTGTCTCAACAAAAAAAAGAAACGCTTTAACATAAAATGAAACATGAGTTAAACAGCAAAGAGGTGGGGGCTTATACAGGAAGACATAAGGAAGTAAAATAGGAAAAGAGAAATGAAAGTGAAAGATTTTTAAAAATGAGCATTCCATTACTTTACAGAAATTACTGGGCCCAACATGGTGGCTCACACCTGTAATCCCAGCACTTTGGGAGGCCAAGGTGGGCAGATCCCTTGAGGCCAGAAGTCCGAGACCAGCCTGGCCAACATGGTGAAACCCTGTCTCTACCAAAAGTACAAATATTAGCCAGGCGAGTTGGCAAGTGCCTGTAATACCAGCTACCCAGGAGGCTGAGGCAGAAGAATTGCTTGAACCTAGGAGGCGGAGGTTGCAGTGAGCAGAGCCAAGATCACACCACTGCACTCCAGCCTGAGTGACAAAGAGACTCCATTTCAAAAGGAAAAAAAAGAAGAAGAAAAATTACTGATGATAGTAAATATCCTTGGGTAACAGAAAAAAAGTTTTTAGAAAGTACTAGATATGCCAAGAGATTTTTGAAAACTGAACAAGAGTTCTGTGAATACAGAAGAAGGTATATGGCTATAAGAAATGATAAATGATACAAAGGAGAACAACCTAACTTTTTTTCATGATTATAAGAGAAGGAGTCAACTAAAAAGGAGAAAAGGAGATTACCATCCTGGCTAACACGGTGAAACCCCGTCTCTACTAAAAAATAGAAAAAATTAGCCAGGCGTGGTGGCGGTTGCCTCTAGTCCCAGCTACTCAGGAGGCTAAGGAAGGAGAATGGCATGAACCCGGGAGGCGGAGCTTGCAGTGAGCCGAGATCACGCCACTGCACTCCAGCCTGGGCGACAGAGCGAGACTCCATCTCAAAAAAACAGGAGATTCAAATTTTCACTGAAGAGGGGGTATAAAAAGATTACACGAAAATATCTTAAAATAAAATTAAAATTTTTAGGTCAAGGTTTATTTAATCCTGAATAAAATAAAATAAAATAAAATTCATAATTCAAAATTTAAGTCATAACAAATCTCATAGTAAATGTTAGAATCCACAAAGAATGAATCAAGTATTATTTTATAGAAACTTCTTCAATTTTTTCAAAATCCTATGATATTCAAATCACGTATCATTCTTGTCAATTTTCTCTTTTCCAATCAGCAACTAACTGCTCTAGTTCAACCAGTTCCTCACTTTACAATGCTTTGGGTGGAGTGGAGAACTTCTTTAACATCATTTCCACTTACTTAAGTCTGCAAGTTTTGCAATTTGCTATGTATACACTAAATTGACAGATGTTTACCAGAGTTTAATGCTGAATACCTGGACATTAAAATAACTTGTGTTGGGCACAGTGGTTCATGTCTATAATCCCAGGACTTTGCGAGGCCAAGGCAAGAGGATCACTTCAGCCAAGGAGCTCAAGACCAGCTTGGGCAACATAGCAAGACTCCACCTCTACAAAGAATAAAGTAATAAAATAATTAGCTCAGCATGGTGGTGCACGCCTGCAGTCTCAGCTACTCAGAAGGCTGAGACAGGAGAATCACTTAAGCCCAGGAATTTGAGGTCACAGTGAGCTATGATTGTGCCACTGCACTCCAGGCTGGGCAACAGAGCAATACGCTGTCTCTTAAAAAAAAAAAAACGTCGGGGGGGGTGGTGGCCGGGTGTAGTGACTCATACCTGTAATCCTAGCACTTTGGGAGGCTGAGACAGGCAGATCACCTGAGCCCAGGAGTTCGAGACCAGCCTGGGCAATATGAGGAAACCCCATCTCTAGAAAACACAGAAAAATTAGCCGGGCATGGTGGCGCCCACTGTAGTTCCAGCTACTAGGGAGGCTGAGATGGGAGGATTGCTTGAGCCTGGAAGATCAAAGCTGCAGTTGAGTAGTGAGCATGCCACTGCACTCTAGTCTGAGTGACAGAGCAAGACCCTGTCTCAAAAAAAGAAAAAAAACAAAAACTTGTAAGTAAAGAGACTATAATCAAAGTCAGATAAAAAGTACCCCCATATTTGTCACTGCACTTAAAGTATGCTTTGGATTATCTGCATAACTTAGTCCATCTTCCTTAAAGTATCCTCATTTTGATCCATACTAGCAGTGTCCATTCACATAGCAGATGCACAAAATATTTGTTGAGCAAAATAAAAACCACTGCTCAGAGGCAGAAACAACCCTTGAGAGGATACAAAAGCTTACCTGGAAAGGGAGCTTTAAAAAGACTGCACACTTTTGACATAACTGTGGAGGACTAGCCTAGAAATGTGTAAGTGGAATATTAGCTTCTCAGCTTCTAAAGAGTAACTGTGGCTGGGCACGGTGGCTAACGCCTGTAATCCCAGCACTTTAGGAGGCCAAGGCTGGCAGATCACTTGAGGAGTTTGAGACCAGCCTGGCCAAGATGGCAAAACCCTGACTCTACTAAAATTACAAAAATTAGCCAGGCATGGTGGCACATGCCTGTAATCTCAGTTACTCAGGGGGCTGAGGCACGAAAATCGCTTGAGCCTGGGAGGTGGGGCTTGCAGTGAGCCGATATCACCCCATTGCACTCCAGCCTGGGTGACACAGGGAAACTATCTCAAAAAAAAAAAAAAAAAAAAAAAAAGAATAATTGTGACCAGATCAGAAGCTAACTTTGATTCAATGAAATGTTTAGGAAGAAAGTAGCCATGCCCACAGCCAAGGATGGCCATTCCATTCATTCAACTAATATTTCTTGAGTACCTACCATGTGCTAGGTATCTGTCAAGCCACTGAGGATACAGCAGTAAAAAAAAAAAAAAAAAAAAAAAAAAAAACAGATTGTCCTCATAGAACTTACACTCTTAAGTGAAGACAGACAATAAACCAATACACAAAAATGTCAGATAATGATAAGTACCATAAAGCAGTGATAGGAAAAGAGGTGGGATGGGGAGCAGGGGGTACCTATATAAGATGGACAGAGAAGGTAACACTTGAGCACAGATCCAAGCAAAATAAGGGAGCCATGTGAAGTTCTGGGTATTATTCCATGTGGAAGAAAGAGTAAATAGAAAGTTTCCATGTGGGAATAAGAATAGAGGTCTCCAAAGAAAACCAGAAAGATCAATGTGGCTAGAGAGGAGTGAGCAAGCCAGGGGGTAGAAGAGGATAAAGTCAGTGTGATTTGCAGAGGCCAAGGCAAAGAACCTGAAGTGATAGGAAGAAACCGGAGGTTTGGAGCAGAGAAGTGACAAGATCTGATATGTATTTTCTTTCTTTTTTTTTTTTTTTGAGACAGAGTTTTGCTCCTGTTGCCCAGGCTGGAGTGCAATGTGCAATCAAGGCTCACCGCAACCTCCACCTCCTGAGTTCAAGCGATTCTCCTGCCTCAGCCTCCCAAATAGCTGGGATTACAAGCATGCACTACCACGCCTGGCTAATTTTGTATTTTTAGTAGAGACAGGTTTTCTCCATGTTGGTCAGGCTGGTCTCGAACTACCAACCTCAGGTGATCCATCCGCCTTGGCCTCCCAAAGTGCTGGGATTACAGACGTGAGCCACTGTGCCCGGCAAGATCTGACATATATTTTCAAAAGTTTGGATTAGACTAATGATCACAGAAATAAACCTTATTCAACTTTATAGACTTCAATATTAAAGTATGAGGAAGCTATCCTTAAAATTCCCACATAGGAATCTTTCTTTCTTTTTTTTTTTTTTTTTTTGAGACAGAGTCTCGCTCTGTCGCCAGGCTGGAGTGCAGTGGTGCGATCTCGGCTCACTGCAACCTCCGCCTCCCTGGTTCAAAATGATTCTCCTGCCTCAGCCTCCCAAGTAGCTGGGATCACAGGCACACGCCACCATGCCCAGGTAATTTTTCTATTTTTAGTAGAGACAGGGATTCACCATATTCGCCAGGATGGTCTCCATCTCCTGACCCCATGATCTGCCCACCTCAGCCTCCCAAAGTGCTGGGATTACAGGTGTGAGCCACAGCGCCCAGTCAGGAATCTCTGTTACTTATCTAAAAAGCTCAAGATAAAATTTTAAATATATTTGAGAGAATTTTTCTGCATTCTTCTTCAGAGAATAAAAAGTAATTATTCCAACACTAATCTCAATCTCAAACTCACTTGTTCCAGTCTGTAGAAGACATTATTTATAAAAGATTCTTTTTTTTCCTTCCACTATAGACAGGCAAAGGGGAAAAACTAGATGCTTGCCAAAGAGCTTCCATTGCCCCCTAGTGCCCATTTTCACACATTAGCAGTTTCGAAACCCTAAGGAACATAGTCACTGGGTTTTGGAACACAGCTTCTAGCATCCTCTGCTGACATAACCTTGCAGGTGTAATTAAATTACTCTGTTTTAAAGGACATTAATTCTACTTTGAAGTTAAAACAGTTAAGTTTTCTCATACCAATTTTTTAAAACTTTTCTTCTTTAATTGAAGTCAACTTCAATTAAATTTAAATTGGTTATTGATCAAATATTGGTATTGATGATGAAAACAACGATAAAACCCAGCAATTCTGAGTGCCTAGTATGAGTCCTATGTTGCGTGTTTACATGAATCATCTTATTCTTACATCAACTCCTGAGAACTAAAAGATAGTTTTCTCCCGCTTTGAATTCTTCAGCCTCTCCCCATGTATCAGGGAAAGAGACTGACTGATACAGGTGCCTGGCAATGATCAAGGCCAAGGGGATGAGATGCCTCAGACCAGAAGACAAAGCAACACAGTGGTGGCCCAAACTTGGACTCCCCACCACAGAACGTGCCAGCCAGGGAGTCAGACAGAGTTCATGGAGAACAGGTGCTCACAACTAGAAAGCTGCTGTTACATCCAGCCCTTAGTTACAGTCATAAAAATCCAACTTTCTATTTTCTGTAGTAATGGGAAACAGGATAGCAAAGATAATGAAAATCCTCAGTAATCCTAAAGTTTCCATTTAATTATGAGTTAGAACCTCCTTCATCCCTAAAAAAAAAAAAAAATTAGAATCATGAACAAGTAATAGAAATGGTTAAAAGATGTTTTGTTTTGTTTTGTTTTGAGATGGAGTCTCACTCTTGTCACCTAGGCTGGAGTGCAATGGCAAGATCTCGGCTCACTGCAACATCCACCTCCCGGGTTCAAGCAATTCTCCTGCCTCAGCTTCCCGAGTAGCTGGGATTACAGGCGTGCTCCACCACGCCCAGGTAATTTTTGTATTTTTAGTAGAGACAGAGTTTCACCATGTTGGCCAGGCTGGTCTCGAACTCCTGACCTCAGATGATCCGCCCGCCTCAGCCTCCCAAAGTGCTGGGATTACAGACATGTGCCATAGCATCCAGCCAAAAGATGATTTTTCACCTGTTTTCTCTGATACTTCCCACTTGAATTTTTTTTTACTTAGTTCTAAGAAAAATAATCATAATCCTTCAAATTCTACTGGAAAGAACAATTTTATTACCATTATAGATAAACAAAATGGAATAAAATAAGTAAAAAAAAGTTTATCAAAAAGAAATTATAATATAATATTTTTAATATAGTGCCTTTAGCAGTAAAACTAAATGCAACTACTAACTAGTAACTGAAGTAAAATACATATAAGAAACAAAAAAATTAATCACAGTTGGGACAATGTGGTTTATAACATACCTACTAGTAAGTACTCTGGTAATTTTGCTTCCAATTTTAGAGCTATCAAAAAATCTTTTTTGTTTTTTTCAAATCAAGACGGAGTCTCATTCTGTAGCCCAGGCAGGAGTACGGTGGCATGATATCAGCTCACTACAACCTCCACCTCCCACGTTCAAGCGATTCTCATGTCTCAGCCTCCCGAGTAGCTGGAATTACAGGTGTGTGCCAACACACCGGATAATTTTTGTATTTTTAGTAGAGACGGGGTTTGGCCATGTTGGCCAGGTTGGTCTTGAACTCATGACCTCAACTGATCCACCCACCCTGGCCTCCCAAAGTGCTGGAATTACACGTGTGAGCCACTGCATCTGGCCAAAAAAAAAAATCATTTTTAAACAGTATTGTAACTAGGAGGGGCACAAGGAACTATAGAGATGACAGAAATGTTCTGTACCTTATTTGGGATGGTGGTTACACATAATATATACAACTGTCAAAACTCACCAAACTGAACCTTTAAGATCTGTGCACATTATTGTATTAAATAACACCTTAAAAGCAAGGTATGGTGGCTCACACGTGTTATCCAGCACTTTGGGAGGCCGAGACAGGAAAGCTGCTTGAGGCCAGGAGTTTGAGACCAACCTGGGCAACACAGCAAGACCTTATTTCCACAAAATAAAAATAAAAAATAAAAAAACAAATAGTTACACCTTAATAAAAACAATCACACTTTTTAGAAAGTATTGTGTAACTGTTTTAAGGAAAGAAAACTACAACTTTTTCTGATTCATTTGCCAGGTAGGTTCATAAGTTATTAAAATAAAGCGAGAATAAAGTTTTAATCTATAAATTTAATTAACTAAGTCATCTCTATCTTGAGGCAGCTCTTACAATTATTAAACTATAATGTATCTAAATTGAAGGTTAGGGCAAGGCATGTATAATGGTTCTTATGGAAATAGATGTTTATTTACAGTTCTATGCTCACATTTCCTTTGTTCACACTTCCATACCTACTTCCATTTTCCATATAGAAACTAAGGGCTATGTGTCATAAAGAAAAAACACATTTGAATGTCACAAGCTTTTCATTTATAAAAACCAAAAATGTTCAATTCCATTTAACAAATATGTACTCTGTACATACCATTTATAAGGTATTGCATTAGAAGACACAGGACTTTTAAAAAACAACCATACCTTTCATACAAAGTTCCTGTACTTGAGATCTTAATATATGATTGGAAAAGAAAGGTAAGGGAGTTAGGACAAGCACACAAATAATGATTTAACAACAAGAAGCCAGAAACCAAGCCTGGGAAGTAGCAAATGCAGCTAGCATCTGGAGAGGTTGCTTAGAGGAAATTATATTTCAAATGGTCCCTAAAGGGTACACAGAATTTTAACAAGCAGAAACTGGAGGAATGAGAAAGTAGCATTAAAGTTTTCATCAGTACTCAAGTCAAAACTAGCAGACTCAGGCCAGGCACAGTGGCTGACAACTATAATCCCAGCACTTTGGGAGGCCATGGCAGGCAGATTTCTTGAGCCCAGGAGTTCGAGACCAGCCTTGGCAACATGGGAAGACCTTGTCTCTAAAATAGAAAAAAAAAAAAAAAAAAAAAACCTAACAAACTCCAAGCTGGGTGGACTCACATTCGCCTGTAGTCCTAGCTACTCAGGAGGCTTAGGCAGAAGCACTGCTTGAGCCCAAGAGTTTTAGACCAGCCTGTGCATCATAGCAAAACCCTATCCCTTAAAAAAAAAAAACACACTAGTGGACCCCTTTCTCAGAGAAAATGAATGGGCAAAATAGAGATTGGTGAAGTCTGAAACATTTATGCATCAGGTCTTCTATATATTTGCCTATTGTGATGAAAGATTTGACATGTCTTTGAAAAAATATTCTGAATTACTGATAAAGCCACTGCTAACTGAGGAATGAATTATAATAGTTGTGAAAAATAACGGGAAAGAGTGAATAACTAAAACATTCTCTTAAAAAAAAGCCAGTTTCTCGGCCGGGCATGGTGGCTCACGCCTATAATCCCAGCACTTTGGGAGGCCGAGGTGGGTGGATCACCTGATGTTCAGGAGTTTGTGACCAGCCTGGCCAGCATGGTGAAAACCCATCTCTACTAAAAATACAAAAATTAGCCAGGCATCCTGGCGCACACCTGTAATCCCAGTTACTCGGGAAGCTGAGGCGGGAGAATCGCTTGAACCCAGAAGTCAGAGGTTGCAGGGGGACGAGATCGCACCACTGCACTCCAGCCTGGGCAACAAGAGCAAAACTCCATCTCCAAAAAAAAAAAAAAAGTAAGGCCAGTTTCTCACATTTGTTAGTGGGAGCAAGGAAAAAGGCAGTTTCTATACCTTCATTTCCCTTATGAGTGCTTCAGTGATCCTCAGTATAAACAAACCTGACAGATACACAGTCAAGCTTGACAAAAATCTCGGCTGAGGCTAGTTTTTTGGAATCTTCCCTTAATAAAATAAACCAAAAAGATTACATCTCATTTCCGAAGAGAAACAGTAGAATAAATACACAGCAGAACCAGACACAAAAGAATTCAAATGAAATTCGGCCAGGCATGGTGGCTCACGCCTGTAAGCCCAGCACTTTAGGAGGCCGAGGCGGGTGGATCACCTGAGGTCAGGAGTTCGAGACTAGCCTGACCAACATGGTGAAACCCCATCTCTACTAAAAATACAAAAATTAGCTGGGCATGGTGGTGCCTGTAATCCCAGCTACTCGGGAGGCTCAGGCAGGAGAATCACTTGAACCCAGGAGGCCGAGGTTGCAGCGAGCCAAGATCACACCATTGCACTCCAGCCTAGGCAACAAGATGAAACTCCATCTAAAAAAAAATAATAAAAATGAAATTCATGCATGTTAATACTCTGACCAAATCTTAAGAGTTTAAAGATTGCATTAGTACCAATAAACTTTACACTTTTTATTCCTTTGGAGAAAGGTAGCTAATGTTCACGAGTATGAAATAAAATCAAATAAACACACATGCTATACATATTATATATAATACACACACACACACACACACACACACACACACACACACACATTAAAGAACCATTCACAATGGCTAAAAAGACCCAAAAAAATCCAAAGTAAATAAATAACTTGTCATTGCTATAACTGAAAGCAACAAATATTGAATATAGATACTCACTGCTTAGTTGCTAGTTGCCCCTTATCATCCATTCTTTGTATTGGAAGCATTAAATTTTAGGTAGACTCCTGGCCTCCAAAAAAGAAAAACTATTATACTTCTCAAGTTAAACAAAGATACAAAGTTCAAAATGAGGAGGCTTCTTTATCCTTATCCCTCTACCTTCTTTTTTCAATTTTTTGAGCCAAGTGTCTCGCTCTGTCTCCCAAGCTGGAGTGCAGTGGTGCGATATCGGCTCACTGGAACCTCCACCTCCCAGGTTCAAGTGATTCTCCTGCCTCAGTCTCCTGAGTAGCTGGGATTACAGGCGTGTGCCACGACACCTGGCTAATTTTTTTATATTTTTAGTAGAGATGGGGTTTCACTATGTTGGCCAGGCTGGTCTCAAACTCCTGACCTTAGGTGATCCACCCACCTCAGGCTTCCAAAGTGCTGGGATTACAGGCACGAGCCACTGCGCTTGACCTTTGTCCCTCTACCTTCTTACTGACAAAAATGCAAAATTAATGGCTACAGCTACAGCATCTAACTTGAAGCCTGTATACTAAAGATGGCAGAAAAAAAGACAGACGCAGACGAGATCTGAGATATCTTGGACCTGCAAACTAGTTCTATTCCATTTAACTCCTTATTCATTAATGTGAGGGAGAGAAAAGACTTCTATCTTGTTTAAGCCACTGTTGTTTTGCATTTTCTGTCACTGGCAGCCAAATTAATAATACACTAACTAATATACACTTAAAACAGGCTCCACACTCAATTCCACAGGCTTCTAAGTATGGGAGGCAGCATCATACTGTAAAAGCATGGTTAGGCTGGGCACGGTGGCTCACCTGCCTGTGGCTCACACCTTTAATCTTAGCACTTGGGGAGGCCAAGGCAGGAGGATCTCGTAAGGCCAGAAGTTTGAAACCAGCCTAGGCAACATGGCGAGACCCCATTTCTACAAAAACAGACAAAAAGCGTAAAAGGAAAAAAAAAAAAGCACAGATAGCCTACGTGTGCATAACAACTCTGTCACTTAATAGCTAAAGTAGGCAAATAAATAAATTGGACTAATTATTTAACTTCTGTGGGAAAAATTTGAGAAATATTTACCAATTATTTAGTGGTTCTGACTTATTTCAATTTTTTTTAAGATGGTATCTCACTGTCACCCAGCCTGGAGTACAGTGGTACGATTTTTAGCTCATTGCAACCTCCGCCTCCCAGGCTCAGGTGATCCTCCTGCCTTAGCCTCCTGAGTAACTGGGACCACAGGTGCTCACCACTACACCCGGCTAATTATTTTTTGTATTTTTGGTAAAGATGGGGTTTCGCCATGTTGATCAGGTTGTTCTTGAACTCCTGAGCTCAGGTGATCCAGCCCCCCTTGACCTCCCCAAGTGCTGGGATTACAGGTGTAAGCACTACACCGGCCTGACTTACTTAAATGTTATGTCTTGAAAAGCTTTATACTATTCTTTATATTCAGGCTCATCTCTCCCTAACTTTATTACTTTTGAGACAGTCTCACTCTGTCCCCAGGCTGGAGTACAGTGGCAAGATCATGGCTGGCTCACTGCAATCTCAAACTCCTGGACTACACCTAATTATTTGTTGTTATTCCTATTGTGAAAAAGTTATCCTTCACATTTAACACTCTAAACTGAACATTATTAAATGAATCTAACAGTTTTGGTTAGTTCCTTTTGTTTCAGGTAGAGTCATATAAACTACAGCAATATTCCCACCTCTTCCTTATAATGCAGTCTTGATCATTTTAGTTTAACTGGCAAAAATGTCTAGGATAATATTAAATAATAATATGATTGTTACCTCTGTTGCTCCTTAATTATGTACAACACTGACTGTTGGTATGATGCATGAGTGAATTCCTTCAAATGATATGAAAGTTTCCTTTTAGTTTAAGTTTTTTATTAGATATCATGTTAAATTTGTTTTTCAATTCCTCTTTTGCTATCCTATTGAAATAAATGACCTTAATGATAATAGCTAACACTGAACACTTTAAATACCAGATACTATTCTAAGGGTTCTTTATACATTCATTCACTCATTTAATCCATCCACATAATCTGAGTGGAGAATTTTATCAGTCCCATTTTATAGAGGAGGAAAGACAGACACAGAGAGGTTAAATAATGTGCCCAAAATCACACAGCTTTAAAGTGAAGGAGCCCTATCTGGCTCCAGAACTCACTCTCTTAATCACGATTCTATATTGCATCCCTGTATCTATATTTTGCTCCTTTTTCTACTACAGTAGTCCAGTCAAGAATGGAATGGAAGCTGGGAGACTTTAGTGGCTACTAACACTGAAGTGATATAGGATTAGACTAAAGTGGTAGTAATGGAGACAGAGAATTGGAGAGATCTGGTATTATGCCTTCAAGACAGAGCTAGTAAGACTTAATGGATTGGAGATTGGATGTGAGGTATGAGGGAAAGAGAGGAATGATGGCAACTAGGTTTTTTGGCCTACCCATAGCCTGGTATTTAAGACTCTGTTTCTCATGTTTTATATTAATTAACTTAATTTGTTTTCCTTAGTTTTCCAGTTTCCCTTCTTTCTTCCTAATCTATGCATTTCACTTCATTAAATCCTTTTTTGTTTTTGACACAGAGTCTCACTCTGTCACTCAGGCTGGAGTACAGTGGTGCAACCATGGCTCACTCCAACTTTGACTTCCCAGGCTCAAGTGATCCTCCCACCTCATTCTCCTGAGTAGCTGGAATTACAGGTGCACACCACCACACTTGGCTTTTTTATTTTTTGTGGAGATGGGGGTCTCACTACATTGGCAAGGATGGTCTCGAACTCCCGGGCTCAAGTGATCCTCTTGCCTGAAGCTCCTAAAGTGCTGAGATTACAGGCGTGAGCCACTGCGACCAGTCCGTTAAATCCTTTTGGAGACGAGGTAAAATAAAAATAAGCTTATTTACTAGTACTTAAGACTTATTCTATATTCATGTTCAATATTGTTTCCTTTGGGTTTTTTTAATCTGTTCTAGATTTTTGAATTGAGGTCATAATTGCTTTATAATGAGGGACAATTAATTGTTTATAGCACCAATAATTGTTTCTGATTATGGGCACAGCTATGGTCAATGTGGAAACTGGAAACATATAAAAAAGTATGAGTCAGGGCCAGGCACAGCGGCTCACACCTGTAATCCCAGCTACTCGGGAGGCTGAGGCAGGAGAATCGCTTGAACCTGGGAGGCGGAGGTTGCAGTGAGCCAAAATCGCGCCATTGCACTCCAGCCTGGGCAACAAGAGTGAGGGTCTGTCTCAAAAAAAAAAAAAGTATAAGGCAAAAAAATATATATTATCCTCATTCCCACAATCTAGAAGCAAGCAATGGGAGTACTTTGTTCCACACATATCTATTGTTTAAATTACTGAAATCATACTGTCTATTCAGTTTTACATCCTTTCCTAGTGCTACTAAAAACCCTTATTAAACATGTTTAGTGACTTCATAACATTCTACATGACCACAACACAATTTACTTGTCCTTCTCCCTATTACTAGGTATTTATATTCTTCCTAATTATTCTAATATTTTACATACGTTGGTATTTTCAAACATTTTCAGACTTGGAACTCTTTCATCAAGAGAAAGCTCTGAGGAAGCCTAACATAAAAACAGAGCTGACCTGGCCAAAAACTGATAGGAGGGACCCCATCTCACCATACCACACCCCCAGCAGTAATCCCAACACATTCAGAAAACCACAATTATAAGTACTAATGTGATAATTATTTTTGTGCAGAAAGCTTTGTCCAAATCTTTCATTACTTCCTCTGGATAGAATCCTTAAAAGGCTATTGAGTGTAAAGGAAATGAACATTTTCAAGGCTCCTGATACTAAATAATAAAGTTTCAATAATAAAAGCAATAACTTACAGAAGGAACAGGATTGAAAAATAAAGTAATTAAATTTGATTTTTTTAAAAAAACTGTCAGAGCTACAGGCTCAGTTTCCAGAATATCTACATGTTCATGGCCCTTCTGAGAATATGATTATGATTTAATAGGTATAGTTAATTCAGGCACTACAAGGATATAAAAATGAACGAGATTCAAAAAACCAGGAGCTTATGGCCTCTGCCATGCCATCTTCAAAAGAAATTAAACACTACTGCTTCAGAGACATTAACATGCACATATTATAGAAAAAATATTTTTTCATAAAATACTGATCAAAATATATTAACTCTGAGCTATATGAAAGGGTATATGAAACCTTTAAAGTGGCTTCACTATCATAAAAAAAGCAATAATTTCATTCCCTTTTTTTAATAAGATATTTTATAAGCAATATCCCATATCCTTAGGTATCCATGAGACATGATACAGATCATAATCTGCAGAGGTACCCTAAGTTACCCTATGACCCCAACTGTGATTAAGTAAACAGCACAACTAGACTGTGAAGAAATCCATTAGAATTACCTGTGGAGCCTTTTATTATAAATAATACAAATTGCAGGAGTTAAGGCAAGTTCCACTACAGTTATACTGAATCAATCTCCAGAGTACAGGACCTAAGCATGCATACTTTTTAATTGCACCAAAGCTGATCCTTACATTCAGATTAAGAAACACTAGGTTAGCTGGGTGCAGAGGTTCACATCTGTAATCCCAACACTTTGGGAGGCTGAAGTGGAAGGATCACTTGAGGCCAAGAGTTCAAGGCCACACAGACAAGAGAGCAAGACCCCACTCTACAAAAAATATAAGAAGTAGCCAGATGTGGTTGTATGCACCTGTAGTCCTAGTTACTCAGGAGGCTGAGGCAAGAGGATCACTTGAGCCCAAGAGGTTGAAGCTGCAGTGAGCTATGATTACACCACTTGAATGAGAGTCAAAAAAATTCACTGCACTCCAGCCTGTTTGAAACAAGACCCCATCTTTAAAAAAAAAAAAATTAATTTTTTAAAAAAAGTTAACACTAGGTTAAAGAAAGGTTCTTTTTAAAAATATTACCCCATTAATTTCAAGAATATTTGCTAAAATATCTAGCCACTCCGCTATGTGAAATTGGTTGCTTTCCTATTAAATAGACTGTCAAAAATGCCGCAGTGATTATGAACAATAAAAAACTCAAATTGGATTCAGAAATCGCCAGGTGGAGTCCTGCCCTGCTGTGGTGGTGTTTTCCCTCATTTAGGGAATTAGTACTATTAGTTGCAATGTGACTTGTGTTACAGATAGTTTAACCTTGCTGCAGTGGGGAAAGGGGATTAAAACAGAAGATCCTTGAGGCAAAGAGACCAGCTAAGTGGCTACAGCAAAAGTTCAAGTGTGACAAAATAAAAGCCTAAGTTTTATCTTAGATGTGTTGAATTTACAATATGTTTGGAGTTTAAATATGAACATAATTCATGAGTGGTTAGAAAGATAGATTGGGGACCGGGCACAGTGGCTCATGCCTGTAATCCCAGCACTTTGGGAGACAGAAGCAGGCAGATCACTTGAGGCCAGGAGTTCAAGACCAGCCTGGCCAACATAGCGAAACCCCATCTCTACTAAAAATACAAAAAATTAGCCAGGCGTGGTGGTGCACACCTGTAATCCCAGCTACTCAGGAGGCTGACGCATGAGAATGGCTTGAGGCCAGGAGGCAGACGTTGGAGTGAGTCAAGATCGTGCCAGTGCACTCCAGGCTGGGTGGCAGAGCAAGCCTTTGACTCAAAAAAAAAAAAAAAAAAAAAAAACGGAGGGAGGGAGGGAAGGAGGGAAAGAGGGAAGGAAGGAAGGAAGGATGGATTTTACATGCTCTTACCTGTAGAAGCTACAAAAGTGGATCTCATAAAGAGAGATTAGTGACTACTAGAGGCTGGGAAGGTTCGGGGGCTGGGAAAGATGAAGAGAGGCTGATTAACAGGTACCAATATATGGTCAGATAGACAGAATAAGACCTAGTATTTAAAACATCAGTAGGGTGACCACAGTTAACAATAATCTTGTTGTATATTTTAAAACAGCTAGAAGAGAATAATTTGAATGTTCCTAGCATAAGGAAGAGACAAATATTTAAGGTGATGGATATCCTGGATATCCCAATTACCCTGTTTTAATCTGTACACATTTTACGAATTTATCAAATTGTCATATATAACCCAAAAATATATATATTATTTATCAATTTTTTAGAAACTAAAACTGTCATAATCTAGCAATCCCACTAATGAGTATATATCCAAAGGAAAGGAAATTCACATTTTGATACCTGCACTCCCCTTTTCACTGCAGCACTATTCACAATGACCAAGTTATGGAATCAACCTACGTGTCCATCAATAAATGAATGGATTTAAAAATTTAATACACACATAAACATAAACACACACACACACACACAAATACTATCTGGCTAAATTTAGAAAGTATAAAATCATGTCACATGCAGTAACAAACATGAGTTTACAGGACATTGTGTTAAGTGAAATAAGCCAGGCACAGAAAGATAAATACCACATGTTCTCATTCAGATGAAGCTAAATAAACTGATCTCATAAAAGCGGAGAGAATAGTAGAAACAGAAACGAAAGGGTGAAAAGGGTAGGAAAAAGAGGGGTATAAAGAGAGTTTGGTTAACAGATACAAAATTACAGCTAGACAGAAAGAATAAGTTCTAGTGTTCTATAGCATTGTAAAGTAACTATAGTTAACAACTATTTACTCCATATTTTCAAAGAGCTAAAAGTGAGAATTTTGAATATTTGCCAACACAAAGAGATGATCAATGTTTTAGGCAATGGATATGCTAATCACCCTGATTTGATCATTACACTCTGTATACAGGTGTGGAGGATCACACTCTACCCCGGAAATATGTACAATTATGTCAATTAAAAATAATCTGTCAATTAAAAAAAATCCTTAAAAATATAATCTTGGCCAGGCACAATGACTCACGTCTGTAATACCAACACTTTGGAAAGTCAAGGTGGCAGGATGGCTTGAGCCCAGGTGAGACCAGCATGGCCAAGATGGTGAGACCCCCACCTCTACAAAAATTTTAAAAATAAAAAATTTGGCCTGGGTGAGGTGGCTCACTCCTGTAATCCTAGCACTTTGGGAGGCCAAGGCAGGTGGATTACCTGAGGTCAGGAGTTCAAGACCAGCCTGGCCAACATGGTGAAACTCCGTCTCTACTAAAAATACAAAAAATTAGCTGGGTGCAGTGGCGCGTGCCTGTAATTCCAGCTACTCAGGAGGCTGAGGCAGGAGAATCGCTTGAACCCAGGAGGCGGAGGTTGCAGTGAGCCGAGATTGCACCACTGCACTCCAGCCTGGGCAACAGAGCAAGACTCCGTCTCAAAAAAAAAAAAATTAATCTTTGGCTGGGCAGTGACTCAAGCCTGTAATCCCAGCACTTTGGGAGGCCAAGACAGGAGGATCACTTGAGCCCAGGAGTTTGAGATGAGCTGGGCAATGTAGTAAGACCTCATGTCTACTAAAAAAAAAAAAAAAAAAAAATAGGTAGGTGTAGAGGCACATGCCTGTAATCCCAGCTACTCGAGAGGCTGAGGTGGGAGGATCGCTTAAGCCCAGGAGGTCAAGGATGTAGTGAGCTTTGATTGCACCACTGTACTCCAGCCTGGGTGACAGAGAGACCCCGTCTCAAAAAAACACAAAAACTGTAATCCTCTACAAAGCTTACCAAATTACACATCCTCCAGAGAGTATTTATTCATACTTTCTGGATTTGATCTCATCCTCCTCATCTTTCTACTTTCTCCTAGTAAGAAAACTCAGCCATGCACTAATCAGGTACAATTTCATGACCATAGCTGTACTTATACACATTTGGGCCTTCGCTATAGCAATTTTTTTCTGGCTTGCAATATGCTTCTTTCTTCCCTTCTGTTTATCAGCCATTAGTCAGCCTTGCAAACCTGTATTAGCTCACACAACCATAAACAAAATACCACAGACTGGGTGACTTAAAACAATAGAGATGTATTTGCTGACAGGTCTGGAGGCTAGAGGTCCACAATCAAAGTATGGACAAATGTGGTTTCTGGTGAGACCTCTCTTCCTGGCTTGTAGACGACCACTTTCTGCTATGTCCTCAAAAAGCCATTCTTCCCTTCCCGTGGGAGAGGAGGAGTTAGTGCACGCTTTCTGGTGACTCTTTTTATAAAGACACTAATTCTATCAGATCAGTGGAAGTAATGTAGACAATAAGAGAGTACACTTTTCTGTAGAGAACTTAAAAACAATGATAAAATCAAGCAAAGATATGCCTGCTTTTTATTATCACCTGGTGATGGCAATTATAAACAATGTTAGTTTAGACACTACTTAATGTTCTTTTTGCTATGGTTCCTATCGAGTTTTAATAACATATATGTGAACTTCAATTAACATATTTGTATTACTTATCTTTTAATAAACACTGTATTCTGGCCAGGTGCAGTGGCTCACACCTGTAATCCCAGGACTTTGGGAGGCTGAGGCAGGTGGATCACCTGAGGTTAGGAATGCAAGACCAGCTGGGTCAACATGGTGAAACCCCATCACTACTAAAAATACAAAAAATTAGCCAGGCGTGGTGGCAGATGCCTGTAATCCCAGCTACTCAGGAAGCTGAGGCAGGAGAATCACTTGAACCCAGGAGACGGAGGTTGCAGTGAGCTGAGATCACACCACTGCACTCCAGCCTGGGCAACAGAGTGAGACTCCATCTCAAAAATAAATAAATAAATAAATAATAAAAATAAATAACCACTGTATTCTACACGAAGTTAATCTGGAGAACTCCCAGTTATCTGCACCACACACATGCACAAACACACTCACCTACTCGGGTCTCTACATACTGTTTTTCATGGTTCAGAATCATTCAAGCTCATTTCAAGGGTAATTTCATATCTCCAATCCCTGTTGTACTACGTTTCTGCATTTAAATACTAGATTCAAAATAAACAAAGATTATAATGACAAAGAAACAAAATGCTAAGCAAATCCAATGCTGTTTTCTATGAATGCCAAAAGAAAAAACAAAAGACATGGTTGGCAAAAGAATTTAAAACGGTAAATGTTTGAATACCTCAATTGTTTTCACCAAAAGCATTCTAAAGCAATGGATCATTTAATGGCAATGTTTGACATCATTTAGCCATTTTCTCTGATTTTTAGAGAAAAAAATTTAGAAGTTTTTACCAAATACAAAATGAATTTTCTGTAAAAACACTTTCATGAAAAAAAATTTTTTTTTTGAGACAGAGTCTTGCTCTGTTGCCAGGCTAGAGAGCAGTGGTGCAATCTCGACTCACTGCAGAGTCGGCCTTGCGGGTTCAAGCAATTCCCCTGCCTCAGCCTCCTGTCACCATGCCTGGCTAATTTTTTGTGTGTGTGTGTGAGACGGAGTCTCGCTCTGTCACCCAGACTGGAGTGCAGTGGCGCCATCTCGGCTCACTGCAAGCTCCGCCTCCCAGGTTCACGCCATTCTCCTGCCTCAGCCTCCCGAGTAGCTGGGACTACAGGCGCCCACCACCATGCCTGGCTAATTTTTTGTATTTTTAGTGGAGATGGGTTTTCACCGTGTTAGCCAGGATGGTCTCGACCTCCTGACCTCGTGATCCGCCCATCTCGGCCTCCCAAAGTGCTGGAATTACAGGCGTGAGCCACTACGCCCAGCCTATTTTTGTATTTTCTTAGTAGAGTCAAGGTTTCACCATGTTGGCCAGGCTAGTCTCAAACTCCTGACCTCAAGTGATCAGCACTCCTCAGCCTCCCAAAGTACTGGGATTACAGGCGTGCGCCACAGTGCCCAGTCAAAATATTTCAACCTACAGAGATATTTAAAAGCCACTAGAACTGATAAAAGAAAAAATATACAATCAACACTGCAATTTCTGGAACTTACTGTAAAACAAAAATTTTAATGAAACTGCCAAATTTATTCTTATTTTATTCTTGTTTGTTTTCTTAATTTTACACATGCACACACATGAATGCATGTGCATGTGTGTGTATATATACTATAGATCTGTTGTTTCATGTGAAAGAAAAAAGTACAAAATTGAAATTAGAAGCTTTATTTGATCAACTACAGACAGACACAAATTGACAAATTTGCTGTACTATGTACTGAGAAGGAATACGCAAAGAATACCGATTTTGACAGTCATTGACAGATTTACAAAAGCTGTTGCTTTTCTGATTACTTTTCATTTCATTTCATAATTATTACTAAAAATAATTCATCACATAAAGAAGGGAGGTGTTAAAAAATTATCTACCCCAAGTGCGGCCGGGCGCAGTGGCTCACGCCTGTCCCAGCACTTTGGGAGGTCGAGGCGGGCAGATCACGAGGTCAGGAGATCGAGACCATCCTGGCTAACACAGTGAAACCTCATCTCTACCAAAAATACAAAAAATTAGCTGGGCGTGGTGGCGGGTGCCTGTAGTCCCAGCTACTCGGGAGGCTGAGGCAGGAGAATGGCGTGAACCCAGGAGGCGAAGCTTGCAGTGATGGCGCCACCACATTCCAGCCTGGGTGACAGAGTGAGACTCTGTCTCAAAAAAAAAAAAAAAAAAAATTATCTACCCCAAGCGTCAAATACAAATGTAGACCATTTCCTTTAGCATTCTTTCCTTTTAGTATTTTGGAGATTATATCTTTTTTTTTTTTTTTTTTTTCCTGAGACTGAATCTGTCACCCAGGCTGGAGAGCAGTGGCGCAATCTCGGCTCACTGCAACCTCTGTCTCCCGGGTTCAAGTGATTCTCCTGCTTCAGCCTCCCGAGTAGCTGCGACTACAGGCGTGCGCCACGATTACGCCTGGCTAATTTTTGTATTTTTAGTAGAGACGGGGTTTCGCCATGTTGGCCAGGATGGTCTCAATCTCTTGACCTCATGATCCGCCCACCTCAGCCTCCCAAAGTGCTGGGATTACAGATGTGAGCCACTATGCCCTGCTGGGCAATTACTCTTAAAATTGTAAACTTATATACTTGGCTTAAACTAATCTAAGGTTAACCGGTATCTCTGGCCTCCTCCCAAATAACATTTACAAAGCAATGAACTCTGATTTCACTCTCCCATCTTCTACTTCATTGTTGACAATAATTTTAGATCCAGTTTGCTCTTAAATCCTCCCAAATTTACCCATCATCATTATTATTTGCAGACAATGCATACGTAGATTTTTTTCTTTTTTGAAACAGAGTTTTGCTCGCTGCCCAGGCTGGCGTGCAATGGCACGATCTCAGCTCACTGCAACCTCCGCCTCCCAGGTTCAAGCAATTCTCCTGCCTCAGCTTCCCAAAGTGCTGGGATTACAGGTGTGAGCCACCACACCCGGCCGCATACGTAGATTTAACAAAATGTTTTATCCATTGATTTCTTTTTAACACATTGCTTTCTGCTCTCCATTTATTATTTTTTAGTTGTTTTCTTCCTCCTGAAGTTCTTTCAATACAGGCTGTCAGTAATAAACTCCACAGTCATTTTCCTCAGGTTTTTTGCGGGGGGTTGGGGGGGCGGTTTGAGACAGGGTCTCACTCTGTCGCCCAGGCTGGAGTGCCATCTGTCGACCTCACTGCAACCTCTGTCTCCTGGGCCCAAATTATCCTCCCACCTCAGCCTCCCGAGTAGCTGGGACCACAGGTGCGCACCATAACACCCGTCTAATTTTTGCATTTTTGTAGAAACAGAGTTTTGCCATGTTGCCCAAGCTGGTTTTCAATTCCTGAGCTCAAGCGATCCGTCCACCTCGGCCTCCCAAAGTGCTGGGATTACGGGTGTGAGCCACTGTACCGGCCTTTTTCCTCGGTTTGGTTTTTTGTTTGTTTTTTGGAGATGGAGTCTGGCTGTCTACAGGCTGGAGTGCAGTGGCACAATCTTGGCTCATTGCAACCTCTGCCTCCCAGGTTCAAGCGATTCTCCTGCCTCAGCCTTCCGAGTAACTGGGATTACAGTTGTTAAGCCATCATGCCCGGCCTTTCCTCAGTTTTTAAATTGGCTCTTACTCATGAAAAACAGTTTAGCAGAACTGATCTCTACAGTACTTTAAAGATATTACTCCACTGAATTCTTAAATTACCACTGAAATACTTACTTCCTCTTCCTCCTCTTCCTCTTCTTCTTCCTCTGCTTCTTCTTCTTCTTCATTAAGAGGTGGAGGTAAAGGACCGAGGATATCGTCCTCCATAAAATTAACTGGTTTTCCTACCATTTTAGGGGGTGAAGGAGGGCCAATTAACTCATCATCAGAAGAGTCAGAACTCTGTTCACTTTCACTGCTGCTCGTATCCCTGAAAATACAGAAACAGAAACTCTTTGCCTCTGCTGCAATGAAGAGCACACTTTGGAAATAGTATTCATTTCTCAGGATACTTTTCCTCTCCTATTAACAATTGGGTATTTTTTAATTTTTTTAAATTTGTAGTTCAAACATTAAATGTTTAATGCCAAATATTTTATCTTAAGAAAGTTAAAAACAAAACTATGTCTTACACAGTCAAAAATAAAGGGTCACAGCAATTATATGTTAGACAGCCATTAGACCATTAGCACTCATAAAGAGACAGGTGAGACTGAGTGCAATGGCTCACACCTGTAACGCCAGCACTTTCAGGGACCAAGGCAGGTGGACTGCTTGTGCCCAAGAGTTTGAGACTAGCCTGGGAAACATCGCGAGACCCTGTTTCTACAAAAAATAAAAATTAGCCAGGTGTGGTGGCATGTGCTTGTGGTACCAGCTACTCAGGAGGCTGAGGTGGTAGGATCACTTGAGTCCAGGAAGTCAAGGCTACAGTGAGCCATGACTGCGTCACTGTACTCCAGCCTGAACAACAGTGAGACCCAGTCTCAAAATACAGATATATAATAAAAATTTAATTTAAAAATTTTAAAAAGAGGTGAACAAGGAAATACAGAAGAAAAACTACAAAATAGTAACGGACAAAAACCACTGAGATATCCAGTGCCTCAATTAACTATATTTGAATCCAATCCCTGATTGCCACAGTAGCAAATAATGCCAGTCATGTAAGGAGGTTAATATTACTCCCAAAATGTTTCAATATAATTTCCGAAATACAAGTTATTTCTAACGGCTAATCCAAGTTTCCTACATTGCCAAAACATTAAATGTAGCATTCTTGCATTCTAAAAACACCATACTCTAACCAGGGGTGTCCAAGGGAGAGAATACAGTCATGGGTTCTTATTTTGTTTCTGGTTGTCCAGTGAAGCCATTTCCTCATCCCTCTTTTCTACTTATCACTAGAGACAGAAACTAAAAACCACGGCTTCAGGATGCTAAAAGTCTAAAAGAAAACAACAACAATATCACGCAGGTTGGACAGGCTTGAGAGTCTAGGGCATATCATACTGATTCCCAAGTGGTTTCCTATCCACCACACCTGAGGACTATTATACACTCTCACTAAGGTCTCTAGCAAACACCTGTAAGCATAGCCCTCACCATCTACCACTCCTCCACCTGCCCCCAGAGTTGAGAATTCAGCATTCTTAATTGTATCAATTAATCTTTCAAATATTTGATAAGATTAAAAGTGTCACTGCCTTCTAATGAAGTATCTCTGGTATGTAAGCTCCAGGAAAGCACGAATTTCTGTTTTGTTCTAGCATCTAACATATTTCTAGCATCTAAAAAATGCTTCACCTATAACAGGCACTCAGTATCTACTGACGGAAAAACATGAGATTTTTCTTTTTGTTTTCATCTAGGTTAAAAATTGAAAAGAATATATTCTCACATTCAGGTTACCCTTAAACAGAGGTATATGAACTAGCAAACCTCCATAAAAATCTGAGTTTCTACATTTGAGCCACTGCGTAGCTCAAATCTCCACTCCAAGGCCTTCTTTCTAATTGAACAGGTTAAGTTTGGTTCACAACAAGGTCTTTGCACTTGTAGTTCTGTCGGCTGACTTACCCTTCCCATAGATTGTTACACGGCCTCTTTCTCATCTTTGGAGTTTCCTCAAATGTCTCCCCCTCAAAGAAGTCTAAGGGCACACTCCTTCTAAACTTTCAGGCACACCACCACTTCCCATTACCTTAAGTACCTTTGTTTATCTTCATTACATGCCTGCTAAGTTATTTTATTTGGTTATTTAGTTGTCTGTTATCTATCCCTTCAAATACTCCCACAACAACGTGGGCTCAGTGAGAACAAAGGTCTCGATTGACTTGCTAATTGCTATATCTCAGTGCCTAAAACACTGTGTTATCCACAGTAGATGCTCAGTAAAGTAATAGTTGAATGACTAAACAAATTTATATTAAGCTATTCATACTCCAAAATTTTCCCCCTTATGATTAACGCACAAGTTTCCAGCTGCACTGGTTTAAAACAGATTTTTTTTTTTTTTTTTTGAGACAGAGTCTCACTCTAGAGTCCCAGGGCATGATCTTCGCTCACTCCCCGTCCTGGGTTCAAGTGATTCTCTTGCCTCAGCCTCCCAAGTAGCTGGAATTACAGGCATGAGCCACCACGCCCAGCTAATTTTTGTATTTTTAGTACAGACAGGGTTTCATCATGTTGGCCAGGCTGGTCTCGAACTCCTGACCTCGTGATCCACCCAGCTCGGCCTCCCAAAGTGCTGGGATTACAGGCATGAGCCACCTCGCGCAGCCCTCAAGTATCTTTTTTAACCACAACAAAATAAAACCAAAATCAGGCCAGGCGCAGTGGTTCACACCTGTAATCCCAGCACTTTTCGAGGTAGAGGTGAGCGGATTGCTTGAGCTCAGGAGTTCAAGACTAGCCTGGGCAACACTGTGAACACCTGTCTCTACAAAAAAATACAAAAATTAGCCAGGCATGGTGGCACACACCTGTAGTACCAGCTACTTAAGGGGCTGAGGTGGGAGGATCACTTGAGTCTGGGAGGCGAAGGTTGCAGTGAGTTAAGAATGTGCCACTGCACTCCAGCCTGGGTGACCGAGTGAAACCCTGTCTCAAAAAAAATTAAAAAATCAATAACAAGAGGAACCTTGGAAATTGTACAAATACATGAAAATAAAACAACAGGCTTCCAAATGACCAAAGGGTCAATAAAAAAAATTTTTTTTTAATTTCTTGAAACAAAAGAAAATGGAAACAAAACATATCAGAACCCACGGAAAACAAAGAAAACAGTACTAAGAAGGACATTTACAACAATAAACACCTACATAAAAAGTAGAAATACATCAAATAACCTAATGATGTACCTCAAGGAACTAGGCAAAGAATAAAGCAAACCAAAAATTATTAGAGGAAATAAAAAAAATCAGAGCAGAACTACAAATGACATTGACACTAAAAAAAGAATAATAACGCCGGGCGCGGTGAGTCACATCTATAATCCCAGCACTTTGGGAGGCCGAGGCGGGTGGATCACAAGGTCAGGAGTTCAAGACCAGCCTGGCCAACATGGTGAAACCCAGTCTCTACTAAAAATATAAAAATTAGCTGGGCATGGTGGTGGGCACCTGTAACCTCAGCTATTCAGGAGGCTGAGGCAGAGAACTACTTGAACCCGGGAGGCGGAGGTTGCAGTGAGCCGAGATGGTGCCACTGCACTCCAGCCTGGGCAACAGAGTGAGACTCCAACCCAAACAACAAAAAAAAGAATAACAAAACATCACTGAAACAAACGTTGATTTTCTGACAAGATAAACAACATCAATGTGTTAGGCCATTGTTGCATTGCCAAAAAGAAGTAACTGGGATGCCAGGCACGGTGGCTCACACCTATAATCCCAGCACTTTGGGAGGCTGAGGCGAGCAGATCACGAGGTCAGGAGTTGGAGACCAGCCTGACCAACATGGTGAAACCCCATCTCTACTAAAATACAAAAAAAATTAGCAGGGCATGGTGGCCCACACCTGTAATCCCAGCTACTTGGGAGGCTAAGGCAGGAAAATCACTTGAACCCAGGAAGCAGAGGTTGCAGTGAGCCCAGATCAAGACACTGCACTCCAGCCTGGGCGAAAGAGCGAGATTCCATCTCAAAAAAAGTAATAACTGGAGGCCAGGCCCAGTAGCTGACACCTGTTATCCCAGGACTTTGGGAGAATGAGGCGGACAGATCATGTCAGGAGTTTGAGACCAGCCTGGCCAACATGGTAAAACCTGTCTCTACTAAAAATACAAGAATTAGCCGGCCGTGGTAGTGCACGTCTGTAGTCCCAGCTACTCAGGATGCTCACGCCTATAATCCCAGCACTTTGGGAGGCTGAGGCGGGTGGATCAACTGAGGTCAGGAGTTCGAGACCACCCTGGCTGATATGGTGAAACCCCATCTCTACTAAAAATACAAAAATTAGCCAGGGGTGGTAGCGCATGCCTGTAATGCCAGCTACTTGGGAGGCTGAGGCAGGAGAATCGTCTGAACCCAGGAGATGGAGGTTACAGTCAGCCAAGATCACGCCACTGCACTGCAGAGGGCGATAGAGCAAGACTCCATCTCAAAAAAATTAAAAAAAAAAAAAAAACTCTATAAACACCTAGAAACTGATAGTTTAATAGAAGTCTTTCTGAAAATCAGGCACCTGGAAGATGATTTGGAGCAATCTCTGACCACATTTGATCTTGAGGATGTTGGCTCAATATCTTCATTTTGTCTTCTTAATTCTTTCTCTCTGTTCATTTCTTCCTCTTTTTCTCTTGCTTCTGAAAAGATTTAAAAAAGATTAACAAAAAAATCCCAACGGTTACAATTCAAAATATGTTAGTATTAGAAAGGCTAAAAATTAACATAGTCACAAAGATATAACTTAGAGTGTTAGCAGTAACAGCAAAAAATTATCAACCACAGCCACTGGAAAACAGTATGGTGGTTCCTCAAAAAGTTAAACATAGAATTATCACCTGATCCAGCAATTCCACTTCTGGTATATATCCAAAGAAACTGAAAGCACAGTCTAAAAAAGATACTTGTATACCCATGTTCATAAGAACATCATTCACAACAGCTAAAATGTAGAAGCAACCAAAGTATCCATCTGTAGATAACTGCATTAGCAAAATGTGGTATGTCCACATAATGAAATATTGTTCACCCAAAAAGGAAGGAGATTCTGCAATATGCTACAACTTGGATAAACCTTGAGGACACTATGCTAAGTGAGATAGACCACTCACAGAAAAACAAAAAGACGAATATTGTATAATGCCACTTACATGAGGTAATCTAGAGTAGTCAAAGTCAGAGACAAAAAGTAGAATGGTGGTTATCAGAGGCTAGAGGGAGGGGGAATGAAGAATTGTTTAATATGTATAGAGTTTCAGTCTTACAAGATGAACAGTGTTATAGAGATGGATGGTGGTGATGGCTGCACAACACTATGCACTTAAATATTAAGATGGTACATTTTATGTGTATTTTATAACAATTTTTAAAATTAGAAAAAAAATTTATCAACCTAAATGGCCAATGTGGTAAAAGAATTGAACGAAATTAACTGCATAGCAATATAATATTAACTGCAGATAATAAAAATAGTGATAGAAAACAGAAATCTGGGAAAATATTAACAGATATGCTAAGCAAAATTAGCATAATGTAGATGGTGATATATTTTTTAAAAAGTATTCAAAGGTGAGATTTTAGGTAATTAACTTTCTAATGTTTTAAAACATAAATTTAGCACTTCTTGGCCAGGCGCAGTGGCTCATGCTCGTACCCAGCACTTTGGGAGGCCAAGGTGGGTGGATCACCGGACGTCAGGAGTTCGAGACCAGCCTGACCAACATGGAGAAACCTCATCCCTACTAAAAATAAAAAATTAGCCAGGCGTGGTAGCGCATGCCTTTAATCCCAGCTACTCGGGAGGCTGAGGCAGGAGAATCGCTTGAACCCGAGAGGTGGAGGTTGTGGTGAGCCGAGATTGCGCCATTGCACTCCAGCCTGGGCAGCAAAAGCAAAACATCATCTCAAAAAAAAAAAAAAAAAATACAGCACTTTTTTTCTGAATTTCCTACACTAGAATTTTGGTCAGAGACTAGCTATCAAAATCATAATAAAATTTATACTACCCGGGTGTGGTGGCTCACGCCTGTAATCCCAGCACTTTGGGAGGCCGAGACAGGCAGATCACGAGGTCAGGAGATCGAGACCATCCTGGCTAACACGGTGAAACCCCGTCTCTACTAAAAATACAAAAAAATTAGCCAGGCGTAGGGGCGGGCGCCTATAGTCCCAGCTACACAGGAGGCTGAGGCAAGAGAATGGCGTGAACCCGGGAGGCAGAGCTTGCAGTGAGCCAAGATTGTGCCACTGCCTTCTAGCCTGGGCGACTGAGTGAGACTCGGTCTCCAAAAAAAAAAAAAAAAAATTTATATTATAGGCTGCTCTGTCTATAAAGTAGCCATTCTTTTATTCCTCTACTTTCCTAATAAACTTGCTTTCACTATATTAAAAAAAAAACTACTACATTAATTTTCTAGAGTTGTTTACTCTAGAAAGACAAAAAAAAATTTTAAATATTAACTTTTTTCCCTCTGATAATCTCACTCTACAATTGTGGGGGCACTAGGAAGAAAAAGGATTATTTATGAATAGTTTGGTTCTCAATTGCCACCATCCTCAATAACCTGAGATAATCTTTAACATTTTTTTCCTTCACTTAATAATGAAATACAATACAATCCAAGTTGAGCAGCAGCAAAGGACATTTATCAAGTGGAATGTTGTATTCTTTAGGGTCTTTAGTTGCTGGGACATGGAGGATGAGGAAGAAGCTTACCCAGCAAACATCAACAAGGAATTACATAGTCTTTCATGTCAAATATGGAAGACAAAACCCTCCAGGAAGAGGTAAGGCAAATATTACAGTGCTAGATCATGTTGACTTTTTTGTGTCTTCTGGGCTGAGGCGGGTCAAGAGTCAACAATTCTGCACTCTGATGCTAGAAACTGGAAAAAAATTAAAAAGAAGCATAGTGTCCAGATTTAAGAATGGGCCTGTCGGGCACGGTGGCTCATGCCTGTAATCCCAGCACTTTGGGAGGCCCAGGCAGGCGGATCACGAGGTCAGGAGACTGAGACCATCTTGGCGAACACGGGGAAATCCCGTCTCTACTAAAAATACAAAAAAATTAGCCAGGCGTGGTGGCAGCCGCCTGTAGTCCCAGCTTACTCTGGAGGCTGAGGCAGGAGAATGGCGTGAACCCGGGAGGCAGAGCTTGCACTGAGCGGAGATGGCACCACTGCACTCCAGCCTGGGCAACAGAGCAAGACTCCGTCTCAAAAAAAATAAATAAAAAGGAATGGGCCTGAAGCCGGGCGTGATGGTTCACACCTGTAATCCTTGCACTTTGAGAGGCCGAGGCGGGTGGCTTGCATGAGCTCAGGAGTTCGAGACCAGCCTGGGCAATATGGTGAAACCCTGTCTCTACTAAAATACAAAAAATTAGCCAGGCGTGGCGGTGTGCACCTGTAGTCCCAGCTACTCGGGACACTGAGGCAGGAGAATCGCTTGAACCCGGAAGGCGGAGGTTGCAGTAAGCCGAGATAGTACCACCACACTCCAGCCTGGGCCACAGAGTGAGACTCCATCTCCACGAAAAAAAAAAAAAAGAATGGGCCTGCTTAGCTCCTAGTTCACCCTGTTTTTTCAGCCAATCCCTCCAGACCTCGGGGGGTGGCAGCAGCAGCATTTGTACTCTAGGCTCATCTTCTCCCTCAGGTCTTACAGTCAATTATATTACTAATCAGGAAAAGATATTGAGGCTGCCTACTCAGCTGCCATTTCCCCCTTTTTTACTATTATTTTTTTAATAGAGACGGGGTCTCACCATGTTGCCCAGGCTGGTCTTGAACTCCTGGGCTCAAGCAATCCTCCTGCCTCAAGATTTACAAATGTGAGCCACCACACCATGCCAGTCCTCCCTCTTTTTCCCTTAGTTTTTCTTTTTTTTTTTTTTTTTGAGACGGAGTCTCACTCTGTCACCAGGCGTCAGTGCAATGTCAGCTCACTGCAACCTTCACCTCCTAGGTTCAAGCAATTCTCCTGCCTAAGCCTCACAAGCAGCTGGGATTATAGACGCCAGTCACCATGCCCACCTAATTTTTGTATTTTTAGTAGAGATGGGGTTTCACCATGTTGGCCAGGCTGGTCTCGAACTCCTGGCCTCAAGCAATCCACCTGCCTCAGCCTCACAAAGTGTACTAGGATTACAGACATGAGCCACTGTCCCCAGCCTAGTGTAACACTTCTAAAAAAAAAAAAAAAAAAAAAAAGTCTGTATTTCAGCTGGGCGTGGTGGCTAACGCCTGTAATCCCAACACTTTGGGAGGCTGCGGCAGGCAGATCACGAGGTCAGGAGTTCGAGACCGGCCTGGCCAGCACGGTGAAACCCCGTCTCTACTAAAAATACAAAAAATTAGCCGGGCATGGTGGTGCACACCTGTAATCCCAGCTACTCAGGGGGCTGAGGAAGAATTCCTTGAACCTGGGAGGAGGAGGTTGCAGTGAGCCGAGATCGTCCCATTGCACTCTAGCCTGGGCGACAGAGAGAGACTCTGTCTCAAGAAAAAGAAAAAAAAATTTGTATTTCATATGTCCTACACATACTTATAGCTTTCAAGAACATAAAAAACATTTAAAAAAAATTGTACCATTATCATTTCCAGACCCTTCACAGCACATATTTTATTGGGGTTTTACAGTAATTCATCCTTTCCACTAGTGCACTTAGCAACCAAGACAGCTCATACCCCCATATACAGACAAACTTGCTATTAAAAGGGTCAAAGTCTTAGTTTCCTCAAGTGTACTATCAATACCCGGGGAAAGACTCCAATACCAAGCATGAGATAAATAATGCCCATATGAGAATTTTCAACTTTTAAAGAAAAGTAAGTCAAACTGTCTCATGGTAGGAAACTAGGGTTCCCACAACCCCTCTCTTCAATTTCATAATTTGCTAGGACAGCTCACAGGGAATCACTTTTAATTCCACAGTCTAAATGTAATCTAATTGCCAAGTCTGGAAGAACACTAAAAAAAAAAAAAAAACTCTTATGAATAACTTCCCATATAATGATGAATACTACTTCCATAAATTATCCCAATGGTATTTTCTATTTACATGCTAAAGCTAAGTAGATCTTTCAAAGAGATAATCAATTTAGATTCATGTGTTTAGATCGTAGAAATTGCAGTCCAAAGATGTAAATCAAGAAAGTTCAATAATTTGTCCACAAAAATCAAAGGAGATCATAGTCTTGAGACAATTTTTCAGAAATTTAAAAATTTAATAACCCCCCAAGTTCCTCTTAGGTAAAATGTATACATGCTTTACTAAGAAAAATTACAAGAATTTAAAATAATATTTATAAAGTACTTTGCTGTTTATAAGCTACTACACCCAACATCTTAATCTCTTCAAGAAACTTCCAAGGTAGATGATACACACACAACAGGATTATGAAGGATCAGAAATTGGAAAATCCATCCAATGTTACTCATCTAGTAGACTGTGGGGCTGGGCCTTAAACCTAGGTCCCCCAATTAAAAATCCCAAGCTCTTTCCAACAGATTGTGCCCATTTTTTTTTTTTTTTTTAGACAGAGTTTTGCTCTCGTCGCCCAGGCTGGAGTGCAATGGCACGATCTAGGCTCACTGCAACCTCCGCCTCCCAGGTTCAAGCGATTCTCCTGCCTCAGACTCCTGAGTAACTGGCACTACAGGTGCCCGCCACCCACACCCGGTTAATTTTTGTATCTTTAGTAGAGACAGGGTTTCATCACGTTGGCCAGGCTGATCTCCAACTCCTGATTTTAGGTGACCCACCCACCTCAGGCTCCCAAAGTGCTGGGATTACAGGCGTGAGCCACCGTGCCCAGCCCAGATTGTGCCATTTTAAAACATTCTCCAAAGCAGCAAGATTTCATTTTTTAACAAGACAGTATTACAGGTCTAAATTCAATTTAATATTCTCAAAATATTACTGAGAACCTATTTTACAAAGCAAAGTACTAGGGGCTATAAAACTTACATACCCACAAATATATACATCTACTATGTACCCACAAAAATTGAAAATAAAAAAATTAAAAATAAAAAGTTTCACTTTGGGAGGTTGAGGCAGGCGGATCACTTGACTTCAGGAGTTTGAGATAAGCCTGGCCAACATGGTGAAACCCTGTCTCTACTAAAAATACAAAAGTCAGTCAGGTGGTGGTGGCACGTGCCTATAATCCCAGCTACTGGGGAGGCTGAGGCAGGAGAATTGCTTGAACCAGGAGGCAGAGGTTGCAGTGAGCCTAGATTGCACCATTGCCCTCCAGCCTGGGCAACTCAAAAAAATAAACAAGTAAATAACAACAAAAAGCCGACATAGCCAAACAAGACAATCCTTGTTCAAAACATGTTATATTATATGCTTAAAATGGTAAATACAGGGTACCTATACTGTGATAGTACAAACATTCACTAAATTGTTTAAAACATTTGTAAATGCCTCAGATAGCATGTCTTTGTCCATCGTTTGAGGATATTAAAATTGTTTTTTGATGTGATGATATTGTGGTATAATATGAAATATATTTGGCCAGGTGCAGTGGCTCACTCCTGTAATCCCAGGACTTTGGGAGGCTGAGGGGGGCGGATCATGAGGGCAGGAGATCGAGACCATCCTGGCTAACAGGGTGAAACCCTGTCTCTACTAAAAATACAAAAAAAAAAAAAAAAAAATTAGCCAGGCATGGTGTCCGGTACCTATAGTCCCAGCTACTCAGGAGGCTGAGGCAGGAGAATGGCGTGAACCCGGGAGGCGGAGCTTGCAGTGAGTCGAGATCGCACCACTGCACTCCAGTCTGGGCGACAGAGCCAGACTCTGTCTCAAAAAAATATATATATATTTGGTCTTTGTTTCAGGTTCCTGCCACAGAGCTTCTGAAACCCTTGGAATTTCCTAAGTGATAGGAGCTGTCTCTTGTTATTCATTAGAAGCCCCTTTGGATCCCACCTAAGTTTATGCTATTGAAGTGACTTAGTGCTGGACCCCTAGGCCTCAGGATGGGACTGCTGCTCACTTAAAAAACTGACGGGTTAGATAATTGGAACTTTCATCCCTACCCCCCAATCTCTGGAGAAGCTGAAAATTAAGATCTATAGAAATTTTTTTTTTTTTTTTTGAGACAGGCTCTCGCTTTTTTACTCAGGCTGTGATGCAGTGGCATGATCATAGCTCACTGCAGCCTCAACCTCTGGGCTCAACTGACCCTCTCACCTCAGCCTCCCAAGTAGTTGGGACTACAGGTGTGCGCCACCATGCCCAGCTAATTTTTATAAGATTTTTTGAATGGGATCTCACTGTGTTAGCCCAGGTTTATCTCAAACTCCTGGGCTCAAGTGATCCTCCTACCTTGGTCCCCCAAAGTGCTGGGATTATAGGTGTGAGCCACTGCACCCAGCCTAGACACTCCTGAACCACTAGATGTGATTAGCTTCAGGGTAGCTGAACACAGGGGTATGCTGGGGAGTTGGTGCACCCAGAGAGGGCACAGAAGCTCTGCACCTCTCCCACCCCATACCTTGCCCAGTGCATTACTTCATCTGGCTGTTCATCTGTATCATTTATAATATTCTTTATAATAAACTGTTAAACACAAGTAAAGTGTTTCCCTGTGAGCCATCCTAGCTAATTATCAAACCAAAAAGAGCGTTCATGGGAACCCTGATTTATAGCCAGTAGATTAGAAGCACTGGTCGAAACCTGTGAATTGAGATTAGTGTCTGAGTGAAGGCAGTCTTGTGGTAGTCTCCAGGGAGACGGTGTCAGAATTAAACTGAGTTACCGGATACCCAGTTGGAGAACTGGTTGATGTGTGGGGGAAAACTCCTACATATCTGGTGTCAGAAATAAAGTACTGGTTCACACCTGTAATCCTAGCACTTTGGAAGGCCAAGACAGGTGGATCACTTGAGCCCAGGAATTCAAGACTGGCCTGGACAACATGGTGAAATTTTTTTTTTTTTTTTTTTGAGACAAGAGTCTCACTCTGTCGCCCAGGCTGGAGTGCAGTGGCAAGATCTCGGCTCACTGCAAGCTCTGCCTCCAGGGTTCACGCCATTCTCCTGCCTCAGCCTCCCAAATAGCTGGGACTACAGGCACCCACCACCACACCCAGCTAATTTTTTGTATTTTTAGTAGAGACAGGGTTTCACCATGTTAGCCAGGATGGTCTCAATCTCCTGACCTCATGATCCGCCCCTCCCAAAGTGCTGGGATTACAGGCGTGATCCACTGCGCCTGGCCAACATGGTGAAATCTATCTCAACTAAAAATACAAAAAATTAGTGGGGTGTGGTAGCACCAACCTATAGTCCCAACTATTTGGGAGGCTGAGGTGGCAGGATTACCTGAGCCTGGGAAGTGGAGTCTGCAGTGAGGCAAGGTCATGCCACTGCACACCTGTCTAAGCAACAGCAGTGAGACCCTGTCTCAAATAAAAAAAAAAAAAAAAAAGGGGAAAGTACTGAGAGGAGTGCTAGAGGATAGGAAACAACTTGGTTTTTCCTATCTCTTACAGGTATCTTGGTTAAGCTTTTTCTAAAACAATCCTTATCGTTTTAAGGTATATACAAAAATATTTATGAGTAAAATGATGTCCAAGATTTGCTTCGAAATCATCTGAAAGGGGAAACAGAAGTAATGCTAGCCATGAACTGTTACAGTAGTTAAATCTGATTGATAGGTACATGGTAGTTCATGACTATACTTCCGTGTTTGAAATTTCACATAATAATGAAGGGTTTTGCTGGGTGCAGTGGCTCACACCTGTAATCCCAGCACTTTGGGAGGCCAAGGCGAGTGGATCACGAGGTCAGGAGATCGAGACCATCCTGCCTAACATGGTGAAACCCCATCTCTACTAAAAATACAAAAACAAAATTAGCCAGGCGTGTTGGCAGGCACCTGTAGTCCCAGCTACTCCAGAGCCTGAGGCGGGAGAATGGCATGAACCCGGGAGGCGGAGCTTGCAGTGAGCCAAGATCGCACCACTGCACTCCAGCCAGGGCGACAGAGCGAGACGCCATCTCAAAAAAATAACAATAATAATAATAATGATGGGTTTTGGCCTGGCACGGTGGTTCACACCTGTAATCCCAGCACTTTGGGAGGCCGAGGCGGGCGGATCACCTGAGGTCACAAGTCCGAGACCAGCCTGGCCAACATGGCGAAACCCCGTCTCCACTAAAAATACAAAAAAATTAGCCAGGCGTGGTGGTGGTCACCTGTAATCCCAGCTACTCAGGAGGCTGAGGCAAGAGAATCACTTGAACCCAAGAGGCGGAGGTCACAGTGAGCTGAGATCACGCCATTGCACTCCAGCCTGGGCGACAGAGCAGGCCTCCGTCTCAAATAAAACAAATAATGAAAGGTTTTTTCAAAAAATAGTACATGTAGATGGCTTTCTTTTCACCACAAAAAGTTTTCTTCCAAAGACTGAAAATATTTTTTGTCAGGCACACTGCCAAATACTGGATATTGCTGCTGTACAACGTTTTATTTTTTATTTTAGTTATTTTGTTTTATATTTTATATTTTATTTTATCTTATTTTATTTTAAGATGGAGTTTTGCTCTTGTCGCCCATTTTATTTTATTTTATTTTTTTTATTTTGAGATGGAGTTTTGCTTTTGTCGCCCAGGCTGGAGTGCAATGGTGCGATCTCAGCTCGCCACAACCTCTGCCTCCCAGGTTCAAGTGATTCTCCTGCCTCACCCTCCCTACTAGCTGGGATTACAGGGGCCCAACACCACACCCAGATAGTTTTTCTATTTTCAGTCAAGACGGGGTTTCACCATGTTGGCCAGGCTGGTCACCAACTCCTGACCTTAGGTGATTCACCTGCCTCAGCCTCCCAAAGTGCTGGGATTACAGGTATGAGCCACTACACCTGGCCCATTGTTGGTCTTAAAATGATAAATTGGGCCGGGTGCAGTGGCTCACACCTGTAATCCCAGCACTTTAGGAGGCAGGCAGATCACAAGATCAAGAGATCAAGACCATCCTGGCTAACATGGTGAAACCCCATCTCTACTAAAAATACAAAAATTAGCTGGGCGTGGTGGCGTACACCTGTAGTCCCAGCTACCTGGGGGGCTGAGGCAGGAAAATTGCTTGAACCGGGGAGGTAGAAGTTGCAGTGAGCTAAGATCGCACCCCTGCACTCCAGCCCAGCAATAAAGCGAGACTCCATCTCAAAAACAAAACAAACAAACAAACAAAAAAACAAAAAGCGGGGCACGGTGGTTCACGTCTGTAATCCCAGCACTTTGGGAGGCCAAGGTAGGCAGATCACAAGGTCAGGAGTTCGAAACTAGCCTGGCCAACACAGTGAAACCCCATCTCTACTAAAAATACAAAAAATTAGCCGGGCGTGGTGGCATGTGCCTGTAGTCCCAGCTACTCGGGAGGCAGAGGCAGGAGAATCGCTTGAACCGGGGAGGTGGAGGCTGCAGTGAGCCGAGATCATGCCATTGCACTCCAGCCTGGGCAACAGGGCGAGACTCCATCTCAAAAAAAAAAAAAACAACAACGGTGATAAGTAGCATAACAACATTCTTTTCTTTCTTTGTTCTCTGAGATGGAATTTCACTCTTGTCCCCCAAGCTGGAGTGCAATGGGGGTATATCAGCTCACTGCAACCTCTGCCTCCCGACTTCAACCGAAGCCATTGCCTCAGCCTCACGACTAGCTGGGATTACAGGCCCCTGCACCATGCCCAGCTAATTATTGTATTTTTAGTTGAGATGGGGTTTCACCATGTTGGCCAGGCTGGTCTCAAACTTCTGACCTCAGGTGATCTGCCCGCCTTGGCCTCCCTAAGTGCTGGGATTACAGGCATGAGCCACGGCGCCCAGCCAACATTCTTTTCTCTTTTTCAATATACTTGCATGAGGTATACATAGTACTTAAACCAATAAAAGAACAAATATCTGAGCTTCTTACCCAGTGTTTTGCGACTTCTTTCCACAGCTGTCCTTCGAGTTTGTTCAAACATTGCTTCCAAGTCAAATGTGCGAGCTTTTTTACCTAAAACATGAACAAATGGGAGACTGTGATTGTCTTGCAGTAAGTTGGCCAAACTTTAGGTGATCAATACCGATCAATAAACACTTACTTTGTCTAGTTTATAGCATGGCTCCAATATAACCATAATATATCACAGAAGAAGGAGTTTGAGTCACAGAAAACTTCTGATGACAATCCCTTCACTAAGCACTATTAACCAGGCAACTTTCCCATCCTCCTCTAGATCCCTACCCTATGAAACAACAACACTAATGTGGGGAGGCAGAATGGAGAATGTCCCAAAAGTTACCCTTTGCAATGTAATTAAGGTTATGGACTTTTAAATAGGGAAACTATCCTATTTGGCCCTTAAAGGCAAAGATGCAGAACAGCTATGGCAGAAGAAGTCGGAGAGATCCAATGTCTGAGAAGAATTTGAGGCATTATAGTTGGCTTCAAGACGAAAGGGGCAACATGAGAAGTAATGCAGGTACTTTAAGGAGCTAAGAGGGAAACAGAAATCTCAGCCCTATAACAAGGAACTGGATGAGCATGGAAACATTCTCCTCCTCCCCCAGTAACTTTATCAAAACTCTTAAAAATTTCCCCTATTTGGCACAAACATATGGACAACTTTCTCACTCCTGAGTAAAGGAATGATGTACTAAAATGAAGGATTTATACCGGGTGGGGTGGCTCATGCCTGTAATCACTTTGAGAGGCTCAGGTGGGCGGACTGCTTGAGCTCAGGAGATTGATCAGCCTGGGCAACATGGTGAAACCTCGTCTCTACCAAAAGTATAAAAAATTAGCCAGGTGTGGTGGCACACATCTGTGGTCCCAGCTACTCAGGAGACTAAGGTGGGAGGATGGCTTAAGCCTGGGAGGAGGAGGCTGCAATGAGCCAAGATCGCACTAGTACACTCCAGCCTGGGTGACAGAGAGAGACTCCACCTCAAAAAATAAAAAAAAGAATAGAAAAGGCTGGGCACAGTGGCTCACGCCTGTAATCCCAGCACTTTCGGAGGCCGAGACGGGCGGATCACGAGGTCAGGAGATCGAGATCATCCTGGCTAACACGGTGAAACCCTGTCTCTACTAAAAATACAAAAAAAAATCAGCCGGGCGAGGTGGCGGGCGCCTGTAGTCCCAGCTACTCGGGAGGCTGAGGCCGGAGAATGGCGTGAATCCGGGAGGCAGAGATTGCAGTCAGCCGAGATCTTGCCACTGCACTCCAGCCTGGGCGACTGAGCGAGACTCCGTCTCCAAAAAAAAAAAAGAATGAATAGAAAAACTACAGAACTAGTATGTGTGAACACAACCCAAGGCCAATATGTGTAAGTCTACTGTTTAATTACCATCATAGAATTAATACACGCTGGTCAAAAGAAAACAAGAAGACCTTGAGAAAAGGTTCAGGGAAGTTAGAATCCCAATGTTTGGATAAACAGCATTTATAATTTTAAAATGGAAAATAAAGAGAAATCATTTTTCATGTATCAGTCTACTAAGTTTTGTTTTCATTTTTTAAATAATTTTCTTTTTAAATAATAATACCTACTCTGTGTTGGTAGGGATATGGTAAAAATGGCATTCTTAATTCTGTTAACTTTGGTATAACCTGAAACAAGTTTTTTGATGGGTATTACGGCAATAAGCATCAAGAAGCTTTAAAAGGCACATACCCAATTTTTCAGCTTTTTAAGTATTTATATTTCTGAATAAACTACGCTCTCTTTTAGAAATCTACCCTACCGAATTACGTATTTTTAAAAATCCTCGTACAAATGCTGTTATTTACAAAAATGTTCATTTTAGCATTATTGGTGACTTAAAATTAGAAAAATCCTTTCTCTTCCTCTCTCTCCAGGACTCTCATAACTGTCACCTGAGTTGGTTCCAACGGATACGCAGAATAGAAGACAAATGTGAGAAGAATATTGACAAACTGCAAGGTATGCACCCGAGCTACAGTAATTCCGAGTTGACAGCTCGATCTCCCCTCCAACTCTGCGGCTTTTCAAACCTCTGCAAAAGGAAGAGGGTCTCTGCCTGGGGCAGTTACTCACCGAACCCCGTGAAGCCCATGGTTACCGCAAGCTGCGGGTCTGGTCCCGATGCGTCTGAGCCTGTCACTGGAGCAAGAGGAAAAGAGAGGCGGCCTAGTTAGTGCGGCGCCCCAGCTCCCCCGACACGGCCCACCCCGCCCGGACTCGCTTCATGAAACCCACCTTCGCTGGGCCCAGAGCGCTCCATGGCTGGCCGCACACCACAGAACCAGCCACAGCGACAGCCCAAACAACTGCATGGGAACTTGCCAATAACTCGCGGCAAATGCTGGAGGAAGTACCGCCTCCAAGCTACAGCGGCGCCGCCGAAGCCAAGAGCGGCGCCTTCCGCAGAGGGACTGCGGCTTTCTGCGCGGCGCCCCCTACCGGACAGGCGGGAAAGCGCCACGCAACTCAGACCACTGGAGGGTAGTAGTATCTAGAGTTTCTGTAACATCCTTTCCCTTTTTTTTTTTTTTTAAGCCAGAGTCTCTGTCGCCCAGGCTGCAGTACAGTGGCGTAATCTCAGCTGACTGCAACCTCTGCCTCCCGGGATCAAGCGATTCTCCTGCCTCAGCCTCCCGAGTAGCTGGGATTACAGGTGCCGGCCGGCTAATTTTTGGTTTTTTGTTTTGGTTTGTTTTTTTTTGTTTTTGTTTTTGTTTTGAGACGGAGTCTCTGTCGCCCAGGCTGGAGTGCAATGGCGTGATCTCGGCTCACTGCAACCTCCGCCTCCCGGGTTCAAGCGATTCTCCTGTCTCAGCCTCCCAAGTAGCTGGGATTACAGGCGTCCACCACCACGCGCAGCTAATTTTTTGTATTTTTAGAAGACACGACGTTTTGCCATGTTGGCCAGGCTGGTTTCGAACTCCTGGCCTCAAGTGATCCGCCTGCCTCGGCCTCCCAAAGTGCTGGGATTACAGGCGACACCCTTTGCTTTTTTTTTTTTTTTTTTTTTGAGGCGGAGTCTCACTCTGTTGCCCAGGCTGGAGTGCAATGGCGTGATCTCGGCTCACTGCAACCTCTGCCACCCAGGTTCAAGCTCTTCTCTTGCCTCAGTGTCCTGAGTAGCTGGGATTACAGGCGCCTGCCACCCCACCTGGCTAATTTTTGTGTATTTAGTAGAGACAGGGTTTTGCTATGTTCGCCAGGCTGGTCTTGAACTCCTGACCTCAGGTGATCCGCCCACCTTGGCCTCCCAAAGTGCTGGGATTACAGGCCCCGCGCCACCGCGCTCTGCCTTTTTGTTGTTGTTGTTGTTGTTGACTGAGTCTCCCTCTGTTGCCTTGGCTGGAGTGCAGTGGCGTGATCTCAGCTGACTGCAACCTCTGCCTCCCAGGTTCAAGCGATTCTCTTGCCTCAGCCTCCCGAGCAGCTGGGACTACAGGTGTGCGCCACCATGCCCGGCTATTTAGTATTTGAGACTACAGGCATCCGCCACCATGCCCAGCTAATTTTTTCTATTTTTAGTAGAGGCAGGGTTTACACCGTGTTAGCCAGGATGGTCTCAATCTCCTGACCTTGTGATCTGCCCACCTCAGCCTCCCAAAGTTCTGGGATTAAAGGCGTGAGCCACTGCACCTGGCCTGTCAGTCTGAAGTTTACAAGGCTAATCGTGTGCTCAGGATTGTCCTTCTTAAACAGAATGTGGGAGTTCAACACTTTAACGTTTAGAAGGTGGAGAAGAATCTCTTTCTTTCTTTTTGAGACAGAATCTCACTCTGTCACCCAGGCTGGAATGCAGTGGCACAATCTCGGCTCAATGAACCTCCACCTCCTGGGTTCAAACGATTCTTGTGCCTCAGCCTCCTAAGTAGCTGGGATTACAGGTGACCGCCACCACACCCGACTTTTTTTTTTTTTTTTTTTGAGACAGAGTCTCGCTCCATTGCCCAGACTGGAGTGCAGTGGCGCGATCTCAGCTCACTGCAACCTCCGCCTCCTGGGTTCAAGCAATTCTGCCACAGCCTTGCGAGTAGCTGGGATTACAGGCCCTGCCACCACCCCTGGCTAATTTTTGCATTCTTAGTAGAGACAGAGTTTCACCATGTTGGCCAGGCTGGTCTCAAACTCCTGACCTCAAGTGATATGCCTGCCTCAGCCTCCCAAAGTGCTGGGATTACAGACGTGAGCCACTGTGCCTGGCCTAATTTTTGTATTTTTTGTAGAGATAGGGTTTCATCATGTTGCCCACGCTGGTCTTGAACTCCTGAGCTCAAGCGATCCACCCGCCTCAGCCTCCCTAAGTGCTAGGATTACAGGCGTGGGCCACTGCACACAGCCTATGAAAGAATATCTTATACCAAACCTTGTACCTTTGGCACTAAGCTGGATAAGAAGTGAGCGTCTGATCAGCCCAGTCCACTGCTCCCATATTATCGTTATAATCCACAATGACACATGGCTTCTTAGTTTTCTTTCCATCTGTTGTCTACTTCAATCGCAGTATCATTGTGGAATATTGACAACATTGTGACTGCCTTGTTGTCACACCATTTCAGTGCCATAAGTTCACCATGGAATTAACATCACACATAGGAATGCTATGTTTTCTAGGATTTGACATTTTCAGCAGTCGAGAATTACTATATTTTGTAAATGGAAATTCCACTACTAAAAACAGAATGCTATAAATAGAATAATGTCTTTTGTTTCCAAAGTCAATATAATAGAGTGATGCAAAAATAATAAAATAGTAGACACAAACTTTGGGGGTTAAGTCGGGACTGTAATCTGTGAGTTATCTTGGGGTAAAGGCTGCAGCTGCAAGCACCATCAGAGAGTATTCTCAGGGAAAATGGGAAATGGGTTAACAGTGGGTAAATCTGCGGTGCCTGTAGTGTATTCGTTTTTTTGTTTTTTTGGTTTTGATAGAGTCTCGCTCTTGTTGCCCAGGCTGGATTGCAATGGCGCAATCTTGGCTCACTGCAACCTCTGCCTTCCAGGTTCAAGCGATTCTCCTGCCTCAGCCTCCTGAGTAGCTGGGATTACAGGCATGCGCAACCAGACCCGGCTAATTTTTTTTGTATTTTTAGTAGAGATGGGGTTTCCCCATGTTGGTCAGGCTGGTGTCTAACTCCTGACCTCAGGCAATCCGCCGGCCTCGGCCTCCCAAAGTGCTGGGATTACAGGCGTGGCCCACCACGCCCGGCCAAATTCTTACAATTTTATGTTGTCTTAGCATTTATTTTGAATATAAGTTGGACTTTCTCATATCAGAAACACGGTTCAGTCACCCTTGACACCGTTTCTAGTTCTACACCTCCTCCCAGTTCCTCAATGTGATCAATCCAGGTATCTATTGTGTAAAACTTCCTCCTGGTGCCCACCTCCCCATAGGATAAATACATACAGCCTACTTCACCAGCCCTGCTGACACTGACGTCCTACATGGACTGTGCAGATATGCCACAGTGACTACCTCGGTCACAGCATGACTTCCAAGAACAGGGGTGTCCAATCTTTTGGCTTCCCTAGGTCACAATGGAAGAAGAAGAATTGTCTTGGGCAACACATTAAATATACTAACAACAGCTGAGAGCTTTAAAAAAATCACAAATCTCACAATGTTTTAAGAAAGTTAACGAATTTGTGTTGGGCCACATTCAAAGCCATTCTGGGCTGACAAGCTTGTCCTCAAATTTGTGCATGCTTGCTTTAAACCCACCAATTAAAGTGTGGGAATTCCTCTTGGGAAATCTATTTGGAAAACACCATGAACCCAATAAATGCATTGGCTCATGAGTCCCTCTTTCTCTTTCCCTGACTGCATTCCTTGACCTCCAGGTGTGCCAGATGCCCCCCCAGGCATGTAAGTAATAAAATCTTTGCTTATATCTGTGTTTCTACTCATCATTGAAGAAGCATGCTCTATCTTAAAATTCCTAAATTAAAACAGTCCCTTAACATAAATCAAGGCAGTAGGATTCAAAATGTTGTAGTAGTCACTGTATTTTTCAGTTACATAGGCGTTGTAAGCAAAATCAGTTTCCCTTAGGAATATCCTTAATAAAGCCATAAACAGTATTCATTTCGTTAAACCCTGACCCTTAATTATACGTCTTTTTAACCTTCAGTATGACAAAATGAGAAGTAATCATAAAGTATGTTTTTAAAAAAATTTCTTACAGATGGGGTCTCACTGTGTTACCCAGACTGGAGTGCAGTGGCTATTTACAAGTTCAGTCATGAAGCACTTTAGCCTCAAACTCCTGGACTCAAGCGATCTTCCCCTGCCTCAGCTTCCTGAGTAGATCGGACCACAGGCATATACCACCATGCCCAGCTAATGCATATCCAAGTAGAATGGTCATCGAAAAGAAAACCACTTGTAATTGAGTGGTTAGCTTTTTTCATGGAACATTATTTTTACCTGAAAGAATGACTCACAAAGTACAGTTGTTCATATTTAAGTATTTGGCAAACATTTTTTCAAAAATAAATGAAATGAGTTTATCACTTTAAGAAAAACAGGTCAGGCATGGTGGCTTACACGGGTAATCCCAGCACTTTGGAAGCCGAGGTGGGAGGATCACCTAAGGCCAGGAGTTCGAGACCAGCCTGGCCAACATGGTGAAACCCCGTCTCTACTAAAAATACAGAAAATTAGCCAGGCGTAGCTGGGCACGGTGGCTCACGTCTGTAATCCCAGCGCTTTGGGAGGCCAAGGCGGGTGGATCACCTGAGGTCAGGAGTTCAAGACCAGCCTGACCAACATAGTAAAACCCCCATCTCTACTAAAAATACAAAAAAATGAGCTGGGCATGGTGGCATGTGCCTGTAATCCCAGCTACTCGGAAGGCTGAGGCAGAATTGCTTGAACCTGAGAGGCAGAGGTTGCAGTAAACAGAGATCATGCCACTGCACTCCAACCTGGGCAACAAGAGCAAAACTCCATCTCAAAAAAAAAATAAAGAAAAGAAAATTAGCCTGTAATTCCAGCTACTCGGGATGCTGAAGCAGGAGAATTGCTTGAACCTGGGAGGCAGAGGTTGCAATGAGCTGAGATCGCACCATTGCACCCCAGCCTAGGCGACAAGAGCAAAACTCTGTTAAAAAAAAAAAAACTGACTACACTTGTTGACAATTATTAAAATACTTCTTCTTTTTCTAAATATGTAACTGAGGCCAGTTTTTCTTTCTTTCTTTCTTTCTTTTGAGACAGAGTTTCGCTCTTGTAGCCCAGGCTGGAGTGCAATGGCACGATCTCAGCTCACTGCAACCTCCGCCTCCCAGGTTCGGGCGATTCCCCTGGCTTAGCCTCCCAAGTAGCCGGGATTACAGGCTTGCGCCACCATGCCCCACTAATTTTTGTATTTTTAGTAGAAATGGGGTTTCACCATGTTGGCCAGGCTAGTCTCGAACCTCTGACCTCAGGCAATCCACCCGCCTCGGCCTCCCAAAGTGCTGGGATTACAGGTGTGAGCCAGCACGCCCGGTGAGGCCAGCTTTTCTTAATATTAATATATTATACTTCAACTAAATAAGTCACAAAATGTTGACATGTTAGACAAAGTAGCAAACATAAAAAACCAAGTTTGCTCATTCCGCTTGCCAGCAGAATTTCACAAAGCCCAACTCAGTGACTAAGTATAGACTTCTAGAAGAATGCCCTGGAAACAATAAGCAGGTTAGAGCACAGGTTCCCACGTCTCTTGCTTCAATCAATGCATTTTTTAAAAAAAGGTAAGTTCAGTGTTCCTACCCCTTGCCTCTTCCAGTACATAAGATAGTGTCCCATAGGATTCATGATTATGCCTCTGTAATCTATAACCAGATGTACTCTTACACCCAAACTTTGATGAGATTTTGCTCTAATGTAATTTATGAGCTTTTTTTTTTTTTTTTTTTTTTTTTAGAGACAGAGTCTCCCTTTATCAACCAGACTAGAATGCAGTGGCATGGTCATGGCTCACTGCAACCTGGAACTCCTGGGCTAAAGTGATGCTCCTGCCTCAGCCCACCAAGTAGCTGGGACTACAGGTCCACACCTGGCTGCCCAGGTTGGTTTTGAATGCCTGGCCTCAAGAGACCCTCATGCATAGGCCTCTCAAAGTGCTAGAATTACAGGTGTGAGTCACTATACCCAGTTTATGAGCATGTTTAATGTAATTTCTGAGCACATGCAGAGCTTCCAACCCCTGATATGTAAGCTGTGGGCTAAAAACTACTTTGGAGCAGTTTTAACAGAAACTCTCTGAAAGGTTGCAATCCTGAGTCTGAATCAAACTGACTTTAATTCTTTAAAAGAGGGTTATTTTTCTTCAATTGACAGCAGATACAGATATGAGAATCCAGCCATCCGTTACTGAGCCAGACACTAAAGAGATTTGCAAAAATATGAAATAATCGCATTCTTCTCCCTGTTTTAGAAACTATAGTGATTTCTCATTTTAAAAAAGTGTTATATTAACATGGATTAAGCTTGATATGCTTTTTTTTTTTTTTTTTTTGAAATGGAGTCTTACTCTGTTGCCCAGGGTGGAGTGCAGTGGCGCGATCTCGGCTCACTGCAACCTCTGCCTCCTAGGTTCAAGTGATTCTCCTGGCTCAGCCTCCTGAACAGTTGAGACTACAGACGCACGCCACCACGCCCAGCTAATTTTTGTATTTTAGTATAGACGGGGTTTCACCATATTGGCCAGGCTGGTCTCCAACTCCTGAACTTGTGATCCACCTGCCTTGGCCTCCCAAAGTGCTGGGTGCTGGGATTACAGGTGTGAGCCACTGTGCTCGGCCTTGTTACTCTTTTAAATACAATGTTAAACATTTTAATTTTCAGTTTGAGTTATTCACAAATATTAATAGATGTAACCAACATGAAACAAAAACTCTCTGGAATCCTGAATAATTTTTAAGGGTATCAAGGGGGTCCTAAGACCAAAAAAATTCATAATTATCTGTTCTAGGGAAGAGGTCAGCAAACTTTTCCTGTAAAGTGCCAGAGTCCGTATTTAAGGCTTTGCAGTCTTTTGTAGAAATTACTCGGTTTAGCAGTTGTAGTGGGAAAGCATAGGCAATATGCCAATGAATTAAGTTAGTTAGATTACACTTTGGGGAGCTTTACTTCTATGCAGGAATATCACAGCAACGTTGTTGAATCTTCCAATTTATGGAGTTGAAAACTTTGTGTATTTTGTCTCAAATTAAAAACAAACTCGGTGCCAAACCACCACTTTTCAATCTATGGTCTACCAAATAAAGTAAACTGACAGCTAGAGACCCAACTGCCTATCTATATACCAATAATAAAAAATCCAGTTTTTCTTGGTATATTGGCTATGTCAAATTTTAAGTGTAGATTGGTAACATCAAAGAACTTTCAATTTTCAGAAATGTAGTCAAGTCTTTGAGGGAGTAAAAATGTAATTCAAATAGCAAAAGACCAATTTAGAGTAATTCAGTTATTGATTTGTGAAATTCTGAAGAACATAACTGGAAGCTTTCTTAGGTGAGATTCTAAATAAGAACAGCTTTCTAAAAAGTGCTTTGATTTACCCACTCAGGTTGCCTTCTGTAGTAAATGAAGCCTCTTTTACCTCTCTGCTTTCTCCTATCCTTCTGCTATAGTTTATACCTATCCAAATAGAAAAATTATAGTGAAGCCCTTTGTCTCTGCTTGAAGCACCTTAAGGACAGGAAACACTGTGTTAGTTTGATAGTCCCAGCACCAGGCACAAGGCAAGTATTCAGTTTCTTAGGATTGTATGAACTCTTGGGTTCCTATCTCATACGAGTTCCTGTACTAGCGCTGGGAATGAAAAGATGAATTAGAACTGTCTGCTATCTCTGCCACGATAAAAAGCACGGCAGCGGTCCACCTGCACTCAGCTCCTTCTTAAACACGTATTTTATACTAAGGGGCAACAAAGTCAAAAGACTGCGACATGCAAATGGAAAAGCCTGATGAATTCTAATTTACACTGAAGCCCGTGAAGAATATAGTGAGATACTGGTTTATATCCGTCTCTGTGACAGCGACCTACCAATTCTTAACTACTCTCACAAGAGCAGTTACTTGGAGAACCAAACTGCGCGCTCATGCGCGCACGCATATAGCTGCAGTTAGCGGATACCGACGCGGGAAGTTCCAAGACTCAGGTCGAGCACGCGCTTAAACCAACGGAACCTGACCAACCTCCTAGGCCAGACACACGACCTAGCTCCCACCTACCGTATCCCTCCTCCCTGCTTCCTCCTCACCCTATCCAACCCCATCCCGCCCCTCTCCTTCCCAGTTCCCTCCCCTTTATCCTTCCCTACCCTTCCTTTCTCTCCCTCCCTTCCCTAAATAACCTACCCTAATTTTACCCTGCCACACCCCAAAACCCTCAACCCCCTCGAAAGCATCAGCAGCCTCCTGGCTCCACCCACAACCTCTAGCCCCCTCCTAACAGCTTCCTCTTCCCAGGCCAGAACGGCGTCTTCCAGTTCCCCACGGGATGAAGCGGAAGTGCGTCATGTCGAGGCGCCAAGGCGCTCGTTTGGCGCGCGCGCCCTAGGCGGCGGATCTAAGCTAACTTCTTGGTTCTTTTCTTGTTTCTCCTTGGCTTTTGACTTTTTCTGGACCCTGGTGTCTACGATTTCCGAGATGCCGTCTTCTTTGTTGGGCGCGGCGATGCCGGCCTCTACATCTGCCGCAGCCCTGCAGGAAGCTCTGGAAAATGCTGGACGGCTCATCGACCGTCAGTTGCAAGAGGACCGCATGTACCCGGACCTTTCCGAGCTGCTTATGGTGTCTGCCCCAAGTGAGTGATAGTGACCCTGCTTTCTCAACCTAAAGGACTCTCGCCTGACTTCCTAATTTGCTACTTATCCCCAGCGTTGGTCCCGGCGAGGATATGCTGAGATTTATGGCACTGTTGGCTGCATTTTTGGAGAACAGCAAGCAGCTTATTTTCAGGTTTTTTCCTTTCCTCACTTTCTTCATTGTAGATACTTGAGAGGGCAAGAGTGAAGAGCAAGCTCCCAGTTGAAGCAGAAAGAGGCAAAGACCTCAACCTTAATGAGCTTCTCGCCGCTCTCAAGTGCTTATGGCTAAGGCCATATGAGAAGCATCTCCAGATCCAAGTCCCAAATTTGTTCATTTGTCCCGTTAGTGTTTGAGTAGATCGTAAGAGCAAACGAAGTTAATTTGGAAATTTAGCATGTTATCTTAAAGATACGCTTTGCTTTATATTTATTTGTTTATTTATTGAGACGGAGCGGTTCCCTCTTCGCCCAGGCTGAAGTGCAATGGCGCGATCTCGGCTCATTGCAACCTCCGCCTCCTGGGTTCAAGTGATTCTTCTGCCTCAGACTCCCGAGTAGCTGAGATTACAGGCGCCTGCCACCACGCCCGGCTAATTTTTGTGTTTTTTAAGTAGAGACGGGGTTTCATCATATTGGCCTTGCTGGTCACGAACTTCTGACCTCAAGTGATCCGCCCGCCTCGGCCTCCCAAAGTGCTGGGATTACAGGCGCAAGCCACTGCACCCGGCCAAGAAACGCTTTATTATGTGTAGAGATGTGTGTTATGAAATGCTGGAGGATCTTAAAAGAACTACCAGTGGAATAAAGGAAGAGAACAGGGAAATCACAGTGCTTATGTACAGGGAGAGTAAGGCAGAATATGTGTTGACAATATAGGTGACTGGAAAGTAATTTGTTTAACAGTTTTAAGTTATAACCAGCTCCCCACGGCTTATGGAATTACATCAGTTGCTAGAAAAAGTGACCCCTTTGTGAGATGGAATTTGGAGAAAACCAGAGAAGTGTAAGAAAGAAAAGATTGTTGGTGAGCAAGAACCAAAGTAATCTAAATAGGATAATTTGTGCAGTGTAAACCGAGAACACTTCTGATTATTTATAAAAATCATTGATAGCTTTGTAATCAAAGAAATGATAGAAACAAAGATAGTATTTGCTCCCTACAGCTACTTACCAATGAGCGTGTCTTATAATACCTGATTGGCCTATTAGCAATTATCATCTTGAACAACATTACTCATTTTGGCCTCCTTAGGTGTGAAAACAAGATATAAAAACAGTACATGCATTCTGGTCCTTCTCTTACATATCTCATGCCTTTACACACACCTTCCTCTTTCACCCAGTCTCTTCCCCTTCTTTTCCATCCAATTCTTCACCCGTTGCTCTGATTACAGAGAATTTAGCATATTTTCCGTAAGAAGCCCCATCTTCAGGATTTCCTCAGAATTTTATCTTACTTTTATTGTTTCTGCAATGTTCTTTTTTTGCCTGACAAACTTTTTCCAGACTCCCTGTGAAAGTCCTTAGTTTCTCTTTGTTGTCTTTCTTTTTCTTGTTCTTTTTTTTTGAGTCAAGGTCTAGTTCTGTTACCAGGCTGGAGTGCAGTGGCATGATCACAGCTCATTGCAGCCTCTAACTCATGAGCTCAAGTGGTCCTCCCGCCTTGCCCTCCCCAGTAGCTGGGAGTACAGGCGCCTGCCACCACACCCAACTAATTTTTAATTTTTATGTAGAGACGTAGTCTCACTCTGTTACAAGGCTGGTCTCAAATTACTGGCATCAAGCAGTCCTCCTACCTCAGCCTTCCAAAGTGCTGAGATTACAGATGTAAGTCACACTCCTAGCCTGAAGTCTTTCTTAGCATTCCCATCCTCACTAAAGTTATCGATTCCTCCCTCTGTGTTCCCACTGCCATTTAACATGGTGATCTGCCACCTTCGGCCTATTAAAGTTATGTTTTAGGATTAAATGGGATGTCTGGATTTGCTTTATTTATTTATTTTTTGAGACAGAGTCTTACTGTCACCCAGCCTGGAGTGCAGTTGGCATAATCTTGGCTCGCTACGGCCTCCACCTCCCAGGTTCAAGCGATGCTCCTGCCTCAGCCTCCTGAGTAGCTGGGATCATAGGTGTTCGCCACTGGCTCATTTTTCTATTTTTAGTAGAGACAGGGTTTCACCGTGTTGGCCAGGTTGGTCTTGATCTCCTGACCTCATGTGATCCGCCCGCCTCGGCCTCCCAAAGTGTTGGGATTACAGGTGTCACCCACTGTGCCCAGCCTGGATTTGCTTTAATATGAATTCAGCCCAGTAGTCTCAGCACTTTGGGAGGCCAAAGTGGGCAGATTACTTGAGCCCAGAAGTTTGAGACCAGTCTTGGCAATATGGCAAAACCCAGCCTCTTAAAGAAAAGAAATACAATAATACAAAAATTAGCTTGGCATGGTGACACACACTTGGACCCCCAGCTACTTGGGAGGCTGAGGTGGGAGGATAACTTGAGACGGGGAGGTTGAGACTGCAGGGAGCTGTGATTGTGCCGCTGCACTCCAGCCTGGGCAACAGAGTGAGACCCTGTCTCAAAAAAAAAAAAAGCCTGGCACTGTGCCTCATGCCTGTAATCCTAGCAATTTGGGACCTGGAAGTGGGGTGGATCACTTGAGCTTGAGTTTGAGACCAGCCTGAGTGAGCAACATGGCAAAACCCTGTCTCTACAAAAAGTGGCTGGGTGCGGTGGCTCACGCCCATAATCCCAGCATTTTGGGAGGCTGAGGTGGCAGATCACGAGGTTAGGAGTTCAAGACCAGCCTGACCAAAGTGGTAAAACCCCGTCTCTACTAAAAATACAAAAATTAGCTGGGTGTGGTGGCGCGTGGCTGTAATCCCAGTTATTCAGGAGGCTGAGGCAGGACAATCGCTTGAACCAGGGAGGCGGAAGTTGCAGTGAGCCGAGATCGCGCCACTGTACTCCAGCCAGGGCAATAGAGGGAGACTTTCTCAAAAGAAATGGGAGGCCCAGGCGGGCGGATCACGAGGTCAGGAGATGAGACCATCCTGGCTAACATGGTGAAACCCCCATCTCTACTAAAAATACAAAATAATTAGCCGGGCGTGGTGGCGGGCGCCTATAGTCCCAGCTACTCCGGAGGCTGAGACAGGAGAATGGTGTGAACCCGGGAGGCGGAGCTTGCAGTGAGCCGAGATCGCGCCACTGCATTCCAGCCTGGGCGACAGAGTGAGACTCCGTCTCAAAAAAAAAAAAAAAAGGAAAAAGAAAAATGCTGTTTGGCTGGGCTCGGTGGTTTACTCCTGTAATCTCAGCAATTTGGGAGGCAAAGGTGAGTGGATCACTTGAGGTCAGGAGTTTGAGACTAGCCTGGCCATCATGGCGAAATCCTGTCTCTACTAAAAATACAAAAATTAGCCGGGTGTGGTGGCACACTCCTGTAGTCCTGGCATCTCGGGAGGCTGAGGCAGGAGAATCTCTTGAACCTGGGAGGCAGAGGTTGCAGTGAGCCGCCATTGCACTACAGCCTGGGCGGCAGAGCGAGAGCCCATCCCAAAAAAAAACCCCAAAAACAAAAAAAAAAATTAGCTAGGCATGGTGTCATGACACTGTAGGCCTAGCTACTCACGAGGCTGTGGTGGAAGATGAGCCCAAGAGGCTGAGGTTGCCCTGAGCTGTGATTGCACCACTGCATTCCAGCCAAGGCGACAGAGTGAAACCCCGTCTCAGGAAAAAAAAAAAAAAAAAAGAGAAAAAGAGTTCGTCCGGGTGCAGTGGCTCACATCTGTAATCCCAACACTTTGGGAGGCCAAGGCAGGCGGATTACAAGGTCAAGAGATTGAGACCGGCCGGGCACGGTGGCTCACGCCTGTAATCCCAGCACTTTGGGAGGCCGAAGCGGGCAGATCACGAGGTCGGGAGATCGAGACCATCCTGGCTAACACGGTGACACCCCGTCTCTACTAAAAATAAAAAAATTAGCCTGGCGTGGCAACAGGCGCCTGTAGTCCCAGCTACTTGGGAGGCTGAGACAGAAGAATGGCCTGAACCCAGGTGGTGGAGCTTGCAGTGAGCTGAGATCAGGCCACTGCACTCCAGCCTGTGAGACTCCGTCTCAAAAAAAAAAAAAAAAAAAAAAAAATTGAGACTATCCTGGCCAACATGGTGAAACCTTGTCTCTATTAAAACTACAAAAATTAGCTGGGCGTGGTGGCTCATGCCTGTAATCCCAGCTACCCGGGAGTCTGAGGCAGGAGAATCCCTTGAACCAGGGAGTTGGAGGTTGCAGTGAGCCGAGATCGCGCCAATGCACTCTAGCTTGGCGTCAGAGCGAGACTCCGTCTCAAAAAATAAAAATAAAAAGATAATTAATTGGGGAAGGAGTGAACAATGATAAAAATGAAACGTGATTGGGGATATTACTGGTTATTAAGTTGGATAATCAGTACATGGGTATTTATTGTATTTTTCTTATATATATTTTAAAAATTTCCATAATACACTTCAAGATTGTTTTATATGTCAGTTTTCCTTAACATCTTTGTACTCTATAGAACCTGAGAAAGTGCCTGAGATAAGTAGGTCATCAGTCAGGTCTAAATAACACCTTGTCCGGGAGCAAGGTAGGCTGAGTAGACCAGCCCACTCCTGTCCTTAGTGATGGAGTCTTAGAGCAAGAGAAAGGTTGCCCATGAGAACACTTTATAGAGCAGTCTTTGTTTTTATCCCCCCAATAAGATACTGCTTGTGGGGTATTATTTGTATTTGTCTTAGTGGTCTTGGGGATAAATCTAAAGGGAAAAGTCATGGGTTGTTTTAATCTATAAATGTTTAGCTGGTAAAGGCAGTATTTTCCCCCAGTCATTATTTTGTTTGCTTATAGTCATTTTACCTTTGAGCCCCAAAGCAGTTTTATATTTTCCCATTTCAGATTAGCAAAATGATAGAAAAACACTAAATTATTATTTTTAAATTTTTTTATTTTTGATTTTGTGGGTACATAAGTAGGCGTCTGTGTGTGTGTGTGTGTGTGTGTGTATATATATATATATTTTTTTTTTTTTTTCCCCGAGACGGAGTCTTGCTCTGTCACCCTGGCTGGAGTGCAGTGGCACGATCTTGGCTCACTGCTGCCTCCGCCTCCCAGGTTCCAGCAGTTCTCCTGCCTCAGCCTCCCGAGTAGCTGGGATTATAGGTGCTTGCTACTGTGCCTGGCTAATTTTTTTGTATTTTTAGTGGAGACAGGGTTTCACCATTTTGGCCAGGCTGGTCTTGAACTCCTGACCTTGTGATCGGCTTGCCTCTGCCTCCCAAAGTGCTGGGATTACAGGCGTGAGCTACCGCGCCCAACGGTGTATATATTTATGTGGTGCATGAGATGTTTTGATACAGGCATGCAATGTGAAATGATCACATCATGGAAAATGGGGTATCTATCCTCTCAAGCATTTATCCTTTGTGTTACAAACAATACAATTACATGCTTTCATTTTGTTTATTTATTTATTTATTTATTTTTGAGACAGAGTCTTACCCTGTCGCTCAGGCTGGAATGCAATGGCACGATCTCAGCTCACTGCAACTTCCGCCTCCCGGGTTCAAGCAGTTCTGCCTCAGCCTCCGCAGTAGCTGGGATTATAGGCGCACGCCACCAGGCAGGCTAATTTTTTGTGTCTTTAGTAGAGATGGAGTTTCACCATGTTGGCCAGGCTAGTCTCAAACTCCTGACCTCATGATCCTCCTACCTCGGCCTCCCAAAGCGCTAGGATTACAGGCTTGAGCCACCGCGCCCAGCCACTTTTATTTTAAAATAACACTAAATTATCAAATTTAAACATTTCCAGCTGGGCACGGTGGCTCACACCTGTAATCCTAGCCTTTTGGGAGGCCTAGGCGGGCGGATCATGAGGTCAGGAGATCAAGACCAGCCTGGCTAACACGGTGAAACCCCGTTTCTACTAAAAATACAAAAAATTAGCCGGGTGTGGTGGCGGACGCCTGTAGTCCCAGCTACTTGGGAGGCTGAGGCAGGAGAATGGCGTGAACCCGGGAGGTGGAGCTTGCAGTGAGCCGAGATTGCGCCACTGCACTCCAGCCTGGGCGACAGTGCGAGACTCTATCTCAAAAAAAAAAAAAAAAAAAAAAATTAAACATTTCCTTTGTTATAGAGCAAGTTTTTTGAGATACGACTTTCCCTTTAGGCCTGAAACCAGTAACTGTTCCTACCTTCACTATGGAATATTTCAGGACTACTTTGTGTTGGGTCAAAACTAGAATATTCTCTCTGTACCTTTGGAACCAACACACACAATTTTTTTGTGGCACTCAATCCTTTTGTTTGCCTGGTTGATGAGCAGTACATTATTATAAATACTTCATTTTCTTTTTGTAGATAATCCCACCGTTTCTGGCATGTCAGATATGGATTATCCTTTACAAGGACCTGGTTTGCTGTCCGTACCCAACCTTCCAGAGATCAGTTCCATCCGAAGAGTTCCTCTCCCACCTGAACTTGTTGAGCAGTTTGGACGTATCCTATTACTTTGTATTTATTTTAAAAATGTTAAAATTGGTATTTTTCATTCTTATAATTCTTATTCTATGTTTAATTAATGTGTTATATATTCATTTAAGGGTTTTATTTAAAATTCGTTTAAGTATATGGGTTCTATGTTGTATTAAAGAGTGGACACATTGTGATTTTTTACGTAAATATTAAGTCAAAAGCTATTGAAACAAGTTAAAGAAGAATAAGATTCACCTCTGTCTGCCTTACATCCACACTACCTCAGATATGCAGTGTAATTGCATGATGGGTGTGTTCCCTCCTATCAGCAGAGCTTGGCTCACAATTGACAGTGATATATTCATGTGGAACTATGAGGATGGGTATGTATTTAAGGCTGGTTTGCTTTAAGGGTGATTGGAATTTATATAAACTTTACTGTAGCTAGTGTTCTCATTAGAAGCTGCTTGGTTTATCTTTCATTCATCTAGCCTTTGGGTCAGTGCTTCTCAGTATCAGTCATCTGGAGATGTTCAAATGTGCATTCTGTCTTAGTAGTCCTGAGTGAGGCTCAAGAGTCTGCATTTCTAACAAGCTGCCAACTGCTGCTGGTTTAGGTGCCATTCTTGAGTGGCAGGAGCCCGGGTCCCAAGCTGTTAGCCCGTAGTAAAAATAGATGTTGGCAATTCATTGAGAGATGATTGGACATTTTTAAAGACTTCTGTTTTCCTTGCATTTCTATGGAGTAGGCATCTGATATTTATTTATTTTGTTGTCATTTTGTGAATTTGACCCGTGTGTAAATTATATGTATAGAAATGATTCTGAGTGAAAGCCTAAGGTACTTTTGCTTAAATACAGCGTGTTGGTCTGGTGATCTCCCTGTTGACTTTTTAGAGATAGATTTTGTTTTACTGCCAGTTGTCCATTATATTATCCTTAGATGAGGTGTGGGATAAACATAGGAAAGCCCATATAATTAAGATGTTACTCTTGTTCCTGAGTAATTAATGATCTTTTTAGGAACACACGTGCATTAAAAAAACACTGTATCGGCCGAGCACGCTGACTCAAACGCCTATAATCCCAGCACTTTGGGAGGCTGAGGTGGGTGGATCACCTGAGGTCAGGAGTCCGAGACCAGCCTGGCCAACATGGAGAAACCCTATCTCTACTAAAAATACAAAAATTAGCCAAGTGTGGTGGCACATGCCTGTAGTCCCAGCCACTCGGGAGCTGAGGCAGGAGAATTGCTTGAACCTGGGAGATGGAGGTTGCAGTGAGCTGAGATAGTGCCACTGCACTCCAGCCTGAGTGACAGAGCGAGACTCCATCTCAGAAACAACAACAACAAAACACTGTATTATTGAAACAAAATTGAAACTAAATGACAGCTTAACACCTATAGCTTAAATGAAACCATTTTTTTCTACTAGAAGTTTCATAGCAATTTTTCATGTTGAAATGTAATAGTTGTAATAGCAGTGATGTATGATTGTGATTATTTTTCATGTACCCTGAATGTTCCCCACTTTGTTATGTTACCATAACATATTCATTTTTATACTAAATAATGAAACCTTTTTTGTTTAGGTATGTATCTTTTCAAGAGAAGTCATTGCAAAAATATTACAGAACAGATAAATGTGAGAATAATTGTTTTCTTTAAAATATGTTTTCGGCTGGGCATGGTGGCTCATGCCTGTAATCCCAGCACTTTAGGAGGCCAAGGCAGGCAGATCACCTGCAGTCGGGAGTTCGAGACCAGCCTGACCAACATGGAGAAAGCCCATCTCTACTAAAAATACAAAATTAGCCTGGCATGGTGGCACATGCCTGTAATCGCAGCTACTCGGGAGGCTGAGGCAGGAGAATCACTTGAACCTGGGAGGCAGAGGTTGTGGTGAGCCGAGATCGCGCCATTGCACTCCAGCCTGGGCAACAAGAGGGAAAACTCCATCTCAAAAAAAAAAAACACTTCAATGAATTTTTTTACATTTCCATTAACATCCAACATATTTATTTAACACATACATATTGATCTTATGTATCTGACACTGTTGTTGTGGTAGGAACAGTACTGAATGAGATGAATGTAGTTCTGCCCTCATGGAACAAACAGTCCTACCTTACTGTGTGTCTTAGTCCGAGCTGCTAAAACAGAATACCATAGCCTGTGATCAACATAAATTTCTTCCTCATGGTTCTGGAAGCTGGAAGTCCAAGATCAAGGTCTGGTGAAAGCCCACTTCCATGTTCATAGATGGCTATCTTTTCACTGTCCTCACATGGCAGAGGGGTAGGGGAGTTCTTTGGGTCCTCTTTTATAAGGGCACTAATCCCATTCATGAGATATACCCTCATGACCTAATAACCTTTCAAAGACCCCACCTACAAATACTATCACATTAAGAGTTAGGATTTAACATGAATTTTAGGAGGACACAGATATTTGATCCATAGCAGTGTGTGTTCATTTAAAGAAAAATTATTTGAAGAATATACTTATTTTAAAAAATCAAGGCACAAGGTCCACAAATTCAATTTTGTAAAATTTATACTTAGTTTAAATATTCAATTGGCTTTCTATTATAAATCCTAATTCCATCTGGATGATAAAAATGTAATCTTGGTCATTTCATTGTTCTCTAACCCCCAACTATCTCAGCATTGGATCGTAGTTCCAAGAGGCTGTGCCAATTATCAAAGGGCCCTGTGGAATGGCATGATGTAAGAGGATGGGGCATCCTAGTCCGCATAAGTTGCCATTTAGCTATTTTGTTCCTGTGTGGATGGCCTTTTCAGGATGACTGGAAGCTTTCTTGAAAGTCTAGATCATATTTTTTCGTGGTATTTTTTCTGCTTCATGTTCTCTGAGCTTCTTAGATCTTTAGTTTGATGTCTTCTATTATTTTTAGAATTTTTTTCAGCTATTATCTTTATTTTTCTCTCTCTCTCCTTTTCTGTTCAGCCATTGTCTTTTTTTTTTTTTTTTTTTTTTTTGAGACAGAGTCTCGCTCTGTCGCCCAGGCTGGAGTGCAGTGGACTATCTTGGTTCACTGCAACCTCCGCCTCCTGGGTTCAAGCACTTCTTGCCTCAGCCTCTGGAGTAGCTGGGACTACAGGTATGGGCCACCACACCTGGCTAATTTTTGTATTGTTATTAGAGATGGGGTTTCACTATATTGACTAGGCTGGTCTTGAACTCCTGGCCTCCAGTGATTTGCCCTCCTGGGCCTCCCAAAGCGCTGGGATTACAAGCATGAGCCACCGCACCCAGCCCAGCCATTATCTTGAGATATTCTGATACATTCTCTTTCTTCAGAAATTTCAGCTATACTTTTGTTATACACCTCATTTTGGATGCTCCATTCTGTTTTTTGTTTTTCCACTTTCTGTCTCTATCTCCCTGTTTTTTGGGAGACGGAGTCTCAAAGTGCTGGGATTACAGGTGTAAGCCACTGCGCCTGGGCCCCCCCCCCTTTTTTTTTTTATCTCATTCCATTGCTGAGGCTGGAGTGCAGTGGCATGATCTTGGCTCACTGCAGCCTCAACCTCCTGGGTTCAAGTGATTCTCCTGCCTCAGCCTCCCGAGTAGCTGGGATTATAGGCATGCACCACCACACCCGGCTACTTTTTGTATTTTTAGTGGAGACGGAGTTTCACTGGGTTGGGCAAGCTGGTCTCGAATTCCTGACCTCAGGTGACCTGCCCACCTCAGCCTCCCAAAGTGCTGGGATTACAAGCGTAAGCCACCGCACTTGGCCTTCATTGGCTTTTTTTTTTGAGACTGAGTCTCATTCTGTTGCCCAGGCTGGAGTGCAGTGGCAAGATCTTGGCTGACTGCAACCTTCTCCTCCCTGGTTCAAGTAATTCCCCTGCCTCAGCCTCCTGAGTAGCTGGGAATACAAGCGTGTGCCACCATGGCCAGCTAATTTTTTTTTGTATTTTAGTAGAGACGGGGTTTCACCATGTTGGCCAGGACGGTCTCGATCTCCTGACCTCATGATCCGCCCGCCTCAGCCTCCCAAAATGCTGGGGATTACAGGCGTGAGCCACCACACCCAGCCTCGCTGACTTCTTATAATTTTTATCTTTTTGTCGAAATTCTTTACCTATTTTTTTTTTTTGTCTGTTTTATTTCTCCCTTTTTTTTGAGACAGAGTCTCGCTCTGTTGCCCAGGCTTGAGTGCAGTGGTATCGTCTTGCCTCACTGCAACCTCCACCTCCCAGGTTCAAGTGATTCTCATGCCTCAGCCTCCGGAGTAGCTGGGATTACAGGCCTGGGCCACCATGCCTGGCTAATTTTTTCTATTTTTAGTAGAAACAGGTATCATTGTGTTGGCCAGGCTGGTCTTGAACTCATGGCCTCAAGTGATCCACACGTCTCAACCTCCCAACTTTACCTATTTGTACATATAGTTAATTAGGTAATTTTTCCTATATAAAGCCTATATGTATAGTTCATAGTTACTTTACATTTCTTGTCTGATAGTTTGGATTCATAGCTGAGTCTGGTTCTATTGATTACTTTGTTTCTTGACACTGGGGTTTTTTTTCTTGTTATTTTGTGTCTCATGATTTCTTAATTGAAAGCCAGAAATCATGTTAAGACAGTAGATACTGTAAGTAAGTAGCAAGTGGTATTTATTCTTAGAAATGGGCATGTCTTTTCCTTGGCTAAGGTATAGCATATCTTTATTATATGGGGAATTGCCTTTTTCCAGGTCAGGACTTGAGCTGGATTTGGGTTCTGTTGTTGTACTTAGGGTGCAAGTTGGTTTACTGGAGATTTTTTCTCAGTGTTCCTCTTACATCCTCAGTCTTAGGCTCTTCCTGTGATTCCATCCTTGTAAGATGGCCCTCTTCTTACCCTTACCCCTGCCCCAGCAGTAGATTGCTATTACTTGATGTGCAGCCCTGTTGTGGAGATGTTTGGAATGGGGAGCAGCATTTTCTATTTTTGTGTTTCCCTATTTTTCTAGTTCATCCTTAGCCATAAGCAGGTCTGGATCCCTGGGTCTTGGAACTGAAACAGTTTTGTTTGCTTATTTTTTCATTATATATATAATGAAAAAATTTATATATATTCAATATATATAAAATGAAAAAGTTATATATAAATTTTTCATAAAGACCAAGTCTCACTATGTTTCCCAGGGTCTTGAACTCTCCTGGGCTCCTGCCTCACCCTCCCAAAGTGCTGAGATTACAGGCATGAGCCACCTCTCCCAGTCTTTTTTTTTTTTTGAGACGGAGTCTCGTTCTCTAGCCAGGCTGGAGTGCAGTGGTGTGATCTCGGCTCACTGCAACTCTGCCTCCCGGGTTCAAGTGATTCTCCTGCCTCACCCTCCCGAGTAGCTGGGACCACAGGCGTGCGCCACCATGCCGGGCTAATTTTTTGTATTTTAGTAGAGACAGGGTTTCACCACGTTGGCCAGGATGGTCTCAATCTCCTGACCTTGTGATTCGCCCACCCCGGCCTCCCAAAGTGCTGGGATTACAGGTGTGAGCCACTGTGCCCAGCCAGTCTTTTCATTATATTCTGTGTTTAAATTTATTTAACTAATAAAGAGCATTCAGGAGTTCAACACCAGCCTGGGCAATATGGCCAAACCTTGTCTCTACAAAAAATACAAAAATTAGCCAGGTGTGAAGTGGAGATTGCAGTGAGCCAAGATTGTGCCACTGCACTTCAGCCTGGGTGACAGAGCTGGACCTTGTCTCAAAAATAATAGTAATAATAATAATAAAGATCATTGTAAGATAATACTTGGTTTTCTGTTTTTCTTTTCTTTTCTTTTTTGAGACAGGCTCTCACTTTGTCACCCAGACTGGAGTGCAGTGGCATGATCACTACTCACTGCAGCCTGAACCTCCTAGGCCTTTGCGATCCTGCCAACTCAGTGGCCTCACACCCCCATGCCTGGCTAATTTTTTGTTTCTTTTTTGTAGAGACAGTCTCACTATGTTGCCCAGGCTGGTCTCGAACTTCTGGGCTCAGGCAATCCTCCTGCCTCAGACTCCCAAAGTACTGGGATTAAAGACATGAGCCACCACATCTGGCCTATTTGCTTTATATGTGTAACATGTTTTTCTTCATTTATTCACAGAGGAGACCTTGCCTATTTTGATGGACTTAGTGAGACTATTCTTGCTGTGGGGCTTGTGAAGCCAAAAGCAGGTAAGAAATAAAACTATAAGGAAGAGATTATGTTTGTATATGTAAACTCCAAATGGTATAGACCTGAACAACAACACACATTTTTTTCGAGATGGAGTCTCGTTCCATCGAGTAGGCTGGAGTGCAGTGGCGCAATCTTGGCTCACTGCAATCTCCGCCTCCTGGGTTCAAGCAGTTCTCCTGCCTCAGCCTCCCGAATAGCTGGGATTACGGGCGTGTGCCACCACACCCAGCTAATTTTTGTATTTTTAGTAGAGACGGGGTTCCGCCATGTTGGCCAGGCTGGTCTCAACTCCTGACCTCAGGTGATCCGCCTGCCTCAGCTTCCCAAAGTGCTGGGATTACAGATGTAAGCCACCGCGCCTGGCTGACAACACCCTTTTTTAAACAATTGTATTTTCCATTGAAGTTTTATTTTGAATTCTAATTAGAAATATGTAAAGTGATTATTAATGTTTAACTGTTTACTTTAATGGTATAAGTGACACTGCCTTTAAAAATGTTAAACTGTAATTTTTTGAATTTTATTTTATTTGCTTTTTACTGCTCTTTCTTGATATACCTGAAGGTTTTGCACTATAGATTTTTCATCAATTGCTGAATTTAATGTTAAGAAAAATTTTAGTGTCTGCATTTTATTAGTCTGTCTTTCTCTTTTTTTTTTTTTTTTTTTTTTTGAGATTAAGGTCTTACTCTATCACCCGGGCTGGAGTGCAGTGGCATGATCATGGCTCACTACAGCCTCAACCGCCCAGGCTCAGGAGACCCTCCCACCTCAGCCTCCCAAGTAGCTGGGACTACAGTTTTGTGCTACCACACCAGGCTAATTTTTGTAGAGATGGGGTTTTGCCATGTTGCCCAGGCTGGTCTTGAACTCCTGTGCTCAAGCAATCCACCCACCTCAGGGATGGTGGGTTTACACTTGTGAGCCACTGCACCTGGCCATTTTTTTAGTCGTTTTCTTTTTTGAGACAGAGTCTCGCTCTGTTGCCCAGGCTGGAGTGCAGTGGCGTGATCTCCGCTCACTGCAGCCTCCGCCTCCCAGGATCGAGCGATTCTCTTGCCTCAGCCTTCCAAGTAGCTGGGATTACAGGCATGTGCCACCATGCCCAGCTAATTTTTATATTTTTAGTAGAGCAGGGTTTTGCCATGTTGGCCAGGCTGGTTTTGAACTGTTGACCTCAGGTGATTTGCCTACCTTGGCCTCCCAATGTGCTGGGATTACAGGCGTGAGCCGCCGTGCCCTGGCCATATTCTTGATAGCCCGTGGAAGTGAGAACAGAGTTTAGAGTAAATCTTAGAAACGTCACAAGCATTGTTTAACTTATTGTTTCACCCTCATAATGCCAAATCTCTTATCAGAGTTACTGAGAAGGAGAATTGATTGATTTAAATTTAAAATATATCCTTTAAGTGTACCTTTCTTTTTTTTTCTGTTACAGAGTCTCACTCTGTTGCCCAGGCTAGAGTGCAGTTTAGCCACCTTGGTGCTCACTGCAGTCTCGCCTCCTGAGTTCAAGCGATTCTCCTGCCTCAGCCTCTCAAGTAGCTGGGATTATAAACGCATGTCACCACGCCTAATTTTTATATTTTTAGTAGAGACAGGGTTTCGCCATGTTGGCCATGCTGGTTTCGAACTCCTGACCTCAGGTGATCCTCCCACATCGGTCTCCCAAAGTGCTGGTATTATAGGCATGAGCTGCCATGCCCTGGCCATAGTCCTGATAGCCCATGGAAGTGAGAACAGAGTTCAGAGTAAATTAAATCTTGTAGATATCACAAGCATTGTTTGACTTACTCTTTCACCCTCATAATGCCAAATCTCTATTTTTTTTTTTTTTTTTTTGAGATGGAATTTTGCTCTTGTTGCCCAGGCTGGAGTGTAATGGCGTGATCTCGGCTCACTGCAACCTCCGCCTCCTGGGTTCAAGCGATTCTCCTGCCTCAGCCTCCCAAGTAGCTGGGATTACAGGCATGCACCACCACGCTTGGCTAATTTTATATTTTTAGTAGAGACGGGAATTCTCCATGTTGGTCGGGCTGGTCTCAAACTCCCGACCTCAGGTGATCCGCCCACCTCGGCCTCCCAAAGTGTTTGGGATTACAGACGTGAGCCACCATGCCCAGCATAATGCCAAATCTCTTATCAGAGTTACTAGGAAGGAGAATTGACTGATTTAAATTTAAAATATATTCTTGGCTGGACATGGTGGCTTGTGCCTGTAATCCCAGCACTTTGGGAGGCCAAGGTGGGTGGATCATGAGGTCAGGAGATCGAGACCATCCTGACTAACACAGTGAAACCCCATCTCTACTAAAAATACAAAAAATTAGCTGGGCGTGGTGGTGGTCGCCTGTAGTCCCAGCTACTTGGGAGGCTGAGGCAGGAGAATTGTGTGAACCTGGGAGGTGGAGCGTGCAGTGAGCCAAGATCACGCCACTGCACTCCAGCCTGGGCAACAGAGTGAGACTTCGCCTCAAAAAAACAAAAAACAAACAAACAAATAAATATATATATATATATACACACACACACACACACATTCTTTAACCGTACTTTTTTTTTTTTGAAACAGAGTCTCACTGTCACCCAGGCTGGAGTACAGTGGAGTCACCTTGGTGCTCACTACAACCTCCGCCTCCTGGGTTTAAGCGATTCTCCTGCCTCAGGCTCCTGAGTAGCTGGAATTTCAGGCATGTGCCACCATTCCCGGCTAATTTTTGTATTTTTAGTAGCATGTGGTTTGGCCACGTTGGCCAGGCTAGTCTTTAACACCTGGCCTCAAGCGATCCGCCCACCTTGGCCTCTGAAAGTCCTGGTATTACAGATGTGAGCCACTGTGCAGCCAAATGTACCTTTTTATAGGAGGAAATAATAGACAAAAATTACTTTTTTGCAAGGCCTAAGTGAAATTTTTTAAGATTATGGCCATTTTGCAATTATAGATACTCAGTTAAGTAAAAACAGACTTCTTTTTTTTTTTGAGATGGAGTCTCATTCTGTCGCCCAGGCTGGAGTGCAATGGCACGATCTCGGCTCACTGCAACCTCCGCCTCCCGGGTTCAAGCGATTCTTCTGCCTTAGCCTCCCGAGTAGCTGGGATTACAGGCGCCCGCCAGCAGGCCTGGCTAATTTTTGTATTTTTAGTAGAGACAGGGTTTCACCATGTTGGTCAGGCTGGTCTCGAACTCCTGACCTCAAGTGATCCGCCCGTCTCTGCCTCTCAAAGTGCTGAGATTACAGGCGTGAGCCACCACGCCCAGCCCAAACCGACATTTTATACACTATTTATTTACTTGCATTGAAAATATATTTTCAGGCTGGGTGTGGTGGCTCACACCTGTAATCCCAGCACTTTGTGAGGCTGAGGCGAGCAGATCACCTGAGTCTGAGACTTCAAGACCAGCCTGGGCAACGTGGTGATACCCTGTCTCTGCAACAAACAGAAACATAAGCCAGGCATGGTGGTGCGTGCCTGTAGTCCCAGCTATTCATGAGGCTGAAGCGGGAGGATCGCTTGAGCATAGGAGGACAAGGCTGCAGTAAGCCTTGATTCTGCCACTGCACTCCAGCCTGGGCAGCAGAGCAAGACCCTGTCTCAAAAAAAAAAAAAAAGAAGAAATAAAGACACTGGGTGCGTTGGTTCACGCCTGTAATCCCAGCACTTTGGGAGGCTGGGGCGGGTGGATCAACTGAGGTCAGGAGTTCGAGACAAGCCTGACCACATGGTGAAACCGTGTCTCTACTAAAAATACAAAATAAGCTGGGCATGGTGCCATATGCCTGTAATCTCACCTACTCGGGAGGCTGAGGCAGGAGGATCACTTGAACCCGGGAGGCAGAGGTTATAGTGAGCCGAGATCAAGCCACTGCACTCCAGCCTGGGCAACAAGAGTGAAACTCTGTCTCAAAAAGAAAAGCAAAGCAAATGTATGTCCTTTACATAGAATCTAAAAGAGATGCATTAAGTGTATAAATATTGCTCTATACTATTATCAAGGTTGTAATCTTTTCTTTTGTAGATAACTATAGGTGTAAGTTTTATTTTCTAAAATTGTCTAGCTTTTATTTGCAATTCAAAATGAAATCTATTATATATATTTTAATTGTGGTAAAATACACATAATACAAACTTTGCCATCTTAACTGTTTTTAAGCCTACACTTCAGTGGTATTAAGTCCATTCACGTTATTGTGTAACCTTCACCACCATCTATATCTAGAACTCTGTATTTTGTAAAACGGAAACTGTACCTATTAACTAAAAACTCCTGTTCCTCCTTCCCTCAGCGGTTGGTAGTAACCATTCCACTTTTTGTCTGTAAGAATTTGACTATTCTAGGTTTCCTCATATAAATGGAATCATATGGTACTATATTGGTCATTTTGTGACTGGCTCATTTTATTTAACCTATGTCCTCAAGGTTCATCTGTGTTACAGCATGCATCAGAACATTTTTCCTTTTATGTTTTTATTTTTTTATTTTTTTTGAGATGGAGTCTCACTCTGTCGTCCACACTGGGGTGTAATGGCGTGATCTTGGCTCACTGCAACCCCTGCCTCCCGGGTTCAAGCAATTCTCCTGCCTCAGCCTCTCAAGTAGCTGGTACTACAGGCACGTGCCACCACACTCGGCTAATTTTTTGTTTTTAGTAGAGATGGGGTTTCACCATGTTGGCCAGGCTGGTCTCGAACTCCTGACCTCAGGTGATTTGCCTGCCTCAGCCTCCCACGGGATTACAGGCGTGAGCCACTGTGCCCAGCCAACTTTCTTACTTTTGAAAGTTCAGTAGTATTCCATTTTGTATGTGTGTGTATATATATATGTCATTTTTTTTAATGCATCTATCGATGGACACTTGGATTTTGTTTTCACCTTTTAGTTATTGTGGAAAACACTGCTATGAACATGGATATACAAATATACATCTCTATATTTTAATATATTTAAACTATTTTGTAATATAACACTTTTAAAATAGCATTAAATACTGAAGTGATTGTTTTCTAAGGTGGTTCTTTTCCACTGCTATTAACTTTTTTTCCTCTTCATTATCTTGATGACATTCAAAATTTACTTATTTAAATGATCATACATAATAATATTTTTAACAACAGAATTGACTAAACTGCATCCAGACTTTTCATATACCATTTAATTAGTAGCTCACTTTAGTGGTAATAAAAGCTTACTCTGTTAGTGCTTAAATGCTGAAAGTATTCCTGCCCTGTGTCTACTTTATCTTAGGCATCTTTCAACCTCATGTGCGACACCTCCTGGTTTTGGCGACCCCTGTAGACATAGTAATTCTTGGACTCAGCTATGCTAATTTGCAAACAGGTATGGCAACCCACATGTTAACGTTTTTTAAAATAATAGTATTTTGGCCAATTGATATTACAGTTAAAAGCTAATCTGGGTGAAATGTTGAATTCCATTGACTCACATTAATGATTATTACTGCCAAATCCTCAGGCTTTTTTCCACAAGTTAACATTGGGTTAGTTTTTTGTTTTGTTTTGTTTTGTTTTTTGAGACGGATTTTCGCTCTTGTTGCCCAGGCTGCAGTGCAATGGCGTGATCTCGGCTTACCGCATCCTCTGCCTCCCAGGCTCAAGTGATTCTCCTGCCTCAGTCTCTTGAGTTGCTGGGATTACAGGCATGCACCACCATACCCGGCTAATTTTGTTTTTTTGTTTGTTTGTTTGTTTTTGATAAGGGAGTCTTGCACTGTCGCCCGGGCTGGAGTGTAGTGGTGCAATCTTGGCTCAGTGCAACCTCTGCCTCCCAGGTTCAAGCGATTCTCCTGCCTCAGCCTCCCAAGTAGCTGGGATTACAGGCACCCACTACCACACCCAGCTAATTTTTTTGTATTTTTAGTAGAGACAAGGTTTTACTGTGTTGGCCAGGCTGTTCTTGAACTCCTGACCTCGTGATCCACCTGCCTTGGCCTCCCAAAGTGCTGGGATTACAGGTGTGAGCCACTGTGCCCGGCCTAATTTTGTATTTTTAGAAGAGACGGGGTGTCTTCATGTTGGTCAGGCTGGTCTTGAACTGCCGACCTCAGGTGATCTGCCCACCTGGGCCTCCCAAAGTGCTGGGATTACAGGCATGAGCCACGGCACCCGGCCGGGTTAGTTTCTTGTTTATTATCTTACTATATAATAAACACACAGGCACACACACACACACACATACTCACACACTCTGCAGGTTCTGTTTAACTTGAATTATCAAATTGTATCAGACTTCTTTTAGTAATTTTAAAATGTATATTATAGAAGCTGTTGACTATGTTAATTGTCAGTAAGAATTGAGTAAGGTTGGGTATGGTGGCTCTTGCCTATAATCTTAGCACTCTGGGAGGCCGAGGCAGGCGGATCACGAGATCAGGAGATCGAGACCATCCTGGCTAACACGGTGAAACCTCGCCTCTACTAAAAATACAAAAAAAAATTAGCTGGGCATGGTGGCGGGCGCCTGTAGTCCCAGCTACTCGGGAGGCTGAGGCAGGAGAATGACATGAACCCGGGAGGTAGAGCTTGCAGTGAGCTGAGATCGGGCCACTGCACCCAGCCTGGGTGACAGAGTAAGACTGTCTCAAGAAAAAAAAAAAAGAATTGAGTAAACATAGATTCTGATGATAATGCAAAGATTTTTAAAAACTGTGGAGTAGCTAATAAACTGATTTATGTATTCTTTCTTAAATAGGTTCTGGAGTTCTTAATGATAGTTTGTCTAGTGGAATGCAGTTGCTTCCAGATCCTTTATATTCTCTTCCTACTGATAATACTTACCTTTTAACAATAACTTCCACTGATAATGGCAGAATTTTCTTGGCTGGAAAGGATGGCTGTTTATATGAAGTAGCCTACCAGGTAAGTCTGACATTTGTAAACGTTTTTTTTTCTCTCTTGATGGAGTAGGGAAAGATAAGCCTTTATTTTGTTTTCTAATTATATAAGGACATTAATATATTTTTATGGTAAATATTCAAGCATACAGTTGAAGCTGTAGTCCCCATGACTACACCATGCCTACAAAACTCAGCCCTCAGAGGTAAAAGTCATTATTAATTCTATGTATGTCCTTGTGGAACATAAAGCAGACATCAATGTCTCTATAGATATCTATGCATATGTGTTTGTGTGTGTATACACATATACAAATACAAAATGCACTTTTGCAAATATGTGTTTTCACTTGGATTATTGATTTAATTCATAATTGCTTTTTTTTTTTTTTTTTTTTAATGTGATGGAGTCTCACTGTATCACCCAGGCTGGAATGCAGTGGCTGAATCTTAGCTCACTGCAACCTCCATCCCCTGGGTTTAAGCAGTTCTCCTGCCTCAGCCTCCCAGTAGCTGGGATTACAGGCGTGCACCACCACATCCAGCTAATTTTTGTGTTTTTATTAGAGGCAGAGTTTCATCATGTTGGCTAGGCTGGTCTCGAACTCCTGACCTCAAATGATCCACCTGCCTTGGCCTCCCAAAGTGCTAGGATTTATAGGTGCGAGCCACTGTGCCCAGCCCATAACTGGCTTTTCATCTAACAGTATGTCTTGAAATTCTTTCCTTGTCAGTATTTGGTTGATATTTTAAATTATGGACTAAACTCAGTAGTTAATTTTGAATAATATGTCTTGTTTTGTTGATTATAACTGGTATTAGTGATTATAACTGATATTTCATGAAGACTTGAAGGTTTTTATAAATATGGATATACAGTAGTTATTGTAAGGGAGTTACATACTTTTATAAGTCTTCTTTCTACTTTTTTCTTTAAGGCTGAAGCAGGGTGGTTTAGCCAAAGATGTAGGAAAATAAACCACTCAAAGAGCTCACTTTCTTTCCTTGTTCCTTCCTTGCTACAATTCACGTTCTCAGAAGATGGTAAGTAGAAAACAATAAATTTGGCAAGTACAACTAATTTCTAACACATTGTTCCCTCAACATTTTCTTCAGAAATTATCATTCTTAATTGAAACAATTTGTTATGTTAAGTAGCATTTCTTATATATTCATAAGGTCTTTTAAAGGGTAAGGAGATCATAACAGAGAAAGTGTGGATTTTGTTCTCCAGTTTACTTATTTCCTATAAATGTAGCATCAAAGAACTTGCGTCTAAAACAGCTGTACATAATTAAACCAAAATATGTGTATGTATGTGAGAGAGACAGACATTCAGACAGCTAATACATTGTTTGCTTGGTCTAGAACAAATTTCCAGTATAAAAAGAATATATCTTAGCTTTTAATGAACTGAGAGATTTCAACAGGTGAAATAATTTTTAAAATGCTTTGGCAAAATAAGATCTGTATACCCAAAGATTAATATGACTGAATTTTAAAATTATTTTCTTTCACACAATCAATTAGGCCAAACTGGAAGTTTCTTAACATAAAGGACCAGGTATACTTATTCTGTGTTTTTAGGATGTAGTAAACATTCATTAATGTTTAAATAACTTAGAATTTATTTTCTAAGTTATTTCATGAAAAAATAACTTAGAATTTGTTTTCAGTTTGGCTTAAAATTCATTTAGAGGACAAAATAACTTACTTTCTATGCTCATAACCCAGTCACAGTATTTAGCGTGTGTTTTTTTCATGTGTTGTCTGACCAAAATGCTTTTTGGACTGGATCTTATGCAAACATCCTAGGATTTAACTACAAAGCAAGAGAGTAGAAAGCCCCTGAATACAAAGTTCTGATTCAACAGTTTGTTGTAACTAGCTAATGTATTTGCTTTGTTAATCCTTGGGTTTACGTTTTTCTCTTTTTTTTTTTTTGGTCTTACTTTTAGATCCTATTCTTCAAATTGCAATTGATAATTCTAGAAATATTTTATATACACGATCTGAGAAAGGAGTAATACAGGTTAGTATTAATATTATTATACCATTAAGAGTCAAATAAATCCTTATTTTTAAGGAAGACAATTCCCGCCTCTTAAATTTTTCTATGAACTGTGTAACTAAAAAAAAAAAAGCCTGCTGGGCATGGTGGCTCAAGCCTGTAATCCCAGCACTTTGGGAGGCCAAGGTGGGCGGATCACCTGAGGTCTGGAGTTTGAGACCAGTCTAGCCAACATGATGAAACCCTGCCTCTACTAAAAATACAAAAATTAGCCAGGTGTGGTGGTATGTGCCTTTAATCCCAGCTACTTGGGAGGCTGAGGCAGGAGAATCATTTGAACCTGGGCGGCGGAGGTTGCAGTGAGCCGAGATCATGCCTTTGCCCTCCAGCCTGGGCAATAGGGCAAGACTTCGTCTCAAAAAAAAAAAAGCCCAACTCACTTCTCAGAAGGGGCCCCTTTCTATGAAATTTCGCATCTGAATGTTTTCATGTTTGTATTAAATACCAATATTAAAGGATCCCTTAAAAGGAAGAGTTTAATAATATGTGTATAGTATATAATCATGTTTAAGTGAGAATGATTTTGTATTCACAGGTGTATGATTTGGGACAAGATGGACAAGGAATGAGCAGAGTTGCCTCTGTGTCACAGAATGCCGTTGTCTCTGCTGCTGGTAACATTGCTAGGTAACATGTAATTTATTATTAAGCATTTCATTTGCAGGCATAATTATACTATTTGTGTGTAGCCTTCTAAAAGTATATTATTCCCTCATCAAAATGTCTCTAAAAGACAAGGAATGTTGAAGAGATGACACTCTACATTATGTTTGAAACGGAGCTGTTAGAGACTCCTTTATTTATTTATTTATTTATTTTTTTTTTTTGAGACAGGGTCTCACTCTGTCACCCAGGCTGGAGTGCAGTGACACAATCTTGGCTCACTGCAACCTCCACCTCCTGGGTTCAACTGATTCTCCTGCCACAGGCTCCCTGGTAGCTGAGATTACAGGTGCCTGCCATCATGCCTGGCTAATTTTTGTATATATATTTTTTGAGATGGAGTTTTGCTCTTGTTGCCCAGGCGGGAGTGCAGTGGTGCTATCTCTGCTCACCGCAACTTCTGCCTCACGCGTTCAAGCGATTCTCCTGCCTCAGCCTCCCGAGTAGCTGGGATTACGGACATGCACCACCATGCCCAGCTAATTTTGTATTTTTAGTAGAGACAGGGTTTCACCATGTTGGCCAGGATGGCTTCGATCTCTTGACCTCGTGATCCGCCCGCCTCAACCTCCCAAAGTGCTGGGATTACAGGCATGAGCCACCACGCCCAGCCTAATTTTTGTGTTTTTAGTAGAGATTGGGTTTCGCCGTGTTGGCCAGGCTGGTCTCTAACTCCTGACCTCAGGTAATCTACCCACCACGCCTCCCAAAATGTGGAGATTATAGGCGTGAGCCACCGTGCCTGGCCAAGACTTTTTTTTTTTTTTTTTTGAGATGGAGTTTCACTCTTGTTGTCCAGGCTGGAGTGCAATGGTGCAGTCTCGGCTCACTGCAACCTCTGTCTCCCGGGTTCAAGTGATTCTCCTGCCGTAGCCTCCTGAGTAGCTGGGACTACAGGCATGCGCCATCACACCCAGCTAATTTTGTATTTTTAGTAGAGATGGGGTTTTCTCCATGTTGGTCAGGCTGGTCTCGAACTCCCGACCTCAGGTGATCCACCTGCCTCGGCCTCCCAAAGTGCTGGGATTACAGGCGTGAGCCACCGCGCCCAGCTTGAGACTCTTTTATTCTTATGTTTGATAGTTGGAAATATAAGGTAGACTGGTTTTACTACGTAAAGTACAGCTTGACATGTGTTTTTCCTGGCAACTTTACATAGGGATCATGACTAGGAAACTGCATGTCTCAAAGTTTCCCCACTTTTAACTATTCACTCTTTCGGTTTTTTGTTTGCTTCTTTTTGAGATGGAGTCTCGCTCTGTTGCCCAGGCTGGAGTGCAGTGGCTCCATCTCAGCTTGCTGCAATCACCACCTCCTGGGCTTAAGCGATTCTCCCACCTAAGCCTCCCGAGCGGCTAGGACTACAGGCACATGCCACCACACCTGGTGAATTTTTCTATTTTTTATAGAGACAGGGCTTCACCATGTTGCCCAGACTGGTCTTGAACTCCTGGACTCAAGCAATACACCCGCTCTGGCCTCCCAAAGTGCTGGGGTTACAGGCATGAGCCACTGCACCCGGCCACTACTCACTCTTTTAACAGACATGTGTGGTTCAAGCTTAGTTGGTCTGATTATTGACACAAGTACAGAACACAATATTTCAAAGTTGTAGTACCCATTTTATTCATGAGGAAACTGAAACTAAGGGATGATTTGCCTGAGATCTAACTCCTAAATAAGTACAAGAACCTAACGCGGAAGCCAAGTCTTCAGACAATCTGCATTACCATTTGCACATATCCCAACTACCTTGGTCAAGCTGCAAACACTCTCTCTCTCTTTTTTTTTTTTTTTCCGAGACAGTCTCACTCTTGTCCCCCAGGCTGGAGTGCAATGGCGCGACTTGGCTCCCTGCAACCTCCACCTCCCGGGTTCAAGCGATTCTCCTGCCTTAGCCTCCTGAGTAGCTGGAATTACAGGCGCCTGCCACCACACCTGGCTAATTTTTGTATTTTCAGTAGAGATGGGGTTTCACCATGTTGGCCAGGCTGGTCTCGACCTCCTGACCTGAGGTGATCTGCCTGCCTTGGCCTCCCGAAGTGCTGGGATTACAGGCATGAGCCACTGCACCCCATCTGCAAACACTCTTTTTATAATGAAGGCCTCAAATTTTTCAACCTCTGTTGTCATTGTGCCTAGATTATTGCTACAATCAGAGTGAAATAAATCAACTTTTTGTTTTTTTTTTCAGACAGGGTTTCACTCTGTTGCCCAGACTGGAGTGCAGTGTTGCAATTGTAGTCTGCTGTAGCCTCAATTTCCTGGGCTGACGTGATCTTTATGCCTAAGCTTCCTGAGTAGCTATGACTATAGGTGTGTGCCACCATGCGCACCTAATTTTATTTTTAGTAGACTGGGGTCTTGCTATCTTGCTCAGGCTTTTTGTTTTGTTTTATTCTTCAGTGACAAGAAAAAAATTCTGAAGGCAGACACAATTGAAAACACATAATTTTCTGTTTTTCCCTCTAATTTTTTTCTGGAATTTTTTTCGAATCCACAAAAAAATTAAAAGAACAATGTGACAAAAACTAATACACTTTTTTTTTTTTGAGATGGAATCTCACTCTGTCACGTCACCCAGGCTGGAGTGCAGTGTTGCAGTCTCAGCTCACTGCACCCTCTGCCTGCCGGGTTCAAGCAATGCTCCTGCCTCACCCTCCCGAGCAGCTGGGACTATAGGCGCGCACCACTGTGCCTGGCTAATTTTTTGTATTTTCAGTAGAGACAGGGTTTCACCATGCTGGCCAGGATGGTCACGAACTCCTGACCTTGTTATCCGCGCGCCTTGGCCTCCCAAAGTGTTGTGATTACAGGCATGAGCCACTGCACCCGGCAAAACTAATACACTCTTTATCTCAATTTTAACATTTTGCCTCTTTGTTGCCTGTCTTATAAGCCATTTGAAAGTACATTGTAGACATCATGACTTTTTTTTTTTTTTTTGAAATGGAGTCGCACTCTGATACCCAGGCTGGAGTACAGTGGTGCGATCATGGCTTACTGCAGCCTCCTCCTCCTCCCAGGCTCAAGGCATCCTCACATCTCAGCCTCTTGAGTAGCTGAGACCACAGACGTGTGCCACCACATCTGGCTAATTTTTTGTATTTTTGGTACAGACGGGGTTTCACCATTGTTGCCCAGGCTGGTCTTGAACTCCTGAGGTCAAGCAATCCACATGTCTCAGCCTCTCAAAGTGCTGGGATTACAGGCATGAGCCACCGACATGCCTTTAGTCTGTTACACAACAACAATATACTTAGTCCATATTAAAATTGCCCAGTAGTCCCCAAAATCTTTTTTTTTTTTTAACTCTGCTGCCCAGGATTGAGTGCAGTGGTGCTTGACCTCCCTAGGCTCAGGTGATCCTCCAACTTTAGCCTCCCAAGCAGCTGGGACCACAGGCACGGACACCTCCACCTGGCTAATTTTTGTATTTTTTGTAGAGAGGGGATCTCACCATGTTGCCCTGGCTGGTCTTGAACTCCTGGGCTCAAGTGACGTGTCTGCCTCAGCCTCTCACAGTCCTGGGATTCTGGGATTACAGATGTGAACCACCATGCCCCCAAAATCTTTTTTTTTTTTTTTTGAGATGGAGTCTTGCTCTGTCACCCAGGCTGGAATGTAGTGGCACGATCTTGGCTCACTGCAACCTCCACCTCCCGGGTTCAAGCAGTTCTCCTGCCTCGGCCTCCCGAGTAGCTGGGACTACAGGTGCACACCAGCACACCTGGGTAATTTTTGTATTTTTAGTAGAGACGGGGTTTTACCATGTTGGCCAGCTTTTATGCCTCAGCCTCCCAAAGTGCTGGGATTACAGGCGTGAGCCACTGCGCCTGGCTTCAAAATCTTTTATAGTTGTTTTTCTTTCCATTTTTCTCCAGTTATATCAGAATTTATGAATTGGATTGGTTGTTAGTCTCTTTAATATAAAACAGCCCCCTGGCCACCTTTTTTTTTTTTTATAATATTGACGTTTGGAAGGAAGGGCAGGATAATTATACAAATTTCTAAATTTATCTTTTTTTATAATTAGATTCTGAGTAATATATTTTATATATGATGTTTATATGTATTTTATATATGTATATGTATTTTTTCTTTCTTTCTTTCTTTTTTTTCTTTGAGACAGAGTTTTGCTCTGTCACCCAGTCTGGAGTGCCATGGTGCTATCTTGGCTCACAGCAACCTCTGCCTCCGAGTTCCAGTGATTCTCGTGCCTCAGCCACCCAAGTAGCTGGGACTCTAGATGTGCGCCACTATTCTCGGCTAATTTTTATATATTTTTTAGTAGAGTTGGGGTTTCACCATGTTGAGCAGGCTGGTCTCGAACTCCTGGCCTCAAGTGATCTGACTGCCTCAGCCTCTCAAAATGCTAGGATTTGAGGCATGAGCCACCTCACCAAGCAGTAATATATCTTTTAGCCAGTATTACATAGGCAATGTGAAATGTCTTACTACATTATATCAAGAGACACATAATAGCAGTTTTCTCACTGTTGAAAACTTTATTGAGGTGATTTTAACCAAATGTCTACATTATAAAGATCCATTTTCTCCCTTTTTTTTCCCCCTTGAGATAGAGTCTCAGTCTGTTGCCCAGGCTGGACTGCAGTGACGTGATCTCAGCTCACTGCAACCTCCACCTTGGGTTCAAATGATTCTTCTGCTTCAGCCTCCCAAGTAGCTGGGATTACAGGCATGCGCTACCACCCCTGGCTAATTTTTTTGTATTTTTAGTAGAGACGGGGGTTCACCATGTTGACCAGGCCAGTCTTGAACTCTTGACCTCAGGTGATCTGCCCACCTCGGCTTCCCAAAGTGCTGGAATTACAGGCGTGAGTCACTGCACCCGGCCTTTCTCCTTTTTTAATTAGCAGTAATGATACTTTGACACTGAGAACACTGCTCCCCACCAACCATTCACCCAATGGTTTTAGTCTTTTTTTGTGATCTTTGTTTGAAAATAGGGTTACTCTTAACAATATAAATGTAAAAAATACACATTCCAGAGTTTTTCCAGTTCTTGCTGCTCTTGTATTACTTTCCTAAGAAGCTAGTCTTAAATTATTTAGCATATTTAGAAAATATAAGGCCGGGAGCGGTGGCTCACACCTGTAATGCCAGCACTTTGGGAGGCCAAGGCAGGCGGATCATGAGGTCAGGAGATCGAGACCATCCTGGCTAACACAGTGAAACCCCATCTCTACTAAAAATACAAAAAATTAGCCAGGCGTGGTGGCGGGTGCCTGTAGTCCCAGCTACTTGGGAGGCTGAGGCAGGAGAATGGCGTGAACCTGGCAGGTGGAGCTTGCAGCGAGTGGAGATGGCGCCACTGCACTCCAGCCTGGGCGACAGAGCAAGACTCCGTCTCAAAAAAAAGAAAAAAGAAAAAAAAAAAGAAAATATGGAAATATGTGGTCGGGCACGGTGGCTCACGCCTGTAATCCCAATCCCAGCACTTTGGAAGGCCGAGGCGGGCGGATCACGCTCACGCGAGGTCAGGAGTTCAAGACCAGCCTGGCCAACACGATGAAACCCTGTCTCTACTAACAACACAAAAATTACCTGGGCGTGCTGGCGCGAGCCCGTAATCCCAGCTACTCAGGAGGCTGAGGCAGGAGAATTGCTTGAACCTGGGAGGCGGAGATTGCAGTGAGCCGAGATCACGCCACTCTCCTCCAGCCTGGGTGACAGAGTGAGACTACATCTCAAAAAAAAAAAAAAAAAAAAAAAGGAAAATATGGAAATATGTAAACATTCTGATGGGAAATGTTTCTTATAATTTAGCAGACACATTTTAAAAATACACTTTATTTTCTCCTTTCTTTTAGGACCATCGATCGTTCTGTTTTTAAACCAATTGTCCAAATAGCAGTGATTGAAAATTCTGAATCACTGGACTGTCAGTTATTGGCTGTCACACATGCAGGTATGTTGTTTTATTTACATATCTGCTATTACTGTTACAACTTCTGAAAATTCTTAGATTTGGAAATTTATGATTAGAAATATATTTTTACTTCTATATCTGCCGTAAAGCCATATAAATAGTTTGTAAAATAAAGGATTTTGAAAACTGGGAGATTTTTCTAATTCTGTTTCTTCATTTTATAGATATAAAACCAAACTTAGGCCAGGCATGGTAGCTCACATTTGTAATCCTAGCGCTTTGGGAGATCAAGGCAGGCAGATTGCCTGAAGCCAGGAGTTCAAGACTAACCTGAGCAACATGGTGAAACTCTGTAACCCCGTCTCTACTAAAAATACAAAAATTAGCTAGGTGTGATGGCACGGCCTTGTAGTACCAGCTGCTTGGGAGGCTGTCATGGAAAGATCACTTGAGCCCAGGAGTTTGAGGCTACAGTGAGCTGAGATTATGCTACTACACTTCACCCTGGGCAATAGGGCAAGATCTTTTCTCAAAAAACCAGTAAAAAAGCAAAACAAAAGCCAAGCCTAAAAGGCGCAGTGGCTGACATTTTGTAACAAAGCCTGAATTGGAACACAAGATTTCTTGGTTTGTCTTTGCAAGTTCTTTCTAATGAAATGTATTGATTCACCTCTCAATTTCGAGTTACGTTTTCTTAGATATATATTTTAGCAGATAGTCTATATGGTAATTTAAGATCAGTCAGGGGAGCCGGGTGCGGTGGCTCACACCTGTGATCCCAGCACTTTGGGAGGCCAAGGTGGGTGGATCCTGAGGTCAGGAGATCAAGACCATCCTGGCTAACACGGTGAAACCCCATCTCTACTAAAAACACAAAAAATTAGCCAGACATGGTGGCAGGCACCTGTAGTCCCAGCTACTCGGGAGGCTGAGGCAGGAGAATGGTGTGAACCTGGTAGGCGGAGCTTACAGTGAGCCAAGATCGCGCCACTACACTCCAGCCTGGGAGACAGAGCAAGATTCTGTCTCAAAAAAATAAATAAATAAAAATAAAACAAATTAGACGGGTGTGGTGGCACATGCCTGTAGTCTCAGCTACCTGGGAGGCTAAGGCAGGAGAATCGCTTGAACCCGGGAGGCGGAGGTTGCAGTAAGCCGAGATGGCGCCACTGCACTCCAGCCTGGGCGACAGAGCTAGACTCCATCTCCAAAAATAAAAATTAGTCAGGAAAGTTATGTATGGTTTTAGCAGAGTGTTGCATTGCTGTATGTAATTGCTTCAATAACACATTTACCTCAGGTCCTTGTTTTCTATTACTGATGCATAATTTTACCCCATCTTCAGGTGTTAGGTTATATTTTAGCACTTGTCCATTCAGACAGCCATTAGCACGGCCTAATACACTGACGCTGGTTCATGTCCGCTTACCTCCTGGATTCTCAGCATCTTCAACCGTAGAAAAGCCTTCAAAAGTACATAGAGCTCTTTATAGTAAAGGTAAGTTCTGAAATACTATCAGATTTAAGATTATATTCTTAAAATTGTTAAAATTATATGGTGTTTTGAAGTATTTGAAAATACCCTATGGCAACAGTAGAAACTGGGAACTACTAGAAGGGTCAGGGAAGTAGGGGAGCAAGGGTTGAAAAACTGACTATTGGGTCTTATGCTCAGTACCTGAGTGATGGAATCAATTGTACCCTAAACCTTAGCACCACGCAATATACGCAGGTAACAGATTTGCACATATACCTCCTGAATCTAAAATAAAATTTGAAATCGTAGTGAAATTCAAAAGTTGAAAGTGTAGTTTTCACTCCTACATTTAGGTTTTTGATCTGTTTTGTGATAATTTTTGTATGTTGTGTGAAGTAGGAATCTGACTTCATCCTTCTGCATGTGGTTATCTACCTGTCTGAGCACCATTTGTTGAAAAGACTATTATATCCCCCATTGAATTGTCTTCATCTTACTGTCTGAAGTGAATTACCCGTTAATGTATGGAATCTGGATTCTCAGTTCTATTCTGTTGGTCTATATTATCCATCCTTATGTCAGTAGCACAGTCTTGATTACCATTGCTTTGTAATAAGTTTTGAAATTGATAAGTGTGACTATTCCAACTTTGATCTTTTTTTTTTTTTGAGGTGGTCTGGCTCTGTTGCCGAGGCTGGAGTGCAGTAGCACAATCTCTGCTCACTGCAACCTCCGCTTCCCAGGCTCATGCCGTCCTCCCACTTCAGCCTCCTGAGTAGATGAGAGAGGCTACAGGTGTGTGCCACCACACCCGGCTAATTTTTGTACTTTTTGTAGAGATAGGCTTTTACCATGTTGCCTAGGCTCGTCTCAAACTCCTGAGCTCAAGTGATCCGTCTGCATTGGCCTCCTAAAGTGCTGGGATTACAGGCATGAGCCACCGTGCACCTGGCCTGATTTTTTTAAAGATGATTTTGGCTCTTCTCAGTCTCTTGAATTTTCATATGAATTTTAGAATCACCTTGTTAATTTCTGCAAAAAAAGTGAGGTGGGGCCGGGTGCAGTGGCTCACGCCTGTAAGCCCAACACTTCGGGAGGCAAAGGCAGGTGGATCACTTGAGATCAGTTCAAGACCAGCCTGGCCAACATGGCGAAACCCTGTCTCTACTAAAAATACAAAAATTAGCCGGGTGTAGGGGGCATGTCTGTAGTCACAGCTTCTTGTGGGCTGAGGCAAGAGAATCGCTTGAACTGGGGAAGTGAAGGTTACAGTGAGCCAAGATCCTACCGCTGCACTCTAGCATGGGGGACAGAGCAAGACTCCATCTCAAAACAAAAACAAAAAACACACAAAAAAGTGAGGTTGGATTGTGATAGCTGAATCAGTATATCAATTTGGGGCATGTTGCCATCTTAACTATGTTAAGTCTTCAAATCCATGAATACAGAATATTTTTCCAAGTCATTTGAGGGTGGGGAGGAAGGTTCTCACTCTGTTGCCCAGGCTGGAGTGCAGTGGCAGGATCTTGGGTCACCATAGCTTCAACCTTCCAGGCTCAGGTGATCCTCCTTGCTCAACCTCCTGAGGAGTTGGGACTACAGGCATGTGCCACCACTCCTGGCTAATTTTTGTATTTTTTGTAGAGACGGGGTTTCACCATGTTTCCCAGGCTGGTCTTAAACTCCTGGGCTCAAGCAGTCCTACCACCTCTGCCTCCCAAAGCGCTAGGATTATAGGCGTGAGCCACCGTGTTGGCGAGTTTTGTTGAGATAATTGCCTTTTTTTTTTTTTTTGAGACAGTGTCTACTGTCACCCAAGCAGGAGTGCAATATGCAGTCATGACTCATTACAGCCTCTACCTCCCCGGCTCAAGCAATCCTCCTGCCTCATGTTTTGTTGAAATAAGGTCTTACTTTATTGCCCAGGCTGGTCTCGAACTCCTGGGCTCAAGTGATCAGCCTGCCTCAGCCTCCGAAACTGCTGGGATTACATGCATAAGCCACAGCACCTGGCCCAGATAATTGCTTCTATAGTACACTTATCTCTGCCATTCCTCTAGCACCTTCATCATTTTTATTCATGGTGTGTTTGAATTAACCAGTATATAAACTGTATTTCATTGAATATTAGCTTGTATTACATTGTGAATTTGTCAGTCATGGCATTTTTATATACTAAATATATTTTTATAAAATTAATAATTAAATTGATAAACCCATTGACTGCAAGATATACCCTAAGTTCAGAAATGCTAAAATGTGAAAAAAAAATGTTTACCTGAGAGAAATACAGTTTAAAATTGAGAACACTTAAGGAGTCTACCTTAAAAATAATTATATAGTCTTTCAGGGAATTATTTTATTTTGTAACTTGTTTGTTTATAAAGATTGATGTTAGGTTGGGCGCAGTGGCTCACGCCTGTAATTCCAGTACTTTGGGAGGCCAAGTTGGGCGGATCACGAGGTCAGGAGATCAAGACCATCCTGGCTAACACGGTGAAACCTCGTCTCTACTAAAAATACAAAAAATTAGTCGGGCGTGGTGGCAGGTGCCGTAGTCCCAGCTACTCGGGAGGCTGAGGCAGGAGAATGACGTGAACCCAGGAGGCGGAGCTTGCAGTGAGCCGAGATCGCACCACTGCACTCCAGCCTGGGTGACAGCGAGACTCCGTCTCAAAAAAAAAAAAAAAAAAGATTGATGTTGTGTGTGTATATCTATATATGCTAATTTTAAGTTGGCATAAAAGTACTTGTGGTTTTGTAAAATTTTTTTTTTTTTTTTTTTTTTTGAGACGGAATCTTGCTCTGGCGCCCAGGCTGGAGTGCAGTGGCACAATCTCAGCTTACTGCAACCTCCACCTCCTGGGTTCATGCCATTCTCCTGCCTCAGCCTCCTGAGTACCTGGGATTACAGGTGCCTGCCGCCATGCCCAGCTAATTTTTGTATTTTAGTAGAAACAGGGTTTCACCATGTTGATTAGGCTGGTCTTGGACTCCTGACCTCGTGATCCACCCACCTCATCCTCCAAAAGTGCTGGGATTACAGGCATGAGCCACCGTGCCCAGCCCGGTTTTATAATTTTAATTGCAAAAGCGCAATTGCTTTTGCACTAACCTAATAATTATTAAGGTTATTGAGGATGCATATTTGACATGATGTAATAATATTTTGTATATTAAACTTTTAGGTATTCTATTGATGGCAGCCTCAGAAAATGAGGATAATGATATTTTATGGTGTGTCAACCATGATACTTTTCCTTTCCAAAAGCCAATGATGGAAACCCAGGTAAGTTATCCTGACAATTCTGAAAAAACTATTATATAATTTTAAGTGAAGGATAATATGGAAGAAACTTTTATCTTCTGATGTATTGCTGTTTGCTTCTAATAACGTATTATTAGAAATTATAAAGTAAAGAAATTATCCTGTCAATTATTTGTTTTCCTCTGTCAGGTTAGAAGTTACTGTGGTAATCACAAAAAAAAATCTTTAAAGAAAACATTGGACCCTTATGGAATATTTTCCATAATGTACTAGAAAATACATACATCTTTTTTGAAGTTGTCTTTTTTTTTCTGAAAACATGTCAGGTTCATATGAAATGATCTTTACCTCATTTAAATATGTTGCTCGTTTAGTTATTTAAATATGAGGCCATCTATTACAGTTGTGACTTAGATTTTATTCTAACAATCTCTTTGTAATTTTGTCTGTTTTTTTTTTAATTATGGAAACTTTCAAACATAAAGTTTGAAGAGTCAATTGAACCTCACGTAAGAGAATTGAGTTGCCAACATCTTTCTTATTGTATTTCATTTTTCTTTCCCACATAAACAAAGAGACACCCACAAACACACAGTTTTGTTTTAAACACAAAAATCACCACATACATCATGAAGTGGATATGGTCTTCCTGGGTGAGGGCCGAGGCTGCTATGAACCCACGAACTGCCCCTGCCCCCAGCTGCCCATCCTAGTCCCCAGTGTATAAGGAGGTGAGGGGAGGCTACCTGTCTCCATCCCCTTGGTGTCCTCTGCTCACTCCTGCCTGTCCTCCTAAATAGTCCTGCATAGCCAACAGAGGCTGCTGATCAAACCAGATAAACCAGCCCCTAGTGGGGTGTGAATGTCTGGTACTCTGTCTTTAGAGCTACCTCTTCACAGGCATTTTGCTTCTAGTTTTCACTGAAAACTAGTGGTTCTTTGGTGGTTCTTAAATTTGAACCCTTCCAGATGGGACTGGAAAAAGGTGTGTGTAAGTGGGAGGAGTAAAAACTGAACTCCCAGGGATGGGAGTATTGTCTGCCTGAGCTCTACCAAATTTCTGACAAGGTTCAAAGAGCTGGGGTAGGAGCAGGAGGAAGATAAGGAGGTAAGGAGTGCCCTTCTCCTTCTTTCTTTTATTCTTTGAGCTTTACTGAGCATGTACTACCAGCCTTGTGCTGTGATAAACTATGAGGATTCAGAACTTAATAAGATATAAACCCTGTCCTGGTTGGGATGCTGTGTTGGGGGAGCAGAGGACATGCTTTTGGCTCTCTGTTTCTTCCTCTATAATAGTTATAATCGTACCTACTACGATGGAGTTGTGAGACTAAATGAGCTCATGTGTGTAAAGCACTCAGAACAATGCCTGGCACTCATAGGAAGCACCATTCCATAAATGTTAACTTTTTTTTTTTCTTTACTCTTTTAAAAGACAGCATCTCACCCTGTTGCCCAGGCCCAAGCAGTCCTCCCACCTCAGCCTCCCAAGTGGCTGGGACTACAGGTGTGCATTACCACATACAGCCGATTTTTAAATTTTTTGTAGCGACAGGGTCTGACTATATTGCCCAGACTAGTCTTGAACTCCTGGGCTCAAGCGATCCTCCCACCTTGGCTTCCCAAACTGCTGGGATTACAGGTGTGAGACACTGTCCTCCACCTAACTTTTTTTTTTAGAACAAATGCTGCATGTCATATAATTTGATTTAATATTTGAGTTTTTCTCAAACAAAGGTGGACTTTTGTTTTTAACAAAAAAACTCATCAAGTATAGTGTATGAGCTTTGATCAAATCCTAGTTATCAGAAATAGTCATAAAAGACATTAGAACAGCTGGGTAAATTTTATATTGGTTAGGTGTTAAATTATATTAGGGAATTGATAACTTTTTTTTTGAGACAAGGTTTCACTCTGTTGCCCAGGCTGGAGTACAGTGGCACAATCAGAGCTCACTGCAACTGCCTCCCAGGCTCAGGGGATCCTCCTACCTCAGCACCCGCCACCCCCTCCCCCCCATATAGCTGGGACTACAGGCACATGCCACCACTCTTGTCTAATTTTTTTGTATTTTTAATAGAGACAGGGTTTTGCCATGTAGCCCCTGCTGGTCTCGAATTCCAAAGCTTAAGGGATCCACCTGCCTTGGTCTCCCAATGTGTTGGGATTACAGGTGTAAGCCGTGTCGTCCAGCCAATAACATTTTTAAATGTTATTATATGGTTTGTAAGAAAACATTCTTATTTTTAGGAGATATGTGCAAAAGTATTTAAGAGTGATAAATGATGTCTATACTTTCAAATAGTACAATAAAACAAATATACAGGAAGAGAGAGAATGCAGATATGGCGAACTGCTAACAATTGTTGAGTCTAGGTATTGGGCATGTGGACTTTTACTGTATATTCAACATTTTTGGCTGCTTGAAATTTTTTATTATAAAGTATTTTAGAAGATTAAAATACTTTTTTTTTTTTTTTTCTGAGACAGGGTTTTGCTCTGTTGCCTGGAGTGGAGTGCAGTGGCATAATAGCTCACTATAGCCTCAAACTCCTGGGTTCAAGCAATCCTCCTACCTCAGCCTTCTGAGTTGCTGGGAATACAGGCACACGCCACCACACCGAGGTGGTTTTTTATTTTTTGTAGAGATGGGACTTCATTATATTGCCTAGGCTGGTAAAATACTTTTTTTTTTTTTTTTTTTTTTGTGACAGAGTCTTGTTCTGTCGCCCAGGCTGGAGTGCAGTGGCACAATCTCGGCTCACTGCAACCTCCGTCTCCCGGGCTCAAGCAGTTCTCCTGCCTCAGCCTCCAGAGTAGCTGGGATTACAGGCGTGTGCCACCACACCCGGCTAATTTTTCTATTTTTAGTAGAGATGGGGTTTCACCACATTGGCCTGGCTGGTCTCAAACTCCTGACCTCGGGTACCGCCCGCCTCCACCTCCCAAAGTGCTGGGATTATAGGCGTGAGCCACCTCGCCGAGCCAGTAAAATACTTTTTAAAGGAAAGATAGTATCTTAGCAGATTTAATTGATCCTGGAAAGATGGTAGAAGGTAGTTACTTGGTTGAGAGAATTATAATTTTATTAAAGAGTATTTATAGTTTATCTTGAGAAAAGTTTGCCCTTGTCCTCTAGTACAAAAAGATTTATGTATTAGTATAGAAAATGCCTGCTTATGGCTGGGCATGGTGGCTCACGCCTGTAATCCTGGCACTTTGGAAAGAGGCCAAGGCAGGCAGATCACCTGAGGTCAGGAGTTTGAGACCAGCCTGGCCAACATGGCAAAAGCCGGTCTCTAATAACAATACAAAAATTAGCCGGGTATGGTGGTGTGCGTCTCTAATCCCAGATACTCGGAAGGCTGAGGCAGGAGAATTGCATGAACCTGGGAAGCAGACGTTACAGTGGGCTCTGATTAGGCCACTGCACTCCAGCCTTGGCAACAGGGTGAGACTCTGCCTCAGAAAAAAAAAAGGTAATGCCTGATTAGCACTTTGAGAGGCCAAGATGGGCAGACTGCATGAGCCCAGGAGTTCGAGAACATCCTGGGCAACATGGTAAAACCCTGTTCATACAAAACATAGAAAAATTAGGCGGCCGTGGTAGCATTCTCCTGTAGTCCCAGCTATTTGGGAGGTTGAGGTGGGAGAATCAACTGAACCCAGGGAGGTCGAGGTTGCAGTGAGTTGTGATCGTGCCAGCGCACTCCAGCTTAGGTGACAGAGTAAGATGCTGTCTCAAAAAAAAAAAAAAACCCCAGAGGCCAGGTGTGGTGGCTCATGCCTGTAATCCCAGCGCTTTGGGAGGCCGAGGTGGGCAGATCACCTGAGGTCGAGAGTTCAAGACCAGCCTGACCAACATGGAGAAACCCCGTCCCCACTAAAAATAAAAAATTAGCTGGGCGTGGTGACGTATGGCTGTAATCCCAGCTACTAGGGAGGCTGAGGCAGGAGAATCACTTGAACCCGGGAGGCAAAGGTTACAGTGAGCCAAGATCACGCCACTACACTCCAGCCTAGACAACTTCGTCTCAAAAAAAAACAAAAAACAAAAACCCAGAAAATACCTGATTTAAAAAAAAGATAGTAGAAAATTACATAATACTTTCAAAAATATTCATGTTAATGTACTATTTATTAAATTTACTTCTTTATTAAGTCTGTAGTTTTTTCTTTTGCATTATGTAACTTCAATATGATGTATAAAACATTTATTTCTTTTACATAGATGACAGCCCGTGTTGATGGTCATTCCTGGGCTCTTTCTGCGATAGATGAATTGAAAGTAGATAAAATAATTACACCTTTAAACAAGGATCATATTCCAATAACTGATTCACCAGTTGTTGTACAGCAGCACATGTTACCTCCGAAGAAATTTGTTCTCCTCTCAGCACAGGTATGTACATATTCTGTTATGGTAGTGACAAAAATAAGCGATGTATAATATTTTTGTCAAGTTCTCTGAAGTAGTGGCTTAATTGAATAATTTTCTTTCTTTTTTTTTTTGAGACGGAGTCTCGCTCATCACCCAGGCTGGAGTGCAGTGGTGTGATCTCAGCTCACTGCAACCTCTGCCTCCCCAGATCAAGCAATTCTCCTGCCACAGCCTCCTGAGTAGCTGGGATTACAGGCGCACACCACCACACCTGGCTAATTTTTGTATTTTTAGTAGAGATGGGGTTTCACCATGTTGGCCAGGCTGGTCTTGAACTCCTGATCTCAGGTGGTCCGCCTGCCTCGGCCTCCCAAAGTTCTGGGATTACAGGTGTGAGCCATTGCACCCAGCCTTCCTGGTTTCTTATTTGACTTTGTTTATTGAGATTTTTCCCAGGCACACAAGCTTATAATTAGTCAAAATTATCAGTTATCATTTGATATTTTATTTTATTTATTTTATTTTATTTTAGACAAGGTCTTACTCTGTCACCCAGGCTGGAGTGTGGTGCACAGTCTTGGCTTACGGCAACCTCTGCCTCCCAGGCTCAAGGGATCCTCCCACATCAGCCTCCTGAGTAGCTGGGAATGCAGGCATTTGCCACCACACCCAGTTAATTTTTGTATTTTCTGTAGAGACAGGATCTCACTAAAGCCCAGGCTGGTCTCAAACTCTTGAGCTCAAGCTATCCACCCACCTCATCCTCCCACAGTGCTGAGATTACAGGCGAGAGCCAATCTGCCCAGCCATCATTTGAAATATGTCATAGTTGAAAAGCTTCCACTCACTAAGGTTTATAAAAGAATCCACTCTTAGTTGCTTTTGTTTATTGATTGGTGCAAAAACAATTGAGGTTTTTGCCATTGATTGTAATGGCAAAAACACCATCCTGGCTAACACAGTCAAACCCCGTCTTTACTAAAAATATAAAAAAATTTAGCCGGGCGTGGTGGTGGGCACCTGTAGTCACAGCTACTCGGGAGGCTGAGACAGGAGAATGGCGTGAACCCGGGAGGCGGAGCTTGCAGTGAGCCGAGATTGCGCCACTGCACTCCAGCCTGGGAGACAGTACGAGACTCCGTCTTAAAAAAAAAAAAAAAAAAAAAAGCTGTAATGGCAGAAACCTCAATTGCTTTTGTACCAACATAATATTATGATAGTTTTATTTTGTCCTTTAAGTCTTTTGATCTATTTGGAATTTACTCTGGTATAAGGTATGACTATGTTTCTAGCTTTTTTTTTTTTTTTTGCCTAAATTGATATAAATAGTAGCAACATGATTAATTAATAATCTAACTTTAATTCTCTGGTTTAAGGGGCAGCTTTGCCGGGGCAATTGCATTAAGTTTTCTTTATAGATATATAGATCTACTGGAGGTTGAGTAGAGAAGTAGATGATCTTTTTGACCAGTTGTACTTTTTATATCACCTCAGCCATTCCTCCTGCCTCAGCCCCGTGATGTGCTGGAAATACAAGTGTGGGCCACCATACCCAGCCTACTTTGTATTGTTGAATGGTTTTTTTTGTTTGTTTCATTTATTTTATCAAATAAGGTAGAGTCAGTTGCTATCAGCCAATCTTGGTAAATCTCTTATTCATGTTCTTTCTTCAAATTTCTTAGGGGAGCCTTATGTTTCATAAACTTAGACCTGTAGATCAACTGAGGCATCTACTTGTGAGTAATGTGGGAGGAGATGGAGAAGAGATTGAAAGATTCTTTAAATTACATCAGGTAATTATATATACTTTTAAAAAATGTGATGCTATTTTAAACAAACAGTGGGAGTCATAGTTTATGTAAATTGGGACTGGAATACTGTAATAAATATGTATATATATATATATATATATTTTTTTTTTTGAGATGGAGTTTCGCTCTTGTTGCCCAGGCAGGAGTGCAATAGCGCAATCTTGGCTCACTGCAACCTCTGCCTCTCAGATTCAAATGATTGTTCTGCCTCAGCCTCCCCAGTAGCTGGGATTACAGGCATGTGCCAGCACTCCCAGCTAATTTTGTATTTTTAGTAGAGACGGAGTTTCTCCATGTTGGTCAGGCTGGTCTCGAACTCCCGACCTCAGGTAATCCGCCCACCTCGGCCTCCTAAAGTGCTGGGATTACAGGCCGTGAGCCACCACGCCCAGCCATAAATAGATAATCTTAACAATATTCCTTTCTTTGCCTAAGTCACTGTATGTGAACTGACATTTGAAAGCAGGATTAATATAAGTCTTGTAGTGAGCTTTCAGATTTTTATTCTCTGTTGTTGATAAATTCTTTTTTTTTTTTTTGAGACAGAGTCTCGCTCTGTCGCCCAGGCTAGAGTGCAGTGGCGTGATCTCAGCTCACTCTAAGCTCCACCTCCCAGGTTCATTCCATTCTCCTGCCTCAGCCTCCCAAGTAGCTGGGACTACAGGACCCCGCCACCACGCCTGGCTAATTTTTTGTATTTTTAGTAGAGATGGGGTTTCATCATGTTAGCCAGGATGGTCTCGATCTCCTGACCTCATGATCCACCCGCCTCGGCCTGCCAAAGTGCTGGGATTACAGGCGTGAGCCACCATGCCTGGCCTGTTGTTGATAAATTCTTATTGAAGTCTGCTAGTAAGAGTTTCTTGTTCAGGTTATATGATAAATGCCTTTTCATTAAAAGCACAAGACATTTAGGGACAAGTTGTTTTTGGTTGGTTTGTTTGTTTGTTTGTTTTGGCTTAATGACCTGAGGAAGAAACCTGAGGCAACAGTGTAGAGATCTTAGTATTTCAGAGCCACAACTGGAATTGATACGGTTAAAATTCGAGTAGTTCAAAGTTAAGTATACAGACTCTGGATTCAAAGCACCTGTGTTAAAAATCCCAGCTCCACCACTGAGGTAAATTACTTGACTTCTCTGGACTTCAGTTTCCTTATACATCATAATAGGATGTGGTATGAGGATTAATATATGCTAAACTCTTAAAATAGTACCTGACACATGGTAGGTATTCAGTGTTACCACTTATTGTTATTTTCTAGAAAGCAGAAAGACCACAGGAAGAAAATTGGAGACATAAGCCAGAAACTAAGTCAGAATCTAGGTTAAAAGGAAAAGAGAACATCCTGTAATCCTAGTGCTTATGATGAACTTAAAACCAGTAGTGTTTACTTGTCTTTTTAACACAAACTGATTTCATTCAGTCAGCAAGTATTTATTGAACGCCTGCTCTGTGCTAGATACAGACTTTAATACTGCATCTAGCAGTACACAAATCATTTTAAAATTTGTATTTAATATAAGGCCAATATTCCTCTTTTTACACAGGAAGACCAGGCTTGTGCAACTTGCCTTATTCTTGCTTGCTCCACTGCTGCCTGTGATAGAGAAGTATCTGCCTGGGCTACTCGGGCTTTCTTTAGGTATGTGAAAGTTTTTCTTGTTTATTTATTTGTTTTTTTACTGGGCCACTTTTTAAAATGATTTTATCAATGTGATAAAGCCTTGCCAAACAGTTGAGTAACTATGTAGGCAAATTACCAAAATTCATTTGCAAAAGGGTGAAATCTGGAGAGATTATAATGGTAATAGAAGCAAGTAAATTAGCATAGTTTATGCATTATTACTTTAACTCTGGATTCTGTTCTGTAACTTCTTGTCTACTTTCTACACTTTGTTCTACCTCAGTTACTGTCTCATCTATCTTTTTTACTTCCCCAAACACTATGCCAATTCTGCTTAATATGTATCATTAGTATTGAAGGCTTCTGAATTACTTTAAGGAAACTTGGTACCAAAGAGATATTTCTATTTAGAAAATATTTAAGAATTTGAAATGTGATTTTGTTAGAAACGTTTTTTGAAGTACTATCTAACCATAACCTAGTATGAAAATTACAATGCCATTTACTCACAAAGTAAATTCTATGCATTGCATATCTTTTTCTTAGAAGTTATCAGAGTCCCTTATAATTCTTCCTGGTAGCAGTTTCAAGTCCACATTTACTGAATAAATATTTATTATAAGTCTTATGCATATACTTTACTGTCAGCACAATACATTGAAGTCTCTAATGTTTAAAGCATTTATTTGGAAGCTAAACAGGAAAAGGAACAATTCCAGTTTTTAAGATGGATGGTTTGTTTTACTGAATAAACTCAACCTCTTGTCATAAAAATAGGTATGGTGGTGAAGCACAGATGAGATTTCCAACCACTCTTCCGCCTCCAAGTAATGTTGGTCCCATCTTGGGGTCTCCTGTCTATTCTAGTGAGTATGGAACATTGAAATGAAATTGTTTCTAATCGTTTGAATCTTAGAACCTTTATAGCAATTTTTATCAATAAGCCTTTTCATTATGTTTTATTTACTGCTATTGTATAATTGATGAATACATCTATAGATTCTGATTCTTAAAAGTGATCTATTAATATTGAATCCTTAATGTAAGGAAGCAAAATAAGATGTAACCAATCATATTTACATAACTCATTTGGTATATATTCAGAGGGAAACAGATGAATGATTTAATAATTAACTCGCACATCAGTGTTTTCCAAGGTGGGAGTTGTTAGAAACTTACTAGGAGATCAGTCCCTAATTCTTGCATATATCGTGGACAATGTAACTCCTTATGCTTAGAAATAGCTTCTGTGGCCAGGCGCAATGGCTCACACCTGTAATCCCAGGACTTTGGGAGGCCGAGGCGGGCAGATCACCTGAGGTTGGGAGTTTGAGACTAGCCTGACCAATATGGTGAAACCGTGTCTCTACTAAAAGTACAAAAAGTAGCCGGCCTGTGGTGGTGTGAGCCTGTAATCCCAGCTACTCAGGAGGCTGAGACGGGAGAATCGCTTGAACCCGGGAGACAGAGGTTGCAGTGAGCCGAGATCATGCCACTGCACTCCAGCCTGGGCCACAGAAGGAGACCCTGCCTCAAAAAAAGAAAAAGGAAATACCTTCTTTACCTAATTTTGATCACATTCAAAAGATTGAGATATTCTTTTCTAAATCTTTATATTCTTCTTTCCCTTTTTAGGTTCTCCTGTTCCTAGTGGTAGTCCCTATCCAAATCCATCCTTTTTGGGAACACCGTCTCATGGTACCTCTTTCCTTTGTTTTGGATTGGATTCATTTTGAAGTGCTAACATTATGAGTTAACCTTAATGCTTAGTGTGAAAAAGATGAACTTGCCTTATTCCCTTGAAAATAAATATAATTTTAGAAGCGCTGTCCAAGCAAGTTGTGGCATTTGGATGTGAATGCCTTTATTTAGGAGGAACTCCTCTTATAATAAGCCTGGAAAGCCTATTATTTGGCTACCAGGATTAAATTGAACCCTAAAATCTGTGTAATTAGTTCTATTTCACTGTCAGCATTACAAGCAGTACTGGCAAGTTTGTTTCCTTTTCATTCTGCATTGTGAACACTTGGAAGTCTATCTGGGAGTACCCATCCACATTTAAATCTCTCTTCTTATTAAGGAAAACCAAATTAAATATCTATGTATTTCATTGTTTTTGTAAATACCTTTGTGTCTAGATACACAAACTTGGGTTATGAGAATTCTGAATTTTATGGGTTCTAAGATTAAGAGATTTATGGGTTCTAAGATTAAGATTAAGAGATTTATGGGTTCTAAGATTAAGATTAAGAGATTTATGGGTTCTAAGATTAAGATTAAGAGATTTGTTTTTCTTATGTGTATACAAGGTATACAGCCTCCTGCCATGTCAACTCCAGTGTGTGCTCTGGGAAACCCAGCAACTCAGGCCACAAATATGAGTTGTGTGACTGGACCAGAGATTGTGTACTCTGGAAAACACAATGGTATTTGCATTTACTTTTCTCGGATCATGGGGTAAGTTTGTCATGAAATAATGAACTATTGCTCACCTTGTCCCATCTTGAGTAGTGAAATATTTTTAACTCTGAATTTGGGACATCATTTATTCCTATTAAATTTTAGTTTTAGCTCACTTGTTGATCAATAAAACTTTTCTATTCCAGTTTTTATTATCTAACTATATTCATTGCTGTGTTTTATTTCTCTTACTCTCTCATAATCTATTTTTGTAGCATCAAAATACAGTTGTTCCTTAACACAGGGGTTAGGGGATGCCAACCACCATTCCTCAACCTTCATGTAGTCAAAAATTCATGTACAACTTTTGACTTTCTTAATTACTAATAGCCTACTGTCTAGAAGCCTCACTGATAAGTAATCAATTAACACGTTTTGTATGTTTTTTGTGTTTTCTTTTTTTAACTTTTGCATGGTGTAGGAGTGTGGGGGAGTCTCGTAAAAACCAGAAAACCTGCTAGACAAATTCTAAAACAGCCGTAACACTGATATTTTGTGTTATATGTGTTACCATATGGTAAGAATACTATATTCTTACCATAAAGTAAGCTAGAGAAAAAAAATTAAGAAAATCATAAGGAAGAGAAAATATATTTACTATTCATTAAGTGGCAATGGATCATCATAAAAGTCTTCATCCTTGTCTTCACGCTGAGTAGGCTGAGGAGTAGGAAGAGGAAGGGTTGGTTTTGATGTGCTGGGGTAGCATAGGTAGGAAAAAAATCTGTGTATAAGTGGACCCACACAATTCAAGCCCATATTGTTCAAAGGTCAACTGTATATCTACTTACATATGAATGTACAGTGTTACAAACTTCCCCATAACTCAGTGACATGTGTCTACAGTTCAACAGGGCAGTTCTTGTCTTGCTGGGCTAACTCAAGAATAGGCAATCAGTTGTGAAGTTAAAGAGAGCTATGCTTATCTTGGCTAGACTCTCACATGTTCAAGGTTATGTTTTCCAGCTGGTCTAGAATGGCCCAAGCTGAAACAGCTTGGTTGTTCTCTACATGGTTTCTCATCCTCCAGCAGGCCAGCCAAAGATTATTTAGTTGGTGGTGGCAGAGTTCCTTGAGAAAGAGTAGACACTTGCAAAACCTTTATTCTAAACTCAGAACTGGCTTACCATGCACTTTTCCGCCTTATTCACTTGGCCAGAGGGAAGTCACAGGGCCAACTCAGATTTAAAAGGTGGGAAATAGACCACCTTTTAGGGGAGAGACATCAAAATCATACTGCAAAGGGATAGATATAGGGAGGGATAAAGAAATGTGGTTGTTTTTGCAATCAGTCTATCATGTTATCTTAGTTAGCTATCATGCCTAATATATATTTCTCTTAGATTTGAGATGTATGATTTCATTCATCTCATTTGCTTAAAAGTATGAAACAGTACAGAGCCCCTTTATAAATTTCCTGTTTACAATTTATTATACAGAGCCTTTTGATTTTTCTTCAGTAATATTTCATTATCTGAAAAACTTAGGTACATCAGGTATGAAAATTTTCTAGTATTCCACTCTTCTAGATAGCTTAGTAAAATGTTAAATGAAACCACTGCAAGTTTTAAAAACTGAATAAAGCCATTAAGTTCCTAGAGAAAGAAATTTATTGTAATTGTTTTTATTCATTTACAGCACAATCATTAAAACTTTTTTTTTTCCAGAAACATTTGGGACGCAAGCTTAGTTGTGGAGAGAATATTCAAGAGTGGCAACAGAGAGATCACTGCAGTAAGTGTGTATAATATTATTTTGTTATTTTTGTGTAGCCAGTTGATGGTATAAATGGTTAGATTGTTTCACATTTCCTGATATTACACAAATAAGATGGCAAAGGTTTTGTTTTTTTTTTTTTTTTTTTTTTTTTTTGAGACAGAGTCCTGCTCTGTCTCCCAGGCTGGAGTGCAGTGGCCCAATCTCAGCTTACTGCAACCTCTGCCCTCTGGAGTCAAGCGATCCTCCCACCTCAACCTCCTGAGTACCTGGGATTACAGGTGTGCGCCACCATGCCTGGCTAATTTTTGTAGTTTTTGTAGAGATAGGGTTTCACCATGTTGCCCAGGCCAGTCTCAAACTCCTAGACTCAAGCAAACCACCTGCCTTGGCTTCCCAAAGTGCTAAGATTACAGGCAGGGGGCCTCAGCGCCTGGCGGGTTATTCTTTTATGTATATGTTTGCGTTCTTGGACAACAAACTGCTTACCTTCAGGTTTAAATCTCATCTCTAACATTGATTAACTGTCTGAATATGAGTAAATTACTTAACATTTCAGAGCCTGATACCTCATGGTAAAAGAAGGGGCATAGTATATCTCCCTCATAAGGTTGTCATGAGGGATAACTCAAGCAACTTAATATTGCTCAAATTTTACTATGTAATACTTTGACATATATATGAACGAAAACTCCATGGACCCAGCACTAATTTCCATGAATTGGCATACTTTACAGACTGCTTTTTGCTCTTGTTGCCCAAGTTGGAGTGCAGTGGCACAGTTTCACTCTTGTTGCCCAAGCTGGTGTGCAATGGCATTATCTCGGCCCATCGTAACCCCTGCCTCCTGGGTTCAAGCGATTCTTCTGCCACAGCCTCACGAGTAGCTGGGATTACAGGTGCGCGCCACCATGCCCAGCTGATTTTTTGTATTTTTAGTAGAAACAGTGTTTTACTATGTTAACCAGGCTGGTCTCGAACTCCTGACCTCAAATGATCCGCCCACCTCGGCCTCCACTGAGAATACAGGCGTGAGCCACCACGCCCAGTTCAAATATATTTTTAATTGTGAGGCTCTTAAAGTTCATGAGTTGGGCACAGTGGCCCGTGCCTGTAACCGCAGTGCTTTGGAAGGCTTGAGCCCAGGAGTTCAGGACCAGCCAGGGCAACGCGGCCAGATGCCTTTTCTATAAAATAAAATAAGATTAAAATTAGTCAGATATGGGGTGGCATGTGCCGGTACTTCCAGCTAATTGGGAAGGAGGATCACTTGAACTTAGGAAGTCAAGGCTGCAGTAAGATATGATCCGCACCACTACACTCCTAGGCAACAACAAGACGCTGTCTCTCAAAAAAAAAAAGTTCAAGTTTCTAAGAATAAGAGTGTATTTGCCTAACACAGTATATGATTCCATTTATATGAAGTTTAAAAACTTGTAAAATTAATCTATGTTGATAGGAGTAAGAAAAGTAGTTACCTCAGAGGTGGGATGACTAATGGCTACAAAGGAACATAGGAAACTTTCTTTGGTGTTGGAAATTTTCTGTATTGTGGTCTGGGTGATGACTATACAAAAATATATGAAAGTAATCAAGATGTTTTCTTAGTATTTGTATTTTATTGTATGTTAGTTATGCATCAGTGTTACTGGCAGGAGAGGAAGTGTGTAGGTATACTTTATTCGGATCAACAGGTGTGAATTGATACAAGAAATAACTATAGAGATACTCATTTCAAAATTAAAATTGTTTATATTATAGCTATACAGAGGGTGTGTTTTTAAACTTTTGAAAAATCTTTCATTTTTACAGATTGAAAGTAGTGTTCCCTGCCAACTGCTAGAGTCAGTGCTACAAGAACTAAAGGGTTTGCAGGAATTTCTAGACAGAAACTCCCAGTTTGCAGGAGGACCATTAGGAAATCCAAAGTAAGAATAAATAGGGTTTATTAATTCATCTTTTTCTTTTCGTTGTATTTTTTGTTGAGATAATTTACATACTACAAAGTTGGTCCTTTTAAAGTGTGCAGTTTAGTATTTTTTAGTGTATCTACAAGGTTATGCAACCATCACCACTATCTAATTTTAGAACATTTTCATCACAGCAATAAGAAACTCTGGTGCCCATGACCAGCCATTATTATTCATGGACCTTCCCCCAGTCCCTGGCAACCACTAATCTACTTTCTGTCTCCACAGATCTGCCTTTTCTGACTATTTACATAAATATTATATTTTATATATTACATAAGATACACAATATATAAATATATTATATGAATATATGTAAATGGAATGTTTATATAAATATAGTTATATAAATGGAATGTTTATATAAATATAGTTATATAAATGGAATGTTTATATAAATATAGTTATATAAATGGAATGTTTATATAAATATAGTTATATAAATGGAATATTTATAGAAATATTTCTATGAATGGAATATTTATAGACATATTTATATACATTGAATCTTTATAGAAATATTTATATAAATGGAAGTATGCAACAGATAACCTTTGGTGTCTGTTTCTTTCCCCAAGCATGTTTTCAAGGTTTGATTGTTGTAGCATGTATTACTACTTTGTCTCATTTCTCAGTTTATCAGTTGATAGATATTTGGGTTGTTTCAGCTTTTTGGCTAATAAGAATGCTGATATGAGCATTCCTGTACAAGTTTTTGTGTGGACATGTGTTTAGACAGACTGTTGCTCTGTCACCCGTGCTGGAGTACGAAGGCTCCAACTTGGCTCACAGCAACCTCCGCCTCCCAGGTTCAAGCAATTCTCCTGCCTCAGCCTCCCAAGTAGCTTAGATTACAGATGTGCACCACCATGCCCAGCTAATTCTTCTTTGTATTTTCAGCGGAGACGGGGTTTCACCATGTTGACCAGGCTGGTCTTGAACTCCTGACCTCATCATCCACTGGCCTCAGCCTCCCAAAGTTCTGGGATTACAGGCGTGAGCCACCGTGCCCGACCAAGAGTGGACATTTGGGTTTTTTTTGAGACGGAGTTTCGCTCTTGTCGCCCAGGCTGGAGTGCAATGGTGCAATCTCGGCTCACTGCAACCTCCACCTCCTAGGTTCAAGCGATTCTCCTGCCTCAGCCTCCTGAGTAGCTGGGGTTACAGGCGCCTGCCACCATGCCCAGCTAATTTTTCTATTTGTAGTAGAAATGGAGTTTCACTATGTTGGCCAGGCTGGTCTCAAACTCCTGACCACCTTCAGGTGATCCACCATGCCCAGCAATAATGGATTTTTTTTTTTTTTTTTTGAGACAGAGTCTCGCTCTGTCGCCCAGCCTGGAGTGCAGTGGTGCGGTCTCAGCTCTGCAACCTCCGCCTCCCGGGTTCATGCCATTCTCCTGCCTCAGCCTCCCGAGTAGCTGGGACTACAGGCGCTCGCCACCACACCCAGCTAATTCTTTGTATTTTTAGTAGAGACTGGGTTTCACCGTGTTAGCCAGGATGGTCTCGATCTCCTGACCTCGTGATCTGCCCGCCTCAGCCTCCCAAAGTGCTGAGATTACAGGCGTGAGCCACCGCGCCCAGCCAAGAATGGATATTTTTAAGCCTCTAATATAATACGGACTTTTTGTTGAAAAATAATAATCACATTGCATTGGGGGAGTCACATCACTCCTTAGAATTGTTAACGAGGTATTACAGTATAATCTTTTTAAAGCATATGTAGGCCAGGCAGAGTGGCTCACACCTATAATCCCAACACTTTGGAAAGCTAAGGCAGGAGGATTGCTTGAAGCCAGGAGTTCGAGACCAGCCTGGGCAATATAGGAGACCTTGTCACTATAAAAACACATAAATAGGCCGGGCGTGATGGCTGATGCCTGTAATCCCAGTACTTTGGGAGGCTGAGGCAGGCGGATCACCTGAGGTTGGGATTTCGAGACCAGCCTGACCAACATGGAAAAACCCCCATCTCTACTAAAAATACAAAACTAGCCAGGTGTGGTGGCACATGCCTGTAATCCCAGCTACTAGCTAGGCTGAGGCAGGCGAATCACTTAAACCTGGGAGGCGGAGGTTGCGGTGAGCCGAGATCGTGCCATTGCACTCCAGCCTGGGCAACAAGAGTGAAACTCTGTCTCAAAAAAAAATTCATAAATAAATAATAAAGCATACATAAATATACACTTCTTTAAAAGCAAAAACAGAGTCTAAGTAAGTACACTTTTATATAACATTGTTCATACTTTGTGTGTGTGTGTGTATACATTTATATATATTCCCCTGCCCCCGCCGAGGCAGAGTCTTGCTCTGTTGCCCAGGCTGGAGTGCAGTGGTGCAATCTCAGCTCACTGCAACCTCTGCCTCCTGGGCTCAAGCAGTTCTTCTGCCTCAGCCTCCCGAGTAGCTGGGATTACATGCATGTGCCACCAAGCCTGGCTAATTTTTGTATTTTTAGTAGAGATGGGGTTTCACCATGTTGCCCAGGATGGTCTCGATCTCTTGACCTCGTGCTCCGCCCGCCTCAGCCTCCCAAAGTGCTGGGATTACAGGGGTGAGCCACCGCGCCTGGCCTGTCTTTATCTTTTAAGCAGGAGAATTTACCTCCTTCCCATTTTATTGGAATTAGTTAAATGTGGTTTATTGTTTTGGTTTGGTTTTTTTGGAGACAGAGTCTTGCTTTGTCGCCCAGGCTGCAATGCAGTGGTGCAATCTCAGCTCACTGCAACCTCCAACTCCCTGGCTCAAGCGATTCTCCTGCCTCACCCTTCCAAATAGCTGAGACTACAGCCCCACACCACCATGCCTGGCTAATTTTTCTATTTGTAGCAGAGACAGGGTTTTGCCATGTTGGCAAGGCTGATCTTGAACTCTTGACCTCAGATAATCCACCTTCTTCAGCCTCCCAAAGTTCTGGGATTACAGGAGTGAGCCACTGCATCTGGTCTAGTTAAATGTTTGATTTTTTTCTCCCCATCCTGAATTTGTGCTTTTTGTTTATTTTCTTCCCTTTCCCATTTCCTTATTGTATTGGATTGATCAGGCCTCTCTCTACCTTAAACACCAATTAAGAAGTTCTACATATGATTTTTCTTCCTCTGTTAGTCTTAAATTCTGACAGACATGCATCTCAGTCAGCATTAATAATTTAACAAACTCTATTACATTTTGTTTCCTTGCCTTCTACTGCCATCCCTCCCCCTCCAAATTATCTGGAATTTTACTTGTCAGATGTTTTTAGTTTGTTTGGTTTTTTTTCTAACATTATGGTCTTTTGTTAATTGAATTTTACCATTACATCTGCAATTATATGTAAATTTTCTAATCTACTTCTAATTTCTCTTAATTACTCATTTATCTTTACAGTTTTTAGCAGGATGTTTTTTTCATTGATGTTTCTTGAATTGTCACAGAAGCAGTTCTGTCATCTGCAAATAGAGATAGTTTCATCTTTTCCATCTTTTCTTGTCTAGCTCTACTTGCTTTCTCCTCTCTGCACAAGGTAATCTCTCTCTCTCTTTTTTTTTTTTAATTGAGACAGAGTTTCACTCTTATTACCTAGGCTGGAGTGCGATGGCATGATCCTCGGCTCACCGCAACCTCCGCCTCCCGGGTTCAAGCGATGCTCCTGCCTCAGCCTCCTGAGTAGCTGGGATTACAGGCATGAGCCACCACGCCCAGCTAATTTTGTATTTTTAGTAGAGACGGGGTTTCTCCTTGTTGGTCAGGCTGGTCTCAATCTCCCAACCTCAGGTTATCCACCCGCCTCAGCCTCCCAAGGTGCTGGGATTACAGGCATGAGCCGCTGCGCCCTGCCACTTATCTCTGTCTTTTCTCTTTTTTTTTTCTTTTTTAGGCAATCTTGCTCTGTCATTGAGGCTGGAGTGCAGTGATGTGATCATTATTCCCTGCAATCTCAGACTCAGCCGCCTGAGTAGCTGGGGCTACAGGCGTGTGCTGCCACACCTGGCTGATTTTTTCTTATTTTTCTCAGAGATTGGGTCTCACTGTGTTGCCCAGGCTGGTCTCAAACTCTTGGCCTCAAGTTATGCTCCCTCCTTAGCTTCCCAAAGTGCTGAGATTACAGGCATGACCCACTGCATCCACCCTTACTTGAGGTGTTTTTTGGTTTTCTTTTTTGAGACTGGTCTCACTCTGTTGCCCAGGCTGGAGTGCAGTGGCATGATCACGGCTCACCGCAACTTTGACCTCCCAGCTTCAAGTGATCCTCCCACCTCAGCCTCCTGAGTAGTTGGGACTACAGGCACATGCTACCATGCTCAGCTAATTTTTTTATTTCACATTTTGTAGAGACAAGTTCTCACTGTTTTGCCCACGTTGATCTTGCACTCCTGGGCTTAGGTGATCCTCCTGTCTTGGCCTCAAAAAATGCTGGGATTTTAGGCATGAGCCATCCGCACTCAGCCCTTATTGAATATGTTTAACATATTCATATATTTAACATATTGAATATGCTTACCATATTCAATAAGTGAGTTTGTCAAATGTATTTACTGCATTTTACAGAGATGATCATATCATTTCCCCCCTTACCTTTAACAATAGAGTTAATACATGTCCTAATTTCGACCAACCCTTGGATTCCTATAACATTAGTTTCATTGACTATGGAAATTTTTTAAACAGATTTTTGAGATCTACTTTACATACCACTAAATTTACTCATTTTGAATGTTCAGTTCAGTGACTTTTAGTAAATTTCATAGAATTGTGCAACCATCACCACAGTCCAGTTTTAGCACACTTCCATTATCTAGGAGACATACCTCATGTCCATTAGCAGTCACTTTCCATTCCCACTTCTTAGCCCCAGACACTTACTGATCTGCTCTATCTCTGTAGATGTGCCTATTCTTGACATGTCATATAAACAGAATCATACTGTGTGGCCTTTGAGTCTGGCTTCTTTCACTTAGTGTGTTTTGGGGGCTCATGTTTGAGATTTATGTGGTAGGATGTATTCATGCTTTGTTCGTTTTTATTGCCCAATGAATGTGGGATTTTAAGATCATAGACCATTTCTCAGATCTTCGTATACATTTTGCACCATTTTCTTCCCAAAGTTTAATGTTGTAGATGAAAAAGTACATTATCTGTATGATTCTCCTTCCTTTGTAAGTGACTTAGTGTTTACTTTGAAATTTTTTTGTGTTTTTTTCTTTTTGTTACCGAAATTCAAAAGTCACATGATGTCTTTAGGTATATCTTCTTTACAGCTCTCAGTGAGCCTTTAGAATGAACGTCTTGGCTTTGATCAGTTTTCTTCTCTCGTTTTTTATGTATTGTGATACACATTGAATATCCCTTATCCGAACTGTTTGGAACCAGAAGTGTTTTGGCTTTCACGTTTTTTTTTATTTTTAAATATTTGCATTATACTTAGGTTGAGCACCCCATTCCGAAAATTTGAAATCGAAATTGCTCCAGTGCGCATTTCCTTTGAGCATCATGCTGATGTGCAAAACGTTTCAGATTTGGGGACATTTCAGATGTTAGTTTTTTTTTTTTATTAGGGATACTCAATCTATGTTTCTTCTGTCCCATTCTCTTTGGAGAATCATATTAACTCTTTTGTATCTAGCTTGTTTCTTCTCTTCCGTAATTTCCTTCCTTCCTTTCTCTCCTTTACCCCCTCTTTTTACTTGATCTTTTTTTTTCTACAGATTAGGAAAATTTATAGCTGATGTTCTCAGTCATTTAATTGATTTAATCTCAGTCATTTTAAGTAGCATCTGTTTAGTCTGTGTCATAAATTTTTTCTGGCCATCAGCCCTTCTGGTGTTGGTTGCCCAACCTTATGAATTATTTAAAAAAAGTAAACACATTAAATGTTTGAATTGTACTGTATGTGTTATATCTCAATAAAGCTGTTATAAACACACACATTCTGCAATTTCTGTTTCAGTACTACTGCTAAAGTGCAGCAGAGGCTGATAGGATTCATGCGTCCTGAAAACGGAAATCCCCAGCAAATGCAACAGGAACTGCAGAGGAAGTTTCATGGTAAATTATTGCTTCTCATCAGTTAAGCGTACATGACCTCAGTAAAATTTTATTACTTGAATAGAAAACAATGGACTTTCTTAGTAAGATGTACTTTGTACACAAATATTTGTAATTAAAATATCAGTGTAATTGGGTCCGGGGTGGTGGCTCACACCTGTAATACCAGCACTTTGGAAGGCTGAGTTGGGAGGATCACCTCTTCCTGGGAGGCAGAGGTTGCAGTGAGCTGAGATCATGCCACTGCACTCCAGCCTGGGTGACAGAATGAGACCCTGCCTCAAAAAAAAAAAAAAAAAAAGTGTGATTGGGAAAGTAGGATAATATGGATATTGTATATTTCCCTATCTCTTTTAGCATATACATTTTTGTTCCTTCCTCCACCAGAAAACATGATACACACCTATTTCATTATGTTTTTTTTTTATTGTGGTGAAATATATATATACCATAAAATTTACCATTTTTACTTTTTATTTGTTTATGTTTCTGAGACAGAGTTTCACTCTTGTTTCCCAGGCTGGAGTGCAATGGCGTGATCTTGGCTCACTGCAACCTCTGCCTCCTGGGTTCAAGAAATTCTTCTGCCTCAGCCTCCCGAGTAGCTGGGATTAGAGGCATGTGCCACTACGCCCGGCTAATTTTGTATTTTCAGAAGAGACGGGGTTCTTTATGTTGGTCAGGCTGGTCTCGAACTTCCAACCTCAGGTGATCCCGTCCGCCTCGGCCTCCCAAAGTGCTGGGATTACAGATGTGAGCCACCGTGCCCGGCCCCATTTTTACTTTATTTTATTTATTTATTTATTTTTTTGAGACAGAGTCTCACTCTGTCACCCAGGCTGGAGTGCAGTGGCATGTCGGCTCACTGCAAGCTCCACCTCCTGGGTTCACTCCATTCTCCTGCCTCAGCCTTCCGAGTAGCTGGGACTACAGGCGCCCGCCACCACACCTGGCTAATTTTTTTTTTTTGTATTTTTAGTAGAGACGGGGTTTCACCGTGTTTAAGCAGGATGATCTCAATCTCCTGACCTCATGATCCGCCCGCCTCAGCCTCCCAAAGTGCTGGGATTACAGGCAAGAGCCACTGCGCCTGGCCCGTTTTTACTGTTTTTAAGTGTACAGTTCAGTGGCATTCAGTATATTCATTTTATGTACCCATTACCAACATCTATCTCCAGAACTTTTGTCATCTTCCCCAAAAATGTCACTCTGGGCTGGGCGCAGTGGCTCTCACCTGTAATCCCAGCACTTTGGGAGGCCATGGCAGGTGGATCACCTGAGGTCAGGAGTTCAAGACCAGCCTGGCCAACATGTTGAAACCCCATCTCTACCAAAAATACAAAAATTAGCCAGGCATGGTGGCGCAGGCACCTGTAATCCCAGCTGCTCGGGAGGCCCAGGCAAGAGAATCACTTGAACCCAGCAGGCGGAGGTTGCAGTGAGCCGAATTTGTGCCATTGCACCCTAGCCTGGGCAACAAGAGCAAGACTCTGTCTTAAAAAAAATAAACACCAAAAGTCACTCTGTACCCATGAAATAATAACCCCCCATTTTTTTCCCCTATCCTAGGTCCCTGGCAACCACCATTCTACTTTCTGTCTCTTGAATTTTACAACTCTGGGTACCCTATTAGGATGAAATCAAATTTTTCATTCTGTGGCAGGCTTATGTCACTTAGCATACTGTCCTCGAGGTTCATCCATGTTGTAACGTGTCAGAATTTCCTTCCTTTTTAAGACTGAGTAATTTCTATTGTGTATATGTGCATATGTGCACATATACCACACTTCCTTTATCCATTCATCTGTTGATGGACACTGAGTTACTTCCGTTTTTTGGCTATCATGAATAATGCTGCTATTAACATGGGTGAACAAATACAAATTAAAGTCTCTGCTTTCAGTTCTTTTGGGTATATACCCAGAAGTGGAATTGCTATATCATATGGTAATTCTATTACTAATTTTTTTGATGAAATGCCATACTGTTTCATAGCAGCTACTGCATTTTATGTTTATGTTTATCTTTATTTCTTTTTGAGACGGAGTTTCACTCTTGTCTCCCAGGCTGGAGTGCAATGGTGCGATCTCAGCTCACTGCAGCCTCCACCTCCCAGGTTCAAGCAGTTCTGCCTCAGCCTCCCGCTAGCTGTGGTTACAGGCATGTGTCACCACACCCAGCTAATTTTTTTATTTTTAGTATAGTTGGGGTTTCACCATGTTGGCCAGGCTGGTCTTGAACTCCTGACCTCAGGTGATCCACCCACTTCGGCCTCCCAAAGTGGTAGGATTACAGGCGTGAGCCACTGCGCCTGTCCAGCCACAGCATTTTATACTTCTAGTAGCAATGCACAAGGGTTCCAATTTCTTCACATCTTTGCCAACATTTGTCATGTTTCTGTCCTTTTATATATAGCCATCCTAATGAACGTGGAATGGCATCTCATTGGGATTTTGATTTGCATTTCCCTAATGATTAGTAATATGCCTTTTTATAGAGCTAAAAATATGAATCAAATATTTCATTGTGCTTTTTATCAATTATAAGTAGTAACAAGTAAGGAAAGAGCAAGGCAACTGAAAAGTGCTCATAATCTTCAGTTATTCCAGATACAAGTTAGAACAATAATAAGTTATTGCATGAACTTTTTGTGCCATTTAATTTTTTCTAAGTTCTTTTGCCTTCCATTGTTAGGGTTAGAGTTACTTTTTCTGGCCGTGATAGAACTTTCTGGTTTGTTTGTTTTGAGATGGAGTCTCGCTTTTTCGCCGAGGCTGGAGTGCATTGGCACAATCTTGGCTTACTGCAACCTCTACCTCCCAGGTCCAAGCGATTCTCCTGCCTCAGCCTCTCAAGTAGCTGGGATCACAGGCGTGTGCCACCACACCCATCTAGTTTTTGTGTTTTTAGTAGAGATGAGGTTTTGCCACTTTGGCCAGGCCGGTCTTGAACTCATGACCTCAGGTGATCCGCCCAACTCGGCCTCCCAAAGTGCTGGGATTACTTGCGTGAGCCACCACGTCTGGCCAGTAGAACTTTCTCAGTTAACACTCAACCATTTACTTTTGTCCCAAGTTACTTTCTTCCCTACTGAGGACCCTAGGTTTCTATTCATCATTTTGTAAATTCTTTTTTACTATCTTTTAAATTTTTTGTCTCTCTTTTATTTTTTTGGAGATGGAGTCTTGCTCTGTCGCCCAGGCTCCGCCTCCTGGGTTCACGCCATTCTCCTGCCTCAGCCTCCCAAGTAGCTGGGACTACAGGTGCCCGCCACCACACCTGGCTAATTTTTTTGTATTTTTAGTAGAGACGGGTTTTCACCACGTTAGCCAGGGTGGTCTTGATCCTCTGACCTTGTGATCCGCCTGCCTCGGCCTCCCAAAGTGCTGGGATTACAGGCGTGAGCCACTGTGCCTGGCCTTAAATTTTTTCTCTTTTTGAAAAAATGTTGAAATTGTTTGCCTGTCCTCCAATTTTGTTTCTGTTCTGTTCTGTTCTGTTTTTTGTTTTGTTTTGTTTTGAGACAGCATCTTGCTCTGTTGCCCAGGCTGGAGTGCAATGGTGCCATCTTGGCTCACTGCAACCTCCACCTCCTGGGTTCAAGCGATAATCGTGGCTCAGCCACCTGAGTAACTGGGATTACAGGCATGTGCCACCACACCTGGCTAATTTTTGGATTTTTAGTAGAGATGGGGTTTTGCCATGTTGGCCAAGCTGGTCTTAAATTCATGGCTTCAAGTGATCCGCCCACCTCGGCCTCCCAAAGTGCTAGGATTACAGCCCTAAGCCACTGTGCCCAGCCACCATTTAGCAAATTTTTTTTCTGAGCAGCTAATGATATTTCAGTATGGCTTTGAGATTACATTACTAAACATTGGTGAGGATTTGTACAAATAGGAGCATTTGAATTGCTGGCAGTTCATACTGAAACAACTGCTTTGGAGAGCAATTTGATCATATCCGGTAAAAGCTAAACATATACTCTTAAAGCTGATTTTGTCACTTCTAGGTATATACCCTTAGAGGAGTTTTTTTCAAACTTTTTCCCACAGTAAGAAATATATCTTACATGGCCAGGTGCGGCGGCTCACGCCTTTAATCCCAGCACTTTGGGAGGCCAAGGCGGGCAGATCATTTGAGGTCAGGAGTTTGCGACCAGCCTGGCCAACATGGTGAAACCCTGCCTCTACAAAAAATACCAAAATTAGGTGGGCATGCTGGCGGGTGCCTGTAATCCCAGCTACTCGGGAGGCTGAGGCAGGTGAATCGCTTGAACCCAGGAGGCAGAGGTTGCAGTGAGCTGAGATCATACCACTGCACTCCAGCCTGGACAACAGAGCAAGACTCCGTCTCGGGGAAAAAAAGAAGAAATATATCTTACATTATGACTCAGATGTTTAAAAGCATACACACAAACTAAAATAGATTTTCCTGAAATAATTTTGTTTTATACTCTGATATTTCTTTCTTTTTTGAATTATTTTCTACTTTCTATATTTGAGGGGTGAGCAAAAAGCTATGATGACTGACTAAATTGATTTCATGACTCGCCAATGCATGTTGACCTAGGGTTTGAGAAACTCAGTCCTAGACTAACTTGACTGTGCTTTCTAGGAGATGTTCTTTAAGAATATTTATTGCATCATTGTTTTATTATCAAAATACTAGAAACAGTGTAATGTCCTCCAAGTGAAAAATGGGCCAAATTGTAGCATACTTACATGATGGAACACTCAGTAGTGAAAATAAATGTACTAGATTTATATTTATCAGTGTGGATAGTCTGTGAACATATAACTGAATAGAAAAAGCGATGGTGGGCCGGGTGTGGTGGCTCACGCCTGTAATCCTAGCACTTTGGGAGGCCAGGGCAGGTGGATCACGAGGTCAGGAGATTGAGACCATCCTGGCTAACATGGTGAAACCCCGCCTCTACTAAATATACAAAAAATTAGACGGGCTTAGTGGCGGGCGCCTGTATTCCCAGCTACTTGGGAGGCTGAGGCAGGAGAATGGCGTGAACCCAGGAGGTGGAGCTTGCAGTGAGCCGAGATCGCGCCACTGCACTCCAGCCTGGGCGACAGAGCGAGACTCCATCTCAAAAAAAAAAAAAAAATTCTGTATTTTTAACAAATACACCATCGCTTTTTCTTTTTTCTTTTTTTTGAGATGGAGTCTCGCTCTGTCGCCCAGGCTGGAGTGCAGTGGCGCGATCTCGGCTCACTGCAAGCTCCGCCGCCCGGGTTCACGCCATTCTCCTGCCTCAGCCTCCCGAGTAGCTGGGACTATAGGCACCCGCCATCCCCCCCACCAGCTAATTTTTTATGTTTTTAGTAGAGACCGAGTTTTACCGTGTTAGCCAGGACGGTCTCGATCTCCTGACCTCATGATCCACCTGCCTCGGCCTCCCAAAGTGCTGGGATTACAGGCGTGAGCCACCGCGCCCAGCCACACAGCAATATTTTCATGGTTTATGTGTACCTACACAAACACAGAAGCATATATATATACACACACGGAGAAGATAAAAACATAAATACTACTGATTATCATGGTTGCCTCTAATGGGGGCTAGGAAGAAAACAACAGGGATTTCAACCTTAACTACAGTTTTTATTTGAAATAAAGCAACTTAACCTATGTTATTTTATAATAATTTATTTTGTTTTCTCATTAGAGGCTCAACTAAGTGAAAAGATTTCACTTCAGGCAATTCAGCAGTTGGTTCGAAAATCATATCAGGCTCTGGCTTTATGGAAACTTCTTTGTGAACATCAATTCACTGTCATTGTGGCAGAACTTCAGAAGGTAAGTTTTTTTTATTTTTTTATGATTATACCATTAATACTATGTTTGGATTTTTTTGGATGAGTATTTTGGCTTTGGAGGGGATTATTTTGGGAAGCATTTAAGTTATGATGAAGTTAGTATGTTATGGGAAGATGGCACAAAAGCGTACCAACTTGGGGGACCTATTTTTTCAAAGCCACAAGTTTTTACTTGTGGGTATGTGAATGAAGTCATACTTTACAAAACATATTTTTTAAAACAGTGGACTTTACCCTTTATTTGAGCTACAGGTTCTTCTGAGAATCTGAAAAAAGCTATCTCTCACTACCCTTAAAGAAATGCATATCGACATGGACACACAGACTTTTGCTTATAATTTCAAAGGGCCCAACAACCTAAATTAAATACTCTTGACTGGGCACCATGCCTCACACCTGTGATCCCAACACTTTGGGAGGCTAAGGCAGGAGGATCACTTGAGCCTAGGAATTCAAGACTATCCTGGGCAAGATGTCAGGACCCATCTCTACTAAAAATAAAAAATAAATTAGTCAAGTGTGGTGGCACATGCCTGTAGTCCCAGCTACTTGGGAGGCTGAAGTGGGAGGAGCACTTGAGCCTGGGAGGTTGAGGCGCCACTTAGCCATGATGGTGCCACTGCACCCCAGCCTGGGTGACAGAGTGAGACCCTGTCTCTCTCTCACACACACACACACATACACCACTCCTACTTCATTTTATGTTTTCTTTTTTTTTTTTTTTGAGATGGAGTCTCACTCTGTCGCCCAGGCTGCAGTTGTGCAATCTCGGCTCATTTTAACCTCCACCTCCCGGGTTCTAGCAATTCTCCTGCCTCAGCCTCCCGAGTAGCTGGGATTACAGGTGCATGCCACCACGCCCAGCTAATTTTTTGTATTTTAGTAGAGACGGGGTTTCACCGTGTTGCCCAGGGTGATCTCGAACTCCTGAGCTCAGGTAATCCACCCGCCTCAGCCTCCCAAAATGCTAGGATTACAGACGTGACCCACCATGCCCGGCAACTGCTCCTACTTTAAAGGAAGATATTTATCACTGTAGGAAATAAATGGTTCATATTTCTTTTGATGTTCACATTTGAATCCTTTCTAAGGATAAGGATAATCAACATTAATCTAAATGTTAGATAGAATATATAGAGGAAATTTATTCTTACCTTTTATTTAATTGTGAGCATTTCTAAACGTATACAAAAGTAGAGCAAAAACTGTAACTCCCATATACATTTGACTCATTCAGCATTTTCAAGATACTGTGTTTCTAAAAAAAATAGACAGTTCCTTGAACAACAACAATGTCATGATCAGTTACCAGTTTTTCTTGAGACAGTGTCTCGCTCTGTCACCCAGGCTGGAGTGCAGTGGCATGATCACAGCTCACTGCACCCTTGACCTCTCTGGACTCCAGTGATTCTCCTACTTTAGCCTCCCGAGTAGCTGGTACTATAGGCACACACCACTACGCCTAGCTAATTTTTGTTTTTTTTTGTGGAGATGGGGTTTCACCGTATCTCCTAGGCTGGATAGTTACCAATATTAACTGTCAATATTTGATAGCAAAATCTGTCTTAAAAATGTCTTTTTACAGATTGGTTCATTCAAATCAGGATCTAAACAGTTTAATGGGTTTGCTCATGGAATTTGTTTTTCTCTTTCATCTGTTTCAGTCTGAAGCAGTCTTTCCTTCTTTTTCTTTTCCTTGCTGTTGCCTTGTAGAAATCCAGTCATCAATCCAGTAGAATGTCCAGCATTCTAAGGACATTCTAAGGCTTTTTTTTAAAATCCTCTTTGTAGCGAGCTTCTTCCTCTATCTCCTGCATTTTCTATAAAATGAAAGTTTATTATATAGGCTTGATTCAGGTCAGGTCCTTTTTTGAGGAAGAATAGAATACTTCATAGGTAGTGGTTTATTCATCAGACTGTTAGAAGATACAAAAGGTTTCGTTGTCCTTCTTTTAGTTATACTAAGATGAATTGCTGGATTCAAGTAGTAAGCCTAATACTGCCATTGTGGAATTCTCCATCAGACTTTAATTGTCCATTGATAATCATTGCTGGAATTTATTATTTCATTTAGGATTACAAAAGGGTAATATTTATTTATTTGTTTGTTTGTTTTTTATTTTTTTTGAGACAGTGTCTCATTCTGTCACCCAGGCTGGAGTGCTGTGAAGCAATCTGAGATCACTGCAACCTCCACCTCCCGGGTACAAGCAGTTCTCCTGCCTCAGCTTCCCGAGTAGCTGGGACTATAGGCATGTGCCACGACGCCTGGCTGATTTTTGTAGTTTTAGTAAGAGACCGGGTTTCGCCATGTTGGCCAGGCTGGTGTTGAACTCCTGACGTCAGGTGATCCACCTGCCTTGGCCTCCCAAAGTGCTGGGATTACAGGCATGAGCCACCATGCCCAACCAAAAGGATAATATTTTAAATCTGTGATTCCTTCTCCAGTTACTAGCTGCAATTCTGTAAAAAAAAAAAAAAAAAAAAAAAATTTTTTTTCCTTGTCCTGTATGGATATTTCATTACTCTGAAACACTTACTTTTTGACTCTCATATACCATTTTTCAACGTTGGAAGGCAGTCTCCTAATTCTTTCCACTAGTGTCCAATGAATAGTGTGGCTTTTGTTGGTGGTTTTGTTTCTTTTAAACACATACTGTTTTTTATTTTTAAAAATTCAAGCTAATATATTTAATTATGAAACTTATCTTTTTCATACCAAGTAGAATAATAGTTTTGAGTTTTATTGAGTGATAAATATATTGTAGGTAGGTTTTTATCCTGGGTATGTTTTTGTGATCCATCTTCAAAGCTCTCTTCCTTACATCACCAATGGCATGCTCAATGAATGCAAATTAAAGATTTGTTCAAGAATTTTAACACAGTTTGGATATTTCCTTGAATTTAGAAAAAAGAGATAGCAGTCACATCACTAACAGAATCTTTTACTATAGTGTAAATCAATACTTTAGAGCTTCATTTGGACAAGCAGATTTGTTCACAATACAGATTAAACTCCAATATTATTATAAGGCCTAGAATAATGGAATTCTAACAGTGTTTAGGAAGGAGTAATATGTAAGCCCAAGATTTTCAAATATAGCCAAGTGATTGTTTTTTCCATTTTATAACCAAAGCCAGGAGATCTGACTCTAGTTTTTGCTCTACTTAAGCTTTACTTTTCTCATTTGGAAAGTGAGAGTTTTGGACTAGATCTACTGTAGGTTCTTTTCCAACTCTGTATGATTTTATGTAAGTTCGCAAAAATTTGTTTCTACTAATTAGTATATTTTCGCTTTTCAATTATAGAGTCTATTAATATTTAGGTTATTTTAATTTATTAAAATAATTTCATTATGTTTAGAAATATGGTATTTCTATAATTGTGATAGAAAAGTTTTATGCTCCTAGGAACTTCAAGAGCAGCTGAAGATCACCACCTTTAAAGATCTTGTAATCAGGGACAAAGAACTCACAGGGGCATTAATTGCTTCTCTTATCAACTGCTACATCAGAGATAATGCCGCTGTTGATGGCATTAGTTTACATTTACAGGATATCTGCCCACTTCTATATAGCACTGATGATGCAATTTGTTCTAAGGTATGATACTTTATTACCTATTTCATTGTTTGTTATAAGAGGTATCATGTATGATGAACCATCTTGTTTCACTTAATATAGGACCTCAGTCAGTTAGATCTCTTAACCTCTCCTAGACTCAGAATCCTCATCTAAGAAAGGGGTTGGAATATGTGGCTTCTTAAAACCTGTGTATACTCTTTTAAGCTTAGCTTTCCTTTTTAAAAATATTTTTATTTCTTTATTTGACACAGGGTTTCACTCTGTTGCTTAGGCTGTAGTGCAGTGCTGTGATCATAGCTCACAGTAGCTTCTAAGTCCTAGACTCAAGCAGGCCTCTCATGTAGCTAGGGGCTACGGGTGTGCACCACTACACCCAGCCAATTTTTTTGTTTTTTATAGAGACAAGTTCTGATTTGTTGCACAGGCTGGTCTTGAACTCTTGGCTTCAAGTGATCCTCCTGCCTCAGCCTCCCATAGTGCTGGGATTATAAGTGTGAGCCACCATGCCCAGACCTCCTTTAAGTTTTTCGTAAAGAATATTCTCTTTTTTTTTTTAAGACTGAGTACGATCTCAGCTTACTGCAACCTCCACCTCCCAGGTTCAAGTGATTCTCCTGCCTCGGCCTCCCAAATAGCTGGGATTACAGGTGTGCACCATCACACCTGGCTAATTTTTTATATTTTTGGTAGAGACAGGATTTCACCATGTTGTCTAGGCTGGTTTTGAACTCCTGACCTCCTCCTGCCTCGGCCTTGCAAAGTGTTGGGATTATAGACATGAGCCTCTGCGCCTGGCCCATAAAGAATCTTTGATAGTGTTTCTAGGCCATATTAAAAAACCAAAGGTGAGAAATTAAGAAAAATCACTAAATTTAGAAATTAAGGAAATTTAGGGAATAATTTATCTCCTTAGCTTAAGGAAAAGTACTAAAACTTCAAGTAAATCTTTTAGTGAATTAGAGTTAATGGGGGCATTTTTATTGATCCTTTCCTACAGGTGGAAAAAATAAATAAATCAGTGTCGCATGGACTGCCTGCTGCCCAATAATGTATTGACTAGGCAAGAGAATTACCAGACAAAAGTTCTCTTGCTTAACATATTTGGGAGAGGAATTAAGAATAGCTAGGAATCTTTGGTCAAAAACTTTTCTGCCTAAAATTAAGAAGTAAGTTTGTAGAGTTGTTTTCATTTTAATGGTAATAACCATATATAAATTTAGACATAGACTAAAACTTAGTTGACAGCATCATCTGTCTGCTTGATTTTATATATTTTTAAGTTCTTGTTATCTCCTCTTCTAGGCAAATGAGCTTCTCCAGCGTTCCCGACAAGTTCAAAATAAGACTGAAAAAGAAAGAATGTTAAGGGAATCATTAAAGGAATATCAAAAAATTAGCAATCAAGTGGACCTTTCCAATGTTTGTGCTCAGTATAGACAAGGTGAGAAATAAAATGTTTCTTGTATCTTTTACTCAACTCAAAAGACAAACAATAGTGTATGAATGAAGCAAGCTAATGATGAAAAGCCACTTTCCAGATGCAAATCTTCTTTCAGCATCAGAGGCCGAGTGAAAGGACGTAGGAATGTGGTATCATTGTGTTGCAATATTTGATGACTACACTGACCTGCAGAAGCTGTAATGTTCTTTCTATTTTTTGAAATGTACTTTTTTTTTTTTTGAGACGGAGTCTCGCTCTGTCAGCCAGGCTGGAGTGCAGTGGCACGATCTCAGCTCACTGCATCCTCTGCCTCCCAGGTTCCAGCAATTCTCCTGCCTCAGCCTCCCGGGTAGCTGGTATTACAGGCGCACGACACCACACCCAGCTAATTTTTAATTTTTTTATTTTTTTATTTTTTTTATTTTGAGACAGAGTCTTGCTCTGTCACCCAGGCTGAAGTGCAGTGGCGCGATCTCAGCTCACTGCAAGCTCTGCCTCCCAGGTTCACGCCATTCTGCCTCAGCCTCCCAAGTAGCTGGGACTACAGGCGCCCGCCACCATGCCCGGCTAATTTTTTTGTATTTTTAGTAGAGATGGGTTTCACCATGTTAGCCAGGATGGTCTCGATCTCCTGACCTCATGATCCACCCACCTCAGCCTCCCAAAGCGCTGGGATTACAGGTGTGAGCCACCGCGCCCGGCCATTGCCCAGCTAATTTTTGTATTTTTAGTAGAGGTGGGGTTTTACCATGTTAGCCAGGGTGGTCTCGATCTCCTGACCTCAGGTGATCCACCCATCTCAGCCTCTCAAAGTGCTAGGATTACAGACATGAGCCGCTGCGCCCAGCCGAAATGTATAACTTTTTAGCATTAGAGTTTCAGTTCTTGTCCAGTTCAATTACTGTATGTTTTACATTGCTTTCTGGATTACATTTATTTTTCAGATATTTAAAATTTTTTATTGAGTTTTAAGGTATAATCTGCTTACTTTTTAAAAAATTACTTTAAATCAAATCTAACATAATGTAAAGGCCATAACTATTTGCACAGGTATTATTTTGAATCCCAAGGTATTTTTTCCCCCCAGTAGGGAACTAAAACTTTCCTTTTTGTTATTGGAAATAGGATCTTTTTTTTCCAATGAAGAAATATATATATATATATATATATATATTTTTTTTTTTTTTTTTCCTTTTTCTTTTTTTTTTTTTTTTTTTTTTTTGAGACAGAGTCTTGTTCTGTCGCCCAGGCTGGAGTGCAGTGGTGCAATCTCAGCTCACTACAACCTCTGCCTCGCTAGTTCAAGTGATTCTCCTGCCTCAGCCTTTTGAGTAGCTGGGATTACAGGCGCGTGCCACCAGGCCCAGCTAATTTTTGTATTTTTAGTAGAGGTGGGGTTTCACCATGTTGGTCAGGCTGGTCTCGAACCCCTGACCTTGTGATCTGCCCCCTCTCAGCCTCCCAAAGTGCTGGGATTACAGGCGTGAGCCACCACACCTGGCCCCCAATGAAGAAATATATTTAACAGTTGCATTTTAGGCATATTAAGACCTTTTCCTTCTGAAGACCTATCAGAAATATTTTATGTTAGTAGGGTGACTATTGTACAGTAGAGACATAACCTTGATCATTATTTTCATGTGCCAGCTAAGGAAAAATGTATCCAACTTAGTAGTAAGTCATAGGTCTTCATTCTTTTCTTTCCCATCAGTGAGATTTTATGAGGGTGTGGTGGAACTTTCTCTTACGGCTGCAGAGAAAAAAGATCCTCAAGGTCTTGGGCTTCATTTCTATAAACATGGAGAACCAGAAGAAGACATAGTTGGACTTCAGGCCTTCCAAGAAAGGTGCATTCCATTACCTTAGCAGATTGTCATCTTTATGGATACAGACTTTTCTTTGCATAATGTTTTTTGTTTTTTGTTTTATGTTTTTTTTTTTTTTTGAGACAGAGTCTTGCTCTGTCACCCGGGCTGGAGTGCAGTCGTGTGATCTTGGCTCACTGCAATCTCTGCCTCCCAGGTTCAAGCTATTCTCATGCCTCAGCCTCCCATGTAGCTGGGATTACAGGTGCACACCACCACGCCTGGCTAATTTTTGTATTTTTAGTAGAGACAGGGTTTCACCATTTTGGCCAGGCTGGTCTTGAACTCCTAACCTCAAGTGATCCACCCACCTCAGTCTTGCAACGTGCTAGGATTATAGCCATCAGCCACCGTGTCTGGCCTCTTTGTGTAAAGGTCGACCGCCCAAAGTGCTGGGATTACAGGCATGAGCCACCGTGTCCGGTAGGATTTCATTTTAAAGGATAATTTTTAAGTATTCCCAAATTTGTTGAGACTGTTAAAAAGGAAATGTGTGTCCTTAAAAGAAATATAGGCCAGGCACAGTGGCTCACGCCTGTAATCCCAGCACTTTGGGAGGCTGAGGTGGGCAGATCATGAGGTCAGGAGTTCGAGACCAGCCTGGCCATCATAGTGAAACCCTGTCTCTACTAAAATACAAAAATTAGCCAGGCGTGGTGGTGCACACCCGTAATCCCAGCAACTTGGGAGGCTGAGGCAGGAGAATTGCTTTAACCCGGGAGGCAGAGGTTGCAGTGAGCTGAGATTGCACCACAGAACTCCAGCCTGGGCGTCACAGCAGGGCTCCGTCTCGGAACAAAGAAGAAATATATAACCTTTCTATAACATGTATATATGGAGGGTGTTTTGTTTTGTTTTGTTTTGTTTTCGTTTTTGTTTTTGAGACAAAGCTTCACTCTGTCTCCTGGGCTGGAGTCAGTGGCACCATCATAGCTCACTGTACTCTTGACCTTTTGGGCTCAAGTGATCCAGTGATCCTCCTACCTCAGCCTCCTGAGTAGCTGGGACTACAGGCACATGTCACCACCCTCGGCTAATTTTTTTTTTCTCTTTAATTTCTGTAGAGACAGGGCCTCACTATATTGCCCAGGCTGGTCTTTAACTCCTGGGCTCAAGCAATCCTTTCTTCTCAGCCTCCCAAAGTGCTGAGATTAGAGGTGTCAGCCACCACATCTGGCGAAAACATATTTTTTTATTACTATATTTAATGACTTTACCCTTTTATGTTTAACCAAACACTTCTCAAACTTATTGAAAAAGTATATGGTTTGTATTATTTTAAATGCCAAATATGTACATCTATTCTGCCAAATAGTCTTGAAATCCTTGTATATACTTAGGTAAGGTAAATCAATGGCTTTCTTTTTTGTTACTTGTTTTGTTTTGTTTTTGGGGGGTTTTGTTTTTTGTTTTTGAGACAGGGCCTCATTCTGTTGCCTGAGCTGGAGTGCAGTGGCATGATAATAGCTCACTTGCAGCCTTGAATTCCTGGGCTCAAGCGATCCTCCTGCCTCTGCCTCCCAAGTAGCTGGGATTACAGGTGCACACCGCCACGCCTGGTTAATTTTTTGTTTCGTTTTGTTTTGTTTTTTGTTCGTTTGTTTTTTGAGACAGGGTCTTGCTGTCACCCAGGATGGAGTGCAGTGGCATGATCTCAGCTCACCTCAACCTCTGCCTCCCAGGTTCAAGCAATTCTTGTGCCTCACTCACCTGAATAGCTGGCACTACAGGCATGCACCACCATGCCCGGCTAATTTTTGTATTTTTAGCAGATACGGGGTTTCACCAGGTTGGCCAGGCTGGTCTCAAATTCGTGACCTCTGGCAGTCCCCCTGCCTTCGTCTCCCAGAGTGCTGGGATTACAGGTGTGAGGCACTGTGCCCAGCCAATTTTTTGTATTTTTTGTAGAGACGTGGTCCCGCTCTGTTGCCCTGGCTAGTCTTGCACTCCCAGCCTCAAGCCGTCCTCCTACCTTGACCTCCCTATGGCTGGCATTACAGGCGTGAGTCACCACACTTACCATCATTTGCTTTCTAGTTAAATAATGTAATTGTTCCTTTTCCATTTTCTTTCAGATTAAACAGTTACAAATGCATTACAGACACACTTCAAGAACTGGTAAATCAAAGTAAGGCCGCTCCTCAGTCTCCCAGTGTACCCAAAAAACCTGGTCCTCCAGTGTTGTCATCTGATCCAAATATGCTGAGTAATGAAGAAGCAGGACATCATGTAAGGGACATAGTATATTTTCATTCTGAGAATACACTGTTTAGAAGTTCTCCATGGTAATGGTAGCACAGTCATCTTGGGGAAAGGTGGTAGTTCTTAGAAGTTATCATGTAAGGATTCTTGATTTCTTACTGGAGTTTATAGGGCTAAAGTGTTGTGATGCCCAGAAACAGAGCCTTTAACTGCTAATTTTTACTATTTTCTTTATTTTAGTTTGAACAAATGCTTAAATTGTCACAGCGATCCAAGGATGAGCTCTTTAGTATTGCCCTTTATAATTGGCTAATACAAGCCGACCTTGCAGATAAGCTGCTACAGGTAAATCTTTTTTTATTGCAGTTGTGTTAATTATTCTTAAGGAGCGTAACTCAATGATTTAAGCACATATATAGATGTAAAAAATTCAGTTTCTCATCCCATGCCTGCTATTAGATGTTAGTATAAAGCTGAGTAATGCAGTATCTTTTCCTAAGGGGCAAAGTAGGCTACTGCTCCAATTTTCTTGTTATTTCGAAGCTGATTGGGATAGTTTGTATTGCGGGGTAGAAATCACTGGATTATGAATATGAGTCCTGTAGGTCATCTTATCTTAACTCTGCTGTTAAGTCACTGTGACTTCAGATATGTCCTTTTACCTACCCTAAGTTTCAGTGTTCCTCAATCTGTTTAATGAATACGTAGCATTTGATAATTTCAATAATGCCTTTGAGCTCAATGTCTAGGAATCAATAGCTGTGTTATCAAAGTTTATTTAAAAATTTGTAATTTTATAGTAAATTTCCTTTTTTTATTTAAAAATTTGTAATTTTATAGTAAATTTCCTTTTTTTTTTTTTTTTTTTTTTGAGATGGAGTCTGGCTCTGTTGCCCAGACTGGAGTGCAGTGGCATGATCTCAGCTCACTGCAACCTCCGCCTCCCGGGTTCCAGCGATCCTCCTGCTTCAGCCTCCCAAGTAGCTGGGATTACAGGCACCCGCCACCACGCACAGCTAATTTTTATATCTTTTTAGTAGAGACGGGGTTTTACCATGTTGGCCAGGCTGGTCTCAATCTTCTGAGCTCAGGTGATCTGCCCACCTCAGCCTCCCGAAGTGCTGGGATTACAGGCATGAACCACTGTGCCCGGCCAAATTTCCTTTTCTTTTTTGAGGCAGGGTCTCAATCTGTAGCTTAGGCTGAAGTGCAGTGCAATGGCACGATAATGGCTCACTGTAGCCTTGACCTCCCTAGGCTCAGGTGATCCTCACACCTAACCCTCCTGAGTAACTAGAACTATAGGCCCGCGCCACCACACCCAGCTAATTTTTTTGTAGAGACGAGGTTTTGCCATATATCGCCCAGGCTGGTCTCAAACTCCTGAGCTCACGTGATCTGCCCACCTCGGCCTCCCAAAGTGCGAGGATTACAGACATGAGTCGCCATGCCCAGCCTACTAAATTATTGTTATCAACCTAATAGAATTGTTTTGGAAACTCTTATGCTAACTGTGGTAAAACAAAAATTTTTTATAATAAGAAAATTTGCCCTCTCTTTTATCTGTTAGTATTGGATTATAATTTTGCTTGTTTTCATAAAACAAGGCAAAGTTGTAGTTGACTTAAAAATACTATATTTTCCTTATCAGGAACATTATCTGTAGGTGGTTAGAAAATTTTTCTGAATAACTATATAATTTCTAGGTTGCTTCTCCATTTCTGGAGCCACATCTAGTCCGAATGGCCAAAGTTGATCAAAACAGAGTTCGTTATATGGATTTACTCTGGCGGTATTACGAGAAGAACAGAAGTTTCAGTAATGCTGCTCGTGTACTGTCCAGACTGGCTGACATGCATAGGTATGGCATAATATTCTTATTGTGAAGAATGATTCAAAACTGAGCTATATGTACTTACATTCAGTTTTCTTTAATTTTAGAAGAATCTAAGTTTTAATATACTGACCTAAATTTTTTAAATAGGATGTTACTTTTTAGTCATAAATGTATTTCTTTATGTGTTGTCTAAAATTGTGGATCTCTCTTATTAGAAATCTAAAATAGATTTTTTTAAAATCTAATGATTTTTTTTCAAGTTTCAGATGGCTTTTTATGTGTGTTTGGTATGAAACAGTACATACTAATTGACGTATTTGTATCATCAATCCTTAAGAAATTGTTTAACTAAAAATAAGCGTTTTCCCTTCTAGCACAGAAATTTCACTTCAGCAGCGACTAGAGTACATTGCTCGAGCCATTCTTAGTGCCAAAAGTTCCACTGCCATTTCATCAATAGCTGCCGATGGTGAATTTCTTCATGAATTAGAAGAAAAAATGGAGGTAAGCGCTAAAGATCTTAAGCTGTGTCCACATTGAGTACTAGCCACATAGTTATTCCACATTCCATTCTTCCCTTGGTAAGTAATAGGTCTGAGAAGTCATTATTATTCTAGTTGCTTTTGTCTGTTTGTATTTATTTTTATGTTTAGATATAAATCTTAAAGATTTTTAAGGATGCACTTGGGTCATAAAAACATTGCTATAATTTAGAAGTTTTCTCTTTGGCATTTCGAAAGGTTTTTCCCAGCTGGGTGCAGTGGCTCACACCTGTAATCCCAGCACTTTGGGAGGCCGAGGCAGCCAGATCATGAGGTCAGAAGTTCGAGACCAGCCTGGCCAACATGGCGAAACCTTGTCTCTACTTAAAAAAATACAAAAATTAGCCGGGGGTGGTGGCACACACCTGTAGTCCCAGCTACTCGGGAGACTGAGGCAGGAGAATTGCTTGAACCCAGGAAGCGGAGGTTGCAGTGAGCTGAGATTGCACCACTGCATTCCAGCCTGGGAGACAGAGTGAGACTCTGTCTCAAAAAATAATAATAATAAAAAATAAATGTTTTTCCCAACTGTTTCAACAGCAAGTGGATTACATCACATTCACCATTTATTTTGGAAGCAAATAAGTAGATGTATGAAGTAGAGTAGGCTAAAATTCCCTAACTAAGAGAATCAAAAACATACCATCGTCCAAATACAAAAGTTTGTTTCTTATTCACAAAAATCCAAGGTGAGTCTTCCTGATTGGCAGCTGGCTTTCCTCCGTGTGGTTGATTTAGGAACCCAAGTTCTATTTTCTGGCACTACCATTCCCTAGGGCCTCTGCTTTATCTTCAGCAGAGGGAGGAAGGAAAAGAAAGAACACATTCACTGTCTTAAAAACTACAGCCCTGACATGACACACTACTTCTACTCACATTCCTTTGAAGAGAACTTGGTTGTATGGCCATACCTCCCCTACAGAGGAGGCTGAGCTGTATAGTCTAACCATTTGGCTACAGTCTTGGAAGGTATAAATATTGGGCAGCAAGGAGTCTGCCACAGTATACTTCCTGTGAAATCTATTATGTTTAGTTGATGTCTGTTATGATAATGTTAGCCTATTATGATAGAAATCTTCATTTATACATTATTTTAGCAAACTTAAAGTCAGATAGTAGGATCCGTTCTTTCAAACGTATGTTGATTTATCATAAATAAATTAAGACATCCTGTTTTCTGCCCAAACTAGGTTGCTAGGATCCAACTTCAGATACAGGAGACACTACAAAGGCAGTATTCCCATCATTCTTCTGTACAGGATGCAGTTTCTCAGCTGGATTCTGAGCTGATGGACATAACTAAGGTAATAAAAAAGCAAGTGAAATTTTTATAGTGGTTACCTAATAATGAGAAATTTTTGTTTTTTATTTTGCTTTTTGTTTCATTGGGAAAATTACCTTATCTCCACAAATAAGATAAGGCATCTTTGGCAGCTTGTCACTGGGCTGACAGATCACCACTGCTTCATCTGACTCCTAGAAAAGGCTAAGCTACTCTTTCCAGGCCAGTAGCTATGAAGAACCTATCAGCCTCGCATGAGAGCTGTGTTAAAACCAGCTTATTTCCAGCCTGGGCAACATGGCGAAACCTCATCTTTACAAAAAAGTAGCAAAAAAGGCCAGGCACTGTGGCTCACACCTGTAATCCAACACTTTGGGAGGCTGAGGCGGGCAGATCACCTGAGGTCAGGAGTTTGAGACCAGCCTGGTCAACATGGGGAAACTCTGTCTCTACTAAAAATACAAAAATTAGCCAGGCGTGGTGGCATGCGCCTGTAATCCCAGCTACTTGGGAGGCTGAGGCAGGAGAATTGCTTGAACCCAGGAGGTGGGGGTTTCAGTGAGCCGAGATCATGGCACTGCAGTCTAGGGGCCTGGGCGACAGAGCAAGACTCCATCAAAAAAAAAAAAAAAATTAGCCAGGTGTGGTGGTGTGTGGTTGTAGTTCATCTACTCAGGAGACTGAGGTGGGAGGATTGATTTAGCCCAGGAGGCCCAGGTTATGGTGAGCCTCGATGGTGCTACTGCATTCCAGCCTGAGTGACAGAGTGAGACCCTGTCTCAAAAAGAAAAAAAAACTAAAAAACCAAAACCATCTTATTTATGGCCTCGCTTCTTGCCTTGGAAAAACTAACTTATCTTTGCTTAACTCTCTAAACCTCTTTCTCTCTCTGTAATTTTCTGAGCAGTTCCTTCCTCTTCATTTATTCTTAGACATAGTTCCAGGTACCCTGAAACACCTTGAGATTTGTCAGTATTCCTGTGATTCTTCAACCCATTGTTTATACAACACTAGTTCTAAAATACCATTGCAGGAGGTTTGTAGGGAAGGTGGGGATGGTTAATGGGTACAAAAACAAAATGAATAAGACCTATTTGATAGCACAATAGGGTGACTATAGTCAATAATAACTGTATATTTTAAAATAGAGAATGTAATTGGATTATTTGTAACTCAAAAGGATAACTGCTTGAGGAATAGACATTCTCCATGACATGCTTATTTCTCATTGCATGACTGTATCAGAACATCTCATGTACCCCATAAATACATACACCTACTGTGTACCCACAGAAATTTGAAAAAATGGATTTTAAAATTAATAAATAGAATGTCGTTGCAACATCTTCTTCCCAGCCAAGAAAAAAGCTCTACATGCTAAAATGTGTTTGAATGTATTTACCATACCCTTACCCTTTTTTTTTTTTTTTTTTTTGTGGGGGGAGACAGAGTCTTGCTCTGTCACCAGGCTAGAGTGCAATGGCGTGATCTCAGCTGACTGCAACCTCCACCTTCCTCAGCCTCCTGAGTAGCTGGGACTACAGCCACGCACCACCATGCCCAGCTAATTTTTTTTTTTTTTAAATTTTAGTAGAGACGGGGTTTCACCATATTAGCCAGGATGGTCTCCATCTCCCCATCTCGTGATCTGCCCACCTTGGCCTCTTAAAGTGCTGGGATTACAGGCGTGAGTCACCGTACCCGGCCCATACCCTTAACTTTTTAAATATGGAGTTATAACCAGCTACATACATCATCACATCTTTATATCATATTTCAGAAACTTTATGTAAAATCTTTGGTTATTTTTTAATTTTCAAGGAGTGCTTCACTATTAATCTCTGAATGTTGATCTCTAGTTGGATGTTAATTTTGGGATTTTCTCTCACAGCTTTATGGGGAATTTGCTGACCCATTTAAACTTGCAGAGTGCAAACTTGCAATAATTCATTGTGCCGGTTATTCAGACCCTATATTGGTGCAGACACTTTGGCAAGATATCATAGAGAAAGGTAAGTGTTCAGTTATAGGTATGTTAGCATACGTTATGTAGTGACTTGGTGGAGGAATGCAAGCTGCTAGTAACTAATATAATGCAAGCTGCTAGTGGCTCATGAAAATTGTGTATACCTAAGAAGAGAGTAAGTGGAAGTCACCTGGGTATGGTGGAGGATGATCATACACAGAATGACCCAAGTGAATATTCGGGAGAATACTCAGTGAAAAGGTTATTTAATTTATATTATTTGTGCTGCCTTATAAAAGATACTGAGACACTCACCTCAGAATCTAATAACCAGTATAACCTGGTAAGACATGAGAGTATCTCAGACAATAACAGAAACACCAAATCTGTTAATCATATTAATGTGACTATCTGTTCTAAAGTATTTTGAACCTTGAAACAGAATTAAATAACCAATGTAAACATTTCACATTAAAAGTAATTTGGGTTTCAAATGACATGTCTTTTTGTTACAGAATTGAGTGACAGTGTGACATTGAGCTCCTCGGATAGAATGCATGCTCTTAGTCTCAAGATTGTTCTCCTTGGCAAAATTTATGCTGGCACACCACGCTTCTTTCCTTTAGGTAAGCTGTGATCTTAGGTGCAGTCACGTATTTTCTGTTCTGATGGTTTTCTCCGTTGATATGGACAAATAACGATCTTTCGAGTAAAATAAAGAGTTTCTTTGCTATTTAGTTCAGCACTTTAATTCTGCCTCTCCGGAAAGACTTCCAAAGAATGGCAGAATTTGTTAATGAAGAGTTGAGTATGAAACTTTCTGTGACTAACTTTCCAAGTTTATATTATCTATCTTAGGATTGTGCTGACTGACAAACTATGATTATATTGTTGGTAACCCTTACAAGTTTCTGAAGAGAAAAGAAAAACGTTTGATGTTTTTGTGCATAGGTAATCTGTGATTGATTCAACTGTTCTTTTTTTATGTTGAGGGCATGTTTTTCTTTAAAATAGCAAATAATTATGTTAAAACTTAGTGTTTGAATCCCTTTCTTAATGAGATATGGTGGCTATAATTTTTAAATAAGGTAGCTAATTATGAGCTATTTGCCAACCTACAAGTGTTTTCCTCAGTGGTAAAACAATAGAAGCAACATAAATACATCCATAAATTAGAATATTAACTACTTTTGTGTTATTTAAAAATATTGAGAGACATGAAAATCCTCACAATATAACTTTTTTTTTTTTTTGAGACAGAGGCTTTCTCTGTCGCCCAGGCTGGAGTGGAATGATGCCATCTCGGCTCACTGCAACTTCTGCCTTCCAGGTTCAAGCAGTTCTCCTGCCTAGCCTCCCAAGTAGGTGGGATTACAGGTGCCTGCAACCACGCCTGGCTAATTTTTTGTATTTTTATTAGAAATGAGGTTTCCCCATGTTGTCTAGGCTGGTCTCAAACTCCTGGCCTCAGGTGATCCGCTTGCCTTGGCCTCCCAAGGTGCTGGGATTAAAGGTGTTCGCCACTGTGCCCAGCCTAATTTTTTTTTTTTTTTTTTTTTTTTCAAATGAGCATTCAAACTTGTTTACAGACCATCTCTGACTTAGGGTCTATTCCCTCTGGACATAGTCAGAAATAAAACCATTTTATTCATACCCTTACTTCTTGTAGGTATAATATGGAAACGGTTCCCTTTCCATACCATTTTATTGATCCTAAAAATAAAGAGAAATAAAAGAGCAAATACATACTTTATATAAATGTTTATAAGTGTGTGAAACTGGTACTTTTGATAGTTGTTTTAAAAAACACTGCACCGTGGCTGGGCATGGTGGCTCACAGGTGTAATCCCAGCACTTTGGGAGGCCGAGGCGGATGGATCGCTTGAGCCCAGGAGTTCGAGACCAGCCTGGGCAACATGGCAAAACCCTGTCTCTACAAAAAAATAGGAAAATTATCCAGGCATGGTGGCATGCGCCTGTGGTTCCAGCTACTCGGGAGGCTATGGTGGGAGGATCACTTGAGCCTGGGAGGTGAAAACTGCAGTGAGCTGAGATCGAACCACTGCACTCCAACCTCAGTGACACAGTGAGACCCCATTTCAATAAATAAATAAATAACACTGTATTGTACATAGTTCTTTTTAAGGAATTTTCATTTTAATTTAGAAATAATCATGTGGGCTTTGTGTGGTGGCTCACACCTGTAATCTCAACACTTTGGAGAGGCAAAGGCAGGAAGATTGCTTGAAGCCAGGAGTTTGAGACCAGCCTGGGCATAGCAAGCCCCGTCTCTACAAAAAAAATTAAGATTAGCTAGGCATGGTAGCACGTGCCTATAGTCCTAGCTAATCAGGCTGAGTCAGGAGGATTTCTATGTTTTATTTATATATATATATATTTTTCTTTTGATAGAGAAGGGATCTCATGATGTTGCCCAAGCTAGTCTTGAATTAGCCACGCCTAGCTAATTTTTTTGTATTTTTAATAGAGGCAGAGTTTCACCATGTTGGCCAGGCTGGTCTCGAACTCCTGACCTCAGGTGATCTGCTCACCTTGGCCTCCCATAGTGGGATTATAGGTGCGAACCACCACGCCTGGCCATAACTATAAATTTGGCTGTTACTGTTTATGATAAGATAGGCAGTTAAAAGTAAGAATGAGGCCACAGTTAGAACTGTCAAATAAATCTAGGGGTGGGGCATTAAAAAACACATTTAATATTTCTGAAATCAGGATGCAGTTGCCCTTTTCTGAAAAGCTGTTAAAGTGAGGAAACCTATTTTTTTTTTAATACTGTTACTAAAAAAAATTATCAGTGAAGTCCTCTTCAATATTGGGATCGTGAATCGTCTCTGTTTTCTTCTTATATCTTTCTGAGTTTTCTAGGTTCTGTAATTTTAATTTTAGGACATTTTCATCATCCCAAAAAGAAACTCTGTGCTCATTAGTTGTCACTTCCCATTCCTTCACACCCTCCAGCCCTAGGCAGCCACTAATCTACTTTAGATTTGCCTGTTCTGGTATATATCTTACTTTTATTTAAAAAAAACTTTTTTTTATTTTAAGCTGAGAGTGATGGTGCACACTTGTAGCCCCAGCTTACTTGGGAGGTTGAGGTGGGAGGATTGAGCTCAGGATTTCAAGGCTGTCGTGCACTGTAGTTGCTCCTATGAATAGCCACTATTTCTAGTCTGGGCAACATAGCAAAAAAAAACCCCGCCCCAAAAAATTGCAATTGGATTTCAGAAGATATCCCCCTAGAAACTATTCAGTTATGAATAAGACCTACCTTTTAGTATCAAGAGCTAAAAATCCAAATTTCCGATCTTTTTTTTTCTTCCCAGATTTTATCGTACAGTTTTTAGAACAGCAGGTTTGTACTTTGAACTGGGATGTGGGCTTCGTAATACAGACAATGAATGAAATTGGAGTACCATTACCTAGACTACTAGAAGTTTATGATCAGTTGTTCAAATCACGGGTAAGGAAAATATTAAATAACATAAAATTATTTTCTTTAATTAAAGTAACTTTGTAGATATAGAGTGGGGTATTTTGATTGCATTTTTGTATCTTATCACTTAGTCTAATTACACTTGGTTGAGTCTTGGAAATTATGCTTTTGACTTTTTAAACTGATAATGAGACTTGCTTTCCTGTATATCATGATTAAAATGAAATATTATTTTTGAATATTAATAAATATGCTTTACTCTTGGTGGAAGAGGCTAAACCAAGGTGTGGGCTAAACTCATTACATTAAGAATCATCATTTGCTTTAAAAGAACAAGATTACATTGTATTTATTTACTATAACCTCATCTAAAATATCAGTGCTTAAAGATCCTTCTCACCCTGCTGAACCTTATCAGACTATATGTTTTGTAATTTTTATGCTAAGGATAAAAGATCCAAATAAAAACTTGTCAAAGTAGATTGTGTCTTTTATAGCAGCATCACACAGGGCTTTACAACATTAGCCTGTGATGGAAATGAGCAGGTAACTGTAGTATCTCCATCTTATATTGCAAAAAACAAGAGCAGAGATGTTAAATAACCTGCTTAAGTCACATGGCTAGTAACTGGTGAAGCCAGACCTAGAATTAAGTTTCTGTTACTGCTAGTTTAGTCTCTTTATGATGTCAGACTAAATCTGCATAGGTTCAAAGTAAAAGTGGTGTCACAACCCATAGAAAGAAAGATTTTTCTCTTATCTCAGATTCCTAAGCAGGACATTTACATGCCCTGCAAAGTAGATTGGTATATCAAATATGCCTCCTAAGTAATATCATAGTGTTGTTAATTAATAAGTTTTTAATGTTGTTTGAAATATTAACTATAATCAGATATATAATTTAGTAGCCATGTAATATTAAATGCTTTTTAATAGCAATAAGTTTTGCATGGATCCTGATGTCTACTTTAGTATAAATGATTTAAATAATCAATTGACACAATTTGCCTCACATTTCATTATGTATATTTCTTCATAGGATCCATTCTGGAACAGAATGAAGAAGCCACTGCACCTTTTGGATTGTATACATGTATTATTGACAAGATATGTTGAGAATCCCAGCCAAGTTTTAAATTGTGAAAGGTACTTATGAATTAAATATTGGATCAGCAAAAGCTTTTAAATGCTTCTAATAAATACCTGGGTAAAAAATTTGAAGAGAAGATGGGAAGATTCTTGTGTATATTAGCAATAACTATTTGAATGATATTGATCACCATGTATGAAAAATAGGAGTTTTTTCCATTTTCAACCCTTGTCCTAAATCCTTTCTACAGCTGAACATACATAATGTATTCTTCTACTTTAGATTAGTGACCTAGGACCAAAACATTTCAATTATGTCTTTGTGATATTATTGGCCATTTAAGGGATATTCTTTTGAAAAAGAATATTAGCAGGAATCATCTCTTACTGCTTTCTTCTCATTGTAAAAATCTTCAGGCCGGGCGTGGTGGCTCACACCTGTAATCCCAGCACTTTGGGAGGCTGAGATGGGCGGATCACGAGGTCAAGAGATCGAGACCATCCTGGCTAACACGTGAAACCCCGTCTCTACTAAAAATACAAAAAAATTAGCTGGGCGTGGTGGCGGGCACCTGTAGTCCCAGCTACACGGGAGGCTGAGGCGGGAGAATGGCGTGAACCCAGGAGGCAGAGGTTGCAGTGAGCCGAGATCGCGCCACTGCACTCCAGCCTGAGTGACAGAGCGAGACTCTGTCTCAAAAAAAAAAAAAAAATCTTCAAATGGAACCCACCTACCCCCAAGTTTTCTTTTTTACTTTATTTCTTATTTACTTAATCACATGGTCTTTCCTCTTCTGTGAGAATTAAAGTTGCCAGAAGTTGGTGGGGAAGAAGTCCTGCAGGAGGAAATGTTTGTAAATGTGTAATTAATCATGTGTCTTTTTCGTTGTAGGAGAAGATTTACAAATCTCTGCCTGGATGCTGTTTGTGGTTACCTTGTTGAGCTCCAGTCTATGAGCTCGTCAGTAGCAGTACAAGCCATCACTGGGAATTTTAAATCTCTTCAAGCTAAATTAGAACGGCTTCATTAATTACTGTGATATACTTTCATCCATTTTATGATCTGTAAAATAAAAACTCAGCTGGGTCCAGATATCAGGTGTTCTAAATCTAAGAATGTAAGAACAATCTTAATAGAAATATGTTTTTAATAAGTGGCTACTATCTACAAATAGTACCTTTGCTAAATGAATTCTTTTTTATGACTATTTTGTTTTTTAGTAATTGGGTGAAAAAACAACTGAAATGAGATTATTTATTATTTTAACATAAGGATTAAAAAAATTTAGAAACTCTTATTTTGAATTGTACTGCAGGCAGAAATTTCGAATTTATATTATTCATTTTCAAGTTAGTCCAAGGATATTGGCATTAAAACTCCACTAGGCGGCCAGGCACAGTGACTTACACCTGTAATCCCAGCACTTTGGGAGGCCAAGGTGGGCGAATCACGAGGCCAAGAGTTTGAGACCAACCTGGCCAACATGGTGAAACCCCATCTCTACTAAAAATACAAAAAAAATAGCCAGGTGTGGTGGCGGGCGCCTGTAATCCCAGCTACTCGGGAGGCTGAGGGAGGCGAATCACTTGAACCCGGGAGGCAGAGGTTTCAGTGAGCCAAAATCGCGCCATTGCACTCCAGCCCAGGCAACAGGGCAAGACTCTGTCTCAGAAAACAAAAAAACCTCAAATAGGCTAAGCAGATCCATTCCCATAATAGTGGATTCTAAAACCGTCCTTAAATAGGCAAATAACTGACTTTTTCAAAACTTTTTTTAGGTGTTGGGTTCACCCTTGAAAGAACTGTCCTCTAACAACTGGTTTTGTCAGTTAAAGCCCTTGAGAATTGACATAGCTATATACCTGGTTGAGCAGGTGATAAAACTTGTAACTAATGTTGTGTCCTGAAAACCTACACAGGGAGGTACTGTTTTCCTTTAGTGTCTACCTGGCTGCTTGGCCTTGTGACTACTGATCCCATTAGAGCAGTGGGTCTCAAAGTATGTGCTCCAAACCAGAAGCATCAGCATCAGCATCAGCATCACCTAGGAATTTGTTAGAAATGCAAATTCTCGAGCCCCAACCCAGACCTACTGAATCAAAAACGTGGGGGATGAGGCCCTGCTTTCTATGTTTTAACAAGCTCTCCAGGAGATTTTCGTGCATGTCAAATTTGAAAGCCACTGCAGTAAAGGATACTGCTACCTTCCATAGTTTATGGACTGAGCTACCTATCTGGCTCCTCCTCTGTGAATAACCACACACACGAATTTTGCCCAAGGCACACAATATATAAAGCAAAACTGTTAGTAATGTACTTTTTAATTATTCCTTAACAAAATAGAATAACCAAACCAAATGCTTCAAAGTAATAGCAACAAGAGAGAAGAAGAGTGGGAATGACCAGAGCTAACAAAACACTCTATTCCTTTCTCTCTCTTTTTTTTTTTTGGAGACAGAATCTCACCCTGTAGCCCAGCCTGGAGTGCAGTGGTGCGATCCCGGCTCACTGCAACCTCTGCCTCACAGGTTTGAAGCAATTTGCCTGCCTCACCCTCTCGAGTAGCTGGGATTGCAGGTGTGCGCCACCATACCCAGCTAATTTTTGTATTTTTAGTAGAGATGAGTTTCACCATGTTGGCCAGGCTGGTCTTGAACTCCTGACCTCAAGTGATCTGCCCGCCTCCACCTCCCAAAGTGTTGAGATTACAGACGTGAGCCAACGTGCCTGGCCTATTCCCTTCTCTCTTTATGCTACCACAAATAATTACCTTCTGTTTATTGTAAGTGATGCATGTCTAACAATTTGTACAATACATTTTGAATATATTTTTCCTTCCATTATTGTCTTTTCCCAAGACCATAGGGTTGCCTTCTCTACATTTGTTCTCTTAGAATTCAGCTCCCTTTTCCCTATAATCTTCTAATGTAGAATATTTAATAGAATGCCAGAACGTCACTCAGTGGGTACTACTACCTCTTATTTTCCAACTTTTCAGTTTCTTAAGTTTAGCGTTTTTTGAATATGTAAAGTGAATGTATGCGATACATTAATTTGTTTTATAAATTTAAAATTCTGTCATGTCTACTTAAAAGGAAGGCCTTGTCTGAATGTTGTAATTTAGGTCTGACTCCAGTTCTGCTAGAGATAAGAACTTCATTTTTGTTTTAAGCACATCTACATACTAGCAATATGTTGTTATATATACTCAGCTCACAACATTGAAAGTACATGTTTTAAAAGGGCTGTAGGCTTCCATGGTTAGATGGTCTGTTAGAGTCAGAAATCTGAACACTGTCCTTTTATTCACACAGCATGCTTTGAGAGGTTTTAGGAATTCCAGCCCCACAACAGATGCTTGCAATACCTTTTGGGGGGTAAGATTCCTAACAGAGAAGAAATTAGGTCCCCTCATTTTTACCCTTGGAACAGTGTTTCTAAAACTTTCACATTCAGAACAATCAGCCGGATAGCCTGTTATGACAGATTCTTGAGTTCCATCTGTAGTGTCATGCTGATCCTGGCAGTCAGTGGATCAGAGTTGGAGTAGCATTTATCCACTGTGTTAGTATACTTTGTACTTGGTGTTTGTTCAACACATTACTTTTTTGAATTTTTTTGTTTTTTCAAGACAAGGGCTTGCCCTGGAGTGCAGTGGCATGATCTTGGCTCACTGCAGCCTCGAGCTCCTGGGCTTAACTCAGTCTTCCCACCTCATCCTCTTAAATAGCTGGGACTACAGGCACGTGCTGCTACACCCTGCTATTGTTTGTTTGTTTGTTTGTTTGAGACTGAGTTTTGCTCTTGTTGCCCAGGCTGGAGTGCAATGGCACAATCTTGGCTCACCACAGCCTTTTTTATGAGACTGAGTTTTGCTCTTGTTGCCCAGGCTGGAGTGCAATGGCACGATCTTGGCTCACCACAACCTCCGCTTCCTGGGTTCAAGCAATTCTTCTGCCTCAGCCTCCCGAGTAGCTGAGATTACAGGCATGCGCCACCATGCCTGGCTAATTTTTTTTTGTATTTTTAGTAGAGATGGGGTTTCACCATGTTGGTCAGGCTGGTCTTGAACTCCTGACCTCAGGTGATCCACCCCCCTTGGCCTCCCAAAGAGCTGGGATTACAGGCATGAGCCACTGCGCCTAGCCCCCCCCCACCCCGCCCCCCCCCCCACTTTTTTTTTTTTTTTAATTTTTTTTGTAGCCAAAAGATCTCACTCTGTTGCCCAGACTGCTCTCAAAACTCCTGGCCTTAAGTGATTCCCCTGCCTCAGTCTCCCAAAGTGCTGGGATTATAGGCATGAGCCACCATGCCTGTCCATTATTTCTTTATAGTGACTATTATATGTAGGCAATGTATAATTGGTAGAACATAGTCTATGAAACAGTGCGTTAATTGCGGGCAGTGAAGAATCATTGAAGTTGTGAAATTTGTATTTTAACTAGATCATTGTAGTATGGCAAAACGGTTAGGAAAGAGAAAGCTATCTGACTGTTTACGCTATGAGATACTGACTGATGTACATGTACATTTAGTGTTTCTTTAGGTATACCTGACTTATTCATTGAACACCTATCCACTGATCTCAAAAGTATTCCTCAGGGTAGTCTCCATTCCTGTCATTTTTCCTCCTATTCATGAGACGGAAAAATTATTACCATGGTACAGAGTTGTATCAAGGAAATGAAGAACTAGAACATTGAATTGAAAGGTTTTGAAAGGGTTCACAATTTCTTTTCACTTTCTATTAATGTCTTCTTTTAAATTAAGAATAAAACTTTTTTCTAATATTTTAAGTCCTCCATTAAATCATAGAAACTCTTCTGAGCTTCATTTTCCTCATATATAAATGAGATTGAAGCCAAATAATAAAACTTTAAAAATCAATCAAGGGCCAGGGGCAGTGTCTTACACCTGTAATCCCAGAACTTTGGGAGGCCAAGGCAGGTAGATCACCTGAGGTCAGGAGTTTGAGACCAGCCTGACCAACATGGTGAAACCCCGTCTCTACCAAAAATACAAAAAAGTTAGCCAGGTGTGGTGGTGGGTGCCTGTAGTCCCAGCTACTTGGGAGGCTGAGAGGCATGAGAATCACTTGAACCTTGGAGACGGGGGTGCAGTGAGCTGAAATCTCACACCACTGCACTCCAGCCTGGGCGACAGAGGAAGACTTGGTCTCAAAAACAAAACAAAATCAATTTACCTTGTGGGATCCGGGATCCCCATGTATGTTTTCAACCCACATTAGAAATGACCCCCTAAAGCACCTCTGTCAAAACAACCAACCCTGAACTCATCCCTCTCTGCCCTCTGCCCACTCTTGTTCTTCCTTGTTTTCTACCTCTTTATTGTCTCAAATAGAAAATATGAAAATCATTACATTGTCCTCCCTTCAAAACCAGTTTTTAAGCAAGTCTACTTGATATCCCCCATATCTGCCCAATTGTCTCATTACTTTAGGCTTTCAGGGTGGATTAAAGTTACTCTGTTTCACTTGGATGCTTAAAACAGTGTCAGAGTGGTCTTTTTAAAATCTAAATTTAGCCCTTGAGACGCAGCTTGAGCTTGAGGCATGCAGGGCTGGAGACACAGCAGACCTTCAACCCAGAGCAATGTGAGGTGGTGAGCAAAAAAATGGAAAGGAAACAATAGAATAAAAAAGTTGGGGCCGGGCACAGTGGCTTACGCCTGTAATCCTAGCACTTTGGGAGGCCGAGGCAGGCAGATCACCTGAGGTTGGGAGATCGAGACCAGTCTGATCAACATGGAGAAACCCTGTTTCTACTAAAAATACGAAAATGAGCTGAGTGTGGTGGTGCATGCCTATAATCCCAGCTACTCAGGAGGCTGAGGCAGGAGAATTGCTTGAACCTGGGAGACAGAGGTTGTGGTTAGCCAAGATCGCGCCACTACATTCCAACCTGGGCAACAAGAGCGAAACTCCATCTCCAAAAAAAAAATTGATGCAGAGCCTGAAGAATTTGTAGTGGAAAAAGTACTGGATCAATGTGTGATGTATGGTAAGGTAGAGCATTTCCTGATGTGGAAGGGATTTATAGATGCTGAAAGTACTTGGGAACCTGAAGAAACTTAAGCTTGTCAAGAGTTACTTGGAACATTTAATTCTCAAAAAAGCTGTTAAAGAAAAAGATGATACAAGAAGAAAATATTTACCTGACAGTTGGATAACATAAAATCAAGGAAAGAGATACTGCAGACAAACCAAGAGACCTTGATCCTGAAAAAAATAATTGGCTATGCAGACAGCAGTGGAGAATTGATGATACTCATGAAATGGAAAATTCAGATAAAGCAGACTTGGTGTTAGCAAAAGAACAAAATATGAAGTGTATTTAAAACCGGGCTCTTGCTTTTTGCTTTACTAATGTGAAGAAATAACTGCATTCTAATAAAAATCAAGTTTGATATGTTCATTTTGAAAGTAGTTCGGGTTATGGCTGGGCACGGTGGCTCACATCTGTAATCCCAGCACTTTGAGAGGCCAAGGTGGATCACCTGAGGTCGGGAGTTCGAGACCAGTCTGACCAATATGGAGAAACCCCATCTCTACTAAAAATACAAAATTAGCCAGGTGTGGTGGTGCATGCCTGTAATCCCAGCTACTTGGGAGGCTGAGGCAGGAGAATCACTTGAACCCAGGAGGCAGAAGTTGCAGTGAGCCGAGATCGTGCCATTGCACTCCAGCCTGGGCAACAAGAGTGAAAGTCCATCTCAAAAAAAAAAAAAAGTAATTTGGGTTCATGACCTGCCTCATCAACATGGTGAAACTCTGTCTCTACTAAAAGTACAAAAATTAGGCCAGGCACAACGGCTCACGCCTGTAATCCCAGCACTTTAGGAGACCGAGGCAGGCAGATCACCTGAGGTCAGGAGTTCAAGACTAGCCTGGCCAACATAGTGAAACCCCGTCTCTACTGACAAATATGAAAATTAGCCAGGTGTGGTGGCGGGCACCTGTAATCCCAGCTACTCAGGAGGCTGAGGCAGGAGAATAGCTTGAACCCAGAAAGTGGAATTTGCAGTGAGCCGAGATCATGCCACTGCACTCCAGCCCAGGTGACACAGCGAGACTCCATCTCGGGAAGAAAAAAAAAAATTAGCCAGGCGTGGTAGTACATGCCTGTAATCCAGTCACTTGGGAGGCTGGGGCAAGAGGATAGCTTGAAACCGAGAGGCAGTGGTTGCCGTGAGCCGAGATCATGCCACTGCACTCCAGTCCAGGTGACAGATTGAGACCCTGACTCAAACAAAAATAAATAAAAGTAGTTTGGGGAGAGTCATTGGGATTTTGTTTTGTTTGCATCAATAGCACTGGTTCCTTTCAACAAATGAAAGCTTTCTGTGGTTGCTTCCCTTATCGGAAAAGAATGTTTGATACGATGGCATATTATTTCCTTGGCATTAGAGAACAGCTTTTCTAGATGTCGAGGGAAATTTCCGTAGTCATTACTCAATTAGAATTTGTTATCATATACTTAGGGACCATTGTGGTTTGTGTGTGTGTGTATACATAATATGGATATATAAACATTTTTCTTTTGTTGTTGTTTTTGAGACGAAGTCTTGCTCTTGTCCCCCAGGCTGGGGTGGAATGGTGCGATCTCGGCTCACTGCAACCTCCGCCTCAGCTCCCTGTAGCTGGGATTACAGGCGCCCACCACCACACCTGGCTAATTTTTGTATTTTTAGTAGAGATGGGGTTTCACCTTGTTGGCCAGGCTGGTCTTGAACTCCTGACCTTGGCATCCCAAAGTGCTGGGATTACAGGCTTGAGCCACCGTGCCTGGCCGTCTTTTGTTGTTTTTAACCATTCACCAAAACAAAAAATTATGAGTAAGCCCATATTTCTGAGATGCCATCATTCAGAGGATCCTACGAAATAAATCACTTCATGTTAAATTGAAAATTTTCCTGAAGTCATGACATTAAATAGATGATTCTTTAATTAATTGCATAATTTAAATTGGATATTTTAATTTATTTATGTATTTATTTTGAGATGGAATCTCACTCTCACCCAGGCTGGAGTGCAGTGGCATGATCCTGGCGCACTGTAATCTCCACCTCCTAGGTTCAAGCGATTCTCCTGCCTCAGCCTCCTGAGTAGCGGGGACTACAGGCATGCACCACCACACCTGGCCAATTTTTGTATTTTTAGTAGAGACGGGGTTTCACCATGTTGGCCAGGCTGGTGTTGAACTGTTGACCTCAAGTGATCCTCCCGCCTTGGCCTCCCAAAGTGCTGGGATTACAGGCATGAGCCAGCATGCCCAGCCAAATTGGATATTTTAAAAGCACCTGATATGGTTTGGCTATGTCCCTACCCAAATCTCATCTTGAATTCTCATGTGTTGTGGGAGGGACCCAGTGGGAGGTAATTGAATCATGGGGGCAAGTCTTTCCTGTGCTGTTAAGATAGTAAATTAATCTCCTGAGATCTGATGGTTTTATAAAGAGGAGTTCCCCTGCACAAACTCTTTCTATGCCTGCTGCCATTCAGGTAAGGCATGACTTGTTCTTCCTTGCCTTCCACCATGATTAAGAGGCCTCCCCAGCCACGTGTAACTGTAAGTCCATTAAACCCTCTTTCCTGTATAAATTACCCAGTCTCAGGTATTCTTTTTTTTTTTTTTTTTGAGATGCCCTCTCTGTCGCCCAGAGCATGATCTTGGCTCACTGCACCCTCCGCCTCCTGGGTTCAAGCAATTATCCTGCCTCAGCCTCCTGAGTAGTTGGGACTACAAGCCCTCACCAGCATGCCAGGCTAATTTTTGTAGCAGAGACGGGGGCGGGGGGGCAGTTTCACCGTATTAGCCTGGCTGGTCTCGAACTCCTGACCTTGTGATCCACCCACCTTGGCCTCCCAAAGTGCTGGGATTACAGGTGTGAGCCAGGGTATGTCTATCAGCAACATGAAAATTGACTAATATAGTAAGTTAGTACCAGTAGAGTGGGGCATTGCTGAAAATATATCTGAAAATGTGGAAGCGCCTTTGGAACTGGGTAACACACAGAGTTTGGAACAGTTTGGAGGGCTTAGAAGAAGACAGATACCCTAAATCATCTCTCTCAAGTTCAAGGTTCCACAAATTTCTAGAGCAGGGGCAAAATGCCACCAGTCTCTTCACTAAAACATAACAAGAGTCATCTTTGTCATCTTTGCTCCAATTCCCAACAAGTTCCTCATTTACATCTGAGACTAGGTCAGCCTGGACCTTATTGTCTATATTGCTATCAGCATTTTGGGCAAAGCCATTCAACAAGTCTCTAAGTAGCTTTTAACTTTCCCACATTTTCTGAGGAGAAATTCAAGCTGGCTGCAGAAATTTGGATAAGTAACCAGGAGATGAATGTTAATCACATGTCTCCAGGGCATGTTAGAGGTCTTCACGGCAGCCCCACCCATCACAGGCCCAGAGGCCTAGGAGGAAAAAATGGTTTCATGGTCCCAGCCCAGGATTCCCATGCTGTATGCAGTCTAGGGAGTTGGTGCCCTGTATCCTGGCCGCTCCACTCATGATGAAAAGGGGCCAAAGTACAGCTTTGGCTGTGGCTTCAGAGGGTACAAGCCCCAAGCCTTGGTAGCTTCCACATGGTGTTGAGCCTGCGGGTGCACAGAAGTCAATAATTGAGGTTTGGAAACCTTTGGCTAGATTTCAGAAGTTGTATGGAAATGCCTGGATGCCCAGGCAGAAGTTTGCTGCAGGGGCGGGGCCGTCATGGAGAACCTCTGCTAGGGCAGTGCAGAAGGGAAATGTGGAGCTGCAGCCCCCACATAGAGTCCCTACTGGAGCACTGCTTAGTGGAGCTGTGAGAAGAGGGCCACTGTCCTCCAGACCTCAGAATGGTAGATCCACTGACAGCTTGCACCGTGCACCTGGTAAAGCCGCAGACACTCAATGCCAGCTCATGAAGGCAGCCGGGAGGGAAGCTGTACCCTGCAGAACCACAGGTGAAGCTGTCCAAGACCATGGGAACTCACCTCTTGCATCAGTGTTACCCGGATGTGAGACATGAAGTCAAAGGAGATCATTTTGGAGCTTTAAGATTTGACTGCCCAGCCTGGCGCAGTGGCTCATGCCTGTAATCCCAGCACTTTGGGAGGCAGAGGTGGGTGGATCACTTGAGGTCAGGAGTTTGAGACCAGCCTGGCCAGCATGGTGAAACCCCGTCCCTACTAAAAATACAAAAAATTAGCTGGGTCTGGTGGCATGTGCCTCTAATCCCAGCTGCTTGGGAGGCTGAGGCAGTAGAATTGCTTGAACCTGGCAGGTGGAGGTTGCACTGAGCCGAGATCGCCCATTGCATTCTAGGCAGAGTGAGACTCTGTCTCAAAAAAAAAAAAAAAAAAAAAAGATTTGATTGCCCTTCTGGATTTTGACTTGGATGGGGCCTGTAGTCCCTTTGTTTTGTCCAATTTCTCCCATTTGGAATCTGTATTTACCCAATGCTTGTACCCCCATTGTATCTAGGAAGTAACTAACTTGCTTTTGATTTTACAGGCTCATAGCTGGAAGGGACTTACCTTGTCTCAGACAAGACTTTGGACTGTGGACTTTTGAGTTAATGCTGAAATGAGTCAAGACTTTGGGGGACTGTTGGGAAGGCATGATTGGTTTTGAAATGTGAGGACATAAGATTTAGGAGGAGCCAGGGGTGGAATGATATGGTTTGGCTGTTTCCCCACCCAAATCTCATCTTGAATTCCCATGTGTTGTGGGAGGGACCAAGCGTGAGGTAATTGAATCATAGGGGCAAGTCTTTCCTGTGCTGTTCTTGTGATAGTGAATAAGTCTCATGAGAGATGATGATTTTATAAAGAGGAGCTCCCCTGAACAAGCTCTCTCTTTGCCTGCTGCCATCGTCGTATGATGTGACTTGCTCCTCCTTGCCTTCCACCACGATTGTGAGGCCTCCCCAGCCACTTGGAACTGCAAGTCCATTAAACCTCTTTCTTTTGTAAATTGCCCCATCTCAGGTATGTTTTATCAGCAGTGTGAGTATGGACTAATACAGCACCTAATCAGAATCTATACATGTAGTCATAAACATAACGGTTTATTTACAGAATTCCTGAAAGGAAAAATTTTATCACTGCCAACAACCTCCCCACCCAGAAGAGGAAACTAGACAAAGCCTGGTGTGTTTTAAACAAGACTAAAATGAACATGTAAAGATTCATCTCGTGAACATTTTCTTTACAAAAAGTTGAAATCCCTGTGCTATGTTGACTCAATGGTCATAATTCATGGACGATCTGAGGCTCGGTTCATGGAAACCTAATCAGATGGTTAGAGATGGTTGCAGTTTAGGACCTGGAAGAACAAAGCTTTATCTTAAACTATTGATCTGGATGTTTTTTCTTTATCCCTGCTCATCCCTTACACTCTTTTCTATATTCATTTTACTGGTTCACCAGAAGCCAGGAAAAATAATTTTGTAGTAGTCAGAGTGTTATTCCAATTGTATATTGTTTATTGTGAATACTGGTGAACAGTGGTCAGGAAGTAGTTTTATATTCCTTTAAAAAATGTAGCCAGGTATGGTGGCTCATGCCTGTAATCCCAGCACTTTGGGAGGCCAAGGGGGGGTGGTGAATCATTAGGTCAGGAGTTCGAGACCAGCCTGACCAAAATGGTGAAACCCCATCTCTACTAAAAAACACAAAAATTAGCCAGGCATGGTGGTGGGCACCTGTAATCCCAGCTACTCAGGAGGCTGAGTCAGGAGAATTGCTTGAACCTGGGAGGCAGAGGTTGCACTGAGCCAAGATCACACCACTGCACTCCAGCTTGGGTGACAGAGCAAGACTCTGTCTCAAAAAAAAAAAAAAAAAATGTAACTCTAAATATACTCCTACCTTTTTCCTCAAGAAATTACAGATTCCTAGTGTGGCATTATAAGCACTGCATTGTAGTTGAGCAAAAATAAAAATAACAAAAGTCTCATGTTAGTTTTAGCAAAAGAATAATTTATTGGCCCTCAAAACTAAAATGTCCATGTATAGGCAACTTCTACCTGACTACATCCCCAGCCTCAATATTTTCAGGGCCTTCTCTAGCTCAGTTCCTCTCTTTTCATGTCACTCTGCTCTTGCAATTTGTCTACCTGTGACTCCTGGGAGAGTATGGGCAGTGTTACATCCTGTTAGCTCTAACCTGGAGATACAGTTAACAGAGAAGTCCTAGGAAGGGCTCTGATCAACGAGTCCAGCTTGAGTCATGGACTAGTCTTGGGGCATAGTGGTCATGCAAACCATATGGAATAGGAAAGAAATGCTTTCCTAAAGAATTGGATGCTGGGCATACATGTGATCTCAGCTATGCACATCAGATATAGTAGGCACCTCAGTCCACCTGCATTGCATACCATTCACTTACTGTGCTTTGATGAAAACTATAAGCTTACAGATCCAGGAAACTCAATGAACCCCAAGCAGAATAGACAAAACCACCACGGACACATCATAATCAAGCTCTCGGCAACCTAGGAATAAAAGGGAACTTAGCCTGATAAATGACACCTATGGAAAACATTCAGCTAAAATCAAACTTCATGGTTGTTGGGAACAAGGCCCCCAAAATCTGGCCATAAACTGGCCCCAAAACTGGCCATAAACAAAATCTCTGCAGCACTGTGACATGTTCATGATGGCCATAACACCCACCCTGGAAGGTTGTGGGTTTACCAGAATGAAGGCAAGGAACACCTGGCCCGCCCAGGGCGGAAAACCACTTAAAGGCATTCTTAAGCCACAAACTATAGCATGAGCGATGTGTGCCTTAAGGACATGCTCCTGCTGCAGTTAACTAGCCCAACCTATTCCTTTAATCTGGCCCATTCCTTCGTTTCCCATAAGGGATACTTTTAGTTAATTTAATATCTATAGAAACAATGCTAATGACTGGCTTGCTGTTAAAAAATATGTGGGTAAATCTCTGTTCAAGGCTCTCAGCTCTGAAGGCTGTGAGACCCCTGATTTCCCACTTCACACCTCTATATTTCTGTGTGTGTGTGTCTTTAATTCCTCTAGCACCGCTGGGTTAGGGTCTCCCCGATCAAGCTGGTCTCAGCACATGGTGAAAGAGTAAATGTCTCAAATATGCTAAAAAGGAATGTCTCTGTTCACCACTTCTATTCAATACGGTATTGAAGGTCCTGACCAGTACAATATGGCAAACAAGAAATGTAAGACATATGGTTTAGAAAAGCTTAAGTAAATGTCTTTTTTTTTTTTTTTTGAGACAGAGTATCGCTCTGTCACCCAGGATGGAGTGCAGTGGCATGATCTCAGCTCACTGCAACCTTTGCCTTCTGGGTTCAAGCAGTTCTCCTGACTCAGTCTCCCGAGTAGCTGGGACTACAGGTGCGTGCCACAATGCCCTGCTAGCTTTTTGTATTTTGAGTAGAGACAGCATTTCACCATGTTAGCCAGGATGGTCTCGAACTCCTGACCTCATGATCTGGCTGCCTCGGCCTCCCAAAGTGCTGGGATTACAGGCATGAGCCACTGCACCCGGCCAGTAAATGTGTCTTCATTGACAGACATGATTGTCTATGTAGAAAATCCTATAGAATATACAGAAAATACTATAACCAGTAAGCAGAAGTACTAGGACAAAGTTTAGCAACGTCGCAGGATATAAGGTCAATGTACAAAAATCAATTATAATTCCATGTACCACCAACAATTAATAAAAATTTATAAAATAATGATTTAAAGTGGCATCAAGGGCTAGGCATGATGGCTCCCTCCTGTAATCCCAGCACGTTGGGAGGCTGAGGTGGGCAGAACACCTGAGGTCAGGAGTTTGAGACCAGGCTGGCCAACATGGTGAAACCTCATCTCTACTAAAAATACAAAATTAGCCAGGCATGGTGGCACGTGCCTGTAATCCCAACTATTCAGGAGGCTGAGGCAGGAGAATCACTTGAACCCGGGAGGCAGAGGTTGCAGTGAGCCGAGATCATGCCATTGCACTCCAGCCTGGGCAACAGGAGCAAAACTCTGTCTCAAGAAATGTATATATATATATATATATTCGTAAAAAATAAAGTAGCATGAAGGCCAGGTACAGTTGTTTATGCCTGTAACCCCAGCACTTTGGGAGGCTAAGGTGAAGGATTGTTTGAGCTCAGGAGTGCGAGGCAGGGGAATTGCTTGAACCTAGGAGGTGGAGATTGTAGTGAGCTGAGATTGTGCCACTGCACTCCAGCCTGGAGACAGAGCAAGACTCCATCTCAAAATATATATATATATACTGTGTTTATGAGTTGAAACACTGAGTTTATTAACATTGATTCTCATCAAATTGATGTTCTGATTCAATGCAAGCCCAATCAAATTTCCAACAAATGTCCTAAAATTAGAATTTACAAGCAGATTTAAAAATTTACATGGAAATGAGAAGTACTAGAATAGCCAAAAAAAATTTTAGAAAAAGAATAAAATTGAAGAACATATACTGTGAATTTCAATATTTTATTATAAAGCTACAGTAATAATGATAATGTGGTATTGATGTAAGGATATAAATATAAATGGAATAGAATAAATACAGATTAGATATATACATATACGGACAATCAATTTTCAGCAAAGATGCGAAGCTAATTCACTGTGGGAAAGAATAGTCTTATCAACAAATGGTGCTGGAACAATTGAGTATCCAAATGGAAAAAAATTAGCCTCAACACTTACCTCACACCATATGTGAAAATTAATTTGATATGCATCATAGACCTAAATATAAGAGCTTATGCTACAAAATGTCTGAAAGAAAATGGGAAAATGGTGGAGAAAAATCCTTTTGACCTCAGGTTGGAGCAGATTTCTTTCTTTCTTTTTTTTTTTTTTGAGACGGAATTTTGCTCTTCTTGCCCAGCCTGGAGTGCAATGGCACAATCTTGGCTCACCGCAACCTCCGCCTCCTGGGTTCAAGCGATTCTCCTGCCTTAGCCTCCCAAGTAGCTGGGATTACAGGCATGCGCCACCACACCCAGCTAATTTTGTATTTTTTAGTAGAGACAGGGTTTCACCACATTCATCAAGCTGGTCTCAAACTCCTGACCTCAGGTGATCACCTGCCTCGGCCTTCCAAAGTGCTGGGATTACAGGTGTGAGCCACGGAGCCTAGCCTTCTTTCTTTTTTTTTTTTTTTTGGAGACAGAGTCTCGATCTATCACCCAGAATGGAGTGCAGTGGCGTGGTCTCAGCTCACTGCAACCTCCACCTTCTGGGTTCAAGCGATTCTCCTGCTTCAGCCTCCCGAGTAGCTGGGATTACAGGCATGCACCACCATGCACGGCTAATTTTTTTGTATTATTAGTAGAGACAGGGTTTCACCATGTTGACCAGGCTGGTCTCGAACCCGTGACCTCAGATGATCCACCCACCTCGGCCTCCCAAAGTGCTAGGATTACAGGCATGAGCCACTGCACCCAGCCAGGCAGATTTCTCAGAACACAAAAACTTTAATCAGGAAAAAGTTGCTAAATTGGATTTTGTCAAAATGAAAAACATCCGCTCTTCAAAAGAAACTGAAAAGGCAAACCACAAACTGGAATAAAATATTTACAAACTATAGATATTATAAAGTAGTTGTATCTAAAATATATATAATACTGGCCGGGCACTGTGGTTCACATCTATAATTTCAGCACTTTGGAAGGCTGAGGTGGGCAGATCACTTGAGGTCAGGAGTCCAAGCACAGCCCGGCCAACATGGTGAAACCCTGTCTCTACTAAGAATACAAAAATTGTCTGGGCGCGGTGGTGGGCGCCTGTAGTCCCAGCTACTCAGGAGGCTGAGGCAGGAGAATCGCTGCAGTGAGTGGAGATCACTCCACTGCACTCCAGCCTGGGCAAAAGAGCTAGATTCAGTCTCAAAAATAATAATAATACATAATATATTTATAATAATCTCACAATTCAATAAGGAGACAGCCCCTACCCTTCCAAAAAAAAATGGGCAAAAGATTTGGCTACTTTGTCCAAGAAGATACATGGATGGCAATAAGCACTGAGAAAATGCCCAACATTGTTACTCAGTAGAGAAAGGCAAATTGGAAGTATAATAAGATGTGTCACTACACATCCACAAGTTACTCAAATTAAAAAGATTGGCCATTTCTAGCATTGGCAAGGATGTGGAGTAACTGGAACTCATATGTTGTTAGTTTGAATACAAAATAATAGTACAGCCAATTTGGAAAACGGTTTAGGTCCGACACGGTGGCTCACGCCTGTAATCCCAGCACTTCAGGAGGTCGAAGTGGGCGGATCACCTGTGGTCAGGAGTTCAAGACCAGCCTGGTCAACATGATGAAACCCTGTCTTTACTAATAATATTTAAAAAATTAGCCAGGAGTGGTGGTGTGTGCCTGTAATCCCAGCTACTTGGGAGGCTGAGGCAGGAGAATTGCTTGAACCAGGAAGGCAGAAATTGCAGTGAGCTGAGATCACGCCATTGCACTCCAGCTTGGGCAACAAGAGTGGAACTCCATCTCAAAAAAAAAAAAAAAAAAAAAGGAAAAAAAACGGTTTGGCAGTTTCTTTTAAAGTTAACCATGTATTCATGTAACTCAGAAATCCCTAGTGATTTGCTCCTCGATAGTTACTCAAGAGAAATAAAAACCTACGTCCACAGAAAAACTTGCACAATAATGTTCAGAGCAGCTTCACTCATACTAGCCCCAAACTGGAAACAATACAAATTTCCATAATTAGATGAATAAATAATAAACTGTGGTGTATTCATGCAATGGACAACCATGGCATGATAAGCAACAATATGTTAAGTGAAATAATTAAGTAACAAAAAGAGTATCTGCACTACGACTCCATTTACTCACATTTCAAACAGAGCAAAAATAATAATAATAACCCTGCCCCATATTGTTTAGATATGTATACATAATTGGCAAAAACCATAGAGAAACAAAAGATATAATAAAATTTGGTCTAACGGGCCAGGTACAGTGGCTCATGTCTGTAATCCCAGCAATTTGGGAGGCCACAGCAGGAGGCTCACTTGAGCCTAGCAGTTTGAGACTAGCCTGGGCAACATAGCCTGGGCCCTACCTTTATTAAAAAAAAAAAAAATTAGCCACCTGGTGGTATCCCAGCAACTTGGGAGGCTGAGGTGGGAGGATCACTTGAGCCAGGGAGGTCAAGGCTGCAATGAGCTATGATGACACCACTGCATTCCAGCCTTGGTGACAGAGTGAGATTGTGTCAAAAAAAAAAAAAAAAGTCTAATGCTTACCTCCAAGGAGCACGACAAGCTAGCAATCTTCTCTGAGAAAGAGAAAGCTAGCAATCTTCTCTTTCTTGACCTCGGTGGTATTTTCATGATGTTTACTCCATATTTTATTAACTTTACATACATATTTTATATATACTTCTGTACATATACATTTTACTATTAAAATGTAGAAATAAAAAACTAAACACTATTTGACTGAATTATTATGAATCACTTAATGTCTAATATTTAAATGCTCAAGCATTTAAACATACAACTTTTTTTTTTTTTTTTGAGACTGAGTTTCACTCTTTGTTGCCCAGGCTGGAGTGCAGTGGCATGATCTTGGCTCACTGCAACCTCTGCCTCCCAGGTTCAAGCAATTCTCCTGTCTCAGCCTCCTGAGTAGCTGGGATTTACAGGTGCCCACCACCATGCCTGGCTAATTTTTGTATTTTTAGTAGCAATGGGGTTTCAACATGTTGGCCAGGCTGGTTTTGAACTCCTGACTGTCACACGCGTCCATGTGGAGAGAGACCATCAAACAGGCTTTGTGTGAGCAATAAAGCTTTTTAATCGCCTGGGTGCAGGCGGACTGAGTCCAAAAAAGGAGTCAGCAAAGGGAGATAGACAAGGGTGAGGCAGTTTTATAGGATTTGGGTAGGTAGTGGAAAATTACAGTTAAAGGGGGTTGTTCTCTTGCTGGCAGGGGCGGGGGTTACAAGGTGCTCGGTGGGGAGCTTCTGATATTCATTGTCCAGGAGAAGGAATGTCACAAGGTAATGTCATCAGTTAAGGCAGGAACCGGCCACTGACCTCCTGATCCACCTGCCTCGGCCTCCCAAAGTGCTGGGATTACAGAGGGGAGCCACCACACCTGGCCTGACTTTTTTTTTAAAGGGGAAACACTGTGTCTTGTTTACCTTTGTATCAGTTTCCCAGTCTAACAAGTAGTCTACAAGTAATTGGAGACTTACCAATTGTTTGCTGAGCAGATTAAGTTACATATTGTATAATGAAAGATAATTTGATATAATTTTAAAATTATTAATGTACTAGGTCACCTAAATGGAGACAAAAGGATATAATTATATGATTATATCACTTATAGGGAGTGATTTAAATTCACATTAATTCCTAAATTCCATGTGTTTAAAAACAAGATTTAATATCCAGACTATGGCAACACCATCTTTTACAAGTTATAGAATTTTGCAAATCAAATTATACATTGTTTTCACATTTTATCACAGTTACTATTTTTGCCAGTGTATTTGTTCTGTTCATTCATATACTGAAGAGAAAGGGCTAGAGTCTATACAACCACACCATTTCCAGTGAACACAATAATGCAGATGCTGGCATTTGTTTGTTTGTTTGTTTGTTTGTTTGTTTTGAGACAGTGTCTCACTCTGTCACCCAGGCTGGAGTGCAGTGGTGCAATCAGGGCTTATTGTAGCCTCAACCTCCCAGGCTCAAGTGATCCTCTCACCTCAGCTTCCTGAGTAGCTGGCACTACAGGCACACGCCACCATGTCTGGTTAATTTTTTTTTTTTTGTATTTAAGATGGGGTTTCACCACGTTACCCAGGCTGGTCAAGTAAAAGTGTAAACAATATTTCCATATGAAGGCAACATGATTGCATATTTTGAAAAACCAAGTGAACTACCAAAAACAATTTGATAAAATAATAGAATAAGAGAACTAGCAAAACTGCAAGGTAAATTGACTAAACTGTATTGCCACATTCCAACAATAAAAATTAGAAATTACAGTGAGATAAATCACATACATAATAATGAGAAATATTAAATATTTAATCTAGTCTCAAATGTCATCAATTGCAAGACATCATCAGTTTAAGACACCATCAGTTTATGAATTACCAAGAAAGAAAAAATGTAGGCCGGGCACGGCGGCTCACGCCTGTAATCCCAGAACCTTGGGAGGCTGAGGCAGACGGATCATGAGTTCAGGAGTTTGAGACCAGTCGGACCAACATGGGGAAACCCCGCCTTTACTAAAAATACAAAAATTAGCCGGGCGTGGTAGTGGGCGCCTGTAGTCCCAGCTACTCCGGAGGCTGAGACAGGAGAATCGCTTGAACGTGGGAGGCAGAGGTTGCAGTGAGTCAAGATTGTGCCACTGCACTCCACCCTGGGTGACAGAGTGAGACTCCATCTCAAAAAAAAAAAAAAAAAGAAAGAAAAAATGTTGCCAATTAAACTTAAACTGACAATGAATTCTCATTCTCGTCATTTAGAATGTTTATTTTGGCCGGGCGCGGTGGCTCACGCCTGTAATCCCAGCACTTTGGGAGGCCGAGGCGGGTGGATCACGAAGTCAAGAGATGGAGACCATCCTGGCCAACCTGGTGAAACCCCGTCTCTACAAAAAATACAAAAAATTAGCTGGGTGTGATGGCACGTGCCTATAGTCCCAGCTACTCAGGAGGCTGAGTCAGGAGAATCACTTGAACCTGAGAGGCAGAGGTTGCAGTGAGCCAAGATCATGCCACTGCACTCCAGCCTGGCAACAGAGTGAGACTCCATCTCAAAAAAAAAAAAAAGAAAAAAAAGAATTTTTATTTTACATTTATTGAAAGAGTTCTTTAGATTATTAAGATAGATTTTTATCATATTATTGTTGTACATTCATAAAAAGAAAACAGAAACTAAATAAATTAGTTAAGGTATATTAAAAATAATTTTATATTGATAGACTAATTCTTCTAAACCATTTTTGAATTCAGATACTGATGTCTGTTTTCTAACACAATATTGATGGGAAAGACTACACCATGACCTTGAGTGCCCCACGCCCTTGCAGGGTATGCCAAGAATGCAAGGCCCTGACCACTCCTTCCTTAGCTATTTCTTAGGGTGGTGTTTGCTGAGGTAATGTCCCAACAGTGAGCCAGCCTATTTGCCACTCACTGTAAAAATGATAAATCTCCCAGCTCAACTGTTTTCTCCTGTAACACAACCCAATTTGTCCATCTAGGCCACCTGTGTTGTCCCTGTGGGAATTGGGAGGCTTGGGAAACCTCATGAACATCACCTGAACATTCTGGCTATTGCTTTTGACTTGAAAAATGCAGCCTTTTTTCTCTAACCCCTGGAGTCTCATGTTTTCTGCCAGCATCCACCCCATGCTTAGATCCACACAATTTAACAGGTAGCTTGTTAGCTTGCGAGGAGGGTAAAATCTCAGACTCTTTAAAGACCTTAACAAATATCAACATCTGACCATCAAGAATGTTGGTGATGAGGCATTTCTTAAGGGCATTCTGTTATGGACTCAATAAATTTCTGCCAAGTGGGCGACGGCCATTCTGCAAGTTATGATGCACATGCAGAGGCAATTACTAACAAGTGTTATACAACTGATCCCAGTTTCAGATGTTAAGTTGAGAAGTAGAGGTTCCCCTACTTTTCCCCCATATTTCATCCACATTTTAGAATGGATGAAATATGCTATGGTATCCATATGGTATAATGAATATTTTTTGTTTATTCATGACTCGTTCTTTAGCTTCCTGATACATTTAAAAATTTATTATATCAAGTACCCTAATAATTAGATACCCCAAATCAGGTTGAAATCAACTGCTTTTCCATCAATGGATGAATGGTATAATGGTTAGTACTGAGTGTTAACTTGATTGGATCGAAGGATACAAAGTATTGATCTTGGGTGTGGCTGTGAGGGTGTTGTCAAAAGATACTAACATTTGAGTCAGTGGACTGAGGAAGGCAGATTCACCCTTAACCTGGTGGGCCCAATATAATCAGCTGCCAACGAATGTAAAGCAGGCAGAAAAACGTGAAAAGGATAGCCTCCCAGCCTACATCTTTCTTCCATGCTGGTTGCTTCCTGCCCACGAACATTGGACTCCAAGTTCTTCATTTGTGGGGGCTCGGACTGTCTCTCCTTGCTCCTCTGCTTGCAGACAGCCTATTGTGATTCCTTGTAATCGTGTGAGTTAATACTTAATAAACTCCCCTGTGTGTGTGTGTGTGTGTGTGTGTGTGTGTGTGTGTATCTCCTATTAATTCTGTCCCTCTAGAGAACCCTGACTAATACAGATTTTGGTACCAGGAGTGGTTCTAGAGGAACAGAATGTTAAGGATGGAGTTCTTCATTTTTGGGGTTTCTGGATTTGGCTGCTTAATATGATTAGACCCCAAAATGCTAAGGACTCTACTTCTAATAGTATGGAGAACACTGATAGTCCTTGGTGTGAACTGTTTACAGAGTTATACAAAATAAATGCATTTGGCACACCTGATTCACCACTCATGAGAGGCAAACAGTTTAGTGACTCTATACATATCTTTGACCATATGTGGAGAACCAAGGAACATAATGAAGCTGGTTGGTTGCTTCTAAGTTCAATGGACAAAGTGATGAAAGAAAATGATAAACTCAGGGATTCTGTCTCCTGGCTTCAGAAACAGATACTGAGCCTCAAATCTGCTAAGATTGCCCTGAGTGAGAGTCGTATCTCCTGTAGAGAAAACTGAAATTGTGGAAAAACAGATACAAGCTCTTAACATGTGAGTGGCTGACCCCCAACGAAAGATACATGCACAGCTTTGCCAGGTGTCTACTGTTAAAGTGAGGGCATTCATGGGAAAAGACTGGGACCCTGAAACTTGGAATGTGGATTTGTGGGAGGACCCTGATGAAGCCGGGGACACCGAGTTTGTAAACTCTGATGAACGTTTTTTTGCCAGAAGGAACAGCTTCCCCATCCCCAGTAGTAGCAGCATCCTCTCCTCGACCCATGCTGCCATCAGCCTTTCCACCTTTGTCTGAGGAGATAAACCCTGCACTGCCTGAGGCAATAGCGATGGCCTCCCCTGAGGCAGCTGCCAGGCAAGATAATGTTGATTCTCTTCAGGAGCTACCCCCAACACCTCTGTTTGCTTCAAGACCTATAATGAGACTAAAGTCCTAGTGGACCCCTAGATGTGAGGTTGAGAGTGTGACCCATGAGGAGGTGCACTACACTCGAAAGGAACTGTTTGAGTTCTCTAATTTATAGAAACAGAAACCCGGAGAACAGGCAGTGGAATGGATACTAAGGATATGGGATAATTGTGGAAGAAACATAGAATTGGATCAGGCTGAATTTATTGATTTGGCCCACTAAGTAAGGACTCTGCTTTTAATGTTGCAGCTTGGGGAGTTAAAAAAGGTTCTAATTGTTTACTTGCTTGGTTAGCAGAAATATGTATTAAAATATGGTCCACTGTGAGTGTGCTAAAATGCCTGATTTCCCTTGGTTTAATGTAGAGGAAGGGATCAAATGGCTTAGGGAGATTGGGATGGTGGAGTGCATTAGTGACTTTAGACCTACTCATCCCAGCTGGGAGGGTCCAGAAAATATAGCCTTGACCAATGCCTTGCTAAATAGATTTCTGAGGGCAGCACCTGTATCTTTGAAGAGCCCTGTCATTCCTCTTCTCTGTATGTCAGATCTAAGAGTGGCAACCACAGTCACTCAACTACAAAATTTAAATACAATGGAAATAGGTCAGGCAGTTTGGCTCATGCCTGTAATCCCAGCACTTTGGGAGGCCAAGGTGGGTGGATCACCTGAGGTCAAGAGTTCAAGACCAGCCTGGCTAACATGGTGAAACCCCATCTCTACTAAAAACACAAAAATTAGCTAGGTGTGGTGACGGGTGCCTGTAATCCTAGCTACTGGGAAGCTGAGACAGGAGAATTGCTTGAACCCAGGAGGTGGAGGTTGTAGTGAGCCAGGATTGAGCCACTGCACTCCAGCCTGGGCGATAAACCAAGACTCTGTCTCAGAAATAAAAATAAAAATAAAAATAAAAAATAAATACAATGGAAATAACTGAATTCCGAGGTCACAGGGGCCAAGTGGTGGCACTCAACTGTCAAAGACAAGGTGGGCATAGCTACCATAATGGACAGCAGAGGCAAAACAGCAATCAGAATAGTTTGAGTTGTGTAGAGCTCTGGCATTGGCTAATTAATCACGGTGCTCCTAGAAGTGAAATTGATAGGAAGCCTACTCCATTCCTACTAAATTTACACTAGCAGGAAATGTCTAGGTTGAATGGACAAAACACTGATTTGAATTATAAAAACAGAGAATCACAGCTCCTCAATCAATTTCCAGACTTCAGCCAATTCACAACCCAGAGCTCCTTGAATAAAGGGGAGGCCAGGTCCCTTTGAGGAAGGTCTCCACTACATTACCAACAATGTTTTTTTTTTTTTTTTTTTGCGATAGAGTTTTGCTCTGTCGCCCAGGCTGGAGTGCAATGGCATGATCTCGGCTCACTGCAAACTCCGCCTCCCAGGTTCAAGCGATTCTTCTGCCTCAGCCTCCTGAGTAGCTGGGATTACAGGCGTGTGCCACTAGGCCCGGTTAATTTTTGTATTTTTAGTAGAAGCGGGGTTTCACCATGTTGGCCAGGCTGGTCTTGAACTCCTGACATCAGGTGATCCGCCCGCCTCGGCCTCCCAAATTGCTGGGATTACAGATGTGAGCCACTGTGTCCAGCCCATTACCAACAATTTATGCAGTGAATCTTTCTCCCATCCTTCCACAAAGAGACCTTTGGCCTTTTACCAGGGTAACTGTGCATCAGGGAAAGGGAAATGATCAGATATTTGGGGGAATACTGGACACTGGCTCTGAGCTGACGTTGATTCCAGGGGACCCAAAACATCATTGTGGTCCTCCAGTTAAAGCGGGGGCTTATGGAGGTCAGGTAATTAATGGAGTTTTAGCTCAGGTCTGACTTACAGTGGGTCCAGTGGGCCCCTGGACTCATCCTGTGGTCATTTCCCCAGTGCCAGAATGCATCATTGGCATAGATATACTTAGCAGCTGGCAGAACTCCCACATTGGCTGCCTCACTGGTAGGGTGGGGGCTATTAAGTGGGAAGGCCAAATGGAAGCCATTAGAGCTGCCTCTACCTACAGAAATAGTAAATCAAAAACAGTATCTTTCCCCTGGAGGGATTGCAGAGATTAGTGCCACCATCAAGGACTTGAAAGATGGAGGGGTGATGATTTCCACCACATCCCTGTTCAACTCTCCCATCTGGCCTGTGCAGAAGACAGATGGATCTTGGAGAATGACAGTGAATTATCATAAGTTTAACCAAGTGGTGACTCCAATTGCAGCTGCTGTACCAGATGTGGTTTCATTGCTTGAGCAGATTAACACACCTCCTAGTACCTGGTATGCAGGCATTGACTTGGCAAATGCCTTTTTCTTAATCCCTGTCCAAAAGGCCCACCAGAAGCAATTTGCCTTTAGCTGGCAAGGCCAGCAATATACCTTTACTGTCCTACCTCAGGGGTACATCAATGCTCCAGCTTTGATTCAAAGAGATCTTGATCACTTTTTGCTTTTGCAAAATATCACCCTAGTCCATTACATTGATGACAGTATGCTGATTGGATCCAGTGAGCAAGAAGTAGCAAACACACTGGACTTATTAGTGAGACATTTGCATACCAGAGGATGGGAAATAAATCCAAGTAAAATTCAGGGACCTTCTACCTCAGTAAAATTTCTAGGGGTACAGTGGTGTGGGGCCTGTCAAGATATTCCTTCTAAGGTGACGGACAAGTTGCTGCATTTGGCCCCTCCTACAACCAAGAAAGAGGCACAACGGCTAGTGGTTCTATTTGGATTTTGGAGGCAACACATTACTCATTTGGGTGTATTACTCTGGCCCATTTATCGAGTGACCTGAAAGGCTGCCAGTTTGAGTGGGATCCAGAACAGGAGAAGGCTCTGCAAGGCCTTCTCAGCACACAGGTCCAGGCTGCTGTGCAAGCTGCTCTGCCACTTGGGCCATATGACCCAGCAGATCCAATGGTGCTTGAGGGGTCAGTGTCAGATAGGGATGCTGTTTGGAGCGTTTGGCAGGCCCCCATAGGTGAATCACAGTGAAGGCCTCTAGGATTTTGGAGCAAGGCCCTACCGTCTTCTTCAGATAACCACTCTCCTTTTGAGAGACAGCTCTTGGCCTGTTACTGGGCTTTGGTGCAAATTGAACGTTTGACTATAAGTCATCAACTCACCATGTGACCTGAACTGCCTATCATGAACTGGGTGCTTTCTGACCCATCTAGTTATAAACTGGGTCGTGCAACCAGCAGCATTCCATCATCAAATAGAAGTGGTATATACGAGATAGGGCTCGAGCAGGTCCTGAAGGCACAAGTAAGTTACATGAGGAAGTGGCTCAAATGCCCATGGTCTCCACTCCTGCCACCCTGCCTTCTCGCCCCCAGCCTGCACCAATGGCCTCATGAGGAGTTCCCTATGATCAGTTGACAGAGGAGGAGAAGACTAGTGCCTGGCTCACAGATGGTTCTGCACAATATGCAGGCACCACCTGAAAGTGGACAGCTGCAGCACTCCAGCCCCTTTGTAGGACATCCCTGAAGGACAACGGTAAAGGCATATCTTCCCAGTGGGCATTACTTCGAGCAGTGCACCTGGTTGTGCACTTTGCATGGAAGGAGAAATTGCCAGATGTCCAATTATATACTGATTCATGGGCTGTAGCCAATGGTTTGGCTGGTCAGGGACTTGGAAGAAGTGTTGATTGGAAAATAGATGACAAAGAAACTTGGGGAAGAGGTATGCGGATGGACCTCTCTGAGTGGGCAAAAATCGTGAAGATATTTGTATCCTGTGTGAGTACTCACCAACAGGTGACCTCAGCAGAGGAGAATTTTTTTTTTTTTTTGAGACAGAGTCTCGCTCGGTCGCCCAGGCTGGAGTGCAGTGGTGCAATCTCAGCTCACTGCAACCTCTGCCTCCTGGGTTCAAGCAATTCTCCTGTCTCAGCCTCCCGAGTAGCTGGGACTACAGGCGCCTGCCACCACGCCCGGTTAATTTTTGTGTTTTTAGTAGTGACGGGGTTTCACCTTGTTGGTCAGGCTGCTCTCAAACTCCTGACCTTAGGTGATCCACCCGCCTCAGCCTCCCAAAGTGCTGGGATTTCAGGCATGAACCACTGCACTCGGCCAGAGGAGAATTTTAATAATCAAGTGGATAGGGTAACCTGTTCTGTGGACACCACTCAGCCTCTTTTCCCAGCCACCCCTGTCATCACCCAATGGGCCCATGAACAAAGTGGCCATGGTGGCAGGGATGGAGGTTACACCTGGGCTCAGCAACATGGACTTCCACTCACCAAGGCTGACCTAGCTAAGGCCACTGCTGAGTGCCCAATTTGCCAGCAGCGGAGACCAACACTGAGCCCTCTATATAGCACCATTCCCTGGGTTATCAGCAAGCTACCTGGTGGCAGGTTGATTATACTGGACTTCTTTCATCATGGAAAGGGCAGAGGTTTGTCCTCACTGGAATAGACACTTTCTCCGGATATGGGTTTGCCTATCCTGCACACAATGCTTCTGCCAAGACTACCATCTGTGGACTCATGGAATGCCTTATCTGCTGTCATGGTATTTCACGCAACATTGCCTCTGACCAAGGCACTCACTTTACGGCTAAAGAAGGGGAGCAGTGGGCTCATGCTCATGGAATTCACTGGTTTTACCATGTTCCCCATCATCCTGAAGCAGCTGGATTGATAGAACGGTGGAATGGCCTTTTGAAGTCACAATTACAATGCCAACTAGGTGACAATACTTTGCAGGGCTGGGGCAAAGTTCTCCAGAAGACCATGTATGCTCTGAATCAGCATCCAATATATGGTACTGTTTCTCCCATAGCCAGGATTCATGGGTCCAGGAATCAAGGGGTGAGAGTGGAAGTGGCACCATTCACCATCACCCCTAGTGATCCACTAGCAAAATTTCTGCTTCCTGCTCCTGGAACATTATGTTCTGCTGGCCTAGAGGTCTTAGTTCCAGAGGAAGGAACACTGCCACCAGGAGACACAACAACGATTCCGTTAAACTGAAAGTTAAGATTGCCACCTGGACACTTTGCGCTCCTCCTACCTTTAAGTCAACAGGCTAAGAAGGGAGTTAAAGTGTTGGCTGTGGTGATTGACCCAGACTATCAAGATGAAATCAGTCTACTACTTCACAATGGAGGTAAGGAAGAGAATGCATGGAATACAGGAGATCCATTAGGACATCTCTTAGTATTACCATGTCCTGTGATTAAGGTCAATGGAAAACTACAACAGCCCAATCCAGGCAGGACTACAAATGGCCCAGACCCCTCAGGAATGAAGGTTTGGGTCACTCCACCAGGAAAAAACCCACAACCTGCTGAGGTGCTTGCTGAAGGCAAAGGGAACACAGAATGGCTAGTAGAAGAAGGTAGTCATCAATACCAGCTACGACGAAGTGACTAGGTGCAGAAATAGGGACTGTAGTTGTCATGAGTATTTCCTTCTTCTTTTGCTGAAAACATGTTTGTGCATGTATAAACTTGTACTAAGAAAATATCTTTATTTTATTTCCTTTTCCTTTATCATGTGACATAAGATTTATTGACTTCATATCAGCATTTAAATATTGTTAACTTTATGTAATAGTATTTGGGGATTGGTACGTTTCCCGTTGTACGAAGGATAGTTGTATTGTGTTAGGCGTAATTGTGACCTTATTATTGTCTTTATTTGAAGACTATGTGTGATCTCAGGAGATGTGTATCGGCTCAAGTTGACTAGGAGTAGACTTGTGATGGTTAATACTGAGCATCAACTTGTTCAGATTGAAGGATACAAAATATTGATCCTGGGTGTATCTGCGAGGGTGTTGCCAAAAGAGATTAACATTTGAGTCAGTGGGCTAGGGAAAGCAGATTCACCCTTAATCTGGTGGGCACAGTCTAATCAGCTGCCAGCAAATATGAACCAGGAAGAAAAACATGAAAAGGAGAGACTGGCCTAGCCTCCCAGCCTACATCTTTCTCCCGTGCTGGATGCTTCCTGCCCTTGAACACTGAACTCCAAGTTCTTCAGTTTTGGGACTTGGACTGGCTCTCCTTGCTCCTCAGCTTGCAGAGAGCCTATTGTGGAACGCTGTGATCATGTAAGTTAATACTTAATAAACTCCCCTTTATATATATATATATATATATATATCTTTTATTAGTTCTGTCCCTCTAGAGAAGACTGACTACTACGAATGGATAAAGAAAATGTGTTGCATATATGTACAGTAGAATACTATTCAGCCACAAAAAAGAACAAAATATTGTCATTTGCAACAACATTGATGGAACTGGAAGACATCATGTTAAGTGAAATAAGCTGGGCACAGAAAGACAACTATCACATGTTCTCACTCATCTGTGGAAGCTAAAAAAAATCAATCTCATGGTGATAAAGAGTGGAATAAAGAGGCTTGGAAGGGTAGTCAGGAGGCAGGGATAAAGTGGGGATGGCTAATGGCACTAAAATACAGTTGTATGTAATGAATAAGATCAGTATTTGGAACCAAAATCGGATGACTATAGTTAACAACAATTTATTGTATATTTCAAAATAACTAAAACAGTGGAATTGGACTATTCTTTTCTATTCTTTTTTGAGACAGAGTCTCACTCTGTCACCAGGCTGGAGTGCAGTGACGTGAGCTCAGCTCACTGCAACCTCCACCTCCCGCGTTCAAGTTATTCTCCTGCCTCAGCCTCCCGAGTAGCTGGGATTACAGGCATGTGCCACTACACCCAGCTAATATTTGTATTTTTAGTAGAGACACGGTTTCACCATGTTGGCCAGGATGGTCTCCATCTCTTGACCTTGTGATATGCCTGCCTCAGCTTCTCAAAGTGCTCGGATTACAGGCGTGAGCCACCACACCCAGCCAAATTGGACTATTCTTAACACAAATAAATGACAAATGCTTGAGCTGATGGTTACCTTGATTACCCTAATTTGGTCATTACACATTGTGTGTCTGTATCAAAACATCACAAGTACCCCACAAATATATACATTATTACTTACTCATAACAATTAGAAATAATTATTTTTAAGACAAACAGCTGAATAAATCAAAGACCAGAGAGAATTAGGTGAGATCTGTTGTAACCACGTGGCTTGATTGTTTATTTTGTGTACATGGGTCTCAATTTTCCCAGATAATTTACTTAGATACAGCATGTAGTATTAGCAATAGCACAGACTTTTTAAAAATTTAATCAATGGCTCCTAGAGGATTTTTTTAGGTTAGAGTTTGTTAAGTTACCAGCAAGAAGGTATTGATGGCAAAGTTTCTGTTACACCATTATCTTGCGAAGTAAACAAGGTAGCATTAAGGAGGATAAAATTCTCATTGTGACATGGAGCCTTGTTCCAACATCTTGGGAAAAGCTGTTTACAGTGTGAAAACATTAACTTCTCTGGGTTTGTAATTTGGATGTCTTTGGTCATGACATTGGGCAGTTTGGTGAACTTTTTGCGTGGCACACACACCAAGCATGAGGCTTGTTCCTTAAAATTAATCTAATGTTAGCTTATAGGACTTTAGGAATAGAGCAGCTTTCATTTTGAGGGTGAAAGCTGCAGCCAAATATTGGAGAAAGTAGGAGGCTTCAGGACCTACTCCAGTCTACAGGCAGATAACAAGAACTTGGAAGTAAGGCCCAGGGCTACTACATAACAAAAGATGTATTATAGTTTCTCTTTAGAAACATAAATTTTTATCTCTATATTGAGCATACATGAATCTCAGATTTAAAAATTTCTTTTCTTTTTTTTTTTTTTGAGATGGAGTCCCACTGTGTTACCCAGGCTGGAGTACAGTGGTGCGATCTTGGCTTACTGCAAGCTCCGCCTCCTGGGTTCACGCCATTCTCCTGCCTCAGCCTCCTGAGTAGCTGGGATGACAGGCACCTGCCACCATGCCTGGCTAATCTTTTGCATTTTTAGTAGAGATGGGATTTCACCATGTTAGCCTGGATGGTCTCGATCTCCTGACCTCGTGATCCACCCGCCTCGGCCTCCCCAAGTGCTGGGATTACAGGCGTGAGCCATGGCGCCTGGCCAATTTAAAAATTTCTTAAGGTGAGGAAGGCAAACAAAGGAGACTTTAGATTTTACTTATAATGTTCTTGGGCCTGCTGGGAAGTGACTGTTTTTATTTACTCACTATAAGGCTGGGAATTCTTGAAGCCAGGCATTTCATGTACATTTTTAAGACATTTCAGTCAAAGCCTTGGTAGTAAAACCAGTGTTCCAATTGTATCCTCCTTATATAGAGAGAAGATTTTTATTGAACTTATTTAAATAAAAATAAGAATACAGCTGGGTGCAGTGGCTCACACCTGTAATCCCAGAACTTTGGGAGGCCAAGGAGGGCAGATCGCCTGAGGTTGGGAGTTTGAGACAGCCTGGCCTACATTGTGAAACCTGTCTCTACTAAAAATACAAAAATTAGCCAGGCATGGTGGCGCATGTATATAATACTGGCTACTTGGTAGGCTGAGGCAGGAGAATCACTTGAACCTGGGAGGTAGAGGTTGCAGTGAGCTGAGATCGCACCACTGCACTCCAGAGACAGACCGAGACTCCATCTCAAAAAAACAAAAAACAAAAAACAAAAAACACTGGGTGTGGTGGCTCACGTCTGCAATCCCAGCACTTTGGGAGGCTGAGGCAGGTGGATCACCTGAGGTCATGAGTTCAAGACTAGCCTGATGAACGTGGTGAAACCCCGTCGCCACTAAAAATACAAACATTAGCTGGGCATGATGGTCCGTGCCTGTAATCTCAGCTACTCAGGAAGCTGAGTCAGGATAATCACTTGAACCCAGGAGGCAGAGATGGTAGTGAGCCGAGATGGTGCCACTGCACACCAGCCTAGATAACAGAGTGAGACTCCATCTCCAAAATAATAATAATAATAATAATAATAATAATAATAATAATAAAATAAAGTAAAAATAAAAATAAGAATACTCACAAATAGTTTCCAACTTTTGAAGGAATCAAGTAGGGAGAAAAAGCAAATGCTTCCATCTTTGTTCAAAAAGGACACTTTATGAAATTGCTGTCAACTCACAATAAAAAATGATAAAGGGGATACCACCACTGATCCCACAGAAATATAAACTACCATCAAAGAATACTATAAACACCTCTATGCAAATAAATTAGGAAATCTAGAAGACATGGATAAATTCCTGGACACATACACCCTCACAAGACTAAACCAGGAAGAAGTTGAATCTCTGAATAGACCAATAACAGGCTCTGAAATTGAGGCAATAATTAATAGCCCACCAACCAAAATAAGTCCAGGACCAGATGGATTCACAGCCAAATTCTATCAGAGGTAAAAAGAGGAGCTGGTACCATTGCTTCTGAAACTATTCCAATCAACAGAAAAAGAGGGAATCCTCCCTAACTCATTTTATGAGGCCAGCATCATCCTGATACCAAAGCCGGGCAGAGACACAACAGAAAAAGATAATTTTAGACCAATATCCCTGATGAACACTGATGCAAAAATCCTCAATAAAATACTGGCAAACCAAATTCAGCAGCACATCACAAAGCTTATCCACCATGATCAAGTGGACTTCATCCCTGGGATGCAAGGCTGGTTCAACATACCCAAATCAATAAACGTAATCCATCATATAAACAGAACCAAAGACAAAAAACACATGATTATCTCAATAGATGCAGAAAAGGCCTTCAACAAAATTCAATAGCCCTTCATGCTAAAAACTCTCAATAAACTAGGTATTGATGGAACGTATCTCAAAATAGTAAGAGCTATTTATGACAAACCCACAGCCAATATCATACTGAAGGGGCAAAAACTGGAAGCATTCCCTTTGAAAACTGCCACAAGACAGGGATGCCCTCTCTCACCACTCCTATTCAACATAGTGTTGGAAGTTCTGGCCAGGGCAATCAGGCAGGAGAAAGAAATAAAGGGTATTCAATTAGAAAAAGAGGAAGGCAAATTGTCCCTGTTTGCAGATGACATGATTGTATATTTAGAAAACCCCATTGTCTCAGCCCAAAATCTCCTTAAGCTGATAAACAACTTCAGCAAAGTCTCAGGATACAATGTGCAAAAATCACAAGCATTCCTATACAGCAATAACAGACAAACAGAGAGCCAAATCATGAGTGAACTCCCATTCACAACTGCTTCAAAGAGAATAAAATACCTAGGAATCCAACTTACAAGGGATGTGAAGGACCTCTTCAAGGAGAACTACAAACCACTGCTCAAAAAAATAAGAGGACACAAACAAATGGAAGAATATTCCATGCTCATGGGTAGGAAGAATCAATATCGTGAAAATGGCCATACTGCCCAAGGTAATTTATAGATTCAATGCCATCCCCATCAAGCTACCAATGATTTTCTTCACAGAAGTGGAAAAAACTACTTTAAAGTTCATATGGAACCAAAAAAGAGCCCGCATTGCCAAGTCAATCCTAAGCCAAAAGAACAAAGCTGGAGGCATCACACTGCCTGACTTCAAACTATACTACAAGGCTACAGGAACCAAAACGGCATGGTACTGGTACCAAAACAGGGATATAGACCAATGGAACAGAACAGAGCCCTCAGAAATAACACCACACATCTACAACCATCTGATCTTTGACAAACCTGACAAAAACAAGAAATGGGGAAAGATTCCCTATTTAATAAATGATGCTGGGAAAACTGGCTAGCCATATGTAGAAAGCTGAAACTGGATCCCTTCCTTACACCTTATACAAAAATTAATTCAAGATGGATTAAAGGCTTAAATGTTAGACCTAAAACCATAAAAACCCTAGAAGAAAACCTAGGCAATACAATTCAGGCCATAGGCAAGGTCAAGGACTTCATGACTAAAACACCAAAAGCAATGGCAACAAAAGGCAAAATTGACAAATGGGATCTAATTAAACTAAAGGGCTTCTGCATAGCAAAAGAAACTACCATCAGAGTGAAAAGGCAACCTACAGAATGGGAGAAAATTTTTACAATCTACCCATCTGACAAAAGGCTAATATCCAGAATCTACAAAGAACTTAAACAAATTTACAAGAAAAAATCAAACAACCCCATCAAAAAGTGGGCAAAGGGTATGAACAGACACTTCTCAAAAGAAGACATTTATGCAGCCAACAGACACATTAAAAAATGCTCATCATCATAGGCCATCAGAGAAATGCAAATCAAAACCACAATGAGATACCATCTCATACCAGTTAGAATGGTGATCATTAAAAAGTCAGGAAATAACAGGTGCTGGAGAGGATATGCAGAAATAGGATCACTTTTACACTGTTGGTGGGACTGTAAACTAGTTCAACCATTGTGGAAGACAGTGTGGCAATTCCACACTAGAAATACCATTTGACCTAGCCATCCCATTACTGGGTATACACCCAAAGATTATAAATCATGCTGCTATAAAGACACATGCACACGTATGTTTATTGCGGCACTATTCACAATAGCAAAGACTTGGAACCAACCCAAATGTCCATCAATGATAGACTGGATTAAGAAAATGTGGCACATATACACCAGGGAATACTATGCAGCCATAAAAAAGGATGAGTTCACGTCCTTTGTAGGGACATGGATGAAGCTGGAAACTATCATTCTGAGCAAACTATCGCAAGGATAGAAAACCAACCACTGCATGTTCTCACTCATAGGCAGGAATTGAACAGTGAGAACACTTGGACACAGGGTGGGGAACATCACACACTGGGGCTTGTTGTGGGGTGGGGGGAGGGGGGAGGGATAGCATTAGGAGATATACCTAATGTAAATGACGAGTTAATGGGTGCAGCACACCAACATGGCACATGTATACATATGTAACAAACCTGCACGTTGTGCATGTGTACCCTATAACTTAAAGTATAATAAAAAAAACAGAAATTGCTGTCAACTATAGATAGCTTATGAGAGAAGAATTCCTTAAATCTGAAAAACAAAACATTTTAGTAAAGAGCCAACAACGTCTTAAATAAAAGCCATAAAAACATTGTATTTATCAACTACTTAAATTTCATGTAATTGATGTCTTGTTTTGCTTTTTGCTTGATTCATAAAACCCATCAGTTTCTTTTTTTCTTTTATTCTTTGAGACAGGTTTCCACTCTAACACCCAGGCTCGAGTGCAGTGGTGGGATCATGGCTCACTGCAGCCTCAACTTCACAGGCTCAGGTGATTCTCCCACCTCAGCCTTCCAAGTAGCTGGTACTAGAAACTCACACCATCATACCTAGCTAATTTTTTGTATTTTTTTGAGAGATGAGGTTTTGCCATGTTACCCAGGCTGGTCTCAAGCTCCTGGGCTCCAGCAATCCGCCTGCCTTGGCCTCCCAAAGTCCTGGGATTACAAGCGTGAGCCAACACACTTGGCCAAACCCATCCGTTTCTTTATTAGAGTTCTGGAAATTTTTATTTAGTTCATTGATCTTAAAGTTATCAGAAATCTGTGTTCAAGAGTACTTGCTAGGCAGGGAGTGGTGGCTCATACCTGTGATCCCAGCAATTTGGGAGGCCAAGGCAGGCAGATCATCTGAGGTCAGGGGTTCCAGACCTGCCTGGCCAACATGGTGAAACCCTGTCTCTACTAAAAATACAAAAATTAGCTGGTCATGTTGCCGCGCACCTGTAATCCCAGCTACTCCGGAGGCTGAGGCAGGAGAATCGTTTGAACCTGGGAGGCGGAGGTTGCAGTGAGCCGAGATCGCGCCATCGCACTCCAGCCTGGGTGACAGGGCGAGGCTGCATCTCAAAGAAAAAAAGAAAAGAAAAGAAAAGAAAAGAAAAGAAAAGAAAACTCAGTATCATGACTGACAGTGTCATATCAGGACCATTAGACTTTTATAAATTTTTTTTTTTTTTGAAACAGTTTCGTTCTTGTCGCCCAGGCTGGAGTGTAATGGAGTGATCTTGGCTCACTGCCACCTCCTCCACCTGGGTTCAAGCGATTCTCTTGCCTCAGCCTCCCGAGTAGCTGGGATTACAGGCACGCGCCACCATGCTTGGTTAATTTTTGTATTTTTAGTAGAGATGGAGTTTCATGTTGGCCAGGCTGGTCTCAAACTCCCAACCTCAGGTGATCTGCCCGCCTTGGCCTCCCAAAGTGCTGGGATTACAGGCATGAGCCACCACTCCCAGCCTATACATTTTATTTTATTTTATTATTTTTTGAGATGGAGTTTCACTCTCGTCACCCAGGCTGGAGTGCAATGGCACGATCTCTGCTCACTACAACCTCTGCCTCCTAGGTTTAAGTGATTCTCCTGTCTCAGCCTCCCAAGTAGCTGGGATTACAGGCACCAGCCACCACACTCAGCTAATTTTCATTTTCTTTTTTTTTTTTTTTTTGAGGCAGAGTCTCGCTCTATCGCCCAGGCCAGAGTGCAGTGGCGCGATCTTGGCTCACTGCAAGCTCCACCTCCCGGCTTCACGCCATTCTCCTGCCTCAGCCTCCTGAGTAGCTGGGACTACAGGTGCCTGCCACCACACCCGGCTAATTTTTCTGTTGTATTTTTAGTATAGATGGGGTTTCACCATATTGGCCAGAATGGTCTCTATCTCTTGACCTTGTGATCTGCCCACCTAGGCCTCCCAAAGTACTGGGATTACAGGCGTGAGCCACCGCACCCGGCCAATTTTCATATTTTTAATAGAGATGGGGTTTCATCATGTTGGCCAGGCTTATCTCAAACTCCTGACCTCAGGTGATCTGCCCACCTCAGCCTCTCAAAGTGCTGAGATTACAGGTGTGAGCCACCGCATCTGACCAAATTTTATATAATCTTTATAATACTCATATTAATAACATATCCATATAAATATAACTTAAAAGTTTCAACACAATAATCAAAATTATGACTAATAACATATTAAATTTTTATGTTTATATAATTTTTGGAACATTTATACTAATAATATACCCATAATGTAACTGAAAGAATATCTAGTATCATTTGTCATTTCACAGTGCCTCCTATGCAATTTGCCAAATAAGCTGAATCATTTACTATCTCTATAAGATGAGAGACATATTCTTTGAGGCTTCCCAGGGGTCCAACTAGAAATCCCAATGTTAATTTTGGGCCAAAAAGACTTAGGATTCTGATCCTGGGGAAATTGGCCAATAATGTCAAAAGGTTCAAAACATTCGATTAAAACAGAATCACAGCAAAATAATAATAAAAAGACCAAAAGCAATACAGAAAGTTACATGGATGTAGAAACCTAACCCTTTAAAAGCTCAGTTTTCCAGCTAATTAAAACCCAATAAAGATAATATATGAATTATCTTGATAAAATGTAAAGTCTTGCTGAAATGGAAGGATCATTTAAGGCCAGGAGTTCAAAACCAGCCTGGTCGACAGAGCAAGACCCCATCTCAAAAAGCTAAACTAAACTAAGATCTTTGTTTTGTCTCTTTAAAGCCCAGTTACCAAAAAAGAAAAGAAAAATTTCCTACAGTGTAATTGCTTCTCCTTAGGGGAAGCCTGTTTACATAACCTGGAAGTTAAACTTGATGAAAATGGTATTTGAATTAAGTAGACACAGGAAGAATGTGACCAGCATCTTGAATGTACGCTATATTATAAAGGAATATAAACAAATAAACTAGTACATTGAATAGAAAATTAGCTGGATCTCAGAAAAAGCATGGGGAGTTTCCTGGTTACATGGAACAATTCAGACACATCAAGAAAAGCCAAGACTAGAGAATCAAGTTACTCTGTAGAAAAACATTGCTTTTGTACACCTTCAAGACAAACATGTCAGCGTCAGGCCACAACAGCAGAGTTGGAACCAGAGAAAAAATGTTATAGGAGTTGATGAAACAGTTAAAGGACAGAGTTATCACTCCAGCCAAGCAAAAAGATATACCTTTTCAAGGAGAGAAATAACAGAGGCCATGATGTATGCTCTGCACATCTCATACAGTGAAGTACAGCAAAAGTTGAACTTCTTAGATATAAATCTGAAAAGCTTCAAACAAAATTACCTTAAGAAATGGGGCCAGGCATGATGACTTACGCCTATAATTCTAGCACATTGGGAGGCTGAGGTGGGAGTATTGCTTGAGGCTCAAGACCAGCCTGAGAGTCCCAGAAAACCTTGTCTGCCTTAATGTTTGAAAAGATCATTCCATTTCTTATTAATTTCTTGAGAGCAAAGAATACTCTACAAATCCTTTCAGGGAATATCAGGAGTTCAGACTATTGTTTTAGCTGATGGCAACCACTCTAGTGATGTTTAATTAGCAGTCCTGCACCCACCGCCAAGAATGTTTGTTTTGGCTTGGCCGGGCGCGGTGGCTCACGCCTGTAATCCCAGCACTTTGGGAGGCCGAGGCAGGCAGATCATGAGGTCAGGAGATCGAGACCATCCTGGCCAATATGGTGAAACCCCGTCTCTACTAAAAATACAAAAAAAACATTAGCCGGGTGCGGTGCCGGGTGCCTGTAGTCCCAGCTACTCAGGAGGCTGAGGCAGGAGAGTGGCGTGAACCCAGGGGGCGGAGCTTGCAGTGAGCCGAGATTGGCCACTGCATTCTAGCCTGGGCGAAAGAGCGAGACTCCATCTCAAAAAAAAAAAAAAAAAAAAAAAGTTTGTTTCGGCTCTTGGAAGATTTTCAGAAACAAGCAAGAAGAAAGAGTCAAACCAAATAAAAATAGATCAAGATAAGAGTTTTTGCCAACATTTTAACCCAGTTGTGCAGAACAAATGAAATATTAAACTAGGCATGCAAACCAGGGAAGACATGCCTCACAGACAGAATGTAAATTCTGTAGAAACCAAGAGTCCTCAATTCAGAAAGATGCTTATCTTTATACCAGAAAAGACACACACAAAAAACCTTTTATAGTCCCAGAAGTACACAAGATCTTTTATTAAGATTGCCTTATCCACACCAGATCCCAAATAAAGTAAAAAAGCTTCTACCTGAAGGAGGGAGGCTCAACCTGAGAGAAGACTCACCAAGCCAGAAAAGGCAAGCTGTGGAAGTGGAGAGCTCAAAGAGTTCAAGTGAGTACTCTGCAAACTGGTTCCAAGCATAGCTGATTCCTTTCAATAGTGAACTTTTCTTCAGGTCTCACTTCTGACACCACATATGTCAATCTAAACAGCAAACAGAGAGAGACTTTCCAAAAGAAAATGATGTTTATTTGAAAATACAGCACTGCAATGGAAACACGCATGCCACAGTAAACTATGTGTGTATGGTTTCTGAAGGACAAAAATGAGAATTACATAATTGTTTTGAAATAATTATACTTGGCTACAAAGATCAACAACAAGGGTGACACCAGTCTGAAGTTGAACGGGCAGTTGCTGGGCAGATGTCCTTTCGGAAGCATTTTTTGTTAATGATTGCAATGGCCTTTGTGTGAGGTTGCAGAGTTTTTCTTGTTACCAGCATGTAAATGTGACAACCCTCTCTTCATGGTCCTCCTCAGCTCTGTTTGTCAGGGTTTTCTTAACATTAGTGACTCTATTTTGACTAAGACAACTTTCTTTCTTTTTTTTTTTTTGAGACGGACTCTTGCTTTGTCACCCAGGCTGGAGTGCAGTGGCATGATCCCAGCTCACTGCAACCTCCGTTCCCTGGGTTCAGGCAATTCTCCTGACTCACCCTCCTTAGTATCTGGGATTACAGGCGCCTACCACCATGCCAGGCTAATTTTTGTATTTTTAGTACAGATGGGGTTTCACCATGTTGGCCAGGCTGGTCTTGAACTCCTGACCTCAAGTGATCTACCCGCCTCGGCCTCCCAAAGTGCTGGGATTACAGGTGTGAGCCACCACGCCCGGTCAGACTATGACAACTTTCACAATGGTATTTTGTTATAGTAACCTGAACACACCAAATAAGAATATAGATTATATATTTATAATTATGTAAATATATACTTATATATTTATAACCAAAGGTTAATTACAAGCACTCTCTTCCCCTATACCATAAGGGCATATAATCCCTCCTACCACTATCACTATCTTTTTTTTTTTTTGGAGATGGAGTCTTGCTCTGTCACCTAGGCTGGAGTGTAATGGCGCAATCTTGGCTCACTGCATCCTGTGCCTCCCAGGTTCAAGCGATTCTCCTGCCTCAGCCTTCCAAGTAGTTGGAACTACAGGCGTGCACCATTATGCCCGGCTAATTTTTTTTTTCTTTGAGACGGAGTCTTGCTCTGTTTCCCAGGCTGGAGTGTAGGAGCACTATCTCGGCTCACTGCAACCTCCGCCTCCTGGGTTCAAGCGATTCTCCTGTCTCAGCCTCCTGAGTAGATGGGATTACAGGTGTGTGCCACCACGCCTGGCTAATTTTTGTATTTTTAGTAGAGATGGGGGTTTCATCATATTGGCCAGGCTGGTCTCAAACTCCTGACCTCAAGTAATCTGCCCACCTCGGCCTCCCAAAGTGCTGGGATTACAGGTGTGAGCCACTGCGCCCAGCCCACTATCACTATTGATCCACTTTGTAGGTTGATTAGAATGAGAGAAAGAAAATCTGCAAGATAGAACATTTATAAGAAAGAGACTTAGGTACCAAAAAAAAAAGGAAGTACCATTATTTGTCAACATAAAGACTTTCCCTTCTATATACTGGGGTAGAGGCTCATAAAGGATGTTCAATTTTAGAAAAAAAAAACAAAACTATATTTTCTTTGTAAGATGTGTAAATTTGCCATCATCTCACTTACCACAAAGGAAGCCAGCCTGAAGACAAAGGGCAGAGTGAAGAGAATTAAAGAAAAATTGAACAAGGGTCCTGCCCAATCAAACTTGTAGGAAACCTGCCGAACCTCTGCATCAATGAGACGATCAGTTGGAATTACAGGTGTGTGCCACCACGCTCAGCTAATTTTTGTATTTTGAGTAGAGATGGGGTTTCACCATGTCATCCAGGCTGGTCTCGAACTCCTGACCTCAAGTGATCCATCCACCTCAGCCTCCCAAAGTGCTGGGATTACAGGTGTGAGCCGCCATGCCCGGCCCAGAATGTATATTTTAACAAGATTCCCAGGTGATCCATACGTACATTAAGATTTGAGAAATACCATTGTATTAGGCTGTTCTTGCATTGTTATAAAGAAATACCAGAGACTGGGTAATTTACAGGAAAATAAGTTTACATGTCTCATGGTTCTACAGGATGTATAGGAAGCATAGCACTGATATCTGCTTCTGGCGGGGGCCTCAGGAAGCTTTTACTCACGACGGAAGGCAAAGTGGGAGCGCGTAAGTCACATGGCAAAAGCAGGAACACAGGCAGCGGGGAGGTGCCACGCTTTTTTTTAAAAGAGAGTCTTGCTTTGTCACACAGGCTGGAGTGCAGTGGCATGATCTCAGCTCATTGCAGCCTCTGCCTCCCAGATTCAAACGATTCTCATGCCTCAGCCTCCCAAGGTGCCACACACTTTTAAACAACCGGATCTCATGAGAACTCACTCACTATCATGAGGACAGCACCAAGGAATTGTGCTAAACCATTCACAAGAAATTCACCCTCATGATCCAGTCACCTCCCACCAGGCCCCACATCCAACACTGGGAATTACAATTCAACATGAGATTTAGGTAGGAACAAATATCCAGGCTATATCTACTGTTTTCTTTGGGTTTGTATAGCATGTTCTTTATTCATTGCTAGTAAAATACTCATCTGTCTCCCACTAAACCTGTGATATTCTTGAAAGCAGGAAATCTGTATTATTACTTTTTGTATTCTGACCACTGCTAGTTGTTCACCAAAACCATGTTCTCAGTCTTTCTGGGTACACTGCTAATCTACATTTCCCAGGCTTCCTTGCAGTTAGGTGTGATCATGTGACTAAGTTATTTCCAGTGGAATGTAAGCAGAAATATTATGTACTATTTCTGGGCGCAGGTCTTAAAGACTGTGGGCAAAGCTCACTGTTTTTTCCCTTCTCTTTGACTGGAATCTTAGTTTACAGGGTCTCAGTTGCACTAGCTACATTTCATATGCTCAGTAGCACTTTTGGCTAATGGTTACCATATTAAGACACAGCAGACATAGAACATTTTCATCATTACAGAAATTTATATTGGATAGGAGCACCCTAGAGAGAATATCTACAATCTGTCAGATACCCCAGAATCATTACAATAAATCACCTCTGTTACTTAGGCTAATCAGATTTGATTTTACTATATGCTTTCAAAAGGAACTCAGTTATTATATATCTGGCACTATAACTATACCTACTAAACACTAAATCTGATGGGGCAATTCTCAGGCTTATTTCTATTTGACCTTTATCAGTTTTTTACCTGGTCAAACATTCCCTTGGATCTCTTCTACCCCTGACATTCTCTCATAAGAATTGGTATGCTGGCAGGCCACGGTGGCTCACGCCTGTAATCCCAGCACTTTGGGAGACCGAGGCGGGTGAATCACGAGGTCAGGAGTTCAAGACCAGCCTGGCCAACATAGTGAAACCCCGTCTCTACTAAAAATACGAAAATTAGCTGGGCGTGGTGGTGGGCACCTGTAATCCCAGCTACTTGGGAGGCTGAGGCAGGAGAATCGCTTGAACCCGGGAGGCGGAGGTTGCAGTGAGCAGAGATCGTGCAACTGCACTCCACCCTGGGCGACAATGTGAGACTCTGTCTCAAAAAAAAAAAAAAAAGAATTGGTATCCTCCATAAAATCTCTTACCAATATATACTAAAGACAGATGACCCTTAAAAAGTGCAGAGAGGGTGAAAGGGAGACTGATGCTTATTTTACACATTCTGTGTTCCCAAGCCTCCCATCGAGCTTCTGAACCATGCATCTAAATTGTTCACTAGATAGCTCCAGAGGCATCGCAAAATGGATGTGCTTCAAAATGAAACTATTCCTCATTCAAAACCTAGCTTAGTTTTGAACCTTCCCATCACCCAGATAGAGAAAATGGACCTGTGCATACTGCGATCACGGTATTTATGACTGCACTGTAACTTAAGTGTGTGTGACTCTCTTTTGAACAGGGAAACCATCTTCCCCTCTTTATACCTAGCATAGTGTCTGACACACATAAGTGCTCAATGATTTTTATTTTAGCAAATTGTAGTCATTTCCATACATTATTTTTTACAGTAAACATTGCCGGATACATTTCCATACGTTTTTAAAGAATAGAGGAGGAGGAAGAGGAGGGAAAAAAAGGAAAATAAATAAATAAACAAACGTGTGGAGCAATCAACTCCAGAATCACACCAATATTTCCAGGTCTAATGGCCACACAGCAAAATCAGCCTCAGTTATCCCATTGTCTTCGTATCTTAAGACCTAAAAATGGGAACACAGGATTGTGGGAATAGGTTAGGATTTCTCAGTTTCCAAATTTTTCTGTGTGAGACTTTCATGCTAACTCTAGCACGGCTTATGTAAAATGTTCGTGATTTGGGGGTGGATCTAAACCACCTCAGATCTATAACCTCTGAGATAAGTGGGGCTGAGCTGCCAGAATGCCATCCGCCATTTATCCCACCCAGAGACACAGGGGTAATTGTGGTTCTGATGCAGCCAGTTCGCCTACCCTGTAACGCTTATTTGCTAAAATAAACCAACCTAAAAGCTAGCCATCCAATGCAGAGGGCAGGGCCATTTTCGGTGCAGAACATACCTGGCCTAGCCAAGGGTGACAGGGTCCTGCCTTCAAAAACAGGCCAGTCACATGAAAGAGTGAAGATGGGCGCATGTGGAGGAGGACACCAGGCCACTGCCTGAGGCCTTCACATTTAAGCTACACAAAAATGCTTTTCCAGGTGAGCAGAGCTCTCGGGCTGCCTGCTTGTGACCCCTGCTGCTGTCAGTCACGAGAACAGGGCGAAGGAGGCGAAAACAGTGCGGAGAATAAGTCCGTAGGACAGTGAGTTCGGAAAATGCCTTCTTCAGTGTTCCAAGGTGCCCACGTGAACTGAGGAGGGCAGAGCAAAACCCCTTATTTTCGGGTCTGTGCAGGGTCCCCGCTAGGAAGGGGCAGCCCTTGAGTTTCATGTTGGTCGGTTATTAAGCGGCTCCCCCGCGAAGCCCCGCCCAATGCCTGTGCGCTCAAACTAGCAGCGTCCGAGGAACGCGTTAACTGGGAGAAGTGAACTGAGGGGGTCCGGCGGCCGCTGAGGAGGGGAGCGCGCGGGAGGAGGGGCGAGGAGCCCGGAGGCGGGCGCGGCTGGCAGCTTAGAGGGCCCGGGCGGAGGCCTGAGAGCAGGGCTGGAGGGGCGGAGGACCGGGGAGACCCGCCCGCGGCGTTCCCGGCCGGCTCTGAGCAGGCGCCGTGGCAGCGCCCGCGCCCCCTGCCCGCCCTCCGCCGTCGCCAGGACGCAGGCTCGCGTCAGGGCCGGCGGTAGGGCCCGCAGCCGTCGGCCTGGCGTCTTCACCCCGCGCAGTCGGCCTCGCCTAGCCTTCTCGCGCCTGACTGGCCGGACCCTGCCCCTGGCGGAGGTAACTGCCCGCGGATTCCTTACCCCGCGATCCCGGCCTCCTCGTACGCTCCCCGGACCCGGGCGTCCTCGGTCTCCCCTCATCTACTCTTCTGTCGGGCAGGTCCGCGACCTCCCGCCTCCCGGGCCGTCTCCCGCCGCACCCGGCCCTGGTACATCCCCACTACCCAGTCCGGGCCCGTCCTCGCTCTGGGCCTACCCCAGCCTCCCAGCGTCGCCTGCTGACGGAGCGCGGGAGCCCCAAGGGGCCGGGGTCACCCGGCCGGCATGGGCGGTGCCAGGCTCGGGCCACACCTCGGCACCGGACCCGAGCCCCCCAGCTTCTCGAGCAGGATCCGGAGGAATAGAACGTCAATTTTCCTCGCTCTTAGCAATTTTAAGATTGACTAATGGATTTAGGGCATGTCAGTGCATAAAGTTCCCAGTATTTTTTCACTCAATAATTTTAGCAGCACTGATACTATTGACTGGATTTATTTCATTAGGAGCTGCAAATGATGCTTTTCTAATGCCGGCGTTTCTCTGGCATTTGGTTAACCCTTTTGTGAGAATTTATTTTATTTGCAATTTTATTTATTTATTTTTGAGCCGGAGTCTTCGCTGCGTTGCCCACGCTGGAGTGCAGTGGCTCTCACAGGCACAATCACAGCTCACTGTAGCCTCGAACTCTCTTGTCCTCAAGCGATCTTCCCATCTCAGCCTCCGTGCTGGCTGATAGCTAGCATCTTGATAGATCTTTGTGTGCCATCTCTGAGTAGTTTTTCTTTTAAAGCTACTTTATTTAAAAAAACAAAAAAAAAAGCCCATCTAATTTGGCCGGGCACAGTGGATCACGCCTGTAATCCCAGCACTTTGGGAAGCTGAGTCGGGCGGATCACCCAAAGTCAGGGCCCTGTTCGAGACCAGCCTGGCCAACATGGTGAAACCCGGTTTCTACTAAAAATACAAAAAAATTAGCCCGGTGTGGTGGTGCATGCCTGTAATCCCAGCTACTCGGGAGGCTGAGGCAAGAGAATCGCTTGAACCCGGGAGGCGGAGGTTGCAGTGAGCCGAGATCGCGCCACTGCACCGCAGCCTGGGCTACAAGAGCAAAACTTCGACTCAGAAATAAAATATAAATCAAAACTTTATGAAAATTGTCAGTTAAGATCTTCAGTGGTCCATGCGCAGTGGATCGTGCCTGTTATCCCAGCACTTTGGGAGGACGAAGTGGATGGATCACTTGAGGTCAGGAGTTTGAGACCAGCCTGGCCAACATGGTGAAACCCCATCTCTACTTAAAATTAGCCAGGCGTGGTGGCACACGCTTGTAGTCCCAGCTACTCGGGAGGCTAACGCAGGAGAATCACTTGAATCCGGGAGGCGGAGGTTGCAGTGAGCTGAGATCACACCACTGCACTCCAGCTGGGGCAACAGAACGAAACTCTGTCTCAAAAAAAAAAAAAAAAAAAATGCCCAGTGAATATTATGCATCATTTATATTTTATTACTATTATTGTTTACAGAATCTTGGGACTGTTTTACTTAATTGGTCATTGATAGCTTAACAAACATGGAGATAAGATTAGAAATCTTGACATCAACAGGTATTAAGCAGAAAAAACCATGGCCACGTGTCTCCTGGTTGGGAAAGGTAGGTTTTTCTTTATTCATGCAATACCAGTTTTATATATGTTATATGTGTGTTTTGCCTATAATATAGGAGTGTTCTATGATCTTAAATAAATAAAACATCATCTACTGGAGGAGGATCTACAGGAGGATCACCTACCTGCACACTGAACAGGGTTTTGTGTGTTTTCGTTTTTATTATAATGAGCAAGTTAGCTTTTCCAGAATGTTAAGTGGTTTATTTAGAAGATTTTTACTTAAACTATTTTTTTCATATTATGTTTAAGTCAAGTTTAAGTTAAGTTGAGATGGCATATATCAAAAGGGAATATTTAATGTCCTGAGCTTTCCTTTACTGGAACAGTTAATGGAGTGTTTCCTCCTATTGTGGTTTTCATGATTGTGCTATGAAGTGTTCTTGGAAACTAGGATGGAAGAAATGGGCCACAATACGTTAGTAATCCAGGAATGCCATTCATAATATATGGCATAGATTCCCCACTTAGGGAAAGTAGGCAACCCTACTTTATTTGTGATGATTATTGAAATAAAGTGTTAAATTTCCTGTGAGAAATTATACCACTAACTCCCCTGTAACAGGAGTTCTCAAACTATCAGAACTATCTGGAGAGGTGGTTAAAACACAGATTGCTGGGCCCTGTTCCCAAAGTTTTCAGTTAATTAGGTCTGCTGTACGGTTGGATATTTTGTATTTTTTTATTTTTATTTTTTGAGATGGAGTCTCGCTCTGTTGCCCAGGCTGGAGCGCAATGGCATCCTCTCGGCTCACTGCAACCTCAGCCTCCCAGGTTCAAGCGATTGTCTTGCCTCAGCCTCCTGAATAGCTGGGATTACAGACGCATGCCACCATGCCCAGCTAATTTTTATATTTTTAGTAGAGGCTAGGGGTTTCACCATGTTGGTCAGGCTGGTCTTGAACTCCTCACTTCTGAGGTGTTGCTGATGCTGCTGACTCAGTTATACCTTGAAAATCACTGCCTTAGAATATATGAAAACAAAGTTAACTCAAAACAGCCTACTTTTTCTAGGTAATAAAAAATGAGCAGAGTCAGGGATTTATGAATTTCAGAAGCTATATCTATTTTAATCTAAGTAAATAATTTAAAAACTTGCTCATACTACTGTTAAAATTGATGAGAGTCAGGTTCAGTGGTATGCACCTGTGGTCCCAGCTACTCGGGAGGCTAAGGCAAGAGGATCGCTTGAGCCCAGGAGTTCTGGGCTGCAGTGTGCTATACCGATTAGGTGTCTGCACTAAATTCGGTATCAATATGATGACCTCCCGAGATCAAGGGGCTGGGGTAACCACCAGGTTGCCTAAGAATGGTGAACTGGTCCAGGTCAGAAATGGGCCAGGTCAAAACTCTCATGCTTATTAGTAGTGGGATAGTGCCTGTAAATATCTACTCCACTTAAGGCTGGGCAACAAAGTGAGACCTCAGCTCTTAAAAAAAAAAAAAAAAAAAAAGATTAAAAAGTAGATAAGCCAGTTTTGGCTAGCAGAATTATAGGACACTCCTATAATTTTAAACTTCAAAGAAATTGAAATACAACTACTAGGTAGCCTTACCTATTAATTCTAACGACGTATTTTAAAACAATTCAAAATGTTCAGGTTACTATAGAGTATTAAGCTTAATGTTCATTTTATGATTTGTGGTACAAATGGATAATCTTTCTTAAATGTCGCTTTGATTTCTGGGATAATTTATTTAGGCAGTAAGTTGAATTAATTTCTGGCACCTCTTGAGTCCTTCACATGTTTCTTCTCTTAGGAAAAAGAAGCCGTTTTTCTTTTGGATGATAAATTCATAAATGAAATTAATTTGCTATCAGGAAAGATAAAGAAGAAAATTCCTAGTCTGCAGCCTTTCTTGAAGGATGTTATTGTCCTAACAACGTCCAGTAATGGTTAAGTAGTACTGATATTTTCAAATGGCTAAAACTATATTTTTTAATAACTTAGGGTGATGTTAAAGGAAATACTAGATTGTAAGTATTGCATTTCATTTTTGGAAACAGATGCCTGGCTGGCTGGGGTACTAACTACAGGAGAGCTTTTCCTTTGGAACAAAGATCAAGATTGTTTGAGAACTATACCAATAACTGAAAAGCCTAAGGAAATGATCAAAGCTACAGTCGGTGGGAATTTTTTTATTTGTTTAAGTTGGTTTAACTAGGAAAAATAGGAAAAGAGGATGAAACATTTTTCTGTTACTGTCTTGAAAATGTATTTCTGTGTATGTGCATATGTATATCTGAGTGTGTGTGTATATATATATATATATATAGTTTTGGTTATGTTTATCTGTGATACTGAGACTCAACTTGAAGAAGAAAATTCTGGCATGCCTAACATTTCTGTGATAATAATAGGTTTCTAATATCACATAATATATACTTGATAAATGTTGCTATTTTTGTACTTTTTTTTTTCTTTTTTTTGAGACGGAGTCTCGCTCTGTCGCCCAGGCTGGAGTGCAGTGGTGGGATCTCAGCTCACTCGCCTCCGGGGTCCACGCCATTCTCCTGCCTCAGCCTCCCGAGTAGCTGGGACTACAGGCGCCAGCCACCATGCCCGGCTAATTTTTTTGTATTTTTAGTAGAGACGGGGTTTCACCGTGTTAGCCAGGATGGTCTTGATCTCCTGACCTCGTGATCCACCCAGCCTTTTTTTTCTTTTTTAGAGACAGGATCTTGTTCTGTCACTCAGGCTGAAGTATAGTGGCATGATCATAGCTCACTGCAGCTTTGACCTTTTGGGCTAAAGCGATCCGTCTCCTTAAGCCTGCCAAAGTGCTGGGATTACAGGCATGAGCTGCCGTGCCTGGATTGTATTTTTTGCTAGTGCCTTAGTTTTGACATCCTGAATGGTAACATTATTTGTTTTTTTTTTATTGTAAGAATACATAAATTATGTACTTTATTGGGGGGAATTCAGACTTCAGAGGCTTAATTACTTTTTTTGTTACTTTTTTAGCAAGCTCTTTGAGACTGTACTTGTATGTATCTGGAAATGGGAAAAGAATTGTGCTCATAACACCTTCTGGATGCATATTTCTTTGGGAATATTTGGAATTAAAGAATATCTTATCTTCTAAAAGCCTTTCATTGGCGGGTCGGTGGTCCCAGGTCATACCTGAAGAAGCAGTTCTCTTGCCTTCCACCGAAGATAAAGAAGCTGTAGTGAATGCTGTTTTTATAAAAAATGAGGTAAAATCAGTCTCAGACTCTTATCTGTGAAGCAGATTAGCAGAGTGTGTGATGGTATAACTATATATCTTTAGTCACCATAAATTTTCATAGTAATTGTGAAATTCTTGTATGGAAAAGATATTTTTATATTTCTTGGGTCACATTTTTAAAAAGTGTTTATTAAAAGTAGTTTTAACTTAGAACTCCTTTTCTCTATCCTTGATTTAAAAATATAGCTTGTTATGCCGGGCGCGGTGGCTCACGCCTGTATTCCCAGCACTTTGGGAGGCTGAGGCGGGTGGATCACCTGAGGTCGAGAGTTCAAGACCAGCCTGACCAACATGGAGAAACCCCGTCTCTGCTAAAACTACAAAATTAACTGGGCATGGTGGTGCATGCCTGTAATCCCAGCTACTCAGGAAGCTGAGGCAGGAGAATCGATTGAACCTGGGAGGCGGAGGTTGCAGTGAGCCGAGATCATGCCATTACACTCCAGCCTGGGCAACGAGAGTGAAACTCTGTCTCAAAAAAAAAAAAGTATAATATATAATATATATACACGTATATAATATATATCGTATATATTATATATTATATGGTATATTATATATGTATATATTACATGTATATATTATATATATTATATGCATATTATATATTATATACAATATATGTATATTATATATTTTTATATATTATATATTATATATGTATATATATTTTTTATATATTATATATATAGAGAGAGCTTGTTTGGTAATTTAACAAGCTAGAATTGATGATACTAAATATGCGATTTAACTGGGAAATAACAGATTCATGAACTTAAAAAACCAAAATGTATTTAAAATATCTGCTTGGTATTCTTCGTATGTGTGGACCAGCATTTTATTATCCAAACCACTCTTGTTAGAAATTTCACTTTGAAGTTTTATTGTCCCCTCTCCCCACTCTCAGGGTGGTGTGCTAATTTAAATAGTATAAAAGTATAAAAAGAGAAAAATAAATATGTAAGAATATTTTCAGTTATAGTCACAATAAATGTCAGTATTTTCTTAAGAGCATAAACTACAACCTGATTACCCATTTGAGACCTGCCTCTGGCTCAGAAAAAAATTACTTAGTCTTAAGCTTAATGTTAAGGATAAAAAGTATAAGCAAGATCTCAATATTTTTTACTGGTTTATGATGAGTAATATATATATGTATTTTAGTATCTTGATTTATTTTCAGATTAATTTTATACTAAAGTATATTAAATTTATCTACAGTTATTTGGAGACTGCTGCCTGTGTTCATTTACTTTTTATTCTGGGGAATGCCTGAAGTTAACATTTCTAGCAATTCGGTGGCATGAGAATGTATTTACATCTGTAAGGTGAGGTAAATGTTTTCTTCTTCCTTTTCTTACTGATTTTTTTTTCTTTTGGAGGCAGGGACTTGCTGTGTCACCCAGACTGGAGGGTAGTGGCACAATCATAGCTCAGCCTCCTGAGTACCTGTGACTACAGGTTTGTGCCACCATGCCTGGCTAATTTTTTTTTTTTTTTTTAACAGACAAGTTCTTGCACTCCTGAGCTCAAGCAGTCCTCCTGCCTTGGCCTCCCAAAGTGCTGGGATTACAGGCATGAGGCATCATACCCGGCCCCATATTTTCTATCCCTTTTTAAACATTATTATCTTTTGATCCATATACATGTAATAAAATTTGTAAATGTTATTGTGAGTTTCAAGTTCTGAGGCTTTACAAATCATTTCTTCCCCTCTTATTTCTAAATGTTTAATCCAGAAAGTTTATCTTGTTTTGTCTTGTTTCTCTTCTTTGAAGTGAGAATTTGTAAAAGATAAGACAAGCTATGGTTTTACTTGTCTAAGACTATAAAAGTAACTATTTTGGAAAAGAATTCAGTTGAAATTTAAAAGGGACATAACTTTTGATTTCCTATTGTACCTTTTAAATGCTTAAGTGTTCTTTTATTTAAAAATAGTTTTATTCTAAAAAGCCTAATAAAATAGAAAATATGCATTTTTTTTTTTTGAGATGGAGTCTTGCTCTGTCGCCCAGGCTGGAGTGCAGTGGTGCAATCTTGGCTCACTGTAACCTCCGCCTCCCGGGTTCAAGTGATTCTCCTGCCTCAACCTCCCGAGTAGCTGGGACTACAGGTGCCCGCCACCAGGCCTGGCTAACTTTTTGTATTTTTAGTAGAGACGGGGTTTCACCATGTTAGTCAGGCTGGTCTTGAACTACTGACCTTGTGATCCGCCTGCCTCAGCCTCCCAAAGTGCTGGAATTACAGGCATGAGCCACCTCACCCAGCTGAAAATATGCATTATTTTCTTACAATGCCTAAGTAAGATTGAGTAAAATGGTGTGATTTTTATTTTTATTTTTCTGTTTGTTTTATTTTTATATTTTATATTAAGATATAACTTACATGAAGTAAAATGAACAAATCTTGGCTGAGTGTAGTGGTGGATGCCTGTAATCCCAGCACTCTGGGAGGCCGAGGCAGGAGGATCACTTGAGCCCAGGAGTTCAAGACCAGCCTGGACAACATGGCAAAATCCCATCTCTACACAAAATATAAAAAAAATTAGCTGAGCATGGTGGCGCATGCCTATAGTCCCAGCTGCTTGGGAGGCTGAGGTGGGAGAATCACTGAAGCCCAGGAGGTCCAGGTTGCAGTGAGTTCAAATCGTGCCACTGCACTCCAGCCTGGGTGACAGAGTGAGACCCTGTCTGGAAAATAAATAAATAAATAAAATAAGATGAACAAGTCTTAAGTGTACAACTAGATAGACTTTGAAAAATATATACAATTGTTTGAAATATATATATCACTTGGATCAATTATAGAACATTGATACTATCCCCAAAGTTTCCCTCTTCTTTCTGTCTATCTACCTATCTATCTATCTATCTATCTATCTATTTATTTTTGAGATAGAGTCTTGCTCTGTCTCCCAGGTTGGAGTGTGGTGGTGCAATCTTGGCTCACTGCAACTTCTGCCTCCCAGGTTCAAGCGATTCTCCTGTCTCAGCCTCCCGAGTAGCTGGGATTATGGGCGTGCGCCAACACACCCAGCTAATTTTTTGTATTTTTAGTAAAGATGGGGTTTCGCCATGTTGGCCAGACTGGTCTCGAACCCCTGACCTCAAATGATCTGCCCGCCTTGGCCTCCCAAAGTGCTGGGATTACAGGCATTAGCCACCATGCCTGGCCTTCTCTACATTTTATTTTTTATTTTATTATTTTTTTTGAGACAGAGTCTCACTCTGTTGCCCAGGCTGGAGTGCAGTGACGTAATCTCGGCTCACTGCAACCTCTGCCTCCCGGGTTCAAGCGATTCTTCTGCCTCAGCCTCCCGAGTAGCTGACACTGCAGGTGCGCACCCCCACGGCTGGCTAATTTTTGTATTTTTAGTAGAGATGGGGTTTCACCATATTGGCCAGGCTGGTCTCGAACTCCTGACCTACTTTTTAAATTCCTTTAAAAATATTTGGCATTATGTAGAAATACGTTTATCCAAACTTTTAGTGGAAGCAGGTATAATATATTTGGGGTTGCATATAAAAACATGGCTCTACTAACAGAACTCTGATATTCAATTTATTTAGCTAATCTGCAGGTGCTCTTTTGTGCACAGACTTCTGAAAGGTCTCTGATATAGTTTGGATGTTTGTCCCCTCCAAGTCTCGTGTTGAAAATAATCCTTAATGTTGGAATGTTGGAGGTGGGGCCTGGTTGGAGATGTCTGGGTCAAGGCGGCAGATCCCTCATGAATGGCTTGGTGTTCTGCTTACAGTAATGAGTTCTTGCTCTGAGTTCACGGGAGATCTGGTTGTTTAAAAGAGCCTGGAATCTCCTTCTCTCCCTTGCTCCCTCTCTTGGGAAAATGCTGCTCCCCATTTCCTTTCTGCCGTGGTTAAAAGCTTCCTGAAGCCCTCACAAGAATCCGAGGAGATGCTGATGCCATGCTTGCACAGCCTGCAGAACCGTGAGCCCGAATAAACCCCTTCTCTTTCTTTCTTTCTTTTTTTTCTTTGATATGGAGTCTCACTCTGTCGCCCAGGCTGGAGTGCAGTGGCGTGATCTTGGCTCACTGCGACCTCCGCCTCCCGGGTTCAAGCAATTCTCCTGCCTCAGCCTCCCGAATAGCTTGGATTACAGGTGCACTCCACCATGCCCAGGTAATTTTGTATTTTTAGCAGAGACGGGGTTTCACCTGTTGGCTAGGCTGGTCTCAGACTCCTGGCCTCAAGTGATCCACCCGTCTCTGCCTCCTAAAGTGCTGGGATTACAGGTGTGAGCTACCGTGCCCAGCCAACCCCTTTTCTTTATAAATTACTCAGTCTCAGGCATTCCTTTACAGCAACACAATGGATTAACATAGTCTGTAAAATATTCCCTAAGTACATGTGCACATGTAGGAATTTGGATGGATCCTTTAATTTTTGTAATGAACTACATATAAATTTAAAAGTTACTATACCTTTTGTTTTCAATTATTTCATTACTTTTTTAGATCATTGCCATACCATGTTCATTGGGCTCAACAAGACTGTCATCTCTGCAGTTTAATTCCTAAATGTGAATCAGTAAAGTCAAGAGGAGCTCTAATTTCTGCCTTTTCAAGAGATGGCCTTACCCTGGCAGTAACTCTTAATCAGAAAGACCCCAAGGTCAGTAAATATCTGTCTTAGAAAGTAATCTATAAAAGAAGGAGTTTATTCCAGTTTTGAGATTTTTCTTTTTCTAAATACTCCTTTATATCCATTTTTTTTTTCTTTCTGGTTTTTTTTTTTTTTTTTTTTTTGACAGGGTCTCTCTCTGTTGCCTAGGCTGGAGTGCAGTTGTGCGATCATGGCTTGCTGCAGCCTCGACCTCCTGGGCTCAAGTGATCCTCTCACCTCAGCCCCCCAAGTAGCTGAGACCACAGGCTTATACCACCGTGCCTGGCTAATTTTTGTGTTTTTTTGGTAGAGATGGGGTTTTGCCATATTGCCCAGGCTGGTCTTGAATTCCTGAGCTCAAGCAGTTCTCCCACCTCAGCCTCCCAAAGTGCTGGGATTACAGGTGTGAACCACTGTGCCCAGCCTGCTTTATATTCTTTAAGTTGGTGGTGTTTAATCCAATTTGACATTGTGGATTGGTAAAGTTCTTTAAATTAGATCCCATAACTTTCAAAACTTGGCTTTCAGAAATGAAAAAAGAATAAGGGAAAAAGAGGAAAGAAGAGCATTGTGGTAACTAATGTTGTTAAGGTAGAACATAAAAGAGCAAAGGCTACCAGGGGTCAATATTGCCTTGCCAGTTAGGAAATACTCCCTAGATAGTTTATTAATATAATAATAGATCTCTGTATCACCAGAATTATAAATAATGGTTACAGTAAAATAATTTTAATAGTTTTCTTGTCTTTTTTTTCCTTTCTAGGCAACTCAGGTATTATTTATAAACACACTGAATTTTGTTACTCTCTGTGGTAGTCTTAAAGGATGTAGTAACAAGAGTCCCGTGGTTCCAGCTACACTTATTAGGTAAGAACTCTTTTGTCTGTCTTTTTTTTTCTTTTTTTCTTTTAAAAGAGATGGGTCTTTGTCAGGTGTGGTAGCTCACACCTGTAATTCTAGCACTTTGGGAAACCAAAGTGGGAGGATCACTTGAGCTCAGGAGTTTGAGACCAGCTTGGGCAACATAATGAGACCTCATCTTTACTAAAAAATAAAAAGAAATTAGCCGAGCATGGTGGTGGACACCTGTAGTCCCAGCTACTTGAGAGGCTGAGCTAGGGGGTATCACCTGAACGTGGGTGATAGAGGCTGCAGTGAGCTATGATCTTGCCACTGCACTCCAGTCTGAGCAACAGAGCAAGACCCTATCTCAAAAAAAAAAAAAAAAAAAGGCTGGGCGCTGTGGCTCACGCCTGTAATCCCAGCACTTTGGGAGGCTGAGGTGGGTGGATCACCTGAGGTCAGGAGTTTGAGACCAGCCTGGCCAAAATGGTGAAACCCCATCTCTACTAAAAAAAATACAAAAAAAAAAAATTAGCCAAGTGTGGTGGCATGTGCCTGTAGTCCCAGCTACTTGGGAGGTTGAGGCATAAGAATTGCTTGAACCCAGGAGGTGGAGGTTGCCGTGAGCTGAGATCACACTACTGCACTCCAGCCTGGATGACAGAGGGAGACTCTGTCTCAAAAAAAAAAAAAAAAAAAGATGGGGTCTTACTTGTTGCCCAAGCTGGAGTGTAGTGGTGTGATCATAGCTCACTGCAGCGTTGAACTCGCGGGCTCAAACAGTCATTCCTTCCTCATCCTTCTGAGTAGCTGGGACTACAGGTGTGTGTCACTGTATGTGGCTAATTTTTTAAAAGTTTTTTGTAGAGACAGGGTCTTGCTATGTTGACCATGCTGGTCTTGAACTTCCAGCCTTAAGTGATCCTCCCACCTTGGCCTCCTAAAGTGCTGGGATTACAGGCCTGAGCCATCATGCCCAGCCTAAAAGTCGCTTTATATAAGGAAGGCCTTAAATGCTTTTTTTTTTTGAGATGGAGTCTCACTCTGTCACCCAGGCTGGAGTGCAGTGGTGTGATCTCGGCTAACTGCAAGCTCTGCCTCCTGGGTTCACGCCATTCTCCTGCCTCAGCCTCCCGCGTAGCTGGGATTAAAGGCACCCGTCACCATGCCCGGATAATTTTTTTGTATTTTTTTTTAGTAGAGATGGGGTTTCACCGTGTTAGCCAGGATGGTCTCAATCTCCTGACCTCGTGATCCACTCGCCTTGGCCTCCCAAAGTGCTCGGATTACAGGCGTAAGCCACCGTGCCTGGCCATAGGTGCATATTTCTTACATGCATATGTTGTGTAGTGGTGAAGTGTGGGCTTTTAGTATTAATAGTGAACATTGTACCCAACAGATAATTTTTCAACCCTCACTCCCCTCCCGTCTTTTAGTAGTCTCCAATGCCTATTATTCCACTCTGTATGTCCATGTGTACCCATTGTTTAGTCCCTACTTATAAGTTAGAATATGTAGTATTTGACTTTCTGTTTCTGAGTGATTTTACCTAGGATAATGACCTCCAGTTCCATCCATGTTACTGCAAAAGACATGACTTCATTTGTTTTATGGCAGAGTAGCATTCCATGATACATATATATACACACACCACATTTTCTTTATCCAATCCTTTGTTGATAGATGGTTCTGTTGATTCTCTATCTTTGCTATTGTGAATAGTGATGTGATAAACGTGTGAGTGCAAGTATCTTTTTGATATAATGATTTCTTTCCCTTTGGGTATATACCCAATAGTGGGATTACTAGATTGAATGGTAGTTCCTATTTTGGTTCTTTGAGAAATCTCTATACCATAATGATTGTACTAATTTGCGTTCCCACCAATCATGTTTGTTCCCTTTTCTCATGTTCCCATGAGAAACATGTTCCCATGTTCCCTTTCCTCTGCATACTTGCCAACATGTTGTTTTTTGACTTTTTAGTAATAGCCATTCTGACTGGTATGTTATCTCGTTGTGGTTTTAATTTGCATTTCTCTGATGATTAGTGATGTTGAGCATTTTTTCATGTTTATTGGCTGATTGTATGTCTTTTGAGAAATGTCTGTTCATGTCCTTTGCCCAGTTTTTGATGAGGTTGCTTTTTTTTTTGCTTGTTGAGTTGTCTTAGTTTCTCATAGATCCTAGATATTAGCCCTTTGTCAGACACATAGTGTGCAAATATTTTCTCCCATTTTGTAGGTTGCCTTTTTACTTCAATTGTGTCTTTTGCTGTGCAGAAGCTTTTTAAGTTAATTAATTCTCATTTGTCTATTTTTGTTGTGTTTGCTTTTGAGGATGTGGTCATAAATTCTTTGCCTAGCCCAATGTCCAGAAGAGTTTTTCCTAGGTTTTCTAATAGGATTTTTTTAGTTACAGGCCTTATGTTTAGGTCTTTAATCCATCTTGAGTTAATTTTTGTATATGATGAGAGGTATGGGTCCAGTTTCATTCTTCTGCACGTCTATCCAATTTTCCCAGCACCATTTTTATTGAATAGGTTGTCCTTTCCCCAGTGTATATTTTTATCGACTTTGCTGAAGATCAGTTGGTTGTAGCTATGTGGCTTTATTTCTGGGTTCTGTATTCTGTTACATTTATCTGTGTGCTGTTTTTATACCAGTACCATGCTGTTTTGGCTGCTATAGCCTTGTAGTATAATTTGAAATTAGTAGGCTGGGCATGGTGGCTAACGCACTTTGGGAGGCCAAGGTGGGTGCATCACCTGAGTTCGGGAGTTGGAGACCATACTGACCAACATGGAGAAACCCTGTCTCTACTAAATTGGATTTTGTAAAATTAGCCAGGTGTGGTGGTGCATGCCTGTAATCCCAGCTACTGAAGAGGCTGAGGCAAGAGAATCACTTGAACCCTGGTGGTGGAGGTTGTGGTGAGCCGAGATTGCACCGTTGCACTCCAGCCTGGGCAACAAGAGTGAAACTCTGTCCAAAAAAAAAAAAAAAAAAAAATGCTGGGCACAGTGGCTCATGCCTGTAATCCCAGCACTTTGGGAGGCCAAGGTGGGTGGATCACGAGGTCAGGAGTTCGAGACCAGCCTGACCAACATGGTGAAACCCTGTCTCTAGTAAAAATACAAAAATTAGCTGGTGTGATGGTGTGCGCCTGTAATCCCAGCTACTCAGGAGGCTGAGGCAGGAGAATCGCTTGAACCTGGGAGGCAGAGGTTGCAGTGAGTCGAAATTGTACCACTGCTCTCCAGCCTGGGTGACAGAACGAGACTCCATTGCAAAAAAAAAAAAAAAAGAAAAGAAATTAGATAATATGATACCTCCAGCTTTGTTCTTTTGTTTTTGGTTCCATACGAGTTTTAGGATTGTTTTTTCTAATTACGTGAAAAATGGCGCTGGTAATTTGATAGAGATTGCATTGAATCTGTAGATTTATTTGGGCAGTATGTTCATTTTAATGATATTGGCCTTTTAATCCATAAGCATGAGATGCTTTTCCATTTGTTTATGTCATCTACAATTTCTCTTATCAGTGTTTTATAATTATAATTTCTTTTATCAGTGTTCTCCTCATAGAGATCTTTTACCTTCTTGGTTAAATATATTGCTAGGTATTTTCTTTTATTTTTTGTAGCTAATGTTAATGGGATTGCCTTCTTGATTCAGTCCTTGGCTACATAGTTATTGGTGTATTTTCTACTGATTTCTGTATATTCATCTTGTTAATATAAAGTATCCTGAAATCTTACTATATTCATTTATCAAATCTAAGAGTTTTTGTGGAGTCTTTAGGGTTTTCTAGATATAAGATTATATTGTCAGTGAAGAGTGATAATTTGGATGCCTTTTATTTATTTTTTTATCTTGCCTGATTGCTCTGACTAGGACTTCTAGCATTATGTTGAATAGGTGTGGTAAAAGTAGGCATCCTTGTATTGTTCCAGTTCTAAACATTATAGTTGATACCACAGAACAACGACTATTAAGACTATTATGAAATAATACACTCACAAACTACAAAACCTGGAGGAAATTGATGAGTTTCTTTTATAGGTGACTGGACTCTTTTCTTTTGCTAATTTTAAAATTCTTTCTTTCCCTTTGATTTAACACATTCTGAATATAATAGCCTCTGGTGGAGTCCTTTTTGCTATGTATTTGCCTGGGGATCACTGGGCCTCCTGTATCTGAATGTCTAACTCTCTTGCTAGACTTAGGAAGTTTTCATTTATTATTCTTTTAAATAGGTTTTCGGCACTTTTTGATCTCTCTTACCCTTCAGGAATACTGATAATTTATAAGTTCACTCACTTTTTGTACTCCCAGACCTCTTGAAGGCTTTGTTCATTCTTTTTTTTTTTTCTTATTTTTGTCTGACTGAGATTCTTTCTTTTGCTTGGTGTAGTCTATTATTGAATCTTTTGAATGTATTTTATATTTCCTTCAATTCATTTTTTATTTCCAGAATTTCTTTTTTTTTAATCTTTCTCCTTGGTAAATTTCTCATTCATATTGATTTTCCGATTTCTTTGTATTGGTTTTCAGATTTTCTTGCATCTCATTGAGCTTCTTCAAAATCAGTATTTTGAATTATTTCTCTGGCATTTTGGGGGAATTATTTTTGATTGGCATCTATTACCGGACAATTTTTGTGGTCCTTTGGTGGTGTCATATTTCCTTGCTTTTCTTATGTTTTCTGTGGCCTTCCATTGATGTCTGTGCATCTGGTACAGCCGTTGCTTGTTTTAATTTTTTGAAAATGCTTTTATAGAGGAGAATTTTTTTCCTGAAGATGTATGTATGTTGTTGATTGAGTAGGATACTTTGGCTTTGATTTTGCATACTTGTAGTAGTGTAATCTTTGTATGACTTCTTCAGTAGTACACAGGGTTGGTGGCACCTGTGATTTCCTCAGTGGCTTAAGGTGTAGTTATTAGTTGGGGTTATGGTGAAGTTTTGTTAGGGACTTGGACAACAACTGAGCCAGTCTTCAGGCCCTAGTAGTGGCAGCAGTGGGGTGAGTGTGCCTGTTTTTAGGCCCTAGACCACCTTATACTGGCCCTGGTATTGATGGGTCCTGAAGGCTGATTCTTGGGCTTCCAGGTGGCATGCTTAGAAACTAGTAGTGGGAGTGGTGGTCTAGGTGTGTGAGTGGTTTCTCAGGCCCCTGGGTATCTGGTATGGTGTGGGCGATGGCAGTAGTAGTGGTGAAGCAACTCACTGGGACCCAAGTAGTCCATGTTGGAGTTACTGGAAGTTGTGATGGTTTGGGGGGACTAGTCCCCCGTGACATAGCTGCTCTGTGGCAGGGTGGCGGGTATTCTCCTAAGTGTGCTTCGGAGAGCTTGGTCTTCCCTGTTCCCTGAGTTGGGTGGTGCCTGCAGCCACCTCAACCCAAACTCAGCCCAAGGGTGGGACGTAGCCCAGCTCTAAACAGTCAAAATGGTACCTTGGGCCTGGGACCAGAGAGGGTGGTATCCTTCCCAGGCAAGCAGTGTAGGCAAGAAGCTGTGAGAAGTGCAGCCTGCTCACATCTCAGTCTCAACAGCAGCCCACAGCAGGGTGATAGGGAGCCTCCCAGGAGTGCCTGAGAGTGCCTGGTCTCCCCTCTTCCTCCCTGAAGCAGTGCAGTAGCAGCCAAGTCTGTAGATCCCTGGTATCTAGGCTTTCTGACGCTGCTCTAGGCTTGGATGCCTGTGGGATTCCATGTGTTTTCCCTTTCTGGAGCAATGTCGCTGAGCATTCTTTAGGCAGCTGCATGTGTCAGGCCCAAAGCCCTAGTGGGTTGAGGGTTTCTCCCACTCAGAGGTTATGAAAGCCTGTTTTGGGGTATGAAGCCCTGCAGATTTTTCTCTTACTGTTTCCCTGTGTTCAGGAGCCTTTTCCCACTCTTAGTCTTACTTACTACTTAATAGTAAGTGGACAGTCCATGGTTCCTCTCCATGGAGGAGTTACATGCTACCTGTGTCTAGTCAGCCATCTTGAGCTGAGTGTCTTTCTTTCTTTCTTTTTTTTTTTTTGCAACAAGGTCTTGTTCTGTTACCTGGGCTGGAGTGCAATGGCGTGATCATAGCTCACTGCAGCCTCAAACTTCTAGGCTCAAGCTATCCCCCTGCCTGCCTCAAGCTATCCCCCTGCCTGCCTCAACCTCCCAAGTAGCTGGGATTACAGGTGCACGCCACCACGACTGTTTTTTTGTTTTTTTTTTGGTAGAGCCAGGGGGTCTTGCTATGTTGCCCTGGCTGGTCTTGAACTCCTGACCTTATGCAGTTCTCCCACCTTGGCCTCCCAAAATACTGTGATTACAGATGTCAGCCACTGCACCTGGCCGAGAGAGCCTAGTCTTTTTTTTTTTTTTTTTTCCCCCCAAGATGGAGTCTTGCTCTGTCGTCCAGGTGGGAGTGAAGTGGTGCGATCTCGTCTCACTGCAACCTCTGCTTCTCGGGTTCAAGCACTTCTCTGCCTCAGCCTCCCGAGTAGCTGGGATTACAGGTGCCCACCACCATGCCTGGCTAATTTTTTTGTATTTTTAGTGGAGACGGGGTTTCATCATCTTGGCCAGGCTGGTCTTGAATTCCTGACCTCGTGATCCACCTGCCTCGGCCTCCCAAAGTGTTGGGATTATGGGCCTGTGCCACTGTGCCTGGCCAAGCCTAGTTTTTTAAACAAGTCCCTACATATGCATCCTGTACATCTGAGTCAATAGTAACATAAGTGTTGATTTGGGATGGCATATGAGCTACCACCAGGATCCATGCAAAATTACAGAGTAGGAGAATTTCCTCTTACAGCTTCTAACTTCCTTTTCTGAATACTTTTCCATGCTGTTCTATGCATTTTCAGAGTTTTTAGGTTTATCTAGCCCTGCCTCTTCATTTTCTTTTACTTTCCACAAGTTCCTTTCTCTTTGGTAAATTTCTCATTCATATTATTCATAATACTTTGAAAGTATTAGTCTCAGTTCAGTGGTCTTTTTGATTTAGTGTCTGTCATTTTCTGAGGAGGACCTACTGTTTGTTCTCATTAAACATTAGTATCACCAGATATCAACACCTGTGAAAAGAAGGGAATAAGGGTTAAAATATAAAATTTTAAAAAATAAAAATAAAATAAATTAAAAAATCACGAAATAGTTAAGGAGTAGTACCAGTTAGAGCTTTGGGAAGAGGGAGAGTCTGCTGTTGAGAGGGACTGTAACAGCCTGCAGAGAGGACAGATGTGGCCTTGAAATCTATCAGTAGATCTTGATTGTAGACTCTACTAGGATTAAAATTCATTCTAATATGTGAGTGACTAAAAAACTCAGTTCTTTAGGAATATATATATATTTTTTCTCTGTGTCCCAGACTGGAGTGCAGTGGTATGATCTCGGCTCACTGCAACCTCTGCCTCCCCAGTTCAAGCCATTCTCCTGCCTCAGCCTCCCCAGTAGCTGGGATTATGGGCACCCGCCACCACGCCTGGCTTATTTGTATTTTTGTAGAGATGGTGTTGGCCAGGCTGGTCTTGAACTCCTGACCTCAGTTGATCCGCCTGCCTCGGCCTCCCAAAGTGCTGGGATTACAGGCTTGAGCCACGGTGCCTGGCCGAATATTTTCGTTTTTTAATTGCTTATGAATTTCTAATTGGAATATTGTTGAAATAGATGTTTATGAACAAACTCCTTTGTTCTAGGAAGTAAAATTCATGAAATGTGTATGGCAATTGTCTACTATTAGTCATTCTTTTGCCCTCATTTTTTGAACTTTCACACCTCTGCTTGGTACAGCCCATTTTAAATCGTCATAGACATTGTAAAGTATCTCTTCTAAACATGTTGTCTCTTATTTATTATAGGTCCTACTGGGTAGGTGATATCAGCTGGACGCATGATAGTCTTTTTCTGGCTTGTATGTTAAAACGTGGCTCTCTGGTTTTATTGACCTGCCAAGGTGAATTGCTAACATTAATTACATTTGGTTGCTCTATAGAATTTGGCCCAGCAGAATTTATTCCTCTTCATCCACTAATAACGTATAGGTGAGACATTTGAATTGTGTTAATTTGTTTATAGATTTTTTTTCTGTTTTGTATTACTTTTACTGTGTATTTAAAAAAAATTTCATCTTTCAAATTGTCTTTACTTTTTCTTTGAGTCTGTCATCTCAATATCTGTTTCTTATTTATAGTTTTCTTCTATTTCTTTTTGTGGCTTAATCCTGGTGAAAATTTGACATTGTGACTATGTAAGTATAAGTTATTTAAATATTTAATAGCACAAAAAATTATCTTCTTTGATATAAAAGTTAATAAAGTATGATATAGCATTTATTGTTATAAAATAATAGTACTTAGAAAATTAATAACTCAAAATTAACTTGACATATGGATTTATCTACTTTTTTCCCAAAGGGAAAAAGTTATTGGAAATGGATAGAAAACTGTAGGATTTAGCCGTATTTTAATTTTTGTTGTTGTTTTAAAATTTTTTTTATTGATATACAATATTTTACATATTTATGGGATACATGTGATATTTTGTTACTTGGATAGCATGTGTCATATTATAATTTTTACTTGTGAGATGAAGTAGCAATTTGGCTTTGGAGTCAGATCAAGATTCACATACCGGTTCTTTTACTTATTAGTTGTATGACTTTGGGTTAGTTATTCTTTTTTTTTTTTTCAATTTTTAAATTTTCATTCTTAGTTTTATTTATTTATTTTTTCTTGAGACGGAGTTTCGCTCTTGTTGCCCAGGCTGGAGTGCAGTGGTGTGATCTCGGCTCACTGCAACCCCCTCTCCCGGGTTCAAGCGATTCTCCTGCCTCAGCCTCCTAAGTAGCTGGTATTACAGGCATGTGCCACCATGCCTGGCTAATTTTGTATTTTTAGTAGAGACGGGGTTTCACCATGTTGGTCAGGCTGGTCTGGAACTCCTGACCTCAGGTGATCCACCCGCCTTGGCCTCCCAAAGTGCTAGAAGTACAGGCATGAGCCTGTTCCAATTTTTTTATTTTTAAAAATTTATTTTGATCTCCCATCTTGCAGAAGGGTTATTCTTTAAGCCTCAGTTTCTTTTACTATGAAAGGAGTGTGACGCTAATTGTGTCTTAGGGTTTAGAGAATGAAGTAAGGTAATACATAATTATAAATCAGCACTGTCTGGCATAAAGTTAGTGCTCAGTAAATATTTGTTGTTATTGATGTTGATTATATGTGGCTAGACACATATGCATAACTGTTTACAAGACAGAAAAGTTGGAAAATACATTTGAAATTAATCTATTCCGTTTGCTTTACAGAAAGGAAACTGAGGTAGGGTGTTTACTTGATTATATTTATATTTATTATTTATTTATTTATTTATTTATTTTGAGACAGAGTCTCGCTCTGTCCCCCAGGCTGGAGTGCGGTGGCGCCATCTCGGCTCACTGCAAGCTCCGCCTCCTGGGTTCACGCCATTCTCCTGCCTCAGCCTCCCCAGTAGCTGGGACTACAGGCGCCCGCCACCACGCCCAGCTAATTTTTTAGAGACGGGGTTTCAACATGTTGGCCAGGATGGTCTCGAACTGACCTTGTGATCCTCCCGCCTCGGCCTCCCAAAGTGCTAGGATTACAGGCTTGAGCCACCACGCCCGGCCTCCTCCTTGATTATATTTAGCAAAAATTACATTTAATTTTTTTTTTTTTTTTTTTTTTGAGACCGAGTCTCACTCTGTTACCAAGGCTGGAGTGTAGTGGTGTGATCTCGGCTTACTGCAACCACCACCTCCCGGGTTCAAGAAATTCTGCCTCAGCCTCCTGAGTAGCTGGAATTGCAGGCGTGTGCCACCACGCCCAGATAATTTTTGTATTTTTACTAGAGATGGGGTTTCACCGTATTGGTCGGGCTGGTCTCAAACTCCTGACCTCGTGATCCGCCCGCCTCAGCCTCCCAAAAATGACAATTTTTAGCAATTGGCAATGCTAATGGAAAAACGTGTCACTTCCTGCAGTGAAAGTATTTTTTCCTTACTTGTTATGGTCTAATTCATAATTCATTAGAATTTTCTCATATTCTCCTTTAAAATTAATATTTGGGGCCTTCCAAACTGCTTTTTTTCTGATTATGAAAGTATAGTATTCATTATTTATTTTAGCACTCAAAAATCAAATGTTACAAAACTAAATAATGTGGAAAATTAAATACTTGTAATCCTATACTTCAAAGGTAACAATTATTAACATTTTAGTATGTTGTCCCCCAAATTTTAAAAATATTCATATAACAATGATAATAGCAATATTAGTTTCTTTTTTAAAAACTAGATAATGTGATATATCCTGTTTACTATTTTCCATTTTTGATTTCACAGTATATCTTTTACATCTTTCCATGTTAGGCATTATTTTTAATGGTTCTACAGAAGTCTGTGAGATGTATGTCCTATAATTACCAATTTTCTATTGTTGCCATTTGGCTAATAAAAAAAATCTGTATTTGAATAGTTGCCTAACCAGAAAAAAATTACAATATACTTTGATGGTTTGTTCCTTTTATATTTGTAAAGCCCCAACTTTAATAAGGAGTGATATTAAGTAATCAGAATCAGGTACATCATAATAACAATATTGTATGTTTAAGTTAAGTGGAAACTCAAATTTAAATAGGTAAAATTTTACTCACCACCATTCTCTCAAATCTTCTCAACTTTTTTCTTTCTCCTCTTTAATAAAAAGTATACTGATAGTTCATAGTTTATTTGTGTAAGCATATTTAAATATATGGTAAGAGGAAAGTTAACTATTTAACTCTCTTTAATAGTAAAAATAAACTGCCTGAATTATTTTCTGAAATAGGTTGTATGTAGATAAATACAAAATAGAATAAATGCTACCATTTAGGAAAATTTTAAAACACATGAACCTATATATTATTTTGTCTTTATCCTGTGTTATGTTTTCCTGAAAGATATAAACACATTTAATATTTTTTGTGTGTTTCACCTGCTTGCTTTTTCATTGTTCTGTAACTTTTTCTTCTTTTTTGAAAAACATTATTGTTTTCCTTAAGATCTTTCTCTTACTGATTCTTGTATTTTGATGTTTGTTTACTAGACCACAGCAGTTTACGTTTCAAGATTCAAATAATTCTGTTGATTCATCAGCTTCTGATAGTGACCCTATGAGACAGAGATTTTCTATAAAAGCACACTCACGATTACCCTACCTCGTTATATCTGATGGATATATGGTCACAACCCTTCGATTTCTTGATAGCCTATCTCCATCAGTACACATGAGATCACTTCTACTTGATTCAACCCAGAGGCTTGAGAAAATATATCAAAGTGTGATATTGTCTAAGGTATAGTGCTTTTTTATATCATTGGGGAAAGTTGCCTTTTTCTTTTCAAATTTAAAACTTTACTGACAATAATGTCCTTGAATTGTATACAGTTGTCTATAGAATTTTTAATTGCTTATAATAGAATTACAGATAACATTTTGCTCTTGGAAATCTTTCATCTTTTCTTCTTTAGCCAAAAGGCAAAGGACTGAACTTGCGATCACTGAATTCCCTAAGGTCTAGCCTGTTAGAACACCAAGGAAATGAAAGTTCAGCCGATTTCACTGTCCCCAAATTCTTGCAGGCAGAAGAAACAATAAATGAAAATGCAGCAGATTTTCAGGTACTTAGCAGCAGAATTTTATTTACTTGGAACAATTATGACTTTATTCCAAGAAACATATTCTGTTTTTCTCTTGTTAAAGGGAAGAGAAATTTAAGAATGCCAAAGCGATGCTATTGATAAGGTATTAAATGGTATTAAGTATCATTTTTTTCCCCTCATGTTTTAGGATTTTGAAGCAGAAGAAACTAATGAAGGCAGACACTTTCCAGACAACTTATTTCCTTTTTGGAACAAAAGAGATGATGTGCTGTGTAGTAGTATGAAGGAAGGAAGATTGGAATTTGCATCTATGTTTGATACGATACATGCAAAGGATGATAGTGAGGAGACAGATAGAACCATTACAGAACTGCATTCTATCCAGAAAAGTCTACTTGCAGCGTGGACTATAGGAATTTCAAAAACTGTGACAGAAAAAAATTTAATGTTAAATTACATAGTAGTTTGTATCACTCATTTTTTTTACATTCTTCAATTTATAAAATGTCCTTTTCCCAAACTTGATCTTGTTTTAAGCAAAAGCTCAAGACATAATGCATGGATACTTTGTATCTTTCAACTTTTTCATCAGTGTTTATCAATCCATTATTGGGATATAAGATACAAACAAGATGTGGGGCATTTGATAAAGCTGACCTCAAATACTATAAAACTTTTGCTGACTCAGCAACAAAAGGGTCAGTTATTCTCAGAGAAACTTTTAGCTTGTTTTTATTTACTCAAAATGGTAGCTGACAATTTAAATGGTGTATACATTCTTCAACCTGAAGTTATTTCAGCATCAGCTGATGGAAGTAAAATAACAGCTCAAGACTCATTGGTGGTACCTATTTTTCAGATGTTTCAAGATTGTGGTTTTCAGAAAAACTGGTCTTGGAACTCATTTTTCAAGATTCATCCTCAAGTAGTAAATCCTGTGCAACAGCCAGGACACAGGTATAATCACTTATTTTAATACTGGGATACTATTAGCTTAGTTTTTTTAACTTTTTAAGAAACTGAGCTACAATTCCCATATTGTAAAATTCATCATTTTAAAATGTACTATTCAGTGTTTGTTAGTATATTTATAAGGTTGTGAAACTATTAGCACTAATTCCAGAACGTTTTTATCACCCCAGAAAGAAATCTTGTATCTGTTAGCACTCAGCATTATAGATTTTATTTTTTAAAATATTTAAGTACATTTCAAAACATCATGTTAAATATGTCATGTTATACGTGATAAATGTATACACTTTTAGTTTGCCAAAAAAAATTGTTAGATTTATGCCAAATGTTGTACAATACATATTTTCTTAGTCTCGGAAAACCATGATGTTGAAAGATTTTGGTTTAGTTAAGTACTGTTAAAAAATGACCTCTTTTTTTTTTTTGAGATGGAGTACACTCTTGTCCCCCAGGCTGGAGTGCGATGATGCAATCTCGGCTCACTGCAACCTCCGCCTCCTGGGTTCAAGTAGATTCTCCTGCCTCAGCCCCCCGAGTAGCTGGGATTACAGGCGCCTGCCACCACGCTTGGCTAATTTTTGTATTTTTAGTAGAGATGGGGTTTCACCATGTTGGCCAGGCTGATCTAGAACTCCTGACCTCAGGTGATCCGCCCGCTTCAGCCTCCCAAAGTGTTGGGATTATAGGCGTGAGCCACCACGCCCGGCCAAAATGACCTCTTAAAAAAATGACCTCTTTAAAAAATAGGCTGGGCGTAGTGGCTCACGCCTGTGATCGAGCACTTTAGGAGGCTGAGGTGGGTGGATCACTTGACCCCAGGACTAGCTTGGGCAACATGATGAAACTCCGCAACTAAAAAATTAGCCAGGCCTGTTGGCATGTGCCTGTAATCCCAGCGACCCAGGAGGCTGAGGTGGGAGGATTGCTTGAGTCCAGGAGGCAGAGGTTGAGCAGATATCACGCCACTGCTTTCCAGCATGGGCGACAGGAGGAGACCTTGCCTGAAAAGAAAAAAAAAACAGTGTGGTGCACCTGTGGTCCCAGCTACCTGGGAGGCTGAGATGGGAGGATTGCTTGAGCCCGGGAGGCTGAGATGGGAGGATTGCTTGAGCCCAGGAGGTTGAGGCTACAGTAAGCTGTGATGGAGCCACTGCGATTCAGCCTGGCGACAGAGCAAGACCCTGTCTCCCAGGCTGGAGTGCAGTGGCACATACCTGTAATCTCACCTGTTCGGGAGGCTGAGGTAGGGTGATCGCTTGGGCCCAGGAGTTTGAGATCAGTCTGGGCAACGTAGTGAGACCTTGTGTCTTAAAAAAAAAAAAAAAAAGATTACAGGTGCTTAAAATATTTATGAAGATTTTATATAAGGCATTTTTTGATCATTTTATTTTGCACTATATTTAAATGTGATCAGTTTGTATGTATGTTATACCGATGAAGAATACAGGCAAAAAAAAAAAAAAATAGGCTAAAAAGGAGGCTAAACTCATCATTAGCCTGAAATTTGCTTTTGATAATTACCTGATTTTATGTGCAGATTGCTTATTCTCTGGAGAATACTGTACAAAAAAACTTTATGGTATCAAGCACAATTAAATCGAAGAGTTCCTGAAGCTGATAGTCAGTTAACTGAAAGGATGACAAATGAAGCATCTACTGTCAAGTCCCTGTTATGTCATTTGCAGGCTAACCTACAGAGTACTGGAGATTGCTTGAATCAAACCTTAGAACTTAAATCTATCAATGGTCAGTATCTTATGAATATTTTCTAACTCCATGAATAAATGACATAGTTAACCAGACTTTGAATTTCTAATTGGTTGTAATGATTTGTTTTTCAAAATAATTTCTGGCTGAGCTCCATTAACTGGATTTTAAAACAAAGTAAATTTTTATGAAGTAATATAATTAACTATGACTAATTGTTGGTTAAAAACTTTCTAGGGGAAGAATGTTTCTTATTAGGATCATATGAAAAGTCTGTTCAGCTGTGGAAAAAAGCTCTACAAGAAATCGAAGAGAAAGGTAAGAGAGTGTTAAAAAATATGTGCCATAATATTAGCAGGACTCCTTTTAGCTTGCTGTAGACCTTAACAGTAATTCTAAATTCCAAAAAATATGTGCCATTATATTAGCAGGACATGTTTTAGCTTGCCATAGACCTTAAAAATAATTCTAAATTTCAGAGTGCTTATGATATCCTAATGCCAAATAGAATACATGTTGTAGGCAACTTGACACTCATGAATACTTATTTAAAATTATTCTTACCCTTGGAATTGGTAACACTAAAAATCTTTTCAGTGATCTGTAGATAAGTCTCCTTCTGTCCTTTCTTTGATTTGTGATAAAGCCTGTGGTTGATTGTTGATGGGAAAAATGAGATTTAGATCCTAAATAAAATAATGTGGTTTTTTTTTTTTGTCATTTAGAGAGACTACAAGTATCTCAATAGGAAACTATAGGTCATATATTTCACCACCTTCTTACAGACTTAGAGAAACATGGAGCGAGGGCTTTTTGCCTTTAAGTAATTTAACTTTAAGAATTGTATGTAAGTTAAACGTATCGTTGCATTAAGTATGGGCTTCGAGGAGTTTTTGATAAGGATATGGGGTGTGGATGTTAGAAACAAGTTATAGCTTTTATGATACAGAGCTGAGGGTATGGCTGAGATGACAGAGGTTCTCAGCTGGTGACTCTGGAACCCTGACTGCAACTCCTACATGGTCAGATTTGGTCTATTATTACATTTATTATCTGACTGCTGTGGCTTTGTATATTTCATTAATTCATTTACTTAACCAGTCTTTGTTGAGTGCCTGCTATGTGCCCAGCACTGTATTAGGCACTAGGGATAACTGAAATAAACAACTTTACCTTCAAGTTGCCTACAGTCACTTTTCTCATTATGTTTTATGGTAGATGTTTAGGGAGCACAGAAGAACACCTCAATACAATCAGGCTGGAGTGCAAGCATCAGTCTGGGGAAAGCCTCTTGGAGTTGACATTTAAAATTGAGTAGAGATTGGCCAATTAAGGTCATGGGAATGACTTACCAGAGTATATAGTGTTCCAAAACCAAAAAGGCCTGAGAAACCATGGCAATTTGGTAAACTTCAAGTAGTTTAGTAGGACTAGATTATGTGATATATGTATATGTGATATTGGCGGTAGGATCATAAGAGCTAAGTTGAGAGGCAGATGGACAACAGATGATGAAGGAGGGTCTTTAATGGAGTGGTAAGGAATTAAGATTTTATCTTGAAGACAGTGGAATCAGTTAAGACACTTTAGGTAGGAAAGGGACTTGTACAAATAAGAATAGGCTGTTTAGAAAGATCACTTTGGTACAGTTGTGGAAGGCCAGTTGCAGGACTATGACATAGGGGCGTGTGTTTTACTTGGAGGCAAGAAAATCAGTCAGACGAGAAGCCTTGAAACCAAAGCAATGTCAAGGGTAATGGAGAACAGAGGTTACATTTGACAGTTATTTAATAGGCTTGATCAGTCTACTTGTGATTGAGTAGATTTGGAGAAAGAAGGCTAGTGTAGTTCTCTGACTTGGGGATTGTCCATCTGGATGAAAAGAGCAGCATTCACTGAGATCTGAAGTTCTGGGTATAGAAAAGTTTTTGTAATGAGTTCCATTATGGACATTTTGTTTAATTTCATTTACAACTACATCCATTAGGAGTGGCTTCTAGTAATGGAGATTGAAAATAGCAGTGGCTTCAACAGAGAAAGAGTGGCTTTCCTTTGTGAAAGGAGGGCAGAAGTTGCAGTTTGGGGCTGATTTGGTGTTTCCATGGTATCACCAAGGCCCCAGGCTCCTTTAGTTTTTCTGCTACATCATCTTTAGTGCATTGCTTCCAATCTTAAGGCCATTACATAAGCTAAGATGGTTCCTGGACCTTCAGCTATCACATCCATGTTCTAGGCAGCAAATAGGACAAAGGTTGGAAGAGCTAGAAAGGTTGCATTTCCTAGCTGATTTACCTTTCTTTAAGCAGCTTTTCTGGAAATTGCATACAATGTTATCTCTTGAATCAGAACATAGTCACATTTTTACATGGCCACATCTAGGGAGAAATTGTGATCTGGGTGCATTATATCCCCAAATAAAATTGGAATTATTTTACTCAGAAAGAATGGATAAGAGGTAGGCAACCAGCAGTTTCATTCTTCAGATGCGTAAAGGCAGTTTTCAGGGGCTCCTATCTTATTGGATAACTGTTTCTTCTGCTTCAGTAAGTCTCTTTGGCCATCCCTTTGATATACATATGGTTCCTTGGAGTTTTTTGTGGCATGTTCCCTTTTGTTTCATACTGTGTATACTTGAGATAAAAGTTATTAGTAGACGTTAATGTTAAGATGATAAGAATTCGCAGCTTTCTTTGGATAAAATCTAAGTCATCCTAGGGTGTGATGAAAGAAAATAAATTGTTTAGAATTTAAAATGAAAAAGAGCAAAGTATGCTAAAAAAATATAAGATAGGAGCCCCTGACAACTGCCTTTACATATCTGAAGACTGAAACTGCTGGTTGCCTACCTCTTATCCATTCTTTCTGAGTAAAATAATTCCAATTTTATTTGGGGATATAATGTACCCAGATCACCTCTGAAAAAAATCATTTATTGAAGTGTGAAACAGATGCAGAAAAGTTTACATATCATGAGTGTACAACTTGATGAATTTTCACAAACTACACACTCCCGTCAATTGAGCACTACACCAAGGGCATTCCTTTGCTTACATACTTTTAAGGTGAGCTTACTTCTTGTTTCAGGAGGAAGAAGGACGTATTTTCTTCAGATACGCTATTATCTTTCTCTCTTATACTGCCACCTCTATAGCTATAATTTAAATGATGCTCAAGGATTGTGTGATCAGCTAGCAAGGGAAATCCTGAGATGGTCCCAACTACCTGTAAAAGAAAATAAAGATTTTTCAGGTATGCTTTTTTTTTCTTTCTTTGTATTTTTAAAAAGAGACAGGGTCTCCCTATGTTGCCAGGCTGGCTTCAAACCCCTGAGCTCAAGTAATCCTTCTACCTCAGCCGCCTCAAGTGGCTAGGACTACAGAATTCAGTATGTTTACTTGTTAGTTTGTATTTTTAGTGTAGACATGAAGTTGCTTATACATAAAAGTTGGTTGTTCTACCTCTCTGGTGATTAAGTATATTATGTTGGATTTTGGACTCTCAGCTTCCCAATAGCAGGGACTATGTTGAGGTTTTTTGTTTGTTTGTTTTTAAATCTTAGAATCCCCAGGATTTAACAGTATAGTAATTGCCTGCTGAGCTGATAGTATGATTGCTTTCTTACAACCCTATTTGTTAGACATAATTTTAGGACCCAAGTGTTTTTTCCTTAGTATGTTAACTATTGCTTACAGCAGTTTAGTGAAATCATAAAAATCATTTTCCGAGAATATTTTTAGTCTTTTAAAGAATCTGGGCCAGGCACAGTGGCTCACGCCTGTAATCCCAGCACTCTGGAAGGCCAAGGCGGGTGGATCACAAGGTCAGGAGATGAGACGATCCTGGCTAACATGGTGAAACCCCTTCTCTACTAAAAATACAAAAAAATCAGCCAGGCTTGGTGGCGGGCACCTGTAGGCCCAGCTCTGAGGCAGGAGAATGGCATGAACCTGGGAGGCGGAGCTTGCAGTGAGCCAAGGTAGCGCCACTGCACTCCAGCCTGGGCGACAGAGCCAGACTCCATCTCAAATTAAAAAAAAAAAATCTGTTTAAGAGATTGCAGAGTATCTGGATTGACTTTTTCAAAGAGGTATATTTAAATTAGGCAATAACCAGAGGGAAAGATATATATGAATGAACATGTAATATATTTATAATGCTTATAGGGTGGTAGACTGCTAGATGTTTACTGTATATATGAATGTGTTTGAAAGGCCCAATGTATTTGAAATTTCTAAACAGAGTTGATAGCAATTTCATTCTTGATTGTTTCAGCCACTGTTTATAAATGTCTTATTTTGTGAGTTTTTTTTTTTTTTTGAGATATGGTCTTATGCTGTTGCCGAGGCTGGAGTGTGGTTGAGTGATCTTAGCTTATCTGACCTCTGGCGCCTGGGCTCAAGCCATCCTTCCACCTCAGCCTTGTGAGTAGCTGGGACTACAGGTGTGTGCCACCACACCCAGCTAATTTTGTTTTTTTTGTAGAGATGGGATTTCACCATGCTGCCCAGGCTGATCTTGACTTCCTGGGCTCAAGCAATCCACCCACCTTGGCCTCCCAAAGTGTTGGGATTATAGGTGTGAGCCACTGTGCTTGGCTTACTTTCTGATTTTTATCTTTTTAAATTTTTATGTTCATTAAGGAAGTAATACATGTTCATATTAGGCAATTTTGAAAATACGGAAAAGTAGAAAGGAAACAAAATCACTTACAAGTTTAGTTTTTTTTTTGTCTAGGGCCTTTTGACACATGTATATGTATATATTACCGGAGCTGGATAGTCTTATAAATTTAATATTATGATGAATATTTTCCAGTGCCAATAAACTTAAAAAAATCTATTGAATCTTTTTCCCATTATTGTACATTTTGTTGCCATGTATTTACTATTTTAAATAATGCTGCAGTGTACCTAAATATTTGTGAGCATTACTAATAATTTCTCTAAGATAAATTCCGAGAAATGAGTCTGCTGGGAAATGAGGTAGCTGGAACCATAGGCATGTGCCTCACGCCTGGCTAATTTTTTTTTTCTTTTTTTTTGAGATGGAGTCTTGCTCTGTCACCCAGGCTGGAGTGTAGTGGCGTGATCTTGGCTTACTGCAACCTCTGCCTCCTGGGTTCAAGCGATTCTCCTGCCTCAGCCCCCTGAGTAGCTGGGATTACAGGCATGCGTCACCACGCCTGGCTGACTTTTGTATTTTTAGTAGAGATGGGGTTTCACCATGTTGGTCAGGCTGGTCTCAAACTCCTGACCTCGTGATCCACACACCTTGGCCTCTCAAAGTGCTGGGATTACAGGCGTGAGCCACTGTGCCAAGCCATGCCTGGCTAATTTTTAAAAATTATTTTATTATTTGTAGAGATGAGTCTTGGTATGTTGCCCAGGCTGATCTCGAACTCCTGGGTTCAAGTGATCTTCACACCTCAGCCTCTCAAAATGCTGGGGTTATAGGTGTGAGCCACTGTACCCAGGGTGAAAGACTTCTGTATATGACTTTTCAAATGACAGGATAGTCTTTATTTATTTGTTTATTTTTGCAATATTGTCCTTACATGATTTAACTTTCATAATAAGTTGAACCTGTAGTAATTCATTTGTTTTAATTTTTTTTTTTTTTTTGAGATGGAGTTTCGCTCTTGTGGCACAGGCTAGAGTGCAATGGCACTATCTCAGCTCACTGCAACCTTCGCCTCCCAGTTTCAAGCAGTTTTCCTGCCTCAGCCTCCCGAGTAGCTGGGATTACAGGCGCCTGCCACCATGCCTAGCTAATTTTTGTATTTTTAGTAGAGACGGGGTTTCACCACATTGGCCAGGCTGTTTTTGAACTCCCGACCTCAGGTGATCCACTCACCTCAGCCTCTCAAAGTGCTGGGATTACAAGCGTGAGCCACCGCACCCAGCTCATTTGTCTTAATTTTTAATGATGATTGCTTAAAATATATTAAGCATATACTTACTGGGTTGGGGACCCCAAAATTACCCCCTAGATTTGATGGTTCACTAGGAAAACTCAGAAGATTTAACATATAGTTGTACTCATAGCTATGATTTATTACAGTGAAAGAAAACAGCAAAATCAGCAAAGGGAAAAGGTGCATGGTATGAAGTTTGGAGAAAACCAGGAATAAGCTTCTATGAATCCTCTCCCAGTAGAGTCACACAGGATGTCCCTAGTTTCCTCAGTGACAAGTTGTGACAACACGTGAGATATAGTCTACCAGGGAAGTTCATTAGAACCTCAGTGCTCAGGGTTTTTAATTGGGGGGCTGGTCACATAAACCCCTTCTGCCTTAGTACAAACCAAAATTCTACACTCTCAGAGGGAAAACAGATGTTCAGCGTAAACCACATTGTTTATACAGTTTAGGTTCAGTGAGCTTTTCTTATCAGTTAGGGTGGTGGAAATCCTCCCAAAATCCAAGTTCCCAGATACCAGCCAAGGACCACCTTACAAGCAAGCATTTCAAGCAGTCATGCATGCTATGGTAGTTCCTTTCTGCACACCTACCTTATTAAATAATTGTCTATAGTTATTTAATTTTTATTAAATAGGGTTTCTATTATTTTTATTTTTATTTTTATTTTTTTGAGATGGAGTCTCGCTCTTGTCGCCAGGCTGGAATGCAGAGGCACGATCTCGGCTCATTGCAACCTCTGCCTCCCGGGTTCAAGCAATTCTCCTGCCTCAGCCTCCTGAGTAGCTGGGATTACAGGCTCCTGCCACCACACCTGGCTAATTTTTTTTCTATCTTTAGTAGAGACAGGGTTTCACCATGTTGGCCAGGCTGGTATCGAACTCCTGACCCCAGGTGATCCTCCCCCCTCAGCCTCCCAAAGTGCTAGGATTACAGGCATGAGCCACTTCGCCCAGCCGGGTTTCTGTTATTAACATTAGCACTGCACCCTATACAGAATTACACTTTATTTTTATTTATTTATTTATTTATTTATTTGAGATGGTGTCTTGCTCTGTCGCCCAGGCGGGAGTGCAATGGCGCAGTCTCGGCTCACTGCAACTTCGGCCTCCTGGGTTAAAGTGATTCTGCTGCCTCAGCCTCACTAGTAGCTGGGATTACAAGCGTGCACCACCATGCCCAGCTAATTTTTTGTATTTTTAGTAGAGATGGGGTTTCACCATATTGGCCAGGCTGGTCTCTAACTCCTGACCTCAGGTGATCCACCTGCCTTGGCCTCCCAAAGTGCTGGGATTACAGGCATGAGCCACTGCACCCGGTCGAGATTTACACTTTGAAAATTTTTTTAACTTCTAAATTGATACAGCTTTATTCTGTGACAATAACTTTTATCATCAGGTCACTCCCTATTTAAGAGGCTGATTCCTGAGTTTTGCATAAGGTTTGAATGATTAAGATTACTGAAAATCTTACCTTTGTATAATTCCTCCATAAGTTTTACCCAGGAGAAAAAAATTTTTACCCATGTATCTCTAACTCGAATGTGAAGAAATAGTATGGTTTTTCCCCCCAAATATTACAGTGACTAAATGAAGACTACTGCTTGAAGGCTAATAAAATTTTCTCAATTCCTTTTGTTTAAAAAAAGAAACCAGGTAACATTAATTAACATTATTTTCTTTATTAACAATATTCCTTTGAGGGCCTACTATATGAGAGGAGAAGTGCTAGGTGCTGGGATATACAGTGAACAAGATAGAAATCCATACACATATAAAATGTAATTTCCCATGAATATGTGTCAGATCACTTCTGGAAAAGAAAGATACCTTTCTATTGTTGGAGCCATACACTTCATACCAACTAATATTATCCTAGTATTTATCTATACAGTATTTAGTAGTTTTAAACTAATTTATTTTCAAATTTGTGAATGCCAGCTTATATTATTATTGAGATTCTCAAGTGGGAATGACGCATGTCCTCTAATCCTGCTAGTGCACATTGGAGTTATGCCAGAAATTTTTATGTGATTCTTCTGTCCACCTGCTATCTAGCCATCTCTCTTCACTCCACACATTTGTGTGCGTGTGTTTGAGATAGGGCCTCACTCTGTCACCTAGGCTGGAGTGCAGTGGCGTGATCACAGCTCACTGCAGCTTCAACCTCCCAGGCTCAAGTGATCCTCCTGCCTCAGCCTCCTGAGTAGCTGGGACTATAGGCACATGCCACCACACCTGGCTAATTTTTGTATTTTTTTTCAGTGATGGGGTTTCTCCATGTTAACCAGGCTGGTATCAAACTCCTGGACGGACTCAAGTGATCCTCCAACCTGGGCCTCCCAAAGTGTGGGGATTACAGGCATGAGCCTCTGTGCCTGGCCCACCCCACACGTTCTTTTTGCTACTGCCTGCCCCCAAAATCTTATGCTAGTGAGCTACTATTACTAATGGGAGTATATTAAGATTCTCAGATCTAATGGTACAGACAAAAGCATTAAGAATCTTGGGTGGTCATGGTGGCTCACACCTGTAATCCCAGCATTTTGGGAGGCTGAGGCGGACCGATTACTTGAGCTCAGGAGTTCAAGACCAGCCTGTCCAACATGGCGAAACCCCATCTTGACCAAAAAAATACAAAAAAATTTAGCCGGTCAAGGTGGCGTGTGCCTATAGTCCCAGCTACTCAGGAGACTGAGGCGGGAAGATGGCCTAAACCTTGGAGGCAGAGGTTGCAGTGAGCTGAGAATGTGCCACTGCACTCTAGCTTGGGTGACAGAGCAGGATTCTTTCTCAAAAAACAAAAAAGAAAAAAAGAAAAAAATCTTATTTCAGTGCTTTTTAGATTATTTTTGTAGTAAGCCCTGCCCCGTTTATCTTCAAAAAAAAAAGGAAAGAGAAGGAAAAACGGGAAATAAATAATGAAATTCTAAGCTTGCAAGGCTGTCATGCCTGGGTCATTTTGTATAGATACCTCCATTTAAAAAATAAAACTTAAAGTTGTGAACAGTTCTTAGGTGTATGTGCACATAATTACTAACTACAGTTGACCATTGAACATCACAGGGGTTAGGAGCACCAACACCCTCATGCTGCCAAAAATTCGTGTATAACTTGACTCCTGAAAAACTTAACCATTAATAGCCTACTGTTGACTAGAAGCCTTACTGGTAACATAAATAGTTGATTAACATATATTTTATATGTTGTATATATTATATACTGTATTCTTAGAATAAAGTAAGCCAGAGAAAGGAAAGTTGTATTAAGAAAATCCTAAGAGGCCAGGTACAGTGGCTCATGTCTGTAATCCCAGCACTTTGGGAGGCCGAGGCGGGCAGATCACCTGAGGTCAAGAGTTCGAGACCAGTCTGACCAACATGGAGAAAACTGGTCTCTACTAAAAATACAAAATTAGCCGGGCGTGGTGGCACATGCCTATAATCCCAGCTACTCAGGAGGCTGAGGCAGGAGAATCACTTGAACCCAGAAGGCGAGGTTTGTGGTGAGCCGAGATCGCACCATTGCACTCCAGCCTGGGCAATAAAAGTGAAACTCTGTCTCAAAAAGAGAAAAAAAAATCATAAGGGAAAATACATTTCCAGTATTGTACTGTATTTATTGATACCACAAGTTTATGTTATCTGTTTCCAAGATTAATTGTCTGAAATGGTGGACAACCATAGCTGCAGACCTCAATCCATGGTATGTCTCAAGTAATTCAACTTTTACTTGTAATGTCATGAATTTTTTCTGCTTATTCAGAACACTTCCAGGATCTCTGGTGGCACTTCCTGTAGGTCTTATGGTGTTATTCAAGGTTTATGGTACTGCACTAAACGTGATGAGAACTACACAAGAATTGTGAGGTTGCTTTTTATTGCCATGTGCACTTTACTAGAGAGATGAACTGCTCATGCAGAGATGATTAGCATCACACAGTATTTTAAGCAAATACTTGCAACACTTGAACTCCTCAAAATAGCAACAGGAAGTAGCTGCAAAATTAATACAGTAGTACAGTAGGAACTACAATGAATTTTATGCAGTTATTTAATACTTTATCTTTATGTGTGTTTACATTTCTCTTGACTGTGAACAGTGCCATATATGGCCTGTAAGTGTTTGTGTAAATTTTGATAATTTTTTTTTTGAGTCAGGGTCTATCTAGCTCTGTTGCCCAGGCTGGAGTGCACTGGCACAATCTCAGCTTACTGCAGCCTCCGCCTCCTAGACTCAAGCGATCCTCCTACCTCAGCACCCTGAATAGCTGGGACTATAGGTGCGCACAACCATGCCCACCTAATGTTTCTTTTTATTGTATTTTTCTGTAGAGGTGGGATTTCACCATGTTGCCCAGGCTGGTCTCAAACTCCTGAGCTCAAGAGATCAGCCCACCTTGGCCTTCCAAAGTGCTGGGATTATAGGTGTAAGCCACTGTACCCAGCCAATTTTGATAAATTTTAACTTTTTATAGTTTATATGTATTTTATGGTAGTAAATGATAAAATGATTATTTACATATATTTTTTATATTGATGACATACCTTTTTCTTTTTTTATTGATATTTCTAGGTTATGTGGTATGCCTACAAATTTTTTCAAATTGTCACAAATCTCCAAAACATTTTCTAGTACATTTATGGAAAAAAAATCTGTATATATAAGTGGATTTATGCAGTTCAAACCCGTGAAGTTCAAGGGTCAATTGCAATTGTTTCTGGTTTTATTGTCTTTAAGAAGTATGGTACCTATTATAATTCAGCTTGTATTGGCCATGGGTGCTTATCTCAGAAAAAAAGTATTGCAATTTTCTTTTTGTATAATGTTGGGAACTTAAATATTATTACTTTTGGTAGTTGATCACAATCTTCTTAGGTCATTGCTGTATTCCTTAGGTGCTGCAAAGTCTCATTTTGAGTGTGGAATGGTGGGCGGTGTTCATCCTGAGGCAGCAGTGAGAGTCGTCCAGTCCATGGCTCGTTTCATGGCTGCCTATTTCACCAATCAGCAGCTTTGCATTTTGCCCCCTCATCATGTGAATGTTCTTCCCCCACTTCATATTAAAACAGGTAATGTAGTAAACAAATCCTTTTTAAACTTTTTTTGCATTGCACATAATATTTAAAACATATTATACAGAGGCCATTACTCAATGATACTGTTCTAGCATAGTATCTGAAACATAGGAGGTGATTTATGACTATGAATGAATAGAATCTGAGAAAAGTAATGGCTTAGATTCGTTTTTACTGAACATGGCTTTTTAAAATCACAAAATTGGGACAAGTTGATCTTTATAAAGTTTTTAGTTTTAAATTTTAATTTATTAATTATTTCTTTTTAGAGATGGAATTTTGCTATATTGCTCAGACTGGTTTTGAACTCCTGGCCTCAAACAATCTTTTCTTTTTTTTAAGACTGAGTTTCGCTCTTGTTGCCCAGGGTGGAGTGCAATGGTGTGATCTTGGCTAACTGCAACCTCCACCTCCTGGGTTCAAGCAATTTTCCTGCCTCAACCTCCCAAGTAGCTGGGATTATCGGCATATGCCACCACACCTGGCTAATTTTTTGTATTTAGTAGAGACAGGGTTTCACCACGTTAGTCAGGCTGGTCTCGAACTCCTGACCTCAGGTGATCCACCTGCCTTGGCCTCCCTGCTGGGATTATAGGCGTGCGCCACGTGCCCGGCCAAATGATCTTAACCACCTCAGCCTCCCAAGTAGCAGGGACTATAGGTGTGCCCAGCTGAAGTTTCAGTTTTTAAAGTGAAAGAGCTGCCACCTTCATTTATGTCAAAATGTAGAGATTTAATAAATATTGAGCCTGCTAATTCAGTATTTAATGTTATTTGGATGATTTACTTTTATTATTTTATTTGGACCATTTACTTTTTAAATTTAATACTTTCATTAGTATGGTCAAAATGCATCTAATCCTGTGCTAGATAACTGCCCTGCTCTCAGTATAAACAGGTACACAAATTTCTATGATATTCATTCATTCTAATTTTTATTAAGTGCCTACTATTTGCCACACAGTATTCTTAGTGCTGCACATATACTAGCTTGCACCACATGAAATTGATAATATGAAAACATTTGTAGTTTCTTTCTTTTTTTTTTTGGATTACACATTTTTATTCAGAGTTTTATCTGTTGATAGAGAAACATTTACAAAGGAGTAAATGTTATGTAATTTCTCATGGTATGTAAGTTAGAAGCTGGGCAGCAAACATGGTTACCAAGAGTCATCTGGTTCTTCATGAGAAAAGCGTGTTAAACTTTCAACTTTGTCACTACATTGCAGTGTGTCCACTAGGGAGCCTTCCTGGACCATCTTTTTTGAGCTCTTATCTGCTGACTCCTGGTCTTGCTGGATGATTTTCATGTATTTCTCTAAAGGATTTTCACTGTGAGCAGATTTGTCTTTCATTTCTTGATTACTCATTTCTAATTCATTTTCCATTTCAATCTTCAGTGATTCTTCAGTCATCCTCCTTTCCTGATACAGTTTTTCTAGTTCTCTTCTTTCCCTTTCTAAAATTTCTTGTAGGTTACTCTGCCTTCTTTCTTCTCTCTGCTTTCGTTCTTTCACTTGCTGTTCCCATATTTTTTCTTCTTCCTTTTGTTCTTCAATTTGTTTCTGATCTACACTTGGGTGCTGATATGAGAGGGGCACAGCAGCTACAGCTGCGCCCATATGAAGCATATCCCCGGCAGGAGAGGGCCCATCCATTTCAAACTGCCTTGGCACATTCTGTGCATATTCAAAAGATGATTCAAATTCCTCGTTATCCTTAAAAGCTAGCTTGTCCGCATCTGAAAATTCACTTTTGTCTTGAAGTTCATTTTGTCTCCAATAAAGACCCGCTTTCTGCTCCGGAGGGCTGGAGAAGGGAGGGATGGAGAGGTTGTGCCTAGACTCAGCGGGTGATGGCGGGGGCATTCTGTCAGGACAAGGACTGGGGGAAGCAATGTGTGATCTGCCCAGACCTTCCAGATATATTTCACTTTCAAGGCTTCTTTTTGCTTTTGGAAGGGGTGTGGAGGAGAGGCGTCTGGAGGAAGTGCCCCCGCGTAGCCTTGAGGCTGCACTGCCTGTCAGGGCTTCCAAGATGTCATTCCTTTCTTCTTTAAGTGTGCCCACTTGAGGCTGCTCAGAGACAACTCTGTCCTCTGCAAAAATACGTCTTTCCGGGGAACTGGAAGTAATGTTTTTGAAGGCTTCCAGCAAGTGCAGAGATGGTGGGCTCTTTGCTGGTAGTGGGCCTTTGGCAGAGTTTTTAATGTCTCTCCGATGGTAACTTCTGAAAGCCTTTTCCAAGCGTTCCGCCTCTTGCTGAAGCTGTTTGACCCTTGCATTAGTATTGGCGACAAACTCAAGGTCAGAATCAGGGGAACTACCCTCCATCCCTGCATTTGGATAATTTGTGATCCTTGATGCAACCATACCTGCTAGAACTTTTTCCTGTTTAAAAGGATTGTTCAAGAAATCCCCACTTATCTCGCCATTGTGAAGCACCATGTTGCCATTTATTAATCCATTGGCAGAATGATGGATCACAGACTGCTTTGGATTGCAGTACACTTCATTCTCTAGGGCTGTCTGAGTTTGCTTTAGTTGCGATTTTAAATCGGCAACCTGAATAGTTAACCTCTTTATGGAAACTTTGTAACCTAGTATCTGGGCCTTCAACTGTGTAGTATGCTCAATTTCATCTTGCAGTTGTTTGTGCAGAGCTTGTTTGCGGCTTTCGAACTCCTCATGCTCAACCACTGTAGCCTTTTCTGCTCTCCGTAGTTCTTTCTGAAAGACCGCAAGTTCAGGAGCCAGCTGAGCTAGGCGGTTTAGGAGACGCAAGTTTTCATTTCTACTCTCTTCCAGTTGTTGTTTAAGTAATTTATTTTGTGCCAGAAGCTCCAGTCTCTCTTCTTTTAGTAGTGAATAGTCACTCATCACTTTAACCTTTTCATTCAGCATATGGTTTTGTTTTGTTATTGCCAAAGACTGGGCTTTGACAGACTCTAATTCAAGCTCAAGTTCTTTCATGCGATTTATAGATTGATTGAGTTCCTCCTTTTTTGAATTAAAAGCTATGAGCTCCTCTTGCAAATGAACAGCTTTTTCTTTATTCTTCCTTTCATCTTCAATCAGTCGATTAGTTCTAATGATGTAGTCGTCCTTTAGTTCAAGTTGATACTTTAGAAGTTCATTCTTGAGTTTTTGGTCATAGGTCTTCTCAAAACTCTTTATATTCTGCTCCCGTCTCCTAAGTGCCTCAGTCATACTTTTATGTTTTTCTTCCTGGAGCTTCTGGTTCAGTTCAAAAGCTTCAACTCTTTGCTTCAGCTCTGCTTCTCTTCCTCTTAGCAAATCCATATCTTTTAGTAAAAGTTGCCTTTGAGCATAAATCTCTTTTGTTTCAATCTCTTGGTGCTTTTGAATTCTCTCAAGGGTGCTCTTTTCCCGAATAACAAGGGCTTCAGATTTTGCTTGACAAGCTTTCTCAAAATCATTCTGGAACACGGCTAATTCCTTCTCATACTTTTTTTTTGCTTCCATTTTAATTTTTCCTATTTCGGTATCTTTAAAAAACTTCAACTTTTGACATATTTCTTCCCGAAGTTGCTCTTCTATTTCTCTCTTATATTCATTTAGCTTTATTTCTAAAGACTCGAACTTGATACGCTGAGGGTAAGCATCTGCAAACTGATCATCAATAAGCTGAAGCTTCTCAGCCAGAGAATCTCTGCTAAATGTTGAACTTGTCTGAGTTTCCATATTACAACTCTCTTTAGCTTGATGATATTCTGCCAATCCTTTTAAAAAATGCATAAGAAAACCTTTTTGGTTTTCTTTATCAGCTCCTGAAACCAGTGATTTGTACAGACTGGAAGTAGGGTTGATTTTAATGAGTTGTAATAGATCCTGCATAGTAAATACCTTTTCTTTTGCCAAACCAGTTTCTAGAAAGAAAACAGAAAGTGAATATTCATAGCCACATCTTTGTAAGTGATCTGCCACTAAAGAGTTAGAGGCACTTATTAAGAGGGAGCTCCCTTGCACTGAAATGGACTGAGGTTGCAGTTCTCCACTCAATACAGGGTGCATTAACTCATGAATTAGCTGGTTTCGAAGTTGTATCTTGAGTGTGTCCAGTATACCCCGATCCTTAAATGTCTGGTATAGCTTTTTGCGCAGTTCATTTTGACTCAACACATCAGCCACGGGGAGCATGTTGGACTGAGCCGTCATCAGCCGTCAGCTTCCTCCGGAGCCCGCCTCGCTCGCCCCGCCGTGGCCCGAGTTTAGTGCCCAGCTGGGGCTGTAGGGCCAAGATGAGGGGGAATCCTTGCCCTCCAGAGCCCTGCCTCTGTCCTGAGGGGTCGGGAGGAACAAGGGTGCTGAACGCTCTCTGCCTTGCACTCCCAACTAGGTTTTCTAACAAACACGCTAGCTTCCTTTCTTCGCGGTTCTGAGGAATGAGTGAGGACCGTGACCCAGTCACGAATCAAAGGCGGCTGGAGGGCGGGGACCCGGAGACTAGGGACAGAAGGCGGCAAGGCACGACAGCCTCACATCCCATCCTTCGTCTCCCGAGACCGGCTCAGTACAGCCTTCCCGTTCTGGAGAGCTACGGCGCATGCGCATGTTTTCTTTTTTCTTTTTCTTTTTTTTTTTTTTCACCTGTGAAACAGATTTATCCTAACTGCAATGAACAAAGTGATAAAGTACTTGTTCTTTTACGGGGTTTACGTCTAATATGTTGAGACAGAAATTTAAATATATAAACAAGATATATCAAATGGTTATAACTGTTATGGAGAGAATTAAAATAGAGCAATACAGCGTGACTGAGTGGCAATTTGAGATTGGAATTTCAGGAGTAGCTCTCTGAGGAGGTGAAAGTTAAGCTGAACTCTTTTTTTTTTGGGGGGGGGGGGCGGGGACAGAGTCTTGCTCTATCGCCCAGGCTGGAGTGCAGTGGCGCAGTCTCGGCTCACTGCAAGCTCCGCCTCCTGGGCTCGCGCCATTCTCCTGCCTCAGCCTCCTGAGTAGCTGGGACTACAGGCGCCCACCACCTCGCTGGGCTAATTTTTTGTATTTTTAGTGGAGACGGGGTTTCACCGTGTTAGCCAGGATGGTCTCGATCTCCTGACCTCCTGATCCGCCCACCTCGGCCTCCCAAAGTGCTGGGATTACAGGCGTGAGCCACCGCTCCCGGCCTCTAAGCCGAACTCTTAATAACAAAAAAGGGTTGGATACATCAAGGCACAGGGCATTCTAACCTGAGTTTGTGTAAAAGCCCCAGGGCAAGAACAAGCTTGATGTGTTTGAGAAACGGAAAGATCTGTGTGGCTGTAAACTAGAGGAGGAGGGCTGGGCATGTTGGCCTATGCCTGTAATCCCAGCACTTTGGGAAGCCAGGCCGATTGCTTGAGTTCAGGAGTTTAAGATCAGCCTGGGCAACATTATGAAACCCTGTCTCTACAAAAAATACAAAAATTAGCCCGCCATGATGACATGTACCTGAGATTCCCAGTCACTTGGGAGGCTGAGGCAGGAGGATTGCTTGAGCCCAGATGGCAGAGGTTGCAGTGAGATCACGTGATTACACTCCAGCTTGGATGACAGAGCAAGACTGTCTCAAACAAAACAAAACAAAACAAAACAAAAACAACAACAAAAAAAAAACCAAAGCAAACAAAAAAAAAACTAGAGAAGGAAGTGGAGAGTGATAAGAGTTGCATTCAGTAAAGGGGCCAGATGATGTAAGCCATGTTAAGAAATCTGAATTTTAAGTATCATGGGAAGCTGTTGGAGGGCTTTAAGCAAGAGTAGACATGAACAGATACATATGTATGTACAAGGCACACCTGAGTTAGAGTAGTACAAGTTAAAATATTATTAGAAATTTAATAAAGATGGCAACAAGTGGTCAGCAAATATAATCAGTCGTAGAACCATGGATTTTGAACTATGTGTTCAAACTCCTATGTTCTGTGAATGTTTCAGGATGCATATACATTTCATGTTAATTTTTCTAATCAGAATTTTTCTAGGGATTTGAGTTGCTTATTTGGTGTGATATTTTAAAAAGTCGTGAACTTTTTTACTGTGTGAAAGTAGTAAAATTTTCAGAAAATTTAATTATTCAAGTTATTTTAATAGTGTATTACCTTGCTCGTAGTGAATAAAAATAGGAAAAATTTAGCCAGTCTCCTGGCTCCTTTGCTTATGCAAAATCAGACATCCAAGTGGTTGAAAACTTTTTGTTTTTCCAGATGTGTTTGTCAGAGAGCTAAAATGTTAGTTCTTGCAGTAGGCATAGCCTGTATAGGTCATGTGAGAAACTCACCATTTCGAGGAGCAGAGAAGCTCATGAATGCTGTTTATGACTTTTATTTTGAGAGAATGAGTGAAAGTCCCATCAACATGTATTTTTTAATAACATTTCTTTTATCCTATTTTTAAGTTGCTTTATCAAGTTACTTCAATTAGGAAAAGGGACAGAAGGCCAGGGGGAACGATATTATCCTTTTGTATTAAATCACAGGCCAGATGGCAATCTTATTATTTAGTCAGAATTACTGAACATCACACTTTTCTACTTTGTAATCAACACTAATATTGACACTTAATATGCTTCATTGTTACCTCAACTTAGTCTTTTATTGCATAACACTGTGGGTAACACAAAGTCAGATAAAATGTAGTCTCTGCCTTCTACATTTCATAATCTAGTATGAGAAATAAACATGTATTTCTGAGCATCCCACAGTAATAAATTGCACATTGTGACCCATGTCACGGTAATAAATTGTACTTTGTGAACCAGTAGTATAGTAGATATACATGTTTTTTGTATGTGTTTACATATTACCTGACACAAAAGTTTCATTAAACAGTATTTACCTTTATTTTGTGTCTGATACTTTCTATTCTGTTTTCTGTTTTTTTTCTCTTTTGTTTCATTTTTAAAATAATGCTGGCATTTGTTTCATGACCCACGAATGAGGCACATTCTTCAGTGTTAAAAGTGTTCTAGGGCATGTTGAGTATTACTTTAGCCCATTTTGTATGTATCTTCCTGGTGGTTTTTTGTAGATTATACTGATTGAAGAGATAAATATGCCCATGTAAAGAAGCATGAGTTTGGATGTGATTGTAATAATCCATTTTTAAAAAATTTACTCACAGAGCAGTCCTTTCGACTTATTCCTCTGCAACACTCTAAGGTGGCCAGTGTTGTTAGAGATCAGAATCTCTCTAATGTGTGGACAGTTGAATATGCACTTGAATTACTATTTATTGGTGGCCTGGTTCCAGAGGCTGTGTGGTTGGCATATAAACTTGGAGACTGGAAGACGTCTGTTTCAATTGGTGTGGCTTTCCAGCTGTTCTGTAAACATGATAGCAATTTCATGAGGTATGGATTTTTAGGCAATTTTAAGATATAGTATGATTGAACTATGTATTTTATATTTCTCTTATTGCTGGTATTTACATTTTATGTGGAATCCTTAGTTCAGCATTGTTCAATGGAACGTTCTTTAGTGATAGAAATGTGTTGTCCAGTATGGTAGCCACTCACCACAAGTAACTATTGAAATGCAGCCAGTGAGACCAAGGAATTAAAATTTCAATTTAATTTTAGTTAATTTAAATTAAAATAGCCACATATAGTTAGTGGTTACTGTATTGAACAGCTCAGTGGCTTATTTGTGTTAAAACATTTATTAATAGCCAGGGGCGATGATCGTGCCTGTGGTCCCAACTACTTGGGAGGCTGAGGTGGGAAGATCACTTGAGCGCGGGAGGTCAAGGCTGCAGTGAGCCGTGATCATGTCATTACACGTCAGCCTGGGCAACAGAGTGAGACCCTGTCTCAAAACAAACAAAACCCATTTATTTAGCACACTTATGTGTTAGTAAAGCCCGTGTTTAGGGTAGCAATTAGAAATAAGAATGGGGGGAGTATATTAGGATCATAATCGTGGAGGGTCTTAATACAATATTTCCTTGAATATATCTTTTTTACATGTACGATAGATAAAAAAGTAAATTCCATTGTTTCTTAAACTTTCATGTTTAGTCCTTGATATGTGAAACCTTTCCTTTTTTTTCAAAATTTGGATTCATTTCCCTTAATTTGATGTCATTTCAGGTCCAAGAAAAAGAGTCTGAATCTACCACTCCATATGACTCCAGCACAGATTTTTCAGGAAAAACTGCAGTGTGTTTTAGGTCAACCAGCCTCTTTGGAAGCAAAAAATGAAATGGGCTCAAAATATAAACAGTTTACAGGTGTGTTATGTATGTATAGTCTGACTCGTGTCAGATTAATATAAACCTTATAATACCTTAAAAAGTTTATACATGTCTACAAATGTATTAACACTTTGAAATAAACTTATCAAAAATGAAAGTATGATATTTATATTTATTTTATTTTATTATTTTTTGAGATGGAGTGTTACTCTGCCACCCAGGCTGGAGTGCAGTGGCGTGATCTTAGCTCACTGCAAACTGTACCTGCCGGGTTCAAGCAATTCTCCTGCTTCAGCTTCCCGAGTAGCTGGGATTACAGGCGTGGGCCACCACGTCCGGCTAATTTTTGTAGTGTTTGTAGAGACAGGGTTTCACCTTGTTGGCCAGGCTGGTCTCAAATTCCTGACCTCAGGTGATCCGCCTGCCTTGGCCTCCCAAAGTGTTGGGATTACAGGCATGAGCCACTGCGCCAGGCTGAAAAATGAAAGTATGATATTTATACTTAACCATGGGAACACCCAAAATTGATGCCAGCTTACAATACAAGGGTTGATAACTGAATGATTTTCTGATTTTCCATACATGCCTTTTTTTTTTTTTTTTTTTAAATATTAAAGTAGCTTTCTTGATGCCGCAGTGTTACAGCTCTCTGACTCCTCCTGCAGAGCAAGGCCACCCCAGAGACTATGTTGAGAGTAGCCTTCATACATACCTTTACACTAATTATATTTCGCTTCATTTGTATCATTTTCTTTTGGAGCTGTAGAATCTCAAGCCTGGAAGGGTACTTAGGAGTGATTTATTTCAACTCTCACCTAGTGCATAAATTATAGATCTTTTTTATTTGAAAAGTTCAAAATGGTATTAAAAAATTAAAAATGATAGAATATTACATGTATTACATGGATTCACACAGGAATCCTATAAAATTTATCTGTTTTACAGTTGGAGAAATTTAGATAAAAAGTAATGAAATCAGTCATTTAATGTCGTATATTTAATGTAAAACCAGGGCAACTGTGAGGCCCTTCTGTTTTTATTGGTGCTTTGCTCCAGTAAAGAGTGAGACTTCTAACTCTAGATTCCTAAAACTTATAACATTTCTGTTTTGAGAGAACCTATAATACTTGGAAATCTGACTATAAACTTTTCTTTGATAATTTGCTGTGCAGTTCTTTTGCTTTAATCAATGAAAAGATGTTACTGTGTGAAAGTTGGATTTTAAAGAAGGGACTAAAATATCCCCAGTCTGAACTTTGAGTTTTGGCAATATGTTGTTTTAAATGATCTGAAAACTCTTCCACGATAAATACATAGATAAAATGTGTTTCTAGATAAAATACAAAAAATATCCACTTGAAGGCCAAGCTTTAAATAAAGTAAGGGGAATTGCCAGAGGTCAGAAACAACAAGCAAATAAAAATTCAAAGGGTTCCATTTTTTTCTCTTTAGCTGCTCTTGAATGAATTCCATTCCATTAAAGAGAAATAGAAACAGGCCCATTCAAATATTCATGTACACAAAAATGTGTACATGAAGCCAGGCGCAGTGGCTCATGCCTGTAATCTCAATGCTTTGGGAGGCTAAGGCCAGCAGATCACTTGAGCCCAGGAGTTCGAGACCAGCTTGGGCAATATGACAAAACCCTGTCTCTACAGAAAATACAAAAATTATCCAGGCATGATGGTATATGCCTGTAGTCCCAGCTGCTTGGGAAGCTAACTAAAGTGGGAGAATCCCTTGAGCCTAGGAGGTCAAGTCTGCAGTGAGCCATGATTGTGCCACTGCACTCCAGCCTGGGTGACAGAGTGAGATCCTTGTCTCAAAAAATGAAACAAAACAAATATCTATACATGAATGTTTGTAGCAACTTTTTCATAATAGCCAAAATTTGGAAACACCTCAAATGTCCATCAACTGGTGAATGGATAAGCAAATTCAAATATATCTTTAAAATGGAATAACAAATAGTGAAGAGGAACAAATTGCTGATAACTTGTGACAACATAGATGAATCACAGAACCGTCATGGTAAGAAGTCCTGAAAGAAGTCAGGAACGAAGACTACATACTGTATGATTCCATTTCTGTGGCATTCTATAAAAAACAAAACTATAGGAGCAGAAAACAGATCAGGGGTTGCCTGAGAATAAACAGGGAATTGACTACAAAGAAGTATAAGATAACTTTTGGAGTGATGGAAATGTTATTACAAGCCAGTATAGATTTGTTTAATTTTATTGAACTGTATACTTTAAAAAGGATGGATATAGTATGTAAATTATGTCTCAACCTGATTTAAAAACAAAAACTTCAATAGATGGTTAAAGTTACTAAACCAATTTAGGAGCAAATTTGTGAACTGGAAAAGATGAATCTGAGCTATTCATCTGAGCTATCATATATATATATATATAATATATAAAGAAAGATAAATATATACAAAATAGATAGGGACATAGATTTGAAAAATACGAAAGAGAAGTTAAGCTTTGTAGAACACACAACAGAAAGACAACATATATTTAATTGGAATTCCAGTATATCCACACCAAATGCTGGGTAGTGGCTACCTAAGTTGAATATAGCAAAAATGTTAATATCAGACAAGGATGAGAAGTCAGTACATAAGTGTTTGACATATTATATTCTGTACTTTCATATGTTCTATATTTTAGAGTATGCTTAAAATATTTCATAGTAGAAAAATCCCTGAGTTTCCAGTTCTACCACCACATCTTACATTTTGCCTTTTGGGACATGTGCACATATATATAGATATTTGCATAGTTGAAGCCGTACTATACATATGACTATTTTGTGTTTTCCTGTTTCCTTCATAAGTCATTTTTATTAACTTATTATTACAAAGTACTATCATGTACTATTAAGAAAAGGAAAAATGGCCAGGCACGGTGGTCATGTCTGTAATCCCAGGACTTTAGGAGGCTAGGTGGATCACCTGAGATCAGGAGTTCAAGACCAGCCTGACCAACATGGTGAAACCTCATCTCTACTAAAAATACAAAAATTAGCCTGGATAGTGTGTGCCTGTAATCCCAGCTACTCAGGAGGCTTAGGTGGGAAAATTGGTAGAACCTGGGAGGCGGAGGTTGCAGTGAGCCGAGATCCTGCCACTGCACTTCACACTCCAGCCTGGGTGACAGAGTGAGACTCCATCTCAAAAAAAAAAAAAGGAAAAGTTACTCTCACACAATCTTTTATATTATTTTGGTGTCTTTCTTGACATTCTTTTCCCATTAATATTTTTTCAATTATTTTTGACTCAGAACTACATTCTAAGAATATTTTTATTGTATAGTTGTTTCTACAATATCTTGTATAAAAATGTCTCATGGTCTTACCTATAATCTTAAAGTAACAAGATAGTTTGTAATTTCTGTCTGTAAGTTTGGATGTTTGTATGTCAACCAATGTGTTCATTCTTGACAATGAATGTTTTTAGATTTGAAATTTTTTCCTACAAAATGGATAAGAAGTTTAATACAAGCTTTAACTATTTTACCAAATTTTTGTATTTGATAGATCCCATTGAAGAGGAAGATGCAAATCTGCTATTTGGTTCAGTACAAGAAGTACTGAAAGCATCAGTTATGGCCGATGCAGATATTCTTTCGGAGACATTTCAACTTCTGATAGACTCTGCCAAGGACTTCAGTAAAAGACTGTGGGGCTTAGTGCCATTCGGCTTGTATCTTCCAGCTCCTCCATTGTACTGTCCCCAGCCAGCTATTCTTAGTGAAGTAAGCTTATAGCATTAACTTTTAAATTAATTTAAAGTTGATTTTGTCAAGTTTTTAAAATAATTAACTTGATAATAATCATCAGGTTAAAAATTCAAGCTCTAAAGACAAACTTATAGATCCCAGCTTTGCTGTTCACTAATTGTATAATCTTAGGGAATGTACTAAACTGCTGTTTAAGTTTCCGTATCGGTTAAATGCAGATGATAATAGTACCTCTCATGGCATTTTTGTGAGGATTGAGATATCCTGTAAAATCTTCTGGCTCAGGACCTGGGACATATAGTAATTATTCAATAAATGTTAAAATTATTGTAACAATATAGCACAATTAATCTTAATATCCAGACTTTTAAAAATTAGGCATTTTTTAGGCTAACAAATGAAATAATGAGTGTCAGAATTAGAAGCCATACATTATTTCGGTCTCTTATTTATCTCTTTGTCTTTGCCTTTTTTGAAAGACTTGGCTGGGTGCAGTAGCTCACACCTGTAATCCCAGAACTTGGGAGGCCAAGGCGGGAAGATTGCTTGAGTCAAGGAGTTTGAGACCAGCCTGGGCAACATGGCGAAACCCTGTCTCTATAAAATATACAAAAATTAGCTGGGCATCGTGGCATGTGCCTGTAGTCTCAGCTACTCAGTAGGCTGAGGTGGGTAGATGGCTTGAGCCCGGGAGGTAGAGGTTGTAGTGAGCCAAGATTGCACCACTGCACTCCAGCCTGGGTGACAGAGCAAAACTCTGTCTCAAAAAAGAAAAGAAAGACTTATTTTTATTTGACTTTGCTTTAAAAGGTTTTTTTTTGCCTACACTATTCAATTGATAGTTCTATATTATAAATACTATATTCCTCTCAGAAACTTTTTATCTGCTCTTACTAAAAAATCATAACATTATAGTTAGCTGGTTTTAAGATTTAAAGTGTTATTATAAATTACTTACATTTAGACTTTTAAGTATTTGATTAACACTTTGAAGTGTTTCTGGGTATTATTTTTTTACTACCTCCTGTTTCAATATTGGCGACTTCTACCTCTAGTTTTTTATTTCTCATTTGTCCTATTTGGTTATATTTCAATAGTCTAAAACATTTTACATGTTGATTTTACAAATGGAAGGAATAAAAAGTCCATGGCATTTCTCAATAATTCATCTTTCCTCTTGCATCTGAGTCTTTAGTAATTGGTTTAGAAATTTGAAATGACATTTAGAGTTTTTTGGATAGCCTGTGCAGATAATAGTTCGAGTAGTTTGAGTGGTTACTGCCTTTAGTAGTGCTTCATTTTATTCTTTTTTATTAAAGCAATTCTCCTTGGTAAGATTTCTTCTAAATGTCACCGTATATCAGTTAGAACCCCTTGTGTTGCAAGTAATAAAACACTTGGTCAAAATGGTTTAAACAATAACGGCATTTATTGGTTCACGTGATGAAGAAGCCTAGTTGTAGGGCAGGTTTCTGATTTAGTTATGTTACCAAAGACTTGGGCTCTGTCTTTTGCTCTAGTTTGTTTTCTGAGGTGTCATCTTCACCTGAAGACTAGCTCCCCTTGTGGGAGCAGAATGGCCACTAACAGCTTCTAAGGATGCCTTGTCCATGTCCATGGGCACAGTGATTGAGACAAAGAGAAGTGGCAAAATTATTTCTGTCCCAGCATTCCAAGCAAGAGGATTGAGATTCACTCTTAGTGAGACTGGCTTGGGTCACATGCCTGTCCTTTAAACAGTCACTGTGGCTAGGCTTAACACAAGGTACTGCTTGGCCTGTGAATAGATCCTTCCTTGAGGTGGGATGAGCTTTCCCTCAATCATATGAGCCATGTAGGAGATGGGCAGATACTCAAAAACTGAGTACTGTTAAGAAGTGGGCAGGGAAGAAGGATGTTGGGGAAGCAGATGTTTACAATGCTCACATTATCTCATTATCTGGGAAAATAATCTTTAGCTACTGGTTTGAATAGCATTTATTCAACAAACATTTATTGGGTCCTACTATGTATCAGACTTGAGTGTGAACACTGTGGCCATACGAAGACAAATGACAAGGCCCTTCCTCTTGGGAGTTCTGAGTACAGTGGGATACAGTTATAAATTGATATGGAATAAATTGGTGAAAGCTACAGTAGAAGTGTGAACAAAGTGCTGTTGTAGCACAGAGGGATGGGCTTCACAGAGGAAGTAACATTGAAATATAAGTAGGATTCTTCCCAGCAGAGGAAGAGAAAAGGGATTCTGCTTAGGTGGACCTCTCTGTAACATCCCACCAATGGAGTCTGGAGTAGCGGGCTTTAACTGTTCTAGCGTAAGACTGGGAACAAGGGTCAGCTTATCCCTTTACGTTGAGGGGAGATAACATTTCTCAATTCTAGAAATAGCCATAGTTGAAATCTCAGAGCCCGTGCCTCAGAATTTCCTTTATAAATCTCCAGGAACATCCTAGTTTGAGAAGCAGTGAGCATCATTAGCCTATCTTTTTTTTTTTTTTTTTTTTTTTTTTTTGAGACAGGGTGTCCCTGTGTGGCCCAGGCTTGAGTGCAGTGATGCAATCATGGCTCACTTCAGCTTCCAACTCCTGAGCTCAAGCAGTCCTCCTGCTTCAGCCTTCCAAAGTGCTGGGATTACAGGCGTGAGCCACTGTGCCCAGCCTCATTAGCCTATCTTTATTTTCATTTTAACATTCTAAATTTTCTCATTACTAGCCACGAAAATGGATTGTTTTATTTTCCTCAGGAAGATGGTGATGATCTTCTTTTAAAAGCTGAAAAAAATAATCGCCAGAAGGTATCTGGAATCCTTCAGCGTGTTCTCCTGCTTTTCCGGGCGGCTCATTGTTCTTTTCCTGTAGCACAGTGGTATATCTTGCAGTTGAGGTGGGCAAGAAAAGTCATGCAGAAGGTATGGAAATATCTTAGTCATTTACATGCTGTGTTAACTGAAATATACTCACATTTATATTATTGTTTTTATAATTGTTATATTTTCCCGGGGAGTCCTGCCCTATAAATCCATAAATTTTAGATTTATTCATAAACAAACAGACCAGATTCTTCCTGTTGAAAGGTGAGGACTCTGAACAGGGTCTCTAGGTTAGTTCCACCATGTCTAGCAAAAGATAGTGTAATCTAGTCCATTAATTCCAGGCAATTACAGTTTTTTTTTTTTCCAACTCCCCTGTCATTAAAGATTGAAACTCAGTCCAGGGCTTTCTCCCAGTTCTCCTTGAGGTGTTGTCTGTGTTCTGTGGGGCCTTCTGTGGGTTCAGAGAATGGAAAGTTATAGTTCATTCTCGTCTGTTTCCATCCGGTAGCCTCCACTAGTCAGGGTCTCCCCCTTGCTATTTTCTGAGATGTGCAATTCAGTTTGATTCCCAGGTGTTCATCCCCTTCTATATTGACTTCAGCTGAGCTGTCGCTTCATTCTTATCAGATATCTAGCCAGATAGGACACCTGGTAGGTCTTTTTATCTAGCTGAAAATCCTTTATATGCCTGCTGTCTCTCTTGGAAATGTGGAAATAAATTTCATCATCTCCAAATATTTTTAATTCAGCCTAAGTAAAATTAAATTAATTCAGCCTAATTAAAACAATATAATTATTTTTAGTAGGAATCTTTGGAGAGACTTTTAGATAACTTTGAGAAGTTATCTAAGAGTATTTTTGAAACACAATGGAAACTGAAAGTAAATAGTGGTTGGTTGCCGGGGTTAGGGAGAGGAGGAAGTGGACAGTGACTACTTTTGTTTTTCCTTTTGGGGTGATGAAAATGACCTGGAATTAGACAGTGATGATGGTTGCCTAACTTTGTGAATATACTAAAAACCACTAATTGTACACTTTTAAAAGATGACTTTGATGATATGTGAGTTATAGCTCAATTAAAAAATGGTGCTGAAACAAAGATTCTGAACCATATTAGTTTTCTATTACTACCCTACCAAATTAACACAAATTTAGCAGCTTAAAATAGCAGCCATTTAATATCCCACAGGTTCTGTGCATCAGAACCACCACAGGGTGGTTCAGCTAGGTCTCTGCTTAGAGTCTCACAAGGCCAATCAAGGTGGCAGCGGGGCTACATTCCTTTCTAGAGGCACTAGGGGAACATCCGTTTCCAGGTGCATTCAGATTGTTGGTAGAATTCAGTTGCATGTGGCTGTAGAACTGTGGTCCCCCATTTCTTTGCTGGCTCTCTCTCTCTCTACCTCTTAGTACCATCCTGGTAGTAAATGCCATTAATGTATTTGACAAGAAGTCTGTCATTAGCATGCTTCCCAGGAGATTTGATTAGATTGTGTCTTTCTGGAAGTGACACTAGCAGAAGGAGAAAATCAATTGCAAGCCTGCTGTTAATGCTTCCTTCCCAGGTTTATGTCTCTTAGAGCCCTTTCCTGAAACATGGAAATAAATTTTATCATCTCCAAATATATTTAAATCAGCCTGTTATCTGTAGAAGCTCCCCTCTTTTTATTCTTGATTTGTTAAAAAAAAAAACTAGGTAATTTTTCCTGCACCATATTCTAGATTTGTCTGATCGTTTCTTCATTTAGTGTCGTTTAGCTTGTTTCTCTTTCCTTTTTTTACCCCTGTAACCCGGTCATTAATCTGTGCTCATTGAGGTAGAGAGGTTTAAATAGATTGAAGTTCAAATTTTCTTTTTTTTTTTCCTTTTTTCTTTTTTGAGACAGCATCTCACTCCGTCGCCCAGGCTGGGTGCAGTGGCATGGTCTCGGCTCACCGCAACCTCCGGCTCCCGGGTTTAAGCGATTCTCCTGCCTCAGCCTCCTGAGTACCTGGGACTACAGGCGCCTGCCACCTCGCCCAACTAATTTTTGTGTTTTTAGTAGAGATGGAGTTTCACCATGTTGGCTGGGCTGGGCTCAAACTTGACGTCAAGTGATCTGCCCACCTCGGCCTCCCTAAAGTGCCGGGATTACAGGTGTGATCCACCTCGCTTGGCCTCAAATTTTTTTAGAAATGAATCTTTCATAAGTATTGTGCACTTCTCTCTCGCACATGGCACATGTGTTTGCTTATTTTAATTTTAGGGGTGAGGAGATTGAGTTTGGATCGTGTCACACCCTCTATCAAGTATCCCCGTCAACCCCTCAGCTTTTTACTCTGTTAGCATTTACTAATGATCCTTGCCTAGAGTCATTATTAGGGGCTGCCAAATGGTGTCTTTCTAATTCTGCCGTTTATAGATTAGTTTTTTAAAAGTTAGGTATGTAGGCATAATTTTTTTGTATTTGTTTTAGTTACTGTACACAGCTTTATTTGGGATAAGATTAAGATTCTTAAATTTCTTTATTTTCTTTGCTATGCCAGTGAGGAAAGCCAGGGAAAAATAGCATTAAATTCTTCTTATACAGGCAAAATTGTGACAAGAGAGTGCAAATGATTTACTTAGAACCTTTTTTTTTTTTTAAGATAACAAGCTAGTGACCTTCCTGAATTAAATTTGTAAGTTTCTGAAAATATAGCTGATTTCATGTGCTGTGTTTTCCATTCTGTGTGGCTTATCTTACCTGCCTGATTCTTTTATAGTTTCTTTTAAAAGTGATTTATACAGCTGATAATTAACATGTTCGGTTATTCTTTACTTTTAGATTCGAATGAAAGGATCCCTTCCTTCACTGAGTCCTTTTCCTCAGTCATTACTTAATTACTGTAAAGGAGGTATCGCATTTTTTAGACCTGGAGCAGCTGGAGACCACAAGCTTGATGAAGTTTCCATTAGAGCAATAGGTTTGTCCAAAATGAACTGCTTGCTTAGAGTATGAATGATGGTATATTTTTCATTTGATTTGGGAAAGTATTGACTCTTCAAAGTACAATATGCTCTGATATTTTACTTTGTGTTTACAAGTAAATATTGTACTTTAACAACTATGTATATATATATGATATATATGATAGTAAGTCAGAAATTTCTTATATAAACAAATTATGATACCTATTACCTTATGTCATGCTTCATTATTTAACTGAATTTTTTTTTTTGAGACAGAGTCTGGCTCTGTTGCCCAGTCTGGAGTGCAGTGGCATGATCTTAACTCACTGCAACACACCTCCTGGGCTGAACCTATCCTTCCACCTCAGCCTCCTGAGTAGCTGGGATGACAGGTGCACACCACCACACCCAGCTAATTTTTGTATTTTTTGTAGAGGCAGGGTTTTGCCATGTTGCCCAGGCTGATCTTGAACTCCTCAGCTCAAGCAGTCTACCTGCCTTGGCCTCCCAAAATGTTGGGATTGCAGGCATGAGCCATTGCGCCTGACCTAAATTAATTTCTTAATTCGTGGTCTATGTCCAGTTATTTGCATAACAAGTTTAAAAAGAAGTAAAACTTTAGATATCATTTCACTCTTTCCTCCTTAATCCTTCCTTAATCCTTATCAGTTCTATTTATATTAAGCCCTGATCTTATCTTTTTTTTTTTTTTTGAGATGGAGTCTTGCTCTGTCTCCCAGGCTGGAGTGCAGTGGCGTGATCTCGGCTCACTGCAAGCTCTGCCTCCCGGGTTCCCGATATTCTCCTGCCTCAGCCTCCCAAGTAGCTGGGACTACAGGCACCCGCCACCGTGCCCGGCTAATTTTTTTTTATATTTTTTAGTAGAGACGGGGTTTCACCGTGTTAGCCAGGATGGTCTTGATCTCCTGACCTCGTGATCCACCTGCCTCGGCCTCCCAAAGTGCTGGGATTACAGGTGTGAGCCACCGCGCCTGGCCAGCCCTGATCTTATCTTTAGACTTTGATTAAAATGTTTATTTTAGAGCTGGGCACAGTGGTGTAATCCCAGGTACTTGGGAGCCTGAGGTAGGAGGTTGCTTGAGCCTAGGAGTTTGAGGGTCTTGTGTGCAATGATTGTACCTGTGAATAGCCACTGCACTCCAGCCTGGGCAACGTAGTGAGAGCCTGTCCCTTAAAAAAAAAAAAAAAAAAAAAAAAAAAAGTTTATTCTTAACTCACTCACCCTTAGTATAATCTTACATGTCCTGGGGCTCAGATTGTCTGTTTTTCCAACTGAAACGGCATTGAAATGCTTCTTGATTGCTTCTCTCACCTGTCATGAGCTTAGTTTCATAGACTCTTCATTCACGTAACAAAAGGGCCAGGCAGGTGTCATCTGGAAAAGTATGTACAATCTCATTTATTTCTTAAAAATCTAGGTCTGTAAGAAGTGAGTTAAATTCACAACAATCCCAGTTAAAAGATATTTGCTCATAAATAGGGACATAGTCCTTTGAAATGACTTAAATAAAGATTCGAACACATATTTTTAATATTTTCATTTTGATCCTGAGTTCTACTATTTAATTATTCTTTTGTTTGATTTGGTCTCTTGATTGTTGAGAAGTGATTTGGCTAGATTAAAAAGTTTCCTTTCTGGCTGGGCGTGGTGGCTCATGCCTGTAATCCCAGCACTTTGGGAGGATGAGTTGGGCGGATCACAAGGTCAGGAGTTCGAGACCAGCCTGGCCAGCATGGTAAAACCCTGTCTCTACTAAAATATGCAAAAAATTAGCCAGGCATAGTGGTGTGCACCTGTAATCCCAGCTACTCGAGAGGCTGAGGCAGGAGAATCACTTGAACCTGGGAGATGGAGGTTGCAGTGAGCCAAGATTGCACCATTGTACTCCAGCCTGGGTGACAGGACGAGACTCTGTCTCAAAAAAAGAAAAAAAAAGTTCCTTTCTGGCCAGGTGCGGTGGCTTATGCCTGTAATCTCAGTACTTTGGGGAGGCTGAGGCAGGAGGATTCCTTGCGCCCAGGATTTCTAGGCTGCAGTGAGCTATGATCTTGCTACTGATCTCCAGCCCGGGCGGCAGAGCAAGACCCTGTTTCTTTAAAAACAAAAACAAAAACAAAAAAACAAGGTTCCTTTCCCTAGTTTGTTACCTAAAATAGTAGAGTTTAACTCTTAATTTTATTTATTTATTTATTTTTGAGATGGAGTCTTATTCTGTCACTCAGGCTGGAGTGCAGTGGCACAATCTTGGCTCACTGTAACCTCCATCTCCTGGGTTCAAGTGATTCTCCTGCCTCAGCCTTCCCAGTAGCTGGGACTATAGGCACCCGCTGCTGCGCCCAGCTAATTTTTGTATTTTTAGTAGTTATGGGGTTTTGCCATGTTGGCTAGGCCGGTCTCGAACTCCTGACCTCAGGTAATCCACCTGCCTCAGCCTCCGAAAGTGCTGGGATTACAGGTGTGAGCTACCATGCCTGGCCCAGGATTTCACACTCTTTTGAAGTTTTTTTATTACGGAAAATTTAAACCAAAGTAGAGATGTATAAGCACGCGAGTACCTCTCACCCACTTGCAACAATTGTCAACACATGAAAGCAAATCTGAGTACATCATAAGTACAATAAGTACTTCAGTATATGTAGTGAACAGATGAAGTTTTGTTGTTGTTGTTGTTGTTGTTGTTTTAGTTGCAGTCTTGCACTGTCGCCCAGGCTGGAGTGCAGTGGCATGCACAATCTCAGCTCACTACAACCTCTGCCTCCAGGTTCAAGCAATTCTCCTGCCTCAGCCTCCTGAGTAGCTGGGATTACAGGCGCAGGCCACCACACCCAGCTAATTTTTGTACTTTTTAGTAGGACAGGGTTTCACCGTGTTGGTCAGGCTGGTCTTGAATTCCTGACCTCGTGATCCACCTGCCTCGGCCTCCCAAAGTGCTGGGATTACAGGCGTGAGCCACTATGCCCGGCCCAGATGAGGTATTTGTTTTTTTTTTTTTTTTTTTTTGATGGAGTCTAGCTCTGTTGCCCAGGCTGGAGTGTAGTGGCACGCTCTCGGCTCACTGCAAGCTCGGGTTCCCACCATTCTCCTGCCTTAGCCTCCCGAGTAGCTGGGACTACAGGCACCTGCCACCACACCCAGCTAATTTTTTGTATTTTTAGTAGAGACGGGGTTTCACCGTGTTAGCCAGGATGGTCTCAATCTCCTGACCTCGTGATCTGCCCGCCTTGGCCTCCCAAAGTGCTGGGATTACAGGTGTGAGCCACCGTGCCTGGCCAGATGAGGTATTTTTTAAAACCATAATTCTATTATCATGACTGACAAAATTTACAATAAATCTTTAATATCATATATAGTCAGGCATGCTTAATGATGGGGCTATGTCATAAGAAATGTGTCATTAGACAATTTTGTTGTGTGACCATAGGGTATACTTAGACAAAAATAGCCTCATACACACTGAGGCTATGTGATACGGCCTTTTGCTTCTAGGCTACAAACCTGTACAAGAGGATTGCTTGAGCCTAGGAGTTCAAGGCTATTGTATGCAATGATTGCACCTGTGAATAGCCACTGCACTCCAGCCTAGGCAACATAGTGAGACCCTGTCTCTAAAAAGAAGTGTTGCCATATTGAATACTGCAGTACTGAATACAGAATGTGACTACACTGAATACTGTAGGCAGTTTTAACACAATGGTAAATATTTGTATATATAAACATATCTAAACATTGAAAAGGTACAGTAAAAATACAGTATAAAAGATTTTTAAAAATGGTAAGTATGGGTCACTTACCATGAATGGTGCTTACAGGACTGGAAGTTTTTGCCCCAGAGGAGTCAGTGAGTGGGTGGTGAGTTAATTTGAAGGCCTAGGACATTTCTATACACTACTGTAGACTTTATAAACACTGTACACTTAGGCTATACTAAATTTATTAAAAATATTTTTCTTCCATAATAAATTAACCATAGGTTATTGTAATGTTTTTACTTTATGAACTTAAAAAAAAATTAAAACCTTTTTGACTCTTGTAATCATACTTGGCTGAAGAGACATACAGTGGCATAATCACAGCTCAATGCAACTTCAAAGTCCTGGGCTCAAAACATTCTCTAACCTCAGCCCCTTGAGTACTGGGACTACAGGCGTAAGCCACTGTACCAGCTAATTTATTTTTTAGTTTTTGTAGAGATGGGGTCTCTGTTGCCCAGGCTGGAGTGCATTGGTGCCATCTTGTCTCACTGCAGCCTCTGCCTCCCGGGTTCAGGCATTTTTCCTGCCTCAGCCTCCTGAGTAGCTGGGACAACAGGCATGTAGCACCATACCTGGTTAATTTTTGTATTTTTAGTAGAGATGGGGTTTCACCACGTTCCCAGGCTGATCTTGCCCTCCTGAGCTCAAGCGATCCACCTGCCTCTACCTCCCAAAGTGCTGGCTTTACAGGTGTGAGCAACTGCACCTGGCCTAATTTTTTTTATTTGTAAAATAGAGACATGGTCTTACTATGTTGCTCACGCTGGTCTAAACTCCTGGGCTCAATCGATCCTCCCGCCTCAGCCTGCCGAAGTGCTAGGATTACAGGTGTGAGCTACTGTGCTTGGCCAGGCTTTTTTCTATTGAAAAATTTTAAAGTTTATTTTTTACTGTTTAAACTTTTTTTTTTAAATTTAAACTAAGACACAACATATTCATTAGTCTAGGCCTACATAGGGTCAGGATCATCAATATCTCTGTCCTCCACCTCCACATCTTTTTCTACTGGAAAGTCTTCGGGGGCAATACCATGCTTGGAGATGTCTTCTCTTATAACAATGCCTTCTTCTAGAATAACTCCTGAAGGACCTGCCTGAGGCTATTTTACAGTTTTTTTTTTAAATAAGTAAGAGTATACGCTAAAATAACGATAAAAAGCATAGTATAGTAAATAAACCAGTAACAATTGTTTATTATTATCAAGTATTATGTACTGTATATAATTGTATGGGCTAGATTTTATATGACTGGCAGTGCAGTAGGTGTGTTTACACAGTTGTCACCATAAACACCTGAGTAATGTGTGGACTATGATGTCATGATGTCTCTAGGTGACAGAAATTTTTCAGCTCCATTATAATCTTATGGGTGCACCATAGTATATGCAGTCTGTCATTGACCTGAGTGCCATTATGTGGCATCTGACTATATTATCTATCCCATGTTTAAATTTACTTGATAATTTCAAATATGTCTTTTCTATAGTTTTTTTAAAAAAAATCTATCCAATCAAGGTCCACCACACATTGCATTTTGGTTGATATATAAATCTTTCTCTTTTTGTAGTGTGATCGTAGCTCACTGCAGCCTTGACCTCCCAGGTTCAAGTGATCCTTCTACCTCAGCCTCCTGAGTAGCTGGGACTACAGGTGTGCACCACCAGGCCTGGTTATTTTTTTTTTTTTCATTTTTTCATAAAGACAGGGCCTCACTTTTTTGCCCAAGCTGGTCTCGAACTCCTGGGCTCAAGCAGTCCTACCTTGACCTCCCAAAGTGCTGGGATTACAGGCAGGAGCTACCATGCCTGGCCTATAAGTCCATCTTAATCTATAAAAGTTTCCTTGCCCCCATTCTTTTTCATGCCCTTTATTTATTGTGGAAACTAGATCGTTTGTCTAGTAGAACCCGTTCTATTCTGGTTTCAGTTGGTTACATGTTTTTGGTATTCAAACATTTTTGACCATGATTTAAAATAAGTGCAGATTTTATAGCAAGGTAATACATGCACACACCCATATGAAGTTAGAATGAAAATTTAATGAACTACCTTTACTCTTACTGTGTGCAATGCACTCTTTTCTTTTCTTTTTTTTTTGAGACAAAATCTCAAGTCTGTCACCCAGGCTGGAGTGCAGTGGCGTGATCTCAGCTCACTGCAATCTCCACTTCCCCGGTTCAAGTGATTCTTCTGCCTCAGCCTCCCAAGTAGCTGGGATTACAGGTGCACACCACCACGCCCAGCTAATTCTTGTATTTTTAGTAGAGATGAGGTTTCACCAGGTTGACCAGGCTGGTCTCGAACTCCTGACCTCAGGTGATACACCCACCTCGTCCTCCCAAAGTACTGGGATTACAGGCATGAGCCACTGTGCCCGGCCGCAATGCACGCTTGATATATTCTGTTGTATTCTATTTTAAAAAGATGATTGAGACTCACTGAATTGATTTTATAGCCTAGTAACTAATAAAAGGTTGTAATCCACAGTCTGAAAAACACAGATAAAGGATGTTTTTAGATGAGTCACTGTTTAGTATGTTGCTGCACTGTGTCTTGCTAGTTCTTGGCCTTAGTTCTATCCCAGCTTGCCTGTGAAATATGAAATAATGAAACACATCTGTCAGTAATGATGCCTTTCTCAAAAGATTGGGCCGTGCTGCCCCGGCAGAATCTATGAGAATCTGATGTGTGGGGTGGGCTGTAGTGTGAAAATGCTCATTGGAGACCCTGATAGTCCCCCTGGGGCCATGTACCCACCATCCTCTCTCACTATTGGGATGAATAGAATGTGTAGAAGACCTGCTTTCTGCCCACTTTCCATAATGTCAAACTGTTCTTTTTGACTTTGTAATATTTATTTTAAAAAGCATATTAAATAGCTCCCTAAAGAAAATGAAAATACTGACTACTAATATAAAAGTCAGTTTATTGTAAAAATAAGGCTTATTTAAAAAATTAAGGCATAGGCTGGGTGTGGTAGCTTATGCCTGTAATCCAAGGCAGGTGGATTACCTGAAGTCAGAAGTTTGAGACCAGCCTGGCCAACATGGTGAAACCCTGTCTCTACTAAAAATACAAAATTAGCCGGATATGGTGGCACACGCTTGTAGTCCCAGGTACTTGGGAGGCTGAGACAGGAGAATCACTTGAACCTGGGAGGTGGAGGCCAAGATCGCACCACTGCACTCCAGCCTGGGCAAGATAGAGCAAGACTCCGTCTCAAAAAAAAATCATAATAAAATAAATAAAAATAAACAATTAAGGCATAAATGAATGAATGCTAAATTTTAGAATATTATCTTTCTTCCTCTAAAGGAAAAGTTCCTATATTTTTCTTTTTCCAGAGATGGTCTTGCTATTGTGCTGCTAGAAAGAAGCGTGTGCAGGTGTCTTTTTCATATAATGATTTCTTTTCCTCTGGGTAGATACCCAGTAGTGGGATTTTTGGATCAAATGGTAGATCTACTTTTAGTTTTTTAAGGAATCTTCACACTGTTTTCCATAGTGGTTGTACTAGTTTACGTTTTCACCAGCAGTGTAAAAGTGTTTCCTTTTCACCACATCCATGCCAACATGGAGGCTGGTCTCAAACTCCTGGGCTCAAACGATCCTCCCACCTCAGGTGTCCAAGTAGCTAGGAGACAAGGTCTTGCTCTGTCTACAGAGCCTACACTACCCCGTTGAAAAGGTCCTATTAACCATAGAACATGAGATGGTTTTCACTTAATTGGTCACATGTTAACTATAATAGAAATTTAAGATTAGCAGAAGAGTGAAAACTTGTTTTGATAGCTGGATTGTGAGCCTGTGCATTGTGTATAGTTAAATCCTGATGCTCCATACAATGGAACACCATATTGGCAACAAGAAGACTTAGTATATTACCATGTGAAAAGATATCTAAGATATAGTAGGTGAAAAAAAAGCTAGTTGCAAAGCAGCATACATAGTATGATTTTATATATCTTTGTGTACTTGTATTGCTTTTAATAAAAAATTATTTACTATTAGAAATAGTTTTTAGTATTAAAAATGTTTAAACATAAATGAATATCTGTTAGTGACTTATAAGTCAATCTCCATGACTTTTATATAAGGACTTTTATATAAATTTACAATGAGCATGTGTTCATTTTATAATGAATGAAATAAAGACCTTTATTTTGAAAAAAATGATCAGCAGAGTTGGAGTTGTTATAATATTAATGTACATACTCATATGATTTTCTTTCATATTTGTGTTCCTGCTTTAGGTTGCTTCAGAGAACTTTGTGCTCTGTGTTGGATGCTGCATGTCCGTGATAAGTTATCCTATAGTTGCAGGCAATATCAGAAAGCAAGAGAAAATGTAAAAGGAGAAAAGGTATTTACCAGGGCAAAAATAAGAAAAATGAACACAACGTTACTTGGGAAATTATTGTTTAAAAGAAGATTTTATTGTTTGTAGCAAAACTTTCTTTTGAACTCATTCTGGTCTACCATCTAAACTAAAAAGGAAATGAATGTTTTTCAATATCCTTTTAGGACCTTGAAGTGGAGTTTGATTCTTGTATGATTGAGCACTGTCTTAGTGCAGTGGAATGGGCTTATAGAATGCTGCCTTTCTCTCGGTTTTTTAATATGGAAGAACTTATTCAGGATATAATTTTGAGCCTTATTGGAGAACTGCCACCAATCAGAAAGGTAATGTGCTTGTAGGTGAAAGTAAACTACATCAGAATCAGAGACTTTAAAAGATTTTTATTTAATTTTAATTAAGGATGATGTTGCCTTTCTTTGGATTATTTCACTTAGCATAATATCTTGTGGGTTCAAAAAGATAAATACTGTAGGACCTCACTTGTGTGTGGAATATAAAAATGTTAAACTCACGGAAGCAGAGAGTGGAATGGTGGTTGTCAGAGGCTGGGGATGTGGTGGAAATGGGGAGATCTTGGTCAAAGGGTACAACCTTTCAGTTATAAGATGAATAAGTTCTAGGGATCCAATGTACAATATAGTGACTATAGTGTTTTGTTTTGTTTTGTTTTGTTTTTTTTGAGACGGAGTCTCGCTCTGTCACCCAGGCTAGAGTGCAGTGGCGCGATCTCGGCTCACTGCAAGCTCCGCCTCCCGGGTTCACGCCATTCTCCTGCCTCAGCCTTCCGAGCAGCTGGGACCACAGGCTCCCGCCAACACGCCCGGCTGATTTTTTGTATTTTTTTAGTAGACACGGGGTTTCACCACGTTAGCCAGGATGGTCTCGATCTCCTGACCTCGTGATCTGCCCGCCTCGGCCTCCCAAAGTGCTGGGATTACAGGCGTGAGCCACCGCGCTGGGCTATAGTGACTACAGTTAATCTGAAATTTGATAAGGGAGGATATTACAATGGTAAATGTGTGTATTGATGGATGTGCTAATTAATTCGACTATGGAAATCAGCACAGAATGTATACGTATATTAAATCATCACATTGTACACCTTGAATATACACAGTTTTTGTCAATTACATATTTTAAAATAAAAAAGTAAGTTGATACTAAACTCCTATTAGCAGACAGATGCTCAGAGAGAGGCTTTGACCTGACTTCAAAAGATTAGTAAGAAATGTGCATTTATATTTTGAGTTAAAATAAAATATTTGTGGAATGGAAGAAAAAAAAAGAATGATGTTTCTCATAAAACTTAAACAATTTTTTTTCTGAAGGTAGCAGAAATTTTCGTGAAAGCATTTCCCTATCCTGAGGACGTGAGGGTTCCTTTAAGAGACAAATATCACTCGCTTCACCAGAGACTCAGACACTGTGTTGTGAAAGGTATTATTTGTTGTTTCTCAGATAGCTAACAGATAAATTGCGGAAGATTCCCTTTTTGTTTTGAAAATATTTATTTACTGTTGCTTATGTGTCTATGCATTTTTGCCTCTTCCTTGAGATAGAAGTATGAGAAGGTAGAAACATTTCTCCATTGCAGAAAGACTAATCTCTTGCTTTGGAACCAGATGAAGCTGACTTCGGCTCATGGCTCTGTCAGTCAGTAACTGTGCGATCTTAGGCAAGTTGCTCAGTCTCTCTGAGCCTCATATCTTTATTTGTAAAGTGGGCATAGTATTACCTGCTTTATGATGTGTATTCAGAGAGGATTAAGTAAGATAATATAAAATGAGCATATGGTACTTTGTATATTGCAAGTATTTGTTGAAAACAAGTAATTTCCCTTTATGGTTATTTATGCTTCTAATTTTGTTCTTCAAAATTAGAATACACACATTTCTTACTGTGGTAAAATGCATATAATATAAAATTTACCATTTTAGCCATTTAAAATATGCAATTCATTGACATTAAATACATTTACAATGTTGTGGAATTTTTAAAGAATTAAAATTACCCTGCTTTTTAGAACTATAATTCAGTATTTAAGTCCAGGTATGTCCAGTGATTTTGTATTATTCTATTAATATATTGTATTTGTGATTTGTATTTTTCTTAATACTTTTTTTTGACATCCTCTAAAATATTCTGTTTATGTATTAAATAATGTTTTAAAATGTTTCTATAGGCAGCCTTGAAAACCTTCCCTTGCTATTGTTTCTTATTACTTTTAGTAAGAAAAATGTCCTTGATTTTTTTGGCTAGAATTATCCTCATTTTATCTTATTCTCTATGTGAGAATAGAAAAAACATTCATTATTCTTTTTATTAAATATAATTATCCTTCTGAGTTTTAAAACAGTTAAATCACTTAAAGTTTTTTTTTTCCAGGGCATACTTTTTCTTCATGAGGTCTAGGTTCTGTCTCTTTTACTGTGTTCTTTAATGGACCTTCTTAAGCTTCTGCAGTTCTACTTTAAAATATCTTTCCAGTAAATACTGAAGAAAACACAACCAGTAAGAATGTGGAAATAAGCCTTAGTCATCAGTTAGGTTTCTTGTCCCCAGGAGGGACCAGAGTTGGGTCTCCTATGTCTTGAATTGAAATATTTTAATGAACACTAAGACTTTTTATTCTTTTCTTTCCAGGACCCCAGACTGAGGAAATGATGTCTGTTGTCATGCATTCTATCCAGAAAGTGAGGGTGAAAGCTCTAAAACGTGTGCAGAGAAATATAGGCTCTTTTGAAGTGAATATATGGGAACCAATTGAAGAAGAGAAACCAGATGAGGCTCCAGGAGTTGACAGATATTCCCTGGGGACTAGTTTGAGCAGAAGTACACTCACAGAACTGGGGGATTCTGTGGTTCACAGTGATGCAGATACGTTCTCTGAAGCTTTGTCGGTTGAAGAAAAAAGTAGGATAAATATCTATCAAAGGTACAATTGAGATCTTTTAATCACTGGCATTCACTTCCTTTGAAAAGTAGCTTTCAGGCATCTGATGAGCTGATTTCTGGTCCCAGCAACCCTCACTGATTGTGCTATTAATAATATGAATGATAAGTGCCACCCCCTCCACTCATAAGAATATTAGGAGTATAAAATGAGACTATACATTTGAAAATTTACTTTAAGTATTATTGATATATGAAATAATTTTGCCATCTGAAATTATAAAATCAAAGGAGTAGATGAAATTCTACACTTCACTGGAGGACTTTCAGTTTTTTTTAGTAATCTTTAGACTTAAATAGTTTGAGGTTACTGAGTTAGCCATATTATTTTTAAGGAAATTTTTCCTTAAATTTCCTTAATATTTTTAAGGGAAATATTTCAGGGAAGGAAATTGCCTCAATCAGAAGGGATGGGATGCTTTCAGCCCAGGTGGCCAACACCTATTCTCTTACTGAGGGAACTAAGGATCTGTGTTCTGCCCTAAGAATCATGTTGAGAAGAAACATTTAAAAGGAATTGTGGTTGGGCAGTTAAGGTGTCCGCCCAACAGGTTTCATAACAGCTAAAAGTGTTTAGAAAAAGTTCCCAGTTTTTGTGTGGTAAAACAAAAAAGGTCAGTCTTGCTTATTATACATGGTATTAGGGGAGCTGAGCGGGCAGATGCAAGAGAGAAACAAGAAATCCTAAATTTTGTTGTATATCAGTGGCTTGGAGTTTTTGTTGACTTTGTATTCCTAAAATCTGACCCATTAGAGGACTATTTCTTTTACCCACAGAAAAATTATTCATGTTCTTTTATAGTGAAATTTCTGTGGACACATTTTAATCTCTTCTAATACAAATTTTCCCTTTTGATATTAATTTTTTTTTGATCTCATAGTAGAAATGTTCCACTCTTGAAAACACTTAGAAATCATTTAGTCCCACTCCCTCGTTTGAAATGTAGGTAATTGAGGCACACAAAATATACATGACTTAATCATTGGAGAGAATTTTTCATGTCAATTCTAAGATCAGTTTTAGTGATTAAATGATCTCTAATTTTGTCTTATTTTATTTTTTTGCTATAGAAATGCCCCAAATCACATGGAATTAACATCGATTCGTAAGCCAACTGATAAAAGGAAAATGTGTAATCAGAAAGAAAATCCTACAAAGAAAGAAGATCATGAAAAGTTATCACAAAATACACTTCCTGTAATAGGTGTTTGGGAATTTGAACGTGATGATGATGAATATATTAAATTCCTTGATCTGTTTTTGAGTTACATTCTTGAAAGAGACCTACCTTATTCCAGGGATGCTGACATTCCATTTCTAACTAGTTTTTCTGGAAAGCTTAGAGAACATGAACTTAATTCTTTACTTTTTGATGTACATACAACATTAAAACGACATCAGAGCAAAACTAAAAGCCAGAATGTGTTTAGAGCTGGTTCTTGCTTTGTTGTTGCTCCTGAGTCCTATGAATCAGAAAAATCATCCTCTTTAAATGATGAATATGGCATGCATTTAGAAAACCAGGAACTTTCATCATCAGTACTGGTTAATCAAGGAATCAAACCTTTTTTACAATATCCTTCGAATGAAGTCAATAAGAATGAAGGAATGAGTGGATTATTTGGTTTAAAACAAAGCTCAATTTACAAAATACAAGATGACACTAGAGAGAAATGTCTAATCCAGAGATCATCAAACCACATTTTTTGGACTCCCAAGTCCATTAAAACTAGAAGATGTATTTTCAAAGCTATTCAGTGCAATGATATTAACCCTCAAGAAGATCTTCCTTTAGCACTAAACACTTTTGGCAGTATAGGAAGACTGCTGGAATGGATGATAAGGTGGTCTAATAGAAGGCTACTCTGTGATTCTGGTATAACTGAGTCATCCTCTGAGTACAGTCCAGTAATTCGTGTAAAGACCTCTACAGCTGCCATTCTTACATCATTATGGCTTTTGGAACAACCCTATTTTGCTACATATAAGGCAAAAAATGCCATTATTAAGGTAAGCATATCAATTGTTTATTACTTACAAATGAGAATTCTCATTTTAGATTAAAACTATGTTTACATTTCCCATCTATTAAAGAATCATTAAATAATAGAAAATTAATGACAATGTTGATTATAATCAGTATCTCCTATTTTTTTCTTCCAGTGGTTCCTTTAATTCTTAACAATAAAGTGCTTTCAGAGAGGCTGTGAGGTTTTGAAGTTTTATGTGTATTTATAAAAAAGAAAAAAAGGAAGGAGATAATTTTAAGTGATATTACAAGTGGTATTACACGTATATTATTTCTCCTTTCAGTTTCAGGTTTTGGTTCAGATGAAGGAGGACTAGGTGGCTCTGTAGTTTTAATTACTGATGTCTCATCAAGTCCGTTAGGGGATAGTTTTTCTTATACTCTCAGGCCAGAAGAGGTTGGAGAACCAAACACAGAAAGGCAGATGGGGGAGTCAGTAGAGGAGTTAATGTTTAATTAACTATTCTTTCTTCCCTAGTCAATGGCAAGTGCTTTTATTCTGAAGTAGTTTATTCTAGGCTGAAGGATGTGAATGTGTGTGTGTATGTGTGTGTGTGTATGTGAATATGTGAATTTGTTTTCTTTTATTTTTTACTTATTCATTTTTTGAGACAGAGTCTTGCTTTTTGTTTTGTTTTGTTTTTTGTTTTTTTTGAGATGGAGTCTCACTCTGTCACCCAGGCTGGAGTGCAGTGGCGTGATCTCAACTCACTGCAACCTCCGCCTCCTGGATTCAAGCGATTCTCCTGCCTCAGCCTTGTGAGTAGCTGGGACTACAGGCACGCGCCACCATGCCTGACTAATTTTTGTATTTTTTAGTAGAGATGGGGTTTCACCATATTGGCTAGGGTGGTCTCAAACTCCTGACCTTGTGATCCGCCCGCCTCGGCCTCCCAAAGTGCTGGGATTACAGGTGTGAGCCCCTGCGCCTGGTCCAGAGTCTTGCTTTATCACCCAGGCTGGAGTGCAGTCTTAGGATCACAGCTGTCTGTAGCCTTGACCTCCTGGGCTCAAGTGATCCTTCCACTTGAATCTTCCAAGCAGCTGGGACCACAGGCTCATGCCACTATGCCTGGCTAATTTTTAAATTTTTTATAGAGACAGGGTTTCCCTTTGTTACCCAAGCTGGTCTCAAACTCCTGAGCTCAAGTGACCTTCCCACCTTGGCCTCTCAAAATGTTGGGATTACAGGTGGGAGCCACCACACTAGTCCTTTTTTTTCCTTGAGATTGGTTTCTGTTATCATAAGGTATACAGTTTATATGATACTGTGATATTGGTCATCCTTGAAATGTGTATTTCTAGGTAATGTATATGGAAATTTTAAGTGAGACAAAAAGGATGTACCTTGTGTTTTTAGCTGCATGTATTTTTGTCTACTATGTCATTTTGAAATAACTACTGAATGTCTTTATGATATAGCAAAGGGAATGAAATGAGGATATTATAATTTTTTTGCCATTGTTTTGTGGCCTGAAAACAATGACAATATGCCTTACAAATTTGTAAGGCTGATTTCTTTTGAATACTATTTAGGTAGTCAGATTTGCTTTTTCCAGTTAGAATAAAGACTTGATCATTGCTTCAGCAACAAATATTGAGTTGTAGAAATGCAGTAAATATTTGATAAATGAATAAGAGGATTATTCAGGATTCCTGTAGAAAGAATGAATAATTTTAAAATATGGTGAAAAAGAAAGGGTTCAATAAATACTAAATACTTTAAATGGTTTGCTTTAGATGGTAGAGAATCGTGACACTGGGTGTCAGATTGGACCCAATATTGAGAGGGAGAGCAAATCAGATGCTGGCGGTTCAGTTGCAGTAGCAACTCCAGGTGGAACTGAGGAAAGAAATGGTCAGAATAAATCTTGTCAAAATATCTTGAAGTAAGTTGCCGATTATACTCTTCTTTTCAATATAAGACACGTGGTTTGATGGCATTTGGGCTTAAAGGGAAGATCAAACCCTTGAAAGTTAAAGGAATGAGCATTTTTTGAAGTAGAGGAGCAGGCAGTGAGCTTTCTGAGGTGCTTTAACAATTCATTGCAAATTGTATTTCTTCCCTCTTGGTCTAGCTTATATCTTCTGAGAGAGCAATTAATTCATCCTGAGGGATTCCTTTATCAATTTATTTCCCATATCAGAAGTTGAACTAATCCTTTCATCCATTTTTATATATGAAGCAATGCTAGGAGTAACATAGCTTTGAATACCAAGGCAAAAGCCATTATAGCATGAAGAGTCCTTTGTGAGAATGATAATTTTAGATAAGTTGAAATTATTCCGATCATTCGAGTAAATAAAAACTATGATGTTTAGTTGTTTACTGAACAATCTTTACCTGAGCTTCTGTGTATCAGAATTTTTTAAAGAAAGATTTTATAAATATGAAACCAAAGTTTGTTCTTTGCTTTTAAAAAACTGAATTAAGCCGAGATTGCGCCATTGCACTCCAGCCTGGGCGAGACTCCATCTTAAAAAAAAAAACCAAAAAAAAAACCCAAAACTGAATTAGCTCTTTATCTCCAAGAATAGTTGTAATTTTAGTTGCTGCATTTTTTTCAGTAGAATGCCAACTGAAGCAGAAAATCCTGATATAAAAGAAATCAATGATGATATTATTTCCGTCACTCATAATACTAAAAAAGAATTTATAGATATTGATGAGAATCTTTTAGAAGTAGAAGCATTTACAGAAGAGGAAATGGATATGCACATATCAGACTATGAAGGTCAGTTCATTTAGATAATCTATTTTTTTGGCTTTATTAATTTGAAATTGGTAAATAATATTATCTGAGGTAACTTATTTAGTCTTATACCTAAGTTAGTATGTTTACAGTAGCCTAAAATAAAAAATTAAGAGAATTAAATATTTATGAAATATTGAGCATATTAACTCTAATTTTGGTTTTAATAAAACCAAGAAGATCTAAGGTATTTTTATGTTGGTGCTCTTTTACAATTGTTGGGCGTCTTGTGCTGCTTATATAATAATTATGGTCTGTTAATTTCTGTGAAGCAACTCTATAAACCTCTCCCCAGCAGTCTTCCTTAAGACAGAAACTCTCAGAGCACTACGTGGAGTTAAACATACTGAATAATAAGGGCTCTCAAGGCTCATCTGGGATTTACCTGATGAAGATGGAATAGACTCCAGGTGTTTTCAAAGACTGTCTTTATAAAAAGGATAGAAAATATTTCTGTCATTATATTGTTTCTGGTAATATTCCCTGAGCCCCCTAAAAAGTCAATAGCTTATTTTTTAAATGATCAGTTTCTCTTCATCTTCACTTATCGCTAGAAGACACTGAAGAATCTGTTGGAGGTTTCAGAAGTCCCAGTCTTGCCATTTGCATGATGACGTTACCACAGCAGTTAGAAGAAGTAAGTCAATAAATAGTGGATATAATTATTCTTCTTTCATTTTGTATAGTGTTTAAATTATACATGTTTTTATTCATTGTTATTAAATATATCAAAGCAGGGCTAGCTCTTAAAAATGCACTATGGGTTGTAGAATATAGCCATGCTGTGTGGCATTTTTCTTTCCCTGAAATTCTAGTACAGTGTAGTAACCTGTCCAGTAATTTCAGGCAATGAAATTTTCACGTCATAAACTGCTTTAGCAAATTTATTTAATCAAGAGTAGCAAATGTGTCCTTTATTTAAAAAGTATGGAAGTATGGCCAAGCATGGCAACTGATGCCTGTAATCCCAGCACTTTGGGAGGCTGAGGCGGGAGGATTGCTTGAGGCCAGGAGTTTTAGACCAGCCTGGTCAAGAGAACAAGACTCCATCTCTACAAAAAATTAAAAAATAGCCAGGCATGGTGGCATGCGCCTGTAGTAGTCTCAGCTACTTAGAAGGCTGAGGTGAGAGGATCATTTGACTCCAGGAGTTTGAGGCTGTAGTGAGCTGTAATGTGCTACTACATTCCAGCCTGGGCAACAGAGTGAGACCCTGTCTTTTAAAAAAAAAATTAAAAAGTATAATTCAGCTGTTGTATACTTTTTATACATATATATACTTTTTGATATTATTTTTCTCAAAACTCTATACACTGAATTTCCAGGGGGAACATAGACATTTCCAATTATTGTAACAATTCTGTGTTTTTGTTTTTTTTTTTCGAGATGAGGGTCTTGCTCTTTTGCCCAAGCTGGAGTGCAGTGGCACGATCATGGCTCACTGCAGCCTGGAATTCCTGGAATAAAGTCATCCTCTTGCCTCAGCCTCCCAAGTAGCTGGGTCTTACTATAGGTGCACACCACTATGCCCAGCTAATTTAAAAAAAAAAAACATTTTTTTGTAGAGACTGGGCCTTGCTATGTTGCTTAGGCTGGTCTTGAACTCCTAGCCTCAACCTCTCAAAGTGCTGAAATTACAGGTGTGAGCCACTGTGCCCTATCTGTTGTAACAATTCTTTTTTATTTTTATTTTTATTTTTATTTTTGAGACAGTCTTGCTCTGTTGCCCAGGCTGGAGTGCAGTGGTGTGATCTTGGCTAACTGCAGCTTCCACCTCCCAGGTTCAAGCAATTCTGCCTCAGCCTCCCAAGTAGCTGGGACTACAGGTATGCGCCACCATGCCTGACTAATTTTTTGTATTTTTTTATAGAGACAGAGTTTCACCATGTTGGCCAGGCTGATCTTGAGCTCCTGACCTCAAGTGGATCTGCCTGCCTTGTAACAATTCTTTTAAAAAAGATTCATTTTTCCTGGTTTTATAGTTGTTTTTACAGGGAAATGAATAATCATATAGTGTTAGGTGTATATAATTTACAGTGTGTTAGTCTACTGACACAATCTTGTCTTTGTAACTTAGCATGCTCAATAGCCCAGTGTGACAGACTGGAGGCAATTCACACAGTATAAAGATTAGGTCAGAGCAGGACTGGGAGTACATTTTACTGTTTGATTTCTCACTTGCTTGTAGACTGTTGTTACTCTGGTTAAGTGGCTAATATGAGACTCAAAATACTCAAGACAGTAATACCTATTTGTTTTACCTGTTTTCTTTTTGGGTACTATTCATTTTAACAGGAGTTCACAGAAGAGGTTCAGTGTCAAAGGGAAGAACCACTGGAGACAATTATGGAGGAAAAATCGACTGAACAAAAAGGGTAAGGGGGAAAAAAGTATGACAGTGATTGTCACTGGTTACCTCAGTGAAGCTTTCAGCTTTTTTCCTTCATAATTTACAATACATGATTTAGGGTGGTATTGTGTTTCTAGTGAAACTGTAACTTCAGTTTATAGTTATGGTAAAATGATTTTTGGTAAATGTTATACTTCTATGTATTGATAGAGTGAAATAAATAATGATATCTAAAATGCCTTTTGTTCTCTCATCACTATCAGCCTTATCAAAATAAAGCTGTAAATAGGCCAAAGCTTATTTAGCTGCTAAGTAGGGAACCACTTTTCATACTTATTCCATTTTTATTGAGTCAAATAAAGAATGATTATAAATTATTTTATGTATGTATAAAATCTTTCACTGTTGTGATGATTACTATACACTATTCATTAGAGCTATGATGTACACATACACTGCCGGCTAGCTTATTGCTTCAAGGAGAGCTGAAGGCAGTTTTCATGTGTTGCAGTTTGGACATGATTTCTAAATCTTTAGAATTTTAGAAGTTCTAAATTTTAGAATTCCCTTAGATCAGAAAGGCAACATGGCCAGGCGTGGTGGCTCATGCCTGTAATCCCAGCACTCTAGGAGGCCGAGGCAGGTGGATCATGAGGTCAAGAGATCAAGACCATCCTGGCTAACACGGTGAAACCCTGTCTTTACTAAAAATACAAAAAATTAACTGGGTGTGGTGGCGGGCGCTTGTAGTTACAGCTACTCGGGAGGCTGAGGCAGGAGAATGGCATGACCCGGGGAGGCGGAGCTTGCAGTGAGCCGAGATCAGGCCACTGCACTCCAGCCTGGGCAACAGAGCAAGACTCTGTCTCAAAAAAAAAAAAAAAAAGGCAACATAATTAGATTTTCTTTTTCTGTTCAGTATGCAAATTTTGTTAGTTTTTCTGTGGACAGTTAAAAAGAATATATTTAATACTATGGGCCTTTACAAGTAATTTAGATACTTCTATTCATAAAAATGATTCCTTCGGAAAATTACCCAAGAAGAGAGAGAGAGAAGACAAACACTAATCTTTACAGTTTCTTTTTTCTTTTCTTTCTTTTCTTTTCTTTTCTTTTTTTTTTTTTTGGAAACAGGGTCTTGCTGTGTTGCCCAGGTGTGCACCACCATGCCTAGCTAATTTTTTTGTATTTTTTTTAGAGATGGGATTCGCCATGTCGCCCAGGCTGGTCTCAAACTCCTGAGCTCAGGTGATCTGCCTGCCTTGGCCTCCCACAGTGCTGGGATTACAGTCGTGAGCCATCGTGCCCAGCCTCTTTACAGTTTCAAATGTGACAATGGGCTCTAGGGTTCTGAGCATAGTGTCTCCCTCTTCTATAGGTGAAATTTGGGTCTTAACTAACCTCATGTCCCCTCATTTTGGGTTCTGTTGTTTTCATTGCTGAGCAGTCAGCAGTATTTAAGTGGTGTTTTAAGTCATCCAGACATATTTTTTTGCTTTTGCTTAGATCTGTTACTAATTGCTATGGAGACAAATGTAAACAGATTGTAATTATGAGCTAAACATTATAGAAGATTAGAGGATGTTTAGACTCTTAGATGGCTGAGCATAGATCACTCATACCTTAGATAATGCAAAGAATATCTTGCTTACTAATCACCTGTTAATTTTTATTGATAGTACGATCAAAGCCTTTTCACATCCTGGGCATACCACTCCTCAATCAATGCAAGTAGATACAAGTTCAGAAATTTCTAGGTAAGAAGTTTTGCCTACTATACCATTTAAAAATAGTTGTGTTTTACAAATCACAGAGTGAAAGTATGCTGACTGTACCATTTTTGAAACAATTGCTACATTTTGACTGAAAACTAAGAAAATAAATGAAAGCAACATAAAACATTGAAAGAGCAGCATAAGCACACAGATCTGACATCTTTCATTACTGAGTTTCCACTAGCGATTGTATTTTAAAGTTACACAGGAACTATGTTGAGCAGTCTTTTCTGAAAAAAAGTAGTGATATATTATTGAAAGATGAAGTTGTTGCTCATTTTCAGCTTCTAACTGATTTCTTGTAGTGTTTGAAATGCTTTTAATTCTCTCACAGAACAGACTCATCCGGTTCTTTTGAACAGAGTGCTTAGTGTTTAGAAATCTTGCCAAAATAGGAAAATATAGCACAGCTTTACCTCAGAAAAAAATTTTCATAGTTAGAATCGATCTCCTTGAGACCTGTTGAAAGCAAAGCCCAATAAACTTGTTTTAAAATGGGCAGATCTGTTTGTGCAAGGAGACCTTCTTCACAAAATGTTGTTGCGTCTGCATGAGTCCTCATACCCAGATCCGGCCCTTTTGCTACACTCAGTTTAAAGAGCTTCTGAGACTGGCCTGGGCTGTGCACATCCAGCTGTACCTACAGCTCAGTTTACCCCTACACCTGCCCCTACTGTCCCAAGGCCTTCTTGAGTGCCAGTGACTTGTGCAAGCATGAATGCACCCACCCTGTGCCCAAGGGGACCTCTACAGCCCTGGAGCCCCTTGTGGCTTTACTAGGAATGCCTGAAGAGGGGTCAGCCTGAAACCCATTCCCCCTTCCATCACACTTCAGGAACCCAGTCGCCAGAGGGTGCCTCCTAAACCTTCTTTGGCTCCGCTCACTCTTTAGATTCCAGATCCCTGTCACTGGGCAACTAACTCCCTTGTCACCCAGCTAAGAAAGCTGGGGACAGTGGAGGCTGGCAGCAGCTGTGAGAAACATGATTCTCAAGGAGCAACACTCAAAGCTTTCACTTTGGCAGAAAAGGAAAAGGTAGATCAGTTGTAATGCCTATTTTTTGTGAATTTGCCAAATAAAGTTTTTTTATTGGGTGTGTTAAGATGCTCGATAAAAGGCAAATATTATTGCCAAATGGGAATGAGTGTAAACCTAAATAAGTCTATATGAAATTTAATATGTTCTTTTCTTTTTTGGAAACAGTGATCTGTTTGAATCTGATAACTGCCTGCTCCCTTGCTTAGTTTATAAAATGTAGAAAACTTTGAGTATCTGCTATGTTTGAGGAGTCATCCCCCAACAGTCATTTTGTTTTTTTAAAAAAAAAACCTAAACACCTTGCTTTGATCCTTAATTTTTATTTGTAAATAAGCATTTTTTATTAGGGTTTATGGTACATTTAAACTCTGAGGTTTGCTTGGAAATGAAATGTTCACAGTACTATTGTTTCACATTTAATGATGATAAACAGTAGTTTTCTCTACTGATCCTAGAATTAAGTTTTTTGAACCCAGTTTTTCCCTAGTTTTCTTAACTCTATGCTGGATCATTAATTTTAGTCAAAAACATATTTCTAAGCCAAATTACAAATTGTGAAGTCTGTACAGCTAATCAGAATGATTCCACAGGTCTCAAATTCAGATGTCCACAGGGACCAGGCAAGTGAAATATATGTCAGCTCTTGGGTTTGCAACACCCTATGAAGGAGCCCATCACTGACTAGACAATCCCTTAATAAAGATGAAAATTGAGCTGATGACAAATGTGTCTGGGGGGCTGACGGGCACTAGAGAGAAAGGCTTTAGGGTTTAAATTTCTAGAAAACTACTAGAATAACCTTTAAATTGGAAGACAAAAGTGGGATCAAAATATTCTGATCATAGACATTCAATTTGTTTTTTGTCAATTTTAATGCATGTTTTTTATTTAAATGCTTTCCACGCAGTGCACAGATTTCTACATATAAAGAAAAATCTTCCTCAGTTCCACTTCTGATACCAAATGGAGTCAATGTTGCTTCACAACCACCTGCTCCAACACCTCAGAAGACCCAGAGAAATGAATGCACGGCTCAGTTACCAGATTGTTCGGAGTCCGTTAGGCAGATGCTGCAAGATGAAATGTTTAAATTAGTTCAGGTAAGCACATCTCTATATAAGTAAGTAAATCTACACATAGTGTACATGTAGGGTTTTAAAATATTAATAGATTTCCAGAAATTGACAAGGTAAAATTATATCATAAGCATTTCTCTGCTTTGGGTACTTTTCATTCAAATGTTTATAACTGGTTGGGCGCAGTGGCTCACGTTTGTAATCCCAGCACTTTGGGAGGTCAAGGTAGGAGGATTGCTTGAGACCAGGAGTTTGAAACCAGCTTGGGCAACATAGTGAGACTCTGCTAGGAAACTCTACTAGGAAAAAAAAGACCTCTAGGGCCCAGAGGTCTAGGCTAAGCTACCTACTTCTCACAATGACCTATTTTTACTGAGCTCTTTGGGATGCAGCTGCTCACAAAAGTGAGGTGGGGAGTAATCAAACCAGATTAGTGGGCTCCTACTCAAAAGTATCCAAGGTTTATTTTCCAGCTGACACTATCACATATTTCTTATCCATATTTCTTGTGCTTGAGTTGAAACTGTCAGCTGCATTTCAAATTACTGTTCACTTTGACTTTCATCATACCTGGCTATCCTTTTTTTCTGTTTACCAACAATGGTTAATTATTTACCTTTTTAGAAACATTAGTTTCCTTCAGATCTAAACCTCTGCTCATTTGTCCTACATTCACTTCCATATCCTTTTATGTGATGTAATATATACCATTTCCATATTGATGATTCTCGGCACTAATTTTCTTTTTAAAAAATTTTTTTATATTTTTATTTTTTGAGACGGAATCTCACTCTGTTGCCCAGGCTGGAGTGCAGTGGTGTGATCTCGGCTCACTGCAACCTCTGCCTCCCAGGTTCAAGCGTCTTCTGCCTCAGCCTCCCGAGTAGCTGGGATTATAGGCATGTACCACCTTGCCTGGCTAATTTTTATATTTTTAGTAAAGATGGAGTTTCACCATGTTGGCCAGGCTGGTCTCGAACTCCTGACCTCAGGTGATCTGCCTGCCTTGGCCTCCCAAAGTGCTAGGATTACAGGCGTGAGCCGCTGTGCCCAGCTGCACTAATTTTCTCTTTGAACTTAGGGGCCTTGATGAGAATAGTTGTTCAGCATGTCTCCCTGTCCCATGAAACTTACTGAAACTAATTTTATTCTTATTCTCCCTAGTCCCTTGTTTCCTTTTTCTGTTTAGTAGCACCACTGATTCTACCAGCTTAATGTTTTAGAGACATCTCTCAAACTGTTAGATGGATTACTTGGGGACTTCACTGGTCACTGTCCTATATATTTAACACATTATCCAGATAATTCTGATGCACACAAAAGATTAAGAATCACTATCTTCAAAAGTCATCTTTGCCTTCTTTCACAACCCCTACCCAGTGTTTTACTATGCCCTCTTGAATTTTTTGCCCATACTATATGTCGGTAATAGCCACTTGCTATTTCTATAGCAGTGGCTAACCTTAGATTCTTAGTTTCATTCTTCCATTGTCTTCTATATTCTAGGACACTTTCTTCAGGTATTATTTTAATAATATTAGTCACCTGTTTAAAAATCTTCAGTAAATTTCAGGAACAAATTTGTATAATATATGATATCAATCTTGTTTTAAAAATAGAAAGAAGCCAGGCTCTTTATATTTTTAAATTTTATAAGAGGTGGCTCATACCTGTAATCCTAGTGCTTTGGGTGGCTGAGGTAGGAGGATTGCTTGAGGCCAGGAGTTTGAGACCAGCCTGGACAACATAGCAAGACCTCATCTCTACAAAAACAAACAAACAAACAAAAACTCAAAAAGCAAACCATTATCCAGGCATGGTAGCACATGCCTATAGTCTCAGCTACTCGGCAGGCTGAGGTTGGAGGATGCTTTGAGCCCAGGAATTTGAGGTTACAGTGGTCTATGATCAGTCTACTGCACTCCAGCCTGGGTAGCAGGGTGAGACCTTGTCTTTTAGATAGAATAGATAGAGAGAGAGAGAGAGAGAGAGAGAGAGAGTAAGCTAGAGAAAGGAAATATACTAAAATGTCAATGCTCATTATTTTTGAGGGTAGGATTATGAATGATATTTATTTTATTTTTAAAATTTCTGTTTTTTCCTGTGTGTATTTACTTTATAATTAAAAGAAAACTACATTTTTTAAAACCTGCACTATTTCCCTATTGGTTTGTTCTATCAAATGCAAATTCTTCTGTTGGCCTTCAAAAACTTCACTTTGAAGTCTTTACCTTCCCTCCTTTCCTGCCTTACTTTCACAAGTCTAGTTGTTCTCAAAGTATGATGCCTGGACGAGTAGTATCAGCATCACTTAGACGTTGGAAATACAAATTCTCAGATCCCTATCCTAGACCTGTTGAATCAGAAACTTGGGATAGGGATCAGCAGAGTCGTTCAAGTCCTCCAGGTAATTCTGATGCATGCCGAAGTTTGTGAACTTCTGTACTAGCCTATCTTTTCATTATCCCTGCTGTAAATCTCTTGTTCCAGCTAAGCCAATGTCTATGCTAGTGCTTCCCAAGCTTTTCTGGACATTTAAATAACCTGGTCATCTTAATGAATACAGATGCTCGTTCCTATCCTCAGACATTGCGATTATTGATAGGGAGTGACCTGGTCATCGGGACTTATAAATACTTCTCAGGTGATTGTAATGTGCAGCAAAGTTTGGGGACAACTGGTGTCTGACTACTTTCACCTAGTCAGCGTTTCCAAGGGAATTCCTTGCTCTTCACCTGTGTACTGCTTTCTGCTCATTGCTGAAAACTGTCCAAAATACACTTATTCTGGGAATCTGTCTTTTTTCGTGTGTGTAGACAGAATCTTACTCTGTCACCAGGCTGGAGTGCAGTGGCACGATCTTGGCTCAGTGTAACCTCCGCCTCCCTGGTTCAAGCGATTCTCCTGCCTCAGCTTCCCGAGTAGTTGGGACTACAGGCCCGTGCCACCACGCCCAGCTAATTTTTGTATTTTTAATAGAGATGGGGTTTCATCATGTTGGCTAGGATGGTCTCAATCTCTTGACCTCATGATCTGCCTGCCTCGGCCTCCCAAAGTGCTGGGATTACAGGCGTGAGCCATTGTGCCCGGCCTATTCTGGGAATCTGTCTTTATCCCACTCCTTTGATCCCTGGGATGTTTATGGAAACTGAATACTGTAAACTGTTTGCAAATAGTTCCAAGTTTCATTCGCAAGTGAGTATTCATATGCCTGGTTGACAGGAAGTTATCATTTTTTTCCTCTCCCTTTAAAAAAAAAAAAAATTTCCCTGACTATGCCTCCTGCTCAGCATTCATGATTCTCATAGATACTAAGACAAATGTGTGACTATTGTAGAGTACTCAGATGATTATTGTTATTCCTTAGATTCTTTTTGTTATATTTTAAGATATCGCTTCAATTTTTGTTTTATTCAAGCTGCAGCAGATCAACTTCATGAGCCTAATGCAAATAGTAGGATCATCCTTTGCGAATCTCCCAGATATACAACAACTTGTACAGCAGTCTCAGTCTGTGCATTTAGGGGAAAGCCAAGAATCAAACCTAAGAGGATGTGGTGATGTTGACGACAGCAACAAAAATCTTAAGGAGAGATTTTTTATTAAACCACAGTCAATGGGAGAGAACACCAGAGAGCCTCGCAAGAACAGCCCACACTGCCATGAAGGAACTATCCCATCTGGTAAAAATAGTACTGGAAACGTACAGGTAATGTATGTAAAAATACCATTAATGGCTGGGCGCGGTGGCTCATGTCTGTAATCCCAGCACTTTGGCAGGCCGCACCTGAGGTTGGGAGTTCGAGACCAGCCTGGCCAACATCGTGAAACCCCGTCTCTACTAAAAATACAAAAGTTAGCCGGGTGTGGTGGCGCATGCCTGTAATCCCAGCTACTCAGGAGGCTGAGGCAGGAGAATTGCTTGAACTCAGGAGGTGGAGGTTGCAGTGAGCCGAGATAATGTCACTGTACTCCAGCCTGGGTGACAGAGCAAGACTCTGTCTCAGAAAAAATAATAATAATAATAATGTCCTGAGTAGTTCAATAGTCATCGTGTTTTTTGTTGAATAAATAATTTTTTTTTTAGCAGTTACTACATTCTACCCACTGCAAAACATACTGAATGCCATTTACAAAGGAAGGAATTTCTAATATATTCTAAACTTACATAATATCTTTTTTCTCTTCCAGAATGTTCCACATGGGAGTATTCCTTTATGTCAATTAAATGGCCAGCCCCAGAAAAGAGGACCAATTCCATCATCTCAAAACTTACCATCCACTTCGTTTTATCCAGCTCCTGCTGGAAATACTCACCTCTACCTTTTGTCCACACCTTCTGTTGTTCAGAAGGCACCTAGACTTATCCCACATGCAAAAACATTTAGTCCTGGTGATGGCTTTCCTTTGCTTCAATTTAAGTCTAAACAAGAATTCCAGCCCCTTTTCTTACATACAGGAAGTATTCCACAAGTTCCCTTCAGGCCTTTGCCACAACCAAGAGAGGCTTGGGGATTATCTGACTCCTTCCAACCTGCTCTGCCACAGAGAGCAGCACAAACTACTCCAGCATCCCATTTGAATGTAAGCCAGTATAATACTGAAGCCAGAAAAAAAGAAGTTGAGCAGAAGACATGGGCAGAAACTGTAATTACAGAAATTCCTAATCATGTGAACTTGGATCAATATGTTGGACAAGAAAATTTGACACCTCAACAGGACTCTTCAGTGTTTATAAAACCAGAAAAACTATTTGATGTTAAGCCAGGGACCCTTGAGATATCTCCTCACCATTCCTTTGGACTTCCGTTACTATACCTGCCACTTAAACCTCCTAATATGTTTCCATCAACCTCAAGAGCATCTATTACAGTTCCCTCAACACCTATCCAACCTATAGCAGAAGAAAGAAAATACCCAAGATTGTCATTACTTCATTCACATTTGTCCCCAGAAAATAGGGTAATGAATTTTTGTATGGTAATGCAAAAGCAGTGTCCTGCACTATTTTTTTCATACCATAAGTACTGTATGGTCAATGAAAAGCTCTTGTACATAAAAAAATGCTTGTTATAGAAAATAGCATATAAAAATTAGGTTTAAAATAATGATTGTAGCTGGGCATGGTGGCTCATGCCTGTAATCCCAATACTTTGGGAGGCCAAGATGGGAGGATCCCTTGATCCCCAGGAGTTTGAGACTAGCCTGGGTAACGTAGGGAGAAGCTGTCTCTATTAAAAAAAAAATTGTGTATTTTAAAGGTTTTAGGTCTTTCTATCAATACTGGAATTTACTGGACTCTTTCATAAATATTTCTGCTGCTCTGGGAAGAAATAAGAAGTAAAATTACCAGGTACTCTGTGTAAGATTTAAACACTCAAGAAAGCAAAAAAATTACCAGATGCTCTTGTTTATGTGTGTGTAGAGAGGAGAGCAAGTGAGCACACATATTGTTTGAGGTTCCCAGCAATTATTGTATGCTCTTCAAATCTTTGACAGGTTAAATTTGTTAAATAGACCCAGATCTGTGATTAGTAGCATATATATTAAAATGGTAGTTTTATAAACCCACCAAGTCCTCTTTAAAGGTATAACTTTTGATTTATGAAATTAAAATGGTTTAGGCTCTAGTTTTGAGGAGAGCAGTACTATCTTAGGGAGGTAATTGAGTAATGCATTCTGTGGTGTACTTTTATGATTTGAAGATGGTACTGGGAAAGGAAATGGTTATTCCTTAGAAAAAATACTTACCATGCTTCCTTTTCTTCTGAACATATAACGAGCCAAAGAAGAACCCCAAGTTTTTATCACCCAATTCCCAAGGCTTCAGGGATTTTCAGCATATTGCTGGTCTGTTCCATCTGTGGTTTTCGTGCCTCTACATCTTCCCTGTTCCAAACAATTTTAAGTTAAATGCTGGACATTATATAATTTCATTTATAAGAGGAAAGGTTTTTTTTGTTTTTATGTATGAGATGGAGCCTTGCCCTGTCACCAGGCTGGAGTGTAATGGCGCCATCTCAGCTCACTGCAACCTCCAACTCCCAGATTCAAGTGATTCTCCTGCCTCAGCCTCCCAAGTAGCTGGGGTTACAGGCACGCACCACAATGCCTGGATAATTTTTTATATCTTTAGTAGGGACGGAGTTTCACCATGTTGGTCAGGCTGGTCTCAAACTCCTGACCTTGTGATCAGCCCGTCTCGACCTCCCAAAGTGCTGGGATTACAGGCGTGAGCCACTGCACTTGGCCAGAGGAAAGCTTTTTAATAAGGGAATGAAATTAGGAAGTTGAGAACTTCTAGCTTAATTTCTGAAATAGGATGACCCATTTGAAACTTTCAGCACTTTAAATCACTTTTTCTCTAAGATACGTATACTCATATTGCCAGTTTAAATCAATTTGTTATATTTGATTTGTTCTAACTGTTGCACAGTTTAATTTAAACAAATGTATTTTTCCTCAGTCTTTTGTTGAAATATTACATAATTGAGTTTGCAATTTGTCATTCTTATGCTTTGTTTCTTTCTTGTAGTGCAAAAAAACACAACTTATCCCACTTGAAAACCTCATTGCGTTTAAACAAAGCCAACAGAAACTAACACATAATTTATTTGAACAAGGTGATGCTGGACACCTTCAACTTCTAAAGGTCAAAATAGAACCACCTGAAGTAAGACAAGGAAAGGACAGTAAAAAAAGGCAAGGCTTAAGTGAAATTTTATTTGATAATATCATATATCAGCAAGTTCATTATTATTTATAATCACACAGTAATCTGGTTCAGTCTCCTAGGCTATACACAATTGCACATTCAGTTTTCTTTTCAAATGTCATGCATCTGAAAACATTTTATGTGAGAAAAATTCCTATTTTGTGAGACAAATACTATAATTTTTTCCCATTTTATTAAGGAATTCTTTCCTACCATTCATAGACTGGAGGATTCTTTTACAGTGTCGGTAATAGGATGAACAGTCATTTGCTGCTCAAATATTTGGTACAATATCCCATATGCAGTAGTCCTCCCTTATCCCCAGGAATACATGCCAAGACCTTCAGTGGATACCTGAAACTGCAGATAGTACTGAACCCTATTATATATTTTGTTTTTTTCTATATATGCATGCCAATGATAAAGTTTAAGTTATAGATTAGGCACAGTAAGCAATGCACAATAACTAGTAATAAAATATAACAATTATAACTATATTGTAATACAAGTTATAAGAATGTGATCTGTTTCTCTCTGTCTCTCAAAATATCTTACTGCACTGAACTCATCTATTTTTGAACCATGGTTGAACTCTGATAACTGAAACCTTGGAAAGTGAAACCATGGATAAGCGGGGACTACTGTATCATCCAATACTTTGAACCAATCATCTTACCGTATTCTTTAGACTCTTACAGTAAGCAGGAGGGTAGGTGATGTAAATTGTTTCAGGGCACTAAGAAATGTGTATGTGAAAAGCAAGGCTGTGACTTCTAGTGAAGAGCACTTACTGTAGTGTTTTACCGCATATATTGATTGGTAGATTATTACTAAGTCTAGAAAATACTTTTAAAATTTCACATTTATCAGACTGTAAAATCTGTTACTAGTGCTCTCTTTCCAGAAATTTTCTGTTTCCATCTATTCCGTCTTCAAATTAAGTCTTCCCTTTAGCATTTTGAGACCTCTTTCCTCCTTGCTGTAATTTTGCTGAGGTGACTAAGTGTGCTTAATGTCTTCAAATAGACAATTGGAGGTATCTGATAGGGTTTCTGGCACCAGCTTCAAATCCACAGAAAAGAGAGTTTAATAATTACCTAAGATGTGTAACCCTGTCCTTAGATTCCAGTGACTAATATAGAATAGTCAGTTCAGTAGTAGAGGTTCTAGAAATAAATTTCACATTTGGTGTTTTGCTTATATTTGCTTGTATTTGCAGAATATCTTGCTAATTTAATTAAATGCTATTGAAAATAATTTATGAACGTAATTTTGTCAACTGTATCCCTATATAGCATGATAAATGAAAAGCAAATGTTGCTATAGTTGTAAAAGTATGTTTTATGCTATTATGTTTAACAGGCAAAGAAGAAGAGCTGAGAAAGAGCTGCAAGAAAAAAGATGTGAGAAACTGAGGAGAAAACCAAATGTGACTTTTCGACCAGAGAATTCCATAATTAATAATGATGATTCAGAAATCATTAAGAAACCCAAGGTATAGAAAAACTGCTATAGATTCTTCCCTGGTTTGCATGTACACTGAGTTTGGTATGTCTTTGTGGTTTATCTAGTCTGATTGCTGGGAGCTTCTGACTGTGACTAGGAGGATCTTCATATCATTCAGTATATCAGTCCCTGCTGCCTCCCTCCACAGAGCAGTAGACATAGAGTTCTGAATGTGAAAAGCAACTTGATGGTACATGAAAAACTGCAGTTTAGAGCATCTGCCTGTGTGGCTTTTTTATATTTGAAATCACCCTTTGCTTATTTCTATGACATCTTAATATATATGTTATGTTATTTGGGCTTCTCCTAATACAGTTTCACCGTTCTCTGAGATTCCTCTAGGATTTCCCAAACAGGTTTGTTGTGTAACCTCTATTTTAAGTCACGTCTTTTTTAAAAATTTAATTTATTATTATTTTTTAGAGATAGGGCCTTGCTCTGTTGCACAGGCTGTAGTGCAGTGGCATAAATATAGCTCACTGCAGCCTCCACCTCCTGGGCTCGGGCAATCCTCCTGCTTCAGCCTCCCAAATAGCTAGAACTACAGGTGTGTGCCACCATGCCCAGCTAATTAAAAAATATTTTTTGAGAGGTGGGACCTTGCTGTGTTGCCCAGGCTGGTCTCCAACTCCTGACCTCAAGTGATCCTTCCACCTCAGCCTCCTAAAACACTTGGATTATAGGTGTGAGCCATCATGCCCAGCTTTAAGTCAGGTCTTTTAAAATATACCTTCTATATTTGGTGACTGTCTAACTATTTTTGCAACAACAGATTAAATAGAAACGTATTAATAGTTTTGTTTACATTGATTTTTAAAAGGCATGCTTTTTCAGTCAGTCCTCAAGAGCATGTTTAGAGGCACTTAGTACAAATGTTTGTTGAGTCCATGAAAGATTTTTGACAGGATGGTGTACTATTTGAGTATTATCAAAGCTACTCTGTAGAAGAGAGTTGCACATGGTAACCTAGGAACGTTACATTAAATTGGTAATGCTCTTTTTTATTGTTTGGCTTATGTATTTTCTGAATTCATTTGTAGAGTTACTTTGATAGAGTAAATAATTTGATAGAATACTTATGTCTAGAATGATGGAAGTTGAAGTTATACATGAGAATTCAATCTTCATAGCTATTGATTTTTTTTTCAAAAATAATACACATCTTTGAGTTAATCATAGATTAATCCTGTGGGAATTCATTTAGGAACAACAAGAACATTGTGGTTCCCATCCTTTGGATGACTTCGACGTTCCTTTTGGTATGTATGTGTATGATTAATGTAATGTCTAAGTTTAGAGTTAAAATTAGCTTTCTAGAAATATGTACAATATGAAAATGAGGCTACCTACATTTCTGCCCAGCTGACTACAAATTCAAGGGTTCCTATACTCCACCCCCCTCAACTCAGGTTTGATAATTGACTAGAAAACCCACAGAAATTGGGAAAGCACTTTACTTATGATTACAATTTTATTATAAAGGATACGCAGTGGTGGGGGTGGGCAGCACAGGGCTTCCTTCCATGCCCTCTCTGGGATGGTCATTCTCCTAGCACATCCATGTATTCACCAACCTGGAATCTCCCTTAACCTGTTTGCTTCAGAATTTTTATTGACTTTTCAGTACATAGGTATAATTGATTAAATCACTGGCCATTGTGATTGAGCTCAATCTCCAGCCCCTTCTCTTTCCCAGAAGTGGCAGTAGGATGAGTGAATTGGGGGCTGGTAGTTCTAACCCTCTCATCATGTGGTTGGTTCCTCTGGTGACTAGGGCCTATGCTGAAGCTATCTAAGGGCTTGCAAAGAGACACCTCTAGCATAAACTTAGGTATGATCAAAAGGGGCTCGTTAGAAATAACAGACACTCCTATCAGGAAATCCCAAGATTCTGAGGACCTGTGTGCAAGAAACTGGGTCTTTGTAGACCAAATATATATTTTTCATTATACCACAATGCTCCATAATTAATACTTTCTTATTCTACCTAGTCTTCCTGGGAGATCTCCCAGAGAAATCCACATGTAAACCCAAACTCTCACAGTAGACTTTGGATTTTGATTTTCTTTCCTCTTGAGTTTTTCCACTTGTGTAGAAATTACCTCAGGTACACCATGTGAATTCTGAATTCATTATTTCTACTCTGCCCCAACTGTTTTTTCCTCCTATGTTCTCTTTCTCCATTTGTGTTGATATCAGCCTAAGCCAGAAACACATGATTCTGAATTCTGTCTTCCCTCTTATCCATTCAGTAACCAATTCTTACCTATTTTGCTTCCTTTGTAATTCTTAAATTTAACCTGTTTCCCCATCCCTCACCATTACTAGGTATATCCACTCAAACCTATTTTCCACACACTGGCTAGATTGTTTTCCTAGAATATGAATCTGACCATATCATTTCTCTGCTTAACAGCTTCTACTGGATCTTCATTAGCCAGAAGAATATCTAGGTTTCTAAGCTGGATGTGCAGAGTCCTCAACAGTTTTGGTTTTGATTCTACCATGTCTTTGAGATTCAACTTACATAACACTTCATTCAGAAAGCCCATTTTAGGCTGGACGCGGTGGCCCACGCCTGTAATCCCAGCACTTTGGGAGGCTGAGGCGGGTGGATCAGTTGAGGTCAGGAGTTTGAGACCAGCCTGGCCAACGTGGCGAAACCCCGTCTCTACTAAAAATACAAAAATTAGCCAGGCATGGTGGTGGGCACCTGTAATCCCAGCTACTCAGGAGGCTGAGGCAGGAGAATCACTTGAACCCGGGAGGGGGAAGTTGCAGTGAGCCGAGATCGCGCCACTGCACTCCAGCCTGGGCAGCAGAGCCAGACTCCATCTCAAAAAAAAAAAAAAATTTAATAACATCCTGACACCCCATATTTTACTTCCATTGAGTTAGGTACTGTGCTGCTGGGCTCCTGGTAATCTGTTAGCTTCTCAATGATTACTTCCAATGTTTTGTTATATTTAAGAAATGCTACAAGATGATAATACTTCAGCTGGATTGCATTTCATGGCCTCTGTAAAAAAGAAAGCTATAGGAAGTCAAGATGCAAGTACAAATACAGACCCAGGTAAATGCTGTTTTACTTTTTAAAAAAATTCATATATTTTGATACAATTAAGTTATCTAGACTTTTCCTTTAAGACAGTGATTTAAAGGGAATTTTTAATTATGTGATATTATTTACTCTGCCTAGATTTTTCTTTCCAATCTTGGTATATACTGTAGAAATCAAATTTATAACTTAAGTAAAACATAATAGACACTTTTCTTCAAAATTGCCATAGACTACATCCTAAGTCAATAAATATAATGCTTTGAATTTGGATTCTCTATGTTATTGATTACCTTCACTGGAATTGCATGCCCAAGGTTGGGAGGCCTGGGATTGTGGCTAGTGAAGGTGAGCTAGGAAGGACTGGACTGGGTTCGGTGAGGGAGGGGTATTTAACTGTGTCCAGGAGCAGAGGAAATAAGTGTTGGAGGACCTATTATTTGGAATGTTTCCTGACAAATTTCCTCTTTAATATTATTTATCATTATGAATAGCATCTTGAATAGTGCTCTACCCATTGTTATCATAGAAATTCTTTTTTATGATTTTTAGTAAACAGTTTCTTTTACCCATGTTCAGAACCGTGTGCATGCTTTTTAGCCTAACTTTATCTTATGTTTTAAAAATGTAATCATTGTAGAATATTTGGGTGATTTAGCAATCTATGAGGAAGATGAAAATTAACCATAATCACACCACTTAGCAATAACGGTTTGATATTGTTTTTTCTTTCGGTCTTTTGTGCATTTTACATTGTTAAATACAGTATATAGCACAGGTGTCCTCCCTTACTATCTAAACTCTCATTGTCCAGATATTATGGCTGTCTTCTCTAGCTTTTCCATGAGAGTTTAGTTTAATCGTCCTGGGTCCCAGTGTTGTTTTTTTCCAAGTACCTTGGGATGCTCTTAAATTAGAGTGTATCTTTAACATATTATTTATTTTGTTATTTGCATCATAGTACGTTTGCTACAATGTTGACGGCAATTCATCTCTAATGTGTTCAGTATTATTGCATATTGAATGCTAACTAATGAATTAAATGAATATTAATCAAAAAGTTATATTTAAAATGCTTTATATGTAGTTATCCTTGATGGGTTGTTATTTAAGAGTTGTTTAATGATGTTTGGGAAAATTAGATGGGCTAAGACACCTTTTTATTTCCATTTGAAATACTGTCATAAAGTCTCCTGGAATCAGAAAATTCACTATCCAGCACATTTGCAGGAGTGGATTAGATTTGCATTACAAGGGATACCCGTATTTTCTATCCTGTTCATTTCACTTTGATTTATATGTATGGCAAACATGTCCCTATGTCATCAAAAAAGTACTTCATAAGCATATTCCTTCTTCCAGCTATACATTAGACAGTTTCCAGTTTTTTCTCCTACAAATTATGCTTCAATGAGTATCTTCCTGCGTAAGAGACTTTTTTGGTTATTACTGTGATTTAGCTAAACTTTTTAACTTTGCCAATCTGATAGGTCAAAAAAAGTAATTATAGGCTGGGCGCGGTGGCTCACGCCTGTAATCCCAGCACTTTGGGAGGCTGAGGTGGGCGGATCACTAGGTCAAGAGATGGAGACCATCCTGGCTAACACGGTGAAACCCCATCTCTACTAAAAATACAAAAAATTAGCCAGGTGTGGTGGCGGGAGCCTGTAGTCCCAGCTACTTGGGAGGCTGAGGCAGGAGAATGGCATGAACCTGGGAGGCAGAGCTTGCAGTGAGCCGAGATTGCGCCACTGCACTCCAGCCTGGGCGACAGAGCAAGACTCTGTCTCAAAAAAAAAAAAAAAAAAGTCATTATTTTAATTTGTATTTCTTTCTGAATGAAGTTGAGCACATGTAAAATGGTTTTGATATAAATGATGACTCTGCATTTGAGAAACATTTTTTTTTTTTTTTTTTGAGATGGAGTCTTGCTCTGTTTCCCAGGCTGGAGGCTGGAGTGCAGTGGTGCAATCTTGGCTCAAGATTGCCTCCGCCTGCCAAGTTCAAGCAATTCTCCTACCTCAGCCTCCCAAATAGCCAAGGTCTCCTGACAGGTGACCTCCACCACGCCTGGCTAATTTTTGTATTTTTAGTACAGACAGGGTTTCACCATGTTGGCCAGGCTGGTCTCAAACTCCTGACCTCAAGTGATTTGCCCTCCTCGGCCTCCCAAAGTGCTGGGATTACAGGCTTGAACCACCACATCGGAACTGAGAAACATTCTTAAATGTTCATTATCTAAGCATGTCTTTGAGAAAGCCTTGGAGGTACATTGCTTTTGTTGCTAAGTAGTTTATCGAAGTTGGCAGCTGTTTCCTGAGTCTGCTATTCATCTAGGTGAAGGCCCAAGATATAAATAATAATAAAATTTGAAATTACATTAATTATTTAAAATTACATTGTTAAGTTGTCACTCTTTGTTTCTACCTATCACCTTTTATGCATAATATCTAATTATCTGTATTCATATATTTTAATTTTTTTCTTGTGTTTGTGAAATTTTTTTGTTTTCTCTTTTTGTCTTAAATTTTTAATGTACTACAAGATAAGGAAGCTACTTCTCAAGAAGTTGTTTCTGAATGTGGTACCAAGCAGCAAATAATTTCTTGCATATCATGTGTGATTTCTTTTTTTTCCTAAGAACAGTATGACTTATTAAAGATGTATCTGCATTATGCCAAAGCTAGTCACCATCCCCCTTAAAAAAGCTGTTAAACCAATCAATTACGAGAGAGGGAATGATTTCAGTATTTTTATTTTCCTTTTTTTTCTAGTTTTAAGTGGTTTAAATTTAAGCTTTGGTAACAAGTACTCAATATGAGTTACATTTGAAAATAGTGCTTTATTGAAAATACAGTGCTAGAAGATAAGGCTAGAGGCCTAGAACAAAAGGCACAGAGTTAAACTGTTTGCTGATCTGCTGTGACAGGCCTGTTTATTTTACTGTTAAATAAGAAGCAGTTAACGGTTGTGAGATTTAGATGTTAAAACACCTTAAGTGGTAAAATTTAATTATAGGCTCTGTGAATATACTATACACCACTGAATGATACCCTTTTAAAGAATGTGAATTAGCTGGGCGTGGTGGCTCATGCCTGTAATCCCAGCACTTTGGGAGGCTGAGGTGGGCGGATCACGAGGTCAGGAGATCGAGACCATCCTGGCTAACATGGTGAAATCCTGTCTCTACTAAAAATACAAAAAAATTAGCCAGGTGTGGTGGTGGGCGCCTGTAGTCTCAGCTACTCGGGAGGCTGAGGCAGGAGAATGAACCCAGGAGGTGGAGGTTGCAATGAGCTTAGATCATGTTACTGCACTGCAGCCTGGGTGACAGAGCGAGACTCTGTCTCAAAAAAAAAAAAATGTGAATTATGTTTCAATAAAGCTGTCAATAAAAATAAGCAAATAACAAGAAAGTGTTCAAGTTAAAAAAAATTAGTTATAGGTTAATCTTCTAAAATCTGGTTTTGTTGAAACTTCCCTAAAGTAGACAAACATGACTTACTATATCTGATATGGAAATAGGAAATTTTAGCATTTTCTTGATGTAATTTAGTTACTTTATTGTTCTTGTAAATCATTCATATGAGAGAAACAATAGTCAGCTTACATTCAATTATGAATTACTTTAAATTGCCCTTAGAATAGAATGTGCTTTAATTATTTATACCCATGTCACTTCTACTTAGATTTCAAGAAGTACAATTTATGTTGTTTGCTGCTAACTTGTTCATACAAAGCTGATGATTTGGAGCAGTTTACAGCCTTTTTTTAAATGTTCCTGATTATTTCTTTTTTAATTTTCAGAACATGAGCCTTTGACTGCTCCTCAGCTCTTGGTCCCAGATGTCTATCTAAATCTGAAGCTTTCCAGTGAAATGTCAGAGAAACCTTTGTCACCCTCAATACCTCATACAGTAACACACTTGGTTTGTGTTTTATTCAGAAGTTTTAATAATACCTTTGCGCTAAAATGTATTATGGTCATCTAGACATTATTCAATTGTGTAGATGAAATGAGGTTAAAAATCTCATCTATGTAGCTTTGTAGTAAAGGTTAAAAAATTAATTTAAGCATTATGCCAAAAATATTATAAACTAAGACCAATAATACATACTTCCTGCTCCTTTTCCTAAGTTAGGCACATTCAGGCCCTTCTTTCCTTGTTTTTAATAAGAATGAAGAATTAAGCCTTTTTTTTTTTTTTTTTTTTTTTTTTTGGTGGAGTGACCACATAGAGTAAAAAGAATGTAACCCTCTTTGGTTTTATGTGTTTTGGCTCAGGTTGGACATACTTATATAAATGTGATTGACATTGAAGCTAATGATCTTCTACAGGAATTACCTGTGAGAGAAGAGCCTTCAAATGATAATGTTATCAAACAGCAAAGCGATCATCTAGCAGTTCCATCGTCTGCAGAGTTACATTATATGGCAGCTTCAGTTACTAATGCTGTTCCCCCACATAATTTTAAGAGTCAAGGTAATTTTTTCCTACTTTTAAAACAAATATAATTTGAAAAGTTCTTTAATATAGCATTGTTATCCCTACTCACATCTCTTACCTCTCCTCCTACAAACCCACTGTATTTTTGGATGTTTACATGCACAGAAATGTTCTGTTAATCTTCGGATTACCTTATTTAGAAGTTTAGAATCAGTCTTTGAAGGCTTTTCATATTCTTGATAGAATCAGCCAATTCCTCTATGGATTTATTTTCTAAACCTGCAGAAGTAACTCCAGCTTGTCTGGATGGAAAAAGCTTGAGAGCAGGCATTACAGAAGTGAAGGAGCCTAGTGTCACCTCACCTACACCATCAGACATACACCAGAACAAAGGTAAACAGCCAAGAGGTATAGCATGACCCTCTCCTGAATTACTGTTGTATTGGAAACAAGCACCAAAATTTGGTAATTGCAAAAGAAACCAGAAAAAGGGTTGTCCCTTGCTAAGGAGCATGGGGGCAAGTAGGTAAATGAAATAGAGACATGATTCCAAAGCTGGGAACCATGGATATTTTGTAAGAAGTCACAGATCTGTTTATGCATATGTCTTTTCTCAATTAATAGGGCTAAAAATAAATATTCTTTGTGAGTTCATGAGTGTTTTGATGTTAGAAAGCAATTCTCATATTGTAAAAGGTGGGAAATTCTCAAATAGCACACCAAAAATAAACAGGCATGGTAGCCAACAGTACTTTTTTTCCCAACTTTTATTTCAAATTCGGGACACATGTACAAGTTTGTTACATAGGTATATTGCATGATGCTAAGGTTTGGGGTATGATTGGACGCATCACCCAGGTAATGAGCATAGTACCCAATAGGTAGTTTTTCATCCCTTACCTTCCTCCCTCCTTCTCTGTCTTGTAGTCCTCAGTGTCTGTTGTTTCCATCTTTATGGCCAGGTGTATGCAATTCAATAGTACTTATAAATATTCAGTTTTATAGTCAAGTTGCATTATGGTAACTTTTTACAAGATTTAGAAGACTATATATATTTAAAAATTTTAATAAAATACATATATATGTGTGTGTTGTTTTTTAGAGACAGAGTCTTGCTGAGCTGTTCAGGCTGGGGTACAGTGGTGTGATCATAGTTCACTGTAGCCTTGAACTCCTGGGCTCAAGGGATCCTCCTGCCTTAGCCTCCTAAGTAGCTAGGATTACAAGCACACACCACCATGCCTAGCTAATTTTTAAAATTTTTTATAGAGACAGGGTCTCACTATGTTGCCCAGGTTGGTCTTAAACTCCTGGTCTGAAGTGATCATTCCACCTCAGCCTCCCAAAGTACTGGGATTATAGGCATGAGCCACCACACCCAGCCTAGAAGAATATCCCTCCACAACCTGAAGCTACTACATCCTGTGACTGGTTAGATTAATCCAATACGCAATCAGACTTCCTGCAACAGAAACCTAAGTCTCCCCTAGGTTCCACAGTGGTTGTGAGGTATGGACCTAGTCAGCCCTGTGGTTGCAAGATGCTTGGGCACAGAGTCTAGCTCTGCCTGATTATTGTATAATGACAGCGGGCACTCAGGAGACATGAGGAGCAAGGAAGGGATGGGTTAGGATGTGTTAGGGCATGTGTATTAACAGCTGCATATACAAACAAGTGCCAGCATTTCAGATTTTAAAGCCTTCATCTTCTCTCTTCTGTCATGGGGCTGCTAAGATGCATGAGTGGTGGATGGAGGATGTATGAAGCTAGCAATCTTTCAGACGGGGGAAGTATGTGGGAAAGTGAAAGGAGCCTGGCTTTTAGATTCACATAGAACAGACCTGGATTTGAATCCCAGCTCTGTCATTTAATAGCTTAGATACGTTTTACTTTTCTCTCTGTGACCCCTGAGTATGTTAGGCCAGCATTTCAAATGACCATAAGCTACAGATTAATTTCATTTATCAGACAGAGAGAATAGATTTTGCAGTAAGTTAATGGAACTTGCTTAGTTTGAGAAAATTAAAGTTTGGCTGGGTGTGGTGGCTCACGCCTATAATCCCAACACTTTGGGAGGCTAAGGCGGGTGGATTTCTTGAGCTCAGGAGTTTGACACCGGCCTTGGCAACATAGTGAGACCCTGTCTCTATAAGAAATAATTAGCCAGGTGTTGTGGCACACACCTGTAGTCCCAGCTACTCAAGAGGCTGAGGCGGGAGGATTGCTTGAGTCCAGGAGGCAGAGGTTGCAGTAAACCAAGATCTCACCACTGCACTCCAGCCTGGGTGCTAGAGCAAGACCATGTCTCAAAGAAAAGAAAAGAAAATTAAAGTTCATTATGTTTGGAGTCAAATGGAGTAGTATTTTGTTTGTTCGTTTAAAGAAATAGCAAGAGATGAAGCTGCAGAGGTAGAGAGAGGGAAGATTATGTGTGCCATTGTCTGTCATATGGAGGCATTTGGACTTTTAAGGTGAAGGTATTGGAGACACACTGAAGAGTTTTGGACAGAAAAGGAACATGATTTCTGTTTTTAAAAGATCTCTCTGGGCCTGGTGTGGAAGATGGACTAGATAGGCTAGAGATAAATTACAGATAGGGATATCATTTGGGGTCTATTTATTGTGAAAGCTTCAGCCAAGTAGTGGTATTAAGAATGTAGGTGTTTAGCAGGTAGAATCATCAATACTTGTTGTCACTTTGGATCTGAAGGAAAGAGAGGAGGCTCGAGTGACTTTCTGGTCTCTGGCTTGTGAAACTGAACGGTGGTGCTATTTGCTGAGCTGCAGAACAAGGAAGAGGGAGCAATTTGGAGGGGCAGAAGCAGTAAATTAATTTTTATATGCTTATGCGACAACCTAACTGGGATGTTCAGGATATAAGGAGCTGGAGCTAAGAAAGAGTGCCATATGGATTTGGGATCTTTCACCAATGACATAACTCAGAGAAAGTGGGAAGAGTGAGTAGAGAAGTGAGTTGAGGCTGGCAGCCCAGGAAGTACTTATGGGTAAAAGGAATGGATGGCAGAAGAAGAAGTATGAGCAATACAGTGAGGAGGAGACCCCAACATCAGAAAAAGAGTGCATTTAAAAAAGGTGTCGCAGACCAGGCGCAGTGGCTCATGCCTGTAATCTAGCACTTTGGGAGACTGAGGTGGGAGGATTGCTTGAGCCCAGGAGTTCAGACCAGCCTGGGTGACAAAGCAAGGCTCTATCTCTTAAAAAAAAAAAAAAAAAAAAAAAAAGAACTATTGCAAATTTGGGAGAAGAATCAACTGAGTTTAAGAATAAGAAGAGTCATTGGCTTTGATTTTGGTTTTAGGAGATTTAATGTTTGCCTGAGATCTCATATAAAGTCAGTAATAGCCAATATTGGGGACAGCTTTTAACGTGTGATGTTTTTGGTTTTCAAGTAGAATTTGAAAAAGTCATAAAAATATTAAAGTTGCTTTTTGATGAAGTATATGTTTGTAGCAAGGGATAAAAGTAATATTCAGACTTCCTTGTGTGTGGAACTTTGTTGTAGTAATTTATGTATTCTTATCCCAGAAATCAAGAAGCTGAAAAGAAATTTTTAGGTATATTTAATTAAAACTGATTTGGAAAGTTGTGTTGTGTTGGTTTAAAATGAAGTCATCAAAAAATGAGATCATCAATAATACCTCTTCTTCAATTATAATCAATTCTGCTTTTATTCTTATTAATATTTAGATCTGCCAAAACCAGAGTTCCGATTCAAAGGACAGAGCACAAAGTCAGACTCTGCAGAAGATTATCTATTGTGGAAACGGCTGCAAGGTGTCTCTGCAGCTTGCCCTGCACCAAGCTCTGCAGCTCACCAACTAGAGCATCTCAGTGCTAAGCTTCAGAAAATTGACGAGCAGTTGCTAGCAATACAGAACATTGCTGAAAACATAGAACAGGATTTCCCCAAGCCTGAAATGCTAGATCTACATTGTGATAAGGTAGACTACCTTTATTTTTAGTTTTTTGTTTGCTACTGAATTATTAGATTTGTAGTGTGATATAACTTTGGATACCTGATTTTTCAAAATAATGAGAACTTTGTTTTCTTTAAGCTAGGGTTTGTCAACCTCAGCACTATTGACATTTGAGCCAGGTAATTCTTTGTTGTGGGGGACTGTCCCATGCGTTGTAGGATATTTGGCAGCATCCCTGGTCTTTACTTACCCACTGGTTTCCAGTGGCACTGCTCCCTAGTTGTAACAGTCAAAAATGTCTCTAGATAATGCCAAATGTTCCTGGGAGCCAAAATCACCCTCAGTTGAGAACAATTACCTTAAGCTTTTAAGAAGTAAACCCATGTATAATGCTATTATCATAAAATGAGTTGGAAAATATTACCCTCTCTTCTATATTTTGGAAAATTTTTTATAGGATTGGTACTATTTCTTCCTTAAATGTTTGGTAGAATTCAGTGAAGCCATCTTCCCTGAAGATGCTTAAAGTTTTGTTTGTTGGGACATTTTAAAGTATAAATTTAGTTTCTTCTGTAGATATAGGGCTATTCAGCTGATCTTCTGCTCTAAATAAAGCTTTGTCTAGGGTCCTCCCACACAAAAAGGAAGTAAACCCATGCTTCCTACCAAGAAAAGAAATACATGAATTACGAAACTAGAATGTGATTTTAAAGGAACCCCACTTGTAATTATCATTTTTCTCTGAAAGATTTTATAATTTTACAAATATTATTGTCCTTCTATTTGGAGTTTTTGTCAGTTTCTTTTAAATATTTTATATAAGAGAGTTAGTAATCAGTTCCTTAGAAATTTTTCATATCTTTTTTTCTTTTTTTCTTGAGTCATAGTCTTGCTCTGTTATCCAGGCTGGAGTGCAGTGATGTGATCATGGCTCACTGCAGCCTCAACCTCCCAGGTTCAAGCAATCCTCCCATCTCAGCCTCCTGAGTACCTGGGACTATAGGTGTGCACCACCACTCTCAGCTAAGTTTTTAAAATTTTTTTGTGGAGACGAGTTCTCCCTATTTTGCTTGAACTAGCCTTGAATTCTTGGCCTCAAGCAGCCTTGCCTTGGCCTCCAAAAGTGTTGGGATTATAGATGTGAGCCACCACACCAGCCTAGTTTTCTATAAAAGGTAGACATAAAAAATAAATTAATGTTTATATATATAATGGTAGTTAAATAAAATAGGAAGTCTCAAAAATTATTTTACACATTTTGTCCTTTTTTTTAAAGGAAGAACAATTTATATCAAAAGGATTAAAGAACAAATATTATGTTACACATAATAGGTTAAATGAGACCATGGTTGGGTACTCGAGGCCAGGAGTTTGAGATCAGCCCAGGCAACATAGCGAGACCTCATCTCCATAAAAATAATAATAAGTCGGGTATGGTGGTGTGCACCTGTAGTCCTAGCTACTTGGGAGGCTGAGGTGGAAGGATCACTTGCGCTCACGAGTTCAAGGCTGCAGTAAGCTATTATTGTGCCACTGCACTGTAGCCTGGGTGTCAGAGCAAGACCCTGCCTCTTAAAAAAAAACAAAGTTAAATGTCTTAAAGTCTAATATTGGGAAATGCAAAATAGTCTGCAGGATAAGAATTCCATTATTGACTTACCTTACAAATTATTCCAGGTTGCTAGCATGTTGACATTTAAAAAATGTATTTATTAGGTTTATAGTACACGTTTAATCCAAACATTTAACACATTTAAAAATAAAGATTAAGCATATGTGAAACTATACTGAAAGGTTATGAGGCAGGACTACTGCTAAAAATATTAATACTAAGTAATGATACTATGATGCTTATTTGGTGGTTTTCCTCTTTTTTTTTTTTTGGTAGATTTGGGGTTTCACCATGTTGCCCAGGCCAGTCTCCAACTCCTGGGCCCAAGTGATCCTCCCACCTCAGCCTCCCAAAGTACTGGGATTACAGGTGTGAGCCACTGCACCTGGCCTGCTTTCTGTTTTTTTAAACCCAGATTTAGATCTGTCACATCCAAATAAATGTTCAGCATCAAAGCAGTTGTTGGAACTCCTTACTTCAAAGAATCTCTTTTGAAATTGCCTTTTGAGCTAGTTTAGTAGTCATTATCTACAGCCAGATATTTGATTTATACCCGAATCTAGTCTTGATCCTGGCTTGCTCACTCTCACAGGAGTTCATGAATAATTAATTCCTTCAACAAACATTTATTGAGCAACTACTGCCTATTAGGCCCTGTGCTAAATTCTAGGAATAGAAAGATAAATAAGGCATAGTACCTACTCTCAAGGAGTGTAAAATCTAATAAAAGAAGATAGATGTATATACCAATAAATACATACATACTGGGTCTAATGAAGCACATAGATATGCCTGGCGTGTTGTGACTGGACGGGGTAAGTGAAGCTGTGGCATCAGAGAAGGCTTTGTGGAGGTGACTCGAGCTGGTAATGAATTGGTATTCATCAGTTAATTAAAGAAAGGCTGACAAAATATTGTGAGCAAAGGAGAAAGGTACCAAATGGCATAGAGTGTTTGGGGAGCTGTATGAGCATTACTTAGAGGTAGAAGTTAGTGGGATTGGACTTTAAGACATCTGGCAGTAGAGGTAGGAGAGGGGAGACAAGGAGGAACAGAAAGCATTTAGTGTGTCAAGCGATTGGGATTTTCTCCTATAAGCAGGCAGTAGGAAACCACTGAAGAATTTTAAACAGTGAAGGGATATTATCAGATATGCAGACAGTAGTGTGGAAGGTAGATTGGAAAGGATAAGCCTGGGAACAAGGAGACCACATGGATCACAGTGGTTCCAAATCTAATGGCTGCCCATTAGAATCATATAGGAAACTTGTTAAGAATGCAAATTCCTGGGCCCCATTTCCCTGAAATTCTGATTTTAAGTAGGTCTGGTTAGAGCCCTGGAATCTGTGTTATTAACAAGCTTCACAAATGATTCTTATGCTGCTAGCTCTATACCAGGTCCACTGATAAGTGTTTGAGATCCACTAAATATCCATGGCAGGAAATAACAATATGCCTGAATTTGAGCAGTAAGAATGGAGGGAAGGCATTAACAGGACTTAGAGATTGATAAGTTGTGGGAAGGTGAAGAAGACAACAGAGATTCACAGTGGTGTCCAGATTCCAGCCTGGGTGAATGGTGGAGCCATTTTCCAAACTAAGGAAGAGGAAGAGTTGTGTGTGTGTGTGTGCGCGCGCGTGTGTTGGGGGAGGGAGGCACAATGATTTCTATCAGGGACATGATAAATTTGAGGTGCTGTGAGATAAGTAGGCAGTTCCTCAAAAGCAGCTGAGGAGCTACAACTGGGCTGAAGGTACAGATTTTGGAGTAATCAGTTAGGGGGAAGTTCAAATCATGATAGCATAGGTGCTCCTCAGGGAGAGCACATGGAGGAGAAAAGAAGAGGGTAAAGAATCTTGTGGAAACACTGCCTTGTAAGGATGAGTATTCAACAAGACTTGAGAACAGTCTGAAGTCATAAGAGACTCAGGAGAAAGCCAGCCAAAGCAGGAGTTGGAGGAGGGAGTTTCCACATGTCTGAGTCCATTAAGCATTTGGACTCCTGTGCATGTCAAGATCACTCAGATGCTTTTTCAGAGTATACATTCTATCCCTGCTGAATCTGTTGGGGAGGTGGAGGTGACTTGGCATTTTGAAAAGGCTCTCAAAAATTCTGATAGGGCTCCTCTCTCAAGCCTTTTAAGACTCGAAGGTAGGGACAATGTCTTTTGCTACACATGGTGGGCATTTAATAAATATTTGTTCAATGGTTGTCTTTGCTATCTTAGTTTTGATTCTGGCACTAATAAAATCACATTTATATACTAAAGATTCACCAGTAGAACAGTTATTTATAATTGTGGTACAAGGTTGGGAGACAATTTCAAAGGAAGAGTTCCAAAAGCATTTGCTCAAAGCCCTTAAGTACAGTAGTCCCCTCTTATTTGCAGTTTTGTTTTCCGAGGTTTCTGTTACCTTCTGTACAGTATAAGAAGATATTTTGGGAGACAGAAAAAAAAACACATTCATATAACTTTGATTACAGTATATTGTTGTAATCATTCCATTTTATTCTTAGCTATTATTAATCTCTTACTGTGCCTAATTGATAAATTAAGCTTTATCATAGGTATGTACGCATAGAAAAAAACATAGTATACAATCGGCCCTCTATATCCATGGGTTCTGCATCTGACAGTTCAACCAAATGTGGATTGAAAATATTTAATAGAAACAAAAAAGGATGGTTGCATCTGTACTGAACATGTGCAGATTTGTTCTTGTCATTCCTGAACAATACGTCATAACAACTATTAATAGTTAACATTTACATTGTATTAGATATTATAAGTAATCTAGAGATTAAAGTATATGGGAAGAATGTCTATAGGTTGTATGCAAATACTGCACCATTTTATATAAGGGACTTGAGTCTGTGGATTTTGATGTCAGGAGCCAATCCCTCATAGATACTGAGGGACAACTATATATAAGGTTCGGTACTACCCCCACCGTTTCAGGCATCCACTGGGAGTCTTGGAACATATCTCCCAGGGAAAAGGAGGATATTTAGTCTTCTAAAATGACCACTTTGAAGGAAATAATGTTAATTTTGTATACACACACACACACACCACAATTTGCTTATTTATTTAATTTAGTTTTGAGATGGAGTCTCACTGTGTCATCCAGGCTGGAGTGCAGTGGCTCAATCTTGGCTCACTGCAATCTCTGCCTCCCAGGTTGAAGCAATTCTCCTGCCTTAGCCTCCTGAGTAGCTGGGATTACAGGCACCTGCCACCATGCCCACCTAATTTTTGTATTTTTAGTAGAGACGGGATTTTGCCATGTTGGACAGGCTGGTCTCGAACTCCTGACCTCAAGTGATCTGCTTGCTTCACCCTCCCAAAGTGCTGGGATTACAGGTGTGAGCCACTGGGCCCAGCAGGTTTGGTATATTTTTAAAAAATGCTCTCACATTATTATAATGTACACATAAATACAAACATCTTCACTTGCCTAACTTAAGAAAACAGCTTATAGTCCTGGAAGAGGCCCAGGGATACTCTGGGCAGACACTGAGTGGTAAATAGTCTTGAAGACCTGGGTTGACTGTGTTATGCCACTAAAAAAGTCATTGAATCTCTCTGGGCTTTGTTCTCTCATCTTTAATACGAATTTGTCTAGATAGTAATTAAGGTTCTTCATTCTAAAATTTTATGATACAATTTTCCTGAGCCTTTTAAAAGTTTATAACTCAGTTAAGCTACAAATAAGTAAAAATTTCCTCTGCTTTATTGATCCCTACCATTTAGCTTATATTGGATTTAATCCCATTTTTTTCACTTTTGCATTAATGCAAGTGTTTAAAACTTACATAAAACTGTTTGTTATTTTGAAATTATCAAAGTATTACTGTTGTTTTGTTGTGTGTGTTTTTTCTACAGATTGGACCAGTGGATCACATTGAATTCTCTTCTGGCCCTGAATTCAAAAAAACATTAGCTTCAAAAACCATTAGCATTTCTGAAGAAGGTTTGTAGGGGCTGATAGGGGCTGGCTGAAGTCTTGCTTTAGTTGATCTGAAAGAATGTGCGTTGTTTTGTGGAGTGCCAGAAGTAGGAGTAGTTTTCATTATGTGAGCTGAAGTCATAAGCTTCCCAGTTTTTAGATTAGGATTATTTTTTTTGTAATGTGATTAGCTTCCACCTCACGGCCCTTTTTTTTTTTTTTTTTTTTTTTTTGAGAAGGCAGTAACCTCCTCTGGATTTTATACCAGGATGGGGCAAGTGTGGCCTGGAGCTCAGTTTTTGTGGATTCCAAGCCATTGGCCTCATAGTGCTGAGGATTGCACAGAGCTTTGTGCTGAGGTTGCTGTTTGTCTGTGATCATCAGCTGAGCTGGAATTTGAGGTTCTGGTAAAATGGCCAGGCAGTGGTGAGGTTTTTTCATTTTTTATTGAAAGAATGAAATTAGAATAGTTGTTTTTACCTTCTGCTGTGTCTGTGGTTCATACCTGTGTTCTCTTTCTCATTCAGTCTTGTCAGTTTAGGCTTTTCAAAAACCAGTGTTTGTTAATTCTCTTTGTTTCTCAGTTTCCTTTTTCATTAATCTTTATTATTTCTTCTATTTTGGGGGCATTAACTTGTTGGCTTTTTTCTAACTTTATTTTTTCTTATTTTCTAATATGTGTAATTGAGGCTGAATATGTTCCTGCATGGACCTAGACAAGAATGTTGATACTCATCATCATCTGGTGGTGTTCAGGTCTACATAGTTTGTAGTTCGCATTATGATTTCTTTAGCTTGTAAAAGGAGTTTTTAGCTTCTAAATATTAAGCATTCTAATATTGGGCTATGTTTTTGTGGTTGATTTCCATTTTCATTGCATTTTGATTAGCTGATGTGTATGATGATATCAATCCTTAGATATTTGTTAAAATTTCCCTTGTGGCTGAGGATAGTCGGTTTTTACATTATGTTCCACATTTATTTGAAGAGGCCAAACATTTTCTGTTGGTTGTATGTAGTGTATGTGTATATATCTCCCTTTGGTCAAGCTTCTAAATTGTGTTGTCCAGATTTTTTGTATTTTTTCTGATTAGTCAGCTTGATCCGTTCATTTCTTAGAAGGTTGCATTAAAAATTACCCATAATGATTGTGGAATTATTTCTCCTTGTAAATCTGTTACATTCATCTTAAGGCTATAAGGTGAATGTAGTTCAGGATTGTTATATTTCTTGTTGGATTTTGTCTCTTTTATCATTAAGTAATAACCCTCTTTATCCCTAATAATCCTTTTTGACTTATAGTCAATTTTGTTTAATACGAACATTACTACCCCTGTGTTCTGGTATATCTTTTTGATATGCTTTATTTTTTAAAATTTTATGTAAAATTTCTACACTATTTTAATAGAAGGCAGAATCATACAATTAACTTTCATATACTCAACAACAAACTTTAATCATTATCGACTCATGGCCAATCCCTTTTTTACCTATACACCCACCCACACCCACCCACTCTTCCCACCTTTTTCTTGATTATTTTGAAACGAAACCCAGACAGCACATTATTTTATGTATAAATATTTTGTATGTATCTCTAAAAGATCAGGTCCATTTTTAAAACATAAGCACAATAATATTGACACTCCTTTAAAAAATTCTTAATATACTTATATATCTAATCAGAGTTCAAATGTTGCCAATTGTCTCGTTTCAAAAAATAGTCTTTTAGGCCGGGCGTGGTGGCTCACACCTGTAATCCCAGCACTTTGGGAGGCTGAGGCAGGTGGATCACAAGATCAGGAGTTCGAAACCAGCCTGGCCAATATGGTGAAACCCTGTCTCTACTAAAAATACAAAAATTAGCCTGGTGTGGTGGCGGGTGCCTGTAGTCCCAGCTACTCAGGAGGCTGAGGCAGGAGAATTGCTTGAACCCAGGAGGCAGAGCTTGCAGTGAGTCGAGATCATGCCACTGCACTCCAGCCTGGGCAACAGAGCGAGACTCCGTCTCAAAAAAAAAAAAAAAGCTTTTTAATTATTACAGTTGGAACCCAGCTAAGATCTATAAGTGGCCATTGGTTGATGGCTTATAAGTCTCTTAACTTCTGGGTTCCTTCTCTCCTTTTTCTTCCTTGAAGTTTTCTTTGTTGAAGAAACAAGATATTTGTTCTGAAGTGTTTTTCAGAGTCTGAGTTTTGCTAATTGAGTCTCTGTGATGTCATTTAATGTGTTGTTTTCTCCTCTGTATTTCTTGTAAATTAGATATCCCTTTACTTTCAGGCTGTTTGATTATGTTGTATTTGTGTCCAGCATGTACCTAGATTTCATTCCTTTAAATAATTAGACAGTCTTTTTTAACCAGCAAGCATAATCAGTGTTCATTTATTGTATTTACTGATATATTTGTGCTTATTTCTAATATCTTATTTCATGGTGGTTTTTTTGCCATTTATTTCCTTTACTTTTGTCCCTCTTTTTTGCCTTTTATTGGATGGAGTTTTCTATATTCTCTCTTTCCTGCTGTATTGGTTCAGAAATTATACATTTGATTTTTAGTTTTTAGTGGTTATTCTTGAATTTTTAACATTCATAGGTGAGTTAAAATTTAAGGTGAATTTGGACATGGTGGTGCATACCTGTAGTCCCAGCTATTTGGGAGGCTGAGGTGGGAGGATCACTTGAGCCCAAGAATTAAAGGTTGTAGTATGCTATCATCACACCTGTGAATAGCCACTGCACTCCAGCCTGAGCAACATAGTGAGACACCGTCTCTTAAAATTTTTTTCATTTTAAATTAAGGTGAATATATCTACCTCCCAAACAATAGAAGGACTTTAGACCTTTTTAGCACTGATTTGTTCCCTCCATCTTCTCTGATACTGTTTTTTTGTTTGTTTGTTTTTGAGATGGAGTCTCACACTGTGGCCCAGTCTGGAGAGTGCAGTGGTGTGATCTCAGCTCACTGCAACCACTGCCTCCCAGATTCAAGCAATTCTCCTGCCTCAGCCTCCCAAGTAACTGGGACTACAGGTGCACACCACCACACCCAGCTAATTTTTTGTATTTTTAGTAGAGATGGGGTTTCACCATGTTGGCCAGGATGGTCTCAATCTCTTGACCTCGTGATCTGCCTGCCTCGGCCTCCCAAAGTGCTGGGATTACAGGCGTGAGCCACCACGCCCGGCCTCTGATAACTGTTTTCAAATATTTTAGATCTACTCTGTTTTTAACACTCCCATTTAGTTCCCCTTGCCTTTTATTTTTTAAGTCAGCACTTAGTTAAGATTTCTCAACGTTTGTCATTTTCTTTGCCAACAATTACTTCATTTTAAAATTTCTAATTTTTTTTTTTTTTTTTTTTTTTGAGACAGAGTCTCACTCTGTTGCCCAGGCTGGAGTGCAGTGGTGCTATCTTGGCTCACTGCAAACTCCGCCTCCTGGGTTCATGCCATTCTCCTGCCTCAGCCTCCTGAGTAGCTGGGACTACAGGTGCCCGCCACCGCGCCTGGCTAATTTTTTGTATTTTTAGTAGAGACTTGGTTTCACTGTGTTAGCCAGGATGGTCTTGATCTCCTGACCTCGTGATCCGCCTGCCTCGGCCTCCCAAAGTGCTAGGATTACAGGCGTGAGCCACCGTGCCTGGCCTAAAATTTCTAATTTAAATAATGTAAATATGTAGGCAACAAATGTATAAAACCAAAACAAGTTTCATGATACCTTTTATTGCCTGAGATGCTCTCTGATATTTTCTCTTCTCTGCTATTGTTGCCCACAGTTGCTTCTTGCATCCACTTCTTTTTTTTTTTTTTTTTTTTTTTAGACAAAGTCTCACTCTGTTGGAGTGCAGTGGCGCGATCTCGGCTCACTGCAGCCTCCTCCTCCAGGGTTCAAGCAATTCTCTGCCTCAGCTTCCTGAGTAGCTGGGACTACAGGCACCTGCCACCATGCTGGGCTAATTTTTTGTATTTTTAGTAGAGACGGGGTTCCACCGTGTTAGCCAGGATGGTCTCAATCTCCTGATCTCATGATCCGCCCACCTTGGCCTCCCAAAGTGCTGGGATTACAAGCGTGAGCCACCGTGCCTGACCGTATTTCTTTTATTTACCTTATATTGGAGTAGGAATGATTCTTTAGTTTTAAGATTTAACTTTGGGGACTTTTCACCCATAATATTTTGAAGTACTGCTTCCTCCCCATTTTTTCTTTTCTCTCTAAAACACCTAATAGAGGCATGTTGGACCTCCTCACTCTGTTCCTTATATCTTTTTTTTTTTTTTTCGAGACAGAGTTTTGCTCTTGTTGTCCAGGCTGGAGTGCAATGGCACAATCTCGGCTCACCACATCCCCCGCCTCGCAGGTTCAAGTGATTCTCCTGTCTCAGCCTTCCAAGTAGCTGTGATTACAGGCATGTGCCACCACCACTGGCAAATTTTTTGTATTTTTAGTAGAGACAGGGTTTCTCCATTTTGGTCAGGCTGTTCTCGAACTCCTGACCTCAGGTGATCAGCCCACCTTGGCCTCCCAAAGTGCTGGGATTACAGGTGTGAACCATTGTGCCTGGCCTCCTTATCTCTTTCAGCCTCTTCTGCATAATTTCCTCCCTTTATCAGTGGTTCACTCAGGATGATTTCCTCATATCTGTCTTCTAGTTTACTAATTCTCTTTTTTGCTGTGTCTTTGCTGTTTTAGCTATTCATTATGATTTTAATTTTGGTGGCTACATTTAATATCTAGAAGTTGTATTTATTTCTTTTTCAAATCTATCTGCTCTTTGGATGTCGTGTCCTGTTTTTTTATTGCTGTTCCTATGCTTTATCTGTTTCATAATTTCAGTCATGTTTTATGACTAACCTTTTCTGATTATTGTATTTCATATGTGCACATTATCAATTGTTGAATCTGCATACTGACTCTCTTTCATGGTTGGTTGTTCCTTTGTGTGATTTGTAATTTTTTATCATGGGCTTATCATTAGTGGAAGTTCTGCTAGATTATATGTTTGTCTTTGGAGTAGTTTTGCATTTGCTTTTTGCTATCATTGAAGTAGGAAAAAATTGAAACAAATTTTAGTATACGTTTCTTCACTTGGGGTTGCTGTACTTTATTGATGGTAGAAATTCAGACCCTGTTCATGCTTGTGGCAAGTCAGGGTGTTGATTTCTCTAAGTTGACTTTTATTTTTCTCTCAGCTGCTGTCCATGCAGATAGAAAACTTATTTGCTGTTTCACCAGGGGAGAGATTTTCTTTTTCCTATTTTATGGACAAAGCTGTCCTTCAGTGCTCTAAGATACATTAAGGTAGCTCAGTTTTTCCCTCATTGCAGTCTACAGAACCACATCTCCTATTCCTCAGTAGACTATCCCAGCATCATTGCCCACTTACTGCTCCAGCTTTGAGTTCCTTTTTCTTTTCTGGCACCATGGGATTTCTCTGTTTAGAAAGATTGGTCGTATATTAAAATTTTTTTTGTAATTTAGCATGTCTATGTTTTTATGGAAGGGCATAGGCCTATGTACGTCAGCTCAGTCTAATAAATTTTGTTTATTTAGTGTGGGAGAGCTTTAACTTCAAATTTTTAATTAAATTCATTATACAGTAGAAAGCTATTAGCATAATATGTGACAAACTTCTAATATCTGGGTTGCCAGTTGGAAATAGTGGCAATTGTCTTTTCCATGTGATCTTTTTTCCTCTACTATTTTATTTTAATTGTAATATATACTCTGGATTAGTGCGTTTTTTGACCCATATGGATGAAGAAGATCAAAGTGACAAAAAGGAGACTTCAGAACCTGAATTTTCAATAACAGAAAATTATTCTGGTCAGAAAACCTGTGTGTTTCCTACTGCCGATTCAGCTGTCAGCCTTTCCAGTTCCAGTGATCAGAATACTACTTCTCCTGGTATTGTTCTTTACTTTTTCATTTACACATACTCTTATTCTCCATTATAATGTTACTGAACATGATTTACTGGGAATACAGTTATGAAAGGTTTGTGAAGTCATTTTGTAATATTTATTTTAGGGGAAGGGTAGTTAAAATTTTTGCTAGTCACATGAAGAACTGTGACATCTTGTCACCTTCCTAAGACATACTGCAATTATGTATCATATCTTGGTGTAACTTATTAATATGAAATATATAGCAACTGGAATTACTGTAATAGTTGATTTTTACAAAAATTGAAAAATTAAAACTCTTCCAATTATAAGAACTTTGAATTTTAATTTGAAAACAAAATAGTAGCCATCATGTCTTGAGCCTCTACCATGTGCCAAACATCACTGTTTTATATGCATAGATTCTGGTTTAAGCCTGATCTATGAGGTGTAGACACTATTATTATCTCCATTTTACAGTTGAGGAGATTGAGATTTAGAAGGATTTAGTGCCACTTTTTGTTTTATTTCATTTGGAGGTAGCAATTAAAACTGTTATTCTTTAGTCCTAATGAATATACTTTGTCCTATGAATAATAGAACATAGTAAATACATCAGTTCAATCACTGACAGTGGCTTGGAAATATTTTTTTTTCTCAGATATTGATGGTCAATTAAAATGATTTTACTGAGTGTTTAGTATATGTTCTATTACCATTATTAAAGTGATATAAACAGTAAAAGTGCTATTTTAAATGGCATTACTGTTACTTAAATAAAAGAAAACCTATTAAGAAGCTGACTTTAAATCTTGTAATTATTTTCTCAGTTCTTTCTAGATGCCATGTGTGTTTTAGTCGTCAACATATGGGGATAATAATTTCCACTTCACAAAGTTGTGAAGACTGAGTATCATATATAAAGCATCTGAGAATCTTGTTTTATTTTCTTGGTCACTGATAGCTTTTCTCTTCTCTTCTCTGGGGAGGATTGACAAATGAGGTTAAACAGGACTCATATGGCTAGATGGTAGAGGGTTCTAATTATATCTGAGAAGTTTACACTCCATTTTATACTTGGGAACATGGGAGAATTCCAAGCAGAGAAGTAAAACAAGGAGGTTTTGAGGAAAAATAGAATGGAGGCATAGAGACCACTGAGGAGGCTACTAAAATCTGACCTGGGAAATAATGAGGGCCTGGCTAGTGTTGTGGGAAAGAAATAGAAGAAACGAGATATTTTGAATTAGTAACTGATGGTACTCAGTGATTAGGTGGGTAAAAGAGGAGGAGAGGGGGAACGTGGTTGTTTAGTGTTGCCAGAGTCTAAGGCAAAGGTATAACTAGGTCTGATGTCAAAGCCTAGACTCCAGTCTTTTGGCTTCCCTGAGCCACATTGGAAGAAGAATTGTCTTGGGCCACACATAAAATACACTAACACTAACAATAGCTGATGAGCTAGAAAAAAAAAAAAGTCCATGCATAAATCTCATAATGTTTTAAGAACGTTTACTTGGTAATAAACAGGTACTGTGGCCGTGGGTTAGTGATCCTGGGTTACTAATAGGAGAAAGGGCAACTTGTTACTTACCAACCTTTGATGACAAACACTTCAACCTTTAACCCAAGAGGTCACCATCTTCGCTAATCTCACCTACTTCCCCATATGCAGCCCAGTCGTTATTGGAAGAGAATCCTTCAAGCTTTTTTTCGTGAATAGGCCAGCAGGGGCCTCTCAAATACTGATAGAAAGTGTCTCTTTAATGGACCTTCTCTTTCCTAAGTACATAGGATTAATATCTTCTTCTACCTAGTAAAAAGCTATAAGGGGTAGTACTATTACTATTACGCTAATCTTAGATTTATGTGAAATATTTCTCTCTTAGTTAAATTGAATTAGTTGCTCTTAACCCACAAATGCCCAGATTCTGAGAACGAAAATAAAATCCTTGATTTGGAGGTTAATAAATTAAATAGAACAATATGTTTTCAAGAAAACAGGTATTTCATATTAAAACCATGTGAATGTGTAAGTCTTAGGGACAGATTTGGTTTATCTCAAGATAATAAAATCTTAAGGAATATTTTTTGAGAAGAGATGTCAGAACACTTTTCCCTATATTAATTCAGTCCTGTTTTTAGAATTAAACATATAGAAGAATTAAACATTTAGAATGAAACATATAGAAGACTGAATAGATTAAGTGTTTTTCTCTGAAGACATATAGTTAATACTGGACAAGACTTAAAAATTATATTTTGGGACACATTCTTACAGGTAAATTGCTTCTCGGATTTAAATAAGATATTTTCTAAAATATATTACTTTCAGATCACCAGAGATTTGTTTTTTGTTTGTGTATATTTTATAAAGTAAATTGCACTCCAGTACTCTAAACTGTGTACTAAGCAAAGAAGGGTTGTGCCTTCTGACATATTACACTGAGTACTCAGGATAGAAAAAGTAATAATCTTATACTGGCTGGGTGCGATGGCCCATGCCTGTAATCCAAGCACTTTGGGAGGCCAAGGCAGGTGAATCACTTGAGCTCAGGAGTTCGAGACCAACCTGGGCAACATAGCAAGACCCCGTGTCTACAAAAAATACAAAAATTAGCCTGCATTGCGGCACACACCTGTAATCCCAGCCATTCAGGAGGTTAAGGTGGGAGGTTTGCTTGAGCCCGGAGGCAGAGGTTGTAGTATGCCATGACCATGTCCCTGCACTTAGCCTGGGTGACAGAGTGAGACATGGTCTCAAAAAATATGTAGACAGTATTCACTATCAGATAGCATATTCAGGAAGAGGATAAATATGCTGTAAATATATATCTATAAACCAATTTGGAAGTTTAAAAGCATTTTAATTTAATTTCTGGTTATATAATTTATAAATTAGATTAACAATTGAAAGCAAAAAAAACCCCGAAATTTTTATTAATAATGATTTTTTTTTTAGGTATGAATAGCAATGATGAATTGTGTGAGAGGTAAATATCTTAAGAGTTAATTCACAATTTTCTTTAAAGTTGGGTGTAGATAGTGAAAATTTTGTTGTTCATATGTGTGTGAATTTTTACATTATATATATCTTTGTGGTTTAAAGGAATATAAGTTTTCATTGGGTATGGAATATTTTTAAGAAATTGAGGATTGTTATATCCCTTACTGTTTTAGCACAAGTAGTTAGAATTCAATAGACTATATTTACTACATTTTCTTATATAAATATGGATTAAATTTAAACAGACAGAATCTATAGGGGTTTTCTTCTGGACCATATGTTTCCTTTTTAAAGAAAATCTACCAAGTCATTACTTTTTGTTGATTAGTCTTTTTCACTGAGAGATACTAGAATTACAGAAATAGAAGAAACAGTAGATATATGTTTATCATTTTGTGTTCATTTGTTACATGTTTATTTTTGCTTAATGTAATTAAGTTGTAGATACTGATTTATATTTCTTAAATTACATTTGCAAATGAAGTGTTTCAGTACATCCGCTCCAGATGACTGGATTGACTGATATTGCAGACATTATTGATGACCTTATAATTAAAGACGGAGTTTCCAGTGAAGAACTTGGCTTAACAGAACAAGCTATGGGCACCTCCAGGTAATCATTGAATAATTCATTTTTAACCTGTTTAAAATGCTTCTCATTCAAGAATGTTCAAAATTTGTCATATTTTAATGTGATTTTTATGAAACAAATCTGAAGCTTAGAATAGATTTTTTTTTCATGTTTTGTTATGTATATGTGTCATTCTTCCCTTTTCTCTAACAATATATAGTATATAACTGTATCCTGTGGGTTTTCCCAAGAATCACTCTAAGTACAACATACATTTAATCCTGTCTCTTACTAGAAGTAATTAATGATTAGCTCATAGCACTTTACCCTAAAATTAACCCTTAGAATACATTTTAAATAGGCTTTCTGATCTATCATGCAAATGGAAAACAAAAAGGATCAGGGGCTGCTGTTTTTATATCAGATAAAACAGACTTTAAACCAACAGCAGTAAAAAAGGACAAAGAAAGGGACATAATGATAAAGAGTTCAATTCAACAAGAAGACTTAACTATCCTAAATATATAAGCATACAACATTGGAGCACCTAGACTCATAAAATAAGTAGTTATAGACCTATGAAACTATTTAGGCAACCACGTAGTAATAGTGGGGGACTTCAACACCCCAATGACAAAGTTGGACATATCATCAAAGCAGAAAACTAACAAATTCTGGAATTAAATTAGACACTTGAGCAATTGAACCTAATAAACATCTGTAGAACGCTCCACCCATCAACCACAGAATATACATTCTTTTCATCTGCACACGGAATATACTCCAAGATCGACCAAATGCTTGGCCTTAAAGCAAGTCTCAATAAATTAAAAAAAAAAAACAACAACCCTGATATCTGACTGATATGGTTTGGCTGTGTCCCCATCCAAATCTCATCTGGAATTGTAGTTCCCATAATTCCCATGTGTCATGGGAGGGAACAGGTGGAGATAATTGAATCATGGGGACAATTTGCCCCTTCCTGTTCTCATGCTAGTGAGTGAGTTCTCACAAGAACTGATGGTATTATAAGGGGCTTCCCCCTTCAGTGGGCACTCATTCTTCTCCTTCCCGCCATTATGTGAAGAAGGACGTGTTTGCTTCCCCTTCTGCCATGATTGTAAGTTTCCTGAGGCCTCCCCAGCCATGCTGAACTGTGAGTTAATTACACCTCTTTTGTTTATAAATTGTTCAGTCTCAGGTATGTCTTATTTAGCAGTGTAAGAACACACTAATATAGTAAATTGGTACTGCAGAGAGTGGGGTGCTACTGTAAAAATACCTGAAAATGTGGAAGCGACTTTGGAACTGGGTAACAGGCAGAGGTTGGAACAGTTTGTAGGACTCAGAAGAAGACAGGAAGATGTGGGAAAGTTTGGAACTTCCTAGAGACGTGTTGAATGGCTTTGACCAAAAGCCTGATAGCAATATGGACAATAACGTCCAGGCTGAGGTGGTCTCAGATGGAGAAGAGGAACTTGTTGGGAACTGGAGAAGGTGATTCTTATTATGTTTTAGCAAGGAGACTGGTAGCATTTTGCCTCTGTCCTAGAGATTTGTGGAACTTTGAACTTGAGAGAGATTATTTAGGGTATCCAGTGGAAGAAATTTCTAAGTGGCAAAGCATTCAAGAGGAAGCAGAGCATGAAAGTTTGGAAAATTTGCAGGCTGACAGTGCAATATAAAAGAAAAACCCATTTTCTGGGGAGAAATCAAGCTCAGTGCAGAAATTTCCGTAAATAATGAGAAGCCAAATTTTAGTCACCAAGACCATGGGGAAAATATCTCCAGGGCATGTCAGAGACCTTCATGGCAGTCCCTCCCATCACAGGCCCAGAGGCCTAGGAGGGAAAAATGGTTTCCTGGGCCAGGCCCAGGCCCTCCTTGCTGTGTGCAGCCTAGGGACTTGGTGCCCTGCATCCTATCCTCTCTAGCTGTGGCTAGAAGGCACCAAGATACAGCTTGGGCTGTGGCTTCAGAAGGTGTAAGCCCTAAGCCTTGGCAGCCTCCACGTGGTGTTGAGCTTGTGGGTGAATAGAAGTCAAGAATTGAAGTTTGGGAACCTCCTCGTAGATTTCAGAGGATGTATGGAAAAGCCAGGCAGAAGTTTGTTGCAAGGGTATAGCTATCATGGAGAACCTCTGCTAGGGCAGTGTGGGAGGGAAATGTGGGGTTGGAGCCCCCACACAAATTCCCTTCTGGGGCACTGCCTAGTGGAGCTGTGAGAAGAGGGCCATCGTCCTTCAGACCCCAGAATGGTAGATTTACGGACAGCTTGCACCATGTGCCTGGAAAAGTCACAGACAATGCCGGCTGTGAAAGCAGCTGGGACAGAGGGCTGTACCCTGCAAAGCCACAGGGACAGAGCTGTCCAAGACCATGGGAACCCACCTCTTGCATCAGCATGACCTGGATGTGAGACATGGAGTCAAAGAAGATCATTTTGGAACTTTAAGGTTTAATGACTGCCCTATTGGATTTTGGACTTGTATGAGGCTGATAGCCCCTTTGTTTTGGCTAATTTCTCCTATTTGGACCAGGTATTTTTACCCAATGCCTGTACCTCCATTGTATCTAGGAAGTAACTAAATTGCTTTTGATATTACAGGCAGGAGGGACTTGCCTTGTTTCAGATGAGACTTTGGACTTGGACTTTTGAGTTAATGCTAGAATGAGTTAAGACCGTGGGGGACTGTTGGAAGGACATGATTGTGTTTTGAATTATGAGGACATGAGATTTGGAAAGGGCCGGGGAAGAATGATATGGTCTGATTGTTTCCTCATCCACATCTCATCTTGAATTGTAGTTCCCATAATCCCCGCATGTTGGTGGAGATAATTTAATCACGGAGGTGGTTTGCCCCATCCTGTTCTCGTGATAGTAAAAACACTATTTCACGAGATCTGTTGGGGGTTTTTTTGTTTTATTTATTTTTTTTTTTTTGAGACAGAGTCTCGCTCTGTTGCCAGGCTGGAGTGCCATGGTGTGATCTCAGCTCACTGCAACCTCTGACTCCCTGGTTCAAATTATTCCTGCCTCAGCCTCCCGAGTAGCTGGGATTACAGGCACGTGCCACCACGTCAAGCTAATTTTTATATTTTTAGTAGAGACAGGGTTTCACCATGTTGGCCAGGATGGTCTCAATCTGCTGACCTTGTGATCCGCCCACCTCGACTTCCCAAAGTGCTGGGATTACAGGTGTGAGCCACCGCACCTGGCCAATCTGATGGTTTTATAAGGGACTTCCCCCTTTGCTGGGCACTCATTCTTCTCCTTCCTGCCACCATGTGGAGAAGGACATGTTTGCTTCCCCTTCCGCGATGATTATAAGTTTCTTGAGGCCTCCCCAGCCATGCTTAACTGTGACTTAATTAAACCTCTTTCCTTTATAAATTATCCAATCTCAGGTATGTCTCTATTAGCAGTGTGAGAACAGACTAATACACATACCAACCATACTTTCAGATCATAGAAGCATAAAAATAGAAATCAATACCAAGAAGACCTCTCAAAACCATACTATTACATGGAAATTAAACAACTTGCTCCTGAATGACTTTTGGGTAAACAATGAAATTAAGGCAAAAATCAGAAAATTATTTGAAATAAATGTAAACGAAGACACAACATACCAAAATCTCTGGGATGCAGCAAAAGCACCATTGTGAGGAAAATTTAGAGGCTGGGCACGGTGGCTCACATCTGTAATCCCAGCACTTTGGGAGGCTGAGGCGGGTGGATCACCTGAGGTTGGGAGTTGGAGACCAGCCTGACCAACATGGAGAAACCCCATCTCTACTAAAAATACAAAATTAGCTGGGCATGGTGGCACATGCCTGTAATCCCAGCTACTCGGGAGGCTGAGGCAGGAGAAGCACTTGAACCTGGGAGGCAGAGGTTGTGGCAAGCCAAGATCACGCCATTGCACTCCAGCCTGGGCAACAAGAGCAAAACTTTCTCAAAAAAAAAAAAAAAAAAATGGAAAGTTTATAGCACTAAACACCTATATCAAAAAGTTAGAATGATTTCAAATTAGTAATCTAACATCACGCCTAGAGGAACTAGAAAAACAAGAACAAATTAACCCCAGAGCTAGCAAAAGAAAATAAGTAACTAAAATCAGAGCAGAAGTGAACAAAATCGAGAACCAAAAATCCATATAAAGAATCAACAATACCAAAAGTTGGTTATTAGAAAGGATAAACTAGATTGATAGACCACCAGCTACATTAACAAAGAAAAAAAGAGAGAAGATCCAAATAAGCACAATCAGAAAACAACAAAGGTGACATTACAACCGATCCCACAGAAATACAAAAGATCCTCAGAGACTTTTATGAACGCCTGTATGCACAAAGTAGAAAATCTAGAGGAAATGGATAAATTCCTGGAAACACACAACCCCTCAACATTGAATCAGGAAGAAATTTGAAACCCTGAACAGACCAATATGAAGTCCTGAAATGGAATCAGTAATAAAAAACCCACCAACCAATAAAAGCCCCAGACCAGATGGATTCACAGCCAAATTCTGCCAGACATAAAAGAAGAACTGGTGGGAATTCTACTGAAACTCTTTTAAAAAATCAAGGAGGACAGACTCCTCCCCAATCATTCTATGAAGGTGACATCACCCTGATACCAAAACCTGGCGAAGACCCAAGGAAAAAATAAAGCTACAGGCCAATATTCCTGATGAATATAGAAGTAAAAAATCTTCAACAAAATATAGCAAACCGAAAACAGCACATCAAATTGTGGTGATTGTTAATTCACCATAATCAAGTAGGCCTCATTTCTAGGATGCAAGATTGGTTCAACATACACAAATCAATAAATGTGATTAATAGCCATTTATGACAAACCCACAGCCAACATCTTACTGAACGGGCAAAAGCTGGAAGCATTCACCTTAAGAACTGGTACAAAACAAGAATGCTTAATCTTACCACTTCTATTTAACACAGTACTGGAAGTCCTAGCCAGAGGAATCAGGTAAGAGAAGTAAACGTAAGGCATCCAAATAGGAAAATAAGAATTCAGATTATCTCTTTTCTATGACAGTATGATTCTATACCTAGAAAACCTAAAGACTCCTCCAAAAGCCACCTAGAACTGATAAATGACTTCAGTAAAGTTTCAGGATACAAAATCAATGTACAAAAATCAGTAGCATTTCTATGCACCAGTAACATTCAAGCTGAGAACCAAAGCAAGAATGCAGTCCCATTTACAACAGACACACACACATACACACACACACACACACACACACACACACCTCTAACCAAAGAGGTGAGAGATCTCAGCAAGGAGAACTACAAAACACTTCTGAAAGAAATGGCAGGTGACATAAAAACATAGAAAACATCCCATGCTCACAGAAGAATCAATATCCTTAAAATGACCATACTGCCCAAAGCAATCTATAGATTCAACACTATTTCTATCAAGCTACCAATATCATTTTAAACAGAATTAGAAAAAAAAACTATTCTAAAATTCATATGGAACCAAAACAGGGTCCAAATGGCCAAAGCAATCCTGAGTAAAAAGAGCAAAGCCAGAGTCATCATGTTACCTGCCTTCAAATTATACAAGGTTACACTAACCAAAACAGCATGGTACTGGTACAAAGATGGACATACAGACCAATGGAACAGAATAGAGAACTCAGAAATAAAGTTGCATACCTACAGCCATCTGATCTTTGACAAAGTTGACAAAAATTAGGGGGAAAGGCAGGGGAAATGACTCCCTATAAAGGTTGTGAGAGAACTGGTTAGCCATACGCAGAAGAATGAAACTGGACCCCTACCTTTCACCATATACAAAAATTAACACAAGATGGATAAAACATTTAAATATAAGACCTCAAACCATAAGAATCCTAGAAGAAACTTAGGAAATACCATTCTGGACACTGGCCTTGGGAAAGAATTTATGACTAAGTTCTCAAAAGCAGTTGTAACAAAAACAAAAATTGACAAGTGGGATGTAATTAAAGAGCTTCTGCACAGCAAAATAATCAACAGAGTAAACAGACAGCCTACAGAATGGGAGAAAATATTCACAACCTTTGCATCCAACAATGATCTAATATGCAGAATCTACAAAGAACTTGAACAATTGGGCTGGGCGCGGTGGCTCAACGCCTGTAATCCCAGCACTTCGGGAGTCCAAGGCGGGCGGATTACAAGGTCAGGAGATTGAGACCATCCTGGCTAACATGGTGAAACCCCGTCACTACTGAAAAATACAAAAAAATTAGCCGGGCGTGGTGGCGGGCGCCTGTAGTCCCAGCTACTCGGGAGGCTGAGGCAGGAGAATGGCGTGAACTTGGGAGGTGGAGCTTGCAGTGAGCCGAGATTGCGCCACTGCACTCCAGCCTGGGCGACAGAGCAAGACTCTGTCTCAAAAAAAAAAAAAAAAAAAAAAAACTTGAACAATCGAATAAGCAAAGAACAACTAGATTAAAAAGTGGGCAAAGACATTACAAACACTTCTCGAAGTCATTTTGTTTTCAAAAGAAGTTATTATTGAACTTATTAAGACCTCATTATTTTCTGGTAACAATATTTTTCTATTACCAGAAAATATTGTACAAAAAGGAAAAAGGATTCCACTAATTTCTATTTAATTATTTTAATTTCTATTATTCGATGTATCTGCTGTATTATATATAACCTTATATTAAGACCATGTTAAACCCTAACTTCCTAAACTAATGCATTTAGTTACCTTCAGTTGTTTTGTTAAGTTAATGATCGTGTTAACAATAATCTATTAAATGTCAATAATTAGAATAAAAATTAAATATTGACTGGATGCGATAGCTCACACCTGTAATCTCAGCACTTTTGAGGCTGAGGTGGGAGGATCATTTGAGCTCAGGAGTTTGAGACCAGCCTGGGCAATGTAGCGAAACCTCATCTCTATAAAAATATTTGGCCTGGCGCGGTGGCTCACGCCTATAATCCCAGCACTTTGGGAGGCTGAGTTGGGCGGATCAGGAGGTCAGGAGTTCGAGACCAGCCTGTCCAACGTGACAAAACCCCGTCTCTACTGAAAATACAAAAAATTAGCTGGGTGTGGTAGTGGGCACCTGTAATCCCATCTACTTCGGAGGCTGAGGCAGGAGAATCGCTTGAGCCTGGGAGGTGGAGGTTGCAGTGAGCCAAGACCATGCCACTGCACTCCAGCCTGGGTGACTAGAGCGAAACTCCGTCTCAAAAAAAAAATTTTTTTTTTACTAAAAAAAAATTAAATACGGTTTCTGCTCTTGGAGATAGAGCTCTAAGACCAAGTTATATCAGTGTTTGTGGGAGCTCAGGGGAAGAAAGTCAGTGAAAGAAGGCAATCACAGTAGTTCTTGTATTTATAAGTGAAGGGCAAGGAATTAGATGTAGCTAGAGTTTGTGCATTAGAAGGGGAGAGTGAGACTAGCTGACTGTGAAGACCAGAGGGAATCACTGAGTTCAACCTATTGACACGCAGTAGGGTGTGGTAGAAAGTGCTTTTTTTCTTTTCATTTTGCTTCAGGGGAAAACCGATTTAATATCTACCAACCTCCCCATCCCCCAAATAACTGCATTCTGTGATTTCAACTTTTCTTTCAATTCTGAATCCTGTTTTCTCCACTTATAAAAGGAAAGTTATCAAAAACAAAGGAAGGTTATCAAAAACAAAATACGTTGGCAAAGTACTCATCACTTCTTCGACTTACATTTTTACTGCCGTGAAACTATTTCTGTATGTTCTTCTATCCAGACAGACATTCACTGCAGCCTATAACGTGAAAGATGCAAGCAAGGATATATAACTGTTTCAGTGAACAGATTTGGTGAAGTGCCTTCTGTTTTAGCACTTTAAGTTTATCCATTTTGTTGACTTCTGACATTCCATTTTTCCTAGATTGGAGGAAAGATCTGTTTATGCAGTTCGTTTTTAAAATGTGCCAATGCCTGCACATTAAGATTTTTAAAAATAAAATTGTATAAAACATATAATGTATTGGTCTTTTAGGGGGAATTAGATGCATCACCACTGTATTACACTTTATCACAACTGTATTACAGCTTCATCAACATTAACGGGTTTGCTTTCATGACGCTTCTGAGGAATTGGTTCTTTTTGCAGAGGTTCAAGAGAAAGGGCTTTTGAGAAGTTTAGTTCCTTTTGTATATTTACAAATGCTTTATTAACATTGTTAACTTTTCATCATTCATAACGTTTATTTTAAGATGAGTAGTAACTGGCTTTGCTTTGTTTTTAGCCTTATAAAGTTGTTTTGGCTGACCATGTGACATACGTTCCTGGACTTCTGCCCTCTTAATTTGTTCTTGGCCATTGTCTTTGATACTCACATGCAGGTTCTTTTTTTTTTTTTAATTAATTTCCATAGGTTTTGGGGGAACAGGTGGTATTTGGTTACATGAGTAAGTTCTTCAGTGATGATTTGTGAGATTTTGGTGCACCCATCAACCTGAACAGTATGTACTGTACCCAATTTGTAGTCTTTATTCCTCACCCACCTCCCACCCTTTCTCCCAAGTCCCTGAAGTTCATTGTTATCATTCTTATGCCTTTGCCTCCTCATAGCTTATGAGTGAGAGCATACAATGTTTGGTTTTCCATTCCTGAGTTATTTCACTTAGGATAATGGTCTCCAATTCCATCCAGGTTGCTGCGAATGCCACGAATGCCGTTATTTCATTCCTTTTTATGGCTGAATAGTATGACATGGTGTATATGTGTACCACAATTTCTTTATCCACTCATCGCTTGATGGGCATTTGGGCTGGTTCCATATTTTTGCAATTGCGAATTGTGCTGCTATAAACATGTGTGTGCAAGTATCTTTTTCATATAATGACTTCTTTTCCTCTGGGTAGATACCCAGTAGTGGGATTGCTGGATCAAATGGTAGTTCTACTTTTAGTTCTTTAAGGAATATCCACACTGTTTTCCATAGTGGTTGTACTAGTTTACATTCCCACCAGCAGTGTAAAAATGTTCCCTTTTAACCGCATCCCTGCCAACATCTATTATTTTTTGATGTTTTGATTATGTCCATTCTTGCAGAAGATGGCATTGCATTGTGGTTTTTTATTTGCATTTCCCTGATCATTAGCGATGTTGAGCATTTTTTCATATGTTTGTTGGCCATTTGTATATCTCCTTTTGTGAATTGTCTCGTCATGCCTTAACTCTATTGTTTTGATGGAATTTTTTTTTCTTGCTTATTTGTTTGAGTTCCTTGTATATTCTGGATATTAGTGTCTAGAAGGGTTTTTCTGATGTTATCTTCTAGAATTTTTATGGTTTCAGGTATTAGATTTAAGTCCTTGATACATCTTGAGTTGATTTTTGTATAAGGTGAGAGATGAGGATCCAGTTTTATTCTTCTACATGTGGCTTGCCAATTATCCCAGCACCATTTGTTGAATAGAGTGTCCTTCCCCCTTTATGTTTTTGTTTGTTTTGTCGAAGATCAGTTGGCTGTAAGTATTTGGGTTTATTTCTGGGTTCTCTATTCTGTTCCATTGGTCTACGTGCCTATTTTTATACCAGTACCATGCTGTTTTGGTGACTATGGCCTTATAGTATAGTTTGAAGTCATAATGTGATGCCTCCAGATTTATTCTTTTTGCTTTGTCTTGCTTTGGCTGTACAGGCTCTTTTTTGGTTCCATATGAATTTTAGGATTGTCTTTTCCAGTTCTGTGAAGAATGATGATTTTTTTTGTTTGTTTGTTTGTTTTTGACAGAGTTGCCCAGGCTGGAGTACAGTGGCACAATCTCAGCTCACTGCAACCTCTGCCTCCTGGGTTCAAGCAATTTTTCTGCCTCAGCCTCCCTAGTAGCTGGGATTACAGGTCCGTGCCACCACACCCAGCTAATTTGTTCATTTTTAATAGAGATGGGTTTTTGCCATGTTGGCCAGGCTGGTCTTGAGCTCCTGACCTCAGGTGATCCACCCATCTCGGCCCCTCCCAAAGTGCTGGGATTACAGGTGTGAGCCACCGTTCCTGGCCCTTATGGTGGTATTTTGATAGGAATTGCATTGAATTTGTAGATTGCTTTTGGCAATATGGTCATTTTCACAATATTGATTCTACCCATCCATGAGCATGGGATATGTTTCCATTTGTATTGTTATTTGTGATTTCTTTCAGCAGTGATACATGCATTCAGGTCCTTAAGCTCCAGGTGACACCATCTGCACGCAGCACAGGGCTTTAAGATACAAATTAGAGCCAGTTAGAAGACTTACTTTAGTAGTTTAGAGATGAGGTGATCAGAATGGAGAGTGTAGGGTAATAGGTGTAAGTAAACATTTGGAGGCTATCAGGTGGTAAGAGTGACAGCTTTTTTACTTGGGTGACTGAGTTGATGGTGATTTATTTAGCAGGATAAAGAATACAGGGGCAACATAGGGAAACCCCATCTCTACCAAAAATACAAAAATTAGCCAGTCTCATAACCCAATCTCAAAAAAAATTTTTTGTAATAAAAATATCTTTTAAATCCTGTATTCTGTTAATTGTGCTTCCTTCCCTGAGAAGGACATAATATATCTTTTGTTTGTTTGTTTGTTTTTTGAGACAGGATCTCACTCTGTCACCCAGGCTGGGGTGCAGTGGCACAATCATGGCTTACTGCAGCCTCAACTTCCCCAGGCTTAAGTGATTCTCCCACCTTAGCCTCCAAGTAGCTGTGACCACAGATGTGTGCCACTGCACCCAGCTAATTTTTATAGTTTTGGTAGAGATGAGATTTCAAAAACACAAATAAATAAATAAATAAATTTAATTAAATAATGGCTGGGCTCGGTGGCTCATGCCTATAATCCCAGCATTTTGGGAGGCCGAGGTGGGCGGATCACCTGAGGTCAGGAGTTCGAGACCAGCCTGACTAACATGGTGAAACCCCGTTTCTACTAAAAATGCAAAAAGCCGGGCGTGGTGGTGCAAGCCTGTAATCTCAGCTACTCGGGAGGCTGAGGCAGGAGAATCGCTTAAACCCGGGAGGCAGAGGTTGCAGTGAGCCAAGATCGTGCCATTACACTCCAGCCTGAGCAACAAGAGCGAAACTCCATCTCCAAAAAAAAAAAAAAAAAAAAAAAAAATTAAATGAAACAGAGAATGCAGTTTTAGATTATAAGGTGGCAGAAGAACATCCAGAACATCGAGTGGTAATATTCATCGGTATATTAGTTTTAAGTCCTCTGCAAAGCAGGTGGGATTTTGATGAGCAAGAGATTTATTTGGAGAAATGCCTGTAAGGGAAAAAGGGAGGATGCCATAAAATTGGGGACAACTATCATACTGCAGTGCTGATGTAGATCTGACCCTGTGCTGGGGGTCCCCAAGATCACCTCCAGTTCAGAAATCACCTAGGAGGATGCACAGAACTCAGCAAATAGTCGTTTTCATGGCTATAATTTATCCTAACAGGAGGCAAAAGGTACATGGAGTAAATTCCAAGGAAAATGAGGCACCAGCTTCTAAGAGTCTTTTCCCAGTGGGGTCGCACAGAATGCACTTAATTCCTCCAGTAACAAGTTGTGACAACATGTGTGAAATGTCTACCAGGCAAGCCCATTAGAAATTCAGTGCCTGGGGTTTTATTGGGGAGATACTGCCTGCCATGTATTAAGATTCCAGAGTCTCAAAAGGAAAGCAGATATTCAGAATAAACTGTATTGTTTGTATTTGTGACTGGCCTTCTGTTTAGGAGGGTGTCTTTTTCAATCACTGGGTGATGCATCTGTCTCAAGTCCCCATCTTTTAAAAAAAAAACTTTTTAAAATTTTCTTTTTTGGAGATGGAGGTTTGCTATTTTGCCCAAGCTGGGCTTGAATTCACGATTGTCCCACTTCAGCCTCCCAAGTAGCTGGGACTACAGGTGCATGCCACTGCACCTTGCCCCAAATCCCCATTTTGCACCACCCGTTTTCTCAGACCACTCCTACTGCATGTGTGTTAGTTCAGATCCTCCAAGAAGCAGAAGCTAAGGTTGGATTAGCTGTAGAAGAGATTTACTGGGGAAAATGCTTGTGAGAGGATGGCGGAGTGCAGGGAAGAAGTAAGGAGAAGCATCAGACTATGATGCAGCTCTCAGCCCTCCCTGTAAAGGAGAGGGAAAGAGGGTAGGGGAGACAGAGTCTCAGTGCACTGTGTAGTTTTAAGAATGTTTCAGCCAGGTCAATGGTAAAACCTCAGGCCAAGTCACCCACAGAGTCACCTGTGTCTTGCAGCAATGGGCCTTTCACAGTATCCCTGCCATGCTTAGTCCATTAATTTGGGCCAGACTATGGAAAGTGTGGCATGAACCTAAGCATGGGAGTAGATCCATAAGGGCAGCTGTTGGAAGTCATCTCTGTGTTACAATTTTTTTGTTTTTTTGAGACAGTCTCCCTCTGTCACCCAGGCTGGAATGCAGTGGCACAGTCACTGCTCACTGCAGCTTCGACCTCCCAGGCTCAAGTGATCCTCCCACCCACCTCAGCGTCCTGAGTAGCTGGGATTTCAGGCATGTGCCATTCAACCTGGCTAATTTTTTTTTTTTTTAATAGAGATGACATCTCATCATCTTGCCCAGGCTGGTCTTGAACTCCTGGGCTAAAGCAGTCTGCCTGCCTTGGCCTCCCAGAGTTCTGGGATTACAGGTGTGAGCCACTGAGCCCAGCCCTGTATTAGAAGTTTTGAAAGTGATAGAGATAGTGCAGGGAATAAGTTATATTAATAGATAAAGAAGTGGAAACCTCCCCATTTTACATGATGTGTTTATTATGCATTGCATACCTGTATCAAAATATCTCATGTACTCTATAAATATATACATGTACTATGTACCCACAAAATTAAAAAGTTTAAAAAAAGTCAAAAGGAGAACCTTTAAGATATTAATTTTGAAGCAGTGAGCAGAGAAGAAAGGAGCCAATGCAGAAGGCTATATAGTTTTCTGAGAGTTAGGAAAAGACTTAGGTAAGATAGAGTTTAAAGAAGAAGGGAAAATCGAGTTTAAGGTAAATGTTATAAAGAAGTTGTTAGCTTTCTGAGTCCATTTTCAGTGGAGTTCAGGTAACAAATTGGAGTGAGTTGACTAGAGAACATAAGTATATACTACTTTTGAAGATGGGGCAAAATATTTCCGGATAAATAGTGTTTAGTCATGATATATCTTATCTGCTTAACAAATTTAAAAGCAAATGATGTCTTGCTTGTTAAATTTCTCAGAATTCAGCATTATTCTGGCAGACATTCACAAAGAACTGACAAGGAAAGAAGAGAGATTCAAGCCTGGATGAAAAGAAAACGAAAAGAAAGAATGGCAAAGTACTTAAATGAGCTGGCAGAAAAGAGAGGGCAAGAACATGATCCTTTCTGTCCCAGAAGCAATCCAGTAAGTCTGCCATGTCAAGGGTAATGGAATTACAGAATATGTGTAATTACTTTCCTGGCAAAATTTTAAGAAAAAGATTAACATAATTTGGATACATTTGTAATTTGGCATATAGAAAAGTAAATGTTTTACGTAAGTCAGGAAAAGTTAATAAATTATCTTAAAATGTTGCAGCATATTGTGCTAACCAAGTTATACTGAATTATCTTAAATATTTTCTTGTCCCCCAGGCTAATGATGGCTATAGCATTTTAACAAGAGGAGGAGGTTGAGTGATTGGGTGACCAATTGGAGTTGTTCCTTTAATTTTCAATGAGAGTCATTGGCAGTTGCGACAACCAACTATGTGTATTAAAGCCATTTTAAAAACTCACTCTTCTATGCCTGCTCCCTTACTTAGTTTATAAAATTTATTTGCTTAGAAAACTTTGGGAGACCAAAGTGAGAGGATCACTTGTGACCAAGAGTTGAGAGCATCCTGGGCAATATCATGAGATCTCATCTCTACAAAAGAAAAAAAAAAAAATTAGCCAGGTGTGGTAGTACACACCTGTAGTCCCAGCTACTCTAGAGGCTGAGGCAGGAGGATCATTTGAGCCCAGAAGTTTGAGACTGTATTGAGCTATGATCACACCACTGCACTCCAGCCTGGGAGACAAAGGGCGACCCTGTGTCTACAAATAAAGCAAAAGCTAACAAATAAAAAACCCTTCAATTTTCTGTTCATAAGTTACCTACAAAGAATACAAAAAAAATTATTGTCCAGTCATGTATCAACAGAACAATGTCACTTCTGTGTGTGTGGTTTTTGTTTTTTTAACTGTTTTTAAAACTCAGCATTTATTTACTGAGCTCTAAATACAGACATCACCAGGCTAGGTCAGGTATATTTTTCTTCAGATGGTAAAACAAAGCACTATTACTTTGATAGTCACATTACTATGAAAATTACATTTAGATTACAGTTTATCTTTTACTTTGTAATCTGAAATAAAATACAATATCCCTTCATTTTTTTCAGCATCATTAGGATAACAAATTCTTTAGGTGAATTTTTCAGATAAACTGTTCCATTAAAACGCCAAATGGTGCAAAAGTAGGTGAACTATTGTTTAAAGTGTGCAATTTACTTACCTGTCTCTGAAAAGAGCATATTGGTGTTAACGTAACGTTTTCTTGATAGCCCAGGAGACATGGTAGTGACCTTCAGGGCTACTGAGGTACCTGACCAGAATCTTAAAGTGTGTGCATGTGTGTTTGAGAGAGACTGTGTGTGTGTGTGTGTGTGTGTATGTGTGTGTGTGTGTGTGTATGTGTATGTTCCCCTAGCCTAATGTAGAATGGGTTCTGACATTACCTTCTCGCTGTCAGTGAAGTAAATACCCAAGATTGTTAGAATTGTGTCCAAATTTAGAATAAATTGGCTAGGAATAGTGGCTCATGTCTGTAATCCCAGCACTTTGGGAGCCCATGATAGGAGGATCACCTGAGGCCAGGAGTTCAAGACCAGCCTAGGCAACATAGTGAGACCTTGTCTCTACAAAAAAAAAATAAGAAAATGAAAATTTAGCCAGATGTGGTGGCACATGCCTGTAGTCCTAACTACTCAAGGTAAGAAGATCACTTGTGCCCAGTTGAGAAGATCATGCCCCTGCACTCCTGTCTGGGCAACAGAGTGCACTCTTGTCTCAAAATAAGTAAACTCTAAGGGTTTAAGAACTGCTTGGTTTATAGATTTTGTGGTCTCATTCAAGATTGCAAACACTTTTTTTGTTTTGTTTTTTAACTTCTATTTGGGTAAAGGGATGGGATTAGTGAGGTGTTAATGTAATTAAAATTTTCATTTGAATTTCTATTAGAAATCAACAAGACTTTTAATTTGCTAGTGACAACTTCTCCACAGGACCTTGAAAAAGTGAATTTACTTCTGAGTGTCCATTTTTATATACATAATTGTGTGTGAAAAGAACCTCACATGTAACTCACACCAATAGTTCTTAATGTTCTGGAATAATACGTATGTGTCTGACGTTTGTTGTTTGCCTTCTGGTGTATAACTTGAAGAGTTTATGAGTCACAGTCAATTCACTGTAGTAGGTTTCTGATAAACATTTTAAAACATAAAAATGATAATTTTAAATGTCTAATTTCTGCTTTATTAACAAGCTCTTGGTGAGGTTAATTACAGGATTGAGTACAAAGCATAGGTGCTTCCACCTAAAATGTTCCTACTTTCCATTTTTAGTGCAGCCAAATAAGGTTCTCTCCTAATTAATTCAATAAAATATATTAATTGAACTAGTAAAATAGATTTTGCCTTCCATTTATTAAATTGGTTTATTATTTTTATTTATTTATTTATTTATTTTTTTGAAACGGAGCCTTGCTCTGTTGCCCAGGCTGGAGTGCAGTGGCGCGATCTCAGCTCACTGCAGCCTCCGCCTCCCAGGTAGCTGAGATTACAGGCGTGTGCCACATGCCCAGCTAATTTTTGTATTTTTAGTAGAGACGAGGTTTCACCATGTTGGCCAGGCTGGTCATGAACTCCTGACCTCAGGTGATCCGCCCGCCGCAGCCTCCCTAAATTGGTTTTTACTTTAATTACATGATGTTTTAATTTAACATTTTTATGTTTTATGCTAGAGTAGGAAGCTTCATCAAACATGACAGTGTTTTGTACTGTTTCCTAAATAACAGAATTATGTGTAATGGTTTAATTATTTGGATTGAACAATAATGAACCAACTGGGTATTTCTTATGCAGCTTTACATGACTTCAAGGGAAATAAGGCTGAGACAAAAGATGAAGCATGAAAAAGACAGGTGAGTTTGGTAGCTGTAACCCTGTGTATTCTCTCTAACTTCCTTAGCTGAGGCATAGATTAATGCCTTAGGAATTCTGTTTTCACAATAGTCTCTTTTTTGTCAATAAACAGAGTTATGGGAGTTATCACTGCAAGGAAAATGATGAGACTCACTAGCCTTTTTTCAAATTTGCTTTCAAATATTATGTGTTTCATTCAGTTTTTATGACTTGTATTTCTGCTGTTCTCCCTTTCCCAACCCAGATATTTACATGCATTTGGGAAATACTCCAGAGACCATAACTACAAGTACCTTTAATAATACTGCCTAATCATTTTCAGAAATCTGATGAATAGAAGGATGTTAGAAGTGCTGAAGAAAGAAAATGCTAAGTGAAATTAGCCGGGCATGGTGGCCAGGCGCCTGTAATCCCAGCTACTCGGGAGCCTGAGGCAGGAGAATTGCTTGAACTCGGGAGGCGGAGGTTGCAGTGAGCCGAGATCACGCCATTGCAATCCAGCCTGGGTGACAAGAGTGAAACTCCGTCTCAAAAAAAAAAAACAAAAACAGAACATGCTAGGTGATCTTCAAACACTATATTTCCTCTGGATAGATGAACTGAAAGTGACTCTTAATAAATGATGCTTAATTCTTTGTCTACAGATTGCTGCTCTCTGAACACTATAGTCGTCGAATCTCACAAGCATACGGTCTGATGAATGAATTGTTATCTGAGTCAGTACAGCTACCAACTCTACCACAGAAACCATTGCCTAACAAACCCAGCCCTACTCAGTCTTCCAGATGTCGACACTGCCCTTCTCCAAGAGGGTAAGACAAGGTTTCACATGCCATTTGGCAAGATAACGTCAGGCCTGATAAGAAGAAATGTAGCACTTTCGTGACCTAAGTTCAGTGCATTTGCATTTACCCTGCTTAGAGTTATGATGATAAAGTAAAGGAAAAAAAGTAGCCTCATAATCATGAGGTCTTTATACATTGATAGAATCACCAAGGAAAAAGGCAAAAATTGTGTTATATTTCTCACTAAGCTTACAGAGCATTTAGGTATTCCAGAAGTATGAAATTTGGTATCTGTGCAGTCCTGTTTTATTTAGTTGTTGTTAATATTTGCCTCCGTAATTTGCCTTCTAACTGCTCATCCTATTTTCCCATGTGTCATCTTCTGTCTTTCAGAAACAGCCAGTCCCCAGCTGCTTACCACTTCCCTTTCTGCTACCCGCCCCAGACCTGCCCAGTTATGCTTATTCAGCTGTAGCTACTGTTATGTATTTTACTTTAATCACCTGCAGAGGGGTTACATATGAGTTAATTAGGCAGGAATTAACTAAACATAGAATGCTGAAGAAAACTACCCAAGTATAAAATTTCTTATATATGGTCAACAAACATGCAAAGTTCTATTAATATCTGTTGGTGATCATAGGGTGAACATGAATTGGAGTACAGTGTTGTTAAGCATCAACACATTTGACAAAATAAATTATTAGAATTGTAAACATAATCACATAATTTAAGAGCCTAGAGGAGATACTACCAACACAAACCCAGATGTAATCAGATCATCTGTGTGTGTAGTGTAGAGTTTACTTCAAATACCAAAGATTCCCGTTGAGACTTTTCTAGAATAAAGCAGGGATTAAATACATATATAACTGCCCAATATATGGAGAATTTGAAATGGAGAGTGAGATAACCACAAAAAAGTTTTGTGAAAAAAAATGAGGTTTGAGGTATGAGATACAAAGAATAATTTGTTGAGAGTTATATGTTAAGTGCATCACTGAGGTACAGACTAGGCAGTATCAAGTGAATATAATCTGAGCTATATTTTGGTCTGTTTTTTCCTTAAAGTAACAGGGTCTTGCTCTGTCACCCAGGCTGGAGTGCAGTGGCATTCACAGGTGCAATCATGGCACACCACAGCCTCGACTCTCTGGGTTCCAGTGATCCTCCTGTCCCACCCTCGCCAGTAGCTGGGGCTATAGGCTTGCACTACTGTGCCCAGCTTAATTTGGGCTTTTTGAAATGTTAAAGTTTATCGCTGATATGAGATTCTAGGAATGTAATAATTATGTGATTTCCACTATAGAGAGAATCAACACGGTCACAGTTTTCTAATAAATCGACCTGGAAAAGTCAAATATATGTCCAAACCGAGTTATATCCATAAGAGGAAGTCTTTTGGGCAACCTCAAGGCTCACCTTGGCCACATGGTAAGACTTAAAGCTTTTTTATAAATTGTCTGATTTGGACCTATTCCTTCTTGTCTCCAAAGTTGTGTTTTCATTAGTAAAAGGTATAAGTCTTAGTAAAAAGGAGTTCTGATTTGAACAGAAGGCGAGGCATTGATAAAGACTTAGCTGTAATTTTTTTTTTTTTTCTGCTTTGAAGTAAGGCCCTAGGAATCTTCCTAAATGAATGGCTTTTTTTTTCTTTTTCTTTTTGAGGCAGAGTCTCGCTCTGTCGCCCAGGCTGGAGTGCAGTGGCGAGATCTTGGCTCACTGCAAGCTCTGCCTCCCAGGTTCACGCCATTCTCCTGCCTCAGCCTCCCAAGTACCTGGAATTACAGGCGCCCACCACCACGCCCGGCTAATTTTTTGTATTTTTTTAGTAGAGACGGGGTTTCATTGTGTTAGCCAGGATGGTCTTGATCTCCTGACCTGGTGATCCACCCGCCCCGGCCTCCCAAAGTGCTGGGATTACAGGCGTGAGCCACCACGCCCGGCCTTGAATGGCTTTTTTTAATTTTTTATTTTTTTGAGATGGAGTTTCACTCTTGTTGCCCAGGCTGGAGTGCCAATGGTGTGACCTTGGCTCACCGCAACCTCTGCCTCCCAGGTTCAAGTGATTCTCCTGCCTCAGCCTCCCAAATAGCTGGGATTATAGGTATGCATCACCATGCCTGGCTAATTTTGTATTTTTAGAAGAGATGGGGTTTCTCCATGTTGGTCAGGCTGGTCTCGAACTCCCGACCTCAGGTGATCTGCCCACCTTGGCCTCCCAAAGTGCTGGGATTACAGGCATGAGCCACCACACCCAGCCGAATGGCTTTTTTTTAATAGCATTGAACAATCAGGGTATTAGTAGGGTATAACTTTTTTGGGAGTCTGTTTCTTTTGTATATCTGGCTAAAGATATAGGCATTTGAACAAATCAAGTTCTGATAGATTGCAGGATGAATACATCACAGAATAGGAATGCTAAGAAGCTCAGATTGAAATAATGTCATGTTTTTATCCTTTGAAAATGATTTTCCACATTTCAAGATATGTCCATTATTTACACCTTTCTTTAATTGTGCCATATTTGAGTTTTGATTACTAAAGTAAAACATAGTTATTTGTAACATATTTATATATTAACAACGTATTATAATAGCTGACATGTAGTATAAATGTATACATTAAAAAATGTAAAATAGGCCCGGCGCGGTGGCTCACGCCTGTAATCCCAGCACTTTGGGAGGCCGAGGTGGGCAGATCACAAGGTCAAGAGATTGAGACCATCTTGGCCAACATGGTGAAACCCCGTCTTTACTGAAAATACTAAAATTAGCTGGGCGTGGTGGTGTGCGCCTGTAGTCCCAGCTACTCTGGAGGCTGAGGCAGGAGAATTGCTTGAACCCAGGAGGCGGAGGTTGCAGTGAGCTGAGATCGCACCACTGCACTCCAGCTTGGCGACAGAGTGAGACTCTGTCTCAAAAAAAAGTAAAATAACAACTAATTATGTGGCAGGTTCTGTTTATGTTCTTTAATTACAACCCTGTGAGATAGGTGCTATTATGTTCCCACTTTAAAGACAAGGAAACCAAGTCAGAGAAAGCTTAAATAATTGCCCAAGATCATACAACTAGGAAGTGGTAGAGCCAAGATTTAATCCGAGGGTGGGTCTAGAGCCTACACACATAGAACCAACACTTCAGTATGCTGCCTCAATTTAGAAAATTGAAATTTCCATAAATCCCAATTCTTTAGATGAAACCCTTCGTGGTTTGGTTAGCTCTTGGCCTTTTTTTTTTTTTTTTTTTTGAGACACAGTGTGTTGCCCAGTCTGGAGTGCTGTGCCATGATCTTGGCTCACTGCAACCTTTGCCTCCTAGGCTCAAGAGCCATCTCCCACCTCAGCCTCCCGAGTAGCTGTGCTTATAGGCGTGTGCCACCATGCCCGGCTAATTTTTGTTTATTTGTTCATTTTTTGTAGAGATGGGGGGGTCTTGCTCTGTTGCCCAGGCTGGTCTTGAACTCCTGAGCTCAAGCATCTACCCACCTCAGCCTCCCAAAGTGCCGGGATTACAGGTGTGAGCTATCATGCCTGACCAGCTCTTGGCTTTTTTGATTGACAAATTACAGTAAGAAAATACTGCTCTTTTAAAACTGAAATTTCAAAATAGTGAACCATGCTTTTATAAAAAAACTTATTTTGTACCTGATATATTTGCCAGAATTAAATACATATCTAAAATTGTCAAGGTTTTAAAAACCTGAGCCATGGTTTCTTAACATCTGATGAAAAAGTCTTGAATTATATGGAAATATGTCTTCCTGTTATATGTGTTCAATTTCAAGTCTTTATTTTTACCTTGTGCTTTGACGGTTGCTATGGCCTTAGCCTGTCTTTCCGTTAATCTCACCTGCCCTTGCTGGATTATGCTTGAGGAGGTGCTCCTGCTACTCCTGGGCTCAGAAGCCCTCAGCAACACTCATACCCACACAGAAACGTCTAGACCCTCTGCTTGGCCTTCAAGGCATCATCTGTGTGTTTTCCTGCTTCCTTGACCTCCTTTCCCCATAGAATCTGTGCTGCTCAGCAGCTTGTTTTCCAACCACATGCCATGATTTGTGCTCCTTTATACCTTGAATGTCTCACTTCTGTGTGTCTGAAGACATTCCTAATTGTAATTCTTTAGTTCGTCCACGCTGATATAATCAAATATTCTACGTTCTCATTTCTAAATTGAGGCTAATATTTAATCTGCATGGTTGCTATGAAAATTAGAGATAATGGTGGCTAAAGCAGTTATTTTTCTGTTCTTTGAACCCTTAACCACATGTTTATGTCCCTCTTGAAGCACTACAACAGGCGTCCTGTTGTTGTTACCCGTAAACTTCATGCCCCATACTAGATTAAATGCTTTGCAGCAGTATTCCCTTGCTCATCTTCCTATTACCCCCATGTTGAACAGATGAAATACTCGAACATTGAACAAATGGATAAATGGAAAAAATGGTTATTGAGCTTTTTGCCTAAGCATAGCTATTTATAAACAAATTATTGTTCAAGGTTATTAATAGGCCGGTATTATAGTATTTATACCATGTCAGAGAATAATACCATATGCCTGGCTATTGTCCTGTCTTTTAAGGCAAAGATAAAAGAGGCAGCTTGAGTGCTTGTGGATATTCTAACTTCTCTGCCTCAGTAGAACAGGCTGTGGCTCCCCTTGTTCTTGTGGCCTCTGTCACACCCAGACCCAACCATTTCACCTGGCTACATTCAGAAGTTTCAGGTCCCCCAGTGTTTGGGAGAATGGAGGGAAACCCAGGCAAGACTGATTCCAGACCTTTTCCTAGTCAGTGATACAGATAACCTGAACTCACATAGGTCAAGTTCAGTCATTGCACATGTGGGGAGGTGAGGCTCCATCAAGATTTTCAAATTCACTGTAGTTCATTTGTAAATGAAGAGTTTTTCTGAATATGCTTGGGAGTTTGACTCTATGTTGCTTTCTATCTTGTAAAGCAGTATGTAGTTTTTGGCTAATTTCTTCAGCCCTGCTTCCATACTGTTAGGAAATCTTTTTTTTTGGACACAGGAACTCATTCTGTCGCCCAGACGGGAGTGCAGTGGCGTGATCGTGGCTCACTGCAACCTTGACCTCCCTGGCTCAGATCATCTTCCCACTTCAGCCTTTTTTTTTTTTTTTTTTTTTTTTTGAGGCAGAGTCTTGCTCTGTCACCCAGACTGGAGTGCAGTGGCGTGATCTCACCTCACTTCAACCTCTGTCCTTTAGGTTCAAGCAATTCTCCTGCCTCAGCCTTCGGAGTAACGGGGACTACAGGCTTGCACCACCATGCCCAACTAATTTTTGTATTTTTTAGTAGAGACAGGGTTTCACCATGTTGGCCAGGCTGGTCGCAAACTCTTGGCCTCAAGTGATCCGCCAGCTTTGGCCTCCCAGAGTGATGGGATTACAGGCATGAGCCACCGTGCCTGGTAGTGTGAGACATCTCAGCCTCTTGAATATCTGGGACTACAGGTGTGCACCACCACACCTGGGTAATTTTTAAATTTTTTCGTAGAAACGGAGTCTTGCCATGTTGCTCAGGCTGTTCTCAAACTCCTGGGCTCAAGCAATCTTCCCATGTTGGCCTCCCAAAGTGCAAGAATTACAGGCGTAAGCCACCATGCCTGGCCAGGAGTAGTTTGTGTTATTGTTGCTTGTTTTATGTTTAGTTCTGTCAACTACAATACAAAGATTATATGATTAGTAACTGAGAGGCATCTTAGGCATAAAAAAGTAAAAGTCGGCCGGGCATGGTGGCTCACGCCTGTAATCCCAGCACTTTGGGAGGCTGAGGTGGACGGATCATGTCAGATGATCAAGACCATCCTGGCCAACATGGTGAAACCCCGTCTCTACTAAAAATAAAAAAAAGTAGCCGGGCATGGTGGTGTGTGCCTGTAGTCCCAGCTGCTCGGGAAGCTGAGGCAGGGGAATCATTTGACCCTGGGAGGTGGAGGTTGCAGTGAGTGGAGATCGCGCCACTGTACTCCAGCCTGGTGACAGAGTGAGACTCCATCTCAAAAAAAAAAAAAAGAAAGAAATAAAAGTCTAAGTTTTAAAATCCTCTAAACTTAGGTTTATATCCCAGCTCTGCTGCTGATTTTTGCCCTCAGATAAGTTATTTGAAACCTACCTCATAGAGTTGTTGAGGATTATATTAATAAGTGATATTGCATAACATGGAAGTAAATGGTTGTTATTAATCTTTGAGTTTAAGAAACTAATCATTCGGTTGATAAAATTTAACTTGGCATTTTGTCTAGGTGTTTACTGCTAAGAGGCTTATTATGTCCCTAGCTTTTCCAGTTGCCAGAGATGTCAAAACACATTTGCCATTTGAAAAAAGAGTATGGCTGTGCTTGAAGGATACCAGGTGTCAAAGCAAAGTGTTCCCTTTCTTTGTCTGCACTTAAGTTTTGCCGCCTTGGTTCAAACCAGCCACCATTTACTGGGCCCCTACTGTGAATAGGGCTTGGTGAGCAGATTCAAAGCTGATCACCAAGGTGTCTGTCCTCAAATAACTCACAATATATATAAAAATCATGGATGTCTATGGAAGGCTAATAATGTTTGTCTCTCTGTACAGGAACTGCCACTTTCACCATACAGAAAAAAGCTGGTGGAGCCAAAGCAGCAGTAAGAAAGGCTACGCAGTCTCCAGTTACCTTCCAAAAAGGTAAGGGATAAAGAAGATAAAGTTTTTAGACTTAATACTGAATTTTCTTTTTTTTTTTTGAGACAGAGTCTCACTCTGTTGCCCAGGCTGGAGTGCAGTGGTGCAATGTCGGCTCACTGTAACCTCCACTCCCGGGTTCAAGTGATTCTCCTGCCTCAGGCTTCCCAGTAGCTGGGATTACAGGTGCCCACCACCGCGCCCGGTTAATTTTTGTATTTTTCGTAGAGATGGGGTTTTGCCATGTTGGCCAGGCTGGTCTTGAACTCCTGACCTCAAGTGATCCGCCCATCTTAGCCTCCCAAAGTCCTGTGATTACAGGCATGAGCCACTGTGCCTGGCCCTTAATACTAAATTTTAAAAAATTATAAATCACTCCATTTCAAATATAGACTTCAGAATGAAGGGTGTGGCTCTGTGCTGCAGTGGTTCAGAGAAGAAGTTTTGGAGTAGCTTTATGGAATCAAGTTAACCACTTACACTGTAACCTTACGCAAATTTCTAACCCATTTATGTATTCTTAATTTTCTCACCTGGAAAATACAGGTTATAATAGTGAGGATATATGTAACAACCTTGGTAGGTAAACAGGGTAACTATTATCCATGTCTTACTATGAGAACAGACTTAGAGAAGTTAAATGACCTGTTCAGATCTCCTTAAAACAATAACAATAGTAGCTAACAGGTATAGAGCACTTACTCTATGCCAGGCATTGTGTTCACACCTCATGTGCATTATCTCACTTGATCCTCACATTAAATCCAACAAAATCTGTGCAGTTATCCCCATTGAAAGAAAATAATTAAATTTGGTAGGGATAATGATTTTTTAAAAACCCACTAATTTGGCTGGGCGCGGTGGCTCACACCTATAATCCTAGCACTTTGGGAGGCCGTGGTGGTTGGATCACGAGGCCAAGAAATTGAGACCATCCTGGCCAACACGGTGAAACCCCATCTCTACTAAAAATACAAAAATTAGCTGGGTGTGGTGGCACGTGCCTGTAGTCCCAGCTACTTGGGAGGCTGAGGCAGGAGAATCACTTGAACCCAGCAGGCGGAGGTTGCAGTGAGCCGAAATTGCACCACTGCACTCCAGCCTGGCGACAGAGTGAGACTCTGTCTCAAAACAAAACAAAACAAAAAAACCCCACTGGTTTATATGTACTGTGAAAAATGATGAGAAATATGAAGTAATTAGCCTAGGCTTGGTATTATGCCTCTTTCTCTACTGCTAACTCATTACTTTGTAGATCCGTCATTCAGTTTACCCCATCTCTTTTCACCTATGTCTAATCCATTGTTTAACTCATTTATCAACTTTTTAATGTCTATGGTGGTATTTTCTAGAAGATCTATTGGGTACTTTTTCTACTCTTTCCCCCATGTATGCGTTAAAACCCAAGCTTCTGGTCATTTGGATCACTTTGAATCCTCGAAGCATCATTTCCTGTGCTTGTGTATTAGTCTGTTCTCATGCTGCTAACACATACCTGAAACTGGGTAATTTAAAAGGAAAGAAGTTTAATGGACTCACAGTTTCACATGGCTGTGGAGGCCTCACAATCATGGTAAAAGGCAAAGGAGAAGCAAAGGCAAGTCTTACATGGTGGCAGGCAAAAGTGTATTCAGGAGAACTCCCCTTTATAAAACTATCAGATCTCATGAGAACTCACTATCACAAGACCAGCAGCATGAAGGTAACTGCCCCCATGATTCAATTACCTCCCACCTGGTCCGTCCCACAGCACGTGGGAATTATGGGAGCTACAATTCAAGATGAGATTTGGTTGGGGACACAGCCAAACCGTACCAGCTTCTAAATCCCATGCTAGCTTTTCTCTCTTTCAAAGACTTTCCTTTTTACCCATTATGAATTGTTTTCTAGTCTAGAGTACTCAATAGCTTTTTATTCTTTTCAAAGCAAATATCTAGCAATGTCTAGTTCAACAGATAAAATGCTCCCCAAATACAATGTTACCTCTAAAAACAGTTGAAATTACATGTACCATTATATTGTTTTGTTTTTGAAAGTCCCGGAGATCCAGGGTTTTGTGTTCTTGAAGTCATTATAATCTAACATGAGGCCTTGCCCATAGAAAGCTGTAGGTATTTGTTTCATTGTTCAATGGTAACCCTGCCTCTGAAAGTTAGAAATGTGTATGACTCCAAGTTTCTAGCTTAAGTGCTTAGCTAGACTGTGACTCACAAATTGACACAAGTAGAGCAGGAAAAGAAGCAGGATTTTCTTTGGGAATGATGGAGGTAATAGGTTTAGTTTTATCATCCAGTTTCAGATTTCTCAGGCTAGACTCTGTAGACACTGTTTGGTGTTATGTTATAAAGAAACTGAGTGTCAGTGCCCACCGTCCTAGAGAAAGAGTACTTCCTTTCTGAGGGAAGCCAGTGTACTTGGCAGCCTGGTTTCTGCTGTGGGGTGTCTTCTTGATCTATAACTTACCTTTCGCTTCAGAAAGCTTTCACTGTCCAATGGGGCAGGTACACTTTACCTTGAAAAGTCTTATGCATGCTCAGTTTCACAGAACTTTTCTCATTATATTTTTATCTCAAATTGGATATCCCAGATAAACCCTGGAAAAATGTATTATGATCTGAAAGGAAGGAAATTACAAAGCCATCTCTAGGTAAAGTAAGGTGAGAGAAACCCAGTGATAGCCTCTCAAGGTTTGTAATACCCCATAGGTGAAGATTTATCCTAAAATGCAAGACTCTTAACTGTAATTTTAGCAGAGTAGGTGGTGGTTTGATTTGTCATTCTTTCTAGATGACAATAATTATGTTCATTTGGACAAAACAAGAATGTCGATGTCTAGATGCCAAATTAATTGTAGCCAAGATGAGTTTGGGATTAGTTGATGTTTGTAGCCTTTGTTGATCTCTAGTCATATCGTGAATACTTGAAGGAATAACTTCAGCACCCCACCTCCACTTGTTCCCATCTACTTTGAAGTGGAAGCCTACTCTTGTGGTTATGTTGCTTAACCACTCATTGGTTTCTCTTTCAGTCTCACTTTTTCTGTTTTAACGGTTTTTTTTAACACAGTGTTTGTTCACATATGCATTCCTGTCATCTGCTCGTAGATTTTTTCCTTTATATGGTTTTTCAAAATTTGTTCCTTATTAATATTTACTGAAATAATTATTTTAACATGGAACTTCCAGTGGCATTTCAAAATACTCTGTGATGTCTTTAAGTAGCAGAAAAAATGTCAAACCTTTTCAACTAGAGCATAGCTCTCACATTGGATATTACAGTGGCAGGTGCTACCAAATGATGTTAGCTTTGTTTCTTTTTCAGACTCTTGGGGCTAGTCAAAAGAAAAATCCCTAAGCTGTCTGTACCACTGCACCCTTCCCTTTGGCACTAATCCAGGAAGAAGCTTTTGGAAAGCTGCCACTTTGGGGATCCAAATTAATAGATCTGTTCATATTTTACTTATAGATATGAAGATGATCTTAACGGGCCCTCTAAGTATTATTCTTCCTTCACCCTAAAGAATAGAAAGTTAGGCCGGGCACGGTGGCTCACGCCTGTACAATCCCAGCACTTTGGGAGGCCGAGGCGGGCGGATCATGAGGTCAGGAGATCAAGACCATCCTGGCTAACACCGTGAAACCCCGTCTCTACTAAAAATACAAAAAAAAAAATTAGCTGGGCATGGTGGTGGGCGCCTGTAGTCCCAGCTACTCGGGAGGCTGAGGCAGGAGAATGGTGTGAACCCGGGAGGTGGAGCTTGCAGTGAGCCGAGATCATGCCACTGCACTCCAGCCTGAGTGACAGAGCGAGACTCTGTCTCAAAACAAAAAAAGAATAGAAAGTTAATACATTGGCCGGGCGTGGTGGCTCACGCCTGTAATCCCAGCACTTTGGGAGGCTGAGGCAGGCGGATCACGAGGTCAGGAGATTGAGACCATCCTGGCTAACACGGTGAAACCCCATCTCTACTAAAAATACAAAAAATTAGCCGGGTGTGGTGGCAGGTGCCCGTAGTCCCAGCTACTCGGGAGGCTGAGGCAGAAGCATGGCGTGAACCCGGGAGGCAGAGGTTGTAGTGAGCCAAGATAGTGCCACTGCACTCCAGCCTGGGCGACAGAGCGAGACTCCATCTCAAAAAAAAAAAAAAAAAAAAAAAAAAAAAAAAAAAAAAAGTTAATACATTAGCCCAGGTTCTGGGGTGGATCATCTCCATCATCTTGGGCCAATTACATAACCTCTCTAAGCCTCACTTTCCTCATTTGCAAAATGGGGATAATAATGGTTTCTCCATAGGACTGTCAGGAAGAGTATTCACTCAGCAACTGCCCATTGAGTTCCTACTACATACCAGGCACTGTTACTCATGAACAACACAGAAAGCAGCACATAAATAAGGGAGAATGAGGCTGGCTAGGTGGAACTACTCTAGCAAGGGTGGTTAAAGGTCTCTTTGAGAAGGTGAAACTCTTACTCCAGCTCTTAGTATGAAGCAAATTAAAAATTAAATGAATAAAAATTTAGAAAAAGAGAAGGTGATGTTGGAGTGAAGATCTTGAATGATGAAAAGGAGATTGTTAGGTAAAGATAAGGCAAAACAGTTTCAGGCAGAAGTTCAAAGTTCTGGTAAGATTGTTATATAAAGATAAGGCAGAACAGAAAGTTCAGAGTCCTGGTACAGAAACAAAGTTGGTATGACAGAAAAGATCAGTGTGGAAAGGTGACGAGAGATATGGTGGGAGAGATGGGCTAGATACTGTAGGCTAAGGCAAGGAGTTTGGATTTTACTTGAGATCCAGTGAGACTCCATTTTAGGGAATTAAGCAGAGAGATAATATAATTTATGTTTTAGAACGTGGAAAAAAAGAACAGAAGACGGCATACAAGGATAGATTGCTTGGGCTAGGGTTTTAACAATGGAGATGGGAGGAAACTATTTGATTTGGGATGTATTTTGAAGATAGACAAAATTAGGACTTGCTGATGGATTGGATGTGGCATGTATAAGAAAGAAGGATGAGGCTGGGCACAGTGGCTCACTCCTGTAATCCCAGCACTTTGTGAGGCTGAGGCAGGCCGATCGCTTGAGGCCAGGAGTTCCAAACCAGCCTGGCCAATATGGTGAAACCCCATCTCTACTAAAAATACCAAAATTAGCTGGGCATGGTGGCGCATGCCTGTAATCCCAGCTACTTGGGAGGCTGAGGCAGGAGAATCGCTTGAATCCGGGAGGCAGAGGTTGCAGCGAACCGAAATTGCACCACTGCATTCCAGCCTGGGGACAGAGTGAGATTCCGTCTCAAAAAAAAAAAAAAAAAAAAAGATATACTGGATTTTAACCTGAGCATTTCCTGGGATAGGGCAGTTTAGGGGTAAAAATTAACAGTGTGGTTTTGGACATGTTAAAGTTCAGATGTTTATTGCACATCCAAGCAAGGATTTTAAGAAGGGGCAATTAGCTTTATGAGACTGGAGGTACAGGTTTTAGAGAGCTGTCAGCATGTAGGTGATATTTAAAGCCATGGAACTAAATGAAGTTAGCTAGGGAGAGCAGAGGTGTGTTAGAAAATCTAAAGACCAGGCATGAATGTCTGGTAAGTTCAAGGGACTGAATGTAAAAGTGCTTATTAGCCTCTACTAAATGCCAAAGTGTGTGCTGTGATTATTTTGGGGGCTTTATTTCTTGGAGATATCTTCAGCTTCAAGTACATAAGGTTGGTAGAGTTACAAAAGACAAAGAGGGCCCAAACTTCAGCATTGTCATACCTCTTCTCCCCTCTTCAGGGAGCCACATGACTGCTTGTTTGGGATCTATATTTACTTCCCATCTTGTCCCATGTCTTGGGTGTTTCTTCATGAAATCACCTCGAAGGGTAGAACATGCTGTGATATTGGCTTTGGAACATTGTGTTAGGTGAGGTAGGCTCCTCTAGGGCTTTGTGCAGAGAAACCTTATTGGTTTGTGGGTTTACTAAGCTGCCTCTGGGCATTAGCTGGAATGAAAATTTCTTTTCAACAAATACTGATATATGCAGTAAGAAGAAAGAGGGTCATAATGTATTGTCACCACACTCACTGTGATGCCTTTGCCTAAAGGCAGATTGTAAGCATTAAGCCTGGGTGAAGATGCCCAAAACATTGCTTCTAAGAAGTTTTCACAAGACTTTCTGTAAAAGACAGGGAAGGCCCAGGTCTCAGAGTTCACCCAACTTTGGTGTCAATACCTCTCCACCGTTCTGTTATATCTGTGGCCTCTCCTCCCTAGATTTTCTTGTCTTAAAGATTAATTACTAATAGTTTTCAAATCCAAAGGCTGGAATTCAGTTTCCATCTCGTACAGTGACAGGACAGGAATTGTTCGAACTCTAAAGTGAACCATTTCCAGACCTTGTGATTCAAATATTATTTAAAATGTGACTACCTTGGCTTTGATGATAAAAGTCACAATTAACGAATGAATGAATGAATGAATGAATGAATCAATCCCAATGTGTGCTTTGTTCTTATCCCTTAAAAGGCTCTAATGCTCCATGTCGTAGTCTGCAGCATACAAAAAAACATGGAAGTGCTGGGCTTGCACCTCAAACCAAGCAGGTGTGTGTAGAGTATGAAAGAGAGGAGACTGTGGTGAGTCCCTGGACGATACCTTCAGAAATCCATAAGATTCTTCATGAGAGTCACAATTCCCTTCTACAAGTAAGCATTGTTCTAGATTTTGTTTGTCTAGTGATTGCTCTATGTTCTTCAGGTTTTTTGTTTGTTTGTTTGTTTGTTTTTTAGTTTGTTTTTTGTGGGATGTGGAAATACTGAAAAGTTGTTAGGTCAGTTTGAAATCGTGATGCAAAGCATCTTCCCTTTTGGCTTAGTACTCCAGCATTTGTCTTTCAGACTTCTCTGTGACTGTATTTTTTAACTAAAAAATGACCAAAATGTAAGAACAGAAAATCGTACTACAAGTATCAACATCCGTTCGGCCCTGTCTTCACATCCGGTGCCAGCATCTCGTTGTGTGAGATGATGTTCAGCTCTTGTCCATCTGGATGTGCTGGGCAATCACGGCCCTATTTCCTGGCACATTTCCTTCAGCCTTTTGATGGATGAGCAACTCTAGAATTTTTGGAAAGCTTAGTTCACGTTCCAGGTTTTTTTGTTTTTGTTTTTTTGTTTGTTTTTAGGGGCTAGGACCACAATTGTCTTTTCAATTTAATAGGACTTGTCTCCAACTGAAGAAGAAGAGCCAGAGCATCCTTTTGGGGTGGGCGGTGTGGACAGCGTGTCTGAGAGCACTGGCAGCATCCTCAGCAAGCTGGACTGGAATGCCATCGAAGACATGGTGGCCAGCGTGGAGGACCAGGGCCTGTCTGTCCACTGGGCCCTGGACCTGTAAGACCTGGATATCATTCGGTTTCCATGCACAGGCCAGCACCTCAGTAATGTGGTTCTGAAAGATTAACAGGTTTAAGGGACAGAAGCAATGAAAGAAGCAATGTGAATTTTCCATTTGCTTTCATATTATTACCTGGATTAGCCATTACAAGAGGAAAAATAAACATTTCTCAATAACTTTGCCTTTATGGGGAAAGGGTTGACTATTGATGTATTATATGTTTTTGTATTTGATGCATCATTAGGCATAATTTTTAAAATGATAAGTACCTTTCAAGCCAAGTTTGCATAACCTACTTTCAATAAAAACCCTCTATCTTGCCTCCTCCTTTATTACCCTCTGAGTTTTGAGAAACAACCATATACAGATGAATCTAATAGGAAAAAAAAAAATCTTTTCATTGAGAAGAAAATCAGTCTCACCTGAGAACTCAATTATGAACCCTATTTTAAAACACCTATGCAGGGTTTAGCCTAGGAGTGAAAAGAAAAACCAACTACCTTTTACCAACCCTGAATCTCTAAATAAGCAAAGTTTCATGGAGGCCAGGAGATCTTCTGTCTTCTGCCCTGTAGCCTGAAGCCTTGGAGGAAGAAACAGGAATGGATGCTTTGGGCAGGAAAGTAAGGGAATATGACTCCGGCCTCTAGAAGGCTTATCTTAAATTTGTAAGAACCATGGTACAGAGACCTGATTAGTTTTTGGTATTGTGCTCCAATAATGTCATAGTTTTAAGAGATAATTTTTATGAGAATTGACTAAGAACCAGTATCCTTCAACTACTTCATCAATGTTTGGTATAATATCAAAGCACACTATCATCTGAAAAAGCTATTAAATACCCCTCTTTTTCCAAATATCTACCTGTGTGAAGCCAGGTTTTACAACATGTATTGCAGCAAGTTGAATGCAGAAGCAGGTATGGTAATTCAGCTGCCTTCTATCAAGCTAAACATTAAAGAGATTTGTAGAACTATAAAACAATGCTACTCTCCTTACCAAATTGTTTTAGAAAATAGCTTTATAGGCTAACATTATTGTTAATTGTCATTTAATTGTTTTGTCATTTAAAATATTTTAAATTGTTTTCTGTTAGTTTCTTTTTTGTATATTCTATGGGTATTTTATTGATACATGATAGTTGTACATTTTTATGGGGTGCATGTGATATTTTGATATGTGCATACAATGTGTAGCAATCAAATCAGGGTAATTGGGATATTCATCACCTCAAACATTTATCATTTATTTGTGTTGGAAACATTCAAACCTTTTCTTCTAGCTATTTATCCATTGTTGGATACTTATATCAATTCTATATCTTAGCTGTTGTGAATAGAGCTGCAATAAATGTAGGAGTGCAGATATCTCTTTGATATACTGATTTTCTTTCTTTTGTATATATACCCAGCTATGGGATTGCTAGATCATATGGTAGTTCTATTTTTAATTATTTGAGGAACCTCCATACTGTTTTCCATAGCTGCTATACTAATTTGCATTCCCACCAAGGGTGTATGAGCATTCCCCTTTATCTGTATGCCCACAAGCATTTATTTTGCATCTTTTGCTGGAAATGACTATTCCAGCAATAAATAAATAAAATGACTATTAGTCATTTTAACTGGGGTGCAACGATACCTCATTATGGTATTGACTTCCTTTTTTCTGATGATTAGTAATATTGAGCATTTTTTCATATACCTGTTGGCCATTCGTATGTCATCTTTTGAGAAATGTCCATTCAGATATTTTGTCCATTTTGTAGTAGGATTCTTTTTTGTTACTAAGTTGTTTGAGTTCATTATATATTGCGGTTATTAATCCTTTGCTGGATGGGTAGCTTGCAAATATTTTCTCCCATTCTTTAGGTTGTCTTTTCACTTTGTTGATCATTTTCTTTGCTGTGCAGAAGCTTTTCAGCTTGATGTAATTCTATTTGTCAATTTTTGCTTTCATTGCCTGTGCTTTTGAGGTTTTACTCAGAAAAAAATCTCTGCCTAGACCAGTGTCCTGAAATGTTTCCCAAATGTTTCTTTCAAGTAGTTTCATAGTTTCAGGTCTCATATTTAAGTCTAATCTATTTTGGTTTTTATATATGATTTATACAGGTGTAGTTTCATTCTTCTGCAATAGACATCTAGTTTTCTTGGCAGCATTTATTGAACAGGAGAGTATCCTTTCCCCATTGTATGTTCTTGATAGCTTTACCAAAAATGGGCTGGCTGTAAATGCATGGATTTATTGATAGTTTTTTGTTTTGTTTTTGTTTTTGTCTTTGTTTTGAGACAGGATCTCACTTTGTTCTCCAGGCTGGAATGCAGTGGTGTGATGTTGGCTCACTGCAGCCTTGACCTACCAGGCTCAAGCGATCCTCCCACCTCGACTACCCAAGTAGCTGGGACTCCAGGTGCACACCACCATGCCTGGCTAATTTTTTGTAGTTTTCATAGAGACAGTGTTTCATGTTGCCCAGGCTCATCTCGAACTCCTGAGCTCCAGTGATCCTCCCGCCTTGGCCTCCCAAAATGCTTGGATTAGAGGGATGGGCCACTGCACCCAACCTATTGATAGCTTCTTTATTCTATTCTATTGGTCTGTGTTTTTATGCCAGTTCCGTGCTGTTTTTGTTTTTGTAACTGTGTAATAATAACACATGGAGAGATGGAATTTCACTTTTGTCACCCAGGCTGGAGTGCAATGGCACAATCTTGGCTCACTGCAACCTCCGCTTCCTGGGTTTAAGTGATTCTTCTGCTTCAGCCTCCTGAGTAGCTGGGACTACAGGCGCCTGCCACCATGCTCAGCTAATTTTTGTGTGTGTGTGTGTGTGTTTTTTTTTAAGTAGAGATGGGGTTTCACAATGTTGGCCAGGCTGGCCTTGAACTCCTGACCTCAGGTGATCTGCCTGCCTGGGCCTCCCAAAGTGCTGGGATTACAGGCATGAGCCACCATGCCCGGCTGAATTATGGTGTATTATTATTTTTTTAGACAGAGTTTCACTCTGTCACCCAGGCTGGAGTGCAGTGGTGCAATCTCGGCTCACTACAACCTCTTCCTCCAAGGTTCAAGCAATTCTTGTGTCTCAGCCTCCTGAGTAGCTGGGACTAAAGGCACGTGCCATCATGCCCGGCTACTTTTCTGTATTTTTAGTAGAGATGGGGTTTCACCTTGTTGGCCAGGCTGGTCTCTTAACTCCTGACCTCAGGTGATCTGCCCACTTAGACCTCCCAAAGTGCTGGGATTACAGGCATGAGCCACCACGCCTATCCTGGAGCATAGTTAGAACCCAGTGCAAAGAATCTAAGAACCATGATAAAACTACAGGAGCTGATAGCCAGAATAACCAGTTTAGGGAAGAAGAAAACTGACCTGATAGAGCTGAAAAACTCAACACAAGAAATTCACTGTGCAATCACAAGTATCAATAACAGAATAGGCCAAGTGGAGAAAAGAATCTCAGAGCTTGAAGACTATCTTTCTGAAATAAAACATGCAGACAAAAATAAAGAAAAGAGAATGAAAAGGAACTAACAAAACCTCCAAGAAATACGGGATTATGTAAAAAGACATCCTATGACTGATTGGGGTACCTGAAAGAGATGGGGAGAACAGAATCAAGTTGGAAAACATTCTTCAGGATATCATCCAAGAGAACTTCCCCAACCTAGCAAGACAGGCCAAAATTCAAATTCAGGAAATCCTGAGAACCCCAGTGAGATACTTTACAAGAAAACCCCAAAACACACCATCGTCACATTTGCCAAGGTCAAAATGAAAGAAAAAGTGTTAAGGGCAGCCAGAGAGGCCAGGTCACCTAAAAAAAGTAAGCCCGTCAGACTAACAGCATATCTCTCAGTGGAAACCCAACAAGCCAAAAGAGATTGGTGGCAAATATTCAACATTCTTAAAGAAAAGAATTACCAACCCAGAATTTCATATCCAGCCAAACTAAGCTTCATAAATGAAAGAGAAATAAGCTCCTTTTCAGACAAGCAAATGCTGAGGGAATACATCTCCACCAAGCCTGCCTTGCAAGAGCTCCTGAAGGAAGTACCTGATGTGGAAAGGAAAAACCATTACCAGCCACTACAAAAGCACACTGAAGTATACAGACCAGTGACACTATGAAGCAACCACATAAAACAAGTCTGCAAAATAACCAGTTAGCATCATGATGACAGGATCAGATTCACACATAAAAGTATTAACCTTAAATGTAAATGGACTTAATGCCACAATTAAAATACATAAAATGGCAAGCTGGATAGAGTCAAGCCCCATTAATGTTCTGTCTTCAAGAGACACATCTCACATCCAAAGACACACATAGGCTCAATATAAAGAGAGGGAGGAAAAATGGAAAACAGAAAAAAGCTGGGGTCACAATCCTGGTTTCTGACAAAACAGACTTTAAACCAACAAAGATAAAAAAAAGAAGGCCATTACATAATGGTAAAGGGTTCAATTCAACAAGAGCTAACTATCCTAAATATAAATACATCCAATATAGGAGCACTCAGATTCGTAAAGCAAGTTCTTAGAGACCTTCAAAGAGACTTAGATTCCCACACAGTAATAGTGGACACTTTAACACCCCACTGACAATATTAGATCATCAAGACAGAAAATTAACAAAGATATTCAGGACCTGAACTCAGCTCTGGATCAAGTGGACCTGATAGATATCTACAGAACTCTCCATCCCAAAACAACAGAATATACATTCTTCTCATTACATGGCACTCTAAAATTGATCACATAATTGGAAGTAAAACAACCCTCAGCAAATGCAAAAGAACTGAAATCAAACTGCTCAGACCACAGCACAATCAAGTTAGAACTCAAGATTAAGAAACTCACTCAAAACCACACAACTATGTGGAAATTGAACAACCTGCTCCTGAATGACTCCTGAGTAAATAATGAAATTAAGGCAGATGTCAAGAAGTTATTTGAAATTAATGAGAACAAAGAGACAACGTACCAGAATCTCTGGGACACAGGTAAAGCAGTGTTAATGGGGAAATTTATAGCACTAAATCCCCACAACAAAAAGATCTCAAATCAACAACTTAACATCACAACTAAACTAGAGGCCAGGCATGGTGGCTCATGCCTGTGATCCCAGCACTTTGGGAGGCCGAGGTGGGTGGAGTGCTTGAGCTCAGGAGTTTGAGACCAGCCTGGCTAACATGGTGAGATCCTGCCTCTACTAAAAATACAAAAATTAGCCTGTCATGATGGTGCAAGCCTGTAATCCTAGCTACTTGAGAGGCTGAGGCAGGAGAATTGCTTGAACCTGGGAGATGGAGGGTGCAGTGAACCAAGATCGCACCACTACACTCCAGCCTGGGCAACAGAGCGAGACTCCATCTCAAAACAAAAAAACAAAAAACAAAACAAACAACAACAACAAAAAATTAGAGAACCAAGAGCAAACAAATCCCAAAGCTAGCAGGAGACAAGAAATAACCAAGATCAGAGCAGAACTGAAGGAAATAGAGACATGAAAAAACCCTTCAAAAAATTAATCCAGGAGTTGTTTTTTTTTTTTTGAAAAAATTAATTGACTGCTAGCTAGACTAATAAAGAAGAAAAGAGAGAAGAACCAGACACAATCAGAAATGATAAGGGGGATATCACCACTGACCCCACAGAAATACAACCAACCATCAGAGAATACTATAAACACCTCTATGCACATAAACTAGAAAATCTAGAAGAAATAGATAAATTCCTGGACATATACACCCTCCCAAAACTGAACCAGGAAGAAATTGAATTCCTGAATAGATCAAGAACAATTTCTGAAATTGAGTCACTTATAAATAGCCTCCCAACCAAAATAAGCCCAGGACCAGATGGATTTATAGCTGAATTGTATCAGAGGTACAAAGAAGAGCTGGTACCATTTTTACTGAAACTATTTCAAGCAATTGAAAAGGAGCGACTCCTCCCTCATTTTATAAGGCCAGCATCATCCTAATTCCAAAACCTGGCAGAGATATGACAAAAAAAGAAAACTTCAGGCCAATATCCCTGATGAACATTGATACAAAAATTCTCAATAACATTAATACTGGCAAACCAAATCCAGCAGCACATCAAAAAGCTTATCCACCATGATCAAGTTGGCTTCCTCCCTGGGATGCACCGTTGATTCAACACATGCAAATCAATAAATGTAATTCATCACATAAACAGAATGAAAGATAAATGATTATCTTGACACAGAAAAGGCCTTTGATAAAATTCAACATCCTTTATGTTAAAAACTCTCAATAAACTAGGTATTGAAGGAACATACCTCTAAATGATAAGAGCCATATATGACAAACTCACAGCCAGTATCATACTGAATGGGCAAAAGCTGGAAGCATTTCCCTTGAAAACTGGCACAAGACAAGGATGCCTTCTCACCGCTCATATTCAACATAGTATTGGAAATTCTGGCCAGGGAAATCAGGCAAGAGAAAGAAAAAGCATATTCAAATAGGAAGAGAGGAAGTTAAATTATCTTTGTTTGCAGGTGATGTGATCCTATATCTAGAAAACCCCATTGTCTCAGCCCAAAAGCTTCTTAAGCTGATAAGCAACTTGAGCACAGTTTCAGGATACAAAATTAATGTGCAAAAATCGCTGGCATTCCTTTTCACCAACGACAGACAAGCAGACAACCAAATTATGAATGAACTCTGATTCTCAATTGCTACAAAGAGAATAAAATACCTAGGAACACAGCTAACAAGGGAAATGACTTCTTCAAGATGAACCACAAAGCACTGCTCAAAGAAATCAGAGAGGACACAAACAAATGGAAAAACATTCCATGCTCATGGATAGGAGGAATCAATATCATGGAAGTAGCCGTACTGCCCAAAGTAATTTATAGATTCAATGCTGTTCCCCTTAAACTACCATTGACATTCTTCACAGAATTAGAAGAAACTATTTTAAAATTCATATGGAACAACAAGAACAAAAAGCCCAAATAGCCAAGACAATTCTAAACAAAAAGAACAAAGCTTGAGGCATCATGCTACCTGACTTCAAAGTATACTACAAAGCTACAGTAACCAAAACAGCATGGTACTTGGACAGAAACAGACACATAGACCAATGGAACAGGATAGAGAACTCGAAAATAAGACCACATAGCTATAACCATCTGATCTTCGACAAACCTGACAAAAGCAAGCAAAGGGGAAAAGATTCCCTTTTTAATAAATGGTGCTAGGAGAACTGGCTAGTCATATGCAGAAAGTTGAAACTGGACCCCTTCCTTATACCTTATACAAAAATTAACTCAAGATGGATTAAAGATTTAAATATAAAACCCAAAACTATAAAAACCCTAGAAGAAAATCTAGGCAGTACCATTCAGAACATCAGCACTGGCAAAGATTTCACAATGAAAATGCTAAAGCACAGCAACAAAAGCAAAAGTTGACGAATGGGATGTAATTGAACTAAATAGCTTCTGCACAGCAAAAGAAACTATCATCAGAGTGAACAGACAACCTACAGAATGGGAGAAAATTTTTGTACTCTATCCGTCTGACAAAGGTCTAATATCCAGAGTCTACAAGAAACTTAAACAAATTTACAAGAAAAAAAACCCATTAAAAGCTGGGCAAATGACATGAACAAATGCTTCTCAGAAGGAGACACACATGCGGCCAAGCAAACATGTAAAAAAAGCTCAACATCACTGATCATTAGAGAAATGCAAATTAAAACACAATGAGATAATTAAGATGTCAAGAAACGACAGGTGCTGGTGAGGTTGTGGAGAAAAAGGAATGCCTTTATACTGTTGGTGGAAGTGTAAATTAGTTCAGCCATTGTGGAAGACAGTGTGGTGTGATTCCTCAAAGACATAGAGGTAGAAATACCATTGGGCCCAGTAATCCCATTACTGGTTATTTACCCAAAGAAATATAAATCATTCTGTTATAAAGATAATGCATACATATGTTCATTGCAGCACTGTTCACGATAACAAAAACTGGAATCAACCCAAATGCCCATCAATGATAGACTGGATAAAGAAAATGTAGTACATATGTTATGCCCAGACCGTTAGTTCCTTAAAGAAGACTACCAGAGTCCAGAGTCAAAGCCAAGCGGCAAGGATCTTTACTACAAGTTCGAACCTGGTCCCTCCATTCCACAGCATACAAGAGGGCCCTGAACAATGCGAGTGTTTGCTTTTTATAGCCTGAAAGTTACAGGGGAACAAAGGAATTCTTTTGGTTCCCGCTCTTTCAGTAAAACTTTGAACGGCTGTCCCTTTATCGGAGACTTTCCTGGTGGTGTTTGTACTAGGCTCAGGAAGTTTGAGAGATATATGGCGATATGTGATAGGATGGGAGGATGGGATGTGTTTGTACTGGGCTTGTTTGTTTTGAGCCCAGGGCTGAGGAATGTGCCCGGCTCCTTTCACATATACACCATGGAATACTATGCAGCCATAAAAAGTAACGAGATCATGTCCTTTGCAGGAACATGGATGAAGCTGGGAGCCATAATCATCAGTAAACTAACACAAGAACAGAAAACCAAACACTGCATGTTCTCACTTATAAGTAGGAGCTGAATGATGAGAACACATGGACACATCGCGGCGGGGTGTGGGGGAACAACACGCACTGGGGCCTGTCAGGAGGGTAGGGAGAAAGAAAGCATCAGGAAGAATAACTAATGGATGCTGGGCTTAATATCTAGGTGATGGGATGATCTGTGCAGCAAACCACCACAGCACACATTTACCTATGTAACAAACCTGCACATCCTGCACGTGTACCCCAGAACTTAAAAGTTGAAGAACAAAAGATTTTTGTAAAAAAAGCAACTTCATTTTGTTGATCCTTTGTATTTTTTTAAGTCTATTTTGTTTAATTCTGCTTTGATCTTTATAATGTCTTTCCTTCTACTTATTTTGTGTTTGTCTTGTTCTTGCATTTTTTAGTTCCTTAAGGTTCATTGTTAGGTTGTTTATTTGAAGTCTTTCTCTTTTTTTTTTTTTTTTGATGTAGGCATTTACTGCTATATATTTCCCTGTTAGCACTGCTTTTGCTGTGTTCCATAGGTTGTGGTACATTGTGTTTTCATTTCTGTGTGTTGCAATAAATTTCTTAATTTCCTTCTTAATTTCTGCATTGACTTTTTTTTTTTCAGGAGCATGTTGTTTAATTTCCATTTATTTGTACCATTTCCAAAGTTTCTCTTGTTATTAATGTCTGTTTTATTCCATTGTGTTCAGAAAAGTTACTTGATATTATTTTGATTTATTTGAATTTATTGAGACTTATTTTGTGGCCTAACATATGGCCTATCCTGGAAAATATCCTGTGTGCTAATGATAATATTCTGTGTGCCGATGAGAAGAATATATACTCTGTAGCTGTTAGATGAAGTGGTCTGTAAATGTCTGTTAGGTCCATTTGGTCTAAAGTGAAATTTAATTCCAATGTTTCTATGTTGATTTTCTGGCTAGATGAGCTATCTAATGCTGTGAGTAGGTGTATGTGTGTGGGTTTTTTTTTTTTTTTTTTTTTTTTTTGAGACGGAGTTTTGCTCTGTCACCCAGGCTGGAGTACGGTGGCATGATATCGGCTCACTGCAACCTCCACCTCCCAGGTTCATGTGATTCCCTGCCTCAGCCTCCCAAGTAGCTGGGATTACAGGTGCCTGCCACCATGCCCAGGTAATTTTTGTATTTTTAGTAGAGATGGGGTTTCACCATCTTGGCCAGGCTGGTCTCGAACTCCTGATCTTGTGATCCACCCGCCTCGGCCTCCCAAAGTGCTGGGATTACAGGCGTGAGCCACCATGCCTGGCCTGCTGTGAGTAGGTTTTAAAGTACCCAAATACGACTGTATTGGAGTCTGTCTCTTCCTTTAGATCTAGTAATATTTGCTTTATATATCTGGGTGCTTCAGTGTTGGGTGCATATATATTTAGAAATGCAATATTCTGTTGATGAATTAATTGCTTTGTCATTATATTATGATCTTCATTGTCTTTTTGCTGTTGTTGTTTGCTGTCTTATCTTTTAAGTAGGACATTTAATCCATTCACAGGTAGGGTTATTATTGAGATATTATTATGAGATGTGAGGACTCATTCCTGAAATGAATCCTCTCCATTTTTGTTTGGGAGAGACTTTATTTCTCTTTTATTTATGAAAGATTCCTTGGCTGGGTATAGAATTCTTGTTAGGCAGGTTTTTGTTTTATTTTCCTCTCAGCACTTTGAATATATCATCCCATTCTCTCCTGGCCTGTAAAGTTTCTGCTGAGAAATCCTTTGTTACTCTGATGAGACATCCCTTGTATGTGACTAGGCACTTCTCTCCGCCTTTAACTTTTGACAGTTTGACTATAATGTGACAGAAGACCTTTTGGGGTTGTTATCTATTTGTGGGTGTCTCAGCTTCCTGTATCTGGATGTCTGAATGTCTTGCTATACTTGGAAAGTTTTCAGTCATTATTTTGGTAAATAGGTTTCTTATGCCATTGATCTTCTCTTCACCTTCTGGAGCACTGAAATCCATATATTTGGTTGCTTTATGATGTCCCATGTGTCATGTAGACTATGCGTTCTTTTTCATGGTTTTTTTGGTTGTTGTTTTCGGGGTTTTTTGTTATTGTTGTTTGACTGAGAACATTCCATATGCTGATGAGAAGAATGTGTATTCTGCAGCAATTGGATGAAATGCACATATATTTATTTTTGTTTGTTTGTTTTGTTTTTTAATTTTTAAAAAAACGAGATGGGGTCTTGCTATGTTGACCAGGCTGGTCTCGAACTCCTGGCCTCAAGTGATTCTTCCATCTCTGCCTCTTAAAGTGCTGAGATTATAGGCATGAGCCACCATGCTTGTCCGTGTTTTTATGCTTAAGTGATCCCTTTATCATTATATAATGACTTTCTTTGTTTCTTTCTTTTTTTCTCCACATTGTTTTCCATAGTGGCTGTACTAGTTTATATTCCCACCAGCAGTGTAGAAGTGTTCCCTGTTCACTGCATCCACGCCAACATCTATTGTTTTTTGACTTTTTTTTACTATGGCCATTCTTGCAGGAGTAAGATGGTATCGCATTGTGCTTCTGATTTGCATTTCCCTGATCATTAGTGATGTTGAGCATTTTTTCATATGTTTGTTGGCCATTTGTATATCTTCTTTTGAGAATTGTCTATTCATTTCCTTAACCCACTTTTTGATGGGATTGTTTGCTTTTTTCTTGCTGATTTGAGTTCATTGTAGATTCTGGCTATTAGTTCTTTGTCGGATGTATAGATTGTGAAGATTTTTCTCCCACTCTGTGGGTTATCTGTTTACTCTGCTGACTCTTCCTTTTGCCATGCAAAAGCTCTTCAGTTTAATTAAGACCCAACTATTTATCTTTGTTTTTATTGTATTTGCTTTTAGGTTCTTGGTCATGAAATCCTTACATAAGCCAATCTCTAGAAGGGGTTTTCCAATGTTATCTTCTAGAATTTTTGTAGTTTCAGGTCTTATATTTAAGTCCTTGATCCATCTTGAGTTGATTTTTGTATAAGGTGAGAGATGACAATCCAGTTTTCATTTTCCTACATGTGACTAGCCAATTATCCCAGCACCATTTGTTGAAAAGGGTGTCCTTTCCCCCTTTATGTTTTCATTTGCTTTGTCAAAGATCACTTGGCTGTAAGTATTTCAGTTTACTTCTGGTTTCTCTATTCTTTTTTATACCAGTACCACACTGTTTTGGTGGCTATGGCCTTATAGTATAGTTTGAAATCAGGTAATGTGATGCCTCTAGATTTGTTTATTTTGCTTAGTCTTGCTTTGGCTATGTGGGCTCTTTTTTGGTTCCATATGAATTTTAGAATTGTTTTTTCTAATGCTGTGAAGAATGATTGTGGTATTTTGATGGGAACTGCATTGAATTTTTAAATTGCTTTTGGCAGTATGGTCATTTTTACAATATTGATTCTATCCATCCATGAGCATGGGATGTGTTTCGATTTGTTTGTGTCATCTATGATTTCCTTCAGCATTGTTTTGTAGTTTCCCATGTAGAGGTCTTTCACCTCCTGGGTTAGGTATATTCCTAAGCATTTTATTTTTTGCAGCTATTGTGAAAGGGGTTGAGTTTTTTATTTGTTTCTCAGCTTGGTTGCTGTTGGTGTATAGCAGAACTACTGATTTGTGCACATTAATTTTGTATCCAGAAACTTTGCTGAATTATTTTATTAGTTCTAGGAGCTTTCTGGAGGAATTGTTAAGGTTTTCTAGGTAAACAATTATATCATCAGCAAACAGTGACAGTTTGACTTCCTCTTTACTGATTTGGATGCCCTTGATTTATTTCTCTTGTCTGATTGCTCTGGCTAGGTCTTCCAGTACTATGTTGAAGAGGAGTGGTGAGAGTGGGCATCCTTGTTCCATTTTTCAGAGGGAATGCTTTCTACTTTTCCCCATTCAGTATTATGTTGGCTGTGGGTTTGTCAAAGATGTCTTTTATTGAGGTATGTCCCTTGTATGCCGATTTTGCTGAGAGTTTTAATCAAAAAGTGATGCTGGATTTTGTCGAATGCTTTTCCTGCATCTGTTGAGATGATTATGTGATTTTTGTTTTTAATTCTGTATATGTGGTGTATCACATTTATTGACGTGCGTATATTAAACCACCTCTGCATCCCTGGTATGAAACCCACTTGATCAAGGTGGATTGTCTTTTTGATATGTTGTTGGATTCTGTTAGCTAGTATTTTGTTAAGGATTTTAGCATCTATATTCATCAGAGATATTGGTCTGTAGTTTTCTTTTTTGGTTATGTCCTTTCTTGGTTTTGGTATTAGGGTGATAACTGGCTTCATAGAATGACTTAGGAGGGTTCCTTCTTTGTCTATCTTGTGGAATAGTGTCAATAGGATTGGTGCCAATTCTTCTTTGAATGTTTGGTAGAATTCTGTTGTGAATCCGTCTGGTCCTTTACTTTTTTTTGTTGATAATTTTTAAATTACCATTTCAATCTTGCTGCTTATTATTGGTCTGTTCAGGGTATCTAATTCTTCCTGATTTAAGGTAGGAGGGTTGTATCTTTCCAGGAATTTATGCATCTCTTCTGGGTTTTCTAGTTTATGTGCATAAAAGTGTTCATAGTAGCCTTGAATGATCTTTTGTATTTTTGTGGTATCAGTTGTAATATCTCCTGTTTCATTTCTTTTGAGTTTATTTGGATTTTCTCTCTTCTTTTCTTGGTTAATCTTGCTTATGGTCTGTCAATTTTATTTATCTTTTCAATGAACCAGGTTTTTGTTTCATTTATCATTTGTGTTGTTTTTTGTTTTAATTTCATTTAGTTCTGCTTTGACCTTGGTTATTTCCTTTCCCCTGCTAGGTTTGGGTTTGTTTTATTCTTGTTTCTCTAGCTCCTTGAGGTGAGGCCTTAGATTGTCTATCTGTGCTCTTTCAGACTATCTGATGTAGGCCTTTAGGGCTATGAACTTTCCTCTTAGCACTGCCTTTGCTGTATCCCAGAGGTTTTGATAGGTTTTGTCACTATTGTCATTCAGTTCAAAGAATTATTTAATTTCAATCTTGATTTCATTGACCCAGTGATCATTCAGGAGCAAGTTAGTTAATTTCCATGTATTTGTGTGGTTTTGAAGACTCCTTTTGGAGTTGATTTCTGTGGGGGTCTGTCTTGCAGACTCTGATTCAATGACAGATGAATAACGTACACTGACACAGATATTATGCTTGTCAATCCGGCCAAGGGTCCGGGCCACTTACAGACTCTAAGGAGAGTGCTGTCAGCCACAGCCCTGACTCTCTGGCCCTCCTGGCATTTATTCAGTACACATTAAATGACAGAAGTCTCAAGTAAACACCATTAGAGGGTAATCAACCTGGTCTCCTTCCACTCCTGCCCCCCACTGCCTACCCCCTCCCAGCGCTATCCTGCCTGCAAATGATCAAAGGTTAGTTTTAGAACCACATGAGTAAACAAGCTATTTAGATAAACTACTCTACATTCCTGTTAATTACCTTTGCTATAGCTCAAAGAGGATTAGGCTGCCTTCAGCCATAACTCTGTCCTGAAGCTTTTGCAAAAACCTTTTGGCCTTCCAAGAAGGTTTGTGTTTTATTTTATAATTTTCCCCACCATTCTGACTGAACCCCTACATCTCTCCCTTTTCTGTTTTCTGCATTGGGTCTTATTGATTGGAGAGTGCAGATGTATGCAGCAACAGGTTTGTCAGGAGTGGCAGTGATTGCTCTTATTCTGGCTTTGCATCCTAGAATTAGTAAATAACATAAGACAATCATGAGTATAATTAGCAACATTCTCTGCTAGTCAAAGAGTGACCCCCAGGAGTGGGGGTCTAACCAGGAGAGATGATCTTGCATACCCTTCCATATGGCTGTTTGTTGGGTGTGTAGATCTATAGTGTGAAGGGATTCTAAAATTTTAGTTTTAAGTTGCTTTACATCTGCTGTTAAATTCCCCAGAGGTGTTGTTTCACCTCATCCCAACTATGCATTGATTGATTCCATGGTAGAGAAGTGACACAGATATGCTTATGCTCCCAGTTGCAGCTTAATTGCTGTTGGAATGCCAGTGCATCTTGTGGCTCCCCCACATATTTTAAAGCAGCCTCAAGGGCTTGCAGACGTGCAAGAATTTTTTGATCTATACTCTGCTATAAGAGAAGTTCATTAGACACGTTTTTGGCCAGATTATCTACAAAGGCAGCTGTTTATACTGACTCAGTAATAGATGCCACAGCAATGCTAGCAGTTGCTAGGATGACTATGGCTGAGACTATAAAGGCCATAAATGTAACTATGAATCTTTTGTGTCTGACCTGGGACAGGGTACGCTCTAAGGTGGCAAGGGCAGAGGATCCTTGCCAATCACATGTCAAATTGACTGGTAGGAATGCCTCAGATTATCTCCTTAGTACCATGACACTAGTAATATTTAGATCAGATATATTGTAATTAGTGATACATGAGGTGAACCAAGTCTGTCCCTGCACCCGGGTCACAAATGTGGAGTTTTGGGGTGAAATAGAAATATTGGTTCCCATAAGGAAAACATGGATGGGTAGTGCAAATCAGTTACTAATCAGCGTAACTGATCAGTATGAATAAAGGTTATAGTATAGTTGTTACCGGAATTATGATATGTTCCATGCCAGGTGTCAAGGGAGGTGCCAAGATGTCCCAGGTGCCATAAAGTGTCTTGGGGTGGCATGGAATTTACTTGGGGTCTGGGATATTGCATCGCCCCATTGGCCCAAATCATAGGGGAATGGGACATGGCTACAAAACTGTGATTGATGCCTTGACAGAGGAGGACATTAGTAAGGCTGCCCTGCAAATGGCCATGGGGACTCCAGTCTAAGATGTTATAATTGCCTAACTGGAGGCTATGGGCTTGTCCCCTGTGACAGACCTCCCAGCTGAAGTAAAATCCAGTACTTTCCCAGTTTTGTCCTTTAGCACAGGAAGGAATGTTTGGGAAAGTGGCATTGATTGCATTACCTGGTTTGAGGCTACCTGTAGCTAAGGCTGTTAAGGCATTTTCTTTGCCATGATATGGTCATAATTGTGTTTGGGCAGATACACAGTAAGTGTTAGAACCTTTATAACTTACACACAGTGGGAAGATAGTGGAGTGATATGTAGTGTTATCTGGCACCTTAGTCCAATGTATGCCATTACTGAGGGACCCCACTGGGGGTAAATCTATCCCTCCTAGCCAAGCACTTATGTTATTATAGGCTGGGAAGGGGATGTCTGCCCAGGTGACAGGGCGAAAGAAAGGCGGGTCTAAGATAAGAGCCAGTAGAGTGTAGCAGGTACAGTTTGCAGACAAAGCAAGAGCATAAAAAGGATCAATACCCTATGTGAGTTGCAATGTACAACAGAGAGCATAGGAAGGAACAAATTATCTGAAGTAAATGGTGTCTGTGTCTGGAGCAGAATTCATTCAGCCTCCTGAGTTGTCCTCTTCAGCATCCCCCAGGTGACGTCCGGGGCTTGTGTCATCCATGGAAGCCTCATCGTCTGGGGCTGTGGATCCTGTAGGGTCAGTTCCTTCATCTCCGGTACCAGGTTGGATCCTAGCCACACCATGGTATGGTTTAATGCATCATGCTGGAATTCAAAGAGGACCTGAGGGGGTATGGACACAAGCCTACCCTCTTCCCCACATTAACAATTCATTTGGATCACACCATTCATTACTGTTTACATCTTTCCATAAAACTGCAGGCTTTATGTCTTGAGAGGTTTTAGCAAAGTGCTTTTCTACAGCTGATTGAAATTTGTCATCTAAATTTAGAAAATTAAGGGTAAATAAGGCTTGTGCCAATAGTGTTGGAGGGTGTTTACTCATACTCCCCCTCTTCTGGCTGTTTTCTGAGCATATTTTTAAGGGTGGAGTGGGCACGTTCTACTATGGCTTGTCCTTGGGGGTTATATGGGATGCCTGTGGAATGTTGGATATTCCACCTGTGACAAAATTGTTGAAATTGTGAGCTGGCATAAGCTGGACCATTTTCAGTTTTAATTTTTTAATTTTTTAATTTTTGTGGGCTGCCCCATAAATGCAAAAGTTAAAAGATGTTTAATGATATACCAAGTGGACTCTCTAGGAAGGGTGTGTGCACTAATTAGATGAGTGTTGGTATCAACAGATACATGTACATATCTAAGTTTTCCAAATTCAGGGACGTGTGTAACATCTGTTTGCCATAACTGATGAGGTTCTAATCCTCTAGGGTTAACACCTGTGGAAGGAGGCCAGGGAGCTGACAATCTGGGCATTGTGGGATAATTTGTTTAGCCAGCCCCTGAGTAAGTTGAAATTGTTTAGATAAATTTCTCCAATTTTGGTGGAAAGATTGATGCAATTGGGTGGCTTGGTCAAGCAGTGATGTCATAACTTGTAGGTCTTGTTCATTGCCATAAGCCAATGGGCCAGGCAGAAAGCTGTGGCCTGGAATGTGTGTGATAAAAATAGGATGTGTACATTGATCTAGGAATTGCTGAAATCAAGGAAAAGAGCACACAGGGTGGGCTCAAGAGCGGACTTAATTAAGGCTGTTTTGAGGGTTCTGCAATAAATAAACAGTGTAAGCCAAGTCATTTACAATATTTATGGGCTGAGTGGAAAAAGTTTCTAAGGCTAGTATCAGGGCCCCAGTCTCAGCTCTCTAAGTGCTAGTAAACCCAGATCAAGTGATTGAATTATGTGGTCTCTACCAAACTGCTGCTTTTCCATGTTTACCAGAACCATCAGTAAACAATGTTAAAGCATTAGGTATGGGGGAGTGAACTATTTTTGTGGGTAAGATTACCAGGGTATGAGATAAGAAATAAAGGAGTTTATCAGCAGGAAGTATGTGCTCTATTTGTCCTGTGTAATCAGAGAAAGCTATTTGCAGATTAATAGATACTGGCAATACTGCTTTGAATTGCTTTTTACTTAAAGGAATCCTGATGACATCAGGGTCATAACCTAGTGACTGATTGCATTGTTTGTGGCCTGAATAGATGACTTTAGTAAGTAACTGACTATAGGGAGATAGTGTTTTAGTCCCGGTATGTGAGCAAAAAACCCATTCTAGGAAGCATAGCCCGGGGGCCATCTGTCCTATTAACCCTGTAGGGGAGTGTTTGGTGAGAAAGATAAAACAATTGGATTGAATAACGTGGATCAATGCGATCTAGCTGCCCCTGAGAGACGGCTTGTTCTATTTCCTCAATTTCCCTTTTTGCTGCAGGGGTTAAATATCTGGGAGAATACCGGGCTGGTTTGCCTTTTAAGATAGAAAACAGGTTTTGTAGTTTATCAGTAGGAATCCCCAAAGTGAGGTGGAGCCAGTTAATATTGCCCAGTAATTTCTGATAATCATTTAAGGTGTGTAAGTTGCTAGTCTTTAATTTAACCTTCTGAGGTCTTACTGACTGGAAAGTTAATACGTACCCAAGATATTTCCAAGGAGAGGACATTTTTACTTTTTCAGGTAAATGATTAAATCTCTTAGCTGTGTATTTCTTTACGACAGAGGAATGTAAATTTAAAAGTATTGGCTCCGTTGGGGCTGCTAGTAGAGTATCATCCATAAAATGAATAATCTTGCAATCAGGAAATTATTTTCTACTAGGGAGCAAGGCTTGATTTACATGATACTGACACATGGCAGGACTATTTAGCATTCCTTGAGGAAGCACTTTCCAATGAATTCGACAAGCTGGCTTTTCTTTATTGATAGCTGATATTGTAAATGAATTTTTTCTCTGTCCTGTTCTGCTAGGGGAATCATATAAAAACAATCTTTTAAGTCAATAATGATTATAGGCTAATCTTGAGGAATTGCCGTGGGGGAAGGGAGCCGCTGCTGAAGTGGTCCCATAGGTTGCAAATTGGCATTAATAGCACGTAGGTCATGCAAAAGTCTTCATTTCCCAGACTTTTTGGGAATGACAAAAATGGGCTGTTAGATAATTCGACATGCCCAGCTTTCAATTACTCTTCAACTAATTCATGGGCCCTCTGTAATTTCTCTCCCTTCAGAGGCCACTGTTCTACCCAAATTGGATCTTGAGAGAGCCACATCAGGGGTAGGGGAGGAATAATAACAGTGGCCATTGTTTGAAAGGGGTCTGCAGAGTAACCCCCCATTGGGCTAATAGGTCCCATCCCCAAAGATGAACAGGGATGGCCATGATTAGAGGTTGTATAACTGCCTTTCTTCCTTCTGAATCATAGCATGTTAAGGGGGCGTGTGCTCTGCTTGGCTGTGTGTGCTCTGCTTGGCTGTGTGTGCTTCCATGATGCTGACAATTTTCTGTTTATGACTGACCCAAAGCCAAGTTTCTGGCCAGTTTTGATCACTAATGATTGAAATGTCCGCCCCTGTGCCCAGTAAGCCAGTAAAATTCTTATTTCCAATTTCTTCATGGGTCCTTGATCAGTGATTAATTGATTCCAATATACTCCTGTGGCTCCTGTGCTCCCAAAACTTCCCTTTCCCCTTTCCTTTCCATACAGACTGGGGACCCAGTATGATAAAATCAGTAACTGAGCTATCTTTGATCCAGGGGGAAGAATATGCAGACCTTTACAGTCCATCATAACCAATATCTCTCTGTGATAATCACTATCAATTACCACGGTGAGCACATTAATTCCTTTACTAGATAGGCTAGACCACCCTAGGACTAATCCCACTGTTCCTGGAGGCAGCAGGCCCCAGATCCCGGTTGCAACCCTTTTAGGGCCTTCTCCTTCTTTTAGCATTAATTTGTTGAGGCAGAGTAAGTCCAGTCCTGTGCTCCCTGTGGTGGCTGCTCCGAGAGAGAGGACTGTGGGCTTCCCATCTGATCGAGGAAAGCTGCTGGCATTGCCCCAGTTGCGAGCAGGGCCTGGGGCTTGCTCCTACTGAAGTTGCCTGACTGGTTTTTTATGGGGTTGGCGTTTTTATCAAATTTACACATGCACTGATTTGCCCAGTGTTTCCCCTTCCTACATTGGGGACATATAGAAGAGGGTTCTTTCCCTGAATTACCTTGGTCTCTACTATGGGAGCATTCCCTCTTCATATGACCTGGATCTCCGCATAGAAAACAATTTGGGTTTCTCTCCCTTTTCACTTTAGGAGGCCTTAATGCCATAGCCAATATTTTGGCTTTGTTTGTCTCAGTTCCTACCAGCTGACACGCTCATAGAAGCTCCCCAACTGTGGCTGCCTTTCCTTTGATTGCCTGCATTGCCTGCTGCACATTAGCGTTTTCAAAAGACAGTTGCAACGATAAGATATCAGCAGCTTGGGTGTGACTAGTATGTCTCTTAATTGCCTGGGTTAACCGATTGATAAACTCAACAAATGGCTCTTGAGGCCCTTGTCAAACATTTACGAAAGATCCCTGTTGAACTCCACTTTTGGGAATTCCGTCCCAAGCCCTGAGAGCACACAAAGACACTTGAGCATAGGCCTGGGGATCAAAATCTAGTTGTTGTACATTGGCATGAGGACCCCTCCCTTGGAGCATATCAGCTGTTATGTCTTGGCCGGCCACCTGATTCTGGTTGGCTTGTTCGTACAACTCATTGTATTCTGCCTTCCAGAGGAGGTATTGGCTAGGCTACAAAGTTGTTTTAGCTAGCATTGACTAGTCCCATGGGGTCATATGCAAGTGGCCTGCCAAGGCCTTAATCATTCCTTTCGTAAATGGGCTAGCGGCTCCATTTTCTTTAACGCTTTTTCTTGGCTCTTTATAAGGTTAAAAGAAACAAGTTGTGGCCAGGTGCGGTGGCTCATGCCTGTAATCCCAGCACTTTTGGAGGCTGAGGCGGGTGGATCACGAGGTCAGGAGATTGAGACCATCCTGGCTAACATGGTGAAACCCCATCTCTACTAAAAATACAAAAAATTAGCCGGGCGTGGTGGTGGGCACCTGTAGTCCCAGCTACTCGGGAGGCTGAGGCAGGAGAATGGTTTGAACCCAGGAGGCGGAGCTTGCAGTGAGCCGAGATCGCGCCACTGCACTCCAGTCTGGGCAACAGAATGAAACTCCGTCTCAAAAAACAAACAAACAAACAAACAAACAAAAAAACGAGTTTATGTACCTGATTGCTATGTCGGTCTTGCATTACCGGGCAGGCTAAAAGCTCCCCCTCTAATCTAATGCTGCTTGCTTAAGACAAGGCCCCATAGCTGGAGTGTGTTTCTTGTCTTTTTTCTTACTTATTGGAGGAGGGGGCTCAGGCAAAACCTCCATTTCCTCTTTGTTATTTTGGCCCGGTGATGGTGGGGCTGAGGGAAAAGGAGGCAGTAAGGTAGGCGACATTTCCTCCTCCTTCCCCTTTTTAGGCTTTTCTGTGTATAATGGGACCAAAGCTGTCCTTACTAGAGCCCATAGTGTTAAAGATGATGCTGGGACCTGTTGCCCCTGTGCATAATGCTGTTCAAGATTTCTCCCCACTTGTTCCCAGCATTCTACATCTAGCGTGCCTTCTTTCGGGAACCATGTGTTATGGTTTACTACAGTTTGCATTAGGTCTCTTAACTGAGCCTGTGAAACGGGCTCCACTAGCCTTAAGCAGCTGTTTCAACACTTTTATATACTGTTTCTGTTGAGCTAATAACTGTTGTCCCATGATGAAACCTCAGCCTGAACTTGGAGATCCCAAGCGGGCACCAATGACTTACTGATTACTCACTTGACCACATGGTCCTTTTCACTTTCATTTCAAGGGGTCCGTCATGCTTCCTTTGCAGTGTTGGTCACATCGGGGTCACCACCTGTGGGGGTCTGTCCTGCAGACCCTGACTTAATGACAGATGAATAACGTACACTGACACAGATATTATGCTTGTCATTCCAGCTTGAAGGTCCAGGCCACTTACAGACTCTAAGAAGAGTGCTGTCAGCCCCGGCCCTGACTCGCTGGCCCTCCCAGTATTTATTCAGTACACATTAAATGACAAAAGTCTCAAGTAAACACCATTAGAGAGTAATCAACCTGGTCGCCTTCCTCCACTCCCCTCCCCACAGAGCGTTATCCTGCCCACAAATGATCAAAGGTTAGTTTTAGAACCACATGAGTAAACAAGCTATTTAGATAAACTACTCTACATTCCTGTTAATTACCCTTGCTATAGCTCAAAGAGGATTAGGCTGCCTTCAGCCATAACTCTATAACCATAACCTTTTGGCCTTCCAAGAAGGTTTGTGTTTTATTTTATAATTTTCCCCACCATCCTGACTGAACCCCTGCAGATTTCCAGTTTTATTCCACTGTGGTCTGAGAGAGTGCTTCATATAATTTCAATTTTCTTAAATTTATTGAGGCTCGTTTTGTGGCCTATCAATCATATGGTCTATCTTGGAGAAAGTTCCATGCACTGTTGAATAGAATGTTTATTCTGTGGTTGTTGGATGGAATGTTCTGTATGTATCTCTAAGTCCATTTGTTCCAGGGTATAGTTTAAATCCATTGTTTCTTTGTTAACTGTCTTGATGACCTGTCTAGTGCTGTCAGTGGAGTATTGAAGTCCCCCACTATTATTGTGTTGCTGTCTATCTCATTTCTTAGATCTATTAGTAATTATTTTATAAATTTGGGAGCTCCAGTGTAGGTGCATATATGTTTAGGATTGTGATATTTTCCTGTTGGACAAGTCCTTTTATCATTATATAATGTCCCTCTTTGTCCTTTTAAACTGCTGTTGCTTTTTTTTTCCTATTAATTCCTGCCACATTATTTTTAATTATGTACAAAGATTTAAGACGTCACCCAGGGACCATTTCACCCACTGCTCTGTTTGGCCCCCAGTCTTTTGTCTCTCTCTTCAGCAATAGTGAGGCAGATACCCTTTCCTTGGGGAAGAGAAATCCATGGTTTGTTGCCCTTGCCAATAACAAAAATGTTGGAAAGTTGAGTAGCGAAGCTGTTGCCATTGACATCTTTCATGTGAACCACGTCAAAAGATCCAGGGTGCCTCTCTCTGTTGGTGATCACACCAGTTATTCCCAGGTTAGCACCTCCAGTCACCATACACAGGTTACCAGTGTACCAGTGTTGAACTTGATGAAAACAGTAATCTTACCAGTCTCCAAATCAGTCTGAATGGTATCATTTACCTTGATGAGGGGATCAAGGTAGCGGATGCTGTGAGCATCATGAGTCACCAGATGAGGGATTCCTTTTGTGCCCACAAAGATTTTTCTCACTTTGCCCAATTTGTACTTAGCCTCCTCGGGTGTAATACGATGTACAGCAAAGCGACCCTTGGTGTCATAGATCAGATGGAAATTATCTCCCGTCTTGTCAATGCTGATGACATCCATGAATCCAGCAGGGTAGGTTATATCAGTTCGTACCTTGCCATCAACCTTAATGAACCCCTGCATGCAAATCTTTACTTTATCTCCTGTCAGGGCATACTTAAGTCTGTTCCTTAGGAAAATGATGAGGGGGAGACACTCTCTCAACTTGTGAGGACTGGTGGATGGACAAGGAGCAAACACACTGGTCAATTTATCCAGCATCCAATGCTTTGGAGTTGCTACCTACTTCAGATGCTTCTTGGGACCACCAGCCATGGCTGCATTAGGCAAGGAAAGAGGACCTCTCTTCCGGTGTGTGTAAGAATTCTAAACTGCTGTTGCTTTAAAGTTGGTTTTGTCTGATATAAAAATAGCTACTCCTTCTCACTTTTGGTGTCCATTTGCATGAAATGTCTTTTTCCACCCCTTTACCTTAAGTTTATATGAGTCCTTATGTGTTAGGTGAGTCTCTTGAAGGCAGCAGGTGATTGGTTTGTGAATTCTTATCCATTCTGCCATTTTGTATCTTTTTTTTTTTTAAAGACGGAGTCTCGCTCTGTTGCCCAGGCTGGAGTGCAATGGCATGATCTCAGCTCACTGCAACCTCTGCCTCCTGGGTTCAAGCAATTCTCCTGTTCAGCCTCCTGAGTAGCTGGGATTACAGGCGCTTGCCACCACGCCTGGCTAATTTTTGTATTTTTAGTAGAGACGGGGTTTCATTATGTTGGTCAGGCTGGTCTCACAAACTCCTGACCTCGTGATCTGCCCGACTCGGCCTCCCAAAGTGCTGGGATTACAGGTGTGAGCCACCACACCTGGCCCATTCTGTATCTTTTAAGTGGAGCATTTAGGCCATTTACATTCACTGTTAGTATTGCGATGTGAGATACCATTCCATTCATTGTGTTATTTGTTGCTTGTATGCCTTGGTTTTTTGTTTTTGTTTTTTAAGTTGTATTTTGTTTTATAGGTCCTGTGAGATTTATGCTTTAAAGAGGTTCTGTTTTGATGGGTTTCCTGGATTTGTTTCAAGATTTACAGCTCCTTTTAGCTGTTCTTGTAATGGTGGCTTGGTAGTGGTGAATTCTCTCAGCATTTGTTTGTATGGAAAAGACTATCTTTCCTTCATATATGAAGCTCAGTTTCACTGAATACAGAATTCTTGGCTGCTAATTGTTTTGTTTGAGGAGGCTGAAAATAGGCCCCAATCCTTTCTAGCTTGCAGGATTTCTGCTGAGAAATCTGCTGTTAATCTGATAGGTTTTCCTTTATAGGTTACCTGGTGCTTTTGTCTCACAGCTCTTAAGATTCTTTCCTTCATCTTAAATTTAGATAACCTGATGGCAGTGTGCCTAGGTGATGATCTTTTTGCGATGAATTTCCCAGGTGTTCTTTGTGCTTCTTGTGTTTGAATATCTAGGTCTCTAGAAAGGCCAGGGAAATTTTCCTCGATTATTCCCCCAAATATGTTTTCCAAACTTTTAGATTTATTTTCTTCCTCAGGAATGCTGATTATTCTTAACTGTAGACTTCTTGGAGGCTTTGTTCACATTTCTTATTTTTTCTTTGTCTTTGTTGGATTGGGTTAATTTGAAGACATTGCCTTCGAGCTCTGAATTAATTTCTTCTACTTATTCGATTTTATTGTTGAGACTTTCCAGAGCATTTTGCATTTCTGTGTTTCCATTGTTTCCCTGCAGTTTTGATTATTTTTTATTTATGCTATCTATGTCACTGAATATTTCTCCCTTCACTTCTTGTATCATTTTTTTGGTTTCCTTACATTGGGCTTTGCCTTTCTCAGGTGCCTCCCTGATTGGCTCAAAAACTAAACTTCTTAATTCTTTTTCAGGTAAATCAGGGATTCCTTCTTGGTTTGTGCCCATTGCTGGTGAGCTAGTGTGATTTTCTGGGGGTGTTAATGAACCTTGTTATGTCATAGTACCAGAGTTGGTTTTCTGATTCCTTCTCATTTGGGTAGGCTCTGTCAGAGGGAAGGTCTAGGGCTGAAGGCTGTTGTTCAGATTCTTTTGTCCTGCAGGGTGTTCTCTTGATGTAGTACTCTCCCCCTTTTCCTATGGATGTGGCTTCCTGAGAGCCGAGCTGAAGTGATTGTTATCTTTCTTCTGGATCTAGCCACCCAGCAAGTCTGCCAGGCTCCAGGCCGGTACTGGGGGTTGTCTGCACAGAGTCCTGTGATGTGAACTGTCTGTGGGTCTCTCAGCCAGGGATACCAGCACAGTATTTGGGGTGTCTCCTGGGTCCTGCAGGAGTAATCCGCTTCCTTCAGAGAGTCTGTGGGTCCCCTTGGGTTTCCTGATTTAGTTCTGCAGTTGTTCTGGAGCAAAAATTAATAATCCAAGCCTCCACATGCTGCTCTGTCCATCTGATCGGAGCTGCAGTCTAGTGCTACCTCCCATCTGCCACAATTCCACAACTCCACCCTTTGTTTCTTTTTAAAGTTTTTGACTTAATGTCTATTTCATCTAAGTATAGCTACTCCTGCTTTTTTCTTTTTTTTTGGTTTCCATGTACATGGAATTTCTCTTTCCATCCCTTCACTTTCAGTCTGTGTGTCATTATAGGTGAAATAAGTTTCTTATAGGTAACATATAGTTATGTTGTAAAAGTTATTAAGAAATTATTTTAGGCAGATAGAGAGGAAAAGAGGTCCTTGGGAAGTTTTCATTTTTTATTAAGGAGATTATCCTTTCCTAGTGGTGTCTTCTTGGTTGAAAATTAGTTGACTGTTATATACTTGGGTTTACATCTGGGTTCTGTTTTGTTCCATTGGTCTTTGTGTATGTTTTTATGTCACTATCACATTGTTTTGAATTACTCTGGCTTTATAATGGATCTTGGGATCGGGTAGTGTGATGCCTCCAGCTTTGTTGTTTTGCTTAGATTTGCCTTGGCTATTTGTGGTCTTTTGTGACTCCATATGAAATTTTTGATTTTTTTCTATTTGAAAAATGTCATTGGAATTTTGACAGATTGCATTGAATGTGTAGTCATCCATTTTTGAATGGTATTTTTGCTTGATGTAAAATTTGAGGTTTTTATTTCAGTATTTGAAAAATGCTGTTACATTGTCTTCTTGCTCCCATTGTTTCTAACTGGAAAGTCAGCCATTACCTCTGTTATTTCTCTACATTTAATACATTGCATGTCACTTTTTTTTTTTTTTGATACGGAGTTTCACTCTTGTTGCCCAGGCTGGAGTGCAATGGCGCGATCTTGGCTCACTGCAACCTCCGCCTCCCAGGTACAAGTGATTCACCACGCCCTGCTCATTTTTTTGTATTTAGTAGAGACAGGAATTCACCATGTTAGGCTGGTCGCAAACTCCAGACCTCAGGTGATCCACCCGCCTCGGCCTCCCAAAGTGCTGGGATTACAGGCGTGCGCCACTGTGCCCGGCCAATGTCACTTTCTTCTGAGTATTTTGAGTATTTTCTATCTTTGATTTTCAGCAGTTTGACTATGATGTGTGTAGGTTTGAGTTCCTTTTGATGTATTCTTGTGGAAGTTCCCTAAGCTTCTTGGATTTGTAGGTTGATGTTTTTCATGAAATACAGGAAAATTTCAGGCACCATTTCTTAAAGAACTTTTTTTTCTGCCCTATTGTCTTTCCATTCTCCTTAAAACCGCATTTTCAGGCCGGACACAGTGGCTCACACCTGTAATCCCAGCGCTTTGGGAGGCTGAGGTGGGTGGATCACTTGAGGTCAGGAGTTCGAGACCAGCCTGGCCAACATGGTGAAACCCCATCTCTACTAAAAATACAAAAATTAGCCAGGTGTGATGGTACGTGCCTGTAGTCCCAGCTACTCCGGAGGCTGAACAAGGAGAATCACTTGAACTCGGGAGGTGGAGGTTGCAGTGAGCCGAGATCGCACCACTGCACTCCAGCCTGGGTGACAGAGAGAGAGAGAGACTCTGTCTCAAAACAAACAGAACCATACATTTTCCTTTAATTCTGTAAACACTTTTGTTTCTTTGTACATATTTAAAATAGCTGCTTTAAAGTCTTTGGGGCATCTCAAGGTTAGTTTTTGTTGACTTTTTTCTCTGGACTCTGGGTCATAGTTTCCTTTCTTTGCATGTCTAGTGGTTATTTATTTATTTATTTACTTATGAGACAGGATCTAGCTCTGTTTTCCAGGCTTGTCTTGAACTCTTAGCCTCAAGTGATCCTCAGGAGTAGCTGGGATTACAGGCATGAGCCATCACACCCAGCTTGTAATTTTTTACTGTATTCTTTATATAGTGGGTGAATTGTAACAGATTGTGAATTCTGTTGGCTTGTTCTGAAAAGTTGATAGTTTTTATTCATGTAGGCAGTTCAAAGATAATCATCTTGAATATGTGGTAAGTGCGTGCCAGGTTTATTCTGAGTCTAATTTAGTAGAACATAACCTCCATAATTTCCCCCTGTGCATCGTATGGGTTTAGTTTTATGCTTTGTGGGCCTTACTCTAGGGCACAATTCTTCATTCTCAGGGGGCCTTTCTGGTGTCTAAGCTGGATGTCTGGAGTATCAGGTGTTGGTGCTCCACTCTAGCTGGGCTGGGACTCCAGCATCCTTCAGCACTTCTTAGCTTCTAGTATCTCTGTTCTCTTTCAACTTAGTAGCTACTGCTTTCTGGCAAATTGCATCTAGTGTTGCACTGTACATAAGCCCTTGGCAAAGACCTCACAGGGAACTCTCTCACATGGGCTTTTGCAAGATAATGTCAAGCCTGACAAGAAAAAAATGTGTCTCTTTTAAGACCCAATTTCAGTGTATCTGCATCTACCATGCTTTGAGTTATTATGAAAAAGTGTTGGAAAAAAAAACCCCAAATTATGAGCTAGCCTCTGTACAGCTTTTTCCCTCTTGATCTTGTAGATTCCAGCCATTGTGACTGCCCAGAACTCTGATCTCTCCCTGCTCAGCTCAGTGGGAGCACTGTGGTCTGCCTGGATGCCACTCACTGTGCTAGAGTCAGGGTAATGTCCTTAGGCAGACAGCCAGGCATTCATGTGACTTACATCAGGAACTTTCCCTCTATTGGGGGTGACTGTCTTGTGCTGCATTTTGTCTAATGTCTAAAAGAAATTGCCTTACATATATTTTGTCCAATTTTACGGTTAAGGCAGGTAAGCTAGTCAGGTAGTAGTTACTCTGTTATATCAGCAGAAAGCTGACAATCCTAGGAGGTACCTAGCCTCTAGCTTGAATATCCGCTCATCTTCAAGACACGAAGATCTGCTAGCTTTGCTCAAAGTATCTGAATACAGAGGAAACATCCAGTGAGTGCTTTTTAGATGCAATGTTTATAAAGTATAAATATATATTTAGTAAATATTTGATAAACTAATGATAAGCCATTATAGCTTATACCATTTTCCATTTCTCAACAATTCAAATAATCACCGTATACTATGCTTTATGTCTTGCTTTGCTTTTCTGTAGGAAAACTTTGGACCTTATTGAGAAGAGGAAAACACTTAATTGGGCAGAAGTCCTAGTGGCACCCACCAGAGCTCTACTGCATTCAGACACTGTTCACACACTGACCATTCATGTGTGTTCAGCATCTGAACTTGGCCTTGTGACGTAGAGACCCTGATGAAAGCTAATGTTTCTGTTTTCATGAAAATATTCAATCTAGGGAACACCTTAGAGGAAAAAAGACTTTTAGGTAAGATTGGTTTGGAAATTGGGAATGACCCAGCTTGTGCCTATATATGTGGGCCTGCAATCAACTTCTGTGGTAGGAGTTGCCTACCTGAAGGGAAACTTTTTACATAGGATTTAAAAAAATGATACTAATTTAAAAACAAACATTTTAAATATGTTCAAAGCTAGTGAAAGTAAAAATAAACTAATTAATATTACCCCAGTATTAAGAATTTAGCACACCTACAACCATCTGATCTTCAACAAACCTGACAAAAACAAGCAATGGGGAGAGGACTCCCTATTTAATCAATGGTGCTGGGAGAACTGGCTAGCTGTATGCAGAAAATTGAAACTGAACCCTTTCCTTACACCTTCATACAAAAATTAGTTCCAGATGGATTAAAGACTTAAATGTAAAACCCAAAACTATAAAATCCCTAGAAGAAAATCTAGGCAATACTATCTGGGACATAGGCACAGGCAAAGATTTTATAATGAAAATACCAAAATCACTTGCAACACAAGCAAAAATTGACGACTGGGATCTAATTGAACTAAAGAGCTTCTGCACAGCAAAAGAAACTATCACCAGAGCAAATAGACAACTTACAGAATGGGAGAACATTTTTGCAATCTGTCCATCTGACAAAAGTCTAATATCCAGAGTCTACAAATAACTTAAACAAATTTACAAGAAAAAACCCCATTAAAAAGTGGGCAAAGGACATGAACAGACACTTCTCAAAAGAAGACATGCATATGGCCAACAAACCTATGAAAAGAAGCTCAACATCACTGATCATTAGAGAAATCCTAATCAAAACCACAATGAAATACCATCTCACACCAGTCAGAATGGCAATTATTAAAATGTCAAAAAAAAATAACAGATGGTGGCGAGGTTGTGGAGGAAAAGGAACACCTTTACACTGTTGCTGGGAGTGTAAATTAGTTTAATCATTGTGGAAGACAGTGTGGCAATTCCCCAAAGATCTAAAAGCAGAAATACCATTTGACCCAGCGATACCATTGCTGGGTATATATCCAAAGGAATATAAATCATTCTATTATAAAGATACATGGATGCGTATGTTCACTGCAGCACTATTCACAATAGCAAATACGTGGAATCCATCCAAATGTCCATCAATGATAGACTGGACAAATAAAATACTGTACACACATATATATATATACACACCATGAAATACTATGCAGCCATAAAAAAGAACAAGATCTTGTCATTTGCATGGATATGCATGGAGCTGGAGGCCGTTATCCTTAGCAAACTAAGGCAGGAACGGAAAACCAAACAGTGCATATTCTCACTTATAAGTGGGAGCTGAATGGTGAGAACACATGGACACATAGGGGGAACAACACGCCACTGGGGCCTGTTGAGGAGGGGAGGGAGAGAATCAGGAAGAATAGCTAATGGATGCTGGGCTTAACATCTAGGTGATGGGATGATCTGTACAGCAAACCACCACACCACACATTTACCTATGTAACAAACCTGCACATCCTGCATATGTACCCCTTAAAAGCTGAAGATAAAAAATTGTTTTTTAATGGTTTCTACCTGTAATCTCACTTTGGGAGGCTGACGCAGGAGGATCGCTTGAGCCCAGGAGTTTGAGACCAGCTTGGGCAACAAACAAAGGGAGATCCCATCTCTACAAAAAATTAAAAATTGCTGGGCACGGCGGTTTACACCTGTAATCCCAGCACTTTGGGAGGCCAAGGTGGGAGGATCGCTTGAGTCCAGGAGATCAAGATCAGTTTAGGCAATATAGTGAGACCCTGTCTCTACAAAAAAAATTTAAAAATTAGCCAGGTGTGTTGGTGTGTGCCTGTAGTCCCAGCTACTTGGGAGGCTGAGGTGGGAGGATCACTTGAGCCTGAGAGGTCAAGGTTGCAGTGAGCCATGATCATGCCACTTCACCCCAGCCTGGGTAACAGAGCGAGACCCTGTCTCCAAAAAAAAAAAAAAAAAAAGACACACACACACAAAGTTTCTTGATATAGTGTATTCATAAATATTTTTTATTCTGTCTCTTAAGACCCAAGTGAAAGGATAATAAATTTTAAAAATATATAAATCAATGCAAACAAAGAGAATTGGAAAAGAGACAATTCTAGATGAAAGATTTCAACAAATTTTCAGAAGACAGAAGACAAAAGCAGCAGCAACAGACGTAACAGGGTGGAGAAAGCCATGATATAATTTATGCAAAAGAGGATAGTGATGAAAAGTGAACTTGAGACTCAGAGCTGATAAGCACAAAAAGGGGCATACCAGCTTTTTGAACAGCGGCATGCAGCTGTTCTACATATGCACTAATAAACCATGAGACAACCATGGTTTATTAGTCCATATGTAGACTAGCTGCAACTCTTCATCTCTGCAAACTTCTGCAAAGAATTCCTAGCACCTATACCCCAAGCAAGGGTCCAACTTCTCATCTGATTCGCCTTAGAGCAGAGGTCTGCAAAGTGGCTCAATCCCTCTTCTTACAAATAAGGTTTTATTGAAATGCATCCTGTCTATTCATTTACATATTATCTATGGTAGAATTGCAAAGTTGCAACATAGACCTTATGGCCTGGAAAGCCTAAAATATTTTCTGGCCCTTTACAGAAAAAAGTTTGCTGGCCACTGCCCAGAGTAGAGCCTACCAGAGGAGCTTCACCTACACTCTCAGAGCTTCTTCAATAAATGTTTTAGTATCATCTTTCCCTAAAACTAAATAGACCATTAGGCATCCTAGATGCATGGAGAAAATCATTATGAAAGGGAAAATCCAAATTAAATAGGCAAAATAATTAATAGAGAAAATAACTCAAGAAAAAATAAGAAATGTTTTTTAAAACTAATTGGTATGCTCAATGACAAAGGGAACTCTATTCTCACATTTCTATAAGGTTATTATTTCTTTGGAAAAAAGAGAATTTATGTTTGTTTCTGATTGGTGAGTGGCAAGAGTTCAACATCGCCAGGTGTGGTGGCTCATGCCTGTAATTCCAGCACTTTGGGAGATTGAGGTGAGTGGATCACTTGAGGTCAGGAGTTTGAGACCAGCCTGGCCAACATGGTGAAACCTTGTCTCTACCAAAAATACAAAAATTAGCCAGGCGTAGTGGCATGTGCCTGTAATCCCAGCTATTCGGGAGGCTAAGGCATGAGAATCACTTGAATCTGGGAGGCGAAGGTTGCGGTGAGCAGAGATTGCACCTGGGTAACAGAGTGAGACCTTGTCTCAAAAAAACAGAAACAAAAGAAAAAAAAAGTTTGACATCAGTTGCTCCCCCCAGCCCAAATTTTCTCTTTTCCTTTTTTTTTTTTTTGAGACAGGGTCTTGCTCTGTCGCCTAGGCTAGAGTGCAGTGGTGTGATCATTGCCCACTGCAGCCTCTACCTCTTGTTCAAGTGATCCTCCTGCCTTGGCCTCCTGAGTAGCTGGGACCACAGGTAAACACCACCATGCCTGGCTAATTTTTGTTTTTGTTTTTGTTTTTTTTTGTAGTGATTGATAGGGGTTTCACTATGTTGCCTCAGCTGGTCTCTAACTCCTTGGCTCAAGCAATCCTCCCATCTCAGCCTCCCAAAGTGCTGGGATTGCAGGTGTGAGCCACCGTGCCCAGCCTGTTTCCATTTCTTAAGTGAGTGCAATACCTGTATTAAAAACCAATTGCATGTGACACTATTCTTTCCCAACACTTGAGGCTTGACAAGTGAGGGGTAAGCAATTTTTCTTTTGGTAGGCTGCCTAAGTAGATAAGTAAGTATCTGCCTTGCCAAATACTCGACCCAGCAGATGCATTGCAAGGTCTAGATTCCGGGAAGAAGGCAGCAAGCTTGATTGTGATTGCAGGTCCAGGTTACAATGTGTTCTGTATTCTGGCTCTACTGACAATAAAGCTGTTAATGTTACCTCCATCTATCTGGCTGCAGTTTATAATTTGAATCAGATCTCTAAGGAATACGGCATGTGATTTCTCAGCCTACTTAATCCTGAACACATGCTATGTTGGCTGTGACTTGAGCTCAGGCCCCCAGATGGCAAGTGAGAATTCTATTTTCTTTCTTTCTTTCTTTTTTGAGATGGAGTCTTGCTCTGTCACCAGGCTGGAGTGTAGTGGTGCAATCTCAGCCCACTGCAACCTCTGCATCCCAGGTTCAAGCAATTCCCCTGCCTTAGCCTCCTGAGTAGCTGGGACTACAGGCGTGCACCACCGCACCTGGCTAATTTTTTGTATTTTAGTAGAGACGGGGTTTCACCATGTTGGCCAGGATGGTCTCGATCTCCTAACCTCATGATCCACCCACCTTGGCCTCCCAAAGTGCTGGGATTACGGGCGTGAGCCACCACACCCAGCTGAAAATTCTACTTTCTAATCTAACAAATAGATGATATGAGAAGGCGGTATATTTATTCATAAAATAAAAGTTGCTATATGAAGGGAGCAATCAGAGAACAAGAAAAAACCTTCAAAATTTAAAATATAGTTGTAATGAATTATTTAATATTAGAGTTAAAAGATATAATGTTGGAAAACTCTCAAAGAAGACAAAGCCAAAAAGGAAAGAAAGGGGGGGGGGGGGGAAGAGCAAAAAACATAGCTGAGAAAATTAGTCTAAAAGGAACAGTATCTACAGATTTAAGAGGACAAATAAACTAAAGGGGAGAAAATTAGTAAAGAAAATTCTCCAGAGCTAAGGACACAGATTAAATAAGCCTACAACACACCCTGCAAAATGAATTTTATTAATTTTTATTAAAACAATAGAGATGGGATCTTGCTTTGTTGTCCAGGCTGGTTTTGAACTCTTGGCCTCAAGCAATCCTCCCACCTCAGCCTCACAAAGGGCTAGGATAACAAGTGTGAGCCATGGTGCCCAGCTGCAAAATGAGTTTTTTAAAAAAGATTCACATTAAGGGACATCGCTATGAAATTTTAGAATACCAGAAATACAAAAAATATCCTAAAGTCTTCTAGAGGGGAAACACAGATCGTATACAAAAGAACAAAAATCATAATTGTATCAGTCCACTTAACAGCAACAGCACAGGCTAGGAGACTATGAGAAGCTTTCAAAGGGAAACTTTTCAACTTAGAATTCTAGACCCGGCTATCAATCATGAGACTAAAGACGTTTTCAGACATCCAATAATTCGAAAACTTTGTCCCCATGCACCTATTCTTAGGAAGTTATGGCAGGATATGCTCAAGCAAACCGAGAATTTTAAGCTAAAAGGAGAAAAGTATGGATGCCAGAGATGGACTCTGGATCCAGCCAGAAATGGGGAAGGAAAAGTCTGGAACAACTTTGCAGCAGCCCTGGAAAACGAATCCACTTTGATACAAAACTAATGGGGAGGAGGGGCTGGGATAGAGGAAGAGGGTGGGGGAAGACTCCAAAGAGCGAATGATATAAAAGAACATTCCAAAGGAATTAAAGTACACAAGAAAACATCATATACAGGAACATGTATTTATAGTACACTAAGTATTGGCTCTGATTAAACAATATTTACATAGTTTTATATTATATAAATGCTCATTAAATATATCCATATTGGGAGGAGAGGGGAAGGACATGAAAGCCAAGTCCTTACCTATCATAAAAAAGTCAACAGACATAATATAATTCAATATGTAAGGTCTAGTGTTAACAAATTGTAACAGTATATTCTTTAGAAATATAAATGACCCAAAGAAAGAGCTAAGAATTTAAAGTGGTTGCCTCTACAAAGGACTAGATGGAGAGAGGTGGGATAAGGTATTCTTTCTTTAATTAGCAAAATCAAACTATTAAGTAACAAACTTTATTGAGTTAAAACCTTCATTAATTGTCTTGAAATTACTTTGAATTGTATAAATGGTAAAATGTTAAAGATTCAGTTGACTTTTTACAGTTATGCAGGAATCCACCTAGACTACTTTTCTCCTTTCTGGATAATGTAATATATTTAGATTCTTCACTTAAAATCATGGTTGTTCCCTCATGGGCCATTCTCCAGAAGAACGAGGAGTAAGTCATGTTTTCTCCTATGTGGATGCAACCCAGGAAGGCTGGCTTCACTCATCTGATTTTACTAAGGAAGTTCATACTTGTTATCTCCTTATTACAATTTAAATTATAATAACCAAAGATACGTGACTGACTTAACTTTCCAAACAAATGAGGCCACTACCCTCCCTCCACTACTACCACCCCCCAGCCCAAGTTATCGTCATCTCTCACATGGAACACTATGACCCTGCTCCAATCATTCTATAGGTCATAGTCAGTGATCTTTTAGAAACACAAATTGAATTCTACAAATACAAATCCCTATTCCAGCCCCAGGTATCTTAATCTCTTTAATGGTGCTCTGTTGTTCATAGGACATCCTTAACACGGCCTACAGAAGCATGAATCAGCCCCTATTTCATTGCCTTCATCATTCTCTCATTTGTTCTCCGCCATTCGTAGGAACTGTGAAGCTTCTGAGGGCCACATGCTACTTTATCCAGGGCCTTTGTAAGTGCTTGGTCATCTGTTTGGGACACTCTCCTTGCTTCCCCCTCCCTTCAACTTTTTCCCCTTCATACTTTAAAGCTCAACCACCATGTCCCTAAGGAATAAAATGTGGGAGCAATTTTTTTTTTTTTTTTTTTTTTGAGACAGGCTGGAGTGCAGTGGCACATCACAGCTCGCTGCAGACTCAACCTCTCTGGCTCCAGTGATCTTCCTACCTCAGCTTCTTGAGTAGATGGGACCACAGGTGCATATCACCATGCCCAGCTAATTTTTGTATTTTTTTGTAGAGAAAGAGATTTGCTATGTTGCTCAGGCTGGTCTTGAACTCCTGAGCTCAAGTGATCTGCCCGCCGTAGCCTCCCAAAGTGTTGGGATTATAGGCATGAGCCACTGCACCCAGCCTGCAATTTAAAACAAAAATCATTTCCTATTTCTCAATAGTTCAGACATTATTTGGTATCTGTTATGTCCGTTGCATGTCCTGCTTTATCTGAGAATGTTTCACTTGGAGAAGGAAGCCTTTCTGATCTCCCTCAACCAACCAGACTATGTCAGTGCTACATACTCTCCTGGCTTCTATTACTTTTCCTTTCAAGCACACATCTCAGTTGTTATTAAATTGTGTACTTTGTGGTCATTTCCTGTCTCCACTACTGGAATGCAAACTTACTGCCAATGGGTGCAGCACAGCTCATAGTAGGCACTCAGCAAATACTTGTCAAATGATGGAATCTGCAAAAACTAAAGATAATAAACCAGTGTCAATACCAAAGAAAGAATAAGCCATTGTTTTAGCTCAGGAAAGGAGTATAGAATGTACCATGTGATTCCTTGATCTCCACAATGCAACTCTTCACTTTACTAATTAATTCCCAAGGCCACACTCTATACCTTGCACCCAGAACTGCTCTCAGGAATCTCTTACATCCCTTTCTCTGACCATATCATCCAATTATTCCACATCTGCTGCTCACACTCATACTTGCTCTCCCACTTCATGGAGACTTCTGAGCTTGGATTCTTCCATTTTCTCTGAATCTAGCTCTTCAACTAGAGCTATCCCTGCATCCTGGCTTGATGCCATACTCAATTCTTTGTTGGGAGCTGAGTACTACTGGAGAAAAACAATACAATCATGCAGTTTGGCATCACCACAATTTCTCTACATTGTAGCCAATTACTGATCTTTCTGAACTACAGCCCTTAGTATTATCTTACCCCATTTAAAGCTCTTCCAAATTCCTAAACGTGACATTTTAAATGCTTTATTATTTGCTTCCCTCCCCAGCTTCCCTTCTCAGAATTTCAGTACTCTATATAGTTATAGCTTAGCCGTTGGTAGCCTCCAAGATCCTCCCCTTGCTCTGTGCTGCTCCTACTCTACAGCTTAAATGCTGTTGACTCCAATAGGGTCCCCACCCTGGCTACCCAAGTGTCATGCTTGTGTATATTCCCACCTCTGAACATCACCATCACCTGAATGTCCCACAGGCACTATCAACATATTTAAAATTGAACCTGGTGACTTAAGCCAAAGAAATCTGATAGCTATCCTTGTCCTGATGTTTTTATTTCCTAAATACATTTGCAGATCACTCCAATCTTCATCCCTACTGCCATCATCCTCCTAGTTCAGTCTCTATTTCTGAGACTATTGCATTAGTGTCCTCTTCTTGACATCCTTGTCTTTCCCCTATGTAGCAGAGTGAGCGTTCATCAATCCCTTGAGCCCTTCAACTGCCTATACATTAAAATGATCAAATTATATTACTACATTACTAAAGTTATCAAAATTTCATACTTCTCTCTCCTTTCTATAGCTTCATCTTTTGACATTGTACTACACGCACGCCAGCTCCTCTACTCACTATGCTGCTCCCACTTTCAGAATTCCATCCCCCATCTCCCCACTTAACCCAGCATTCTGATTCACTCTCTCTAATGTGTCTACACAAAACCTAAGTATAGATTTCTTTAAATAAGCTTCCACAAAATAAGCTAAGTGATTTTGTTTACATTTCATTTCACACTTGTTTCAGAAACCCATGGCTTTGTCTATGGCTATGACTATGTCTTCTGACTTCAAAGTTAATACTCTTTTTCACTAACCTAAGTTTTAGTCTTCTACATCAAGCCAGGTGATGTAGAAATAATTAAAACACAATAAAATATCACATTTTCCCTTTTCTACCCAATAGGATGGTAGGCATCACAAAATCTGAGAACACAAAACGTGGATCTTTTGAAAAGGTATAGAAAAAAAATCAGTAAAATTTAGTCATTAAGTAGCCTACATTCAGATCTTAACAGGAGACTGAATAAGAACTTCCCAAGATTAAATCTTCCTTATGGGAGATAAGAACCCAGTTTTGCTTTTGACTCTAGCAATAAGTAGGTATGCAGCTTGGTGATATCAATTCACCTCTTTGAGCCTTAATTTCACCTTCTTAAACCGGTAGTCAGTCCATAGATTCCCAAGATAGGCCAAAGACGGAAATGGGATGGGGCTGTCCATGAACCCCTTGAAATTTTATGCACAATTCTGAATATGAACTTATTCTATTTTCTAAGGAGAGAGATTTCTCGGCTTTCATTATATTCTCAAAGGGGTTAGTAAATTCCAAAGTGATTAAAAACTTCAGATTATTTGTCATCTCTCATATGACTGTATAAATATTTTTAAAACTATGGAATTGGAGATCCATTATTGGTTTAAATTTTATAACAAACTTAGACCATAATAACCTTTTTCTGTTCTTTGCTCCAGGATCTAAATCTAGTAAGGTTAAGGCTAAATTACAATTCTAGGCATGTTATAATCAAGAAAAGCTTACTCTGCTATTTCTTAGCAGAAGAAAGGTCAATGTAAAGGGTTTGATAAAGCAACACTAACTTTTCATTTCAAGTTCTATGTGATTGAGATTTAAACGACTGAAAAAAGTCACAAAAGGGCAAAATTCCATTCAACAAAAACTGTAACACCCTGAAAGCTGTATCATTAAAAAAATCATAGCCTGCAGTCAACTTATTTCAAGCAGTATGTATTACAAAATTACTGACCAACAAAAGGAACTCTGATTATAGGGCATCCTCTGGCATCTAGTTCAACTTCCATTTCCTTACTTTAAATCTCTATCTCCAACTGCCTGCTTGGTTATTTGCCTGAAAAGTGGACCTATCTCCGTACTTCATTATCTCTGTAGTGGTACTCTGTTCTAGTTATACAGGCTCAAGCTACTTATGAATTTGAAAGAGATCCAATATCTCTCAAGCCTACAATAACTTCAGGTAAGAAAACTGATTAAAAATCAGAAAACAACTAGACTCTCCATTTAGAATCAACTACTTATTTATTTTTTTTTTTTTGAGACGGAGTTTCGCTGTGTCGCCAGGCTGGAATGCAATGGCGAAATCTCGGCTCACTGCAACCTCCGCCTCCTGGGTTCAAGTGATTCTCCTGCCTCAGCCTCCCAAGTAGCTGGGACTACAGGTGCGTGCCACCACGCCCAGCTAATTTTTGTATTTTTAGTAGAGAGAGGGTTTCACCATGTTGGCCAGGCTGGTCTTGAACTCCTGATCTCTTGATCCGCCCGCCTTGGCCTCCCAAAATGCTGGGATTACAGGCATGAGCCACCGCGCCCAGCCCCTAGAATCTACTTAAGAACCCAAGGAAAAATACTTGTGTTTTCAATATAAGAAATTTGCAAGGAATAAAAAGACATGAGAAAGCCTACAGAAAGGACCTAAAAAATGACATTTATGAGAAAATAAAAAATTTAAACACTTACTGGATATTTGATATCAAGGAAGAATATTTAAAGATAACCTATTTATGGGGCTGGGCACGGTGGCTCACGCCTGTAATCCCAGCACTTTGGGAGGCTGACGTGGGTAGATCGTGAGGTCAGGAGATTGAGACCATCCTGGCTAACATGGTGAAACCCCGTCTCTACCAAAAATACAAAAAATTAGCCGGGTATGGTGGCGGGCGCCTGTAGTCCCAGCTACTGGTGAGGCTGAGGCAGAATGGCGTGAACATGGGAGGCGGAGCTTGCAGTGAGCTGAGATGGGGCCACTGCACTCCAGCCTGGACGACAGAGCAAGACTCCGTCTCAAAAAAAAAAAAAAAAAGATAACCTATTTATGGATAAAATAAAATGATGCCTGAGACTTGTTTCAAAAAGAGTGGAAAGGGGTGCATGGAGTACAGCTCAAATAAATTTGGTCAGAAATTCAGAATGACTGAAACAGAGGAATGGGTAAATGGAGATTCTCTTAAAGTAAAAATAATTTACAAAATTCTTATAAGAAAAATAATTGTGTACACCGTACCACTCTCAGCAGTGAAGCCATATACAATTGGGGTCTTAAAAACGAAGGGTGGCTTGGTACTCACATCATCATGCAAAACACACAGGAACTTTATGACCACTTAGTCAACAGAGTACCAAACTGAATTTGTTTGGTCAGTGACTTTCTATTACACTAAATTTGCATGTAATTGTTTCTCGGCTAGCACCAATAGGACAGACTGTATTTCAGAAAAAAATTCAAGTGAAAAATTAGTAAAATCAATTTGTAACAAATGCTGCCTATGACAAACATTAGCTATAGGACTAAACAAACTTTGGTTTTAAAATGAGCAAGGCAAACAGCAAAAGGTTCAAACACGTAGGATTTTTATGGGGCAAAAATTACTATCAAGTGTTTCAAATTACATTATTTCAAGTGGGTAATCTGATGAGTTTTATATTTGCAAAAGTAATCTTATTCCAATTATCCATATCCACAGTTCTGAAGATGCAGACCACCTGGACACAGGTAGTGACAAGGATGAATTTTTCTGTGCAACTAAAAGTGGTGTGTAGGGGAGGGAGAACCACATACTTCCCTGGTTAATTTATTTCTAAATAAAAATACGGTAAATTTGCTTGCTGATCATGAAATCTGTATTGAACAAACATCAGCTTGACTTACCTGTTTTCATGAGACAGACTATGGTCATAAAAATCACCTGTGTGCTTCAGTTACCTGAATAATTCAAATACTCAACCTATCAACAGAGTAAGCTACATATTTCTCTCAAAAAAACTCAGCATTTCTTCCATTAGAGATTACTACATCTAGAAAATTCTAGAGATCACTGAATTTTCTGCCATGTGTATTTTGGTATGAACATATTTTTAAAACCAGCCATTCTTTCTTAATAAACAATTTCAATAAGGCTAAAATTTCATATTAACGTACTTAAAAAGTGAAGAGATACTTGAAAATTTTTATATCAAATATAACCTATCTTTTCAAGTCAATATAACAAGATTAATCTATGGTAATTAATCAACACACTATAGAGTAAGACTGAACTTTCTAAATAATAGAACTTTGTAAATCCCCAATATACTTAAAGTTTGATTTTGTATATTTGACTGCCAAAGCTTTAATAGTGTTAAGACCTAACAATTCATCTTGAAGAATCTTCAACTTTCTGAAAATTTTGGTTTGTATATTTAAGAGTTAAGGCTTATATTAACATTTGGCTTCTATTAATAGATAAAATAGGAGCTTAGAATATATAAAAAATTTCAAAACTGATTCCTAAAATTCCTAAATTTCTTTTTCTTTTTTGAGATGGAGTTTCGCTCTTGTTGCCCAGGCTGGAGTGCTATGGCGTGATCTCGGCTCACCGCAACCTCCGCCTCCTGGGTTCAAACGATTCTCCTGCCTCAGCCTCTTGAGTAGCTGGGATTACAGGTATGCACCACCACGCCCGGCTAATTTTGTATTTTTAGTAGAGACGGGGTTTCCCCATGTTGGTCAGGCTGGTCTTGAACTCCTGACTTCAGGTGATCTGCCTGCCTCGGCCTCCCAAAGTGCTGGGATTTCAGGTGTGAGCCACCGTGCCCTGCCTAAAATTCCTAAATTTCTAATGAATGGCAAGCACAGAATTCCATCTATGGCCAACTGAGGCAACAGAAGACTTACTACTGTGTACCTACTTCCTAAAAATTACTCTAAACAGGATTCCCAAGTATGTATACTACAAGGATCCTTTAGGAACTGGTTTACTTCAATAAGGATCATCTCTCTTAATGTCTGATGTTCAATTAGCTTAGAGTAGTGAGACACAATTACTTCAATTCCAGATTTAAATCCCTATCATGACATTAGTAAATTACCAAATCCTTCTAAGCCTGCTATCCTCATCTACAAAATGAGGATAAAATATATAACGAGAGTTTTTGTGAGAATTAAATGACAGCATGCATCACTGTCACGTAAATAGCATTCAAAACTGGCTTTTTACTCACATTTACATTCTTAGTACTCTCTCTGGGCTGGATTTTATTCTTATATTTTCTCTAACCAGTACCCTTTTTGATATATTATTCTCAGAAGTGACCTCAAATCCTTTGTTGATATACATAAACTCCAAGAAGAACCAACCAACCAACCAACCCAATCTAGTTTTGTTCCAGAGTTCACAGTATAAGGAAAAGAGAAACATGTAAGTAAGGGGAACAAAACGAAGAGTGAGAAAACATTTCCGTGAAGAAAGCATTTGAAAGAATTCCACATAGGAAATAGATCCTGAAAAGTTATTTTCATAGTGGTTTAATAGGTGTCACAAAAAGGTATTTTGTGGCAATGTCATTCTTCCTCAAAAATTGAATACCTTCATTTATTTGCCAATTTCATAAAACAGCATTCTGGAGGTCAATTTTTTCAAAGTGATTTAAAAATAAGTAAAACATTTTAAAAAAGAATTAAACTTGAAACAGACCTCATCCACTGTAAATTTTAGGCATTACTATTCCTGAGTGTCAACTATACATATTAAATGATTAAACACCTCCCTCCTGATTTAGTCAAGATATCTGCAGTAAGTAATGTGTAAATGACAACTGTTCCCAAGACTTATGATAAAAGCTTTTAGCATAGAATTATTAGAAAATGAATAAACATCTCAACAAGTAAAATTACTCTTTTCAGCATTAAAAAATAATTTGTGAAAAATGTAGTGAGTGTAATTATGAAGTGTCATATTCATCTCAACTCTAGTTCTAAAATAACCGGACATCATTTTAACCAAGAGAAATGCTGGTTTTCCAAATAACAGGTTACCTTTACCCGAGGTTTAAAGAATAAATATCAGCATCATGACATCACTAGAAAGAAATTGAAGCATACAAGGAATAAACTATAGTTTCTTTTTATATCAAAATGTACTCTTGAAAATGTGTTTGGCACAGTGCTAAATCATATATAGTTAATACTAAATATTGCAGGATACAATAAAACCCTGGAGTTAATTGTTTACACCCTCTTATGGGAATGAAAATAATAGATACCAATTATTCAGAAGTCAGCCTATACAAACTGTATAAACAATATTTTATGTTTTGCTTTGAAAACCAGTGATATAATAAATTTTACATAAAAGACTGTAAAATAATATAAATGGATTTAAACAGATTTTTACAATAAGAAATTCAAATGGAAACAGACAAGTAACAAAGAGAAGTAAAAAAATTTATTGCAGTATTCGCTCCACCAGATTACCTGGGGACCCCTTTTCTTGTATTGTTTTCAGGGTGACCTAATACATCAAAATCTACATTTACAAAAACTCCTTCTGCAGATAGGTCATAGATACTGCATGCTTTTTTTTTTTTCAACAGAATAAATTATATATCCAGGAGATTCTGCCATTTTACAGCCTGGAAAAAACAATGCTTCCCTGGAAACTGGGCTAAGCTAAAGAAAGCCATCCGCTGCTAGGTTAAACTCCAAGAACACTTTATTAAGAACATTAACAGACTAATTTCCAACATTCACTTGTTTATTTTTTTTAAACAGAAAGTTTTTTTTCCAAGATATAAACAATTTTTGTTAAACTATAATACAGTGGGAGTAAAAATGAACTGAGAATCTGTTTCTGCTGCACAACAGCGAAGGGAGCTCCCACAAAAATGTTTGCCCAACATTTCCTTCTTTTGTTCCTGCATCCCAGGTTCCACTTACTCTTCATAAAACTGATTTTTTTTTGCCAGAATGTTGGTATTTCAAGTTTTTCTGCCTTTTAAAAAAATTCCTGTAAATTTGGCTGCATGTACAAATTCATTAGCTGGAAGTCCCATCCTTGGCGGCATACAGGGATCGTAAAGTCTGAACAACTTTATTAGTCAGCTTATTAGCACTCGTTAGAGCAATTTTTTTGTAAATAATGTCTGACTCTTTAATAGTGTCTACCCAAGGCACCAGTTTGCGGCCATCACGGCGCTTAGCCTCAGTCCAGGAGCCACTGTAGGAGCCTGCCATCCACTGAACACTGAAGCCACTGCTGGTTTTCTGCACTACTCTTGCAATTTGTGGTCGATCTTTGTACTTTGGACAGCAAATAGCGATGACATCCATGACGTCAACACTTTCATTCATCTGTGCTGCCAACTCCGTAGAGTCTGAATTTCGTTTTGACCTTCTCAATGACTAAAACATTGGGAGGGGGGAAAAAAGACCAAGTGTTACACAAAAGAATTTTAGTGAAATTATTGTTTTTATTGCTTTTAATCCCTTGACGCCGGGAGTTGGGATTTCCCGGCACACTTCCATTGCCGGCAATGAGACGCACCGTGACCGCCAGCGCCAAGGGGTTAACATATACTTGTAAAACCATATAACTCTTAATTTGTACCCGTGTCTTTACTCTTGTTGATATATAAAATTATATATACATATGAACCATATAGCTACATAAAACTTAGCAACAATAAAAATAACACACATTAATACAATTCAAAGAAAAATTAACCCTTTATGCTGGATAAATCTCATTTCTGTTTTTTTATTGTCTTTTATGTTAAACTTTCTACAAAAGGATGTATAAATGGGTAAGTAGAGAATCTCTATCTACAAAATGTTTTCTCTTTTAAGTATTACATTACTTGGTGTACATTTAATAGACTGACATATATAAGCACATAAAAATCATTTTACGTAATACGCTGCGAAATACGTTGACTCCTCCTCCGCCTCACCCCTGAAGTGCCTCCTCCTCTATCCTCCCCATCACTTTCATCATCTTCTGTCTCTGCTGCTGTATTATTTTTAGGGCTGCCTCCTCCAAGCAGTGAGGTAATTGCTTTGTTCCGAGCATTTGTGCTAGCTGAAACCTCCCCTTCTTCTTCTTCTTCATCAGGGTCCAGATGTTCCATGAGAAGTTTGAACTACAAAAAACAGATATTATTTCAGAATTTTAAGTAAATATTTCAAGCAAGATTGTCAAATTCCTAACTGTTTTCTATGGCAGTAGTTTGGTGTGGGTGAAACAGACGTTAGCCATCATCTAAATTAGGGGCTAGTAAACATTTTCTGTAAACAGCCAGGTGGTAAATATTTTTCATTTTGAAGGTCAAATAGTCTGTCACAACTACCCAACTCTGCCACTGTAGTATGAAAGCAGCTACAGAAAAATAAATGAGTGGGCATGAATGTTTTCAATAAAACTTTGTTTGCAAAAACAGGCAATGGGTTAGATACAAAAACAGCCAGAGTTTTCAGACCCTTGGTCCAAGTCATCAAGCAACCAGGTGATAATTACTGATAGACATTTTCTAGTTATCTCCCCTCTTTGCTCTCTGCTAAGAGGATACAAGAGAAAGCAAAGAATGTTGAAAAATTTTAAATAAGAACTAAAATATTTTTAAATTTTAGAGTAAGGTTTGCAGTCAATGAATAATATGAAAAGCCACTGTGTAGATTGTATTCTTAGTTCAAAAAACCTTATTTTATGTTCAGCTACTTGCTTTAAAGTAGATTTTTAAAAATTTTTTTAAGAAAAATAGAAATGGGGTTTTGCAATGTTGGCCAAACTGGTGTCAAACCTCTGGCCTCGAGTGATCTGCCCACCTCAGCCTCCCAAAGTGCTTGGGAGCCACTACACCTGAAATTAAGTAGATTAAAATATAAAACTTTATTTTTATTTTTTAGGATAGTCCTCTAATTTCAAAAACATTTTAAAAAACTTTTATATTGTGGTAAAATAGAAATATCATAAAATTTGCCAGCTTAACCCTTTTTTTTTTTCTTTTTAAATTGAGACAGGGTCTCACTCTGTCACTCAGGCTGAAGTGCAGTGGCACGATCATGGCTCACTGTAGCCTCCACCTCCCAGGCTTAGGTGGTCCTCCCACCTCAGCCTCCCCAGCAGTTGGGACTACAGGTGCACACCGCCATGTCTGGCTAATGTTTGTATTTTTTGTAGAGACAGGGTCTCACCCTGTTGCTCAGGCTGGCCTGGACTTCCTGGACTCAAGCAAACCTCCTACATAGGCCTCCCAAAGTGCTAAGATTACAGGTATAAGCCAGCATGTCCAGCCTACCAGTTTAACCATTTTAAATGTATAATTCATTGGCATATTGTACAACTATCACCACTGTCCATTTCCAGAGCTGTTTCTTTTTTTTTTTAATCACTGGAAACCACAGCTGTCCTCATTAAACAATAACTCCCCATTCTTTCCTTCCCCGGTCCTTGGTAACCTCTAGTCTATTATCTGTCTCTATTTTTAAAGCACATTTTATATACATACATTTGCATACTTGATAAGTGAGAAAATCTACAAATATATATATTGGCATTACTCATATAAGAACATACGAAAAAGTAATAATATTGGTTATCAGAAAAGAAAGGAACAGAATAGCCAAACACGGTAAGAGAATGACTGCTTGCAGTTTTACCTTTTATGACATATAAGCCATGTATTTTTCTGAATTAAAAACATAGCCCTCTGTATTCCCGGATTCCGCACCTGCGGATTCAACCCACAGTGGATCAAAAACTATTTGGAAAATGCCACAATAAAAAATAACAGCACTGGCCAGGTAAGGTGGCTCATGCCTGTAATCCCAGCACTTTGGGAGGCCGGCGGATCACCTGAGGTCAGGAGTTTGAGACCAGCCTGGCCAACATGGTGAAACCCCATCTCTACTAAAAATACAAAAATTAGCTGGGCGTGGTGGCTGGCGCCTGTAATCCCAGCTATGCGGGAGGCTGAGGCAGGAGACTTGCTTGAACCCGGGAGGCAGAAGTTGTGGTGAGCCGAGATCGCGCCATTGCACTCCAGCCTGGGCAACAAGAGTGAAACTCCGTCTCAAAACAAAACAAACAGCATTACAATAAAAAATACAACTTAAAAAAAATGCAGTATAACAACTATGTATATAGCATTTACATTGTATTAGGTATTATAAGTAATCTAGAAATGACTTAAAGTATATGGGAGGATGTATGTAGGTTATATGCAAATACTATGCTTTTTAAATAATTTTTTTGAGACAGGGTTTCACTCCTGTCACCCAGTATGGGGTGTAATGGTGCAATCTCAGGTCACTGTAACCTCTGCCTCTCAGGCTCAAGCACTTCTCCTGCCTCAGCCTCCTGAGTAGCTGGGACTACAGGTGCACACCACTGCCCCCAGGTAATTTTTTGTATTTTTTATAGATATGGGGATTTGCCACGTTGCCCAGGCTGGTCTCAAACTCCTGAGCTCAAGTGATCCACCTGCCATGGCCTCCCAAAGCATTGGAATGACAGGTGTGAGCCACCTCACGCAGCCTACTATGCCATTTTTTATCAGGCCCTTGAATATCGGAGGATTTGGGTATCCATTGGGGGACTGGAACCAATTTCCCGTGGATACCAGGGGACAACTACAAAACACACACAGGTTTTCCTATAATCTTTCATTTTTGCTAAAATAAAATTATTCGTGGGCTGCTGTTTCCTAAGAAAAAATAATTAGGATGCCATGGGTGCAATGGGAAAGACAAGCTTAAAGTAACTCATTAAAACAAGATAGAGAAAAATTATCTTGATAGTTCATGAAGCTTATATTCAATGTGAAGGAGATAGTTATCTCCCCACCGGCCCCCCACATTTACTTGTCAAAAAAGCCCTTATGAGAAGTAAAAACTTTTGGTTTTACTACTCACATCTAGATACTGTTTTACTATACTCCTTTTCACCTCTTCTGTGATTTTGGAATTAGCCATGTCACTCCGCAGGAAGTCCAGTGTTTGTTTTGGATGAAAATGAACTCCTGTTTTTCGGTTTATCGCTTTATCATATACTTTTGCAGATTCAGATGGAGAGTACTTCTGAATTTTACTGTTTTGGGAAAACAAAACCAAAAACTTTAAAACTATGGAAACAACATATTTGGAGAAATCCAATTATAGGTAGGAAGCACCATATTAATGAAATTAGTTTCTCATATCTATTTTTAATACTATTGTGATCCTAGGACAGCTTCAATACAATTACTTAATACCACCTAACTGGTTTACCTCTTTCTACTAGTTGCTCCCCCACCCCCAACCTATCCATCCTCTATATAGTGGCCAGAATGATTGTTTATAAACCTGTTTCAGGTTATTAACAACTCTGCTTAAAAATCTTTCCAACTCCTTAGCATTGCCTCAAAACCTTACAAGGTTTTAAATTATTTTGCATCTTGCCAACATTTAACATCAAGATATTCCTTATAAGGCCAGGAGCAGTGGCTCATGCCTATAATCTCAGAGTTTTGGGAGGCCAGTGTGGGAGGATCACTTGAGGCCAGGAGTTCAAGACTACCATGAGCAACACAACTAGACATCATCTCTACAAGTAAAAAATAAAAAAAATTAGCTGGGTGTGGTGGCATGCATCTGTACTCCCAGCTACTCAGGTGGCTGAAGTAGGAGGATTACTCGAGCCCAGGAGTTTATGATTGCATAACTGCACTCCACCTGGGCATCAGAGCGAGACCCTGTTGCAAATACAGATATTCCTCTTAAAAATCTGGATTTCTAGTGTCTCCTGAAAAAGTGGGAGCTCTAGCCACATTATGCCCACCCTCTCCTTTGGCAACAAGCTTATGGAAACTTGAGACAGGTCCACTTAAATGACCTCTTTACATGCAACACACTCTTTCCAGTTGGCCATTGACCAGGTAGCCTATTAACATTTGATTTTGTGATTCCTAATCTTAGATTTCAATGAATGTAAAAAATGACCAAAATTCCATGGTTACAGGCAGAAAAGAGGTATCTTTAATGACTACTGGTGGGTAAAACTACAGGGTGTTTATAATAGCTGTACCTTTTCTCTCTCTTACTTTATAGAGTACTTTAAATACTATTTGAGTTCTACTGGAGCTCTGTTTAGTTGGTTTACATCTGTTACTTCAGAGCTCTTTAAAAACTTAAACTTGTAATCTATTTTAAGGTTAGCTTGAGTCTTTTTAAGGAAATCAACAAAATAAGTCCTTCAATTTGTAATGCATTATCACCAAGTATAGGAATATGTTTTTTTCCCTTTAATAAAAATAAATTATGGCATATTACACAATAGAATACTATCCAGCAATAGAAGAGAATAAACTCCTTTTTAAAAAAGGAACATTTCTAACATTAAAGTAAGCATGCAAACAAAACTGGGTTTCATATTTATTATTATTTTTTTAGACAGAGTCTCGCTCTGTTGCCCAGGCTGGAGTGCAGTGGCGTAATCTCAGCTCACTGCAATCTCCGCCTCCCAGGTTTAAGCGATTTTCCTGCCTCAGTCTCCTGAGTAGCTGGGGTCACAGGCGTGCACCACCACACTAGGCTAATTTTTGTATTTTTAATAGAGATGGCGTTTCACCATGTTGGCCAGGCTGGTCTCGAACTCCTGACCTCAGGGGATCTGCCCGCCTCAGCCTCCCAAAATGTTGGGATTACAGGCATGAGCCACCACACCCAGCCCAAATATTTATTATTTGAACAGAGTGAAGTTTTTTCTCTCACTGCTTATGTAACCTTACCTATCAGAAAATCCACAAAGATTCTTCAAATGTTGTTTTAACATTAGAAGTAATAAAATACCCTGGGACACATTTGCAAATTCGATTAAAGGAGCTGAATTTTCTGGCAAACATTTCATCACTGAATTTATATCGTCTTCTGAATCTGAATCTGAATCTGAATCTACACGTTTCCGTGACTTCCGAGGCCTGGAAACTTCTTCTTCACTGTCGCTTGACTCATTTTCCTTACTAGGTGATGATTTTCTCTCTTTCCTTTTGTCCTTTACCATAGACTGAAAGAAAAAATTGTTTGATAAACAATAAAAACAAAATGCCACTAGTAAATATAAGTATGCTCCATTCAACAGCTTGAAAAAGCTTCCTTAAACTAATATTTTATAAACCTCTTGACTTTATATCAACAACTGGATATGTAATCTTAGGGGATAGTTTCTAAAACTAAATAAAATTATATATAATATCCACCCCCTCCCCTACAACCACTCCTTCAAAAAAATCCTTCTGAAATATCATTCAAAGGGAAACAATTTTCTTCTAAGGACAGTAATAAAAGATAGTTATTAAAAGTATCAATTTGGTGCATAGGTAAGTCATTATGAGGAAAAGCAGTAATTATAATTTAACTGAGGAGAATAAAGTAATCTTGGACATCCCAGCTTCGAGCAAACTCTCCTTTTCAAGAACATTTCGGCAAGATAATAAGCAATTTTCTCTGAAGACTTAAATCCTGTTTCTTTGTACTTTATGAAAATGTTAGCTCTTAGAAACAAAGTCAACTGGACTTAAGCAGGTTGTGTGGTGTGTGTGTGTGTGGGGCACATTATAACAAATTTCTTCAAAAGTGGAAGAAACATTTACAAAGATAGCCATACCAGTAAGTAGGTAAAATAAGAGAACATGAGGGCTAAAGCTCCTGGGAAATTATTAACTTCTCAAACTTAAATGTGCATATTAACATCTGTGGATTTTGTTGAAGATGCAGATTCTGTTTCAGCAAATCTGGGTGGGGCCTGAGGTTCTACAGCTTTAATAAGCTCTCAGGTGAAACCACTGCTGCTGGTGTGTGGTCCATACTTCAAGTAGTAAGGGTTTAAGACACCTCTGTAATTCCAGCCCTCAGGAGGCATCTAAAATAATCTGTCTGATTTACTAGTCTGACAAGGCTGAGTTGTGAGCAATACAATTTTATAAAATGAGATCTACTTGGATCATTAGATACATGAGAATATTCAATTTGTAAAGAATTTACTGAGTGCTTACTATATGCCTAGTGCTACACCAGGTACTTTTATAATTAAATAAATTACATTCCTCCTAAAAGTCATGACAGAAACGATGGAAGGTTCAACAAGAAATTTAGCAAAGATTTTGGGCACACATATGCAAACTCTATTACGGTGCTGTAGTTGAGGGATAAGAAAGTCAATGGTGTCATAAATTTTCTGTTTAAGTGTAAATAAGCTATATATTTTCATGTGTAATGTTGTGATTACAGCATTACAAGATTTACAGAATAATGTTTTAAAATGGGGTTTAAATGAATGTATGAATGGATGCAAACACTTAAGGTCAGTGCTTAAAGTGAGAGAAATAAATGTGATGGCTTATCAACAGAACAATCCATATATCTATTTTAGATGTTTCTAAATAGAGGTAAAGTGGCAATGTACATCCTCTCCCAAGTCAAGTATTGCCCAGATTTCATTAAGTTCACTTAGAAAGATTTTATATACTCGTGAAGAGGATAAAAAGAATAATGAGAAACAAAACAGTGAAAACAGCATGCCTGCACTTTGACAGATGGATTAAGAATAGTAATGTGTGTAACTTACCTCCTTGAATGACTGCAGTAGGTTACTACCAGAAACTGAGAGTGTAATGTCTATATGATGCATTATAAACAACGGCTCTTCCTGTGTCTGGTATGGAAAACAGGCTAGATTGTCTGCTATATACAAGAGCATAGTCACGTCTGTTTTCTGTAAATTTTAAGAAAAAGCACACATGTTTAGCGGATAATCTAGAAACCCAACCAAAAAACCTTTTTAAGAAAAAATACAGGGCACTTTCACCTCACTTAATGTTAGACAGAGATAAGCAGACACACACGGAGAGAGTGGGGAGAGACACAGAGAGACAGAGGGAGAGGAGGAGGGAGAGAAATATAGAGGGGGGAAAAAGGGAAAGGGAGACAGGTGTAACGAAAAGGGAAAAGGGGGAACAGAAATGGAATTTTATAAAATAATCTTAGGCCCATTTTGTTTTATTTTATAATGACTTACACTATGCTATCTCAAGAGAAGAGGTGAAATTTTTTATTGCATCCATGTGAAATTCCTTGAAGTTTTCTTAGAGTATATGGAATCTTTATGATAAATCCATACCATATCAGAAAGTATACATGAAAGTTCTAGTTATATCATTGTGCTACTAAGAGTTTAACCTATATGGAGATCAGTTACACACAGTTACTATTCTGCCCTCAAAATAACTAGTAATTATAGTACTAATACATAGGTTAAAAGAAAAAACCCAAACCCCATGTACTCATAAACATTTGTCAGTTTCCTGTGTATATGTAATTCAGAATGTCAGAGTTGTTTTGACAATGCTATCAGTTTCACACTGTAAAAACTGTGAGGCAGGCAAAATTTAAGAGAAAAATTATGATTATTTAGTTGCTTGCTTTAAAAAGAAGTAATAGAGAATTCAAGCATTTCATGATCATAAACAGAAAGGCATATTAATATTCAAATTTCTTTTAAATATTTATAGCTCAAGGAAAAAAAAAGCTCACAACTGAAAAACACTCACTCCTACCATCTACCTTCCCCTGCCATGGAAACAACATAAAACCCAACAGCAGCAGCAGCAAGATCCCATAGCACAGATGGAATAACCTTGCTATTAATATTCATAAGAGTATCACTCTCACTCTGTTTTTACTTTACAATATGTATCAACACCCACGTTACAGATGAAAAAATGTAGACATAAAACCCTACCTCATCTATTAGTTTTAACACTATAATTCATATATATATTTTCAAAACTCATATAATATTGAAAATATACATATTTTCTTCAACAATCATAAAGGCCCTGTATTTCTCTTTCCTTTCAAAGTTCTTCAAAGAATAGTTTAGACTCCTCCTCCCATGTCTTCCCCACTATTTTTTTTTAAAGGAGACATGATACCACTCACTGCCACCTTGAACTCCTGGGCTCAAGCAATCCCTTTGCCTCGGTCTCTTCAGTAGCTAGGTAGCTAGGAGTATAGGTGCATACCACCAGGCCTGGCCAGTTTTTATTTTTTAATTTTTGTAGAGATAGGGTCTCACTATGTTGCCCAGGCTGGTATGGAACTCCTGGGCTCAAGCTATCATCTGCCTTGGGTGCTGGGATTACAAGCATGAGTCATCTCACCTGGCCCTCCCTCTTCAATTACAATCTGCTTTTGTCCCTCACTGCTTGACTGTTTTTGTCCACGAAGTTCACCATTCTACTCTATTTTTCACTTCTTACTCTCCTTGACTTCTCAGTAGCATCTGACTATTACCCACACTTTCCTTCATGAAATCTTCTTCCTAAGTTTTCTCTTCCTACCTCTTTGACTACTCCCTTTTTATGTACTCCTCAAGCCAACTCCTTTGCAATCTGACTTTGGCAACAATCCTATTATTATTGTTTCAGGTGCTCAAGATAAAAATATTCCAGTTGTCCACTAACTATTCTTTTCACATAGTCTCATTTAATTCTTTCCTCAACTTTCTTTTCTTTTCTACTATCCATTCTTTTTTTTTTTTTTTAATATTGAGATGGAGTCTCGCTCTGTCACTCAGCTGGAGTGCAGTGGTGCGATCTCAGCTCACTGCCAATCTCTGCTGCCCAGGTTCAAGTGATTCTCATGCCTCAGCCTCCCAAGTAGCTGGGACTACAGGTGCGCGCCATCATGCCTGGCTAATTTTTTTGTATTTTTAGTAGAGATAGGATTTTGCCATGTTGGCTAGGCTGTTCTCGAACTCCTGACCTCAGGTGATCCATCTGCCTCGGCCTCCCCAAATGCTGGGGTTACAGGCATGAGGCACCACACCCAGCCTCTACTATCCATTCTTTTTCTCCCCTACTGTTATCATAATAATTTATTATTACCTCCAGTGTGACCACAATGCTAAAAAAATTCATCTTCCTAAACTGCTCTTTGGCAATTGTCCTCATTATTTTATTCACACACTTACAATGTTTTTTTTTTTTTGCCATCTACAGGATCCTCTATATACTATTCCTCATTATGACCTTTCTGCCCCAGTCAAATAACAAACTATTCATTATTTCCCACACATTCTTATCTTTGTATTTTTAATTAATTTTTTGGCCCTGACTGGAACATCTTCCTTCCCTGGTTTATATAGCAGATCCCTCTCATTCTATCCCTCTGGGCCTTCAGGCATTTGTTCCTTCTCTGACATTCTTTGTTGGAGGTAGTCAGAAGAAAGCATTGCATTGTGAGAGCTGGGTTTCCAGTTTAGCATTTCAAATGCTGAGATGACAAAACATCTAGTCAATGACATAAAGCAGGCAGTGAAATCACATAGAAATGAAGTTCTTTTGGACAGAAACAAGGACTGGAACAATATTATCAATACAAACCATCAGGGCACTCAGGATATACTAACCGTAATCACTATTAATTTTGTATCCTATCCCCACAGCTGGAGGGAAAATCCTTTCAGGGCAAAAGCGCTACATTATATCATCTGGCACTCCTCGTATAGTGTCCTATACACAATGCAAACTTAATACTGATAATGATATGATGATAATGTTGATGATAAATTTCATGTAGTACTTGAAGAGGTCTAGTAAGATATCTACACTATGGTAATTATAATTTTGCTTTATTGCAAAAATCTGCTGTCAGGCTAACAAGTAATTAAAGTATTTCTTTTGTTCTTTTTTTTTTTTTTTTGAGACGGAGTCTCGCTCTGTCGGCCAGGCTGGAATGCAGTGGCGTGATCTCAGCTCACTGCAACCTCTGCCTCCTGGGTTCAAGCAATTCTCCTGCCTCAGCCTCCTGAGTAGCTGGGATTACAGGCGCGTGCCACCACGCCCGGCTAATTTTTATATTTTTAGTAGAGATGGGGTTTCACCATGTTGGTCAGGCTGGTCTCGAACTCCTGACCTTGTGATCCACCTGCCTTGGCCTCCCAAAGCACTGGGATTACAGGCGTGAGTCACCACTCCTGGCCTCTTTTGTTCTTTTAAAAGTTGCTATACACACAGATTCATGTGTGCTCTGTGTGGGCAGAAACCATATCTGTTTTTACTATTTTATGCTCGTTAAACTTCTTAGCGCAATGGCTGGTACATAGCAGATGCAGAATAAATACTGTGTGAAATAAATAAATTAAAAGGTAAACTTAAAAGAATATTCAGTTTTCTTGGCCTATGGTCCTGGCCAATGCAACTAGTGCAACAGCCAGAAGTGTCAAAATTGTAATTATGGTAATCTCCCCAATTGCTGTTTTGCTTTCCATAGTTTCAGTTACCCTTGGTCAACCATAGTCCAAAAATAGGTGAGTAAACTACAACAGGGTATTTTGAGAGAGAAAAGCAAGATCCCATTCACATAACTTTTATTACAGTATATTGTTTTAATTGTTCTATTTTATTATGTTAATCTCTTACTGTGACTAATTTATAAATTAAAACTTTAACATAGGTTTGTATGTATTGGAAAAACCAGTACAGTCATGTGCCACATAACATGTTTCAGTCAATTACAAACTACATATATGATGATGGTCCCATAAGATTATCCTATCATATTTTTACTGTACCTTTTCTATGTTTAGATATGTTTAGGTACATGAATACTTACCATTGTGTTATAGTTATCTACAGTATTCAGTACAGTAACATGCTGTACAGGTTTGTAGCCCAGGAACAATATAGCCTAGGTAGGCTACAACATCTAGGTTTGTGTAAGTAAGATGTTCACCCCACAAAGAAATCGCCTAACTATGCATTTCTCCAAATGTATCCCTGTCATTAAGTGATGCATGACTGTATATATAATAATTAGTACCATCCATGGTTTCATGCATCCACTGGGGGTCATGAAATGTATCTTTAATGATAAGGGAGGACTACTATACACAAAAGTGGACTACTATACAGAAAAGTGACTTCCTTTCATTAAGGGAAATCAAGTTGAACAACTAGGGATCTCAATAGCCAAAAACCTAGAACAGTTATTCTCTAACAATATTTGAGGTAATCGGTTCCCAAAGCGATTAGTTTAGTGATGTTGCTTATTTAAAGATACGCTTACAGAAACTGTTATCAAAGTTTATAGGATATTCAGTATGGAGGCAAAATTATACATTATTCCTCATTACACTTATTCTCATACAAAATTTCCCCTTCACTTCTGACTGTGTACTTTGTAAATAACTTAGAAGATTAAGAAAACACTTAATGAAGTTACTATCATATACTAATAAAATGGTAATATTTAAAAAATGACTACTTTATCCATAAAATTTCTAGAGCATTTATTTTCTTAAAATAATAAGTTTTTGTGCTTACTGCTGTGTCATCAAAGAGGTTGAGTAAAGAAATAAGAAAGGCTCGTCTGTGTTGGCGGTTTCCACGGATCATGGAGTAAAGGTGTGAACACAAAGCGCTAGAGGACTCGTCTTGTCTGAAACCCCTTACAGGATCTTTTAGGCATGTGTTGATTGCCTGTTGTACCTGGTAAGACATCTTCATACCAGCCACTGCTTTCATCTGAAATCAATAAAAGTCTCATTTTTGTCAGGGAAATTAAAAGACACAAATTAAAAATATACTTAGAGCATTACATTCTGAGGCTAGCTTCATTGTTTTTTTTTAATTAAAATAATACGAATCACAGAATGAAGTGCTAGAAGGAACATTAGAGATTATCTCTTACAATTCCCTCATTTCAAAGAAGAAAAAAAAAATGAGGCCCAGGAGAGTCACTGCAGCCAAGTTCACATAGTAAGATATAAAATCCAGGTTTCCTGATTTTTAGTCTGGTGTGCTTGGTACTGTCACCTCTAGCCCAATCTTAACTTTAGACTAGAATAAACACCTTGGAAGACTAACTTAGTTGCATGTTTAGAAGACAGGTACTAAGTAAGACATTTTATTCCAATTATGAATGTGGGCAGGGCATTTATCAAAGAAATGCTTTACTCAAGAAAAATGTTTAAATTTAGGTTATAAAATGTTAAAATACATACATGAATGAATCCAGCATATTTTTTGTCTATTTCCACAAGTTGCTGATCAGCCTTGTTCCGCATAGCAGGTTCTGGGTCTGTGCCCATAGCAATTAAATATGGCACACACTGGAAATAAAAAAAAAAAATTACGAGATATCACGGTAGTAAAAATTCTCTATTTAGACATATGTCAAAACTTTTCGTATATCTGAGATATATGAATTTAACCTTATAGGCCTTCCTATAAAGTCTATGTTTTAGTGTTCTTTTTAAAATGACAGATCTTTTGAGATTCAGCTTAAATCCAGAAAGCACTGGAGCACCAGCAAAAATACTGACGTGATAAAATTTAAACAATTTCATTGTAAAGTTTAGGTTCTTTAAACATAAAGCATTCTCACACTAAGAATATCTATTTAAGATTATGATATAGACTACAAATGTATAATCCAGTAGTTTTTAAAGCTTGACTGAATTTGCCTTGTAAAGATAATATAGGGCAAACAGTAATTTGTTTTCCATACTCAAAGCTACGAAAATATAATTGTTTTTCAAAGTTGATTTCAGATGTGGCTTTGAGGAACAGAGAGTTGATAACAGTCATATTCACTGTACTTCTAGAGTCAAAAAACAGTACTACTATGTTAAGTGAGTCTGAATTAAAAAGCAATGTGAAGGCCAGAAAAACAACAACAAACCTAACTTTAAAATACAGACATGGCACTAAATGAAAGAAATGATCATGTTAAATCTCGAATCAGGAAAGAAAAAAGGCTGTAAGGTGGGTGCGGTGGCTCATGCCTGTAATCCCAGCACTTTGGGACACTGAGGCAGGCAGATTACTTGAGCTCAGAAGTTTGAGACCAGCCTGGCCAACATGGTAAAACCCCGTCTCTACAAAAACACAAAAATTAGCCAGGTGGTGGCGCACACCCGTAGTCTCAGCTACTTGGGAGGCAGAGGTGGGAAGAGTGCTTGAATCCAGGAGGCAGAGACTCCAGCCTGGGAAACAGAGCAAGATCTTGCCTCAAAAAAAAAAAAAAAAAAAAAAAGAAAAGGAAAAAGGCTATAGAGAACGCCCTTGGTTAACTAGCAGAATCTGCAAATGAACTGTATATTAGATAATATTGTATCAGTGTTAAACTTCCCAAATTTAATGATTATATTACGGTTTTGTAAGACAATGTCCTTGTTCTTAGAAAATATATGCTGAAGTGTTTAGTGGTAAAGAATCATAATTACTTGAAACTTCCTACCAAATGATTCAGAAAAAAGCAGATGTATAAAGGGAGAGAGAGAAAGCAATTGTGGCAAAATGTCAACAAATGGTGAATAGAGGTGAAGAGAATAAAGGAATTCATCGTATCACTTTTGCAATTTCTTTGTGTGAATTTTTTTTTTTTTTTTTTTTTTTTTGAGATGGAGTCTCCCTCTGTTGGCCAGGCTGGAGTGCAATGGCACGGTCTCGGCTCACTGCAACCTCTGCTTCCTGGGTTCTCTGCTTCCTGGGTTCAAGCAATTTTCCTGCCTCAGCCTCCCATGTAGCTGGGACCACAGGCATGTGCCACCACACCTGGCTAATTTTTGTATTTTTAGTAGAGATGGGGTTTTGCCATGTTGGCTATGCTGGTTTTGAACTCCTGACTCAAGTGATCCGCCCACCTCTGCCTCCCAAAGTGCTGGGATTACACGTGTGAGCCACTGCACCTGACTCCTTTGTGTGAAATTAAAAAAAAAAGTTTAAAAGGCATATATAATAAAAAGCACCCAACAAAGAACCCTCGGTAGTTTAAAAAGGTGACAGTCTCAATGTACTACTGTTTCATTATAATGTATGATTCTTTATGATAATAGCCCGGAGTCATGAAGAACAGGATAAATATTTGTTAACATGTTTTGTTTCAGGACACAGGGAAGACCACAGTATGTTTAAATATATCATATTTTTAAAACGTTCCATGAAAAATACCCAAAATAAAAATCTTGAAGGGTATAGACTCTGCTTAATTAATACATACACTTTTGTAGCCTATGGTGCTCTCTTGACCATCAGATGGTATATACTACTACATCAGCATTGGCTGCCAATCTTCAGTAACACTAATGTCTTTATTACGTCGTTGTGTCCTCATATTAATGCTATGAGGTGTCGAGTAGTTGGTGTTATACCCAACTTAAAGATGAAGGAATTGAGTTTACATAATTTACTTTTCTGTGGACTAAGACTCCACCCTGTTGAACAGATTATACTTTTAAACCCAGTTAACTCTCTTCACATTATAGATTGTTGGATCTTAGGGACAAAAGTAAATATGAATTAAAACAAATATATTATCCCTACTTAGAAAAATAATTTGAGTATATGTTCTGCCAATAGAAATTACAAGTTTATAACAGAGACAATATTATGAATATATGGGTATTTTGCAGTAATCATAACCCAAGAGATTATCTAAAACTGCCAGATTCTTAAGAGTTTAGTACAAAGAAGAGTAAGAGGAACAAAGAACTACTTATTCTCTATAATCACAATGTATCAAATTACAACTAATCTTGCTCTTTTAGTAAGTGCTGCTGCCATAAAACATGCTTACCTGAACTGGATGAATAAGACCTTGATTTAGAGTCAATGCAATGACATTTAGGGCAAAGTGGCGTACACTTGACTGGGTGTGAAAAAATGCCTCAAGCACCTGTTTGAGATAAAGCTGCATGATGGAACTACTCATCCCTGAGGAAACATCACCCATTTCTTTTAAGTCTTCCTGTTTTGCAACTTTCTTCCCTACAAAAGCAAGCAAAGGATAAACACACATTAAGAGCACCTATACTAACTTTACTAAATATTTCAAAATTAGGCCATAACCAAAATCACAAAACGTTACAGCTAGTGTTCTGGCTCAATGGTTCTTAATCTGTGTGTGAGAGTGTGTGTGTGTGTGTGTGTCTGTGTCAGAGGCCCCTTTGAGAACCCAATGAGAACTATAATCTCTTTCCTCCCTCAAAATGTTAATGTTTACACACATATACAATTTTAAAACTATTTTAGAGAATTTAAGAATATGCTAAAGCCCAGCTATAGACCTCAGCATAAGGACTGCTATTTAACTGAATTTCTTCATCTAACAAATAAGGAAATTTAGATATTTAGATTAAAGAAGATAAAGCCATTATAATATAAATGTAGCTATGAAATTTAAAAATATATTTTCACTTACAGTCTCTATCTGCCTGCTGCATACGTGTATCTTCTTCTTGTAGGTAGGTCTGGAGGTTTTTTAACACTTGTATTTTTAAATTGACTGAGGAGTTCTTATCAGATAAAATATTATTATATAGATTCTTCACTTCTTGCTCGAACATTAGACTTGGATGCTGAATAAAGGCAAACCCTATGGGAGAGGGGAAAAATCTCATCATATATTCATATTAAAATTAAATAAAACATTTAATAAATATGTTAATAAATTATATAAACGGCTCCTTATTTCAAAAAATTAAAACTTAAAATGACTGGAAGAATATGCTGGTGGCCTTACCTAGAGAAGCATTACAGCAGGTACTTCTTTCCCCATGAATTAAAAACAAGAAATTGCATTTCAAAGGAGAATTTCACACAAGAGGAAACCTTGAGGAGGGAGCAGGGCCTAGTGGCTAGGGGAGTGGATTAGGAGTCAGGAGTCTTGGGTTCTATTCCTGGCTCCACCACTGACTTGTAGTGTGACCTTGGGTGAGTCACATAATCTCTCTGTGCCTCAATTCTCCATCTGTAAAATGGGGATAATAATATTTACCACCCACCTACCTCACAGGGATGTTTTCAGGATTTAAGAAATAATGTCTGCAAACATTTTTCAGATCCCCAGCAGAAGGTACTACATTGACATTATTTTTTAAAAAAAATTAAAATATATTCATTTGATGAAACAATATAATAAACCAGAGCTAAAAATATCTTCCATTTCTTTCTCATATGGCATTATAATAAGGCCACAATGCTGAATCCTATAACCACGGGTTAATAAGTAGCAATATATCATCCATGTTTATTTGTATATAATGTTTATTTGAGGAAAAAATGAAGATCTCTGGTGATAGCAAGTATTATTGGTAACAAACAACAAACTAAACTCAAAGCATAGAGTGATCAGATAACTAGCCCAAGGTCACTCAGGATAACTATGGCCCAGGCAAGATGTCTTTTATTAACTGGTCTAGAGGCAATATTTTCTGAATAGCACTGCTTAAGTTAAAACTTCATCTTTTTGTACTCTGAAATACTTGTAACACTGTATTCATATTAAAATTATATGAATTTTAATAGTTTTGCCACTCTGTATAAATTATGTCCAGACTGAATATTTGAAGGTACACATTGGCTTGAAGTTAATATTGCACCAATTTAACTCCTTAGTAAATGATGTCTGAATTTTTACTCTATGTGCTATACGTAATTTTCAAAAAGGGATGGAGGAGGAATAAAATGATAAGGTTTCAATTTATTTACAGAAATCATAAACATGATTTAATAAGGTATGGGTAAGTTAGAATCTTTTCTTACTCATTTTTGTTCAAAAGACTAATATAAATAACTACTCATGCATATTAAAGTATAAACCTTAATCATAACACCAAAATAAAATTTCCAAATAAGTTTTTAATCTCATTGGGTAGCTTTACGTGTACAGTCATTGCTCGGTATCCATGGGGGATTGGCTCCAGAACCTCCCAGGGATACCAAAATCTGTGGATTCTCAAGTCCCTGATATAAAATGGGGTAGTATTTGCATATAATCTACTCATATCCTCTCGTATACTTTAAATCATCTCTAGATTATTTATATCTAATACAATGTAAATGCTATGTAAATTGCTGTTGTATTGTTTAGAGAATAATGACAAAAAAAGTCTGTACATATTTAGTACAGGTGTAATTTTTTTTTTCTCAGTATTTTTGATCCTTGGTGGTTAAATCCACAGATGTGAAACCCATGGATATGGAAGGCCAACCGTATTTGTACCGAAAAAAACAACAACAAAAACCAAAAACCTGGACAGACTGTTCTTGTATTTTTTTGAAGTGCATTCAATTCAGGTACTTTAATGCCATTCACCTCCTATTTCCTCATATTCTAATTCCTTCCTAGATATAAGCCACATAGACCTGCCTAACAATTGCAAAACATGTTTTTATTACATCAATCCTTCCTGGAAAAACATTATAAAACAGGTATATATCCAAATTGTTCCTTCTGGGTTGCTTACTATTTGCTTTTATATAAATAAGTCAGTGTAGACTGATCATTGTTTTAACCAGATGTGGCAGCTTCCTGTAGTGACAAAGCTTTGCAATGAAAAAGAACAATTAAAAAAATGCAAAGAGCACAGAATTCTTCTACATTATTTTTCTTTACCAAAGGGCTTTAATAAATGTTCTTAAGATACCCTATGGAGGAGGGGTAGAAGAAAGTATTGTTATCTCTATTTTACTAATGAAGAAACTGATGAACAGACAAATGGCTTGCTCAAGGTTACCCAGGAAGTCAATGGCCATGACAAGAATGCAACCCAGTTGTTTTAATCCTCAGACCTACATTCTATACACCAAATCCTACTGCTAATAGAAACATATTAAAGTAAATCAACAATTTAGATTCACAATATTTAAAAATATGCTCTATCCCTCTCAAATAGCTACAAATTATAAAGAAATTTAGACTTACCTAGACCAATGATAGCTTTTGTTTGTACTTCTTCATCTGAGTGTTTTGTAAAATACATCAATAGTTCAAGTACTTTATCTTTTATGTTAACCTAAGGGGAGGAAAACACATTAAAGTGTTCATGAACTGTAACTTAGATTAATTTTCAACTATAAAGGAAAAAAATACCTAAAGACAATGAGAATTTGTGTGAACTTTATTAAAAAAATAAGTAACCAATTCCATTTATTTTAGAACAGTGGCATTCAAAGTATCAGTCTGTGACAAAGAAGCTTGTTTCGGAATGTAAATCAGTGCATTGTTTCCTTCATTGAAAAAAATTTTTTTTAAAAAGTCAGCTGTTGATGTCAACAGTGTGCTACTGTTACAAAGCTGATATAACTTGTCAGGGAAATTTCATTATCTGGTTACACACCAGTAACAAAAAGTTGATGGATTAGCAGCCAGTCTGAGGACCATGCTTTGAGCAGCACTGTTTTCAGAATTTTCATTAAGCCAGACTACTCTAATGTTGCCTTCATCCTGGGTCACTACTGTCATTCTCAGATCACAGTGCCATATAGTTCTATGTTTTATAGCATTTTAAGTATTACTATCTTTACCTTGCTGTTGCCTTTAAAATCTTCCAGATCAAAATCAAAATGCCGACATAGTGCTCCAACGGTGAAAAGGGATCTAAGAAGTGCTGGTTTGTTTGTTAGAAGTGAAGTGTTATTTGGGTCCTCTTGGTGTTGACTTTTTAATTTTGAAATGGCACCTAATAAAGATAAGTAATATTTACTTATAATATTTATCTTTGAATTACTAAGTTCAAGTAATTACTACTAATGAATTACAATTTTTTTTTTGAGATGGAGTCTCACTCTGTCACCCAGGCTGGAGTGCAGTGACGTGATCTTGGCTCACTGCAACCTCCGCCTCCCGTGTTCAAGTGATTCTCCTGCCTCAACTTCCCAAGTAGCTGGGATTACAGTCGTGTGCCACCACGCCTGGCAAATTTTTGTATTTTTAGTAGAGAGACAGGGTTTCACCATGTTGGCCAGGCTGATCTCGAACTCTCGACCTCAGGTAATCCACCCGCCGTGGCCTCCCAAAGTGCTGGGATTACAGGCATGAGCCACTGTCCCCAGCCAATTAATTTTTACTAATGGTTCTAAATATTAAATATGTCTAGAATTATGAGAGTGCTCTTCAGAGTCTAACTAATGTAAGAAAATTTAAATTTTACTTTTCACAGTGCGCAAAAAATTTACCAATCTTTACTTATCAGGAGATAAATTTCTGAAGTAATCACAGTGGGTTCTTCAGGAAATACAAAAGACACTAGAAAATATTGTTTCTGAGAGGACCACGGTGGATAATCACACCTCATAATTTCCTCGAGTCTAGCCTTTTATCAAATGTGTTTAAAATGAGCTGACCCCCTGCAGGACCTAGCAGAATAATTTTAAAACCCTGGTATTGAACTTACCATAGTATCTATTGAAACAAGCCCACACAAATTTAAAATTTTGTGTCACTTTATTTACAACAGCTCCAAGACAGCTCACACAATGTTGCACTACCTAAAAGATATAGAAAATGTTTAGATAAAAGTTAAAAATATACTATTTTAAAAACTTAGCTTTTTACAAATATTTGCTTTAAAAATTTTAATAAAATACATTAGAACTTTACACTAATGAATAAAGAAATGGTAAACTGAGTGCTTACAGTCATGCCATATTTGATGATGAGCTTCATTAGATCTTCCTCAATAGTGGCAAGAAAAGTTTCACTTGGATGCTCCATCAGTGGTACAACTAGCTCTAGGATTTTTGCAACATTGCAGATAACCATGAAATCATTTTGCGTCTATAAGAATAAAATTAATGCTTTATGAATATCCAAAACCTGAAGAGAAACTATATACAGCTTTACGTATTTGGGGGCAGAAATAGGGCATTTTGCACGTAAAGGTCCAGTTAAAAAAAAAAGTCTGTTAGAGTTTTTTTTTCAAGGTATGGAAGGAGAAGCACCAGCATGTCAGGAATATGGACCGACAACTAACTTACCAAAATGTGACTTTGGGGTCACTTAATCACAATGTTATATTTTTTCCCTAAAATGTAACACAAGTCAATTCTAAACAAAGGTATTTACATATTGACAGCATTATACAAAGACTGGTACAGTTTTTACGATTAGTATTTTCCAAACTGTGTATATTAACCCAGTAGTTCTCAATCAGGAATGAGCTTTCTTCCCCCGTATCCTGACACAGGAGTATTTGGCAGTATCTGGAGACATTTTTGGTTGTCACAATGGGAGCCACTACTGGCATCTAGTGGATAGAGGCCAGTGATGCTGCTTAACAACCTGCAATGCACAGAACAATCCTTGACAACAAAGAATCATCTAGTCCTGTCAATAGTGCTGAGGTTGAGAAACCCTGTGTTAAAATTTTCTAGGACAGATAAACATGTAGAATCCCAGAACCAGGCAAAAGGCTTATTTCTAAGAAACACAGTCTTGCTCAATTGCCCAGGTTGGAGTGCAGTGGCACAATCACAGCTCAATGCAATCCTGCTCCTGAGCTTGAGCGATTTTCCTGACAGTCTCTCGAGCAGCTAGGACTACAGGTGCATAATACCACACCCGGTTAATTTTTTAATTGTCTTTTTTTTTTTTTAGACAGAGTCTTGCTCTGTTGCCCAGGCTGGAGTGCAGTGGCACGATCTTGGCTCACTGCAACCTCTGCCTCCCGGGTTCAAGCAACCCCCTGACTCAGCCACCCGAGTAGCTGGGATTACAGGCGCCCACCACCATGCCTGGCTAATTTTTGTATTTTTAGTAGAGACGGGGTTTCACCATCTTGGCCAGGCTGGTCTAGGACTCATGACCTCGTGATCCACCTGCCTCGGCCTCCCAAAGTGCTGGGATTACAGGTGTGAGAAACTGCGTCTGGCCTTAATTTTCATTTTTGTAGAGACAGGGTCTCACTATGTTGCCCAGGCTGGTTTTGAATTTCTGGCCTCAAGTGATCCTCCTGCCTTGGCCACCCAAAGTACTGGGATTACAGGTGTGGGCCACCATGCTCAGCCTAGGACTTCTTTATTTTAAATTTAAATGTGTATTTCTTTGATTAGAAAAACTAATAAGCATGTTTAAAAAAACAGGTAGAGACTTTTTAAAAAAAACCAAAAGGTAGAAAAGGATTTACAATAAAAAGTCTTGTTTCTATCTATCCTCCAGCCACCCAGTTCATTTCCCCAAAGGCAATCAAAGTTATATATGTGTGTGTGTGTGTGTGTGTGTGCGCACGTGTGTGTGTAGTAAGGCTTTCAATGCATGTTTTTAATCTAGTTTTTTTTTTTTCCTTTCTTTTTTTTTTTTTGAGACGGAGTCTCGCTCTGTCATCCAGGCTGGAATGCAGTGGTGCGATCTTGGCTCACTGCAACCTCCGCCTCCTGAGTTCAAGTGATTCTCCTCAGCCTCCAGAGTAGCTGGAGGCATGGAAGGAGAAGCACCAGCATGTCGGGAATATGGATCGACAACTAGCCTGCCACCACGCCTGGCTAATTTTTGTATTTTTAGTAGAGATGGGGTTTCACCATATTGGCCAGGCTGGTCTTAAACTCCACACTTTGTGATCTGCCTGCCTCGGCCTCCCAAAGTGCTGGGATTACAGGTGTGAGCCATGATGTCCAGCCTTAATCTAGTTTTTAAGCTACTAATCCTCATTGTTAGTAATGGATTACCGGCATAGATTTTGGACTTTTTTTTTTTGACACAGAGCCTCGTTCTGTCACCCAGGCGGAAGTGCAGTAGCGCAATCTCGGCTCACTGCAACCTCCGCCTCCAAGGTTCAAGCGATTCTCCTGCTTTAGCCTGTCGAGGAGCTGTGACTATAGATGTGCACCACCATGCTTGGCTAATTTTTGTATTTTTAGTAGAGACAGGGTTTCACCATGCTGGCCAGGCTGGTCTTGAACTCCTGACCTCGTGATCCGCCCGCCTCGGCCTCCCAAAGTGCTGGGATTACAGGCGTGAGCCACCGTGCCCAGCCCATTTTGGACTTTTTGAGTGCATTAACACACTAGTTAAAAACATTCCCACCACTTGGCTTGTAGGAGTATTAACTACAAAAAAAAGAAATTCCCACATCATATTCATCCTTCCTTTTAGGATCCCCACAGGATTAAAAAGAAAAGATAAATTCTTTTTAAGTAGCATAGAAATCCTGTTGTTTCCCATAATGAGTTAAAGTGGGTCTAGGGATAGAAGAATTTTTGTTGGGTAAGATATTCATTTGAGAACCAGTGCTAGCATTTTACTTAAAAAAAAAAAAAATGTAGTGGCTGGGCACAGTGGCTCACGCCTATAATCCCGGCTCTTTGGGAGGCCACAGTGGGCAGATCACTTGAGGCCAGGAGTTCAAGACCAGCCTGGCCAACATGGCAATTCCCTGTCTCTACTAAAAATACAAAAATTAGCCGGGTGTGGTGGTGCACACCTGTAAAATCCCAGCTACTTGGGTGGCTAAGGCATGAGAATCGCTTGAACCTGGGAGGCGAAGGTTGCAGTCAGCCAGAAGTGCAGGACTGTACTCCAGCCTGGGCAACAGAGCAAGACTGTGTCTTAAAAAAAAAAAAAAAGGCCGGGCACAGTGGCTCATGCCTGTAATCCCAGTACTTTGGGAGGCCAAGGCGGGGCAGATCAATAAGGTCTGGAGTTCAAGACCAGTCTGGCCAACATAGAGAAACCCCGTCTCTACTAAAAATACAAAAAATTAGCCAGGTGTGGTGGTGTGCACCTGTAATCTCAGCTACTTGGGAGGCTGAGGAAGGAGAATCGCTTGAAGCCAGGAGGCAGAGGTTGCAGTGAGCCAAGATTGCACCATTGCACTCCAGCCTGGGTGACAGTGTGAGCCTCAGTCTCAAAAAAAAAAAAAAAAAAAACCACCACATAACAACAAAAAAGTAGCATTTTCTGAACCTTCCCTTAACATCCTGGCCTGGAAAATCAAGTAAAAGAAATATCTTAAATTCTAGAAGAAAAATTTAGAGAAAGATGGAAACCATTAAGTAAAAGAGCAACAGAACAGAATAGGAAAAAATATTTGTAATGAATATACTATAAGATGGTTTAATATCTAAAATAAAGAGCTCTCCTAAAAAAAAAGCCTATTATTCAAAGGTAAAATGAACGAATGATACGAAAATGATATAAATAGTGAATTAACAGAAAAGCAAGCCCCACTGGTCAGTACCAAGAAAAGATGCTCAACCTTCTTTGCAGTCAGGGAAGGAAACTGAAGCAATAACGAATTATTCCTTACCACCTGTTAGACTGGCAAGGAATACTAAATAATGACAATGATTGTCACATACAGCTTTCCAAAAGGTTGCATAAAACACATCCACTGCAAAATGGCAAGATCAATTAAAAATGAAAACCAAAATAACCATTGTTTCAACCTAGCAAGTCCACTTCTCAGAAACTGTTCCAACAAAATAAAGTCACCAGTACTTAGGTATTTAAATTGGAATGTTTATTTAAAAATTGTTTGTAGTGGTGATCCAAAGGAAATATGTAAACACCTGCCAAATAGGGAAATGATTAAATAAATCATAGGACATCTATAAAATGGATAATATATAGCCACCTAAAACAAGGAATTAGATATATACCAGGTAATGTGAGATTACCAAATATGCCTAACAAATATCTATATAATATGATTCAATTTTTACAAAACCCGGTCAACCATTTATATATACCTCTGTGTCCACAACTATAAAAGTATGTTAAGGATACTCTAAGATGTTTATTCTGAAGGGAAGATGAATAAAGATGGAGATAGGATATAAAAACAAAAATCAAAACCACAAAACATTAAAAAAAAGTTTACCATGTATGAGATACTCTTATTTATATACAACTTTATATTTGTGTACATACATACATAAAAAATGCACAAGACATTTTAAAAGTGATTTTGTTTTAAAAAAATCACTGGTTCAAAATCTTGCAAGGACTATTTATGATATAAATAATATATAACAGGTTTCATTATAGTCCAGACTCTACTGGCAGACATGGGGCTGAATTCTAACTTTGGGACTGCTTAGCTATGTGACATTGGGCCAGTTATTTATATTCTTTAAGCTTTCATTTCCTTATCTGTAAAACTGAGATCATAATAGTACTTACTTCACAAAGTTAATGAGATAATACATGTAAAATTTTCACAGTGCTTGGTACTGTGCTAAAAAATTATTAGCTATTATTAGCCACAATATTAAACAATTTATTTCTGGATCTAATACGAACCCTAAAGATAGAATTAGTGTCTCAGAAGTAAATGCATGTTGTTTTTAGGTATTTATTATCCTTTACTACTCTCCTCAGTTCTTAAAGTTTTCTCAGGAAGTCCTGAGGTTTTCACCTAGAGCTTGTAATTTAGATAATCAAAAAAACTGACCACAGCAGCAAAACAAATGCAGCAGAGAAAACAGTTAAAATTAGCTCCTTAGGAACATTAGGAACACAGTATGTGAGAAACCTTTATATTTGTTAAGTTTTTAGAGTATTTTAAAATTTCAAATTTTTAGCAGTTACTTATACTCTTTAAGCTTCAGTTTCCTTATCTGTAAAACAGAGATAATAGTACCTACTTCATAAAGTAAATGACATTATACACGTAAACCACGTAACTCACTATGCTGTCATATATACTTTAAAATCTTTATTTGATGGATAATTTTACTTAAGCAATGTCTTACTACTCACACCTTATTTTAGAAAAACATAGTGTATGTTAATATTAACAGCCTAACATCTCTGGTATGATATTATAGATTTTCCATATTTAATATATTGTTCTATTATAAAAATAAAATATATTTATAAAATATAAAAAATTAAAAAAGACTGTATGAAAAATATAAAGCATATCAACAATTTCCTTAGGTGCCATAAATGGACCTCTGTTAGAGGCTACTGGCTCTCAATTTTGGAGAATGACCGAGGTTGACTACTGTTCCTTATTAATGTGCATTAGATGGGAAGTAATGCTAGTCTTTGTGTGCTTCAAGCAATGGGTATCAATTTTTATATTTATTATATTATAAATGACAGACAAATGAAAAGTAAATTCAGGACCCAAAAGATAGTAAATTTCTCAAAGAGAGGAACTCTGCTTCATTCATTTTGAGATCTTAACAATAGCTATAACATTTAGTAAGCATCTACTGAGGGTTTGGCTTGAGGAGTTTACAGCAAAATGGAACCTGAACTTTATTTATGTCAGACTTGATGTTTATAGATCACTTGCTACAAATAGTACATATATCTAAGTAAATGACACAGTTGATCTGTCAGTGAGAATGTGGTTGACGCATGTGAACTCTAAATTTAAAGCACTTAATGTTTTATGTAAGATACAAGAATAAGACAGCTCTATACTTACACTACATTTAGTGGTAAGGTATGGTTGCATAGTCATTGCATGTTTAACCATGAGCTGGGGTCTTATTTTGCTGAATAAGAACAAAGTGGTTATGCAAGCTACCAATCTTCCAGAATTCACACCTTTATTGTCAGAGTCTGGAAAAACAAACAGAGAAATAAGACACTAAAATATGACAAGGTAGTGGAAATTATACAGAATATTATTTAAATTACTTAATACTATCCCCTAAATAGGTCCAGTATAGGCCTCAATATAATGAATTAGTAGTTCTTATGATACTAGACTTTCTCCATCTCATTTTTTCTTTGATATAGAAATAACATATACTCAAGATAAAGAACAAGAGGCCATGCTCTCTATAGAAGGCAAGTTTTATACTAATGGAAATTGGGAAGCTTAGGAATGGGCTTTTGGGAATAAATGTCGTATTGGTTTTATCTAAAATCAATGGGCTGGGTGTGATGGCTCACACCTGTAATCCCAGCACTTTGGGAGGCCATCACAGGAAGAAGGCTTGAGTCTAGGAATCTGAGATCAGCCTGGACAACACGCAAAAACTGCATCTCTACAGAAAAATAAAAAATTAGCCCGGTGTGGTGATGTGCACTTGTAGTCTCAGTTACTCGGGAGGCCGAGGTGGGAGGATTGCTTCAGCCCAGGAGTTCTAGGCTGCATTGAGCTATGATTGCGCCACTACGACCCCAGCCTGGGTGACAGAGTGAGACCCTGTCTTTAAAAAAAAAAAAAAGGAAGTGAATATGGGAAAAAAAGCAATTTAGCTGAGGTGAAACTGTGTTTAAGGGTACTGGTACAAAAAGACATGTTGCTGCAGTAGAAGAATGTTAAAAAATGGGAGCAACAAACAAATTGGAACAATGCTATAAGACAGCTCTAAACAAAATGCTGTTCAGGTGGGAAGAAAATGTTGCTAATCAGGAAATACACTGGTTCTTAGGAAACAAATTTTTGGAGGAAATTAGCAACTTTTTAACATTAAGGGACATCAGTATCACCCCTAAATTCCAGGATGGGGAAAAATAAAAAAACGGAACAAGGAGATAAAAAGAAAAAAAAGAGGTACACATGGAAAAAAAAAAAAGACTGCATAAAAAATATAAAGCATATCAACAACTTCCGTAGGTGCCATAAATGGACGGCTGTTAGAGGCTATTGGCTCCCAATTTTGGAGAACAACTGAGGCTGACGTTGTTCCTCATTAATGTGCATTAGATGGGAAGTAATGCTAGTCTTTGTGCGCTTCAAGCAATGGGTATCTATAACTATATCTATCTATGTATCTATATATACATATATATATATATATATATATATATATATGTTTTTTTTTTTTTTTGAGATGGAGTCTCGCTCTGTCACCCAGGCTGGAGTGCAGTGGCGTGATCTTGGCTCACTGCAAGCTCTGCCTCCCGGGTTCATGCCATTCTCCTGCCTCAGCCTCCCAAGTAGCTGGGACTACAGGCGCCCGAAACCATGCCTGGCTAATTTTTTTGTATTTTCAGTAGAGACGGGGTTTCATCGTGTTAGCCAGGATGGTCTCAATCTCCTGACCTCATGATCCGCCCGCCTTGGCCCCCCAAAGTGCTGGGATTACAGGTGTGAGCCACCACGCCTGGCCCAATTTTTATATTTCTTAAGTAATCATTTATTTATAATTGATTTAAAAATTTCAGATTTGTGATTGGTAAATAATGTGAGATAATATAAAATATTAAGTACTTAAATAATTTGTGATTTTAAACATTTTAATAAATTTCTAGCTCAAGATTAAGCAAACTTTATGTAACAATTATAAATAATAAATATTAGGAATGTAATATAAATCTTTAAAAAACATTTTTATAATAGCTAAAACAATTTCATTTTGAGAGATAATTTTATATGACTTAGAAGATATCAGTTTTGTGATGAGTATCATTAGCTAGATACATATTAGCCCCTGGATTTTTACTCCTATTCAATATGACATCTAAAATTATAACATGCTATTAAAAGATATGTGGAAGAGGTGAGGCCCATGCTTTTATTACAATGCTCTAGATAATCTTAGTCAATCTTAATATAATCTAGGATGCAACATCAAACAGATATCTATATAACAAAAATGTATTTCATTTAAAAGTGAAGTAATCATTAGACAAGCAGAGCCAGAGGCAAAAATGAGAAATTTGCTCAAAATATTTAAAAATATCTTATAAAATCAACTAAAGATCAATATATATATAAAATGGTCTTACCAGCTAGAGATTCCTCATATTTAAGAATGTGCTCAACTAGGTTATCAACAAGTTGAGTACAAGCTTTCTTCACAGGTTTATATGAGGAATCCTCTTCGGACTTCAACAACTATATATATATATATATATATATATATATATATACACAAAAAAGAAAAAAAAATCCCGGTATAATTATTCATTAGGCAATAATAATATAAACACATTAAAAGTGTCCATAAGTAACATACTTTTCAATTTGTCATTAACAATTTAATACTCAAAGTGCAAATTAATAAAACAAAAATATATATGTTTAAAAATATCTTATAAACCAGTAATTTACCAATACTTTCAAACAATTTTACTACAAAGTACTTAAATTGCTGTGTAAGACCTAAGGTAATATGTGAAAGATGTAGAAAAGATGACCTTCCCTTTCTCCCTATTCCAGTCAAAAACACAGTATCACATAATACTAGTTGAATTATTTTAAATAATTAATAACTGCATCTGAATTGCACCTTAAAAGGCAATTATAAAACATAATGGTAGATTTCTTTTCTGCATTATCCTTTGCAAAATCACAAACAATGCTAGAAAAGTGTTATGAATAATGAGATGAGGATAGAGCTCATTCTAAATAAAGCTAAAAAGTAAAACCAATCTAATCTTTCATAATCAAAGGTCAACAGAAAAGTCATAAGGTATATCTGTTTTCCTAAGAAAAGCTAGCTAATCTAATTCTGGGGATATTGAAGGAATCTAAATGTGTATTTGATTTCTGTGAAGAGTTCCACTGCTGTTAAATATAACTTTCTCTGCAATAATGGAAATGTTCTATATCTTTGCTGTCCAATATGGTTTCCAAGAGTCACATGCAGTTATTAAGCACTTGCAATGTACCTACTGTGACTGAGAAATTAAAATTAAATAAAATAAAAATTGAAATTAAGTTAACATTTAAAAAAATGCATGTGGCTTACAGTTGGGCACAAGCTTGGGCAGCACAAGCTTAAACTTTCCCCATAAGATGCATAAATGACTAAAACAACTGACAGCAACCAGAGTAACATAACACACACACTGCCCCTTTTCCTCCAATTTGAAGAAATAAATAAAGCAGACAGCTTCAATGTACTAGGTTTCAACTATGAACCGCAAATTCTTCCTGCCCCATTCTCTAATTTCCTTAAAGCAGCTATTAATATCACATTCTAGTTTGGTCTTTTCTGAGACAGGGTCTCATTGTCACTCAGGCTGGAGTGCAGTGGCACAATCAAAGCTCACTGCAGCCTTGCCCTCCCAGGCTCAGCCTCCCACACAGCTGGGACCACAGGCGTGAGCCATCGTGCCCAGCTTATTTTTGTACAGTTTGTAGAGATGGGGTTCTCTATGTTGCCCAAGCTGGTCTCAAACTCTTGGGCTCAAGTGATCCGCCTGCCTTAGCCTCCCAAAGTGCTGGGATTATAGGCATGAGCCACCATGCCCGGCCTAGCTTAGCTTGGTCTTTTATTTAACGGCAGGAGTAGAAAACTATCCTCTCTCATCCTTGGTTTTTCCTTTTTCATTTCCAAGGCTTCAGGTACACACAAAAGAATTAATCATAAATTTTGACTCATGACACACTGTTGCCACTCGTATATGCCCTTTTAATTTACTAATAAATAATGACATACTTTGAATCCAAATCAAGAACACGAATAATTTTAATATCTTGTAGCTCCCAATGTGCTCCTTCCCTTATCCCATTTTCCTGTTTCACACTTGAGGTAACCACTATCAGAAATTTATCATCTCCTTGTTTTTAAAAAAAGTATAAGCTGTATGCTATTTATATTTTTCTTTGATTTTCCACTTTCTAAAAAGGTAGTATACTTGACGTAGTCTTCTGAGATTTGCTTTTTTCACTCAACATTATGCCACTATGATCTAGGTTGCTGCATACAGCTGTATTTTACTGATTTTCTCTGCTGTACAACACCCCACTGTGTGCCTATACCTTAATTCATTTATCCACTCTTTTGTAGATAGGTTAATCCCAATTTTAGTACAATAAGCACTCTTGTATATGCCTCCTGATGCAAATATGCAAGATTCTTTTGTGTGTATATATACTTGAAGTCAAATTGCTGGGTCATTGGATACATGCATTGTTCAACTTCACAAAATAATGCTTTTATGAGATAATTTTATGAAATCATTTTTCAAGTGGCTGTAATACTTTCTCAATTATTATATGTATTAAAAGACACTACCTGATCCCTCTTTTCCATTACTTGTGATTGTCTGACTTCTCCATTTTTGTCAATAAAATGGTGTAGAATGTGGTCTTGATTTGTATTTCTTACTTTACTAACGGGGTTGAACACAGTATAGGTCCTATACTGTGTTTTGCTATTTTCTCCATGAAATGCCTATTAATGAACTTTATCTATTTTTCTACTGGGACTCTTGACTTACACTGGTTTTGTAGGAGAGGAGTTCTTATGTATTTATTCTCAGTATGAATTGTTGGTTATATATGTGCCAAATATCTTCTCCCATTTTGTGACTTGTATTTTCACTTTCTTCAATCTTTTAAGGTTAATGGTTTTTGTGACTTGTTTAAGGCATCCTTTCCTACCCAGAGATCAAAAATATATTCAGGCTGGGCATGGTGGTGCATGCTTGTAGTCCCAGCTACTCAAGAGGCTGAGGTAGGAGGATCACTTGAGCCTAGGAGTTTGAGTCCAGCCTGGGCAACACAGCAAGACCAAGCCATTAAAAAAAAAAAAAATATATATATATATATATATGTGTGTGTGTGTGTGTGTGTGCGTGTGTGTGTATATGTATATATACACACACATATGTAATTAAAAATTTTTTTTCTCCTATATTTTCTAAAAGTTTTAAAGTTCTCCTTTAATCTATATGGAGTTGATTTTTGAGCTGAAGTAGGAATCTTTTTTTTTTTTTAATTCTTATGGACAGTCAAATATCCCAACCCCATTTACTAAACAGTCTATCTTTTCTCCATCATCTGCAGTGCCACTTCTGTTTTATAGCGTAAGCCTGTTTTCTGGGATCTCTAACCTGTTCCATTGTTCTATTTAGTACTAATCTACTTATTACTGCTCTTAATTATGTAATGTATCTTTGAAAATAAGTCCCAATATTTTGTAAGGCAAGTCAGTGCTTCAGCTTTTTTCAGAAATTGGTTATTTTTACCTTTTCTCTGCTTTTCCATATACATTTTACAATCACCTTGATATATTTAAATTTTTTTATTCATGATTTGAAGAAAGCTCACAGTTTCCCATTTTGCATTATTTTCATTTTAGGTTTTGTAGTTTTATCTGTCAGATTAAGGAATTTACATTGTATCCTTGTTTATTATAAGTAATCATTCAAGGATATTGAATTTTATAAAAATTTTTTGTTGCCTACTCTGAAATGATTTCTTCTACTTTAATGTTAACCTACACACATATATTAGCCATGCACTTATAATATAAATAAGAACTAATCAAGGTGCATAACATTTTTTTAAAGTATAATTTAGTTTGCTCATTTAAAAAATATCTTTTAAAGGTACCAACATTCTCAGTGATACAGGTACATTTTTTACACCATCTTAATATTACGAAAAATTTCAGCCAAACAAAAGAGTTGAAAAAAGTTTTATCATGAACACTCTCTAACGACCATCATCTAGATTCTACCATTAAAAACATTTTTGGTGAGTGAGATAGAGTCTCACTCTGTTCCCCAGAAGAAAGGGCAGTGGCACAATCATAGTTCACTGCAGCCTAAAACTCCTGGGCTCAAGTGATCCTCCTGCCTCTGCCTCCCACGTAGCTGAATCTACAGGCACAGGCCACAATGCCCAGTTAATTTTATTTATTTATGTTTTTCAGAGATGGGGTCTCAGTACATTGTCCAGGTTGGTCTAAAACTCCAGGCTTCAAATGATCCTCCTGCCTCAACCTTCTAAGAGGCTGGGATTCTGGGTGCAAGCTACTGAGCCTGGCTCCTGGATCCTACCTTTAAGATTTTTTCTGCTGGGATGAACACACACACTACACACACACACACACACACACACACACACACACACACACACACACACGTATACATGTATGCATATGCATACACACACACCTATATCCATTTTACTTTCAATGCATTTCAAGGTAAACTGGAGACTTCAGTATACTCCCCGTTTTTTCCTTGAGATAAAATGTACATGCAATAAAATGCACAAATTTTTAGTGTACATTTGCTCAGTTTTGTCAAATGCATTCACCACTGTAACTCAAGTCCCTACACCAATATACAGAACAGTTGTTCTCAATCGTCAACTTATATCTGAATCATCTGGAGAGAGACTGTTAAAATACAGAATGATGGGCTCTACCCTCAGAGTTACTGATGAATTAAGTCTGGAGTAGGGCCTAAGAATTTGCATTTCTAATAAAACTCCAGGTAATGCTGGTAACCTTTAGAACCACTGATAGGGACCATTACTATCATCCCTGAAAGTTCCCTCATGTCCTTTCCCAGTCAATCCCCAGCTCCCTGCAGCCACTCTTCTGATTTTTTCCAGTATAGATTAGTTTTACCTCTCCTAGAATTTTGTATAAATGGAATTATAATATGTACTCTTCTACGTAAGGCTTCTTTTACTCTGCACAATGTTTTCATTATTTATCTATGTTGCTGTATGTATTAATACCCTGTTCCTTTTTGATGTGGAGTACTATTAAATTGCATGGGATTGTCATAGTTTATTTATCCATTCACTGGTTGATAAAATATTTTATTGTAAACTCGGAAAGATCTTGCTCTGGATTACAAAGGACAGGAAGAGATGAAACAGGTTACTCTTAACTGTTTTTCATTGCCTGTATTTTCCTTACAAACTAGAAAATGGTCAGTCTTAGATCTTAAGTAATTGAAATGAATGGCACTGTAAAATCTATTTAATTTTTGTGTACCCATCACATGGCTATCAATGTGTTTTTTGAAGAAGACTGTCATAAAGGGCTACTCAATTTATGGTAGTGGTTTAAACTAACTGGAGTACATTTTGGAAATAAAAAAAATGTGAGGACCTTCAGGACAGAAGTTAATCTTCCACATCCTACTGAAAAATGCCAAAAAACTATGAATTGTTAAAGGTTATAAAGGAATGATAGCACCATACATTTAAAAATGACATACTGGCCAGGCACGGCGGCTTGCGCCTATAATCCCAGCACTTTGGGAGGCCAAGGTGGGCAGATCACCTGAGGTCAGGAGTTCAAGACCAGCCTGGCCAACATGGTGAAACCCCGTCTCTACTAAAGATATAAAAAAATTAGCCAGGCATGGTGGTGGGTGCCTGTAATTCCAGCTACTCGGGAGGCTGAGGCAAGAGAATCACTTGAACCCAGGAGGCGGAGGTTGCAGTGAGCGGAGATCGTGCCACTGCACTCCACCCTGGGCGACAAGAGTGAAACTCTGCCTCAAAAACAAAAACAAAAGATATACTAAAAGCTTGAGTAATATAGTGACATCCTGTCTCAAAAAAAAAAAAAAAAAAAAAAAAAAAGGCTAAACATGGTGGTGCATGCCTGTGGTTCCAGCTACTTGGGAGGCTGAGGAAAGAGGACTGCTTGAGCCAGGGAGGTTGAGGCCACAGTGGGCCATAATGGTGCCACTGCACTCCAGCCTGCACGACACAGCGAGACCCTGTCTCCAAAAAAAAAAAAAAAAAAAAAAGATATACTAACATAATTATTTAGACAATGAACAGAGTTTAGTACATGTGGGAATTTGAAGCTATTTTAGTAGTACTTCAAGTTTCCCTAAAAAAAAATTCAATAAATGGGGAGAGTCAATGATCTACAACAAACAAACAACAACAACAAACCCCAAAAACCCAATCCAAAAATAAAAATTAGAAATATCTGAAATTGGACTGAATGCAATGCATGCATATGTGCTCATGTAAAAACAGTAAGCATGTTAATTATTCTGGACTCAAGAGTTTGTAATAACTCCAGCAGTCCATTCTTTATATCCTTCCTAGCTTTTCTTAACATTTATGCATACATGTTATAATTGCTCAGAGTAGTTATGTCTCTGTCACATATATATATATATGAGTTTGCTTTCTTTCACTAAACCAAACTCTGCTAGTATAAGGAAATATATCACAAAGTCACAATATCATTGGTAAACTAAGTTGCTGGCAGAAACTAAAGTAGGAAAGCATAGAATAGAGAGCATGAATAGGATGGATAAACTAACTTACTAACTAAATAAATGGGACTAGAGAATAAAGATACAAAGAATATACAAGTAAAACTATCATTGTTAAGAGAGTATAAATCTGGTCACGTCCCTTCTGCTTCTAATTTGCTAATACAAGATGACATTATTGTAGATTCTTTTTAGTAATCCTAAATAGTGACATTTCTGATAATTACATTGAATTCTTACTTGATCATTTATAATAACTATCAAATGAAATATATGATTTAGAGCCTTTTAGAAATCATGATGTACCTTTTGGGATGGCTGACATAAACTTAACTAAGGTGGTCATAAGGTTCTATGATATAGAGCTAACTATTTGATTTAGGAAAGAAATGATGCCAAATATATCATGTAAAAATATGAAATGAAAGATGATTTAAGAAGACAGTCTAAGATTACACACTGAAAACACCATGAAGGTTTTTAAAAAAAGACATCTTAAGAAAGTAATGTACTACTTTTACCACCACACCAAAATGGCTAAAGTTTTTAAAAAAGTGACAATAATGAGAACTGGTGAGGATGTGGAGCAACCGGAACTTTCATACACTGATGGTGGAAATGAAAAATGGTTTAGCAATTTTGGAAAAACATTTTGGCAGTTTCTCACTCACCATATGACCCTGTAATCACATTCCTGGGAATTTACCCAAGATAAATGAAAACATACATCTACACAAAACCTTACACACCAATATTCACAGAAGCATTATTCATAACACCCCAAACTGGAAAGAACCCCAAAGTCCACAAAATGGTGAATGATAAAGAAATTATGATATATCCACACTACTGAAACTACTCAGTAATAAAAAGATATATTAATATATTAGCAACAAGAATGAATCAACATTCTAAGTTTAAAAAGTCAAACACAAGATTACATACTGTATGACTCCATTGATAGGAACAATGTACATGAAAAGGTACAACTACAGTGAGAAAAAGTAGATCAATAGTTTTCTAGGGCCAGGAAGAGAGGATCAACTGCAAAAAGGCATTTTAGGGTGAAATCCTGTATGTTCATTGTGTTGGACGTTACATGACTGTATATCATCACTTAAATTCATCAAAGATCAATCACTGAAAATGAGACAACTAGATATGTGCTTCCTGCTGTGATGCAATAATATTCAACACCACCTATGAGGTATTTGTCTCCTAGATTAAAAATTGAACTTTAATCATATTAAGCCTCTAGATTTCACTAAGAGTTTACTTGAAAACTGGTGGATAGAGGAACAACTTAAATGACACCAGAAAAAAAGTGGACTATTAAATCCAGAATGTGGGAGATTCTACAGAAAAACATACAAGTCGCATGAGAAAAGGGAGGTAAGGGGCAAACTAACATAAGAGACTTAAGAGTATATCAACCAAAGCAACTGCAAACCAACTATAAAAATACATTTTTGAGACAGGAAAATATGAACACTGAATAGGTATTAGTTATGGAATAATGCATTATTATTTTGGTATAAATGATAATTTTTTTTAAAAGTCATCTGCTACAGATAGATAGATGCTAAAGTATTTATGAATGAGATAATATAAAGTTTGGCCTTTGTTTTAAAAGTATTACAGGCTGGGCATGGTGGCCCACACCTGTATCTCAGCACTTTGGGAGGCCGAGGTGGGCAGATCACCTGAGGTCAGGAGTTTGAGACCAGCCTGGCCAACATGGCGAAACTTCATCTCTACTAAAAATACAAAAATAAGCTGGGTGTGGTGGCAAGTGCCTGTAACCCCAGCTACTTGGGAGGCTGAGGTAGGAGAAACCCTTGAACCCAGGAGGCGGAGGTTGCAGTGAGCCGGCCAAGATGGCGCCACTGCACTCCAGTTTGGGCAACAGAGTGAGACTCTATCTCCAAAAAAAAAAAAAAAAGTATTATGGAAAACAAAAGAAGAAAGAAAGAAAAGGAGAAAACCAGATAGGGGAAGGATAGCTATAACAAGACTAGGAAAATGCTGATAATTTTTGAAGCTGGGTGATGGATATTTCTGCCTATGTGAAATTTTCTAAAATAAAAAATTTAACAATTCATAGGGAGATAGACATTTCTATTTATGAAACTTAAAAAAAACCCACTAGTTGTGGTTTGACTCTGTACTACTAAAGGAAATTCTATGCATAACATACTAAATCATGTAATTATATTTTTAATGCAATATATTGATCCATTTATAAATCTTGTATCTATTAATCACAGAGATTAAAGAAAAAATAATTATCTGGAAAGAAAGTAAGATAGAATTTTAGTTAATGATTCAGAAAACTTACTTGTACAATAGACAACTGAAGGCCAGGCGCAGTGGCTCATGCCTATAATCCCAGCACTTTGGGAGGCCGAGGCATGCAGGTCACCTGAGGTCAGGAGTTTGAGACCAGCCTGGCCAACATGGTAAAACCCCGTCTCTACCAAAAATACAAAAATTAGCCAAGTGTGGTGGTGGACACCTGTAATCCTAGCTACTCTGGAGGCTGAGGCAGGAGAATTGCTTGAACCCAGGAGGCAGAGGTTGAAGTGAACCAAGATTGTGCCACTGCACTCCAGCCTGGGCGACAGAGTGAGAGAGCGAGACTCCATCTCAAAAAAAAAAAAAAAAAAAACCCACAACCAGGCAACTGAATTAATTATAGAAATTAACAAAATCATCCAGCCTAACATATTGAAATAAATTTTCCCTACCAAAAGAACTAAAAAGGTTCTTTTAAATCATACAGTCCAAAAAAAAAAAACACCAACAACAAAAAACTAACCTATTAAATTTTAGGTTATCAGGAGTCAAAAGAACACTCACGTTTTGAAGCAGTTGCTCAAACCAGTCATATCCAGTATCTCTGCATGCTGCAACCTAAGGGTGATGAAAAGAATCAAAGTTAGAAGTATATTTAAAAATCTGAATAAAATATACTTTTGTTATGCTTTAGCCTGAAACATGTTTCAATTTTCTCAATTCAAAAGTTTATTTTTAAAGTAAACTATTCTTTCAGTAACACAACCATTTACCAACGTTACAGAACTTTATTCTAAAAAATATCTTGGAAAACATTGAAGAAATTAGTTTAATGTATTGAGGTTTAATATGGCACTAAATGTTTAAAGGGCATAAGTTTAAAATGGCACAATAACTTGAACTACACTCTGTGAGGAAAATCTGTAATATCTTAAACATTAAGAACAAAAATATTTTTCTTATTACGCTTCTAGATGGCACATTTTAAAGACATCAATAGAAATGTAGAAGATGATGTAATTGAATATACAGAATTTTTCTTTCTTTTTTTTTTGAGAAGGGATCTTGCTATTATATTGCCCAGGCTGGAGTGTAGTGCCTATTCACAGGCATGATTACAGTATACTGCAGCTTTGAACTCCTGGTTCAAAGATCTCCTGATCCCCCATCTCAGACTCCTGAGCAGCTGGGATTATAGGCATATGCCACTGTGACTGGCAAAAATTTCTTATATTAAAAACACAAAATGTATAGCTTATGCATAATAAAAAATGTAGCTAATCCATATTCATAATTTCTGAAAAAAGTAGGCATTACTATCTTTGCAGATTATTACCCTTGGGCGATTGTATCTGTTCTTCCATTTCTCCTTTCCCTCCCTGTTTTTAATTGCTGGAGGAATAGGAAAATCTCAGTATCAGTGTTTACATCAATTAATGCCAAGAAGTAGGGCTATATGGAAGCATCAACGACATGTTACTTGCATCCCTTCAGCATCTCCAGAAATATAAAGTAAAGGCAGCAGTACGAAATGTCAAGATTAATGAAATATCTCATTATTGTCTCTTCCTTCATAAGACATGTAGGCCTCAGTTAGGTCTGGATCAACAGTGACCACACCCTTGTTCCAGTCCTTCTTACCACATCGGTAATGTTTAAAATTTTCCTTGTCATTGCTTCTTTGTCATTGTGTGGAGTTGGAGTAAACCAGAGTTTCTGGAATGTTTCATTTACTAATTTCTAGAAGGAAGAGAAATTTCAAATTAACTAATTATAACAAATACGGCAATTTCACAATTCCAAATTCTCATTAGGCCCAACACAAAGCTATAAATAACTAATCAAAACACAAATTGCCAGGAATTTCTGGTATTAATTTCCTCAGTTTTTTCTAAAACTACTAATTTCTCAAAACTATAAAAATTTTCAATTTGGTAAAGATTTTAAACAATACGAATGGGTGATACTATCCCTAGCCTAGAACTTCTTCATACTATACACTCAAATGTTTATGATCAAACTAAAAAATATATTTACTGCTTTTGGAGAAGAAGTTGTTACAGTGTTTGCTAAACTTAAAAAGGGACAATTATACATATTATTATATAAAATGTAAATTTACTAATGAATTTAGGACTAAACTTAAAATTTTTTTTTTATGGATACATAATAGCTGTACACATTTATGAAGTATATTTGAACTTTTGATACAAGCATACAATGTATAATGATCAAATCAGGGTAACTGGGGTATCCATCGCCTCAAGCACTTACCATTTCTTTGTGTTAGGAACATCCTATTTCCATTCTTCTAGTTATTTTGAAATGTACAATAAGTTATTGTTAACTATAGTCACCCTATTGTGCTACTGAACACTAAATTTTATTCCTTCTAGGTGTATTTTTGATAACTGTGAACCAACCCCTCTTTATTCAACCCCTCACAACCCTTCCCTCCCTCTGCTAACCATCTTTCTATTCTCTATCTCTATGAGATAAATTTTTTTTAAGCTTCCACGCATGAGTGAAAATATGTGCTATTTTCTGTGTCTGGCTTATTTCACTTAACATAATGAAACAAAGTATTTATTTAATAATTTAGAAAACTAAAAACATTTGAAAATTAAAATAATCCCATGAGAAACCTTTGAATATAATGCAATCTCTTATAATAACAATCAATAAATCAATCAACACACACATGCACATTTTTTGAGATGGAGTCTCACCCTTGCCCAGGCAGGAATGCAGTGGCAAGATTACAGCTCACTGCAGCCTTGAATTCCTGGGCTCAAGTAATCTTCCTGTGTCAGTCTGTAGAGTAGCTGGAACTATAGGCATGCTCTACTATGTTTGGTGAAATTTTTAAAAATTATTTTCATCATTTTATTTTTTATAGAAATAGGATTCTTACTATGTTGCCCAGGCTGATCTCCAACTCCTGGCCTCAAGCCATTCTCCTGCCTTGGCCTCCCAAAGTGCTGGGATTATAGGCATGAGCTACTATGGCCAGTCTTAAATAAATATTACCACTGAGGAATTGGTTGGTTAAAATCAGATTATAATAATTAATATAAAAATATAGAAACAAAAAAAATTAAAGTATGTATTTTTCTTCAGTTTATAAACTATAAACGATTCATTGTAAAGTGTTTGGATATATTTAAAATCAACATTTAGGTGCAATAAACATTTAACTTATTTTAAACATTAATGAAAAATAAATTTAAAACAGTCAACACTACCTTAATGCCCTCTTCATCATTGACTCTGCGAATCATTTTTACACACATTTCTGTGATTTTTGGAAATGTTGGTTGTTCAATACAAATGTCTCTGAGAATCTTTATTACTCTTTTCCTGACACTGATACCAGTATCCTAAAAACAGAAAGGTATTTTTAAGTGTCAGAAAAATTGAGATGCCTAGTGTGTGAAATTAGAAAATAAGTATCCATACGCAGTATATTCACTATTTGTTAACATGATAAACACATTTGACATATTTGCTTTTTACATGCTTTCTTACTGCTACTATAAATGTGTTATTTTATTATGTTGTCTTTACTTTTAAAGTATGATATCTAAGACATAGAAACATATTTTATAGTTAAGCCCTGGACACAAGACTAGAAGTATACGCTTGTCAAAATTAAATGAGAAAACAAACATAAGCTTTAGAATAGTGTCTGGCACTTAAACAGCACATGAAGTATCACTTAAAAGTAGACTTCATAAAAATGTTTAACCTGAATCTAATCAAACCTTTGGCACTATCTTATGGTTACTTCTTTTTTTTTTGGGGATGGAGTTTTGCTCTTCTCGCCCAGGCTGGGGTACAATGGTGCGATCTCAGCTCACTGCAACCTCTGCCTCCCAGGCTCAAGCGATTCTCCTGTCTCAGCCTCCCGAGTAGCTGGGATTACAGGTGCATACCACCACGCCTGGCTAATTTTTGTATTTTTAGTAGAAACAGTGTTTCACCATGTTGTCAGGCTGGTCTTGAACTCCTGACCTTGGGTGATTCACCCGCCTCAGCCTCCCAAAGTGCTGGAATTACAGGCATGAGGCACTGCGCCTGGCCTATCTTATGGTTTATAAGAGATACAAAACACAAGTTAAATTAAACGAAGTATGGGAAGATAACAAAACCGATCAGGCCTTTTTAATCAGTCAATGTCATATGGGATGTAAAAAAAAAAAAAAAAAAAGAATAAGAAAATAGTCTTCAATTTTAAGACATGACCCCCAAATGCAATGTATTGCCTTTGACTGAATTCTGGTTCTTAAAAAAGAAGAATGAAAAAACATTTTTAGGACAACGGAGGATCTAAGAACTAGTATTCAGATGATACTAGAGGCTAATTTGGGTGAGATAATGGTTTTGTTTATATAGCACAGTATCTTTTTTTGGTGTTACAAACTGAAGTGTTCACAAGAAAAGAAGTAAAAAATGTTTGACTTAAAATAATTTAGCAGAAAGTACAGATGAAGTATGGAGGTAGGTACAAGGGTGTTCACTGTACTATTTTTAACAAACTTTCATATTAAAGAGTTTTAAAAATAAAAAGCATCATACATGAAGTGTGCAAAATTATTAATCTCCATTATGTGATTTTAGCAATCCCCAAAATATTTTAGGATATTTTACTAGGGTTACAAATATCAGAGTTTATCAGATACGTGGGAATCCTGTTGATTTTACCCTTCAAAAGATGGAAGCCCTAAGAAGGAAAAAAATTTTTCCAGCTTTTCTTTAAATTATTTGTTTCTCAACCAAGATTTATGCCTAGTTGAAGCTAAAAATGACTCTATACTTCTGTCACACAATGTTCTGATATTAGGCCAAGGGTGACAAAATAAACTCTTGTCATTGAGGTAATACTTAATTTTGTGCACTAGTGCATCTATGTTGAGTTCTACAATAAGTCAATATGCCTGCAATGGATAGTGTGGAGATTCCACAGATATTTCCTAATGCCAATGTTTCCTTTCATTTTTCAGAAAAATGCTTCAGAGCCAGAGAATTCCATGATGTATGTAGAACCTCTTTAGTTTGCTCTTAAACCTCAACGGACTTTTGGGCTTAACTTGTAGGTATCTGAGCTCATCATTAATCAGCTTTAAGGAAACAAGAAGATGCACCTAAGGGATCCAAAAATATTGTCAGGTACCAACGTTCTGTACGTGTCTCTCACTGAAATAATTCTTCCTGTTTATATATATACATACATAAATATATACATAAAATCACTCTAGATTCTTGTTCAAAAACATTTAACTATCCCATGTGGTTCCTATCATCTACTCATTGTAAACTGGTATAATTAAAAAGAAACAGCAACTGAAAAAAGGAATCCAATTATTACCAATGATTTGTTTTATGATATTGCAAGGGCTATTCTTGAAAATATGTACTTGTTTAGAAAGTGGCAATATTTCATAAATTAGACAATATAAATATATAATTGGTACATTTATTTTTCTAACTTAACACTTTAAAACAAAACATGATGCTTGAAAGGCAAAATTATATTCACGAATCATTATAAAAATGACAAACATACCAATATTCTTTCAATCAGCATATCATAATACTGTTCAGCAAGCTGAGGTCGACAAAGGACAAATCGACCTAGTAATTCTACTGCTGCTTCTCGGACACTAGTCGAATTATCCATCAATCGTCCATGAACACCTCGTTGCATATCAAGCTAAAGAAAAATGAAGAGAAAAAAACAATTTATACCTAAATAGAGTGAATATTCCAATTCGAGTAGAAAAGAAAGAATCATTTTTGCTCTTTACCCTTGCTAGAATACTGGGGTCTACAGCAACAACCTCAGACAAACACTTCATGGCTTTTGTTCGAACAGCAATTGCATTTTCACCAAGAACTCGTAGGATCTGCCAAGCAAACATTGACATTTTTGTAAATTTTAGAATACATAAAATTTAATTAAAAATAGCATGAAAACATGCAAAAGAAAACAAATCTATTATTTACCTCTCTTTAATCTGTATATAAATGAGTAAAGGATCTTTCCTAATGATTCAAAGTTTAACTTAAAGATCAGTACAGGTGTTAAGCGTATAGTCCATACTTTGGAGCCTTTCGTTTATCCAATTAAACCTGTTTTTTAATTGTTATGCTTCATTTGCAGAACCTGTAGCCCCACTAAAACCTTGCTATGTGTAACTTGAATCAAAGATATTTAGTATCATTCAAATCATAATTTGGTAGTTGAATGTTTTGTATTTTATTACTTTATTTTTTGGGATGGAGTCTCGCTCTGTCGCCCAGGCTGGAGTGCAGTGGCGCAATCTCGGCTCCCTGCAACCTCCATCTCCCGGGTTCAAGCGATTCTCCTGCCTCAGCCTCCTGAGTAGCTGGGACTACAGGCACATGCCACCATGGCAGCTAATTTTTTGTATTTTTAGTAGAGACGGGGTTTCACTGTGTTAGCCAGGATGGTCTTGATCTCCTGACCTCGTAATCTGCCTGCCTTGGCTTCCCAAAGTGCTGGGATTTAGTTGAATGTTTTTATAATGTCACTTACTCTACTGATACTGTATGTGTGTGCATTCATACAAATATATATTTGTAAAACAAGAATATGTAAAAGGGATGTAGAACAAGGACTTTTTTTTTTTGAGATGGAGTTTCCCTCTTGTTGCCCAGGCTGGAGTGCAATGGCACGATCTTGGCTCATTGCAACTTCCACCTCCCAGGTTCAAGCGATTCTCCGGCCTCAGCCTCCCGAGTAGCTGGGATTACAGGTGTGTGCCACCACGCCCTGCTAATTTTTGTATTTTTAGTAGAGACGGGGTTTCACCATGTTGGTCAGGCTGGTCTCGAACTCTTGACCTCAGGTGATCCACCTGCCTTGGCTTCCCAAAGTGTTGGGATTACAGGCGTGAGCCACTACACCCGGCCGGAGAACCTAAAAACAAATACTACATCTATGATCTTTTAAGTATCTGTACTCAACAATGAATTATATTATATACTGCTCACAAGCATCCAGAATCAGAAAAATCAATATCACTGTATAAGGAATTCTTATCCAGTTTACCTGTGTCAAATAAATATCAAAGCTCTGGGCAAACGGCCTCATGGAGGCCAAGTATCGAACAATCAAGCAAGCATCATCATAGTCCACAGTATCAGAGTTCATCCTGCAACAAAAAGTCATTAAAAATTTATTTTTCTTTTTTTGTAACTTAGGGAAATAGATATCAAGGAGATAAATGTAAACTGTTTTCTCTTTGGATCTTACTTTAATGTGCTAAACTGAGAAGGTGTGGTTTTGATAATGCTTCTAAGAAACTTTTTTCGGTTTTCAGCTCGATGCATAATTTGGCCAGTTGTCTCAATTTCCTTTGCATGATGTGTTCCTTCAGATGATTCTTCATCTTTTTGTGATTTCATTGCTTTTTCTGTTTCCAGAGTTGTGTCTCGAAACCACTGGGCTATATAGAATTTACGAGAAAACTGGAAAGAAATTAGACAGACTTGAGCTTGATGAAATTAGCAACAAGATTTCCAAGTTAATAAAGTTAGAGTGCTCACATTACAGGAATACAAATATTAAAGTTTACTTTAAAACAACTTCCACGTGATAAAAACAGATTTTAAGAAAGCCAGAAAATATAGAATATCCTAAATGTTAGAAAACTTATTATTTTACTATGTTCCAATACTTAATGAAGTCAAGATAATTTGATAAACACAACTGTATTAAATATAGAATACTATTATCAACTACTTAATCAAGGACAATATCATGACAAAGTTAAACAGATGATGGGTCAACTAGGAAAGTTTAAAACAAATTGATAAAATGCTGAAGGTAGAAGACTTCATCTGTTTTCAAATTTTGCCTTAGTTCTCCAAGAAACACACAAGACAATTGTCACTGAAATAGTTTAACACTGAGACACACCTGTAAATCTGTTCCTTTGAATACAAACTGAAAACCTACAGTATTTGGCTGAAGAGCTTAGTAGTATCCCATTTCTTTCAATTGCATATCCCACCAGTTAAAAAATAAAATAAAATATCTCTATGTATAATGTTCTCAAATAATAGTTTATAAATTTTGTACATGAACCTCTCATACTAATATTTTGGTTACGTTGTGTAACATACATGAAATAGAAGTAAAATTATATTTAAAAATATACATATAAAAATCCAATAGTTTATTTTTACAGGCTTATAGATCATCTCATGTACCACTCGGCCCATACTCACTCTGAGAACCAATGACCTAGCCTAGTCTCAAAGATCACTTACGGAGAGACTTCCAAATATTTCTCTTGTCACACAATTTTAGTACAGTACAGTATCTGTAACCAGAATTCCATATAAGACAAATCAACCCAAAGCATTCTTTTCTGTTTAGATTATCAAGTATCCCTTTGTTTTGAAAATCAATATTCCAAACAACTTAAGTTTTCCTCTTCATCATGCTACCTCCCAATTTTCTTAAACCCAATTTAAATAAACATGTAGTATCTCCAAAACAGGGGAAAAGAATCCTACCACTAGGGAAGGATCAGTCTCAGTGTTTTCATCCAAGTAATCAAGCAATGCTTTTTGTAATTGTTGGATTTCATCTTCCCCTCCTGAAACCTATAGAATAAACCAAATAAGAACAAAAAAGATATTACTGGTGTGCTTTAATAAATCATCTAATTGTAAACACAAATCTGAAAGAAAAACTGATATTAAAAATGAAAATACAACCACAGTAACTAAAAGGAAAAAACAGAAAAATATTATTTCCGAAAAATATTATATATTGATAGCTGAAGTTTGCCTTTTTTGTTTTACTTTTTTTGAGATGGAGTTTCACTCTGTCGCCCAGGCTGGAGTCCAGTGGCACTATCTCGGCTCACTGCAATCTTTGCCTCCTGGGTTCAAGCAATTCTCCTGCCTCAGCCTCTCTAGTAGCTGGGACTATAGGCATGGTCCACCATGCCTGGCTAATTTTTGTATTTTTAGTAGAGACAGGGTTTCACCATGTTGGCTAAGCTGATCTCGAACTCCTGACCTCAAATAATCCACCCTTCTGAGATTACATGTGTAAGCCACTGCACCCGGCCATTATTTTTATGAACCATATGTCATTTTTTAAAAAAAGAGCTCATAGGTAGTTGACATAAAAATGATCAGAAAAATGTGTTAAATCTTCAGAGGTAGGAAGAATTTCCTTTTGGAAATATGTGTTGAGAGCCATAAAAATTTACAAATGATCCTTCCCCTTGAGCTGCACAATGTATAATCAACATAGCCATACATGGCAATAAGAGGTTCCAGGCCCACTTTAAGAAATACAGAAAGTCATCCAGTAACTAGATCTTGGTTTCTACATTACAATTCACCAACAAAAGGAACCAAGATTCCTAGGAGAAACAACTGATCCCAGGGCAGGGGTAGGGAAGGTAAAAGATCTGCCTGAAATACCTTTTTGTTCTAGAAAGCCCTCAAATTATGATGGGAATATATCAAAATGATATAAAAGCCAGCTTCAAAGGGTTCTCATTGATCAAATCTAGGATGATTTGAGCATTAAAATAATGATGGCAACAAATTATAATTTACCAGAGTAGGTATTGTATTACATCAGATGTTAATATTGTATTAATGATAATTTTTTGCTTTTGATAATTGTACTATAGATATTTAAGTGAGAGCTCTTGTTTGCAGAAATATACACTAAGCAGTGGCTCCCAAGTTTCAGCATTCATTCATTCATTAGAATCACCTGGAGGGCTTGTTAAACCAAGAGTTTTTGATTCAGTAGGTCCAGGGAGGGTCCTAAGAATTTGTACTTTTGTTAGAAATGTACTTGTTAGTTCCCAGATGATTTCAATGTTGGTGTTACTTGTCAAGGGGATCATACTTGGAAAATCACTGCATTAGAGAATTCAGGGGTAATGAGGGAATCATGTCTGCAACTTAACTTCAAGTGGTTCGAAACAAAATTAAAAAAAAATGCATATACAGACACACATACATCTATATTTTGAAAGATGAGAAAGGAAATTTTGTAAATTGTCAATAATTGAGGAATTTGCAAGAAGCTTTTATGGGAGTTCTTTGTACTATTCCTACAATTTTTCTCTAAGGTTGAAATTATTTCAAAACACGAACTATAGCTAAAAAAAAATTAGAGGCATTTCTACCAACATGGATATGATTATGAGCATAAAAAAGGACTAGAAAAAAATGAAAACAGAAGTTGTATATAGTAGGATTAGAAATCATTTCTTCACCAGTTTTCTCAAGTAACTTTATTACTACCACTTCATCCACATTAAAAAAAAAAAAGCAATAAAACACTTTTTCCCCCAAGATGAAAACTCTCTAATGTAATAAAGTATAAAAAAGCTCTCCTCACACCTCCTTGGTATGAGAAGATACATAACATTCAAAAGTACAAAACAATCTTATTGGGTATGCTAAATCACCATTCAGTAAATTAAAAACTTAAATAAAATTTATGTTAAATCAAATATTAAACAGCATTATACATTATTAAGAGTACTTCACAAAAAGAAAGTAAATGATTTATATGAACCATTCAGAAGTCCCTGTTAGACTAAATAATTCATTCTCGGGTCTTAAAATTTCTCACTGGGGCTTTGAAAAGCCCACTTTTAGAAGTAAAAATCTTATTTTGAATCCACACAAAATGAAATGCAAAACTAATGTAAGGACATGCAAAGAAAATAACTATTATTCATTCCCATAATTTTAATCTTTTATCTTAGTACCTGTTTTAAAATGCGTTCTATAGATCCTTGATCCATTTTGCTCGTAACAGCATCTTTTCTTAGCCGTGCAGCAACAGTTCCAAGGTAATCAAGAGACGCCACTCTTAAAGCCATCTCTGTTGACTTGTTACTGAACTGATGAACCTAAATATCAAAAGTTTTTGATTGAATAGATTTATAACAATATATTTTAAATAGCAATTTATCATATAAATTCCCAATCTAAATTGTATAATTTAAAATTTAAACTTTTTTTTTTCCTGTGATATTGTCCCATAAAGTCATTTTTGCCTTTTGATTTTCTGGAATCTGAACATTTTCATGTGACTAAAAAATTACAGATTAAACTTCCTTAAGAACAACACAACTCATTAAATATGCAGGCTCAACTGTATTATTTGCACAAAATGTGGTATTACTGAGTAAGAATTTCTTAGGGTGGAATTCTGATGCCTATGAAAAGTTATTATAGTTTCCGAATAATATTAACATATTTTCCCATTCACAAAAAGGTCCCAGAAGCTTTGTAACAATGTGTATTGTGCAAGTTCAAATGTAGTTTAAAAATAGAGTCACAACATTTCTTTGCATTTACCTACTGCGTTACATGACGACTACAAAATGCCATACATTTGTAGAAATACTCTTAAAGATGATAAGGAGTCTATATTAATCATTTTCTTGCTTTGAAATGAGTAACTTACGACTCAGTGTTGAGATGCTTTTAACAATATAACATTTCCAAAAAAAAAAAAATTGTTAAAGCACTGTTATCTTATGTAATGAAATGAAAGCACCAAACTTCACAACATTTGAAAATTTTCTACAAGGTACTGACAATATTGTGTACAGTTATGCACATGCAAAAAGAGATGCAATGTTCATATTTCCTTACACATTTTTAAAGAATTCATCATCTGTGAATCAGAGTACATCCTCATTATGTTGTCTTCTAGTAATCTAATAATCTTTAAATGCTATACTCTTACCAACAGTCTCCCTAACAAACTAAGGAGTAGTTCAGCAGCTGGCCATTCAGGCTTATTGACTGTTGAAAGAAGGTCTTGAACAAAATTTTCAAACAGTGGTCTGTAATCTTCTTCACCTTGCTTACTACCACATCTGTTCAAAGACAAATAATGAAAAGGATGTCAATTTAGGTGACACATGTCAGTCATCTGTCTACCAACATGATTGAAATTGTTAGCTAAGTTTTCTTTTTTCTATGTTTAGTAACAAAATATATAAATGTACATTAAATAAAATATGGTTTAAAATGAGTCTATTTCACAAACTCCACTTTCTCCTTAATTATAGGGAATTCATTTATTAAGCAATACTAATACTACTTTCTTGCAAGTGAAACACATTTAAAAAAATGATCACTGTTTTTCTACCTAAAAGATCACCATAAATTCTTTATTTTTTTGAGATGGAGTCTCACCCTGTCACCCAGGCTGGAGTGCAGTGGCATGATCTTGGCTTACGGCAACCCTCCACCTCCCGGGTTCCAGCGATTCTCCTGCCTCAGCCTCTCAAGTAGCTGGGACTACAGGCGTGCACCACCATGCCTGGCTAATTTTTGTATTTTTAGTAGAGACGGGGTTTCACCACGCTGGTCAGGCTGGTCTCGAACTGACCTTGTAATCCACCTGCCTTGGTCTTCCAAAGTGCTGGGATTACAGGTGTGAGCCACCACACCTGGCCAAGGTCATCATAAATTCTTATGGAGGCTGGGCTGGGCGCAGTGGCTCACGCCTGTAATCCCAGCACTTTGGGAGGTCAGGGCAGGCAGATCACCAGAGGTTGGGAGTTCGAGACCAGCCTGACCAACACGGGGAAACCCCGTCTCTACTGAAAATACAAAAATTAGCTGGCCATGGTGGTGCATGCCTGTAATCCCGGCTACTTGGGAGGCTGAGGCAGGAGAATCGCTTGAAGCTGGGAGGCGGAGGTTGCAGTTAGCTGAGATCGCGCCATTGCACTCCAGCCTGGGCAACAAGAGCGAAACTCTGTCTCATTAAAAAAAAAAAAAATTCGTATGGAGGCTAAATAACATCTCTTCACAAACTTTCCTATTCAGGTACAATAGGATAATTCTCCAAAATTTACTGAAGACAAATTACAGAATTTCAATCTGGTACTTTAATTTCTGGAGTCTAACATATAAGCAAATTCACAAAATTTTAGATTTTTTTCCCCCGTGTAGTCCCATCCCAATTTTAGATTTTTAATACTCCAATTGCCTCATTTTAAAGATCAAGAAACCAAGTGTCAGGAAGATGTATTCAAGGTTCAGATTATGGCAGGAAATTGGATTCATCTTTTTAAAAAAATGAACTATTCTCTATACTGTGGAAAAGAAAAACCAGATTTATATTAATTTTACTCACTTTTTAAGGAAGATGGAGAGGAAGTTTTGGGCTGTTCGCATAGCTGTTTCATAAGAGTTAGTAATGACAACATCCTGGTCAATCTAGAATGAAAAAAATGAGTTTATAAAGATACAAGAAATAATAAGTTAGCCCTGTTGCTATTGTCATGTTATTACTGAAGAGGGGTAATATATTTAAATACTAAAATGCTTAAACTATTACATTATATATAATAAGAGAAGCCAAAATTAGCACACTAAGCATATTTTAAAACTTTATAGAAACAAATAAAAATACAGATAGAGTGTTATTAAAATAATGTAAGAGTAACATATGTGGTTAACAAATTTAATATCAATAGTTGTTTATCATAATCCTGGTCAGAACAGAAAGAAATGGATTGAAAATAAAAAAAGAATTTAGAAAAAATATGTCAACCTCAAAGTTTAAGAAACATATAATCTATACAATCAAAAAAAAAAATTCAAAGCCTTCATCAGAAATTTAAAGATTAAGATATAAACAGTCAATTCACAGTTATAAAAATACAACAGACAAATAACTATAGGAAAAGGGGCTCAAGCTCACTAATAACCAGGAAAATGCAAAATAAGATGGGTATTTCTCAATGACCATAATTTTAAGTAAGAAGTAGGGCTATAAACTGAAACACCACTTTAGTAAGCAAATTGACAACTTCCAGTAAATTTAATGCATGTATACTATCTTAATTTTACTTCTAAGTGTATCTAGAGAAACTTTTGCTTTAAGTTGTGATTCTATGATATGGTGTTTTTAACTCAAGTAAAAAACAATCTAGTATGAGTTGTATGTATTAAAAGCGATGTTGAGTGAAAAAATTAGCTGTAAATATGTCACTGTCCTTTACGTAAAAATGAAATAACTGTATATCAAATTTACATAAAAATAATTAAAAGAAAGAAATAAACATATTCATGATACTTGTCACCAATGGTTAGGAAAGGAAGACTAGAGACAAACAATGGGATTGGGATGGGAGAAATAAAGAGGATCTGAACTTTTCAGAGAGTGTTTGACTTTCTTTCTTTCATTCATTCATTTTTAGACAGGTTCTCAGTCTGTCATCCAGGCCAGGGTGCAGTGGCACAATCTCGGCTCACTGAGTCTCGATCTCTCAAGGTTCAATCGACCCTCCTGTTTCAGCCTCCTGAGTAGCTGGGATGACAGGTGCACAACACCATGACCAGCTAATTTGTGTATTTTTTGTAGAGACAGAGTTTTGTCATGTTGCCCAACTGGTCTTGAACTCCTGGCCTCAAGCAATCTGCCCACCTTGACCTCGCAAAGTGCTGGGATTATGGGCATGAGCCAAAGTGCCTGTCCAGTTATTAATAATTATTACATATTTATTATTATTCCCAAAAAGATACACACATATGCTTGGCTCTAACAGTAGATAAACAAAATTATTTGTTTCTCTTAAACTTTTGTTGAGATAAAAGTATACACTTGGAAAAATTCTAAACATCTCCAAAAGCTATAAAACCAAACGCAAATCGTCGGCATGAGCTACCTATTAGGGAGGGAATAAACTCATTTTCCACATGAATTTAATGTTAATTATAATCCTATGTTATGTATTTATATATGGGTTTAGTACCCCTAATCTGAAAATATGAAATGCAAAATGCCCTAATGAATATTTCCTTTGAATATCATTTTGGTACTCAAAAAGTTTCAGATTTTAGAGCATTTCCGATTTTAGATTTTTGGATCAGGGATACTCAACATGCATATATATTACATATTGTATTATTCACTTTCACATTTAATATCTCACTGACCCTTACAACCTGGTATAGCAGTTTTGATAAGTATTATCACCTCCATTTTACAGCTGAAGAATAAACTCAGAAAGATTAAAATGATTTATATGTTTTATGACTGATAGATACAACAGAATCAGAACTCAACTCTTCCAACACCATGTCTAGTGCTCTAAAAGGACCTTAAAGCCCAGCCATGAACCTCTAATTAAGAACATCAGCTTTGGCCAGGCGCAGTGGCTCCCACCTGAAACCCCAGCACTTTGGGAGGCTGAGGAGGGTGGATCATGAATTCGAGACCAGCCTGACCAACATGGCGAAACCCCATCTCTACTAAAAATACATAAATTAGCCGGGCGTGGTGGTGCGTGCCTGTAATCCCAGCTACTCAGCAGGCTGAGGCAGGAGAATCACTTGAACCCGGGAGGTGGAGGTTGCAGTGAGCCGAGATCGCGCCACTGCACTCCAGCCTGGGTGACAGAGCGAGACTCCGTCTCAAAAAAAAGAAAAAAAAAAAAAAGAACTTCAGTTTTATAAGAATGACAGAGAATATAGGTATTTCCTTCAATAAAAGTACAGTTGTAAAACCTTTAATAGATTCCTTACTTTTTTATTTGAATCTTCTTCTGCATTAGAGTCCTTCTCTGATGATGGTAAGTGTACCACACACTGAATAAGTTGTAAAACCAGTGCTGTAACCATCTGAATATACATAGGTTCTCCATCCATATCACTACTGTTTAACCTTTAATGAAGAAAAAAAATTTGTATGGAGTATCAAGATAATCTCATTTAAATGTCGTCTATTGTCTGAAAGTTTCACGATACTGTGTTTGCCAATATTTCTAGGCATGATCTTAGTGCTTATAGTGTTCTTATGTGTAATTATTTGTTGTAAGTTAGCAAAAACATCAAGTAAATGCCTATGCATGCTGAGATAATTAAAATAGTCAAAGGAAAAATACAGTATTTAATACAAATTTGTATGCTTTACATACATTGCAGATAAAAATTCATACTACTACTAAACATTTCTCAAAATGATTTTGAAAATGATAAAAGTCTTCAAAGTTTCCAAATGCCCATATATTTTGCTATTCATCTGCTGAATCTGTTATTCATTTGGTATTAAAATCTGCTACACAGCTCTTGATCATCTGTGCTAGTGTTGGTAGCACAGATTATAAAAAATCAATTTCCACATCTTTTGTTCTATAGATATTGTAAAAAATCTAAGGATTCTTTTATGTGTTGATAGTTTTTCTTCATAGTTTTTCTTCAGGTTTAACAGACAATAAATGTTTATCAGTATACAATTAGTCCAAAAAATGATTAAGATAAAATAATTATTTTAGAGAAGAAAGAAGCCTTCAAAGCAATCTTAAAAACAATCCTATATGCCACGTCAACACTTTTAATCACTCAGGAATATTAAGATAATTCCGGTGATTATCTATGATGGCAAAGACAATAATGCTGACCATAGCAGTGGGTAACATTCCTTATTAACAGTGTGCTTAGTGATTAAAGAGCATTTAATCCCCATGTTTATTCTCCATACTGCCATTAGAGTAATCTTTCTGTTTTTTATTTTTTTTTGAGACACAAAAATCTTATAAAATCCTCTTTGAACTGATCTGATTATTTTGAGCCATATTTCCAACAGGATCAACAAGATCTTCTCACTGACTAGTGGTTCGTATTAAGGAATGATTTTGCTCTCCAGTGCCTGGAAATAATTTTGGTTGTCACAACTGGAAGGAGGAAGGGTGTCTATTGGTATCTAATGGGTAGAGGTCAGGGATGCCGCTGAGCATGCTATATTGCACTAGACAGCTATGCATAACAAAGTGTTATATGGCCTAAAATGTCAACAGTGCCAAGACTGAAAAACCCTGCCACAGATCTTTACCTTTGAGAATCAGTGAAGTTTTCTAAGCCCCCTAAATATGCCATGTTATTTCACACATCTATTTTTCATGCTGTTCTGATGTAACTGCCTAGTTTTTAATTATTAAAATATAAATCAGACAGAAATGAAGAATAAATGTATGACGGTTCAATATAATGGTGGTTCTTCATTAAACTTGACCTCTGTTATAATTAATTACCTGAAGTTCCTTAAACTCCTCTTGCTGGTTGGTAATCTTGCAAGTGAAGTAAAAATTTCTTCCAAAATTAACTGCCTATGTTTTTCATATCTTGAGAATACCTGTTTAGTAATTATAAGATTCCAAGTTAAACTTATAATAGAAAACAAACCAAAAAATAATATCATGTGATTAAAAAAATTACCTGCCATTTAGAATGAAAATGTTTTCAGTATCTAAGGTAAGCTGCTCTATTTTCCTATCATTAATTATAACATTCTTATAGAAGTCAAAGAGTACACTAGTTTCATTTAAAGGACTATGAAATCTTGGCTATAGGCAGTCAGACAAGAATTTAAATGATTTTAAACCATTCTAACTTTATTATAAATATCAAGGAATTATTAGCTGAAATATTTGCAAATATTTGGAAGTGTTTTAAATGTGACAAAAACAGAATAACCCAACAAATTAACCAAACAGAAAAATAAATCCTCAATTAATAAAGTCTAATAAGACTTAGTAAAATAGTCCTTAGATTGAAATGAATGTACTGAAAACCAGGTATCTTCATTATTTTTTGGAAATTTGGATTAAATGACATCAATATTGTTTTATTTGTGGGGTAACTAAAAATACAAATTGATTATACTTACTGCAGTGACTAACTTGATGGCACACAACTGTAGTTCACTGACATTTTCCACAAAAAATGGTGTTATTCCCATAGATGAAACCTGTTTAAAAAAGAAGAGTAAGTAGTATACACCTTTAGTTGATTTCAGTAACATTCTATCTTACTAAATCCCAATACATTCATAAGCTTACTGGAAAACACTAAGAAAGCATTTTTTCTTTTCCCCACCTAATCAGCATCTATTCTTTTCTCTGTTTCCCTTCATCCTCAAAGCACGTTAGCATATACAACAGGTACATTGTATTATAGCTATCAGTCCTCTAATCTCTACTTTTTGAGTTTACAAATGTCACAGGAATATAAAGAAATAACAAACATTTAATATCTGCATGAAAATATAACCCATCTTTCAAAGAATTTAGAGTTTGGAATTTACACTACATTTGTCTGTCTCCTGATAAAATGTCTTTTTAAAACTCCTGAAGTTTTATTTCTTCGATTTAGATATAACATACTCTTAACAGGAAAAATTCTTGATAATATAGTGCTGGTCTTATTACTGAGTGAGCTAGGTTATACTGGACTTAATCATTTAGTTTAGAAATATACAAAATGCTTACCAAAAAAACTTACCTGAAGAATTGTTGTGTCTGTAAGAAGTTGTATCTCTAGCAATTCTGATAAGCTGCTAACAATGTCACAAACTTTGTTATAAAGCATTACTATTACTCTCTGCTTATGGGTAGAACATTTAGCCCGTTTTGCTTTTGAACTTAACAAGCCTCCTAAAATGAAACAAATTCAAGATAAGGAAAACATCAACTTTTAATAATTTTTAATAAACAGTACTCAAACTGTTTTTTGAATTAAGAGAACACAATTTTCTAGCTACAGAACCTGGAAGATAAAGCTTTTTATTTATTAAAATAGAAAATTACTCTCTAGAGATATTCTATTAGAAACATTCTTGCATCAGATAATCTTCAGCAGCTATTAAATCCCTGTATCTAAAATATTATTTTATCTTGATTTCTACTTTTCTCCATTGGAGCAGGATAGTAAGATTATATTTCCCTTTAAATTAATTTGCAGTTATACAATAGATCGTCAAGTTCATTATTCAGGAACTATACTTAGGTATGACCTTACTCCCTTCAAATGTATACATTTCATTGCTCATTTATAAAGGTTAAGAACAAGAGAAGGTGTATTTATCTTGAATCAATCCATTTTGTAGACAACTGCTATTTTGGGTAAAATTAGGGCAAAGTGATAAATGCAACCAGAAGGTAGTATTTTCTGAGATTTTCCCTGACAAGTAGAAATAACTTCTATTATATATAAATGTTCCTAAAGAAATTATAATTGAACAAGTACTATATTCTAGTCAAATCCATAATCAAAATCAGTGTTTATTACAAGTTATATGATTCAAAAATTTTGGTGCCATTTTAAGTCCTATTTTGACTCATCTAACATGGCAAAAATTTACAATAATTTTGATATTATACGAACTAACCTCCATGAGGATCTAATCTGTAAACAGGATCATACTGAGGATAAAGTGTATTCTGCAAATGAAATTTAGTGTACTGTATAACTCTTTCAATTACATCCTCAATGTACACAGCTTTTGGCATGTTAGGGGATGTCATAATGTTGATAGTTGTAAGACAAGCATCCGCTGATTTTGTAACTCTCTCCATAATAAGGTCTCTCCATAACCTTTCTTCTTCTTCAGTATCGTTATTCTGTAAAACAGTATTGTTAATGAAATGGAAATAAACACATTTATAGGTTTAAAATATACATTAAAATTATGATTTGATTTTCACTGGTGGAAAAGTGTTATGATGTGTGTTAATTCTTTTAAGAATATCCAGAATGAGGTACAAATACTGATACTACTTTGAGCACGATTTGTGTTTCAATGTTTTCAAATGTGATATACTCTACCTCATTTCACCACTAGATGACACCCTACTGACAAAGTTATAATTATCTTTATCCTTTGTGTGCTTTATCCGAATCTAAGATTTAGCTTATGACTTTAACTGTATATAAATTAATTTTGTGTTTTGGGTATAAACATTATGATAGTTTAAAGACTTTATAAATTGTGCTTGCTGCTGTGATAACAAAGCAAAAATTAATGACCAAGGGTAAAATCTTACTTAGTACTAAAATTGACAATCATTCCTAACACCTGTTTTTCGACAACACAGTTTCTGAAACTGAGATTAAAAAGTAGTAATATGCAGACTAATGAAGACTTTTTTTAAACGGATAATTTAAGAACTGACAGAAGACTTTATTTTAATTTACACATCAGCAACTTGACATTGCAAATTAGGAGTAATCTCACTGTTAAAGTAAAAATCCTTCTATCACATCTTTAGTTATGAAATATAAACTATATTACAGGACTACTTCCAATTCAAAGCTTATACCCTAGGAAAACGAACAAAAACACGATATATAATATGTAAAGCAGACAGGGCTTTCTGTTCAGTAATGCCTAAAACCTCACAAAGGAAAGACAAAGTAGCTTGTCTTTGATGCGAACATTGCTGTTTGTTTGGAAGAGTCAGTTAACGAGGCTCATGATTCATGCCAAACGTTAAGGCTATCCACAACATATTAAATACTGTTACGGTTTTTAGGGATGAAAGTAATTTCCTTAAGACTGAGTCAGCCAGCTCTCCAGAACTCTAGATTTCTGATGATGATTATCACAATTTCTTGGTGAAGTATTTAAGTAACTTGTAGACTAACAATGGAGTAGATTGTTACTTTAGGTTTCTCTAAGCCTTTGTTTCTGTGATGCAAAAAGTAAAGAAAGGGCACTTAAAAATACAAATATATTTAATAATCCAGAAAACAACCACCTGAGATTATTTTTCTACATATTTTATTCCAGAAGTGTCCAATCTTTTGGCTTCCCTGGGCCACAGTGGAAGAAGAATTGTCTGGGACTACATATAAAATACACTAACAATTACGATAGCTGATGAGCGTAAAAAGAAATTGCAAAAAATCCTCATGTTTCAAGAAAGTTTACGAATTTGTGTTGGGCTGCATTCAAATCTGTCCTGGGCCACATGGGCCAGTGGGCCACAGGTTGGACAAGCTTGTTTTATTCCATGTAGATCCCCTAGCAATCCTGTGGCTTTTGTAAACACCAAGAGCATTTCCCTCATAAGATAAAATAAAATCTAGTGCTTGTATATTAAATATATATACTACATATGTATACATGAGAAGTATATATATCAAAAGTGTTCAAAATGGTTATTGCTGGATTAGAATATAGCTTTTTTGGTGCTTTCTGTGTTTTGGAAATTTTCTACAATAAATATGTTACTTTTATAATCAGGCTTTTAAAAATAAAGAAAATTTGGCCAGGTGTAGTGCCTCACATCTGTGGTCCCAGAGCTTTGGGAGGACAAGGCAGGAGGATTGTTTGTTGCCAGCAGTTTGAGATCAGTCTGAGGAACAGAGTGAGCGCTTGGCTCTACAAAACATTTTAAATAATTGGCCAGGCATTGTGGTGCATGCCTGTAGTTCCGGCAGCTTGGGAGGCTGAGGTGGGAGGATCACCTGAGCCCAGTAGTTCCAGACTACAATGAGCTATGACTGTAGCACTGCACTCCAGCCCAGGGGACAGAGCAAGACCCTGGCTCTATCAGGGGAGAAAAAAAAAAAAGGAGAGAAAGAAAATTTATCAACTCAGAACTTACTAAATGCCTATAAGCATTAGTGTTTGCATTCATTAATGTCAGAGATATCAAGATCAATTTGAATGCACATATAATTTATAGTCTACTACAATGCTAGGAAGGCAAATCCCAGGAAATTTGCTTCACTCAATTAATAAACCATTGCAACCATGTTGCTACTGCTTTTGATATAAGCATATTAAAATATAGTAACAGCTGGAGTTAACATTTACTGAGAAGTTAAAGTGTGCCAGACACTGTTATAAGTGCTTTACATGAATTAATTCTTTAATCCTTTGAACAACCCTTTGAGGTAGGTATAAAAACGGTATATAAGGAGTAATGTATATTAATTAGTATATATTAGGAAATCATAAGGTTTCTAACTATGTTATTTCTTCAGGGAAGCTCAACAAAAAGAATTACTACCTACTATCATCTCATAACTCACAACAAAATTTAAACATTCATACACTTACATAAGGAAGAGCATAAACTAAAGAACTGCCCCTTAAATTGACAAACATTTTCATGTCTTTATTATTCTTACTTTATGGCAAAGCTGTGAATTGACAACGTGTAACATTAATTCTGAATTACTAAAAGTGAAGTTCTATTAGCAATGCTAATGAATGTAACTAGTAATTCATGGTAACATGCTCGAATTAACGAAATGTGAAATTTCCCCCACATGAGAGTCATTTGTGAAAAAATTCACATTAGTCCCTCCCTAATGCACAGATGATAGATTCCAAGACCTCGAGTGCATGCCACGGATACTATCAAACCCGATATACACTATGTTTTTTCCTATACGTACATACCTAAAACTTAATTTATAAATTAGGCATGGGAAGAGATTAATGACAATAAAAAACAGAACAATAGACTGTAATAAAAATTATTCACCTACTTTCAGATCACAGTTGACTGTAGGTAACTGAGAAAATGGAAAATGAAACAATAGAGAAGTGGGGGACTACTATAGATCTTAATAACATTAAGGGTAAAATTAACAGTATGGATCTTAAACTTACATGATTTAACAAAGTGGAAAGCTTTGACCCATCCTGAATATTCTTCTCCAAGATATTTAAGACTTTCACAGTTTTGTCAGTTGAAAGCTAAAATAGCAATATAAATTCTTTATCAATCGTTGGTAAAAGTTATATATTATTCAAGAAACAATCTGTACAATTATTCCCTTTGAGCTATGGAGGAAATAGCATTGTCACCCTCTTAAAGAGTAAGAAAACTTCCCCACTTAGAACTTCTACTCAACGACCCTAAATGACTAAAGTAAATGTCAAAGAAAACTTTAATATATTTCTGCATTTAAATAATCTAAATATTTGAGAAAATGAAAAAAAAAAAAACTCTGGAAAAAATTAAAGTCCATGCCTCTTTCAATGCAGTAATATGATTCTCTTTAGAATAATCTGCAGAATACTTGTTTTTTTCTTTTGTAAAAAAACAAAAAAACTCATTTAGACTCTCAGAAGTCAACAATGAGTTTTCTTTTTACTATTTACTTTACATAAATTTTATAATTGACCCTGAAAACCTTAAATTAATTTCAAATGTTTCTATGAAGTAAATTTATAAATTTTACTTTGGTGAGATACCTTATCCATTATACCCATTGCTTTTATTTTAGCAGATTCACTGCCAAGTTCATTAAGCTGATGTTTTCCTAAGAGCAGTTCCTGAGGAATTTCATCATCATCACCTGCAAAATCAAGCCAAACAAACACAAACAAAGTTTAGGTAAATAAAATAGTTCAAAATGTCAAGCTTAACTTTCTAATAAAATTTTTAGACATGCAAACTAAACAAATAACCTAAGACGCCTCTATATATAAACCTCAAGTAAACCCTGAATGAAAAAGGACAGAAATTGAAGTCAGATTTATGACTGAAATGGGAAGATGAGATAGATATCTTATCTTTACTACTTTAGATATACTCTTGACTCTTTCTCAACCACATTCTCTGCCTCAGGAGGCTGACCTGAATGGACTACATCAAGAGTCTCCCATGCCCTCTGGCTTTTGTTTGGGTTTGGCCAGTAGGGTGCCCCGTTAGAAGATCAAAGAGGAGTGTAAGGTCAAAGTATTTATATCTCTTACTCTTTGCTTACAAGGTCTCCTCAGGCTGGCTCAGTCCCCTGACCAAAAGGTATTGCTTCTTTCAAGGCAGCCTACTCTACTTTTTTTCCTGCAGAATGAGTTCTGGTGACTTTTCGGTATCCTCACTCTTTTGGTTTAAGGCTGTTAACCCTGGGTTCTGGTACTATTTTGCCTCCATTTTTTAACTGGTCTCTTTGTAAATAACTCCTCCTCATATTATCCTAATTTGAGAGTGCCCTTTGTACTTTTGGACCCTAAATGATACAGAAGACAATTTCTCAGCACAGAATTGTAAAGTTTTAAAAAAGATGAAACTGACATTCTAAATAATCAGCAAACACAATGATACTCAGGCAAGTAATTCTCACAAAACAAATACTTACTTTACCAGCTGAAGGTGGCATAAGATTGTTAAGAATAGCTCTATACATTGCAAGCAGTGTTTTTATAAACATATTTTAATATTTATAAATGTAATCTTTATGTCATTGTAAAAGTAATACATGAATATAACATTAATCCTACTGTATTCTAACTGGTTTACTATTTTGTTTTCCATATTAGAATCTGTATTCCCTAAAGCCAGGTGTTTGGGTTTTAGTTATTTTTACATCTCCAGCACTTAACATACTACTGGCATACAGTAAGTATTCAATAAATATTGGTCATTAGAATAAATGAACAGAAGAATAGATGCTTATTTCTGCATATATGCTCCTATCAGTACCTTCATTATACAGGGCCTTTTCAAGCCTCCTCACCTGCATAAAGACTTTTTAAATTACTCTCACTTACTCATGATTCTTTAGATACTATCCAGACTTGATTAATATATACTTGAGTTTTGTACTAAAGTTTTTAATTTCTTGGTAACAGACTAGATTTGACTTTACAACTAGATTTCAAGTTTCTCGATAGCACAGAGTATGCCTCTGTATCCTCTGGAGTAACTGAGTTAAGTCTTAAGTATTTGTGTATTTATCATAGTTAGGGATTCAGAAAAGAGCAGTTGCCAGTCAAATAACAGACTAGAAAGTTTATCATTGTCAGCAACAAGTGATCACAACAACAACCAGTATATGATTTCAAGGTAGGACACATCACTAGAGTAACTGAGTTACTCTAGAGGATACAGTTAAGACACTTAGAGTATGTGTAAATGTATTTTAAGTTGATTTTACCAAACGCAGTAAAATCCATATCTTCCAAATTATCCAAAATATTCTCTATTGAGGCTGTGAATCTCTTAAAAGTTGAAGAGTCCATCATTTCTGCAAGAGAGAAAAATATATTCATTATTCTCACATTACAAGTAGACATGTGAAGCTGAAGAATATGAATAAAGACAAATTAAATAAACTAACGTGTTACCTTCAGGTGTTAGTTTTGGTTCATATGCTTTCCTTTTCTTCTGTTTTTCTTTTTTCTTCATTTTCCTAGCAACTAAAACGAACAAAAAGAAGTACTGAAATGTAGGACTGACAACTTAAAATAATTCCATTTTTGTTTCTAGTTTTTTTCCTGAACGTTAAAGACTTAAACAATAATCACTGCACATAGAAACTAAGTATTTTTGTCTTAATTGAAAATTAGTTATTAACTCATAAAAAGATATAAAATATTCTTCAAAGTTAAAGCCCTAAATTTAAATTGGTTTATGTAAGAAATCCGTTGACACTGATGAATTACCCTCACTAAGGCTGGGAGGAGGAGAATAATCTTCCATGTCAGAATCTGACGGACTTCGGTTTCGATAACGACCACCACCTGAACTCCTTCTTCCTTCATGAGAGTGGCCACTTCTCCTATGATCCCCAGAGCTTCTTCTGTCACGCTCTTCATATTCCCAAGCTTTATCATCATCTTTTTTATGTCGTTTCCTAGAGGCTAGAAGCAAATCCCCATGACAAATAATTTACCTCATTTAAAAAGATGATTAAAACTTGTACTTTACAAATGAATCACATGGGGAAAAAAAATCTTCATTCCATAGGGTCTAGGAAATTCAGTGATTTTGTCTATCCAGAAGTTTAAGTTATGATATAGAAAAAGTATCACTAATTTTAGCACAATCTACCCAGATTTAAAGATCTTTACATGAACTCAGTATTTACTGCTAATAAATACAGATAGGAAGGTTCTTGAAATTAAACTACAGTGTTCACTTCAAGGACAGTTATTCAGTAAGTCAGTAAGGGTTATACCTAAACTTCAAGATTAATTGAGGCTGTAAAACAAACTATATTTAGGAATTAGATGAAAAACAGAACCACCTTAAAGCACTTAGATTACTGATGGGAAGCAGGGTTTGGAGGAAAAGTCAACTTTTGAGAAAGTGTTACAGAATATGGGTAACCATGTACACCATCAATTAATAGCTAAGTTAAACCCACAACTCAGCGATAAATTCCATAAGCCCTGGTGACCTAACATGACAAGCCTACTGAGACAGAAAAAACCTGTACAGTTGTAAATACTCACATAATGAATTCAGTTCTTCAACAAAAGTCTTGCTTAAACCCAAGAAAAGTTTCTAAGCTTATGCACGCTTCATAAGCATGATTATGTATGTTACCTTCAATCTTTTCCCCATCATTTTAGCATTCTGCTAAAATCACCCGTACTGACAGGAGCCTTTAGGCAGACCTGGCAAACAGATTTCATCTAACACATCAACTCTCATCAACTGGCAATAGCTGCCTAGAACATTATGTTGAAAATAACCCCAAGCCCTGAGAAAGCATCATAGTTCAGCAAGAAAGACTGATTAGAAATGTCTGCAGTAAGAGCTGGGGGCCACTATAAGTGACAAATATTTATCATGTCTGTTCTAGGATGCAGTAGGTACCACCAAGTTAAAACCAGGGCAGAGAAGTGATGTGTCCTACCTTGAAATCATATACTGGTGGTTGTTGTGATCACTTGTTGCTGACAATGATAAACTTTCTAGTCTGTTATTTGACTAGCAACTGCTCTTTTCTGAATCCCTAACTATGATAAATACACAAATACTTAAGACAAATGTTTTGCTTAAGTCCCCTACTTGGCTTAGATGTAAGGATGCCAACCTCTGGCCCAGGCACTCTATGCTTGTGCCAGTGTCTTCATGTGTGGGTAACAAATGTCTATACTCTGTCTAATCTTATTCTTAAATGCTACCCTAACTACTCCTGTTCAAGAATCTAGGTTGGTTTCTGGTTCTGGACTCTTCTAGCTAATCTATGGACAACATGGCAGGAAAAGGTCATTTTGTTTCCTCTTCTTTACAGTCACAGGCTTGGATAGCAAAAAGGTTCATGTAAAGCACAAATGTAAATGGATATAAATATCTGAGATTTTCTTCATAATTAGGTATGAATTTGGTTATGACGTATGTGAAGAGTGATAGGACTGTTCCTCTTTTATGATTACAGTATGCTCTAGTACATTCCTTTAGTGACAACTTGTTTCATACACTAATATAAGTAGGGTGTGTGTATGTGTGACAGAGAAACAGGTCATTTCTATATATAATTCCTTAGATTTTTTTTCACAAGTACTGAAATGCCTACATTACAAGGGATGACAACTAATAAGCAAACTTCTTCAGAAAGCACTATTTTCTTATGTGGGCAGAGAAGGGGTCTTGCTATGTTGCTCAGGCTGGTCTCAAACTCCTGGGCTCAAACAATCCTCCCACCTCGGCCTCCCAAAGTGTTGGTATTACAGGCATGAGCTACTGCGCCAGAAATTAGTATTTTACAACCTCGAATATGACCTGCTTTAGTCTTTGTACATTTTAATTAATTTCATAACAAATCTGTTTCAAGCATTCAATCCTATGAGTAGAAAATGCTTGAAGAATCTTATAGTGGTTTGTAATTACATAGAATATGCTGTATTGGTGGTAACTATCCACAGATCTTGTAAATCTTTATTTCACATTCATCAAATTTTAGACAATTTAGATAAAAATGGGGTGACAAATTAAAAAAAAAACAACTTCCATAACACATTGTGTTATAATGAGGTTATTAGGATACCAACTCATTGTGGTTAGCTTATTCTTTCTCCATTTCTCTCATTACCCTGGAATAAGCAGGGGAGGGGAAAGGACTCAAAAGAGAGGTATGTAAAACATGACTTGGGTGTTCTCTATCTTCTCTTTCCAAATTTCACCTATATATCTCTTGAGCTTCTTACATCGCCCCTCTCTCCATTTTCCCCAGGCACCCAGTGACCTTATATTTGTGCTATGGCCATCCAAATCTGTGTACCCCAACTTTCAAAATTATCCTTCAACATTTTCCCCTAACCTTCAACAAAACTATTTCCTTGGTTTTAGATTTTGAGAAACCAATTTGATTAAACTGCTAAGTTTCAAAAATTTTTTTTTCTCTCTCTCAGCAGCATAATACTTGCAACTTAACGTTCTCATAATAGTTTCACATTTTGTATTGTGCTATATTTTCAATACACTGTTTCTGTTGTGGTGTTACCATTTGGTTGTTTATGTGAACAATCATTTGGACTTCTTTCACCATTCAAATCGGTGGCTCCAGTGTCCACTTTTCTGTAGTTACTTGTATAGAAATAAGTGAAGAAAAACAGGAAGCTACTCTTGACATCTCTTTAAAAATCCAGAGAAACTTTCCTTTCTTCTAGCAGTGTGTGAAGCTTAGGTTCTTTAAAATAAATATTACCTTTCGATATAGTTGGGCATAGATATAACAGGATCCATGGCTTTATAACGAAGCTATGTGCCTCCATAAGATGAGACAATAGCTTTCATGATAGAAAGCAAGGGGAAAAGAATGGTGGCTGCATTGGTGACAAACATGAGGGATGTGTGGCTCTACTCTCCACTATTTTACACTTGGTGGAAATTTTTGATTATGTTATCCTTTCCACTTAACTGTGAGACAGCTTCAGAAATCTTTGCAATTTAGTAATGGAGGCAGTCACTTTCAGTCAACTGGATTTGAAATGTCATTTGAAATCAAACTGGAATTCAGGGACTCCTCCTTCTCGGCTGTTCTAGATATGGGTGATATGTTTATTAGAGGGAAAGAGGCAGAGTGGTAAGGCATGTATATTAAAGGGAATGAGTTCCTGGGCCCCATGTTTCTTTTATCTTCTCATCTTCCAGAGCTAACCACGTCCCCATATGACCAAAATATCTGATTGTAATAAAAAAAAATTAACTTTAGCCATTTTAATATACTGTGTGTCAATACATTTCATAATACAATTATAACAATTATACATGATTAAATGTTAAGTTTGCTGTATATTTTATTTCAATTTTAAAACTTTTTTCAGATTTGTTCAGTATTCATAGTCTACTGCTCATAGCTCAAGAGCTCACAATTAAAAAAAAATCAGTAAATTAACATTAAAAACTTTGGAGGAGGTGAAGGGCTTCCATCAGCAATATACATTTAAAAATGGCAGCATGCATCTGTCCTTCCTGCCCTTGCTTGTCACACCTCAATCTATGGACACTAGGTGGAAAAAGTAGAACACTGGTGGTCTTCCCACTTCTTTTGGTCATTATGACTAAGTCAGTTGGCACACAAGTGAAGATCTCCCATAGTCTGTTTCCACTGAATGCCGTTTAAGTCAAACAAGGTTGCTGACCCCTCTTGGCTAGGCTCAATTCTCTTGCTCCAGAAGAAGGAAGATAGGGATAAAAGAGAAGAACTTTTTCAGTGGACCAGTAGGAAGACAGGCGAGGTATAGCAAGTCTAGTGCAAAGACAGGTGATCACAGTGTTGTAGAGAGGTAGCTGTGTAGTGAAGAAGCCAGCTCTGGAAAACAGTGAAACAAGGGAGGAATTCCAGGACACAGCTGGGCAAAAAGGAGAAGCCAGGTCCAAACCACACAGATAATCTGCAATGTGGCTAATCCATTCATAATTTAGTGATAGTATGGTTTTAAATATTTCTTCATCTGGCTATCTCCTACGTGTCCTTCAAGACTCAACTCAAGTGTCACCTCTTCCAGTAAGCATTCCCTGAGCCCCCACTCTGATTCTGATGCCAATCCAATGTGTTCCCATAGCACCCTGGATTTACTGTTATCATTGTACTTTTATCAGCATACTGCAATTATTTATTTACATATTTCCCCCATTAGACTGAAGGCTCTTTGAAGACAGGGACCATATCTTATTTGCATTTTTACTCTCAGTGTCTAGCATATAATAGGAGCTCAATAAATGTTTGCTGAATGCATACAGACACATACCTACCTGTGTTTTAAAATTAATTGTAGCTTATTTAATATTTTTTTCTTGGTGCCAACTGATCTCATCTTTCACACATTTTTAAAGTATAGAGAAAAAAACTTACTATACTGTGTTATTAAGAATTAAGGTGACTGTGCTTTTGCTAAACCCCCAAATTATAAATGAGAAAAATACATCAACCTGCTTTTAAACTCTAAAATAATAACAAAGAGTTCTGTGATACTTACATTCAAAAGCTTCATCACTATCATTATCTTCATCTGAACTGATTTCAGCATATTTTGGCTTTTCATTAACTGTGCTACGCTTGCGTTTGTTCATTTTCACACGTTCACAAAGTGGCATGGTGGACTCAATTTCTGCCAGGAGTTCAGGGGGTAATTCTTTTAACACTGATTGATCTATACTACCTATTAATGAAAGGTAAATTTAAAAAAAAAAGTAAATCTGAAGATAAAAGGAAAATTTTAACTAAGTTAGCATAATAAAAATATTAGTATTTGTTTTCTAAATCAACTGTTTATTTTAATAAAACACAACTATAATACTCTTAACCCTAAAGTGACAATATAGTTAATATATACGTATGTGTACATATATACATATAATTATGTAATGACTTTAAAAACATGACACCACCATAAAAATGAAGGGTAATTATGTAATACATTTTTGATATAATGCCTTCAATTTGCACTGACTAAAAACTTTCTGAAACTAGAGATTCACTGACATTAGCAAGTGGATTTGTGGTAAGAGGTACACTTGACATTCTTGGTAGTACATAAATTTTGTTTTGTGTAGGTCTGAAGTAGTTTGAATCTAATGTTACCCCTCAATACAAGTGAGAAGTGTTGGAAGACACTTACCACTCCTCCTCCTTCTCTATGATCTTGGCAGTTGTGTATGGTGGCTGAGACAAGAGCTTTACATATGCTTTTACCTACTACTGTCTATTTGAGGGCATGGTAATGCCTTTAGCATTACGGAGAACTTCTTCAAACAGACAAATCAATATATACAATTTAACTGAAGACGAGAGAAACATGTAACACAGGATAAATAGATGACAAATCTTTTAAAATATAAATGTTTGTAACTGAAAAGTATATTTCAAGTTAGAAATTCAAGTTCATATCTTCCCACAAAAGAGTCAAGGCAATAAAAAAGAAGACAAGACAATAAGAGCCATTATACTACTTAATCCTACACACATACACACAAACACATACACAAATAGTTCTTATGAAGAAATAAACTGGGACTATCTTCCTGATAGTTTAAAAAATAAAGTAGAAGTAGCAAAAGCTACTTATTCAGGATAATTTGTCTTTAATGATTACTAAAGATGGCAATTTTAGCTTCCTTTACTTACTTTGAGTGGAAGTATAAAAAGAAAAATCTTACCTGATAAATTTTATGAATTGGAAGCAAAGAGTACCTTTGTGGTTTATAGCAGGAAATATTAGTAACTTACAATCAACATTAACACTATCCTTTATAACATGCAAATGATAATAGTGTTTACGTAAAGAATAAAAATCATGACAGAAAAGTAAATAGCTATCAAGAATATTAAGACGATACAATCAAATAACTCAAGATGGAGATATAAAATATTAATCTTAATGAAAGAATAACCCTTTTTTTATTCTTCTGAAACTTTTATTCAGTATCACAAAGGAGTTATTTCAGTAACTTTTAGGCTTCTGTTCTTCTAAGGACATGCATAGGAACAATTTTACCCAACAAACATGAAATACTCATGACTGGTAATATCCCAAAGACTTCATTGCTAAGAATTCTAACTAACGTTGAGTTTAACTTCTGTGTCATTTTGAAATCAGGTAATATTTCTCTGTATTGGCTTTCTTAATTTAACTAGTTAAGTTTTATCAGTGAGGGCCTTCTTTTTTAGAATACTGGTAGAAGTAAAAGAAGTCAACTTTAGCTTTGCATTGCGTATCTTCAGCCCCAAACTGAACACGTTCTGCACCTCACTATAAAGTCTTTGAATATCTCTACTTTAATATGTGTCTTTTTGATGGAAAATCATGTTTTAGAGTATACATCTTCCCTTTTCCACATGACCTACATAATATTGAGTACATATATATGGATAGTCAATAGATGCTTCTTGATTGCCTAACTCTGTGGTTCACAGTTTCTCATGTTCACTTACAGATGTACTTCCTGGATAGTTTCTGAGTTGCTGTATTTGATAGACAAATGAGTACATTTCCAAAATTTCTAAGAATAGAAAATTTTTTTTTGCAGTATATTGGAAACATTATAATCTTCATGGGTTTATAAATACAGATAACCCAAAGTATTTGGCCTTTCATCCATCACGGGATTTTTTTTTTTTAAAGCAAATGTACCTAAGTGTTTTGCTTAGATTAAGTTCACATCACAGACACACTGACTCAACACTAATATCCCAGAATTAATATTTTCCTTGTTAATTAACACAATAATCAAAGGTTAAAATATGTACTAGTTCTTGTGCTCTCTCTGCAATGGATTATGTTCCCAGAGCAAGGACTCTGCTTCTTCTTTTTAAAAAAATTACTCACAATAGCCAAACACAGATAACCTATGCCTTATATCCAATAAAGCAGGTATCAACATTTATCAACAGTAGTTTACCCTTTCTTATTCCCTACATTAACAAGAATACTATCAATTAAGACCTCTCTAGTATTCTCTGGATCATTTTAACTTCTGTAAAACTTTGAAAGTCTAAACAATATAATTCAAAGGCCAAATGTTTTATTTCTGAAGGTGCTCCAACTTTAAAGAAAAAAAATCCAGGAATCAATGTCTCTACATGTATCATCCTCCAAAAGTGAACGCTGTTTCATTTTGAACAGAATTGTCTATTCCACAGGTTTCACACATTTTCTGAATTAACCACATCCTTTCTTCCATTTCATGAAGCTCTTTATAAATGGACTCTGCCAGGTTCCTTGATTACAAAGATAAGAAATAAAGGGGCCGGGCGTAGTGGCTCACACCTGTAATCCCAGCACTTTGGGAGGCCGAGGTGGGTGGATCACGAGGTCAGGAGATCGAGACCATCCTGGCTAACACAGTGAAACCCCGTCTCTACTAAAAATACAAAAATTAGCCAGGCGTGGTGGCGGGCGCCTGTAGTCCCAGCTACTCGGGAGGCTGAGGCAGGAGAATGGCATGAGCCCGGAAGGCGGAGTCTGCAGTGAGCCAAGATCATGCCACTGCACTCCAGCCTGGGCAACACAGCGAGACTCCATCTCAAAAAATAAATAAATAAATAAATAAAATGCATGACTTTCCCATATTCAGGCCTGAGATCTTCAATATGACATCAAGGATCTGGATAACTCAGCCATTTGGAGGCTGAGATGGGAGGATCATTTCAGCTCAGGAGTTCCAGGTTGCAGTGAGCTATATTAGCACCACCGTACTTCAGCCTGGGTAAGAGAATGAGACCCCGTCTTTAAAAAAACAAAAGGATCCTGATCTGGATAACTAACTCAGTTTAACAGAAATGAATAAACAGCAAGTACTTAAAATTATCTGTATGACATAATTGGTTATGTTATTTCCCCTGAATTTGTTAATAATCCATTAAATGCAAACATAAAGTCTTGCTATCTCTTAGTATATGATGATGTATTTTAGGGATTGATGATTTTAGGGATTATTGTTGCTTGCCAAGTTATTTGTTCCTAAAACTTCAGATTACTAGTGCTTTATGATTATCTCTCACCTAATTTCTTTTGTCCTAACTACTTTATTCTTTAAATCAGCATGTCTGAATTCCCATAAAACTTTATGTTACTGGCTTGATGAATAATGTCATTTAGTCACAATTTTGTGAGATATCAAATTTTCAGCTTCTGTACATATATTCCATTAGATACAGTGCACTCTATACTCTGGCTTTAATATGGCTAAAGAATACATTTACTCCTAGATATGCTACATTTAAGCAATCTTTGATTTCCATTATAAATCACTCAAATCAGCACTTGCCAGATTATTAAAACCAGAAATCATCAAAAAACTTAAAAGAATCATTGATTTGATAACTAACAATGTGTTCTGTTTTCTTTTTAAAACAGGAAAACAACTCTGAGATAGAAATAAATCACGTAAACTAACAAAATCTTTGGGACTGAAGTGAAGCTTTGGTCAATGGAAACAAGTCACGTTCAGAAACAAAACTAAGAGCCTCACATAAACTTCCAAATTTTATAAATCCTAAAAAAAAAAAAAAAACTTGGGCAGGCATAATGGAACAGTTCAGTGACAATTCTTCCACTAACCTACCCATATAACACAGAAGCACCAAATGGATCTTCAACTTCAATTAGAGGTAAGTGGGGGCAAAAAAAAAATTTCAATACTGCATGTAAATGACAATTTACTACTCATTATGTAAGTAACAACTTACTACTCATTACAGAAAAGTAGGGGGCAGGGATCAAATGATTCTTTCCTTGATATGTATACACGGTGACAAAAATAAATTGTGGCAGTAATATCTTTAAATCTACACTGAATATAAAGTACAGATACATAAAAAGATTTATTTTAAAAAATTACTTTCTTCATTAGATAAATTCAATTCAATTAGAAATTGAATGACTGTACTTTCCTTTATATAAAAAAATCGGACAAACTTTAGCTTTTACTATAACAACATTCATTTTTGTCTTTATAACTGTATAAAGTAGGAGGGAAATTGGTTTCTTTATTTTAAAAGCGAATGAACCAAGCTTTGAAAGGTTAAGACTTATTCAGGGTTTTGATACTAGTTCTCTTTGTACTATAATTTGTAATAAGTTTAAAAGAGAATTTTAAAAAATTGATACATTAGAAGCCAGAAAACGCTAATATTTTTATAGGCAAGACAGAGAGATCCATATTAAAAAACCCATTTTATTGGTGGTGTAATACTAGTAGGTATTCATACTCTTAATTTCACATCAGGCCCTTGTAAAGAAGGGTTTCATTAATTTTTTTTTTTTAGAATATAAAAGGGAATTTAGCATGTCAAAGATTATTTCTTCATAAATAGGCACAGGGTCTTACAGAATTAATATTTGCTAGCTCCTTAGCTGTTAAATCATATACCTATTTCTACAGACACAAGAACCCTATAGAAACTATGTTTTTGGGCTGGCTTAAGAGACGGAATGGAAAGGAGAGAGAATACCTCCAGCAAACTTTAGTTTTTATAAAAAGATTTCTACTTAATGCATTTCTTTTAAGCAATATTTGTATGAACAATCTATTAAGCATACTTTGGAAAATTTCTACAAATGGAAATCATGAGTACAAATTTTCAAAATACTGCTCTAAAGTCACAAGAGCTAGATACAGATTATGCCAACTTCTGTAATAAACTTTCTCCAAACATTTCCTAAAGATATCACTGATATCAATATCTTTACAGAAACTGAAAATTTGAGTTTTTAAGAAAGGTATTTTATAAAACTGTACAAATGAAACAAAATAAATTTCCACTGCATCATTAAATATTATTCAATATTACAATCTACTTTAAAGAAAACACACCGAAAATTCCTCAATTTAGGAATAAACTGTGCTATAAATTCACTGTCAGAAACAATACTTTCAAACTTGCAGAAGCTGAGGATCCTAAACACCATCTAACTAGACTGGTTCAGTGCTAAGTAAAAGGCAACCAGCTGATGATAGTTATCAGCATTTAGTAGTGTAACTGTAACAGTAGATAACTGAAGTGTGATCACTGTCGCTAGTAAGGCCTGCAATCATTAGCTCATCAAGTGAGCAATATAGGCTAATCGCTATTGACTATTAAAGCTGCTAGATACATTCCCAGTGAAGACTACTTTCAGAAACTGCTTTACTCTTCAGTTTAAAGGATGATGTCAAATAACAAATAATACGGATATTTCTTGAAAGCACTGAGTCCACACAATGGAGAATGATATACTAGTTGGAAAGAAGTAGGGGGAGAGAGAAGAAAAAATGGTTTCCTTAGACATAAAGCAAAGATATTTTGAGACACTCTGGAGTTAAAAAAAACAAAACAAAACAAAATCAAATATGTTTGTAATTACTGATAATAAGCTGTTAATAACACTGAAGGCACGTGTTAGTTGATGATTATGCCTATTTTTTTTTTTTTTGAGACAGAGTCTCGCTCTGTCACCCAGGCTGTAGTGCAGTGGCACAATCTCAGCTCACTGTAATCTCCTCCTCCTGGGTTCAAGCGATTCTCCTGCTTCAGCCTCCTGAGTAGCTGGGGCTACCAAGTGCCTGCCACAGTGCCTAACTAATTTTTGTATTTTTAGTAGAGGTGGGGTTTCACCATGTTGGCCAGGCTGGTCTCTAACTCTTGACCTCAAATGATCCACCCACCTTGGCCTCCCAAATGCTGGGAGATTATGCCAATCTTAAAGGATCTCATAACTTTATTATTTTAATTTAGAGACACTATACATTAGGGTAATAGTCTAATAAAATTTTTAACAACATATTTTTTGGCATGTAACATACTGATTGAAGTATATTTTAGTAGAAGATATTTGAAGAACTTAAAAAGAATTCTACAAACAGTTACATTGCCTGACTGCCCCCTCCACCCCTCCCAGGCAAGGAATAAACATGGTGATGGAAAGATAGGGAAGTTAACAATGCAGGATAAGAATGGGAATAATATTAATCCCAGTATAGATCAAAATAAGTGTGACAGAAAAATTAAACATATTACTATAAGCAGGTTTTCTTTGGATCTTAACAAAAAAACTTGGTAGTTGACAGGGTGAAGAGTTATTAACAATGTTTAGGAAGCAGGATTTGAAAAATAAGTAGCTCTTGAGCTAGGGTGTATTGATGGGAACATAAAAGACGATTATCTAATTTTAATCTGTACACAAAAGCTTTTCCTGAAAATGGTGGCAACATCATCTCCATTCAATAGGCATTAAATATGATTTATTATGTATGAAGTATTTTGTTAGGTACTAGGGATATAGATATAGTGCCACAGAAATCAAATCAAATGTAACAATGCCACTTTACATTTATCATGCTCATACAAAAGACAAAAATAAGTAATCTAAATTAGGAGTAATAAATCTATACCTCTATCACACAATCAAAATTTATCAGCTTAAAATATATCCTAAAGAATGAATATTTTCTATATGAACATCAGGTAAAATATTTAAAAGATGGAAATTTATGGCTCTTCAATTTTGGCCCTAGGAACCAACCATACAAGTATCCCAGCAGTATTCAGACTAACTCCTTTACTCAGAAAATCATCAACACATCAAAATGTGATTTTCTGTGAATCTCCAAAGAAAATCCCGGTATATACTGCAAAGGGTCAGTAATCTACAACTGTGCTTCATATACATGCAATTTTAAAAAATCCACAATTACCCAACTCTGCTATTTAAACTGAGTAGCAAAAATCTAAAACAAAACCAAAATTGGATCATTACTAAAAAAAAAAGATATGGATCCTAAGACATAAATAAATTAATCCAAAAGATAGCTACACGGCATCCTGAAATGCATCTAAGCACTGACATAGTATTTTTTGATGAAAAGGACTGTTATTGTAATTGCAGTTACATTAATATATGTGTATATATACACAAACATGCACATGTACACATACACACACATCACTCTAATAGGCAGACACCCAGATAGCTTACTTACATACTAACATGACCATATCAGGTATATACATCTGCATTAAAAGTATACTATCAGAAACACATTTTGGTGCTAAAAACATATTCATAGGCAATATTATTGCATGTGAAAAACCCAGGTGAAATAATATACCAATTACTAACTAAAAGCTATATTCACTTCTGGATGTTCTTTAAGGAGTTTTAAAAGACTCTTTGTTAGAACAGAGTTTAGAAAGCAAGGCTAGGGTAAGCTGAGAGGGGAGGAAGAGAAAGATGGTCCAGATCAAAGGAACAAGAGGGTACCACTTTCCATCTTTCACCTGACTCTTCTAAAATTGTATAGCCATACTCTTTAGTTTATAAATATAAGCTACTCCCAAACTTTCACTAAAAAATTTTAAAGAAAATTTTTACCTAAAAGAAAACAATTGTGGTGTTAACCCCCACATTCTACAACCTCTTTTATATTAACAAGTAACTCTGAAAAGATGCATTCAAGTTAAATAAAAAAGCCTACTTATTAATTAAGGCTGATGTCTTAACTGACTTTTGGTAAGTCTAATTGCCATAATTTAAAATTTAAAAGCTTCACTCAAAGAACACAAATATTAGCGACTCAGAAGGCAATCTTTTTTCATTATTGTAAGACAAAAGGAAATAAATTAATAGTGAAAAAATGAATGTTGACGAAGACCAAGCAAGAATAACAACATATTAGCCACAAGTCATTCTTTGAATAAAGAGTTCTTTATAATATGTTTTCAAAGAGCTTTCTTGGTAGACAAGCTACAACAGCATGTTATGAAAAACAATAACCACACACTTTTTGTATCTCCTAATACACTGCAGTGCTATACAACTTTGTGATGATGCAAATGTTCTGTTTTGTCCAATATGGTAGCCAACAGCCACATGTGACTACTAATGAAATGAACTTCCAATTTTAGTTAACTTAAATTTAAATAGCCAAAAAAGGCAATGGCTACCCTCTTGGCCAACGCAATTCCAGATTTCATATACTTGGTTATATATAAGTATAAATCTAAATTCTTAATAATTCTCTTTCACAGAAGGAAAACTTAAATAAACTCTCAGTTCTATTGCCTTCACTACACCTCAGTATATTTAGACTGTATGGACACGGTGGCTCACGCCTGTAATCCCAGCACTTTGGGAGGCTGAGAGGAGAGGATCACTTGAGGCCAGGAGTTCGAAACCAGCCTGGTCAACAAAGCAAGACCCCATCTCTATTTAAAAATAAAAAAAGTTATTTTAAATACTTGTGTACAAAGGGATACAGAAGTATATCTTCTGCACAAATGGCCATTATCTTTTGGCACTTAAGACATTCTTCTCCCTTTGGAAATAATTTTACTCGAGTAACCAGAGAATTTAATTCAGAAACCATGCAAAAATAACACCAGTCCCCTGCCTCCCACAAACTTACAATTTAACCAAATTTTAAAAGTAAGTACCATTCCCTATTACCTTTGCATAAACAAGGACAAAAAGATATGTTTTAAAAATATAAAACATATTTAACTAACCATCTCCCCAACAAAATGAAAAATAACCTTTTATATAACTTTCTAAACTATACAAATTATTCATCAATAATTGGCTCAGACACAGGTCTGTAAGAATGTAGTATTGTAAGACATTTTTAAATAGAGAATTTTTAAAGACAGCTATTTTAATACAACATTCACTTAAGCATATTTCAGAAATATAAGAAATAACTAAACAGCAAAATAACTTATCTCTGTGTAACCAAATAGCAGTAACATTCATAACTACCTTGAGTAGTGGGTGGGAAGAAAAAAACTGTGGGGAAAAAAAAATTCACTGGAAACTTTTTATCTATACTCCTGAAAAAAATTTCCTGTTGTTTGACATAAATGTTATATTTTCATGTAGTAGCTTTCTAATTTTTGTAAATTTCCTTTTTAATACTTAGTAATCTTAACACTTAAAATCGATTATATTATAAATGACATCAGTAGAAGTATCCTTACCTTTATTTGACTTTGATGGTTTATTCTTGATAGGTTTAAGGGAACTTCTTGATTTGTCCTCTCTATCTTTAATAAGTTTCTGAACATCATCCAAAGACAGTTTTTGTAGCACAACTACAGGCTTAGCTCCTTTATTTAGATCTTCAACTAATCCTATTTTTTCTACTTTGTCTTTCGGCTCTCCTTTCATTTCCATTTTCTTTGTCTCCTGAGTAACATTGCCATCTTTATCCCTCTTGATTTTCGGAATGACAAAATTTTTCAACGCACCAGACCTGCCCCCCAACAAATAACTTGGAAATTCTGCCTTATTGTCAGGGTGTGCTTTATTAGTGTCTACTTTACTCTTGTTACCCTCTGTCCTTTTGTCATCTTTACTAGTTGGTGATTTAAAACCAAGTTTATCAGATCTTGATTTATTAGAATCTCCTTGTTTAACACGAGGACTGTCAGGTCTTGATTTTTGTTCCCCAGAAGATGGTCTTTCCCTTGAGTCCCCTGATTCATGCCTGTGTTTTCGTTCTAGTTTATCAGTTTTTGAACTATCAGATTTAATGCCGTGTTCATTTCTACTAGAGGATCTCAATGTTTCTGGTCTTCGAACCCTAGACTGATCCCCTCGATGTCGCTCTGATTCACCCCTGTCATCTGATTTTTGTTTATTATCATGGTCACGTCTTAGTGACTCAGAAACAGATCGCCCATCAGGTCTCTGCTTTAAGGCTTCAGCTCGTTCTGATTTTAACCGAGGTGAGTCAGATTTAGTATCTTGTTTATGTTTAGACACTTCAGGTTTTTTCTCTGTAGATGGCTTTCCAGAATCCCTCCTATTGTCATGCCTGTGTTTTGGTGTTTCAGGTCGCCCTTCATTTTTTTGCTTTGGAGTTTCAGGGCGGCTCTCACCTTTTTGCTTTGGAGTTTCAGGCCTTCCATCACCCTTCTGTTTTGGGGTTTCAGGATGCCCATCACTCTTTTGTTTTGGAGTCTCAGGCCGGCTTTCACCCTTTTGCTTTGGGGTTTCAGGCCTTGATTTTGTTGTTTCTGATCTGCCATTATTTTGTTTGTTGTCATTTGGTTTTGTGTCAGACAGTCTATTTTCATTTTGTTTAGGCTCAACTATGGTGCTCTCGTTTTGTTTGCATTCAGTTGTTCTGCTTTCATTCTGTTTAATTTCTTCTGTTTGGGTCTCAACTTTAGTTTCTAACTTATTTTCACTTGATTTTGTCTCCACCAATCGGTTTTCATTTGGTTTAGATTCTGCTAATCTACTTTCACTTTGTTTCATTTCACTCTTTGAAAGCTCAGGATCAGACTTTTTTTTAGGTGTCTCAGGATGGTTTTCTGGTGTAGATTTAAGACTTCCAACAATATCTTCCTGAAGAACAGAAACAGGTGCATCATTACATTGTTTGATTTCTTCAGGCTTTTTTATGGAGTCTGAATCCTGAGTTATAGAAGCCTGAGAGTCCACTCTTCCTGCCTGATGAAGATCAATGCTAACCATTAATGCTGGCCTTGACCCATTTCCCGTAGAACCCGTCTCCTGAGAAGCTGGTCTATTACCTCCTGTAGCACCCCCAGCCTCCTGTGGGTAAGAATCTTGTTTTCTTTTTTTCAAAGGCTTATCTGAAATTTAAAGATAAATATCAATATCAGTAATAGACATGTATTCTTATCTTATTAAAAACCCTATGGACGTTGTTTATCTTTTTAAGGTTATGTTTTTAAAATGGAGTAAAATGCAAATGCAAATATGTACACATAAAATAGTAAGCATGAATGACACAATACTTTGAAAACCAAGGTTTGAAGAAATATGCTTGAGAGATCTCAATAAATATAGTAAAAAGAATTTAACTGCATACTCTTTAAGGATATAAATAAGTGTAAGAATATAAAATGAATAGAACTTATAATGTACCAAATACAAACATATATTTATGTTCATAGATGTCACGGATAAATCAGATTCTCTTCCTAATAATAAAGCAACCAGTTATAAATCATAAAGTCTCACTCAGGTTAATTTTAACTGTTAGCCAAAAACCATAAAGAGCTCCAAATCTGCCAATATACCAAACAGGAAATATAAGTTTTTACTGTATCTAAGATAAGTATGGAAAAAAAAGAAAGAAAATATATACCATGCCATTGGGAAAAAATGAATTTAAAAAAAGAATTTAATAATTTGTCATTTAACTTTAATCAATAATTCAAATTCTTTAAAGTGTTAAAAGTGTGAAAGGAGTTTAAAAGTTAACCACAATGTTAGATAGAAGTAAATTTAAAATAAGGAAGCAACAGATTTCATAGGTATAGAAAATTTAAAATCAGGGAGCAATAGGTATAAATTAGAATCCTGTCTTAAGCAACTTCCACTGAAGAAAACAGTTCCTACTCTTCGATATAAAGTTATAATGTTCTGGGATCCATTCTGGTCTCAGAAAGAAATAATTTACAGTATTATGAAATGTAAAGACAAACACACACACAAACACAAATTCACCATTACAATAAAATGTGAAGGTATTTTTAACATCTATATATTTCTGTGTATGATTCCATTTCTGACTTAAGAGGGAGCTAGTCATTTTCTATAAATTAAATCTCCAGTTAGGTCTTGGGAATGGTTACATTATAGCACCTTGAGGTTTGGCTTCCTTTTGTTTATTTGCTGAATTGCTTGAGTATGTTTTAAAAGTCACTCTTATTTCTTTTAACAAGACAATCTCTAGATTCTCTTGCAATATTCACTAATGTGATATATCATATAAGGAAGATGGTATTACAAGGTTAAAAGTCAAACTGACAACTGAAAAATGGCTCCTTATTGTTAGAGAACCAAGTTGTGATTTTTTTTTCCTAATGGTAATGCTTCTTCTATATAGCAAAGTTCCACTGTTTTCTTTTTAAAGTGGGAAGTAGCAGTTCTTGCCAGTTTAAAATCTAATCAAATATAACTGCAATTTACTTAAGATATTTGTTAGTTATATTTTGTAAAACTAAGTCCTTCTGCTCCTTCAGTTGTCCAGTCAAATCTATCACCACACATGCTCCATTTGCAAAACACTACCATTTTAATTCTAAAGTATAATATATTATCATTAGATTGTTTCCACCAGTTAAAACTAACATGGTAAGAATTTATAGGAAGTTTTCTACATCAATACCTTAAAAAGGAAATCAGAATACTAAATTTATGTTTATAGAATCCTCTTTTAGAATGTTCTGCCATTCAAAAATCATCTTTATGTTCTGCCACAGGGCAAACCAATTGATATCTCATGAATAAGATGCTTTATCAATTTATGCTTATCCCTTAAACTTTTATAAGAATCTAGAAATTCAAAAAGTATAACCTAAGATTTCTATATTTTTGAGGAAATATGCTTTGTAAAAATAATTAAAATGGTAGACTAATCATACTTAAGATACACAACGACATAGGTCTCAGGCATCTGAAGATTTAAGATATCTATGGCTCACTCTTTTATGCACAGTCTTCAGAAAAACATTAACATAGCTTAGAGGGCTGATTTTTAAAGGATTACAAAATACTCAAGAGTTTATATATTATTAACCTCAATCCAATTTACGTAAAGACATTAAAATGAAAATTTAGCAAATACAGTAAGTTAATTTCAAAGAAATGATATATTTTATTTAAACTATGAATCCTATGATTATTTATAATAAAAAATGTATGAAAGTATTTGCACACAAGTAATTAAGATTGGGAAACATCTTACCATTGTTTTTCAGTATATACAAAATGCTGTTAAATACAAAATTTTAATCATTCAACTACTGAAAAGTACTTTACTCCTGTAAAACCTGGAAAATTTTCATTACTGTGGCAAGGATTCTTAGGTATGTTAAGAGCATGTATGTTCTGATTCACTTGGTCTGATTCAATTCCACCATGAACTTACTCCTTATAAAGCAGCTCTGAATCTGTACAGGTCACTTTTGTCCACCCACTTTTGTTATGAGTCTTCATTACATCATAACCACCTAATAATCATGGAAAGCCATCTCTATTAAGAATCACTTTGGTATTTAGGACAGTGATTACCTGTAAGCCCTCTTCAGCACTGGGAACCATAAGATTAGCTATCAGAATACATATATTCCTAAAGAAAATGCATACAAAAGGATTATCGTAATCTCAAAACCAACACTTGTCATCCAGATGCTGATATTCTCAAAATAAGATGCAGCCCTTACAGAAATTCTAAACTCAATTACGCTTACAAGAAAAACAAACTATACCACTTACTTAAATGTACAAGTGATAAATGAAAACACTTAAAGCAGAAAGCACAATAATTGTGTATACATGGTAGCCAATTATGTAAAATGAAAACACACCACCCCTCAACCACAATACAGGCTGAGTGGCTATATTCCTTGTACCAAAATCCCGGTCTCTTATTCCAAATGACAGTAGGTAATCATTGACTTTTAACAAGGGCTATAGTGCAAGAATATTGTAACATTATAAAAACATTAGTGAAGCTGAGCCATTCCTTATACTTGCTAACATGGAAAGTGGACCTTGGGAAAAGATGAAATAGGCAAAGATGAACAAAGGAACCCTCTCTTTGACAAAAGAAAGCAGAAATTTTCAGCACATGAAAAAGGTATTAATATCTAATGACAGGTCATCCCAGAAGCAAAGAAAGATGAATAGCCTTTTAAAATTAATTTATGTAATTAGAGACACTAAAAGTATGAGCAAAAAGATTGAGAAAAGGGTCCTTTTGGAATATTATAAAATATTAGGTTACAAAGTTGCCTTATCAACGTATATACAGAACTGCTCAAAGAAGAGAGAACAGGACAAAGGGACATAAATACCTAGCGGCTAGAAAAATGTCTTTCTTCTGCGGAACAAGGGTACAATAGGGTCTACCACAGCCTAGGTAAAACATTTCTTAAGATTATTCTATCCCTTTACTTGAATTCCACAAATATTCTACATTTGTTGAACTTTCTAATCTTACTTATAAGGTACAGTGTTTTTGATTTCTGGTTATTGAGTGGAATATTTCTCTCACAGTAAACGAATATATTGGCAAACAAACTCATATCCTAAAGTACAACTAGTAGGCCAGACAAATAGTCCTGCCTGCTCCATATCACCAGTAGTAATACAACAGTTGTAAAAAAGTCCTCAGTGCCAAATGTTTGAATATATTAAATGTCCACTTTAACATTTAGTCTTTAATAAGTAAAAATAATGGTAACTAGGGACAAATTAATTTCAAGGAAGTATTTCATCTCTTAAGGGCTCTAAAACCACCACTTCAGAAGAATTTTGCTTTTATTTATGACCTCACCTACACCCTTGGACCAATATACACACCTTTAATCATCTCAAAATCTCAAGGTAACTTCTTATATAACAAATACCATCCCATCACACAATGCAGAAACTGAATGCAATATGCCAAGTTCAAATCAAAAGGGTTAGGTGGCATCTAAGTTCCAAAAGTTTTCAAATGCGGTCATGTATTTCATGTATTGCTTAACAACAGGATACATTCTGCGAAATGCATTGTTAGGAGGTTTCTCTATTATGTGAACATCATATAGTATATTCACATAAACCTAGATGATATAGCCTACTATGTACCTAGGCTATATGGTATAGCTTATTGCTCCCAGGCTATAAACCTGTACAGCATGTTACTATACTGAATACTGTAGGCAACTGTAACACAATGGTAAGCATCTGTGTATCTAAAACATATCTAAACATAAAAAAGGTAGAGTAAATATACAATATTATATTTTTATGGGACCACCATTGTATATAAAGTCTGGTGTGAAATGAAATATCATTACGTGATACGTGACTATAAATCCACGAAATAAGAGGAAAGTGGCTTTCAGGAAACAAGTTAGAAATGACAACAATAATATGAAATCAGCAAAACCTACTTTAATCCTCAGGTTGTCACCGCATACCTGTATTTTCACCAAAATTGAATGTCAACTCTGCTCATTCAACTTTTCAGTTATCTGTTAACTATGCCATCACAGATTACAGAAAAAACTATTTAGATAATTGAAAATAAAATATACAAGTTTCTACAAGAACAGTATGTTGTATCTGTTGACTTTGTTCTATTTTTCCAAAGGAAAGTTCGCAGTATAAAATAAGTTTGCTAATATGCAATTAGAACTATATATGACCCTTATTTTAATTCCATTTTTATAAGTAGAAACTTTGGATTCAACAAACATGATACATAAAAAAAGGTCACCATTCCTCCTCTGTTTTTGTTACTATCAACAACTATTAAAATTCACTTAAAAAGTACATTCTTTTTCAAGAACACATTTTTCCATAATACAGATTTAACGTCATGCAAAAAATTCAGTTATCAGGGCAACTAATATTTCTTGGTCAGGGAATTGTGATATTGTATGTTTCCTGCAAAACTGGCTATCCTAAGATTCAGGAATTTTGAACAGGTTAATAAGAAAAGCTGAGTAATATTACTTTTTTCATTTGATATGCGTATACTTTTATAACAGGTTAGAGGAAGAGATATAATTTGGCACCTATGTATTTATTTCCTGAACCTCATACTGCAAACTAAAGAGAAGAGGTACAAGCAACATTTCACCCTTAATATCAAAACTTTACCAGTTTAAAAAAAAATTCCAGAAGTCCTACCCAGAGCAATCAGGCAAGACAAAGGAATATTAGGCATCCAAATAGGAAAAGAGGAAGTCAAATTATCTCTGTTCACTGATGACATGATTCAATACTTAGAAAACCCCAAAAATTCCTCCAAAAGATTCATAGACCTGATAACTTCAATAAAGCTTTAGGATACAAAATAACTGTACCAAAATCAGTAGCATGTCTATACACCAATAACGTTCGAGCTGAGAACCAAATCAAGAACTCAATCTCATTTACAATAGCCACACACACAAAATAAAATACCTAGGAATACATTTAAACAAGGAGTTGCAAGAGCTTTACAAGGACAACTACAAAACACTGATAAAATAAATCATAGATAACACAAACAAATCAAAAACATTCCATGCTCATGGATAGGAAGAATCAATATTGTTAAAACTGACTATACTGCCCAAAGTAATCTACAGATTCAACACTATTCCTATCAAACTACCAACGTAATTTTTCAAAGAACTGGAAAAACTATCCTAAAATTTATATAAAACCAACAAAGAACCTGAATAGCCAAAGCAATCCTCAGCAAAAAGAATAAAGCTGGTGGCATCATATTAGGAAACTTCAAACTACACTGCAAGACTAGAGTAAGCAAAACAGCATGGTACTGGTATAAAAATAGGCACACAGATCAATGGAACAGAATAGAGAACCCAGAAATAAAGCCACATACCTAAAAACAACTGATCTCCAACAAAGTTGACAAAAATAAACAATGGAAAAAGTACACGCTATTCAATAAATGGTGCTGGGAAAACTGGCTAGCCATATGCAGAAGAATGAGACGGGACTCCTGCCTCTCACCTATACAAAAATTAACTCAAGATGAATTAAATATGTAACTGTAAGACCTCAAACAATAAAAATCCTAGAAGAAAACCTGCAAAAAACTCTTTTGGGACATTGTCCTAATTAAAGAATTTATGACTAAGACCTAAAAAGCAAAAACAACACAAAGAAAAATTGACAAATGGGACTTAATTAAACTAAAGAGTTTCTGTACAGCAAAAGAAACCATAGCAGAGTAAACAGACAACCTAGAGAATGAGAGAAAGTATTTACAAACTATGCATCCAACAAAGGTCTAATACTGAGAATCTATAAAGAACTCAAATCAACAAGAAAAAAACAACCCACTAAAAAGTGGGCAAAAGACATGAACAGACACTTCTCAAAAGAAGATGTACACACAGCCAACAAACATTTAAAAAAATGCTCAATATCATTAATCATCAGAGAAATGCAAATTAAACCACAATGAGATACAATCTTACACCAGTCAGAATGGCTATTATTAAAAAGTCAAAAAATAACAGAGGTTGCAGAGAAAAGGGAACACTTACACACTGTTGGTGGGAATGTAAATTAGTTCAACCCTTATGAAAAACAGTATGGAGATTTCTCAAAGAACAAAAAATAGAACTACCATTTGACCTAGTAATCCCACTACTGGGTTTCTATCCATAGGGAAAAAAATTACTTTATAAAAAAGACACCTGCACTCATATGTTTATCACAGCACTATTTACAATAGCAAAGTTACAGAATCAACCTAAGTGTCCATCAGGAGTGGACTGGATAAACAAAATGTGGTATTTATACACCATGGTACACAATCATAAAGAAGAATGAAATCATGTCCTCTGCAGCAACATGGATGCAGTTTGAGGCCATTATCTACCCTAAGTGAAATAATGCAGAAACAGAAAATGAAACACTACAGGTTCTCACTTATAAGTGGGAATTCAACAATGGGTACACACGGACATAAAGTTAGAAACAACAGACACAGGGGACTCAAAAATGGGGGAAAAAAGGACGAAGCCAAGGTTGAAAAACTATCTAATGGGTACTATGATCACTATTTGGGTGACGGGTTCACTACAAGCCCAAATCTCACCACCACACAATATACCCATGTAACAAACCCCTGTACATATAGCCCCTGAATCTATATTAAAAAAAAAAAAAGACAAAGAAAAAAAAAACCCAGCTCCCTAGCCAGTAAAATGAAGACTTCTAGCAATCTCTTTATTTGCATCTATTTCTGATTTACATATGTTGCAAACATTGTAGTACAACAATTACTAAATACAGTCCATTTTTTTTCAATAACATTAAAATGAGCCATCATGACAGGCAGGAGATATAATACTAATCTTCAGCATGTTTCTTAGCATAGAAACACAATTATCTTGTCATGATCCTGTCAAACACTGAACACATCATATATAAAAATCAGCTCTACCCAATATCAAGAAGTTTTATCATTACCAAGAAATAAAATATAAGAACTGAAAATCAACCTAAAATATTTTAATCATAAAATTAAATCATAAAGCATGCTTTTGGTCTGATCAAATGTGTATATGCATTTATATAGCAATCAAATTCATCAATTATATTGCTAATTTGAATCACTGATTCATCAGTCTCTTAAAACATGAAAGAAATTTTGTATACAGTGTATACCAAATTACTAAGAACTTACTAGGAATTTATTTTTGTTTGATTATGAAGCACAAGGAAAGCTCATAAACTCATAGACCAGGTATGTCTTGAAACTCCATCCTAACATACTAGTCAGACAAAAGGGAACACTTCACTGTAATTACCACCAAAAGACTCTTAATTTCTAAGGTTTGCTATTTAATATTAACTCTTTCCATGATTTGTTTACTAAAAAAAATTGACATTATTAAGCCAGTAGGATCATAAACCAAGTGAAATATCTAACTGCCTAATAAGCATACACACGAGCTTTTCTTAAATGTACCTGTTCGAAATAATTCTACAGTGGTTAACCTTGTTTTAGCAGAAAAAAATTTGAAGGTGCACAACAATATTAATGTAACTTGTGAAATATACATGTTATATAGAAATGCTAATGTTCATTTTAGCAGAAAAGCACAAATAAGTAAAATCATATAGTACATAATGAGTAATAGACCTGTAGTAGAGAATTACCAAATCTCATATAGTTGTTTCAGACAATAAATGAAATTGTTACGAATTTAACTTCTGCATTATGAGTATTAGTAATAAAAATATGTACTTGAGTAGACATAAATTATACAAAATATTCAGGAAAAAAGTAATGTGAAAAAAATTTTTGACACTATAATTACATATTTGCCCAGATGATGAAGTGGTAATAATGAGATTATTTTACCTTTATCTTGAACTTCTTTTGAGAAGCGCTCCCTTTCAATAGCTGATTCTCTCTCTATTCGCTCAATTTCAGCCAATGCATCCAATTCCACTTCATCATATATAGGTCCCTGTTGTGATATCTGTTGTTGATTCTGTACCACAGAAGTCTGGGGTTGTTTTGCAGCAACTGAAGTGTTCTGTTGTAAAACAGGCACTTGATTTGCTGGAAGGAATGCTGTTTGTTCTTGCTGCGACAAACATTGAGCAGCATTTAGTGGGCGGTTTATATCTTGTGGAGTAATGGGTGTTTTTGAAGTCTGTCCTGGGTACTGCACATTAAAAGGAATATCATTTTCTGAAACATTGCTATTTTCCACACCAGAAATCATATCCTCTTGCTGGTCCATGTCTGAAGACCTTACACGAGAAAGTCTTAATGTAAGTTTAGTAGAGTCCTTGGATGGAGAACTAATTATATCATACATTGCCGCTTTCTCACTCTGCTCTTTTTCATCCTTGCCTAATTTCATTTTCTTCTGCTTCTTTTGTTTTCTTTCTGGAGAATCTAGCAAGATATCTGGTGGAACATCTCGAGGTGATGAACAAGGTAGAGACTGAGATTGTAGGATTAAAGGTGGTCTTGAGCCTAGAAAAATAATTCGATAGAAGTAACAGTTGTGGTGGTTTCACATTTTCTTACAATGTGATAGAAATATTAATAAGTGACAATATAGTAATGCTAGAAAAAAATAAGAAATTATATAATCCAAGCTACTTATTTACGAAAGATGAAAAGAAAGCTTAAAAACTTGTCCCACACAGTTGTTTAGCTTGCTAGTAGTTAATCTAAAATCTAGGTTTGAATCTAAGTATGAGTATTCAACTTTTCAGACCAGTATTATTTCTATATTTTTGTGCCTATAAAGTATACATATTTAGCTTTATAGGGGTAAAAAGTTCATTGCTTCTAAAGATGATACAACACAAATATTTTGGGTATGACCATCTCTGTTCTTTCATGGACTATCTGGGAAAACAGATATATCCTGATTAAAGTAAGAATAAGTACGCTTTTGTTAAATTACACAAAAATAACAATTTAATCCTAGAGACTATCTTACATGAATACTACTGAGATGATAACAAAAAGCAAGCGGTCAATTTACAATTACTAGAGCCTTTACTTACTTCAAAAACTGGTGGTAAAATATTGATTTATACTTTTATGTGGTCTTCTCTTTCTCCCTTAACATCATTCACATACTCTCTTCAGCTTGCTAATCCTCTTTTTATTAGAAAAATAAATAAGTTCAGTAAATTTCAAGGCCCAATAAAATATATTGAGCCCAGAGTCCATTAAATCAACCAATGTTATATGAAACAGGAAAGTGTTAAAAATAATCAGATGGAAAAATTATCCTAGTTAATAAGCCTTCAGACAAAAATTCTCCTTCAGACATGAAGGAAAAAGTGCATTGATATGCTTCAGAAATAATAGTATAACTGCATCTGAATAATGTATACATTTCTTATCACTACACTATAAAATATTTAAAAACTTGTAAGAAATTCTAAAAATTGGTCAAGATAAAAGTTTTTTTACAGACAGAACTTAAACCTAGAACTGCCTTCAATTAAGCTTTCAGTCTTTTTCCATGATACATAAATCTGGACTTTCAATTAGCAAGGTTAATGTATTTTAAATGTTATATATAAACATACAACTTTATTGACTCAAGTGTGATAAAGATGATATGGGAGCAATTAAGTATAAATGTTAGTCTAACATTTTGTGTCAGAGTTGTGAAAGGTGCTTTACATATCAATTCACTTGATTTTTACAACATTCTTGAGTATTATCTTTAAAATTTTTCACAAATGGAACATGAAGCCTACAGAGGTTAAGAAATTTGCCCAAGGTTATGTAGTTAACAAACCTGAAGATTTAAAACAAGATTTGTCTAAGTCTGAATTGTAATATACCATTATGCCTTTGTATTTAAATTCTATGTGGCAAATTATATATACTTTAGAACAAACTTCAAATTCTAATAATTAATCTAAAAATCAAGATAGACTGACAATGCACTTACCCTTCAAAACTAGTTAGAAAACAACTTCATGACAGAAGTTCAAGCTTTTGGTGAATAATATATTAGTGAGGTTATTTGTTTTAAAGTTTTCCATTTCTATCTAAAGTTCATCTACTATTTATCTATCTAATCTCAAGAGTCAGAAGAAAAAAAGCTAGTTATCTAGATCAATCACCTATCTCCCTGTTCTCTTTCCCCGGCAATCTAAATAACTTCTCACCTTGACAACACTTGTGGGATATGTATCTAACCTACAAATAGTTACTCTGGAAGTTTTTCTCTCTTTCAGAAGCCGGGTTTTTATCCCTGAAAATTCATACAATTTACAGAATTGAAATGGCTCATAACAGCTCAACTTTCACTCTATGAAAAATGTCCTTGATAGAAAACCAAACACCGCAGGTTCTCACTCTTAAGTGGGAGTTGAACAATGAAAACACATGGACCCAGGGAGGGGAAAATCACACACCAGGGCCTGTTGGAGGGTAGGGGGCAAGAAGTGGGAGAGCATTAGGACAAATACATAATGCAGGCGGGGCTTAAAACCTAGACGACAAGCCTGGTGTGGTGGCTCACGCCTGTAATCCCAGCACTTTGGGAGGCCGAGGCGGGCAGATCACGAGGTCAGGAGTTTGAGACCAGCCTGACCAACATGGTGAAACCCTGTCTCTACTAAAAATACAAAAAAAATCACCCGGGCGTGGTGGCATGTGCCTGTAATCCCAGCTACTCAGGAGGCTGAGGCAGGAGAATCGTTTGAACCCGGGAGGTGGAGATTGCAGTGAGCTGAGATCCTGCCACTGCACTCCAGCCTGGGTGACAGTGCGAGACTCTGTCTCAAAAGAAAGAAAGAAAAAAAATCTAGATGACGGGTTGATAGGTGCAGCAAATCACTATGGCACATGTATACCTATGTAACAAACCTGCACATTCTGCGCATGTATCCCAGAACTTAAAGTAAAATAAAATAAAATTTTTAAAAAATTTTTGAAAAAAAAAAAGAAAAATGTCCTTGATAAATAGTACGAACACAATCAGTGAAAAAAAGATCTTTACCATATGAAGCAGATACGAGGTAAAATATCTTTATGTTTCAGATGGCTATAATTAGAAATTCTCATTACTTGAGAGAATATCTTACCAGCTATGTTAAAATTAATTATAAGCTAATTTTAAAAAGTAGAAGACAGTTTTCTCTTCCAACAAACTGATAATTAAAACTATTTGACTACAATTTTAAGTATTTTAAAAACTGGCTCAAACCTGGACTTAAATTCACAATTTTGTGAATCTGTTACAGATAGAAGACCATGCAAGGTTCTTTGAAAATTCAAAGATAAACTGAAATTCGTGTGCATAAAGTAGTAAAAGTTCTTACAAAAAATATAAACTAATAGCTTGAGGAGATTAGGGGAGGGCCCATGGAAGATCACCCATTTAACTTAGATCTGGAATAAAAGAATTTTAAAAGGCAGAGATAAAAGTAGATGTGAGAGATTTAAAAATTAACATAGAACAGGTTAGATTTGATAAATGACTAAATAGTTGAGAAGAGGCTTTATGATAACTTAAAATTTTTAAGTTACAATGATTCAGGACTGGAATAGCATTAAGACAGATGGGATGGCAGAAAGAACAGTGAAAACCATTTTGAACATGAATTGGAAATATCCGCTAGGTATGAAGGAAGTTTTGTCTGGAAATGAAGAATTAGAACTTGGGAGACAAGACTGGAGCCAAAGATTGATTTAGGAGTCTTATGCATGAAAATAATCAATGCTGTTAATGAAACTTAATAAAACGGCCAGGGAAAAAAGTACAATGAGTGATAAAAGGTCTAATAATAGAAATCTTGAGAAGAATAAGAATAAGGAGAGGAGCTAATGAAGAAAAAAAGTATCAATGAAAGAAGTGGGAGAAAAACAGATAGGCTCATATGAAATAAGTCTTTTTGGAGGAAAGAGGAAAGCTGATCAAAATTTTCAAATGTTTAAGAGAAGAACGTTGTGGTTTGAAAAGACCACTGGATTTATCAGAGAGAATGGATACTGGATGTATCCGAGAATACTATCAACAGATTACTGGGTAAGTGGAAGATAAATGAATCAATGAATAGGGACAGATTTAAATCCCATGATCCAGACCTGCTTGTACAGGTTTATTTTTTTTTTCTACAATGAAAAAAAAAATACAGAATAACTTTTTAATATCTGCTTTAGGAAGTCTGAGTTCTTTATTCAACTTCAAATATAAAATATACAGAAGGAAATTTTAGTTACAGTAGTACCTTTAGGAGTTCCTTCACTTCCAGCAGGGGAGCATACTGGCTGTGGAGATCTCAAGGGAAAAGATGCAGCATTCCTCATTGTTGAAGAATCTCCATCCTAAAAATAGAGTATACAATTTATCTTTTGAATGACAGGAGAGGCTTTATAGAAATCTTAAAAGAGAACCAATAAGAGACATAAATTACTGACAGGTAAAGTGTTGGAATTCAAAAGCATAATTCTTCTGCACTTTCCTGTTTTCTTCTTGGTATATCTTAGAAGAATTGAAATTGTATCCAAAAGAATCAACAGCCTAAGCATGGCAATGAATAAGAAAATTTGTATTACTAGTATGCTCCATTTTTGTTTGCTTTTTTCTACAAAAGGAGCTATGAATACTCTACCAGGTGGTAAATGTCTTGAGGGCAGAGTTTATTGTCATCTGTGTTATCCTTAGACACATGCAGCTTACATAAAATACAATCAAATCAATAACAAGGCAAATTTCCAGAATGTGGAATATTTTAATAACATCAAGGCAATATTAAATTTCAGACACAAAACTTTGTACAAGTATTAGAGGGAAAAAGAGTCAAGTACTAATAAATACAGGCTTATTATCTTAAAAAAAAAAAATTTTAGTGTGAGCAGTATTAACCTAAAACTGAAATATTTCATTAAGAACCTAAACCTCGAGGTCAGGGGTCAGCCAACTTTTCATTATAAAGGAACAGAGAATAAATATTTTAGGCTCTGTGGGCCACACACAGTCTCTATCACATTTTTTTTTTTAAATAACTCTTTATAAATGTAAAAACCATTCTCACTTTGTGGTTCAGGCTACTGGTCACACTTGACCAATCCTGCTCTAGACTAAGCTCTGTATGTGCAGGAGCCATGTTGTACTCAGTACCTAGTATAATGATATACGGTAGGTATCATTCAAATTTTGAAATGGAAATACTAGGTTATATGACAAATATTAGAACTATTTTATCACCTTAATGATAATATATTACATACGTCACTACTTAGCCTGTGCACCATGTGTAGGTAGTCCTCACTTGAACCATGTCTAGGATTATCAGCATGATGATTAGCTGAATTGCCAGACAACGGACCAGAAACTTTATTATCATGTATGTTTCTCAAACCACCTGCAACAATGGGACTTGATACCGATGCTGAAATTAATAAGAATAAAAAAAGGTTTAATAAAAGATTCTTAACAGTCTTGGAGAATAGTAATTATTCACAAATATTTTAAGCATATAGAAATTACAGAGAATAATATAACAGATACTCATGTACTGACTAGTTTCATCAAATCTTAACACTCTGCCAGATTCCAATCTATTTTTGAAAAGAACTAAAACATTACAAATACAGTTGAAGATCTCCATTTATCTGTTATTTCTCTCCTCTATTCCTTTCCGTTTACTCCCTAGAGGTAACCACTATTTTGATCTGAGTTTATTCTGCCTATGTGTTATCTTTATACCTTTGCTATGCATGAATATATTCCTAAGTAATTCATTGTGTTGTTTTTACATTATAATTTTATATAGATGATATATGTATCTATCCTTATATAACTTGTTTTTCCATTTAATATTATACTGAGATTTTATATATATATATGTGTATATATATAGTTTTAAATTCTTTTATTTATTTATTTTTTTTACAGACAGCTCTGTTACCTAGACTGGAGTTCACTGGCATGATCATAGCTCACTGTAACCTCAAACTCCTGGGTTCAAGTGATCCTCTTGCCTTAGCCTTCTGAGTAGCTAGGACTACAGGAAACTGCCACCACATCTGGCTTTTTCTTTTTTTGGTAGAGATAGGGTCTTGCTATGTTGCCCAGGCTGCTCTCAAACTCCTGGCTTCAAATGATCCTTCTGCCTTAGCCTCCCAAAGCACTGGGATTACAGGTAGATGTGAGCCACTGTGCCTGGTGTAAATTCATTTATTTTAAATAATTACACATACTCTGCTGTATGATGTACACTATTTATTTGTTCATTCTTATGTGGATGTTCAAATCGCTTAAAATGCTTGCTGCCATAAACAATGCTGCAATGTATGTTCTTGTACATGAGGACTGTTTTTATAAATGTGTAAGAGCTCTAGGTGCCAATACCTAGGAGTGAAATTGCCAGATATGCATATTTTAACCTTACTAAATAACAGATTACTTATGACCATTTGTATTCATTGGTAGCGTATGAGAGTTCCCACTGTTCTATATCCTTGCCAATAATTTTTATCATTCTAAGGGTAGGAAATGTTTCTGACAGTCACTTTAATTTGGATTTCCTTGATTACTAGTGAAGCCAAGCATCTTCTCTTGTGTACTGGCCATTCAGATCCCCTCCTTTACACAAAGTCATAAAAAGACAGCCTCCTGTATCTTCTAAAAGCCTTACAGTTTTGGTTTTTCAGTTAGGTCTTTAACCCATGTAAAACTTATTTTTAAGTGTGAGATAGGGATCCAATGTTACTTGTTTCCATATGAAGAACTGCATCATTAATTAAAGAAATCATTCTTTCCCCCATTAAGATATAATGCCATATGGACCAAGTTTACATTTGTCCATGGGTATGTTCCTAAGCTCTTCATCATGTTCTACTTCACTATATGTTATTTTTTCCATGTGCACCAATATTACAATAAATCTTGACTGTTGTTAGACTGAGCTGCTACACTTCATTCCTTATTATTTTGTCTATTCTTGAACAACTTCTACCTGAATTTTTAGAAGCAGGTTAAATTCCACAAAAACCTTCCTTGAGATTTTTTATCAGTGTTATACTGAATTTATAGATACGGGTGTAATAATAATCTTTACCCTATTGAGTCTTCCTATCCATGAAGATGGCATAACTCTTCATTTTCTTAAGTTTTCTTCTATCTCTTTCAAAAGTTTTGTAATTTGCTCCACAAAAGTCTTTTACATCTTTCATTAAATTTATTCCTAGGTATCTTGTGGTGCTCTTTTAAACTGTTAATGCTATCAAAAAAGATTATAACTGCTTATTTCTGTATATAAAAATGCAATTGATTTCATTATAATGATGCTGTATCCAGTAACTAAGTGGAATGCTTTTATTAATTCTAGTATCTTGTCTGTAGCTTATCTCGGATTTTCTGTGAAGACAATTATGTCACCTGAAAATGACACTTTTTTCTTCCTTACCAATAATTATACATAGTTTAACGCTTCTTATCTTCCTGTATTGGCTGGGACACCCACTAAATAAATGTCATTATAGGCGTTCATGTCCTGTTCCTGAATTGAAACAAAATGTTTCTAATTTTTTCTACCACTAGGTAAGATTAAATCAACCTCTTCTCCTTTTTTTTCCATACAGATGGGGTCTTGCTGTATTGCACAGGCTAGACTTAAACTCCTGGGCTTAAGTGATCCTCCTGCCTTGGCCACTTGAGTAGCTGGGACTACAGATGTGCACCATCACACCCAGCTTAATGTATTTTTCTTCTTTTTTTTTTGAGACGGAGTCTTGCTCAGTTGCCCAGGCGATCTCGGCTCACTGCAAGCTCCGCCTCCCAGGCTAACCCCATTCTCCTGCCTCAGCCTTCGGAGTAGCTGGGACTACAGGCGCCCGCCACTACGCCTAGCTAACTTTTTTGTATTTTTAGTATACACGGGTTTCACTGTGTTAGCGAGGATGGTCTCAATCTGCTGACCTCGTGATCCACCAGTCTCGGCCTCCCAAAGTGCTTAATGTATTCTTATTCAGTGAAAAGTTTTAAATGTCATGAATGGAAGTTGAATCTTTCTGAATGCTCTTTTGAGACCTGTTAAAAGGCTCACAGGACCCCAGGCCCATAATCTGAATTATATTGTCGTCTTCTAACCAATTCATATATATATCCAATTTTGTCATATAGGTTGATAACACTGCTTATTCGTTTTTTTTTTTTTTGAGACAGAGTCTCACTCTGTTGTCCAGGCTAGAGTGCAGTGGCGTGATCTCAGCTCACTGCAACCTCTGCCTCCCAGGCTCAAGCCATCCTCCCACCTCAGCCTCCGAATAGCTGGGACTACAGGCGCACACCACCTTGCCTGGCTAATTTTTTGTGGAGAGAGATGGAGTTTCACCATGTTGCCCAGGCTGGTCTTGAGTTCCTAAGCTTCAAGCAATCTGCCCGTTCTGGCCTCCCAAAGTGATAGGATTACAAGAGTGAGCAATCATGCCTGGCCTGGTTTCTTAATATTTGTTTAAAAAATTTGTTTCACCTTAAGGCTTAAGGATCACTTAAGCCCAGGAGTTTGAGTCTAGCCTGTGCAATACAGCAAGACCCCATCTGTATGGAAGAAAGAAAAAGAGATTGATTTAATCTTACCTAGTGGTAGAAAAAATTAGAAACATTTTGTTTCAATTCGGGAACAGGACATGAATATTCATATGTGATGACTGATTTATAATTTTCCTTTCTCATACTCCCCTCACTTCACCTGATTTTGGTATCCAGATTGTAATTTAACTTTATAAAAAGAGTTAAGAAAGTGTTGCTGTTTTTCTTTTTTCTGGAATGGATTAAGATTAGCATATCTCTTCATTTAATGTTTGGTAGAACTTGTTAGAACAGTCTGAGTATGTTTTTATCCCTTTCCCCTTCTTTTAAGGGAGGTAGATTTTGGACTACTGAGTGAGGTATATGAATTTTAAATTATATGATAGATACTGTCAAACACACGGTTCTCTAAAAAAGTTGCACCAATTTATATCACTATGAAGACTGAAATGTTTATCAATCTGATATAAAATTTTATTTCATCTTAATTTTGAATGCATCTCTATTAGCTAAGGTGACCACAATTTCATATATTTATTAAATCTTTCTGTATCGACTTGGCTATTCTTTTCCAGTAAATTGCCTGTTTACTTCTTTAGTTCATTTTTGTCTTGTTCTTATCGATCTGTATGAGATTTCGGTATATTAAATCAATACTTTGTGTTTATAATAAATGTTGCATATATCCCCCATATTTGTTTTATATTTATGTAATTTATATATTTCTGTTCTCTTATATACAAATTTATAATTAATCTTTTTTTTTCATTTCTACAATCGAGGTTTTTGGTCTGCTTAGAAATAATGCCTTCTCAACTCTTAGAATACCAAAAATTTGCCCACGTTTTTCTTATAATTTTATGACTTAAAAAATACAAACAGCTTATTAATCTAGAACACTTTTGCTTTCAGTGATCCAGGAATCCAGCTAAAATTGCAAAATACCTAGACAATCACCAACATCATTTATTAAACAATCCATTCTTATATGCTGATTTTAAAATGTAATCTTTAGAATGATAAAATTTTTAAAAATCATCGTTTTTCCAATGACTTTGTAAAAACTGATAAAATGAGATTCACTGAATGCTACCCCCTTTAAGTAAAAGATTAATGGGAAATTGTATATTTACATGATCTCAAAGTATCATCCCACAGATTATTTACTAATTGCAAAGGGAAAAATATGTACTTTTACAATAAACAGAGGTTCACCACCTAAACACCACCGATACTGAGACCATTTTATGATAATGATAAGATACAATGTAAAGTGCACAACACTGCTTACCAAGTACTCTTGCCAAAAATGTGTAACTGGAAACTAGTAAAACCTTAAAGCTAACTTCTACTTGATAGGAAATACAGAAAACAAATTAAACAACACCAGCAGAAAAGAGTGGAGTTTAGAATATGAAATATTCTACAACAAAAGTGGCCAAACTCTTCAAAAACCAAAAATTAGTGTCATGGGGTGAAAAAGGTGTAAGATTGCTTTAGATTAAAATAGCCTCCATAAGAGATGTAAAAATCAAATGCAATGTGTGAAAACCTAGATTTGAACATGCTTTGAAAAGATATTAAAAATATATTTAGGACAACTGGATTGGTAAAAGTCAAATGTATTCTGGATATTAGATGATACCACAGAACTGACCTTAATTTTTTATATAGGAGAATATTCTTAGCAGATGTACTTAAGGACAAAGTGGCAGGATACCTGTTGGTGAAGGGGTTCATTGTGCTAATCTTAGAATTTTTCTGCATGGTTAAATTTTTGTAATATAAAGTTGAAAAAAAATGCAACCTTTCTCAATAGTCTAAACTGTCTCACGTCTGCATTCTCTCTGTCCTACTGACCTATCCACTTTTTCCCTGCCAGACTTTCTTCTTTTTCAAATAAAATTATGTTTTATTATTGACAGATAATAGAGGCACGTATTTCTGGGATACATGTGATAAATACATTCATATAATTTGTAAAGATTGCATCAGTGTAATTCAGATATCCACCACCTTAATATTTGTCTTTTCTGTATGGTAAAAACATTCAAATTATCTTCTTCCAGCTATTTTGAAATATAAAATAGATTGCTGTCAACTACAGTCACCCTACTGAGCTATTAAACACTGTGTGTTATTTCTCCTATCAGACAGTATATTTGTCCCCATTAATCAAGCTCTCTTCAACACCTCCCCTCCTCTACCCTTCCCAGCCTCTGGTAACCACCAATCTATTCTCTATCTTCTTAAAATCCACTTTAATTGCCACATATGAGTGAGAATATATAATATTTGTCTGTGTTTTGCTTATTTCACTTAACATAATGACCTCCAGTTCCCTCTATGTTGCTGAAAATGACAGGACTTTATTCTTTTTTATGGCTGAGTAATATTCCATTGTGTATACATACACCTTTTCTCTATTCATCCACTGATGGGGGACTTAGGTTGATTCCATATTTTGGCTATTTTGTGAATAGTACTGCAATAAACATGGGCGTGCATCTCTTCAGTATACTGATTCCCTTTCTTTTGGATACATACCTACTAGTGGAATTGCTGGATCATACAGTAGCTCTATTTTTAGTATTCTGAGAAACCACCATACAGTGTTCCATAAAGGCTGTACTAATTTACATTCCCACCAACGGTATATGAGGATTCCCTTTTCTTCACATCCTCACCAGTATTCACTATTACCTGTCTTTTTGAAAAAGGCCATTTTAATTAAGGCAAGATAATATTTCACTGTGCTTTTTGTTTGTATTTCTCTGATGATGAGTGATGTTCGGCATTTTTTGCTGTATCTGCTGGCCATTTATGTCTTCATTTGAGAATGTCTACTCACATCTTTTGGCTTTTAATCAGTTTCTGTTGTTATTGTTTTGCTATTGAGTTCCTTATATATTCCTGATATTCTAGTTATTAATCACTTGTCAAACAGATAGTTTGCAAATATTTTCTCCCATTCTGTAGGTTGTCTCTTCATTTTGTTGATTGTTTCTTTTGCTGTACAGAAGCTTTTTAGCGTGACGTAATCCCATTTGTCTATTTCTTCCTTTGGTTGCCTATGCTTTGAAATCTTAAACAGAAAGTATTTTGCACAGACCAACATCCTGGAGTGTTTCTTCAATGTTTTCTTCTAGTAGTTTCATGTCTCAGATTTAAGTATTTAATCCATTTTGAGTTTATTTTTCACAGCATTATTTATTGAAGAGACTGTCCTTTCCTCATTTTATGTTCTTGGTGCCTTTGTCAAAAGTAAGTTGCCTGTAAATATCTGTATTTATATCTGGATTCTCTATTCTGGGATTGGTCTATGTGTTTTTATGCTAGTATCAAGCTGATTTGGTTACTACAGCTTTGTAATGTATTTTTAAGTCAGGTAGTGTGATGCCTCCAGCTTTTTTCTTTTTCCTCAGGATTGCTTTGGAAATTTGGGGTCTTTTTTGGTTCCATATAAATTTTTTCTGTTTATGTGAAGAATGTCATTGGTATTTTGATAGGGATTACATTGAATATAGAAACTGTTTTGGGTAGTACTGACTAAATTTTTTTATTTAGAATAACTTTAATATCTGGGTGAGGCTAATCCCTGAGTATGGTTTTTAGTTCTTTATCTGAGCATTTCTAAGAAATGACACAATACTGAATAGGTCCTCAAACTACATTAAAAAGCTAAGTTAATTTTGTGAAAACACATCACATTTCTTAGAGATAAAATTTACATTCTGTTTTACACACATTCATGTGTATATGGACATTTACATAAGAAACAGATGTGCTCTTTTGACATTTTTCCTCCATTACATATAAAATGTCCCTCAGACTTTTGTGTACTTGAGTATAATAGTATTTTACATATATTAAGAATCTGCATATACACATAGATATGTATGTTTGGCACTCACACTCAATTCAGTAATTTTCTAAGTGTCTATTTCTTTTCTTTGAGATAGGTCTCAATCTGTCACCCAGGCTGGACTGCAATGGTGTGATCATGACTCACTGCAGTCTTGACCTTCTGGGTTCAAGCAATCCTCCTGAGTAGCTGGGACTACAAGTAAGTGCCACCATGCCTGGCTAATTTTTTTTTTTTGTAGAGACAGGGTCCCACTATGTTGCGCAGGCTGGTCTTGAGCTCCTGGGCTCAAATGATTCCTCTGCCCCAGCCTCCTACAGTGCTGGGATTACAAGTGCATACCACCACACCTGGCTGTGTCTATTTCAAATGTATCAAATTTGCTTCCCAGTTTCTCCTTGAGTTCGTGTGTAAAAAAGCTCAACCTAATATTTCATAATCTGGTTTTGGGAAACCAGAGTTAGCTGTTTTGATGGATGACAAAGTTAAAAGTTTATACATTAATAAGTTTATTAATGAATAAAGTTTCAACTTCATGCATAATAAACAAGAATACACATGTAGAAACTAGTGACTGAAAGCAAGTTTTTAAAATTTGCTGTTAATTAAGGAGGACAAAAATAAAGATGTTTTTTATATTATCCTTTGCACTTTTCTGCTTTAAAAAATTTCTTTAAAACATACAATTTATACTAATAATAAATCAATTATTTAGTAACCATGAAATATATCTCCAGGCAATATAACCTTAAAAAGACATCATAATATCAACATTATGACATTAAGAACTAGTAATCAAGTAAGAACTGGTAATTTAATCTCAGATTTTTGCATCTAAGATTAATTTTCCTTTACTGTACTACAGTAAATTTTTACTACAAATTATTACAGTATAGTAAATTTTTCATAGTAGTCATCCCTCAGTATCCATGAGGGATTGGTTCCAATACCTTCTGTGGATACCAAAATCTGCAAATGCTTAAAAGTCCCTGATATAAAATGCATAGTACTTGCATATAGCCCTATGCACTATACAGTACTTTAAATCATCTCTAGATTACTTACAATGCCTATACAATGTAAGTACTATGTAAACAGTTGCTATACTATATTGTTTATGTAATAACGACAAGAAAACACGCCTGTACATGTTCACTACAGACTCAATTTTTTTTCCAAATATTTTCACTCCGTGTTTGGTTGAATCCATGATGCAGAACCCATGTATGTGAAAGGCTGACTGTATCTACTTTACCAATTAAAATGTAATTGTCCCTTGGCTTAGTGCTAATGTAAGAAGAAGGAGCAATTTTTAAAAACGCAGTTCTTCTTAATTTCACACCTAAATATACTTAGTTATATAATAACTGAACCCAAAAAGCCAAAATGACACTGCTCCTTTCACCTCCTAAAATGGCAAATTTTCAAATGGTAAGTGTAACATTGTTTTAATGACTTAAGCCATATCTTTAAAAAGGTTCACTGACAAATAAGTATACAGTATAGTATTTTAGTTTGTGTTTAATAATTATATTTTAAAAAACAAATTTGCTTGGAATTAAAGCACTTAGACATTCCCAGTAAAGTTACAAACAACTTTCTTACCTTGTTGCATCTGTGGATGTGTTGTGTAACTTGAAGGATGGGAATATGGCATGTATCCTGCAGGGCTTTGTGGGGCGTATGGACTAGGCACTGGGCTATTTTGCTGTGGCATAAATCTGTTCCCAGAGCTTGTCTGTGGTGGCACAAACCGGCTAAAACCCAAAACCCAAATAAAAAATATAAGGAAATAAAATAAACATGCTATTCCTTGAAATCTGACTGTCACAAAGTCCTCTGAACTCTTAGTTTATATATGTAAAATCTATGCAAACAGAAGAATCTTGCAAAATAGTCAAATAACATACAAAAATTGTTCACAATTCATAATCAAAGAGTTACAATAAAAAAGTTTTTAAAAACAGGTAATTTGTTTACTTATATAAAAGTACCAATCTGTTTAAGGTACTTAAAGCCATGCTCCGTAAATCTTATCTCAAACACATTAGTTATTTTAACATTTTTTGTCTGTATGAAATTACGTTACTAAGATGGTAGCTACTTCAATTAGCATATCAGACTATTTCCATATACAACATTTTAAGGCAAATGCAAAGTGGATTACTATTTAAGTATTTCAACTATTTAAACTCTAAATAATCCACCATTACCTAAATGTATGAACCATATATTCACCAGCATATTCACCATACAAGACAATATTTAATAAACGATATATACATATATTACCTGGAGGGGCTATGTGAGATAGTGGTTTGTTGATAATTGGAAGATGCAGGACTACTGTGCATGGAATTCTGAGAAAGTTTATACTGAGACATCATCATTCCTATGCAAAACACAAAAATACAGAACGTTATTTTCTTCTAACAGTAAAGTGTCCTTTAAATAACTGAAATCAGTTATTCTTTCAAACATTCCAGAGATTTTTTTGATCAATGTTTTCATTTCAAAGAGCAAAATATAGACACTGTAAAACTGTAAATTTCAAGAACAATTTTATTACAACACCATTTTCCATAAAACTAATCCAGGACTAGAAACAGAGATTATAATATTTTTAAAAAATTTACTTGCTTACTCAATATTCTATTATTTAGCCTTAGAATTGAAAAGATTTTTTAAAAAGTTGTCTTATCTAACCTCGCACCTAACACAATACACTTCCTTCTACAACAGGACTCAGGGTAGTTTTTATTACATGAATATTTTATCATATACATCTCTCATGCTTGGGAACTTAATTTCACAAAACTATTTGTATTATCATGGTTCAGACACAGGTTTTAAAAAGTACTTTATTTATGGGCTGAAAGTTTGAATTCCTGCAATTTCCATCTGAATGTCTTCTGAAGCAAAACAGAATGTACCTATTCCTTCTTTCACAATAACTCTTTGTCACATAGTAGGGATTAACGGAATATTTTATTAAAAAATAAAAACCTGTGAAGAGCATTCTGGTTCTTACATTTATTTCCAAGCTAGACATTATTTCTCAATTATTCACATGACATTTCATTATATGGGAGACACAGAAAAATTCACTTATTTAGACATTTCAAAATCAGATAAAAATCTACAAATAACACCCTGAATTTTCTTATGATTTCTATAGCCAATCTCTTTTTTGGCAGCTGCAAGCATCAAATTGTATTTCCAAATTTCATTTCCTGCTGTTGTTATAAAAAGTGGCTTTCACTAGAAATATTCAAACAGAAGTTGATTTGCTAAGAGTACTACAAAAGAGATTGTAGCTGAATGAAATTAGGTTTCAAAATCGCCTCTAAGTCTACCATTGAAGGGTGTTTTCTTAAGTATGTAGTCTAAATTTCAACTTCTGACTTTTCTTTTCCAACTCAAACTCAGCACAGAATTGTTTTGCTCCATAGCTTAATAGCTTAATTACTATAATTATTGTTGCTGGAGGTTTTTTTTTTTTTTCTTTTGGAGGGAGATGAACACTCAATGAGACAGGAGTTAAAAAGCTTTTCCCCCCTGAATTAACAGCCATCACTGGGGACAAACTGGAATTACTAGTTTGAAAGCAATGGCTTTCTAAATAAAACGGGTAAATGAAATTCTAACAGTCCTTTTCAATTAATTCTAAGTTCCAAAGAACTATGATTAAACTGATTTGCATTTTATTACAATTTTCTCCACATGCATGACTCATATTTAAACTTAACAACCCCAAAATCAACTTTTAAAATTTCTATTTTATTTTTATTTTTTATTTTTCAATGAGACAGGGTCTCTCTGCATTGCCCAGGCTGGTCTTGAACTCCTGGGCTCAAGCAATCCTCCTACCTTGGCCTCCCAAGTGCCAGGATTACAGGCGTGAGCCACCACGCCCAGCCAACTTTTAAAATTTCAAAGCCATATATCACCAGGAAAATGCTTTAAAAAAAAAAAATAACATGCAATTAATTGATTAATTTTAAATGCTAGTTTATGCTTTTACAAAGTAGGGTATATAGAAATCAAACAATATTTTGGACTAAAAAACAAGTATATGTAGTATAAAACACAAAATATGTGACTGAGAGGTGAACACTCTAAAAGTTTTTATCAGGGTGATTTACTACCCAAATACTCAAAAATGTAAGTTGCAAAAATGTAGTATTAGTAGCCTTAGATTCATTTATCCAATATTAGATTTACTCACATTCTCATAAAACTAATACTCCTACTCTTATTAGTCTTTCTTCCACACAACTCTTTCCACATTTTCTTTCAATTCCAACATTTTTCCAGAAAGCCGTCATAACTCTAGCTTCCTTCATTATTTATATCTGTCTCCTACTACTGCAATCTAACTTATTAGTTCTGGTGAAGTCAGGGCCCTGTCGTGCATACCTACCTTCAACTTGCTAAAAGGCAAGTCAGTCAGAAGCATCCCCATTATGCATTTTGAGGAATCAATAGTAACTATGCAATTGCTTTCAAAATACCATTCAAACAACACAAGTACACAGAATCAGCAAAGCAATATTATTTAAAGGAAACAGAATGGGAAGCATCATGGAAGTGCTGCCAACAAAGTAAACCAAAACCAAAATGAATTTGGCAAAATTATTTTATTTATTTTTTCTTTTTGTTTGGAGACAGGGTCTCGCTCTGTTGCCCAGGCTGGAGGGCAGTGGTGCAATCTCAGCTCACTGCAGCCTTGACCTCCTGAGCTCAAGCGATCTTCCCACTTCAACCTCCCAAGTAGCTGGGACTACAGGCGCACACCATAATGCCTGGCTAGTTGTTGTATTTTTTTGTAGAGACAGGGTTTCACCATGTTGCCCAGGCTGGTCTTAACTCCTGGCCTGAGGCAATCCACCTGCCTCAGCTTCCAAAAGTGCTGGGATTACAGGCGTGAGTCACCATGCCCGGCTGATAAAATTCTTAAATACAATTATTTAATTAACAAAGTTGAACTTTCTGAAGTTGTCCAAGCTATTCCTGCCCTGACTATTTTAATCTTGAGAGCCAAACAGGCACTTGGGCTTGTCAAATTCAGTAAGCTTGAACAGAACAATGCTCTTAACCCAAAGGTACTCCATGACTACATAAAAATTATATCTGTGTTGGATGTAATATTTTTATTATTTTATAATACCATGAATCAATTTTTCTTTAATAATAATACTTAACCAATTTTTCTGTTGCTAAGGCAACAGGAGTATTAAATCAATTACTAGAAAACCATGAATATAATCACAATCAGTATTAAAACTCTATATACCTGCTACAATGTACATGTTCAAAAGCTTTGCAAATATTTATTTAATTAATGAAATACTTATTTCAAATTAATTCTGATTTTCTAAAACAAAAAAATTTTTAAGCTGAGTAAACTGATATATTCCAACATATTTAACAAAATACACTTAAAGCTTTGTCTAATTCTCAAGGAATTTAGTTACATATTAAACTACAAGAATCTTATCAGTTTAGTTTCCTTCTTGTTCTTGGCTTGACTGAAGGCATAAACATCACATTCCTGATAGGCCAGCTTGTTAAAGAAGACACCTGGATTTAAATATGTATAAAACAAGTTTGATATGGGAATTCAGTTATTAAGAAACTCACCACTTTGTACATATCTGTTCTGCATGCTTTTCTCCCTGAAAACATTAGGACTCCTTGCCAGGATGGCCTGCAACAAGACTGGTATGTCACCTTCTGGGTCATCACTGCCAAGGTTATCTTTCAACTCTCTGGCATTGAGAAAATAAGTATCAAAAATTAAAATGGTGACTGATTCTTAAGAAGACTTATCATATAAAAGTAAATCACACTGGTATGGCCAACAATATGAATTTTTTTTTTTTTTGAGACGAAGTCTCACTCTTGTCCCCCAGGCTGGAGTGCAATGGTACAATCTCAGCTCACTGCAACCTCCGTCTCCCAGGTTCAAGTGATTCTCTTGCCTCAGCCTCCCGAGTAGCTGGGATTACAGGTGCCTGCCACCACGCCCAGCTAATTTTTGTATTTTTAGTAGAGACAGGGTTTCACCATGTTGGCCAGGCTGGTCTCTAACTTCTGACCTCAGATGGTCTGCCCGCCTCGGCCTCCCAAAGTGCTGGGATTACAGGTGTGAGCCACTGTGGCTGACCCAACAGTTATGAATTTTCAAATATGCTATCCCTGGGAGAAATATAATTATCAAAAATAACAGAGAGGGATTCTTCTAAGGACAATCTTTTTCTTCATTTTACTTTACACAGTCAAGAGAAAAAAAGCCCAAAACACTATTTTATTGAACTATGAGTTTAATAATTTCCAAGTAGTTCTAAAATAGAAAAGAAATACATTCTATTCTAAACTATTCAAAATAATGGAAGGGTAGACAAGTGAAAGTTACACAAAAAGTTGATATTTGGTATTGGAATATATTTTCTTACAACTGAATATGAGTCTGACTTTCTGGGAATGTCTTACAAATAAGATACTGTTGCCACACTGATAAAGACAAGACCCAGAGGTTATGTAATTTTTCCATCTTACATTGCTTTCTCAAATAATGTCATGGTGTGGGAGAAGCGGAAACCAAACAGCAAATTTCAATACACTTCACAGCAGCAATTTTCAATAAACTTCAATGTAAGTAGCAAATTAAATTCATAACCATGGGAGATGATGGTAAAATTAATTATAGGCAGTGTTTTAACTTTACATTATACATGTCAATGTTCTACTCATTGGATCTAACCATGAAGACCTATAAAGATGGTGTCCAATGATAAGACTCACTACATTTCCAGGGCAATCTTACAGGAGCTCTCCATAAAATAAGTCCTTATTTTACGTGTGCTATTTCCTTTACATCTTTAAATATTTGGTGAAAACTACTGAATAAGTATGTACAAGCATAAGAAGTGATTTAGAGGCTGGGCACAGTGGCTCACCCCTATAATCCTAGCACTTTGGGAGGCCGAGGTGGGTGGATCACCTGAAGTCGGGAATTTGAGACCAGCCTGGCCAATATGGTGAAAACCTGTCTCTACTAAAAATACAAAAATTAGCCAGGCATGGTGGTGGGGGCCTGTAATCCCAGCTACTTGGGAGGTTGAGACAGAACAATCACTTGAACCCAGGAGGTGGAGGTTGCAGTGAGCCGAGATTGCACCACTGCACTCCAGCCTGGGCAACAGAGCAAGACTCCATCTCAAAAAAAAAAAAAAAAAAAAAAAAAAAGAAGTGATTTAGATATTGCTGAATTTTTGGAGTGACAAAATATTAGTAGTAGTATACTTCTTTCTGATTTTAACCAATCATTTCTTAGCTTCTCCATTAGAAAATCCATTTAGTAAGTATCTCACCTTAGAGTCATCAGCTTTAAAAATGCCCCAAAAATATGTACCGCATCTAATGCAGATATCTCTCCATTATAATGTGTTTATCCTCATTCCCCTACATGATGAATTTTTAAATTAAAAAAATAAAGAATGCCAGGTTACATGAGTAACATTGTGTGGTGGAATACGAAGGGATAAGAATGAGAGATTTTACTTTTTACACATTTTTGTGTTGTTGTTATAAATATGTATTGGTTTTGCAGTGAAAAATAATTTTTTTTTTCCCCAGACGGAGTCTTACTCTGTTGCCAGGCTGGAGTGCAGTGGCGTGATCTCGGCTCACTGCAACCTCTGCCTCCCGGGTTCAAGTGATTCTCCTGCCTCAGCCTCCCGAGTAGCTGGGACTACAGGCGCCCGCCACCACGCCTGGCTAATTTTTTTTTTCTTTTGTATTTTTAGTAGAGATGGGGTTTCACCATGTTGGCCAGGATGGTCTCAATCTCTTGATCTCGTGATCCGCCTGCCTCGGCCTCCCAAAGTGCTGGGATTACAGGTGTGAGCCACCGCGCCCAGACAGGGATATAGTTTCATGACCAGATCTCTGCACAAATGATGGATCCCCCAAGATAAGTTCAAAAGAGCTGAAAAAATATCCATAGAGCTACATGGGTCAGAATTATTATCTAAAAATAAATATTGCCTACTTAAATCTCATTAATCTATTATTGCAATAAGACTATATTCTCCCTCGGATATGGATATTTTTAAAAAATAAACTATGTATCTAAAAATTTCTGAAATAAAACCAGGAATACGGATTCTCTTAGTAAGGCCAAAACTTTTCACTTATAGTAGATATAAAATTGATCATACTTACATGTGATCTGTTGATACCTGGTTGAGGCTATGGACAAGCTGTGAAACCAAATTGTCATCCCTACAAGCCAAAAGGCAGTTCACCTCTTCTGCTATTCGTGCATTAAAGAGAAGGCTCTTTGTAGTTGTAGCAGGTAAAGGAGATGGAAGAGGCAGCTGGTTCAGGACTATTTGGAATAAAATCAGATTATTAGAAATTGAGTGACTGTAGAAGTCTCTTTAGTGCTTATCTGTATTTTGGGATTAAAAGTAAGTTATAAATATCAATGTGACAAATTATTAAAAGGCATTCCTCCTCTTCCTAACAAACCTCAATCAACCCTACAAAACTTCCAAAACATCACTTGGACCATAATAGATTATACTAGTCTCTAGGAATAAAATTCAGCTCCCTTATATTCATCCTTGCTTTTCATTTCTTAAATTTTATTAACAAATGACTAGTGAAAAGGGCATGGTTACAAACTAACTTCCAATGTAGCAATTCATTAATCTCATTTGTTCTTGTTTATAAGATTTTTCAGAATCAATAGTATGCTCATACAAATAAATAACAATATCTGACTCTTCATAAAGTAGACAAGTAACGTTTTTTAAAAGCTTAAGAATATACAAATAAATACCTCACTTTAGCAAGGAAGCATTCATAGCATAGAATTCTGTAAGAATATTAAAATATTCTTCTAAATTCCAAATCCCTAGTTGTCTCCTACTTATTCTCTTCTAATAGCAAACAAAAGAACATAAATGTTTTATAGTTGCTTAAATTCAGCCGTTTAATCTCTGTTCACCTAACAAATTTGTTCATTTGTCTAAAGGTTAAGAAAGCTCACTAAAATATCAGGTGTCTTTGTTTTTGGCTTAATTTCTAATCACCTATACAGTATAATTATCATGGTGCTCAGCCTCAATAGGTACCAACAGGATTTTCATTAATAAAAACACAGAAAATAAATTATTACTTAATGAACAGGGCTTCCTGGAAAGACAAAATATTTAGGTATAGCAAAGATCATGGGGAGAAAAACCAAAAAGAAATTCCTGACAGTATATCTGATTTTGAACTCCTATTTATGCCTTACCTACACCAAAGTGATAATAAAAACTAATGCCAGTTTCAAAAAGTTTTCTTACCTGAGTAATGCTGACCCAATCACCTACAGCACTCTCCTGTTAATTTAGACCTCATAAACTAGTTACGCTTATTTCCTAAGCTCAAAGCTAACAGGCTGTTATCTATTTTACCCCACTAAAACCAACTGGAAATTCACAAAACAAAACAAAAGCCAGAAAAGTTGTATTTGGAGGATACTGAAAATGGACAAAAACATTTCTTGAAGATACTTTCTCCTAGCTCCCTTATTATGAAGTCCCAAATCTTGCATAATGCTATCCAAAGAAAAGTATGCCATCCTCTCACTTTCTACCCTTCCCTCTCATATCTTTTTCCTTTTATTTATTCAGGTAGGATGACACAGTAACTAAAATTGTAGGTAGCTTTTCGTATCATAATTCAAGGACTAAGAATTATAGTTACAAATGCCTAACAAAAGAATAAATCTGTGAAAAATTGAGTTACATTAAATAAATCTCAAAAGACTGGCAATGTTCTTTAAAATTCTTAAGTCCTTAGAGTAAAATAGGCTGCTGATACCTCCAACAAGCTCCAACAGATTACTGAACATGACAACCAAAATAAACATCACTAAGAAGTTAGATAAATTAGGCTATCAATTTTTTTTTTCTTTAAAGGGCAGTTTCAGTTGCTATTTCTGTAAATGTGTTTTAAAGAACCTATAATAATTTTTAGAACAGTCACTGTAAAAATTATTGTTAACACACAGTAGAACTTAAATTAGATAAATTAACCAAACTTACGGTCTGTGAGACTAGCAATCCCCGCAAGAGTAGTAATGGGGACATGGGGCATATCCCCATTCATCCTGAATTTCTGGAATGGTGTTGCCTATAAAAGTACTTAGTTCAGGTGCCAGCTGTCATTACTTCCCATTTCCCAAACACTGCAACACACAAAACAGACAATTATTTGTAGAAATATGTCAGATATATTACTATGAGGAAAATGCTTAATCACTATAAAAAAAAGTTACTGCTTTGGTTTGTTCAACCTATATAATAATCATTTTCACATACCACTTATTACATGTTAAGCAATTGCAAAGTGCTTTGCACACATTAATTCAGTTCTCACAACAACCCAGTACAGTAGCTACTATTGTTTTTTGCATTTTACTAAGAGGAAATTAATTTACAGTGAGTTTAAAGTAACTAGTGGAGCAAGAATTAGAACCAAAGCAATCTGGTTCCAGAGTTTGTTTCTTAACTGCTAGGCTGGATTGCTAGAAAGGAATACTTGATCAACCTCGACAAGCACTGCAATTCATTTCCACATTATAAGCACGTTAAACATTTAACCTCATAATCTAGCTTCAACTTGCCTTTCTAGCTGTGTCTTTTATCACTATCCTACATAAACCACCCTCTCCAACCAACCTGATCTAATCAGATTCTCCCAAATCTCCCTTGTGTATTCCCATCTTTATACATTTCCTTAAGACATTCTTCCTACCTAGGGAGCCCATTCCTACTTTGGTCCAAATCCTATAATTCTTCAAGATCCAAAGCACGTTCCCACGATTTCATGAAACCTCAAATTCATCCAAATGAGTATCTTAATCTACTCTGAACTTATGACATTTATTGCCCAATATTATTTTGGTAAATAATTATATATTCCTTTGTGACATCTTTTGAAACTTGTCTTGTTTCAATCTTGCACGATTACTTAATGTTCATGTACTTAGCTTGTCTTTCCAACTATCACTACATGTTTCTTACAAGTCACATAATCAATATGCAACCACATAAAGGACAAAGACGTGTTAACATTTTTAATGTTCCCCATACAAATGACTTAATTGACTTTAATGTTCAGTATTTATCATGATGGAATTCTCTCTCTCTTCACACACAGAAAAATATATGAAGACATTCTGTAAAACTGAACACTTTGTTATTCTGTTCCAAGCCCCCACATTTTTCTCTTATTTTCAACATATGGCTTGTAAAACATTTATCTTTCCTTTAACAGTACTTGGTAAGTCCTTTTTTGTAAGTAGATAATATTTTAACAATGTACGCATTAATCAAAGATATGCTCTCATTAAGTGACTTTTACTTTATAAATTAATCAGCAAATGGAAGTCTACATCAACTAAACCATAGAGCTAAGATTAAAAACGGAATTGTAATTTCCAGTTTAAAAAACTTAAATATTTATCTTTTTAAGGTTGTATTTGCTAGTCAGTCACTTTTAAGAGAACCTCTTAAGTTTTTGAGTTGTAAATGTCAAACATTCAAATGACATAATACTAATAATTTCCCTTACTCATATGTCTGAATGCAACATTGCAAATAGAATTATTTAACGTATAATTATACGGGTAGTTAAAACTAAGAATTTCCTTCACCCCAAAAATTATTATTATAAATATAAGACCTATTGCACAAAGGTACATTAAACTGGTACACACACACATGCGCGCACACACACACACACACACACACACACAGTTTAACAGAGTTATAAAGTAAGCATCCATAGAATCATCATCCAAAAGGCTAGCATTCTGGTTCCTTCTAGGGGTATTAACTATCTTGTCTTTGTGGTAATCATTTCCTCTTTTTTCTTTACAGTTTAAAGACCTTTATATGTACATTCTTTACTAATTGCCAGCTAAGGGAAAAAACATTACTTTCCTTTGGTGAATGACTGACAAAATTTCTAGCAGAAGCCCACTGAAAGGAAAAGGCATAGGAAATAATATAGGAAAGCTATAATCACTACTAGCTATTCTATATTTGTCCATTTGCTACACTGTGAAATTACTAATTTCTACTCTTTGAAATTATTAATTTGATTATTTAACAATTACTAAAGAAATTTAATGCAACACTGCATAGTTAGTAGTCACATCAAGCACTTTAAAAAGTTGGTTGGAATTTAAAATCTGATAAAGGTCACCAAAACACAATGAATTTTTCCTAAATTTATGCTAATAAGAAAGTTCCAACTTATGCTCAGTAATTAATGGAAAGAAACCATTGAATGAAAATTACAGATCACAAAAATATCTTGTTATTCATATACAACTCACTGTTGTACACGTACACTGCCATATTCAAGCAGATTAAGTAACAAATGACTGTATTTAATTATTTAACTCAGAGAATAGGAACCTAAAGAGAGTAATATGCTAGAGGATTCTACTGTGGGCTATCTGACTGTTTTCTTAAGTCCCAGGTGAGTAACAAATAGAGCAGATCCAACCCCAGGCTAGGATTTTTAGCCTAAAAATGACTATGTATTTAGTTACCCATATATGAACTAGAAGATTAATAAACCTAACCACAAGATTGCGCTTTTCACAGTGACATAAAAATGCACTGAAATGATGTCAACTAAACACTGGGAGTAAAGGGGAAAGGGCGGGAGAGCAACAATACTTACTTGGTTTAAAGTGCTTTAATTACACGTTGATAGATGATTACTGACAAAAATATTTGATCTTCACTGCTGAACTATGGCTAATTCCACTGGAATCCAAGATTTTGAAGAACAGCAGAGGAATTTGGTAGAAATGAGGTTACAATTTTAGCTAAAGTCACAGCTTTTAATAAATGTAAGTAATCTGTGGAAATGTTGCTACTTTACGTTGGAAGGTGACCAGGGTCCATCAAGAAATAGCGTTCCTAGGATTCTAAACATGAACAAACACAACCCTAACTAACTAGCTATGACATTTTTGGCTCTGGATTGAATAATGTTTTGGACTGCTTGGCTCTGTGAAAGTATATTGTTTTTCGTAAAACTGAAGCTGACATGTGTCTAGAATGAAACTGCAACTAAACTGTAAAGAAGATTTTAATGAGGGCTTTAAAACTGTCACTTAAGGTAGTGCTTTACAATCTGTGATTGGTGACTGATTAGTAGATTATAAAATAAATTTAGTGGGTTGAACACTGAAAGGGATGGAGGGAATAGAACTATAAGAGTATACTGCACAGTGCTTTGTGAGTTCAGGTAAAATGTCTTTAAAATTGTGGGTAAATTTTAAACCAGGCAAAGCCATCTGAGAGTTGCTGATTTGAAAAAATGGAAGAGTGAGGAAAGTAGCCCACCTCATAAGTGGTGATGAGAATAAAATAAAATAATGCACATATATCATTTGACATACCACCTGGCACATAGTAAGTGATCCAGAAAGTTAACAGCATTACTAAACAGATTTGGGAGAACAGATGAAGAACAGGAGTCTTTTCAAAACAAATAGAGGGAAAGGCATCTTTTCAATACAAATAATTCCTACTTCTAAAAGATCTATTATAAATAATTATTTGGCATTCCAGTATATATTTCACCACAGTGTTAAAAGTCATAGTCTTGGGCCTGCTCACCTACAATTATTTAAATCATAAGGTAGGAGAAATAAATACTGGCAACAGAAAGCAGAAAAAAATTTAACTGTTGTAATACTAAGAACTAAATCGAACAAAATACATTGAGAAATCATTTATAAACTAAATTTAAGAATGGCTGGAGGTTTAATTAAAAGAATGCTTAATTAGGGGAAGATATTATAGTAAATTATCAATTTAGTCCATTCTAATGAGTCTGAAGGGAACTTTTAAGCATTTGCCAAGATTTTTAAAGACTCCACTTCTTCATTTAATTTCACAACAAAATTTACAACTTCCTCAAGCAAACAAAAGAAATGCAAATAAAACAGTATCAGTAGGGATTATAATAATACTAAAATTGGGACAGATTTGGAATAAAAGGCATTCTTATTATCTGATGGTAGATAAACTTTCTGGAGGGCCACTTTGCACCCTATAACCAACGCCTTAAAAAAATGCATCATTTTTTCTCAACAATTTCACTTTTAGAAATATATCCTAAAGAAATAATCATATACATGTTAACATACACATGTAGATATTCCCACATTTTTACTTTTAGTGATTAAAAAATAGAAATGGTAACTCATGTTTGCTCAGCACTTACTATGTAATAAATTTAATCCTCATTTAATCCTCATATGAACCTGAGGTGCTAATATTACAGTTCTATTTGATGAAGAATGTGATGTACAGAGAAGATAAATAATTTGCCTAAGGCCATACAGCTGGAGTCAAGATCAGGCTATCTGGCACATGGACACTTAAACTAACAGCTAAAATGTATAACAATATTATTAGTATAACAAATGATGGTACATCCATGAGAGATTACTATGCATACACAATCAATGTACTCAAAATATATAGCCAAGAAGAAAGAGATTAATTAGGCTGTGTGTTTGAATCCAAGCTCCCCCACTTACTACATAACCTTGGACAACTTATTTAATCTCTGCACCTCAGTTTCCTCATCTCTGATATACGAGGTAGGTAATTATTATTAAATTTTGTTGTGAGGATGAAATAATATGTGTAAAGTTCTTAGAATTGTGCTGGGCATGTACTAAGTGTTCGTTAAATGCAAGCTGTTATTTGTTATATATTCTTCTGCATCTTGCTTTTGCCATGTATATTATCTTAGAAATCTTTCATTTATATAGATGTCTCATTCTTTTTTAAATATTATTTTATGGGTTGATTGAAACATCCAGTTTAAAAGACTGTTAGTCAGTATACTACACCATGTGACAGTAAAGTATGGTGACTCTGGCTTTATGGAGTTAGGATCCTTACTTTATAACCACATTTAGTATGTGATTCACATTTCTATGGCACTTCAATTACTCTTACTTCCTTCTTGATCTGAACTATTGAGCAGAAAGCAAAATTCACTTTGAGGAAAATCAGTTTTGGATACAAGATTACAACGAGTAAGTAAACACCATGGTATTTTTTATGTTAAGTTCATAACCTTTCTTTTCAAAATTTGTACAATGACATTTTAGCAAATGAATCTTACCAAGCACAAACCCCTTATTTCCTCCATCTTTGAATACACTAAAAATGAGCTAAATACATGATGGATGTAAGATACGATTTTGGTAACTTTTCTCATAATAACTATTCAATCTGTCTTAGTAATTTAATAAATTGCTTTAAACTCTACTTTGTGTTGTTTTCCAGAAAAATCTGCTTCATCTTGTCTTTAACATAACTAAAGCATTTTCCTTTTACTATGCTTAATAGTTAACAGTTTAAAATGCCGTATCAGGTTACATAACAGTTCATTCAAACCTGTAAGTACCTCCTGAGTTATAAGTGGCACCCAACACAACATACTATTTCTAAAATATTTAGTCCTTCATGACGCATCCAATTAATATTTATCTTATGTTACTGTGTCAGACACTATGCTAGGCAAGCAAAGTACAATGGTTAACAAGATGGAACATCCTCTGCCCTTTAAAATTTGAGTTTGGCCACAAGAATGTGGTAAAGGGGGGTACATATTTCAGAGGGAGAAAAGAGAAAGAATCATTGAATTAAAGCCTGAACCAACTTTACAGTGATGATTCTATATTTTAATCTCTCAACAAATTGGCACTAAAATAAAGAAGAATGGCAAAGATTCTTGAAATTCATGAAAAGATATTAAAGATATATTGCTAACTGAAAATATCAATGTGCACATCATAAGCTCATCAACCAAGCTAAATACTTCTGCTTAAAACACATTTTCATAAAAATGATGGTCTAGGCATGAAAAAAAAGAACATTATTAAACCTTTAACAATGATTAGGGGTCGGGTATATGCTGAGATGCTGGGGAATTCTTATTTTGGTGGTATTTCTATCTGTACTCCTTGGGACTTTTATTATGATTAGAATATTACTTTATGATTCAGGAAAATACTAATATAAACTATGATAAAATAAAAAAATTAGTAAGTCTCCTGTTGCTGCTATATGTACACAGATTTCTCTGAATATTTAAATAATTACCTATGTTAAGCATCTTCTATGAAGTATACTGAGCTAGGTACTAAAGACTAATATAATATGCAAGGTATATTCATAAACGCTTTAGACAGAGCATATGGCCAGAAAAGTCAATTGGAGCCTGCAAGGGAGTTTCTTACATAATGTTGATATCTTTTTCCACATCCTTAAGCTTTCAGTTAAGACTAATTTAATGGTGATAAGGAAGATAGGGTGGGGGAGAAAGAGACAGAGGATGGAAGCAGAAAGTTCTGTTAGAATACTGCAGTACTTACATGTAACCATGGTGTAATTTTGGACTTGTTCAGATTAAAATGCCAGTGTAATATCTAGTTGGAGATGTCTAAAGCAGGAAGTTGGAAATTCACAATCTGACAAAAGTAGTCTGAACTATAGCTATAGTTATGGAAGCCACTTATTGAGGGTTGATAACAGTTACATTAAAATAGATCAGATAGGCAAGAAATAAAGTAATGCTGTAAGGGAAATTTTTTTTGGCACTTCTTATGTGTCAGATATTTATATATTCCTTTCCTTAAACATTCCAATATCAAAGGATTGTAAAGATTATCACTATTTCACAGATGCAAAAATTAAGTTTCAGGGCGTAAATACTCTCTCTACAGCTAAACAGGCAGCATGCAGCAGAAATAGGATTTGAACTCAGGTGTTTCTAATCAAATCTTACATTCTTATGTTTGTCTAAAGGACATAAAACTGAGAAACATCTACACTGCTATGGAAAAAAGATAAACCTACAGCAAACAGTAAAAGTTCTTCAAAGAACATAAGTGTCTGTTCAAGGTCTCTGAGCTAGTAATTCACTAGCCAAGACTAGAATATAAGTGTTTGATCTCTAGGTCAGTATTCTTTATACTATATTGTCACCTTGTGTGATTATAACATTATTTTGAATAAACTGAAATTTCATATATGTGGAATATTTAGCTAATTAACACCTTTGCTAATGTTAATTTTTTTGGTGGTGGGGGAAAGGCTTAAAACTAAGTACATATATGTGTGTGTGTGTGTGTATATATATACACACACACACATATACACACACAGATACATGCATATATATACACACACACACTGTTTTTGAGCAGGAAAAATTTAATATATAGAATTATTAAGTAGTAAAAAAATGGTTAACTAGAAGGTATAAAAAGGATTCTACAAAATACAGGAATGGCAAATACAGGAAACAGCTACCATCCACATGTTTAAGGGAGGAAAATATCTGAGGAAAATAAGAATTTGGAAAAGCATACTCATCTCACAAGGCTGAGATTCAGACCTTGTTATAGTGTGGCTGCAGCCCAGCCTGTTGGGCAACAGAAAGTCTGCTGGAGTCTTGGTGGGCCAGAAAACTAAGGGTAAATCTGTTAACATACTATGCTAAGAACTAAGGTCAGACCTTAGAATTGCCCTGCCACCACTTGGAGAGATGATTGAAAGCTTTAGTAAAAGAGGAGCAAGATTTCTGGGGGGAGAATGAAAAGGTTCTCCTTGCCCTGTGCTCAGCCTTCTCACACTAAAGAATTTTTTAAAAAGTTTAAACTAGTATATTTTTATTGTCCTGGTTTATATTACATTTAACATTATAAAACACCTAAAATCCTTTTAGGAAATAGGTGGGATATAAATGCTAAATAGCTACACAGGTTAAGTAAATAAATACATCAATCTATGTGGTACTACTTACTATTTTAAATAGGTCAGTGAGTCCCTAGAGAGTGGCACCTCTCCAGCAGAATCCTTTCACTTCAGTCAAGCCACCTTCAGATTCCTTTTCCCTGCCTGCTATTCAAGAACAGATTTTTCACATGCTATTTAAGATACTTCTGAAAGGATCTTCCTCAAATCCTACCTCAAAAACAAAAAGTTCCCAATAAGCTGCACTGTAAAAATTCTCACTTTCTTTAAAACATTTCTGCTTTTCTAAAGTTTCAAATTACTTCCAATAAATTTTTAAAATGCAAAATAAAGCAAAGTTCTAAAACTCTCTTCAGACACTTGCTTTGCTTCTGGAACCCTGAGCTCTCTGCAGCTACCGCTGGATACCAATAATGTATATGCGTGTCCCAATAGTGTAGCTATATCACATATTTATAACGTGTATTAGAAGGATATATTTACACTACTGAGTACTATTATGCAGAGAAAGAAAAGTTACCACTAAGTAAATAAGGTTGAGATTTAGGGTTTCTCAAAAGCAGTTTATAAAATATGTGTATGTTTGCTGAGAAATAAAACAATAAGCAAAACTATACACATCTATGAACTGACTTTAATAAAACTTCACATAACTTTAAATAGTCCCAGTTTGTTATACAGTTAAATGGATTTGCAGAGGCCTGTAGTTAGTTATGCAAAGTTTAATTGTACCAAACTATACAAAACTACAAACTACCTCAGGAAAAAAATAGTCCTGTGTCCTGGAATTTGATTATTAAAAATTTATTTTTACATAGAGGCTACGGAGGAAATTTCCAAGCGCGTCTATGAATTGTTTGGATTTCTAGTCCACTCCCAACACACCAAAACAAAATTTATTTCTCATCTTCTTTTATATTGCAAAAGAAATAGCCTGTCTCCAAGTCCCTTATATAGGTTGAAACTGTTATAAGAATGTTTCATACACAATTGTATTAGAAATGCAAAATCAAACAATGACTGTTTGTTTCCAAATGAGGTTTAGGTTTTAAAGAACTTAACATTAAGATCTAGATCTCAACATCTGACCAAAACATATGTGATGATATACAATTAATTTAGTCTGCAATATACAAGGAAAAGGCTTTTATGTGAAAATTACTGAATAGTCCACAAGAGGGCACACTTTCAACTTATGTAAATAAGTGAGAAAATTAAAAATTCAGCTTTGGTTTTTTTTTTTTACTAGCACATCAAAGATTGGCCAGATTCTTCTGAATTGATTATTCAACAATATTAGAAAGCAAAAGATCCTGAAGTGTGTGGTTTTTTGTTTAAATACTGAAATGGAAACTTTTTGAGATGTACATGTGAAATATAAGAAAAATTTGTGAACAAGACTTCTATATTAATATTAAATTATAAAAGTATGTAATAGTCTTTGCCATTTTGGTTCTGTTAGCCATTTGGAATCTGGCTGCCTTAAGAATCTTTTCAAGAAACTCTGGCTACTTTGATTTTTGATCCTCAGTTCTTCAAGACAATCTAGTACGAGAACATGGAATATGCTTCAGATACTTTAGGAAACTCTCCCAATAGGTAAGATCATTAATAAAGCACATGAAAGAGCAATCAAGAAAAGGTATACGTGGAAGAGATGCAAAAAACCATGGATCACTTATGTGTCATCTGCATACTGATCTCTATCCTGCTCTAACTCATTCAAAAATACCGTTTCAGCAATTCTCCTCTCTCCTGCATCATCAATTTTTCCACATATTGAATAATTCCAATCAGCATAAAACATATATATGCAAATAATTGTCCCTACTTCCAATAAAAACAAAACACAAAAAAACCCCACCCTTTATCTTGACCCCTATGATCTCTCTCCAACAATGGCTTATTTTTTCTGTTCCCTTTCACAGCAAAATTCCCTCAGTTGTTTATATTCATCCCTAATTCTTCTCCTACTTTCTCTTGGAACCCATAACCATATGTGTTTTTATTCTCCATTCCACCAAATATCTTGCCACAGTTAGCAATTACACTAAAATTGCTAGATTCAGTGGGCAAGCCTCTCACCTCATATGATTTGACCTAGAAATCAACAAAGTTGATCATTCTCTCCTCCTTGAATAATTCTTTGTCTTCCAGAACAACACATTCTCCTAGTTTTTCTGCTGACTAAACTGGCCACTCCAGGATCCTCTTCTGGTTCTTTTTATCTTCCTCTCCGTACTCTACTGTTGAACTCATTCAGTGGCATGATTTTAAAATAGTGCTTCTGTGCTTCTGGCTCCCAAATTTGTATCTCTAAATCTGACTTTTCTCCCATATACCAGACTCATATCCAATTATCTAATCAATATCTCTGCTTTAATACAAATTTATTCCCTCTTCCCAAACTGTTCTGATGCTAGGGTTTTTTTTTTATAGTTACATATGGATTTTAGAATCATCTTGTCAGTTTCTACAAAGCTGCTTGGAATATGATAGATATAGCATTCAATCTATGTAACAATTTGAGAACTGATAACCATATTGAGCATTATGATCTACAAACAATTTATATGTCTCCACTAATTTAGATATTCTTTAATTTCACTCAGCAATGTTTACTAGTTTTTGGTCTACAGTGCTTTCACATACTTTTTCAGATTCATTCCTAAGTAGTTCACATTTTTGATGTTATTATAATTGACAAATTTTTGATTTCCAATTGTTAATTGTTAGGATGCAGAAATACAATAGAATATTGTATATTAATTCTGTATCCCGAAAGCTTACTAAACCTTACTTATTAATTCTGGGATCTTTTTTGTACAGTTGGCCTTCCGTATTCACAGGTTCCACATCCATGGATTCAACAAATTGTGGACTGAAAATATTTGAGAAAAAACAATATGACAATAAAAAATACAACAAAAATTTGAAGTTACAGTATAACAACTATATAGTTTTCTATAATAGAAGGGTTTTTTTTTTAACTAAAGATTACTGCGGAAAATTTTTTGTTAGGTACAAAATACTACAGTCTCACAGTGAGGTTAGCAAGAATTAAAACTTTTTTTCAGTCCTACTACTGCTAAACCATGTTTCCCTTGGGCTGTATTTGTGCAATTGGTTTCAAAAACTCAGAAAACAGTTCAAGAGAACCAAATATAACCACTAAATAATATAACTAATGAATGTGAAAAAAGATACTGGAATAGCTTTTTAGGGAGGATAATTTTTTTTTTTTTTTTTTTGAGACAGAGTCTGTCACCCAGGCTGAAGTGCAGTGGTGCGATCTCGGCTCATTACAGCCTCTGCCTCCAAGGTTCATGTGATTCTCGTGCCTCAGCCCCCCAAGTAGCTGGGGCTACAGGTGTGCACCACCACCCCCCAGCTAATTTTTTTATTTTTAGTAGAGATGGGGTTTCACCATCTTGGCCAGACTGGTCTCGAACTCCTGACCTCAAGTGATCTGCCTGCTTTGGCCTCCCAAAGTGCTGGATTTCAAGGCGTTAGCCACCGCACCTGGCCTTTTTTTTTTTTTTTTTTTAAAGACAGAGTCTCACTCTGTCACCCAGGCTGGCATGCAGTGGCACGATCTTAGCTCACTGCAACCTCCGACTCCTGGGTTCAAGCCATTCTTGTGCCTCAGTCTCCTGAGTAGCTCGGATTACAGGCATGCACCACCCCACCTGGTTAATTTTTGTATTTTTAGTAGAGCCGGGCTCTACCATGTTGGCCAGGCTGGTCTCAAACTCCTGACCTGAGGTGATCCGCCCCACTCCGCCTCCCAAAGAGCTGGGATTATAGGCATGAGCCACTGCACCTGGCCAGGGAAAATAAATTTTTAAAAAGTCAACTTAAACCAATAAAAAACAGCTTTTTACTAAGGATCTAAGTTTTTAAATTATTTTAAATAGTTCGATTTACAGAAAAAGAAGCTATCAATGGAGAAAAGTGACTTGTGACTCATTACCTACAGTAACCTTTCTATGATTTCCACTGGACCCCTGCACTATATGACAAGTATACAAATTAAGGATGATGTAAATTAGGGATGTATTTTTTTCTAAATTAATATACTCATGGTCAATGAACTAATCATAACATGTAAGTTTTGATAACATCAAATACTATATCCTTTCTGTACATAAACTTTTAAAAATTTAGTTCTGTAATATCAATTTTTCATCAGAAAAATAATTTTTTAAATTTTAAGTGAGATTTCTGATTTATTTAATAATAGAGTTCCACAAAAGTAAACTTACTGTGAAACACAGATTATTAAAAAGAAAATGTAGTAGCCATATATCCCAGGGTAGAAGGCTAATGGGAACAGAATCAAATGACCATGTGTTATAGCATAATTTCTCAGATAATGATTCCAAACAGTAAAAACACCTGAACAAACTCTTTAATTAAACCTGAAACTCTCCAAACAGCATTTTTGGTGGTTTTTTTTTTTTTTTTTTTTGGTTCTGGGTTTTGAACGTCTTAGGATATTAACTCAATAGTGATTCCCCTTGTCCAGAACATGTGATAGCTGATTGATTTTTTTTAAAGTACCTAAAGAAGATAATTAGGAAGAAAAGCTTTCTTATGTTACAGGAGACTTTTATTGTTGTTTAAGAAAGTGAAGTAAAATTGGGGGGTATAGAAAAGAGGGATATAGAAAGATCGGTTTCTAAAATTATGTTTTAACACAATTAATTATGACATACAAACACAAAAGCAAAACTAGACTTAAAAAGGAAACACAACACTTTCAATTAGAATACTGAATTGCCTGAACTTGAAGGAGTAGTTTAATCTCTCTTTACCTAAGTTTTCTTATCCCTGGGAGATGAAACTTATTAAGTGATTAATTTCTTTCTTTTTGATTATCTGGTTTCCTGAATTTTTTTAAAAAAGTAAACCTTTATGTATTCACTATCATGCACTTAATACCTAACACCTACAATAGGGACAATCAGCAGTTGTTGAGGATACAGTGGTAAACCAAATAGACATATCCTCACAGACCTTAGAGTCCAGTAGGGGTGATGAATAATCACTACGAAACATATAATTACATATTTGTGATAAATTCCATAACAGTAACAACAACATTTGATGATACTAACATAGTGCTTAACATATGCCTAGCATTGTTATCTAAGGGATTTATATATTTTAATTCATTTAATCCTTATCTTATGAATTAGGTACTACTTTTATGTTCATTTTAAGACAATAATTACAGAGGCACATAAAGATTAAGTAACTTGCCCAAGTCTGATTCCAGAATCCCCACTCTTAACATTCCAGAGTCCTAGCTGTTTTTTATATGAAAAACAAAACAAAACAAAGTGCTGCAAGAGAAAAAAAGAAGGTAACTAAACTTACGTTTGGGGAGGGAGGAAATGTCTCATTAAGGAAATCTCATAAGTAAGAGTTAAACAGGCAAAGGCGGAAGAAGAAATGAGGATCCGTAATGATTAACATGTTCAAGTCCCTGAAGAAGGACAGAGCCTAGCTAAGGAAAGAAGATTATGTAACTGGTACATAGTGAAGGACTGACACAAGATGAGGGAGAAAAGGTACGTACAAATTAGTTCATTCCTGACCTGACAGACAAGCTGAAGGGGCTCTCAATTTGATTTATTTTGACTCATGCTACTTCAAAAAATAATCTACTGGTTATTTACATACATATCTTAGTTAATAAACATGGCACACTTAAAAGCTGCTTAGTTTTGAATCCATTTCTCTCTTTTCACACAAGGCTGTATATACTCCTTAAAAATATTAACCTGAAATTACAATAACTGTGTTTACAGAATTAGTCATAGCTTTAAGGCCTTGGAAAGAACAATAGTTTCTCACAAATAGAGTATGAAAACAATTGCCTCAGAATAAACTTTAAAGGAAAAATCTAAATGCTAAGTAAAAGGGCAATTGTACATTCTTGGGTATTTATGAAATGAAAACTGTGTTCATGCAAAAACCTGCAAATGAATGTTCACAGCTGCTTTATTCGTGCTATGGTTTGACCGTGTCCCCCAAAGTTCATTTGTTGGAAACTTAATCCCCAATACAACAGTGTTGAGAGATGGGACCTTTAAGAGGTGATTAGTTCACAAGGACTCTGCCCTCATAAATGGATTAATGTTGTTGTCTCAGGAGTGGGTTCCTGATAAAAAGAAGAGTTCTGTCCCCTTCTATTTCTCCCCACTAATGTCTTGTGCTCTCTTGCTCCTCCACTTTCCATGATGGGATGACACAGCAAGAAGGTCCTCGTCAGATGTGGGCCCCTCAATCTTGAACTTTCCAGACTCCAGAACTATAAGAAATAAATCTGTTTTTTATAAATTACCCAGTCTCAGATATTCTGTTATAGCAGCACAAAATGGACTAAGACAATTTCATAATAGCGAAAAGCTGGAAACAAATGTCCTTCAATGCAGAATGGTTAAACCAACGATGGTAGAGCCATACTACAGACTGCCAGAACAATAAAAGGGAAAAACTATTGGTAAAAACATCAACTTGGATGATATAAAGGAAATTACACTAAGTAGAAAAAATACCAATTTCAAAAGCCTACAAACCACATGATTCCATTTTTGTAACATTCTTGAAATAATAACATTGTAGAGATGGTGAAAAGATTAGTGGTTGCCAGGGGCTGAAAACTCCCAAGTGGGCCAGGCGCAGTGGCTCAAGCCTGTAATACCAACTTCAGGAGGCCGAGGCAGATGGATAGTTTGAGCCCAAGAGTTCAAGAATAGTCTGGGCAATATGGCAAAAGCCCATCTCTACAAAAAATACAAAAATTAGTCAAGTGTGGTGGTATGCACCTGTAGTCCCAGCTATTTGGGAGGCTGAGGTGTAAGGATCACTTGAGCCAGGGAGGTTGAGGGTGCAATAAGCTATGACTACACTACTGTATTCCAGCCTGGGTGACAGAGCAAGACCCTGTGAAAAAACAAACAACAAGAGCGCAGGTGTGGTTATGAAGAGATACCACCTGAAGTAGTGTTTACAGTGATAGAATAGTAAGTTGAGTGTGGTACTGTTACACATAACTATATGTACACACAACTGTACACACACACACCTGCTGTACACGCACACAACAGTACATATCCAGCTGGTTAAATATGAACAAGCTCCCGGATTGTATCAACGTCAGTTTCCTGGTTTTGAAGCTGTAATACAGTTATGTAAAATTGTATTATTGTGAGAAGCTGGGTGACGACCTCCTTGTATACTTTTTCCCAACTTCCTATGGATTTACATTATTTCAAAATTAAAAATTTTAAAAAACAGTAATAGTCTGTGTATTCTGGACAGTACCTAGTTCATTAGTATAGATTTTTATCACTGAACAAAGTTTAATGTTCAAACTAGCTGATTTAGAAACTTTGCAGAACAATTTTCTTAAGGTTTTAAATGTTTTTACATTTTTAGGTGGAAGAGATAACTTTTACTTTTGATATAATTTCAAACTCAAAAAATTACATAACTAGTCAAGAAACTACCATAATCTTTAACCAGATTCACCAGTTGTTTACATTTTGCTCCATCTGCTTAAATAATCACACTCTTTCCTCGTCTTTCCCTTCCTCACTCGTGGTGTGGTGGTGGTGGTCGGGGGTGTGTGTGTGTGTGTGTGGTGTGTGTCTCCCTGAACCACTTAAGAGGTGACAACATCAAAGTTCATTCCCCTAAATACTTCAATACGTACTGGCCTAAAACTACAGTCTCTCAACCCTTCTCCCGGAACCAGTGGGCCAGGCTGGACATGGTCTTTTGGAGACAATAGAGGCACAAAAGTACAAGCCTAATCCTGCCAGTGCTATTCAAGCCTTTGGTCATGTCACGCCCACTAAAACCAAAGTAAGTCCTATGAGCAAATCCAAAGTCGGGGGCAAGGAAATATAATCTGCCCCTTTAGGAGCAGGGGGTAAATGGTGTGGTCACATGGCAAACAACCGGTGCTATTAATGCAATCTATTATACCCGCTGAACCCAAGGTTTTCAGGGATGGGAGCTGGTATTTAATAAGTGCTTCAGATAATTCTGATGCATACATATGACTAAAAATAAACAGGGGAAAGATTCAGGGCAAACGATATATTTTGATATCGAAAATAAAAATGGCACATAGGAACACACATTGTTCTCCAAACTCCAAGAGTTGGTCCTAAAATAAGGCTTAAGTCTCCTTGTTAGTAAGGCAAAGAAGAAAATATGTGTATAAAATAAAAGTGAATTAGTAGTTGTTCAGAAGTACAGCATTTCCAAGATGCAGAAATCTGAGAGTAATTTCACTAGTAAGTCCTCAGAAAGACGTTGGATGACATAATGGAGAAGGTCCTTAATAGCATTCCTAAAAAAACTAAAGATCTGTTTTAGGCAACTTCTCCTTTTCTTCTCTTTTCTTGGGGGAAAAAAAAAAATCACATCCTGAAAGTACAATCCAGCAAATGCAAAGTTAACAAGAGGTCAAAATCATGCAATCCATGCACACAGATTTCCAACGGTATGGTTTAACCTAAAAGGAAAATTTGAAATATTCAGAGGAATGCAGAGAATGCCAACCTTTAGTCAGTCCTCTATTAATACATTTTCTCAAAATTGGGTGTTAGAAAAATTTAGAATGTCAAGAGTATATGGCTGAAGGTCATTAAGAGCAGAAGTACATGTTTTATTAATTAAGGCAAGGAATAAATGAGAAGGTGATTTTATGAAGTTTAAGAAGCTTACCCAAAATACATTCCACTTCTAGACAGAAGCCTCAGGCAGGTTAGAATTGTTTTTAAAATAAGTCTGACTCTGCTCTAATACATAAATGAATGAGAGGATCAAGATTCCAAATTTTAAAACTAGTGCTACTAACTATAGATAAATGCTATCTATAGTTTCAGGAGCTGAAAGCCAAAAAATTGATAAAACTTCTGGGTAATATTTTATAATGCCTGTTTAATATATCACAAATTCTCCTTTATAGAAAGAAAAGGCTATATGTGAACAAACTGATTAGCCTCCCTGATTGTAGGCAATACATAGCCTATATTATGAGGTACAGAAGGGAAAAAAGGAAATTATATCTACTATGTGCCAGGCACTGTGCTAGTTGTTTTACTTTTTTTTTTTTCCATTTAATCTTCAATATAATCCAATGAGTTAAGTCTCGTTATCACCATTTTAAATATAGGAACTTTGAGGAGTTTGCTTGTTTTTGTCCCATGATTAAGATGAGGTTAATCAATCAGACTTACTTGTTAGGTCAAGATAAACTTGAAAGTAGTCATGAAATGGTTATCCACAAGGAAAGTAAAATGGGATGGTAGTGAGAATTCTGGGCATATCCTCCTAATATAACTTTGACCTCTGAGCTACACACAGTTATGGGTCACATAATGACAGGGACAAACGTTCTGAGAAATGTACCATTAGGCAATTTCATCACTGTGCAAATATAATAGAATGTACCTACACAAACCTAGATGGTATAGCCTACTACGCACCTATTGCTACTGGTATAGCCTATTGCTCCTAGGCTACAAACCTATACAGCATGTTATTGTACTGTATACGTAGCCAACTGTAACACAACAGTATTTGTGTATCTAAACATAGAAAAGGTACAGTAAAAATATGGTATTAAAATCCTGTAGGACCTGTAGGTCATTATGGTCTGTTGTTGACCAAATGTCATCATATGGTGCATGACTGTGTATGTTATATATACTCAAAAATCAGTATTATGATTATTGGATGAAAAAGCAAATCCTAAAACTGAACACAAACAGCAACAAACAAACCCAACTATATATCAAATAATACCATAATCACACAGAAAAATTTAATTCAAGTAACTTTGATGACAGGACTATAACTATGCAATTACTGAATAGTTTATTGAAATGTGAAACCCTCAACCCCCTGCAAATAAGTCCACTGGGAGCCCATAAATGTCACCTTATTTGGAAAAAGCGTCTTTGCCAATGTAATAAAGGATCTCAAGATGAGATCATTTTGGATGGTCCCTAAATCTAATGACACACATCCTTATATAAGATAGAAGAAAGAGACAGACACACAAAGGGAGCCACATAGGGATAGAGTCAGAGACTGGGGTTTTAGGTAGCCACAAGTTAAGGAATCCCTGGAGCCACTACCATAGCTGGAAGAGGCAAGGAAAGACTCTTTCCTAGAGCCTTTGGAAGGTGAATAGGCATGCTGACATTTTGGTTTGGACTTCTGGCCCCTTGAACCGTGAGAGAATACATCTCTGTTGTTTTAAGTCACCAGCTTTATGGTATTATAAGTTGTTATAGCAGCCCTAGGAAACTAATATACTGGAATATATTCTAAGAACAAAAAGAACTGAAAAGAAACCTTGGATATTGTGTGTTCTGTGTTGGCACTGGTATTGATACAGCAATTCTAATACAATATGGTACCTTAGAAGCACAACGAAGAGAGCCCTCAATACCAAAGGAGTCATCAACTGGTCACTGAATCTTGAAGTCTGAGAACTGATCACTAGACTTGATGCAAGTTACTGGTGACATAGAGAAGACCCATTTTGAAAACGGTGGGAAAGAAGAGCAGAAACCTGTTTAGAGTAGGTTTAACAAAGAATAGGAGGACAAATGTGATGTCAGGTACTTGTGAAAACTTTTCTGATTGCCTTGATGAAGAAGAGATGTTGGAGGTTTTCAGGAGAGGAAAAAGAATGAAACAATCATCTAGGAGAGTGAATGGATCAAAGAAGTGTGGTACAATTGCTGGGTAACATTAAGAGCCCACTGCCTTTAAAGTGAGACCAGTCATTATGTTTTTTGAATTATTTTCCAGTCCCACTTAGCTGCAAGGGTGAGATTTAACCAAAGCTGTGGTTTTGCCAAAACAGAGGGGAGCGAAGGAACTGAAGGTATTTGTATGCAAGGAAATGATTAAATGACCTTTGAATTTAAGCTACAAGGAGGAAAAGAGGGACACTGAAGAGAAGAGAAACAGTATTGCAACATTCAACGCGCATGGTGAGTGTGAGTCCTTCTATCTGGTAACTCATTCTTTGGTTTCTGTGACTCAATCTTCTTTCTTGTACCTTAGATTGACTCTACTGACTCCACTTTCTCCAGTGGTTCATTATCTTTGATAATTTCTTAACTCTAGCTACTTAGGTCTACCTGTAGCTCTTCAAAAATTCATTTATTTCCATGGCCTCTGAAAGTTCTTCATAGCTTCATTATGTGGGAATTCATTCATGATTCTTTTCTGGCACTACAAATTCTTATAGTACGAATGTATGAATGTGTCAATGTGACAATCATTTCCCCTTAAAATGTTAGTGCTCAAATATTTCTAAAATGAAAAGCCACTATCTGTAATCTTATAATTTCTACCATTGCTCCCATTCATTAGTAATCTAAACTGTAAAGTTGACCCACTGTAAATCAAGGACTGTCTATGTTACTATTTTATCATGACACCTAGACAAAATCTATCTATCCTCTATTCCTCTATCATTTCACTTACCATCCTTCAAGTTCCAACTCTTCCTGGAAACCATCCTCTACCTACCATTTTACTTTACAATCTTTTCCTTTAATGAATTTCTGTATTAGATGCACACAAAGTCAGCATCCAGTCATGCATAATTACATTCTATCAAATCATTTCACTGGCACCTTAGGTACAGAATCTTGTCTCATTAATTTTTAAAAATTAATTTTTGAAATCTTTCCATAATACCTAGCACAATGCTGGTCATATGGTTACCAGGTTGAAATAAAATATAAAACTGCTAGAGAATGTATTAGATGAAAAACACAACACCTTACACAATCAAACACTAAGTTAAAGAGTGTGAAATCTGGATGCTGAGCAAGTTCATGTAGTTAAAATGATGACACCAGGTGGTCATATACAAACATAAATCAAGTGATCTTAATACCATGATCTTTACATGTTAAACTTACATTAGCCACGTCACATTTGTTTTTTATTAGAAAGAGAACCTCATTTTAACAGAGACCTATCAGTTAATTATAGAAACTGCCCACCCCCCCCATACTCTTATTAAGAAAAATAAGAGTTGAAGTTTTACACAGACTGAAAATGTAAAAATCCTTGGGAAAATTGAGAATAAAATCCAAAACAGACCCACAAAAAGCTAGCAATATGAGTAACTTTTTACTTATAAAATATAAATATGGTATAGTTGATGAAGGAGCAAGGAAGATTAATCAATAAAAGCCAACTGGTATCTTACTGCTACCGAATTAAATGGAATTGGGTAATTTTCACTACTGGTGTCTGAAACCATACAGAAAAATCTGCTCAGCCTTAGATTTAATTAAATTAAAAAATTAAATGATCAAAAATTACCATTAGATTGACATTAAAAACAAACTTCTTTTACCATGTTATGGATTCTAATTTATAATCCTTTTCTTTCCTGAAATCAGATCAAATTTTCATCCATCCAAGACTAAAGTCCAGAAATAAAAAATGTCTCTAGAACTATATCTCATCAGATGTCAGCAAATAATATATGAGTAAGTTTTGAATAACCGCTATATAAACATATCAAATTAAGTATTATTTCCACAGACCCTTTTGACCAAACAGAATCACAGAATTTTAAAGGTAGAAGAAAATTTAAAATTAAGAGTTCAAATTGGAAAAATACCATTCTACTATGTAATGAGGAAACTGGTTATTATAAGTAACCATGAAACTCGTAACAGAATTCAATATGACACTGCTAAAAATAACTAAGTATAGAAATTAGGATTTTAAAAACAGTACATTTTTAAAAAACAGTATGTTTTTAAAAACTTATCTACTTTAAACTTTATTAAAGGAAGAGTTTTTCTACTACTATACTGGAATAAAAATTTAACTATACAAGTAGATTGTGATAAATTAAGAAGCATATTGTAATCCCTACAGTAACCTCCAAGGAAATAACTCTAAAAAGTTGTTTTAAAAAAAATCAAGAGAGCTGCATGCAGTAGCGTACACCTGTACTCCAATGTACTCCTATATGCCTGTACTCCCAGCTACTCACAAGGCTGAAGTGAAAGGATCACTTGAGCAGAGAGTGTGAGTCTGTAGTATGCTATGATGGCAGTTGTGAATAGCCACTACACTTCAGCCTGGGCAACAGAATGAGACCCTGTTCTTTTAAAAAACAACAACAACAACAACAAAAAAAACAAAACAAAAATCAGCAGAGGAATTTAAATAGTACACTAAAAGAATATTTAACACAAAAGAAGGCAGTAAAGGAAGAATGGCATAAGTAAATTCACCCATATCAAAAATCACATTAAATGGGAATAGGCTAAATATGACAATCAAAAGCCAAAAACTATCATATTGGTTCAAATAACAAGACCCAATTATATACTTCTACAAAAGACACTCTTTGATTCAAAGATACAAATAGGTTGAAAGTAAAATAATAGAAAATATACTCCATACAAACAGAAACAATAAAAAAGCTGGAATGGCTATTAACAGCAGATGAAACAGACTTGAAGATAAATAGTAATAAAGAAAAAGAGGGATATTTCATAATGATAGAGTCAGTACATAAGGAAGATATAACGTTTATACCTAACAACGAAGTTGCCACATATATGAAGCACAAACCGACAGAACTGAATGATAAATATAACTAGAGAGAAAATTAACAATGATGTAAAAAACTTCAGCAACACTATCAACCAAAATGACCTAACTTAAGTTTACAGAACACTCCACCCAAAGACCACAGAATACTCAATGCCTTTTAAGCATACAAGAACATTCTCCAAAATTGATCACATGCTGGACCATGAAATAAATCTCATTAAATTTACAACAAATCATATAAAGGGTGTTCTCTGACAACAAAAGAATAAAATTAAAACCCATAACCGAAAGAAATCTGAGAAAATCAATGGGTCAAAGAAGAAATCATGAGAGAAATTAAATACTTAAAACTGCATGAAAATGAAAACGCAACATATTAAACTTCATGGGATACACCTAAAGCAGTTTTATAGGAATATTTATAGCTTTAAATGCCCATATTAGAAAGAACAGCCTCAAATCAGTATTTATGCTTCCATACCTTAAGAAAGTAGAAAAAGTATAAACAAAATCAAAAACAGGAAGAAGAAAAAAATAAAGATAAAAGTAAAAATAAACAAACAAAAAACAGAGACATACGAATGAATTCAAAAATTACTTCTTAAAAAATAATCAACAAAATTGACAATGTCTTAAATAGAATGATCAGGAAAGTAAGAGAGAACAGACACAAATTACCAAAATCAGAAATGAAGGAGAGGAAATCACTACCAATCCTTTAGAAATTAAAAGGGAAGGCCCGGTGTGATGGCTCATGCCTATAATCCCAGCACTTTCCAGGCCAAGGTGGGCAGATCATTTGAGTCCAGGAGTTCGAGAGCAACCTGGGCAACAAGGAAAAACCTCGTCTCTATAGAAAATACAAAAATTAGCCAGGCATGGTGGCATGCACCTGTGGTCTTAGTTTCTCAGGAGGGTTAGGTGGGAAGATCACTTGAGCCTAGGAGGCAGAGGCTGCAGTGAGCCGAGATCACACCACTGCACTCCAGCCTGGGTGACAGAGTGAGACTCCTTTTCAAAAAAATAAAAAAAGAAAGAATTAAAAGGGAATATTAACTTTAAGCCAACAAATTACACAACTTATATTTTAAAAAAAAAGGAAATTCTTCAAAAGACAAATTACCAGAACAGACTCAACAAGAAATAGAAACTCTGAATAGATCCCTAACAAATAAGAAAATTGAACTACTTATTAAAAATCTTCACACTAAGAAAGCCGAGGCACAGATGATCTCACCAATGATTTTTATGAAATATATAAGAAAGAATAGCAAACTTTTATAAACTGTTTTATAAACTAGAGAATATTTCCCAGCTGAGTCTGGTATCACCAAAGCCAGACAGAGACAATGCAAGAAAACTACAGACCAATATCCCTCATGAACACACATACAAAAATTATTTTTTAAAAACTGGCAAACCAAATTCATCAACATATAAAAATGACTACACATTATGACCAAATGGGATTTATCCTGTGAATGCAAGGGTGGTTAACCATCTAAAAATAAATTAATGTAAAACATCTTATTAATAGAAATAACAACTAAAGCTACATGACCATTTCGAAAGACACAGAAAAACACTTGACAAAATCCAACAACCACTATTTTTTAAAACTCTCAAAAATTAGAAATAAAAAGGCTCTTCTTCAACCTAATAAAGAGCATCTATGAAAATTCTACAGCTAACTTCCCTATCAGGAGAAAAACAAAAATGCCTGTTCTTATTCCTTCCACTGAATATTGTCCTGTAGGTTTTAGTTAGTACAGTAAAACACCAAAAAGTAACACATCGTAAGAAAAAAACTTAAAAAGATATTAAATGCATTCAGATTAGACATGAAGAAATGAAACTGCATTATCAGATGACACCGTCCAGTATGTAGAAAATCCTAAGAAACCACTAACGAACAACTAGAATCAAAAAAAAGCTCAGCTAGATCACAAGATAGAAAATCAACATACAAAAATCAGTTGTATTTCTATATTCTAGCAAAAATGCAAAAATGAAATTAAGAAAACAATTCCATTCAAACTAGGACCATGAAGAATATTTGGGAATAAATTTTTAAAAATCAGTATAAGATTTGTATTTGCACACTGTTATAAGACACTGCTGAGCCAAAAAGATCTAAAACATTCCATGCTCATAAATTAGAAGACTCAAAATTGTTAATATGGTAATTCTCTTCAAATTGATCTATAGATTCAACATAATCTTTTTCAAAATCCCAGCTGTTTTTTTTTCCATAGAAATAAGCTGATCCTAACTTTATAGGAAAATACAAAGGATCTAGAATAGCCAAAATAATTTAGTGAAGAAAAAAGTTGGAGAACTTATACTACCCAATTTCAAAACTTACTATGAAGCTACAGTAATCAAGATTGTGTGCTATTAATATAAGGACAGGTATACGGATTGATCAATGAAGAGAATCTAGAGTCCAGAAATAAATCTTTGTATTTATGTTAGATTTTTCACAAAGATGCCCACAAAATTCAATGGAATAAAAGACAGTCTTGTCAACAAATGATTTTTAGATAACTGGACATTTACATGCAAAAATAAATTTAAAAACAGACCATTAACTTATACCATACACAAAAATTAATTCAAATGGATCAAATACCTAAATGTATGAGCTTAAACTATAAACCATCTAAAGGAAAATATAGGAGAAAACATCTGTGACCTTAGGTCAGGCAGAGTTCTTAGATGACAAAAACAAGGCAGAGTTCTTAGATAACAAAAACATGAGCCATAAAAGATAAAACTGATAAACTGGATTTCATTAAAGTTAACAACTTTCATAGTTCAAATGATATCAATAAGAAAATGAAAAGACAAGCCATAGACTGGGAGAAAATATTGCCAAATCACAAATCTGATGAAGCTCTTGTATTCAGAATTTAAATGAACTCTCACTAGTGAACAAGAAGATAACACAACTTTGAAAATGGGCAAAGAACTTAAGACACTTCACCAAATAACACATAGGAATGGCTTATAAACATACAAAAAAAAGTGCTCAATATCACTTCACCAAAGAACACATATGAATGGCTTATAAACATATAAAAAAAAGTGCTCAGTATCATTAGTCATTAGGTATATTCTCACTGAAACCACAATGATACCATGACACATCCATTAAATTGTCATAATGTTATAAAAAAGACACTATTAACTGTTGGTGAAGATGTAGAGAAACTTGAACCCTTACACACTGCTGGTAGAAATGTAAAATGATACAGCCACACTGGAATACAGTTTGGCTGTTTCTTAAAAAGTTAATTTATCATATGACCCAGCAATTCCATTCTTAGAAATGTATCCAAGATAAATAAAAACGTATGTCTACACAAAGATTTCTCCATGAATGCTCAAAAAAGTATTACTCATAAAAGTAAAAAACTGGAAATTATATAAGTATCTACCAACTAGTGTATAGACAAACAAAATATCATAATACAATGAACTACCATTCAGCAATAAAAAAGAACAAAATACTGATACGTTATGTCATAAATGAACCTCAAAACATGCAAAGTGAAAGAAGCCAGATGCAAAATACTACATATAATTCTTTTTAGATGAAATGTCCAGAAAAATTTATAGAAACAAAGAGCAGATCAGTAGTTGCCAGGACTGGAGAGGGCTGTGGGAGTTGGGAACTCACTGCAAATACGCTTGAGGAAAATTTGGGGACTGATGAAAAGGTTCTAAAACTAGAAACCATTAAATTGTATACTTAAACAGGTGAACTTTATATTAAGCGGATCATACCTCAATAACGCTGTAAAGTAAAATTGCATCTAGATATATTAATCTCCTTTATCTAGCTCTAAACATTTCTCCTTAGGTCAATATTTTTTTCCTTAAGAAATTTTTTTAGTTAGTAAAAACATTTATTGTACATACTGATCATATACAGTACTAACAATTTCTGGGAATGCAAAAACAAACACTGTGATTTGTTTGTATTAATTAGCTCTAACTTGCACTTGACTAAAATTTCTTGAGAAGAATAGGCAAAGCAATCATGTTTTTAAGCAAGCTTACAAACTGTCACCTGCATGTAGTTAAAGACTACTTCACTTACCCTAGGATGACAGTTACATTCAATATAATTACCCTGTTTTGAAAAGATTCACTGATATATTAAAGTAGGAAGGCATCTTACAAATAATCTAGTCCAATCTCTTCGTTTTACAGATAAGAAAAAGATGAAATTACGTGTTCAAGACCACACATTCAAAGTTAGTTGCAAAGCTTCCCAGTCTCCTGACTTTCCTGCTCTTTTTGTGCATCGAGTATGGTTTTATTGAAAGAAAGTGGTAGAAAATTAAAAAAAAAAAATCACTGCAGCCGGGCATGGTGGCTCATGGCTGTAATCCACTTTGGGAGGCTGAGGCAGGTGGATCACCTGAGGCCAGGATTTTGAGACTAGCCTGGCCAACATGGCAAAACCCGTCTCCTTTACCACTTTATTCTCCCTTGGTGATTTCCATGTCTCAAGGATTTTAAACACTATATATATTAAAGACTCCAGCCTGGACCTCTCTCCTGAACTCCAGACTGGTATATCCAACTGCCTATTTGATATCTCCATTTGGATGTCTAACAACCATCTCAAACTTACTTCCAAAATAAATTCCTTATACTGTTCTTTGTGCTTCTTCTACAATACTCCTAATTTTGATTAAAGACAACTCATTTGTCCAGTTCCTTTGGCCAAAAATCTTATTATCCTTGACTCCTATCTTTTTTACACAACTTTTGGATCGTGAGTCTCTACCTTCAAAATATATCCAAAATTCGACCATTTCCAAGCCACCATGCTCCCTTCCCAGACTCTTAATTGGTCTTTTTCACTCTTGCACTCCTTGGCAGTTAAACATAGCAATCAGAGATTCTATTAAAATACAGGTTGGATCATGTCACTCTTTTGGAAATCCTTCAATGACTTTTTCAGAGCAAAGGCAAAATCCTTATAATGATCTACAAGTTTAGAATATGAATAACATTTTAAACCAAAAATCCGCCTTGATATTCTTTTCTCCTCTCAGTAAAATATGCCTGTATCCTCCTTGAGAAAACAATACTTATAATATGTAAGTGTTATATAAATTGGTGAGAATATAACATTAAATGAAATGGAGTGGAGGATTCTTTCTTTTCTCAGATCTCATACACCTACAACTCTTGAACTCAAGTCGTGATACAAAAGCAGATGATAGTATACTGTTAATCATAAAGCAAATATTAGAGGGAGAATATACATATTTATAGGAAAAAGTGTTTATAGTTCTAACATCAACAAAACCAACTTCTCCTTTCAAATCAAACCAATAAACATTTTGGTTCAGCTTCAGGAAAAACTGACTCCAATTATAGGTGCTCTGATTCTAATAACTGTTTAAATTTGTTCTCGGTAAAAAAATACATGAAACCATTTGCCCTATTACCAATTTTTTTCACTTGAATTTACACAATCTAAAATAATTGGTTTAATTCAATGTGGCAGATTAAAAACCACATGATTAGTACTCATGGCATGCCTATACCAAAATATCTCACATACCCCATAAATATATATACTTACTATGAACCCACAAAAATAAAAAATAAAAACCACAAATTATTTGCTAGTCCTCATATTGAGGTAATGGCTAATTCCTCTCCTTTGAATCTGGGCTGACCTTTGTGACATGCATGGTGAATAAAATGCAGCAGAAAGCGGCTAGGTGATAAGAAATCTTACAGCTTTCAAATAAGCATGTTGACAATACTTTTTGGAAACCCTGATCCACTATGTTAAATGTCACATGACCATGAAAAAGCCATGCTGATGATGCTGTATGCAGATGCTACACATGATGTCTCCGTTGAATCGAGACTTCTGGCTGTCTCTACCAAGGCGGCACTTATATAGGTAAAGCCATCTGGAACTATTCTGGCCAGCCCATCTACCAGCTGAATACCTCCAAGTAACCTCCATCACCACCACATGAACAAAGCCAAGCCCTGCCTAAATTCCTGACCCACAAAATCGTGAGACATAGGAAAATGGCTGTTATTTTAAAACCACACTAAGTATGGGGAGTAGTTTGTTACACAGCAACAGATAACTGGAACAGTCAGTAACATTTTTTTGTTTTGTTTTTAAATCAAACTGGCAACAAAGAAGTTCTCAAAGGTACATTTACAGTGTTCAAAAGTGGTAAAGAATTCACAGAGTGAGCCAAAGGAATTAAGTCAGGATATATGTTTATTCTCATATTCAGGAAGGTATTGCCATGGTAATGGAGAAACTACTGACGTGACTGAGTCATCAATGAATTAGACTTGAGAATGGGTACGAAAATGAGAAGAAAATATTCATAAATGATACCTAACTAAATGAGCATAGCAGGAGGTTAAAACAAATCCATGACTTAGAAGTTTGGGAGACAGGGTATAGAATATTATGTTCTTGGTCTAGTTGGACAGAAATAAGTAAGAATGGAAAGCAGGAAATGTGAGTAGAATATAGGCAAATGAACAGACAATGGGAACTGTAAGTTACGTAGGATGGATATATGTTCTCTTAGCTCAGCCTCAAGAAGAAACAGCCTTCTAACAATATGCAATAGTGGCAAAAACAGGTTTTTAATTATAATTCTGCCACGTACTAGTTGAAAGACTTTAAGTTATTTACTTAGTCTCTTTGAAGGTTTCCTCAAATATAAAGTGAGGATAATAGTGCCTACCTCACAGAGTTATTTTAAAAATTAATGAACTGGCCGGGCGCAGTGGCTCATGCCTTTAATCCCAGAACTTTGGGAGGCCGAGGTGGATGGATCACCTGAGGTCGGGAGTTCGAGACCAACCTGACAAACATGGTGAAACTCCGTCTCTACTAAAATACAAAATTAGCCGGTGTGGTGGTACATGCCTGTAATCCCAGCTACTCAGGAGGCAAACGCAGGAGAATCACTTGAACCCAGGAGGCGGAGGTTGCAGTGCGCCGAGATCACGCCATTGCACACCAGCCTGGGCAACAAGAGTGAAAATCCATCTCAAAAAAAAAAATTAATGAATTAATGTATGTAAAATAAGTGTAAAAGACAATAAATATTAAATTTGGAGATATGATATATTAGAAAAGAGTGTTTTAAAGTATTACTATCAATGCTATTAATAGGTAGCATCACTTATTTGAGTACCTTCTATATGCCAGGCATTCTGCTAGATAACATTAATCTTCAGCAGATTCCTGTCAGACAGATATTGACCTCCCTACTTCATACTTATGAAATACCTGCATAAGTGGACAAAGTAACTGCTTAGTAGCATCGTAAAATATTTTCCTTTAAAAATACAATTATTGTTTCTTAACCCGATGACAGAATAAAAGATATATAAAATTTTACTGACAAAGATACTGGTATAATGGATGTAAGTAGTCAAAGAAAAAGGCCTTTAATAGAGGCCCCCAGGAATTATTATAGAAAATAAAAGCAAAATGGAAACATCTGGGGTGGGGATAGGACAAGGAAATCTTAAAAGGGAATGTGAGATGAAAGTCTGAGGAAAAATCTATTTCTTGTATTAGCTAGACTGGAGATTTTCTGTCACTGTTGATAATAAGAGCAGTTAGTGTCAGCTATGTACATTACTAGCTGCTTTACATTCATATCATCATTTAATTTTCATGGCAATCATCCAAAGCAGTTATCATTCATTTCATTAAAAATTTAGTGAGTACCTACAAGGTGCCAGACATTGTGGATACACCTATACACAAGACAATACAGTGTTCCTGACCAAACCAGCTGGCAAACTATTACAGAAATGGAAGCCTTTTCAAAGAGGTTACAGTAATTTGCCTAAGTTCACACAGCTAATAAAGACCACAATCAGAATATGAATTCAAATCTTACTCCAGGCCTATGTTCTTAACCACTACACTTAATGACACAATAAAAAAATAAAAAATTCTGTAATGCTGACAAGCTACAAAACTATTTAAACTGATATAAAATTTTCTCAAGAAACATTCAGTAACACACTAAACATTTTATTAATCATCCATAATTAATAATTTATTAGTTATATTTAAATTTATTTCAATAATATTCCATGCTTACTGCAGTTGTAACATTTAAAGATTAAAAATTTGGATATTAGTTCAAGAGGAAAATAGCTGTTATCCAAAGTTAAGAGCTATATTCATTGAGTTCTACGTTATCTGATTTAGTTTGATTAATCACCTAAGCAACCATGTTAACAAATAAGAAAATCCTAAAGATAATAATAACAGATCTTAGTGGAAAGCAACAATGTGAGTGAACAAATTATAACAATGTCATCTATAGGACAATTAGTAGAATACAGATAACTTGGAACTTGCAAATATAATCCTTAACCACTTTAAAATAGGAATTCATTCACTCAAAAGTGCATCTTGCTCTATCCATTTATAAGACTAGATATTGCCAGGACTCAATTTGCAATTTTTACATCATATTATATATGAACTTTCTACAAATAGTAGTGAACATTTTCACAGCCTTAGGGTGTTGATTGGGCCTTAACACTTATTATTATCCCCTTAGAGTCTCATTTATATCAATCAGTTGGTATCTAATACAGACATTACACAGAAAGCCAAAACAGGTCAACCAAGACTACTTCTGTGACTACAGAAAAAGATCCTTCTGGATATAAAATTTTTAAAGTAAGAGTATTTATCAGAATAACTAAATTGTAAAGTAAATAACCAAAGACCACATAATGTTTCAGGCCACAGAAAGAAGAATGTATATAAAAGCAAGAAACTGGTCACTTTCCATAAAGGACCTTAATGGGTGTTTTTAATAATAACTAACTACCAACAATATTCAAAGATTACTCTAGTTATCAGATCAAGAGATATCAAGATAATGTCCTCAACTTATCCATGAAAGGAAAAAATATATATATATCTCAGAGAATAACATCATTGGCCCTGAGAAGTCAGCATTTTTTTGTTGTTGTTGTTTGTTTTTGTTTTTTGTTTTGAGATGGAGTCTCGCTCTGTCATCTACGCTGGAGTGCAGTGGTGTGATCTCAGCTCACTGCAACCTCCACCTCCTGGGTTCAAGCGATTCTCCTGCCTCAGCCTCCCAAGTAGCTGGGACTACAGGCGCACGCCACCACACCCAGCTAATTTTTGTATTTTGTATTTTTAGTACAAAATTACAAAAATTTTGTAATTTTGTATGTTGGCCAGGATGGTTTTGATCTCTTGACCTCGTGATCCACCCGCCTCGGCCTCCCAAAGTTCTGGGATTACAGGTGTGAGCCACCAGCCCTGGCCTAGAAGCCAGCTTTAATTGGTTTAGTTACAACAAATCTTTTCTTTCAAATGTATTTTTCTTTAACTTTGTTTACAGAGATAATACTGGAAAGGACCTTAAAGGTGGTAGAAAAGAAATCTGTAGTTCAAATCAGTTACCCTTTAACACTCCCTTTATCAAAGGTAAGGTAAAGAAAGGTAAACTAATTTTCCAAGGGTTTGCTTTTTGGCATTTATCTTCTCAACAAAATTGCGATGGTACATAAAATCATCAAGTTTAGGCATAACAACCCTAACAATTTAAATGTTTTATAAGTAATATAAGTACATGAACCTCAGAGTTCATCACTGCACAACTTCATAAAATGAGTAAGATAGTCAAATCCAGGACTTTCTAAAACAAAACCTGTGCTTTCTGCAGTAATACCAAATACCACCATTAGACAGCCAGAGTGATTCCAGAGAAATAAGTATCCAGTATGCTGGACATTTCCTACATTTCATACTAAGTTAAAAGTATAATACTCGACAATGGCCAAAAGAAAACTGACCCCTCAGTTTTGTTTTCTTCATGGCTCTTAAGGACTCAAAATACTTTTTCTATGAATATACTACTCAAGTGGGTAACCTCAGATGAGATTTCACCTATACTATGAATAGCATGATTTTTCTTATTGAAAAATCAAACTAACAGGTTCAGGGTAAGAGTATAAAAATTATGATAAAAATCCAATTTTTAAGAAATGGGTCAAAATTCAAGGTCATTATACAAAAAATAAGGAGGTGGAAAATGGGCAGTGATAGAAACTGGTAACATATTTTTAAGAAAAACATTGAAGGGGCCAGGTGCTGTCGCTCATGCCTGTAATCTCAGCACTTTGGGAGGCCGAGGCGGGCAGATCGCCTGAGATCAGGAGTTCAAGACCAGACTGGCCAACATGGTGAAACCCCGCCTCTACTAAAAATAACAAAAACTAACCAGGCGTGGTGGTGGGAGCCTGTAATCCCAGCTACTTGGGAGGCTGGGGCAGGAGAACCACTTGAACCCGGGAGGCAGAGGTTGCAGTGAGCTGAGATCACGCCACTGAACTCCAGCCTGGGTGACAGAGCAAGACTTCGTTTCAAAAAAAAAAAAAAAACAAAAAAAACCCAAAACCAAAAAAACACTTTGAGGAAAATGTATTTCAACAATAAAAAGTTAGTAATTTCTTGTCCCCCTGCATTTTATTTTTGAATTACGATTTACCAAAACTCAATACAGTTAAAGTTTTTAAGCAACAATCAATTCTGTGTTGGTCCCATTCATTTTGGAAAGCTGGTATTTTCATTAAAATAGCTTTATAAAACGTAGGATTTTACTCCTGTGGCAAATGAATTCTCCTTTCCCTAACTGAAGGCAAACTAAAATCCTGCCTACTTTTTTTTGTAAGCTTCAAAATTGGGAAAGTGGTGACAATATGAACTTATCTCGACAAATGCCCAAGTCCTAAATCATCACTTTTGATTTTGACCTGGCAAGAACATAAATTAAAGAAAAAGTAAGCCAAGAAGAACAATTAATATTTTCATGAAATGGTGAAGGCAGGCACAGAATTATAAGACAACAGTTCCAAGTGAAGACAGTACTTTTTATTTTGCTTTAGTGTGAGTAGTATAACAGACTATGCTACCAGACTAATAGTTCCATGTATAATACTAGTTCTAATGATAATTTTACTAGTTTTAAGATTTCATCATACATTTTTACATCCACTCTATTTCAAAATAGTAGTCAAACCAGAATCAATATGTACTCATGGAAATATCAGTAATTTTTTTTTTTCAGGAGATGAAATTTTCCTGTTCAAGAACATATAATACACTTTAGGTCCAGGGGTAAAAATGTGGTGTAGGATGAATTTTTCTTGGTGGATCTGGAGGAATGGGGAGACGCTTAAAAATTAGCTAAGAAAACTAGAGTATATTATTTGGTATTGAGGAGAGAATAAGGTAATCTGAAGTTTTTTGAAGATAGGTAAACCTAACCCATGGTAAAATGTAATTTATAGTACAGTCCTGAATGACAAGATCAAAATAGTAAAAGCAAAAGATAATTACAGCAGCCAAAGCAGAGAATGGGAATGTAGAAGAAAGTGACAACTATAGCAGCAATACAGAGGAGAGAATAAGAGAGTAGGTCCAGGCAGTCTTTGAAAAAAAAAAAAAATTAAGGAACAAAGAAGAAGATATGTAAGGTGCCAGACACAGGTTAAAGATGCCACATAAAGTATATAAGGTGGTCAAGCTACTGAGAGGAGGAGCACAGTACTTAGTGGTGGGTGATCGCAGCAGCAGACAACATTTTTCTTTGCTGAAAGACATTTATAAAATGATTCCATTTTAATAGCCACTAAGTAGCAAAGAACATAATATGCCACGTACATTTTTTGAAATAGATATGAACAGAAAGTGGAAGTCTGATAATTTTCATTTCAGAACACTGTTTCTTGCTCTATATTAGTGCTTTCTTATCAAAAATACTATCAGTCATTAGATTCCCAAGTTTGACCTATTAAAAAATTAAAGCATCAACTTTAAACTTACACAGTCAAATATCAAAAGTTGAGAGTCACATCTGTCCTAAAGCAATGTGCTCATTACTCATTCAAGGTCTACCTGTATGATTTCACCATATCTGAATATCATCAGTGTACTATTATTTACTTTATGTTTTTCTTTAAAATGGCTATTTGTTGAAATACACAAATTGACAAGATGCTTGTAACAAGTGCTTTTCAAGTGACACAAATCTAAATGCGTTACAAGTTCTGTCATCATCAATTTATGCTTTCTTAGTCTCTGAAAACATATGCATTTGTGTCACTTGAGAAGCCTTTTCTTTTTTTAATCCCATGAAATCAGAAGTATAACATGTAGTTATATTTCTCTGATATTCATATCACCTTACAAAAAAGCTGCCTACTGTAATAGCTTCAAAAATGAGTATTTCTATCCTGAAAATGGCAAAATACTATTGCCATAAAAAATACAAAAGAAACTTCAGTGAGTCTCAAATGTTACAACCCATTTTAGAAATCACAAGATAAAACAGAATACCTGACAACAAGTTTAAAAGATATTTTAAAAGGCATCCAAGATAGTTCTATTAAAGTCTGTATTTAGCTTACTGAGTCATCTGGTATTGACAGCTGCAGACACCTATTTGTGTATTTAAATTCTAATCCTGTGAACACTGCAATTAATAAGAATCTCTATGTTCAATATCAGAGGTTTTTCATCATGCATATGGATCAATTTGCTGTGTTAGAAAAAAAGTAGAGGATTATTTGCTTACTTTTAAATGAAAATATCTTCTTTCTCAGTCAGGGATCTGGCACACAAAAACTTTGCCTACAAAATTGAAAGCTCCTTTTCTATTGCAATATTGCAATAAGCATTGTAACCTTCATCACAGGGTGTGTTCAAAATCATGCTTTTCAAGTAAGGATTAAAATAAAGTTCACAGAAGCACATGGTAAAGAGAAAAAAAGTAATACTCGGTGCAGTGGTACATGCCGGTAGTCCCAGCCACTAGGGAGGATGAGGTGGAAGGATCACTCAAGCCCAGGTGTTCAAGGCCAGCCTGGGCAGTTTCATGAGACCCTATCTCTCAAAAAAAAAGAGAGGTAGGAGAGAAATAAAGATAATGGGAGACATACTATATCAGCATAATAATGTCAACTGAAATATATGGAAGGGCAGTCTTTTATTCTGAAGATACACCTTTCCTACTTTACCTTCTGGTAGTAAAATGCCCTCTCTTTTATTAAACTAATTTTTTGGGGGAATAATTTTTACAAAAATGTCCTTAGCAGCATAAAAACCTGGTAATCCTATATTAAAATGTAAATGGATTCGAATAATACCAGAGGTACAAGGAGGAGCTGGTACCATTCCTTCTGAAACTATTCCAATCAAGAGAAAAAGAGGGACTCCTCCCTAACTTATTTTAGGAGGCCAGCATCATCCTGATACCAAAGCCTGGCAGAGACACAACAAAAAAAGAGAATTTTACACCAATACCCCTGATGAACATTGATGCAAAAATCCTCAATAAAATATTGGCAAAGCGAATCCAGCAGCACATCAAAAAGCTTATCCACCATGATCAAGTGGGTTTCGTCCCTGGGATGCAAGGCTGGTTCAACATACAAAAATCAATAAACGTAATCCATCATATAAACAGAACCAAAGACAAAAACCACATGATTATCTCAGTAGATGCAGAAAAGGCCTTTGACAAAATTCAACAGCCCTTCATGCTAAAAACTCTCAATAAATTAGGTATTGATGGAACGTATCTCAAAGTAACAAGAGCTATCTATGACAAACCCACAGCCAATATCATACTGAATGGGCAAAAACTGGAAGCATTCCTTTTGAAAACTGGCACAAGACAGGGACGCCCTCTCTCACCACTCCTATTCAACATAGTGTTGGAAGTTCTGGCCAGGGCAATCAGGGAGGAGAAAAAAATAAAGGGTATTCAATTAGGAAAAGAGGAAGTCAAATTGTCCCTGTTTGCAGATGACATGATTGTATATTTAGAAAACCCCATCATCTCAGCCCAAAATCTCCTTAGGCTGATAAACAACTTCAGCAAAGTCTCAGGATACAAAATCAATGTGCAAAAATCACAAGCATTCTTATACACCAATAACAGACAAACAGAGAGCCAAATCATGAGTGAACTCCCACTCACAGTTGCTTCAAAGAGAATAAAATACCTAGGAATCCAACTTAAAAGGGATGTGAAGGACCTCTTCAAGGAGAACTACATACCACTGCTCAATGAAATAAAAGAGGATACAAACAAATGGAAGAACATTCCATGCTCATGGGTAGGAAGAATCAATATCGTGAAAATGGCCATACTGCCCAAGGTAATTTATAGATTCAATGCCATCTCCATCAAGCTACCAATGACTTTCTTCACAGAATTGGAAAAAACTACTTTAAAGTTCATATGGAACCAAAAAAGAGCCCACATTGCCAAGACAATCCTAAGCCAAAAGAACAAAGCTGGAGGCATCATGCTACCTGACTTCAAACTATACTACAAGGCTACAGTAACCCAAACAGCATGGTACTGGTACCAAAACAGAGATATAGACCAATGGAACAGAACAGAGCCCTCAGAAATAATACCACACATCTACAACCATCTGATTTTTGACAAACCTGACAAAAACAAGAAATGGGGAAAGGATTCCCTATTTAATAAATGGTGCTGGGAAAACTGGCTAGCCATATGTAGAAAGTTGAAACTGAATCCCTTCCTTACACCTTATACAAAAATTAATTCAAGAAGGATTAAAGACTTAAATGTTAGACCTAAAACCATAAAAACCCTAGAAGAAAACCTAGGCAATACCATTCAGGACATAGGCATGGGCAAGGACTTCATGTCATTACTAAATGACATGTCATTTACCGAATGTAAATGATGAGTAATGCCATTTAGCAATGGCAACAAAAGCCAAAATTGACAAATAGGATCTAATTAAACTAAAGAGCTTCTGCACAGCAAAAGAAACTACCATCAGAGTGAAGAGGCAACCTACAGAATGGGAGAAAATTTTTGCAATCCACTCATCTGACAAAGGGCTAATATCCAGAATCTACAAAGAACTCAAACAAACTTACAAGAAAAAAACAACCCCATCAAAAAGGGGGCGAAGGATATGAACAGACACTTCTCAAAAGAAGACATTTATGCAGCCAACAGACACATGAAAAAATGCTCATCATCACTGGTCATCAGAGAAATGCAAATCAAAACCACGAGATACCAGTTAGAATGGCGATCCACTAAAAAGTCAGAAGACAACAGGTGCTAGAGAGGATGTGGAGAAATAGGAACACTTTCACACTGTTGGTGGGACTGTACACTAGTTCAATCATTGTGGAAGACAGTGTGGCAATTCTTCAAGGATCTAGAATTAGAAATACCAGTGGATCCAGCCATCCCATTACTGGGTATATACCCAAAGGATTATAAATCATGCTGCTATAAAGACACATGCACACGTATGTTTATTGCGGCACTATTCACAATAGCAAAGACTTGGAACCAACCCAAATGTCCAACAACGATAGACTGGATTAAGAAAATGTGGCACATATACACCATGGAATACTATGCAGCCATAAAAAAGGATGAGTTCATGTCCTTTGTAGGGACATGGATGAAGCTGGAAACCATCATTCTCAGGAAACTATTGCAATGACAAAAAACCAAACACTGCATGTTCTCACTCATAAGTGGGAATTGAACAATGGGAACCCTTGGACACGGGAAGGGGAACATCACACACCGGGGCCTGTTGTGGGGTGGGGGGAGTGGGGAGGGATAGCATTAGGAGATATACCTAATGTAAATGACGAGTTAATGGGTGCAGCACACCAACATGGCACATGTATACATATGTAACAAACCTGCACGTTGTGCACATGTACCCTAGAACTTAAAGTATAATTTTTAAAAAATGTAAATGGTTGGTAAAATTCACTCAAAAAACAAAATGCTGTAAAAATTGAGGGCACTTCTGTGGTTTTAGTAAAACAACTGATATTAAACAACCTGACATGTCCAATTTAAAAACCCAAAGAGATACTTTATTTTAGTCAGATGCTTAATTAATTGTATTGTTAAAAAGTTTCAGAAAAAACATTGTCAGTTTCTTTCAAACTAAAGCAGTAAGTTAGTAAGTAACTGTGAAAATAGGTATCATCTTCTGCCTCTTATAAATAAGAAAAACAAACTCAAACACCTACATGAACTTGTAATAAAGAGGAAACTTGCCAAAAGGCAATTATCTACTTTTATTAGGAAACTTCAAATTTGGATAAAGTATAATGAGAAAACAAATTTCACTAACTTTCCTTTTCTTCAAGAAATAGCTTTTTGAAGAAAGGACAACTACCACAAATGAAATGACAAAGACAGTTCATTTCCAATGAGTGATGTTGTTCCTCATATCTTTTTCCACTGAAGATAATGATGAATTAAAGAAATGGACTTCAGATGTATTTCCTTTTAGTCTGTGTTCTATCAATGATAATAAATGATAAAATATAATTTCACTGACTTATAAGCTAACAGCTGGGTTCTTAGGCAGTTTGATACAAATGCCTAAGACTTCCTGGTATGTTCAGTTGGCATCACTTTCACAAAAGATGAAGTCAGTTTTGGAGATACTTGGGCATGTGTTACAATGTATCACTATGATAAAATTTATCATTTTTACATGTCAAACCAAAGGTCAGAGATTAAACATGAAAGCTATTTTTTGATTATAATTGAACAAAAGTTAAAGCTACTAAGCTAATAAACCTGCTTCAAACATGTAAAGCTTTAAACATTTTAAATATTAAAATGTAACTCTCTCCCCTTCATTCCATAGTTATGATATAGCTTTGGCGTTTGTTCATAAGAGTATGATTTTGAGAACAAAACTCCAATCAGGAATTACAGGGGTATAACAGACTGTTGAATCTGTAATGACCTGAGAACTTCATCTAGTAAGAGCTTTTGGTTTACAATTTACCTAATTCAATAAAAAGAAGTGTGCAGGAAAGGTTGGTACAGGGATCAAGTCAATTGAAGAATCTGGTTAACTGACTTTGTTTATAACTAGATTTAAAATAAATATCCTAAAATTAAATACAATTTAAAATGTTTTCTATTGTTTGTGGTTCTATTAAAATTTTTAATATTAGAAATTAATTGTAGTGCCATATCTTAGAGACATGTTACTAAAGTTTATATAGATTTCATCAATCTATTATATGTAGACATTTCAAATGTGTTTAAGATAAACTATGATATAGGACATTTTGGATATTTTTTAAGAACTACATTAGAATTTATACCTTTGAGAAATGTCTAACTAATTAAGTGCCCAAGAAAAAAAGAATGATTATATACAGGGCTGATAGACTTCATTCTGAAAACACTATCTAATGTTATTTTTTAAATGTAAATAATATAAATTTTAAGAAGAAAAATAAAAATCTGAGGAAAAAACTCCTTTTTAAAGATATTTTAAAAAGTTTCAGGTTAAAATAGTATTTAAATGTAGCTATCATTAAATTTAAAGGGAAAAGCAAAATCTCAAAACTCTACAAGCTCTCCAAGTGACAGACTCTGTAACTCTGGGCAAATCACTAAACTCTCAAAATCAGTTTACATTTATTATATAGTTTTGAAAGTAATAAATAAAAATGGATTATGTGAGAAATAGTCAATATATAAGAGGAAAGCCACTGTTTGTCACTGAAAGTGATTCAGGTTGAGTGTCAATTCTTGGAACCAGAAGTGTTTCAAATTTCGGATTTTCAAATTTTGGCACATGGGCATATACGTAATGAGATATCTTGTAGATGGCACCCAAGTCTAAACACAAAATTCATTTATGTTTCATATACACCCCATACACATAGCCCAGAGGTAATTTTATACAATATCTCTAATACTTTTGTGCATTAAAGTTTTGACTGCAACCTGTCATGAGGTCAGGTGTGGAATTTTCTACTTGTGGCACCACGTCGGCACTCAAAAAGTTTTGGATTTTGGATTATTTTGGATTTCAGATTTTTGGATTAGGGATACTCGGCCTGTAACACTTTTTTAGTACAATTTAATAGGCAGAATTATGGCAACAATGGCCATTATCCATAGGTTTAAAGGCTACGCATATTTCTTGAGATGAAGTACAATATGTGACAGACACATTTACAGTTCACCAAACAACCTGTGCTTCCCACATGTCCCAGACACTTACCAGTAGGGTAAGGTAACTAGTTCTGGTTACTAGGTTGTGAGTGCCTGAATGACCTGGGTGTCATTTCATGGCTGAAATATTTAACGGCCAACAGAAGACCTTCTAGCTCTTTATTTCCATGTGGTGGTCACCGTGGAGGACTAATGTTCCAGGTGTACAGATATACACTGTCAGAAATTCCATCAGTGTGGTTTCTGGAGCTACTGTATGGAGTAGATCTATTTCCTGACAAACTGTTGGATAAGTAATGTGAGCAAGAATAAACCCTAGTTGTATTAAATAACTGAGATTATATCCTATTCTGACTAATACAGGGTTTAATAATAATAGATTATGAAAATAATTTATTCTGGTCCATTTACTTAGTAAGTTTGCCTGCAAAAAGAACCACAGGATAAACCAGCTGCTATACAGTGAATGCGATTTTTGTCTTAACAATTTCCCATAATCAACAGAGAAAAGCACAAACATGTAATAAATACAATTGTATTCAACCTCTAATATGCTACCACATGCAAAAATATATTAAGAAAACTAAGCTGGGCACAGTGGCTCACACCTGAAATTCCAGCACTTTGGGAGGCTGAGGCAGAAGGACTGCTTGAGCCCAGGAGTTCAAGACCAGAAAAATTGGGAGTTTCTCTACAGAAAAATTAGCCAGCTGTGGTGGCACACATCTGTAGTCCCAAGTATTCAGGAGGCTGAGACAGGTGGGTGGCTTGAGCCCAGGAAGTAGAAGATGCAGTAGCTGTAATCATGCCACTGCACTCCAGCCTGGGAGACAGAGCAAGACAGTCTGTCTTTAAAAAAAAAAAAAAAAAAAGAAGGAAATAAGAAAACTAGGCACTTTTATAAAAATACATTTTTACATAAGAAGAAGCACTTACAATGCAAACTACATTTGCTTTATCACTTTACACATACTTTTTTGTGTGTGCTGAACCACTGCAGTTGTTGCATTATGGCACTTTACCCTACGTAAAAGGACATTCTCCTATACAACAACAAATTATCACATTTTAACATTGTTACTATTATCTAAAATACAATCCATATTCAAATTTCTCCAATTATTCCAATAATGTCCTCTAAAAAGATTATCTGGAATCAATCAATCAAATCAGGTTGCATTTGGTTATCACGTCTCTTTTAGTCTCCTTTAACGTTGAACAATTCCACAACCTATATTTTTAATATTTCAAGACACACATTGTTGAAAACTTAACGCCAATTGTTTTTCACAGTGTTCCTCAACTTGGATTGCTTTGATTTTTTTCCCCTCATGATTAAATTCAGGTTGAAAGACACTGTTTCTATAATAAAAACAATAATAGAAAGTAAACCATAACAAATACTTGCTAATGGAAACACCAGAGAAAACAGTGAAAAAAAGGTTCTAAAAATCAACAACACACTGGGCGCGGTGGCTCACATCTGTAATCCCAGCACTCTGGGAGGCCGAGGCGGGTGGATCACCTGAGGTCAGGAGTTTGAGACCAGCCCGACAAAATGGAGAAACCCCATCTCTACTAAAAATACAAAATTAGCCAGGAGTGGTGGCACATGCCTGTAATCCCAGCTACTCAGGAGGCTGAGGCAGGAGAATCGCTTGAATCCGGGAGGCGGAGCTTGCAGTGAGCCAAGATTGCTGCCACTGCACTCCAGCCTGGGCGACAGTGAGATTCCATCCCCCCCCCAAAAAAAAAAAAAATCAGTAATACATGTTCTCTAGGACAAACTCTAGCCACTCTTACTCTGAATCTATGTGCTGATGATTCTCAGACTTGACCGCTCCATAAACCTGAGTCTTATATAACCAACTGACTGCTGGACATCTTCAACTGGCTCTCTTACAGACAATCCAATATCGCCACACTCAAAACTCATCTCAGCCACTAAAGTTACTGCTATTCTCCCTCCTCCCTATATTCCTTCTCTAACTTAGGTGTCAGCACTTCAATCTCTAAAGCCTCATCAAGATGCTTCCATCTGCCTTACTTCACATCAAATAAGGCACCAAGCCTATCAATTTTATCTGTATTTCTTAAATCTATTCTCTTTTATCCTACTATACTGCCTCTGCTCTAAGATTTTAGGATTTATTCTTTCCTAGATTCTTGCAATAACCTAATTGGGTTCCCATCTTCTGGTGTTACTATCTGTACAGTTAGCTTCCTCATTGTATCAGACTAATTTATTTAAAACACGAATTTGATCAAATGACTCCCCTCTTAAAAGTCTTCAAATGGCTCTCTTCAAGTACGGAAAAAGGTCAAACTCTTTGCATTACCCACAAGGTTTTATAAAATTCACTGCTTATCTACATCTCTACTCACTTCTAGATTTACACTAGCTCCTTCTTCAATACATTGCTTTCCTAATTTCAGTTATTGGAGATCAGCTTTATAATTTTTGCTAATTTTTCTCTGTGGTAAAAGACATTTTAAAGGGGTAGAAGAGCAATGACATTTGAAGTTCATTAACTTTTGCCTAGCAAACTTCACAATTAATAATATGATCAGGAAATATTTGCTGAGCCTCTATATTATGTGCAAGATGTTCTATTAAGTACTGTGAGAATACAAGAGGCGTTAGACATGTACTCTGCTCTAGGAAGAGTTTCTAGTATAGAATATAGATTTTTTAATAAGCACACACATAATTTATAGTACAATGTAGAAAATAACAAGGGTCATAAACAAGATTCAAGTAAGATCAGAAGAGGGACAAATTAAATAGGAAAGGCCAGAAGGAAAGCAGGGAATATTTCCTACAGGAAGTGGCAGTTTTCAGCCTTAAAGAGTATGAAAGATTTGGGCATGGGAGTGAAGGAAATAATCACTGTTACTGCCAACTCACTTTCTTTAAGGTAACTGTTCCAAATTAATTTTCTGCCCCTGCACATGAGAAATAAAACACATTCCCTTAGTAATAATGACTCATTAAAACTGATTCTCCAAGGGAGAAAGGTGATAAGTGGGATGCCATCTCAGAATGTGATGACTGTCACTTAGGAAAAACCTCTCCAGATGCTATGACCTCCCTACTACATCCTCCATATGAGAAATTGCTATCAAGGGGATACACCTTACTAACTGACCAGTTTCTAGCAGGTTTCTACAGATTTCTGCAGTCTTCATTCATACAATGCTAGTCTAGATATTTTTTTAAATGATCTTTTTTCCTCTTAATTCAACTGAGGATTTCTAAAAGGGAAGATAAAAGACATGGAATAAAATAGCCCCAAACTTAACAGATATTAGAAAAAGAGCAGACATGCTTACTCATTCAGAATTCCTACCCTAAAACACAATTCACTAAGCAGGCTTCTCCCATAAATATATCCATTTTAAACCTTGGCTACAATCTCTCTCCTAGTTTTGTTAACACTCTCCCTTCTAGAAGAGTTGGGTCAGTATGCAAGCTTATATAATTATTTAGCAATAGATCACCAGTACTGAAACACAATAGTATCAGCTCCTATATCTCCCTTTACCTTTACCTTCTTACTCCACCACTAAAAAAAGGTAAGATAAAAAATAAATTATAGAGTAAAGAGGTACAAATTGCTACAGCAATATTTTCATTGAGGTATACTCTCCACAGCTGGAAATACTTAAGCCGAAAAGAGACCAGCTTCACAGGCTACTATAATAATCTAGGTATGAAGTGAACTAGGATAAAGACAGGAAGAACAATAAAGGTATATGGAAAAGATGTGCAAGTTGGACCCAACAACTGAAGATGACACGGGAGCAAAGACAGAGAAACAGTTAAAACATGACAAATTCTGAGCCTAAGGTGCCCATGATGATAGTGCTGCTTATTGCCCCATTAGTTACTAGATCCTTTTCAAAATATCTTTGGGTAGGGATTCAAGAGGAAGGGTTTACTGCAAGTGCAACTGTGCAGTCTAAAGGAAGAAATGAAGGAAAATGATGGGAGGACCAATCATGTTCTAGAAAAACAAAGGAAGTATTATTCCCTTTCTCAACCTTTGAAAGCCTTGGTTCTACTTTTTTATTTATTTGTTTCAACAATATAAGAAGTCACCTTCCAGGCCTTACTTATCCATACACACACATTTTATTTCAAAACTGAAGATCATACTAATCATAACATTCTTTTTTTTTTTTTTTTTTTTAGACTGAGTCTCACTCTGTCACCAGGCTGGAATGCAGTGGCGTGATCTCCGCTCACTGTACCCTCTGCCTCCCGGGTTCAAGTGATTCTCCTGCCTCAGCCTCCCGAGTAGCTGGGACTACAGGCGTGCACCACCATGCCCAGCTAATTTTTGTATTTTCAGTAAAGGCGGGGTTTCACCACATTGGCCAGGATAGTCTCGATCTCTTGACCTTGTGATCTGCCCACCTTGGCCTCCCAAAGTGCTGGGATCACTGGTGTGAGCCACTGTGCATGGCCCATACTGTTCTTTTTTTCCTTTAATAATACATTGTTAAAAATTTATTCAGGATATAGAGTCCTGGTTCCTTTTAAATAATAAACGTATAGCATGTACTATATGCCCATTTAACCTTTTCTCTATAACACTCATTTAGGTAGGTGGGGTTATATTGTTGTTGGTTATTTCGTTCTTTTTTTTTAGTTTTTACTATTTTTGTGATTACCAATAATACTGCAAATGAACATCCTGGCAAATAATTTTTTATGCCCTCCAAGATTCCTACAGGCTAGATTCCTAGAAGTGGGGTTAATGACAAATGCGTAATTTAAAATTTTGATTCAAACAGTAGTGCAAAATTACCCTCCAAAAACACTGTAGCAAGTCCTCTCCTGAATTTCATCAATCTTGGAACAAAATAAGAAGATTCAAAGATCTTATATTAGTTTCCTGAATACACTGAACTCTAATCCTTTTAATTCATGTCCAATGTGAAGCTTTTACCTAAACACTATGACAGGAAATTAACCTATTTTAGAAAGAGCTACCTAGCATTCTTCAAAGGACTAGACCAATTCTCAACAGAAGGTACTTGCTCACCAACCCCATGAAAACTGTGAGGGTGTTTCTAGTACTCAATTCCTGAGGGTTGCAACTGGTAGTAATGAGTGGGACACAAAATCACAGGGCAGTCCAGCACAAGAAGTGTCTTGTCCAAAATGCCAACAGCTCTCACCCAACATATGGCTGGGAAATACTCAACTAGATAATTAGGGTATGCTATTTGGTTTCAGTTTTAAGAAGTCTGGAAAAACAGTCAACAAGGTTCAAGTGGAGACAAATCATTTCAGACAAGGATATACATAAAATAATAGCTCTGTAAAGTATTTGCAATATTAAATATTATGTTCATGTAACATGGTATATGTTATACATTCCTTTACCTTGTTCCTTAGGTAAGACTTCAAGTTTCTACAGAACCTGCACCTGACCGATTACTTCTGAAAGTCTCTGCTTAAACTTTTTAATACTGTGGCTTACTGGTACAGACCATTTCTCTTTTTGCTTTCCAAGATTTAATGCACATGTTTGGCAGTGGCTGTGCTATTTTGGATGCAATTTTGGACACTGAAGAGAAGAAACTGAAACCAGAACTTACAGATTTTTTTTTAATGCCTAAAGTTCTCCAGTCATTTCTGAAATAATATCTTTAAATCTTTCTATTTCTTAAAATCATTATTTCCTTGTGGTACCAATTCTACGTTCCCTGTATGATAACTAGATAATAATTGTACCACATACAGGTGAATTCAATAAATTTGGAATAAGTGGTTGACTTTAGTACTAGGAAAGTTAAAAACAAATCTCAAGACTTGTTTCTAATTTAGGAAAATTCTATAGGAATTAGTCTAAAGAGGGCTAAAAACAAACAAAAAAGCATAAACATCCATAATATGCAAAATGTGGTTTACTTACTTGATAGAGGGCTATCATATGTAAAGTTAACTTTGGTTATTTGCTTTTTTTAAGTTAAGAAGACTTAAAGAATGTTTAAGCAAACACTAAAGCACTCGGTAATCTCATCTCTTTATCCTCAAAAAAGAGTTTTTTCCCCAAAAGATTGTCTTTCAGCATGTAAACATGTTACATAGTGACAGATGGAGTGTGTATAGTATTTTTGTATTCTATTGCCATTAAATATTTATGAATCTTTGTGTTAATCACATTACCTTTCAAAAGGATGCATACTACTACCAGAAATGAACAAATATATTGGTTTTGCTGTGCCTTGTCAGCATTGGTTGTTAGCTCTAAAATACTTCCTTTTGGAAAAGATAGATACCTGCTTAGCTGCATGTTTTTTTACTATTGTGTAAAGCTGTTTACTATTTTACTAAAGCTGTATTTGATTTATTCTTTTCAGTTGTTCATTTACCATTTTTCACTTGTGTGAATTATTCTTTGTCCATCTTGATGATTTTCATTTAAATTGTAAAGTATTTATTTAGTTTAGTTATTATTAACTTTCAGACCTTTTCCTCAGTGGCATTTCTGAGAAGACTAAGGTTTTTAAATTTTTATTGTAAAGGTAACATATGCACATTATAAATATTGTGGACTGCAGATAAAAGGAAAAAGTGCCTGTTATAATCCTATCACCCTAATGCAACTACTGTATGCTCTGACATTTTCTTCTGGTCTTTTCTAAGTAAATACATTTTAGTTTCAGTCATATTACTCCCACAATGTTTGTTTTCTTTACTTAAGGTGGGAAAATGCATATAATACTTCCGAAGCTATAACTTTAGTTCCTTTTAGAGCTTTAATCTTCACTTGGAGTCTTAAACTTATAAATAAATATTATTTTAATTTCTGGTATCTACGTAACTTTTATTTTTCTTCTTTTTGCTTATCTGAATTTTCCATAATGAACATGTATTACAGTCTTGCAGGGGTGTTGTGAAGATTAAGTGAGAAAAAATATATGGGACTCACCTAACAAAATATCTTACAATTATAAGACCAAGAACAAAGCAGTTCTTTTTGAATAAAGACATCGCAACAACTAAGTCTATATAGGAAATTTAGCAGTCTAGAACCTTGCTGAGAGCATAACATCACCTTTGGGTTTGTTAGAAATGCAGACTCTCAAACCCTACTCCAGATCTACTGGTTCATAATCGCCATCTAACAAGATGTGGAGTAAGAATCTCAGAGCATTGCTTTTAAAACTTGGCTATATATTCACCCGGAAAAACTAAACAAGTATGATGGGATGAGAAGCGGAATCCACATTCTACTAGTCACCACCTGTGCAAAGACATACACCTATGCAAAGACAGCACTACATTGAAAAATTCAGTCAAGTCTAAAGTTACAATGTAGTGTATCTTTAGGGGCTGGGAAGAAGAAACTCCTGTTTCTTGTGGATCTATTTTCCCACATCAAGACAGTGCTTAACAATAATTCCCCTTGAGGAACATATAGATTAAAGTTCTAGAAAATATTTAAAATCTAGCATTCTTCAATTTGGTGCCCTTTTCTCCAATATTCAGATTTAGAAATCACCAAGTATTAATTATATCTTCTACTGAAGACTTAATAAGATAACTAGACTTTGACAAAATAAAAGCTCAGATTGCAACGAAGTCAAGTAAATTCTTTTACTTGATTAAGGTAGTTAGGACAGTCTACACAGTTGATTAAATTTTTACTTCACTTCGTTTTGCAAGTTAACAATCTTAAGCAATAAGTAAAACAAAATCTGTCCTGGTAGCAGAAATAATTTCTAAAAGACATTAGTAGTTTGATAGAAAAAAGGACATATCACTCTTAATGAAAAGACTAATAAAGACAACAAAATGATTTTAACAGGATGATAAATTATGTAACCCCAGCAACCAAGATTATACTTAACACAAAATACATTCTTGTTAAAATTAATGTTAAAACAGAGTCCCAAAATAATCATAATATTATTCGTATCACTGTCACTATTTAAAATTGTTGTGGGAGGTCTAAAAATGCAGAATTCCTTTACACATCTTATGTATATTCATTACATGTTATATACTACATATTACATATTAGCTATATTAGATAATGATTATATACTTCATTCGCAGAAATGGTAGGGTTTTATTTTCGGGTTGTTCTCATCCACTGATTTATCATGATGTATTGATGTTTTAGCTACTACTGCTTGAAATGACATTTTAATATGTAGTAAGGCGTGTCTGTTTTTCCTTCCCCATTAATATAGTTTTCAGGGCCGGGTGCAGTGGCTCACGCCTGTAATCCCAGCACTTTGGGAGGCCGAGGTGGGCGGATCACGAGGTCAGGAGATCGAGACCATCCTGGCTAACACGGTGAAACCCCATCTCTACTAAAAATACAAAAAAAATTAGCCAGGTGTGGTGGCGTGTGCCTGTAGTCCCAGCTACTTGAGAGGCTGAGGCAGGAGAATGGCGTGAACCCAGGAGGCGGAGCTTGCAGTGAGCCAAGATCGCGCCACTGCACTTCAGCCTGGGTGACAGAGTGAGACTCCATCTCAAAAAAAAAAACCACAAAAACAAAAACATAGTTTTCAGAATTTTCTTTGACTTTCTTATTTTTTAGATAAATTTCAGAAATATTGCACCTACCTAACATCTCACTGAAATTTTTATTGAAAATAAATTAAACCAATAAATAATTTATGAATAGGCATCTTCAAAATATTTTCTCTATCTTAAAGTTTTGAAGTTTTTGGTACATGTCACACGCATTCCTCATTAAGATTGGTTCAGGAAGGAGAAGTGCAAGGAAAAACTGCACAGGGGAAACTGCCTCACTCACACATGTAAAACTAAATTTAAGAAGGTAGTATATTCCATATTCAAAACACCGATTATGATCTTACAAGCCAACAGTAGTGTTTTCTGCTCAATCCCAAGTCCTAGTCATCAAATAACAATCCTCCATTAGTGGATCTCACTCAAACAGGAAAAAACTCCTGCGTCAGAACCAACACAGAAATGAGAAATACATAGGAAGAGATGAACTGATCCCATGAACACACACATTACAGTAATATTATCTCTTAGTAAATTATTCAAATTCATTGCTTATTACCCCTTTCCAACTAACTGCTGACAAGCTACATATTTCTGTTCTTGACTAATTTTTTTTGGCCAATTTACCCTCTATGCATTAAAAGTTGTAAAACAAACCAACCAACCAACCAACCTCAACTTGCTTCCTGTACTTGTTTTTGTCGAATTTTTTCACTTTTGCATCACTGGAATTCTCATACTAATGCCATACTAATTGCACTGTGATAGGCAGCCTTTAAGACAGCCTTCAATTACGCCATCCACCTTGTGTAATTCCCTCCTATTGTGTGTTTGCTTCTAACAAATATAGAATATGGCAAAAGGGATGGCATGTCACTTCTGAGATTAGGTTACAAAAAGACTGGCTTCTGTTGTGGTACCCTCTCTTAGTCACTTTAAGGGAAGTCAGCTGCCATGTTGTGAGCTGCTTTAAGGTGAGACACAGGTGACAAGAAACTGAAGTATCCAGCCAACAGCTATAGGCAACCTATGGCTCACCAAGAGCCAAGTGATTAAGCTTGGAACAGATTCTCTGCCAGTCAAACCTTGTGATGACTGCAGCTTCAACTGACCCTAACTATAGGAAGACTATAGCCTCCTGAGATACCATGAGTAAAAGGGCATTCAACTAAACTGTAGCCATATTCCTGGCCCATAGGAATACTAAGATAATAAATATTTATTGCTCTAAACTGCTAAATTTTGGTGTAATTTGTTACATGGCAATACATAACTGCTTGTTTGTTTTTGAGAGGAAATCTTGCTCTTGTCACACAGGCTGGAGTGCAATGGCACAATCTTGACTCACTGCAACCTCCGCCTCTCGGGTTCAAGTGATTCTCCTGCCTCAGCCTCCCAAGTAGCTGGGATTACAGGCACACGCCACCATGCCCGGCTAATTTTTTGAATTTTTAGCAGAGATGGGGTTTCGCCACATTGGCCAGGCTGGGCTCAAACTCCTGACCTTGTGATCAGCCCAACTCGGCCTCCCAAAGTGCTGGGATTAGAGGCGCGAGCCACCGCACCTGGCCCAGTTTTTAAAAATTCTTAAGAATCACTTTATCTACAGTACACTAAATATTTAATAAAATTCATTTTGCAGAAACAAACATCCTACTTACGAGCACTTCTATTTATATTATCTCAACTGAACCTCATAAACAATCCTATACAGTATGTGGTATGTGTAAGAGCACATGTAATTCTGGTTTACACTCTACTTTAGGACTCTATAATTTAATCTAATATATACCTTTCTATATTTCTATATTCAAATTCTTAACCTGTTTATTCCTATAAATCTGTCTGCTTATTTATGATCACATCTTTCACTGATTAGGTTCTTCCCTCCATTCTTAATTTTTTCCCTAAAAAACATCTTAGAAAATACTAGCGGCAATCTTTGGATGGTGTAGTATCTCCTCAAATATTAATATTTCTTAAAGAATGCAGCCTTGAGAAATGGTGCTCATAAACTAAGAAGTAGCCTAAAATCACAAAGCAAATGACAGTAATTCAGAGAAGACAAAGTTTAAATAAAGTTCTCCATCATTTATCTACAAGTCTATTTTTAGCTTGTTTATATGAATTCATTCAGCCCAAACATTTAGTGAGCACCCACCAAGTGCCAGAAATCATACTTGAGACTGACAATAACTGAGATGAGTTAGATAAAGCCTACCACTGTCCCCCCACCGACCTATAAAGAATTCCCAGGCTAGAGGAAGTAGATAATTACAATATGAAAATAATAGGTATTACTAATATATTAAAGTTTAAAAAGAGGGGCAAAATAGTAAGAGCCATCTATAGCAAACCCACAGCCAACATCATATTGAATGAGCAAAAGCTGGGAGCATTCCCCTTAAGAACTGGAACAAGACAAGGATGCCCTCTCTCACTATTCCTACTCAACATAGTACTAGAAGCCCTAGCCAGAGCAATCAGGCAAGAGAAAGAAATAAAAGGCATCTGAATAGGAAGAGAGAAAGTCAAACTATCTTTCCTCATAGATGATAATGATCCTATTCCTAGAAAACCCCACAGTCTCTATTCAAGAGCTCCTAGATCTGATAAACCACGTCAGCACAGTTTCAGGATACAAAACGAAGTGCAAAAATCAGTAGCATTTCTATAAACCAATAACATCCAAGCTGAGAGTCAAATCAAGAATGTAATCCCATTTACAATAGCCACAAAGGAATAAGATACCTAGGAATACAGCTAACCAGGGATGTGAAAGATCTCTACAATGAGAATTAGAAAACACTGCTGAAAAAAATCAGAGTTTACAAAAACGGGTGGAAAAACATTCCATGATCATGGATAGAAAGAATCAATATTGTTAAAATGGTCATACTGCCCAAAATAATTTACAGATTCATTGCTGTTCCTATCAAACTACCAGTGACAGTTTTCACAGAATTAGGAAAACAAACAAACAAACAAACAAAAAAACTTCTAAAATTCACATGGAACCAAAAAAGAGCCCGAATAGCCAAAGAAATCCTAAGCAAAAAGAACAAAGCCAGAGGCATCACACCATCCAACTTCAAACTATACTAAAAGGCTACAGTAACCAAAACAGCACAGTACTGGTACAAAAACAGATACATAGACAAATGGAACAGGTGAGAGCCCAGAAATAAAGCCACACACCTAAAACATCTAATCTCTGACAAAGTTGAAAATAACAAGCAATGGGGAAAGGACTCTCTATTCAATAATAACTGGCTAACCATATGCACAAGACTGAAACTGGACCTCTTCCTTTCACCACATGCAAAAATCAACCCAAGATGGATTAAAGACTGAAATGTAAAATTTAAACTATAAAAACCCTAGAAGAAAACCTAGGAAAAACTCTTCTGGACATCAGCCCTGGCAAAGATTTCATGATGAAGACTTCAAAAGCAACTGCAACAAAAACAAAAATTGGCAAGCTGGATCTAATTAAATTAAAGAGGTTCTGTACAGCCAAAGAAACTATCAACAGAGTGAACAGACAACCTACAGAATGGAAGAACATGTTTGCAAACGATACATCCAACAAAGGTCTAGTATCCAGAATCTGTAAGGAATCTAAACAAAGTAACAAGCAGAGAACAACTCTATTAAAAAAAAAAACGGGCAAAGGACATGAACAGACACTTCTCAAAAGAAAACATACATACCGCCAATAAGCATATCAAAAAAAGTTCAACATCACTAATCATTAGAGAAATGCAAATCAAAACCACAATGAGACACCACTGCACACCAGTCAGAATGGCTATTCTAAAAAGTCAAAAAATAACAGATGCTAGTGAGGCAAAGGAGAAAAGGGAATGCTTATACACTGCTGGTGGGAATGTAAACTAGTTCAGCCACTGTGGAAAACAGTTCAGCAATTTCTCAGAGAACTTAGGGTTGGGTGCAGTGGCTCACCCCTGTAATCCTAGCACTTTGGGAGGCAGAGGGGGGTGGATCACTTGAGGTCAGGAGTTCGAGACCAGCCTGACCAACATGGGGAAACCCCCTCTCTACTAAAAATACAAAATTAGTTGGGTGTGGTGGTGCACGCCTGTAATCCCCGCTACTTGGGAGATTGAGGCAGGACAATCACTTGAACCTGGGAGGTAGAGGTTGCAGTGAGCCAAGATCGCGCCATTGCACTCCAGCTTGGGCAACAAGAGCAAATCTCCGACTCAAAAAAAAAGAAAAAAAAAAAAAGGACTTAGAAGGACCATGCAACCCAGCAATCCTACTGCTGAGTATATACTCAAAGCAATATAAATCCTTCTACCATAAAGACACATGGAAGTGTATGTTCACTACAGCACTATTCACAATAGCAAAGACATGGAATCAACCTAGATGCCCACCAACAGTGGACTGGATAAAGAAAATATGGTACATATACACCATGGAATACTATGTAGCCATAAAAAAGGATGAAATCATGTCCTTTGCAGCAACATGGAGGCAGCTGGAGGCCATTATCTTAAGCAAATTAATACAGAAACAAAAAAATCAAATACTGCATGTTATCTCTTGTAAGTGGGAGCTAAACATAGACCACAGACAGACACAAAGAAGGAAACAAGAGACACCAAAGCCTACTTGAGGGTGGGAGAAGGGTGGAGATCAAAAACTACCTGTCAGGTACTATGCTCATTACCTGGGTCACAAAATAATCTATACAACAAACCCCCTGCGACTCGCAATTTACCCATGTAACAAACCTGCACACGTACCCCCTGGAATCTAAAATAAAGGCTGGGGGAAAAAAGGGAGTGGATAGAAAAGGGAACAATTAATTCTGCCTAAAAGAGACAAGGAAGGCATCAAAGAAAAGATGGAATTACGCTGGAACTTGAAGAATGAACAGGAACTTACTAGGTCCCCTGCCAAGTGGTATTCCAAGGCAAAGGAAAAAAAATCATGCAATGTAAATGAAATTGGTATGGATTCCCTCCAGAAGACTTACAGCTAAAGCTAATGAATCAGCCTCTCACAACTTCATTTCTTTATTAAAAAAACAAAACAAAACAAAATAAAAAAAACCCGAGCATATGCCATATGCTGGGTGCTGTGCTTGGTACTAGAATTAAAAGAAATAAACATATTAAGTCCCTGACCTCAAGGAGGTCAGGAGTCTAACTAAACTTAAGGAGAGCATACATTCATTGTAATTATGTTGACTGAATTGCTCATGGGACTTCCTTCTCTCATCACTTGAGCAAGTCACATTCTTTGTAAGCATCAGTTTCCTAATTTGGAAAGTAGAGATATTATAGCTAGACAGTCCCCTTTGGCCCTGAGGGGACTGGTTCCAGGATCCCTGCAGATATGAAATTCATGGACGCTAAAGTCTCTAATTTAAAATGGTGTAGTATTTGCATATAAAATGCACACCTTCCTGTATACTTTACATCATTAATAGAATACTTATAATACCAAATACAATGTAAATGCTACATAGTTTTTATACTGCACTTTAAATGTTTTTGTATTTTTTTTATTGGTTTCTTTTCCTGAATATTTCCAATCTGTGCTTGGCGGAATCTGCAAATGTGTGACTCTCAAATATGAAGGGCTGATTATACCTCAAGAACTGTAGTGAAGATTAAATAATGCCAGTCAAATATTCAAAATAGTGAGCTCATGACAAATACTGGCCATCATTGCTATTAATATAATCATCATCATCACTAAGAATAAGGCTATTAAAGGCTTTAGCGAAGACTTTTTCTATTTTCTAAATCATAAGGAAGGAACAGAAAAATACTTTTCTGTTTAACTCCTTCTAGATTCTATAAACAAAGTGTAAGAAGTAATAATGTGATTATCAACTAAGGCATTAAGTACCCCTAGTCTGTCATAAAGTCCAAGAACAGTATACTGAAAACAACACCTGATCCATCAGCAGGCAAATCTCTGTACAATACAGGACTGATTTTTGAGTACTAGCAGGTTTTTAACTCTGTGTATATACATGTACTTAAGTAATATTCACCAACTCAAGCAGGAAAGCTTAATTCACTTTGGGGCTAAAATACAAAATCAGGAGGCAAGCATGTCTCTAACACAAAATTTAGAAAGCAATCCTTTGGAGGCAGTCATTTATTTTAAACCTATTTAAAAATTCACTTTTGAAAGGGCACAACAGCCAAAGTTCTGAATGCTTTAAGCTGAATTTCCTTTTACAAAATCCTACTGCTCACCAGGTCAACAAACCAAACTCATTACAACAGTCTGCACTGAATATGAGATTCCCAAAGAAAGGTATAAAACAAAGAAAGCAAATGATATAAAAATTCCACAGAGATGCAATTAAAGATACAATACATATTAATTTGTAAGTACATAAGACAATCACATTACACTTTTTTTTAATGCAGGCAAGACTTAATGCAAAAACAAAAGTCTTCAACATAGAGAAAACAAGAGGTATTAAGTTTTCTTCAACATTTACCCATCCTTCTCTTTAAACTGTAACTTTTTGTCCTAAAACTATTTAAGGGGTTCTCCCATGACTGTCTCTTTCACTGAGTCTATTTGCTTCTGGACCCAAAACTGGATTTCATGAATTTCAAGACCCCATTTCCCAAAGTGAGAATCAAAGAAATTTTGGAAATCACAATTGGGAAATACAGCAGCATTACAACTATGGGCAAATGTTTTGTTTGATTTCCCAAAGCAAAGACTTGAGAGTTTTCTGAAGTAAAATCAAAATCCAATTTTAAAATTCTACTTTAAATCTTATTTAATACAATTTAAAACTCCAAGGAATACTATTAATTATATAATCCACCTAGGAATAAGTTCAAAGGTAGTGGAGAAGCAATATAGTATGCCAATTAAAAGTTAAAGACTAAATTTTAAAAAAAGTTTAAAACTAAGTTTTAGAATCAGAAAAACAGGCCAGGTGTGGTGGTTCACACCTATACCCAGCACTTTGGGAGGCTGAGGTGGGTGGATCGCCTGAGGTCGGGAGTTTGAGACCAGCCTGACCAACATGGAGAAACCCCATCTCTGCTAAAAATACAAAATTGGGTGGGCGTGATGGCGCATGCCTGTAATCCCAGCTATTCGGGAGGCTGAGGCCAGAGAATCACTTGAACCTGGGAGGTGGAGGTTGTGGTGAGCTGAGATCGTGCCACTGCACTCCAGCCTGGGCAATGAGAGCGAAAACTCTGTCTCAAAAAAAAAAAAAAAAAAAAAAAGGAATCAGAAAAACATAGGTTTGATCTCTTCTTCCTCGTTTCAAGCTGTGTAAGCTTGGGCAAATTATTTAACTTCCTACGCCTCAACTGTCTCAAAAATATCTCATGGGTTTCTTCAACAGTATTAAATATGACCATGAATAAGACATAAAGCATTTGATGAATTTTTTTTTAAAGGCAGGATTACACTACCCTTCTCTACATCTATTTTAAGACCTAAAGGTCAGTGATAAGAACAATATTAATGATAATACAGGATACAACTTATTAAACAAGCATACTTTATAGTATATGAAGCATACTTTCAACACTTTATCCTTACTGATCAACAAAATACATAATAAGCTAGCTAGATTTTTACTCTTTATTTCTCTAACTGCTAGTAAGTTTGGGCATCTTTTTATATGTGTATTTGACATTTTAGGTTTGATTCTGGCATTAAGAAACACAGAAGTTTGAACTTGAGGAATAATACTGTAATCTGTTATTTTTTCCTCTTTTGTTCCTAATCAATAGATTTATTTAAATCACAATATTATCTGTATTAACAAAATTCAAATTATTAATCTTACTTCCTTTTGTTTCTTCCTTCCTTGCTTTTTTTTTTTTTTTTTTTTCCCTGTATGACTCAAGCTTTCCAGATGCACTACTGAAAATCACTTACTGACTAGTGGAGTAAAGACTTCAGAAATTACTGACCAATAGAATTTATTTTGCATCCCTATATACACATTGTTAGCAGGCATTTATTTATTTCCGCAACAAATACTCAAGATGCCTCACTATAGGCAAAGCTTACTGCTTTAACTACTGAACCACAATCCTCAAATTTTTAATCCTATGTTACAGCCAGAGCGCTAAATGAAAATGTTGACATAGTTTTTAGTGGATATCGTTTTTCTTCTGAGTTGTCTGATCTTACTTTTCATATGTGCACAAGTTTGTTTAAGTCACAAAGCAGGATTGAGAAAATAAGAAATTTCTTTCTTATAACACTGTTGACATGTATTATTTGGAAAACTGGAGGAGGGCACAATGAACCAAACTAAAGAACATAAACTGTCCCTAGAAAGAAGAGCATGAGTTACAATTAATAAACAAGTTCAGCAAGGTTGCAGGATACAAGATCAATATATAAAAATCAACTGCACTTCCATACCCTAGCAGTGAACAATCTGGAAGTAAAATTAAGAAAGCAATTTCAGGCCGGATGCGGTGGCTCATGCTTGTAATCCCAGCACTTTGGGAGGCTAAAGCAGGTGGATCACGAGGTCAGGAGTTCAAGACTAGTCTGGCCAACATAGTGAAACCCCATCTCTACTAAAAAAACAAAAAATTAGCCAGGTGTGCTGGTGTGCACCTGTAATCCCAGCTACTCGGGAGGCTGAGGCAGGAGAATCGCCTGAACCTGGGAAGTGGAGGTTGAAGTGAGCCAAGATCGTGCCATTGCACTGCAGCCCGGGTGACAGTGCAAGACTCCTTCTCAAAAAAAAAAATATATATATATATATATAAAAGTCTATTCCATTTACAATAGCATTAAAAAGAACACAATGCACAGGAACAAATTTAACAAAAGAAATGCAATATTTGTACATTTAAATCTACAAAACACTGGCCAGGTGTGGTGGGTCAAGCCTGTAATCCCAGCACTTTGGGAGGCTAAGGCAGGCAGATCACTTGAGGCCAGGAGTCCGAGACAAGCCTGGCCAACATGGCGAAACCGCACCTTCTCCTAAAAATACAAAAATTAGCCAGGCATGGTGGCAAAGGACTGTAATCCCAGCTACTCGGAGGCTAAGGAACAATAATCACTTGAACCAGGGAGGCGGACTTTACAGTGAGCCAAGATCATGCCACTGTTCTCCAGCCTGGGCCATATAGTGAGAGTTTGTCTCAAAACAAACAAACAAAACACTAAAGGAAATTAGGGCTTTAAAAAAATGGAACGTCTTCCCATGCCCTTGGATTGTTAAGATTTAATATTATTGTAAAGGCAATACTCCCCAAAATCATCTACAGATTTAATACGACCCCTATCAAAATTGCAGCTGCCTATTTTGCAGAAAATGACAAACATCCTAAACTTCATATGAAAATGAGAGATCCAGAATAGTCAAAACAATCTTGAAAAAGAACAAAGTTGGAGGACTCACACATTTCACTTTCAAACCTTACTACAAAGCCACAGTAATCAAGACAGTGTAGTACTGGCATAAGGACAGACATATGGACTGATGGAATAAAATTGAGAGCCAAAAATAAACTCTTAAATTTACATTCAACTGATTTTTGACAGGGATGCCAAGACCATTCAATGGGAAAGAATAGTCTTTTCAACAAATGGTAATGGAAAATTGGATAAACACATACATAATAATGAAGCTGGATCCCTACCTCATACCTTATGAAAAAGATTAACTCAAAATGGATCAGAGTATTAAATGTAAGTGCTAAAACTAAACACAGGTGTAACTTTTCCTGTCCTTGGATTAGGCAATGGTTTCTTATGACACCCAAAGCATAAGCAACCAAAGGAAAACAATAGAGATCTTTAAAATTAAAAATGTATGTGCTTCAAAGGACACTATCAAGAAAGTGAAAAGACAATCCACAGAATGGGAGCAAATATTGCAAATCACGTATCTGATAAGGAACTTGTATCTAGAATATGTCTAACAACTTATAATTCAACAATAAAAAGGCAGATAACCCAATTTAAAAATGGGCAAAAGAGTTGGATGAATGTTGCTCCAAAGAAGATACACAAATGACCAATAAGCACATAAAAAGGTGTTTAATATCATCAGTCATTAGGAAAATGCAAATCAAAGCCACATAGAGATACCACTTCACACCCTCTAGGACCAATACAATCAGACAGACAATAACAAGTGTTGGTGAGGATGTAAAGACAGTCTAACCTTCATACATTGCTACTACAAATGTAAAATCATGCACCTCTTTGGAAAACAGTCTGACAGTTCCTCAGAGTTAAACATAGTTACCACATGACGTAAAAATTTTACCCCTTTGTACCTACTCAGGAGAAGTAAAAACATGTCCACACGGAAACTTACAAATGAATGCTTATAACAGCATTATTCATAATAGCCAAAAGTTGAAAACAATCCATGCGTCCATCAAGCGACAAAGCAAAAGTAAAATGTGGTATATCCATACAATGGAGTATATTCAGTCCTAAAAAGAAATGAAGTACTGATACATGCTGCAATATAGATGAGCAATTAAAAGAAGCCAGACACAAAAGGGCACATTATTTGATTCCACTTATATGAATACAGAAATCCATAGCAACAGAAGGTAAATTAATGGTTGCCAAGGACTGACTGGAGACAACAGGGTGTGACCACTAACGGAAACGTGGTTTTTTGGGGGGTGATGAAAATGCTCTGGAACTAGAAAGTAATGATGAATGCATAACTTTGTGAATATACTAAAAATCACTGAGTTTTACACTTTAAAAGGGTGAATTTTACGGTTTATAAGAGTGTGAGATATTTTCCAAACCTCTTCAAACCAGTCCAGATGAGCTACACCAGTTATCAGCAAACACTTGCTACAAGCCTGTTGCAGGTAAGACACCAAGCACCACAGGCAGACTGTGTCCTCTAAGAGTTTATAATCTGACTGAGAAGACAAATAAGGTAAAAATAAAACAAAATAAAGTTTAGCTTGATATACAGTAAGAAAATGTGACAAGCTAACATATAATTTCTATAACTCCTACACACAGGTACTGCTAGAAAAGATCAAGTGAACTGGGGCAGGAGAAAAGGTGGAAAGGATTTTAAGCTTGAAAATAATCCACAGAGGATTCTGATATGCCACCTCCCCGCAGTGGGGGGAAAAAAACCATAAGATCATGATAGAAAGAAAGTATGATTTGGATAGATGGATAAAAAAGGAGGTAAATGTTTTGATCAAAAGGTGTGAGGTAGGAAAATACAAAACAAGTTATCAAAATAGAGCTATCAAAGTGCATAGGATATATTTGTATATATGATTATATGTATATATGTATTTTTATATACATGTATTTTTGAAAGTACATACATGACAGTATAGTATAGTACAATACCTTTGGACACATAATTAACTTTAGATATTAGACAAAGGTTAAATCAAACTTCTCATATAAATAGAGTTTTTTTTGGATACTTCACTTTATCTGCGGTTTCTAGCTAAGCTGTGTTACTAAGGAGTACTTATCATATTTCAATATCAGATGAACTTGAGCTAATTTGATTACTTTTTCTTTGCTTCTTATCAAATACCTTCCTTCCTAATAATCCATTAGAAATGTCACAAATTAGCAGATTTTCATTTGGAAATATATTTGAGAAGGATATATTTTCCATCAAATCAGTAGAAAGGCAACTATGAACTAATAAAGAAGAAGTATTTGCTGAGGACTTAGTGTGAACACATAGGCATGGTTTATATTTTTAAGTAGTGTGTTTCTAACAAGATTCAATTTGACTTTTGAGCAAACTTTTAAAATATAAGACACCTTTAGGAACAGATAGGTCAGTTCACAATTTCTAATTTTACTTGAAGTACTGCTGGTAGGCTGTACTGAATTTTTTCTACCAAATTCATTTACACTATCTCCTACCCTAACTTCTTTCCTCAATTCTACGTCCTCGCTAGTATCCAGCAACTCCTCCTCCATTCTTCAGAACTAAACACATCTCACCATTCTCATTTTTTTAAAAATCTAATTCGCTAACTCTGCTCACAGGATTCCTTGCTCCTTTATGCCTCACAGATGATGTTTTTATAGAATACAAAAAAGAGAGAGATCTTTTAGGTAGCCATGTAAAATTCAGGAGGAAGACTCAAAAAAAGTCCATATCAAATATCTAGTATTCATTGCTGAACACACTGCAGTTATTCAATTCTTACTGAATGATTGAGAAGTCTAAGGGAACACAGCTAAAAGAGAAACTTAAAAATTTACATCTCCAAAAAAGGATTAAAGTTTGAAAAAAAAAATCCCTAGGTGATTCTGATATGCTACCTCTTAAGCCAAAAAACAAAATGAAGTACATTTGTTTAAGTATACTTAGAACCTTGGAAAGTACTAATTTTCATTTTGGCAGTATGTCACCTGGTCAGTTATTTTGGATACATCAGTTTGACTGCTTTATAACTGTTCCTGCATGTAACAATTCTAAAAAGCTACTGCCATTTTAAAATTTATTTTAAAAGCATCCCTTTAATTATATTTGTAAAGATAATCCCTTCATGAACAAAGTAACATAGTTCTCACTACAAGATTTCATTATAGTGTATGTATGGATTTAGTATAAAACTAACTGAAGAGGCAGTCTTCAGATGAGGCTGGATAAACAAATGCACCAGAAAGGCCCTAAGAGAACTTTGCACAATAGAAAATAGTTATTAAAGAACATTCATTATGTTATTCTAAGCTCACAAGAATATAGTCAATATACTAGAAAACAAAGCATTAAAAAGAGATAGTATTATAGTAATTTAATCAAGTAAGATTATAATCCACCATGCTACTTTTTTATATTATACTTTAAAGTTCTAGGGTACACGTGCACAACGTGCAGGTTTGTTACATATGTATACATGTGCCATGTTGGTGTGCTGCACCCATTAACTCGTCATTTAGCATTAGGTATATCTCCTAATGCTATCCCTCCCCACTTCCCCCACCCCACAACAGTCCCTGGTGTGTGATGTTCCCCTTCCTGTGTCCAAGGGTTCTCACTGTTCAATTCCCACCTATGAGTGAGAACATGTGGTGTTTGGTTTTTTGTCCTTGCAATAGTTCACTGAGAATGATGGTTTCCAGCTTCATCCATGTCCCTACAAAAGACATGAACTCATCCTTTTTTATGGCTGCATAGTATTCCATGGTGTATATGTGCCACATTTTCTTAATGCAGTCTATCGTTGTTGGATATTTGGGTTGGTTCCAAGTCTTTGCTATTGTGAATAGTGCCGCAATAAACATACGTGTGCATGTGTCTTTATAGCAGCATGATTTATAATCCTTTGGGTATATAGCCAGTAATGGGATGGCTGGGTCAAATGGTATTTCTAGTTCTAGATCCCTGAGGAAATCGCCACACTGACTTCCACAATGGTTGAACTAGTTTACAGTCCAACAACAATGTAAAAGTGTTCCTATTTCTCCACATCCTCTCCAGCACCTGTTGTTTCCTGACTTTTTAATGATCGCCATTCTAACTGGTGTGAGATGGTATCTTATTGCAGTTTTGATTTGCATTTCTCTGATGGCCAGTGATGAGCATTTTTTCATCCACCGTGCTACTTTTAACCCTGATTTAACACTGGAGAGATCTTCTAGGTCAGCTGTAAAAGTCATTTCCAAATAATCATTAGTACAATTTGACCAAGCCACTAAATTTTTCAATATCCATTCCTTTTAAAATGTGAAAGGTGATACAGGTTTTGGTACACTATATTTTTACTCACAGGCAGCCAAAACTGATTTAACTTATATTCTACTCTCATATGCCCACATGAAACTTGGGAATCAAGGATATATCCTTGACTGTTTTCATTCTCTCTTACCCAATCTACCTACATAGAATCACTAAACTATAACCAGATTAACTCTTTAATATTTGTTATGGGTTTCCTTCGCTACAATCCCCCTATCTTAATTGAGGACCTCAACACCTACTGGCCTCCTGAGCCTCCCTTTTCCTGCCTACTATCCAAAAATTTTTTTGCATATGCATAAAACATACTCCATTACTAAATAACTTCCTGGCTTCTCGACTTTAAAATAAAACACAGAATTCTTAGTAAGGCATATCCACTCCTTCATAATCTGTAGCCTGCCCCTCTCTGTAGCTTCAGACCTTTTTGGCATGCCCCTTTTCCAGCCTATGTTCTAATAATCTAAGCCATCATCAGTTTCCAAAAATCAAATTGTTGGCCCAGACTCCACAGTATGACTAACAGCCTTCAAAACTTAGTTTGCATATCTACTAACCATCACACCTAGGAGGGCTCCTGACTTACTGCACCTCACCACACTAGTCTAAATTAGGTGACCACCCCTACCACCAGTGCTCCAACTGCACCTTGTTTATCCTGATCATAGCACTTAGATATTGTAACATCATCTCTGTTTACCTGTCTATAAACTGTATTAGACTATAATATGGGTGGGCTGAAGTCTTTTATTTCTTTTTCTTTTTTTGTTTTTTGAGATGGAGTCTCGCTCTTTGCCCAGGCCAGAGTGCAGTGGCGCTATCTTGGCTCACTGCAAGCTCTGCCTCCCGGGTTCATGCCGTTCTCCTGCCTCAGCCTCCCAAGCAGCTGGAACTACAGGCGCCCGCCACCGTGCCTGGCTAATTTTTTGTATTTTTAGTAGAGACGAGGTTTCACTGTGTTAGCTAGGATGGTCTCCATCTCCTGACTTCGTGATCCGCCCGCCTCGGCCTCCCAAAGTGCTGGGATTACAGGCGTGAGCCACCGCGCCCGGCCTGACGTCTTTTATTTCACCATCTGCAATGCCTTAATAGCTCCTGAGAAAAGACATAGGAATCACTCAGTGTTTGATGTACAAGAGAATGAATATGAGATTATGACCATGCTCACATCACACTGGGTATTTCACATTTCAAATATTAAGACTAAGTAATGGGTCTTACCTAGACATTACTTTTCTTTTTACATTCCAATCTACAATATCCTTACCACTTTATTTCTGCAGAAAAGCACTTTCTTGCTTTGTTCTGACTAGTCCATGAAATCTCAAAAGCTGAGAACCTCTTCAGTTTACAGTTGAAGACATGGGCTTGGGTTAAGAATTGGCCTAAATGCCACTTGGCTAATAGCAGTTTAGATCCCATGCTAATTTTACTACATAATACCTCGAAATGATATACACCGTTTGAAAAGCCACAACTGTTTATCATCAAGAGGTTAAAAATATATAGTAAAAAGAGACCATAGGCACAATAGTGGGAAAAGGGAGCATTTAAATGACCTAATAATATTCATAGGAAGTGTGTATTCTATATGAAAAATACAATGAATCTACTGAATGAATTAAGATGTGAATGAAAATAAAGATTATAGCAGAATAAAATTAGTTTTGGAAATATATATTAAAGGCCATAAAAATGTTCAAACCTTTTGACCCAACTTCCACTTACAGGATTACTTCCACTTAAGAGATTCTACTCTAAGTGAATAAAGCCCCTAAAGGGGGAAAAAACTACATATAAAGATGTTCACTGCCTCATTATTTATATAGAAAAAAAGTAAAAGCAAAACATACGCAAGAATAGAATGAATAAATTATGGTTCATCCACTGACAAAATACTGGGCAACATTTTAAACAATTATGAACATTATATAGAAAACTAGGAAAATCTTTATGATCCAACGTTAAAAGAGGAATAAATTTATAGCATTAATATATGTATTTAACCGTAATTACATTCATTATAAATATTTTTATGTAAAAATTTAATAGGAAACTTAGTAGGAAAAACTTAAAATTTGATATTTTTCCCATTTCCCAAACAGCATGTAGTTTTTTTTTTTTCACATTGGTTCTACAATTGAAAAAAAATTAAGAAAAGTCTTCAACTTTGAAGCTCTTGAAAATTTTTAAGTTCTAAATTCCACAGCTTAAGCTTAACATATCAGGAAACTATATGTAGTTTTGGCTTCCAAGAAAATAAAGGAATGGATTGTTACTGAATTATAAAATTTTTATAAAACACACTAAAACTGTGGTGTTTATCTTCCAGTTTAAAATATCAGAATCATAAGAACCATATGATAATCAGAGTAGATGGCAATGTGGCTCAACAGCTAGGTAACTAATTATTAGAGATTCAGATACTGAACTTCATACTAGGACAGTTACAAGCTTATTGTAAATTATATGTGATTTTAAATTCTAGTTTTTAGACATCCTCATATGAATACGGAGGACAGTGCAGTGGCACCCTGACATATACTAAGAAACATGAGTAATTGGAAAGATTGAAGAACTGTAAGAAATACCTCTTTCCCAACACCTCCTCCCAGTTCTTAATATGAGTATCTGGATTATGCAGATCATTTTAGCCCCAAGCCAACAATTAGTTCTTTAGCAGTGAACATGGGGGTTCAGAAGTAGAGCCAGAGTGGAAATAAGAGTAGAAAGAACTCAAAACACTTCTGTATACAGATCTTTCTCTTATCCAACTAAACAAACCTTATTGTCCAGATAAAAATAGTTAACTAAATTACACCAATTCTTTGCTGTCAATGTTGTCCACCATTTCTGGGTTTCATGTTTTCTTTCCTCTATAAAACTTGCTCAGTATTTAGCAAGCCCCACCCATCTTCTGTCACTCTAATTAGTCCTATGTCCCCAAACTGAAAATATATTCAAATTCATTTATTCAACAATTGTTTGTTGAGTGCTTACTATGTGCAAGCCACCAAAGGGATCCAATGACTACCAAACTGGGTCTCCCTTCAGCCTTTGTAAACTGCCTTTAGATTGATTCTATTCATTCCAAAATATGGTACTTGGCACTAGAGCAAAATATAGCACATATTACTTCTTTAGTTATAAACTCTAGATATAGCGAAGAAAATGCTTGCTTTGTTTTTCAAGGCAGCATTACATTTTAAAATGCCCTTTACAAAAGATGCGCTCAGGATTATTTAAACTAATAATTTCAAGCAGACCCTTTGGCTCAAACTGTGGGCTGGAAGGGTAATTTCTTATTTTAAGGAAGAAATATCATAAAGTTATACAAAACCATGAACATTAATTTCCAAACTCACAAACAAGCAATACTGTACAACACATCTAACTCCTGTCATTAAAAATATGTGCATGCCTAGCACCTGAATGGTATCATATCCCACAGCATTTCTTTAGTTTTCTGTTGTTTGCAATAAAAGTGAAAATGTTATTTAAGTAAACTTGTTTCCACAGTATAGGAAAGTCAATTCAAAAGTCCTTCCTTTAACTTTCCTTATACATTCCCATTTTCTCCTCTACCCTGCTCCAAAACACATAAACACGAAGTATTGAAATGAATATACAACTCCATGAAATGCAGTATTCTAAAAGCAAGAATGAAAAGATAAAAAATGAGTTAAAAAATGAGTTCAAGTCTTCCAGCTGATAAGCTGGGCTGTAAGTCAAAAGTCCTAAATTTTAGATATAACAGAACACAGTGACATTTAGGCTATATAGTATCACTGTTACTAAAGATTACACCTTAATTTTAAATACCAGAGCCCAAGCATAGAAGCAAAAAGTATCCAATACTAAATACATATTACTTTCACAATTACTGCTAAATCTTTCTTAAAATACTAGAAGTTATTAAATCTGAGAAAACTGTATGTTCAGGACCTCTCACAGAATCAAAACATTGGGGGAGGGGTAGATTCAAGTGATAATTCAGGGAAGTGTTACAAATGTCAGAACTGGGTGAATAACTGAACTGGAAGTATGGTAAAGAAGTGTCAAGGATTATCCCAAATTTCTACTTTAGGTAAATGAGTTGATAGTGAAAACATTAACCTACTTCATGTATTTTTTAATAGTTTTCTTTCTTTGGGTGACAGGTCAGAGTAAGGAAGAATTAAGGGATGAGTTCAGACTTACATACTATCGAATTTCTGTTATTCGTGGGACATCAGGAGGTACCTGGTAGACAGCTGGATCTGGCTCAGAAGAGAAATATATTCTGGAGATAGATTTGTGAGTCATCAGCATACAGGTAGCATGTAACAAGTCATGTGAATAAATGAGATCAACAGGAAGAACAGAAATAAGTTTGAAGCACCTCCTGGAGAATACAAATATTTAAAGGGGTAGGTAGAGGAGCAAGACCTAGCAAAAGACTTAAAAAATGGGAGGTCAAAGACATAAGCAAACAACAAGAGAATATCCCAGAGATGAAGCTGTTTCAAAAAGGAAAGGGTTGGGGGAAAGGTGGTCGAATAAAATGTCCAGAAAATTACTCTTTTCTCATTATCTGCCCCCAATTTTCAGTAAAGGGCACTGCTTTTCTAACTTTAATCATTGGAAGAGAGGCTGTGACTGTTATTCACTATAATCTATGCTCTTTTTTTTTAGCACAAACTTACAAACACTAAACCTAAAGCAAATGTAAACTCAAGTTTTTGGTGTTACTGCACCATCCCTCATTTTTTATTCTAGTTTCTATGTGCTATATGTTCAAAATGCAAGATGCTACCTATTTTAATTATGAAAAAGAGAGTAGGTCTATTTCACATGCTTGGTAGAGAATTAAACAGCATTTACTAATATAAATAAATGCCATATAATAATGTCAATTAGACTAGATTTGGGGGGTGAGGGTTAAACAGGTAAGTAAAATTTGGGGGGCGAGGGGTAAAAATGAGCAAGTAAAATGTTCAATAATAAGGCAGCTGCCAAAATCTGAGAGAAATATCTACCACTGTTCAAAGTACTATTTTTTGATAATACTCTTTCGTAAGAGCTTCACCAAAGTTAACAATTTTAAACTTCAGTCATTGACAAACTACTGATACATAGAACATGAATGAATCTCAGCTTTCTGCTAAATTAAAAAAAAAGACATAAAAGGCTATATATGATTCCATTTTTATATTCTAGAAAAGGAAAAACTATAGAGACAGAAACCAGATCTAGTTGCCTCGGGCTGCAGTAGGGGCAGGAAACTGATTACAAAGGGATACATGGGAACTTTTGGGGGTAATGGAAATATTCTGATTGTGGTGGTGGTTTTAAGACTGTGTATGTTTGTCAAAACTCATCAAACTGTACACCCAAAAGACTGAGTTTTACTGTATAAATTATACCTCAATACACCTGACATATTAAAAAAATATTTCAGTCATCAGATAACTATTTTAACTGAATAGCCTATTTTCCCCCAATGACCTCTGAACATTTTATGGGCCTCCTGCTCCCCAAAGGGTACCCTGCTTCTGCTGACTTAATGTCTCAGAACTTTGGTGTCACTGGTCTCAGACACCACTCTGCCATCCACTATCCAGCGGGTGGTGGTCTTTTGGATAGTTTGCATGGAGTTGCTGCTGTCCAGGGCATCATCAAGACTGAAGTTCTTGCCATCTTCAAGCAGGCGGTGGTAGGTGGCGCTCTCAGCCTGCAGCTTGACCTTGATGTTCAGCATGGTCTCGTACTCCTGGGCCTGGTGCTGCCCCTCTGCCTGGGTCTGTGCCAGCTCTGACTCCAGGTGCAGCAGGATTCTGTTGAGCTGCTCCACCTGCAGAGCATAGCAGGTCTCCACCTCCCTCAGGCTGTTCTCCAGAAGCTGGCCTTCAGATTTCTTATCAAGTCCAGATGGATCTCCAAGGACTGGACCGTATGTCTCAGCTCCGTGAGTGTCATCTCAGCAGCTCCGACCTGCGCGGACTGAGTGGTGACCACTGTGGTGCTCTCCTCAATCTGCTGAGACCAGTACTTGTCTAGCTCCTCTTGGTTCTTCTGAGCTAGCTCGTCGTATTGGGCCTGTATGTCTGCCATGATCTTGGCGAGGTCCTGAGATTTGGGAGCATCTACCTTCACGGTCAACCCAGAGCTGGTGAGCTGGGCTTGTAGGCCTTTTACTTCCTCTTCGTGGTTCTCCTTCATTAAGAGCAGCTCCTCCCTGAGAGCCTCGATGTCTGTCTCTAGCTACAGCCAAGTGACACTGGTGTCATCAATGACCTTGCAGAGCCCACGGATGTCGTTCTCTACAGACTGGCACATGGCCAGCTCTGTCTCACACTTGACTCTAAAGCCATCAGCAGCAAGACAGGCATTGTCAATCTGCACAACAATGCAGGCATTGTCCACAGTATTTGCAAAGATCTGAGCCCTCAGATCCTCGATGGTCTTGAAGTAATGGCCCCAGTCTCTGACCTGGGGTCCCTTCTTCTCCAGGTGCTCCCGGGTGTTGCTCTCCAGTCTCTGGCTCTTGGTCTCTAGGCTCCTCACTCTGTCCAGGTAGGAGGCCAGGTGGTTGTTCAGGCTTTGGAGGGTCTCCTTGTTCTGGATGCCTCCCATTCCTGCCAGACCCTGGGCCATCCACTTGGCCAGGCCCCTGGACCCCAAGCCGCCGCGGAAGCTGGTGGAACAGGACACGGAGATCCGCGAACCAGAGCCCCTGGCGCCTGCATAGACGCTGGCTGCACTGCTGACCAGTCAGGCACCATAGCTGGGTGGCTGGACGGAGCCCAGGAACCAGCAGTTGGTGGAGAAGGTGGAGCAAGTGGTGAAGCTCATGCTGTCCAGGGAGGAGAGCGAGAGGACAGGACTCAGGCTTTGCTGACCCTGAATAGCATTTTTTATGTGCTGTAACGTATTTCTCATTATTTAACTTATCTGATTATATATAATACTTAAATTGGCAAAAAAAAAAAATTAAAACTGCAATAAATCCAAAGATTAAAACAAGAAAGTATTTAGATACTTCACCTCTTGCAATACTCCAGTATCTTACTCCAATTATACTGCCTAAGGAATCAGAACGAAAAACCCTTCCTGTACTTCACGATCCTCATTAACAGCTTAAAAAGGAACTTTAAATTTTTCTTTATTTTTATAAAGTTACGTATGTATTGTTAGGGATATATGTAAATAAAATATTCCTACCCCCAAAGCAAGAAGCCCTCAAGGACACAGCTCTACCTAAGAAAATTATATTTTGAAAATAAGAGAAATGTACTTGCCATTCACTAATCTTAGATTTAAAAACATACCTTTAAGAAATACCACATGGCTCAATTCTAACTAAACAACAAATATATATTGAATACCTAAAACAGGAGCAGCACTGTGATGATGTTATAGACATATAGATGAAGATAATACAAAATCTCTTTGCTTTCACAGAGCTGATGGTTTAGTATGGCTGACGAATATAGGAACAAATTACTTTATCAAGAGATACAAGTAAAAAACTGTACAAATGCTATGAAATGGAATGATCAGGGAAACTTTTGTAAAGGCAATGCTTTCTCTTTCTCCTCAGAAAAAATTTCTGGTCCTTGAGCTGACATTTTGAAAAGTAATATATGTCTATAGAAGTGGGAACAATACACAAATATATATTTTCATGGTTAATGTCAATGCTTTTCTACCAGCAATCTATTTTGAACTTAGGAAGATCTCAGAATTTGAGGCCTCTGAAACTGCTCTGGGTTTCATCAGGGAAAGTAACACATTACAAGATCAACCACATTAACAACAAATACCTGTATTAGCCACAGTATGTAAAAATTTGCTTTGGGGGAGATGAAATGGACATTGATAGTGAAAGGAAGAGATACATAAAAAAAAGGAAAGAGAAAATAGTAAAAAGATTAGTAGAGTTAAATAAAAGCGTATGTCATGTGTGTCTTTCAGGATAACTTGAAGGTAACGTTATGGAATAAATACTAGTTTCCAAATTCTTTTCTTAAAGGGGAAAGAATCAGTAGTTTTCAGGTCATGACATTTCAGCTTTCAATCTTAGAGCTTTCTGAGGTATACGCAGAACCCTAGGAAGAAATTTTTTCATGTGCATCAATTTTAAAGAATAGTATTAATAAAAAATAAATAAATAATAAATGGAGTTATGCCCAACTTAAAACCATGTAAAACTTCAACTTGGTCATTACCAAAAAAAAAAACTGAATTACATAGAGCATACACTCAGCCGATCGATGTCTTTAGCTCAAAACTGGCAACCCACAATCTGATTCAAATAAAGACAACTAAAGGCAGGTTTTAAAATACTGAAAGGGTTGACAAGTAGCAGTGTTGAGAAAACTCTGTAATGTATTTCCTCACCAGGATTAAAGGACATTTTTGCTTTACAAATACCAAATTAAATATCATAAATATCAATCATAAAGACTAATATTTTAAAAGTATAGTCAGAATTTAATAATTTATTAGTGTTTTAGACATTTGTTAGTTTTAATGTATCTAGAATAGTATTTTTTCAATAGTGCTCATATAAAAATAACTGTGCATTTCACCTGCATAAGTGACCCAAATATGTTAATTCTAACAAAAGGAAATCCAGCATTTTAAAATTATGTCACAGCTTCTGCATTTCTCAGGAGAGGCAAAAGTATATATATAATTATTTTAATAAATTAATATTGCTAATTTCTGAAAAAGTTTTTCTTTTCTGTCAAAGGAGAAATATGTACAAAAGAGAACTCAAAGGAAATTGGTATATCCATGTTAAGAGATATGTCACACATGTAAGATGGCAAAGCAATTTACCTACATGAATTATTTTGAAAATTCAATGCATTCTTGGGAATTTTTTTAATGCTTAATATTATTAAAAGTAACAAGAGTCACAATAAAATCATAAAAATACAGTTAATCTATAAATTAGCATGACTGATCTTTTTTTAAAATTTCAGTATTGTTATAGCCTGAGAATAGCTTTTGCCAAATTTTCTAAAGCTACTTATTCCACAGATACCTACATTTAATATATTCCACAGTACCTGCATTTAAAAATCAATATCCTATTTATATGCATATTTGAATATACAAACATTTTGTGTACTATACATGAAGTAAAGTAACAAGGTGGTTTTTTTTTAAAAAAAGACTATAATCAAATAATGAATCAGCTATAACTGATCAAAACATTTTAGAATTACTCTTGTAAGCTCCACAAGAAAAACAGTGTCACTAACTTCATAATCAAGGCTACCCTTTCACCAAAAATTGTATTATAAATTTTGAAGAGCCAGGGTGGTAGAATGTAAAGAATAGAGGTTTTAGAATTAGATACATTTTAGCTGGAATCCTACTTCTAACACTTGCTTGGTTTGCTACCCTGAATAAGTTTCTTAAGCATGATGAACCTCAATTTCCTCTGTAAAAAGAGAACAGTATCACTAACTTCACTGAGTAGTTGGGTGGTTCAAATCATGATACACAGTATCGTGGTTAAGGCTTATGGGTAAAGTATCAACTCTGAAATCCTTTCTCCACTGTCTTGAACTTATTAGTTGTGTGATCTTGGGCTAGTCACGTAATCATTCTATATCTCAGTTTTCTCATACAACTAACTTCAATTTCATATTCAACTTTTCAATACCTTGAGGAACTGAAAAACCTTTTCCCTCGCACAGTTTCTGTCACATGGAAACATTCAATAATACTACATATTACAAACATAAAGCACTCAACATAGTGCCAGACACAAAAAAAATCCCTAAACTAAGTTTCAAGTGATGTTGTACAGTATCTAAAACTCAAATTCACCCCAGAAAATAAAGATTTGTCATAAAGATGAGAAAAAGACTATTTCAAACGTGTTAAAGGTATTCACAAAAGGAATTCCTATAAGGTTGTATGTAATGGCAACAGTTCTGGAATAAGCGCACAACCTCCCAAGTTGATGACTATAATGATCAACATTCTCTGGCTATAAAAATACTGAAACTTTACAAAATGATCAGTCATACTAATTTATAGATCTAGCTACTATCCTACAATTGGTCATATACATTTCTATGAATGAAATGACTCTCTAAAGCTGAACTTTGTCTAACAACAGATGCTTTGACAAACATCTTCAACTCAATATAAAATACTTCAAAGAACTAAAAGCTTCACAGACTGCTTAACAAAAATTGTTTTAAATACAAGATGGTAAAGAGTTATTGATTTTTAAAAGTATTATAAATACAGAATATATAGCCTGAATTCTATTTCAGCTTCTTTGCCTGAAGTACACAATTTTCTTGACTAAGTGACTGGCAAGTATCACATCAACTAACACCCAAAAGATAATATTAAAATTTCATTGAAACTAGATACATAGAATCCTGAATCCATAAGAACAAATGTAAATCAGACTGATCATTTACTAATTGTAGGACCATGGGCAGTTTTCTAAACCTTTCCAGCCTCAGGTTCCTCATCTGTACATTGTAGATAATTATTGTTTCTACTTTTGGGCATGTTAAAAGATTAAATGAGATATTATGGGGACAGACTTAACTCCTGGCAAATAAGTCCTCAAAATCTTAGCTGGCAATGCTACATCAAGCAATGATCTCTCCTAATGATATAACTTTGGGAATAGAAAAAAATATGCCTTAAAACATAATGCAACTTGACAAAACTCAATTCAACAAAACTGACTCCAGATTTACACCAAAAAAAAAAAAAAAAAAAAAGAATTACAAGACAAATACCTAAAATTACTTTTATTACTTAATTTATTTGGGCAAAATATTCTAAGCACATAAAATACCCTTTAAAATTACAATGATGGCCTTAAGAGACATGGAGTTTAAAATTCCTTTTAAATCAACCAGAAACACTAAAATCCCACTCTATTTTCATACCAGGAAAATACAACCAAGAAACAGGTATCCTCTCTCTCAAAGACAAGAAAAATGCACTTTGAACTTAGATAATTGAAAAAGTAACAAATGGTATCAGTGTCAGCACTGAGCAATACCTAGCTTCAAGACCAGAGCTCACACATTTCTTAAAGCAACATAATCTAAGAAAACACTAGTGTCAGGGAATCCCTTATCCTCCGGCTGACTTACTACATGAATCTACACAAATCATATGGTCTCTTAAGTGTCAAGTATTTCATCATTAAACGGAAATCATGCTGGTCACTTCTCTCACAGGGATATCAGAATATTTTTAAATGAACTCAGGTCACCTTGAAAAAGGACTAGTTTTAAAATACAAAGAATTATTATAAATGACAACTGCTGAAAAAACGAAAAACTTTGCTTAAAAAGTCCATCTTAAAACAATTTTTAAAGGCTATATAAGACCATAAATTACCACCAAACCTAACCTAGTATGCTCAGGATATTAAAATAAGCATGTTCAACTGAACAGTTAATTGTCAGGCTTCTATAAAGGTTCCTAGTCAATTATTTCCCATTCATTTTTATGGCAAGTAAATGTGATAAACAGAATTAAAGTTACATTTCTCTAAAAGGAATTACTGTTTACCTCACACTCCCTAATCACTTCACATAAAACTGAAATCTTAATTTAAAATTTTAGAATTTCTTCCAAATTATGCTTTTCCTAATAAGCACCAGAAAGGAGGATTAAATGAAATTAAATAAAACTCAAACTCCTGGTTTTTATTTACTCTTATATTATTAATTACTACATCTTATTTTGAGAAAGTAAAAATACCACAACGGGGTATATCAAACATGTAACACAGATATGTTCAAATATTTCTATGACAGTTTGATGATGGATTGGTACCAAAAAATTAAATATGAAATTAGTTGAAGAAGCCTTAGAAAATACATTTTTCGGCTGCAAGTAAAGAAAATTTTGTATTGGTATAGCTTTGCTCATATTTTTGAAATTTAATAATGATTACTATGAAGAACCAAGTTTACTGCCATAGTAAAAACTTTCACTTTTCATCCCTAAAAAGAATCTCAAGTAGACAGTTTTTCTTTTTTCAAGTAATGTATAACTTTTCCTTAAAAGCAGAAAATATTATAATGATCTCTAGAACAGGTTCAAAAATGTTCTCAAATAACTTTAGTAAACAAATTGTTGAATAACTTTAAAAAGGAAGCATCCTATATACACTTCTCAAACATTGAAAATTATCTATTTAATGTTCAACTCTGATTTACTTTCATTACTTGAAATCTCTTTTCAAGTAACAAAAGTTATTGACAACTCTTCAGAGTTAAGAGAAACAATAAGCGACATTGTTGAAATTTCCTTTAGGTGTATGAGAAAATATTTCTCCAAATAATATAACTAGGATTATAAGGTTACTGGAACACTTCTGATTTCTCCTTTCACTGAATTTTAATTTTTAATGGAAATAGATGATTAGCCACTAGTGAATATTCCAACCAACAGAGGGGAAACAGAACACTCTACACTCTTTAGGGAAACAAACTATTCTCTCCAACTAGGTTATCAGAGATTTAAAGTTCAAGTTTAAATTTTACAATTTGAATTTTACACAATGTTTTCTCCTTTAAAAATGACGTATTTAATTGGTTTGGACCAAACAAAACATATTTTTAAATTTAAAGAAATGTTTATGCTATCATAATGAAAGCTATCACACAACCTATATTACTCACAAATTACTAAATATGTAGAATTGGGAAAATAAGTTGGGAAGAACTAATTCACTATAACAATTCCAAAGTCTCAGGAAAAAAAAGAATCAATCACATAAACCCATCTCTAACACACTTATTCAAACATCTGCATAAGACAATCTCTAAAAATAAGTTGCTTCAGTTCGTGAAAATTAAGCAAGCACAACTCCTCTATTATCTTTAGTAAAAATATGTTTATCCCTTGAAATAAAAGTTGTAGAGACAATCACAGGAATATATGAAGGCCTTTTAAACATTTATAATGAAGCCCTTACCACCTCCATCCCCCAAAAAGCAAACCCTCTGCTTTCTTAAGATGTGAACTATTCCTCCCGTCTGCATTCCCTCCCTGGCATGCCCCCCACTCGCACACCCCCCCACCCGCAGTAGGCCTGAGGCCCCGTAGCAAACAGTGTCTAACAGGAGCAGGCAGCACAAAGACAGGAATGGGAGATTAGTGGGAGGGAGGGAGGCCGGGATTGGGGCTCAGCAGGAGCTTCAGGCTTTTTAAAATTCAAACTGCTCCCTGACCAATACAAATCACGGACACGCTACTGACTACTACACGGATTTATAGCATTAAAAACAAGCCTAGTACGTGACAGCTATATTAACTTCATTCTTTTAAACATTCATCCGTACGTTTGCAGGAAATGTGAAACAATTTATTGTAACCAGGACGCTAAACTCAAAAATAACCTCCACAAAATAACTTATTCTACAGTGACAATAATTTAATGACACAAAAAATATGAACCAATGTAACAAACACTAGTAAAACAAGGGATTTCGCTGAGCAGTGCTGCTTCATTTTAACCAATGAAAGTTTTCCTTCAGCGAATATGAAACAAAATATCAAAACGTGTAACCCAGGTACTCTTTTCTAGCAATTTGCCTGACTGAGGAATTTTAAATTGGTGTTTCCCCCTTATACCAACCTACATTACGAACGCCTCCATAAACAAGCTCGAAACACTTAACTTACTCATGAACTAGAACTTGTCAAGTTAGAACTGATATTTTTCTCCAGCATTTACAGATACATTTGACCTATTAAAATGACACCTCTCTCATTACACAGTCAAACATCATGGCACAAACAGCCAATGACAATCCTGGGACCTCAAGAAGAACTGCCCTGACATAAAAGGATGGCACCTTCTACAATTTTTTAACCTCCCAAGGATTTTAAGTATAACTTAATTTCTTTTTTGGAAAAAGAAAAGAAAAGAAAAGAAAATTGGTTTTACCCGTATCTCAGCACAATTCTCAGAACACTTAAAATTCTTTGTATGCTCCTACACGTTTTGGTCAGGAAGTACCTGAGTGTTTTACGTATAGTCGCTTAAAACTGCCCTTACATAACGCATACAAATAGAAAGTGGCAGAGTAAACCTGTCAAGTACTTTATACTTGTCTTTGAATAAAAAGTCCATGTGCAACAACACACTGTCAAAAACAACAAGATAAAAGCTCTTGGGGAGGGGGAGATGTGCAGTGTCTACCACAGTATGTTTTTCTGTATTAAATATTCATGTGGACGATTTAATTCTTTAAAAAAGAAAATGAGTCTTTATGAACTTTCCAACGTCCAAACAAGTTTTAGAAAGAGAAAGAATTACCACTGGATCCGCGTCTGAGTATTTACGTTTGTCTCACTAACTGAAACTACTTCCTCCCTTCATGGGGTCACAGGGGGAAGAAGGGGGGTTGTTTGTTTCACTGGGACGTTCCCCACTCCCGGACCGGGAAAGTTGTAAATATGGGGACGATCAGGGCACATTTGCTGTTAGTTGTATTGTTTCCGCCTCCCCACTAGCTACGGCTCCACTCCCGGGCGAGGCCTGTCACCGACCAGCAGTCGCTCCGCTCAGCCCGGAGCTCTCCTAATCCCCGAGCTCAAGTAGATTCCGCTGGCCCGCGGCCTGCACTCTCCGCCGGGCCTACGCCTCCCCGGCCGCCCGGCAGCAGCCCAGTCCCCGCCACCGGAGCCGGCCGGGAGAGGGTACAAAACCACCGCTACCCAAGGCGGCTGCCACCAGAGAGGAGCGAACTCTAGACTCGCCTGTGGAAGAGACCTGGGGCCGCTAAGGAAACGGCGGGGAGGGGAGCGAGGAGGAGAGACGCTGAGGACCTGGCGCCGCCGCCGCCGCCGCCGCCGAAATAAAGAGCAGGAATTTACCTGGGCGAATCGGCGTCTGAATCCAAGGGGAGGCCGAGGCCGCTGTGGCGAGAGACTATAATCCGGGCCGGGAGGAGGGGTGGCTACGGCTCCTCTTCCGTCTCCTCAGTGCGGGGAACATGTAGAGCCGGGGGGAGACCAGCCGAGAAGACAAATCGTTGCTTCTTCTTCCTCCTCCTCCTCCTTCTCCCACATAGAAACACTCACAAACACCCGACCACGGGCCCGAGCTACCGGGGGGGCATCGCCGCGGGCCCGGGAACCAATTCTCCTGTCGGCGGGGGCGTCCCTCCCTGCGGCTTGGTGGTGTCGAGTGAGTCGGTACCGACGGAGGGGGGGGAGGGCGGGGGGAAGGAGCCCTGTGTGTGTCTCTCTCTCGTTCCGTCTCTCCCTCTCAGAACAAAATGCCGACCGGAAGTGCAGCTGCAGGAATGACTCCCTCCGCCGGCGCCAAACACTAACAACCACCCCCTCTTCCCCACTCCACTTCCGCCACCGCCGCAGCCGCCGCTGCCGCCACTTGGGCTCGCGTCCTCGGCCGCGCCGCGCGGCACCCGGGCCCAGCAGCCGGGAGGCGGCAGCTCTCCTCTACGCCCGTCCCCTCAGGGCGGCTGTGGATGTTGCCAGTATTGTCGATGCTTCAGAGCGACGTTTGCCCTGCGACACAGGCGGGCCGGCTCTCCTCTGTCTTTATTTTCCTGGAGGCCGACAGGAGCGGGGCCCGAGTTCGGTGGTGGTCGTGAGCGTGGGGGGCACTCAGGCCCGGACGGGCTCTCAGGTCGCCGACGGCGGCGGCTGGAGGCCGCGCTGGCTGTCCCAGGTCGTCGTTAGCTTTAGGGAGCCGATCTCCGGGCGGCCCCACAGAGGACGCCCGCGATTCGACGGCGATGATGCCCGTTTTAAATGGTGTCCCTGCAGCCGGGTGGATGGATGGATCGTACACCTTGCCTTTTGAGAGCCGGGACCTTACGCCCGACTGCGTGTTATTTCTGCGGAATAAGAACGCAACCTTTGGAGGTGAAGACGACTGTCGGCTGGATTGAATTGGAATCGTGTTTGTGATGCGTTTATTTCTGGAAATACGCGGTCTCCGCTGCTTTTGCTTTTTGTCGGCAGAGGTTTGGGTTCTTCTCTAACCGTCAGGATAAAGGCCTGTAGGCGACGCTGCGCGAGCGAGAAGCTCGCCCGCGGCGGCCCGGGCGCCCCCCTCTAGGTGTGGGTGGAGCCGAGCGCGCGGGGAGAACCGCCGGCCGCGACTCAGCCACCGGTGACTGCGGGCGACCCGCGGGCCTGCGGCCAGCTGATTTCAAACATCGTTTTCCTCTTTAGGTTCGGAAAACTGAGGCGCTGGACAAGGCTGGAATACAATATGTGATTATACGTACAGTACTATGGTTGTTGTAGTTTTTAAATTGTAAAACAAGAAGTAACCATCGTTCCACAGTTCTCTATTAAGTTTGTGTAAATTAAAAAGGGGCTATTTTCGGTAAAAAGTGCAGTAGGTAAGCGGAATTTTACTCAACCGGGACGAAATTCGTGTTATATGAATTGTATTGTGTATTTGTGTGCGTACCAGTGCGCTAAAAGTAAGTAGGAAAACTTGCTTAGATTATTCCTTTTGCCTCAGGCCACTCAGGGGGCCAAGATCCTGTCACTCCTTTTCTCTAGGCCCTGCGAATGGCTTCCCGTCTTGAGGGGAGTGAGCCAAAGCCTTGACTGCGGCAGAAGTCCCCGCGCGCCGTTGAGGGTGGGGGCGGGCCTGCCCTGGCATCCTTGCGAGTAGGACTCTTCCCTGAGCGTCGTCCACAGGGCTTGCTCCTTCACCTTCAGGATTTTGCTCGTGTCACTCGGTGCTTCCGCGGCTACTTTTAAACTGAAAGTTCCCTAGCCCCCTTCTCATTTTATCCTTTGGACAGTCTACATATCCATACTTGTTTATCTTCTTATCTCTCCTTCCCCAGTGCAATGTAAGCTCTAAGAGGACAAGAGGTTGTGTTTTTCTGCACTGGTGTTACGGCCCCCGCCTAGAATGCCACACAGTAGATGCGTAGTATGTGGTTAAGGAATGAATGACGATTATAAGGGCCTTGATGCTCCATTTCTGTCTTTAATATGTACTTATATGCTACAGAGAGCTTTATAAAAGATTTAAAACACGTTTATTACAGAATTCTATAAAAATATATTGCTTCTAAACATTGGAAAGCCCTCCACAACACCAGAAACCCACAAACGAGGGATAAAATTTGTTTTTAGGCTTCTGTAAATGAGCATGCCCGAGGACAGTGCATCAAATGATCATATCCATACTGGGCCGATTATGTTTGCTCTTCTGAGTCTCAAACTGCATTCTTCATCTTGTCGTCCTCTGTCTTGCAAAATACATTAAAAGTGAGAATTTGGTTGGCTCAGAGCAAATCCAGCACTATTGGAAAAGTTCATTCAGCAAGTATTTATTGGGCACAAATGGGTACCAGGCACGCTAATTCAAAAGGTTTGTGTTTCTGAGGCTAGAAGGCCTTACATAAAGGACCACATATGGCTACTTTGGTTGCTACTCAATTATGCTGTCAAGCAAAGCAAATGCTAGTGAAATTTATTTTTAGTTTTCTTCTGAAGAAAAGGTTCAATGAAAGCTGAGGTCAGGCTTGGTGTGGATATTTTAATTCACCATTTAGTTTGCTGTTTGCTTACACTTAGGTTAGCATTAGATATACTTAATCATGATTTTTGAGTACTATAAAACGTGAGAAATCTTATTTCCTAGTGGCTGGAAAAACAGGCTTTTTAAATTAAAATAAGTAAATATATCAGTAAGCTAGAAGCTATGCAATAAGGCTTTGGCTATGGTATTACAAATTTTCATATTTCATGTATTGAATTTTTGGACAAGAAAAGACAGCCTTGATAGGTATTTTATAACCGTTAATACAATTAATCAAACATTGTTTAGTAAATCCAATCGTCTGTTCATTATTATTTTTCCCATTAATCTTCAGAACAGCTTTAAGTTAATACAGATGACTCAGAATGTGTTTTTCACTCAGTTTCAAAATACCATTATTTCAATTCGCTAATAGAAGCACAATTATCTTCTTGTCTGCTTTCTTAAATGTTACTGGTAAACTAGTAATTTTGCATGTCCAGGTAACTGCAGCTGCTACAGTCAATCTGCTTTGGAAAGTCTTGGCATTATTGTGTCATTTAATTTAAAATTTTTAAGTTTTTTTAGTTTCTTCCCTTATTGAGGACTTATTAGGCGCTAATTAGCTTTATGCTAGACATCTCATGCATGGCAGTGAATGAAAACAACACTGCCTTTGAGGGTTTTAACTTGTATATAGTTTATACCATTTTTTTTCCAGGTTATAGAATCAAAGAAATTGTTTCAATTCATATCACAGTATTTTTCTATTAAATCAAATGGTATTTTGCTTGCATAAATTTAAGTATCCAAGTTGAGATCTTACATAGAATCTGTTAATCTAATATTAGTGTTTTCTTCATTTCATTGTCTTGGGTTTTTTTTTCTTAATAATTATTTTTCCCAATACCATCCATTTGTTTTGCTCTTACATTTTTAAGTCTTTTATGTTCCAAATCAGGTGACTTACATCCTCCACTTGTCCATTGAGGATAGCCCAGTAAACCTTTATTCTGACTTTAAATTGCCTCCTTGCTTCAAGAACTGAGTTGCATGACTCAGTTTTCTTTGCTAGAAATATCCCTGGATAGTCTCGTATGTATTCTTGATCAATGAATTGCAGAAGATTTGATTAAAAATTTTAAATGGATTTCAGGGATAAACTATTTGTATCAAATGTCATCACCAGGAATTTCTACAACTGAAAAATTTGAATTGTTATTTTTATTGAAGAATATTTATCTTTAAGATAAATGCAACTTGCTATAAAATGATAAAAATGAAAAATTTTAGAAAATCATTTTCTACTCACTATTTTATGCCTGCCAGTTATCCTTTGTTAGTGATAAAATTGTCTCTTATGGGAACGAATTTGTTAAAGGTAGAAAAAAAAACTGGTAGTGTATGTATGTTTTATAGATTAGACACTACCAAAATTATTTAACATTTAGAATAATTAAATTGCTTTCAGGATGACAGATGACTTAAGAAACTGATGAAGAGTTAATTAAGGATATTGATTTTTAGGGCAGAACTACAAAATTATCAAATCACTTAACACTGTAAATATGTTCCTGTTTCAGGTTTTCAAAGTAAATACCTTAATCAAATTTGGAAATAGTATTTATGGATTTTATTCAACATAGATTATCTTGTTAAAATTATAGAAATGAACAGTTCTTTTCCCATGGATGCCTTTTTTCATCTTGGCCTATTCTGATCCTTTAAGAACAAGCTTTGTCCTTTCATTAATACTTCTCACCTATAATTACAAATTTTCTCTAAACTTGTAGACTTTATTATCCATGCCATCTATTTATAATCCTATGACACTCCTATATTGTTTATGGGTTTGTTTTTTTTTTTTTTTTTTTTTTAGACGATGTCTTGCTCTGTCACCCAGGCTGGAGTGCAGTGGTGCAATCTCGGCTCACTGCAAGCTCCGCCTCCCGGTTCACGCCATGCTTCTGCCTCAGCCTCCCCAGTACCTGGGACTACAGGCGCCCACCACCACGCCCGGCTAATTTTTTGTACTTTTAGTAGAGATGGGGTTTCACCGTGTTAGCCAGGATGGTCTCCATCTCCTGACCTCGTGATCCCCTGGCCTCGGCCTCCCAAAGTGTTGGGATTACAGGCGTGAGCCACTGTGCCTGGTCTTACTGTTTATGTTTTCATGCATCTATACCTTATGTTACTAAATCAAAGTGACCAGTTCCACATTATACTGCAAGTTTCACTGTGTAATGCATAAGAATTACACAGAGGGAAGGGCCTCAAAAAATGCACTTCTGAAGTATTTTAATGTAAAATTATTTAAGACCATAAAGTTTCATGAAAGCCTAATCTTTCTGGAACCTACACATACTCTGCATGTGAACCAGAGTTAAACTAGTCAAGTATTTTAATACTGAACTAATCTAAAAACATCATTTAAAAAATTACTGTATTTATGAAGGAAGAATATAAAATCTGTTAAAAACTTAAAACATCTAAAATAGGTATGAAGAGAGGCTTATGGTGCTCATTTTAACAGCATTCTTGAGTAGGTTAGCTTGCAGTCAAAGCATCTGCTCCAGACCAGTGTTTTAAACTGTGGATTATGGTACCACTATGGGTCATGAAATTAATTTATTGCATTATGACTAGCATTTTTTATTTAAAATAGAGAAAAGAATAGAAAATAAAAGCGTACATCACAGATGGTAAGGGTATGTGTTTTTAAGTAAACATTTGTTCATGTGTATATGTGTTAGATTACCTTGTAAAACATATTCCTTATTGTGGGTTACAGGCCAAAAAAAGTGTTTGTTTTTGTTTTTAAAAATCTACAGTTCAGATTTTCCTTAGAAAATGGAGAAAAAAGGAATGTTAGAAAGATCTGACTGCCTATGAACTAGTGAAGGATTTTAGAGGAAGTACCAGGCTATTTTAGAGATCTGATACTGGTTTCAGAAAGGTAATCTTAAGGCAAAGGGTAGGAAATAAAGTATGTTGTTAGTAGAAATGTCAAATACGGTTAAAGTTGTGAGGAGGAATTATTTTCCTAGTGGACCTACATTTGTTGTGTGTAGATCTGTGACTCTTATTGATCTGTTGTAGCACATTTTCCAATCTAAAATGTCCGATACAGCACAATAATAAACATGGGGCAAAATATATGTTTGTTTCTATTTCTTCCCACCTTCCCTTCAATCTTAAAACAAGTGTTTATTAATAAGTCAGACCAAAGCAAATTTCTATCTTTCACAGAGTAATTATCATAGGAACAAATTACTCCCTGAAAATGGTGGAAACTTCTTTCTCCCTCCGAAAAATAAACTTTCAATAAGTGTTTTCTCTCTAGCCAAAGTAAATAAGTTCTTAAATAGGTAACTCTCATTTGCCATCCAACTCATTCTATATATTTAAATAAATGTACTTACACTTGTGTATAGGATTTAAAAGGGGGAAACTTAGGAAGGAAGAAATTGTGTATAGAATTTAAAAAGGAGGCATTATATTGCATGAGTAGAATGAAAAGTATCTAACCAGAAAGCAAATAAGTTAAGGATTATATTATACTGAAATATTTTAATACAATTTAAATATTTCATTACTCTTTCACTTTATTTGCTATTTGTAGATTTCAGTATTGTAATGTTGGCAAGTATATTTAAGACGGCATTAATAAAAATTTTGTTTTTCAGGCATGTGATACCAAGTCCCTTTCCATTATAGATAAGTAAGGCCTAGGTTGGTTAAAACCTTAGCTAAACACAAAATTTGCTAGAGAATCAACATATAAGAAGCTCTAACTCCAAGCTTATTCACCCCAAATATTTCACCAATGTTAACACATACCCTGTTGAACTAAGAAAGGAATTATATTACTAACCAGCAGAGGGAGCCAAGTCAATCATGAAAGGTAGGAGTATAAAGGAACATCATATGACTTCCTGTTTTGAATTTAACTGTATGGCCCCTGCTCACTTTTTGAGTTTACCAAAAAGACAGTCATAAGGAGAGAAAGGCGACCAATGTATCAAATAAGGATACAGTGACAATTATAACTTAGAATTACCTTGCATGAAATAAATTGGAAGAAAAATTGAATGCAGAACTATACAAGTGAAATGTCTCAGTATTATAACCCAAGATGGAAAAACCATGGAAAACAGTACCTTAATGCCATGATGAATTGCTAGCCAAATGTAACAGTGAATATTTCTTAATAATTCCATTTTCACTTAAAGTTGAAATTAGGCCATAAATAGACACATTTTAAAACTATAAAGTTGTACATCAAATTTATGTGCATTTAATCTAAGAAATAAGGGATAAAATTTAATAAAAAATTATTACAGTGAATTAATAAGGACATGATTTTTCAGCTTAAAATTAGAGAACAGAATTGTTTCCACTACTGTTTATAAACACAACAAATAAAGTAATATCTGTTTTGTGAGAGATGTTTGGAGGAATCTAGTAGCTAAGTGATTATGTCAGTTTATTTAATTTTGTCTAAGAACTTCAAAATGCCTGATAGAATGGGTGCATATTGAATGAATAGATGTGATCTATATATTATTTGAAGTAAAAGTGTAAGAGCTGAGCGTTAGCTAACTGCATCAAAATAAATGTAAAGACCCAAACATTTTTAGTTGAATGACCAAATGAATTAGCTAGTCTAGCCCCTTACTCGTTTCAAGGTTTGTGGAAACATACCATATATACTTTTACTCATGTGTTTATTCCTTTCAAAAATATACTTCTTAAGCACTATCTCCATAGGACGTGGAGCATATCTTCATTATGAAGTAGACAAACTTCTTAAATTTTATTGAAAGATTTAATTTCATTGATATATGAACAATCATACAAATTCAGTATGCCACCAGTGATTTCAAGAAAGTGATACTTAGAAGCAAATCATTTATGGGACTAGACTGCCTTTGTAGGACTAACAAATTAGGCACAAGATTAGAAATTATAGTTTAATAGTCATGCAGCTGGAGGCTACAAGATTCTGACCCTCCCTAACCTGCTCCTAAGATCAGTGCTTGAGATATTCTGCAGACCCTGCACTTGATGGATCAGCTGGCACCACCCAGATCAATAAACTGGCTCATCTGATCTTGTGGCCACCCACCCAGGAACTGATTCAGAGCAAGAGGACTGCTTCAATTCCCTATGATTTCATCTCCAACCCAATCAATCAGCACTCTCTATTCACTTGCCTTACCCCACCCACCAAATTATCCTTAAAAACTGATCCCCAAATGCTCCAGGAGACTGATTTGAGTTATAATAAAACTCCGATCTCCAGCCAAAAAAATAAAAAGCAAATTATTCGATTTTGAGTACTAGAAAGTAGACTGTAAACTTCTTGAAGGGTATATTCTTTTATAATGCTATATTATACTGGCATTATTTTATAAATTGGCATTTGGTGTCAAGTCAGTTAATCACAGCGATAATATCCAAGATGTACAGCTCATCAGTCCTAGAGACTTTTTTTTGTTTGTTTAAGACAGAGTCTCACTCTGTCACCCAGGCTGGAGTGCTGCAGTGGCGCGATCTCGCCTGCCTCGGCCTCCCAAAGTGCTGAGATTACAGGCGTGAGCCACTGCGCCCAGCCTAGAGACATTTTAATGCCAAAAAACCCTCAATGCCACCAGTATTACTACTTCTAATTATTTGTTTCCTGTACACACGAGTTGTGATGAATATGGGCTATTAGAATTGCATAAACAGCCTAAGCTTTTAAATGTTTCCACTCATGAAAAATAGCTATTATGAACTTTTAAACATTAAATTAATAAAGTGGCAATAGCTTTACCATGAACTATTCCTTATTGATAAACATAGTAATGGGTTAACTCATGTCAAAGTCCAATAAAAACTAGTAACTTTGTCACCAAAGTCAACATTTCAGCATCTATGATATGTAGTATAGGTATTTCTGTTTTATCTAGTTTTCATTTAATAATCTAAAAGATTCTGGCCGGGCACGGTAGCTCACGGCTGTAATCCCAGCACTTTGAGAGGCCGAGGCAGGCAGATCACGAAGTCAGGAGATAGAGACCATCCTGGCTAACATGGTGAAACCCCGTCTCTACTAAAAATACAAAAAATTAGCCGGGCGTGGTGGTGGGCGCCTGTAGTCCCAGCTACTAGGGAGGCTGAGGCAGGAGAATGGCGTGAACCCGAAAGGTGGAGCTTGCAGTGAGCCGAGATTGCACCACTGCACTCCAGCCTGGGCGACAGAGCGAAACTCCGTCTCAAAAAAATAAATAAATAATAAATAAATAAACTCAAAAACCAAACAAAGGCTGGTGAGAAAATAGCTCATTTCTTGTCTTATTCCAGAGTAAGGAGTGGTGACAGATTAGGAAAAGCATCAAAAAAGTGACTTCCAGTGAACAAAATCAGGAAGTTTGAGTAAAGAATTTCTCTTTTGCTAAAAAATTAAATATAAAAGTTTAGTCAGGAATTTGTACCCACACATGAATACTGCTTTTAACATTTTTCTTTAGACATTTGAAATATTTTATTTTCTCTTTAAAAAAGCAGCACCAAAACCTAAATTTAATAGTAATGTTTCTGATTTATCAGCTTCTTTCCATCTTACACTGTTGAATTCTGTACTGCTTCTAAAGCACCTACAATTAACTCTACAAAAACTGCACAATTAACACTCGACATTGCCTTCTTCCTAATTCTAACATCGACATTCATCAGCTTTCTCCAATACAGTCAGATGATTCCTTATAATCATATCTAGCCAAATGATGTAACTTTTGCTTGATGTATGGGAAAATAGCTTACATTATGAATTTAGAAGAGCTATAGTAGTATTTGACAATATAGATGGAAAAGTATTTTTAATTTAAAGAACATATTGCACATCTTTCAGAATTTCTGTAAAAACTTTTGAATGTCCATTTTGGCTAGGAGCTTAGAAATGATCATGCTTAAGTTTAATTTTGTGTTTACATTAAATCTTTTGGATTTTCATTCTGTATACAATATTGCTGTAAAACATCATAGTTGTGAAATCTGGCTCTTTAGGAGATGCTTACCATAAAACTGGTTTGAAAACTATTCTGACTACAATGTAGCTATTACATTCACTAATAAGAATTTAGTATGCCTCTGAATATAAGTAAGTCTCTAATTCCCTATTTTTTTGGAATATTACTGTATTCTAAGAATATCAGAATATGAGCTTCTTAAAGATTTTGAATTAGCATATCCAAATTGACAGATAACATTCTTAGGTGGGGCGTGGTGGCTCATGCCTATAATTTCAGCACGTTGGGAGGCCGAGGTGGGCGGATCACTTGAGGTCACGAGTTTGAGACCGGGCTACAAGGTGAAACCCCATCTCTACTAACAATACGATAATTAGCCAGGTGTGGTGGCACATGCCTGTAATCCCAGCTACTTGGGAGGCTGAGGAACAAGAATTGCTTGAACCTGGGAGGCAGATATTACCCCACACTCAAAAAATAAATATGAAAGAACTTTACTTACAGGATAACATCATGATAAAATTTGCATTTTAGAATAACTCTACAATTAACAATAAAAAGAAGTACCTATAACATTACCCCACAAAAGGGATAAGGTGTGGTGAACTTGGAAATTTCATACAATTTAGAAATATGTATTGAGCTGTAAAAATGTTCATATTCATTGACATAAAACTTTCACATCTGAACTCTTGAGGTGGCTATATATTGCTTTTGTAATTTCAATGAAAACAGAAGCTTGGGCAACTGAATGAAGGAAGGATGGAATGTAAGAGAGGTTGGAGAAAGGTGAATCAATGAGAAAGTTAATGTAACCAGTCAAATGATTTAATAATTTATTTTTTAGCAGCAAATCTCCTTAACAATAATACTTTCAACTTAATAATACTTTCATCCCACATCTAGAAAGCTTACAGCAAACTTTCCAAGTAGTTTGTCTGTTCTCACCCCAAGGTGCAACTCCAATGCAACCCACGCTTGCTGACCATTCTTGCTGCTTCACTTTCATCACTCCTTCATAACACGTTTATCTTACTACCAACCTTCTCATAATATCTATCCACTCACCATTGGTTCCCACCATCCCCACACATTTTGGTTCCTTTAAATCAAGGGTAAATATAGTCTTGATTGTTCATGTCACCTAGTGGTAAGACTAAAACTAGCATGACAGGGTGGAAGTGAAGATTATGCCATATTTCAGAGGTTTACATGTTTTCCAGTAGTGAATCACAACTATCAGAAATCCATATGTATGTGGGCCACATACATTTTAAATTCTAACAATAGTAGAATTATAACCTATTAGCTATTCAAAAGTATTTAGTTTTTGGCTGAGGACAGTGGCTCATGCCTGTAATCCCAGCAGTTTGGGAGGCTGAGGTGGGAGGATTGCTTGAGTCTGGCAGTTCAAGACCAGACTGGGCAACACAGTGAGACCCCCATCTCTAAAAACAATTTTTTTTTTATTGGCCAGGTGTGGTGGTGTCGACCTGTCATCCCAGCTACTTGAGAGGCTGAAGTGGGAGGATCGCTTGAGCCCAGGAGGTAGAGGCTGCAGTGAGTCATGATGGCACCACTGCACTCCAGCCTGGGTGACAGAGTGAGAGCCTGTCTCAACAACCAGAAAAAAATTATTTAGTTTTACAGTATTACAAAGTAGTGTCACATTAGTTTAATGAGGTTTATTTATACAAAGGTGTAAAATTATGGGCCAAGTACTAGCCTTCAAGTAATTTCGAAGTCAGCGAGAATACTGGTATATAACGGATCAAACTTTGTTCAAGAACCAAAGGCTATTGTTCAATGAATGGTGCTGAGACAACTGCAAAAGACTAGGACCCTTACCTCACATGCAAAAGACTGGGACCCTTACCTCACACCATTTTGCAAAAATTAGCTCAAAATGGATCAATGACCTAAATGTAAGAGAAAAACTATAAAATTCTCAGAAAAAAACAGAAGGATAAATTTGTATAACCTTGGATTTGACAGGATTCTTAGCTATGACACCAAAAACACAAGCCTCCAGAAGCAAGCAAACAAAAACACCATAAACTGGACTTCATCAAAATTGAAAACTTTAGTGGTTCAACAGACACCATCAAGAAAGTGAAAAAATCCACAGAATAGGAAAGATATTTGCAAATCATGTATCTGATAAGGGATCTATGTCTATAATATGTAACGAACTCTTAATAAAAAATAACCCCACTTAAAATGGGCAATGAATCTAAATAGACATTTCTCCAAAGAAGAAATGCAAATGGCCAATAAGTACATGAAAAGATGCTTGACATCACCAGAGAAAAGCAAATAAAGAAACTGCAAGGTTTTCATTCTTCACTTACAAGGCTTCATTCTCACTATGATAGCCAGAATAAAAAAGTCAGATAACAACAATTATTGGCAAAGATATAGAGGAAAACTGCAAACCTTATACATTCTGATAGGAGTGTAAAGTGGTGCAGCCACTTTGGAAAACAGTCTGGCAGTTCCTCAAGTGATTAAACATCTAGTTTACTATATGACCCAGCAATTCTACTACTAGGTATATACCCAAGAGAAATGAAAACATATGTCCACACAGAAACTTGTACACATTTGTTTATAGAAGCATTATTCAGAATCACCAAAAGGTGGAAACAACTCAAATGTCCATCAACTGACACATGCAAAAACAAAATATGGTATCCATATAATGGTATATTATGGTATATAAAAGAATGAAGTACTGATACATGCTGCAACATGAATGGATCCTGAAATCATTATGTTAAGTGAAGGAAGCTAGTCACAAAAGACCATATGTTATATGATTGCATTCAAATGAATGGAATATGGAAATCTATGCAGACAGAAAGTAGATTACTGGCTGTTTAAAGCTGAGGGTGGGAGCATGGGTGGGCAGGGGAATAGCTAAAGGGTACAGAGTTTCTTTCCAAGGTAATGAAAATGCTCTAAAATTGACTGTAGTGATGATTGCACATATCTGTGAATATACTAAAAACCACTGAATTGTACACTTTAAATGGGCGAATTGTATGGTATGTGAATTCTATTTCAATGAAACTGTTAAAAAAAAAAAAGCGGGGGGGAACTGAATATAGACAGGGCCCATCTCAATTCCCAGTCCAGGTTTACATTATTGAAAGTGGCCCTTAGATTTTATTTCCATAGTTTCAGGAAAGAAAATATACATTAAAAGAGTTGGAAGACTCTAATGTTGCAAGAATTTGACTACAGAGCCAGAAATTTCAGAATGGTAATATATGATGTATATGTTCATTAAAAAAAATCCTAGAGATTATATGGGTTTGCTTTCAGCTCAATCAATTCCTCTTGAAGTAGAGCCATGTTGACAAGGCAGATGCTTACAAAATTCAAACACATCTCTCTAGTCAGCTGCAGAAACTTAAAGCATAATTCACGCTAATGAAAACTAGTGAATTTCTTCTGAAATTCAGATTTTATTTCTACCAAATAGCTCAGCCGTTCTTCAAATTCTGTGATTCCATTTAGCACAGGACAGTTCTGATATGGGACATGAATGCACGCTCCAAGTAACATCTACCCACTCCCCAGGTACTGGTATTAATATTAATAACTATAGTTCCTTCACAGACTCATCTATTTTCTTACTTTTTTCTCTACAGTCTCAAGTTCAGTGTATTCAGATATCTTGCTTGCAACATCAAACAGAAAATATAATCATGTTAGGTATTTGAGCTCGGACAAAGAGGGATCCCTTTAATTACCAAAAGTTTTACATCTGAGATAGCATCATTGTGGCTTTCTTCAACAAGCTTCCATAATCTTGTCACCTTATTGCATTAAAATAAACTAAATCCATTGCATTTACAATAACAATATTAATAACAAAATACTTAGAATAATTCTTACAAGAGCCCTGGCATGGTGGTTCACGCCTGTAATCCCAGCACTTTGGGAGGCCCAGGCAGGCAGATTGAGGTCAGTGTTCTAGACCAGCCTGGCCAACATGGTGAAACCCTGTCTCTACTAAAAATACAAAAATTAGCTGGGTGTGGTGGCACACGCCTGTAATCCCAGCTACTCAGGAGGCTGAGGCATGAGAATTGCTTGAATTCGGGAGGCAGTGAGCTGAGATTGCTCCATCTTAAAAAAAAAAAAAAGAATAATTCTAACAAGAAATATGTGAAATCTATACAAAGAAATAAATAAAACTTCATACTGAGCTATAAAAATTAAAAGAGAACTTCTCAATTTCTAGGGTTTTTTCTTAGCAATTGAAAAAAGATTCTAAACTTCATATGGAATAATAGGTGGAAACAGACAAATATTTTGTTTGTTTGTTTCAGAGACAGGGTCTTGCTCTGTTGCCCATGCTGAAGTGCAGTGGCATGATCATAGCTCACTGTAACCTTGAAATCTTGGGCTCAAGCAATCTTCCTGCCTCCACCTCCTGAATAGCTAGGACTACAGGCACATAACACCACCCCTGGATAACTTTTTTTTGGTAGATATGGGTCTTGCTATGTTGCCCAAGCTTGTCTTGAACTCCTGGCCTCAAGTAGTTCTCCTGACTCAGCCTCCCAAAGTGCTAGGATTACAGGCATGAGCCACAATGCCCAGCCAACAAAGATATTTTTAAAAAGAAGAGTTTTGGTGGAGTGTATTCGTCTCTCTAAATATTGAAATACATTGTAAAACTAAAATGGTTGCAACATATTTGCCATAGAAATGTACAGATAGTTGGAAGAAACTCCAATATGTCATAACCCAAGAAGGAATGATAGCCTATTTAACAAATGATATTGGGAAACGGCTTTTTGTGAATCCAGTTTTGTTCAAGCCAGAAATCTAGAGGTCTTCCTTAATACCTCTCTCCCTTATCCCCTGACCAGTACCCCACCCATTCAATCAATCACCAAATCTTACTCATTTTGTTTTCTAAATATCCATCAAATCTGTCTACTTCTCTCTGTCTCCAGCAACACCAACTTAGTCATCAATTATTATTCGTAGCCAGAAATGGCTACCATCATTTCTTGCCTGTGTTACTATAATAGCTTACGGGCTTCTGCCATCCACAAAGACACTCATCCCCTCAACTCTTTCTTCTGCTTCCATAGTGATAAATTTGATCATGTTAACCTGCTGTTAAAATCTTTAAATAGTTCTCACTACTCTTAAGATAAAGATTAAAATTCTTAATAAGTCACAAGGCTCTACATGGCATATCCTTGCCTGCTTCTCCAGTCTCGTCTCTTAGTTATCTCCACCTTGCAGCCCAACACCAGCCACTCTGGCCCTCTTTCTAATACTTTAAATGATATCATGCTCCCTGCTGCCAAGGAACCCATATTTCCTTTCATTTTGGGCACTTATCTCAGTTTATATTTGTATGTTATTGGTGTGATTATTTGATTTATGTCTGTCTTCACTCCCTAAACTGTAAATTCCACTAGAGCTAGGACTATGTTTGGTTTATCAGCACCTAATAGAATATGTACTTGATAAATATCCACTGAATTAATCATTGGATAAATAAATGAATGCAAAACTGCAATCTCACATTACATCCACTAAAGCAAAGTGCAGATGAAATTCTAAATTTTAAATGTAAAAGCAAAATTAATCCATCATTAAAAATTATAGGTTATTCAGGTAAGTTAATAGAACTCAGGATGTGAACAGACTTTTAAAATATTTTAGAGTGACTCATAGAAAAATGATGTACTACTTATAATTGCAAAGAAATAAAAACTTAAATGTCTACCAATTGAATGCTTGTTTTTAAATATGTATGTTTTAAAGGATATTAGACTATAGGAGAAAAAGCACATATGGTATCGAAAATCAGAAAAAAATACATCATAATGCCAATTTTGTTATTTAAAAATTGGTTAGAAAGAAATACACCAAAATGTTATCTCTGAAAGATGGGCTTGAAAGTAATTAATTTCTCTTCCTCATACTTTCTTTTATCCAAACTTTTTATAGTTGATCAAGAACAACCAACTAAAAGATACATATTTTTAATATTATTAAAGAATTACTCTGAAATATTGCTAAGTCCAGACAGATCATTTCATCAAACTTTTATGGAATGGCATTTTCCTCTGCTTTATAAGCTATTCAGAAGTTAAACATGGTTAAAAATTATCCAATTCATTTTATTAGCCTAATAGAATTCTGAGACTAAAATGTAACCAAAAAATTATTAAAATGAAAACTAAAGAAAATCTTCAATTAAATACTAAAAATCTTAATTCAACAGTAACTTAAGGATTATACCATAATAATTAAGTTCATAACATAATTGCAAACATGTGAACCCATTACTATAATACAAATACATCATATCAGCCAGTGAAATCAGAAAACACATATGATCATTTCGACAGATGCCCAAAAGGTGTGCAACATTCATCTCATATAAAATCTCTCAGAAAGAAAGATGGTGGGATGGAAAATTATTCAATAAATGGTGCTGTGAAAACTAACTGAATATTTGAGAAAATCTATTTAGTGTCTCACTCATCATCTACCAAATCCCAAACACTTTAAAGAGTTAGAGTTAAAAATCAGCAGTACACATCTAGAAGAAAATATAAGGGATTTATATCAAATTGTTGAATGACTAAGGATTTCAAAGCTTTAAAAAATATGAAAAGTTTTATAAAGAGAAAATATAAATTAAGTTATAATCACAATTATAGACCAAAGAATCCAGCATTTCTTCAACTAATTATCAAATATAATCTAAATTCTAACTGGAAAATTGATCCTAGTGGGATAAAATATGCAGACTTTTATAAGAAGTAATAACTGGAGACTTTCTTCACTTGTTCCTTAGTTTGTGTAGGAATTAATATGTACTGTATATTTACAGTACATATTAAATATATTAATATATTTTACACTTAAAAAAATCCATTCCCCTAACTATTCTTGTAGTTTCAGCAGCAACACAGTGCTTGGCTAGGCACTCTATAAATGAGTGTTGAATGAATGACACTCTCCTCCCCACAAAATGTTCATATTTCATTAAAAATGTAAGGTTTCTGGTTTTTATTTTCCTCTCATATACTATCAGGGCAAGAAATATCCTATAGATTGGAATAAAACTTAGGGATAAACCCGTGGACTGTAAAATGAGATAGGACTTACCGACATTACACTTTTTGGCAAATCACTAACTTTTGTACAAACAAATTGACAACACGATATTGTGTGTACCAAATCTACTTTAAGATGATTTAACTAGACTGAGTCACTATACCACTATTTCCCAAATTATCTCACAGAACATTAGTCTTGCAAAATGATCCAGAAATAAAGAATTCTTTGGCCATATTCTTCCACTTGAAGATTTATCATGCATATCAACATATTAAAGGCTCTGAACGTTCCTTAATGAAAAAATCTGTTAAATTTTGTTTAGCCCATTTTTTATCATGAAATCCTGTTATCACATAACCTCTATTAATATCCTATGGAAATGCCTTTCTGTGGAAAATCACATTACCTAATTTCAAATTGAACTGATAATTAATTGTTCAAATGTTTTGGTTATGGAATGAATAGACATTGTTCAAAATTTGTTTTCTAACTAAACCCAAACAGGCCCACATTCTCTACATATTCTCTGAGTTTACATTCTTTGAGTTTTTGTTATGCGAAGAAGTTCCTATTTTATAAGTCAACATATTTAACAATTACCTTTATCTTTTCAATACTTTCAACAATTTAAACCTTTAAGTTTTAAAAGTAACGTTCGAAGTAAGTCATTTATTTGGGTAAAATCAACAAGATTTTTAAAAACCATGAAGTGGCAGGATTTATATGGAAGAAGAAATACAATATTGCAGGAGTGGGTCAAACAGAAGCAAATTTTACACCTAAAATATTACATTATTTTTATGTGTAGCCTTTGCTATTGTTAATTTGAAATTTCATTTCTATATAAAATAGAGAATTTCACAAAAAACAAATATTGAAAATGTAGATTTAAATAAGTAATTGATATGACTTGGGATGGTAATCAGGAGTATTAGCACTTAATCATAAAACTACTTGTACTAGAAGAGTAGACACCCTACTGTAAAATGAGATATCTCTGAGTAATTTTAAGTTATTATGTTAATTTTAATGTTGTCATAATGAGTATTTTATTTTTATTTTTATTTTTTGACTATTTGTATTTTCTAACTTCTCTGTAATAAATATAAATCACATTGATAATAAGGAAAAAATTACAAGTTTTCATTTAAAAAATCCTTTATGTAGAAAGCTAAAACAGAAAGGTTGCAAACATTTCAGGCAAAAAGAGCAAGGCTGGCTATAGACCAAATTGTGAGAAAGGCAGTTTACCTCCAGCACTCTCTCTTTCTCCATCCTGTTCCTTCCTTCTTCCTCCAGTTACTGTGTGCCTTCATGACTAACCTAACTACTAACCAGCCCCACTCCTTCTTGCCACCACCATCTCAATTTGGCCCCTCAGGCATAAAACATTCAATGCTGTCTTCCCCAATCTGACACTACCTCTTCTGCTAATTGCCAATTGATAAATGAACTTAGAACAATTGTAAGCAGAATTAAAATTCCTTCCTATTAGTTTGTTATCCTTGACATAAGAAACCAATATAAACTAGCATCAAATACAGATTGACATGAATCACACACACCCACATATACACACACACACACACACACACACTATCAATAGACCTTACAGAATCATCTGGTGAAAAGAAAGAAAGATCTGGACAGTATTAGAACAGTATTATTGCTCTTAATCATCTTTGATGAAGGCTTCACCAGTTCCCCAGTGAGAAGTAATTGAGATTAACATGAAAACCACACTCTGTATTATTTGTACTTTGCATATTTATATATACACATATTAACTATTTTTTTAATCATAGAGTTTACTATGGAGTTCACTCATTCCCAATTACATCATTGTATTTTATTACAAAGGTTGAAGTTAAAAGAACCCCTTCAGGCACTATTAAAGATAGGGTAAATCCAAAGATTGTGATAGCCTGGGATGGCACCTCACATGGATATTTGCCTCTTTGTATATGTTGCCTACTCCAAAACCAGTACTTCTGGATTAGACATGTCACTTTTACTGGGTGTTGGGCTGCTTGAAAGTATCAGATAAGAGTACTGAGAGGAGGAAATTTTACTTTTTCACTTACTCAGAGATACTTGGGAGACAATGCACATAACGGTTAAGAACCTGGATCTCACTTAACTTTCTAAATCCCAGTTCCCTCATCTATAAATTAGAAATTATAGTTGTGGATCAGGAGTGGTGGCCTCATGCCTATAATCCCAGCACTTTGTGGGGACCAAGGTGGGAAGATTGCTTGAGGCCAGGAGTTCAAGATGAGCCTGGGCAATATAGCCAGATCCTGTCTCTAAAAATAAAAATAAAAAAAACTAGCTGGGCATGGTGGCACATACCTGTAGTCTTAGCTACTTGGGAGGCTGAGGTGGGAGGACTGCTTGAGTCCAGGAGTTCAAGGATATGATCTTGCCACTGCATTCCACCCTGGGCAACTGAAAGACCCCATCTCTAAAAAGATAAATGAATGAAATAAACATTTTCAAAAGGAAATTATAGTTGTGGCTAACTCATATGACTAAGGGTAAGAATTAAAGGAGATAATACTTGTAAAGTTTTACCACAGTGCCTGGCACATAATTAATTCTAAATAAATATTTGTTATTATTGGGAAATTTTAATTCTGACTCTGATGGTAGGCACATTACCCAAAATAATCCAGTGTGCACAGTTTTAAAACACTACCTCATAGGACTGTTGTAAATATTTTACAATGATAGACAACAGTTTTATTTTATTTTATTTTTTTAAAAGACAGGGTCTCGCTCTTTTGCTCAGGCTGGAGTGCAGTAGTGCAATCATGGCTCACTGCAGCCTCAACCTCCTGGGTTCGAGGAATCCCCCTGCCTCAGCCTCCGAAGTAGCTGGGACCACAGGCATGTGCCACCACACCCGGCTAATTTTTTAAAAATTGTTTTTGTAGAGATAGGATCTCACTGTGTTACCAACAGTATTTTTAAAAATGCCTAGGTACTAATTGAACATGTAATAAAAGTTTTCCCTCTTTAATTTGTGCCTTCCTCCAAAACATAAAGATTACTAGTTAATTTTTCACAAAATTTTCTGAAACTTTCCATGTTACCCAAATTAGAACCTAAGAAACATCCTTGGCTTTACTAAGAAATGAATATTTTGTGACTAAGGCATTATAACATTGTACCTATTTCACTGATGAATAAACTATTTGAAAATAATTGGTCTAAGTCACAGAGAATTTGTGAGAAAAGCAAAAATAGGCTGTGCAAGACCTAATTCACCATCACGTGAAACAAAAAGCCCAGGCTCTGTATGGTGATTTACACCCAAGTTATTGCAGAAATAGTACATATGCTATAGCATTATAGGCTATTGCTTATTATATGTGCTATCAAAAACAAGGACTAATATTCTTAAGCCCTTAGCTGCTTTAAGAAAAATAATTTTAAAAATATTTTTCTCATCTTTAATTCTACATTGGTTAAAAGCCAAAGACAAAATGGCATAATCACTACAGTGAGAAAGCAGCTGAATCCCAAAGTCTACCTTTTCATTTTGGTTCTACCACAAACCAGTAAGGTGACCATTTTAAGTGTTATCTTTCTGGTTAAATGGTTTCAACTGAAAGTGAGGGAGATGACCTAAGTAACTAGCAAAGTCCTTTACTTTAGAAGCAGCATGGGACTGCAGAAAAAGCATGGATTTACGAGTCCCATCTGGGCTCACATCCTCTAATTTCGACTAGTTCTATTATCTTTGAGCAAATTGATTTCCCAAAATAAAATGTCCTTCGGTTTTCCAGTGAAAAGTAAATGGGTAAAAAAGTAAATCAAGCCTGTAATCCCAGCACTTTGGGAGGCTGAGGCGTGCGGATGACCTGAGAGGTCAGGAGTTCGAGACTAGCCTGACCAACATGGTGAAACCCCATCTGTACTAAAAATACAAAAATTAGGCGGGCATGGTGGTGCGCCTACTCGGCTACTCGGGAGGCTGAGGCAGGAGAATCGCTTGATCCTAGGGGGCCGAGGTTGCAGTCAGCCGAGATCACGCCACTGCACTCCAACCTGGGTGACAGAGTGCGACTCCGTCTCAAAAAACAAAAAGTAAATGAGATAAGGCATGTAAAGTCCCAGCTCAACTAGTGGCTCTGCAGGTGGCTCCCCGGCGGCACCAGGGCTGCCTGTGCCGTGCGTTAGGGAAGAAGGGCGAGGGGCTGTAGATTACAGTCAAGCGAAGACAATCTCGTTATTTAAAGACCTGGCTCGCCCTAATAGAGACTTTTTCTTTTACTGTAAGTAATGAAAAAGGAGGGAAAATATTTGAAAAGAAATCGTATTCGTATTGAGATACTCAAACTACAACGGATCCGTTTTGCTTTTTACATAATTGATACAAATTAAGTGGAGTTCAACCATTACTTTTCTAAATATAAAGATTGTGAGAAATAATACGTGTTCATTTCTCCCTCGCAAACCTGCATTTCTCCTGTGTTCCTTGTAAAAAGCTCAGCTTTCCATCTGAGCTGGCTTCAACTATAATGACCCGAAAATCTGGGCACGTCGATTCTTTTTTTCTGTTTATGTTAAACATTGAACATTATAAAAAATTAAGTTACATTTAGCTGAATTTAATTACACTTAATGAGTGACCCTCATTGAAAACAACACATTGGCCGGGCGCGGTGGCTCACGCCTGTAATCCAACACTTTGGGAGGCCGAGGCGGGCAGATGGCCTGAGATCCAGAGTTCGAGACCAGCATGGCCAACATGGTGAAAGCCCGTCTCTACTAAAAACACAAACATTAGCCGGGCATGGTGGCATGCACCTGTATCCCACCTACTCGGGAGGCTGAGACAGAATCGCTTGAACCTGGGAGGCGGAGGTTGGAGTGAGCCGAGATCACGCCATTTCACTTCAGCCTGGGCGACAGAGTGAGACTCTGTCTCAAAACAAAACAAAACAAACCCAAAAAACAAACAAAAAAACCCAAACAATACATTGACATGAAATTAGGACTGTACTGGTAAATCCAAGGGCGTGTGGTTTCCCTCCCACTACTGGCCAAGGCCGCCCTGTCAGGCGTCTGAAATATTCCGGGTATGAAGCTTAAATGCAGATTCTATTTATAGGATTCGGCCAAGTCCCACGTGCCCTCCCAGCCCTGACCTTCTGTACCCCGGAGGAACCAGACCCAGAATTCAAATTTTTGATTAATCGCTGTAGTTCAGGGGAATTCATGAAAAGGGACAAAATGAGTGCTTATATTTCTGGAAGGAGACACACTAATAAGGACTTGGTGCTGTTACAGAATTACCTAATTATTAAGGAGTGTAAAAACAAACCAACAGTGAGCTTCTTACTTGCGCGGGATACCTCGGATTAAGCGAAGCTTGTCCAACCCACGGCCCACAGGCCCATGCAGCCCAGGACGGCTTTGGATGTGGCCCAACACAAGTTCGTGAACTTTCTTAAAACATTATGAGAACTTTTTTTTTTTTTTTTTTTTGCTTTTTTTCTTTTAACCTCATCCGCTATCCTTAGTGTATTTCATGTGTTGCCTGAGACAATTCTTTTTCTAATGTGGCCCAGGGAAGCCAAAAGATTGGACACTCCTGGATTAAACCATTCTCCCTAGTGAGTTCCTATTGGAGAGACAAAGAGAAGCTCAGGTTCAAAATTCTACCTCAGATTAACTTATATTATTACACATGTTTGTTTATTGTGATTTGTTCTGTTGATTGGATTGGGAAGATTGAGGTTCTTTTATTGAATTTGGGCCTAAATAAGTTATATTTCTAAGAAAATCCCCCCCTACTCCTGGAAAGTGGAACAGTCCACTGGCGATGCTTGGGGTCTCGGATGTGTTCAACTGGTGGCTAGGCAGGTGGCTCCGCACGTAGCTTCCTGGCTGCACCCGGCACTGCATGTGCCTATGTCTGTGCTTTAGGGAGGAAGGGCGAGGGGCCATAAGTTACAGTACAGCGAAGGCAATCCTCTTATTAAAGAGATGGCTCACCCTAACAGAGATTTTTTTTTAATTGAAATAATGAAAAAAGGAGAGACAATATTTAAAAAAAATTGTATTCGTATTGAGGTAAACTACAACGAATCCATTTTATTATTACTTTTTACATAATTGATGTAAATTGAATGGAGTGCAATGATTACTTTTCTAAATATAAAGATTGTGAAAAATAAAATGTGAAGTTTATTTTTTCTAATGAAGATAGCTTTGTATTTTTCTAATTTTAATTATAGTACATGATAATTGTTTAAAAAATCAAAACAGTATACAAAAGCATAAAAGGAGAAAATAAAATCACCTGAAATCTCACCACTTTGAGATAATCACTGCTAAAATTTTGCTGAGCAATTTTCTAATCATCTTATAATGCATACACACACACATATACATATAATTTTACATAGCTGGATACTTCTGTAGACATAGTGTTTTGTATGCTGCTTTCTAATGAAATAGTATGTGGTATATATTTTCTTATGTCATTAAATATAGGTCGACATTATTTTTTCTATGACTGGGTAGTATGATTGAACATAAAGTTATTTAATCCCTGTTAAAGGATAATTCGATTGTTTCCCATTTATTTAATAGCAAGTAAGTGGTACTGTAGAGAATATTCTTGTATATACAAATCTGAGTACTTGCAGGGTTATCTTCTAAGGATAAATTTCTAGAAGTAGAATTGCTGGATCAAAAAAATATATCTACTGTATTGAAAATTTTGGTACATATTTTCGAATTGTCCTCCAGAAACATGATATCAATGTACAATCCCAGGTACCAGAGAATGTCCATTTCTTTTTTTTATCTACATTATTTTATTGTGAAAAACTCAGAATATAATAATTTTATGAGAATATTTTAAAACTACAAGGCACCCTATAAACATCTGATGAAACAGGGATTGACAGCTGTATTTCTGAAGCATTATATTTCTCATGGGGTATATTAGCTAGGCCTCTTTTTTTTATTATTATACTTAAAGTTCTAGGGTACATGTGCACAACGTGCAGGTTTGATGCATAGGTATACATGTGCCATGTTGGTTTCCTGCACCCATCAACTCATTTACATTAGGTATTTCTCCTAATGCTATCCCTCCTCTAGCCCCCCACCCTCCGACAGGCCCAGGTGTGATGTTCCCTGCCCTGTGTCCAAGTGATCTCATTGTTCAGTTCCCACCGATGAGTGAGAACATGTGGTGTTTGGTTCTCTGTCCTTGTGATAGTTAGCTCAGAATGATGGTTTCCAGCTTCATCCATGTCCCTGCAAAGGACATGAACGCATCCTTTTTATGGCTGCATAGTATTCCATGGTGTATACGTGCCACATTTTCTTAATCCAGTCTATCATTGATGGACATTTGGGTTGGTTCCAAGTCTTAGCTATTGTGAATAGTGCCGCAATAAACATACGTGTGCATGATTTATAATCCTTTGGGTATATACCCAGTAATGGGAATGCTGCATCAAATGGTAATTCTAGTTCTAGATCCTTGAGGAATTGCCACACTGTCTTCCACAATCGAACTAATTTACACTCCCACCAACAGTGTAAAAGCATTCTTATTTCTCCACATCCTCTCCAGTACCTGTTGTTTCCTGACTTTTTAATGATTGCCATTCTAACTGGTGTGAGATGGTATCTCATTGTGGTTTTGATTTGCATTTCTCTGATGACTAGCGATGATGAGCATTTTTCCATGTTTTTGGCTGCATAGATGTCTTCTTTTGAGAAGTGTCTGTTCATATCCTTTGCCCACTTTTTGATGGGGTTGTTTGTTTTTTCCTTGTAAATTTGTTTGAGTTCTTTGTAGATTCTGGATATTAGCCCTTTGTCAGATGAGTAGATTGCAAAAATTTTCTCCCATTCTGTAGGTTGCCTGTTCACTCTGATGGTAGTTTCTTTTGCCATGCAGAAGCTCTTTAGCTTAATTAGATCCCATTTGTCTATTTTGGCTTTTGTTGCCATTGCTTTTGGTGTTTTACTCATGAAGTCCTTGCCCATGCCTATGTCCTGAATGGTATTGCCTATGTTTTCTTCTAGAGTTTTTATGGTTTTAGGTCTAACGTTTAAGTCTTTAATCCATCTTGAATTAATTTTTGTATAAGGTGTAAGGAAGGGATCCAGTTTCAGCTTTCTACATATGGCTAGCCAGTTTTCCCAGCACCATTTATTAAATAGGGAATCCTTTCCCTATTTCTTGTTTTTCTCAGGTTTGTCAAAGATCAGATGGTTGTAGATGTGTGGTGTTATTTCGGAGGGCTCTGTTCTGTTCCATTGGTCTATATCTCTGTTTTGGTACCGGTACCATGCTGTTTTGGTTACTGTAGCCTTGTAGTATAGTTTGAAGTCAGGTAGCATGATGCCTCCAGCTTTGTTCTTTTGGCTTAGGATTGTCTTGGCGATGCGGGCTTTTTTTTGGTTCCATATGAACTTTAAAGTAGTTTTTTCCAATTCTGTGAAGAAAGTTATTGGTAGCTTGTTGGGGATGACATTGAATCTATGAATTACTTTGGGCAATATGGCCATTTTCATGATCTTGATTCTTCCTATCCATGAGCATGGAATATTCTTCCATTTATTTGTGTCTTCTTTTATTTCGTTGACCAGTGGTTTGCAGTTCTCCTTGAAGAGGCCCTTCACATCCCTTGTAAGTTGGATTCCTAAGTATTTTATTCTCTTTGAAGCAATTGTGAATGAGAGTTCACTCATGATTTGGCTCTCTGATTGTCTGTTAATGGTGTATAGGAATGCTTGTGATTTTTGCACATTGATTTTGTATCCTGAGACTTTGCTGAAGTTGTTTATCAGCTTAAGGAGATTTTGGGCTGAGATGATGGGGTTTTCTAAATATACAATCATGTCATCTGCAAACAGGGACAATTTGACTTCCTCTTTTCCTAATTGAATACCCTTTATTTTTTTCTCTTGCCTGATTCCCCTGGCCAGAACTTCCAACACTATGTTGAATAGGAGTGGTGAGAGAGGGCATCCCTGTCTTGTGCCAGTTTTCAAAAGGAATGCTTCCAGTTTTTGCCCATTCAGTATGATATTGGCTGTGGGTTTGTAATAAATAGCTCTTATTATTTTGATATAGGTTCCATCAATACCTAGTTTATTGAGAGTTTTTAGCATGAAGGACTGTTGAATTTTGTCAAAGGCCTTTTCTGCATCTATTGAGATAATCATGTGGTTTTTGTCTTTGGTTCTGTTTATGTGATGGATTACGTTTATTGATTTGCATATGTTGAACGAGCCTTGCATCCCAGGGATGAAGCTGATTTGATCATGGTGGATAACTTTGCGATGTGCTGCTGGATTCGGTTTGCCAGTATTTTATTGAGCATTTTCACATCCATGTTCATCAGGGATGTTGGTATAAAATTCTTTTTCGGTTGTGTCTCCACCAGGCTTTGGTATCAGGATGATTTTGGACTCATAAAATGAGTTAGGGAGGATTCCCTCTTTTTCTATTGATTGGAATAGTTTCAGAAGGAATGGTACCAGCTCCTCTTTGTACCTCTGGTAAAATTCGGCTGTGAATCCATCTGGTCCTGGACTTTTTTGGTTGGTAGGCTATTAATTATTGCCTCAATTTCAGAGCCTGTTATTGGTCTATTCAGAGATTCAACTTCTTCCTGGTTTAGTCTTGGGAGGGTGTTTGTGTCCAGGAATTTATCCATTCCTTCTAGATTTTGTAGTTTGTTTGTGTAGATGTGGTTGTATTATTCTCTGTTGGTAGTTTGTGTTTCTGTGGGATCGGTGGTGATATCCCCTTTATCATTTTTTACTGCGTCTATTTGATTCTTCTCTCTTTTCTTCTTTATTAGTCTTGCTAGTGGTCTATCAATTTTGTTGATCTTTTCAAAAAACCAGCTCCTAGATTCATTGATTTTTTGAAGGGTTTTTGTGGCTCTATCTCTTTCAGTTCTGCTATGATCTTAGTTATTTCTTGCCTTCTGCTACCTTTTGAATTTGTTTGCTCTTGCTTCTGTAGTTCTTTTAATTGTGATGTTAGGATGTCAATTTTAGATCTTTCCTGCTTTCTATTATGGGCATGTAGTGCTACAAATTTCCCTCTACACACTGCTTTAAATGTGTCCCAGAGATTCTGGTATGTTGTGTCTTTGTTCTCATTGGTTTCAAGGAACATCTTTATTTCTACCTTCATTTTGTTATTTATCCAGTAGTCATTCAGGAGCAAGTTGTTCAGTTTCCTTGTAGTTGTGCGGTTTTGAGTGAGTTTCTTAATCCTGCATTCTAATTTGATTGCAGTGTGGTCTGAGAGACAGTTTCTTGTGATTTTTGTTCTTTTACATTTGCTGAAGAGTGCTTTACTTCCAATTATGTGGCCAATATTAGAATACGTGCGATGTGGTGCTGAGAAGAATGTACATTCTTTTGATTTGGGGTGGAGAGTTCTATAGATGTCTATTAGGTCTGCTTGTTGCAGAGCTGAGTTCACGTCCTGGATATCCTTGTTAACCTGTCTGGTTGATCTGTCTAATATTGACAGAGGGGTATTAAAGTCTCCCATTATTATTGTGTGGGAGTCTAAGTCTCTTTGTAGATATCTAAAGACTTGCTTTATGAATCTGGGTGCTCCTGTATTGGGTGCATCTATATTTAGGATAGTTAACTCTTCTTGTGGAATTGATCTCATTACCATTATGTAATGGCCTACTTTGTCTCTTTTGGTCTTTGTTGGTTTAAAGTCTGGTTTATCAGAGACTAGGATTGCAACCCCTGCTTTTGTTTGCTTTCCATTTGCTTGGTAGTTCTTCCTCCATCCCTTTATTTTAGCCTATGGGCATCTTTGCACATGAGATGGGTCTCCTGAATACAGCACACTGATGGGTCTTGACTCTTTATCCAATTTGCCAGTCTGTGTCTTTTAATTGGGGCATTTAGCCCATTTACATTTAAGGATAATATTGTTATATGTGAATTTGATCCTGTCATTATGATGTTCACTGGTTAGTTTGCCCGTTAATTGGTGCAGTTTCTTCATAGCATTGATGGTCTTTACAATTTGGCCTGTTTTTGCGGTGTCTGGTACCACTTGTTTCTTTCCATGTTTAGTGCTTCCTTCAGGAACTGTTGTAAGGCAGGCCTGGTGGTAACAAAATCTCTCAGCATTTGCTTGTCTGTAAAGGATTTTATTTCTCTTTTACTTATGAAACTAAGTTTGCCTGGATATGAAATTCTGGGTTGAAAATTCTTTTCTTTAAGAATGTTGAATATTGGCCCCCACTGTCTTCTGGCTTGTAGGTTTTCTGCTGAGAGATCCGCTGTTAGTCTGATGGGCTTCCCTTTGTGGGTAACCTTACCTTTCTCTCTGGCTGCCCTTAACACTTTTTCCTTCATTTCAACCTTGGTGAATCTGACAATTATGTGTCTTGGGGTTGCTCTTCTCGAGGAGTATCTTTGTGGTGTTCTCTGTATTTCCTAAATTTGAATGCCGGCCTGCCTTGCTATGTTGGGGAAGTTCTCCTGGATAATATTCTGAAGAGTGTTTTCCAACCTGGTTCCATTCTCCCCATCACTTTCAGGTACACCAATCAAACTTAGATTTGGTCTTTTCACGTAGTCCCATATTTCTTGGAGGCTTTAATCATTTCTTTTTACTCTTTTTTCTCTAACCTTGTTTTCTTGCTTTATTTCGTTACTTTGATCTTCAATCACTGATACCCTTTCTTCCACTTGATTGAATCAGCTGTTGAAGCTTGTGCATGCATCATGAAGTTCTCATGCCATGGTTTTCAGCTCCATCAGGTCATTTAAGGTCTTCTCTACACTGTTTATTCTAGTTAGCCATTTGTCTAATCTTTTTTCAAGGTTTTTAGATTCCTTGCAATGGGTTCGAACAGGGGAATGTCCCCGAGAATGTCCATTTCTAACACACACAATGTCATTGTTACCAATCCTTTCCAGCTTTGACAAGCCAAAACATTTTTCTTTTCTTTATTATTAAGTTGAATATCTTTTCTTACACTTACTGTCCATTTGCATTTCATCTTCTGACTTTGTTCATGTCATTTACATTTTTTTCTATTGTGGCAGCCATCTATCTATTAATTATTTATAAGAACAATTTGTATGTTAAGAATATTAACCTTTTGTTTATAACAAACATATTAATAATTAACATTATTAATAAACATATTTTCCCAATTTATTATCTGACTTTTAATTTTCCTTATTGTGTATTTTATACATATATTCATTTAAAGTGAACAAATCTATCTTTTTTATAAACCTTACTACTTAAGTATGGAATTTTATTTTACAGTATAGGAATACAAAGAATTATAAAGTAGGTGCCTTTTCTCAGGTTGTCAGCTCCACTATTTTCTGAGGTATGTCAGTAATACGTTTGATTGACTTGTCACTTGCCCTTCCAAAAGCAGTTTTACAAAAGTAAAATGTCACAGCCTAGCAATACTGTAACCAGAAAGTAACCCTAATTCAAACCTAATCTAAGAGTTTGTACACATACAATAAGAGACAATTCAATTTCCCATTATTCTATTTTTTTCAGATACCAAGAACTTTCACACAGATTCTAGACTGCCCAAGGAAGGCATCTCACCTTGAAGCCTAGAATACCAGAAAAGAACACATCAGGCTCTAGAACCTTTCCTGACAAACTTAATTTGTAATAACTATTACCAAGTATGTGACTTATTGCCTTAGGATGATAATAGTCACTATCAACTACCACTGTTTTAGATAAAACCTCCATGAACATTGTTTTATGAAAAGTTTTTTATTCTTTTAAATTGTCTTTGAAAATTTTTCAAAAGTGGGATTATTGGATCAAAGGATATAAACATTTATATAACTCTTGGTACTTAGCACCATATTGTTCTCCAAATGAGCAATACCACTAACACTATTTCTATATTTATTCCATCTCAGCTTTACTAATTCTGAGTGTTATTAATAATTATTTTTGGCCAGGTGTGGTGGCTCATGCCTGTGATCCCAACACTTTGGGAGGCCGAGTTGGGCAGATTGCTTGAGCCCAGGAGTTTGAGATCAACCTGGGCAACATGGCGAAACCCCATCTCTACAAAAAAATACCATCATTAGCCAGGTGTGGTGGTATGCACCTGTATTCCCAGCTACTGGGAGGCTAAGGTGGGAGGGTTGCTTGAGTCCAGGAGGTGGAGGCTGCAGTGAGCCATGATCTCGACACTGCACTCCTGCCCAGAGACAGAGTGAGATCCTGTCTCAATTAAAATAATAATAATAATAATAATAAATAATTATTATTGTTGTTATGAGCTTGCTAAACATAGAAGGGACATTTATTGTACTTTTAATACTTTAAAAAAATTTTCCACATGCGTTAGGTTGCCTGGGTTTTGGGATATATTTTGTATTAATTAAAAAATTAATCATGATAAAATTTGCTCCATATTTCTAGATATTTTTAAAGGTAGGAACAACTAGAACAATCCCACTTTTTAAAATAAGGAAAATATATCTTTTTTAGCAGAAAAATAAGTAAGAATGTAAAATAATACATTGTGTCCTAGATCTTTAGATTCACTTTCCCTTAATCTCTGAAGGCATTTCACATGTAATCAAATTTATAATTGGGCCAAAAGTATACTTTCTTTCCACATTGCAGTTAGAATGATCTTTTTAAAATACAATCTTAAAACAGTTTTCATAAAAGTCCCAAATTCTTAACATTACTGTTCAGCCCTTCCATGATCTGACATCTGTCTCCTCCTTCAGTGAGGATCCAGCATGTAGCCCTCACTCTTAATGCTGGTCTTCTCTTAGTTCAGAGAATCTCTTGTCTTTAGTACCCAGTATGGTGTTTCCTTTGACTTAAGGGTTTTTCTGCACCTACCTCACCCAACAGGTCTTCATTTATCAGGGGTCTCTTGGAACATCATGTATTTTCAACTAGATGGCCAGGAAAGAATTTCTAAAACATGGCAATCACACAAAGATCATGTTAGGAAGAATAATACAGCAACACATGACTAGGTCTCACCCAGGAGTCTCAGGTAAATCAGGGGTCTTGAAACTTAGCTCCACAATGTCTACTTCTTGCTATAATAATACCTGCTTAACCTGCATCATAGGTCATGAGGATCAAGAGATAATATATCTGGAAACAAGTTGAAATTTAAAGTAGTACCCAGTTACCATTTTTTATTGATGTTTTGCTTGTTGTGAGAACAATAATAAATGTTTGACTTCAATTAATTGACAAATATTACCTAAGTTGAACAAACAAATCTAATCAATTGTTCATTTAATTTACGGACTATTCTACTCTTTTGAGGCTGTTAGCTTATCTGTACTATGCATTAAATTGGCCAGAAAAATACATTTTCTTGAATTAATACAATTTTCCTCAAGGCTAGTAATTGTATTTAAAAACATCTTTTAATGGGAACATGACATCCTTCAATAAAAGCAGTTAAATGAGTATATGTGAGAAGAAGGATCATTAAGACTAATTTTCTGGTTATTAATAGATAACCAGAAAATAGATAATTAGATACTCACTACCACATATACTTGTTAAAAAGATTCAATTGATCAGTGACAGAGAAGAGACATAAAGGAAGTGGGGTGAGCCAAAGGCAGGAAGATAGGTTTTTGCAGAGGAAATGGAAGAAAGATGACAAATTTCGTTTACTTTGCAGTTTGTCTCTGGGCTATTCTGGGACCAAAGGTCATAATGATGAACATCATTTTTCTATACTCTTATGGAATATTTTTCTTATTTTACTTTTCAGTTGCTTTAATTGTATGCAAGTGGAGAGTTATTCTAACTTTTTTGTAGTTCAAAGTAAAACAAAGCTCTAATGGGCATTCATCTTGAGAATCTATAAAAACTTGTGATAACTATGTATTATACCTATGACTCCAAAAATTTCAAAGTATTTCTTATATTCATTTATTTATTTGACAAACGTTTATTGAACACCTGACAAATATTTATTGGGGAACCATTTTAAATGCTAAGGATGCAGTGGTGAACAAGAGTCTATATTTTAGTGGGTGGAAACAGCCAATACATAAAAGAATAAATATCGAATATAGAAGTGCAATAAGTGCTGTTGAGAAAAATAAAAAGGATGGTTAATGATGGCGGTTGGTCAGGGGAAGGCCTGTTTGTGGAGATAGCATTTGAGGCGAGACATGAATGAAATGAAGGGTGAGCCATGTGAATGTCTGAGCAAAAGTTTCCAAACAGAGGAAAAACAAGGATTAGGCCAAGGTGGGTTGGAGCTTTGCATGTTGTAGAATAGCAAGAAGGCTCTTTTGTTTCTGGAAGAATGAAGTTTCTTGAAGAGCAAATCAAACAGCAAATCCCTGTTCTTTGGAACTTACATTATACTAGGGGGAGGGAGACAAATAAAATGAATCAACCATCACATAAATACATGTCTGGTGGTGATAAGGTCTATGAAAGAAAGAGCAGATCAGGAGAAGGGGTAGGGGAGAAAAAGGAGCACTATTTTAGGTAGACTAGTGAGAGAAGTCTCCTTAGAGGAGATAACATTGAGCAGAATTCTCAATGAAAAGATGAGGGGCAGTGAACCATGCAGACATGTAGGAAATAGTGTCATGGGCAGTGAGTGCAAAGGCTCTGAGATGCTTAGAGAGATGCAAGGTGTCTGGGGAATTAGCTAGGAGAAAAGTGGTAAAAGATGAGGTCAGATGTGTAGCCAAGGGCAGAACTGCTTGGGGCTTGTATGTCTTTAAATTTATTCTCAGTGAGATGGGATGCCAGTAGAGAGTTCTGAGCTTTGATATGACAACGTTTTAGAAAGATCACTCTTTCTGCTGTGTTTAGGGGACGAGGGTGGAAGCTGGGAGGCCAGTCAGGAAGTTAACTGTGGTAGCCCAGGTGAGAGGCAAAGCCCTTTGAAGTAGCGGAGGTGTAGTAGAAAGGGGTAGGCGTTTGGATATCTTTTGAATGTAGAACTGACAGAATTTAAAAAATTGATTAGCTGTGGGATATAAGAAAATAAGTACCAATTGGAACGCATTTGCAAAACTTCAGACAGGATTGTGTAGTATTTATAGATGTAATTATTTGAAATGCTTACATCTTAATTATTCAAAGATGTTATTAATAACACGAATATAGATATGATGAATTCACTTAAGTAAGTTCTTTTAAATGTGAAGATCTGATTGAAAGGAAAATGCAAAAAATAATTGTCTTGTTTTGGCTTTTATTTAGCATCTGGCCATATGAGTAACACTTATAATTAAACCATTTGGCAACAAATTCACCAATTACTTGTTGTGCTGGGCACTTGAGTTTATCATAACAATTAGCTAAGTGGCACTAACAGGTGTTCACTGAGGTATCATACAACTCTTTTTGTTTGTTTGCTTGGTTGGTGTTTTTTTTGTTTTTTGTTTTTTGTTTTGAGACGGAGTTTAGCTTTTGCTGCCCCGGACACAGATCAATAAAGTTCAATCTGGAGTAATGTTTAATTATTTTTTGGTAGGTACTCTTACAATAATATCCATGCTAGTGTCAGAAACATAGAATCACATAATATTATAGTATTTTTCCTTTTTTAGATACAGGAGAAGGGATGAGGAGGGCGGGTCTCACTATGTTCCCCAGGCTGGAGAATAGTGGCTATTCACAGGCAGGCTCATCGTCCACTATGGCCTTGGATCTCCTGGGCTCAAATGATCCTCCAGCCTCAGCCTCCCAAGCAGCTGGGACTACAGGCATGCACCACTGTGCCTGACTACACAGTATATATTTTTAGAAATAAAAACATTCCCTATTATAATGCTGTTGTGGGGAAATAGGAAATAGGGCTTCCTTACAGGGTGACTTAGTTGTTACAACCTTTATTTATAAGTTATTTTAATTTTCATGTGACAGAGTTTGACTCCTTGAATTACTATAAAATCTATGTTAGGTAATAATGAGCTATGATAAAAGAGTTTTGGTGTACATTTGATTCAAGTTAATGATGCTTGATTTAGGTGTTTTCTTCAGTGACCAAATATGTATACGATTCTAAAGAATCCATTACTAGGCGGGGGCAGTGGTACACCTGTAATCCCAGCACTTTGGGAGGCCAAGGCGGGTGGATCACCTGAGGTCAGGAATTCGAGACCAGCCTGGCCAACATGATGAAACCCCATCTCTACTAAAAATACAAAAAATTAGCTGGGCATGGTGGCGCACGCCTATAATCTCAGCCACTTGGGAGGCTGAGGCAGGAGAATTGCTTGAACCTGGGAGGTGGAGGTTGCAGTGAGCCGAGATCACGCCTTTGCACTCCATCCTGGGCAGCAAAAGCTAAACTCCGTCTCAAAACAAAAAACAAAAAAAAAACACCAACCAAGCAAACAAACAAAAAGAATTGTATGATACCTCAGTGAATACCTGTTAGTGCCACTTAGCTAATTGTTATGATAAACTCAAGTCTAATTTTAGTTTATTTTACCAAATTACAGATGAAGGTTAACATATTTTTAATGAATTGATTTTTAAAACATTAAACTGTCCTTTATTCTTGTTGTTGGCCTGTACTAATCAATGAACAATTGTTTTTTTTAATGCTGATTCAGGGATCAAAAGATAGAGTTACACTTATAATGTATGCCTGTTATGCTTCTAAATCATATTTTGTGCATTATTTTTACATATATTTTTAAACAAATTAATATTGGGGGAGTGACCATTGTCTTGTTCATAGGACTCGTGCAATTCTTTTTTTTAAGCAGATCTGGAAGTATTTTATTATTCTGATAGAATTACTGTAAATTCTTGCCTACCCAGCATCCATTTTTAACAACTCTGAATCTTCAAGAACAAGTCTGGAATCATAATTAAATGAAATAAATATTGCAGAGAAAGGCTTCAGACACTTCAGTTTGAGGTTAAGAAAGGCAGAGGCTTATGATGGTTGTGTTAACCAAAACAAAACAGTGCCTTAATTGGTGAATACTATTCATAAAAATCATCTTGCTAACTTTTGTTTGTTAAATCCATGAAGCAGGGAATAAGTGAAAGGAACTAGAAAACAGAAGAAGAAAGAGGAGTGGTTAGTAAAGGAAGTGGTATAATTGCAGAAGTAGCAGAGGTTAGAAATGGTAGAAATGATGAGAAGCTGCAGGGATGAGTGGCAGCAGAGACCCCTTGAGGAGTAGATGGGAAAGTGGTCAGCTCTGCAGCCCACCTGCTCTGGAGCTCGTGAAAGCATAGGACAACCCCCTGGTGAGTCTATTAGCAAAAGAAAATTGACACCCAGGTAGACCCTTTCTAAAAGCATATGTTATATATCTATAAAACACGTGTAGTAAGTTTCTTTTAAGCTAACATGAAAGAGAGCCATACCTTCTTCTGTTGTTCTGTTGCTGAGAAATGCTACATAATAAACAGTTTAATATTTCATGAATAATTATTTATGCCACACTTTTTGGTGAAAGAAAACATCTGTAAATGCCTTTCTTATCTGTTCAAATGCTATTTCAAGAAGTAAAAGGCATCCAGATTGGAAAAGAGGAAGTCAAATTGTCCCTCTTTGCAGATGACATGATCTTATATTTAAAAAAATCTAAAAACTCCACCAAGTAACTCTTAGATCTGATAAACAAATTCACTAAAGTTGCAGGATACAAAATCAACATACAAAAATGAGTGACATTTCTATACATTTATATTAAACTGGGTGAAAAATAAATCAAGAAGGCAATCCCATTTACAATAGCTACAAAAAAATTCTAGAAATAAGTTTTACCAAGGAGGTGAATGACCTGTATAAGGAAAGCTACAAAACACTGATGAAAGTAATTGAAGAAGACACAAACAAATGGAAAAACATCCCATGCTCATGGATTGAAAGGATTAACATTGTTAAAATGACCATACTACCCAAAGCAATCTATAGATTCAATACAATCCCTATGGAGATACCAACAACATTCTTCACAGAAATAGAAAAAAAAATCCTAAAGTTTGCACTGAACCAAAAAGAGCCCAAATAGCCAAAGCAATCCTGAGCAAAAAGAACAAAGCTGGAGGCATCACACTACCTGTCTTCAAAATATATTACAAGGTTATAATAACCAAAACAGCATGGTATTGGTATAAACAGACACATAGACCAATGGAAGAGAATAGAAAACCCAGAAATAAATCGATGTATTTACTGCCAGCTGATTTTTTTTTTAATTTGATTTTTTTTTTTTTGTAGAGATGGGGTCTTTCTCTGTCACTCAGGTTGAATTGCAGTGGCACAGTCATAGCTCACTGCAGGCTTGAACTCCTGGGCTCAAGTAATCCTCCCACTTCAGCCTTCCACATAACTGGGATTACAGGTCTGAGCTACCAAGCCTGGTTTACAGCCAACTAACTTTTGACAAAGGCACCTAGGACATCCATTCAAGTCTTTTTAATAAATGTGCTGGGAAAACTCTATATCCATATGCATAACAATGAAACTAGATCCCTTTCACTATATATAAAAATCAACTCAAAATAGATCAAAGACTTTAATATAGAACCTGAAACTATAAAATGACTGGAAGAAAACATAGGAGAAACACTCCAAGACATTGGTCTAGGTAAAGATTTTATGGCAAAGACCTCAAAAGCAGAGGCAACAAAAGCAAAGATAGACAAATGCAACTGATATGGTTTGGGTCTGTGCCTCCACCCAAATCTCATGTCAAATTGTAATCCCCTACGTTGGAGGTGGAGCCTGGTGGGAGGCGATTGGATTATGGTGGCGATTTCCCTTTTGGTGCTGTTCTCATGATAGTGAGTTGTCACAAGATCTGCTGGTTTAAAAGTGTGTAGCTCTTACTACCTCTCCCTCTTCCTCCTGCTCCGGCCATGTAAGAGACTACTCCTGCTTTGCCTTCTGCCGTGAGTAAAAGTTTCCTGAGGCCTCTCCAGGAGCCACTATGCATCCTGTATATCCTGCGGAACCATGAGCCAATTAAACCTCCTTTCTTTATAAATTACCCAGCCTCAGGTATTTCTTTATTGCAATGTGAGAATGAACTAATGTGGTGACTGTATTAAACCAAAAAGCTTTTGCACAGCAAATAAAACAATCAACACAGTGAAGAGACAACCTGTTGAATAGGAGAAAATATTTGCAAGCTGCTCATTTGACAAGGGAATAATATCCAGTATGTACAAGGAACTTAACCGCAAAAAAAAAAAACCCCAAATAACCCCATTAAAAATTGGGCAAGGATATTAATAGATATTTCTCAAAAGAAGACAAATGACCAACAGCTATATGAAAAAATGTTCAACATTACTAATCATCGGGGAAATGTAAATCAACAAAACCACAAAGAGATATTATCGTATCCCAGTTAGAATGCTAATTACAAAAAGACAGATGCTGGTGGGGATATGGAGAAAAAGGAACTCATACAGTGTTGGTAATAATGTAAATTAGTATAGCCATTATGGAAAATAGCATGAAGATTTCTCAAAAAACTAAAAATAGAATTACCATATGATCCAGCAATCCCACTACTGGGTATTTATCCAAAGAAAAGTAGATCAGTATATCAAAGGGATACCTACACCCCCATGTTCATTTCAGCATTAAGGAAATGAAGCCTCAGAGAGGTTAAGTGCCTGGCCTCAGTGTCACCCAGCCAGGAAAAAACAGAACTGAGAATTTACTTGTGATTGCTCTATTCCAAAGACTAAGCTTTTGACCAATTTATTACACAATGTTAGGTCAGCAGAGATTGAAAGTTGCTAATCAGTGTGTTCCTCATTCTCTCATTCCCATCCCAGGATTTGGGCAAATATTAATAAATGTGATGACTGAGCAAGGCCTGTGAAGTCTGAATCCCAAGAATCCCTAAAATATATCTCCCACTTTCCTGCTAGTGTCTGACCAGATTTTGGGGTCCTAATTAATGTCTGGTTTGATAAGCTTCTTTAAAACATCTGAACTTAGCCAGGCAAGTTCAAGTGCAACAGGATTTTTCCAAGCAGCATCAGTCTAGAAACTGAGCAGTTGTGGTCTCAGTTCTGAACCACCAATCTTCTCTTACTGGAGTCTTGCAGGGAATTATTGTGAAGTTTGAATCTTGTCTCTGCCACCTACTAGCTGTGAGAACGAATGTAATTATTTACATTTCTGAGAATGATATTTGCCTCATCTGAAAACTAGTGTATAAATACCTTCCACAAAGTGATAAAAGGATTAACGTGAGATCATGAATTTGAAAGTGGCTGGTATGATAAATGCTAAGTAAAAAAATTTAAATGAAATAAAATGGATTAAGTGAAATAAAATGGTCTCCTTGTTTCCAGCTTCCAACTGTCTCTTCAACCTCTCTCTGCCAACGTCTGCTCTGACTTACCATGATTGCTCCTGGTTCTAGACTTCTGGCACCACCTGCCAATTCTCTTTCCCTCTGGCAAGCTCTGGCACTACCTTCCTAGGCAACATGAGGGAGGGCCTGGACTCGAGAACAGAGTCCCCCGAGTCCTGAGCAGAATTTATGTCTTCAAAACCTATTTATGGCATATGTAATTGTTGTACTGTCTTCAAAAACACAATGTATTTCCATTATTTTTCCAATTAAAACTTTAATAAAAACTCAGTGAGAAAAATTAGAAAATGTCAGAAACTTTAGAAGGAAAAAACCCACCATAATCTAATAACCTCTCAATAAACAATGTTAACAGCTGGATATATACTTTCAAGTGTTTTTCACTGATGTATCTTGAGAAAGGGAGCCTGGTTCCTTTTAAAGATTTCATTCTGAATCAGAAATTCAGTTACTAAAAAAAGCGAATCATCTCAAATTAGCATTTGATATTGAGGACCTATTATAGGCTGGACAGTTGACAGTTGCCTAGAGAATTGAAAGTAGAAATATCAGTCTGTCTCCACAACAACATATAGTAGAAGCGCAGGCAGGGGCACACTATAAAAAGTTAGATGTAAATTTAGGTGCTAGATGGGAATAAATACAAAAGTAGGGGAAATTTCATATGTCAACTCATAAAAAAATTCCCAAATGAATGATATCTGTAATGAGTACTATGAGTTCAAACCTGCCAAGATCTTGTGGCTCTTAGCAAGAACAATTATAAAGAGATTAAATTTTCGGTAAGAAAATGAAAAGCATACGTGTCTTGGGTTAGGTTGGGAGTAATAGCTGAAGGGCAGGGTTTTCCAAACGAGAATAAACAGGGTCAAATGTAACATAGATGCCAGAGAATTTGTTGCTTTGAAAAAGACTTGAAAAGAATTTTACCTATACTAGAACCTATTTTTTTTCTATATCAATATTTCAATCTTATCCTCTTGGGTCACAAATGAACAAAAGGAGCTGAAGAAAACTGGGGAAACTTGAAGGACAAAGGCAGCTTTTCATTCACTTACTGGATTTTTATTGAGCACCTATATGTGGCAGGCACCTAGAGAGCAGGCCACCATGTATGTATACACATAGACTATGATACAATTGTGCAGTGCATAATCAATGCCACTGTCTGTGATGACCCTGCAATAAAGACACAACAGTGAATAGGTTCCTCACATTTGGGAAAGCGGGGGTGGGGGAGACTAGTAATAAATAAGGAAAAAATAAGGCAATTTCAGGCAGCAGTAATTGCTATGAAGAAAATAAAATAGCACAATGAGATAGAAAGAGATGTTGGGGGCAGGATCACAAAGAATGACTAGGGAAAGCCTCTTTAAATAAGGAGGAAACCACACAAAGATTTGGCAAATGCGTAGTTCAGGTAGAGGAAAAAGGAAGGGCAAAGTTCGTGCATGGGAATGATTATGCATTCATTCCAGTGTGTCAGTGGTCTAATGTGCAAGTGGCGAACATCGAGGCGGTAGAGCTAGACAGGGGCTAGATTATGTAAACTATGGTGAAAATGTCTGGATTTTATTCTAAAGGAAATATTGAATCTTTAATAGCATACAGTAGGAAAGAGTCAGGTGCTTCTTGTTGGCATGAAGATCTGGTTGAACAAAAATCCTAGCTGAAGGCTGGCTACAACAGTTTTTTTTAAACTTTGAACAAGCATGGTTAGAAATCTTGAAGTCAGGAATAAGCTGGGAACAAACAAAGTATGGAAGCCTTGGCATTAGTTAGTTCTAATAATGATTTGGTAGTGTACAAGACTGGTGAAACAGGTATCTGATTATACTTATGTGTTTACATTTCTTTTCATCTTGCTTTAGTTAAAACAATTTTTAAAAAACATCTTTATTATCTTAGCTCTCTTACCATTTTAGTAAACATCAGCAGGTCTAGTTATTCCCAGAGTTCTCTATTTCTCTAACTTCCTTTTTCGTGTGTGCAGACCTAAAGCTGCCCTACCACATCCCATTCCCCATCTCCTCACTTCATCAGGAAGTGCAGAAGAATGTGAACTGCATGCTTTGCCATCAGGATGTTCCTGGGGTCCTGATTTTCCTCTTAGCTTAATAGTTTATGTCCTGGACCAGTGGAAATATAATATGACATACATTTGCTCTTTTAAGTTTTCTAGTAGCCACATTAAAAAAGTAAAAAGAATTAGGTGCAATAAATTTTAGGAATATATTATATTTAACCCAATATATCTAAAATACTATCGTTTCAACATGTAATCAAAATTTAAAATTTTAATGAGACATTTTATGTTCTTTTAAAATAATGTCTTCTAAATCCATTGTAGGTTTTACACTTACAATACATCTCAATTCAAACAAGACACATTTCAAGTTCTCACTAGCCACATGTGGCTGGAGACTACCATATTGAACTGGGAAGTTCTAGATCTTACCCCCATTGACTTTTGAGACCTGGCAATCCTAATCTACCTTGTTCTGTAGTGACTGCGCTGCAAGTACCTTGTCTAGACTCTGACATGACTTCCCATTTCTAGACCACCGTTCACTTTGAACTTTTAACTCCTGAATTGCTGATTCCAGAAATGGACATTTTGCTTGGCTCTCTCCATACTTACTCCCTGTCTGACTAACATTGTCCTGCTGTTACATATTTGGCATGACATCAAGTAATTATTCAGGCTTCTCTGCATTAGAAGAGAGTTCTATTTTATAGAAAAATTATCATTGAGTGGAAGAACATGCTGAATTCTCTGTGGATCCTTTAAATTTACCTATGGGAAACTCAACTATTTGGAAAATAGTACTATTATCTGGTTTCCAGATCCACTTATGGCTACTTACTGCTTGCTGACATAGTACACAGAAGAAAATAAGTTTTAAACATCAGAAGCTAAATATTATCTTAGTCTTTCTCTTTAATTTTTTCAGTGAAAAATTCCTAATTTGTTTTTCCAAAGCCAATGGATGTTTCAATGTTTCAAGTAGAATGGGGCCAATGTCATGCACTCAGAAAGGCAGAGAAAAAAAAATTAATAATTTTCAAAATATACCTAACCCTGTCCTCCCCAGTTAGCTTGGAAACCTTAATAGTCTTTTAACTTTTCTATTTTACCTTTGAGGGCAAACCTCTGTGGTTGCAAGTGTATGCTTGCAGGCCAAATTCAACCTTGAAGATGTGTTTTGTTGGCTCACACAGTGTTTAAAATTTTTCTGAACCAACATTTAGAAATTGGGAGCTTTCATGTAAACATTCAGCTTTCTAGCTTCTTTTAAAAAATTGGAAGACTTGTCCACACTGGGCAATCTTCCTACATAGTACTTTTTGGCTGAGCTGGACTTGAGAAGGGCCATGCTCTTGCTATTTTGATATAGTCAATTACCCCGGCCCGTTTCTTTCATGTAATAGATAAGTCTGTTCTCATCTGGGCACTTGCATCTGCAATATCTAGAACTCATCACACCTGTCTGCCCTTTGTCTTTCACCACTCTCTGGGGGACAGGTGTCTCTTATTTTTGAGAGGCCTTCTTTTTAGCTCCTGAATCTTCTAAAGATTTTAGCTCCTGAATCTTCTAAAGATTCAGGTGGGGCAGAACAGTGGAGGTAAGCTGATTAAGTATTCAAGTACCTCTTAAGTCTCAGGTGAAACACAACCAAATTCATTGATGGTCATCAGTTTTAGGGGAATTCTTGGCTAGTAATCTGGGAAACTCCCTTTCCTTGTGAGCTCCTGGAAATAATAGGTCATTTTATAAGCCGGTGAATGAAAAGTTCAGATGTCAGTGAGAAATACTTTTCAGCAAAGTCTCTTTATTCTCTACTCAAAATAATATTGATAAATAATGAAATGTTACTTATACTAATTACTCAAACCACTGGTAGTGTAGTGTCTTTCCTAAATAGTTGAATGATTTCAAAGGTCCAAACAGGAATTAGAGATCCCCTGCCCTCTATTCCACTCCAGCTATCTTTCTTAAGGAAGGCAGAATAAAAAGGGATTTGTCTGGGTGGAATGCAATATCCAGAAACTGGTCATTGCTTCCATCCCTTAATGGGTCTGATCTCCTTTAATACTCAAGGTGATGGACAGTGATGATCTCTGATTAATACTTTTACTTTCTCACATGCGGGTATTAAAAACCAATTTTTAGCAGAGATTTTTCTATCAGAGATAACTCAGTGTAAGCCAAAAAAATTAGTAGTCCATGGACTTTGTTATTGCTGTCAATTACATAAATGATTTCATTAGAAGGGGAAGCCTCACTGTGCCTGATCAAAGTTTAGAAGTTTGTATGTTCACTGACAAGGAAGCGTTGTAACATGGCAAATGGCCAAGAGAGTCCCCAGCTGTCCCACTTCTTCAGGATGATTTAAGGGTCTGACTTACCCTAACTCAAAGTCTCCTTTACCTCCAACCAACTCTACAAAAAATAAGTCACCTTAAGCCTGTGGCTCTCGATCCTTAATGAGGGAGCTTATACAATGCAGATTCCTGGGTCCTACCTTTAGAGACTCCAGTTTCACCAGTTCTGGGATGGGGTTGAGGATTCTGCATTTTTAAGAAACCCTTGCAGGTAACTCTGATGCAGGTGATATGTATATATACATTGAAAAATCACTGCCTAAGGGCATTCTAGCATCTTGATGTTAAAATCATACTAAGGATATAACTCTCTAACATCCTCTCCTGAAAACACATTCTAATGTTGATGGTGGGATTTGGGAGGAAATCGTATACGTTAAAAGTTGACACATCATAAAGATGGGACCAAGGTACATAAAATTGGGACTTTTTGCAAACCTAATTCTTTATAATTTCATAAAGCTTCTTGCATAGTAATAAAATTTTAGAATAGGCATACAGCACAAGACAGAATAAATGATGGAAGAGAAAAACATTTATCTTCTAAAGAGGTATCTTTTTTTTTTTTTGACAGGTCTCACTCTGTCACCCAGACTGGAGTGCAGTGGCACAATATTGGCTCACTGCAACCTCTGCCTCCCAGGTTCAAGTGATTCTCCTGCTTCAGCCTCCTGAGTAGCTGGGATTACAGGATGCTCCACTACCGCCTGGCTAATTTTTTTTTTTTGTATTTTTAGTAGAGACGGGGTTTCACCATGTTGGCCAGGCTGGTCTCAAACTCCTGGCCTCAAATGATCTACCCACCTCAGCCTCCCAAAGTGCTAGGATTACAGACATGAGCCACTGCACCCGGCCTTGTTTTTTTTTTTTTTTTTTTTTTTTTTTGTAGAGACAGGTCTTGCCATGTTGGCCAGGCTGATCTCGAACTCCTGAGCTCAAGCGATGAGCCTCCCCTCGGCTTCCCAAAGTGCTGGGATTACAGGTGTGAGCCTCTATGCTCCTCCCAAAAGGGGCATCATTAAAAGGCTTTAGATAGTGCTTGAAGTTGAATGGAATGGGGAAACTATCAACTTTTACTTTTCTGAAAATTAGTTAAGAAGATTTTCTATTACAAGTAACAGATTATCTAATCATTAATTACATAATCCACAAAGACATCCAAATATCTCAGCAAACAAGTAGTCTGCAAGTAGGGGGTTCCAGATGACCCAGGTACCCTCTTCTCTGCCTTCCTCAGACTGTTGGCCTATTGTTCTAGACTTAACCACCTCACAGTGACAAGATTGTTGCATCCTTATATATTTAAAGCAGAAAGAAAGGATTATTTTACTTTGAGTAAGACCCTCCTAGAAGTCTACTCAGCAGACTTCCCCTTAATCTCATTGGTCAAAATTAGGCAAAACTAAGTCACATTAACCATTAACAAAGCAGGATGAGATTACACTCTTCATTTAGACCAATTATGGTTCATTTCCTCGTCTGGAGGGAAAACCCACCTTCTCTGAAATGCTACTGCTAGAAATAATTCAAGGTTCCTTAAATTGCTATATAAACAATGAAAAATTAGGGAATGTTAGGCAACCAACCATATCTACCTCAGTTTTGAAATTATCCTTTGGATTTTAGTGGTTGCAGAATCCTAGGAATGCATTGAGAATGGGGTGGTAGGTTGAGTAAGTGAAAGGTTATGGTCAGAATTACTTCTGGGAATGGTGGTAGGGTAGGGTAGAGTGGGAGTGGGTATATGGGAGAGATAATTTGGGGGAAGAGTTGGCCTGTTTTGGTCCTTGGTAAGAACTTAAAGGGTTTGTAAAACTCATATTATCACAAGGAATAATAAATACAAGTGACAGAAAGCTTGTTACATCTTCTAATGATCTTTTGGTTATTTCTGGAACCTATCTGTAAGATTGCTTATGGCAATAACTCAGTATCTTACTGCTTCTATTTGAATATAAAACAAAGTATAATTTCACCTTCTTACAACTCACTTACATAAAAGACGACAGTAAATAGTACTGTATAGTGTTTGATTTTTATCATCAATCATGGAGATCACATAGATATTCAGATATGCTAGAAAAAGAAATGTCAACAAACATAATGCATTTGTTTATTTTGTGTTTTGCTTTGTTCCAAAAATACTTGAAGTAGCTTAAAAGAATGTGTCTAATATAAACAGAGTCAGAAGTGGAAATGTCAGCCTAACACCTAAGGAGTACAAATTTGCTTTTGTTTAATTATACATAACACAAAATGGTGAAAAATAAATTTAACCCTTTCTGTGACTAATGTTAGACTTTTAAAGATTATTATTTCGAAATTAAAATCCAAATTATTGCAATTGAGAAGTTTTTGTTTTCAACTATGTCCTCATTAAAATTGTTTAAAGCAAAGGAATTTGTTCTTTTGTAAAAGTTTCAAAACACTAAACTTGAACATTGATTTACATGTCAACACACTTAATGATTACTTAAATTTTTACTTCACGAAAATTGAATTTCTATTTCAGAAGTAGAGTTTATATTTAATAGTTATTGACATTTTAAACATTTAAAGACAATTGATATGAACAATATTGAAGAAATGGGTGTCCATTGACATTTTATGAGGAAGTTAAATTTTACTGAAGTGAATTGGAAATTGCTGCTGTTTCAAAATAATTAATGCAATGCAATGCTCTTCAACTTTAATAAAGGATCATCCTTTCTTGAAATATGAAGGGAATTGACAACAACATGTAATATTGTCTTTTTAAATTAAAACCTTAAACTTTGGAAAATAAATCCTGCAGAGTGGCTTAATAATAGGGATCCTCTTGATTTTTTTTTTCAGTTAAGCAATTAGAAAACAGCAAAGATTTTAATCTCCTTTTCCCTCAAAAATGAAAAACATTCCATCTGTGTTAATGGCATAAAAAATTTAACCTTAAACATTTGTAATAGAATATAAAATTCTTCATACCAGACTTTATAATAGAAAATAAGCTTAATCTAAATTATATTTTTTTGTTTTGCCAATTATGTATGTACGTGTATACATATATGTCTATGTGTGTGTATCTGTGTATGATCTGAGAAACTTTTCACAATCACTTAAAATATAATTTTTTTTTTTTTTGAGATGGAGTCTCCCTCTGTTGTCCAGGCTGGAGTGCAGTGGCGAGATCTTGGCTCACTGCAACCTCTGCCTCCCGGGTTCAAGTGATTTTCCTGCTTCGGCCTCCTGAGTAGCTGGGATTACAGGCACGTGCCACCACACCCGGCTAATTTTTGTATTTTTAGTGGAGACGGGGTTTCTCCATGTTGGTCAGGCTGGTCTCAAACTCCTGACCTCGTGATCCACCCGCCTCGGCCTCCCCAAGTGCTGGGATTACAGGTGTGAGCCACCACACCTGGCCAAAATATAATTTTTAAGAACTGCAAAGTGAGTTAATTGAAATAGTTATCTGACTTAGTCCTCATTTATTCAAGAGTTTTCGAATTACTTAGGTTAATGATGGCAAAACCAAAAGCACATAAATCAAATAGTATAAAAAGTTAACCTAGAGGGATTGAGTTAAAAAGGAGCATTCTAATCCAGTCTGGGCAAATGAAGGTTAGATTAAGCAGTGATTGTTGAGAGTTAAATGTTAGTGAGAAATGCACTAAAGTGTACCATCTGCTTTTTTTTCCTTCAAAATTGGCTTTATGCGTATCACATTTATCATTACACTGTAGTGTTATTGAAATACAACTGTTTCATAAGAAGTTTTATATATATATATATTTATTTTTTTATTTTTATTTTTATTTTTATTTTGAGGCAGAGTCTCACGCTGTTGCCCAGGCTGGAGTGCAGTGGTACGATCTCGGCTCACTGCAACCTTTGCCTCCTGGGTTCAAGCGATTCGCCTGCCTCAGCTTCCTAAGCAGCTGGGACTACAGGCACCTGCCACCACACCCAGCTAACTTTTGTATTTTTAGTGTAGACGGAGTTTTACTATGTTGGCCAGGCTGGTCTCGAACTCCTGACCTCAAGTGATCCACCTGCCTCGGCCTCCCAAAGTGCTGGGATTACAAGCGTGAGCCACCATGCCCAGCCCAGAAGTTATATTTTTGAAAAGAGAAAAAAACCTGAAAACTTCATGATCTAACGTGACTCTCAGGCAAATATACTTAGGGTAAAAATACCATTGTGGTTGGCACAACATAGTAGGCAGTGAATAAAAACTTACTGAAAATGAGGCCAGGTGCAGTGGCTTATACCTGTAATCCCAGCACTTTGGGAGGCCAAGGCAGGCAGATTGCCTGAGGCCAGGAGTTTGAGACTAGCATGGGCAACATGGCAAAACCCCATCTCTACTAAAAAAAAATTAGCAGGGTGTGGTGGCACATGCCTGTAGTCCCAGGTACTCGGGAGGCTAAGGCACGAGAATCGCTTGATCCTGGGAGGCAGAGGATGCAGTGGGCCGAGCTCATGCCACTGCACTCCAGCCTGGGTGACAGACTGAGACTCTGCCTCAAAATAAATAAATAAATAAATACATACATAAGTACTTATTGGAAATGAGTTAATAAGGTGATTTAATTGGGGCAGCAGAGCAGAGCCATATGCAGATTCAGTTCTTCTGGGTTATGGATACACATGTTGAACATTGTTGATGATAGCAATATTTCTATTACCAAAGAACAGCTATTTTTTATTAGTTATTTGACAGTGCTATACTTTAAGGAAATGAGAAAAAACACTTGGAAAACAGAGTGTATTAGTCCATTTTCACACTGCTACTAAGAACTACCTGAGACTGGGTAATTCATGAAGAAAAGAGGTTGAATTGATTCACCGTTCCATATGGCTGGGGAGGCCTCAGGAAACTTACAATCATGGTGGAAGGTGAAGGGGAAGCAAGGTATGTCTTCCCATGGTGAAGCAAGAGAGAGAGAGAGAAGAGGAAAGCATCACACACTTAACAAACAATGAGATTTTGTGAGAACTCGCTATCATGAGAACAGCAAGGGGAAAGTCCGCCCCCATGATTCAATCACCTCCCACCCAGCCCCTCCTCTGACATGTGGGGATTATAATTCGAGATGAAATTTGGGTGAAGAGACAGAGCCAAACTATATCATGAGCTTGTTGAAGAGGGGTTTGCCCAGCATGCCAGAAGTAACAGTTTTATTATTATTCTATCTAATGTTTGACATGATTAAATCAGTCATATAGCAAAGGCTAGTTATACATGAAGTTTAATATTATAATCACACTAATTTTATGACAAAGCCTATCTGATATACATGTAATAGTAACCATAATTGTACTATGCCACTTGGTCTTTAGGCAACAGGAATAACATGATCAGAAAAATAGATGTTATGAATTAGTATTCATTTTATATGAGTGGGTAAGGGTTAATGGAGATAAATGGGGAAGGCTATAGGAGATAAACAGACAGGAAAGCAGTTGGGGTCAGTGAGGAAAGATTGAACAGTTCAGAGTACCAGGAAGGCTTCTCAGAGCATCTGGAGTGCTACATTCACTGCCTTCTGCTACAGGCATTGCCTGTGGCCTGGTGTTCTACAAAATTCTGGCTAATGGGCTTCACAAATAGCTTCATAAACCCAGGAACTCAGACAGCAAAGACACGGGATGCAATATAAGTTATGTATCTTCCCTGGTGAGAAAAAACTTGATGGACAGCTTGGTTCTTAAGTTCCTGACTGAGGATAGTGATGAACAAATAAAGCAGGAAGAGCAGTGACTACTATCCAACTTTCTCATGAAAAAGGACTGGGAAATCTCAAAAATCTCCTTTCCTCTCCTCTCAGAGTTACGTTACACTTAAAGGAGAGATTTGTTTGGTAAAATGAAGGGCTGTCCATCTGCTCACAAATCTCTGAATCCTCCAGGGAGAGAGAAAGAGACTCCAAGGATGGTAAGGACAGAGGAGTGGCTTTTGGGAAAGCGCTGAAATATCTGATGGTGTAAATATGCTAACACTCCTGGGAGGTTGAAATGAAGGCTATCATTCATGTTTCACTTATTCATTCAGACAGCATTTATTGAGCACCTAGTATTTTCTTCAAGCCATTCTATAAATACAATGCAATTCTAATATAAAGCTCATTGGGTTTTTTTCATGGAACTTGACTCCAGGGCTAATTCTGGACATACGCTCTAATGCAGAGACCTACTTCCAGCCTCTTTAGGCCTTTTCAACTCCATCAACAGGGGCTAGAAAGAAGCTGTTACATAGTTGGAGGAAGATCTGGCCTCCCCTGATCAGCTTGCCTTCATCAGCCAAGGGTCAAGTGAGAGCCCCATATACTTGTAGAAAGACTTTTCTCCTGTCAGGAGTCAAGAATCATCCAAGGACATTGGATCTAATTGCTGTTGTCAGGACCAAGAGGGGACTCCTTGAGCCTGAGGAAGACTCTGCCTTCCTACATGTCTTTGCCTCCTTCTGTAGGATCAAGAGGAATTCCTGGAAAACCACTATTCCTTGTTCCTCAATGCTTACAGCCTTACCACTAGTCTCTGCCTCCAGCCCACTAAAATTAGTCTGAGATTAAATCTGCAAATAGCACAATACTCTCTTTCCTATTCATTTCCCATTCTAATTTCTACTCTGTGCATATCTCCTATTTTATTCATTTTTCCCACCACTCCCTAATTTCCAAAACCTTTAACACTGTGTCCTTTGCAACTCATGATCCAGCATCAACAAACAGTTCTATATCTTCAACCCTCTCTAAAGGTTCCCCTCACTTGCTCTAATTGAAACCTAGCTCTCTCCTGAGCCTACTCCTACACTGTCAAGTGGTAAGATATTTCTTCTTCCATACAACTGGGGCCAGGTGGGAGTATGTGTCCTCTTTGCTCCTTGTTACCAGTTTCAGAGCATTCTCACTTCTTTCTCCCTAAAAAAATTACTCAGATGTGAGGCTCAGGTCATCAGACTATATCATCCACTGTCTCCATTATTGCTTCTGTCTCCTAGCCCCCTGGGTTACTGTTCTTCATTTCTTTTATTTTCATTTTCTTCTTGGTAGGATCTGGGAATTTTGCTTTTTTTTTTAAATTCAGCCTTATTGAGGTATAATTGGCAAATGAAAATATATATTCAAAGTGTGCAATATGATGTTTTGAGACACATACACATTATAAAATTATTACCACAGTCAAGCTAATTAACATATCCATCACTTCACATATTTATAGTTTTGTATGTTAAGAATACTCAATATCTACTCTCTTAGCAAATTTCAAGTATACAATACATTATTACTAACTATAGTCACAGTGTTGTACATTAGGTCTCCAGAAATTACTAATCTTATAACTTCAAGTTTGTACCCTTTTGACCAACATCTCCTCATTTTCCCCTCCCTTGTCCTTCATTTCTTGGTTTTATTTCCTGACCCACTGTTTACTACTCCTGTCTTAATTCTTGGTAATGTTAATAAACACATGGGAGAACCTTCCAAAAACCTGGCCATTTAGTTCCCTGGATATCTCTTCTCCAATAATCTTGTCTTCCACCATACCTCAGCTCATCATTCTCGTAATTATATCCTAGATCTTCTCGTTGCCAATAATTGCAATAGCTTCATAATCTCAATTTGCTGCATACTATTCTCTGACAACCACTTTTCTTTCTTTCTCTTCTTCCTTCCTTCCTTTCCTCCTTCTTTCCCTCTTTTCCTTCCCTCCCTCCCTTCCTCCCTTTCTTTCTTCCTTCCTTCCTCTCTTCCTTCCTTCTTTCCTCCCTTCTTTCCTTCCTTCCCTCCTTCTTTCCCTCCTTCTTTCCTTCCCCCTCTCCCTTCCTCCCTCCCTCCATTCCTTCCTTCCTTCCTCCCTTCCTCCCTTCCTCCCTTCCTCTCTCTCCCTTTCTTTCTTTTTCTTTTTCTTTCTTTTCTCTCTTTCTTTCCTTCTTTCTCTCTTTCTCTTTCTCTTTTTTTCCCTCTCTCTCCTTTCTCCTCTCTTTCCCTCTTTCTTTCTTTTTTTCCTTCTGACAGAGTCTTTCTCTGCTGCCCAGGCTGGAGTGCAGTGTCCTGATCACGGCTCACCACAGACTCAACCTCCTGGGCTCATTGGATCCTCTCGCCTCAGCCTCCCAAGTAGCTGGAATTATCACCATGCCCAGCTAATTTTTGTATTTTTTGTGGACACAGAGCTTTGCCATGTTGCCTAGGCTGGTCTCAAACTTCTGGGCTCAAGCAGTCCACCTGTCTCAGCCTCCCAAAGTGCTAGGATTACAGGCATAAGCCATGGGCGACAACCACTTTTCTAACTCGTCTGTCTATATTGTAACTCTAACAAGCCTTGGATCCAACTAGAACCTACAGTCTACTGATCCTACCATGTTTTTTTAGCTATCTCACCTCTTCCTGTTGGCCACTTTTCCCTCCTTCCTCAGTTTAAATTCCATAGTCAAACACTATAATCATTCACTTTATTTCATCCTCAAATCCTTTGCCTTTCTCTCTTACCTCATCATATTGCCTTGGCAAAACCACAACCCTGATTAATTCAGCTATTGCCTGGTGGGTGTCTACATCTGCATAACCAAACATAGCTTGGAAAGAACACATAGTTGTACTTATTGGTATCAATGTAAATTAATGTTCATTATCCTCATGTGGGGCCTTAATGACTTTTGAGAATTGTTCTGTATTCTTCTAGTCCATTTACTTTCCCACTCTCTTAAATGACAGTTTCATACCTTCTCTTATCTCCTCAAATCTCCAACATCTCCTTTGAAGTGATCTCACTCAAGGGAGTGTTATTTTTAGATGAACAATCTGGGTGCCTGTTACAGGCCAATCTCAGTCTCTCCTGTTTACTAAAGTACATCTCTAGCAATTATTCCCTCTTTTTCCTACTGCTATGGTTTGAAGGTTTGTCTCCTCAAAAACTCATATTGAAATCTAAATGCCATTGTAACCATACATACAGGTGGAACATTTAAAAGGTGATTAGGCCACAAGGGCTCTGCTCTCACAGGTGGGCATGGTGCTGTTATAAAAGGACAAGTTTGACAATAATAGTGGGAGACTTCAGTACTCCACTGACAGCACTAGACAGGTCTTCAAGACAGAAAGTCAGCAAAGAAACAGTGGACTTAAACTATACACTAGAATAAATGTACTTAACAGATATTTATAGAATATTCTGCCCAATAACTGCAGAATATACATTCTTCTCATCAGTACATGGAACATTCTCCAAGATAGACTATATGATAGGCCACAAAACAAGTCTCAATAAACTTAAGAAAGTGAAAATCATATCAAGTATTTTCTCAGACCACAATGAACTAAAACTGGAAATTAACTCCAAAGTGAACCCTCAAAACTACACAAGTACATGGAAATTAAATAATCTGCTCTTGAATGGTCTTTGGGTTGACAATGAAATCAAGATGGAAATTAAAAAATTCTGTGAAATGAATGATAATAGTGATACACTTATCAAAAACCTGTGGAATACAGCAAAAGCAGTGCTAAGAGGGGAGTTACAGCATTAAATGCCTACATCGAAAAGTCTGAAAGAGCACAAATAGACAACCTAATGTCAACCTAAATTACCCAGTTCTCAAGGAACTAGAGAAACATGAACTAATCCCAAATCCAGCAGAAAAAATATATAACAAAGATCAGAACAGAACTAAATGAAATTAAAACAAAAAATTCAAAAGATAAATGAAACAAAAGCTGATTCTTTGAAAAGATAAACAAAATTGATAGACTTTTAGTGAGATTAACCAAGGAAAGAAGAGAAAGAAGAGAGAAAATCCAAATAAGCTCAATTAGAAATGAAATGGGAGATCTTACAACTGATACCACAGAAATACAAAAGATCATTCAAGGATACTATAAACACCTTTATGCATATAAACTAGCAAATATACAGGAGATGAATAAATTCCTGGAAATATACAATCCTTCTAGATTAAATGAGGAAGAAATAGAAACTCTGAACACACCAATAACAAGCAGTGAGATTAAATCAGTAATAAAAAAAATTGCCCGCAAAAAAAGTCCAGGACCAAATGGGTTTGCAGCTGAATTCTATCAGACATTCAACGAATTGGTACCAATCCTAATGAAACTATTTCAAAAGATAGGGAAAGAGGGAATACTTCCTAAATCATTCTATGAAGCCAGTATTACCCTAATACCAAAACCAGGAAAAGACATAACAAAAAAGGAGAATGACAGACTGATATCCCTGATGAACATAGATGCAAAAATCCTCAACAAAATATCAGCTAACTGAATCCAACAGCATATAAAAAAAATACATCATGATCAAGTGGGTTACATACCAGGGATGCAGGGATGTTTTAACATATGCAAATCAGTAAGTATGATACATTACATAAGCAGAATTAAAAACAAAAATCACATAATCATCTCGATAGATGCAGAAAAAGCATTTGACAAAATCCAGCATTGCTTTGTGATAGAAACCTTCCACAAAATTGGCATAAATGTTCATACCTCAAAGTAATAAAAGCCATCTATGACAAACCCACAGCCAACATCATACTGAATGGGGAAAAGTTGAAAGCATTCCCCTGAGAGCTGGAAGAAGACAAGGATGACCACTTTCACCACTTCTATTCAACACAGTACTGGGAATCCTAGCTGGAGCAATTAGACAGGCAGAAGAAATTAAGGGCATCCAAACTGGAAAAGAAGAAGTCAAACTGTCGTTGTTCACCAATGATATGATCGTAAACTTAGAAAACCCTAAAGACTATCCAAAAAGCTCCCAGATCTGATAAATGAAATCAGCAAAGTTTCAGGATAGAAAATCAATGTGCATAAATCAGTAGCTCTGCTCTACACCAAGAATGACCAAACTGAGAATCAAATCAAGAACCCAATCCCTTTTATAATAGCTGCAAAAAACAAAACAACAACAACAAAAAACCTTAGGAATACACTTAACTGGTGAGGTGAAAGATCTCTACAAGGAAAACTACAAAACTGCTGAAAGAAATCATAGATGACCCAAACAAATAGAAACACATCCCATGTTCATGGATGAGTAGAATCAATATTGTAAATATGACCATACTGCCAAAAGCAATCTACAAATTCAATACAATTCCCATCAAATTACCACCACCATTCTTCACAGAAAAAGAAAAAACAATCCTACAATTCATGTGGAACAAAAAAAGAGCCCACATAGCCAAAGCAAGACTAAGCAAAAAGAACAAATCTGGGAGCATGTCATTACCAAAACAACATGGTACCGATATAGAAATAGGCACATAGACCAATGGAACAGAATAGAGAACCCAGAAATAAAGCCAAATACTTACATCCAATTGATCTTTCACAAAGCATACAAAAACATAAAGTCAGGGAAATGATACCCTGTTTTAACAAATGGTACTGGGATAACTGGAAATCCACATGCAGAAGAATGAAACTGGATCCTCGTCTCCTACCGTATACAAAAATTAACTCAAGATGGACCAAAGACTTAAATCTAAGATCTGAAACCATAAAAATTCTAGAAGATAACATCAGAAAAATTCTTCTAGACATTGACTTAGGCAAAGAATTCATGACTAAGAACCCCAAAGCAAATGCAACAACAACAAAAATAAATAGATGGAATGTAATGAAATTAAAAACTTCTGCACAACAAAATAAATTATCAGCAGAATAAACAGTCAACCCATAGAATGGGAGAAAATATTCTTAAACTATGCATCTGACAAAGGAGTAATATCCAAAATATACAAGAAACTCAAAGAAATCAGCAAGAAAAAACAAATAGTCTCATCAAAAAGTGCACAAAGGACATGAACAGACAATTCTCAAAAGAAGATACACAGCCAACAAACATGAAAAAATGCTCAACATCACTAGTTATCAGGGAAATACAAATCAAAACTACAATGAGATAGCACCTTACTCCTGCAAGAATGGCCATAATTTAAAAGATAAAAAAATAAAAGATGTTGACATGGATATGGTGAAAAGGAACACTTTTACACTGCTGGTGGGAATGTAAACAAGTACAACCACTATGGAAAACAGTATGGAGATTCCTTAAAGAGCTAAAAGTAGAACTACCATTTGATCCAGGAATCCCACTGCTGAGTATCTACCCGGAGGAAAAGAGGATATTATATGAAAAAGACACATGCACACCCATGTTGATAGCAGCACAATTTGCAATTGCAAAAATATGGAACCAACTTAAATATCCATCAACCAATGAGTAGATAAAGAAAATGTGGTATGTATACACCATGGAATACTAATCAGCCATAAAATGGAATAAAATGATGGCATTTGCAGCAACTTGGATGGAGTTGGAGGACATTATTCTAAGTGAAGTTAGTCAGGAATGGAAAACCAATTATCGTTTGTTCTCATTTATAAGTGGGAACTCACTTATAAGCTTAGCTTATAACCTAAGCTGTGAGGATACAGAGGTATAAGAATGATAGAATGGACTTTGGGGACTTGGAGGGGAGGGTGAAAGGGGGTGAGAAAAAAAGGCTACATATCGGGCACAGTGTACACTGCTCAGGTGATGGGTGAACCAAAATCTCAGAAATCACCACTAAAAAACTTATCCATGTAAGCAAAAACCACCTCTACCCCCAAAACTTCTGAAGTAAAATAAAATATTTAAAAGGTGTGTTTGGACCCCTCTTGTTCTTTCTCACCCTCTTTCCATCTTCCAAAATGGTATGATGCTGCAAGAAGGCCCTTGCCAGATGCTGGTACTTTTATATTGGACTTCCAAGCCTCCAGAACTGTGAGCCAATGAATTCTGTTTATTATAAATTACCCATTCTTAGGTATTATGATAGCAGCACAAAAATGCTAGAGGCATAAAAAGGAAAAAGAATCATTGCATACTACCTCTATAGGATACAGGAAAACTTCTCTAACACAGATTCTCTAAGGACTAAAGACTTTAGGTATAATGAGTTATAATACTTTAATATTATCTGTGAATTTCCATAATACTAGCCTTTGATTGACCAGGTTACATCTATAATAGAGGTTATTTTGCTCAGAGTAGAACATTTTTAAGGCTTTTCACACTTTCACAAGAAATGACAAATTTGATCTTAATTATATATTCTTACATATAGTACCTGGCTATTTTCCTCAAAAAAAAAAAAAACAAATAAGAATCTTCTTCTTAAATTAAGGTTAGGGTAATAATAATTGCTACAATTTATTGAATATCAATAAATTTATTGAATGCCAGATTCTGGGCTGAATGTTTTCATACATTTGTTCACTTAATCCTGACAGCAATCCTATGAGGCAGGTAGTGTTCTCTTAATTTACAGGTAGAAAACTGAGAAACAGAGAATTTTTTTATTTTAAATAAAGTCCCTCTCCATGAGCTTTATATAATTTTTATTTTAATTAGAATAACATACAAATTCTGGTTTGAATACTCGAAGACAAAAAAAGCATGCATGCAGATGGTCTGAACTAAATAAATCATGTGCACTTGAGAATGCACGCCATCTTATGACAGTGAATGTGTCAACGGTTACAGTAGATTTACCGTGTGAGTGGTTTCTGCGTGACACTGCAGACCAAGAGCAATGACAGGGCAATTTCGCCCCTCTAGAGTGCATATGGGTAGAGGGCATGGGTGAGAAAGCAGGAAGGAACGCTCACTTATTGTTAGATACAGTATACTTTAAAAATTATGTAGTTTAGATTTCTTTCTCTCAATTTTATATTTTTAAACTTACAGAATGGTTGAAAGGATAGTACAATGAACAACCACGTATTACTCACATAGATTCAAAAATTGTTACCACTTTGACGTAATTGCTTCTTTCTGTATATTTATAGTTTTTTCTTTGGCTGGTCTTTATTTTTTTTTTTGTTTTTGTTTTTTTGTTTTTGAGACGGAGTCTCACTCTGTCGCCCAGGCTGAAGTGCAGTGGGGCAATCTCAGCTCACTGTAACTTCTGCCTCCCGGGTTCAAGTGACTCTCCTGCCTCAGCCTCTTGCATAGCTGGGATTACAGGTGTGTGCCACCATACCAAACTAATTTTTTGTATTTTTTGTAGAGACGGGGTGTCACTGTGTTGGCCAGGCTGGTATCGAACTCCTGACCTCGGGTGATCTGCCCACCTCGGCCTCTCAAAGTGCTGGGATTACAAGTGTGAGCCACCACGCCCAGCTGGCTGGTCCATTTTTAAAGTAGTTAGAGACATATTAATGCTTCTGTGTGTATCTGTCAAGAACAAGGACATTCTAGATAATAAACAATCAAATTTTCCACTTAAATTTAACACGAATCCATTATTATTGTCTAATATGCAGTCAATTTTCAAATTCTCCCAATTGTCCCAGTAATATCTTATATATATGGTTCATTTTCCTCTATGATTCAGGATCCAATCACAGATCTTCTCTTGCATTTAGTTATCAAGTCTCTTTAGTCTTCTCTAATCTGGAACATTTGCTCATCCATTTTTGTCTGTCATGACATAAAAGAGTCTAGGCCAATTATTTTCTAGGCTGTCCTTCAACTTCAATTAACTTTTTTTTCTCTTATGGTTAGATTCACATTAAACATTTTTGGCAGGAGTACTATATAGATGATGTTGAGATTAGCTTTAACAGATATTAGTTTTTCTTGATAATGTATTAATATACATTTTTTCATTTCAGTAAATCACATGTACATTTCAAATATTTATTTTCTTTGCTTATAATGTAATTTTACACAAAACTGTTAAATATGAGATGAAATGTTGTACTGTACTAATTGTCATGAGTAAGAAATTTTTTGATTAGATTACATATTTTTATAGACAAATTTTAAAATTAAGAATGATGTAAACTAAAATGTGTGAAAGTAATTGGTTTAAAATATTTGTGTATTTTCTGTTTACAGGGCTAATAAATGTACTATATTATTTTTGTCTAGGTGATACTGAAGTTCTAGTAATATGAACCGTTTTCAGTAAGTCTTAATAAGGTTTTGCTAGAAAGTGGAATAAAACTACAAGGTGTTTTGTGATAATTGCCAATATTGTTAGTTATTAAAACAGGAATTAGAGAAAATCTCCTGAAATAGGCCATTTGTTTACAATCTTTATTTATAATTTTTAAACGCATGCTTTAAAATAATAATGGCTGCTGTTTATTATGTGCCAGATCTTTCACAAGTATCTCCTGTAATTAACACAACAACTTTAGGAGGCAGGTATAATTATTAACATTTATAAACCAGAAACAAAGGAGCTTTTAACCATTTATTAAAACCTCCTGGCTTTATAAGTCTACAAAAATGCTATATTTTATTGCCATGTTTGATTCTGTAGTATATTGTAAACTCCAGGTGAGTGTGAGTGTGTGTGCGTGCGCACTTTTCTTATGAGAAAAGAGAATAAACTTAAATTTACATCTTCGTAAAACTAGTTTGTGCTGTTTTCACCTGGCAGAGTCTTTCATGTTCTGGATAGAACTCTGAGGATAGTCTTATTTTTCCTATTTTTTTAAAATAAAAAGTATTAATTTGGTGTAATATAAACAATTATACCAACAGCCAAGATGCCTAAGAAAGGAAACTGCTTTTTATATTTTCTTCCTTAATTAGCGTTATGTTTGCTTTGGCTAAATAGCTACTTTGGCAGATGATCATGTTTTCAATGTTACATTTTTCCATGTAAAAAGTGATGTATATGTAAATTTAAAGAAGTGAAAATTTCATTTTACTTCCCCTAAATTTTAAGTCCACTTCTGAAATGAACATTCAACTGTATTTCTTTAGTTTAGTATATAAATACCTTCAAAATAACCTATGGTTAAATTAATAATATTAAAGTAGACATTTAGAGTAGGAAATCCAAACAGTAAACTCTCTTATCATTAGTGCTTAATTGTCAAAAGGCTCTCAGAAGGAAGCCTTTATAATAGGAATAATTTTTAGTTCAAATCATTACCCAGTATCTGATTTTAATTTCTGCATGTTCCTAGGTCTAACTTTTCTATGCCTGATGTGTTAGAGCAACCAGGCTTGTAGAATGAAAAAAAAAAATGGAGTATGTGAATAAGGTTTTCTTGAATATCGTCACCAGACAGGATTTCCCCAAATGTCTGGCTAAGCAGTCTGACAGATGTAGGTCTGAAGAGAAAAGGACTTCTGGACATACACACATGCTCAAGGGATCACAGAGGAAACCAGAGTCAAACATGTAATGTAAGTGCTATGATTTGACTCACTTATTTAATGTGATGATTTAAAACTGTGATAAGAGGCAGGCAAAATGTGGTGTTAAATTCAAAACAAAGTGTGGTGATCTTCCTTGTTTTCAACTTGTTGCTATCTGATGAAAACACTTTTCTACAAGCAAGACTGATGAGCAGATGGTGCTAATAAGGCCAATTAAGTGCTAAGCTTCTGGAAATGTTTCTGTTGAGTGACATCTTAAGACTGGTTTCTGCTAACACGCATCTTAAGCCATGTGTTTGTAAAGTGCAATGGCATTAATACTTATGGTCACTAGATTTTCATTTTCAAGAATACAGACTCAGACAAGACAAATAAAAATCCTTTGCACCAATTCCAAAGACAATATATAAAGTCGAATGATAAGATTTGAACCCTTTGACTACTTGGTGAGGCTCAGTGTAGGTCGCTGGTGTCCAGTAGCTAGTGCATGAAGAAAATTTCTCTAATCTGCAATGAAAAGAGAAATATACCAGAAAAAACAAAGGAATAGATTTTTGTGGTGCCTTTTCCCTCTTAACTTTAACTTTTTCCCGGTAGTTTGGAAGCTATTCCTATACTGATTTTTATCTACATATTATATTATGTTTACATCACAGGTAAACAAAATTGAATTAATCATAATACATTGTTAACATTTGTTCATGGGTAATCTGTATTATTTACTTTCACTTCTATTTTATTTTGAAAATTTATATTCACTTACTCCCCGACAAAAGTTATGAATACCCACCCAAGCCAAGAATCAAAAAGTACCAATAATTTATATCTACCTATAGATACTTCCTTTATTCCATCTCTGATATGGTTTGGCTGTGTCCCCCCTCAAATCTCATCCTGAATTGTACTCCCATAATTCCCATGTGTTTTGGGAGGGACCCAGTGGGAGATAATTGAATCATTGGGGGCAGTTTCACCCATACTGTTTCATGATAGTGAATAAGTCTCATGAGATCTGATGATTTTATAAGAGGTTTCCCCTTTCCTTTGGCTCTTATTCTCTCTTGCCTGCCGCCACATGAGACGTGGCTTTCACCTTCTCCCATGATCGTGAGGTCTCCCCAGCCACGTGGAACTGTGAATCCATTAAACCTTTTTCTTTATAAATTACCCAGTCTTGGGTATGTCTTTATTAGCAGCATGAAAAGGAACTAATACAATCTCCCTCTCTGCCTCTCCTCCACCAAGCCCCGTAGGTAACCATTATCTCGAAGTCTGTATTTATCATTCCTTACTTTTAAAAAACATACAAATATATTTTATAATTATATTTTAAAACATTGAAAATAATTTTATCACAAACATATGCATAATTAAATGTTACATATTTTAGTTTTGCATTTTCTTGGACTTTATACAGAAAGAGAGCTTTATAGAAAGGAAATCATATAAAAGGAGCAACATATTTTATAAAGAGGGCATTAAAAGGGACTTACTTTTTTCTGTTCAACATTATGTTACTAATATTAATCCATGTTGTACAGGGAGCTGAGGTTCAATCATTTCCATTGCTATAAGAATAAACTATAACGTATTTACCCACGGACATCTAAGTTGTTTCTAGTGTTTTGCTATTACAGACATTGCTTCTATGAACATTCTAACACATTTCTTGCAGCATAGATAGAATTTACCTGAAATATACTCAGGAGTAAAAGTACTGCATTGTAAGATAAGCATGTTTAACTCTACAAGATTATACCAAATTGTTTTCTAGAGTGGTTCTGCGGTTTCATAAAATAATGCCAGATTGTTTTTCAAGTAGTTGTATTGAGTTACATTCCCACCAGCATTGAATAAGAGATCTTACTGACTCACATATTCTCCTATACACTTAACTTTGTATTTTCTAGAACTATTTAATAAAATAGGAACCTTAGCACTCTAACCATCCACAATGTATCTTTTACATTGCCTTCATTATAGTTTTCTATTTTTGTTTCTCAACATAAACAAATGGCATTAAATTTTTTGGTCAATAGTTAATTAGCTTTACCAAAATGATACCAACTTCTTTGCTTATCATTTCTCCTTGCATCCCCTCCTTTCTTCTTGATTGCTTTTTCTTCTTTCTCTATGTGTCCTTTAATAGTTTTCTCAGTGAAGGTTTGCAGGTAGTAAATTATCTGTGTTGCATGTGTTCCAGTTATCTATTGCTGCATAACAAACCACTCAACATTTAGTGGCTTGAAACAACAACGTTTTGCTCACAAATCTGTAGTTTGGACTTGGTGGTGAGGGTTTATCTCTGCTGCATATAGTGTTAGCTAGGGTAGCTTAACTGAGTGATGAGGGGACTGAGTCCCGAATGGTTCACTCATGTGGCTGGCCAGTTGGTGCTGGCAGTCAGCTGGGAGCTCAGATGGGGCTTAAGTCTGGAGGCCTGGGTTCCACTTCATATTGGTCTCTCCATGGTCAACTCACAGCGTGATGTCTGTATTTCAAGGGCAAACATCTCAAGAGAGAATTAGGTGGCAAATGATTGCCTTTTATGACCTGGTCTCAGAAGTCACATAGCACTACTTCTACTGCACTCTTCTAACCAAGGAAGAGTCACAAAGGCCCACCCAGTTTTAAGGGGAGGGACCATAGATTCCACCTACTAATGGGATTGGAAACAGTTACAGGGCAAGAAACTTTATTGCAGCTATTAAAAATGCACTATGAGGATTCATGCTTTGTATTTATTTATTTTAATTCTGAGAAATTCTCAGTTACTTTCTCTAGTCTATATTTCTAGAGCTTCTATTAATGTGTAAAGGAAATTATCAATCCATCCACTCACATATCTTAATTTCTCTTATATTTTCATCCCTTTATTTACCTGTGCTGTGTTCTGAGTTGATTCTCCAATATTTTTCCATTTAAAAGAAAATATAGTGGCTATGTTTTTTTTTTAACTTCTGGGATTTCTAATTGGTACTTTTAAATTATCCATCTATTTATGTTTGACTTCTTTCTATTTTTGTTTCATTTTTTCTTTTATTGGTGCTATTCCTTCCATGATCACTTTGAAGATATCAAACACTGATTGTGCTATTATTTCAGTTTCTTTGGAAGTGAATTATTCAATTTGTTGAGTTTGTGGTTGTTCTTTCTCAGTAACAGTTTTCCTTGCAGTTTTGATTTTTTTCATCATTACAGGTTTATCTTCATTGGGAATCTTATTTTCCCTCTTTTGCTGAGTTAATCTTTCTCTAACAGTTTTGGCATTGACACCACCTCTCACCTATCATAGGTTTTCTAGTTCAGAGCATGGTTTTGTGTTGGTAAACCAGGGCTCTCTTTCCTCAAAAAAAATCTACCACTGAGCAGGCCTTGGCCTGGTCCCTAAATTTTTGGCTCCAGCTGTTATAACTTCTGGCTATAGTTCTGAAGTGTTATGTTTCATACAGTGTGTCTGGCTAACATTTTCAGAAATAAGTAGGGCACTTTTAATTCTCATCCACTTATACCATTTGAATTCCCTGAAGTCACTTGTTTCCAGTGCTAGAACCCAGCAGTCCCAAAGTTTCAGAACCTGCTTATTTTCATTCCAGTTTGAAAATTTTACATAATATTTCATTTGTTTAACCCTTGCTTAAATTAAAGATAGTGTACTATTACCACTTGAAGACATCGCATCAGCTTCTGTAGTGAGTTTTTTGTTAAATGAAATTATATGCATTTAAGTTTAAAGGATTGTCATTTATTCTGGGATACATATCCTTTATATTACTTTTGTGTTAAAACATCTTTCAAAGATAATGGTAGTCATATTTCTTAACATTTTTTCTTGCCAGTTAAGAAGTTGACAATATTGTGATTGACCCAAAAATAGTTCTCAAATTTTACCAGTCTGTTATATCCAAAATTTGGAAATCATTGATTGAGCATTCACAGTTTCTTTGGAGCAAAGGTATATTGTGTGGCTATCATTCATCAAAGTGCTTTAATACTGTCCATAAATTGTACATAGTCCTGTTCTAGATGCTGAGAATGATACAATAAAACAGACACGTTCCTTCTCCTTCTGGAATTGAAAGTCTACTTATGTGCTTTCCATTTGCTGCATACCCCAGAGTATGTCCACAGGCTCTGGTACTGAAGATCAAGTACCATGTCTAATTCATACCCTAAATGTCATATTGAATAATGTGCTGTGGCTATATTTACTTCATCATACTTTTTCTTCCTTATCATCATAAAACTAAAAAGCACCATAAAACAGTTATAACGAAGACTAAGAATTAGTCCCTGCCCTCAAGGAACTCATAATCCAATGAGCTCTTCTCCAGCTCAGACCCCACTCAGTAATGCAAAGACTCAGCACTTGGATCCATCTTCCTTTGGAGTTTGGAAAGTTTCTGTTCTTCTAAGAGAATAATGCTTATTCTAAGCTGTTTATCAAAATACTTCTTCCCAACATAGTATTCTACCAGAGATAATTTTAGTGCCTCTATGGTGTTTTAGCATGCCTTATAGATTGGCAATACTACAAACGTGCTCTAATGAAAGGAGAATAGGATTTTAATAAGTAGAAGAACAGTGGAAGCATTTCAGGAAGGGGGAATCACATAAGTAAATGTGTAGATAAAAAATATCTTAAGAGTATACTAGTATTTATAATTAATCATTAATTTTTTTATTATTATTATACTTTAAGTTTAGGATACATGTGCACAACGTGCAGGTTTGTTACATATGTATACATGTGGCAAGTTGGTGTGCTGCACCCATTAACCCATCATTTACATTAGGTATATCTCCTAATGCTATCCCTCCCCCCTCCCCCCACCACACAACAGTCCCCAGTGTGTGATGTTCCCCTTCCTGTGTCCATGTGTTCTCATTGTTCAATTCCCACCTATGAGTGAGAACATGCGATGTTTGGTTTTTGGTCCTTGTGATAGTTTGCTGAGAATGATGGTTTCCAGCTTCATCCGTGTCCCTACAAAGGACATGAACTCATCCTTTTTTATGGCTGCATAGTATTCTATGGTGTATATGTGCCACATTTTCTTAACCAGTCTTATCATTGTTGGACATTTGGGTTGGTTCCAAGTCTTTGCTATTGTGAATAGTGCCGCAATAAACATACGTGTGCGTGTGTCTTTATAGCACATGATTTATAATTCTTTGGATATATACCCAGTAATGGGATGGCTGGGTCAAATGGTATTTCTAGTTCTAATCCCTGAGGAATCACCACACCAACTTCCACAATGGTTGAACTAGTTTACAGTCCCACCAATAGTGTAAAAGTGTTCCTATTTCTCCACATCCTCTCCAGCACCTGTTGTTTCCTGACTTTTTAATGATCGCCATCCTAACTGGTGTGAGATGGTATCTCATTGTGGTTTTGATTTGCATTTCTCTGATGGCCAGTGATGATGAGCATTTTTTCATGTGTTTTTTGGCTGCATAAATGTCTTCTTTTGAGAAGTGTCTGTTCATATCCTTCACCCACTTTTTGATGTGGTTGTTTGTTTTTTTTTTTGTAAATTTGTTTGAGTTCATTGTAGATTCTGGATATTAACCCTTTGTCAGATGAGTAGGTTGCAAAAATTTTCTCCCATTCTGTAGGTTGCCTGTTCACTCTGATGGTGGTTTCTTTTGCTGTGCAGAAGCTCTTTAGTTTAATTAGATCCCATTTGTCAATTTTGGCTTTTGTTGCCATTGCTTTTAGTGTTTTAGACATGAAGTCCTTGCCCATGCCTATGTCCTGAATGGTATTGCCTAGGTTTTCTTCTAGGGTTTTTATGGTTTTAGGTCTAACGTTTAAGTCTTTAATCCATCTTGAATTAATTTTTGTGTAAGGTATAAGGAAGGGATCCAGTTTCAGCTTTCTACATATGGCTAGCCAGTTTTCCAAGCACTATTTATTAAATAGGGAATCCTTTCCCCATTTCTTGTTTTTGTCAGGTTTGTCAAAGATCTGTTAGTTGTAGATATGCGGCATTATTTCTGAGGGCTCTGTTTTGGTTACTGTAGCCTTGTAGTATAGTTTGAAGTCAGGTAGCGTGATGCCTCCAGCTTTGTTCTTTTGGCTTAGGATTGACTTGGCAATGAGGGCTCTTTTTTGGTTCCGTATGAACTTTAAAGTAGTTTTTTCCAATTCTGTGAAGAAAGTCATTGGTAGCTTGATGGGGATGGCATTGAATCTATAAATTACCTTGGGCAGTATGGCCATTTTCACGATATTGATTCTTCCTACCCATGAACATGGAATATTCTTCCATTTGTTTGTATCCTCTTTTATTTAATTGAGCAGTGGTTTGTAGTTCTCCTTGAAGAGGTCCTTCACATCCCTTGTAAGTTGGATTCCTAGGTATTTTATTCTCTTTGAAGCAGTTGTGAATGGGAGTTCACTCATGATTTGGCTCTCTGTTTGTCTGTTATTGATGTATAAGAATGCTTGTGATTTTTGCATATTGATTTTGTATCCTGAGAGTTTGCTGAAGTTGCTTAACACCTTAAGGAGATTTTGGGCTGAGACGATGGGGTTTTCTAAATATACAATCATGTCATCTGCAAAGAGGGACAATTTGACTTCCTCTTTTCCTAATTGAATACCCTTTATTTCCTTCTCCTGCCTGATTGCCCTGGCCAGAACTTCCAACACTATGTTGAATAGGAGTGGTGAGAGAGGGCATCCCTGTCTTGTGCCAGTTTTCAAAGGGGATGCTTCCAGTTTTTGTCCATTCAGTATGATATTGACTGTGGGTTTGTCATAAATAGCTCTTATTATTTTGAGATACATCCTATCAATACTTAGTTTATTGAGAGTTTTTAGCATGAAGGACTGTTGAATTTTGTCAAAGGCCTTTTCTGCATCTATTGAGATAATCATGTGGTTTTTGTCTTTGGTTCTGTTTATATGCTAGATTAGGTTTATTGATTTTTGTATGTTGAACCAGCCTTGCATCCCAGGGGTGAAGCCCACTTGATCATGGTGGATAAGCTTTTTGATGTGTTGCTGGTTTTGGTTTGCCAATATTTTATTGAGGACTTTTGCATCAATGTTCATCAAGGATATTGGTGTAAAATTATCTTTTTTTGTTGTGCTTCTGCCAGGCTTTGGTATCAGGGTGTTGCTGGCCTCATAAAAATCATTAATTTTTTCATCTAAAAAGGTTTTGTGGGCAAATGTTAAGAACATTGAGTTCAGTCAGAAAGCTAGTTATTAATTTTAGTCTATTACTACAACTTTATCATATTGAGCTATACTTCTGAAGTTTTTTTAGATGTATTAGTTTGCTAGGGCTGTTGTGACAGAGTACTACAAACTGGTGGCTTAAACAACAGTAATATATTGTCTCACAGTGCTGGAGGTTAGAAGTCCAAAATCAAGGTGCTAGCAAGGGTTAGGGTCAGGTTCCTTCTGAGGGCTGTGAAGGAACGATCTCTTCCAGGCCTTTTTCATTGGCTTGTAGATGACCCTCTTCACATACAGTCCCGTGTCACATAACAACATTTTGGTCAGTGATGGACCGACCACATATATGACAGTGGCTCCATAACATTATCATACCATACTTTTACTGTACCTTTTCTATGTTTAGATATACAAATACATAGTATTGCCTTCAATATTCAGTACAGTAATATGCTGTTCAGGTTTGTAGCCAGGAGCAATAGGCTATACCATATAGCCTAGATGTGTAGTAGGCTATACTATCAGGTTCGTGCAAATCCACTCTATTATGTTTGCACAATGATGAAATTGTCTAATGACACATTTTTTAGAATGTGTCCCTGTTGTTAAGTGACACATGACTGTATACGTGGCATTCTCCCCATATGTATGTGTGCATCTCCAAATTTCCTTTTTTAATGAAGACATCAGTCACATTTGATTAGGGCCCACCCTAATAGTTTCATCACCTCTGTAAAGACCTATCTCCTTACAAGGTCATTCTGATGTACTAGGACTTCAACATACAAATTGTGGGGAGACAAAATTCAACCCATAACAACAGAGAACTTACTTTTTTGCTTAGTAGTATCAAGGTTAACAGTGAGCCACTCAGAAATGTTCAAAGAGTACTTGGCTCAAATCCTTTCCTAGAAAGGAAACTTAGGGAAGGTGGGGAAAGGAGTAATTGGAAAAAAGAAGTTAAATGGTGAACATCTACATTTTTTTACCACCCAGAGTGTTGTCTCCTTTTTTGGAAATATCACCTTGATTGTGCTCATATGTGTTAGTTTGCTAGGACTGTTGTAAATCGCCTTGATTTTGTCACATTGAATGATGTGCTGTGGCTGTATCTACTTCATCATACCTTTTCTTCCTTATCATCATAAAACTACAAAGCTTGTGCTCCTTGTGGTTTAAATAGGGTCTGAAACAGAATATTCCAGGCTCCTATGCTGAGTTATTAGAGCAGAGATTACTATATGACCTCAGATGGGCCAATGTTAACATCTGGAAACGTTATATGGGACTTTTGTTGGAGCTCTTGAGAGAATTGTATGCTCTGTCTCCTGGACTTGCTGATGGTTAACTCTGCCACATCTTGAAGAGAGCCTAAGTCAACATGGGGTCAAGTACAACTGAAAGATGGAGAGAGGCAGAAGTATAACAACATCATTTTGAGTTCTTACATTCATGCCTACAATTCACCCTTTGAACTTCCAACTTACATGAGCTGATAGATTTCCTTTTCAGGTTAGGTCAGGCTCCTGTTACTTGTAATGAAATTGATCATTCAGATTTTGAAAAAAGATAATAGGAAATAGGCAGTTACAGAAGTGAAATAATTTGTTACATGCTTCAAGCAAGTGCACAAATAAAAAGAGGATTCTAAGTCTTCCTAAGATGAACTAATGTATTGTCTCTTTTCATTTTCTCTTTCATTGATTGCTTAAGAACCTTGCTTTTGGCTGGGCATGGTGGCTTATGCCTGTAATCCCAGCACTCTGGGAGGCCGAGGTGGGCGGATCACTTGAGGTTGGGAGTTGGAGACCAGCCTGACCAACATGGAGAGACCCCGTCTCTACTAAAAACACAAAATTAGCTGGGCAAGGTGGTGCATGCCTGTAATCCCAGCTACTTGGGAGGCTGAGGCAGGAGAATCGCTTGAACCTGGGAGGCGGAGGTTGCGGTGAGCCGAGATCACACCATTGCACTCCAGCCTGGGCAACAAGTGTGAGACTCTGTCTCAAAAAAACCAAAAAACAAAAAAAAAAAAAACAAAAAAAACTTGCTTTTTAAGTCTTTTTTGATTAGAGAGGTTTGTATTTTGTTACTCTTTAAGTGTGCTTTCATGTACAGTTGGCCCTCTGTATCCTTGGGTTCTGCATCCGTGAATTCAACCAACCAGGGATTGAAATTATTTGAAGAAAAAAATGGATGGCTGTGTCTGTTCTGCATGTGTACAAATTTTTTTTCTCGTCATTGTTTCCTAAATAATGCAATATAACAACTATTTGCATAGCATTTACATTGTCTTAGGTATAAATAATCTAGAGGTGATTTAAAGTATGCAGGAGGATGTGCATAGGTTCTATGCAAATACTATGCCATATTATATAAGAGCCTTGAATGTCCATGAATTTTGGTATCCACAATGGGTTCTGAAACCAATCCCCAATGGATAATAAGGGATAGCTGTACTTATCCCTTCTTCCTTTTCCAAAGTAATCAAATGAGAAGAAAAACATGCGTATTGTCTGTAAGTGACTGGGTCTAAGCATCATTGATGAGCATTAACTCATGTGTAGCTATTAAATATTTTATAATTGAAACATATTTCTAATAAAGCTATTATTTTATTATTAGTAGCCCCTGTGCATATATGCTCAGAAATTTCTTATTTACTGGTGAAAGTGTACTAATGTGTGAGTATTTATCAACTTATGTACAGGATATATTATAAGGCAGCTAAACATCTATGGAGAAAGGCAGTATAATGTGTCTGGATAAGAACTTGGCTCCTGGACCCAGACTGTCAGGGTTTAAATCTGAGCTCTGCCACTTATAAGTTTGTCCTTGTGCAAGTTACTTGACTTCTTCGTATATGAATAACACAATGATATCTGGAAAATCTCCAACATTTGCAAACGAAATAACAAACTTCTAAATAGTCCAGAGCTTAATGTTAGGGCTGATGGAGGCTTTGGCCATTTGAAGTATCAGATAAAGGAAGTAGCATTTATATGTGTGGGAGATTTTAAAGTCATGCTTTAAATGTTAGTATATAAATCTTTGCACGTATTTAACAAAAAATTTTGTTTTACATATTTATATTTTAAATTTTCATATGTTTGATGCTATTGTAGATGGCATTTTTATTTGAATTTCTAATAGCTTATTAAAACTATATAATGAAATTATGTTTCTTTATATTTACATTCAGGTAAAAACTGTTATCTAAGGATGTTTTTCCCAGGAGAAAGTGCATTGGAAGAAATTACCTCTGCAATTTCTCAATGTATGTAAAATTTAACTACAAAAATCTTTGTCATTCGTAGATTAGAGAAGTTTAGAGATGATCTAATCCTGATTTTATAGATGAGGAAAACTAGACTCACAGCCAAGTTGCACCAAAACTGAAACCAGGACCTAAATACCCAGACTCCTATACCCACTCCAAATACACAAACTTTATATTATATAAATAATTTGGCCTTAAGGAGTCTTTTAAAGGGATTTGTTCATCAAGAGGACTTAACAATCCTAATTGCACATGCATATAACGGAGCTTGAAAATACATGAAGCAAAAAGTAACAGAACTGAAAAGAGAAATAGATGAATTCATAATTATAGTCAGTGATTTCCACACTCTTTCAATAATCGACAGAACAGGTAGTTATAAAACTAGAAAGGATATAGAAGATTTGATCCATCCTGACCTAAGTGACATATATAATATAGAAAGCAGAAAACAATAGGGAAAAAATCAATAAAAGCAAAAATTAGACCTATGAGAAGATCAATAAAACCATAAATCTTTAGACTCATAAGAAAAAAAAGAAAAAATGAATTATTAGGAATAAAAGAGGAGACGTTACTACAGACATTAATAGAATAATAATAGAATATTATGAAGAACTTTATACAAATAAATCTGATAATCAAGATAAAGTGGACACATTTTAAAAAATATATAAATACCAAATGTCACTCAAGAAGAAATAGATCATCTGAATAATCATATATTAATTATTAAATTTATAGATAAAGACCTGTCTACAGAGAAGATTCCAGGTACAGATGACTTCATTAGTTAATTTTATCAAACATTTAAAAAATAAAAAAATATCAATTCTACATATACTCTTCCAGAAAACAGAAGAGAAAAAACAATTTAAAATTTATTTTATAAGGCCGGTATTACACTGCTATCACAGCTAAAAAAATGTTGCAAGAAAAAAAAAAACTGCAGACCAGTATCCCTCAGGAACATAGGCACAAAAATTCTTAACAAAATGTTAGTAAATGATAAATAAAAAGATTTATATATTATAACCAAGTGAAATTTATCCCAGGAATAAAAAGTTGGGTCAGCATTTGAAAAAAATCAATCAATGTAACTTACCATAGTAACAAATCAAGAAAGAAAATCATACGATTGTCTCAATAGAGGCAAAAAACCATTCGATAAACTTCAACATCCAATTATGGTAAAACAAAACAAAGTAAAAGTCTCATAAAACTAAGAATAGAAGAAAACTTTCTCACCTTGATAAAGGGCATCTACAAAAAATCCTACAGCTAACATCATACTTTGTGAAAAAGTGAATGCATTCCCTCTAAACTAGGAACAAAGCTAGAACGTCTATGCTCATTACTTGTATTTAACATTGTTCTGGATGATTTTATCAGTGCAATAAGGCAAGAAAAGAAATAAAAGGCATACAGTTTGAAGAGGAAAACTGAAAACTCCTTATTCTCAGATGATTTGATTTTCTATGAAGAAAATCCTAAGTAATCTCAAGAAAGCAACCAGAACTAATAAATGAATTTGGCAGGGTTGGGAATACAAAGCCAATATTAAAAAATCAATTATATTTCTTTATACTTTAACAAACTATTAGAAATTCAAATAAAAATGCCATTTACAGTAGCATCAAAAACTATGAAAATTTAAAATATAAAATATAAAAATTTAATTTTTATATGTAATATTAAAAAGATGTGCAAGTCCTGTAGACTGAAAACTACAAAATATTGCTGAGAAGCCAAGTGCAGTGCCACATACCTATAATCCTAGCACTTTGCAGGGCTGACGTGGAAGGATTATTTGAGCTCAGGAGCTCAAGACCAGCCTGGGACAAGAGATGGCCATGACCCATCTCTACAAAAAATTAAAAATTAGCCAGGTGTGGTGCACATGCCTGTAGTCCCAGCTACTCCGGAGGCTGAGGTGGGAAGATCGCTTGAGCCCAGAAAGTCAAGGCTGCAGTGAGCTGTGGTCACACCAAATTCATGCAATTCCAATAAAAATATCAATAGACTTTTTTTTGGTAGAAATTAGCAGGCTAATTTTACAATTTACATGGAAATATGAAGGCTCTAGAATACCCAAAACAACTTTGAAAAATAACAAAATTGGCAACCTTACAAAACTGGATGTCAAGAATGATTACAAAGTGCGAGTTATCAAGTCAGTATGCTATTGATATAAAGGTAGACATATACACCAATGGAATGGAATAGAGAATTTGGAAATTGACTCAGATATACATGATCAATTGATTTTCACAAAGTTGCTAAGGCAATGCAATGGGGAAAGGACAATCTTTTCATTAACAATGATAAAACAAACGGACAGCAATATAAAGCAAAAAAAAAAAAAAAAGAATCTTACCTCTTACCTCATACATACAAAAATTTACTTTAGATGGATTACAGTCTTAAATCCAAGAGCTAAAACTATAAAACTTCTAGAAGAAACATTATATGAAATCTTAGAAACATTAGATTTGGCAAATATTTATTTAAAAGGTCACAAAACAACAAATGTAAAAGAAAAAATCTAACATATTGGACTTTATCAAAATTAGTAAACCTCCCTATTTAAAAGACACTGTAATAAAAATGAAAATGCAAGCCACAACCTGGAAGAAAATATTTGCAAAACATATATCCGACAAAGAACTTTTATTTAGTATATATGAACTCTTACATCTTAATAAGACTAACAATCCAATAAAAAATGGGCAAAAGACTTGAAGAAAATACATTGGTAACAAATAAGCACAGGGAAAGATGCTCAACATCATTGGTAACTGGGAAATGCAAATTAACCTGACAATGAAATACACCAACTAGAATACACCTGCTTTTTTTTTTTTTTTTGAGACGGAGTTTCTCTCTTATTGCCCAGGCTGGAGTGCAATGGCACAATCTCGGCTCATTGCAACCTCCGCCTCCCGGGTTCAAGCGATTCTCCTGCCTCAGCCTCCTGAGTAGCTGGGATTACAGGCATGCGCCACCACGTCCAGCTAATTTTGTATTTTTGGTAGAGACGGGGTCTCTCCATGTTGGTCAGGCTGGTCTAGAACTCCCAGCCTCAGGTGATCCGCCTACCTCAGCCTCCCAAAGTGCTGGGATTACAGGCATGAGCCACCGTGCCTGGCCCACCTGCTTTAATTTAAAAGACTGACTTAGTCTGTATTCTATTGCTATAACTGAATACTTGAGACTGGGCAATTTGTACAGAAAATGAATTTATTTCTTACACTTCTGGAGGATGAGAAGTCCAAGGTTAAGGAGGCATGTCTGGTGAGGTCCTTCTTGCTGGTAGGGACTCGGGGGAGTCCCAGGGCGAGGTGCTATAGGGCATTGCATGGCAAGGGGGCTGAGCATCTTAGCTTAGGTCTCTCCTTCTCCTCTTATAAAGTCACTAATGTCCCATTCTCATGACCTCATCTGATCCTAATTACTCCCTAAAAGTCCCACCTCTCAAATAGCATAGTCAGATTTTCCACCCTCTTAATACTTTTACAATGAGAATTAAGTTTTAACATGAGCTTCAGAGGGGACAAACATTCAAACCACAGAACTGATCATACCAACTGTTAGCAAGGAGGTGGACCAATACAAACTCTGATGTACTGATGGTGGAAATGTAAAATGTATAACCACTTTGGAAACGTGCTAGTTTCTTGGTGTATTCATATGTCAAAACATATCAAATGATACACTTCAATAGGTTCTGTTTGTTATATATCAATTATACCTCAATAAAGCTGTAAAATGTGTTTTTGAAAGATTATTTTGCTGGTATTTATATTCTCTAACTCCTGAAAAGCCTGAAAAACAAAAGTGTTACCTTTGCATTCCCCTCCTCCATCTTTTATTAAAACAACAATAACAACAACAACCCTCAAATTTGAATAAAACAGATAAGAAGACAAAACCCCAATTTATTCTATTTCAAAAATTTATTTTATAAATCATGTCTGCTTACGCCAATATTATTTTAGATGCAACAAATTAAGTTATTAGGCATTGTTATTTTGTACTTAACCATGCTACAAAATCACTTAAATCTTGTTCTATTAAAATTTTCAGGTTTTTATGACATATTAGAATATTTAGACAGGCCCTTCTAGACTATAATCTAATACCGGGAACACTCTTTGCTGACACGTTAGCTGCTGGTGGTTAGTTAGTCAAAAAAGTGGTTAAAGGGGGAAAAACAATACAAAAATTACATGTTTTAAAATTAAAGCTTGTATTTTATGCATTCATTCACCAAATGTTCAGGGGAGTCTATTTCTTTCATTTGAGTTTTAGCCCCTGATCAGAGTTTTACGCTTTGTTTTAATAAGGCACAATCTCATTTGCATTATCTTCAATTTCATGGTTTCCATTTTATTAACATGGAGATAGAATATAAGACATTGCAGAGCAGTCTGAAGGCAGAATCTTTCTGGATTTTTGCAATTAAATTTTTTTTTTTTTACAATTGCTTCACCTCCATGCAATTTGCGAATATTTTTAAGCAACTCACTTTTTAAGCATTTTGAAGCCTTTGACTAAGTCTCCATCAAATTAAAGCTTAACGTTTCTGCATTCATATTTCTCATTTTATGTAATATTTAATTAAATTCTGCAGTTGTAACAACTACTATAACTGGCATCAACAGATCTGGGGATAAACAATTGACCCTTGGTTAGCTTAAAACTCAAATACAGAAGCAGAAGCTCCCAGGTCTATCCTGGAGCATTCAGAGTCTTGTGATTAAACTATTGTTTACAGAACTCATTTGAAACACATTAATTTTATACTCTATGTATTTTATATAAAAAGTAAAGTAAAAAAGGTAGTACAATCACAGAAAAAACAAAGGATGGCAGTAATTCTGAAGTAAAATTGCACAGAATAATATGACAAAGCAACGTGCTAAAAAGAGTGATTTATTTGAGTTATAATTGTGTAAGAAATAAGTATTAACTTTGGTGAAATATTAACCACATCAGCATATTAAAATGATTTATACTATCCCAAGGGAAATAATAATCAATATTGCAGAACTTATAGTGCTAGTTCTAAATTAATACAGAAATAATAATTTTCATGCATTGCAAAAACAATGATAGCGTCACTGTGAATATTTCAGTTAAGTAATAACAAAGATATGCTTTTTATATTATTTATCAATTCTTCCAGTTTATCCAACTATAGATCCTCTGCACCAAATTATGAGTGCGTTTGGATATTTTCTACTATTACAGATTATATGGCAGTTTTACCTTTGAAATGTCTGTGAAATTATAGAAAAGAAAAATAACATCTTGCAACAACAGCTAATTTATAATTTTTATCAATCACTGAGGAAATATAATGATGCAGTTAGACTAAGAGCTTACAGTATTGCATATGAATGCAGAAGGGAACTAACCACTCACGGAAATGTCTTGGTAGACTGCCTATCCCCTTAAACATGCAAAACTGGTAAAATATGTATTTATCTGGCATTCTAATTTCCATAGCTAGATTAGTGAGCAATAAAATCCACACTGACTCTGTGAATATTGTTATCACTCTGAAACTTTATTGCACTGTTACTAATTCTAATAGTATGGAGTGCGTTCACATAAAGAGATAAAGCAAGGTAAGTGAAATCCTTTTGCACATATACTAACTGGTATTCTAGGAGCCGCCAAATAAATGCTACTCAAACATGGAAGGAAAGGCTGGGTGTGGTGGCTCACGCCTGTAATACCAGCACTTGGGGAGGCCCAGATGGGCAGATCATGATATCAAGAGTTCAAGACTAGCCTGGCCAACATAGTGAAACCCTGTCTCTATTAAAAAAAAAATTACAAAAATTAGCAGGGTGTGGTGACATGCACCTGCAGTCCCAGCTACTTGGGAGGCTGAGGCAGGATAATTTCTTGAATCCGGAAGGCAGAGGTTGCAGTGAGCAGAGACTGCGCCATTGCACTCCAGCCTGGGTGACAGAGTGAGACTCTGTCTTGAAAAAAAAAAAAAAAAAAAGGAAGGAAAATGGAAAACTTCAGCAAATTGTCTTTATATATATTTTTAATTTTCTACCTATCTGTATCCTTAATACCAAGTAGATAAAGCATTAGTACAGTGGAATTTTATACTCCAGATTAATTACTTTTTAAAAATACTTGTACATTTTTTATTGTGGTAGAATATACATAACAGAAGTCACCATTGTAACCATCTTTAAGTGTAAAATTCAGTGGCATTCAGTGCCTTTACAATGTTGTGCAATCATCACTATCCATTTCCAGAGCTTTTTCATCATCCCAAACAGAAACTCTGTACTCATTAAAACAATAACTTCCCATTCCCTCCTGTATCCTGTCTGTGGTAACCTCTATTATACTGCCTTTATAAATTTGCTTATTTTAGGTACTTCATATGAGTTGGAGGGTTACCTGAACCTGTAAAAGGTCACTTAACCATCTGGTAAGCTAGATGCTTTGGGATAAAGAGGTATGTGATAAAACTGCTATGTCTTGTGGTCCTGTACCCACTGACTTACTACTTTTGCCATAAAATGAGACCCTCAGAGGTAATGTTGTGTCCATTGCTATGCTGATAGATATTCTGTAAGCCTCTGAAACTGTCCCCCAACCCCTTGGCCAAGATAGTGAATCACAAATAATACCACAGCTCGGAGGAAATGGTAGCCCCATCAACACTTAAAGAATTCAGTGGTTGAGATCCCCATCATATCTGCGCTCAATACACCTGTTTAGTCACTGCAAAAACCTTTTAGATCAAAAGGATTTCAGGCCACCACTACAATCATAATGAACATTACCCCTGTTAAGTACCTTAGCTACTGCATAACCCAGTACTTCACTTTTGACATGCACCTCATCTCAATCTTGGACAATTGAGAGCTCAGGAATTGCAGAGGAGTTTTACTGCAGTTTGTGAGTGATCCAGCCCCAAAATCTCATCCCAAGGGCCTGTTTTCTAGGGCCACTACTGATACCAATTGTCTTAGTTTAGCGTCTGAGATCTTGTTTCCTAGGAAACAGGCTCTGAGGTGGATATTTACATGCAGGAGGTTTATGGGGGAGTGTTCTCAAGAACAACACCTGTATGGGAGTGAGGAAAGCAAGACTGAGCAGAGGGAGAAGTTGAACTGTGATGTAGTTGCCATTTATTGGGCTTGGTGCATCCCATGTGTGTTAGTCCATTTGCATTGCTATTAAGAAACATCTGGGACTGGGTAATTTATAATGATGAAGTTTATTTGGCTCATGGTTCTGCAGGCTGCACATGAACCATGGTGCTAACATCTGCTTCTGGTGAGGGCCTCAGGAAGCTCACAGTCATGGCAGAAGGCAAAGGAGAGCAGGCGTGTCACATGGTGAGAGAAGGAGCAAGAGAGATGCCGGGCTCTTTTAAATAACCAGCTCTTGTGTGAACTCACTGAGTGAGAACTCACTCATTACCACAAGGACAGCACCAAGCCATTAATGAGGAATCCACTTCCATAACCCAAACACCTGCTACCAGACCCGACCTCCAATATTGGGGATCACATTTCAACATGAGATCTGGAGAGGACAAAACATCCAAACCATATCACCATGGAACTATCTGGAGTTGAGCTTGTTCTTCAAAGAGATCTTAAACAGAGACACGGTAGTTAGGATCCTTTACCCCTAAACCTACCAGTCACTGGGTTAGGCTGTGGGGAGAGTGGAGCAGCTCCCTTTGGCTAGGGTAGTGCTCCAAAAGGGACTCAGTAGGCAACATTCCCAGTGGCCAAGGGAATGAGTACCGTGGGCTTGAAGAAGGGATCTGGTTGGTGCACCATGAGTTTACTACATTTAGATTCCTCTGAAATCAGAGTTGAGACAAATGCTTTGCTGCAGATATTTTATTTAAGAAGTCATTGCAGGGAACAAGAGTGAGAGACAGGGAAGTGAAAGAGGATGAAAGAAACCTAGTGCAAAGATTCAGTATGTTGCTGCTTTGGAAAACTAATGCTCAATTCTGTGAGATCTTCTGAAGAGCCTTAGGAAATATATCATAGAAGTTTCCAGCTGGGAGAGAAGCATTTATTGATTGGCTTCCATTGGTCAAGGGGGCTACACGGGCATTAGACGTCCCTGTGCTTCCAGTTCTCTGATGTGTGAGTGTTGAGAATGCCAAGAAAAGGTGCTGTCAAATTACATCTGCGTGAAGCTTGTAGATACCTGCATGGAATAGGTTGCCTAAGAGCAGAGTGGATTTGAAAGTGTCCACAAAAGGTGTCTAGTGCTTCTGAAAATATCTGACAGAATTTAAAACGTAAACTCTTTATGATCCACAAATTCACTTACAGGAATTTATATGGTGGAAATTTGTGCATATAGGTGCAAATATCTATGTGAATTAGATAGGCTATGGGACCAGTTGCCTAGGTTTAAGGCCAGGCTCTGCTGCTATAAATAATATACCTGTAAATTATGTCACCTGTCACATAGAGTTGCCAACAGCATTAGACTTAAAATATACCACATGATCTGAATAGTGCCTTGCACACATTATGGTCTCAATACATGTCAGTATTACTCTTACAAGAATATTTATTATAGCTACTGTTTATAGTAACAAAATACTAGAAATAGCCTACATATCCACCAATCAAACAGTAGGTAAATAAATTATAGTGTGATCACATGTAGGAAATTATCATATGCATCATATCTTCCAAAGTGAATAAAGCAAAGCAAAGTGGAGAAACTATGTCTAGTATGCTCCCATTTATGCAAAATGAACATATAAGTGTATTTATGATAGAGATTATTAGTGCTTACTGATATCTGGCTCTCCCCTCCCACCTGGGCACACAGAAGATGACTCTACAGTTAAGTGGACCATGTGATTAAGCCCCTGTGCAACCTTCCAGCTCTTTCTTCACCCAAAACTATATGTTGAGATGACAGCCTCACAAAGTGATGCAGCTTAAGCATGCAGTTTGATGCAGAAACAAACCTTTGTTGTATTCAGCCACTGAGATTTTGGGTTAAATTTGCTGCTACAGTATAACCTAGCCTATCTTGACTAATATAATATACTTCTGGGAAGATGATACAGAAAAATTAAAACACCAGTTACTGCAGAGAGGAGAACCAGAGACTATCAGGGGGTTGGAGGGAGACTGATGCTGACCTCTACATCCTTTCATGTTACTTGAATTTTTAAACTTCAACTTTTTAAAAAAAATTAAATATAATTTGGGTCTGACAGGAACCATCAATTTTCCTTAAAACATAAGAAAAGCTGCAAGCCTCATCTCCTTCAAAACAAAAACAAAAGCTAAAACATCCTTCCCCTACCTGAAAAAGACTAAACCTCAGAAATCATTCAGCCTGGTCCTGTTATTTCCTCCAAGAATGTTCACTAATTTAAATAGACAGGCAGAAAAACAACATTTTAGGAAAGGAAGAAAGTTAAACTGGTGAGGGGTGGAGTGGGATGTGTAACAGTGGATGGGGAGAAAGTGGCAGGGGCATTGCACTGGAGGTCTCAAAGCAGTTGAAGAGTTTTTGCAGTGGTGCCCATGAAAGTAATCTGGAAAAATAATTGCTGGTGATCAGGGAATGGGATACTTGAAGAAAAGAATTACTAGTTATGACAGGGTCCAGAAGCTGGCAGCTGAGTTATGGTAAAAGTAAAAGACAGTATGATTCTGATATTTTAATACAAGTTCTATGAAATCTGGTTTTGTTTTATATCTCATTGTGCTAATAACATTCTGAGTGATTGCAATATATATGCCATATTTCCTAACATAGATGGTCATGATGAAATAAATCTTTATCATTTTACCTGAAAGAGCTTTTGCAAAGGAATTTCTGATTTTTCTATGAATTTCATCTGCAAAGGATGGTATGACATATTGCCAATCAATAGTGACCTAGCCGGATATTTGCAGGGCAGCTATGACAAAGGTGGATGGCAGTTTCACAATAAGGATGAATAATGCGGAAGATAAAAGATAACCTTGACACATAACTCAGTTAAGAGGGAAATTGGAAAGTATTTAAAGATTCTGATTCGTACCAATAGGCCATTCTATGGGATTATATCTAAAATAATAAAAAAAACATTTATATAGATGATTTCCTTGAGCCACAGACAAATTTTCTTGATGACTGGAGAACTATGGCATTTTGGAAAATAGATGAAGGGTTTTATTAACAGGAAAAAATACAACCATTCTCAATAACACTAGGAAATGTTGTGGGAGAAATTAATCAATCAAAGCAGTCATTTGGCACCTACTGTATGCCTCGACAATGGGATGGATGCTATTTGGGGGCTACATGATATTTGTTTTGTTTTGTTTTAAGACAGAGTCTTGCTCTGTCGCCCAGGCTGGAGTCAACTGGTACAATCTTGGTTCACTATAACCTCTGCCTCCCGGGTTCAAGCAATTCTCCTGCCTCAGCCTCCTGAGTAGCTGGGACTACAGATGTATGCCACCATGCCCGGCTAATTTTTGTATTTTTAGTACAGATGGGGTTTCACCATGTTGGCCAGGCTGGTCTCGAACCCTTGACTTCAAGTGATCTGCCTGCCTCGGCCTCCCAAAGTGCTGGGATTATAGGTGTGAGCCACCGCGCCTGGTGGAGAGGCTACATGATATTTGATCTTAAGGTACTTTTTGTTCATTTGGCCAGGTGTGGAATAAGAAAATATTCCTCAAAAGAATGATGAAAATAAGATGGTAATCAGTGATGAATTGCAAGGTAAAGAATAAAAGTAGTATAGAAATTCGGAGAAAGGTGAGCCCAGGAAAGTTGAAATACATGGTGAAGGCTCAGTGGAAGTCATTGTCCGCTGGGTTTGGAATGAGAAGACCTGGAATAAAATCTGTTGCTGCCATCTACAGCCTTTGTGACCTTGAATAAGTTTATTTAAATTGCCTTCATTTCCTAATTTGTAAAGTAAGAATGATAATAGCTTCCTTGCAGTGTTGTGAAGAGCATGCCAGTCCTTGTCCTGTTTGCGATGACAGATGCATTTCTTGCATTTTCTATGTCCCAGTGGTATGGGGATGGTGAGCGGCTGTGTTTCCCAGGTGCTAGGGACTGAATTGTGCCCCCTCCAAATTCACATGTTGAAACCCTACTCTCCAGTGTGATTGTATCTAGAGATGGGGTCTTCAGGAGATAATTAAGGTTAAATCAGGTCATAAGCGTAGGGCCGTAGCCTTATAAGATGAGGAAGAGAAAGAGATGTCTCTCTCTCTCTCTCTCTCCAACACGTGAGGACACAGCAAGAAGGTGGCCATCTACAAGCCAGGAAGAAACCTACCTTTGCCAGAAACCTACCATACTGACCTCTTGATTTTGAACTTCCCAGTCTCCAGAACTGTGAGAAATAAATGCCTATTTTTTAAGCCACCCAGTCTGTGATATTTTGTTATTGCAGCATGAACTGGCTGAGACACCAGGTTCCTGTGTCATGCCAATGGCAAGTACAGAGAAGACTGGAAAGTGAGAAGAAGAGAAAAGCCAGAGTATTTATTTTCTTCTTTCCCTGCAGCATCTTCAGGAGCAGTTGTGCCTCTTTTATGACCTCAGTTCCCTTGTCTCTAGGCTGACTGTGGTTCTGGCCCTGAATTCCAGTAACACCACCCCCTATTTTTGTCCTTCCAGCTTAGGGGAGCCAGAAACATCCTGCTGTTGATAATGTCTACGTTGTTTCCAGTTTCACTTTCAGCCTTTCCATCTCCTATGTTACCAATTTCCAGTATTAAATTCCCTCTATTGTAAATAAGTAAATATATTTTCTGTTTTCTAGTTGAATTTTCACTAAGACAGAGTAAATTTTAAAATGTAATATTGTGAAGCTATAATGTGCCATATAAATAACAACTATCCATACACTCAGTGGTCATACTGGACATTTCTATCTTTGCTTGTCCTGCCCACAAGGTCTGTTTGGCCATTTTTGTGATCTGTCTTCTCTGATCTAATTGATTATTCCAGAAGACCCACAAAGGGCCCATCACAGGTCACATTGCTGACTCTATCTAAGTCCCTCTCTCAGAAACTTGAATTAGGAAACACAAAGGGACATTAAAAATTTTTTTCTAGAGAGGGGTCTCACTTTGTTGCCCTGGCTGGAGTGCAGTGGCACTATCATAGTTCACTGATGCCTGGGTACAAGTGATTCTTTTGCCTTAGCCTCTGGAGTAGCTAGGACTACATGTGTGCACCACCACACATGACTAATTTTTAAAACATTTTTTGTAGAGACAGGGTCTCGCTTTGTAGTCCAGGCTGGTCTTGAACTCCTGGCCTCAAGAAATCCTTCTGCCTTGGTCTCCCAAAGTGTTGGGATTACAGGCGTGAGCCATTTTGCCTGTCCACAAAAGACCATTTTAGTTGGTGGTGCTCACTGGAGCTGAGAAGCCAAGCTATGAAGTCATACCAGATTACCATGTTCTGATAAGTAGAAGACTCCAATCACGAGAGAGAGGACTAAGGACAAAGTCACATGGTTCCTGAGAAGTAGAGAATGTAGCCTTGGTTTCAAGCAACTCAGGAATGGAAAACCAAGCATTGTATGTTCTCACTGATATGTGGGAGCTAAGCTATGAGGACGCAAAGGCATAAGAATGATACAGTGGACTTTTGGGACTTGGGGGGAAGAGTGGAAGGGGGACAAGGATAGAAGACTACAAATATGGTGCAGTGTACACTGCTCAGGTGATGGGTGCACCAAAATCTCACAAATCACCACTAAAGAACTTACTCATGTAACCAAATACTACCCGTACCCTAATAACTTATGGAAAAATTTTAAAAAGAAACAAAAACAAATAGCTTTCTAATCTTCGGTACCACTTTTGCACAAGGCTTGCTATTCCTATCCTCATATTTCATGAGATTCTTTATATGTCTTCCATATCTGTCTCTTTGTTGGAGCTAGCTTGGGTATCTGTGATTTTGAACCCTGACTAGAACACTATGTGTGTCCGTGTACACACACACACACACACACACACACACACACACACACACCCCTTTTCTGAGTTTGAGCTGCTGTTAAAAATATTCAGCTTGTGACTGGGCAAAGAAAGTTACGTGGAATTGTGTTTGGGATAAACAACAGGAACAAAAGTCCATGAATGAGAGATGAAACTCTAAAACATCTTTGACTGCTCTGCTTATTTTAACGAACCTAAAGTTTATCAAGATGCCTTAAAGGTTTAGGCAAAATTATTTTTAAGTTAAATATAGTTGGAGTTTTATAGCCTTTACCCTATACAGTTAGCTAATAATGTTGGTGTTCACTGAAGCTGGCTTTAAAATAATTACAACACTAAAAACAGAGCAGCAGTGATCATTACATTAAAATGTGTTAAAAACCATCAAGATCAAGGTAATGGTAGATTGAAGAAAAGAAAAAAAATGCATTAAAAACTGGATTTATAAGTGGTACCTTTCTCCATGGCCTCAAGGTAATGCCACCAGGTCTCAACAAAAATCGGGCCAGGAAGAAAATACAGTAGGTAAGGGCTCTCTCTGGAAACTCTTCTATTTGTAGTTTCCTGAAGACAAATTTTTGAAACTCACTTAGAGCACCTAATAGATCACAATTACCATACACAACAGTTTTTTTTGTTCCATTTTGTCTTGCTATTAGGTATTCATTCTCTGCCCAACGAAGAGTCCTGCTACTGAGATAACACCATTCCTGTGTTGATTCACTGGCTACATTCTAAAGCAGGTTGTGTATCATTTTGTTATCATAATGTAAAATATAACAGAGAAAGGACTTGGATGGAAAAGAGAAATGTGCTGTCTGAGGAAAGTCCAGCTTGCAAAGTTTTCATAGATACTGGTCAGCTTCACCAGTATCTGAAATTTGTCTGGAAGTTGTTGTTGCTTTATTAAAAAGAAAAATTTCCAGACACCATATTTGTATACTCCAGTGGGTTTTAGCTGATTATACAAATCTATTTGTTGTCAAAAGGCCACAAATATCTTAATGAACTTTTTGATCACACACAGTCAGGTATTTTTTAACATCTGTAACTATGTAATTTGAGCTGTCATTGACTTTAGGGATCATACAATCCATGTGAAAAAGCACAAAAGTTTCTTCCCATTCCAAATATTAGATTATATTAATGATACTTAATAATTGTTTATATTTTATGCATATTTAACTGCTATTGTGAAATGGTCGAGTATTCTTTTTTAAAATTTTTATTTTAAAAATGTTTTTTCGAGACAAGGTCTTGCTCTGTCACCCACGCTGGAGTGCAGTGATGTGATCACGGTTCACTACATATCTCAAACTCCTGGGCTTGAGCAATCCCCTCCCTCAGCCTCCCGAGTAGGTAGGACTGCAGGTGTGTGCCACTACACCTGGCTAATTTTTTAAACTTTATTTGTAGAGGCAGGAGTCTTCCTATGTTGCCCAGGCTAGTCTCAAACTCCTAGGCTCAAGTGATCCTCTTGCTTTGGCCTCCCATGGTGCTGGGATTACAGAAGTGAGCTATTGCACCTGGCCTGAATATTCATATTGGGGCAGAGAATGTTATCTTTTATGTGTTATCAGAAATGATCAGTAGTCATTATTAGAGACCAGACTCATTCCAGATTTCTAGACCTGTTTCTTTGTCTTTTTACAGAATCGTACTTCTATAAAAGGTCATTTATAGAAGCAACTTTTATGAAACCCGATTTTGATTAATTTATTAATATTTTAGCTTTCTATTGAATGTTTAAATAATAAAGTATAAAATTATTACCCGAAGAGTTTTCTTAAAATGCAGATGTTTTATGTATCTTATAGATAAATGTTTTAAAAATAAAACAAAATAATTTTTAAAAATTTGTCCTCTTGAACCCTGTGACTGTGAGAAGAGTGGTACTAACATTTATTACTTTGCTATTTATTGTAGTCAAGATCTGTCTTTTAAATTCTGTCGCTCTAGCAAGGTTATTTTCATTGCACTGGATCCCCTGAGCATTCTGTATTTTGGGATCTGGCTCCTCTTTCAAATAGAAGTATGTAAGTCTTTGTAGCAGCTGCTGGACTGTGAAGAACTGCTGGTCAACTGTGTTTTATTTCTCTATTTGGCTGCCTGGCATCTCTGGCCTGCCTTGACCTGCAGCACCCATGTCTCCACTAGTTCCTGCCAAACTCTATACTGCATCCCAAGGCCAATCTCTTTAAATTGGTTGAGGCAAAAGCAGCGAGGCAGTCTGCCCATGCCTTGGTGTTCTTCTCCACCCCCATCCCTAGGCGGCTCTATTTTGTTGTGCGTTCTGTTTTGCTGATACTCTAGTTCTTTGCATTGTTGGGACCCATTACTGTCCTCTAACCCCCAGCATTTTGATTCTCTGCTTTTGCTAAAGTCAGTTTGGGTCATACTCAGTTTGAGTCTTCTGAATGTCAGTCTTGACTTACCAACTTGGACATGAGGTTTTGATACAAGCCCTGACTTCGTTTCGTGCACGAATAACAGACCAGTGAACTGATTCTAGTTTCTCCTGCTGACCATGGAATTGGCTTTTTCTCCAGGGCAAAGCCTTTCCTGACTCGTTGTATTCTCTCTTCTTAATTTACTCTCTGCTGCTCTTGAATCAGGAGTGTGGCATATCCAAGACTCCTCAATGTCCACTGTGCCTGCTGGCTTCCTGCTCTCCTTTGCTAACCAACATTGCCTCCTGGCCCTTGGTCTTCTCCAGCTACTCTTTGAGCCCCTGAAGTACCAAAAATAACAATAGGAGTTTGACAGCTTTTGACTACATTTGAATTACTTCTTTCTCCAGATCTTCAGGTTCTATAATCCATCAATGCCTAAACTTCTAGCATGGCAGGCTATAACAAGCCAGCAATAGTAGGAAATAGTGCCATCAACACTCATCAAAGACTTCAGCGATAAATATAGTGACACCTGTACATCAATTCCTAAATTATTTTTTAAGACTCAACAATGTTTCAGGAAACCTGCAACAAAAAGTCTAAATTAATAAATGATGTGTTTTATTTTATCTTAAACCTTACGTAAGTATAAAATGCAAAAATTATCTGCTTCTGGGAAAAGTCTTTTTCTAGGATTAGTTTTATATTGTAACATTTCAAATTCAAATGAAAACTAAGATTTTAGAGGGTGAATTTCTCAAGTTCATGTTTAATAAAGATCACATCTGTAAATGATCCTCCTGTATTACGAGCATGATATAATGGTGATATCGCCTCAGGGTGACTTCAGATCTTGCTCTAAGAGGTCCTGGTAGCCATATACTAGAACCCCTAGGAGTAAGGAGCTTGAGGGACTGCGGTAGCTTGCAGGTACTATTAGAGTCACTAAGATGCAGTGAAGCTGAATATCCAAGTGATTCAGGAGACCATATGTTATGAGTGTCTAGCCAGGTATGTTGGATGTGACCAATTAGCACTTGGCCTTAATTTCTGCTTCCTAGTGTGATGTCTTGGGTTCCAGAGGCTCAAAAGTTTTTTTAAAAAAACCATTTCTCAGACTCATTTGCAGCTAGCACTCTCAATACTTGTTAAGGGCTTCTAAAAAGATGCATTTGTGTGAGTTTTGGAAATGAAATGTGAGGTGGAATTTACTTTCTATTGTGTTTGGCTATTTTCTGCTGGCAAGAATAATTATGGAGTTTTTCTGCAGCCGTGTTCCAGGATCCACTCTCCAGTTTCATGGATGTGAGAGACACTTGTAGGGCAAACAGTGACAGCCACATATTCCAATGTCTTGACACCTGCTTGAGGGCATTGAGTGGGAGTGGCAGGGGTTTCTTGATTCCAATCTTCTTACTTCCCTGTATTCCTATTATTTTCCATGTCACTAAATGAGAGAAATACAACCAAAAGTAGAAGGTGGAAGTGTTGGCATACCAGTTCTGAGCCTAGCCCTTAAGAGGACTTGTGGGTTTCCACTCACCCTTATGACATCACCATGAGATGACTACACAGTACTCCAGTAAACATGCTGGTCCCAGCAGGTAGATGAGAAACACATGGAGCAGAGCTTCCTGCCTCAGTCCAGCTGCTCCCAGAAAGTCTAGCCTAGATTAGCCAACTGCAGGCACAAAGCTAAATATATATTTATTGTTTTAGGCAAGTGAAGTTTTGTCATTATTTGTTAAGCATCATTATTGTAGTCAGAGTTGATACAACAGTAATAGTGGTTTACTATTGAACTCAGTCGTTCTAATAACAACTTTTTGTTTCCCCTCATTTGTGATTGTGACAAACGTAATTGCTCCCCTGGCAGATGGTTTTATAGTGTTCTGGCAATCATTCTGGAAGTCCAGTCTAGAGCTTGTTGCTCCAGTGCATCAGATAGTTTCTAAGTGTCTAATTTCATTTCTGCTTAAAATAACTAGATTCACCTTAGACTCATTAGGGTGGCTGCTGTTAAAAAAAAAAACAGAAAATAAGTGTTGGTGAGGATGTGGAGAAATAGGAAACTTTGTTCACTGTCATGGAAATATAAAATGGTGCAGCTGCTGTGAAAAACAGTATATGTGGCAATTCCTCAAAAAATTAAAAACAGAATTACCATATGATCCAGCAATTTCACTTCTGTGTTTATAGCCAATAGCATTGAAAGCAGAGAAGTCCATCAATAGATGGACGGCTAAACAAAGTGTGGTATCTACATACAATGGAGTATTATACAGCCTTAAAAAGGAAGGAAATTCCTATACATACTACAACATGAATGAACCTTGAGGGCATTATATTAGGTGAAATAAGCCAGTCACAAAAGGGCAAGTGTTGTATTGTTCCACTTATATGAGGTATCTAGAGTCGTCAAATTCATAGACAGAAAGTAGAATGATGGTTGCCAGTGGCTGGGGGAAGGGAAGATGGGGAAATATTGTTAATAGAAACAGAGTTTTCATTTTGCAAAATGAAAACAGTTCTGGAGATGGTTGGTGATGATGTCTATATGACAATGTGAATGTGCTTAATGTCACGGAGCTATACACTTAAAAATTGTTATGATGATAAATTTTGTTATGTGTATTTTACACAATTAAAAATAATTTTTAAAAAGAATCTAGAGTGTTTTTGTTTTCTGCATTAAAACCTGAATTACCATCAAGGACCACGGGAAGGACCATACCAATCATTCAGAATGAGTCCCCTCAGTGGGCCTCTGCATTTGATCTCATGAGTGACATTCCACTTCTCACCCAGTACAGGATGCCTAATTAAGGTTGCAGTGGGGCCCTTCTTTTTGAATATGAAGGGGCTTTTCCCCCTAATCTGAGTGAGGAATAGAAATCAGAGAAGACAGTCTTAACGTCTCTCCTATCCACAGAGTTGTTTTCCTTGGTAGGTCCTTCTTGGGTGAGTGATACTTACTGGGAACTCCACCTAGTAATTCTCAGGGATGACTGGTACCCCTCCCCACCTCTGCCAAATCTCCCTGTGTGATGGCTGTGTGATGTCTGAGCTTAACTAAGTTAAACTGCATTTTCCAGAATTCCGTTTGTAGTGCAGTACCAGATAGAGTGGGCTATAAGAGATACACTCCTGTGAGAGCTGGAAAATGAAGGGAAGCAGTAGCCATTTGTTAGCATATACAATCCTCCCAGTTATCCAATCAAACACCAGTCTAGGTGCTGCTGTGAAGGACTTTTGCAAATGTAATTAAAGTTCTTCATCAGTTGACTTTAAGTTATCCTGCGTGGGTCTGACCTTACCAGTTGGAAGGCCTTAAAAGAGGGCATAGGGCTTCTTTGGGGACAGAGAGAAAAAAAAGGAGGGAGGAGAGAAGATGGGGGAGAGTGTGTATGTCTGTGCCCATGGGTTCTGGCCTGCTTATAATCTTCTCTTCTGACCTCCTGTGAACAAGCTCCTGGCTGTGCCCTTGGGGTTTCTGCTTGTTTGTGATCTTCTTTTCATGACTGCTTGCCCCACAGACTTTGGACTTACTTGGCCAGCTGCACAATTGCACGCGCGCGCACACACACACACACACACACACGAGGAGATATATTTATCTTCTACTACTCTGCTTCACTGGTTGAACTCGGACTGATACATCCTGCAAAATGATCAGGAAACAGCAGCCCTTTCTGAGCAGCTTCTGCCTTGCTCGTCTTCCCCAGATGCACGCAGGCTGTATGATGTTGAAGATAAAGGCAGCCCTCCAAGAATATAATGGTGAGGGAGAACCAGGGGCTGCGACTTTAAAACTTTCCTTTTCCTTTGTACACAAGGGGCTGGAGGCATCACAGGCTTGGCCTTCAGATGGAAGGTACTACACACAAATACTCCCTGTGTGCCAAGCCCTCCTTCATTCTCACTCTCTCTTCTTATTCAAATCCTTGGTCCTGTTTCACAACCCCCTCTTTGAAGACTCTAAGCTGATGTTCGTTATTCCCTGCCCCCCACCACAGGAGGGAGGAGTTCAGATACTTCCATTGCTTACTCTGCTGTACAAATTCCAGGCCTCAGGTTTCAGAGGGATGCTGACAGATGCTCTACCATCTACCCAGGCTTGAACAGTGAAGAGGATGAAACAGTATCTGCTCATCTCAATAGAGAAGACAGAAGTTCCCTGATTCCATTTGAGGCTCCTCACCTGTGGGAACAGTAGGTGATGTCTTCACTAGTTACCTAAGAAGCAAACAGATCTCACCTAGAAAGCACATGCAACATGGCCTGGGCTTACAGGACCACAACACATTTCTCCTGTTCATAGACTCCTCTTGACCCTGTTTACATTACAAATCTCGTCCTAAAGGGTGGCTCTAAGATTTTTTAAAAGGTTGGCACAGATTCCATTTAGTTTCTTTCTGATGCCCAGATTACTCCCCGAGTTGAAATGTGGATGAAAATAGTTCCTTTTACCTTATTGCTTCTACCCAGAGTGAGGTAGATTTGAACTGCATCTTGGTTCAGGAAGTTCCCCGAGCCCCTGGACTTGTCATTTATGTGAATCTGTAGGCAGATTCTGGCTACGCTCCACCCTCTGGCTCATTTGGGGATCAGGATACTAGGGTGTAGGGCCAAGCCTGCTTTTTCTCCATTGTCATCTATGTAATAGCCTGAGTAAGGCACCAGCACAAAAGGGTACACCCTCTCCCTATGCAAAAAGGAGTGTTAGTGTAGCCTGCATTTACAAAAAATGTACTCTCTAGTGCCAACTCCCACTTCGTGTCCATGCATACTCCTTATCCAGGCTTGCCTCAGAAGTATCCAGTGTAAGGACTTAGGCCAGATTAGCAGACAGACAACATGTAGTACAGGCCGGTAGTGGCTAACCCTAGTCCTCGGAGTTTTCAGTCTCTAGACTTCCACTTGCCAATATCTGCTTATCTGCTGCGGGGATCTTCCCTCCACCCCCCAACTACAACTGTGGAAAACCATGTTGCCCAATTAAGAGTTAACTTTCTGCCCTCTCACTCCAGTAAGCCCTCAATTATTGACTTTTTTTTTTTTTTTTTTGAGATAGGATCTCCCTCTGTCACCCAAGCTGGACTGCAGTGGCACAATCTCAGCTCACTATAACCTCAGCTTCCTGAGCTCAAGCGATTCTCCCACCTCAGCCTCCTGAGTAGCTGAGATTACAAGTGCGTGCCACAACACCGGGCTAATTTTTGTATTTTTCATAAAGATGGAGTTTCACCATTTTGGCCAGGCTGGTCTTGAACTCCTGGGCTCAAGTGATCCACCTGCCTTGGCTATCCAAAGTGCTGGGATTACAGGCATGAGCCACCACACCTGGCCAATTGTTGACTCTTGTAGAAATGTACAAAATGTATACATTTTATGTATAAATATCCCAACTCCCTCACCTCACAGCTTGGGTAATTCTGAGACATATGTTTTGCACTATTTGTAAGGATTTCTACATGGGAAATAGAGCACCAGCTTCCACTGTGGCAGCTCACCTAATAGCACTCCTACTGGTTGCTTTCTCTTTCTGTCTTTATATATCATGTTCTCGCTTCTTTACCTGTGTTATTTTTGTTTCTCTAATAAAACTACTTGCACTAATATCCTTGTCTTGAGTCTGCTTTTGGGAAAACTCCAACAAAGCCACAAATATGTTCTTTGTTTCTTAGGTCTTCTTTTGAGTTCCTGGAACTGCAGCCATAGTACCTACCTCTCCAACTGAATGGCTGAAAGGCTGTATCTGCTCAGGTGAGGGTATTATACACAACACATAACAAGACCAGGAAGTTCATAGAGCCCTCCTGGCAGGGCTCCATGCTGCATGTGAGGCCATGTATCTTTGCCTCTCTTCTTCTGCAGGAGAAAAGCAATACCACCTCTTCTGTTTTCCTCCAAGTCACTGGGATCTGGGATTTGAGTTTCAGAGCTGCACTATGAAGCCTGAAAATGGACCTGGATTTCCAACCAGTGGTTCCCAGCAGAAAAAGTCAAGTTGTCCTAGTGTGATAAACTGAGATGGGTGTGGGGTAGTTAGTGGGAGCAAAGAGCAAATGTGGGGAAAAGCAAAGCAAATGAATGAGAGATAATTGCCAGATAGGAAATATAAGACTTTACATTTACTTTTATTCAGTGCTTGTGCTGGTTACACAATGTGTGGTGGGTCAGCCTGGGTTAAAGGCACAGTTGGAGATAAACCTTAAATTACCTTGATTTTCCTACAGAAAAATTATCTCACTAAAGTTGGTAAGATTATTTTTGGCCCTGAACCCTACTTCTTTCCTCTTCTCATATTAAAACCGAATACATTAAAAGGAAAAAGTTGATGCAGTGAAGGTTGGCTTGAGGAATCACTTCAGGCTCTACCTTTTGCTCTTCCCATCAACCTTTGCTCTCTTCGGTTTTTGTCTTTGTTTCTGTACCTACATTATCCCTGCATCACTGAGAGAACTGAAAACTCACCCTAGCCTTGAAGAACTCATAATCTAGTTGAGTAGGCAGCCATATAAACAGATTCAAATGGTAGATAGTAAGTGCTAAATAAGGCCATAACTTAAGTGCTATGGAAACACAAGACAAAGCGGCTAATTCTACTGGGGGCATGGAAGATGGATGAATGAAAAGGCACTGAAAAATGAAGAGATTTTCAAGCTGAGAGGTGCAGCAAGGACATTTCAGGCAGAAGGGCCACCATATCTACTCTATTTGTGATTCTTGTGATCTTATTTTTAGGTAAATAAATCTTGTGAGGCTGGTTGTTAACTTGAAAAAACTTCAAATGAGTTCCTTGAGAGCTCTTGGGGAAAGAGAATCGATATGGGAAGTTAGTATTTTGGCAAACAAATATTTTTTTTTCAGAACCATCTCTGATGTGTAGCTTCTGAAATTTTGACATTTGTTTCTTATGAATTAAGAACTTTAATGGATAAGCTACATAATTTGAAAGTACTACCCACAGGAAACATTAATGAAGGTCAAGCACACATATAAAGTCGCTTGATGTGTATATTGCTTTTTGATTAAAGGGAAAGAATGCCTAGAGTTCAGATTTCAAAAGCAATTACCAAATACATTTGGGCAAGGTATGAATTCAGATCCTGACTTTTCATCTTAAAAAAAAAAAGATTTCCTATGAAGTCTTTGACTCTCTGAAAGCATTGCTATAGTATTAAGATTCTGAAGAGTTTTGACTAGGGAGTAACGAGTTTACTTTTGCTAAACATAGATTGGAGATCCTTTTCTTTATTGATGGAAAAGTTTTTTAAATTTAGTGATATGGTTTGGCTGTGTCCCCACGCAAATCTCATCTTGAATTTTCATGTATTGTTAGAGGGACCTGGTAGGAGGTAATTGAATCATGGGGCAGGTCTTTCCTCTGCTGTTCTTATGACTGTAAGTCTCACCAGAGCTGATGGTTTTAAAAAGGGGAGTTTCTCTGCACAAGCTCTCTTCTCTTTTCTGCTGTCATGTGAGCTGTGCCTTTTACCTTCCACCATGATTGTGAGGCCTCCCCAGCCACAGGGAATTTTAAGTCCATTAAAACCTCTTTTTCTTCCCAGTCTTGGATATGTCTTTATCAGCAGTGGGAAAACAGACTAACACATTTAGGGATACTTTTCATTGCACTTATTGTTGATATGAAACAATTTTCACTTGGACATTTGTACGCAGGAGATTCGATACTGTGAAGGAAAATACTCATGAATATGCAACTTTCTCCAGTTCTACCATTTATTAGGAGTCTGTGGGTTGTGTTAGATTCTGAGCTATTGTCGTTGGTAAGGTCTAGTAACAGCATTGCTTCTCCATGATGTTAGAAGTCCTTTCTTGTTACTGTATTATTACCGGCACTTGGGTTCTATCTCTTGGTTGATAATGGCTGCTTCAGCTACAACCAGTGATCAATTTAATTTAAAACAAATGAAGCTTCAGCTTCAGGATCCTTCACTTGTATGAGGTCTTTTCACGTGATGTGTACACTGGAGGACCTGCAGGCTTTTCTGGGATTTGACTGCAGGGGTTCTTAACCACTTTTTTGTTCCATGGATGGTTTTGGCACTCTGGTGAAGTCTACAGACTCCTTCTCAGAATAATGTTCTTACAAATTTAAAGTAAAATGCATACAATTACAGAAAAAAATCAATCATATTAAGAACGAATTATCAAAATATTTTGAAAATTTGTGATATAGAAATATATCTGCTCCTTTATTAATGCATTAAATAATAAAATCTAATGATTACAAGGCTCTTGCATTGGTTCGAACCGGGAGAGTGCGCCAACAGACAACACGAGGTGGTATGGAGCAAGAGGCTCTTTTAATGAGCACCTGGGTGCAGACTGGCTGAGGCCTAAAATGGCGTCAGCCCCAAATGAGGACTGGGCAGGGGTTTTATAGTCCTCTGTAAACAGGAAGTGTCCCAGTCTGATGTGACTGCTACGTAGTACCCGGACGGCCTCCCTCTCCATCTTCAGGGGTTATGTGTCTTCCGGCCAGCTCTGTTCCTGCTTCTGCTATCTTGCTGACTGCACGCTACTGGCGCAGGTGGCCTTGCGCCTTGGGACTGGGCCTGAGGAGGGAGGAGTTATTCATTCCCTTAAGCTTTCAGGCCCTGGGGAGAATCTTTCAAGGATGAGCTTAATAACTACTGTGTCCAGAATTGGTGGATTCTTGGCCTCACTGACTTCAAGAATGAAGCCGCCGACCCTCCAGGTGAGTGTTACAGCTCTTAAGGTGGCGTGTCTGGAGTTTGTTCCTTCTGATGTTTGGATGTGTTCGGAGTTTCTTTCTTCTGGTGGGTTCGTGCTCTCGCTGGCTCAGGAGTGAAGCTGCAGACCTTCGTGGTGAGTGTTACAGCTCTTTAAGGTGGCGCGTCTGGAGTTTGTTCCTTCTGATGTTCATATGTGTTCGGAGTTTCTTCCTTCTCGTGGGTTCCTGGTCTTGCTGGCTCAGGAGTGAAGCTGCAGACCTTCGCGGTGAGTGTTACAGCTCTTAAGGCGGCGCGTCTGGAGTTGTTCGTTCCTCCTGGTGGGCTCGTGGTGTGGTCTCGCTGGCTTCAGGAGTGAAGCTGCAGACTTTCGCGGTGAGTGTTACAGCTCATAAAAGCAGTCCGTGGACCCAAAGAGTGAGCAGTAGCAAGATTTATTGCAAAGAGCGAAAGAACAAAGCTTCCACAGTGTGGAATGGGACTCCAGCGGGTTGTCACTGCTGGCTCGGGCAGCCTGCTTTCATTCTCTTATCCGGCCCCACCCACCTCCTGCTGATTGGTAGAGCGGAGTGGTCTGTTTTGACAGCGCGCTGATTGGTGCCTTTACAATCCCTGAGCTAGACACAAAGGTTCTCCACATTCCCACCAGATTAGCTAGATACAGAGTGCCCACACAAAGATTCTCCAAGGCCCCACCAGAGTAGCTAGATACAGAGTGTCGATTGGTGCATGCACAAACCCTGAGCTAGACACAGGGTGCTGATTGGTGTGTTTACAAACCTTGAGCTAGATACACAGTGCCGATTGGTGTATTTACAATCCCTGAGCTAGACATAAAGGTTTTCCGCGTCCCCACCAGACTCAGGAGCCCAGCTGGCTTCACCCAGTGGATCCCACACAGGAGCTGCAGGTGGAGCTGCCTGCCAGTCCCGCGCGGTGCGCCCGCACTCCTCAGCCCCTGGGTGGTGGATGGGACTGGGCACCGTGGAGCAGGGGGTGGCGCTCATCGGGGAGGCTCTGGCCGCACAGGAGCCCATGGAGGGGGTGGGAGGCTCAGGCATGGTGGGCTGTAGGTCCCGAGCCCTGCCCCGTGGGAAGGCAGCTAAGACCCCGTGAGAAATTGAGAGCAGCGCCGGTGGGCTAGCACTGCTGGGGTACCCAGTACACCCTCTGCAGCTGCTGGCCCCGGTGCTAAGCCCCTCATTGCCCGGGCTGGCAGGGCCGGCAGGCTGCTCCAAGTGCGGGCCCGCCAAGCCCACGCCCACGGGGAACTCCAGCTGGCCCGCAAGCGCCACGCGCAGCCCCGGTTCCCACTCGCGCCTCTCCCTCCACACCTCCCTGCAAGCTGAGGGAGTCGGCTCTGGCCTTGGCCAGCCCAGAAAGGGGTCCCACAGTGCAGCGGTGGGCTGAAGGGCTCCTCAAGTGCCGCCAAAGTGGGAGCCCAGGCAGAAGAGGCGCCAAGAGTGAGCGAGGGCTGTGAGGACTGCCAGCACGCTGTCACCTCTCAATACCATAATTTTGAAGTGGAAGTGAACATTAATGATATCTGGCATATTTACATTAATTATAACATCATAGTTTCTATTGGTGAAAAGTCATGGGTAAAGCAAATACTAGTGGTTAAGTAGATTTTTTTATGTGATCTCCTACTTTCTTTAATTTATGTTCTTCTTTTTTTAAATACAACAGTGAAAGTTGGGAGAACTTCCTTCTGTTTCTTGGATTAGGTTTTCTTCTGGTTGAGCTTTTTGTGTCTGATTCTTCAATGTTTTCTTCCTTCCTCCCCTCCACCCTCTCTTTGGTTTTCATTCTTCCTTTTCTTAAATGTGCCAAATTAAGTTTTCCTGATTGTTCATGCTGTTCTTTTTCATGCTTGACTATCTAGGCATACATTGTGCCACTGCACTCCAGCCTGGACGACAGAGTGAGACCCTGCCTCAAATAATAATAATAATAATAATAAAGTAAGATAAAATGGACCTAGGTAGACCTAACTCAAGAGTTGTTGTTATAATAAAATGGATTAATATTTGTGAGGTACCTAGCACAGTATTTGGTGCAAAGAAGGTTGATGAAATTCATTTAATTTAAAGAAAATGAATGCAGTAGCAGATTTATATATACTATAAAATATGAAAAATATGCATCATTTTCAACCCTCTCCCTTAAGATATATTCATATTTCTAACACTTAGAAATATTAAAACTTATATTGCAAACGAAGGGCACATGATCAAACATCTAGAGCAAGTATTATGCTTATACCATTAATTTAAAATTGACTCCTAATATATGATCTTTTTAGATGGGTTGGGAGAATCGGGGGAAAAAACAGTAATCTGTGAGAAACATATCAATACATTTGCAGTTCATTCTTGACTATTCTCCTGGGGATTTTCTCAATATTTGATTATTAGCACCTTCCAGATGATGTCCAGAAAGCAGAAAAAGAGTCTGCTACTTGGTATTGTCCAGACTAATGTTGTTTTTTTATTAGTGAAATCCAGACTAGATGCTGATTCCCAAGAAAATCCTCCAATTTAGGAGATTCCATAAACAGACCATCTATTCCATACCAATCCATGAGTAGAAATCTGTGCTGCCTCTTCCATGAGCCTTCTGGAAGAATGACACATTTGCCTTCATTAAATGGAGAATGAAAGGAGATTGGGAAAAATTTGTAAAACTACTTGTTCAAAGAATCAAATATATGTGTTTGTATATGTTTGATAAAAATAAAAAAAAATTTAAAGAGAGACACAGAGGACAATGTGAACTTTTCCTCCCATGCTTTCTTTCTCCCTTGTTTGTTTCCCTTGTATAATTGTACATTTCTTAGGAGGAATGAATTCCATTTGATCCATCTTTCTACTCTCCTTTTCACCCCCATCCCTAGCACAGTGACTGGAACATAGTAGGTGTGTAAGTATTTTTTAAAGAAATATGTGCATTTAATGTGTGGGCTGAATAAACAACTCTGATTTACAGCCCTCGTATATTGAGTTTGTCAGATTTAAAATCATGTTTTTCATTTTTCTGAGGAACTATGCATGTAATCAGAGGACTTTACTAGTTGTTACCTAATGCTACCAGAGAAATTACTGTCACAACTGTTCCAAGCTTGCTTATAGTTAGGGTCCAGTGTCTTCTTTTGCCATATGCTATTGGGTAGACTAGATTCTGGAAGCCATTTGGAGAGAATATTATGGATGTAGGCGACATTTTTCCCCCCAGGTATTGACAGTATTCATAGTATGCTTATTAGAGATTCCTCAGATTTTTATATCTTTGTCCTGATAATCACCTTCAACAAAAAGCAAATGACTCTTTTTTATTGGGGGTCTGTGTGTTAACACAGTTGACCAATAACATTATAGCTAAACAGTCAAGAAAAAGTCATGACTCATATCCTTTTGGGTGTTCACCTTTTTGGTTGATGGGTGGCTTACGTCAGTAAGTCAATTGCATTCTCCAAAATTAACAGGTGTGTGCCTACATATTGTGTTTTAATATACCTCCTTTCACAATTAGGGGAGTTACTTACTTAGGATTAAAAGATATCTAGGTGCTGAACGTGTTTTGCACTTTCCATTCTCCATAACCTTGCTTACGATCCTTCTACAGTGCATGCCATCGGTTGTTCCCATGTATCTATGGAGGCCACTTCTAAAGCCAATGTCAAATACACTCATTTCTCATACATTACTTTTCATTATAGTACCATTTATCTTACACAGGGTTTACAATGAAAAACATGCAAACATATTTAGAGTAAAGAAGGGTTGAGACAAGTGGGTAGGAAGCCAACCATGTAAAGGTAGACCAGCACGTAGTACTTTGAAAAAAACAAATCAATCATAAGAATTCTGATGATATGGTATAGGAATGTATCTTCAGAATTCAGCAAATGCCTCACTTGCGATTATCTTTCATGCTTTAGTATTCTCCATTTATTAGGCAGGTTGAGGATGGGGATGTGGGCTGTATTTTCTGGCATCTTGCATATTAGTCCTGAAAATTGTTATGGGCTTACACATCTATGGCACAAAAGACAACTAGTAAGGCGAACAAAATGACAGATTTTAAATTAACTTGGAAATGGTTGCCAGCCAGGTGGATGCCACTCTTCTTCAAGTGATCAGACCTCACTCTCATTAGCTACATTAATCCATTAATTAATACAAGAAATTTTGTTGGGCACTTAATTTGCTACAATAACTATGCTAGTTGTTGGACACGGTCCTAACATTATCCTGATAACGGGCATCTGTGAAAAGGGTTAATGGGAAAGACATAGCATATAAAATTTAAAAATTGTGGCTTAGAATATTAAAACAAATATGAGCAATTAATGCAATCTCTCCAGTTTTATAATATAACTAGTTTGATTAGAAACATTTTTGAATTGTCAAAATGGTTCTGAAATATCTTTAATTATCTGAAATATCTTGCTATTATTACTATATAAGGGTAGTCATCTGGGAACCCTTTGAAAATAATTTAACTGCTTTTAAAATCACGTAAGGAATTGAAATTATTCTTAAATGATCTGATTCACTTATTCAATAAATTTAGTAAGATAATTCAAGCCCTTCCACTCCCTTATCCTGACACTTTTAAAATGACTCACTTATATTTTAATTACTCTTGGGGTCTCCTACTATGAAACAATGGTAGAATTTCATTTTTTGCTCATAAGAAAGATAGGTCTGTGGTTATTAATAATTATTCAGTATGGAAAACCATGACATTCATAGTAAATACAGAGACAAATCTCATCTTTACATTAGCAGGAGTAAGAGGCAAATTAACCTTCATGAAATACTGCCTTTGAAGAAGAAAAATTAGGATAATAGAAGAAAGACTGATGAAATTTGACCAGTTTCCAGGACAGAAGAGATGACCTATTTGGGGTTGTTGGAATTATTAGTAATTATGGAGAGATGTTTAGATGTATGCAGACTACATAGAAAATATGCAAAATAATATACTTTCACATCTGTATAGAATTATGTGATGGTTTAAAATACGTCCACAAGTTCTTTGGCACTGCTCCCTTCAAGGAATAGAAACCAAATTCCCACTCCTTGACTGTAAGCTGAACTTAGTGATTTGCTTCTAATGAACAGAATAAAGTAGAAGTAATGGCATGCAACTTAGGAGACAAGGTCATAAAAGGTACTGCAGCATTATCTTCATTTTCTTCCTTAGATTGCTTGTTCTGGTGAGGGGGCAGGGTGGTGTGTGTGGGGGAAACCAGCTGCCATGTTGTTAGGACATGCAGGCAACCCTGTGGAGAAATACATGCAGTGAGGAACTGAGGCCTCCTGCCAAATACAAGTGAGGAACTGAGTCATTCTGACAACATTTTTATTGGTGAGCCATCTTGGAAGTGGATCCTCCAGCCCCACTCAAGCCTTCAGATGACTGTAGCCCTGGCTAATATCTTGACTGCAACCACACAAGACACTCTGAACCGGAATCATCAAGCTAATCTGATTTCAAATTCCTAGCCCACAGAAATCATAAGATAATAAATGTTTATTGTTTTAAGCCACTAAGTTTTTTGGGGTTGGGGGGTAATTTGTTACATAGAAGCAGCTAAATAATACAAACTCTATAATAGAATTTGTTTTTAAGAAACAATTTCAGCTGCTTTAATCTAAAAGAGGTGTAATATAAGGAGTTGGAAGGACTAGAGGAATGTTATTTAGGCTACATTTGCAGAATAATACCACTATACTGTCCTGCAAGAGGAGCTGCTACATCTGCCACTATTAGGAAGATGAAAAATTGGAAAGTTGTGCTGGAATTTCTGACTTCAATGAACTCTGCCAAATGAATCAGCCACTATTGCTGCTGCGATAATACCCACAGAGTTCCTACCTGGATACAGGAATGTGGCTGCAGAACAAAGCATCAGGAAAAATTCCTCTGCCTTACTTCTACCTTCCAAGTCACATGAAAATATATCTGGTTGGCAAAATACTGGCCCCCTCCGCAAAAAAAAAAAAAAAAAAAAAAAAAAAAATTTGCTTCGAGGACCCTAGCTGTGAGGGAACCTGGGAAATGATGTTTGTAGCTTTCTAGCCTCTGCAGTACAGGAAGGCATACCCTGTTAGATCTTGTATAGTTTTGTATTTCTGTGAATATTCTTGAGCTTTATTCTTCAACACAAGTAAGTTTCTGGGACACAGTTTGATTCTTTTGGGTCTTGCTTTTAGGATTTGCTAAGTTTAGTCTAGGATTCATTATTTTCCACTCCTGAGGCAAGAGCATTCCAAGTATTCTACCCAATGCCCTGTAGCCTATGAGGTTTTCTAGTCTGGTTGGTGGGCACTATTTCAATCCGTGTGTGGGTGCCAGGCACTGTTCCCTCTAATCCTTTCACATGGTTCTTTATTTGGCCTAAGGTATTTTCCTCACACACATGGGATGATCATTACTCTGCTGAATGTGTAGTTGGGAGCCTCTGCAGATGTCTGGGGTTCTTTCTGTGTGCAGCTCTGTCCTCTCTGGTATACTTTAATGTGATTTCTGGCACCTTAGTCTCCCTGAGATGAACTCTTAGCTCTGTCTCCTTAATTCAGGAAATCCATCTGGCTCCACCTAAGGTTTCCTTCCCTGTACTGCAGCCTGGAAACTCTCAAGCCAGTAAGCGGGGGCAATCGTAGGGCTTACCTCATTTGTTTCCTGTTTCTCAGGATCACCGTCCTTCATTGCTTGATGTCTAGTGTCTTCCAAACTGTTTGTTCAAATATGTTGTGTCCTTTTTTTGGTTGTTACAGATGAGAGCATAAATCTGGCCCTTATTACTCCATTTCAGCCCCTTATCGGTTTTTTTTTTTATATCAGAGCTTATATCACATCTTGTAGGAAAGCATTTCAACCTAACATGGTAATATTTCCTTGGTGACACCATAACTGAGTCTTTAGTAAGCCATTTTTTTGTTGCGGGGGGACGGGGTCTTGCTCTTGTCACCCAGGCTGCAGTGCAGTGGCACGATCTTGGCTCACTGCAACCTCTGCCTCCTGGGATCAAGCGATTCTTCTGCCTCAGTCTCCCGAGGAGCTGGGATTACAGGTGCCTACCACCACGCCCAGCTAATTTTTGTATTTTTAGTAGAGATGGGGTTTCACCATGTTGTCCAGGCTGGTTTCAAATTCCTGACCTCAGGTGATCTGCCCACCTCAGCTTCCCAAAGTGCTGGGATTACAGGTGTGAGCCACCACACCCGGCCTAGTAAGCCATTTTTACTGCTTTGGAAGGCTGAGTAATTCTGGGTGATGGTATACATAATGATGTAATGATTACCATATTTATAATATGCTTAATTTTTCTTTACATTTTGTTCCTTGGTCAGTAGTTGAATGAACAAGACATTTAGTAAGTCGGTGGATGGCAGTACTGGCAGAAATATGACAGATAGGAAAGATAACTCAAACTCAGAATACATCTCTACTCCTTTGGGACAATCTCTGCCTTACTACAAGGGAGGATTTTCTATAGAGTCAGCTGCCCACCAGGTACTAGTTTATGGTACTATGTTGTGGACTCATTACTGGCTTCTGCTGTTGGCCGATTGAGCACTCAGCAACAGAAGTAGCCAGATCAGCCTCGGTGAGGGAAAGTTCATCCCTCCCACCATGGCAACCTGTTCACGTGCCCATTGAGTAAGTACTGGGGTGGCTGGGGAAAGAGTCTGACATCTCCAGAACACTTTTACTTGTTTACCATGTTTTGGAGAGTTTCATCTGCAGTGGTTGATTTTGGTTAGCAGTCACAACAGACACAACTAATTTTGCACTTTGAGCCAATTCTGAGAGGTTTTCTGTCTGTACATATTGCTGTATAACAAATCATCCCAAACTTAATGGCTTAAGATAACATTCATTTTGCTCATGAATCTGCTATTTCGGCTGGTCTCACGGAGCTGGTCTCTGCTCTGCTTAGTGTCACTTCGGATGACTTGAAGGTCAGGGGCTGGATTATTCTGAAGATTTGCTCACTCACATATCTGGAGGTTGATGCTGATATAGGCTTGGTCTTCAGTTGGTGCTGGGGCTAGAACATCTACATGTGGCTTTTCTTTGTGGCTGCTTGGCTTCCTTGCAGCATGGTTACTAGGTTCCAAAGTGAGCATCCCAAGAGGATCAGAACAAAGCTGTATGACTTTTCATGACTTAGTTTTTAAAGTCACATTGTTATGGCTTGAGGGTAGTTGTCCAGGTTCTTGGAGTTTTGAACAAAGAATTGGACAAAACGCACAAGGAAGGCAGCCAAAATAGAGATTTATTTTAAACTAAAGTACACTCCACAGGGTGGGAACAGGCTCCAGCAAGCAGCTTGGCACTAGTTACAGAATTTTCTGGGGTTTACATACCCTCTGGAGGTTTCCCATTGGTTCACTCTAGTGACCCATGACAAGTCCAGTTGGTTGAAGAGTAGGCCTGTGACCAGTCTGATTGGTTGTGGGAGAGGACCAATCAGAGGTATCTTCATTTTCCAACTGCCCTGCAGCAACTGCCACACAGCAAAAGGAGGGGTTGAAAAGGGAGTAGCCTCAGCATGAAGTAGGCCTTATGTTCCCTGCCTCCAGACCCTATTCTGCCTCAACATGACATGACTTCAGGAATGTCATATACCTGCCCAGTCATATACCTGCCCACAATCAAAGAGAGGAACATAGACCTCACCTCTCAAGAGAGGAGTATCAGTGTCACACTGCAAGGAGCACATGTGGCATGGGATATGCTGGTGTGACAATCTTTGAAAAATGCAATCTGCCCCACCATTACATAGCTCTTCCCCAAGTGCCCTCATTATGAATTTTCCACTCTTGTGTCTTCTAAGACCTTGACCAACTAACCAAATTAGTAGCCCCTGCCCATGAATGGATGCTAATCTATACTTTTGGGCATTTCTGTTTCCAAGCAAAGAGGATAAGCACATGTATTGCTAAAAGTTCTGCTCACTGAGAGAATTTATCTGCCTCATTGTCCTTCATTGCCCATGTAAGTGGCACTGTAATGTGAAGCAGCCCACTTACAGAAGGTGTCAACATATTATGCAGAATAATCCGAGAACCTTTCATAAATTCTTTTAAAATTCCCATGCAATTGTCAGGTCATTACGTGTAAGGTGAGGAGGATGTGGCACTGCATCAGGAGTAGGAACCCTCAGAGTGTAAGCCACATGTTTATGAAAAATGCTGGTGTCTTCAGAACCTGCTTGAGCCTACACTTTTTTTTCCTTGAGGGTGGAATGCAGCTGCACACAATGCTAGGGTTTTCTGGATCAGATAACAACTCAGCTCATGATGGGAAGAGCAGGCTGCATAGTCATTTGAAATTCCATGGTTTGGCCAGGCACAGTGGCTCACGCCTGTAATCCCAGCACTTTGGGAGGCTGAGACGGGCAGATCACCTGAGGTCATGAGTTCAAGACCAGCCTGGCCAACATGGCAAAACCCCTTCTCTATTAAATACAAAAAAATTAGCTGGATGTGGTGGTGCACACCTGTAATCCCAGCTACTCAGGAGATTGGGGCACGAGAATTGCTTGAACCCAAGAGGTGGAGGTTGTAGCGAGCTGAGATCGTGCCACCGCACTCCAGCCTGGAGGACAGAGTGAATGAGACTTCGTCTCACAACAAAGCAAAAAACAAAAAACAAACAAACCAAAAAAACAAAGAAATCCGATGGTTAGATATCATGGTAGGCTGGATAATGGCCCCCAAGTATATCTATACCTGAATTTCTAGGATCTGTGGGTGTCACTTTTATGACAAAAAGGACATTGCGTATATGACAAATTTAAGGATCTTGAGATGTGGTTATTAACCTATATTATTTGGATGGACCCAATGTAACTACAGCATTACTTATAGGAAGGTTACAAGAAGAGTTGGAGTCAGAGGAAGAAGTGATGTGATGATGGCAGCAGTGATTAGACGGATGCATTTTGAAGAAAGGGGAAGGGCCTAGAAGTTAAGGGCCACAGCCACTAGAAGCTGAAAAAGGCAAGGGAATGGATTCTCTCCTCAGAGCTCTCAGAAGGAACCAGTCCTCCTGCTGTCACCTGACTTTGGCTCAGTGAAACTGATTTCAGACTTCTGATTTCCAGGATAGTAAGGGAGTAACTTTGCATTGTTTTAAGCCACTTCATTAGTTTCCAGTGGCTGCTATAATAAATTATCACAAATGTGGTGGCTTAAGATAACAGAAATGTATCCCTCATAGTTCTGGAGCCTGGAAGACTGAAATCAGTGTCACTGGACTAAAATCAAGGTGTAGGCAGGGCTGCCCTCCCTCTGGGGGGATCTCAAAGGGAGAACCCACTCCTCCCCTCTTCCAGCCTCTGGGGGCTGCTACCATTCCTTAAGATTGTGGCCACATCACTCCAACCTCTGCCCTTCCTTACATTATCCTCCCCATGTGTACTTCTCTTCTATCAAATCTCCATCTGCCTCTCTCTTATGAGGACATGTGTGATTGAATTCAGGGCCCACCAAGATAATCCAAGATAATCTTCTCATCTCAAGATCTTGAACTTAATCACATCTGTACAGACCTTTTTCCTTATAGGGTAACATTTACAGCTTCTAGGATTAGGACTTAATATCTTTGGGTGGCCATTATTTAGTCTACTACAGCCACTAAGTGCGTGGTAATTTGTTACAGCAGCAATGAATTCAGGTAGATATTATGTCTCTACTAGGGCACAGTAGCAAGCCCAAAGCTGTGGCTCAGAAAAGAAAAATAATTTTTTTTTTAAGGACAGCAGGGCTTTCCTGTGAAATTCTAGGAGGCTGAGCAGTGAATCTTTGAATGTAGTTTTTCAGATTGGCCACAGACATTTCAAACTTTATTGGACATGCTAAGTCATAAGGGACACTTGTAATCTGAGTTCAGCTGGAGAGCTTCTTTTCCTCTTGGCTCCATTCAGAGCAGGATGCCTTAAGAATCACTTAGTAAATGGACGGGAACTGCACACTTAAATGTGGTATATGTTGTCTCTAAATCCCAAGGGGTCCATTAAGCACTGTGCCTCTTTCTTGGTGGAAAGGGATGCAAAGTGCAGCAGCTGTTCAAGGAGATATTCTGACATGTTCCAGTCTACTAGATTCTCAGAAACCTCACTGAAATAGCAGGTCCCTGAATTTATGTGCTCATGTGCACCTTACAAAGCCATCGCAGTCCTATTAACCATTTGTTATATATTCCTTCAAGCCCCTTTATTTTCATTTACATATACACAGATATTCTGCATTTACTTCTCACCCAGCTGCTCTTCATTTTTTTTTCATTGTAATATATACAGTGATGGGTTAATCAATTCAGACATCCACATTCTCAGCCCCTACCCACAGAATCCCCTGAGAATTTAATGAAAGAGAAATATTCTGGAATGAGAATACGCAATATGCTGATAACAGGCATCCCTTTTCAAGCTCAGTTGAACCAGATGCAAAATGAATTTGTTATTAAATGTGATGGGTGTGGCTTGCCTTTTTTGTGTTGATGGGGACATTGCAGGTGGGTCTGACTATTAGATTCCTCTATTTTGGAGCCAGATGTGTTCAGAAATACAAGTGGCACACATTTACTGTGTGCATGTTTCCATGAATAAATTCCTCCCTCATTAAAATCCAAGGATTGGAATACTCAAAGCAGTATCCTCTTTCTTCATTTTAGAGGCATGACTAGGTGATGTGAGTATTAACTCTTCAAAGTATAATTTCTAGGAGAACTATATATTTTCTCACCTATTCTGGTTTTATTATTTGCCTCCAAGCCTTGTTATTTACAAACCTATCCACATAGATGAATTTTGATCCCTCTGCAATCTTAGTTCTTTGAAAACAATGGAAAAATAAAAGAACATTCAATAAAATTTCTACATTTTGTAGGAAAAATATCCAGTTTAGACAAAATTGATGTACATTTGTGCACAAATCTTAGGGCTCAATGGAATCCCTTAGAAGCAGGGAACTTAAAGAATACAGGGAAAAATATTTCATTCTGTAGATAGCACACTTGAAGTTCATAAGGACTCTGGAGAGCTGAGACTAGAATTCCAAGATGGTTTTCTTTGTCTCTCCAGGGAATCAGAGAATTAATCAAAGAATTAATACAAAATCCTTGATAGTAATCATGTTCATTTCATTAATATTATAGATAATCTAACAAAAATAAAATGAAAAATATCACTAACAAAATCAAGGATTTGTCCTTAATTCACATAATGATCAAGAGAAATAAAAATCTTCTGACACTAAAAGTTAGGGGGACACAATTGGCCCTGCTTAATTACAAATGGAATTACAATGGCAAATATTAGGAATAGTGGTCCTCAAGCAAATTTTCCTTTATTTGTGATCATTGCTATTCCACATAGTGGACAACTTCTAGCATTTTCCAGAACATTCCTAATGTTGCTCATGGCAGTTGGTGAATTCTTTTATTATATATATGAAAAATTAAACACCTTAAGTAAATAAGCAGGCCTTTTGTTATAGCTAGGTAGTCCTTATCATGCATCTTGTTTATAAGTATCTAAACTGGATTGTGTACAATTTTCAAGCTGTCTGTTTAAAGGAAATCAAGCAATATAGTAAGTTTGGCAGACATTGCAGTGTCTACCCTATATCAATGTCCTCCTTCTTTCTCACCAGCAGATCCATGATTATGCTCGGAAGGGTGTTATGGGCTGAGTTGTGTCCCTGTACTATTCTTATGTTGAAGTCCTCACCCCCAGTACCTCAGATTGTGACTGTATTTGGAGACAGGGTGATTTGGTTTGGTTGTGTCCCTACCCAAATCTCATCTTGAATTGTAACTCCCACAATTCCCATGTGTTGTGGGGAGGGATCCAGTGGGAGGAAACCGAATCATGGGGGCAGGTCTTTCCTGTGCTATTCTTGTGATAGTGAATAAGTCTCCTGAGATCTGATGATTTTATAAAAAGAGTTTCCCTGCACAAGCTCTCTTCTCTTGTCTGCCACCAAGTGAGATGTGCCTTTCACCTTCCTCCACGATTGTGAGGCCTCCCCAGCCACATGGAACTGTAAGTCCATTAAACCTCCTTCTTTTCTATGTTATCCATTCTTGGGTATGTCTTTATCAGCAGCATGAAAACAGACTAATACGCAGGGTCTTTAAAGCAGTAATTTTGGGTAATTGAGGTCACTCGTGTGGACTCCCATCCATTATCACTGGTGTCCTTTTAAGAAAAGGTGATTAGGACACTAATACACACAGAGGAGAGGCCAAGTGAAGGCACAGAGAGAAAATGGCCATCTACAAGTCAAAGAGAGAGGCCTGAGAAGAAACCAACCCCAGGTGCCCTTTGATCTCAGACTTCTAGCCTCCAGAATTGTGAGAAAAGAAATGTCTGTTGCTTAAGCCGCCCAGCCTGCGGTACTTTGTTATGGCAGCCCTAGTAAACTAATGCAAGGGATAAACAAAAAACTTTTTTATTTTTCAGTTTCCTCGTTATGGGGGATAGCCGTGTCTCAACATTGTGGCCAAGGAGATATGAAAGTGGAACCTCCTCAGTGGACCATTTAATAACATGCTCTAAATGATGTCAGATTTAGCTACCATGTGTGTTTTTTGCCCTTTGTCCTTTCCTTTCTTCTGGCCTGGAAGATGACTATGATGCTGGCAGTAAGGCAGCTAACTTGAGACCACAGAGCAACAGCCAAGGATGGCCAAGCAGAAAAACAAAAGGCCTGGGACCTGATGGCCTCATGGAGCCACTGTGCTAACCTGGAACCATCTAACTCCAGAAATCTTTCATGTGAGAAAAACAAAATGCTTCATTTGTTTAGCCACTGTTATTTTTTTATCTTTTTTTCCTCTTCAGCTTTCTATTACTGAATAGAATACAGTTCCTAAAGAAACCTTAGATAGATATTTAGTAATTTTTTTTAACCTCCTGAAAGAGAACTGTGCTATATTGGGTATAGATGAAAAATCTAATCGGAAGCCACATGGAACAGAAAATTTCCTTACTTACAGCCATCTGCTTGGCTAGACAGTTACCACTTTCTCATTTGTGAACAAATTTCAAATTAGTTAAATAGTTAAATTAGACATGGACTTTAAAAAAATGTGGGCAATGATATCTACAAATACACTGATTCAATATTATTCAACAAAATTTCATAATTTGGTAGCCAGCACATTTAAATGAAAAGAAGTCCTTTGCTGTGAATCACTGGAGTGGGTTTCAGAGTAGAATCATGGGATTTCTTTCCTTGTAAATTATCGTATGTAGTCTAGCCTGTTGCCTGACCTTTATAACCCATTAATTAGCCTGTGTGGTTTGTGGAACAACTATAGGTCCGCAAACTGTTTGTTACCAGTTAGCAAAGAGAGAGGAGATAAGGAACTTGTGCCTGAGTGTAATTCAACTGTATCACTAAGCATGCTGTTTAGTTCAGCTTACTTTTTTTTTTTTTTTTTTTTTTTTTTGGCAAGACTTCTCAATGAAGGAAGCAGTGTGTTGGTTTACATTCTGGTGCAATCTCCTTATTTCATTGCAGATTGGCACTTTGAGTGGCACTAAGACAACTTGATTAGGTATAATCAGCTAGTCATTGTAGGAGATCTGACTGTCAATGTCTGCCCTCTGCAACTCACCAGCCTGTGAGTCCAATTAAAATCATATTTATATTAGATCCAGATTGTGATGACTTTGAGTCTCAACTATCTGTACAAGAACTTGGCCATGCTTCTGAGAGTCCCTAGAAAACTGTCTCATATTTGTTCAGGAGAAATTCACTCAAATTCTCTCACTCTGATCTGTTAGCTAAGTCATCCTAGCACAGCCTTCCTGCTGAAATTTGGTGATGAAAGTGAAGTACTTTATTATTTAGGATCCATTTGGCTGCAAGTAACAAAACACCCACCCAACAGTATCTTTAGCAATGAATACTCTTAATTCTGTTATGTAACAGAAAGTCTGGAGAAAGCAGTTGTAAGTTTGAAACTGGCTCAGTAATTTTCTGTAGCTCAGGCTCTTTATAGCCTAAGGATATCCAATACTATTAATTCATTGGCTTTGGTCTGGTGGGTGGCCACAAATTCTTTGACACTCTTCCCATTGAGAAACATGGTTTTCCACCTCTCCTCTTGAATCTGGGCTGCTTCTGTAGATTGTTTTGACAAATAGAATGTGGTGGAGGTGACACTGTAACGGCAGAGGCTGGGCCTTAAGAGATCTGCAGCTTCTCATATTACACACTTGGAATGCTTTCTCCTGAGCCTGACTGCCATGCTGTGAGGAAGCCCAGACCGCTATATATATAGGACCACATAGAGAACTGAAGCCCCCGACCAACTTCTAAGCTCCCAGCTAGCAGCCTGTATCAAATGCCAGCCATCTGAGTGATATTGTTTTGTATCTCCCAGCTATCCCAACACTGTGGTTGACACCACACAGAGCAGAAAAACCACCCAGTCTACCCACAGAATCATGAGAAATAATAAATTAGTATTGTTTTAAGCCATTATGTGGTTTGTTATGCAGCAATAGATAACAAAAAACACTTTGGAATAGAAAATTGCCTATTCTTCCAATATAAGTGGCAATTTATAGAAGTCAAAGAATAATTTTGATCTAATTAATTTTGCTGAATTATGCCTTCATAAAGGTAGATGGGACAGTAATTGAAAAATATGTAAACACTGTACATCAGGGTTTTCTATTTCTGAGATGAGAAATGTGTGTAATGTCCATAATTGTCTTGGGTTTTGTGGTTCCCAAACTTTTTCCCTCGACGCATTACATGAAGCTGGCTGAAATAGTCCTGAAGCCCCTCTATGTAACTGTGAAGCAACCTTTTAGTAGAAAAGCGTAGTTCTTAGGCCGGAACCTGGAGCCTAAGACTTTGAATTCTCAGCCTCATTTCACCGCACAACTTTGCTTCTCAAAGAGCTTTTCTGTTTTCTGATGATGGTTTTTATTGTGGTTACTGCAGTAGGCTTCTCAGGAGTAACTCTGGCTACATGTATCCAACCATCTCTTTTCCTCTGTCCAGTATCTATATGTGGTCTTGACCTTGATCTAGCTGCTTCCAAAATAATGCATTCTGAAGTCAAATGAATCTAATTCATAAATTTTGCAAGATCTGTATTCAATCACATTATTATTCATACCAGTAAAAGAAAATGAGGGCTATAACCTAAACTTTTTCTAACTGGAATACTGCTTCTATTAATCTGGAGATTTTAGCACCTTTTGATTTTCTCCATGCACGTATTCTGAATAGAATCTTCCAGATGTAGTATTACTATTGTTTTACTCGTTCAGCACCAGTTCTTATGCATCTATTCCTTTTAATAGAGAGAGAAACAAAAAATGGGTTGATTATCATATGAACGAGAGTCAGTTTTCTACCTTTCCATTTCCTTTTTGAGAAAATTTGACAATATGCATAGAGACATACAATTCTTGTGTTTTGATGAAAGGCAGTTTCTGGCTTCTACTGGCTGATTTTAATCTTATTACAAAAATTGGACATTTGGATTTCATGTGTTAGCAAAACTAATTGTTCCTGAAAGCATTTGAAAAACTAGTTAGGGTGGGGTGGGGGTGGTGGAATCAGACAAATGGGTTACAGTATATGGATCCTGAAACAGGGCTTGAGAAATCCTCTTTCTTCACACGAGACCAAATGTGTATTTACTGAAAACAACACATGGAGAGGATGGGGAGCTAGAACTTGCTTTGTTAAGCTAAAGCTTGGGAAATATTGTAATTTAAGATCCACCTGGTGTGTTCAAAGCAGATTATAAAGCCTGTTGAGTAGCAACTGATTTCTCTTCTCTGGAGATTGGTCTGTACCTAGGAACATGGCTGTGTTGGCTCAATGGCACCCAAATCAAACCACAGTTTTGGTGTCACCCATGAAATTTCTCTCTCACTCATTCTCTCTCCCTCCTTCCTTTCCTACCATCTCCCCACCCCCAATGCACATGAAAAATTTTAATGGATATTTTGGTATGTTAAAGAATGGCCCCAAATGTGTTCCTATTCTAATTCCCAAAATGTTTACTGTTACCTTACATGGCAAAGGGTATTTTGCAGATGTGAATAAGTTAAAGATCTTGACATGGGGGGATTATCCTGGATTATCTGGGTGGGTCCTAAATATAATTGGAAGTGTCCTTATAAGAGAGAGTCAGAGGGAGATTTGATACAGACAAAAGGAGAGAAAGCAATGTTGCCACAGAGGCAGAGATTAGGGGGATGCAGCTACAAGCCAAGGAATGCTGGCAGCCACCAAAAACTGGAAGAATCAAGGAATTGATTATTCCTAGGAGTCACCAGAGGATGTGCTACCCCACTGATACCTTGATTTTGGCCCAGTGAAACTAATATTGGACTTCTGGCCTCCCGAACTGTGAGAGAATACGTTTGTGTTGTTTTAAGCCCCCAAGTTTGTGCTAATTTATTACTGCGACAATAGGGAATGAATACAGATATACTGCAACAATAGGGAATGAATACAGATATATGGTAGAATGACACCTTAGATATCAGAATTTAAAGCAAAATTACATATAGCTACCTTGACTCTTGAAAATCTCTTAAGAATGTCCCACATTGGAGAGCAATATGGCACTGTCTTCCCTATCACTGGAATGGAGCGTTGTTTCTTCAGCTGAGATGCCAGATGAAGTAGTTGGCTTGTGTTTAGAGGCCATGTTGTAGAAAAAATTCTTATCTTTAAACATGAGATTTCCCCCACAGAAGTAGCTGGGAACAGTCCTACTGGAGGAACTGCAGATTTGTATCTCCTATTTCACATTCATTCAAGGCATATGCTCATTGAGTTGGAAGGATGGGCAGAATTGCTCACATGATTTGGATTGTCCTTTTATGCTATCTCCCAAGTCAGTAAGGATATATTTGCTTAACGTAAATAATAGTTCCTAACTGATATATTCTAATTGCTTGTGTTAACTCATTTAATGCCCTGTAGGCTGAGGTGCAGAGTGGTGAAGTAGCTTGGCTAAGATCACAGAATGGTAGAGCTGGGATTTGAATCCAGGTGGGCTGACACCAGAATCTTTGCTCTTAACCACTACTCTCTACTCTCTTAGTAAGTTAGCTAAAGAGATGATATTATTTTGCCATGTACAAAAATGTTAGCAGTGTTTATCTTCGGATGTTTGGATTACTAGTGATCATTTTTTGTTTTAAAACATGTTTGTATTTTCTATTATTTTACTTTATTCAGTTGATCCAGTCTATTCCGTTACTATTTCTTCAACACAGAGCATACATTGCTTTTATAATCCAAAAACAAAACCCAACAAAGTTAATATACTTTCATTTTGGAAAAAAATAGGATTCAAAATTGAAGCCGGGCTTGGTGGCTCACACGTGTAATCCCAGCACTTTGGGAGGCCAAGGAGGGCTGATCGTCTGAGGTCAGGAGTTCGAGACCAGCCTGGCCAATGTGGCAAAACTCCATATCTACTGAAAATACCAAAAAACAAAAACAAAAACAAAAAATACCAAAAACAAAACCATAGCCAGGTGTGGTGGCGCATACCTATAGTCCCAGCTACTGGGGAGGCTGAGGCTGGAGAATCACTTGAACTTGTGAAGCGGAGGTTGCAGTGAGCCAAGATCGTGCCACTGCACTCCAGGCTGGGACACAGAGCAAGACTCTGTCTAAAAAATATATATATATTGTATCTTTATTAGGTACATCTATCTATCTATCTATCTATCTATCTATCTATCTATCTATCTATGTATAGGTATGATAGCTCAAACTAAAAGAGACTATTTAAAAGAGATTCACTTATTGTATTATTGAGTTTGGTAATAAGTACAATACACTTATTGTATTATTGAGTAGGAGTTTCTAGAACATGGACAGATTATTGCAAGACACAGATCAATACAGAGATGTAATTGTTGTTTTCTACACTTGTCCCATCTGGCGTTGGTATCAAAATATAGCAGCCTTTTTTGGCTCTAGCTTTTGATACCAGTGTGGGAACTCTGGATTTTCTTGATAACACTCTTTGTCATTTAGCATCGTAAGTTATCAGACATATAAACAAAGCTCACTTATGTAAATGGAAAAGACCAATCCCTTTATATATTGAAAAAGTTTATGATATGGTGTTAAGTGAGAAAATTGGGACACAGGTGGTTAAAAACAACACAATCTCTATTATAATGAAGAAAAAATTGTATATTCCATGGTTTTGTTTCCATGAAGGGGTGATGAATACAAGTTATTTTCTTCTTCATGCTTTTAGGAGTACTACTATTACTAGTACAAACTTCCAAAAGTATAAATACTCTGTATTTTCTAAAATTTCTACAGTGAGAATGGATTTTTCTTTTAAATATTTTTGTAGAGACAGGGTCTTGTGATGTTGCCCAGGCTGGCCTTGAACTCCTGGCCTCAGGTGATCCTCCTGCCTCGACCTCCCAAAGTGTTGGGGTTACAGACATGAGCCACCACACCCAGCGTATTTTTCTTTATGTAAAGAATAAAAGGTAAAATAGCCTTCCAATGCAAGATTATAAATATTAGAAAATCCCAACTTTTAAAGCCTTTTTTCCCATAAGGCTTCCTTGGGTGGCTGCCTAATAAAGATGTGACTCCCAATTTCAAAATCTGTGAATCTCTTAAGGATATGCTTCCCCAAGGGGAAGCTTCCTTGTTTCATATGGGCTTTTCCATCTGCTTTCCATTCAGCTTGAAATGAAGTTCTTTGAAAACCTTTCTCTTCTTTGCTTTTAACGTGAAGACATTCTGCTACTTTCTAAACATTTAGTTTCATAATTTAGTCTGATGCTATTAAATTAATTCATACTTTATTCCCAGATTCTTTTTCAAGCAACCTCTGTGGATATCAAGGATAATCCATTCTGTGCTCCCTTTACTTAGTGTTACCCCTTTCTTTAAATTGTCTATTTTAATTTGTCTTTTATATAATGCATTTGAAATAATATCTTTTCCCCTTCTAACCACAGAACATTTTCTCGGCTTCAGTAAAATTGGTGCAATTTTATACAATCTTCGATAACTCTCTTACTAGAAGGGCCATATAGTTAAGCTTCAGCCGCAGCTTAAAGCTGCCATAAAGCTTTGTCTCTACCAGTTAAATAAACAGACTGTAGCACACTTGATGGGATTCTTCAGGCCCTCTAGATGACTGAGTGGTGTGGCTGCATAGTTGTTAGCCACTCAATGACTCCTAGAGTTGGAAAAAAAGGAATGAATTGGCGTTGGTAGCCAATTTGGTCACGAGGCACACAGGGGAGATCCAAGAAAGATTCTGTAGTTTTAAAATCACCTGCATTATTCCTGTACACCCCACGTGTCTCACCGATTGTTTGAAAAATAGAAACTCCTTTTTCTGGCTTTTTTATCCAGACAACCTGGCAGTCTACACTGGTATCATCCCTCTTTTCACAACCTCTTTTTGTAGGAGTTGATCTCCTCTTTGCTGTAACAAAAATCTGGCTCTGTCCTAAGGACACCAATTCCCTTGCAGCCATTCTGGGTTTATTTTCCCACTCCCCACTTACCTCAACTTTGTGAAGAAGAATAGTGTAGTTACTACACTGTTGCTGCTCTGCCTGGGTTCCCTTTACCCTCCAGTGCACCCACCCCAGCCCCTCACTGCTCTAAGTGTTGGCCACTGGCTACTCACAACTGCCCCTTTAAGAATTTTTGCCCTGCATCAGTGGTTCTCAAAGTGTGGTCCTGGGACCAGCAGCAGAGCATCATCTGGGAATTTGTTATAAATGCAAATTCTCAGGCCCTACCTACTGACTCAGAAACTTGGGATTGGGATCCAGCCATCTGTGTTCCTGATGCACAGTAACGTTAGACAACAACTGCCCTCAGGTGAATGGAAACCCTAACCAGAAACACCTGGGTTGATAGATTTTCCTGTCAGGGACTACCTGCAGCCAATGGTTGGCCAATTCAGGGGTTGCAAAAGGATGCTCTCTCCATCCCTTTTAAGGGAATGACTTTGTGATGCCATTCAGACTATGGAGCTCCTGGTGGGATCAGGATGGGGCTAGAACTGAGCTAAACTCATATCTTGTTCAGATTCCTCCCCTGCCCTATGCTGCACCCCCATTCCCTTAAGGGGTATTATGGGTTGAATTGTGTTTCCCAAAAAAGATATGTTGAAGTCCTAATCCCCAGTACCCCAGAATGTGACCTCATTTGAAAATAGGGTCCTTGCAGATATAATTAATTAAAATGAGGTCATACTGGAACAGGGTGGGTTCCTAATACAATATGACTGGTGTCTATATAAGGTAAAGACACAGGGGCACAGAGAGAGTGCCACGTGAAAATGGAGGCAGAGATTGGAGTGATGCAGCTACAAGTCATGGAACACCAAGGATTGTTGGCCGTCACTGGAAGCTAGGAAAGGGGCATGGAACAGATTCTCCCTCAGAGCCCGCAGAAGGAACCAGTCTTGTAGACATCTTGATTTTAGACTTCTAGCCTCCAGAACTGTGGGACAATGAAGTTATCTTGTTTCAAGCCACCCAGTTGATGGTACTTTGTTATGGCAGCGCTGGTAAATGAATAGAAGGGATTTCACCTGGTCTCACTCCCTCACCGACCCTTTTGCACAAGAATCCCTGATTAAGGCTCTACTTCTAGGGAACCTGACCTAAGACAATGGACATTTTTCTTGTTCCTCACTGATACTTCTATTTTCCTGTAACATTCTGTTTCTTTGAGTGTGGACCTATTCAGTTACACTATAGCCTCTGTGGATCTGTGACTATTGTCACACCATAATAGCTGAACCCAGCGGGCAGCACTGGGGAAATTTCTACCAACTGCTTTTAAACACACTCAGTTGTATTTCCCTGACTCTGTCCTGATGCCATCTTGGACTTCCGTAGCTTTGCTACAGCAAAGTCTCATTTTGGGGTACTGAAAAGTCCCATCAATATAGGCACATCTTGTTTTATTGTGCTTTGTTTTATTGTGCCTCTCAGAGATTGTGTTTTTTACAAATTGAAGGTTCAAGGCAAACTTGCATCAAGCAAGCACATCCACAGGTGTTATCTTTCCAGCAGCCTGTGTTCACTTTGCGTCTCTGTGTTACATTTTGGTAATTCTCGCCCTATTTCATACTTTTTCATTCTTATTATATCTGTTATCGTGGTCTGTGATCAGTGATCTTTGATGTTACTACTATAATTGTTTTGAGGTGCCATGAATGGCACCACGAACCATACCTGTATAAGATGGTATGGTGAACTTAATCGATAAATGTGTGTGTTTTGACTACTCCACTAACCAATTGTTTCCCCATCTCTCTCCCTCTCCTCCAGCTTTCCTATTCCCTGAGACACAACAATATTGAAATTAGGCCAATTAATAACCCTATAATGGCCTCTAAGTGTTCAAATGGAAAGAAGTGTCACACATCTCTCACTTTAAATCATAAGCTGGAAATGATTAAGCTTAGTGATGAAGGCATATTGAAAGCTGAGGTAGGCAAAAAGCTAGGCCTCTTGCGCCAAAGTAACTAACTTGTGAATGCAAAGGAAAAGTTCTTGAGGGAAATTAAAAGTGCTACTCCAGTGGAGACAGGAATGATGAGAAAATGAAACAGCTTTTTTGTTGATATGGAGAAAGTTTGAGTGGTCTGGAAAGAAGATCAAACCAGCCACAATCTTCCCTTAAACTAAAGCCTAATCCAGAGCAAGGCCCTAACTCTCTTCAATTCTATAATGGCTGAGAAACGTGAGAAAGCTGCAGAAGAAAACTTTGAAGCTAGCAGAATTTGGCTCATGAGGTTCAAGGAAAGAAGCCATCTTCATAACCTAAAAGTGCAGGGTGAAGCAGCAAATGCTGATCTAAAAGCTACAGCAAGTTATCCAGAAGATCTAGCTAAGATTGTTGATGAAGGTGGCTACACTAAATAACAGATTTTTAACAGCTTCTATTGGAAGAAGATGCCATCTAGGACCTACATAGCTAGAGAGGAGAAGTCAGTGCCTGGCTTTAAATCTTCAAAGGACAGGCTGACTCTTCTGTTAGAGGTTAATGCAGCTGGTTACTTTAAGTTGCAGCTAATGCTCATTTACCATTCTGAAAATCCTAGGACTCCTAAGAATTATGCTTAATCTACACTGCCTGTGCTCTGTAAATGGAACAACAAAGCCTGGATGACAGCACGTCTATTTACAGAATGATTTACTAAATATTTTAAGCCCACTGTTGAGACTTACTGCTCAGACAAAAAGATTCCTTTTAAAATATTACTGCTCATTAACAATGCACCTAGTCACCCAAAAGCTCTGATGGAGATGTACAAGGAGATTTATGTTGTTTTCATGACTGCTAACATATCCATTCTGCAGCCCATGGATCAAGCAGTAATTTCAACTTTCAAGTTTTATTTTTAAGAAATACGTCTTGTAAGGCTATAGTTGCCAGTGATAATGGTTCCTCTGATGGATCTGAGCAAAGTAAATTGAAAACCTTATGGAAAGAATTCACCATTCTAGATGCCATTAAAAATTTGATTCATGGGAGGAGGTCAAAATATCAACATTAACAGGAGTTTGGAAGAAGTTGATTCCAATTCTCATGGATGACTTTGAGGGGTCAAGACTTTAGTGGAGGAAGTAACTGCAGATGTGGTGAAAATAGCAGGAGAACTAGAATTAGAAGTGGAGCCTATGTGACTGACTTGTTGCAATCTCATGATAAAACTTCAACAGATGAGGAGCTGCTTCTTGTGGATGAGCAAAGACCATTGTTTCTTGAGATGGAATCTACTCCTGGTGAAGGTGCTGTGAACACTGTTGAAATGACAGTGAAAGATTTGGGGTATTACATAAACTGAGTTGATAAAGCAGTGGCAGGATTTGGGAAGACTAACTCCAATTTTGAAACAAGTTATACTCTGGGGAAAATGCTATCAAACAGCATTACATGCTATAGAGAAATCTTCTGTGAAAGAAAGAGATGATCAATGTGGCAGATTTCATTGTTGTCATGTTTTAAGAAATTGCCACAGTCACTCCAACCTTCAGCAACCACCACCCTGATCAGTCAGCCATCATCAACATCAAGGCAAGACCTTCCACCAGCAAAAAGATTATAACTTGCTGCAGGCTCAGGTTATCGTAGCATTTTTTTTAGCAATAGAGAATTTTAAAGTTAAGATATGTACAATTTTAAACATAATGCTATTGCACACATAGTAGGCTAAAGTATAGTGTAAACATAACTTTTATATGCACTGGAAAACCAAAAAATTCATGTGACTTGCTTTATTGTGGTGCTCTGGAACTGAACCTACAGTATCACTGAGGTATGCCTGCATTTGCGTCTCTCATTCAGTTCAAAGCTGCCCCCCTCTCTCTTCATGGGAAGGCACTGAAATTCTGCAGGATGGCACTACAGAAGTGAGGTAAAGTCTTTTCTTGTCCTCTACCTATCTCTTCCCTCACTCTCTTTGCTGCCTTGGGCTTATTCAAGGCAGGGGAGGAAGGGATTTGAGATTTTACCAACCTCAGCACTTTTTGCATTTTGGACTTTATTGTCGGGTGTTGTCCTACGCATTATAGGATGTTTAGCAACCTGGGTTTTACTCCTAGATGCTAGTAGCAGGCCCCACCCCCACCTTATTTCCCACTGTAACAACCAAAAGTGTTATTGTTGCAAATGTCCTTGGGGATGGGCACTTTCTTACTTGACTGGTGCTGAAATTACATGGCCGTCAGTGTCCTCTGTCAAGGCAGATGTCTTTTTAAAAATAATTTACACATAATAATTATACATATTTATGGAGAACATTATGTTTCAATACATGTATAAATTGTGCAATGATCAAATCTGGGTCATTAACATAGCACCTTAGTCATTAATCATTTATCATTTCTTTGTGGTGAAAATATTTAAAAATGTCTCTTTTAGCTATTTTGTAATACACAATACATTATTGTGAACTCTAGTCACTCTCCTAATAGAATCCAGAACTTATTCTTCCTGTCTAACTGTAGCTTTGAATTCATTGACCAATCGCTCACCATTCTCTCCTCCCCCCACCCTTCCTATCTTCTGGTATTTGCCATTCTACTCTGTACTTCTTTGAGAACCACTTTTTATAGATCCCACATATGAGTGAGATCATGCAGTACTTGTCTTCCTGTGCAAGTCATATGTCTTATTGCTGGTTGTTTCTCTTGTGGAGAGTTTCTGTGTGTTCTTCAGAGATGCTCCCACCACTCAGCAGACCTCCTACCTCACTTTGCTCACCAGGGAAGGCCCTCTCCAGCTGATCTCTTACACTACTCCTCTGATGGACACCTTCAACCCTGTTCTGCTGGGAGCGCCTTTCCCCAGCAGGCAGTTCTACCAGGAGTCTTTTTGAGAAATCTCATTCCTTGCTACTTCAGCAGGGACAACTTGGCTCAGAATAAATACATACCCTGCTGGCTTCAGAATAAATACATACCCTGCTGCCTTCTCTTCTTCCCATGCCATTGCAGATAACAGTTTCAGGCAACCAGTCACCCTCAGACTTTTCCAGGTGAGTATGAGGCATTAGCCTTTGTCATTCTCCAACCCTAAGGGACAGGCATGAATATTTCCCAAGAATTTTCACCACATTTTCCTTAGGCACCATTTTCATTTTCCATTGCTGAGTAAAAAATTACCACAAGCTTAGCAGCTTAAAACAACACAAATATATTATCTCACAGTTTTTATGGGTCAGAAGGCCTGGTAGCAGTTAGCTGAGTCCTCTGCTAAGGGTCTCACCATGTTGAAATCAAGCTGTTAGCTGGAACTGTGATTTGCACCTAAGACTTTGGGTCCTTTTTCAAGCTCATTGCTTGTTGGTAGAATTCATTTCCTTGCAGCTGTAGGACTAAGGTCCTTGTTTTCTTGCTAGCTGTCAACTGGGGATTGCTGTCAGCTTCTAGAGGTCACTCACTATTTCTTGTCACGTGGACCCCATAGACAGTTTACAGCATGGCTGTCTGTTTTCTTGTAGAGCAGGAAGAGAACATCTGAGACCATTAGACACCCTTTTAAGAGCTTACCTCACTAGGTCAGGCCCACTCATGATAAGCTTCCCTTTGATGAACTTGACTAGGACTTTAATTATATCTACAAATATCTCTTTCATCACTTAATGTAATATAATCATGGGAGTGATGGCCCTCATAGCTATAGGTCTCACCTGCACTCAAGGGAAGGATATTATACAAGGGCATGGGGTCTTGGAGTGGGGCAGGCATCATCTTAGAATTCTGCCAATCACAGGCCTCATGAGACTACTGGGCCAAGAGAGCCCTCTCGTTTGGGTTGAGGGTAGTGGAAAGGTGAGAGGAAGTGCCATAATGCTTTTTTCCAGAATGACAATTTTCTTTAAAGAATTTTTCTCTGAAAAAATATTTTATCTTTTCTTTTATAGCCTAGAGATGGGCAATAGGCTAAAGGGTGCAGGACTGATTTTTGCCCACCTCTTGGTAAGTCCTGAATATAACTGACACTACCTCTCTTTTGAATTTGCAAACATTTATACCCATTATCCATAGATTGGGGTCTCAGCTGAAACTATGAGACAGCAGGAAATACCATTTAATATCCTGTTAAATTATTATTTCCTGACCTCCTGGTCACAGCACTCATCAAAATCTGCAACATGTGGTTCAAACTTGCCCTCTCCTCTCCAGTTAGGTGTTAGTGGAGAAAGTCACACAGGTGAATAGATAATTTCCATCATGACCTCACAGCCGCCAGCCACAGGTGCGCCCTCAGCACTGCCTGTACAGTCTTCCTGATTCTCTGGACTCTGGACTGCTCACTCTTCCACTTCCCACAATGACTGTTTCAGGCCTCCACTCCTCCAACACTTCCAACTTCCCCTTCCTTACACTGTATGCCTTCAGTACCTAATACATGCTAAGGTATACAACACTATGCTGGGGATTCAAAGACCTGTGACAGCAGTTCCCTCCCTTAAGAATCTCACATTCTTTTGGGGGAAGACTGACATATTAGCAAATAATTATAACATAAGATGAAAAGGGTAATGGCAGAGATCTATGCATAGGACGTTATCAGAACATAGAGGGAGGTCCCTAACCCAACGGCAGGAGTAAGGGAGAGAATTAGGGAAGACTTTCCAGAGGGATGTGATACATGAGCTGCTTTTTACAGGTGAATTGTATTGAGTTGGATCATGTATATTATCACTGTATGAGACGAATTCAGGTTAGTGTGAGTATATATACTCCTATACACTCTAAATGCTGTGGTAGAGGTGGCATAATTCTTTCAGAAGCAATCCATGATCTCCAAGTTGTAGATGGCTCTATGGCTTTCATGTGAATGACTTCTGACTTTCTGCTCCATTTGGAAATCCAATGTCATGGTAGAGTATATGTGCATGAGACCTCTCTTATGAACCACTTCAGACCCTCTCTCACTGCATGGATTCTGCCTCATTTCAGGTGCAAGCTGACAGCCCATCACCTGCTGCCTATGCACACATCTCTCATCTCCAGCCCTGGAATTCCTTGTTGATTCCTCCAGGGCACTCAACTCTGGGTTCATGCTCACTTAAGGGCAACTTGGAGGTGTGGAAGAGTCTATACCCTAAGAGACTAACAGAGGCTAGGAGCCAGTGAATAAATTCTGCCCTTTTTTCCTCATAATGAGAAGCAGCTGATATAACTTCTTGGGGACAAAGTCCTGCTGACGGGGCCATCAACATCAGTCAGCAGTGGTGAGTTCCATCATGCTTCCTGGCATCACCTCCCCTTACCTCCCTGTCCTGCTCTCCTTTCCTTCACTCCTGCCCACTGGGGCTCACTTCCTAGCAAAATAGCATCACATAACCTTCTACCTTAGGCTCTGTTTTCTGAGGAATCCAAACTAAGACAATAAATATTTTTAATTAAGATATGGTTAAATGAGTGGGCTCTAAGGTCAGATAAACGAGACTTTGATTTTAGCAAGTTAGTTACTTAACCTCTTCATGCTTCAGTTTTACGGTCCGTAAGCCTGTGTTACAGACTGACAGACATGTATGGGTCTGTATTAAGTGAGATTTATATAGTGCCACACATATTACACATTCAACTGTTGTTATTATTTGTGTCCATGTCAAGCTGAAGCAGAGCAAACAGCCCTGATGGTTAAGATAGTGATGGTGGTAGGTTAATTTAAGCAGCACTTTTTCCTTTTCTGAGGGCCTCATGTTATCACATTCAGTCTTTACTAACCCTACGAACTAGAGAGATGGACCTTGAACCTTGATTTAGTACCTGCTTCTAGAAACCTTTGTTCGTAGAGTGTGGACAGCTTAGTGAGAAGAAAGGCAGGGTTAAGTGTCTGGTAACTGGCCGCGCATGCAGCAGCTCCTTTGGGTGCTACTGTGGAAAGGGGATGGATCCAGCTGCCTTTGACTTGTTCCTGGCCCCTTGCTCTTGTTGATTTCTATGCTCACCACTCCTGGGTGTTTGTTCCCCTTTCCAAGCTCTTTCATGGTGTCCCCAGATGGTGCCCAATATACTGGGCTGCCCACAGAAGGTAACTGATGAGGACACAGTGGCATTGCTCTTAGGGCTCCTCCAGAGGGAAGAATTTCTGGTTATACCTCTCTGCACAAACTTGGAGTATTTGAATTAGGAAAAGAAATCACTTTAAAAAAGGATCGTGGAATGCTTTCGACTTTCATTCTTAAGTGAAACTGAATAACAAGGACTGATGGAAGGCATTAAAGGGAATTCCCTGTGGTGTTGATTTGTTGGGCTTTGGAATTTCCCTGCTTTTGGAATTGCCCCAATGTAAACCTTTAAGTAATTTTTGATTTGTGGAATTCTGTCACAGCTCACGTTTGGCTTCTCAAACTGAAGCTTTCCTCAGATGAAACATTCAGGGAGATATAACTAAAGAAAATAAACAGTTGACTGGAATTACTGTAGTGTGCTTGTAATGAAAAGGACAAGTTTTTAAAATAGTGTGTATTAAATCTTAAGTTTCCTAAAACAGCTTTTCCAAGATAATGAAACATTCACTTGCAAAGTAGTGACTGAAGATACACGGACATACTTGAGTTCTTTTTTTGTTTCATGCTGAATAATTCTATAAACTTTAAGGCCAAATTTTCTTCACTTAGCTTAATTGTCAGTTAGATGAATGGAAAATAGCATATTACTAATTCTAAACTGTTTTGCTTTGATATAGTCAAAATTCATGCAGTGGGTAAAAAAGAAGGTCAGGCTATGATCTGACAATTTTTTCTTTTTTATTATTCATATTTTGCTATAATTGCTAACGTTTAGCAAACAGTCCAACTAAATTACAAAGAAAATACACAGATGACATTTTTTCTCCATAAAAAGAAAACATTAAGTCCACTGTAATTACAGAGAAGAAGAAAAGCATACTTGTGTAGTTAATTTTTGCGTATTCTGTGAAGAAATACCATATATGATGAAAACCTTTGTAAATAAATTGAAGTTGTTTCTGCCTCGGTCTAAACTATCTTCTTAAATCTGATGACCCAGTTTTGAATTGCTCTTCTCAAAGACCAATCAGCTCCTATTATTCTCAACGAGACTGATTTTCCTAAAGCCATCAAGGAATCTGGTAGTTTTATTTGTGTGTTTGGTTTCACGTGTAGCAAGTACCATCTTGCTATTCAAAATGTTCCTTATAGTTGTCTTAGGGGATTGGTGGTCCATGGATCTGCTATAATAAAATAAGTTCAGAGCTGTTTCATGGTATGAACACACTTTGCAGAAACCCACTCTACTATGTGGCACAGATGCTTGGGAGTTTCCTTCCGTTTGAAAGGAAATTGTTTTAGAAGTGAGTGTTGTCTGCCTAGGCAGCTTCAGTCTTGTTGGGCCCTGGGACCATGGTTGAGTTAGGCCTTACAAGAAGACAAAATAGGCAACTGCCTTTCTAATATGAAGTGTGTGTGTGTCTGTGTGTGTGTTGTGTGAACCTCAATTTTTCACTGGCCAAATGGAGGCAATTGCACATACTATGTTGGGTTTTTGAGGAGAGTTAAAATGAGACAATTTACAAGAGGTGCTTTTACATATTTTAAAGATGAGAATGGTAGAAATATGGATAGTGATCATAAGAATTATGTTAGTGGTCTTCACTATCTGTATGTATTTATTCACTGCCTTGCTTTTCTTTAAAATTGGGATAATGATATTGACCTACTTCACAAGGTTGATGAGAAAAACATCTAATTACTGTTGGTAAAGCACTTTGAAAACAGTGACTGCTTTCTATGAAAATGCTAAATAATAGCTTCCTGATGCTGTTGAAAGGATTAATTAGGGAATGTTTGCTTGGAACCTTGATCTTCAAATAAAAGGTGTTTCTCCTGTTGCTATTTTTAACTATTATTTTATGCTATAATTTATTGGTTAATAAGTGTCACGTTTGACTGTTTTTTTTTTTTTACTATTTCCAGATGAAAGTTTGATAATTTTTCTTTGAGAGATCATATGAATCTTATACTGTAAAGTACTTCATTCAATGTCATCCAACTAAATCGACCTTTGCTTGTTTCATGCTGTTACTCACAGCTTCCTAGATGTTCTCAATCAAGCTTCTCTTTTATGGTCTGCTTGAAATACTACCCTTAGTGATGGATTTAGAATTCCCTAACTTCTCTTCTAGTTCCCTGACCATTTTTCATTCCAATTACAAAAAAAAATTTATTAAAAAGCTTTGAAAAAAATTAGGACTTGCTTACAAATGAAAGTTGTCACTTCCATTTTCCATACTTAAGTTTGTAGATACACAAACTTATTCCTTTATGTCTCTTGGTGGAAAAAGGGACTGTCTTTGGAAGATTCTTATCCCCAAGGGGATTTGATGAAGTTTCATTTTCATTTCTCTTAATGGATATAATTGCCCCAAATCATTTTGCAGTTTCCAATACATGTTGAGTAATAATTGTGTCAGTCAAAGAAACCTAGGTGATTTCAGAAGCTGAAGAATTCATTTAAAGGCAGCTCAGAGTACCTGTGGGGGAAGGTGTAGGTTGAGAACAATACCCAGATCATGCTGCAGAAATGTCTTCTCTGGACACCAATGCTAGAGCTTGTGCTGCTGATATTCCTGACATTGGTGTGCCAGGGTGTATTAGTCAGGATTCTCTAGAGGGACAGAACTAATAGAATATATATATATATATATATATATATATATATATATATATATATATATAAAGGGGAGTTTATTAAGTATTAAATTACACAATCACAAAGTCCCACAGTAGGCTGTCTGCAAGCTGAGGAGCAAGGAGAGCCAGTGCAAGTCCCAAAACTGAAGAACTTGGAGTCCAATGTTCAAGGGCAGGAAGCATCCAGGAGAAAGATGTAGGCTTGGAGGCCAGGCCAGTCTCTCCTTTTCACGTTTTTTTTGCCTGCTTTATATTCGCAGGCAGCTGATTAGATTGGCCCACCAGGTGAAGGTTGGATCTACCTTCCCCAGTCCACTGACTCAAATGTTAATCTCTTTTGGCAACACCCTCACAGACACACCCAGGATCAATACTTTGTATCCTTCAATCCAATCAAGTTGACAGTATTAATTATCACATGTGGGCACCATAAATGCTGTCACTGCTGCCTCTGAAAATCAAGCGATGTTGCTGCTGCCACCACTAACATGTATCTCCACAATAAATGTGGGCAGTCCCCCCTCTTTTAAAGGCTGAGGGGTTGCATCTGATGAATGAAGCCTGCTGAAGTGCCTGTGCCCAGCCACAAGGAGGCTGAGAGATCCAGAGCCTAGCATGTTCATCTTTATAGTGGGAAATGGGCTCTGCCCCAGGAGTGTGGATGAGACTCAAGAGGGATGTTCTTCAAGCACCCCTCAAGCACCACCAAGTTTCAGATGCTGAGTGGCCAGAAAGAATGGCAAATGTCCATCTGTGACAATGACAGAACCAGAGTCTATAAATATGTGCATAAGATCCCCTATATTTCCTCCTGGAATAAATATTTAGGTGTTTTTAATGTTAAAGTCAAGTGTCTTCTTGACTTTTTCTGCTTAGAAAAATTAAATTCTGCCAGGTGCGGTGGCTCACTGCCATAATCCCAGCACTTTGGGAGGCTGAGGCGGGTGGATCACCTGAGGTCAGGAGTTCGAGACCACCCTGGCCAACAAGGTGAAACCCCATTTCTACTAAAAATATAAAAATTGGCCTGGTGTGGTGGCACGTGCCTGTAATCCCAGCTACTTGGGAGGCTGAGGCAGGAGACTTGCTTGAACCCAGGAGACAGAGGTTGCAGTGAGCCGAGATCATGCCATTGCACTCCAGCCTGGGTGACAGAGTGAGACTGCATCAAAAAAAAAAAAAAATTAAATTCTGTGTGGATTAAAAAATTCTGTTATTAATCCCAATGCTCTTTAATGAGTATCTTCACAGATTTTTTTCTACATATTTTCTATAAAATATCTCCTTTTAATATAGCATTAAAAATCCCCTTTATTGCATATTTGGAAAATCATTATGGGAAAAGACAGTAGGGAAGAACAATGGATACCTTTATTATTTTCTACAGTCATTTGTGCTTGCTTTTTATTCCTTCAGTTCATATCAGCAAAAGATAGCAATTGGTGCCTAGGTTACACCAGAATTTTAACCAGCTTCAGATTAACTGATTGCATCACTAGTTTTCATTCCCACAGGCTTTTTCTCTAAATCTAATTGCTGATTTTATGGTTTTTGACATTGCTGATGATGAAAGCTTTTTTTTCCTTTTCTTTTTTTTCCGGGTACAGTGACTGGCTCTACCAAAACCATGACAATATGTTGGTGACTTTTGCAGATCAATAATGTTATTTGTAAAGTTTATCAACACCAGTCCCTGAGGAAATTTCTTCAAATTTCAGTTTCCAGAGTTCTCATTTAAAACAGATTTTGAATTCTTTCAATGTCAAGATTCCCAATATTTTAAAATAAATGTACTAGACAAAGTAACCATATGAGCTGCCATCAAAAATGGATTACTCTCTTCTAGGTTGCTTTCTTTCTTTCTTTTTTTTGGAGATGGAGTCTCCCTCTGTTGCCCAGGCTGGAGTGCAGTGTCTCAATCTCTGCTCACTGCAAACTCTGCCTCCCAGGTTCAAGCCATTCTCCTGCCTCAGCCTCCCAAGTAGCTGGGATTACAGGTGTGCGCCACCACACCCAGCCAATTTTTTTTTTGTATTTTCAGTAGAGAAGGGGTTTCAGCATGTTGGTCAGGCTGCTTGAACTCCTGACCTTGTGATCCACCTGCCTTGGCCTCCCAAAGTGCTGAGATTACAGGAGTGAGCCACAGTGCCCAGCCGCCTTTTTTTTTTTAAAGAGTTCGGATCTTGTTCTGTTGCCCAGGCTAGAGTGCAGTGGTGACATCACGGCTTACTGCAGCATCCACTTCCTGGGCTCAAGTGATCCTTTGCCTCAGCCTCCTGAGTAGCTGGAACTATAGGCGTTGCCACCATACCCAGCTTATTTTTTAATTTTTTGTAGAGACAATGTCTCATTATGTTGCCCAGGCTAGTCTTGAATTCCTGGCCTCAAGCAATCCTCTTGCCTTAGCCTCCCAAAGTGCTAGGATTATAGGCATGAGCTACTGCACCCAGTCCCAGTTTGCTTATTTGCTGTTCACCTCTCCTAGAAGATTTGTTTTAATCTAATGGTGGGGATAAAGGAAGCTTTCAAATGCTTCCTAACAATTTTTCATTCACATTTGACAGTTTATCTTTACTCCATAGTATTTGTTAGATAGTATATCCAGACAGGCTCTGCTGAACTCTCCTTACAAAACAAGTATAACTTGCAAATCTGAAAAGCCTAATTTGGTTGGGGTGTAAATATTAAAGATAGTTTTTCTCCAATTGCTGCCCTTGTTGTGCTGGGTAGAATATTCCTTTTCCTTTTCTTAACTATATCTCAAGATTTCATAGGTTTTCAATCATTCTAAGTTAAAAAAGCAAAACAAAATAAAACAATCTAGTCCTCTACAAAGTTTGAACGTCTCATCCAATTTAACACTCACCTCTTCTACTCATTTTAACCCAAAGGACATGAAGTTGCAGGAGTGGCAGGTCTACTCTCACATTCTCTGTTCCCACTATCTTCTCCCCCTTCACTTCAAGCTCTTCTGTTGCTAGTGAGGGGGAAATAGGGGCAGACATCACTTTGTTCGGCTGGGCACATGACTGATGCTCTGTTGGAAGTTGAAGGCTTCTATGTGGCCAGTGCCCAGAGGCTGGTTCTCTTGGTCCAGGAGGAAGGGTGCATGTATGTTTCTTGGTGGGCTCTGTAGAAGCCTCTGTATATTCTGTGACTCAAATGTCCACTTTTGGTGCAATTTCACTTGTCTTGGGTACCAGAAGCTCCCATGGGGAGAGGAAGGAAAAGCCACAGAACTCCTCATTGGAGGATCTCAACCATTTCTTTAAATTATCCTTTCCTAGTTGTCTGCTTATATGGATTGGGGGAGAGGAGAGAAATGGGGTAGAGATAATGTGTTTGCAGAACTCTTTCATCCTTCTCTTAAGACACCAAGCAGATGTCTTGCCTCTAGTTGTATTCAGCTGTCTTTAGTATGTCGGGTGCTTCACATCCTTAGTTTGGGGTCCTAATTGCTAAATCCATTGCAATGGGAAAAGTCCTACTCAATATCATATTATTTAAGTGTTTTGAGTTGGTTTCCTCAAAAGTAGATCCTGAGACAAGGAGTTTGAAAAGTGATTCCAGGAAACATAGTGGGTAAATGAGGCAAGGAGGGGAGGAGAACCAGTAAAGGGTGTATGGGGGAGAGCAATAGCACAGAGGACAATTGGGACCCAGTCCCTCTGGGAGCCCGCTGAAAGACTGTATAATGCAAGTCAGAATTATCCTATTACAGTGTCACAAGGGGAGAGAAAAGTCGACGATTTACTGACTCCCATTTTTCACTGGCTTTGGGTCTGGGGCATTTGCTCCCTGGCATTTCTGGCCTGACCCTCCTGTGGAGACAAGCAGAGGGTCTTCACATAGGGGGGCCATCAGTGAGTGTAGAAGGAACCACTGAAGCTCAGTGATTTCCAGGGTAAGCTGAGGGCCTGTGCCAGTGGACTGAGAGCATGTGCTACAGAAGGACAAAAGACAAGATGGCAGGGTCTTCTATCAGGTTGTTTTCTCTTTCAAATTCACTTGGTGTTTCTTACTCTCAGCCCACTGGTTACAAGCATGGGCTCTGGAGTCAAACTCTCTAAATCCTGGCCCTGTACTTGAGCCCATTAGCTCTGCGTGATCATGGGAAAATGACCGAACTTCTGTCATTTGTTCCTCATCTGTATCATGGGGGTAGTGACAGCACCTCCCTCTAAGGGTTAGTGTAAAGACTAGTCAGTAGGATTGTGCCTGGCATGTAGTGAGTACTCAATAAATATTAGCTGTGGTTATTATAGTGGACGGGGAAGCGTTATTGAACTAGAAGTTCTTGCCTTTTAGAAACTTTCATTCTATTTTATTTTATTTATTTATTTTTTTAATTTTATTATTATTATACTTTAAGTTTTAGGGTACATGTGCACAATGTGCAGACTTGTTACATATGTATACACGTGCCATGTTGGTGTGCTGCACCCATCGACTCGTCATTTAGCATTAGGTATATCTCCTCCCCACTCCCCACACCCCACAACAGTCCCCGGTGTGTGATGTTCCCCTTCCTGTGTCCATGTGTTCTTATTGTTCAATTCCCACCTATGAGTGAGAACATGCGGTGTTTGGTTTTTTGTCCTTGTGATAGTTTGCTGAGAATGATGGTTTCCAGTTTCATCCATGTCCCTACAAAGGACATGAACTCATCATTTTTTATGGCTGCATAGTATTCCATGGTGTATATGTGCTACATTTTCTTAATCCAGTCTATCATTGTTGGACATTTGGGTTGGTTCCAAGTCTTTGCTATTGTGAATAGTGCCGCAATAAACATATGTGTGCATGTGTCTTTATAGCAGCATGATTTATAATCCTTTGGGTATATAGCCAGTAATGGGATGGCTGGGTCAAATGGTATTTCTAGTTCTAGATCCCTGAGGAATCACCACACTGACTTCCACAATGGTTGAACTAGTTTACAATCCCACCAACAGTGCAAAAGTGTTCCTATTTCTCCACATCCTCTCCAGTACCTGTTGTTTCCTGACTTTTTAATGATCGCCATTCTAACTGGTGTGAGATGGTATCTCATTGTGGTTTTGATTTGCATTTCTCTGATGGCCAGTGATGATGAGCATTTTTTCATGTGTTTTTTGGCTGCATAAATGTCTTCTTTTGAGAAGTGTCTGTTCATATCCTTCACCCACTTTTTGATGGGGTTGTTTGTTTTTTTCTTGTAAATTTGTTTGAGTTCATTGTAGGTTCTGGGTATTAGCCCTTTGTCAGATGAGTAGGTTGCAAAAATTTTCTCCCATTCTGTAGGTTGCCTGTTCACTCTGAGGGTGAAACTTTTATTTTAAAAATAGCAATTATATTCTAGATTGGGTTCTCAACCTTTTGTTCTGCTTTTTTACTGTTCACATTCAAAAGTGACAGTTCTCATTCACTAAACATTGTTAAACGCATGTCCTTCCCCACTCCCTCCTGCAACCCTTTCCCTCTAGAATCGTTGTTTGCCTTCCATTGTCTTACCAGCCCTGATTGTCTCCAGCAAGGATAAAGCATGAGGGAACACTTCAAATTGTGTGTTAAATATTGTTGGAAATAGCATGTACAGGTAGTAATGTCATAGTGTGACAGAGTGATAATCTCTTCTTGGTTATGTCCTCAAGCACCAATTCAATTTGGCTCAACTCAAAATATTCATTGAGCACCTGCTGTTCTCCATGATCTGTCTTAGGCATTTGGGACATAACAGAGACAAAGAACAGAAAAAAATGCCTGCAATGTTTTGTTAACCTTAGCCCCTTTAGATGGAACAAATGAATTTTAAAAATTGTAATCATCCTTCTGATAGGGTGAGATGAGGGATGCTCCACCTTGCTTTTCACTGGTACTCACTATGTACAACTCACATGATTAAGTGCCTAGGTAAGGAACCTTGAGTACTTGACAGAATAAATTGAAGCGACTCCAGGCCATTGAGTGAAGGCTCAGTTTGAAAATGTTTAGCTTGCAGATCAATAACTCATGAGAAAGAAACAGCTTTGAAAAAGTTACAGTCTGTGATCTATGAGGGCATTGTGCCCTGGGAGGACTTAATGGACATGTAGGAGGTATGTTGGGTTATTCTGACTGGGAAGACTTCACAGGATTCTTTAAGTAGCTCTGCTGGGCCTCTCTGGGCTTGTAGAACCATCATGTTCAAATGGGAGCCATGTACCTATGATGAATACATACGTAATGTTTTAAAAGACATGTGAAATGGACTCTTGGTTATTGGTAATACATTTTAATTTTGGAACAGATATATGCTGGTTTGGTCTAAAACACAAAATTCTTTCCAGGAGAATGCGTTGTAATGGGCTGTAGCTATTGATTCAATAAATATTGATCCCTACTGTGTCAGAATATATATCCTGTCTCTATATACTTATAGACATATATGTATATGTATGAATCTGTATAGAGAGAGAATACATAAAAAATTGGTGGTAGATACTTAATACAGTGAATTTACTAAACATGCAGCACATACTGTTTACGTTGCTTCTATGATAGTCATTTCTGCCTTGTATATTCTTACCTTGTAGAGTTACATCATTCTTCTTGTCTGGATTTGGGTTCCCCATCTAGTCTCTGAGCTTTCCTGGGTTGGACTGTATAGTCCTGCTGGCTGTGCCTCTCCCCACTCTACCCCTTAGCAGTAATTAGCAGAGAGCTACTACTAAGCATCAAACGGGGCAGACATTTAGCTGAGAGCAGTTACAGTTCTCTAAAAGCCACTGCCTGTTCTGCAATTTTCTAAGGTAGTGTGTTGACACGATGGGAAATTGATAGAAAGACGTTAGAAGAAAGTATAATATGTCATAAGGCAGTCAGTGCTTCCTAAACTTTAACGTGTCTGCAGATCACCTGAGGATCTTGTTAAAGGGCAGATTCTGCCTCACTGGGTCTCGGGCAGGGCCCGTGGTTCCCCAGTGAAGCCACGGACTAAACTCGGCAGGAGCAAGGGTATGTGTAAGGGCAGCATCGGAAATCAGACCTTTCAAAGGTAAAGAACTCAGGACGCACCCCTGCCCCAACCCTGGCTGCCCACCCCAAGCTGGGCCACCTGGGATGGCACCTGGCTGGCCCCTGAGTACTGTGTGCGTGCGGGACCCACAAGGGCCCGGCCCCTCTCCCTTCCCCCATTGCCCCAGAACCTGCGGGCTGAGCCTGAGTCGGAGCGCAGCCAGGTGAGGTGGGACGTCTCCACCCGCTCCCCCTGAGACCTGGCAGACCGGTTTTACCTGTCCTGGTCCGGAGGAGGCTCCCGACTCCACTGCAGACAATCCCTCCTCCTCCTCCCCGCCACCGTTCTAGTCGACTACTCTCTTCGTTTTGCTACCTGACACTCCCAAAGCCGCAGAAAGCAAATCCCCAGCACAGCAGCTGGTCGAGCACGGGCTCCAGCGACGTGTGTGAAACTGTTCAACCCAAAACACAAACACCAGCCACTGACATGTTTTAAGAAACGCTACAGTTGGATGACTGCGGAACCAAAACAGACTAAATGGGAGGCAAGAAGGGAAAGCAATTGGCCCAGTTCGGTTGTAGCAGCGGCTCGTGTTACACTCCCTTTGCCAGTTAGCGTCGTGGGCGTTTGTTGCTGTGTTAATTACAGTTCCTCCCGGAGTCGGAGGCGAGAACAGCCCTTGTGGAACAGTTTCAAGTGGAACGTTCCACCAGGAAGAAAACAACTGCCTTCCTCCCCAGCTGGGGAGGGATTCCGCCAGCCGCACTCGGGCAGCCCTGCGGTGCGCGCGGACACCTGCGAGCCGGGCACCCTCGCGCCCCTGCAGCGCGGCTGGAACTGGGACGCCGGGCTGGGGGCCGTGCCCAGGGGCCAGCTGCCGGGACGAAATAAAGCCTTGTTGGCTCCCCCTGAGGGACATGCCTGGCACAGCAGGCAGAGCGCACTTTTCAGTTTTCCTGTTTTCTCTAGAGTTCCTGGGAGCTCCCGGGAAGCAGCGGGGCGCGGGAGGAAGATTGTTTTATCTTCGGATGGGCGGGATGAGAATGGGTGCCAGGGATTCAGAACCAATCAGGGACAAACTTGAGACGGCGCAGCAGGGTGGAAAGTCCATGGTTGGACTTGATCCGGTTCCATATCCTACCTCTGCCTCTGATCAAGTGTGTGACTTTGGGCAAGTTGTTCCCAAGTTGCCCAAAGTCGTTCCACTTTTCTGAGCACCGTAGTCTCACACCTACCTCAAAAGATAGGGAAGAGGTCATACACCTATGTGGCATTGGCTACGTTACCGGGACCCTTCTAAACATATGATCCTCGCAGCAACTTTATAAAGAAGTACTTTTTAAATTGCCATTTCACTGGATCTGTTCTGGGTGATAGTTAGTCGTCATCAGAAATGTGATACTGTGGACGGAAGCATAAGGTTGTCCTCCCCCAGTAACAGTGATCTGTATCTCAGGAGGCTCCCTGTGGTGGGGAGTCTGGTGTCCAGAGCAGGGCTTGTGGGAGAGGGAGATGGAAGGGCTGAGTCCTAGAGATGTTAATGAATGTGCCCACGGTCACACAAGCTGATGAGTGGTAGGGCCAGGATTGGAAACAAAGTGGTCTAGTTCCAAAGTCCATGCTGTAAGCACAGCACTAAACTGCACGTTAAATGATAATGTGTATGTAAAGCACCTGAAGAATAGCAGGGAGGTTGGTGGTTTTTATTGTTTCCATTATTACAGACACATAAACATCAAACTAATCCGAACTAGCAAGGAAAGTGGCAGAGCTGTGAGGGTCCAGGTGATTAAGGAAAATCCATCAAAGGCAGCTGGACAGGAAATGAGAAATAGGAATGTGGATCTCAGCTCTAACTCCATCAATGTAGTCATGCCACCATGCAAGGTGTATCCGCAGCCTAGACGTGGTTAAAGATCCTAGAAAATCAATTAGGCCAAGCCACAGGGTGAGGATGGCTCAGCAAGAAGGGTATGAGTCTGTGAGTCTACACCAGTCTCCTGTTACCAACCTGTTCTCTATCAGCTACTTAGTCCAAAAATTCTGAACTGTTAGTTTTTCCACTATTTCAAAAAATACATTTGTCTGCAGTGCTATTTGGGCTTCTTAAGAGTAAAATTCTTGGAATCAACTCAAAAACTGCAATCTAAAAACCACGGTGTGCACTAGAAACTGCCATTTATGCACACTTATGGGCTGGCACAGACACCTAAAATAATATATGGGAAGTGCTTCAGAATGAAAGCTCTGGGTAATGATATTTTAAAAGGATACCATACATGTTTTGATTGGAATGATAATCTTCCTGGGAGAATTTTGTCATGAATGTGTGACTTTTGCTCACAGTTTCATGTCCTTCTTGGTAAAGCTATTTTCAGAATAGCACAGGGACAGGGTAGAAAAGGATCAGCCCAGGAAACAGGTGAGAGTGGTACAGTTTCTGCCTATGAAGAATTGCCATGGAGGTGGAAGGCAGGTATTTGGGTTCTATAGAGAGCTGCCTACTGATTTTTCACCAGGGCAATGCCCATTCATCAGGATAATCCAGGGCTAGCTGTGAATTTTTGCACATGGAATTAGCTTCCTATTGCTGCTGTAACAGATGACCACAAATCTGGTGGCTTAAAACAACCAAATTTATCATCTTACACTTCAGTATGGTAGAAATCTGACAATAATATGTCTTGCTGGGTGGTAATGAACGTGTCAGGCTGCAGGACTGTGCCCCTTTCTGCAGGATCCAGGGGCAAATCCATTTCCTTTCTTCTCCAGCTTCCAGAGCCTTCCAGATTCTTCGGCTTATGGGCCCTTCCTCCATCTTTGAAGTCAGCAAGGCAGAGGCAGGCATTGCATCACTCCTGAGTCTCTCTTATGCTTCCCTCATCTTCTTTTAAGGACCCTTATGATTATGTTGGGCCCTCCCAGAGACTGCAGTATAACCTCCCTATTTTAAGGTCCTCTGATTAGCAAACTTAATTCCATCTGCAACCTAAATCCCCCTTTGCAATGTAATGTAATAGATTCACAGGCTCTGAGAATCAGGATGTGGACATCTTTGGGGGCCATTGTTCTGCCTGCCACACACCCCAAATGCTCTGGTAACAGGGATAGCCTTAATTCACAAACATATGCTCAGCACTTATTCTCTGAAAGGCACTTACTCTGTGAAAGGTACTATTAGAAGGGGCTTCTGGGTCATGCAGACCTGTGTTTGAATCCTAGCTCTGTCATTTACTAGTTATGTCATTTTAGGAGAGTTATTTAGCCTTTCCAACCTACAATCTCCTCATCTGTATAATGGAGATAATAATAGTACCTACCTTATTGAATTGTTGTTTGCATTAAATGAAATAATGCTGGAAAACACTTAACACAGTGCCTGGCATGTGATCAATATTCAGTGAGTGTTTTGGTTATTATTAAGTATCACGGGTTTTGCATTGTGTCTGCCCCTGAGGAGCCTGGGGAGGAAGGCGTACTCACACACGTAGTTGCGGGGTAAGATGACACACAGAAATAGATATGAAAAAAATATAAGAAAAATATCACACTGAAGTGCTAAATGGGTAAGTGCTGTTGAGAGAAGTAGGAAAAGATATTTTTAACAATCAAGAAAGGTCAGGAATGGAGGAGGCACTATTGATGAGATGGGAACTAGAAGACAGGTTGAATTTAGAAAGGCAGAGGAGAAAATGTTGGGCACATGAGCATCTACGTGGCATATTACAAGGAGGCCGTAAATAAGAAGATTTACTTATTCTTTTGTGGAATGGAAGGTTTGTGTAGGGGTTTTGTTCATTCGTTTCCACTTTTCCCCAGAATGTTTAGGGGAAGAGTAGGCTGTCAGACTAGAAGGGACCAGACTGATAGAGGCCTAGAATACTAGGTTGTATTGTTAAAAGTTTTTCCAGTAATAATGGGGAGACATGGAATGTTTTAGAGCAGAGGTAGTTTCATATTAAAAGCAGTGTTTAGAAAGATTACTCCAGGAGTAGTAGATGTAGATGAATTGGTGGTGAAAGAGCCTGGAGGCATGAGGCCTGTTAGGAGATATTTTCAGTGGTCTGGATAATAATGACCAGAGGAGATGTAGTAACCATCAGCCTGGGGAAAGGAGATGGATCAAGAGACACAAGAAAGCAAGAGCAAAGGGCCTTGGTGATATTTTAGATTTGCAGGGAGAGGGAAGGAATGAAAAATTCCTGGAAGGTTAGTGATGACAATAATAGAAATCAGAAATGAGTTCTATTTGCATTTTCCTGTGTTTGTTTAAAATGTTGGCAGGACATACCGGTGGCGCGTGTCCAGTAGCCCATTGGAAATGTGGAACTGGAATACAAGGGAGCGGTCATAGTTGAATAATTAGGTTTGAAAGTCATCAGTGGAGAGGTGGCAGCTGTGACCCTTCATCTCTGCCCTGAAGCCTTCCATATGATCAAACTCGTGTGAGTGCCTGCACTGGTGGATTTCCAGCAGTGTCCCTCCTTTTTCATCCCATGTTTCCCGTCCCACTCCTTCTTATGGGCTGACTTTTGTCCCAAGTTGAAATTCTATCTCTCAGTATCTCAGAATATGACTGTATTTGGAGATGGGGCCTTTAAAGAGGTGTTAATAATTAAAGTTAAATAATTAAGCCCTAATCCAATATCACTGGTGTCCTTATAAGAAGAAGAAATTAGGACGAAGACACACACAGAGGAAAGGCCATATGAAGACACAGGGAGAACCTGGCCACCTGCAAGCCAAGGAGAGGGGCCTCAGAAGAGACCAACCCCATCTCAGGCTTCTAGCCTCTAGAATTGTGAGAGAGTAAGTTTCTGTTGTTTACACCGCCCAGTCTATGGTATTTGTTAGGCAGCCCTAGCGAGCTAACACACTTCTCCAGGGACCTGTGCCCTTGGATCACCACCCCGTTTGAGCTGAGGGCACTCCATGCTGCCAGCTTATTCCATTGCTTACATTTTACCAGGTCTGTCTCCCAGCCCCTCATTATCTGGATCTGTTCTGGGTGGTAGTTAGTCGTCATCAGAAATGTGATACTGTGGACGGAAGCCTAAGTTTATCCTCCCCCAATAACAGTGCTCTGTATCTCAGGAGGCTCCCTGTGGTAGGGACTCTGGTGTCCAGAGCAGGGCTTGTGGGAGAGGGAGGTGGTCAAAGATGCCTTTCTGAGCACCCGGCTCACAGCTGTTCGAGGACTGTTCTGCCACCTGTTCTTAAGACTGTCTCTGGCAGTGGATTCCTCCATGTGCCTCCCTCTGAAAGCATGCTCAGAACAGAAAGAAATGTGTTCCTCCTCATTAGCAACACAGAAAAAAAATGAGATTTTATTGCACTTATAATTCATGCTTCTCTCTCTCTCTTTGCATTTAGTAATGATTCTGTTTCAGTTGGGTCCTGTTTTTCAGGACATAAAATAAAGTGCCATGAAGGTTGAAGACCAAGTCAGTGTTCAAATTAGCCCTCACAAGAAACAAATAGAATGATGTGTTCTCACCACCACCCACAAAGAGCTTATCTATGAAAGGGTGGAATAGCTAGTGCTTGGAAATCCCCCATTAGCTCAACCGGTCAGATTCCAAGTCTTATCTTTTATAGACTTCTGTGACAGTGAGATATTCAGACATGGTCCGTGAACTTGGTGACTTCTGTGTTCCTTAGGGCTGGCCTTTATGATGGATTGAGGCAGTTATTATCAGGAAGATGCTGATGAACTGTTCTCCATCTTCACAGGAGACAGAATGAGAGCAAGGGGGTGGAAGATGTGGCAAAAAGTCTTGTTAGAGCCTACTGGTAGGGGCCATTTTAGGATCTGACTAGGTTGTTCTCTAGCTCCCTCCTCTGGGAGCCGGCGGTACTACCCAGCGTTCCATTGTCAGTCCATTTACTATGCAGATTATTTTTTTACGTGCCTGTTCCTTCCAATACACTGGGAACTCCCAAAGGAAGTTCTCTATTTTTGTCTCTATCTTGTCTCTATCTTAGTCTTTCTGCCTCAGCATCTAGCTCGCATCAGGTGAGTCCGCAGTGGATGGGGAATGAATTCATCTATGGGATCACTCACTGTCCCTTGAAAACTTTCTAGTATCCTGGAGATTGTGTGTATCAGAGAGAGAGAGAGAGAGGCTCATGAATAAACGACTCTTGGAAATGACTCTCTGATGGTTCTGTGCAAGATTTTCTTATTCTGGATATCGAAGAACTCTGTAAATACTGTAGTTGAATATCTATCATACGTCGATGATTTCGACATAATTATTGGCTGATTGACTAACAAAGGACTCGGAAACACAGGTAGTCGCCAGCGGGAGAAGTGTGGCATCTTCTCTAGAGATTTTTAGGGCAAGAGTTATATTTCTGAGACGGGATGTGTACAAAATGCTAAATGCAAATTTTCCCTAGGACTTAAAGGGTGATTGGAACCATGCATGTAGGCTGAATGGATGAACGGACGGTAGAGCTGCCATTTATTGACTTCTGCTACGTGTCAGGGGCTTTGTACATGCTCATTTAATTCTCACATACGTACTTCTCGAGATGAATATTGTTTTACACCATTTTACAGATGGGGAAACTGAGGTGTAGAGAGGTTTATTTATTCTTTTAGTCAACCATATTCATTAAGTTTGTGCTATATGCTAGCCCAGCCTATATGCTAGGCTCTGGGAATACAAAAATGGCAAGACACATGTAGTCTTTGGCCACGTGGAGCTTACAATCTAGCAGGAAAGAGAAACATAAAAGACGTAAGAGCGATAGTTTAATAGGGTGCTGTTAAAAGTTGTCCTCTTCCCATTAGGAGCACACAGTATAGTGATACACTGAGCAGCAGACAGGCTATTACAATGCGCTTGTTTATAAGTGCACATCACAGCTACATTACAATGTAGCTTTACAATGTAGGGTTATAAATGTTCCGTAAGAGTGAGTATTTGGTGCTATAAGAGCACAGAGGAGACAGGCAGGGAGGCTCCTTGGAGGAAGTGACATTCACTGAGACCTGAAAGGTGAGTAGGTTGGATCAGTTTAAAAAAAAAAAGGGGGGGGGCAGGAAGTGTTCCAGGCAGAAGGAACAGAATGAGCAAGGTCCAGAGGTGAGAACTAGAATGGCCCCTGGAATATAGATATGGGACGAGAAATGAGGCTGAAGAGGTAAGCAGGTGCCTGAACCTATGGATTATAAAAGCTTAGTTCAGAGGATGTTTAGACTGGGTGCAGTGACTCACGCCTGTAATCACAGCACTTTGGGAGGCTGAGGCACAAGGATCACTTGAGCCCAGGAGTTTGAGACTAGCCTGGACAACATGGTGAAACGCCATCTCTCCAAAAAAAAAAAAAAAGAAAGAAAGAAAAAAAAAATCAGCTGGGTGCGGTGGCACATGCCTGTGGTCCCAGCTACTTGGGAGGATGAAGTTGGCAGGATGGCTTGAGCCCAGGGGATTGAGGCTGCAGTGAGCTGTGTTTGCGCAACTGTACTCCAGCCTGGGTGAGAGTGAGACCCTGTCTCAAAAAAATAAATAAGATAAAATAAAATAAAATAAAAAGCGTAGACTTGATCTCAAGGCAACCAGGAAGAGGATGAAGGTATGGTGAACAAAGTAGAAGGAGGTTAAATGACTTTTGCAAGGTCTCATAGCCAGAAAGTGGCACACCTGGAATTTGATCCGAGGTTCAGTCTAACACTAAAGCTCATCCCATGGCCACTGGCCTATGCTACCAGGAACCATCCTAAGATGTGGAGAAGGAGAGGTGGAGGCTTACTGGCCTACTCACTTTTTCTGCCAATTCCTCCTGGACTTACTGTTTTCTATTGCCCTGGGCCTCCAGCAGCACTAGAAGAGGGCATGTCCCCAGCCTCTTCTTCCTGGGTGGGAGATGCTGATGCCAAAGAGCAGTTTGTGACAGCACCCCTGCCTCCCGGCCACTCCCGCACCCTTTACCTGGGACTGACATTTCTGTTCACTGTAGATCTGTGCCAAGAAACTGCCTGGCTGCCTCCAAGTGGTGGGGGAGCTGCTGGCTCCACCTGGATCTGGGGGCCTTCTATCGCCTTCCGGGAACAGGAAGCAGGTTCCCATCTGGTAAGAGGAACAGGTGTTGGGTAGGGAAGAGAAGAGGCTCGCGTTCTCTTCCCTGCCATTTGTGTTCTTGCCGGGTGGATTCGAGGTGCATATGCTTGTGTTTTGTTTTGCATTGTTTTCCCGTATACCTCCTCAGCGCAGGGCTGCCATCGTGCCAATGTTTAACTCAATCTATATGCCGTTATTTCATAGTTTGGAACCCCAAAATGTTAAAACTCTTTCATAGTAAACAAAACATTTTCAATAATTGCTCAAGAGAATTTGGAAAAATAAGCTTGTTCGTTCCATCTTTCTATTTTCAGTAGGATGGTTGTCTTTGTTCATATTTTTCTTTTCATATAATATAGTGGCTAAGGGTGCAGTCTCTCCCAGACTTCTGGAGTTCATATGCTGACTGTAGCACTTTCTAGCTGGGTGACACTGGGCATATTACTTAACATTTCTGTGCCTCTGTCTCCTTAATTGTGAGAAAGAGATGATAACAGTATCTATTTAATAATCATAGGATAAGTATAAGGATTAAATGAGTTGATAGAGGTAATGCCTGTAGAATGACGGCTGGCACTTAGTAGGTGCTTCATAAGTGGCAGGCTACTGCTAGTATTCATGATTTAGCATGGGTAATTTTTAATTTTTATTTTTTGAATTCTAGCTGTCAGTCCAAGTGGACTTTTAGAAAATGTTTTGAAGCGAGCAGCGGTGCTGCCCTTCAGCCTCAGCACTCCGTCCATGTGAAGTCCATCTCCATACAAGGAGATGAGTATGGTGGAGAGGGCTCCCCTGAGGATCAACGGAGGAAGATCCAATTCTGCTTTGTTCAAGTTTTTGGGGGTGTTCAGAAATATTTGCAAAGGACAGAATAATATCCTGTATGTTAGCATGTGTTATATCAATCATCTCCAACAACCTTTTGGGGCAGCATAGTAGCCCACAGCCGCCTCATAAATTATTTTTTTAAATGCAGATAATGTATATCACATGAGCAAAAGTTCCAATTTTTGCCAAGTCACAGGTTAGTGTACCTTTGGTGAGTGCTTCTACTGCTATGTGGCTGGCTTTCTTTTGCAACCAAGTGAACGCCTATTGTTTTGAAGTAAGTTTTCTTTTCATGGTCAGTTCATTCTATAGCTCTGAACATGTAGGTGACTTTTATTTTCTTCTGAAACAGCTTTAACCAGAAGGTGCATGTACCAGTGGAAGGAGAAGGCTGCTTTTTGATTCTCCTAGACAGAGGCTGTGATAAGCAAGGTCTGGACAGTCTGCGCTGCCTGGGAATGTGCAGGTGACTATGGAGACAGCGTGGAGGGACAAGAATGGGCATATGGTCCTCATTGGCACAGCATAACAAAGTAATTAAAAATGTCTTAAAATGCAGAAACCCCCCAAACTGTAAAGTATATCATGGTAGATGTCAAATTAGCATTTTCTGTCTCTTTTTAACAATGCCATAATCTCATTAATCTACAGAAGGAACTAAATGCATGGACTCCAACCAGTTGGCTGGACATATGTTGCACATTGGACTGGCCATTTGGCTGGATCAGATTAAAGTGGAGAAATTGCATATTTTTTGGGCACTGAACATAAATCTGGGCCTGCTTATTACTTTTTGAGCTTCCTTTTTGGAGTGATAGATCTGTAAGTGCCAAAAATTCAGCACCAACTTGAGTTAAAAAAAAAAAAAAAAAGCTTATAAAGAAGCTCCATGGAGAAAAGGGACAAAGGATTGGAGATGGAGACCACATGTAAGGCTGGCTTCAGACCACTGAGCTATATTTACTAGCAGCATTCACAAGGTCACACGTTTGAATTGTCAAATCTGCAGGATTAGCTCACTTATGGGCAAGGTGGATCCATTGATTAAATATTTTATTTTGAATGATATCATATACTATTAAACCTTTTAGCACAGTGCTATCTCTTAAAATTCTTTTCTTTGCAAATGTAAAAATTAAAAATCTTTCCAATTTTTTGAAAGCAAAATGAAGGTATATTGTTTGAATGAATGCACACACTAATGTTTCCTGATTATTTGGTATGTGCTTAGGGCATTGTCCTAAACATTGGAGGAAAGCGAATTTGAATGTGACCCTGTAAGGTGCTTGTGGTTAGGTCAAGTTCACTACCAGCTCTAATACTGGCTAGAGGATGACATCTTTAGAAATGTGCAGAGTGCAAAGGGGGTTCAGAGAGGACCAGGTCATCTTCGTGTGTGTGTTTGGTGAGAGGAATGGGTGAAGTGAGGTGAGGAAAACCTTCATGAAGAAGGTAGCATTTGAAAAGATGAGGGTAGAATACTCACAGGCAGAGATGGAAACAGGAGGGTGATTTGACATCTCTGGACTCAAGGGGGAAAGATAGGAAGTCACAGGGAGACATGTGAAGGAGACACTGGAGGATGAGTTTGCAAAGGCGGATGTTGGGTACCATTTGGTGGACAGGAGTCAATGGCAGATCAAGGAGTATGAAGGGCTGTAGGAGGTACTGAAGGCTTCTAAGCAGAGGAATGACAAAAACCGGACCTGTGCTTTCAGGCAGATGATAAGGCATGGTGTAATGTATGAAATGGGCTGGCGAGAACATCAGTTAGGAGACGATGATGGTAGACCTGGCGAGAGAGGATGAAGTCCTCATCTAAGGACGGGCTGTGAAAAACAGCGGTTGTACAGCCAGAGGGACTTTGGAAACAGAAGCCACAGGACCTGGTCACTGAGGATCAGGATCAGAGGAGCTACAAAACGATCATTGTCAATAATAATAATCAGTATGCATTTGTAGACAGGCCAGTTACTATAAAGTTATCTGATTGATAGAATGCTCAATAAACAAATTTTGCTCTATCAAAGATGCCTTTTTAAAGGCAAAGTCTTTTAGTCCTTTGAACTAGGGTAAACTATGTCAGGAGCAGAATGGGTGTGGGCGAGATGGGGACCAGGGCTAATGTTCTGTTTTAAGTTGTCCAACACTGCACCCCAGAGGTTAGTCACTCCTGTTAGCTCGTTAGATGTGGAAACCTGACATGAGGACCGGAAGCTGGAACTATCTCTCGGACTTAATAACGCTGCACCCATTTTTCCATGACAAGCCTTACTGTGCTCACAAGGTCTTAGCACCAATTTACATCATCGGTTTTCCAAGAACTTCTGCCAAGGTGGTAGATGGGATGAAGAAATGTGTTTGTAAGAATTCTAAGTACTGCAGTTCCAATAGCCCAGCAATATCTCTATATAGAATTGAAAAATTAAAGGATGCTGCTGGTGGGTGTGTGCTCAAGGTGGTGGAGGAAGGGGGGCTTCCCGGTAGATAGGGTGCTCTTTTGATCTATGCCCTAAATCCAGGGTTCAAGTACCAGCAAGTCTCAGTCTTAGGGAAGATAGCCATTTGATTTCATCAATTCTTCTTTTCGTGGCAGTAGCATTTTCTAAATGGAAATGAGACCTCAGAGACTCTTGGCCTAGAAATGATGAATTAGAAATCTTTCTATGAAGACTTCTCTGCATTTAACTAAATAGCAATCTTTGGGGATTTAGCAGTATTTGGAGTAATAAACCCATTGCACAGAACAGTTAAATATTAATATGTGGACCTTAGCTTACATTTGTTATAATCATAATGAGATTCTAGTGATATAAGAAAACATTCAGAAATAATTAATTTGGAAGTAATGTTTGCTAGCATTTTCTTTTCTTGACATTGTGACTCTGAGGCAGGCAAATATGAATTAAAATGTGTTTCCTGAGTTCAAGTGAAGGTATTAAATTAACACAAACCTTTTGGTTCTTTCTATTTGGGGAGAGACTGCTGAGGAGAAAGAGCCCTTTTTTTTTGAGACAGAGTCTCGTTGTCTTGCCCAGGCTGGAGTGCAGTGGCATGAACACGACTCACTACAGCCTCCAACTCCTGGGCTCAAGTGATCCTCCCAACCCAGCCTTCCAAGTAGCTGGGACTACATGCATGTGCCATCACACCAGGCTAATTTAAAAATGGTTTTTGTAGAGATGAGGTCTCAGTATGTTGCCCAGGCTGGTCTTGAACTCCTGGCCTCAAGCCACCCTCCCATCTTGGCTTCCCAAAGCACTGGGATTACAGGCATGAACCACCGCGCCCAGCCTGAAACAACTTTTAAATTGTGCTCTATATAGAAGAAGTTACGTTGTTAGCAGAGTATGCTTCTGGTGCCCTGTCACTGCCTGCCTTGTTCATCCAGGTGTGGCTACCTGCTGGGTCCTTGACTCATGACTAATGACTATGTTGGAAGTACTCAACAAAGCAGTGAGATTTGTTCCCAGTCCTGTTGAATCTTTTAGAGATTTCCCCAGGAACTCCCTGATTCTTTGGGGACAAAAACAGTGTATGGAGAGTAGAGGAATTACAACACATTATACATACCTTGGAACTTAACTTCACACTACCCGGTTCACACAGATCTGACCACTTCCTTGCAGGGAGAAATCTCCATTAATTATAGGGTAGTGAAGGTGTGTGTGTGTGTGTGTGGTGTGTAACTAGTATATTTTCATGAAAAGTGATACAATTCCATTTCACGTTTTTTGGGTTTAATTGATTACAATAAACAATGGAGAGGCCTGGTGCAGTGGCTCATGCCTGTAATCCCAGCACTTTGGGAGGCCGAGGTGGGAGGATCACCTGAGGTCAGGAGTTTGAGATCAGCTTGGCCAAAATGGCAAAACCCCGTCTCTACTAAAAATACAAAAAAATTAGCCAGACATGGTGGTGTGCACCTGTAATCCCAGCTACTCGGGAAGCTGAGGCAGGAGAATCACTTGAATCCAGGAGGTGGAGGTTGCAGTGAGCTGAGATCGAGCCACTGCACTCCAGCCAGTGACAGTGTGAGACTCTGTTTTAAAAATAAACAAACAATGGAAATGTATCTTTTTTGATGCTGTGTTGAAGCTGTGGCTGTCTTCTTTAAAGGTCCTGCCTCTTTCCTGTAACAGGAGTATCATTTATTTAGTGACAGCTTGGAAAACTTTAATACCTGTGGGATATATATATATATTTTTAAAGAACTGCCTTCATACATTCCCTCCCTATTAAAAGAAGAGAAACTTATGAACTCCTTTTGTAGATGAAGAAGTCTAATTAACTGAGGCATTACATTAGCTCATGACCATGGGGTCATGGTGACATAAGTGGCAGAAAGAACCCAGCCTGGGTGCTCTAGAGTGAGATCCAGATCTGGGTGCTGGCTTTGTGCCTTTCCTGCTGGAGTCACCTTTGGGCAGGTCTTCCAGGCCCCTGAGCCTCAGTTGGCTTGTATGTAAAATAGAGATACAATAGATAAGAAAGGCATGTAGAGACTTAGAACAGTGTCTGGTACCTAGTTAATGCTCAGTAAACATTAGTAGTCATTAACATCGTTATTATCAGTAACTGAAGTCTGCTCCAAGTGCCCATGCTTGGATGGAATCTCGCTGCCTCTGTTCAGGATGGGGGTGCTTGGTTGCTGATTTGAGTGACCTGCTTTAACTTCTAGCCTCATCCTTCCCTTCTTATTCCAGTCTCCTTCTACCTCCATGCGCCTTCAGTCTTTCGAAAGCTTGTTTTAACTGCCCATAGGTCAGAGCAACCTGTGCCGATATGCTTGGACTTAAAGAACAATTGCTGCCCTTCAGACAAAAGCTTCATTTGGAGAATTGTATAATGTTGAGCCAGAAGGATTACAGGCTTTGAAGCCACACAGACTGGGTTTGAATCTTAGTTTCACTCCTTATGCTCTAATGAAATTCCAGCCCAGGGAGCCCCATAGTATAGTGATTTCAGGCTAGAGTGCTGGGGTAAGACTGTGTCAAAATCTTTAATCCCTAGAAAAATTACTTAATCTTCCTAAGCCTCAGTTTCCTCATCTGTAAAATAAGGATACCGATTCCCACCTCACAAGGTTGTTGTGAAGACTGAAATGACAAAAGCCATGGCGCATTGTACCTGCCTTAAATGTTAGCTATTATTATCATCATAGGAACCTTGGCTCTGCCATATCATAGCTGTTTGTGACCTTGGACAAGTTACTCAACCACCCCCCCAAGCCTCAGTTTCCTCATCTGGAAAATGGAGTTAATAATAATCCTTACCTCATAGGATTCCTATGAGTACTAAATGGTATTATATGAAGTTCTCAGCTCAGAATTATTGCAAACACCCTGAAAATATTTGTTACTGTTACTACCATTACAGTCTGACCTTGGGAAAGTTATTTAACCTGGTCCTTGCTTAAGAAACTCAATTTTTTTTTACCTGTAAAATGGCAATAATTATATCTGTCTCACAAAGATGGGATAAATAAATGTAATCATGTACATAAAGGACCTGATACATAGTAGGTATTTGGTGAAGGGGGCTGTTATTATTTCCACAAATTAGTCTTCCTGCAGGAGAGCCGTCACTGGCTAAGAGCCTTCATGGACAGCTTCATGCCTTTCATTTTCTGCCCAGGTTGAACCACATTCCCCACAGAACTGACATCTTTCCAGAGTGGATAATGTTCCAGGTATCACCATGCAACCCAACCCCTGCCTGGTTGCAGGCCTGTGTAATTGCTCTGCACACAGACCTCGCTCCCAGGGCGCCAGTGGTGGCCTGGCCCGTGAGGCCTCTATATTTGATTTCTGGAGGTCAACAAACAAACACTTGAATTAAATAAGCATGTTAGTCATGGCAAGTTCAGGTTGCTGTAATTAGCTTCTGTCTGGCCTGCTGTAAGCAGCAGGAAGCCTGTGCTTCTTACTGCCTGTGTAGCCAGAAAACACTGGTCTCAGAGCTCTGAGGGTGCTGGAGTCGAAAGCACTTGACATTGATGCTTTAGGACAGATGCTGGTAAGGCCTCCTTCTGGGGTGGTGGTGGAGAGCGTGGGGCCCTTCATTTTTCAGGCTGTAGAGAGTTACTGAGCAAGCTATTAGGCTTGGCATTGGGGATACTAAGACAGGCTAGACACAGTCCCTGATAGCAAGGAACTATGATGGGGACAGGAACAGGGATGGATGCAGAGGCCAGGAAACCAACAATGATTACATCTCCCTGCTGGCTCCAGGACTGAAGCCACGTCAAGTTCAGACTGTTCTTTGGGGCTGGCTGGGGAAAGATATTCCCCTATAGATATGCCACACTGTTAGCAGAATATGCTTCTGGTGCCCTATTACTGCATGCCCTTCTTCATCCAGGTGTGGCTACCTGTTGGACCCTCGACCAGTTCACCTGCGAGGTGCCCAGTGCCCCCTTTGGTCCTTCTCCCTGCACAGGCCCAGCTCCTCTCTTGCCTCAGAAATTCTGAGCTCCGTGGGCCTCATCTCAGCTCCCCTTTCTTTCGCTTTCCTGGGAAGGTATCACGTTTTAGGCTAAATGACACTCTCTGCATATCATTATCCTGCAATCTGCCAAACTGGTGATGCATTTAATCATTGTGATAATGATGATAATAATGATGATAACAATACCATGCTTTGGTAAAGCTCTTTTGATCTTTCAGAGCAATTGTATCTACTCCCTCCCTTTTTTTTTTTTCCAGAATCTGACACATATGCATATTCATCATCTTCACCGTGCATTCATTGAAAACCTATCATGTGTGTCATCCCTGCAGGTGCAAAGAAGCTTAACATACAATGTCCGCCCACCCATCATCTACCCTTCGAGGGCAAGCAGTGTGGAAAGTCAAAGTAACATGAGCTTTGTAACTCTCCCTGCTCACTACTAGTTCTGTGACCATTGGGATATTACTTAACCTCAGTTTCCGTGTCTGTCATGCAGGAATAATAATAGTACTTCTTTCTTAGCATCTTCATGTACAGGAATCCCACATATAATCCCACGAAATGTCAGCATTGAATTAGGCACCCAGAATGTTCTAGGGACTTTGTAACCATAATCTCTTACACCTTACCACAGCTCTGCCAGCTCTAACTGCTTCCATTGTACAGGTGGGGAAACTGAGGCACAGAGACCTTCTCCAGGTCACAAAACTATTATGTGGAAAAGCTGGGATTCAATCCAAATCTGGTCTGGCTACTCTGTTCTTTGCAGTACAGCCTCATTGGAGCTTATTAAATGCAAAACCCAAAGGAGTGGTACAGACAGTGAGAACTAGAGAACTCAGAGAAACAAGTCCAAGAGATGAGGGCATGGTTATTCTGAAGATGTTCTCAGTTCACCCTATTTTTAATTTTATAAACTGCTACTTTTAAAAAGAAAACAACTTATGTATAGTATTCCCAAATAATATGCTTTTATATTAATGATTGCATGTGGTCAGACATTTTGCTTTCAGTCAGTGCTAATGTGAGGCATTTGTATTCAAAGTTTTGCTTAAATAAAAGGGGAGCATTTTATTTAAAAAGAAGCATTTCGGTGACAGCGAGGCCAAATACACTGTATGCGACTTTGTGACTCAGTTTTGCATTAGTGCCCTCTGGTGGTAAATCCTAGAAATCATTCATGTCTTTCAGAGTGTTAAGAAGAACTGAAGAGGAAAAAAACCTGAATTTACTCAAGATCTTTCTGACATTTCTTGCCAAAATATTAACCAGTAAATGTTGGAATCCTTTTTTCCACATAAAATATCTTTATAAAGGTCTAAAACTGTAAGAAATAGGTGACTTTTAAACAAACATTGGCTAAAGGTGCCTTTAATCGTTTTGGGTGGGGAATATTTTGAAATCAAGTATTTTATGTTACGTGAATTAATGTCAAGGAAAGAAATATTACCTAAAGATTTTTCCTTGATATCTTTTCCAAAGGGTCATTTTAGAGAATGGTGTATCTGAATAAACTTTTAATTTATTTGTGTCTTTTTCTCCATAAAATATGCTCAGCAAAAGAAAGGACGTCTAAATTGGGGTTTGCTTGGAATTGTATGGAGACATTCTTGCAAAGTCTTTGGTTGAGGGCTGAATATCCCACTTTCCCTTGGATGTTCAGGAGTCTAAGAGTGGAGTTGAAAGTAAATCATATGTTTCTGAGGAGATTATCTTTGACATTTCCATATTTTCCCTCAGTTTCTCAAATGTGCCATCTAATTCTGCAGCCCACAGATTATTCTGAATGATGTTCTTCCAAAAGGGCTTATCTGAGTAGGTGCTATGGGCCAGCCTGTTTCATCTTCATGACAATCCTTCGAGGTATGATTTTAGCCACATTTTTCTACAAGAAGGGGACTCTGAGAATTTAAGGTAACTTGCCATCCAGCTGCTCCGTGGCAGAACTGGGATTCAACCTCGAGTCTCTGACCTCACGGTTAAAGACCTTGACTTCTTGCTGTGGACGACTGCAAATGCTGGGTCACGTTCACGTTCAGCTTGAATCTCAAACAGAAACGATGAGATGGGCTGTGTTACGTTCCCTCAAGTGAGAGTCGCAGTGGGGCTAATGTGTTTGTGTGAATAAGGATTCTTCACTGACGTGTGGCAATATCACTCTACAAAGCCATGGGAAACAAAGCTCTGCTTTCCCCCTACGTTGGCACTGGTGGCCTGTACTTATGGCAGTGAGATTTGCATACAGCCACATCTGTCCAGCCTGGCACAGAGCCCTTAAATAACAGGAGCCCGTCCTCTGGCACAAGTTCAGATTCCCAAGGAGACTGCCCTCATACCACTAGACCCAACCCAAACTTGCGCCTCACTAGGTATTGCCCTTGGCCCCTGACTTTTTTTTTTTTTGAGACGGAGTCTCGCTCTGTCGCCCAGGCTGGAGTGCAGTGGCGCGATTTCGGCTCACTGCAAGCTCCGCCTCGCGGGTTCACGCCATTCTCCTGCCTCAGCCTCTCCGAATAGCTGGGACTACAGGCGCCCTCCATCACTCCCGGCTAATTTTTTTTGGTATTTTTAATAGAGACGGGGTTTCACCGTGTTAGCCAGAATGGTCTCGATCTCCTGACCTCGTGATCTGCCCGCCTCATCCTCCCAAAGTGCTGGGATTACAGGTGTGAGCCACCGCCCCCGGCCAAGGCCCCTGATTTCTTACTCATTTGCTCATTATGTGCTAGCCTGTCCCTAAGATTTGGTACATTTTGCTACTTTTCTGATTAATGACGTTAGCTCCCAGTGGAAATTCAGCCTCCCTTACTTGGATAAAGTATTTTGTAAAAAATTTTTGCGAAACCAATTTTTTCACTCACTGATACGCTGTTCTTAGGAGGGTAAGTAGACTCTGGAGGGCACTTTCTCAGGGAAGGGATGAGGGTCTCAGGCTCTGTGGGGAAGAAAGGCATGCAGAGGTGGCAGCTGCAGATGGCCTGATGGGTGGGAAATTTTGCCTCTTCTGGTTTCTGGTCACCCCAGCTTCTTGAAAGACTGAATTGAGGAGTGTGGGTGTTGGAGTGGGGTGAATGGGATAGGAATAGCTCTATGAGCAGCTGAAGCTACTCCGTTGGTACCATCAGGACCATACTGTTCTTTTCATTTGGAATCCTGAAAATGGTGCATATATAAAGACCTTGAGGGCTTAGCAGGTGTTGGGGAAACCACCACATTACTGATCCTTCAAGAGACCAAGACATAAAAATAGTGCCTCTTATTTCTGGCCTTTTGGCTACTGTTACTTCTGTGTCATCGTCTCTTATTACCCTTACTTCTAGCCACACCAGTCTTATCACTGTTCCTTGGATGGGCCTCAGGGCCTTTGCACTGGCTGTTCTCTCTGCTTGGACCACTCTTCCTCAAGATAGCCACATGCCTCACTCCCTCACCTCCTGCACTCTGCTCAAAAGTCAACTTCGTAGGGAGTCCTGACTTGACCACCCTAATTTAAATTGCACTTCTGATTTCACTTACTTTGCTTTTTCTCTCCATAGTGATCACCTCTTAACATATTACAAAATTTTCTTAATTTTTTAATGTTTATTGCCTATCTCCTGTTTCACCCTCCTTCTTGCATCCCTGAATGTAAACTCTGAGAATAGTGAGGTATTTTTTGTCCTTTTTGTTCAATAACAAACACTCAGTGCCTAGAATAATGCCTTACAGGAGTGCTTTATAAGCATTTGTTGAATGAATGAATGAACTAATGAATGAACTGTAATACAAGGGGCAAAGGATTTGGCATCCTTTGGTCATGGAATGCTGCTCAGATATGTACTATAGAAACCATTCTGAAGCATTTCAAAAGACATCCGGTTTCTCATCTGTATACTGCAAAATCTTGGGCTTAGGTTCTGGCATTTAGTCTATGACAAATGATTGCTGGCAAAAGTTGAATGAAGCAGTTAAGAGTATGGGTTTGCAGTAAGATCCAGGTTCAAATGTACACCTTTCCATGTACTACCTGTGTGACTTTGGTGAAATTATCTTCTCCAGGCCTTAGGGTGAAATGTATGTGAGAATGCATGAAGCCTGCCACGTGGTTAATATTAAGAGTGATAACTCATATTATCATTGATGGAGGTGAATGAAAGAAATGGAGTAACACGCTTTTAAAACACAGTTTCCCCTCCATTATCATTTCAACCACTTTAGATGAAAATATTGAGGGAAACATCCACAATTTCTAGTTAATTAAAAAATATCAGGAGGTCTTAGTAGATTCTAGATTTTTCCTTCAATGAAATGAGTTGTTAAATACAAGGCCTCCATAAGTACAGGGTCTTGTCGTTGGGCTCTATCTTATGAGCGGTGGATCTGCCTCCCAGGAAGGTAGGCAGACACCAGTGAGGCATCTGGTGCTTGGGATGCAGCGAGTGGAGCCAAGCAGAGAATCATCAGATCCGTTTGCCTGGAATTTCTGCATTTGCTGCCCCAAACATCTGGAGCCAGGCTACCCAGTGCAGATGGAAAATAGCAAAATGCAAATTCCCTGGGTTCAGCTGAGGGAAGCCAAGGCAGACAGAGTCTGAGAAGGCGGATGAAAGGTGAGCCAAAACAAAAGCCCTGGCGGGTGGTGGGGCAGCGTTTTATCTAGAGCCTACGGCTCCCGGTAAGGACAGGAGATGAGAGAAGGGACCTTAGAGCTACTTGGGCCACCTTCATGTTCGTACTCATCCCCCTCCTTAACAGCCTGAAAGGGAGCCTGCTGGGCTTACGGCAGCCTCCCTGTCCTCTTCCTGATGCCATGCCTGCTCCATTGCTTTGCTTCTTCTGGATCCTGTTTCGCCCTCTCCCTTAAGAAGGAGATCCTGAAATAGATCCTGAGTCAATGACTCAGGTGCAAGTGCTTTATTAAAGAAAGGCTCCCAGAAGAAATCTACTTGCACCCGAATCATTGACTCAGGATCTCCTTCTGGGAGAATCCAAGCCAAGACAAGACAGACAACCCAACCAACTGAGCTGCTCACAGCTTCAACTGCTACAACCCTGGAAAGGATTCTGATTGGCTAGCTAAGGGTCACATGCCCAAATGGGCCTTTGATTGGCAGCTGTTGCTTCCTTCCTACTCCCTCCCACACACCCAGGAGCTCCAGCCTGTTATGGGATGGGCATCCTACCAGGAACCAAGGATGCTAAGGTAAGCAGTCCTTGCCCTCATAGGTTTACTTATACTTAAGGGGAGAGAACCGTTAGTCAAATCACCCCACATACAGATCTTTACACACTATGGAGACAAGTGTGTAAAGATCTTTACACACTATGGAGACAAGTGTGTAAAGATCTTTACACACTATGGAGACAAGTGTGTAAAGATCTTTACACACTATGAAGGACAAGCACAGGGTGCAGTCAGTGGGAGGGGCCCGGAACAGGAAGTGCCATGCTGGCTGCTGCTGTGTGGAATGGGCTGTAAAGAGAGCAAGAGTGAAAGCCACAGCAGGGGAGCTGGTCAGAGATGGCAGTGGCTTTATTAGAGTGGTGGCCCTGGAGTTGGAGACAGGTGGGAAAAACTCAAGAGCCCTCTAAGGAACCGACCCATGGCAGTCCATCGCCACCAAGTCCCTCTTACCACTCTAGGTTTAAAGAAACCCAAAAAACAAAACTACGTTGCAACTGCACTGCTATACCAGGAAACCTAAGGGGGAACAAAAGAAAACTGAGTAGTGCCCTCTAGGCTGAAGATTTGACCTATTATTTACTAACCTTTCCCTCCCTCTTCCTTATTTTCAACAAACGCATCCATCTCCTGCCATCCATTTTGAATTCTTCTCTAGAGAAAGCTTTCTTTCTCAGCTTCATTTAAATGTCCACCATGGTATTTACCCATATTTTCTTGATTTTTATTTCTTTTTGGGGCGGGTATCTAAAAGATAACCTGATCCCTGTTCCTGATTCTGTAGGTGACAGACAGAAGTGGTTTTCTCATTTTTTTGTGTGTGAAATTATTCGCATATGAGGAAAAGATAGCTCAGAAATAGAAGCTCTTTCATTATCTCTCCACAATGTAGTGTGGCCCCAAGTGACTATTTTGTGGAGACACGGTAATTTGGGGTGGCTAAATCATTACCCCGAGGTGTGTCAGATGCTGCCAAGACCTCCTTCATTCATGTGGCCAAGACTGTGGGCTTCCTGGCTGGGGAGGCAGAGGCCCTGCTCTTCTGCTGCTAACCTTGGGGTCAGCGAGCCCTGATCCACACTTCCTCTGGGCAACATCAATGGGGCTGCTCAACATATTGAGCCAGACTTCTTTCCAAGAGATAGAAGGAACTAGAGCATTGGGGAAAGTCCCAAGTAACTCTAGCCCTCAGCCACCTGCTGTGGCTGAAGATGAAGTCTCTGCAGCTTCAAGAATCCAACTGGCTGGTGCACATTGTTCTCATTGGCTAGATCATTCCTCCATGTAGCACTTCACTAAACTCATTAACAAATATTTACAAATGACATTGCTTTTTGGGGTCATGTATATTTCAGTCTTCAGAATCCATCAGGCACTCAAATCCCCTGGCAGTTCTAGTTCTCTCCCCTAGACATGCCTCTGCCCCCTACTACTCAGTTCCTTTTATTTCTACCATTCGTTTTTATTTTCTATTTCATTTCTTTACTTTTTAGAGACAAGGTCTCTGTCACCCAGGTTGGAGTGCAGTGGCATGATCATAGCTCACTGCAGCCTCAAACCCTTGGACTCAAGTGATCCTCCTGCCTCGGCCTCCTGAGTAGCTGAGACTACAGGTGTGTTCCACCACATCTGGCTAACTTTTGTATTTTTTGTCAAGATGGGGGTCTTGCTATGTTGCCCAGGCTGATTTCAAACTCCTGACCTCAAGCTGTCCTCCAGCCATGGCCTCCCAAAGTGCTGCCTACCATTATAGGCTACCATGCCTGGCCCTTATTTTTTTAAAAAAATGATCTTCTCCCTTCTATGTAATTCCTATTCTACCTGTATTATTCTTCTTTCCCTGTATTATGCTCGTCCCTTGCTCTTTTTCTCCTCTCCCTTTCATTTTAACCACTCTTCCGTCTCCTGCTACTGCATGTGAATCAGATTTGCCCTCCAAATACCATGTGTATCACCATCAGTTCAGTGGCAGAGGCTGTTCTTGCGCTGGCTTGGAAGATGACAGTTCCCAAAGTATTCCGCATAGAGGCTGATCGGTCTGACCCAGCTAATGCTACCAGTGAAAATAATCCTGGCTCAGGGCCCATGAGACTCACCAGTCCTTATGTGGTATTGGAAAGTGAAACTGATTTGGCAGCCTCATTAGATTATAATCAGCTCGAATCTTCCCTTCTGCCTTCTCAGAGCATCACATGTGTCCCCAGGAACAGCAGAGGGGAAAAACCACCTCTCCTCGCCCGCTTTCTGTATTTCTTCTAAGGTTCTTAGTTCAAATTAAATCTTTACTCTGTGAGAGCAGAGAATGACTCATTGGCCACCATGACTATCACCTTAAGTGGGCTTCTAATTTGTTTTAGAAGCTACTAGCGACCCCTGGGATAGCATCTACAATTTCAAGAGTGTAGTTTCAGAGTACTGACTGTATGCACCAATAGATGCCGGGCTGAGAAGTTGGCACCACATTCGGTAACAAGAGTGATAATAGCTACCAGTTCCTGGTTGCTTAGACACTTCTGTATTAACTTGTTTAATCCTTGGATCAATCCTATGGGGTATTTACTATCTTATCTTATTTTAGGAGGTGGACGCTGAAGCACAGAGAGGTTAAGTAACTTGCCTAAAGTAACAGAGTTAATAAGTGGCAGAACCAGGATTGGAGCTCCAGGAGACTGGCTCCAGAATCTGTGCTATTAATAGTTCCTTGCATCATAATCTGTAGGTTATGAGAACTACAGAAGGTTGGTACCTAAGCTTGGCACAAAGACAATGATACTTAGGGATAGTCATTTGGAAGGAGAGAGATAGAATAATTGATGGGAAAGTCAAGGAATCCAGTAACAGAGTCTCTGGTAATAATCTTGGTATGTGAATTAGGGTGGAATCTGCGAATGTGGAAAGCTATAGACATGAGAGATGACGTGAAGGAAACATTTGGACTAATCTGGGACATAGAGGGGGAGAGCATGGTGGGAGCGTTCCACCTGAGAGAATGGTGGGACCAGGGTCAGAAGGAGGGGTGACAGAAAGTGCCTCTGACTTGTGTGTAACCCTGAGATTTTAGGCTGATAAGGTTTCAAAGACTCTGGCTCCCCTACACTTCCTTACCCAACACTATGTCCCCAGAAGGAGGGATGCTGCTGTGGATTAGTTACACTCCATGAGGCCAGCAGGCTTGAGGGCTAGAGGGTGGGGCTTTTGCTGGAAGAAGCAGAGAGATTGGAAAGAAACACCCTGTATCCCTCGTCTTCTCCATGTGTACTTTCTTAGCGTCTTCCTTTGCATATGCTAGATCATGGGACGTCTGGTCCAGGGCACCTCTGGGCCTGATTATCCCCCAACTTCCTTGGATGACCTTTTGGCTGGGGCAAGGGGAAAGAAGCGTGGAAAGGTATCTTAGGGGACACACATGCTCACATTTTCACACAACCTCATACTTCCTCTTCTGGAGAGAAAATAGCAAGATGAGCCCATCAGGAACATGGTGGGGGCTGGGAGTAATTAGCCAGGTAACAGGATATTCCACCTGCCTTCACTCTAGCTCTGGTGCTCAGAGGAAAAGGGGGCCTCCCAAGCTCCCCACGGTAGGGCTAAAAGTTTGGGACTGAAACTCCAGCCTGTGCTGACCATGCATTTTCCCTTAAGTCATGTCCTCCTCTGTGCCTGGAGCAGAGGTCATCAATGGGGTGAGATTTAGGGACCCAGAATCCACCTTTCTCAACCATGATAATATTTCTTTTGTCTACCCAAACTGAAATTCCCTTCTCTAGTTCTTTAGTGTCCTAATCTGCTTATGTTTTCTCATTTCAAAAAGATACTCAGCGGTGATAAATATCCTTGAAGTATTTGGTGCACAAAGCTAAAAGGAGCTATAAAAATAAAGACACCTCCTCCCTCAGGTATTTTGGTGCCGATAAAATGATGATATCTGAAGCCCTGGTTATGAAGAGCTCTTATTTCTGATAAACAAATAAAAACCAAGGGCTATATGAATATTAATAATTTGGAGATGCAGGTGGAGGTATTGCTATTCTTGAACAACATATGTTCATACTTCATCACTTTAATTAACAAAGTCCCTTTTCTTGTAATTTTAGCAGGAGGTATCCCAGGGTAAGAGAACAAGACCTGGATTTATGTGAATAGGATTTTTTATTTCATCACTGAATCCAAATAGCATTTTCCTAGTGTGAAAACAGATGGCAGAGACTTTATTTGTGGTCAAAAGCATTATGTCTGAGAGTGAACCTTTCTTTGGCAGGCGGATTTGCATAAATTCAGGAAGTGATTTAAGACATGATATGTCTCCTAGAACCAAATCCATAGCAGGTACTTTTATTAACAAAATTTATACACTCAAACACAGTGACTCAGAGAAGCTGATTTTCATTTTGGCAAATCATGATTTTTTTTTTTTTTTTGCTGTCAACTATATATGTGAAGATTAGAAGTATCTCACGAAACTGTCTGTGAGTCAGCATTTGCATGTTTCTCACGCCCTCGCTGAAGAATTTCTTCTGATTTGGTTTTTAAGACCTCTGTGTGTTTGACAGAAATTACTTGGGGGAAGTAATCAAATCTTGGCTTGCTGTTTACCTTAGTAGATACCAAATTATAATTTTGGTATCTTCAACAATGAAAAGTTTAAATAAGACACTGTCCTTAAATGATGTTTGAAACCATAAATTACTTTGCAAACATAAGGAGTTATTATTATTTATACAACATACAGCTTTTATACGAAGCCAAATTTCTCCTACATTCTCAATGGAAATTAGAAAATTAGGTTAACTCTTCCTTGCTTCCAGAGTAAAATTGGATAACCGTGGTTTTGGAACCAAAATGGGGTACCTGCTGGGAAGTTTCTGAGAGCCAAACACAGATGTGGAAAATAGCTGGAAGGCATGATGTGTTTACAGTGACTTACTGTCATAGTCTATTTTTGGGTCAATTTCCTTCTCATAGTCCATCAGTGAACTTTTTGGATTGTGATTTCTTGAATATTTCTTCTTCATTTCTTTTCACCTCCACCAATACATTGACAAATTCATATAATGAAGAAGGATTAGCTGACACAGTGCCAGAGCTGGGTGAGAGTTCTGAAGTGGACAAGGTAGAGGCGATGTGCACAAATGAAATCTTTGCTTGGCCACATAGGGCCTTGCAGGTCTCCATAGACCTAGGGAGTCTCAAGCTTTACTGTGACAAGAATCTCTTGGTTAGCAGTCAATTGGCTTGCAAACAACAAAACCGAACAAAATTCTGAACTAATAATCAGGGATGGAGGCTAGGAATCTGTATTTTTCACAACATTCCAGGAAATTCAGATGCAGCTGGTTGAAGGGCTGCAGTTTAGGAAACACTGCATAGAGTCCCAACTCCATGGCAACCTAGTGCTCAATAAAATTGATATCAGTTATTAAAGTCCCTACTTTTCATTGCATACAAATCAGGTAGTTCTATCTCAGCAAATGTAAATGAACACATGGATGTGGCATGTCCACTGCAGAAGGCTTAAATGTTTCTGATTCTTTCTTCTCCAAGGTTGGGTGATGCAAAGTGAGGGTAGATGGTCTCAGAGATGTGACATGGTCACTGTGACCAAAGAAAACAGTGTGAGAATGTATATCTAGGCTTTCAATACCCTGCACTTGAATTGTTTTTTCTGTGTTGACTTGTAAGTCAATAAGAAACAACTGGAATCAGCCAATTTGTAAATAAACACAGAATCAGGAAAAGTACAGAGGATGATGACATGAGGCAGCAGGGATCCAGCTCGTTGTGCAGGAGCAAGATAGAGTGACAACTCAAAAAGCTGTGTGAGTTATAATGCTCCAGGAGCTATGTGAGCACAAGAGGATTCTCAGACTCAAGATGCTATTGTGTGGCTTTAATAAATGTATTTAGGTCCTTACTATTCTGGGGGTCCACATGTAAAAGGTATGAATGGCGCACAGCATAGACAGCATAGAAATGTGTTTTGTGAGCTACAACACAAAGAAAATGGAGCTGTGGCTCTCAGAGCTTTTAGATAATTTGGCAAATGTTTCTTGTGCACTTACTGTGTGCTCAGCATTGAGCCCAGGGCTGTGATAGGCATGACACATGTTTTGTGTTATACACCAGCCAGACAGCTGCCCTGTATTTCTCAGAGCCAAGCTGAAGCTGGCTTTCAGTTTCTCGGTGTAGCAGGCAGATATAAGCAGCTTTCTAGCGTTCTGGGCGTTCACACTCTTTTAAGGGGCCAACTCTATCCCTCAACCTGGAGAGATTAAAATGCCAACTAATTGCTGCAGATCACTGATTTCTAGTTCAACACTTGAAAAAAATTACTGAAGACCATTGACACACTTGAGATATGTGCCTAACCCCGCGAATGAATAGTGTGTGGGAGACAGCATCAGGGAAATGAGCCAGATATGGGCTCTGGAGTCCCTAGACCTGATTTCAGAGTGTAATTTTTGTCACTTCTTGCCCCCTCTGAGCCATAGTTTTCTCCTCTCCAAAAGAGAGATCATTCTTCTTACCTAATTAGGTTTACATAATTATTAATAAAATACAAATACATATGGCACAGTACTGGCCCATCATAGGGACTTAGGAAATAGAAAATGCTCCTTTCTGCTCCTTGTCCTCATATCCTGAGCCTTCCTAAAATATAATCTCATTTCTGGTTAAACCTCTAAGTCAAGCATATAGTACATTTTGGTTTACACGTTCCTAGAGGGCAAACTGCTTGGGGAGAAGCCCTGTGTCAGAGTTCACTGCAAACTGAGAAAATATTCGAGTTCTCAAAAACAGAACTCATCATCTTCCCAGGGGCTTGTCATAGCCCCTGAAGTCCTTCCAGGAAGCAGAGCCTGACACAAGGGTTTGTGAGCAAGTAGCTTATTTTCGGAAGTGATTTCAGGGAACTGGAGTAGGGGACTGGGAAGGGGGAAAGAAAGAAAGAAGGCAAATCAATACCTACAAAGTTGTATGATCAAATTTGGTGGCAGTTGTGGGAAACTGGAGCCTGATCCTCCTGGGACTCTCTGACAGCCATGAAGAATGAATCTCATGATTGCCTACTCAAGGGACACGATGGGGATAGGCATCCACAAGCTCCCATCCTTGGCTGGTCAAGGATCAACTCCAGGTGTTAACTCCCTCACACTGCCAGGTTCGCACAAGTGCTGGGTGATTCTCATAGATGTCCCAGGCCAGGCGTCTGAGAAGCCCCTGGCAATCATGCAGCAGAAGTGAGGTGTACTCAGGAAAACTGGAGTAAAATGTGAGGTCCAGAGAACATGAAATGGACATAAGCCACATCCAGCACAGGGCTCTGTCAGCAGAAAAGTGAGCAAGTCTGCTTCTCCTTTCAAACCTTTTACAAAAGTAGCCACTGGAATATTCTTCAATTGCTTCCATGTGGCTTTGGGAAGCCTCACTGTTCTCTTGGTTTTCTGAACTCTAATTGCATGTACAGGCTCAGTAACTTGGCACTTCGTGACATATCTCTTCCTTGTCCTTCAATGTGTTTCTATGTTTTAATTGTGTCCCGCTTCCCCATGAAAGACATCAGTTTCTTTGGGTAGCTGGGGATGGAGTCTTTAAATTCCGTTTTATCCTATCAACCCCTAACAGTGCTCTGCAAAAACCTGTTGACTTGAGCTCACTTGGTAGATGATAAATCCTTTCTCTCTATGCACAATTATCTTTTCAAAGGCCTGTGGAGTCTTCCTACTCCCTAACTATATTGAGACCCTCCCAATTAATGGGGCTTGGAAAGCAGTATTTTTAATGAGGAGCAGGGAGCAGGGAGCACAATGCCAGTGCCTCAGGGTGTTGTAAGATTTTCAGCAGCGATTCATTCTGCACTCTTTGTATTTGGTTTCATTCCGATTGCTTCACAGCCAGTAGCACTCAGAAGGGACATATATTTAGACTAAACTCTAAGCCTCTTACTGAAACTTTCTGTATATAATGAAACACAAATGTGCTGGTCCTTTTTCTGCCTAACCTTTTCCCTTTCTACTGAAGTCCTTGCCAGCTGTAGATACTGTATGGTTATGAGTGGCGACTAGGGCCTGCAATGGGTCAGCAGGGGACTAGTATTCACCAAATTCTTTTATTATTTATTTATTTATTTATTTATTTTTTTTTTTTTTGAGACAAGGTCTCACTCTGTCGCCCAGGCTGGAATGCAATGACATGATCTTGGCTCACTGCAACCTCTGCCTCCAGGATTCAAGCGATTCTTGTGCCTCAGCCTCCCAAGCAGCTGGGACTACAGGAGCCTGCCACCACGCCCAGCTAAATTTTTGTATTTTTAGTAGAGACGAGGTTTCACCGTGTTGGCTAGGCTGGTCTCGAATTCCTGACCTCAAGTGATCTGCCTGCCTCGGCCTCTCAAAGTGCTGGGATTACAGGCATGAGCCACCATGCCCGACCCCGAATTCTTTTAGGTGACAAGGTATCCAGGTTACCTTCACTCTTTCTTACTGTGAACCTGGAGCCACTTATATGAGTTACTTCTGGCTGCCACATTCAGTGGGGCAGCTTGTGTACCGCACGACTCCCAGGAGGCATTCACATCACAGTCAGTATGAATGTGCTTCCTGGAGGAGCGCAGTGAGTAAGTTGTGTAGCCACAAATAGTGACCCTATCTGAGGCCCCATCCCAGTTCTCCTGAATCAGAATCTCTAGCGGGAGCACCCAGGAATCTACATCTTCACAAATCTCACAGGTTCCTATTAACACTAAAGTTTGAAAATCACTGCTCAGGGATAGGTTTTGAGAAAAAGATACATCAGAAGAAAAGAAATGTGGGAAATTATCTCAGCATCTATGCTGTCCCTGGATCCTTTGCTTTCCAGGCATAAATGTACACAATGGGTTTCATGGATAACTCAGTGAATCATTGCCGTTCAGAGTATGATGGCCCTGCTAGTGATCTGGTCATCTTTTCATCTCTTTCCAAGCAGGCCTCTCTTGTTTTATTTTCTGAGAGCTTTTATATTCAAAAATTTTAAGAGAGAAGTTCTATCAGGGCACTCCATATTGAATGGTGGCCCCCATTGGGTAGCATCTAAAGCAGAGTTATCTCCTTGGCAACTGGCCTTACTCATTTTCTGTTTACTTGTATGTGGCTCCCTTTGGCTTGGATCCTCACCTTTAATTCAGTGAACATTAGCTATGGCATCTTAAGAAAGGACTACCTATGATCGCTTTTCTCTGAAGGGAGCTATGGGCATGGTCAGCACACACCATCGCAGATACCATGTCCCATAATAATAAGAGCTAGTATGTGTTGCACCAGGCATTTTTTCTAAGTACCTCAAAAACAACTCTTTGTAATAGATGTTTTGTTATCCTCATTTTAGAGATTAAAAAATTGAGGCATGGCCGGGCGCGGTGGCTCATGCCTGTAATCCCAGAACTTTGCGAGGCTGAGATGGGCAGATCATGAGGTCAGGAGATCGAGACCATCCTGGCTAATATGGTGAAACCCCATCTCTACTAAAAATACAAAAAAATTAGCTGGGCGTGGTGGCGGGTGCCTGTAGTCCCAGCTACTCAGGAGGCTGAGGCAGGAGAATGGTGTGAACCTGGGAGGTGGAGGTTGCAGTGAGCTGAGATAGCACCACTGCACTCCAGCCTGGGCGACAGAGCGAGACTCCGTCTCAAAAAAAAAAAAAAAAAAAAAAAAATTGAGGCATAGAGCTTGACCAATAGTTCAGAAATGGTCCCACAACTGGAACCCATATAAGCTCCAAGCTGCTGTTATTTATGACCACTGGGGTCATGGCAAAAGATCAGTGTGTGGGGTGTGTGCGTGGGGGTGGGGGCAAAAGATTGTGTGCGTATGCATGAATGTGTGTGCATGTATGCATGTGTGCTGGGGTAGGACAGGGATAAGAGGGAGAGTGCAAGGCACAACTTAGGTCAGAAAGGCAAGAACATGCGGAAGCCTTCATTGGTGCATGTTGGGGGAAGGAGTTGGGAGACAATGACGGGTGCCACAAAGCCTCAAGACAGAGCTGAGGTTGCCTTGAGGGCCAGACAGGATTCTAGCAAGAGACTCTGGTGAGTTGTTCTTACTCCTTTGCTGACTTCTTATAAAGGATTAAAAATGGCATCTGACTGTCCATGGTTCCATTGAAAAATAATGCCACATTAAACACCTTCCTATGGAGCCATAACCTCTGTTCTAGCCAATACCCTCCATGGCCTGGTTCTACTTGATGGACAAGCCCTGAGAATTTAGGGTTAAACAGGAGTGGATATGAGTGTGTTTAAGGAAAGAAAATGAGGAGGGTTGTACTCACGTTGCCAAGGAGCATAAAGTTTGCAGTAGCAGTGGAAGACTGGAAGACTACCCTACCCTGAAGACCACGGTTAGGATCCAGGCCTAGAGCTGCTACTAAGCATACAATCCAATCTCCGCTAAAGATGGGGCAATTATTCCAGTAATTCAGGAGGGGAGCTGTTGAATTACTAAAATAATTACCTCCACTTTATTTCTTTTCTTTTTTGTATTTAGAGAGAGATTTTGTCGCTTCCTTCAATGTGTGCCACATCACTAGCCTTGTGCTGCCTCCTAAGTCCTTAGATTTTTTTGAGCAAGACACAATAGTCGGTGAAATATCCTTTACCTGGGCCTGTGTGGGCCTTGGCAAGATCTCCTTGGGGATTCTGAAACTAAACTTTTTCACCTTCCTTAGCTAGTTTTCTTCAATCAATGGTTTAGAAACTAACAAGGGGCCAGGTGTGGTGGCTCACGTATTTAATCCCAGCACTTTGGTAGGCCAAGGCAGGCAGATCACCTGAGGTCAGAAATTCAAGACCAGCCTGGGCAACATGGTGGAACCCCATCTCTACTAAAAATACAAAAATTAGCCAGGCGTGGTGGCACATACCTGTAATCCCAGCTCCTGGGGAGGCCGAGGCAGGAGAACTGCTTGAACCTCAGGGGGTGGAGGTTGCAGTGAGCCAAGATTGCACCACTGCACTCCAGCCTGGGTGACAGAGTGAGACTCTGTCTCACAAAGAAAAAAAAAAAAAAAGAAAGAAAAGAAAAAGGAAAGAGAAGAAAAGAAAAGAAAGAAACTAACAAGGGATACTTGGTTTAAGTAGAAGAAAATGGCTATTTAGTGTCTCATGTTATTCCCAAGTCACAATTGGTTTCTTGTTGACTAGAAATGATTTGGCATAGTCCTGACTGAAGGCAGGGGGATGAACAGGATGACCTTTGATCTCCCAAATTCTGAGCAGGCAGCTGGGCTGTGCAAGGTGTAGATTCTGCCCAATACTTGGCACACTGTGTGAATTGGATACTTAAATAATCCAAATAGATTTTGGTGCTCAGAGCAGACTTTGAAGGAGGGGGCCATAGTTCTCTGGGTCAGTTGTTCCTCTGGGAAATACTCACAAAGATGTTCTCTGTCTTAGGCAGAATGATTACTCCAGAGACCTTAGGAGTTTCAAGACAGCTGAATGCAAGATAAGAAAGGGTATCTTGGAGAAGATAGACTGTTCATCCCCACTGGGACTCTTGGGTATAGCACATTATTGACTTCGAGGCAAGAGGCCATGAAAGTGCCTTTCCTTAAGACAGCAAACTCTCTGTTTTCTGAAGTGAATGGAAAAAAGGGATGTTTTTGTTCCCTATATCAGTTTCCAGAAATGAGTATATTGCACAGAGTACTTCAAACTGTGATGCTACCAAATATAATTTACTGTTACTTAGATGATTTGGAAGCCCCTCTGGGATCCTGTCAATAGTCAGAAAAAAAAGGCTTTCTTGTTATAACATATTCTAAACCAATCATGCAATCAATTGGAACTTACAATTTACATGTAACTGTCAAGGGATTATACCAGTTATGTGGGGAATATAAAGAGATAAAAGCTGTGGACACATTGATTGCAAACAGAGTTACATCTACGTGGGTTCTTTGTCGGAGCTTAAGACTAGAACTCAGTATTTGGCGCTTGTGATGGGTTTAGTAGATCTGCCCCCAGTGTCCACTTCACTTGCCTTCTAATATGCCTTCCTGCACTGCCGAGGCTGGAGAACCAAACACCACATTTCCTGCACACCCCCGCCCTCAGGATTCTGGATGTGATTTAAATCCAGCCATTATGTTGCACTGGTGCAAGGTGAGGAAGGCAAAAATGAGGCAGAGGCCATGCTTTTGCTGTGTCTGCTTTTTCTTTTGGAATTGCTTGTGGAGGCATTTGCATTTTCTATGGCAGTGTTAGCAGAAGTTTGTTCGTGTCAAGAGGTGAGTCACAGAGATCTCCTTCTGCAGGTGAGGATTAAAGCATGTCTGCTATGACGTGGAGACAGTGTCTGTCCATGAAAGCTTCCACACTATGGTGGCTTCCTGACTTTGGCAGTCTATGGTTTAGGACGTGGTGGTTTCCTAATCTTGGGTGACCCAAGAGCTTCCTTGTGACCCAATTCTACAACATGACATTGGGAGCCATTTCTGAAATCTCAAACTTAGTCTGTTTTCTTGGCTCTCCCAATAATTCAGTGAGCTTTTTAATGCTCTGTAATCCCTTCATGCTTAAACTTGCTAGAATGGCTTAAGTTCTCTGCAATAGGACCCTGACTATGACTGTTACTGGTGCCAGGAGGGTTACAGACAACATATTCTAAAGAAACTGGAAACCTGGATTTGTGTTTTCTGACCTGATTGGGTTTGAAAGGAACAATGATGAGGTTAGCATTAGAATATGGAATGCTTGCAGTGCTTGACATGCAGTGGCAAAATAGTTACTTAAAATATCACCCACTGGTCACTTGGAATGAAGTGCCCAGTGAAGACAAGGCTTTAGTGGACTGAGTGCCTGCTAATCATTATGGAGAAAATGAGGAAAACAAGGACTGTGGATTTGGATGGCTGTCTCTGCCTGCACTGGAGAGCTTTAAGAAAGAAAACTATATGCTAAGAATTTTAAAGTTTTTAGTATGAGGCATGATCTGAGGACCAAGGAGCTTCTATGACTTTCTAGAAGAATCATTTATTTCATGTAGCCACAGGGCTGATGCATTCTATCGTCACATGCAGTTTGATCCTGTGGGCTGATGATAAAAGATGGTCTGAACTCACAGCATCACTAGGTCACTTACATGAAAGTTTGGGTATTGATTGGGAAGGGGTGAGACCCTAAGAAGTGAAATGGAGCCATTTGGGCGAGTTCAACTGAACCTGAGTATACAAGTCCTCTGAATTCCATCAAACTTCCCTTGTCAGTAGACTCATCTTCTCCTCCTCTGTGTGATGAGGCTGGTCTATCCTTCCTTAGAGACTCTGGAATGGTCTTGCTGAAGTGGTTTCCACGCAAGGGGCTGCAAGATTTCTTCCTGTTCTCACCTCCCACCATTCATTGCTCTAGACCTATAATTAGAGTCAAACCCCAGCACACTCCAAAAGGACAATGCCTATCTTAAGAAGCAAAAGTTTACACACTCAAAGAACTGCAAGATTTTGCCCATTTTATATCAGCAAAAACCTGGGGAATAGGTGTGGGAGTGGATTAGAAGAATCTAGGCCACAGAGGAAGACGCAAACTTTCAAATCTGGCTTGATTTATTGGTATAAGTTCATTGTTCTCGTTGATAAAGATGGGAATGGTTGTAACTTGGTCTGTCTGATTGACTGGAAACAGGACCCCAAGGTGTCATACTTGCAAGGAAATTGAGGTGTCAGAAATTCATGATATAGCATAGGGGAAGAGATCCAAACATTTAGGAGGAAGAACTATTGGAATGGATATTTTGTGTATGACCCAGTCACTTGCCAAGGATGCTCTTTTCACCAAGGCATTGAGAACACAATTGTGAGAAACAAATTCTTGAAAAGTATTGCAGTGAAGTCATCTGTAGGCCAGGAGTGAAGGTAGAAAATGCTGCTATTGAAATGGGCATTTTGATATTAAAGGGTGTGTTGAGATGCTGGAGTGGCAGAGGCCAAGTAGAAATTCTTGAATGCCAGAAGCAGGGTGGAAACAGCTACTGGCAACAGGATGGGAGTGGCAAGCTGACCTTTGTTGTAAGTTAATTGGTCATTGAGTTTCTAGGAATGAGTAGATGGCCAGTCTATCAGGATCAATTTAATAAAAAATACTGTAGATCTGGAAAACATAGGCCCAACTTCACCCAATTTCTAGACTAAGAAGTTTATAAACCTAGGGCCATTGAATGAAGAGGAAGCCAGGATCCTGAGATCCTACTAAGAGAATGTACTGTAAATCTTCCTCCTAACCTTTCTCAAAGAAACTTGTAGCAATTTAACAACTCAACTGTGCATTGGGAAAAGGGAAAAACCGAGACTTTTGAGGGCTTATTGAATTCTAATTTTTATTAACATTAATCCCCTGAGACCAAACATATCATTGTGGTTCTCTAGAGGTTACGAGTAGAATTCTTGTCTGATTTTATCTCTCAGTGATGTGATCCTAGAGGGTTTGTGAAGTCATCTTGTGATTATTTTCTCAACTCCTGAATGCACAGTTGGAGTACACATTTCAGCACCTGGAGAATGGTTTTGGGGAGTAAAGGTTACTAACTGTCAAGGGTCCAGTGGAAGCTGCAACTACCTCATCTATCAAAATGGTAACACCACCCCTTCCTAGAAAAAATACAACAACCTCAAGGAAATAACAGAAAGGCAGGGATGACGATTCTTCTTGTATCTGCATTAAACTCACGTATTTGGTCCTTACAGAAAAACTATGGGTCTTGGAGATTGACAGTAGATTACTGTAAACTTTCTCAGACAGTGACTCCAATTTTGCTGTTTCACATGTCAGATTAATATATAGTTTCTGGAACCTGGTATGGAGCCATAAATTTGGCAAATACTATTTTTCCTGTTCTAGTTAGTACAGATACGAGAATCAGTTGTCTTTTACTTCACAGAGATGTAGTGCATTATCCCTATCTTATCTCTGAGCTGTGTCAGCTGTCAGGTTCTCAGTCACATTTTTAGTTTGCAGGGACATTGATCATCACACCATGCTATAGAACATCATGCTGGTTCACTACATTAATGACATCATTCTATCGGGCCTGGTGAAAGAAGCAGCATGTGCTCTTGGTAAGATGCATACATGACAGAGGATATTTAAAAAATCATAGGAACATAAGGACCCATCACCTCAGTAAAGTTGATAGAGGACCAGTGGCCTGGAGCATTTTGGGATACCCCATCCAAAGTGAAAGACTAGGGTGAAACCCCGTCTCTACTAAAAATACAAAAATTAACTGGGCATGGTGGTGCGCACGTGTAGTCCCAGCTACTTGGGAGTCTGAGGCAGAAGAATTGCAGTAAACCGAGATTGCACCACTGCACTCCAGCCTGGTGACAGAGCGAGACTCCCCCCCCCGCCAAAAAAAAAAACTAGTTCCTGCACCTTCCACTGTGAAAGAGGCACAAGCTTGGCAGATCTCTTTTGGCTTTTGGAGACATACCACATTTGGATGTGCTGCTTGGACCCATTTACTGAGCTACCTGTATGGCTACCAACTTGAAATAGGGCCCAGAATATTAAAAGGCTTTTCAGATGGTCCATACTGCAGAGCAAGCAGTGCTACCACTTGGCCCTAATAACCCAGCTGATCTAATAGTGGCTGAAGTGTCTGTATCAGATGAGGATGGTGCATGGAACCTGTAGCAAGCCCCTCTAGGAGAATTACAGTGTGGTTCCTTGGGGTTGTGGAGCAAAGCTATGCCCTATTTGTCAGTTGACTATTCTCCCTTTGAGAAACAGTCCTGGTTTCCTTTTCATGAGCTGGGTGTTAGTTGATTAACTATGCTATAAGAATAGGTCTTCTCATTCTTCATTTTTCACTGTTACATGGTCCTGAAGACACAGTGTATTGTCTGAGCCGGGAGGGGAGGCTCACGCTTGTTAGGGCATCACCTGCTGCATCACCCTCTCCCTCAATCAACAACTATAGATTCCTCGGAGGGCCCAATGAATAAGTTATCTGAAAAAGAAAAAAAAATCGATCCTGGTTTGTGGATGCACCTGCGTGACATTCTTGTGTCAGCTGGAAGTTAACTGATGTAGCATTATAGCACCACTCAGTGGTGATCTTGAAGTGGGGGAAAGAAAACCTCTCAATGGGCAGAACTTGTCAATGTTGCTTGAACATAAAGATGTTCAGAGGTCCAGGTCAACACAGATTCACTGGTAATGGCTAATGGGCAGTGGATTAGCTGGTAATCAGAAATTTGGAAGGCAAAAGATTGGAATATTGGTGTCAAGAAAGAGTGCAGAAGTCGTATGTGACTAGAACTTACAGGATGGGCACAGAATATAAGGATATGCATGACCTATATGTTTGTTCACAATAACCATGTATTGATGAGAAATTGCTGAAAAGTAAATTGGACACATTGACCTGTTTTGTGAATGTCTGTAAGCCTCTTTCCCCAGTCTGATGGGTTGTTTCCTCACAATTAGATTCAGGGGATGCACTTTTGGCAGGAATACCACCCAACCAATGTTGTGTTTTTCTCAATGGAAAACATCAGGATGCACATGATGCCAGTTTGTCTCATTGGATTGGAATTTGAGATTGCCATTGAACATTTTGGAGAAATTGTGTTGATGAACCAACAGGCAAAAGAGGGGTCACTACTCTGTCAGCAGGGTGATTAATCCCAATTATCAAGGGGAAATAGGATTGCTGTTATATAACAGGACTAAGAAAGAGTATTTTTGGAACCCAAGGGATCTTGTGGGGCACCTCAAAGTAATGTCATGCCCACTGGTAAAAGTTACCTTATATTAGTATTATATATTTAATTTACATATTTAATATTAACTTTTAATGGAAGACTACTGAAATCTGGTATAATCAGGATTACCAGGGGCTCAGAGCCACTAGGAATCAAGATTTGGGTGACTCCACCAGATAAGTAGCCTGGCCCAGCTATGGGGCTGACTGAGACAAAAGTAACTTATAACGGGTTGTGGAGGAAAAAAATTATAAGTGCCGACTACAGCCTTGTGACAGTAACTAGAACTATCATAAACATCAACATTTTCTTCCTTTCTCTGTTATGTATATTTTTAATATATTGACCATTTTCCTCTTCTCCTTTCCCTCATCCTCACAATTTTGTAAATGGCCTACTGATGTTGGTTAACTTTATGAGGTAATTTATATCTTACAGAATGTCATATAAATGGGATTTATGGTGGGGTTGTGACTGAGCTAGAGAAGAAATGAGTATCATCCAAAGATAGATGCAGAGACTTAGAGGACTTTGGATCTCTCCTTTTGAAGGGAAGTGAGTGCTTTTTTTTTTTTTTTGGTACAAGGGACAGTTAGGAACTTTGAATACAGGCAGAAAGTAAGCATGTATGTTGAAAAGCCAGAGGAACAGTCTATGGAATTTATTGTGGATTGGTGATCAATATCCACTCAAGCTTTCTTCTAGAGAATTTTCTTCAACTACAAAAGTTAGAGAGTAAAAAAAATTATTTTTCCCAGACTCTCTTGCAGCTAAGGTTTTGAATGCCATTTAAGTTGAGCCAGTTAAACATATTTTTACAAGATCTGGACAGCAGAAGTGAGGTGGAAGCTGTACTTTTGCTGCTCTGGCTTTTTTTTTCTGGAAAGCACAGTCATGGAGGGATTTTTTTTTTCAGCATTAACATAGATACCAGTGTCTGATAGCTGAGTTGATGAGCGCTAAGAAGCTCGCCATGGGCATTCCTTCTGCTAGTGTGTGTCACGGCAGGCAGGTGTGACTTTCTGATATGGCAGCTTTTGCATTGTTGCAGCTTCCCCATCGTAGTGGGGGTAGTATGATTCCAGAGCCAGCTGCTTCCTGATCACACCACACAAGAGGTAGAAGCTCCAAGGTAACCATTTGTACCTTGTGGCTTTTGTTCCTGAAAGCATGGCTTGGAGGCTATTTCTTTAACTCTCTCAATGATTCAGTAAGCCATTTAATATCCTATAATAAATATTTTTCCTGCTTAAACTAGCTACAGTGGATTCAGTTCTTTGCAAGTCAACTCTGATCAATGTAGAGCTTTAGGGACCCAATGTCCTGTGCCAACATTTTATATGAGAAACAAACAAGATTCAAGTACGGTTTCTCCACAGTCGATCATGGTTATGTCCTCATTGTTATGGAGAGAAATCTGTCAACAATTATATGTCAGTTTATATCTTTTACTGTTCTTTCATCAGTCTTTGATAGGAAACAGTTATGGCCTGAAGAGCATGAGACTAAAAACTGTCGAGACACTGAGGAGTTAATGACAGTGCTCAAACTCACCTGCACGTTACAATTGTCAGGGGAGCTTTTAAAATTCCTAATTTTGGGGCAGTCTCCAGAACAATTAAGCCAGACTTTCTGGATCTGGGTCCCAGGATTCAGTGTTTTGAAAGATTCCCAAGGAATTCCAATGTGCAGCCAAAGTTGGAGAACCACTGCCATCTGGGAAGAGAGAGGTGAACTCTCCGGTTATGTATGAGTTGCAGTTCGGGAGAAATAGCATACTAGTAAGGTAGTAATTTACTATTTTACAGTGAGAAATTAGAAATTGGGCTAAAATCAGCACTGTGTTGGCAGAGCTGAGTTCCTTTCTGGAGACTCTACGGGAGAATCTGTTTTCTTGCCTTTTCTGATTTCTAGAGGCTCCCTGCCATCATCAAAGCCAGCAAAGGCTAGTTGAGTCTTTCTGGCAATGCCATCTCTCTGGTTCTGACTTTCCTGCCTCCTTCTTCCACTTTTAAGGACCCTGTCATTACATTGGGCCCACTGAGAAAACCCCAGATAATGTCCCGTTTCAAAATCAGTTGATTAACAACTTAATTTCACTTGCACCTTGAATTCCCTCTGGCCATGTAACCTAACATATGCATATGTTCCAGGGGTTAGGATGTGGATATGTTTGGGGGGCCATTATTCTACTTATCCTGAGATAATGAAGGACAAGGACACTGGGGAAGAGGTACCCTAGTGGATTCCTCCCACACAGTTTTGTAATCAGAAGAGGCAATTGGAAGGTTCATTGCACTCAAAAATCATTATGCTATTAATTCAGATGTGATAGGAAGCCTGGTAAATTTATAGTTCTGTAAGAAGTAGGGTTAGCCAAGCCAGAATAGATTGCTAAGAAATTGGGTAAATTTGTGATTTGTGCCTTGCCACGGTCACCTATTTGCAAAGTCATATTTTAATGATTAGAAACTTCTTTGCAGTCACCCGGATGCCTGGTTACAGATGATGGGAGAATGCAAACATGCAAATCTTCCAGTTTGCTGATCTGTAGCCTCATGGCAGGGACCAGGAGGGGCCTACAGCACATAGGTGGTCCTGCTAGCTAATTGTTTTTCTTTTTTAAAGAGTGATTCAATATTAACCATCCTAAATTGAAAATTATTCTTTTGGCAGATGTCCTCCAAAATGGATTGCCTCATATCTAGTACCCGCCTGCTGCAGGCTTCTTCATCTAGTTCCTCTGGGGGCACATTGTGCAGCTAATTCATCCAGGCAGATTCACTGGGAAGCTGTTGCTCATGAGGGTATTTCTGAGACTTTTTTTTGTGACCTTGCTGTATGACTGGTAAGACGTGACTTAGTATTTTCCATGCCAAGAATATCAGAGCCATGACCCATGGTATAGAATGCCGCAAGCTTAGCCTTCATTTGTTGCCATGCTAGAGCAGACTCTGTTTCTCCAGGAAATTCCTGGTTTTGCTCGTGGGAGACCCTGCAGATGCTCACTTTGCCACTTGCTGATCTGATCTCAAGAGCATCTGGATCTGCCTTAACCAGCATCTCAGGCTCCCTACGCACTGAGTTCTTGACTGGAAACTAGTAATCTGTATTTCCCTGGGGCCACACTAAAGGGGGATGAAGGGCGGAGTTAAGTTGCAATAACAAGACCAAAGTTGGGTATCTCTGGCTCACTGGCTGTCTCTGTCTAGACTCTCAGGCTTTTCAACCTCCCCTCTGTGTGCTCCACCCTGCAGTCCTCCTGATGATTCCAGAGGCTACTGCTGTTTCCTTCTCTCCAATCCCCAGGTTGGCCTCCTGGGCCCTGGCTCCCAGGTTGCTGCTCAGGCTGCCTGGATACTTCTCTCTCCTGCTAAATTTCAGTCACAGTGGGCTTTTCTCAGTCTCAACTTTCTATTTTTATTTATTTTGCCCCTGTTGCTGCTGATTCTTTATTCTAACTTACAATAGTATTGTATGTGTTCTTGTTGAAAAGCTCTTCAAATTCTCCGTGGACCAATACAGGACACAAATAAGCAAACAAGAATATTAATGTTGGTGTCCCTCTCTCCAGCAAAAGATTGGTGATGAGCATCATCAATTTATTTTAATACAGCACATTGAAAGGGCAGGCGTGGTGGTGCAGATTTCACTCATTTCACTATGGCAATCAAGGGAGGTCTTGGTTGCTGACCAGGAAAGGAAAGCTATACCCAATCAGGCACACTTTCCAGATATTCCAGATAGGTAAATGGTCCATGAAACCATAAAACCAGAAATGAATCTCAGGGATGAAGAGTGGAAAAAAATCATCACCTGGGTCTTTCATTTTTGTAAAGGAAAGAAAATAAATAGAGCTAACTGCATTTCCACAGTTGGAAAATGTTTTCTGACATAGATAAAAAGTATAACAATTTTAGGTCAATTGGAGGCATTAACAATCAGATAAAATGGTCATTTTGGATTATGCATCCAGGGTAGAAGTGATCCTGCTGGAAACTTGTGACACTTGTCTGTCTGATTGTTGGTCTCTCTTTTTCTTCTTCTCTTTCTCTCCCTCCTCACCTCTTACTGTGCATTCTTTCTCATATCTTTTCCTCCCTTTGCCTACTACTGGGTGGAGTTTCCATGTGGGCCCCACTGTTGTGCTAAGAATAGCACTAGCTGCTATTTATCAAGCCTTTACCACTTGCCAGGCACTGTGCAGAGCACCCTAGATACATTACCTCACTTATTCCGCCCAACAGCCCTCCAGGAGGATGGGCATATTTGTGTAATGAACCCGGTCTGACATGGTGTTTAATTGCTTTATTATGTTCTTTGTCAGCACTCCAAATAATAAAGTTTATTGGTATTCTCAACTTTTTCATGCTTGACTTAAAATATATTGTAAATATTATGTTGGCCACTTGAACTAGCAGGCAGATTATGGGGAATTGGAGTTATGCTTTATTATTATTATTATTATTATTATTATTATTTATCCTTTCCCTGAGCAGTAATTACTGGCGGTAATGAAAGTTCTGGGAGCTGTTGTTTCATATTGAAATTTAACTGCTTCCTTCCCCAAAGTAAAATAGATACTGGTGAGATGGAGCCAGGATGAGTAAGGGCATAAGATGTAGGAAGGTGTTAAGTTTTGAACTCAACTTCTCCTTATCGGCTCAATATTAAGCTTCGTTTTCAATGCATAATTACATGAGAAAACGAAAGTGCCAAATCTCTACACTGTACATTCCCCAGGTAAGAACTTCCAGGTTGTCTCTGGAAAATCCAGCCTTTTCAGTGGGAAATCAGGAGAGGAAGGTTGGTCAGTGGAGGCTGGGGTTTCTGTTTTGGTTTTTTCTTCCTCCTGGAGTGTACATTACCTCTACTTTGCTCACCGTCCTAGTGAACTCACCTGTGTACAGAGTTCTCCAGAGTTCTTCTGCTTCCCAGGTAAAGCTCTGAAGATTGCTTTCAAAGTCAGAATCTTTGGGGCTCCTGGGACTGGCACATGGTCCACCGCCAGGCAGCCCAGTTTCCACATGGGGACATGGAGCCAACTGGAGCGCACTGAGGGAGCACAGCCTTGCATCAGATGCTAATGATCTTTCATCACGTGCTCTGACAATGAGGCTAGAACAACCATAGTTGAAACTGGTGCAACAGGATGGAAGAGGCTGGGAGCACTGGGAGTTAAGTTACCCTTGTGAAAGAGAAGACAGAAAGGAAGGTTAAAAACAATATCTTGAGGCACTGAATTTAAATTACCAGCTGCATATTTACCTGAGAACATCCCACTTTTTTCAGATGACCTTAAAGGGAGTATAATTAAGTAGAGGAAAGTGGTGAGGGATGTTAGAGATTCATCAGAATATTAACTTTTCCCAGTTGTAGTAACATGAACATGATCTTGACAGCAGTTTTGTTATTATTATTGTCATTAATTTTTGAAGGAAGCCTTCACTGTTTTTTCAAAAAACAAAACAAATTACTGGAGTGGGCTGAATAATAGCCCCTGAAGATACCAGATTCAAATCTCTGGAGCCTGTAAATGTTATGACATACTGAAAAAGTGTCATTGCAGGTGTAATGTAGAATCTCCAGGTGGAGAAATGATCCTGAATTATCCAGTGGGCCCTACATGTCACCACATTGCGATCCTTCTAAGTAGGAAGCAGAAGATCTGACACATGCAGGAGAGGGGAAGGCAATGTGACCATGGAGGCAGAGAGGAGAGTGATGTGGCCACAAGCCAAGGATTGTCGGCAGCTGCCAGTGGCTGAAGGGGCAATGAACGGATTCTCCTTTGGAGCCTCTGGAGGGAGAATGGCCCTGCTAACACCTGATTTTGGCCCAGTGATACTGATTTTGGACTTCTGCCCTCTAGAACTGTGAGGGAATACTTTTCTGTTGCTTTAAGCCATTTAATTTATGATGATTTGTTACAGCACCCACAGGAAACTAATGCATAGGTCTAACTTGAACCTAGTGAGTTAGATTACTTCAGGGAAACACAGTAAATTGTTAACAGGGCTTGTCAGGGGGGTGGGAGTGAGATGAAAGTGTGAAGGCAACTTCTATGGTTTACTTTTATATTTCCCTATTTTTCAAATCTTTTGCAAGAAAATGAATTCATATACTATTTTAAAAAACATATAAAATATGAGCAAAAAGATTTATTGTATCTCTTTAAAATAATTTAGAACAAGTAATGGCTGCAGAACCTTAAAGGGTTTCCAAGATACAGTCTTGATTATTTGAGATTGACATGAAGATGGCCCAGACTGTGCCACAACATAGCACTTGACACCAAATGTTAGACTCTAATGGACCGTGTGAGTCTTACCCAGTATGGCCATTTTATTATCAAATATCTATTTCAGATTTCAAACATGAATACAAGCTTCTCCTTTCTTTCCTTCCTTTCTCTTTTTCTCCTTTCTACAGCAAGTTCGGGACTGTGCTAGGTATGACCTGGGATAGAAAGAGCATATACTCAGCTTTTGCCTTCAAGAAAATTGGATATTGGCTTGGGAGATAAGATAAATGAAAAGGAAGCAGATAATCTGTTATAGAAGAGATAACACTGTAAGCCCAAATGTATGTGATTAAGTTCTAAAAGTGTAAACCAATAGGGAGTGCTGTGAGGTGTCACCACGGGCGCAGATTGCAGCAGATCTGACCATACAAGTGTAAATAAAACCCTATTGAATGCCCCCTCTCCCTCCCCAATTGTTCTGAGTGGTTGCTTCAAGATTTCTTCTCATCGTTCTCAAATTGTTACTGTGAGATTAACTGGCAAACATTTCTCCTTAACATAAGAAGTGTGAATGGAATCCTACCAAGTGATTTTGCCAATAGTTCCTATTCCTGCTGCAAACAGTGGTGTGCTCAGGCTTAAGCTGTAACATGTCCACACTCACCTGTCACTTGGGAATGCCTCTGTTGGAATGCAACATGCCCACTTATCACACAGCCGGCATGAGAGGCAGAGTGGAGTTTAACCAAGCATTCTGCCCCCAAAGTCTGCAGATGTAGCCAGTGCCTTCAGAAAAGGGAAGGGAAACTAACCCTGTTGAGTATCTACTATGTGCTAGGCATTCTGTTAAGCACTTTTACACACATCATTTAATCCTTGTGACAGTATTTAGAAATAGCTATCATTTCCCAGTTCTGTAGATGAGGAAGAAAAGGTAGGCTCAGAGAGGGTAGGTAAGTTGTCTAAGGTCACATAGCTGGTACATAGTAGTAGAGCTAGGGTGCAAACCCAAGATTTTCTGAGTCCAAAGCACATGCCTATTCCATCATTTCGGTAATAAGAATAAATGTCTTTCAAATGTAGTGGTGAGAGATGAATAAAAAGCCGTCCTTGGTGATCCTGGGGAGTCTACACCCTCTGCCTGCCTGGCTCCACATCAAGCTTGTGTTTGCCAGCACTTACACCCCTGCATTTCCCTCCAATCCCTGTCATCTCCCTTGTGGAGTCCTCTCCTCCTCTCCTACCCCTTGGTCCCCTTTTTCACCCATCCTTCAGCCATTTAATGATCTCATCTTTAATTCCTGTTTATAACTCCATGAGCTCCTCGATCACTGTCTCCTGAGATGTCCTTTTTGTCACTGGAACTTGTATTAAAGTGGTTTTGTAATGGGTATTTCTGTTTCTTTTGTCCTACTCTGAATTTCCTGAGGGGAGGGACTACATCTCTTTTATTCTTCTATGTTTCCCTCAGGTTCTGTGGTTATGCATTGGCAATTAGCAATTCTTTCTTTTCTTTTTTTTATATGGGATCTCGCTGTATTGCCCAGGCTGGTGTGCCTTGGCACAATCTTGGCTCACTGCAGCCTCCACCTCTTGGGCTCAAGTGATCCTCACCACTCAGTCTCTTGAGTAGCTGCTGGGACTACAGGCATGTGCTACCATGCCTGGCTAATTTTTTGTATTTTTTGGTAGAGACAGGGTTTCATCATGTTGGCCAGGCTATTCAAACTCCTGGGCTCCAGTGATCGGCCTGCCTCGGCTCCCAAAATGCTGGGATTACAGGCATGAACCACCATGCCTGGGCTAGCAATTATTTCTTGACTTGAATTGCTTTCTGGTTGCTCACAGAAGTCTGCTGCAACCTCTTCTCCCCAGCTTATTCCTTTTGTGCCACTTCACTCCCAATTCCCACCCTTCACTATCCATGACTCTGTCCTGAGCTCAGAGATAACTCAGTGAATAAAACCTTCCACCATGATGGCAATGTTCTGTATCCACGCTGTCCAACGTGGTAGCCACTAGCCACATGTGGATTTTGAGCCCTTGAAACATGGCTAGTGTGACTGAAGAACCGACTTTTTAGTTGCATGTTAAATATAATCAACCAATTAATTTAAGTAATTTATTTAAATAATATAGGTAAATTAATTTACATTTTAATAGCTCCTGCCATATTGGATCACATAGCTGTCCAAACATGGAAAAAACAAGCTCCTCCATCTGAAGCCCAAACTTGAGTACAGGCTTTTGCAAAATTCTGCAGAAGTATATTCTTAAGTTTACAGAAATGAAGTCTGATGGAAAGCTGTACAATTCATTTCCAAGCGTGTCGTGGCTCCCGTTTGTTCTCAAGTTCTCTTGAGCAAGTCATCATGCAGTCAGTCTGTGGACTCACGTGTAGATACCACCTGTTGTCTATAGGGTGGCAGCTCCATTAAAATAACATTCACATCTATAGGGGAACATGGGGGAGATGCCTAAGTGGTCTGTTATGGAATTGCCCTAAAATCCCTCCAAAGACATTGAGATGCTAACTAGAAAAAATTCCTTCTTTTTTCCCCCTCTTCATTTCTGTCAAATTTAATTTTCTTGTTTTCTTTTCCTGAAACTCTAGTAGCTGTCAAGAATGTATTGCTGGAAGCCAAATCTGTCATTTTATCTTCGGCAGTTGAAGAACTTTCATTTTTCTTTCTAGGAGTAATGCATTTCTACTTAGAGAACAGCTAAGTGAAAATGTACTCCTGAAACAAGATTTGTTCTGCAGGCTTCCTTGAATTTGTCAAAAAGACAAAAATCTTACCAGCTTCACTTTGTAATAATGCCCCAAAATTACTTGGAATCATCTTCCACCTACTTTTGTTGTCTCTATTATTTAATATGTGTAGTAGGGAAGAAGAAAATGAACACATTTACAATTTAAGGTTCTGCTTATACATGTGTTGTCAAAGCTAATTGTTTTAAACAAGGTGTTTATCTTTGATTAAAGTGATCAATGCCTATAAGTATAAAAGAAATGATAGTAGAGTTTCATGGTCTTTTTCATAACACAGTCCCATACTTAACACTTTGATGTGCTGACACTGATAATGAAGATACAAGGCCTGACTTAAGCAATAGTTAGCCTTCAAAATAGAAAGGTGAATGGTACATTCATTTCTGAAATTCCTGAGGTTTTTCCTTGCTCTACTCAGTTAGACAGAGAAGCATTAAAAAAAAAAAAATCCCCATTGCAGAGAAGGAAACTGAGACCACCAATCAATCAAAGGAAGGATTTTTACTTTCCCAAAACAACTGGGTATCAGCAATGTCAAATATTCAACATAACTTGTAAGCCCTCCTAGCACTACCTTCAAAGCATATAAGGCATCTCTTCAGGTCAGCCATTTGCTCCTGACACAGACCTGATGTCTACTGCTTGTGTAATTGATGTTAACAATGGATACTGAGAATTCCCCAAGAGAATTTTACTGTTTTCATTAAGTTGGTCAAGTAGAAAAGGTGACTACTATTGTCATCCCTGCCCTAACAATGTGATTAACATTTTATCTCTCTGGGTTCCTCTCCCCTCCTTACCCTTTATCCCTATCATGGGCAGACTCATATCATGATAATGTCATTGCTACACAGCTCAAGTTCACTGTCACCCAAGAGGGTCTCCTGGAGCTTACACATGACAGGCAATGGTATTAGAGGCGAAATATACAGAAGCAATGGCATTAGAAATATACAGAATGTATAAATAAATACACAGAAGCATTGGCATTAGAGATGAAATGTAAACTTTCCATAAACATTGTGAATGCCCGATTCAAGGAAAGTATGTTCTGTCCGAATCGGAAACACCTTTTAGCTACAGTGGTTCTGAGGAAGGTACCTCTGCGAGGATGTTAAAAAATATGTAAAGGTGTGTTTTTCATTGTCACAGCAACAAGGATGAAAAGGTGGAAAATTGGAAAGGGTGATGGGGATGGTAGAGGGGTGGGGACCTACCAGCATCTGGTGTCCAGGACTCGGGGATGTCAAATGCCTGCAATTCTCAGGGCATTCCCACCTTATGAATTGTCTCACCAAAAATGTCAGTAACACCTGTGCTGGGAAAGAATGGAAGGGGAAGTGCGCAGCACTCAAATAGTTGCTAACAATGGTCATTTGAAATTCACCATTTTACATACATATATATATACAATTTAAATTTATATATATATATACTTAAATTTATTTTTTTACTCTGTGCCAGGCACTGGGGTACAATGGTTTTTTTAAAAACCCACTTTTTGCCCTAAAGAAGCATATAGTTGGTGGGAGACAGACCACATTCTGCCATAATATCAGTAACCTGGGAGGCCAAGGGGAACAAAGAGGGGTCTGGAAAGGCTTCCTGAAACACCTGCTGCCTCCACTGAAGTAGGAGTTGGAGTCAACAAGGAGGTGGGCTGAGTGGTTTGGGGTGCGAGGGGACAGTTGGGGTAGGGAGGTGATGTTTCCAGATGAGGACCAGCATGTGTAACTAAGGCCTGGAGTTATGAGAGCACAGTGCCATGGGGGGCAAGTTTGTTCTGTGGCTATTTCCTTCCAACAGAGGCGAGGACTGCAAATCAGGATGGAGAGGGAAGCAGGGGTTCAGTAATCAGAGACCTTGACACTCCGTGCAGGAATTTATACTTTATCCTGGAGCCATGAGAAGCCACTGCAGAGTTTAAATTAAGGGAATGACAACCCATGTCAGGGATGGCACATTGAATTGATAGCTCTCTTAGTGTCAGTATTATTGTCCCTTGCCTTTAGACACTGGACAGGAAATCTGCTGAGAGTCACCTGAGAGTGATTGAGGCCTTTCTATTGACCTCTCCTTGAAGCTGCGCTACTGTGCAGCCACAAAGGCAGGACTGGCCTCACCAGCGTAGCCAGATCACTATCACTGTCATCAACCATCTGGCAAGGAAGTGCCTTCTACCAGCAGAGACTGCTCTGCCTTCGAGATCACAGGCTCATTGGGAGGCTGGAACTACATAACTCCAGCATCCCCTCCAGGAGAAGGATGGTTAAGGCCAAAGACTACAGAATCCAACTATCCAAGTTGGAATTCCAGTTTCACCATTTGTTGACTTCGTGACCTCGGGCGGATCACTTAACCTCAGTTTTTTTCATCTGTAGAATGAAGATAATGATAATAATGATCTCATAGGTTTTTGTAAAGATTAGATGAGATAATATATATAAGAACCCAGCACTTAATAATCACTCAATAAGCATTAGCTATTATTACAACAGAAGGCAAAGAGTCAAATTCAGCTCAAAAGTTAAGAGTGTGCCTTCTGGAGCTACAGTGTTGGGTTTAAAAATTTAGTCCCAAGACTTGTGGCCTTGGGCAACCTGCTTAAACTCACCCCACCTCATTTTCTTCATCAGTGAAACAGAGGGAAGATGATAGTCTTGACTTCAGAGGGCTGACATAGCTCGATTTTAACAGTGTACATCTCAGAACAACACCTGGCTCATAGTAGGCACTCCATAAATATTAGCTATTATTTCAATGGAGTAAGCCAGACAAAAAATGATAGAAAGGAAGTGGGACTCAAGACTTTGAAGGAATAGAGCGTGTCTTAAATAAAATGACAGAAGGAAGAAGGGAATCAACATTTGGATGCTTAATAGGTATGCGGAACTTAACATCCAAGAAGTTGTTTTGAGAGTTAAATAAGATACCCCAATGCCCAGTGTAGATTGTTTTCTTATCCCAATTTTGCAGCTGAGTCTTACAGAGTTTAGATAGTTTACCCGGGATCACATGTTAGGCTGTGGACACTGGCTGCATCCGACTCTAAATCCTTGATCTTTCCCTCCAGCTTGCTGAGTCCAGCTGCATGGAGAAGGTAGGTGGTCCAGGAGAGGAGGGGGACGAGGAATCAATTCTGCTGGAGTCGTCGGGGTTGGTGCCTGGTTCCCAGGTGCATACTTTTAAGTTCAAGATGCTGGGGTGCTGGCCTCTCAGTGACCACCAGATGTCAGTGCTAACAAGAGATTCCTCTACTTGGTTGTTTCCAGAGCTAGGTGCCAGGGCACGCTTATTCATTTGGCAAGCAGCACCAGCAGGTACTGTCTAAGAGAAGCTTAACTTGGTCTTGGTGCCCATCTTCACATTCATCAGTGTGGGGTGATTTTGGAAGGCTAGGTCAGAAGAACATATATTACAGAACCCAGAACTGAATTTGGAAATGTGTGGTGGTAGAACACTTGGCTCTTTAATATGAAAGTCCACAGCATCACTTCCTAAGAAACAGTTTGTATTTGGAAGATAAAAGCTCCTTGAAGGTGATCAGTTCTGGAAACAGCAAGGCAGTCAAACTCTTGAATTCAAGGGGTGGAAAAATTATTGATTGGTGATGGATTATTGATCAGAAAAAGCTTGGAACTGTGGCTTTACACTTATTAATCAAGAAATGGAAGTTACTCAAGTTACAAGCCTATACACACATGCGCACAATTATAATAAAAATTTCCTGAAACAATACTTTAATACATGTGATATTTTCTGTTCTATTCTGCTCTATTCTTTCACTAAAAAATACTAATTGGGACCCTCTAAACTGACAACCTACAGTTTGAAAAACACTGGCCTAGGCCGGGTGCAGTGGCTCACGCCTCTAATCCTAGCACTCTGGGAGGCCGAGGCGGGTGGATCACGAGGTCAGGAGATCGAGGCCATCCTGGCTAACACGGTGAAACCCCGTCTCTACTAAAAATACAAAAAAATTAGCCGGGCGTGGTGGCGGGCGCCTGTAGTCCCAGCTACTCGGGAGGCTGAGGCAGGAGAATGGTGTGAACCCAGGAGGCAGAGGTTGCAGTGAGCCAAGATAGTGCCACTGCACTCCAGCCTGGGCGACAGAGCAGTACTCCGTCTCAAAGAAAAAAAAAAAAAAAGAGAAACACTGGCCTAGGAGATATTACCACAGTATGTTTCAGATGAAGTTCTTGGTTTGCAGTGCTTGACCAGACATAATTTCCATGGTTAAAACAGTCTGAGGGGAAAAACACCTGCTTTGGATTTGGAGAGAGACTCAAATTGCGATTTTTACCTGGAGTAAGCTACTTATTTTCTGAACCTCAACATTTTCATGTGTAAAATGAAGAGAATTATGTCTATTCACAGGATCATTGTGAGGTACCTGCTACACAACAGCCTTCCTTCCTCCCTCCTTCCCTCCCTCCCTTTTTTCATTCCTTCCTTCCTGTCTGTCACTCTCTTTTTTAGAGACAAGGTCTCGCTTTGTGGCCCAGGTTGGAGTACAATGTCATGATCATAGCTCACTGTGGCTTCAAACTCCTTGGCTCAGGCAGTCCTCCTGCCTTGGCCTCCCGAGTTGCTGGGATTATAGGTGTGAGCCACCGTGCCCAGCCCAGGCTATATATGCCTTTCCCTTCTGTACTTGAAGGTTTTTATATTATATGTGGTAAGGGAACTTTACAATTTCACTAAAGGAGGGCATTTCTAATGTGGAAGGGGGATTAAGTTCTAAAACCAGCAACTGGGAATCTTTAAGAATAGAGTAATCCTGCTTGTGTAGTTCAGCCACATCGATGCTCAAAAGCAGCGTGCTGGATGAACTGCCTCGCAGAGGTGTGGGGAGAGGAAGATACATCAGTTTACGGTGTTGCTTTCACTGGGATGCCTCTGTCTGACCCTCTGACCCTCTAAGCATGACTTATTTCTTGTAGGGCCCTCTTCTTGGCTTGCAGACAGCTGCCTTCTCACTGTGTCCTCACATGGCCTTTGCTTGGTGTGTGCTTGTGGAAAGAGATCTCTCTCTCTCTCCTTGTACTTGGAAAGCCACCAATCCTATTGGATTTGGACCCCATCTTTGTGACCTCATTTAACCCTAATTACCTCCTATAAGCCCCATCTCCAAATATAGTCACATTGGGGGTTAGGGCTTTGACATATGAATGTTGGTGAAGGGTGGGAGAACACAATTCAGTCCATAGCACCCTATATTACACAGATATTAAAATGTACCTCCCTGGAGGGAGGGGCTTTATCAACATTGCCCATTACAGTAGGCATCCCATAAATACCTGCTAAATAAATGAAAAGAGGAATTGTGTTTTCTCTGTACATTCTAGTGTTAATGCGGGCACATTTATGACCCCATTATAATAACACCCGAAGCAAGCACCTTTTATCAAGCACGAATATATGTCAGTGACTTCACCTTTCTTTCTGATCTAATCCTCAACAATCCTGGAAATTAGGAATGATTTTCATCATGATAGGAATCAGAGGAGGCAAGGAGAGGTTAAGAAACTTGCCCAAGGTCACACAGCTCATAGGCAAAGCCAGAATTAGCATCCTGCTCTGTCACCTCTGAGGTCCGTTTCTTTTTAGAGTCTAGACCAGTGGTTCTCAAACTTGGGTGTGCATCAGAATCCCCTGGTCGGCTTGTTAAGACAGATGGCTGGGCAGGGCAAGGTGGCATGCACCTGTAGTCCCAGCTACTTGGGAGGCTTTAGCAGGACGATCACTTGAGCCCCAGGACTTCCAGGCTGTAGTGCGCTATGATTGTGCCGGCGAATAACTACTGCACTTCAGCCAGGGCAGCACAGCAAGATCCATCTCTAAAATCTCCCCCAAACCAAAAAACAGATTGCTGGGGTCTACCCTCTGAGTTTATGATTCAGTAGGTCTAGGGTGGTGTCTGAGAATTTGTATTTCTAAGTTCCCAGGGAATGCTGATACTGGTTGTGGGACCACACTTTGAGAATCAGTGCTGTGGCCACAGAGCATGAGTTCCTTTTTCCTTCAGTCATCGGAACTGTTTCCTGGCTCTCCAGCCTTCCTTGAGCCCCTCAGGGAGGAGTTTGCTGTAAGTGCTCCTGTTTGCACGTTGTCTGGTCTGGGCTGCTCTGGGCCATCGGGGCCTAGAGAAAGGTCTTGGCCGCAGGGTGGCAGCAGCGGCCCAGGCACAGAAAGTTTGTCCCCGCGCTCAGGACAGCTAATAAGCGCACTATCAACTGGGTTCCCACCGGGCCAGGGCCGGCTGGCTCTCCGTCCCCGCTTGGCAGGGCAGGGAGGAGGCCAGTGGGAGGGGGTCTGGCAGAAGGGGAGGTCGCTGGCACACGAAGGGGCGGTTTTGTTCTCTGGTAGACTCTGGGAGAGGAAGCTGGGTGGTCTCCTCAGAACATCGGATTGTGCCCTTCACAAAACGGCCACGCAGCGCGGGGCCGCTGGGAGAGCCCGCGGGACAAAAGGCCTCTGCGGAGGCGAGCAGGGGTTGCTGGGCCGCCCCGGGCGCAGAGGCCCGGGCCCCTCCGTGAAGAGGCCTGGCAGTGTCTCATGATGCCGGTTTCCAGGGGTGACGACCTCCGCAAAGCGTCCCCCCCGGGTAATGTAGGTCTGTGGCCTCCTCAGGGAGTTCCTTCCAGCTCACAGCAGGTCCAGATGGCACCGGGAGCCACTCTCCCTTCCTCCAGCGTCACCCCGTGCCTCTTCCTCCCTACTGAGCCAGTGTTGTTCTGAACATCTTAAGAATCTCCCTGAGTGCCAGGAACTGTGCTGAGAATTTTATATCTAGTTATTATCTATTTAATTCTCATTACACCACAATAAAGAAGGTATTATGATGCCCATTTACGATAGGGAAGTTGAAGTTTAACCTATCATATGCTAAGGGCAGTTGACCATTTAACTAAGCGTTTTAACTCTAGCATCCCCTCCAATACACAGACACTTGATATGAAAGTTGGTTTGGAGACGGTAGGTTTCATGCAATCCCCACATCTACAGATGAGGATGCTGAGGTGCAGGGAATGGACTAGCCAGGGTCTCTGAACTGCTTAAGAATTCAGGTGTAACAAGTGTGGATTCAACCCATCCCCGTGTAGAAGTTTGAGTTCAACCACCACTCTGAAGCGGAAGGCCTTTAAGTTTTAGGAAGCATAAAGCTATTTTTAGTCTAGCCATGTGAGTTTTCTAACATGCCTGCTGACTTTCTCATGTTTGTTTTCCACTTCTTTAGCTAACAGCTCCTCATGGGCTTAAATGAAAGAAGGCCTCACTGAGGCACTGGAGTGCCAAGGGCAGGGGAATTTGGTTATAGCATTCAGAGGTTTGTGTTGCCGACAAAAATCTTTGCGTGCTGAGTTCTCCCCAGGGCAGGCCAGTCATCAGTTCATTGTGCAGGGCTGAGCTGACTTCCAAATGGTCTTTATTTTCCCCTGTGACAGCTATGTCTGGAAGCTCCTGGCTGGCTGCTTCCAGGACTTATGATCCTCTGAAGCTAAAGAGTTGGAAAAGAAATAAAAAAGTTGTCATCTGACACCATCTTCTAGGACACTCACTACCATCTTTACATGATTTTGCATATGTCATTCTTGGAAAGAGTTTATGATTTGATTTTGTTCCCCTTGTGCGGTGTCAGTTGGGTCCTGTTTTTTCATATCCTTCAGACTTGGCTTAAAAAGGGGTTTTTTTTGGGAATGATTCCCATTCATGGAGGCTGGAGTTCCCTGAAGAGACTGAAAAATGCCTTATTCTCAACTTTACAGAGACTGGAAAATAATCAACTTTGAATAGCACAATATGAAAAAAAATGGGTGCTTTTCTAATAGGTGCCCCCCAAATGAAAAAAATATGTCCGTCTTTGGAGAACAATATGTGAATGCCAAAATTTTCAGCCCTGTAATGGATTACAGAAAATATTTTATGTTGGGGCAGTGGGGAGGGTAGAAGTAAGGAGCGAGAGAAGGAAAGAAGAAAATAGGAGAGGGAAGAAAACAAAAGCAGATGTCAGTCTTAAATATCTCAACTATGGATAACTGAGGTATTGCTTAATTTATTCAAGACAGTTTTGTGAAATCCTAAAGGTGATTCATCAAGCTTTTTAACTATGGCCACAAGATTTACAAGCACATAATAAGTGATAATGTCACCAGAACAATTAATAGTAGGAGATGTTAGATCTAAATTGCTTTTTAAAGCATGTTTTTGCTTTCAGAGAAAAATTCAAAATGGGGGTGATTATTTTATAATGAAGATCCCCCCACTCCAAGCAATCTCTTTCGCCTATAATATCAGCTTCATTGAAGCAAATACAAATTGTTCTGAGTTCCACATTTCAAGTGTCTAGAGGGTTGCCAGATTAACACATAAAATTACAGGATGCCCCATGCAGTATTTTGCATACTTATACCACCACATTATTTGTTATTTAATACTCATACTAAAACATTGTTATTTACCTGAAATTCAAATTTAACTGTGTGTCTTGTATTTTATCTGACAACCCTACTTATATGTGGAATTCAGCATGCTGTGAATGTTTCAAAATTGAAGGTTGAGACAGCAGTTTTGTGGGCACGATGAGGCATGACCTGCAGGAAAACGTTACCATGCCACCTTCTGAGTACCTGTCTGTAGCTGCAAAACATGTAAGTGACAGAAGAGGGAGATGAGAATCCGGAAGAGGAGATGGGAGAGAAGAGAGATGAGGCACAAGGGAGACAAAACAGGATACCCAGAAAGGAAGGGGGTCCTCTAGGGAGGCTATTGAAGAAGCAGGGTGAACAGAGGGAAAAGTGACATGGGGGCACTGAGGAATTTTAAACCTGACTTGATGGCTTTCACAGATTGCTCCCTCTCGGCACTGAAGACTTGGAATTCGATGTTACCCAAGTGAGATCTCTAAGAGGAAGTGCCCCAGCTCCCTTTAGAGCTCCCGGCGGAAGCGGCCCAAGGTGAGCTCCGCATTCCCCCTGGTGGCCACTACGAGGCTCGCTCCCCGGACGCCGCCTCGCGGATCTCGTAGATTTCTCATCTCCCGCTTTCCCTCTAGGACGCTGCTCATCACCTCCCTCGCTCTCCCTTCCTTCTTATTGTCAGCGTATTCATTCGGAGCCCTCCCTCGGCGTGACACGTCCCGACTGCTTTGGCCCCAGGACGCGGCCACACAGAGCCGGCCATTGTTGCTCCAGTTCTGGGACCACCCGGGTGGGAGAAGGGGAAGCGCGGCCGCTGCGGAGGCCGCTCGACTGACGGCAGCCTGGGGTCGGGGCCCGCGGCCACCCGGAAGGAGGGCGTGCGCCCGGCCCTGCCCGGCCCGCAGGCAGCCACAGCCCCGCAGCCCCTGCGGCGGGGATCCAGCCTTCCCGCCACGCTTCCTCCAGGCCCGTTCAGCTAACAGAACTCACACTTCTGTATTCAACACTGTGTAGATGAGTCAAGGATTTTACTTTTTTTTCTATGCCTTTACTTATAGGTATAGTGAGGTAAAGTGAGATTTTTTCTCTTGAAAAGGAGAATTTTGCTTGGGTGGGACAGTGGTGGTACCAGGATGAATGTGGATACAGGAAGACGTAGACCCCTAACTTCTGAGGGTAGGATTTAAATATTTTGTTAAATGTAATAACTTATAAGAAACATTTTAAAAAATGTCAGCCAGAGGCTGGGTGCAGCGGCTCACTCCTGTAATCCCAGCACTTTGGGAGGCTGAGGCAGAAGGATGGCTTGAGGCCAGGAGTTTGAGACCAGCCTGAGCAACATAGCGAGATCCTGTCTCTACAAAAAATAAAAATAAAAATTAGCCTGGGCGTGGTGGTGTGAGCCTATGGTCCTAGATACTCGGGAGGCTGAGGATCGCTTGAGCCCAGGAGTTCGAGGCTGCAGTGAGCCATAATCACAGAGTGAGACCCTGTATCTTAAAAAAAAAAAAAAAAAAAAAAAAAGCTGTGAACCTGCATATTTTTCATAGTTCCATTTGTGAGCACATGTGTGACTACCACATGTAGGGATCTAAGGCCTGCTTCTCCACCCTCTTTGTCATACTCTGGCTGAGAGGCACTTCCCTTAACCATAAGGGCCTTTCCACAGACCTCCCACAGGCGGATGACCTGCTTCTTATGTCTGCATTGTGGAGGTGGCCAAAACCCAGCGTGGGCTGCAGAAGGGAAGAAAATGGTCCCGGCAGAAGGGAGCACTTCCTAGCAGTGGATTGATTTTATGCGGCACTTCCCAGAACGTCTCACAGGGGGCAAATATTGATCTGCTCAGGGTGGCCAGGCTTGGTTCCCTCAGTTTGTGAGCAGCCTTTCTTTTCCCAAACTGGTCATGTAAATACCATATATGCCTTCACAAAAGTTAGGGTGTATGGTTCAAACATAGCGATTTGTAAATTTTTTTTTTTTTAGTCGTAAGATCTGTTAGAGAAACCGATTGAAATTAAGAATTTTACTCCCAGAAAAAGGCAAATGCACAAAACTTTCCCCACAACTTCAAGGGCGATGAACCTATTGAACTCTCATGTGGATGACCTAGGGGTCCATGGATCCAACTTAAGAGCCTTTCCTCTAGGTGGCTGCCACCTGCTGGTAGAGAGGGTCAGATTATAGGCTCCAGACACTACTTCAATCTGGAGATTTCATGATATTGCCTGCCAATTCTTTACTAAAAAGCATGATGAAAAGTAGTCATCCGTAAGCTGTTCTTAATGAATAGAGCACTAGCACAATGGCTGTTTCTGGAAATCCCTTGAGATCTTAGTTAGCTCTTTTCACAAATGGTGGTAATAATCACAGAGATAAATCTACCTAATTTGGAGGTCAGACAGGAAGTTACTTTTTCGGAAGGGCCCATGGTGGTATCACACTTTTCTAATCCCGACATGGAAATGATTCAATTCATCTGAGAAATTTGAATCTGACATGGACAAGGAAATATGGCCTGGTACAGCAAAGTGCTCTGCTCACCTCCTCCTGTTTCCAGCTCCAGTTCTTGGAGTTGAGCAGGAGAGCATGTCCTTACTTATTTTCTTGTGGCTGGCTCCCCCAGCTGGCTCTGCCAAGATTTTACCTTGCTGCACGGGATCCTTCCAGAGACTGCCCTGAGCTTATTGTAATATTTCCATGAATGGAAAATGTATTTTTCTTTGAGGAGAAGAATAACAACAACGTGCAAAGATGTTAATGTAAAACTAATTTTTTCTTTATTGAAAATACATCTACAAAGTAATGCTTCCCAGTCCACACTGAGTGCATGTGTATGCAGAGCCTGTGATGGCTTGGCGAGAGGATGGGCTCCCCACAGGACCTTTCCATAAGAAATGGTTAGTATATTAAAAAACACATATTGTGTAACAGAATTAAGTTGATATGATTAAGTCTTTGCTCTACTAGTGTCTTAAGAGGACAGCCACGTACTTTAACATTTGTAGTGTATTTCCAAAATAGAGCCTCGACATTAAATGGTTACTGCACCACGGCCTAATGTTAACTTTTATACACAGAATGCTTGGGGTCTATATAAAAATATCTCTAATTGTATATCAGAGGATCTATGTCTAGATTTTTCAGTTTGTTAGCATAATTAAGTCCATTCTTCACCATTTTCAGCCAGAAACTCAAACACAGCTGCTACTGCCTGACAGCTCCCACTCAGCGTCTTTGACTGGATATTCCTTAGGGGGTAAAAATTAATCTCTAAACCTGGGAGCTGCCTTGCCTGAAACTAATGCCCCTGCTGTTTTTTCTCATAACCTCATTGACAGTGTCTTCATACTGATTCATCTTCTACCATTTCTCTTATGGACACAAACAAAACAAAAACAAACCCCACTCCAGCTGAAAGTTTTGAATGATTTGATAAGTGGGATTCCAAAACAAATAAATATTTTGTTTCCCTCATTCTAAGGACTTTTGATTAAAGAAAAACACTTTCAAATAAGAAATACCCACTCAACTCATGGACTTCTATTAGAGAGCTCATTCATTTGACTTCTTTCAAATATATAAGTCGTCTTATGTTTTGGTAAGCAGACTTCACGGGGGAATGATTTTGGACTCGAGAAAAAGTGTTTCAGGTGAAAAAAAAAAGCCAGAAAAATGAACCTCTTCTTTTGTATTCTTCCTTAAAGAAGACCTGTACTCTTGGTGTTTTCAAATCCTTTGTTTGTAATGTTGCCTGTGCTCAACTCTTTCCTAGCTCTTTAGTGTTCCACAGTGTGACCACAAGCACCCTTGCTAGCTGCTAGTCTTCTCATCTGTTTTCGAAGTCTATCATCAGTTGAGGAGTGGCAGGAAACATTCTTCCCAGAGTAGGAAAGAAGGGAATACTTCCCCCATTGGGATGAACTGGGCAAAGAGTTTGATGAATAATCCCACTCCTGGAATGGCCTCCTGCCTGGCGACTTGCATAACCTGCACTTTGCTCACAGGACCTGGTGACCACCACACACAGCCATCCTGTCCTTAGTTAGAAATGTTCACTCCCATTGAAGTGTCTTTTCTGAAGGCCTCGTGCTCCATGGATGGTACAGGGTGTTCTGAGGGGAAACAGAGGGCAGGTGCTTTCATGACATCACAGGATGTCTGGGCTGGAAGAGACCATGAAGACTTCTAGGGAAGTCCCTCATTTTATAGATGAGGACACTGAGGCCTAGAGGTGAGATGGGACTTGCTCAAGGCCACATGGAAACTTTGCCCTCTGTCTGTCCTCACAGCTGTGCTAGATGTATATGTGCACCTAGCTACTAATGAAATAGGTATACCAGTCAGAAGAGAAAGGGATAAAATCTTACTGTCCAACTGATAACTGGTTGTAATTCAAGTTGTTAACATTTTGAAACTAAAACTGAATTGTATTCTGAAAGATTTTTAAATTTCAAAAGTTGATTTTAAAATGTTTTTAGCCTACTATTTGTCTCTTTAACTTATATAAAAAATCACATTTATAGGATTGTGTGCCACATAAACTTGTAAGATCTGATCAACACTATTTGTGATCTTGGTACCTTATTAGGTAAGACTAACATGAAATGATTTAAAAATTTCAATTGTGGGATGAAAATTGTACACTTTGGCCACCCAAAATCCTCCCTTGTGTTTTGGAGGACTACTTTCCAGTCTTATCAGAAGGGAGGAAAGGGAAGATAACGGGCTTGCTGGAGCGAATGAGCTGTAATGAGATGGAAAGATTTTATAATGGTTTTTAACACCTGGTGCTCAAGAAAGTGTTTCTTCATGTTAGTCTACATCTTGGTTTCACTGTCGATGGGTTTCTCAGTTTCATTGTCCTGTGCAATCAGTTGATATGGTTTCTTCATTTCATTCTCTTCAATCACTGAGTTACCCATTTCAACATCTCTGTTCTTCAGTTCATGTCGTGACAAGTGCTCCACAATCCCAGCTCCCAGGGAGTCTCCCAGTACGTTGGTGGTGGTCCGGAGGCGATCCCTGCAGGCAGGGTGGGGAGGAGGGAAAAACGAGGCTCCCGTGAGCATCACAAGTTTTCAACTTACATTAGGAACTGGCCAGCGAAGCACCTCTTAACATTCAGTTCGCCGTATCTACCAACTGCAAGATTACGTAATAGACACATAATATTCATAATAGTGGCTATTAAAGGTTATAAGGCCATATAGATGATGAATGTTCAGTTATTAGTTTGACTGAAGTGAGAGTCCCAACAGTGGGGAATGAGCCTTCTCTTTAAGCCATTCTCATAATAATACTAAGATGTCATTTGTCCCTCTCAGTCTCATTTTCTCATGAATGTATAGTGGAGTTTTGCAAAGACTACATGATGTGTGATGTCACAACTCACTGAAGCAGTTGTGAAACTGCAGAAACAGGAAACTCCAACTGTCTTGTATTAAGCCAGACATTAAGAAAACTTGCAAAACATAAAATAGTACCATTCTTTTCACTAAATATTGGGGTCAAGGCCGGGCACCGTGGCTCACACCTGTAATCTCAGCACTTTGGGAGGCCAAGGCAGGTGGATCACCTGAGGTCAGGAGTTCGAGACCAGCCTGGCCAACATGGTGAAACCCGTCTCTACTAAAAATACAAAAATTAGCCAGGCGTGGTGGCGGGCGCCTCTAATCCCAGCTACTCAGGAGGCTGAGGCAGGAGAATCACTTGAACCCAGGAGGCGGAGGTTGCAGTGAGCCAAGACTGTGCCATTGCACTCTAGCCTGGGCAACAGGAATGGAACTCCATCTCAAAACAAGTAAATAAATAAAATAAATTTTGGGGTCGAAATGGTTATTTTTTGCAAAAAAATGCTATTTATGTTAGCATATATAACCTTTTTGTTTAAAGATGATAATAAATTCATTCCATTAATTTATTTTATGAATTATTATCACCTTTAAATAAAACATGTAATAAATTAACAAGTGGAAATTTATAAGTGTGTCTAATATGATAAATATGAATAGATACAACCCATATAGATCAAATGCTGTTTCAGTTCTCAATAATTTTGAAGTGTAAAGATCAAAGACTGTGGAGAACTGTAGCTTTATATGAGAGTGCTCATGTTAACTGATGCTGACTGTGGGCCAGACAGTAGGCTGCATGCTTTCTAGGCATCATTGCACTGAATCTTGCAGTACCCCTAGGAGGTAGAGGACACGGGCACCCTCATTTTACAGAGGTAGAAACTAGGGTGGTTGGGTAATCTGCCCGGTCTCACACAAGGTCAGGACACAAACACAGGTCCAAGTAACTGGGGAGTGAATCCTCTCGCCCAATCTGGGGTTTCACGCACACTGTCAAGCTCTTTTCATGTTGCAGTTCTAGTGAACATATGTTGTGTTAACTCCAGCACGTACTCTGTTTTAGGCTTTGCTTTGGGCATCCTGGGGAAAGATTTTCAAAAGTGGAAGGAAATTTTTAAGAGAAAAGGCACAGAGAATGCCAGCTGGAAGAGCGAGGGAAGGGGGCGAAGGGATGGGCCTGTAGAGGTTAGAGTTTGAGAATGTGGAGGGCACATTTCTTGTAACTTTCCCTAGATCCGAAACCCAATTCCACTTAATGACACTAGCTCTCTTCCCAGTGTCGGCATAGCTCAGCCTCACCCTATTGGGCTAGGATGGGAAAATCATTCCCACTGGAATGGGAAGCACACAGAGGCAGGGCCTAAGCTGGCATGTGGGGCCTGCAGCTTTGTTCCAGCTGCTGTGGTGTCATGTTGTGCAACTCAGAAACAGCCTTGCTGATTTATGTTGCCTTTGCAGACAGCGGGTTTCCCAATTCCTGAATGGCTTTATGGAGTGAGATGTGTGGCAGCCAGATGTGCCCCTTAGGCTGACAGGGGAGTGAGTGCACATGGCATCTGGGGCTCGGTCTCCAGATAAGGACCAGGGGTCAGACAATAAGGACAATTTAACTATGGGCCGAGAGGCCCCTCTCCTCAGAGTTCTTTCTGTAGATGTGCCAGGCTGCCTGGTGCCCTAGAGTGACAGAGGGGGACCCTGTGACAGTGAGCTGGAATGCAGGCCAAGCATACTCACAGGAACCAGTCCACCGCGATGATGAGCGTGATGTCGTCAGTGGGCAGGCCGACAGATGTCAGCACAATGACCATAGTGACCAGGCCCGCCTGAGGAATTCCAGCTGCCCCAATACTGGCAGCTGTGGCTGTGATGCTGTTAACAGAAGTACCAGAACAGAAAACACTTTTACAAAGCTCCCCACGTAGAGCATATACGCTGCAAAATACGCACGGTGCCAATGCCTGACTTGCCATGTAACACAAGAGGACGCGCTTCAGAAAAAACGTAAATGAGATTTTTTTTTTTTTTGAAAGAGTATCTCACTCTGTTGCCCAGGCTGGAGTGCAGTGGTGCAAACTAGGCTCACTGAAACCTCTTCCTCCTGGGTTCAAGTGATTCTCGTGCCTTAGTCTCCTGAGTAGCTGGGAATACAGGTGCATGCCCCCACACTTGACTAATATTCGTGTTTTTAGTAGAGCAGGATTTCACCATGTTAGCCAGGTTAGTCTCGAACTCTTGACCTCAAGTGATCCACCCACCTTGGCCTCCCAAAGTGCTGGGATTACCGGCATGAGCCATCATGCCCGGCCCGTAAATGAGATTAAAAAAAAAAAAATTGAACTAATCATCATGCTAACTAATATTTATCATGTGCTTACTATGTGTCTTCTGATATACTAAGCATGGTTTATCTCATTTGGTCCTTGTACAGTGACCCTTGTGAAGTTGGACCTATTATTCTAGTCGTTTTTAAATAAACTGGCAGCCATACACTTTTTAACATCCCTGAAAGTATTTTGTAAGGCAAAGTCTAAAATGCTGTAGAGTTACAATAATAATTTGTTTCTAATAATTCCCCTATCCAAGTGGAGGGTTGTAAAGTTACTGAACATTCATGATTAATGTTGTTAAAAGAATCAAATTTGGTTTCTTAGTTTGGTTTGCTTAGTTAATTCAAAAGCAAAATGATTTATGAACAAAGTTTTATAGTATTAGAAATACTTTTTATGAAGGCAATGTAGACCTGGCTTGCAAAGCAAATGTTTTATAAACAGTAAAGTATTATCTGGTTATAAGTGGTATTAATAAAGTATTAAGTCTGTCACAGAAAGTATTCATGGTCCCCATACTGCTCCCCTTCTAAGATACTGGGACTTTTAGCTGGTATATGGCTCCCCAGAATGAAGACTACACTTCCCAACCTCCCTTGAAGCTTAGATTAAGTTCTGGCCAGTCAGACATGCATGGAGGTGACTGAGCAACTTGCAGGGTATACCATTTCCCCACTTCCCACTGGCTAAAATCTGGGGGTGGTGAGTCATCCCGGACCACCTGGATAATGATAATACCCTAGAGACTTAGTCTCTTATACCACAGAACACCTATCAATCAGCCTTGAAGGCTTTGTGGAGCAGAGCTGTGCTGCATGAAAGAGAAATATATTTCTATCTTGCTTGTCACTGTTACTGTTATTTTTAACTCTGTCACCTTTTTTTTTAATAACCCAGAGCCTTTCAATCAATATGCCAAAGTATAGGTTACAGGTGAGCTGAGATAATGATCTCCTAAGTCCCATTGTAACTACTTTGGGCCTGAGGTTCCCAGAACCCCCAGGTCAGTCATTGACCTCTGGCCCTGATCAGCCTTTTCCTTTTTACTCCAATGCATCCTACTACAACTATTATCATTTTCTACTAACACAAAACATATACACAGAGTCTAACAACTTATTTCTAAATAAACATAACAACAAATGTGTGGTGACTGATTAGATGAAAAGAAACTAAGACACCAAATGTAGGCCATAAATGTGGATTTGAACTTGGTCTGGAAGTAAAAGCTGTAAAAGACATGTTTTGGGGAACAACTGTGGAAATTTGAATATAGATTGGATATTCTGGAAGTATGTTTAAGATTCTTACTATTGTGGTTATGTAGAAAAATATCCTTATTCTTAGGAGATGCATGCTGAATTATGTACAGGTGAAATGTCATAATGGCAGAGAAAGACAGAGAAAGAAGAAGCAAAAATGGCAAAACGTTTGCAATTTTTCCATCTGGTAGAGGATGGTTGCTATAATATTGTTTCAACTTCCCTATATGTAGGGCATTTCACAACAAAATGTTGAGTGATAAAAATCCCCCCAAATCTGACTTATTTTGCTCTCCAAAATGTACTTTTAATAACAATTAAAAAAAAACCCCACAACAATGAAGAGCAGAGGCTGATCTGGATAGTGAGGCTTAAAGTGTCCCGTTGCCATTAGACTCATGGGTCCCTTGTGCAAAATAACTTTTAATAAGCAAAAAGGAGGGATTATATTTGCATATGCACATGTGTATGCCTGGCGTATCTCTGGAAGGATGCAGAAGAAACTTGCAGGTAACACTGGTTGCCTCTGCAGAAGGAAACTAAGAGATGGGGGGAAGGTATGGAAAGGAAAATAACTTTTCGCTGAACACCTCAAATATAATAGTTAAAAAAAATTCTCCACAAAAATCAGATTCTTGAACTACTTGTCAGTGTGGTCTGTCATCTATCTTACACTGTCTAAAAATTCACCCAAGAGAAAAAGTTCATCTAACTTTTTATTTTCTAGTAGTATCTATACAAGCTAACATATTCTAATGCTTTTAAAAATTGAAGTATAATCTAACACTTTTAAAAAGGAGAAATATCCATACTACGTATTTTACAGACATTAAAAATAATGATGAAGTAGACATATTTATTGGTCTATTAATAAGCAAACCAATCAAAGGCAAACATGTATGTATAGTATAATTTCACTAACTACAAAAAAGAAGTGTGTGCATGTCTATGCATAGGAAAAGTCTTTCCAAACCAAACATGAACAATGGTCACTTACAGAAGGATGTGGAGCGATGTGATGGCAGGCAAGTTTCCCTTTTTACTTTATACATATTTATATTTTTTGAACCTTGTTATTAATGAGTGTATACATCTATAATCTAAAAAAACCAATTAAAATACCTAAATATAGGATGATTACCCCAAATCCCCACCTCTTGATTATGTGGGATCCCCTTCCCAACCCTGGTCATCCTCTTGTCTTTTAAAGGCATTCTTTTTTTTTTTTTTTTGAGATGGAGTCTTGCTGTGTCCCCCAGGCTGGAGTGCAGTGGCATTATCTCAGCTCCCTGAAATCTCTGCCTCCGGGTTCAAGCAATTCTCCTGCTTCAGCCTCCCAAGTAGCTGGGACCACAGGCCCGTGCCACCAGGCCTGGCTAATTTTTGTATTTTTAGTGGAGACAGGGTTTCACTATGTTGCCAGGCTAGTCTTGAACTCCTGGCCTCAGGAGATCCACCCGCCTTGGCCTCCCAAAGTGTTACGATTACAGGCGTGAGCCACCACGCCCAGCCTTAAAGGCATTCTTAAGAAAGGGTGTATAGAACTCTTTCCTTGTACCTGATTGTAATAATTTGTCCGAAGTTCAGTTCAAAGTTGTTTACTTGAGCAATGAAAATGGCAGCCAAAGCCTCATAGAGGGCAGTCCCATCCATGTTAATGGTGGCTCCTACGGGGAGCACGAATCTGGTGACGCGCTTGTCCACGCCATTGTTCTCTTCCAGGCACTTGAAGGTGATGGGTAGGGTGGCAGAACTGAGAACAGTGAAATAGGGCACATCAGCTGAGTGTCCTGGTAGTTCTGACTGTCTGTGCGTTTGGTCTTTGGGACAGACAGTTCCTTCCTCTCCCATGTTCTAACTTAAAGGGAACTAAGTCAGCAATTGTATAAATAGGGGAGCGGGTTAAGAACAGTGTGGTCCCCTCACGGGGTCATTTGGCAGCTCTCCTGCTTCTGGGTTCCTCTGTGAGGCATCACTTGTGATCATGCCCTCATCACGACAGCCTGTGCCAAGTCACTCTGCCTCTTCTCCCTCAGGCGAATGTCAACTAAAGAGAGATGAAGTGGGCGGGAAAGGATAGTTGATTTCCAATTTGTCCCCACAAAAGATATGTAGCCAGGCATTCCCTGAATCCCAAACAAGTGTGATTGACATCAGAAGTGAGAAAGCTAACTCATCATTCTTGGAAGTTTAAAACTCAGAATAAAATGGCTTCTCCTACACCCTACTTGAGGGGCCCTGGTTCAAGGTAACATTTCAGACTCATTTTCCACACATACATACATACCTTGAAGAGGTCCCCAGAGCGGTGATGAGTGCTTGCAGCAACCCTCCAATAAAAACCCAAGGGTTTTTCCGTGTTACCAAGAAGTAGAGGAGTGGCAGGACGATGACTGCGTGAATGAGTAAGCCAACAATGACAGTCACGGTGTACATGGCAAGCTGCCCCCCAATCACACCCATGTCTTCCATCTCCACAATCTTCCCAGCAATCAGGAAGAGAATACCCACGGGGGCATACCTGGGGAGAAGCAACACCAGCACGGTTGGAGTCTGGTTTCCACCAAGCTAGTCCACAGAAATTTCCAAGTGATAAGAAAAAGGGAAAAGAGAGTTGACTGCCAAACTTTCCTGCCCAGGATACCATTAGGACTTACAGAAACTGTGGACTTCTTTTTTTTCTTTTGTAAATATAAATTTCCCCTGATTCTTGCAGAATCGGGCTTTCCCCTCACTGAGAATTGCTCTAGGACACAATGTTTTTCTCTTAAACCTGGGGGAAAAGGCAGATACAGAGCTTTTGATACCCACCTCTGTCTTCCTAGCCAGCCCTCCTTTCACTACACGGGGGTCACTTTTCTGGTCCTCAGATGCCACTCACTCCCTCTGCCTCCTGCTCCCTTGCTAAGTGTCCTGAACAGCCAGAATCCACTGTACCAATATCCAGACTTTTGGAAGCATTTTCCACATCAGAGCCTAATTCCCAAGTTAAAGCAAGAGGCACACGATGCTACACCAGTGTCTCAGGTTTGCAGTCAGTTCTCTTATTCAAGGGCCACTTTTATTATTGCCTTTCCATATCTTCATACCACTTACAAGATTACTTAGTATTATTCTTCAGATCACCTTTTTTACTTAAGTAAATTTACTTTAAGAGAAAATTCTATGTTATAGTACAAATGGAAATCTAGTACCACTTGCCATAAATAGAAGATGTCCATAAAATAAATTCATTATTAAACTTAATAATGTGCATGTATGTACTACTGCAATCAGGTTATAGGTGTTCTAATGAAGTCATTATTCCCCACAGGCTGCTACTGCCATTTATGAGCTTTCCTCCTGCAGACAATAAACTGAGACTCAAAATGATTTCTACATGTTGAAATAACCTAGAGTTTGCTTAAAGTCCTCACTGCCTGGATTTCCCTTCTGTTTGTTTCATATGTGCAGCCAACTACAACCAAACTCACATTCCAAACACAGAGAAGCCAATCACACTTAAGAAGAAGGGTCTCCTGGGAACTATGGAGGACTTGTTTCAAATCGAAAAATACAATGCTTCTTTCAAAAGTCCTTTAAGAACCCAGGCCAGGAAATCATAGGAATACCTGTTTTCAGAAGTATAATAACTCAGCGTTGAATGTGCAGGCGAATGTACAGCTAGACAAGCTGCATGTGAGGTTCATTCAGTGGCCTTGAATGGGCTTCTTTCATAAAAGAGGTGAAAGGTGGAGGCATTTAATAATATGAAGATAAATGTCCACTTTCATTCCTGCCAGGGTTTCAAAGGAGCCTTCCAAGTGGGGGCTCCTGTGGAGACCACATTCTGATCTGTCTTTGTGCCCAAGTTCATATCCATCTTGTACAAATTCCTGAAAAATGGATTTCTCTGGGCTTTGTTGGCATTAAAGACAAGGGCATTTTTAATCATGTTGGTGACTGAGTGCTTTTCTTAGCAATGGATGCTTTCCTGCCTCAGGTGCCACAGAGGAGACTGGATTAAAAATAAAGAATGAAAGAGAGGCAACCTCCACACAAAGCCTAAGTCAATCAAAGCGTTCTCTCCCCGTTGGGTAAAGTTTACTTTCCAAGGTCAATGTTCCTCTTGGATTTATAGTCTCTTCCTTTGTCTCCTGCTGTCAACTTTATTAAAGCAAATTTTGTTATAAATTGTGGCTTGGCGTTTTGTAATACTTCCTGTGAATCCTTTAGACATTGCAGCAGAACTGCCATTTACATTTCTTTCTTAGGGCTGAAACAGATGAGGAGCCCTCAGTTTTCCTGATGGCCTAGGGGGCCTCTCCGTTTGCTTTTCCCTTTACTGGAAACACCCTTCTTCTGGTACTTTGGTATGACTGCTTCCTCTGTTCATTCAGGTCTTAACAAAGTACGTCACCTCCTCAGAGGCCTTTCTGCACCATCCAAGGCAAACTTTGTGCCTTCTCCTAGTTACCTGCAATTTCATTTTATTTTTCCACAGCACCTGTGACTAAAGCATATGGTTGATTGATTTGTTTGTTTATTGTCTGTCTCCCTTAAAAGAATGTAAGATCTGGAATATCCTTGTATGTTTTCTTTATTGCTATATCCACAGTGCCTGGCACTATATGCTTAGCATATAGTAGACACTCAATAATTATGTCTTCAATGAAAAACTAGATAAAAAATGGAGAAATGAGGAATGAGATTCCATCAGCACTGGGGTAAAAGGAGGTGACGGCTTTTGAAAACAAGGAAGCAAACTTATTAGAAGAGGCTTGCAGATAGGTTCAAGGCCTCTAGAGGCCCAGAGATTCATTGATTTTCCTGGGCTTACCAGAGTGAGATAACTGCAATTGGCCATCCTGCCTCGTGGCACCTTCCTCAGTACAGAACACATGTTGATGGCAATAACCATCTCATATATAACATATACAGAAAATGGAAATACATACCACATTATTACTGCTACCAGTCTCATGATGGCTTCGTTAAGAGAATCAAAGAACTCTCTCAGGGCCTGCCCCTGTTCCTTCATGTTTCCAATCACAAAACCGAAGCACATAGAGAAGACAACTAGACCCAGGGCATTGACTCCATTCACAGATCCTGGAACTGGGACCAGCTCCTCTGTGATTCGGGTGAGAGTCTCCATGGCCTCAGACACATTGTTTATCACAGCACCCACAAGCGTTTCGTTGGCCTGGATGGGCACTTTAAAGCTTCTCTTCTCATAGTTGGTTTTAAACTTAAAAATAAAAAGCACAATGAGGATTAAAGGTGATTTTTATTTTTTTCTTTATATTTTCCTATTGTCAAATTTTCTAAAATGATATCTGTTACTTTGTATTCAGAGATGAGGGTTATAGAAAGTCTCTCTCTCTCTTTAATCTGTGGCAAACCCCTACTAGTTTCTCAACATAGACAGACAGAAACACATACTGAAATACATACAAATCATGACACACACACACACACATACACACACTCAAATACATAACAAATGATAACAGGAAAGAGATATCCAGCTAAAGATGCTGGACTAAACACATGCATGTGCTTTTGCTTTCTTCTGAAACCCTAATAAAATGACTATAATGGGATTTTTTAAAAACCATAAACCCAAATATTCACAATAGTCCTTTTCCTTTCTGTGGGGATCATGCTATGGTATAATAGATAAATCACCTGGTATCCTTTCTCTCATATTCTACAGCTGTGAAACAAGAACAATTGTGCTGGTTCTACCTCACAGTGTTGTGATAATCAACTTAAACAGAATATAGGAGAACATCTTGCAAATTTTAAAGTATTGTACTAATTTCTGCTAATGGTGCTCAATGACAAAGCCCTTCAAGGATTAGACCTGTTTAGAGATTTCAGTGGGTATTACAAATTAAAAATCCCTAAACAAGCTGTTTCCAAGCCATTCTTGATGTTATTAGTTCTTAAGAATAGGTGCCTGATTAATAGTTGGTGATGACAACTCATCTTCTCCAAGTCTATAGTGGGGTTTCTCTTCTAACTCAAGAGATGGTCTTTTTCCCATCATCTATTCAGTTTCTGCATAGATGCCCCAGTCAGGAGATGCTGGCCACATGAAACAAGTAAGCTCATCCCTCTGTGATTTTAATGAGAATAGAATTCCTGATCTTGATGGCGATTGTAGGGAAAGCACCAGTGAGAGTAATAATGGTGAGTGATGGTGAGTGAATCTAGAGTCTAGGGGAAGAAAGTGCTGCTGTATATGAAGTGCTTGGTCATTTCTTTACCAAGGGTTAATGGAAAACTTTCTTATCCACTGGGAAACAACTACTCCCAAACAAAGCCATGGCCAGCTGTCAATACTATGGACACATTCATGAACAGTTAGTAGCACTGGTAATTTCAAGCAACAAAAAAATTGGCCCCATTCATCTATTCCAACCAACTCTCAAATTTCTTTACTCCATTGGGTCCTTATGCATTTTATGGATTGTCCAGGGTAGATTTTCAATCCAGATCAGGCTTTCTTATGCCTCTAACTCATTCCCCTTAGATCTGTTTGCAGCATGCACAGAAACTGCAACCTTGTTTGCATCCTGGTCTAAGCCAATTAGACCTGGGGAGAAACATTTTCTTTCCCTTCAAAATCCTGTAAATGCAAATCCAAATCAAACACAATCAATCTGTACAAGTCAGCACTTTTTCCATCTGAAGGATCTGGAAATCAGCATTTTTGATATCACACAGGGCCAGCTGACTTACTGGAATCGTCAGCCCCATGGTGCTAGAGTTGGCTGGTTGGATTGAAAGGCGCTTATTATTTATAGTTATAGTTGTTTTTGAACAAAGAAAGTTAGATTTTGGCCTCAGGCTTATTTTTTTTTAAAAGAAAGAATTTGGTTTGAATGTTTCAATGTGTGCATGCATTACATATTAAAAATAGTCTTAAAAATTATTACAAGGGGAAAAAAACAAAGGGAGACTTATATGTGTAAAATCCAGTCTTCTACTAGGTTGGGGTTTTGTTTGGTTTGTTTTACAGATCCTAAGCAGAAGCGTTAGGGAATTACAACAGGAGTGAATTGACACCATCTGGAGAAATGTTTGGGAAATATTATTTAACCCAGAGTGTCTGTTTCCCTTTTAATATTTTAGGGAACAAAGCTCTTATATTCAAGTGAGGTTAAAGTGAGCTTTATTGATTTTATCTTCTAATGGTAAAAGGTATTTGTATCTGCAACACAGAGCCAAGAGTTGCTTGTATATGAGCTAAAAGGAGCTGGACCTCAGTATAGCCTCCAGGTTGGTGTCTCATCGCCCTGAATATTCCTTTCTTGGAAGCAGAATGGAGTAGCAGAAAGCAGATAGAATTTGGAGTCAACACAATGAATTTGAATTCTGAGTCTTCCCACTTACTACTTGTGAGAATTTGTGCGTGATACATAATTGCTTTGAGTCTTATAGATGAGCTGCCCCATCAGTGAAATGAAGACAATGATATTTATAGTATTTATGTGAGGACTAAAAATAATGTGAGTGCTTGGCATATAGTGGGATTTCCATGAATGACGATGCCATTCCTTTCTGCTTTGGCTGTCCTTTAGAGTCCATTAGGTACTTGGTAGACTTGAAAAAAAAAACAGTCCATTGATATTTAAATCAAACCCAGAAATCTAAATAATCTCTCTAATCTTCTTTAAGGCAAGTTATAAATATATTTTATATTGGTGTTTGTTTGGTTGGTGGGCTTTTGCCAGTGGGGAGTTGGGTGATAGGAAGGGGGGGTCTTGTGATTAGCCTTCTTAACAATAGCAGACTCAATGAGATATTTGTATGCAAGACACACTGTGTCTGACAACTACTAAGCTTTCAATACAAGGTAAGAACCATCCTTTCCCCCCAAAATTCCTAGAAAACGCTAGTGTTTTTAATCTGGTTGACAAGAAAAGTGTTTCTTATAGCAGAGAAATGAGCAGGGAAAAGAGGGTCCCACTTGATTTGGTATAGAAAAGAGGAATTTAAAAGGCAAGTTAATGTCTGTAGAGTGTTTACCTGTTTAAAGCAGGCTTCTACCAGATTTGGAGGGAACATGTTCCTGCAAAGAAAGTAATAGTCACTTGCAAAATTTTCCAAGTAATAAGTTTGCTCCTTAAATTCTGTTTCATTGTGTGTAAGGTAAAGATTGCATTGAACCAAGCAACAAATGGAAAAACAAAAATGTTAGTGGATTTTACAGCTTGAAAAGGAATATATGGTGCTCCCTAAGTGTGGCCCATGTAGTTCATATTTTCAGGGTAGTCAAAACTTGACTCATTTATCCTCTTGTCAGCCAATGGGGTTCTTCATTCAGCCATTATATTATTAAAAACCCTGCTACTAGGAATAATCAAAGTAAGACTGGAAATGACTTTTATCATTAGCTTTCTGGCTAACTAGGGTATTGTTTAGCAGTGGTCATTTTGGTTATTGTGCCATGTGTCTAGGAGCCAAATGTTCTGAATCAAAAGCCATGGTCAGCCCATGGAATTTTGTTCTCCAGAAAAGCCTCCCAAAGGCGTTCTGGGGAATGGGGTTTTGGCACTGAATTGCTAAAGCTTCTGTAACTCTTTGGTAGCCAATGGAGAGATGACCTGCAAAATTTGAACTTGAAGCCCATGTGGCAGGACTTGTTACTTCTTCAGAGACTTTGTCAAAGCACTGTTTGTGTTTGTAGGGGGTAGAGTGAGGGACAACACTCTGGCTGGGAAGTCTGTCATCAGCTGTGTGACACTGGCCAAGTCATGGCACCCATTTATGTCTCATTTGACTCATCTCTTAAAGAGGAGATTGGATTAAACTATCATTAGAGCTCCAAGATGAAAGACTATGGGAGAAGGAGAAATGATCCAGCAGTTATCACAGGCTCAAGAATCCAGCAGTTGCACGTTATCAAAGTTATATTTTAGTATTATAAATGCTTGTCCCTTTCTTCCTACTAGACCATCCTGTTTTCCTTCCTATCTACGCTCTATGAGGTTGTTGCTATCAACCTTGATAGAAATATGCATTCAGGAGATTCCAGGATAAATGTTCAAACCAAGTGATTGGTTGTGGGCAGGATACATTTTTCACTGGAGCAAGGCAGGGCAGAAACACAGTCTTCTGATGGATCAACCAGACTGGGGATGACAAGATTCCAATTCTTCAAACAAGGAATAAAAATTACAGGGAAAGAAAATGTAATATAATAAAATACTTCTAATCTAAACTATCTGAGGGTAAAGTTCATGCAGAAATGGTGAAAAGCCTTAATTAGTTGTATGAACTAAATAAAAACATAGCTACTGAATGTCAGCTTGGTATGAAATAATGTTATAAGGTGGCTTGATACCTGCAGATCATTGTGATTAACTCCCTGAAAAAGGACTTTCAAGAAGAGGCCCCTTGGGTAGTGTTTATATACATAGAGATGGTGCAAAGTCACCCATGGTGGGAATTGAGAGGTGCTGCTGAAGGTACCCTCTGCTCCCCAAATCTCTCTTGGCTTTACCTGCCACAGCCCCATTCCTTGAGATGGCATAGAGGAATTTCCTTCAGATGATCAATGGGGAATGGGCCCTTTAGACAGGTATCTATAATTGGCAACCCAATCACTCTGCAGGTAAGTTAGCTGAAAAGCTGGGAGGAAAGAGCTAGTCTTTGGGAAGACAGGCTGGGAGGGACTAAACAGTGGGGGAATGCTGAGCAGATGGGGCATCTAGAGCCTATGCTGAGATATCTTTCCTTTGTCTTTCTAGATTCACTCTCCATTCTGTCTATGCCCTGGGATCCTGGCCTCTATGGACCACAACACATGGGTTCTCTTGCCCTCTGGCTTCCTACTCCTATTAGGTTTGTCTAGTGACATGCACTGACAGATCACAGGGCAGCGGGAGTCTATATTCTCCCAGAGCTCTCTTTGACAGATTTTGTGGCAGCTCCTTTCCTCCATTTAGGACTCCTGAGGCCCTTCCCTCCCGAGGCTATAGCTCTTTCTGGGTTCCAGTAACACCTCCTTTCCTTTGCTCCTTCATAGCTAAGGGTGTTAACAAAATAGTTTCTTACAGTTAGGGCTTTGAGGCCTTACCATCGTTTGTAGGTTCCTTTAAGGCTGCCCGCACCTTGGCAAACCTTCTTCAAGGTTCCTTTAGAGTATGTGGTATGCTTCCTGCCAGGACCTGACTGAGCAAGGGCAGGTGTGTAGGGGAGAGGAAGCAGGAAGGTGCTGGGATTGGATTTTGGCTTACTTCACAGTTCTACATAAGGTTGACTCTATTACCAAGTCTGCTTCAAGTAGTAGATAAAACTCATTTGTAATCAATGTATGGTTTGTATGTAAAACAATGCTAAAGAAGCCATCCTTTATTCTTTTATTACAGACCTGCCAAATTCTTTCTCCATAAACATTATGAAAGGAAAACCTTGGGACAGGTTTGACAAGATGATCTCTAAAGTCCCTCTGGAACCAAATTGTGTATAATGCGTTGTGCATAGTGGGCAATGATACTGATCACAAGTTCAAAATCAGAAGGGTCCAAAGAATAGGGCATACTTGAATAAAAATTAGCCTTAAAGAACAGCACTTAAGAAAAATAGGTTAAGAATTATTAAAATTCCAAGGTGAGCTGCATAGTTGAGAGAGGTCAGTGACCAGATTCTGAATCCGAAAAGCAAGGCTCTCAAAATCCATATCCTCTCCTTGCTCTTTTCGCCTCTCTCATACAAGATCAGAAAATGGATCCTTTCTTCAATTTCTATAAGAAAGAAGTAAAGATATATGACCTTCATTTCAAGCCTGGCAAGGCTGGTTCAGTCACACACCCCTTCCAGGGTTTGATTAGCTTCCCAGTAAGAGGGTCTGGATGGCGAAAATACACCCCAAAGGACAGGCTTGCAAGGACATACCTGATCAAGTCCAGGAAGGCATCTGCAGCTGTCACTTGTACAATTTTGCCTTCTCTGTGCATGTTTTCCTTTGTGCCCTTCCCAGGATGGATGATGATGACAATGATTATGCCAATCACCACAGCAATGATGGTGGTAGTCATATAATAGACTACAGCTCGCATTCCCATCTTCCCTGATGCCTTACTATCTAGCGCCGCCATTCCTGGTGGAGGCAAACAGAAGATTTTCAGGAAGTCAGTCCAGGGAATTCTCCAGTGGAAAACAATGGGAACAGCATTTCCTTTATACTCCCCTACCCTCATCCCACCCAGCCATGGGATTTCGTACATGTTGTGAGAACCTGGCCCCAAATCTCACAAGGTGAAGGGAAAAGGCCGAGGCTAGAATGGTGAGGCATCAGCAGTGTCAGTGAACATGCAGTCACTCATTTTCTGCCCCAAGAGTTGATTTCACATGGCCAAATCAATACTGTTCTCTAATGGTCCAAAAGTGCAATCAGATTGTTTCCTAGGTTACTGCTAGTTGGGGAAGCTATGAGTGTGAGTAGTGCGTGTGTGAGTGTGCCTGTGTGCATGTGTGTGTAAATAAATACTTAAAACATTTTTCTAGCAGGATAATCTAAGTTTACCTCAAGTTCAAGCACTCTGGTGATTCACACACAGATTAACTGCCATTAAATTCTTTCAAAAGAATTATTTTATATATGTATTTGGGATTCTTTTTTGATGTTTTAATGTACAATTTAAGCTATTATTCTGATCACCTGCTGATCTATCCTCAATTTGCATTTAAAGTAGACATTGGCTTATAAGGTTCTCAAATAGTTTCTCTGCTATTATTTCATCTCATCCAATCAAAGAATTTTTAAAAATGATCATGGCACAGTTCTCATTCTTGTACCCTGTCTTCCTCTACTTTGTCCCACAGGTCTGAGATGCCTCATCTCATGCTAAATATCCCTCTTTCCCTCATTTTCAGAACATCTTCAAAGTCTGCCTCAGGCAAGGTGTCATCCTAGAGAAAAAAGGAGGCATGACTTTTAAGGTTTTCCTAAAGGCTGTAGCTAATGGAACACAGTTCAATGCTTTTTGGGCTGAAAAACTATTGGAAAAGACAAAAAACTCTCAAAAGATTAAATTATCTATATTAATATGAGCTCTTCTGTTTTATTAGCTGTATCTTCACTTTTCTTCATTCTTTATCCTCCCCAATCCCACTAAAATCCAATTATAGTGTAATCCAATTATAGTTAATTGAGTTTTTTTTTTACAATTTAAAATGGTGTTTCCACAAATGTATTAAAAGGTTATACTGTATTTCAATGACAAGTATCAGATTCTAATGGTGGTTTAATATTCAGGTAGTGGCCCTGTTCACATGAACATATTTAGAGTTTATGTGAACTCTAAATATTTGCATATTTAGAAGGTAAAGTACTGATTCAAATGGTGTCTACGATTGCCAGATAACTGGTTGGGTTTGCTCAAAAATCTTAATACAAAGGTAATTAGCTTAAGTGGAAATTGAAGCCATGACCTTCAATTTATAATTTCATTTGTATTTGAATCGTATCACTTATAATTTTCATTATAAGCCCTTAGTATTTCATATGTTCTTATTTTTAACAACCTATAATGCAGATTATAAAGCAGTTAAGTAACAGTCTAAAGGATTTAACACCAAGTGGAATGGAGTGGGAACTTGAACTCGGGTCTTATGTAACTAGGTTCAGTGTACTTTCTGCCTCTGAGAAAACCAACTGCAGCTCCCACAGATAAGGAGGCCAGCTTTGGCTTTGATGCCATGCACTTAGCCTCTTTTATCCTTGGCCACTTTCTCGAAACCCGGGGCTAAGTATTCATTTGTTAGGATGGCACCACTTCAACACTTCAACTATGTTAAAAATGGGCTAATCTGTTCCCAACCGAAGTATCCCATCCCCCCGCAGTTTCATTCTCAGGTCTGAATCACATCTCAAAATATCTTGGCTTGGCTGTGCTCAAAATGATTTCTCTCAGAAGGGGCCCACTCTCTTTCCCATGAGTGCCTGAACTTGTCACCACCAAAGCCTGCAATTCTTCCGGCTCTCTCCCTGTGGAACCGGCGAGTAGTGTAAGCACAATACGCCGGATATCTCTGGGTACCAGGGAGTACCAGGCGGCAGTATTTTCTTCCTCCGAGATGCTTTTTTCCCTCTCGCCTTCTATTTTGTGGTGCTGTTCCGTTCTCACGCCAACTCTTCTCTGATGCTCCTGCCCACTATTCTCGACCTACAGCTATTCGGAGAGAGTGCTAAGTGGTCAAGGCAGAGCACTGGAAACCAAAGTGGCAAACAAAGGATGAGGTTTAATGTCCCTTCTCACACCATGGGGAGAGGGATAGGGAAAGTTATCCCAATACCCACGGCTACAGGGCTGTCGACTCTAGAAAATAAAGTTCATAGGTTTTTAAAAAATGTTTAAAGTAAAAACCAATATGAAAACATTTTCTTCATACTTTCTAATTCTAAATAGCTGAAGACAACCATCAAGGCATTTTTTCCCAAAAAGCACAGAAGGAGATTCAATCATCAAATGAGAGGCCTCACTCACCTCTGCATATTGGCCCTTATACTTTGAAAGAGAATAAAGTAACAGCTGCTATTGTTTCAGCCAAGAAAGGTAAGGGAGGTATATTCATTAATCACATCTCCATGTAGGTCCTTCCCTTAAAGGAGGATCGAAGTCCCACACAGAGTTACTTGACCACCTCTGTTCCAGGTACCCTGGCTTGTAAAACAAATGAGACCACCAGGAACAAGGCGGTACATTGTCATCAGGGCAACAGCAGGACAGTTGTATACAATCTGTTCATACACAATGGCCTTAATACTGGTGGCATCAGGAAAATGGAGGAAGAACTCTGGAAGACAAAACCCCAAATGAGCAGGGCATCGCTTTCCCACCCTCACCTAAACTCTGTGACCATTTCCTTTCCCCAACCTCAAGAAATATGAGAGACGAACCTTTTTACACCAGAGACTAAACAGAGATGTCAGAGTGTCTGGAGCAAGGTTAAAGTACTAAATCACTTTGTAGAATGGGGCACTTTGGCAGGAACTGCCCTAAACGTTTGGGAAGGAGGAAGTTTACATTGAGCCTTATCACTTTAAAATATATGGGAGAAAAGGGCACTGGGGTGATGGGGAGACGGAAAGTTACTTTGGTATGTAGGTAATTGTGGGAGTGTGTTACGAAAGCCATGCATTCATCTAAATACATATTTGAGAAACACATTCCAGAGCAAGTGGTAAAGATAATGATCTTGACTAGTTTCTTTTTCTTCATTTGATCTGGGCTTAGCTAAACTAGCCCAATTCAAGACATCATGACATCTTTATTATGAAAACAACCTGCCTTCAGAATCAAGACCCCCCTGAAATCCAAAGAAATACTGTATTGTACTATTGTTATAAGTACCATGATGGCTCTTTCACTTACAATGACACATTTGTGTGTGTGTTTTGTACATTTTGAGTTAACTTTTATCTGGTCCAAAGACTCACTCGCTAAGTTCTATCTTTGATTGATGGTAATGGTCATTTAATTCCATGACAATTGTATAATGCAGATATTGTTGATACTATATTATAGGTGAAGAAACAAGAGACCAGAGAAGTTAAATAACTTGCCCAGCATTGCACAGCTAATAAATGGCAGTGGCAGGATTTGAACCCACATTTCCAAGAGAGTATTCTTACTGCTATACCTCTCTTTTTATGGACAAGCCAGGAGTCACCCATGTTTCATTTGCTTGTTATCCATGCTGACTTTCTCTAACTTTCTTGCATTTGAGTTAATTGCTAAGATGAGCCACTTGGCTTGAAGATAATTCTATGGAGGAATATAATTGTGAAAAATCTCTGTCCCATTACTCAGTATTCCCTAAACTTACTTTAAGATCAAGCCAATTAACACTGGTCACCAGAAGGACTAGCTAGAGAGCTGATAATATCAGTGCAAATTCTTCACCATTCCTAGAAAAACAGCCCAGAGCATGTTTAATGGAGGGTGGAGAGCCGTGGATATTTGCTGGCTGCTGTGAGCACTTGAGTCTTATTTTCTTTTCTACAAGTCTACCCATAAATAACCACTTATCAAGCAAGCAATCATTTCTCCAAACCTATTTCTGTTCAACAATGAGTTAAGCATCAGAAGGAGACTGAATAAGATGCTTTCTGGAAAGTAAAAGATTAAAACTTTGCTTCAAACACCTGAGTATTTTAGGCAGTAATCACATGGAAGAGAGAGGAAAGGAAGGGAGTTTCTTGAGCAAATAGGTAATTATAAAGACAGTCTTTTGGCAATTGATTTGTCACAACAAATATGCACCAAATTCATGGGATTTTAGGGGGCAGAGAGGGAATGTTTTGGAAATGTGTATGTGGTACTCTGTAAGTCTCTATGGTAAATTAGATCTCTTATGGTATAATAATTAATATGACTTCTTGGATAAATAAAATATACATTCAGTCAAGTATTAAAGGACAACATAAAATGTGCCAAGTTCCCAAGTTTCCATCATTGGCATGGATTTTATTCTCCGGTCTGCTGAAAATCTGTGACTTGGACATTGACATGTATCAGTGTACTTCCCTCAACAATTCCCATCTCTGGTTTTGAAACACGAAATCTAGAGAAGTAGTCTTCTGTTTTGAATTGTCTTCCCACTTATCCCCATGATGTTTCATTGTTCTTCCAGGGCCACTGGAACAGGTCCAGAAGGAAAGAAAAGAGTGATGGCAACTGCTGATTCAAGAAGATTGTTCTGTTTCAGTTTTTATTTTATTTTAGATGTACTCCTTCTCCACAATGAGTTTCTCATACACGCATCTAATGAAAGACGCCTGTTCTCAACCCTCCTAGAATTTCAAGATGGGCAAACTTACAAGGAAATCAAGGATGAGCGCTAATATGTATCATATTCATGTGAATATAAGATTTTTTAAATAAGAAAATCAAACTCTAAAAATACAATATACTTCATAATTACAGATTGAAAAATGGGCCCGTGTGTCCTAGGCAGCTGCCCACTGCTGAGTCCAGGGTACACTGCCATCCTAGGAAGAGAGAGAGGAGGAGGGTGAAAAAACTCACCCAGGAAAGGCAGTGAGGGGTGGGGAGGGAGCACAAAGAAAGTCACTTCAAATCTCTCTCTAGAACTATATTGTTTTTCTGTGCAAAAATATTTTCTTCTGGCCCCTTTATAGACTAGCTTGTAAAAACACTGCAAAGTGCTATGATTCTAAGGGTTCTGGAACCGAAGACAAATCATTAAAAGTTGGATTCCAAATTGTTGGTAAAGAATGATTATGTCACAATTTTGCATCACAGTTAGTAAGCCAGTGATAGCCTCGGGATGTAATCTAAGAGACAGTGGCACAGTGGTTAAGAGTTCAGACTCTGACGTTAGAATACCTGGATTCTACTTTTGGCTCTGGTACCATGTGGCTTCTCCAAGCCTCAGTTTCCTCCTCTGTGGAATGTGAAAAATAGAAGCTCCCTCATAGGGTTTTCACTGGCATTAAAGGGGCTTCCATATAGAAAGCACTTAAAGTAGTGTTCAGCACATGGTAAGCATTCAACAAATGTTAGGTGTTATTATTACTTATTAAACAGGTACATAATAAACAAGCTGTTCACAAAGCATTATTTCACCTCTAAGCCTTACTTCTGATGTAGAAAATACACTAACAATACCTACATTGCAAGATTAGAGAAAACATATTTACAGGGTACAAAGTAGGTCCTTGATAAAGGACAGTTTTGTTCATTCTGTGTCTCCTGCTACCAGAATTTTAGTGCCAAGAGAGCGGGACCATCTGTTTTATTCATCGCAGTGGCCTGAGTGCCTAGCATAGTGTCTGCACATAGAGGGGCTCAATAATCATTTTTTTGAATAACCAGCCATTCTTATTAGTGTTTTTGTTGCTATGCTGGATAGAAGCCACAGGCTTTTTTTTTTCTAACACTTAGATTGGGTTACTATATGAATTACAAATTCTAAAGTTGCTTTTGTTTAAAACACTCTTTAATTCTGACTCACTAATTTTGGTTGATCTTCCCCCAATTAATCCAAAATAATGAGGTTCATTCTGTCTGGAACAACAAGAGACAAACCTTGTGGGGAAAGAGTGTCAATGCAAACCCAGCGGCACCCGGAGTTTCATTTCCAGAGCTGGGAATGAGTTCCCGGCAAGGTGGCCCTAAGCTGCTCAGGAAGGCCAGGAGGCTGGAAAACTTCCACTTATTACTCACCACCATGGAATGGGCACCCTATTGCTTTCCCTTCCTTTGCCTTCTCTCTGGCACTCCTGTATTATTTTCCCTGTTTTGCTAACATATTTCCCTCTTGCAGATGAGCCTATAGAAGTAACTGCTATAGCTCTATCTGTCCATATGTTAACAGGTGAATGAATGAGTAAATGAAAATAGAAATGCAGAGAAGGGAATGAAAGAGAGGCCTGTGGTCTAAATGTGTGCCTTCATGAAGTCAATTTAGTAGGTCATAACTAGTATTTTCATCAATTAATCAAAGTGAATAGAAAATATCACAGTGTGTCACATGTGGTAAAGGTAAGTATTGTTTTGTGAGAATTTTTTTTCAGCTCTCTGTGTGTATGTGTGTGAATGCCAGGTTGCAATACAAAATATATTTATTATTGTAGTTTCTGGTAAAAAAAAAATGTTTGTAAACACTGGCATAAACCCCCATTTGGTTAATAGTAGAGGCTTTAAAAAGGAGCCATGGGCCGGGCATGGTGGCTCAAACCTGTAATTCCAGCACTTTGGGAGGCTGAGGAGGGTGGATCACTGGAGGTCAGGAGTTCGAGACCAGCCTGGCCAACATAGTGAAACCCTGTCTCTACTAAAAATACAAAATTAGCTAGATGTGGTGGTGCACGCCTGTAATCCCAGCTAGTTGGGAGGCTGAGGCAGGAGAATCCCTCGAACCTGGGAGGCAGAGGTTGCAGTGAGCTGAGATCATGCCATTGCACTCCAGCCTGGGCAAAAAAGAGCGAAACTGTCTAAAAACAACAACAACAACAGCAACAAAAAGGAACCATGAACTATGTATTGTCTTCCCTTCCTACCATGTTTGTTTCCTATGATCTTGGGCTGTCCACCATACCCAAGAACTTGCTTCATCTCACTAGTGGAGACCACAGAATGAGGATAGTGACCTTTGGTATTGGGTCATTTCACTTGAACAGAAATTTTATGGACATCGTAACAAGGGAATACATTTTAGAAAGGTTCACTTCATGGAATTTTGAGCAAAGAAGGCAATTTACTTTTATCAGTGATTCTTGGTGAAGAGAATGAAACCATCTCCATGAAGAGCGGAGAACGATTTTGCAGAATTCACAGTCACAAGCATTTTCACACGGGTTCTCACCCTGGTCAAAGGTTCCTTCTCATTATGGCTGTTTATAATATCACAAATGACATTTTATTAGCCTATAACACGGCTTAGCCTTATACGATTACATTACATGAAAACACCAAGTGTTCCTTACAGATTTGCCACGTGTGATGGCACATACTTTATCAGGGAAACTGATTTTTAAATTTGACCCTTAAAACTTGTCAACAGGTCTTTTTCTTCAAGCTCTAGTGTTCCTTAAGAAAATGAAGTGCAGGGCCGGGCGCGGTGGCTCACGCCTATAATCCCAGTACTTTGGGAGGCTGAGGCAGGTGGATCACCTGAGGTCAGGAGTTCAGGACCAGCCTGGCCAACATGGGGAACCCGTCTCTACTAAAAATACAAAAAATACAAAAAAAAAAAAAAAAAAAAAAATTGCCGGGCGTGGTGGAGCATGCCTGTAATCCCAGCTACCCGAGAGGCTGAGGCAGGAGAATTGCTCGAACCTGGGAAGCGGAGGTTGCAGGGAGCAGAGATCACGCTACTGCACTCCAGCCTGGGGGACAGAGCGAGACTCCGTCTCAAAAAACAAAAACAAACAAACAAGAAAAGAAAATGAAGTGTAGAAAAGCAAAAGAGAAACATTCTCTTTTGAAAGATTGTTAAGTAGAAAAAAATCAGTGGCGAAGACAGTATTATTAGTGGCAGAAAAAGTCAAGTAAATCACTGTATCCTCGGTCTGATAGGACTAAGCAGACAATCCCTTTTCTCTGGCTACAGTCGTCCTTTGAGGATGAACTTTAATTCGGAAGCAATGAGAGGAAACTGAGGCACAACTTCCACCACTGCTACTTCTAACATCAAAGAACTTCTAGCGCCCTTTGGCTTAACCTTTGGGGTGGAGACTGCCTCTCCCGGGTAAGCAGCCCATGGCGGCCTCTGAGTGGTCAAGCTTTATTTCTGTCTACGCTGGTCTTGACCATTCAATTGACTCTCATGACAGCTTAACACAGTCCCGCGATCTTTCCAGTATGTGGTTTGCCAGAGGGCCCACCGCAGGGACTTCCTCTCACTCTCAGCGAGGTCGCCGGAAACTCTCAGAAGGGGCAGCTCCGAAATTCACTTCTCAGAGGCCCACAGCTGCCGGCGCGAGCCCCGCTGCGAGGTGATTTGGATACCCGTTTACCCTTCACATGAGCCCATCCTTCGCTCACTGTATTGGAATGTGCCGCACAATATGCTTTTTTGAAGAGGAACCAGAGAGTAATTCATCTTCTTTATGTGTGCTAAGCAGAGCAAGAGGGAGAGGCGAGCGGGACCCACCATGGGCCGGGGAGTCGTGATTAGTAACAGCTGACAGCCTCAGACCAAGACCCTTTCTCTGGCTACCTCATTGTAACAGCCGAGCACAAAGGAATGACTGTCCTCTTGCCAAGATTTAGAAACCCAGGACCGCAGAAAATAGCAGCAAAAAGCAAAGTGTGTGTTGGGCAGTGGGGGCAACAGGCTGACGAAAGCCACCCTTGGATCTACCTGTAAAGCCTAGGTTTGGAAAGAAACCTCTATCACGTGGAAAGCCCTGTCTCCCCATGATGCCCATTCACCAGCAGCACCAGGAGCACTGATGGTGGCGGGAAAAGTAGGTGAAATTACGCACAGAAAGAGCCTGGGGAGAGCAGCAAATTGCTTTGGTTTAATGAGAGGAAGTTCTTTGAGGGCCAGAGCCCCAGCCTGTCTCCCTTTCTTTCCAAAAGAATCATGATTTACAACTGACCACTGGATGAGTAGTTTGCAATTTCCACAAAAGCTGTCTTTACTTTGGATTGTGTTTCTTGTTACCGAAAAGACCTTCCCGCATGACTGTCTTGGGAAGATGATCGAGATAGCACGTTTCCTAGCTGGCAGAATGCTAAATGGGACCGAATTCCACAACCAGGCTTGACTTGTCCAAAATTAACCAAAAGGCTTCTCAAATTGACTGCAGAGCATGTCAGACTCAAGGGGTGACCTTTCTTCCCAAGGAAGGCCTGTCCCTCACAGAAGAAAAGGAATTGAAATGAAAGCCTCATAGAAGTTGAAAGCAATATATGAATGTTAAAGACCAGTTCATTCTGGCCCTGCTTTGCCAAAGAACAGCCGAAGCAGGAGTGTGACTCCAGGCCCAGTCATGAGGCTGGGAAGCAGCAGATTCTTATGGCCAAAGGAGCCACATGCACCTGTGCCCACCCACACTCTGCAAAGATTCTGGAACCAGATTCCAACGTTAGCACTCTGAAATGGACTGAAGTTAAGTTTGTTGCTTGAAACTGAAATTAAGATTTTTCAAACAGATGTATTTCTTTAAAGAAAAAAAAGCAACTAGTGAATAAAACATGTTCACCTTGTTTATTTTCTTTTTCTTTGAGATGGAGTCTCGCTCTGTTGCCCAGGCTGGAGTGCAGTGGCATGATCTCAGCTTACTGCAACCTCTGCCTCCCAGGTTCAAGTGATTCTCCTGCCTCAGCCTCCCAAGTAGCTGGGATTACAGGTGCCCACCACCACGCTTGGCTAATTTTTGTATTTTTAGTAGAGACGGAGTTTCGCCACGTTGGCCTGTCTGGTCTTGCACTCCTGACCTCAGGTGATCCGCCCGCCTGGACCTCCCAAAGTGCTGAGATTACAGGCATGAGCCACCACTTTGTCTATTTTTTAAATTAAATCCAGAGATGTGAATCTTATTTACTATATAAGAAAATACATTTAAAAAATTCAGGTCCACACTTTGGCCAGTAAAAAGAGTGTGCAAAATGAAATCTTTGGTGATAGAGCTGGGGCTGAGGAGAGGAGAAAGGGAAGATTGTGGAGATAGAGCTGAGAGAATGACAAGAGGAGAAAGAGAAAAGAGAAAACGTAGAGAAAAGGAAGGGAGATGAGAAATCAAAGGAAGATTGGATGGAGAAAAATTCAGAAGGGGCTTTTATCTTAGTCCGCATATTTCTTGGGCTGTGGCCAACGGCACCCCCTTTCAGTTCTGATTAGTTTTCTCAGCATTTGAAAGCTCATTGGTTGTTTTATCTAAAAGAATAGTTCCTATAAAAGAATAGTCTCACCTAGGGAGTGGGAGATTGTTCTCTCAGCTACCAGAGCCAAACAATAAAGCAGTGTTACTGCATAGAGTGAAAACACTGTCGGAGTAAACTCTAGAATTGGTCGGCTTCCCTGTTTCTGGTTACCATTGTAACAGAACATTCTTCCCTTGGAACAGGAAAAGCTACGTTTTTGCCCCCAGGTCCAAGGGCATCAATGGAATTGAATAATTGCTGATATATTCCACAAGTAGTGGCATAACACTTTTGTAGCTTTCTTCCTTCTCTAGGAGGGAGTTGTTTCTGCACATTCTACTTTAGTTTTGTAATACTTATGTGCATAGTTTCTTCTCAGCTTCATATTCCAATGTTTTTTTTCAAGGGGTATTTAGGAATCCCAAAAATTATACAAGAAAATTGTGGACAGTCCCTTATAGCAAACTTCACTTATCCTGAATAGATTTCTGGGGTCTAGGAAGGCGTATAGAGAAAGGTTGTGGAAGTAACATTTGGTTGACTTGAGTTGCATGAGATGGGTTGGTAAAATAATTCTTTAATCTGGAATTTAGGAATAGAGTGAGTGATGAAGATACAGTCACCAGGGTTTGGAACAAACACAATTGGTAGATAGATATATTTGAGTAAAATATAGTCACACTAAATGATTTAAAAAGACAGCGAGTGATAGAACTGGGGACATTGTTGTTAAAGAGAAGTATGGAATAGAAGAACTATACATAAGGTAAAGAGAAGCCAGGTACAAAACAATGATTTTTAAATGAAGGATTCAAAGGACTATGGCTCATCACAAATAATGGAATGAATTGGTAAGGTAGTGAAGTTACGTTCAGGATAACATGCTTCTTCTAAAAGTGACTATAAATTACTCCTACAATTAAAACTTTTTCACTTATTCGTGCACTCTTTCAACATTTATTAAGGACCTTCTTGATACTCTGGCAAAGGACATAAACATTAAGCCTTTGATGTATTTATTACAGTCAACAGGACTTAAAAAAATATTGTGAAACTGGCCTAAACAAATAAAACACATCAAATTATCTAGCGGAGTGATTTGGAATGGAATTGGAGGAAAACAGAAACGTGTTGGTACGAACTGGAAGGAAATGGTTGTCATCAACATGAACTCCAGGGCTGCTTGGCTTGAATCCTGGCTCTCCCCACTTATCAGCTTGTGACTGGTCAAGGTATGTAATCCCTCACTCTCTTGGCAAATGGATGTTTTTGAGAATACAATAAATTAACATACGTGATGCCTTAATAATATGTGGCATATGGTGACAGTGATGTTTTTATTTTTGCTTTTAAAAAAGGATTTTTAGCTCTGAAGGGCTCCTTGGAACACCACTGTAAACCATAAGAACTCAGTCAAATTAGAGCCTACTGCAAGGCACTGTGCTGAGTGCTTCACCTCCTTTATCCTCCTAACAACCCTACAAGGTGGAGGCTAACAATGGTCACTCTGCATTTATGGATTAGGAAACAGGGAGGTTAAGTCCCTCACTCAGGATCACACAGCTAATAAGTGGCATTGCTGGCATCTGAAGTCTCTCCAACTCCAGAGCCCACTGTTTGATCACTATGCCTACTGTCTTGGAGATTTTCTGTAAAATAAATTCTTCTTCACACTAGACTGGTATCAATCATTGATGTGCATTTGATCTATCCAATGTGGAATCGTGACAGTAATCTGCTTAAAGTCATGTTTGAAAGGAAGCCATATATCACAGTAAAAAAAAAAAAAAAAAGGGTAAGTTGTAAAGTGCCACAGTCATGGTGAGTGGCTACTGTCACAGCCCTGGGACCTGCACTGGAGTTAGTTTGACATCTCTCATTGAACTGGAGAGTCATAACATAGTGGCTTTATTCAGAAAATGACATACTAATGGATGTCTTAAGTCAAAGAAGAAAAAAAAACCTCAAGCATGGATAATTACACATTGCAAAGGCCATGGGTAATCCCTAGAATGCCCAGGCCACTTGGTGAAGCTGCAGCATTTCTCCCCCAACTCTGTTTAGAGTGTCAGTTACCAAACTTTCTCTGAGTCCCACCACAATGGTGCTCACAATCTTCTAGGGTAAGTCTTCACCATGGGCAGCTTTGATTAAACAAACAAACAAAAAAAACACTGCTTAGAAATCTAAAATCTCATTCCTTTTAACCCTTTCCCTTTGAGATAAATTTTTGCTTCTGGAGGAACCCAAAGCAAGTCTGATATATGTTTACCAGGGGACTTTGGTCTTCTTTTCTATAGACTCAATATGCATCATTTCTCCAACAGATCCTCATATATCATTATTTCCAGATGCTCACCAACCTGTAATGCCTCCCACTGCCTACCAGTCAATGTCCTCACGCTCTGGCCCAAACCTTTTTTCAGCTTCATTTCCTACGCAGGCCTACCCTATTCTGCCAGGCAACCCAGACTTCTCAGCATTCCCTAGACATGCCTTGGGTTTTCCTGTCTCTGTCTCTTTGCTCTTAAGGTTTCCTCTGCTCTCGTCCTCATTTCCTGTGGAAATCTGACCACTAGCCCAGCCCCTGAATTCCCGCAACCCTTTCTTTGTGCTTCTTGGTTTCATGGGGGGCTTTGTTTTATAGTCATGCGTGTACCTGTCTGACTCTCTATTTAAATTTTCAACTCCTTGAGCCTAGAGACTGGCAAAGTCTCTTTGTATCTTTATTGCCTGCCCTGGTTAGCACATTGCCTGCCCAAAACAGGAGTCTAATAAATGTGTCTTGGATTGGATTCAACACCCTCTTAGTAGCTACTCTGCTTTGTCAAAGCCTCTCCTGAATGTGCTCAGAACCAAACAAATTATTCCCAATGCAGTGCGGTCAGTGCAGAGTACAGTGACTATTAATATTTCTACTGAGGAAGCACACGGCTATATTCATTCTTTTTTAGCCACCACTTCCTACTGTTGGTTCACATTAAGCCTTTAGTCACATGAACTGCTGCCAAGCTCAGTTGTTCCCCATCCTGTAATTGCGCAATTGCCTTTTGAATCTAAAAGCAGAAGTGTACACTTATTCCTTGCTCAACTTCATCATGTTGGTTTCCATCCAGCATTGCAGCCTATTGAAATCATTATGAATCATGATCACAGGCATATGTAGTGGAAGCCATCCTTTTTGGGCTTATGTCATATGAAAACACTATGTAGATGACTTCTATGTTGTTGAGTCGTTGATTAAAGTATGGAACAGGGCAGGGTTTTTTTAGAAAAGTACACAAGGGTGCTTCACCAGGTGTCTTTGCAGGTTGACATGGAGCCTTAAACACTCATTAAGTCTAGATATTCAGCCAGATTCAAAGACACTTCGTGATTTTTTTCAGGTCCTATTTTATTACTAAAGGTATTAGGGAAGATTCAGAATTTTTCAGAATGACCAAAACAAATTGTTTCAGGAATTCCACAACCAAAAAGTGATTATAGAAAGGGAGCACTTTTTAAACAAAAAAATGCACATGAAGCTATTACAAGATGTTTTGTGGGAATACTGTTAGCCTGACTTTGTAACTTCAGGAATTACTGTTTTCCTAAAAGAATCAGTAGTATCAATCTAGAGAAGAATAAGCTAATAAATATCCTTCCCCACTAGATAGGAATGTCATATCATTTGGGCAGAGATGTAAATGCATCAAGGATCAATACAAACAGAAGTTATTCATATGCAAAAGAAATAACAGCATAATTATTTTAGGCTTCAGAAAAGTTAATTGGATAATTCATTAGCAAAAATTTCTGGTTGTGCTACAATGATTATTAAAAAGTCCATTCTTTTAAAGTATATGCCTTAAGTTCAACTTCACTTTTATTCGTTCTGGAATAACATATCAGTGATTTTCCAGGTCACAGCCCTTCAAGTATAGTAATACACGATGGTTTACATTGATTACTATATGCCCAGTGACTAACACTGCAGGAACTCAGTATAGCTTTGTTGAATGAATGATGAATGACAAATTCTGCAAATTCAGCAGGTGAGAATAATTAAGCAACTATACTCAATCTACAAATCAATGACATATTTTTGTAACATACTATAGCAAGAGTTCATCACTGCAACCAGGGCTGCAATGCAAATGTACAAATAGTAGCTCCTCTTCTCAAGGAGTTCTTTTGTTGCGTAGACAAGTCAGATTCTCACTGAACAATTAGACAGTCATAGTCTCACCAAATAATAGAATGTTCAACCACACATGATGTAAAGGGCTAAGTACACGAGTACAGAAAAATTATGAAAAATATTTAGCTCATGTGGAGAAAAGACTTAAGGGAACAAATGCACTTTAAAATTATAAACTGATCCAGTACTAATCTAGAGGCCACATACCACATCAGGGGTTACATGGCTCTAGAGAGAGGGGGCTTTAGTGACACGTAGATTTGAGTTTGAATTCAAGCTCAGCCCCTTGCTAGCAGGGAGACCCTGAGACGTTATGCAACCTCTCTGAGACCTAGTTTCTTCATCTATAAAATGGGAATAATAACAATGACCTTTCAGAAGGAATAACAAGTACATATGTTTAATAACCAGCATATTTTTTATACCCAGTAGTTGCTAGCAATTATTATGGCAGGTAAAATTAAAAAGTCACTGACCAATTATAGAATTAACCTGTAATCAAGATTAGGATTTTAGTACTTTAAGGTAGAATAAGTATAATCTTTACTGCAACACCAATGTTCTCAGTCATTTACAGCTTCTGATGTAAATCACATCTTATTTATCTAATTACTGAGGAGCAACCATGCGTCCAGCTCTGTTCCAGGCTAAGTAAACCCTGTGATGTGTTTCCTCTAACTTGCACTCATCTTAATGCAACGGAAACTTGATTGTAGTGAACATAATCCCACAGGGAATCTCAAACACCCTTGGAAACCATTCTGTCATCAAAAAGTCAAAATTAAATGCCTAAAACTGGCCGGGGCCCTCCAGGTCTGGTGAGTGAGGTCAAGGAACCCAAAAGGCTTGATGATGTACAAAATGACACCACTAGTTAGTGGTGAGGCTAGGACAGAATGAAAGTTTCATGGCCTTTTGATAAGGCAAAGTGGCTTCAAGCTTTGCTTTAGTGCATGAGTTGGAAACTGGTTAAGTTTATGACAAGTGGAGTTTTCCCAATCTTTACAAGGTCACAAGCTTTCTTGGCAAGGTAGATTTTTTAATTCTAACATAGAAAATACAGTGACTTTTAATTGTTTACTCAGGGTCACCCATAAGCAGTTTTCAGAAACATCTATGCACTGCAGTAAGCAGCACTCAGGAGGCAGCCAGTCAGCAGAAAGGGGGTGAAGTAACATGCAACACGATCTCTGAAACTGCCTAACAATTAGTGACAAAGCCAGGGCACAGCCAGTGAGCATGCCATCATTTGACCAAGCCGAGGCTGAGGAAATGATCCTCTCTAGGCAGACATTTGATGCAAGTGCAAAGAGAGACCTTACACCTGATACTCTCCGGCAAAGAAGCCAAAAGGGCTTTTGAAGTTGGTGTTTATAATATTAAAGCAGAATCTCAGAGTGTAGTAGTCACTGACATTAGCCAATGCCTATAGATTCACATAGACCATGCTCACAGCCATGATTCCCCGTGAGCTCACCTCCAGGTCCCCCAGGAGGCACATACAACAAACATTTTTATTACTGTCACTACTATTATTTCCACTCCATAAACAAGCCCTGAATGCCAAAGTGACTTCTCCCACAGCTAGTCAATGCTGCAACTGGTAGCTCCAGAAGTTTGTGTTCTTAAGAACCAAACAGGAATTACTACAAATAAATGCAGCCAAAGCGAATGTCCCCTGCACCACTCAGCTGGCCCCTGTTCACCTTTTCAGATGAAAACATCTCCTCACTCTGCAGAGGAAGGAGATGTAGGACCTGGACTCTATGGTTAACAGTGCTGTGACTTCCTTCTTAGGCACCTAGCACAGCTAACTGGAGGGCCTCAATACTGAATGAATTAACAGCCTCAGCTAGACAATAGCAGCCCTGCATGATGCAGAGCACACATGCAATGGGGACAAGGAAGGGAACGTAGCATGAAGACATATGGCAGATGCTCGGTCAAGACTGTTTTCTGTGTATCCAGTGAGGGGACAGAGCTATACAAGGCTTGCTAGGGGAAAGGAAATGGTGCCTCTTGAGAAGTGTATCGGCATCCACAGTCTTATGGAGTCTGTGCCCCTTTAGAAGTGTTATCAGCATCCAGTCTTAGGGAGGCTGCAGCATTTGTGAAATGCTTCATGAATGTGTGTCGAATAACTTTCAAATGGGGGGAAAGGTAAAACGTTTCAAGTAGGGAGATAAACTGTGTTAAGAAGTCAAGTGATTGGGATATCGATGAGCAGAGACTCAGTCATTAAGATACACAAACCACCCTTCATCTACTACTGAGTGTTCTGCAGCACGAGAACATTTCCATTGGCTCATCCCACTCACAGAGTGTTTTCTGTACGCCCAAACCATTTTCACTGTGTTTCCTAACAGCCCCTGGAGGGGTGTAAGAACCTCTCAGATGTGGATTTTGAGTCTTCTGACATTAAAGCTGATTAAGAAGAAAACATTAGGCTGGGCGCGGTGGCTCACACCTGTAATCTCAGCACTTTTGGAGGCTGAGGAGGGTGGATCACGAGGTCAGGAGTTTGAGACCAGCCTGACCAACATGGCAAAACCCTGTCTCTACTAAAAATACAAAAATTAGCTGGATATGGTGGCACATGCCTGTAATCCCAACTACTCAGGAGGCTGAGGCAGGAGAATCACTTGAACTCGGGAGGCGAAGGTTGCAGTGAGCCAAGATCGCACCACAGCACTCCAGTCTGGGCGACAGAGCGAGGCTCTCTCAAAAACAAAACAAACAAACAAAAGCATCAATATTTTCCTTATTTTTAGCTAATTATCCTCAGCTCATGTGGGATGCATTTATTGAGCACTTATTGTATGCCACTCTCAGGAGCTCTAGAAAGACCTAGTGTTTGCTCTCAAAGCTCACAAGTCCAGGGCATCACAGCATTCCATGAGACAGAACAGTGCATCAGGTTGAGAAAGAAGAGATCTGTGTGTGTCAGAAGCGAGGGGCCCAGGAGAGAGGCACTTGGGAAACTCTACTAAACTATACATTGGAGTTCTGGCAACACTTGACTATTGTCAGGAACAACTGTAAAAGCTCACCTAGAAAGAAGGAGCAATTTTAGTGCCAAGTCAGATCTGCCCATGCGTGTTTACCAGATTCGACTTTGAGAGCCAAGAATTTAGTAGTGGTGTTGTCAGAACCAATAAATAGGTTAGGGGAACTTGGGAGGGGTAAATGTGGAGTCAGAGGTTAAGTATTTATGTGAACACCGCCACACATTAAAGGCCTAAAAGCTGTTGAAATTGTAATTATCTGACATGAAATAACCTAAATTTTGAAAACCAGTGTTGCTCACAATGCTGCCAAACACCTAGCATCTGTTCAATTCTGTTATGAACCATTTCCTTGGGGAGGGAACGTGAAAGAATTGTAAGCAGCTGCTGAGAAGTGTGATGGCAGGGGATGCAGTTTCCACATTGCAAATTTACATGCTAACTTATTCATTAAGTAATACCATTAATGATCACAGATGTGCAGCAAGATGGGCAAAGCATTCAATCACAAGGCAAATATGAGGTCAGTGCTTCTAAGAGGTCATAAAACAAGAAGAAACATCTTAGAAAATGCATAAAAAGCAAACTAGCAAATCAATCTGACTTCTCACACTGGGTTTTTGAAGCTAGACCTGCATTAACCAGTGGAAGCATTTGAATGGTCAGTATTGTACCCTCACCCAAAGCATTTCCAAGTTTGCTATTTACAGCAGTCACGCCAATTTCTGTGGTTCAATTTTTAGAGGTATTAACTTTATTTTGTTTTGGGGAAAGTGTGGGTATGTAATGTCGCTAAGAATTGTTCTTGGTAAAATTTTCTTCCGCTGTGCATTTACATCTGGGGATCACTATGGGAGGAGAAGAATAAAGCCATGTGAGACAGCAGTGTTAGTAATACATAGATATATTGGGTTACTTTCTTTTTACTAAATATTTTAGGCCCAGTTCTTGCTCCATGGGTAACTCTGGGAATTCTCTGGAGGCTTCAGAAGACGTGAATCTAGCTCTTTGTGTCTGTAACTGTACACCTGTTATTGATGCAGAGGATGAAAAGAACACACCAAACACACATTGTTCTATTTTTAAGCTGTTGTACTCAGCTGCAGGGGAGGGAGAGATGCCCTTTCTCCCCTTGAAAGTTACCAACAGCCAGCTATTCTGCTGTAGCGCAAACGCAATTTACCAACTTTGAAGGCAGAGGATGATAATCCTAAGCACTGAAGGAGAGTGAATGTTGTGTGTGTGTGTGTGTATGTGTGTGTGCGCTCACGCCACTTGGAGCTGGGAGTGCCAAAATAAATCTTTCCTCACATCTGGAAATGCCTGTCAGGGAAGCAAACTAGCTGGCAATCAGAAAACTCTCATGTAACACTCACTGCTTTCAACAGCAGGCACACACGACTTCATGTCCTACGGCAGAATTGCATGCCATGGATTTAGTAGGCATTCCACCAAATATTAGCTGAAGGATTGAATCAGTGAATCTTTCCAGGAAAAGCATGGCAAAGCTCTCTTTGCCTGTTTAAAAAGATAAAAAAGCCAACCACATAAATTAGCAGTAGGGTGCAATATTTCCCTGAGTCAAGAGTCCGGTGTTGGTTTTTCTGGTCTGACACTGCTCAGGGAAGCAGTGTAATACTTTCAGGACCTTGGAACTTTGGCCCTCGGCCCTTCCATAATAACCCTTTCTGAAAAATGTTATGCAGCATATAGTACTTTTTAACATGAAAGTGGAGACTTTCACAACACTTTAGAAAATAACTTAAGACTCTCTGGAATCTCGAAAGATGATTTCTGTCTGTCCCCAGGGATGGAGAGCTGAACAAAATGGTCCCCGTTTTCATGACACAGTTGGCTGGAAGAGGTGGAGACTGGCGATGGGGCTGCCTAACTGTACTGTGTGTGTAGGAGATGTTTCCTGGAGAAAGTGACATGCAAGGTAAGACCTGAGGGTAAGGAGGGGTTTCAGGTGAAGAAGCTGGGGAAAAGAGTCCAGGCAGACACTAGGGTGGGAGTGGGGTTGGGCTGGGGGTGGGAGGGTGGGGAGGAGGAGTGAGAAATAAGACAGAAAGGCACAAGCTGGAGCCATGTGAGAAGTTTGATCTTTATTCCAAAAGCAATGTGGGGAATGAGCCCAGAGTTGAGTTTTAGGAAGAACATGCTACCTTTGTGCAAAAAAAGTAGATAAGAAAAGAGCAAGACCCTGGATCGTGGGGTAGGGGGATGGCAGGGAGACTAGAAAGGAAGTTAGTGTAGATTAGGATCAATATGGTATTGCCCAGACTAGGGTGCAGATGGTGGCCATAGTAGAGGTCAGTGGAGTTAGGGAGGAAGAATCAGCAAGCCTGGTGTGGGGAAGGAACCCAAGGAGGGGCCAAGTTACTAGTTTAGCCCCTAGTTTCTATATTTCCTTTTTTTTTTTTTTTTTATAAACTTAGTTTCCCTACTCTTATATGTCACATCTAGAATAGCTGCATTCCCCATCATGTTAATGTTCTTTTACCAGGAATACATTTGTTCTGCATGCACTCACCATCTTCATAATAATGAAGTAACTCTGCAAATCTTGGTAACTTGAAAGGGAACCTGGGACACAGGCTTAGAATCATGAGGCCTTTACCATGTGTATAAGCTTATTTTGCAGACAATTCTAGTTATGCTTATGCCTTATGACTTATCCTGTAGCTTTTTCCCATTTTCAAAGAAAACAAATAATTTTTGTTGAGTCTGAGGAAGCAGCAATTGCATTGCCAAAGGCTGGTCCTGCCTAACTCAATATCCTTTGGCCAATTGACTTGTACCAGCTTTTAAAAGCTATGGGTTACAAAGGATCTTCAAGGCCATTTCAGCTATAGAGTTTTAATGCTTATATCTATCTCTCATGACTGAAAACCAATGGTTTGGGGGAAAGAGAAAGATGTTAAACAATACCATGGTGACATAATCATCAAAATCCAGATTGTGGAAGACTAATTTTACCTGACAACCTGATCTCTTTAACAAACAAATTACAAATAAGAAGGGTGGGAAAGGAAGACAGAGATAAAGCTGGTGATAGAGAATGTGAGAGCTAGCCTTCAAACTTAACAGATTCAGAGACTCTGTCAAACAAATTCAATGTATGAATATGGCTTGATTCAAACAAACTGTGAAAAGAGAAAGAAAAGAAATGGGGATTTTTGAAAACTGACTAATGGCATTATTAAAGGATTATTATTTATGTTTTAACAAGTGATAATGGGTATTATGATTATATTTAAGGGGAGAAAAATCCTCTTTTACAGATGGATAAATGACCCCGGTGGAAAGCAGCCTTTCCCTCAGACTATAGACAATCCCTATCCTGTATTCAGGAGAGAGGACTTCCACCCTCACCTGAGAGTTAGAGGTCAAGGTAGAAACAGTAGACAAGTTCACCCAACATTTAATCTAGTTTCCCCACCCGCCTCTACACTAAGACTTGGATGTCCCCAAAACAGTAAGGTAGACTGATATTCCCATGGGAAAATTTCACATCTGCCCACAAACGTATTTCTGAAAGTAAAATCAATGCTTGTAAAATTTTGAGTCAAATTTTAAGTGCACTAAAGTAATCCATGATGGAACGTATTATAATTAATTGTTTTTGGAAAACTCACACAGTGATTCTCAATGGGGAAGGCCCATCTCACTCAAGGGTTGAGGACTGGGGGAAATGAATATTGGGATATCAGAATAATCTTTAGTTTTTAAAAGCCATACAAATTAACATAGCTCCTTCTGCTCTCTCTACACCAACAATAAACACAAAAGCAAAGGGTTATATTAGCTACTATTAATTACTGAGAAGAATGACTTTTTATCCCATAAGTATATTGAGACTGGAAAAATTTTGAGAATCATTGATCAGGACTTTTCTTTAGGGTATTTTCTCAAAGTGAACTGTACCTCATTATTTCAACACAGTCAGGAATTGTTTTAGAATAAATCTGTTGGAGTGAAGTTCCTAAAAGAAATACAAATATCTTCCTTTTTAGGAGACAAATAATAAACTATAGAAAGGCTGCAGCCCTACGCTTTATGTCACTTTTTAATCTTAGTCTTGTCAGCCAACAGAACATAGGATTGTGTTTTTCTTTGGGAAGCCTAAAAATAGGAATTTATGCCAATTGTCCCTTTTTGTGTGTGTGGATAGAGATACGGAATAGAGATAGAGAATCTTTTTTTTTTTTTTTTTTTTCTTTTTTTGAGATGGAGTTTTGCTTTTGTTGCCCAGGCTGGAGTGCAATGGCACAATCTCAGTTCACTGCAACCTCCACCTCCCAGGTTCAAGTGATTCTCCTGCCTCAGCCTCTGGAGTAGCTGGGATTACAAGCATGGGCCACCAAACCTGGCTAATTTTATATTTTTTTTTTTGGTAGAGATGGGGTTTCTCCATGTTGGTCCAGCTGGTCTCGAACTCCCAATCTCAGGTGATCCACCCACCTTGGCCTCCCAAAGTACTGGGATTACAGGCATGAGCCACCAGGCCTTGTCAAGACAAATAATCTTTTACCAATGAGTCAATCAGATACATTCATTCAAGTAGGGTAGATGTGTGACTTTTACAATTAAACATACATAAGGACTATAATTACAGCACTGTACAGTCGGGAATGTTCATTATGTGCAGTATAAAAGTATGTATTTGTGGTAGTTTCTTGGGAAATTTTTTTGCTCTTATATTTTTTTCTTCTATTGCAATCTTAGTAACCCTTGAACCACAGGCCATTAACGCAGTTAGGATCATGAGAGATCAAAATCTTACACCTTCCCCCATTAAGTCTTCACAATGTATGTAGTTGAAGGGAAAAATGGTGAGATGTGCTATCTTTAATGACCTGTTGATGCCTAAAAAAGCCTTTTCAAGTCTGTCTTGATGACGCTGCACTTTTTGAATGTGGATTTGGATTATCTGTACACGTGAGAAGTTGTTATCAGTAGCTCAGTGTCACAAGAAGGCCAGGGGGGTTATCCTACAAGAACACAGTGATTATGAACAAAGCCCATCCAAGCCATAAATACCTTCCAAGGGCAACCAAAGGTTATAAAAGCTGAACTCCCAGACTATTCTGAGGAAGGGACAGCATGAGACGTGGGACAGAATGCATTTCTAAGTTGTACAAGGTCTGACTTATTATGGAGGCAAAAATGGTAGATTTTGCAGGTTCGCATTAACTTAAGAACCGTATTCCAAATTTTACATTAATCGTTAATAAAAAGGTTTCTTGACACAAATCTCAAATTTCCTTGAAAAGTTCCTAAATTTCTGAAACTTAAGTTTGTTGCCCAGAGTGGTACAGTCTTGCCTATAGGTAAAAAAATTGAAATGCAAATCTTTAAAAATTTTTCTTTCAACATTGAGACAGTATAATCATAAAAAAACTCTTAATAATGGCAAGATATTTAGAATAATAAAACACTATTCCTCGCGTATTTATATGCTTGGTCCTCAAAAAAAGAGATAAGCAGACACCAAATAGTAAGCTTCGTGATAATTAATGCATTAATTAAATAAAAATCTCAGTAATGAAAGAAATGCAGAATGGCTTACACATTAACCCTAACTCCAAAATGTTCACCATACATTTATAGCTGATTTTAGTCTCCTCCCAATAAATATTGTAGTAAATTAAAAACAATAAACAAACAAACAAAAAGCCACGAAGTTATTGCGGCAAATTGTGATAAAAGAAACTGCTGTCTTTTAAAGCCTAATAATTTTGACTTTTGCCTTTTCTCAAAAACAGTTTTCAGTGGCAAAAATAAAACAAAATGGATCCCTGGAGTCTGGATGTTTGCTAAGGAAATGGCCCTTCAGTCAAAATTTGACCCAAATCTCCCTTTTTCCAATGCTGACAAAAAGCTCCTTCCATGAAAGATTAAAATTCTATCTTAATGTTTATAAGTGCTCTTCGGTGTGAGAAGACTGATAGGTAGAATGGCAAAACAAAATGTGCCAAAGTAAAATTGGTTAAATGTGCTTTAATACATGTGGTCTCTCTCCCCACTTCTCTCTTCCAAGCAATGTTTGGGATCGTTTTGAATGCCAAAGGAAATATTCTTCTCAACAAAAAATACAGTTGAATTTGAGTGTTTCTTGATTGAACATCAAAAATGAAAACATTTACTTGGATGGACTGAGGATGCTTTACTCCAGAGAAATTCATGGCAGATAATTTTGCCTCTTGTACATTGAAAATAATTAAATTATTTCATTCAAATCCTCTAAGTAGGTTTCATTATGAACAGTATGTGGCTGGAAATAGAAACTGGTCAACAGTGAGTGTTTGTTGAGTACTCACAGGACTTGAAGAGTATTTTAAGAGGAAAATGACCAAATTAGACTCTTAACTGAAACTACAAAAGAACCACACATTTCCAATAGACTAGATAAACAAAAACAAATGAAAATTTGTATTTTGTAATGTGGTGTCATATGAGACCTATATTTTATTAGAATAGATACATCTTGGCTAGTGACACCAAGGCATTGGAATAGAGGTGGTTTCAATGGGAAACATCCCACAGGACCAGTTCTATCCCTGACCTTTATACCCCAGAAGCACAGTTAACGTGGGACAAATATAGTATACTTTTAAAATTCCTGCCAGCAGCTCTGCTTCCCTCACATCACTCTTTGTACTCCACTGAGGCAGGAATGACTTACACCTGCAAAAATGTGAGGAATCCTTGCCTCAAAAATAGCTCTTTGAACATTATTTGTGGGTACTATTGCAAAAGAGAATTTTCCAAGGCTTAGGAACCACTTATGGAATTGTCTCTCTAGAGAGACCACAAATATGACACCGCAAACTATTTTCCTTGGGAAAATCCTGTCTTTCCACTAGGGAGGTCAATTATTGTTATAGACATGAACTTACCCTTGCAGAGCTCTATGCCTCTCTAACACACACTGAGGAGCTTGACTGCAAGCCTTCATCAAAATGGAGACGCACTGTCTGCCTTCATGGAGCTTGCCCTTGGAGAGGTGGACCTGAGCCACCAAAAGCAAATCACAGGGCTGAGGGACAAAGCTGACACATAGACCTGAATGTGGTTTTGTCCAACTACGGTGGGCAGACATTACTGAATAATACTTAACATTTAAATTTCCCAAAGGTTTGGATATTGTGTTTATATTTTTTGAGGGTTATTTTATGTCCCTTGTGTGGATTTCAACACAGAAATGATAAATCTGAAAAAGCAAAACACACAGAGGAAACCAAGTGTTAGTGAAAAATACCAGCCCTTGTTATCTAAACTTGTCCATGCAATATTCTATCAGCGTTCTTTACAATTCCAGATTGTCCTTGGTCAGACCAATGATCTGTCCTGTCTTTGGCAGTTGCACCAGCCAAGCAATGCTGCCCTCCTTGATGTCAACTTCAAAAAACTTACGTATCTTTAGCTTTCCCTTAATGACATAGGTTTGCTTCTTTAAAGAGTATTCAGTGGCTTACACATAGCTTACTCCAAAGAGTCTCCTGGGGGTTTTCTTTAATGAACAAAAGGAATGTCTTGTAATCACTACATACATTACTTACATATGTGAAAGAAGACATCAATATCAATGAAAGAAGTTGCTTGGCCTGTAGCTCTATTCAAGAATAAAAATGAGCAATAATCTGCACCATGATAAACTGGTATATGAAGTAGAAGTAAATTTTGTGTAGCCTCTGCTGGGAATTCAAGACATGAGATAGAAGAAAACATTAACCCTAACTCTCCAATTATATAGGAAATAATGGATAATTCAAAGAACAGGACTCCAAAATGCTCACTACAAATGTGCAACTGATTTTAGCCTCATCCAAATAAAGACGAATGAAACAACCCCAAAATTACTGAGAATGGTTGGCTTAGAAAGCCTTTCCAGCAAGCTTCACTTTGGCCTTTTTTGTTGATGGTCAAAAGGCAATGGAGGGCTGGGCGCGGTGGCTCACGTCTGTAATCCCAGCACTTTGGGAGGCCGGGGGGAGGTGGGGGAGGCTAGATCACAAGGTCAGGAGTTCAAGACCAGCCTGGCCAAGATGGTGAAACCTGTCTATACTAAAAATGTAAAAATTAACTGGGCGTGGTGGTAGGCACCTGTAATTCCAGCTACTTGGGCAGCTGGGGAAGAGAATTGCTTGAACCTGGGAGGTGGAGGTTACAGTGAGCCGAGAACAGGCCACTGCACTCTGGCCTGGGTGAGAGTGAGACTCTATCAAAAAAAAAAAAAAAAAAAAAAAGGGCAGTGGAAGTCAGTCCTCAAAGATAAAATCTGGTTTTGAGGTCCGATTAGTGCTTTCAAAAGGAGAGGATCCCCAAAAACAGAACTTGAGGGGCTCTCCTTGCAGATACTCAAGTGCAGTTACCTCCAGAAAGCAAATATTTGCTTTCTTTCTGAATTAAAAATAACTAACTTGGAATTAGAGCTCATAATAAAAAGCATTATAATGAATGTAAAATTCAATACTATTGTAAAAGACCTACACAGAACTTTCAGCAATGATGCCGCCCCATAAATTGAGATATAGCCTGAGACTGAAGCAGCTTGTAAAATCTACTTCATACCAGTGAGATTTGTTATCAGCACTTCACTTTTAGCATCCACATTCCTGAGAGGGAACTTGGGTATGTAATCCAGAGGTCCTCCTGTTGCAGTCGTCTCGCCTCAGGCCCACCCTCACCACCAACCACCTCACAGGACAACCACAGGGGCGGCTGAGGAATGTCTTGACTTCGAGATACCTGATCACTGACCCACGGACTAACACCCTGGTTAACTTGAGTATCTGTATTACTCATCTTAGAAAGTAAAATTTAGGATAGGGAGCAGCTATCTAACTCAAAGCAGTGTAAAAGTGATTAACTGTGCTTAAGTTAGACTGATAAGCAAATAATCATTTAGAATAGTCCACTCAAAAGAATTGACATTAAAATATTTATATCTGCCTTATTTTTGAAAATTTTAATTATGGCATAAAACACATAATAAAATGTGCCATCTTAACTATTTTTAGAGGTACAGTTCAATAGCGTTAAGCATATTCAAATAGTTGTGTTACCTGCTTTACTTTTGTAATTAACTTTATTTTTATTCACTACAACTAAAGAAATAAACTCATATTTTAATGCAACAAAAAGTTATAACTGATGAGTTTACCATCTACATTTTAAGGGATTTCAACAATTATTTTAGTGTAGCCAAAGACTTAACATTTGAATTTTACAACTTTTGAAATATGAAATGCACAATTACAATACCTAGACTACATATCTTATGACTTCAAAGCTTTAGCCAAAACATGTATCACACAGATAAGAGCAAGAATCCTCTCACACCTAAGACAAACAAAAGGTATTACTAATGACATCCCACTGTATTTCCTTTTTGGTTTTGGCTATTATATCTCTTTGCTATGGGGGGGTGGGGGGAGACGTTTTACTTCAAAAGTACATAATAATATAAAACTACTTATTTTCACTGATGTTTCATAATTCACATTGCAATTTATTTATTTATTTATTTATTTATTTATTTATTTATTTATTTATTTTGAGACGGAGTCTTGCCCTGTTGCCCAGGCTGGAGTGCAATGGCTTAACGGAATGCAATGGCCCAATCTTGGCTCACTGCAACCTCCACCTCCCAGGTTCAAGCAATTCTCCTGCCTCAGCCTCTCGAGTAGCTGGGATTACAGGCACATGCCACCACGCCTGGCTATTTTTTGGTATCTTTAGTAGAGACTCGGTTTTACCATGTTGGCCAGGCTGGTCTCGAACTCTTGACCTCATGATCCACCCGCCTCGGCCACCCAAAGTGGTGGGATTACAGGTGTGAGCCACCGTGCCTGGCCCACATTACACTTTGTAACAAGCACTTCAGAGTGCTTATTTAGAGCAGGTGTTAACTACAGTAAGGAATTCTTCTCAAGAAGAACCATAGCTATGATTTATGACAAGTGGTACAGTAATCCCTGTATAGTCTAGTGCCCAGCGTTTTTACAAGGTGTAAGTTTAATATATAAAGAACGATTACAATTCAATAACAAAAAGCCACCCCCATTAAAAAATGGGCAAAGGATCTGAATAGACATTTCTCTAAAGAAGATGTATGAATGACTAATAGGCACATAAAAATATACTTGACATTATTAGCCTTCAGAGAAGTGCAAATCAAACCACAGTGAGACAGCATTTAATACCCACCCTGATAAAAAGATGAATAATAACTAAAAGACAGATAATAAGAAGTGTTGGTAAGAAAGTGGAGAAATTAGAACCCTCATACACTGCTGCTGGGGATGTAAAATAGTGCAGCCACTTTGGAAAATGGCATGGTAATTCTTCAAAAGGCTAAGAAGAGTTATCATATGACCCAGCAATTCTATTCCTAAGTAAATACACAAGAGAAATGAAAATGTATGTCCATGAATGTTCAAAGCAGCCTTATTTATAATAGCAAAAACCAAACCAAACCAAAAAATAGGAAAAACCCAAATATCTAACTAATGAATGGATAATATTCCATTATATGGACATGTCATATATGGAATATGGACATGTGATATGTTCATTATATGAATGGGTAATATTCCATTATATGGACATATCACATGTCCATGTATATGCAATATGTATGTATCATATTATTATTCAGCTATAAAAAGGAACGAAGTACTGATATATACAACACCATGGATGAATCTTGAAAACATTGTGCTGAGTGAAAAAAGCCAGTCACAAAGGACCATATATTGAATGATATCACTTACATGACATGTTCATAATAGGTAGATCTATAGAGAAAGAAAGTAGACTAGAGTTTGCCTGGGGCTGAGGGCTTGGGGGAATTGGGGGATGATGGCCAACGAATGCAGGCTTTATTTCTGGGGTGATAAAAATGTCCTAAAATTGATTGTGATGATGGATGCACAACTCTGTAAATATACTAGAAGCCATTAAATTGTACACTTTAAATGGGTAAATTGCATGTATGTGAGTTATATCTCAATAAACCTCTTAAAAAATAAGGCAAACTTGAAATAAGATAAACCTAGGTCTATCAATACCAAGAAATAATTTTAGGGACATCATACAAATAAAATAATCTCTTTTTCTATTGTAAAATAAGTTTCTACCTTCTAAGGATCAGATGGAGGTTAGTGGTGGGTGGCAAAGTTTGGCAGCAAGTATGTTTTGAGTACTTGAAAGTCTGATCCACATTGCTAGAAATGCATCCTTCACATAAGGAAAACGTGCTTATGTGGTGTACACAGCACTTTCAGACACTTGACCTCACTTGGTAGCTGTCAAGTTATAGTTCAGATGTTTATTTAGCGGGAAGTTATATGGTGACTTCAAGTCACGTTCCCACAGGACATCTGCCTTCCATAAGCTAAACCCAAATGTTTGCTGCTAAAATCAAATAATGATGCCAATGTAACCAATTCGGAGAAAAAAGGTTTATAGATTAAAGTTAAGAGATTGAATTCTCTCAATTTTAAGATTTTTTCACTATAAGCTTTTCTTCATCCTTTCTTGTCCTCTACTTTTCTGAATGCTAGCAGAAAAAGGGCTTGAAAGCTTTCAAGTATTATGCCTAAATGATATTGGAACATTTGAAATTATCAATCATGCTTAGATTCAATAGCTTTTACTGTTTATGGAAATATGCTTATAATTTTACTTTTATATTGCATAGGAGTTATATTTCACATAGTAAGTGTGCTCCTACTTTATATTATAGAATTCATAGAATTCAATATGTAAACATTTTTTATTATACCCATAAGAATGTTATGAATTTTCAGTATCTTGAGAACTACTACACTGATGTCTGGCTCTAAAACTATCTTCCAGATCCATGCCAAAAGAATGCTTTCAGATATGTCATGAAGCATAGAGTCCCAAGATAAGACAATAAAATTCTATTCTAAATTGAAAAAGAAATGGCAAGATTCCAGTATAAAAGCTAATGTTTCCACTTTTTTTTTCTTAAATATTTAGTGTGTAGTTTAGGTATGCTGATAATAGGGATTTTTTGTGTGTGTGAATCACTATATTACAATTGTAGAACATTTGTAATATACTTTCAGGGAGGTAGCTTTAAAATAATGAAACTTCAGCACTTAGCACAAACACTCTGGAGAACTATACGCTGAAATTACAGCTCAACTAGAAATAATCTAGTTAAGAAACCTTAAAGGGCAGAAACAAACTTGGGAAAAGTTATAAACTTAAAAAGAATTATCAATATTAGAGGCACTGTCAGACTACCATACATTTTAGAATTGGAAGGACTTCTGAAAAAAGAATAAACATACAAAGCTATGTGTGCCCATACATGCACATTATGCCATGATGAAAAATTTTGTCCCCAAATTTCACAGCATAAACATTTTATTGCATCATCCTATACTAAAGATGTATCATGCTCTGTCTGCAAGAGGGTTTTGGTAATTAATATAAAGCACTGGTACAGAAGCTTATACCAGAAATGGGAAGCAAGTCAATTGGTTAATGATTTGTTCAAGTGATCAGCTCTTGGTGTGTGTGTATGTGTGTGTGTGTGTGTGTGTATGTGTGTGTGTGTTGGGGCATTAAAGAAACATGAAATATGTTAATATAATCTTAAAATAGTACACCTGTCTTATGTTTCCTTTGCTTTCAAAAATGTAATAAAATATCTGCTATAAAATGATCAAGTGGTGGGTGTAGGTGGGGGTGGCAGTGTAGATGAAGGAGGGGGACCAGGGGTATTATAGATGAAACAAGATTGTGTTTTTATATATAGGGGTTCCCCTCTTTTTTCCCTTAAGAGTACTGACAAGTCTTGGTAATATGGAAGTCATTTTAACAGCCTGGATCTAGGAAGTTTACAATCATCTTACTCTTCTTTTAGAATCCTTCTAAAGGATTAGCCAACAGCTCTTTTTGACTTATTACTTATCCTCAGAATCACAAAGCTCAGCTACTGGCCACTCTTAATCCAATGCCTTGTGAGAGGAAACTAGCTTGGTAATTTAGGGGAAATTTCTTCCCTTTGAAGAAAACCTGGATGGAAACTCAAACAATTGTTTAAAAAAATAGACACAAAGATGGCAAGCCTGTATCCCCATATGAGGCAGTCTGGTTGAGAAGAGTGTTACACTGGTGGTATAGAAGTTGATGGGTTAGTGAAAGAAGTACATCATGGGGTAATGCACCGGCTTCCAGCCTGAGGATCGGAGATTATTGCAAGGATCTTCACCATGAAGAAGCAAAAAGAAGTCTATCTTGCCTGGTAAAATGAATTTGCAGACACTTAAGACTTAGGACCCTAGATTCTGCCCAGACTCAAAATTGGAAGATCATTCAGGTAAATCAGTCCTTCAGCAGAGAATAGCACTATCCCAAAGTTTTCTTTCTGCTTATCATGAAATGACCACCAAATACCAAACAGAGGGAAAAAACAGAACTGTCCTCTGGAGGCATACAATTCATGACATGGCCACAGAAATCCTTGTCTGGATATAGACCCTTCCCCCAGCCGCCCCCACCTCTTCCTCTCTCTCTCTGTCTATTTCTGCTAGCAGAAACTCCAGCATCTTTTTACTTGGCTTTATGGTGCACAGAGTCTTTTTATAACGGAATGCGGGTTCCCAGTCATTTCCAGGGTAATCAGTTTAGAAGTCTATTCAAATTAGTCAATATAGTGGGGGTCTTCGTGTTTGTGAGGTGCGTGCGTGCGTGCATGCGCAGTGTACTTTCATGTTTTCCCTTATATATAGCATTTTCTATTTTACTTACACAAATAGTAAGCATTCATGCACCACCCGAGTAATAAAAATGACTTTAAATAAAACTGTATGGAATTTACAGTGGAGAATATCTTCTGAAGGAGTAGGAGAAAACAGCATCCTTTTGGGAGAATAATTTTGGGAGGTAATTTAGCAACATCTCTCTGGATTTTACAGGCACATGCTTGGTGCTCTAACAGCTCTGCTTTTAGTCATCAATCATTCAGAAATAGACTACAGAGATACATACATGCTGAAGTTTACTGCAGAATTATTTGAAAGAGCAGAATATTAGAGATACCCTAATCATTCAGTGATAAGACATATCTGCATAGGAGAATACTATCCAAATAAAGCATATTATAGAACAATACATATGATTCCGTTTTCATAAAAACAATGGTATATTTGTGTGTAAGCTTTTAACAAAGCGTGTGAAAGATTAATAGTGCCGATGTTTTAGCAGTGATTGTGTGTCAGGCAGTATGTTTAATGTGTATTAACTTGCATATTCACAACAATCCAATGAGGTAGATACTACTATTATCCCCATTGTGTAGATAAAGAAACTGAGGCAGAGAGAGATAAAGTAGCCCATCAAAGGTCACTGAGCTGGGAAGTGGCCACGCTGGGCTTCCAACTCAGTCCTTCTAGCCTGAACACGTATTCCCTACCACACACTGCTTCTCCAGCAACAGGTCTAGCACTGTTAACGGTTGTTACCTTTGCAGAGTAGCATTTCACTTTTTACTTAATGCTCATCAATATTTGTATGTGTCATTTCTAATAGAGAATGCATTGCTTTTGTGATTAAAAATAACTAGCCAGGCGCGGTGACTCATGCCTATGATCCCAGCACTTTGGGAGGCCGAGGCGGGTGGATCACAAGGTCAGGAGTTCGAGACCAGCCTGGCCAATATGGTGAAACCCCGTCTCTACTAAAAATACAAAAATTAGCTGGGTGTGGTGGCGGGCCCCTGTAATCCCAGCTACTCAGGAGGTTGAGGCAGGAGAATCCCTTGAACACGGGATGCAGAGGTTGCAGTGAGCTGAGGTCGCGTCACTGCACTCCAGCCTGGGCGACAGAGCGAGACTCCATCTCAAAAACAAACAAACAAACAAAAAACCATTAAAAATGGTACACTTCTCAGGCAGGATGAACTTTGCTCCAGATGCCACAAAAATACATCAAACATGGTCCTAGTGGAACCCTCCAGTTTAGTTTGGAGCATGACAGCATGTGCTGGTAATGTATGAGTGACAGTGACAGGTACTCCAGGGAGGGATCAACAGGGCTAACTTTACGGAAAGATTGAAAGCTAAGCTTTCAATTTACTTTGAAGTAGGTAAAGAATTCTGATGGAGCTAGGGAAGAGGGAAGCATATTAAGGATGAAGTGCTGAGGGCATTAGGACGTTGAGAGACGGACAGGGTTTCTGCCAGGAGAGCAGCAGGCAATAAAGCTGGTAGAGGGGCTTGCGAAGGCTGCTAAGGCTCTTATTTGTCCTGCCAAGAATGCAGACTCTGTCCTCTAGGCAATGCAAAGAACGTGCCAGATAAAGACACAGTACCTTCAAGAAGCCTCTATGAGGAAGATAGACATGTTAACAGTGCATTCCATTGTGATGCAGTAACTGTGATAAGGTGGAAACGTATCTACACCTCTGCGACCCTGTATTAGCAGGGGAAAGCCAGGGAAGGCTTCCTAGAAGAGGGGGTATCTGAACTAATAAAGGTATCAACTAAAGTAGTAACAGTGGGGGACTGTGGCACCAGAAAACAACAATTCTAGAAAAACTGTAAAGTGGTAGTTTTCAACCATGGGTGCACAATAGAATCATCTAGAGAACTACAAATAAATGTCAACTCCCAAGCTCCATTTCAGATCAATTAATTAAAGAACTCTGGGGTGGGGGGCAGGGATTGGAAGCTGGGCACTACCTCTACGTAGTGCAATTAATCTGATGGGACAGTGCATCCTCTCAGAATGTGAGCTCTAGAAATTAGAAGAGCCTAAGACAGTGTCTCACTTCGGAAGTATTCCCCACCTCCAACCCCAACCTGCCACCTCCAATCCTTAGGCACAAACCTCCAAGTCAGAATTAACCAGGTAACTCACTCTCTTGGAAACCATGATATCAGCAGAAGAAACCTGCAGTTCCACAGCATTCTGAAGGAGATTTATTAAGTTGATAATTTAAGGGTGGAAAATCTTATTTTTCCTAGAGATAAAGGAAGCTTTAAATTTTCCTTTCTTATTTACATTTTCTTTAAATTTTTCAAAAATTTCTTCCAAATGAGAACTGATCAAAATCTCTGGCTCACTTGAAGCTGCTGAAATTAGCAAATAAGAATTTCTAACTCACACAGGCTCAAGCCTTCTGGAAAGCAGCATCTCACAACAAAGCCGTATGCCTTTTATTACTGATCTTTTAATTGAAGAACAATTCCATTTTTGCCACAAAAATCTTTCCACACTCAGTTCTGCAGGATTTAGTTGACCACAAGCTTAACTCCTCTAAGCCAATGGTTTGTCGTGGCTGGTAAAGCAGCGGACCCAACCTTGGCCTGCATTAATAGAGGATTGGATCTAGACCACTGTCCCTACCCAGTCACATGACATCTGGAGCACCAGAATCAGCTCTGGGAGCACAGTGGATGGTGGAGAGGCAATCAGGATGGTGGAAGTCCTGGAGAACAGGCACAGAAGAAGCACTGGGACACTTTGCTTATGCTTAGGTGCCCAAGAGACTGCTAGGTGCTCCCCTGAGACCATCTGAAAGACTGCCATCCTAATTGTGCCAAATAACACAATTAGGACCAATAGGTGGACCTCACAGAAGACAGACTTCGTAGTTGAGACCACCTAAGAATGGACCATTTAGGGGAGCTCCATGGCCACTTTCCAGGGGCTGGAGAGCGGATTCCTGCTCTGGGAGCAAGGTTGCATGAGGCCAGAGATCCTCAGGTCTCCTGGCTCCCTTCCTGCAAGCTCCCTCCGAAAGGGAAGGTGTCTGTCGTTGAAAGCCTGTCAAGCACCTTTTCTCCTTTACTTCCCATTTGTGAGGCCATGTTCCTCAGGTTGACTTTTCTTGGGAATTTCACACGGCCCCACCTCTGGTTCTTTCTGCATTTAATGGTGAAAGACTCAGGTGAGAGGAAAACAATTCAGGGCAAAAAAAAAAAAAAAGAAAGAAGAAAGGAAGAAAAAGAAAGGAAGGAAGGAAGGGGAGAAAGAAAGGAAAGAGAGAGAGAAAAGGAAAGAGAAAGAAAGAAAAAGAAAGAAAGAAAAGAAAAGAAAGAAGAAAGAAAGAAAGAAAGAAAGAAAGAAAGAAAAGAGCCCCTTCTTCTCTGCTAATAGAGTTATTTCCCAGCAAGGAAGCCCGAACACTGGAGAGGCAGGGCAAGAGACGGGTGCATCTTTCCTTCCCTAAGTTGTTCCTTCATTGAGATGATACTACCCATGTCATTGATACCATGAATACTGCAATCATGAGTCCATCTCCCAACCAGACGTTGAACGCCTTGAGGGCAGAAATCTTGTCTTCTCCATTTTGGTATCCTCAGCTCCTAGAGAAGCACCTGGCACATAAAGATCCTCAACAAATGCTTACTGAATGAATCATCTGTAATGGAAAGGTAAATTCTTTTTGGTATAGCTAGACTTAAATGGCTTTATACCTCACCAAAACCTAAATACACACACACACACACACACACACACACACACACACACACACACACACATTTAATTACCCAGATTTGCTTTCTACATGATGCAAAAAAAGTTTACCCCACAGATAGGTTCTTCCCACTACATTATACAACCTCCCTTTCTAGACAGGCATTCCTTAGCTTCCCTTCCCACATGTTTGTGATTAGCCCCTAGAGACACAATGAAGCAGGCCCAATACGTTGGTTTCAGAAGAACTGGGCTGAAGCTTCATAATGATTGCCTTGTTTCCAGGCAGCCATGAAGTGTGTTTGAGTGTTAAGATGGAGACTCAGTTCGCCTCAAGTTTTGGTCAGCCCGAAAATCTCCGCTCACAACATGGGTGCAGTGTGTGGAATTTGCTGCCCCGTGGAATCCAGGGTGTTACACATTGGGGCTGAGTTTCTCAGAAAAGACAGAGCAGTTGTATAACCAATGAAAATATTTACAATTATGCAGCTGTGATAAGGTAATCGAATTCCATGCCGCAGGGCAGAAACCTATCCCTTCCGGTAATGAGGTAGGAATTCTCGCTGGCTCCCATGTTGTTACCGGATTAATTTTATGGTTTCTTCAATTTACCTTAATAGGAAAGTGGTTGCTTCAGGGATCACAGACAAATGAGACTTGTGAAATCTGGAGCCTTAGTTCCGTGTCCCTGACTTGAAGCTCTGTCTTCTTGCTCTAGAATTTTCATTTATACAATGGGAACCGCCAGAAGACAGCTCTTGCTGCTACTCTTACCGCCAACAGCTACCATTAATTGAGCACACACTATGTGCCAGGCATAAATCCTCACAACAACCTTGTGACACAGGTATCTTATCACTTACATTTTATAGAGAATGAAAGGGAAGCCTAAAGAAACTCCTCCCTGCGTTAGATACTGTTTTTTTTTTCAATACAACGTATGGGTAGGTGTTGAGGGGGGCAGGTGGTGAAATCTACAGCTCCTTTTCTTGTCCATAAATGCTCAGAGTATTCAAACAGGCCTCAGACATACACCAGAGCCATGGCAATGCATAGTTTAAGATATTAAATTTCTTTTAAGTGATTTCGACTCATTTTGCAAGCCCTTGACAAACCCTTCAGATGCTGAAGATTTAAGAATTGTCTAGCCCTTTTGTGTTACATGAAATGACAAAACTTTAGTTCACTCTTACTGTAACTGTCATTTCTCTGAAGCCAAAGGACCATACTTTGAGGTACAACATTTCTTATTTTTAATTAAGAAAGCCCTTTGCTGGTGATTCTAGCTCATTGCCTTCAACAGTCATTGAGTCCCACATTTGACTGAAGTTGTTGGTCTATAGATTTGAAAAGAAGCTGCCCAAATAATATGTGACACATCATAGAGCTTGTCACATGGAGAGGAGAGGACCAGAGAGGCAGGTGTTGTGTTTTGTTTTTCTGGTTTTTAAATTTATTTGTTTTATTTTGGATTAAAAAAAAGTATTGTTAGAGTTTTCTAAGGACAAATGGGTTCCAAAGAGCTCTTGTCTTTAGAAATGTTCAGGAAGAAGCTGGACAGTCATTTGGAAGGGACACTGCAGGAATGTCTGGACCACCAGATCAGTGCTTTCCAAAGTGGGATAGGTGTTCTGGTGGCATGGAAACCCTACCTTAATTAATATTAAATCACAGTGAGAAAGTCATTCTTTTCAATTCTCTTTTGATTCTTTGGATTACAGGAAAGGCAAAGTCTTATTTTGGTACTAATGTGTGTTTAACACCTTGTTAACATTTGCTAATCCCCTTTATTTATTTATTTATTTATTTATATTTCTTTTTTTGAGACAGAGCCTCACTCCATTACCCAGGCTGGACTACAGTGGCGCGATCTTGGCTCACTGCAACCTCAGCCTCCTGGGTTCAAGTGATTCTCCTGCCTCAGACTCCCGAGTAGCTGGGATTACAGGCACACGCCACCACTCCTGGCTAATTTTTGTATTTTTAGTAGAGATGGGGTTTCACCATGTTGGCCAGGCTGGTCTCGAACATGTGACCTCAAGTGATCTGCCAGCTTTAGTCTCCCAAAGTGCTGGGATTACAGGCATGAGCCACGATGCCCAGCCATTTAAAAATACTACAAGAGCGGGGGAGTCGGGTCTCAGGCTCCCAGAGCCTTTGTTAGGCAATTGTATCAATTTACAATTTCATAACATTGTTACTTATCTCCTTCACATGACAAGTAATAGGAGGTTTCCATTTTGGGTAATGATTGTAGGCTGTGGAAGAAGAGTATGTTGGTTTAAAGAAAATATTAAGTAAATGAGACTGAGATGGTACCTATGATGGAAAATTCTGGGCTAGTTGACTTTAGGATGGAGATGCTGTGTCATGAAAATCAGATTTGAAATCATGTTCTTAAAAATCAACTTGTCACTTTCTTGTTGGGAGTACAGAGAACGAGTCTTATCTCCTTTTAGTTGGAACTGGAATATTATGTGAATTAAGGGATGCAGGGAAGCTCTCTCCTCAGCACCCAACATACATCTTCTTGGGGACTGTATCTTTGTGTTCATGTATCCCCAGTGTCTGACATAGTAGGAGCGCAATAAACAGCTGTTAAAGAATGAATGAATGTTAAATGAGAAATTTCATCTACTTGATAATGCTGCCTCCAGGGTGCCCTACCATACGTCCCAGACACTGTTGCTTTTACTCTTGTGTTGACACTCCTCTCTCACCTCTTTTACTTACATCATGCCCAACTCCACGGAGATTGCATGTCAAAAGTTGTGCTCCCCACTTCCAGAAAACTGGGGTGACACCAAAGATTTCTTCTGAGGTAAGTGATTGAGGGGGAATGCACACTTAGAATGAGAAAAGAAGAAAGCACTAGTTTCTGAAAAGATTCAGAAGTGAGGAGGTAATAGTTATGTCTACCCTGCACAACCAGATGTGACATTTAATTATTATCCAGTGAATTTAATCAGGCTAAGTCAGCCAAACCAACTCATATTTCTGGCATGAAATTTCTAGTTTGGCTGCCCATCCTGACCAAATCAATAGAAACTGGCACCAAACCCCTATTTTATTGTGTGGTGTGTTGGCACAGACATAGTCTTCTTGTCCAAAAAATAGGTACTTGAGTACAAATCTAGCCATTAGGCTTCCTCCCAGCTTCTTTCTGGCAGCCTCTGGAATGCTAATACACACCAGGGATGTTTGGAAAGATTGGAGTTTCAAATTCAGGGAAAAGGGAACATGGCTTACAAGGGCCATAGAGCCACAACTCATAAACACGGATGTTTCAAGTAAAAAATATAACTTAGATGTCTCAGAATTTAAATGTGGCTTTAGTACAATTAAACTTATAGCATGTTTTCTAGAATCTTCCACAATAAAAAGCTTAGTCCAAGAAACACAATAATAGTTTTATGCATTTCAGTTTCTGTCTACAGACCCTGGGACAACTGAACTTAGGAGAAACAAGTCTATAAAGTATTTCCCCACTGGGAAATATTTCCTATGGGAGCATGACCTCTGAGTTCTTACTCCAGTGTTCCTTCTGGTGCAGAAAAGACCAGAATGGCTACTACACAATGCAGTTATACCCAGAAGATGGAGAGAAGAGGCTTTCCAATAGCAATTTGTTTAGTCAGCAGTAAACATGATGTTCGGTAGTGAATTCCACATTATCAGTTAAGCTTTGGCACAGGACTGCCAATGATTGGATTCTGACATTCAAACCTGAGTTCAAATATTGGTAGTCTGAGGGTTGGAATGGGCCTGCAGGTGTACTGTGTTTGCTTTGCACTGGTTTGTTTCATGAATTGTATCAAAGAATCTGCAGGTTCTTAAAAAATTTGAGATTTCTGGATACTCTTGAAAAACAGGAAGATCTGGCCCTTGTCTCAATAGTCTCTTTGCCTGCCTTTTGCCATATTATTCTGTAGTTGGGTCCCTCTCCGTTTATCATCATACTTGTCCCTCTTAGTTCTCTTGTTGAAGAGAAATATTTCTCTGTATCCATGACTCTATCAAAATAGGAAAACAAAAAATAGCCTGAAAGGGCAGCTTCATGTACATGCATCACCCACGTGGCCACTGGAGGCATTTGAGGTTGCCTTTCCACTCTAAAGCAATGGAGCCTGCCTTTGTTTCTTCCCTAGGCAACACATTCTCCAGTAACATTTCCCAATATACACAGGGATCCTCCAGGGGTCTGTGTAATTTGTAGAAGTTCCTCCCTTCCCATTATAGCTGGGTCATACCCTCATTTGGGTTAGAATTATTGTATTCAAAACCATAAAGGACATTCTTACTGAATCCATCATTCATTCCATTTGATCATAAATATCTAAATTACTGTGTAGTTTGGAAATTACTCACTTCAGACTAACACCTTAAAAAGATCTTTGGCGAACTAAATTCTGCCCCTCAGACTCCTTGCCTTAGCACAGTCCTGGACAAGAGCTAAAACTCTCTTAATGGTCCAATTTGGCAACACTCCCAACTTGCAATTAGGTTACAGTTTTAAAAGTTCATTTTATATTAGTTGTTTGCAGCTTATAATTCTTTTCTCTTTAACAATATTATAAATGTTAACAATTTTTCCAAGTTTTGACCAAAAATTTCTCTTTAGCCATGCAAAGGGATTGCATCATGGTATTTTTTTTTTCTGAAAAATTACACAACCAAAGTTCTTATTTCTTCAATAAAGTTGTTTGTTATTAGGTATTAAGAAAAATCAGGAAATTCCACTTCAAGGTGGTGATCAACTGGGACTGCTACTAAGGGGAAGTAACACTTCTCTAATTGTATCATATAAGGGCTTTTCTCTTTTAAAGAGTAACACATTGGATTTTCAGCACAGTTAAGAGAAAGCAGAGACCTCTAAACATTGGTTCCACCCTTGAAGAGAAAGTATAAAAGATCCAGAACCCCTCGGTTTGTGTACAGGAAAACTGCAGGCACTCAATCCAGATGCCCTGCCAGCAGGGATGGTGAGGAGAGACTCTGCTCTACCACAGAAAATGTCAGATGTGGGTTCTGTCTTACAAGTGCTTTCTGTGAATAATTTGTTTCCCAGAAAAATATCAGCATATGGATAATAAAATAAGCATGTGCCCTCATGTCAGCATGAATATAGCTTTTGTGGTAAGAACTGTAGCTGCTGTGATTACCCCTGGTCAGCAATGGACCATCCCAGCTTCACAAACAAGTACATCAAATCAACTCCAGGACTGTTTCATGGGCAATTCATTCTCCAGTGAAAGCATATGTACATGCAATCACTTGTTTAAGGCCCTGGACAAGTGGAAACCAGCAGAGATCTGCAAGGCATTGAGGGAAAATCTGACATAGTTCCTGTCTAAGTAATAGCCAGCCCTCCAAGGCATGTAATAGAATGTTCCTCCATGACTTTTGAGTTGTACTATGAAGTTCTCATTACACAGAGATCTTGAAGGATAGTATAAATATCCTTGAGAACTCCCTGGGATGGGAAGGATTCTCAGTGCCAGCTCACATAGAGGTAGAGTGGTATATGCCCAACAGGGGAACAGTGAGCCAAGGGTGGAAAAGAGAATAGGGTCAGTAATACCTGAATTCTGAGCTTTACCTACAAACCCAGAAATCATCCTGCTCGGGCAGTGTCTATGGAAATTCCTTCTCCAAGTCAGAGATGTGCTGTGGGGAAAGAGAAGAGTGGGCAGGAAGGAATGTACAGTAACATTTTTCTGCAACTTCTTGGCTCCATCTGATTCACCAATCACATAGACAAATGACTCTTTCACCTTTTCCCATGCAGGAATAAATGGTTATCTCATTGTCATAGAACATAGAATCCTATCCTGCAAAGCTTCCACTTGTTAAAAATCCAAGTGTCCACTGATAAAATATTCAGATGGGAAAATCTCCCGCCCCCTCCCCCTTCTCCCACCAGCATAAAAGGTAACGGGGGTGGGAGGCAACTGGAGAAGGAAATGAAATCATGCGGGTACACCAGGAAAAGATAAGTGTTGGTGGCAGCAGAGTTGGTGAGTGTTGTGGGCATTACCTCTTGATGAGGCTTCCAAGAAGGCTCCCGCTCAAGTCCTGGTGGTTCTGAGAACAAGCATTCTTGCATCAATAGCTAATAGGCTGTCCAACCAGATGTTATCTGGGTGGGATAAGAGGGTGAGAAAACAGACCTGTTGTACGCTGTTGTCAACTACATCACTGTGGTCAGAGAAGGCTGATGGTGTGGTGTTTAGCAGGGCACCTCGTTCACTGTGAGGCGAACCAGATTACGTGGCTGTTTAAATTCGTTTCCTCTTGTGATTGGTAAAATACGAGAGTTATAATCATTCATGCATTACTAAAGCCTCCTTTCCATCATTTTGAAGGGACTTTTTTTTTTTTTATCTAGAACAGAGCATGCATCCAGCAGAAACCTAAAGCACTGGCTTTTCTAAGCAATCTTTTGCAATAAACACACTTAAAAAAACCCAAACAAACTAACAACTGCTTATGGTACCTGTGACAAGACTGGAGATGATAAGTGGTAAGACCAGCATCTGTAACATCCTCATCAGAAGTTCCCCAGGAAAGGAGAAGTACTTGACTTCCCGGTAGCTCATTCTGTATGGTCGGAGGGTAAATCCAAGGATTGTACCTGAAGGAAAAAAAAAAAAAGAAAAGGAAAAATTGAGTCTTTTTTGAAACAGAAGGAACAGCCCTAGCAAAATGAGTAAGTATTTGGCTGGTGGTTGTATTTATTTAAGCAGCAAATATCTGTGCTGCTTTGGGAGCAAGAGATGTATCTATCTTTGCAGTCATTATCTGTGAGGGTCTGGCTGAATCCGTGGTTCAATAGAACTTATAGAAAAAAACTCTTTCTAGTTTCAACAAGTAAAAAAATCCCTTTGTCTAACTTGAATGCAGTGGAACTCATTCTGACCTGGCTCAATACAGAGTTACAAAGATTGGGACATAATTAGGAAACAAATAAGCTTATTCATGAACAGGTGATATAGAAAAAAAGGCTTTATTTTAATTAAGTTCCTTTATAACAACAGATGTTAGAATTGCTAACATAACCACTTTTAAAGGATAGTGTGATTTTATTTTTTTTTCCAGTTAGAAAAACCCCTCATGTTCACATTGTTAATCCATTTTCATCATCTCCCTGTCTTCACACCACATTTTCTCCCTCTGTCTACATGGTCTTGACATTGCCTTGGTAACTGTATTGTACAGACTTGTTAGTTGCTGGCAAGAGAAGACTCCAAAATGAGCAGAGATTTTCTCCCCAAAATTTTCCCTGAAAACGTGGGAGAATATAGGAGAAAGAGAATGCAATTTTCCCCTTAATTTTCCCTCTACAACTGAAACTTTAAAATCTTTTTAGAATGAGAAATTTGCATTTAAATCAAATTATGCATGATAACTACTGAAATGTTCAGAAATTAATAAAGGTATTGGTGTCAATAAAAGTGTAAATTTACTCCCTCTCCCCTTTACCTAATTTACTTTCCTTGCCAAAGAAAATTTACTTATGCCAGTGTTGTAAATGTTTTTAAAGTTTTTGCCTTGCTATTACTACTGAAACATGTGATTCCATTTTTAAAAAAAGTCCATGTAAGTTATAGAGAAAGCAGCATGCCCAGCACTGAGTTAACTAGGAGCTAAAGGCTGGGGGTGGTGGGGTGGTGGGGAGAAGCGGGAATGATACTGGGTTGGCACAAGCTTTTCTAGAGGAGGCAAGCAGTCTTTTACGGAAACTGAACTGTCTTAACTTCTTATGAAATGGGACACAAAGTTCATTTGAATTGTCACTGCAACTCCAATTTCAATTCTTGGGTCTTAGCAACCATAAAGTATCCATTCTTTGTCTCTAAACTGTGATATTCTAATAAGAATCTTAATCTACGTGGCTAAAAAAAATCCAGCTGACCCAGCTCTCAGGGCCTTCAGGTAAATATTTATTGCTTTTTTCCAATGTAACAGTAATATGGTCAAGGAGAAAAGTTGAATTGGAAAACGCAGAAAGGTGGGGCAAAATCCTGCCCATATTGGTTGTATCACTGAAATAAATAGTAAATAACTAATGCTTACTGAGCTCTTGCTATATGCTGGGTGTTACCTAGGTTAGCAGCAAATTTAATCCTTGCAACAACCCCAGGAGGAGGGTACTATTTTACCACTAACTTACTGAGGGAGAAACCTAATCACGATGAACTTAAAACTTGCTTAAAGTCAAATATACTCAAGTGGCAGAGCTAGGATTTAAAAACAGACAATTTGGACTCAGATCCCAGGTTCTTAACCCCTTTATGTGTTTCCTCTTCTCCTGTAGAGCAAAGGCAACCACTTTGTGTGTCTCTTTGCAGAATGTTCCAATACATAGTTAAACACATGGAAATCATAAAGAATATACTTTTCCATATACGGTCACCATAAACATCACTTTTAGGTCTCCTGATATCAGATTCGTTCACTGTATCAGGCTTTATTTTGTCCTCACTCTATTGTTGAACATTTAGGTTGTTTGGCATTTTTCACTTTTATGAAGAATATCATGATGAATATATGAAGGCTATTTTACATCTGGGATTTTTTTTTTTAGTGTAGTTTTAGAGAAAGGGAACTGCTACCTCAGAGGATACGACTACCTGAATCCATGTTACGAAATTGCTTTCTGCGTGGGTTGGCCGGGTAGCTTAATGCTCTATTAGTGAATGAGGCTTTATTTCCTCTACCCCCAGGAGCAGAGTATTATCATAAAAAGATTGTTAAAACAAGCAAAATTTGATAGTGTGATGAGTAAATAGTATATACTTTGTTTTATTTTGTATTTACTTAACATCTAATGATGTTGACTAATTTTCCTAATTGTATTTTCTCCAAGAATCTATTCAATCCTAATCGTTTAAGAGTCTAGGTACGTACGTGTGTGTGTGTGTATATGTTGGGTAGATTATTTTTATATAATAAAGATAATTACCCTTTGCCTATGTATAAAATACTTGCTATAACTGTTTTTCTGGTTTGTTTGCCTTACATTATATTAAACATGTACAGGTGTTTTGCATTTTTATAACAATGTCTGCACACCTTTTTTATTAGGTGATTTCTTCTTGAGTTTATACATTTTAATTTCCCTCCCCCCTCACAAGTTTGATAGATCTTAAATTCATGTTTCTTTCTTTGTTTACTTGTTTTGTTTTAAAATATTTAACTTTCAATCTTCCTGGAACTCAATCTGGTGTAAGGCATTTAATTGTGATTTACAGTGTGTATTATTTAACACAGCAGCTTCCATAACTTATAGGAATTAATAAAAGACTTTGGTTATATCTGTCTTTTTCCTGCTTGCTCACATAAAAGCCAAGTCACACAAAGATAAGTGCTTTATCACATATAAATAAACAAACAAACATTTTGCTTTACTTCCAATCAAATTAATTTTACTGGAATTGATGATGCTTTTCTGATCTTCATTTAAATGGATTTAAACACTTGACATTCAATTATAACAAAACATGTGCATGGTAAACACAAGGGGCTCATTTTGGTCATCTGGAATTTGAACGTATCAAGCTGTCAGGAGTTTTAGATATTCTGCAAACAACAGTTGAACACCAGACTTGGTTTTACAAATTCATATCCAAGTTGGCTGTTTGTTATTAGAAATACACTTACTTACATACAGTAATATTTCCAAGGGTAGGCAGGATCCTATCTAGTCCATAAAATTTATCTTATTTATAAGTAATTGATAGAATAGCTGTTCTGCTAATGATATAGGTTCTAGAAGCAAAAGTCAAACAAGGGCTGATGAAGGAAGTGATTATTCTAAATACTAGGTGCACTTGATCTCATCTTCCAGAGTCTTATCTGAGCCTACACTAACTCTACTCCCATTGATACAACAACACTGGTTGTGTATACAGCCTCTTCCTCTCCTTGGGTGTTCTACTACCTTCTCTCCTCTTCCCCACTCAAGCCCTGCACTTACTCAGTGCAACCAATTTTTATTTAGGTGTTAGGAGGGAAAGTAAGCCAGCTCCATGAATGAATTCTGGGTAATGTGTGAATGACACAGTCTCTTACCTGCCAAACAGATATCTAACAGAACAATGCAAGACAGTAAGGGAAGCAAAGTCTCAAGAGGTGGTGATATTTTGTGTGTGTCTCTCCTTATAGTCAACAAGCTGGTCTTGCTGGGAAGTGCAGTCCTACTCTAGGATGTGTCTCTATTTCTTTACATTCCTTAAGACAACACCTACATTGTCTAAAAGTTCTTCTCTATAGTAGGAGGACATCATTTCTCTAAAGTAGGACATCTCTTCTCTATAGAGAGGAGACATCATTTATTTATAAGGGATAGTTTTAGGTCAAAAGTTTTGAAGAGAGGTGTTGTTTAGAGTGATAGTAGATTCAGACACATTTTGAATCATTTTTATCCCTGACTATGCTTTGTTTGGTTTACTATTTCTGGGTTTACCAGGTGAGCTATTTCTACTCTTGAAAAAGATGAGATTACACTGGGAAAGGGGAAAATTTATTGAGCCCTTACTATGTGTTAATGTTGGTGTTTAACACTCATCACAACTTTATGAGGTAGATATTATTGTATCTATTTTATTTTCTTTTTATTTTTTTGAGACAGAGTCTTACTCCGTCACCCAAGCTGGAGTGCAGTGGCACAATCTCGGCTCACTGCAACCTCCGCCTCCTGGTTCAAGCAATTCTCATGCCTCAGCCTCCTGAGTAGCTGTGATTACAGGCATGAAGCAACAGGCCCAGCTAATTTTTGTATTTTTAGTAGAGGTGGGGTTCTGCAATGTTGGCCAGGCTGGTCTCAAACTCCTGATGTCACGTGATCCGCCTGCCTCGGCTTCCCGAAGTGCTAGGATTACAGGCGTGAGCCACTGTACCAGGCCTTGTGTCTATTTTAAAGATGAATAAACTGATGCTCAGAAGTCAGTTAACTTGCTCAGGCTTATAGATCTCATAAGTGGTTGAGTGGAGGGATTCTACACAAAGCCCAGTGCTCTTTCCGTTACTCTTTTAATGCCTCTCATACACAAACATGCTCTTGTAGCCTAGGCCTGAGTATAGGTCTCAAAAGAGCCTGGTTCCTGGGTCTTTAGCATCTTGAACTCCTACATGGTGAACGCCCTGGAGGAATAACCTTGGATCTCCTACACATGTCCTGTAAGCACCAGCACATCTTGGAACCCTTTACAGGTCTTCTTACTTGCTGAAGATCTCAAAGGTGGTATAGCCACTTTCAAAAATGGCTATACCAAATCCTTTTTCATGATTTAATAAAACTTATATAAAGCTTATTAATTAAAATAGTCTGCCTTTCCCTCCACTGCACACATTTTCAGTCACTAGAAACCATCGGTAGTAACGTGAAAAGGACATTTAATTAAGAATTTAATGAAGACGTGTGTCAACGTTTGCGTCCTTAACAGCAACAGCTCCTAGTCATTGACCACGTGGCAGATACCAAGTCCTCACAAGCACATTGCCTCACACATTGTATCGAGGCCAGGACTATTATTGTTATCCACATCTCACAGATGAGGAATCAGAGTCATTGAGAGGGCAGGTAAATTGCCAAAACCACACAGCTGGCAGGCTGGCGCCACAGTAGGCTTAAAGAGGGGTTACGTGCTCACCTAAGTCCATGGAGTGGCTGAGGTGGACCTGATACCCACACTGTCCAGCTCCAGGGTCCAGACTCACCCACTCTACTGTCCTCGCAGCCTCTCAACAACCATGGTACTGACTGAAGGAGTCTGAATGGGTACACAATATTTTGCCTACTTTTTCATCTATTTTGAATGACATTAACTAAATCTAGAGCTTAAGCTGAGGAAAAGTTTTGTTGATTTTACTTAACGAAGTCAACAGCTAGCTTTTCTCAACTCACTGCTGAATGAATCAACAAAAGTCATTTTTCGTCAGCTTTCTGCTCCTACAAGCCACGTTAGAGCTGAAGCCAGAGGTAGGGTCGGCCAGCTATCAGCATCAAATCAAGAGGAAATGCGGTGAATACGAAGGCTGCTTATCTTGGTAGGCAGTTCTGGTTTCCTATTACATTCTAGCCCAGCAATGAAAAAAGCCTTCATGGAAACACAGGCTGATACACAGACTTCTCAGAGCCCTCTTTGCTCTGTCTTTCCGACCAAGGAGACGTAGCATGACCAGTCTTTCTTTTTCTTTTTCTTTTTTTTGAGACGGTGTCTTGCTCTGTCGCCCAGGCTGGAGTGCAATGGCGCAATCTCGGCTCACTGCAACCTCTGCCTCTGGGTTCAAGCGATTCTCCTGCCTCAGCCTCACAAGTAGCTGGGATTACAGGCATGCGCCACCATGCATGGCTAATTTTTTTTTTTTTTGTATTTTTAGTAGAGACAGTATTTCACAGTGTTGGTCACGGTAGTCTCAATCTTCTGACCTCGTGATCCACCCACCTCAGCCTCCCAAAGTTTTGGGATTACAGGCGTGAACCACCTCACCCGGCCACAACCAGTCTTTCTCTGTGGTAAAGCAGCTCACCCTTTGCAAAACTGAGCTTCATTAGTGGTCACTTATTTGAAACACATTGATTGATAGTCCCAAAGCTGACAAAAAGCTTTATGGCCACCAGATCCTCAGTGCAAAAGAACGAATCCTTTATTATAGATTACTCTGCAAAAATAGCAATGAAAATCAAAATAACTTCCTAGTAGAATTTGTTAGAGCTGAAACAAATTTTGCAAAGTTTGTATCTAGGTGATGTTATACAATATATGGATGTCATGAGCAATATTCAGATCATGCACCCTTGGTTATCAATATTAGTTAAGATTTCTGTTTTACTCCAGTGTTAGTATTTTAACAAGATTTCTAGAATCTAGAAAATATATTGACTAGAATGTTTAAAGTGATCAAAATAACTGTGCTGGATGAATGCTATAAACAAAGTTGCATTTTTGCTTAAATAGTTTCTCTTTGCTAATGTAGAAAGTTCAAGAAAGGAGTCCTTCAGGGGTTCCTTGTTTTCCTAACAACAAACACTTCTTTTTTTTTTTTTTTTTTTTTTTGAGATGGAGTTTCCCTCTGTAGCCCAGGCTGCAGTGCAGTGGTGCGATCTCGGCTCACTGCAAGCTCCGCCTCCCAGGTTCACGCCATTCTCCTGCCTCAGCCTCCCGAGTAGCTGGGACTACATGCGCCTGCCACCACACCCGGCTAATTTTTTGTATTTTTTTTTAGTGACGGGGTTTCACAGTGTTAGACAAGATGGTCTCGATCTCCTGACCTCGTGATCTGCCCACCTCGGCCTCCCAAAGTGTTGGGATTACAGGCGTGAGCCAATGCGCCCGGCCAACAACAAATACTTCTTTGGAAAATTAAATATCGTCTCATTTTCTAAACTAAGACACAACGTGCACACTGGAGCCTCAGAAAGAAGATATCATAGGTTTACTCTTTAAGGCCAAACACACACAATAAGTTAAAAGCTAAAGACCAACTTTAAGAATTTGGTCCACATTTAATATGATAAAACTATTGAAGATGCCAGAAAATATTTAAGAGTAAAAGAATGAGGCATGATTTGAAGTAAATTTCAGACCAAATCATACTACTTAACTTTTGGTAAATGTTGGAGTTTGAAATAGTAAAATTTTACTAAAGTACCTCCTCTATCTGCAAACTTTGTCATGAACAATTTGGCAGACCAAAGTCTTCTAAGAGTTATTACTACGCCAAATCTTCCAGAAAACGAGGTAGTGCCCCAAAGGAGCTCAGATGTCAAAAGGAAATCTCAAAGCAATAGAGACAATGATCTTGACAGAAAGACCTCGCATTCTGAGGCCAACCACGAGAAAACTAAGTGCCTGACCAAGATGAGCCAGCCAGCTGTTTGAGCATTAGTGCTACAGGAATGCCAGGAGGCATTCATACCCATTGCCCAGAAAAACCTCAGCCTGCATATCTAGCCAGAAAGGGGACCAGGATGTCCATTTTCGTGGCTCAAGGAAAATCACAGTGTTGATAGCACACCACTCACTGGTTTTACGTGACACAAATGCTGCCATTTCACAGTTAGGATATTTCCATTTAGGTAGCAAAACCAAAACCAAACTAGCACTAATTTGTCTCAAGGTTACAAGAATTTGCCGTATAATTGTAATACAATCACAGGAGTGTCATCCCATCACCTCTGCCATATTCTGTTGGTTAGAAGTCACAAGTCCCACCCACACTTGACAATTGAGCTATACATGGCAGTTAGAGGTCAATCTAACATGCAGAGGTCTCTGGGCCTCCTTACCAGGCTGCTTCTATCTTCATAGAGAAGATGCTCTACAAATGTTTAAGGAATTAATGATGTCGAGATTCTAGTCCTAGCCCTTAACTCCCCGTGTGATCCTGGATAACTCTATTGCCTTCTATGCTTCAAATTTTTTTTTCTAATTTGTAAATGAAGAAGGCTCCAAGATTAAAAAGTCACCCTCCTTATTGGCTGGATTATTGCAGTAGTCTTCTAACTGGTTTCTCTGCCTCTACTTCACCTCTCTCCAGCCTATTCCCAAAAGAACACTGAGACCTAGGTCAGGATCTCTCTCCCCTACTCCCTCCACTGACTCCTCCTCTCATGTAGTCAAAGCCCAAGACCATGCAATCAATGGGTGCTCCTGGCAAGCCCCCCTAGATCCACCTTGCCTCAGAACCCATCTCCTACTCTGCTCCCTCTCACCTGTTTCCACACTTGCCTCCTTGTCATTTCTCCATCATCTTAGACAGGATCCCCCTTTATGGTCCTTGCACTGGCTCTTCCTTCTGCCTAAAACATCATTCCCGCATATCCACAACACTTACCTCCTTTAAGATTTAGTTCGGCCAGGCGTGGTGGCTCACGCCTGTAACTCCAGCACTTTGGGAGGCCGAGGCGGGTGGATCACCTGAGGTCAGGAGTTGGAGACCTGCCAGGCCAAGATGGTGAAACCCCCTCTCTACTAAAAATACAAAAATTAGCCAGGTGTGGTGGTGCATGCCTATTGTCCCAGCTACTCAGGAGGCTGAGGCAGGAGAATCGCTTGAACCTGGGAGGTGGAGGTTGTAGTGAGCCGAGATTGCACCACTGCACTCCAGACTAGGTGACAGAGAGAGACCCTGCCTCAAAAAAAAAAAAAAAGACCTAGCTCAAATGTCACTTTCTGAATAGGTCTACCTTGAACTTTCTTATCCCTTAGCTGGTTTTATTTGTTTTAATAGTTCCTATCACCTTCCAAAATACAATATAATTTTCTATTTATTATGCTTGTTGTTTATTATTTTCTTTGCCTGCTAAATGTAAGCTCCACAAGGTTAGAACTTTTTTTGTTTTTTTTGGACAGTTTTGTTCACTGACCTATATCAAGCCCCTCAAACAGTTCCTGGCACACAGTAGGTGCTTAATATATTGTTGAACGAATGAACAAACATGTCTTATTTTCTTTCAGATGAGCAGGATCCAACAGTGCCTGGGCCCCAGCTGGTGCTGAGCACACTTTCTGAATGCAGGAATCTCTCTGTTCTGTGCTCCCCAGTAAATCTGATTCCCTACTGCAATCCCTGAACATAGTAGCCTACCCTAAGGACTGTCCCCTCTGTACAAAACCGTGTGATTTTGCTCTCATGGTCTGTGGGACTGGATCTTGACTGAATTATGATTTCTCATAGGCTTAGCTTTCTAAATTCACAAATGAGGAATGATAGCTATGGATCCCGAATTTGCTCCTAAGGTAGGTTTTTTTGAGTAGAAGGGAGAGCAAGTGTGATGCTGTAGAAAGACAGTTCTGGGCCTGATCCTGTCAGTAACTTAGGGTAGGCGATGCTTTATCTAAATGATTTAATCTTCACATCAAACCTGTAGCGTTTAATATCAGTATCTCATTAATGAAAAGATTGAGGCCTAGAAAGAATAAGCCACTTGCCCAAGGCACATTGCAGTAAGTGATATGAGAGGATGGGATGGCAAACTTAGGTCTGCCTGTTTCCGTATCTTCAAATCGCACAATCTCTTCAGGCCTCTTTTTTCTTTTTTAAAAAAATCTGCAAAATGAGAGAGATCAATTGGAATGGGTGGTGTCTAAGATCCTCCTGAACTTTAAGTTCTGAGTTTAAAAGAACCATGTTCATCAAAAGCATTATAAATCTTAGCTGCTTATACTAATTCATCTTGTTTCTGTTAATGAATTCTAAACTCCTTGATAATGCATATGAGAGCATTTAATGAGTCAAAAAATGTTTTAGCAATTTAGCCATTACAATTATTATGGCACGCATGCAATAATTATATGAGAAATCAAATAAAAATTTCTATTTCAGGAATTGGCCCAATTTGGAGAAATCATAAGCCTGTCTCACACTTATGATTTTTATGTTTGCTTACAAACTACAGTTTGATGAAGCTGTTGGACATAAATTTCCACTCGCTTATTTTCATTATTTTTAGAGCTAGGGTCTTACTCTGTTGCCCAGGCTGGTCTCGAACTCCTGGCCTCAAGTGATCCTCCCGCCTCAGCCTTCTGAGTAGCAAGGACTACAGGTGCGCTCCACAACACCTGGCTAATTTTAGAAATTTTTTTAGAGACAGGGTCTCACTATGTTGCCCAGGCTGATCTCAAACTCCTGGTCTCAAGGGATCCTCCTGCCTTAACCCCCTGAGTTGCTGGTATTACAGCAGTGAGTCACTGTGCCAGTCTGTATTAGCTTATTTTTACAAAGAAAGCAAAGCCATAATGGTGAATCTACCTGGGTAAGAGTTCTGCTGGTCCCTGGTCTTTTGTTTCTGTCAAACTTTCAGGCGTTTCCTGGTGAGAAGCTACTCAGCGTTGGAGGCAACCTCTTAACCCTCCCCCACTCCTCTGTTTCCACATCCTTGGGAGATTTGGGCCTTGGCCTGGCTCATTCTTTTGTCCTTTGGTATTTCCTGTTGAAGGTGGGAAATACCTGCCCCAGCCTTGTTCCACCAGGGGTGCCCAGATGAGCGAGCCCTGGGTGACTGATGACCAAGTAGAGTGGAGACACGGACTTATGTGCACACGGTGTGTGACTCTTAGAGATAACTGCATCAGAAGAACCTTGGAGTTTTAAGAAAGGCCTGGTGCTTTCTTCCAAAAACTGCACCAAAAAAGGCTATGTGAAGTGGTAATTTAATTTACAAATAATCCTACAGGTATTCTAAATGTCCAATCCATTGTTATTTTTAAAAATCTTCTATTCCAGAAATAGCAATTAAAAGCAGGACTTGTTGCCTTCCTTTCTGGAAAAAAGAAATTATTATGAGCAAATAGAAACTGGGAATGAAATATGTTTAAAATTTCCCAAGTTCCCCTGGTGCCTTTTGTGTGTTATATGCTGGTGCACAGCAAGGGTGTTCCCATTTCCATCTATTCCCTATTCTGTTCTTTCAGAGTCTCTGTTCTACTAACTGATATGTCTCTGTGCTGTATGAAGAGTAAAGTTTGCTCTAGTTTCCTGATTTTATGTTCTGCTCTAGAGCCCAGCCGAGACCCATTTGTGCTCAGACTGTTAGCACCAGTATTCTGGGGAATTATTTGTGGACAGGTTGCAACCCCTAAGACTGTAACTAAAGCAGCCAGGGCTGGCCTGGGAGCAGGGTGATCCTAGCTTCTATAGACTTATTTCTGGCAGTCTCTTATTTCTAAGTGCCCTTGACACATCGCTCAATGTTTCACTTTCTAAACTTCTGTTAAATTGGTGGTAGGGGGTGAAGGCTTAGAGGGAGGGATAAAAACTGAAACCCTGGTTCATCTCTTTTACAGTTTATTGTGAAGATGATAGATGGTAAGAGATGTGAAAGGGCTTCAAAAGTTGAATGTAACATACAAATTAAAGCTTTGGGTGTTGTATATGGATTAAATTTGGGCTTTAGAAGCAGGGAGATACCTGCATCTACCTGATTCTATCCTGAAATTGCAGTTTTCCAATGCACTGATTTTCTTAGTTTCCTCAGTCTGTCTGCGGAACCTGCACAAACTGCAAAGTCCACTCATGCTTACCTTTGGCAGAGGCAGTACAGTACCGAGGCTAACTCTTTTTTAAATCCCACAATTTGGGAGAGCAAATGACTACAAATTCTATGGGGTACAAATTAGCAATACTTATCAACATTATGAATGAGTATACCTTTAGACCCAGCAATTTCACTTCTAGATATATCCAGATACATGGGTGAAAGATCATTCATTACAACGTTTTTAAATAAAAATGTCTAAAGACTGGAAACAACCAAAGTGTCCATCAATTGGTAATTGCTTAAATAAGTTATATTATGCCCATACAATGTAGCCCTAAGAATGAGGGGCCTTTCTACGTGCTAAGGAATAATATCCCAGGTATATTGTAAAGTGAAAAAAGCAAGGTGAAAAGTGGGCTATGTATACTATGCTATTATTTGTATACAAAGAGTCAAAAAAGGAATAAATACATATTTATTTTTATAGGCATACGAGAAATGAATAACAAGATAAACGGGAACCTTGGGGGACAGGGGTCAATGAGATACTTTCTTTTTATAAGCTTTTCTATTTTTTTATTTTGGACTATGTTAATTTATTTACTACATAAGTAAAATAAAATAGGCCAAAAAAAAAAAAAAAAAAAAAAAAGCCCACAACCTTTTCTCCCTCTTTCTTTTTTAATCGTATTGGATTCTTTTCTGCAATATTTTTGCTGGATGCCTGCATCTTTCTAAAATGTCGCTTTGAGTCTGGGTTGATTTCTCCTCAATCCTGCTTTAATTTGCTTTAACGAGGAGTTTACTTAGTTTAGGCCATGGAGAGGAAAGTCACTAATTGTGTTCAGATTTATAGTGAGTAGATCACTTTCTGACCAAACCGCTTTCTTTTTTTTTGGAGACAAGGAAGCGAATCTGGAAAAACTTTGAAATCAATCATTATAGGCTCATGTGCAACTTCAACCAATTAGCCCTTGGAGTTACAAGTATGAGAAAACTGAAACCGCTCTGCAAAGATGACAAGCTCCTCGTCACCCATCGTCTCGTGGAAAGCATTGCAAAGTCAGAACTTACATGGCCCTGAAAAGTTTGTTGAATCTCAGGTTTGCTTACAAACTACTTCATTTGCCCTAAAAGAGCAAATCTAAGAAAACAAAAATAAATAAATAACTAAATAAAAGCATGACTACTTTTTTCACAGGGAGTTTCTCCATAGACTCATAATTTCCTTCTTGATGTTTCTCTTCACATTCATCAAGTAGCTGAAGATACCAGCAAGCTTCTAGACAAGCACAAGAAACCCGGGCTTTTGTTTTATTTGCTTGAAAGATGATATTTCAAGTAATGCGATGTGTATAAAAGAAGGGACCATCTTTGCAGGGTATATTTTTCTCCCTACTCTCATTAGGGATAAACGAGCCTCATCATACAAGGTTCTGAATAAGAAGTCTCTCGCTAACAGCCAGCTGTCTTCTCTGTGTGAAGCAGCAGCAGTTTGTAGCCTGGAAACATTGTTGGAGAACTGGAGAAGTCTGAGGACAAGAAGAATGGAGTTGCCCTCTCTGGAGACAGAAACCCCGTCTTGAAATTCAAACCTTGGTTGTGCCTTTCAATTTGCTGCGCCTAAATTTACCCGCCAATCTTTGATAAGTTATACAAAGGGAAAAAGGGAGCGCCCTCCCTTAACTTATCCAGGGTATATCTTCCTTTATCTAAACCTTTTTGGGCCTTTTATCTTTCTCTTTTTGGTTTCAAACTCTCTTGAGCATATCTCTTGATAGGGCATAGTGATGTGAATATTCTTGGCCTAGGGAATAAGCTCTAGGCAATCTTGATAGCACTGAAGCTTGACATAAAACTCATCTTTTTTTTTTAGACGGAGTCTCGATCTGTCACCTAGGCTGGAGTGCAGTGGCACGATCTCAGTTCACTGCAACCTCCTCCTTCCGGGTTCAAGCAATTCTCTGCCTCAGCCTCCTGAGTAGCTGGGATTACAGGCAGCCGCCACCGCGTCTGGCTAATTTTTGTATTTTTAGTAGAGACCGGGTTTCACCATCTTGGCCAGGCTGGTCTTGAACTCCTGACGTAGTAATCCACCCGCCTCGGCCTCCCAAAGTGCTGGGATTACAGGCGTGAGCCACTGCACGCAGACAAAATTCATCATTTTTATACTCAGTGAGTATAGTCGCTAAACTCTGTGCACTGAAGTGCTCTGTGTGTTTTCTCAGCTCCCAGCAATGATGCAGCTCACCTAGCTGCCAGCAAATACTTGATGAATGATAGTATCCTAGTGTTCCATAAATATCAAGTACCTGGAATGTACAGCTTGGAAAAGACAGTGCTCAAACTCTGGTTGCCTCCTCTAAACAGGTTAGGCTCTTCACAATCTTATTTATTCCACAGCAAAAACAAAAGCCCGTGGTTTTCTTCCCCTAATTTATGAGAGACAGGCAGAGACTGAAGGGCAGAAGGGGCTTCTGCAAAGTGTGCCCTCACTGTGTTCTCAAACACTGGCTAGGAAACACTGATTATCAGACCCAGAGCCAGGGGCCCTCAAGAGGTCAAAGGGAGAGAAGGGGGCTATTTGTTAGACTGGAGAGACCAGCCAGAATGGGTTATCTAGGAAAAAGATTCTAGCAATGGTACAGTGTCATGCCCTGGAAACAAAACAAAGCAAAACAAAATAAAACAAAGCAAAACACCTCTGTTTATTATTCTATATATTCAGATATTTTAGAGGAAGATAAACTAGACTTAAAATGATAGAATTTTGGAGTTGGAAGCAGACATTAGTCCAAACTTACTTTGCTGATGAGAAAATGAGACCCAGAGATTTGTCTTACATCATAAAAATCGAGTTAGTTGATGGAGCCGGGCCTGTACCCAGGATCTTTAGACTCTCAATGCTTTCTTAGCTGCGTCCCAGACATTTGCAGATACAAATCAGAAGGAGGGTGGCCTGGTCATAGCTTACGTGCTACAGAGAGTGCAACAGAAAGTGCTTTGTAAACTGTACCACCACAAAAATGAAAGGTATTATTACTGAAGGTTAATTGTTCTGAACACACTTGCTTATTTGATTACCTACTTGAAAGAGAAATTTGAAATTGCCTGCTCTGTTTCCTCAATATCTGAATTGACAAGAAGAAAAAGAGCAAAATAGAATCCAGAGATACACTTAGAACAACATTAAGACTTCTACCCACTGCTTCAAAACAACCTTTCCCAACTCTCTTGGAAACCAGCCACATTTCTCTCAGGGTTCCAGCCAGCCCCTACTCTGACCAGAGTGGCAGTTAATGGGCAGTAGGCACCAAAGGGCTGGAGGAAAGAAGAAACCAGGGAGGTGGTGAACACTCAGATTGGCCCTGAGAGGTATGAACAAAAAATTCACTATTGAGTGTATTACAACACTTATTAAAACATTTCTTAGCACCTCCCTGTTTTCCTGAGAGAGCCATCTACTGTCAGGCGCCCCCTCCACTAAGTAGTCTACTGTGATAACGGCTGCCTGGGGATTACTTTCTGGTTCTGCTCAGGAGGCCAGATCGGTAAGGGACAGATAATGATGGTATCACTTACTCTGAGGCTTTCATTTCTGCATCTAAAAGCCCGTTACAACTATTAAGGCTCTTCCTACAACTCTCTTGGCTCTCTTCTCTAGCTAAGGAAATAGAAGCCACTTCTAAACCAAAACCAGGTGAGTATCTTCTGCCCCCCAGCCTCCCCAAATGCCAGGGTCTTATAGCACTCTGGAAGATCAGCATCATCAAATCAGTGCATGACAGCTTGAAGCCATATCAGAGATGTAAATAAAAGATGTGGGGTTTACAATGTCTATGGACACTTTACCTGGCAAGCACTTAGGGAAATCATTTAAGGTGATATGGCTTGTGCACAGCAGAACTGGGATATAAATCTTGGCAGACAGTTTTTATAATTATTCTGTTTTATACATGAAGAAACAGAGGCTCAGTTCCAGAACTGGACATCAACCTAGGCTGTCTGACTCCAGAGCACATAGCTCTGATCTCCACTATACCTTACTGGGCTACACTGTCACAGTAGGAGGCAGCTCCTGGAGTGCTTTTGGAGAAGGTGGGAGAGGGCTGGGAGGCATGTGTGCTGTGGGTACATGTGTTATCACTAGCCCTGACAATTTTTCTGTATTTTTTTTTCCCAGGGGAGAAGATAAAGCACAGAGAAATCAGACCCTAGTTCTTATAACCTAACCCAGTGTGGCTTCTCCAGAGAAAAACTCTGCAAATCCATAGCTTCCTCCTCCTCCTCTCCCAGCCTCTGCTGAGTGAAAGCACAGCTGAGCTCTGGTAACACCAGGGGACTCAGGATCCCCCTACCCCCAGCTTCTTGAAGCTCCTCTCTCCCTGCTCATTTCCAAGAAGTGTTGAAGAAACCGTAAGTCTGAACCCAGTTATCTGTCCATCATTGTTTGGATTGCTGTTGTTCAATCAGTGTGAAAATGCCCCGCTATCAGGGGTTCAGGAAGTTGAGAGGTGTGGGCGCCCGACTGTGCCTGCTCCACGAACTCAAGCAGTTGGCTATTGTGGTCCCACTACCAGGTCAGTTCAGTCCAGCAGCTGATAGCAAACCACATTGATTAACCTGCTTGGCTGACCTAACTGGCTTGGTCAGTTACGTCCAGGCACAGAACACCACTACAGCATTTCTGAAAGATTAGTGCTTTTAAGTATGAAGGAGAGGGCCCTAGAGTTATGGAAACTGTTCTGAGAATAGACTCACTTACAGAGTAGACTCATTTATGCAGTAGGATAGCCCGATTCACTGATCCTTATTCACTTGAAATCCAAAGACAGAACTGTCTTCGTTCAGTTTGGAGGTTGTAGGAATACCTTCTAAATCTTGATTTGCAGCAAGCTTCTTCCATTGTATATCCACCTCGGTGGCATCCCGCCCCACAAACTCAACAGGTCCAAACTGAACTTATCCTCGTGCACCCCCAAGGCCCCAGTCTTTCTCCTGTATCCTACCTTCAAATGTGGCATCATCAGCCACTCTGCCACCTAAGCCAGAAAGTGGGCCATTGGTCTGCAGTCCACCTTCTCTCATTGAATCAATTGCCAAGTCTCACCAGTGGGCTTTCAGTTCGACCTCTCTTTTCCATCTCTTCCGTTGCTACCTCAGGCAGACCCTCAGCAAATTGCTGGAGTAAAGCCAGAATGGGTGTTATAGCACCCAGAACAGTGTGGTGAATGAGCACCTAGAGCCGGAATGGTGGATTTGAATCCCACTCAGTATTCATCAGCTGTGTGATAAGGATTTGGGTTTCAGTTTTTTCATCTGTACAATGAGAGTAATAAAATTACCTCCCTCTCTGGGTTGTTGTGAGAATTAAATAAAGTTAATATACTTAAACACAATAGAGTTTTCCATACATTGTGAGTGTTAGCGATTACTATTATTATTATTATTATTATTATTATTTTCTTATTTGGAGACAGGGTCTCGCTCTGTCATCCAGGCTGGAGTGCAATGGCATGAACATGGCTCACTGCAGCCTCAACCTCCTGGGCTTAAGTGATCCTCCTCCCACTTCAGCCCCCCAAGTAGCTGGGACTACAGACATGTACCACTACACCCGGATACTTTTTAAAAAAATGTTTTTGGAGAGATGAGAACTTACTATGTTACCCAGATTGATCTTGAACTCCTGGCTCAAGTGATCCTCCCTCCACTGAATTTTAGTGCAATTTAAATTCATTGCCAGAGTATTAGAGAACAGAGGGAAATGCTTTATAAAAATTTAGCCAGGATGATTTCTTTCCGAGAAGTCACCGATTTCTTTCAAATCCATATAAAGGACAACTCAAATGTAAACTCTGTGAGTGTGTGTGTGTGTGTGTGTGTGTGTGAGATCAATATCAGAGAAAGGAGAACTCAAATGTAAACTGTGCAAGAAGAACTGTGCAAGGAGACCATCAAAAAAGGAGAACTCAAATGTAAACTCTGTGTGTGTGCGTGCGTGTGTGTGTGCGTGCGCGCCAAGACCAACATCAGAGAAAGCTGCTAGTTTACTGTGTTTGTGAATGCCTTCAGGTAAAACTACCACTCAATTCTATGCATTCCTATTTATAAATATCCCCCAACCTTGCAGCTGATCTTATGACCCATTTCTTTATATTGTTTGGCCTGAGATTTCATTCTTATTGTGCAATTCATTCCCTAGCCATGGAAAGAGTCAGTGTTCTGTGACTTGAACATGACAAAGGACTTTTCCTTTCTTTCAGCTAGATGTCTGAGGTCACTCTAACACAACTTACCACAGTCTGAAGGGAGAAATTTCTTTCTGGAGGAAGAAAGACAATAACCACTCTTCCCAGTGTGGTTTTTGTCAGACGGATGTCCACGACAGCCCTGGCAGACCATTATCTAATGCTTTCATGATGGGCCCTCTAAGGGATGTGGAGCTTGGCACTGTGTTCTCTCGGATTGCTAACCGCTCTTGTTACATGAGCTTTTGTCATGGCATGGCACATTCAGACTTTGACATTGCTTAGAAATGACAGTAGAAATGACATAAAATTGTACAAATGGTTCTATGCTTATGCTTGTAGATGAATTGATATCAAAATATTTATAATTTTCTGCTTTATTTTGAATATATGGATTCACATGTCTTTATCATAATATTTTTCTAGTTTCCACTTCTACACATTAAATCATATACATTTTATTTCAAAAAGGCAAAACAAAACAGTCTAAACAAAAGATTCAACCCAGTACATAGGTTTTCCCAGTGATTTTTTTTTTTTTTTTTTTTTTTTTTTTTACTAAAAGCAATAAAAACCTAGGAATTTGAAAACTAGGTAATAACTATAGCTCTTCTCATCTCTCATCTTGGGGGAAAATAATTATCTCCTTCTTCCTTGCTAGCATCTTTCTTGTTTTTTCTTATGCTACAGCAAATAAATTAAGAGTTGGTGTACAGACACATTCTTTTCCTATCTCTTAGGACTGGTAGACATGGAACCCAGTGACAAGCTAAATAGAGCCTTTATATCCACTGGGTTCTTGATGGAAGACACACTAACAGATAACTGAAGGGTTCTTCCTTCTCTCCTAAATCTGTTTGCTCCTAAGTTGTCTATTTGCTATTCCAAGTCTTTGATGTAGACTCAGTGGTCTCTTTGACTGTCAATGAGCTCTTTTTATGTGTTTCTTTGTTAGTGCCTTCTTCTTGCTGCTTCTGCCTCCTCAGTTTCCATTAGTAAAGCCAACCATGAGGGCACCCGGCCAACTTATCTACCCTAGCTCAGCCAACTCTTATTGCAATTCTCACAAATCTTAGGAAAGCCCTCACTGGGTGAGGAATGATCCCAGAACTCCTAGAGAAAAACAGACTAGGGATGATCCCAGAACTCCTAGAGAAAAACACTACGGATGATCCCAGAACTCCTAGAGAAAAACGGACTTTTAAATCCTGGCATTATCTTCTTTTTATTAGAGATGTTATTGCTTTGTACTAATGACTTAGGAACTTCCTTCTCCATCAATCTGTCTTCCATGTTCAAGTTTTATGAATTTCCATTCCACTATTCTTGAATGGAAACATTTCTGTCTTAGAAATTCAACTCTTCTGGTGTTTACAACACCATTTTGAATGGTGTTTCTCCATCTTTTTCAAATATACTCCAGTATTACTGAGCTCTATTTATTATACGTATAGGATCATGAATTATAAATGAGTATTTGTTAAATGAATGAGAAAGAAGTGGCTTAATGGTCTATAGGAGAACTGTAAGTTTTCTTTTGAGGTAACTGGGTAAATCATGCAGTTAAATGACAATGCTGTGTGAATGCATCTAGCACTGCCAGCTAACTGGCCTTCATCAACTCATGAGGGTATTTCTCTTCCTGGCATCTCTTAAAAGATGTCAACTAGCAGCAGAGCAGAGGAAGAATAGAGTGGTTAAGAGAATGGCCTCCGGTGCTAGACTGAATTTGACTTCCAGCTCTAGAGTTCACTAGTGTTGTCACTTTGGGCAAATTGCTTGATCTCTCCACAGTCAGTTTCATCTACAAAATGAGGAAGATCATAGTAATCATACCTTCTCACTCGCTTCATAGGCTTGTTTGAGGATTAAGTGAGCTAATATAAACAAAACTCCTACAGAGTAGCTGGAATAGTACTATATAAATGTTTGCAATTATTATTATGCAGCTATTGCTTGGCTTGGCAATGACTTTGATTCAGAGTGAAAAATGAGGCAAGCAGACTGTATTTTGCATTGACTTCCAGGACAATGATGTGGGACTGAAATATTTCACCCAGGAATATATTCAAGCCTGGAAACCTACTGTGGAAAGCCATTACTTCTCTGGGTCAGTTAGGACATGTTCTCTTTGAATATCTCTAAATTAATTGAACCATCATTAATCACCAGTGATTACTAATGGAAGACAATGATGTTAAAATGGGATGTATCTAAAATCTTGTGACAAACTCTCCTGCTATACTTCATTTGTCTACAATTTAAAAATTCAATTTTCTTGAAAAAAGTTATATTTACACACTACAGAATTTTCTTAATCTTTATTAAATCATTACCTCTTTAAAGTTGATGGAAATCTTGGCAAACTCCAAAGTAGAGATTAAAACGGTACTGAATGCCTGTTTTTTGGTGGCAAATTGGTAGGTTAAGTTAGAATATTTTTACAACCTGGCATTGGCGTATATGTTTGTCAATCTAAGGATTTCTGTATTGGTTTGGTCAAAAATTCCAAATAAGTAGGTTTTTTCAGCTATATTTTAAAGTAGGATCAATGTCACCCATAAGTAATAAACTATAACTTTTAAGATCAATAAACAAAACAAAACAATAATATTTTATTAGTACAGATTGCTGTCAATCCTGCTAAATTAGTAAGAGATGGAAATGATTCAAAAAAAGGTATAGCTGGTTATGGCAGGCTCTGCAAAGCAATGAATGAAAGAGATCTGTGTTAACACTTTCCCCAATCTACCTTTCCCAGTTGCTGGGTGAGAGAGTGCAAACACATAAAAGATTCGGTCTGTGTGTCTAAGCGTTGATACTCAGCTTCAAGTCAGCACCAGTTAGAATATAATTACTATTTGGAACCAACATGTCATTTTAGGTGTACTAATTGTATAAATTAGTTTTAAGTGCAACTGACATTGTATATAATTACATTTTGGCCAAATCTAGCATGCTTGCTTTGTCATGCCTCATGATTAAATGATCACTTCCTTATCCTTACATGAAATGGGAAAATATTTTATTTATTTTTCTTCCTCACACAATTGATTTGCATAATGCCTAATGATGCCTAATGATGTGTTTACTATATATTGCTCCAAACATGCCAAAACAGTCATTTTTATGGAGAAAAATCATCAAGTTCAGAGGAAAGCCTAGGCTATCATTTTGATACCTACAACTAGTTCATCTGATAATATTCCCCGGGCAGCCAGATGCCCCAGAGAAACAAGATACAGGTTTTTTTGTTTTTAATCAAATGACTCACCAACAATGACAGCGGTGACTGTGAGCAGCACAAAAGCATTCCGAAACAGGTAACTTTTAACATCCTCCTTTGTAATGTTCTGCACTTTCTTCTTGGCCAAAAGTGTGCGTTTACGGACTCCCTGCTGGAATCTCTCCATCCTGCCCCCCATCTTGGGCTCTTCTCCATTGCTTTTAGTCATATTTTACTTTTCTAGGAGGGCCTCTTCTTTGCACTTCAGTGTCTGGGAATCACCCACAGAAAGCCAAACCTCCTCTTTGGTATTAGAAAACAGAACTAGAATGGGAGAAAAAGAGACATGAGTTATAGCCTCCAAGGGTGAGAAATCAGTGCTGCTCCACACCAGGCAAGCTCTTGGCAAATTGCATAATCTCAGCAGGAATCAAGGACTGGAGAGCCACAATACCAGACTTCAAGGTTGCAGTGTGCATATTTTAGTGGACCATGTGTGAGAAATGTGCATAAATTCGGAATATATTCTATTTTCTTTTTAAAAATCCATCCTTCCCCTTCCAATGAGGCTATAAAAGGGTTCTTCAGAGCTAGATCTGACTGAGAACCCCTATTCCCACCCTCCCCCGCAGAACCCAGCTGATGCCTTGCACAACGTACACACTCAGTAAATGTCCAATTGAACTCAATGCACAGAAAGTACTCAATCATTACTTGACAAATTATGCTGTATACATGGTTGAAAGCATAACCAGGTCAATAAAAATAATTAAGATATTGATAGGTGGGAGTTGTCTCTGTTACATGCAGTAAAGTAACCAACTATTTTCTTCATTAAGAAAAAAATATAATAATATCTACTAGTAAATATGGTCATAAAAAGAACACAAGTGCCCACAGTACATGGGAAATACATGTGACTATTTTACAGGGTAATTTTTCATTTTTTTTCCATGAAATAAGCAAAGTGCTCTGGGCACATCTATAAATCATCTGAAATCACAATTCAGCTTCGTTTTTATCACAAGTAGAAGTATGAAGTAGTGTTTTTCTTTGTGACACACATGCTGGAGTCTTCCGAGGAAACTATCGCTGACTTTTTAGCATTTAAAAATTTGGGATTTCTAGAACAGATGAGATGAAACCAATTTTCATTCCAAACATTACAGCTTGTGGTTTCTGGTTTCTTTAAAGCACTCACGCTATTTAACAACATTTCAGTAAATCTCTTTCCTGGTGGAAATCAGCTGTTCTGAAAAATCAAGGGATTCCTCCTGGTGCTTTACAGGAGCTCTAATCCATAGCCCTTCCCATAATCAATCCGAGTGAAAACCAGCCGTACCATGGATGTGTATCGCTGCCAACGCAAGCAGCCAGCGTGTGCGCCTGTGGGGGAGGTAACTGGAAACCAAAGGACTCCTCGCAAATGACTTCTCGCAATCCCAGTGCAGGAAAAAAAAAGACTTGTCTTAACAGTTTGCCTTTTAAATAAAATTGCAAGTTGGGGTCAGTGATACTAAGACTTCTAATTTGTTTAAGACTTCACACTGGATTAAATGCTTAGGGAGAAGTGAAGACCGGGAAATAGGAGAGACCAGATTTTTTTTTTTTTATACTAATAGCTCTGATTCCTCTTACCAGTCACTTTTAAGCAGATCCGCTCAACCTTGATCCTTTTCTAGATCTCGCGCCACAATCTGCCCCCAATCCACCCCGAATGACTCAACTCCGAATTAACAGCGGACCCGGCATAAACAGACACCACACTCTCACGACGTGAGATGACTAACATGGACTTTATCTACCAAAATGGCTAGCCTTGATTCAGGCTACTCCTCTGCTTGGAAGGCAAAATACATCGGCAGAGAAGTGAAAGGAGAAATTAAACCCAGCAGGAACACAGAATGTGACACTTACCTTTTCTGATTTTGTAAGGGGTGGAAGATATCAAGCAGTAACGAGGTGAATTCCCCAGCAGGTACAACGGAGCAACAATCCGCAGCGCGCGTAAGCAGGCAGGCTAGCCCTGACAGTGTGCATGTGCTCTGAAACTGCAAGTTACTATCAGGGCAACTTAAGAAAAGGGGAGGAGTCTGTGCCCGGGAAAGGAGGAGTGGGGAATGGAAACCGCACAGGGAGGAGGGGAAACCCCGAGGTTTCTGGAATATTGATTAATCTTGGCACACCAGAAGCAGGCTTGCTGGCTTTGTTTTGCTCCTTAGACCACTTTCACGCTTTGTCAGTTCACTGTCATTAGAAATGCAAAACCGGGACTAGGAAGAATTGAAAAATAAAGCGCACACAATCGGAAAGCTGAAAGTCTTGATTAGAACGTTTCAAAGACTTTTCTAAGGCTAAATTTAATTACCTCACATTATTGCATGTTTCCTCCCCTTCAGGGAAGACGAGGGTGTGCTCTTTAGCCTGGTTGTACAACTGTTACGAGAAAGTTCCTTTTTCGAACCGGGGAATTAACTGACGTTTCTTGGGAAGACCCTGAATGCAGACAAGTATGTAGAAAAAAAAAATAATGCTTACTACGATTCTCTAAATTTGTCTAAAGTTAGGGACATGACTCTATTTCAGCAGTTTAAACTTCAAAACTTCATTATAACAAACCTAATTTAGCTCACACTGCCTGTGTTGCAAAGACGGAAAAGGTAGCAAATGTAAAGAGACTGGAATTTTTGCCAAACTAGAAAATGAAAAGCATTTTAAGACCAACAGTGCAAAGCACACTTGAGATTTGGTGATTCAAAAGATAGGTTGCTGTTCAGATGTCTCCATTTTAAAGGATGCTAAATGTTCTCCCTACCACACACAACATTTTTAGAGCTAAAAAATTCTCATTGCCTTGAGAAGGTAACTTGCGCTTCTAGTCCACTTTTCTTAAAAGAAAAATAAATTGTGAAAATAGATATTAGAAAATTAAAAAAAATTTTTTTTGAGGTGACTTATTCCCAAAACTTAAATCTTCTTTAGCAGGAAGAAAATGGCTCATTAGAAACAAAAATTTATACCAGAATCACAGCCTGAGGTTTGAATTCTTGTTCACTGAATTTAATATTCCCCATGCAAAATATGCTCAATTCTTGGTCTATTATTCAACAAGAAAGTATGTCTTTTTTCCCCTCAATACAAATCTCTGGAGATCATAAAGAAATATCTCCTTTCACCCTCAACTGTATGTCTTTTTAAACAGCTACTGGTTGGAAAGCAATGGTGAATCATGTCAATGCTTTAAAATTACAAATCAGCAGCAATTGTAACAGCTTTCTAACATGCTATCATTTTGAGAACTTACTGAAAGTACATGCTTTTGACATTCCCAGCCCTCAGTGACCCTTCCCTTCCTCTGATCTCCTAGGTCACTGAGCATCTATACTACATTGTTTAACACTTAATTATACCATGTTTTGTACTGCATCCTTCTTTTTAAGCTCATGTTAAGTTTTGGTTTCTCAACTAAATTATAAGTTCTTTGAGGGCAAGAACTTGTCTTATACCTAATACAGAGTCAATATTAAGTAACTCTTTTTAAGTGGGTGGAATAATATTAGGATGTGAAACAAAACGCTTTTCAATCTTTTGTGTTAAAACACAATTACTAGTTTTTACATTGGTGCCTCTGGCTTAGGTGCATGGAGCCATTTCTCAATGCCATGACTACTTTTAAAAGCATTTATTTACTATACCAGGTCCTATCTGAGCCATGAGTTTAGGATTAATTTGCACACCCCCCCCCCCCCGCTTTTTTTTTTTTTGGTGGAAATGACTTTGACTTGTATTGCAAGGGAACTTGAAAGAGAAATCTGATTTTAAATGGGGTTTCAAGCCCAGTGGCATTTCCATTTTTTGTTTTTATTTTTGTTAATAGGCAAGAAAAAGGGCTGGAAAACCACACTTTGGTTAGCATAGAGATGGGAAGACCCTGGTGCCCTTTCTTTTTTACTTTTTTTTTCCTCTCTAATCCCTAAAGCTTGGTTAAAAACCATTTCATTATTTCAGTTTGTGTAGACATTATGGGAGTCTGGTATTCTGTTGAGAAGGGAAGTAATTCACCACTGAAAGTTTTGTTGGCTGTAATAAAACCTAATGAGAAAATGAGATGCAAAGAGTCTCAGTTCAGAGTTCATCCAATTTTAGTCTGGAGGGAAACATTGGGAATTACTTCTTTAAGCACCACTTTCTCTTTCTGGAAAGCTATAGCAAAAGTCATGCCTGGGGGCCTCCTGGGTTTCCTCAACGCGTATTTCTACCTTTTCCCCTCTACTTTATAGTTAAGTCCCTTGAGCTTTAAAACATCTTTTTTTTTTCCTTCTAGAAACACTAAATAAATGAAAGATCAAGAAATTATGAACAAGTCTCTGTATGCTGTATTTCATTTAAAGCTACTCAGGGTGGGAGACACAGAAGCTGGGGGATCATATTAATGTTAGTATTATCAAATGAAAAAAACACAAACACCAGCAGCAAATGCTGTTCCTGCTGAAAAAATCTGTCAAGGTCTTTCTGTGAACATTGTGTGATTAAGTATGTTATCGGTAAATTCTTTCTTTGGGAAAAAAATGTCAGTATAACAAGAAATAACCAAATCCAACCTGTCCTGAAAAGGAGCATTTATTGGTTTGAAGAACAAGAGATTATGGTAATAAGCACGTGCTGATCTTAGCATGGTACAGGCCAGTCAAACTTCACCATTCAAAATTAGGAAATTTTGGTTAATTGGATTTTTTTTTGAGCAACAAAATGGATTAGAAAACCTTTTAATCTTTTTTCAATATTTTCCAAGTTGATTTTTAATTTAATGATGGTTTTAAAATCATTCCTTGTTTAAATAGCTTGCATTTTAGGATCATCATGAATGTCAATTCTCCTCCTAGAATTTGGAAATTGTAGAATGCTAAGACAATGAACAGGACCTGACTTAACCCCAGAGTGTAACAGTGGATGTGTTAGAGGCAGTAGGTGTAGAAGAACTTGTGGTAGTTGTCTTCCATTTTGTCTTGATCTTTTTTTCTTCTTAAATATGAATGTAAAAAGCAGAACAACAAAAAAACCTGTGGTGAAGTCTGGTTAGTTGAATTTTTAAATAACTAGGTTTTATTTTAAAGTTATAGTCATATGAAGCCTAAAAACATCCAACTACAGAGAGGTGAACTAAAATTAACTTTATCACATTCATTTATTCTTTCAACAAATATTGAGAAACCACTGTGTTCCAAATACCAGTTTCTTTCCTCAAGGAGTCCATAAACGCATCGTAATTATTAAGCAGTGGGCCAGGACAGGGCCCAACAGAAGGTTATGAGATCGCTGTGTGCTGAGGCCTATTTACCAGTTAGTATGTCAAAAAGACTGGTAGCAACTTAAGGGAAGGGGCCGTGCCTGGATCCACATTGTGTACACTGTTTCTAGCAGGTGCCTGCCCATAGCAGCCATCGTGTGGCATGGCAGGGAGCCAGTAGCGGTTCCTGCTGGAGAACAGGCCAGTAGGGGCCGAATTTACAACTTGAACTCCACTCCTAGTCAATGGGGAGCCAGCCACAGGATTTAAGCAGGGAAGTAATTTTCGTTTTAGGTAAAATGCAAAGCCTTGAAGTGACTAAGACTTGGGTTAGGAAGTCAAGGGGCAGGAGGAGCATTTACAAACTAGGTGAGTTCGCATTCACACTGAAAAATACTGACCATTTGAGAATATCAAGGCCCTTGAAGGGGTCGGCTGACACTGAGCCAAGGCTGCCTCCTGTAGGTGGAGTGTGCACTCTCCAGCCCACTTGTCCTGCTCACTTCACTCAAGTTAGTTATCAGCATGTGGCTCTAGCAAGTTCTTCTGTTTTGACCTCTGATGGGGTTTCAGAAGAGGACTGAGCAAGGGCAGAAGCCTAGGGAACACCAACACAAAGGTGAAGACCAGCAAGAGGAACCCCCCCACATAGATTCCCACGTGGCAAGAAATTACACCAACTGTTATTTTTCTCACAAGTGAGCCAACAGGTGGACATAATGATGCCTTAAAAAACAACATGTTTTCTCCATTCTAAAGCTAAAGAGGGTCTGCTTTTTAATGAAGGCTTCACACATGTTATTGTTATCAATTATTATTTATATTGAAAAGTGACATTTTCCCCAGTTGCTCAACATGAGTCAAGACTTTGTAGAACCAAGAATATCAGTTTAGCTGGAAAAGATTTTGTAGGTTGATTGGAATTGAAGCCTTCAGCAGACATGTTTACAGGGCTTTATAGTTTTTTAAGTACTTCTACACACATTATCTAATTTAATCTTCGTGATAATACTTTGAGGTCTATTCTACTCTATTATTACTGGTCCTGTAGACCCAGATGTTGGAGATCAGTAGGGATTGAGTAATATGCTGGGGATTATAGTCAGCGCTAAGACAAGAGTTCTTCATGTTGATTTCTCATCTTTTCCCAAAAGAAGCCCCCAGGAGTTTTTTTAAAGACAGATAGAAAAGAAAGGAAAGAACATTAAAAGGAAGGCCTACAATCTGTTATTTCTTCTGGGGAGTCAACTCTAATCTCCTCCCACTCCCCAAATCCAACGGGCTTGGTTGCCTTTCCTATGTGCTCCCAAGGCCCCCTGGGTTTAAATCTCCAGAGTCATTACCACTTTGTGCTGCAATTCTCCCTGTCTAGACTGCAGGGTCTTTGAGGGCAGGGCCTGTATGGTTAACTACTGCATACTTAGGAACCAGAACGGAAGGTGCTCAGAAAAGAGTTGCTGCACCAATAAACAGATGCAACACAGTCACAAACACAAGAGGGTTCATCAGTCCATTTCCAATTCTAAGACTTGGAGAAAGGAAGTCAGTAAACATCAAACTTAAAAGGAAAAAAAAAGCCAATGAGTTCCTTCTTCAATCATTACAATGTAAAATAGATCCAAGTGTGGCTGCTCTAATTGAATGGGGGGTGGGTGGGATTCAGAGCCTACCTCAGTGTCCCCCTTTTCTTGCCCCCAGGTAGCTCCCTGGGTGAGGCACCTCCTTAATGTGTGGATTCTACACATCACAGTTGGGAAGCGAGGATGAATGAGGAAGTCAAGTCAGTTTGTGCCATAATTCCTTAGTGCCAAGTTCAGGTTTCAAACCTGGATCTCTGGGCTCCTGGTCCCATTATGTGTGCAGTCACTAAGCCACATGCTCTCCTTTCCCAGTTCTGAATGTCATCCGTAAAAGTAGGTTAGACTAGATTGTTTTTCTCAAATCGCTTTCCTGATTCTAAATCATGTCATGCCAATAACGGGCTTGCCATATCCACTTTGGTCTGTTTAGTTAAGGACACAAATTTTTATATACACTCAGTGATTAATGGCTTCTCATTAGGATTTCCCTGCCACAAATTAAACACAAACATAATACAGTCACCAAAGGAAGCTTATTGAGGGGCATGGGTTTTATGAAGCACAGTGATGACATGAATCTTTTATAACTGTTTGCTGGTATAGAATCATAATTACAGCAATCAAGACAGATACACATCTTTTGTAAGGAAAAAAGTAATTATAATTTAAAAGCACACAGCTCAAAGTTGCCATCACAGAAACGACTATTATAGCAACTATTTCGCATTTGGACATTTTTTTGGCAGGAGGTCTGGGTATTGTTTATTGTAAGTCAGAAACAGGCACTGAGAAAATATGCAAATTTTTAAAGCAACAGAAAATGCAGTTTTGGGTTGAGAAAACAGGGTGAACGGTGGAAACTGGGCCTTGAGCACAAATCAACCTTAGTGGCTGAAATAACTTTTGGACATTGGATGCAATCATAGTAATCTGGGGGTAAGGTTAGAATAAAGTTAGTTTAAGCGTTAAAACATACATTCAAGATTTGGGCTGTGCTCCTGAGTCAAATTCTATCTTCTGTGAATGTCGTGCCTATGGATTGATTCTAAGCTGAAAGACCAGGGAAGAAAGCCTTCAGAATGCTTAACAATCCCCTTTTCCTTGGCCAGGCAGGGAATTCCCATTGCCTTATGAGGCAGTTCATTTTTGAGTCATAGAAGAAGCAAATGCAAGCCTCCTTCCTCATCCCACTGCCTCCCCAGGAAGGATGGATCACACTTGCTTGAAATAGAATTAACACAGGATGACTAGTTGACTCCTACCCCAGGCCTCAGTTGTGTGCTGACATGCAGTAGATTTTTCAAAATCGCTTAATAATCACCAGGTGAAATCAGGATAGGTCATGTGACATTAGAGAAAAATGCATGGAGACTGGGGGTCAGGAGACCTGACTGGTGCAAGGTTGGGCAAATACAGTATTGTAGGAGGTCCTCTCCTCCAAACTGAAGAGTGAGGTGAGGTCTGGGTTTCAATTTTTTTTTAACCCTTTGTTCCAATCAAATCTCATGATGAAACAAGAAACATGACACATCAGCTATAAACCTGAAGAGTTGGGAGGCAGAGCCACTGATTCACCCTTCCTCTAGCTTCCCCTCCTCCTCTCTCTTCCCTAACCCCAACCACCAGCATCTGGACCCTGAGCGTATTCCAAGTTATTGGGGCAAGATTTGGAAATGACTGGATTGGGTAACTCAAAGTACTCAAATTCTAAGAATGAAATTCCCATAAACTGGAATAACCTCTGGGGGAAAAACGAAAAGCATGAGTTAAACTCTAAGAACTCCACAGTATTCATGATACCTCAATTAATAAATAGTGGTGCATGCCTGTAATCCTAGCTACTCGGGAGGCTGAAGCAGGAGAATTGCTTCAACCCAGGAGTCGGAGGTTGCAGTGAGCCTAGATAGCGCCACTGCACTCCATCCAGCCTGGGTGACAAGAGCGAAACTCCGTCTCAAATAAATAAATAAATAAATCTTCTTCAAAACATGGCTTGTTTTAAAAGTTCAACCACAGCAGCACTTTGAGAGGCCTAAGCGGGTGGATCACAAGGTCAGGAGTACGAGACCAGCCTGACCAACATGGCGAAACTCCGTCTCTACTAAAAATACAAAAATTAGCAGGCGTGGTGGCGCACACCTGTAGTCCCAGCTACTCAGGAGGCTGAGGCAGGAGAATCGCTTGAACCCTGGAGGCGGAGCTTGCAGTGAGCCAAAATAGCACCATTGCACTCCAGCCTGGGTGACAGAGTGAGACTCCGTCTCAAAAAAAAAAAAAAAAAAAAAAAAAGTTCAACCGTAGCTACGATGTGTAGGGGTTTCTGTCTCAGGTCTTAGGCCTATTCCTAGGGACGTAGGTGGCAATGAGACAGACTGAGTTGAAGAGAGCAGTCTTATTTTTTGTGCCTTGAGACCTAGCTAAGCCCCAGGACAAATGCGGGAAATAAAACTGCCAAATTTAATGGTTTACCCAAAGTTATCCAAGTAAATGGCAGAGTCCAGACCAGAGTCTAGAGTTGGCACTCCCAGTCCTAACCATTTTCAGAGAAACACATTGTCTTGTAGTACCAACTACATTCTGTGAAAGCCTGGAATGATAGTATTCATTTATGAGGGAGAGGTTTTCAAATTCTGTGTTATAGATCTGTGCTGCCCAATATGGTAATCACTAGCCACATGTAACCATTGAGCACTTGAATAGAGTTAGTAGGATTTGAGATGCGCTGTTTTATGTGTTATGTATACATTAGATTTTGAAAACTTAGTACCCCCAAAATGTAAAATATCTCATTAATACTTATATTGACTTCATGTTGTAATGGTAATATTTTGGATATATTGAGTTAAATAATATATATTGAAATTAATTTTGGTTGGGCACCATGGCTCACCCTTGTAATCCCAGCACTTTGGAAGGCCAAGGTTGGCGGATTGCTTGAGTGCAGGAGTTTGAGATCAGCCAGGGCAACAAGGCAAAACCCAGTCCCAGTCTCTATAAAAAATACAAAAATTAGCTGGGCATGATGGCGGACACCTATAGTCCCAACTACTTGGAAGCCTGAGATGGGAAGATCACTTGGGCCCGGGAGGTCAAGGCTGCAGAGAGCTGTGTTCGTGCCACTACACTCCAGCCAGGGCGACAAAGAAAAAAATTAATTTCACTTGCTTATTTTTGCTTATTTTAATGTAACTAGTAGAAAATTCTAAATATGTATATAACACATTATATTTCTATTGGTCAGCACTGTTAGAAACTGATTGCTCTTTATAGAAGAGTCTTTGGAAAAAGATAGAATTGGTAGGGCTCATGAATTCCTCTCTCCAGAGCAATCACTCTTAATTTATTTAAATAGATTAACATGTGGTAAGAATATTTTGGTTTCTGCACAGAAGTTTATGGCTAATGGTAATAGTAATAATAATAAAAGAGCCACCACTTATTAAGTCTTTTTGAAAAGACTTATGTGTCAGGCACCATGCCAAGTGTTTTATATTTGCCTCATTTACTTGTCACAACAATCCCATTGTTACTAAGTTTTATTATTCCCACTTTCCCAATGAAGGAATTGAGATTCTCAGAGAATTAGCAACTGCCAAGGTCAGGAGCTGGTTAAGTGGTTGGACCAAGATTCTACCCTAGTCCGCTTGCACTTAAAGCCTGGGAACTTAAGCGCTACACAATTCTGCTTTGCTGGGACTAACAGTCCGCATGAAAATACTACTCTCAGAATTCTACAGATTCCCACTATGTTTGAAGGCACTGGAGGGAAGGTGGGATACAGAAAGTGGGGCAAAATCGTGGCAGTCCTCAAGGATCTTACATTATGGTAGGGAAAACATGTGCAATGAAATACGTGTCAGAGGAAGACCTCATGAGAGAGATGAAAACATAAAATCCCTCAGCGGACAGGACAGACATGAATTCATTCCAGTTGTGGGGGAAAAGGGAGGGTTTCATGGAAGAGGCAGCATTTCAGAAAGAACTCTAAAGATGAGGAAGGTTTTTCTGCAGTTAGGAGTAGCTAGGGAGAGGCGTGCCAGGCGGAAGAAATGGCGGGAACAAGACAAGTCCTGTGAGGGGACCAGCAAGGGGGCCCAGACTGCTGTTTACCCACGGCAAGAGGTCAGAAAAAAGACTGAGGAGAGAGTTCCAAGTCAGGACAAGTTGAGGAGTGGGAACAAAGCTGAAACAAGATGTATCCCTTGCTTTCTTGACAAGGCAGTGACAGCATTTCTTGGGTTGAAGAGAAGTTTTTGGGCCGGGCGCGGTGGCTCACGCCTGTAATCCCAGCACTTTGGGAGGCCGAGGCGGGCAGATCACGAGGTCAGGAGATCGAGACCGTCCTGGCTAACATGGTGAAACCCCGTCTCTACTAAAAATACAAAAACTAACATGGTGAAACCCTGTCTCTACTAAAAATACAAAAACTAGCCGGGCGTGGCGGCGTGCGCCTGTCCCAGCTGCTGGGGAGGCTGAGGCAGGAGAATGGCGTGAACCCGGGAGGCGGAGCTTGCAGTGAGCCGAGATCGCACCACTGCACTCTAGCCTGGGCGACAGAGCAAGACTCCGTCTCAAAAAAAAAAAAAAAAAAAAAGAAAGGAAGAAGAAGTTTTCAGTGTGACTTTCGAAATCAAAAATAGGTTTATATTAATGCACTTTGGAGAATGCTAGTCTTTTTTCTAGTACCTGGCAGAACAAGCAGTAACACCAACCACAACAAAATCAGCCTGAAGACCTTCCAAGAATTACCCAATCTCCATGAGCCAAAAACAAAGCAAAACAAAACAAAACAACCAACCAAACAAACCAAAAAACCCAAACATCCAAATGTGACACAGATACCACGGGAGCAACCCCCAGGCGGCCAACATTCTTCCGTATTCCAAGATATCTATCAGCAGAAACAGGCCCCCATCCGTGCTCTGATTAAAACCCTGGTTTTTCTTCTCTTCCATTAGAGGAAGACCTGTCTTAAAGGGCAATAGATTCACCAAATCGTCACAATTGCTAACATTCACAAGGCAGAGAGACAAGACTAGAAGAAGCACCTGTCACCAGATGTAGAAGAGAGTGAATAATTTTATTAGGGAAACTCTTTTTAGATGTTTGCTGTTTTTCAAATGTAATATTTAAGATGGAACTCACCCCTCAAGCCCTGCACAGGGTAGCTGGAGTCTCCCCTTTCTAGAGAGCTACTTGGACTTGCACCTTTACTCCATTAAATCCCAAAGGATTCAGAGATTTTTTTCCCCCTAGTTCTGCTTTCAAAATCTTCCAGGAAGTTAGGACCATTACGTGAGGTCTATTGTTATGAAGAAGTTTAGTGATTAAAATGTAGTCCCTGTCTAATCCCAGCCTGGGGGTTTGCCTCTTGATTAAAATACGTGGGGGCGGAGTTAAGGAAAGGAGGCCTGCTGAGGGGTAAATTTACTTCAGGTTAACCCTGCTTTGCATCAGTCATTTCCTGCAAACTCATTACCATAGCCAGGCACTAGCAAATCCTACCTTTCCAAAACTGGCCCTTTTCAAGAGGCACTTACTGGTAATCCTGGAGCTTCCTCTCTGGCATTTCCTTTACCCACCATGAATGTCTGGTCTTCCCAATTCCTCATCACAGACAGAAAAAAATCATCACAAATCCACGAGTCCTCAAAGTCTGGAGCTTCTAGCTAGGCAGAATTCATTGGTTGCTTGTTGTCCATTTTGAAGTATTCTCTTGGGTCTTTTTGATGAGATTGCAATCTTTATTTGGAGATGTTGGGGCTTTATGGAAGAAAACCCTTCCTTCAGGTGTATCTTAACTCAAAAGGAGCTGCCTGGACATTTTAAAATGCCCATTGGCTGTATGAGTTGAAATCGATGTTGTGAGGATGAGAAAATGGAAAAGAACAAATAGGAGTGGGCAAGGGCACAGATGTTCTTCAGGGATACAGTGTCCGGCCAGAACTGGGATTTGAACCTCATTACAAAGTCAGTACAGACTAGAGCATGGCTTCTATCTGTTCTTCCTCTTATTTTTTAATTTTTTATTTGTTTATTTTTGTAGAGATGGGGGTCTTGCTTGTTGCCCAGGCTGGTCTCGAACTCCTGGACTCAAGTGATTCTCCCACCTTGGCCTCCCAAAGTGCTGAGCTTACAGGCAAGAGCCACCACACGGAGCCCTGGTTTTCCTCTTTTTTTTGAGACCAAGTTTCGCTCTTGTTGCCCAGGCTGGAGTGCAATGGCATGATCTCGGCTCACTGCAACCTCTGTCTCCTGGGTTCAAGAGATTCTCCTGCCTCAGTCTCCCAAGTAGCTGGGATTACAGGCGCACACCACCACACCCGGCTAATTTTATATTTTTAGTAGGGAAGGGTTTCACCATATTGGTCAGGCTGGTCTTCAAACACCCAACATCCGGTGATCTGCCCGCCTCGGCCTCCGAAAGTGCTGGGATTACAGGTGTGAGCCACCGCGCCTGGCCTCTTCCTCTTAAAGTTGATTTAACATTTCCAGATTCCTCAGCTCTACCCACATTGGACCCACAGATTTTGCTATCTTATTCTATTGCCCTTTCAGTCATTATATAGAGCTTGGACTTGTTAACAAGTTTAAATTAATTTTCTTTTCCTTTTAGATTTTTGAAGACTGAAGTCTTCAAAACATCTCTTTGCAAAAGTGTACAGAATATAGACTAAAATGTTAGTGTTGCCCTCCTTCCTCCACTGCTTTATACTCCCAGCCTTCACTCCACATTCAGCAGGCTAAAATGAGGTGGAGGACTGAAGGTTCAAGTTAGGTGCAGGGGAATGAAGAGCTCTGAATGCTCGTAGATCTCCAATGGAAATCTCTAGGTGGCAACAGCATTCTTGAGAGAGGTGAAGCTGGAGCTCTATATTTGGGACCTGTGGCACATACGGAATTTAAAACTCTGTGTAATCATGCCAAGGGAGCGTGACAATGAATGAAGATGGAGGAGAAGATTCAAAACCAAAATGGGGTGGAATAACTAAAAATTAAATGGCCGAAGTTGTTTTATTTAACATTATACATGCTAGTACAACAAACACGATTACAAAAGCTGGTATTATACCTAATCCAATTTCTATTCTATTATTCTGCCTCATTTTGTTAGCCAAATTTTTATATAAGATTTAATGACTCTAAAACCAAGGTTTTTGGCCTGAGTAGCTGTAGGAATGTAGTTGTAATTTACTGATTTGGGGAAGTCTGAGAACAGACTTGTGGGGTGTGGTCAGGGCAGGAAGTCAAAATTTGAGACAATCGAGGGGAGATGTTGAATAGACTGTTAGATATGAGAGAATGAATTCATGGGAGAGGTCTGGTTTGAGACTAGATTTGGTTTTATCCGCTATAGATAGTGTTCCTACGGGGTGTGAGTGTAGCTAGAGAACAGATAAAGGCCCTGGGCTCTCCAATGTCTAGAGGTGGAGAAGATATCGAGGAATTGGAAGGAAGATAATGAGATAAGGGAGGAAAAAGCAGAAGTCCTATCTAACATGCCAAATTATCTTAAAATTACAAGAACTGAAAACATCAAATAGTCTCAGAGTCTCCCCTAATTTGGCATAAGCAAAGAATACTATGTCTTTTATTTATTTTACCTCTGCATTTAAATCTCCCTAGGATTATAGATACATACCTGCTAAGAAAATAATTATGTCATCCAAACAATTTTCAGATGCTTTCCTAGAGGAATTTTTTGGAATTCTGTTTTCAGCTAGTCATGTTGCCCATTGCCTAGAGATTTTGGCTGGGTGTGACATATGAAGCTGGGCACACACGGCACTGCTTCTCACCTCCACGCTGCCATATGAAGAAAGGTGTTCTTTTCTTTCTCTCTGTTATGAATTTGAAGGCTTGAGGGCACGTAATTTAAGCAACCCCAGGGGGGCTATACCGCTTGATTGGACTTTTACATTTTACCCTTTGCATTTCTTTGTCTTTTGAGGTTATGCCAAGATCTTTCCCTGGAACACTGCCCATGGGGTTGGAGACACCCTACAAAGGTTCTGTGGATAGGCTCCAGGGGTCTGTGAACTTGAATGGGAAAAATATTTAGGTTATTTTCATTAACCTTTAGTTGAAATTCAGCAATTCCTTCAACTAATGGATGTAGGCAGAAAATTACATGAGTTTTAGCAGTACTCGGACTTTGTCACCCATAGAAATCACAGATATTTTCATATCACCTTACAATTCTTTCAGTTATCTCCAGATGTCATCTGAGAAGCTGCTTCAGTAGACTGTGATAGGGGCCTGTGGTGCAGAATAGTGGAGGACCCTGCTATCTCTAAAGATATATTCCACTGGATATATATTCTACTGGATATATATTCTACTGGATTTTTAATATATATATATATATATATTTTTTTTTTTTTTTTAAACAGGGTTTCACCACGTTGCCCAGGCTGGTCTTGAACTCCTGGTCTCAAGCAATCCACCCACCTCATCCTCCCAAAGTGCTGGGATTACAGGCATGAGCCACCGTGCCCAGCCTCTACTGGATATCTTGATGCCTTGTTCAATGACATTAACTTCATTCATGGTGTCTTTCTTGTCAGAGGCTTTACATTTTGGGTGGTGAAGTCTGCTATTATTACTTTTTCTCCATGGCTTCTAGGCTTTGTGTATTTCTTGGAAAGGCCTTCCCCACTCAAAAGTAATAAACGTACATTGTAACTCTCCAATATTTTCTTTCAAAATTTTTATAGGGCTTTTGCTTTGTTTTGTTTTCCTTTTTATTTTATTTGTTTATTTGTTTAGAAATGGGGTCTTGCTCTTTTGCTCAGGCTGGCCTGGAACGCCTGGGCTCAAATGATTCTCCCATCTCAGCCTCCTGAATAACTGAGACTACAGGTGCCTGCCACTGTGCCCAGCTTGTTTTGTTTTTCATGTAGCACTTTAATCCAATTGGAATATGTTTTTGTGTCTGCTGTAATGTAAGCATCTAACTTTTCTATTTCACTTTCTAAAATGGCAGCCAAATATCCTAATAGTATTTATTGGATAGTGAATAAATTTGTCATTTATCATATTTTTAGTAGCTTTACTGTGATATAATATTATACATATTTAAAGTGTACAATTTGATAAGTTTTGACATAGCTATATACCTGTGAAACCATTACTACCATCAGGAGAGTGAATAATTCGTATTTTTAAATAATTTCCATTTTATTTATCTTTTGAATAGTTAACATATTCACATGGTTCAAAATTCAAAAATTTTGCAGACTCTGCACTTGATGGATCAGCTGGCACCACCCAGATCGATAAACTAGCTCATCTCATCTAGTGGCCCCCACCCAGGAAATGACCAGCTTCGACTCCCTATGATTTCATCCCTGACCAATCAGCACTCCTGGCTAACTGGCTTTCCCCGACCCACCAAATTATCCTTAAAAACTCTGATCCTCGAATGCTCAGGGAGACTGATTTGAGTAATAATACAACTCCAGTCTCCTGTACAGCCGGCTCTGCGCGAATTACTCTTTCTCTTGCAATTCCCCTGTCTGGATGAATCGGCTCTGTCTAGGCAGCGGGCAAGGTGAAACCGTTGGGCGGTTACACTCGATGGCATCCATGGGATTGCTGCCGCGAACCGTGATTCTAATTTGCTGAATTGAAACTAGAATTAGCCAGGGCTGATGACCCACTCTCCGCCCATTCTGCCCCTGTTCCATGAGATTTGGCCTCATTAAAACCGAACAGCAGTGGGTCAAGCAAGTCTCTTCAATGTTTGTCTAGCTCCTCCTAATCTAAATGTCCTCTAGGTGGTAGGGCCATCTTAGCCCTCCTACCCATGTAACTTCTTCCTGGGACACATGACTTCATGAAATTCTAGGGCATGGGCATTCTTACCAAACATATGTTCTAACATGAAATAATGCTTAGTTTTAAACTGATATGTTAATATCAGTATGGTAGGTACACATAGGAGGAAGAATCATCTTAAATGTATATCTGTATTGGAAGTGAAAGAGAAGAATGAATTTATTTTGAATGTACTGATGAAAAAGAATTGAGCTTTACTGCATAACCTCCCATAGAGTTAGTGCAAGCCATGATTATAATAAGCTTTTATGGTCTCTCTCTCTCTCTCTGTGTGTTTTGTTTTTGTTTTAAATTTTTAGTTTCAAAAATCATTCTCTAAGTGTCACTGAGTTCAAGCGTACTTCATTGAAGAGTGTGTTAGTGTTCGTCACAGCATCTGTGTTTTATTTTGGGAGGTCCATGAGACTTAATTGGAAAGAGAATTGGCTGTGATTTCTTCTTTTTGTCCCCTTAATTGAAAAAAACAAAGCCTGGCTGTTACTGTTTGAAGACCCTTTTTAAAAATCATTCTTTAGCTTCCCCTTGATTTGTGTTTCTTGCTAAAAGTTTTCCCAGAGGAGGGCTGAAGACAACCCTAGAACAGTTCAGACGTTCTGTTCTATTCCCTTTCTGTCGAAGCGCTCCAGATAAGAGCCCTGAAGGAGGGAACACATTCAGCCCTCACAGTAGGATGCCGGTACTTTATAATAACCTCTCCCACAGCCCCAAGCTCTCAGCACTATTCACTTTCTACCAGGACCCTTAACATAGCACAAAGAAAGACTTTGAAAGTCCCTGGACCCCACATCCCTGCTGAGAGCCCAGGATGCAGGATACCACACAGCAGTCTTCAAAAAGCCCCTAATTTTATTTCCGTCTCTGATTTCTGAACCACAGTCTTCTGCTTGAACAAGGGGAAGAACAGCTGTGTAAATAAATATAGATGACTGAAACAGGCTAAACGCTTTTTCCCAATAATTCACATAGACTCCCTGTTGATTGTAAGATGAATAATGATATTGACAAAAAGTGCTCCAATACATGGTATTCTCTGGGAAGAGATTTGTTGGTATTAAGCACCCAGAATAGTGGTCTCTATAAAATAGCGATGCGGCCTACTGGTCACCAGAAACAGTTAATTGTATCACATTATTATTATTATTATTATTATTATTATTTTGAGACGGAGTTTCACTCTTGTTGCCCAGGTTGGAGTGCAATGGCATGATCTTGGCTCACTGCAGCCTCTGCCTCCAGGGTTCAAGTGATTCTCCTGCCTCAGCCTCCTGAGTAGCTGGGATTACAGGCATGTGGCACCACGCCTGGCTAATGTTTTGTATTTTTAGTAGAGATGGTGTTTCTCCATGTTGGTCAGGCTGGTCTCGAACTCCCGATCTCAGGTGATCTACCCACCTCGGCCTCCCAAAGTGCTGGGATTACAAGCGTGAGCCACCATGCCCAGCTGTGTATCACATTATTTTAGTTAGAAACTTTCACAAAGTTTTCCTAAGATCAATCATTCATTCAACAAACATTTATTGAGCATCTACTATATACAAGAATTTTTTCCTAGGTGCTTTTGGGGACACTTGGCAAGCCTGAATGAGATCTACCTATGCCTTTAAGGCTGTGGAATAGAGCAAAGGGATAAATAGTGATTAAGAGTATAGTTTCTGAAATCATCTGGCCTAGGTTTGAGTTCTAACTTGATTACCTGCTAGCTGTGTGGCCTTGGGCAAGTTGCAAAGCTTTTCTGAGCTTCAATTTCTTCATCTTCAATATTATCTTCTTCACAATGACATTTATGAAAATTAAATAACATGATGAAGAGTATCTGCCACATAATAAAAATGTCAATATAACGATTAACTATTATATTAGTTGGGGTATAGACTAAGCTACTATAGCAAAAAGACTCCAAATTCCAGTAGCAGAGCATAATAGAGGTTTATTCTTCTCTCTGTCCAGAGGTAGGAATTCTGTGGCTGTAAGGGGGCCTCCACATTTTAACATGGCTTCCAGCTCTAAGACCAAGATGGTTGCTCTGGCTCTTACCACATCCCAGCAAGCAAGAAAGGTAAAAGGCCAGGTGAAGACATGCTTCATCTTTTTAAGGACATCACCCAGAAGTGGCTCATTTCACTTCTGATTACATTCCATGTTCCAGAACTTAGTCACCTGATTGTGCCAAGTTGCATTAGAAGGGCGGGAACTGTAGTCTCTAGCTGACCGCACGCTCAGTTAAAACTCCTAACTTCCATTGTGCAAGATGTTCGGTCATAAGCCATCTCAGTCACAGCTATCATTATTAGCTGGCCTTAGGACTGATGACAATCCCTGCTATAAGAGCCTTGAAAGTCATAGGAGGTAGACTCCTGGACACATGGGGAAGGAAGAAAACATCCAGATGGGGGGATAGAGAGCTCAGAGGCATCAAAGAGAAGAGGCATTCAGAGTGTGTGGAGAAGTCCAGATTATCGGAGTGTAGCAGGCAGTAGCAGAACTGTGTGGAAAATAAAGCCAGATCAGAGGTGAACAGCAGACCAGGAAAGGTCTAAGGCATTTGGCCTGCATTTGTTAGGCCATGAAGAGATAGTAAAGTTTTGGTTTTTTTTTTAAACAGAAGGTCTCACATATTTATTACTCAACTCAATCAACCAGTGGGTTTGTAACAGGTACAGAGAGGAAAAATATCTTCCCAATAAAACATGTCCAGCTCTCCAGATAGTGGTGACATTTTCAGTTTGATATGGTAACATGATTGTGACCTTCAGACAGCATAAATATGTGTGCCATCTCATGTGGCACACTATAGACCCAACTTGGTTCTTCTCCAATGTCTCCTTTTGGAGTTGTGCCTGATTTTATTACCAATTTTCATCCGAATCCACTGGGGAATAGGACGATTTTGCTTTTATTTCTTGGCCGGGAATCACTTAATCCCAAAAGTCTTGTGAGAAGCTAAGTCAAGCACACAACATTATGGCGGAGAAAGGAAGAGGGCGGGAAGTGAGAAGAGATAGTAAAGTTTTGTGAGCAGGGGAGGGAAAAATTGGGGATGACCTGGTATAGGAACATATGTCTGAAAGCAGAGAATAGAATGGATTGACAAGGAAGAGAATGGAGGCTGTGAGACTGACTGGAGAGGGCATTCCAATAAGCCAGGGATGAGATTCTCAGGGCCCAGTGTGGTCCCAGGTGGTGGTAGGATTGGAAAGAAAGAGCCAGATGGGAGGTACCTCTGGAAGTAGAATCAGCAGGATATGATTACCAATTAGGTATGAGTCTGAAAAAAATAGTGCAGAATGACACAAATTCTGCAGTTTTAGTTTTTGTCAGGACAGAGATGCCATTAACAAGGAGAGAGAAGCTGGGAGGGCATAGAGACGAACTGGGATGCAGTTCTGGTTTGTGAGCCAGGAAAGTGAAGAATCTCACGGTACTCTTATAATGTAATTTCCTTTTTTGGATAATTATTTAATGTCTGCTTTCCCCTGCTACACCGTAAACTCATCTATTGATGCCTAAAAAAAAATCTCAAACTTTATGGTGTAAAACAAACAAAACATTATTTATTATTATTACCTCTCACAGTTTGAAAGATTGCCTTTGCTCAGGTTGGCAGGTTTCACTCAGGGTCTCTCATTTACTTGCCAGATGAGGGCTGGAGTTGGAATCATCTCAAAAACTTCTTCATTCATGTATCTGGTAGTTGATAGTGGCCATCAGCTGAGCCCTCAGTCGAGACCCTCAGCCAGAACTCTTATATGAGGCTTCTCCCTGTGGCCTGGGTTTCTTTGCAGCATAGTGGCTGGGTTCCAAGAGCACTCCAGAGAAAGCTAAGGAGAAGTTTCATTGCTGTTTACTAACAAGTGACATGGTGTCACTTCTGCTGCATTTTATTAATGAGTAACAAGTCACCAAGGCCAGGCCATATTCCAGGGCTTGAGGGGAGGAATGCTAAGAGTTTATAGACACATTCTGTGAGGACAGGGGGCTGGTCTGTATTTTTTTAACCTCTGTATTGTCAATGCTTGGGAAAAAGTCATATACTGTGTGATCAATGAAAGTTTGTTGAACGAATGAACGTAGACAAACATAAGCAGGTTCCAGTGCCACAGAGAGATTGTTCAGTGTGAAGATTGGGGAATGTTGGCTCTCACTAACTGTTCATTACTAGTATGGCCATCATTTCTATGTGGGGGACCCAATTTTCAGCAACTTTCACTAATTTGAAATTTGGGAAATGTTCAAGTGGGAGAAAAAAGACATCGCGATTCCTTTATATTGGGTCATTGGCTCTTGAGTTTGGCACAAGTGGATCTGAGAGGCAAAATCTGAACCATATATCTATATCTCACCGATGGTTGGTACTGCAAGACAAGCAGCTCCTGTCTTGCTACTCTGGGTCCTAAGTTGGGAATGTTCTTACTAGTGAAGGGGAAGAGGCTTGGAGGAGGTAGGAATAGGGTGCCAGCAGCCAGATGGCTCAACTTCTCTCATTTTCCTATGGACTTTTTCTAAGGTATCCCCTCTTTTCCTCTTTTTCAAATTCTGATGATGTAGCTGCCATTTCCCGAGGAGACAATACTTTTTAAAAAAGCTTTCACTGTGAATTAAATAAACAAAACAAATAAATAAACAGAAATATTTATTCATTATAGAACATTTGAAAAATATTGCACATTATAGAAAACAAAAGCTGTACGTATTTCTACTAGCCAGGAACAACTACATTGGTGATATTTTCTTTGAATAAAATAACTAGATAGTTGGAATAATATAATACAGAAAGTTGTACATCAGATTTTTAAAACATAACTTTATAATAAAGACATTTTTCTGAAGTTTCTAACTCTGTCCTTACTTGTTGTTTTAGCTTGGGCAAATTACTTAACCTCTCTAAACCTCAGTATCCTCTTCTGTAAAATGGAGGTAATAATAGTACCTTCTTCACAAGCTTGCTGTCAGGACTAAATAAGATGACATGTAAAATTCTTAGCTTGCACCTGGCATATGGTAAACATTAATTGTTAGCTAATATTAATATTTTTATGTCATGCATGAATTCATTGTATTAACAAAATGCGATTTTTCAGTTAGTGCATAATAGTCATTGTATAGCTGTACCATGATTTATTTAACTATTTTCCCGGTTTTGGACACTTCTTATATTGTGAAAAATGCTTACTATTGTAAATAACTTTGTGATAAAAGTCCTTCAATATAAAACTTTGTCCACCTTACAGATGAAGGTAAATTCTTAGAAGTGAAAGCAATTTTTGAGGGAAGGGGAGAGAACATCAGGGGAGTTGTGTCTTTCCTTATCCACCCCAGCTCAAATTCTTCATGATCTCCCACAGCTGCCTTGGATATAAGGCCCCTAAAAAGGGATAACAGTTTTGGGCTGGCTTCTAAAGGAACTTGGGTTGAAGGAGAAACGGGGACACTTTGGGAGATTTCTAAGTCTTCCCTCCTCTTTGTTGCAAATTCTCAAAAGGACAGGAGTCACTAAACTGGAAACCAGAAGACCCGAGGTCTAGTTCCAGCTCAGTGGCTAATTGTGCAACTTTGGGCAAGTTGCTAAACTTCTTTGGGCTTCCCCCTTGGTAAGATGAAGGAATTTGGCTTCACTTCTAAAGTGCCTTTGAACGCTAGCATTCAATAGATCAAAGAGTCTGACAACTTCATAGACAATGTCAACCTTCCCCACCTCCTATTTCAAGCAGAGAATCTGGTTCATTTAATCTTCATTCATTCATTCAAAAAGCATTTACCTACCACCTACTATTCATCTATCACAGAAATGAATTACAGGGTGTCTTATCCTTGATAAACTCCCAGCCTGGTGGAGAGATAGAATGAGAAAGAAGTTATATTGACATACCGTAATAAGTGCTATAAAGGCTATTACTAACTCCCATGGATAGACAGAAGAAGGAAATGTATGTTGTGTTTTTAATGGCGCTGGGTGGGAGGGTCAGATTAGGAGTAGATTCACCTAGGAAAAAATGTCAGTGTCTCCAATCGCCTTTGTGTATGAGGTTGATCCTAAGTATTAATAAAAGCTTTCCCTCTATGAGACCTTTGTCTGTCTTAAAGTATCTCCATAAAGCATATATTGTTGAGCATCTCCAGTGTGGGAGACAGAGAGTTGATGTCAAGGTGAACAAAATGGCACCCTTACCCTCCAGGATGGTAAAGGTAGCTATGAAGGTAATGAGGCTGTGGGAGGAGGTGGGAGCCTTCGGGAGGGAGCCATTTTATTCCTGAGATATCTGGGGAAAAGTGTTCTTTCTCAAATTCTAGAAAGAATGCTGGGTTTGGAGTTGGAGGAGTTAGGTTCAGCTCCAGTGTCGGGTGAGTTGCCTAATGACTGTGAGCATCAGTAACCAGCCCCAGGAACATTTACCTGGAGGTGGTTTGTGTAAAGCTGGAGTCTGTTACACACTGAAGAAATAGTCTTGTCTCCTTCCTTCCAGTTACTAATCTTTCAGAGTCTCGGTTTACACACCCTGAAAATGTGAATAGCGTCTCTCCCTGTGTGTAGAAGTAACATGTAACGGAGGCATCTGGCGAGGCCAGAGCATTATTGTGGTTCTGGAGGAGGGAGATTAAGAGCTGATATCTTAAAGAACTAGCTTCTCCATTAGACTTTTTAAGGATGATTCTGGCATTCACCAGGGAGTTGTTGCTCTTTAGCAGAAGGGCACTGGACAGCAGCAGTGGCTGAACCAGGGCCTGATGGTGGCGAAAGCACTCGGAGGAAAGGGAAATGGAGCAAAGTGGAAGGTGGACAGGGCCAGCGGACCACACTGCAGTCAGACCTAGCCCCAATGCCAGCAGGAAAGGGGCACTTCAGCAGGGTGGAGTCTGGGGATGGGGTGGCTGTCCAGGCAGTGCAGGCCACCTAGTAATGTGGAGAATGTGACAAGGAGCGGCCATCACTCGTTCACCTCTGTCCCTTCTTGTTATGTTCCAAAGGGAAAAGCTGTGATGAAAGGGCTTTTAAAAAAGTAGCACAAGGGAAAGATCAACCACGCCGGGTTGCCAGGACAATAGTGAATGGAACAGCTGGGTTGGGTGCCTTGGCTGTGCAGTGGGGAGAAATGCCCTGAGAAGCTCTGTGCTTTGCTAAACATTCAAAGATTATGTAAAAGATCCAGTGTAACCCTCCCCACCACCCCTCTTTCTTGACACTCCCAAAGTCCAAGAGAGAAAAGGAGGGAGAGAGAGAGAGAGAAAATTTGTTTTTGTGTAGGAGGGGAGATAAGTGGACTGAGAGAGAGAGAGAATGTAGGATATCCTAGGGGAAGTTCATGTGGGCACCAGGAGAGAAGAGGGAATCCATACAGCAGTGCTGGGAATGCTATCTCCATGTGTACAGAGTGCTTGCTCTGTGTGTGGCTCTGAAATAGGTGACTTTTTTCTTCGGATGGAATAGGATTTGTGCAGCCCTTGGGATGAGCTGCCTTGCAATGTGTTTTGTGTGCGTGCTCTCCCAGGCAGCAGACTTCTGTCCCAGTGTGCTCCCTCTTGGTAGTGTAGGTGTCTGGTTAAGTCTGTTCAGGAACTTACTTTCTGAGGTGGATACACTGACATGGATATATTCAAAGAGCTGAAGAATAAAATATGAATAAGGCACAAAACATTTGCGAAAAAAGAAAGATCTGAGTGTAAGAAGTCAATCAAAATTTATGTTGACTATCTTAGTACAGTAATATCATTCTTGCTGCTAAAGTTTTAAAATTGACAGATGGATTTGTAGCTATTAAAATTGTCATATGCCTACTAGAAGGAAGTCTCTATTAGAATACAGTTTTTTAAAATTATTTTTATTATTATTATCCTGGTGATTATTTTTATCCTGGTGAATAATTTTTCATAACAATATTTTATTAATATTATATAAATAGTAATATTTGACATGTTGCATTTAAAATCTAATATTATGTTATATATAATAAATATCATTTATAAAATATTTTATTCATATACTATATTGACAGGTATCAACTATTATACCATTTAATCACCCCAAGAATCCTGTGATGTGAAATATTTATTAGTATTGTCATTTGACAGATGAGAAAATGGATTGAAATTGCACAATTCTATAGAATTAATGAAGAGTGGAGCTGGTATTGAGGCCTAGAATTATTTGAATACAACCCAACCCTATGTTCTTTTTTTTTTTTGAGACGGAGTCTTGCTCTGTCACCCAGGCTGGAGTGCAGTGGCGTGATCTGGGCTCACTGCAAGCTCCGCCTCCCGAGTTCACCCCATTCTGCTGCCTCAGCCTCCCGAGTAGCTGGGACTATAGGCGTCCGCCACCACGCCTGGCTAATTTTTTGCATTTTTAGTAGAGACGGGGTTTCACCGTTTTAGCCAGCCTCAGCCTCCCAAAGTGCTGGGATTACAGGCGTGAGCCACGGCGCCCGGCCTGTTTGTTTGTTTTCTGAGATGGAGTTTCGATCTTGTTGCCCAGGCTGGAGTGCAATGGCACAATTTCGGCTCACTGCAACCTCCGCCTCCTGAGTTCAAGCGATTCTCCTGGGTCAGCCTCCTGAGGAGCTGGAATTACAGGCGCCCGCCATAACGCCCAGCTTATTTTATTTATTTATGTATTTTTTGTTGTTGTTGCATTTTTGGTAGAGATGGGGTTTCACCATGTTGGCCAGGCTGGTCTCAAACTCCTGACCTCAGGTGATCCACCCACCTCAGCCTCCCAGAGTGTTGGGATTACAGGCGTGAGCCACCTTATCCGGCCCAAACCTATGCTCTTAATGACAAATAATCCAAAGCTGATAACTTGGATGATCAAAAAGATCTCATAAGAAATAGAGCTATGAATGGAAACTAACAAGATTACATAAAAAGGGTTGGATGGAAAATTCTAAGTGTACTTTCATAAAACCAGCTATTTGAGTTTGAAGTGGGAAACTATGGCTTAGTAATGGTTTAGATGAAATATACTTGGGTGTACATTTTTTAAAAAAAATCTTAAGTTTAATATAAGCCAACAAATACGTAACATGACTGCCCATAAAAGCTAATTGCTGAGGTTGTAGCAGTAGAATTATTATTTACAGAAATACAACTATAAAGTGGCAGGAACTGGCAAATGGAACACGAAGAAAGCATTCATGACAGTGAAGAGTCTGAAAAACAACTTGGTTTCTAACAATTTCAAAAATGAGGAATTGTTGAAAGTATTATAGTATTTGTTTTTTTCCAGAAAGCAGTAATAATTATTATAATAATACCTAATTCTTATATATTTCCTTAACCCAATCATATTTGTATTGTTAACTCTTTTATTTGTTACAAAAACCCCACAAGTAGACCCATTGCTATGCCCATTTTATAGATGAGGGAAATTTGTTATGTAGCACAGAAAATGGATACGGTAGCCCTCTATCTTGTACTTTTGGTTCTGCCACGGTCACATGTAAGATGCATGTGCAGTAAACAGAGTTTTTACTCCAACATGTGGTTAAATTGGAAAGAGGACCAATGATAACTCATATTCTTTTCTCCACCTCTTTTCAGATGCAATGAAATTAACCTCTCCTTCCAAGAACAGCATGCAGGCAGCTAGCTGGAAAGACTCACACTTGAGTGAATAGCGACAGCTTGCCCCTTCTGCTCTTTGATGCTGCTGTCTCTACTGGCCACCTGGTCTACCAGTCAGTTGTGCCCTGTATGTACCTAGCCATGGCTGGGAAGACTCACAACCACAAGATTGTCTATCAGTAGGAAATAATGGAAATTACAGGATGGGTATATGAGACATATGTGGTGGATATAAAGCTCAATAGTAGTGACACAAGTGTCATATTCAGAAAATAATATAAACTTTCTTGCTATAATGGTTTGGTCATTACTATTTTGTAACTCTATTTAAAAATTTTGTAAAAAGTACTTTCAGCAGCAATGAGCTAAAAAACAAAAGGAAAATCAACAACAATGATGATAACAAACACAAAACAAAACCAACAACCTGAAAGAGCATATTTAATGAAAAATTAGGTCTTAAATGTTCATTTTTCAAGATAGCTGATGATGAATATAGAACTTGCACAAAAATGTTGACATTTACTATCCATCAAAGGGTTTTAGTGATATCACTAAACCTATAAAAAGCAGATGACACGCATCTGCCGAAAAAGCAACAGCACCTACTTCAAAGTTGGAAGTTATCTTAAGAGGATTGTGGTCAGAGAAAACAATTTAATATGTGCAGCTGTGGAAAGGTTTATTTATACATCATTCTTTGAAGTGACTTTTCATTTAGATTAAATGTCTGTTCTTCTAAATTAACTTCAACCATTTTCAGTACCAACATGTCTTGTGCGTGTGCAAAGCCATGCTGAACTGTTGGCTCCATTAACAGTAGAAGAACTTTGCAAACAGTTAAATAATTCCAATTGTATATCAAAGTAATCAGTTGTGTCAAATAGAAAATTGATCAAGCTGATTCCAGTTAATGACTTAACTTTCTTTTCGCCTGACAATTCATGAAATCAAGTTATGCTTTTGGAAGTTTATTTGTTGAAAGCGAAACATCTGACACCATTATGCATACTGAGATGAATTCAAGGAAAAGTTCAGCATTGAAAATGAAATTATTTGTGTCTGTGGTGACATGAATATAAACTTTGGCAGAGCATAGCACCACTGTAAAAACTATGTTCTTATCATGATATCTATAAAACAGAAGTGTACTTGGATTGACTGTGGTGCACACACAATTCCTAATTGCCTCCAAACAGATTTCGGTGTTTTACCAATTTAAATAGGAATTGCTAGTGGTTAAATTTTACACATATTTTTATGTGTATATAGAGTAACTGATTTTTTTATGATAAAGCTGATGTTAAAAAACAAACAAAAAACTTCAGATGGCAGTATATACTTTCTCTTTGCCATGCATCATCAATCAGACCTTAAAAATGTTTGGGCTTTTTTCAACATCACTGATCACTACAGAAATGCAAATCAAAACCACAATGAGATACCACCTCACATCAGTCAGAATGGCGATTATTAAAAAGTCAAGAAACAACAGATGCTGGCAAGGGTGTGGAGAAATAGGAATGCTTTTACATTGTTGGTGGGAATGTAAATTAGTTCAACCATTGTGGAAGACAGTGTGGCGATTCCTCAAGGATCTAGAACTAGAATATCATTTGACCCAGCAATCCCATTACTGGGTATATACCTAAAGGAATATAAATTATTCTATTATAAAGATACATCACACATATGTTTACTGCAGCACTATTCACAATAGCAAAGATTTGGAACCAACACAAATGCCCATCAATTATAGACTGGACAAAGAAAATGTGGTACATATACACCGTGGAATACTATGCAGCCATAAAAAGGAATGAGAGATCATGTCTTTGCAGGGACATGGATGAAGCTGGAAGCCATCATCCTCAGCAAACTAACACAGGAACAGAAAACCAAACACCATATCTTCTCATTCATAAGTGGGAGTTGAGCAATGAGAACACATGGACACAGGAAGGGGAACAACACACACTGAGGTCTGTGGGGTGGGGGTGGGGCGAAGGGAGAGAGAACATCAGGACAAATAGCCAATGCATGTGGGGCTTAAAACCAGGGTGACGGGTTGGTAGGTGCAGCAAACTACCATGGCACATGTATATCTGTGTAACAAACCAGCACGTTCTGCACAAGTATCCCAGAACTTAAAAAAAAAAAGAAAAAAAAGGTTTGAGCTTTTTGAAGAATTACTTGGCAAATCAACCTAAACATCAACCATAATGATGAAGAAAGTTCTCTTCATTTTGGGTGCATCTTGTTCAAAATCAGTTGAAAATATTTAATGAAATTATTCAGTGACAGAAACAACTAAAAACTTATTTTTAAGTGTATAGCAAATTGTAGTTATTAAAAACAAAGCTTTCAAATACATAGAAGCAAGAGAAGAAGCAAAAAAAAATCGATGAGAGCTCAAGTGGTGAAACAGGTTAACATGTGGGAAAAATCTTTTGATGAAGATTTTAGTTTTAATTTTATAAGTTTATGTTACATTCTAGAATGGATGGAAATTGAGAAGACCTATTATTTTGCAGAATCTAAATTTGATTACATATTTAGAAGAATCATAAAAAGGGACACTTTAAAATAAATTTCATCTTGTAAAAATATTTGTTGCAAAAAGTAGTCTAAAGGAAAAAAACAGTACCTGTAAAAATATTTGGGCTAAAATATTTAAGATCTCAATTTAAAAAGTTAAGATTTGGCTGGGTGCGGTGGCTCACGCCTGTAATCCCAGCACTTTGGGAAACTGAGGCGGGTGGATCACCTGAGGTCAGGAGTTCGAGACCAGCCTGACCAACATGGAGAAACCTCACCTCTACTAAAAATACAAAATTAGCTGGTCGCGGTGGCACATGCCTGTAATCCCAGCTACTCGGGAGGCTGAGGCAGGAGAATCGCTTGAACCTGGGAGGTGGAGGTTGCGATGAGCCGAGATGGTGCCATTGCATTCCAGCCTGGGCAACAAGAGCGAAACTCCGTCTCAAAAAAAAAAAAAAAAAAAGTCAAAATTTGAGAATAGCCTCTATTTAGTAGACTTTGACCAGAGCTGCCTGTGCAGTGGCCAGCATCTGTGAAGACAAGTAGTTTTTCACATAAAAATATTATGGCCAAAAGAGAAGAGTCAATTGAAGCTGTCATGGATTTCAAATTTATTAATAAAATATTCACCTATAAACAACGCTGCAGGCTATTTTATGAGAAAATTAAAAATAATAATTTCATATTAAAAATTATGTTGAAAATATTTAATGAAATTATTCAGTGACAGAAACAACTAAAAACTTTTATTTTGAAGTGTATAGCAAATTGTAATTATTAAAAACAAAGCTTTCAAATACATAGAAGCAAGGGAAGAACACAAGTGACATAGTATTATAGACAGAATTACAAAACTGATTAAGTACATGAATATATACCAAGAATAATTATTTCACTTTTATTCTTTTTAATGTTCAGCTATTAATATAATTTTTTAAAAAAATATGCTAACGAACTCAGATGCATTATTTTAACTTCTAAAGAAAATTTCAGTTTAAAACATTATTTTTAATAAGAATAATTCACAAATTCTCCAAGAAAATAACACCAATTTGTTGATCACTGAATATTTTTATAAATACTATATAATTTTAATGATATGTTTTAAGTTTTTATTTTGATGCAATTTCGAGTTCATAGAAAATTTGCAAGAAACCGAGTGCGGTGGCTCATGCCTGTAATCCCAGCACTTTGGGAGGCCGAGGCAGGTGGATCATGAGGTCAGGAGTTCGAGACCAGCCTGACCAACACAGTGAAACCTCGTCTCTACTAGAAATACAAAAATTAGCCGGGCGTGGTGGCAGGCACCTGTAATCCCAGCTACTCAGGAGGCTGAGGCAAGAGAATTGCTTGAACCCAGGAGGCGGAGGTTGCAGTGAGCTGGGATCATGCCACTGCACTCCAGCCTGGGTGACAGAGTGAGACTGTCTCAAAAGAAAAAAAAAAAAAAGAAGAAGAAGAAAAGTTGCAAGAGTTTTACAAGGAGCTCCAGTATGCCCTTACCAGCTCCCATTTTGCTACCATGTGCTTTAGTATTCTCCTCTCTGTCTCTGTCTCCACTCATCCCCCCTTCCCTGTCTGTCTGCCTCTGTCTCTTTCTGTCTCATATCCATGTGTGTATTTATTTAAAATATTATTTTTCTGAACCATCTGAATGTAGGTTCAAGACATCATTCCCCCTTTCTGCTAAATCATTTGGTGTGGATTTTCTGAAAATAAGGATATTAAATTCAGGAAACTTAACATTGTTAAGTTCCTATAACACTGTTTTCTAATCCATAGTCCCTATGTAAATTTCATTTCTTGTCCTAATAATGTCCCTTATAGCTATTTTTTTTTTTTCTGGTTCATGATCCAATCCAGTATCACATGTAGCAATAGTTGTCAGGTCTCTTGGGCTTCCTTTAATCTGAAACAGTTCCTTAACTTTTCCTTGTCTTATTTAACCTTGACATTTTTTTTTAAGAGAACAAGACTGTTTGTTTTGTAGAATGTCTCTCAATTTGGGTATGATTAGTTTCGGGCTATGTATTTTTGGCAGGAATAAAGCGATATATCCTTCTCAGTATATCATATCTGGAGGCATACCATGTTGATTTGTCTCAATATTAGTGATATTGACTTAGATCATATGGATAAGATGGTGTCCACCAGAACTATCCCTTATAAGGTGGAGATATTTTAGTGAAAATTACTCAAAGATCATGTGAATCAAATTTTTACCCACTATAGTTAACATTAGTTGATTTTATCAGTTGTCCTAGATTTGGCCAGAGGGAGCTCCTTCAAGTTGCCTTTTTGTCCTTTTGATATGCTTTCTTATTCTTTAAGCACTTTCTTGCTTTTCAGCATGAGATACCACAGGATCATCTTGTATTCCTTCTCTCCATGGAGACCTGGCTTTTGGCTAACAATGGTGTTTATAAACCACAAACGGATACTAGATATGCTTATTGTTACATGTGTGTCATTGCTTAAGGCTTTCTCAGTGCTATGTGTGTTTGGACATGTGTGGATGTCTCTACAAAAAATTAAAAAAAAATCAGCTGGGCATGGTGGTGTGTGCCTGTAGCCCCAGCTGCTCAAGAGGTTGAGGCAGAAGGATCGCCTGACCCCAGGAGTTCAAGGCTGCAGTGAGCTATGCATTCACTCCTTGACATTGTCTTACAGGTTCCTAAAGTTTTGTACATCTTATTTCAATGTTTTCCTCTTTCTTTTTATATTGGATAATTTCAATGGGTCCATTATTAAATTTATTGACATTTTCTTCAAATTCCATATCTGATTCCTCAAACTGGCACTTTCTGCTTGAGTTTTAGTTATCTTAGACTTGTGTCAACTGGGGCAAACTCTCAGACAAAAAGCTATATAAACATGATTTTTTTTTTGAGACAGAATCTTGCTATGTTGCCCAGGCTGGAGTGCAATGGTATGATCTCAGCTTGCTGCAACCTCTGCCTCCCAGCTTCAAGCAATTCTCCTGCCTCAGCCTCCTGAGTAGCTGAGATTACAGACATGCACCACCACATATGGCTAATTTTTGTATTTTTTGTAGAGACGGGGTTTTGCCACGTTGGCCAGGCTGGTCTTGAACTCCTGACCTCATGATCCATCCGCCTCAGCCTCCCAAAGTTCTGGGATTACAGGCGTAAGCCATCGTGCCTGACCTACAAATTTTATCCAGTGCAGTTCCCTGATTTGAAACACTGACTCTCCTCCAGTTTCTGCTTCTTTTATTGCTCTCCAGAACCTTCAGATGATGATTTAAAAAAAAAAAATTTTCAGCACGATCTACAGAAAAGTTAGTCAATACAAGCTACTTTGCCAATACCAGACATGGAAATGTCAATACAAATATTAGTCCTTAATTTTTCTAATAAGAAAAAATGTGTAATTCATATCTAAATAAAAATAGGCTTGGTTAATAACTGAAGTGATAGAATAGTAAGTTGTAAAAATAAATAAATTCTCACAATTTAAAATATTTTTATAAATATTTGAGTTTTAGTTGACAAACTTGCCTTAAAATATCTCATGTGTTATCATGAGCCTGTTTGTACACCACTAGAATATAGCTCATGCCATGAACAATATTCCTCAAGGAAACAATAGCTACTGAACTGTTCTACTTCCTGTTTAATGAAGCAATCACATACTTGAATGCTGACTGTGCTAAGTTGCTATTAAGATTTCTAAATGTACATTCTGTATTTCTGTATTTAGCTCATGGCAATTCAACCGCAAATACCTCACAGACTGGCACCAGTTTGTGAAACGCACTGTGAATAGTGTTAATATATGGGGCATTTCCCCTCTGGCTTTCTATGCTAAGTCTCACCCTTCCCCATCCAGTTGTGTTCTTCATTTTTTTCTACCCTGCTCTGTACTCAAGATGCTGACATGCACTGACCGTGATCCCCTGCCTTCTGGCATTCTGTTGCATTTGGCCAACAGAAATAATCAGCAGGAGATAGAAAGGCAGAAGAGTGAGGTTGGAGTGTTTATTCCTACAGCTTTTCTTAACAGGTCATGGAGGGTGAGTTGTGTCCCTGCTCCTCCACTATAAGTCACAGCTCCTGTCAGGTAGCCCTCTCCTTATGCCTACCCTCTTTAGGTACTGATCTACTTTGTCCCCTTGCCCTTCAGTCCCATAGAGGGTGATGGCCCTCCTTTGTTACTAGTATGGTATTGCATTTCCCTCCCCACCCCCTGCCACATCTTTAAATTGTGCTTTTATTAACTATCTTCAGTATATACATGTGCCATCTCTTTACTGTCAGGACTCTGACTGAGACATTCTCCTTGGCTAGGATTTGGGTCTGGGTTGTAAGAGTGAACAATTTGCACAAAACCAAAGAGCTTTCTAGAAGAAATAGAATGGAGACACCAATACCCTCTGTTTTGCAGATTAACATGAAGAGATTATCTCTGATGAATTGAGGTGGCTCAGATTGAGGTAGATGTGTACATTCACTATGAGAGAAAGGAACCAAGGCCAGATCATCAAGGAAAGAGCTGGCTGGGAGCTCAGGATGTGGCCGAGGCTGTAAGGTTCCTCCTGATGGACCCTTCCTGGCACTGTGGACATATATCTGGAAAACATCTGTGTGTGATTGTTCAGAATGAGCCAGGTAACTAGAAAATGTGCCTTTGTTGTGTAGTGACTGTTGTTGACTTTTACGTGTCTTTTTTTTTTTTTAATTCACCTTAAGAAACTCCTGCCAGACCAGTAGCATGGATGTGAATTGGTGCCCAGGTTCCTTTCTTTAGTGACGGGTGGCCAGCACAAGTATGATAAATCACCACTGTTCTTGCAGCAGTGACCAAAGATTGAATCTCAGTATCAAACTACCTGCTTTCCACAAGCACTTTACCAGCAGCAACTGCACTAGAGCCTGGCATTCTTCAGTGAATGAACTCCTCATATTTTCCAGTTTTCTTCCATCATGGGGTAATAACCAGGACTGCTGCCTTCAGCAAAGCAAGCCTCTTTGCATTCTTTCTTTTAGTATGGGAGGTGAGATACCCCAAAGAGGGAGGCAATACATTTTCACAATAGAAGAGTAGAGCTCAGAGTTATTTAATGTAAATATTTTAAAAAGACTCAGCATTATTTTATACCCCATGTTGGCAAATCACAAAAACAGCTATAAGGTATATCTAAAGTGGTAGGTAACTGAGTCAATGATAACACTAGAATTATAGTCTGTAGTATGTTCTTTATAGATATTGGTGCTTTTAGGGCAGAAAGTTTGGTTGAGAAAAGTACATTTACTAAGTAGATAAAATTCCTACCTCATGTGTATAAGACTGATTCCTAAGAAGATGGCATTTTAGAATATCCTATTTCTTACTATATAAACTTGGGCTTGGTTAGATGTTAAGACCAATAGTAGCATGTTTGTGTGGAGAGAGGTCAACAAAGAACTAATCTAACTGGTTAAATTTACCAAGAGTTATTGTTTTTGTGATCTCTTTTTACTATGTTTGGGCCAGTGTGTGTGTGTGTGAGCGTGTGTTTTCTTCAGCATGTTGTTTTTGAAATGTATATCTGCCCTTAGAGAGTTCTGTGATGAGAATATTTGAAAACCTCTTTAAAAACCTCTGAAGTCCTTTAAGTGCAGTCACCTGTTGATATGTGGTCAAAACATAATTCACAATGAAACATTCATTCTTTGGGATTAGTCCACATCCATCAGGCAAAAGCTTGTCTAGTCAGATGCCTTTTTCAGAGGCCATGGTGGGTAGTCTTGCTGTCTGTATTGTTTTAAGATGACTCATATCAAGGGTTAAATTCCTTGATTTTTGCTGGTGTCACGTGGCCAAACATTTGCTGGGTATGGAGTTTTTCTCTCTTCATCCACCAACAAAAGCCTCAAGGTCTATTCTTTTCTTCCTCCCACGTTGGGACTCACCTCTTCTTTACTCCTCCATTCCCATCATTGTTCTCTTCCACTTCCTCTCACTTCACTCATGTGCTGCCTGCCTTGAAGAGGAGGCAATGGAAGAATTTCAGTTAATATCTTCCTGTAAAAATCTTAGTTGAATAAGCAAAAAGTGTACAGTCTGGTGGAGAAGATACCTAATTAGAGATGACAATGTTTGAGACATATGCTCTAATTAAAGTGAGCCCACAATGCTATAGGATGTATGGGAGAAAGCTCACCTTGGGAAGGTCCAAGAAGGTTTTCTATGTTAGAAGATACTTTTCCATATTAGAAAATACTCTTAAAAGTATAACTTGAAAGAAAGGTAAGCAGAGGTGAAATCATGAAAGAATTTGAATGACATGCTAAGGAGTTTTGGGGAGTCCTAGAATACTTTAAAGTGGCCTGTTAAGCTTCGTGTCTTTGGAAGCTCTCTCTAGTGGCATTTGGGAGGATGAACTGTAGACAGAAGATCTAATTGGACACAAATGAATCAGAACAGGTGAGAAATTGTGAGCACCTAAAAGTGGGTCAATGAGTTTGTATAAGAGGAGAGAGAATCAAGAGGCATTTTAGCATTTAGACTCCATGGTACTTGGTGACCAATTGGATGGGCAGGTGGAATAGGGATGGTGAGGAGTCAGGGGTAGGTCCTCCAGGTTTGAGGGACTGATGGATAGTAGAGGCACTGGCCAAAAGAAGGAATGTAAGTATAGAAGCAAGTGTGTTTGGGGGAGGGTGAGTGGATAAGAGATAATGAGTTTATTTTTGAACATATTGGATTTGAGGTGTCTATGGAGAGATAATAATCAGATGTCTTAAGGATGTAAAAAAAAAAGGTTTTCATTTCTCATTCTTAAAACTGGTAATATTCAGTAACTTTCAAGTTAATATTCAGTAACTTTTTATATTTTTTTCCATCATACTAACATTGTTATAATTTTTTTTTCTTAATCTATTCGGCCACACATAGACATAGTTCCAACTCCTTTGCATGCCAAGTTTGTGAGTTGTTTTTGCATCATCACTATTATTGGATTAGAAATATATTTTACCTTAAAATATAAACTTAAGTTTGGTTGCATTATTGTTAGACATTTCAGAACAAAACACTTTTTATATACACATCTCATTTTTCTCTATACAACAGTGCTAACAGTAGGTTTTATCAGATGAGGAAACTGAGGCTCAAGTATAATAGGCAAGTACTTAGGCTTGTGCAGAGAGGGGTCAAAAGACTAACATTTGAGAAGCTGGCCTGCAATGGGTCTGCAGAATAAGCAGAACCAGAAGTGGGTGTCAGAGCTGGGATAAGAAGGAAGAAACTGTGTGTTGACATGGGAGAGTCAATAGGGCCTCCAGCAAGCAGCAGAAGCAGCAGAATATTGCCCGAGGCTAGACCTCTTCTACCTGTGTGGAAAAGAGTGGCACCCGGCCCATTTCAAGAACCTCTGGGCACTTCGCATTCAATTCCATACATTAAGAACATCTACTATGTGCTTGGCACAAGGCCAGGAACTGGGGGTATAAAGAATAAGTTAGTTCTTCCTCTCCAGGGGCTGGGAATGGCAGATATATAAACAATTGACTATACACAATTGATGAGTTCTAAAACAGAGTAAAGAATAAGATACCTTGGAGATAGGGAAGAGGGAGTAGTTAATATTATGTAAGAGTGAAGTAAAGAGAAGATGAAGAAAGAAGTTACATTTGAGCTGAACCTTGGAAAGACTGGTGAGACATTTCCCAGGAGGAGAGGAGGACAAAGATGTTCCAAGTACAGTAAAAAAACGGCAAAAACTTGGAAGTATACAAGCTTCTGGGGTGGATATAGGTTGATGTAAAACATACTGCAAAGGATAGAATAGCTCATGGAAAAAGACCCAGATAGAAAGGTGGACATTTTACTACCAACTCAAGGCAAACTATTCAAAAGCAAGTCAGGGAGGATGGGAGAGGGAAGGAAACCCACAGACCACCTCTCTCTATGGTATAATCAGCTAGATGGCTGACACTTGTATGGCCCTAGAGACTTTAATAATCTTTATGTCCCAAAGATTCTGGGAGGGTCGGGAGATTGGACATGCATGGGAAAGTTTGGTTGTGAATACCCTGTCTTTCTTATGCTGGAGTCTGTACAAGGTTTTGGGCAACTAGCTTTCTGCACATGTTTACTTTAAGTCACAGACACCACGATCTTGGGGTTACGTGGATCTCAGAGGCTCCTCACTCCCTGATGTGAAGATACCTGTGAAAAATTGGGTAGAAATCAAGTGTTTGTCAATGATGGGAGAAAGGGTTGCATGAAAAAGTCAGGACTTATGTTCCTCTTGAGGCCTAAATGGAGATGAGCAGGTGCACCTAGCAGAGAAGGGTAGTCTGTGCTCAGGCACAGGTATGGACGTCAACAAGATACATGGGAGAATGTGGAAACCTTCCTCAAATGAACAGAGTACTTGTGTCCCCAGGAGCAAGCTTACGTCAGCAAGGCTGTTTATAAAGCATTTATATCGGACTTGAGAGGACTGTGCAGGCTTCTGAGCAATGGGTAGTGAAAGGGACATTTTAGGAAGATTATTCTGGATGAGTGGAGAGCCTGGAGTCCCTGATTAAATTTGCATTTTTAATTCCTGGGTTCTTATGAAGTAGAAGGAAGCTTTCATGTAATTTTCATGATAAGCAGATTGAATGGACACCCATCAGCCTCTTACTCTTCACAACTGAGAGTTCTGGAGTTTAGGGTAAACATAGGACTGAGTTAAGGAAAAATGGCCTGAAGCCTGCATTGAGTAGCTGAAATCAGCAGGCGTTTTATCATCCCTGTGCCATGCCAGTGGCTTTTCCCGAGTGTTTTTTATCTGTGTTTGCTTCAACCTCAGGGGACAATCTGTTCAGTTACCATAAGGGATACCTTCAAAGAGTTTTCTTGGACAAGGTCCACTCATGTGGTCAGCCGTGACCTCATCTCCCTGCTCCGGGGGCCCTGTTTTGGGGCATGATATCTTGAGTTTCTGCTTGAATAGGAAGCAGAAAGGCCCTTCTTTTGAATGCCTCTCATTTTGGAACACAACAAAAACCACCAGTTAGCTTGTTAAATATTTTTCCAGATTTTTTCTTATTTTTAAATAATTTAGCCCATTGCCCTGCTTACTGTCAGGAACCATTAGGAAAGCCCACTGCTTATCATCTTTTCAAAAACATACAGAAAGTGGGAGGTTTGGGGAGATGCACGGGAGAGTAAGTCTTTTCAATTTCTGGCACAAAATTTGGAACTTGTAAGGAAAGAATAGAAATACTGGTTCAGATTTTCCTAAACTAAATTGTGAACTCGATGCTTCTACCAGCGACCAAAATACTCATCTCATGGAAATTTTCACACTTCTCTTTCTTAGCTGTCTCTTCAAATTTGAAACTGTCCAGAGAGGAGTCTATATTCCTCCATTTTATTTATTCTTGAAAGTGAGGACCCCTTGGCTGACTCCTGCAACCCTTTGGGGAAGTCATGTATCATGGTACCTTTCTCCTGCCTGGCTCAACTAGCTATGGGTACAAATTCAAGTCCCCCAACGACTATATTCATATCTTCCTCCAGTAGCAAACGGGCTTGTGCAGATTCAGTGTGAAGAGAAGCTGCAGGGGTGGGTGGGTGTGTGTGAGAGGACCGGTCTCTTGCTGCAGCCCTGGAGCGTGAAGCTGTGCACGGGACTGGACCTGCTTCCAGAACCAACCTCCTCTGCCAGAAACAACTTATTCCCTGAAGAGCTTCTGACTCATGCCTCTAATAGGACTATTATGGTTTCCTGGCAGCAAATTTGTCCTTTTGAAATGTAGGACTTTTTTTTTCTTTTTGTAATTTGAATTATCAGTTGACCTATGTAGACAAGTTCTCCTGTTCCATGCTTTCATGGTACTCTTGGAAGCTCAATTCACAATATCCATTTGTAGGACTAGATTTTAAATTTCTTGCATGCAAAGACTAGTCGTCTGTCTTAGTTACTAGTGTATGTCCAGTATCTGGCATAGTGAATGGATTTTTCATTGAATGAACAAAGGAATGAATGAATGAATGGTGTGTTATTCCTATACGGTCCTACCAAGGAAGAAAGATTTTAGGAGACATTAGACCTCCCAAAGCCGTAGCAGGGGACAGCTAAGGAACATGTCCCAGAATTTTCTTAGGTTTTCATTGGGACTCAATTCAGCAATTGTGTGTTCATCTGGTTTCTAGGCCATGATAGAGTAGAAGTAAATTAAGGAGGTGGGATGCTGCTAGAAAGAGACGACTCTGATAGGAAAAAAGGGAACAACTTAGAGTCTGGCAAAAGGCAGGCCTAATTTTAATAAAGTGTAGGGGTTTGAGGCTATTGAATGCAGGGGCAGATGACCCTAAACTTTACAAGCAGTGAGATCATCACTATACTATACCGAAATACAATAGTTGGACTGGCAGTGAGAATCTTCAGTTATCTGGAAAGTTTACTTCCATGAACTAGTTTATGTTCAAATGATGCTAGGCCACTGAGGTATTCTATTAACACTCTTTGACATATCAATTTTATCTATTCTGAGCACTTTAGAAAATCCACCATTCTCTTTGACACAGGTAACAATAATTGTATCCCATTCTGCTTCTACTTCACCCAACGTAGGATAAGATGTTCCTCAATGGCAATAGCATGGCAGTCTTTTTGCAAAGGAAGAGAATCCTCTTCTAATTCTGCTTGGAACACAGGGATCTTTATGCACATCTATATTGGAAATTGCTTTCAACAAAAAAAGGGAAGACTGAGAGAAGAAAGCAATGACACGAAGTAATCCTGAGGGTGACAGGGATGCTAAGACATGGAGTTCAACTAACAAAGAAATAGAAATTTCTAAAAATGTCACGGGAGAGACAAATAGAGAGACGCAGCCTGAAAGAGGATGGGGAAGTTTTATTCAGGCCATGGAGTGGCAGGTGTTTGCCAACAGGAGCTGTGATTCTTCCAAAACCTTTTAGTGTTCATGGCACACAGAACAATATTTGTTTCAAATTTTTAGGCAAGGAGAAAAACACTGCATGACTTAAGCCAAACAGAAGTCCCTATTCCAGAATTTAATATTTGAGGACATACATGGGTTTCTCTTTTTTCATCTCTTATTTTAAGCAGGCACCAGGTTGTCTAGCTTGGGAAATGCCACTCAATTAACACCTGAAAGCACTAGGTACATAATGTGAAATACAAGAAACTGTTACATTCAAAAGGATGCTGAGGAAAAATGAACTCTTCAATATCCAGTTTATATTAATTGTGAAAACAAGATTATAAAGAAAACCAACTTAAATAGAAAAATTTAAACATAAAAAATTCACTCTTACAAAACTGCTTTCCAGTTTTATATATTATTTTCTAATCTTTGGCAATATGCTTGTATATTTTTACATAATTACAATCACAGTGTATACATACTTTGTTTTTTTTTTTGAGACGGAATCTTGCTCTGTCATGCAGGCTGGAGTGCAATGGCGTGATCTTGGCTCATGGCAACCTCTGTCTCCCGGGTTCAAGTGATTCTCCTGCCTCAGCCTCCCGAGTAGCTGGGATTACAGGCAGCTGCCATCATGCCCAGCTAACTATTGTATTTTTGTAGAGATGGGGTTTCACCATGTTGGCCAGGCTGGTCTTGAACTCCTGACCTCAGGTGATTTGCCTGCTCCGGCCTCTCAAAGTGCTGGGATTACAGGCCTTGAGCCACCACGCCTGGCTTGTTATGTACTTTTGTATTAACTTTTTTTGGTGACTAAATATTCCATGGAGGCTGCTATTTGGAAAAAAGCTCATCGATTCAGGGAAGAGAGGAGTTAGTTCTTTATCTCACTCTGTAAGCCAATTTAAGTTACAGATTGGATGATAAGACATAAAGATGAAACCTTTGTTAGAAAATAAAATAGAAAAAAATCATATAGTTGTCAAAAGCAACAAAAAATACAAAGTAACTAGGAATAAACTTAAAATGTGTAAGACCTGCCTGAAAGAAACTAAAAACTTTCCTGAGAGAACAAAAAGACCATTAAATACAGAGACACGTTATGTTCCTGGACAGAAGACTTTCTATAGTAAAGATGTAAATTCTCCCCTAATATCTATAGCTGTAACATTTTCAATCAAAACGCCAATAGAATTTCTCTTAGAATTTGACAAAATGCTTCTGAAGTTCACATGGAAGAATTAACAAAAGAGAAAACAAAAGAAAATGTTGAACAGGAAGGGAATGATAAGGCTCTGTTGTATCAGAGATTAAGATACATTGTAGTGCTACAGCAAATAAAATTGTATGGAACTGGCCCAGAAACAGATAAACAGATAATTGAAAAGACAACAGAAACTACAGAAAGGGACTCAAGTATATATATTTAAGATATGATAAGGGAAGCTAGTTAGCCATTTGGAAAAATAAAGTTAGTACACTAGGGCATACCTTATAATAAAATATATTCCTGTAAGATTAAAGTATTTAATGTAAAGGGAGACATTAATTAAATACAAAAATAGATAAATATTTAATCTTGGGATTAAAATCATAAAGCGCAATCATGAAGGAAAGACTTGAAATTAAAATGGTCTATTTGGGGAAAAAACACATAGTTAACAAGTAAATGACAAAATATGAAGAAATGAGGCCTGGTGTGGTGGCTCATGCCTGTAACCCCAGCTCTTTGGGAGGCCAAGCCGGGTGGATCACCTGAGGTCAGGAGTTCAAGACCATCCTGGCCAACCTGGTGAAATCCTGTCTCTACTAAAAGTACAAAAATTAGCTGGCCGTGGTGGCAGGCACCTGTAGTCCCAGCTACTCGAGAGGCTGAGGCAGAAGAATCACTTGAACCTGGGACGCGGAGGTTGCAGTGAGCCGAGATTGTGCCATTGCACTCCAGCCTGGGCAACAGAGCGAGCAAGACTCTATCTCAAAAAAAAAAAAAAAAAAAGAAGAAATGTCAATATGTGTGACAGAATGACAGACACAGACACAGAATTATTTTTCTTAATATATAAAGAGACCTTAATCATCACTTTAAAAATCAGACTATCATAAAAAAAGAACAAAGAACATGAACAGGAAATTCATAGAATTACTGTAAATGACATTTAAATTATGAATATTACATACTAAATAAATGACAACACAAAATTCAGGACAGGTTTTGTTTATCAAAGTTTTTTTGATAGTAAGTACTCTGTGATGATGAGGATATGGAGAAATATACTTTCTTGTATGCAAATTTTTTATCATTAGGAGTGCAAATACTAAAATCTTTCTGAAAGGTAATTTAATAAAATATTGCATCAAAAGGCTTAAATTAATATAGACTAATTGATCCAGAAACTCACTTTGAGCAATCTATCTTAAGAAAATTATGTAAAGGTACAAAGAGTATAACTATGATATTTTTCATTGTCTTTTTTGCCTCAGATTTTAACCCTCCAGAAAATTCTGTGAAATATTTGATATTCTTAAGCAAAACTTTGTATTATGAAAAAAGTCAAACAAATAGGACAGTAGAAAGAATATTTTAGTGACAACTCAAGTATCCACCACCTGCCCAGATTTCATGCTTGCTAATATTTTGTCATATTTGCTTCATCTATTTCTCTTTCTCTCATCTGCTTATCATCTGTTCATCTTTCATTTTTGCTAAACATTTACAACTAATTTTCAGAAAGTGTGACACTTCAACTCTAAGTATGTCTGTGTTAAACTCTAAAAAAGAACATTTTTCACAGCTACAATACCATAAATTATACTAACAAAATGAGCTATAATTTCCTAACATATCCATTTCATAATTTAATTTCTCCACTTGTCCCTCAAATACCTTTATAACTACATTTCTGAATAATGACCAATCAAAGATCATTTATTGCATTGTTATTATGTCCATTTAAATAGTAATATTGGAAATGAGAAATAACGTAAAAATTAATAGTAAGGTATCAATTCAATAAATTATGTTATAGCAAGTGAAGACTTCAGTGCCATTAACAATCTAGTAATATTTGATGATATGAAAAAGCTTTTTTTTTTTTGAGAAGATCTCACTCTGTCACCAGGCTGGAGTGCAGTGGAGTGATCTCAGCTCACTGCAACCTCCGCTTCCTGGGTTCAAGAGATTCTCCTGCTTCAGCCTCCCAAGTAACTGGGATTACAGGCACGCACCACCACGCCCAGCTAATTTTTGTAGTTTTAGTAGAGACGGGGTTTCACCATGTTGGCCAGGATGGTCTCGAACTCTTGACCTCGTGATCTGCCTGCCTCGGCCTCCCAAAGTGGTGGGATTACAGGCATGAGCCACCGCCCCTGCCAGCTTTTTGTTTGTTTGTTTTGGAAATAGAGTTTCATTCTGTCACCCAGGTTAGAGCACAGTGGCATGATCTTGGCTCACTGCAACCTCTGCCTCCCGGGCTCAAGAGATATAGCCGGGACTACAGGCACATGACACCACGCCTGACTAATTTTTGTATTTTTTGTAGAGATGGGACTTCTCCATGTTGCACAGGCTGGTCTTAAACTCCTGAGCTCAAGCGATCCACCCACCTCCACCTTCCAAAGTGTTGGGAGTACAGGTGTGAGCCACCGTGCCCTGTCAAATAAGCATTTTTAATATATTGTTGATTGACAAAGAAACTCTCCAAATGTGGTAAAAGCCCATCTTTATATACGGGTATATAAATAAATGTGTCTGTGCATGCAAACATATACCCTCACACATGCATACACGTACAAATTTGCATGTGTATGCCCCAAACTGTTGACAGTAGTCCTCCCTGGTTAGTAATATTACAGGTGACTCATTTTTTTCTCAATTTCCGCTTACCTGTACTCTCCCATTTTTCTTTATTTCTGTATTTAAATTCTTATAAAAATATAAGCAGTGAATAGTATTTTAAAAACCAATGTAGGCCGAGAGCGGTGGCTCACGCCTGTAATCCCAGGACTTTGGGAGGCTGAGGCAGGCAGATCACCTGAGATTAGGAATTCGAGACCAGCCTGGCCAACATGGCGTAACAGCGTCTCTACTAAAAATACAAAAAAATTAGCTGGACGTGGTGGCACACGCCTGTAATCCCAGTTACTTGGGAGGCTGAGGCAGGAGAATCACTTGAACTCGGGAGACGGAGGTTGCAGTGAACCGAGATCGCGCCATTGCACTCCAGCCTGGGCGACAGAACAAGACTCGTCTCAAAACCAAACCAAAACAAAAACCAGTGTAATAGTACCGTATCACTCCTCTTCCCTTTCCCATACCCATCCACCTCTTCATTACTCTTTTGGTCCCACTTCTAGCAAGTAACCACTGTGAAAGAGTTTAGTGTATGCCTGAGAATTTTTGGGTTGCAATCCAACGATACACCTTCTTGCTAACGTAAGCAAAAAGGAACATACTGGAAGGACAGTTGGGACTCACAGATGCTAAAAAAATGTGGAGAATCAGCCATGAAGATGGGCAAGAACCACTGCAGCAGTGGGGGCCCAGAATCACAAAGCAAAGGAATGCCCTTCATAGCAGGGCCAGCTTGGGCCAAGGGTCACTGAGCGATGAGTAAACTCCAACTCTTTCTTCTATCCTAACGGTTAAGATCTAAAGTCTCAGAAAAAGACATTTTCTTGGGGAACTGTAGGTCACATGCTCGCAGTCTGTGACTATACCGAGGCGGAGAAGGGACAGCACACCCCTCAGGCGGGCCACTGGGTTTACAGTTCACCAAATCTACCTGTGCACATTTTGATAGACATTTCTAAATTACTCCCCAAGAGCCGGGTGCGGTGGCTCACGCCTGTAATCCCAGCACTTTGGGAGGCCGAGGTGGGTGGTTCAAGAGGTCAGAAGTTCGAGACCAGCCAGGCCAACATGGTGAAACCCCATCTCTACTAAAAATACAAAAATTAGCTGGGCGTGATGGTGAGCACTGGTAATCCCAGCTACTTGGGAGGCTGAGGCAGGAGAATTGTTTGAACTTGGGAGGTGGAGGTTGTGGTGAGCCAAGATCATGCCACTGCACTGTAGCCTGGGCGAAAGAGCAAGACTCCATCTCAAAAAAAAAAAAAAGAAATTACTCCCCAAGAAGTTTTTTCAAGTTTCTACTCACACCAGCAATAAATATTAATAATCTGGCTTTTTATAGTTTGTATTTGTCAAATTATCATTGCAGTTGGAAAATGCTTTTGTTAATTGGCTATTTTTATTTTTTGTAGGCTGTCTATTCTTTTTCTTTGCCTACATGTTTCAATGGACTATTTGTCTTTTTCTTACTGATTTATAAGAACTCCATATATGGTATGAAAATTAGACCCTTTAGATTATACACTGCACATTTTTCTTCTCCATTTGCTGTCTTTTGTTTTTATTGTGACTTTCTGTTTTTGTCTTTAATTTGTTTTTCTTTTTGTGCCGTTCGGAAGTCATCAATATCTATGTTGTCAAATGTGTTTATAAATTCCACAAGGACAGAGTTTCATCACCACTGTATTCCCAGGGCTTGTCGCCATACCTGACACGCTATTAGCATTCAAATGTATTAAGTGAATTTGTGAATGGATGCACCAGTCTTCTCTTCCATGACCTTCCCTACTCCAAAATTACAAAAATATTCTCCAGGTTTCTTTTAGATGTATCTAGGCCATTTTTAAGGAGTGGGGTTATTCTATGCACAGCAACCAGAGAAAACATTTAGAAAGTAAATTTGATCTGGCCGGGCACAGTGGCTCAGGTCTGTAATCCCAGCACTTTGGGAGGCTGAGGTGGGCAGATCACCTGAGGTTGGGAGTTTGAGACCAGCCTGACCAACATGGAGAAACCCCCTCTCTACTAAAAATACAAAATTAGCTGGGGGTGGTGGTACATGCCTGTAATCCCAGCTACTCAGGAGACTGAGGCAGGAGAATCGCTTGAACCCGGGAGGTGGAGGTTGCAGTGAGCCCAGATCCTGCCATTGTACTCCAGCCTGGGCAGCAAGAGCGAAATTCTGTCTCAAAAGAAAGAAAGAAAAAAAAAGAGAAAGTAAATTTGATCATAATGCTCCTCCTCTGGGCTTTCCATCACACAGAAAATGAACTCCTGCTCCTTCCTGTGGTCTGCAAGGCCCTGCACGATGGCCCTGCCTGCCTCCATGACTACACCACCCACCACTTTCCCCGCCGCTCTGTGCATTGCCAAAGGAGCCTCCTTGCCACGGTTGTTCCTGTCTCAGGCCTTACACTTGCTGTTCCCTCAGCCTGGAATGCGCTTCCCCAGGTCTGCGTGGAACCCTCTCCTCCACATCGTTCACTTGCTCAGAGTGACTTCTGTGACCTCCCACATCTATGTCGGTCCACTCCTGCCGCCCCCGTCACTCACACTCCTTTATGCTCAGCTTTGATTGCTGAAGAAAACACTCAACATTACAATTCGATAATTTTTCAAAAATTAACTGACAACCCCATTAAGATGTAATCTCCATTAAGGCAGGGACTTCCTCATTCCAAAACCTAGAACAGTGCCTGTCACATAGTGTTAGTAAAAAATTGTTGAATGAATCAGTTTTAAAGAAAAAGGTGGATTGATGAAATTGTGGAATATCCATTTTACAGAATATTATATAATCTTCATAAATCATATTTTCTAAGCCTAACTACATACCATGTTACTTGATTGAAAACACAAAAAAAAATAGAAAAGAGAATTTTTACGTATTCTCCTAAGAAAAACTTGGCAGTGCAACTTGCTTTATAAAGTGATTTTAAAAAATATTTTATTTAAAAAGTGATAACAGCAGAAGAAATGCTCATTTTGTGACATTAAGAGGAAAGAACAGTAAGCAAAATATCTGTTATAAAAGAAAGAAAGAAAACATGAAAAGAAGTACATCAAAATATTTAAAGAATCCCAGCACTTTGGGAGGCCCAGGCAGGCCGATAACTTGAGGTCAGGAGTTCAAGACCAGCCTGGCCAACACGGTGAAACCTCCTCTCTACTAAAAATACAAACATTAGCTGGGCATGGTGGTGCACACCTGTAATCCCAGCTACTTGGGAGGCTGAGGCAGGAGAATTGCTTGAACCTGGGAGGCAGAGTTTGCAGTAAGCTGAGATAGCACCCCTGCACTCCAGCCTGGGAGACAGTGGGAGATTCCATCCCTCCCCCCTCCAAAAAAAATTAATAGTAATTATTGGAGGTTGAAATGTAAATAACTTTGATTTCTACTTTTTCTTTATGTTTTCTGCAATTGATATTTTTACAATAATATAGTAGTACTTTTACAATTTTGGGAGAATAAATTGCTTTAAAAGATAGTATTATGGGCTGAGTGTGGTGGCTCGCACCTGTAATCCCAGCACTTTGGGAGGCTGAGGTGGGCGGATCACCTGAGGTCAGGAGTTAGAAACCAGCCTGACCAACACGGTGAAATCCCGTCTCTACTAAAAACACAAAATTAGCTGGGCGTGGTGGCACATGCCTGTAATCCCAGCTACCAGGGAGGCTGAGGCAGAAGAATCACTTGAATCTGGGAGGCAGAGGTTGCAGTGAGCTGAGATAGCACCATTGCACTCCAGCCTGGGCAATAAGAGCGAAACTCCATCTCAAATAAATAAATAAATAAATAAAATAAAAGATAGTATTGGGGCATTTTTTCCCCTTATTTTTCCTGTTTAGAATTACCTGGCATGTTAAATGCAAGCTCAAGTGAGGTCCTAAAACGAAGATACTGCAGGCTTAGTTCTGCTCAGCTACACAAAGATAATGTGCCTGTAACAGACATGGAGCAGGCATGTGCAGGCAAAGGACCAAAAATGTTAAGCATATTATTAAACTCTTTGGCATTTCTAAAGAGTTTAAGATCATTCTTTGTTTTCCCCACATTCTCTGCTGTTTTGATAGCCCAAAGCTACCCAATAGGAATTCTGGCGTATTGCACTATAGTCATTTCTAAAGGGGCAAAAGGAAACGATGCACAACCACCACTACTTTGGCAGATCCACATCGGAGGCTGGCTCTGGAGGTTCTGAGTCCCTGAGATGCTCAGCTAGAAAGTCCAGTCAGTCATACAGCAAACAGCCTTCCTCAGGCAAAACTCTTGGGGATTGCAGTGGGTGGGCAGCTAGTGTACTACACGAGGTAAACTCGCTTTCTGTTTCCCTGCTTCCCCTTTTTTGCATTTGGACACCACTGGAGAACATGTCATAACTATGTATATCAACTCAAAGGAAATTCAGGACATCTAGTTTTTTACTGGCTCTTAATATTGCTTGTACCTGTTTGCATTGTAGTCAGAGCCAGCCTTCTTAAACTGGCTGAATTAGGTGTGCATTGAAACTTACAATGGCTCCCACTGCCTTCTAGCTTTGCTCTTCAAAGTGTGATCATTGGAGCAATAGCATTGGCCTCACGTGGAACTTGATGAAAATGTAGAATCTCACACCAAACCTACTGAATCACAATCTGCATTTTCACAGATTCATATGCACATTAAAGTCTGAGAAGCACAGGTCTATAGAATAAAGTCTAAGCTCTTTAGCATGGCTATTAAGGCACTTTGTGATCTGATTTCAAATTACTTCTTAAGGCCCGGCTTGGTGGCTCACGCCTGTAATCCCAGCACTTTGGGAGGCTGAAGGGGGGCAGATCATCTGAGGTAAGGAGTTCAAGACCAGCCTGGCCAACATGGCAAAACCCCCTCTGTACCAAAAATAAAAAATTAGCTGGGCATGGTGGTGCATGTCTGTAGTGCCAGCACTAAGGCAGCTGAAGCAGGAGAATTGCTTGAACCTGGAAGGTGGAGGTTGCAGTGAGCCGAGTTTGTGCCATTGCACTCCAGCCTGGATGACAGAGTGAGACTCCATCTCAAAAAAAAAAAAAAAGTGAATTAATGAGCTGTTCGTGGGTTATACTATTTGTGGTTTACCTGAAACACACTTTTACGTTTCAGTATCCTTTGCCACTTCCATCCAAGCATGTCTATACTATGTCATTCTCTAATTGCTCCTTATCACATATTTTAAAGTATTATTTTTTTCCCCTTTTCTTCTATTTCTTTTCTTTTTTCTTTTTTTGAGACAAGTTCTCACTCTGTTGCCCAGGCTGGAGTTTAGTGGTGTGATCTCGGCTCACCACAACCTCCTCCTCCTAGGTTCAAGCGATTCTCGTGCCTCAGCCACTGAGTAGTTGGGATCACAGGCATGCAATACCATGCTTGGCTAATTTTTTGTATTTTTAGTAGAGACTGGGTTTCGCCATGATGCCCAGGCTGGTCTCAAACTCCGGGCCTCCAGTCATCTGCCCACCTTGGCCTCTCAAAGTGCTGGGATTACAGGTGTGAGCCACCATGCTAGGCCTCCATTTTCTTAAAGAAACTTTTTTTTCTGTTAAAAATAGCAGAATCATCTTAAGAAATCCATTAAAAAATTAGAACTAATAATTTCAGCAAGGTTCAGGGTAGAAAATTAGTATGCAACTATTCACAATAGCAAAGATTTGGAACCAACCTAAATGTCCAACGATAGACTGGATTAAGAAAATGTGGCACATATACACCATGGAATACTATGCAGTCATAAAAAATGATGAGTTTATGTCCTTTGTAGGGACATGGATGAAACTGGAAACCGTCATTCTTAGCAAACTATCGTAAGGACAAAAAACCAAATACCGCATGTTCTCACTCATAGGTGGGAATTGAACAATGAGAACACATGGACACTGGAAGGGGAACATCACACACCGGGGACTGTTGTGGGGTGGGGGGAGTGGGGAGGGATAGCATTAGCAGATATATCTAATGCTAAATGATGAGTTAAAAGGTGCAGCACACCAACATGGCACATGTATACATATGTAACAAACCGGCACGTTGTGCACATGTACCCTAAAACTTAAAGTATAATAATAATAAAATTAAAAAAAAGAAAATTAGTATGCAAATATCTATTACATTTCCATAGAGTAACTGAACAAATCAAAAATTAAATTGAGAAAGCTATCCCATTTATAATAGCGTAAAAAGAATAAAATACTTAGAAATAAATTTTAAAAGAAATGCAAAACTTATACTCTGAAAACAACATATTATTGAAGGAAATTAAAGAAGATCCAAATGAATGGAAAGATATCCTATGTTCATGATTGTAAAATTTAATAATATTTAGTTAAATCTTGCATTTAATATGCATATGTCACAGTTCTACCAGAGAAATAGAACCAATAGGGAATATTATACACACATACATACAATAAGAGAGAGAGAGAAAGAGATTTGCTTATTGCAAGAAATCATGGCAGCTGGCCAAGCAAGTCCAAAATCCATAAGACAGATTTTAGAAAGCACAGGCTAGAACTCGGCCATAAGCTGAAACTTCAATCCATAGGCAAAATTTCTTCCTCTTCAGGGATGTTTTACTTCTGTGCCTGAGGCCTTTCGACTGACTGAATCAGACCCACCCAGATTATATAGCACCATCTCCCTGATTTAGTGTCAAAATACCTTTACAAAACACCTATATTAGTTTTTGATTGAATAAGTGGGAACCATAGCTTAGCCAAACTGACATAAAACTCACCATCACATGGTAATTCTCCCCAAATTGATCTACAGACTAAGTGCCATCCCTATTGAAACCCAAGCTGGACTTTTGGCAGAAATTGACAAATGGATCCTAAAATTCATATAAAGATTCAAGGAATCCAGAATAGATAAAACAATTTTTTCAATTTTTATGAAAAAAGATTAAAGATAAATTACTTCTTGATTTTTAAACTTAATACAATGCTGCAGTAATTCAGATTGTGTGGTACTGGCATATAGATCATCAGAATAGAATTGAGAATTCAGAAATAAACCCTCACATTTCCAGTCAATTGATTTTTTTATTGTACTAAAAACACATAATATAAAATTTACCATCTTAACCATTTAAATGTAAAGTGTAGAAGTGTTAACTATGTTCCAGTTGTTGTGAACAGATACCTAGGACGGTTTCATCTTGCAAAACTAAAACTCTATACCCGCTGAACAACAACTACTCATGTCCTTATTTTTCAAGCCCTGGTCATCACATTCTGTTTCTGTTTCTATGAGTTTGACTTTCTCTTCATTTTACTTCCTGTTTCTATGAGTTTGACCACTTCAGATACCTCATATAAGTGGAATGACACAGTATTTGTCTTTTTGTAACTGGCTTATTTCACTTAGCTTAATGTCCTCAAGCTTCATTTATGTTGTAGCTTATGATAAGATTTCCTTTTTTTAAAGGTGGAATGACATTCTATTGTATGTGTATACCAAAATGCCAAATTTTCTTTATCCATTTGTCTGTTGATGGACATTTGGATTGCTTCCACATCTTGGCTATTACAAATAATGCTGCAATGAACATGGGTGTGTCCATTCAACTGATTTTTTATGAGAAAGTCATGACAATTCAATGGGGGAAAGAATGATCTTTTCAACAAATGGTGCTGGGACAACTGGATATCCACATGCAAAAGAATAAAGTTGAATCCTTACCTCACACTATACACAAAAAGTAACTAAAATGTATCAAATAACTAAAGGTAAAAGCTGAAACTACAAAACTCTGAGAAGAAAACAGAGGCATAAATCTTGGCAACCTTTGATTGGGCAACGGTTGGTTTCTTAGAAACGAAATCAAAAGCAAAAAGAACAAAAGAAAATATAAATTAGATATAATCAAAATTAAAACTTTTGTGCTTCAAAGGACACCATCAAGAAAGTGAAAACACAACCTGCAGAATGCAAGAAAAAATTTGCAGATCACATGTTTGGTAAGGGACTTATATTTGGGAAACATAAAGAAATTACACAACTCAATAATAAAAAGACAAATAACACCAATAAAAAATGGGTGAAGTATCTGAATGGGCATTTCTTCAAAAAAGATATCCAGATGGCCAGTAAGCACATGAAAAGATGCTCAGCATCATTAACCATCAAGGAAATGCAAATCAAAGCCACAATGAGATACCATTCCATATTCATTAGGATGGCTATAATTAAGACAGATAATACATGTTAGTGAGGATGTAGAGAAATTTGAGTTCTCATACACTGCTGGTGGAAATGTAAAATGGTACAGTTGCTTTGGAAAAGAGTGTGGCCATTTTTTAAAAGGTTATAAGCATAGAGTTCTTATAAGATCAGTAATTCCACCCTTCGTATATACTTGAGAAAAATGAAAACATGGCTGGGTGTGGTGGCTCACACCTGTAATCCCAGCACTCTGGGAGGCAGAGGCAGGTGGATCACCTGAGATCAGGAGTTCACCTGGCCAACATGGGGAAACTCTATCTCTACTAAAAATATAAAAAATTAGCTGGGTGTGGTGGCGGGCACATGTAATCCCAGCCACTTGAGAAGCTAAGGCAGGATAATTGCTTGAACCCAGGAGGTGGAGGTTGCACTGAGCCAAGATCATGCCATTGCACTTCAGCCTGGGCAACAAGAGTGAAACTCTGTCTCAAAAAAAAAAAAAAAAAAAAAGAAAAAAAAAGAAAAATGAAAACATATATTTAAGAACATTCATAATGGTTGTAGGTATGTGGCCTTATTTCTGCGCTCTCTATGTTATTCCACTAGTCCACTAGTCTATGTGTCTATTTTTGCACCAGTACCATGCTGTTTTGGTTACTGCCACCTTGTAGTATAGTTTGAAGTTGGGTAATGTGATGCCCCCAAATTTGTTCTTTTTGCTTAGGAATGCCTTCCCTATTTGAGCTCTTTTCTGATTCTGTATGAATTTTAAAATAGTTTTTTCTAATTCTGTGAAAATGTCATTGGTAGTTTGATAGAAATAGCATTGATTCTGTAGATTGCTTTAGGCAGTATGGCTGTTTTAGCAATATGGATTCTTCCTATCATGAGCATGGAATGTTTTTCCACTTGTTTGTGTCATCTCTGATTTCTTTGAGCAGTGCTTTGTAATTCTTGTTATAGAGATCTTTCACCTCCCTGGTTAGCTGTATTCCTATGTATTTTATTCTTGTGTGAATCCTGTTGTGAATGGGATTGCATTCTTGATTTGGCTCTTAACTTGGACATTATTGGTGTATAGAAATGTCACTAATTTTTGTACATTGATTTTGTATCCTGAAACTTCACTGAAGTTGTTTATCAGATCTAGGAGCTGTTGGGTGGAGACCATGGGGTTTCTTGATAGAGAATATAGTCTGCAAACAGAGATCGTTTGACCTCCTCTCTTCCTATTTGGATGCCTTGTATTTCCTTCTCTTGCCTGATTGCTCTGGCTAGGACTTTTAGTACTATGTTGAATAGGAATGGTGAGAGAGGGCATCCTTGTCTTATTCCAGTTCTCAAGGGGAATGCTCCCAGCTTTTGACAATTCAGTATGATGTTGGCTGTGTGTTTGTCAGAGACGGCTCTTATTATTTTGAGGTATGTTCCTCCAGTGCCTAGTTTGTTGAGAATTTTTAACATAAAGGAAGGTTGAATTTTATCGAAAGCATTTTCTGCAGCTATTGAGATGGTTATGTGGTTTTGTTTTTAGTTCTGTTTATGTGGTGAATCATATTTATTGATTTGTTTATGTTGAACTAAATTTGCATCCCAGGGATGAGGTTTGCATCTCAGGGATGAGGCCTACTTGATGATGGTGGATTAGCTTTTTGATGTGCTGCTGGATTTGACTTGCTAGAGCCCAGAAATAAAGCTGCACACCTTCAATTATCTGATCTTTAACAATGCTGACAAAAACAAGCATTGAGGAAAGGACTCCCTATTCCATAAATGGTGGTAGCCATTTGCATAAGATTGAAGCTGGACTTCTTATACCATATACAAAAATAAACTCAAAATGGAGTAAAGACTTAAATGTAAAATGTAAAGCTATAAAAACCTTGGAAGATAACCTAGGATATACCATTCTGGACATAGGCCCTGGCAAAGATTTCATGATGAAGATGCCAAAAGCAATTGAAACAAAAATAAAAATTGACAAATGGGACCTAATTAAACTAAAGAGCTTCTGCATGGCAAAAGAAACTATCATCAGAGTAAACACACAACAGAATGGGAGAAAATATTTGCAAACTATGCATCCAACAAAGGTCTAATATCCAGAATATATAAGAGGCTTAAATTAAGAAGCAAAAACCAAACAACTCCACTAAAAAGTGGGCAAAAAACATGAATAGACACTTCTCAAAAAAAGACACACAGGCAGCTAACAAGCATATGAAAAAATGCTCAACATTCACTAATCATTAGAGAAATGGAAATCAAAACCAAAATGAGATAACACCTCACACTAGTTAGAATGCCTATTATTAAAAAGTCAAAAAAAAAAAAAACAAAAACAGAAGCTGGCAAAACTGTGGAGAAAAAGGGAGCGTTTATACATATGCTCATACATACGCTCATGGGAATGTAAATTAGTTCAGCCACTGTGGAAAGCAGTTTGGCAATTTCTCAAAGAACTTAGAAAAAAACTACCATTTTACCCAGAAATCCCATTATTGGGTATATACCCAAAGGAATATAAATTGTTCTACCATAAAGACACATATGTGTATATGTGCAATTGGAGCAATATTCCCAATAACAAAGTCATGGAATCAATCTAAATGCCCATCAACAGTAGACTGGATAAAGAAAATGTGATACATATACACGATGGAATACTATGCAGCCATAAAAAAGAATGAGGTCATGTTCTTTGCAGTAACATAGATGGAACTGGAGACCATACTCCTAAACAAACTAACACAGAAACAGAAAACTAAATACCATATGTTCTCACTTATCAGTGGGAGCAAAACATTGAGTACCCACGGACACAAAGAAGGGAACAACAGACACTGGGGTCTACCTGAGGGTGGAGGGTGGGAGGAGAGAGAAGACTGAAAAACTGTCTACTGGTACTATGCTTATTACCTGGGTGATGAAATAATATGTACACAAAACTCCCGTGACACATAATTTGCCTATTAACAAACCTGGACATGTACTTCTGAACCTAAAATAAAAGTTAAAAAAGAATGTCCATATGGCATTATTCATAAGATCCAAAAAGTAGAAACAGCTCAAATGTTCATCAGCTGATGAATGGATATATAAAATGTGATATGTTTATAAAATGGAATATTATTTGGCAATTAAATGTAGTATTGATACAGGCTACATTCTGAATAAATCTTGCAAATATGCTGAGTGAAAGAAGCTGGTCACAAAGGGCCACATATTATATTATTGTATTTATATGAAGTGCCCAGAATAGGCAAATGTTTATAGAGACATAAAATAGATTGGTGGTTGCCTAGGGCTTGGAGTTTGGAGGGAAATTGGAAGTGACTGCTAATGAGTATGAGGTTTCTTCCCCGGGTGATGAAAATTTTCTAAAATTGGTGGTGGTGATAGTTGTACAACTCTGTGAACATACTAAAAACCATTGAGCTTACACTTTAATTGAATGAGTTGGATGGTGTGTGAATTATATCCTTATAAAGCTGTTGATTTAGTTTTGCTTCTTCTTTAAATTCTACTAAAATGCCAGTAAATTGATTTTTCTTTTAAAAAGGCATAGACGAACACAACACCAACATTTTAGAACTTAGGAAGTAGATGGATAAAGTCCCCAGAACATTAACTTTAAATTGACTTTAGGGAATGCTAGGAAGCAGCATGATTTTTGACGCTGGATCCTCAAAAGTCTCTGGAATAGGGAATACATTGCTCACCCCCACCTCTAGAAGTGGGAAAACAGATTGGTTGAAGATCTAGAAATTGAGAGATCCATTCTTCCTTATCTGCATAGCTGGGCAAATGCTCGTTCTGCTTCCAGGAGAAGATAGGAGGTTTATTCTCTGGAGAGGGAGAGCAGAGGAGGCTGATGGATATCAAACATGGTTGAGGGTAGAGGTGCCATGCTAAAAACAGGGAGATAAGTGAAATTGGGCATTTTGAATGGTGAGACCACCCTGAGTCTGTCTCTCCTTTGTTCCCAGAGTTCTGGCATCCACAAATACACCCTGCAGGCAGGGATTTGAGAGGATCTTCTCTGGGAACTCTGACCAGTCCAAGAAAAGAGATTTAAAGTTAGCATATTGCTGTTTCCCCTAAGTAAGGGCATCTCACCCACGTGCCAGAGCCTTTAATGTAAAAGCTCTTAGTGCCCTATTTTTAAAAAATATTATACTGTGGATTATTTTAAACAGACGGAAGTAGACAAAAGGGTATAACAAATTTCATATGATAAGCATATAGCTTTAATCATTATCAACACATGGCCAACTTTGGGTTATCTTTACCTCCCTCTCTGCCCAATAGATTATTTAGAAGCAAATCCTGGACATCATATTACTTCATCCACAAATTCTTCAGCATATATCTGTAAATGATAAGTATTTAAAATAAACATAGTACTGTTACTATAACCCAAATATTAATTATTTAATACAAAATATCCAGTCATTTTTCAAATTTTCAATTTCTTCCAATTATATCATAGATGTTTTTCTACAACTTGTTTGAATAAACATCCAACCAAGGTCCTCACTTTGTGTTTGGTTAATATGTCTCCTAAGTCTATGTATCAAGCCCCTCTTAGGTGCACCACTTCAGATCCTCTCAGCTCACCTTTCCCCAGGCCCTTGGCCACTTGTTTTATTCCAGTTGCCTTAGTGACAGGCTTCACATAAACAAAACCCAACAGTGGTGAGGCATCATGCCCATGGCATGGGGCTCCTGCATTCCTTCTTGGGAATTCCTTTTCCACGAGACGTGAGTTATTTTGGGACCCATGAATGTGCACAGGGAAGTTTTGGGTTGTTAACACTCAGAGGTAAATCTTTGATCAATGGGTGATGGGAGCTAGTGCATAAATTCCTCCATCTTCCTCTTCCTATGTAGGCTGTCCTGAAATGCAGTAGCTCAAATTGTGTCTCAGAAGACGGTCCCTCAAGACTGCACACTTGGCACCAAGTGGGGCAGGTCAGAAATGTACACTCTTTTATTAACCTATTTCCTCTTCTATTTCCCTTTCTCCTCATTTCCTGAGATAAGCTTTGCCTCAGGCTCTCTTTACTAGAGGATTCACGGTAAGCCAGTTTTTTTTATAGACTTCCTCACTGTTTTAATTTCCTTTGTAATCTAGTTGTTGAAAAAAACATGTCATTCATTTATCGTCTAGAGTTTCCTATGTTCTGGTTTCTGCTGATTGTACACCTCATAGTAGTTTAACACGTTTTTCTGTCTCTTTTCTTTAAACTGGTATTTGGAACTAGAGACTTTATCAGATTCAGGGTTGATTTTCTGGCAAGAACATTATGTATATGACATTTAAAATATCCTATTGTGGCTGGGCACGGTGACTCACACCTGTAATCCCAGCACTTTGGGAGGCTGAGGCGGGTGGATCACCTGAGGTCAGGAGTTCCAGACCAGCCTGGTCAACATGGTGCAACCCTGTCTCTACTAAAAATACAAAAAATTAGCTGGGCATGAAGGCGGGTGCCTGTAATCCCAGCTACTCAGGAGGCTGAGGCAGGAGAATCACTTCAACCCGGGAGGCGGAGGTTGCAGTGAGCTGAGGTCACTCCATTGCACTCCAGCCTGGGCAAGAAGAGCAAAACTCCATCTCAAAAAAAAAAAAAAAAAAAAAAAGGCCGGTTGCAACGTCAGGAGAAAAACATGTTTGATTACCTGAATATTTATCTTTTTGTGATGTTAAGATAAATCAGTAGGTTCAGACATTGTCAGCCTGATCTTTCCATTAAAAAGTCTGATATTTGCTTATTTTTAAAAGCAAATTTATAAACGTATAATTTACATACAATAAAATACATCCACTTTTTACACCTGTGTAACCAACACCACAGTCAAGATATGTTTTTTAGATTCATCTATGTTGTTGTGTGTATCAGTGTTAAAATTTGAATTTGCTGAGTAGAATTCCATTGTATGAATATAGCATGACTTATTTACCCATTCACCTGTTGATAAACACTTGTGTTGTTTCTAGCTTTTGCCTGTTATGAATAAGCTTCTATTATGTTCAAGTCCTTTCATTCAACTGTTTTTCCTATTGAAAAAATACTTAGAATTTCTGAGTCACATGGTAATGCTATATCTAACCTTAGAAGAAACAGACAAATTATTTTCCAAAGCAGTGGTATTTTTTATATCTTTGCCAGCAATACATAAGAGTTTCAGTTGCTTCTTGGCATTGACAGTCTTTTTTTTTTTTTTTTTTTTTTGAGATGGAGTCTCGCTCTGTCACCCAGGCTGAAGTACAATGGCGTGATCTCGGCTCACCACAACCTCTGCCTTCCAGGTTCAAGGGATTCTCCTGCCTCAGTCTCCTGAGTAGTGGGATTACAGGCATGTGCCACCACGCCCAGCTGATTTTGGCAGTCGTTTTAATAGCATTATACTAATGGATATGAATTGATATCACATTGTGGTTTTAATTTTTCTGAAGATTGCTAGTATTGAGCATCTTTCCATGTGTGTATTGGCCATTTGTGTATCCAGTTTTGCAAAGTATCTGTTCAAATATTTTGCCCATTTTTAAATTTTGTTGTAAACTTCTTACTGAGTTGTAAACTCTTTATATATTCTGGTTACAAGTTATATAATATATAACAGATACATTAAAGTTTCTCCCAGTCTGTGGCTTCTCCTTTTGTTTTCTTTCTTTTTTTTTTTGAGACAGAGTCTCGCTCTGCTGCCCAGGCCGGAGTGAAGTAACATGACCTTGGCTCACTGCAACCTCTGCCTCCTGGGTTCAAGCTATTCTCCTGCCTCAACCTCCCGAGTAGCTGGGACGAGTGTGCCACCATGCCCAGCTAATTTTTGTATTTTTAGTAGAGACAGGGTTTCACTATGTTGGCCAGGCGGGTCTCAAACTCCTGACCTTGAGATCCACCCTCCTCGGCCTCCCAAAGTGCTGGGATTACAGGCATGAGCCACCGCTCCTGGCCTTTTCCTTTCGTTTTCTTAGCAGTGTCTATTTAAAAAAAGATAGGTGTTACCCCCAAAAGTATGGGCCTATTTCTGGACTGTCTATTCTGTTCCACTGATGTATCTTTTTATCCATATGTCAATAGTACATCTTGATTGTTATCGTTTTACAGCAAGTCTTGAAATCAAATGATATAAATCATCTCATTTAGTTTTTCTTTTGTAAAGTTGTTTTAACTATTCTAGGTCCTTTGCAATTTTCATATAAATATTTGAATCGGCTTGTCAATTTCTATAAAAATACCTGCTTGGGTTTTGATTAGGACTGCATTGAATCTATAAATCAATTTGGAAAGAAATGACATCTTAACAATGTTGAGTCTTCCAATTTATAAACATAGTATATCTCTTTTATTTGGGTCTTTAAAATATTTTTCACTATTGTTTTGTAGTTTTCAGAATGCAAGTCTTGTATATTTTTTGCAAAATTGATCCTGTAGATTGCTTGTGACATTTAAGTGGTGTTTTTAAACTTTCAATTTTTAATATTTCATTGTTAGTATACAGAAATATAAATTAATTTTTATATATTGACCTTTATTATACTGTCCATTATTCGTTTTAGTATTCTTTTTGTAGATTTCTTAGGACTTTCTACATATATAATCATATCATTGCGGAACAAGGACTGCTTTGTTTCTTTCTTTTCAGTAGTTATGTCTTCTATTCCTTTTTCTTGCTTGATCACACTGGCTAAGAAGTCTAGTATAATACTGAATGAACATGGTTAGAAAGGGTATCCTTGCCTTCTTCCTGATGTAAGGACGAAAGTCTACTTTTAGGGATGATGTCAGCTGTAGGTTTTTCAATGTTCTTTATTAGATGAAAACACTTCCATTTTTTCCTAGATTCCTGAAAGTTTTTATAATAAATGGATGTTGGATTTTTATTAAATGCTTTTCCCGCATTTATTAAAATCAATAGTTTTTCCTTTGTTCTAAGCAATATCACATTGATTGATAATATTATAATAATGTTAAGCAAACCTTGCATTCCTGATATGAAAATCATTTGGTTATCATATATTCTCCTTATTATATATTGTTGTATTTAATTTGCTGAACTTTTATTCAGGGTTTTTGAGTATATATTAGTGTGAAACATTGATATGTAGGCTTTTTCCCCCTTATAATGTCTGTCTAATTTTGGTATCCAAGAAATCCTAGCATTATGGAATGAGTTGAGTAAGAAATATTTCCACTTCTTTAATTTATTTGAAAGACTTTGTGTAGAATTGATATTATTTTTTCCTTAAGTGTTTGATAGAATTTGTCTATGAAACCAGCTGGGCCTGAAATTTTCTTTGTAGGAAGCTTTTAAATTATAAATTTAATTTTTAATAGAGGATTATTTGATTTTTACTTTTTCTTGACTAAGTTTTAGTAGTTTGTTTTTTTCAAAGAATTTTTTAAAATCTCATCTCTTTTGTCAAATTTATGGGATCAAATTGTTTGTAATATGCCTTTATTGTCACTTTTTTTTAAGACGGTGTCTTGCTCTGTCACTCAGGTTGCAGTGTAGTGATGTGAGGCTCACGGCAGCCTTAACCTCCCAGGCTCAAGTGATTCTCCCACCTCAGCCTGCCAAATAGCTGGGACTACAGGCATGCACCTCCACAACTGGGTAATTTTTAAATTTTTTGTAGAGATGGCGTCTCACTAGGTTGCTCACGTTGGTCTCAAACTCCTGGGCTCAAGTGATCCTCCCATCTTGGCTTTCCAAACTGCTGGGATTATAGGCATGAGGCACCGCTTCTGGCCCTTTATTATCTTTTTAATGGATGTAATATCTCTAGCTAGAGGGTTATCAATTTTACTTTTTCAAATAAACAGGTTTTGTTTTTAATTGATTTTTATGTACAGTTTTTCTGTTTTCAACTTTACTGACTTCAGCTCCTAACTTTAATATTTTCTTTCTTCTACCTTGGGTTTAATTTGCTCTTCTTTTTCTTAGCTTCAAGTCAAAGCTTTGTTCATTGACTTTAGAGCTCCTTTTATGATTGTTTAAACCATTAAAATTCCATAAATTTCTTCCTATACGCTGTTTTAGCTTCATCTCACAAAATTTGCTTTGTTGTTCTTTCATTTTCATTGAGTTCAAAATATTTTCTAATTTCTATTGTGACATATTCTTTTACCTATGGGTTATTTATAAGTATATTGTTAGTTCCAAACATTTGGATATTTTTAGATATTTTCCTGTTGTTGGTTTCTAATTATTGCCTTGTGGTCACATATGCAACAAAATTATATTACTCTATAATTTCAATACATTTCATTTTCTTGAGATTTATTTTATGCCCTAGTGTGTGGTCTTCATAAACATTCCATATGCACTGAAAAGAGTGTGTATTCTGTAGTTGTTGGATATAGTGTTCTATAAATATTAGTTATGTCAGATTGATTTATAGTGTTTTTCAGCCCCATTATACCCTTACTGGTTTTTTTGTTTGATTGTTCAGTCTATACTTATGTTTTGCTTGAGCTGAAATTATTTCTCTGGCTGCTTAGAGCTACTTTCAATAGATTCAGTCTTTTACATTGATTTTACCATTTTAGATTCCTACACTCTTTTGTTTTGATTCCTTGCTTGTGTGACTGGATTTCATCGTTAAATAGTTTTTTCAAAATGTGTTTTAAGAAAGTATGATTTTTGTTTAAAAATGTTTACCTGTGGTTTTTATACCAGACAACATGTATGGGTAGATCTTTTCTTTTTCTCAGAATCTGGTATACGTTATTCCAATGTCTTCTGGAATTAAATTTGCTGTGGATAAGTCATCCTGCATTTTTACCCTATTTATGACTTTTAAATTTCTGCCTGGATTTCTTCCTTTATTTTTAAATTTATATATTTTATTATGAAATATAGTACACATACAGATTCCTTTATTTCTAAAGTTTAACAGTTTAATCAGACTGTCGTGGTATTTAGTACATTATATCATTTTTACTTGATAGTGTGCTCTTTCAAGTTTTTAGATTCTGTTCTTTATTCATTTCAGGGTAATTTTTTATCTCTAAATACATTTTCCCCCTCTAAATCCATTTTATTTTTTACTTCAAGGACACCACCTACATTTAAGTTGAACTGTCTTTGTTCTCTATTATTTTACCTTCATTCATTTCATTTCTTTTATTTTTCTTATGTATTCACTCTTTTTATCTTAAGATATTCCTCCATATCATTGATTTAATATTTAGCCTTTTCTGTTTTATTCCTTGCTGTATCTAGGTTACTTATGGGATGTACAATGGTGAGAGGTTTTTGGTATTCTCAATATGCTTTTTTTCATTCTCCATCTCCTTTCCCATCTCCATATTGTTATATGTTCTTGCCTTTGCATTCTTTTTATATTGAATTAATATTCTTTTTTTTTTTTTTTTTTGAGACAAAGTCTCACTCTGTGGCCAGGCTGGAGTGCAGTGGCGCAGTCTCGGCTCACTGCAACCTCTGCCTCCCGGGTTCAAGTGATTCTCCTGCCTCAGCCTCCCGAGTAGCTAGGACTACAGGCACGTGCCACCACGCCCAGCTAATTTTTGTATTTTTAGTAGAGATGGGGTTTCACCATGTTGGCCAGGATGGTCTGGATCTCTTGACCTCGTGATCCGCCTGCCTTAGCCTCCCAAAGTGCTGGGATTACAGGCGTGAGCCACTGCTCCTGGTCAAATTAATATTCTTAATAAAGTTATTCTGTAGACACATTGTAAAATAATATTCTCCTGTTTCTTGAGCCCTATTCCACTTTTAGTCTTTCGTTTGTCTTTTGCATGCTACATTCCTTTATCTTCTTCGTCTTGTTTCTATTCATAGATTCTATTTAATTTCTTTTAACCTTGCCTATGCTTGGGAAGCTTTGTCCAAACTTTTATTTTCTCTATTATAGCATAGGCTTATGACATTTCTTATTTATAGCTGATGCTTCTACTATCTCACCCCATATTGCCTTCACTTACGTGAGTAAACCTGTAGCTGCAGACAGTTCCTGGCATGCTGACAGCTTCCTTCCACAAGGACCTGCATTTCTCATCTTTACTGCCTGTAGGCCTTCTTCAACACCACGGAAATTTTCTTGATTGTGTGTAAACATGACCCAGAAGTGTGGGAAGAATTATGCTCTTGGGGAAACCCCTAAACAAGGGGAGATAGAAGTCAGTGAATAAAGAGGGTATCAACCACAGAGAATGCATTGAACAAGTGGACCTGATAACTCAGCCATTAGAGACCAGCCAGTCTCTGTCCTCAACCACCATAGTGCCTGCACAATGAGTCCATGAACAGTATAGCCTTGGTGGCAAGACTGGAGACTCTGTATAGGTCTAACAACTACCCAAAAGACATTTGAGATAATCATGTAAATTTCAACATAGGATAGACAACACAGTCATGTGCTACCTAACAATATTTTGATCAACAGGACCACATATGCAATGGTTGTCTCATAAGATTATAATGAAGTTGAAAAATTCCTATTGCCTAGTGATGTCGTGACATTGTAATACAATACATTATTTATGTGTTTGTGGTGACACTATTATAAAGAAACCTACTGCACTGCCAGTCATATAGGTAATGTGTGTGTGTTTTAGTTTTTAATAAAAAGTTTAAGAAGTAAAAGAATAAAAATTAAAAATAGAAAAAAGCTTATAGAAGAAGGATATAAAGAAAAAATTATTTTGTGCAGGTGTACAATGTGTGTTTAACTTAAGTGTTATTACAAAGGAATCTTAAAAGTTAAAAAAAATTAAAAGCTTATAAGTAAAAAAGTTACCATAAGTTAAGGTTAATTTGTTATTGAAGAAAGAAAGCATTTATTTATTTATTTATTACTTTAATAGCTTTAGGGATACAAGTGGTTTTTGTTATTTGAATGAACTGTATAGTGATGAAGTCTGGGCTTTTATTGTATCTGTTACTTAAGTAGTATACATTGTACTCAGTAGGTGACCTTTTTTTGTTCCTCACCTCCTTCCCACCCTCCTTACTTCTGAGTCTCCAATGTCCATTTTTACCACTCTGTATGCCTTTGTGTAATCCGTGGCTTAGCTCCCACTTATAAGTGAGAACAGGAGGTATTTGCTTTTTTGTTCCTGAGTTACTACTTAGGATAATGGCCTCCAGTTCCATCCAAGTTGTTGCAAAAGACATCCATTTCTTCTATATTTTCTAGTTTGTGTGTATGAAGGTGTTCATAATGGCCTCTGAGGGTCTTTTGTATTTCTGTGGAATTGGTTGTAATGTCACCGTTGTTGTTTGTGATTGTTCTTATTTGAATTTTCTCTCTTTTTCTTTGTTACTCTGGCCAGTGGTCTATTGATCTTGTTTATTCTTTTGAAAAACAATTTTTTTGTTTTATTGATTTTTGTATGAATTTCTGGGTCTCAATTTTATTCATTTCTTCCCTGATGTTAGTTATTTCTTTTCTTCTGCTAGCTTTGGGGTTAGTTTGTTTTTGTTTTTCTAGTTCCTTTAGGTGTGATGTAAGATTGTTAATTTGAGATCTTTTTAACCATTTGGGGTAGGTGTTTACTGCCATAAATATTCTCTTAACACTGCTTTTACTGCATCCCAGAGATTTGGGTATGTTTTGTTTATATTTTCCTTTATTTCAAAACATTTTTTTATTTCTGCCTTAATTTCATTCTTTGCCCAAAAGTCATTCAAGAGCAAGTTGTTTAATTCCCATGTAATTGTGTGGTTTTTGGAGATCTCAGTATTGATTTCTATTTTTATTCCACTGTGGTCTCAGGGTATGGTTGGTATGATTTCAATATTTTTAAATTTATTGAGACTAGCTTTATGGTCTAGCACGTGGTCAATCTTGGAGTATATTCCATGTACAGATGAGAAGAATGTATATTCTACAATTTATGGGTGGAGTGTTCTGTAGATGTCTATTAGATCCAGTTGGCTAAGTGTTGAATTTAAGTCCAGAGTTACTTTGTTAGTTTTCTGCCTTGATGATCTGTCTAATTCTTCAGTGTGGTTTTGAAGTCCCCCTGCTATTATTGTGTGACTGTCTAAGTCTTTTTGTATATCTAGAAGTAGCTGTTTTATGAACCTGGGTGCTCCAATGTTGGGTGCATATATAATATATTTAGGATAAGATTCTATAGATGGGATTAAAGTAGGATTAAAGTCTTACTTGGGAGGTGAAAGATCTCTACAATGAGAATTAAATTACGCTGCTGAAAAAAATCAGAGACAACACAAACAAATGAAAACTATTCCATTCTCACAGACAAGAAGAATCAATATTGTTAAGATGGTCATACTGCCCAAAGCAATCTACAGTTTCAATACTATTCTTATCAAACTACCAATGACATTTTTTCATAGAATTAGAAAAACTATTCTAAAGTTCATATGGAACCCAAAAAGAGCCTGAATAGCCAAAGCAATCCTAAGAAAAGGAACAAAGCTGGAGGCATCACATTACCTGACTTCAAACTATACTACAAGGCTATAGTAACCAAAACAGCGTGGCACTGGTACACAAACAGTCACATAGACCAATGGAACAGCCCAGAAATAAAGAAAAAACCTAGGAAATGCCATTCTTGACATAGGTCCTGGCAAAGATTTCATGAAGTAGGCACTAAAAGCAATTGCAACAAAAACAAAAATTGACAAATGGGACCTAATTAAACTAAGAGATTCTACACAGCAAAATAAACTATCTTTAGAGTAAACAGACAACCTACAGAATGGGAGAAAATATTTGCAAACTATGCATCCAACAAAGGTCTAATATCCAGAATATATAAGGAACTTAACAGGCAAAAAACAAACAACCCCATTAAAAAGTGGGCAAAGGACATGAACAGACACTTCTCAAAAGAAGACATATACACAGCCAGGAAGCATATGAAAAATGCTCAACATCACTAATAGTTAGAGAAATGCAAATCAAAACCGAAATGAGATACTATCTCACACCAGTCAGAAAGGCTATTATTAAAAAGTCAAAAAATAACATGCTGGTGAGGCTGCAGAGAAAAGGGAATGTTTATACACTGCTGGCGGGAATGTAAACTAGTTTAGCCACTGTGGACTGCAGTTTGGCAATTTCTCAAAGAACTTAAAGCAGAACTACCATTTGGCCCAGCAATCCCATTATTGGGTACATATCCAAAGGAATAGAAATTGTTCTACCAAAAAGACACAGGCATGCATGTGTTCATTTCAGCACTATTCACAATAGCAAGGACATGGAATCAACCTAAATGCCCATCAATGGTAGGCCGGATAAAGCAAATGTGATACATATATACCATGGGATAGTATACAGCCATAAAAAGAACAAAATCATGTCCTTTGCAGCAACATGAATGGAGCTAGAGGCCATTATCCTAAGCAAACTAAGGCAGGAACAGAAAACCAAATACTGCATTTTCTTACTGGTAAGTGACAGCTAAACATTGAGTACACATGGACACAAAGAAGAGAACAATAGACACTGGGGTCTTCTTGAGGGTGGAGAATGGGAGGAGGGCAAGGATTGAAAAACTACCTATTGGGTATTATGCTTATTACCTGGAAGATGAAATAATCTGTACGCCAAACCCTCGTGACACACTTTTTATCTATATAACAAACCTGCACATGTAACTTTGATCCTAAAATAAAACCTTTTTTTCTTTTTTTGGAGACAGAGTCTCAGTCTGTCACCCAGTCTGGAGTGCAGTGGCACGATCTCGGCTCACTGCAATCTCCGCCTCCCAGGTTCAAGCAATTCTCTGCCTCAGCCTCCTGAGTAGCTGGGATTATAGGCACGTGCCACTACGCCTGGCTAATTTTTGTATTTTTAGTAGAGATGGGGTTTCACCATCTTGGCCAGGCTGGTCTTGAACTCCTGACCTTGTGATTCACCTGCCTCGGCCTCCCAAAGTGCTGGGATTACAGGAGTGAGCCACCAGGCCCAGCCAAATAAAACCTTTTTATAAAAACGAAGTCTTACTTTACTAAGTAAGGGAGATTATGCCCCATACTCTGTGTAGGCCTGCCTGAATCAGTTGAAAGGCATTAAGAACAAAACTGAGGCTTCCCTGAAGAAAAACTTCCGTCCATGGACTGCAGCTTCCTTTCTGTACCTTCCTTTCCTGATGACCTGCCTACAGATTTTGCACTTGTAACCAGCTCCCAGAATTACAAAAATCAATTTATTGCAATAAATCTTTTTTTTTTTAATTTTTCTTTTTTGAGGTGGAGCCTCGCTCTGTCTCACAGGCTGGAGTGCAGTGGTGAGATCTCGGCCCACTGCAACCTCTGCCTCCCGGATTCAAGCGATTCTCCTGCCTCAGCCTCCCAAGTAGCTGGGATTACATGCATGGGCCACCATGTCTGGCCAATTTTTGTATTTTTAGTACAGATGGGGTTTCACCATGTTGGCCAGGCTGATCTCAAACTCCTGACCTCATGTGATCGGCCCTCCTTGGCATCCCAAAGTGTTGGGATTACAGGCATGAGCCACTGGCCTGGCCTTGTTGCAACAAATCTCTTAATACATATCTCCTACTGGTTCTGTTTTTCTGTGGAACTCTTACTGATACAAATATTATGTTGGCTTCATTTCCATTCTACTTGCTAGTGGAAGGTGTTGTAACCTCTCTATGCTTCACTTATCATTTATAAGTCAGAAACAATAATATTGTCCACCATTAGTGTATTGGTGAGGATTAAATAGTTATTTATATTTGTAACTGTTTGCTATGTTAAAGCAGGCTTTCTTCTGATTTACCAAAGTTATTATCAGGAATGGTTACAGAATATTATCAAACGCATTTCTAGCATCTATTAGCATGATCATGAAGTTTTCTATTTTGATTTACAGATGCCATAATAAGAGATTGGCAGTAAATCTGCTTTATATTCTTGAGATGAAGCCAATTATTTGCAGTGCATTCTTTCTTTTAGTGTGCTCCTAAATTCCACTTTCCTTATATTATATTTAGAATTTTCCATCTATATTTTAAGTGAGTTCATGTCATACATTTGTCAAGGATTGCCATCAAATTATGCTGGCTTAATAAAATAAATTGGGAAACTAGCCATATTTTTTGTTTTGTTTTGTTTTGTTCTAATAACAGAATGTTACCTCTGCAGTATCTACAGTTGGAATTTATTGACAATTTTTATGGCATAATATACATGATCAATCTTTATAAATGTTTAATGGGCTCTAGAAAGGATAATGTATTTCCTGTAGGGAATAAAATTTGGCTGCAACTGTAGCTATAGCTATTCAACTTTCCTATATTATTCAGATCTTTGTTTTAAGTAATTAATTATTATTATTATTATTTTGAGATGGAGTTTTGCTCTTATTGCCCAGGCTGGAGTGCAGTGGTGTGATCTCGGCTCACTGCAACCTCTGCCTCCCAGGTTCAAGCGATTCTACTGCCTCAGCCTCCCGAGTAGCTGGAATTACAGGCACCTGCCACCACACCCGGCTAATTTTGTATTTTTAATAGAGACGGGATTTCTCCATGTTGGTCAGGCTGGTCTTTAACTCCTGACCTCAGGTGATCCACCCGCCTCAGCCTCCCAACGTGCTGGGATTACAGGCGTGAGCCACCGTGCCTGGCCTGTTTTAATTTATTTACTTTTACTATTTGACTTGTCAAACAGCAAAACAGGCGCTCTTATTTTCTTCATGATGCACCACACTTATTTTTTTTGCCTTCTCTAACTGAGTGCTATTCTATTCATAAAGGTTCATGATTAAAATTCTTTTGTTTCCTTTTTTAATTGGCTTTTGTGAGCACTATCACGATTAAGATTCTTATAAAATTACCTTCTTTAAATGGGAAAACATATTTGCAAACTATATATCTGAAAAGGGGTTAATATCCAAAATACATAAGGAACAGAATTCAACAACAACAGCAACAACAGCAGCAACAACAACAACAACAACAGAAACCCTGATTTTAAAATGGGCAAAAGATCTGAGTAGGCATTTCTCAGAAGAAAGTATACAAATGGGCAATGGGTATGTTTTTTAAATGTTCACCATTATTAATCATCAGGGAAATGTAAATCAAAACCGCAATGAGATATCACCTCACCCCAGTGAGAATGGCCATTATCAAAAAGACAAAAGATAAGTGTTGGCAAGAATGTGGAGAAAAGGGAGCCCTTATACATTGGTGGGAATGTAAATTAGTACAACCATTATGGAAAACAGTATGAAGCGTCCTCAAAATATTAAAAATAGAACTGCCATACAGTTCAGCAATCCCACTACGGGGTATATATCAAAAGGAAATGAAATTACTATGTCAAAGAGTGATCTATACTCCTGTGATTATCACAGCACCATCCACAATAGCCAAGATATGGAATCAATCTAAGTGTTTATCAGTGGTTGAATGGATAAAGAAAATGTGGTATATACACATTTACTGTACTTACCTATTTTCACACCACAGTTGACTGTGGGTAACTGAAACACTGGAAAGAAAAACTGTGGATATGGAGGGACTACTGTGCTGCATGATCTCACTCATGTGAAATCTGAAAAGGCTGATCTAATGGGAGTAGAGAGTAAAATGGTGGTTAGCAGAGGCTTGGACGGTTAGACAGGAGGGAGATTTGGTCAGTCATAATAATTAGATAGATAGAAGTTAGATAGAAGCAATAAATTTCAAGAGCTTTATTGTACAGCAAGGTGACTATAGTTAATGATGGAATATTGTATGCTTATTTGTATCCTTAAAAAATATAAAGTGGATGTTATGTGCTTTCGCCACAATTACTATGTGAGGTAAGGCATTTGTTAATTACTGAAATTTAACCATTCTACAGTGTTTATATACTCTGAAATGTCATGTTGTACATGATAAAAACATACAATGTTATCTGTTAATTTAAAATAAATAAATAATTAGAAAAGAAATTACCCTCTGTCTTGTTCATTTTTAGGGGGAGGAGTAAATTCAACTATGCCACATGGATACTGAGTAACTATTTTTGTTTGCATTTAGTTATCATATCTTTGCCTATCCTATTACTCCTAAACTTTCTGTGATTTAGATAAATGTTTTATAAATAAAATATAGTTAGAATTTGTAAATATTCTGAAAATCTCAAGCTCTAATAGTGGAGATTAAGCTATTTATTTTTATTGTGAGTATGATATAGTTGGTATATATGTCCTCTTTTTAAAACATGTTTTTTCTTTTTCTTTCATTACTATGTACACTGTCTTTTCCTATATGGGCGGTGCTTCCCTTATTTCAATATTTTCCAGTGTTTTTGAAAGTATTTATCCTATATTAACATTTTTCTACTGGTTATCTGTTTTTCTTTTCTTTTCTTCTTTTTTGACAGAGTTTCACTCTTGTTGCCCAGGCTGGAGTGCAGTGGTGCAATCTTGGCTCACTGAAACCTCCACCTGCAGGGTTCAAGCAATTTTTCTGCCTCAGCCTCCCGAGTAGCTGGGATTACAGGCATGTGCCACTATGCCTGGCTAATTTTGTATTTTTAGTAGACATGAAGTTTCCGCATGTTGGCCAGGCTGGTCTTGAACTCCTGACCTCAGGTTATCCACCCGCCTTGGCCTCCTGAAGTGCTGGGATTACAGGCATGAGCCACCGCGCCCGGCCTGGTTATCTGTTTTTCAAAAGCATTCTTGAAACCACATTATTTGCTTGTCAAATTGAAGAGTAAATGTAAAATAAATACCGTTATTTTACATTTATGTTTGCCACTCCCCCACCCATATAAACACTTCTTTTATCGTTAACTGTATGTAATAGAATCAATCGACCAGGGAATGTTGTATGACTAGCTTTAAGATAACTGTCGTTGGTTATAATGCATTCAAGGTCGGAAACTAGTACAAAGAATGGGAAAAAAACCTGTCAGGAGCAACACAGCAGCTTTTTCAAAAATTTTTTCATCACCCAATGTGGTGATAATTTATTTACTCCTAGTCAGTTGTGCAAAGAAAATATTGGTTCTTTGTTTTTCTGCAACACAACTAATCTGCATGAGCCTTACCTGACAGGTTGCAGGGAATAACAAACATTTCATTAATGGTTTCTAGGTTTCTTTAGTAATACACTTGCCTTCAGATAAATGCTCAGTATTTGGAATGTTCCCTTCCTCAGTGAGAGAGGTTCCATGTCTCTTTCTCTTTCAATAAGGGCACTAATTTCATCATGAGACACTACCCTCATGGCCTCATCTAAGTCCAATTACTTTCCAAAGGCCCCATCTCCAAATACCATCACATTGGAGGTCAGGGGCTTCTTCAATATATGCATTTTGGGGAGATGCAACCATCCAGCCTACAGCAGCTACTTACGCACTTGGTATTTTCCACAAACTGTTGTAAACATAAGACACTGTTTTCAGTTTCTGTTGAATCATGCCTACAACCTGAACAAACTTTGCCCAATTCCATGGGTAAAATTCTGGACCACTTTTCCAGCAGGGCAGTAGGGACAAATAGCAGCTAAAATGACTTAAGTTTTGCCACTGAACAGATCAGGATGAAGTTCCAACTCAACCATTGATAGCTGGACCTGAGTTTTCTCATCTGCAAAAAGGGACTGATAAGAAAAATAGCTAGCTATGTAAGTGCTAGATAAGCCCTGTGCCAAGCATCTTTCATAAACATCGAGGTAAATACTATTATTACACGTATTTTGTTCATGAGGGAATTAAGGCCTAGTGAGGTTAAGTAAAAACGCTGAAAGTTAATCCAAGTCAAGGAGCTTGGATTCCAACCCAGCTCTGATTCTGAAACCTAAGCCGTACAATGGTTGTACATTTTACATAAGAAGGTGCATACAGAGTAGTTATTGGTAGTTATTATTGTTACATTTATCATTGTTGAAGATGAACTTGCTATGTTCAATTCTTTCATTCCTTTGTTCATTCATTCCATATTTATGGAGTCCCTGTTATACGCTGAGCTAAGCACTCTGGCACAGCGAGCCGAGACTGCCCTTTCTTCTCTCTTTCATCCTCTGTTCACTCCCCTGGTACATGATGCAGGCAAAGCCCTGTGATGGAATTCCAAGTTGACAGATTCAGTTCATGAGCCAGGCTGTCTCAGTGTGCGTTCTCCCTGAGGCGGAGCCTGAGACAAGGACTTGAGTAGTCTTTCGGGATGCCTCTTTACTGAGGAAATGTTCTTAGGAAGCAGGAGTGAGGGGTGGTGACAGTGAGGCAAGGAAGGAGGAAAAGCTAGTGTACGGATGCATGATCAAAGCTGCTACTATGGACAGCAGTGCTGGATTCTGCCAGGGCCTCTTAAGAAGTGTACAGAATGCCTGTCAGACAGTTTCCCTGAAGATGAGAGGGGCTAGAGCATTTACCTGCCCACTCTACTCTGTACTAAATTCATTGAGGGCTGCCCCAGAAGACGTAAATTTCAGCCTGCACTTGTCTATCCTACAGAGGCTGGAGGCAGAATACAGAGACTCCACATATACATGAAGTGGGTCACCAGTGTAAAGTGAGTCTGAGCCCTCTAGTACCGGCTTCCGGAGCTACAGCTGAAAGCTTGTGCCTGATACACACGCTTCCTGCCTCCCCGCTGCTTGGCTCCAGTTCCAGTCTCTCTGTACTTCATATCACAACACATTTTATTCAGAGCAATAGCCCTCGGCCCCAGGAAAAGGTTAATTGATGTTCCACTAACTTGGTTTACCTAGGTAGCAGCAATAGGAGAAGTTTGGTGGTATAATTTGAATAATGTCTCTGGCTACCAGGCCACAGGTGAAAAATCCCTGGCCCACCGTCGTATTCTCAAAGAAAGCCATTCCTCTTCAGCTTAAACATCTAGAGTTGCTTCTGCAACTGAAAACATTGACCAATATAACCCCCATGACACTGGATAAATGATGTTTTGCTTTATGATATTTGGCCTATGTTATTATGAAGAATTAAGACCAGATTAGTCCTAGAAATAACAATAAACTTTAAGACTATCTGTGTAGGGCAAAGTACCAAGAAACATGAAACATTCAAAATTGGAATTTGTTTTTTTTTCTACCAAGAGTCTGAAAACTCAAGGCAGCCTGATCACTGTACATAGAAAGCAGGTTTTTTGGCACATGGTCAAAGAAATTTTTCTTATGAAATCATTTCTGCCCTTACAATTGCTGCTCCTTGTAGCTTAGATTGATTGTTTCTTTTGTTATTATGTGCCAAATGTTTTACACAAAAGATAAAATGCAGCAAAAATAAATCAAAGTAGAATGGCTGTCCTTCATGGCCAACTTTTATTTTCTGCTGGATTCTGACTGATTTCTGAAGAGTTCAGAGTTCCAGAGAGCAATCAGAGGTGGATTTTATTAAATCATGGGTTATAGAACTTTACAGCTTGAAAACTAGAGTCCACTCTTCTTGTTTTGAGGTTTCACAACTAATCAGAGTCAGATATAGATTAGAAAAACCCTGGTGTATTGTTCCTTCTCTGCAAACACATCTGTTCTAAGAGAAGCAAGTGCTATCCTGTTCTGCACAGACCTTTACTTATAGCAATTCTTTCTGCCCATGACTCTCAAATCAGGGATTTTGCTGATGAAACAGATGAATAAAGAGATGAAAGTTAAAATGGCCTTGGCATTTGGGAGGGAGGAAAATGTATGTGCTGGGCTTCAGGGTTTTTTCCTAAAAGTGGTCCCCATGTGGCAGGAAGTTCCTTCCCTTTCCTGGGTTCTCCCCTGAACTCCAGATTTAGCCAAATTTATTTCTCCTCAGGGTCCTTTTAGTTTCTGCTTAATGAGACCGGGGGTTGCTGAGTGTTTGATTGACGCTTGGTTATGTACAGCCTGTATTCATCTTCCTGAGAAAGGACATTGCACAAGAAAGGATTGCCAATGGCAACCGTGGTGGCATTTCTGAGAGCAGCAGCAGCATTCTCAGCAGCTCTGTTCCCCACCCCAGTGGAAGGAAACCCCACACTGACCAGCGGATGGAGGGATGGAGGGAGGCCTGACTCCTAGAGCAATTATAACATCCCTATGCACAGAGACCTTGCGTTCTTTTCAGTAAACATTAGACCTGCTCACTTTTTACCCACATACAGTTCTGATTTCTAGGACACCTGAGCCAAGTCTAGGCTGGAGGACAATACTTCTAGAGTAAAATCAGATCGGTGCAAAGGAGTTGCAACATCTCAAATGGCATCATGGATCAAATATTACATTTCCATGTCAGATTCAGGCGCCCGAACTGATCTCTTTGCTGGAATCCCCCAGCTAAGAAATGCAAATCTCTGGCCTGCCTATAGCAAGGTCCCAAGCAATGCCCTTGGCGGCTTAGCCAGGACACAGTGACTTGGAATACAGCTTGCTAAGCGTGTGGCCTGGCCAGGATGGTGTAACTGGCAAGCTAGCTGGAACAAGTTCTTCTGCTTCAGGCCAGTGAATATTTATGTCAGGCCAGGAGTAAAGAAAATGGATTTCACTTACTTTGTATCCTGTGTATTGCCTGGGGAGAGGGTGGCAAGTGAAAGTTTTTTGTGTCTGTAGCACTTTTGGTAGCTCCGCTAAGCTTGCTGCCTGTGCCCTCCCTTTCTGTCCACCTCTGCTTTCCTCTTCAGGACAGAACTCAGCATACTGCACATAAATATGCATATGACAGTTCACATCCCCTGGTTTCAAGGGGATTTTTTTTTTTTTTTTTTTGAGACAGAGTTTCGCTCTTGTTGCCCGGGCTGGAGTGCAATGGCGTGATCTCGGCTCACTGCAACCTCCGCCTCCCGGGTTCAAGTGATTCTCCTGTCTCAGCCTCCTGAGTAGCTGGAATTGCAGGCGTCTGCCACTATACCTGGCTAATTTTTGGTATTTTTAGTAGAGATGGAATTTCACCATGTTGGCCAGGGTGGTCTCAAACTCCTGACCTCAGGTGATCTGCCCGCCTTGGCCTCTCAAAATGCTGGGATTTTAATAAAGCTGGATGGTCCTTCGAATTCAAACTTTAAAAACAGGTAGATTGAGTAGTGATTTATCGAACAACCCTCGAATTGAAAAGAAAAAAACCCCACACTTTCATGAAGGTATAATCGACACAAAATAAACCACATGTGATTAAATGTACAATTTGATAAGATTTTTCCTTTTATTTTTAGTTGACACATAATTATACATATTTATAGGATATAGAGTGATATTTTAATACATGTATACAATGTGCAATGATCAAATCAGGGTAATTAGCATATTCATAACCTCAAAATATTGATCATTTCTTGGTGAACATTCAAAACTCTCTCTTCTAGCTTTTTGAAAATATACAATGAATTATTATCTGTAGTCACCCTATAGTGCTATAGAACACTAACTTATTCCTCTTATCTGCCTGTAATTTCCTGTCTGCTAAACACCCTCCATATCCTTCTCTCCCTCCTATTCTTCTCAGCCTCTAATAACCACAGTTCTGCTCTCTACTTCTATGAGCTCAACTTTTTTTTAGCTCCCACATAAGAGTGAGAACGTGTGGTATTTATCTTTCTGTGCTTGACTTATTTCACTTAATATAATGTCCTCCAGGCTCATCCATGTTGCTGCAAATGACAGGATTTCATTCTTTTTTATGGTTGAATCGTATTCCATTGTTTATATCTACCACTTTTTCTTTTCTTTTCTTTTTTTTTTGAGGTGGAGTCTCACTCTGTTGCCCAGGCTGGAGTGCAGTGGCACAATCTCTGCTCACTGCAACCTCCGCCTCCCAGGTTCAAGCAATTCTCCTGTCTCAGCCTCCTTAGTAGCTGGGATTACAGGCATGCGCCACCACATCCAGCTAATTTTTTTTTTTAATTTTTAGTAGAGACAAGGTTTCTCCACGTTGGCCAGGCTGGTCTTGAACTCCTGACCTCAGGTCATCTGCCTGCCTTGGCCTCCCAAAGTACTGGGATTACAGGTGTGAGCCACTGTGCCTGGCCCCACATTTTCTTTATCCATTCATCTGCTGATGAGCATTTAGGCTGATTCCATATCTTGGCTATTATGAATAGTGCTGCAATAAACATAGGGGTGCAGATATCTCTTTGACATACTGATTTAATTTCCTTTGGATACTTACTCAGAGGTGAGACTGCTGATCATATATGGTAGTTCTATTTTTAGTTGTTTGAGGAACCTCTTACTGTTTTCTATTAGGTTAGTGCAAAAGTAATTGCAATTTTTGCCATTACTTTTGATTGCAGTTTTTGCCATTAAAAGGTAATGGCAAAAATTGCAATTACTTTTGCACCAACAATATAATAGCTATACTAATTGACATTCCCACCAACAGTGTATGAGTTCCCCTTCTCCCAGTTGTCACCAGCATTTGTTATTTTTTGTCTTTTTGATAATTGCCATTCTAACTGGGGTGAGATTATCTCTCACTGTGGTTGTTTTTTGCCTTTCTCCAATGATTAGTGATGTTGTGCATTTTCTCACATACTTGCTGGCCATTTGTATGTTTTCTTTTGAGAAATGCCTTTGCCGATTTTTTGATGGGATTTTTTTTTTCTGGCTGTTCAGTTGTTTGAATTTCTTGTATATTCCAGATATTAGTCCCTCATTGGATGAATAGTTTGCAAATGTTTTCTCCCATTCTACAGGTTGTCTCTTCATTCTGTTAATTGTTTCTTTTCTGTGCAGAAGCTTTCTAGTTTGATACAGTCCCATTTGTCTATTTTTGCTTTAGTTGCCTGTGCTGTTGAAGTCTTACCCATAAAATCTTTGCCTAGACCAATGTCTTGAAGTGTTACCCTTAGGTTTTCCAATTTGATAAGTCCTGGCAGACATATATGTCACGTGATTGTGGTAAAGCTGTCATCATAACCAAGAAAATGAACATACTCATCACCCCCTAAATTTTCCTCTTGCCCCTTTGTCATCCATTTCTCTCCTCTATTCCTGCTCCCTGACCTTCCAAAGCTCCGCCCGAAATCCCCAGGCAACCACTGATCTGCTTCCTCTCAGATTAGTTTTCATTTTCTAGAAGTTTATATGAATGGAATTATACAATATATACTGTTTTTTGTCTGGCTTCTTTCACTCAGCATAATTATTTTGAAATTAATCTATTTTGCATGAGCTTTATTAGTTTGTATTTTTCAAAGACTTGGTCCATTTTATCTAAGTTGTTGCATTTATTGGAATAAAATTGCTCATGATATTTCCTTATTATTTTAAAAATATCCATAGAATTTGAGGTGCAGTCACCTCTTTCATTTCTAATATGAATGATTTTTTTTCTCTACTTTCTTACCTGACCTTTCTAGGTAGAGATTCATCAGTTTTATTATTTATTCATCAATGTTTATTAATCTTCTCAAGCAAGCAGCTTTTGGTTTCATTGCTTTCCTCTATTGTTTTTCTGTTGTGTATTTGTTGATTTTGGCTTTGATATTTATCATTACTTCCTTCTGCTTTACTTCCTCAGTTTAATTTGCTCTTTTTAGAATTTCTTAAGGTGCAAGTTGAAATCATTGATTCAATAGCAGTCTTCCTTCTAATATAGGTGGCTACTGCTATACTTGCATCTCCAAGTACCATTTTGGCTGCATCCTACAATGAAATTAAATTAGAAGTCAGTATAACATAAATCCTCTGTATAATATAATCCTCTTAAATGTATACAGTTTTGTTTCATTGCTCAGAATGTGGTCTACTTTGATAAGTGTTCCATGTGCACTTGGAAATACTGTATATTCTGTTGTTATTGTGTGGAGTGTTTTATAAATACCAATTAGGACAAGTTAACAGATAGTGTTGTTCCAGATGTCTATATCTTTTTTGATTTACATTCTATATTTCCTATCAATTATTGAGAGACCGACATTGAAATCTGACAATTACAGATTTAAAAATTTTCTCCTTGAAGTTATGTCAGTTTTTGTTTCATGTATTTTTGAAGCTCTGTTACTAGATGTATACATTTTTGGAATTTTTATGTTCTCTTGACCCATTTATCATTATGTAATTACCTTTTCTATCCATGACAGTGTTCTTTAATCTAAAATTTACCTGTCTAATATTAAAATAGCACACTAGCTTTATTTTGATTAATGTTAACATGATATATCTTTTCCCATCTATTTAAATTTCCCATTGTTGCTATAACAAATTATCAAAAACTTAGAGACTTAAAACAACATAATTATTACCTTACAGTTCTGGAGGTCAGAAGTCCAAAATCAGTCTCACTGGGCTAAAGTCAAAATGCCATCAGGGTTGGTTCCTTGTGGAGGCTCTGGGGAAAATGCTTTTCTTTGCTCCTGGAGGCCTCAGCTCATGGGCCTCTTCCTCCATATTTAAAGCCAGCAGCATAGCCTCATTACAGGGAGGCACGGGAGGGCTCAGAGTGAGTGGTAACTGTGGCATGACTATGCTCTGTGTTTCATAAGAAATTAAAGCATTGTGCAAAAACTAGGTGGTGTTACTGTATTCTACTCATACTCATGAAGGCATCTGGGAACATTCAGCCTGGAGAAGCAAAGACTCAACAGGACAGGATGGTTATAGTGAACTATTAGAAGAGCTTTGAAATAAACAGTAGAAGTATGTGTGTTGGATGACTAGCAAGACCTAACTCTCTTTCTTGTCCCATGTGGGTGCTGCATGTACAATCACATGTGATCCACAGTTCCTTGGAGAGGATAAATCCCATGTGCATGTCACCATCAGTCATTCTGTTTTGGGAGAAGAAAGACAGAAACGCATGGATACAAAGAACAGAATCCCCCGATCTTGGGCATGAGGCTGAGGAGGGTATCTAGGGGTTGCTTTTGGTGTCCTGCCCATATCCTCTCTGGCCTTACTATTGTAGTTCCAGACTTCTCACACCCTAGGGCTTGCTTTCAGCAGGTGAGAAGTGTGTAAAGATGAGTTCCATCTCTCCTACCCAGCTGTCCTCAACCAGGGACTGACGAAAGTTGGTATACAGATCCTTCGGCTCCCTTGCCCCGGGACTTGATAACTCTGAGGCACTCATTCTGACTCCTGTGTTCCCCAAATGGATTCATGCTCCAGTTACAGCAGAAATTGGCTGTACACCATTTATTCATGGATCGTACACCATTTATTCATTGTCTTCTCTTTGCTTACTTCCTCTTTTTGCCTCCAGTGTTTCTTGGGATCACCTGCTTCCAAAACTTCTCATACTTGATTCCTTATATCAGGATCTGCAACAGAACTAAACAGGTACGGCAAAGGGGATAGAGCTACAATAAAAACTCACATTTGATTTACTGTCCCATTAAAACCAGAACATCAAAAAGATAGTTGAAAATCCCCCCAGTAAAGCTCTGGAACTAAACTTTAATGGGGTTACTGGCAAGAAGAATGGTTTTTTAAATGTCCCTTAGGAGAGGGATATGAGACATTTAAAGGAAAAAAAAAATGCCCTGCAAATCATGGTGAAATGCTTGCTCAGGAACATAAAACAGATGCTTTAAAAACCCTATCAGTAAGGCTGAGACTCCAGAGGGCTTTGGTGATTCCAGCCTTGTGCTTTATTTGCTGGCAATAGATTTGCCAGAGCTCCTGGGGTTGCCATAGTATTTGTAAACAAACTTTGTGGTCAACAGACTCTGGGGTGGTACAATAATGCTAAGGGGAGTTTGAAAGAGGCAGAGTGCTCTTGCTGAGAAGAAGTCTTGAAAAATGACATCCTCAAAAGGTCACAGAACACAAAACAATGAACTGGCTGCCTTGCTGATCAGGATCCACCACATTTGGATCAATTCCCTCTCTCCATCCTTCTTCCAGCATCCCTCCTCTCTAGAGGCATTTCACCACTCCTCCCTGAGGAGAAACAAGTTATAATCAAATGGGAAAATCTCCCTGGTGACACAGATGATGTGGCCAGAGTCCCTGACAGTTAAGGTGCAGTTGAGGAAGGAAGGATAACAAGAATTATTTCACATTTCTTTGGTTGCCTGATCAAACCTGCTGAGTAGTTCAGAACTGCCTGCCATTCCCTCTCCTCTGAAAGGTATTTATTCCACAAACATTTATTGCACATCTACAAAATGCTGAGCTCTGTGCCAGATATTGGGGAATGTAGAGAGGATTAAGATACAGCACCTGTCCTCAGGAGGCCACTGTCCAGCTGGGGGAGGCTGTAGGGTGATAAATGCAACAACAGCCACACATATTAGGCACAGTGCTCAACAGGGGGGAGTGGGTAACTTGGGGGTCATGTGGGTTTTCCTTGAAGGACAGGAGGATCTCATGATAATAGTATTTATTGAGCATTTACTCTATGCCAGGTACCATTCAGAGCACATACCCAGATTAACTAGTATAAAAACCCATGAGACAAATACTATTGTTATTCCCGGATGAATAAACTGAGAAGTTAAGTTAACTTGCTTAAGGTCACACAACTGAGTCAGGATTCCATACCCCAGAGCACACAGTCTTAATGACTGTCCAGTTCTTCAGGAAATCATTTCCAGTAAGCTGCTCTGGGGCTAAGAGTAAGAAAAATAGGTGGGGATTAGTACTGTTTTACATTAGTGATGTCTACCCATAGAAGGTAGACTACTGTCCCACTAGTCTACATAGGATAGGATATCTCCTTAGGATATCCTAAGGAGAAGCACCCAGAGACACTAGAGTCTCCATAAATGAAATGACCACAAAGTTCCTCTTTCTAGCAAGTGTGCTTTTATAACTTCCTCTCCCAAAGATGGAGACAAGGGTTCAGGCAAGCCACTAGAGGTGTATGCATTAAAATGCAAATTAGACAGAATCCTAAGAGTTTAAAGAGCTGCAATTTAAGTGCACTGGGCTTCCCAGAGCCACATCATTGTCTTGTCCTTGAAAATGGAGATTTCAGAGTTTTGGAGCAAAAGAGTCCCAAATGGGACCTGGCATGGTAAGGCTGGCCTGAGGCAGAGCTGGGAGGAAGCCACTTTGCAGAGGAGAAAATGCCAAGAAAGGATGAGCGTGTATCTAACCCAGAATGGGCTTTCTGAAAATGGAGAGACTGGGTGGACTCTCAGCAAGAAGAACCTTGATGAGCACAAACAGGAGTGATTTAGAAAATATGGGCTTCTAGCACGTAGGTGGTGAGGAATGTGACTTGACAGGCTTCCATTCCAACGAGGAACCCTGGCCAGCATGGGAGAGGGCCTTCTCCAGGATCAAAGTGCAGCTAACGGGATGATCTCAGCTTTGGCCAGGGTCATGGAAGTCAGCTGTTTTGGCCAGAAGGACAGTAGCCTTGAGGGTCAGGGCCTCTAGTAGGGCCCGTGCCCTGGCAGAAGGGGAGAGCCTGGATGGGCCTGATTACATGCTTTAGACAAAAGTCAAGCTCCTGAGTAACGTGCTACCACACCCAACTGTTCTCACCATGAAATTTCCTCACACCGCGGCATTGTTCCTTTCAGATCTTCAACTGACAGTGTGTGTTGGACTTAAAAAGGCCAGATCCAGAGTGAAGAGGAAGACGGGAAATTGGCCTTCAACATACGCATCAGTGGAGAATCCCTTCTTCTCACCTTCCCTTTCTCCTTATATAAACAAATTTTTTTAAAGGCAGTAAATGCACATAGTTTAAAGAATCACAAGGCCAGGGGCAGTGGCTCATACCTGTAATCCCAGCACTTTGGGAGGCCGAGGCTGGTGGATCATGAGGTCAGGAGACCGAGGCCATCCTCGCCAACATGGTGAAACCCCGTCTCTACTAAAAATACAAAAAATTAGCTGGGCGCAGTGGTGTGCACCTGTAATCCCAGAGACTCGGGAGGCTGAGTCAGGAGAATCACTTGAACCCGGGAGTCGGAGGTTGCAGTGAGCCGAGATCGTACCACTGCACTCCAGCCTGGCGAGAGTGAGACTCTGTCAAAAAATAAATAAATAAATAAATAACTAAATTAGAATCACAGAAGTCTCTGAGATTTGTTAGGAGAAAAGCCACAAATTGCATAACATGACTGCCCTGGGAGGGGCTTAGAGGGTCCGACTCTAAAATATAGACTTTCAGCCACTCCTATTTATTTCAGCTACTCCTTTCGGCCCCTACTAGTGGCTGCTAATTTTTAAGCTTTGGAGGATCTCTTGTTGCAAATCAAATTGCTTCTTAGCTCTCTGGTTGACAGATTGCATTTGTGCATTTTCTGCCTTCAAAATTTTGCTCTTCATGCCCCCTCTCATGGACTATCAGCCTTTTAGATTTGTGGCTTAAGAAAAAAAAATCTCTTTATTAGCATTTTTAGTGGTGTTTTAGGAGGGGAAGAAAGTGGGTGGTCGTGTTTACTCTACAAACTTTACTAGAAGTCACCTGCCTTAATTTTTTTTAAATTCTTTAGTTGGTGACCATGAAAAATTAACTCTAAGAGTAAACATAGATAGATGGGCTGTGGATTCAACTGGGAGTCTCTGTAGTTGGTTAGCCAGTCAGTCTGCCCGTCAGCACCCCATGCTCAGGGACTCACGCTCTGTGTTCGTCCCGCACTCTTATATGATAGTGGTTTCAAAAGAGATGAAAACAGATGGGTGATGGAAGGGTAGAAATAAGTTTACCCCTTCATCTTTTAAAGACAAATAGTGAATCCCCAGGTCCTCTTATACTTTGAAGCAAGCTTTTCTTTACTGTATTTCTGAATCCATACCTCAACATTCATATTGCCAAAGGGACAAGCCACAGGATCTCCAGAGTACACAGTAACAGGGGGGCACAAGCTGTCCCTTGGATAAATTCCTGCAGCTGAGGGCAGAGACCCAGCAAGAACAACCTTCCTACATTGCTAGACTGACCCCCTGTTATCACTTAGGGAGAAACCAATGAGAGGTGGCTGGGAAGTAGCAGCTTTTGCTTCAGTACATTGGAGAGGACAGAAATTCTTGTTTGCAAGCTGACAGGAACTTTAGGGAAGGAAGAAAATGCCCCCCTTCCTCACATTTTCCATAATTAATGGCTCCTTGCTTGGAGACAGAAATATACTCGAGAGGAGACTACATCATGTGCCCCGAGAGGTTCTGTCCTTAGTGATGAGTCTGCAGACCCCGTGGGGTGGGATCCAAGATGGCGGCAGGAGCCCCGAGAATGGATGCCAAAGGGATACTCGCCAGGTCTGTCAACTAGTGGCCAGACCCTTGTACACATCTACAGCACCAGGGTGAAGGAGCAATTCCTTGGGGGCAGCGGCGCATATGAGTTGGTTCACAGCTTAAAGGGAGTGGAGCCCCGGAAAGCAGCCCTAGGAATGCAGCTTCTCTGGACACTGGCTTGCCCAGGCTTGTCTCAGCACCTCAGGCCACCTACCTTACTTTACAGCTTTCACTCCCCAGGCTTGAAACGGCTCAGGGCTGTCCCTTTGTATAATTAGTCAACCCTTTTTAATAGCCACAAGGAAGTTCAAGCAAGTGTCTGGTTCAGGCATAGGAGGTGTGAGCTGGCAGTACTTAGGAATCATCCTCCATTCTCTGGTGCTATTCCAGAGGTTTGGAGCAGCATTTCTTATGGAGTAGCAGACTTGGGGGTCAACCGAGGGTGCTAGGTTGAAGTGAAAATTCCAGGTCTCACTCCAGGGTTCTCAAATTAAAATTCTTTGAGTGCTAGGTAGAAGTGAAAATTCCAAGTCTCACTCCAGGGTTCTCAAAATTCTTTGAGTTAGGGTGGATCTGCCTGGCAATCTTTACTTCTTAAAAACAAGGTTTTCAGGTAACTGAGGAAAAACAAGGTTTTCAGGTAACATTTGAGGAACTTTGGGCAGTGTTTCCCAACTTCCAGATGATATCATTCACCTACTTTCTAGGCCTCTTCCCCTAAGACTTGATTCAGAGAAACTGGGATGGATTTGGGAATTTGTATCTTTAGCAGGTATCCCAGGTGAATCTTATCAAGAAAGTTGGAGAAACTCTGCCCTAGGTTAAAGAATGTGGGGATATTGAGGGGCTGGCCCAGGGTTTCTCTACCAGGCCAACCCTTGAAATTACCTGAGGAGTTAAAAAAAGTATATATGCTTTTCCCACCCTTGATGCTTTCAGCGCATATCCAGATAATTATAATTAATATGCACACATCCAGTCTACAAGCACAACTTATCACTTTTTCAAGCTGGCTTGATTCCCATGAATTGTAGAGGATAGTTTTTTAAAAACATTTTTTAAATTTTTAATTTTTGTGGGTACGTATATATATTTATTGGGTACATGAGATGTTTTGATACAGGCATGCATTGCATAACAGTCACATGCTGGAAATGGGGTATCCATCCCCTCAAGCATTTATCCTTTGTATTACAAACAATCCAATTATACTCTTTTAGTTATTTTAAAATGTTCAATTAAATTATTATTGACTACAGTCACCCTGTTGTGCTGTGGAATACTAGGTCTTATTCATTCATTCTGTTTGTTTTGTATCCCTTAACCATTGCCACCTTTCCCCTACCTCCCCACTACCCTTCTCAGTCTCTGGTAGACTTCCTTCCATTCTCTTTTGGTGAGGATAGTTTTGATTACCAAGTAGAAAGCATTTGAAAAGCATTTTTAGTGGTGTTTTAGGAGGGGAAGAAAGTGGATGGTCGTGTTTAATCTGCAAACTTTACTAGAAGTCACCTGCCTTAATTTTTTTAAAATTCTTTAGTTGGTGACCATGAAAAATTAACTCTAAGAGTAAATGTAGATAGATGGGCTGTGGGTTCAATTGGGAGTCTCTGTAGTTGTAGAAAAGCAATTCTTTTCTCTTCTGGAGCAGAAATCTGCTTGAGAAAAAATGATGGCATTTTCATGTCAATTTACAAATGACTTAGGCACTTTTGCCTGCTTTATCTGACTTAATTGTCCCAATGGAGGATTGTGATGTGGATTTTTTATTCTGTCACTTGATGAATGAGAAACCTGGCTCTGAAAGAAGTTAAGTAACCTACCCAACATCTCACAGCCTGTGTGTGGGTATGTGTGGGGGCAGCTCTTTGTCCCTGGTCCCAGTAAAGCAAGTAGACGTATGCCAGAAAATCAATAAAGGAACATTTGCCCAAGAGACGGGGGTGGCATTGACATGGGCCTCGTCTATGGGTGAAAAGCCAGCTAGGATTTGGACACAGAAGAGGAGGAAACAGTTATGACATGAATGTGCTTTCTTTTATTTATTTCCTGCTGCTGCCAGTAGCCCTCAGTGAGATGTTTCCTTGGAAGTCTCCCACCTCCCTGTCTCCCAGATGAACATGACCTAAACCAGCCTATGCTCTGTCGAGGCTAGAGCAAGGCCACTCTCCATAGTCCATGACTAAGGGCAGGGGAATTCAGGGCCACACAGCACATTTTCTTTTATGCAAAGCCTGCTGGCCTTTTGGGAACCGATCCTTGATGTCATTAGCACCAATAAGCGCAGCCACATGGACCTACCCACCCAGACCATAACGACAAAAACATAATCACCACTGCCATCTTGCAACTTCTCAGATGCTCCAGGAAGTTGGCAAGCTTTAGGAGAGGTGACTTCTTTTTCCCGTGGCTCATTTTTGGAGCCTGCATGAAACAGTTGACGGACACATGCTATATTTATTGAACGGGGACTCTAAGCAAGGCCCTGTGCTAATGCCTAACTGACCTACACCGAGGGACAAGTAGAGCCTTGAATCCTAACATGATTAGGACTGGATCATTTCAGCCTCTGCCTTGTACTCTTATTCACATGAGAACAACCACAACCATCCCAGCCAGAGAGGTCCTGGGGAGCAGCAATAGGTTCAGAGAAGAAAGAGCAACAGAAGCCGCAACACCCTTCACCAGGCCTGTGCTTAGAATTCGTGTATAATTTGTTTGCTGTTGTAGGGAAAAAGAAAACAAAAGTAGGGGGTGAAGTGTGAGTCGGAGCCACAGAGTCATCCAAGAATGGCTGGCTCCCTGGAAGGTTTCATTGCTTTGGCCTGCATTTCTTTGGCTGCCAACTTATTCGGATCCAGAGACGGCATGGAATTGCTGGCACTGGGATTCTCCTCCTTACCACACACTGGGAAATAATCCCAAACACTTGGAGCAATATGTGCAGCTGAGGTCTGGCTAGGTACGAGGGTGGAAGGAGCAGGAGGGTGCAGAGCAATGAAAGAATCAGTAGGAGGGAAAACACATTCTCTAATCTCTTCCACCAGCTGATCAAGGGCACAGGCAAGGGAAGCATGAAGATGAAGGGTAGGAAGGGAGAGTGAGAGAGGAGAAAATCCATGACAAGGAAACAAACCATAAGGAGAGAGGGAGAGATGGATGTGGCTCAGCTTTCATGCTTCTGGGGTGCTTGCACAGTGGTGCCAACACACATACACATGCACACACACATACAATGCACACATACACATGCGCACACATATATGTGCTCACACACGCAAGTACACGTGCACACACATGCACACACACATGCACACGTACATATACACATGCACGCACATGCATACACGCATCTCTGCCAGCTACCAGCCTATAAGTTAGCCAATAATTAATTTTTGGATTGTTCATCTTAACCATTCTCTTTTGAAGTATAATCACGATTAAAATACACTCTTTGCCTTTATGAGTCCCTTTCTTTAAAATACATTTACTGTGCTTGTACCACACTAATAATTTTATGATTACTTATTATTTTCCTCATAGCCACACTTTTGACCTCTAATTGAACATAAACATCTTTCATGGCAGAGGCACTATTGTTTCATTTCTTTCCAATTCTACGCTGAAGAACCATGCATGCTTTTCTTTTTCTTTTTTTTTTTAATTTGAGATGGAGTTTCACTCTTGTCACCCAGGCTGGAGTGCAGTGGCATGATCTCGGCTCACTGCAACCTCCGCCTCCCAGGTTCAAGTGATTCTTCCACCTCAGCCTCCTGAGCAGCTGGGATTACAGGCATGTGCCACCATGCCCAACAAATTTTTTTGTATTTTTTTTAGTTGAGATGGGGCTTCACCATGTTGGCCAGGCTGGTCTCGAGCTCCTACCTCAGGTAATCCACCCGCCTCGGTCTCCCAAAGTACTGGGATTACAGATGTGAGCCACTGCGCCCAGCCCATGCATGCTTTTCTGCATATGCTAGGTGCTTCATAAATGCATAATTGGCTATGTCCTTATAGGAAAGAAGGATTCCATGGCTTTCCTGGGCAGTGTCAGAGTGGCCGGACTTGGCAATGGGCCCAGCAACAGTTCTGCCTGCATGAGCCTTGCTTGGGTTCTGGAATGTTCAGCCTGCATTACAGTCACCTGGTCCCGTGAGGATCAGCTTCTTCTCTCATCAGGAACTTCCCTGGCCTGCTGTGGTTTGAAATCCTGCAGTATGGTTGCCCTTGAGATCTTTTTTTCCAGGATCACATTCTCAATGACACTATGTTCTCATCCAGTACTTCTGGTACTTCTGCTAATCTAACTTCCTTGGCTGGGTCCCAGTGAGGTCTTCTGTAACCCCATACTCTGAGCCAAGGAAAGTCATGTTACAGCAAAGTTCCTGCTAAACAAGAGTACTCAACTGCATGCTTTGAAGAGAATTTAAGAAAATTCTGTGGGCCTTTCAAGCTTGCCATATACTAAAACTTTTTTTTTCCACCAGCCCTACCCACATTGATTAATGAGATTCCCCATCTACTCAGAACCACATTCCAATCTCCTCCTGAACTCCTAAGGGAGAGGGAGCATACACCCAGTTGTAGTCATGCCTACCGGGAGTTACACACCAACGAATTTCTAAAGAAAGCCTAACAAAAAGGTAAATAAAGCAAGAGGATTCTCACAGACTCACTGCTGCAGGGCTTTAAAATCTCAGCCTCATCTATTGAACACTAGCCCAGGTAGGGACAAGGCCCCGTCTTGGTACGTCTACAGAGGGCATGGAGAGACTTAAGGCTTTTTGGTTCCGGGAAATGATAAATTGCAATGCTGAGGGGAGAAAGCCAAGTCAGCTGGCCTGGGACATGGCCTGGAGCTGAGCTTGGCATGTGTTAGTGTAGACACTGGATAGTGGCTGTAATAGGAACTTGGTCTTTCCCCCCAATAAGCCTTGTGAGGCTCTGTGCCTCTCTCAGAGGAGACACGCTGTGTGCCTGGCTTCTAGGAATCCTGCTGCGTTGTAGTGGCTGGAGGCCCTCCCACCTGGAGTCTGTGCTTCCTGGAGCCAAACAGCCAAGGACTAGCGCTTACTGAAGAGGACTGTGATAGGAACACCCGGGAATATTCAGAGTTCATTGTAAGCCTCCTGGAGAGTTAGAGTTTCTTGCTTCTTATGTGTGAATGTTTAATATGCTACCACAGCTTTAATCTATCACAATTCTTCCAAATTTTGGGGTACTTAAGAATTTCCCAAAGAGCTTGTGGAAAGAAGAGATTCCCTCCCAGAGATTCTGGCTCAGTAGGGCTGAAACACACCTGGGACTCTAATGCACAGAGTCTAAAGACTGCACAGTGAGAAACCCAACAGTTATCAATCCCAAGGGCAGAACCTGGTCTTCAGTGCTTTCCATCATCCTCACCACCACCACCATCACTATCACAACCACCACTATCATCATCACTATCATCACCACCACCATCACCATTGCCAGCATCATCACCATCACTACCACCACTACCACCACCGTCACTATCATCACCACCACCATCACTATCACAACTACTATCACATTATCACTATCAGCATCACCACCATCACCACAACCACCACCATCTCCATCACTACCACCACCACCTCCACTACCACCTCTTCCACCACTACCACTACTGCCACCACCACCATCACTATCATCACCACCATCACCACCTCCACCACCACCATCACTACCAGCACTAACCACCACCATCACCTCACCACCACCACCAACACCACCACAACAACAACAACTATCTGGGTATTTTTATTGTCCAGTGGCCCCAGGTTCAACTGACTGCAAAGCCAGAACATTTCTCACTAGACTGCAAGGGTTTCCAAAGACCCCAGTACCTGCAAGAAACATGTACAGGGCATGATTTCTGAGTACCTGAAATATGGTAGTAAGACTGGGGAACTGAAATTTTCATTTTATTTTATTTAACTAATTTGAATGTAAATTCAAATAGCTACATGAGTCCAGTGTCTACTGTATTGGACAGGGCAGAACTAGAAGGTGAGAGGAAGAGCCTCTACTCAACACCTGCTTGCAGATTGGGTCACTGCTTCAGTCAACCCCACTGGAAAATATCAAGTCTTAGTGTGGAGTCTGAGAGTTGAGAGAATCTGGACATATACTTAGAAAAGCATGGACAATAGGTGAGAATTGACTGCTTCTCCCACTCCTCCCCCGTCTACCAGAGTACTGACTCCCACAGTCACCAACCTACGTTCATTCATGGAGGCTCTATCCTGGGAAAGGTCATGCTGCCTTTTTCTGTAATTGTGCCACTAAGAATGGGAAAAATTGGGGGTGATGATAAAGCCCACTCTAGGGGCTGCTACAGCTAAATTGTCTGACTAGACTCCAGAACGATGTTGCAGTATTTAAGAATCTGGGCCCAGTAGCCAGGGATCCTGAGTTAAAGCTTGCCTTTGCTACTTGTCATCTCCTGCATAACCCTGGAAAATTACTTCACAAAATATTAGTTACTTCATCTGTAGAATGAGGATAACAAAAATTCCAACTTCATCAGGTTGCAAAAAGTCAGCAGTTCTCAAACTCTTTGGTCTTCTGATCTTTTTATATTCTTAAAAATGAGGACTGCCCCCAAAACCTGTTTTGTGGTGTAAATCTGTAAATGTATACTGTTTTAGAAATAAAAACATTAACTTAACAATAATAAAAACATTAACAACAATAATAAACCCATCCTACATTAACATAACATATTTTTGTGAAAAATTACCATATTTTCCAAAACAAAAAGTAATTAGTGATAAGTGTGACATCGTGTTACATTTTTGTAGCTCTCGTCAATGTCTGGCATAATAGCAGACAGCTAGGTTCCCATCTCTGCTTCAGCGTTCCATCTGTTGCAATATGTTGTTTTGGTTGAAGTATATGTTGAAAATCTGGCTTCATGCAGGTATGTAATTGAAAAAAAAAGAGTACTTTCATAGCCTTTGCAGATAATTTTGGGTAATCAGGGCACAGGAGACAGGGAGTTTGAGTGAGATACTTCATAAAACTTGAAAAGTGGGCATAATTAAAGGTTAGTTACAATGTAGAATCTGAAGCCATATCAGTAAACTTTTCATACTTCATTACACTAAAATCTATTGGTCTATCATGCACTATGAGTGTATATTTACCTAGGCATAATTTTGTAATACCATGCATCAGTCATTTGGAAAATACTGGTTCATTGAGTTATGCTTGATTTTCCAAATGTTATCATATTTTTATTATGATACACATCACATTTGTTAATATCACCACTAACATCATCAGAATAAGTTTTTTTAAATTGTATTTTATTTTTTAACTTTTATTTTAGATTCAGGGGTATATGTGCAAAGTTTGTTATATAGGTAACTTGTGTGTCAAAGGGGTTTGGTACAGATTATTTCATCACCCAGGTAATAAGCATAGTGTCTGACAGGTATTTTTCAATCCTCACCCTCCTCCCACCCTCCACCCTCATGTAGGCCCCAGTATCTGTCGTTTCCTTCTTTGTATTCATGTGCATTTGGTGTTTGGCTCCCCCTTATAAGTAAGAACATGTGGTATTTGGTTTTCTATTCTTACATTAGCTCACTTAGGATAATGACCTCCAGCTCCATCCATGTTGCTGCAAAAGACATGATTTTGTTCTCTTTTATGGCTGTGTGGTGTTCCATGGTGTATATATACCACGTTTTCTTTATCCAGTCAACTGTTGATGGGCATTTTGGTTAATTCCATGTCCTAGCTATTGTGAATAGTGCTGTAATGAACATACACACGCATATGTCTTTATGGTAGAACAATTTATATTCCTTTGGGTATATACCCAATAATGGGTTGCTGGGTTGAATGGTAGTTCTTAGTTCTTTGAGAAATCACCAGACTGCTTTTCACAGTGGCTGAACTAATTTACAGTCAGACCAGCAGTGTATAAGCACTCCCTTTTCTCCACAACCTTGCTATCATCTGTAATTTTTTGACTTTTTAGTAATAGCCATTCTGGCTGGTGTGTGATGGTATCTCATTGTGGTTTTGATTTGCATTTCTGTAGTGATCAGTGATGTTGAGGTTTCTTTCATGTACTTGTTAGACATGTGCATCTTCTTTTGAAAAGTGTCTGTTCATGTCCTTTGCCCAATTTTTAATAGGGTCGTTTTTCTCTTGTAAATTTGTTTGTTTCTTATAGATGCTGGGTACTAGACCTTTGTGAGATGCATAGTTTACAAAATTTTCTCTCATTCTATAGGTTGTCTGTTACTCTGTTGATAATTTCTTTTGTTATGCAGGAACTGTTTAGTTTAAGTAGATCCCATTAGTCAATTTTCACTTTTGTTGAAATTGCTTTTGGCATATTTGTCATGAAATCTTTGCCCATTTCTATGTCCAGAATGATATTGCCTAGGTTATTGTTCAGAGTTTTTAGAGTTTAGTTTTGGTTTTTACATTTAAGTCTTTATCCGTTTTGAGTTTATTTTTGTATATGGTGTAAGGAAGGGGTTCAGTTTTGATCTTCTGCATATGGCTAGCCAGTTATCTTAGTGCCATTTATTGTATAGGGAGTTCTTTCCTCATTGCTTGTCTTTGTCTGCTTTGTCAAAGATCAGACGGTTGTAGGTGTGTGGCCTTATTTCTGGGCTGTTTATTCTTTTCTACTGGTCTGTGCATCTGTTTTTGTACCAGTACCATGCTGTTTTGGTTTCTGTAGCCCTATAGTTTGAAGTCAGCTAGTGTGATGCCTTCTGCTTTTATCTTTCTGCTTAGGACTACTATGGCTATAAGGGCTAATTTTGGTTCCAGATTAATTTTAAAATAGTTCTTTTCTAGTCCTGTGAGCAATGTCATTGGTAGTTTGACAGGAATAGCATTCAATCCGTAGATTGCTTTGGGTAGTATGGCCATTTTAACAATATTGATTCTTCCAATCCATGAACATGGAATGTTTTTTCTATTTGTTTGTGTCATCTCTGATTTCTTTCAGCAGTGTTTCATAATTCTAATGCTAGAGATCTTTCACCTCCCTGGTTAGCTGTATTCTTAGGTATTTTAATATTTTTGTGACTCTTGTGAGTGAGATCACATTCTTGATTTGGTTTCAGCTTGGATGTTATTAGTGTATAGAAATGCTACTGATTTTTGTACATTGATTTCATATCCTGAATCTTTGCTGAAGTTGTTTATCAGATCTAGGAGCTTTTGGGCAGAGACTATGGGATTTTCTAGGTATAGAATCATATTATCTGCAATGATATGGAAGAGAGGAGATAGTTTGACCTCCTCTTCCTATTTTGGTGCTTCAGAAAAAGTTTTTAAGAGTCAGACATCTTCTAGGACAATAGTGTTTGCAATTCTCTTGTAACCCAAAGAATTTCAAGTTTATCCAAAGCACAAAACAAAGTGGAAGATGACAAGGAATGGCATCAGTTTTTTTGTTTCTGGTTGTCTTTCTAGTAGCTAGTTTTAGCATATGTTTACATTTTGAAAAACCAGATGAAAAAATGTCTATTCTTTATTCAATAATCCAGGGCATTGAATTACCTTCTTCTGTAATTTTTATACATTGCAGACCTCAAGAATTTATGAATAATAATCACATTCATTATAGAGGATATCTTAGCTTGTAGTTAGAATACTTTTGATTTTCATGTAGAAAAAGAAGTAAGATGGTTTGTTTGGGAGCCAGGTGGGTACCAATGTCCCAAAACTTTAGACTTATTTCAGGATTATTTCACTTATGTAGTACTGCATAACAAACTGTCTCAAAACTAAGTTGCTTGAAACAAACCAATCATTTATCATCCCTCGTGACTTCTGTAGGTCAGGGATTTGAGAATTGCTCAGCTGGGCAGTTCTGGCTAAGGGACTGCTTGAGACTGCAGTCAGATGCTGGCTGGTGGCAGGAGGCCTCAGCTCCTTACCATGTGGACTTCTCCATAAGACTCATTGAGTTTTTTTTTTTTTTTTTTTAAACGAAGTTTCGCTCTTGTTGCTCAGGCTGGAGTGCAATGGTGTGATCCTGGCTCACTGCAACCTCTGCCTCCCAGGTTTAAGCGATTCTCCTGCCTCAGCCTCCCAAGTAGCTGGGATTACAGGCACCTGCCACCATGCCTGGCTAATTTTTGTATATTTAGTGGAGACGGGGTTTCACCATGTTGACCAGGCTGGTCTTGAACTTCTGACCTCAGGTGATCCACCCACCTTGACCTCCCAAAGTGCTAGGATTACGGGTGTAGGCCACCGTGCCCAGCCCCTGAGTGTCTTAATATGTGGTGTCTGGCTTCCTCCAGAGCAAGTGATCCAATATAGGGAAATGTGGAAGTCACAATGTCTTCTGTGGCATAGCCTCAGAAGTACACAGCATCATGTCTGCAATATCCTAGTGGTTATAAAGGTCGGACCTTTCAATGCAGGGGAGAGTTCACAAAAATATTGAAAATGAGTAGAAGAGAATCACAGGGAGCCATCTTGGAGGCTGACTACCTTCGAGACTTGTTTTTGGTTTAGGTTTGCTTTTCTCCCTGCAGAGTTTTTATCTAGGCTCCATTATTTAGAAACTTACAGAATACCTGATCCACAAGCATGGACAATTTAGTAACTGACTATAGTGAAGGCAATGTTGGAGTGGGATCATGACAATGGGATCCACTTTTGTATTACATGCTACACCATCCTGAAGCAGCTGGTATCTTGGAAAGGTAGAAGCATCTTCTAAAATAGCAGCTGATGCTCCTGCTCAGAAGAAATACTCTAATGGTAGGGTGCCATCCTTTAGTCTGCGGTGTATGTATTAGATAATAGACCTCTATATAATACTGTGTCTTCAGTAGAAAAACAAACAGGTCTCAGAACCAAGGGGTGGAAGCAGGAGTAGCCCCTCTGGTGGATTTTGTGCTTTCTACCCCTGTAAGTCTGATCTCTGCAGGGTTGAATGCCCTGGTCCCCAAAGAGAGATAGTACTTTTGCCAGGGGCACACAGCAAGGTTTCCACCGAACTATAAATTACAGTTATGGCCAAATTCCAGTAGGCAAGAAGAAAGCTGTTATACTGACAGGTGTAATTGACCATGAGTGTAGGTCCTCTGAGAAGCAGACCCCAAGATGGGATTAAACATGTGTGGATTTTACTGGAGCAAAGACCTGTGAAAGAAAATGTGTGGTAGACTCGTTAGAATGGGAGAATGGCCAGACTGTGTTGTAAATCTGACGCTGAGAGAGGTGGAGAGGGAAGACAGGTTGGATGGGAGGGCCCTAGACTGCAATGCAATGCAAGGAAGTTTCAAGAAGGGCCTTGGGGAGTCCTAAACCTGAAGCAAATCATTAGGGGAGTCCCATGTCTCCCAGAAAGACCCACCATCCTATCCCTGCTGTGCCCAGACACCGACCTAGAGCTGCCTGTGGGAAGTGCAGCCTCAGATTTCAGAGCCAGTAGCTAGGATCCTTGGTCAGTTACACTCCCTGTACTTGGAGTTCTGCTGGATGCTTCCTCACTGCTGCAACACTGATCCTGATCATTAGGAGGAGGCAGGACTGCTTTTATACAAGGAGGCATTGAGACTGCATGTGTATCCTTCTGGTATACTTCCTCGCCCCATCAGAGAAACAGAACCAATAGGATATTATATGTAGATATATGACAGGGGGTTTATTACAGGAATTGGCTCACACAATTATGGAGGCTGAGAAATTCCATGATACTCGGTCTGCAAACTGGAGGCACAGGGAAGCCAGTGGTGTTGTCCAGTCACCTGAAGGCCTAAGAACCAGGGAAGCTGATGATATAGCTCTCAGTCAGAGGTTGAAGGCTGGAGTACCTGGAGTTCTGATGTCCAAGGGCGGAAGAAGATGGGAATCATAGTTCAGGGAGAGAGAGAAAGAAAGCGAGTGAGAAAATGTTCCTTTCCTCTGCCCTTTTTTATTCCTATCTGGGCTCTCAACTGTCCACACTGAGTGAGGGCAGATCAGTGGACTAAGGTCCAGTGATTCCAATGCCATTCTCCTCTGGAAGCACCCTCACATGTCTACCGAGAAATATGCTCTACCAGCTGTCTGAGTATCCTTAAACCAGTCAAGTCAACACCTAAAATGAACCATCACAATGTGCGATGGTTCAGTACAGTCCTTTGTATGTCTGTATAGGATCGTAGGAACGTGAAGAAAAACACAGGAGGATACAAATTAACTTGGAAATGGTGCGGCAGATAATGTTGATTTGTTGACCCAACCCCATTCCCATTCCTCTTTCCCCTTGCCATTTTGCAGCCAGAGATGGCCATGTGACTCTGTCCTGGTTTATAAAACCTAAGTAGAATTCTGCTGGTTGCCCTGTCTCTGTTCCTCCTGCTTCCTATTGGGATGTGGGCTTGATGCAGCAGCCATCTTGGGACCATGAAGGAGAGGCCAAAAGAATTGCCAGCAGCAAAGTAACTCCACTGCTTCTTATGAGGAGAAAACTAAATCCCTCTGGTTTCACTCACAGTCAAAGTGTGTCCTATGATACACACAGGGTGTCGTGGGGTATGCATGTGCCTGTAGTGGGAGGGGTCAATTGAGACATAGAAAAGCAAATATAAGACCACTTAAAAATCATGTATATCATTACGTGTAAGCATTTACACACATAGTTCTGTAAATGTTTTGATATGTATATTAACAAACAATAAATATTTAAATTATAAGACTATCAATTTTATCTGTATTACACTTTATTGGCATAATATTGCATATATATTTTAAAAATCATTTCTTTAATTATGCCCCTTTTCTTATTATACCTTAAGTTCTAGGGTACATGTGCACAACGTGCAGGTTTGATACATAGGTATACATGTGCCATGGTGGTTTGCTGCACCCATCAACTCATCATTTACATTAGGTATTTCTCCTAATGCTATCCTTCCCCCAGCCGCCCACCTCCTGACAGGCCCTGGTGTGATGTTCCCCGCCCTGTGTCCAAGTGATCTCATTGTTCAATTCCCACCTATAAGTGAGAACATGAGGTGTCTGGTTTTCTGTCCTTGTGACAGTTTGCTCATAATAATGGTTTCCAGCTTCGTGTATGTTCCTGCAAAGGACATGAACTCATCCTTTTTTTATGGCTGCATAGTATTCCATGGTGTATATGTGCCACAGTTTCTTAATCCAGTCTATCATTGATGGACATTTGGGTTGGTTCCAAGTCTTTGCTATGGTGAATGTGAATAGTGCCACAATAAACATACATGTGCATCTGTCTTTATAGTAGCATGATTTAGTTCTGCCTTCATTTCATTATTTAACCCAGTATTCATTCAGGAGCAAGTTGTCCAGTTTCCATGTAGTTGTGAGGTTTTGAGTGAGTTTCTTAATCCTGAGTTCTAATTTGATTGCACTGTGGTCTGAGAGACAGTTTGTTGTGATTTCTGTTCTTTTACATTTGCTGAGGAGTGCTTTACTTCCAATTATGTGCTCAATTTTAGAATAAGTGTGATGTGGTGCTGAGAAGAATGTACATTCTGTTGATTTGGGGTGCAGAGTTCTGCAGAGGTCTATTAGGTCTGCTAGTTGCAGAGCTGAGTTCAGGTCCTGGATATCCTTGTTAACCTTCTATTTCATTGATCTGTCTAATATTGAGAGTGGGATGTTAAAATCTCCCATTATTATTGTGTGGGAGCCTAAGTCTCTTTCGTAGGTCTCTAAAGACTTGCTTTATGAATCTGGGTGCTCCTATATTAGGTGTATATATATTTAGGATAGTTAGCTCTTCTTGTTGTATTGAACCCTTTACCATTATGTAATGGCCTTCTTTGTCACTTTTGATCTTTGTTGGTTTAAAGTCTGTTTTATCAGACTAGGATTGCAACCCCTGCTTTTTTTTTCTTTCTATTTGCTTGGTAGATCTTCCTCCATCCCTTTATTTTGAGCCTATGTGTGTCTTTGCATGTGAGATGGGTCTCCTGAATACAGCACACTGATGGGTCTTGACTCTTTATCCAATTTGCCAGTCTGTGTCTTTTAATTGGAGCATTTAACCCATTTACATTTAAGGTTAAGATTGTTATGTGTGAATTTGATCCTGTCATTATGATGTTTGCTGGTTATTTTGCCTGTTAATAGATGCAGTTTCTTCATAGCATTGATGGTCTTTACAATTTGGCATGTTTTTGCAGTGGTTGATACTGGTTGTTTCTTTCCATGTTTAGTGCTTCCTTTAGGAGCTCTTGTAGGGCAGGCCTGGTGGTGACAAAATCTCTCAGCATTTGCTTGTCTATAAAGGATTTTATTTCTCCTTCAATTATGAAGCTTAGTTTCGCTGGATATGAAATTCTGGGTTGAAAATTCTTTTCTTTAAGAATGCTAAATATTAGCACCTACTCTCTTCTGGTTTGTAGGGTTTCTGCCTTGAGATCTGCTGTTTGTCTGATAGGCTTCCCTTTGTGGGTAACCTGACCTTTCTCTCTGGCTGCCCTTAACACTTTTTCCTTCATTTCAACCTTGGTGAATCTGACAAATACGTGTCTTGGGGTTGCACTTCTTGAGGAGTATCGTTGTGGTGTTCTCTGTATTTCCCAAATTAGAATGCTGGCCTGCCTTGCTAAGTTGGGGAAGTTCTCCTGGATAATATCCTGAAGAGTGTTTTCCAACTTGATTCCATTCTCCCCATCACTTTCAGGTACACCAATCAAACGTAGATTTGGTCTTCTCACATAGTCCCATATTTCTTGGAGGCTTTGTTCATTTGTTTTTACTCTTTTTTCTCTAAATTTCTCTTCTCGCTTTATTTCATTAATTTGATCTTCAATCACTGATACCCTTTCTTCCACTTGACTGAATCAGCTATTGAAGCTTGTGCATGAGTCTTGAAGTTCTCGTGCCATGGTTTTCAGCTCCATCAGGTCATTTAAGGTCTTCTTTACACTGTTTATTCTCGTTAGCCATTTGTCTAATCTTTTTTCCAGGTTTTTAGCTTCCTTGCAATAGGTTCGAACATCCTCCTTTAGCTCAGAGAAGTTTGTTATTACCGACCTTCTGAAGCCTACTTCTGCCAACTCATCAAAGTCATTCTCTGTCCAGCTTTGTTCCATTGCTGGTGAGGAGCTGCAATCCTTTGGAGGAGAAGAGGTGCTCTGATATTTAGAATGTTCAGCTTTTCTGCTCTGGTTTCTCCCCATCTTTGTGGTTGTCTCTGCCTTTGGTCTTTGATGTTGGTGATCTACAGATGGGGTTTTGGTGTAGATGACCTTTTTGTTTATGTTGATGCTATTCCTTTCTGTTTTGTTAGTTTTCCTTCTAATAGTCAGGTCCCTCAGGTGCAGGTGTGTTGGAGTTTGCTGGAGGTTCACTCCAGACCCTGTTTGCCTGGGTATCACCAGCGGAAGCTGCAGAACAGCAAATATTGCTGCCTGATCCTTCCTCTGGAAGCTTCATCCCAGAGGGGCAGCCACCTATATGAAGTGTCTGTCAGCTGCTACTGGGAGGTATCTCCCAGTTAGGCTACATGGGGGTCAGGGACCCACTTGAGGAGGCAGTCTGTCCGTTGTCAGAGCTCAAATGCCGTGCTGGGAGAACCACTGCTCTCTTTAGAGCTGTCAGACAGGGATGTTAAAGTTAGCAGAAGTTGTCTGCTGCCTTTTGTTCAGCTATGCTGTGCCCACAGAGGTGGAGTCTGGAGGCAGTGGGCCTTGTTGAACTGCAGTGGGCTCCACCCATTTCGAGTTTCCTGGCTGCTTTGTTTACCTACTCAAGTCTCTGCAATGGCGGACACCCCTTCCCCAGCCAGGCTGCTGCCTTGCAGTTTTATCTCAGACTGCTGTGCTAGCAGTGAGCAAGGCTCCGTGGGTGTGGGACCCATGGAGCCAGGCACGGGAGAGAACCTCCTTGTCTGCCAGTTGCTAAGACCTTGGGAGAAGTGTAGTATTTTGGCAGGAGTGTCCTGTTTTTCCAGGTCCTGTTTTCTTGGCTTTTCCTAGCCAAGGGAAATCTGTCACGGCTTCCCGTGGCTCGGAAAGGGAAATCCCTCAACCCCTTGCACTTCCTGGGTGAGGCTATGCCCCACCCTGCTTCAACTTGCCCTCTGTGGGCTGCACCCACTGTCCAACCGGTTCCAATGAGATGAACCAGGTACCTCAGTTGGAAATGCAGAAATCACCCGTCTTCTGCATTGATCATGCTGGGAACTGCAGACCGGAGCTGTTCCTATTTGGCCATCTTGGAACATCCCCAATTATGCTCCATTTTAACATTTTTAATTGTGTATACTTTTTTCTGTGCCAGGTGTTAATTTAGTTATCTTTTAAGAAAAACTTAGATTTTCTTGACATCTATTGTTTATTTTCTAACTCATTGAATCCTTACTTACCTTTGTCATTTCTTTCATTCTGCTTTCCTTGGGTTACCCTGTTCATTTTTTTTAACTCCTGGAGTTGAATATTCAATCATAAATTTTGAGCTTTTATTATTTCTTTGAATGTCATAACTCCTGGTCAAAACACAAATTTTGGTCTAACGCAGTCGGTGATGAGCTCCCACGGTCTGCCCAGCCCTTGTTCTTAATCAGGAGGTGAATTAAAGTCTTCATCTTCCGTGTATGTGGAAGAGGACTAGGCAGAGGAGAAATGGCAGGCAGTGGAGGCAGAGAGTGGGTCCCCAGCCAGTTCCTGGACTCAGAAACCACCCATCAATATTCAAGCCAGAGTAGACGATCACCACCAGGTGGCGCCCAACCTCAACAGGGGCTGGGATGAGTTTTGAATTTGAACCTGAAACTAGACCTCCAAGAACTCTGTCCATGTGCTTTTATTTTTCCTCTTCATTTTCCTTTTTTCTTTTATTATTTTGTTTGTTTTCATTACAACACTCCTTTATCTCCTTCTATTGGCTTGAAAGTATTCCTTCTATTTCAAATATTTTACTAGTTACAGTAAAAATCCTATCATGCATACTTTACTGGTCAATATTTCTTTGTTTCCCCTCCCCAGTATACAAAGATTTAAAACTGCCCCTTCAATCTTCCATGTTATGTTTCCTTAGTATTTTAGTTTTGCTTGCTTTTGGCTCTTCCGGATTAGATGATCTTGCTGTTTTAAATCAATGCTTTTGATTGACCTGTCTGCTCATTATTTCTTCTTGCTTCACACCCTGTTTTGAGTTCAATTATATTTTTTCTGAAGTACATCAGATTAGTAGTTTTTTCAGCAATAGATGTCAATGGTAAATTTTTTTAGCTTTAGTTTTTGAAAATATTTTTAGTTTAGTTGGGTATAAGAGAAACTCTTCTATTGTTGCTAATAATAATTCTCTGGTCAGCCTAATTGTCATTTCTTTTTAGGTGTCATATCTTTTTTCAGGTGCTTTTTTATTTTTAATTTTTGTAGATACATAGTAAGTGCATATATTTATGGGATACATGACATGTTTTGATACAGGCATGCAATGTGAAATAAGCACATCAGGAAGAATGGGGTATCCATCCCCTCAAGCTTTTATCCATTGAATTGCAAGCTATCCAATTACTCTCTAAGTTATTTTAAAATGTCCAATTACATTATTGCTGACTATAGTCACCCAGTTGTGCTATGAAATAGTAGGTCTTATTTATTCTTTCTAATTTTTTTGTACACATTAACCATCCCCACCTCCCCGACAGCCCCCAATACCCTTCTTAGCTTCTGGTAACCATCCTTCTATTCTCTATGTCCATGAGTTCAGTTGCTTTGATTTTTAGATCACACAAATAAGTGAGAACATGTGATGTTTGTCTTTCTGTGCCTGTCTTATTTCAGGTGCTTTTAAGAGTTTATTTCTTGTTGAAAAATTTGGCTCCAACATATGTAGTTTTGTGAGCGTTTTGTTGGTTTTGTTTTGTTTTGTTTTATCCTACTTGGAATTCAGGGGCTTTCTTCAATTCTGAAAAATTCCCAGCCATTATTTCTTTGAGTTGTTTCTAACCCCCTTCCCTCCATTCTCTTCTAGAATTTATAGTTCAATCAGGTTGGAATTTGTCAGTCGACCCTCTATGGCTCTCAAACTCTCTTTAAGATTTTCTATGTTATTATCTTTCTGTGTTTCATACTGGATGATTTTCTCAAATCAATCTACCAGCTCACTAGTTCTTTTTAAGTGCATTTAATCTGCTATTTAATTTGAGTTTAAAATTTGAATGATTACATTTTTCTGTTAAAAAAGTTCAATTTGATTATCTTTAAATCCTTTGCTTGCTTTTTAAGAATCCTATCATTTTGATGTGTTTATTATGTCTTCTTGAAACATACTTGTTTTGCAGCATCTTTGAGATTATTTCATTATTTCTAGCTTTCAGCCTCATTATTTTTCCATGTGTTGTATCAGCTGATGCTCCTCGCTGATACTTTTTTATCATATGGTTAGTAATTATTTACTATAAGCTTTTTCTCCTTCTAGTGAGAGTCCTGTATACTCTGGGTTACAGATAACTCCTTACGGAGCAGTTTGATATCACTTCTCTCTAGATTCCTGTGGCTCCACTGGTTATGGGCCAGTAATGATGTTAATATCTTGCTTGAGATTCTTATAACATGTAGATAGCTTAAATTCATACTCCACACCCAGGTTAGGTTTGGGGCTTTTCACAGGTTGTATATATTTTTTCCCACCCACAGTCCAGAAAAGATAGCTTGCTTCCTGTCATCCCCAGAGAGTAAACAAAGTTCTAGTTACCCTTTCAGGTCCTGGAAGTATTTTTGAGAGTCCCAGTTTTAAACAGAGGTATAAGTTCCAGCCCGAGCAGCCTCCAGGCCAAATTTACTGTAGGGCCCGTATCCAGGCCTGATTCTTTCCTGGTCCTTCTTGTGTTAGTTGAAGCTTATGTCTCTGAGTTTAAATTTTCTTTTTGTGTCTGGCACCTGGGAATTATCTTGGCTTTCTTTCAAGCTATGTGTTTTAGCTTTTTAACATATTTATCCAGTATTTACATGTGTTTGAGTGGGAGGAAGTCTTTGTTGAGTCAGGCTGCCATGCCTGCAGCTTTGGAGGCCTTTTGCATGCAGAAATTGGTCATGCATCTCTCTCTTAAATGAGTCTGGCCATGTTCCCTTTACCCCCACTGACCTCATACCTCAAGGAAATTTGACAAGCCAGAAGCATAAATTGCATACCTGAGCTGAGCTTCCCCTTCTATTTTATTTACATCATTTCTCAAAAATAATCACAGAAGGATGGAGCTGGGTGAGGCCTTATAATCCTCTAGTCTGATACCCTCTTTAATCAGCTGAGGGACCAGGGACTAGCTGGGCCCCTGGATTTTGGATTCTCCATCTGAAACACTTTCAAATTCATTATCTTGAGTAGAGCATAGGAAAAGGAACACTGGATTTTGAATCAGAAAACCAAGAATTGCATCCCAAGTTTGCCTTTTACCTGCTGTTTGATCTTGGGCAACCCTTTTGAGATCTAGTGAGTTATCTGTCAAATGGAGGCAGGCTGCATGGAATTTTTGATTCAGCAGATGTGACAGTTTCTGATATGCAATAGGAATTAATGTTTTCTTTCTTATCATTAAGATCTCTCATACCCACTCTTGGAAACATCTTTGAAGCTGTTCATTCTCACAGAATCTGCCTGGAAAGAACTCACAAAGTACCTGGAGACTTACTAAATCAGAAGGTGTAAAGTTGGGAAACAGAAGGTTATTTTCCATTTCCCTTCTTTCCAACCAAATACTGAAACTTTGTTCCCAAAGAGTAAGGTATGTCTGCTTTAAAGAGTTACACAAAGGCCATAAAATTGCAAGTGGAGCCATTGCAAACTCACAATGTTTTTTATTCTAGCTTCATGTTCATTGACCTATGGCTTTCTTATGGGAGTCATGGGTGAATTCTAGACCAGACTGTTGGCAAACTTACTCTGTAAAGGGCCAGATAGCAAATATTTTAGGCTTTGAGGTCCACAAATGGTCCCTATCATAGTCTTTGTTTTGTTTACAGCCTTGCAAATATATAAGAGACATTCTCGTTCATGACTATACAAAAGGAAAGCTGTGGGCTGGATTTGGCTCACAGGTCTGGCTGCAGCTGTAATTTTCTGAGCCCATTCTAGACAGACACAGCCTTCTGACTACGTCCATGAAGACTTTCCTGACTTCAGCAATATCATTCAGTGCTTAGGGGCTCTTAGCCTAATTACCCTACCATATTTGTTCAGGAATGACAGCCTCCCTGATCTGCTGCCCCTGCCCCCAGCTCCTGACCTTTCAGCCTAGTCCTAAAAGAAAAAAGGTGGCCCTCAGCACATGGTTACTTACGGGGTTTCCACCCACCCAGTGCTTTTACCTTTTAATCAGAAAGTGACTTCCTAGGGGGCTAAATCAATGCTTCACAACATTTACTATGTCGGGCACATTTGGAAAGTGGTGGTAGTTTGTACAGCTCAGGGTTATGTGGGGAGGTGAGCAGAAGAGGGTTGAACAGATGCAAATGCTCATGACCAGAGGCTACAGGGTTTAGGGACTCCATCTTCCCCTGGAGGGTGGGTGGGATCAATGTCTCAGCAAACCTCTTAGGAACAGAGCATAGTAGCTGTATGTGTGATAACCATTGGAGTCAGTGCCAACTTTGCTTTTTGTTAACAATATGACCTTTGTCAAGATTTTTAACCTCCTATGTCTTAAGTTCCTCCTCTGTAAAGTGGGAATACTAATAAAAGTAGCCATCTTACAATGTTTATTTCACATATCAAAATGTGCATGTAATATACATACATATATATAATATGCATGAGAGCATCCTAAGCAAGATGCTTAGTTATGAATACTAAGACATAGAATGTATTCTCTTCCTGTTTTTAGTTAAACAGTTATTTTGCATTAAGTGAATCTTCTTTATTGAAGAAAGTCCCAGGAATGAATAATTTCTAACGTCAAATTGAGACCAATTTTTTTGTCAGAAAGATTTGTTAAAAAAATTTCCTTACAGGTTTAAGCTTACATTTTGTGTGTCTATTTTTGTAGCTGAAACACGCAAGGCCAAGGAGCACCTGCCTTCTCTACCCAGAGGACACTGAGATGAGTTAGGAATCTGCAGTTCTTTCAGGCCAGAGTCCCTGCTCTCTAGACAATGTACTACAGGAATTTCTAGGTCCCAGCAGTTCCTCAAGAGTTAATATAGGGTAAGAAGCAGAAAGCATGAGATAATCTTCCAAAGTTTGGCATGTGGTATGAGTTTGGTACAAATTTGATAAAAGTTTTGAATTAAATAAAACATTGGGTTGAGCAGAGTGTCCTTAGTGGCAGTGATCACGTCATTGATAACCACAGTTTGCTGATGGAGCTGTGGTTAAACCTTCTGTGGATAATCAATATTTGGCTATGCCTGGGAGTGCATCCTCTCTCTATCCCCATGGCAGCTGACCCTTCCAGGAGTCCCGTGATACAATGCAGGGAATGGCAGTAAGAGAGCAATAATGTCAGGAAATGAGAGATCACTTTACCAGTGGAAACCACAGGAATCCTGGGCAGGCAGAAAGTAATCATGAAAACTGCTTTTTGGCAACGTGACATGGGTCAGCTCTCTTGGCCTCATGAAGAGCGTCTGCGATTTATTGTGGCTTTAATCACATTAAACCTCTGTGGTTATGGGATAGCTGCATCACAAGGAGTTTGAAGTACAATTTTGCTTTACTGTAGTAATCAGTTTATACCTAGCATTTTGTGAGGGTGAAGGAAAGTGGACAATAAGGTTTCTTCACGTAAGATCCTAAAATTGGCTGGTAGGTCAGAGTTTGCACACATATAACACTTAAAGACAAAAGTGAAACATCTCAGAAGCCAGGAAGCCCAGGCTACAGGTCCTCCAAATCGCTTTAATAAAACAACAACCAAAAGGATCTGTGATAGAGATGGCTTAGGAAACTCCAAATACGATATTCTCATTTGGAAAGTCACAAAGACATGGCCATGAAAAAGAGTCTGAAAAAGCCTGCAGTAAAGAATATGGTGTAGCTTTGTTTAGCCCTGAGTTCCACAAACATAATTGACCTTGGCACCCTGACTCTACCCACTGCCTAGTGATCTGGAGTTCCTTGAGTTTTCGGTTGAAAGCATCAGCAACCAGCTCTAGCTAAAAAGAGCAAAAGCAAATTTTCTGGAAGCATATTGGGAGCTTATAGAACTGTTAGGAATACTGGAGAACCAAGCTGCCTCCCATGAGGTTGACCTCATAGCTGACTTGACTTCACCTCATTACTTACAACTAGATCATTGTGAGGGCCAGAGGGGGCCTCAGATATCAGCCAGGGGGACCTTGTGAGTTCACGATGAGGAAGCTGAAACGGACAGAGAAGCAATGGCTTAATCCAATCAGCTGGCCGGTCATGGGAACATGTGATTGCTATTATTTCCTCTACGCTACCTCCTCTCTTTTATTCTGATCTTTTCTTTGAGGGGGCAGGGGGTGATCCTTAAAAGCACAGCATTCCTATTATTCATGAAGAGATGGAACCCACATCCTGAGTGACTACTTGGCAATCATGAGCTTTTCTTTTTTTTAAACTTTTATTTTAGGTTCAGGGGTACATGTGAAGGTTTGTTACATAGGTGAACTTGTGTCATGAGGGTTTGTTGTACAGATTATTTCATCACTGAGGTATTAAGCCCAGTACCAAATAGTTATCTTTTCTGCTCCTCTCCCTCCTCCCACCCTCCACCCTCAAGTAGACCTCAGTGCCTGTTGTTTCCTTCTTTGTGTTTATGAGTTCTCATCGTTTAGCTCCCACTTATAAGTGAGAATGATCATGAGCTTTTTGCAGACATAGTTATTTCTACCTCAACTGAACTCGATAGGCAATCTTATATTTACAAAGTGACAAAATATATGAGCTAATGTCTTTTCTACTTATTTCTAAAAATGAAATGATTTTGAGGTGGCTTAACATATCCCTATTAAAGCAAATACTTTTGTCATAGTACTTATAACACTTTACCACTGTATTTATTTATTTGTTTTTAGACAGAGCCTCGCTCTGTCACCCAGGCTGGAATGCAGTGGTGTGATCTCAGTTCACTGCAACTTCCACCTCCCAGGTTCAAGCAATTCTTGTGTCTCAGCCTCCCGAGTAGTTGGGATTACAGGTGCGTGTAAATTAGCATGCCTGGCTAATTTTTTTTTTGTATTTTTAGTAGAGACAGGGGTTCTCCATGTTGGCCAGGCTGGTCTTGAACTACTGGCCTCAAGTGATCCACCCACCTCAGCCTCCCAAAGTGCTGAGATTACAGGCATGAACCACCGCACCCGGACCACTTTACCACTTTATTGCCCTTATTTGGTTCATCTTTGCCTTCTCCATCAGTCTGTAAATATAATGACAGGAGGAGTCATGTCTATATCTTAACCACTGGACATAGTTGGTACTTAATAAATGTTGAACAAAAAAAAGAAAGACACTTGAATAATAGCTAGTTAGTAAAAGAAGTAATCCAAAGAGAATATTGGTGCTATATATAAAATGAATCCTATTTTTCAGTGGATGTGGACAACTGGCAGTCTTGAGTTTAAAAATCCCAGGTCTGGCCGGGTGCAGTGGCTCACGCCTGTAATCCCAGCAATTTGGGAGGCCGAGGCAGGCGGATCACCTGAGGTCGGGAGTTTGAGACCAACCTGACCAACATGGAGAAACCCCGTCTCTACTAAAAATACCAAATTAGCTGGGCATAGTATGCATGCCTGTAATCCCAGCTACTCAGGAGGCTGAGGCAGGAGAATTGCTTGAACCTGGGAGGCGGAGGTTGCGGTGAGCCGAGATTGCGCCATTGCACTCCAGCCCAGGCAACAAGAGTGAAACTCCGTCTCAAAAAAAAAAAAAAAAAAAAAAAAAAAATCCCAGGTCTGCTGGGCATGGTGGCTCACACCTGGAATCCCAGCACTTTGGGAGGCCAAAGTGGACAGATTACTTGAGCTCAGGAGTTTGAGATCAGCATGGGCAACATAGGGAAACCCTGCCTCTACAAAAAACAAAAACATTAGCTGCGCATGGTGGTGTGCGCCTGTAGTCCCAGTTACTTGAGAGGCTGAGGTGAAAGGGTCACTTGAGCCTGGGAAGTTGAGGCTGCAGTGAGCCAAGATCATGCCACTGCACTCCAGCCTGGGCCGCAGACTGAGACTCTGTCTCAAAAAAGGATAAAAAGTCAGCTCCATCATTCAATTTAATACCAGTATGATCATGGACAAGTTGGTTGTCATCATCAAGATTCTATTTCCTTACCTGTGAAATGGGGTGATATGGTTTGGCTGTGTCCCCACCCAAATCTCATCTTGAATTGTAGCTCCCATAGTCCCCATGTGTCATGGGAGGTAATTGAATCATGGGGGTGGGTTTTCCCATGCCGTTCTCCTCATAGTGAATACGTCTCACAGGATCTGATGGTTTTATAGAGGGGAGTTCCCCCACATACCCTCTTGCCTGCCACCTTGTAAGATATGCCTTTGCTCCTCCTTTGCCTTCTGCCATGATTGTAAGGCCTCCCCAGGCATGTGGAACTGTGAATCCATTAAAGCTCTTTTTTTTTTTTTTGTAAATTACCCAGCTTCAGATATGTCTTTATTATCAGCATGAGAACAGATTAATACATGGGGATAACGCATTTTTCTAGCGCTGTGAGATAGAAATGTTTCCTGTCTAGGCCGGATAGAGAAGGATCACAGTCCTGGGGGCCTTGGCAATTTTCAGGGGGCTTCCACAGGTGCAGTATCCCACCTGCCTACCGCCCCCTCAACACACTGATGCAGTGGGGGTTGGGAGCAGAATGATTCTTAGACAGAAAATAGAACCTACTTTTTAAAGCACCCTCATTTTCCCCTTTATCCATTTTAGGAGAAATCTGCATGGATCACATGTTTTTCTTCCTCCTTTCTTTTCCTCTTTCTCTTCCTTCTTCTCACACTTGCATTTCTTCTTTTTTCCCTTTTGTGAGCACCGACAAGCCTTAAGTTCCAGAGCCTCCTTTTTGGCACCAAGAAGCATTTATTTATTCTTTCTCCCTCCTGTGTGAGAAAGGAAAGACCAGAGGGCTGGAGTTTGTCTGTCTTCCTCATCTGTAGGCGAGTCCTCTCTCAGTATGTGGGTTTACTATTGGGGTATATTTCCTGCCTTCTGGAACATTTTAGGCAGAATCTAAACTTTTTTTAGTGATTCAGAATTATCATTATAGGATGTAGCATTGGAAAGACATAGGACTCTGAGATTTTGACTAAAAAATCAATTTATAACAGGAGGAGAAAGAAAACTTCCCTGGTTAAGTAAGCAATTAAAGACTTTAGGTCCCTTCACCTCCTGGGAAGAATGTTGCATTGGAGCTAAGGTGGTCAGCAGGTAATGCGGTCCCTACACTCGAAGAGACAGAGTCTGTCAGAATCTGGTTAGCATCATCCAGTAGTTTCCCCAGTTTGTGAAGAAATGACTGTGTTCTGGGTTTTGTACTTAACCTTGATCTCCCACCAATGCAGAAAGTTAAGTGCAAAGGGAAATTGTTAAAAGCTGTGGATTCACAAGTCCAGCTCTCTCACTCCACATCCCAGCTTTGCCTCTCAGTAGCTGAAAAAATCTCAGGAAAGATGCTTAACTCCATCTTTAACTCCATCCAAGACTGGAACAATAATACCTACTGCATAGGGTAATAATAATACCTACTGCATAGGGTAATAATAATACCTACTGCATGGGGTAGTTTTGAGTTAAATGAGATGGTGCACAGAAGCATCTAATAAATACTAACTCTCATGATGTACATTTATGGGTGAAGAAAAATTAGGCAGGAGTGGAGCCAAAGTTTGACTCCAAATTCTACTTTTTTCATTTCTTCATGAAGCCCATGCCACAGGACAGAGAGAAAGTGGAGTTTGAGGCATAATCATTGGGGTATTTCAAGTCACATTCCTACTTAGAAGTAATAAAATTTCACTAGTTTATTAGTTAGGATGTAGGTTCTGTTGTTAAAAACAAAAATATTAGTGGCTTAAACAAGATAAGGTTATATTCTTATCAAGGAATAGATCGAGCATAAGCAGTATAAGGTGACATGGTGCTCCACTGTGGCAGCAACCCAGGCTCTTTCTTGTTGGTCTGTCACCCTCAATGTGTGGCTGGTTGTCCCCGCTCCATCGCCATGTGCACATCCCAGCCAGCAGGTGAGGAGACTGGAAAGGCTGAGGGTTCCCTTAAAGAGAAGCATGACTTGAAAGCTGTCCACATGACCTGCAATCACATTCCATTGGCCGTACCCAGCTGCAAGGGAGGATGGGAAACACATCTGGCCCTATGTATCTGTGGGTTCTGCATCCGTGTATCCACCCAACTGAAGATCAAAAGTGTTCAGCAAAAATTGCATACATGCTGAACATGTACAGTCACTTTCCTTGTCGTTATTCCCTAAACAATACAGTGTAATGATTTACATAGCATTTACATAGTATTAGATATTATCAGTAGTCTAGAGATGATTTAAGGTATATGGGAGGAGATGTGTAGGTTATATGCAAATACTATGTCATTTTATATAAAGGACTTCAGTATCCATGGACTTCAGTATCTGAGAGAGATCCAGGAACTAATTCTTCACCAATACCAAGGGACAACTATATAGACTTTATTCTGAACAGTTATGTGCTCAACTATTATTAAAATAAAAAAGGAATAGTGACTATTGGGAGCTTAGGTGAAATAGTTCCTCTCCATCAGCTTATCACCTTTGTCCTGTTTCCAAGCTAAATCGATAATTCATTGTAAGCCCATTCTAGATATGCTATAATCCAGATTACTTACCACTGCAGTTAATGGGTCTATGTATCTCACCGTTAAGTATTCCAGAATTCAAAGGTTCTTTGATTTCCCTGTTACCCTTTCTTTATTGCCTTTTATTTCCTTTATCACTGCCAGGCTGCCCATTGGCATCTTGCTTTGCTGGCATCTAGCCCTCAGAGCCCTCTCTCCTTCCATCCCTGCCTGGCCCTTCCCCTTTTCCACCCACATATACATTTGACACTTGCTTTTTTTTGTAGATAGAATTATGTGCAATGCAAAAGCAAACTGGTTTGAGTGAAGGCTAACTTACCACAAATCTTGTGATTAATCCATGTTGGCTATTTGATCCAGCTCCTTGCTCATTTCCTGATTCTCAATAATGTAAGAATAGTTGAGGTTGCTAGGTAAGAAGGTCTTTGTATTAGAAGAAAAGAGGAGGTGTAAGAGCAGTGATGGGGAGAACAAAGCCATTAGAAAGTGCAGTCTTACAGGGAATTTTTTGAGGGAAAAACACCACCACCACTCAGGACTTAAGAATAAAAAGATGAAGCAGATAAGGATTATAGCAGAAATGAGTATGGAAGAGACCAACAAAAATCCAGAGATTAAAAGTAGCTTTAACTCTTTAGGGATAATTGTGGCTTCCTAGTGTGGATGTCTGGAGCACCAGGTTTGTTCTAATTGAAAGCACAATTTGGGGGTGGGGAAGAGTCTCCAGTTTGTTAAGGTTGTGGTTAGATTAAAGTTGGGGAACACAGGATCTGGAGTTAGTATGCAGTTCATCCTCTCACAAACTGAAAAGAAGGCCATTAAGATGCTGGTCACCCAGGATGCTCTGGCTAGGAATAAACAGGGAGCTGAATGTTGGTCTTCACGCAGACCATTCTAATAACTAATCCTCTTTGTAACGGTCGATTTACATGTTAGAAGATCTAAAAGGCAGGAAGTGTTGAAATGGGCTTTGAATTTTCTTCCTTAGATTTCGTTTCCAATTAATCTTTCTGAGACAAGAATTGCAATCCACCACAAACTGTTTTGAAGCTTTTAAGAGCAGGTTTTGCTCCTTTGGACAAGATGCTAACATATTAAAAGGAAAGAAAACAACTTAGTGTTTGGTTGGATATTTTTTCTCCTCGAATATGAAAACAACCTCTCAGTACCAATAAAAGGGCAGTAGAGAAATTTTATTTCACATAGACTTTTGGCAGTGTCTTAGAATCATAGGACTGGTGAGGACTGCCCAGATTTTTTAGAGATGAGGAAACTGAGGCCCGGAGAGGCTGAGCCAAGCTTGGAAAGATGCTCTGCAAAGTAGCGGGAGAGCTGGAACTAAAACCTTGTCTCCTGTTCCCTCGTCATGCCCTGCTGCCACTCCGTTGCAGAAATGATCTGTAACGAAGAACATAAATGGCATCCTAAGCCTGATTTGTTTCTTTGAAATTTCTAAAGAAAGCCTACATTTTACGTGAGTGGAAAGGTTTTGTGTTCAAAGAGAAACACATGCTACTAAGAAGAGAAGATGAAGATGCCCTTGCTCCTAAATGGGGGTGTTTGGACATGATCTCAAAAGCAAACAAGAAGCCCTGTTTCCTGCCCCAGTCTTTCCTATCTTTCTTGCCTCTGGACTGAAAACTCTCCCATTATTTTTTCCTGAGGCAAAAATATGTAACAGATGGTAGTTTCTCCATTGCGCTGTGGTTAAAATGCAAACATCACATCAGAAGAAACCCCCCTGCTGTTACTAGCTCTCAGTATTAGCCCACAGTGACTTGAACCTTTTTTGGGGGGTCAAGGGTTTAGAATGTGTTTAGTTTAGAATCTGATGAAATCTATGACTCTTTCCCCTAGAAAATGGGCACACAAAATTGTAATGCCTTAGGGTCTTCACCTCCCTCTAAGCCCACGTTTGGACCAGGTGAAGGACTCATGCTTTTAAGTAAATTAGCTTGTCCCATTAACTGGCTGGTCTTAACTAGCAGAGCCTAATGGGAATGAAACCAAGTTTCCATGGGAGAAAAAGAGCCAAATAGAAGCTTCCCTGAGGAGTAAGAAGCCAAGATAGAGAGTTCTGGACAAGCTAGAGAGACAGGGACAAAGGAGACACATCAGAGAAAAAGATTCCCAGGGGAGTTTGGAGGGAAGCCTGAGACAAACTTCTCAACTTCAGCACCTTGTCTATGGTTGGCCGTAATTACGATTTCCAGGCTTTCCTAACTTGCTTTGCCGACCTCTGTAATTATTCCAAAGTCACACACCTCCTTGGAATCCTTCCCTAGTACACACTGCTCTCAAAGGCAGCCCTGGGCTGGTGAATAAGATGTCTCCATGAGAGCTGAGTCCTTTTTCCCTGGCATCTTGCCACGTTGTGCTGCTCCTGGACCTTTCGGACCCTTAAATGGGGTGGGATGCATCTTAGAATATGCTGTGGGGTGATGATAGATCACCACAGCCTAGACATGATCTTGGCAAGCACGCTGGGTAGTGATGTATTGATAAACATCAAAAGAAGTGTGGAATTCCAAACAAGAAAGTGAACTGGAGTAACTCCAGTGAGTCAGATTTTTATTTTATTTTATTTTAAACAGAAGGTGATTTGTAATGCTCAGCCGGACATAGTTGAGAAGTGGGTATGGGACTCCTATGAGCAGTGGGAAGAGCTGCCACAGAGCAGGACATGAGCTGCCAGGACTCAAATGTACCCTGGACTCCCTAGCAGTTCCAAAGAAGTGACTCTGAGATGGAAAGTGAATGCTGAGCAGCCATTTTATGAGATGTTGAAAGTTGTTGCAAGTCATGTGCTGCTATTCAGGACTCCACTGATTCCATGTTTTTAAACAGCCAGGTTCTCATCCTATAGCAAGAAAGAGAGAATGGTGGAATCTGAGTTAAAAGCAACTGGGATATAGGGCTGGACACTGGAAAGCCAGGTGCGTGGCTGTATCTAATCAGAACTGGCCAAAAGAATTTGTGCAAAATGTTCTGTAATCTGCACCACTGGGTAGACAGTAGCCCAATGTAGCTATTGAGCACTTGAAATATAGTGCAACAAAGGAAATGACTTTTAAATTTCATTTATTTAATTTAGTTTAAGTAGCTACACATAGCTAGTGGCTACCACATTGGACAGTGCAGATCTGAACCTATGGCTCAAACAAGTCAGCACTGGCTCATGGTATTGACCCTCTGCTGGAGTTAATGCCCTCCTTTGTTCATTTCTCCATTCCTTCATTCAGCAGGCATGCCTGGACCTACAGAGGGTCTAGTAGCCTGATCAGCTCTTGTAGCCTAGGCCCGTAGGCATTCTCCAGTGAGGTCACACATCTCATATCCAACTCACCTGATACACTCCCCCACAGACTAACAGGAAGAGTGGCCGTTCCTCTTTCCTCACCTTGACCAGGATGCTCATCTTCCATTTCACCATTCTACCTTTGTCTTACCCTTCTGGGGATATGTTGGCTTTGTTCTCTTCCCCATGCATGTTAAGCTGCCAGTCTTTGTCAGTTGGCGTCAAGTGATTGGCTTTCCTTTCTGCTTCTGTCTGTAAAATGGGCATTTTTGGTATTCCCTAAGAGGACAAGTGGCTAGCTTGAAAACTGTAACTCATTATGAGGTTTATGGTGAGAAGGACAAAATTTAGAGTTGGAAATGATGTCAGAGTTGATGAAGCTCCATTTCCCTGTTGGTCTGAAAACTACAGAACCAATGCCTTGAGTCAAAAAGACAGTGTTCATTCATCCACTTATTTGACAATATTTGTGTACCAGGCACTGGGCACTGGTACAACTATGAGTACATTAGCACACAAAAACAAAAACAAAAAACAGAAAACACTTTCCTCCCAGCCCCACCAAAAAAACAAAAACAAAAACCCAAGAAGAGTCTTTGCCCTCATGTAGAGGTAAGTGCTACAAAAATAAAGAGGAAGAGTGTAGCTGCTGAGTGGTGCTGTTCCAGATAGAATGGCCAGGAAAATCCTCTCTGTGGGGTGGTATTGGAGTTGAGACATGGATGAAGTTAGGCCCTGAGTCATATAACTATTTGGGGGAAAATCAATAGGCAGAGGAAACAGCCCAGGCCTGAAGCTGGGTATGTTTGGCTTGCTTGAGGGACAGTAAGCAGGCAGCAGAGTGAGTCAGGGGGAGAATGGGAAGAAATGAGTCAGAGAGGGAGCCAGGGGCCAGAGCGTGTAGGGTCTTTTAGGTTATGGTATGGACTTGGATTTATTCTAAGTGCAATAAGATGCCCTTGTGAAGCCTTCCCTAACGTCACCTATGACCCATCCATCAGACAAAGAGATGCAACCTTGTATGCCTACAGGCAGGTAATGAGAGCGCTGTCCTGTTGGAAGGGGTTGGCCACTTCTCTGCTCCAGACCATCATGGCTGTGCAGGAACCCAAGACCTGGGCCACCAGAGGTCACTCTCCATAAATGAAAATGTAGAAATTTTAAAATGTGAAAGCTTCCAGTTTTTAAATACTGGCAAAAATTCAGGTTAAACACATACACACAGAGTACAGGTCAAAGAAAAGATATCTGCAGATAGTATCCACCAGTCTGCACCTTCTGCATTGTACAGTCATTTCCAGGGAGTTTGGATTTTTAACTAAAGCACCTGAGAGAAAGAAAATTCCAAATGACACCCAAACAAAATCATTAGAGGATTTGGCATAACTATCACTGTCATTGCCATTGTATAAACCCAAACATATAAGACAAAATCTACTACAGTGACAACTTCCCATTAGGATGTAGATGGTTGGGACAGACCATTGCTCCCACAGTGACATGGAGATAAAAATGAATAAGCTTTAAAAAAAATCATATAGGCTGGGTGCAGTGGCTCACGCCTGTAATCCCAGCACTTTGTGCTAAGGCAAGTGGATCATGAGGTCAGGAGTTCGAGACCAGCCTGGCCAACATGGTAAAATGCTGTCCCTATTAAAAATACAAAAATTAGCTGGGCGTGGTGGCACACACCTGTAATCCCAGCTGCTTGGGAGGCTGAGGCAGGAGAATCACTTGAACCTGGAAGGTGGAGGTTGCAGTGAGCCGAGATTGTGCCACTGCACTCCAGCCTGGGCAAAAGAGTGAGACTCCATCTCAAAAAAACAAAAACAACAACAACAGCAACAACAACAACAAAAAACATATTAAAAAAAAAAGGCACTGGAGAGCTGGAGACACAAACATGTCCAAAGGAATCCAATTCTATAGAGAGATGAATTTCCATGGAATGAAGAAATGGAGGGCTTCTAGGGACATTTGGAAAGTCTGGGTGTGTGGCAGGAGGAAAAGAGGGCTGTCACACAAAGAGGGGCCCTGCTGGGTGAGGAAAAGCTAGTCAATCTTTTAGCAGTTACATGGGCTAGTGTGACAGACTGGGATTAGCAGGAGCCACCACTGCCGGGCTAGTTTTCCTGTTTGCTAATTCCGCTCCCTGAGATCTTGCTGAACGTGTGCCAGGGCAAGAGGCTGATGGCTGGGCCTGCAAGGGCAGAGAGAGCACCACATGCTCATGGTGCTGAGTTCCAAAGTTTGCAGACAGCTCTGTAATACTTGAAAAGCATATTTCATTCTGGAGACATTTGCACAAGTTGCAGTCATTATTAAAGAGCTGCGTTCTTTCTCAGGAACATAAAATGGGGTGTGTCTTACAATGGGTGACATTTTAGAGTCAACGAGACCTGGTAGCAGTCATGGCTTTTTTTTTTCTTTTTCATGCAAGAAAGAAATCAGGAGTTGAGAGCAAGTTATTTGAAAAATCCAACTAAACTTTTTTCTTATCCTTGAAAAAAAAACTTTAAAAGAGTGGTTTAAGAATTTTTTGGAGGCACAAACACAACAGAATATAAAATAGTCACTAAAATTCTCATTACAGCCTATGTAGAAACATGAAATATTTGTTAAATGAAAAAAAGCACAAAATAGAAATATTTCTTGAGTAATTTATGTTTAAAAAAAGTTACACATGGAAGACAAACTGGAAAAATCTACCAAACATAATTAGAAGGGCAATTATGATCTCAATATTTTATTATATCTGTATGTATGTTATACCTGAATAAATGTTTCTTTAAAAAATTTAAAAATTACAGCTATGCATGGAAAGAGTGAAGAGGATGCTGCTGGCAGGGAACTCATCGGCAGCAGCCCCCAGAGGATAATGTACAAGGCACGTTCTGTACAGGGAGTCTGCCAGCCTGGCCAAGAGCACCCCCAAAAGCACTTGGAATGAGCCCAGCTACACCAAGGGTAGGAGATCTGCCAATATCATGGAGGGAGAAATACACATCTAGTCTATGACCCAGCATCCCAAAGGCCTGCAGGCTAACCCGCCTCCCTGGAAGAAAACAGAAAGTAGAGGGCCTGTCACTGCTGGAGACACCCACGATGGAGACAATGCTTCAGCAGTGAGCCCAGGTGTCGCCATGCAATAGCACGAGAGCTCCGCCTTTGTCCATCGACATGGAAGTGAAAAGAAAGCCACCGAGTTAGAGAAAGCAACCATTAAACCACCACCATCAATAGCAAGTACTTAGTGAGCATCTACTTTGTGTCAAGTGCTTCCTGGGCACTGGATCATCCCATAACTAGAAGGTGTCCTGTGGCCCTCTTCTTCCAGAATCAGAATAACCCATCTGTTGTAATTCCTAGTTCTATTTCTTCTTTTTCTTCTCCTTCTCCTTCTTTTTTTTTTTTTTTTGAAACGGAGTCTTGCTCTTGTCACCCAGGCTGGAGTGCAATGGAGTGATCTCGGCTCACTGCAACCGCTGCCTCCTGAATTCAAGCAGTTCTCCAGCCTCAGCCCTGCGGAGTGGCTAGGATTACAGGCATGCGCCACCATGCCCAGTTAATTTTGTATTTTTGTAGAGAAGGGGTTTCACCATGTTGGCCAGGCTGGTCTCGATCTCCTGATCTCAGGGGATCTGCCCGCCTCGGCCTCCCAAAGTGCTGGGATTACAGGCATGAGCCACCGCACCAGGACTCCTAGTTCTATTTCTGTCACACTATTACAGTGCTTACCACATGGGAGGCATTCAAAAGATATTTTTGAACAACTAAGTAACTACATTAGTCATTTATTAATCGGGCTTAGTTAGGTAGAACTCTCAACATCGAAAGAGAACGCACCATTCCCTCACTCCCAAGATGCTGCCCCTGGCACACCAGGCCCCTCCTTCTACAGACATCCAGGCTCTGTCTGGGTTTGGCTCTTAGGAGATGGAAGCTTCTGGCTGGGCCAGAGCCCTCATACCATCGTTATCAGGAACACCTTCTGTGTTGAAGCGGAAACTTCCCTCATCCACTCTGTATCCTTCACCAGATATTTAGCACAGATATTTTTGTTTTGATATTGGCATTATATTGTTTCAAACACAAGGAATCGAAGAAGCAAGCAAGTCTCCTAAACTTTTCTTTGGCCATGATTAGGGCTGTTCAAAGATATGCCTGTTATTTTTCTTTTGAGATTTTAGGTTTGCTTATTATTATAGCATAATCTAACCCATACATTGATACTTTTTGCCCTCACTATCAATTGACTTTAAACTATCCCTTCAGCCTAATCATTAATTACTTTTAATTAGATACAAATGTTGCCATAAGAATCAGATTCTCTTTCTAACCGGCAAGAGCAATAATGTGTGCCGTCACAGGTTTTTCATCAAATGATACGTGACACAGCTCATCTTAGGGCTCATCTGTAACCTTCTAGACTTCAAAGGCAGTTACAGCTTTATGTGCCGGTTTTGCAGTTTCTTTTGCAGCCTCTGCATAACACACCTTTTTTTTTTTTTTTTTTGTAGACAGGGTCTTGCTTGTTGCCCAGGCTGGAGTGCAGTGGCACGATCATGGCTTACTGCAACCTCTGCTTCCCTGAGTCAAACCATCCTCCCACTTCAGCCTCCCGAGTCGCTAGGACTACACAGGCTAGGCTAATTAAAAAAAATTTTTTTTGTAGTGATGAATTCTCACTATATTGCTCGAACTCCTAGACTCAAGTGATTCTCTTGCCTTGGCCTCCCAAAGTGTTAGGATTACAGGCATGAGCCACTGTGCCCAGCCAATACACTCTTGAGATTCATGTGAATTCTATTCCCCTCTTTCCTACCTGGCCTAAGATATTAGGAGAGCAGTAGATCAGTACCTCCCAATTTATTTGTGTGGCTGATTCTTGATTATTTCCTAAGGCAGAGCATAAGAGGAGGTTATGGGCTACCCCACATCAAACAAAAGTAAAAGAAACTCTCTTGTGACTAACTATAGTCAAAATTCTTTGGAGACCTCACTTTGACAAGACTGCACATTATGGCCAGGCCCAACCCCAACCACACTGGAGATTTGTCAAGTGGGGAAGGGGTTGGAGAAGCCAATGGAGGGTCCCCATCTGTTTCAACCAGAGCAGTTCAGTTGATGATTTGGTCTCTTTCTTCTCACCTGAATCAGCCGTTGACTGATTTTTAGTCCCACTAGAGAAGTGAATTTATTCCACTTCTCTGCTGTGTCTTGGGTCCAAGAGAAAATATTAGATATGCAGAGCAATGGGAAAATTCAAGATAGTGATGTTCAGAAATGCAGGCAGACCAGCCAGGTGCGGTGGCTTATGCCTGTAATCCCAGCACTTTGGGAGGCCGAGGTGGGTGGATCACCTGAGGTCAGGAGTTCGAGACCAGTCTGGCCACCATGGTGAAACCCCATCTCTACTAAAAATACAAACATTAGCTGGGCGTGTTGGCACACACCTGTAATACCAGCTACTCTGGAGGCTGAGGAAGGAGAATCACTTGAACCCAGGAGGCGGAAGTTGCAGAGAGCCGAGATAGTGCCATTGCACTGCCTGGGCAACAAGAGTGAAAAAAAAGAAAGAAAGAAAGAAAGAAAGAAAGAGAGAGAGAGAGAAAGAAAGGAAGGAAGGAAGGAAGGAAGGGAGAAAGAGAAAGGAAAGAAGGAAGGAAAGAATGAAGGAAGAAAGAAATAAAGGAAGAAAAATGCAAGCAGTGTGTTCTGTCCACTGGACTCCAGTCCTTGGGCGAGGGATATGTATGAACAAGGCAGGACCCCAGTCTTGAAGAAACTGGTATACAGAGCAGGCTATCAGAGCAGCGAATAAGGACCAGAAACTAAGAAAGATACCTGGATTCCCACCACAACTCCAGGAATCATATAGGTCAGGTGTGAGAGAGACTCCTAGATCTCCTTCAGTATCCCTCTCCCCTTTTCAAATGGCATAGGATACCTAGCCAAGTGCAGGGCCACTCAGCTAAACACTTCATTTCCCAGCCTTCCTTGCAGCAATATTTGGCCACCTGACTGAGTTCCGGCCTATGGTATGAGAATGTAGGCATGACATGTGCACCTTTCTGGAGGGGGTGGGTATTAGTCGGCTCAGACTACTAGAACAAAATACAATAGACTGAGAGGCTTATAAACAACAGGAATTTATTTCTTACAGTTCTGGAGCCTGGGGAGTCTAAGAGCAAGGTGCTGGCTTGGTGGGGTTCTGGTAAAGGCCTTCTCCTGGCTTGCACACTGCTGCCTTCTTGCTGTGTGTTCACTTGGTAGAGAGAGAGCAAGCTCTCTAGTCTCTTCTTATCAGGGCACTAATCCCATCATGAGACTCCTACCCTCAGGACCTCATCTAAACATAATTACCTCCCAAAGGCCCCAACTCCAAATACTATCACCTTGGGGGTTAGGGCTTCAATACATGAATTTTGGAGGGACACAAATGTTCGGTCTACAACAGACTATGTCCTCCTCACCTTTTCCTCTCCTTTCCCCAGCTGGAATGGGGACATGCCAGTGGACCATCATGGATCATGTAGATCAGTGTAACATCCTAGGGACTGGCAAAGCAACAAGATATAAGGAGTATGTGGCCCTGACCAGTTGGGGAGGAGCCGCCATGCCAGCTCCAGTTTCTATGTGACAGAGAAATAAACTTTTGTCTGCTGTAAGCATTGTTACTTTTGGTCTCCTTTATAAGCAACCGATCCTATCCTAACTTGGTGACCTTGAAAGTGAGGTATAAGTTTCCCTGGGGGATAAATATCCTCCACTGGATATGAAAACCCTTATAATTTTAAGGGAATCAATTGCCAGATGTTTAAACTTCCACATAATGATAAATGTTGTGATGGTAATAATAACAATACTCAAATTGAAAAATTAACTATGTTTCATGCACTTCACTGACACTAATTCACTGAGCAAATCTTAACTCAAACAGATTCCTTCCTAAAATTAGTCTACCTTAGAACATGCTTGTGGTTGAAACAATTTCCCTTTCTCACTCCACAAATGCCCTTTTTCTCCCACTTCAAAGAAAAGGTGTAACTCTAACTCATTCCAAATCTTAAAATGAGGACTTGCCCTTGAGGCAGTGTTTCTCAAACTTAATTCTTATCACCTTCTAAGGAGGCTTTTGGACATTTTTTGTTAATCATTCCTATTATGAAGTTTTAATACAGTACATATGCAGCTGGCCCATGATAGTTCAATTTATGATGGGTTTATATGGACTTAATCTAATTGTAAATCAAGGAACATCTGACATGGTTCAACTTTTATTGATTTATCAAAATGTAACCCCATTGTAAGTTGAGGAACATCTGTACCCTGTATATCTATTTATGTACTGTGCATATCTGTGCTTTATACATACAGGAGTAAGACATTTTTCATCTTTTAAGAACCAATTTTTGTCCCCATCAAGAAAGCATGCTCCAGAATGTAAAAACCTATGGGGCACTGTATTAGTCTGTTTTCATACTGCTATTAAGAACTGCCTGAGACTGGGTAATTTATAAAGGAAAGAGGTTTAATTGATTCACGGTTCAGCATGGCTGGGGAGGCCTCAGGAAACTTACAATCATGGCGGAAGGCGAAGGGGAAGCAAGGCACCTTCTTCATAAGTCAGCAGGAAGGAGAAATGCTGAGCGCAGGGGGAAAAGCCCCTTATAAAACCATCAGATCTCAAGAGAACTCACTAATTATCATAAGAACAGCACGGGGGAACCTCACCCCATGATTCAATTACCTCCACCTGGTCTCTCCCACATGGGGATTACAGGGATTGTGAGGATTACAATTCAAGATGAGATTTGGGTGGGGACACAAAGCCTAACCATATCAGGCACCAAAGGACTATTTGAAATACTGGTGTTGGTGTGAGAAATTACGTGAGTCTATAATTGCATAAGAAATCTTTTGCAACACATATGATTTCTGATATTTTGTTTTATAAAAATTCAAGGAGGAATTGTCAGCTGATAAATCATTAAAATTAGCTTAGAAGGAGTTCAAAAAATTAACATTGCTATAATAAAACTATTTCCATTTTCATATAAGTATTTGAATAAATAAGGTTTCTCAGGACTTTCATATGTAAAAATGAAAAATATTAGTATAATTAATGCTGAACACTGAATCATTCTAACATTAAGTATTATGTATTCATAGAAATAATTAAAATCAGTCCCATTCATTTAGATATGCATTTCCAATAAAATTTCCTTTTTTATATTTAATTATTTATAACATACTTACGTTGATTTTACCAAAATTATAGTGATAACTAAACTCAGGAGATATTTTCCAACTCTTTTAGTGATAGGAAATTTTAAAAAAACATTAAATTTTAAAAAACTAGGCCAGGTACAGTAGCTCATGACTGTAATCCCAGCATTTTGGGAGGCTGAGGCAGGAGGATTGCTTAAGGCCAGGAGTTCAAAACCAGCCTGGGCAGCATAGTGAGACCTTGTCTCTACAAAAAATATTTTTTAAAAAAGCTAGCTTGGTGTGGTGGTGTGTGCCTGTAGTTCTAGCTTCTTGGGAGGTTGAGGTGGGAGGATTGCTTGAGGCCAGGAATTCAAAGTTACAGTGAGCTATGATCACACCACTGTACTCCAGCTTTGGCAACAGAGTAAGACTCTGTCTCTAATAAATAAATAAAAATTAAGTGTCAGACTATATATCTGAATATCTATCTCTATAGATAGATGAATATGTATATGTATTTACACATGTATATATATATCTCCCATCCAAGTGCTAACCAAGCCCAAACCTGCTTAGCTTCTGAGATCAGACGAGATCAGGCTCATTAAGGGTGGTATGGCTATAGGTAATCTTTACATACCATACATATGATTATCTATATCTATAAATAAACATATATATTTTGAAGAGAAAATGGGATGAAAGAGTTAAAAGACTATAAGAATAAAAAATATTATATTGGATGAAATTATATGGGGGAAGTCAGATGGAAATACAAGTTTAAGAGGAAAACGTATTGCTATACAATTTCTAACTACTAAAAAAGGACTTGTTTATGAACATTTTGAATAGATGAATGAATGATGGTGGGTGCCAAATCATAATTTTTAGATTCTGTTTACTACATTTAAAAGAGTCCTGTAGACCAGGCGCGGTGGCTCACGCCTGTAATCCCAGCACTTTGGGAGGTCGAGGTGGGTGGATCACAAGGTCAGGAGTTTGAGACCAGCCTGGCCAATATGGTGAAACCCTGTCTCTACTAAAAATACAAAAAAATTAGCCAGGCATGGTGGCACGTGCCTGTAATCCCAGCTACTCGGGAGGCTGAGGCAGGAGAATTGCTTGAATCTGGGAGGTGGAGGTTGCAGTGAGCCGAGATCACGCCACTGCACTTCAGCCTGGGTGCCAGAGCAAGATTCCATCTCAAAAAAAAAAGTCTCATAACATTTTAATTTTAAAATGCCAAAATATACAACATGCCAGAAAAATATCAATATCCTTTGCAACTATTTAAACTAATAATATATAATGTTAGATATCAACTTAGAAATGAGTGAGATTATTGTAAAAGTATTTCGAGGGCTGTGAAGTGAAAAAGATTAAGGATGCCTGTCCTAACTAATGCATGAGGTCAGAGTCTAACTGGCAGCTCTACTGATGATGCCAAGTGACCAGAGTCGGGTGGAAGTTGCCTGCATTCCACTTCCAGTCACCACTTATGGCAACTGGGAGTGAGACCAAGCCCATAGGTGGCCATGAAACAGCCCTTAGGGTGATGAGCGAGAGAGGGCAGAGTCTGGGAAACTGGGATACGCCTGCTGTTTGGCACAACCACTGCTTCTTCGCCCTTCCCTTCTACATGGGGTCAAGTGGTGAGTAGCAGTTCATGAGGGAATGGCACACCTCGGATATCTCCCCACCAAGGGCCTCCACCAAAGGCCACCTGCAACCTTGGCTTCCACCAAGTTTCCTGGGACCTTTTTCCCCCTCCAGCTGTTTTCAGCTCTTATTATTATTATTATTATTATTATTTTTATTATTATTAACAATTAGAGACAGGGTCTCAATATGTTTCCCAGGCTGGTCTTGAACTTCTGGCCTCAAGCAATTCTCCCACCTTGGCCTCCCAAAGTGCTGGGATTACAGGTGTGAGCCTCCATGTCCAGCCAGCTCTTGCTGTTCTGGCCTTCTCTTTTCTCAAAAATGTGGTCCATGTCCACTTGTGTATTACAGAATAATCGGAAGCACTTGTTAACGTGTCAATTTTTTGTTTCACTACAGACCTACTATATTGGCATCTCTGGGAGTAAGACTCAGGGTTTTGCATGGTTAACTGTTCAGCATAAGAATTACTTCTTTATGCGTCCATAACTTGTAGCAAGCAATGATGATGAGTTTCTTTGCTTACCATAGAATTTAAGCCTGGGTGTTTGGATTAAAAATACCAGGAAATGGAGATGCAAATCAAAATGGATGTCAACTTGTTTTACTCTTGGATGACTAGCAGATACTTACTGGGGCCTTCTTGGCTTTATCTGGAGAAGCAGGAAGAAATAAATAACGTTCAGAGCAAGACTAAATGAATTTCCAAAAAAGGGGAAAGTCACAAAGCAAGGCCTCTTCCAGACTGACACTTAGGACCATGGCATTGGACAAATGTTTACAAATGTTCAACATTGACAAAACAGTGGATGGTTTCAAGCACTGTACTGTACTGGTTGGATATCATTCCAGCCCTGAGAGTTGGATCAAAGTTTGAACTAGTCCAACACAATAATAATCAGAAGCCAGGAATAGGTATTCCATTCAGGAGATGCTCAGAAAGAGATTGGGTTATAATAGAGTCTGTATTTGGTAGAGTCAGATTCAAGACCTGCTGATTCTTTGCGAGTAACTGAAGGAAGGGCCCCATGAAGATGTAGCTAGCAGATGGATCCTCTTGATATCACAGAAAAGGGTTTACTTAAAGAGGTGGGTAAAAATGGAATAGGCACACAGGACCTCTATTTAATTTTCTGCTTTTAAATATCAGCAATTGTCTCTCTTGATCAGCTACTTAGGCCATGTTTGAAGTTCAGATCACCCCCCTTGATTTTCTCTGAGTTCACTGCATAGTTTCTTGTCGCATTGGTTATTAGAGTGATGTTTTCAATTGTTGAAAGTAATTCAAGCAAGGCAAAAATGTTTGCTTTGTGCCAGGCCTAACAAACTTGGCTTCCCTCATCTAGCAAGACTTACTTTTTGGTGCTTTGGAGAAGGGAAGACTCACTCCCCAGTAGAAGTTCTGCAAGAATAAGTCAAAAAATCTTGGGGATTATTTTTACCTGTCTGGTGGTTATTTCTAAGTTTGGGGAGTGTGGCATTTTCAGAAACAACTGTTTGGATGAGAGAAGAGTTTTGAACTTTTCTGGAGAATTATAATTGCTTCTTTGATTTCACAACACCCCCATCTTGTCCATTACCACCTTGTTTTTACAATAATTTGGGGAATTAAAATAGTTTGTTTTGAGAAGTTAGGGCAAAATTTCATGATGCTTCTGGGGGTGAAATGAAAACCATTGTGGTTGACAAAACCAGGAATGAGGATTGCTCCTATTAGACTAGAAATATCAGAGAGTGGTCTCACAGGGTATTAATAGTCCTCAGTCTTGGATGTTTGTAATGCAACACTTTGGTTTCTAGCACAAATGAACAATTTGTTTCTAGTCATTTTTTTTGTATCTCACTTACATAGGTCACATTTTTTCCATTTATTATATTTACTTAAAAATAGTTTTAACTCACCAAAACAAAATGGGTAGATATAGATATCTGCCACGTGTTTTATTTTCCCTGTTTGCCACTCAAATCACTTGTTCATTCAGATTAAGGGAAAATACATCATGGTTTTCTTACCTATCCTTTCCTTTCCAGTCTGAATCACTTATGCTTTGTTTGACTGATCATTCACTTATCTATTTACTCAGTTGACAAATATGTATTGAGCACCTATCATAGTCTCAGAACTGGACTAGGCATTGGGATACAGGAAGATGCATTTCCTGCCCTCAGGAAGCTTCCACTCTATTGGAATTCTCCATGTGTTCCTCTCAGGATCTTTATGCAGACCTCCTGGGAGGTAATCAGTCTCTTCACTATATGCCATCAAGACCTGGTGGGGCACTTCCTGGACTGTACATTTATTCAAGGACCAGGTGCAATGTACTTCAGCTGTTTGCATTCTCTCTCATGGGACAAGGCTTGTGTGAGCTTCACAGCCCCCTTGACCTGGCTCTCAGGGAGGCCACGCAGAGGAGTTCTCCTGAAATGCTTGGAAGTTGATGACACACCTTGAGCAAATGGAAGAAATTATAGTTACATATGAGCTGGGGCCTTGACTATAGCAAAGTAGATAAATACGTCCTTGGGGGTTTAGCTACAATCCAGGGGATTATGGAACAAATCTACCATTGTATGAGAAGCTGTAAATCAAATAACATGAGGACTTCATTACATAAGGGAGATAATTCCCATCACCAAATGGATTTGAAAGCATCCAGACACGACTTGCACTGTGAACAGCCCTAGGTTGTCAGCCTGCTGCTGCATGTTTGTGGGTCTGCTGGGTTCAACTCCTCACGCTCACATAGCTCTGCCTGCCCTCCCAGCTATGAGGGAAGGGACTCACTTGCCAGCTTCAAGGCTTGAAGAATGCCTTTTTTTTTCTTGTTTCAGGAGCAGACGGTTGAGTCAATTGTAATCCTCATCTCTTCATCCACGCATGGCTCCTCCACTGGTTTGTTTTCCTCTTCTGTCCTCATTCCCAGCTCCCATTCCTCTTCCTTAGGTATTTGTTTTTAAAATGTATGTTGTTTGGTCTGCATATATATTTTTCCATCTTTTAATTATAACCATATTCAGACATAGTGGAAAGTTGAATGAATGGTACAGTGTACACTCTTATACCTACTACCTGGAATCAAACATTTCCTAACATTTTGTCATACTTGCCTAATTTTATATAGGTTTTGGAAAGTAGGTGGTAGACATCATCATAAATCATCCCAAAATATTTCAGCATGCTTCTCCTAAAAAGAAAGACATTTTCCTACATAAAGACAATGCCATTATCACACCTAAGAATGTTCACAGTAATGATGTAATTTTATCTAATGTTCAGTTCATATTCAAATTTTCCTAATTACTTAAACTGTTTTTATAGCCTTAATTAAAAAATTAGAATTCAATAAAAATATATACATTGTGTTTAGCTAAATATTTTAAATCTCTTTATTCTAGAACAACCCTCCTCTTTTTTAAAAAAAATGGCACTGACCTCTTGAAGAGATGAGTCCAGCTGTCTTATAGAATGTCCCTGCTTGTGGATTTGTCTGAATGCTTTCTCATGAATATGTTATATTTGTTCCTTATGTCTTATATTTCCTGTAAATTGGAAGTTAGATCTAAATACTTGATTAAATTCAGATTTAAGTTTTGGCAAGAAACACTGCAGAGGTGATTTTATGTGCTTTATAATATTGCATCCTGTTAGGGGGCTTATAATTTCAAAATAGCTGTCTGACTATTTGCGATGTTAAATTTGATCACTCGGTTAAAGTGATAACCACCAGATCTTTGCATTAAAAAAGTACATGCCTTTGCAAATTAGCAAGCATCTGTGGGGGTGATACTTTCATATACTGTGAACATCCTGTTCTCTGACAACCTTTGCCTTAATAACTATAGTATCCATCAATGATTCTTGTCTGAATCAAGGATCTTATTAATAGTTGTAAAAATGCGATATTCTCATGCTAACATCCTTTCTGCATTTAGTAGCTGAAATTGTTCTGCAAAATAGAGCTTTTGTTCATTTGTTATGGATAAATGGATGAACTACTTTATTAAAAGGGAAAAACAATCAGCTCTTGGAATAATGAATTAGCGAAATCGTCACCGTCAAAGATAGCATATGAGGTTTGTTTTTTTTTTCTCTTTTAATTTTATTCCACTTTTGAATGTCAGTATGAACCTGTGGATATCATTTATTCAAGATTTTACAATCAGTTATGGTCAGTTTTCTTTTCACTCCTCCAATTTCCCCAACATGGCCAATGGGAGCCCTGTACACATGGGAGCTGTCCCAGATCTGAATTTCTCTCTTTCTCTAAGGAGTCTTGGTTCCTTTGAGTGGAGGATGCTATTTAGATTGAGGCACTGGATGTGCCTATAGCTACTTGTTTAGCATGATTTCCATGCCCCATAGAAACTATGTTTCTATGCCCTGGCCTATAGTGTCTATGTTTCAGTAGACAGAGGTCAGAATTAAATAAACAAAATATTAGTTTATATTATTTCCAATTAAGTTTAATATTACTTGGTTTACTTAGCTTTGATTTTATATTTGTATCTCTTTTCTCTTACTGTAAACTTCTTGATTTCCAGTTATACTGTATTTACTTAGTTTCTTTATTCTACACAAAATAATTTCAAAATGCCAATAGCATTTTTACCACTGACAATGAACCTAGTGAGTGAAGTTTAAGATTTATTTGCCTTTCTTTTTGCCTTGGAATATATCCCACTAGTGTATACAGTCAAAGTACTATGTTCAAAAGCCACTTGGAATAATTATTTCCTCTCATTACATTACAAATCTGATATAGAGTCATATGAATTTGTTTATTTTGAATATGAGTTTGTTTATTGTTATTTTATCTTATTTAATTATTTGAAGACGTAAAACATTTTCATCATGCGCTTTGTTTGTTTGTTTCCACAAATGGGTGTAAAAAGGGGGTTGGGGGACAGTAAAGGACCTGAGGTGCAGATCTCTAAAAAGTTGCTGTTGCTTTTTGGAAAATTAACACTTGAAATTTCCTTTAAATGCAGTCCAAACTTTCCAATCAGTTGGCTATCCAGTCCTAACGGTAATGTCAGGATTTGGGTTAAACTTGTTGAATTGCAGAGAATGTCTCAAGACAGTCATTTTTGTGGTGTGTGGAACAGTGTACTGATCTCTAACCCTGGAAGCCCAGGCACAGAATTAATGAGAGGTTTCATGTGTACCTAAAAGCATCTTTCCAAGAATTTATTACCCTTGTTTTGGCACATGTTCATGAAGGCCTTCAAGTTTGTGGTCAGCTTAGAAACTTCAAAATTTCCTTTAAAAACTCAGTTTGGGGATTGTGCACTTTTCTGGATGTGTGTTATATGTCAATAAAAAGTTTAGAAAGAAGGAAAAGGAAGGAAAAAAACTACAATTCTGCCTAAGCCTCACTTCCTCTAGGCTAAACCTAGCATGCATACTCATCACCATTCCTCTTAAGCATTTCCCCAAACACTTGGGACGTAAGACTTATCTCTTGAATTGGCAAACTGGAGTATAGTGAAAAGAGCTCTCAATTTGGGGTGGAGCTCCTGACTCCAGAACCGGTTCTTTCACATAGGAGTTGCCTCTTGTGGTGCGAGACCCTTGACCTTGTTATTCCTTAATTTTCTCATCGGTGAGACAGGTGTAATGTATGCTGTCACAAAACGTGTCGTCATGGGGATCAGGTAAGGTAATGGATCTAAAAAGTGCTTCATTGAGTACAGAAAATGTAAAAACTTTACAATTATGGCTTGTACATGTCTCTATTATTTTTCTGGTCTGTTATGTGATTGTTATTTGGCTTCCCAGGTTCTGCCCTTGGCCCACTGCAGACCATTTTCCACCCAGTTGCCAGGAGGATACTGTCAGAGCATCAGGCCAGATCATGTCTTTCCTGGGCTCCATCTCTCCTGCTGCCCCTCAGCTCCTCACTACCACTCTGCCTTCAATTCCTCCTCTTCACCCCCTTTCTCATTCTATCCCAGATGCTGGATTTCCTGCAAGTCTTCAAACCTCCAGGTTCAATCCTGCCTCAGAGCTTTTGCTGTTTACCCTGTGGGGAGTGCTTTTCCCCAGACATCCTTGTGGTTCACTTTTTCACTTTCTTCAAGTCTTTGCTTTTCAATTAGGTCTCTTTTAGCCATTCTGTTAAAGTCGTACCCCTGACACCCCATAGCCCTCTTTCCTGCTTTATATTTTGACATAGTACTTATCACTTCCTAATATATAGATGAATGGCTTATTTATTTCAGCTATTATTTGCCTTTCCCCACCATATTATAAATTCCATGACAGCAGGGATTTTGTCTGTTTTGTTAACTAACATGTCCCCAGCACCTACAACAAGGCCTGACAATAAAAATTTTTAGAGTGAATGAACGACTGTTTGAAAGTCTTATAATCAATCAGAGAAAGAATAAGAACTCACATTTCTGGACACTTTTCAGTATGTAACTAGTAAAAATGAACCCTATTGGAAACTCTAATATGGATTCTCTACTTTCCCCCAGGATCTTGACCACCTGGAAGATATTTGTATAATCTCTTTGTACATTTTAATAATCCAGGAATGCTGCTTCTATTCCTGGATTATTAAAACATGTGTGGAGAAGCAGTAAATGCAAGAGAGATGTTCTCTGGAAAGTGGAGAGAAGCTGGACCATACCAGGCACATTTGAGCTAAAGCACTAATGAATTGTATGCTGTTGCGTTTTTGCACAGGCTTGTAGTATTTTCTTCAGCACCGTATAATTTGGTTTTGCAGTGTTTTAAAAGGCATAATGATGTATTATACCATGGCATTTCCCAAACTGTGTGCCAGGGAACACTAGTTCCAGGAAATACTAATCGGTGCTCAAAGAAGAATAATGGTTCTGTGATTCTGACTCACAGTATTTATTCACTTAAGGCTCTGAGGAACCACACAGCTTAAAAATAAGTAAAGGACGGGTGGCCTTTATTTATTGACCCTACATATTGGAATAGAGAGACTTACTTTTTCACTGTTTATCTATTAACAGTCTACCTGTTCCCAGAGAATAAAATATAAATGAGTTCTAACATTTATGAAGATTTACTTTTCTAATTTTAATTTTTATTTATTTATTTTTTATATATATATATATTTTATTATACTTTAAGTTCTATGGTACATGTGCACAACGTGCAGGTTTGTTACATAAGTATACATGTGCCATGTTGGTGTGCTGCACCCATTAACTCGTCATTTACATTAGGTATATCTCCTAATGCTATCCGTCCCCCCTCCCCCACCCCACAACAGGCCTCGGTGTGTGATGTTCCCCTTCCTGTGTCCAAGTGTTCTCATTGTTCAATTCCCACCTTGCAATAGTTTGCTGAAAGTGATGGTTTCCAGCTTCATCCATGTCCCTACAAAGACATGAACTCATCATTTTTTATGGCTGCATAGTATTCCATGGTGTATATGTGCCACGTTTTCTTATTCCAGTCTATCATTGTTGAACATTTGGGTTGGTTCCAAGTCTTTGCTATTGTGAGTAGTGCCGCAATAAACATATGTGTGCATGTGTCTTTACAGCAGCATGATTTATATTCCTTTGGGTATATACCCAGTAATGGGATGGCTGGGTCAAATGGTATTTCTAGTTCTAGATCCCTGAGGAGTCGCCACACTGTCTTCCACAATGGTTGAACTAGTTTACAGTCCCACCAACAGTGTAAAAATGTTCCTATTTCTCCACATCCTCTCCAGCACCTGTTGTTTCCTGACTTTTTAATGATCGTCATTCTAACTGGTGTGAGATGATAGAAGATTTACTTAGTTAAAAGTCTCAGCACTTAAATAAAATATGTACACCAGGTCCATGACACCATGCCAGATTATTATTTTTTATTATTGTACTTAAAGTTCTAGGGTACATGTGCATAACGTGCAGGTATGTTACATAGGTATACATGTGCCATGCTGGCTTCCTGCACCCATCAAGTCATCATTTACATTAGGTATTTCTCCTAATGCTATCCCTCCCCTTACCCCCCACCCCCTGACAGGCCCCAGTGTATGATGCTCCCCACCCTGTGTCCATGTGATCTCATTGTTCAATTCCCACCTATGAGTGAGAACATGTGGTGTTTGCTTTTCTGTCCTTGTGATAGTTTGCTGAGAATGATGGTTTCCAGTTTCATCCATGTCCCTGTAAAGGACATTAACTCATCCTTTTTTATGGCTTCATAGTATTCCATGGTGTATATGTGCCACATTTTCTTAATCCAGTCTATCATTGATGGACATTTGGGTTGGTTCCAAGTCTTTGCTATGGTGAATGTGAATAGTGCCACAATAAACATACATGTGCATGTGTCTTTATAGTAGCATGATTTATAATCCTTTGAGTAATACCGAGTAATGGGATCACTGGGTCAAATGGTATTTATAGTTCTAGATCCTTGAGGAATTACCATACTGTCTTCCACAATGGTTGAACTAATTTACACTCCCACCAACAGTGTAAAAGTGTTCCTATTTCTCCACATCCTCTCCAGCATCTGTTGTTTCCTGACTTTTTGATGATCGCCATTCTAACTGGCATGAGATGGTATCTCATTGTGGTTTTGATTTACATTTATCTGATGACCAGTGATGATGAGCATTTTTTCATGTGTCTGTTGGTTGCATAAATGTCTTCTTTTGAGAAGTGTCTGTTCATATCTTTTGCCCACTTTTTGATGGGGTTGTTTGTTTTTTTTCTTGTAAATTTGTTTAAGTTCTTTGTAGATTCTGGATATTAGCCCTTTGTCACATGGGTAGATTGCAAAAATTTTCTCCCATTCTGTAGGTTGCCTTTTCACTCTGAAGATAGTTTCTTTTGCTGTGCAGAAGTTCCTTAGTTTAATTAGATCCAATTTGTCTATTTTGGCTTTTGTTGCCATTGTTTTTGGTGTTTTAGTCATGAAGTCTTTGCCCATGCCTATGTCTGGAATGGCATTGCCTAGGTTTTCTTCTAGGGTCTTTTATGGTTTTGGGTCTTACATTTAAGTCTTTAATCCATCTTAAGTTAATTTTTCTATAAGGTGTAAGGAAAGGATCCAGTTTCAGCTTTCTACATATGGCTAGCCAGTTTTCCCAGCACCATTTATTAAGTAGGGAATCCTTTCCCCATTTCTCATTTTTGTCAGGTTTGTCAAAGATTAGACGGTTATAGATGTGTGGTGTTATTTCTGAGGCTTCTGTTCTGTTCCATTGGTCTATATATCTGTTTTGGTAACAGTACCATGCTGTTTTGGTTACTGTAGCCTTGTAGTATAGTTTGAAGTCAGGTAGCGTGATGCCTCCAACTTTGTTCTTTTTGCTTAGAATTGTCTTGGCTATGTGGGCTCTTTTTTGGTTCCATATGAACTTTAAAGTAGTTTTTTTCAATTCTGTGAAGAAAGTCATTAGTAGCTTGATGGGGATGGCATTGAATCTATAAATTGCCTTGGACAGTATGGCCATTTTCACAATATTGATTTTTCCTATCCATGAGCATGGAATGTTCTTCCATTTGTTTGTGTCCTCTTTTATTTTGTTAAGCAGAGGTTTGTAGTTCTCCTTGAAGAGGTCCTTCACATCCCTTGTAAGTTGGATTTCTAGGCATTTTATTCTCTTTGAAGCAATTGTGAATGGGAGTTCACTCATGATTTGGCTCTCTGTTTGTCAGTTATTGGTGTATAAGAATGCTTGTGATTTTTGCACATTGATTTTGTATCCTGAGACTTTGCTGAAGTTGCTTATCAGCTTAAGGAGATTTTGGGCTGAGACGACGGGGTTTTCTAAATATACAATCATGTCATCTGCAAACAGGGACAATTTGACTTCTTCTTTTCCTAATTGAATACCCTTTATTTCTTTCTCTTGCCTGATTGCCCTGGCCAGAACTTCCAACACCATGTTGAATAGGTGTGGTAAGAGAGGGCATCCTTGTCTTGTGCCAGTTTTCAAAGGGAATGCTTCCAGTTTTTGCCCATTCATTATGATGTTGGCTGTGGGTTTGTCATAAGTAGCTCTTATTATTTTGAGATCCATTCCATCAATACCTAATTTATTGAGAGTTTTTAGCATGAAGGACTGTTGAATTTTGTTGAAGGCCTTTTCTGCATCTATTGAGATAATCATGTGGTTTTTGTTGTTGGTTCTGTTTGTGCGAAGGATAAAGTTTATTGATTTTTGCATATGTTGAACCAGCCTTGCATCCCAGGGATGAAGCCAACTTGATTGTGGTGGATAAGCTTTTTGATGTGCTGCTGGATTTGGTTTGCCAGTAGTTTACTGAGGATTTTTGCATCGATGTTCATCAGGGATATTGGTCTAAAATTCTCTTTTTTTGTTGTGTCTCTGCAGCCTTTGGTATCAGGATGATGCTGGCCTCATAAAATGAGTGAGAGAGGATTCTCTTTTTCTATTGATTGGAATAGTTTCAGAAGGAATGCTACCAGCTCCTCTTTGTACCTCTGGTAGAATTCGGCTGTGAATCCATCTGGTTCTGGACTTTTTTTGGTTGGTGGGCTATTAATTATTGCCTCAATTTCAGAGCCTGTTATTGGTCTATTCAGGGATTCAATGTCTTCCTTGTTTAGTTTTGGGAGGGTGTTATGTGTCATGCCAGATTATTTTTAAGACTCCAGGCAATATTGAATTCTGCTCCAGTATATTCATGTATTTGAAATGACACACTGATATTAAAAAGACACTACCTATTTTGCGGCCACAATCCATACCTATCAAACTATTATTTCCCATAGATCTCATGGTGACATACATTTTATTTGCCATTGAGTCCTGTTCGCTACTCTGCAAACCTACCTGAGGAAGGAACAGCATTCACAGAGTATCCGTTATATCAGGAATATATCCTCCAAGGAATTGCAGTTCTTTTGCGACTTTTTATTAATGGAGTATTTACTTTCTGCCAGGGACTTCATTAGATACAATGAAGGTACCTGGGAGAACAAGACAGAACAAGATCATGGAGTTCACATTCTAGTTTAGCCAGGCAAAAATGACAGTGTGCATAGCAGATAATCAAATGTTGAGGCAAAGATTGTAAAGTCAAGAAAGAATGGAAGAGCTGAGACAGAGGATAACGTGTATGTGAAGGTGTTTCCTACTTGAGGTGAGGTGGCCAGGAAGGAAGGCTGCTGCAAGGTGTAAGGATATGTGAACTGAGGTGAAAGGATGACAAGGAGCTGGCCATGCCAGGACAGGTAGGAAGAACACTTATTTCAGGCAGAATGTTTATGTTTCCAATGTATTGGAAAGACCAATGGCTTAGTGGCAGGAAACTGCTTGCTAAAGAATTAAAAGCACATGGCTGATCCGTAATCTTCATAAGGGCCACAAGATGAGGGAAGGGTGGCAGTCAGTGTGGGCGCAAAGCAAATTATTCAGGGGTTTTGAGGCCATGTATGGACTTAAATTGAGAGAGTGACGGATCAAACTTCTGTTGCAAGGCACCTCTTCCAAAGCAAAATACACCCTCAAAACACTAACAATTTTGTTAAGTGAACAATGGGTATTAAAAAACACTTTAAAGTATCTGAAAAATACAGATGACCTATTTATCCATCTCCCTATCCCAAATGCACAGTAGCCTCCAATGTGAACCACTGGGCCTTGATGAAGTGTTATTCTATTTTATATTTCATACAACAGTCTCCACAGCTAGGGCCTCTATAGTTCTATGTTGGGGAGAACACTTATAGCCTGGGGCACATGTGAAGATTTTTAGGGCAGAGTTTACCCCCAACAGTCCTGAAGCTTCTTTTGAGGGCCTCCCCCATATCCTCCACCATGACCTCTGTTCTTCCAGGTCTCCAAACCTTCCTCTCATCCATTCTACTCATTCTTTCATTTTTACCTTTTTAATTTTAATTTTTTAATTGATACATAATAGTTGTGCATATTTTCATGACAAATTTTGTGATAAATTAATACATTCATATAATTTGTAAAGATCAAATTATTGTAATTTGGATACCTATCATCTTAAATGTTTGTCTTTTCCTTATGCTAGAAACATTTGAATTATCCTCTTCTGGCTATTTTGAAATATGCAATAGATTATTATAAGTGGTAGTTAACCTACTGATTTATCAAATCCATTCTACCCATTCTTGAGCCTGGTTGCTCACACAGAATCCCTGTTCAAATGTTATAGATAATTATGGTGTGAAATGATCCCCTGAAGTGTGATCCCCACCAAAAGCATTCATACTTCGAAAGATAATTTTTTAGGGCAATCCTGGCATTGGAGGTATAGTGAGAAGAACTGGAGGGTAAGTAGGTGAGATACACCCTCTCAGTGAGGCAAGAGGGGATTCTGCCCTGAGTGCTTTTTGAGGGTTCTACATATTAGAAGCTATTACACTCAGAAAAGAATGATTAAATCATAAGTGAGTGTCTTCATCACTTGGGATCCTGTGCTCAGTGTTGGCACCTTGCAATTCGTAATCCTAAATACCGACTCTCATGACTAACACTGCTAAGGCTCCAGGGAAATTCTTGTCCACATTTCTTGGCCTGGGTGCCTGAAACAAAGACAACTGGGTCTAAAGGTCTGTGGGTTGTTCTGCTGAAGTTAGAGATGGACACTACTTTGAAGTGTAGGGAGGAGTAAGCGACGGAAGAATTGAAGTAAGACAAACCAACATTTCAAATTTCTCCCTTTGGAAAGCATGAATTCAGAAGATTGTTTCCCAGTAGTGCTGAATATTCATTTTCTTGCTCTTTTGTGTGCTTTAATTAGTGGCTCTGGGGGTACTCATGAATTAGCTTGCAAACCGCAGTTGAGAGTATTTATAACATCAAACAATTCATATAACTCTGGAAGATGTATTTATGTTGGTATGGACACAACATACTTGAAGAATGATAGTGATTCTCTTTTTTTTTTTTTAATTTTACTTTAAGTTCTGGGATACACATGCAGAACATGCAGGTTTGTTACATAGGTATACATGTGCCGTGGCGGTTTGCTGCACCTATCAACCCGTCATCTAGGTTTTAAGCCCAGCATGCATTATGTATTTGTCCTAATGCTTTTCCTCCCCTTCCTCCCCACCCCTCGACAGGCCCCAATGTGTGACGTTCCCCTCCCTGTGTCCATATGTTCTCATTGTTCAACTTCCACTCATAAGTGAGAACATGTGGTGTTCAGTTTTCTGTTCCTGTGTTAGTTTGTGAAGAATGATGACTTCCGGCTTCATCCATGTCCCTGCAAAGGACATGAACTCATTCTTTTTTATGGCTGCATAGTATTTCATGGTGTGTATATGCCACATTTTCTTTATCCAGTCTATCATTGATGGACATTTGGGTTGGTTCCAAGTCTTTGCTATTGTTAAGTAGTGCTGCAATAAACATACGTGTGCATGTGTCTTTATAGTAGAATGATTTATAATCCTTTGGGTATATACCCAGTAATGAGATTGCTGGGTCAAATGGTATTTCTGATTCTAGATCCTTGAGGAATTGCCACACTGTCTTCCACAATGGTTGAACTAATTTACACTCCCACCAACAGTGTAAAAGTGTTCCTCTTTCTCCACATCCTCTCCAGCACCTGTTGTTTACTGACTTTTTAATGATGGCCATTCTAACTGGCATGAGATGGTATCTCATTGTGGTTTTGATATGCATTTCTCTAACGACCAGTGATGATGAGCTTTTTTTCATGTTTGTTGGCTGCATAAATGTCTTCTTTTGAGAAGTGTCTGTTCATATCCTTTGCCCACTTTTTGATGGAATTGTTTGTTTTTTTCTTATAGATTTAAGTTCCTTGTAGATTCTGGATATTAGACTGTTGTTACATGGGTAGCTTGCAAAATTTTTCTCCCATTCTGTAGGTTGCCTGCTCACTCTGAAAATAGTTTCTTTTGCTGTGCAGAAGCTCTTTAGTTTGATTAGATCCCATTTGTCAATTTCAGCTTTTGTCACAATTGCTTTTGGTGTTTTAGTCATGAAGTCTTTGCCCATGCCTATGTCCTGAAGGCATTGCCTAGGTTTTCTTCTAGGGTTTTTATGCTGTTGGGTTTCACATTTAAGTTTTTAATCCATCTTGAGTTAATTTTTGTATAAGGTGTAAGGAAGGGGTCCAGTTTCAGTTTTCTACATATGGCTAGCCAGTTTTCCTACCACCATTTATTTAATAGAGAATCCTTTCCCCATTGCTTGTTTCCGTCATGTTTGTTGAAGATCAGATGGTTGTAGATGTTTGGTGTTATTTCTGAGGTCTCTGTTCTGTTCCATTGGTCTATCAGTTTTGGTACCAGTACCATGCTGTTTTGGTTACTGTAGCCTTGTAGTATATTTGAAGTCAGAATGATGCCTCCAGCTTTGTTCTTTTTGGTTAGAATTGTCTTGGCAATACAGGCTCTTTTTTGGTTCCATATTTAAAGTAGTATTTTCTAATTCTGCAAAGAATGTCACTGGTAGCCTGATGGGAATAGCATTGAATTTATAAATTACCTTGGGCAGTGTGGCCATTTTCACGATATTGATTCTTCCTATTCAGGAGCATGGAATGTTTTTCCATTTGTTTGTGTCCTCTTTTATTTCCTTGAGCAGTGGTTTGTAGTTCTCTTTGAAGAGGTCCTTCATGTCCTTTATAAGTTGTACTCCTAGGTATTTTATTCTCTTTGTAGCAATTATGAATGGGAGTTCACTCATGATTTGGCTCTCTGCTTGTCTATTGTTGGTGTATAGGAATGCCTGTGAATTTTGCACGTTGATTTTGTGTCCTGAGACTTTGCTGAAGTGCTTATCAGCTTAAAGAGTTTTTGGGCTGAGACAATGGGGTTTTCTAAATATACAATCATGTCATCTGCAGACAGAGACAAACTGACTTTCTGTCTTCCTATTTGAATACCCTTTATTTCTTTCTCTTTTGCCCTGGCCAAAACTTCCAAACTATGCTGAATAGGAGTGGTGAAAGAGGACGTCCTTGTCTTGTGCTGGTTTGCAAAGGGAATGCTTCCAGCTTTTGCCCATTCAGTATGATATTGGCTATGGGTTTGTTATAAATGGCTCTTATTATTTTGAGATATGTTTCATCAATACCTACTTTATTGAGAGTTTTTAGCATGAAGTGATGTTGAATTTCATCAAAGGCCTTTTCTGCGTCTATTGAGATAATCATGTGGTTTTGTCATTGATTATGTGTATGTGATGGATTACGTTTATTAATTTATGTATGTTGAACAAGCCTTGCATCCCAGGGATGAAGCTGACTTGATCATGATAGATAAGCTTTTTGATGTACAGCTAGATTCAGTTTGCCAGTATTTTACTGAGGATTTTTGCATCAATGTTCATCAGGCATATTGGCCTGAAATTTTCTTTTTTTGTTGTGTCTCTGCCAGGTTTGGTATCAGGATGATGCTGGCCTCATAAAATGAGTTAGGGAGGAGTCCCTTTTATTCTGTTCTTTGGAATAGTTTCAGAAGGAATGGTACCAGCTCCTCTTTGTACCTCTGGTAGAATTCGGCTGTGACTCAGTCTGGTCCTGGGCTTTTTTTGCTTGGTAGGCTATTAATTACTGCCTCAATTTCAGAACTTGTTATTCATCCATTCAGGGATTTGGCTTCTTCCTCGTTTAGCCTTGGGAGGGTGTATGTGTCCAGGAATTTATCCATTTCTTCTAGATTTTCAAGTTTATTTGCATAGAGGTGTTTATAGTATTCTCTGATGGTAGTTTGTATTTCTGTGGGATCAGTGGTGATACTCCCTTTATCATTTTTTATTGCGTCTGTTTAGTTCTTCTCTCTTTTCTTCTTTATTAGTCTAGCTAGTGGTCCATCTATTTTGTTAATCTTTTCAAAAAACCAGCTCCTGGGTTCACTGACATTTTTGAAGGGTTTTTCATGTCCCTATCTCCTTCAGTTCTGCTCTGATCTTACTTATTTCTTGTCTTCTGATGGCTTTTGAATGTGTTTGCTCATGCTTCTCTAGTTCTTTTAATTGTGATGTTAGGGTGTCGATTTTAGATCTTTCCAGCTTTCTATTGTGGGTATTTAGTGCTATAAATTTCTCTCTTAACACTGCTTTAAATATGTCCCAGAGATTCTGGTATGTTGTGTCTTTGTTCTCATTGGTTTCAAAGAGCTTATTTATTTCTGCCTTCATTTCATTATTTACCCAGTAGCCATTCAGGAGCAGGTTGTTCAATTTCCATGTAGTTGCACGGTTTTGAGTGAGTTTCTTAATCCTGAGTTCTAATTTGATTGCACTGTGGTCTGAGAGAATGTTTGTTATGATTTCCATTCTTTTGCATTTGCTGAGGAGTGTTTTACTTTCAATTATGTGGTCAATTTTAGAATACATGCAATGTGGCACTGAGAAGAATGTATATTCTGTTGATTTAGGGTGGAGAGTTCTGTAGATGTCTATTAGGTCTGCTTGGTCCAGAGCTGAGTTAAAGTCCTGAATATCCTTGTTAATTTTCTGTCTCATTGATCTGTCTAATATTGACAGTGGGGTGTTAAAGTCTCCCACTATTATTGTGTGGGAGTCTAAGTATCTTTATAGGTCTCTAAGAACTTGTTTTATGAACCTGAGTGCGCCTGTATTGGGTGCATGTATATTTAGGATAGTTAGCTCTTCTTGTTGCATTGATCCCTTTACCATTATGTAATGCCCTTCTTTGTCTTTTTTGATCTTTGTTGGTTTAAAGTCTTTTTTATCAGAGACTAGGATTGCAACTCCTGCTTTTTTTTTTGCGTTCCATTTGCTTGGTAAATATTCCTCCATCCTTTTATTTTGAGCTATGTGTGTCTTTGCATGTGAGATGGGTCTCCTGAATACAGCACACTGATGGGTCTTAACTCTTCATCCAATTTGCCAGTCTGCATCTTTTAATTGGGGCATTTGGCCTGTTTACATTTAAGGTTAATATTGTTATGTGTGAATTTGATCCTGTTATCATCATGCTAGCTGGTTATTTTGCAAATTAGTTAATGCAGTTTATTCATAGTGTCATTGGTCTTTGTATTTTGGTGTGTTTTTGCAGTGGCTGTTTTTTCTTTCCATATTTAGTGCTTCCTTCAGGAGCTCTTGGAAGGCAGGCCTGGTGGTGACAAAGTCCCTCAGCATTTGCTTGTCTGTAAAGGATTTTATTTCTCCTTTGCTTATGAAACTTAGTTTGGCTGAATATGAAATTCTGGGTTGAAAATTCTTTTCTTTAAGAATGTTGAATATTGGCCCCCACTCTCTTCTGGTTTGTAGGATTTCTGCAGAGAGATCAGCTGTTAATCTGATGGGCTTCCCTTTGTAGGTAACCTGACCTTTCTCTCTGGCTGTCCTTAACATTTTTTCCTTTGTTTCAACTTGGGAGAATTTGACAATTATGTGTCTCGGGGTTGCTGTTCTCAAGGAGTATCTTAGTGGTGTTCTCTGTATTTCCTGAATTTGAATGTTGGCCTGCCTTGCTAGGTTGGGAAAGTTCTCCTGGATATTATCCTGAAGTGTGTTTTCCAACTTGGTTCCATTCTCCTCATCACTTTCAGATATACCAGTCAATTGTAGGTTTGGTCTTTTCACATGGTCCCACATTTCTTGGAGGCTTTGTTTGTTCCTTTTCATTCTTTTTTCTCTAATCTTGTTTTATTTTAATAAATAATTTTGACTACTTCAGAAGAAAATAACATCTTTCAAAAACTTATGAAAAACATTTTTACCTTATTTCAGTAAATTGATCTTCAATCTCTGATATCCTTTCTTCCACTTGATTGATTCAGCTATTGATACTTGTGTATGCTTCACGAAGTTCTTGTGCTGTGTTTTTCAGCTCCATCAGGTCATTTATGTTCTTCTCTAAATTGATTATTCTAGTTAGCAGTTCCTGTAACCTTTTATCAAGATTCTTAGCTTCCTTGCATTGAGTTAGAACATTCTCCTTTAGCTCAGAGGAGTTTGTTATTACCCACCTTCTGAAGCCTACTTCTGTCAATTCATGAGTCTCATTCTCTGTCCAGTTTTGTGCCCTTCCTGGAGAGGAGTTGTGATTATTTGGAGAAGAAGAGGCATTCTGGTTTTTGGAATTTTCAGTGTTTTTGCACTGGTTTTTCTTCATCTTTGTGGATTTATCCACCTTTGATTTTTGAGGCTGATGACCTCTGGATGGGGTCTTTATGTGAGGGTCCTTTATGTTGATGTTGATGTTGTTGCTTGCTGTTTATTAGTTTTTCTTCTAACAGTCAGGCCCCTCTTCTGCAGGTCTGCTGCAGTTTGCTGGAGGTCCACTCCAGACCCTGTTCACCTAGGTATCAGCAGTGGAGGCTGCAGAACAGCAAAGATTGCTGCCTTGCCTTCCTCTGGAAGCTTCATCCCAGAGGGGCACCAGCCTGATGCCAGCTGGAGCTCTCCTGTATGAGGTGTCTGTCGACCCCTGTTGGGAGGTTTCTCCCAGTCAGGAAGCATGGGAGCCAGGGACCCACTTGAGGAGGCAGTCTGTCCCTTAGCAGAGCTAGTGCAGTGTGCTGGGAGAATCACTCTTGTCAGGATCAGCTGCTCTCTTCAGAGCTGGCAGACAGGAATGATTAAATCCGCTGAAGCTGTGCCCATAGCCGCCCCTTCCCTCAGATGCTGTGTTCTAAGGAGATGGGGGTTTTGTCTGAAAGCCCCTGACTGGGGCTGTTACCTTTCCTTCAGAGATGCCCTGCCCAGTGAGGAGGAATCTAGAGAAGCAGTCTGGCCACAGCCACTTTGCCACACCCAACCCAGGCTTCCCAGCCTCCTTAGCACTGTCGGGGGAAAACCGCCTACTAAAGCCTCAGTAATGGCAGACGCCCCTCCCCCGCCAAGTTCGATCGTCCCAGGTCAACTTCAGACTGCTGTGCTGGCAGCGAGAATTTCAAGCCAGTGGATTTTAGTTTGCTGGGCTCCATGGGAATGGGGCCCACTGAGCAAGACCACATGGCTCCCTGGCTTCACCCCTCTTTCCAGGGGAGCGAACAGTTCTGTATTGCTGGGTTTCCAGGTGACACTGGGGTACGAAAAAGACTCCTGCTGCTAGCTCAGTGTGTGCCCAAACAGCCGCCCAGTTTTATGCTTGAAACCCAGGGCCCTGGTGGTGTAGGCACATGAGGAAATCTCCTGATCTTCAGATTGTGAAAAGCAAAGTAACCCAGCTGGGTAGTACAGTCCCTCACGGCTTCCCTTGGCTGTGGGGAGGGAGACCTCTGGCACCTTGCATTTCCCAGGTGAGGCGATGCCCCACCCTGCTTCTGCTCATCCTCAGTGGGCTGTACCCACTGCCTAACCAGTCCCAATGAGATAAACTGGGTACCTCAGTTGGAAATGCAGAAATCACCTGCCTTCTGCGTTGGTCTCACTGGGAGCTGCAGACTGGAGCTGTTCCGATTCGGCCATCTTCAAAAATTCCCAATAGTGATTATTTTCATTGGCTACTGGACAGACAGCAAACGGCAAACTCAAGAATAGCAAAAGTTTTGTCTTTATTATAATAGTTTATAAGATTTATTTAAATTATCACAAATGAAGAATTTTACTTTTATTTAAATAATTTTAATTTTAAATGATAATTGTAATTTTTTTTATTTTAATAAATAATTTTGACTACTTCAGAAGAAAATAACATCTTCCAAAAACTTATGAAAAACATTTTTACTTTTCCAATTTTTGCATTGAATTTACAGATTTTGATGAAGGTCTGTTTAAATTTGTAAACTTTTGAATATTATTTGCTTTATTTGTAATCCTTTAGATCAGAAGTCCCCAACCCTCAGGCCTGGACCAGTACTGGTATGTGACCTGTTAGGAACCAGGCCACACAGCAGGAGGTGAGCAGCGGGCAAGCATGCATTACCACCTGCGCCCCACTACTGTCAGATCACTGGTGGCATTAGATTATCATAGGAGTGCAACCACTATTGTGAACTGCACATGCGAGGGATCTAGGTTGTGCTCCTTATGAGAATCTAATGCCTGGTGATCTGAGGTGGAACAGTTTCATCCCAAAACCGTCCCCCTCCCTGTCCCCTGGAAAAATTGTCTTCCATGAAACTAGTCCCTGGTGCCAAAAAGGTTGGAGACTGCTGCCTTAGATCATTGGGAATGAGTACAATTTGCAATTGTGACAAATTGAAAATACAAAAGCAGAGTTCAGAAAAGAGGAAAAGCTGTAAAGGAAAAACAGTAAATCTTCAAAGAAGCAGTCTGCTTAAATTTTTAAAAATGACTAAAAAGGAAAGTGAGCAGGCTTTTATCAGGTATGACCCACATAAAATTTGCAAATACAACATTAACAATTCTTTTTACTAAAGTCAGTTTTTTAGGCATCATTTACAGATAGCAAAAGTCACCCTTTTTAGGTGTTCAGTTTTACATGTTTGACAAAATGTATACTATTACATAACCATGGCCACAGTCAAGCTATGGAATATTTCATCCAACCCAGAAAGCTCTTCTGTGCCCCTGTATAGTCTATCCACACCCTCACTCCCCAGCCCCCAATTCCTGGCAAACTTTTCTCTGACTTCTGTCTGTATAGTTTTGTCTTTTCCAGAATGTCATGTAAATGGAATTCATACAGTATATGCTGTGGTCTTTTGTGTCTGACATCTTGTGCTTAGCACAATCCTTTTGAGAGTCATTCATGTCATTGCAAGTATCAACTGATCATTTCCTTTCATTGCTGATGTATTCAATTCCATTCCATATTGCCATATACTCTATTTTATAAAGGTATCCATTCACTGGTTGATGGGCATTTGGGTTGTTTCCAGTTTTGGATGATTATGAATAAAGTTGCTATAAACTTTCCTGTACAGGTCTCTGTGTGCACATATGTTTTTATTTCTTTCAGGTTAATACCTAGTCATGCATTGCTGGATCATATGGTAAGTGTATGTTTAACTTTGGAAGAAACTACCAAAGTATGCTCCAAAGTGGCTGCACAATTTTGCACCTCCATCAGCAGTGTATGAGGGTCTCCCTCTGTCTACATCTTTGCTAGACCTTGGTATTGTGAGTTAAAAAAATTTTTTTTCAATTTAGCCATTTTAAAAGATAGCAAATTATCTAATTACTGATCAAAACAATTTAATCGAGCAACAAAATTATTCTCATCAACAACACAACTCAAATAGGTCAGATACAATCCGGCAGCTTCATATTACTGGTTAAAATTATAAGAAATGTGTGGACCTCAATTAACATTCTTGCCCAGGGTCTTCTATACCCTTTCCCCCTGCTCTGCAGTTTCCTCTTAGGGGAAGTGTGTTTATTCTTTGGTGTCTGTCTGAGACTCTGCCTTGTGAAGGACAGCTGGTACCTCACTCTGCAGCTTCTGCTAGAAGGGAAACTTCAGGATTCAACCTTTCCTCTCGTGCTACCCTGTCTCCTCCACACTAGGGATGAAAGAATAGTCAACACACCATTCTGAGAGGCTGCCAGCCACTAGTCTAGCAAATAGGACCTATGTTTAGGTAGCTTTTTGTGTAATGACCTTCCATGCCTCCAATGCCACATGATGGAATAGTGACACTGAGAAGAGGCTGTGAGCAGTGGAGCCTTCGTTCTGAAAGCTGTCAGTATGAGGAGTGTCATGGGGTGTAGCAAATGGTAGCATGCTGTATTCATCCCATCACTGCTGAGACCCTGAGTAGGGCTTCCAGTCTGTGATGAGTTCAGCTTCAGGATTCTTAAATCCTGGGGTGTGGGACTGGAGAAGTTCGGTCTATGACTGGCATTGGTGGCCTTTCCTAGTAGGAGAGTAAGAGTCAGAAACTATCTAATTAACCTTGAATGACACTATTAATCTTTTCAGTAGATTATAAAGAATACCTCTAGGGGAAAGTGTATTTCCTCAACTTCAGATTCAGCAAAAACGGCATTCAGTAGATCAAGATACTGCCTGTTCCTGACCACAAGAATGTGTCCTCACAGGAGCTGTGGTGTTTTGTGATCTACCAGCTGCAGGCTGGGGTGTAATATTTTCTGATCTGACATTTGGAGAACCTTCAAATATTTAAGGGCACTCATCTTTCCTCTCAGTTATCTCTTCTTTCGAGGATCATAAAAACCTTGAGAAATGTCAAGCTTCTTTTTCAGATTTTCTTCATTTAATGCAATATCTCATTTTGGTTTTTAGCCCTTCTAATGAATTTGGGCTATCATCTTATATCCATTAGACTGGGAAGTCAACTTTTCCAAAAGGCTGACTATATGTAAAATATTCACAGGCAACTATATATTTTGTATTCATGTAATATACCTTAGGGATTGATCATGCAGGAGGTGGAGTTGGACAACCTGGGTTCAAAGACTTAGGCTATCATGTTGTCTTTGAACCCAGGTTGTCCTATCATACTGTCTCTTAAAATGTGAATGTCCTACAAATTTCCTTATTTATTTATTTTGGAAATTTCTTGACTGTTGATGTTATTACTTTCATGTACACAAATAGTTAAAAAGATAAGTACTTTAAAACATAAGTACATTTTAATAATTAGTCAAACAGTAATTTTTGTTGCATTTTCTTGCAATAAAATGCGGTATAATCTTGGGCAAGAAATTTATCTTCAGGGATGTTTTCTTTTTTTCTTTAAAAAAACTTTTAAATTGAGGTTCAGCAAGCATGAAGTATATTAATCATCAGTGTATAGCTTGGTGAATTGTTTTATGCATTCATGTAATCACATTAATTATTGTTACATTTTATTCTCGGAAAAATACATGTACATTAAAACCCTAACTGGCTGGTAGAATTTCAATATGTAAAGCACACAAGGAGTGTTTTACTCAGTTACAGCTAGAATACTTAATTATATTTGAAAGTAAATATTCACATAATGACAAAAATCCTCATGACAAACTTTGTATGACACACATTGTTACATTGATTCTATATGATGTTAGCCTACATATATGTTATGATGTTGATCTTGGTCTCTTGATTAAGTATACTACAAACTCTGACCAAATATTTCTTTTCTTATTTGTGTGTTCCACTGTTCAAATATATAATCTACAAAGTCTTAAATGCTACTACAAAGCCATTATCATATCAAATGTCTGTAAATTATCAAATGTCTGTAAATTATTGAATCATGTGGCAGCCCCAAAGTAGTTCAGAACATATTCTGGTTCTGGGGGCTGCCCGATTAACAGATTGTTGTTTGCTCAATTAAACTGTTAAATTTAATTGGTTTAAAGTTTTTTTTTTTTTCCTTTTGAGATGGAGTTTCACTTTTGGTGCCTAGGCTGGAGTGCAATGGCACAATCTCAGCTCAAGGCAACCTCCGCCTCCCCCGTTCAAGTGATTCTCCTATCTCAGCCTCCCAAGTAGCTGGGATTATAGGCACGCACCACCACGCCCAGCTAATTTTGTATTTTTAGTAGAGATGGGGCTTCACCATGTTGGCCAGGCTGGTCTCAAACTCCTCATCTCAGGTGATCCACCCGCCTTGGCCTCCCAAAGTGCTGGGATATAAGGCCTGAGCCACCATGCCCAGCTTTTTTTTTTTTTTTTTTGGTAGTAGGAATAAAATATCTCACTCTTGCTTGGAGGATTCAAGTCACTTTGACACAGGGCAGTGGCCTTTATTGTCTACTCAGATGTTTGGCAGATAAAATGTTTGAATGCAGTATTTCACATTCATCTTAACTTTGTAGTTTCTTAGCAAACAGAACCCTTGGTTCTCTTTGCAGTCCAGACTTGATGTTGACTTCTTTGAGTTTATCAAAGTATTGCTCAGATAAATTTTACTTAACTCTACCCTTCCCCGAAACCCTTTTTAAAAATCTATCTTTTTTTCTCATTTGATGAGACGTCTTTCTGCTGTGTGGTCTTTGCAAAGATTGATGAATCTGCTCTGTTGGATTACATGTCTTAAGCTAATTAGGGTAGGACACTAGGTTTTGTTAGTTATGTTTTTAAAGATAAGAAAACTGAGGATCAAGAAGATTAAATGAAGTATTCAAGATGTCATGGTAATACGGGGCCACAGAATTCAAGCCGAGATCTGAAGCATAATGAAGCCCAATCCTTTTCCACAGCGCCACTCTGACCTTCCCCCTTTTGCCTTGTCCAGCTGATTATTGCATTACCTTTGTTTAACAACCACACTTGCTGTGAAGCCACAAAATCCACTCCAACCACTTTGCTCTTTCTCATCACAGTTAGTGTCCAGTTTGGATATAAGCCTCTGTTTCTCAAAGTATGGTTTCAGTTTCACAGTGCTGCTCTCTGCCAGGATCCCTAATGAACCATCCAACCATCCAACACTTAGTTCTGAGTTCCTTTCTTCCTCAGCCACACCAATCAGCAAATATTTCTAACAACACGCTCTGGATCTTCACACATTCATACCTGTCCTCGTGCTGTTTCCTGACCTTGCAATTCCTTGCCCCAAATTCTCTGCTTATACAAATCTTTTTTTTCCTTTTTAAATATCATCAAGCTCCCTTGTTGCAAACAAACAAAAACCACATGCTAGTCTGTTTCATTAGATAAGTAATTTATAAAGGATATTAGGTATTTCACAGAAACTTTTTTTTTTTTTTTTTTTTTTAACTTAAAGGCTACTTTGCAGGACTGGTCCAGTGTAGATAGCGCCCCTGCTGCCTGGACGCAAATAACACAGTTTTCATCTCTGACACTAGGAGGTGCTAGACCATTTCCAGCTGCTGTATTGGAAGCTTGGTATCTCTGCTACCACCCTCATCAGGACTAACCAGATTGGTGCTTCATCTACATTATGAGCCTCTAAGGGAAGTCTTGCATGGGTACATCTGACTGGCAGAGCCTAGGTCACATGCCTACTCTGTAGTTACAAGGGAAGCTGGGAAAAGAGGTTTTTGTTTCTATCTTAAGGAGACACATACCTCTAAAGTGAGAAAGTCCCTCTAAACAGGAAGGGCATTCAAATAGCAGAGATGCCAGGTAAGAATGATAAATGTTCATTACACTGGGGTCGAGTCAAAAAAATTTCCTGACCTGTAAAGTCTCTATAACAACAAGACTTAAGAGCTCTTTGTGTTGTCTCTCAGGTATTCACCTTTCTGCCGAGTTACAATTGTAGCAGATGTGATTCATACCTCTCCCATATCTCCTCATCCTTATTTCAGTTCATGATTTCCAACTGCCATGGCAGTACTTTTTTTTCTTGCCTGAGGGCTTTTTCTGGCCATTTAGCTTCATTACATTTGCCAGTGCTGTAGGCTGAAAGTATGGGGGAATTGACACAAGCCAGGAGCTGCCCTCAACCAATGACTAGGAGATGGTGGATAAATACCTCAGCTACTTTGCACTAGGGTGGGATAGCCCTGAAGCATGTGTTCAGTAATACCCCCCAGCATTTCCCTAGTGGGAATAAGCTCAGACACCTATGCTGGCAACTGGCTTGATAACTCCTTTATTGGCTCTCTTCCCTTCCTGTCTCAGTCCTCTGTCAATGTCTCCTTCCTGTCCCAACTACTTGCACTTGAACTTTTGTTCCAGAGTCAGCATCTGGCTGAATCCTGAGTAGACAACTCTCTTCCTTTCTCTCTCTCTCTTTTTTTTTTTTTTTTGAAACGGAGTCTGTCTGTTTCATCCAGGCTGGAGTGCAGTGGCATTATCTCGGCTCAGTGCAACCTCTACCTCCTGGGTTCAAGTGGTTCTCCTGCCTCAGCCTCCTGAGTAGCTGGGACTACCAGTGCATGCTGCCATGCCTGGCTAATTTTTGCACTTTTAGTAGACACAGGGTTTGACCATGTTGGCCAGGCTGGTCTCGAACTCTTGACCTCAAGCGATCCGCCCACCTCAGCCTCCCAAAGTGCTGGGATTACAGGCATGAGCCACTGCGCCCAGCCTTTTCCTTGTAATATAGATAACTCACTACTCATTCATCTCTCTTGTGAGATTCTTGATGGAAAAAAAAAGCATTGCCATTTTTTCCTGTCTCACACAATACGTAGTACAGGCCCTTGTATATAATAAGCACTAAAGAAATATTTGTTTGCATTTGTTGAGTTGAATTAAAATAGGGGTGATGGTCAGATTTTAAGTTTACATCACTGTATAGCCAAAAATTTTACTCTTTCCAGAAGAAGTCACACGTATGATTAATAGTGGTTATTTTTGATGATAGTGATTAGAGTTATGTTGTTGAACTTTCTAGAGTTATGTTGTTGAACTTTCTAACCTTTATCCAGGTATTTTTATTGCTCTTGAAAATGTCAGCTATCCAGGAGGGTTGTGGCACCTTGTAACCACATACTACTGAATTATCCTGTTACTCTGAGCCCTTCAGGGGTGAGTGGCCTGCCAAGACCACAGTCTTTGTGCAAAACGCCTCATGAGAAATGTTGGAAACAGCCAAAGGGATTTGACTGACTCTGTAGTGGCTCCTTAACCCTGGAGCCTCAGCCCGAATCCATGCCTGAGTAGAGTAATTCCTTTTCCCAGCTGCTTTCCTTGTTCCACAGGATGCACTCCCTACCCTAAGGAATAGCTCCCAGATCAGTGGTCTTCCAGTTATTTCATTCTTGAGTTTTTTGGTTTTGAATATGGGCCCAGGGGTCTTTGGCCAGTGGGTATCATTCCAATAGTTCTGATGGGTAATGACAAATAAAACAAATGGTGAATATTATGTAACAGCTGGCTGGCTCTGAATGGTTTTGGCCATGGTTCTGGAAAAGAATGCAGGAGGGAAGTGGTCAACATACAGGAATGAAATTGGAATGAAGCCATTTTACATTCCTTTGGATGTCAGTCTTTCAGTAGGAGGTTAGAGTAGGATAGCACAGGGACCAATTGAGTGCCCCTCCCCCAGTCTTCCTGCCTCCATTGCAATGCTGAAGAAACTCCCAGACTTTCTTGCTTCTTTCTTGCAGGACCGCTGCTCATCCCTATCCATTAATGCCCACAGTCTCCATGGCATTATTTTCCTTGAGATCCTCTGGACTAATCTCATTACTGCCTTCAGCTCTGTGTAAGCCAATTACCACTTGAAGCCCTGGACTCCCTGGTCATTCCTCACCCCCGAGATGCTCCTTTCTAATAGATATGTATATCTGCTTTATTGACGCCATATCTCATCCCTCTGCAGCCTTCAAAACTCTTCCCTTGTGCCTCTGGAATTCAATGTATAGACATGAAACCATCTCCATTCTTTTTTTCTTTTTGGAGATGGAGTCTCCTCTGTCTCCTAGGCTGGGGTGCAGTGGCACAATCTCGGCTCACTGCAACCTCTGCCTGCCTCCCGGGTTCAAGCGATTCTCCTGCCTCAGCCTCCTGAGTAGCCGGGACTACAGGCACCTGCCATCATGCCCAGCTAATTTTTGTATTTTTGTAGAGATGGGGTTTCACCATGTTGGCCAGGCTGGTCTTGAACTCCTGACCTCAGGTGATCTGCCTGCCTCGGCCTCCCAAAGTGTTGGGATTACAGGCGTGAGCCACCATGCCCGGCCTCTCATTTCTAAAATACCTATTTCATGTCCTTGTTCTAACTGGCTCCTCCCTCAAGACACTGCTCCCCTGCAGCCCTCTATACAGGTCACTGGTTTTTCAGCCACGTGCCTGGCGCCACAGGGCCTGGAATAGGATGAGTGTCTTCCTTGCATCTCAGTGCTGCTCCCAAGCCATTGTCCCATATCCTCCATAAAAACACCCAGTTTCAACATGGGACTATGTTGTCTGCCACCTTCCTTCCTTTTGGCAACCATCTGCTGGCTCTAACATCACTTCCCTTCCCTCCTGGATCACCGTCATTTTTCTATCACTACACCCATCGTATTTTTGGTGATTTCGATATCCGCACAAAGAAGTCTTCCCATACACTGAGCTTTCAGTTTCTCAGCCTCCCCTCCTCCAACATCTCATCCTCCATTCTACCTCAGTCACTCAGTCCTATGTTCATGCCTCCTGGGCCCTGTTTTTATCAGTAATCTTACCCACTCCAGAATCTCAACTTCAAGAATCCCAATATTTGACCACCATTTCTTATATTATTTGTTTGATTTACATCTACTTGTTTTCCTTTACCACATCATTTCCTTATCCCCTCTGCATGAAGAATTACTATCCCAAATTTTATGCTTTTAATTCTCTTGATTTTTAAAATGAATTTATCATATATGTATGTATTCCTAGGCAGTAGAGTGCTTATTTTTGAACGTCATAAAAATGATATTGTATGTGGTCTGTTGTAGTGCGTAGTGTCTACTATATGCATGTGGTCTATTGTAACTTGCATGTTTTACGTATCATTATGTATACCATACACACATTACGTATACTATATATTGTATTCATGCATACCATACATACTACATCTCCATGCTGTTGTGCATAGCTGAAGTTTGTTTTTACTGCTGTATAACATTCTATGGTGTGAATTTACCAAAATATATTCACTCATTTTTTTTTTCTGTGTGCCATTTCCACATTTTTGGTATCATTAACTCTTCTTCTGTAAATAACTTGTACTTGTCTCTGGTGCATATTTGCAAAAGTTTTTCTAGAAGCACAGTTAATGAACCAAAGAGCATAAGCATGTTCAATTTTACACAATGATGTTACTTTATTTTCTAAAATAATTGTACATCATTTTTCATTATTCCAGCTCACTTCCACTAAATTGTGATTTTTTTTTTTTTTTTTTTTTTTTTGAGATGGACTTTCACTCTTGTTGCCCAGGCTGGAGTGCAATGGCACGATCTTGGCTCACCGCAACCTCCGCCTCCCGGGTTCAAGTGATTCTCCTGCCTCAGCCTCCCGAGTACCTGGGATTACAGGCATGTGCCACCACACCCGGCTAATTTTTTTGTATTTTTAGTAGAGACGGGGTTTCACCATGTTAGCCAGGATGGTCTCGATCTCCTGACCTCGTGATCCACCCGCCTCGGCCTCCCAAAGTACTGGGATTACAGGCGTGAGCCACCGCGCCCGGCTAAATTCTGATTTTTAAAAGCCTAGCCATGTCTAGGACCTATAATGATTGATTGCACTGTCTTTTTACACTCTTCATTTTCAGTGTACCAAGCCTATATTCCATGGTATGTCATAATATTTATTCTTTTGCATACACCTTCAATTTCCTTGCCTCTTCTTCCTTTATCGTGCTCACCTGGCAAAACCCTAGTTCTAGCGACAGCCAAATCTCTGCTGGCTCTGTGCCTGCACTCACGCAGGGGAATATGGCTGCAGGTAACTACGCAGCTATGCTGACTGTTCTCACATTACATTTATGGCCACAAGTATCATTAGCCTCTAAGATACTTGTCAATCAGACTGTACTTTCCTGGTCCATTAACTCTCCCATGCATCTATTTGGTATCTTCTCATTTCTCCTTAACCTCTATTACATCTTGCTGCACCTTCACTGTCAGCTGATGACCTTGTCACTGAGAAAATGAAAGCAATCAGAAAAGAACTACCATTGGCTTTGTTATAAATAAAGTTTCGGTGCTGCAAAAGAAATAGCACTTGAATATAAAATTTTCTTTTTAATTCTCAGCAAGGCAAGTTACTTCTATAGAAGGGTGCGCCCTTACAGATGGAGCAATGGTGAGTGCACACTTGGACAAGGGAGGGGAAGGGGTTCTTATCCCTGACGCACATGGCCCCTGCTGCTGTGTCGTTCCCCTATTGGCTAGGGTTAGACCGCACAGGCTAAACTAATTCCGATTAGCTAATTTAAAGAGAGTGATGGGGTGAGTGATTTGGGGGGATAAATGGTTATGACAGAGCAGGTAATGAGTCAGGGTTGAGCAGGTAATCAGAATGCGTCAGGGTGGAGCAGATAATTGAAAAAGGTTGCTTTATAAGGAAGTTAAGTTTAAAAGTAGAAGGCAAAGTATTGAACATACTGACATATCGATTTTTTGAAAAGAAATTTAGACCTCATATCTAACAGCTTCCACTTCTATATGGACTTCTCTACCTTCATCTGTGCCCATTGTGTTTTCTATTGCTGTGTAACAAATTATCCCAAAACTTAGTGGCTTAAAACAACACCAATTATTATCTCATAGTTTCTGTGTGTCAGGATCCAAGGCACAGCTTAGCTGGGTCCTCTGATTCTGCATCTCCTGGTATCTTTCTTTTGCAGCTGAGTGCCAGTATGCTTTGACCATTAAATAGGCAAGTTACGCCCTGGCCATTAAGGAAGGACTTATTACTAAAATGGACTGGATGGGAAAAGACACACATCTTCTCATCTTCCTATAGAATACACACTGGGTAAAAGAAATATCGTACTATTAATAAGTTATAAAACTCTTTGAAGTTAAACTATTTTTTCTTAAATTGTCTTTACAGTATTGGAAAAACTAAAAGACATCTGGAAAAAAGAAAATGGAATTCTTGCCTCAAGTAAGGCCAAAATTATTTGAAGATGGATCAATGATTTAACTAGAAAAAAAGAAAGTATAAAATTCCAGAAAAAAAATATTTTAAAAAATTATCTCACAATAAGAAAATTTTTTTCCAAGTAGGACACAAAACCTAGGAGTCATATAAAAAGGATTGATAAATTTGATTGTATAATAATAAAAATATCTACAAGGTGAGAAAAAATAAACAAAATGAAATGAGAAATTAAAACCAGGATAATATTTTCAATGCATATCAAAAACAAAGGGCATACACATAATTCTAAAAGAAGTGACAAATCAATAAGTCAAAGATCATTAACCTAATAGCAAAACAGACAATTGAGAAGATGCTCAAATTCATGTATAATTAGGGAAATGAAAATTACAACTACAGTGAATATACTTACTTTGTGTTAGATATAATTTGCAAAAGGATAGCAGAAGTGCAAGAAATGACATAAGTACAAGGATATTCACTGGAAAGCCTGGCACAAAGTGAGTACGGGTAAGTATTGGCTAAATAGATGCTGTTTGTAATAGCAAAATTAGAAACAATCTCCATGATCTCCATGCTCCCAAAGAGGATACTGACAACACATGGTACAGTTCAAAGAACGAGGCACTGAAAGTATTGATATAGAATGATTTCCAAGGTTGAAAATTGAAAAAAGTCAGCCTGGCCAACATGGTGAAACCCTGTCTCTACTAAAAATACAAAAATTAGCTGGGCATGGTGGCGCACATCTGTAATCCCAGGTATTTGGGAGGCTTAGGCACAAGACTCACTTGAACCCGGGAGGCAGAGCTTGCAGTGAGCCGAGATTGCGCCACTGCACTCAAGCCTGGGCAAGACTCTGTCTCAAAAAAAAAAAAAAAAGAAAAGAAAAAAATAAAGTGAAATTGAAAAAAAGCAAGATGCAGAAACGTATGTATAGCATGCATATTAATTACATAATAGATAAGATATAGGCATACTTGTAAATGCATGGTCTATCTCTGGAAATATTCACTAGAAATAAGGAGGACTGCCTCCAGGGAGAATTAAGTGGCTGAATGACCGGCAAGGAATGTAAAATGCTTTTCACTGCATACACAGCCCCGCTTTTGTCTTTCATGTGCATCTGTTATTTAAATGAATGAAAACACTTAAAAGTCAAATAGTTATCATTTTAAAAGAACTGGAGAAAAATAGTCTATAAGCAACAGCATAAGAAAATATATTATTGCTGAATGAGTTGCTACTTAATTTATGTGTTTAAGAGGACAGGGAGGAGTGGTTTTATATGCAAAAACATAGGCATTGCCTAGGGTTATACAGGATGGAAGCCAGATATTCTGAATCCACCTCTTGCTTTTGACTTGGCTGCTGGAGCCTGAGGCAAGTGAATTAAGCCAGTCAAATCTGGATAATAGTACTTAATGATCAAGCTCTCCACTGCATTGTGAAAATAAATTACTTGATGTTGGTAAAACACTTTGAAGGTGTCATGCTCCAAGGTGCAATACAGAGCCTGTTCAGACCTGTATGCTGTCATGGGAACTGAGGCTCTGGAGTCAAGACTTTGAGGAAACTTCCAATCACTGTTCAGTTAAACCAATGTTTTTAAAGTGCCAGTGCTCCCAAATGTGTCTTCCATGTGTGTGCCCAGAGAATCAGCCTATTTTATTTGGGTTTTTTCATTCCTGTCTTACTTTTCTACACAGTGCCAAAGGTACATTAAGGAAATTGTAATCCAATGATTTCCGAAAAATCAGTTATTTTCAAAGAAGAGAAGCAAGGGTTAAGACCAGGGTGTGCAATTCAGTAAGAAAATTACAAACCCTTCCAGAAATTACAGTGAGTTAGGGATTAATGTTGGCTTTTGAACAATACATATTAAATTAGTCTGTAGAAATACAACATTCTCAGAGAAATGTACAGTCTAAGAAAAGCAGACCTGTGGAAATGAGAATGTTAGTAGATAATTCTCCATCAGTCTCTCACATTTCTGTACATCTTGCAAGGAATACACTGATTATCCTCTTTCCTGGATTATCTTTTCAAGTACATTTGTATAGTTAACAGCCTTAGAAAATAGAGTTAGTGTCTTTCTCCAGAGCAAATAGTAGGTTTGCTTACTTAACTTCATAAAAGATTTAAGTTCTCTACATTCAAAGTTTTTCTCCTGTAATGCAATACGCTACATGTGTAGGTGTCATCTGGCCCTGTGGAAATTGGGGCTTGGTGAGGTGGTACAAATATGCTGATACTCTGGCTACTGCTATTGCTGTCAGTTATAAACTATCCTTTGTCTTTGACCCAGGAGTCTGGTGTCTTCTACCAGCATCCATGAAACTGTAGATGGGTGACTTCTTAGCTTGCAAGTGGGATAAAATCTCAAACTCTTCACAGTTCTTAAGAAATAATTGTTCTCTAGACGACTGCTATGTGAAAGAAATACAATGCAGGCCACTCATGTGAACCAAAACATAATTTTAAACTTTACAGTAGCCACATTAAAAAGCTGAAAGAGGCTGGGTGTGGTGGCTCGTGCCTGTAATATCAGCACTTTGTGAGGCCAAGGCGGGTGGATCACCTGAGGTCAGGAGTTAGAGACCAGCTTGGCCAACATGGCGAAACCCCATCTCTACTAAAAATACAAAAATTAGCCAGGTGTGGTGGCACACACCTATAATCTCAGCTACTCGGGAGGCTGAGGCAGGAGAATCTGGGAGGTGGAGGTTGCAGTGAACCGAGATTTCACCACTGCACTCCAGCCTGGGCAACAGAGTGAGACTTTGTCTCAAAAAAGAAAACTAAAAGAAACAGGTAAAATTAACTATAATAATATATTTTGTTTAACATGATACATCAAAAATATTGCCATGTAAACCATATGAAATTATTAATGAGCAATTTTACTTCCTTGTCTAGCATGAAGTCTTCAATATCTGGGGCATTTTTTATACTTACAGCTCATCTCCACTGGGACTAGCCGCATGTCCAGTGCTCAAAAGCCATGAATGGCCAGTGGCTTCCATTAAGAACAGTGCAGCTCGAGTTTACAACATACAGTAAAATGAAAATAAAAGTTTGAAGGCCTAAAATAGGTTTTCCTTAAAAAAAAAATCAAAGCCAGAATGTCAATGATATTGTTCATTGGGCCCATTGCTCCTGAGACTCTGAGGCATGTTCTGCATGTTCCAAAGTTTAAGCCTGACAGACTTGTCAGGACATTCTTCATCCATTATTTAATCCTCCTGTGCCCTTTAAGGTACATTCAGGATTGTTGTTTCTTTTGCAGCTGACTGTAATAAGATAGGAATGTAGGATAAGAGTCATTAAAGACAAATTTAATACCAACCTATCAAGCCAGAGATTGAAATTTAAATGTACCTTATTTCCCTTCCAGTTTTCTCCTTTGAGAGGTTTATCTGCCCAGACAATGCGTGGGAGTGGGGGCTGGATAATCCTAACCTTAGCTCAAATTATATTAATGTTTGAATAGGAAATTGGGTATTCACCCAATTTTGACAAAGGAAAAATTTCAGTCTCGGAAAGCTTAGTCTCAGCTTGCTCATCTAATCTGCCTTGTTCACAGGATGACCACGTGATCATATGAGTGAGTGGCAGCGATGGGCATTGACAAGGGAAGACAGCACTTGACATCTAAGGTGCCACGATGCTGAATATAATGATCTGTCCTTACTAGAATTTTTTCTAAACAGCATTCTTCAGGACTCAGAATCTTGCATGGATTTGATTATGGTAAAATAAACAGTTGCCAAAACTTTTCATCATTTGGGCTGAGGAGATGTCAGCCCAAATAATGCCAGGGTTTAAAAATAAGAAATATGAGTTTATAGGACTCACATGCATTGCTCCTCACATGCTTATATCCTCAAAAGATGGCAAAATGGTAGAAGTTAGAGGAATTTTTTTTTAATCCTCAAATCTCACAAAAATCCAATGTTTGGAAAAGACTTGGATAAAAATATTGCAATATTATAAGATTAAGTTCTAAAATATATACAACAGAATCCTTTTTGAGACAAAATTCACATAGGGAAGAGACGCTTCGGTTTCTTAAATAAATAAGTAAATCAATCAGTCAATCAATCCCTTTTTAAGGGTCCCATAACATTGGTAGTGGTTGAGTTAAATAATGATATAAAATGGCCAGGTGTGGTCAGGCACCTTGGAGAATAAATATCACCCTTTAGATCCTGGGCCCCAGACACTGCAGGGCCTCCCCATGGGTAGGTGGAAGAGGGAATCCTGAGTCCCAGTCTGAGCACTTGGGAGGATTCACCTCCACGTATGTCTTCTACCTACCCATGATCTATCATTACCCACGTCATCCTGTCCCATTCATGAAGCCAGCATTTGGCCTAAGACCCTCACAGAGGTCCTGCCTCTCCCTCATACTTCAACTCAAGAATTATTATTAAGTCCCCTATGTCACATTTTGTGCCCTTCTTTTTTATCCAATACACTGACCACCCATCGCTTGCCCCAAGTTTCTTCCCATGTCTTCTACTGCCCTGTGTCCCAGTAGCACCAGTTTGTGTTTCATGCTTGGGCTTTGGCCAAATATGTCCTGTGTTCTGGACCACTCTTCTTAGCACCTGGCCCCTTCCAGACTCAGCTTGCCCTACTTACAATTTGCCTTTAGTTACTGTGTGTCTGGGTAAGAGGCACCTCATCCTGCATCACCATCTAGTTGGGTATTATGGTAGGTAGCCATTGACTTTGCTGGTAGTCATTTGTTCCTAGTATGAGACAATGTTTCTCCCTCTCTTCTCCTCTCCTTTTCCTCCATCCAAATGACAGTGAGATCAAGTAAAAAGTCTATGGAATTTGGAGTTAACAAAAATGGTGTTGAATTGTAAAATGCCACCTTGGCAATTATCTCTAAGCTTGGTTTTTCACCTATAAATTGGGGAATGATAACAATTAGTGCTCAGATACAAGTTTTTTTAATGAGAATAAAAACATGTGAGGACAAGTGTGCAAGAGCCAGGCATAAAGTGATAAATGAACATGGCACGTTTGAGTGGCAATGAGCTGGGAGTCCTAAACTCCTTTGGCTTTTTGTCTGTCTAGCTATTTTTGCCTGGTCTGTATGGTTTGTTTGTTTATTTTTATTTTTTAAAACATAGATATATACCTTGTAACTTCTGCTATATTGCATTAAAAAATCTTTGAGGTGATATACTTTATCATTCATATTCCTATCTTGACTATTATAGTCATGTATTTCTTGGCTTGGGAGGAACAGAGAGTTCCTGTTTGAGTTCTGCACAGAAACTTCCCAAAGGAGAGCTTCAAATATTGGGAACCCTTTTAGATTTTCCGCGAAATCCATCTCATGAAAGTGGATTGTAGGAAAGTGGGTTGCATTTAGATACCACCTAGAATAGAACCACCTGGAGGCGGAGGGCTAGCGGTTGGAACGTTTGGCATGTGTGGCTCTTCCTCCTGTTGGTGGTGAGGTTTTCGACAAATTATTTAGCTTGTCGGCTTCAATTTCAGTCAGCTTACTAGAGATTATAATGATATCGACCCCAAAGTGTTGATAGGAGAGGGCATGAGAGAATTCAGGATACTTGATTCTCAGTGTCTGGCACTCAGGGCTTGCTCGATACACATTAACGATGATGGTTTTAATATTTCTTGCAAACATCTTCTGAAGCGCTTCTCAATCTAGAGTGATCCTACTAAAATATCAATCAGGTTATGTCACTCTGCTGCTCAGAACTCTTTGACAGCCTATTCCACTCAGAGGAAAGGTCAAGATCCCTGCTCTATTTCCTTTTTCCCCTTAGCATTTAAAACCTCTTTAACAAACAAACAAACAAACAAAAACCTCTTTAACAAACATTTAATTGACTTACTTGATTTGCTTATTGTTTATACAGCCTGTCTCTCCCTGCTAGCTTGTGAGCTCCATGAGGGCGGGTCTGTTTAGTTCACTTTGCAGTTCAATGTCTTACACATTGAACTGGCCATACTAGGTATTGTTTATTGAATGAATGAATCACCCGCAACCAAGATGATCTCTACCTCTCCTGAATTCCCACATTGCTTTGATGGCTAGTCTTTTATGACACTTATTATAGTCCTAATACTGTACTTTTTTTGTTGTTGTTAGAGGGAGTCTCACTGTCACCCAGGCTGGAGTGCAGTGGCCCGATCTCAGCTCACTACAACCTCTGCCTTCCAGGTTCAAGCGATTCTTGTGCCTCAGCCTCCCAAGTAGCTGGGATTACAGGCGCACACCACCATGCCTGGCTAATTTTTGTATTTTTAGTAGAGATGGGGTTTCACCATGTTGGCCAGGCTGGTCTCAAACTCCTGACCTCAGATGATCCACCAACCTTGGCCTCCCAAAGTGCTGGGATTACAGGCGTGAGCCACTGCGCCCAGCTATGTGTTTTTTTCTTTTTTTCTTTTTTTTGAGATGTAGTCCTGCTCTGTCACCCAGGTTGGAGTGCAGTGGTGCAATCTTGGCTCAGTGCAACCTCTGCCTCCTGGGTTCAAGGGATTCTCCTGCCTCAGCCTCCTGAGTAGCTGGGATTACAGGAGTGCACCACCATTCTCGGCTAATTTTTTATTTTTTATTTATTTATTTATTTTATTTTATTTATTATTTTTCCTTTATTTTAGTAGAGATGAGATTTCACTACGTTGGCCAGGCTGGTTTAGAACTCCTGACCTCCAGTGATCTGCCTGCCTTGGCCTCCCAAAGTGCTAGGATTACAGGTTTGAGCCATCGCACCCAGCCATATACTGTACTATTCTGATATTTGCCTTAGTCTCTTTACCTCCCTGAGTTGTAAGCTTTCTGAGTTGGAAGAATGTCTTATTTCATTTTGTTTTACCTGAAAATTGTGGCACACAGTCAGCATTCATGCTCCTACTGGGAGAAATACAATTGGAAATCTGAGATGTATTTCCTGTTTTCACCCACTCCTCTTGTACCATCTTCATTAACATGAAACTTTATTACCCATCAAATATTTGTTAAATATTTGATCTTTAATTTCTAAAATAAAATGCATTGAATAGACCGGGCGTGGTGGCTCACGCCTGTAATCCCAGCACTTTGGGAGGCTGAGGTGGCTGGATCACGAGGTCAGGAGTTTGAGACCAGCCTGGCCAATATGGTGAAACCCCGTCTCCACTAAAAAAAATTACAAAATACAAAAATTAGCCAGGTGTGGTGGCGCGCGCCTGTAGTCCCAGCTACTTGGGAGGCTGAGGCAGAAGAATCGCTCCCAGGAGGCGGAGGTTGCAGTGAGCCGAGATCGCGCCACTGCACTCCAGTCTGGGCGACAGAGTGAGACTCCATCTCAAAAAAAAAAAAAGACGCATTGAATAAATGTCACTTAATCTATTAGTAAGTGTTCACACTTAATTTCTGAACATAATACAATATTTCCATTTTCTCATCAAGAGAAATACAGATTCCTGCTAGGATCATCTCGTCTTCTTTAATGTGGCAGTCAGCAGTAGAATGACAACTCCCAAGTCTGTGGTGCAATGGAGTTGGTGACAGAAGAGGCTCAGCCGTGAATCCCACTCTCTCTGCTCCAGGCCTTCTTGGTGCGGCCAATCACAAGACAATCTGGCTTTAGGGCAAACTTAAAAGAAGTAGGTTAGAGCCACTTAAGAAAAGAAGGAGACAAAAAGACAATTTGTTCTTTTTCAAATTACGTATTGAGACATCCAAGTATAAAGGGTTCTCTGGAGAATCTCCGACAGGCCTGCGCACTGGGAGAAGACGGGGTGGAACCACAGAAGTTTGCACCTTGCGGCGGGGAGGAGCCTGGCCCCTCCTGTTCCTGCGTGGGAACCTGGGAATTAGTCTGTGAGATGAGGGCCTGTTAACAGGAACTCCTCTCTCGCTTTGCTGTGTTGTTTTTCGTTTTCACCCGATAAATTCTGGCCCCCTCACCCTTCAAAGGATCTGCATAATCTTTCCTGCTAGTGTGACAATAACCCGGGTTTTCCTACAACAATATTATGTTGGTAATTTTTAAAATGTGCTTCAATGGACACTTGTTATTTGATCTGAACACTAAATTTCATCAGCTTTTAGCCCAATTCATGATCCCAGTTACTGATGTCTATTAAAATTGAGAGTAGAGAATGTCATTTTGGCTTGCGTAAATCTAAGAAGAAATTCCAGAACGGGGTTGGAACAAGCACCCCACACAAACAGTGCAGACATGTCCCCAGTCAGCTTCCTCTGCGGCATGGAGAAAGGGAAGAAGGCCCTCTCTGGTGCCTTGGACACAGCCATGGGAGGAATCCCTGAGGCCAGACCTCATCCGCCACAACCCTGGGGGCCTCCTGGGAGGTGATGGGACAGGCTGGTGAATATGTGGACACCATTTATTCAGCTGCTTGAGTCCTCAGGTTCTTGACTCTGAAGCCCTGTCACTTTTATGTGATGTTTCTCTTTAAAACTCCTGGGTTCTCCTTGAGACCCTAAAGGGCACAGTGAGGTCTGCGCACTTCCTTTTGCCCCTCGGGGGTACAGTGCTGTCTGTGACATGCAGGGGCGCACTCTTGGAGCAACATCCATTTCCCAGTCTGCTGGGCAGGATTCATGGCCAGAAGGGCTGCTGGCTTCAAAGGCCCAGAGGAGCCCCTGGAGCAGGTCAGACCCTGCAAGCGCCTCTGATGTGAACAGGCACCTGGACAAACAAAGAATGCAGCGTGGTTCTTTATTCCTGCTACACATTTTTCTGAGCAAAATGTGCCAGGACTGCCTTTTCATGCCTCACATTTTAAAGAGGTGTTTGTGTATCGGGGGCTGGGGAGGATGGTGGGTGTTGAATTAGACTCTCAGGGGTAGGTCTTTCATCTTCAGATACTCAGCAGGCCAGTACATCACGGTAGTGCCATAATCCTTTCCCTCGTCTCAGCTAACTCTGCCTGTCATGGGACATTCTCAGCCAAGGACCCATCTACTGATCTTTCACAGAACGCGTGTGTGTAGCTTTTCAGTGCTTGATTCAGTGCCTGCTCTTGTAGGAGCAAAACAAATATTTGTTGAATGAATAAATGAGCTACTTGGATCAACTGTAGAACAAAGCTATATCTTTAGAAGCGGAACCATTTCTCTCATTTTGGATCCCCACCAGAAGCAAGCTCTGAAACACGGATTTGAGTCAAAATAGTTTATTTGGGAAGTGATCCCAGGAAACACCAGTAAGAGAATGAGGAAGTGGGACGGGCAAGGGAAAGCAGCCAACAAAGAATGCCTCATTCAGCAAATCACCACTTTGGGCAACTGGAGCGTGAGCTGCAGGGCAACTCCAGGAGCCAGTGAAGAATACCCACCCCAGCACTACCCCATCCAAAGCGTTAAGGAGCCAGAGTGTGGCAACAGACTGCTTCTGGGGGGTTATCAATTCCAGCTGCTGTGTGCCCAGGCAGAGTAGGCACTGGGCACAGTGAAAACCTTCAGGCAAAGGTGTGCATTGGCAGTTGGAAGTCAGACTGGAGGCACATAAATGATGGAGGGTGTTTGCCCTGTCTCCAACGCGATTCCACCAACTTTGGTTTCCATTCCCTCCATTTCTTATGTCAGTAGGAGACTGACAGAAGCTGTCAGGAGGAGACTGGGGGTTGCTGGTTCCTTCTGCCTTAGGGACAATAGTAAGTACTAGAGACTAGCCTAGCTCATAATCTCCATTATCTTGTTACTTGTTAGCTGTGGGCGCATGTGGACATGGGTTTCAGCAAATCACACACACTAATCTTGCAGTACATTCTGGTTGCCTGTGATTCTCTTGGCCTTTGTTTCCAAATTGCATTTTCGGTGTCTTAGTATGCATAGGATAGAGCCAACAATGACTGTGTTTGAGACTGAAGGGGTTGAGAAGTTTAAAGAACAATAGTGTCATAATTCAGAGTGGTTAAACTTAGTTAATGATATTGTTGTAAAACTTGTCACAAAACCTGGTGCTTTAGACCCATGAAGGACCTTAGATACCACCTCATTCAATGAGCTCATTTTACAGATGGTGACACAGAGCAGCAGAGAGGTGAAAGGAATCGTCCAAGGTCGCAAAACTGGTTAGAGTCTCCCAACCCCAGGGCTGATTGCCCTCCCATGCTGCTGCTCACACTGCCCATTCCCAGGGGCTCTGGAGAACGCTCTCCGGAAGGTATTGTGCAAAGTGTTAAAGAACATGGGACAAGTGCAAGATGGGAGCAAAGGATTTAAGGGGTGGAGAGGGAAATGGGGCAAGAAAACAGGAGTGTGGGAATCAGCAGCTGTTGAGCTCCTACTCTGTCAAACACCATGCTCTGTGTCTTACAGGCATTATCTTATTACTGGTCATGAAATCACTGGGAAGCAGGTGTCATCATTTTTAAAACAGTGTTTTAAAAGCTTTTCAAACTTTTTTTAAAAAAGTAATTTCTTGGCCAGGCACAGTGGCTCACACCTGTAATCCCAGCACTTTGGGATGCCAAGGCGGGTGGATCACCTGACCTCGGGAGCTAGAGACCAGCCTGGCCAACATGGTCAAACCCTGTCTCTACTAAAAATACAAAAAATTAGCCAAGCATGGTGGCAGGTACCTGTAATTCCAGCTACTTGGGAGACTGAGGCAGGAGAATCGCTTGAACCCAGGAGGCAGAGGTTGCAGTGAGCCGAGATCACACCATTGCACTCCAGCCTGGATGACAGAGTGAGACTCTGTCTCAAAAAAAAAAAAAAAGTAATTTCTTTAATTTTTTCTAGAAATGATCTCACCTCATTCTGAAGCTTCATTCCTACACAGAAGCAGGAAATAAAAAAACAAACAAAAACAAAGATGGAAACAACAACAACAGCAAAACCCAAAACCTAAACTTGTGAATGTAAAGTAGCTGGGTTGCCTACGGATTGACTCATGAGGCCGATAGTTTTACTTTGGCAGCAGCCCAAGACAACTTATTCACATTTCCTCTGTGCATGGAGAAACACCTTCACTGGCCTCTAGTACACCAAGGCAACTCTGAAAATCTCTAGTCAGCAACATCTACTTTGAGCATCTTCTACCTCCCTGGATAGTTCAGGTCTCTAGTGACAACATTGGAGATCTGTTTAACATGAAAATACAGTTTTTGAGATAAGCATCTTTTTGAATAATTGTCATCCCATAACACCACTAAAAGAATGAATTTATAAGATTGGGCCAAGCAGAGAGCTGGCTCTCTGCAAAACACAGGACCTGGGGAAGAGCCAGGGGGTTGGAAGCAGGGTGAGAGTGAGAGAGGGGAAAGAAAGAAACCAGTCAGCAGGCAGTTAGGGTGAGTCCTCGGTTAAATTCTTTCAAACAAACACCCTGCAGGCACAGATAAGGGAACTTGCACAGTGGGGCTTACCTAAGACATGCCCACAGACATACAGATAAGAAAGGCTACACAGGTGACTTGCCCAGACATGCCCTCAATGGAAAATTCCATCTCCTGACACATGCACAGTAAGGCGAACAAAGCAATATGGAGTAACTCAAACTAAGGGCCTGCACGTGCACTAGGAAAGAGGGGTAGAGCTACCTGAAATTCGCACCTTATGTAAATAAGATGCCCAGCTCTCATCAGTGTTTTATTAAAACCTTTGCATTCAATTGTAAAACAACAACCCTCTTTCAGGTCCCCTCTCGGCAGTGGAGAGCTTTCTTCTTTCACTTATTAAACTTTCGCTCCAACCTTGGTGTCTGCACTCCTTAACTTTCTTGGTCATGAGACAAAGGACTCTGGGTACTACCTCAGGCAATGAGAGACTGCAACAAGAGGGGGAAAGAAGAGGTGTGTGGTGGTTGTTCAAAACATGAGGGATTTCCAAGAAGGGCAAGCATAGCTGGGGCTGTAGCAGAATGTAGCATGAGGGCTCTGGGTACCTGAGAAGGAGCTAGGATTAGGATTGGAATCCAAAGGCACATAATATAGCCACTTCCTTTCCTAGTCTAGTGGCCTTTGGGGAGGGTATTCGCCAAGTGGGGAGAACAAATGTTGAGGCTGGTGCTGACTATCTTCAGAGCCAAAAGGTGACCTTCTTGTCCCCTCTGCACTCACTGAATCATGGGGACCATATCCCCATCTTCTGATCCCCATCCAAAGCTCATTGTGCCAGTCACAGATCGCAGAGCCCATCAGTGCCCCAAGGGCCGAGGGGTACATTTCAGGCCTTGTGCAGCCTTCTCTGAGCTGTACTTTCCTTTGATTCTGTTGTTCTTGTTCCATCCGAGTGGGACCTCTGTTCCTATTCTGAAGGCCACTGTTAAGTCCTATTCACTCTGAATGGCTCATTTAGTTCAGTGGGGGTTTGGGTTTTTAGAAGGTTTTCTCTTTTAAATTCCTTTTTTTCCTTTTTTTTTTTTTTTTTTTTAAGAAAAAGGGTCATAAAGAACTTTAAGATGCCATGCATGAAAAGCTCTGAATAAATGCAGCTTGTACTGGATTGTAAAATACTGTATTGTTCCAACCTTAATTCCTTGTGTGAGACTGGAATTGGTAATTTCCTGGTCCAGGGCAGAGGCTGAATACCAACAGACTGCAGACTGGAAGCAGGGGCGCTGTGGCCTGGGAGCACTTGGGGAGAATTTATGGGGAAACCAGAGGTCTCTACAAGAAATTCTCCTTTTGGCCCAGATTAATTTTTCTGACTTTTGCATTAAAGTAAAATAACATTTTTATGAAAAAACACATCTCTGCTCTCTGCAGTGGCATTTGGGGGCTGGGGTGTGCCGCTGTCTGGGGTCACAGACTGTTATAAATCACATAAAAAGCTTCCTCAGCTCTTCTGCTCTGAAAACTCACTCTATGTGGGGTGTGAGCATGTTTGCTTAGCGGACAGTCCTCCTTCTCTGAGCTATGGAGACTGTTTTGACCTTGAATCTCCCTCTCACCTCTCTTGATGCTTAGGTCCCAGAATCATCCAGTTTCATGCCAGCAAGACCGAGAGCCCCTCACATTCGCCACACGTGTCCCTGACTCCTCGTACCTGCCTCTATGCTTCCCTGGAATCCTCCGCTTCCCATCTGTTTCTCTGGAAAGACTGATCATACTTCCCTGCTTCCAAGCCATCTCCTCCGTAAACTATGACTACTTCCAACTTTGTTGGTCTCCCTGAGTCTCTGACCTCTATGGTACTCATAGTCATGAACACACGTTTTAAACCCCTTTTTTGGTTTGAGTTTGGTGCCCAGGTTTGATTGTAAACTTCTTGAATGCCGTTCATTTCCTGTAATTTGTATCTGCCATATGTGCTTTCATATGAGCCCAGCATAAAGCCAGAGCCTCATAAATTCCCATTGGTTGGATTTCTGATTGATTGGTTGGTTGATTGATAGATACCCAGGCCCCATATGCCCAGATGTCTGAGGTAGTGCTTTGCTCATGGGGCTCCAGGAGTCAGCAGAGCTGTCCCTGACTCCTGTATTCACATGAGCTGATAATTTCACTCCCCCACCCCCACTTCATCTTAGGAGCAAGACACAGCCTCTGTTCTGGTCCCAGAAAAAAAGTTTACTCGCGCCACAGTTTTGTGAGGTTTCATAGACTTTTACTAAACATTTGCGTAGATGGTCGGGGAGCTACTTTGGCAGGGTGTAGCATCTCACCATCTTCCTTCTGTGTAATGATACACAGTCCTTGTGCATGAGGCTGTGTGCTAGCAACCACCTTAAATGACTTATTAAAGTGTTTCTTCTGAACAAATACCATGCTTAGTCAAAGAATAATTGCAATAAATTCTCATTATTCTCCTGGTTTTTACAGCAGCAGTACCCAGAAGCGTTGAGTTTGCCCTCTGTGGATTCAACTACTAAAAGTGTTCATCAGAGAATGCAGCCACTAAGGGAACCTGGGGTTAAAGAGATTTCAGATATTTCCAAGCCTCCTAGTCAGTAGACGGTCACCCTGAGCCTTTTGCCCCTGTCTTAGCACTGTGGGAGACCAAGAGTGAGGTCTGGGTCCCCAGTAAACATTGCCAAAAGTGCCCCTCAAGATCTGGGCATGAAAAAGTAAACAGATCTCCCAGGCAGAGCTTGGCAGCTCAGACCCCCACCCCTCCCTGTCAGGAGCTGTTCACGTGGGTGTCTGTGCATCTCTGGCCCCAGGCTGCCACTCTGCCCCAGCTTCCAGCCTCCTGCCGCATGGATATAGCAGGTTTTTAGCCATATACTTTCAGAACAGCAGAGATTTCACTTTAAGGAAAAACAGACTTGGTGCTTGGGTCATTGCTGTATCCTTGCTATTACACTTGCCTGAAAGAGTCCCCCTCTCAACTTCTGCTCCCAGGCTTCCCCCTCTGGCTTGGCCTTTTGTGCCACTCTTCTGTTTTTTTTGCTCCTCAGATGTGCACACATTTTAAATAACATTCCTTCCTGAATTTGTCCCTTCATTTCCCCAGCTTCTGTGCTTGGGGACTCTCCAGCTCCCATTCTTTTTCGCGCTAATGTTCTCTTCTCCATCCTTTGTTGACATGCCAATTTATTCAGCGCTTGGCTTCCCCTTCCTCTCCTCACTCTTTTCCATTCCTTACACTTCTCCTAACTGACAAACACTCCCCAACAGTGTGTGTGTGTGTGTTTGGGGTCTAGAAGAATAAACCTATTTTGGCCCTCATATCCTTGATGAGGTGGGGAGACACGTTTCTTGTTCCCCCATATATTCTCCTAAATGTCAGTGCGGTCAATCTGGGCACAGAGCCAAGTTTATGCACAGGCCAATGACTGTGTGCTGTGCAGGGTGCTGGGAAGGCCATGGTAGCAGTCACTCTTGGTTCTTTGCCCACCAGCCATTTTTCCCTTTCTTCTTCCTAACTGAACCCTGATTTTGTTTGGGCATATAGCCACCTGTGCAGTCATATGTTTCAGGGGAGGTGAGCTTCATGCCTATTCCTCGGCTGTGACTCTTGACTGTTCTAAGTAATCTTGATTGGTTTAGGCATAAGTATGAGAAACAGTCTAGCCAATGAGAAGGAGAGAGAAGCCTGCAGGGTGGGTTGAAGGAGGGGCATCTGCAAAAGGCTGTCCTCTATCTTTAAATGCTACACTGGGGAGTTAAAGTCCTTCTAATGCCCTGTATGTTGTCTCAAGGCTGGGATGGTGAAATCTACTACAGCCCTCTTGCAAACATGAGAGGTCAAGCCTCAGAAAACAAAAACAAAAACAAAAACAAAAACAAAATATTCTGCAGAGAATGGTAGAAAAGAAATATGAAAAGGAGCTGTGTCCTTGATGGAATCTCTGATCTGCTGAAGCTGCCTTACTCTGAACTTGTTGTGTTTAAGATAATAAATTTCCCTTTCAAGCCATTTGTCCTAGGGCTTATTGTTTCTTGCAACCTAAAGTATCTTAACAAGTAGCTCTTCTGACTGAAAAGATTCCATCAAAACATACCTCTCTGTTCACGTGGGTGTCTGTGCATGTCTCTGTTGCTTAGCTTGTCATACACAGATCATCATCAGCAAGTAGGTACACATTTCATATCACTTTTTATGTGCCAGACACTGTTCTAAATGCATTGCATAAGGTAAATAATCCAACCCTTTCAAAACATTGTGAGGTAAATACTCTAATTATCCCCATTACACAGATGAAGAAACTGAAGCATAGAAAGGTTGAGAAAATTGCAGGGTCCCCAAGCAAGTAAGAAGCAGTGGTGGGATTTCAATCTGGACAGTCTAGCACCATGGCTTATAATCTTAAAATCAATGTTAAACCATCAACTTTGAGTAAATCTAGGCCCTGCTAATCCTAGGAGGCGGCACATCTTTCCTGTCCCCATGCAGGTTTGAGTTAGCTGCCTTGCCTTGAGTGTAGGGCACTGTCCACACTTCCTCCTGTGTGTCTCTTCTCCAATGGAAAGAAACTAATGCCAATTTTGTTGGACCCAGAATTGGTGGCTACCTCATCTTTCCACAGCTGAAGATGCCAGGAAAATGCCCCTAAGGTGTCAGGGAAATGTGTCCCAGGGGCCACCATTCTCATGCATGCTTTATTGCTGGTGCAACCAAGGGCTAACTTGATTAAGCCCCCCAAACTTAGGTTAACCTGTCTTGCTTGCTTTTAATCGTCTGCTTCTAGTTGAGCTGAAAACCTGTATATACGGTTTGGCTAAAAGTCATGTAGCCACACAATACATAACAAACACCCCCACTAGATTCCTTATAGGTAACAGCTCTGATGTATATGGCACTACACTAATGGCTGCTTGAAGTTGTTTCTTAGGACCTAGTTGTTTCTTAGGACCTAGCTGTTTCTTGTCCAGTTTGAACCAGTTGAGACCACCAACCCTTCAACTGGGCCTGTGCAAATGCCTAAGAGGTGACCTTTTGATGTCAAAGGGCCTAAAACTCTTCCCTCCAATCATGCTAACATCACCATTTTCTGAACATAAGTCCTGTGAAGAGCCATGAACATCAACTATGCTTGTGCAAACCACTAATTACCTAATTTTTCCCCACTACCAATCACATTTCCCCACACCTTAGACCACCCTGCTTCTTTACCCTACAAATAGCCTTAAGCCCTGTCTTCAAGGAGGTAGATTTTAGACCTGTTCTCCCACCTCCTTGCTTGGCTCCTTGTAAATAAACTCTTTCTCTGCTGCAAAACTCGTCTTCTCAGTGATTTGCATGCTGTGTGATGGGTAGAATGGGTCTGGTTTGGTATCACTGGCAGGATTGCACCAGGATGAGTAGAACTGGACACTGGACAGCTTGAAGGCTTGCCAAGGGAAGGCAGAGACTGGGAACCTCACCACCTTCCCCTGGGCCTCTCACTGGCCCAAGTTCAGGTTATCTCAAGTCCCTTCTGCAACTTAGGGATTCCTGGCTTGGGAGAAAATTGCCAAGGTTCCCACAGCTAGGAAGAAGCAATGGTGGGATTTGAATCTTTTAGGCTGGATTCCCAGTGACTGGATTTCCAGTGAATCCAGTGTACAAGAACATGGACATTTGTTGTCGAAAGGATTTTAATAATCTCCTGGTCCTACCCTCTTCCACCTCCTTGATAGCACTCAGTGTCAGAAACCACACTAATTATTTTGACAAAGAACATTTAATATGAATGATTATATTCTTCAACTAGGGTTGAAGAATTGAAAAGTCAAAAAGATGTATCACAGAGGAGCGACTGCAGGAAGCAGCTACCATCCTTAGGGCTGTGGAACAAAAGAAGAGATTGGAATTTCTAGAACTTAGAAACCTAGAGAAAAAGACATCTGAGGATGGAGTGCCTGTCTGCTGGTGCTGATGGGGAAAAGAAGTGTTGCTAGGGTTGTGCTGGCAGGACCATGAAGCCCATGGAAACCCAACAAGACGCAATAGGGAGAAGCAAGTCAGTTCTTCCTCTGCCAACTTTGCAGTCATCCTCTAGTGCTAGCTACTGTAGAGTGTAACATGGTGTCAGATGACACAGCAGCATCACAGAACATAGAAGGGAGGGTTTGAATCTAGAAAACAATAGCTAATTCTCTCTCTGTCTCTCCCACAAGAGAGAATAGCCAAGACGATTGCAAGGGAGATGTTTATCAATGGGAATTCAATAAAATAAGAAAGCTCTTATTTAACTTCCATCTCATTTGCACTGGAGGCACAAGAGGAGTAACCACGTGAGAATAATGCTCTAGAAAAGTCGGTGTGCATGAGGCTTAAAAGCCACATGGTAGGAGCAACTTGTATATGGTTTGTTGCAGGAAAGTTTAGTGTTTGCTGAGGGGATTGTCATTAGATCTTTTCTGAATTTTAGGTAAAATAAAGAAAGGAATTGGATAACATTTGATTATCTTCTTATTTCTTCCTTTGATGCCTATTATTCCCATAATATTAGCATTGTCCTTTAAAGGATCTTCTCTTCTCTCTGAAAAAATGCTGCCCTCATCTCTTGAGAAACTGGGGAGACTTCATCTCCACTTCTGGGGCAAAGAGTGATGTGTTCCTGGATGAATGAACACTTACTAAGGACTTTCTATGTGCCAAGCACTTAGAAGTACTCTTACCACTTACTACCAGTGTAACCTTGGTCAAATTACTTTTCACACTTATGAAATGGAGATACTGCCAATTTCATGGAGATAGGAAGAATAATGGAGACACTGGAAAGCTCCTAGCCCAGTGTTTCTCATGCCTTGTATCTCATTGTTTGCTTATGTGCTTAAACTCCTTTGATCTCAGCAGTCTTCATAACAACTTGGTGAGAAAAAGCATATCTACCTTCATCTCGCAAGTAAAGAGCCTGAAGCTCCAGGTAGTTAAGTGACTTGCTTAAGACCGCACAGCTGAGCCAACAAAGTGCAACTGGAATCCAAATCTTACTCTTCTAAAATCTGAGTTACGCTGAGGCCAGCATACCACCTTCTAATGACCAAATTGGAACTCAGATTACTGCTACCTATAGAATTGATTTAGAAGTAAATACAATTAGCCCAGAATAAAATGTTCATCTTCCTTAGTAGTCAAGGCAATGCAAATTAAAAGAGAAGCCATTTTTTTAGCCCTTTAAATTGGTAAAGATTTGAGGAAAAGTAGAGTTGGTTAAAATGCTCTGCTTCTGGTGTTAGTTGGCCTGGGTTGAAGTTTCACCTCTAGTACTCACTGGCTGTGTAGCCTTGGCCAAGTCCTGTAATCTGTTGAAGACTCAATTTTCTTATGTGTTAAAGGAAGATTATGGTTGTACTTATCTGATAGAATTGTAGAATTTAAATGAGATTATCTGTGTAAAGAGCTTAGCCTGGGGCCTAGCATATAAATATTTAAAGAATGTCCAAGAAAGGAGAAAGATATTTGATACTAGCGTTGGTAAATGTATAGTGGGACCTGTATTCTCATTTACTGGTAAATGCTCAAACAAGGGCAAGTTGGTCTAACTATTCTGGAGAATAATTTGCACTTTGTATAAGAACTTTAGATGTTCATATTCTTTGACCAAGCAGTTTTACTTCTAAGAATATGTTTTAAGTAAACAATTGAATACGAATGACGTTTCATTTATATAGATGTTCCTTTTAGTGTTAGACAAACAAAAATGGAAACAGTCAAATATCTAATTATTGAAAAACTATTAAATAAATGTTGGCATTGTCACAGGTTGAAATACTACACAACAATAAAATGATGTTTATGGGACATTTTTAATGATGAAAGAAATACACATATTGTTGTGAGAAAAAGTAAGATGAAGAGAAAGAGCATATGTTAGAATTGTCTTTTCAAATTAGAAGAAAAGGAAAAATTCGATAAGCATTATTAAAATAATTTTTATCTTACACGTACAAAAATGTTTTATCCTATACCTTATCACTAAATTAAATGTACAAAATTAAAATGTACAAAAGATCTAAATAATGAACAACTGCTCAAGAATATTAGAAGGAAATATCAGCAATTTTTTGTGACTTTGGTGTTTATAAATTATTCTTAAGACACACAAGAGCAAAAATCATAAGGGAAAAGGTTACTAAGTTTGATTACATCAAAAATTTAAAAATTCTCTTTAAAACAGAAGCATTCCCTTAGTCAACAAATATTTACTGGGCATCTATTATAATGCCAAGGACTGTTGAATATTCTGGGATATAGCAGATAATGTCTCTGCTCTCTTAAAGCTAATATCTAAGAAGAAGAGGTAGAAAAAGAACAAGTGATAATATAAATATTGAATTTGTTGAGTGGGAGCAAGAACTACTAAAAAAAACACATTAGAGTAAGAAACATAGCAGAAGTGACAGAAGTGAAGATTACTATTTTATTGAGTGAGCAGGAAAACCTTCTCTGAGAATACGACATTTGAGCTGAGGCTTGATGAAATGAAGGAATGAAACATATGGGTATCTTGAGGAAGAAAATTCCAGGCAGAGGGAAGAGCTAACGAAAGCCCTGTGTCAGGAGTATCCTTTATATATTTGAGTTTAGTAAAGAGACCAGCGTAGCTTGAGCAGAGTAAGCATGGGAAAAAGTAGGAGAAGATAAGGTGGGAGAGGTAGCAAGGTGGCAAGTGACACTGGATATCTGGTCCTTTGTATGAATGTTAGGTTTTATTCTGAGTGAGGTGGGAGATTACTGAAGAGAGAAACAGAATTTGGCTTAGGTACAATGAGAGTCACTCTGCCTGTAAGACTAATCTATAAGGTGGCAAGGGTGGTCATAGAGAGACTAGTTGGAGGAGACTGGAAATAATCCACATGACAGGTGATGATGACTTGGCCTAGGCTGACCATGGTGAATATGTTTTAGCTATTCTAGCTCATTTGCTCTTCCATATAAATTTTAGAAACAGCTTGTCTATACAGAATCTACAAAAAATCCTGCTGGTTTAATCTTTAAAGATCAATTAATGGTCTAACACTTTTTCATGATTAAAAAACTCAAGAGAATAAAAACAGATGGGAACCTTTTCTACCTAATAACGGGCATCTATGAGAAACCCACAGCTAGTATCATATGTAATGGTGAAAGACTGAGTGCTTTTCCTCTAAGATCAGAAACAAGACAAGGGTATCTGCTCTCACTGCTTCTATTCAACACTGTACCAGAGAATCTAAGCAGGGCAATTAGGCAAGAAAATGGGATAACAGTTATCCAGATCAGAAAGGAAGAGGTAAAATTGCCTCTATTCACAGATGGTACAATCTTGTATATAGAAAATCCTAAAAAATACACACACACACACACACACATTATTGGAGGTCATAAGAAATTTCCACAAGGTTGCAAGATACAAGACCAATTACAGAACCAGTTGTATTTTTATATTTTTATATATTTTTATACAATAGAATAAAAAGAATAAAACACTTAGGAGTAAATTTAACAACAGAAATGCAAGGTTTGTGCACTGAAAACTGCAAAACATTTTTGAAATAAAGAGTAAATGAATGAAAATGTGTTACATGTTCATAGGTGAGAAGACAATATTGTTAAAATGACAATACTTCCCAAATTTACCCACAGATTCAATGCAATGCTGTCAAAATCCCAGTTGACTTCTTTATAGAAATTGACAAGCAGATCCAAAAATTCATATGGAAATGCAAAGAACCACCCAGAACAGCTAAAACAACTTTGAGAAAGAACAGATGTGGAGACTATCACTACCTGATATCAAGATGCCCATCTCTCTAGGCTCGACTTATTCCTATAAGATATTTTAGCTTTGGGGGAATTGTTGGACCTGAACTCTGCAGGGAGGTTTTGCCCATGAGACGGGGCCATTTTGACCTGAGCACCCCTTGGTCTGCTGGCCTCTTCTGGGACCCAGCCTGGATGTGCCTGCTTGCAGGGCAGCTTCTGGTGCCTTGGGGGCCTGCATCATAGCTCCTGTGCTGATGGACCACCTGAGTGGCAGAGTGCTCCAGCAGAGTGGGCCCCATGAACATGCACCAGCTCACCTGTGCTGCCCCCGATGCAGCCTCCCCCTGTGCCACTTTGCCTGCATGCACTTGCCCCTGACCTCCCTGCACCATCCTTTTGCTGGTATGCGTACACCTGGGGCGACCTTGTCTTCCCTTCCCAACCAGTGTGCATGTGCACGTGCATCCTGCTGGTGTGACCATACCTTTCTTCCTCCCCCCTCCCCCTCCCCCCATCCACCTCCCACTATCCCAATCCTCTGGCCACACCACCACTGTCATCAGAACTTTGGTGGGCATGGAGCCCACCAGCCCCATGCCTGCCAGCACCTGCCCCTGAGCCAACACTGCCACTGGTGCAAAACGAGTCATGGAGAACAGTGGACCCAGCCACCGCTGCCTGTGGGAATGCTCACAGAGGGTGCACACAGTCTTGTGCCCACCAGCACCCCACCCCTATGCTAACACCACCACAACTGTGAACACGTGCACAGTTGGTAATGGCATCCCCACCCAGCTGTGCTGCCCTGCAGCTGCTGTGAACACCCTCATGGAAGCCAGCAACCCAGCACCCACTAGCACCCAGCCACAGCTGATGAGCATGCATCTTACCACGTTTCTGCTGCCACTGCTGCTGGCACATGTGAACAAGGACGGATCCTGATGCCATCACCCTATGAAGTGCTTTGCTTGTCACCATCCATTGGCATGGATGTTGCGAATAGCCATTCAGTTTGGAAGCACTTTGACCCCTCCAGTGCAGCATGTTCCTAACCTTGAGGAGCCAGAGATAAAAGCCAGGCCCTGATACCAGTCCCCCAGAGTAACGGCATGCAGTCCAGGAATCCTATGCTGAGCCTGGGCCCCCTAAAATCTTCCAGAAATGAGACCAGTTGACTGAACTCACCTTATATCACAATCAAGCCTCCAATGTCATCAAGTAGGATAAAAGAAAAAAAAATATCCAAAGGACAGCACCTTCAAAGATTGAAGGAAGATTGGCCCACAAAGATGAGAAAGAACCAGCACAAGAACTCTGACAACTCAAAAAGCCAGAGTGTCTTCTTTTCTCCCAGTGACTACACTACCTCTCCAGCAAGGGTTCTTAAGCGGGCTGAGATGGCTGAAATGACAGAAATAGAATTCAGAGTATGGATAGGAGTGAAGATTATAGAGATTCAGAAGAACATTGAAACCCAATCTGAGGAAGCTAGGAATCACAATAAAATGATACAGGAGCTGGCAGACAAAATAGCCAGTATAGAAAAGAATGTAACCAATCTGATAGGGCTGAAAAACACACTAGAAGCTGGGCGCGGTGGCTCACGCTTGTAATCCCAGCACTTTGGGAGGCCGAGGCGGGCGGATCACGAGGTCAGGAGATCGAGACCATCCTGGCTAACACGGTGAAACCCCGTCTCTACTAAAAATACAAAAAAATTAGCCGGGCGTGATGGCGGGCGCCTGTAGTCCCAGCTACTTGGGAGGCTGAGGCAGGAGAATGGCATGAACCCAGGAGGTGGAGCTTGCAGTGAGCCGAGATTGCGCCACTGCACTCCCGCCTGGGCCACAGAGCGAGACTCCGTCTCAAAAAAAAAAAAACAAAAAAAAAAAAAAAAAAAAAACACACACTAGAAGAATTTAATAATGCAATTGCAGATATTAATAACAGAATAGACCAAGCTGAGGAAAGAATCTCAGAGCTTGAAGACTGGCTTTCTGAAATAAGACAGTTATACAAGAATAAAGAGAAAAGAATGAAAAGGAATAAACAAAACCTCCAAGAAATTTGGGATTATGTAGAGACTGAATCTACAACTCATTGGCATCCCTGAAAGAGATGAGGAGAATGGAAATAATTTAAAAAACATATTTCAGGATATCGATGACAACTTCCCCAACCTAGTTAAAGAGACCAACATTCAAATTCAGGAAATGCAGAGAACCCCCACAAAATGCTTCAAAACAGTATCTCCAAGACACAAATCATCAGATTCTCCAGTTCAAAATGAAAGAAAAAAACATTAAAGGCAGCTAGAGAGAAAGGTCAGGTCACCTAAAAACAGAGGCTCATCAGGCTAACAGTGGACCTCTCAGCAGAAACCCTACAAGCCAGAAGAGATTGGGGGCCAATATTCAACATTATTAAAGAAAAGAAATTCCAACTAAGAATTTCATATCCATCGAAATTAAGCTTCATAAGTGAAGGAGGAATAAGATTATTGTCAGACAAGCAAATGCTTAGGGAATTCATTACCACCAGATTAGCCTTGCAAGAGGTCCTGAAGGAAGCACTAAATATGGAAAAGAAAGACTGTTACCAACCACTACAAAAATACACTGAAGTACACAGACCAGTAATGCTATAAAACAAGTTGGCATAATATACAGCTAACAACACAATGACAGTTCAAATCCACAAATATCAATACTAACCTTGAATGCAAACAAGCTAAATGCCCCAATTAAAAGGCACAGAGTGGCAAGCTGGATAAAGAAGAAAGACCCATTGGTATGCTGTCTTCAAGAAACCCATCTCACATGCAATGACACCCACAGATTCAAAATAAAGAGATGGAGAAAAATCAACCAAGTAAATAAAAAACAGAAAGAGGCAGGGGTTGCAATCTTAATTTCAGAGAAAACAGACTTTAAACCAACAAAGATCAAAAAACGGCAAAGAAGGGCATTACATGGTGGTAAAGTGTTCAATTCAACAGGAAGACCTAACTATCCTAAATATATGCACTCAACACAGTAGCACTTACATTCATAAAGCAAGTTCTTAAAGACCTTCAAAGAGACTTAGATTCCCACATAATAACAGTGACAGACTTCAACATCCCACTGACAGTATTGGACAGATCATTGAGGCAGAAAATTCACAAAGATATTCAGGAACTGAGCTCAACGCTGGACCAAATGGACCTGATAGACATCTACTGAACCCTCCACCCAAAACCAAAAGAATATACATTCTTCTCATAACCACATGGCACATACTCTAAAATCAACCACATAATCAGACATAAAACAATCCTCAGCAAATGCAAGAGAACTGAAATCATACCAACCACTCTCTTGGACCACAGTGCAATTCAAATAGAAATCAAGATGAAGAAAATAGCTCAAGGCCGGGCGCGGTGGCTCACTCCCGTAATCTCAACACTTTGGGAGGCCGAGGAGGGTGGATCACCTGAGGTCAGGAGTTCAAGACCAGCGTGGCCAACATGGAGAAACCCTGTCTCTACTAAAAAATACAAAATTAGCTGGGCATGGTGGCGAATGCCTGTAATGCCAGCTACTCAGGAGGCTGAGGTAGGAGAATCACTTGAACCCGGGAGGCGGAGGTTGCGGTGAGCCGAGATTGTGCCATTGCACTCCAGCCTGGGCAAAAACAGTGAAACTCTGTTTCAAAAAAAAAAAAAAAAAGGAAAAAAATCGCTCAAAACCATACAGTTACATGGAAATTGAATAACCCAGTCCTGAATGATTTTTGGGTAAATAATGAAATTAAGGCAGAAATCAAGAAGTTCTTTGAAACTAAGGAGAATAAAGATACAACATACCAGAATCTCTGGGACACAGCTCAGACAGTGTTAAGAGGGAAATTTATAGCACTAAATGCACACATCAAAAAATTAGAAAGATTGCAAATTAATGACCTAACATCATAACAAAAAGAACGAGAGAAGCAAGAGCAAACCAACACCAAAACAAGCAAATGACAAGAAATAACTGAACTCAGAGCTGAACTTAAGGAGATTGAGACACAAAAAACCATTCACGCCTGTAATCCCAGAAGTTTAGGAGGCCAAGGTGGGTAGATCACTTGAGGTCAGGAGTACAAGACCAGCCTGGGCAACATGGTGAAACCCTGTCTCTATTAAAAATACAAAAATTAACCAGGCATGGTGGTGCATGTCTGTAATCCCAGCTTCTCAGGAGGCTGAGGCATGAGAATCACTTGAATCTGGGAGGCAGAGATTCCAGTGATCTGAGATTGTATCACTGTACTCCATCCTGGGTGACAGAGACTCTGTCTCAACCACTGCCTGCCACAACTGAAAAAAAAAATTAGAAAGATCAACAAATCCAGGAGCTGGTTTTTTGAAAAAAATTGATAAGAGAGACCACTAGCTAGACTAATAAAGAAGAAAAGAAAGAAGACTCCAAATAAGCACAATTAGAAATGACAAAAGAAATATTACCACTGACCCCACAAAAATACAAATAACCATCAGAGACTATAATAAACACCCATATGCACACAAACTAGAAAATTTAGAAGAAATGGATGAATTCCTGGACACATACAGCCTCCCAAGACTGAACCAGGAAGAAACTGAATCCCTGAACAGACCAAGAGTGAGCTCTGAAATTGAATCAGTAGTAAATAGCCTACCAAACAAAAAAGTCCAGGACCAGACAGATTCACAGCCTAATGCTACCAGATGTACAAAGAAGAGCTGGTACCATTCCTACTGAAACTATTCCAAAAAGTTGAGGAGGAAGGACTCCTTTCTAACTCATTCTGTGAGGCCAGCATCATCCTGATACAAAATCTGGCAGAGACACAATTAAAAAAGAAAACTTCAGGCCAATATCCTTGATGAACATCCATGCAAAAATTCTTAACAAAATACTGGCAAACCAAATTCAGCAGCACATCAAAAAGCTTATCGACCATGATCAAATAGGCTTTATCCGTGGGATGCAAGGTTAGTTCACTATATGCAAATCAATAAATATGATTCATCACATGAAGATAATTAAAGAGAAAATCCATATGATTATCTCAATAGATGCAGAAAAGGATTTTGATAAACTTCAACATAATTTCATGTTAAAAACTCTCAATAAACTTGGTACTGAAGGGACATACCTCAAAATAATAAGTGCCATCTATGACAAACCAACAGCCAACATCATACTGAATGAGCAAAAGCTGGAAGCATTCCTCTTGAAAATCAGCACAAAAGAAGGATGCCCTCTCTCACTAGTCCTATTCAACATAGTATCAGAAGTCCTGACCAGAGGAATCAGGCAAGAGAAATAAATAAAGGGCATCCAAATAGAAAGAAGGGAAGTCAAACTATCTCTGTTTGCAGACGACTGATTCTATATCTAGATAACCCCACAGTCTCAATCCAAAAGCTCCTTCAGCTGATAAACACCTTCAGCAAAACTTTAGGATACAAAATCAAAGTACAAAAGTCATTAGCATTCCTATACACCAACAACAGCCAAGCAGAGAGCCAAATCAGGAAAACAATCCCACTCACAATTGCCACAAAAAGAATAAAATACCTAGGAATACAGCTAACCAGAGAGATGAAAGATCTCTATTATGAGAATTATAAAATACTGTTGAAAGAAATGAGAGATGACACAAACAAATGGAAAACCATTTCATGCTCATGCATAGGAAGAATCAATATTGTTAAAATGACCATACTGCCTAAAGCAGTCTACAGATTCAACACTATTCCTATCAAACTACCATTTACTTTGTTCACAAAAACTAGAAAAAACTGTTTTAAAATTAAGATGGAACCAAAAATAGCCCTTATAGCCATAGCAATCCTAAGCAGAAAGACCAAAGCAAGAGGCATCACACTACCTGACTTCAGACTATACTATAGGGCTACAGAAACCAAAACAGCATGGTACTGGCACAAAAACAGACACACAGACCAATAGAATAGAATAGGGAGCCCAGAAATAAGGCCACACATCTACAACTATCTGATCTTTGACAAAGCTGATAAAAACAAGCAATGAGGAAAGGACTTCCTGTTCAATAAATGGTGCTAACTGTCTAGCCATATGCAGAGATTGAAACTTTACCCCTTCCTTATACCATACACAAAAATCAACTGAAGCTGGATTAAAAGACTTAAATGTAAAACCCAAAACTATAAAAACCCTGAACAATAACCTAGGAAATTTCATTCTGGACATAGGAATGGGCAAAGATTTCATATCAAAAATGCCAAAAGCTATTTAAGCAAAAGCAAAAATTAACAAATGGGATCTAATTAAACTTAAGAGTGTCAGCATAGCCATAGAAACTATCAAAAAAGTAAACAGACAACCTACAGAATGAGAGAAAACATTTGCAAACTATGTACCTCAGAGAGACCTAATATCCAGCATCTATAAAGAACTTAAACAAATTTACAAGAAACAAACAGCCCCATTAAAAAGTGGGCAAAGGACATGAGCAGACACTTTTCAAAAGAAGACATACATGCTGCCAACAAGCATATGAAAAAAATGCAAATCAAAACCACAATGAGATACCATCTCACACAGATCAGAATGGGTATTATTAAAAAGTCAAAAAATAACAGTTGCTGGCAAGGTTATGGAGAAAAGGGGACATTTACACACTATTGGTGGGAGTGTAAATTAGTTGAACTATTGTGGAAAGCAACAGTGGCGATTCCTTAAAGACCTAAAAACAGAACTGCCATTCGACCCAGCAATCCCATTACTGGGTATATACCCAAAGGAATATAAATCATTCTATCATAAAGACACATGCACTCATATGTTCATTGCAGTACTATTTACAATAGCAAAGATATAGAATCAACTTAAATGCCCTTCAATGGTAGGCTAGATAAAGAGAGTGTGCACATATAACCATGGAATACTATGCAGCCATAAAAAAAGAACAAGATTACATCCTTTGCAGGAACATGGTTGGAGCTGGAGGCCATTATCCTTAGCAAACTAACACAGGAATAGAAAACCAAATACCACATGTTCTCACTTATAAGTGGGAGCTAAGTTGTGAGAACACATGGACGCATAGAGGGGAACAACAGACACTGGGGCTTACCTGAGGGTGGAGTTTTGGAGGAGGGAGAGGGGCAGAAAAAAATGACAATTGGGTACTAGGCTTAATACCTGGGTGACAAAATAATTTGTTCAACAAACCCATGTGACAGAAGTTTTCCTATATAACAAACCTGCACATGCACCCCTGAACCTAAAAGAAAAGTTTTTAAAAAATTAAGAAATTAAAAAAAAAAATACAAGTCCCTCTCCACATTACCTGAGTTTATGCTAATGAAGTGACTCATCGTGAGGCCCCTAGATAGCTTCAGGATGAGACTGGTTACCAGAAAGACCAACACATGATTACAGGGTTGCAACTTTCAGTCTCTCCCTTCCCAACACGCCAACCTCTTGGGAGAAGAGGGGACTGGAAATTGAGCTCAATTGCCAACAGCCAATGATTTAATCAACTATTTCTGCATCATAAAACCTCCATTGGAAACCCCTAAACAACAGGAGTTTGGCGAGCTTCCTAGTTGGTGAGCACACTGAGGTGCTGGGAGGGTGGCTCTGCCCACCGCTCCCACCCCTTGCCCTACTCACCTCTTCCATGTGGCTGTTTCTGAGTTGTTCCCTTTATAATAAATTGGTAACCGTAAGTGCTTTCCTGAATTCTGTGAGTTGTTCTAACAAATTACAGGACTTGGAAAGGGGGTTGTGAGAATCCCTGAACTTGTAGTCAGTCTGGCAGAAATGTAGTTGCCTGAGGACCTCATTTGTAGCTGGAGTCTGAAGTGGCAGAAGTCTTGTAGGATGAGTCCTTAACCTGCAGGATCTGTGCTAACCCTAGGTAATTAGTGTCAGAATTGAATTGAATTTTTGGATATCAAGTTGGTGTCTGAGAACTGAAGAATTGCTTGTTGTGTTGGAAAAAAACATCACAAAGCCAAATATCCACTAATAGATGAATAGATAAATAAATTGTATAATTATTCAACAGAATACTACTCAGCAATAAAAAGAAATAAGCTATTGGTATAGGTTATCAATGTCGATGAATCTCAAAAACTTACACTGAGTGAAAGAAGCTAGACAAAAAGAAATACATATTCTATAAATCCATTTATATACAATTATAGAAAATGCAACCTAATCTATAGTGGGAGAAGGCAGATCAGTGTTTGCCTGGGGATGGGGACCAGAGGGAGCGCTTACAAAGGGATATGAGGATTTGCGGGGAGAGGTTTATGATCTGCTCATTATCTTGATCGTGGTGATGTGATAGTTTCACAGGCATACACACAAGTCAAACTTATCAAATTATACATTTTAAATATTGCAGTTCATTGTATGTTAATCATACTTCAATAAATCTGTTAAAAATGTTGAATAACTGGAATAAATTGTATTCTATGGTTATCTTTCGGTGGTGGACTTTGGGGAGTTTTTTCTTCATTCTTCATACTTTTCTCTATTTAAAAAATATCTTCCTATGAGGCTTATGGTAGAAAATGAATGTATAAGGCTGGGCATAGTGGTAGGTGCCTGTAAAATCCCAGCTATTTGGGAGGCTGAGGCAGGAGAATTGCTTGAAGTTGGGAGGCAGAGGTTGCAGTGAGCTGAGACTGTGCCATTGCACTCCAGCCTGGGCAACAAAGCAAAACTCAGAAACACCATCTCAAAAAAAAAAAAAAAAAAAAGAAAGAAAAAGAAAAAGAAAATGAATGTATATAGTGAAAAAAGCAAATGGTATGAACATATACAGGGCTAAGACAATATGATTGATTTTACAGTAACATTGTGAGTTAAGCAGTCCTTTTTTGGCCCATCTGGGAACCCCATCACCATTTATAACTAGGCTGCTGTGCAAAAATGTGCTTTTCATTCCAAACACTGATCTTAAATTGAACTCTCGGAACAGTTGTATTTTCTTTTTAACTCTCTTAGCAGCAGGATCCCTTGTTGCAGGTTTTGTTCACAAGTTTCTCCTATTTCCTTGGGATTTTTTTTTCATAGTAGAGTAAAATCATTCCTGAAAAATTGAAGCAATATTTGGCATGGGAAACACAGGAGATGAGGATTGAGGACTGAGAAGTTTTCTGCTTGATTCTCCAGGAAAAGCTTTCAATGTGGTTATGGTCAGAAACAAGACTATAAACATTTCACCTTATTACCGCAAATGCCTGCTTCCTTCTTTAGGTGGCCCTGGTGACAGAACTGCTGGCGAACTAACTGCCTTCTCTCCCCACACACAGCTTCCCTCAACCCCTCAAAGCAGCAAGATTTATGCAAGCCTCCTGTGACAGCAGAGCTTCTGTCCCATCAGTAGCCTTATCAAATCTGTCCTATAGCCCCATCAGACCTGAGCGAACACCTGCTTTCCAGGTAAGTTCTTACCATGGATCAAGGCAGTGGTGCACAAAACAAAACAGGCTGAACATTTCCAAATTGTTGGGACTCATGCCACTTCTTTGGGAGGGCACAACAGTCAAATCCAACAGAATTTAGACTTGCTAGAGCCTAAACAAAAATTCTTTAGTCCCTTTGGAACAGGAAAACTTAGGGAGCACTAAGAAAACTTTGCACAAACATTACAGTGGCTTTTTAGAATAACAAAGATAAAATTCCATTTCCCACTATTTATTGCCTTGGAAACCTCACACACTCTCAGAGACACAACCTGACCACACTTCAGTCTATTGAAAAAAGTACAACCCAGATGATAAACATTTTTCTCTGATTACCCAAAATAGGCTGAACTTGTTGTTTCTTCCTGCTGCACTCTTGTAACACTTACAGCATTATGTTAAACTTTCTTGCTTACTTCAAAGGGAAAACCAATCTCTTTCTTCTATGAATCAGCCCCAACATCTAGCAGTGATAATGACACATAATAGGCATTCAAAAATGTACGTATAACTTATGCATACTGTTTTGTTGACAAATTCCAACTGCTTGATGAAGTATAAATAAATGCATCATTAAATCCATCAAAGTAACTGATGGACTAGTGGAAGAATCGCTCAAGAGATTTCTCATTATTTAATATTATCCTCGTTGCTGTTACTTTTGCCAGTTTCTTAAGGTGCTAAAGGAAGTAGAGTAAAATAGTTACATTAAGTTGTACATTTCAGCATTCTGTTCCCCTTCTCCCAAATTACCGTGACAGCTAACTTTTCAAGAAGTACTTTTTTGAAAAATAATTTCTGTCATTGTATCCATTTAAGAAGGGTGATGTTTGTGTCACCCAGCTTTTCAGTTGTAAGCAATAGAAACCGCTTGTAGCTAATTTAAGCAGAAAAGGAATTTATGAAAGGATATTGGTAACTTGCAGAATCTTGGGTTGGGCCAGAGAATCAGCCAAGGACAATGCTCAAAATGCCACAGTAAACCTCTCCCTCAAAGAGACCACGGTCCCTGGAATTGCGCCCACATGCTGCAGACTGTACAGCTAACATCTCTAATGCACACTGGGCACTGCTATCAAAACAGCCACCACTGCAGCTTCCGGAGGCAGATGGGAGATGTTGTCACTGTGGCCACATTCGCCAGGACATCTTGCGAGTGGTCTTGCTCCTTTGTGTCACCAGTTTCCAATTCTAAATCCAGGGCAGAAACAAAACTGAGATTCAGGCCCTAGCTGCAAAGGTGCTAGGAAAGTGAGTATCTGGCATATTTGCTCTGTAAGTGGAAGGTGTTTGTGCCCTAATGTCAGATGCCAGGGCCATGAATATCCTCTACAAGACTGTTTTGTTATTACTCTCTCAAGGAATAGAAGATTGAAAAATATCTTTAATGTGCAGCCGCTAAGCACTGTTAAATGTTGTCTCTGTGACAGTGACACAAGAAAAAATAAGTGAAACTTAGAATGTGTATAAAGGCAAGCGTTGGACAGTCATGTATAGAAATGAATAGAAGGACATCAGGGAGCCTGTGAATGCTCTGAAAGTTTATATTAAATTACGTGTATTTCAAAGACATCTGTTATTCAAAGAACTTTAGATCCTAGATCTAGATTCTGGTCTAAACCATCTCTACATAGAATAGGCCAATAAGCGAAGTGTCAGAGAGAAGCTTATTCAAAGAGGCACAAAGTACCCTAGTAGAGGAAGGCCCAGAACTCACACCTCTAAAATTTGTCTACTGCACATCTTCTGAGTACAAGGCATACTTTAAGATGTGTCTGTCTTAGAACAACCATGTCAATTTGCACCAAAATTATCACATATTTAATGTAAATGTAGAAGCCTATTCCCAGGCTTCAATTTTAGCTTTGCTTTTTATTAGGTTGTCTTGTATTGATACGAATCTTACTTGCTTTCCTTACATTGCCTACCGGTGATGTAGACACATCATCTAAAAGAAGGAGGGAGATGAATCAGGCCAGAAGTTAGAAGCCCCCAGGTAAGGTAACCCCAGCAACGCTAGCCATGTGCTGGCTCCTAAAGGGCTCTCCCAGTTGAAAGCATGCGCATAGCTATATAGGTCTTATTTAGAGGACTTTGCTTCCTGTGCTGAAACCACCCCACCTCTCATAGCAAGTGGACTACCGGTAAGATTGCTAATTGCATTGTCCAGCCATTTGTCCAATAGTCCAGGTGTTATAAACTCAAATGTCTATTAGGGTGTCAAACAAGTAACACAAGTGAAGCTCTCTAAGGTAAGACAGTTGAAAGTGGAAGGGAACTGTAGTAAACTGAAAGCAGCTGCTAGAAAAAATAGATGCGTACCTTACTTTTTACACCAAAATAAATTCAGGGAATCAATTTAATCAATTTATATCATCAATCAATTACATATCTATCAAAGCAACAACTAAGTCTTTTTTAAGACCTACGAAATGAAGATATCCACGAGTAGATAAAGCCATGTTACATTTTCTTTATTTTTTTTGAGACGGAGTCTCATTCTGTTGCCAGGCTGGAGTGCAGTGGTGCGATCTCGGCTCACTGCAACCTCTGACTCCCTGGTTCAAGAGATTCTCCTGCCTCAGCCTCCCAAGTAGCTGGGATTACAGGCACGTGCCACCATGCCCAGCTAATTTTTGTATTTTTAGTAGAGACGGGGTTTCACCGTGTTGGCCAGGATGGTCTCAATCTCCTGACCTCGTGATCCACCCGCCTCGGCCTCCCAAAGTGCTGGAATTAGAGGCGTGAGCCACCGCGCCCGGCCCCATGTTACATTTTCTTACTGAGATACATGTAAAAGGATTGGCTGCCATACTCCAAGTGGTCCAACAGAAGGCAGGAAAAATGTCCAGCCCCTTAGAATAGATGAAACAAATTTCAAAGCAATGAGGAGCTGACTTGACTGATGTATGGATCAGGCAGGACCATCATTAAGGCACAATGTCATGATTTTATTGGAATTTTTTTTCTTGGTGAACACAAAATAATGGTGCATCTTGCAATTGATGGTGTCTTAGAAATACTGCATATGTTTTTGTAGTGTGTGGATGCAATACCTTTGAAAGGACACATAAGAATGGTTGGAGCAGTTGCATCTGGGGAACTGGGGAACAGTGTGTATAGACCATTTCATATCTTTTAGATTTTATGCCAAACACAAGGACCATCTATTCAAAAACCTGATACAAATAATAATAATAATAATAAAATGGTAGCTTTTTATATGCTAATGGAGAATGAAATCTAAAATATACTATACAAATTTTTAAGTACATACATAAATAGGCAGCACTGCTTAGCTCCAATTCAATTTACAATGCAGGAATGTAGAGCCAGTGTGCCCAGATCTCATTTTTCAAGAAAAGCTTGAACTCTAGATTTTGTATGAAATCTCCTAATTTTTAAGGTTGACAAGCAATTCAAATTCTTTCAAACATCATTAGGGATAACAAAACCCATCTGTGGGTGGGCTGGGGCCCCGGACTGTCACTTTGGGACATTCACATTGTTCCTGATGGTGGCCCTGTTGCATACACTTATGCAGGTTGTTTGGGGGTGTCTGCCAACAGGACAAGTCAGAAATGAAATAAAGACCTGTGCTTTTTTCACTGAGATATGGACTGTGGCACAGAGCTGCGTGATCCTGGAGCAAAGGACACAAGCGTTACAGTCTGCTCACCAAGCACTGCACCAAACTCACTAAGTTTTCTCAAAAGGGGTGTCTTCTTCTAATTCAAGAAAAGGTGGTCTGTAGGTTTGTGATGGCTTTGCCTGATGAAGAAGTTCAGGAACCCTAGTTTTTAAAGATGAAACTTAAACCCAGATCTGTGTGTGTGTGTGTGTGTGTGTGTGTGTGTGTGTTTCCTGCTGTAAAACAGATAACTTATCTCTCTCTTGGGTTATGCACTCTTTGAGGTGAAAGATTTGCTAGCTCAGAACCAAGTGTGGTTCCTCCCCATGGCTGCGTAGGGTTCTGAAGTCCTGTGACTGTCTTGGTTCATCAGGAGTTGACCAAGACGGACATGCAGGTTGTCAAGGAGACAGTTCTTTTTGCATTGTTTGATGAAAATCACCTGCCAAAACTTTTAAATTTATTCCACCTGTCTGTAGCTGAGTGCCCAGCCCTTAGCTGTCGCCACTACCTGCTCATTTCCCCACAGGCCAATACATTACATTGAAGCTAAAGGAAAACAATTTAAATTGGTAGGGCTGTTTGTTGTCTTGAGAATTAATTGAGATAATGCACCGAATGGGTTTGGCATGGTGTCTAGCACTTAGTAAACTCTGAAATGGTCACACTTTAAAAATAAATTGAGATGTAGGCTTCATATATAAAGTGCTAAAAGTCTTCACACCTTATCAAGTTAGAAGCAAAAAATCTTTTGCTATTAGATATCAAAACCCTAGTCTGCCATCCTAGACTCCCCCACACACTGGTTATTACAAGTTGTGGATTCACTTTAATATGGAGATTTCAGTCTGTATGCCCCTTGGTAGCACTGGAAAACAGAGAAGAGCAAGGGAAAATCAGAGGCAGAAAAGTTACTCCTGCCTTTTGGCTTTTTTCTCTCTATTCAACAGTGTCACCTCTACCCACGTAGTGCCCAAATTACTAAGAAACTGGCAATGGTGTAAGTTGAGACATTGACTCTGGTTTGGGACAAAGCAGTCTCCAGGTTTGCCACATGCTGCCTGTGGTACATCCCACATCAACAGGGTAAAAACCAACCTGCATTATAGCATAGTGGCTTCAAGTCTAGATCTTTCTTCATGTGAAAATAGTGATGATTCAAACAATAATGATGGCAATAGTACTCATTTCACAGGGTTGTTTTAAGGAGTAAATGCAGTAATACCTGTAAAGTGTTCAGCATACTCCCGGGCACTGGGAGCTATTATTAGGATCTGAAAAGTAGGACTTATGAAACTTTATTCGTTTATCATACACTAATCAGGTGCCTTTTGTCTCTCTCTCTGCCAGGCATGGTGCTAGAAAGAAGGGAAGACTGGGCCTTTGAGTAGTTTATGGCCTAAGAGATAACAACTTAGGATAGCACAAAAGACAGAGGACATGGTTGTATCTTCATGAGCCACCATCCAAAGGCAATGGGAGTGTGCCTGGCCTATGGGAATTTTGTGTTTTGCACAATTGTACATGGATCATGTTGCTACCTGTACTATAGCTTGAACTTTGCCTTCCATGTGGAGCCAAGTGGGATCAACAATTGAGTAATTTCGACGAAGCTATGACTCATAGAATGAAAGGAATCGAGCTCATTTACTTCATTCCTTGCACTAGTCCCCAGGAAGGTCAATGCCCAAATTATCCAAAATCTCTAGGGCTGTCCTTTTCTTCCCAGGGCTGTCTGTGGTGGAGACTTAACTGTTCTCTCTGGAAAGCCACTTGTTTAAGAGCCTCCAATCAAGGGTACTTCTTTCTCATAAATAATCTCATTTTCCTGAAGTGAATCAAGCACACTTTCTCTTAATGAAGGGAAGTGAGCCAGGCAGAGTTTCTATAGGTCGCAGGTAGCTCAGCACCCTTCCCACTCCTGCTGGTATTCATCCTCAAGAGCAGCTCATGGCCTTATCACTTTCTCTTTGAGGGAGGCATTAGAGTGCCATTCTGCTGCATTCCACAGGGAGAATATTCAGGGAAGCCCTTCCTGAGAATTTGGTTAAAGGTTAAAGCTTAGTTAACGTGGAAACACCCTATTGTTTTTCAAGAAGTCTCACTAACTTTTCACTACCTGGGGCGGGGGCGGGGGTGGAATCTGGGGAATCTTATTTCCTTTTTCCATTGGTTTCTATGACATAATTAGGGCAGCATCTGCAGGGGCACGGATCCCCAAGGTTAAGGAACCCCTCACTCATCTGTCTCTATCTTAGCCAGGGAGCATGCATACTTCTTGAGAGGGGGAGATCGCTCCTTCCAATAGATATTGTTTCACTTACCACCTACAGTTTTTTAAAGCATTAAACAAAATATTACAAATAAGGAAGCTAGGACATAGTACGCTTCAAGTAAATATTAATTCCTTTTCTTCTAGGTTGGAAAGTTCTTCCCTAAACTGATCTCAATTCAACCTCTGTCTTGCGCTCAGATTTCTTCTCACTTCACCTTCTGAGTCAGCATGAGGCAAGCACACTTCACTACATGACAACTCTTGACGTGTTTGAGATAGCTGCCTTCAGTCTCTCCACCATCTCCAGCCATATTTCATGCTCCTCGCTGTCACTATCTCAAGCACAGCCTGTTCTGAAAAGCCCAGCTAAAATAGACCCTCCTTTGCAGTTATTCTATCAATTACCTTGTTTGTTTTCTTCAAGCACTTTCCACCATCTGAAATTTTCTTGTTCATGTATTTGCTTATTTCTTTATTGTTGATGATAATAGGCTCTTTGAAGGCAGAGATCTTGTGTGTTTTTTTCACTGCTGGCTTTTGTGCCTTAAACTGTGACTGGAAAGCACTCAACAAATATTGGTTAGTTATTCGTTGAATGAGTAAATAAACAAGTCTGAAACCAAAGTCTTTCAGCCATTCCTTATAAAATTGGACTCTATTCTATTTCCTTGGCTCAGGTAACCAGGTAGCTCCATCCTGTAGATGGTAATGAAGGGTAAAGGAGCAAAATCAGAGCAAGGAGCATCTGCTCTCCACTTCTCATTCTTCTTCCTTTGGATGCAGTGTGATACTGAGAATAGCAAAAGCTGTCAGAAATTCAGATCTGATATCTGCTGGTATTTTACTGTGTGACTTTGGAAAAGTCTCTCAACCTTTCTGAGCTTGAGGTTTTGCATATAGTGTGATGGTTAATATTGAGTGTCAACTTGATTAGGATTGAAGGATGCAAAGTATTGTTCCTGGGTGTGTCTGTGAGGGTGTTGCCAAAGGAGATTAACATTTGAGTCAGTGGGCTGGGAGAGGTAGACCCAGCCTTAATCTAATCAGCTGCCAGCACAGCTAGAGTAAAGCAGGCAGGAGAAGATGGAAGAGCAGACTTGCTGAGTCTTCCAGCCTTTGTCTTTCTCCTGTGCTGGATGCTTCCTGCTGTCAAACATCAGACTCCAAGTTCTCCAGCTTTTGGACTCTTGGACTTATCCCAGTGGTTTGCTAGGGGCTCTCGGGCCTTCTGCCACAGACTGAAGGCTGGACTGTCGGCTTCCCTACTTTTGAGGTTTTGGGACTCAGACGGATCCACTACTGGCTTCCTTGCTCCTCAACTTTCAGACGGCCTATGGTGGGACTTTACCATGTGATCGTGTGCGTCAATTCTCCTGAATAAACTCCCTTTCAGATATCCACATATCTTATTAGTTCTGTCCTTCTAGAGAGCCCTGACTAACACATATAGAAAATCTAGAAGTCAGACAACTTGGTCTGGAGGGTGCCCTGGGGCTCAGAAGTTCTGTCAATGGAAATAAAAATGCCACACAGGAGCTCCAGTGTGGCTCAAGTGCACTTATGATCTGGTCATTCTCCAGTAGCAAAGGATCAGTGGCTCCCAAACCCAGATGTATGTTTGAATCACCTAGGAAGGCTCTTTTATTAAATCAGCTTTATCAAGGTACAATTTATGTGCAATTAAATGTGCATAGTTTAAGTGTACAGTTACATGAGTTTTGACAAATGTATACACCCATGTAGCTGCCACTCTAATAAAAATGTAGAATATTACTATCACACTGGAAAGTTCTCTTATGCCCCATTACAGTCAATCCACCTAACCTCCTGCCCTATACAACCACTGAGCTGATTTCTATAACTATAGGTGAGTTGTATTCATTCTATAACTTTATATATATATACACTATATATACTCACATACTTTATATGTTATGTATATGTGTGTGTATATATAGATATGCGCGCGCGTGCGCGCGCACACACACACACACACACACAGTGTGTACCCTTTTGTGTCTGGTTTCTTTTGCTCAGAATCTTGCTTCTGAGATTTGTTCATGTTGCCGCTTATATCAGGAGTTTGTTCTATTTATATATCTGAGTAATCGTCCATCCTAGGAAGCTTCTTAAATGTAGATTCCTGTGCCCCGATGACACTCTTGACATTAGGATCTCTGAAGTCCAGAAATCTGTGAGTTTAACATGCTCCAGAGCAAATTGTTATGCAGAATTTGGGCTTAGGTGCCTTTTAATTAGGGGATTTTTCTCTCAAGTTCAAATAGCTCTCACAATGCAGGTGTTTGTGGCTAACAGCAAATTGGTCACAGGTTCTGCGCAGGCCTGAGAACTCTCGTTTTTGTTGGGCCATCTTAGCTAGATCTAGTGGCCTGTCTTAGCTCATGAACTTCCTTGTGCCTGTAACACATCCCAGAGTGTAGGCTCTGCAAACACTCTTTCAGCTTTAAGGTATCTGTAAATTGAGTTATAGGTCCCAGTGTTCGCAGGTAAGTCTATAACCTTAATTTATAAAATCTCACCCCTGTCATGGAAAAGCAAAGGTGTTCTGAGTAGCTGTCCATTTCAACTCAGCTGCTGGAATTACTCATGACAGTTTTATGAGATGTTTTACTGTCCGGGAAAGGTTTTTTTTTTTTTTTCCCCTTAACAAATGAGGGAAGCATTCTTTGACCATGGTACACAAACGCCACCTTCAGGAAGGAAATATAATATTCTTACTAGACCACAAGGAACACAGTTCATTTTCTTATATGAAAACTTTCAAAAAATTCTTGAGTTTAACATGCAATTTTAAAAAATTTTATTCCAGATTTTTAAAATAGGCTTTCAGTTTTAGGTTCAGAGCAAAATTGAGTGGAAGGTATACAGATTTCCATATCGTCCCTGCCCCTTCATACATAAAACCTCCTCCATTGTCACCACCCCTCATCAGAGTGGCATATTTGTTACAATCAATGAACCCACATCATTATCTCTCAGAGACCATAGTTTCATTAGTGTTAACTCTTAACATACATTCTGTGGATTCTATAAATATCTAATGACATGCATAATATCATACTGACAGGTGCACTGCCTGATATGGTTTGGCTCTGTCCCCACCCAAATCTCATCTTGAATTCCCACGTGTTGTGGGAGGGACCTGGTGGGAGGTAATTGAATCATGGGGGCAGGTCTTTCCTGTGCTGTTCTTGTGATAGTGAATAAGTCTTAGAGGTCCAATGATTATACAAGGGGGAGATTTCCTGCACGAGCTCTTTGCCTGCTGCCATCCATGTGACATGTGACTTGCTCCTCCTTGCCTTCCGCCATGATTGTGAGGCTTCCCCAGCCACATGGAACTGTAAGTCCAATTCAACCTCTTTTTTTTGTAAATTGCCCCATCTCAAGTATGTCTTTATCAGCAGCATGAAAACAGACTAATGCAGTGCACTAAAAATTCTCTGTGCTCTGCCTATTCACCCCTCTGTCCTCCCTAACCCCTGCTAACCACTGATCCTTTTACTATGTCTATAGTTTTGCCTTTTTCAGAATGTCTTGTATTTAATAGTTGGAATCATACATTATGTAGCCTTTTCAGATTGGCTTCTATCAATTAATATGCATTTATGCTTCCCTTTTGCCTTTTCATCGCTTGATAGCTTACTTTTTTAGTACTTCATAATACTCCATTATCTGAATGGACAACCATTTATGTATTCATTCCCTTACCAGAGGATATCTTGGTTGCTTCTAAGTTTTGGCAATTATTAATGAGGCTACTATAAACACTCATATACAGGTTTTTGGAAAAACACATTAAGTTTTCAACTTCTTTGGGTTAATACCAAGGATCATGATTACTGAATTGTATAGTGACAATATGTTTAGCTTTGTGAGAAACTATCAAACTGCCTTCCAAAGTGGTTGTACCATTTTGCATTCTCATTAGCAATGAATGAAAGATCCTCTTGCTTGACATCCTTGTCGACATTTGGTAGTTGTCAGTGGTTTGCATTTTGGCTATTCTAATAAGTGTGATATCACTGTTGTTTTAATTTGCAATTCCCTAATGACATACTATGTAAAGCATCTTTTCATATGCTTATTTGTCATCTGTATATCTTCTTTGTTGAGGCAGCTGTCAGGTCTGTTGCCCATTTTTAAATTTGGTTGTCATGTTTTTTATTGTTGAGTTTTAAGAATTCTGTGTATATTTTGGATATCGGTCCTTCATCTGCATGTCTTTTGTAAATATTTTCTCCAAAATTATTGCTCACTTTCTCATTCCCTTGAGAGTGTCTTTTGAAGAGCAGAAGTCTTTAATTTTAATAAAGTCTAGTTTATCAATTATTTCTTTCATGGACTGTGCCATTTGAAGTATCTAAAAAGTCATCAACATACCTGAGGTAATCAAGATTTTCTCCCATGTTATCTTCTAGGAGTTTTGTAGTTTTGGATTTTGCATTTAAGTCTGTGATTCATTTTGAATTTATTTTTGTGAAGGGCGGAAAATCTATGTCTAGATCCTTTTTATTCCTTGTGAATGTTCAGTTGTTTGACTCTATGTTGAAAATACTCTTTGTTCCATTGTGCTGTCTTTCTGGGGTCTTTCTTCTGTTCCATTGATCTGTCTATCCTTTCCTCAATACCCCAGTGTCTTAATCACTGTAGCTTTATAGTAAGTCTTGAAATCTGGTAGTGTCAGTCCTCTGTCTTTTTTTTCCTCCAATTTTTTCTTTTTTTGCTTCTTCTGGGTCTTTCACTTCTGCATGTAAACTTTAGAATCAGTTGGTTGATATCCACAAAAGAAATTGCTGGGACTTTGGGACTGCTATAGCAAGTAAGGAAGATCTGGCATGTTGGCAATTTTGAGTTTTCATATTCCACTCAATGTAATTTTTATTTCCTTTTCTAGTGTTATTGCACTAGCTAGGACTTTCAGTATGATGTTGAAAAGGAGTGATGAGAGGGGACATACTTGCCTTGTTCCTGATCTTAATGGAAGAGCTTCTAGTGTCTTACCATTAATTATGATGTTAGATGTAGGCTTTTTGTAGATGTTCATTCAGTTAAAATTGCTCTATGTGTCTTAAATATTTGGAAATATTACTCAAAAGTAGAAGCAACGAGCACTCCAGGCCACACTGAATTATGTAAAGAGATTTATCAAGCATCCCTTTTATAATTCAAATGGTTTGTTGTGCTTTAAATCAATTAAATAACAATTGCTCATAAGTAATTTCACACTCAAATCCAGAAAACACACTTTCTACCTGTCTGGTCATTTCATTTCTTTCTTTCTTTCTTTTTTTAGTACTGTATTATTTTTTCTTTAAATTTTAAAAAATTTTTGTGGGTACATAATAGGTGTATAGATTTATAAGTTACATGAGGTATTTTGATACGGGTATGCAATGCATAATAATCCCATCAGGTTAAATAGGGTATCCATCACTTCAAACATTTATCCTTTGTGTTTCAAACAATCCAATTATATTATTTAATTATTTAAAAATGTATAAGTATGAAAAAATGCTCATCTTCACTGGTCATCAGGGAAATGCAAATCAAAACCACAATGAGATACCATCTCATGCCAGTTAGAATGGTGATCATTAACAAGTCAGGAAACAACAGATGCTGGAGAGGATGTGGAGAAATAGGAACACTTTTACACTGTTGGTGGGAGTGTAAATTAGTTCAACCATTGTGGAGGACAGTGTGGTGATTCCTCAAGGATCTAGAACTAAAAATACCGTTTGACCCAGAGATCCCATTACTGGGTATATACCCAAAAGATTATAGATCATGCTACTATAAAGACACATGCACACATATGTTTATTGTGGTACTATTCACCATAGCAAAGACTTGGAACCAACCCAAATGTCCATCAATGATAGACTGGATTAAGAAAATGTGGCACATATACACCATGGAAAACTATGCAGCCATAAAAAAGGATGAGTTCATGTCCTTTGCAGGGACATGGATGAAGCTGGAAACCATCATTCTCAGCAAACTATCATGAGGACAGAAAACCAAACACCACATGTTCTCACTTATAGGTGGGAATTGAACAATGAGAACACATGGACACAGGGTGGGGAACATCACACACCGGGGCCTCTCAGGGGCTGGGGAGCTGGGGGAGGGATAGCATTAGGAGAAATACCTAATGTAAATGACCAGTTGATGGGGGCAGTAAACCAACATGGCACATGTATACCTGTGTAACAAACCCACATGTTGTGCACATGTACCCTAGAACTTAAAGTATATAAAAAAAATCAAAAAGTGGGAGAAGGATATAAACAGACACTTCTCAAAAGAAGTGTAAGAAGTGTTTATGCAGCCAATAAACATGAAAAAAATCTCATCATCACTGGTCATTTGAGAAATGCACATCAAAACCACAATGAGATACCATCTCACAACAGTTAGAATGGCCATCATTAAAAAGTCAGGAAACAACAGATGCTGGAGAGGATGTGGAGAAATAGGAACACTTTTACACTGTTGGTGGGAGTGTAAATTAGTTCAACCATTGTGGAAGACAGTGTGGTGATTCCTCAAGGATCTAGAACCAGAAATACCATTTGACCCAGCAATCCCATTACTGGGTATTTACTCAAAGGATTATAGTCTATTATAAAGACACATGCACATGTATGTTTATTGTGGCACTGTTCACAATAGCAAAGACTTGGAACCAACCCAAATGCACATCAATGATAGACTGGATAAAGAAACTGTGGCACATATACACCGTGGAATACTATGCAGCCATAAAAAAGGATGAGTTCATGTCCTTTGCAGGGACATGGATGAAGCTGGAAACCATCATTCTCAGCAAACTAACACAGGAACAGAAAACCAAACACAGTATGTTCTCATAAGTGGGAGTTGAACAATGAGAAAACATGGACACAGGGAGGGGAATATCACACACTGGGGCATGTTGTGGGTTGGGGGTCTAGGGAAGGGATAGCATTAGGAGAAAGACTTAATGTCGATGACCGGTTGATGGGTGCAGCAAACCACCAGGGGACGTGTATACCTATGTAACAAACCTGCACATTCTGCACATGTATCCCAGAACTTAACGTATAATTAAAAAAAAAAGTGAAAAAAAGAAATATATCTGGTATATTATGGGAAAATAATTAAACCAACCTGAGGGGTGTGTTAAAAAATGTACAAGTACATTGTTATTGACTATAGTCACCCTGTTGTGCTAGCAAATATTAGGACTTATTTATTCTTTCTAACTATTTTTTTTACCCATTAACCATCCCCTCTTGCCCCAACTCCTTCCTGAGTACCCTTCCCAGTATCTGGTAACCATCCTTTTACTTTCAATCTCCATGAGTTCAATTATTTTAATTTTAAGCACCCATGGGTACATGAGAACATGTGATGTTTGTCTTTCTGTGCCTGGCTTATTTCACTTAACATAATGACCTTTGGTTCTATTCAGGTTGTTGCAAATGACAGGATCTCATTCTCTTTTGTGGTGAAATAGTACTCCATTGTGTACGTGTACCATATTTTCTTTATCTATTTGTCCATTGATGCACACTTAGGTGGCTTCCAAATGCTGGCTATTGTGAATAGTGCTGCAATAAACATGAGAGTGCAGATATCTCTTCAATATACTCATTTCCCTTCTTTTAGGTATCTATCTAGCAGTGAGCTTGCTGGATCATATGGTAGCTCTATTTTTAGTTTTTTTGAGGCACCTCCAAACTATTCTCCATAGTGGTTGTGCTAATTTACATTTCCACCAACAGTGTTCCCTTTTCTCCACGTCCTCACAAGCATTTGTTATTGCCTCTCTTTTGATCTAAGCCATTTTAACTGGGGTGAGATGATATCTCATTGTAGCTTTGATTTGCATTTCTCTGATGATCAATGTTGTTGAGCAGCTTTTTGTATTCTTGTTTGCCATTTGTATGTCTTCTTTTGTGAAATGTCTATTCAGATCTTTTGCCCATTTTAAAATTAGATTATTAGATTTTTTTCCTGTAGAGTTGTTTGAGCTCCTTATATATTCTGGTTATTAATCCCTTGTCAGGTGGGTAGTTTGCAAATATTTTCCCTCATTCTGTAGGTTGTCGCTTTACTTTGTTGATTGTTTCCTTTGTTGTGCAGAAGCTTTTTAACTTGATATGATCCCATTTGTCCATTTTTGCCTTGGTTGCCTGTACCTGTGGGGTATTGCTCAAGAAGTCTTTGCCCATTCCATTGTCTGGGAGAGTTTCCCCATTGTTTTCTTTTAGTAGTTTCATAGGTTAGAGTTTCAGATTTAAGTTGTTAATCTGTTTTGTTTTTATTTTTGTATATGGCAAGAGAGAGGGGCCTACTTTAATTCTTCTGCATTTGGATATCCAGTTTTCCCAGCAGCATTTATTGAAGAGACTGTCCTTTCTCTAATGTATATTCTTGGAAACTTTGTTGAAAATGAGTTCACCACAGATATATGGATTTATTTCTGGGTTCTCTATTTTGTTCCACTGGCTTATGTGTCTGCTTTTATGCCAGTGCCATGTCGTTTTGGTTACTATAACTCTGTAGTATAATTTGAAGTCAGGTAATGTTATTCCTCCAGTTTTGTTCCTTTTGCTTAGGATAGCTTTGTCTATTCTGGATCTTTCGTGGTTCCACATAAATTTTAAGGTTATTTTTTCTATTTCTGTTGAAGAATGTTATTTGTATTTTGATAGAGATTACAGTGAATCCATAGCTTGCTTTTGGGGAGTGTATTAGTTTACTCTCATGCTGCTAATAAAGACATATGTGAGACTGGGTAATTTATAAAGGGCAGAGGCTTAATTGACTCACAGTTCAGCATGGCTGGGGAGGCCTCAGGAAACTTACAATCATGGCAGAAGGGGAAGCAAACATGTTCTTTTTCACATGGCAGCAGCAAGAAGTGCAGAGCAAAGTGGGGGAAAAGCCCTTTATAAAACCATGAGATCTTGTGAGAACTCACTATCATAAGAACAGCATGGAGGTAACCACCCCCATGATTCAATTACCTTCCATCGGGTCCCTCCCATGACAAGTGGAGATTAGGGAACTACAATTCAAGATGTGATTTGGGTGGGGACATGGCCAAACCATATCAGGTAGTATGGACATTTTAACAATAGTGATTCTTCCAATCCATGAATATGGAATATCTTTTCATATTTTTGTGTGTCTTCTTCAATTTCTTGAAGTAATGTTTTACAATTTTTATTGTAGAAATATTTCACTTCTTTGATTAAGTTTATTCCCAGATATTCTATTTTACTTGTAGCTATTATAAATGCGATTACTTTCTTGATTTATTTTTCAGATTGTTCACTGTTAGCATATAAAAATGCTACTGATTTTTGTATGTTGATTTTGTATCCTGCAAATTTACTGGATTTTTTTTATCAGTTCTAATAGCTTTTTGGTGGAGTCTTTAGGTTTTTTCAAATATGAGATCATATCATTTGTAAACGGGGATAATTTGACTTCTTCTTTTCCAATTTAGATGCTCTTTATTTCTTTCTGTTGTCTGATTGCTCTAGCTAGGATTTCCAGCACGATGTTGAATAACAGTGGTGAAAGTGGGCATCCTTGTCATGTTCTAGATGTTAGAAGAAAGGCTTTCAGTTTTCCTGCATTCTGTATGATACTAGCTGTGGGTCTGTCATATATGGCTGTTATTACGTTGAGGTATGTGGTCATTTCATTTTAATCCAGTCTTTTGGATTATAAAAAATTTATCTTAATTAAAATGAATGTGCTGGTTTCTCTTTAGTCTATGTGTTGTTAAATAAATTCTTTCTTAATTGGCTACCATTAAATATTATGAATTTTACCACTATGGTCTACCTTTTTGTTCACTGTTAGTTTCATGACGGTTTCAACAATTTATCATATCTTTCAACATCTTTTATGTGGCTAATACTATAATAAAAATACAAAGGAGTATGAGTTACAGCTTCATCCTTCCAGGAACTTAGAGATCCACTGGGGAGTCAGGAGAGACATTGAGAATAGCCAAGAGACATTGCAAAGCAGAGTGTGATTAATCACCAAAATGAATAATGCTGGTTATAAGTGCAAAAGAAGGTCTGGGAAATGGCAGAGCAGTGTGGTTTGGAGGTATTGGGGAAGGTCTTAGAATGAAGGCAGTAAAGAAATTGGTCCTCATGGAGTAGGCTGAATTTGCAACTGTGTGAAAGGAAGAAGAAAAGTAATTTCTTCTGGTCAGCATGAGCAATGACTTGGAGTTGGGAATAAGCATGGTGTGGGTAAGAACAGCATAAGCAGAGCATGAAAGGAATGGTCATGGGGTCTCAGATGAATGTGGAGGGGGTAAGTCTCTCCTTGAGGTGTGGTTCTTCATGGTTTTATTTTCTATAATGATAAAAGAAGGAATTTTTTTACATTTTAATAAAATAAACCAGAACTGTGATTTAGTTTCATATAATATGTGGCTCATTAAAAATAATTATAGCTATCAGAAATATAACAGAATGATTAAATTGTCCTCCCTTAGGAAGTTGGGATATGGGATATCCTTTCCCTCTTTCCTATTACATTTTTGGAAGGTAGTAAGAGTGTTGGCCTGGCTGAAAAGTGGACTGCTGCATCATATGTAGGAGGTAGGCAGATCCTATGTCCCATTAATAATAACTGGCCTTCACTACTCCCGTTTCTTCTGGGAATCCCCTGGTCCACCCATGAAGGAAAGGAACTACTGAAGAGAATGCGAGCCCTTTCCTATTGTTATAAAGACAGACTTGGTTGCTGCATCCATAGAAAAATGTTTAGTGTACTAAATATAAATACCTTTGAATTTCCTGCTGCTTTCAGTTGAGCCTCAGTTCCCCATTTGTCTGCTCACTGAAAATGTACTGCATATATGGCTTATCATTATCAGGTTTTAGTGCTACTAAGGAAGCCTGCATTGTAGGGCCTTGTGGTATTAATGCCAGAGGTTGCTTCTGCTACCTATCTTTGGAGTAACACGGTAGAACGCATTATGAATGGTGCTCGCTGGGGTTGTAGGACACAGATCATCTCTGTAGTTCCTAGCCTACTCTGGAGAAATTTAAAAGTAGCAGCATCAGTTACAAAATCTATACAGAAGTTTTAATCTGAACTTCCAAAACCACTGCCCTTTTTCTTAAAACAGCACAAGTGTATTTCTCTCTCTTCAGCACTGACCACTTATAAAATCTCCCACTGTGAAAGATAATATTAATAATGTGTATATATTCTCTTGAAAAGCTTTCTTGTTAATGTGAATTAACAATGCCATTCACTTATTATTTTTTAACACATTCAACAAGTGTTTATTGAATACTCACTTTGCAAAAAGCCCATGCTTAGTGATGGGAGTACACCGGACAGCAAAACAGATAGTCATTACTCCCAGGGCATGTAGAGTTTAGCAGGAAAGGCAAGAAATACACCACAGCAATAAAATGCAACAAGTGCTCATATGGGAGGAATACAAGGTGGGGGCATATCAAAAACCTGTTCTGATGGATAAATGAGAAATTAGCCAGACAATGGGAAGAGGAAGAATGCTACAGGGAGAGTAATAGCCTGGGCAGAGGACCAGTATTGCTGGAGCAGAGAGCGTGGGAGAAAGGGGTGCAAGCCAAGACCAGAGAGAGGATCAGGGGTCTAATTATGATGGCCTCTGTGAGTCTTCTGCAGGAGTGTGAATTTTATCAAAAGGGCAATAGGAAGCCGTTGAAGAATTTAAAACAGAGGAGCAAAATGTGCAAATTAGAAAAATGTGCCTTGTACTCCCTACTGAAACAGAGACACAGACAAAGGCTTGTTTATAAACGCTAAGCAGCAGCAAACATCCATATTGAGTCTCAGTTGTACCACATATTGAAATAGTCACCTGTTAGCATTATTTTTTTTTTCTTTTCTTTTCTTTTTTTCTCCGAGGCAACATTTCGCTCTTGTTGCCCAGACTGGAGTGCAATGACGCAATCTTGGCTCACTGCAACCTCTGCTTCCTGGGTTCAAGCAATTCTCCTGCCTCAGCCTTCTGAGTAGCTGGGATTACAGGCATGTGCCACCACGCCCAGCTAATTTTTTGTATTTTCAGTACAGATGGGGTTTCGCCATATTGCCCAGGCTGATCTTGAACTCCTGACCTCAGGTGATCTGCCCGCCTTGGCCTCCCAAAGTGCTGGGGTTACAGGCGTGAGCCACCGTGCCTGGCCAGCATTATTTTTCATTTCGGGTCAGAGTGAAATATGGAAAAGGAAACCAAAAGTAGTATTGGTACTTGGAATTCTCTGGGATTCAGCGATTTCTATGAGCCAGGAGAATTTAAAATGAGACTGATGCTTCAAAATCATGAAGGAAACTGTTTTGATAGTGTCCAAATCAAAAAGGGTGAAAGGAAACAGCCATAACATTGCCAGTGGTTATCTCTATTATGAGTGATTTTGTTTTATGCTTTATATTTTTTGGTAGTCTCCAGATTTCTATATTATTTTTATAATTGGAGAAAACGTTACTTTCATTTTGAGTATGATAATAGAAATGAAGTTAAACTTTCCAGAATTTTTCTTCTTTCTTTTATTCTTTTTTCAAAATTTCATGTTTGCATATCCTCAAGGTCATGGAAGGCATGTTTAGATTCATTATTCATTACTTAGGATCCTGGGATTCTAGAGAAAAAGTCCTGAGAGGTCAGACTCACACAGAGGTGATAAATTCCAGTTCACCATTGATTTTTATAGAAGCTGCCTTCCTTCAGCCTCTTCTTCCCCTAAGCAGCATTAATAAGGGAATTCATGTCTTCTTTCAAATTTTAATGTTCAATCCTAGCCTGTCACTGAAGTAGGTTTGTGCAACTAATACAGCTTTCCTTCTAAAATCTTATTTTCTGAAATATCTCAGAAAACATATTTAGAGGAGGTGGTAAGGGATGGGCCGCTGTCAGATGTGCAACTTACTGGAACAACTTGGATGACTTGGTAAAGGCCTTACTTGAAAGTAGTGATGGGGGCCTTCATTTTACCAGAAAGGAAAATGAGACCCAGAGAAGTTACGCAACTTGACCAAGGCCATGGAGCTAATTACTAGCAGAACTGGGTCTAGCTCACATTTTCCTACTCTTAGAATATTGTTCTCCCTCCATTACATTGCCTGCACATTAATGGTGTCCACCTGGGAAGGAGGTTTTCATAGAGGTAGGATGACAGGCTAGTGGTCTCATAACAGGGGCCAAGAGGACTAGGGAAGTGGAAGGAGTAGGGATGGAAATCAACAGGATAGGGGGATAGGTGCCAACCTCAGGGCAAGGCGCAAACAATGCAGTCTAATCCTAACCGGGCTGGCAAGCTGAATTTGATGGGTCCATCCGGCTGAGTTGTCCAAGCTGTAGTCCCTCCACTGCGCCCAGCTGGCAGGATAAAAACCATTTGAAAAATATCCGGAAATTGCTACACACCAGGGAGCGTCTGTGAAAAATACAGACCACAAATGAGCTGGCAGGGGCTCAGGGACTGCCAAGTCACCCAGCCTCGGCGGGTTTGTCTGAAGGGGTTCCGGAGTTATTTCCCAGATGGGCTACTCGGCTGCTGAAACTGCTTGGGCCTGATGGACATTTTTTGCAGAATGTTTCTCTAATGCAGAAGATATGTTCCTGAAAATCTATGGGTATACCAGAATCTCTGACCTAGAATCATATTTTTCAAATGTAGTCATGAATAAGCCTGTGGTGATGCTCTACAGTTCTTCCTCTAAAGTGAAGAATTTTTCACAAATAATTTGCTCTTTCATAAATCTGTGTTTTTGATGCAAAATCCACCCAGGGTCATCTGAGTGAAGAAATTCCAGAGCATTGAGACATTTTGTGCTTTTTTATGTTGCTGCTGGGGAATGGGAAGGGAGAAGCAGAATTAGGCCCTTTTCCCAATGGGCTGGGATCAGGGGGATTGCCCCACCCTGTTGGGAATTTGCCCAGTTTCTTATTCCAATGGCTGCTTAAGAAATCAGAGCTGGAGATTCCTAACCCCAGCACGTTAGCTCATCCTTTTCTAGCCCAGGCTATTCCCAACTTCCTTCGGTGATTTTTCTTGTTGTCTACACCATAATGTCCCCTCCAAACTGCCGATAATGTCCTCAACGAGATATGTAAATATTTTGGTTTGAGCTCAGAGTCCATGGTCTTTTATCTTGTTTGGGAATGAGACTGCCTGCTGACATCTATTGATTGGTTGCTATTTTCTCTGATCCTTTCACCTGCTGGGTAGGATCAAGCAGTTCACCAGATAAGGGTGGTCTGAGTTTTAATAAAACAGTTGAAATTAAAAGAATAAAATGTGGCCGGGCACAGTGGCTCACGCCTGTAATCCCCAGCACTTTGGGAGGCCAAGGTGGGTGGATTACCCGAGGTCAGAAGTTCAAGACCAGCCTGGCCAACACGGTGAGACTCTGACTCTACTAAAAATAACAAAAATTAGCTGGGCATGTTAGCTGGGCGTGGTGGCAGGTGCCTGTAATCCCAGCTACTCGGGAGGCTGAGGCAGGAGAATCGCTTGAACCAGGGAGGCAGATATTGCAGTGAGCTGAGATCGCGCCATTGCACCGCAACCTGGGCAACAAGAGCGGAACTTTGTCAAACAAAAAAAAATATTTGCTCAAATACACCAGCTGTTTTGTTCGTGAACTTCTACCTTCTTAGTGATCTGTCTGGTGGCTTCTGTTTATTTTAATCAGGTGCAAGACCATAGAGGCTGAGAAGGAAGAGAAGTCAGCAACAGAAATAACCTCACTAACAGCAAGACCCCCAGAGAAGATAAAAACATTCCAGGCAGGGCTCACAACAGCTCTCAGAGCAGAATTCCCAAGGCATCACTTATGGTTTCTACAAGAGCTTTTGCCTTGCTGTTCCTTCCCTTACATGCGACCTTTTAGCCCCAGTGAGTCCAGAGGCTTTCTGCAGAGAGGACTGAGTCAGACTGTGGAGAAGAGGCTTTGGGCAGCTAAGAGGTATGAGAGAGAAAGAACAAGGGGAGAGACGATTTTAAGTAGTACTTAGTGACAGAAATGGAAGCTCCCTTAATTTCTTTAAAAAACAAAAGTAAAAAATGGAATTTCTTTTTATTACTTTTGGTTCCCGGATGTTTCTGAGTGCATCTAAGTATCACCTGAGCCATATGGGATTTCGGCGTTTATTCAATTTATATAAAAAATATTTTCTTTTAGTAAAGGAGGTTGGGAGTGGGGATGAAGGGTTATTTTATTTCAGAAATCCTTCAGAGACACCGAGGACTCAACCCACTGGGTTTCAGTGAAAGCCCCATAGGAGACACTGAGTTTGGCAGAGACTACTTTGTCCCTTGTCAACACAGCCCTCAGATGGGTCCAAGCTAACATTAGGAATTCATCTTCCATCTTAGCCATGTGTTCTTCCAAATCAAAGAAAATCTATTGGTTGCAAAAAAAGGGCCAATCACCTCACTCCCTTATAAATCACCACTAGAGAGTCCCACTCAGAGGAATTTTCAGAACCTTTCAAAGGGGCTGTTACAAGGGTCCACTTACATTGCCTAGGCCAGCCCTGCTAACTACAGGATCCTTTTTTTCTTTTTTCTTTTTTAATCATGGTTTCCTATGTGATTGCTGCTAAGCTTCCTTGCCAGAACCTTTTGCTTTTCTTACATTACATCAGTATTGACAACCCCATTTCATTTAAACATATTTCTTATTTATGTGAACTGACTCTAGTTGCCATCCACCAATGTGGATTTCACTATCCACATGGCAACTGCCATGCCACTTAAGCATGGCCTGCTTTAGTCCAGAGCCTCCCAAGCTTGAGTATGCATCAGAATCATCGCTGGATGGTGTGCTCATTTAAAAGTAAGGATTCCAGGTCTTATCCTAGGAATTCTGATCTAGGTGTTCTAGGGTGGGGCCAGGAATTCGCATTTTAACACAGCCTTCCACTGATTCTGATGCAGGTGGTTCCTGACTGCATTTTGAGAGAAGCTGCTAAGGGTACTTTCCATAGAGCCCATCCAGACACACCTGGTGAATCACCCACCTCCCCCAGGCCTACAACCTGTGCTTGCTAGCATAGGTGAACATTCACAAAGGAAAAAGCAATGGCCAACTGGGGGTTCACTGCCGTGTTTTGGTGCATAACAGAGCACCAGGAAGGCATATCCTATTTGGGTCTAGCTCAGCATAAATTCAGGAACCTTCTGGCTAGATAAGATACACAATTCATGACAAAGGATCCACAATTAAAAGATTAAAATCAGGCTTCCTTTTTGCTTCCTGCAAGCCGATTGGTCATGATGGCATGGAAAAACAGCTACTTGGTGAGGGGTAGACACATAGTGACTGTCTTCATAAGCCAAGGGCTGATTTTGTGGAAGGGGCATTAGTTATCCCGTGTGGCTCTGGAGAAGAACAAGGAGCAGTAAGTAGAAGTTGTAGGGAAGTAGAGTTTGGATCAATGAAAGGAAGTTGATGATTGAAGCTCTTGAAAATGAAGTGGCCTCCACTATGTGGCAGGGAGCCATATTTGTGTGTCTGTCATTTGAGAGCCACAATGAAGAGGTTATGTTAGTTAATCAACCGCTTTATGTATCCCACATTTATTGACATAATATGGGGGTAGTAGAAAGAGTCCTGGACTTGGAATCAAACCTGGACTCAAAATCCTGGATCCCTTACTTACTGTGTGGCCATGGGAATGTAATTTAACCTTTGTAAGGTTAGTGTGATAATTGAATAGATAGCATATGTCATCATCTGGCGCTGAGCAGGTAGCACCTGCTCATATGCATTTGCTCCCTGCTGCTTTCTTCTGTGTCTGGCATTGTTCTAGCCATCAGGAAAATAAGGATGAGTAAGACACTGTGTCTCCCCTCCAGGAGCTCCCCAAATAACAGTGGGAGACAACCAGCAACACAAATATGGCATGAAATTGTAGTTGGTGTAATATAGCGCAATGTGGAAAGGCTAAAGGAGGCCCAGGGTGGGGAGGGACTTGCAGGTCTCTGGGAGCTGATGTTTTCTGTCAACTCAGGCTCTTGATCCTGTCATTTGAATTCTGCTTTCCAACTTGGAATAACTTCCCATCACTGGGAAATGCTAAGGGGCAAAGAGAAATTGTGCTATAAACCAAAGGTAAAATTCCCCTTAGTTATTTGTTTCTTTGAATCCATAAGCCCAGCAAAAGTTTTCTGAGCACCTACTGATGCCAGGCAGCAGCTTGGAATGTGGGACTAATAGACACAATTCTTGGCTGCATGAAGTCCACAGTCTAACTAGGGAGACAGGCAGAGATGGATAAATACACTCAGTCCACAATACCCTAATGTCCATTTCAACCAACAATGTCTTCTTGCTGTTCCACATTATTGTTAGATTTAAAATCCTGGGCCAGCAAAACTCACTTTGGCCAACATGGCACTCCCTCTTCTAATGATGCTAAACTCACAATAGAACTTTTTTATTCATGGTTTGGTTCAAAAACTTTACTCTTGGAGCTTTATAATAGTACTATTCAAACTCTTTTGATAATGTATTTTTCTTAGTAAATAATCTTTGAACTTACATATATATATATAAGTTCTTTATATGTATGGCTACTATTAACTAACTTCTCAAGGCACAATATGCACTGCAGGCAAGGTCATCATTAGCAACAACATTTATCAATCTGTATATTAAATCATCTTGATTACTTCTATTTTAGGACATTCAATTAATTATTAAATGTGATGAGTTGGTCATTTTTTTCCTTTGTATTGCTTCTGAAAGGGTCACATTAGGAGTAAATGAACCTCTGCCATTGTATTTTGATAAGTTTATGAGGTCGCATTATTGCAAATATCTTCAACCCACAGTTCCATGTGGAACTCCACTTTGTGAAGACAAGCTTAGTTAAAACAAGATGATGCATTTGTGGAGTCACTTAACTGGGCACACAAAAACTGCAAATGTCTCAGCAGCTCCAAAGCAGAGGAAGGATGAAGGGTGGCTGCCAACCCCATTGCTTTGTGGAAGTTCCACACCTTGCTGAGAACACCTCATGCCTCTCATAGGATCCTGACCTGCTGACGTACAGACAGAATATGTGAGAAATACAGGTAAAGTTGGTTGGTTTTCAAATTTTAGATAAGCAGAAATAGAAGTTCCAATTTTTTCTTTCTGCTTCCTGCTGGATGATCTTGTGCTCCCTCAGAGCATATGCTACACACTTGGAGCCGACTCTCCAGTCCATCTTGTTAAAATAAGCAGCTCCACACACAGACTGTGCTCAACAGTAGCCCCCTTGCTTGCCCAGGAACACCATAGAGCTCAGGTGTGTTTCTGCTGTTTCTAATGTAGAAGCATTTTTATGAATGATGGGAAATTTGCTAGTCTTTTCTTATTCCCTTTGTCAATTGCAATTCAGTGTCCAGGAACTATTACCTGATATAAAAATTTAAAATGAACTTCATAGTTTAAAAAAGACATTTTTTAAAAACTCAACTTTGTGGTGGGGGGTAGAGGGAGGGAAGTGAAGGAAAAAGGGGTAGTTCCCTTGACACAGTTTTGGGGTCCATTTTCATGAGAAGAAAAAGGAAAGACAAGCTTTGTACATTAATCATTATATAATATCAAAACATTATTTTATATTAAAATACTCTTGCCATTTAACTCTATACACAAGAACTAAAAATCATTATTTTAGTGAAAGAGAGATGTAGTTCTATATATTCTTTTGTCCTCCTCTATCCCTTTTAGAATGCATCTAGAACAAGCATTCTTAATCTTTTTTGTACCATAAACCCATAGCTGTTTGGTTGTAAACTATAGACAACTTCTCAAAATATTCTTTGTGTGCCAAATATTAATAATATATATAGATTTTCAAAGAAAACCAATTATACTGAAATATTCAAAAGTCATAAGGTTAAAATAGCAAATATATGAAATACTAATGCACGTGTTTTATACTAACTCATTAAGTAACGAGATCTAATGACAGGTCTATCAGAATTTCAAAGTAATGGTGAGTGTAAACAATACTTTTTGATATCTGCAATAATTATAATGTGATTTTTTAAATCTATAATTTCTACTGTTGACAACATTACTAATAATACTACTATGGTTAGTTGTCCATATTCATAATTGAAGAAAATCCTAAATATTAAATAGCAGTTTATAGAAATAAAAATGCAAGATTTTGCCCATCTAACTTCATGTACCCCTGGCCTTCTCAATAGTGGACCAAGGGAACTAACTTGTGGGTGTAATAGTCACATGCTTTCCAGAAGGTGTCAGACTTGCATTTTGGAAAATTGAAATCTACTTCCTTCTCTAATCCCCCCAAACCAACAAGTCTCCTGACTCACTTTCAAGATAGGTAATCCAGCAGCTGGAATCATTCAAAATTAGATGAAATATGCTTATTTCAAAGACAGACTAAGCACTTCAACAAAACAAATTCTACAAGGGCTAAGAAAGTGCTGTTTAAATGAAGAAGTTTTATAGCAAAGAACCGTCTAAAGAAACAGAATTGTTTTCCGGTCTTTTCAGTATGAAGAAAGGATTTATGTTGTCAGCAAGGATAGACATTGTGAAATTTCTGAAAATACATCACAGAAAACTTATGGCTGAAGATAGATAATTTATATCCTCATAGGAGTCCATACGGAGGAGGATTATAGAACAGAAGAGATACTGAAAATCCAGGCTATAGGCAGAGGCTTCTGGGTACAAAGCAGGGATTAGGCTATGGCTCTTCCTTTCATCTGAGAATTCTTCACACTCTTCCGGAAAACAAAAGAATTTATTGCAAATCCAGTGCACGGAGTGAAAGATGCTTCCTAAAGAAGTCACTGTTCTTTTATGAACTACATGGGCTTCTAACATATCTAAGGCATATATTATGAATTATTTAGTGGATTTTCTTACATGAATGGGTAATCTACAAATGGGTAGATTCTGATTATGCATGTTGAATTTTGGGGAACTACTTCCCTTTCCCCCTGATTTTTGTATTATAATTTCTGACTGATCTTCATTTGAAAATGAGCCCTGTAATGGTCTGCACTGTTGTTCCAATGATCTGCTGACTCTAGAAAGGACTAATGTCAACTAATGTCAAGCTTGGCCAAGTGACTTGATTTGTTAACGAAATCTAAGCAGCAAGTGACGTGTCAGGCCCAAGCAGAAGTTTTAATAGTCACTGAGTATCTCTGCCATCTCTTTTTCTTTTTCCTCTGCCTTAGGAATGATATATCCCAGATCAAACTGCTTCTTAAGCTCGTGTTATGGAAGAAAAAGACATATGCAACATAATGGCAGCTCACTGCAGCTGAAGTAATATAAGTAAGGAAAAAGCCTTTATTGCTTTAGGCTACTGATGTTTGGAGGTTGGTTGTTACACAACAAAGCATAGCAAAAACTGATTAATATAGACTCTAACTCTTTAATTTTCCATTTTCTCTCTCCCTTTCCTGGTTCAAGTAGTTATTTTATTATTTTTTTGTTTGAGAAGGAGTCTCCCTCTGTTGCCCAGGCTAGAATGCAGTGGCTCGATCTCTGCTCACTGCAACCTCAGCCTCCTGGATTCAAGAGCTTCTCCTGCCTCAGCCTCCTGAGTAGCTGGGATTACAGGCATGAGACACCAAGCCTGGCTAATTTTTGTATTTTTAGTAGAGACAGGATTTCACCATGTTGGCCATGCTGGTCTTGAACTCCTGATCTCAAGTGATCTGCTTCCCTCGGCCTCCCAAAGTGCTGGAATTACAGGCATGAGTCACCGTGCCTGGCCTCAAGTAGTTATCTTGATCTATAAACAAAACAAAAAGACAAATTTATTATGAGTGGCTCTATTTAACAACCACTTCTAAAATAAATAAGAAGGCAAAATCTTATCTTTCTCCTTCTTCAATCTTTCTGTCTCTTTGAAGTTTTATTTGCATGCTTTTTTTCCCCCAGTCACTAAATCCCATCTGTTAGTGTGTGATTGGCTGTGGAAACTTTCTGGGATCTTGTCAAAGAGAACATAACTATTTTATTTGGGGACAAGTTGCTGGCTCGTAGAAAAACCTTCTAGATCTCTTAAACTGGGCAGTCACAGTCTTGCTCTTTTTTCTATCATCTATATCTATAAGTCTATCTAAAGATAGACTTTTTTTATAAAGAGACAAAATTTCACTGACTGTATGTTCTACATTTCAAGGCAGTCCCTATTTCAAATATCTCATCTTATTGACTCAATGGTAAGCACAAGCACCCAATTTTTTCTTCTAAGAATGCTTTAAGAAAATGTATGATTTGGCCAGGCACGGTGGCTCATGTCTGTAATCTCAGACCTTTGGGAGGCCAAGGTGGGCGGATCACTCGAGGTCAGGAGTTCGAGACCAGCCTGGCCAACAGGTAAAACTCTGTCTCTACTAAAAATACAAACAAATTAGCCAGGCGTGGTTGGGGTGTGGGAGGCTGAAGTCACAGCTACTCAGGAAGCTGAGGCAGGAGAATCGCTTGAACCCGGGAGGCGGAGGTTGCAGTGAACCGAGATCACGCCACTGCACTCCAGCCTGGGTGACAGAGCGAGATTCCATATCAGAAAAAAAAAGAAGAAGAAGAAGGAGAAGGAGAAGGAGAAGGAGAAGGAGAAATGATTCTACTTATATAAAGTTAAAAAATATGCCAAATGAAATTATACTGTTAAGTAAGCACAGTGTTTATCTTTTGAGGAAGGACTAGAGTGGTAATTGGGAAAGGGCATGAGGGGGCTTTGAGCGGTGGTGTTTTATTTCTTATCCTGCGCGGATGGACAGATGAGTGTTCACTTTATAGTAATTTGTTTATATTTTTCATTTATGATAATTCATATATATATACTAGTGTATTTTTCTGCATGATATATGACACTTCGGAATAAAAAATTTTAAAATTATAGTAATTATAGCCAATAGTCTACTGAAAGCACATGAAATTAAATGCTTGAGAATTAACAAACTCTAACTTAGATGCCGATTTTGTTGTGTAACAGAGAAAAACACAATCTAACCCATCCTGGCTTTCTTGAGCTAGGAATCAAGCGTAGTTCAATTTAGCACTCTTTTTTCTATATTGAGTGTTCTTGGTTTCTTACAGTTTATGTTTTTTTTTTCTTCTACAGCTTATCTGCAGGAAAAACACATTAGTTATGTAATTATATAATAGGTAACTATATATTGCAGTGGATAATTATATGTTGTATAATTAGGTAATTATATATACTATATAATGAACTACACATGTAATAAGTACAGGTGGCCTTCCACATCTGCGGATTCACCCAAGCGTGAATCAAAAATATTTGAAAAAATTGCATCTGTCCTGAACACAGACAGACTTTTTTCCTTGTCATTATTTTCTAAACAATACAGCATAACAACTATTTACATAGTATTTACATTGTATTAGGTATTATAAGTAATCTAGAGATGATTTAAACTGTACAAGAGAATGTGTGTAGGTTGTATGCAAATACTATGCCATTTTATATCAGAGACTTGAGCATCCTTGGATATGGGTATCCACAGAAAGTCCTGGAACCAATTTCCTGGGGATACTGAGGAAATTCTACTATTAAATACAGAGTACTGGAGATTTTAAACCTTATCTCTGCCCTGCTGTTATCAGCTAGCAGAGGAGAAACAGTCTAACATATATAACACTCCAATCTAGAAGAGAAAACAATTGAATTCATTAGTTTATTAATAAACTAATGATGTATTAATGTAATACATGTAATAAATTCTGTATTAAGTACATTAATAAATGATCAATTTTAGAGGCAAAGCTAATGATGCCACACTAAGAGATGCAAAAAGTTTCAATTCTCCCCTTGCCTCTGGATGCTCCCACCATTGCTATCAGAAGTCATCCAATTCTGGGCAGAATCTGACTCTTCAGGGCTCACTTTGATCTTCAAATCTCTTCCATCTCTCTTTTCACACAAGCCTCTTTAAACATGGCTTCAGGCTGACTCCCAGAGCCCTCAGCAGAATGCAGTTCTTTCTATAACTACTAAAAAACTGAGAGCTGACTTTCAGAATTTTTCCTCAGTATGAAGTCAACCAGCTCTGAGCTTTTTGGACAGATCTGTCAGGCGGCTGGAATTCTATCTATGACACAGACAGCCAGGCCTCGGAGGCTCTGATGGTTAGAGGAAGGGAAGGAAATAAAGAGAATGGAGAGAACTGAATTCCCACCTCCCCAAGTTCGCTGAGGACCCATTTCCCAAACATTTTCCCCTACCAACCAACCAAAAAAAAAAAAAAAAAAGTAGGTAAAGAACAGTCCAAGTTATGATTTTAAATGAATTAAGCTGGGATCATGCAGCCCATTAGAAAGACTATCTTTCCCAGTCTTCTTTGTAGCTAGCTATGGCCATGTGACTAAATTCTGGCCAATGAGATGAGAGTGATTACATGAACCTACTCATCCCTCTCCCCTTTCTTCCTTCCTGTTGATTGGATGCAGTGGCAGACCAACTTGGACCAGCCTAGAGAAAACCCTGTGGATGGTAAAACGACAAGATAAAAGAGGTCTGGGTCCTTAATAACCTGACAGAGAAGAGCTGCCTTATCATCACTGACTTTGATATAAAAGAAAATTTCCATCCTGTATTTGTCCTTGTTATTTTCAATCTCGAAAACATGAAACCAAGCCTTTATTTCAACTGGTCAGAAGCCATCTAGCCCAGTGGTTTTCAAGAGGAGAGGGAGGTATAATTTTGTCCCCAGGGCATTTTTGGCAATCTCTAGAGACATTTCTGTTTGTCATACTTGGTGGGGTGGAGGTGGAGGTTGCTGCTGGCATCTAGTGGGTAGAGGCCAGGAATGTGGCTAAGCACCTTACAATGCACAGGCAGCCCCTGCCCCCGTGAAAGAATTATGCAGCCCAGAATATCAATAGCACTGAAGCTGATAAGCCACTGAAGCATCTCAATTAGTAGGGAAGAGAATCCAAGACCCAGAGAGAGTGAATGACAGGCCTCGCGAGCCACACAGTTTACTGGGGCTGGGCCATTGCCTTGGTCTCCCAATGTCCAAGCCACTGATTTTTATTTGTTTAATTTTTATCATTATTATTATTTTTTGAGACAGAGTCTCCCTCTGTCACCCAGGCTGGTGTGAACTGGCATGATCTCAGCTCACTGCAATCTCCGCCTCCCGGGTCCAAGCGATTCTCCTGCCTCAGCTTCCGGAGTAGCTGGAACTACAGGCATGTGTCACCACGCTCGGCTAATTTTTGTATTTTTAGTAGAGACAGGGTTTTGCCATGTTGGCCAGGCTGGTCTCGAACTCCTGACCTCAGGTGATCGCCTGCCTCAGCCCCCCAAAGTGCTGGGATTACATGCATGAGCCACCGTGCCAGGCCTTTAAAATTTTTTAATTGCACCATTTCACCAGCCCCCAAACCAGACCCATTTTATCCTCTATCTTGCATTACTTATTTAATGAGAGTAAAAAAAAAAAAAAAAAAAAAAAAAGGAGACATAGAGCTCAAAGACCTGAAAAAAAGTCACACTTTTTCTCTGCCTAGAGTCAGCAGTGTTTTATTGCCCAAATTTGTGAAACATCTGTTTGGTATGAATCCCTAGGCTGGATGCCAGTTTTAAACCTAGTTGAGGAATTAAGGCCTATGTAAAAACAGAGATCAAGCAATGCAGTGGCACAAATGGCAGTGCCCAGAGGGCTTCTGCTGTGAGTGGGTGGGTACTGAGAGGAGAGAGAGATTATAGTGGGCTCTGATGGGCAGAGCATTGGTGACAGAGTCAGGTCTTCCAGTCCTATGGACTTCTGCCTGGCAGTGATGTCTTTTGGATCTCAGAGCCTTTATCTGGTTGTAAAATTATCATGCTCAGGCCCTGGGCACAGGCTCCTTCCCTATAATTTGTAATGGGTGTTTGTTATGTTGAACTGCTCAGCACTTTTCTCCCTTTTTATGGTAGGAGCAACCTGCTTTTCCTTTGTAAGTCTTCTCTTCAAGATTCTTTATTCATGCTGGGGATGTCAATCATAGTACTCTATTGAATATATTCTAACTGCCCTTTCAGATCCTCTCTACACCTTCCTGGCTGGCACGGATGCATCAAGGGGTCCCATTCTCTCTGGCTTCCCTTTGGGTTTGAGCATGAAAGCTTTTGGCAGGAGACTGGAGGAAGGAAGAAGAGGGAGGTAGAGATATTTTTTTCTCCTAGTGATTTCTCTGCCAGCTTGGGAACAGTTGGCTGCGCTTTTCTACTGAAGGCCACAGCAGCTGTCTGTCAGGGAGGCTTTCCATATGGTTACCTCTCCTCGTTCCAGGAACTTCCCCTTCCCCTTGACCCTCAGGCTTCAGGATGGTAAGAGCTTTCCAGCCTTGAAATTCTGCACTCCCTTGGCTGGCTTCCTTGGATGCTGGCACACCTTTGTGAGTGGTCCTGTCATTGAACGATTTTGAAGTTCCTTAGTCTGAGTGAGCCATCTATTTACTGCTGGGAACTTGACTACCCTCATCCCATAAGCAAATACACATCCCAGTCTGGCCAATTTGAGTATTTCATGAAATTTGCTGCAGTGGTTGGTTCAGAGGCTGGATATCTGACTAAAACAGAGCTATTCAGAGCCCTGCCCTGAAATTTTCAGTATGACACTGGAAGGTGGCCGCTCTCTGCTTCCTCCAGGGTCACTAACTGGAATAATGTAGGCCTGCAGCTGTCTGCAGGAGCTCATATTTAGTCGGAGAGAATGAGGCCAATCCAGACAGAAGCAGGGCATTGAAATGGACAGAGATCTGAAAGCATCCTCTAAATTTCTGAGTCTAGTCACTCTTGAGGTCCCCGTTCTTTCCAGTTGAGTGAATCAATACATTTATTTTTTGCTTATTTTGGTTTGATTTGGGTTTCTGTCACTGACAGAAAGAATCTTGTATATGTCATATTCATCCACCTCTTGGTCAAATGTGGCCTTTGTAAAAACCTCATTAGGCCATTGGTGCTAAGGAAAGTCTTTTTAGAGTCTTTGGGATAGCCCAAGCTATCCAACTTCCTTCAGAAATATCCCTGAGGGGGATACAACCCAATCCCTCCAGAGGAAAACAGGATAGCAGGAGGCAAACACTAATGAATTTTTAATTTTGCTCTGGCTAGCTGTAGCTTAGGCTGAAATGATGCTTCTCTTGCACCTCTAAGTGTCCCTGCGCTGCCCATCCACAGTCTGCCCCCTTTTTCCCTCTCCTCACGCACAAGAGCTGGCCTGATAAATTCACACTGAAGCAATAGGAGCTGTGCTGATGAGTAGAAAAAACAAAACAAAACAAAACAAAACACTGGCATCCATGTTGAAAATCCAGATCCAAATGCCGATTCTCTCAATGAGCTGCCTACCCTTTCTGAGCTTCAGTTTTTCTCTCTGGAGGTATGAGATAAACTTAATCCCAGGAAATGACTTTATCATGGGGGGGAATTTCAGGTGTCTAGGGGCTGCTGCTGCTGTTGCTGCTGGTGGGTGAATATTCTTTTCCTTTGGTGGTGAGTGGAGGTCTGGGAAGGTTTTGAAAAGGTTGATGTGCAGATCCACTTACAATTGCAGACCACAGCCATTTCCTGTCACACAGCTGATAATCCCGACTTGATTTGGAGGAAAGTTTAAAGCTGATGGCAGACGGAATCTGCAGTACTAACCCGGGGCCATCCCTGTGCAGAGCCAGCCTGCCAACTGCAACACGCCCCTCAACCTGGAAGAATGATTCTGAATGTGCTTCCAGCTAGGTCCCTCGCTGTGCCTTTGTGAGATTGGCCCTGGGAGGTACCCCCGACCAGGAAAGCCTGTAGCCTCCCCACCAACCGCAGGGAACCATGTTCCCAGAGCAATACGAAGAGCTCCAGAAGTTGTTTCATGTAGTAATTGCCCAGAGAGGAAAGCAGAACATTTCCTGACACTTCAGTCAGTTCCCCAAAGACCAAGACAGCAGCCCCAGCAGGTCAGGCAGGTACCTTCCTGCCTCTTTTCCATTCTTTCCCCTTTAGCCAAACTTCTACTCCACAGCTCTCCCCCAGACTGGCCCTCATATTAGCCCTAGACAAACTGGCCCCTGCAGTTCCAGGATGTGTCATTTTCCTATTCTCGACCACACCCACAGCCACCTGTGATTTAGCTGTAGTCTTCACCCTGGTCGGCATGCTCCTAGAGAAAAGGTAGACACTTATGGAGGCGTGTCTATTCTTTTTGTCCACACTTATATTGGTATTTAAGTTCTGCAATGTTTGTCTTAGTGGTGCTACTTCCCAAATAGAATTTAAACATGCCATATTGATATTTTTGTTTCCCAAACATGACTCCCTAAGGAAAAGAACCATGCTGTTTCTTAATTTGCAGGCCATGACTATAGTAGGTAACCACTGTATTCTTTTTTTTTTTTTTTTTTTTTTGAGAAGGAGTCTCACTCTGTTGCCAGGCTGCAGTGCAGTGGTGCAATACCGGCTCACTGCAACCTCTGCCTCCCTGGCTCAAGTGATTCTCCTGCCTTAGCCTTCTGAGTAGCTGGGACTACAGGTGCGTGCCACCACGCCCAGCTAATTTTTGTATTTTTAGTAGAGATGGGGTTTCACCATGTTGGCCAGGATGGTCTCTATCTCTTGACCTCGTGATCTGCCCGCCTCGGCCTCCCAAAGTGTTGGGATTACAGGCGTGAGCCCGCACCCGGCCACCACTCTATTCTTTATGTGGTTGACCATACATTTTTAGTCCTAAAGCCAGACTTTCTAATTAGCTATGTGACCTTGGGAACATTGCTTCTTTTCTCTGTGCTTCAATTTCATCATCTATAATTTAAAAAAGGGCTTCGGTTCAAGTGCTATCCTGGGTTCCTAAGGGTTTGAACTATCATTCTGCATAAACTGTCAACTGACTTGGATTAATATTTCCTTTGTTGATACAAGCCAATATATATCTTATTATGCTTTTCTAAACACGGTTTCATTAATAAGTATCAATAATGCATCTGCAATGGAGGTATTAATAGTCAGATAGTGGGAGTAGAGACATGTACCACAGAACATTGATCATATGGAAAACAAGCCACGCAAGGGCCCTCTGGTGACTGCAGGAAATGCTGGAAGACAGAGGAAGCTGGAAGGAAAACAGAACATGACACAGCATTGCGAAGGGTTGCTGAAGAGGCAGCACACATACACACACACACACACACGTGGAGACAGTACTTCCCCACTGTACAGCCCCTTCCACAGCAAAAGAAGCAGTGGAAATTTCCAGCACAACTGATAAGCAATTTCCAGTTGTTAAGTCTCTGCTTCCTGAACTTTTGCAAGGTTTTACTGTATTTGCAGTCTAACTGAAAAGTTAGCTTTAGAAATTGTAAATTTTCCATGTCCCTTTGCTATCTGAGTGTTCCTTGTAGTTTCTTCATGTTGGAAAACTTTCCTTCATAATATTTAAGCTTAACTGTCATTCTGTTATTGAGACTAAAATGAGATAATTGGACAGATTTTTAAAAATTATATTTTAAGAACACTCATGTATTGTAGCAAATAGTAAATTTAAAACTGTGCCCCATGGCTCCTAGTATTGGTGTCAGCTTAGAAATGAGAATGTGTATTTTTGAACCAAAGAACAGACTTGAACAAAACTTTCACAATTATTCAGCCAGCTTCCCCAGTGGGAAATGAAGGCTCACTGAGGTTTCATTAATGGCTTTTTAATTTCCCTCCTTCCAAGCAAATAGCAGCTTGGGAGTGGAAATGGTCTGAGCCTTGGTTCAAAGCGCTCCTGTTTTCAGCTGCTATTGTCAAAGCTTTCTGGCCATGTGTAAACAGAGATGGATGATAGAGACAGTCATCCTAATAAAAACTATTAAAAATGATAATGATTGAACGTTTACTGCCAGCCACTGTGCTAACTAGTTCATAAGGTAGGCATTATTATTCTCATCCTTATTTTACAGTTGAGAAAACTGAAGTTTAGAGAGGTCAAATAGCTTGCCCAAGATAATAGTAATTTCAGTGTGGATCTGGGCTGTGTCAAGGCCAGAGATGACTGAGGTCTTCACCATCCTGCTATGCTGTCCATATTGAAAGCCTCTTAAAAAGCAAAAGCAAAAACAAACAAACAAAAAAACCCAACTTGTCAAGTAAGCGATTTTCAGCACTTCCCCTCTCCTTTTATGCCCTACGCCATCTAGTTATGCTAAGAATGAGGACTGAACCAAACAATCAATTCTATTTAAAAAAATATTTATTGAGATCCTACTACGCACTGAGCACCTTGCTAAGCTATGCCATGGGACCACAAAGATAAATAGCCAAGATCACAAAATATGCAGTCTTATGGCAGGGAAAAACAAATATAATTATAGCTGGAATGCAACTGTCTGCAGAATGTGATGGTATGATAGAAATAGCAATAAGCCGCCGAGAAGAAGAAGACACACATTCGAATGATAGAGCTGAACTGTTTTCAGGAAACACTTGAATTGGATTTTAAAGGACGGGTGGGACTTCAAAATTCAGGGCTGCGTGGGGAAGGCCTTTCAAGAAGTAGAGCAGGAGCCAATGCCCCAGGGGCACAGTTGATCCCAAGCCTGCAATTGGGACATTCTTCTCTAGATTGGCCTCCCAAATAGGTAAACTCAGCAGTAATCTACAAAGCATGTTACATGGGCCAATTCATGAGAGAAAATGCAATGGTTACATAAAATCCAGGATGCTGGAGCCAGGGGGAAACCAAGGAACCCCCTACATAAGGTGGTCCTCAGAACGATAGGGCTCTGAGCAGAGTTCCTTCCTCCCATCAGAAGCCACAGTGCTCTACGAACACCACCCTTGCGTGTGGCAGGCAAAACTATAGATCGACATAGGTGGTAAGTCATCTTGGTCCTAGAATCTCACGGGCTGCTCCAGGGGCAAATAGGCCTCATGGGTAGCAGGACCCAGCTGTGTGGTACACCAGGTACCCTTGTATGCACTGTTGGCAGCGATTCTGATTAACTGGGCTTCTGTTCTGATTGGTAGGGGCTCAGGTAATATTAACTTTTAAGTACTTTCAATAGTCGGGGAGGGTCCCTTTTAAGGGGATCACAATATTCTGAAGTGAAGGAAACCCAGGCAGTTAAATTTGTTTATTATTTGTAGTTTGTTTTATATATAATACACACATATATACATATAATATATATTTATATTATATGTAAATATATATGTAAAACAAGCTACAAATATGCAATATATATACGAGCTTGACTGCTTCATAAAGTCATAGAGTTAATTCTATTAATGCATAGTTTGCTTATTCAAATAATTCTTTTTGTTGTCTTTACAGAGTCCCAAGTTAAAGAACCGCTTTAAAGGGGGGATAGGAATTGCATTTGGTTGCATGTGCCTTTAAAACGTCTGCACTGATTCACAAGAACATAACAAAAGTTACCGGATGGGGTGGGGGAAGTGGTGGTATAGCAGGGAAACCAGGAAGAAGGCTAGGAACAGGGCTGGGTGCGTGACTTTTCACTGGTTATCTCTTAAATTTGTTAATTTTTGAACCACATGGATGTGATATATCTGAAAAAATAAGCAAATAAGCCTATCAAAGACTTCCAAATAACTCTGATTCTACTTTTGAAAATGCATAGATATCTCTGGAAGATGGATATTTAAGAAACTGATTGGTGGCTCACACCTGTAATCCCAGCACTTTGGGAGGCCGAGGCAAGCGGATTATGAGGTCAGGAGTTCAAGACCAGCTTGACCAATGTGGTGAAACCCTGTCTCTACTAAAAATACAAAAATTAGCTGGGCGTGGTGGTGCGCGCCTGTAGTCCCAGCTACTCAGGAGGCTGAGGCAGAAGAATTGCTTGAACCTGGGAGGTGGAGGTTGCAGTAAGCTGAGATTGAGCCACTGCATTCCAGCCTGGGCGACAGAGAGAGACTCTGTCTCAAAAAAAAAAAGAAATAAACTGATAATAGAGGTCACCTCCAGGAAGAGTGTAACCAGGGAGTGGGAAAAGGAAGCAGGCTTACATTTTATTCAATCATGTGAGGTATTTTGAATTCTGTGCCATGTATATGTATTATCTGTTCCTGAGTAAACATGTGGGAAAATAACAGTAACTGCATTAGAAAGATCCTTCTGATGACCGAAGTGAAGGGTTGGAAGCTAAAGGACCATGCAAGGAGCACTCCGGCCTTCAGCAAAGCCTGAAGCTCTTTTTTTTTTTTTGAGACAGGGTCTTGCTCTGTCGCCCAGGCTGGAGTGCAGTGGCACTATCTCAGCTCACTGCAAGCTCCACCTCCCGGGTGCAAGTGATTCTCATGCTTCCACCTCCAGAGTAGCTGGGATTACAGGAGTGTGCCAGCATACCTGGCTAATTTTTTCTATGTTTAGAAGAGACAGGGTTTCAAGGTGTTGGCCAGGCTGGTCTTGAACTCCTGACCTCAAGCGATCTGCCCTCCCTGGCCTCCCAAACTGCTGGGATTATAGGTGTGAGCCACCGCGCCTGGCCCTGTTGCTCATTTGGGAAAGGCCTCCTCTGGCCTGAAGAAACAGCACCTGCTCCGATGGCTGCTGCCCAAATCCCCCTAATTTGAGCTTTACTTATTTTTTTTCTACTTTTTATTGATATATAATATTTGTACATATTTATGGCTTGCATGTGATATTTTGTTACATGTACAGAATGTGTAATGGTCAAGTCAAGGCATTTAGGGAATCCATCACCATGAACATTGATCATTTCTATGTGTTGGGAACATTTCAAGTCCTCTCTTCCAGCTATTTTGAAATATATGATATGTTGTTGTGAACTCTAGCCACCCTACTTGGCTGTCAAACATTAAAACTTATTCCTTCTATCCAACTGTATGATTGTACCCATTTACCAAACTCTCCTCATCTCCACCTCCCCACGCCCACCCCAAACCCACTCCTTCCCAGCCTCTGGTTACCATCATTCTACTTTCCACCTCCATGAGACCAACTTTTTCAGCTCCCACATATGAATAAGCACATGCAATATTTGTCGTCTGTGAGATTCACTTATGTTAGACATGACTTCTTTCCTGTTTTGCTGGAACAATCACATATTGACCTTTGGTGACCATTTACATCCTAGTAAACATGTGAATGTCACACTGGAAAAATTTCAAGAAAAACAGAAGTAACAAGGAATCCTCCCCTGACCCTACCTCATCCCCTCACCTCCTGAGTTTTGGGGGTTTCTTTTTAAGGGAGAAGAAAAGGTCTTAGAAGAGGGCTGTATTGTATTTTTTTGTGCATCTCAATTTTCCAGGTTCCTCCCCACCCCCATGTGAGCATCTCCAGGCATTATGTGAAATAGTTAATCATATCCTTTTCAGGGCAGGGTTTAAAGCAGGATGTTAGGGATAGAGGTCACCAGACCCCTGGATAGGGAAGGGACCATTGAGAGACAAGGTACATAAAGGGGAGGGGATTTACTTTGGGGGAGCTCAATTGTACTGTTCTCAGAACAGTGTAACTAGAAAACAGGGTGCACTCAATTCGTTGGGCAAGAAAATCCTGCGTGTGTTGCAGGGGTTAAGTGGTTGAAGGCCAGCACTGTGTTTATCAGTGGGTGGGAAATGGGGAGGAAACTACACACACCCAGAAGATCCCCTGTAAACAAGCCCGGGCCCAGGAGGAAGGAAGTGGCTGTCAGAGAATTAGTAAGGATGAAAGTTGCCCTGAAACATCCTTGTGTTTGAGTTAAAGTTGATGTTAATTTTAATATTGAAGAATAAAATAGGTTTTTTCTCCAATACTAGGTGATCTTACTGTTTACTCCAGGAGCTAAAGACTTTAGCTAGAAATAGTAAATTCTTTTAAAGGCTCAGATTTCCTAACTGGCAGAAGAGGGCATATCTTCAACAAAGGGTACTGTGTTTGTCTTTAAGGGATCTACCTTTACACTGGGGAATAATGAGGGGAAGTGTAAAAACAAGCCTACATCATATCATCTGAAATATTTCTTTCTATTCACATTCAACTGGGCTCTCTTTCCTATTAAATCAAACATACTGTCATTTCTTACTTGCAGTGTCTTCCATAATCTGGCCCAGAATGTACTCAATCTCATTTCCCAACTTTATAGCAGGCAATCCCTGCTTCAGTCTTGGTCTCCTCAATCTCCTGAAAACACACTTAGCCCTGTTTGTCAGCCATATCCTCTTTTTGCCTTTTGACTTGTCCCTCCCCTTCCTTTTGAGGACCAAGCCAAATCCTAATTTCCATGAAGACTGCCTCAAGAAGTGAAGGCTTTTTATCCCTCCTCTGAAGAGCACACAATGCATGCATCTCTTCTGAGACTAAGACGCACCTACTTGGAAGATTCTGACATGCCTGTGTAGACAGACAGCTGGGTCTGTTTGCATGAACTAAAAACATGCTGCTTAAGAGAGCAGGACTGGAGTGCCCTGATAAAGGTCAGAGTCGAGGCAGACAGACAAGGCTGGCTAAACCTTGGTTCCAGAGGGCAAAGGCGAAACTGGGAATGGCATCGTGTCTGCATTTGCATTTTTATTCTGGCTCAGCTCCACTCCCAGAACTCAGGGCTGAGTCTCAAAGAGGAGTGGCTAAAAGCTAAATAAAAAGATGTTTCATTGAACATGTATTAAGACAGTGAGGCACAAGTGACTTTTCTTTGGGATTGCATGAACATAGTAAAACAAAAGGGGAAGAGAGGTGTTCAGGGCAACCTTCTCATTGAACATCCTGGTGCTGTGGCATTTTGAGGTCTCCAGGCCACCTGTGGGGGCAGTTCCTTAGGGAAACAGTGGTCCCCGGAGGAAGTTGTGGCAGCACCCATAGAAAAGGTTGCCAGATAAATACACAATGCCCACTTAAATGTGAATTCAGAGAAACAGCAAATAACTTCTTAGTATATCTCATACAACATTTGGGCATAGTTATACTAAAAATTATTTGTTGTTCCTCTGAAATTCACATTTAACTGGGTGTTCTACATTTTTATTTGTAAACCTGGCAACACTAACATAAGGGATGATTGTGCCCGAAAGAAGGTAGAGTTTCCAGGCCAAGCACCGTGGCCTGTAATTCCAACATTTGGGGAGGCTGAGGTCAGTGGATTGCTTGAGCTCAGGAGTTCAACCAGCCTAGGCAACATAGCAAGACTCTGTCTATAAAAAAAATTTAAAAAAATTAGGCGAGCGTGATGGTGTGTGCCTGTGGTCCCAGCTACTTGGGAGGTCAAGGTGGGAAGATCACTTGAGCCTGGGAGATCAAGGCTGCAGTGAGCCATGTTCAAGCCACTGCACTCCATCCTGAGTGACAGAATGAGACCCTGTCTCAAAAAAAAAAAAAAAAGTCCAGTAGGGTCCAACTATACTTGGAGGAGGGAATTCTAACATGATGGCTGGGTATTGGCAACTTCCCTTTCTCAAGAAAAAGACGAAGCATTGAGAAGAGAAAGCCTTTTGACCCTTCCACTTGCTTCATACCTTTCAATCACTCCTGATGTCTTCAGTGATGACAGCTGTCTAGAGGCTGTGAAGTACAAGCAGGAGGATGAAAGGCCAAGAGGCCAAAATGGTGAAGCCAAAGGTTGAAAAGAGCCTGGGTCCTTAAGGACGTTGCCAGGATCCATCCAGGGAGGCTCAACCTTTCTGAGATACACAGCTGCACAGGGCTGGCTTCAGACCTAAAGAACATTTGAGTTCTATTAAGAAGAAAAAAGAAGAGAATGACTGCTGGGTAGGCCGTCAACAATGTGACTGACAATCTAACCAGCAGCCACACAATATCCACAATATGTGGACATTGATTCTTTAAAGCTCTGATTATTGACCACATAACTGAGTTTTTAAACATATACACAGATATTAGGAGTCTAGGAAGAAAAAGAAGATAGGAAAGTATAGTGCAATAAAAGTGCCCGTACTCCCCTTTACTTGTTTGTTGTTTTCAATTGACTACCAATGTGGTAGAATGTCAAGCATAGTAGACATCCTTTTTTTTTAAAGTACCAACTTAGTTCACTTATTCCCCGAAAGATCAGTGCTCATATTCTTTCTTATCTGCAACCGGGTCACTGGATTCCTTATTTCCCGTCTTCTCCCCTATGTACATGCCTGCCTCCGGAACATATCCTTTCAGTAGTCAGGGAGAATTTAAAGACCTATAACCTCATAGCCCCAGTTTAGTCAACTTTGCCATTTATCAGTCATTCTTAAACCCACACTAAGCTTTGCATCTGCTTGCCTCCAGATTTCTCCCGTTGTGAGACATTTAATATTTTTGTTGCTGGAGACACTATCGGATGCTCTATTACTTAGGGCCAAAAGCATGCCTAACTGATAGAGAAGCTGCAAGGATTTCTTGATGACCTCACATGAGACACCTTTTTCAACTTTCAGAAATGCTTAGGCGAAACTTTCCAGGCAACTGCAGTCCTAAGGTATCAGGTCGAGGAGAGGGCCAGCCAAACGTAGGTTACACTTGGCATTTATCTTGAGAAGTTAATGATACTGGATGTGAGTATGCAGTGAGCCTCCATGTGGACTTCAGCTCCTGAGAGCTCAGAGGGTCTCCTTTATACTTTCCCCTGCTGCACTACTCAATGTGTGATTATTAATTGACTACTTAAAGTATGTAATTGATTGATGGAGCATATCCAATGTAAGCTACATCTGGAAGGAGGGATTTGGAAGATGGTGTGGAGTAAGGAGCACATTGTGGGTTAGAAGGTGAGAACAGAGGTCCTGGAGCAAGTCATTAGCACAGCACATTTGGTGCATGGGGGGACTGGGTCACCTGCAAAGCGTTGGTAAGGGCTTTGGTTTGTGGGGAGCAAATGGACTGTTGGACATGCTGCTGGGAGTTTGGAGCTAATGCAGTGGAACACTGGGAGCCACTGCAGTCCTTGAATAGTGGAAGAATATAAAGACAGAAATATCTTAGGGGAATTCATTAGCCAGCAGCCTGTAAGAAACATAAAAGTTAAAAGAAAGATATTAGAGGCACAGAGGGCAGTTACGAAGCTCTTAAAGTAATAGAGGAATGTATTAGTATGGTGCTAGGGAAGCAGGAAGGAAAGTAGTGAATATTAGAAACAGTTCAATTGAATAATTGACAGAAGGCCAGATAAGATAACTGTTATTTGCTTGATGTCTACTCTGTGCTAAGCACTTTACATATATTGCCCAATTTAGCCCTTGTGAGTTGTATTATAGCCCCTATCCAGTGGGTAAGACCAATCTGTAAACAGAACAATATTACAGAGTGGCAGCAGTTCTAATAGAGGTGGATATAGGAATACTATTGCGGGCATTCAGGAAAGAGCCACAGGTCTGGGGAAGGTCTGAAAGATGAGTGGAAATTTAACAGATGGAAAAGCCAGGAGAGACCATTCTGGATAGATAGGTGGCATATGTAAAGCATTTCTTTCACAAAATCCTTCCATGTCTTTTGCAGAGTCAAAGGAGTCCCTCTTGCATCAGGAGTCCCTTTTGCATCAGTACAAAGGAGTCCCTCTAATGATGAGATATTTGTGAGATACCAAAAGGACTTTTTGGTGCCCTTAAGTAATACCATGTAGGTAGCTGCCAGTTGGTCATCAAAGAAAAACTATAGCTATAAGCCAGAAAAGGAAACATCTGCAGAGATTCCTGCTGGAATGCGAGCACTGCGATGTGGTGATATGAGAGATGGAAGAGTCCTGAAGTTCTTCCCAGGTCCCTCCTACCTCCATCCTTCCCAGGATCACCCAGGGCCACCTGACTCCCCCACTGTTCCAACCCCTGCCTGTTCTCCTGTCCACACTAGGGCTACATGTGTTCTGAGCACAAAGATAGAACCAGCATCCTCTGCATCCCTCACCTATTCCCTCTGGAGGCCGACTGCTCTGGGGCCTCAGGGAGACCGGGAGGCTGCAGCTCTCTCCTCTGACACCTTTCTGAGTAGCACAGACAACTCTTCTCAAGACTCTCTGAGGCTGAGGCTTTCTGACATTTAGTCTAAGGTCCCTGGGACACAACAGCAGAGGCTTCCTGCCCCTCACCTTTCAGTCATCAGGACAATATTTGGTTGCTTGTTTGCTTCCTCAGCCACCCTTGGAGATAGGCAGGAGACCTCAGATAACCCCAATTGTGAGAGAGATCATTGTGGTCTCAGAGAACAAATGCTGCAGATGCTGTCACATCTCTTGCTCGACTGGTTAGAACATTTTGGTTCCTTTGGGGATGATAAAAAGACACCACGTTCTCCTCTTCTACAATTCATTCAAAAAGTTAGCATCGGTTTCCATGTTTCTGATTCTGCCACCACTGCGAACCTATTCTTCCAAGTGCCACAAATATTATAATAACATTTCTCTTCCTATTACTCTTCCTTCAAATAATTCCTAAGGAACATACCCAATAGCACAGGAATCAGGTAGTCAGGGGAGCCAGGAGCCTGCAGACCTGCACTTTGCTTTGGATTGCGGCTCTATCCATCCACTGTGTGCCGTTGAACAAGATACCACTCTTGTGAGCCTCGATTTCACCATTTGTTAAAGAGATGTACCAGAGTTTGCTCCCCCTTCCTCAGTCTTTCCTCGAGGACTGGACGAGGCCACATATATCACAGCGACATGGGATGTACAGGGTATGATACATGCGCATTGTCATCAGGCAGCAGAACAAAATAGTTAACAGCACAGATGCTGGAGACACACTGCCAGTTTTCTTCTCTGGAAAATCAGGATAAGGATGTAGACTGAAAGCTCTGAAATCCCCAAAGCCCAGAAAACCAAAAGCTTTTTCATAAGTGGCATACTCAAACTTATTTGGTGTCACATTCAATGTGATGGTTTTGGTGGGCTTTGTCTAGCCCACTGGCTGCAGAAATGTCCATGTGCTTGTTTACTAAGTGCTGCCCTAGACCCCTCTGGGAATCATTACATAATACACAGTGTAGGCACCATATTGTTTTTCTATGATATGAACAATTCAGTATTGGAAACACATTTGGCCTCAAGGATTTTGGATATAGGATTGTGGGCCTTCAGTACTGAACTCACAGGGCTGCTATGAGCAGTCAGTTGATTCAGGTAAAGCTCTAATAAGAGTGCCTGGCCCACAGTAGGTGCTCAATGGATGTTACCTGCCATTACTGTTCCTTCTGTTATGCAACCCTGAGCACCTCGAACAATTTCCACATTGCCCTGGACCTCCTATTTGTGCCCTGGAACCATTAATGTCTGGATTTCTCTCTATTCAATCACACAGCACCAGACTCACCTGAGGTTCTGTCTTCTCAACTCTCCACCAAAATGCTCTCCTTGTTAGGAATGTGGAAATCCTCTCGGTAGCAACCCTCACACCCTTCCCTCTGCCTTCTTGGTAGTGAAGGAGGCTGGGAGAGGGCTCTGGGAAGAATCCCAGCAGTGTCTCAGGCACCTAGCTCACCCCGACATGCCTCCTATGGGCTGCATGGCTGAGATCCCATATGTGTGGGTGCAGCTCTGCTTCCTTTAGAGAAATTAATCCCACCTTTCTAGACCTCCGTTTCTCATGAATAAAACACAACAGTCAGTCTAGATGAGAATGACATGCCTTCTGGCCCCCTGAAATCCTACCTCCCGGACATCTTGGATGCCACTTCAGCAGTCAGGTGATGTGAGAGGGGGGATGAAAGCTACCTCACTTAAGCTCCAAGTATGGTAGTACATCCAGCCCCAAGAGGGCCAAATGCAAAGCATTCTGGAACTTTGTTACCACAAGACATTAGATCCTCTTTTCCTGACTCCTGGGTACTGAAACCAACCTGACTGTAGAAACAGGCCTTTGGTCATCCTCTGGACAAGTTCACACATGAACTGGACAGTCTGACATTCAAGGAGGTGCAGCTGGGAGCCAGAGGGCCGCAGGCAAGGATGCCACACACTGATTCAGGCAGAGACCAGGCAGCACACTGACCAGTACCGGGATCTGGTCCAAAGACAATAGAACCCTGATGTGGTGGTGAGAGAGGCTGAGGCAGGAGCAGGAGAGGGACTTTGGGGAGTGACTGTGGTTCAGGGTAGGGTTCTAGTTCAGGAGGGAGACACATATGAGGGAGGGTGTGTGAGGAGAGGGGAAACATGACAGAAGACTGGTGCTGTAGACTCAGTTACCCAGAGGTGGGGTGAATCACCATGACCCTAAAATCATGGGCTCCCAGGGCTCTTTCCTAGAGCACCAAATGCTGCCATACTGTGACAAGACACTGTTAGATGCCAGTCTCACCTCCCTGTTATCCTTATGAAAAGAACCCAATTTTATTTTAGAAACAGTCTAACTGATTAAAAACACTTACATCCCCAGAGTCCCAGGTATGTTTAGTAAGCTAAGCAGACATTCCTGCAAAGGGCTGCAGGAAAATGTGTTAAAGGGGTCAATTCAGTTAGCATTTGCTTTTTCCCTTTATCCTTTCCCCCCTTTTTTGTGCATGGAACTCATTCAGGATGCTGAAAGAAAAAACAGCCGTCTAGTGAGCAGGAAGCCCCAAGTCACAGGCTCAGCCTGGGAGAGCTGAAAGCTAAAAGAAGCCAAAGACCCTGATGGCTCTGGAGAAGTCACAAGACAGCCCTGAATGCTCTTGCAGCCTCCTGTCATGTGAGAAAGATAAACTCTTCTTTGGTGAATCTATTGTATTGGGTTTTTGTTTTACACAAGCAAACCTAATCCTAATAGGCACACATACCTACCTTACACAATTGTCATGAGGGTTAGATGTATTTGGAGACTCTGAAGGGTTGAAGTGAACCCAGAAGATATAGCTTATCACCCAGAATCCTGCTTTGGAGACTTTATCCTTTCTTAAGCCCCTGTAGGTGGTGGAGACTTAAGCTACTGATAAACTTCCTGCCTCCAACATGATCTACTCAAGACTTAGTGGGGTTAGGGTAACCCTGAGACCACACTGGGGAGCTGTCAGTAAATCTAGCTGCAGGAAAGCAGTTAAAAACAGCAGGAGAAGCAAGTTAAAGGATGACATGGTGGCTTACTGCAAATCATCTGCACTTCTAGAAAAAATGTTTCTGAGTATGTCAATGGTGGGTCATTGTAGCACCTTCACATTCCAAGCACACATCATTCATTCACTTCCTGAATGTCTGTAGCATGTCAGACACTGTATTAGGTGCTGGAGAAACAAAGATGGATAAAAATACAGTCCTTGGCCTCAAGCATCTTCTCTGGGTCTCACACTTTTGGGGAAATGGAAACCAAAAGATGAAGGGTCTATTTGAGTTAAATATGAGGAAGAGAAAAAACTCTGAATACTGAAATTGCTGTCATTTTGCATCCTCTGGCTGATGCTGCAAAAATAATATACCCCAGCTTTTAGGAGGCGAGGGGATATTTCCAATCTAGACTGAAGTGGAAAGTTACTAGGATGCTAAAAAATCAGCTTACATAATTATGGGCTGATGTCAAACAAACTATAGAAGGTTCTTAATTTCTGGTATTTCCTTGGGCTGTAAATAAACTACCACTTGACCCAGGTAAAATATGCTGTCTCCTTAAATGGAAAAATACTCAGATGGTGGGAATTTTATGCTATTTATCAACAAGAAGCTGTTGGGTCTTCAGTGATACCCACTGTACCACATTCTGGCCAGCTGACTAAGGTGGCTCCAGCCCACCATATTTCAAATAGCTGCTCCTGACAGAAAGGCATTAGAGTATACAGTATATCTGCTCTGTTCTAGGGCATTAAAAAAAGAGTATGCAGTGTAGGCCATGCTTTGGAGTTCATGCTCTGGAGTAAGAACACCTGACTTTGAATCCTAACTTTGCTACCTATAGCTTGTGAGAAGCCAGGCAATTCCTTGGCATCACTGAGCCTCGGGTCATGAATGACATGGATATGATAATTCCTACCACATAGGCTTGTTAAGATGATTAAAAATATTGTGCAAAGGATGTTCAGTGCTTGGCACAGATTTAGAGCTCAAATGTTTTGATTGTGGGGAAAATGAGGTGGGGAAGCAAAATGAGGGAATGCAAAATCTTTTCTCAGAGGAATCATCCGGGCTGGAGCCAATTTACCCCAAATGGACTTCCTCGTACCAGGCGTAGTCATATTCTCAACAGACCTCAGAGCCAGTTCAACCTCTGTTTTCCCTCATTCTGCCCCAATCACTTGGAAACTGCTGGAGAATGTGTGACTCCCCAGTTATTTAACCAGAGAGCTGTATTTAGGTGGTGCTGAATGTTCATTGTGAGGGCAGACATGTGGGCAGTTCTGTAGGGTCCGTAGAATGAGCAGGTAGGTCCAATGCTCCCTGGGATGATTCTGCTTTGTGATGCTATTTAAAGGTTTTCATGAAAGGCTTCTTTATATAAAGGCATTGGCTTTCTCATCTCTTCAGTGGAGGTGATTATACCAACCTCATCTGATCATCATGGGAATTAAACCAAATGAAAAAGCACCCAGCATGCTGACTGGGAGGAAGTACGCACTCAGTAAACATTGCTTTATCCTTTCCCATGACCAGCGCTGGTGTCATGCTGCCCTCAACCAACAGTATTACTGTCATTGTGCTGACAATGTGTGGCAGGAGAAATAAAGGAATCTACTCTTAACCACTTACACTTCAGTTAGAATTACTCTTGCGAGCCAGGTCATCATTTCCTAATTCTTTTTAACTCTGGTGCACATTAGATTTACTGGGCAGAATTTTTAAAACTACTGATGTCCAGAACGCACCCCTCCTCCCACCCCAAGAGAATCTGATCTAATGAATGGCTCCTTAAAAGAATGAGCACTTCTCTGGCATTCAGTTTGTTTCTCTGTAAATTGAGAGGCAGAAAGGTAGAGCAAGTTACCATGTCGCACAACCAGAGAACACCCCAGGTCCACTGGAGCCCAGACAAGGGTGTTCACTGCAATGGATACTGTCTTTAGTTACAATTAGAATATTTTGTCTGTCATGGATTTTTTTGCATTAATTTTGATTTTAAAATATTGCATTAAAATATTATTTATCTCGATGATGGAGTTTTTTTGGCACCCTGTTAATTTGCACTTGAGGCCATACCCAAATGTTGGGGGAAACTTAAGAAAAAACCCTCAGCCCATGTGCCTTCAGTCTTGATTCCCATCTCCTCACACATCCTCTCTCATGCTTGTCTCTCTCCTGAACTACAGCCCTAGCCTGAATCCCAGCCGCTCCCCAAATCCCTCTCCTGCTTCCCCATCAGCCCCTCTCATCTGTGTCCTTTTGTCTTTGGACCAGATTCTGGTACTGGTCAGTGTGCTGCCTGGTTTCTTTTATTTATTATTTTGTTTTTTTAAAATTTTATTTTAGAGACAGTGTCTCACTCTGTCACCCAGGCTGGAGTGCAGTGGCACAATCCACTCACTGCAGCCTTGAACTCCCAGGCTCAAGCAATCCTCCTGCCTCAGCCTCCCACATAGCTGAGACTACAGGAACATGCCACCACACCCGGCTAATTTTTAAACTTTTTGTAGAGATGTCTGTCTCGCTATGTTGCTCAGACTGGTCTCAAACTCCTAGCCTCAAGAGATCCTCCCACCTCAGCCTCCTAAAGCATTGGGATTACAGGCGTGAGCCACCATGCCTGGCCTGGTCTCTGACTTTAATCAGTGGGTGGCATCCTGGCCCACAGCCCTCTGGCTCCCAGCTGGACCTCCTTGAACTTGGAACTGTCCAATTCATGTCTAGGAATTACATCTAAAAAGGAAAATGAACTGGACATCCTGTCCTTTTCCCTTTGGAAGTTCATTCTAAGCACCCCCTTCAGTTTTGCACTGTGTTACCAGGAGTGGTGATGGCCAGTCACAAGAATGAGGATGAGCGGCTGGTCTGTGGCTGAGTGGGGCACAGGCCAAGTGAATTCCTGAGGCTTCTCTACAAGAAATCAGTTGAGAGTAAACTTAAGACTGGTGAGATTTTGGCTGTGTCTCTTTAGCAGCTTAGGCAGCAAATGAAATGGAAGAAGTACTCATTCTTTATCCTGCCACTGGCTTAGAGTGAGTTTTGACTTTCGGTAGCTTGAAATTTGCAGCCCTTAATAATCTGAACTAGGAAAGAAAGGAACAGCAATACTAGAAGAATGCCTTCAGATGTAATTAGACAATTAGCTAACTGATTTGTCTGGCAGGAACACAATGCTTATCAGGTTAGGAAACAAGTCAACAGTTTGCAAAGAAAGATTCAGACAAAGTGGAGCCAGAACCAGGTAAAGCCTCTTCCTGGCAGGGTAGACAGATACTGGGGCTCATAGGAAAAGCCATACCCTGTCTGACATCATCTGCCTCACAGAGTCCTCCAGTACCCTCAAGGGCACCACTGAATTCTCCACAATTTCTCTAAACTCAATTTTCCTTTCCTTTGGTTTCAGTTCCCACTACAACAGAAGCTCCTTTAGGACGAGGACATTCTCAGACTGTGTTCAGTGCTGTATTCTTAGCGACTAGAATCATATCTCCCTCCTGATTATAACTTTGCATGATTGTTCCGTTTCCCTCAGAAGTAACACTGAAGTCCTTATGTGGCCTGCAGGCCTGCATGATCTACCCCTGCTTACTAATTCAACTTCCAGTCAAGTCACCTTTCCATCATTCACTATGCTGCAAGCTCTGCCCCACCAGGCCTTTGCGTGTTTTCTCCAGCCAGAATTCTCTTCCTCCCTATGAACATGTGCTTTCCTGTGTGCATTGACTCACCATGTTGCACAACCAGAGAACACCCCAGGTCCACTGAAGCCCAGACAAGGGTGTTCACTGCAATGGATACTGTCTTTAGTTACAATTAGAATATTTTTGTCTATGATGGAATGTTTTGCATTAATTTTGATTTTAAAATATTGCATTAAAGTATTATTTATCTGGATGCTGGAGTTTTTTGGCACCCCGTTAATTTGCACTTGAGGCCATAGCCAACTGTTGGGGGAAACTTAAGAAAAAACCCTCAGCCCATGTGCCTTCAGTCTTGATTGCACATGGACACGCATGCACACATGCACAACAGAACTAGCTTCTTCTCAGCCTTCGTGTCTCTCTTTAAAGGTCCTGTCTCCAAGAAGCCTTCTCTGATGACCTGACCCATCCTGTCCCTCTTCTCCTTTACTCTCATTTCTACATTTTGTTTCTTTCATAGCACTTTTCTCAACTTGTAATTGAATATTTTAAAATTTGTTCCCCTGTTTATTGTCTGTCTGCATATTTGATTCGAAAATTCCCAAGGGAGAGACTATGATTCTGTCCTGTTGGGGATCAGAAAATGATACCCCCAGATGAAGGCCTCTAAAGCATCCCCCAGAGTAAAAGATTTTCTCTGACATTTTCCTGCCCTCCTGTCTGTGGCCTCTCATCCTCCCCCAAGACCAGACATAGAAACTAGAATCCATCTTCCCCAAGGCAGATTGTAGAAACCAGAACCCCTTTTCCCCAAAGCCAGCCATAAAACCTAAAAATATTACTCTAACTTCCCCCCAGCCTTTTTGTGTAAAAACTGGCCATAAAAAAAAAATCGTCTAGGCCAGGCGTGGTGGTGGCTCATGCCTGTAATCCCAGCACTTTGGAAGGCTGAGGCAGATCACTTGAGCCCAGCAGTTCAAGGCCAGCCCGGCCAACATGGTGAAACCCTGTCTCTACTAAAAATACAAAAATTAGCTGGGTGTGGTGCTGTGGGTTTGTGGTCCCTGTTACAAGGGAGGCTGAGGTGGAAAGATCGCTTGAGCCCTAGAGGTTGAGGCTGCTGTGAGCTGAGATCACACCGCTGCAATCCAGCCTGGGCTCACTGTAAGCTGGTGGCGGGATAAAGAATGCATACTTCTTCCAGGAGGAATTTCATTTGCTGCTTAAGCTGCTAAAGAGACACAGCCAAAATCTAACCAGTCTTAAGTTTAATTTTTAAAAATTTTTAAAAAATGATCTGACTTATCTTGTTTGATTGTAGGTCATAAGACCCCCATTTCAAGAGGGTCCTGCTGCATACCCAGAAGGAAGGAATACTGCACAGAGAAGCTAAGAGGAATTTAAACAGACAGACTTTGCTGGACTTTCCTACTCAGTCTATTAACATTAGATCATACCCTTTCTGCCCAGTCATTTTTCTCCATGGCTGTCCGTACTTCATTGAACCCAAGCCTAAAAATGGGCAGTTTCCCCGTATCTTTGGGTCTTTATTCTGAAGGCTCCGTGTAAAACTAGAACCAAATAAATCTGTATACCTTTTCTCCTATTAATCTGTCTTTTGTCAGTTGATTTTCAGTGAACCTACAGCGGATAAGAGGAGATTTTCCCCTGGCCTCCACAGTTCCAATATATCCATTCCCCTCTCAAAGACCCTGACATAGAATAGGTACTTACAAATTACTCGTTGAATGGATATGTGAATGAATGAATGAATGAACTTTTGTAGTATGTATGACCCTGTCCTAGACTAAAATATGAAGATGGGTCTCCCGATGCTCTCCCTAGTAGGTGTTCTTTCCTTGTTTGTGCCAGTGGCCAAACACTGCCCATTAGCTGCCTAGGCCTCCTTAAATGCTCCAGCCTTGGGTTTGACAGTCTAGATAGTGCCCCCATAAAATGCTAAAAGCTGAAATGTGAAGTGCTGCACATAATATTTAGCTTTTAACAGATGTACACCATTCTAAATACTACGGGAACATAGGGCATCAAGATAGTTTATGGGGAAATGATTTATGTGCAGACATGAGTGGTCATTCACCCTACAGGGCGGCCACCTGGCCTGTCATCTGTGCAGGGGGCAGATCCTGGCATACCGATTATAATCCATTTAAACCGAGTTCATCTGGGGTTTTCATGTTCCCTTGATCATTCTGAAGATATATTGGCTGTCTTGCACTATTTTCGTTTCTAACATACAATGGAAGAGAAATAACTGAAAGAGCATATGTCACAATGTCAATAGTGCTTACATTTAGATGTTGAGATAGGAGTGTTTTTAGCATTTCCCTCTTACATGTGTCTATTTTTAAATTTATCTTTATTGACAATATATTATTTTTATAATTTTAGAATACTTAAAGTATTACTTCACTTGTTCTCTTTTGTGTTTATATATATTTCAATTGTGTAAAGCTGAGCTGTCCAGTAGTATCCACTAATAGCATGTGAGAACTTAAATGAATCAAGATGAAATTCACTATAAGGAACTTAAACAAATTAACACGTGAAAAACAAACGACCCCATTAAAAAGAGGGCAAAGGACATCAAGAGACAATATTCAAAAGAAGACATACATGCTGCCAACAAGCAAATGAAAAAATGCTCAACATCTCTAATCATTAGAGAAATGCAAGTCAAAACCACAGTGAGATAGCATCCCATCCTAGTCAGAATGGCCGTTATTAAAAAGTCAAAAAATAACAGATGCTGGCAAGGTTGTGGAGAAAAGGGAACACCTATACACTGCTGGTGGGAATTTAAATTAGTTTAGCCACTGTGGAAAGCAGTTTGGCAATTTCTCAAAGAACTTAAAGCAGAGGCTGGGCATGGTGGCTCACGCTTGTAATCCCAGCACTTTGGGAGGCCGAGGCGGGCAGATCATGAGGTCAAGAGATTAAGACCATCCTGGCCAACATGGTGAAACACGGTCTCTACTAAAAATACAAAAATTAGCTGGGCATGGTGGCACGCACCTTTAGTCCCAGCTACTCGGGAAGCTGAAGCAGGAGAATCGCTTGAACCTGGGAGGCGGAGGTTGCAGTGAGCTGAGATTGTGCCACTGCAGTCCAGCCTGGTGACAGAGACTCTGTCTCAAACAACAACAACAACAACAACAACAACAAAACAAAAAACAAAAAAACCAGAACTACCGTTTGACCCAGCAATCCCATTATTGGGTATATAACCTAAGGAATATAAATTGTGCTACCACAATTTATGTATCTTCATCGCAGCACTATTCATGACAGCAAAGAAATAGAATCAACATTAATACTCTTAACAGTAAACTGGATAAAGAAAATGTATATATACACCACAGAATACTATGCAGCCATGAAAAAGAATGAGATACTATCCTTTGCAGGAACATGGCTAGAACTGGAGGTCATTTTCCTAAGTGAACTAACACAGGAAGAGAAAACCACACACCACATGTTTTCACTTATTAGGGGGAGTTAAACATTGAGTACATACGGACACAAAGAAGAGAACAAGAGACACCCGGGGCTACTTGAGGGTGGAGAGTGGGAGGAGGATGAGGATAAAAAAACTACTTGTCAGGTTCCATGCTCATTACCTGGGTGACAAAATCATCTGTACACCAAACTCCCATGACACACAATTTGCCTATATAACCAACCTGCACATGTACCCCTGAAACTAAAGTAAAGGTAAGCAAAAAATGAAATCCAATTAAAATGCAGTTCCTCAGTCACAGTAGCCGTGTTTCAAGTGCTCAGTAGCACATAGAGCTAGTGGCTAGTATTTTGGACAGTGCAGAATAGAATATTTCTATTAGTACAGAAAATTCCACTGGAAAATTCTGGTGTAGAGTGTGTAGGTTTTAGCCATTTGAATATAAAGATAGAGACTTGCAGGTGGTGAAGAGTTATGTGCTGCAAACAAAGATTTGAAAAGAGCAACTGTCTGAGTTCTTTGTGATCCAAATGCAGTGGTATTGATTACTCATTGAAGGGAGACCTTGTTACGCTCACCAGTGTCCTTGGAAGGGTGCTTGATGAGGGAAATGTGTCCCTGAAATTTTATGGTTGCAGAGGCTGATAACTGAGTTTAGCCTCCTGAGACTTTTTACAAGGCAATCTGAAAAGCCTGGGCAAAATGCCCACCATGATGTGTCACTCCTAGGACCTAACTTGCTATAGGAAATTCCCATAGGCTTACCTGAAATCAGATTCCCTATTTCCTATTCCCATCAAAAGGCTTTTAGCGTCTATTCTTGGATGACTCCCTTTTGCTAAACTACAGGATAACCTAATGCTAAAGCAAATTTATTGGGCAACCAGCCCAGGAGGTCATGCTCAGTAACTTGTCCAGGCTTTTCTTTGAAAGACTTAGGGACTAAGTGACCTTTGACACAACAGAGCAAAATGTAAGCAGCTCTACTTGCTCTGTAATTATCAAAATTTGTTCGGTTTCAAGATGAATCCTCAAACCCACATTCTGGTTGCCTAAGGAATGCATCACATCTGCCTTAGCCTTTGTGAGAAAAGGGGACCTAAGTTATTAGCTGAGAAGTATAAGGATATAGCCATTCATGTTTTTTTTTTCTCCAACAAATGTTTAGTGAGCCCCTAAGTATCATGTGCTAGGTACTAGCAATAGGGCAGTGAATAAGACAGACCTGGAGACTGCCTTACAGAGTACCACCTCAAATCGTCACAACAGCAACTTTATCAAGGTTAAGAATAGTCTTAACCAGAAGTGAGCTGACACCCAAGGGTCTTTTATAGGCAAGAGTCAAGAGTGTCTCCAAAGTGCAGTAAAGATAAAACCCTAGCTACATGTCTAAAGCAGGAAGTTACAGAATGTATGGCTGTGCTTTCTATCAATTTGAGCTTCTCAAGGGAGCCCGTAAGCATCATTTAGGCCTGTGCAAGAGAAGAGAGTCAAAATGTTTCTGTAACAGGGATCCTGCAGGGGACATTAATTACTGTTGAAACAGTGCTGTGCAGTGGACTGCCAAGGTCTACAGTGTAGCTCACTGCCCTTTCTCCAGGGCCCTAGGTTAACATGGCACAGGGAAGATCTACCAAAATGTCCATGATGAAAGGTCGAGTTTCTTCAAATAAATAAGATTATGGAAATGGCGTGGAGAATGTGTGGCAATATGAAGACAGAAGGACAGAGCAAAATAAAAGGATGTCTTCTTAAAACATCTTCTTGCATATAAAAAACAAGAAATCAAAGATTGGATGCCAATTCTAAGAAACAGACACTCAGAGGATACCCTGCAAAGTATATCTAATTGGCTAGAAAGGGTAGACTAGTAAATTTTACTGTAAATCTCTCCTTTGGTGGGGCAAGCTTCCAAATCACACACTGTATTGATTGATGCTGCAGTGATACCTGACTGAGGCACAGAGACAGGGGAAGGAGGAAACGACATGCAAAGGCCCCCATGCTCCTGAAATAAACTTATCTGAGGAAAGGAAGTATATGGACTGACGGTTAGAAATCAGCATCAGGCATGGTGGAGGAGAGCTACAGCACATGTGAATGTTGTTAGAAGCTCTTTCATACCAATTCACACTGGCTCAGTGGCTGTGCTTTGGAAAACATTTGTTGAGGACAAGAGTATGTAATGTTGAAACTCAAATGTAGGGAAACTTGTGGCCTGGGAAAGAGATATAGGAATCATCAGTAGTTGTTATTCGTTAACACAAAGAGCATGCATGAAATCAGTGAGAAAGGGTGACACACAATGAGTAGATCCAAACATGAACACTTGAATATTCCCCAAATTTAAGGACAGGACAGAATGAATGGTCAAAGAGAACCAGAGAGTGTACTGTCAGAGAAGTCAAGGAAGTAAAGAATTTGGAGAAGAGAAGCTTGGTTAAACACAGCTGAGGAGTACAGCCAGCTAAGGACCATAAACTGCTCCTTGGTTTGGCAATGTTTGCCAGAGAATTTGGAATGGAATGATGTGAGCAGAATCCAGATTGCAAGAACTGAAGAAACAGAGAGATGAGGAAATGTGAACAGGACCAGCAATTGTTTTCTAGATCCCTGAAATGAAGACCTATGTGGATGTTGTTAATGAGCTCTTTACCTGAGGAACCTGGCTTGCTAATTTGTAGAGGTTTATCTTCAGAACTGACTTACCTGAGCTGCAAGGGCAGGAAATAATTACATCTGACCCTTTGAACTCAGGAGGTGTTCAAATAACAAAGCATTCTGACCTTGATCTTATTTGATTATTAAAAGCGTTGTTTAGCCCTTAGAGAAATAATTTTTCTTGAAAATGTTCTCCATACCAATTCTTACCCTTTCCTATAGCGTAAAAATTCCCCACAAGAACTAGCTCTGCAGAGTTCAAGGAAAATGAGTTGGTATCTTTTCCTTTGAAAAGTGAGATTTAGGGGTTAGTCAGAAATTGAGCCTTGCAAAGTACTTCCTGCAGAAACAGGAAAAGGTTATCTTGATCTACAATACGCAGACACTAGGCCCTATGTAACCTTTGGGTAAATAAAGATGACCAACAAGCTTCAGATCTGCAACATGATTAGAAGGCTGTGCATAAACAAACACCCTGGAGATGTTGGAAGGCAGATCTTGCCTCCTATTAAACAGTCACAACCTCAAAGTTGTTCATGTAGACCAGTTGTATAAATGCCAAGAAAAATATTTCAATGATTATTTGTTCTATTTCACAAAGCCAAGAGTCCTCGGCTATCACAACACCCTAGTGTTTTCAACTTTTTCTTAGCATTAAATTCATTTGGTGACCTCAATTGTTCACAGGCTGTGAATATGTATATTAGACAAAAAAGCTGGACTGCTGTGGTTGAAGCTGGGTGAGGAAGGGCTAAACTTACCTCCCTGAAATGCAAGATGCAATTTCAAAGCCTTAGCTCCAGAAAAGTGGTTCACAGCCCTGGGTTCACATGAGAATCACCTAGAGATAATCCTAATGCACTTAGGGATTCTGATTTAATTAGTCTAGGTGAAAGTGCTCTGGGATAATATGTTTTAAAAGCATCCCAGATGATTCTATTGTGCATCAAGGGTTAAGAACTGTTGCCTGAGAGAAGGACTGTTTATGAAAAGCTTCATTTCACTAAGAAGATTCTACTTGTAGTAAAATTGCTGTCAAACCAGCAGTTGGGGGATTCACTGCTGTTGATTAATCAAATAGTTAATTAGATTTGGCAAGTTTACCATGAATCAAAATCCATTTCACATGGAATTATAATACAATAGTATACATATATTACAAAATTCAGACTGAATATTTCATTCAGCCAAGATTCATTCAGAAATTATATATTTAGTGGCACACTCTGTGTAAGGCGCTAAGAGAGAAACGCAAATGATTCTTCTTCCAATCTTTTCTCCTAAAGAACTATTAAGTATTCTGTGGAAAGTAAACATTTCTAATATGAAACAAAATCTAAAAACCAAGAAACGTTGAAGGATCTTACATATCCTTGAAGTCATTGTCAGGTCATTGGTGGATTAAAAATGACCACAAATTCTAGCCATGCTTCCTATTAAAAGGTAGCATCTGTTTTCCTCTCCCCTCATATCCGGGTTGGCCCTATGACCTTCTTTGACCAAAAAATACAGCAGAAGTGATTCTGTGCTAGTTATAGGCCCAGGCTTTAAGAAACTTGGCAACTTCTACCTTTGTTCTGCTGTAGCCTTCAGCTACAATGTAAAGTTACTTTGCTGGAGAGAACATAGGGAAAGTTAGATGCCTGGCTAATGTTAGGATGTTAGCCATCCTGAACAAAATGCTAGATATGTGAATGGAGCCATCTTGAAACGTAGCCTTGAGAGCACTGTGTGAAGGAACCCGTGTTAGCCATGTGGAACAGCCATGTGAGAACTAAGGCATCTTGGCCAGCAGCCTTAGATCAACTGCTAGATCAACACAGTCTCATAACTGAGTAAGTGAGACCACTGGAAGATCACTCTTTCAACTCACTAAATCCTGAGAAACAATATCTATATATAGCTTTTTAAAAAAGACATTAAGCCTCAGGGTCTTTTGTTATACAGCAAATATAACTGATGCAGAAGTTGGTAACTAGAAGTGCAATGCTGATGTAACAAAAACCTAAAGCAGGCCAGGTGTGGTGGCTCATGCCTGTAATCCCAGCACTTTGGGAGGCCAAGGTCGGGGGATCATTCAAGATTAGGAGTTTGAGACCAGCCTGGCCAACATGGTGAAACTCCATCTCTAATAAAAATACAAAAAATAGCCAGGTGTGGTGGTGAGTGCCTGTGGTCCCAGCTACTCTGCTTGGAGGCTGAGGCAGGTTAATCGCTTGAACTCAGAAGGCAGAGGTTGCAGTGAGCTGAGATCGTGCCACTGCACTCCAGCTTGGGTGACAAAGAGAGACTCCGTCTCAAAACCAAACCAAAACAAATAAACAAACGAAAACTAAAACTACAACATGTGGCATCAATTTCAGATCATGTAGAGTAGGCAGAAGTTGGTAGGATGGCAAGGAGACTACTACTGGAGGTTGGAAAAACAGTATTTGCTATCAGAAGCTGGAGAAAGCAAAATTTATGTAGTGCTAGAATTGTTTGGCAACATTGTTGCCTGTGGTTACCTGGAAGATAGAAAACACAATAATGAATTTATGGATCTGGCCAAGAAAATTTTGAGGCAAAGTGTCAAAAGTGAAAGTCAGCTTATTTTAGCCACCTATAACGAAGCATGGGAAAACAGAAATGAGCCAAAGAAGAAATTATTCCTTTTTAAAACAGAATTGAGAGAAAATGTTTCCATCCCTGGACGTACTAGTTTGGAAAATAAAACTGATTTTCATTGCATCTCCATGAGGAAAAAAGTTCCCAAAATAAGGAATGGTCTCAGGGTAAAGATTAAATACATGATGCTGACACTAAAATAGTCTCAGAGTAAAGATTGAATCAAGGTTATATGACCTTGACTTGTGATTGTGCAACCCTTTGATAAGACTTCAGAAAAATGTAAGATCCTTAAGAGCATTTCCCCACAGCACCCTGACTTGCGGTTCAAAGGAGGAAAAATGTCTATTTTGAAGATGTTTATAGGTGGGATTTTTTTTTTTTGAGACAGAGTCTTGCTCTGTCACCCAGGCTGGGGTGCAGTGGTGCCATCTCAGCTCACTGCAACCTCTGTCTCACAGGTTCAAGCGATTCTCCTGCCTCAGCCTCCCAAGCAGCTGGGACTACAGGCATGAGCCACCACGCCCGGCTATTTTTTGTATTTTTAGTAGAAACGGGGTTTTACCATGTTGGCCAGGCTGGTCTCGAACTCCTGACCTCAAGTGATCTGCCTGCCTCTGCCTCTCAAAGTGCTGGGATTACAGGCATGAGCCACTGCTCCCGGCCAGGTGTGATGTTTATTTAATAAAGTCAATTTGCTATTTGATGAATAGAAAATAGACAACATTTTAAAGAGAATTTTATTGGTAAAAGCCTTACCAGTTTTGACTAAAAGGGACAGAAAAGTACAAAATAAAATGAGGCTTCCAGGCTGTAAACTTTACAAAAGCAGAAACCAGGCAGAGAAGTTTACTCAGCTGTTAACAGTAGATTGGGAAAAATCAGCCAAAGAGCCAAATGAGAAAGGAGAGAGCAGACATGGGCCCTAATCAAGGAATAGTCTCCGTGCTGTAGTAGCAGACCTGACAACCTCTCCCCAGAGGGATTTCATAATTACTGTGGGCCAGAGGCTGCTATGTGCTTCCCTTTCCTCCCTTTTTGAATGGGAGTACCCATTACTGTGTCATCTTTGTAAGCTGAGTGTCTGGGAAGAAAAAGAACTTGTGTTTTTAATTCAGAGATCTTTAGATAGAGAAGAGTCACAGTGATTGGCTGTACTCAGGGAACTGCACCTTCGGAACCCCATTTATATCTGGACCTGATTTAGATGAAAACATTCTGGATCTTAAGTATGAGCCTGATGTCATAATGGAATAAGCCTTTTGAGGATGTTAGGAAGGAATAGTGTATTTTGCAGATTAGAGGAATATAAATGATTTAGATTTAGAGCTACAGAGATAGCCACAAATTCTATACTTTCTTTCCACTGAGAGATGGAGCTTATTTGTCCCTCCTCCTTCAATCTGGGATGGTATAGTGAATTTCTTTTCCCCACAGAATGTAGCAGAATCAATTATAGTTTAGGCTAGACTTAAAATAAGCAGCCTTTGCTTTAATAGAGTTTTGAGCCACCATGTAAAGAGGTCCAGGTATCTTGCTTGGGAGGACACATGGCTGATTTCCAACTAGTCTAGTTTCCCAGCCAAAATGCCAGACATGTGATGAAGCTGTCTTGGAATGCTGTTTGGAAACCATCATGTTGTGTGGAAGCCCAAGCTAGCCATAAGGAGAGGCCACATAGAGGAGAATGAAGGTATCACAGCTGACAAGCCCCGCCTGGCTCCCAACTGACTGCAGTTACAGAACTGACCCCCACAAAACTAGAACTATTTATTCAACTCACAAAATCATGAGAAATAATAGATTATTATTGTTTTAAGCCACTAAGTTTTGGGGAGATTTGTTGTACAGAAATGGGTAATTTAAACAGTTATGAGCCACAACTGGAGCACTCTAGATACACAGAGGAATCTTAAAACATAGAATCCTAGTTGAGAGGCCAGTTAAACTATAGTGGGGGGTTTTTTTTTTATTAGCAGATTTTTTTTTTCTTTATCTAAGGATGACATTAATAAAAGCAATATTAGGATGCTTTCAAATAAGTAAACCAAAGAGTAATGCAGCCTAGAGAGAGGACTTTGATTCCACTTATTACGTAGTTATGTCTAGATGGGCAAAGTGCTGGAAAAACTCAATAGATATTTATCAAGAATCTCTACTATGAGTGTCAGTATAACCTAAGGAGAAAAACTTATCACCAATTTCTAAGGAAAGGTGAAATTTTTAACACTTAAATAATAATTAAAAAATTAGCCAATTTTAAAGTTTACCTAGCTCGGAACATCAGAGAAGTGTTCTCTTCTTCTATTTTCTGAAAGAGATGTGTAGGATTGATGTTAATTTTTTATTAAACATTTGGTAGAATTCTCTCGTAAAACCATCTGATTCTGGAGTTTCATCTTCTGGGAGTTTTGAAAGTATGAATTCAATTTCCTTAATAGTTAAGGGACTATTCAAATTATATCTTTCATGTTGCATGAAGTGTGGTAATTTGTACTTTCCAAGGAATTGGTCTACTTTATCTAAGTTGCCAAATTTCTATGTAGACTTCTTCACAGTATTCCCTTATCATTATTTTGATGTTTGTAGGGTCTGTAGTAATATTCCTTATTTTCTTTCTGATGTAGGTAATTGTGTCTTCTCTTTTTCTTTGTCAGTCTTGCTAGATCAATTTTATTGATCTCTTCAAAACACCAACTTTTTATTCATTGATTTCCTCTATTCTTTTTCTGCTTTAAATTTCATTGATTTCTGTTCTTTATTTTCTTCTTTCTGTTTGCTTTGGAATGATTTTGTCCTTATTTTTCTAGTTTCTTGAAGCCTTTTATTCTACAGGAAAATACTACTTCAGTTTATCATCTATGTATGTGTTTTACTACATTCAGCACAGTCATGCACCGAAGAATGACGTCAATGGCATATATGGACCACGTATACAATGGTGGTCCTATAAGATTATACTGGAGCTAAAAAATTTTTATTGCCTAATGATGACATAGCCATCCTAATGTCATAGCATTATGAACTACACGTTTGTGGTGAAGCTTGTGTTAACAAACCTACTGTGCTGCTACCAGTGGTATAAAAGTCTAGCACACACAATTATGTCCATGACATAATGCTTGGTAATGATAATACATGACTATGTTACTGGTTTATGTATTTATTATACTATATTTTATTGTTATTTTAGACTATACTCCTTCTACTTACAAAAAAAAAAAAAATAACTGTAAAACAGCCTCAGACAGGTCTTTCAGGAGAGATTCCAGAAGAAGGCATTAGTATAGGAAATGACAGCTCCATGCATGTTATTGCCCCTGATGACCTTCCAGTGGGACAAGATGTGAGGGTGGAAGACAGTGATATTGATGATCATGGCCCTGTGTAGGCCTAGACTAATGTGTATATTTGAGTCTTCATTTTTAACAAAAAAGTTTAAAAACTAAAAGAAGAAATAAATTTATAAAAATAGAAAAAAGCTTCTAGAGTGAGGATATAAAGAGGGCAAATATTTTTGTGTAGCTGTAAAATGTGTTCATGTTTTAAGCTGTGTTATTACAAGAGTCAAAAAGTTAAAAAGTTTATAGAGTTAAAAAGTTACATTTAGCGAAGGTTAAGTCATCGTTGAAGAAAAAACAATTCTTAAGTAATAAATTCAGTTTAGTCTAAGAAAACAATGTATGTGAAGTCTATAGTAGTGTACAGAATTGTCCTAGGCCTTCACATTCACTCCTCACATACTCACTGACTCACCCAGAGCAACTTGCAGTCCTGCAAGCTCCATTCATGGTAAGTGCCTTATACAGTCTAGCATTTTAAAAAATCTTCTATACAGCATTTTCACTGTACCTTTTTGATGTTTAGATGTGTTTAGATGCACAAATTCTTACTATTGTGTTATAATTGCCTGCAGTATTCAGTATAGCAATATGCTGAACGGGTTTGTAGCTTAAGAGCAAAAGGCTATCCCATTTAGATTTGTGTAAGTACACTCTATGATGTCCTCTCAATGACAAAATCACCTAATAACACATTTCTCAGAACATAGTCCCATTGTTAAGTGACGTATGACTGTACATATGTTAGATTGACAAATATCTAGCTATCTAATAATTATGATTATCTAACAACTATATACTTTCACATAGCCCATATAACATGCTTCCCCCATATTCTTGTGAAGCCATCTAACTACACCTGAAAATAATAGTAAAACTCACAAAATGTGTGTGGATTAAAAAAAAACAAACAAACAATCAGACTAGCTGCTATATCCCCAGTGTGCTTAGAGGTGCCAATCATGACTTATGCCAGTAACAGGAGCAAATCATCAATGTTTTTTCCTGCTGCTCTAAAATTTTCCCCTAAGCAGTAACCAAGCAGTGGAAAATCCCCAGCATAAGGGTTCATAGAGGAAGTGCACTGGTCACTAGATTTATCTTTCAGTGATGTGTTTCCAATAATAAATGGCTCTCAGAATAACAAAGAACCTGAGTGTGAAAAGGCTTAGGTTAGCCACGCAGCTGCAGAAAGACCAAAGTGTGGTTCAAAAGTGATGACTGGCATATTTTCTTCTTACATTTGTATGGTGTTCATTTGAAATTACCTGGTGTATTTTTAAGAGGCATGCAACAACTCACCCAATTGAATTTTAAAATCACACAATTATTTTTACAGATGTACAGATGCCAAGAGGAATCTGAGACCAGAGTGGTGAAGTGATTTACCCAACATTGTCTACCTGGGTGTCAGCACAGCCTGAGCTCAGACTTCCCTGCGTGGTTCCATCGTTTAGTCAACAAATATTTATTGATTGCCTACAACATCACACAGACCATTTAGGTACTAGGATGCAAAATTTTTTTAAAAAACAAAAAACCTTGGCCCCACAGAACTGGCAGAGGAAGAAACACAATAAACAATTAATGAATTAACAAAGTAAATTACATAGTATAAAAGGTGATGATAAGTGCTCCAAAAAAAAAAAAAAAAAGTTACAACAGAGGAAGAGGAATTGGGAGTGCTGGCAGAGATGCACTTTTTGTAAAGGGTAAATTCTAAATAGGGTGGTCTGGTAGGCCTCTTTGAAAAGATGTGGAGGTAAAGTTAGCCTGGGGGTAATCGTGTGGGAGAGAACATTCAGCAGAGGATAGAACCAGCCCAGAGGCCTCACAGCAAGTGCAGGCCTACAACAGCTTCAGGGATGAACCTGGCATGCTTGAGGAACAGAAGTCACCTTTCTGCGACATGTCCTCTAAAAATCACAGAACTATAGACTCTTGAGTTGGGAGAGCCTGAAAAATTGTGCAGTCCAACCTCCCAGCTGAAGCAGGAATGCTCCGGGCAGTAGCACAGATCTGCACTTGTCTGGATTTGAACAAATCCCTCTAGGCCACGAACTCACTGGCTTGCAAAATAGCTCATCCCATTTTTTTGGCCACCTCCCGTGGTTAAAAGTCTTGTCTTACGCTGAACTGAAATCTGCCTCCTTTGGCTTCACCCTGTGATTCCACCTCTACCCTTTGAAGCGACACAAAATCCCTCCTTTCAACCAATGCATATTATTTCTTTGGTCAAGGACACCTGGGAGGCAGTTTGGCACAGAGGCAAGAATGTGAACTCTGAAGTCAGGCAGGACTGGGTTCAAACCCACTTTCCAGCTGTGTGGGCTTGAGCAAGTTCTTTCATCCCCTCACGCTTTGGGGTCCTCATCCCAGAAGACTCTTGGGGGCGTTAGAGACTATACAAGTGCACATTAAATGGCAGTTGTTCTGTATATTTTTTATCTGCAGGGTGACTTATCTTTCACTTACACGCTGTCTGCAGGGCTTAGCATATACCACCCTTTGAGGAAAGCTAATTTAGATTCAGAAAGTCTCTGAACGTTTCCCACTTGTGCTCTCCGTATACTGGCTGACCTTAAGGAAAGGAAAATCAAGTGGTACCTGCCTGAGGTAGGTCATCTGTGATGGGAAAGCACATAAACCAGATGGTATCCAGCTGCATTTACCAGTTAGTTGGGGCAGAAGTTCTGAAATCAGAAGCCAAAAATCAATGAAGAAGAAAAAAGCCCTGTGGAGTAAAAATGTTTCAGAGTAAATTTGCTGGGTACTAGCACATACTAGGAATTTCCTACGGGAAGAAATGCAGGCAAAACAACTAGACACAGGGCCAATGAATCGGAAGCACAGGATTATCTACCCAGATACACTAATGCCCTTTTACACTGGAAGGTCATGGGGCCACCCCTGCTGACCAACTTCTTCCAGGAACTCAGGTATGAAGTTGGCTGAGCCACTTTAAGAGAAGTCTCCTAGCAGTGATGATGCCATGAAAGATTATGCATCTGCAAATAACAGAAGAAGCTATTATCATTTACTGGGTCCCACCTGTATGCTGGCATTATGTATAATAAACATTCTCTCACCTGAAAACAACAGGTACCTGACCTTTTGTTTTGGTCAAACTGTCCTTCTAAGAAGTAGCAGCCAGCAGTCTGAAGACAGATTTACTAATGACCACCCTAGCCCCCTCTCCCCTTTTCCAAACTCTTTCCAATCGTCTCAGCCCTTCTTTCCACTGGGAAGGTTACCAAAATTAGCAAAGCAAGGCTGAATTCAGCCAGATTAAATCAGTCCATATAAAACCACTCGGCATAAACAAGTGTGGCAAACACTTGCCATGCTTAAATATCTTTGAAAGATAATGCTGGGTTTAAAAGAATCATTCTAGAACTTTCCATGCAGCGTATATGCATTGCAAAGTCACCAAGCGGTGATGTGCAAATATAAATCTCATTTTGTTTTTATCTGTGTGCACATTTCTTTGACTAGTCCTCATATCTGCCTAGAGAGAGGAAAACTGAATTCAGGACAATTTAGACAGCTGAGGCCAACCCTGTCATTTTTTTAGCCCCTTTCAACTGAACTGTAACAGGATCTCTCTCCAGTATGCATTCGGTCAAGTACAGGCATTATTATTATTATTATTACTACCAGTTTTCATCTAGTTTAACACTCCCTCTGAGTTTCTGCTTGCCCCTTCCTCCCGTCTGACTCTTAAGCTCCCACAGGCCCTCACTCTGATCATTTCCTGGCAGCCTCAGCCTCAGAAAAAGAAGGAAGAGGCCTCAGGAACCTGGCTGAATATTGGTGATGGGGAGGTTCTGCATCTGGCTTTTGGTCTGCTTTTTGGCTGCCTCCAGCCGATCTGTCCTTGTCTGTTGCAAGCTGTAATGTGTGGTGCACTTAATGTTCCCCTCTGCATAGCTTTTAGATATGGACAGACCCACAGGAATGCACTTCCTTCCCTTGCCCCCAGGAACCCATCTCTAGTCATCCCGCAGCTATAGGCCTGGGTAGCAGCCAGATTCTAGGGCTCACCAACTTCTATAGCTCATGCTGAGCCCATGGAAATCTCACATGCCTTTGCCACACCCCACAGTGGGGACGTGGGCTATCTCAGACATGTTTTTCCTGTCTCTCAGCTGTACTGGCTGACACCAGCTTTTCAGAGGATTCAAGATGAGAAATGCATACCAGCTCTATCTTCCAGAATGCTTCCTTCAAAAGTCTCTGGGTGGATTCTCCTGGTGCCTCTTCCTTGAGATTGGGCAGGTCCAGTGCCTGCATCCTTCCATAAGGCTAGAAGGCTCCACAAACCCTCATCTGTCCAAAAAGAGCCAGTCTCATCCCTCCCAGTCCCTTTGTATAGATCCTAGTGGCAATGCTCACAAACCAGGTCTTCTTGTTTATGCAAATAAATTTTGTTTTACACTTGGCAGGGTCGCCACTGAACCTGGCCATTGATAACCTAGATTATTTGTTCTTGGCAGTCACGATGGAATGGTAGAGTGTGGGGAGTGATGACAAGGAAGGAAAAAGACCAGAACTGTGCTTTGGTGACTTGAGTCATTGCCATATGTAAAAACAAAATACCTAGCAGGCCCCTACCTTACACACACCTATATTCTACTCTTCCATGGGACAAGTGGCTACTCACTCTACTCATTATGATTATGAACTCAAAAACACTGCATTTAAAAAGGACTTTAGAGATAATGTAGTCTAACTTCCTAAATTTGCAGATAAGAAAATTAAAATCTATATGCATGAAAATATGAAAAATTTGTTTTCTCCTATAGCTTATTCGTTTTGCCAGAAATTCTGGAGCATTTTAAGTGGAAGAAAATAGGTGCTAGCTATTTTAGTTCAATCTGCAAACTCAAGATAATTAAAATTACAGACAGAAATATTTTAGGCTGCACTTATAAACTGATTATTTCCAAGTTCCTGAACAAAACCTCTTAAATTCAAAGAATTTATCTGAGTGCTGCATTTTCCTTTGAAGAAAATCTTAATTCAGCTGACAGAGGTAGAAAAAAGTACTTGGAAAGCTAGACAGCTCCTTAGGGACACCTCTGTCCTCCTATTTGGAGAGGCTCAGTAAAGGGGAAGTGTGATTTATTAATCAGAGGATGTGAGGGTTACCATTACGTGTCAACTTGTCTTGGCTATAATACACAGATATTTGGTTAGACATTGGCCTAGATGTTGCTGTGAAGGTATTTTTAAGATATGTTTAACATTTAATTCAGTAGGCTTTTTTTTTTTTTTCTTTTTTTTTTCAGAGATTGGATCTCGCTATGCTGCCAAGGCTGGTCGCAAACTCCTGGCCTCAAGTGATCCTCCCACCTTGACCTCCCAATGTGCTGTGATTATAGGTGTGCATCACTGCACCTGGCATTGATTCAGTAGACTTTGAATAAAGCAGATTATTCCCCAAAATGTGAGTGGGGCTCATTCAATTGGTTGACAACATTGAGAAAAAAAAGGTCCCTCAAGGAAGAAGTTCTGCCTCCAGACAATCTTCAGGCTCAAGTTGCAACAGCAATTCTTCCCTGAGTCTCTAGGCTGCTGGACTTCCCTGCAGAATTCAGATTTCCCAGGCCCAATACTTTCATGAGCCAATTCCTTAAAATAAATCTATCTATTGATTGATAAATTGATCCATATCTATCTATATTATAGCTCTATCAATATTATACATATATATAAAGACTAATATCTATCTATTATCTACATATCTGTCTATCTACACATCCTATTGGTTTTGTTTCTCTGGGGAAGTCTGACTAATACAGGGGGTATCACAGTAACTTGATCAATTTGCAGTGAGTGACTCACACTAAGCCCAAAGAATGGTTCAGTCCTGTCTGTTCTTATCACCTGGAGAGACTCTGACCTTCCCCACAAGGTCAGCAACAGGAAGTGCAAATTAATAAGACTGAGACTCACCACCTGGACAGAATTCCCAGGGAAACCTGAACATCATAACTCATTTGCCACCCTTTGTGCCAATGATGGTGTTTCTGAAAAGCTACTAATTGTGAGAAGAAAAAGCCAGGGAAGCCGTAAAGCTCAGGGCTAGGGTCTTCTATGCTTACCGTCAATTTATCCTCTCAAGACTCAAAATAAACTAGCCCACTGTAGTGAAGACCCTCTATTTTTATAGAAACCAATATGAAATTTTACAGAAACTAATATGAAACAAGCTCCATTTGATGCTTTCTCTGGTTTTTGAGGTGCAATGGTGAAGCCCTGCTCTTCTCTGTTTCACGCAAGGCTCATCCATACCTGGCTGGGACCTCCAGGTTTAATGAAGATAAGGCAAATGTGTGAACTGAAGGACCAGATATAGAATTGCTCTGTGCTTTGGACATGAAGACCATTTTCTCCTGAAGTTTAGTGATGCAGAAAGTGTCACAAAGTGAAGTTGGCCTCATTTCAGAGGTTCAACATTGTCAGGACCAATACCCCTGGGATTCTTTTGACTTTTCATCCATGGTCACAATGTGGCTGCTTCCATTTCAGGCATGACTTTCACTTTTAAGGCAGGAAGGAAAGGCACAGAACAGCAACAGCAGGAAAACAAATGCTTTCCAATAATCCCAGCAGATAGTTGCTTAGGTCTCATTGGTCAGAACTTGGACACCTGGCCCCTCAGCTGAATAGCTGTAAGGGAGTCTGGCGAAATATTTAGCTCTTCTAATCTTGTTAGTAGAAGGAAGAAGAAGATTATAGTGTATTGGTATTTGATATGAATCAGAATTATATATATTTTAAGAGCTATGATAAAATATTTTTGCATATAGTGGAGAAATATTTATGTAATACAACTCTCCCAAAATAAATGTTGCTTTTAAGGCCACCCTGTAGGTCAGAGTTTTCCAAATTGTGGGTTATGAAATGTATTTAGTGGGACTCCACTAGAAGGAAGAGCAGGAGGAGGAGTAGGAAGAGGAGGAGTAAAGAAGAGGAAGGGAGAGATGGAGGACAAGGAAGAGGAAGATGATGAACAAATGGAAAATAACAATAGAAAATATCAGAGTGAAACTTTTGTTTCAGATATGTTTTTCTTACTCTTGGTTACTGTCAACGGAGTTTGAAAGCTACTATTATAGAGCATGTGATTAGCAGGTTTTAAGAGATTTTTGCATACACAGCTTTGCTCTTACCACAGCGAGTTTATGCATGTTGAACGCACCCTGCACTTGTTCAGAATCTTTATTCTTAGCGTCTTTCCTGGTCCCTTCTTCAAATATGTATTTCCTGCTTAAACATCTGCTTGATCCTGCTACTTTCTCTCCACTTCATTCTTTCCTGGAGCAGTCGATCACCTATAACTGAGTAGTCTACGTTCACCAACATCTTTTCTTCTGCACTTCCTCCTTGGAAATTAGATTCTGTTCCCCACAACTCCCACCTCCCTTCTCCCATACACATTCTCCAAAGATCCTTAATGCTAAGTTCAGCCTTTCCTGGCCAGCCAAAGTTCTTCATCACTTTGTTGAAGGGTGTGTTTTTTGGCCATGTCCTCCTTGAAACTCTCTCCTCTCTCTACATCCTCCTGACTGCCTTTCTCCCTCCCTTTCCATCATCGACTCTGTTTCCTCCTGTCCCCTGAACCTGGGAAAATATCCACAGAACGCAGCCTTCTGCCCTCTGCTCTCTTTTCTTGCAATCTCTCTCTGCCTCTTCCTCTCTCTCATGTAAGTGTCTCTCAAAGATACAATTATCATCACCTTTAGCTAATGATTCTACTCCTGCATTTGCAGTTCTGATCTCTCACTCTTACAACCTGTACTCCACTCTTGCAAGACTTGAACTCAGAATATCTGAAAGGAGATGAATCACTTCCCAACGCAAAGCTGCTTTTTTCTACAAATTTTTCTGTCTCTGTAAACGGGACAACAATTCTTCAGTGATCTAGGTGGACATTATCAAAACCGTCTTCACCTCTTTGCTCTCTTATCCTTTATTTTTTGTTTTTATTTTTATTTTTGAGACTGAGTCTTGCTCTGTCATCCAGGCTGGAGTGCAGTGGAACAATCTTGGCTCACTGTAACCTCCACCTCCAGGGTTCAAGCGATTCTCCTGCCTCAGCCTCCCAAGTAGCTGGGATTACAGGCATGATTTTTGTATTTTTAGTAGAGATGGGGTTCCGCCATGTTGGCCAGGCTGGTCTCAAACTCCTGACCTCAAGTGATCTGCCCGCCTTGGTCTCCCAAAGTGTTGGGATTATAGGTGTGAGCCACCGCGCCCAGCTTCTTTTATCCTTTACATCCTTCCCCAAAAGCAGTCCATGCTGGGGGGAACAGAATGCCTTCCACTTGCCGCCTGTCCTGGGCTCTGGTAAGAGTGAAATATCTGAGGGAGCAGGCGCTACCACCCTGCCTTTTTCTCAGCTAGGTTAACGCTTAATTCCTGGAATTTCTTCTTTGAACAGAATCATTCTTTTTAAATTTCTGTATGTTGAATCCATTATTTTTTAATGAGAAGAACATCATTTTTTTATTCCATTAAGCATTTATTTTCAAAATTTAAATCAGTGCTGAGAGGCATTAAACATGTAAATTATTTCTCTCCATTTAAGGAATGATTTGGCAATGCATCTACAGAACCATGAAAACATTTATACCACTTGATATAATAATCAAAATTCTAAGGAAAGAAAAGGCTAGAATGCAAAGGTGTTCATTATATATCTATGGAAAAATCAAAAGCAGCTTAACAGTTTAACAATTAAAGAATGGCTTGGCAAATTATTCTTAAGAAATTATCACTTTCATTAGCTATGATGCAGCCATTAAAAATGATCATTACAGAAATTATGTAGCAATCTGGAAACATAGAAAAAAGCAGAATATAAATTGCATTTCTGCTGTGATTATAGCTATGTTAAAGTTAGGCATGTCTTTTGGCAAGAACTAGAAAGAAATGTGAGTAACTAGGAAGAACCATTAAAACCTAAGCTTAATCCTTAGCTTGCAGGTACAAAGCTGATTTTTTTCCAGAGTTTTCTGAAGTAGTTAGGATTAGATGGACTTAGTCAGCTGATAAAGTGCAGAAGAGACTCATGCCAGAAAGCTAAGTTAATTACTTGCAAAAGGAAATTACCAAGCACACAGGAATAGCATTATTGCTTTTTCTCCCTATGAATAAAGTTATATGAAAAGCCAAATTGTAGTCAAAATGCTGTTTTCTGAGAATGGAATCAGAGGAGCAACTGAATGATCTCAATGGCTATTGTCAATAAAGCCCTGGCATGTCATCTCCACCTGGGTGCGTGCCTACAAACCAAACCAAATACCCATGGTCATCAGTCAGCGTCTTCTCCACCTGGTGCTAAAGAGAGATGATGCTTTGTTAATTTGGGGGTTTTTCCTTTTTTTTTTTTGATTCTGTACCAACCTCTCTCATCTCTCTATTCATACTTGTTTGCTCATGTTTTCTTCAGATGCTAAAACCAGTCATGTTATGCAAAGTACATCCCATAGAATAACACGTAAGCTTGGAAAATTTGGGGTTAAGCAATGTTAAGTGCTTATTCCTGCAAGACTTCTGCAGAGTCTTTATGTATTGATGTGAATTATGAACCTACTTCATGGCATGTTTCAAGCTAATCTGAGCACCTTTTATTTCTCAAGTAATTCCCTCAGCATGAACAGCAGTAGAAATGCTGGGGTCCAGTTTTCTGGCCTTCACATTTGTTTAAGTCTTGATTACATTATAGATCCTAGTCCCACATTCAGCCTGAGGAAATCCTACTTTGTTGGAAGCACTTCTGTATAAAGGTAATCTTATCTGTTTTATATTGAATCCATTGTTTAAATTTCTTAATTGTGGTGGGATCACCTAACTAACGTATACACATACTAGCTATTTATTATATAATTTATATATATATATACTTTTTTTTACTAAAAAGGGTTAGTGACATTTGAAAAAAATTAGCAGGAAAAAAAGCATTATCCATATCCCCACTATCCTAATTTGACTATGTGCAAAAAATGCAAGGATTTATTTTGTATATTCTTATAGTTTCTCCACAATTAGTAAGTTTTTAAAAAAATACCTTCCCTCAGCCGGGTGCAGTGGCTTACATCCATAACCCCAACACTCTGGGAGGCCAAGACGGGCAGATCACCTGAGGTCAGGAGTTCGAGACCAGCCTGACCAACATGGAGAAACCCCGTCTCTACTAAAAATACAAAATTAGCTGGACGTGGTGACGCATGCCTGTAATCCCAGCTACTCAGGAGGCTGAGGCAGGAGAATCGCTTGAACCTGGGAGGCGGAGCTTGCGGTGAGCTGAGATCGCGCCATTGCACTCCAGCCTGGGCAACAAGAGCAAAACTCTGTCTCAAAAAAAAAAACAAAAAACAACAAAAAAACCCCCCAAAAAACACCCTTACCTCAATCATTCATTTAAAAATATAATTAAAATCAAAAGTACTGAGTGTTCATTGTTTCAGCATTCATGTCTTCCTTTAAAATTACCAATTTAAAAATAAGTTCCAGGAGGTTGTCTAATCCTTTCTCATACATATAGAAAATAGGGTGCCTAATCCATTTGAAATATGATAACCTGCTATTATATTCAAAAACTTTTCCAGGAAAGAGAAAGATACAATAAGAGAATGTATCTCCTCTCCCACAGTGGTTACCTTCCTGCAGTATTTGGGGAAAAGACAGCATGTCTCACGTCCTCATCTAAGTAAGTCAGTGTGGCTTCTCCATTGTTCTCTGGCTCCTACCCACAATTTCCAGGGTCATCTTGCTTATTTCACTCTTGGTCGCTAGAATTCTGGTCACCAGTGGGGTCAAGTTGAAGAGGCTACAATTCCCTTTTTGCTATGCAATAGAATTTTACTGGATGTTTGCACATTAAAGAAAAAAAAAAAGAGAGAGAGAGAGAAGAGAAATTTCAGTTCAGCACAAAACAGAAAACAATTTTAAATTTACAATTTTATTAGACATTACTCTTCTTATAAAACCAACAACTTCCCTATCACTGGGATTTTCTCAAACTAGGCTTGGTATGTTGCTGGAAGCTAACCTCTTCCTTACGTTTCTCCCCAGATGCCAGGTTAACCTCCCCAAATTGCTGTTACTTTCTAGTACTTTCTAACTACAGTTAGGTAGTTAACCCGTGTAACCCAGTGGTTCTTGACTGGGGGTAATTTTGCTCCCTTGCTCCCAGGGCACATTGGCAATATCTGGAGACCTTTTTGATTGTCACTACTGAGCAGGGAGGTTCTATTGGCATCTAGTGGGTAGAGGACAGGGATGCTGCAAAACTCCTACAATGCATAAGACAGCTTCTCATAGCCAAGAATTATCCAGCCCCAAATGTCAATAATGTGCAGTCGAGAAACTGACCTAACTACAATCCATTGGAACCAAACTAGGATCAGGTCACATGTCTCCAAATCTGGAGATTGATTAAGGTGTTTTGCTAAACAATTTACTCCAAGACCATCTCTAGCAATCTAAAGAATCAGTGAACATTTTGAAATTACTTCTTTTTCTTTAGAAACTCCTGATTCCATTATTGAGCAGGATTATTATACCTACCTATTTCTGGAAAGTAAGAGGGGCAATAGAAATATTTATTCTTCCCTATTCAGAAAAAGTCCCTTAGAATTGGGGATGTTTTATTCCAGTTACAATTACATCTAAACTACTTTTTATGTTCCTTTTTCTAAAGCCTTACTGATATAGAGCATTTTGCTGGTGGCAGAAAAACGAAGACAAGGCTCATTTTTGGGTGGCTCTGCAGCTGTAGAAGTCAGAGGATTGGTGTTGTGGTTAGAAAATGGGTCACCTGGTCAGGCATGGTGGCTCACACCTGTAATCCCAGCACTTTGAGAGTCCGAGGTGGGCAGATCATGAGGTCAGGAGTTCAAGACCAGCCTGGCCAACATAGTAAAATCCCATCTCTACTAAAAATATAAAAATTAGCTGGGCGTGGTGGCACGTGCCTGTAATCCCAGCTACTCAGGAGGCTGAGGCAGGAGAATTGCTTGAACTGGGACTCGGGAGGCGGAGGTTGCAGTGAGCCGAGATAGCCCCACTGCACTCCAGCCTGGTGACAGAGTAAGAATCCATCTCAAAAAATAATAATAATAATAAGAAGAAGAAAATGGCTCATCTTTGTGTTAATAGTTTATTTCGCATGAGTATTGTGCACCTCTCATCATGATGCTTGCCCTGTTGTGTTATAATTTCCTACTTACCTAGATGACTTCAATACTCCCTTGACCACATCTCCCCTTAATTTTTAAGGTTCTCAAAAGTATCCCCAATCCTAGCATAGTGCCTGGACCACAGTGACCCTAAACAGTTGTTTGGTAAATAAATACATAAATAATTACTCAATGGAATCAGGTAGAATAAAATAACATAATTCAAGTTGAGGTTGAAATATAAAGAAGGACTTGAATTAATATGCAAATATGGGGAAAAATCACTAAAAGTTCCAGTCATATGACCATGAAGTTTCATAATACTAATTTCTTTAAAGAGTCATTTTTAAAAAGTAATTTATAAAGGTAATTTTTTAAAAAGTATTTTTTAAGTGTAATTTCTCTGGTCCTATATACTCAGATAAACAAAATGACTTATGTGTAGATACAAATATATTTTCCCTGTGTTTGGGACTGTGTTTGGGACCCTTAAGGATCTCAAAACTTGAGTGTGTATCAGAAACGCATAGGATGCTATTAAAATACAGATTTCCAGGTCTCAACCCCAGCAATTTTGAACCATATGATGTGAGGCCCAGACATAGGCATTTTAAAGAAACTCAGCAAATGATCCTAAGTTTGGTTAGAGTCTTATTTTAAGAAACATTCTTTATTATAGCATACTTCTAAAAATAACAACAATAATAATAATATACACCCCAGACCTTAGCCTAATGATATTTATTTTCATTCATCAGTAAAATATGACTTCAGGCTGAGTCCTGGGTGGAGAGAGGTGGCTAGAATTTCTTAAATCCTTAAATACTGTCTGAATTGGTCATGTTCTGGAATGAAAACTGGGTAAGTCTGCAGGTTGATTTAAGTGGTCATCTTGGGGAAGAGGGGAGCCAATGAAAGTATGACAAGGAGTCAGATGGAGACTTCCTTAAGGAGAATTCTACATGCCTGTCAGGGCTTTTTGGTGAGGTTGCTGTCACTGTTTATTAATTTTAGCTAATTTTATTTCAAAACACAGATTTTATTTGGGCTTTAAAATGTTTTATTCATACTACTCTAATGTTTAAAAGCCATCAGTAGGTGAAATGAAATGAAATCAAGCGGGAAGTGAAGAATAAAAGAGAAAGGAAAGAAGTTTTTCTCCAGTAAACAGGTAAGGGCTGTTTTAAAGAAAGAAAGGTAAAACACGCTTAAAGAGAATCTGCCTGGAATCAGTTTATGAGCGCTGCAGCCCAGCTTGTCTCTGTTGTGGTCCCTACCCTGTGAGATGAAAACAGTGTTACAAAAGTGAGACACCAGCTGAAGTCCCAGCAAAAGCTTGTCTGCCGCTCTAGTCCTAAGGAACCTGGATCCTTCCACTCCACAAGGCTCCCTGCTACGGACTGAATGCTGTGTCACCCACACCCTAACTTCATATGTTGAGGCCTAATCCCCAGGGCGATGGCATTTGGAGGTGGGGCTTTGGGGAGATATTACTTTTAAAATTGCTAAAACCGAAATTACTTTTGCACCAACCTAATAATTACATCATGGCAGTGAGAAGACTGCCATCTGCAAGCCAGGAAGCAGGCCCTCGACAGACATTAAATCTGCCAGCACCTTGATCTTGGATTTCCCAGTCTGCAGAACTGTGATAAATAAGTGTTTATTGTTTAAGTCACCCAGTTTATGGTGTGTGTGTTATAGCAGCTCAAATGGACTAATACAGTCCCTAGGACAGAACTGAGTACATATGAACCCCTTCCTAATGTATGGTTGATTATTTACATTACTTCACACTCATCATCTAAAGAAAGCTCCAAAGAGCAGGGACTTTGTCTGCTTACTGCTGTATCCTTAATTTTTAAAAATTGCCCAAAGATGTAGTTCTTGATGTTTTGAATAAAAGATTATATAGACAGCAAATCCAACATCTCAGGAGCTCACAGCCAGGAAGAAAGATGTTGTTCCAAGCAACGGGCAGTGAGTTCTGACAGAGACAGCTGGAAAAATATGAAAAAGACCATGCTTTTCTGGTAAGCTTTATTTTTCTTATCTCTAGTATAAACATACTTAATTTGGTAAAGAAAAACTGAATTCTAGCAACTTATAAATTATATGCCGGCATGTACAAGTCTAAAGAGCCAAAGTCATTGTAATATATGCTAAGGGCAAAGGGAAATAGTCAAAAGCTTTGTTAGAATGTCTTCAGGTCTTTGAGTTTGGACAAGGTAAACCTCAATATAATAATATTTTCTGAAAAGTGAACTTCACAAAACAAATGACAAAGCAATGATTCATTCATATACTTCACATTCAGAGTTTATTTACAATTGAATATGTTGACATTACCTCTGCTAGAATGGCTTTTTAGACTTCTTTGAGAGGTGTGTGAGAAACCTGTTTAGATGAAATGAGAATTTATGTGGTCAAAAATATTTTTAAGGCCTGAAGACACCCTTGATGCAGCCCCTTTCCTTCATCACTAAAATGTATCTCTGTACTTCCTGCTTCTGGTCAACAGCCAGAGAAAGATGGGGCAAAAGGTGTTGCCCCAGCACAAGCAGAAGGCAGTCAGTAATTGAAGCTGTGTAAAATGCATGTTCTGCCTTACAGTCTTTCTTAGTTTAATATTTAGAATCCAGGGCATTGCATTTTCCTGATAACAACAGCAAAATGGGCGTTTTATACAGGCTTGCAGCTAATCTTATTAAAATGAGACAAAGGCAAAATTTCTACCTATTTTTCCTGGAAAAGAAAATACCTGGAGAAACTGTACTTAAAGATGTAATGCAAAAGCATTAAATAAAACCATTTGGTCAATAAAATTTAGCAGCTAAAATGAAGGTGTGAAGACACATTTGCTGTTTTTTTTTAAGTGCAGAAAAGATTTAAATATTTTGCAAAGTGTTCTTTCCAGTAGAATTGACAATATAGACCCCCTACAAATCATAGGGCTGTTACTGTTTTGTCATACAAACTAGACATCTAAACATTGTCCTAGACTTTGTTTCTGGAATTTCTAAATTTACATCCCTTCTATTGGGAGAATTTAGCCCTGGTTCAGGCAATAATGCTTTAAACCTGAGTCCAATAGCTAGCCAGACTGGTGTCGTACCTGCTAAGATCCACAACCATGGTGTGTACAAAGCCCCAGAAGCTTTGCCAATGATACATGGATGGATGACCTAAAAGTCCCTTGTGTCATTGAAGAACATAGGAGCAACAGGACCTCCAGACCACTTAGTCCATTAACTGAAGATTACAACTCTTGTAGAATCCCCAAGCAATGGGAGAATTTGATCTAGGCTTCTTGGTTCACAGTAATTTTTTTCTGCATTGCCTTATGGTTTTCCTTCCTAATATCTGTGATTGTCATAAAGTAATGTAGAACTATAATATGAAGTATGGGTAATGAGGCCAAATATATCCTCAGTATAGATCAACCATTCAACCCATTGATTTTTGACTTTTCAGTTATACTATCTTGAGGATTTCTTACTTTATTTTATTTTAGATTCAGAGGGTACGCATGCAGGTTTGTTTCTTAGCTGTTGTGAACACATCCTCTCCTTACCTACAGAGAGAGAGACAGCGCAACGGTGAGGGTAAAGTAGCAAATACTAGTTCAACAGGGATTTTTACCTTATTTTTGAGCTCAGGAGGCTATTTGGAAGACATAATTTACATGTTAAGAAAGTGCAATTTTAAGAATATTCTCGGCTTCTCTGCCTATGGAGTAGTCATTCTTTCATTCCTTTACTTTCTTAAAAAAAGAGAATATTCTCATTGGCTTAAGAGGATTGGGTCAAAGTATTTTCAATTTTAATTTACTTGCATTTTCTGGATGTGTTTTATATGCCATATTATGCATATGATGACTCCAGGCTTCTCTACATCTTCCACATTCCTGTAGATGAATGATGCCCTCCCCATTCCCAACTCTCAGGGATGTCCTTGATGTCTTCATGAGTGGTACACAGAAGTGCTGAGCACGTGTTTTTTATCAGTATTTGTCTACTCTTCAAAAAAGCTTTTTTTTTTTTTGCATCAGGTTATTAAGTAGCCAGTAGAATATAAGATATTATCAAATACATGTTAAGATCCAACTCATTCTATAAACATTCTGCATATCTCTTTGCAGTTGACTTGGCTAAAACTATTATTTTAGTGAGTAACTATATATTTGTTTATTCAGTTTTAACTCCAATTCTAATTGTTATTCTTCTATTTTCTTGTAGCCACAATAGTTTGAAAATTGAGGTAGAGTTTATTTGCCAAAAATTCTAGGTCTAGATTGTCTTTTCCTAGTGATTTGTTTTTTTTAAAGACTTGTTTTGCAAAATTAAAATTAATCCTAAAAAACTGGTTGTTTTCTTGTTATTAAATTTTGAGAGTTTCTTATTACATTCTTATACATTCTTTATCAAATATATGATTTGTAAATATTTTCTTCCAGTATGTAGTTTGTCTTTTTATTCTCTTAAAATCTTTTGAGGAGCAAAAGTTTTTAATTTCGAAGTTCAATGTTTCAAATTTTTCTTTTATGGTTCATGCTACCTATCATATCTATGAAATCTTTTCCTAACACCAGGTCACAAAGGTATTTTTCTATGTTTTCATCTACAAGTTTTATAGTTTGGAGTTTAGCTTGCCAGTCTATGACCATTGATGTTAATTTTTTTATGTAGTGGAAGATATTGATCTAAGTTCATTTATTTTTGCCTATGGATATTCAAATGTCTCAGTACCATTGTTGAAAAGGCTGTCTGCAATGGATTGAATGTTTGTGTCCCTCCAAAATTCATATGTTGAACTCTTCATCCACAGTGTGATGGTATTAAAAGGTGGTGCCTTTGGGAGGTAATTTGATCTTGAGGATGGAGCCCTCATAAATGGGATTAGCACCCTTGTAAATGGAACCTCAGAGAGCTCTCCTGTCCTCTTCTACCATGTAAGGATACATCAAGAAGACAGCAATCGGAAGCCTGGAAGAGGGCACTCAGCAGAATCCAACCGTGCTGGCATCCTGATCTCAGACCTCCAGCCTCTGTAACTACAAGAAGTAACTTTTTATTCTTTATAAATCACCCAGCTTGTGGTAATTTGTTAGAGCAGACTTAACTATTCTTTCCCCCACTGAATTGCCTTTGTACCTCTATCAGCAATTAGTTGTCTATATATGTGTTGGTCTATTTCTGGGCACTTTATTCTATTCCATTGATCTGTTTGTCTGTATTAATGACAATATCTCACTGTCCTGATTTCTGTAACTTGATAATTAAAGTCTTGACACCAAGTAGTGTTAGTCCTCTATATTGTTTTTTTCTCAAAATTATTTTGGCTATTCTAAGTCCTTTGCATTTCCATATGATTATTTATTTATTTATTTGCTTTCCACCTTGGTTGAATGCCATCCATATGACTTTAGAATCAATTTGCCAATTTTTATTAAAATGTCTGCTGAAATTTTGATTGGGATTGTGTTGAATCTACAGATCAATTTAGAAAGAATTGCAATTGTAAAAATATTGAGTCTTTCAACTCATGAACAGATAATGTATCTCTATTAATTTAGGTCTTTAATTGTTTTTAGGCAATGTTTTGCAGTTTTCAGTGTATAGGTCTTTCATGTATTTTGTCAGAATTATACAAGAAATGTATTTCCTATTTCTTGATACTATTGTAAGTGGCATTGTCTTATTTCAATTTCTAATTGTTTGTTGATACGATATAGAAATACAATTTAATTTGTGCATCAATCTTCTTATATCATGCCACCTTGCTAAACTCATTTATTCATTCAAGTAGTTTTTTTCATAGATGTCATTATATTTTCTACATAAAGGGCCATATCATTTGAAAAAAAATAATCTACTTCAACCTTTTCAATCTGGATAACTTTTATTCCTTTTTCTTGCCTTATTGCATTGACTAGAACATCCAGTACAATGTTGACTTGAACTGGTGAGAACAGACATCCTTTTCTTTTTTCTTATCTTGGGGAGAAATGATTTGGTCTTTCATCATCATGTGTGAGGTTAGATGTAGGTTGTTCATCGATGCTCTTTATAAGGTTGAGGAATTTCCTTCTATTTCTAATTTGTTGAGTGTTCTAAAATCACCATAAATAAAAATTGCCTTCTCTCTTGCATTGTTCCTAATATGGAATCTACTGTTATCTTTATTTTTGCTCTTCTATGTATAGCATGTGTTTTCTATCAGAGTGCTTTTAAGACTTTCCCTTTATCACAGGTTTTGAATAATTTGATTGTGCTGTGTGGGTTTGAAACTTTCATCAAACTTGAAATAATTTTAGTCATCATTTTTTCAAATATTTTCTCTGCCCCTTCCCACTCTCATCCTTCTGAGTGATTCTGATTAAACATATATAAATCCACTTGAAGCTGTCCAATAGTACACTGATGTTTTGTTCATTTTTATAAACATCTATTTTCTCTATATATTACATTTTGGATAGTGCCTATTACTCTGTCTGAAAATTCACTACTGTTTTTCTTTTCTTATGTTCAATCTTCTGTGAATCTCATCCAGTGAATTTTTTTCATCTCAGAAACTGTAGTTCTCATCTCTTGATGTTCTATTTGTTTTTTAAAAACATCTTTTGTGTCTCTGTTTAACTTTTTTGCCTGTAAGCAATACAGCTGTAATCACTGTTTTGTCTGTTATTTCTTCCATGTATCTAGATCTGTGTTTATTTTGGTTGATTGCTTTTTTCCTATTATAGGTTATGTTTTTCTTTATCCCTAGTGATACTTGGCATGCCTGGTAATTTTTAATTCGATGTAAACAACTGGGAATTTTTATTTGTTTGTTTGTTTTTGTTTTTTTCTTTTAATTTTTATTTTTAGTTCTGGAGTACATGTGCAGGATATGCAGGTTTGTTATGTAAGTAAATGTGTGCCATGGTGGTTTGCTGCACCTATAAATCCATCACCTAAGTATTAAGTCCAGCATGCATTAGCTGTTTTTCATAATGTTCTCTCTCCTCTCACCCCAACCCTCAACAGGCGCCAATGTGTATTGTTCCCCTCCCTGTGTCCATGTGTTCTCATTGGTCAGCTCCCACTTATAAGTGAGAATATGCGGTGTTTGGTTTTCTGTTCCTGCGTTAGTTTGCTGAGGATAATGGCTTCCATCTTCATCCATGTCCCTTCAAAGGACATGATCTCATTCCTTTTTATGGCTGCATAGTATTCCACGGTGTATATGTACCACATTTGCCTTATCTAGTCTATTGTTGATGGACAGAGACATAAACAGACACTTCTCAAAAGAAGACATTCATGTAGCCAATAAACATATGAAAAAAAGCTCAACATCACTGATTATTAGAGAAATACAAATAAAAACCACAATGAGTTACCATCTCATCCCAGTCAGAATGGTGACTGGCAGATGCTGGCAAGATTGCAGAGAAATAGGAATGCTTTTATATTGTTGGTGGGAATGGAAATTAGTTCAACCATTGTGAAAGATGGTGTGGTGATTCCTCAGAGATCTAGCACCAGAAATACCATTTGACCCAGCAATCCCATTACTCAGTATAAACGCAAAGCGATTGGGAATTTTACCTTGTTGCAAGCTTTATATCTCTGTAAATATTCTTGTGTTTTTGTATTAGTTCATTTTCCAACTGCTAATAAAGACATATCCAAGACTGAGTAATTTATAAAGGAAAGAGGTTTAATTGAGTCACAGTTCTGCAGGGATGGGGATGCCTCAGGAAACTTACATTCATGGTGGAAGGAGAAGCAAACATATCCCTCTTCACATGGCAGCAGCAAGGAAAAGTGCCAAGCAAAAGGGGGAAAAGCCCCTCATAAACCATCAGATCTCATAGAACTCATTCACAATCATGAGAAAAGCATGGGAGTAACGGCCCCCATGATTAAATTACCTCCCACTGGGTCCCTCCCATGACATGTAGGGATCACGGGAACTATAGTTCAAGATGAGATTTGGGTGGAGATACAGCCAAACCAAATCAGCTTTGTTCTGGGACACAGTTAATGTATGTGAAAATAGTTCAGTCCTTTCAGGTTTTGGTCTCATGATTTATTAAATGGGACGAGAGCAGTCCTCGTATTACAGGGCTAATTATCCCCCATTACCAAGACAAGACCTTTCTGAGTATTCTACCAAATGCCTTATGAAACATGAGGTTTTCCAGTGTGATTTCTGGGTACAAGCACGATGTTGACTCTGTGTGAATGCCAGACACTGTTACCTCTGTCCTTCCAGGTGATTCTGTTCCTGGCCTCAGGTAGTTTCCTTCCATGCATGTGCTAATTATTGCTCAGCTGAAAACTCAAAGGGAGTTACAGATCTTCAGATATCTTGCCTGGTAGACATTCCAGTGACTCTTGTCACTTTAGTCACTCCCAACTTTTAGCTCTATTTCTAGTCAGGGAGTCTTCCAGGCTCGACTTGGGTTCTTCCCCCCTGCACTACAGACTGGACTCTCTCTCAAAACATTAAACCGGGATAATCACAGGACTCACCTCATTCATCTCCTGTCTTTCAGGAATCACTGTTTTTGTCTGATATCCAGTGTCTTGAAAACCATTGTTTCATATACTCTAAAATTTATTGGTTAAGGTGAGAGGGTAAATCTGGTCTTTTTCTCTATCTTGGCTGGAAGTGTAATTTGATCATAGAATATTTATTTGGAGAATGAGAACAGGTACTGCTCATTAGAAAGAAAAAGAAAGGGAAAAAAGAGAAAAGAAAAAAGGAAGAAAGAAAGAAAGAAAGAAACAGAAAGAAAGAAACAAAGAAAGCAAGCTTTAAACAAGAAAGGAAAAAGGAAGTAAGGAAGGTTTTAAACAACTGCTTGTTAGGAAGCAGCAAAAGGAGAAAAAAATTGTATAGTTTTTCATGAAGTTAAATTTATTTAATTTAAATTGTAATTCCTTATACTGAGATGATCTATTTGCTACTTTTTGTGTGTCAAAAAATCTTTCATTTTGTTTTTTATCTTGCACAATTAAAACTGGTAACTCTTCTAACTAAAAAGATTACTGACCTCTCAAATTCCAAAGTCTAGAAAAGAGTCGTTGAAATTCAGGGGCTTTTAAAGTCTTAAAAGCAGTCTGAGAGAAAACACATGCTATATACAGAAGAGTAAAGATAAAGATAACAAGATTCCGTATCAGAAACAATGCAAGAGAGAAGGCAATTTTTAAAAAAATAGGCAGGTGAGAAATTGATTTCCGAGGTGATAAAAAACTGAGAGCGCTTTGAAAGTTGTTGTTGTTGTTGTATCTGTATTTATCATTTTATTTCCAGTGTCCAGCACATAGCTGGCACTAAATATATGGTTGTTGAGTGAATGAATGAATTTGGTGCCTAACAACATAACACCCTAGGTCTGGCAGGCCTGGGAATTTTCCAGTGCAGCTCTCCTCTTAATTGATCTCCTTTATTAAAGTGGAAACAGTGTGACTAATTGGCTTTGACACAGGCTAATTTCCCCAGGTCACTGATGTGGCTGTCACATACCCCTCAGTAAACAAGCTCTTGTGCAAGGCGCCTGAGGCAGGGTCTTGGACCATGACAACACAGCTAGGGAAAGAGGAAAGAGTACAGCATTAACTGGTGAATCTGTGAATATCTGACAGCACAGACACAAAAGTGGCAAACAATTGACCAAGCAGGTATCTCCTGTGGGTTACAACACCATTTTCTCATTAGAATCACTTGGGTTGCTTTTAAGACATATAGAATCTGTACACAGAGAGATTCACACTCAATTATTCTGGGATGGGGCAAAATTGGAAATTGAAACATTTTTAAAGCTCTCAGTTATTCTATTGTGCAGCTAGAATTACAAGTCACTGCATCAAGCCAACAAATGAATAATCCCAATCCTTCTATCTTTGATGATTTCACCAATTAAAAAAGTGTCCTATTTTCTGGCATGGTGCTACCAGTAGAAGGTAGGCATTAGAAGAACCCAAATATCAGCAAACATGAAACATTTCATTTTGGTGCCCATTTTTCTTTTATAAGTTCCCACTCATGTTCTATAGCAGGAAAATACTGCAATCTGTTAAGCACTGGTTTAATGTAATATATCTGTAGTCAAATTCAAGTATTATCATTTCAATTACTACCCAGTTCAAAATTCTCTCTTCACACTGCCTTCACTCCCTGCATTCAACTGCAATTCAAACTGCATTCAACTCTTGGTGAATTTCCAGGGAAGGAATCTCATGTTTGACTTCTTGTGAAGGCAGCAGGGAGAGGGGAAGATGAGGAAGAATGAGCTGACTGGTGCAGGCAGTGGGGCAGGTGGAAGTGGAATAGCTGATTTCAGTCACCTGTCTGCTGATTCCAGCTGCCAATGTCATCACCCAGTCTGGTCGATGGGTACCACCTGCTGTCTCAGTGATCCTTGGATGCCTATGGCATTTTGACATTCACTTCGGCTTCATCCAGTCTCAGGATAGTGGTCTACCGTGAGCCTCTACAGATGGGATTCCTTCATGTCCACCCAAACTTTACAAGGCATGGAGCAAATGGAGACCCCATTCCCTAAGTATATATTTTTTAGAATTATAAATCAAACTAACAAATTGCTAAATGAAATATGTCCTGTCATCCTCACTTGACACACATACCTTTATGAGGACAAATTAGAAAAATATATGTAAAGCCCAGAATTAGCCAAATATCAAAGACTATTGAATTTAATTTGTATTGCATGTACCTGGGCATTCTCTTCATGGGCTGGCAATGTTTGGATGAGTAATAATTCAGAAATTAGTATGTACTTACTTGCTAGAATCAAAATTTTTTGGTCATTTCTAGCAAAGTCACTAATTGTGTTGATAAAATTAATATTTTCATATATAACTTGTATTCTTGTGTCAGCAGTGATCAAATGGATTAAAAATTAAATGTAATTATATTAAAAATATATGCAATTTGAATGAATTAAGAAAATTTAAATTGGAGTAAACATAAATGTAAATAAATTTACTTTTCCTACATTTCTGAATAATTAAGATTTCATGTCAAATATTCAAGATTTATTAAAATTAAAAAGCCTATTTTATAAAAAAAAAACTATTTGCAATTCTAGTATTTAATGTCCATCAAATTGCCATAGTAAAGAACAGGAATTATGCTTCAGGCATATAACTAAACCTACATATATACATATTTAAGCATAATATGAACAATACTGCTATCCTCTTCACACTCCAAAGCAGCCTCTGTAGCAGCACAGCCCATAAACCTTCAGAGTTTTGCATATACCATCTTTTATTTACAGGATCTAATGCAAGTGGAGATTTCCCTGGGGCCTGCATAATGTCAGCTGGGAGAGCAAATATTTAGAGTTTTAGGTTGGTCTGTGCCAGCTCTGAGCTCTGATCTCAGACCCAGAATGGCAGCAATGCGTGTTCTTTAGTAAATGTATTTGTTGGCAAAGGCAGGACCCTGTAAAGCATGGGGTCCAGGACAGGGGACACTTTAGCCTGAGACTAATATTACTACTGAGTCCCTTTGCTTCCTGTGTGTCCAGGGAATGGAAGTTTGCTTAGCAATTCAACCAGCCAGTCAGCCATCTTATGGGGCCTCTCGGGCCCCAAGAATCTTAGACTCCCTATTACAACCACCTTGGGTGTTTGAAGAACTGGGAGGTGATTTGTGCCCTCTCCTGACTTGTTCTGCCCCCCTTTCTGAGGCCCTCTGCCTATGTCCAAAGCTCTCTGGTGGCCTTTGCGTGGGGCTTGGCATGTGCCAATGGGTTCTGTCACTTGGCACACTCCAAACGAGAAACTGGGGCCAGTCCCTATGTTCAGATGTACCCTTGAGCTTTGCGCGATTGTCTCTAGGGATCCTCTCTATGAGGGACCCTGGCAAATGATCCCCTTTCTCAAGGAGCGAGGGTGTGAATAGAATGACTCTAATATCCCAAGATGTCTTCAAGAAGTCTCCCCAGTCTTACTCCTAAATCACTTCTAAATCACCACCTTTGGCAGGTAGGAGGAGGGCAAATCACTTCTCCTGATACACTCCAGTGTTTTTGTATCCTGCCTGGTGTGGTCCTCATGGAGCCTACACATTCATATCTATGTCTATTCTGGTGACCCAGGAATGAGTTTGTAGCAAGGAGAAAAATGTAAATTGAGGTCTCAGTTATTGTCATAGTTAATAGCGTATGAACTTCTCCAGAACTTATCTTTGGTGGGAAGATGACAAGAAGCAAAAATTTCTTCCTAAAATAGCTTTGAGAAGTTGCTGTAACTGGCTAGATGACTGGCCTGAATCAACAAGTAATATTTGTGATATTAGAAAATAAAACCCCACCTTTCCACAAAACCTCTGGAAGGATACTTAAAATTTTTTTTAAATTTTCATGGGTACACAGTAGGTGTATATATTTAAAATGGAGTACATTAGAAGGATATTTTAAAATGTAATTCTTCTTTACTGCTATTTGTTTAGTTGAGAGGGTCCCTAAAAATCCCTGGGAAAAATGTTGCAATCTTGCCACTCAGAGTAATCTTCCCCAGATTTACCACTTTCATTAGTGGTGATATCTTCATTGATATCCAGAAACTAAAAGAATTGAAAGAGAAGTCTTCATAATGTAGCATTCTTCACTGAAGTACGAATTCTGTTCAGGCAAGCCAGATGTTAAAAATCTTTGCTTTTCCCAAGCATCTCTTTGGCAGGATCGAAGAAAAAATAACTGAATATAATTTTTATCACTGTGCCATTAAGATAGTGTCTGCTTTTAAAATAGGAGTTTGGGAAAATGTGCTTTTCAAATTCAACTTTGGCTTCAATATCCCGGGCTGAGGGGCCAAGAGGATGGTAGGAATTGCTGTGTGTCAAATCCTCTGTACTTTGTATTCTGTTTTGATGTAAGGAATCATTAGGTATGGTCCTGCATGTTGAGGGGAAAATTAACCTACTGTGTCCGATCGCGGCAAGGCTCCAAGCATCAGCTCACTGCTCTCCCAGCTCCCAAACTCTCATCAATTACCCTGCTCACTCATTTCAGCAGCACCCAGAAGCTGGAAGGTGTTAGGACAAATGGCAGAAAGAACAAAAGCACTGTAAGTGGAAAGCGTGACAGATATTTTACTTCTTATAAGCATTTTACATTAGACATTAAAATTAAAAAAAAAATCCCTGAGGACTTGTCTGGATCGTGAAGCAGCTAGATGTATCAATCCATCCCTGCAGACTTCCTTCTTGTATCAATATAAAAAAACTCTGCATCTCACAAGCTTCCGACTAAAAATCAAGGTCACGTGTGCATTGAATGCCTAAATTACTATGGCTTAAGTTCCTAGCAGGTTGATTTTGAAACATTATCCCCCCTCGATTGAAGTTCAGTCCAGAGTTTTGTGCCATGTCCTAGAAATTAGCTGCAATCAAGTTTATGGGGATTAGATTTAAGAATGAGGAACTCACACTTTGGCCCAAGGGCGAGTCAGTGAGTGCACATCTCAGGTTGGGTGTACTTCATCTTTTTTCTGTGAAGTAAATTGGTGCATCCAAAGATGACAGATCATCCTCCTGTCATCTTTGGATGCACCAATTTCTGAGTCCTGTCCCAAACCCTCCCCTTTCAGATAGGTAAGCACTTTTCTAACCCTTGCGATCTCTCCTCTCACCGCCATTCTCTTCCACTAGATTTTCAGCCAATGACTGTCCTCTTCGGTTTGGCTGAATTAAAATGTCTAGCCAATTTTAAGGAAGCTTCCATGTCTATGTTCACAGTTCATGAAATTTTAACAACTCACAGTGCTATCCAAAGGAAATAGAATGTGAACCACAAATATATATCACCTATGTAATTTTACATTTTCATATAGTCACATTAAAAAACTAAGATGAAGGCTGGGTGGGGTGGTTATGGCCTGTAATCCCAGCACTTTGGGAGGCCGAGGCGGGTGGATCACCTGAGGCAGGAGTTCGAGACCAGCTGGCCAACATTGTGAAACCCCGTCTCTACTAAAAATACAAAAATTAGCCAGGTGTGATGGTGCGTGCTTGTAATCCAGCTACTCAGGAGGCTAAGGCAGGAGAATTGCTTGAACCCGGGTGGCAGAGGTTGCAATGAGCCAAGATCGCACCATTGCACACTCCAGCCTGGGCAACAGAGCAAGACTCCATCTTAAAAAAAAAAAAGTAAGATGAAACAGGTACAATTAATTTTGATAATATATTTTTGTTTAATCCAAATACATCCAAAATCTTATTTCAGCACTTAGCCCAATATAAACATTATTAACAAGGATAAGTTTCCCAGGAAGATTAATCAGATAGCTAGTAGTCTGAGTTTCAGAAGGTCATGATTTTCTCTCTCATTGCTTTAAAATATTTTTAAACATTTATTAGGTTTGCTTTGAGAAGACAGAGAGAAAAAGAGTGGCAAAGAGCTCTTTCAGTCCTTATCCTCTTTTTAAAGTCTTTTTAAGGCATTTGGACGTTTTCTCATGATGCATTTACAAAAATTCTGGCATAAATGCCTGTCTAAATAAAAATGTCCCCTAGAAAATGTGGTCAACAGCTTTAACTGACTTGTCTCCATAAATCCTCTTGGATTCTTTCCCAAGAAACAAGGTTTACTACTGTGGTAATCTTTTCAGTGTAAGACAGCCCACAGTTTCATCCCTAAGAAACTTAAGAACGAATAATCTAGAGGCAGAGCTACTCTAAGGGTATGCAAGGCCCAGGCAAATATTTGTTGTGTGGACCCTGTTTATCTAAATAATTTGAGTCACTCAAAATGAGCACGTCAGCACCATTCTGTAGGCATACTCTCCCATGATCTCAGGAGAGAAACATTTTTGCCAGTGGTGGGGGCACTCTACTGGCCAGGCTCCTGGAACCAGTCTACCCTCCTGGAACCAAGGCCCTGGGATGACCCTGTACATTTGAGTCCTCGAGCTCCTGGAGGCATCTGGTTGTGCCCCATGCAGGGTAGAGTGTTGAGGAGGGAAGAAATAGAGGTTCTACCCTGGGTTCCAGTGCCACACCCAGAAGGCCCTGCCATCCCCAGTTGGTCACAGGCACTGGAAAAGATTGGAAATTTTGAGAAAGGCACTCCCAAGTACAGGGTCCTACTTGTCTAGGTCTAAGTGACTAGTATGCTAACTGCTATGGGACCTAGTTAAATAAGTGCACATGCATATGGACAAAATTTAAAAAGGAAAAAAAAAGGTGCTTGGAGAAACAAAAGGAGGACTTGCAGCAGTTACACTGCAGATCCCACTTTAGAAGGAAATCTTTGGTTTTTTACTATGCTTTGTTCAACCCAATACCATTTCTCATGTGCCATGAGCTGGGTATTATACAGTACATGCTTGATGAGCAGTGGTGAATAAGCGTGCCCTCAAGATACTCTAGTGCTGTGTTTCTCAAGTCCAGGTGTCCATTAGAATCACGTTGGAGAGCTTTTAAAACACTGTTGTTCTCAAGCTCCACCCCAAACCAATTTATTCAAATTTCCTGGGGTTGGGGCCCAGACATCAGAATGTTTTAAAATTCTCCAGGTTATTTTAATGTTCAGCCAGGCTTGAGAAGTCCTGGTCTAGTGGATGACTAGTCCTGGTCTCTCTCCTGCCTCTGTTTTCCGTGGCCTCTGATCTAACCCAGCAGATGCTGAATCCCTTTAAGAATTTAGACTGGCTCAGGCTACTCTCTTTGGGTCCCCTCCCTTTGTATGGGAGCTCTGTTTTCACTCTATTAAATCTTGAAACTGCACACTCTTCTAGTCTGTGTTTGTTACGGCTCGAGCTGAGCTTTTGCTCGCCGTCCACCACTGCTGTTTGCCGCCATCGCAGACCCACCGCTGACTTCCATCCCTCTAGATCCAGCAGGGTGTCCGCTGTGCTCCTGATCCAATGAGGCACCCATTGCCGCTCCCAATTGGGCTAAAGGCCTGTCATTGTTCCTGCATGGCTAAGTGCCCGGGTTTGTCTTAATAGAGCTGAACACTAGTCACTGGGTTCCATGGTTCTCTTCTGTGACCCACAGTTTCTAATAGAGCTATAACACTCACTGCATGGCCCAAGATTCCATTCCTTGGAATCCGTGAGGCCAAGAACTCCAGATCAGAGAGCACAAGGCTTTCCACCATCTTGGAAGTGGCCCACCACCATATTGGAAGCAGCCCGCCATCATCTTGGGAGCTCTGGGAGCAAGGACCCCCACCCGGTAACATTTGGTGACCCAGATGGGACCTCCAAAGTGATGGGAAGTGTTCCCCCCAAGGCAAAAACACCCCTAAGATGTATTCTGGAGAACTGGGACCAATTTGACCCTCAGACGCTAAGAAAGAAACTACTTATATTCTTCTGCAGTACCGCCAGGCCACGATATCCTCTTCAAGGGGGAGAAACCTGGCCTCCTGACAGAAGAATAAATTATAACACCATCTTACAGCTATACCTTTTTTGTAGAAAAGAAGGCAAATGGAGTGAAGTGCCGTATGTACAAACTTTCTTTTCATTAAGAGACAACTCGCAATTATGTAAAAAGTGTGATTTATGCCCTACAGAAAGCCCTCAGAGTCTACCTCCCTTCTCCAGCATCCCCCTGACTCCTTCCCCAACTAATAAGGACCCCCCTTCAACCCAAATGGTCCAAAAGGAGATAGACAAAGGGGTAAACAATGAAACAAAGAGTGCCAATATTCCCCGATTATGCCCCCTCCAAGCTGTGGGAGGAGGAGAATTCAGCCCAGCCAGAGTGCACGTACCTTTTTCTCTCTCAGACTTGAAGCAAATTAAAATAGACCCAGGTAAATTCTCAGATAACCCTGATGGCTATACTGATATTTTACAAGGGTTAGGACAATCCTTTGATCTGACATGGAGATATAATGTTACTGCTAGATCAGACACTAACCCCAAATGAGAGAAGTGCCACCATAACTGCAGCTCGAGAGTTTGGCGATCTCTGGTATCTCAGTCAGGTCAATGATAGGATGACAACAGAGGAAAGAAAATGATTCTTCACAGGCCAGCAGGCAGTTCCCAGTGTAGACCCTCATTGGGACACAGAATCAGAACATGGAGATTGGTGCCTCAGACATTTGCTAACTTGCATGCTAGAAGGACTAAGGAAAACTAGGAAGAAGTCTGTAAATTATTCAATGATGTCCACTATAACACAGGGAAAGGAAGAAAATCCTACTGCCTTTCTGGAGAGACTAAGGGAGGCATTGAGGAAGCATACCTCTCTGTCACCTGACTCTATTGAAGGCCAACTAATCTTAAAGGATAAGTTTATCACTCAGTCAGCTGCAGACATTAGAAAAAAACTTCAAAAGTCCGACTTAGGCCCAGAGCAAAACTTAGAAACCCTATTGAACTTGGCAACCTCGGTTTTTTATCATAGAGATCAGGAGGAGCAGGCGGAACGGGACAAACGAGATTGAAAAAAAGGCCACTGCTTTAGTCATGGCACTCAGAGAAGTAGACTTTGGAGTCTCTGGAAAATGGAAAAGCTGGGCAAATCAAATACCTAATAGGGCTTGCTTCCAGTGCGGTCTACAAGGACACTTTAAAAAAGATTGTCCAAATAGAAATAAGCCGCCCCCTCCTCCATGCCCCTTATGTCAAGGGAATCACTGGAAGGCCCACTGCCCCAGGGGATGAAGGTCCTGAGTCAGAAGCTACTAACCAGATGATCCAGCAGCAGGACTGAGGGTGCCCGGGGCAAGCGCCAGCCCATGCCATCACCCTCACAGAGCCCCGGGTATGCTTGAACATTGAGTGCCAGGAGGTTAACCATCTCCTGGACACTGGCACGGCCTTCTCAGTCTTACTCTTCTGTCCCAGACAACTGTCCTCCAGATCTGTCACTATCCGAGGGGTCCTAGGAGAGCCAGTCACTAGATACTTCTCCCAGCCACTAAGTTGTGACTGGGGAACTTTACTCTTCTCACATGCTTTTCTAATTATGTCTGAAAGCCCCACTCCTTTGTTAGGGAGAGACATTCTAGCAAAAGAAGGGGCCATTATACACCTGAACATAGGAGAAGGAACACCCGTTTGTTGTCCCTTGCTTGAGGAGGAATTAATTCTTCTGAAGTCTGGGCAACAGAAGGACAATATGGATAAGCAAAGAATGCCCATCCTGTTCAAGTTAAACTAAAAGATTCTGCCTCCTTTCCCTACCAAAGGCAGTACCCCCTTAGACCTGAGGCCCAACAAGGACTCCAAAAGATTGTTAAGGACCTAGAAGCCCAAGGCCTAGTCTTTATATGTCACAGAAAAAACAGGAATAGCTCTAGAAGTGCTTACACAGGTCCAAGGGATAAGCTTGCAACCCGTGGCATACCTGAGTAAGGAAATTGATGTAGTGGCAAAGGGTTGGCCTCATTGTTTACGGGTAGTGGCAGCAGTAGCAGTCTTAGTATCTGAAGCAGTTAAAATAATACAGGGAAGAGATCTTACTGTGTGGACATCTCATGATGTGAATGGCATACTCACTGTTAAAGGAGACTAGTGGCTGTCAGATAACCGGTTACTTAAATATCAGGCTCTATTACTTGAAGGGCCAGTGCTGCGACTGTGCACTTGTGCAACTCTTAACCCAGCCACATTTCTTCCAGACAATGAAGAAAAGATAGAACATAACTGTCAACAAGTAATCGCTCAAACCTACGCCGCTTGAGGAGACCTTCTAGAGGTTCCCTTGACTGATCCCAACCTCAACTTGTATACTGATGGAAGTTCCTTTGTACAAAAAGGACTTTGAAAAGCGGGGTATGCAGTGGTCAGTGTTAATGAAATACTTGAAAGTAATCCCCGCACTCCAGGAACTAGAGCTCAGCTGGCAGAACTAATAGCCCTCACTTGGGCACTAGAATTAGGAGAAGGAAAAAGGGTAAATAGATATACAGACTCTAAGTATGTTTACCTAGTCCTCCATGCCCACGCAGCAATATGGAGAGAAAGGGAATTCCTAACTTCCGAGGGAACACCTATCAAGCATCAGGAAGCCATTAGGAGATTATTATTGGCTGTACAGAAACCTAAAGAGGTGGCAGTCTTACACTACCAGGGTCATCAGAAAGGAAAGGAAAGGGAAATAGAAGGGAACCGCCAAGCAGATATTGAAGCCAAAAGAGCCGCAAGACAAGACCCTCCATTAGAAATGCTTATAGAAGGACCCCTAGTATGGGGTAACCCCCTCCAGGAAACCAAGCCCCAGTACTCAGCAGGAGAAATAGAATGGAGAACCTGACAAGGACATAGTTTCCTACCCTCAGGATGGCTAGCAACCAAAGGAGGAAAAGTACTTTTGCCTGCAGCTAAGCAATGGAAATTACTTAAAACCCTTCACCAAACCTTTCACTTAGACATTGATAGCACCCATCAGATGGCCAAATTATTATTTACTGGACCGGGCCTTTTCAAAACTATCAAGCAGATAGTCAGGGCCTGTGAAGTGTGCCAAGGAAATAATCCCCTGCACTGCAGGCCATACATTTCAATCCCTGTATCTTAAACCTCCTTGTTAAGTTTGTCTCTTCCAGAATCAAAGCTGTAAAACTACAAATGTTCTTCAAATGGAGCCCCAGATATAGCCCATGACTAAGATCTACCGTGGACCCCTGGACCGGCCTGCTAGCCCATGCTCCGATGTTAATGACATTGAAGGCACTCCTCTCGAGGAAATCTCAACTGCACGACCCCTACCATGCCCCAATTCAGCAGGAATCAGTTAGAGCAGTCGTCGGCCAACCTCCCCAACTTGGGTTTTCCTGTTGAAAGGGGGGACTGAGAGACAGGACTAGCTGGATTTCCTAGGCTGACTAAGAATCCCTAAGCCTAGCTGGGAAGGTGACTGCACACATTTAAACACGGGGCTTGCAACTTAGCTCACACCCAACCAATCAGGTAGTAAAGAGAGCTCACTAAATTGCTAATTAGGCAAAAACAGGAGGTAAAGAAATAGCCAATCATCTATCACCTGAGAGCACAGTGGGAGGGACAATGATCGGGATATAACCCAGGCATTCGAGCCGGCAATGGCTACCCTCTTTGGGTCCCCTCCCTTTGTGTGGGAACTCTGTTTTCACTCTATTAAATCTTGCAACTACCAAAAAAAAAAAAAAAAAAAAAAAAGAATTTAGGCTGGCTCTGTTATTGGGCTGTTTGCTTGGTCACTTCTTTCTGTTACTGGAGGTGGACAAGGTCTCTCCTGTGCCATTAATGAAACCGTCCAAAGACTGTTCACCAGCTGACTGTGGCAGACTAAGCCTGACATCACATCAGGTCACTGAGGTAATCACTTCTTTCATGATTCTTTTTGGCCCAGAGGCTAGAACCAGGTTGACTCCAGTCTCCATGAATCAGCTTCCCAAACCATACACAGACTTTTTTGGAACGTGATAGCTCACCTGAAACAACCATGAAACCAAATTTTTGCCATGTTCTACTAAACAATATGGGTGCCTTAATTTTCTGTCAGCCTTGGGAATTTAAGTAAATAGGACTCTTTAAAATATAAAATACCTGCCTAATTCTAAACTCGAAATGACGTTTAAAAAGTTTGTTTCAAGTGGGCTTCAAAAGAGGAAAAATATATTTTTACTTAATAGTTTTTAGACAGTTCCCACTTATGTACACAACTCTATTTCATAATTTTAATTCCTTTTCCTAAAAAGGTTTTTTTCTCATATCAAGCCTGACTGATGCTCTGCAATGCAATGCACATAATATTGTTTGTTATCTTCCAGGTTTGTAATTTTCTGGGGCTGCCAAATGCTGACTAAATTATTTGTAGTAGTCAGTTCCCAGTGGGGTTTCTCCTTTTGAATTCAGACGGGACAGCTATCTCTATATTTTCATTGTATTTGTGTACCATCTTTTATGCTTTGTGTGATTTTAAACAGTATTTTGTCTAGAATTGTATAAACCATAAAAATGACAAAATTTTAAACATGCACTTAGTAACCCACAAAAAGTCAGCATAAAAGAAAGCAAAAATACCTGTATTTTTGGAGGAGAAGCAATTCTTTTTATATTCTTCTCTTTCTTTTTTTCTATTTTTTTGGATGGGAAGAGTGTAGGTGGTTTCTTATGAAGCCCTTTCTCATGCAACTGGAAAGCTCACCCAGCTGAAAGGCTGGCTGTCTCTCAGTCACAAAGCTGAAAAAGTTTCCTAAGATTGAGAGAAAATGGGAATGTGACGAAAGTCAAGAAAAATAAAGTCCACTTGTTTCTTGCTTGATGTTTATGCAGGTTTTAAAAAGATGACATTAGAGCAAAATTCTACAAGGAGTTCTGGGCTTTGCTGTTGATGTAAATTTCAGCAGTTTGGCTCAGACAGGGTCTTAAGTGTGGTTTCATGAATTTGTTCTTCCAGTGAAACTCACTGACCACCTCTGTGCCAGTCTCTGCTCCACACTTAGGACTTAATGTTAAATTGGACAAGGTCCTTGCCCTCAGCGAGTCTTCCTGTCATCTTGCAGAGGTGCCTATAATCTACAGGCCTCAAATTACGTGGATGAGAAACTGTATTTTACCAGTTTTCCCTGGAATCTTCACTGCATGGAGAGTTGACTTATCCCAAACAAAATCCCAACAGACTAATTATAAATCAGAATATGTGACAGCTGGTACAAACCCTTTCACAACTCATTTCCTACTTACCTCCCAGGCCAATTCCACTTACCCTGATCTAGTGTCCCACTTCCATCATGGTTCCTCCCCAGATCCCTGGGGAGAATATGTATATATATATATATATATATATACACACACACACACACACACATATATATATGTTCTAAAATATAGACAGACAGACAGTTAGATAGATAGATAGATAGATAGATAGATAGATAGATAGATAGATATTTAAGTCAGTACTTGCTATGCATGGAAAAAGAAGCTAATATCTAAACATCCAAATGACCTGGGCCTAGCATTGAGCTAGGTGTGGTTATCTCATTTAATGCAGACTATATAACAACTATAAGGTAAGTATTTTTATGCTCATTTCATGTAATGTGGAAACAGAAGCCTGTAGATGGTAAGTTGCCCAAAGTCATAGAGCTGGCAAAGGGTGAAGCTCAGATTCCAGTAGGTTTGTCTGATTTCAGAGGCCTTCCAATTTCATGATCATAATCTCATTATTAAGATCATCTTTCCCTCTTAGGTCAGTAGCAGTTAATTCTTTCTACTTATTCCAGGTGTCAGCTACTTACTTAAGGTCATCTAATTTACCTGTCCCAAACAATTTTTCAAAAAAAAAGTCAAATGCATTTCTTCCATTTGGTTTCTTAACCATGGAAACAGCAGACATTTTCCCAACTTGGGGCATAATTTCCAGGATCCAAACATACCACAAGTTGGTTATTTCGTCATGGTCCCATTGAGCAAAAAAAGGAAAAAGAAACCATAATATTTTTTCCTTTTTTCCCTTCCTCCTTCCTTGCCTCCTTTCTTCTATTCTTTCTTGTTTCATTTCCTTTCTTCCTTCTATTCCTGGTTTACTAAGCACCATGTACTAGGCAAAGTGTACTCATATCTTGGTGTAAAAAAACAAATGCAAACATATATTTATCAGGAAATAGGATATGTATAATAATAGAAATACACTCAAAATATAGTTCCAGCCTAGATGAGGATGTGATTAACTCCATTCTGGAGAACATGGAGCCAGAAAAATTTTCACAGAGAAGATGCTTGATCTAAACATTGAAGGATGAGTAAGCAAGAGAAAGGGTGGTTTAGGAAAAGAGGACAGAGTATAAAAAGCTCGGGGACATCTCTGGTGGCTACAGATTCCTATATTAGTGACCACTATTACAATATCAGAAGAAGAAAGAGGATATAGAAAGGTTAGAGCTGAGCAAATATTGTATTGCTGTTGTCAAACACTGTATTGCTAATGGCAAAGTATCCAAAACCAAGTATCCTGCTGCTCTCAGCACTGTTACAGTGAAAGGTGAGGCAGCAGCAGGAATGGCAGCAACCCAGTCCATGTTGCTGGAATGGCTTTTCTTTCCTGGAAATTATGATATGAAGTGCTTAATTTTTATCAGAATAATTTCTGTTTGTTATAAAAAAGTCAGTCGACATGGTGCAAATTAGAGCAAGGCTGTATTTCAGAGCACTTATTTTCTGGCAAATATTTGTTTATATAGCTGACATTTCAAAATAAAATCTAAAAGTTACTTTTATGTCAGCATTATCACTCGTGTCATAACTTTATATTTTATGGCCAAAACAAGTAGGTCTCTATTTGCTGTAAATCAACTTAGGTAGGCAAGCTATGAAAATTACAGTAAATGACTATACATCCAGAACATAATATATTGTATTTTCTTTAAGCCATAGTAATTTAAATTTTCTGGTAATGGTAGACTAACTTGTTCCAGGCCAGTTTTTTCACTGAGAGTAATTACGAAGTTCAACAAAATATAAGACATCTGTTGGAAGGGAATAGAGAGCTACCAAAGTAACAAGGACTTGGGAGGACAAAAATCTCAGAGAGAAGGCAAGGCCAAAGGAATGACCCCAACATTCAGTGTAGCTAAGTGGTGGACAAGAGGTTGAGAGCTGAGCAAATTCTAGGGACATGGTCTGTAGGGATCACCTAAGAGGATCCCTTGATTTTGGCTGATACCACCAAAGGTCTTAACTCTAAAAGTAGAGTTGAACTGGAAATAGACTAACACTCACAAAGATAGTGCTCAGATCATTTCAATTCTTGGTATAAATAAATAATCTGCATACCAAGAAACAAGATGATCTGGCCAAAAAATAAAAAATAAAAAAATCCCAGGAAGAAATGGACAATGGAAACAGCCCCACATGGATCAACATATTGCTGCTGGGAGGCAGAGCTAGATGGTGGAAGAGAAGACTCCACCAATTGTGCCTCCCTGCAACACCAATTTAACAACTATCTACACACAAAAAATCACCTTTATAAGAACCAAAAATCAGGTGAGCACTCAATACCTGGTCTGGTTTTGGCTTATCACTGAAGGAGGCACTGAAGAAGTAGGACAGTCTTGAATCACCAATGCAACCCCTCCTCCATCCCCTGGCAGTGATGGTGTGGTGCAAAGAGCATTTCTGTGCTTTGGAGAGAGGGAGAGCCAGCAATTGTGAGGCATTGAACTCGGTGTGCTTTCCTGTTATAGCAGAAAGGAAAACTGGACCGCACTCAGCTGACACCTGCCTACAGAGGGAGCATTTAAACCAGCCCTAGCCAGAGGGGAACCACTGATCCCAATGGTCAGAATTTGAGTTCCCGAGAGGCTTGCCACTGCAGGTTGAAGTGCTATGGGGCTCTAAATAAACTCAAAAGGCAGTCTAGGACACAAGCACTGTAACTCCTAGGCAAGTCCCAGTGCTGAACTGGGCCCAAAGCCAGAGGACTTGGTTGGGTGCAGAGGACATGTGACCTATTGAGACACCAGCTGGGGTAGCTAAGGGAGTGCTGGCATCAACCCTTCCCTAACCTAACCCCAGGCTTCACAATTCATGGTCCAAAAGAGATCTCTCCCTCCCCTTTAGGAGTGGAGAGGGTAGAGTGGGAAGCGCATAGTCTTGCCTCCTGGATACCACCTCAGTCACAGCAGGACAGGGACAGGACAGCCCTCAGAGTTGTGAGGCCCCCATTCCAAGTCCTAGTTCCTGGATGACTTTCCTAGACACACCCTTGGGCCAGAAGGGAACCTGCTGCCTTTAAGGGAAGGACCCAGTCCTGGTAACATTCATCACCTGCTAACTAAAGAGCCTTTGGGCCCTGAATAACCAGCAGCGATACCCAGATACTACATCAAGGGCCTTGGGTGAGACTCAGACTTATTGGCTTCAGGTGAGACTTGGCACATTCCCATCTGTGGTGGTTACAGGGCAAGACTCCTGCTTGAGAAAAGCAGAGGGAAAAGTAGAGAGGACTCTGTCATGCACCTTAGAGACCAGCTTGGTACCTAAGGTGACAGACAAGTGGGCTTTTGGGGACCCTGATTTCAGGATTTGGCCCTTGGACAGCATTTATGGACCAAGCCCCAGGGCCTTGAGGGGACACAGGCAGCAGCCAGGAAGTGGTTAAAGCAGGCCTTGGGTGAGACCCAGTACTGTGCTGGCTTCAGGTCTCGCCCTGTGGTGGTGGCCATAGGGGTGCTTGTGTCACTCCACCCCCAGCTCCAGGTGGCTCAGAACAGAGAAAGACTCTGTTTGTTTGGGAGAAAGTACGGGAAGAGAATGAGAGTCTCTGCCTTGTAATCCAGACAATTCTCCCAGATCTTGTCCAAAATCATCAAGACAATAGCTGTATGAGTCTGCAGGACCACAGCATTACTAGGTTTGGAGTGCCCCCTAAAACAGATACAGTTTAGATCACAACACCCAAGTACTTTCAAGTATCTAGAAAGCCCTCCCAAGAAGGATGGGTACACACAAGCCCAGACTGAAAAAACTACAATAAATACCTAACCCTTCAATGCCCAGACACAGATTAACATCTACAAGTATCAAGACAATCCCAGAAATCATGACTTCATCAAGTAAACTAAATAAAGCACCAAGAACCAATCCTGGAGAAAAAGAGATATCTGACCTTTCAGACAGAGAATTCAAAATAGCTGTCTTGATGAAACTCAAAGAAGTTCAAGATAATGCAGGGAAGGAATTCCAAATTATATTAAAGAAATTTAACAAAGAGATTGAAATAATTAAAAAAGAATGAAGCAGAAGTCCTGGAGCTGAAAAATGAAACCGGCATACTGAAGAATGTATCAGAGCCTTTTAATAGCAGAATTGATCAAGAAGAAAGAATTAGCAAACTTGAAGATAGGCAATTTGAAAATACACAGTCAGAGAAAACAAAAGAAAAAAGAATTTAAAAAAATGAAGCACACCTATAGGATCTAGAAAAAAGCTGCGAAAGGGCAAATCTAAGACTTATTGCCCTTAAAGCAGAGGTACAGAAAGAGATGGGGGTAGAAAGTTTATTCAAAGGTATAATATCAGAGAACTTCCCAAACCTAGAGAAAGATATCAATATCTGAGTACAAGAAGGCTATAGAACACCAACTCTGTCATGCACCTTAGAGACCAAGCAATTTAACCCAAAGAAGACTACCTCAAGGCATTTAATAATCAAACTTCCAAAGTTCAAGAATAAAGAAAGGATCCTAAAAATAGCAAGAAGAAAGAAACAAATAACATACAACAGAGCTCCAATACATCTGGCTTTTCAGCAGAAACCCTTTAGGCCAGGAAAGAGTGGGAAGAAATATTTAAAGTGCTGAAGGAAAAAAAACTTTTTCCCTAGAATAGTATATCTGGTGAAAATATCCTTCAAACATGAAGGAGAAATAAAGTATTTCCCAGACAAACAAAAGCTGAGGGTTTTTATCATTACCAGACCTATCCTATAAGAAATGCTAAAAGGAGTATTTCAATCAGAAAGAAAAGGACATTAGTGAGCAACAAGTAATCACCTGCAAGTACAAAACTCACTTGGTAGTAGTAAGTACACTGAAAAACACAGAATACTGTAACACTGTAACTGTGGCATGTAAACTACTCTTATCCTAAGTAGAAACACTAAATGATGAACTGGCAAATCAATAACTACAACAACTTTTAAGACACAGTACAATAAGATAGCAATAGAAACAACAAAAAGTTAAAAAACAGGGAGACAGAGTTAAAGCATAGAGTTTTCATTAGTTTTCTTTTTGCTTATTTGTTTGTTATGCAAACAGTATTAAGTTGTTATAAGCTTAAAATAATGGGTTATAATATAGTATTTGCAAGCCTCAAGATAACCTCAAACCAAAAAACATACAATACATACACAAAAAATAAAAAGTAAGAAACTAAATCATTTCACCAGAGAAAAATCACCTTCACTAAAAGGAAGACACTAAGCGAAGAAAAAAGGCAGGTAAGACCACAAAAGAACCAGAAAACAAATAACAAAATGGCAGGAGTAAGTTCTTACGTCTGAATAATAACATTGAAAGTAAATGGACTAACCTCTCCAATCAAAAGACATAGGGTGGTTGAATGGATGCAAAAACAAGACCCAATGATCTGTTGCTACAAGAAACATATTTCCTCTATAAAGCCACACACAGAATGAAAATAAAAGGGATGGAAAAACATATTCATGTCCATGGAAACTAAAAAAGAGCAGGAGTTGCTATACTTACGTCAGACAGAATAGATTTCAGAGAAAAACTTTAAGAAAAGACAAAGACAGTCACTATATAATGATAAAGGGGTCAATTCAGCAAGAGGACATAACAACTTTATGTATGTACCCAACACTGGAGCACCCAGGTATATCAAGCAAATATCATTAGAGCTAAAGAGAGAGAGAGAGAGACTATAATACAATAATAGCTGGAGACTTCAACACCCCACTTTCAGCATTAGACAGATCTTCAGCCAGAAAATCAACCAAGAAACATTGGATTTACTCTGCACTATAGACCAAATGGATCTAACAAGTATTTAGAGAGCATTTCATCCAAGAACTACAAAATACACATTATTTTCCTTAGCACATAGATCATTCTCAAGGACAGACCATATGTTAGGTCACAGAACAAGTCTTAAAACATTCCAGAAAATTGAAATTATATGAAACATCTTTTCTGACTACAATGAAATAAAACTAGAAATCAATAACAAGAGGAATTTTGGAAACTATACAGATGAATGGAAATTGAACAATATGCTTCTGAATAACCAGTGGGTTAATGAAGAAATTAAAAAGAAAATTGAAAATTTTCATGGAAACACAACATACCAAAACATACGGGATACAGCAAAAGCAGTACTAAGAGGGAAGTTTATAGCTGTAAGTGCCAACATCAAAAGAGAAGAAAAATTTCAAATAAACAATCTAATGGTGCATTTTGAAGAACTAGAAATGCAGGAGCAATCAAACTCAAAATTAGTGAAAGAAAGAAAGAAAGTTCAGAGCAGAAACAAATGAAATATAGAAAACAATATAAAAGATCAATGAAACAAAAAGTTGTTTTTTTGAAAAGTCAAAGAAAATTGACAAAATTTAGCCAGACTAAGAGAAAAAGTGAGAAGATTCAAATAAATAAAATCAGGGATGAGAAAGGAGACATTACAGCTGATACTGCAGAAATTCAAAGGCTCATTAGTGGCTTCTAAGAGCAATTATATGCCAATAAATTGGAAAACTGACAAATTCCTAGATACATACAACATACCAAAAATGAACCAAGAATCAACCCAAAACGTGAACAGACCAATAATAAGTAATAAGATAGAAGCTGTAATAAAAAGTCTCCTAGTAAAGAAAAGCCTGGGACCTGATGGTGTTGCTGCTGAATTCTACCAAACATTTAACCCCTTTAATGTTTAGAAAAAAAAAAACACAGCTCGCTGCCAACACTAATTTAATTTTACATAAATACACTCTTTGAGGCTGAAGCAAATCTGACTGATTTTCAATATGAAAGCTTTTGTTTGTCTGGGAAAGACTTTATTTCTCCTTCATGTTTGAAGGATATTTTCACCAGATACACTATTCTAGGGTAAAAGTTTTTTTCCTTCAGCACTTTAAATATTTCTTCCCGCTCTTTCCTGGCCTAAAGGGTTTCTGCTGAAAAGCCAGATGTATTGGAGCTCTATTGTATGTTATTTGTTTTTTCTTCTTGCTATTTTTAGGATCCTTTCTTTATTCTTGATCTTTGGAAGTTTGATTATCAAATGCCTTGAGGTAGTCTTCTTTGGGTTAAATTGCTTGGTCTCTAAGGTGCACGACAGGGTTGGTGTTCTATAGCCTTCTTGTACTCAGATATTGATATCTTTCTCTAGGTTTGGGAAGTTCTCTGATATTATACCTTTGAATAAACTTTCTACCCCCATCTCTTTCTGTACCTCTGCTTTAAGGGCAATAAGTCTTAGATTCACCCTTTCGAGGCTATTTTCTAGATCCTATAGGTGTGCTTCATTTTTATTTTCAATATGAAAATAAAATATGAAAACTGTTCTTGGAGTTATTTCTAAAGAGAACTAACATCAGGATCATCAGAATAATATATTTAGGAAAAATTGGATTCATCAAATCAATCTTCAGCCAAGTATTTGAGAACAATGTTAATGTCACACAGAGGAATGCTACATTTTCTAGGATATGACATTTCAGCGATTGAGAATTACTATATTTTGTGAATAAAAAATATCATTACTAAAAACAGAATGGCATAAATAGGGTGATGTCTTTTGTTTCCAAAGTAGGTATACTAAAGCAATATGAAAATCATAGTAAAAGTGAGATATTTCGTGGCAAAGTTATCTCGGGGTAAATGCTGCAGCCACAAGTGCTGCTGGCAAGTATTCTCAGGGAAAATGGGGAAAGGGTTAAAGAAGAACTAATAACAATCCTACTCAAACTATTCCGAAAAATAGAGAAGGAGGGAATATTTTCAAACTCATTCTAGGAGGCCAGTATTACACTGATACCAAAACAAGACAAAGACACAACAACAACAAAAAGAAATCTATAGGCCAATATTTCCGATGCACACAAAAATCCTCAACAAATGCTAGCAAACTGTATTTGACAATACATTAAAAAGGTCATTCATCATGACCAAGTTGGATTTATCCCTGGAACACAAGGATGGTTCAACATACATAAATCAATCAATGGGATTCATCTTATCAATAGAATAAAGGACAAGAACCATATGATCATTTCAGTTAGTGCTGAAAAAGCATTTGATAAAATTTAACATCCCTTCATGATAAAAACCTTCAAAAAACTGGATATGGGAGAAACATACCTTAACATAATAAAAGCCATATACAACAGACCTACAGCTAATACCATACTTAATGGGGAAAAACTGAAAGCCTTTCCTCTAACATCTGGAACATGACAAGGATGCCCACTTTCACCACTGTTATTCAACACAGTACTGGAAGTCCTAGCTAGCACAATCAGAGGAGAGAAAGAAATAAAGGGCATCCAAATTGGAAAAAAAGAAGTCAAAATATCCTTGTTTGCAGGTGATATGATCTTACATTTAGAAAAACATAATGATGCCACCAAAAAACTATTAGAACTGATAGACAAATTTAGTAAAGTTGCAGGATACAAAAGCAACATATAAAAATCAGTAGCATTTTTATATGCCAACATTTAACAAACAGAAAAAGAAATCAAGCAAGTAATCCCATGTACAATAGCTACAATAAAATACCTAGGAATAAACTTAACCAAAGAAGTGAAAGATTTCTATAATCTAAACTATAAAACATTGCTGCAAGAAATTGAAGAGGACACCAAAAAATGGAAAGATATTCCATGTTCATGAACTGGAAGAATCAATATTGTTAAAATGCCTGCACTACCCAAAGCAATTTACAGATTCAATGCAATCTCTATCAAAATACCAATAACATTCATCACAGAAATAGAACAAATAAGCTTAAAATTTATATGGAACCCAAAAGACCCAAAGTTGCCAAAGCTATCCTAAGCAAAAAGAACAAAACTGGAGAGGAATCATATTACCTGACTTCAAATTATACTATACAGTTATAGTAACCAGAAGAGCACGGTACTAGCATAAAAACAGACACATAGATGAATGGAACAGAACAGAGAACCTAAAAGACAAAACCATCTACAGTGAACTTATTTTCAACAAAGGTGCCAAAAACATACACTGTGAAAAGAACAGTCTCTTCAATAAACAGTGTTGGGAAAACTGGATATCCCTATGCAGAAGAATGAAACTAGACCCCTATCCCTCGCCATATACAAGAATCAAATCAAAATAGATGAAAATCTTAAGTCTAAGCCTTCAAACTATGAAACTACTACAAGAAATTTTTGAGAAAAATCAACAGGGCATTGGCCTGGGCAAAAACTTCTTGAGTAATATCTGAAAAGCACAGGCAACCACAGCAAAAAATGGACTAATGGGATCACATCGAGTTAAAAAGCTTCTGCACAGCAAAGGATACAGTCAACAAAGGGAAGAGACAACTCACAGAATGGGAGAAAATATTGGCAAACTACCCATCTGACAAGGGATTAATAACCAGAATATATAAGGAACTCAAACAACTCTATATCAAAAAAAATAATAATCCAATCAAAAAATGGGCAAAAGATTTGAATAGACTTTTCTGAAGATATACAAACGGCAAACAGGCACATGAAAAGGAGTTAACATCATTGATTATCAGAGAAATGCAAATCAAAACTACAATAAGATATCTTCCCACCCTAGTTAAAATGGCTTATATCCAAAAGACAGGCAACAACAAATGCTGGTGAGGATGTGGAGAAAAGGGAACCCTCGTACACTGTCGGTGAGAATGTAAATTAGCATAACAACTAGGGAGAGCAGTTTGGAGTTCTTCAAAAAGCTAAAAAATAGAGCTACTATATGATCTAGCAATCCCACTGCTGGATATACACCCAAAAGAAAGGAAATCAGTATATTGAAGAGATATCTGCACTCCCATGTTTGTTGCAGCACTGTTCACAACAGCAAGATTTGGAAGCAACCTAAGTGTCCATCAACAGATGAATGGCTAAAGAAAATGTGGTACAGATACACAATAGAGTACTATTCAGCCATAGAAAAGAGTGAGATCCTGTCATTTGAAACAACATGGACAGAACTGGAGATCATCATATTAAATGCAATAAGCCAGGCACAGAAAGAAAACATTGAATGCTCTCACTTATTTGTGGGGTCTAAAAATCAAAACAATTGAACTCGCGGACATAGAGTTCATAGAGAAGAATGGTTACCAGAGGCTGGGAAAGGTAGTGGGAGTGGGTGTGGGAAGGAGAGTAAATGGTTAATGACTACAAAAAAATTAGAAAAAATAAATAAGACCTACTATTTGATAGCACGACAGGCTGTCTATAGTCAATAATTTAATTGTACATTTTTAAATAACAAAAAGAGACTAACTGGATCATTTGTAACACAAAGGATAAATGCTTCAGAGGATGAATACCCCATTCTCCATCGTGTAATTGTTATGCACTGCATGCCTGTATCAAGACATCTCATGTATCCCATAAATATATACACCTACTATGTACCTACAAAAATTAAGAATTAAAAGACATTGCTTGCTGGTACAAGAAACAGAAGTTAAAATAGCCATGATTCATATATTCAATAATTAGAAAATATGATAGGAAACTCCAGCAGATAAATTGTTTTATGGGAAACTGTAATAATAAAAAATCTGAAAATCTTCAGACTAAAATACAATAACTGAAACTCTGAGCTTAAAGAGAGGTTTAACAACAGGTTGCACAGAGTTGAATAGAGGTTTAGTGAATTGGAAGATGAGTCAGAAGAAAATATCCAGGCTGAAGGACAGAGAGAAGACAGAATGGAAATACAGAAACAAGTATAAGAGACATATAAGACATGATGTTAAAAATCCCACAAATGTAAAATAATTATCTGTTAGAAAAGAGAGAGAATAAGCTTAAGAAAATATTTGAAGTAAAAAATTTCCAGAATTAATAGAAGACATCATATCATTGGTTCAAGAAGTGCTATGAACCTCACACAGGAGAAATATGAAAAATAAACTGCACACACTAATTTTCATTTTGGTAAAACTGCTGTTAACTAAAGAAAATGAGAAAATCTGAAAAAGCAGCCAGAGAAAAATCACAGATTACTTTCAAAGGTGCAACAATATGACAGATGACTTCTTAGAAATAGCAGAAACCAAAAGCAATATAATGACATCTTCAAAGCTGTAAGAGAAAATAAGTACAATCAAGAATTCCATACCCAGCAAAAATTCTTTGAAAGTAAAAGTAAATAATTAGATTTTCATGAGAAAAAAAAAGTAGAATCTGTCATGGTCTTACCCCTTCTACAGGAAGTTTTAAGGAAAGTTCTTCAGGGAGAGAGAAAATTTTTCCAGTTGGAAGCATGAAGATAACAGGAGGAAATAAAGAGCAGCAGAAAGGGTAAATATGTAGACAAATCTAAATATACTGATACATAAAATCAATGTATTATAAAATAACAAATCACACATTGTAGGATTTAAACTATATCTGGTATTAAAACACATGGAAACACTAGCACAAAAGGCAGAAGGTGCCTACATGAAGTTAAAGTATTCCAAGGTTCTCATATTGTACAGGAAGTGATAAAGGATTAATTTATATCAGGCTTTAATAAGTCAAGGGTGTATGTTATAATCTTTAGAGTAACGACTGAAAGAATCATTTCTGAAAGCTAACTAACAAGGTAATAGGAAAAAGTGAATAATAAGCAATCATTAATCCAAAAGGGCAAGAAAGAAAAGAAAAAGGAACACAGAACGCGTTGGAGAAATAGAAAACAAATATTAAAATCATAGTTTTAAAAAATATATATACATGAATGACATGAAAATCTAGGACTAAATGCTCAAATGAAAAAGATTCTCAAACTAGGTTTTAAAAATAATTTGTACATTGCTTATAAGGAATATACCTGAAATATAATGATATCGATAAATTGAAAGCAAAAGTTTGTGGATAAAAGATATACCATGCACACCTTAACAAATACAAAATGGAGTTACATTGAAAGCAAATGAAGTAGAATCTTCTAAAACATTTCCAGAGGTTAGAAAAAGGACATTTCATTGTTAAAAGGGTTACTCCATGAGAAAACAATTGTAAATGCAAAAGCAATTAACAGAGCCTCAAAATATAGAAAGTAAAAATTAGGAGAAATGAAAAGAGAAAGAATAAAAAGGGTAACCATAAAGGAAATTTTAATATTTAATTTAAAGGGAACTCAAGAGGATATTTTAACATACTTATCTCAACAAATCATCTATGATTTGGTCTAGCTGACCAAAAATGTCAGTAAAGATATAGAAGATTTAAAAAATATGATTAACTGACTTGACCTAATGGACACATATAGAATGTATATAGAGCTAAACAACTCTAGGATACATTCTTTTCAAGTATATAGAGAACATTTGTCAAAACTGACCGTATGTTGAACTTAAAATACAGAAAAATTTCAAAGGATTAAAATAATGCAAAGGATATTCTCTGACCACAGAATCAATAGCACAAAGATAACTTGAAATTCTTTGCGTATTTGAAAATTAAGCAATACATTTCTCAATAAGCTATAAATCAAAGAAGATATCAGAATACTTTAACTCCTATAACGATGTGAAAGAAAACGAAGCTCTCAAATATTTTTATAACTAACAGTTTACCAAAATCCTGGGTATTCTTTCTTTAAGATAATGACTTTTGTGCCATCCTTCTCTTTCTATTCCTATTTCTACCACCAGCACATCTCACACTTATTAGTTATTGAGATATTGCTTTGTGCTAAACACTGTGTTATTTCATTTTATATTCACTACAGATCTATGAGGGAATAGATCTGAATATTCAGGGAATATTCATCCCTGTTTTGAAAATGATGAAACAGGCTCAGAGAGATTAAATAACTTCCCCAAGGACTTAAGTCCAAAAGCACCAAAGCTTGAATTTGAACCTACTGTCAGACCCAAAGACTATAGCTACATGCAGGTAGGATCTATATCTGTATTACTACTGAATCTCCAGTACTTAGTTCAATGTCTTAAATACAGCAAATGCTTGCCTCAGAATGATTTTGACTGCAAGTAACAGGATATCTTACAATAAGTGTTTATGATCTCACATTACATTTCCAGAGGTAAGTGACTTCAAGATGGTTTTAGTGGTTTAACATTCTCACGAATAACTAGAAAGAAACTACCCATCATTCTGCCTCAGTGTCCTCAGCACATATCTCTCATAACGTTGCGTGATGGCTACACCATCTGAAGCATCACATTCTCACACAATCTCATTTGAAGACTAGACAAATTTTGGGTGAAATCCTTCCCATATGTTTTCCTTCTTCTTCTTTTTCTTTTTCTTTATATCATGGAAAAAATATTTCCCTCAATATCCCCAGCAGTCTTCCCTTGTATTTCATTGACAAATTCAATCTTATGGCCTCCCCTAAACCAAACACTGGCAAAGGCAAATGGAATTATAATTATTGGCTTTGGCTAAGGTACCTTCCTTGGCGGCTATTTCCACTCAACATCTGAAAAAAACAGGGGTTCTCTTGAGGAAGAGGACGTGGCTGTTGGATAGCCATCTATAGTGTCTATCATGGTGCTCAATAAATTCTTATTGAATAAGCATAGAAGTCTTCACCACTGAGCTACACTGCATTCTGGAATAACAGAAAGGATAGCTGGCCTAATCTCCCTGACACACCAGAGCTTATACAGCAATAGGCAAGCTCAGGCCAGAAAGAATTCCAATAGAAAGTTCAGCTTAGCAGAACTGCACCTGGCAGATGTCTTAATTCAGAGGTCAAATCCAGACAAGGGTAAGAGGGTGCATGCTGTGCTCCATTCTCAGAAAACTGCTTGTCATCTGCAGACTGCCTCATTCTCTTTCACAGCTTTGCCCAGAATGTCTCTATCCCTTCCCCTCATATTGTCCATTTGACAAATTCTTGTTTTTTTTTTTTAAAGATACAGTTCAAAAGTCACCTCCCCTGAGAAGCTTTTCTTGATAGTGGAAATCTTCTCTGTTCTCTATGGCACTCTGTAGTTCAGCACTTATCACATTATAGTGTACACGTTCCTTTTGCCTTGAGTTCACAGTAAAAAAAATATTGAGCCCTATAATCAGAGTAGGAAAGAGTATGAAAATATGAACCTATTATCTTTGACTAAATTTTTAAATTACAATAGAAATAGTGAGTTTACTGTAAATAAAATTAAATAAGCGTAAGTATAATAGGAAATTCATCCTCTCCAGTTTCATTCCCCAGCGGTAATTGCTAATAATAATTTGGAGTATATACTACTGAAGACAAAGATACAAATAAGCACATCATTTTTGGAAAAAAAAAGATCCTACCCTAGGTTTTTATCCCAAATGGGGAAAAATACTCATTAAGAAATAAATACCTTGCAAACACACACACACACACACACACACACACACTTGTTTATGTTGGTGTTCCTCTTGGAATTAGTCCTACATATTTTTCTCCCCCTCGATATAAAGAGATTTATAATACCCTCACGTTTGGCTACCATGCATAGGAAAGCCTATGGTTAAGCTAGTAAGTGTTGTTGGTAACTGACTTCCTACTGAGTCCTCTCCAGTGCTACTTTTATATATTAGTTTCCTGTGGCTGCTGTAAAAAATTACCACAAACCTGGTGGCTTAAAACAACAGAAATTTATTGTCTCACAATTCTCAGGAGCCCCGAAGATCAAAATTGGGATGTTGGCAGGGCTGTGCTCCCTCCATAGGCTCTAGGGGAGATTCTGTTTGTGCCTCTTTCAGCTTTGGGGAGTGGTTGGTATGACTTGGTGTTTCTTGGCTTGTGGCTGCATCCTTCCAGTCTCTGTCTCTCTGGTCACAATGCCTCCTACTCTTCTGTCTGTTAGATCTCTGGGGTGTGTCTCTTACAAGGATACTTATATTGAATTTAGCACCCTTGCCCTGCTGTAATCCAGGAAGATTTTATCTCAAGATTATTAACTTAATTGCATCTGCAAAGACCCTTTTCCAAATAAGGTAACAGTCACAAGTTCCAGGAATTAGGATGTGGACATGTCTTTTTGGGGAACACCGTTAAACACACTACATTTTAGTAATCAGGTAAGGAAAATGCAACAGAATTTTTAATAAACTGACAAAGAAATATGCATTGGTTAGGATGCTTTTAGTGACAAGCAAACTTAAAGTTGAAGCTTCCACTTAAGTACATAAGCAATAAAGCAATTTGTCATCTCACATTAAAAGAATTCCAGAGGTGAGGCGGCGCTTAGGTTGGTTAATTTTGTGGCTCAACAGTGTCATGCGAAGACCCAGGAATGTCCCACCTTTTCTTCAGACTAGGTCCCTGTAAGCCATTTTAGAATTTCATATCCTAATGACAATATCCAGAAGCAGAAAAATGAACCCATTTCTTCTCATTGCCTCCTTTTTAACAGTGAGAAAACCTTTCCCAGAGCTCCACCACTTAGTCCAGTAGATACCCTTCTCGTATCATTGGCCCGACAGCATCCTATGTCCTGCCTAAACCAGTGACTGGCAAGGAGGATGGGGTCTTCATCATGAGTCAGACCAATCCCTTTTGAGGGGATGAGGACCACCTCTCCTGAAGCAGATGGCTGCACAAGATCAGAGTTCTATCCGAAAAAAGGAAGTAGGAAATGGCTGTTGGGCAGGCACTCAACAATGCCTGCTTCAGGGTGAATAAGATTATGAAAGGAATATCGAATAGACATTTGCTATTAGTACAAACAAGGCATCTATGTACATATGAATAGGTGCACCTTATATTTCTCTCTCTTCTTTAGCACCATCCATGTCATTATAGGTTATATATAATGTTTTGGTGAAAACTTTTTGTTTGTGTCTGTTTTGTCTTACCATATCTCTATCTATAATTTTTAAAATAGTGCATGATAAATTTTAAGATTGCCTGTAATCCTAGCATTTTTGGGGGTCGAGGTGGGTGGATTGCTTGAGCCCCAGAGTTTGAGTCCAGCAACTGGTGAAACCTGGTCTCTACAAAATATACAAAAATTTAGCCGGGCATGGTGGTGTGCCTGTATTCTACTCAGGAGGCTGCAGTGGGAGAATTGCATGAGCCTGGAAGGGAGGCTGCAGTGAGCCCAGGTTGCGCCCCTGTACTCCAGCCTGTCTCGAAAAAAAAAAAAATTCATATTTTGTTGATTTAAAGGAGTACAGATTTAGTGGTTTTATATTTGTATTTATCATCTACTGGATGCAGATTTAAATTTGCTCTAATTTATTTAATATATCAGTGCCCACAAAAGGAAAAGAATTTGTTTTCTGGCAAAGACAGTAATTTTTTAATATCCAGAATATTAACAATAAGTAATTTTTTTTGGAGCAAGAAAATAGAAGCAACCAAGCTCCCTGGATAACTTTAGATACAGCCACCTATCCACTCTGGACCACTTGAACATCTCCGGACTATTTTGTAAGGAAGAAAGAAAAGTTTATCTTGTTTGAGCTACTGTGTTTTAGAGCCTATTACAATGGCTTTTTGGGAAGGAGGTACAAGTAGGGGGTCTGATTTTGTGATGAGAACTTGAAATTTAGAATTTTATATAAAATCTATAGGTCTTTAAAAATATTCATTGTTAATTGAATATTATTTGAAGCTCTGTTTAGGCTAAAACAATATGTCAGTGGATTACCACTGTCCCTGTGGCATTGTCTCTTGTCTCTAACATTTCTTGGCTGTGTGATTAGATGATTCTATGTTTGTGCCTTTTGTTTCCCTCTACTACAGGTGCAGCAATATTTTTAGGGAGAGAGAGAAAGAATCCCTGGCTAACATTTGAAAGGAGGGATGGAGGGTAAGATGCAGACTCTATGTGATTCATTTAGTACCTTGTAGAGAAACTAATTTATCAGATGAAACCACTGCAAAGCACTCAGCTCCTGAAGCCAGGGTTATGGTAGATCATGGCATCTAGAAATATATCCATCAGAGGTCTTACGGCACTTCTGGCTCTGCTTCTCTTTCTGGTTCCTGTTTAAATCCTTTCCCAGGCAGATAACTCACATTCTTAATAAATAATTGTCAGTTATCCTACAGATAAACATGACTGTTTCACAGGCATTTCTTTCATTAATATGCAATGATATGCATACTTATTGGCTCTGAGCCTTTTCTTTTACTAGTTTATTCCACTCTTATTGTTCAGGTCCTATCTCTTTTTTATTTTAGTAAGTCCTTTTAATGATCCAATGATGGCATATACTTAAAGATAACTTTCTAATGTATGTTCATCTATATTTTTTATCTCTCTGTATAACTTTTTATATCATTTAAATGTATTTGGAAATCTATGCTCAGCCTGCTATTTTGATTAGTTTTTCCAGTGAGTAATTTTAAAACACCTTTTCTCTACTGCTTTATTAAAATTTCTATTTAAGATTCAATTTCTCTTTTTAGTTTTATTTTAAGTGACACAGGATATTGTATACATTGTATAATGATCTCCAGGGTCATCTGTTTTGTTTGCTTATCCTGATCCTAAAAACATTTTTTACTTTGAAAAGCTGACAATGAAGAAGTATATGTTTGCTGATGTAGCTGATATCTGTAATACACAGAAAAGGGGAGCAGAAAAACATTCAGTAGTTTTGTCTTATTGTGCCAATAACACTTAATTCTAGGTTTCAGAGGTCCTGGGAGAGCTTCAAGCTCTATTTGAGGAGCAATTTAAAGGATTATAAGTGGAAGGTTGATTCTTCCTTGATTTATTCACCACCACTTTCATTTGGTTACCCAAACTGGACCACTAAGGCCATGAAAAGGATCCTATATTCTGACCCTTCCAGTTTCTCCAAGCCCAGTCTCTCTGGGTCCTCATTGAGCAATGAGGGAGGACTTTGATGGCCATGCTACCGATACAACTGTTCAAGGAGCTTTCTTGCGTTCCTAGGATTTCCCACCTGCAGCTCATTAGGCACTGTTGTTGTTTGAAGCCAAAGATCAATATCTAAGCTACAACACCTAATCCTCACGTGCCAGTTGCAAATGCCAGGAAGAGAAAAGGAGTGTGTGTGTGTGTGTGTGTGTGTGCGCGCGCGCGCGCGCGCACTCATGTACAGTATCTATGGGCTAGGATGCAAGTAGTTTTAGTTCAACAGTAAGAAGGTAGGGAATCTAAAGAGCTCATAGACATTTTTTTCTTCAATGGCCCATTATGGAGCTGAATTTGGATTAAAAACTCTCTTCTACCCTTGAAAAGGGAACTTGTTAAATACTAAATCTTTTGTGCCCTCTCTCTCAAATTATTACATTGAAATCCTAATCTCCAATGTGATAGTATTAGGAGGTAAGCCTTTGGGAGGTAATTAGGCCATGTGGGTGGAGCTCTCATAAATGGGGTTTGTGCCTTTATAAAAGGGACTTCAGAGAATTCTCTGACCCTCTCCCCATTTGAGAATATTAGAAGATAGCAGTCTGCAGTCTGGAAGAAGGTCTTCACCAGAACCTGACCATGTCCGTGCCTTGATTTTGCACTTGCCAGCCTCCATAGCTGTGAGAAATAAATTTCTGTTGCTTATAAGCCACCTTGTCTATTATAATCTTCTATAGCAGCCTAAACTGGGTAAGACACAACCGAATTTTATTTTAGAAGTAAAACTGATAAAGTACTAATAAAATTAGAAGAAGGATGTAGAAAAGAATAGCTACACAGTTGAGAAGGAAGAAGTAAAATGACGGTTTGGTTTTCTTTAAATAAGTGCATCATCCTCCCATAAGGTTCAGCCTTCTTCCTCTCTCATGGAGGTCTCTGAACTTGATGGTCATGCACCCCTAGCAACAACAAATGCTTGAGAATATACCCCGATGTGGGTTGTTTGTATGTTTATAAATCGTATTCATGTAGTACTGCCACACTAATACATTATGAATGTTAACATTTCAAAATATTTTTGTGTGTGCATTGTATAATGTAAAAAGTAAAAAATTAGGAAAAAATAAAGAGTTTCTGTACACACTCTGATAAATCTAGCACATTGCCTGTTCCTTGTACCCTTTCAATCAGGTTCACTAAAAGTAATTATATTTTAAAGGGCTTTATCACAAAAATTGTAAAAATATGCAAAATTAGACATGAAAGCATTATAAATCCCCATGCACTCATGACTCAGTTTTAATAATTATCTGTTTATGGCCAAACTTATTTCATCTCTATCTCCCCAAATCTCACTCTCCTAGGCTATTTTGAAGCAAATCTCAGATATAGAATAATTTTATTTTTAATACATCAAAATTACATTATAGTCCTCCTAATTAACATAAAAGAAAATCAGTGAAAGAAGAAATGCAAAGAAAAAAGGAAAGAAGGAAGGAAGAAAAGAAAGAAGCAAATAACCAATAAACCAACTAAAAGGGAAAGAAGAAATTATGAGGAAGGGAGTGAGAAACATGGTTTGCTATTATTTTATTCCTGTAAATGCCAATTCAAATGAAGTAGTAAAATTTTGATTTGGTGCAAGCTAATTTGCTTTATTTTGAAACTGATCCCAGTTAGTGCATATTTACCTTCAAAGAGTTAAGTTGTGCTGTAAACCCATGGATTCCAATTCCCAGGTGCTTCAAACACTTCTAGATGGAATTCAGACTCTGTGGGATCATCTGGTCCTACCCAGAGGGTGGTCATTATAGAACCAGAACCACCTTACTCTAGGTTTCCTTGTCACTAAAACAAACAAATAAAATAAAATCTGGCATTTTTCTGACCTATGGTTTTCTTTCGTTTTGTTTTCACTGTAGCTAAAACACTTCAATAAAGATAGAAAAATGTAAAACTTCAGAAGGTTAAATACCAGCACATAGCAGTAATCACATTTCACTTATAGGAGGACAATCAGGTAACTTTCCTCCAACCTCAGATACAGACAATCATCTTCTAAGCTCACAAATACAGGACCCCATTCTTGTGGGCGCTGGATGAAAAGACATGGGTTTATCTTGTGCCAAGGCCAAGGCTATTTTAATATTAACTGACCTTGCACTCTGCCGACCTCCAGAGGGAGCCCTGAGGCAGCCAAATCTAAGGCTCAGCAGCAAAAGGGCCCAAATTAGTCTGAACTGCCAACGCAATGTTTATGTAGTGAGGCAATATTTATGATAAACATGACCCAAATATTGGTGTTCAATGGGTTAAAGATCAATTGTAGCAATTTCAGGATAGAGAGCAGCTTTGATAAGTAAGCAGTTTGGTGCTATGCCAGTGTAGTCTCTTGAATCCATGGACAGGAGCAAGTATTCAAGTGAAACTATCTCTACCATTATTTGTGTTTCCTATGTTTTTACAGATGGCAGTTATGGGAATCCAGCCAACAGTGCCACCTGGGAAACTCTATGAGCTAAACACTATAGTACATTGGGGTAATAACATGGCTCTGAATAGCCACAAAAGCCTACCTTTGTGGAGGCTTTACAATATACACCATACGTAAGCCACTGTGAGATCCTGAAACTCAACATTCTCATCTATAATATATCTGATTGTGTATTAAGGAAGAGTAATCTGGAAACAAATCAACCACTGCTTGATATAAAGGAGCAGGGGATCTGTTTTTTAAAATCAACAGAAAATCTAAAAACACTAATTCATCAGCCTTCAACTATAATGATCATTTAATAACTCCTGTAGTACTTTGGGGATCATAATGAGGCTAATCCCAGCCACAGTTTTCATGTTTGCCTGCTGATAGGGGTCTTTAAACTTATTCTCTGAGAATGAGAGTGATAAATTCAATAATATTGCTTTTTATTTATATAGCACCTATCATTCCAAGCAGTCCAAAGGCCTTCAAAGAATAGATATACTTGCAGACTAGACATCACAAATGCTTTTGAAACATGGCAGGTTATTAACTAAACAAGTAACTCACTTGTGGACTAATTTTAAATGCATGTGTCCTTGCTTTTTGAATATGGTAACTGAGAAAAGAAAACCCTCCTGTAAACCTAATACCATTTAGCTTGTTCAACCACACACTGTGCTTGAATATTGATATTCTAGCAATAAAATATCAATTTTTTGAAGTATCCACACCCAAAGTGCCAGCTGGTATGATTGATTATCTGTGATGTGCCATTTCACTCTACTCTTCTGGAAGTACAAAGACATAGGTTAAGCAGAGAAGATATGGCAGATAAGGAAAACCCCAGGAAAAGGAAGCCAGTGGTATCCTTTTGTGGGGATCACAGAGACTTGATAAGGGAAGAAGTTTGGCCTTTATAGGATTCAAATTCATTTTTAATCAATTGTAAGTAAAAATGCCAAAGATGATTCACCTGTTTCTTGACCCAGCCAGACTTCTGCAATCTGATTTCTTGTTTTCATTTATGCAAAAAAAAGGAACAGTATGCCCACTGTGAACTAATTTGGTGATGTTTCTGGAAAGTAAGTGGGGAAAGGGGGAAGCAAAGTAGTCCCCCATCCCACTGTAGCTGATATATCTGAGGTTATCTTATGTACTCCTGTAACATGCTGCTTTCTGCCATGCTGGATGATTTCCAGTGGAAACTGGTAAATCAAACCAGAGACTCCTTCGAGAACAGCAATGGAACTTAACAGGCAGTGTAAGAACCCAGGATTCCCTTGACTCAGCTAATCCCTCACAAGGCCACTGCCTGGGACTGCCTTGTTGATGCACGAAAGAGGAACCAGTAGCATTCCTTTGTATCCTCCCTGTCCCCTTACGTTGTGGCACTTGAAATTACTGTTTAAGGAGTGTTTGGTTTCTTCGGCCCTCAAGAAAGATGTAATGAATGAAATAGTGGAACAAACCAGCTCTGTTTAAGCAGATAATGCTTGTTTATTTAGACTAGAGGACTTATAAAAATATATAGATTCCAGATTGCACCTTAGGCATCAGACTGTGCAGTTGGGGCTCAGGAATCTACATCTTTACAATATTGCCTAGGTAATTATGATTCTTAGCTAAGTTTGAAAACTGAGGGACTAGATTTTCAAATATACCCCTAAATCCTACCCAGATTTTAGTTTTAAATCTATTTCTTTCTCCTTAGGCTCTAGTCAGAGACAAAGTAGGATACTCCTCCCTTTCCCAGGCCTTTATATCCACAGAATGAGTGTTGAATAATTTATCCCATTGCTTACCAAACGTTTGTTTCATATGCTAAATGAAGACACAAACCCAGAAATGTTAAGTGGCTGGGTCAAGGTTGCACCGTATATGAATGAGAACACCATGGCAAGAAAGCTGGATGTCTTAGCCTCCATGGCCAGATGACCACCATTTTTTTTCTCTTTTTTTCCTGAGTAAGAAAAATGGAGGCATCTAGGGGACTTCCTTGAAAAAATCAGACATAAATTAGGGTAAGTGTAGATGTTCATCTCCAAGCAACATTTCTCTCTGAGATGAACCCATAGATTAAAAAAGACTTGAGAAACATATCAACCAAATACAATGTGTGGACCTTTGGGTCCCAATTTGCAAAAAATGTAAAGATAAAAAAGTTTATGAGACAATCAGGAAAATAAGAACACTGCGTGGATGCTTAATTACATCAAATAATCATATTTAATTGTTATGTGCGTGACTATCTTATTATGGTTATCTATTTTTAAATCCTCACATTTTAGAAATATACACTGAAATATTTATTAATGCAATGATGTCTGGATGCTTCAACTCCAGTGGTGTAATAAGGGGGAGAACAGCTATGATGAAACACATAGTTTTAAGACACGATTGTCTATGAGTTGATAATATTGAAGCCAAGTGATGAGTATGCAGGGCTTATTGTGCTATTCTCTCCTATTCATGTATTTTTAAATTTTTTCATCATAAAACATTTTAAATGTATTTCTCGAAAGGGCTGGCTTACAGTTTTGTAGGTTATTTAACTTACCTGTATAATAATATGCTTACTAGTGAGGTACATAACTTGATAGAATAACAATAACTTTACATATTCAGGAACAATCACCTTGTCTTTCCACCATGGCTTTTGTGGAAGATGAGATGAATAGCAGACATTTAAAGTAGAAACTATGACTCTCCAATAACAAGACTCTCTTTCAAAGTAGCACAACACTTCTGTCATCTGTTACACTGTGATTAGCCTAAAACTGCAGTAGATAGACTACTGAAATAATTAAAGCATTCAAGAATTATAAAAGATCAATCACCTACTTCATAAAAATTTTCATAAACCAGACTATACTTGGGGAATTGTTAATTGCCTCAAAGTAAAATGAGGGCAGCCACCCAGATCTGGTTAGGAGGTAAATTCATTACAGTGTCAAGTTTAACACCAATTTCCAAATGCACATAAGAAGATGCAGAGTCCAGACTTTGAGGCTAAACAGCTCTGCCTTTCTCCTTAGTCCTGCCGACTACCTTCTTTCTGAATCTGCGAAGAGCTGTGACTCTTGAAGGGCAGGACCTACCAGCATTCATTATGACTTCAGTCATGGCAAGCTCTCAAGTTAAATTAATGGTGTTTGGGGTTTATGTTTCTAAACAGTAAGGAAATAGCCAACGAGTAAAACTGGAAATTACTTTCTCCTATGACCTAGAAGTAGCAATAGGAACTCTAAGTGGGAAACAGAAATAGGACTCTGGAAAGATAATGTTTTGTGTGTTTATTTTTCTTCCAGAACTCCAAATAGTTGCCTTGGCAGGAAGGCTGCCCTCTAACTGCTCCCTTCCGAAGACTAGGAGGTGTTTACAGAAATTGAAAGTTCCAGCAGTACATTTCCATGAGCTCATTACCAGTTCCATTTATACCTTTTAGATTTCACATGTACAAATGAATGTCCTTGCAGTATAAACTCCTGCTTTCAGCTTGCATTTTAATTACAAACAAAGTAGCAGAAATCAGGTACTCAGTTACTGTAACATAATGGCAGGGCATCTTTAGAATCTGTGCTTTGGTCACTATTATTCAAAGCAGCTCCAATGCCCGTCTTGCCTGCCTCTTTATGCTAATCATCCTAGCCCACTTTGCTCCTCCTCCTTCCAGCGTCCCTTAAGAACTGTACACTTTCAGCTGTCACAGAGGGTAACTCAGATCAGGCTTAGAAATCACTTGACTTAACTCAGCAGCACTTTTTCTTTTCTTTGTGTCTGTATTATTTTAGCAGCCTTCTCTAAATACTGGAGGCATTGGATTTCATGTCGCCAAAAGGAATTTAAAAATGACAAAAGTGTAATCTGTTAGAAATAGTTAATTTGTAGAATTTTACTCTATAAGGGGGTTTAGTTTCAATTTGTTTTGAAATGAAGGAATTAAGTTGTGTTTTTAACCAAATGAATTGGCATCTTTATATTTAGGAGAAGTAACGTTGGTGATTATTTATTTCAAGAATCATGACTGGAAAAAGCTTGGAAGTTTAGTAGAGGAGTATATGTTGTACATGCAAAGACAAGATCTGCATGAATCTATGTATTTCTGGGTGTCTGGTGAAGGCCATTTTAGGTGACTGGCCAGAGAAGGAGCTGCCCTAGTGATCCTTGAGTCACAGCCATACTGCTAGGACCATGACTACCATACCAAGAAAACGCAGCAACCACCTGCTTGGCAGTTTGCACACCTGTAAACTGAAGCTGCAGGAGGACCGGCGACAGCAAGGTGAGTCAGTCCAGCTCATGAGTTGCATATTCTGTGACCTTCTGTGCATTTGCATTCCCGGAAGAATGGTGGGCTGGTGAAGGACCCGGGGAAGCTCTGACATAATAGTGATGCATAAGGGTGGGTTAACTTGGATTCACTATTGATTTTTAGAGGACTATGGAAGACTGTCAAGAATGCATATTCCTTGGAGCTGTCATTCTGAAACTTACATGCTTAAACTTCTAGCTGCTGTGTTTTTTAGAGTGTGCTAGATTTTGTCTAATTCAAAACACCCATCTGAGCAAGGCTGAGTCAGCTACAAGGGGGATTTCAGCTGAGAGTAGCTTTAAGTTAGCCTGGAGCTTTCTCTACCACAGTACCACTGGTGGGACACTTTTTTCACTTTGTTTAAGCCTAATTTTGTCTGGATCTCTGGCTCATTCATTGTGGGAAAAATAAACATATTCTTGACTCTTTCCTTTTTATGGTCCAGGGACAGCTGGAGACAGTCAGGGAAAAGTGTCACATTTCACTTGCTGGGCACTCATTCAAACTAAACTATCTACTTCCCAGCCATTTTCACCATCAGTCTTTTTAAATTTTCAAATCCACTCTCCAGCCAGCTGAGTTAGTGTCAGATGGTTGACATGAATAGACAAGATGATCCCTCCAATCCACCCTGTCAGGGACAGCAAATGACACTTGTGGGAAAGGCTGGGTCTCTCACGGATGACATCATCACTCCACAGAGGTTAAGGATTCACCAGACACTTCTAACTTCTCCTCAGTAACCTAGGATAGATCTTTTTATGTGTAGGTCTAGGCAATGAGCTCTTTAATTATTTTTCTGTAGATGCAGTTTTAGATTTCAGTGGTGTGGAGAGTGTTGGCTAAAGGGCCAAAACCTCCCATTTCCAAGATGGAATCTGTGTGCTAACAGTCACATGAATGTGTCAGGCCACCTCTCTGCATCGGTTCCTGGAGCTGTATAACGTGACTTCATGCTCTACAAGGCTTAGCATAGTGTCGGCAGAAAATACTTCATGGTAAATGAAAACAATGTGAACTTTTAGACCATGCTTTACTACTAGGGCTCAAATAAATTTTGAACCAAGTACCCTAGAATGTAAAGTCCTGGAATGTGTCAGGGTTAAGGCATAGCACTGTAAAATGCTCTTGCTTCTCTGTTAGTAAACAATTCTAGTTTATCAGAGGTTTTGTTTTCTGTTGACTTTGTATGAAATGTTAAAGTGACTTCCCCCCACTTCAATTGTTAATATGATAATTTTAATAGAAAATTTGGTGGTGGGGGTGAGCCTAAAGAAGTCACCTGTAACCCCACCACCCAAAGATAATTGCTATTAACATTTTAATGTATAAACTTCTAGACTTTTCTTCTATGCACTTGTATGGATTATTCCTTTGCTTGCTTTTTAAACAATATAGACTTGTTCTGGATACTTTTGTAAACAGTGTTTTGTAAACTGCTTTTTAATTTAATGACAGAGGATGAACAAATTTCCAGGTCATTAAATATTCTTCTACAACCTTATTTTTAACAGTTGCACACTGTTCCTTTATATGGATGTAGCAAAATTCCCTTAGGCAATTCTCTACTGTTAGATATATTATTTATTTCTAATATTTTAACTATCATAATTAACACTGGACTGCACCTAAACTAATGAATAGATCTTTGCACTGATACGGGATTATTTTCTTTGCATAAATTCTTAGAGGTGAAATTGTGGAGTCAAAGGATTATACATTCTTAAAAATTGTTTTTGGCCAAGTGACCCTCCTATCAGCAGTGTTGGGGTATGTTCTCAGTAATACTATTATTTTTTAAACTCCTTCTCAATTTTATAGGTGAAAAATAATACCCCACTATTGTTTTAAGGCAGGCTATCCTGAAGATCTCTCCTTTACTGGCTGTATTAATCAAAGTTCTCTAGAGGGACAGAACTAATAGGATATATATATATATACACACACACACACACACATATATGTATGTGTATATATATACAGATATACATATATGTATATATGTGTGTATATGTATATAAAGATGAGTTTATTAAGTATTAACTTACACAGTCACAAGGTCCCACAATAGGCTGTCTGCAAACTGAGGAGCAAGGAGAGCCAGTCTGACTCCCAAAACTGAAGAACTTGGAATCCAATGTTCAAGGACAAATAGCATGGGAGAAAGATGTAGGCTGGGAGGCTAGGCCAGTCACCTTTTCACGTTTTTTTGCCTGCTTTGTATTTGCTGGCAGCTGATTAGATTGTGCCCACTAGATTAAGGGTGGATCTGCCTTCCCCAGGCCAGTGACTTAAATGTTAATCTCTTTTGGCAACGCCCTCACAGACACACCCAGGATCAATACTTTGTATCCTTCAATCCAATCAAGTTGACACTCAGCATTAACCATCACACTGGCAATATCCAGAGAAGCCTGGAAATAATCACTATGATGACATACTTCCCAAAATACCCACAAGACTGGCCTTCTTTCTCAGACTTAGCTTTTTGCCTAGAATGTTTTGAAAGCAAGCATATTCTTCCACACCCAAGTCTCAAAATATCTGCCCACATAAGCCACAATCCATAAAATTGTGAAGCATGCTAATGCAGTCCAGACTGGCCATTGAGTGCTGCAAGAAATATCATCTAGTGATTTGAGCTGGGTAGTATTTGCTGTGTTGCTAAATTGCATTCCAGTTACTGTCCTGGAGTTTTAAAGTATTCATTCAGAGCAGTGGCCCTGCTTTTTCCTCCAAGCTATTTTTGCACCTTGCTATTATGTGAAGTTCAGCAAAGGTCCCAGGAAGCAAAGCCATTTGTTTTAGAGAGTGAGGTCTGGCTTTATTCATGGAATCATCCTGGGTTCACGGCTTTGGCCTTTCCCCAGCCAGCCTAAAGTTCTGCCTCTATTATTTAGCATACAGACTATGATTAATTGACATTCGACACTTCTGTAGGCGTGACTAGCTTCAACACATACATATTTTCTTTTCCTTTTTTTTTTTTTAAGATGGAGTCTCACTCTGTCACCAAGGCTGGAGTGCAGTGGCATGATCTCGGCTCACTGCAACCTCTGCCTCCCGGGTTCAAGTGATTCTTCTGCCTCCGTCTCCTGAGTAGCTCGGACTACAGGCACACTCCACCATGCCTGGCTAATTTTTTTATTTTTAGTAGAAACAGGGGTTTCACCATATTGGTGAGGCTGGTCTCGAACTCCTGACCTCATGATCTTCCCACCTCGGCCTCCCAAAGTGCTGGGATTACAAGCATAAGCCACCGCACTGACCTCAACACATATATATTTTCTAACCCCCCATGCCATATGCTAAAATGCTTCGTGTCCTTCCACCTAGTCACTCACAGAAGTGTAATTTTGAAGTGATTACATAGATAAAAATCACTTATTCTTCAGCAGTTATCTGGGCAACAACAATGTGCAAAGTGTTGTGCTAGATGCTGAATATGCAAATTGAACTAAGACAACTAAGCCATGGTTTTCTGTCCACGTGGAGTTTACTATGACAACAAATGCTCTATCAGTCCAGAACACAAGTCCAGGAGGCTCATCTCCCAACTTGTTGCTATCTTCTAGCTTCTCCTGTGATATTTTTAATCCATTTATCTCTAATATTGATTCTATGAACACATTTGTAAACGTTAATTTACATGTCTATACAGCCTCAGCAAAGCTCATTACACATTACATGTACTAGGCAGACAACCTTCCTTATGTATTATGGTGCTTTAAAATTTACAAATGGTCTCATATACATTATTTCATTAATTTTCACAACAACCAAATGAAATAGTGTAGTCAAGCTTCTTCAGGGAAACAGAACCAATAGGATGTGTGTGTGTGCGTGTGTGTGTGTGTGTGTATACAGGTGACTCCTGAACAACACAAATTTGAACTGTTCAGATCCACTTATATGTGGATTTTCTTCCTTTGCCACCCTTGAGACAGCAAGATCAACCCTTCCTCTTCCTCCCCCTCCTCAGCCTACTCAAAATGAAGACAATGATGAAGACCTTAATGACAATCCACTTCCACTTAATAAACAGTAAATATATTTCTCTTCATTATGGTTTTCTTAATAACATTTTTCTCTAGCTTATTTTATCATAAGAATACAGTATATAACACATATAATGTATAAAATATGTATTAATCGACTGTCTTATGTTATTGATAAGGATTCTGGTCACCACTAGGCTATTAATAATTAAGTTTTGGGAGCAGCAAAAGTTATATGCAAAATTTTAACGAGAGAGAATAGAGAGAGAGAAGAGAGAGAGTGAGAGAGAGGGGGGTTTATTTTAAGAAATTCACTCCCACAATTATGAAGGCTGGCAAGTCCAAACTGCAGTGTAGACTGACAGGCTGCAGACCCAAGTGAAGAGCTAATTCTGCAGTTGAGTCCATTCTTGGTTGCTCTGGGGTAGTCAGTCTTTTGTTCTATTCAGGCCTTTGACTGATTAGATGAGACTCACTCACTAATGAAGGGCACTCTGCTTGAGTCAAAGTCTACTAGTTTAAGTGTAAACCTCATTCAAAAACATCCTCACCGAAACATTCAGAATGTTGACAAAATATCTGGGTATCATGGAACAGCCAAGCTGACACATAAAACTAATAATCACGAGCAGGTATTGTTATCCTCATTTATAAAGATGTGGAAACCGTGAATCTTCAAGGTCAAGATGACTTTTCCAAGGTTACACAGTTATTAAGAGCTGCTTTCAATGTACTTTCTGCCACATACAGCTGTCTCGTAAAATCTATGATTTCTAGAATTACAATGTTTAATTTTTTTTAAATTGATCTATACTAGAGAAACTTCTCCATGGATAACCAAGACATGTTGGAATTCCTCATGATTTTCTTTGTGTCTTCTGACACTGATTCTCTGAGTGTCGTACAATTCAATTCAATTCGGACACTACCCAGAATTAGTGGAGACCCACAAATGAAGGACTTAGTCCCATAAGACTGCCCCGTTTCAGATTCCAACAACAAATTTCAGGTGTCCCCAAGCAATCTGCACTTCTGCCAGGACAATTACAAATTAAAGACGTCCCACAACCCCTCAGATTTGATAATTCACTAGAACAACTCACAGAATTGAGGAAAGCTCTGTACTTTCAATTTCCATTTCATTATAAGGTATACAAATGGTCAGCCAGATGAAGAGGTACATGGGAGGAGGACTGGAAGGGTCATGAGCACAGGAGCCTCTGCTTCCACAGAGTCAGGGTGTGCTGCCCTCTTAGTATCAGGAAGCTCCCCTGAGCATGGTGTCCAGGGTTTTTAATGAGGTTTCATTATGTAGGCATGATTGATTAAATAATTGGCCATATGACTGAACTTAATCTCCAGTTCTTCTCTCCTCCTAGGAGGTTAGGGGAATGGGGTGGGTTTGAAATTTCCAATCTCTAATCACATGTTTGGGCTTTTTGATGTGACAGCCCCTTCCTTGGAACTATGTAAGGATCCCTTAGATAGTTCCATAATAAGCCTTCCTAATAGAGTCCACTAGGAAACAATAAATAAATAAGTTTAATGGCTGAAACTTCATTTTCCCACTTCACACATATTAGGATGGCTACTATTTGAAAAAAAAAAAAACAACAACAGGATATAACAAATGTTGGTGAGAATGTGGAGAAATTGGAACCTCGTGCACTGTTGCAGGAGATAAAATGGTGGAGCTGCTGTGAAAAGTACTATGGCAATGTATTAGTCCGTTCTCATGCTGCTATAAAGAACTCCCTGAGGCTGGGTAATTTATAAAGGAAAGAGGTTTAACTGACACACAGTTCCACAGGGCTGGGGAGGCCTTAGGAAACTTATGATCATGGCAGAAGTGGGGAAGCAAACGTATCCTTCTTCACATGGTGGCAGGAAGGAGAAGTGACGAGCAAAGATGGAAAAGCCCCTTATAAAACCATCAGATCTCATGAGAACTCACTCACTATCACGAGAACAGCATGGGGGTAACAGCCCCCATGATTCAGTTACCTCCCACTGGGTCCCTCCCATGACATGTGGTGATTATGGGAACTACAATTCAAGATGAGATATGGGTGGGGACTCAGCAAAACCATATCACGCAGTTCCTCAAAAAATTAACAAATAGAATTACTATGTTACCCTGCAATTTTACTTCTGGATAAAATCCTAAGAGAAGTAAAAGCAGGGATTTAAACAGATACTTGTGCACCTATGCTCATGGTAGTATTATTCACAATAGCCAAAAGATGGAAACAAACAAATCTCCACTGACAAACGAATGGATCCACAAAATATGGTGTGTATATATATATGTGTGTATATATATGTATACATACATATATAATATGTAGTGTACATATGTATACATGCATATATTATATATGTATATATACACACATATATGTATATATAGTGTATATATACACTATATATGTATGAGTATATATATGTTTATATGTCATATATATAAACATACATACATATGTACACTATATATATACACTATACATACACACTATATATATACACACACTATACATATATATATAAAACCAAATAATTTTCAGCCTTAAAAATGAAGGAAATTCTGACACATGCTAAAACATGGATGAACCTGAGGACATTAAGTTAAATGAAATGAAGGCAGAAATAAAAATGTTCTTTGAAACCAACGAGAACAAAGACACAACATACAAGAATCTCTGGGACTCATTCAAAGCAGTGTGTAGAGAGAAATTTCTAGCACTAAATGCCCACAAGAGAAAGCAGGAAAGATCCAAAATTGACACCCTAACATCATAATTAACAGAACTAGAAAAGCAAGAGCAAACACATTCAAAAGCTAGCAGAGGGCAAGAAATAACTAAAATCAGAGCAGAACTGAAGGAAATAGAGACACAAAAAACCCTTCAAAAAATTAATGAATCCAGGAGCTGGTTTTTTGAAAGGATCAACAAAATTGATACACCGCTAGCAAGACTAATAAAGAAAAAAAGAGAGAAGAATCAAATAGACACAATAAAAAATGATAAAGGGGATATCACCACTGATCCCACAGAAATACAAACCACCATCAGAGAATACTACAAACACCTCTACGCAAATAAACTAGAAAATCTAGAAGAAATGGATAAATTCCTCGATACATACACTCTCCCAAGACTAAACCAGGAAGAAGTTGAATCTCTGAATAGACCAATAACAGGATCTGAAATTGTGGCAATAATCAATAGCTTACCAACCAAAAAGAGTCCAGGAAGAGATGGATTTACAGCCGAATTCTATCAGAGGTACAAGGAGGAACTGGTACCATTCCTTCTGAAACTATTCCAATCAATAGAAAAAGAGGGAATCCTCCCTAACTCATTCTATGAGGCCAGCATCATCCTGATACCAAAGCCGGGCAGAGACACAACCAAAAAAGAGAATTTTAGACCAATATCCTTGATGAACATTGATGCAAAAATCCTCAATAAAATACTGGCAAACCGAATCCAGCAGCATATCAAAAAGCTTATCCACCATGATGAAGTGGGCTTCATCCCTGGGATGCAAGGCTGGTTCAATATACGCAAATCAATAAATGTAATCCAGCATATAAACAGAACCAACAACAAAAACCACATGATTATCTCAATAGATGCAGAAAAGGCCTTTGACAAAATTCAACAACCCTTCATGCTAAAAACTCTCAATAAATTAGGTATTGATGGGACGTATTTCAAAATAACAAGAGCTATCTATGACAAACCCACAGCCAATATCATACTGAATGGGCAAAAACTGGAAGCATTCCCTTTGAAAACTGGCACAAGACAGGGATGACCTCTCTCACCACTCCTATTCAACATAGTGTTGGAAGTTCTGACCAGGGCTATTAGGCAGGAGAAGGAAATAAAGGGTATTCAATTAGGAAAAGAGGAAGTCAAATTGTCCCTGTTTGCAGACGACATGATTGTATATCTAGAAAACCCCATTGTCTCAGCCCAAAATCTCCTTAAGCTGATAAGCAACTTCAGCAAAATCTCAGGATACAAAATCAATGTACAAAAATCACAAGCGTTCTTATACACCAACAACAGACAAACAGAGAGCCAAATCATGAGTGAACTCCCATTCACAATTGCTTCAAAGAGAATAAAATACCTAGGAATCCAACTTACAAGGGATGTGAAGGACCTCTTCAAGGAGAACTACAAACCACTGCTCAAGGAAATAAAAGAGGATACAAACAAATGGAAGAACATTCCATGCTCATGGGTAGGAAGAATCAATATCATGAAAATGGCCATACTGCCCAAGGAAATTTACAGATTCAATGCCATCCCCATCAAGCTACCAATGACTTTCTTCACAGAATTGGAAAAAACTACTTTAAAGTTCATTTGGAACCAAAAAAGAGCCCGCATCGCCAAGTCAATCCTAAGCCAAAGGAACGAAGCTGCAGGCATCACGCTACCTGACTTCAAACTATCCTACAAGGCTACAGTAACCAAAACAGCATGGTACTGGTACCAAAACAGAGATATAGATCAATGGAACAGAACAGAGCCCTCAGAAATAACACTGCATATCTACAACTATCTGATCTTTGACAAACCTGAGAAAAACAAGCAATGGGGAAAGGATTCCCTATTTAATAAATGGTGCTGGGAAAATTGGCTAGCCATATGTAGAAAGCTGAAACTGGGTCCCTTCCTTACACCTTATACAAAAATCAATTCAAGATGGATTAAAGACTTAAATGTTAGACCTAAAACCATAAAAACCCTAGAAGAAAACCTAGACATTACCATTCAGGACATAGGCATGGGCAAGGACTTCATGTCTAAAACACCAAGAGCAATGGCAACAAAAGCCAAAATTGACAAATGGGATCTAATTAAACTAAAGAGCTTCTGCACAGCAAGAGAAACTACCATCAGAATGAACAGGCAACCTACAAAATGGGAGAAAATTTTCTCAGCCTACTCATCTGACAAAGGGCTCATATCCAGAATCTACAATGAACTCAAACAAATTTACAAGAAAAAAACAAACAACCCCATCAAAAAGTGGGTGAAGGACATGAAGAGACACTTCTCAAAAGAAGACATTTATGCAGCCAAAAAATACGTGAAAAAATCCTCACCATCACTGGCCATCAGAGAATGCAAATCAAAACCACAATGAGATACCATCTCACACCAGTTAGAATGGCAATCATTAAAAAGTCAGGAAACAACAGGTGCTGGAGAGGATGTGGAGAAACAGGAACACTTTTACACTGTTGGTGGGACTGTAAACTAGTTCAACCATTGTGGAAGTCAGTGTGGCGATTCCTCAGGGATCTAGAACTAGAAATACCATTTGACCCAGCCATCCCATTACTGGGTATATACCCAAAGGACTATAAATCATGCTGGTATAAAGACACATGTACACATATGTTTATTGCGGCATTATTCACAATAGCAAAGACTTGGAACCAACCCAAATGTCAAACAATGATAGACTGGATTAAGAAAATGTTGCACATATACACCATGGAATACTATGCAGCCATAAAAAATGATGAGTTCATGTCCTTTGTAGGGACATGGATGAAATTGGAAATCATCATTCTCAGTAAACTATCGCAAGAACAAAAAACCAAACACCGCATGTTCTCACTCATAGGTGGGAATTGAACAATGAGATCACATGGACACAGGAAGGGGAACATCACACTCTGGGGATTGTTGTGGGGTGGGGGGAGGGGGGAGGGATAGCATTGGAAGATATACCTAATGCTAGATGATGAGTTAGTGGGTGCAGCGCATCAGCATGGCACATGTATACATATGTAACTAACCTGCACATTGTGCACATGTACCCTAAAACTTAAAGTATAATAATAATAATAAAAATAAATAAGATACAGCTAAAACTGAAAAAAACATAAAAATAAAAAAAAATTAAAAAATAAAAAAGTTAAATGAAATAAGCCAGTCACAAAAAGATAAATACTGTCTGATTCCACTTACATGAGGAATTTAGAGAGACAGAAAGTAGAATGGCGCTTCTAGGGTTTTGGGGCAGAAAGGATTGAGGATATGTTGTTTAATGGTACAGGGTTTCAGTTTTGCAAGATGAAAAGAGTTCTGGAGATTGGTTATACAAACATGTGAATACAGTTCACACTACCGAACTGTACATTTACAAATGGTTAAAATGATACATTTTATGGTAAGTATATTTTACCACTACAAAAAAGCCAGGCCAGGCATGGTGGCTCACGCCTGTAATCCCAGCACTTTGGGAGGCCGAGGCAGGTGGATCATGAGGTCAGGAGATCGAGACCATCCTGGCCAACATGGTGAAACCCTGTCTCTACTAAAAATACAAAAAAAAAAAAAAAAAAAAAATTAGCCAGGCATGGTGGCGTGTGCCTGTAGTCCCAGCTACTCAGGAGGCTGAGGCAGGAGAATCGCTTGAACCCGGGAGGCAGAGGTTGCAGTGAGCCGAGATCGCGCCACTGCACTCCAGTCTGGGCAACAGAGTGAGACTCCATCTCAAAAAAAAAAAAAAAAAAAAAAAGCCACGGTTGTCCAAGGCCATCCCTAATTACACTTTTGAAGTTGGACTTAACACACACAAAATAAAAAAAAAATCCTTTATTTTTCCATTCCTAAAAACAAAGTCATGAGAAAGTAGTCTGCTCCTCCATGATTCCCCAAAGCTACTTCTTTCAAAATATTAATAAAATTAATAAACCCCTACCTAGATTAATCAATAAAAAGAGATATGGCCTGGTGCGGTGGCTCACACTTGTAATCTCAACATTTTGGGAGACCGAGGTGGGCAGATCACTTGAGGCCGGGAGTTCAAGACCAGCCTGGCCAACATGGTGAAACCCCATCTCTACTAAAAATACAAAAATTAGCCAGGTGTGGTGGCATGTGCCTGTGATCCCAGCTATTCAGGAGGCTGAGGCACGAGAATTGCTTGAACTGGGAGGTAAATGTTGTAGTGAGTCAAGACTGTGTCACTGCACTCCAGCCTGTGCAATGGAGTGAGGCTCTGTCTAAGAAAAAAAAAAAAAAAGGTGAGACAGAGAGAGAGAAACCACCAGTATGAGGAATGATGTAGAGGGTGTCATTACAGATATTAAAAGGATTGTAAGGGAGTGTTATGAATACCTTTGTGCCAGAAAGATGTAGAGGAACATAAAATTCAATACCAACTGATATAAAAACTCAAGGGATTTGGAATAGAGCAACTTCCTCAACCTGATGAAAAACATTTACAAGAAACCCAGCGGCTAACACTACTCGATGTAGAAGATTGCACATTTTCCTCTTAAGATTAGGAAAAATAAACAGAGATGTCCATTATCATCACTTCTATTCAACAGTGTACTGGAGATCCTAGCCAGTATTACGTTAAGAAAAAGAAATAAAAGGCTTACATATTGGAAATAAAGAAGTAAAACTATCTTTTTATTTTTGCAGATGATTGATGGTGTTTGTAGAAAAATCCTGAGAAATCTATCAAAAAATGCTAGAACTAATAAATGCATTTACTAAGGTATCAGGCTACAAAGTCAACATACAAAAAATATTGTATTTCTATATATTAACTGAGAACAAGTGGAAATTAAAAATATTAGAGTACTCATTTAATAGCATAAAAAGGAAATACTTATGGATTAATTTAACAAAATACGTGCAAGACTTGTACACTTAAACATTGCAGTGTGAAGCTGAAGAAGACTGAATTATAAGAAGAGATACATCCCAAATTCATGAATTGGAATGCTCAATATTGTTAAGATGTCAATCGTCCTCAACTTGACCTATAGAGTCAAGGCCATCTCAATAAAAATTACAGCAGATTTTTTGTTTTGAAATTGACAAACTGATTTTAAAAGGATAAGGAAATATTAAGAACCTAGAATAACTAAATCAATCTTGAAAAAGAGAACAAAGTTGACAACCTACATTTTTGGATTTCAGGCTATAATAAATCAAGATGATATCAGTGTAAGGATAGAAAAATCTATTATTGGAACAGAATATAAAGTCCAGAAATTGATCTATTAGTACATTGTCAGTTGGTTTTTGACAAAGGTATCAAGATAACTCAAAGGGAGAAGGGATAGTCTTTTCTGTAAGAATCCTGGAACAAATGGGGAAAAATATTTCTGAAAATGAACCACAATACCTACCTCACACAAAAATTAGTTTGAGATAGAATATAACTGAAACACAAAAGTTAGACATATAAAGCTTCTAGAAGAAATGTAGGAAAATATCTTCACCATCAAAAAGGCAGCTTTTTAGACAGACAAAAAAGCACTGACCATAAAATATAGATAAGTTAGACTATCAATATTAAACGTATCCGTTCTTCAAAAGATACCACCAAGAAAAGACTGGGAGAAAAATGTCAAATATATATTTGAAAAAGAACTTTCAATCAGAATATGTTAAAAACTCTTACAGCTCATGATAAACAATTTGATTTAAAAATGGGCAAAAGATCTGGCAAACACTTCAAAAAGAAAGTATATAAATGGCCAAAAGCACATCAAAAGATGTTCAACGTTATCAGTTATCAGGGAAATCCAAAATAAAACCACCATGTAATGTCACTTTACATCCACTAGAATGGCTAAAATTTTAAATGCTGATAACATGATGCTTGGAGAAGATGTGAAACAACCAGAACTCACTCACTGCTGGAAAGTGGTAAAAACCACTTTGGAAAACAGTTTGGCAGTTTCTTATATAATTAAACCCAAAAGTACCCTGTTATCCAACGGTTCCGTATTTAGGTATTTTTCCAAGAGAAATAAAAATATATCCACGAAAGCCTTGCACAAGAATGTTCGTAGCAGATTTTATTCATATGAGCCCCAATATGTGAACAACCCAAAACTGTTCATAAGCAAGTAAACTGGTAAGCAAATTGTGGTATATTAACACACTGGAATACTACTCAGTAGTAAAAAGAAATGAATTACTGATACATGTAACCATGTAGGTGAATCTCAGAAATGTTTTATTGAGTGAAAATAAGCCAGACACAAAAGAGTACATATTTCTACAGGCAAAACTAGGCCATGGTGATAGACATCAGAACAGTTGTTGCCCAGGGAGGAGAACTGGAACAGGACACAAGGAACACACTGGGGCAATAAAAATGTTTTATATCTTGATAGGGTTTTGGTTACCAGTGCACATACATTTGTCAAAAATTCATCTGTGCATTTTATTCTATGTAATTTAGGCCTCATTTTCTAAAATGTGAGACTGCCTAGGAGGCCTCAGACTCCAAATTTTCCTCTAGGCCTCTACTAGTAATTCCACAGAATAGTGAAGAGACTGAAATATCTCAATGAATTAGAATAACTTGCCCAAGAGCATAACGTATCCTACTGGCAGAGTACCCACAGCTCAGGAAATATCACACCTTCAAGAGAAAATGTTAGTATAACTTTAGTCAGCTTTAATAATAGTGGTATTTTATTGTTGCTTTTATTCCTAAAGCTTAGAACTTCTCTATTAATAACATAGTCACCAAAAATTAGCTAATCAATGAGATTAGCACAGGATAAATTGAGGTATAATAAAAAGAACTATCTAACACCTAGGGCGAGACACTAACTCTTTTTGTCAAGCATCTGTCTTTTCATTATTGAACATCCTTTAGAATCAACGATTTATCTTAACTTTCTTTAGAATTCAGTGTTGTATTGTTTTAAAGCCATAACTGACTCATGAGTTATCCTTTAATAAACACCTAAAATGGACTACTTCATGAATATTTTTTCACCCCATCTCTACTTCATCTTGTTTGCATTTACATAGCACTTCATTTATTTTATTTAACACACACTTAGTGGCCACCATTTATCAGGCACTGTTCTCGACTCTAGTGAACAAAGCAAACAAAAAATCCTGCCCACAAGGAGCTTATTTTCTCAGAGGCAGAAAGGCAAACAATAAAGAAGATAAATTAGCAAAATATATAGTGCAAACAGGGGTCCATGGCCTTTTAGGAACTGGGTCACACAGCAGGAGGTGAGCAGGGTGTGAGCGAGCATTACCACCTGAGCTCCGCCTCCTGTCAGATCAATGCACATTAGAGTCTCACTGGAGCGCGAACCCTATTGTGAACTGTGCATGTGAAGGATCTAGGTTGCGTGCTCTTTTATGAGAATCTAATGTCTGATGATCTGAGGTGGGGCAGTTTCATCCCCAAAACATCCCCACCCACCTTCCCACCATCTGTGGAAAAATTGTCTTCCAGTCCCTTGGGCCAAAAGGTTGGGGCTCAATGGTGTAAATGATAATAATGAAGACAGAGATTATGGAAAAAAAATTAAGCAGACAGAATAGAGTGTCATAATGGAGATCTGATTTAAGCAGAGTGCTCAGGGAAGACCTCATTAAGAAGGTGAATTTGAGTAAAGACCTGTAAGAGGTGAGGGAGTGGGTCATGCAACATCTAGGGGAAGAGCAGTCCAGGTAGAATAAAGAGTAAGTACAAAGACTGAGTTTTAGAAATCACACTTGGTCTACAATTGTTCTGACGTGGTTATTGATTCATTTCAGTTAGAGCAATATTTTTATCACAGTTATCTAGGTTAGTGATTCTCAAACTCTAGCATCACCTGCAGAATCACCTGGATAGCTTATTAAAACACAATTGCTGGGTCCCATTCTGACTTTCTGATTCAGAAGTTCTGAGGGGAGTGGAGGGAAGGAGTCAAGAATTTTCATTTCTAACAAGTTCTCAGAGAAATGCCATCATTGCTGCAGTTGCAGAGATCACACTTTAAGAATGACTGTGTTGGAGGGACAAAAGGATGCCAGTATGATCAAGTTAGCTTAAGTGAGTGTTAGGAAGTGATTGAGAGATAAGGGAGAGGGGAGAGGAAAGAGCAGTTACATGGTCATGTCTGCCCTGGTAAGTCCTTTGGCTTTGACTGTGAGAGAGATGGGAAATATTACATGCCAACTTGAGTTAATTTGATCATTTACACCTTTCAGGTTCTTTTGGGGAGCTAGAAATAACCAACAAAAAGTTAGGGATGCAGTAAAAGTAAGCTACTCCTCCCAACCTCAATACCATGTTAAAATAAAGCAAATCTTAGGGTAAATTCTTCCAAATGGACAGATATTTACTAAACAAACATTAATTAGCAAACAAGCATAAAACACTGCATACGATGTCCCAAACTCTTTGTTCCTTAAGGTTTGCTCAGACAAAACGACATTCCCCAGGCAGTATTCTGTGTAGTCAGCCAGTAACCAAGAATTATCCTGCTCATTAATGGACACTGGGACCTTTCAGTATAAAGCTTTGGGCACTGTACTTAAAAGTACAGGGTACAGGTCTTGCCAGATTCTTCTGTCCAGGTTGTGTAAGACTAGCAAGTGTCCTTAAAATATTTCAGGCAATCCAAGGTCTTGAATGCCATTAATTTCACCAATGAAAATTCATTTCTGATGTTGATGATGCTAAATCTCAAAGGCTCAGATATTGATTGAGAAGGAAAGATGACAACCTTGTAATAAGAAGCCTCTGAATGTGGGTTTCCTGGTGCTGGTAACCACACCTGAGGTACAAATTCCCCACTAGGTCAATAGATACAACTTTAGATGGTATAATTTAATCTAACATTCACATACTAATTATGCTGTCTTTGCTGGTGTCTTCTAAAGTCAATTACAACTGTGATAACAAAAAGCAGCACGTCTCTACATTTTTTAACAATACGGCATATGTTAGAAATGGTACAGCACTTTGAGGTAAATTCAGGAGGCTGATCCTGTGGGATGAAGGGCCAAGATCCTGGCACACATGTAGCCTGTACACTAGTGTGCTCCACACATGAAGTAAGATCTGGCAAGAGCAAACATTTGAACCCTTATTGATATTCTTTGTTATGGAAGGCCATCTACTGAGGATGCTCTTGACACCTTAGATGATAAGTTCCACTAGGGGACCTATAAAATCACTTTCAAAACTGAGATTCTGAGATTTGCCAAGAATTATTCTTTCGTGGTAATGCTGCCTCAGTTGTGTTGCACAAGTTATTTGAGACAGAAAAATGGATTCATACCCTAGACCATACCACAGTGCTAACATGTCACTTACAAACAAATCACATTTATGAAGTGTTTGTTATATACCCCACACTGTTTTTCAGTACTTTTGATGTATTAGCTCATTTCTTTGTGAAAGCCCCAGGAGGTCTCAGAGCTGGGGTCTTCAGCCAAGCTTGTAATCCAAGATCCGGACTCCGGAGACTGCTTTCACTCATGCTCACTGCCTCTTAAGCTGGTACAAAATAGATGTTCAGCTAAGTACCTGAGAAGGACTTGGATGATGGCTGGCCCTTAAACTCAATTTGTGGTTCAGTTGTTTAGAATAGGTTGCTATTAAATCACTGGTTAATTTCTATATGAATTACCAACTACATCCAACTGTCTCCCAAAAGGGTATATTTGACTGGAAAAGAAACAGTTGCAAAAATACAGATGTATCAGTGCACACCTAGCAGCTCAGAGCAAGTGGCTTACTGATTAGGCTAGCAGTTTTTGCTTAACTTTAAATAACTGCCTAGCCCCTATGTCCCACACTGCATGAAATGAGAAAGATAGCAATGTACCATTTTTGGAACAGGACTGATACAGCCTTGGAGAGCAGTTTGGGTTTTTGACAAAATAAAGAGGCAGTATGCAAAACCTCAAATTAAAAAGGGGCTAAATAATAGTCATTATTATAATTCACTTTTTATTTAAACTAGGACTTTATTTCAAGTGGTGGCTCAACTATTACACTAAATCATTAACTTGACTTAAAATTTTAATTAACATTTAGGGAAGGTAAGTTTCACACCTGAGTTGCTTTTTAATGAAGTCTGTTGGCAAATCTAGCAAAATATTCAAAAGTCAGGATTTAAAATGCAGTAAATACCTGTATTAATTAAAAAGCTGCATTCCTTCTACCCAATGATCACATACCTCGCACCCTGTGGATGGCAATAAACAAACAAAAGGTCATAGGAATAAGATCTAGACTTTTAACAAGGGATGCTGGTGTGAAGGTATCTTTTGATACTAACTAAAGCCACCTCAAAAGAACATAAAATGTATGTCTGTGAGTTGATTCAGAAGGAGAATAGGGTTTAAAATGGGAAGTGAGCTACTTGGGAGGCTGAGGCAGGAGAATCACTTGAATCCGGGAGGTGGAGGTTGTGGTGAGCCGAGATCGTGCCATTGCACTCCAGCCTGGGCAACAAGAGTGAAACTCCATCTCAAAAAAAAAAAAAAAAGGAAGTGAGGAGAGGGAACCCAACCTATATACTCAAACAGGAGAGATAAAGAAGAGATTTTTAAGTATGACCTGTATCGTGGCAGGATGGGCTGAAGCTGAAATAACTCAATGCTAATGAGATTCAAATTTCTTTCCCTCATCAGATTCAGAGAAACTTTCAAACCTGCAGCAACTACAGCTCAATAACATGGTCATCTCTCTGGAGTGGGGCTCCATGTAGATGTAAAAACCATATTTCAGATTTTTATAATGACCTGTTTAAGGAATTGTTCTAATAAAAGGAAGGATATTGCTATTGAAAGAGTAAGAGTAAAGAGGAAAGTCTGTGAATGCTGAAAATTGATTATTTTGGTCTATGATTGGCTGTATTCAACTTTACTTGTCTGCAGAGACATAAAGTGGCAGATAAAGGTGTGTGTGTGTGTGTATTTTTATATACAGAGCATAGGCAAGACCCATATCAGTACTACAGATTATGAGGTTCTGTTTATTTAACAAGACAAACTTTTGTTATAAGAAGCTTCATTCTCAAATATGGATTAAAATTTTGGTGTTTTTTTTTTTTGTAACATTTTTCATTTTGAAAACTGAGTAAGGTTAAATTAACGTGCTGGTTGTGGTGGCTCATGCCTGTAATCCCGGCACTTTGGGAGGCTGAGGTGGGTGGATCACCTGAGGTCAAGAGTTTGAGACCAGCCTGGACAACATGTTGAAACCCCATCTCTACTAAAAATACAAAAATTAGCTGGGCATGGTGGCACATGCCTGTAATCCCAGCTACTCAGGAGGCTGAGGCACGAGAATTACTTGAACTCAGGAGGCAGAGGTTGTAGTGAGCCAGCTGAGCTAGCCAGGCATCCTCAGAAATAGATAAATTTACAGGACTGTTTTCAGTTTTCCTGGGAATTTTTCAAGTCATATAAATTTTAAAAGTAAAAACTTTTCTCTGCTAATTTTTATTAGCTTGGTGAACAAAATATTTCTGGTTAAGTGTACAAATTACTACCTGGCCTTTACTTCCTCCAAACTAGTTCTGATATGGTGCAATAATATATATCACTGCAGAACCATCTGCCACAGGCATCATGTTATTCCTGCTACATTTCTATGCCTGAGGGCCAGGAGGGCAGTTCAGCCCTCAAACGCAAGGAGAAGAGGAATGATGGGTCTCCTGGGGGTTCCCTAGAGGAGAATGGGGACCAGGCCCCTCCTGGGCTAGTCGGGCTTTGGATGGCAGCTCAGCTCCTTCTTCCTGAATAGACTGCCAAAGACTTGTTCTCCGTGGAATAACATCCACTTATTCTTGTGGAAATGGAGAAACAAGGAGCTTTTTCTTTTATGTGCTCAAAGGCTCAAGACAAAGAGGAATTAGTTTAAAGAAACGAGTTTTAGAATTGGAAGAAGTTGGAATCAAGCGTCTCCATCCGGCCTGTGTCCTTGGAATCCATGAAGAAATTTAAAAATAGTATGTTTCTTCACCAAAGGGGAAGGATTTAAATTTATCTGGACTCAATATATGAAGCTATATTTCAGCTGTATTAACTTATTAGTAGTCTTTTTGAAGAGTGATTTAGTTCTTACTGATATGATATTTTGTGTCAAAAGTACCTCTTCAATGTTAGCAGTAATGAAAAATCTACTAATTATTATTTAAAATTAACTTTGAGAAGACACCATTTTAGACTTGCGTATGTGCCTGCTCAATGCATATTTCCAACATCCCATGAAACCTAGACTTTGTTCCCCACTCCCTCAGCGAAGCAGAGACCCATTTTTAACATATGGGAGCATTTTCACACTGCGAGTTATTCTGAGTGAAAAATATGTGATTTACAAATGCTGTCAAATTAAATATGTATTTCCAAATGGTATCAGGTTGACCAAGCACATCCTAGGACACATTCTGCAACTTTCTGAGCCCTTGGGCCTAAATAAGGGAGCAGTGTAGAGAAAGAGCAAACAGTTCTTTCTGTCATTATCAATCCAGAAGTCCCACATTTGCTCCTAATAAGCATATTCAAGTAAACATTGCAAGTAAATTTTGTCACAAAAGAACACAATAGTCTTATTTATAGACAAAGTAACGCCTTCAAATTATGCAGAAATGGGTGTGCCCTGTCAAAAGTAACACATTCTTCTTAGTTATTACTGCCAGTGTCTGAAAAGAAATATTTACATGGAGATTTTACATTGCTAGGATCACTATGCCATTTGCCTGCAGACATTCTTGATCAAATCTCTTTAGAGTCAGAATGTGTACAAATAATGGCAAGAATAACAGAAGCATCTTGCAGTGTTTTATAGACGGCAAAACTGAAGTGCAGGAAGACTCACACAATATAGGATCATGTCCCAACCAGGTTTATACAGAACCATGGAAGGCAGGAAAGAGCCATCATAGCCCAGGCATGTCACCTTTCAGAAAAGAAGAAGCTGTAAAATAGTCGTTTAACTCACAATGGAAGCCAGGAAGAAAGCTAACTTAGAGAAAAAAGATTTGGAGTCAGCTCTCATGCATTATAGTCTCAGATATCTAAGAATTATTTGTGTGACCTGAGACAGGTCCTGTAATTTTAGAGCCTTAGTTCTCTCATGAGCAAAAGGGTTCAATAACTAACTTCTTGAGGATCATATCATGTAATCAGAGCTGCAGCTTACTGAGCATTTCTTATGAGGCAGGCACTGTGCTGAGTGTTTTACATACATGACCTTGCTGAATCGTTACAACTCTATAAGGTAGGTCTAATGATCCCCATTTCACAGGTGAGAAAACCTGGACTCTAGGGTTCAAATGACATGCCCCAGCTCACACAGTAACTTGAGGAGATAAAATTTTAATCCAGTCTGTTTTTCTCCAAAGCTCAGGTTTTTAAAACCATACCTCTAGTTCCTAGCAGTCATTCTTTTATTTACCAAATATTAATATATGTAAATATGTCTTATGAAGTATGGCACAAATGTAAATTTTTATATTATGCCAGGGCATAAAGAAGCATCCTTGGTGATCAGCCAGATCTAACTTTTCATGGTACTTCTTAAAGTCATATTAAGTTAAACATTTCAAAAGGCAAAAGAGTAAAGACTAGTCATGACGGGTATATGCATTTCATATGGTAGCTATTATTTTTAAGAAGAAAGAAAAAATAATAATTCAAAGAGTAATGTCCTGACACTAAAACAATAGTAAAATATAATGGAGCATGCTGTGATAGTCATTGAAAAAGATCTATTAAAAAACAAAGAAAGTCCTTATAAAACCATTCTAGTCCCTGATCACCCCCAAATAAAAATAAACATTGCAAGTAAATTTTGTTTACTTGCAAATAAAAAGCTAGCACTGCACGTGATGATCATATCTTTGGGGATCAATTACAAAACATTTTCAAAATACATATATAAATTCAGTTTCTTCAGTCATCACTGTATTTGACTGATAGGGTGATCTGCCTGATGTTCTATGTGAAATGATTTAACAAAAATTCTGTTTTTAGGACTCTGTGAACTCCATAAAGATGTTAGTGAAGTAAATAACTTTAAAAAATGAGAAGAATTTTTCTTCAATTGAATTATTGCTGCTGCAGATCCCCAGTTTCTTAAATGCAAATGAAATTAAGTCACTGGCTATGGCCCACTATCACATGTGGCTGGATTATAAATGAAGCAGCACAGTTTGGAGTTACGTTTGGGGTGAGAAGTGCCTTCAACCCAAGAGTGTTCAAGGGTTTGGTCCTACTTTCAGAAGGGTAGCAGGTCTGTGTTTGATACAACCTATGAGTCTTCTTGCCTCTTGTTCACATTAGATATTTTCTTATCTCTATGTCTTGGTTTTTCAAAATTGTTCAGTGTCTAGATCTAGACCAATGTACAAATCAGTGGAGGAGAGAGTTGAGTCTTTAGAACTTAAAATGAATGGTTCCCTTGAAGATTATCAGCATGAGAATCAGATGCGTTCAGAAAATGAGAAGGATTAGACAAAGCTCTGGATAATAATGGTTGTAATCAGTCACATTGACAGAGAGTTTTCTCATCTTCTCCAATTTCTTCTTGTGAAATGATTTCCATTCTGAAAATAACTGCTTTCTTTATCAGCTTGGTATTGATGAGAAAAGAGGAATAACTTTCCTTATTTTTTTTCACATGTTGATTCTTTTTTCTCTAGTGGGTGTTTGTCATAAATGAATATAAACTAAGAAATGCTAGATTTCCCAGAGTTGGCAGTTTATAACTTCATTCTGATAAAAACTTTAAAGCAGTTAAGAACAAGTACAGTTAAAACTGCAGTTAGATCAAAAGGGATAAGGGTTCCTACCCTTTTACTTCATATACATCTGGTATAAAGATCTGAACACAAAATTGGTTACATCTTCAACATGTATGATCAGGGCTGCAATCGTTTCGGCAGGATCCATTCATCTTGCGTCTCCAGTTGAGCTAGTGCTTTGTGAGTCAGCCTGGAAACTTTCTGTATAAATTGCCTCTCTTTTCCCCAGAGGCCTGGTTATCTTACCTTCAAATTGGTACAAAGTATCTCAGGAAATAGAACCAGAGTGTCCCATCACAGTTAGTAATGTCACGCTGTGGCCCTACCACCTCCTTCTGTAAAACATGCTTTTTAATCTTTTAGTAGATAGTTTGTTGTTTATTTCATTAAAAAAAGTTTTTTAGAGTTCCCCCACATATGGCTAGAAATAAGTAGAAACAAGTACAGAATGTCTCACGCTTGTGGTTCCTTTGTGAATTGGCACACATTCCTTCTTCCTCTGGGGATACAATTTGCCCCTTCTCTAAACTATCTTAAAATACTTCAATATAGGTTTGGTTTTTTGTTTGTTCTTTTTTAAAAAATCAAGATCATGATTCTGACTTTCTGTATCTCCTCTTCCTTGGGCTCCATGCAGAGATTGAGATCCCCTGCTATGATTTGTCTATTTTTTTTCTGCAGATAATGTCAGTTTTTACATTTGAAACTTCAGATGTTTCAAATTTTTGTTGAGGAATTTTAGAGCTATGGCCAATGTTTTTGATGTAGTTTATGCTTCCAGCTTAAATTTTTGCTTTGCAGCAATGAACATTTTAATCACCATTCAATAATCTCAACCAGTGACCTTTTCCAAAAAAATTTGTTCATGTAAATAAGTTAGATTTTAGGTATATCATTAAAACAGAAAGCGAACTTTTGCATGTGAGAAGAAATCATTAATTGCTTCAAGCAGAATATCCGAATGACTAATTTTAATATCAATATCAATATTGATATTTCAATATCCTTACCACAGAGATTTCTTTGCAAGTACTTAGGGTAGCCCTTGAGTTCACCTTACACTGAATTGTAGTAATTATAGTATACGGTTTGAATAGTAATTATTTTCACATTAATTGTGAGCTTACTCAGAACATCCCACAGGTTTAGTCTCTACTAGTTAGTAGTCACTACTCTAACTAGTGACTACTAGAGTAGTCCAGGAATCTTTACTGCCATTTTCCTAAATTTGATCTCAGTTGACAGAAATCTGAATGTGCTCTAGAGGACTGTTTATCAAGTATTAGCATGTCTACAAATCACCCGGGAACCTTATAAAATGTAGCTTCTGACTTAGTAGGTCGGGGGTGGAGACTGAGATTCTGCATTTCTCATGAGCTCCCTGTCAATGCTGCTGGTCCATCTGGATCACACTTTGAGGAGCAAGGATCTCTAAGACTATTTATGGGCCACATCTGAATTTGGAAACTTCCTGATATCAAAAAATAAAAAGAATAAAAAAGATGGGAGAGAAATGAGAAGCAAGCTAGGGGTAAGCATAAGGTAATGAGTGAAAAGAAAAAGAAAGACTTTTGGGGAAGAATGAGGCACTTCCCCCAGAGCTAACATAGAGTAGGTAAGTGATATTGTTTGGCTGTGTCCCCACCCAAATCTCCTCTTGAATTGTAGCTCCCATAAATCCCATGTGTTGTGGGAGGGACCCAGTGGGAAATTATTGAATCATGGGGATGGTTTCCTTCATGAGCTGTTCTCATGGTAGTGAATAAGTCTCACGAGATCTGGTGGTTTTATAAAGGGAAACCCCTTTTGCTTGGCTCTCAATTCTCTCTTGTCTGCCTGCATGTAAGATGAGCTTCTCACCTTCCACCATGATTGTGAGGCCTCCTCAGCCACGTGGAACTGTGAGTCCATTAAACCTCTTTTTCTTTACAAATTTTCCAGTCTTGGGTGTGTCTTTATCAACAGCGTGAGAACAGACTAATATAGTGAGTGCATATCACACAGGACAGCAGAGCAGGAAGGAAGTGAATCTAACTTTTATTCAGTGTCTCCTATGCAGACTGTAGCCTGACATATTGCTACATGTTTATGTTTATGTATGTGTGGATAGATGTCTACATCTGGATATATGGAGAGATGTGTGCATATACAGAGGACAGATGAATAGACAGATACAGATAGATATTCTGCTTTGTTTCAAAAGGTTAGAAGAAGAAGCTGTAGGTGTTCTGGCATGCATATACTGCTTAAATCCTCATAATAGTTCACACACACACACACACACACACACACACACACATATAGAGAGAGAGAGAGAGAGAGAAAGAGAGAGAGAGAGAGATGAAAAAGCTGAGGCTCGAGTCCTTTATTTAAAATACAGCTCTAGGACCATCTAACTTCCAAGCTCTAAAATCCATGCTTTGACAAGCCAAAGAACCAGACACGGTGAAGAAGGGTGAGAAGACAGGGACATAAAGGAAAGTCCTGGAGACTGGGGTGAGACAGTGCACAAGGAGCAGAAATTAGAGAAGAGGATGTGGAAGAGACATGTGGAAAGGGCCAGGAAGAAAGGGAGAAGAAAATGCAGGGACTGCCAGGGCTACAGTTCAAGTGGATAATTCCAGTCCTGGTAGCAATTAGAGCTGACCCATTTGGCAGTGCCTGCCCCTCTGCAGGGGTTTGTTGCCACCCTCTTTCCTGCCAAGACTGTTTACACAACCTTTTTTAGCCCTGGCTAGAGAAGCCTGGTTCTATCCAGCATGGAGAATTTGGTTTCCACCTCTACTACACTACCAAGTGGAAAGAAGAGGTGTACTGAAATCTAGGTGGGGGAAGCTGTGTAGCAGAAACTTGGGGACCTCTAGAAGCTGCCTGTCCCTCATGCCCCCTGGAGTACAATGGAGCCAAAGGTACTCCATTCTCAGCATCTTACTCTATCTTTGACATCTTCTTTTGACTCAGTAGATCCTTTCAAATCCCCATCTCTGAGAGGATCCAGCAAAAAAATCCTCCAGTTACTTTCCCAGTTGAAATAGGTTTATTTGTCAGAGACCAGGTGTCAATTAAAGATATGGAAATAAAAGGTAGGGACACCTTATAACCCCCCCAAAATTAGGGGGGGTATATAGTACATAAAATAGAAAAAAAAAGTTTATTGTAAACATTGACTGTGATAGTATAATACTTTAAAATCCTGGAGGACAAAGCAATTAAATATATGCATAGTATTCAGCTGAATTTTTTTTCCCCTATACATACCTATGATAAAATTTAATTTTCAAATTAAGCACAGCAAGAGATTAAGAATAATAGTCTAGGACAATTTTAACAATATACTGTAATTTTATGTGAATGTTCTCTCAAAATATCTGAACTGCAGTTGACCATGTGTAGCTGAAGTCACAGATAACAGGGACCACTGTACTGGGTTTTCTTCCTAGTGAATTCCTGTCTACAGACTCAGATGAGTGTTTTGAGTAAAGGTGAAGGCCAAGAACTAAAGCAAATGTCTTTCAAAGGTTTAGATGGCATCATAAAAAGCAGATCTTCAGTTATTCTGGGGAAGTTTTGATTGCTTTCTGAACTCAGTGACTCCATCTTACTTATACCTTTATTTTCACTTATTTTAATGTGAAGAACAGTTAAGCCCAGGAAGCAAGGTACTGTATGCTTGCTGGGCAGGATAATTCAATAAGAAGTCTATTTTTGGCAAGCAGCGTGGGGTTTGTCCTCTAATTCTGGGAGTCTGACTATGGTAGAAGGGATTATTTTTTAATTTAGTTTTTATATTTTCAAAGTTATACATATTCATGTGATTTAAAGAATCAAATGGTTTTATGAGGTTTTTCTGGAAAAACAGGAGACTCATCCTTGTCCCCTCCTTTGCTCTCCCTTTTCTTGATCCCCAGAGACAACTGTATCCAACTCTCACCACTGTTTCTTTCGGCATTAACCTCCGTATCTCCACACACCACGGTATTTCTTTATTTTTATGTTTAGGCTCTATTAGGCTGCAAAGTCAGTTACCACTTATCCTTCTGCCTCCCAGCTTCCAAAATTTTGTTGCTATTATTTCTCTTCATTTTTCCTTGTATTTGTGGTGGCTTCCTCTTCCTCCCCCACACCAAGAAAACCTTATTATTTTGTGATTTCTGATTTAAGGAGGGAGTCGAAGTTCACGTGTATGGTCAATCAACTTTGACAAAGCTGAAAGTCCTGTTATTTTATACTGATTTTTCCTTAGCATAGTGCTGGATTATGTCACATATCATACATTTGGGACTAATTTGTGCCAGTAGAGCCATGTAGGATAATACGTCAGTATGACGCATTGAAGTTAAATCAATGGTTTTGGAGGCAGGAGGCCTAGATTTAATTAAAGGCGTTGCCACTTACTAATGGTATGCATTTAGTGAGGCACTAAACCAAGCCTTAGTTTCCTCATCTGTAAGTGGCAGAAACCATATTTAATCCACAGAATGATTAAAATAATTAATTTAGGCCAGATGATGGATAAAAGCACTTGACCCACGGTGTACCTCCCTTGTGGAGCAGAATTACAAGTGAACTGAGATTGAATTAAATAGATAGTACTTCGTGTTCTTTCTTGTAACAAGTACTCAATATTTGTGAGGTGAATGAATGTCTTCTCTTAATGAAGTATTTCAGAAAAAAACAACATTGAATATTGAGATTCATGAAATGCTACATGAATCTCAAAACAAGCAAAATAGCAAAATTAACCTTTAAGTTTTAAAGTATTTCTTTCTAATCCCCTCATTTTCTTTCACTGCCACAGAAGACTGTATTTTAATCTTTTAATTATTCAATTTCTCTTAAAAAAAGTCATGGATGCATGATTTTAAACAAAGAAAAAAAGAGCAGCCTCATCAGCTCTTTTCTAGAACTTAGACTAGCCTCTTAATTAGATTCTTATTTCCTCTCCCTTAGCCCCTTCCCCCCAATACCCTTTCATCACCGCGGGAGGGGTGATCTTTAAAAGAAAAAATGCATATCAGAGCAAATCACTCCCCTGCTTAAAATCCCTCTTCGACATCCCATTTTTCTTGGAATAAAAACAGAACTCCCTGATAGAACCTGCAAGGCCTTGCAAAGCTCCAGCCTCATCTCCAGCCCTGTTTTGTAACCCTTGTCCACTGTTTTCTTAGGGTATCAGCTACACTGGTTCCTTTCATTATTAAATGTGCCAAGCTCCAGCCTTCCTCAGAGACTTTCCTCCTGCTTTTCCCTCTGCTTGGAATGTCCTTCTTCTACGTTTGCCTGGCTAACTTCTACTCATCCTACAAGTCTGTCTAAATATCACCTCTCCTGGAAACCTTACCCTGACCCCAAAAACTAAGATTCTCTTGTTGGTTACCTGTTGAGAGCCTGGTACTTCCCTTTGATAATGCTTACCCCAGTTGAACTTCAATAATTGCGTAATTAATTACTTAGTTCTGTTTCTCCTCCTCAGTGTAAGCTCTATAAAAGGCAGGGACTACATCTGTTTTCTTTTCTGCTTTATCCATGTTAAAGGAAAAAGTTTAGAAAAATTAAATTTCTTAGAGTTTAATCGAGCAAAGAACAATTTACGAATCAGGCAGCCCCCAAACCATAATGGGTTGAGAGAGACTCTGGTGCTGGCGTGTGGTCAGAAAAAGGAAACAGAAAAAGGAAAGTGACCTGCAGAAAATGGAAGTGACATACAGAAACAGCTGGATTGGTTACAGCTGGCTTTTCCTCTATTTGAAGAGTTGGCCTCCTGTGATTGGCCAAAACTCAGCGATTGGTAGAGGAGTAGTTTCCAGTCTGTTTACACATCCAGTTCACTATGAACAGGGAAATCTTCAGGCAGAATTTATAAGAAGGTAGCTTTAGGCTAAACTTAATTTTAACATCCACAATACCATGCAAAATGTCTTGTACATTGTCATTTCTCAATACATATTTGTTGAATAAATGGATTAATGACTACAGTAGAAAGGAAAAAAGGCTACATTTTAAAAATATAATTTTAAGGACTCTGTTTTTATTTTCAGATTCTCCTACTGGGTCAGGTAAAAAAATCTGCTGTAGACCCAATGGCTTGACAAATGCTTACTTTTGACTCAGTCTTTGGAGCTAAGAGAATTGTTTGGGAGAAGGGGAGAGAATCTAGGTGGAAGAAGTATGAAGGTTATCTCTTTGCTAACCAAGTTCTGGGCAGTGTCAAGGAGGGAAGGTGGCTCCGCTGCCACTAATGCACCTTCAATTAGACCATGTGTCCCTAGTTCCCAGCACAGTGCTTGCATAAGAAAGATGCTCAATAAATATGTGTTGAATTAATGGATAAAGGTGGCCTTTTTACTTTGCTATATGCCCTCCAAGCTGCAAGTACTCTTTGTGACTTCCTCTTTAATGTTGCCATTGAAGATCACTTTTGCACGTTTTTAGCTATATGCTTGGATAGAGGGAAGGTCAACATATTATTTGTGTAGGCTTAGGTCAAGCCATGCTGTTTAGGGATGACTGTCCTAAGCCCAGGTTAGAAGAGTCACATTTATTATTCTAACTGATAAATATTCCACTGCACATTCACGAAAACTATTTATTTTCAAAGTCTCTGCAAATCTCACTGCTTAAATCTAACATAATTTCCGGAAAAGGAGCTTGTTTTGAGAAACAACAAAGAATTGAGCTATAGTTTCATATGAATGGTAATGCCAATATGTTAGTGAAGATTTTCTGCTGGGGATCACTTGGCTCCAAGGGAAGACAGCATGGTAAGTGCTTGCATAAAAAAACTAAACAAGGCCGGGCGTGGTGGCTCACACCTGTAATCCCAGCACTTTGGGAGGCCAAGGTGGGTGGATCACCTGAGGTCAGGAGGTCGAGACCAGCGTGGCCAACATGGTGAAACCCCATCTCTACTAAAAATACAAATTAGCCGGGTGTAGTGACACATGCCTGTAATCTCAGCTATTCGGGAGGCTGAGGCAGGAGAATCGCTTCAATCCGGGAGGTGGAGGTTGTAGTGAGCCAAGATTGAGCCATTGGCCATTACATTCCAGCCTCGGCAACAAGAGCAAGACTCTGTCTCACAAAAAAACAAAAAACAAAAACAAACAAAAAAACCCCACTAAACACTGAACAGTTTATTTCACTGGACTGAAAAGAGGTATCCAAATTCACATGACTCTAGGAAATTCACAGAGGGTGTTTGCAGACATTATGAAACTCTTATGAGATAAGATTGTGGAGAAATGGGGAATCCCTTTCTGGCATTTAAAAGTTGTATATGTCTGGTAGTTTCTTGAAATTTGTCAGCTACAGCTTTATTTATTCAGCTCAGGGATGGCAAATTACCTCAGTGTATGCCAAGACAATATGTTGGTAACGGTTGCTATACTGAGAAAAGTTCTGAGGTCTTACTTGGTCTCATCCAGAATGTGTTGTCATCATTTAGCAATGATAGCTACGAGTTTTAGAATGGGGATTGGTGGAATGCCAGGTAACCTTTCTTTAAGGCTTTTTTGTTTTTGTTAAAATTTAAAAAATTATATCTAAAAGTCTCATTTAATCTTCACATAAACTCTATGAGGTAAGTACTGCTTTAATCTTGATTTTTTTTTTTCAGATGAGGAAACTAAGGTAAAGATACATTGTTTCCCAAAGTAGTTAGTCAATTAGTGATGTAACTTATATTTGAACACATGCCTATCTAAACTAACTTCAGAGCCCAAGCCCTTAACTACCACATAGTATTTCTTAAGAATTCTGGAGCGTTTATATTTAAAGCTGTTATCACTTATGTATACCCTAGAATGAATGAGTTTCTCTCTATTGCCATATCTAAGATAAGAAAATACAAAACATTAATAAGGCTGGCAAGGTTGAAGACAAATTTTACCTACTTTATAACACTGTGTTAGACTAATTTTTTATCTAAATATTAAAAATAAAGTGTGGTGTATGACTAGTGAAGAAAATATGAATTATTTCTGGATATCTTAAGGTTGTAATGCAATGCATACATATCATTTATACCTCCACATCTAACCTAAGTGGAAGTACTACTCCTAGATTAGATTTTTCACTCATTGAAACTTTTTATTCTTAAAGCAATGGTGTTAATCGCTATGCTATGATGAGATTCTAAAGGTACATAATTATATTTTGTTTTCCTTAAACACTTAAAGCATGTTCTTTTAATGGGATTATCTATTTATGGAAACATACTGCTATCATTTCCCCCAAGTATTTATTTCTGTAATTAACTGTTAAATTATTTATAAATGTGCAATTGATAGTATTCACGTAAAATAGCTTGGCTTTTACCCAAATGCAGAGAAAACAAAAAACAAAAAAAAAGTCTTCAAATATTTTTAGATGATGTAAGAAATGTCAGAGTATGCTTTGATTTCTTGCCTGTTTTCTTTTTTTTTCACAGAAAAATCTGTCATTGCTCAACCCATATTTGTTTTTGAAAAGGGAGAACAAACTTTTAAGGTAAGATTGACTACTTCTTTGTTTAATTTTACTTTGACAAAGACAATTATATTTCAGGAAGCTAGCTATCCTGAAAGATATCACGGCTGCATAGGTTTATCCTGTTCTTTACTAGCAGAGTAGTGCCTCCAGATTATTTATATAGTCAGGATTTACAAACTTCAGTTTGGCTGGAATGGGAAGCCAGAGGCCTTGTCTTGCAGCTATGGATAACATACTGTTTCGCTATGGTAGTATCTTTATTTGGAGTAACTTGAAAAGGGGAGGAGCTGAAAGAGATTAGGAGGACTACAATTCCTCATATGAGTCCTCACCACTGACCTAGCCTAAAACTGGGTTAAAAAAACACATTCTAAATTACAATATTTTATTTAAAAGGGATCTTCTGAACTCTGTCTGCTTTTTTTGTCATCATAATAAAATCATTCGTTTTGAAAGACCAACAGTAAGATTAGTTGCTGGGCATGATGGCTTGTGCCTGTAATCCCCGCACGTTTCGAGGCCACGGTGGGAGGACTGTTTGAAGCCTGGGATTCGAGGCCAGCCTGATCAATAAAGCAAGACCCCATCTCTACAAAAAAATAAAAAGAAATTAGTCAGGCATGGTGGCATGTGCCTGTAGTCAGTCCCAGCTACTTGGGAGCCTGAGACAAGAGGATTGCTTGAGCCTAGGTGTTAGAGGTTGCAGTGAGCTATGATTGCACTGCTGGTACTGCAGCCTGGGTGACAGAAAAAGACCTCATCTCTAAACAAACAAAAAACTCCACTAGATTCTCATTTTACCTTATTTCTTGGTATTCATTCTTACCCATGCAGGTAATTTAACCTACTACCCACAAAAACACTAAACGAAAGAAACACTCAACCCTCAAGCCCTTGTTTAAAAAGCAGATTCCTGGACCCCCTCCCAGAACAACCACTTCAGAATCTTGAGAATAGGTGCCTCAAAATCCACATTTTAAACTAACTTCCACAAGCGAATCTGCAGCCATTGAACTATAAAACCACTGGACTAGACGTTGTTTTTTCTTGACTATGTGCTGAACGAAGGAAGGTGAACTGCTTTGTCCTGGCCGGGCTTATTAGCCCTGGCTTCTGAGAATTCTGTAAAGTGGCAGGGTGGAAATCTGATGTACTAGGTTGGTGCAAAAGTAATTGCAATTTTTGCCATTACTTTTAATTGCCAAAACTGCAATAACTTTTGCACCAACATAATACAAAGGCAAATACTCAGCTCTCCTCAGTGGTTTTTTTCCTTTCAGAGACCTGCAGAAGACACCCTGTATGAAGCAGCAGAACCAGGTAATGATTTTCATCCTGTATTCCAAAATCAATCTTTATACAAACAAAATTAGCAGACACAAGTATTTTGGCATGTGGCACAGACTATGTGAAAGTTAATGTTTTTTCTTTTTTAAAATATGCCAGTAGATTCACTTTTGTTTTGAAAGATGACATATAGGTCCCTGAGAACACTGATGTTAGTGACTAAAATTCATTGTGCTCCACTCCCTGCCCCTTAGCCTATCAAAAGCATTCTCTGTAGACCTCAGAATGCATATACAAATTATTGCTGACACCACTCATTTCTAATTGTTTCATACTAGTATGATATGCCTATAGGTTTATAATGAATCAGCAAACTATTAACCCCAATATTTAAAATGTGCTATCAAATGATGATCTGTGTAGACAAAAGAAAATTCTGTTTATCCTACCCTATCATGAGTTGAGGATAATTTATTATCACAAGTAATTTTAGCCTTTCCATTGCTTTTCTTGCAGAATGTAATGGTTTTCCAAGAAAGCGTGTACGGTCTTCATCTTTTACTTTTCATATTACAGATTCTCAGTCCCAGGGAGGTATGTATAGCCTTGACTGTTGACTATTCACTGTTATGTTTATTCTGAATGCAAAATTACTGAGAAACTTTTCAAAAGGGTAATGTTAAAAGCTTGCCAGCTGAATAGTGTTTATAATATATTGTTATGTGAAAACAACAAGCTATACAATGGTACAGTTAGTCAGTATTTAAACATTCCATTTATCAGCATTGGAAAAAATACCAAAATGACATAAGCCACAATGATAGCAGTGGTTATCTTAAGTAGAGGAGTTGCAAGTGATTTGGTCTCCTCCCTGTACCCCATGCCTTTGTATTTTGCTATGTTTCCAAAGTTTCTGCATTGAGCATGTATTAGCTTTGTAAGCAGGAGAAAAGGCCATTTTTAAAGTAACCACAGGCTGGGCGCGGTGGCTCATACCTGCAATCCCAGCACTTTTGGAGGCCAAGGTGGGCAGACCATGAGGTCTGGAGTTTGAGACCAGCCTGGCCAACATAGTGAAACCCCATCTCTACTAAAAATACAAAAAAAATTAGCTGGGCATGGTGGCAGGTGCCTCTAGTCCCAGCTACTTGGGAGGTTGGGGCAGGAGAATCTCTTGAACCTGGGAGGTGGAGGCTGCAGTGAGCCGAGATTGCTCCACGGCACTCCAGGTGGGGTGACAGTGTGAGACTCCTAAGAAAAAAAAAAAAGTAACCGCCTATTTAAATAAATGGATGCCTACCCCTTGAAAATAATTTTATCATACACTGTATTCTGAGTAAACCAGTAACTTAGTTTGCTTGTCTTCTATGCTGAAAGCACTCCAGGGATTCCTTTTATAATGAGCTCTATGCCTTCCACCTTGTAATACAGCATCTATGTATATATTTTTCCTCCACTGTGAGTTCCTCGAGGTCATCTTCATGGTTGATAGTGTCTTACATATGGTGACCACAAAATAAATATTTACTGTTGAATGGAATTGAATGGAAATTAATTTATCATCTTCATCAGATGTACTCATTTTTATTAATAGAAATAAAAAGATTTTTCTAAATTAGTGATACAGAAATTTTTCCAAAACAGCAAAACTCCAAATGAAAACAAAACAAAAAACCCACTTTCTTACTGACTTTAGTTTGCAATCTGCTTTTAGTATCAACCTTGTCTCAGAAGCAAATGAGATGTTCATCCGTCACTAACCTTCCAACCTTCCCCCATTCTGGGCCAGGTAATAAAGAGTTTCTAGAACCTCAAGCCTGACACTGACTTTTCAAAATCATTCTTATTAATGATGACTTTTCTTTCTTAGCGATCATAAAATGCTGACACTTTAGAAATAAACAGAGGCCTTAGCAAAGTATGCATCGAAGAATACCTTATGAATTCTAACTTCACAAATTCTGAGTATATGTTTTTACCTTTGGTAGAAAGTTTGAACTTCATGTTTTTTTAGGATTTCACATTTATAACAGTATTATTTTATTTAAGGCAGCCCTATAAAAGTAAAAACAATTTGCATTATTTTACTTACTATTGTCCATCTACATAGTTTATAATGTAATAGCATTTAAAACATGCAATTATGCTTTAGATTCATATTTTAAGCTTAGCATAGAAATCCATTAAAATTTCCACTAATTAAAACATTACTCCTCTTTACTTGAAATTTATAATGTTTTGCTTAGTAAAACTATTTTATCATAATAAAATATTTGAAATGGTTGGCATTTTCTCCACATTAAAATGATCTCTATTCTCATGTTTTTATTTCTACTAAACAATCAATTGCCTTTTCCAAGTTAAGTTTGCCACTAAGAAAGAAAAATTACAAACTACTCACTTCATTTGAATTGATCACCCTCTACCCAGGAACTACAGAGTTTTTTCTTTCTTTCTTTCTTTCTTTTTTTTTTTGAGACGGAGTCTGGCTCTGTCGCCCAGGCTAGAGTGCAATGGCATGATCTCAGCTTACTGCAACCTCTGCCTCCCGGGTTTAAGTGATTCTCCTGCCTCAGCCTCCCGAGTAGCTGGGACTACAGGCGCACACCACCCATGCCCAGCTAATTTTTGTATTTTTAGTAGAGATGGGGTTTCACCATTTCGGCCAGGATGGTTTTGATCTCTTGACCTCGTGATCCGCCCACCTCGGCCTCCCAAAGTGCTGGGATTACAGTCGTGAGCCACCATGCCTGGCCTGAACAACAGAGTTTTTCAATGAATAAATCTGTATTCTTATTAATAATTGCAGGCATGACTGAGCAACAGTATATCAAGTAACTTTCAGATGCAGAAGAGACACTTTTTAGTGTCTCTAGTCCTTCTAACCTGACTGACAAGCTCAGACATTAAGAGAAACAGAGATCCTGGCTGGGCGTGTTGGCTCATGCCTGTAATATCAGCACTTTGAGAGGCCAAGGCAGGCAGATCTCTGCAGGCCAGGAGTTCGAAACCAGCGTGGCAAACATGGTGAAACCTGGTCTCTGCTAAAAATACAAAAATTAGCCGGGCATGGTGTTGCACGCCTGTAGTTCCAGCTACTTGGGGGGCTGAGGCAGGAGAATCGCTTGAATCCAGGAGGCAGAGGTTGCAGTGAGCCAAGGTCATGCCACTGCACTCCAGCTTGGATGACAGAGAGAGACTCAATCTCAAAGAAAAAAAAAAAAGTGAGAGAGACATAGAAATAGAGATCCTAATCCCAGAGGCAAAGGTGTTCTGTTTTATTGTATTTATACATAAAACAAAGGAATGACTTTAAGTTATCTATGCACCTGCTTTAATTCATTTTTTACTGGACACTCACACAAAAAGAAAGAGCATCATTCTGTTTTATGTTGTGCAGAATGTTAGTGGTGTTCAGCAGGAGAAAAATATGGCTCTTTTTTTGTTGATGTTCAATAATAAAGATCATAAAAAACATTAAATTGAACTCTGAAGTAGAGAAGGGATTCTACCCCAACATTTATAACACCTTAAAGAATACTTTGAAGAAGCAATTATTCTTTTCTCATTTTCACTAAATGCCAAAGGTTGCTGTTTCTGCAATTTGCAATCAAGAGGAGATCCCTTTGAAATGTATAGAAATTCTATACTCGGAGCCACCACCACAGTCTTACGCCACCAACATGCTTGTAGAAAAATAACCTAGCAGATTTGTCATCTTTACTTCTTTCTTCAGGTATACTCATTAAAAAGTCAGGGAGTGTGGGCAGACTTTGCTAACAGTTTTATAATATTCTATAAGAGCTATATATTAATGCCGGAGGGTTCATTACCAATTCAGATTTTGTAGTCTGTAGAATTTCTGACAGTGCACTATTTAAAGATTCAAAAAAAAGACTGCCTTTTCTGCTAGTCACCTAATTTTCACTTAGATATCTGAAAGTAAACAGAACTATGTAGCAGGACGCATCCGGCAATACCTTTTTTTTTTTTTTTTTTGAGATGGAGTCTCGCTCCTGTCACACAGGCTGGAGTGCAGTGGTGCGATTTCAGCTCACTGCAACCTCCACCTCCTGGGTTCAAGAGATTCTCCTTCCTCAGCCTCCCGAGTAGCTGGGATTACAGGCACCTGCCACCACGCCCGGCTCATTATTTTTTGTATTTTTAGTAGAGACGGGGTTTCGCCATGTTGGCCAGGCTGGTCTCGAACTCCTGACCTCAGGTGATCCACCCGCCTTGGCCTCCCAAAGTGCTAGGATTACAGGCACGAGCCACCGCGCCTGGCTGGCAATCCCATTTTTCGCAGAGCCAGTGCTCCAGAGGGCACTACCTACTACTCTGTTAGTGCCAATTGCGACATCTGCTGGTGAGTTCGGAACGGGATTGTTAAGCCCCAAATAGTGTAGAATCTGACACTCTTCTGTATTTAAAAAAATTTAAATATTTTTTCTTACAGTGAGGAAAAACAATGTTTTTATGACATCAGCTCTTGTGCAAAGTAGTGTTGATATAAAGAGTGCTGAACAAGGTATGTAGCTTCTATTTCAAGAACCTCAGAAATTGTATATTTTACCACCTATATTTTCATCTCCCTATATGTGTGCGCGTGTTGGGGGCATGGAGGTAGGTCAGAGTGACAAAACATGAAGAAATAATGCAAGTAAGCCAGGTTTCATGATCAAAATGAATAGTTATTGGGCAAAAGCTAGGCAGGGTGCGAATGTTGGGGAACTCAATGGTTATTTTGACTTGGATTAATTAACGCTAGTCCCTCATTTAAACATGACTTTAGAAAATAAGAATTATATTAGTTAAAAATAGGGAGTAAAGGAGTATTTCAGTAAAAATATATTTATCCTTTAATTCTATTCTTTTAAGGTCCTGTGAAACATTCTAAACATGTTATTAGACCTGCTATTTTGCAGCTACCTCAAGCTCGAAGTTGTGCAAAAGTAAGAAAAACATTTGGACACATGGCACTGGAATCTTGCAAGACTAAAGAAAAAACAAATAATAAGGTGAGAAAGCCCAGGATAATGGAACTGACCTCAATCCCTCATCTTTCTTTTTGTAGGTTGTTTGGGGGCCCCATATCCAGAAATAGGAGTTGTCTGAGCTTTGTTTTGTTGTTGGGCTAGATAGCATAAAGCCCTTGGTAAACTTTTCAAAGTTGTACTCTGACATTGGAGAGTTGTAGTCTCACAAATCTATGGTCTCTCTAAAGTTGTAAAGTTGAGTACTGGGTAGTGGAAATCTGGGGGTCTTGTGCCAGAGCAATGACCCTGTGTGAGAATGGGGACAGCAATGAGGGAGCCAGGGGCCAGAGTCAGTAGTCAAAAAAGAGGCAGGGATTTTCTCTACATCGCCAACTGGTCAACATTACAGTGTATCTTTGCCAGTTTAGGTCATACCAGAGGTTCATTTCAGAGCCATATTCCAGTATAACAGGAGCAGAGAACTCCCTATACAGTGTAGTTGGGAGGGTTTGGGAAGCCTCTAGAGACAGATAAGAATTCTAACTTCCAACTATGTAGTGTCTGAATCACTCTTTGTAGGCCTTTCTAAACAGACAGTAACTTACACAAGCCGTGCAGATATGGGTTTGGGGATATATTCAATTGCTGTAGTGCTACCTGTCTTCCAGCAGAAGCAGACACAGGAGGAATAGGACTCAAGATAGGTAGGTTGGAATTTGAGAATTATTCCATCTTAGCCATTTGTTTCCAGCTGAACTACTGAGGATTGGTCACATAGTTTCGCTTTGTTTTCCCTTAGTGAACATAAGGACAGAAACACGGAAGTGTAAAAAAATACCAGATTGGTACTAATCTTGCCTCTGCTGCTATCTTTGTTTATCTAAACAAAGCACCCATTCAACATCTTTTTATATCAGCAAAGTAAGGGACTTGAACTTGATCAGCACTTTCCAATATTTTTATATTCCTAAACTCTTTGTAAGATATGATTTGGAGAGATCCATTATGAATTTAAAAAATCATTTCATCATTTATGCATGCTATATAAGTAATTTTTAAGTAAAACATGTCTTCAATTTTAGATAAGTATATTATTGTTTTCACTTAAATATAATGTAATAATTATCACCATGTTACGTAATTCCTTACTTTTATTTAAGAAGTGAAGTGGCCGGGCGTGGTGGCTCACTCTTTTAATCCTAGCACTTCGGGAGGCCGAGATGAGTGGATCTCTTGAGCTAAAACGTTCCAGACAAGCCTAGGCAATATAGTAAAACACTGTCTTTACAAAAAATACAAAAATTAGCTGGGCATGGTGGCATGTGCCTGTAGTCCTAGCTTGAGCCCGGGAAGTGGAGGTTGCAGTGAACCGAGATGGTACCAGCCTGGTGACAGAGCCAGACTGTCTCAAAAAAGAAAAGAGAAAAAAGAAGTGATGCATGGTGTTTAACTTGTTTTAAATTATGTAATAGAAAGTATAATATGTTGACTAATTTCTAAAAAGTTATATTGCATTTGATTTTAAAATGGCATGCACTATAAATATAGAGCAAGATTTTAATTACATGTTATGACATCAAAAATACATCAATATTTCTTTCTTGGCAGAATTTTTGTAAATATTGCATTGCATATTTAGAAATAAAATTTATTAATATATTTCTTCCATTTTCTTCTTAAATGATCCAAGCTTAAGAGAAAATTTCAAGCTATTGTTTATATTTATTTTTGAATAAATTATAAGGTCTAGGGAATAAACCTTATTTCCAGTTATTGAAAAGCCCTACTGTATATGCCCATCATTAAAAAGAAAATTTAATGCCCATCATTAAATTTTCCATTTATTGATCTTTGAAGATCCAGAGACACACTGTATATAAGATCCTATGTAAGAATTTTGACCAAATGAATGTAATTTAAAGATTTTGTGAAAACTATCTCTAGGTGGATTTTGTAGAACCATTATCTTTATATTTCTTATTATCTTGTATATCAAAATCAGATAAATTATTTTCATCCTATCATTAATCAATGGTTACTTACTATGTATAGATTAAACAATATATGCCTAAATAACTATTTTAACCAACATAGGAGTGAAAACTACCATTTTGGCTGAGAGATACATTATCTGAATGACTAGGTAATGAGCATGTACTTCGATCTTTGCCAACCATGGCACATGCTCTCTTGATACATATTTGTCAGTTGTCAAACTCTTGTTAAAAAAGAAAAAGTACTCAAAATTATTTTTATTAATTGAAATAAAAATTTAAGTGGAAACATAACCCATCTGGCTTTAAAAGACACAAACGCCCTGAAACATCTTTGCAAATTCCTGGTCGAGGAAGGAAGGTGTCCACAATACATTGTAAATACTAGATCAGATAATGTATAGGGTTCCTTCCAATTCTAAATTTCCTCACTCTTACATTTATATATTAATTCAGGTATTGTGCATACACATATGTACATAAGGCAAAGTAACTGGATGTTACTAGTTGAAAATTTCAAGATAAATAGATGAGTGGGGTTTTCTCTCACATTGGGTGACTAGGATGGTGACATTCTTAGGGTGTTTCCCAGGATTAAATAGTCCTGAAAGAGAGCTTTACTAATCCAGAAATGAGAATTAGCCCAATTTGACTAAAATGGCAAAAATAAACAAAACATGGTGGGATTTCTGAATATTATGATATTCCGGTATTAGACAGATCGCCACTGTATGTGACCTGGGCAAATTATTTAAGTTTTTTGTGTCAGTTTACTCACCTGTAAAATGTGGACAATAGAAGTACAAAGTGTTAGAGTTGTAAGGAGTAAATGAGATCGTACATAAAATGCTTAAGGCAGTACTTAAACATAGTAAGCTTTCAATATATTTAACTATAACTATTGTTTCCTTGTCTGATGGTCCTATAGTAAGGTAGTCTTTATAAACTTTTTGATGGATTTCTTTACTTTCAGATTTCTGAGGGAAATTCCTATTTGTTAAGTGAAAATTTATCAAGGGCTAGAATTTCAGTCCAGCTGTCTACTAACCAGCACTTTTTAGGTGCAACATCAGTAGGGTAAGTTAATGAGAAAATAGAAGCATTGTCCTTTCATTCTTGCATTCTTTCATTATTATAACCATTCATGGAAAATAATTTTCTGACCTTGTATGGATAAATTGCCAAGATTCCCATTTGAAAGGAGATTTTATAGGAAACACAAGTTTAAAATGTTTTTAAAAATATTTCTGATACTTAAATATTATCATATTAATACTGGATTGTCTTCATTGTTTCATTGACTTGGGTGAGAACTTTTTGAAAATGTATGGCTAAACTTTTATTTAGTTGGGCATAAATTATCTGATTAGTAGATTAGGCTCTCTTCTTCTCTCTCTAGCATTTTTTTCTTTTATTTTGGCATTATACATTATTTATTGGCATAGGTTAGATAAGCAACAAGGAAAGCAGTATAAATCTGCAATATTTATTAGTATTACTAGTGATGGATAAATGTTTGATCTGAGAGGTTAAAACTAGCTGTGGATATAAACTGACTCACATGACTGGGCTCTGTCCAGGTGCGGGAGCAGGTGCCTTCTATGTGCATTGGGGATGCAATGCCGAACCCTGAGCACATCTGTCTACAAAGAGCGGGCTTCCGGTCTTCGAGTTTCTCATCATGAAAAACACTTTTAACATTAAAAAAAAGTTTCTGGGAGGCAAAAAATTTAAGCCAATGCACACTCAATTATAACAGACAGGGTTTCGCTTTTGCCCTGGAGATCTCTGGTTGCTAAAACATCAGCCACTTGAGGAAGAGAAGAGGGGAAATTAGATACTAGACAAGGTGTGTTGGAAAAGCAAAAGGGGTTGGGCAGCCCTCCTGGCTGACCACACAGCCAGTGCAGTGATGGGCATGAGGCAGTCAGGACTGGTCTCTGCCAATGCTGTAAGAGCTGGAAATTATTTTGACAATCACCTCTGGATGCCACTATCTGAATTTTTCCTTCATTTTTCATTAAATTCACACTAACAAAAGTGAGCAGTAAATTTGATTTACATAAATCTATTAAATTATCTGATTATTTCAAGGTTTAAAATGGCTTTATCTATGTATTTAAAATAGTAAATGCTTATTTCTTTTTCTTAGATGTCAACCAAATGAAGATAAATGTTCTTTTAAAAGCTGCAGTTCCAATTTTGTTTTTGGAGAAAACATGGTAGAAAGAGTTTTGGTAAGATTTTGGTATATATTTCTATTACTATATACAGAGCTGTCACTTTAAATTTCTAAAGGTAAATTAATTAAAAGTAATATTAAATTGAATTATACTTTTTAACTCCTGAGTTCAAACGCACATTTTCTTTCTTTAACTGGAAAGATTCTCCTGGGAAGCATGTCCTAGTTGTTAAAATAATAGAAACCCACAGAGGAAGGGAACTGTATAATTATAACATTATTACTGATGTGAAATATTAAATAGTTCTTTGACTTGTGTTAAACCAAAAGTACCCAAGGAAATCCCAGAATCATCTGCAATAGTTAGATAAGCTCAGTTGGTAATGATAGTTTAATAGTTTGTCGATTTCATCATTTTGTAACAAGATGCATTTAGAATTATTTGCCAGTTCGGTTTTTTTTTTTTTTTTTTTTTTTTGAGACAGAGTCTCGCTCTGTCACCCAGGCTGGAGTGCAGTGGTCCGATCTCTGCTCACTGCAACCTCCGCCTCCTAGGTTCAAGTGATTCTCCTGCCTCAGCCTCCTGAGTAGCTGGGACTACAGGTGCGTGCCACCACACCTGGCTAATTTTTTTTTTTTTTTTTGTATTTTTAGTAGAGATGGGGTTTCACTGTCTTAGCCAGGATGGTCTCGATCTCCTGACCTCGTCATCTGCCCACCTCGGCTTCCCAAAGTGCTGGGATTATAAGCTTGAGCCAATTTGTTCTTATCAGTTAACCACAACCCTAACTTCAAGCTCTTACATCAAAAAGCATTATTATAACTTTCTTTTGCTAGCTTTCAGAGAAAATTCATAGTGCTTTACTTGCCTAGGAGAATATACTTGCCTAGTGAAAACCCCTCACCGTTATTACCATCATCCTTATTTAATGTTCAGCATCCTCTTGCAATGAGGTAACTGCTTCTCTGATCCCCACAGAACTCTGATCTACAGTGGAAAATTTTACAGAAAAGTGAAAGCTGTGGAAAACCATGCCTGTGGTTTTATCTGGTCCATCACATCTTCATACCTTTTCCAGCTTTCACTCAAGTCAGGAAAGTGGCTGAGATAGCTCGAACGTGCCTAGCTTGTCTCAGGGATACCAGTTACATGAAGAATCCCAAAGAAGCTGCAGAGATTTAAAAACCCATGTACGGATTTAGATTAATAAAAGAACCAACTCGTTAAGCCAGTTCATTACATTTTTTTTTTTTTTTTTTTTAAGATGGGGTCTTGCTCTTTCACCTAGGCTGGAGTGCAGTGGCACGATCGCGGCTCACTGCAACCTCTGTCTCCCTGGCTCAAGGGATCCTCCCACTTCAGCCTCCCGAGTAGGTGGGACCACAGGCACGTACCACCACACCTGGCTAACTTTTTGTATTTTTGGTAGAGACGGGGTTTCACCATGTTGCCAGGCTGGCCTCAAATTCCTGAGCTCAAGCGATCCACCCGCCTCAGGCTCCCTAAGTGCTGGGATTATAGGCATGAGCCACTGCGCCCAAACTCATTACAAAATTTTTAGGGCTTTCATATGTTAGTCATTTTAAAGGCTTAGTTTATTTAGGAACCCTTCTGTCATTCCCAAAATGAAGGTCAACTCACCAATCCTAGAGCTGTGACCTATGCCTTTGGATGTGAACCAAAATGGACCAGCCTCCATGGTGAATTTACAGGCAGTATATTTAGGCACATTTATTCCATATCATTTATTTCTAAGTTTGACACCAGATTAGCCACAGTGTCTGTAAAATGTCAGACAATGCTTTCCAAACCTCACAGGATCAACTTAACATTCAACTCAATTTACCAAACATGTACTGAGTTCTTACGGTATATAAAGCATTGATCTCAAATTTGGCTGCCTGTTAGAATCATTCTTTTAAGGATTTCCTATGCCTGGCCTCATTCCAGACCAATTAGCTCAGAATGCCTGTGGGTGAGGCCAGGTGTCAAGTGATTCCAATGTACAGGCAGGTTTGAAAACCACCTAAGTGGTTATGCAAGCTAAAGGAGACACTGTGCCCTAAAGGTGCTTATAATCTAATAAGAGCAGGCAGAGAGATACCTATACAAATAAACTATAGTCAGGACTACAGGTTTTGTTTGAGAAGGCACTTGTGCACATTTCCTGTGGGCGTTTTAAATGCTTAAAGGAACCTCAACTTATAAAGGCTTATAAAGGAACCTGAACTATCTCTTTAAGTTGGTAATATCTTAAGGATAACAGGAATTATAGAGATAATTTGTGTTTGTCCTCTAATCCTGTAAATTTTTGGCCTTGTGATTTGGGGGCCAAGATGCACTCTTGGCTTATTGGCTGACTATGTGTTTTTAGAGTGAGTCATTTAAACTTTCTGTGCCTCAGTTTCTATTTTCTTAAAATGGAAATAATTATACCCATCTCTACCAATTTTGAGGGAATATCTTGATGTCTAGTTAAGTAATGTGAAAGAATTTTCAGTTCATAAGGGAAAAAATATAAGCATAAGTTCTTAAGTATCATTGTTCCAGTTCTCTGTGTTTTGCAGAGGGCTACACATTATCACAAATGTCATGTCAATTAGTCTTTTTTTGTGCAGGCCTTGATTACAACAGACATACAGAGCCCCAAGTAGCCTTAAAAGCTACTGTTGGCAAAAATTGTCTGGGAGGAAAAGTTAGGATTTTTTCTAAAAAGATGTTCTCTGAGACATCTTGTGGGGGTCTCTGGATAACTTTTTTGTTTTTTTCCATAAAGTGGATAGCAAGAGTAAATTTCTGGGGATACTGAAATACCTTGGTATATGTTTCTATTACTATATACAGAGCTGTCACTTTAAATTTCTAATGGTAAATTAATTAAAAGTAATATTAAATTGAATTATACTTTTTAACTCCCGAATTTAAAGGCACATTTTCTTTCTTTTCTTTCTTTTGTACCTCCTGGGCATCAGTTTAGTCTAGTGAGAGTGTGGAACATCTATTACCTTCTTTTGTGCCCTTAGACCTTTCCCATTGCCTCCGGGACTAGATCCCACCTGAAGTAGGCTGGTGGTAACTAGATTATGTTTTCTAGGATTAGAACTAAGGCTTTCTAACAATGGAGACGATTTCTCTGTTCAGCACACAGAAAGTCCAAAACAAAAACATACCAGCTAGGTTTGCTTGCTGTGTTGAAACAGAAAAACGGAAGTGTCTTACTGCAAACATAGTAGGGATAAAATTAAAACTTTTATTAAATAAAATAATGCATCTTTTTCCGCACTCAGGGTACTCAAAAACTCACCCAGCCTCAACTTGAAAATGATTCATATGCCAAGGAAAATCCATTCAAATCCATTCCGAAATTTCCTGTCAACTTTTTAAGTTCAAGTAAGAATTCTTTCATTTGTAAAACATTAGATTCACCTAGTTTGTCTGCCGTTTTTTATTTATTAACATTAATATTTAATATAAGTAAAATTAATATTTACTATAAGATTTAAAAAACCAATAATCCAGTGTTTCAAATATTTTGGTAAAGATTAAAGCATATAAATATGATTATCTGATATATAAGCTTTAAAAATTTTTTGAGTTAATGCTATGGGGGAATTGATAAGGAGATTTTACACCAACTCAAGCAGTCTGAATTTTTAGAATCACTTACTACTAGAAGAAGCCAAGTAGATACATGTGGTAATAGGGGCAACAAAGAACTTTCACAGTAGAGAAAATGGGGACTTTTAAGTGTTTTTTCCCCATTTTCTCTTAGGAACAGACTCTATTAAAAATACTTCCCTAATTGAATCAGCTGCTGCATTCTCTTCCCAACCATCACGAAAATGCTTGCTGGAGAAAATTGATGTTATAACAGGGGAGGAAACAGAACATAATGTGTTAAAGGTCTGTATATCATGTTTTACTCTTTCTGGTAGCATTTACATACTTGGAATAAAGTTAACATGAGAAGAGGCATCTTTAAAAATACAGACAGAAGTATAGTTTTCATGGAGACTAAGTTGCTTAAATAAAAATGTTGGATGCTCTCAAAAATTGAACCAATAATTTATTTTCTTCTTGTGTTTGTATGTGTACCTGGCAGGAAAATGGGTTGTTAGGTTTACAACTATTCACATTAGTCCCTTAGAAATAAGACAGCCAAGTATCCTGCTTTAATACTTGCTTTTACAATTAGTGCTATTATTGTGATTAAATAATTCTACTTACACGTTTAACAATGTTGATAACTTGATTTCAGTCCAATAAGAATTTCGTTTTCCTTCTAAAAAAGTTTAGAATTTCATATAAAATTTAGCTTCCTTTAAAAAAGTTTAGAATTTCATGTAATTCAAGAATTTCACAGATACACACTACAGTATCACAGGATTTTAATGTTGAGTAGTATCACCATCAGCACAAGCACATGAAATGTAATTACTACAACTTTACCCTTTCCCAACAAGGCAGAAATTTCCCTTTGCCTTTCTCCATCTGCTTTTCTCTAAACTCTCTCCATTCCTCTCCACTTCCTCTATGATCTACAGACACTTTTATTTTAAGTGTGTCTCAAAGCATAACCCTTGGATTAGATTAATTCCAGTCTTATTGAAGTAATTGTTAGGGGTGAGGCTCCAGCATGCTATATTTTTAACAGGCTGTCTAGGTGATTCTTGTACACAGTAGTAATGATTGCAGTAGGGTAACCTGTGGTATCACATCCTACTTCTCCACGTTATCATGCTGTCTTTAAAAATATTGAAGCATGCAAATGGTTCAAAGATTCTTTTACTTTCAAATAACATTATATAGCTCAAATAATTAATATAAAAGTTGATGTATATATAGACATAGTGTTAAAAAATCAGAAAGTATGTATGGCATTCTACCATTGACAGAAAAAAAAGAGGGGGAACATTTATATGTATTGGCATGTATGTATGTACAAATATCTCTGGAAAGATAAACAAAATATTTACACCAGTGGTTACTTGTTGCAGGGGTGGAAATTGGTAGATGGGAAATAAAAGCTGGAGGCCCTTTTCACTTTGTATGTCTTTTTACTTTTTGATGTTTGAACTATCCGAAAGTTATATGTTTCTAAATGTTAAATATATTTTAAAAGCTGGTTTATAAATCATTAACAAAGATTATTTTGGTAAAAGACCAGACACATATAAACGTGTCATAACATAGGAAATAATTTACTTTGAAAAAATTTTCTATATATTTGACATTTTAAAAAATTGTCATTTAGATAAACTGCAAGCTTTTCATATTCAACAAAACAACACAATCCTGGATTGAAAGGGGCAGAGGAACGTTGAGACTGAATGACACAGCAAGCACTGACTGTGGAACATTACAGTCAAGACTAAGTAAGGAATCCTTTTGTAAAGCAAGCCATAATTTGTCAGGATTTCTCCTGTGTACTCATAATAATATAGGTACACATCATTTTCTGGAGACGTGCTATAAAATACACCAAAAAATCAGACTATTGAAAATATTTCTATAGGAGCTTCCCATTTCAAGTAGGCTCTCCTGTTAGACTGCATGGGCTCCAGTTCTGGCTCCAGCAGTGACTAACTAGTGACCTTGATAAGTTTTTAAATCTCTTTCTCTACTCTACTTATATCAATTTAAAATGGGAATAACTGTAGTTCATGACTTATTGAGTGACTGAGAGATTTCAATGAGATAAAGCATGTAAAGCACTTATATCAGAGCCAAGCACACACCTAAATAGTAATCTTATTATTATTTGAAAGAATATGATGCAAATAATTTTGTGAAGTGAAAAGATCTTCTAAAAGAAAATACTTGTCCCATAATTTATCCTTGGCATCCCAGACATGGGATGGGGGTCGGGATGAAGGATTAGTCTCTAAGGAAAGAGATTAGTTCTAAGGTGTGCAGTTATTAAATCCTGCAGGCACAGTGATGTTCAGAAGCTGGAGCCAGTCAAACCTAAAAATACAAGAGAGCTAGCATTCAAAATAACGCAATGGGCATTGTTCAGAGGTCCAAACTGAAAGAGAGCACAGGGAGAGATCTGGGCAGGATGAATGGATTTATTGGTCAATTTTGAGAGGTCAAGACTTTGGAGGAGACCACAGGTAGACACTGGATCAAAGAATAAGGTTATTTGTTGAGTTTTGGATATCAAACTCAAGAAATGGTTAAGAGATATAATTCAGATTAAAAGGACAGAAAGTGTCTTCAGTTCTGTAACTGGCACACAGATTTCTAAATCACCCAACCAAGTAATAGTCCCAAGGCAGGTCCAAGTTATTTACTACTCTGGTTTGATTCCACTGCCTGCCAAAGAAAAAAAAATATCCCCAAAGAAAAACAAAAAACAAAAAACAAACCCCAAAAGAAACGTTCTTTTTATTATGCAGGTAATACACATTCATTGTAAAAAACAGAAAGCATGGATTGAAAAAATTTTTTTTAAAGTCACTTAAAGGCCTATCTTCCTGAGATAACATCTATTAACAGAATATATTTTTCTGGCCTTTGTTTTCTGTATATATAGATGTACACATAGATTGTAAAAGTTCTGATTCATGGTGTTTATTTTGCTTTGTAGCCTAATTTTTTCTTTTACATATTACACCATGATTTTTCCACATCAATAAATTTATTTTTGCAGTATTCTTAATGGGTTCATAATATTCTCTTGAATGACTACACCACAATTTATTTAACTAATTCCATTTTTTGGACACTTAAGGTTTTTGTTTTGGTTTTCTTCATTGTAGACAATTCGTGGACAAATATTCTTCAGACCATCAGTTCTTAAAAGGAGTTCTAAAATTTTAACCACTTTTAAATATTACAGCAAAAAAAGTGTAATTTCAGCATTTAAGATAAAAAAGTTCTCCCAACATAATAAAGTACGATTTGAAAATCAAGTTTTAATCTAGTCAAATCACAAGTTAGTATTGAATCTACAGTCTGAAAAACAACTACAAGATTTATTTTGCTTTTGAAAATGGTAAATTCCTCTGTGTCAACTGTTCTGTGGCCTGATGTAGTCACCTTCCTATTTTAGTTATGCGCAATCAAGGCAGTCTAAGGCTGATCCTCAACAGCAAACTCTGGGCCCAAATGAAGATTCAAAGAGCAAACCACAAAAATGTACGAATAACAGCTACTGATTTAGAAGACTATAGCATCAAAATATTTTTAATTCAGGTAAGTGAGAAATTTCAGTGATAGAAGATTATCCTACTAAATTAATAGACGTCTGCAATTACTAATTTGTTTTTTCATTAGGTATAATAATCTGTACCATTGGCAAAAACTCAGCCATTCATTATGTCTGTTTATAGCATAAGACATAAATTTTATGTGAAATTCAGAAATTAACACCAAAGTCTATGTAATCAATTGGTACTCATTCCAAGACATTTGTGTGATACATGCCATCAAATCTCTACCCTTTACTTTACTATTGAAATTTTGTGAACAATCTTACTGTTACCAAAGTGACTATTGTCAGGAATGGTTCCCAGGAAGAGGTTAGCAGACTTTGAAGCCTAATGGTTATCCTGCAAGCTGAGATTGAAAAAAGCCTTTAGGTCACCGGAAAAGAACCAGTGGGAAATGGAAAAACACAGAGCTAGCAAGTTAAAACAACCAGTCCAACAGCAAATTCCAATTCTGGACATGAGTAAATCTCCAAGGTAACAGGATGGGAGCATAGCTTTAGCTGTTCCTGGCAGAGGAATACTTGACCTCAAATACAAGATCCAGACCCAAGAGAGCTGGCAAGAATAAAGCTTAAAAAAACAAAACAAAACGAAACGCAAAAACAAAACCACAACCTCCCCCCCCAAAAAACTGGATTTCCCCATGGACTGACTGGAGAAGACTGATTACCCAAGTTCAGGCAGAAGGTGACAATACAAATAAATTGGCTTCCATGTAGTAATATGGAAAAAAACCTGGCAGGTGCCTGTGATGAAAAACCAAAGTTTATTAGCTACCAGTAAGTGTACTGTTAGGTGTAAGTGATATTGAGCATTAAAATGTTCTGGTAAGATGATGTACAAACCCCGTTTACCACTTAAGGTATTAATACTCTTGCCAGTCTTCTGGGCCAGATTCCCCCTTGGTTTTAGGTGGGTAAAGTAGTATGCCAGAGACTGAGCCTGTTAAACATGACTAGATTCCATCTTCAGAGATGGTCACTATTAATATTTTGGTCTTCTATTTTAGTATACACATACAACTGTGTGTAAGAATATACATACATATATGTAGCATAGTGTGCATACCGTATAACCTTCGGGAAAGCTACTTAGCCTTCTTTAAACTGATTTTATTCATCTGCAAAATGATGGTAACAATAGTACATTTTATTTATACATTTTATTATTGGCTTTAGAAAAGCTGCTGAGATTAAATAGCTAATATGACTGTGAAATACACGTTATTTTACTTATCAATGTTAATGAGTGTCTTCATGACATTAGTTTATTCTTCAAAAATTGTTTCAGTAGGTGAAATAATTCTATTCTATTATGGACCATAATTTATTCCATTAATCCCACTAATGCGAATGATAAAACCTGGGATTCAACTTTCAGCCAATTTGCTGACTGGCAACTCAGACAAGTCATTTTACCCTTCTGAGCCATAATTTCCTCATTCATAAAGGGAAGAGGGAAACAAGCATATATTTGATACCTGTGCTGCTTATATTTTGCTAATATAAATGAAATTAATAACCCACAGTTTTACTGAAGGAATTGAAAAAAAGAATATTTTAACAGTAAATGTTATGCCAACTTTATTGTTACCATCGTTTTTATATTTTCATATGAATAACAACCATTAAAATAGCATAGGAAAATACTGAAAAGCAAGAACTTCTGCTGTATTTATGGTACAATACCATAGACTGCTCTAATGAGCTCAGCATATCCACAAAGCTATGTAGTTTGGAGGAATGTCCAAGCAAAGTGATGGACAGGAAATGGAAGTCTTTATTCTCTGCAATCCTACAATTTTCTATAGTGTAAAATAGTGAAAGAGGGATGGTCTTAACTAATTTAAATACAAATAGAAATTTTATATAACAAAATTTCACTGTCTAAATTCAAAATGTGTACATTGGGATTGCTTATAAAAGTATACATTTTAGAATGCAATTTGGTTCAAGATTGTCTTTTTAATGCTTAATTTTTAGGGTTGTTAGCACCTATGTACACTGTAGATTTATGCCATGTAATTCCTTCCTTATTAGTAGTGAAAGATTAAAAATATGTAAAATGTAGCTAACATAGTAATGATTTTCTTAACAATTTAATGTTCCTCATGCAGGCCAGTGCCCAAGATACAGCATATTTGTATGCAGCAATACATCATCGTCTTGTTGCACTTCAAAGCTTCAATAAGCAGAGAGATGTCAATCAAGCTGAAAGCCTGTCAGAAACAGCCCAACAATTGAACTGCGAAAGCTGTGATGAGAATGAGGATGATTTCATCCAAGTCACTAAAAATGGATCAGGTAAATAGCTTTTGTTTTGTTAGTTCAGAGGTTTAAAAAAGAATTCTTAAGCACGATCCTAATATATTAGGTAGATTTTTTAACAAGTGGAACTGCTCTGTTTAAAGTTAGTGGTGGCTAGAGCCTTAGTTGTTTGGATCTGAGGAGTGGGTTTGAAAATCACTGTCTTCTATAAGTGGTCTTCATTTTATCAAGTCAGCTTCATGGTGATGCCTATGTCATTTGCTTATAAACTGCATAAAAAACTATTACATTGCTACCCTGAAATTAACCCTTCATTTTTATTTCTCTTCACTTATTTTCATTTTATTATTGGCTATACTAGGAAGAATTATAAATACATATAATAAGCCCACTTGGTAAACTTGGCTTGATACCCTGAAAATTCGTTTATTCCCTTTTTAGAATTTGACTGCTTGTAAGAATAACTAGATTGTACAAATACTATTTTCAAGGACCTATTTTATCTAGGGGAAAAAGTACTATTTCTTTTATTGTATCAGGATTCACAAATAAAGTCAGGTTGAAGTGGAACCAGTGATAAACAGATTGTTAGGTTTTAGTGCTTATCTTGATATGTGGATTTAAAACTAATATTCGTACTTCTCTTTGGAGAAAAACAATGTCAAACATAGTAAGCTCAACTTTGTTATACAGATGTAATTATTCCAATAAAAGTCATCCAAGCGTTTTCACTAACAGTTTCACTTAGTCCTGAATTCTGTTTTACAGAGGACTGAGTAATACAATTACAATGATAGTGTGGTAACAAGCATTTTTTTCAACTCTTAATCATTTTGAAATATTAAAGCTGCTTTAATCATATGTAATTTAAGAATCTATCAAAGAACATACATAACTGGATGAAATATCTTCCTTTGCTTAATATTAAAGCTATAATCAAAAGGAAAAATACACAAAACATGCAGATCAGTATTATAACCTGCTTGACCCAGTGATTCAGAGAACTAAGTGAATATGATTTTTTTTGCTACTTTAAGAAAATCTATTAAACAAATGGTTTATTAGTCTTTAAAACATATAAAATAAAAAAATCTTTTATTTTATAATAATGTTTACACTGCCAACAATAAAATGGGGTCTATCAGAGAACTAGTTGGTACACATTAACAATGGCAATTTGAAATAAGGATTAAATAGCAAATTCTCTCACTAACTAATGACACATGTTTATGATATCTATATTCTGTTATATTCCATTTTAGGAAAGGGGTGCTATGTAACTATCTTAATAAAAAACAATGAAAATAAGGCAAAGCAAATGTCAATCATATGAACCCCCTTTCCCCTGCCATTTTTTCCCATTTTCACTTAGTATCTTCTCCAGGAGGCAGTAAAAACAAATGCTAAAATGTTATGGAAGCAATAAAAGGTCTAATTTTTTGCACTTTGTTGCTTATAAATTATCTAAAAGAGGCATGATTAAAATTTTAGCAACATCTCTAAATGTTGCTTATAAAAATGTATATTCTGTAGCTTTTATTTCATCACCAATGAGTATATTCACTAATATTCATGTTTAGTTGCATTCAATATTAAAAATCTACCCTAAATATAATATTGTATAATAAAACATTTTAAATTTATATCACAGATCCTTCTAGTTGGACTCACAGACAGTCGGTTGCCTGTTCATGAATACTACCTACTATAAACATGACATCTACAAAAAGAGGGGTCACTCTACTGAAAATACTAAACCACCCTAACTAATGAGAAGATTCTATTCATTCCTTGAAGAGTTTTTATAGAAAAGTTTAAGAAATGTAATTTGTTGCAATTAACATTTTTATGTTTTACATTTTACATTTTGATTATTGTGCAGAAACTGACAGAATTTAAAAAAATGGACTTCAGAAGTTCAAAATTTATCATTTTTGAAGAAGTTTATTTAGAATAGGATTTTATAACTAATTTGGACTCTTCATCACATTGATGGACATAATACTTAGAATTATAAATTGCTAGATTTGATAAATACCTAACAAAATGTTTATTTTTTTCAGTCATACTTGACCACAAAACAAATATTTTACTAAATTTCCAGAGTCATTTCTCTGAAAAATAGTATAATGGCATGATAACATTTCACTAAATCCTATTTATCTTCTGGGAAATATTTTAATTTAGCTTTTGGATTTCCTAATATGATAAGCTTATATATTCATGGTATGAATTCCTTTAAAAAGAGCATCTGCTCTTGGACTTGTATCTGTTGCATCTTGTCAATGTTTGACTCATGGTCAGCATCCAATAGTTGTTAAATGAATAAATAAAATATAATACATTACCTATGTATCAAAAAGCATGTGTAAGAAAGCCAAACATGTTAACTTGTTCTACTTTATTTATGTAATTATATTTTCATTAGTATTTTAGTAGATGGGGCTGTATAGAAAAACAAATGTATCATATATAGCCAAATGAATCTTTTTCTTAAATGATATTATTATAGTAGGCTACAGTAATTTCAACAATTTTACAATAGAGTTTTGATCCTCTTCTTTGCGATTTGTTTCAGAGACACCTCATGAGTCACACAAGAAAATTAGTCTCAGTACTTATAGCCCTATTTCATTTTTCAATTCAGTTTTATCACACCATGGCTTCGAAGTGACTTTGATTGTGACCCCTAAGCAATTCTCTGATTAGGGGATAAAAATTCATAATTCCAAGATGTTTCTGAAAATGTTCTGAACAATGACAACATATTTGGAATGAGGGCGTAATTTCACTAAGTGATACTTCGAAGAACAATATTCATTTGGATATGCAAACACACATTTTCAAAAGTTATATTACTGTGTTACCATACCTGTTATAAAATAATAAAAATATATAAGTATTTATTAAGTCAAACTTCAGCTACTGCCTGAAAGTTTAGCATATGGAAGTTAAATTAAGTCTTTCAGATTATGATTATGACAATTGTTCAACATTTTGTCCTTCCTTATAACTGAGAAAGCATAACTTAATATAACTACTAAGAGAGGCCCATTCATTCTTCCAGTGATTCTAGAAGAAATATGGCACATAATATCCTTTACTTCTAAATAAAGGAGTCAATGACTCAGAAAATAAAGAGGAAAAATAAAGTAAATGTGAGAGAGATGAAGAAAAGATAGAAGGGGAAAAAGAGATTTAGTACGAAAGAAAGGACAAAAAGAATGGACAACAGAAATACTCTTTTTTAAAATCAAGAAGAGTGACTCTGATGCGGAACACACTCAGCAGAAAATTTTCATTAGAAACATAACACAGAGAGATATTTGGAGAAGATAATAAAGCACTGGTTCTCTTTTATTGTTAAGATCTCAGCTGATGTGGGAACATTGTGATTGCACTATAAATTGCTAAAGTGAAGAAGAGAACAAATAACTTCATTTATTTATTTTGTTTGTTTTTTAGACAGTCTCGCTCTGTCACCCAGGTTGGAGTGCAGTGGCACGATTTCGGCTCACTTCAACCTCCCCCTCCCGGGTTCAAGGGATTCTCGTGCCTCACTCAGCCTCCTGAGTAGCTGGGATTACAGGCGCCCGCCATCATACCTGGCTAATTTTTGTATTTTTAGTAGAGACGGGGTTTCACCATGTTGGCCAGGCTGGTCTTGAACTCCTGATCTCAAGTGATACACTTTGCCTCAGCCTCCCAAAGTGTTGGGATTACAGGCGTGAGCCACCACACCTGGTCATCTTTATCTTTTTGACATGTTCATCCTTGTCCCCACACTAAGGTAGAGATAAAGCAATTATCTTCTCAATGCTTGAAACATTTTAAGTTGAATTCATTCTATGATTTTCTTTAGATTTCTCCGCATATATCAATGGAAAAAATTAACTATCTTAATTTCTCATCTATATAGAAATGCCAGTGCAACAAAACCAAATGTAGGGTTAGAATATCAGCAAGGTAAAGAGAGAAGAGAAAATTCCCAGATTATGAAATGGAGAAGAAGAACAGAAACATGATATTTAGCTCACAACTCTTTCAACCCATTTTCTATACACTCCATTATTCTTTCTTAGAATTCTTACACAAATATTTAGTACAGTTTTGGAGGAATAGTAGAAACATTTTATAGTTTTTCCTTGTCCTGAATCTTCATCTAGCCTTCTTCTTTTCAGCTTTCCTATGTCCTTTGTTCTCCTTTTATAAGGAGAGATGAGTTGTACAATAATATCCATTTTCATAAGTTATTTAGGTAAATTATTTTGAAGTATACATGTTGGATTTCCAAAGCAGCTGTTTTTAATTAAAATTTAATTAACTAATTTATGTCATTATGTATCTTGTGTTAAGACAACCTTAACTTTCTTTTAGTAAGATTTTACCCAACTGTTTACCCTAATTATAGACAATTAAAATGTTCTCTCTTAAAAAATATTATTTTCCATCCATTACTGCCAAAACAAGGAACGCTTTTTCGCCAGGAGAATACATCCTATACAGCAGTGGTAACCAACCTTTTTGGCACCAGGGACTGGTTTTGTGGAAGACAATTTTTCCACAGGCTAGGGGGTGGGTAGGGTGGGGGTGGTTTTGGGATGAAGCTGTTCCACCTCAGATCATCAGGCATTAGAGTCTCATACGGAGCGTGCAACCTAGGTGCCTTGCATGAGCAATTTACAGTAGTGTTTGCATCCTATGAGAATCTAATGCTGCCTCTGATCTGACAGCAGGCAGAGCTCAGGCCGTAACGCAAATTATGGGAAGCAACTGTAAATACAGATGAAGCTTCACCCCCTTGCCTGCCGCTCCCCTCCTGCTGTGTGGCCCGGTTCCTAATAGGCCAGGGACCGATACTGGTCCACAGCTCGGGGGTTGTGGACCCCGGCTATACAGGTCTTAGAGTATTTGAATGTCATAAAAAGAGGTATATATGTCTTTCATAGAGTCAGAATGAACATGAAGTGGGTGTGGGAAGGGTTCTGGGGGTTGGGAAGGATATATTTTAAAACCTCTGTAAATCTTCAAGTTGTGAATACCACAGTGATATATAATTTTCCCCATAAAATGTTGAGAACAGTTAAGCTTGCTTGAGATATGGCTATCACATGGTTGGCTAGACTCATTTACTAGAAAAGCACACCAGCCTCACCATAGATGGAGTTTGAGTTTAAAACTCAAAAATCCATGAATGCCAGCAGTTTTGTTTGGGAGGGTGAGGTCGGCGGATTGCCTGAGCCCAGGAGTTCAGGACCAGCCCAGGGAACATTGCACAACACCCCATTTCTACAAAAATTTCTAAAAATTAGCAGGGTGGCTGGGCGCGGTGGCTCACGCCTGTAATCCCAGCACTTTGGGAGGCTGAGGCAGGCAGACCATGAGGTCAGGAGTTCTCAGGACCAGCCTGGCCAGGATGGTGAAACCCCGTCTCTACTAAATATACAAAAATTAGCCAGGCGTGGTGGCATGCACCTGTAATCCCAGCTACTCGAGAGGCTGAGGCGAGAATTGCTTAAACCGGGAGGCGGAGGTTGCAGTAAGTCGAGATGGTGCCACTGCACTCCAGCCAGGGTGACAGAGCGAGACTCCATCTCAAAAAAAAAAAAAAAAAAATTAGCAGGGCATGGTGACACGCATCTGTAATCCCAACTACCTGGGAGGCTGAGGTAGGAGGATCGCCTGAGCCTGGGAGGTTGCAGCTGTGTGAGCCATGCAGTGCAGTGCCACTGCACTCCAGCCTAGGGGATAGAGTAAGACCCTGTCTCAGGAAAAAAAAAAAAAAAGATATTTGTAAACTATGGCACTGGAAGGAAGAATTATTGAAATGATTAGCTAATGTTTAGCCTAATCAAGACTTGATATGGATAAGTTTTCTAACAGAGTGTTACCAAGATTTCTTAATTTCTACCAATCTAGTGGATATAAAATATTATTTCACAATGACATTATTTGTATTTCTCTAATTTCCAATAAGGTTATCTTTTCAGGTATTTATTCGCTGTTTGTGTTTCTTCTAAAAAATTCCTGCTCATGCCTGGGCACAGTGGCTCACACCTGTAATCCCAGCACTTTGAGAGGCCGAGGTGGGTGGATCATGAGGTCAGGAGATCGAGACCATTCTGGCTAAGATGGTGAAACCCTGTCTCTACTAAAAATACAAAAAATTAGCCAGGCCTGGTGGCACGCACCTGTAGTCCCAGCTACTCTGGAGGCTGAGGCAGGAGAATCCCTTGAACTCGGGAGGCGGAGGTTGCAGTGAGCTGAGATTGCACCACTGCACTCCAGTATGGACGACAGAGCGAAACCCCATCTCAAAAAAAAAAAAAAAATTCACAATTTTTGCAAAGCTAATCATATCATTTTCTCCTTTTGGTTGCCTCCTAATATATGCAGGATAAAAGGCAAGTTCCTAAGCATGGATTTAACATTTTCCATTGTCTTTACCCTTGTCTACCTCTCTAGCCTCACTTCCCCATGTTGCCTGCCTCTCTCTAAATTCTCTAAAATTTCAAAATTGCTAGTTCATTGCTTCTATGCATTTGTTCATGGTGTTTCTTCTGTGGAATTTCCTTCTCATTCTTGCTGATAATGGCTAATATTGAATTCATTACTTAAGGCTTAGCTCTTCACATTCCCAAAAAGCCTTCTCTAACTCTTGTTAGGCTGACTTGAGACTTGCTCCTCCAAATTTCTACAGCATTCTGTGTATAACTCTACCACTGCATAGACTTTAGGCTCCTCAAGGGCATGGAAGCTTTTTATCATTTCATCTCTAGCACCTAGCAGGATGCCTGGCCTACAGTGACACTCAAATTTAATTTAATCTCCACGAATGTGTGTTACATGTGTAAGATTTAAGAGACATTATCTAAAAGGAAACTAGATAAGGATTGGAAATTCAAGAGAAAGATCTGGGCTAAAGATGCCAGTAATAGCTGAGGTCATGAAAGGGGCTAATATTTGCCAAATGTCTACTGTGTAATGGGCACAGTGCTAAGCATCTGTGCATATATTCACAATTTTACAAGGTAGCAATTATATTTTATAAATGCAGAAGTAGGCTCAGGAAGGTTAAACAACCAGTTCAAGTTTCACAAAGCTAATAAACAATAAAACTGAGATTTGAACCAAGATCCTTCCACTACACAACACTGAATGAACTCAGGAGCGTGTGTGTGTGACAGAGAGAGAGAGAGAGAAGGAAAAAAGACGGAGAAGAAGAGACAAGGAGACGAGGACAGAAGACATCTTGGAGATGGGTTTAGGAAGAAGTCAAAAAGGGACATAGAGATGGGAGAAACACTGTTAGGGACTGGTATGTTGGGAAACAGTAAAAGATTTCAAGAAGAAATGATAACCATTTCAAATTCTTCGGAAAGATCAAGCAATTAAAGAACTGAAAAAAGTCTTTTGAGTTCCAACAAGATCTTTTGGTCACCTTGGAAACAGCAATAATTAGCAAAGTAGTGGGGAGAAGCTAGTGTACAACAGGTTGAGGAATGACTAGGAGGCAGGGATGTGGCAATGATGAACAGACTACTCTTTCGAGAATCAGCTGTAAAGGTAAGGCAGGCAATATGTAAAAACAAAGGCTTAGAGGTTGTTTTGTTTTTTTAGAAAAATTTTAAAGACGTCATAGACGTGAGCATATTTAAATACTGAAGAGGCAAACTCATTTGGGAGGGAAAATTCAAGATACCTGTGAGAGGATGCCTTCAGAAACACTATTTTTGAGGAGGTGGAAGATGAGACGCAAAATAACTATGGACAAAGGGCTATTCCAACTGAGATGTCAATGTATATGTTTGCAGCTGAAATGAGAGTCAAAAATCAGGGGTTTTATCTGTGAAATGGGAAGAAATGAGGTTCGAGATTTCAAATATGAGCAACAAAACTCAGACTTTGATCCCAGTTTCTCCCTACGCATTTTTTTTTCTCTATCGAATGGATCAATTAACATTCCCCTGTTCACCCTGGCCTCAAACCTAAGCGTCATCTGTGATTTCTCCCTTTTTTTTTCCCCTTCCTAATAGCTAATGAAGTTTAAAATAGTAAGACTACAAAGGAGTCTGAGGATAGTTATAGATGTTACTTCTAGAAGCTCAGGTTATTAAGGTTGTTACACTACACGTCACTATTAGCAGCTGCTGTGAGGGAAAGTTCTTGGTGAGAACGGGTCAGTGGTAGAACTTTACCAAGTAAACACCTATCGGGCTTCATTGTGTATGCTCCCAGTCCAATACACTACCTGGCACACAGCAGGCACACCGCGGGAACCCACGAATGAACGCTGGTGCTGGTGGGCCCGTGAGGAGAGTCATAGATTCACTGAATCGATTTGGACTTGGTAGAACCTTGGGGTCACCCTAACCCCCTTTTTACAGATGAGGAATCTGAGGCCCAGAAAGATGAGGTAACCTGCCCAAAGTCCAGAAGTGACGTAGCGCCAGGACTACAAAGGAGCAAACACAGTGCCAGGGGAAGGGGATCTAAGGAGCTGCAGGAATTGAACAGCAGGATGTGCACTGCCATGTGGTTCTCCCCTTAGAATGGGACGTTTCCTTCTGTTCTCGTCACACCCCAGCCCAGGTCCTGATCACTCCACGGGTCATTATCCCAACAGCATCCCTTCCTCCTCTTCTTGCCTCCCAAGCTACCCAAGATTCCAAAGCCAGATCAATAGTCATCAAACATTGCTTTAACTTACTCCTTTCCAGTTAAAAGCTTTCAAAGAACTAATTCATTTGGACTTTGTCCTATAGGTAGGGCTCTTCGGGAGGGCAGGGGGCAGCGGGGCGGGCACTGGGTCCCACGCCGAGAGGATTTCGTGCCAAGCCACGCACACGGTGCAGCAGGAGCCGGGTCCGCCTCCTCAGCCCCCAGCCCGGCCCCAGACACACCAGCTATCACACCGACCCTGGTCAAATAAACCAATGGGCACGTGGTCGGCCTGCAGAACAGAACCCAAGCGAGCATATGCCAGGAACCTGCCTTCCCGCCAGCCGCTCAAAACCCCACCCGCTGGCCCCGCGCCGCCTCAGACCGGATCCAGCTGGATTCCTCAGGGCGACGCAATCGCCTAACAGAATTCTACCTCTTTCCCAGGCCGCAGCCAATGGCGCGGCCCCTCGGATCCGGAGCCGCCGCGGGCTCTGATTGGCCGATAGAGTTAGCCTGGGGGCGGGAGAAGAGCGACCTCGGGGAAGCGTGTGATGCGGGGAGGTCGCCCCCGGGCGGCGAAGCAGCCATTATGCAGGCGTGAGTGAAACGAATAAACAAACAAACAAAACCCACTAGCTGGGGCCTCCATTTCTTCCCCGCCCACCTTTCTCCCGCGTGGGGTCTCCCGTTTCCCAATCGCCACGCTTTCCCCGCCTTCGTCAACGCCTGGGTACGTCCCCCTAGCCGCGTGGGCCACGCACGTCCTGGCACTTAACCTCTGCCCGTCCGGCGCGAAGTTAGAGGCCGGGGCGGCGCGGACGGCGCGCACTCCCGGCGGTGGGGAGCTGAGGCAAGGGGCCCGAGCCCAAGCCCGCGGCCGCGGCCCGGCCCACGATGACTTGCTACCGAGGCTTCCTGCTGGGCAGCTGTTGTCGCGTGGCGGGCGGCCGGGCGGCGGCGCTGCGGGGACCGGGTGCGGGAGGCCCCGCCGCGCGGCCCCGGCTGGGCGGTGACGGTGGCGGCCGGCGGCACCTGGGGCAGGGGCAGCCGCGCGAGCTGGCGCGCTGTGGCAGCCGCGCGGACGGCGGCTTCCGCCCCTCCCGGGTGGTGGTGGTGGCCAAAACCACCCGGTACGAGTTCGAGCAGCAGCGGTACCGTTACGCGGAGCTCTCGGAGGAGGACCTGAAGCAGCTGGTGGGTCCTGGCTCGGCCCCGCTTCGCTCCCGGGCTCGGCCGGGGCTCTGGTGGCGGCTGCGCCCCCTCGGGCGAGACCTCTCGGGACGACTCTTCCCAGGGCACCGCAGATGCCGGTCCTGCCTCTCTCGCGGCCCCCAGGTCCTCTGGCTTCTCCCTGGGCCTCCTTTGCCTTTGGGCGTGTGTGCGAGGGAGAGGCAGGGCCGGGGAGAGGGGGAGAGAGAGGGACAGTGGTTCATGCAGGGACTTAGGAGGCAGGGGCGCCGCGGGGAGGGCGAAGAGGGGCTGCCGAGTGGCCTCAGAGTGAGGGGTTTGAGGATTCGTTGGTGCCCTCGCCGCCCCCGCCCTCGTTCCCTGGTTGGGACCCACTCCAAGAAAGTGAGCCAGTGGCCTGAGGTCTGGACGCCCTGCGAACAGCTCCCCTGGCCGCCCCGAGAAAGGGGGCCCAGGGCGCCGCTGAGGGCTGCCGGGGGGAAAAGGGCCGAAACAACCGCGGACACACCCCCTTTTACTCTGCAGGACTGCGAGGCCTAGGGCACTCCGGAAAGTCCTTCAGCGTGAGCCTTTTCCTTGCTGGAACGTGGTCGTTGGACACTACGAGCTTGTTTTAAAAGCACAGGTCTTTGGTACTAAGAAGGAAAAGGGAGAAAATTTGACTTGTATATGTACGTTATTAAGGAGAAATGTCAGGACAAGGGGCTGGTATACTGGGTAGTGTGTGAAATAAAAAAGCCTGCGACTCTTGTGCAGCAGTATCTCCACAATATACCATATTTGATATGTTTATTAATATATCTGCAAAGATACAAATCCAAGGGAAAAACCAGAGTTTGAATCTTCCTGTTGTCATCCACCCCCCACCAACTTTAAAAACAGTTTCTGATCCCATACCACCATCCACCAACTTAAGGAAAAGGAGAGTGCCCGGTGCTACCATGAGCAATATGTCCAGAAAAATATATTGGAAATCTCTTAATTGTTGGCACTGTGCACCAAAAGGTTTTGGAATTAATTGCACATAACTGATTTAGTTTAATTCTGTGCAAGACTAGACAACCTGTTGGAAACTTCTGGTATCGTGTGATCTTAGCGAAGTTATTTTGTAGAGGCATCAAAATGAAATTGTAAATCATCTTTGCTTAAGTGCTGAATCTGTTGTCAACATTAAACATCCTGCTTCTTTGTTGGGTTTACTGAAGAGGGCTCCTGCATTCACCTGATGGGAGTCTAGATGTGTAGATTTGTTTTCTTTTTCCTAAGTGTTTGAAAATGACTGTTTATAGAATACACTTGCATCATTTAAAGAATAAAGGGTTTGAACAGGAGGTTAGAGTAGTTGAGTTTGTATTAGGGAGTGAAACTAGAGGTGAGATAGGGACTAGTAATGTTCTAAGAAAGCACAGTGTTACTATTTGGGGAAAGTGGTGTGCCCTTTGGGTTGTACTAATTTTGCAAAGTCTAGCTTGTAGGATTTGTCAAATGCCATGTATGCATAAATATGTGCATACAGTTTTATCGAAGCTTCCCACAACAATTTAAAATAGCTCACTTGGCATGTTCAGAGTGTGGGATTAAGAGTGAAGAGCTCAGTTCTAGGCCCTGGTTCTGTGTGGTTAACTTCCTATGTGTGTTCTTCTCTGGGCCTCATAGATGGAAATGATACTTTTTGTATAGTAGTGTCAGTTTTCAAAGTGCTTCACCTAATTCAGTATGTGAATTGCGGAGGTTGTACCAGATAGCCTCCAAGGCCCTTTACAGTACTGGCATTTTGAAACTGTGGATAACGTTTTCAAGGCCTCAAGAAAATGGGTGGCATCTCAGTTAGGATTAACTCTTGGACCTCTGAACTAGATTACCACTTAATAAAAAAACTTTTAAAATGTAGGGAAAATCAATAAGTCTTAAAAAGTCAAACTACCTAAGTGTACCCGTTCTGAGTGGAGAAATCTCTAATAGGTAAATATTTGTCTATTGCTAGGTAATGCTGTTTGGGATAAGCCAGCTTTGAAGTAAAACTCGTGGACTGTAGAATACACAGTTTTGTAATTGCCAGGCAGTGGAATAGTTTTTGTTGGTGGTGTTGTCATTACAGTTTTATTGGATAAGTTCCTTACTGATTTGAATTTGTGTTATAGTTTATATAAAGGCCCATACTCAGAATGCAATAGCATTAGTTGTAGACCAGATGAGAGATTATTAACAGGCCAAAGAATACTGGGCTGTGTGAAGCTGTCCTAAAATGGGATTCTGTAATAGGAGTGATAAGATGATAAGTATTATTTGTTATATTGCTGGGGTAGAAAATACTAAGTTATGTGAATCATGTGAATTGGATGGATATAAAAGAAAGTGGCCAAGTGCTTGAGTCTCACCATGGCTGCTGTGTCTATAGTGTCATGGTAACTTGGTTTTTTGTCAAAGCATTCTCTTTTGTTGTCGTGGTGGTGGTTTTTTGATGTAAAACAGGTCTGTTTTAGGCTATTTGTTAAAATGCAAATGGAAGATGAAGGATAGAGTGCCAGTATAATTTTATACCCTGAAGGCTGATGATTTTCTAACTTTGTAGAAATGTAAACAATTACAGGAAATATTTTTTAGTTGATAAGGCATGCACAGAATAGGTTTACAACCTTCAAGCTAGTCAAAGTTTTGACTTTTATTTACCGTTTCATATTGGTTACATTGCTTTATTTTAAAATCTTGTCTTTTTCCCCATTGATTGACCAGTGACTTATTTTGTGATATCAGATTTCTGGTCAAACATTTTACCTCTACTGTCTCATGACCTTTCAAAGGCCAGTAAAACTATTATTACAATTTACTTGCATCATTAAGAGATGTAGCTGTTGGTAAATGTGCAATTGCTATTAACAGGGTCCTTGACACAAATTAGAACTCTAGATGAAACAAAACTGACTTGGAAAAGATTTTGACACCAGAAACATACCTCATTGGTCAAAAAAAGGTTTTATTTAAAGCTCTTTTTCACCTGTCACCAGGGATGGGGAACTGAATAAGGAAAAAAAATTTTAATGTAGAACAAATAAGAAGTCAGCAGTTTCTGCCCTCCTCTCCATCATTCCAGGTCTCACAACTCGGCAACCCTTTTACTGGCTCCTATTTTTAGTTTTGTTTTTTAAAATTCATAATGGGATAGAATAATTTCATTTAACAGTCTGCCGTGTTATTGGATTAAACTAGATGACTTGGAAGGTGTAGCACCTTGGATTTCCCTTTTGTTTTCTGAAGATTTTGTGGCTTAGGTTGTAGCACTTGGGCAGATAATACTTTTGCCACAGGGTATGCAATAAGCGTACCATGGTATACTTTTGTCAGGTGGTATACTTTTGCTACATTGTATGCAATAAGTATATTACATACAATATGATTGTTAATCAAATTAAAGAGCATGATTTGGAGTACTGCCAGAGCTTTCTAACTGAATCCTTGCTCCTCTCAAATCTTCTAGACACAGTTACCAGAGTGTCTATCTAAAGTGAACATCTGGCCCTTTCTCTCTTTTGCTTGGAACTCCACAGAAGCTCCCTGTACCCTTTAGTCACCAAGAGTACTTGTTAAAATGCAGACACCTGAACCTTAGCCCCGCAAGACTCTGACTCAGTTTGTGGAGAATTCCCAGACTTTGGTTTTATGAAGTACACACCTGAAATTAATGACTCCGGCTGAATTCCAGGGATGTGTTTTATCCCTGGTTGGCATGTGGTCCCCAGTTAAACTGAGAAACACAGTTGTGGGCTCAAGTTCATGATCTTTAGAATGGCAGATAAGTCCCTTCATGAACTGGCTACCTCTTGAGCTTCACTTCTGATCACTTCTTGTCTTAAATTTCATATTCTAGCAATTTCAAACTGTGTTAATTTCCATTAGATGTTGTACTGATTTAGTTTAATTTATGGATCAGTAGCACATAAAATGATTCAAAATATAAAAGATACAAAATATTATACAAAGAAGTCTTTCTGTTACTTGTCATTTGTCATTCAGTTTTGTCCCTGGAAGTAACTATTATCAATTTCTTGTGTTTTCTTCCAGAAGCAACCTATACCTACAAATCAGCACAGTGAAATATTCTTTTTCTTTGCCTCATCTCTTTTTATTCAATGATAATATACTATTTAAGCTATTATGTGCCTTTTTTTTTAGCCTAACAGCATTTGTGGAGATTGTCATAAAGAACATTCTCATTCTTTTTAAAAATAGTATGTATGTTACTTTATTTTGTGTCCTAATTTATCTTCTGCTATTAAACACATTCTGAAATGAATAACATTTGTGTTTATATGCATGTAAATCAAGCTCTAAGACAAATACCTAAAGTTGAAATTGTTGAGTCAAAAGCCTTGTGCATATAAAGTTTTAACAGATTTGGCCAAATTGCTTCCCTTAGAGATTATACAGATTTTTACTTTCACCAGCCCTGTATAAGGGGACTTATTTTTCCGTACATAGTTTATTAAATTGTTGGGTCTTTGCCAACCTGGTGGGTGAAAGATGGTATTTCAGGGTGGTTGAATTTGCATCTCTCAGTGTCTATGTGTCTACTTTTGTAGCCTCTTTTGATTTGAATGCTCTTCTTCCTCTATCCAATTCCTGTTTTGTTTTTGTTTTTTTTTTTTGAGGTTAAGCTCAGACATTACTCTCTCAGGATGCCATCCTTGGTAACCTTGCTGTGCCTCTGCCTTTCTCTGGCTACCAAGATTGTGTTAGGCATTCTTCACTTCATAATACTTATCTGTGATTATTTTCTTCTCTAAACTGTAAACTCTTTGAGGGCAAGAATTGCATCTCCTTTATCATCCTCTCCACCCCCATACTTCCACTAAAAAAAAGTAGTAAAATGTTTCTGATGTTCTGTAAGATCATTTTTAGGTCTTTTCTCCTTGAGCCTGGGGACCAGCTTCCTTCTAGTCCAGGGCCTTATTACCAGCTGTCTGTCTTTCCAGATGTTAGCTGCTGAAAGCTTAAGTCAGAGTTTAAGCCTTAAGCTTTGGATTCTTTGATAGAGGTTTCAGGTTAAATGTCTTTGAAAAACATGAGCCCAAGCAAAAGATGATTTTTATTTGACTATGGGATTCTTTTTGGTGGGGCGGAGCAGAAAATGTTTTAAATTCTGTGGAACACAACTTGGAAAACAGAGGTTTAAGGTATACTCCCTTTCTATAAATACTTGCAGTTGAATAGGAAACTCACAAAGATGTAAAAGAATTAAATATCACAGTAGCTGAAGTGTCACCATTAGAGAATCATTGACCAACATGCTTTACAGCCCTGATGTTCAGCCTTCACTGTATATAAGCGTTATCTAGGGGGAGGTTTTAAAAACTACAAATATGTGACCAGCCATGAGATTGCAAATAACAAAATTTTTCACTGTTATCATTTTCCTATATTTTTAATTATATAAATTAAGTTCTAATAGTTAAGTGTTTGATGCACATTAATCTCTTCTCAACTAGTAAAGTGTAAATTGACTTTATTTGTCACTATCAGTGAACTTTGTAATATACAACGGAAATATATAATTTCAAAATATCAGCAAGTGTGCCAGTTATTTCACGCTTTAGGAAAATTTATTTTATATATATATATTTTTTCTTCATAATAAACCACTAGATATGGATTATGCAGGAAAATAGACCAATCTTTGTAAAACATTTGCATTGAAGGAGGGTTCATCCAATTGGCTCTCCTCTTCCTAAATGAAAGGTGGTAGAATTAGGTCATGATAAAGAACAGAATAGTTCTTGAGTTATGTAACCTAGTCATCACAATTGAGGCTTAGTGGCCTAATGAGTATTCACAGTTCTCAAGCAGGAGTAAGATATATGGCTAATGTAGGAATGTTAGTAGTATGTGGCTGCATGGATATAACAGAGTAGACAAATCCTACTTTAACAGCAGAAAATCAGAGTTTTGATCCTGAAAGCACAATCTGATGTCTTTGTAATCTTGAGCAAGTAACCTAACCTCTCTGTATCAGTCTCTTTGGCTTTGAAATATTTATAGTAATACCTGCTTTTCCTTTCTCACATAATTTTTAGAAAGGTGAAATAATTTACAATTTACATAATTTAACTTAAAGCTGCATAATCTAATTCCAGTTTAGCCACAATAATGATCATTATGTAAATGTTACATATATTTAAATTATGTACCTGAAATGGCATTGATTTGGTTAACTCCAAAGTAGATTCCTTTACTAAGATAGATCACTTAAGTGAACTAAAAATATGTTGATTTTTAACTCTGCTTGCGTAGTGTTTTTTTAACCAAAATTTTAAAGAAGTTATCATTTCAAAGTAATAGAGAAAATAATTACAAAAATTATGATCTGCATTAAAAGTACTTGCTACAGTGTCACTATTGGCAATATCCAGGAAGTCTGTTAATTTGTTTAAAGTGTCACTTTTAAATATTTGTTCACAAAACCGTTTTTTGAGCACCTGCTAACTGCTAGGCATCCTGCTGGATCCTGGAGAATCAAAGATTAGTAAACAGTTTCCAAATACATGGGAAACATCTATTACATTATATTATAAATATTTATAAGTGATCCATGGGAGTACAGGGAAGGGAGAGAACAATTTGGGAAGGGTAGAGATGAAGGGGAGAAAAGACTCCCCCACTCCCAACTTTTAAGTAGATTTTTAGTGATCTTTTTAAAGTTTAGATTTTCAGTTATGAGATATTTCAAACATATAGAAATGTTTCAGAAAGTAACAAGACACCTGTGTATTCAGCTACCTAGACTTAACAGCTATTAATATTCTGCCATATGTGCTTCAGAATTTTAAAAATGGAAATATTACAACTAAAGCCTTATGCATCCAACTTTTCCCACTCCCTACCTCACCAGAGGTAACCACTGCCTTGAAGTTAAGTGTATTGTTCTCATACATATGCTTTTACATTTATTAATATGACAGTATCCATAAACAAGTGTAACATCATGTGTGTCTTTTAGAAGTTAGTCAATGATAATTCTATTCTTTAGAATATGTGCCTATTCTTTAGAAATTTGCTTCTCTTATTTACTATTGGTTTCAAAACTTATCTGTGTAGATACGTGTTAATTCATTTTTTTTGAGACGGAGTTTCCCTCTTGTTGCCCAGGCTGGAGTGCAGTGGCGCCATCTTGGCTCACTGCAACCTCCGCCTCCCAGGTTCAAGCGATTCTCCTGGCTCAGCCTCCCTAGTAGGTGGGATTACAGGTGCCTGCCACCATGCCCAGCTAATTTTTTGTGTTTTTAGTAGAGATGGGGTTTCACCATGTTGGCCAAGCTGGTCTTGAACTCCTGACCTCAGGTGATCCGCCTGCCTCGGCCTCCCAAAGTGCAGGGATTACAGGCTTGAGCCACCGTGCCCGGCCCATTAATACATTTTAACTGCTGTGCAATATTTCATTGTTTGAATAATTAGGTTAGTCACAGTTTTTCCATTATTAAAAAAATATTGTAATTAGAAGTACAAATAATTTTTTCCATAAGCATTTAGTGGGTTCCTGAACAGCACTTAGTAGACTTTAACATTTTTGCTAATATGAAGGTGAAATGGTATCTTTTAATTTCAGGATGTTTGAATTAAATTTTGAAAAATACAGAAGAATTTTTATGTGTGAAGGAGAGAACAGCAAGACTTGCGTGAAGTTCATCTGGTAGCCAACCAAAAGAACTCAAAACTGACTGTGATCCATAATCAGAGATATCTTACATTGTGACTCAGTACATAAATTTGAAATAAAAGATAACAGGGAAGAATTTAGCCTTGTATGTTTTATAAAAACATCTTTTAAATAAAAGATAACAGGGAAGAATTAAAAATATATTTTAAATAAAAGATAACAGGGAAGAATTTAGCCTAGTATGTTTTATTTTCTAGTTAATGATAATGCTGGCTGTGATCATTAAATTGTGACCAGCTTATAATGCACTTTAAGACAATTTGAAAATCATAGTATATTGAGGCCAAACAGGTAGAGTGGACCTTATAAAGGTGGTAAGTCTCTTGCCAAGGAGTTAGCTTTATCTCCTAGTGGTTTTCAAACTCTTTATGGTAGAACACAACCCTTGCTCAGCCTGTCTTTCTCCATAGGAATTGGGTGATGAGGGTCAATTTTTCTGAGATTTCAGCATTTTGGACGTTGTATGAAAACTGGCTTTTGTTTTCATACGACGCCCAAAATGTGGTGGTGTTAAGGTTAGTTAGGGGATGGGAATTAGTCAAAGACTTTTGAAGAAGGAACTAGTTTAGAAAATCTGGAGGCAAGCTTTTGCATTAGACCAAATAAGAGTTGGTGTGGTCCAGAACTCAAGCAGTGGCAGCATGAACTTAAAGTACATAGATTGTCAAAACACTTCACAGATGTAATTATTTGACTTCACTACTGACTGGCTGTGGACATTGAGTGTGAGGAAGAATTAAAGGTGACACGGATTTATTAAGTTGCTCATGTAAATGATGCTATTGTTAACTGATAAATTGGACTCAGAAGAGCAGATTTGAGGGGGAGTATATAATCAAGTTTTGATATTTTTGGAGAGAGGTACCTGAACTATCTGTGGATGGATGTAAAGGTAGCATTTGAAAATTCGAGGCTGTAGATCAAGAGACGTGGACTAACAGTATAGATTTCAAGGTTACTGGGATATACTTGGTAGGTGAGTTTCCTGGAGTGGGGTGATAACTCAGAGAAAATGAAGTGAGAGCAGGTAAGAAAACCAAAGTTGGAACCTCAAGCAATATCAAGGGAGGAGGTCAACAGAATTAACAGAGGAATGCAGAAATAGAGAACGTTGGGGAAAATAAAGGTGAGAGCCTGGGAGAAAGTAAGTGGAATAGAGATGATCTAAGATAAATACCAAATATATGTGAAGAAGTCTTTAGGGTTCAGTGCACTAGGTCTGATCATGTTAGGTGAATGGTTGAGTATCTAGGTGTTGATTAGGTGCTGTTAACCTTTTTAAGGCAATTTTGAGTAACACTTAGAGTACCATTTAGTTAAATGTGTATGCTTTTAAGGGTGCCTAAATTATGCCTAGTGGATTGACATACTGAACTGTCATTGTCTCAAAAGTTTGTGCATTTATTATGTGTTAAATTTAAAAAAACTTAACTCCTTCCCTTATTAAGCTATCATAGAAATTACATAGAGTACAAAATAGCAATACTCAACTGACTAGTAAAACAAGTCTTAAAAATGTGTAATTGCAATAAATTTAGTTTTAGATAAGTAAAACCATCTGTGATAATTTAATAAAGGTGTTATAAACCATTTAGGTAATAGCATAACTATCACATCTGGATCTTAAAGTGTGCTAAATCTATCCATTCAAAATCTTGCTTTTTTCCTTACATGTTGTGCTTTATTTTAATATCAGAGCTGTGTGGGGAGACATGATCTTGGCTTTCGGAGATTCTGTAGGAGAAACTCTTGCTTATATTGAAATGTGTCTGTCTGTCTGTAGATCTCATGGAGTCACCTGCTTTTTCCAAGTGTCCTGGTGAATCTTTATTTATTTATTTATTTATTTATTTATTTATTTATTTTAATGGAGAGAAGAATTAACAGGTTTTTGGGGAAAATATTAAAGACTGTTACTAATAATTTGTGTAACATTGCAGAGAATTGGGAATGTGTTCTAAATTTCAGTAATTTCTCTAACCTTTTAATGGTAAGACATTGTCTAAGAAATCATGTGTTCTTATTTTTGTCTGATTAAAGGAGTGTTTTAAGATATTTGAAGTCATGTTATTTTCAAAGGTTTAGCAAGAAATTCTTACCAGCTTTTGCATATGCCTTTTAAACAAATATAATTATTGGACTTCAGTACTCACTGGCTGTGGCGATTGAATGTAAAGGAAGAATTAAAGCCAGTTGAATAGTGATTTAAGCCTTTCTAATTGATGCTGTTTATTAAGTGATTTTCTTATTTTTTATCTGTCTTGTTTAGCCAGTTCATGTTAATAAAGCTTAATAGCCCAACCAGCGAGGCCTTTAAAGAAAATAAGAACTTACATTCTCTAAATGAATGTTGAGGATGACTTATTAGAAAATTAGTTCACAAGAAGAAATTTGAGTGGGAATAAGAATTTATGAACTGACATTTCTGCTTCAATGTTAAGTATTCTGATGCTGCCTGAACTTTGTATTTAGATTTGGAATTTTAGGAATTTTATTATTGTTAGCAATCATAGAAAACTTGAAGTTTTTTGTTAGTTCTCCAAAACTTTTTCTCCCACAAATTCAGACCCTTTCGCCATCTCAAGCCAAAGTTCCCTAACAGTCAACGCCATGTATCTTATTTTCCTGGGGCTTGCCGAGAGCCAGGAAGTAAGCATAAAAGTTTCTGAACTACCAGACTAGCATTTACAGGGCTTACACAGTAAGGTTTATGTGCTTTTTTCCTGGGTACATGTTCCATATTGTCCAAACCAAAATTTGGAACATAAGGTAAAAAGCCTGGATAGGGAATTGAAGTATGAGGGCCAGCTACCCTTGAAGTTTTATTTAAAGTAGAAGTGGTAAATTAGATATAACTGTTGTAATAGGCTTATTGTGCATTTGAATTAGTTATCATTGTCTTTGGCAGTTTGCAGTGCCTTGTTTAATACATTTGATTAAGTTCAACTAGTAGTTAAATGAACACAGTAGTAGGCAGTCAAATATTTAGATGAATACTTTTTTAGAGCTTAACTTCTAGCTGTGTAAAGTGTTCACGCCTAAAGTGGAATTGTGAGAGATAATTATAACAAAATAATATACTATAGTAACTAATCTAACTCTCCTCAATTCTAAGGGTTGGTTTGCACACTGTTGTCACTTTCTGGGTTATCTTCTGTAGCATCTGCTTCTGCACTATTCTTGCTTTTCTGGAAAATATATGCATGAGTTCATTCAACAAATACTTAGCTAGTACTTAGGCCCCGAGGAACAATGGCAAACAAGATAAGTAAGATCACTGTTCTCCCAGCACTTATATTCTAGTAAGGAGATTCAAAGGGATTTTTAAAAAATACCAGGAAATTTTAGGTGTGGTAAATGCAAAAAAGGGAATTAACAGGTGTTGGGAAGGAGTAATTGGCAGTGGTGGCTGTTGCAGCTGCAAGGGCAGCACCAGCAGCAGCTGTTTCAGCAGTCCTGGCACCCCAGGGTTAAAAAGAGTCAGAGTTAGGTGGAGGGATGGAAAGCATTCCAGCAAGTACAAAGGAAGAGCTTGGTGAAAATAGACCAAAGAGATTAGAGTGTTGGGAATGGGGAGGAAAAATGAGGTAGGAGAAAGGAGCAGAAGTCAGGTGGCATAAGCCTGAGAGTTGGTAGGAAGAAAGTGCCATTTGTAGAAGGGCATTAAGCTGAGGAAGAGACATGCTGTGGTCTCTCTGGTTTCTGTGTTCGGAATAATCTATAGGGTGCCAAGAGTGGAAGTAGGGAACCCCTGTCAGAGGCTTGTGCAGTGGTTCACGTGTGAGATCATGAGTGGTAGAGGGGAAGAAGAGAAAAGTGCTTGGATCAAATATAAGATTTAGTAATTGGATGTGGAAATAAGCAAAAAAGGAGGCGTCGGCTGTGACTCTAGACTGTTGGCTTAAGCCATAGGTGGGGAATTCTTGGGCCAGAAAATCAAGGGCTAGATATTGAACGTGCTAGATACTGAATGAATAATAATAGCATTTCAAGTATTCAGTATCTAGCATGTTCAATATCTAGCCCTCTAAATTTGAGGTGCCTGTTAGATAGCCAAAGAAAGATGTCAAATAAGCAGTTGAATAAATGTATTTGAAGCTCTAAAGATAGGCCGGGTTGGGAGATAGCAGTTGGGAATCATCAGCATCAGCATATAGATCTCTTTTAAAGCCCTGAAACTAGAGATTGCCAAGGGAGAGGGTAGTGGTCCATACTCACTGAGAGGTGGTTAGTGCCGTTTTAGTCAATCTGTAGCTGGGTAATGATAGTGGTAATCTGAATATTCATGCTATGTTGGTCCATATTAAGAAATTCTACTCTAAAATAGTTTTTCAAACCTTACTGACTCATGTTGATTTGTTGATTAAATTAAATGAAGGATTTTTCTAGTTATTATCATAGTCAGTGCTTTCCTTTAAAAAATTATTGACATTGGTTGCTTAGTCTAAGTTTAATGAGGCTTTTGGCTAGGCGTTAAATTTTGGCACAGGCTGTCTAATCAATTATAGTATATCTTGTTAAGTTAACATCTATTAATTAATTTTCACAATAGCCAAATGCTTCCTCAGCTTCTCTCTTGTGAGAACATACGAAAATTACAAAGCAAGGACAAAACTATTTAAAAACTCTTAACCCAGTATTCGTAGGCAAAAGATGGGGAAGGTAGGTATCAAAATATTAACACTAATGATTTTGAGCCATAAGATTATATTTGATTTCAATTTTCTTTAAATATGCATTTTCCGTATTGTTAGTGTTTTCTTTATAACCTTTAAAAAGTAAAATATGTATTAAAATGCTGTCTAAAAATTAGTTTTACTTTATAGTTCGGTAAGTAATGATTTAAAACAAAATATTTGAGATTGTATATTAGGCTGGGTGTGATGGCTCACACCTGTAACCCCAGCTTTTTTGGAAGCTGAGGTGTGTGGATTGCTTAAGCCCAGGAGTTCGAGACTAGCCTGGGCAACATGGTAAAACCCCATTTCTACCAAAAAAAAAAAAAAAAAAAAAATTAGCTGGTTGCGGTGGTGTGCACTTGTAGTCCCAGCTGCCTGGGAGGCTGAGGTGGGAGGGCGGCTTGAGTCCGGGAGGCTGAGGTGGGAGGGCGGCTTGAGTCCGGGAGGCAGAGGTTGCAGTAAGCTGAGATCACACTACTACACCCCGGCCTGGGCAACAGAGCCAGACCCCGTCTCAAAAAAAAAAAAAATCATGTCTAGACAGGTATTTGAAAGACTGATTTTGTTACATAAAGAGGAAAGGTATAAGCTGGGCACAGTGACACGTGCCTATAATCTCATCTACTTGGGAAACGGAGGCAGGAGAATCATTAGAGCCTAGGAGTCCAAGACCAGCCTGAGCAACATAGCAAGACAGCATCTCAAGAACAAAAAAAAGAAAAGAAAAAGGGAAAGGAAAGGTATAAAGGAATTCGGAGGAGCAAAGAAAGTACAAATAACACACTTTTGAATTCTAGCATTCACTCTAGTGGACAAATTTCCTACTTGGTGATTAAATGGATGTTCACTAAGGATATTTCTGAACTTTTTTCTCTACATTTTACTTTATGGATTATTCATAAGAAACATAGTTTAAAAAATTTTAATGGTAAGATAGTTATAAAATGTTACTCCAACTAGGAAAAATAATTCTTGAAGGATATATGTATATGTAAGTTATCCTTTCTAAGGGAGCTAGTCAGCCCTTTGTTTAGATTTCGTAAGGTAAATTCCAAATAGAGTTTATAAATCTGAGAACAAGAGAGAAGCAAATCCAAGTGGAACAAAGGTCATCTAACCGCCTCTACAAGTATTAGTTTATCTTTGGTCATCAAGTAGCCATATGCAGTGTGTTAAAAAGTCATCAAGCCTGAGGCAGGAGAATGGCATGAACCAGGGAGGCGGAGCTTGCAGTGAGCCGAGATCACACCACTGCACTCCAGCCTGAGCGACAGAGCGAGACTCCATCTCAAAAAAAAAAAAAAAAAGTCATCAAAAAAATAAAAAACTTAAGCTGTAAAACATAAGATTTTGAGATCCTGGTGACTATATGATTCAGAAAACATAATGCTGTATTTGGTATTAAAGCCAAATTATAATTTTCTGATATCAGGCTTTCTAGTTCAATTTGTACTTGTAGGTTTCACAGGTAGTTATTAAAATATATTTTTAAAAAATTATATTTTATATGGGGCTTTTAAAAATCATAATATTAGAACATGTGTAATATATATTAGTAAAACAACGTTTCTTTTGTTTTGATATAGCTTGCATTGAAAGGCTCTAGTTACAGTGGACTTCTTGAACGACATCATATTCACACCAAAAATGTAGAACATATTATAGATAGTTTACGGTAAGTCTATGGGATTGGGTCTTGGGTTGGATTTTATATTCAGGACTTCCAGTTTTTATTTTGTACTAGCAGCCCATTCTTAGATTTTTAGTGATGATTGTTATTATAAAATCATTTTCAGAAAATTATATCAAGGTTAATGGATCTGATTTTATAGCATCTTGAAAGAAAAATTTATTGTTCTCTGAAAATGTCACAGGTGTTTTCAATTATTTGGTCTTCCAGAGAAATGCATCTTCTGTAGAGTTAATTCAGTTACACAGCTGGCTTCAACTGTATAATATTTTATTTATTAAAACAGACTAGTGGATTATATGGGTGTTCATTGTAATAATATTTTTGAGTGTTTGAAAATTATAGAAACTTATGTCCAAAAATTACAGAAACTTCAGTTAATTCAGAACTAAACACAATTATATGTGTACAAGAGAGTCAGTGTGAGAAACATGTGAATTACAAAGTATTTAGTCACTATTCCGGTGTCTGGTACTCAATGAATATTTGTTGGATTTAAAATAATGGCCATTCAGTTTTATAGTTTAAAAAATTGTCACTCTAAGGTGTTAGTCTTCTGGACCATTTTTGTATTATGAATTTAAGCATTAGAAGGAGTAGAGAAAATGAAATTCTAACCAATATTGCTATTCACTAGTGGTTATAAAAGCTTTTAAAGCACATGGAGATTTGGGATATAACTTTCGATTTATTCATATGCTTCCTTAATTATCATAGTTAATTGGCTGTTGTAATTAAATGAAAACAAAGATAATGTTATAAAGCTCCATGTAAATTTGTTTATAAGACACAAATTTATTTTACATCTCTATTGTAATCATCTGCCTCTCAGAAAACATACCCCTGTTATATATATTATTAGTGGAAATTTCATATAACCTTTCCTTTTTTATCCTAGGAATGAGGGAATTGAGGTTCGTCTAGTAAAGAGGAGAGAATATGATGAAGAGACTGTTCGATGGGCAGATGCTGTCATAGCTGCAGGAGGTAATAATTTGACAGAAGTAAAGATGTTGGCATATACAAATGTTTAATACACATTATTTCCAGATACCCTAGGGTCTAGCTATATTGAAGCCTTCAGAGTCTTACCATTAAACACATTTTTGGATTGTTACGATCGGGTTTAAAACTTCTGTTTTACACAAGGCTACATTTTAAATGAATGACGTTACTATGAGGTTCCTTGTGTGTATTTAAGGTATGCATTTAACTTCAAATATGATTCAAAGGATCAGTTATTGTATTTTGGTATAATTATGGCAGTTTTAAGAAAAAAATGAAGTTGATAAAGAGTTTAATGAGATGAAGTAAATTCTATTCCTCTTTGGTCCCAGTATACTTGTACTTACTTTTTTCTGAACTTTATCATTAAGTTAATGGCTACTGTTTCTAAAGCTTTAAGTTGACAGCAGGTGTTGAAGAGAAAAATTTGAAGTTGGACACATTGGATATGTTTTTATTAAAATAATTTGTGAATTTGGACTGGTGTTATGGGAGAAGGAAAGAAGATTGGCTAATAGAAATTTTTGGATTAGATTAGTGGTTACTAACTGTGGGGTGCTACTAGTATGTAAAGGGACTACCTCTAAAACATTCTACAGTGTCCCCACAACAAAGAATTATTCTGCCTAAATGTAATCTTGCCACTTATGAAATCCTGGATTAGAGTGGGAGAGAGAATCCAAAGGTATAATAGGTAGAAAGGGAGTGGGATAGGCTATAGCAGTTAGCAGGGTGGGGTATGATTGTTAAAACTACTGATTTTCAAAATGGCCAAAAACTAGATTTATAACAGAAATCTGGTTATGTCTTGTATTTTGTCTTATGTTCCTTAGGTGATGGCACAATGCTGCTGGCAGCGAGTAAAGTCTTGGACAGACTTAAACCAGTTATAGGGGTAAACACTGATCCAGAACGGTAAGAAAGAACGTATACATTTTGTTTGATTTGTGTGGTGTGCTTAAGTTTTTTTTTAGGTTATACATATATGCATTTCTGCTTTGCTTGCATAGTATCTTTTTATGGTCTGTCTTAAAATTTGGAAGCTATTTTTTATTTTCTCGACCATGTTCACATTCTTGGGCTCTGTTGCTACAGACATTTTACTAGGTGTGTGGTGTCTAAGTGGAAGCATCATTGTTCCTGGCCACCATGAACATTAGAACCATGTTCCAGAAGCATTCTAGTAATCAAATTTAGGTATGTAGAACTGAGTAGGATTGTCTTTTATGTAGTTGTTTTCAAGGATATAGCTCTAGTTTTAAGCTCAGGCATGAAAAATATATATACATCTAGCTGGCATTGGTGGTAGGAAATTATGTTATAGGATGGACCAGTTCTCACATTTTAGCTTCCCAGGTAGTTTGGGAGTAGGATCTGTGGCATAATAGACCTGAGTTCTTGACCCAGGTGAGTGTTGGGGACCTTTGGTATTGCTGAGGAGGGACAAGTTAATAATGATCCATTTTCTACCCTTCCTTATGGCTTGTATTTATATTCCTCATTATGCTGATTTTTTTGGGGGACAGTGACTTTACTGACTTAATAAAAAGACCTATCTTAATAAAAAGACCAATAAAAACACTATTGGCACTTTTTTTTTCCTTCCTTAGCTTCGTGATATTTACCCTCATTCTGTTCTAGCCACCCACAGCCATGACTGTACCTGGACTTTATGGTGATCTGCAATTCCCTATCTCTACAATCCTAATTAATTCCACTCTGACTGTAGCCTTCTACCTTAACAGCAGTCTTATTACTTTATCCCACTAAATCTGCCCTTTGACTTTCAGTATTTTGATCACCTCCATTTTCTCCACTTATTTCTTCCTCACTTCATTCACTTTCTTAAATATTTCTTTCTTTCTTTTTTTTTTTTGAGACAGAGTCTTGCTCTGTTGCCCAGGCTGGAGTGCAGTGGCGCACTCTCAGCGCACTGCAACCTCTGCCTCCTGGGTTCAAGCAATTCTTCTGCCTCAGCCTCCTGAGTGGCTGGGACTACAGGCATGCACCACCACACCTGGCTAATTTTTGTACTTTTAGTAGAGATGGGGTCTCACCATGTTGGCCAGGCTGGTCTCAAACTCCTGATCTCAAGTGATCCACCCACCTTGGCCTCCCAAAATGCAAATGTTTCTTCATCATTATCTTTCTGCACAATTCTAGATCAATCTGACCATCATCCTTTCTACTTCTGCATCAGTACTGCTATGGTCATCTGGGGAAAAAAAGATCATTGGGTTTGGTGGCACTTCCAGGTTGTAGTCTTCAGCACTTGGCGGTGGACTTAGAGTTGCGCACAAACTTCCTATGTAGCCCTACTCATCTCTCTTCCCCATTCTCTGTGGTGGCTGCTTCAGTAGTTCAACTTTTGCATTCACTTTGCTTCCCTTATCCTTCTTTCTTCAATAAACCCACCTTTTTTTCACAGAGGAATTGAAAGTCACTGGATTAGAACTACTTCACCTTTTCTCTTGCTTAAAAAAATCTTGTCCTGTCTTGTCTTTTTTTTCTCTCCCTTCACACTTGACTCCTTTTAACCTAAAAAGACTTGTTCAAGACTCCTGTTTTTCAAGAAAATTTTAAAAATCCTTTACCCTGTGTCACTCTCTTGGTTATTATCTCTTTTCCTTCCACTTATCCCCAAGCTTGGTATCGCCACTCCTTCAGTTGTCAGTTATTTTCTAAAACTTTGCAGTTTTTTTATGGATTTGCCCCCAACCAGTTCATTGACATTGCTTTTGCCTTAGAGATCAGTGATATCCTACTTACCGAATCTACTGGATATTTTAGTCCTTGTCTTACCTGATTTCTGGGAAGTTTTGGTGCTAACTGCTCCCTTATTTCAACTGTACTTTGTTGGCATTTATGATACCTTTTTCTTCCTATCTCTGTGACTACTTCTTTGTCTGTATTTCTTTTGAAGGATCTTACTATTTGGTTACTGGCTAAATACTGGTGTTTTTACATATTGTGCTCTGGGCCATCTTTTTTCTTCTTCAATTCCTATATTGTCTCTAGGGAGGCTGATTAATACTGTGGTATTATTGGAGTCCCCTGGGACTCCAGAATCTTTATTCCAACACTGATCTTCTTGCTTCCATTCTTACCCTTATAGTTTCTTAGTTCTTCTCCCCACTGCAGCCAGCGTGATTATTTTATGGAAGTTTGATAATATTATGTAACTTCTCTGCCTAGATTTTTTTTTTGTCTTGGCTCCTCATCTAACTTAGGGTAAAATCTACCTTTTTACTATGAATAGGGTGACAAACTTCTCCTGGTTTTCTTGGAACTTTCCTGGTTTTAGCACTGAAAGTCCTGTGTCCCAGGAGAATGTCAGTCCCAGGCAAAGCAGGGGACAGTTGGTCACCTTAAATGTGACATACAGGCTGTACATTATCTGGCCCTTTACCAGTTCTGTCCTTATTGCCTATTATTTTTCCCTTCATTCTATTCTAGCCACACTGGCCTCTACTTTGGATATATCCAGTGGTATTAAAATTGTAACATGTACAAATAAACTCTCCTTTCCTCTCTCCCATCATTCTTGATGAATGAAATCATCTGTGCTGAAGCTGTAACTACCTCTCCCTCACTCTATCATCAAATTGGTCCTAAGTTCTAGGGAACTTACTTTTGAGTCCATCTCTTGCCATCCTCACTGCCACTAAAAATAGCTCAGCCCTTTATAGTTTGTTTAAATTACTGAACTAGTGTACAGTCTCTCTCCTTCTAACTCATCCTTTACACATTGCCTTAGTCTTCTTTCTAAAGTGCAGATCTAATTGATTATAACCACTTCTTATTAAATCTTTTAGAGTTTCCCATGACCTTCAGGATACATTATAAATTCCTTAGCATAATACATATTATCTTTCACTGTCTCTTGCCTGTTTGCTTTTCTAGTTTCACCTGTCCTTATATGTCCACAGGCATGACACATTCTTTAGCTTAAAAAACATATTTTTGGAAACTTTTCTAGGATCAGCCTGGGATCCTTTCTAAAAGGCTGTTCTTAACTGCAAAATGTAACTATATGAGTGTCCACCAACATGCTGGTTAGAGGCTCACACAGGGATGCTTTTACTCTGGTGGGGAGCTTTGTTGATATGATGACCCAAGGCGTGATTTGAGAGTAGGTAAAAGAGTTCTCCAGAAGGCCTATGTCCCCCTAACCCACCCACCCATGCCTTTGTATGTGCTTTTGTCAAAAGTTCCCTTATACCACTTACTCACTTCTGTGTTTCTTGTTTGTTCAAGACTGGTGTTTCTCCTGGGTTGTAATTCCCTCTACAGAAAGCACTTATCCCTATATATTTATTTTCTGTTTCTTTTTCTCTTTCATTAGACTATAAATTCCTTGAGTATAGGACCTTGTATTTTAATTTCTCTGTCACTAGCATAGTTTTATACATAGCTGGTAGGCAATAAACACTTGAAAAATGAATGATTAATTCAGTGATTTTAGGGAATAGGGATAGAACCCCAGTCTAGCTGAGTAAATATTCCCTGAATGTAAATAATAGAGATCATTGGTTCAGTAATTAATTTTTAATTGCCATCAGTGTTGATACATTTGGGTTTTAGAACTTCTTAATGGCTTATTTTTATATCATTAAGGTAAAAGATCACTTTAGTGATCATATGTTACACAGTTTATTGAACTATATTTTCTTTTGGAAACTGGCTTCATATTCATAAATTTGTGGGAATTTGAAGCTGGCAAGCAATTGTTAATATTGTCATCTCTTCTCTATTTTCTAGCTAGAAGAACAGGTGTTAGAAGTTCTTTGGTTTCTCTTCTTGCCTCCAGGCAGATATGTTAAATTGCCTTCTGGTTTTGTGTATGCTTCAAGTTGTCTGATTTCTTTATCTTAAATATAGTGGTGTCTCAGTCCTTAAAAAAAGCCCAGAAGTTAATGTTCAACTTAAGTTTTTTCTCCTATTTATTAGTTGTCAAATGCTGCATAACAAATCACCCCAAAACTTAGAGGCTTATGACAGTAACAGTGTATTATTTCTTACGGGTTGTGCATGTCAGGAGTTCAGGAGCAGTTTGGCTGGGTGGTTTTGGCTTGAGATCTCTCCTGAGGATAAGTAGATGTCAGCTTGGTCTGTAGGCATCTGAAGGCTTGACTTGGGCTGGAGGATCCACTTTCAAGATGGCCCACTCACATGGACTCATCTAAATCAAATGTGTAATTTCTATCCATCTCTTCTGTATTCTACAGCCACTCTACCGAGCCTGGTAAATAATTACAACATTTGAAAGCTTAATATTCAAAATGGGATAGAGGGCATGTGGTAGTCAGCCTCCAAGGTAGCTTCCTAGTATTTAGGTACCCTTTAATGTACTCCTCCCTGCCCCCCAGTATTCAATCAAGGATGGCCTGTGTGACCAGTAGAATATGATGTGAGAATGTGTAGGTTCCAAGGCCAGGTCATAAATGGTATTGCAGCATCTGTATTGGTCTTTAGGATTGTTCATTGTGGGGTAGGACAGCCACCATGATGTGAGGATACTCACAAGCAGCTCTGTGGAGAGGCTCACCTAGAGGGTGATTGAGGCCTCCTGCCAACGGCCAGCACCAATTTGCCAGCCATGTGAGTGAGCAACCCTGGAAGTGGTCGTGCTAGTCCAAGTCAAGCCTTCAGATGCCTGCCGCCCTAGCTGATATCTGACTGTAACCTCATGAGAAAGTCTTCTCTCTGCAAGGGTTTTAGACTTGCAGTTGACCTCAGCAGGTATTATTCTATCAAATGACTGTTGATACCTTTTATATACTTAACATTGTGTGAACTATTACAATGAATATAAAACTTTAAAAACCTAGGCCTTACGCTTTCTTAACCTCAGTGTTGACCTGCTTAGATAAAGAAGTTGACTATTCACAACTTTGTAAAAACACTTTTCTGTGCTCTTCACGCTTACAAGTTGATTTACATTTATTATCAGGAGTTTGTTTTGCTAAGCCTACCCTCAGCCTTTTCTTCAAGATTGGAGTATCATTAAATGATGATGACTGAGCCTTCTGGACATCTTTAGGTGCCACATACTCTCATCTACACCAACCAATAGGCAATCTTACCACCTTATAATTTGCAATGGTTTGTTTTAATTTGTCTTCCACATCAAGCTATGAACTCCTTAAAGGAGTTTCATTATTTATGTATTTTTGAATAAATGAAGGATTACATTGGATTAAGCTTTCTCAGTTCTTTTTTAGTGACTTAGGATATCTTAAATGACATTTCAGAAAGGATTATGGTTCAAAACATTTCACATAAATATTTTGATTCCTTTTGAGATTGCTGGTTTATCCTGATTTTGGAGATGAGGAAGCTGATGCTAAAGTGACTTGCCCAAAGTTAATAGTTAAATAATTTAAAGGTTAGAATAAAAATTTGAAGGTTAGTAGTTAAATAATGATTTGAACAACACTGTACCATTAAATAACTTTACAGGGTAATTAGTAGCAGATTTGCTGCTATTTTTAGTTTCATTGTAATGTAGAAACTCACATATTATTATGTATTATGGCATTAAAGCTGGATGTAGACTACTAATTCTATCTGGTCTTTTTTGTTTTTATTTAAAGAACACAATTTTGTGGCAAAAAATGGAATATAGGGTAGAAATTTTTAGAATTTCATTTCTTATTTTTATAGCTTAGTGATACCTTTTGATTAAATTTTTTTGCTTCACCTTTTTTCTTTTCCTCTTTATATCACCAAAAAATTCCTGTTAAAATATAGGTCTGAGGGTCATTTATGCCTGCCCGTTCGATATACACATTCCTTTCCAGAAGCCTTACAGAAGTTCTATCGTGGTGAGTTCAGGTAGGAATTTCTTACGGTTGTTCTTATGTAAGTATCTTAATAAGTATGTGCCATTAATAATGCTGTTAAAAAACAGAACAAATCAGGCAGGGCACGGTGTCTCACGCCTGTAATCCCAGTACTTTGGGAGGCCGATGCGGGTGGATCACTTGAGCTCAGGAGTTTGAGACCAGCCTGGGCAACATGGTGAAACCTTGTTTCTACAAAAAATACAGAAATTAGCTGGGCATGGTGGCAAGCACCTGTAGTCCCAGCTACTTGCGGGGCTGAGGTGAGAGGATCACTTGAGCCCAGGAGGTAGAGGTTCCAGTGAGCCGAGATCATGCCACTGCACTCCAGCCTGGGCAACAGAGTGAGAATGTGTCTCAAAACAAACAAACACACAAAAAACCAGAACAAATCAGATAATGTTTGGATTACTCCATAGATATAACAGTAGCCATTAAAAGTAATGTATTAGCTGAGTCACAAATAGGTCTAATTTACCTTCTCCTAGTCCAGTTGGAATTGTGGAGAGAAACCCTGACAAATATTGGTTGGCCTATAATATAACTGCATATAGAAATTTTTTTTCTCCTTCAGTGAGATAGCAGGCATGGCTCCACTTTCTTAACCTCGTTACATGTCCTTATCAGTTTAGTGGAAAGGTAATTAAAACTTTGGCTAAAATTGTTTGAATTTTCAGATTTTATATTTTTTATCTTTATCTCCCATCTAGTAATGATTGAGAGCTGGATTTAATCCAACCATGCTGAGATTCCTGGTATCTGTCTCACATAAAAGTATTTCTTAAGCAGTGGGGATGGGATTTTTAAAAGTTTCTTTCACTTAATGTGTTCAGTGGTCAGACCATCAGGAAAAGAGGAAGGTGGAGGAAGGAGCATGAGGTTGGCCAATTATATTTGAGAGAGCTAAGTTGGACTACTTTTTATTTCCTGACTTGGACTAGATTTTATAGTTGGGGAAAGCTTTTCCCACAGATGTTTGTGAAGTTGTATTAGATCTTCTTTTCAAGAATCATTTCATTACCAGTAATTCTAGTTTCTAGTCATTTCATAAGTTTGACAAGAAATGGCTAATTTATAGCTACCAAGTGGAAGTATATTTTTGTATACTTACCTAGCAGAATCTGTCCCATTGACTTTCGATACATTGATTATCAGTTTTGAAATCAATTAAACCTGATTGTTTTTTTCCTTTTACCAGAGATGTTATTTAAATTTTTAGGTGTAATCAACACTTTTATTTATTGTTTCTTAATCCTTTTTTCCTTTTATTGTTTTAAAAAAACCTCCATTATAAAATTTGTGGAGAGGGATTTTTATCTAATCCAGCCATCTGAACACAGTATTATTTTAATTTAAGAATGCTTTCCTTTTTGTATAATATTTTTTGCTGAGCAAAGCACAAGCTATATCTAGCTCAGTATCTTGGACTTTATGGGTTCTTGATAGAGTTTGACTTAATTTAAGTTACTTGGGAGATTTTGTACAAGCACATTAGGGGTTTCCGTTATAATTGAAAAGAGAATAAATATTCAAATCTGTCATTGATAAGGAAGCTATAGGCTTTAGGTGTTTCTGATATAATTTATTCATGGAATAACTGGTAACTAGTTTTTATTAACTATTTAATTTGGTTAAATTATTATAATGTCTACTCTTTAATTTATTCTATTTTAACATAATTTGCCTTTTCTTCATTTTTCTAAGGTGGTTGTGGAGGCAGAGAATCAGGTTATACCTTGAAGGGACTGGCATAAACCCTGTTCCTGTGGACCTTCACGAGCAGCAGCTAAGCTTGAATCAGCACAATAGAGCCCTTAACATTGAAAGAGCTCATGATGAAAGTAGGTGGATTGGGCATCAGATGTGTTTGGGGAAATATTTAACTCATAGCTCCTTTGACCTCAAATTTTTTGATGTAATAATTTATGATTAACTTGTTTTTAGTGTCATTAATAGCACTTAACAAAGTACAGTGAATTACTTCAGTTGTAAAGTTTATTAGAATCTGAAGTAAATAATAGCATATTTCTAGAAATGTTTTCTAGGACAGATTTGAAAACTAGCTGATTAGGGAAGGATTGTAAAGTATCTGATAAGATAGTTGATGTTTGAGAAAAGATTCTTGGCCTTAATCTTTGAAATGTCAAAAAAAAAAAAAAGAGCAGTAGAGATGAAATGAGCTAATCTGTGGAAGATTATGATGGTTATACATGTCATATAGTTATACTTAAATATATTAAATATATTTATTGGGAAATTTTGCATTCCAGCCTTAGGATTTGTGCTTGAAGTATTTGTGTAGCTTAGAGAATATTAGCATAAGGTGATTTGGCAGCTTTTTTTGTTAGGAGGGTTAAAGCAAATTCTCCATTTTGAGCCATATTTTCCCACTTTTTATAGCAAATGTAGGACTTTATTAATGCAAGAATATCCCAAGAGAAATCTTAAATATTTGTAGACTGTTTAAAAAGATACAGTTTTCTCCTATGTTTTATTTTCTGGATAAATTTATCAGGAAAAGCTACTTTTACATTTTTGCTTTCTGCCTCTGCTCTCTCATGGTACCTGATGTTTATATCCCCTTATTCCAGAGTTTTTCATGGTGACTTATAGCTTAATAGGTTAGCATGTTTCTAAGATATGTGTTTATGTTGTGTTTTAAAGGTTCTCCTCCAAAAAAAGAATTCTATTTAAAAAAATCTTAAGAAATTATATGCACATGAACTTCTATTACTGTTTTTGAAAGTCTGCAATAACTATTAAGTACAATTTAAAAATAATAGTTAGAAATTTTAATCCCTCACTGAAAGAAGTTACTTCTACCACTAATAGATGGTAGATTTGACTGTCTTCACCAGCAGTCTTATAAAAAGATATAGATTGGTATATAAAGAGTCACTGCTCAGATTCCTCAGATTCACTGTGTTTATAAATGAAGTTAATATTTCATATATAGAAACATACAAACTTAGTGAATCATAGCTCAGCATCTAGGATGTTCACATCTGATTAGTGGTAGTTCGAGAAAAAGAACAGAAAAATGTTCAAAATCAAAAGATTATACATGATGATTTCTCAAAACAGGCAGGGGAAATTATTCAGCACGTTGGTCTAGGCAAAGATTTTATGGCTAAGACTTCAAAAGCACAGGCAACAAAAACAAAATAGACAAATGGAACTATATTAAACAAAAGCTTCTGTATAACAAAGGAAACAAGAGTGAAGAGACAGCCTATAGAATTGGAGAAAATACTTGCAAACTATTCATCTAACAAGGGACTAATATCCACAATATACAAGAAATTCAGACAACAAACAAACAAATAATCTCATTAAAAAGTGGCAAAGTCTCTGAATAGAAGTTTCTCAAAAGACATACAGATGACCAACAGCTATGTGAAAAAATGCTCAACATCACTAATCATCAGGGAAATGCAAATCAAAACCACAATGAGATATCATCTCTCCCCAGTTAGAATGGCCGTTATCAAAAAGACAAAAATAACAAATACTGGCAAGGATGTAGAGAAAAGGGAACTCTTGTACACTGTTGGTGGTAATGTAAATAAGTAAAGCCATTATGGAAAACAGCATGAAGGTTTCTCAAAAATCTGAAATAGAACTCCCATACAATCTAGCAATCCCACTACTGGCTATTTATCCAAAGGAAAGGAAATCAGTATAGCAAAGAGATACTGGCGCCTCATGTTTGTTGCCGCCCTATTCACAATAGCCAAGTATGGAGTCAAAGTGTCCATCAGTAGATCAATGAATATGGAAAATGTGTATATATACACAATGGAGTACTCTTCACCCATAAAAAGAATGAAATCCTGAGATTTGCAGCAACATGAATGGAACTGGAGGTCACTATGTGAAGCGAAATAAGTCAAGCATAGAAAGACAAATATCATATGCTTTCATTCATATGTGAGAGCTGAAAAAGTTGATCTCATGAAGATAGAGAGTACAGTGATAGTTACCAAAGCCTGGGAAGGGTGAAAGGTGGGATAAACAGAGGTTGGTTAATGGGTACAAATATGCACTTAGATGGAAGGAATAAGTTCTAACGTTCAATAGCATAGTAGGGTGATTATAATTAACAATTTATTGTATATTTCAAAATACCTCATTTCAAAATAGCTGGAAGAGAAGATTTGAAATATTCCCAACACAAATGACAAATATTTGAGGTGATGGATATCCTAAATACCCTGATTTGATCATTATACATTGTATGCATGTATCAAAATATTACCTGTTCTCCATAAATATACACAGTTAGTATGAATCAGTTAATACTTTTTAAAAATTTCAATTAGGAAACTTAGGCAAGAGTCTTTGAATTGAAAGGACCCACAAAGTGTTTCACATAATTAATGGTAAAATGTTCTACACCAAGGTTTGTCAGAATACAAACAGCTACTGCAAGCTTCCAGAGAGGAGGAGGAGATGACTGGAGCAGATTATTTCATATACACTTATCCCTTGGTGTCTGAGGGGGATTGGGTCTAGGACCCTCTGCAGATACCAAAATTCGAGGATGTTCACATCCCTCATATAAAATGGCATAGTATTGGCATATAACCTATGCACATCCTTCCCTATACTTTAATAATCTCTGGATGATGTATAATACCTAACACAATGTAAATGCTATATAAATAAAGACTGGTTTTATTAATATAGAGAGATGAATTGGTTTAATAAACAACCCCAGAATTCAGTGACTGAATGCAAAAGCTTATTTTTAACTCATCTCACTGTCCAAGGAGTTTTCAGGCAACCAAGGCTGCTGCCAAATAGTGGCTGCTACCGTATTTTAAGGCCTCTGAGTCTTCTATTGGATCCTCTGCATCTTGTGGGGAGAAAACAGAGAACATGGAAGATCTTATGGGAAGTTTTAGGAACTAGGCCTTTTCATTACTTTTGTCCACATTCTGTTGGCCATTACTAGTCACATGGCTCCATCTAGTGCAAGTAGACCTGGAAATAAAGTTTAGCAATATGACAGTGTGAGAGAATTACACAGTGTAGTAGTTTGTGTCACTAGTATTACACTTCTGTGTTTAAAAATACAAATTATAATTTTGTAATCTATTCTCTTGGATAAAAAAGTAATCAGTGGCTGGGCACGGTGGTTCACACCTGTAATTCCAGCACTTTGAGAGGCCGAGGTGGGCAGATCACCTGAGGTCAGGAGTTTGAGACCAGCCTGACCAACATGGTAAAACCTCGTCTCTACTAAAAATACAAAATTAGCCAGGCGTGGTGGCGCATGCCTGTAATCCCAGCTCCTCAGGAGGCTGAGGCAGGAGAATCTCTTGAACCTGGGAGGTGGAGGTTGCAGTGAGCCGAGATTGTGCCATCGCACTCCAGCCTGGGCAACAAGAGCTAAACTCCATCTCAAAAAAAAAAGTAATTGGTATGGAGTCTTATCTTTTCATGTCCCATTGTGGCAAGTTTTAAATGAACACAGTTCTGTGATTAGATAAGGTTTAGTAGTCAATTAGTATGAAAAAATAAGCAGAATTAAGATGATTAATGAGATTTGAAACAATTTTATTTATTGTCGAACTCATTTGACAAAAGTTTTGAATTGAAATTGAACAAGCACATGTTATAAAAATGTAATATGGAGAGATAAATTAGGATGAGGGAAAATGGGAATAGAGGTGGAAAGTCAAGACCACATAAAAGGGAAACATGGTTACAGTTTGATGGTGAGAGCTCAAATTTACTGGTAATATTTCATGAGTACCTATTGTTGAGCATTTGTAGGAAATCTGTGGGGATAGTAATCTAAAACAAATTTCATTAGTAATTAAGGAAAAGTAATTTAAACAATAAATTTTAGCCATTTATGTTTGTAAAACTGTCAAGAATGAGAATGTGAATATATGTAGTACCTAAGACAGTTTAAAGCCAGTTTTAGTCTTATGTGCAATCAAATTTGATTAAACATATCAAATCCATATATATATATATATATATATATATGCATGCATGTATAGCTTTTTGTATCAAGGTCTTTCTCTGTATTATGAAGTTGAGCTGATAATTTAGGTAAACAACAAGTGCTCCAAGGGTACTTGGTATTGTAATATCAACTTGTTATATTTGAAAGAATAATTGGGTTGCCTTTAGGCAGTTATAGTCCAAAAGAAATGAGAAAAATGTAATGTTCAATTTAATAAACATAATAAACAGAAGAATATAATAATTAGGCTACAGAGTCAAAGGAGAAGAATAGATCAATGTTGTCTTGGTGACAGTGGTGGTTTTATTAGTGTATTTGGTAACTATAGTGTATTAGGTAACTATTGTTGTATAACAAATCACTCAGTTTAGCATCTTAAATGTAAATATTTATGACCTCACACAGATTATAAAGGTCAAGATTCTAAGAGTAGCTTAGCTAGTTACTTCTGGTTTAGGCAGGAGGTGACAATCAAGCTGTTGGCCAGGACAGCAGTATATAAAGACGACTGGAACTGGAGAACACACTTTTTTAGCTCATCACATGGCTTTTAGCAGAAGGCTTCAGTTCCTCACCATGTTGGTCTCTCCAAAGGGTTGTTCATGTTATCTCTTCCTCTAGAGCAGGTGATCTGAGAGAAAGAGAGTGGCCAAGGTGGAAGCAATAGTGTCTTTTCTAACCTGATCTCAGAAGTGATATGTCATCACTGCTGCCATATTCTGTTGGTCACATAGAGCAACCCTAGTATGATGTGGGAAAGAGAGTGTGAGTATATGTATTCACAAAATTGTGAATACCAGGGAGGCAGGAATCACTGGGGACCAGCTTGGAGCCTGCCTACCACAATTGGGATGGATTTTTAAACATTAACTTAGTAGGAATTGTGGAGGAGACAGAAAAGTGAACTTGTCTGACAGAAAGCAAACTTGTCACAAGATGCTTGCCTAGTGGGAGATACTTGAGTCCAATAAATCTGATAGTTGTGACATTGAGGATACAGAGTTGCCATTTCCAGTTGGAAACTAATAAAAGAAGTAAAGGGAACCATTTGAAGGGGACAGTCACAAATTTGAACCAGAAAGCACTGGGAATCCTTTGGAGGATTTTATATGATGGTGTAATGTTTAAGTAATTATGAAGGAAGATTAACTGTGCACACAACCCTATAGATTCAAAAAAAGAAAACTTTTTTTTAGGAGTTATGAAGGGGGATGTGGAAATATTCCACCAGTGCTGCTGTTGCTAAAAACACTCTTGAGGTTTCCTTATTTGGAAAAAAAAGTCTGATTTCTTAACATACCTGATTTGGTTTCCATCATCCAAGCCATGCATGTCATTTGCTGCTTAAATCCAAAATAGTTCTCTTTTTAATTGGTCAGTTATATCTCTGAAGCTTCCAAGATAAAATTAAGTGTAACAACAAGAATCTTTTGAGATGGATAAATATAGTTCGTCACTCTTGAGAAATTGCTTCAAGAAGAATTAAGGTTTATTTTGCAGAGAGAGGGCGTTCATTACAGGTATAAGTTTAGGTTCGTTTAAGGTTTATATTGTGGATGCTTTAAGTAAAAGATAATTTAAATGTTAACTATATTAAAGTATGTGATTCTTTTAAAAACAAAATATAGAAGTTGTAGTGTTTTATAAAATTTTTATAACATTTCTAGAAATCAAGGAGCTATCTTGGATTTTCTTTGTCTTAAATTACATGCAGGGTCTGAGGCTTCAGGACCCCAACTTCTGCCAGTGAGAGCACTAAATGAAGTCTTCATTGGGGAGAGTCTGTCATCCAGGTACTTTTAAACCTGTGATCTTGAGCATGGAATTTAATGTTTTAGTGCTTTTGGATATTTATTCAGTTTCTACAACCTGGCTAAGATTTGTGAATAATATTTTGTAAGTAATGGCAGTTCATTATTTAATGAAATATTTCCAAAACCTTCATAGATGTTAATATGTATTAAGGGGAAAGAATATTCTATGACAAAAAAGTTTGTGAAACCCTAGATTAAATAAAGTTATTGTACTGTGTCCCAGAGCCTTTAATCTGTTTATATAGATGCTTTATTATTTTTTTTTTTGAGACTGAGTCTCACTCTGTCGCCCAGGCTGGATTGCAGTGGCGTGATCTTGGCTCACTTCAACCTCTGCCTCCCAGGTTCAAGCAATTAGCCTGCCTCAGCCTCCCGAGTAGCTGGGACTACAGGTGCATGCCACCACACCTAGCTAATTTTTTATTTTTAGTAGAGATGGGGTTTCACCATTGTTGTGGGAAGTCAGGGACCCTGAACTGTGAGACCGGCTGAAGCCACGGCAGAAGAACATAAATTGTGAAGATTCAATGGACATTTATCAGTTCCCAAAATTAATACTTTTATAATTTCTTATGCCTGTCTTTACTGCAATCTCTGAACATAAATTGTAAAGATTTCATGGACATTTATCACTTCCCCAATCAATACTCTTATAATTTCTTAAATATTGGGGGCTGGTTCCCCTGATACACCATGTTGGCCAGGCTGGTCTCAAACTCCTGACCTCAGGTGATCTGCCTGCCTCGGCCTCCCAAAGTGCTGGGATTACAGGTGTGAGTCACTGCGCTTGGCCAGGTGCTTTATTAATGTTTTATTTTTATTCTTTAGAGATGGCATCTTACCATGTCTAAATGTTGCCCAGGTTGGCCTTTAAATCTGGATTCAAGCTATGCTCCTGCCTCAGCTTCCTGAGTAGCAGGGACTAGATGTGCATGTCACTGTTCCCAGCTTATAAATATTTAAGAGAGTAATATAGTAAGTATAAATTTGCAATTGATAGAAAACTTTTATAGGCAGTTCATATTAAGATTTCCTATTAGTGCTTCTTAAAGCTGATTTGTTTGCTTGCTTGTTTTTATAATTTGTTTGCTTGTTTTTAACCAGGATCCAATTAAGGATCACACATTGCATTTGGCCATCATGGCCTTTTAAATTTAAGAACACTTCCTTAGCTCCATCCTGTTTTGTCATTCATGATATTAATATTTTTGAATGGTCTAAGCCAGTTGGATTGCAGAATATCCTTTATTTTAAATTTGTATGATTTTTTTTCATGTTAGATTCGGACTAGGCATTTTTGACAGAAATGCTCCATAGGTGATGTTGTATCCTTTTTAGTGTAACACATCATAAGGCAAGTGCATTGACAGTTCAAGATTATAACCATTATTGCAAAAATTAAGGTTAATGTAGTTCCTCATTAGGAGTGTAAAAATGTGTGTGTTTCATTACCGGCAGAAGCTGTTTTGTGGGACTTGAATATAACTTAGGCTTACATTATCAACATATTTTTTTTGGAAAACATTTTTGTGGAACACTGTGACGAGCTGTAAAATGACTACTGTGATATAAAGTTAACTCTTGGTAGTACTTTAGAACCTGGCTTCTCATCCTTGTAGATGTAAGTAAATTAAGGGTAGAAGATTAGAGATGAGTTTTATTTGCTACTTTCCTGCTACTAGAACCATGTGAGTGGCCCTTTGAAGATTATGTTGTTGGATCCCTAGTTTACTAAGAGTTCCATAAATTCTGAAATTTTGTTTGCTGGAAGTCATATCCTTTCATAAGAACTTTAATTATAGTGAGAAAAATTTGTCTTAACTAAAAAAGATATTCACATTGTAGCCAATGACTCAACTCAGGTTGTGCCAAAAAAGAGTTGAAGTTTGATTCAGTGGAAGGGTTTGAACAGTTTTTTTGATTTGTAATTAGTTTGTTTATGTAATATTTAACAAAAATACATCATGCATGTGCTATGTGTAATATGTGAGTCACTAGGGATGTAAAGATGAATAACAAAGATAGTGGTATCTTAATTTTTTGGAGAGTAATACATAATTTAAAAAAGAGTTAAAAGTATAGTAAAGTATAAAAATATACTTTAACACAGCAAGACTTATGCTATATATAAAGTTTTCTCTTTTGCTACATATAAAATTTGAAGCAATACGGACATGAATTATAGATACTATGTGGTAGTTGAGAGAAGAAAGAAAATTTAACTCTACTGATACAATCTAGTCATTATTCTAAAGACATAAGATAGAAAAGAGAGGAAGAACTTTAAATGAGATTGGAGAAAGTCTACCTTAAATAAATGCAATGATAAAAATGTTTTGTGAGTTTATGCTTACTTCAGGGAAGCCATTTAATGGCTTATTTTATTCTGTTTGTGTATTTTAAAGGTAACTGCTGAGAGCTAGCTTTGCTTTATAATTTTGTATTTACTAAAAAATTAAATAACTTATAAATGGAGGAAAACTTGGATCAGTTGATAGATTTTGGGGGAGTTAGTGAAATTTCTTGAGGGGATTTTCAATCGAATGCTTTTATTTTCTGTGGCAGTAATGATCTGGTTGGTTTATCTCATAAATAACTGATGTTGCTGCTTTTTGTGTTCTTTGATGTCTCACCTTATGTTTTTACTAAGTAAGGACAGCAATGGATTGGCTTCTGATGCTGTTGAAAATAGTTTAACTACTGCAGGTATTAGAACTCACTTTTAAAGATTTTATGACATAGACCATTAGGCAGAAAGGAAATGGACATTTATTGGATGCCTGCTATGTGTCAGGCACTGCGTATATTGTGTATGCTGTCTCATTTAATGCTCATAGCAACCCTGTGAGAAAGGTGGTTGTATTTATTAGTGACAAAATTGAGATTTGGAGAGTTCAAATAACTAGCACAAGGTCATATAATTAGCTAGCATCAGAACTGTAACATAAACCCGGTGTTTCTGATTCTAGATCCTGTATTGAGGCTTCACTATGCTCTGAAAACTTAAGTGCCTTGCTTGGAAAATATGAAGTGCAGCAATATTATTCCTGCCTCATTTATAATGTTCTTAGATTTAAGAACATTTTAAAGGCCCAATTTTGTTTTCTTTTCTCCTATTTGTTCTAACCTAGAATGTCTTATTCTTGGGCTGTAGCAGTGGACAATTTAAGAAGAAGTATACCCACTCTAAAGGGACTGTGAGTTTTATTGCTGCCTTAAAAAAATAATTTCCCTGAAACAAAAATTCTATGAACTGACTAATCTTGATAAATCTTGCATGTGAGAATGACACTAAATTTGCTCATTATTTTGGGCTGAGCATCTCTCACCTGACTGTACTTGTCTTTCTCTCTGCCTCTGCTTCTTTTCTACCCATGCCCCCTTACCTCTAATCTCTTTTGTTTCTACTTGATTCTGGCATAGTAGCAGCCACTTCTATGGATTTGGCTGGCTTGTCTGTACATAATAGGCTCCTAATGTGTGTTTTCTAGGAAGACATAACAAAGCTATGAAATAGATTAAATGTGAATATTAGGCCTGCTATCTTTTATTTTTAATAAGAAATTCTGACTATAGAGAAAAAAGTGAAAAGGAGTTGTATTATGCAAAACCCTTACAAATTAAGAGCTTACAGGATAAACTGTAAAGGTTAGAATAAGAGATAAATTATCCATAGTGTTAGTGTTTGCAAGCATGTCCAGTAATTATTTTGAAAAGTTGTATTTTATTACGGTTTTATTGTAACTTTTTTATTTGCTGGAGAAAAAAATTCAGTATTGATCAGTGACACCATTACTTTAAGATAGAGTTTACAAAATAGGCTTTTAGACATTGCAAAAGTTCTTTAAATAGTTACAAATCATTTATGTATTCATGGAGTTAAAGAATAGTGCCATTTTTGCTGGTGCCAGAAAACCCATTTGATTTCATATTAATGAAATATTTTAAGAAATGTAAATCCCAAGAAATTTATAGTTCTGGTTTATTTCTAGTTGTGTCCACTAATCCAGTATTGGTTGAGAATTTTCTTTACAGCTTTATTATCTAATCTCTGTTAGCTTACTACCAATTCAAAAGGTACATTAGCATGTAACTTAAGAAACAAGAGTTTAGTAGAAACTATTAATAACTTTAAGAATTAGAATCAGCTTTAAAATATATCAAGGACTAGCTACCAAGAATTAAACTCACTTAAGAATAGTATTTTCCTTTTTTGGATTCAGAAATGAGGCTCTGTATATGTTAGATTCCATAAGAGCAAAAGCACAATGCTAGCTAAAAATTTGCAAGAAGCTCCTATTTGAAATATTAAAGTATTGACAGAAAGGAATATATAAATCAGACAGGCATGCAGACATGTAGTTTTTTTTTTTTTAATTTCTTCTAACTTTTTCACTTAATCAGTATTGGAATTAGCATCATGATGTGTGTGCCTACTAAGTCAAGTATTTCTTGGGTAAGCTGACTTACTTAAGATTTCCTTAGTTCTGAAGAAGACTATCTTATTTACCTTGAACCATAAGCTCAGCAAACAGTTTTATATTCTCAATTCACAGGGCTTCCTACTATGAGATTTCAGTTGATGATGGTCCATGGGAAAAACAGAAGAGTTCAGGGCTCAATTTGTGTACTGGAACAGGATCAAAGGCCTGGTGAGTAACTTGGGATGTTGCTTATCAAGTTTTGTGAAATACTTTTAGTAATGTAATATATTGGCCCATCTAAGGCCTGTAATATGCAAGAGGTGTCCTGGTGGTGTTATGTAGGTAGGCCAAGTTTCTGTTTCATTCATCATTTGGGTCTAGTAGTCCTGCCTTGACTTCTTGGATTACAGTTACAGCCTGGATTTGGTCATTATTGAGCACTAGGTTTGTAAAGGAAAGGAAATGAGAAGTGGTTTTGGGACTATCTTTTCTTAAAAATGAAAAATCTTTTAAATAACTGTAAGGAAATGAATACAAAGTACAATAAAAAAAGTAGGCTGGAGGTTTGTATATTAAAAGCCTAACTGGAGATAACCTGGTGCATCCCTATGTCCTGTTTACTCTATAACCTCCCTCTGGGTAATCTCGTCTACTTCTTAGTACATTCCACACAAATGCCTCCCAAACATACCTTTTCTCCTGAGTACAAACTCATATTCTAAAATTACATGCCAGATAGGATGTTAGTAGCACTTCAGATTCAACAAATTCAGAACTGAATTTATTGTCTTCAGTTTTTCTTTTTGTGTTCTTTATATTGATGAATACCATCAGCATTTACCCTGACTCCATGCTCTAGAGAAAAAAAGCAAAACATGATTTCTCAAAATCTTGTTCTTACCTTTGGAGTCTTCCATTCTTCATTCTCCCCTCTATATATCCCAGTCTCTAAATCCTATTAATTGTACTTCTGAAGTCTTAGTCCACTTTTTTGGATTTCTACTGCTGCTGCTTTGGTCCAAGCCTGCACCTTTTTAGTGAATATTCTTTGTGCCTCACCTTTTATTCTTCAGGCTGTCATCTGCACTACAACAGAGTAATATTCCTTTTTTTTTTTTTTACTTTTAAAAAAAATTATTATTATACTTTTAGTTCTAGGGTACATGTGCACAACATGCAGGTTTGTTACATAGGTATACATGTGCCATGTTGGTTTGCTGCATCCATCAACTCCTCATTTACATTAGGTATTTCTCCTAATGCTATCCCTCCCCCAGTCTCCCACCCCACAAAAGGCCCAAGTGTGTGATGTTCCCCTCCCTGTGTCCATGTGTTCCGATTGTTCAGCTCCTACTTATGAGTGAGAACATGCGGTGTTTGGTTTTCTGTCCTTGAGATATTTTGCTGAGAATGATGGTTTCCAGCTTCATCCATGTCCCTACAAAGGACATGAACTCATTCTTTTTTATGGCTGCATAGTATTCCATCGTATATATGTGCCACATTTTCTTTATCCAGTCTGTTATTGGTGGACATTTGGGTTGGTTCCAAGTCTTTGCTATTGTGAATAGTGCCACAATAAATATATGTGTGCATGTGTCTTTATAGTAGTATGATTTATAATCCTTTGGGTATATACCCAGTAATGGGATGGCTGGGTCAAATAGTATTTCTAGTTCTAGATCCTTGAGGAATCGCCACACTGACTTCCACAATGGTTGCACTAATTTATGCTCCCACCAACAGTGTAAAAGTGTTCGTATTTCTCCACATCCTTTCCAGCATCTACAACAGAGTAATATTTCTAAAATGTAGATAAATCTGTCTCTCTTCTCTGCCTTATAACTTTCATTGACCTCTGTTCAGATTGCTTAATCTGTCATTTGAGGCCCTTTAACATATGACCTTAGTGATCTTATTGGCCTTATTCCTGCCCTACCCTTACCCCCACCTATGGCACACTAGAATTGGCACAGCTACTTGCAATTCTCAGCACACTTTTTGTTCTCGCTTGGCTTTTTATTTTTGCTCAATGCAACTTCTTCCTGCCTTGAATGCCTGAACATTCCACTTTCTATCCACTGTCTGAAAATCCAGTCTTGAAATGTCATTCTCTTTAGCAAATCTTTAACACTCACTTGTTTCATAAAGACAGTGAATTAATCATTTTTATCCTTCCCTAACACTTTTTCTCATAGCACTATTATAGCCGTTATTACATTATTAGTTATCTAATATGCTAGTACCCAGCTAGTTAAAGCAACTTTATGGATTTGGGATGGCGACTAGAGGGGTTTTTTTTTTTCCTGCTTAATCTTTTTATTCACAGTACCTTATATATATTCACTCAAAAAATATTTTTTGAGTAAATGACTATATGCTCACAATTGTATATAGCTAAAACAATGCTTATCAAACTTTTAAATTTGGATAGTTTAATTTAGAGTTTTATTTCCTACTTGTTTAACATGACTTCTTAAACTATTTTATTATGAAAAATTTTTAATATGTATAAGAGTGACAAAATAGTGTAATGAATCCCCACATACCATTAGCTAGTTTCAGTAATTATCAACACATGCTCAATCTTGTTACCTCTGTACCCCTATCTATCTACTTTTGTCCTATTTATTTTGAAGTTATTTTCAGATATCATATCATTTAATTCATAAGTATTCAATAAAAAAACTTAGCCAAATAGTCTTTTTGAAAAAATAAGAAGTATCATTTAAAAAGATAGGTTAATAACTTATTTTCCTGAGGGCCAGTGAAAGGAACATTTCTAAAATGAATTTTCCAATAATTTTATGAAAAAAACTTAATCCTTTAATATGTTATAAAATTATTTTGTAACCATCTTATAGATTAAATTGAAAACATTACAGTTAACAGCTTTCTGTCATTTATGATGATAGTATTTTTCCTGTTGAACATGCTATGCTACTTGTTGAAAACTAGAGTGAAATTAGAAATAGAAATGGAAATTTCTGTTAGAAATAGAGATTGTATTTACCCAGTATTCTTACCATAAAAAATGGGCAAAGCGGTATAATTGAAAAGAGTACTGGCCTGCAAGTTATGAGACCTGATTAAACCACAGACTAGCTTTACAACTATGTACAAATTCCCTTGTCTGCAAAATGCAGGAATTGGAACTGATAAAATAGTAAGATTACTTTGCCTTCTGAACTTCTGTGATTCTGTATGTTTATTTTTTATGCATTGTAATACAAGCTATCAGTTATATAGTCCCTGCTACTTTGTACTGTGCTAGGTACGTTTATATATTAATTAATCCTTTTAGAAATCCTGGAAGAAAGTAGTAGCATTCCCATTTTATAAAGGAGTAAGTTAAGGGTTAGCAAGGATAAATATTTAGGCCAAAGTTATACAAGAAGTAAGAGTCAGAACCTGGATATAAGCACAGGTGTGCTGGACTGCAAAATCAGTGCCCTTTTCACTGTCGTTACTACTTGTGATGCTTCACAAGGGAAGGTCAATTTTTAAATGGAGAGGGAGAGGGGTTCTGAGGTGTATATAGAGGTCACATAGTTAAAAGAAAAGTCACTACGTTGTACTGAAGAATTATCAAGATAAATTTGCTAGTTAATCCCAGTGAAGTAGTGCTTCTGCTAGAGGCAATGGGGCTTCTGTCTGGGGAGGGGTGTAATTTTGATAGATTTTGATGGTTCAAGTTTTCAGCCTTTCAGAGCATAAGGAATGACAGCCACTACAATGCTTTTAAAGCATTCCTCGCCTCCCACATGCACCCAGTAGTTGAGTCCTGTGTTGATGTTGCATTTCGATAAGTATGGGTTAGATTAAAATCTCAGCCTTCTCTATGTTGCTTGTTAAAGTCTTCTATTATTTCCTGTGCTCTAGTATAAAAGTCTTTCTCACAAGCTGTATCCTATCCCTGACACCTTCGTTGCTCAGTCTCTTCTCTACCAAGCCCCATGCAGCTTGCCTGCATCTAACATGTTCTCCTCTCTTCCATTACTGATGATTCTTTTGCTATGATTGCAATTCCCATTCATCTTTTGTCCTTTTTGCTTCAAAAAATGTAGGAAGAGAAGAGAAGCCGAGGAGCCAGAGGGGCTGGGGAAAAGCTGTATATTTCTATACATTAATAATTTTTGTTTTATCATACTACTATCTCTGAGCACATTTTTTGTTCCAAGCTAATTAGATGATCTTGTTTAAATTCTCACAAATACTCTGGAAGTAGGTGATTTTATTTTCATAAGTAGAATCCAAAAAGTTTCATAAGTTAACTGACTTTCCCAAAGCTATGTGGCTAATAAATGGTGAAGTCGTGATTTAAATTTTAAACCTATCTGTAAACCATAGACCTCTGAAGAATCATTGGAAAGAAAATATTAGGATAGTCTATTTTTCTCTCTTTTAATTCTTGATAGAGAGGGGCTTGTTTTCTTGTATGGAATTCTTTAATTAGTCTTTGCTTTCAATATGAAATGTGGAAATGTATGACTCATGGTAAGCTATTTGTTATAAAAGATAAACCACCAATCTCAGTGGCTTAACACAGTATAAGTCTATTTCTTGTTCTTGTAAAGTCTGCAGTGAGTATTCCTGATTGGCAAGTGGCTTCCTGTAAGTGGTTATTGAAGGAGCCAGAGTTCTTCCGTCACGTGGCTCTACCACCTTCTAAACATAGCTCCTCCGGTTGCTGTGCTACAGAAGGTGGAAGAGCATGGAGGGTCCCCATGGGAGGCTCTGAGCCAGGCTTTGAAGTATTGTTTATCATGTCTACTCTGATTCCATTAGCTACAACTCAGTCACATGACTATATGGCATGAAGAGCTAGAAAATATAACCTATGCGTTCAGGAAGAAAAACAGGTTTGGGGAATAGTTATTCTGTCTCTGCATCTCCAAAAATTCTTCCACAGGAGACAGGATATAGGGGTGGTATTACACAGCAAATGTCTCTGAATTGTCCCATTATCCTGTCAGTTCTCTGTTCAGTGGGGAATAAGGTCTACTCCATACACTGGGAGAAATACTACAGAGCCAGATCACCATATGTTTCAATTAGTTTCTTCTTAAGATTACTCTCAGTCCTTTTTCTCCATACATGCTGCCCTACCAGACTTAATTAAGGATGAAGATGTATGTTTAGGAGATGGAGCTTTAGTAGTTGATGAAGATGTGATACTCAGTTTGTCTTCCAGTTTGGTAGTAGAGGTTATGTCTGATTTTAAATGAGAACTCTTAGAATGGTGAAGGTTGTAGACCTAAGAAAAAAATTCTCATGTTTTTGCATTTCTCCAAACATGAAGGGTACAGGGTTAGCAGGTATAAGAGTATCTCTTACTCTCACTCCCCCAAAACGTTAAGAGCCAGTAATTTAGATTTAGAATTGCGTTGACTCATATGTTATTCCTGTTCCTTGGGATTATATATTGAGATCATGTATGAAGAGTTATGAGGCAGTAGAAGAATTCAAAATTACTGGGAATATATTTTTTTAAAAAAACAACCTTTTCTTAGTGATCTTTATAGACCTCAGGACAGAACTATTTTGAAAAGTTATCCATGTTTGTACTAATGCTTGTTTTTTAGTGGTTAAGCAAGGCATTGCACATGTAAAAGATTTCTTACCTTCAAGGAAACTATTTTATAATTTAAAGAATACTTGCCTAGGTTAAAAAGTACAAAAGGGTATACAGCAAAAAGCTAGTCTCCCTTTCATTTCATATCTCTAGTACTTATCTCTAGAGTCATACTATATATATATTTTTTGTTTTTAAAATGAAACAACATATACACTATATGATACCTTTTATTTTTAACTTAATATTTTGGTTATCCTTACATATCAGCACATATATTTGTATTATTTTTAATATCAATGAGTAGCTATAATTTATTCAGTCAGCTTTCTATGGGTACCTATTTGAGTTGTTTTGCTGTTATAAACAGCATTTCAGCTAATATTTTTGTACCTATCTTTGTGTATTATAGATGGAGGTATATTTTAGGTTAAATTACTAGATTGAAGAATATGTTCATTTTAATTTTGATAGTGCATAATTGCTCTCCAACTGCAATATCTCTGTTCCCATCAATGTATGAAAATACTTGTCTCATCATACCCATACTAGCACATTATTTACCAGTTTTTAACTTTGTTCATTTAGAACTTCCTCCCAATTTCTAAGAATTTTCTATATTTTATGTAGGTTATTCCTTTTTGATTTTTAGCATGTTTTTAGAATTAAAACTAAGAATTATGTGATTTTTGTTTCTAGGTCATTCAATATTAACAGGGTTGCAACTCAGGCTGTAGAAGATGTTTTAAATATTGGTGAGTACCAAAACAGCTATTGGAGTAGTCCCCTCTTATCCGCAGGGGACAAGTTCCAGAACCCCCAGTGAATGCTGAAACCTTGGATACTACCAAACCCTTATACTATGCATTAATTTCTTTTTCTTTCTTCACAATATCACTGATAGAAGATTCATATATCTGATTGTAAATCTTAGCAACCTCAGCATATGACCTTTTTCTTTGAGAACTTTCACCTGTTCATGTAAAGGAAGCATTTTATGGCTTCTCTTTGGCATATCTGATTTGCCGACATCACTACTTGTGCCTTGGGGCCGTTATTAAGTTAAATAAGGGTGACTTGAACACAAGCACTATGATACCATGACAGTCGATCTAATAACCAAGTCAGCTACTAAGTGACTAATGGGCCAGTAGTATGTACAGCATGGATAAGCTGGACAAAAGGATGACTCATATCCCAGGTGGGTTAGAGCAGGACTGCGTGAGATTTTACCATGCTACTCAGAATGATGTGCAATTTGAAACATGAATTGTTGATTTCTATAATTTTCCATGTAATATTTTTGTATCATGGTTGTCTGCCAGTAACTGAAACTGGAAGAAAGCAAAATCATGGAAAGCAAAAGTGCTAATAAGGGCGAGGGGGGGCTACTGTTTATTTATGATAATGTGCTATATAATGTATACATGTTGTTTTATATTAGCTATTATGTTACATAATAACATATATATATAACACATATACACTTTAAGCATTTTTCCCCCTTTTTCAAGGAAAATATATATATAAGATATATATATTTATAACATATACATTTTCCCCCTTTCCTTTTTCAACAGCAAAACGACAAGGAAATTTGAGTCTTCCATTGAACAAAGAATTGGTAGAGAAAGGTCAGTGACAAATGATAATAATCACTAACAGTTTAGTTCTGTTTCAGTTTTAAGGATGATAGTGTGAAGTGTTGTTTAATTAGCAAAGTACTTTTTTTTACTCAAACATGCTTTTAATACAATATCCCCTTAAATGTCTTTAAGCAACATAAAGATTAAAGTTGGACTTTTGTTGTGATTTTTAGTCAACCCTGAAATATAACTCTTAAGTCAAAGCAGTATAACTGCAAACATGTCCTGGGGGATAGGGAATTACAGAAAAATCCTTATCTCACAAATAGGAAATGCATAGCTAAATTCAGTAAGCCATTAATATCCTCTGAATGAGATGGAATTCACTGAGCTATGAGTGCTTATCTTCTTATTCACTCAAATATTCTTTTTAACATTCTTCTCCCTAGTTTTGCCTGATTACCTCACGATTCCTGTAGGAGAATTAGTGCTGTTAGAGAAAGAATACTTATGAAGAAATCTGAAATCGTAGGTTCCATTTCCAGATCTACTACATCAGCTGTGAAACTTGGGCAAGGCTATGATCCTCTACAGTTGTAAAAAGAGGGGGTTAAAGTAGATCATCTAGCTGGTGTTTCTAGAAGTTCTTCAAATGTATTCTTTAAATTCTGTTTAAAACAATTTAAATTTTTAAACTGAAAAACACATTCATTTGATTTGCATATCAGATTGTAACACACTGAAGTCTACTATCTACCAGGATCATTCTTGTACACACCTCAAAGTAAAGCTTTTTTTGCTCTCTCCATTGAAGGATATCCTAAAATTTCAAGCTAGATTGTTTTTTATAAAACCCCAAACCCAAATGTGTTTAAAGTTACATCTACCAACCTATGTATTTTCTCAACATATATGACAAAAAATATATAGACACCAAGTGAATATTGACACATGTAAGACTGCAACTGTCATCCATAAACACAAATGCTTGGATTTATCAGAACGGCCTCATTCTCATTGGTTACCTTAACATGAGTTAGCAATATCTTTTTCTTTTTTTTAATTGTATTATTATTATACTTTAAGTTTTAGGGTACATGTGCACAACGTGCAGGTTTGTTACATATGTATACATGTGCCATGTTGGTGTGCTGCACCCATTAACTCGTCATTTAGCATTAGGTATATCTCCTAATGCTATTCCTCCCCCCTCCCCCTACCCCACAACAGTCCCCAGTGTGTGATGTTCCCCTTCCTGTGTCCATGTGTTCTCATTGTTCAGTTCCCACCTATGAGTGAGAACATAACCTGATACAATATTTGAACAGTGTCAGTTTATCTTTATTGTTAGGTTTCCACATAAGACCTCCTTTGTTGGGGGGACAGTTTGCCTCTAAAATAGTTTGAAAAAAGAAGCAAATCTCTCAAGCCCCGTTCAGCCTTCTAAAATGGATTCTGGTCTCCTTCACTCAATTTGAGACCTACAAGATTATTTTAATCATGGTTCATGAATTAGCACCAGCAGTAAATCTGTATCAAAGGAAAGTTAGATATATATAGTAATTGCTTCTTAATTATATAATTCAACTTAAAAAATAATATATATAAAATAACTGAAATTTATATCAGGTATATATGTAAATTAAGGATGTATATATATTAATTTATATTATATCTATATATATAAAAAAAATCTGTGACTTTCTTCTTTTAGTAAACATACCAAAGCTTTACTTTAATGAATGGCATTCCTTTCAAGATTTGACTATCTTCAGAAGCAACAGTGAATGCCAGTGATGCAATCACTGTTACAGACATTTATGAAATTACTCTTGAAATTTCCTTCAGAGCTAGCGTGCTTTTTTGTGGTGTGTTGTCATGAAGCCAAATTTTATTTTTGTGGGTGAATTAGATTTTTTTTAAAGTCAGTAATTCAAATGAAACTTTCATAAATAAGGTAGATTATCTGACAGTCTTTTAATTTTTTTAATGTAGTATTCAACTAAACTTTCAAGCCTGATATCTTTGTAGTTTTCTCAACCAATTTGTGCTTTGTATTCCAGCCCTCCTGTACCTCTTGATTAGAGAGAAAGCAGGTCCCAAAGATTTCTAGAAAATATGTTGAGTAATGGGGGTGTATTGGAGAAAGGATATTGCCTGTCATTGTTTGAGACTGCATTTTATATCAAGCTGTTTGCTTATTATCATCGTTATGAGCTCTTTGACGTGGTATTTTGGAAAGAACTTGGTAGGGCCATATGGCAACTCAAGTTCCTTTTTTGAGTGCATCTATCTAATTCCTCTATTGTTTAATTACAAGTTTTGAAGCTAGTGTTTTTTATTTTTTTCTTTTTCCCCAGTTGTACCTATTCCTACTGTATTGTGGGTGATGTATGTTTCTGTGGGCAAATCATGGTACCTAATTCTTATTTATAAGGTTTTTTGTTACTGTGTTTTAATGGAATATGTGTTACGAGTTTCAAGAAACTTGTTCCCAAATATACTTTTGGAACAGAATTTAAATGGGGGATGGCATCTATTTTTTGTTTTGCCCTTCTCAGAAGTGACCATCTTTTATTGAGTGTGCTAATTTTTTTTTCTTTGTAGTAACAAATGAATATAATGAATCACTGCTCTACAGTCCGGAAGAACCAAAAATACTTTTCAGTATTCGAGAACCAATAGCAAATAGAGTTTTCTCAAGCAGTCGTCAGCGTTGTTTCTCCTCAAAGTAAGCATCCTCGATCTGACTTCTGACTGTTTTCATCCCTTTCATTGTTACAAAGCCCACGTGGTTTGAAAACTATTTAATTTCATTAAATTTGCTCATTCAAACTTAATCTAGCAGGAAAAGTAGAACCTGTGAAAGTAACAAGGTATCATGCTAACCCGGCTAAAATCATATTTTCTTTTACACTTATTGTGCCATTTTAGAGAAGCTAAAACTTAAGTGACTAGAAAGGGTGGTACAGTTATTTATTTAGTGATTTGTTGGTTTTTAAAAAATGAACGAAGACACAATAATTGTAAAAGAAGCTGAATAGAAAGCCCCTTCTTTTTCATAAGCTGTAGAATAAAAACACAATAAACACTGATAGAAAACTTAGATTGCATAGCAATAAACCTTTAGAATAGTATTCATTTCTTCTAGGTTTTCCCTAAAAGTGACCTCCTGTCTATTGAATTTGCTTCATTTTATTTTTGGGGAGAGGATATAAAAAAGTGGATGTAATTTCTTATTTTGTAAAGGTTCCCCAATTTTCCAAATTAACAAGAAAATCTAAAATTCGGAGAAAATGTCATCTATCTCATGGCAAGCAGAAAACAGCTTAAGCAATTAACAAATTGCTGACCTTAGTGTACATATTTTCTTTTTATAGACATACAATTAATTTTTTCCCCAGGTTAGACACAAATAAGGAAATTTATCTTAACATTCATGTTGTCATTTGAGAGTTAATTTGATTAATCCACAGATGTGTACTCAGTTTGGGTGAGACGACAAAGACTCCTTCAAAGATATATACTACTTATATTTAAGTTTTTGCTAATAGGAGAATAGCTTTGTGATTTTGACATGGAAAAGATTTCTTAAACATGTCATAAAAAGCACTATAACAACAAAAGATTGACAAATTGAACTACACTGGAAGTAAGAACTGCCAGTAATCAAAAGATACCATTAAGAAAACAAAAAGGCAGAGCGAGAAAGATATTTTCAGGACCTATATCCAGCAATGGGCTCATAGCCAGAATATTTAGTATATAAAAGTTCCTACTGACAGTAAGAAAAAGGCAGGCAACATGATAGAAAAATGGCCAAAGTCAGGCATTTCACAAAAGGTGATATTCACATGGCTAATAAACACAAAAAACATGATTGACCTTATTATTCATCTGGGAAATGCTAATTAAAACTACATAATACACTACCATATACACCCACCAGAATGGCTAAAGTACCAATTGTTGGCAAGGAGGAACAACTACAACTTTCTATATATTCCTAAATTTCTGTTAGGAATATATAGCTTGGAAAATTGTTTGGCAATTACCTAGCAAACCTGCACATAGCATACACGGTGATCCAATAATTCCCCTTTGAAGTATATATCCAAAAGAAATGTAAGCACCAACAGAAATATGTGCGCAAAGACATTCAAGAATATTCATAGCAGCTCTACTCCCAATAGCCAAAAACCCAAATGTCCATGAATAGTAGAAGAGAGAGATAAATTTTGGTGTTTTCATATAACAGAAGTGATTTCATACAGCATTAAAAATGAACACACTACTATTACTATTACATGTACTAATATGGCTGAATTTCACAAACATACTTTTGAGGAAAAGACAGGCACCACTGTGCATATTATATTCTTCCATTTATATAAAGCTCAAGAACAGACAAAGCTATTACTACTGCAGTGATAGAAATTAGGAAGGTGCGTATGCTTGAGGAGGGAGCAGGGATAGTGACTGGGAGAAGGCAGTGAGGGAGCTTCCAGCAAGCTGGGTAAGAGTTGATTCCTGAGTTGGGTGATCATAAGTGTGTTCACTGAACTGTACATTAATAATTTGGGTGTATACCTGTATACATAATTACATGTACCCAACTCTTCTGTATATGTGTTATACTTAAGTAAAAATTTTAAGTACAAATTTTACATGAAAATAGTTAACACTCTTATTCAATACTTAATATTTGTAATGTTAGTAATTCAGCATTTAATCATATGAAAACAGCCTGTGAGTTCAGTCAGGTCTGCACTTCTTTACTGCTAAATGCTTGAGCGAATGGTGCCATCCTGAATGTTTTGAGACCTTCATAATATACCCATATATTTACATAATGACTAATTTTCTCATACCAGAGAACAACTTGATTTTCAAAATGGAGGCCAAATGATCTGCTAGGTTAAAATTCAGGATTAAAATAACCTATTAAGAAAACTATTACTATTTAATGAGATATTTCCTTCTGCCTAGGGTTTGTGTTCGTTCTCGTTGTTGGGATGCCTGTATGGTTGTGGATGGAGGAACTTCTTTTGAGTTTAATGATGGTGCAATTGCTTCGATGATGATCAATAAAGAAGATGAGCTTCGAACTGTGCTTCTTGAACAGTGAAGGATTTCCTCATGACAAATTTTGATTACTGGCGAGAATATTTTTACTTCAGAAACAGACTACCAGTCGTAAAGTGACATTTTTTGGTTATTGTTGAGACTGCTTGCCCGTGGGCTCAGAAGTGAGATTTGCATTATTCTTCTGTTGGATTCTGATAGAAAAAAAGACATTCACTGTATAAGAAAATGGATGGACTGAACTAATTAGAATTGATACCAGTGAAATTTTTATATTGCTTACAGTCGGTAACCAAGAGTGCTGATACCTTTTTAAATTTAGAGGGGCAGGCTTAAATAAAGGACTAAATATTTAGGATTTGAAACTTAACTGTATAAGTGTGTTTTCCTTCCCTTTCCTCCTAATTGTGGGATTGTCAGAACTGAACACATATCATTTGATTAGTGCATATTTTTTATAGTACCTGAAAACCAAGATTTTGAAAAAATTTTCAAGACAGAGAATTTTGATAAATCCTGACATTGACCTAATTGACATAGGTAAATATGTTTGTATATGTGCTAATAATTTTCTAATTTCGGAACACAATGATGATATGACTATTGATTTAAAAATTTCAAATAATAATTTTTGAAATTATAGATGAATGCTTTCATTTGAGTTTCATTCTGTAATTTAGCAGTTCTGGGTGAAATACAGATAGCAAAATAAATCATGATGCTGTTACAAATGTATTAGTTATCCAATAAGTGTTTTAAGTCAATTTTTTAAAAATGATATGAGTCTTACAGGTTTCTTCCATCTTTAAAATGCTCAAACATGGATTCAGGGACTAAAAGGATGAACTGATTAGACATTTTCTATTAGGAGTTTGGTAAAATATTGTAAAAATATCTTCACCTGTGTTAGGAGTATTATCAGAAAGAATGGATTCTTTAATAAATATGTAAAACACAGTAGTTTTGGAATTGCCTTCCTTAGTATTATGGTTTTCACCTAGCTTATATTCCAAGATTTACAGAATAGCTTTTAGGATAAGATGTTAGGACTTTTCTTTTTTTTTTTTCCCCATGAGAATTCCTTTATTTTTGGAGGAAATTATTATCTAATTATTGATCTACTTATAAGTAATCCTAGAATTTTTGCCAAAAGATCCTGTCGTTGCATAATCAAACAGTTGGTATTCTCGTGCCGTTGTTCAAAGTCATGTGTTTCTTTCATTTGGTGCTGAAAATTTCTGTTCAATCATTGACAAATATTTATTGAACACCCACTCTGTGCCATGTAAAACTATGTCAGGTGCTGGATATGTTGATGAATGAAACAGACTCTATCCTTATACAATTTGAGTCTTGTGGGCTCAGAAGTAAATTCTGTGAAAGCTGGACGGATAGTCGAATTGAGTGCTCTTAGTTTTGCCAATATTTAACATGTTGTTCTTATCAATTTTTTAAAATAAATGTTAATGTACAAAGTTAATCTAGGTTTTGATGTATATCCAGAGAATCAATTTTTCTTAAAGTATCTGCATAGACATTCATAGCAAAGAATTTATGACATATCAGATAGAAATACATTAAAATGTAGTGTTTTCCCAGAGATTGATCTGGCTTTTTTTTTGGATATACATAAGATACCACTTTATAAAGAAGCTCCATACTATAGAACCTCCCCTAACAGGCTTAAAATACCTTCTTTTTTTTTTTTTTTTTTGAGAATGGAGTCTTGCTTTGTCACCCAGGCTGGACTGCAGTGGCATGATCTCGGCTCTGCAACCTCCATCTCCCAGGTTCAAGCGATTCTCCTGCCTCAGCCTCCCAAGTAGCTGGGATTACAGGCAGGCACCACTACGCCTGGCTAATTTTTTGTATTTTTAGTAGATACGGGGTTTCACCATGTTGGTCAGGCTGGTCTCGAACTCCTGACCTTGTGATCTGCCTGCCTCGGCCTCCCAGTATTGGGATTACAGGCATGAGCCACCATGCCCGGCCTTAAAATGCCTTCTTAAAGGAAAAATGCCAACTCCATCCTTAATCTCAAGGAAATCTGATTGTCCAAATAGATCTGTTAATATGTAACATATTAATAGGTAACTTGCTGTGTAAAATTATAAGCCATATTTTAAAAGGTTTTAAAAATACTTATTGTGCTCCATTTGTGATATAATTTCTAACATTTCTGCTCTGTGATGGGGGTTTATTTGTAAGAATAAGAGGCAAAGGAATGTTAGCATAGCAAAAATGTGTTTGAATGAGTTAACCTTTTAATCGCAACCCTATGTGAATAAAATTACTCCACTGTTACCTCTTCTTTTTAACATTTCTTATTTCCCTCTCAAGGGGTCATTATTTGAAAACTAGTTTTCACAAAATGTTATGTTTCAGAAGTGTTTCCCCACTGCTGTGTATTATTATTCTGTGCCCTGTTGACTTCATTCACTGTTAACATTTGACATAGAATGATTAGTTATTAAATCAGGGTGAAGTGCTTACCTGGTCAGTGTAGGCTCTTCAGATAATTTTGACTTAATATTTTTGATACTCCTTGTGTATTTACATTCATGGCCCCTGTACATTAAATCATATTACATGTTTTACTACATCGATTTCACTTTTTAATAAGCAGAAAGATAGAGCCAGGTAACACATTTTTATTGTAAAATATCCACTTGAGTTGAAAAAGTTGTCAAATACAAGTTTAAGGATACGTTATATATTTTGCTCAGTTGTGAAAATAATGTACATTTAGAATTTAAATCACTTAAATTCATTCCATTGTACCAATATTATTTATGCATCCTTATACTTAAGAATAGCATCTACTAAGACAATTATGCAGAAAAGATCCCAGGGATAATGCAACACCTAAATATAATGGTGGGGGAGATAAAAGTAAATGTACTAATGAATTGCCTAACTAAAGAATAGTTCAATTTTATTTTTTCAAAGGCATTTTATTCTTGACTTTAACATTAAAAGTACTCAAGGGATTGGGGCATAAGTCAGTGAGAAGGCTTATTAAGTTTTCTACATTAAGGTATGAAGAGTTTTTAAGTCTTACGGGCTTTAAGACTTTTTTTAAAGAAAATCACTGACTACACGAGCTAAAAGTAGAAAACCATATTTTAAGTGTTAATCTGAATACCTTAAATATAGTGATTTTAATGCTCAAAATTACAATTTAGATATTCTGGTATTTAGAGAAATGTAAAAATACCGGCATTTTAGTATTTAGATTTGCTAAAACATAGTAACTCAAAGCAGTTATGTTTTGAGTTATCCATAATATTAGTATAGGCTTTTAGGGCTTTGACTTGTATCTTGAAGGGTTAGTCTCTTGGTGAAGAAAACTTTGACTTTCTAGGATATTTGGCTAGGTGGGGAGGAATAGTAAAGAAAGAGGAGGTTGTCATCTTGCTTGTTCCATGGTTAGGGTATGCAGTGACAAGAGGTTTCTTTCTAGTTTGCCCAGTCTCTAGACTACTTGCCTTTGTTTCCTCATAGGCTCTGCATCTTCTCCTGGGCTGTTGTATCCTGCACGTTGTGGATGGTCAATAAATGTTGAAGTGTAATTGGGTTCACCAGGATAGGACACAAGCGCTTTATCCAGAAATAAAGTTTTGCACTTGGCCAGTGTCCCTCATGTCTCTGGAACTTGTGGATAGGGTCTATTAGGAATCAAGAGCCCAAGAGCAGGTAAAGTGACAGCAGTGAAAATGAAACAGACAGGTATGTATCTGAATAGAAGAACAGGATATTACTTATCAAGTGTCTCCTGGCTAAAAAAAAAAAAAAAAAAAGAACTTGATGATACAAGCCTCTGGAGCACTGACACTATTGACATTTTGTCCAGACAATTCTTTGTTGTAGGGGGCTTTCCTGTTTTAGGATGGTTAGCAGCATCCTTAGCCTCTATTGCCTGTATGCCAATAGCACTTCTCTTGTGACCATCAAAAATGTCTTCAGATGTTACCAAGTATCTCCTGGGTGGGGGAAAATCACCCCTGGTCTAGAGCTTTTTGTTGCTAGATCTAACCACCAGTTTATGGGAATAGGGGAAAGATTAACCTATCACTCCAGGGATAGACGCAAAATCCAGAATGTAGAACACAGGACAGATAACATAGTTTCTTCAATAAATAAATTACAAGGAAAGGAAGAAACCCTAAGTTTAAGATTTAGAGAATTTAAATCAAATGCAGTATGTACACCACGTTTGGATCCTGAGCAAAATAAACCCATTGAAGAAAACACAAGACAACTGAGGAATTGTCAACACCATCTTGATATACAATGCTTCAGGATTCATGCAGGAAAATCCCTAACTTTTAGAGGTATATACCAAAATAGTTATGATATTATGGGTCTGGGTTTTGCTTCAAAATTATCTGTATTGGAGGGGAATGGTTGAGATCATGGATTCAGTGAGATTGGCCAGGAATCAATGACTGTTGAAACTGGAAGATGGGGTCCATCATATTCTTTTTTTTTTTTTTTTTGCATATGTTTGACGTTTTTCATCATTTAAAAAAAGGCATAGTGGTGATAGGACCAGCACAATTGGGTGATATTCAAGAATCACCATTCTACCATTCGAATGGAAGGGTCCAAAAGGAACAGAATTCCTGGAAGGCCTCTGGGCATACAGTAAACATTCAAATAGTTTCTGAATGACAATAAAACACATAGTATAACCTGATCAAATATATTTTTAAAATGCTGCTAGCTGACTTTTATTGATAATACTCCTTTGTCACTTGAATTCAAATGTTTTGTAAATATATTACTACTGGAATCACTTTAAAGATAACAAGCCTGGCGAGGTGGTTCCAAGATGGCCGAATAGGAACAGCTCCAGTCTACAGCTCCCAGCGTGAGCGACGCAGAATACGGGTGATTTCTGCATTTCCAACTGGGGTACCGGGTTCATCTCACTGGGGGTGTCGGACAGTGGGTGCAGGACAGTGGGTGCAGCACACCGAGCATGAGCTGAAGCAGGGTGAGGCATCGCCTCACCTGGGAAGTGCAAGGGGTCAGGGAATTCCCTTTCCTAGCCAAGGGAAGCTGTGACAGATGGCACCTGGAAAATCAGGTCACTCCCACCCTAATACTGTGCTTTTCCAATGGTCTTAACAAACGGCACACCAGGAGATTATATCCCGCGCATGGCTCGGAGGGTCCCATGCCCATGGAGCCTCGCTCACTGCTAGCACAGCAGTCTGAGATCGAACTGCAAGGCAGCAGCGAGGCTAGGGGAGGGGTGCCCGCCATTGCTGAGGCTTGGGTAGGTAAACAAAGCAGCCAGGAAGCTCGAACTGGGTGGAGCCCACTGCAGCTCAAGGAGGCATGCCTGCCTCTGTAGACTCCACCTCTGGGGGCAGGGCATAGCCAAACAAAAGGCAGCAGAAACCTCTGCAGACTTAAATGTCCCTGTCTGACAGCTTTGAAGAGAGTAGTGGTTCTCCCAGCACAGAGTTTGAGATCTGAGAATGGACAGAATGCCTCCTCAAGTGGGTCCCTGACCCCCGAGCAGCCTAACTGGGAGGCACATCCCAGTAGGGGCAGACTGACACCTCACACGGCCAGGAACCCCTCTGAGATGAAACTTCCAGAGGAACAGTCAGTCAGCAACATTTGCTGTTCAGCAATATTCGCTGTTCTGCAGCCTCCGCTGCTGATACCCAGGCAAACAGGGTCTGGAGTGGACCTCCAGGAAACTCCAACAGACGTGCAGCTGAGGGTCCTGACCGTTAGAAGGAAAACTAACAGAAAGGACATCCACACCAAAAATCCATCTGTACGTCACCATCATCAAAGATCAAAGGTAGATAAAACCACAAAGATAGGGAAAAAACAGAGCACCTCTCCCCCTCCAAAGGAACAAAGCTCCTCGCCAGCAATGGACAAAGCTGGATGAAGAAAGACTTTGACGAGTTGAGAGAAGAAGGCTTCAGATGATCAAACTTCTCCGAGCTAAAGGAGGAAGTTTGAACCCATGGCAAAGAAGCTAAAAACTTTGAAAAAAGATTAGACGAATGGCTAACTAGAATAACCAGTGTAGAGAAGTCCTTAAATAACCTGATGGAGCTGAAAACCATGGCACGAGAACTGCATGATGCATGAACAAGCTTCAGTAGCCAATTCGATCAAGTGGAAGAAAGGGTATCAGTGATTGAAGATAAAATGAATGAAATGAAATGAGAAGTTTAGAGAAAAAAGAGTAAAAAGAAACGAACAAAGCCTCCGAGAAATATGGGACTATGTGAAAAGACCAAATCTATGTATGATTGGGGTACCTGAAAGTGATGGGGAGAATGGAACCAAGTTGGAAAACACTCTGCAGGATATTATCCAGGAGAATGTCCCCGACTTAGAAAGGCAGGCCAATATTCAAATTTAGGAAATACAGAGAACACCACAAAGAAACTCCTCGAGAAGAGCAACCCGAAGGCACATAATTGTCAGATTCACCAAGGTTGAAATGAAGGAAAAAATGTTAAGGGCAGCCAGAGAGAAAGGTCGGGTTACCCACAAAGGGAAGCCCATCAGACTAACAGTGGATCTCTCAGCAGAAACTCTACAAGCCAGAAGAAAGTGGGGGCCAATATTCAACATTCTTAAATAAAAGAATTTTCAACCCAGAATTTCATATCCAGCCAAACTAAGCCTCATAAGTGAAGGAAAAATAAAATCCTTTACAGACAAGCAAATGCTGAGAGATTTTCTCACCACCAGGCCTGCCCTACAAGAGCTCCTAAAGGAAGCACTAAACATGGAAAGGAACAACCGGTACCAGCCACTGCAAAAACATGCCAAATTGTAAAGACTGTTAATGCTAGAAAGAAACTGCATCAACTAACGAGCAAAATAACCAGCTCACATCATAATGACAGGATCAAATTCACAAATAACAATATTAACCTTACAGGTAAATTGACTAAATGCTCCAATTAACAGACACAGACTGGCAAATTGGATAGAGTCAAGACCCATCAGTGTGCTCTATTCAGGAGACCCATCTCACGTGCAGAGATACACATAGGCTCAAAATAAAGGGATGCAGGAAGAACTACCAAGCAAATGGAAAACAAAAAAAGGCAGGGGTTGCAATCCTAGTCTCTGATAAAACAGACTTTAAACCAACAAAGATCAAAAGAGACAAGGCCATTACATAATGGTAAAGGGATCAATTCAACAAGAAGAGCTAACTATCCTAAATATATATGCACCCAATACAGGAGCACCCAGATTCATAAAGCAAGTCCTTAGAGACCTACAAAGAGACTTAGACTCCCACACAATAATAATGGGAGACTTTAACACCCCACTGTCAACATTAGACAGATCAACAAGACAGAAAGTTAAAAAGGATATCCGGGAATTGAACTCAGCTCTCCACCAACTGGACCTAATAGACATCTACAGAACTCTCCACCCCAAATCAACAGAATATACATTCTTCTCAGCACCACATAGCACGTATCCCAAAATTGACCACATAGTTAGAAGTAAAGCACTCCTCAGCAAATGTAAAAGAACAGAAATTATAACAAACTGTCTCTCAGACCACAGTGTGATCAAACTAGAACTAAGGATTACGAAACTCACTCAAAACTGCTCAATTACATGGAAATTGAACAACCTGCTCCTGAATGACTACTGGGTACATAACGAAATGAAGCCAGAAATAAAGATGTTCTTTGAAACGAATGAGAACAAAGACACAATATATCAGAATCTCTGGTACATTTAAAGCAGTGTGTAGAGGGAAATTTATAGCACTAAATGCCCACAAGAGAAAGCAGGAAAGATCTAAAATTGATACCCTAACATCACAATTGAAAGAACTAGAGAAGGAAGAGCAAACACATTCAAAAGCTACCAGAAAGCAAGAAATAACTAAGATCAGAGCAGAATTGAAGGAGATAGACACACAAAAAAGCCTTCAAAAAATCAATGAATCCAGGAGCTGGTTTTTTTGAAAAGATCAACAAAATTGATAGACTGCTAGCAAGAGTAATAAAGAAGAGAGAAGAATCAAACACAATAAAAAATGATAAAGGGGATATCACCACCAATCCCACAGAAATACAAACTACCATCAGAGAATACTATAAACACCTCTACGCAAATAAACTAGAAAATCTAGAAGAAATGGATAAATTCCTCGACACATACATCCTCCCAAGACTAAACCAGCAAGAACTTGAATCCCTGAATAGACCAATAACAGGCTCTGAAACTGAGGCAATAATTAATAGCCTACCAACCAAAAAAAGTCGAGACCAGATAGATTCACAGCCAAATTCTACCAGAGGTACAAGGAGGAGCTGGTACCATTCCTTCTGAAACTATTCCAATCAATAGAAAAAGAGGGAATCCTCCCTAACTCATTTTGTGAGGCCAGCATCATCCTGATACCAAAGCCGGGCAGACACAACCAAAAAAGAGAATTTTAGACCAATATCCCTGATGAATACCGATGCAAAAATCCTCAATAAAATACTGGCAAACCGAATCCAGCAGCACATCAAAAAGCTTATCCACCACGATCAAGTGGGCTTCATCCCTGGGATGCAAGGCTGGTTCAACATATGCAAATCAATAAATGTAATCCAGCATATAAACAGAACCAATGACAAAAACCACATGATTATCTCAATAGATGCAGAAAAGGCCTTTGACAAAATTCAACAACCTTCATGCTAAAAACTCAATAAGGTATTGATGGGGCATATCTCAAAATAATAAGAGCTATTTATGACAAACCCACAGCCAATATCATACTGAATGGGCAAAAACTGGAAGCATTCCCTTTGAACACTGGCATAAGACAGAGATGACCTCTCTCACCACTCCTATTCAACGTAGTGTTGGAAGTTCTGGCCAGGGCAATCAGGAAGGAGAAAGAAATAAAGCGTATTCAATTAGGAAAAGAGGAAGTCAAATTGTCCCTGTTTGCAGATGACATGATTGTATATTTAGAAAACCCCATCATCTCAGCCAAAATCTCCTTAAGCTGATAAGCAACTTCAGCAAAGTCTCAGGATAGAAAATCAATGGGCAAAAATCACGAGCATTCTTATACACCATTAACAGATAAACAGAGAGCCAAATCATGAGTGAACTCCCATTCACAATTGCTTCAAAGAGAATAAAATACCTAGGAATCCAACTTACAAGGGATGTGAAGGACCTCTTCAAGGAGAGTTACAAACCACTGCTCAACAAAATAAAAGAGGACACAAACAAATGGGAGAACATTCCATGCTCATGGATAGGAAGAATCAATATCGTGAAAATGGCCATACTGCCTAAGGTAATTTATAGATTTAATGCCATCCCCATCAAGCTACCAATGACTTTCTTCACAGACTTGGAGAAAACTACTTTAAAGTTCATATGGAACCAAAAAAGAGCCCGTATTGCCAAGACAATCCTAAGCAAAAAGAACAAAGCTGGAGGCATCATGCTACCTGACTTCAAACTATCCTACAAGGCTACAGTAACCAAAACAGCATGGTACTGGTACCAAAACAGAGATATAGACCAATGGAACAGAACGGAGCCCTCAGAAATAATACCACACATGTACAACCATCTGATCTTTGACAAACCTGACAAAAATAAGAAATGGGGAAATGATTCCCTATTTAATAAATGGTGCTGGGAAAACTGGCTAGCCATATGTAGAAAGCTGAAACTGGATCCCTTCCTTACACCTTATACAAAAATTAATTCAAGATGGATTAAAGACTTAGACCTAAAACCATAAAAACCCTAGAAGAAAACCTAGGCAATACCATTCAGGACATAGGCATGGGCAAGGACTTCATGTCTAAAACACCAAAAGCAATGGCAACAAAAGCTAAAATTGACAAATGGGATCTTATTAAACTAAAGAGCTTCTGCACAGCAAAAGAAACTACCATCAGAGTGAACAGGCAACCTACACTATGGGAGAAAATTTTTGCAATCTACTTATCTGACAAACAGCTAATATCCAGAATCTACAAAGAACTCAAACAAATTTACAAGAAAAAAAAACCCCATCAAAAAGTGGGCAAAGGATATGAACAGACACTTCTGAAAAGAAGACATTTATGCAGCCAAGAGACACATGAAAAAATGGTCATCATTACTGGCCATCAGAGAAATGCAGATCAAAACCACAATGAGATACCATCTCACACCAGTTAGAATGGCGATCATTAAAAAGTCAGGAAACAACAGGTACTGGAGAGGATGTGGAGATATAGGATCACTTTTATATTGTTGGTGGGACTGTAAACTGGTACAACCATTGTGGAAGACAGTGTGGCGATTCCTCAAGGATCTAGAACTAGAAACACCATTTGACCCAGCCATGCCATTACTGGGTATATACCCAAAGGATTATAAATCATGTTGCTATAAAGACACATGCAAACGTATGTTTATTGCAACACTATTCACAATAGCAAAGACTTGGAACCAACCCAAATGTCCATAAATGATAGACTGGATTAAGAAAATGTGGCACATATACACCATGGAACACTATGCAGCCATAAAAAATGATGAGTTCATGTCCTTTGTAGGGACATGGATGAAGCTGGAAACCATCATTCTCAGCAAACTACCGTAAGCACAAAAAACCAAACACCACATGTTCTCACTCATAGGTGGGAATTGAACAACGAGAACACCTGGACACAGGAAGGGGAACATCACACACCAGGACCTGTCATGGGGTGGGGGGAGGGGGGAGGGATAGCATTAGGAGATATACCTAATGTAAATGACAAGTTAATGGGTGCAGCACACCAACATGGCACATGTATACATATGTAACAAACCTGCACGTTGTGCACATGTACCCTAGAACTTAAAGTATAATTAAAAAAAAAAAGATAACAAGACTGTATTAGCCCCTTTTAAAAAGGCATTATAAACTTTTTTTTTTAATGTGACAAGCATATGAAGTAGATGGGTCAAAAAGGACCATCTCAGGGCTCTGTTTTGAAGAGTCTTATTTAGAGGTATCTAAGCCAAATGGCATACCACACTAAATGCTTTCAAATTTTAACCACAGCACTTAAAAAAAGAGAAAGAAAAAAGGAATACGACTTAGCTTAAGCACTCATTTTTATAAAAATGTGTTTTATTGTTTTAAAACAAGTCTATAAAAGTAGAAATCACATACAAAAATACAGATTACTCTGACATGTTGGCAAAATAGCTTATGGCTGGACTTGAGTTTGGAAGTTCTGTATGTTTGAGGGCATCCGATGTCAGAGTCCAACCGGATCCTAACCCCAGCTCTTGTCACTAATCTGTAAACAATAATTTCAAGTAGTATTTAGCACTTTTTAACTATTAAGAAATTGAAGCATCATCATTTCCTGTGCAACCCAACTTTAAAATCTTCCTTAGGTCTAAGCAGATAAAGGCACTTCATACTATGTTTCTAACATTAACAATTTTTGATTTAAAAAAAAAAAGTTAATATAAATGACTGGTGTTGGCTTTTTTTGTTGTTACATTTTGAACATACGAACAAGTCATCAATTTAAACTAGTTTTTGTGATTTTTAAGAAGTAGAATTTGGCTGGGCGCAGTTGCTCATGCCTGTAATCCCAGCACTTTGGGAGGCCGAGACGGGCGGATCATGAGGTCAGGAGATTGAGACCATCCTGGCTAACATGGTGAAACCCCGTCTCTACTAAAAATACAAAAAAATTAGCCGGGCGTGGTGGTGGGCGCCTGTAGTCCCAGCTAGTCGGGAGGCTGAGGCAGGAGAATGACGTGAACCTGGGAGGCGGAGCTTGCAGTGAGCCGAGATCGCACCACTGCACTCCAGCCTTGGTGACAGAGCGAGACTCCGTCTCAAAAAAAAAAAAAAAAAAATAGAAGTAGAATTTAATCTTTTCACTTCTCTGTACCAGTTTAAAAAAATATATATCACTGATGGTATCAAAAGGTCCCACATCTGGATTTTAACTCTTATGTAGGTATAAGTAGTGCTTACTACTGAAACTGCATGGAAGATATACCTGCTTCTACTGTATATTTCTGATTGAAGAGAACATGCAGCTCCTCTTAGGGAACTGTAGGTCTGATAACCTTATATATGGATAGTTTCAAACAATTATTGCTGAGAGATCATTTAAAAAAAATACAATTTAAAATACTTGATTCCAGAGTAATATAAAAGTAACCTTAAGAACCTCAGCGCTAAAGGAAAACAGCAGGCAACTTCAGAATTCTTCCATCCAAATTTTCAAGAATAGAGAGTGGATTAATACCACCTTTCTAAAACAAAGCAAGTCATTTTAAAAGCTAAAGGACCCATGTTAACATAATTTGATTATCAAGTTAGAAAACCACAATTATATTTCTCATCTAATTTAGATTCTGGAAACACAGTAACTTAATGAACATTACAGGATACTTCAGATTAACCTGTCATAGAAAACTGTCTGCTGGGCCTTCAAATCCTATATTGATTCTATACCTCTGGGTTTTGTAATGTTTGGTCTTTTGTTAAGTTTTAAGGTGAATTACATGGGGTTACTTATTTCTATTAACCTAATTTCAAATCTAAAGGCAAAATTAAAATACATTTTTCTCTTTCCTATTCCTAGAAAAGATGGCCTCAGACGCTACTATCCTATGATTCTCTTTTTGTTCAGCTCATAATACAAATAGCTTATTGTTCTTCTAAGCTGTCTTATAAAGCAATACTATAAAATTAAATAGATAAAAGTTATATGGGCTATGAAGATTGTTTGCTGGTGGTAATTTTTAAGCTTGATTCTGAATAGACTTAGTAAGAAGGGCACTTGGAAGAGGCGGCTCAAATTTTGCTCTTTAAGGTACCTTGAAATTATAGGCTCACTCTCCCAAAATTTCAAAAGGCCTACAACTTTGGCTCTTAAGAGCAAAGCAGTGATAGAAGCTTTTAGAATCATTTCAAAAAGCAAGATTTCATAGTTTTCCCTCTCAAATGGCTCCCTAGTATACTTGCAGAATGAAGGCAAAGGGAAAACCAAGAATAAAACTAGCTAAGTACTCCAGCAATTGGGCTTCCTGCCTATTTTCCCTGTTCTAAAGAAGAGACACCATCCTGCAATAAATACTTCATAGACAACTGGGCTTTTGCAGTGTCAGTCGGCATTTGATGCCCCATATCTCCTGGTTCTTTTTGTTGCCAATAGTTGGCCTGGCAATGGTGGTGAAATGGGAGCAATTAATCTGTAGATGAGGAAGGGCTTCCTTTAACAGTTGAAGGGTACCATCTGGCACGATTCCAAAAACTTGTAGTGTTTTTAGTGTGGGAATTTCTCCAAGTTCACTGGAAAGGAAGAAAAAGACTTTCAGAATAGCAGTATCTATGGAAACTGTTTGACTAGAGTTATATGACCCAAATTTTACAATTTGTGTCATCTATAAAATGCAGTCTGAAAGTGTAATTTACAATATATGATTTGAGAAAATAGCAAATTAAACTGGAAAGCACAGACCATATAGCTTGAGCAACATGTCATTAGGAAACACACTGCTGCATTTTATTGAATGAGGTTCCTAATAACCTTAGAAACTCAGATTTATTTAAGAATCCAACCATATTTGCTTCCTTTCTCCAGTTGTGATTTATACAGTGATCTGAATGGGGTTACTGTGTTATGAGAAGAAAGTAGCAAGCGAGTGATGGTAAAAGCAAATGTTTTACTGCGGCACCAGTTGGAACCATCACAGGTTACATGCAAATTAAGGATATGAACTTGACCTTTATTTGAACTAGGCTCATCTCTTAAAGGGAGATGCTGTCAGGATTGATGAACTTCTTAATAATGGTTCATAGTCAACAAGTCCATTATGTGTGATGAAAACTACCACTGACTTCCCTAAGATATTTTAGATAGGGTTATATAGTTGGGTACAGGTGGAGAAAATGGGTGAAAAATCACACCCTTTATAGGAGGTAATAGCCATCTTACCTCCCTACATATTACCATTTTTTTTCTGCATAGATAAGCCAGTCCCTTTAGGTATTTCACATTAGATGAAATTCAACCCTGTTAACAGTGAAATTCTGTTTCACAAATTCTGTTTCTCAAATTCTGTTTCACAAATTCTGTTTTTCCAAAGTAAATACTGTTTGGTGTTGGTAATGATTTTTTCCTTCTTAACTCAGATCTATGTGCCTAGAAATTCATCTCTCTCATCTCTGTTTGCTCAAGGTTGGGACACACAGTACAAAGTCTCAGGAAAGGGAACATTTATTTTGGAATTTCAACAAAATCCTACTACAGATCAATGAGCACATCAATTACCTAAAGTCAGAAACATCCTTTATATTTTCACATTGTCAATAATTATTTTTAAAAAGCCCCAAACTTTCCTTATAACTGTCTTTCTTCCTTCTAGCCTATTCTATATACGTTTCCAAGGCATCCTCCTAAAGCCTAGCTCATGTTAGTCATTCATCTGCTCCAAAACCTTTGATGCTTCCCTTGTGTTTACAGAACCCAGGCTGTTCAGCTAGTCTAAAGACCTTCCGTGTTTAACCTGCTCTTCCAGTCTTCCCACTACTCCCCTAAATGTATTTATTCTACATTCCACAAGGTGTCTTAAACCCCACAAATGTTTAATATACGTTAGCTGAGTACAAGATGAAGGCTAACTTATAAAATAAAAGCATTATCCAAGGGAAATAAATATGCTTGTTCACAAGGGGACGACAATAAGATCTAAAGGTATATAACCAAAGAAAATCAGAAAGAACAAATTGCTGTCATTAAGTAAACTGCTTTCTGGAATGTAGAAACACTGTCGAAGTAAGATCACAGTATACACAGATACTTATACTTAATCACTTACGATGACAGCAATCCAGCTCCAACTTTGAATCCCTCATGTGAAACTTGGGAAACGTTGTAATTACTATGAGAATTCTGGTTCTGGTATATCCAAATTAGCCAAATTGTGAGCCATTCTGCACTGGAGAATATTTAAGGGAAGAAACTGTAGGTGGAGTAAGAAAAGGAGGAATGGCAGATGGCAGAGGAGGACATGTTCTTGCAACAGCATTGGGAAAGAGATTTGGTGAGGAAAGAAATTAAGACCAGACTCTCAGAACACACTCAGGTGTTATATATAAGGGGGTTATATAAGATAAGATGATGGATGAAGAACCAGTTCCAAGTCAAAAATCCAGAAAGTCTCTAAGATTTTAAGGAGACAAAAAAAAAAAAAAAATGCCCCCTGGTATGTGCATTACCTACAACTCAGAATAAAAAATTTGCAAGCATCTTTTAAAAACTACAATGGAAGAGACTGAAGAGCAAACTAAGGGATAGCAAATAGAAATAAGTAGTTCAAGAGCCATTATTTCTAATGTAAGAAATGTAAAATCACACCAATGTTTTATGTATATTGAATTTTAGAAAATGAAAGATATTTATGAACTCTTTCACAGGATTGCTCCTTACCTTATCTGTACAAGAATCCTGTTTTCCTTATAAAATCTTAAATGCCTCAACTACAAATGCTCCTACCACAGAAGTCTTTTAGTCTTATCTTAGTTAACTACCTCCAGCTTGGGTTTCTTACTTGAATGAGAAATAGGGAAGAATTAGAAGGAAGTTTAGACATAGAGAAGAAGACCAATTAAGAAGTAAGGGAATAAATATAATGGGAATAGGTCCTGGGGAAGAAAACTTTATAGTTTCCCAAGTATTTTAAAATATTACAGAAGAAAGACATTCAAATTGTATTTTCCCACTTCCGAGAAATAAATAGCCTTAAGTTCTTTAGCATAGATGGCTCTCTTGAAATTATTATGGAAATATCCTGGAATTTTTATTATAAACCTCAAATATATCAGCTGCCAAAATGATTGAAATTAGAGTGATTCTAATTCCTATTTTATCTCGAGAAACTTTTAAGCATAAGGTACCAACAAACTCATCCTAAAGGATTCACAATGCAAATCAGTGTACTATTTACACAATACCTAAAGAAATATACTCTTTACCTTAATGTTCAAGGATAGGATCTTTCTTCTTCTCTATTCTAGTGGTCTGACTTGTAACTAAACTCCTAATGCCCCTGTTTGTCTTATTTCATAAGATTTGTACAAATAAGAAATAATAATACAGTGAAGGTTCACAATAGGTCTGTGACTTCAGACCCGTGTTTGTAACTATCAATTCACACTGCCTCCAGGTATTACCATGCGATTATTATGCAGGTATCGCAATTACTATTACTATTATCCCACTGGATAAAAATATTAAAATGAAGAGCTCACAGCCTTCCCCTTGCCTCTGCTTGAGAAAAAGCATTTGGGTCATTACCTGCTTAGCTTCTTTCTTTCTGCAGAGAAGGAACAAAAGCAAGACACATGGATAGATTCTCTTGAGAAAAGCGACCCAAAAAGAATGATCACCACACTCCCCAGGGGGCTGCACAGGCAAAGAAGCAGGAGGCCAGATGGCAAGGACAGGAAAGAATAGATGACAGAGAAGCCTTTTTGGGTAGACGCTAGAAGCTCCTAGGAGTTCTGGATGCTAGAAAATAGAGAGGGCAGGGATTTTAATAAGAGTTTCATGCGCATGAATTTAAACCCCAACATTTGAGAGCTGGGAAAGTAAATCCTGCCATCCTATTTTAGGCAGTCCTTTCCCAAATGAGATACCAGCTCAGACCCCGAACCCCAAGATTAATTAAAAAATGATTAATTAAAATGCGTAGCTGCCAGATTTCCTAACTCTACTAGTTAACTCTGTGTAGCTGAAGTATCTGATTTATTCATTAATACTTGAAACTAACTTAAAAGATTCAAACTATGATTCTGAGGACTAAAATTCTTTGTTCAAATTCACCACCCTTCCTACCTAGGAGCTGGAAGCTAAATTAACCTTTAGTTCATGAGCTACATAAATGAGTCCAGCAGCCGCATTCAAGACATGTTGGGCACCTGATCAACTCTAAGATACTGACCTCTTGTGGTTTTTAATAAAATTGCTACACATGTACATTTGCCATTAGGGAGACTTTTCCAGTCCTTTGGAATGAAATACAGAAAACCTTTTCAAACAAGATATGATTCCCAGGATGAGTTGGGTATGGTGCTTCCCAAAGGAAAGATGGACCAGGCTGCTTCTTTCTTGCACTCCCTTGATTCTGTGGAAGTTGCTGAGCAGGTAAAACTAACCCTTGTATAAACTATTAGATTAGATAGTGACTATTTTGCCTCTGTCCAGGAGACCTAGGATTTAGATCCAGGTCAGCCACCAACTCACCATCAGGTTTGAATAAGTCACTTCACTTCACTTTTTAGACCTTAACATGCCCCTGTTCAAAAACAGTATCAGACTTACAATACATACCATCTACGGGCTTATATCTCTCCAATTTCTTCACTATCCAGGACTTACATCACTAGAAGATACAGAACTTTAAGTCCAGATGAAAGCTTTTGGAATCAACTGGAGTTAATCCGAAAAATTTGGAAAGAAAAAAAAAAGACACTAACCCACATTGGGTCTGCCTTCCCAATTACACTTCAAGTTTCCTGGAGGAAAAGGTTATCTTCTGCTTCTCTGCTAAGTCTTCTCATAGATACTAAGACAGCAAGCTAGTAATTAAAACTGCTTACAGCTAAACAATAAATGTTTAGTGAACAATCTGGATCAACTCAATTTCACCAGTTTAAGCAATACTCTGCTGGTCTTTCATAGCCAGTCTGTGATATACTCATTACTAATGTTTCGGTTTCATATGTCTATTAATAAAAATGGATTTTCACACCAAGGGGCATCTCTGTTGTTTCCTGCCTTCCATTAAGCATTAAAAACAAAACATACTTACAGTAAAGTTTCAGGTATTATATCATAGCACCGACTGAGTGATAGGTGTTGGAGGTAGTTGAGCTGGAAAAATTCCTGAAAGCAGTCATTCTTTAGCATGACACTATCACTGTAAGAAGGCAGAAGAAAAGATATTGAAAATCACACATTGATCCTAGATAAAGAAGACAGAAATAACCTACTGTTTAGTTGCTTCAACATTATGATCCTTTCCCAATTTAATGAGAAATCAAGATTTTTCAACTTTTGATCTAAAATAAACAAATAAAAAAATACCTTAAGTCTAGATGGACAAGATTGGGGCATCTTCTAACTAAAGTAGAGAGATCTAGGAAAAGCAAAAAAACATGATGGTCACTATTAAATGAGGAACAAGACAAGGATATTTGTTATCACTACCATCATTGAACATCATGCTGGAAGTTCAGGTCAATGCAATTAGAACCACACACTATTAGAAAGAAAAAATGATCATCTTGGAACATAAAATTTTCTACTCAAAAAGCCCAAGAGAATCATCCGAAAAAGAAAACTGTGTAAAATGACAATCTTTAGCTTATCTATGTATCAGCAATAGCAGGCTGGAAAAATAATAGGGAAAAAAATCCCATTCACAATAGCAAAAAGTAAAATTAAACACCAGTATATATAAGCAAACAATATATTACAAAGGTAGCACCTCAGATCAACAAGAGAAATAATGGATCAGTAAAAAGAAATATTGCCACTACAACTGGAAAAAAATATTGCTCTAACTCAAATAACATATTTAAATACATTCCACATAATAAGTTCTAAATACAAAAATATTTTTGTATTTAGGGTAATAATATATTAAATATTAAAAATTACTAAACAAATAATTCAGGGTAATTATTTAATTGAATCTTGGTATAAGGTATTTCTAAACATAAAAGAAAACATAGGGAACACATAAATTTACTACATAAAATTTTAAAACTACCATATTAAAACAATTTAAAAAGTATCAGAAAACTGGGAATGTTTTCAACATATATTAAACAGTGAGTTAATCTTATATAAAGAGAAAAAAGATAAATCAAAAATAGGCAATGAACATGAACAAATCTACATTGCAAAATACCAAGATAATAAAAAGGAGCAAGAAATACCAAATAAAATTAGAAATATTTCTTCTCAGCCATCAAGTGAAAAAAAATTCTATTATAAAGTAGGTCTATCATAAAGTAGGTCTTCCATGTACCACAGGTAGATATTTAATTTTATTTGCAGGCTTTCAGGAGCCTGAACCCTGCTTTTTTTGGATAGTGAACTGATTCCTGCTTTTTTTGGATAGTGAACTGATTTTTTTTTTTAAAAGAATTCAGAGAATTATACAGTTTACTTTTGGTCCAGTAATTCCACTTTTAGAAAAATATAGATGTGTATGAATATATTCAATGTGGCAACAGTTATATTAGCCCCTCCTCCAGTTAGTTTAATATGTTAACCTCATCCATTCCGTGAAATACACTGCTAATCATTATGAAAACGCTTTCTGATAACATTTCACACATTTAAAAAAATACTAGGATAGCTTGTAAACAAAATATATACAATGCGTTATAATTTCAACTTGGCCAAAACACACTCAAACTCACATTTACACACAAACACATACACAGAAAGAAAGAGAGAAGAAAAAAAAAAGGCTGCAAGGAAATACATCCAAAATGTTAACTGCAGTATTCAAGGGTGTTTGGATTACAGGCAACTTTTCAGAATTTGGAAGAAAGTCATGTAAGCTACTTGGCAATCAGAAAATGAATCAATAAATGTTACTTATTTAGAACAACAGGCAAACTTCATTAACATTTGAGGGTTTTTTCGTCTCACAAGTATATCCCCTCTCCTAAATTCTGGACTTGCATTTTCAACTGCCTCCTCAACATACCGTTTGGATATGAGATAGGCCTCTAAATTTATGTCTAAAATCAAATACTCAATTTCTCCCCCAAATTTCCTCCTTCCCTAAACTCTTTCCCATCTCAGCAAGTGATAATTTCACGAATCCAGTGGCTTCAGCCAAAACCCTTGAAATCATAGTGGACTATTTTTCTCACATCCCACGTTCATTCTGTCACCAAATCTCATGATGTTGGTTTTTAAAATGTGCCCAAATCTGATCATTTCTTACCACCTTAAGTGTCACCAGCCTAGTCTCCTAACTGGTCTCCCTGCTTCATACTTCCCCGCTACAGCCTTTTCTCAACACAGCACTAGCGTGAGTCTTTTAAAATGAAGTCAGTCATATTGCTCTGCTCGAAATACTCCAATGGCTTCCCATATCCCATGTCACTTAGAAAAAATTCAAAGCTTTTGCCTTGGCTTAGACAGCCCTTGGCCATCTTTCTCCTCTCACTGTTCTCCTTGCTCCCTCTCACACACTGGTTCCATATCAAGGTATTTGCACTCACTGGTCCTTTGTTCTTGAATGTTCTTCTCTCACATATGCATATGGATTACTTCTTCACTCAGTCAGTTCTCTGGGTCCAGTACAGTCTCCTCAGAGAGGCCCTGTCTTTAACCATTCCATCTAAAAGTAGTCCTCTTTCTGCCACATTCTATCTGGTTACTCTGCTTTGCTCTTCGTCCTTGCATTTTTACCTCCTTTCATAACATTTATGAAATATGTTCACTTTCTGGCTCCCCCACTAGAAAGTAATCTTCGTAAGAGTGACTTTCTCTGTTTTGTTCAAGGCTCTGTTTTGTTCAATCACTGTAGGTGCTCAATAAATATTTAATAAATGACCAAAAAATGAAAAAAGTACACAATAAAATTTTGAGGGACCAATCATCTAGCCAGCCAACTAGCCATCAGCAAAATCTGATGCAATCATACTTTGACACCACTGGAGAAAGAACGAAACATTGGGGAATAAAGGGTTAGTTTCCTCTGGCCCACACTTAAGCTCTGTCCTCCCTGGGCAGGAAGTAGTTAGTAAACAGTAGTCACTGCCAAGGTTTCCTTTTCACTGTCCCCTTCATTTCACCATAAACAGTAGACCCAACCTGAGCTAGAAGGATCTTAGAAACCACATAATCCAACCCGTTACTTCAAAGGAGAGATGATTTCAGCTACAGAAGTCAAGGTCAAATCCAAGACCAAACGTTTCTGTGCTTCATCCATTGCTCCATGGAAAGGTAATGATGGGGGTAGTGGGGGAAGGAACAGTAATAACAGCCAACACTAATTGAACTCTTACCATGTGGCAAGAAATGTTCCACATGCTGTACATGTCTTAACTTATTTATTCTTTCCTGTAACTCTAAGAGATGGGTTCTACTTATCTCCATTTTACTGCTAAGAAAACTAAGGAACAGGCAAGTTTAGCAACTTGCTCAAGTCTACCCAGTAAATGGCAGAGTGGATATTTGAACCCAGGCCATCTGGTACCAGTCTATGAGCTAAAACCAAATCCATATTATCTCATATATAATGAAATGGTGTGTGCTATTGTTAATGACATTAAAAACTTTTTATCCCCATGGTATAATTAAAAAACTAACACTTCAATTTATAGTCTGTCTCTCTGTCCTGAATGTGTCTAGCAAGCAGCATTTTAATACCTACTATTTCTGCCAAAACTCGGTAAACAGGCTCTCTGTTCTTTCTTGGAGGAACAAAGGGAAAGATTTTAAGCCAAACTTGGACAAAACCAACAGCACTTTGCCTACAGCAGTTTCTCAACCTTGCACCCAGAGCCTCGATTCATGTCAGAAAATCTTTCAGTAAAGCAGTGAAAGATCCAGATGTGGGAAAGAAATATAAACAAGGCACTGCCTTCCCTTCACCTGCAGACAGAGAAGAACCAAGAGTGATGGGATTTCACACTAAGAGGATGCTCGTGGGTGGAAGTTTAAACTTCTTGGAGGAAAATTTGGCAGAAACTATCCAAAACTTGAGAATAGTACTTAATGCTGGACCCAGCAATTCCACTTTTAAGAATTTATCCTTAGAAATGCATCCAAAGATTTGTCTCTGTCACTCATAAAATTGTTCATAGGAGAGAAAAACTGGGAAGATTCTGAATGTCCATTAGAATTCTGATCAACTGCATATATTGTTATTGACTTAATATAAATTATTGCATATCTATTTGATGGACTATCACATAGTCACTGATGATGACATCATGTAGTCACTGAAAATGGGGTTAAAAAGCATATTACGAAGTATTTAATATACCATGTCCCATTAAAAAAAAACAACAGTTTTTGTATAGGAAAAAGCCTAGCAAGATGTTAAGATTATTGATAATTTGCTTCCCTTTGTGTTTTTCTATATTTTACATTTTTTAAAATGACTGTATAACACTATAATCAGTTTTAAAATAGTAATTATAAATACTGGGTGGGGACAGTGGTATGAAATGAAGACATGATTGCTGCTTTTACAGCTTGCTAAAGAAAGTGTTCACCTTGTCTGAAAATGCAAGTGTTTGGAACGGCAGTAGTCCAAATTTGAGTCCTTGCACAGGTGAAAGACTCGAATTTCTACCCACTCATGAGAGTCTAGCAATTATTTTCTGTAGCTTTATACATCTTACCAGAGGACATCTGTCCTGGAGAAGTAGTTTTATACTACTTAAATTTTAAGATCTATTCTGCAGATGTTTGATTCAAATCTTTTTCAGAATAATAAAAACTATAATAAACAAAACACACTCAAATAAGCTAGTACTAACATCAAGATATGGTTGATATGTGTTGCTGGTTTAATTAGGTTTTGTAGAGCCCACAAACTGAATGTTGGCCTGAGACGGTGAAGCCATTTAAAAAACTTGCCATTTGTAATCACTTATCTTTGCAAATCAAGATTTTCTCATTAACATACAAGTAAAATAAAGCGTAACTGAATATTAAGGTTTTTAAAGACTGTTCCCTGCTACCCCTGACTTCTAATGCCTGTTTTCATCTAAAAATCCTCGTTGCCCTCTTGGACTGAATAAAAAGTAAAAGTCATAAATATGAACTTATTAACAGAGTTTATAACAGTTTTTCAACCTTGGAACTGATGTTTGGACCAGATTATTATGCATGCTATTCTCCATCCTATACACCGTCCACCAGCATCCTGGCTTCCGCCCATGAGAGACCAGCAGCACTCCTACAGCTGTGACAATAAAAAATGTCTCCAGACACTGACAAATGTCCCCGTACAGACAAAATAGCCCCTAATGAACAACCACTACTTAATACTAATCAAATGCTACATTTATGTATTTTTATGTGGGGTTTACCTAATCATTTAGTTGATTAAAAGTTTTTCTGCTTAAAAATACATTGTTCTCAAGTGTAAAGGTTTCTACTGTTAGATCCTGAATTCAAACCTTGGCTCTAGCTCACTAGCTGTTTACCTTTACCTAACCATTCTGATTAGCAGCTACCTCATCTGAAAAAGGGGACTAACACATGCACTGGATTAAATGAGAAAACTTATGTGGAGGAATGATTAGGAGAAGCTCAATGAATCTCATCTATTATGTTGTGAAGGCCTCAGTGGTCCAGGCTTGGAAGCTCTAACCTGATTTCTGGAGATTCTTTCTGTAGCCGCTAAGATTCAGCTGGGTGATGGTCTCTGACACATGCGCAACAGCCACCTGTACATGCTTTTCAGTGAAATCAAAACACCAGGAGAGGTTCAGCTCATCCAGTCTGCACAAAAGAGGGGTAATAAACAAAATATGAAACCATCACATGGGAATGAGTTTGCCTCAAACTGCAAACAAAGAAAATATAAAGCCATTGATTCCTTATCATTTCATGCACAGAACACCTGCTTCTCTAACAGTAGCTACCTTTAGTCACCTAAGTATACCCTGTTTGCCCCTGAAAGTCGCCAGGGGATCAGAAGGGCCTTAGTGAATGTGCCTCCTCCTGGAAATGGAGAGAAGCACCTGATGGCTCAAACCTTATTCCAGTACTGCAGGTAGAAATGCCAGTCTTTTATGTTTGCTTTCTCAAACTACCAACCACCCAACACAGACTGAACAGTCACTCACAATGTTTTACGCAATTGATGGATTGCACTGAGGATTCCTAATAAAGAGATGCTGACATTGCAAAAAGCCACTTCATCTTACTGTGCTTCTGCTAACTGAGCAAAAACGAGGGTTTCAGAGACAAAATACAACCATTAATCCCCACTCCCCACTTCTGGCACTGCTGACTAAATATAGGGCTATACATTTGATCTCACTGATAACATGCATATCCAGAGGCAATCTATTTTAAACGGACCATTAACAAGACACAGATTCAAATGCTGTACCATGGAGACCAAGGGATATTTTTAAAAAACACACATATGCATAGTACTGTGTATTCCAAAAAGCATGTACTCCCCTCACTTAGCAATATCTGTAACTCTGTACCCTTTATGTGCTGACATTATTATGAAAGATATTGTTAATAGAATTGCCCAAATTTATGGTCTACATTTATAAAACACCAAATTTGATAAAAAAATGTAAGTTAGGTCTACAGATACCATAGGGGAAAAAACCTGAATGTACAGTTAAGTGTGAGCAAATTTCTTACAACCATACTGTTGATAGACACTACTACACTTCCCTTATTTTAACAGTTCCAAATAAACAAAAAAGAGATCACTATACAAGTATCACTTGCAAACTCAATTGACTTGGCTCCTGAGTTTGGACAGAAAGTTTGGAGGGCAAAAGATTTTGCATTCACCAGATCAAGAGCCTGGAAAGTACAAAAAGCTCAAAAAGTTCATCCCATTTTATACAGATGTGAGGGATAATTTTACGTTTGACATAAGAGTCTATAATCAAGTCTCACATCTTTCATACCTGGAACAGCTGCTTAGCAAAGTCTGCAGGGCAAATTCAGAGAATCCAGAACACCCAGAAAGGTTAAGTCGCACTAAATTTGAGTTTTTTGCGAGAGTACTGGAAAAAGAGAAAAACGTCAGAAGAAAAAGACCAGTAAGACACTATTCATCAACAACATTTATATGAAAGCAGGAAAGTGTAGTTAAGCTCACAGGTCTTTGAGTCAGTGAGTTTAAAATGTATATCACTATCTCTCAGACATCAAACAGGATAATTTGCCTCAGTTTACTCATTTGTGAAATGGTATTATCAAACTTCTTGGCAGGGTTATTAAGAAGATTAAATGATATAATGTAATAAAAGACTTACTATGAAGCAAATACACAAGAATATCAATCAATGTACTTTTTGAATTAAAAAGACAATGGAATAAACATATATCCATTTCACCCATAATTAGAATTAGCTTGCAAACGTCTACTTGTAAAATCACCAGGTTCTTTTGATTATACATCTCTCAAATTTGCCATCTTCTCTAATACATCCCCAAATGCCCTGTGTTAGTAAAACTTAGTGATTAAGAGTAAGAATTCTGGAATATTGTATCACTAGGTTCACATGTTGGTTCAGCCACCTACTAACAATGTGACCCTGGAAAAGACTTATTCAGTCTCCCTGTGTCTCAGTTTCCACAACTATAAAAAGGAAACAAGATCACACTTCATAGGGTTGCTGTCAGAATTAAATGAAAATGCATTTACAAAATTCACTATCTGGCACATAATACATGCCCCAAAACATTAGCTGCTATTACTGCTATCTGTTTTATATCAGACTTCATCTTTTCTCACTTGAATGAACACAGCAGTATCCTTAACTACTCTAGCTTCTTCTATCCTCGATGGACCCTCCATGGTACCTGGCAAGTTAATTTCCTAAATTTCAACTCTTGATGTGTTCCTTCCATTCTCAGAACAACTCTCTCCACCACCCTTCCCTTTTTTTATTTTTTTTTCAGATGGAGTTTTGCTCGTCACCTAGGCTGGAGTGCAATGTTGTGGTCTCAGCTCATGGCAACCTCCGCCTCCCGCGTTCAAGCGATTCTCCTGCCTCAGCCTCCTGAGTAGCTGGGATTACAGGTGCCTGCCACCACACCCAGCTAATTTTTGTATTTTTAGTAGAGACAGGATTTCACCATGTTGGCCAGGCTGGTCTCAAACTCCCAACCTCAGGTGATCTGCCCACCTTAGCCTCCCAAAGTGCTGGGATTACAGGTGTGAGCCACCACACCTGGCCCATGCTTCCCTCTTGATGGAAGAGTCCAGTCCATTCTTCTTACAGCAAGGCGTAGGGGCCCATTACAATCTGGTCCCTGACTCTCCTCACCTTGTCACTCTCCTCCCTTAGTCCTATGCTCCAGCAACTTCCAACTACGTAAGAGTTTAGAACCACACAGGAAGTTTTACCTAGACTGGTTGCTTTGTCTTATTACCTAGAGATCTCCTACCTAGATATCTTCAATACTCAAGAGTCACTTCCTCTAACAAGGCGGCTCCTCGTGTGTTGCCACATATTCACCGAAACATTTAATAAACACAGTGCATGGTAATTATCTGTCTTGCTCATAAATAGTTTACCTTCTTGCAAGAGGAAATAGACATGTCTTGCTCAATGTTTCCTCTTGCAAGAAGGTAAACTATAGCTTAACCAGCATTCACTAACAAGGTGGGAAAAGTTTTAGAGCATTCATTTTCTTCCCAAATAATACACATGCATTGTTCATCCTTGTACTTGTATCTCTAGAACCTAGCACAGGGCCTGGCATATAGTTAGCATTCAAGCTTTTGTTGCTTCAATGAGTCCTGAAAAGTTTTGCAGAAGCTAGAGCACTGCACTAGATATTTTCTGTATCCACCTGGATATGGCTAGAAGGGCACCCCAGTTATATAAAGGGAAAAAAATTCATACACATAAAATCAATTGCCTTTGTGACACTCTGCCTGCCACTCACTTGACAATGGGATCCGAAAGCCGCAGGCCTTCCAGGCTTAGATTCTGCAACTTGGAACACTGAGACAGTATGCCGTGGAGGGTGGACACTTCTATAACTGAATTCGACAGGTCCATGTGCTGTACACGAAAAGGGCTAAACACGGAGAGAAAAAAGGAGCTCCATAGGTGGCTCTCACGGGTACATCCAATTTCAAATCAGACCCCTCTTCTCCCCAAATGAGCAGCCAATCACAAACAAGACTCTAAATACATACTTCAAGCATTAACTATAGGGTCATAAAACATATTGCTACTAGTGTATTCCCATCTTCATTCATTTTAAAATGCAAGAGGATTTTTGCCAAGTACAGATGTTGCTGCCAATATAGTCCCACTTAGAAAATAACGAGTGGGCATCACAACAATGAGCTGGATGTGGGTGACAAGGAGATTAAGACCATAATGGCTCCTGGTTTCTGGCAGGGGTGAGTGGGTGAGCAGCAATAGAACAGGGAAGATAGCGGAAGAGAAAGTTTTAAAGGGAGACCAGGCTGGGCGCGGTGGCTCACGCCTGTAATCACAACACTTTGAAAGGCTGAGTCCAGTGGATCACGAGGTCAGGATTTCAAGACCAGCCTGGCCAGCATGGTGAAACCCAGTCTCTACTAAAAATACAAAAAATTAGTTGGGTGTGGTGGCGCACACCTGTAGTCCCCAGGTGCTCGAGAGGCTGAGGCAGAATTGCTTGAACCTGGCAGGCAGAGGTTGCAATGAGCCGAGATCACGCCACTGCACTCCAGCCTGGGTGACACAGCAAGACTCCGTCTCAAAAAACAAAAACAACAACAAAAAAAGGGAGGCCAAATTTGAGTTATGCTAATATTGAAGTCCTTGTAAGAAATTCAGGTACAGACGTTTTTAGGTAATTAGAAATTTGGGAATTTGAAAGGGAGGGCCAAGCTATAGATGAGGAACTGAGAGTCCTGGTCATAAATGTGGGTGTACAGGACACAGCTTGTCCAGGGACAGCATTTGGATTTGAAAAAGGTGGCAGCCAGGAACCGACCCTGGAGTGAACAGAGGAAATCACATATGTGAAGGAGACTGAGAAGGAACAGCCACAGGAGGAACAGGATAAAAAGCAGTGGGAGAGGTGGTCCTGACTACGGAAAGAAGGGAAAAAGTACTGGAGTCAGGAGACATGTTTTATCTTTAGCTCTGTTGTCTTCAGCTTGTTTTTCTGTTCAGTACCTATTCTACTATGTGATAGCAGTAACCTCAGTATTGCAAAATTATCAGAACAGAAAATTCTTTTTCAAAATATTCTACAAAACAAACAAAAAGAGGGCATTTTTTTCAGGTTCCAAATTTCTCCACGACAAAAATCATAAACCCCAAGCTACAAACATGAAAAGACTCCTCACTTTTTTTTATTTATCAGAAATGGGCATTGGGGAAGTAACTGGGCACCCTTGCATCTGCCAGTGAGTGCTTTACTTGTGCCTGCCTTGTGGGACTCACAGTCCCCCTAACAGCTGAGGACTTGAGAAGACAAATGTGCCTCTTTCACCCTGGGAAGAGACTTACAGTAAACTTGAGTGAAATGGGAACAGCGTCATTGAAATCTATGCTAGGTTTCAGCACAAAGGCCCCATAGCGAAGTATGGAATTAACATCCCACACTGCACAGATAACCTACCATAGGCTTTAAGGCTGAAGAAAGAAAAGAAAAAAAGCTTTGATCTGTTTCTACCTCGAAATTTAGAAATAGTCTTTTCCAGGGATTTTTCATCTTTACCTGAAATGTTCAGCCAATGGTTGGTCCATAAATGATCGTGGGCAGCGGAAGGCAATCACCCCTTGAGACAGCAACCGACCAGTCACATCCGGGTGCAGATTTTTACCTGTGAGGTCTAAGGTCTGCCATAGAGACTCATCAGACCTATAAAAGAGGAGATACTTAATTTGGCCAGTCGGTCACACTAAATGCTGGAAGCCCTCAACAACATTACTAACAGGTAGGACACTGCTGCTAAGTCTCCTTGAAGCACATTCTAAAAGAACTTTTGTTTTTAAGTTGGCTATACAATTAGCTATGATATTTTTAAGGCACTAGAGAATTTTTCTTGATTTCACCAGGGATAGGCTTCCATCTTTCTCTTTCTATATACTTCCAATTTAGATGGTTCAATGTGAACATTAGCACTGCCGTGATCTAGAACCAGAGAATCATATTCCAGCATTCAAGTTGACAAATTTAAAAAATGATTGCTCAAATCAATTAATTATTATATTACTAGGCAAATAGGATCCTCTAAGAAGTTTTAAATCTATTTGCCACTTTTGTCAAGCAATTATGATTACTGTAGCAACATGGAAAATTACTAAAGGAATGAAAGTTAGCATTATTTTATTATGAAATAAGGCTGTCATAGATATTCAATAGCAACAGTCATGGTTCAGCTGTGCCTTATAATATATTTGAAGCTTAAAACATACACGTGTATATGTATGTGTACATATGTGTGTGTATGAACTAATGTGAAATAAGGGAAAAATACAACGGATTATAGATGGTGTTTCTAAAACAAAAGGGATGTTCTAAAAACGTACTGAATAGCACAATAAGAGGGTTTTAATATCCATAGTTTAATTCAATTTAAAAAAAGAAAATGTGAAATACAAGCACATGAAGGAAAATTTTAAATGCTTAGGTGTACTAGAATTTTCTTTTTTAATAGTGCTTGAAATAAGTGGACCACTGGCCAGAGTTATGAAATAACTTCATCATAAAAAAATTGTCAGTGTGATTTGTGTGACAAATCTATCATTAAAAAGGTGGACTGTAGATAAGATATCCTTAAGAGAGTGGCACACTTTTGTATCTTTCTTGCCCAGACAGAAATCCATTTTGGCCTCCAAGGTATTGGTATTGACACCAGATCAGCACTGCTCTGGTTGTCTTGAATCTCATGCTTGATGTTTCCTCTTGCAAGAAGGCAAACTATAGCTTAACCAGCATTCAATAACAACAACCTGGGAGAAGTTTCGGAACAATTCATTTTCTTTCCAAATAATATACATTTTTTAGGAAGATGAACACCTCACAGAAAAATGAATTTGGGAGCTACCTGAACCCTAAGCCAAGCATAACTAGATATGGTATGATGGTTAAGACCGTGGAGTTAGCCAAACTTTAGATTCCTGCCTTTCCACTTATCTCTCAACCTACTATTCCTGACCCTGCAGTTTCCTCACCTCTGAAGCTGAGATGACACAAACACCATCACTTAAAATCATATGGAGGATTAAACTGCAAACACTGCACCTGTCACAAAGCAAGTGCTTAATAAATGTCAGTAATTACTTTTATGACAACTGAGATGAAGTTTAACAGACTCTAAGGGAGATGTAGGTCAAAGAATACAAAGCCACAGATATGCAGGATGAACACATCCCAAGATATAGTATACAACAGGAGAACTAGAGTTGATAATACTGTATTGTAGTCAGAATGTTTGCTAAAAGAGTAAATTTTAGGTGCTTTTGCCACAAAAAATAGGTAACTATGTGAAATAATGAATATGTTAATGATAGCCATTTCACATACATATAACAAAATATCATGCTGTATACCTTAAATATATACAATAAAATTTTAAAATGGGATTAACAGACTCTGCAAGAAGAGGATAAATGCATAGCAGGCAGAAAAAGAAAACCAAAGTGGGGTTGAGTGCGGTGAGGGTAAGTGAAACTTGCCTGCCACTTGCACCAGCATTCCAGGTGTGCAACCCTCTCTGCGGCTCTTCTAAGCAAACAACCCACACCTGTAAATAGCAGCACGCCCTTGAAGGCAAGAGGCTCCTGCTATCTCACACAGGGAGTTCTAAGTATGTGGAGGGAGAAGCCAGACGGATGGCCTTTAAACACAAAGCAAAGAATGACCAGGAGGTAGGATAGGGATGAGAAGGCATGAAGACAGTAAAAAGTTCCAGTTGATAAACATAGCCTTTTTCTTGCTCCAGGCCTGTTATTGCCTTTCCAGCTCACCAAGTCTTTCCACATGCAACTCACCTTCCACACTTGAAAAGTGTTGCCAAAAAAAGAGCACAACCCCACCAATGGCTACTCTGTGCGGAACATGTCTGTGAGTCAGGCATTACACCAGCATCTTCACATTTCATCCTCATAACCAGTGGTTTCCTCCTCATAACCATTATCCCCATTTACATATGGGGAGACTGAGGCTCAGCAGTGTCAACTCACTCACTCAGATCATGCAGAGCGTAAGCAGCAGAGGCTGGGTGTGCACTCGGGTCTAACACCAAGCCTGTGTTCCCTCTCCCTATTGTGCTCACTGCTCAGCCCAACGGCGTGAGGAACCGCTGTCTGCATGCACCTCTGTAACTCTCTCCGCACTTAAAGCGCACCGCCTGGCCTACAGTCAGCATCCCATAAACACATGCTGCACTGAATACAGGGCAAAGAGGTTTCCAGACATTGGTAAGTTTATCCCTCCCAGGAAATTCCTCTTCCACTGTGAAATGAGGACACTGATTAATAAAAATATGAAGATACCTAGTTTGCTTTGCGCTGCTCTATTTTTCTTGGTTTTTAGTTTCATCAGACCAAAACGAATAAATAACCTTCCTCTCCTCTTCCTCCCCTATGTTTGCCAAAGGGGTGAAAAATACTTACGCTAGGCGATACCACCTCTTACAAACACCAGAGACCTTTAGCAGCTCAGGGAGGCACAGACAGGAAAAGATTCCCAAGAGCAGCTCATCCGGAAGGGAGTCCCATGAAACACCTTTGGAGGGAAAACAAGTGTTTGCCATCACCATTCTTTCACCCTATCAAGTCTACTGAGTCTTTTCAAACACACAAAGAATATACAACATTTAGCTTAAATGGGGAATTTAGCACAAATTAAATTACTCATCCTCACAATTATTTTTGTTTGAAAAATCATTTCTGTTGAACAGAAAAATAATTGTGGTGATGAGTAATTTAATTCGTGTTAAATTCCCCATTCCATCATCTATGTACCCTGAAGTGACCACCACACTCTCTCAGCAAATCAAAAAGAGAAACCCAGAACACTTTTCCTATTCTTCCCTTCAGCTCTAGCCAGCCAATCGGAGGCTGTGGCATGAAGAGTGGTACAGAGCAAGTCCCACCCTCTCAAATGTCATTCAATGACATTGTCAATTCATTGACATCAATAAGATATTGTGGTGCTTCTGGGTGCAAAGGAAGGCCTTGTTTCTCTCTGATGTGGACTCAGTAGTGACCTTATTTAAAAGGCAAATAAATCTTCTTCCCTTTCTGCTATGGTTGGCTGTGTCCCCACCCAAATCTCATCTTGAATTGTAGTTCCCATAATCCCCATGTGTTGCGGGAGGGACCCAGTGGGAGGTAATCAAATCATGGGGACGGTTACCTGGTGATAACCGCCCCTGTAATTTGATGCTGTTCTGGTGATAAGTGAGTTCCCACAAGATCTTATGGTTTTATAAGTGGCTTCCCCGACCCCTTTGCTCTGCACTTGATGCCGCCATGTGGAGAAGGACGTTTGCTTCCCCTTCCACCATGCTTGTAAGTTTCCTGAGGCCTCCCCAGCCAGGCTGAACTGTGAGTCAATTAAACCTCTTTCCTTTATGAATTACCCAGTCTTGGGTATGTCTTTATTAGCAGCATGAGAACAGACTAATATGCTTTCTTTCAGGTTTACAAAAGGCACAGTTTACCTAAAAGAGCAATACAAAAGGGTATTGTCATTTCTTAATTCCACAAATATTTACTGAGCTCCTACTATGGTGCCAGGTATCATTTTAGGTGTTGGGAAGGAGTAGTAAATCAGACCCAAAACACTACCTTCGTGGGACTTCATTCCAGTAATGCGGAACAGATGATCACACATCAAAAAATAAGTACATTATATGATATAGTAAAATTGATCTGTGCTGTGCAGAAAAATTAAACAGGGCAAGGGAGAGAACAGAGAGTTCAGAGCAGATGTTATTAAGTTTGAACATGGTGGTCAGGGAAGGCCATACTGAGATGACGATCACTAAGCAAAGGCTTGAACAAAGTGAGGGAGTGAGCCCTGTGAGTATCTGGTGTGTGTTCTAGATGCAAGGAACAGCATGTGTGTTTGAGGCATAGCAAGGAGGCCAGTGTAGAGCAGCAGAGGTAGGTGGGTAGAAAAATCAGAGAGCAGCCAGGTCATGCAGGCTTCCTAGGTCATGATAAAGCCTTTGGCTTTGACGCTGAATTCTATGAGGCGCCACTAGAAGATTCTGAGCACAGGAATGACAGGCCCTCACGTAAGTTCAAAAAGGATCACTCTGGCTGCTGTGTTTAGAACAGAAAGGTGGATGCAGGAAGAGCAGTTTTCTTTCATAGAAGCAATCTCTAAATAACTATTCAACAAGTATGAAACTCTTACATATGAATACATAGAATAATCCCACAAGCTCAGGATAATGTAACAATTGCCAAGAAGGAAATAAATGCACAATGAAGGAATCCTAAAAAACAGTCAGATGAGTTCAATGATTGCCTTCCTAGGCTTTCCACCTCTGATGGATCTTCTACACCAATTCTGGTGATATTCTCTCCTCCTACTCCCATTTAAAGGTGCCAGTCTTTACTGAGCATGTCCTTTGTACCAGGCCCTGTATAAGTGGGTTTGAGGACACAAGGGAGAAAAACACCGAGGAGTGTGACAAACACCTGCTGCCCTGGGCAGTCTTTCTAAACCAGCATGTCTTTCCCCCAGTTAGAATCCTTCAGTGGTACACCCCAGGTATTTAGGCTAAAGTCCACAATGCTTAGTACAAAGTTAAACGCTTTCAGCCAGGTCTCAACTAGTTTTTCTAGGTTCGTTATCTAGAAATGTGTTCCAGCCATTTGGAGCTACCTGTAATTCTTAGAATGAGTCATTCTGTGTCGTATCTCAATGCTTTTGCACATCCTGTGCTTGCCTCCAACTACTATTCATTTAAAATCAAATGGAAGCCCCAGTTCCCACAGAAGGCCTCCCATGACATCAACAAGGACAGGCCACTTATGTACCATAATTTCATTATTTACTTACTCATCTCTCTAGACCCCCAGGAGCTCTTGAGAAACAAAAACGCTTTTTTTTTTTTTTTTAACAATTTTTGTATTTTCAGGAACTAGCATAAAGTTGATACATTCATCCACTCCCATATTTATAAAATATGTACTATACACTGAGGTCTATTCTAGGTTTTAAGGACACAATGATAAATAAGGCACAATCCTGACCCTTATTCTAATCAGAGTTTGAGAGATATAGACAAACAGGAAACTTCAATAAACTATCCCGATGGGCTACAGTAGGATTCGGGGTGCTGTGCAGCTTATGGGAATGGCGCAGGGGTTAGGGAAGCCTTTCTGGAGGAAGTGGCCTCTCTTGAAGAATGAGTAGGAGATACACAGTTGTTCAATGAATGCCTGTTCCCCTAGCCTCACGCCCTTCAGGGGACAAAATTAAAGGATTGACTGAGGCCCTGAAAGCTAGGGGTAGAAAGCTGAAGGCAGATCACCCCTGCTGATCTGGGGAGGCAGCTGGAGGTTGTGAGGAGGCTCCTCGACGCGGCAGCTGTTCCATCACTGCCACAAAGTTCCTCCAAAGTCAACATGGGCAGGGGACAAAGGTTCTCAAACCAGGCTCTTGCCCTGCTCCCCAAATTGAAAACAAAGTTGAATGACAGGCTTTTCTCAAGTTTTGCTCCCATTAATCCAACTCTCTCAGACCTCTGCTGCCTCTTACATATCTAGATCAGAATCTAGTAATTGATTGGGCATAACTATATTTAGCTATAAGTATAGTCATCCACTCACATATTTATTAACCATGTACTATATACACTGAGGTCTGTTCTAGGTTTTGGGCCACAACAATAAGTAAGGTACAATCCTGACCCTTATTCTACTCTGAGTTTGAGAGATACAGACAAACAATTAAACAGGAAATTTCAATAAACTATCCTGATGGGCTACAGCAGGATTCAGGGTGCTGTGCAGCACATGGGAATGGTGCAGAGGTTAAGGAAGCCTTCCTGGAGGAAGTGGCCTCTATGGAAGAGTAAGCTTAACTATACTTCAATAACATACTTAGCTATTTTGAATCTAATATGTTGAGATTTTACTATAATCTGTAAAAATCATACTGACACCATACGCTTGGCCTCCTCAACACATTTGAGGACTACTGGACTGAGAAAGCAGCACAGTTTCTATCAGAATCCTGGCTGTGTTGCCCCAAGTCTGTGAACTTGGGCAAGTTACTTAATCTTTCTGGCCTCAGTTTCTTTACCTGCAGGAAAGGAAATTGACAGATTTATCTTGCAAAATTGTTCAGTGAAGAGTAAATGAGGTACAAGAAAAGATTAAATAATGCAGCAGGGAGTAAAACTTTCTTTTCTATATTCCTCTCCTTTCCCAGTTAAGTCTGGGTATTTTCTTCATGCAATGACCTTTTCAGTGCTGCTCTGAATTTTCACCCATGGGCAGACACTGGACAAGGTCTGCATGGTATGACTTTCCAAAACCCTGTATCTGCCCTTTATTTAAGTTTGGGTCCCCCAGAAGCAGATTCTGAAGCTCTGACTTCAAGTAGTTTATTTGGGAAGTGATGCCAGGAAGCACTAGAAAGAGTGGAGAAGACAGAGGTGGAAGGGAAGAAAGCCAACCTGGAGTAGGCTAATAGGCAGGTTATCCCTATGGGCAATTGGGGTTCAAATCTTCTGGGGACTCCAGTAAACCATCTAGAAACTACCCCAGAGCTGTCTCAACCAAGGGCACGAGTGCTGGGGTATTAATCCATCAATTGCTGTTGGTCACTATTTGGGGACTCCCCAGTATTCCTGCCCAGAGAAAGCCCTCAGGCATGGAATCTCATCTACACCTAGGCAAGAGCTTTGGCATGTAAGGGAATGGGGGGCTTCAAGGGGCTATAGATAGGGCACCAACAGAAATTATGGCTGGGGAAAGGAAATTAGAAAAGCTTGCTATGAAGTACAGGGCAGGAGAAATAAATTAACAAACTTGGTGCTATTAGGAAGACATAAGAAATCAGGACCAATTAAAAGAGCAGTAGCAGCCAGGTAATTAAAGTGCTAGAGGAAAATCTGGCATAGTGATGAATGCAGAGGTCAGTAGACCTAACCAATGAAGACTGCATGTGAGACTCCAAAGTCTGGAGGACTTTGTGTTGCAACTTCCATCTTTGCCTTCCCAGCTCCTCCAGATTTCAGCTTAAATGGCACCTGCTCAAAGAAGCATTCCCACCCAGGATACCACCACAGGCCCCATGCCCAGATTTGCACATCCATTACCTAACAATGCCTGGCACATAACAGGACTCTATAAATATTTGCCAAATGTATTTATTAGCCCTCTTCATTCAAATGGTGAATGTGCTAATTCTCTATTAGTGTGAATGGTTAACCCTTATTAACCAATTAACGACTATGTGCACAGCACTGTTGGCATATGGAGGGGATGAGGCTGAAGACAAAAACCCAGAGCAGAAGGGAATGTCCTCTATCAGTATAGCTGTAGTCTCTGGGAGATGGGGGCTGGGGCTTCAAGAAATCATGCAACTATGATAAAAGAGACAAGGTCACACAATCAGTAAGTGGCAGAGGGGGAATTTAAACTCAGGTCTGATTTCAAATCATGCCCTTTCCATCCTAGTGGGTTCTAATATTCTATGCTCTCCTCTGTTGTAAGTACAAATTTTGAAAAGGTGAGAATTAAACCCGGACTTGCTATGGAAACAGAAATCAATCAGGGCTAGGGAGTGAGTGGAGGAGGAGAGAGAAAATAAAACAAAGATGCTATCAATGGGTTCACCACCAAATGGAAGGTGCAAGGTCCTAGAAAACACACATACTCAGCTAGCAGCCAAGTACCCAGTGCTCTTACTCAGCTGACCACAGAATGACACTAATCCTAGGGGCCCCGGGTGGGGGTGCCACAGCCTGATATGGGCTGCTGTCCCAGCAGATGGGGCAGAAGTTTGTCTTTAATAGCTGCTCTAGCAATAGGCATCCAGGCTGTGATATGCTTAATCTAATTTTCCTTGCCATATTTAATTCTCAAAACATTAGCCATCTGTTTCCTGAATTCATGATGAAACTGCTGCCTGGTCTGTTTGCAGAGAGCGGAAGGAAAAATCCAGAGGTCTTTTCTCCACTTGTCTCTGCTAAATCCAGCAAGGCTGCAGCTGCATACCAGACCCACATTAAAAGACATAATTACTGAGCCCAAGGTCTCCAGTCTTCAATGACATGGACGGCAGTTAAATATACTTCAGGGCCAGGAAAGGGCAAAAACTGGGCCAAACCAGCAAACCTACTACAATCACCCTCACCTACCACTGTTTCCAATTATTTCTCAGGTGCAAACCCAGTTTCCCACTTCTGTAACCTTATCACATCTCATGCTTCCTGAAATTCTCTGGGAAGAGGGCCTTGTTGGAGAGTTTTCTATGCATTCCATCTTTGCAGTGTAGGTAACTCATCTTACTTGACATATTTATTTCTCAGAACATCACTCCACTCATTTATTTCTCAGAACATCACTCCACTCCACTCAGATTCAAGCTGAAAATCCAAAGTAATGCTAATCATAATCAAACTTTTGACTTAAAAAATCGCTGCTCTTTAAGCATAATCAGATTATACTTGCAGAAATGTGTACTGAGGACCTGGTACTCATACTTGTTTTTGTGTGTGTGTGCATTTCTTTCAGGGAGTTGGGGGGTGCTCACCTCATAATTGCTTTTGCTGGCTTGTTTTAAGTAGCAATACCCCATGCTTTCTTTCTGGGGAACTACAAACAGATTGTGCCATCCCAGATGAGTTCTCCTTCCTCTTCCCACAAACCATAAATAATACACTTGAGGCCATGCTAGCTTTGGGTGTTTTTGTTTTTTTGGCTAAGGTGGGCAAAACTGAAAAAAACAAAACACAGCCAAACTTAACAAGGATTCCCCCATGTACCCCTTCAGTCCCACAACCCTTTATTTCTATGAAAGACCTGCTCAACCCTGAGGTGTAGGGGGTGTAATGAAGAAACAACAGAAGCTGGGATTTGGAAAAAATATGGAACAGTGTATAAGCACTATGAGGGCAGGGTCTCTTGCCTGTTATGTTCAGTATTGTAGTCCCAACCTCTAGAATGGTGCTTGAGAAATATTTGCTTAATGGATGAATGAAAGGAAGCTATGAAACAAAGAAAGATGACTGGTGAAGATCCCATAAAGGCTCTTCCTGTGCTGAGTTTAGTAACTGTAGACTGAGACTCACATAGATCATGAAATCAATTTAGTGGGTTTGACTAGCATATATGTACATATAAAGAATGAACTAGAACAGAATAGAAAATATCTTAGTAAGGGGAAATACAGTTTTGTAAAACTGCTGTTTCAGATACATACCCAGGATTGCAATGTAAAATATGTTTCTTACTGGTTAAAAAAAAAAGTTGGAAAAAATGCTTGCCTAAGGGTATTAAGACACAGATTCCCAGGCTCACTCAGGCCAGGACTCCCCGGATCAGAATCTCAGGAATTTTACACTTTGAACAAGTTCCCATGGGGATTCTGATATACAGTAAATTTTAGTATCTCCAGTCTGACAACCACTTTAGGGTCTGGAATTTCAAGCATTTAAGAGTCATGGAAGAGCTGATCAACAAATTAGTTCACCTCCATTTTCATGGCTATCACCTGTTTAAAGGGTGGGGTGGGGGACAAGCATTTCATGACCACAAATAAAATGCAATTGTCCCCTTTCCGCCTGTTACTGACCTCACTGCTGGGCCATTTCCTCCCCAACTCTTTCCATACACTCACTCCAAGGGCCAATCAGACCTGTTCTAGTACAGGTTGGCCACAGAGCTTTTGTCTTCCAAGATAAACAGATGAAGAGGATTTAGTTGCCAGATGTACGGCTGGACTGGGGCCTGCAGGGAGAAACTGCTTAGCAAAGAACCAACAAAAACTTGCAGCCCAGAACCAGTCATCGGATATCTATGTACAGCAGGTGTGGCCTGTTCTACCCTAATCCTGGCAAAGCTAGTAGCCACCTGTCCTGACAACTGCAGACAAAACTCCTTGGAATGACAATCTGGCTCCACTGGAGGCCCAGGCTTCCAAAGGCCCATTGGGAATCCTCTATACCAGCTGTCCCTCATCCTGCATCACTGATTTCACCCTTCCCCACTCCATACCAATTAAGCAATCTCTGTTGTAAGTCCACGTACATTGGTTTCCCTCTGTGCCTCTCCTTAGGTAATAAACATAAAAGTCGACATTCTTTCTCTCTCACTTCAGATATATACTTTTGAAGTCAGCTTTAACCATCAAGACACTGATTACACCATTTTCAGAGCCCTCTCTTTCCTCAGAATCTCCTTTTTTGCTGAGTGGAAGGAGGAAGATCTTCCACATCCACCTGAATGGGAATCACAGCTCTTATTTTTTATTGTATTTTCTCCTCAACTTGACTTGCAAATTCCTGGGAAATAGCAAAGACTCCGGAAACTTCTGTCTTGTTCCCACAGTGCCTTGCTTAAAAAAAATTCTTTTTCACTTGTGGAAGGGCATATAGCAATCACACTCTATGTCAAAAGCTATCGGCACTGGACAAGTTAATAAAAATCTGTTCATCTTAGCAGGAAGTATCTTTCGCCATATTTGGTTGGTCAAGCACCAGATTGTTAGGGCTACATTCCAGACACAAAGAAAAGCGGTGAACATTAAATTTTGAAGAAAAAAAATTTTTATACTAACAGGGTCAGAGTAACAATATTAAAAACAAAAGATAAAAGTCCACTAGCCTCCAAAATTGGTGTCAGGAATTTTGTTGGCTTATTTATTGTTACGTGTCAGTGGCATGCTAAGGGTTTTACGTCATTCTCATTTAATCTCCACGACGACCTGTGAAGTGGGTATTATTACAGCACTCCATTTCACAGATAAAGGAACTAAGGCAAAGAAAGCTCGAATAACTTTCCAAGGCTGATAAACGCAAGAATGAGGATTCAAACCCAGATCTGACTTCACTACAACCCTCTACTGCTTCTCTAACTAATCCAATTCCTGATGTATATTCCCAGACCATAAATTGGGCAAAGTTCTCTTTCCTAAAGAAAAGGCTGAAAACAAACGTATTTATTTTCTTAATTAAAAAAGTGGAATGCATCTCGAATCCGCGTGTCATCCTGCGCAGGGGCCATGCTAATCTTCTCTGTATTTCCAGTTTCAGTATATGTGCTGCCAAAGCGAGCAACAAACCAATCAACTAAACAACCAATCTATCAACCCTTCTGCAAAGGAAACCAGATGGGAGAATTTATGAATATACTTAAATTACCTTGGGTCTGCAAGACTTCATCTTTAAATGTTTAATCTGTTTCTTCTTCGCCATCATCCCCCACCTGATTTCAATTTAGACTCTGATCACCTCTTCCACAGATGATTTCAACAGCCTCCTAAATTCTGTTGACTTTAATGTGGGAATATATCCGGAATCTGACCACCCTCACCCCCAACAAGACTGCAAGCTTTGGCCAGGTGTGGTGGCTCATGCCTGTAATCCCAGCACTTTGGGAGGCCAAGGCTGGAGGATCACCTGAGTCCAGGAGTTTGAGACCAGCCTGGGCAAGATGGTGAGAACGCCCCCGCAACCTCCATCTCTACAAAAAATAAAAAAATTGCTGGGCGTGGTGGTGCATGCCGGTAGTCTTAGTTACTTAGGAGGCTGAGGCAGGAGAATCGTTCGAATCCAGGTGAAGACAGTGAGCCAAGAGCAGGTCACTGCACTCCAGCCTGGGCGACAGAGCAAGACTCCGTCTTGAAAATATGAAATTTAAAAAAGACCCTAAGTTTCTACCCTTGATGCCCCTGCAGCTGAGTCTCAACACATCAGTGTGTCATTTTTAGAAGGTTAAATCAGGTCCCATCACAACTCTGCTCAACATTACCTCCAGCCTGATCTCCCCCGACTCTCCCTTTCGCTCATTCCACTCTTAGAATATGGCTTCCCTGTTCCTGGAACAAATATGTCACATTTATGCACCAGGGTCTTTGCAGTGGCTGTTCCTTCTGCTTGGAGCTCTTTTCTCCAAGATATTTGCATGGCACACTCCTTGCCTCCTTTATGTTTTTGCTTAAAGGTCACTGTCCAATTGAGGCTTTCTCTCAATACCTGGTTTAAAAGTGCACTCTATCTTCCCACCCCAGGACCTGCATTCCCTCTTGGCTTGTTCTATTTTTGTTTTTAGCCATAGCTCTTATCACCTTCTAACATACTATATAAAAATAGTTATTGTGTTTATTGTATTCTCTCACTAGAATGGATGCTCCCTGAGAGCAGAAATGTTTGTTGTGCCCACTCCTCTATCTCCAGCACCTGGAACACGGCCTAGCACATGGTATGTGCTCAGCAAATATTTGCTGTATTACTGTTTTAAATAGCTTACTAGTAAGAAAAACTGATAACCCCAGGTCAATGCCCTATTTATCCTACGGCTTTTGCATACTCCAGAGTTCTGGTTCACTCTGGGAGGCACTCCTTCACCTGCTTGAGGAACTAGGGGATGGGGAGCTATTAAGGAGAGAAGATACAGTAAGTTCTACATTTCAGTCAATCCATTCTAGTTCAGGGGATAGATCTGGGGAGAAGAAGGTTGGAATTATGAATCCACTCCAATAGTTCAGGCAAGAGACGACGAGAACTTGAGAAATAGTTACCAGAGAAGAGGGAAAGATGCGATGAATGACTGGATGTTGGGGGGCGGTGGGAAGCTGACTGACTCTCAGGTTTTCGGGTTGGGTGATTAAACAGATAGTGTCAGCAGTAATGGAGACAGAACATACCAGGAGAAGCCAATATGGGGGTGGGAGTGGGCCTGGGGAGATGTCTCCCCCACTTAGGTGAACGTTCACTTCCGCAGTCCACTGATAAATAACTAAAGTGATTAAGGCAAAAAGATCACTCAGGGGTACAAAGCAAAAGGAATCCTACAAGAAGACCACTGTTTATGTTTCTGTTAAACGGTGAAACTGAGCTGGCCTTGAGGCAGGCAGATTCCCTTCTAAGGAAAAAGGCAGGAATGTCTTCTCATGGGTTAAAAATTTCAAGGTGATTATGCACCAGAACATACATATATATATATATATCTACCAAGACTCCTGCATACTTGACGACTTGCCCTATTTTGTTGAAAAATAGCTTCAGAATTAGGCAATCTTAAAAGGAACCCATGCTAAAGATCTCTGAACAAAGGTTTCCCAACAACATAGCTAAATCCACCCTTTGCATAACTGACATTTTTATCCTCATATCCTTACCTGGAAAGTTCTCTCGATTTAGCTTAGGCCTGCGGACAATCACAAAGTCTTTGTCACTCCCTTTGCTCTTCAGCCGTTTCCGTGGGGGGCTCTCCGGGTGGCCCAGGTTTGAGAGCAGTTCCTGGGGGATGTTCTCACTGTCGGGCTCCTCTTTCTCCAGGGCGGAGACCCCCATGCCTGACAGCAGTTCAGAAGTCTTGCTGGAATCCCATCCCCACGTGAAGCTGGTGGCAACGTTGCTACTCAGGTCTGGAATCTCCTGGAGGTGCTTCCTGCAGAAGTGCACAATACCCCCGGTTCCTTTCGAAAACACACCCATAAATAATTTCAAGGCAATTAAAGAAGCTGCAGTTTATGCATTGTAGGAAACCTTCACAGCAGCTAACAGAATCGCATTTTTTACGTGCCTGCGGCGAGTTACCAAGAAAACGAAGAAATGAAAAGAACAAATCGAGAAGGCTTTTTGACTCACGATCCTGCAGAAGGCCTCAAGAATTTCTCCCAGTGGAGGGAACAGACAAGGAGAGAGACAGGGCAATCATACACTGATTGAAAACGGTGACAGAAAAGCCCAATTAGAGAAGCCAAATAAAACCGCACGCTGATCCCTGCACTAAGGCATCCATCCATTCACACTTTCCCCAAGAAGGGGCTAAGCAACCATTCACTTAACAGCATTACTAACAATATTAGCCAGTAGCGATATTCGCGGCCTAAAAGAATTATTAAGAGGGTCCATTTCATGCTCTTCCCCTTTTTGCAATCCGTTTACCTGTGCATAGCGTCCGCAGGCTCGGGAGTTTAAAATACGTGCATTAACTGCAGAGCTGCTCGCCTCCCAGATTCCCGCTTTGGCGCGCGGCGGCTCCGAGCGTGCTGCTCGGGCCACCAGCAGCTAGACCCGCTAAGCCTAGCAACGTTCCATCCCCACCGCGCGCGCAAGGCGCTACAGCCCGCTCTGCTTCGCGGCCGCACTGAGGCCCAAGGCCTGCTGGGAATTGTAGTTTCCGTCCCGCTTCGTAGTCCGACGGGCTCGCCCTTACTTCCTTCCCTTGCAGCTTTACCCGCCTTCGAGATACCCACAACCCCCCGCGGGAGCGGGACTGGTCGGCCCACGGGGTAGGCGGGGAGGCGGAAGCGGGCGGCGCTACGGCTGACTGGGAAATGTCAGCCGCTGGACTGTAGACGGATTTTCCTTTCTCGGGAGCCGCAGGCCTTCTGGTGATCGCCAGCGCTGTCGTCTCTGAGCGTGGATCCCAGAACCTGGACAGCTGTGGCGGCCGCCGTTTCCCGGTCCCATCCAGACGCTGTCTGGCGAGATCGGACGGTGAGCCTAAGGCGGAACGCGTGAGGCGCTTTTGAGTCTGGGGTCCGGGGCCGAGAGCAGGCGGAAAGAGAGGGGACCCGGCAGACCCCGAGTGGCCGCCGCTGCGGGGCCCAAGTCCTTGGCTGCTGAGTGGTGACAGTAGCCCAGCCCGCCGGCCAGGTGAGCGGCTGCGAACTGCGGGCGTCGCACCTGTTCGTCCTTTTGCCAGGAAGCTTCTTCCTCCGTCGGGGAGAAGGCGGCCCTAAGAATTGGGTCTGTGGACGGGATCCTTCCTTTATCTGTAAAATACGCACAACAGCTAAACACGCAGTTGGAACGAGAGACAATGGTTTAATTTTAGGGGAGCCGGAGACCCCAGCGGGTCCTGTGTGGTGGGAAGGCTGCGCATGCCCTTGCAGCCTTGACAGGTCTCATAAATAGCAACATGGGAATAAATGAAAGGACTGTATTTTGCAACGAGCTTTACCCGTGCACGCAGGGGGCCTCCAGCAAAGCCATTTGGTTGCTTGCTGTCGCTCAACTGGCTACGTGTGTTTGCGTCGCCGCCTAAAAGCGAGCTGCTTTCAGCCTATCTCTGCTGAGAAGAGTTTGGGGGCAGTAAGAGTAGGGAGCGTGACATATTCCAGGTACAATGACCATGCGAAATCCATTGGGCAAACTATACTACAACTGTGACCCCGGGAAAACAGTGGAAGAGGGAAGGGGGGTGAATTCTAAGCCTCATAAAAATGAAGATTTATAAAGTTCATAAGGAAGCATAACAGCTTCATCGCATATTAGAATATTCAGTGATGCTGTATGACACACCCTCTGGTTTCCCTGAAAAAATGATTCGCTCTGTAGTGAAATTAAACTTCCCTTGTGCAGGTATATGCTTGTTTCAAGCTTGGTCCTTAGCTTGAAAAGTAACTGCCTCTTGAGGAAGGAATTCATGAACCTTTAGCTCGTTCTTGAAAGATGAGATTGGTGTAAAGAAGGGATCTGTTCACAACTTGGTTTTGATTGGAACTAGGTGCAGAATCCTAGGCTAAGCCGTTCATCAAACTAATGTTATATGGAAAGCATTTTAAAATGCAATATCCTGATGTTTTACAAAAAGTGACCTTTATGTTACTTTGGCTAAGGAGAAAGCATTTGCCTTCGTTTGAAGCTACGTCCTTTCCCTGAAGATTGCAACTCATAGGAGAAAATATTTTTGACACAAAAAATTACAGTTTCCTTCAGGAAAGGGAACAAAACAGAGAGAGCCTGTAAGCTAATGGAGGAGAAAGAATAAACAAAAATATTTAAGATGCCATAATGAGAATAAACAGTTTTGAGATGTAAAATAATTGGGAGAGCCCACTTCAGATATAGATCTCATAGATAGGAAGGTTTAATCGATGAGATGATTCTAAATTTAAAGATGAGAAATATCTTTGTTCAGTCTTGGTTTTACTAGGAGTTACCTGGGAACTAGAATACTTGCAACATCTGAATTAGTGAACACAAGATCCTGTCTAGGACTTCAGGGAGAGCCTGTCAGTTTTGAAATTCAGTTTGATAGTTTGCCCCGGTAACAGACATACTTCATCTTCCTAATATGGGAATAATTTTTTTTTGCATTCCTTCTAATCATGACTATTGCCTTAATATAATAAATGCAAGTTTAAATTGGTACATTAGATTCTTTTTAACGTAAGGAATTGTGTCCATTGAAGACGAGATTAGTAGGTACATAGAGGTTGCTATCTGGTCATAAAGAACTGCATTGTGATTGCTACTGATGTATCTTATTTTTTCTGATTAATTTTATTTTTATTTTTTGAGACGAAATTTCACTCTTGTTGCCCAGGCTGGAGTGCAATGGCGCAATCTCGGCTCACCATAACCTCCACCTCCCATGTTCAAGCAATTGCCCTGCCTCAGCCTTCCTGAGTAGCTGGGATTACAGGCATGCGCCACCACGCCTGGCTAATTTTGTATTTTTAATGGAGACGGGGTTTCTGCATGTTGGTCAGGCTGGTCTCGAACTCCCGACCTCAGATGATCCGCCCACCTCAGCCTCCCAAAGTGCTGAGATTACAGGCGTGAGCCTCCGTGCCCAGCCGATTCTTACATCTCTTTAAAAGGAAGACGGTCCACCCTTCTTTGTTTCTCCATCCTGCTGTCTAGATGATGATAGGATTCCTGGAGTTCCAGCATCTGTCCTGGAACATAAGGATTAAAGCCACCTGCTAAGGATGTGGACTAGAGAAGGGGCCTGGGCCTCTGATAATCTGCTAACTTGCCATAACCACCTATCTCAAGACTTACACGAGAAATAAATTCTGCATTGTATAAGTTTCTACTATATTGGACTTTTCTGTTATGTGTAGCCAAACTAATCTTGAATAATGTATTTCCAGAACTGATATTCTCTGTGGTGGTGGCAGCTACCTGTTTACATAACCCTTATCACCCCCTAATGTATTTTTTTTAATTGCCTGTTTCTTCCCACTAGACTTTTTAAGGGCAGGGACTTTGCTTGGATTTTTCTATCTCCAGCCCCTTGAACAGAGCTCACCATATAGTAGGCGTTCAGTAAATATTTGCTAAATGAATGAATGGTGCTTGGAACTAAGTAGATCTTTAATTCATTGTAATTTAATGCTCTAAGATAGGCAGCTTGGGGCAAGAACAAACGGATTCTAATTTACTCTATGTTTTCCACTTTTCCCATGTAGAGTACAGTCATATATTACCCTTAAATCAAGTAATAGTAGTATAATCTGTAAGGTAAAAAGTTTGCGTTAAATTCTTTATTAAACATGACTAAGCATTCTGTCCTGATATATCTAAAAGAAATGGGAGAAAGTTTCTAATTTGTTCCCTGTGAAGACTGAACAAAATAAATCATTAAGCAATTTAAATTGCATTAAGAAACTATGTCTAGATTAGAGAAGAGACATGTAATTATGATCCAGGCTCTGTAGTAAAGATGCCTCTATTTGAATCCCAGCTTTACCATTCACCAGCTCTGTTAACTTGGACAAGTTACTTAACCTCTCTGCACTGTTTTTTTTCTGTTAAGCAAGGAAATGAACAGCCCTTTCTTACTAGGTTGTGAGGTCTAATTTGATAAAGCTTGGCAGGTACTAGTATTAATACAATGCTTAACATTTAGTGAACACATTCTAAATGTTAGCTATTCGTTTTTTGAAATTATTTTATTATTAGGAAGGACTTTACAGATTATTCTCTATCAAAATGTCTTGCAATTTCTATGTATGAAATCTTTAAGAATTCAGTAAAATTTTAGTTCTTTTTTCTTATATGCTTACATGATTGCTACCTCTTCTCTTCATGCCTTGCAAAAGGTAAAGCAGGACAGTATGCCACTGTCCTCAGGGGCTTGTCACATTTTGGAATTCAGGTTACCTGGTTGGTTCGCCAACTCAGCTCTTAGGTACCTTTAAAAAATATTATGATGGTTTTTTTTTTTTTTCATTTTTCGAGTGGGAGTAATAGTCTCTTGCAGTAGTCTGTGTCCTAAACTGAACTCTCTCATACCTGAAATCTTTAAATATGTGAATAACGATTATGTTTGGAAGATTTAAATTTAATTATTGGTGGAAAATTGTTGACTTAATCATTCACTTCTAATTCTGGTTCTTTTGATTTTTCATAATTAGGATTTTGAGTTGTCTCCTGGTTTTTATTATTTTGCACATATCTGAGTAAAAATACAGATACGTGAAGTTAGATAAAATTTCCAATTGGAACCTAATGATTCATCCGACTCAGATATTTAAGTTAACAGTATTTGAGAATGATGAATCATTAGGTTCCAGTCAGAAATTTTTCATTCAGTTTCAGAATCTTTGGTTTTGACAAAATTGTTGTCAGTGTTTTGTTTGTGTTCTGATCACTTGGTACCCATTCTCTCTCTCTCTCTCTCAAAACATTTGGAATTCTTCAAACTACAAAATTATCTTAACCTCTGAAGTTCCATCAAAGGGTATTTGGCCTGAAAAACTATTATCAGCCATAAAGTACTCAGGAAACAGTACTTTAGTCAGTAACATTAGTCAGTAACATTAACATGCTAATTGTGAAACCATTATAAAGGCATTTGAAAGTAATATTGAATAATATTTTGATGATTGGAAAAAGATTGAATTGGATTTTAAATGTTTAAGACTTTCAGAACTGGTGTTTTGAAGGGTACGATATGCCCACACATCGGGCACTAAAATCTGGTAGTTTTAATGAATTGCCATTTTGATTTCGAGTATAATCAAGTTTTGCTACTGTGGTGCTTAATCACATGGAACTGAATTTTTATTTACCTCCCCATTTTAGTATCACCATCATCATCATTATCATCATTATCATCCCCTTTCTTCTCCTTCTTCCCTAAACCTTGCAACTCATCACTTGAATGTTGGCACAAGGTTAAAGATATGGACTTTGAAACTATTATTTTCTCAAGTTAGGAAAACCCCAATTTTTATCTCCAATTTCATGGGATCACTGGTCCTAACCTGTGTCATAATAAGGCAATATAGTTCAGCCTCAACAGAAATAGATGGTATGGTAAACAGAATAATAAACCCCTAAGAATATCTATGCTCTTATCTCTGGAACCAGTAAAAATGATGAAATTATTCAGGCAGGCCCAGTGTAATCAGATGAGCCCTGTAAAACAAATTTCAAGCGTGAGAAGAATTTGACAAGCCATTGCTGCTTCTAAAATATTCAGGACCACAGACACACACACACACACACACACACACACACTCTCACACACACACACACGCAGAGAGAGAAGTGTGTGAGGAGATAGATATGTTAATTTGTTTGACTATGGTGATTATTTCACTGTATATGTACAGTATATCAAAACATCACTGTTGTGCACTTTAAATATATACAATTTAAAAACATATACAGAGCCACATGCAAAGACTGGGGAGAGGCCTCTAGAGCTAAGGTTAAATGCCAGCTGTCAGCTTGCAGGGGAACAGGGATCTCAGTCCTATAACCATAAAGAACTGAGTTTTGGCTTGGCTAGGTGGATCATGCCTGAAATCTCAGTGCTTTGGGAGGCCAAGGTGAGAGGATCACTTGAAGCCAGGTATTTGAGTCCAGCCTGGGCAACATAGCAAGACCCTGTCTCTACAAAAAAAATTTTTTTTTTAAATTAGCCAGGCGTGGTGGTGTGCACCTATAGTCCTAGCTATCTGGAAGCTGAGGTGGGAGGATCAATTGAGCCCGGGAGCTCAAGGTTATGTTGAGCCATGATCATGCCGCTGCCCTCCGGCCTGGGCGACAGTGTGAGACCCTGCCAGTAGCCTGAATGAGATTAGAAATGGATTCTTCTTCAGAGAAAGATGCAAACCTGCTGACACCTTGATTTTAAACTTGTGTGACCCTAAGCAGAGAACTAAGTTGAACTATGCTATGTTTGAACTTCTGACCTACAGAAGCTATAAGATATTAATAATAAATGGATGTTGTTTAAAGTCACTAAGTTTGTAGTAATTTGTTACAACAGTGGTAAGATACTAACACATGAAGTGTGGGAAGGTATGTAACCAAATCATTTATTACTAGAATAAAGGATCCATAATTCTCTTTCTTCATCTACAACCCTTTAAAGTGCTGACTATGAATCAGACTGAAAAACAGAGTGCCATAGTAAAAAAATTAATAGCTAGTGTCAGGTTTATAACTGATTTTGTTGTTTGCTTATTATGCCCATAATCTTACCACCTAAAGACTATTGATGTTTTAATATATTTCATTGTTACCTTACTCTTTTTTATGCTTATGTAAAAATATGTGCCAAATTTTCAATTGCTGTTAGGGTAATTTTCTGATATTATTAAATAATCTTAACAAACATTATTTCTTATACTACAATAATATTTCATCATTTGGCTCTGCCATGCTTTATTTAGCATTGCTTTGGTAATCTCTAATATTTAGTCTTTTTTTCGTATGATTGTCATATTCCTTGCACTGGACAATTTCAGGTCTAGTTCAAGTCATAAAAGGATTTTCAGTTAATTATGTTATATTTAAACTCACATCGATTGGGTTTTTTTAAAGAAAAAAAACCCTAGATCTCGAAGATGGTTTTGTTATCAGCACATTCTGCATTGAGCTTTCAGCCAACTACTTAATCTATGCTTAGCTTAAAAATAAGATTTGGCTGGGCGCTGTGGCGCATGCCTGTAATTGCAGCACTTTGGGAGCTGAGGCAGGTGGATCACTTGAGCGCAGGAGTTCGAGACCAGCCCAGGCAACATGGCAAAACCTTGTCTAATTTTTAGAACATAAGATTTGACTTTGTTGTCGTATAAGTTGTTTCATAGAATATGAAATTTGAAAATTTGAGTAGTATTTGGTAATGTTCAGAGTTTTAAGCCTTTTGAGTTGTAATAAGTATTTGTTAAATCAGTTTACCATTACACGAGTTTTACATTGCCTTTGAAGTCGTCAGTAATAGAAAAATAGTGTATGTACTAAACTACACAGTATTTTTTATTATTTCAACAAATATTTCTTGATACTACTGTATGCCAGGTACTAACTACATCAGACAACTGGAATATAGTATGGAATAAAATAGTCAAGTCTCTGCTCTCATAGAGTCTCTGGGGTAAGGGGAGAGGTGTGGAGAGACAATAAATATAAAGAATGTGTATTATATCCGATGAATAAATGCATTGAAGGAAAATATAGCAGGATAAGAGGGTAGAGATTGATGAAAGAAGTTCAATTTTAGATAATTAAGAAAAATGAAAATATTGACAGTTGAAATGGAAACTGTTTACCAATATAAAAAATAGTGAAGAAAATTGTTCATTAAATGTGATTTTTCTATGTGATAGTTCATGTAGGAGTATTTTGTATATAAATTTAAATTTAACCATTTAAAGTACTTAAATTGTCTTTTCTATTATTCTAAATAGTTTTAGTTAAAGATATTTGTTGATTTGAAGTATTTCATTTGTTCTCCCTTATTTTGTTATTTGTTTATTTATTTTGAGACAGAATTTTGCTCTTGTTGCCCAGGCTTGAGTGTAATGGCACGATATCGGCTTACTGCAACCTCTGCCTTCCAGGTTCAAGCGATTCTCCTGCCTCAGCCTCCCGAGTAGCTGTGATTACAGGCACCCGCTACCACACCTGGCTAATTTTTGTATTTTTAGTAGAGATGGGGTTTCACCATGTTGGCCCAGGCTGGTCATGAACTCCTGACCTCAGGTGATCCGCCTGCCTTAGCCTCCCAAAGTGCTAGGATTACAGGTGTGAGCCACTGCCCCTTATTTTATTTTGTTGGGTTGCATCACACTCTTGATTCTCTGTGTTAGGATATTAATCAATTCCTTGAAATATTGTAGTATGTAGATAAACAAAAGTCTAACATTGATTTTACAAAGGAGAAAAAGTTCATATTGCCTTTGATTAGTAAATTTTTTTAAGTATAGAGAGGCATCAAATTTTTCAATTTTAAAATAGAGACTTTAAATCTCTATACTCTAACTTTTTTGAGTAGAGAGATATCAAGTAAACTATTCGCTGATGACTGTATCATAAAATTAAGAATGTTTTCAAATGTATGACTTCAATAGTCATTGATAAATTTTCTGCATATAAAATAGTAGAAAAATTAAAAATGAGAATTTATCAAAGTAAGTTTAAAGATTTATGTAGATAAATGGAAGTGATAAATATATTTTGTAAAGCAGTGAGTAAGAATTTCATGAAAGTTGAGTTGTTAGGCGAAATTAACACAAAAGAAAAATACTATTTCAAAAAACAAAAGGTTACTTTTAAATGGTCTCTTTCCATTTTTTCCTTCCTCTCTTTTAGAAAATCTTAAATTATAGAGGATGAATAATCTTAGTAAAATGTATTTTACTAAGTATCTAATTTCCTAGGATTTAGTTAACAGCTTATTTGCATAAACTATTCTGTTAGGACTTATAATATTAAGAAACAAACTCCAGATGACACTGTATTAAAACTGTTGACATCTAAAATAAGAACTTCTTAATTTGTAATATTGTAAGAACTAATAATTTTTGTTAAGTTTTTGAAAATACAAGGTACGTGAAATTTTTTAAGTGTGCTTTAAAAATAAAATATAAGTACTTGAGGATAGGAATTACCCTTTTAATCTTATTCATATTCCAATGTGAAGCATGACATTTCTCCAAAGAGTTGATTAATGTATTAATGTACTAATAAATATTCAGATGAAATTTCCAAATGTCATTTCCTGTGTTAATGATGCATTTTAACCTTCTTTTTACTTTATAGATATGGTCCAGACCTGTACATGAATAACTTTGGTTAGTCAGAGTGAACTATTCAATAATGAGTGGTGCAGCTTTGGGACTTGAGATTGTTTTTGTCTTTTTTCTGGCATTATTTCTACTTCATCGATATGGAGACTTTAAGAAACAGCATAGACTTGTGATTATTGGAACACTGCTTGCTTGGTATCTCTGCTTTCTTATTGTCTTCATACTGCCTCTGGATGTTAGTACGGTAAGGAGTGAAATTTATTTTCACAATTTAAAAGACAAATTTTAATCATACAGCATGTTGGAAATAATGTTATTTCTTAAGACAGCTAAGTTATGTCAGTTTTGAATTAAAAGATTATATGGCCATTTGATCATTAAAAAGCATAGCCAAGGGCCGGGCGTGGTGGCTCACGCCTGTAATTCTAGCACTTTGGGAGGCCCAGGCTGGCGGATCACAAGGTCAGGAGATCGAGACTATCCTGGCTAACACGGTGAAACACCGTCTCTACTAAAAATACAAAAAAAATAGCCGGACGTGGTGGCGGACGCCTGTAGTCCCAGCTACTCGGGAGGCTGAGGCAGGAGAATGGCGTGAACCCGGGAGGCGGAGCTTGCAGTAAGCCGACATCGCGCCACTGCACTCCAGCCTGGGCGACAGAGTGAGACTCTGTCTCACAAAAAAAAAAAAAAAAAAAAAAAAGAATAAAGCATAGCCAAGAAGGTAAGTTTAGATAGATAGATTTATAAACTCTGATGTCCTTTAAGTACTTGGTAACCTTTTGATTCTCATTTTTAAACCATACATTCGTTGCTTTAGACAATATACAACCGGTGCAAGCATGCTGCTGCAAATTCAAGCCCTCCTGAGAATAGCAACATTACAGGATTGTACGCAACTGCTAACCCTGTTCCAAGGTATTTCGTTTTTTAAAAAAAAATATAAATATTGTAGGGGACACATTGTTTAAAAATTGAAAGTTTTTACCATCCAGACTTTATATTTATGTAAGTTATCCTCATTCTCTACTAATTCTCCCCACCTCTATTCTTTCCTAGTAGACTTTTCATTACATCATATTCTAATTAAATCTAATTTTTAATATTTATTGGTCCACAAAGCCCTTCAGTAGACGGTAGTGAGAAACTTGAAGAAGTCCTGATTTTTTAGTCCTGGTTCTTCTTTACCAAGTATGTAATTTCTAAAACCTGTTTTTCCTCTCAGCCTATCTCAGATTTAAAAACGTGGGATGTATTTTCACTTTTGCCTAATTTACAAGGTTATAATAAAGACAAGTATTTCTGAACTTATGGTATTCCTTTCATATTGCACATCCTTCAAAAGCATTATAGATTTACATAAAAAATTAATAAAGTTCAAATTGTCCAAAGATTATATTGAATTCATATCAAACTTTTAAGTAAAAAGCTTATATATGTTGACTATAGCCTTTATGAATGCTTTCAGTAGTATTTGCATGCTTCTTTATGCATATTTTTAAAAAATCTAACTTCAGAAAAGGTAAATTTAAAATGCAGGTGTTACTTCCATTTGAAGCACTATTAAAAAAACTGGATAAAGATCAGCAGCAGCTACAGATTGTTGCAAGTTCTTGGGATATCCTTCTAGCTTAGGAATATGGCTACATGGCAGAATTTATGATCAGAGACTCATCATGTCTTCAAAAATTTAAACAGAATTATGTATAGTTGCTAGCATGCATCTCCATAGAAGCTATGTTATAGTGAGTGATTTAATTAGCATTACAATTTTCAGGAATTAATTACCTAATGTTTTCCCCTCCCAACCCCTATAACCTGAAAAAAAAAAAACCCAACCTATAAATGGATTGTGTATTTTAAAGGTAATCATTAGAAATTTTATTTCATAATACATTTGCTTTTAATGATTGTTGCACTTTTAGTCTATTAGTTGAACATTAAGTTTTCTTTTTACCCAATGACTAAAAATACACTGAAAGTTGAAAACTTAAATGACATTTTCAGAACAATCTATTTTGTTGCTTTTGTGTGTTTTTTTAGTTTGGCAGTCAGCTTTGAATTTTAAAATTTCTTTGAAATTTTATGGGTTATTGATTATTAGAGTCAGTAATTTAAAATCTGAATGTAAATTAACTTGGCCACATGCAAATTAATTGTATAATTCATTTAAGTAGTCATTTATGATCAGTTGGCTTTAACTTTTTATTCAACAGCCAGCATCCTTGTTTCAAGCCATGGAGTTACATTCCTGATGGAATCATGCCAATTTTCTGGAGGGTAGTGTATTGGACGTCACAATTTTTAACATGGTAAGTTACAGTAAATGATAAAATTTTTAAAATTTTGGCTAAAGGAATAAAATGTTGTTTTTCAATCAATATAGTTTGGAATTTATTTATGTGTCATATGTATTCTGAATCTTTCTACCCATTATTTTTATCTTTCTGCTGTGCTCCAAACTCATAGTTATCCACTGTCTACTAAGCATCTCTTAGATCTGCAAACAACTGCACTCTAAAACTGGAGGCACTGAACATTGCAAGAGAAAAATTACATAGCAGAGTAGTGCTTTTGTAAAGTCATGTCTATTAAATTCAACTGGGCTCTCAACATTGCCAGACTTTCCTTCTTTGTTTTTTTTAGTTTGCTTTCTTTCCATTTTCTACAAGAAATATTTCCATTCACTTCAAACTTCTGTCCTCTTTATGGCTTTCTCTCTTGTACTCCCTAACAACAACAACAAAATTATCTTTACTCTTAGCCTCTTAGCAGATGACTACTTTCCATCCAGCAGTTAAAACAGGAGTCATCAGACGGCAGCTCTTTCAGCTTCTCACCAACAAATCTACATACCTACCCATCTTTTTTTCTTTCCCCTCCAAAGATGGAAGAGTCATGCTTGTTAAAGCCAATACTTCTGTCACAGGATCCTTAGGGGTGTTGTTTTGCCAGCTGGAAACCTCTATGGCCAGTAGCACCTTTGCCTGAATTTTACTCAGGCCTGCTGGGCTTATTCTGCTTACTCAGCCTGGCAGGTTGCACTTAGCTCATGCTCCTGGCTCTGATCTCATGACTCCCAAGGGTGAGCCAGGCATGGAGTGGTGAGGGGTGTGTGAGTGAGTGAGTGTGGGATCCAGCCACTGAGCACAGCCAGACACGCTGGCTGCTGTGGCAGGGTGGGCAGCTCCAGGCATCGGCACAGGCGTCGGCTCTGTGCAAGCCTGTGGCTGGGTCAGATGCACTGCAAGCAGCTTCTGCTGTGGGCACCTGCATCTGGATGAGAGGAATGTGGTGGTACCCAGAAGCTTGGAGATGCCAGAAACCTCAGAGCTCCAAAGAGGGTGTCACAGCCCTGGCTTGGGGAGCCCCTAGATCTGGGCTCCTGGAAGGGCCACAGCTCTTCTCTTCTCGTCACCTGCAACATGGCAAGTGGCAGGGCCATGTTTCAGCCCTGTTTGTGTTTCAGCTCCTTCAGTTCTGCCATTCAGCAGGTCCTGAGTTCTTGTCCTACATCCAGGAAGAATGAGGTATGCAGACAACTGGAGGGTGAGCAAGGTGAAGAGGTGCTTTATTGAGTGATGGTACAACTCTCAGGAGACCCAAAGTGGATAGCTCCTTTCTGCAGGCAGGTTGTCCTGACAAGTATAGCTCTCAGTGGAGAGGAGCCCCAGAGTGGGTAGCTCCTATCTGCAGGCAGGTTATCCCAATCGCCTGTGCAGCCCCCAGTAGAGAGGAGACCTGAAGTAGATAGCTCCTATCTGTAGTCAGGTTGTCCTGTCATCTACCTAAGTGGGGCTGAGTCTGTGGTTTTTATGGGCTTCAGAGAGGAGGAAGTGTGCACTGATTGGGCCATAGGCAGACCTGGATAAAGCACCCTAAGTTCTCACTCTGGTCCACAGAGCTGATGGCCTGGCCTCCATGCTTCAGGCTGTCCCTGGCTTGAAGGTGGGGCTTCACCGGGGACCTGCCCGCTTCTGCCCAGGAGCCTATCTGCCTCCTGCCACCATCAATCATGTCATTTATGGCACCCAGGCTGTTCATGCCAACCAGTGCCTGCAGGCCCATGCTGAGCTGCCCTCAGCCCCACTGTCAGCCTCCCTTCTGTGCTTGTTGATGTCCAAAGTCCAGAGTGGGCTGAGGCAGCAGGGGGCTGGTGTCAGTGCTGCCCTGAGCGTGTGTGCACACCCAGCTAGGTTACAACAGTGCCTGGATTCAGTCACAACTTTTCTCCAAAATCAGAGCAGGTGTCAGGAGCAGGTACGTCCAAGCCTGTAGGGGTATGGGGGCTTTCTGGGTCCCCGAAAGTGCAGGGATGCCTGGGTCCACAGCCACAGCTGGGCAGCTGCAGCTATGCCCAGAGCAGGGCTCCTGCCCCGCCAACTCGGAAGGGGGTGGAGCGCCCACCTCTTCCCAGCTCCTGCTAGCTCCATGGAGTGCACAGTCCCCGCCAGTCCTCCCACACTGCGGCCAGCAACTTTGCTGGGGGCCACTCCAGACAAGCTGCTGCTGCCATCACTTCATCCTAAAATATGGATCCATCCCCTTCAGCTCATGTTACATACTTGTAGCTTTCAATTTCAACGAAGCATGCACATTTCTCTCATCTTTTGAAAAGAAAACAAACAAAAAGGAAAGTCTCTCAATTCAGATTCCTTTCCAGCTTCTGCCTTGTTGATCTGATCACAACTAAATTTTTTTAGAAACTTTTTAAAATTGAAGCATAAGTTCGTACCGAAAAATGCATAGATTGTGTTTAGTTTGACTTTTTTCAAAGTGAATACACCCATACACCAGCACTCAGATGATGTTATAGAACATTAGCAATGCCCCCAGAAGCCTCACTCACGCTTCCCTGTGTAGTCATCCCTCACTCCCCAGAAGTAACCATGATTCTGACTTCCGTCACCATATATTAGTTTTTGCCTGTTTATGAACTTTATAAGCATAGAATTATACATTGTGAACTTTTTTGCATCTCTCTTTGCTCACATATTTGAGAAATTCATCTATGCTGTGCTGTATGTATCAGTATTCTGTTCTTTTCCATTTCTGTAACATACCCCATTATATGTATATGCCATAGTTTATCCTACCCAGCCAAACTTCTTAAATAAATTCTCTATATTTGATATCTCCACTTGCTTATTGTTTACTTATTTCTTAACCATAGTACTCTGCTTTCTATTCTCACTCCTCCACTTATACATACAGGTTCTTAATTTACTTCACCTCTTGGCGGCATTTGATTCTCTCTCTCCACTTTAACTTTCCTCTCCTAGTTCCTAATCCATATGCTCCTTGGTTTTCTTCCTTGCCCCACTATTGTTCTGTCTCAGTCTCTTTTGCTGGTCTACCCTCCTTCTGTTCTCTACCTCTCTTAAAAGTTGATATTTCTCAGAGTTCTGTCTCAGTTCTTTCCTTCACATTCTCCATACTCATTCTTACAGTTGAGTATCTACTGATGTTATTTCACTGCCATTGATACAGTGATGACTTCGGAAGCTATCCATATTTTTAGTCCGCTCTCCTGAACCCTGAAGCTGGGTTTGTGTGCAGCTCCTCTTGGATGTCTCCTAGGTACTACTTCAAAGTCAGTATGCTGTCAACTGACCTTCTCCCTTTTTGCTTCTTACCACCATCATCACCCTTCCCCCTCCCAACTAGTTCCAATTTTGTTCCCCTTTTATCCATTCTCCATGTGAAGCCTTAGGAAACTAAAATTTGATCAAAAATGTTTTCTTTGAATGTAGTCCAGACTCTTCATAAAGGCTTTAAAGACCCATTTGCTTTCCCTAAAATTTTATATTACAAAAATACTCAGTCATCTATTATAGTTATTAAGTATTCATGATTACTTATAAACATTTATTAATGAGAAGAACTATTCATTAAAATTGAGATTCACATATTTCTGGCACTTTGAGATTATACAGACATATCAATTATTTGGGTTTTTAATCATATTTTTTCTATCCATCTAGGATTCTCTTACCTTTTATGCAGTCATATGCAAGATCAGGAGGGTTTTCCATCACTGGAAAGATCAAAACTGCACTAATTGAGAATGCAATCTACTATGGCACCTATTTGCTGATTTTTGGAGCATTTTTAATTTATGTAGCTGTAAACCCACATTTACATTTAGAATGGTAAGAAAAGTAGTCCTCTTAACATTGCTTTAATGTATGTTTGCATTTTTAAAAAATCATTTTTAATTTCATATGTGCAGGTAAAAAGACATTTCATTGAGAAATATATTGTTACCTATTTTATGGATTTCCCCAAAAGAATATGTGAATAATCCATATTACTAAGAAAGAAAATACGGAATGACGTCTTTAAATATAGATTTTAGGCAAAAGATTAATGATTAGTCTAATGGCTATATATTAAAAGTAATAACCCTTATGATTTTTGGATAGAATTTCAAAATTTTTATGATAAAATAACTGGTTTTATTTTTCATTGGAACTTGTGATTTTTTTTGTTTTGATTATAATTTGAAGGCATATTTGTGCTTAATGTTACCTTGGATTTAGATATTTCAATAAAATTGAAATCTGTTTTATACTTATGATTTGTAATATATGTGAAGGTCTACATCTGAAAATTTAGGAATAGATCAGCAGTGCTAGGTCTCACTATTGTATTCCTGAGATTTGCTAGGTCAGCAACACAGGTTAATTTGAAACATTTTCAAACTTCTTTTGTTTAATATAGAATAAGAAATCACCTAATGAAAAATGTTTCCTTTGGGAAAATATATACATATTATTGCCATGAATTCTTCTAGATGCTAATTTTAACTGCAATAGAAATAGTGTCTCCTGTGTTAAAGTCTATTTATGCAGTCACATTTTATCTTTCCATTAAAATATACATATTATCTGTTGTTTCCCTTTCTTAGGAACCAGCTTCAGACAATTGGGATAGCTGCTGCAAATACATGGGGTCTGTTTCTTCTTGTGTTGTTGTTGGGGTATGGCTTGGTGGAAATTCCTCGATCATACTGGAATGGAGCAAAAAGGGGTTATCTACTTATGAAAACGTATTTTAAGGCAGCCAAACTGATGACAGAGAAAGCAGATGCAGAAGAGAATTTGGAAGATGCCATGGAGGTAAGCAAGTTTGAACCTTATAAGCAATAGTCACTAAGTCATATGTATCCCCTTTTAGTCACTTTTGGTTTGTTGTTGTTGTTAGTGCATTGATGGGCTTCAGACTGCAAAACTGGTGTTGTGCAATCCTTCAGGATGTCTCATCCAGGATGACTTTTTAGCAGTTCAGCCTCATGATGTGTCTTGTCCATCTTCTGTCTGACAGAGATTCATGGAAAATATATTCAATAGTGCAGGGCTACGCCTATTATTTTGAGGTAACTTTTAATAGTACCCTCTTTAATTTTCAAAAGTCTCCCAGATTAAATGATAAATTGTATGGTTACCCTAACATAGTAGAACTGAGAATAATGACCAGAGGACACTTATTTCCGAAAGGTTAACCTAAGGTAATCCCACCAATTCTGGAAACCTCTTTAAAGAACAATTTGCATGGGAGTTTGTATTGGTAAGTTTTGTTTCCTATCTGTAATCTTAATAAGACACTTCATTTTACTTGATGACTTAACCCAGTTTCACAAAGTTGTTGAAAGTATAACTTTCAATACTGTACATAAAAATATACAACAAATTATAAAATTTTTCTGTGTTAAATAAAAATTTTGTTATGGATTTAAAGAGATTATTGTAGTCACCTCACATTTTTGCTTCCCAGGGAAAATATGCTACTCAGCTGATGATACTCTCCAAATTAAAACTCCTGTTGAAGGCTTTTCATTCATGTTAGAATAAACTCCAAAATGTTTTAATGCAGCCTACAGAAAAATAATTTGGCCTATGTTCAGCTCTCCAGCTGTATCCCAAGCCTCTATTTTCTTGCACTGGTCATCTTTGGTTTCTCGAACTTGCTAATGTTGATGAAATAATAAACAATTCTATAGACTTAATATTTACCTAACACTCAACTTTCGTTCCTCAAACTTAGTAATGGTGATAATTATAGTAAACAATTATATAGACTTACTGTTTGCCTAAGAGGGACTTTCTAAGCACTATACATATATTTAATTCTCATGACTTTATGATAGAGATTTTTGTAAATCCCCATTCTATAAATGAAGAATATGAGGCACAGAGAGATTAAGTAACTTTCTCATGTCTACATGGCTAGGAAGTGATAAGAGCCAGGCAGTCTTGCCTTAAACAGGGACTGACAAACTTTTCTGTAAAGGGCCAGATAGTAAATATTTTAGGCTTTGTGTGCAATGTCATTTCTATTGCAACTACTCTGTCATTGTAGGATGAAAGCAGCCATAGCCAGTAAATAAATGAATGAGAGTGGGTGTGTTCTAGTATGAGAACAAGTAGTGGACTGAATTGATCTGGCTTGATGACCATATGCTTAATTATTACACACATTGTCTTTCTTTTCTATCTTTGAGCATGCTATTCCCAAACTATTAGAATGCTCTTTTCAGCACTCTCTTCAGCTAATTCCTATTTCATTTTCAAGTCTTAACATAAATGATAATTCTTCAGGGAAGCTTTATTAGCTTCCTAGGACTGCTGTAACAAAACTACTACAAACTGGGTGGCTTAAACAATAGAAAATATTGGCTCACAGTTCTGGGGACTAACGTTCAAGATTAAGGTATCTGCAGGGTTGGTTCCTTCTGAGGGTTCTAGGGAAAATCTGTTCCATGTTTGTCTTCTAGCTTCTGGTGGTCTGCGATCTTTGGCATTCCTTGACTTGTAGACCCCTGCCTTCATCTTCACATGGTGTTCTCCCTGCGTGCCTGTGTCCAAACTTCATTGTTTTGTAAGGACACCAGTCATATTGGATTAGAGTTCATCCCACTGCAGTATAACCTCATCTTAACTTAGCTAATTAAATCTGCAACAACCCTATTCCAAATAAGATCACATGTTAAGATACTGGAGGTTAGGTTTCAGGGGACACAATTCAACCCATAACATCTTCCCTGATTGTCCAGACTCTTAAACACTCAGCAACCATTTTTTAAATGAATGAATAAATGAACAAATGAATGTATACTGTGATTCGAAAATTTTACGTTGGCTTTGCAGCATTTATTCTCTACAAAATGTAAGAACTACGCAGAAAATATTGATTTAAATGTAGGAGTGAGTCTGTAAATAGTATTATTTAAATTGAAATGATTAAATTTCCTGTTATATTCAACATTCCTATGATGAATGTTATTACATCTTTTGAAAGAAGATTATTTATATTTGATAAATTTTACATTTATATTTGAAATTTTGAATTTTTGAAAAAATTGAAAACTGATATTTCAATAAGATACTTATATTTGATAAAAGAAATTAATTTAAGTTTAAATTTGATAGCGTTCCATCCAAAAGTTGGTATTAAATTCAGTTGTTTCAGATTTGAGGAATTTGGATTTCACTAATTTATTCAACATTCCTGCAAAAAAAATAAACCCAGCTATTATTTGAGTTATGGATTTTCCGTAGAGGAAGCTTTGCTGTCTGAATAAAATAGATTTTGTTGTTGTTATTTTAAAATAGGAGCCCTCTGCTTAGAAATAGGATGTGGAAAATTAAGGACCAGCATTGGACTTCTCTGCTATTTTAGTATAGTATTCTTAAGTTTTAAGCTGTGTAAAAAAGTTTAGATAAGAAACTGCTCTTTAAAAATGGATGTTTTGAAAATAGCAGTAAGTACACATAGATAGCAGGAGAACTCTGAACCTCTTTCCATCAAAAACAATGCATGATTTCTCAGGTATGAATTTCTTTTTTGTTTGTTTTTCTGGGGTTTTAAAAAATTTTCGTACATGCTCTTCACCTCAAGCATTTATTTTTCTTTATGTTACAAACAATCCAATTATATTCATTTAGTTGTTTTAAAATGTACAATTACATTATTGACTGTAGTCACCCTGTTCTATCAAATACTGGATATTATTCACTCTAACTATATTTTTGTATCCATTAACCATTCCCACTTCCCACCCTCCCCTCTACCCATAACCCCTCCCAGCCCCATAAATAAGTGGGAACATGTGAAGTTTGTCTTTCTGTGCCTGGCTTATTTCACTTAACATAGTGACCTCTAACTCCACCCATATTATTGCAAATGACTGGATCTCATTCTTTTTAATGGCTGAATAGTACTCTGTTGTGTATATGTACCACATTTTCTTTATCCATTCATACGTTGATGGACACTTAGGTTGCTTCCAAATCTTGGCTATTGTGAGTACTGCTGCAATAAACATGGGAGTGCAGACATTTCTTTGATATAGTGATTTCCTTGTTTTGGTTATATACCTAGCAGTGGAATTGCTGAAACACATGGTAGCTTTTTTTTTTTTTTAATTTTTTTGAGGGGCCTCCAAACTGTTCTCCATAGTAGTTGTACTAATTTACATTACATTATTGTCTGTCTTTTGGATAAAACCCATTTTAACTGGGGTGAGATGATATCTCATTGTAGCTTTGATTTACATCTTTTTGATGATCAGTGATTCAAAAATCAGTAGCATTTCTATATGTCAACAGCAAACAATCTGAAAAAGAAACCCCATTTACAATTGCTATAACACAAATAAAATATCAAGGAATTAGCCAAATAAGTGAAAGATCTCTGCAATGAAAACTATAAAATGCCTGTTTTTGCCTGTTTGCCATTTGTATGTCTTTTTTTTTTTTTGAGAAATTCAAATCTTTTGCCCATTTTTAATCGGATTATTACATTTTTTTTTTCTCATGGAGTTGTTTGAATTCCTTATATATTCTGGTTATTAACCTCTTGTCAGAAAGATAGTTTACAAATATTTTCTCCTATTCTGTGGGTTATGTCTTCATTTTCTTGATAGTTTCCTTTGCTGTGCAGAAGCTTTTTAACTTGATGTGATCCCATTTGTTCACTTTTGCTTAGATTGCCTGTGCTTGTAGGTTATTACTAAATAAATCTTTGCCCAGTCCAATATCCTGGAGAGTTTCTCCAATGCTTTCTTATATTAGTTTCATAATTTGAGTTCTTAGATTTAAGTCTTTAAATCATTTTGATTTGATTTTTATATATGGGGAGATAACTGGTCTAGTTTCATTCTTCTGCATATATCCAGTTTTCCAGTTTTCCTGGCACCATTTATTGAAGAGACTATCCTTTCCTCATTGTATGTTCTAGGAGCCCTTGTCAAAAATGAGTTCACTGTAGATATATGGATTTATTTTGGGGTTCTCTATTCTGTACCATTGGTCTGTTTTTATCCTAACACCATGCTGTTTTGTTTATCACTTTATTATGTAGTTTAAAGGCAGATAATGTGATTCCTCCAGTTTTGCACTTTTTGCTCAAGATAGCTTTGGCAGTTGAGGCTGTTTTGTGGTTCCATATAAATTTTAGGATTGCTTTTTCTATTTCTGTTAAGAATGTCGTTGGTATTTTGATAGAGATTGCATCGAAATTGTAGATTGCTTTGGGTAGTATGGACATTTTAACAATATTGATTCTTCCAATCCATGAAAATGGAATACCTTTTTATTTTTTGTGTCCTCTTCAATTCCTTGCATCAGTGTTTTATAGTTTTCATTGTAGAGATCTTTCACTTATTTGGCTAATTCCTTGGTATTTTATTTGTGTTATAGCAATTGTAAATGGGATTTCTTTTTCAAATTGTTCATGGTTGACATATAGAAATGCCACTGATTTTTGAATGTTGATTTTGTGTACTGCAGCTTTACAGAATTTGTGTATCACTTCTAATAGTTTTTTGGTGGAGTTTTTAGGTTTTTCCAAATGTGAGATTTATCACCTGAAAACAGGATAATTTGACTTCTTTCTTTCCAATTTTGATGCCCTTTATATCTTTCTCTTGTCTGATTGCTTTACCTAGGACTTCCAGTACTATATTGAATAACAGTGGTGAAAGTGGGCATCCTTGTCTTGTTACGGATCTTAAAGGAAAGGCTTTCAATTTTTCCCCATTCAGTATGATAGTAGCTGTGGGTCTGTCATATATGACTTTTATAGTGTTGAGGTATGTTCCCTGTATATTCAGGGTTTTTTAGGGTTTTTATCATAAAGGGATGCCGAATTTTATCAATGCTTTCCCAGCATCAATAGAAATGCTCATATGGCTTTTTTCCTTCATTCTATTAATATGATATATCACATTGATTGATTTGCATATGTCAAACCATTCTTGTATTCCTAGTATAAATCTGAATTGATCAGATGGATGACCTTTTCAACGTGTTCTTGAATTCATTTTGCTAGTGTTTTCTTGAGGATTTTTGCATGAGTGTCTATCAGGGATATTGGCCTGCAGTTTTCTTTTTTTGATGTGTCTGTTTCTGGTTTTGGAATCAGGGCAATACTGGCCTCATAGATTGAATTTGGAAGTATCCCTCCTCCTCTGTTTTTCAGAATAGTTTGAGTAGGATTTGTGTTAGTTCTTTAAATGTTTGGTAAAATTCAGCAGTGAAGCCATTGGGTCCTGGGCTTTTCTTTGCTGGGAGACTTTTTATTATGACTTTGATTTTATTACTTGTTGTCTATCTGTTCAGGTTTTGGATTTCTTCATGGTTTGATCTTGGTAGGTTGTATGTGTCTAGGAATTTGTCCATTTCTTCTAGGTTTTCCAATTTATTGGCATATAGTTGCTCATTAGAAGTCTCTAATAATCCTTTGAATTTCTGCAGTATCAGTTGTAATGTCTTTTTTATCAATTCAGCCACTCTGTGTCTTTTGATTGAAGAGTTTAGTTCATTTACATTCAGTGTTATTATTGATAAGTGAGGACTTACTCCTGCCATTCTGTTATTTGTTTTCTGGTTGTTTTGTGATATTCTTTTCTTTCCTTCCTTCCTGTCTTCCTTTTTGTGAAGGTGATTTTCTCTGGTGGTATGTTTTAACTTCTTGCTTCTTATTTTTTGTGTATCTGTTGTATGCTTTTTGGTTTGAGGTTACTTGAGGCTTGTGAGTAATATCTTATAGCCTGTTATTTTAAACTGATGACAACTTGACATTGATTGCAAAAATAAACAGAGAAAACTAATAAAAACTCTAGATTTCACTTCATCCCTCCACTTTTTAACTTTTTGTTATTTCTATTTATGTATTATTATACTATCTGTGTCTTAAAAAGTTGTTGTAGTTATTTTTCTTTATTTTATTTTATTATTATTATACTTTCAGTTTTAGCGTACATGTGCACAATGTGCAGGTTTGTTACATATGTATACATGTGCCATGTTGGTGTGCTGCACCCATTAACTCATCATTTACATTAGGTATATCTCCTAATGCTATCCCTCCCCCCTCCCGCCACCCTACAACAGACCCTGGTGTGTGATGTTCCCCTTCCTGTGTCCATGTGTTCTCATTATTCAGTTCCCACCTATGAGTGAGAACATGCGGTGTTTGGTTTTTTGTCCTTGCGATAGTTTGCTGAGAATGATGGTTTCCAGCTTCATCCATGTCCCTACAAAGGACATGAACTCATCCTTTTTTATGGCTGCATAGTATTCCATGGTGTATATGTGCCACATTTTCTTAATCCAGTCAATCATTGTTGGACATTTGGGTTGGTTATTTTTCATTGGTTTGTCTCAAGATATGAGTAGTTTTCACACTGCAGTCATAGTGTTAATAATATTCTTTGTTTTTCTGTGTACTTGCTATAACCAATGAGTTTTGTACCTTCAGATGATTTTTATTGCTCATCAATGTCCTTTTCTTTCAGATCAAAGAACTCCCTTTAGCATTTCTTATAGAACAGGACTGGTATGGACGAAATATCTCAGCTTTTGTTTGTCTGGAAACGTTTATTTCTCTTTCATGTTTGAAGAATATTTTCACTGGATATGTTATTCTAGGATAAGTTTTTTTGTTTTTTCTTTCAGCATTGTAAATATATCCTGTCACTCTCCTGGCCTGTAAGGTTTCCACTGAGAAGCCTGTTGCCAGACATATTGGAGCTCCATTGTGTGTTATTTGTTTCTCTTCTCCTGCTGCTTTTAGGATCCTTTCTTTATCCTTGACCTCAGGGAGTTTGATTATTAAATGTCTTGAGATAGTCTTATTTGAGATAAATCTTCTTGGTGTTCTATAATCTTCTCATGCTTGAATATTGATATCTTTCTCTAGGTTTGGGAAGTTCTCTATTATTATCACTTTGAATACACTTTCTACCCTTATCTCTCACTCTACCTCCTCTTTAAGGCCAAGAACTCTTAGATTTGCCCTTTTGAGGCTATTTTCTAGATTTTGTAGACACTTGTCATTCTTTTTTATTATTTTTTGTCTCCTCTAACCGTATTTTCAAATAGCCAAATTTTCAAGTGTCTTCTAGCTCACTGATTCTTTCTTCTGCATGATCATTTCTGCTGTTAAGATACTCTCATGCATTCTTCAATATGTCAATGCATTTTTCAACTCCAGAATTTCTACTTGATTATTTTTAATTCTTTCAACAGCTTTGTTAAATTTACCTGATATGATTCTGAATTCCTTCTCTGTGTTACCTTGAATTTTGTTGAGTTTCCTTGAAACAGCTATTTTGAATTCTCTGTCTGAAAAGGCACATATCTCTGTGTCTTCAGGATTGGTCCCTGGTGCCTTGTTATTTATTTTATTTAATTTTTTTGAGGCAGGGTCTCACTGTGTTGCCCAGGCTGGAGTGCAGTGGCATGATTTTGGCTCACTGCAGTCTCCACCTCCTGGACTCAAGTCATCCTCTCACGTCAGCCTCCCAAGTAGCTGGTAGCTGGTACTACAGGCACACACCACCACCCAGCTAATTTTTGTATTCTTCTAGTGACAGGGTTTCACCATGTTGCCCAGGCTGTTCTCAAACTCCTGAGCTCAAGTGACCTCCAGCCTCAGCCTCCCAAAGTGCTGGGATTACAGGAGTGAGCCACTGTACTTGTCCCTGGTGCCTTATTTAGTTCATTTGGTAAGGTCATGTTTTTCTGGATGGGCTTGATTCTTGTGGATGTTCGTCGGTGTCTGGACATTGAAAAGTTAGGTATTCTTTATAGTCTTTGCAGTGTGGGCTTATTTGTAGCCATCCTTCTTGCAAAGGCTTTCCAGGTATTTGAAGGGACTTGGGTATTGTAATCTAAGTTTTTGGTCACTACAGCTGTATCTATATTAGGGGACACCCCAAGCCCTATAATGCTGTGGTTCTTGCAGACTTGGAGATGTGTGCCACCTTGGTGGTCTTGGATAAGATCTGGAAGAATTCTCTGGAGCACCAGGCAGAGATTCTTGTTCTCTTCCCTTACTTTCTCCCGAACAACTGGAGTCTCTCTCTCTTTGTCCTGAGCTGCCTGGAGGTGGGGGAAGGGTGTCTCAAGCACCCCTGTGGTCACCATCACTGGGACTGCACTGGGTTAGACCTGAAGTTATCATGGCACTGTGTCTCGCCCAAGGCCCATGGTAACCACTGCCTGGCTACCGTCTATGTTTGCTCAAGGCCCTGGTCCTCTACAGTCAGCAGGTGGCAAAGCCACCCGAGCTTTTGTTCTTCCCTTCAGAGTGGCAAGGTCTCCCTGAGTTGGGGTGTGTCCAGAGATGCCATCTGGGAGCTAGGGCCTGGAGCCAAAAACTGTAGGAATCTACCTGTGGCTAAACTGGTACCCAAGCCACAAGACAAAGTCCTTCTCACACTTTCCTCCCCTTTCCACAAGCAGAGGAGTCTCTCCCCATGGCCACTACTGCCCCAGGGCCACAATGAGTATATCCTCATTACCTCCAGTGTTCATTCAAGGCCCAAGATCTCTTCAGTCAGCTTTTGGTGAATGCTGCCATGCCTGGGACTTTCCCTTCAGGGCACTGGACTCCCATGTGACCCAGAGAAGGTTCAACAATGCTGTCTAAGAGCCGAGTCCTGCAATCTGGGGCCCCAAGAGCCCACTTAGTACTATAGCCAACAGTGGCTGAGGTTGTACCTTGTTTTTTGGTTTTTATGAAGGCACTTTTTTGTGTGGATAGTTGCTTAATTAGGTGTTCCTGTGAGGAGGACAATCAGTGGAGACTTCTGTTCAGCCATCTTGCTCTACCTCCTGTGTATGAATTTCTCTGGCCATATACTTCAAGGTATTTTGGGATTCTTTCTGCTTTTCTGAATATCTGGAAACTTATAAACTTGAGGGGAAATGTATTTATCATTTAAAAAATATTTACTGTCTTCCTGCCATGTTAAGTGCTATGCAGAACTGGCCAGAATAGAAATTCCTATTCTACTGACTTTCTAGAGTAGAAAATTGGACAGAGTCCCTTACAGTATATGGTAAATGTGACATGAATGATGAAAATGCTCTAGTATGGAGAGGTATCACTACTGAATAATGGTCAGAGGACATGAAGTATGGCCTGGGCCTTGCGGGATGGGTAGAATTTTGATAGCTGATAACATTCTGGGCAGATATCAGGAAGTTTTAAAACCAAATTAATTTGAGCATAAAGTTTATATTGGAAAGATAAAGCTATATCTTGGCTTTGAATGCCATACTGAGAAGTCCAGTCATTTAACAGATAACAAACTTCAATCACGTTATTGGTAATTATTTTTTCAGCTATCCATTTAATCTCCCAAATGTAGTTTTATAAAAACTGTTTGGTATTTTTATGATATGTTTCTCTCTGAAATTGATATATGCATTTGTGTGTCTATTACCTTTCTTTGAAGCATTAATAAAACTTATAAACTATGTCAAATCATTCAAAAGGTATTTGCTAGATGGCCAAAAAGGTCATCTCCACCTTTTATCATTTTTCTAGATAGAGAATTTTAGGGAGGGAGAAACAGTTACTTTTTTCCACTGAAAACTGCCTGTTAGCCTCCCTTCATGAATGCTGTCTGACCTGCTTAGAAAAGAATTTGACAAGACACAGTAATGAAAGAGCTCAAAGTTACATTATTTTGTATGAAGAAGGCAAACAGTATATTTCAAATACTTTCCATGCTTTATTAAAATTATGAACTTTTGAAGGAACCCTAAATTTATAATAGACATAGCAAATGTTAATTAATTGTTTCAGTACTTGTTTTTTAATATGGCTAAATAATTTAAAGAAAAAAACATGGTATTTCACATATAATATATAAACAAATTGTTTAGTTCATATTAAAAGTATGATAAATTTGTGCTAACAAGTCAAGAAACTTTAAGGCAGCTTAGTAATGGAAAATAGATGTAATGATGCTTCCAGGTAACCTCTTAAAAACCGAAGTCTTATCTTGTCACTGTCATGTATAGGCGTCACACATTAACCTCAAAATAAACCATGATTAAGGGCTTCTAGGATCACTTTGATCTTGCTCTTTCAGCCTGATCCAGTGCTATGCAGACCCTTAATCTCCCTTTCCCTGTAATCACACTGGACTTTTTCAGTCCCTTCAAATAATGTACTCACTTACGCCTGGAGGCCTTTATGTGTCCTGTCCCTGTCTCTTTGCCTGGAATATTCTAGTCTCTCCCTTTGGTTGACTGACTTCTATATATTTTGTTTCATCTCATTTTAAATAATCAGTTAATCAGAATCTACATGCTCCCCTCTCAGAGCACCTCATACTTTGACAGCAGTTTCCACCTCATTTTTATTTATGTTTGTTTTCCTCATTAAGCTAAATTCCTTGACAGGAATAGTGTCTACTGGTACAGATTATTTATAAAGTATGCATATTCTAAATTTCAATAGATGTTGTGAAATTACCTTTAAATAGATTATATCACTTTTTGCTGTGTATAGGAGGGCCTGTTTTCCCAGTCTTACCTCTTTACATGATATCAGTTTTGAAAAAAGCTTCTTATTTTTAAAATCTGTAACTGTTTTTAGCTAGCTCAAATATCTTTTTAGACATTTATTGGCCAATTGTATTGTTTTCTATATTCCCATTTTTCTGTTGATTTGTAAGAGCTCATCACATATTAAGGATAATGAGTCTGTCATATAAATTACAAATATTTTTTCGCAATTTTGTCTGTGTGCTAGATGGCTTCTCCACCTTGAGTTTTGTATCCCTTAAAACCCTGCTCTACTCTATGCCCCAGAATGTTCTTCTAAATATCCTGCTCACTTCTCTTATGCTTTCCAGGCTGTGAACATGCTATTTCACCTGACTAAAACAGTGGTTTCAACTTCTTAAAAATTTCATGAATATTATAGAATATTGTGATTCCTTAGGAACTACTGGTTCTAAAGAGTCTTGTCTTTAACCCTTTTGTGCCTTTTATACTCAGAATTGCTTATTTAATTATCCATTACTGGACTGAAATTTTAAGACTGACAATTCCTTGTCTTCTCTCCCCACCCTCCAGTATGGATTACGGGGGCCTTACACCTAGCACAGTACTGGCAAATAGTATGCTGTTTTGTTTGTTTGCTTTTAAGTTATTCTATTTTTAAATTTTAATCTATTTATTTATTTATTTATTTAGAGACCAGGTTATGACACTGGCTAATGTTTGTATTTTTGGTAGAGACAGGGTTTCACTGTATTGCCAAAACTGGTCTTAAACTCTGGGACTCAAGTGATCCACCTGCCTCAGCCTCCCAAAGTGCTGGGATTACAGGCCTGAGCCACTGCGCCCGCCAGTAGATAGTGTGCTCCTCATAAGCAAGTATGGAGTTAATCAATCATGACTGCTCTAGAGTACTCTTCTATTGGAAAGGAGCTGGCACTTTGTGACATTTGTAGCCTTTTCTGCTTCCTCTGGTTTTTCACTGTATTTTACATAATGAGATAATTGATCTTGGTGAGTAAGGCAGAGGAACATATCCCTATTCTTTTAGGACCATAAAGTTTGTCTGATCTTTTGTGGACTTTTAAATAGTGCTTATTCTTTTTTGTGTACCAAGTAATGAAGTGATGAGAGAGTGAATCTAGAAAGTAAGGAAAAGTTCAGGGTATAGAAATAGCTATTCAGTGACTTTGTATTTTTACTTGTGTTCTTAAGAACCTTTATTCATGTAATGCAAAGTAATTTGTGTTGAAGTTGAACTTGTGAGAAAATATATAGTACCTAATGCATTCTCATTTGGAATATGTGATCTGTAGAAATGGAAATATTTTTATTTATTTTACTGTTTTTATAGGAGGTTCGTAAAGTGAATGAAAGCATCAAGTATAATCACCCATTGAGAAAATGTGTTGATACAATACTTAAAAAGGTAATGAAATCATCTTGTCTGTTTCCTTTTGAAATATAACTTATATAATATTATACCAAAAGTACCAGAAAAGTATGAAAACAGCCTATAGCTGAGGTCTTCTAAATTCATTTTCATAGAAATATCAACCCAACACCATTTGTACTTTGAATTTTTTTAATTACTGCAAGTTTAACACTAATTATTGGCAGTATTTTCTATTGAAATATGGAGATAGAGGTTGAGTAATATATAAGGATTGTCATGACAATGACGGAAATAAACCTTTAAAATGTCATTGTATATGTTCACTAAAGGCATATCTCCTATGAGAAAATAAACCAAGGCCTCAGTAATATCTTACAATCAGCTGTCTACATGTTATTTTACAAATATATTTCATTAATATATTCATGACATATATCATAAAATGAGTGATGTTAACATAGACATTTAATAAACTATACTATATTTAACTATATTTATATTTATATATTTACTATATTTATAATAAACTTAACTATATTTAATAAAGTTAAGGTTTTGATGCATTGGTATTGAATTAGGGGTATTCATATACTTCCAAAAATGGTTATTTGCAGTTCCCCAATTGTCTTTTAAACCCACAGAACCATGGAAACATTTATTTTCCTAGATTTTAAATCTGTTATACTGATTCTTGTGTAGTGTTCTGTTTGGCTAAGATAATACTCATGGAATCACTTTTCTAACTATTTATCTCACATTTGCTACTTTTTGAGAACTACTAAGAGAGGTTAACTAAGTTGCCCAAGTTCATATAGGTAATAAGTGAGTAGTAGTATGGAAGATGACTTTAAATGCATGTATTTATTCCTCTGTGCTATGCCTTTCAAAAATTCCGCATCTTGGATTTGTCATGATTTTGCTTCATTCTTTAGCTAGAAAAATAATTTATCCTACTTAGAATAATCTTCTCAAATACTAGTTGCTTCCTGCTGGTAAGCTCCCCTGCCTATAGCCATCTATACCTATCTGGTATATATGAACACAAAGATTAATATTATAAAGGTGAGAAGAAACTCAGTACATCTTTTAAGACATTTTCAAGAAAATATCAGCAAATGAAGTCTAACTAGAGATGACAATAAAGTAGGAAGATGTTTTTGAGAAAATTAGAACTGCTCAAGAATGAAAGATTTTTAATAAAAATAAATTTTTATCTTTTTACAATTAAGATTTTTAAAAATCTACTTTTTTTTTTTTTAGTGCCCTACAGAGTATCAGGAAAAAATGGGTAGGAACATGGATGATTATGAAGATTTTGATGAAAAGCATAATATCTATCCAAGTGAAAAAAGTCTGGTAAAACTGCATAAACAGGTAACTTTGTTAATTATAAGTATTTTACTTAATGATGATTTTAATTAGACTTCTAATCATTGCTCATAAAAAAAGGAATTTTTAGTGAATGTGTATTTAAAACTTCCTTTAATCCCATCCTTATCATTCTTTGAAATATTTTATCTCTGTGTATACCAGCAGGGGTATTATTGGCATTTGGGGAGGGAGAATTCTTCACTGAGCATAACTGTTACATTATATAAAACTGTTACATCATTTTGGAACATTAATATTCTCAGCCTGACCCAGTAAATGCCCTAGCACTTTCCCATTGTTATGACAATCCAAACATGCTCCCTAGTGGAGAGTTGAACCACTGTTGGATCAGAACACTGCCAGGTCTACCCCCATTCTCTTTTTTAGGTGATTTATTCAGTTCAGAGACACCGTCGAACTCAAGTACAATGGCAGATTCTTTTGGAACAAGCATTTTATCTAGAAGATGTAGCAAAAAATGAAACTAGTGCTACTCATCAGTTTGTTCACACCTTTCAATCGCCAGAGCCAGAAAATCGATTTATCCAATATTTTTATAATCCTACATTTGGTATGTAATTTGACATAAATTTCAAACTTTAATGATGAAAAGTTTTCTGTAGAAAGAAGTTATGTATTTTCACCAATGCAAAGTTGAATTTTATTTGTATTATTTGATTTATACCATGTGATATTAAGTATCTGGTAACATTTCCCCAAAATAACTGTTTTACTTATCATATAACATATAATCCATCAGTTTCCACTGTTACTTCACAAATAATAAAAATTCTATTAAAAAAACATGTATACATCAAGCATATTTGTATAATGCATAATATATACAATTATGCATTGCTTAATGACTGGAATTACTCTGAGAAATGTATTGTTAGGCAATTTCATCACTGCATGAGCATCATAGGGTATGTACTAAACCTAGATGGTATAGTACAGGTAGGCAATATGGTATGGCTTATTACTCCTAGGCTACAAACCTATACAGCATGTTACTGTACTGAATAGTGTAGGCAGTTGTAACACAGTGGTTTTTGTGTATATAAACATAGAAAAGATAATAGTAAAAATGCAGTATTGTAATTTTATGGGATCACCATTGTATATGCAGTCCATCATTGACTGGAATGTTGTTATGTGACACATGACTGTACTTAAAATAGTTAGAATTTTAAGTAATTTTACATCACAAGCTTGGGTCTCTTCTTCAGTCTTGACATACTACTGAAATATTTGCTTAAGTAGTCCTCTTTGATTATTAACATTTATTAGTCTTATTATAAAACCTATACTCTGTAGTTATCATTTTTCTCCTTTTTGCTAATTTATGGCAGTCCCTTCAAGTATTGTCAAATTTAGTGTGAAGAAACTTAAAGCAAGTACCAAAGTGTCATAGTATTAAAACTTCTATTTACCTTATTTATTTTTAAAAAATTGTTATATTCACTTGATTCTCCTTTGCATGTTTGGTTTTGAGTATGAAGACTTAATGGCTATAACAAATATCTCAGAAAACTCCTTTAACAAAAATCCTTCCTAATTAAACGAAGGAATGATGTGTTATCTGTTTTCATTCATTCAACAAATATTTGGGTACATTAGTGCTATGTATTATTGGGTGCTGGGTAGCTTGGTATATATCAGTTTAAAAAGACAGAAATTCCTGCCCTTTTGGAGTGAGAAAAACAGACAATAAACATATAAAGGCATAAAGATTCTGAATAGGCAGTTGATTATAGAAATTGAAATTCAAGGGAGGAGTCTGAATTGTAGATATGAATTAGGGTACCATCAATGTGTAGGGAACCATGGGGTCAGAATAAAATCAATAAAGAAGTAATTGAGATAGAGAAAAGAGAAAAGTCTGAGGACCAAGCCTGAGGCACTCCAGAATTTAGAGATTAGGTGGATGAGAAGTAACTAGCAGAAAAGACTAGAAAAGGAGGGGCCAGTGAGATAGGAAAATTAGGACAATGAAGTGTTTTGAGGAAAATAGTATATAAAGTACCTTTTCAAATGTTGCACATAGATTAAGGATCATAAATATTAAGACCTGACCATTGGATTTTAGAGAAGTGAGGGGAGAGGATAAAAAAGTCTGACTGTAATTTAAAAGAAATAAGAAGAGGAGCAATTGGAGACAGACTAGAAAACTCTAAAAATGTTTTCCTTATAAAAGGGAACAGAGAAAAGGGGTAGTAGCTGAAAAAGGATTGGGGGCATAGTCAAGAGAAATTATCACATGTAATTAGTAAATGATATAATAGAATTTGAGGCCAGGCACGGTGGCTCACGCCTGTAATCCCAGCACTTTGGGAGGCCGAGGCGGGCAGATCACAAGGTCAAGAGATTGAGACCATCCTGGCCAACATGGTGAAACCCCGTCTCTACTAAAAATACAAAAATTAGCTGGGCGTGGTGGTGCGTGCCTGTAGTCCCAGCTACTCGGGAGGCTGAGGCAGGAGAATCACTTGAACAGGAGGCGGAGGTTGCAGTGAGCCGAGATTGCGCCACTGCACTCCAGCCTACCTGTAGTCCCAGCTACTCGGGAGGCTGAGGCAGGAGAATCACTTGAACCCAGGAGGCGGAGGTTGCAGTGAGCCGAGATTGCGCCACTGCACTCCAGCCTACCTGTAGTCCCAGCTACTTGGGAGACTGAGGCAGGAGAATCGCTTGGACCCGGGAGGCAGAGGTTGCAGTGAGCCAAGATTGCACCACTACACTCCAGCCCGGGGACAGAATGAGACTCCGTCAAAAAAAAAAAAGAAATAAAGAGAGAGAGAGATGAAAGAAAAGAAAGACAAAAAGAAAGAGAGAAAGAAAGAAAGAGAAAGAAAAGAAAAAATTCATAGAATTTGATAAGACAATAGAGAATTTCTAAGACAATGTTCATGACTAGTAGAGATGAGATGGTGGGAAATAGTGAACAATGAAGAGAATGGTGGAGGTAAGGCACAGATGTAACTAGCTGAGAAGGTGTAGTGTTAGAAACTTGGGAAAATTCTCCTCTGATCGCTTCTGTTTTCTCAATGAAATGTGGAGAGTAAGTATAGGAGAGGAGATTTTAGAGATTTGAGGAGGGAAGAGAAGGTGCAAAATAGTTGCCTAGGAGAGTGGCATGGGAGAAGATTGGGGAATTATAGTAGGCTAGTGAGGCAGTACTGAGGAACCACTTGAAGCTAGTGATTAAGAATTTAAAGTGAGGCCAGTCAACAAGGTGGGGTGTCTTTCTCCTGCAATGTGCAGCTGTGTGGATGCAGGCTGAGAGTAGCCAGGGAGTTGGATTTAAACAGGTGTGATTTAGCTTAGCAGGTACAGTGGAGCAAAATGGGGCAAAGTAAGTGGGATACTGTCCTCAAAGACTGGAATCTGAGCTGCATGAGGAAGGAAGGGTATCAAAGTGTTAAATAACAGTAAAAATGTGATAGAATAAATTGATTTTTCGTCCAGGTATGGTCAGTTAGTGGAGTTGAAATACTGTACTAGATGAAGGTATTGTTTGAAGACAAGGATGCTGGAATGTGATTATATGGAAGGGCTGGAGATATTGATAATAAAAGGTTTAGGCATCACTATAGCAACAAGTAATTGAGGTAGGGTGGAGGGAAAGTTCATTAGAGGAGAGGAGGTCAAAGAAATGAGAGATAAGGGTATTGAAAGGGGAATCATTTATGTGGATATTGAAATCACTAGGAATTATGAGAGGAAAGTTGTAAAGAATTACAGTGAACCAGAAGCTAACTATTCAGTAAATGAACTAAAAATATAGCTTTTTAATTTATTGAGCTTTCTTTTTTAAATTTTTATTTATACCTAAATTCAGACTTAAAACCAAAATAGTGCTGGGAGTGGTGGCTCACACCTGTAACCCCAACACTTTGTGAGGCCGAGGTAGGTGGATCATGAGGTCAGGAGATCGAGACCATCCTGGCTAACACGGTGAAACCCTGTCTCTACTAAAAATACAAAAAATTAGCTGGGCATGGTGGCACGTATCTAATAAAAATACAGAAAATTAGCTAGGAGTGGTGGCACACGCCTGTAATTCCAGTTACTCGGGAGGCTGAGGCAGGAGAATCACTTAAACCCCGGAGGCAGAGGTTGCAGTGAGCCGAGGTCACGCCACTGCACTCCAGCCTGGGCGACAGAGCGAGACTCCGTCTCAAAAAAAAAAAACAAAAAACCAAAACAGTACAAAATATTCCCATATACCCTTCAGCCAGGCTCTCCAATGTTAATATTTTGCCATATTGATTTGCTTTTTCTGTATGTATTTTTTTATTACTATTTTAGAGTTGTATCCAGACATGATGCCTCCTTGTTCCTAAATGTTTCCGTGTATATTTTCTAAAAATAAAGATATTTTCTTACATAGCCAAATACAGCCATCAAAATAAAAAAATTAATATTTATACTCTACCATTATTTACAGACCTTATTCAGATTTTGCTATAATTATCCCAATAATATTTTTTGTAAAAAATCCCAGATCATGCATCGCATTCAGTTGTTATGTCTCCTTAGTTTCCTCTAATCTGACACAGTTTCTCAGTCTTTGTGTTTTATGATATATCAGAAATGTTTTGGGGAGTATAGGCCAGTTTTTTGTTGAATGTCCCTGAATTTGACTTTGATGTTTCTTTAAAATTAGACGCAAGTTCTGCATTTTTCATAGGAATACCACAGCAGCAATGTCACATTCCTATCAGTACATCATAGCAGGAGGCACACGATGTCAGTTTGTCCCATCATGGGTGTCATTTGGTTAGGTTAGTATCTGCCTGGTTTCTCCACTGTAAAATTGTTGTTTTTCTCTTTGTAATTAAGTATCTTATTGGGAGCTATTTTGAAACAATGTAAATATCCCATTACTCTTTTATAGTTTTCCTAATCATTTTTTTCTTTTGTCTTCTAGAATGGTACTGGGAATGTCTTTTGCGACCATGGTTTTACAAGATACTTGCTGTGGTTCTGTCCATCTTCTCTGTGATTGTTGTGTGGTCAGAGTGCACATTCTTTAGCACTACTCCTGTCTTATCCCTCTTTGCGGTCTTCATACAGCTGGCAGAAAAAACATATAATTATATTTATATCGAGGTCAGTTTATTTTATGTCTGTCATAAATAGATGTCACTTCATAGTATAATCCTTAACTGTTTTCTCCATGTATTTCTTCTAGTAAAAATGAAAGCAGTGAGGTTTTCTGCAGTGTTGTTATTCAGACTTCCAGAAATGTGCTTCATTATTTTACCCACACTATAGAAATTAATAACTGTATTTGAAGAGAGATGAAAAGTTGCAAGATAGTGCAGAAATCTGAGATTTTTTTTTCTTTCTGTTTTTTTGGAGGCAGAATCTTGCTCTGTCACCCAGGCTGGAGTGTGGTGGCATCAACATGGCTCACTGCAGCCTCAACTTCCCGGGCTCAAGAAATTCTCTCACCTTCACCTTAGCCTCCCAAGTAGCTGGGCCTACAGCCATGCACCACCATCCCCTGCTAATTTTTGTATTTTTTGTAGAGTCAGGATTTTGCCATGTTGCCCAGGCCGGTCTGGAACTCTTGCACTCAAGTGATCGTCCTGCTTCAGGAGGATCCATCACACTTGGCCCTGGGAATACTTTGATTATATTTATGCCAGTAAAGCTACATAACTTATAGGCCTCATGTGAAGAGTTGCCAAGGGAATGGGAAAAGAGGCTCACATTAGAAGGTAGATTCGAAACTTTTGGATCTAGGATGTTAAACAGTTTGAAGTGTTGGGTTTTTTTCATAATCTTAGTGGGTGATTAAAAAATTCTCTATTACTGTATTTCAATTTTAGAGCATCAATAAATGTTAGCTAGAAATGAAGGCCAGGCTGGGCGTGGTGGCTCACACCTGTAATCCCAGCTCTTTGGGAGGCGAAGGCGAATGGATCATGAGGTCAGGAGTTTGAGACCAGCCTGGCAAACATGGTGAAACCCCGTCTTACTAAAAATACAAAAATTAGCCGGGCGTGGTGGCACATGCCTGTAATCCCAGCTACTCAGTTGGCTGAGGCAGGAGAATCACTTGAACCCAGGAGGTGGAGGTTGCAGTGAGCCAAGATCGCGCCACTGCACTCCAGCCTGGGTGACAGGGCGAGACTCCATCTCAAAAAAACAAAAGAAAAAGAAATGAAGGATAATGCCTGTAATTGTTAAGTGCCAAAGTCTGTTTGTTTTAAACAAACTGCTTTGTTTTTGTTTTTTTCCAGATTGCCTGCTTCCTTTCCATCTTCTTCCTAAGTATCTGTGTTTATTCTACTGTGTTCAGGATTCGTGTATTTAACTATTATTATTTGGCCTCACATCACCAGACTGATGCTTATAGCCTTCTTTTCAGTGGCATGTAAGTAGGATTATGTTTAGAAACAAGAGAAATGTCATCATTGAGTGTATTCTTATGGATCTTTTATTTTTTGTTGTTTACAGGTGTTCCACTAACATCTATATTTCTATCAGCTAATTGATTAGTTTTAAATATTAAATTGATGTTTGTTGATTGCCAGCTACCTCCTGCTTGAGGTTTAAGGTTAAAATAGGTGTGCTAGGTTAGGCTAGAAGGCAGAAGAAGCATACTTAGTGAGCCCGGATTTACCAACCAGAGATTAGCAAGCAGTAGAAACAATGGACAGTTTAGAGACTAAGTCAGACCTAGATGGTGTTCTAAGATTCAGCGGTCTCTCACTGAGTTGAGGAGGACTGAGAAAACCAACAAGAACAATTTTTCCTGAGGAATTCAGAGAGGATTTAGAGAGATGTCTTCAAGTTGGGCAAGATTGTACAATCTATTACCTGTTCTTATTGTTAAATGAGTCCTATTAGGTATTTATAAAGGATGAACTTAGATAATTTTATAGAGGAGTTGACATCCAAAGTATTTTTAAGCATCTTTTTTGTTGTTTTCCAAATAATTATGGACTCATGGGAAGTTGCAAATGTAGCACAAAAAGTCCTATGTAACCTTCACGCTACCCCCAGTGATATCAAAACCAGGAAATGAGAGTAAAACATTACTATTAACTACAAACTACAGACTTTATTTAGTTCTCACCATTTTTTATCCTTCATTCGTGTGTGTGTGTGTGTGTGTGTGTGTGTGTGTGTAGATTCCTATAGCCACCAACACAATCAGGATTCAGAACAGTTCTATCACCACAAAAGAATTATCTCATAATATTTTTTTTTAATTCATACCCACACTTTATTCTCCCCAGCCCCAATTATCCAAGTGTGTGGGTTTGTAAGGCATTCTTTTTATTTGGACAGAATTGAACAACTTTATATCTGTGCTTGTCAGAATGACATATGTTGATACAACTTCAGTTCTTTTATGTACTGAATACAATTCACCTTGAGGATGTTACTGTCCTTGTCATGCTGTGAGATGGATTTTACGGATGGCTTAGTTGTAGGAGATGATACAAAGGCACTCCACAACTTGTGGGGATAAAGCAATGGCAGAAACCATAAAAGCAAGGAGCTTGAGGCTGTAGTCACGTAGGCATTGATGTGGCAATTTTCAGAATATCTCCCAAGTAAGTGAGGGCAGGTCACATTAAGAATTCAATATATATATAAAGCAAATAGATGAAAATTTTAGCTATAATTATCTGAAATGTTTTTAATACATCTCAGTATACTATAAAATGTATTTTGCTGCTTTACTTTTTATATACATATTTTTAAATGTTTGTTGCAGGCTATTTTGCCGTTTGACACCTCCTTTATGTCTTAATTTCTTGGGTTTGACCCATATGGATTCATCTATCTCTCACAAGAATACTCAACCAACTGCTTATACATCTGTAAGTACAGTCAGAAAATAGAATTCCTTAGGTTCACTATCTATATGAGGTGCTGTTATTGTGAAATTTCTTTTAATGCCAGCAGAAAAGTTCTATAGTGTTATTGGTAAAATTTTCTCTTAAAGATTGTATACGTATTACTATTGACTAGATAAAAGTGATTTTCCTTCTTTTATGATAAAAATGTTTTTTTTGGTTCGTATATGTTGTCTAGCTGACCAGTATCAAAAGAACTGACCTATACTAATATTAACTTTATATTTGTAGTCAATGTATGTGATAATTTTGAGTAATAATTATATTAATTTTCTTTAAGAGAAAACCTCAATAAAAAGCAGATTTTAAAAAATAAGTCCATTTACTGCTTTTTTTCTACTTTTTAAAAAGTTCAAATGGATTGATATAACTGGTTATAGGCAAATTTTCTAATGATGGAAAGGAATGGAAATTATAGAGCTATTCCAATTTAACTTACTTTTTTCTTGCTCTTCAGATTATGGGTTCCATGAAAGTTTTATCCTTTATTGCAGATGGATTCTATATATATTATCCTATGTTGGTGGTAATTCTCTGCATTGCTACTTATTTTAGGTAAGAAACTTAACATTGTTTTTTCTTTTGCTCTTAAATCTGGATATCCTTTCTCTTTAAAGCTCTTTTAAATATTTACTGATTGAGTTTCAGTTTGTTTCATTGTAGCTTTGGAGAAGCTGGGGATAGTTTGAAGGGACTACTTGAGTGATCAGGTGCGAGTCTCCCTCTAAAAAATTTAAAGAAAAAAGAGGTAGAGTTATTATTCTATTATAATAAGTAATACTATTTTAACATTATTCTATTTAGGCTAAAAAATGATAGGATTAATTACAGAATGTTAACTCTAAGTCCTGGCCTTTGACACTGACAGCTATCGTAGCCTGCAAAACACCCTTATGTCCAGCTTTTTTCTAATGACATAAATTAGCCTTAGAGCTTTCCAATAATTATTGCTGGGTGTCTAAATGCTTCAGACCATGGCCAGCACAAAGGGTCAGGTGAGGACCGATTGTAATCAAGCTGTACATTAAGATTAGAGGACAAATTTTCTCCTGTGTCATAAAGTACATGGCATGCTGTTTTCATGGAATTAGAATGAATGGTAGAATCTAGGCAGGAGTGAGATTCAAAAGGGGTTCAAGGATAGGTGTACTTGGCTTCTCGCATCTGTCTTTCCTTTTTACATGTCAGGCCTCCTCATCCTGTACTCTGCCCTCTTTCATTGCTGAAGTGCTCCATAACATACCCAAAATACCACTTTTTCAAAAATACTTAAAAATGTTCATTGCTTACTCTTCTGAGAAAAATAAATTTTATCTACCCACTTTATTTAAATCTTCCAATACCATTTTATAGTTGTTACAGATAATATCTACTAACATTACAGTAATGAGTAAACAGATATTGTTTAAAATACATTCTCTATTGAATTTTTGAAAATATATTTTACTTTCTTATAAGTAAAATAACTAAAAGATTATAACTTCAAATTGTAGCAGGATGAGCCGCAGACAAGAACCCCTCAGACACCGAGTTATAGAAGGAAAGGGCTTTATTCAGCTGGGAGCATCAGCGGACTCACATGTCCAAAAACCGAGATCCCCGAGTGAGCAATTCCTGTCCCTTTTAAGGGCTTACAACTCTAAGGGGGTCCTCGTGAGAGGGTCTTGATAGATTGAGCAAGCAGGGGGTACGTGACTGGGGGCTGTATGCACCGGTAATTAGATCGGAACAGAACAGGACAGGGATTTTCACGATGCTTTTCCATACAATGTCTGAAATTTATAGATAACACAAGCAGTTACGTCAGGGGTTGATTTTTAACTACCAGGCCCAGGGCGCGGTGCTGGGTTATCTGCCTGTGGATTCCATTTCTGCCTTTTAGTTTTTACTTCTTTCTTTGGAGGCAGAAATAGGGCATAAGACAATATGAGGGGTGTTCTCCTCCCTTAAAATAATACTTTTAATATGAACTGATAGCAAATCTGATATTTTTAGTGTTTTCTTTAGGTGGAGACAGTAACAGATCTACAGTGTGAAAATGATATATTAAAAGAAGAGACTAGTCATACTTTGTGTGCCTAAAACTATGTTTTTATTATGTGCTTAATCATTTGAAAAGTTAATAAAGTGGAACATTAAGAACTTGTAATGTATAAATGATTTTTTTAATGTTACAGTTATGCTGGCAAGATTAGCATTTCTTCTTACCTTATTAGATGGTTATATAGATCAAGTGATATGGGGCAGAATAGTGCTCTGTCAACTATAAAATCTTAGCTATAAGGAATCACTATGTCCGAAAGCAAAATTGTTAAACTTAAGATAATCATTAAAAGTGTCTTTCTAGAGTTAATCAGGATAAACTTTGAGTGCCATTTTATCTTTAAGGAAAAAAAAAAGGTTGTATTCCTTAATTTTCGGATTAACTCACAAAATAGATCTTCTGTTATAGAAACACCTGAAGCAATGCCTTACTGACATTTCAATGATAGGTTAACTTGATAAGTTCATTTTCATTTGAAATGCTGCCATAATTAGTCTAATTCCCACACTATTAGCAACACAGCCACACCCAGAGTTAATATTCAGACCTACCTGCCTAGAGAGCATAAGTTGTTTCCTGATACTTCAGACAAAGAGAAAACTTTCCCAGAGACAGTGATCTAATTCTGAGCTTCTCATCCCGGAGTATAGTACTCCCAAAAGGATATGAAGATGGTAAGGAAATGTTTGAAGTCAGAGAATTAACATGATCATCTACAAAACCCCAATTTTACCCAATGGTAATGCATAAAAAACATTTTTATATGAATGAAACAAGTAGATATATTATGGATTAGCTAGATATTTACACATTTTTACTGCAAAATGGAATGGAGATCTTCACTTTTTCTAAATTGCTTTCCTGTTTTCCCTTCGTCTCTCTCTCTCCTTCACCACTTTCTCCTCCTCTTCTTCCCTCTCTGTGTAGAAGTACATCATTGAAAAAGTTTGAGAACTAATATAATAAAAAGAGCTGCTTGGTTTTTATTTTCTCTGGGATTTAAATTCTAGGTCTGTCATTTATTAAGGGATCTTTAGCAAAGTATTTAACCCCTTAGGCCTGTTTTCTTATCTGTAAAGTGATATTTATCTCTTAGAGTGATAGTTAAAATTAAATAAGAAGGCATCTGTAAATTATCTGATGTATAGTTGGATCTTAAGAAATATTAATCCTGCTTATTCACCTATCATTTCCTTCCTTGTGTTCCATATTTTCAGTATTCTTGTCTTGTACAACAATCAAATTTAAAGTAAATAGCAAATAAGATATAAGGTAGTAGTCTTCAGATAAGATATAGTAATCAATTTGTAGTGTATAAAAGCTATTTAAATAGTTAACTAGATCAGAGGAAAAAAATTGCTCTTACATTATTACAGTTATCATTTTAGCATCTTGGTATAATTGTTTTCTGAAGGTATGCTGATAACTTGACTTAATTGACATCTATAAGAAACCTGAATATAGTGCATACCCTAATCAGTGAAGTACAGGGCATACACTTCTTAGAAAGGGAGATAAGTGGTACTTCCTGAAGCATGTCAGATGTGACAGTAGATAACTATATGATAACAGATAATGAAGCATAGTCTTCTTTTGGAGTGACAATGCTAAAGAACAATTCATCTAAATATTTACAATGTGAAATAATGTTTGTCTTTTTAAAAAATCTGCTTTTATTAGTTTGGGAACCCGTTGTTTGAATCTGCTCGGTTTCCAGCAGTTTATGGGAGATGATGATATGACATCAGACTTAGTTAATGAAGGAAAAGAATTAATCAGAAAAGGTAAGATTTGTCTTTTAAAATAAATGAAGGGAAAATACTAAGTGCTAAGACTCAAAATACAAAATTAATATTTGTATAGTTTGTGAATAATTTTTAATCTATTCTAAGAAATTATGAATTAATGCACATTTTTAGCTAAAAATGTACAATAGCCTTTCTAGCAAAAATAATTTGAAAACATGAATAATTGTTTTATCGGTCTTTAAGAAATTCTGAAGCTTAAATTATTAGTATGTCTGCAGCGAGATAACACCCTTGTATGGTCTTGGAATCATTTTCATGTTTACCTTGAAACATATTTGCCAAGTTCTGTACAACTATAAAACTCATTAATTTAAAGAATCATCAGTTTGATACTGCATGGGAAATCATTCAAACAAAGGCTACTTTTTTAGAACGTGATCATTAACAGCCTGTTAGAATACATGGCACTCTAGTAGAATCAAATCACAAAACTGAGTGTATTAAATTTACTGATGTTCAAAGTGATGATAGCATGGAGTGAAAAAAACTTGACTTTTGGGACATTGGTTCTTAGACATTCTCCCTACTTGAGTCTGGGGCTTTTGTGTGATTATGAGTTGAATGTAAGACAAAATGTATTGCAGCTCCAAAATAAGCTAGTGTAGCCTTCACGTGCTCTCCTATTAGACCTCATATGGCATAGCACATCCAGTCCTGGGTAAGATTTTTAAGAATAAGACTGATAAATTAGAAGGTATTTAGAGAAGGACAGCTAGAATTGTGAGTCTGTAGGGCATATCCTGGGGGAAAAAAAGTGAAAAAAGTGAAAACATCTTGTCTGTAACCTAAAGAGAGTAACAAGGAAAGCGACTCATACAGAAAGAAAAGAAGTATGAACTTAACTTAGAAGACAGGAATAAAAGAATAGAATTTACAGAGAAACAAATTTCAGGTCATTGTGAGAAAGAAATCTTTCTTCCCTAAAGTTATTTAAGCGGAGACTACAGGGCCATCTGCAACAAAAATAGAGAAGGCATTCACTACTGAGTAAGGTAACCTCTCAAATTCTTTCCAGCAATAACCTATAACATTTGATTTTGTGATAATTTAAAAGAAATACCGGTCATTGCCTGCTATCTTTACTTTAGTTGCACTATGTCTGATTAAACCATGTTATGCCATATTTGAGATCATTTTTCTGTCTTTAGAGAAGAGAAAAAGGCAAAGGCAAGAAGAAGGTGAAAATCGAAGAAGAGTAAGTACAGTATTAATTTCTGTAATCTGAAGATTATTTGAAATTTAATTTCTTAAGAATCCTACTAATTTGGAATAATTAGCTAAAGACAGAAAAAAACAGTGGAAAAATGTTATAAGATATATTTTTAAAGAAAGGGAATTTTAATACTTTCAGGTATATACGCTAAGTATCCTGACAGACCTGTTCTAAAAGTCATTAGTAATAAATTGCTTTGTGTTTAGCATTGAGCAGCTTCTTGCCTAAAGTAGGTGCTCCATGAATATTTGTCGAATGAATAAATACATAAATTTGTGTATTCTTGCTATTAAAGTGGTTTTGATTGCTTTAAAATTGTTTCTCTTTTTTTGGTGCTGTGACATTAATTTTATTCCTCCTTAATTTTTCTTTAAGCCTCCATTTTCTGAGGCAAACTACCCTCCTGAAGAAAATGAAAAGGCAAAAAATGAGTAAAATCTAATTATAATTACCACACTTTTTTTTAACAAATGGGTGTATATACTGGCAAAGTAAAAACTAACAGGAAACTTAATAGTTGTCTTTGTGTATCTTCATATATGTGTATCTTCTTTATTTTAGAATGCAGAACTAGAACCAAAGAGTAGAAGTTACTAGAAATAGATTTCTCTTCTCTATGAGAATTTCTAAATTACACAATTTACCAGAATTGCAATAGGCTTCTCGGACATAGGAAATTACATGCTATCTAGTCAGAGAGCCAAAAAGCATCTGGCAAGGATGTTTTAGAATGAGACCCTGCACTGCATGGAAAGTTGCATTAGGTGACTTCTAATGTCCCTTTCAATTCTAAGAATTTAATGAGTAGAATCCAGTTAATATGGTTTGACTGCATTTAAGATAACACACAATGCCGTGTGAGTCATAGGCTAATTATGTTTGTATACAACTTTAACTGTTGACTTTTTGGCTCTCTAATATTTGTAGTTTATTTGAGTGAAAGAAAATCTTGTTAACGTCTGTTAGTCATTATGGGTTCTCTTAATTTTTACATGGTCAAAGTAAGCTTGTAGTAATATTGTTTTACAATTTAGATAGATGAGTAACAACCAAAGTTAGCAAAAATATCTCTATGTCATTTGTAAAAGTTGAAGTTTATAGAGACTGTGACTTCAATAACTCATGTAAAAATAAAAACATTGACCTATGATTTTTAAAGATACTAGGATAATTATATTGATTACTAATGAATCTCTGATGAAAATAAATTATATTGCATATGTAATCTCTTGACATTAATGAATTATTTTCTGTTCTATTATATGATTATTTGTGCTTCTTTTCTAGGAATGGAAAGAACGTTATGGACACAATAGAGAAGATTCCACTAGGAACAGAAATATTCATACTGACCCCAAAGAGTCAAACTTCTCAGATGTTAATACCAACCGTTGTAAGTAGTTTATCTTCTAGTTCACTTGGAAATTGTTTTCTTATGCTTTCTTGCATAGAGATTGAGTGTTAGAATACACACATCCAGAAATGCCTTTGTAGAATTATAAATGGTATATTTGCAGTGACTTCTTTTTTTTCTGCATTCCTCAGTATATAGAAGGAAGGGGAAGCTCAAATATGTACTGTGGTAGGGAAAGGAGAAACTGGGGCATCAAATGAATAGTTGTAAGTATACTAACCCTAAATAATGTAAGCACTTATCCCAGGTATGTTCTAGGCAGGTGTTTATTTCTACAACTTACCTTGATGTTTTTCTTTCCTATTAGTAGGTGTAGGTTATTTGGTCATTTTTATAATAATTTATTGACTGACCCATATAAGTTAGGCATATTCCCAGGTATACAGCAATACAAAGAAGGTATATTTCTTGTCCTCAGGATGCTCATAATTGAGTGAGGGACTGATACCAGACAGAAGCCATCTGCTACCAGGGTGGGTTAGGAAACTTTGTATCACTGACCCCACACTGACATGATGCAGAAGCTATTTAGGAGGTGCCAAGAAACCAGTTTTTGCCTAGGACCTTGAACTGAGTAGAAGGAAGAGGCTGTTTTTGGGAGAGATGTAAGATTGCTGAAAAGCTCCACCACTGAGGCTTCAGTACACAGGGTTTAAGACTGAGGATGGAGGAGAAAAACTGAGCACTCTCACCCACTCAGCTACAAGTTTTGCCCTGAGTACCAAGCCATAGTAGTCAATTGTTGGAGGAGGAATAGAAACATGGAGAAGACTCCCTCTGTGGCATATCCATATCCATGCAGGGACTACTGCAATCTGAGAGTGGAAAAAGAATACTGAGAGAAACCATCTGACACTTGAGGCCCTACTAAGTACAAGGTCATAGGATTTCATTACTAGAGAAATGTGAAGTCTGTGGGGACTTAAGGAAACTAAAGCAACAACCAAATCCAAACTCAGATCAACTATAGGTTGAGTGATTCAAGCCCTCAACAATGATGATCTAATAGAAGAGGTGTGCCCATTCTGGGCATAAAACTATGATTTCTCTCCATCTTTTCCTTCTTTTACACATAATGTCTAGCTTTTAACCCAAAATTATGAGATATACAAGAAAGTAAGATAATATGAGCCATTTTCAAAACATAAAATAGTGAACATAACCAGACCCAGAGGTGGCTCAAATGTTGAAATTATCAGACAGTGCAGTGACTTTGAAATAACCAATTGATATGTTAAATGATCTGATGGAAAGGTTGGACAATGTGCATGAACAGATAGGGGGGAATTTCACCAGAGAGATGGAAACTATACAAAAGAGCTAAATAGAAATGTTAAAAATATTTTAATTACAGACTATGTATGATATTGTAGATTTCTCATCAGCTCTGATAGAAGGATGCACACCAGATGCAGAAGGAATTCAGCTTGGGGATTGAAAAAGAGGGCTTATCTTAGGAAAGAGTTTTTATAATGAAGAAATATTTCTGTAATAAGGACATGTTTAGCTGAGTATTTAAGAAGGAATAGTACTTAGCCAGGTGAAGGGTATTTTAATTAGAAGGGAGACTAAGTGCAGGATGTTGTGGCATGAGAGAACCTTTGGGAAAATGCATGTTTTTCTCTAACTAAAGCCTAAGCATGGGGAGGCTAATAAGAGAGGAGGCCACAGAGTAGTTGGGGAACAGATATTGTCATTCTCCAATGTTTGGATTTGGGGCCAGGCGCAGTGGCTTATGCCTGTGAAGCTGAGGTGGGTGGATCACCTAAGGTTAGGAGTTCGAGACCAGCCTGGCCAACATGGTGAAACGCCATCTCTACTAAAAATACAAAAAGTAGCTGGGCATGGTGGTATGCACCTGTAATCCCAGCTACTCAGGAGGCTGAAACGGGAGAATTACTTGAACTCAGGAGGAGGAGGTTGTAGTGAGCCGAGATCATGTCACTGCACTCCAGCCTGGGCAACAGAGCAAGACTCCATCAAAAAAAAAAAAAAGAAAAAAAACAACGAAAGAAAAAAAGGTTGGGATTTTGACCTAAAGGTAAGATTTCAATCTGGGAAGAAGCATGATAAGATTTTTGGTTTAGAAAGATGAATTTGATGGCAGTATAAAGCATAATTCTTGGGGAAGTGAGACTAGAAACCATTTCAGAGACTGTTTGGTAATACAGTCAAGAAATGATTAGGGTCTAAAATAAGGCAGTTGTCCTGGAGATGAAGAGAAAAGGATTTATGTGAAGGACTTTAGGGTATAATAAATAGGAAAGGGCTAAAGGCTTAGTTAAAACTAGGAAATAGGATTCTGTAAAGGGATTTGGATGCTTGCTTACCATAGAGTGGAAGAAGTTTACAGAATAGAAAGACCTGGCAAGACGGGAGAGTGCTTAAAAGAAGAGGAGTCACAAAGTCATAGGATGATGAATTAGAGAGAATCTAGCATGTATTGAGCAATTGCGATTTGCTGAATGAGTGAGAGAAAAGATGAAGAGATTTGCATTTGGGACAGAGTCCAAGCTTACAAAAATGTAAATATGATAGAATTGGCTTGCATTAAGTTTTCAGAAAGAACTATAGCATAAAGCTGTTGTAAATCTACTTGGACTCCTCTGAACAACATTGTGAAAATTTGGTTTGTTTATATAGAAATCCCTATCCACATAGAGAAGGGAGAGTTAGTTTTCTTTATCTGCTGTCTGGTATGATAATCATTAGCCACACGTGGCTATTGAGCACTTGCAACATGTTGAAATGGTAATATTTTGGATATATTGTGTTTAAATATATTAAAATTAATTTCACTTGTTTCTTTTTACTTTTTAATATAGCTACTAGAAAATTTCTAATTAAATATCGGCTAGTGCCGATGTTGGCTAGTGCTACCCATACTCTTGCCTTATGGTAAAAAGACACACCTTTTTTTAAGAGTTTGAGCTGATTACACATTAAAGTCCTAGCCAAGAAATGAGGTTTACTGTAAAACCAACTCAAACTACTTTTGTTAATAAACAGTTTCACCATTGTGATACCATAGTTAAATGTTAATTCTGAGTTACACTAATGAAATGTTTGCACTGTGTCTGCTTCTGAGCTTAGAGAGCTTCTTAGCTAACTACAAGCCTGGAGAACTTTTCCTTGCTATATTCTATTATACTGCTTATAATTTTAATCTGATTTTAAGGAACCATGTAGTTATCTTTTATTATGTTCTTTGTCTTCAGATTCCTTGGAATTTTGATTTTTCTTTCTGTACCTCCATAGACTGTGACCCATAAGTTAAAAGACAGTAGGGAAGTAGACATTTTCCCCCCTTCCTTTGCAGCTGCATTCAAATATACCAGGGCTAATAACAGGACGGAAAGGGACCGGATAGAACTTCTCCAAGATGCAGAACCTTTGGATTTTAATGCAGAAACATTCACTGATGATCCTCTTGAATCTGAATCAGGAAGGTAAGTTCTGGCTGTGACATTTTAGCTCTAGCATTCCTCTACACTTTTAATAACACATTGACTTGACAAGATTGAAAATAAGTAAGTAAAGGTGAAAGTAAACAAGTGATAAGTAAAGGAAAATGTTCATTTTCACTAACAATAAAACATATATTAAGTAACTTTTGATACCTTTTTAGACTTTCTAATGCTTTTATATCATCCAGTAATGGTAACTAAAATTGTTATCTTCATACAATACTAGTGGTATTATAAATAAGAAAGAATAATTGAAATATATAGCAAAGGATCACAACAATATTTATATGCCTATTTCTGATTGTCCCATTTGTGAAATTTATTGTATTTAGTAACTGCTGCATAGCAGTGTCTAGATGCCAGACACTATTCTAAGTCCTTTAGCAAAAATATTGTAATTGTATGGTTGCAAATTCAGCTGGATTTAAATCCAGAGAGGCTCAGTAAAGTGCCCAGAGTCACACAACTTGTAAATGGCAAGTCAGGCATTCAAAGTCCAGTATTCTGGCTACAGAGTCTGTACTTTTAGCCATTATGCTATAAGCACATAATTAAATAAAAGCAAAATATCATGTGCACGAAAATGTTTACTATAGTATTGCCTATATGCAGTAAAAACCTAGGTTATATTTATATGCAACAATTGAGAGTGGTTATTGAATTGATTAATCTCCCAGATGTGTCTTACATCCCCTGCCCCCTTCTTTTTACATCTCTCACTCTGTCATGCATATATTCTAGGGTCTAAAACCGTTGCTGGTTGATTTATAATTAAGTCCTTTTGGATAATATACTTGGAGGGTAAGTTTCTGCTTTCAGCTACTGACTAGATTTTACAGTACTTACAAATTATATGGCCACTCCCTTTTAATGTATTCTTGTTTTCCTCTCTTCCTTTATTATTTTTGATGCCTCAGATCATTTCTTTATGTTCCCTTTTTAGGTATCAGCCTGGTGGACGATATCTCTCGATGTCTCGCAGTGACATATTTAATGATGTTTAAAGTCTGAAAAAGTTTGTGGGACCACTAACCAAGGTCAACACATCAGTTCAGTCTTGATGAACATCTGTGTACCCTAGAATTTCCTCTATACACAGTGAAAAGTGTCAAGATAACAAAAAAGGCACTGAGAATTAATTATATCTTAGGAATAATAGTTTAATGTGCATTGAATAGAGTATCACCTTTTTCAACAAGATTTATTACATATCATTTCCTAAGCATCTGCCTTAGAAATACAGTTACAGTGGAAGGATTTTAAGAAAGATCAACATATGTTAAGAACATGCAGTTCAGTTTGTTTCAGATTAATTTTTTTTCAAGAGAGTTATTTTAAAGATTCAAGGAAGCCATAAGTCATACTAAATAATATTATATACAGTTTTGTTATTGTGACTTACATTTTTGTTACTTCTAAAAAGTATATTCAACCTGTATTTCCCAAAGAAATGTAAGTGAATGGAGACCTCAAATAATAACTGTATTCATAAAACTCATGTCTTAAAACAAGGCTTACTTACTAGACATAACTGAATGTAAAAAGTGCTTTTTCAAATCTGTTTGCAAACTCGTGGGGGATTTTTGCATGTATAAGATTAAGATTATACTTCAAGTGATGCGTGTCTGTGTATTTAGCATGTGTACTATAATCAGGTGATATAGTATTCCTTCAGTCTTTGTAGTAACTGGATTTTTTTATGCTTCTGGTATTGCTTTATAAAAGATTTTCATTTCAGAAAGCTATGTTCACATTTATCATTTAACATATTGATTTAAATGTTGATTATGATATTCAAGGATAAATCCTAGGCATTAATGAAAAATAGTTTTTTTTTAAGTAGTCAAAGAGTCCAACAAAATCCTTCAATATTTAAAGGTACCTGCTTATACTTTTTGAGAAAAAAACTGGTTATTCAAAGGTAAAAAGTGAATCCATTTACTGTTATTACTGATACTTAAATTGTGGTTTATAGAAAACAAAACTATATTAGAATGGAAATGTGTAATAACTTGTTGGTTAAACATTCTTACTAAATAGACTGTTTTTAACCTTTGTGTTTAAGATAAATTTATGTATTATATTTTAAAGCACTAGTGTTTTATTGAAAAGTGAACGTTTGATTGCAGCATGCTTGCAGAGAGTTTTCTTATGTCCCTAGAATATTTGCAACTCTTACTGAATCCATGCTACATTTGGTGACCATACTTCAGCTTGCCTAATACAGTCTCAGTGTAACACCTAGTATCCTGTTTATTACTAGTGATTACTTTCACCCTCAAGTATCCCAGTTTGAAGATGAATTATATGGTTCCCCTAACTTGAAGTTAATCTTTCCCCAAGACATAAATTTAAAATTTTTATTTTTATTTTTAATAAATATTATCATGTAAGTTTTTTTTAAAACACAGCTCTATGCAGATATTGAAAGGAATAGAGCATCATCCTCATTATCTGAAAATTTTGATCTTTGAGTTTTTATTATCTTTGCGATTAGATCCCTTTTAAAATAATTATCAGTGGATAGACTTACTCTGAATTGAAGGTCATATAGACTACACTTAAGAACACACACATACAGTCTTTTCATGTGAAGTGTGGCCAGAAAGCAATAAGCCAGGAGCAGAGATAATTTGATCCTCTTTGTAATTTAATGATTGACTAATTGAATACCTTTGGCAAATCACGTAGCTCTTCAGTGCCTCAAGTGCTTCATTCTGCACTTTCATTTGCAGAATGAAGATGATACTTGCTATTTACCTGCTGATCTACCTTACAAAGCCATTGTGAGGAAGTTGAGTTGGTGTTTATGTACTGGAGTTTATAACTGTGCTGTTTTTCCTAGTGATACTTGAAGGTATTGGATGGGGAAATGATCATCCCAGAAATGGGTCCAGTTTCTTATTATTACAGAAAAGTTTACAAGTCCTTAAAGCAAAAATGCTTTTGGACTAATTCATCAAAAGTCCTGTGAAAGTAGTGTTGTTTTATTTAGTCTTTGGGTTTACTTTTGAATAATTTCTTAAGTATAATGTTTCTCATCAGGTTTTGTCATGAAATTAAGATGCTGTTGTTGAAACAGAAGCAGAAAAGGAAAAGAAATTAGCCAATTACTTTTATAACTAACTTTTATAATGCCCTAAGATAAATTGGTAGGAACGTATAAGGTAATGCTACCACTTTCCTTTAGTATTAAATTTTTTATGGTGATAATAATTGAAGTATATACGTGCATACACTTCACAACCGGTATAGATTCCTTTATGACTTTCAAGTTATATTTAAAATATTTGGTTGTTTCAGTGATTCAGAATATTCAACTTTAAGCAGAATTTGTCTTACAGAATGTTATATACAATCATATAAAAATGTTATTTTGTTGGATAAATTTGAGTTCAGAAGGCAATGATTTGACCCTGGAAGACTCAGTTTATTGCTGGGGAACCAAGTTAATATTTGTCAAGCCACCCTGTGTAAAAAACTGTAATGGGTAGAAGTTTTCTCTTTTGAGAAGCTTATTGAAATATAATGACATCTACTGCAAAATAGGACTACTAAATACATATACTTTACATGCAAAGTACATTTCTTAAAGAATTATTTCTGGTACTTTTTGATGACTTTATTACTTGATAATAAGTATTAGTTTAAAATTTTCCAAATTATTCTTTAAATAGTTGTTAGGTAAGAATATTCAGTAAGCCAGTAATTCAGAATAACTATTGTAGAAAATAATAATAATCTATTAATTTAATGAATCACCTCTAAATTACTAATTAACTTCTTTTACAACATAAATAACTTGTTATCAATAGAGCATTTTTGTAAAAAACAAAAGAAAGAATAAGTTTAATTATTAAAATTTGCTCTCTTACCAAATGAATACAAGGGCTTTTGAATAATCTCATTGCATAAGAGGCCCTCATTTCACAGAAATGGTAAGAACTAAATCAAAAGATTCAAGGGTTTTCCCTTTATAAAGAATAGATCAGAAAATTTGGCAATCCAGACATTCAAAAAAACATTCTGCCAGTTGATTTTTTTGGACTACTATTTGATTAGATGATCAGTTCTGAAATTTAAGCTGCATGTATGCCCAAATTAAATTAGCATAGGAAAGTCAATGTGTGTGGTTTTTTAAAAGTGTATTTTAGCATATTAATGGAGAAATTTAATTTACATTCAGTTACAAACCTCATTCTTATTAATAGGTTTAGGGAATGTTCTTGCTGGTGTGCTGATTACCATATTAGAGAAAAAATAAACTCTCCATATTATAATTCACCTGTTTAGTAAGGTGAGTTTCTTACTTGTGATTTGAGTGGATTATGCCTAAAAATTACAAGTATATTTGCACTAAGCGACAAAATATGTCCCTGAAAAATCTTAGCATACTTGAATCATCAAATGTAATGGATTGTATTAAATTCTAAATGTTAAGAAGTAAGTGGATTTAGGGTTTTGTCTTTCTTTTCTTATGTCCTCTCTCATTCCTTTATACCTTTCTTCCTTTCTGAGGCCTATGTTTATAGCATGACTTTTAATGTGCTGAAAGATTTTCCTTCTGTTTTGTGTACAGAGTTGTTTTTGATGAGTGTTATGCTCAGAAGGAACTAGTTCTGACTACAAATCCCACTACTTGAAATAGCAATATTGTACCTAAAGTAGTCAAACAGATTTTGCTAGACAACTAAGCAACATCTGAATACAAATGTAAAGTATGCTGGCTCAGTGTATCTTTTAGGTCACTAAAGAGGACACATCAGTAAATAAATTGTTTTCAGTGTAATATTTTTACATAAAAATAGATTTGCCCCCAAAATTTAAGATTTATTTAGATTCTTGAGACATCTTTTTATGAAAAGGAATTAATAACATACATCATCAAAACTTTTCTTAGGAGCGTTGAAACAATATAAGAAGGTTACAGAAGGCCTTCTAAAATATGAATTCCCATCTGTATGAGGTACTTCTTTCCAACTCAGTGACTTTTTGCCCAGAGACTTGGAAGACTGGGCAATGTTTTCTTTCCCCTTTCCCAACTCCTGGAGACAAGGCCCTAGGAGCAATTTCCTCCAGTAGGGTAGGCCGTAGTCCTGCTCTGTCTTACTTCCCACTGCAGCAGGAACATGTCCTCGCCTCTGATTCCTTCTGTACCAAGCCATTGGTCCATTGAGGTCAATTGAGGACTCACTGTAAATTTTAAATCTGTTAATAAAGCAAGGATATTGGCATGTTCCTCTTCTCATCAATATCCTAAAAGACATTTATTTTTTACACACTCCTTGGGAAAAATTAACTTTTTTTCACTGAAAATATTTCCTTTTTTGGTTATCTTGATCTCAGATTATTTTGTGAAAGAATTTTACTGTACTTAGTTCAAGAGTAGAAAGAATGATTTACTATTGCAGACATATGTAGGGTAAAATCATAATTTATTTAAACTGACTGTACAACACCATTTAGAGTTGATATTGACATAAATGTTATTAGCCTACTAATTTGGAACTGCATTTCTCAACAATGCTGGCAAGCATCTTCCCTACTTAGCATACCAAGTTGTAGGGGAGAGACCGTGTATTTATTTTTTAAAAGCAATCCAATGGATTTGTTTTTGTTCATATTTTGAAAACAACTTGAAGGATTTTTCTTATTTTAGAAGGTAGAAAATATGTGGACCTGTGTTTTAAATTACTATAATATGTATTTATAAATTATAACATTGAATGATACAACAGAGCTCTAATATTGATGTTCTCACTTTCTGATATTTAATTTTTATAAATGTTTTGTAAGTAACTAATTGTAGTATTGCTTTTAAATAGTTTTAAAATCTATCTCAAATAAGTTCTGCCCAGGCCTATTTCCTTAGGACAGTATTCTAAAGTTCAGTAGTCCAGTGTGAGCTTGAAATACTCCTAGATCCCGTCAGTGATTTTTATATATACCAATACACAAGCAAATTATTAATATACCAAAAACCTAATTTTTGCATTGCATTAATAAAATACTTGTTATTTTGCCTTTATCCAATTCAGTTGATTAGGTGAAATAGAAAATTAATCTTTTCAAATGTGCATATTATCATAATTTTTCAAAATGTTACTGTGGTCATTTTTGGTGCATGATGCCAAGTTTATCTTTAGTTAGCCATTGCCACCTGATATGTAATGACAAATGTTTTACTATCTGATCATTGGGTTGTAGATTAAACTATTTTTTTCTCTGTAGATTCTCACTACATTTTCAAATATGTACTTGGAAAAAGCTGCAAAGTGCTACCTATAAGCAAATTAGTAACTTTGGCCTTATCTATGCATAGTGTTCGCTCAGTTTGGTTTTGATAAATTCATTGACTTGCAGTTCCTTTGTAGTATTTTAACTTATTGTGATGTAATAAATTTTTTGAAATGTTTATTTGATTAGCTGTTAAAATATAGGAAAGAATGTAGCTTTGCATGAAATAAATTACATTTCTACAAGTTAATAAGAATTTTGCTGATTATTTATATATTTTACTTCATTTGAGATTAAGGTTCTTTTAAGTAGATTCAGGCGTTCTTTGTTCCTTATCAATTTATTAGCAAATATGACAAATGTTTTAAAATAAATATGTGTACTTTAGTTTTCACATTACTTTTTCTTATGTTTGAAAGTAATTATATATGTATTGAAACATACCGTACCCCATAAATATGGACACTTATGTATCAATTTAAAACTTATTTTAAAAATTTTTAAAAAGAGAAGTAACCCCCTCACTACAAAATGTTTAAAGAAAATTAGATCAGAAACCAGTGAAATTGAAAATGGGAGAACAGTGGAGAAAATCAACACCACCAAAAGCTGGGACTTCAAAAAAAAAAAAAAAAAGATCAATAAATTTGATGAAATTTTAACCAGGCTAACCAAGAAGACAGAGTAGGCTGTTTTCCTGTATACCAAAAATGAACAATTGGAAATTGAAATTTAAAACACAACATTATTTACATTAGTCTTAACTAATAGAGTAAGAGAAGAAAGGGAATAAAAAGTGTACAGATGGTTTTTTGTTCACAGATGACATAATTATCTATGTAGAAAGTCCAAAAAATTTGACAAAATAACTCCTAGACTATAAGCAGTTATAGCAAGGTTACAAGAAACAAGGTTAATATAGAAAAGTCAATCACTTTCCTATATAGCAGCAATGGACAAGTGGAATTTGAAATTTAAAACACAATATCTATATTGGCACTCCCAAAAATGAAATACTTAGGTATAAATCTAATGAAATTTGTATGAGATCTGTGTGATGGAAACTACAGCTGATGAAAGAAATAAAAAAACTAAATAAATGGAGAAATAGCCCATGTTCATGGATAGGAAAACTCAATATTATCAATATGTCCACTCTTCCCAAATTGATCTATAGATTCAATGTAATTCCATTTAAAATCTCAGCAAGTTATTTTGTGGATATTGACAAGCTGATTCTAAAATTTATATAGACAGGCAAAAGACCAGAAGAGCCAACACATTGAAAAACAAAGTCAGGACTAACACTACTCAATTTCAAGTCTTACTATAAAGCTCCACTCCAGTAGTTAAGACGTTGTGGTATTGGCGAAAGAATAAACAGATCAGTGGACTAGAATAGAGAGCCCAGAAATAGACCCATAAGTAGTCCATTGATCTTCGACAAAGGAACAAAGACAATTCAATGGAGATAGTCTTTTTAACAAATGGTCCTGGAACATCCACATTCAAAGAGGTAAGTAGATATTGACCTTTCACAAAAATTAATTCAAAGCTGATCATAGACATAAAAATAAAACACAAAACTATAAAACTTCTAGAAAATAACATAAGAGAAAATCTAAGTGATCGTGGGTTTGGCAGTGAGTTTTTAGATACAGCACCAAAATCACAACTCGTGGAAGAAAAATTGGATGTTGGACGTCATTAAAGTTAAAACTTACTTATGCTCCACAAAAGACACTGTTAAGAGAATAAAAAGCTAAAAAGCCAAGCCACAGACTGAGAAAAATATTTGCAAAATATATATATCTTATACAAGATTTATATCCCAAATATACAAAAGAACTCTTTAAACTCAAAAATAAACCCAATTAAAAAGTGGGCAAAGGATCTGAACAGACACCTTACAAGATATACAGATGGCAAATAAGCATATGTAAAGATGCTTAAGGGACTATGTCATAAGGGCATTGTAAATTAAAACAACAATAAAATGCCACTTACTAGAATGGCTAAAATCCAAAACACTAAATAACACCAAATGCTGGCAAGGGTGTGGAGCAACAGATACTGTCATTCATTGCCAGCCACTTTGGAAGACAGTTTAACAGTTTCTTACAAAGCCAACATGCTCTTTCCATATGATTCAGCAATCAAGTTCATAGGAATTTACCCAAATGAATGGAAAACTTATGTCCACACAAAAACCTGCACACAAGTGTTTATAACAGTTATATTCATAATTGCCCCAAACTGGAAACAACCAAGATGTCCTTCAATGGGTAAATAATTAAGCAAACTGTTGTACATCCATAAAATGGAATATTCAACCTCAAAAAATGAACTATCAAACTATAAGAAGACAAGGAGGAATATTGAATGCATATTACTAAGTGAAAAAAGCCAGTCTATACACTGTGTGATTCCAACTATATGACATTCTGGAAAAGGCAAAACAATGGAAGCAATAAAAGGATCAGAGTTCCAGTGGTGGGGGTGGGTGGGAGAGAAGGGATAAATAGGTGGAGCTTGAGATATTTAGGGCAGTGAAATTATTCTCTATTGATACTGTAATGGTAGATGTGTGATGTTACACATTTGTTAAAACCCATAAAATTTTACAAAGCATGAACCCTAATGTAGATTTTGTGCTTTAGTTAAGGTATCAATATTGGCTTATCAATAGTAACAAATATACTAATGCAAGATGTTAATTAACAGGGAAACAGGTGGGGGTTCTCTGAACTTTCTGCTCAATTTTTTTGTAAACCTGAAACTGGTCTAAAAAATAGTCTCGGCCAGGTGTAGTGGCTCATGCTTGTAATCTCAGCACTTTGGGAGGGTGCGGTGGCTGGATTGCTTGAGCTCAGGAGTTCAAGACCAGCCTGGGCAACATAGTGAGACCCCCATCTCTCTCAAAAAAAAAATACAAAGTTACCTGGGCATGGTGGTGCCCGCCTGTAGTCCCAGCTACTTGGGAGGCTGAGGTGGGAGGATGGCTTGAGTCCGGGAGGCAGAGGTTACAGTGAGCAAAGATCGCACCTCTGCACTTCAGCTTGGGTGACAGAGTGGGACCCTGTCTCGAAATTAAAAGGAATAACAATTTAAAAATCTCTTAACTTTTTAAAAAAGTAATTTTAGTGATACTAAAATCCAGTATAGGCAAACCAGACTATTAACTTCCATATACATCCTTTTACATCTCTTCGAGAATAGTATAAAAAACGTATAAAGTTAGTCAAAATTGCTAGATTTTCAAGCCACAAAATCCTCAGAAAAAAATTTTTTTTTTTTTTTTTGAAACAGTTTCGCTCTTGTTGCCCAGGCTGGAGTGCAATTGTTTTGTCTAGGCTCACTGCAACCTCTGCCTCCAGGTTCAAGAGATTATCCTGCCTCAGCCTAACAAGCAGCTGGGATTACAGGTGCCTGCCACCATGCCTGGCTAATTTTTCTATTTTTAGTAGAAACGGGGTTTCACCATGTTGGCCAGGCTGGTCTGAAACGCCTGACCTCAGATGATCCACCTGCCTTGGCCTCCCAAAGTTCTGGGATTACAATTGTGAGCCACCGCGCCCAGCCTAGAAAACAATTTTTAAGGGGAGGTTAGTGTCATTGTTCAGAAAGTCCTGTGGCTATAGTGGCAAAAATAAGGAGAAAATATGACTACTATTTGACTGTTACCCAACTTTCAAAAGAACATTGCTTTTCTGTCTAAAAGAAGTAAGAATAAAGTTATTTTCACATTGAAGATAGCCAACAAAAATTCCTGAAAATGGATGTATCTTTAACACACACTTAAATAGCTAAAGATATTATGTGACCTAATTAACCGAAAAGAATTCTAAGAAATTTGAAAAACTATATTCTTCATTCACACTTGTGGTTTTCTGACCAGGAAAAAAGAAATTTTTGGTCTCCGTCAACCTGTTTCACATATCATCTCTTGCTAAAGATAAACACAACTCTTTGGCTGGTGATAGCTCAGCCAATGCCCAATAGATGTTTGTCAACATCTAATAGATTAAAATAACTTAGTACTTTGAATTCTAAGGATTTTTGGAGACAATAAATGTGAATAGGCTAGGTTTGCTACAGCACAAACAAGGGCTCAGTCATCTATACATCCCTAGAAACTAACAGTGCCTTTCATGAAGTATATGCTGACTGAAGGATGGTTAAAAGGTTAAAAGTGAATACAGAAGTTATAATAGTGAATATTATGGGAAAAGTCATGTTTAGTCGTATACATATATCTTGCCCCATCCTTTTATAAAAGCCATGCATTTTATATCCTGAAAGGACACAATGTTTTATCTTATGTTGAATTTACAGGGGAACATGATCTTTAACGTTAATTTTGATGAAGGTGTTTACTGAAACATTTAATTTTCAGAATGAATTTGAAGACTGTAGATAAATGTCACAAGTGCGTAGCCTAAAGTAGCATGGGCCATAGACATAGTTTTAACCTGTTTGAAACTGTTCATAATTATGAAAGTGTTTTTGCTTATTTTAATTCAGTGTATTTTCAGCTACCAAATAATTTTAGTGTTTCATTCTGGGTGAGGGTTTTATAAGAATTGTGGGAATTAAAACTTTCTTTTTACAAATAAATAGATTATGTCAGTGAAATAAGAGATCTATCAAAACAGGCATTTTCAGAGATCTTAACTCTGGCCAATTTCACTCAGGTACTTTGTTAATAAAAATAACTGAATAAAGCACAAGTCTGTAGACATATCTTAAAGCTCCACTCTTCTACCTCACTTACACCCAGGTGGAGATGACTACAGTAAGTCTTAAATCAACTTGGTAGAAGTCCAAGGGGTTCTTGGACTTTAATAGGGCCTTTCCTAAACTACATCTGAACAGTCAATCAATTTTGTAGAATAATAAGCTACAAAGAAGCGTAGATATTACCCATGCTTTGTGTGTGTATGCGTGTATGTATAAGTATACATAATACATACACATGCACGTACATAATCCTCTACATGTGGACTGTTAACAATGAGATAGAACTATACTTCCCCATCTTCTGGCTGGCTAATCTACTGACTGAGCCTGGACAGAGTTTTACTTCTGAGAAACAAAGCAAGAGTTGTCTCTAACACTGGGATGAGACAAAACCATTCTTTCTCCCTCAGTCTTGTTATTTGAGGGATAATGAACCTAAGGACATTTGCCTTTGTACACTTTCTCACCAGATTTAGGAGGTGTAACTCAAGTGATCACACCTTGCTCACTGGAAGCAGGAGGGAGAAAGGATTAATGTCCTAACAATCAGCCTAATTAGGGAATTGTCTCCCTACCACAGCTGAAAGGTCCTGCAGGTAACTGACTGACTGTGGCTTCTGGCCAGCCTGTTTCATTCTTACAGCGTAAAGACTTGTGAGCACCAAGCACCTAGCCTCAAAGACTTTCACAAAGTCCTTGGTTGGTTGGTTATTTCTTGACGATATGGAAATCGTCACAACTGATGCTTGGCTTTCCCTTGATGATGTCTTAACTGGTTTCCTTTTCTCTCCATGAAGTGTTGAAACTGACTTGGTAATTTCTTGGCTTTTCCTGTTTTCTTCCTCTGCCCACCCATCTCTCCATCCCTGAGATGGGGAAATTCACGTTTCCATTAATTATTTATTTATCTTTTGAACTTCAAAAATGGTTTTTAGCCACCAAAAGATTCAACAGTTATGGCTTGCATTAAGCTTCTGTGGTCTCTGGACACCTAGGTTATAGAATTCATAAAGTGAGGAGGGAGGAGCCTTTATTATTTACTTCTGATTTGGACACTCGATTCTCTATATAAAACATCTCCCCGTGGCCCTGGAATACAGAAATATTTCAGTTAAATTTTTGACTTATATATTGAGGATGTGTTCACATCAATACCTCAAGCTTAGAGTTTTTCAAGGGTAATATATCTGGATATGATCAAGAAAACAGAAATGATGCCAGATTTAACAGAAGTGATTGGTTACATACATGTTAGAATGCTGAAAGAGCAGCAATGGAGCTATATAGAAACCTAGAAAGAAAATCTGCAGAAAGCAGTCACCCCTATGGTTGGGAAAATGGAAGTGAAGAGGTTGGAGTTACCAGATTGTAGAGCTTGAGGAAGAAATATTATGGAATTGGTGCTCCAACCTCTGAGGAGGGAGCATTGCCAGGCTGCGGCTGGTACCTAAGCAATGCTGTACAACCACATAAACATCTATTTGTTCTGCTTTCTGTTGTTCAGGGCCAGAAAATATCTACTTTTTATTCTGCAGAAGAAAGTGAACATTCAGTGTGGATTGGGGATTGTATTAGGCCATTCTTGGATTGTTATAAAGAAATACCTGAGACTGGGTAATTTATAGAGAAAAGAGGTTTAATTGGCTCACAGTTCTGCAGGCTTTACAGAAAGCGTAATGCTGGCATCTGCTTGGCTTCTGGGAAGGCCTCAGGAAGCTTATAGTCATGACAGAAATCACATCACACAGTGAGAGCTGGAGCAAGAAGTGGGAGGGCTGCCACACACTTTTAACCCTTTCCCCATCTGCACTGAGAATACTCACCTGCAGCATTTGCAGCTGCAGCATGTATGCCAAGATAACTTTGCCATGAAATGTCTCATTTTTATTATTATTTTCTCATCACTCTAGTATATCAACTTTGGAAATAAAGGATATAATTCTATAATTTTGTTTTTAGTAGTGGTATTTCCATGTATAAAATATAGTAATTAGTAGCGGTATTTCCATTTATAAAATATAGTAATTCTTGATCGCTGAAAATGTCAAATTTGAGAAAATGTAATGTTTCTATGCATGATGTTAACATCATTCTCAGACAATTGTTGGGCGAAGATTCATTTGATGAATCCAGTTTTTCTGGAATAGACAATTCTGATGATTCTGACAATTCTGATGATTCTGACAATTCTGATGTTAGTTCTGTTTGGAAAGAACTCCAAGAACAGTTTTTATATTTTATTTTTACATTGAAAGTCAATCATATTTGCTTTAGCCTCAAAGAACATGTTTATATAAAACTAAATGAGTGCCGGCTGCAAGCTGCACTTTTTTTTTTTTCCTAAATGGTTAAAGGCTCAAACAGCCACATATCTCAAGATCTCACTCACTATTGAGAGGGCAGCACCAAGAGGATAGTGCTAAACCATTCGTGATAAACCCACCCGCATGATACAATCACCTCCCACCTCCAGCATTGGGGATTATATTTCAATATAAGATTTGAGTGGGGACAAGTATCTAACCTACGTCAAGGATGATCCTATGCAGGTCAGGAGGCCAAAGCCAAGTCAGCTGTGTAAGCAGTGATTATCATGGTAGCAAGGCTTCATTACATATGACCAGAAATAGAATTACATGACAATCTCAGCAAATAACATCATAGAAATATTTTAATGAAATTCTTTGTGAAATAAAAACTTGCAAATTTGGAATATAGGGAAATATTTTTTATTTGTTAGATGATATTATTGTAGTGACTAGTAAGTGCTCAGAAAACTCATTGTTTCTTCTTCCTGTGCACCACAGCTAGCTTACATTCCCAGGATCCTTTGTATCTGGTGAAATCACGTGACTAGTTGTTACCAACCTTATGTAAAGAAAAAGTGATATGTGTCTCACATCCTACAATATATGAAGAACTCTTAAAAGTCAATATGATAAAAACAAACCAATAGAAAAACAGGCAAGACACTTGAATAAGCCCTACATGAAAGGGGATTCCTAAATGTATATGTGCTTGCTTTTCTTAGAATTTTTTTTATTTCTATTTTTTAGAGACAGGGTCCCACTCTGTTGCCCAAGCTGGAGTGTAGTGATGCAATCATAGCTCACTGCAACCTCAAACTCCTGGGCCCAAGGGATCCTCCCACCTCAGCCTCCCAAGTAGCTAGGACTACAGGTGCACACCACCACACCCAGCTAATTTTTATTTTATTTTTTACAGAAACACTCTCATTATGTTGCCCAGGACTGGTCTTGAACTCCTGGCCTCAAGTGATCTCATCTTGTCCCCCTAGAGCTCTGGGATTACAGATGTGAGCCACCGCACCTTGGTTAGAATTATTGAGAAGCAAATTAAAGAACAAAATACCTCAGCCACACCCATCAGAACAGCTAATTTAAAAATAATAATAATGACCTAAAAGGAAGAGGCTGAGACACAAAATATAAAGAGTTTACTTGAGCCAAAATGAGGACAGCTGCCTGCAAGACTGAGACCCAAATAAGCTTGAAAATAAGCTCCTTTTGGGCTTTGTTACAAGCAGGTTCGTAAAGGCAAAAAAAAAAAAAGGGGACAGGGAGTGGGCTGATACAAAGTCATTCATCAGGAATTCTCAGTGGCTTACAGAAATAATATTGATTAGTGATTGGCTATACATTGTAAAACTATAGGTGAGGTAGGAGACTGGCAGGACTTGTTTTCTTGTCACAACACTGCTGACCAAAACAGGATCTGGTTCAGACAGGATCAAGTGGAGAAACCAGCAAGAACCAGCAGATGGCGATGAAAGTGATCCCCAGCTGTCCTCTTTGCTCATTAGCAGAAGACACTCCCACCAGCACCATGACAATTTACAAATGCCATGATAATGACCCAGAAGTTACCAACCCTTTCCATGGCAGGAAGTTACTGCCTCCTTCCAAGACAGTTCTAAATATACCTGTCCCTTAATTTGCATTGGGCCACCCCTTAATTTGCATGTAATTGAAAGTGGGTATAAGCGAATACAAATACAGTTGCCAAGAGCCCATACATTGCTGACTCTGGGTGTGCTGCCTATGAGTTTGTCCTTCTCTTGAAGGAGCAGTAGCGTTCAATAAAAGACTGCTGTCTAACCCCACTGGCTTGCCCTTGAATTCGTTCCTAGGCAAAGCCAAGAACTCTCCTAGGCTAAGCCCTAAGTTTGGGGCTTACCTGTCCTGCATCATAGGGTTTGGGTTATAGTGTCTGGTGGGGCATTATTAGGTTAATTTGTGGCTATTTGTGGCAATAGCAAGCAGTTTCTATGAGATGAGTACATAGCTCAAGGGGAGGATAGAACGTGATTACTGTCCCATTTTAATGTTTCTCTGGGCCTAATAATTTAAAAAGACTCATATTCCTCAGATAAGCACTCTTTTCTTTTCTCATAAGTATTGGCAAGAATGTGAAGCAACTGAACACTGGGTATAAATTGGTAAAACCACATTAAAACGATTTTGGTAATATCTACTAAAGTTGAAGTACTCATACTCAGGAATTTTACTGTATATGTACATATATATATATATCCACATGTGTATATGTACATATATATATATCCACATGTGTATATGTGCACCCAAAGATATGTAAAATATTCTTCATAGTAGCATTATTCATAATAGCCCAATCACAAACAACTCATTCAACAGAATGAATTTTCCTAAAAGGATGGATAAATGAACTGAATAAATGGAAATGAATTTGTTACAGCTATACAACAACATGGATAAAACTCACCAACATAATATGGATCAAAAGAGGCAAAACAGGAAAAAATAATAGAATATAATTTTATCTACATACAATTCAAAAGGAGGCAAAATAAAATTGTAGAGTTAGAAGAGGAATGCCTAGTGGTAAAAACATTTAAAACATCAAGGAAGAGATTACCATACATGTCAGGCTATTGCTTACCTTTGAGGGGGACCAAGGGATGAGTGATTGCAATGATGCACAGAAGAGGCTTCTGGATTGCTGGCTATGTTCTATTTTTTGACTTCGGTGGTGGTTTTACAGGTGTTCACTTTGTAGTGAATTATTAAGTAGTACATTCTTTTGTATGTGCTTTGCTGTATGTACATTTTATTTCATCATAAAAAGGCAAAACTTATATATAGAGAGAATTAAATTACACAACTCACCATATAAATTGGGAGTGGAGGAAATAGTGTTATAGTGTTTTTAGGTTGTGGTAATATTCAGAAAGAGGGTAAAGATATTGCTTAACGTAGACTTTGAGAAGTTAACGTCACTTGTTAGAACCTCTGCAATCATTAAAAGAATAGAAATGGGATATAGCTTTAAATAGAAGAAAGATAGAATGGTTTAAAATATATATCCAATATAGCCAAAACAGGAAAACTACCAAAACCTAAACTTTATTGTTTAGAAATACATACATAGTTGGGCAAATTATAAAGAAAGTCAAGTGAGGGGATTGACTATAAAAGTCAGTGCTTCTGATTCAGAGATATCACTCAAGGGGCAATGTTTTGTTTCTTCACTTGAATATTTTTTACAAGTATGTTTCTATTCATACTTATTCACTATACTGTATATTTATATTTTATGCACTTTTTTGAATATGTGTTACATTTCAAAATTTGAAAGGTTTGTTTGTTTGTTTGTTTGTTTTGAGACAGAGCCTTGTTCTGTTGCCCAGGCTGGAGTGCAGTGGTGTAATCTTGGCTCACTGCAATCTCCGTCTCCTGGGTTCAAGCGATTCTCCCACCTCAGCCTCCTGAGTAGTTGGAACTACATGTGTGCACCACCACATCCAGCTAATTTTTGTAATTTTAGTAGAGATGAGTTTCGCCCTGCTGCCCAGGCTGGTCTCAAACTCATGAGCTCAAGTGATCCCCCCACCTCAGCTTCCCAAAGTGCTGGGATTACAGGCATGAGCCACCATGACTGGCCGCAAAATTTAAAAGGGTTTTAAAAAGGAAAATAAATTATTATAAATCACATTAATGGTTGAAAAGAGTAAAGTCACATGACCATCACAAATGGATGCAGGAAACATTTAAATAAAATTCAATATTTATTTATGTGTTTTAAAAGTCCTAGGAAACAAGGAATAAAAGTAAACATTCATTTTCTAATAAATGTTTATCTATTTATCTATCTACCTATAAGTAAATATGTATTTGTAAACAAGAACACAAAACTACTGCAAGTATCCTTAATGCTACACTCTTTCCCTCTGAGATCCAGAACAAGCCAAGGATGCCTGCCTTCACTACTTCTGTTCAACATTGTGTGTCCCAAAATAATAAGACAAGAAAAGAGAACTGAAAGACCTAAGGATAAGGAAAAAAAGAAACAAGCTTTTATTTCTTATGACATGGTTATGTATGTGAACAATTTTAAAACTACTAATTATTAAAATTGATAAGAGAGTGGTATCTCTTAATATGGTGTTTGGGAACTTTGGTTAAGTCAGTAAACCTGAACCTCAAACTCATTATTTGTTTAAAAAAAGAGAAAGGGGTGTCTTATAATACAATACTCCTCACGGTTGCTGTGAGGATCATAATCAGATAATGCCCTTGCAAATGCCAACCATAATGCTGCCCCATAGCAGGGACTCATTTGTTAAGAAACACTGAACATCTGCATGGTTAGCTCACCCTCTTCCTTCAGGTCTTTATTGGGAAGTCATTTCTCAGAGGGGACTTTCCTGCTTTATTTTTTTCTCCTTATCACTGTCTAATATACTATATACTAATCCTCATCTCTCTACTCAAATACTAGCTCCACAGGGGATGGTTTTTGTTTGTCTTATTTGAAGAATCATCCCTGCCTGGCTCATAGTAGATGCTCAACAAATTTGTGTTGACTCAACAGATAAATGGGTGCATTTCTTTAACTGGCAGGATCAACCAGGTATAAATGAGTGAATTTAGTCAGTCACCATCCTGCCCTGATCTGGGCTACTGCATTATAATAGGTACAGGTGTATTCATTAGTATACTAGACAGGGAGAACCTCGTGCTGCTTTTTAAACCTCACCACTTCTCTGTCTCTTCCCTGTGAGTTGGGGTGGGGTGGGGAGTACAGAATTAGTTAGAATTCGTAAGAAGGGTGATGGGGCACCCAAAAATCGAGAGAAGGTTCAGAAAGGGAGACATGTGAACATCGAAGGTGGACTCTGTGTATCTCAAGTTGGTGTACTGTGTCAGTGCTGGTCAGGGCATCACTTGCCCACTTCAGCAAAGGGCCTGTCCCCTATGTGATTTCCATGGAGACCTGCCAGTCCTGGACTTCTAGGCAGGGCCAAGATGAGAGGTCAGCAGAGCAGAGCAGGAATCAAAAGGTAGAGAAAGGGCATAGAATGATTTATATTCCTCTGTGTATAGACCCAGTAATGGGATTGCTGGGTCGAATGGTAGTTCTGTTTTTAGCTCTTTGAGGGACCATCATATTGCTTTCCACAATGGTTGAACAAATTCACACGTCCACCAACAGTGTATAAGTGTTCCCTTTTCTCTGCAACCTCACCAGCATCGGTTATTTTTTTTTCTTTTTAATGGTAGCCATTCTAACTGGTGTGAAATGGTATCTCATTGTGGCTTTGATTTTCACTTCTCTATCAGTGATATTGAGCTTTCATTTCGTATGCTTGTTGGCCGCATGTATGTCTTCTTTTGAAAAATATCTGTTTATGTCATTTGCCCACTTTTTAATGGGGTTGTTTTTCTCTTGTAAATGTGTTTACCTTCCTTATAGATGCTCGATATTAGACCTTTGTCAGATGCATAGTTTGCAAATATTTTCTCCCATTATGCAGTTTGTCTGTTTACTCTGTTGATAGTTTCTTTTGCTGTACAGTAGCTCTTTAGTTTAATTAGATCCCACTTGTCAATTTTTGCTTTTGTCATGATTGCTTTTGGTGTCTTTGTCATGAAGTCTTTGCCCATTCCCATATTCAGGAGGGTATTGCCTAGGTTGTCTTCCAGGGTTTTTATAGTTTGGGGTTTTATATTTAAACCTTTAATCCATGACTTGATATGATTTTGGTTCTTTTGCATTTGCTGAGGATTATTTTATATCCAATTGTGTGATTAATTTTAGAGTATGTGCCATGTGGCAATGAGAAGAATGTATATTCTGTTGCTTTTGGGTAGAGAGTTCTGTAAAGGTCTATCCGATCTATTTGGTGCAATGTTGAGTTTAGTTCCTGAATATCTTTGTTAATTTTCTGCCTCAATGATCTGCCTAATACTGTCAGTGGAGTGTTAAAGTCTCCCACTATTATTGTGTGTGAGTCTATGTCTCTTTGTAGGTCTCTAAGAACTTGCTTTAAGAATCTAGGTGCTCCTGTGTTGTGTGCATATATCTTTAGGATAGTTAGGTCTTCTTGTTGAATTGAACTCTTGACCATTATTATAAAATGCTTTGTCTTTTTTTATCTTTGTTGGTTTGAAACCTGTTTTATCTGAAATTAGGAATGCAGCCTGCTTTTTTTTTTGTTTTCCATTTGCTTGTTAGATTTTCCTCCATCCCTTTATTTTGAGCCTATGGCTGTCATTTCATGTAAGATGGGTCTCTTGAAGACAGCATACCCTTGGGTCTTGCTTTTTTTTATTCCAGCTTGCCACTCTGTGCCTTTTAAGTGGGGGCATTTAAGCCTGTTTACATTCAATTTTAGTATTGATATGTATGTATTTGATCTTATTGTGGTGTCAGCTGGCTATTATGTTGGCTTGGATGGTGTGGTTGTTTTATAGTGTCACTGGTCTGTGTACTTCATGTGTGTTTGTAGTGATTGGTAACAGTATTTTCTTCTCATATTTAGTGATTTTTGCAAGATCTCTTATAAGACTCCCTCAACATTTGCTTATCTGAAAAGGATCTAATTTCTCCTTCGTTTAGGAAGCTTAGTTTGGCTGGATATGAAATTCTTGGTCGAAGATTTTTTTGTTTAAGAATGTTCACTATAGGCCCCCAATCTCTTCTGGCTTGTAGGTTTCAGCTGAGAGATTTGCTGTTAGCTTGATGGTGTTCCCCTTGTAGGTGACCTGCCCTTTCTCCCTAGCTGCCTTTAACATTCTTTCTTTCATTTTGACCTTGGAAAATCTGACCATTATACGTCTTGGGAATGATCTTCTTGTAGACCCTTTAGGAGTTCTCTGTACTTCCTGAATTTGGCTGTTGGCTTGTCTAGCAAGGGTGGGGAAGTTTTCATGGATGATATCCTGAAATACGTTTTCCAAATTGTTTGCTTCCTGCCCTCCCTTCCCTGCCCATTCAGGGATGCCAGTGATTCATAGATTTGGCCTCTTTACATAATCCCACACTTTTTGGAGGTTTTGTCCATTCCTTTTTATTCTTTTTTCTTTATTTTTGTCTGGTTGTCTTATTTCAAAGAACCAGTCTTTAAGTTCTGAGATTCTTTCCTCAGCTTGGTTTATTCTGCTAATTCTTGTGATTGCATTGTGAAATTCTTGTATTGTGTTATTCAGCTCTGTCAGACCCATTAAGTTCTTTTTTATACCGGATATTTTGTCCTTCAGCTCCTGTATCACTTTATCTTGATTTTTATTTTTTATTTTTTTGGATTAGGTTTTTCCATCCTCCTGAACCTCAATTATATCTGTTCCTATCCATATTCTGAATTCTATTTCTGTAATTCCAGCCAGTTCATCCTGGTTAAGAACTCTTGTTGGTGAACTGGTGCAGTTGTTTGGAGGACAAGGTTGTCCTCAATCTTGTTTCAGTCACAAACAGCATCTAGAATTACTAAACTCATACAACACTTTGGTCATTTGAGTAACTGGAGTTTTTGCGTTGGTTCCTTCTCATCTCTGCATGTGGGTGTTCCTTTAACTGCAGTGTATGTTAAGTACAGCCAATAGACTTCTTTTCTGGATGTTTTCATTGGGCCATGGCTTCATGCTGGGTCTTTATTTGTAGCTGTCTTCTTGTCTCTGGTTTCAGGAGGGTATGTTAGTGAGGTGTTTTTGGTGTTGAAGCTTTAGGGCGTGATCCAGTAGGTGGAACTTAGGCTTATTGGTCAGTTGGTAAACTCTTACTTGGTTATGTGTCTCCCTTATGTTTCCTCACGGTTACAACTGTGTTCCTTCTCAGTGCTCTGAGGGTGTGGGTTTCTCTCCCCATTGAGTGCTGGCTGTAGATCATGGCTTGGCATTCTTGGGCTTTCCACTACAGCTCTGGGGTGATCTCAGTCTTTATGTTCCTTTCCCAACTTGAAAGGAGCAAAAGAAGGGATCTTAGTAGTGGTTGTGGCCAAGGGTATTTTGCTTGTCTTCTAGGGGTTCCACCCCAGAGAGATGCAAGTCAGCAAATGCTGAGTGCAATCAGCTCAGGATGAAGGGTCTGTATTGTGGACCCAAGCCAGGGGTTCCCTGTCTTAAGATGAGCAGTGAGGGGTATGTGGGACCCATGGGAGATGGACTGGCCTTCTCTCCTTAGGTCAACTACAGCTTATTGGAGGTGTGAATAAAGCACTTAGGGTCTTTGCTTGTTTGTTAGTTGAAGGGTAGCAAAGGCAGTTCTACTGCAGAGGCAGTGGCAGAGAGGCTTTCAATTGCCCCTGGAGGCTCTGTCCAGAGAGTTGCCAGATTGCTACTGGCTTGATAGCTCTGGGGTTGGGGGCAGTTGCTGGAGGCCGAGGGCTGGAGGACATGCCTGATGAGGAGATATCGGAAAGGGCACCCATATTACAGTCTGGCCACTTTTCCATAGGGCTGTTGCAGTATGCTGGGGGTGCACTCCAGTCTGTAGTCACCTCAGATTTTCCAGTACCTAGAGGTATCACCATTGAAGGCTGTAAAACAGCAAAGATTGAGCTCTGTCCTAGGGAGGTATGGACCTGTTGCTGGCCCATACACACCTATAGGAGGTGGCTGGAGATCCTGGTTGGGAGGCCCTGTCTGGTGAGGAGGAACAGGATCGGGGACCTGGTTAAAAAAACAGTCTGGCCACATTTTCGTAGAGCAGCTGTGCTGTGCTGGGGGTCCACTTCAGCCCCTGATCGCCTTGGACTCTCCAAAATCTAAAGGCCAGAACAGCTAAGTCACCCAAACAACAAAGATGGCAGTCCCACTGTCCCTCTGGGAGCTCTGTCCTAGGGAGGTTTCAAAACTCTGTTGGCCGGAGAGCACTGGCAGGGGTGGCTGGACACCCTGGTTGGGAGGTCCTGCCCATTGAGGAGGAATGGGATTAGGGACCCATTTTGAAAAGCAGTCTGTACAGGTCTTCACAGAGCAGCTGTCAAATTCTTTTTTTTCTACTTGATAGAGTCAGCTGTTGAGGATTTCTATTGAGTTTTTCAGGCAGATATTGTATAGAATTTCTGTTGGCTTATTTTTATGGTTTCTGTCCCTTTGTTGCACTTTCCATTTTGTTCCTGTAGTGTTTTTCTGATATCACTTAGTTGGCTATCTGTTCTCTTGTAACTCACTAAGCTTCTTTAAAATGATTATTTTTTGTTTTTTTGTTTTTTTTTTTGGTCAGGCAGTATGTAGATTTCTATTTATTTTGGGTCAGCCACCAGAGCTTTATAGTGTTCCTTTTGTAATACCATAATTCATTGATTCTTTGTGTTCTTTGAGGGTTGTGTTTCTTTGTTTGCATTTGCAAAAGTAGTCACCTATGTCAGTCTACTTTCTAGCATTGCGAGAGATAGACCTTCCTCAGTAAGTCCCACTAGAGATTCTGGGGTCTCTCAGACCTTTTCTATGGATGCATCTGCTTCACTCCTCTTGTTCCCTCTAAGGGAGGAAGTCTTATGATTATGTTCTGTCTCTCAATCCTGTAAAACCAGACCTGGTACTGAGAGTTTATCTGTTTTACCCAACAATGCCCCAAAGTTTTCAAGGTTGTGTGCTTCTTTTCACATTCCAATGGAGTTGAACCTGCTGCTAAAATCTGCATCTGCTATTCAGATCCATGTGCCATTTGCAGGAGTACTTAGGCCTTGTGCACAGAGATGCACAGGGCAACATCCTGGATGGACACACAGTATGTTTAAGGCATGCATTAGTTTGTTAATGGGGGAGTCTGCCAGCAAGTTGTCCTTGTGTGGGGTTTATGGGTGGGCCTTTTGCTAGAATCCTCAAGCCACTTAGCAGAATCCATGTCCAGCTATTGAGAATCACACACCAGTTGCTGTGTACTTCTTCCCCATCTCAATGCTTCTAACTGTCCCAGACATTTCAGTTTTCCTGATCCCCTTAATGTTCTGGGTGGGCAGTGTACTACAGGCTGAGAAAACTTGTAACTCAGTTTTCATTTTCTCCTTTGGGAGAAACTGTGGGCTAAGAAGGACTCCCTGGGCACTGAGCTGTGCCACCTGCTACTTAATTTCTATTCTTGTGTCTTCTCTGGGTGAATTAGAGGTATATTGTTATTACACCGCTTTATTTCCCCTATTGACTTTTTAGTTTGTGTGTGTGTGTGTGTGTGTGTGCATGTGTGTGGGTGGGTGTGTATGTTCATGTGTATTTGTATGTGTATGCGTACGTGTATCTAGTGGTTCCCTTAGGGATTATAACATGCATTTTAATTTATTGATCTATATTCAAAAATTGTCTATTTCATAACTAGATATAAAGAAATCTTCCTCATCTAATAAAAAGTATTTACAAATTCTAAACTGACGTAGCATTCAATGGTGAAAAAATAACTCTATTTCTTTTCCCTAAAGTCAGGAACATGACAGGCAGGTCCACTCTTGCCATTTCCTTTCAACATTATATGGAAGTCCATGGAATGCAATTAGGCCAAAAAATAAAATAAAAAAGAAAGAATAAAACTCTTTGCAGACTATGCATTTAGGTACATGGAAAATCCAAGGGAATCACAAATGGTTCAGTAAACTCTCAGTACCAGGTCTGGTTTTACAGCTATTACTAAATGAACCCAACCTTGTCATAGGATAAAAGGTCAGTTTACAAATATCAATTGTATTTCCATATACCAGAAATAAACAATTGAAAATTGACATAAAATGTCATAGTACATTTTATAATAATCATAAAACAAAATCTTTTGAATAAATTAAATGATCTGTACACTGAAAACTATAAAACCTTGGAAAAAATTGAAGAGGATGTAATTAACTGGAGATGGATTGGAAGAATTAACATTGTGAAGAAATCAATTTACCCAAATTGATCTCTAGATTCAATTAAATCTTGAGAAAACTATAAAATTACTATATAATCATACTATAAATGTCTTTGTTAAAATTAACAAGTTGTTTGCAATGTGGAATAGGAGAACTTCAGAAAAATTAGAATTCCAGATTTCAAGATTTACTTTAAAGCTACTGTGATTAAGGCAGTATGATATTAGAATAAGGCTATCAAGGTTGATCAATGAAACAGAATAGTAGTATTCAGAAATAACCCCACAAAAAATGATCTTTTGTTTTGTGACCAAAACCCCAATACAATGTGGAAATAAAAGTTAAAAATTTTTTCCCAATAAATGTTGCTGAAGCAATTATATACCCACATGGAAAAAATGCCCAGCACTGTACATAGAAAATTTGAAATGAATCATAGACTGAAGTATAATAGATAAATCAATAAAGATTCTGGAAAAAAACAAGTGATGTATTTTTGAACTCAGAATATGCAAGGTATTTTTTATTGGACAGTATGAAAAGCACTAATCTAAACATAAAAAAATAAATACCTTAGAATTATGAATAGGAAATTCCATTAATCAAAAGATACCATTAGGCAAATAAAGGACCAGTCATATATTGGGAGAAGACAGCACCCAATGTATATTGAACAAAGGACTCTGATAGAGAATATATATAAATTCCCACAAAAAATAAGACAAAACAAAAAAAAATCCCACATAATTTGAAAAATGACAAAATACTTGCTTAGGCATTTCATAAACAAGGCTACCCAAATTGCCAATAATATATTTCAAAAGTATGCAACATCATTGGCAATCAGGAAAATGCAAATTAAAACAAGGCGATATTAATAACTAACACTAAAAAGACTGACTGACAATTCCAGATTTGGGAAGGCTGTGGGGCAAGTTGAACTCTCATACATTGCTGGTGGTAGTGGAAACTGGTACAATCCTTAGAAGAACTCTGTAGTAATATCTAAGAAAGCTTAACCTACCCTACCTTGTGATCAAGGAATTCCACTCCTAGATTCATACCAAGATAAACGAATGCACATTTCCAACAAAAGGCATGCATAAGAATGTTCATTATAGCTTTATTTATGATGGTAAGAGCTGGTAACAATCAGATTCTCATTAACGATAGAATGGGATGAAGGGTGGGGTCCAACTTCCCCTCCCTATATGGAGCAGCCGTGCCCTGGCAACTGAGGATAGACCATGAAGTTTCCTGCTCTGGACTGGGGGAAGAAGTTCTGCCCTGACCCCCATACTAGTGGTATCCATCAGAGAGGTCAATCTGTGGTGTATAGCTACACTGTGGCCGGGAACCAAAGAACAAAGCCTTTGTAAACAGGTCATGAGCCCTGTGACGGGGCATGATATGGAAGCAGATCGTGTTCCTGCCAGCTCAGGACAAGGAGCTGATGCACTTTTTGCTCCACCTTCCCGTGAGACTTCAGCATACTCCAACAGGATCTCTTTCTGCCATCCCCATCAGGGAGGGCACGTACACTAGGCATCAGCCTACCTGGTAGCTCTTACTTTTTATCGCCATCTAGCGGGCTGCATCTGAACTCCACCACTAAACAAAAAATACATCGCTACAGCAAACAGCATCTGAGATAGCTTGTGGATAGGTTGCACCGCCTAGAACCCATCCACAACCAAGGAACCCGTACAGAATACTTGTCTCCTGAAAGCACCTAGAAACTAAGCCAAATGATCATACACAATATACACCACAGTCATACACCCCCAAGGGAAAAAATTAAAAAATGAAAAAGCCTCACCCAAATAATAGCAAATTCAAAAAAAGAAGTTACAGCATCTTTGGATGAGAAGGAATCAGCACAGGAACTCCAGTAGTACAAAAAGCAACAGTGTTTTACACTTCCAAAGGATCACACCAGCTACCTAGTAATGGATCCTAACTAGATGGAAATGTCTGAAATGAAAGGTAACTCAAAATATGAATTGCAAGGAAACACAATGAGATCCAAGAGCAAGTTGAAATCTAATACAAAGAAACCAGAAAAATGATCCAGGATATGTAAGTTGACATAGTTATATTAAGGAAGAACCAAACAGAATTTCTGGAATAGAAAAATTCACTACAGAGATTTCAAAATACAGCTGGAAGACATAACAATAGAAAAAACTAAGCAGAAGTGATGGCAGCGGCAGCTCCAGATGGCCTGCCGCTGCCATCACGCAGGCTGCAGTAGAGGGGTGTGGACGGGGTTGCACGACCAAGGAGCAGGCAGGAGCCGCAGCCCCACGGAGCAGGCAGGAGTCGCACGCCCCATGGAGCAGGCAGATCTAAGCCTCCCTGTGCTCTTGAGGTCCAGGAGCAGGCAGGAACCCTGCCCTCCTGGGTGCCACTGCAGCTGCCCAAACCACAGCTGCAGATCCAGGCTAAAAGGAGTTCTGAGCATGGAACAATACCTGCTACAACAAAAGCACGTGTAAGTAAAGCCCATAGACTCTACATAAAACAACTACATAATAGAAACTACAAAGCAACTAGCTAACAACTAGCAACTGGCTAATAATACCACAATAGAAACAAAACCTCACATATCAATATTAACCTTGAGTGTAAATGGCCTAAATGCGCTCCTTAAATGACATAGAATGGCAATATGGATAAAAAACAGATTTAACCCTCTGCTGCCTTCATGACATCCATCTCACGTGTTCAAAATAAAAGGATAGAGAAAGATCTATCACTGAAATGGAAAATGAAAAGAAGCAGGGGTAGCAATTCTTGTATCAGATAAAACGGACTTTAAACCAACAATAGTAAAAGAGAACAAAGAAGGGCATTATGTAATGATAAATGGTTCCATTCAACAAGATGATTTAACTATCCTAAATATATAGGCATTCAATATTGGAGCACCCAGATTTATAAGACAATTACTTCCAGAAGTAAGAAAGGAGATAAACAGCCATATAATAACATAATAACAGCAGTAGACAGATCACAGAGACAGAAAACTAACAAAGAAATTCTGGACTTAAATTTGATACTTGACCAAACAGAACTAATAGACATCTGGTGAATACTCCAGCTAACAACCACAGAATATATGTTATTCTCATCTGTGCACAGAACTTTCTCAAAGATTAACCACATGCTCAGTCATAAAGCAAATCCTAACAAATTTAAAAAAATGAAATTGCACCAAGCATCATCATGCACCGCAGTGGAATAAAATTAGAAATCAATACCAAGAGGAGCTCTGAAAACCACACAATTACATGGAAACTAAACAACTTGTTCCTGAAAGACTTTAGGGTACATAATACAATTAAGAGAGAAATAAAAAATTATTTGAAATGAATGAAAATAGAGGTATAATATACCAAAATCTCTGGAATACAGCAAAAGCAGTGGTAAGAGGAAAGTTTATAGTGCTAAATGCCTACATCAAGATAGAAAAATCTCAAATTAACAATTTAATGTTGCACCTGAAAGAACAAGAACAAGAACAAACAAAAGAACAAGAACAAACATACAAGAACTAAACTCAAAGCTAGCAGAAGAAAAGAAATAACTAAAATCAGTGCAGAAACAAATGAAATTGAGACCCCCAAAGCCATAAAAAGGATCAATGAAATAAAAAGTTAGTTGTTTCAAAGGATAAACAAGATTGATAGACCACTAGCTAGATGCAGGGAAAAAAGAGAGAAGATACAAATAACTACAATCAGAAATGGCAAAGGTGACATTACAACTGATTCCACAGAAATATAAAAGATCCTTAGAGACTGCTATGAACATCTCTATGGGCACAAACTAGAAAATTTAGAGTAAATGCATAAATTCCTGGAAATACCCAGCCTCCCAAAGTTGAACCAGGAAGAAATGGAAACCATGAATAGACCAATAATGAGTTTTGGAGTTGTATAAGTAATAAAAATTAACCCACTATAAAAAATTGGGCCAGGTGCAGTGGCTCATGTCTGTAATCCCAAAACTTTGGGAGGCTGAGATGGGTGGAATGTTTGAACCCTGGAATTTGAGACCAGCCTGGGCACCAATGTGAAATCTCATCTCTACAAAAAATACAAAAATTAGCCATGTATGGTGGTGTGTGCCAGTAGTCCCAGCTACTTGGGAGGCTGAGGTGGGAAGATTTCTTGAGCCCAGGGAGTCAAGGCTGCAAGAAGCTGTGATCACTCCACTTCACTGCAGCCTGGGTGACAGAGTGAGACCATTTTTTTGTTGTTTTTGTTTTTGTTAAAAAACAAAACATCCTGCTCCATCCTGGAGCAGATGGATTTATAGCTGAATTCTAACAGACATACAAAGAAGAGCTGGTGCCAATCTTACTGAAATTATTCCAAAAAGTAGAGGAGGAGGGATTCCTCCATAACTCATTCTAAGAAACCAGTGTCATCCTGATACAACATCTTTCAAGGACACAACAAAAAAAGGAAACTATAGGCCAATATCGCTGGTGAACAAAGATGCAAAAATCCTAAACAAAATACCTGCAAACCGAATCCAGCAGCACATCAAAAAGATAATTCACCATGATCAAGTGGCGTTTATTCCTGAGAAGCAATGATGCTTCAAGATGTGCAAATCAATAAATGAGATTCACCACATAAACAGAGTTAAAAACAAATACCATTTGGTTATTTCAATATATACAAGAAAGCTTTTGATAAATCCAACAACACTTCATGATAAAAACACTCAACAAACTAGGCATTAAAGAAGCATACATGAGAACCATCTATGATAAACCCACATCCAACATCATACGGAATAAACATAAGTTGGAAGCATTCCCCCTAAGAACCGGAAAAAGGAAAGGATATCCACTCTTACCATTTCTATTCAACGTAGCCCTGGAAGTCCCAGCCCGAGCCATCAGGCAAGGGAAAAAAAATAAAAGACATCCAAATTTAAAAAAAGGAAGTAAAATTATCTCTCTTCAATGACGATATGATTGTATACCTAGAAAACCCTAAAGCTTGTTCCAATAGGCTCCTAGACTAGATAAATGACCAGTAAACTTTCAGGATAAAAAATCAATGCACAAAAATCATTAACACTTTTACACATCAACAGTGTTCAAGCTGAGAACCAAATCAAAAGTGCAATCCTGATTATTATGCATATTATGCATTGCATGCCTGTACCAAAATACCTCATGTATCCCATAAATATATACACCTACTATGTGCCCACAAAAGTTAAAATTTAAAAATAAAAAAATGCAATCCTAGGCCGGGCATGGTGGCTCGCGCCTGTAATCCCAGCACTTTGGGAGGCCGAGTGGGGCAGATCACTTGAGGCCAGGAGACCGAGACCAGCCTGGCCAACATGGTGAAACCCTGTCTCTACTAAAATACAAAAATTAGCTGGGCATGGTGGTGGGTGCCTGTAATCCCAGCTACTCAGGAGGCTGACGCACGAGAATCGCTTGAACCTGGGAGGAGGAGTTTGCAGTGAGCTGAGATCGTGCCACTGCACTCCAGCCTGCGTCTCAAAAAAAAAAAAAAAAAAAGGCAATTCTATTCACAATCACCAATAGAACCCCACAAAATACCTAGGCATATATCTAAACAAGGAGATGAAAGATCTCTGCAAGGAGAACTACAAAACACTGCTGAAAAAAAAAAATCGTAGACAACACAAAACAAATGGAAAAACATTCCATGCTCATGGATTAGAAGAATCAATATTGTTAAAATGTTCATACTTCCCAAAGCAGTCTAGAGATTCAAAACTATTCCTATCAAATCACCAACATCATTTCTCATAGCATTAGAAAAAAACTGTTCTAAAATTCATATGGAACCAAAAAAAGAACCCAAACAGCCAAAGCAATCATAAGCAAAACAACAACAAAGCCAGGCATCACATTACCTAACTTCAAACTATCCTGAAAGTCGATAGAAACCAAAACAGCATGGGGCTGGTACAAAAATAGAAACATAGATAAATGAAACAGAACAGCGAATCTAGAAATAAAGCCACACACCTATAGCCAACTGATCTTTGACAAGTGGACAAAAATGAACAATGGAGAAAGAACACCCTATTCAATAAATGGTGCTGGAAAATTGGCTAGCTGTATGCAGAAGAATGAAACTGGACACCTACTTCTTACTATGTATAAAAATTAACTAAAGATGGATAAAATGCTCAATATAAGATCTATGACTATAAAAATCCTAGATAAAAACCTAGATAAAACTTCTGGACATTGGCCTAGGCAAAGAATTGATGACCATGTCCTCAAAATCAAATGCAATAAAAACAGAAATTGACAAATGAGACCTAATTAAACTAAAGCACTTCTGCACAGCAAAAAAACCCAAAACAAAACAACAACAACAAAAAAAACTATCAACAGAGTAAACAAACAACATACAGAATGGAAGAAAATATTTGTAAATGATTCATCTGACCAAGGGCTAATGTTCACAATCTACAAGGAATTTAAACAAATCAACAAGAAAAAGACAAATAACCTCATTAAAAATTAGGCAAATGACATGAACAGACCTTCTCAAAAGAAAACACACAGTCAACAAACATATGAAAAATTGCTCATCATTAATTATCAGAGAAATGCAAACGAAAACTACAATGAGATACTGTCTTATACCAGTCAGAAAGGCTACTACTAAAAAGTCTAAAAATAACAGATGTTGATCAGGCTATGGAGAAATGGGAAGCTTACACACTGTTGGTGGGGATGTAAATTACTTCAGTCCCTGTGGAAAGCAGTTTGTCCTGCCTAGGGACCTAGACTCCACACACTTGACCCACTGCATCACCAGCCAGACACATTCCACAGCTCACTCTGACTCTTACAAGCACAGGGGATTGGTATATCATTGGGGTGTTGTGGGTCTCCTGGTGATTTAACCCTCAGCTGGGACTGGCCCTAAGGTATAAGGTATGAGGGAATTCCAAAGTCCCCCTTGACGCAAAGGAAATGTGGGTGCAGTGCCTGTAGTTGAAGGATATGTCACCAAGGCCTGGGAGCAGACTCAGAAAAGATATCAATTCTCGCCCCTGCCTCTCTTCTCCAGGGCACTGTTGCATACGTACTGTAAAACAAAAGGGGCACCTGGCTGAGGAAGAGCCTATCTGTGGGCCTTACATTAAGTGCCATCTACTGGATTGCAGCTTGAGTTACACCACCAAACAATGCAATGCCTCTGAAACCCACGGCAGGAAACCATCTACAACCTAGGAACCCATTCAGAGCCTCAGCCCTCTGAGAGCACCCAGCAAAGAAGCCAACCAACTAAACACAACATTAACTGCAGTCAAACCCTCAAGGGAAAAAAGAATAGGAAAACAAAAAGACCCATCCAAATTCAAAAAGAAAATGAAATCCCAGGTCCCTCAGATGAGAAGGAACCAGTGCAAGAACTCTGGCAATTCAAAAAGTCAGAATGTTTCATTATCTCCAAAGAATTGCACTAGCTCCCTAGCAATGAATCCTAACCAGATAGAAATGTCTGAAAAGATAGACACAGAATTCAGAATCTGGATAAGAAAGTTCAACGAGATCCAAAAGAAGGTTGAAATTCAATCCATGGAAGCCAGAAAACTGACCCAATATATGAAAGACATCATAGCTAGAAGAAAGAACGAAACTGAACTTCTGGAATAGAGAAAACCACTACAGGAATTTCAAAACGTATTTGGAAGCCTTAACAACAGACTATTCTGAACAGAGGAACTAATTTAAGAGCTCAAAGATGGATCCCTTGAATCAATCCAGTCAGACAAAAATAAAGAAAACAATTTTTCTAATGAACAAAGCAAAAGAATTTATGACTAAGTCCTCAAAAGCAATGGTAACAATAACAAAAATTGACAAGTGGGACCTAATTAAACCAAAGAGTTTCTGCACGGCTAAAGAAACTATCAACAGAGTAAACAGACAACCTATGGATTGGGAGAAAATATTTGCTAACTATGCCTTTGACAAAGGACTAATATTCAGAAGCTATAAGGAACTCAAAGAGATCAAAACAACCCAATTAAAAAGTGAGAAAGGACACGAACAGACCCTTCTCATAAGAAGACATGCAAGCAGCCAGCAAACATGACAAAATGCTCAACATCACTAATCATCAGGGAAATGTGAATCAAAACTACAATGAAATACCATTTCATACCAGTCAGAATGGCTATTATTAAAAGCTCTAAAATAGTAGATGTTGGCAAGGCTGTGGAGAAATGGGAACGCTTATATACTGTTGGTGGGAATGTAAATTACTTCAGCTTCTGTGGAAAACAGTTTCTCTTCGAGAAAGAGCTTTCTCGAAGAACTAAAAATAGAACTACTGTTCAACCCAGCCATCCCATTACTAGTTATATACCCAAAATAAAATGAATAATTCTACCAAAAAGACACTAGTTCTTGCATGTTCATTTTAGCACTATTCACAATAGTAAAGACATGGAGATAGAGACATAGAGATTTATGTATGGAATATCTATATGCACATCTGCTTGTATACATGTCCTAGCTCTATCCACTGAGAGAACTACAAACAGCAGTGCTTCCTTAGCAAGAGCACACATAGCAACTGTATAGGTATCTCTTGGTCTAGTAGATCATAAGCTCCATGAAGGCAGGGACTGACTCATGCACATCCTTACTTTTCAGCATTAAGTTCAATTTCATGAACATAGGAATCTTTAGAAAATTGAACAGTTTGTAGGCACCCAGCTAGTAAATTTCAGGGCCAGGCTACAACTGTCTGAAAACCAGCCTTCTGTGTCAAGCCTAAGCTGCTGATAGCTGTCATTGAATGCTGCTTCCACCCTTCTGTTTCTGCAAACAGGTACAAGTCTGCAGCCCTGGCCACCAGCATCATCAGGTGCTCCCAAACCCTGAGCCCACCAGTGGCCGGTGGGCTGAATCGACTACATCCTCCAGATGGGGTGGGGACAGGGGGCAGCACACCTCAAGCCTTATGCCTTCCTGCAGCCCTGGAATGAGCAGAACCTGCTCGACGTCTTTGTGTTCCTCCTGGGGCCCACTCTGGGCACTATGTAGCTTTGTGGAAAGTTGCTGGGCATGGCATGTCAGCTGGGTGGCTGCCTGGGGCCAGAAAGGTGGAGGAGATGTGAGACCATGTACAGCCTTGGCGGGGTGCGTTTGTTGGGCAGTGTCACCATTTCTTGGGGGCTCCCCACCAGTTCTGGCAACCCTGTTCTCTACATCATCTCTGCTTGCTAATTTTGCTACAAATTCATCCTTACTAGCTCCTGCCTGTTAGCAGAATTCTTTCCAGTCCTCTTGTCCTCCTTTATTTGCCATCAGCGAGGGCTGTGCTGTGATTCTGTCTCTGAGTGACTTGGACCACTGACCCTTAGATTTCCAGCCTTAAAATCCTCCTTCCTTCTCATGTCCCTCCTAAATCACAGCCTGACCATTCCAGACTCCCTGTCCAGATTTTCTCAGCCTCTTTCACTCACTCATGCCCCTACCATCTATCACGGAATAACATCTGAGAACGATACCTTGCATATTCTTTCAGTTTCTGTTTTGTTCTCCCGCATATTCTCTTCAATGTTCAGGAAGCCTGCCCTGTGCTTGAGAGTACAAGGCTGGACACAGGCTCGCGGGTCTCCACATTGGGTCCCTGTCTCTGGTGCCCACAGTGAGCTCCTTCTTTGCTGAGCAGGCATGGAGACTGTAGGTTTCCAGATTTCCTGAAAAATAAAAGTTTACAGCATTATCTTTCCACAACCTCACTAAACGATTGGCCAAGAGATTTCTGTCCTAATTGCCCAGAATTCTGTCATCTGGCTACTCAAGGCTATCGGGGAATGGGGTAAGTCTGCGCTGGCAGCTGGCCAGGGTGAAGGCAGCGGGAAGTGGGTGGAGGGTTAGCTAACCTGTGGGGTCTGAAGAAAGAGAAAAGTGGCCAAAAATCCTCCAGAATGCTTGACCTGTTGAACCAGAATATTTTGCTATTTAGTCTTGACCTATTTTCATGCACTTAAGCAACAAGCTATCATGGGCATGCTGATAAAGAAACACTTCTGTTTCCTGGTTACAGTCTCTGGCTGGATCTGAGGAAGCACTGAGTTTGCTTTAATGACTTTCCTTTTTTTTTTTTTTTTTTAATTGAGATGGAGTCTCGCTCTGTTGCCCAGGCTAGAGTGAAAGTGGCACGATCTCAGCTCACTGTAACCTCCACCTCCCAGGTTCAAGTGATTCTCCTGCCTCAGCCTCCTGAGTAGCTGGGATTACAGGCATCTACCACCACACCTGGCTAATTTTTTTTGTATTTTTAGTAGAGATGGGGTTTCATCATGTTGGCCATGCTGGTCTTGAACTCCTGAACTCAGGTGATCTGCCCACCTAGGCCTCCCAAAGTGTTGGGATTACAGGTGTGAGCCACTGCACCCAGCCTTCAGTGACTTTCTAAGTGTGATGGGGACCACAAGGTAGGCAGCCAGAGCAGATGATTTCAATCATGGAGCCCCAGATCCATGTAGATGAGAAGGTGGAATGCAATTGTAGCTGTGGTTCCAAGGACAGCACAGACAGGACTGTGTGTTATCCCTTGAGGGACCATTGCTACAAACCAGTTGGCACTAAACCTTAAGTCGTATAAGGAGGATGAAACCCACTTTATTTGGGTTCTGTAGAAAATTTGCAAATGGACTCTTTTTTCAGTCTGTATGTTTCTGAAGTTCTCTGTGCAAAGGATTTTGTACTAATGAGCAGGAGGTATGTATCCACATCAAAATGTCTCCACATGTACAGGAGAATGGAGACTTTAGGCTTTACTAATAGGTGCTAGAATTAATCTGGGTATTCATGTGTACTGTTCCTTTGTGACGCCTATGACACTCTTTGCTTTTGACTGGCATTAAGGTTTAGAAAATGCATAGGTTTGTATCGGGATGGAGTAAAGAGAGTACATCATAGGGAGTTTCCCCTTCTGGGGCCTCCACAATCTGCATGTAATTAAATGCTGCATGTAAGATAAACATACACAAGAAGATCACATAACACCCACAGAACCCATAGCTTCCCATAAGTAGAAAAGAGGACACCAGATTGTAGCAAAGCTATCTCCTCAACTCCTGCTGCAAGCCTTTATGGAGACCTAATGAGTCTGGAAATATTGTACATAGGAAGCAGGTTCACTGTGAATGGGTTATCAGTTTGTCTGAGTCCAGTGAGATGGAGCACCACCCCCGCTCCAAGTTATATGAAGGGAATTAGTGGTCTAAAATACTAAAGTCTTCAAAGAAAGCCAAAAAGTAGAGGAAATGTAACAGAATAAGTGGGAGAAATAGCAACCTGGTAGATTTAAACACATGCATTCGGACTGAAATACAAGATTGACAGACTTGAATAAAAATTTCAAGCTGATTGCTGTTTCAAGAGACACACCTAAAACATGAGGATACAGGAGGGTTGAACATGAAAGGATAGGAAAAGATAGATCTTTTTCCACAATGGAAGATAAAATCTGAATGGTTAGTAGTAATGGCAAACAAAATAGACTTTGGGTGAAAAGTGTTACCAGAGACAAAATAGGTCCTCATTATAAAACGAGGACTAACTGTTTCCTTGGAAGGTATAATACCTGAAACTATAATTGTTCATATATATGCATTTAATGAGTAGCCTTATGTGTATAGAGGAAAAATTGCTATAACACCAAGGAAAAATAGAATTATAGTGGAAGAGCTATAAAAACATCTTAATGAAAAATTTCAAACATTCACGAAAGTAGAGCTTCTTTATGCCCAGGATTTAGCTCCAGTGATTACTAACTCCTGGCAATTCTCTTTTCTTATCCTGCCACCCACATTTAACCTTGTTTACCCCCACAACCTATTATTTTGAAGCAAATCTGAGAAATCATAAGACAGAATCTGTAAATGTTTCAGAATGTACCGTAAGAGCCAATTTCCTTCCTTCCTTCCTTCCTCCCTCCCTCCCTCCCTCACTCCCTCCCTCCCTCCCTCCCTCCCTTCCTTCCTTCCTTCCTTCCTTCCTTCCTTCCTTCCTTCCCTCCCTCCCTTCCTCCCTTCTTTTTTGACGAAGTCTCACTATGTTTCCTAAGCTGGAGTTCAGTGCTCTGATCTCGGCTCACTGCAACCTCCACTTCCTGGGTTCAAGTGATTCTCCCACCTCGGCCTCCCGGGTAGCTGGGACCACAGGCACATGCCACCATGCCCAGCTAATTTTTGCATTTTTAGTAGAGACGGGGCTTCACTATATTGGTCAGGATGGCCTTGAACTCCTGACATCTTGTTCCCCCCACCTCACCTACCAAAGTGCTGGGGTTACAGGCATGAACCACTGCACCCAGCCAGAATTTCTTTATAAGATGTTTATAACCACAATTACATAGAACTCTTCTCCAAAGCAACAATAACTACTTAATATTTTCAAAATTTGGGTTCAAATATCTCTGATACTCCTATAATATTTTAGAGTCCATTGGAATCATGCTATGTAAAACGTTAACGAATCTGATACCTGACTCTTCATATCTCTTTCCATTTGATTTTTCTTGGTAACATTTGCCATTAATGTACTATATATTTTATTTCTTAGTGTGTTTAGTATCAGTTTGCCTGGCAGAACAATGCCTGGCATAATAAATAGCTATCAGCCAGGCGTGGTGGCTCATGCCTGTAATCACAGCATTTTGGGAGGCCAAGGGGGGGTGGATCATGTGAGGTCAGGAGTTCAAGACCAGCCTGGCCAACATGGTGAAACCCTGTCTCTACTAAAAAATACAAAAATCAGCCGGGTGTGGTGGCAGGCACCTGTAATCCCAGCTACTCGGGAGGCTGAGACAAGAGAATTGCTAAAACTTGGGAGGCAGAGGTTGCAGTAAGCTGAGATTGCACCACTGCACTCTAGCCTGGGTGACAGAGCGAGACTCTGTCTCAAAAAAAAAAAAAATCTATCAATATAATTGTTGAATAAATAAAAATCTTGCAGTTTGATAACAAATCCTTTATTTTGCTAATGCATTATGAAAAGTACAAGAATAAGACGAACTGGAGCCTTGTGATGTCTGGTAAACCTCGCCCTTCCCGCACTTTTCTCTCTCTCTCTCTCTCTCTCTCTCTCTCTCTCTCTCTCCTCTTTCTCCACAATAGGCATGGCTAGGTGAGGGATGCACAAATGCATAAGAATGTAATGCTTTAAATTCCAATGAGAAAAAATAACCCCTGTAGACTGAAGAAAGCAGGAATAGAACACGCAGAATTCAAGGACCTACTGCAACCAAGGATTTCTCTGCTTATTTAGAGTTGCACTGAAAGCCTTTCCTAAAGGAAGTCTTAGTTTGAGGATAGAGTGTAAAGGGGATTACCGGACCTGGTGATCCCTGCCCTCACTGGGGCTGACATTGCACGGAGGCAGAATTACAAGCTGTCGTCAGCATGTGCTCTTGGAAATTATGGAAAGATTCACCAGTCCTATTTCAGGATACTCATTCAGAATGATAGTCTCAGCTTTTGAATTTCAGTCCTCCAGGGACAGACCTGGACTTCCAGAGGCAGGACTCTAGCCTCTTTTCAGGAATGTTACTTTCTAAAGAGACACTAAGAGATAGATTCCAGGGATGGTAGATTGATTTCCCTTGGGGATTCCCTTCCAGGGAGGTCTTGGGCTTGGAACATCAGCTCAAGATTTTAAGCAAGTCTCTCAGGAAATAGATCGCGGGGCTGGCAGTATGAGGTAATAGAGGCAGTTAGAAGGGAACTAGAGTAGGTAAATTCACACAGCCTTTGCAAAAGAGAGGTGGGTCCCATGGAGATAGAGCTTTCATCAGCGCGATTTACTGAGGTCCCTGCCATTCCTCACTCACAGTAAGGATTTTCCAGGCAGGAGGGCTGTGATCACAAGGGCAGAGCAGGGTTAAGTATGGGCTCACCGACCCCTCCTACTGACTGCTGGTAGTTTGGTAGAGCGAGGATAGATTATCCAATGGAGCACGAGGGAGGAGGGGCAGAGGGCAAGAGGGGATGGACAGAAGAGAAGACTGGCAGGATCCTTACTCCTACCTCTACCCACAGCCAGTGCCTTTGGCGCACTGAGGTGCACAGGGTCCCTTAGCCGGGCGCAGGGCGCGCAGCCCAGGCTGAGATCCGCGGCTTCCGTAGAAGTGAGCATGGCTGGGCAGCGAGTGCTTCTTCTAGTGGGCTTCCTTCTCCCTGGGGTCCTGCTCTCAGAGGCTGCCAAAATCCTGACAATATCTACAGTAGGTGAGTGCTTGACCGGAGAATTCCCAGACAGGCGCGTCCCGGATACTCGGATACTCGCACTGCCAGGGCTCCAGAGAACAGCGCTTGATCAGAGTCATCCACGTGATTTTCCAGGCTGGGCTTGCGGACCCGGCTGGAGGAGGGAGAAGCCCATTCAGCTGTGGGGCAGAGAGGGGCCTCTATTGCTGAGGTGGGGAAGAAAGTTTTGGAGAAAAGAGATTCTCCTTTACTGTCTTCTTCCTGTTCAGGACGCGCCCCCATCCCGCAGGGCTGGGGCCAGAAATTTGAGACTCATCCCAGAGCTTGAGTTCCTGGGCTGCCTTCTCCAGAGCGCAGTGGGACTTTCAGAGGCTCACCTTAAGCTCCGGAGGGTGCGTGTGTGTGGGTGCACAGTAGCTTCCAGTAGAAACAGTGGTGAGCGTTTTCAGGCTCTTGGAGACCAGGGAAAGGCCCTCCTGAGGGCAGCACTGCAAATGTTGTGAAGCTGCATCCGGAGCCAGGGTGGCGCAGGCAGGTATTTCATGGCTGCAATGCCAGTGGAGTGTTTTCCACCAGGGGAAACCTGGAGAACTGCCCAGGGCTGAGGAGAAGATCCAGGTCATTCGCATCTTTTGGAGTATCCTTCCTTTTACCTGTGCCGCTGACCGTTTTTGAGGGATTCATGGGACTGTTAATTCTGCATTTTGGGTCTCAGTTTTACTTCTTTTACTTTTACCCCAAAGGGAATAGAAGATAAAAGAGAAACATATATGAACATAAAGGGATCATCTCAGGATCGAGCTTCCCCAAGACTTTATTTCAACCCATAGTGGGTTCTAATGGATTCCTTTTAGATCATGGAGAATTAGGGCTCGTAGGGCTGGGAAGAACCACAGATCATCTAATTTAGTGCCCATTTTCATTTCCTGAGAGGGCAATTGAAGGATGGGGAGTGAGATGCCTTCCTTAAGAGCACTTGTGGCCTCCCTGATGTCCCATGAGGAATTAACTCAGGGTTTTCTTACTGCAAGACCATGCTCACCACAACTTCCACTCTGAAGCCCTTTTCACTGGGGATTTTCAAAAATCACTGTTTAAGAAACAGTGCAAGTCCATTTGAAGACTTTTCCCCCCTCTTTCTGAGTGTTAGTAGCAGTGAAGCAACAGAGCTTCTTAACTTCTTGAAAGTACACAGCCCTCCTTCCTCAGGCTCCAAGGAGTTGATGTCATTTCTGAGGTGCTGGAATGCTGATTTTTGCCCCAGAAAGCCACCTGACTCCCCAAGATCCACCGCTAACAGCTGTTTCTGTGGGGACCCCTTCTTCCCAGCTCCCTGTTCTTACATGGATTAAAATGTGAGTAAGACCTGTTGCAGATTTGTACTTTATACATCCCTTGTTGCTCCAGACTATTCAAGCCTGGGTATAAGTAAACTGAGTCATTCAGAGAGCTGCGCACTACTTCTCTACTCCCTTCCACCCCCACCCCGCAGGCTTTTGGTATTTACTATTACATTACCTTCTCTTCTGATCTTCCTTTCTCTGCTGCTGAGAACCTTAGATTCAAGCAAAGGCTGTGTATTAGAACATGTACTGAGAAGACATTGATTTCGTGGAACTTGTACCTCTTTTGAGGATCAAGCTTCTCTTTCCTTAGGATGGATGTTTCTGGAATCAGTGATTCCCTAGTCTCTCGTGCAACCAGGATCCAGCAGGCCCACCCCAAGTGCCCCACAGTTGTCCTCAAATGTCTTAATTAGAACTTGATCATTGTTTGGCCTAAATTAAGTACATCCTTTCAAAATACATTGGAATCTTAAGGATTTGGATTCTAAGTAGTGGCCCCTCATTCCTTCTGTTCCAGTGATGATTTCTTGGACCAATCTCTTAAGGTTTCTATCTCCTACAGCAGCAGAAATGTCCAAAGAGCAGGATCCCAGAAACAGCTCTCATTGTTTTTTAGGAACTATTCACACTCATATGTACAACACCATACCTGTATTTCCACCAATGCCGTGATTTCTTTTGGACTCTGCGTCTCCATAAGGCCTTAGTTAAAATATACATGTACCTCAGGATGAGGAACTCCCGTGGCTAAGCACATAGTAGCTCATTACACTGACATGGATACCGTGATTCACAAGAGGCAATCTCTCACGGACCAGAGCCACAGGTAAAAATGTGGGCGGCCATGCTCTGGGTGAGTGGGCTGGGTTTTACCCAGAGGGACATGAGGAGACTGGCAAAACTCATCTTCCTCCAATCACTATCCACTTCTGTTTCCTTACCTTTCCTCTCCTGGATTGATCACTACTGACTTCAGACACTGTGTTCTCATCATTCCAGAACTGAAGTTGTGCATTGTTCCTAGGTGGAAGCCATTATCTACTGATGGACCGGGTTTCTCAGATTCTTCAAGATCACGGTCATAATGTCACCATGCTTAACCACAAAAGAGGTCCTTTTATGCCAGGTATCTTTTCTCACTTTTCTTGATTTCTCCTACTCCAAGCAAAGAGCAAAATGCTGTTTGCATAGAAAGGCTTAGCAAAATGTTTTTTAAAAATCTAATTCAATTGGAAGGATGAAAAGCTTGTGTGTGTGTATGTAAAGTGCCAAAAAACTTCTTAGTCTCTAATTACCGGGACCTGACATTCCATACTCCCATATTTTTTTTTCCCCTTACTTGACTTCTACTCCATCCCAAGCAACCATCCACTCACTATTATGGATTATTTTAACAAATACTACTTTATAAGATGGCTTAAAAAATATATTAAACATGGTGGGGCAAGGTGGCTCACACCTGTAATCCCAGCACTTTAGGAGGCTGAGACAGGTGGATCACTTGAACTCAGGAGTTTGAGACCAGCCTGAGCAACATAGGGACACTCTGTCTCTACAAAAAATACAAAAATTAGCTTGACATGGTGGCACCCACTTGTAGTTTCAGCTACTTGGGAGGCTGAGGGTGGAGGATCGCTTGAGCCAGGAGGCAGAAGTTGCAGTGAGCTGGGAATGCACCACTGCACTAGAGCCTGGGCAACAGAGTGAGACTCCACTTCAAAGACTCTCTGTATATAGATAGAACAGAAATATTCAGCCTTATTTAACACTTCTTACATGTAAGAATCACTTTTCTTTTTATAGATTACTTTTCCTCTTTTTATGATATCAGAATTTAAGTAAGCTTTTGCAGGGAGACCCTTATTTATGCAGCTAAGTTAGGAGTCTATGGCTGAGATGGTCTTGCATTCTTGAAAAATAAGTGGCTGCCCACGAGTTTGTGCATAGTGATTTCAGATGTTCTTAATGGAGTCATTGAGTCCAAAGAATTTTAGCCAAAATGAAGCTCATAAATCTTATCAACTCTTCTGTTGATCCACAAGGAAACAGAAACCCTGAGAACTTAACAGATTTGCTTGATAACAGAGTTGGGTGGATTTAGGACTTTATGCTCCAAATTGCTCAATATGAAAGTGTTGCTCAGGGAAAAGCCCAAACTTCATCATCATGCAATATACCTGGACATGCACCCCCTGAAGCTATAATTTTAAAAAAGAAAAAAAATCCAAAAGCAAGCATCTTGGAGGGAGAAAATTCTGAGATATTTTCAACCTTTGAAGATAATATCAGGCCTTGTCATTGTTCAGATTTCTAAAACCATTTTTTTTTTTTGAGACAGAGTCTCGCTCTGTTGGCCAGGCTGGAGTACAGTGGCATGATCTTGGCTCACTGCAACTTCCATCTCCTGGGCTCAAGCAATTCTCCTGCCTCAGCCTCCTGAGTAGCTGAGATTACAGGTGTGTACCACCATGCTCGGCTAATTTTTGTATTTTTAGTAGAGATGGGGTTTCACCATGTTGGCCAGGCTAGTCTCGAACTCCTGACCTCAGGTAATCCTCCCGCCTTGGCCTCCCAAAGTGCTGGGATGTGAACCACTGCATCCAGCCAAAACCATTTTTTAATCTACATTTTTTCATTTAAATTTTGCCAAGTCAATCCTAAGCCAAAAGAACAAAGCTGGAGGCATCACACTACCTGACTTCAAACTATACTACAAGGCTACGGTAACCAAAACAGCATGGTACTGGTACCAAAACAGAGATATAGATCAATGGAACAGAACAGAGCCCTCAGAAATAACGCCGCATATCTACAACTATCTGATCTTTGACAAACCTGAGAAAAACAAGCAATGGGGAAAGGATTCCCTATTTAATAAACGGTGCTGGGAAAACTGGCTAGCCATATGTAGAAAGCTGAAACTGGATCCCTTCCTTACACCTTATACAAAAATCAATTCAAGATGGATTAAAGACTTAAACGTTAGACCTAAAACCATTAAAACCCTAGAAGAAAACCTAGGCATTACCCTTCAGGACATAGGCATGGGCAAGGACTTCATGTCTAAAACACCAAAAGCAATGGCAACGAAAGCCAAAATTGACAAATGGGATCTAATTAAACTAAAGAGCTTCTGCACAGCAAAAGAAACTACCATCAGAGTGAACAGGCAACCTACAAAATGGGAGAAAATTTTTGCAACCTACTCATCTGACAAAGGGCTAATATCCAGAATCTACAATGAACTCAAACAAATTTACAAGAAAAAAACAAACAACCCCATCAAAAAGTGGGCAAAGGACATGAACAGACACTTCTCAAAAGAAGACATTTATGCAGCCAAAAAACACATGAAAAAATGCTCATCATCACTGGCCATCAGAGAAATGCAAATCAAAACCACAATGAGGTACCATCTCACACCAGTTAGAATGGCAATCATTAAAAAGTCAGGAAACAACAGGTGCTGGAGAGGATGTGGAGAAATAGGAACACTTTTACACTGTTGGTGGGACTGTAAACTAGTTCAACCATTGTGGAAGTCAGTGTGGCGATTCCTCAGGGATCTAGAACTAGAAATACCATTTGACCCAGCCATCCCATTACTGGGTATATACCCAAAGGACTATAAATCATGCTGGTATAAAGACACATGTACACATATGTTTATTGCGGCATTATTCACAATAGCAAAGACTTGGAACCAACCCAAATGTCAAACAATGATAGACTGGATTAAGAAAATGTTGCACATATACACCATGGAATACTATGCAGCCATAAAAAATGATGAGTTCATGTCCTTTGTAGGGACATGGATGAAATTGGAAATCATCATTCTCAGTAAACTATCGCAAGAACAAAAAACCAAACACCGCATGTTCTCACTCATAGGTGGGAATTGAACAATGAGATCACATGGACACAGGAAGGGGAACATCACACTCTGGGGATTGTTGTGGGGTGGGGGGAGGGGGGAGGGATAGCATTGGGAGATATACCTAATGCTAGATGACGAGTTAGTGGGTGCAGCGTACCAGCATGGCACATGTGTACGTATGTAACTAACCTGCACAATGTGCACATGTACCCTAAAACTTAAAGTATAATAATAATAATAAAAAAATTTAAAATTTCATTGTGGTAAAATATATATAACATAATCTACCATTTTAGCCATGTTTTTTAATTGAGTCAGAGTCTTCCTCTGTCTCCCAGGTTGGAGTGCAGTGGTGTGATCTTGGCTCACTGCAACCTCCGTTACCTAGGTTCAAGCGATTCTGGTACCTTAGCCTCCCAAATAACTGGGACTACAGGTGCGTGCTATTAGGCGTGGGGCACCACGCCTGGCTAATTTTTTTGTATTTTTAGTAGAGAGAGGGTTTTGCCATGTTCGCCAGGCGGGTCTTGAACTCCTAATCTCAGGTGATCTGCCTGCCTTGGCCTTCCAAAGTGCTGGGATTACAGGCGTGAGCCACCGCACCTGGCCCCATTTCCAATGTACTGTTTAGAGGCTTTAAGGACATTCACATTGTTGTAGGACCATCTCTGAAATTTTCAGAAGTTTTTCGTCATCGTGAAGTGGAACTCTACTTATTAAACAGTGACTCCCTGTGGCTGACAGCCACTATTACTTCTTGAAACCATCACTATGACAGTTATTACTGTTACTACTTGAGACCATCAATACGAGACTGAATGAAGGACGACGAACGTAAAAATGAAAACTTAAACGGTTGTAAAGGGGCCAGGGGAAGAAGAAAAGAGCTCCCCGCTTCTAGTGAGCAAAGGCAGCCGCTGAGCTTCCACAACCCTTTTTATTGGGTAGAATGAGCAGGGAGGAGGAGGTAACGATTGGTCAGCTGCTTGATTGATCACAGGTTCATATTATTACTAACAGGCTTCAGATTTGCCTAATCATAAGAAATATTGCACTTGGGCGTGACTGCCCTCAGCATTCCTTCTGGGTGGCAGACGCAGTTTGTCAGTTTGCCAACATTCTGCATTTTATGAGAAACAGTCTGCTGTTTACTCATATAGCCTCCAGTGGTATACTGAGTTGATCACAACCCTCACTCTTTTGGCCTCCAACATTTCTCCCTTTTTGTTTTTGAATTAATTTGAGAAAGGCAATTACTGGCTGTGCAGCCCTCAATTGCTGGTTGGTGGTCCAGCTGATCTTACAGATGCACAGGAAACCATGGCCAGCATGGCCACAAACATGGAGTCAGGGGTCTTTGCCTGACCCCGATGCTCTAACAGTTTCTCAGCTTCCTGTGTGGTTTTCTTGATCTGTCTGCATGTCATGGGGGTTGATGTGAGTGTGACTCCAGTCGGTCCTCGTTCCATCTTCACATTCAGATTCAACTGGCTCATGGCTTGTACTGGGGGAACCAGGCCTGTGATTGGAATCCATGAGTCCCTCCAGTCTCCTGTTCCATGGTCGCACACACCTTGAGAGCACCCACACGGTTTGTTCATTTTCTGTGAAAACACAAACATACCCTGGTGCCCACCTTAGTAAATCTACCAAAACAAAAGCAAAGGTTTTTGTAGCTGTAGCCAGGAGGCATGCTGTTGCTGAAGCATCTGCTCCACAAGCTACAATTCAGCTTCTGCCTCTTTTGGTTAATTGCTGCGGGGTAAACCTTTCCACTGATAACAAGAAACAGGCTCTTTCTGATTAACAGAAGACACAGAGAAAGCAAATCTGAGTCTTATCCTTGTGCTCAGTTCCCACATCTTGACAAGCTCTGAGAAAACCTCCCAAGCCCTCTGCACATCTCACAGGTGCCAGCAAATGTTTACAATCCACGAAAGCCAAAGCTAAAGTTAGCCTTTCTGTAGCCGCAGAAGACGGTACAAGCCAATTTTCATCCTCTCTCTCCTGTTCACCACCCTCAATAGGTGCTATAGGTGGGGCAAAAAATTCTCTCAAACCCTGAAATAACAAAAAGATGATATGTACCAAACTCCAAAAAAAAAAAAAAAAAGAGAAAAGAAATAACCAAATTCTTCCCCATGTTATTTTGATTCAAAAACTTCTCATTCTTTGGACCTCTAGGGCACTAAACAGTACATGTTTTAGAACACTGACCTTATGTTGCTTCCAGCAGACTTGTAACGGGGTTTCTCGTTCATCTGGTTGGTTTTAATTTTTTCTGGGCTTTAGTTTTTTCTGCTCCCAGACCTTCCTCACTCAAGTCCCTGTAGGATGCTATGTGTCCCTATCAGTGCCTGCAAGTTTCTGCTAGTCTCTGCTAGTCTTTATCTATCCCTATTTGTCCCTCTGGTCCCTGTTAGTTCCTGCAAGTCCCTGTCTTTCCCTATTTCTATTTGTTTCTATCTCTATTTATTTCTATTTATCCCTGCTTATCTCTGTTTGTCCCTGCAGGTCTCTTCAGGTCTCTGTTTGTCCCTGAATGTCCCTATTTATCCCTGTTCAGGCACCACTTGTGGTAGACTGCCACAATTACTACTTGTTACTGTCATTATGAGAGACATTACTCTTACTACTTGAGACCATCATTACGAGACTGAATGAAGGAGGACAAACACAGAAATGAAAACCTAAGACAAAAGAAACTGTTATAAAGAAGGGGGCCAGGGGAAGAAGAAAAGATCTCCCCATTTCTAGTGAGCAAAGGCAGCTGCTGAGCTTCCACAACCCTTCTTATTTATTGGGTAGAATGAGCAGGGAGGAGGAGGTAACGATTGGTTAGCTGCTTGATTGATCACAGGTTCATATTATTACTAGCAGGCTTCAGATTTGCCTAATCACAAGAAGCACTGCACTTGGGGCGTGACTGCCTTCAGCATGCCTTCTGGGTGGCAGACGCAGTTTGTCAGTTTGCTAACATTCTGCATTTATGAGAAAAAGTTTGCTGTTTGCTCATATAGTCTCCAGTGCTATCCTGAGTTGATCACGACCCTCACTCTTTTGGCCTCCAACAACGCCCCATTACCCTCCACCTTCAGCCCCTGATAACCATATTCTATTTCTCTGTTAATTCACTATTCTGGGTACAGCGTATAAGTGAAATGATACAATATTTGTCCTTTTGTGTCTGGCTTGCTTTATTTAGCATAATATCTTCAAGGTTCATTCATATTTAGCATGTGTTAGAACTTTTTTATGGCTGGATATTCAATTTTATGGATACATCACATTTTGTTTATCCATTAATCCATTGATGGACGTTTAATTTTTTCCACTTTTTGACTATTGTGAACAATGCTGCTATGAACACTGGTATACAAATATCTTTTTGAGTCCCTGCTTAAAACCATTTTAATATCTTTTACATTAGTTTTCATATTCTTCACTGCCTTCGTATCTGCCTAAACTGGATATCCGATTAAATAGTTGTAGTATATTCATTTTTAAGACAATTATTTCTTAATTTCAAAAATTGTAACTAAATTAAATTGATTTAAATTAAAATGTAGATGAAAAATTAATGGTGACATTTCCAATAAACTTTGAGAAACTACTGGCTGGGTATAGTGGCTCACATTTGTAATCCCAGCACTTTGGGAGGCTGAGGCAGGAGGATCACTTGAGCCCAGGAGTTAAAACCAGCCTGGGCAACATAGTGAGACTTCATCTCTACTAAAAATAAAAATAAAACATTAGCTGGGCATGGTGTCATGCTCCTGTGGTCCCAGCTACGTGGGAAGCTGAGGCAGGAGGATTGTGTGAGCCCTGGAGGCTGAAGCTGCAGTTAGCCATTATCATACCACTGCGTTCCAGCCTGGCCAATAAAGTGAGACCCAGTCTGAGAAAAAAAAAAAGAGAGAGAGAGAGAGAGAGAGAAACTACTGAAAGCTACAGACCTTTTACTCTTTAACAAATACAAGCAGAGCAAAATCTATAAACAATTCAAGGAATGTGTGGATCCTTTCTGTTTTTTCATAGGATTAGGAGTCTAGAGTTTCTTTTAATAATTCCCTCATCATGGATGTCTCTGAAACTTTGAAATAGAATTCCCATTTTTCATTTCATCCGTAGAGCTTGGCTGAAGGTCTGCAAACAAGGAAACACATGATTGGGTTATTATTTCTGATCAGATGCCCAATTTAATGAATTGAAACATTTGAGCCAATTATTAACTCCTTATTTGGAAACACTTTCCCATACTGTTTATTTATTTGCAACTTTAATAAATGACATCAGAGGCACTGAAGAAGCAAAGCTTTGTAATACTCACATGTACTACTGCTCCAACCAATCAATATCTGGAATCACAAATGGATTATACATATTGGCTAGAAGAATATTCAAGAGATATTCACGAGCATGAGAGAGAAAGCCTAAATTGCTTTGAACAGACTGTGAGTAGAACTGGAGATTCTGAAAACTCTGCTAGTGATGACTCAGAAGGAAGGAAAGAACATGATAGAGAAAATCTGTATTGTCTTAGAGACTATAAATCATCATACACAGGCTTTTTGTAGAAATATAGATGTTCAAGTGTTCTTACTGTCTATAGTAAAATGTGAGAGGAAAGATAAATTGAGAAAATAACTATGAGGCAGAAAATGAGGACTTTATGGTTTTGGGAATTCTCAGCCTATTAGGATGATAAAATATTTTAAAATTGGGGAATTCAATGTCAGGAAAGCAGTGTATCCTGTTGTCTTGTAGAGAAAGCCAATTGTATGGCTGGACAGCCTTTTGCTATTGCCTCTGCAGGATTAAACAGTCAGAGTATTCAGTCACACAGAAAGCTTACTGAAGAGATTAGCATGAAGCAGGTTTGGTGTGCACTGGTTACCAACTTGCCTGAGTCTGCTAAGAAAGAACACCCACATAATGCAACAAATTCCATGAAGTGGATTTATTACTTGCACGTGGGCAGCAACCAAAACCTAAAATTCATTGTGAGCTGGTCCTCCAAGGTTCAGAAAGCTGCCCGGGATGAATGGAGTCTCAACTGTACATGCCCCACTTGCATTGCAGATAAAGGACCACGAAGTGCAGACCACCTTGGGTTTTATACCCTGGAGAAACATGACGTACTAAGCTAAGTGTTGAAGGACATCCTGTTTCTAGTGGAGACTGTAACAAAGCCTGGGCTATTCCACCCAGTACCTCTCTATCTCAGAGTGTTACATTTCCAGCACTTTCTGCAGTTATTCTTGATAACTACAAGTGACAAGCAGAGAGGAAAACAGGGTCAGCCCAAGGCCACCCTGAGAACTGTCCTGCAATTAGATGTATGTCTCATGGATTCCTTCACCCATAATGGCAGAAGCCACGAATCAAGATGAAACTATCTCGTAAAGATGTGTGGAGGCTGGGCGCGGTGGCTCATGCCTGTAATCCTAGGAAATGAAACAAAGGAAAAGGAAATGAAACAAACAAAGGAAAACATGGAAAAGATGGATAGGACAAGATAATGACTAGTCTACACATAAAATAAAATATCTATTTCCCCAAATAAACATAAACAGAGGATCATCACTATCTCACAGACCTGGTGAAAAGGAATGAGAACATGTCCCTGAAAGGATATTTATTCTTGTTCAAAATAAACAGGTTGAAATGAAAAGGAAAAGGACTAGAAGTAAAATATTATTGCTACTTAGATCAGCAAGGTAGAGAGGAGGCACACGGAGTTGAGGATAAAAGAAAATAAGTAAATGAGTAAAATAATTGAGGGGATATTCCTACAAGGCAGCCAGCCAGATAAAAGATTTTAATGGTGCACATTACAGAGGCAACATATTAAAAGGATGATGAGGTGGACATCTAGACACTAGCTGGTGGCCTTGCTCTTCTAAAAGTCGGTGGATCCTAGGCCGGGCGCAGTGACTCACACCTGTAATCCCAGCACTTTGGGAGGCTGATGCAGGCGGATCACCTAAGGTCAGGCGTTTCAGACCAGCCTGGCCAACATGGTGCAACCCTGTCTCTACTAAAATACAAAAATTAGCCAGGCATGGTGGCTCGTGCCTGTAATCCCAGCTACTCAGAGGACTGAGGGACATGAATCGTTTGAACCTGGGAGGCAGAGGTTGCAGTGAGCCGAGATTGTGCCATGCACTCCAGCCTGGGTGGGTGACAGAACGAGACTGTCTTAAAAAAAAAAAAAAAAAAATCTGTGGAGCAGCCTCTTGTTTAGTGGAATGAATTACTATGACATACCCAGGAGGGTCACAAGGTACCCCCCCAGATTTTTTTTTTGGGATGAAGCCTGGCTCTTGTCATGCAGGCTGGAGTGCCATGGTGTGATCTCAGCTCACTGCAACCTCCTCATCCCAGGTTTAAGCGATTCTCCTGCCTCAGCCTCCCGGTACCCAAGAATTTTATACCTTCAGAAGTACTGCCAATTTGGACTAAAAGGTATGAGGAGGATATGACAGGGAGGAGAATATGACAGGAAGGAGGGCTGTTGAACTCCCCAGATTCTGCAAGTAGGAAATAAACTGACAAACCACTGAGCTGTAACCACATGCAACGATTCATGAAAAACGAAGGAAAACTCTGAAGGTGAAGCAATGAGCCCAGATGGCAGAGCTTCTAGCCCAGAAGGCTGAGCCAAACCACAGGATTATTTCCAGTCCTTAAAACCTAATTTTGTTTGCCCAGTTGGAGTCAAAATGTCTTGGGACTGGCACCTCATTTTTTTTTACTTTCTTTTTGCCCCCATTAGAATAATGTCTATAATTGGTATCCTATGCCTGTCCCACTATTGGTTTTGGGGAGCAGGTCATTTTTTCCTAGTTTCATAGATCCACAGAAGGAGAGCAATTTTGCCACTGAATGGATTACACCCAGACTCTCACCCACACTTGATGTAGATTATTTGGATGATGTGATTTGGGAATTCTGAGCTGATGAGCTTTAGATGAGATTTTTCACTTTGAATTGATAATATAATTGTTTGGGAGTTTGGGGGATGTTGGGACAAGATGAATACATTTTCATTCCATGAGGGGTGTATATGAATGTCTGGGATCTAGAGAACACTCTGTGGTAGGCAAATAATGCTCCCTCCCAAAGATACACATGTCTGAATTCCTATAATTATTAATGTGCTATTTTACATGTTCGAAAGGCAAAAGGATCTTTGCAGATGTGATTAATATAAGGATTTTGAGACAGGGAGACTATCATGGATTACCCAGGTGAATCCAGTTTAAATACAAGAGTTCTTATAAGGCAAGCTTGTCTAACTCATGGCCCACGAGCTGCATGTGGCCCAGGACAGCTTTGAATGTGGCCCAACACAAATTCATAAACTTTCTTAAAACATTATGAGATTGTTTTTGCAATTTCTTTTTAGCTCATTAGCTATCATTAGTGTTACTGTATTTTATGTGTGGCCCAAGACAATTCTTCTTCTTCCAATGTGGCCCAGGGAAGCCAATAGATTGGACACCCCTTTTATAAAGGAAAGAAGATGGTAGGAGAGTTAAAGAAGTGATGATGGAAGAAGAAATCAGAGTGATGTGATTGCCTGTTGGAAGAGGGTCATGAGCCAGGGATGCAGGTAGCCTTGAGAAGCTGGAAAAGGCAAGAAAATGGATCATTCCCCAGAGCCTCCAGAAGAAATGCAGCTCTACCCACACCTTGATTTTATTCTAATGAGACCCATTTTGGACTTCTGATCTCCAGAACTATAAGACAATACCTTGTGTTGTGTTAAGCAACTAAATTTGTTGTAATTTGTTAAAGCAGCAATAGGAAACTGAAACAGCCATGATAGGTGCTCAGAAGAACTCCAGGAGGCATGAAAGGAGGATGCTAAAGCCTTTACAGTGCAGGTGTCCCTGGTGGGCACTAATGAGAGAGCCTGTTGTATTGCAACTTGGACAGATTCTGGAGCCTTCTGTTACAGGGGTTCCTACGCAATGTGGGCTGATTTTCAAGTAATAAACATGAGTGGACCTAAGTAAAATTTATGAATAAGGAATATGTTGTCTTTAAAATGTAAAAAAGGCCTAAAAGATGTTGGGCTTGTAACATTATGGGCACAGAGATGCTCAATAATTGTTTCTTAATAGTATTGGGGATGGAGAGGTCTTCAACTAACCAAATGATCCTTTGGAATTTAAGTGAGGGACTGGGTCTGATACTTTGCATGGGACAATGGCTTATCCCCTTTGTGAGCTCCTTTTTGAATGTTTCTATGTCTTAAATGAGTGTGGCAAGTGAATCTCCTCAGAGGAGGACACCCTCAATGTAATGTTATATCTGTACTCCTGGAGAAAGCTGGAAGCAGTGGCTCTTGCTGGCAAAGATTGTGGGCAATAGTAGGGCTGTTGAAGTATACTATGAGTAGCCATGCATTGTGTTTCTTCCAAGGTAAAGACACACTGTGACTGAGAGCCTGTTAAAATCAGCATGGAAAAAAACATTCTAGCCAACTCTATGACTGCAAAGTATTTGCCAGTAGATACTTGGATAGAGTCTTTCATTTTAATTAGCTTGAGTACGAGGGCCTTAATATGTGGGACTATCTGTTAACATACCCCCAATCCTTACACAAAATTTGATTTGGATGTGATGAAGGCACACATGCATTAAGAAGATATGAGAGGTTTATGACTCATAGGGTGAGGTATTTTTTTTTCGTTTTTTCAGAATAGCAGGACAGGCTCCCAGGCAAATCTGAAAAATGGCTTTAGAGAGCAGGGAGGGATGACTGGCTTGAGTTTTTACTGTGAGGAGGGGTAGGATGGGCTGAGGATTTCCTTTCATTGTCCTGACTTGCATGGATTGAAACTCCTACCAGGGATAAGAGAGAAGGTGTGTGTGGGTTTTCTTACCAATTTGCTCAGATGAAGCATGGGGTTGGGAAGGGGAAATGGGGCTTGACATTTGTCAAGAGGCAAAGAGTGAAAATGGAGTCAGACTTCTTATTACACATGGATAATGAAGAAGGGGCCAAGCAGGCAAGTTGAGATGTAGGGGACTACTCTTTTAATGAAGTCTTTTAGTACTTTTTGACTGAATTTAAAAATTATTTGCATGTATCACTTCAAATAATAAAAATGATTGTTTTTGTAAAACAGAAAGAACAGAGGCTCTGGAATCAAACAAATGTGTACGGTATTTAAACACAAACTATACCAATGTCTCACACCTGTAATCCCAGTGGTTTTTAAGGGAGCTGAGACTGCAATGAGCTAGGATTGTGCTATTGCACTCCAGCCTAAATGACAGAGCAAGACTCTGTCTCAAAAATAAATAAATGCATACATTAAAAAAATATTTGAAGCAATCATTCAAATACATACATAATCTTTGAAATGTTTTGATATTGTTATGCTAATGTTACTCTTTTGTGTAGCATATTTAACTTTTTTTTTTAACCCGTTGCTGTTTTCTTAGATTTTAAAAAGGAAGAAAAATCATATCAAGTTATCAGTTGGCTTGCACCTGAAGATCATCAAAGAGAATTTAAAAAGAGTTTTGATTTCTTTCTGGAAGAAACTTTAGGTGGCAGGTAATTGTTTTTTTATTCTTTGAACAAAAAGGTCACCATTTTCATAATACAAATGGATGGATGGATGCATGGATACTTGGAATGAGAATAAGAGAAAGTGACGAATGGATGGATGGATGGATGGATTGATAGATGGAGAGACAGATGACAGGGGGAGTAGATGAGTACTGCATGCCACATCATCCAGTAAAGTCCCTGGAAATTCTTCCTTATACCGTCTTTCTTACACACTGTGAGCATGAGTGCTTTTCTGCAGAAAGTGGGAAATTGTTTCTTCTGGGACTTCCTTGCAACACTTCACCTACAACAATTGCCTATAATCTCCCCAACACAGAAATTGGGATAGGCTCCTCAACTTTTCACTGTTGGTGGGAAAATTAGAGTCACCTTTTCCCACTTACTGTCTTCCCTTCTTCTTACATATATTCATAAATAAAGGGAAGGCTTATGAACACTGGGTTTGTAGAAGTTGAACATATAGCCATGCAAAGTTCTTTTAAAAAGCAATCAACCTGGTAAAAATGAAACATGAAACTGACTCCTTTTGCTTAATCTCGATGGGAAGGAACACATAACTTTTTAATCTTAGACATAAAAGAGGAAACAGAAATCTATGCCTATCTCGGTCAATCGCAGTGGCCTTACCTACTCTTCTTTCCTGGAAAATTCTACTCAGTAGTCAAGGTAGTGCTCAAATCTGACTTTTTCCATAAAGCCTCCCTCCTCACCCAAGCTGGAACACCACGTTCTCTCCTCTATACCTCTGATCTAATCCACCCATTTGACACTTAGCCTATATCATCTCGCAGAGTTAGTTATATATTTTGAGAATATGCCTTGTCTTTTCTTACCCAGTTTAATATTTTTAAGGACAGGTATAGTTAAGAGTGCATTCTTAAAATACTTTAATTTATTAGCTTAATTTTAAATATGATTAATGAACTACAGTCTAAACATTCTTACTACATTACTGGCTTTTTTTTTTTTTTGAGACGGAGTTTTGCTCTTGTTGCCCAGGCTGGAGTGCAATGGCGCGATCTCAGCTCACTGCAACCTCTGCCTCCAGGGTTCAAGCGATTCTCCTGCCTCAGCCTCCCAAGTAGCTGGGATTACAGGAGTGTGCCACCATGCCCAGCTAATTTTTGTATTATTAGTAGTGACGGCATTTCACCATGTTCGCCAGGCTGGTCTCAAACTCCTAACCTCAGGTGATCCACCCTCCTTGACCTCCAAAGTGCTGGGATACAGGCATGAGCCACCGCACCCAGCCCATTACTGAAATTTTCAAAAACGTTTGGCAACTTTTCCTTTGTTATGTGAATCTTTAAAAATCTACAACAGAGGATGACTTCAGCCAATCTGCATATCACTAGTGAGGGACCTTCTCTAACTGGAGGGCAATGGTAAGGTGGTGTACAGGTTACAGGTGTGTCAGGGAATTGATTATCTCAGTCTTCCTTGCAGCCAGTATGTTTCTGATATCTAGAGCTCTTGCACTTACTGCAGCTGGCCTAGGCATCCTCATCTATTTCCCCAAAATTCTGTAAAATAGGATCATATTCTCTGCAGGCATTATTGGGAATACATTGCAAAAGAATCGTCCCTTTGCATAGGCATATGTCAGTAAAGCTTTGACATGATCTTATCTGAATACCCCAGCCTGCATTGAGGTGGGAAGAAATAATAATAAATAATTAAATAAAAATAATAATATAAATAAGTAAACAAATATGTAAATAAATAATATATAAAAATATGTAAAATAACAATAACAAATAAAAGTAAATAATAAAGGAATAATAATAAAGAAAAAAATAATGCGTTTCAAAAACCAGGTTCCTTTTGCTTTTATTTTTTCCATTGCTTAACTCCTAGGGGTAGAAAGGTGGAATTCTCATTTTCGGCTGAGATTTTTGGTTGTAATATAATCAAAGAGTTCCTTGACTGAGGCAATCTCTCACTGCCTCACTATGTGCAAACACATAGTGCTAAAACATAGCACATATCATCAATATTGATAAACTCTATCATCAAGTTACTTACACAATTTGGTTGGATAAATAAGAAAATCACTCATAAAAACTCCATGTGTAAATGAGGGCTAAACAGAGTGTCACCTAATTTATCAATGAGATAGAACTCTGAGATCTGCTGCTCTGAGAGATGGCTCCCAGAGTAGAAGGACCTTGAGTCGGCATTGATGGTGGTTGGGATTTGGATAAGGAGAGAAAAGGGGAAGGGAGAAGGGTACACTCTAGGGAGTAGAAACATTTAAGCCAGGATAATTATGGCAGAGGGTATTTGTGGGAAACTGGTTGAATTTGTGGGTGACTGCTAGAAAGGTTGTTGCTTTCCTGGGATATTTTCTTTGTATCTCAAGATACTTTTATGTACTGTAAATTTAACACTTCCCATGAATATTTATTATCATTTTTTTCTTACAGAGGAAAATTTGAAAACTTATTAAATGTTCTAGAATACTTGGCGTTGCAGTGCAGTCATTTTTTAAATAGAAAGGATATCATGGATTCCTTAAAGAATGAGAACTTCGACATGGTGATAGTTGAAACTTTTGACTACTGTCCTTTCCTGATTGCTGAGAAGCTTGGGAAGCCATTTGTGGCCATTCTTTCCACTTCATTCGGCTCTTTGGAATTTGGGTTACCAATCCCCTTGTCTTATGTTCCAGTATTCCGTTCCTTGCTGACTGATCATATGGACTTCTGGGGCCGAGTGAAGAATTTTCTGATGTTCTTTAGTTTCTGCAGGAGGCAACAGCACATGCAGTCTACATTTGACAACACCATCAAGGAGCATTTCACAGAAGGCTCTAGGCCAGTTTTGTCTCATCTTCTACTGAAAGCAGAGTTGTGGTTCATTAACTCTGACTTTGCCTTTGATTTTGCTCGACCTCTGCTTCCCAACACTGTTTATGTTGGAGGCTTGATGGAAAAACCTATTAAACCAGTACCACAAGTAAGTGAACCCTCAGCATTCAGTTTGGGATTCACACAGAGGCCTTCAGTGCATAGTTGGTGGCTGCCACTTGCCAGTAGGATCCTGAGGCTGAAGTCGGGATAGGCAAGGGAGGCACCTAGGGCATGCTTTTAAAGGAAGTGATGAGTTTCAGGGTTGTGCAAGTATAATGTTAGGCCTTGCACCATCCTGAGATCAAGGGCATCTTTTTATGGATTCTTCTGGCTCCTCTCTTGCCACACCCTAGTCCTAGCCTTGATAAAATAAGCCCTGTATTAAAGTTTCATTTTTTGTTTGCATTTTTATTTTGTGTGATCACATGTACAATAAACATGTAGTTAGTGCCCATTACATGCAGTAATTGTTAAGGAGATAAGCTGCTCACAATGAAATGACAGCACTATGGATTCGGAGTAAGCAGGGTGGATCTGTTTGGGTCTGACAGCAAGAACTGCCGGTGTTATCTCCAGGGTTCCCTGCCTGTAGAGCCCTGGCTCCTGGCTCCACCTAGATCTTCTGGCTTGATTTCTCTGGGGTGGACCCCTGCCACTGTAATTTGCATGTGCTGCTCAGGTGATTTGAATGCACAGTGCAGTTTCACAACTCAGAACCTCTGCTATAGAAATTTTTCAAAAGGAGGAGAGCTAAGATGAGTTGGCTGCCTGTTGCCTCTGAGCACTGGGTTCCCATTTTACAGAAGTTATCATATTTAATATCCTGCCACCTGTAGGGAGGTGTGATCATCTTCATTTTTATAAATGGAGAAGGACAGAAGCTCAGGTGATGTAGGTGTCCTTCCCCCACCATGTATTTCAGAGGTCCTAAGGGCCTGGACTTTGCAGCCACCCAAGCGTCTACTCTTTTAACTTGCACTGAGTGAGCAGGAAGAGTTGTGGAAAGACCTATGGGTGATATGGGCTTTGCATTTGTGGCAGGAAGTTTTAGGAATGGAGCTGAGAGGGAAAGTACCCCAGGTTGGGGAGCAGGGGTCCCAATACGTGGAGATGTAATTGAGATGGCCATAAGGCTGGCTTCCCTGGGTGGCACAGGCTACACTAGTGGAGTTGAAGGTTCAATTGCATGAGTAAAGCTGTGGGGATTTACCAGAAACCTTAGCTATCAGGTGGGTGGATCAGGCCTCCACCACGGAGTAAGGGGAGGACATTGTTAAGAGGATAACAATGGGAGTAAGGGTTGTAATGGCTGTGAGACAATATACACTTAAAAAAAATAATGTTTCTTCTCTGCATTTTCCAATTTTTATATAATGGTCTTATGTTGCCTTGTCATTATAAAAATGATGACAAGGCTGTTTTAAAGAAGTCCTTGGGAATGGTAAGTGGTATGCTGGCTGGAATCCAGTAGAGTCTGAACCACGTAATAGAATGATGGGTTGGGAGCTGGGGTGAGCCCCTGTAGGGCAGAGAGAATCAGAATCAGAGTTCAAAGAAATATTTGGAAGTAAGAATTGACAAAATTGTGCCAAACACAAAATTAAGACATTAGATATTGTGAGCCCAAAATATATGACACTGGTCGCACCAATTTAGAAACTTTATTTGCCAAGGTTGAGGATGCACCCATGACAGCTTCAGGAGGTCCTGATGACATGTGCCCAAGGTGGTTGGGGCACAGGCTGGTTTTATACATTTTAGGGAGACATGAGACACCAATCAATATGTGTAAGATAAACATTGGTTTGGTCCAAAAAGGCCGGAGAAGGGGATTCTAGGTCATAGGTAGACAAGAGACAAACAACTACATTTTTTTGAGTCTCTGACTAGCCTTTCACTGAGTGCACAATTTACAGAAATAGTCACTTATGCCTTAGTCTGGGTTAGTGAAACAATAGGGCAGAGGAAGCGAGCCGACATACACTTGTTTAGGAATGGAATGGGAGGCAGTTTTGCCTGATGCAGTTCCCAGCTTGACTTTTCTCTTTGGCTTAGATTTGGGGATCCTGAGATTTATTTTCCTTTCAAAACACTAACTTTGTTAAGAGCTACCTGGGGGACTTTAAGATATAAGCTGTCCAGGCCTGCTTTTGGGACAGAGCATTACTGCTTTATTATTATTTTTTTAATCCACCACATCAAGGCATTGATCATTTCTTTATGTTACAAACATTCCAATTATATTCTTTTAGTTACTTGAAAATATACTACAAATTATTGTTGACTGTAGTCACCCTGCTGTGCTATCAAACACTGGACCTTATACATTCTAACTATATTTTTGTACCATTAACCATACCCACTCCCCGAGCCCCTAACTACCCATCCCAGCGTCTGCTCTCTATCTCCATGAGTTTAATTGTTTTAATTTTTAGCTCCCATAAATGAGTGAGAACATGCAGTTTGTCTTTCCGTGTCTGGCTTAGTTCCCTTAACATAATGTACTCTAGTTTCATCCATATTGTTGCAAATGACAGGATCCCTTTGTTTTTTATGGCTGATGAGTATATGTATTGTGTACATATACTATATTTTCCTTATCCATTCATCTGATGTTGGAAATTTAGATTGATTCCATATCTTGGCTACAGCGAATAGTGCAGCAATAAACACGGAAGTGCAGGTATCTCTTCAGTATAGTGACTTCTTTTCTTTTGGGTATATACTTAGCAGTGAGATTGCTGAATCATATGGTAGTTCTAGTTTTAGTTTTTCGATGAACCTCTAAACTGCTTTCCATAGTGGTTGTACTGATTTAAATTCCCACAAACAATGTGCGAGTTTGCTTTCTCCACATCCTTGTTATTGCCTGTCTTTTGGATGAAAGCCATTTTAACTGGGGTGAGATAATATCTCATTGTAGTTTGGTTTGCATTTCTGTGATAATCAGTGACACTGAGCAAACCTTTTATATGCCTGTTTGCCATTTGTATGTCTTTTGAAAAATGTCCATTCAGATCTTTTATTTTTTAATCAGGTTATTAGATTTTTTTTTCTCGTAGAGTTGTTTGAGCTTTTATGTATTCTAGTTATTAATCCTTTGTCAGAAGAAGAATTTACACACATATTTTTTCCCATTCCGTGGGTTATCTCTTCTCTTTGTTGATAGTTTCCTTTGTTGTATAGAAGCCTTCTAACTTGATGTGATCTCATTTGTCCATTTTTCCTTTGGTTGCCTGCATTACACAAGAAAAAGAAATCTGTCCAGATCAACATCCTGGAGCGTTTCCCCAATGTTTTCTTTTAGTAGTTTAATAGCTTGAGGTCTTAGATTTCAGTCTTTTTCTTTTCTTTTCTTTTCTTTTCTTTTTCTTTTCTTTTTTTTTTTTGAGACTGAGGACTGAGTTTTGCTCTTGTTGCCCAGGCTGGAGTGCAGTGGTGCGATCTTGGCTCACTGCAACCTCCACCTCCTGGATTCAAGCGATTCTCCTGCCTCAGCCTCCCGAGCAGCTGGGATTACAGGCACCCGCCTAATTTTTTGTATTTTTAGTAGAGACAGGGTTTCACCATGTTGGCCAGGCTGGCCTCAAACTCCTGACCTCAGGTGATCCACCTGCCTCAGCCTCCCAAAGTGTTAGATTTAAGTCTTTTAATCCATTTTGATTTGATTTTTGTATATGATGAGATATAGAGGTCTAGTTTTATTCTTCTGCATATGCATATCTAGTTTTTTTTTAGCACCATTCATTGAAGAGACTGTCTTTATGTTCTTGGCACCCTTGTCAAAAATAAGTTCACCGCAGATGTATGGATTTATTGCTGGGTTGTCCATTCTGTTCTGTTGGTCTATGTGCCTTTTTTTTTTATGCCAGTACCATACAGTTTTGGTTACTATAGTCTGTAGTATAACTTGAAGTCAGGTAATGTGATTCTTCCAGTTTTGTTCTTTTTGCTTGGGATGGCTTTGGCTATTCTGGGTCTTTTGTGGTTCCATATAAATTTTAGGATTATTTTTCCTCCTTCTGTGAAGGATGTGATTGGTATTTTTATAGAGATTGAATTGAATCTGTAGATTGCTTTGGGTAGTATGGACATTTTAACAATATTGATTCTTCCAGTGCATGAATGTGGAATAGCTTTCCACTTTTTAAAATGTCCTCTTCAATTAATTGCATCAATGTTTTATAGTTTTTATTGGAGAGATCTTTTACTTCTTTGTTTAACTTTATTCCTAGGTATTTTATTTTGTTTGTGGGCATTGTAAATGTAATTACTTTCTTGATTTCTTTTTCAGATTATTCACTGTTGGCATATAGAATTGCTACTGATTTATATATATTGATTTTGTATCCTGCAACTTTACTGAATTTGTGGATCAGTTCTAATAGTTATTTTGGTAGAGTCTTTAGGTTTTTCCAAATATAAGATTATATAATTTGCAAACTAGCATAATTTAACTTCTCCCCTTCCAATTTAACTGCCCTTTATTTCTTTCTCTTTTCTGATTGCTCTAGCTAGAACTTCCAGTACTATGTTGAATAACTGTGGTAAAAGTGGGCATCCTTGTCATGTTAGAGGAGTGGTGTTCAGTTTTTCCCCATTTAGTGTGATACTAACTTTGGGTGTGTCATATATGGCTTTTATTGTGTTGAGGTATGTTTCTTCTATACTCAGTTTTTTTAGGATTTTTATCATGAAGGGACTTTGAATTTTATTGAATGCTTTTTCAGCATCAATTGATATGATCATATGGTTTTTTTCATTCATTCTGTTGATATGATGAATCACATTGATTGATTTGCATATGTTGAACGATCCTTCAGTCCCTCAGATAAATCCCACTTGCTCATGATGAATGATCTTTTTAATGTGTTGTTGATTTTGGTTTGCTAGTATTTTGTTGAGGATTTTTGCCTTAATATTCATCAGAGATATTCGCCTGTAGTTTCCTTTTTCCGATGTGTATTTGTCTGGTTTTGGTATAAAGGTAATACAGGCCTTTTATTCCCCTCTCTTCTATGTTTTTTAGAATAGTTTGAGTAGGATTGGTATTAGTTCTTTAAATGTTTGGTAAAATTCAGCATTGATGCCATTGGGTCCTAGGCTTTTCTTTGCTAGGAGACTTTTTATTACAACTTTAGTCTTGTTACTTGTTATTGGTCTGTTCAGGTTCAGGATTTCTTTATGGATTAATCTTGGCAAGTTGTATGTGTTTAGGAATGTATTCATTTCTTCTAGGTTTTCCAATTTATTGGCATATAGTTGCTCATAGATGTTTCTAATGATCCTTTGAATTTCTATAGCATCAGTTGTAATGTCTCTTTTTTTAGCTCTGATTTTATTTGGGTTTTCTCTCTTTTCTTAGTTTGGCTAAAGGGTTGTCTATTTTCTTATCTTTTCAAAACCAAACTTTTCATTTCATTGATCTTTTTTTTTTAATTTTAAATTTCATTTATTTCTGCTGTGATCTTTATGTCTTTCTTCTACTATTTTTGGGTTTGGTTTGCTCTTGATTTTCCAATTCTTTAAGATGCATCCTTAGGTTGTTTATATGAAGTCTCACTCTTTTGATGTAGGCACTTATAGCTATAAATTTTCCTCTTAGTATCGTTTTCACTGTATTTCATAGGTTTTGGTATGTTTTGTTTTCATTATCATTTGTTTCAATACATTTTTAAATTTCCTTCTTAATTACTTCATTGACCTACTGGTCATTCAGGAGCATATTGTTTTTTTCCATGCATTTGTATAATATCCAGAGTTCCTCTTGTTATTGACTTATAGTTTTATTCCATTGTGGCCTAAGAAGGTAGTTGATATAATTTCAATTTTTTTGAATTTCTTAAAAGTTGTTTTATGGCCTAATGAGTGGTCTATACTTAAACATGGTCCATGTGCTGAGTAGAAGAATGTCTTTTTTGCAGTCATTGGATGAAAATTTCTGCAAATATTATTAGGTTCACTTAATCTGTAGTGCAGATTAAGTTCAATGTTTCTTTGTTGATTTTCTGTCTGGATGATGCGTCCAATGCTGAAAGTGTTGCATTTTCCATCTATTATTTTATTGGGGTCTATCTCTCTCTTTACCTCTAATAATGTTTGCTTTCTATGTCTGGGTGCTCCAGTTTTGAGTGCCTATATATTTATAATTGTTATATGTGCTTGCTGAATCAACCTTTATAAAATTATATAATAACCTTCTTTGTCTCTTTTCATGGTATTTGTCTTGATATCTATTTTATCTGATGTAAGTATAGCTACTCCTTCTTTTTTCTTGGTTTCCACTTTCATGGAATATCTTTTCCTATCCCTTTATTTTCAGTCTATGTGTGTTTTTATAGGCAGTGTGTTTCTTGGAGGCAACATGTTAAGTATCTTTTTTTATTCATTCAATCACTCTTTCTGTTTTGATTGGAGAGTTTAGTCTGTTTACATTCAATGTTATTATTTGTAAGTAAGGACTTACTCCTGTCATTTTGTTATTTGTTTTCTGGTTGTGTTGTGATCTTCTCTTTCTTCTTTCCTTTCTTCTTGTCTTCCTTTTAGTGAAAATGATTTTCTCTGGTAGTATGTTTTAATTTCTTGAATTTTATTTTTTGTGTATCTGTTTTAAGTTTTGTGATTTGAGGTTACTACAAGGCTTGCAAGTAACATCTTATAACCCATTATTTTAATCTGATGACAACTTAACTTTGATTGCAAAAAGAAACAAACAATTAAGCAAAAAAGAACAGTAATAAAAATTCTACACTTTATCTCCCAGTCCGCTAAGTTTTTGTTGGTTCTATTTATATCTTATTATATTGTCGAAGCTCACTTATTCTTTCTTCTGCTTGATCAATTCTTCTGTTAAGAGACTCTGAGGCATTCTTCATTATGTCAAATGCATTTTCAACTCCAGAATTTCTATTTTTTTGTTTTTAATTCTTTCAATCTCTTTGCTAAATTTAGCTGATAGGATTCTGAATTTCTTCTCTGTGTTATCTTGAATGTCACTGAGCTTCCTCAAAACAGTTATTTTGAATTCCGTGTCTGAAAGGTCACATTTTTCTGTGTCTCCAGGATTAGTTGCTGGTGCCTTATTTGGTTCGTTGGGTGAAGTCATGTTTTCCTGGATGGTCTTGATGCTTGTAACTTGTTCATCAATGTCTGGGCATTGAAGAGTTAAGTATTTATTCTAATCTTTGCAGTCTGGGCTTGTTTGTACCTGTCCTTCTTGAGAAAGCTTTCCAAGTGTGCAAAGGGAATTGAGTGTTGTGATCTAAGTCTTTGGTCACTGCACCTGTGTCTGTATTAGGCTGCACTCCAAGCCCAGTCATGCTGACTCTTGCAGCCTTGTAGAAGTACCACCTTGGTGGTCTTAGGTAAGAGCCAGGAGAATTCCTTGGATTACCAGGCAGAGTCTGGTTCTCTTCCCTTACTTTCCCATATACCAACAGAGTTTCTCTCTCTCCCTGTGCTAAGCTGCCTGGAGTTGGGGGAGGGGTGACACAAACACTCTCATGACCACCTCCCCTGAAATTGTGCTGGATTACACTTGAAACCAACACAGCACTGGACCTCATCCAAGACCTATGATAACTATTGTCTGGTTACTGCTGATGTTTATTCAAGGCTCAAGAGCTCTTTAGTCAACAGGTGCTGAATTCTTTCAAGCCTCTACCTTTCCCTTTAGGGCAGCAGGTTCCCTTCTGTCCCAGGTTGGGTCTAGGAATTCTGTCCAGGAACTGGGTCCTGGAATTGGGAATTGTAGGGATCTACTTACTCTATTCCCTCCCTTCCTAAAGCAGGAGTCTCGCCCATGGCCACCCCACCCCAAGCCTGTGAGAAGTACTGCCTGGCTACTGCTGATGTTTATTTTAGGCCCAAGGGCTTTTGAATTAGCAGGTGGTGAATCCTGCCAGGCTTAGGTCTCTCCCTTCAGGGCAGCAGGTTCTCTTCTGACCCAGGGCATGTCTAGCAATGTTGTCCAGGAGCTAAGGCCTAGATGTGGAGATGTTAGGATTCTCCTTGGTGCTTAATTTTACTGCAGCTAAACTAGTACCCACATTGCAAGACAAAGACTTTTTAACTCTTCCCTGTCCTCTCCTAGAGGAAGGAGTCTCTCCTGGAGCTGTGAGCTGCCCTGCCTGGAGTTGGGGGAGGGGTGACACAAGCACTCCCTTGGCTGCCCTGGCTGGTGTCTCACCAGGTCATGTGCACTCCAGGGATTTTAGTTCTTGTGGCCTAGATTGCCTTTCAAGTTTATTTTGAACCCCAGAGCACTTTAGCCTGCGGTGGTTGGTCTAACCAGCACTGAGGTTCCTACTGCTGAGGTGGATGATTCCATTCTAGCAAGGGCTGGTCTAAATGCTCCCTGCATGGGTGCCAGCTGAATTCTTCCCTGTGTTGCTTTGCTCTGTGACTGCAGAGCACTGACTTCCACTGCAAAGTCTATAGTCACTGTGCTCTGCCTCCCCTAAGCACACAGATTCTGTCTCTGCACCACATGGTAATTGAAGACTGTCTTTCCTACCTTCTCAGTGCCTCTTTCCTCGGTATGATGTTAAAACCAGGAATGGTGATTGCTCACCTCATTTTTTTTTTGTTCTTATGAAGGTGTTTTCTTGTGGATAGTTGTTAATTTGGTATTCCTTCGGGGGGCAAAATCACTTCAGGGTTCTATTCTGCCATCTTGCTCCACCTCCCTATGGCATTGCTGCTTTTAAAATATATTTTTCTGTGGTTATAATTTGCAGTCCTGTGGGTGAACTACTGAGGTAGAGGATGAAGCATGTACAAAAAGATCAGTGACCGAGACTATCATAAAACATTAGAGGAAAACACACTGAAAGGGTACATTTTGTGTAGATGAAGAGGAGCCTTACCCTATGCTGACACCATTTCTGCCTGCCAACAGAAGTGTTCTCCCAGCATCTCCATTCCAGCCTCCAGAAGTCCCACTCCTTGTGTTGGACCCTGGCCACCTACTAGTACTCTTCCAGATACTATTACCTCTAGTCTGACCTTAGAAAACTCCTGTGACTCCCTGGACCTATAATGGGTGGAAGGTCAAGAAAGGCCCTGATAATAGGGTCAGGGTTTCAAGAAGAAAGATGTTCCCACCAACACAAAGGACATGACCACAGTGCAGCTAGTATCGAGCTATATTAGGAGCTATAATAATAGCTTTGGGACAGTGAGGACAGGGCACTGTGTTAGTAAATACTCTGGCTTTCATTTTCTGGTCAACTAGGCTTTAACCAATAATTTTGTCACCTCTTTACCTTGGTAATCTTTCTCCAGGACTTGGAGAACTTCATTGCCAAGTTTGGGGACTCTGGTTTTGTCCTTGTGACCTTGGGCTCCATGGTGAACACCTGTCAGAATCCGGAAATCTTCAAGGAGATGAACAATGCCTTTGCCCACCTACCCCAAGGGGTGATATGGAAGTGTCAGTGTTCTCATTGGCCCAAAGATGTCCACCTGGCTGCAAATGTGAAAATTGTGGACTGGCTTCCTCAGAGTGACCTCCTGGGTAAGGGCTGCCCAGGACTGCTCCTCTCCTTCCACTGACCTGTCTTTGGGCTCATCACGGCTCTGACCTTTAGCTGGACATTTGTACCCACTGGTGAATGGTACAGGTAAGGCTCCGTGGGCAGAAAAGTAGCAGCTAGCTGGAGTTCTTGGGAAACCAGGCTATACTTCCAATGGGATCAGATGCCAAAGCAGCCAACTTTCCTTCATTCTTTTCTATCCCAGACCTGATGTCTGCAGTCCTATGTGATATTCCTGTCAAGTCTCTTTAACCCTACTGCATTTGGTCTTGGACAAGGTCACCCAAACAAAATTAAAGACAACCTATCAACTCTGAATGTATATACTAGGGGTTGGGAGAGGTGCCACAAATTTTAGTTACTTTGTGAGCACCAGTTCAGCCACATGGACTTACACAAACACACATCCACACATAAATATGGACACATCCTCTTAATTTACTAAGGGTCTGAGCAACTTCTACCATCACAAGATTAATGCCAATGATGTCTTTAGGATGTGCCAACATACCTGTGTGCCAAGCTTAGCAACTTCACAGTTGGTGATTTGGTCTACCGAGTTGTCTGGGACCAGAGAGCTCCCTCACCCCCAACAGGTTTTCTCTGTGCCCTGTGCTGCCATAGACACTGACTAGAGCAGAGATTCACAACGAAGATCATGGCTGAAAAGAATCTGGGCAATTTAAGAAGTAGATTCCTGGTCCTACTTCTGTGAATATATTTTTTAAAATTCTGGGGTAGGGCATATGCCTCCCATTTCAAAGAAAAGACAAGGAGTCTGATGCACATTGCAGTTGAGTGACCCAGGTTGAGATGTGCTTGTCATTATCAACCATCACTTTAGTTAGCTCTAAGTAACGCTGGCATGGAAAGACAGGAACTGGAAATACAGAGGCGAAGGATCCAGTCTACTTTCAAGGCACTTCTCTTATAATTGAGGACACCATACGGTCAATACAAGTTTTATGAGTGACATATGAGTTGTGATGTCAACAAATATGTCAGGAATACAAGAAAAGGGAAATCAGCTGTCAGTGGATAAAAGAGGGCTCAATATAGGCAGACAGAGGAGGTAGAAACAGAGAGAAACACAGAATACAGATGAGAGAAGCAAAGGCACAGGGAGGACAGAGAGAAGGAAGAATGGATGGACAGAGAGATGTATGCCTTGCTTAGCACTCTTCTCTACAGAATTCACTCAATTCTAAGCCTTAGCTGAATTTCTGGCCGAGGGAAGATGTTTCCATACGATAGCAACGCTTGGAATCTTGTATCTTGGAACTGTAACATTGGATGTGTCCCAAGCACAGTCATTAGATACAATGTCTCCAACACACCACTAGATCCCCTTGGCACTTTCTTATCCCCTTCATCTCTGCCTGATGTTTTGAAATTTTCATCCTGAAGTGTCCCACCCTCTTTCTTATTTACAACAGCTCACCCAAGCATCCGTCTGTTTGTCACCCACGGCGGGCAGAATAGCATAATGGAGGCCATCCAGCATGGTGTGCCCATGGTGGGGATCCCTCTCTTTGGAGACCAGCCTGAAAACATGGTCCGAGTAGAAGCCAAAAAGTTTGGTGTTTCTATTCAGTTAAAGAAGCTCAAGGCAGAGACATTGGCTCTTAAGATGAAACAAATCATGGAAGACAAGAGGTATGCAGCTCCTTGGGGTTGTGGTCATAATGACGAATGAAGGCAAAAACACTAAGGGCACTATGGGAGTCTGGTTTTTTGGTTTTGTTTTGTTTTGCTTTAGATTAAAACTGTATTTTCTAGGACATGGGATAATATGTGTGTGATGCCAACAGCTGACCTGTGTCCTCTGAGAGCAAGACTAGAGCATTTAAGTTAGATGCTAAGAATCACTTCCTACCTTTTCATTTTGGGGAACCTGGACTATGTACAGGGGGTCTCTGTGAGCTATGTTTCAGGTCAATTGGAATTCAGGTCAGTGGGATTCCAATTGAGGCAGGAGATTGCCTTTCTGTTACCCAAATACTCCGCACTCTTCTCCCCCTTGGCCTTTTTTTTGTGGTGCTCCCTCTTCACATACTGGCTCCTTTGTTGCATTCCGGTCTCATCTCCAACTCATTTCTTCTTAGAGTTCGCCTCTGACAGTCCTGAGTAACTTCTTCTCCCACCTACCCCAGTTACATCATTTCCTTCTTAACACTTCTTAAGGTCTGTAATTACCTCATTTATTTATGTGTTTGTTTGTTTACAGAGTCTCTTTATGTTGCCCAGGCTGGTCTCAAACTCCTGGGCTCAAATGATCCTCCTGATTCAGCCTCCCGAGTAGCTGGGATTACATAAGCCACCATGCGCAGCTTGTGTTTTCATTTATTATTTGTCCCCCTCACCTTCCAACCAGAGAGTGGAGAGTTAGCTTAATGAGGACAGCAGCATGTGTCTCTTGTTTTCTGCTATCTTCTTAGTGCCTAGCACAGGATCTGCCACAAAGTAAATGGTTAATGAATTTTAGTTAAGTGAAGCAATAGAAGGGGCCCAGTGACCTCCAAGGTAACTAACTGCATATCCAGCACAGTGATCTCATGTGAAGAGAAAAATACACCTCATGTAATAAGTAAAAAGGACTGAATAATTTATTAGAGTTTCAAGGGCACAAACCAAAATCAGACCTCAAGGCTTAACATGTACTAGGAGACACTCAGCAGTTCTAGCTAGATGACTTAAAACAACCACATAGCTCATGGTTCTTAGACTTAGAAGAGTCATTAAATTCCATGGGTTGGTTAACTCCAGATCAATTGTATATATTTGCAATTTCATGTATTGCAGTTGGTCATTTTCTGAAAAATGTGTTTGTAGCTTTCATTGGATTTTTCAATGACCTAGACCCAAAATGACCATTCTGAGCTGGGATGGTCCTCAGACATTGTACATAAGTAGGGCCAGCTTCACAATTTGTAGGACCTGGTGTAAAATAAAAGTGTGGAGCCTCTTATTATAAAGTTTAAGAACTTCGACATGGTGAAACCAAGTACAGGATGCTACTAATTATGTGGTACAAATATGCAGCCTGCAGCCCAGGAAGCCAGCCCTGGTCAACATGATGTTCTGATGGTGCAGGAATGTGTAGGCTTTAGCCTGTGCCTAACATTCCCCAGAGTGAGACTTGTCACCCCATCTAGAGACTGGCACATGAAGGTGCTCCATGTATATGTATAATAATTACGTCATATATAATTTTGCTAGGGCACATCATAAGCCTCCTTGGAGTAGGGACTAGTCTTTGTGGACTTAGTCACTTTTTTGAAGTTTAAGACTTTTAGCATTATACATGGATCTTTGCTTGTAGGTGTCATGATTAAATTTCAAGGGGAACCAGGGAGATTACTGCAAAGCCAACAAAATTTCCTTGGAACTCAGTCTTTGGTGCATCATATAGAATGGATCATACATTCTAACTCTTGTGAGGTCACATTAGTAATGCCCCCTCTCTATCTCTCTCAACAGATACAAGTCCGCGGCAGTGGCTGCCAGTGTCATCCTGCGCTCCCACCCGCTCAGCCCCACACAGCGGCTGGTGGGCTGGATTGACCACGTCCTCCAGACAGGGGGCGCGACGCACCTCAAGCCCTATGTCTTTCAGCAGCCCTGGCATGAGCAGTACCTGCTCGACGTTTTTGTGTTTCTGCTGGGGCTCACTCTGGGGACTCTATGGCTTTGTGGGAAGCTGCTGGGCATGGCTGTCTGGTGGCTGCGTGGGGCCAGAAAGGTGAAGGAGACATAAGGCCAGGTGCAGCCTTGGCGGGGTCTGTTTGGTGGGTGATGTCACCATTTCTAGGGAGCTTCCCACTAGTTCTGGCAGCCCCATTCTCTAGTCCTTCTAGTTATCTCCTGTTTTCTTGAAGAACAGGAAAAATGGCCAAAAATCATCCTTTCCACTTGCTAATTTTGCTACAAATTCATCCTTACTAGCTCCTGCCTGCTAGCAGAATTCTTTCCAGTCCTCTTGTCCTCCTTTGTTTGCCATCAGCAAGGGCTATGCTGTGATTCTGTCTCTGAGTGACTTGGACCACTGACCCTCAGATTTCCAGCCTTGAAATCCACCTTCCTTCTCATGCGCCTCTCCGAATCACACCCTGACTCTTCCAGCCTCCATGTCCAGATCTAGTCAGCCTCTGTCACTCCTGTCCCTACCATCTATCATGGAATAACATCCAAGAAAGACACCTTGCATATTCTTTCAGTTTCTGTTTTGTTCTCCCACATATTCTCTTCAATGCTCAGGAAGCCTGCCCTGTGCTTGAGAGTTCAGGGCCGGACACAGGCTCACAGGTCTCCACATTGGGTCCCTGTCTCTGGTGCCCACAGTGAGCTCCTTCTTTGCTGAGCAGGCTTGGAGACTGTAGGTTTCCAGATTTCCTGAAAAATAAAAGTTTACAGCATTATCTCTCCCCAACCTCACTAAATGATTGGCCAAGAGATTTCTGTCCTAATTGCCCAGAATTCTGTCATCTGGCTACTCAAGGCTATCGGGGAATGGGGCAAGTTTGCACTGGCAGCTGGCCAGGATGAAGGCAGCGGGAAGTGGGTGGAGGGTTAGCTAACCTGTGGGGTCTGAAGAAAGAGAAAAGTGGCCAAAAATCCTCCAGAATGCTTGACCTGTTGAACCAGAATGTTTTGCTATTTAGTTTTGGCCTATATTCATGCAACCTAAGCAGCAAGCTATCATGGGCATGCTGATAAAGAAACACTACTGTTTCCTGGTTACAGTCTCTGGCTGGACCTGAGGAAGCACTGAATTGGCTTCAATGACTTTCTAAGTGTGTTGGGGATGCTGAGGTAGACAGCCAGAGCAGATGATTTCAATCATAGAGCCCCAGCTCCATGTGGATGAGAAGGGGGAATGCAATTGTAGCTGTGTTTCCAAGGACAGGACTGCATGTTGTTCCTTGAGGGACCATTACCACAAACCAGTGGGCACTAAACCCTAAGTAATATAAGAAGAGTAAAAGACACCCTATTTAGTGTTGTGTAGAAAATATGATTTGCAAATTGACTCTTTTCAGTCAGTGTGGCTCTGAAGTCCTCAGTGCAAAGGAATTTTTTTTTTCGCTCTTGTTGTCCAGGATGGAGTGGAGTTTCGCTCTTGTTGTCCAGGCTGGAGTGGAGTGGAATGGCATGATCTCAGCTCACCACAACCTCTGCCTCCCGGGTTCAAGCTATTCTCCTGCCTCAGCCTCCCAAGTAGCTGGGATTACAAGCGTGCGCCACCACGCCCAGCTAATTTTGTATTTTTAGTAGAGATGGGGTTTCTCCATGTTGGTCAGGCTGGTCTTGAGCTTCCTACCTCAGGTGATCCGCCCTGCCTCGGCCTCCCAAAGTACTGGGATTACAGGTGTGAGCCACCGTGACTGGATGGTGCAAAGGATTTTGTACTAATGAGTAGGAGGTATGTATCCACATCAAAGTGTCCCCACATGTACGGGAGAATGGAGACTTTAGGCTTACTAATAGGTGCTAGAATTAATCTTAGCATCCATGTTTACTGTTTCCTTGCGAAGCCTACCCACTCTTTGCTAACCTCCTCTCTTTTGACTGGCATTGCGTTTTAGAAAATGTGTAGGTTGGTGTCAGGGTGGAGGAAAGAGCACACCATGGGGACTTTTCCCTTCTGGGGCCTCCACAATCTGCATGTAATGAAATGCTGCATGTGTGATAAAGATAAACAAGAAGAGCACATAACACCCACAGAACCCATAGCTTCCCAAGAGATGAAATACCAGATTGTAGCAGAGCTATCTCCTGAAATCCTGCTGCCAGTTTTTATGGAGTGCTAATGAGTCTGTAAATATTGTGCTTGTGAAGCAGGCTCACTGTGTACTGGTTCCCACTTTTTCTGAGTATAGTGAAACAGATCATTTCTCCCCATATGAGTTAGATGAAGTGGACTTATTATTTATAGATTGGCAGCAAGGGACAACAGAAGTCCAGGATTCATTGCCAGCTGATCCCCCAAGGCTCAGGGACTTCCCCAGGGTGGATGGCATCTCATCTGCCTGTGCCCCACTTGCACCACAGCTGAGGCACACAGGGAAGCAGCCCACCCTGGTTTTGTACCTCAGGGACAGCATGACATACTGGGCTACAGTATTGAAAGACCTTCTGTTTTGGGGTGACTGGAACAGAGCCCTGGCTGTTTCAGCCAGACTCTCCCTATATCCAGATGTTGCTGATCCAGCACATTCTACATTATTCCTGTGACCTGCAAACCATAGCTACAATACTTTTTACCATGCCCAAGGTGACTACTACCACAAGGAGGATGAGCAGGCCTGCCCAGGGCAGTAACCTAAGTAACCTAGCCTGGGATCCCCAGGATCTAGGTTAGAAGTTGCTAAAGGGCTCAGAGAAGGTTCTTTCAGTGGCCCCACTGTCTGCAATCAGATCTTCTCTACCTGTGTTTCAGCAATACCTGAGTTGTTTATCCAGGTACAGCAGGAGGTGTAGGCAGTTGCATACACTCCTCCTAGTTGGGCTAAAAGGCGGTCTAGAGTGATTCTGTTGTCTAAAATAATCTTCCCAAGAGAGTTGAGGGATGTCTGCTGGGCTACCAAAGCAGTGGCAGTAAAGGAAGCAACATCTGCCATGGTCAGGGACAGGCTTATGATTATTTCTTTAGGAGTACTGACTCCTATTCATGCTATTAAAGATCTCATAAAGAATGTAAACCCAGATTGTGATGAGGAGATATACCTAATGCTAAATGACGAGTTAATGGGTGCAGCACACCAACATGGCACATGTATACATATGTAACAAACCTGCACATTGTGCACATGTACCCTAAAACTTAAAGTATAACAATAAAAAAAAAAGAATGTAAACCCAGAGTCACTTATACCTTCTGATATATCTCTAGTTGGCTGGGTGTACAGCTTTAGGCTGCTGGCCCAATGATGAATCTCATTCCCAGGAGTGGTATATAGGGGCACCCCCAGCATGCAAGACCCAGCCATCCACTGGATTTCCAGGCACAGACATTGCTCATCCCATTTTTGGGTCACCCTCAGACTGCCCTTAAAGAAATATGTAGCTATCAGGGGTACATAGCACCCTTTATCCCATTTTATTGTTCAGTGGCCTACTAATGGGTATGGAGGCACAGCCATTTGCAGCTAAGTCATAGTTGCATGAGCTCAGTTTCACCCTACACTATTGTTTATAATGTCCCTTCAGAAAGGGCTAGCATTATTGCCGTCCTTGTTTTCGTCATTGCCACTGGGACACTTATCTTTCATGTAATCAAATAAAAGTAGTGTGTCAGGCCAGGCATGGTGGCTCACGCCTGTAATCTCAGCACTTTGGGAGGCTGAGGTGTGTAGGTCACCAGAGGTCAGGAGTTCAAAACCAGCCTGGCCAACATGGTGAAATCCCATCTCTACTAAAAATACAAAATTAGCCAGGCATGGTGGCGGGTGCCTGTAATCCCAGCTACTTGCGAGGCTGAGGCAGGAGAATCACCTGAACCCAGGAGGCAGAGGTTGCAGTGAGTTGAGATCATGCCACTGCACTCCAGCCTGGGTGACAGAGCAAGACTCCGTCTAAAAAAAAAAGAAGAAAAGAAAGAAAAGAAAAGAAAAAAAAAAAGTAGTATGTTAAACTATTAGCCCACCAAGGCTTTACTAATTGTGGTCGTGACATTTTGCCACCTTAGGCCAGTTAAGTTAAAACAGGGCACCTCTGGTTCCCTTTCATGGCAGGATGAGAGGGCCACTGTGGTCTGTGACAGAATAAGGTCTAGGGTGGCCGATCCAACACTTCATCAGTTGACCCATTGTATTAGGCCATTCCTGCATCACTATGAAGGAATACCTGAGACTGGGTAACTTATAAGAAAAAAATGTAATTGGCTCATGATTCTGCAGGTTTTACGGGAAACATGGCATCAACATCTGCTTCTGGGGAGGCCTCAGGAAGCTTTCACTCAGGGCAGAAGTTGAAGCGAGAGCAGGTACGTCACATAGCAAAAGCAGGAGTGAGAGGGTTGGAGGGAGGCGCCACACTCGACAACAACCAGATCTTGTGAGAACTCACTCACTATCGCGAGGCCAGCACCAAGCCTTGAGGGATCTTCCCCCAACATCCAAATACCTCCCACTGGGTGGCACCTCCAACAATGGGGATTACATTTTAACATAAGATTTTGTGGGGGCACAGATCCAACCCATATCACCCATAGTGACCACAGCTTGGGAGGACCTAAAGAAGGCATTGTGCTTCCAGGCCTCTGCTGCCATGTCCTTGTGGAGAAAATAGAATGACAGGTTGGTGCCCCACCCCCACACCTTCTGGAGTATCTTGTGTTCCCTACTTATTGGATAGGAGTTGGGCTCAGTTGGTGCAGCACCCAGTCCAGAGGCTACTACCTCTTTGGCACCCACTGTCCTTGTTGCTTAACCCAGACCTGTCAGCCTCTGTTTTTCAGTCCAGAAAGGGAGGAAACACCCTGTAAAAACTTGACATGTCTGAAAACACCACTCACCCGACTGGAAAGATCAGATGTCCCTGGAGCCAACAGAGGGACCTGTGCATGGTGGTATTCCTTGGTCCTATCCATTACTCTATGAGACTCCATATAGGGGAGTTAACAGGTGGAAGCATCATCTCCAGTTTAGATTTTGTGAGCCCTGTCTGGGGTACTATGGAGGCCCAAACCACAAGCCACCCCTGGGAGGTGCATTCTAAAGGCAGAAAGGAAAAAGAGCGGTTGAGAATACTGTTATTGGGATTTCACAGGTGTAGCCTAATCAAGCAGCTGCCTGATCCACCTCCACACTCACCAAGCCTAATGTTTCCCGACATGCTCTCAGGGCTGTGCTTCCCTGGCACTGGAGAGCAGTGTTTAGTGTCCTTATTGCCCTAGTCAGATAGGGGTACTATCCCACTAGCAGACTGTTCCTTGGTCAGAGTGAAGTCCTGCAGTGTACCCAAAAAGATGATATAAATTCTTTTCATGGGTTGCCATGGTAGTCCCAGCATCCACACAAGTGACAGATATTTCTCCCTTTTAGGCAGCGAGTGGTTGTAGTCTTTGTTCCCACTCAGAGGTCCTTTAAGAGTTCAGTCACTTGGTTGACATTTTCATGACCTGAGAGTGAACAGTCCATCAGTTAAAACATATGTATTAAGATATGGTAGCAGGGGTGGCTGGCATGGCCATCACCACTGTGTGAAGTTGGCCTATTGGGCAGAACATCTATGTCCAGTATAAGTCAAGAGATGGCCGTTCACTGGCTGGCCAGCTGTAAATTACATCTGGGAAACCACAAGAGATCCCATCTGTTTGTAGTTTCCCAGAGCCATCTGTAAACCAAGAAATGCCAAGTGGCCTTGGCATTCAGCCTGCAACAGTCCATTGTTAGTCTTCATGCCCTGAAGGCCTTTTTGACCAGTCAAACTGGGCTGTTACATTGCAATAGGATGTTTTGTATCAAATCCAGAATTAACAAAGCAATGTGCACTTCTGCACTCAGTATGCGGTACAGCTTTTGTTGAATAACCCACTGGGACTTGGGTAGCTTAGGTGATAGGCAGGAGTGGATATGTCCCATTGTTATGGCTCAAATTCTTGGCTGTGAGGGGCAGAGCTTCTCAGGCAGCCGTGATGTTCTGTACCAGAGCAGCCAACATGTCAATGCCTGTAATAATGCACTCAGGGGTAGGAACTGCAGTCACTGCCACACAAAATGGCACAAAAAGCCTTATCCAAAGCAGATAAACACCTTCAGTCACTGTGTTCATCCTAAAACTTCCTGATGTCATTAGTTTAATTTTTTCCCTTTCCTCCTTTTAGCTTGACGGCAGTATAGGACCACTGGTCTCTGGTGGGTACCTGGAGACCTTAACCTTACCCCTAATTGCACCATCCAGCCAGACATTTGGGTCTGCATTACCCCTTCTTCAAACAACCACACTAACCATGCTGTGCGAGACTTCCCTGGGCTTTCTCCGTATCTGCCCTTTGAAAAGAAAGTCTCCCTCTTAGTCAGGTCCCACATCTCATGTTGGTTCTCACTCAGAGACCTCAAGGATCATCTGAGACTGTCTTTCCTCTTCCCTCTCAAGTGCCTCAGGCTGCTGCTGAGTTCCCACTCCTGGAAGTTTCCAGCCCCAGGAATGAGCGATTACATAAGTGCCCCCAAACCAGAGGATTACAAGCTGCAGTCACATTTCCACATCCCTTTCTGCTGCCTATGTTCATGCGGCCAGCTTGTTCACATCTTTGTGGGTGACTTTTGTTCCACTTCTCACTGTTCCATCCTCAGAAAACATCCAGATGCATGTTCAGACCCTGCAACCCAGACTGGTCTTTCCACCATGTGTTAGAAACTGGGGGGTATCACCCCTCCTGTTTCACTAATAAGCCATGCTTCTGTCAGACCGAACCGTGCTTGCTGTGCCAATTTTGTTAAACAGGTTCACTGTGCACTGGTTAGTAACTTATCTGAGTCCAGTGAGACAGAACCCAGCCTTCACCTCGAGCAAGTGACATGATGTGGGTTTATTACTTACAGATAGGCAGCAAGGAGGCCTAGATTCATTGGGAGCTGATTCCCCAAAGCTCAGGAAAGCTGCCCAGTGTTGATGGAATCTCCGTTTAGTGTGCCACACTTGCACAGCAGATGAGTGACCCCAGAGAGCAGCCCAGCCTGGGTTTTATACCTGAAGGCAACTTGACACACTGGGCTAAGGCACTGAAGGACATCCTGTTCTAGAGGTGGGGGCATGGGAACAGAGCCTGGGCTGTCCCAGCCAGTTCCTCCCTGTCTGAAGATGTTGCTTTCCCAGTATACTATTCTACAATTATTCTTGAGATCTACAGGACAGACATGATACGAGAACTGGATCAGCCCAAGGCCAACTAGAGAACTGTCCTGCAGTGTAGGAAAAGAGAAAAGGACCATGGACGGCCTACAGATGAGTTAAATGTATGCCCAGGAAGAGACAATCAACACTGCATATGAAAATTCTGAGAAAAAGTCCTCGGAGATCCAAGCTTTGATGACCGGAAAAGGACATGAAAGCATTAGGGACCCTTGGTGACAGTCTGGAGAAGTCTTCATTTCCGAGGGAGGAAAGGGTGAAAGAGAAGGGGGAGGCATTCTTTAGATACTGGATGATGAAGAAAAAATATGCAACAGGAGGGAATGTGTGGTTCTGCAGAGGACAGTCAAGTAGGAAGTTGGACAATGCAACCTCCTAACCCCAATCACCAACAGCGAAATCCACGCATTGAGATCGCAACTCACCATACTCCACCCTACCATATAGAAGAGTCTTAAAATTGAGGGAAAAGCACTATGGAAAATCCCAAGTGAAAAATGGGCAAGGAGCCAGGCTCCTTGCCACCACGTCTCAGAACAAAGCAGCCACCAGAGCTTTGTGAGTCCTTGAATCCACAGGAATGCCCACCTCGCCATCCACCATGTCCCAGAGCCTGCTGGAGCCACTGGGGGCTTCCGGGGCCTCAGGCCTGGCTCGGTGCAGGCCTCCTCCTTTCTTTGTTACCCCAGGCTGGCACGAATGCCTTCCCTCCTCCAGGATGGTAGGCAGGGGTGCTTGGTTGTCTCCTCATTCCTGTGATGGAGATGGGGAGTCAGGAATGTGAGGGTCACAGGGAGCTCCCCGGGCTCCCTGCTAACTTCTCCATAAAAAGGTTGTTGGCGTTCGCATGTTCTCACTCATAGGTGGGAATTGAACAATGAGAACACTTGGACACAGGAAGGGGAACATCACAGACCAGGGCCTTTCATGGGGTGGGGGGAGAGGGGAGGGATAGCATTAGGAGATATACCTAACGTAAATGATGAGTTAATGGGTGCAGCACACCAACATGGTGCATGTATACATATGTAACAAACCTGCACATTGTGCACATGTACCCTAGAACTTAAAGTATAATTTTTTAAAAAAAGTTGTTGGTGTTGAGCAAGACAAAATAACTAAACACTGGTCGGTCTGTTCTATTCCATTCTCTTCTGTTCTGTTTTAGGGGTATGTAAGGGTGGGAGAGGTGTGATCTTGCTATGGTGTGACTCTGACAAGACAGCAGCCTACCAGACCCCGTTTCAGAATCTTGCTGGATTTTGCTTCCTCAGGCCGGACGCTGAACTCTGCTTGGCCTTATGATTGAGCTGAAGTAGGCGTTTGGATGGTCCAAGCAAGTCTGCTTTCCACAGCTTTCAAGTTCACTGAGCACAGAGACCATCTGTTTTCTGGACACTCTGTTTATCTAACTGCAATTGTACTCTCCTTTGAGGATTCTCGACACTAGTGTTATTCAGATATCCCAATAGACTAACAAATGAGAAGAAACTTGAAAAAAATGGGCAAAATCTGAGAGCATAAAATTTACACACACACGTCTGTGCACACACATGCATCACATAAGTGAACCTTAAACACGTAAAAAGTTGCTTGCCTTTGCTCACTTTCAGAGGAAGGCAAGTTAAAACTACATTATGATACCATTTCTCATTAGATTGGCAAACATTACAAAGATTTAGTAACACTCTGTGGTGAGGCTGTGAGGATACAGGCTCTGTCAGCATTGCTGGTGGGGAAACAAAATAGTAGAACCTTATGGAGGAGGATTTGGCAATATTTAAGAAAACTACACAACATTTATTTTTTGACCCAGGATTCTCACATCTAGGAATTTTCCTTGAAGATTATCTCCAAAAAGATCCAAATACATCTGCTTATTGCAGCATTATTTACCATACATTGAAAAATATTAGGATCATCCTAAATGCCCATATGTAGGAGATTAGTTGAAGAAACCATGGCATAGCCACACAATGGAATACTATACAGCCATGTAAAAGAATTAGAAAGATTTCTATAGAGTGAAGGGTTTTGGGTTCTAGGAGATGGTTTATTCTTTGAAAGAATTTATAATACCTTTTGTGTATCTGCTTATTTTTGCAAAAAGAAATAAGGAAGGATAAATTAGAAAAGAATGAGACTGGTTATCTCCAGGGGCTGGATAGAAACAGGGAAGGGATTGGGGAGGAAGTGACTTTTCCTTTCTAGACAGGTTTGACATCTAGAATTATGTTATTATCTTACATAGTTTTAAACCTAAAGGATGGAGACTAAATGGAATCAACATAAAAATAAATTGGCTATATTTCAATAAATAAGACAACCATACTTAAAAAGAAGATAAGTAATATATGTAGATTTTGAATCTATCTATTATCTATCTATCATCTATCTATCTATCTGTCTATCTATCATCTCTCTCTCTCTCTCTCTATCTCCCCAGTCTAAAGACAAAAACAAGTACAAATAAATCTTGAAGTCTAACCGGTGTTGTAGCATTGTTTAAATCATGACAAAATATGGATTACATAGAATTTACTACTTCAACTATTGAAAAGTGCACAATTCAGTGGCATTGCATAGAGTCTTGTTGTTGTGCAGCCATCACCACTATCTATCTTCAGAACTGTTTCGTCACCCCAAACTGAAACTCTTTACTTATTAAACAATAATTCCCCTTACTTCTTCCCCCTAGCTCCTGGTAGTCTGCATTCTACTTTCTGTCTCCATGAATTGACTATTCTCCATACCTCATTAAGTGGAAGTAGGTTTGGTTTTACCAGTAGCATGAGTTAGAAAATTTGGTACTGTGTTCTGATTGTAGGATTGAGCAAATGTGTAAATATATTGAAGATGTCAGGAGTCAGGTTGCTCACTGTCAGAAAGAAGACACAATATAGGAAGAAAGAAAACTGGCAGGAACCCTGTGGTATTGAATTGAAATAATGGAACTTGAGTTATTAGTATGAACTCATGGTTTTTAATAAATACATAGAAATAGATGTAAATATATTTGTGTATCTGTACACTTCAGGGCCTAGAACTTCTTTTCTGGCTAAAAAGTAAGAAAGTGCTTAAAAACAGAATAAGGATGTAAACAAACCTAACAAAAAAACACACAGGCAGGCCTGTTTTGTGAGGCTACAACAACTCAAACCTGGGACAATTTTAGCATTAAAATAAATATGATAGTTCTTGCAGTGCTGGCTTAGTAGTGGCGAATTCTCTCAGCATGTATTTGTCTAAAAAAGACTATCTTTTCTTCATTTATTAAGTGTAGTTTCTCTGGATACAGAATTCTTGGTTGAAAATTGTTTTGTTTCAGGAGGCTAAAGATAGGACCCCAATTCCTTCTAATAGCTTGCAGGGTTTCTGCTGAGAAATCTGCTGTTAATCTGATAGGTTTTCCTTTATAGGTTACCTGATGCTTTATCCTTACAGTTCTTAAGATTCTTTCCATCATCTTAGCTTTAGATAACATGATGACTATGTGCCTAAGTGATGATCTTTTTGTGGTATATTTCCCAGGTGTTTTTTAAGCTTCTAGTGTTTGGATGTCTAGATCTCTGGCAAGGCTGGGGATGTTTTCCTCAATTATTCCCTCAAATATATTTTTCAAACCTTCAGATTTCTCTTCATCCTGAGGAACACCAATTATTCTTAGGTTCAGTCATTTAACATAATCCAAAACTTCTTGTAGGCTTTGTTCATCTTTTTAGGTTCTTTTTCTTTTGTCTTTGTTGAATAGGGTTAATTTGAAAGTCTTGTCTTCGAGGTCTGAAGTTCTTTCTTCTACTTGTTTGATTCTATTGCTGAGACTTTCTAGTGCATTTTGCAATTATCTGTGTCCTTCATTTCCAGAAGTTGTGATTGCTTTTATTTATGCTCTCTATTTCACTGGAGATTTTTCCATTCATATCCTGAATCATTTTTTTGATTGCCTTAAGTTCAGTTTCACTTTTCTCTGGTGTCTCCTTGATTGGCTTAATAGCAACCTTCTAAGTTCTTTTTGTAATTCAGAGATTTCATCTTGGTTTGGATACATAGCTTGTGAGCTAGTGTGATCTTTTGGGGGTGTAAAAGAAACTTGTTTTGTCATAATACCAGAATTCTTTTTCTGATTCTTTCTTATTTGGGTAAACTATGTCAGAGGGAAGATCTAGGACTCAAGGGCTGCTGTTCAGATTCTTTTGTCCCACAGGGTGCTCCCTTGATATGGTACTCTCCCCTTCCCCCTAGGGATGGGGCTTCCTGAGAGCCAAACTGCAGTGATTGTTATTTCTCTTCTGGATCTAGCCACTGAACAAAGCTACCAGCCTCCAGACTGGTACTGGGGAGTGTCTTCAGAGTCTTGTGATATGATCTGTCTTCAGGTGTCTCAGACATGGATACCAGCACCTGCTCCAGTGGAGACAGCAGGGGAGTGAAGTGGACTCTGTGAGGGTCCTTGGCTGTATTTTTATTAAATGCACTGGTTTTGTGTTGGTTGGCCTCCAGCCAGGAGGTGGCACTTTCAAGAGCACATCAGCTGTGGTAAAATAGGAGGGATCGGGTGGTGAGCGAAGCCATAGAAGTCTCAAGAGATCATGTCCTTTGTATTCTAAAAGAAGCTCTAAATCTTGAAACAAATCCTTGAAATACACCAAAGTAGAATCTCCTTAAACAACACAATGAAGAAAAAAGAAGCCAAGGTATACAGGCAACAAATAATGTGATGAATAGAATAGTATCTCACATCTCAATGCTAATGTTGAATGTAAATGGCCTAAACGCTTCACTCAAAAGATACAGAATGGCAGAATGGATAAGAATTCACCAACCAAGTGTCTGCTGGATTCAAAAAACTCACCTGACACATAAGGACTCACAGAAACTTAAGGTAAAGGAGTAGAAAAAGATATTCTATGCATATGGACACCAAAAGTGAGCAGGAGTAGCTATACTTATATAAGACAAAACAGACTTTGAAGCAACAGCAGTTAAAAAAAGACAAATAGGCACATTATATAATCATAAAAGGACTAGTCCAACAGGAAAATATCACAATCCTAAATATATATGCACCTAACACCGGAGCTCCCAAATTTATAAAACAATTACTATTAGATCTAAGAAATAAGATACATGGCAACATAATAATAGTGGGGGACTTCAATACTCCACTGACAGCACTAGACAGGTCATCAAGACAGAAAGTCAACAAAGAAACAATGGACTTAAAGTATACCCTAGAACAAATAAACTTAACAGATATTTACAGAACATTCTACCCAACAACTGCAGAATATACATTCTATTCATCAGCACATGGAATATTCTCCGAGATAGACCATATGAAACGCCACAAAACAAGTCTCAACAAATTTAAAAAAATTGAAATTATAGCATGTACTCTCTCAGACCACAGTGAAGAAAATTGGAAGTCCATTCCAAAAGGAACCCTCAAAACCATGCAAAAACATGGAAATTAAATAACCTGCTTCTGAATGATCATTGGGTCAACAATGAAATAAAGATGTAAGTTAAAAAATTATTTGAACTGAATGATAATAGTGACACAACCTATCAAAATCTCTGGGATACAGCAAAGGCAGTGCTAAGAGGAAAGTTCATAGCATTAAATGCCTACATCAAAAAGTCTGAAAGAGCACACATAGACAATCTAAGGTCACACCTCATGGAGCTAGAGAAACAAAACCAAACCAAACCCAAACCCAGCAGAAGAAAAATAACAAGATCAGAGCAGAACTAAATGAAATTGAAACAAAAAAAATACAAAAGATAAATAAAGCAAAAATCTGGTTCTTTGAAAAGATAAATAAAATTGATAGACCATTAGCAAGATTAACCAAGAAAAGAAGAGAGAAGAACAAAATAAGTTCAATACGAAACAAAACTGTTGGGAAAAAGCTGAGTGTTGGGGAGAAAACTGAGGCAGGGCATGCATGTCTGACATAATGTCCTCTGGAATGTGTCTAGACTTGCTGACTCCTTGCTTCTAGCCCTCCTAGGCTCCTAGATCGATTGTATTCCCATTATCTCAAGTAGCAGAACATGTTCCTTATAAATGCTAAACCGTCACAGCTGTAGATCATGCTCCTGCCCTTTTGACCCCCACATTCTCACCACCTGTTTCTTTGTTGGATTACCAATAAATAGCGTGGGCTCCCAGAACTCGGGGCCTTCGCAACCTTCACGATTGTGATGGCCCCCTGGTGCCCACATTTCTCTCTCTAACTGTCTTTTCTGAATCCTTTGACTCCACCGGACTTTGTCACCCCCAGGACCTTGTGTTGGATCTGATCACTCCAACACAAAACAGCAGATATCACAACGGATACCACAGAAATACAAAAGATCATTCAAGGCTACTATGAACACCTTTACACACATAAATTACAAAACCTAGAGGAGATGGATAAGTTCCTAAAATATACAACCCTCCTAGATTGAACCAGAAAAATATAGCAATTCTGAACATACCAATAACAAGCAGTAAAATTGAAATGGTGATTAAGAAATTACAAAAAAAAAAAAAAAAGGCCAGGACCAGACAGATTCACAGCTGAATTTTATCAGACATGCGAAGGGTTGGTACCAATCTTATTGACACTATTCCAAAGACAGAGAAAGAAGGAATCCTTCCTAAATAATTCTGTGAGGCTGTTATTACCCTAATACCAAAACCAGGACAGGACATAGCAAAGAAAAGAAAACTACAGACCAGTATCTCTGATGAACATAAAGTTGCAAAAATCCTTAACAAAACACTAGCTAACTGAATACAACAGCATATCAAAAAGATAATCCACCATCATCAAGTAGGATTCACACCAGGGATGCAGGGGTGGTTTAACATCTGCAAGTCAATAAATATGATACATCACACGAACAGTACAAAAATCACATGATCATCTCCATAGATGCAGAAAAAGCATTTGACAAAATCCAGCCTTCTTTTCATTAAACCCTCAGCAAAATCGGCATAGAAGGGACATACTTTAAGCTGATACAAAACATCTATGACAAACCCATATTCAACATTATAATAAACAGGGAAAAATTGAAAGCATTCTCCCTGAGAACTGGAATAAGATAAGGATGCCCACTTTCACCACTTCTATGCAACATATTACTGGAAGTCCTAGCCAGAGCAATAGGACAAGAGAAAGAAATAAAGGGCATCCAAATCAGTAAAAAAGAAGTCAAATTGTCCATGTTTACTGACGACATAATCGTATACCTAGAAAACCCTAAAGACTCATCCAAAAAGCTCCTAGAACTGGTAAATGAATTCAGCAAAGTTTCAGGATACAAAATTAAAGTACACAAATCAGTAGCCCTGCTATACATCAATAGCAAACAAGCCGAGAATAAAATCAGTAACTCAATCCATTTTATAACAGCTGCAAAAAAAAGGTACTTAGGAATATACTCAACCAAGCATGTGAAAGACCTCTACAAGGAAAACCAGACAACACTGCTGAAAGAAATCATAGATGACACAAACAAATGGAAACACATTTCATACTCATGGATGAGTAGAATCAATATTGTGAAAATGACCATTCTGCCAAAAACAATCTGCAAATTCAATGCAATTTCCATCAAAATACCACCAGCATTTTTCACAGACTAGAAAAAATATCCTAAAATGTATATGGAATCAAAAAAGAGCCCACACAGCCAAACCAGGACTAAGCAAAAAGAAGAAATCTGAAGACATTACATTACCTGACTTCAAACTATACTATAAGGCCATAGTCACCAAAACAACATGACACTGGTGTAAAAATAGACAAATAGACCAATGGAACACAATAGAGAACTCAGAAATGAATCCAAATACTTACAGTCAACTGGTAGTCAACAAAACAATCAAAAACAAAATGTGGGGAAAGGACGCCCTGTTCAACAACTGGTGCTGGGATAACTGGCAAGTCACATGAAGAAGAATGAAACTGGATCCTCATCTCTCGTCTTATATAAAAATCAACTAAAGATGGATCAAGGACTTAAATCAAGACATGAAACCATAAAAATTCTAGAAGATAATGTTGGAAAAACCCTTCTGGACATTGGCTTAGGCAAAGACTTCATGACCAAGAACCCAAAAGCAAATGCAACAAAAACAAAGATTAATAGATGGGACCTAATTAAACCAAAAAAGCTTTTGCACAGCAAAAGAAACAATCAGCAGATTAAACAGACAACCCACAAAGTGGGAGAAAATCTTTGCAATCTATACATCTCACAAAGGGCTAATATCCAGAATCTACAAGGAACTCAAATGAATTAACAAGAAATAAACCAAACAATCCCACCAAAAAGTGGGCTAAGGACACAAATAGAAAATTCTCAAAAGAAGATATACAAATGGCCAGCAAGCATATGAAAAAATGCTCAATATCAATAATGATCAGGGAAATGTAAATGAAAACCACAATGTGATACCACCTCACTTCTGCAAGGATGGCCATCATCAAAAAATAAAAAAAAAAATAGGCCGGGCATGGTGGCTCACTCCTGTAACCCCAGCACTTTGGAGGCAAAGGCAGGCAGATTGCCTGAGGTCAGGAGTTGGAGGCCAGCCTGGCCAACATTGCAAAACCCCGCCTCTACTAAAAATACAAAAATTAGCTGGGTATGATACTACGTGCCTGTAATCCTAGCTCTTTGGGAGGCTGAGGCAGGAGAATCGCTTGAACCTGGGAGGCAGAGGTTGCAGTGAGCTGAGATTGCACCACTGCGCTCCAGCCTGGGAGACAGAACAAGACACCATCTCAAAGTAAATAAATAAATAAATAAATAAATAATAGATGTTGGCATGGATGTGATAGATGTGGTGAAAAGGAACACTTTTTTTTTTTTTGAGATGGAGTCTCACTGTGTCACCAGGCTGGAGTGCAGTGGTGCGATCTCAGCTCACTGCCACCTCCACCTCCCGGGTTCAAGTGATTCTCTTGTCTCAGCCTCGCGAGTAGCTGGGACTACAGGCACATGCCCAGCTAATTTTTGTATTTTTAGTAGAGACAGGGTTTTACCATGTTGGCCAGGATGGTCTCGATCTCTTGACCTTGTGATCCGCCCTCCTCAACCTCCCAAAGTGCTGGGATTACAGGTGTGAACCACCACCCCCAGTCAAAAAGGGAACACTTTTACACTGTTGGTGGGAATATAAACTAGTACAACCACTATGGAAAACAGTGTGGCGATTCCTTAAAGAACTAACAGTAGATCTAACATTTGATCCAGCAATCAATCCCTCTCCTGGGTATGTACCCCGAGGAAAAAAAGTCATTATACAAAAAAGATACTTGCACACGCATGTTTATAGCAGCAAAATTCACAATTGCAAGAATATGGAACCAGCCCAAATGTCCATCAACTGACAAGTGTATAAAGAAAATGTGATATATATATATACACACCATGGAATACTACTCTGCCATAACAAGGAACAAAATAATGACATTTGCAGCAACCTGGATGGAATTGGAGACCATTATTCTAAGTGAAGTAACTCAGGGATGGAAAACCAAATATTGTACGTTCTCACTCATAAGTGGGAGCTCAGTTGTAAAGACACAAAGGCATAAGAATGATACAATGAAATTTGGGGACTCAAGGGAATGGTTGGGAAGGGTGTGAGGAATAAAAGCTCACACATTGGGTACAGTGTACATTGCTAGGGTGATGGGTGCACCAAAATCTCAGAAATCACCACTAAAGAATCTATTGATGTAACCAAACAACACCTGTTCCTCCATAAACCTACTGAAAGAAAAAAAAGATAGTAATATATTATACCTCATTCAGTGAATTTAATATCCATGGTTTGCTACTGATATGAAATAGATAGGTAAATAGATGAATTGACAGACAGATAGATGAGGGATAAGGGAAGCTCTTCCTTACAGCTGAATGCTAATCTAATAAATATTGAAGGAATAATGGGTTTAGAAAAATCATCATTTTGCAACCATCATCCTAATAGCTAACTTTGCAAGAATCATTCATGGATGCTAACTGTAGTGGATACAAATTTGATGATATTTCATAATTTCAAAATATCTCTTCACTCAGTAATTGTAAGAGGGAAAATAATAACTACCAATAAATGGACTTAATGAATGTAAACCAGTTCAACAGTATCATCAACATCAGAACAGACATCACGTGATTGGGCTCTTGAGTGAAGTCTCTTCACTGTGGCTCATTGGAACTTCCCTGTTTTTTAGCACTGAGATTCATAGAATTTCAAATCTTCCAGGGCTGTTATTGTAGAAATACTCATACACAAAAGTTTCAGATTATTTGCTATAGAGTTTATAGATATAGACAGATATCTATATCTGTCTACTACTTGATAGCTATATTATTCACTATGACAGGGAACATGAATGAAATTGTGACTCTTTTCCCACAATTTGAAAACTTCAATTAGTAATACATGTACAGACTCGTATGTCTCCTAAGCTTCATAACTGTCAAAAATTAGCAACTATAGAATATTTTGACTATGCTTATAATTTGTTTTTGATAAAAATCCCACCCTGCACTTCTGCAATCTATGACTTGGTTTAAGCTTTAAGGAGACCTGAATACATGTTTATGCATGCATGGCAGTTTTCTCACTGGTATTTCTGCCCAGCAGTCCTGGACTTTGATATCTGATTTCCCAGTTCTGCAAGTTCACTGTACTCTGCCTGGGTTCCTCCTCTCTGCACAGCAGTCTGAAAAGAGCCTCCAGGAAGAAAATGAGAGCCATTGTGAGGCTCTCCTCGAGTATTTCCCTCTTTTCAGGCATCATAGTTCTGCACCACTTGCTGTCCAACATTTGAAAACAATCGTCTGCTAGGTACCTGACTAGTTTTGTAGGCAGCGATGGTAGGAAGGACAATCTGGTTATAATAAGTACTCTGTTGTGAATGAAAGGAGAAATCTACTTGTTTGAGTTTTAACTAAAACTTAATACTTTCGTAAGGTTCTAAGTGAGGCTTCATAGGTAAAACAAGAAGACTGTACTGGTTTTCTCCTGCTCTGTGATAAATTATCACTAACTTAGGAACTTAAAGCAATGCAAATTTATTATCTCATGTTTATAAACTCAGATTTCAGTTTGGGTGGGTCTAGAGTCTGGAAATGGTTCAGTTAGGTCATCTGTTCAGGGTCTCACCAGGTTAAATCAAGATTTTGGTCAGCTCTATCCTTATTTAAAGGTTTAATTAGGGAAATGTTCAGTTCCAAGCTCCCTTAGGTTGTTGGCAGAACTTAGTTATTTGCTGTTGTAGGACCAAGGCCTTCAGCTGTCTAGAGGATGATAGCTGTTCCTGGCCACATGCCCACTCTACAACATGATAGGGTGCTGCCTCAATGCCAGCAGGAGAGTGTCTGCTGCTGCTTTCGATCTATATTAAGGACTCACTTAATTATTTCAGGCACATCCAAGATAATCTCCCTTGTTATTAACTTAAACTCAACTGATTAATTTCATATGAAAAAATCTTTTGTCATATAAAGTGACATAATAACATGAGTAATCTCCTGTTATATTCACAGATTCTACTTACATTTAATTGAAGGCTTTATAAGTCCACTCCTACATTGCTACACAGAAGTATATGAGACTAAATAATTTATAAAGAAAAGAGGTTCAATTGATACCAGTTCACAGTTCCTCAGGACATACAGGAACCAAGATTCTTCCATCTGCCTAAATTCTGGGGAGGCCTGAGGAAACTTACAATAATGGCAGAAGCCAAGGGGGAAGCAAGGCACCTTCACATAGTGGAAGCAGGAGCAGGAGAGAGACTGGGGAGGTGTTACACACTTTTAAACAACCAGATCTCATGATAACTCATTGTCACAATGATAGCACCAAGAGAGATGGTGTTAAACCATGAGAAACCACCCCCATGATCCAATAATCTTCCACTAGGCCTCCAACATTAGAAATTACAATTCAATATGAGATTTAGAAGAGAACACAGATCCAAACCATATCATTCCATCCCTGGCCCCTTCAAATCTCATGTCCTTCTCACATTGCAAAATACAATCCTGACTTCCCCACAGTCCCCCAAAGTCTTAACTCACTCTAGCATTAACTTCAAAGTCCAAAGGCTCATCTGAGACAAGGCTAGTCCCTTCTGCCTATGACCCTGCAAAATAAAAAACGTTAGTTACTTCCAAGATACAATGGGGGAATAGGCATTAGGTAAATACTCCTGTCCCCCATGGAAGAAATCTGCCAAAAGAAAGGGGCTACAGGCCCCATGAAAATCTGAAACCCAGCAGGGCAGTCATTACATCTTAATGTTCCAAAATAATATCCTTTAACTCCATATCATACATCCAGGGGATCCCAAAGCCTTGGGCAACTGCAGGGCAGTGGCTTTGCAGCATTCAGCCCACAAGACTACTCTCACAGGCTGGTGTTGAGGGCCTGTGGCATTTCCAAGTACAGGGTGTCAGATGCTGGTGGATCTACGATTCTGGGGCCTGGAGGACAGTGGTCCTCTTCTCACAGCTCCACAATGAAGTGCCCTGGTGGGGACTCTGTGTGGGGAATCCAATCCCACATTTATCCTCTGCTTTACCCTAGTAGTGGTTTCCAGTAGTCCATCCCATGAGAGCTCCACCCCTTCAGCAGGCTTCTGCCTGGACATCTGGGCTTCTCCACACATCCTCTGAAATTTACACAGAAGCTCCTAAGTCTCAACTCTTGCACTCTGCATACCTGCAAGCTTAACACCACATGGAAGCTGCCAAAGATTATGCTTGCATGCTCTGAAGCAGTGGTCTGAGCTGTACCTGGGCCTGTTTTAGCCATAGCTGGAGCTGGAGCAGCTGGGATGAAGGTACCAGCATCCCAATCATCCCAAGTCTTCACAGGGCAGTGTGGCCCTGGGCCTGGCCCACAGAATCATTTAGTCCTCTTAGGAGTCTGGGTCTGTGATGGGAGGGGCTGCTGCAAAGGTCTCTAAAATGCCTTACAGGCCTTTCCTCATTGTCTTGACTATGAGCACTTGCCTTCATTTTAATTATGTAAACTTGTGTAGTCTGCTTGAATTTCTCCCCTGAAAATGGGCTTTTCTTCTTTCCTACATGGCCAGGCTGCAAATTTTTCAAACTTTTATACTCTGCTTCCCTTTTAAATACAAGTTCCAGTTTTAGGTAATTTATTTGCTCATGCATGTGAGCATAGGTTGCTAGAAGCAGCCAGGCCACGTGTTGAGTTCTTTGCTCCTTAGAAGTTTCTTCTGCCAGTAACCCTAAATCATCACTCTCAAGTTCAAAGTTCCACAGATCCCTAAAGCAGGCTCTTTGCTAAAGCATAGCAAAAGTAAACTTTATTCCATTTTTCAGTAAGTTCCTCATTTTGATCTGAGAGCTTCTCAGCCTGGACTTCATTGTTCATATCACTACCTGAATTTTGGTCACAATAATTTAACAAGTCTCTAGGAAGTCCTGTATCAGTCCATTTCTCACTGCCATAAAGAAATACCTGGGCTGGGCATTGTGGCTCATGGCTGTAATCCCAGCACTTTGGGAGGCTGAGGTGGGTGGATAACCTGAGGTCAGGAGTTCAAGACCAGCTTGGCCAACATGGTGAAACCCTATCTCTGCTTAAAAAAGAATCAAAAATGAGCTGTGAATGGTGGTGGATGCCTGTAATCCCAGCTACTTGAGAGGCTGAGGCAAGGGAATCACTTGAACTGGGGGGTGGAGGTTGCAGTGAGCCGAGATCACACCACTACACTCCAGCCTGGGTGACAGAGGGAGACTCTGTCTCAAAAAAAAAAGAAAAAAAAAAGAAAAGAAAAGAAAAGAAAAAAAGAAATACCTGAGACTGGGTAATTTATAAAGGAAAGAGGTCTAATCAACTCACAGTTCTACATGGCTGGGTAGGCCTCAGGAAACTTACAATGATGGTGGAAGGTTAACAAGGAGCAAGGACATTCACATGGTGGCAGAAGAGAGCAATGCAGCAGGGGAGATACCAGATGCTTATAAAACCATCAGATGTCATGAGAACTCATTCACTATCATGAGAACAGGATGGGGGAACTGCCCCCATGATCCAATTACCTCCCTCCCTTGACAAGTGGGGATTACAAATTCCTCCCTTGACACATGGGGATTACAATTTGAGATGAGATTTGATTGGGGCCAAAGAGCAAAACTGTATTATTCTGCCCCTGGCCTCTCCCAAATCTCATGTTCTTTATACATTTCAAAGCCAAGCCTGCCTTCCCGACAGTTCCCCAAAGTCTTAACTCATTCCAGCATAAACTCAGAAGTCAAACTCCAAAGTCTTATCTGAGACAAGGCAAGTTCCTTCCACCTATGAACCTGCAAAATCAACATCAAGTTAGTTACTTCCAAGATACAATGGAATTATAGGCATTGGATAAATGCTTTTATGCCAAATGGGAGAAATTGGCCAAAACATAGGAGCTACAGGCCCCATGCAAGTTCAAAACCCAGAAAGGCAGTCATTAAATCTCAAAACTTCTAAATAATCTTTGACTCCTTGTCTCACAGCCTGGTCATGCTGACACAAGAGGAGGGCTCCCACAGTCCTGGGCAGCTATGCCCCTGTGGCTTTGCAGGGTAAAGCCTCTCTCCTGGCTGCTTTCATGGGCTGGTGTTGAGTGTCTAGAGCTTTTCCACATGCACAGTGCAAGCTGTTGGTGGATCTATAGTACTGGGTTCTGGAGGATGCTGGGCCTCTTCTTACAGCTCCACTAGGCAGTGCCCCTGTGGGGCTGCTGTTTGAGGGCTCCAGCCCACATTTCTCTTCTGCACTCCCCTAGCAGAGGTTGTCCATGAGGGAACCACCCCTGCAGCAGGCTTCTGCCTGGACATCCAGGTGTATTCATACATCCTCTGAAATCTAGGTGGAGGTTCCCTTACCTCAATTTTTGTCTTCTGTGCACCTGCAGTCCAACATCATGTGAATGCCACCAAGACTTGAGGCTTGCATCGTCTGAAGTCATGGCCCAAGCTGTACCTTGGACCCTTAGCTCTGGCTGCTGGCACACAAGGCACCAAGTCCTGAGTCTGTACAGAGCAGTGGGTGACTGTTAACCTAGCCCAGGTCATCATTTTTTCCTTCTAGGCCTCCAGGCCTGTGATGGGAGGAGCTGTTTCAAAGGTCTCTCACATGCCCTGGAGATATTTTCCTCCATTGTCTTGGTTATTAACATTTAGTTCCTCATTATTTATACAAATTGTTGCAGCAGGCTTTAATTTCTCCCAATAAAATGGGTTTTCCTTTTCCATCACATGGTCACGCTGCAAATTTTCCAAACTTTTATAGTCTGTCACCTCTTGAATGCATTGCTACTTAGAATTTCTTCCACCAGATATGCTAAATTATCTCTCTCAAGTTGAAATTTCCACAGTTTCCTAGAGAAGGGGATCAATGCCTCCAAGTTCTTTGCTAAAGCATAGCAAGAGTGACTTTTGTTCCAGTTCCCGATAAGTTTTTCATCTCTGTCTGAGGCCACCTCAGTCTGGACTTCAATGTCCACATCACTATCAGCATTTTGGGCAAAATTATTCAGCAAGTCTCTAGGAAGTTCCAAACTTTCCCATATCTTTCTGTATTCTTTTGAGCCCTCCAAACTCTTCCAAAACCTCTGCCTGATACCCAGTTCCAAAGTTGCTTCCACATTTTCAAGTATCTTTATGGCAGTGTCCCACTCCTGATACCAGTTTATTGTAATAGTCCATTCACACTGCTATAAAGAAATACCCAAGACTGGGTAATGTATAGAGGAAAAAGGTTTAATTGACTCAGAGTTCTACGTGGCTGGGAAGATCTCAGGAAACTTCAAATCATGGCAGAAGGTGAAGGGGAAACAAGAACTTTCTTCACATTGTGGCAGGAGGGAGAAGTGCAAGCAAAGGAAATCCCATATGCTTATAAAATTATCAGATCTCATGAGACCTCACTCACTACCATGAAAACAGCATGGGGGAAACAACCCCCATGATCCTTTCACCTCCTTCCCTTGACACATGCGGATTACAGGTCCTCTCTTGAAATGTGGGGATTACAAATCAAAATGAGATTTAAGTGGGGACACAGAGCCAAACCATATCAAATCCCAAATGTTCCCCCATCTTCCTATTTCTGAGCCCTCCACACTTTTTCAACCTCTGACTGTTACCCAGGCTCAAAGTTGCTTCCACATTTCAGTTGTAATGCCCTATTCCTTGGTACCAATTTTCTGTATTAGTCTGTTTTTGCATTGCTATAAAGAAATACCTGAGACTGGGTAATTTATAAAGAAAAGAGGTTTAATTTGCTCATGGTTCTGCAGGCTGTACAGAAAGCATGATTCTGGCATCTTCTTAACTTCTGGGGATGCCTCAGGAAACTTACAGTCACTTTGCAGAAGGCAAAGGGGAGCAAGGCATTTCACATGGTGAGAGCAGGAGCAAGAGAGAGAGTAGGGGGAAGCTACACCCTTTTGAATAACAGATCTCATGAGAACTCACTATCAATATACAGCACCAAGGGGGAATGTGTTAAACCATGAGAAACTGCCCCCATGACACAGTCACCTCCCACCAGGCCCCACATCCAACATTGAGAATTATCATTTGAATGAGATTTGTGCAGGGACACAGATTCAAACCATATCAGAGGGCATAATACAGGATGTGGGCACCAGGGAATGGTAATCTCCAGAGCCATTTTTATACTTCTTCCTACAAGAAATATGAAAAAAAATCACAACTATAAAAGCTGTTACTGTAAAAACACACACAAGTTTCAGATTATTTGCTATAGAATTCTGTATATCATTACATATCTATATCTGTCTGTCACTTATTTTGTTCTCATACTGCTATGAAGAAATACCTGAGAATAGGTAATTTATAAATGAAAGAGTTTTCATTTATTTCTGGGGAGGCTGCGGAGGCCTCAGGAAACTTACAATAATGGCAGAAGGCAGCTCTTCACAGGGCGTCAGTGAGAGAATGAGTGTCAACAGGGAAAATGCCAGATGCTTATAAAACCATCAGATCTCATGAGAATTCACTCACTGTCATGAGAACAGCATGGGAAAAATTGCCCACATGATTCAATTACCTCCCTCTAGGTGTGGATTATGGGGATTACAATTGAAGACAAGATTTAGATGTGGACACAGCCAAACCTTATCATAAATTATTCACTGTTATGGCAGGGAACATGAATGAAACAGTGACTCTTTTTCCACAATTAAAACAATTCAGTCAACCATGTATGTAGTCTCGTGTCTCCTATTCTTCACATCTATCAAAAATTTACAAATTTAGGATATACTGCTTATGCTGATAATTTGTTTTTCATCAAATGTATAATGTAATATTAAGCTTGTGGGAAATGATTCCATTAACAGATCCCAGGATGTACTGGAATTATGAAAACTAAGAAATTAAAAATTATGAAAATTGGTTCTTTAAGAAAGGAATTGACCAAATATCTTTTTCCTCACAATTACCTTATTCAATATTTTCAAAAGTTTAAAGCTGTAAGTAAAATTTTATCATGTTCAAATGCAAATACAGTCATAAAACTACATATTCTATATACTTCAATGGCAATTATGGAGAATTATCATATAATACAACTAATTTGGTTTGGATCTGTGTCCCTGCCCAAATCTCACGTCAAATTGTAATTCCCAATGTTGGAGGTGGGGCCTAGTGGGAGATGGCTGGATAATGGGGACAGATTTTCCCTTGGATAGATACTGTTTCACAATAGTGAGGAAGTTTTCATGAGATCTGGTTGTTTAAAAGTGTGTGGTACCTTCCTCACCCTTTCTCCTACTCTGACCATGTAAGACTTACCTATTTCCCCTTCAACTTCTACCATAATCGTAAGTTTCCTGTGGCCTCTCCAGAAGCAGAAGTCATCTAGTCATCACGTACAGCCTGCAGAAGCATGAATCAATGGCATATCTTTTTTCTTTATAAATTTCCCAGCCTCAGGTATTTCTTTTGTTTCTTTTTTTCTTTTCTCTCTCTCTTTTTTTTTTTTAGACGGAGTCTCTCTCTGTCTCCCAGGCTGGAGTGCAATGGTGTGATTTCAGCTTACTGCAAACTCTGCCTCCCAGATTCAAGCAATTCTCCTGCCTCAGCCTCCCCAGCTGAGATTACAGGCTGGGATTACAGGCATGCACCACCATGCCTGGGTAATTTTTGTATTTTTAGTAGAGATGGGGTTTCACCATGTTGGCCAGGCTGGTTACAAACTCCTGACCTCAAGTGATCCACCTGCCTTGGCCTCTCAATGTGCTGGGATTACAGACATGAGCCACCAATCCTGGCCTCAGGTATTTCTTTATAGCATTGCAAGTATGAACTAATATAGAAAATTGGTACTGAGAAGTGGGGCATTGCTATAAAAGTACCTGAAAAGGTAAAGGTGACTTTGGAACTGGGTAATGGGCAGTGATTGGAAGAGTGTGGAACTTCCTAGAGACTTGTTAAATGGTTGTGACCAAGATGCTAATAGTGATAGGGACAGTGAAGGCCTGGCTGAGGAGGTCTCAAATAGAAATGAGTAACTTACTGGGAACTGGACCAAAGGTAACTTTTGTTATGTATTAGCAAATAACTTGGAGTTCCTTTGTCTAGGAAACTGTGAAACTTTGAACTTGAGAGTGATGATTTCAGGTATGTGGTGGAAGAAATCTAAGCAGCAAAGTGTTCCAGAGACAACCTGGCCTCTTATAACAACCTATGCTCATGTGTAAGCAAATAAGTTACCTTATAAGGTAATTTAATTTGTAAACCTTATATAAGGAACTTATGTTTAGAAGGGAAGCTGTGGGAAAATTTGGAAAATTTGCAGCTTAGCTATGTTGTAGAGAAGAAAAGATTTTCAGGGAAGGAATTCAAGGAGGCTGCTGAAATATGCATAATTAAAAGGATGGAAAATGCCGGTAGTCAAAACAATGGGGAAAAGGACTTGAAGAAGTTTCTTAGACCTTCATGGAAGCCCCTCCCATCACAGGCAAGGAGGCCTAGAAGGGAAGAATGGTTTCATAGGCCAGGTCCAGGGCCTTACCATCCTGTGCAGCATCAAACACTGCTTCCTGTGTCCCAGCTGCTCCAGCTTCAGCCATGGCTAAAAGGTGTCCAGGTACAGCTCAAACCACTGCTTCTGAGAGTGCAAGTAAGTCTTGGCAGCTTCCACAAAATGTTATGACTGGGTGCACAGAGTGCAAGAGTTGAGGTTTGGGAGCCTCTGCCTAAATTTCAGAGGATGTATGGGAAAGCCTGGATATCCAGGCAGAAGCTTGTTGTAAAGGTGAAGCCCTCACAAGGAACCTCTACTAAGGCAGCGCTGAGGGGAATTGTAAAATTGAAGCACTGTCTAGTGGAGCTGTGGGAGGAAGGCCACCATCCTTCAGATCCTAGAATGGTAGATCCACTGGCAGCTTGCACCCTGCCCCAGGAAAAGCTGTAGGGACTCAATGACAGCCCAGGAAAGCAGTCTTGGGGAATGAACCCCACAAAACCATGGGGCTGGAGCTGTTCAAGGCATTGGGAGCCCACCCCTTGCACAAGTATGACATGGATGTGTGATATAAAGTGAAAGGAGATTATTTTGGAGCTTTAAGGTTTAACTACTGCACTGTTGGGTTTCAGACTTGGTTGGGACAATTAATGTTTTTGTTTTGGCTGATTTCTCCATTTTGGAAGATGAGTATTTACCCAATCATTGTAATCTCATTCTGTCTTGAGAGTAACAAACTTGATTTTGATTTTACTGGCTTATAGGTGAAAGAGACTGCGTTGTTTCAAATGAGACTTTGGACATTGAACTTTGGTGTTAATGCTGAAATGAGTTATGACTTTGGAGGACTGTTGGGAAGACATGATTGTATTTTGCCATGTCAGAAGGACATGAGATTTAGAGGAGTCAAGGGGTGGAATGATATAATTTGGGCCTTGTCCCTACACAAATCTCATGTCAAATTGTAAATCCAATGTTGAAGGTGGGGCCTGGTGTGAGGTGACTGAATCATGAGAGGAGATTTTCACCTGGGTACTGTGTTGCAATAGTCAGTAACTTCTCAATAGATTTGGTAGTTTAAAAGTGTGTGGCACCTCCCCCTGCCTTCCTTTTTCTCTGCCCATGTAATTATTGGCTGATTCCTCTTCACCTTCCATTGTGATTCTAAGTTTCCTAAGGCTTCCTCAGAAGGAGAAACAAGTATGCTTCCTGTACAGCCTGCAGAACTGTGAGCCAGTTAAACCTCTTTAAAAAATTACCCAGTCTCAGATATTTCTTAATAGCAGTACGAGAATTTTCTAACATAAAAAATTTTGATGGGGCCTGGTGGCCCATGCCTGTAATCCTAGCACTTTAGGAGGCCTAGGCAGGTGTATCACTTGAGGTTGAAAGTTCAAGACCAGCCTGGCCAACATAGTGAAACCTTGTCTCTACAAAAAATATAAAAATTAGCTGTGCATAGTAGTGTACACCTGCAATCCCAGATACTCAGATGGCTGAGGCATGAGAATCTCTTGAGCCTGTGAGGCGGAGGTTGCAGTGAGTCAAGATCATGCCACTGCGCTCCAGCCTGGGTGACAGAGCGTGACTCTGTGTTAAAAAAATAATTGATACTGAGGAGTGGGGCATTGCTCTAAAGATATCTAAAAATGCAGAAGCAATTTTGGAGCTGGATAATAGGCAGAGGTTGGGAAGATTGTGGAGGACTCAGAAGAATACAGGAAGACAAGGGGAAGTTTGGAACTTCCTAGAGACTTGTGGAATGGTTGTGACCAAGTGCTAATTGTGATATAAACAGTGAAGGCCAGGCTGAGGAGGTCTCAATAGAAATGAGAAACTTATTGGGAACTGGACAAAGGTAACTTTTATTATGCATTAGCAAAGAACTTGGAGGCATTGAGCCCCTTTCCTAGAAAACTGTGGAACTTTGAACTTGACTATAATGATTTAAGGTATCTGGTGAAAAAAGTTTCTAAGCAGTAAAGTATTCCAGAGGTAGCCCGATGGCTTGTAACATCCTATGCTCATGTGTGTGAGCAAATAAATTACCTGAAATTGGAAATTATATTTAAAAGGGAAGCAGAGCATACAAGTTTGGAAAATTCTCAGACTGGTCATGTTGTAGAGGTGAAAAGCCCATTTTCAGGGGAGAAATTCAAGCAGGCTGCACAAATTTGCATAATTAAAAAAGTAAATGCTCACAGCCAAAACAATGAGAAAAATGCTTTGAAGTCATGTCAGAGACCTTTGTGGCAGTGCCTCCTATCAGGGGATGAAGGTCTAGGAGGGAGGAATGGTTCATGGACCAGGTCCATGTCCTCACCACCCTGTGCAACCTTGGGACACTGCTTCCCACATTCCAGCTGCTCCAACTCCAGTTGTGGCTAGAAGGTGCCCAGGTACAGCTCAAGCCATTGCTTCAGAGGGTGCAAGTCATAAGCTTTGGCAGCTTCCACCTGATGTTAAGCCTGTGGGTGTGCATAGTGCAAGAGCTGAGAATTAGGAGCCTCCGTATAAATTTCAGAGAATGTATAGAAAAACCCGGATGGCCAGTCAGAAGCTGCTGGAGGGATGGAACCCTCACTGAGAACCACTATTAGGGTAGTGTAGAGGAGAAATGTGCAATTGGAGCCTCCACACGGAGTCCCCACTGGGGTACTGCCTAGTGGAGCTGTGAGAAGAGGGCCACCATCTTCCAGATTCCAGAATGGTAGATCCATTGGCAACTTGCACCCTTCCCTGGAAAAACTGTAGGCACTCAATGCCAGCCCATGAGAGCAGCCTTTGGTGTTGAATCCTATAAAGTCACAGGGGTGGATCTGCCCAAGACTTTAGGAGCCCACCCCCTTGCCCCAGTTTGCCCTGGATATGTGATGTGAAGTCAAAGATGATTATTTGAGACGTAGTGACTGCTCTGCTGGGTTTTGGACTTGTATGGGGCTAGCAACCTTCAATTTTGGCGGATCTTTCTTTTGGGATGTGAGTATTTAGCCACTGCCTGCCTGTACTCCCATTGTATCTTGGAAGTAACCACTTGATTTTGATTTTACAGGGTTATGGGTGGAAGGATTTTCCTTTTCTCAGATGAGTCTTTGGACTTTGAACATCGATGTTAACTTTGGCATAAGTTACTGTGGCAGGCCAGGCCTCACTAACAACTGTTTCAGTACTAAGTGGTTAAGTTAAATATTAAAAGCCAGTGCCCTTATACAAAGGCTGGGATGTAATGAAAGCCCATCAGGAGTTTTACCTAGGCCTTTTCTGGGCCTTAAAGCATGGCAAAATAATGATGGAATTCTTAACAGGACCCATTTAGGATTAAACAAGTTTTATTGTGGGTCTGAAGAACCCCCCAGGCCTCCACAGTCAAGTTTATTGGGGGTCTGAAGGAACTCCTCAAATCTCTGTGATTTAGCAGGAGACAAGATAAGGATAATCACCCCAGCACCTGGACCCATTTAGATTAAGAATTTACTGAGGCTCCAGAGGAAGGTCTTCAGGACTCAGAGCTTAGTTATAGATTAAAAGAAGTTAATCACTTATGTCTTTAGATGAATGCACAGTTACATGTAGACATATAGCTTAGAATGTATATAAGCTCTGGAAAACTTTGAATTTTGAGGTGGTCTGGTGATAATTTCCAGGACTTCTCTCTGTAACCAGTTACAGATATAAAAACTCTCTTCCTCCCCAGTTCATGTCCATCTCATTATTGGGTCACGAGAAATAGCAGCCTGACCCTCAGTTTGGTCCGGGAACATTACGACTTTGGAGGACTGTTGGGAAGGCATGACTGTATTTTGCAATGTGTGAAGGACATGAGATTTTCAGGGGCCAGGGGTGGAATAATATTGTTTGAATTTGTATCCTTGCCCAAAACTCACTTTTAATTGTAATTCCCAGTTTTTGAGGTGGAGTATGGTGGTAGGTGATTGAATCATTAGGGTGGATTTTCTGCTGGGTACTGTGTCACAATAGTTAGTAAATTCTAATGAAATATGATAGTTTAAAAGTGTGTGGTACCTCCCCTGCCCTTTCTTGTTTCTGTTCTGGCCATGTAAGATGTGGCTGCTTCCCCTTTACCTTCCACAATGATTGTAAGTTTCCTGAGGCCTCCTAAGAAGTGTAAGCTGCTATGCTTCTTGTATAGCCTGCAGAACCATGAGCCAATTAAGCCTCTTTTTTAAAAAATAAATTACCCAGTTTCAGGTAATTCTTTATAGCAGTGCGAGAGTGGACTAATACAACTATATTGCCCAAAGTGACTTAGCTGGGTTTCTGGCTCCAGAAACATCAGGCCAGTTACGTCAATAATTGAGCTGTTGTCTCTCAGCTTTGATCTCACCTTTCCATGTCCTACTCTACATCTTCAGCCCATGGAGGGAAGACTCTGAAGATTGCATCCCAGCTCACTCCCTTTTGGGCTCTGCTAATAGTGGACATATAGGGATACTGGAAGGCTTCAGGGGCAAAAAAGGACTTGTTCCTTCTTGCTTGCTCCCTGTTCTTCTTGTAAACACAACAGCTATGTTTTTTTTTTTTTTAATTGTAGCAGTGATGGTTTTAAGACCAGGAATTGTTTTCTGTTTGCAGCTTTTCTAAATAACTGGAGCTAGCCTCACTGGGCCCCTTCACAGATATTAGGACTGGCAGGCTGGTGATCTCTCCTCAGAGGTCTAATTTCAGCTCTGTGGATTCCCTCTCTGAGTTCCTATGACATTAATACCAGCTAAGCAGGATTCTTCTTCTCCTTCCCCACAAGCCTTGCACAACCCCCACCTGCAACGCTCTAACTTTTATCAATTCTTTCTTCTTCCTTTTGTTTCCTTAGCCTAGGAGTGGTAGTTGCTTTCCTTAGCTACTAACTCTAATATCTCAGTGTCTCTCATTTGCCTTCTCAGTTCTCCAGTATCTGGTTAACTAGTCTTTATTTTCAATTTCCTTGGTTAGAATAATTGAATAGTTAAATAACTGAATGTGACTTCTGTCAATGAAATAAGTCAAACTCTGTAAAATATTTAAAGAGATTCATTCTGAGTCAAATATGAGTGACTGTGGCCCATGACAGCCCTCAGGAGGTCCTGAGAACATGTGCCCAAGGTGATTGGGGTGCAGGTTGGTTTTATACATTTTAGGAAAGCATCAGACATGAGACATCATTAAGAAATACACTGGTTTGGTCCAGAAAGGCAGGACAACTTGAGGCGGGGGTGGGGGATGGGGGGGCGCAGGGATAGTGCTTCCAGGATGTAGATACATGTAAACATTTTCCGGTTTACAAATGGTTGAGTTTGTTTAAAGACCTGGGATCAAAGAAAGGAATGTCCGGGTTGAGATTGTGGAGACCAAAGTTTTATCATGCCTCCAGGTAGCAGGCTTCAGAGAAAACAGGTTTTAATGTGTTTCTTCTCAGACTTAAAGTCAAAGTTTTGTCAAGCCTCCAGGTAGCAGGCTTCAGAGAGAACAGGTTTTAATGTGTTTCTTCTCAGACTTAAAGTCAAAGTTTTGTCAAGCCTCCAGGTAGCAGGCTTCAGAGAGAACAGGTTTTAACGTGTTTCTTCTCAGACTGAAAGTCGGTGTTGATATTAATGCTGGAGAGGTATAATGAGGCATGTTGGACCCCCACTTCCTATCATAGCCTGAACCAGTTTTTGAGGTTAAGTTTTAAAAGAACCCTGGCTGAGGAAGAAGTCGATTTAGATGGTTGGGAGGGCCTTATAATTTTATTTTTGGTTTATACTTCTCTTTCCATACTGAAGTTCAACTGATATATCAAGTTATTCAGACCATTTTTCCATAGGAAATAAATTTTAAAAGCTGGATTAAAAAAGAAAAAAAATCTTAAAAGCATCAAAGAGCTAACAGCATAATAAGAAATTACCAAGCCAAATTCAAAAGAAAAGCTGGAACACTTGGAGGCAAAAGGAGGAAAGAACCTTTTGCTCCAAGGGTTTGTTGATCCCTGGTAGACTTGGACTTAGGTTTTGGTTGTGAAAGGGGTAAATGTCAAACCCAGAGATGAAAAGGCTGCATATTCAAATTACTGGTGAACTAGAGACAATTCTATCCCTCCTCCCCTACCCCCATGGATCTGCACGGCATGCTGCCTTGGTGCTGAGCAGAGTAGGAGTTTTAGAAAAAAGATAAATAGATAAATACATAAAAAGAAAAGAGAAGAAAAAAACAAAAGGAATCTTATCCCTGAGAAGCTGTCATTATGGGTGTGGAAGGAAAGATAAAATGGGACAGAGAAATATGTAGACGAATAATGAAAATGTTTGGATAATTTTCTAGAATTGATAAAATGATACCAATGCATAGATTCAAGAGTTTAAAGTAAGAGATACATTATACAGAAATTTTAGAATCCCAATGACAAGAGAAACATCCTTAAAGCTGCCATGGGTGGGGACTGAGGGAGATAGATTAAATTCATGGAGCCCTAGTTAGACTCCCAGCAATTTTTTATGATACACAAAAATGGAAACAAAAAAGATGGTGGAAAGATATCTTCAATGTGCTAAAAAGAAGTAGTAAATTTATCTTTTAATTATGAGCATGAAAAAAGTCACTATCAGGGAAAAGAAAAGGAGAAAATTCTCACTGTCTGATTCTCAATAGAGGAAATGCTATAGGATGTACTTTAGGAAGAGGTGATTCCAGGAAGAAGGTCAGGGTGGAAAGAAAATACAAAGAACAACAGGAATGGGCTGGGCACCGTGGCTCACATCTGTAATCCCAGCACTTTGGGAGGCCGAGGTGGGTGGATCACTTGAGCTCAGGAGTTCAAGACCAGTCTGGCTAATATGGTGAAACACATCTCTACTGAACATACAAAAAAAAATAAGCTGGTTATGGTGGCGGGCACCTGATATTCCAGGTACTTGGGAGGCTGAGACAGGAGAATCTCTTGAACCTAGGAGGCAGAGGTTGCAGTGAGTCACTGCACTCCAGCCCGGGCAACAGAGGGAGACCCTATCTTAAAAAAAAGTAAAGGGAATGGAAAATACATGGATATATCTAAGCAAGCATTGGGAATATAAAATTTAAATAATAATATATGATGAATATAATTATTGTTATATATAATTTGATTGGGTGCAGTAGCTCATGCCTGTAATCCCAGCACTTTGGGAGGCTGAGGCAGGTGGATTGCATAGGCTCAGGAGTTTGAGACCAGCCTGGGAAACATGGTGAAACCCTGTCTCTACAAAAAATACAAATATTAGCCAGGCATGGTGGCATGCACCTGTAGTACTAGCTACTCGGGAGGCTGAGGTGGGAGGATGGCTTGAGCCTGGGAGAGGGACGTTGCAGTGACATGAGATCACGCCATTGCACTCCAGTCTAGGTGACAAAGCCAGATCCTGTCTCAAAATACACACACACACACGCGCGCGCGCGCACACACACACACACCCCTTTCACAATATAGTTCATAATAAAGTTTACACATTATATGTTCCCATGGTATGATCACTTAGCTTCAATCTTTGTACCACAGATAAGTATTGAAGATGTTAAATGGCATATAGAGGCATTAATAAATTACACCCAAAAAGCCCTAAATGATAGCTGCATGAGTATCTCTTTGCTAAATAATGAAGTCATGTTTATGAGGAAAGCTGTGCTGCCAAACCTTGTGGCTTTAAATATACTCAAGACAGCCCAAGGGGGAACCCGCACTATCATAAAAACTGAATGTTGTGTTTATATTCCAGATGAATCTAAGAACATAACCTAACTTATGACTAATATGAAAACCCAGATAACCAGCCTGTCAGATCCAAAACCCTCACTAATCAATTGGTTAAATGGTTGGTTTGAATCTTTGGGAACTTGGTGGCAGAAGCTAAGTGATCATATCATCGGAATACTGAATGTGTCCAACAAGATTTAAAGAAAAAAGGCTTGCTGATTTTGGCAGGGTTTGAATTACTCGTCCTTGTACCCAAGCATAACCTAAAAAACATTGTCCTAACCACCCTGGAAGTAACCACAGACATAAATTAGTGCCACACAGCCAATATGTCCCATCTGGAGCTACTCAATAAATACCTAGTCCCTGCACCCAATCAGTGGCATGCCAGTCAGTGTCTCGTAATATGATAATGTGGTCACAGCATTCTCCAGCTATCCACCCCATATCTCCTGTACTTTTTGTCCATAGGTTCTTCGTGTGGTTTCTTTGCTCCCAGTACAAAGAAGCATTTTGGCTGAGTTGGCCAAATGAAGGAGTGAGACAGATAAATCCATCCCAAATTTGCATTATCCCATTTTGAAAATGGGCTGTTGTTTGGGGTGTGGTTACCGCTTCCTGTTTTTGTTGAGAGGATGCTAAAGTGAGAGCTAATGAGCTGATCCTTTCCATTGAAATACTTTTCCTATGTCCCTTGTTCTTAAACATGTTTTTAATGGGCCAATTCTATATATTGTCTTTTGTTATGCCATTACTAAGGATACCAGACCATTTCTGTGATGTAATAAATTTTTGGTATTCTATCCAGTCGTGACCTTGGAAGGCGGATACCCACCATGGCAGACCAGAGCCACTGGAAAGAGGCATGAGTCCACATATCCAGTAGGTGTCCTTTTATAATCTGTCTGCGTAATCCTGAGCCCACTGTAGAAACAGGTTCATTTCATTGGCATCTGTCATTGGCAGTGGCAAGAAGATGTAGGGACATAGGATCAATGATAGCAAGGTTGTGAAATTCACTTCAGTTACTAAAGGATATTAAATCAGATAGTTTAAGTGCCTGTTCTTTCTAAGACAGGAGTTGCTGTTATATCCTATATATAATTGTAATGGACAATAATTGTAATGGTTATTGTACAATAAACACAGGCATTCCTTTGTATACATGCCTGGTCCTGTGTCTTGGGGTCAAACAGTCCACAACAGCTGTCATCTGCTTTTAATCCTGGGTTGAAGGTTGATGTTTAGTAAACTGGAGGTAAAGGTCTTTGTTGGGAGTTACAGTCCACTCAGGAGGTTGTGCCTTTCTAAGATGAGAGATGTGAGTCCATGAGTCTAAACCCTCTAATTTTGCGGCACATGGATTTGTCAATGGTACCTGGTATGGGACCTTCCATTGTGGTTGAAGGGAATCCTTTATTAGATGTCTTTTCCAATAGACAAAATCTCTGGGTTGCAGATCATGATAAGTCATCTCATCTTCTGGGAGCACACTGTAAAAGGAATTCTTTACTAAATCTTGGCTTTTTGAAGAGATGATAAATGAGTCCCTCACAATATTGCAATGTATCTCCCTTGAGAAAAGTTGGATTGGTTATCTTCATTTCCATACACATGGCCTTCCTGTTCTAATTTCATAAGGGGACAGTTAATGTTTACCGAAAGTGGTGGATTGGGGTGTAAGCAGCACTAGGGGGGGTGCTTTGGGCCAGGGGAGGTGAAATGCCTTCGTGAACTTAGATATGTTTTAATTATTCCATTGGGCCTCTCCACCAGGCCTGAGGACCAGGGATGGTAGACACAATGGAAATGTTAACATATGGGCTGAATTTTACAAATATTTTGAATAACCTGGCCAGTAAAATGAGTTCCTCTGTCACTGTGAAGTTCACAGGGGACTCCCGACAATGGCATAATTTTTTTCTAGTAGATTTTTTCCAGCTGCCATAGCAGTTACTTGCCTGCAGGGAAAAGCAACCCAATGGAAAAACATGCAGACCATTACTAAAACATACTTGTAATTTTGAGATAATGGCAGCTGGATAAAATCAATCAATACCTTAAAAGGTCCAGCTGGAAAAGGAAAATGACCCTTGGCCCCATGGAGGGAATTTCCTGGGTTATATTTGGGACAAATGTCACATCAAGAGTAAACTATTTGCCACCATGAAGGACGGTTTCCAGTAATATTTTTTTACACCAGGGTTTCATTTTATCTGGATTCCAATGGGTTTGATTATGAATATATTCCATAAGGGCACCTGATATGCCATTGGAATAATGGATTTATCATTAGGTCCACATCATATTTTAGTTTCGGGAGTCAAGTATTCCCCTGCTTGTTTCCAAGTGGATTTCTCCTTTGATGGAGCTGTGCTCTCGGTTTCTTTCAACATGTTTTTAAGTGTTTCAGGTTTTATGGGCATTTCCTGTATTGGTGCTGGTGGCTTGAATGCTGCTCTTTCAGCTGTGGCATCAGCCAATTGGTTACCCTGATTCTGTGGAGTCTAGTTTTGAGTGACCTGGGATTTTTATAATTGCGAAATGTTTTGGTTTTAGAATAACTCCTAACAGCTCTGATACTTATTGTACATTTTTTTTTTTTTTTGAGATGGAGTCTCTCTCTGTGGCCCAGGCTGGAGTGCAGTGGTGTGATCTCGGCTCACTGCAAGCTCCGCCTCCTGGATTCATGCCATTCTCCTGCCTCAGCCTCCCGAGTAGCTGGGAATACAGGCGCCCGCCACCATGCCCGGCTAACTTTTTTGTATTTTTAGTAGAGACGGGGTTTCTCCATATTAGCCGGGGTGGTCTCAATCTCCTGACCTCCTGATCTGCCTACCTTGGCCTCCGAAAGTGCTGGGATTACAGGCGTGAGCCACCGCGCTCGGCCTATTGTACATTTTTTATGGGTTGCTTTGAGGAGGTTAAATATTCTCTCTCTTTCCATAGCATCCCAAAGTCATGAGCAACCCCAAAAGCTGTCAATGTAAATGTTTGAAGCCTTCTCTTTTACCAGTTGACAAGCTCAAGTCAGTTAGGGTAATCAATTTGGCAACTCCACTTGAGCTGATCTGGCTTAGGGAAGAGGACCGGCTTCAATTACCTCCGTAATGAAACCACAGCATATCCTGCTCTAAAATTTCCATCCTCTCCTCTTAAATAAGATCCACCTGTATACCATTCTATTTTGGCTTTATCCAGTGGCATCTATTGTAGGTCTGCCCTGGGGGTAACAACTCAGTCAATCATTACAACATAGTCATGAGGGATTTTGTCGAAAAGGCCCAGCAAGAGAGTGGCTGGATTAAGATCACTGTAGTGGGAAATAGTTATATTGGGAGATAATAAAAGCCAAAATTTATAAGAGGCTAACCAGCTGACAGACAGATCTTGAGTATGATGACAGTTTAGAAGGGTCTCCAGAGAATGCAGCACAAAAATGGTAAGGGGGTAACCCATAATAATTTCTTCAACAGACTTGTACAGAAGGGCCATAGCTGTGATTGCTGTCATACAAGGAGGCAGCCCTTGAGCCACAGGGTCCAGCTGTTGGCTACAATTGCCAATAGGTCTCTGATGATCACCATGTTTCTGGGTCAGTACTCCAAATGCAGTACCCACAATTTCATGTGCAAAAAGGGAGAAAGGAAATTTGTAGTTTGGGTTTTCTAAGGCTGAGGCATCGGTTAGAATTTCCTTTATTTGTTGTACAGCTGATTGTCCCTCTGGAGTCCACATGATGGGATCACGTTGTTCATTTTTTTAGGTATGCATGCAGAGGTTGAGCCATAAGGGAGAAAGTTGGTATCCAGTTTCTATAATAGCCTGCCAGGCCCCAAAATCCTCTGAGTTGTTTCTTAGTGACAGGCATGGGGAAAGCTGAAATTCCTCTCACACTGTCAGGGTTAATACTCAGTCCTTTGACAGAGATAATATGCCCCTAATACTTAAGTCTCAGTAAATATAGCTGAAGTTTGTCTTTGGACATTTTGTGTCCCTTGATGGCTAACTGTTTGAGTAAATATAGACTATCTTCTTGAGAGGAAGAGAATGTGTCTGAACAAAGGAGAAGATCATGCACATACTGGATGAGTGTTGAGCCCTGGGTAAAAATTAAATCCTCTGGCTGGGTGCTGTGGCTCATGCCTGTAATCCCAGCACTTTGGGGGGCCGAGGTGGGTGGATCATGAGGTCAGGAGTTTGAGACCTGCCTAGCCAACATGGTGAAACCTTGCCTCTACTAAAAATACAAAAGTTAGCCAGGCATAATGGCAGGCGCCTGTAATCCCAGCTACTCCAGAGGCTGAAGCAGGAGAATCGCTTGAACCTGGGAGGCGGAGGTTGCAGTGAGCCGAGATCTACCATTGCACTCCAGCTTGGGTGACAGAGTGAGATTCCGTCTCAAAAAAAAAAAAAAATTAAATCCTCTAAATCAGCTTTTAATATTTGGGAAAAGTAAGTGAGACTTTCTGTATACTCTTGGGGCATTACTGTCCATGTGTATTGTTGTTCTTTCCAAGTAAAGGCAAATATCCAAATATTGGCTGTCTGGACCTACAGGAATACTAAAGAAGGCACTGCAGAGACCCACAACTGAGAAATACTGGCTGTGTGAGTACAGTTGATAGAAGGGTGTGTGGGTTGGGGACTGCTGGGTGTCTGGGTATTATGACATTGTTTATTGCCCTAGCGTCCTGCACAAGACTCCATCTTCTCCTGCTTGGTTTCTTGACAGGGAATATAGGGCTATTGCAGAGGCTTGTGCAGGAAATAATGAGCCCCTTTTTCAGATAATCTTGTGTGGTAGGGACAGTTTCATCTATGGCTCCCTGTCATAGAGGATATTAAGATTGAGTAGGGGTTTCTTTGGGTTTTTCTCTACCTTTATTGGAATGGCTGAGAATATATTCCCTATATCTGTATCTGACTGAGACCATAAGTGGGATGGGACATCCTTTAGCAAGTGCTCTGCTTCTGTTGTTAACAGGAAGATTGGGGAAACTAAAAGGAGTTTTACTGCTTTCTGCTCTTTATTCCAATGTTCTTTCTTCTCCCCTAATATTTCCTTCTCTGCTCCACTTCACTTTCCTTGTCACAAGATGATGTTTTAACATTATTGGTGCTAAATTGTGGTACATTGTCAGGACATTTTTTAATTTGGTATTTTTGGTCCCCTGACTCCAATTCTTAAAAAAGTTCGCCTTTTGATGAAAAAGAGATATGGGCATTATGGATGTTGAGGAGATCACAGACCAAAAGATTGACAGGGGCCCCAGGGCATATTAGAAACATATGGGACCTACTTAACGTGTCACACTTAGAGCCTGGATCAAGGGGGTGATTCCATTGAAATGATAAAGTACAAGTTTTGACCTAAAACATGAGATTGTTTTATTAGACACACCCAACATGTTAATTATTTTATTACTCTGAAGAATGAGGTTTCTAAATAAGGTGGGGTTTATCAGAGATATAGTCATGCCTGTGTCAATTAAGTCAGTTGTAAGCTCATGGTTTATTATTATATGAATCTCTCCCAATTTGTTTGTCAGGGTAGAATATTTGGAGAAGCGAAACCCCTGCACTTTCTCGGAGCATCCCTAGTCTTCGTGAGTTGCATTCTCCTGCCTTTTCTTTTGTTTCAGCCTAAGGCAGCCTCGCTTAAGGTATCCTCGTCTTTTACAGTAGTAACAGACTGGGAGGCAAGAGTCTTCAGATGGAGAGAGCTTAAAGTCTTTCTGGGGCTGAGAGGTTTGAGAAGTTAATTGCTTTAGCTGTAAATGCATAACCTGGGCAATCTTCTGTTTCTCCTTTTTTTTTTTTTTTTTTGTCATAGCGCAGGATATTTGATCAGCTAAGTTAACTAGTTCATTAGTCTAGTCATGGCCCAATTTGTCATGTGCCATTTTACAAGGGTGGCTAAATCATCATCTAGTCTGTTTAAGAAATTTGCATTTTATAATGTATTATTTTTTATTGTTTTCAAAGCAATCAACTGACATCCTGCAATACTTAAAGTTTTATCAAAATATGTTAAATAATTTAAAAGTGATTCATTTGGGTTCTGGCAGCATTGTTGGATTTTATTCCAATTCACAACCCTTTGGAACACGGAAGGAATAATATTTAACAGAGCAGTCACTCATTCCCGTGCCTCTTTATGCCTGTCTTCTGGATTTTGGGGTGCTGGTTGTTGGCTCTATTGGGCCTTCAGGGGTTAAATCTGCTATAGGGTCTGACCACTGTGCTTTTTCCAGCCATTCCTTAGCTTTAGCTTCTGAGACCAACATGTAGACTAGCTGATAAAGGTCTGAATGACCTGGGTGATAGGTTCTGATAATGAGCTCATATTTTTGGGCAAAACCAATTGGATCTTTATGGAGGTCAGGAAATTCTTTAACTATGCCTCGTAATTCAGCCTTTGACCAGGGTTGGTAGACAATTGGCAGGGATCCCTTACCTGTTACCGGTTGTTCCTGAAATGGGGCGATCATGAGAGATGTCCCTGTAGGGTCCCTCATTTTCACATCTTCCAGATGAGATGCTGCCATTGGGGCTGTCAGGGAATCATCAGGGAGTGGAGTCTTTGAAGTCAGACTACTGTTGAGTGGTAAACATGGAGGAGAAGGGGGGAACAGATCTGACCTGGAAAGTTCAGAGAGGTCAGGGTAGAGTGAGGGTGGAGGTGGAGGTAGGGGAGGTGCCAATAGCTCTTTAAGAGAGATAAAAGATTACAGAGTTCTTGATGAGCATTTCTAAGTTGTTTGTTGGCCTCCCGTAGGGAGACGAGGCAGTCTTCCTCCCTTTTGCTATTCTCCAGATACCATTGAAAGTAGCTCCCCCATTCTGGCTGTTTAGTTTTTGTGCCTGTGTTTTCCATCCTGGTTCACAGTTACACTAATTTGGGCATATCAAAAGATCCCCATTTAGGCCATTGTAACTTAGAATCTGCTTTAGTTATAGTGGTCCACTTGGTTAAATATTTGCATGACTATTTGCCACAATACCCATCCGGAGTTTCTGAAGGGGGAACTTTATGTTCCTCCGGGGTCTTAGAGACCTTATTCCCCATAATTTAGAGTTCCTTTTTGGATTTCACCAAGTTGGGATGTGTGTTGGACCCCAAATGTGCTGCTTGCAGACCTAGCTTTTCAGGGCCATCACAACCTAAACTGGTTCAGTCCACCCATGTTGCGGCTACCTGGCATATGTGTCAGGGGCTGAAGGTGTGGGAGGGGTCAGCTCCTTATATGAACCTGTCAGCTGAGATTAGACCCTAAGTATGTTCTCCTGAGGGGGAAACCTATTCAGAGGCACTGAACATCTTAGGGAGTGCTTCTCTCCATCACCCTCACGTGATTCTCAGTCACCTGAGAATGCCACAAAAGGCTGAGAGGAGCAAGGTGCTCCTATTTGTTTTTCAGAGTGGAGAATTCCACCCTCATGAGCTAGAGGGTTTGGAGTTGGTCAAACCTGATAGGGGAAAGAACCGAAACACACACACACACACACACACACACACACACACACACAAACCTAGAAACAAACAACAAAACCGTTAAGCAAAACTAACAATAATGACACAAATTATATGATTTCTGAGTGCTCTAAGTGTAAGTGGGAAATTAACACCAGCTGGTTGTTGATGCTAATTTTAGTCATTTAAAAGAATTTGTAAGACAGAATCCCAAACCTGTTCTTTACCTAGTGATGGAGGTCCAAGCTGAAGTCTGCTTTCTGCTGATACAAAAGCAGACAGGCTCACCTTCCTTGATGGAAATGAGTGGAAACTCCCACAAAAAAGGAGTTTTTTTAAACAGCAAATAAACCTCAGACCTCAAGATCCCTGATACAGAAGCAGATAGGCTCACCCTCCTTGAAGGAAACAAGTGGAAACTCCCGTAAAAAAGGAGCTTTTTGTTTGTTTGTTTGTTTTTTTAATAACAGCATATAAACCTCAGACTCCTAGATCCCTGAAAAACTTTGGAAGATCAGGGATCCCTGGAGGAAAGAGATCCTGGACTTCAGAAAATTGTCCTATTGGTTTGGGCTATGAGGTGCCCAAGCCGGAACCAAACACGAGAGATGAGAGGCTGCAGGCTGGGTCACTTTCACTCAGGATCCCTCCATGGTTACTAGATGTCAATAGAGAAAAATGATGAGACAAGCCTCAATCATTTTAGGAGATTTATTTGCCAAAGTTAAGGACGCGCACCAGGAGATAGGTCTATGCCTTTCTCCAAAGATGATTTTGAGGGTTCTAAATTTAAAGGGGAGAGGGTGGGATATTGAGAAGTACACAATTTTCATGTAAGGGGTGGGTAGGGAAAAATAGTCATTCATGCCTTTGTCTGGCTCAGTGAATCTGCATTTTTTTTTTTTTTTGAGACGGAGTCTCACTCTGTCACCAGGCTTGAGTGCAGTGGCTCGATCTTGGCTCACTGCAACCTCCGCCTCCTGGGTTCCAGCGATTCTCCTGCCTCAGCCTCTCGAGTAGCTGGGATTACAGGCACGCTTCACCACGCCCAGCTAATTTTTGTATTTTTAGGAGAGACGGGATTTCACCATCGTGGCCAGGATGGTCTTAATCTCCTGACCTTGTGATCTATCCGCCTTGGCCTGCAAAAGTGCTGGGATTATAGGCGTGAGCCACCGCACCTGGCCAACTTGCATTTTTTATATAAGATGATATAAAACAAATGGAGCAGAGAAAAAAATGCAGGGAATCTGCATTTTTACATAAGATAACATAGACAAAATTGGGCAGATATGCATTTGTGTCTGGTGGGCTGGGGGTGACTGCACCTGTAAAAATAAGCTGTCAATTTGCATTGCCATAGTGAAATTTTAAGAGCTCACTAGGAATTTCCTTGTGGGCAACATATGGGGGAGGTGTGTAGCTTTCCATCTTGTAGCCATCTTATTTAGGAACCAAAAGGGAGACACAGGTTTGTGTGACCCAGTTCCAAGCTTGACTTTTCCCTTTGGTCAAATGAGTTTTGTGTCCCCAAATTTAATTTCCTTTCATAATAACATAAAATTCTCCAAACCAACAGTAACTACTTAATATCATCAAGTATTGTGCTCATTTTTCTCTCATACTCCTATAATTTTTTAGAATTGGTTTAAATCATACTATTTAATATGCTAACACTTCTAATACCTGACCTTTCATATCTCTTTCCTTGTTTGTTTTCTCTTGGCAGCATTTCCCATGAATATATTATGTATTTCATTTCTTACTGTGTTTAGCCTCTGTCTGTCCAGCAAACATATCTGGTGTAATAATTAGCTGTCAGAATAATTGTTGAATAAATGAAGAGCTTGGAGCTTGATAGCAAGTCCTTTATTTTGCTAATGCATTATAAAAGGTATAAGACTAGATGGACTGGAGTCTTGTGAAGCCTGGTAAACCTTCCCCCCTCCACACTTCTCTTTCTCCTTCTCCCTTTCGCTCCCCCAACCCAGTGTGTGTGTGTGAGTGTATGTGTGTGTATGTTTGTGCATCTGTCTGTCTGGCTCTCTCTCTTTCTCATTTCCTCCCTCTCCACAATGGACATGTCTAGGTGAAGGATGCACAAATGTAATGCTTTAAATAAAATGTAATGCTTTAAATTCAGATTAAAAATGTAATACCTGTAGACTGAAGGCAAGAATAGTACAAGCAGAATTCAAGGGCCTATTACAGCCGGTAGATATAATCCATTGAAGGATTTCTCTGTCTGTCTAGAATTGCACTGAAAGCCTTTCCTAAAGTCTTGGTTTGAGGATAGAGAATACAAAGGTGACCATATCTGGTGTAGTGATCCCTGTCTTTCGCAGGGTTGACCCGTCAAGGGGGCAGAATTACAAGCTATTCTCAGTTTGTGCTTTGGGGAGATTATCAAAATATCTCTAGTTCTATTTTATGATACACATTCAGAATCATAGTCTCTGTGTTTGAATTTCAGTCTCCAGGTACAGACCCGGAGTGACTTCCAGAATTAGAACACTACTAGCTCCTCTTCATGAATGTTATCTTCTAAAGAGGCCCTCAGAGAGGGTAGATCAGTTTCCCTTAGGGATTGCCTCTCAGAGACATCTTGAGCTTGGGACACCAGCTAGAGATTTTCAGCAGGTTTCTGGGGAGAATGGGGGCATGGAGATGGCACTATGAGGTAATAGAGGCAGCTGGAAGGGAAGCAGAGTAACATAAGTTCAGACAGCTCCACGAAAGACAGGTGGTTTCCTTGGGGATGGAGCCTTCATTAACGTGATTTACTGAGGCCCCTGTCATTCCTGGCTCTTAGTAAGGATTTTCCAGATAGGACAGCTGTGATTACTCAGGCAGAGAAAGGTTACAGATCAGGTTACCAACCCCCTCCTACTGACTTCAGGTAGTTTGATAGGGTGAGGGCAGATTATCCCATGAAGCATGCACCCAGGGAGGAGGGGCAGCGGGAAAGAGAACGAACAGAAGGGCAAGAGAATTGGCAGGATCCGTCTCCTACCTCTTCCTAGGCCCACAGCCAGTGCCTTTGGAGTACTGAGGCGCACAGAGTCTCTTAGCCCGGCGCAGGGCGCGCAGCCTAGGCTGAGATCCGCCGCTTCTGTGGAAGTGAGCATGGCTGGGCAGCGGGTGCTGCTTCTAGTGGCCTTCCTTCTTTCTGGGGTCCTGCTCTCAGAGGCTGCCAAAATCCTGACAATATCTACACTGGGTGAGTGCTTGGCCGGAGAATTCCCAGACAGGCGCGTCCCGGATCCCCGCACTGCCAGGGCTCCAGCGAACGGCGATTGAACAGAGTTATCCAGGCGATTTTCCAGGCTGGGCTTGCGGACCTGGCTGGAGGAGGGAGAAGCACATCTAGCCATGGGGCAGAGAGGGGCCTCTATTGCTGAGGTGAGGAAGATAGTTTTTGAGAAAAGAGACTCTCCTTTCCTCTCTCTTCTTGTTCAGGACGCGCTCCCCATCCCGCAGGACTGGGGCCAGAAATTTGAGACCAGGACCAGAGTTTGAGTTCCTGGGCTGCCTTCTCCAGAGCGCAGTGGGACTTTCAGAGGCTCACCCTAAGCTCCATGGGGCCGGGAGGTGCACAGTAGCTTCCAGTAGAAACGGTGGTGACCGTTTCCAGCCTCTTGGAGACCAGGGAAAGGCACTCCTGAGGGCAGCACAGCAAATGTTGTGAAGCTGCATCTGGAGCCAGGGTGGCGCAGGCAGGTATTTCACGGCTGCAATGCCAGCGGAGTGTTTTTCTCCAGGGGAAACCTGGAGAACTGCCCAAGGCTGAGGAGAGAACCCAGGTCATTCGGATCTTTTGGAGCCTCCTTCCTTTTACCTGTGCCGCTGACCGTTTTTGAGGGATTCATGAGACTGTTAATTCTGCATTTTGGGCCTCAGTTTTATTTTATTTTTATTTCAAAGGAAGTAGAAGATGAAAGAAAATTATATATGAGCTCGATCCCAGGATCGATCTTCCCCAAGACTTTATTTTAATCCGTAGTGGGCGCTAATGGATTCCTTTTAGATCACGGAGAATCAGGGCTCGTAGAGCTGGAAGGAACCACGGATCATCTAATTTAGTGCCCATTTTGATTTTCTGAGAGGGCAACTGAGGGACAGGGAAGTGAGATGCCTTTCTTAAGAACACATGTGGCCTCCTTAATGTCCCATGAAGAATTGTTTAGGGTTTCTTACCCCAAGACCACGCTCACCACAACTTCCGCTCTGAAGCCGTTTTCACTAAGGATTTTCTTTCTTTCTTTCTTTTTTTTTGAGACGGAGTCTTGCTCTGTCGCCCAGGCTGAAGTGCAGTGGCGCCATCTCAACTCACTGCAAGCTCCGCCTCCCGGGTTCACTCCATTCTCCTGCCTCAGCCTCCCGAGTAGCTGGGCTGGGACTACAGGCGCCCGCCACCACGCCCAGCTAATTCTTTTGTATTCTTTTAGTAGAGACCGGGTTTAACCGTGTTAGCCAGGATGGTCTCGATCTCCTGACCTCGTGATCCGCCCGCCTCAAATCACTAAGAAACTGTGTTAGTTCATTTGAAGCCTTTTCCCCTACTCACTGCTACTGAGTGTTAGTAGCAGTGAAGCAACAGAGCTTCTTAACTTCTTGAAAGTACACAGCCCTCCTTCCTCAGACTTCAAGAGGGAGCTGGTGTCGTTTCTGAATCCAGACGCTGGAATCCTGGTCTTTGCCCCAGAAAGCCATTTGACTCCTTAAGACCCACTATGAATGGCTGTTTCTGTGAGGACCCCTTCTTCCTGAGTCCCTGTTCTTACATGGATTAAAATGTGAGCAAGACCGTTGCAGATTTGTACTTTATACATCCTTTGTTGCTTTAGACTATTCAAGTCTGGGTATAAGTAGACTGAGTCATTCAGAGAGCTGCGCACTATTTCTCTACTCCCCTTCCACCTCCATCCTCAAACTCTTGGCATTTTTCCATTAATTTCTCTTCTGATCTTTCTTTTTCTGCTGCTGAGAACCTTAGCTTCCAGTGAAGGGTCTGTGTTGGAACATGCACTAAGAGAAGATATTAACGTGATAAAACTTTTACCTCTTTTGAGAACCAAGCTTCTCTTTCCTTAGCATGGTAGGATTTTCCTAGAATCAGTGATTCTTTAGTTTCTGGTGCAACCAGGATCTATAGGCCCACCCCAAGGGCTCCACAGTTGTCCTCAAATATCTTAATTATAAGTTGTACATTGGCCCAAATTGAGTAATTTCCTGCCAAATACATTTTAATCACAAAGATTTGGGCTCTAAGTAGTAGCTTCTGTCCAATGGCAGTTTCTTAGACTCACCTTGTAACTTCTATATTTCTGTCTCCTACAGTAGCATACTTTTCCAGAATAGGATGAAAGATAGCTCTGACTGATTGCCCATTAGGAACTCTTCATACTAATGTACACACTACTGTGCTGTATTTTCTATTATTGCAGTTATATTTTGGAGACAATGTCTCTCTAAGGCCCCAAGTAACATGCAGCACGTACCTTAAGATGAGCAACTTTTACAGGCGTAATCACAGAGAAGCTCATTACACTGACATGGAGTCTTTGAGCCACAAGCGGAAATCTTTGATGGAGGATTGCCACAGGTCCCGAACATAGGACAGGAAGGCTTTGGATGCATGTACTGGGCATTACCCAAAGTGAGGTTGAGGAACAGGAAGCGCTTATCTCCATCTGCTCACTGTTCACCTTTCCTCTTCCCTATACTTTTTCTGCTGAATTTCCATTCCCTCCTGCCTACTCCCATATTGTCATCAGAAACTCTATTTTCATCTTTACAAAAAGACATTGTGCATTGTTTCTAGGTGGAAGCCATTACCTACTGTTGGACCGGGTGTCTCAGATTCTTCAAGAGCATGGTCATAATGTGACTATGCTTCATCAGAGTGGAAAGTTTTTGATCCCAGGTATCTTTTTTAAAAACTAATTTTTATATTATTTTACTCTAAGCAAAAAGTGATAATATATTTTTTATACAGCTGCATAGTAAAAACTTCTTTGAATCTAGTCTTATTTCAGGATGAATAAATGTGTGTGTGGGTGTGTGTTCATGTTAAGTATTGGAATTCTTATTGGGTCTGTAGACTAAGACTTCACATAACATACTTCTGTATTTTACCACTTACCTGGGTGTCATTCTATTCTAGACAACTCTCCACACATTATTATTAATTATTTTGAGGAATACTACACAATGGTATGGCTTAAAGTTTTTTTGAACAGAAATGTTTAGCCATATTTCAGGCTTTTATTATGTAAGTATAGAAGTTCTTCTTATCCCACAGGTTACTTTCTATTCTTGAGAGACTTGAAATTTATGAAAGATTTCCCAGGGAGTCTCTTAATTATTAACTAAGATGAGAATATATGATTAACACAACCTCATATGCTTGAAAAATTTGTAGCTATGCATAAGTTGTACATAGTGATGTCAGAAGTTTTTAATTGATTCATTTCCTCCAAAGAATTGTAACTAAAATGAAACTCATAAATTCCTGTTGACAGACAAGGAGACGGAGGTCCAGGGAACTGAAATAATTTGTTTAATGTCAAATGAAAAATTAATAACAGAGTTGGGCGAATCTGGGTCTTCAGGCTCTGGGTTTCTCAATCTGAGGGTTTCTGAAGCTTTGAACAACATCAAAAATTAACCATCTTGGGAGAAAAAGTCTGAGTCATTATAAAATTCTGAAGGTAAACTTCAGGCCTTGTTAATGTTTAGGTAGTTTTAATGCACTTTTGATCACCTTCTAGATTGAGTTTTGGAATGTTCACTGAATATCCTTTTTATACATTTCCCTTTGTATCTGCCTTATAGTGTCTGATTTCTCAGCAGTAATATATGGTCATCTTATTTTGGTGGTTCCAATAGCTTTTGACAAACTGCTGAAAGCTATAGACCCACTACTTTAACAGACCATGCACACCAAAATCTACAAATGATTCTGTGGATTCATGAATCTGTTCAGCTTTATCTTTGGGTTCAAGTGTTGGGCTTCAAGTGTTCTAGAGTTTCTTTCAGTATTCCTCAATCTTTGGACATTTCTGCGGTTGAGATGAAATATTCTTCCTTCTAGTTTGCAGTAGTATTTGGGTAGAGCTCTGAAAGTAGGAAAAGCACTTGATTGGGTTGTTTTTGATAGTCTGATAGCCAAATCAGTGTATTGAAATACTTGTACATTTGTAACTACATGTTTCCATCACTTCCTTATTTAAAACTTTAATAAATAAGTGACTTCAGGGATACTGAAGAAGTGTAGGTTTTTTGTGCTCACGTGCAGTATTTTTCCAACTCATAACTGAAATCTCAAGTATAGGATAGCAGCCTAAAGGAGAACATAATTATTTGAGGTTCTGACTCTTTTTCCTTTTAAAAAAATTTATACATTTTTATTGCTGCATAATAGATGTACATATTTTCAGGGTGCATGTGATAATACATTTATATAATTTGTAAGGATCAAATCAGTGTAATTGGGATATGCACGACCTTAAATATTTGTTTTTTCTTTATTCTAGAAACATTCAAACTATTCTCTTCTAGCTACTTTGAAACATACAATAGATTATTGTAAACTATAGTCACCCTACTGATCTATCAAACACTAGATCTTATTTCTTCTGTAAAGCTATAGATATGTACTCATTAATCAACCTCTATCCATATCCCCTGTCCACTACCATTTCCGGTCTCTAGTAATCACCAATCTACTCTCTACTTTCATAAGATCCTCTTTTGTAAGCTGCTACATATGGGTGAGAACATTGGATATTTTTCTTTCTGTGCTTGGCTTATTTCACTTAATATAATGGCCTCTAATTCAATACATGTTGCTGTAAATGACACAATTTCATTATTTTCTATAGCTGAATAATATTTCATTGTGGATTTAAATCACATTTTCTTTATCCGTTGTCCACTGATGTGCACTAAGGTTGATTGCTTTACTTTGGTTATTGTAAACAGTGCTGCAATAAACATGGGAATGCAGCTATCTCTTCGATATATTGACTTTTTTTCTTTTGGATTATATATCTAGTAGTGGAATTGCTGCATCATATGGTAGTCTGTCTTTAGTTTTTTGAGGAATCTTGATAGAGTTTTCCATAGCAGCTGTACTAATTTACAGTGTATGAGGGTTCCCCTTTCTTGACTTTCTTGTCAGCATTCATTATTCCGTTTTTCAGATAAAAGCCATTTTAACTGTGATGAGATGATATCACATTGTGATTTTGATTTGCATTTTTCTGAGGATAAATAATGCTGAACATTTTCTTATGTATCTGTTGGTTATTTTGAGAAATGTCTATTCAGATCTTTTTCCCATTTTTAACTATTTATTTGCTATTAGGTTGTTTGAGCTGTTTATATATTCTGGTTATTAATCCATTGTGAAAAGAATAGTTTGCAATTATTTTCTCCATTCTTTGGGTTGTCTTTTCATTTTGTTGACTGTTTCCTTTGCTGTGCAGAAGCTTTTTGGCTTGATGTAATCCCATTTGTCTATTTTTGCTTTGGTTGCCTGTACTTTTGATGTCTAACTAAAAAAGTCTTTGCTGAGACCAATGTCTTGGAATAGTTCCTCAATGTCTTCTTCTAGTAGTTTCATAGTTTTAAGTCTTAGAATTAAGTTTTAAATCCACTCTGACCTTATTTTTTTGTATGGTGAGAGACAGTGGCTTGGTTTTGTTCTTTGTGTATATCCAGTTTTACAGATTCTCCAGCACCATTTATTGTAAAGACTATCCTTTCCTCATTATATGTTCTTGGCATCTTTGTTGAAGATAAGGTTGCTATACATGTGTAGGTTTTTATCTGGGCTCTTCTGTTCCATTGGTCTATGTGTCTGTTTTCATGCCAGTACCATGCTGATTAGGTTATACTATACGTTTGCAGTATATTTTGAAGTCATGTAGTTTGATGCCTCTGGCTTTCATCTTTTTGCTCAGGATTGCTTTGGTTACTCAGGATCTTTTATGGTTCCATATACATTTTATAATTTTTTTCTATTTCTGTGAATAATGTCATTGATATTTTGATAATAATTGCATTGAATTTGTAAGTTTGCTTTGGGTAGTATTGGCATTTTAACAATATTTATTCTTCTAGTCCATGAACAAGGAATAGCTTTCTATTTATTGTGTCCTCTTCAGTTTCTTTCAGTGGAGTTTTATAGTTTTCCATATATATCTTTTACATCTTTTGTTAAATTGATTTCTAGGTATTTTATATTTTTTGTAGCTATTATAAATGGAATTTCTTTATTGCTTTCTTTTTCAGGTTGTTTGCTGTTGGCATATGGAAATGCTACTGGTTTTTGTACTTTGATTTTTTATCATGCAACTTTACTGAATTTGCTTATGAATTCTAATAGTTTTTTGCTAGGGTCTCTAGGTTTTTTAAGTATAAAATCATGTCTTCTGTGAAAAAGGCTAATTTGACTACCTCCTTTCCAATTTGGATGTCTTTATTTATTTCTCTTGCCTAACTTCTCTGTCCAGAACTTCCACTATGATGTTGAATAAAAGTAGTGAAAGTGGGCATCCTTGTCTTATTTCAGATCTTAGAGGAAAGGCTTTCAGTTTTTTGCTATTCGATATGATTTTAGTTGTGGTGTGTCATATATAGCCTTTATGATTTTGAGGTATGTTCCTTCTATACCTAGTTTGTTGAGGGTTTTTTTTTAAATCATAAAAAGGTGTTGAATTTTACTGAATGCTTTTATGCATCTATTGAAATTATCATATGGTTTTTGTTCTTGGTTCTGTTTATGTGATGTATCATGTTTGTTGATTTGCATATGTTGAACTACTCTTGCATCCCTGGGATGAATCCCACTTGATCATGGTGAATGATCTTTTTAATGTGTTGTTGAATTTGTTTTGCTAGTATTTTGTTGAGGATTTTTGCATCTATCTTCATCAGTTATATTGGCCTATAGTGTTTTTTTTCTTATTATGCCCTTGTCTGATTTTGGTATCAGAGTATGGCTGGCCCTATAGAATGAGTTTGAAAATAGCCCCTGATCTTTAATTGTTTTGAAGTCTTTCAGTAGAATTGGTTTCGTTATTTGGATGTTTGATAGAATTCATCAGTGAATTCATCAGGTTTTGGGCTTTTCTTTAATGAGAGACTCTATTATGGCTTTGATTTCATTCCTCATCATAAGTTTGTTGAGGTTTTCTATTTCTTGATTGCTCAGTCATGGTAGGTTTTACGTGCCTTGGAATTTATACTTTTCTTCTAGTTTTTCCAATTTGTTGGCATATTGTTGTTTGTAATAATATAGAGACTTTTAATGCTTCTTTGTATTTCTGTGGCCTCTGTTGTTATATCTTTTTTTCTGTTTCTGATTTTTTTTTTTGGATCTTCTTTTTTTATTTTTTAGTCTGGTGTATTAATCTGTTTTCACATTACTGTAAAGAACTGCCTGAGACTGGGTAATTTATGAAGAAAAGAGGTGTAATTGACTCACAGTTCCACACGATGTATAGGAAGCATGGCTGGGAGGCCTCAGGAAACTTACAATTGTGGCAGAAGGTGAAGAGAAAGCAAGCACATCTTACCATGGTGGAGCAGGAGAGAGAGAAGGCAAGGGAGGAGGTGCTACACATTTTCAAACATCCAGATCTCATGAGAACTCAATCACTGTCAAAAGAAGAGCAAGGGGAAATCTGCACACATGATCCAATCACCTCTCAGCAGGCCTGTCCTCCTTCACTAAGGATCACAACTTGAGATGAGGTTGGGTGGGAACACAAAGCCAAGCCATGTCATTCCGCCCCTGGCCCCTTCCAAATCTCATGTCCTTCTTACAACTCAAAACAAAACCATGCCATTTCAACAGTCCTCAAAATCTTAACTCATTCCAGCCTTAATTCAAAAGTACAAGTCCAAAGTCTCATCTGAAGCAAGACGAGTACCTTCTGCCTATGAGCCTTTTAAATCTAAAACAATTCAGTTACTTCCAAGACACCATGAGAGGATAGGCATTAGGTAAATATTCCCATTCCAAATGGGAGAAATTGTCCTAAACAAAGGGACTATAGGCCCCATGCAAGTCTGAAACCCAGCAGGGAAGCCATTAAATCTTAAAGCGCCAAAATAATTTCCTTTGATTCCATGTCTCACATCCAGGGCATGCTGATGCAAGGGGTGGGCTTGCAAGGCCTTGCATAGCTCTGCCCCTGTGGCTCTGCAAGGTATAGCCCCTATGGCTGCTTTAATGATCTGTTGTTGAGTGCCTGCAGCTTTTCCAGGAGGATGGTTCTACAATTCTGGTTTCTGGAGGACAGCTCCACTAGGCAATGCCCCAGTGGGGACTTTGTGTGAGGGCTTCAGCCCCACATTTCTCCTCTGCACTGCCCTATTAGAGGTTCTCCATGAGGGCTCCACCCCTGCAGCAGACTTCTACCTGGACATGAAGGCATTTTCATATATCCTCTGAAAACTAGGTGGAGGCTTCCAAATCTCAACTCTAGCCTTCTGCACATGTGCAGGCCTAACTCCACATGGAAACCACCAAGTCTTGGGGCTTGTACCCTCTGAAGCAATGACTTAGCTGTACCTGGGCCTCTTTTAGCTGTGGCTGGAGCTGGAACAGCTAGGGGTGCCATGCCCCAAGGCTGAACAGAGCAGTGGGGTCCTGGGCCTAGCCCACAAAACCATTTTCCCCTCCTAGGCCTCTGGGCCTGTGATTGTAGGGGCTGCCATGAACTCTCTGACATGCCCTAGAGATATTTTCCCCATTGTCTTTGTTACTAACATTTGGCTCCTCTTTACTTATGCAAACTTCTGCAGGTATCTGCTTGAATTTCTCCCCAGAAAATGGGTTTTTCTTTTCTACCACATGGTCAGGTGGCAAATTTTTCAAATGTTTATGCTATATTTCCCAGTGAAATATAAGTTCTCTTTTCTTATGCAAATGAACATGGGCTTTTAGAAGCAGCCAGACCATGTCTTGAATGCTTTGCTGCTTAGAAATTTCTTCAGCCAGATATCCTAATCATCTCTCTCAAGTTCAAAGTTTCACAGATCTCTAGAGCAAGGTCACAGTGCCACCAGTTTCTCTGCTAAAGCATAGAAAGAGTGACCTTTCTTCAGTTCCCAATAAGTTCGTCATTTCCATCTGAGACCACCTCAGCCTGGATTTCATTGTCCATATCACTATCAGCATTTTGGTCAAAATCATTCAACAAGTCTCCAGAAAGTTCCAAACTTTTCCACATCTTCCTGTCTCCTTCTGAATCCTCCAAACTGTTCCAACCTCTGCCTATTACCCAGTCGCAAAGTCATTTCCACATTTTCAGGTATCTTTATAGCAATGCCTCACTTCTCTGGTACTAATTATCTGTATTAGTATATTTCTACACTGCTATAAAGAACTACCTGAGACTGGGTAATTTATGAAGAAAAGAGGTATAATTGACTCACAATTCCACAGGCTGTACAGGAAGCGTAGCTGGGAGGCCTCAGGGAACTTACTATTACAGCAGAAGGCAAAGGGAAAGCAAGAATGTCTTACCATGGTGGAGAAGGAGAGGAAAATGAGCAAAGGAGGAAGTGCTGTACACACTTTCAAACAACAAGATATTGTGAGAACTCATTCACTATCATGAGAACAACCAGGGGGAAATCTACCCCCATAATCCAATCATCTCTCACCAGCTCCCTCTTCCAATACTAAGGATTGCAATTTGTGATAAGATTTGGATGGGAACACAGCCACACCATATCATCTGGCTAAAGATTTATTGATTTTGTTTATCCTTTTAAAAAATCAACTTTTTGTTTCATTGATCTTTGTTTTAGTCTCTATTTCATTTATTTCTGCTCTGATGTTTTTACTTTTTTCTTTCTTCTGATTTTGGGCTTTTTTTTGTTTTTATTTTTAGAGTTCCTTGAAGTGTATCATTAGATTGTTTATATGAAGCCTTCCAAACTTTTTAATATAGACATTTATTGCTATCAACTTAACTCCAGTGTTTCTTTGTTGATTTTATGTCTAGATAATCTGTCCATTACTGAGAGTGGGAAGTTGAAGTCCCCTACTGTTATATATTGCAGTCTATCTCTCTCTTTATATCTATTAATGTTTGCTTTGTATACTTGGGAGCTCTGGTGTGAGGTGCACAGATATGTAAAATTGTTATATCTTTTTGCTGAACTGACCCTTTAATCCTTCTATAGAGACCTTCTTTGTCTCTTTTTACAGTCTTTTATTGGTATTCTTTTTTCTTTTTTTTTGACAGAGTCTTGCTCTGTCAGCCAGGCTGGAGTGCAATGGCACAATCTTAGCTCACTGCAACCTCTGTCTCCTGGCCTCAAGCGATTCTTCTGCCTCAGCCTCCCAAGTAGCTGGGATTACAGGCATGTGCCACCACACCCAGCTAATTTTGGTATTTTTAGTAGAGGCGGGGTTTCACCATGTTGGCCAGGCTGGTCTCGAACTCCTGACCTCAGATAATCCACCCACTTCTGCCTCCCAAAGTGTTGGGATTACCAGCATGAGCCACCGTGCCCGACCATATTCTATTTAATCTGATATGTAAGTATAGAATTCCTGCTCTCTTTTGGTTTCCAGTTGCATGACATATGTTTTCCCATCCCTTCACTTTTACTCTACTGTGTCTTTATGGGTGCAGTGGGTTTCTTTTTATGTAGCATATAGTTGAGTCTTGTTTCTTTCTCCATCCAGCTATATGCCTTTTAATTGGAGAATTGAATCTATTTACATTCAGTGTTTTTTTTGATATGTAATTACTTACTATTGCCATTTTGTTGCTTGTTTTCTGGTTGTTTTGTAACTTTCTTTCTTTCTTTCTTTCTTTCTTTCTTTCTTTCTTTCTTTCTTTCTTCCTTTCTATTGTCTTCATTTGTGGCTAAGTTGTTTCCTCTGGCAGCATGTTTAATTCATTGTGTTTTATTTTTAATGAATCCTATTATAAATTTTTGCATTGTGGTTGCTGTGAGGCTTCTAAAAATCTTATAGACATAACAAATTATTTTAAATAAATGACAACTTAGGTCACAAAGAACAGAATACAAACAACAACCAAAAAGAGAAAGAAGACCTCTGCACTTTAACTTCATCTCTCCCTCATTTTGACTTTATGCTAGCTCAATGTGTATACTTTTATATTGTCTATCTATTAATAGGTTGCTGTGGCTATTATTTTGTTTTCAATAGATTTGTCTTTTGGGCTTCATACTAGAGTAATGAGTGGGTTTCACACCACAATTACCATATAGAGTATTCTGGGTGTGTCCATGCACTTAATCTTACCAGTGGATTTTATACCTTCAAGTATTTTATTTTTGCATGTTAGCGTTTTTTTTTTCTTTCCCAGATTGGAGAGCTCTCTTTAGCCTTTCTTATAAGACAGATCTGGTAATCTAGTAGTGGTGAATTCCCGCAGCTTTTATCTGGGAGATACTCTATCTCTCTTTCGTATTGGAAGAATAGCTTTACTGGATACAATATTCTTGGGAAACAGGTGTTTTTCTTTCAGCACTTTGAAAATGTCATTTTACTCTCCCTGGCATGTATGGTTTCCATTGTGAAGTCTATTTTCAGATGAATTAGACCTCTTTTGTATGCTACTTGGTACTTTTCTCTTGGTGCTTTTGGGATCCGCTCTTTGTCCTTGATCTTTGAGAGTTTATTATATACCTTGGGGTAGTTTTATTTGGGTCTGTTTTGTATTCTCTGACCTTCCTTTTCCTGGATATTTATCACCTTTTCAAGTTTTGGAAACTGTTGTGTTATTATTTATTTGAAGAAGATTTCTATCCCTTGCTCTTGCCCAACTCCCTCTTGAACACCAATACTTTTTAGATTTGGTCTTTTGAGGTAATTTTATATACCTTGTAAGTAATCTTTGTTCCATTTCATTCTTTTTTTTCTCTTTTTAATCCTCTGACTTTATATTTTCAAATAGCCTGTTTTTGAGCTTACTGATTCTTTCCTTTACTTGATCCATCTTGCTGTTGAATATCTCTAATGAATTATTCAGTTCAGCAAATGGGTTTCTCAGTTCCAACATTTGTTTCATTTTTTCCTATTATTTCATTTAAAACATTTTTTAGAGATAGGTCTTGTTCTGTCACCCAGGCTGGAGTACAGTGGTGGTGCAATCATAGCTCATTGCAGCCCTAAACTTCTGAGTTCAAGAGATCCTCTGCCTTAGCCTCCTGAGTAGCTGGGACTATAGGCCTGTGCCAACACATCCAGCTAATTTATTTTTTGATTTCTTTTTTTTTTTTTTTTTGAGATGGAGTCTTGCTCTGCTGCCCAGGCTAGAGTGCAGTGGTGCAATCTTGGCTCACTGCAACCTCCACCTCCCAGGTTCAAGCAATTCCCCTGCCTCAGCCTCCCAAGTAGCTGGGACTAAAGTTGCACACCACCATGTCCACCTAATTTTTTTTTTTTTTTGTATTTTTAGTAGAGACGGGGTTTCACCATGTTGGCCAGACAGGTCTCGAACTCCTGACTTCAGGAGATCCACCCACCTTGGCCTCCCAAAGTGCTGGGATTACAGGTGTGAGCCACCATGCCCAGCTGCTTTCTTTTTTTTACAGATGGGGTCTCTCTATGTTGCCCAGGCTGGTCTTGAACTCCTGGCCTCAAGCAATCCTCCCACCTCAGCTTCTGAGTAGCTGGCATTATAGGCATGAGCCACTGTGACTGGCCTAATTCAGTATTTTAAATTAAATTTCTCTGATAAATTTCTGAATTACTTTTCTGTGATATCTTGGAGATTGGTGAATTTCTTTAAAGCTGCTCTTTTGAATTCTTGGTCAGAGAGTTTACATATTGCCATCTTATTAGGGTCAGTCACTGATGTATTGCTGTGTCTGTCTGGGGAGGTCATGGTTCTCTATTTCATGTTGTTTCTTGTGGATATAGGTCTATGTCTTTGCATTGAAGGATTAGTTATTTTTTCCAGTTTTCTTTGTCTGTCTTGTCTTGGTTTCAGTTGGATATGTTTGGTTAGAGATTCTTTGCACTTTACCTGTTGATTTCTTTTTCTTGCTTTTTTCTTTTCCTACTAGGTTGCTGCCTCCTTTTCAGCTCTAGATAGCACCTTAATCCCAGGTTTGCCTTGGTTCTGGCACAATCAGAGTGCCACTCATCCTGAATGGAGAAAGTCCCAAAAGGGATATCTTGGTAGTGTAGGAAGGCTGGTTAGGGATTTGTGTCCAGAAAACCTGTGGAATGGAGCTTCTACAGCATGGTATTGCTGAACATCCACTCTGATTTGGCATCTCCTTTGACTGAGTTACACAGCAGAGTATCCAGAGTTGGGAATGGTAGTCCTGCCTCCTCCCTTTGTCTCTGGGCTCCCTTTGTCCCTGTCCTCAAGGCTATTTCTCCTTTCAGACACTCTCAGTGCTTCTTGTGGGTTGAGGCAGGGACAGGTCTTCTGTCAGAGGACCCAAGATAGTGGGGAAGTTGGTTGTCCACCTCGACTTCACTTTTTTCAGTGTAAAACTGAGAGACAGGGGAAAATTTTCGGCATGCTTGGTGCTGGGCAGATATGGGGGACGGGCATCATATATATGGAATTTCACTTGTCTTAATGTCTATTTGGAGTTTTTTCACTCTTCTGTGGCCCTTGGAATTGTCTCATTCTCATATTTGAGTTCTGGGATATTGCTGGTGATAATCTCAGCATTGTATATTTATTTTTGGTTTTCTGTAATTGCGGAGTGAAGCTAGCTTGATTCTATGATGCCATTTTGGAACCAGAAGGCCTCTTTTTCTTTCTTTCTTTCTTTAAGACAGTTTTCTGTACCTCACCATCTACCTGGTATACTTTTCTCCAAGCAACAGGTCCTCATTGTTTTTGGGTGACTGCCCAAGTTACATCAGTGATCTTCATGGGCTGACTCCAAACACTCAGGCCAGTGATTTTCTTCTCCTGACCAGAAAATTCTCATCCTGACCAGCAGGTCAGTTTTGACTTTTTTTAGTAACTAGGTAGGAGAGCAGATCAATAGCTAATATAAGGAAATCCCTGATTTTAATTCAGATTTCTAATTGGGCCACTGGGCTTTTCTCTTTATTAGTGGTGTTCACCATAGCCCTGAGGAGTGAAATGTACAACATCTTTATCTGTCATAAAAGGTAAAGTAAATTTCATATTGTTAAGATTTATGGAACTTAATAAAGTAAAATTGTCTTTCTTCTGAATATCAGAACCCATGGATAGATAATGACAGGAGTTAGACAGATAATGATCAAAATGGCATACTTTTCCCAGCTGCTTGGAAAGCTTATCTTTAGATCTTTACTAAATATCAAGAGTTGAATCAAAGATGAGTAGGGATTTGTAGAGAGGCCTTGTATGATGTCTGGGTATTATTCTACTTGATTATTTCTGGTAGTCATTCCTGGCCATGGTAGTGTTCTGACATATATGTACTGAGCTGTTCTCGGGAAGATCCCAACTTGACTTTTCTCTCTACAGCTCTCTCCCCTCTGGTATTGTTTTGTGAATTCTGTCTGCCTTGTTTTCTCTGAAATCTGAATCCATTCTCCTCCATTTAGGGAGAAGGCCTGGCCAGATGTGGCTACCTTCTCCATGAGCTCTATTATGAAAATGTTATCCAGTCAGTAATAAATGTTCTGCACTGACTGGTGTCCAGTATTTAGAAACAATTTTTTTTCATAGATTCTGTCTTCTTTATTTTTAGTTGTTTAAAGTAGGAAGGTAAATCTGCTCTATTACTTCCTCATGGCCACAGATTGAACTTCCTTTTCTTCATTTTTAAAACATTTTACAGAAGTAATATTGACTTATAAATAATAAACTGCATATATGTAAAGTATACAATTTGAAGCTGGGCACAGTGTGATATGTTTTGACTGTGTCCCCACCAGAATCTCATCTTGAATTCCCACATGTTGTGGAAGAAACCTGGTGGGAAGTAATTAAATCATGAGGACAGGTCTTTCCTGTGCTATTCTTGTGATAGTGAATAAGTCACATGAGACCTGATGGTCTTAAGAAAGGGGAGTTTCCCTGCACAAGCTCTCTCTCTCTTGCCTGCTGCGATGTAAGACATGCCTTCTGCCTTCTGCCATGATTGTGGGGCCTCCCCAGCTATGTGGAACTGTGAGTCCATTAAATATCTTTTTCTTTGTAAATTACCCAGTCTCAGGTATGTCTTTATCAGCAGCATGAAAGCAGACTAATACAGTAAATTGGTACTAGTAGAGTGGGGTGCTGCTGTAAAGATACCCAAAAATGTGGAAGTGACTTTGGAATTGGGTAACAGGCAGAGGTTGGAACAGTTTGGAGGGCTCAGAAGGAGACAGGAAGATGTGGGAAAGTTTGGAACTTCCTAGAGACTTGTTGAATTTTTTTAACAAAAACAATGATAGTGATATGGACAATGAAGTCCACGCTGAGGTGGTTTCAGATAGAGATGAGGAACTTATGAGGAACTGAAGCAAAGGTCACTCTTTGCCCCTGCCCTAGAGATTTGTGGAACTTTGAACTTGAGGGAGATGATTTAGGGTATCTGGTGGAAGAAATTTCTAAGCAGCAAAGCATTCAAGATGTGACTTGGGTGATTTTAAAAGCATTCAGTTTTATAAGTTTATAAGGGAAGCAGAGTATAAAAGTTCAAAAAATTTGCAGACTGACAATGTGATAGAAAAGAAAATCTCATTTTCTGAGGAGAAATTTAAGCTGCTGCAGTAATTGCATAAGTAAGGAGAAGCCAAGTGTTAATCCCCAAGACAGTGGGGAAAATGTCTCCAGGGCATGTCTGTGGAAAAACCATAGACACTCAGCTGCTGCCCATGAAACCAACTGGGATGGAGTCTATACCTTGCAAAGACACAGGCTGCCCAAGACCATGAGAACCTACCTCTTGCATCAGTGTGACCCAGATGTGAGGCACAGATTCAAAGGAGATCATTTTGGAGCTTTTAGATTTGACCGCCCTGTTGGATTTTTGATCTGCATGAGATCTGTAGCCCCTTTGTTTTGGCAAATTTCTTCCATTTGGAATGGCCCTATTTACCCATTGCCTCTACCCTCATTGTATCTAGGAAGTAACTAACTTGCTTTTGATTTTACAGGCTCATAGGCAGAAGGGACTTGTCTTGTCTCAGATGAGACATTGGACTGTGGACTTTTGAGTTAATGCTGAAATGAGTTAAGACTTTGGGGGACTATTGGGAAGGCATGATTGTTTTGAAATGTGAGGACATGAGATTTGGGAGTGGCCAGTGGCAGAATGATATGGGTTGGCTGTGTCCCCACCCAAATCTCATCTTGCACTTTCACATGTTATGGGAGGGACCTGGTGGGAGGTGATTGAATTATGGGGCAGTTCTTTCCCATGCTGTTCTTGTGATAGTGAATAAGTCTTATGAGATCTGATGGTTTTGTAAAAACTTGTGTGTTTCCCTACACAAGCTCTATCTCTCTTGCCTGTTGTGATATAAGATGTGCCTTTCGCCTTCTGCCATGATTGTGAGGTCTCTCCAGCCATGTGGAACTGTGAGTCCATTAGATCTATTTTTCTTTTCTTTTGGCAAATTCCCCAGTCTTGGGTATGTCTTTATCAGCACCATGAAAATGGACTAATACAGAGTGGTTCATGCTTGTAATCCCCGCACTTTGAGAGGCTGAGGCGGGTGGATCACTTGAGGTCAGGAGTTCAAGTCCAGCCTGGCCAACATGGTGAAACCCCATTTGTACTAAAAATACAAAAATTAGCCAGGCCTGGAGGTGTGCACCTGTAATCCCAGCTACTCAAGAGGCAGAGGCAGGAGAACTTCTTGAATCCCAGGAGGTGGAGGTTGCAGTGAGCCAAATCACACCACTGCACTCCAGCCTGGGTGACAAAGTGAGACTCTGTCTCAAATAGAAAAAAAGTAAAAATTGAAACATATGTACAATTTGATGTTTGAACATATGTATATACTTGTGAATCCATCAACATAATTAGGATATGAATATTTCCATCATTCCAAGAAAATTTCTTTTGTCCCTTTGCAATCCCCACTATGGGTCATCTCACCTTCCAGCTCCCATTGCTAGTTACTCACTAATATATCACTATGTGTTAGTTTGTATCTTTTAAATTTTATGTAAATGGGATTATAAGGTATGTATTCTTTTATTTTGCCTTGTTTTAATTAACATTATTGTATTAGTTCATTTCACATTGCTATGACATAATGTCTATTGCCTGAGGCAGCATAATTTATAAAGAGAAGAGGTTTATTTGACTCACAGTTCTGCAGGCTGTACAAGCATGGCACCAGCATCTGCTCAGCTTCTGGTGAGGCCTCAGGAAGTTTACTGTCATAGCAGAAGACAAAGGGGGATCTGGCTAGTCACATGATGAGAGAGGGAGCTAGAAAGAGTGGGTGGAGGTGCTAAGCTCTTTTAAATAACCAGCTCTTGTGTGAATTCACTACCATGGTGACAGCACCAAGCTGTCCATGAGGTATCTGATCCCAAGACTCAAACACCTCTCACTAGGCCCACCTCCAACTTTGGAGGTCACATTTCAATGAGATTTGGAGGGGGCAAACATCCAAAGAATATCAATTATTATTTAAAGATTCATTCATATTGTGTTTATGAGTTATTTATTCATTTTTATTGCTTACTAGTATTCTATTGTATTCGTTACTAAAATGTGTTTATTTAGTTTTCTGTTGATAGACATTTGGGTTATTTTCAGTTTGGGACTATTACAAATAAACCTGCTATGACCGTTTTGTGTACAAGTCTGTTATAACTTACTTTCTCTTCCTTCCTTCCTTCTTTCCTTCCTTCCTTCTTTCCTTTCTCTCTTTCTTTCTTTCTCTTTCTTTCTTTCCTTTCCTTTCTTTCTTTCTTTCTTTTTTCTTACTTTCTCTTCCTTCCTTTCTTTCTTTCTCTTTCTCCCTTTCTCTCTTTCTTTCTCTTTCTTTCTTTCTTCTTTTTCTTTCTCTCTCTCCTTCCTTCCTTCCTTCCCTTCCTCCCTCCCTCCGTCCCTTCTTTCCTTCTTTTTTCTTTCATATTTTTTTTTTTTGAGGCAAGCTCTTGTTCTGTTGCCCAGGCTAGAGTGCACTGGCACAATCGTGGCTCACTGCAGCCTCAAACTTGGGCTAAAGCAATCCTCTTACCTCAGCCTCTTGAGTAGCTGGAACTACAGATGTGCACCACCAATCCCAGCTAATTTATTTTTTGTAGAGTCGGTATCTCACTATGTTGCCCAGGCTGACCTCAAACTTCTGGCCTCAGGTGATCCTCCCACCTTGGCCTTTCAGAGTGCTGGGATTACAGACATGAGCTACTATGCCTGTCCTACATTCCGTTCTCTGGGTTAGCAACTAGAAGTGCAGTGGCTGAATCATACTGTTTAACTTTTTAAAAAATTGACATACTTTTCCTAAAGTGGCTGTACCATTTTAAATTCTTACCAGAAGAGAAAGTAGGGAATGAACCATTAGTTATCCTTCTTAAATTGGGTTGTTGCGGTTTTTCATTAATTTTAATCACAGGGCATATTAATACTTAGAGATGCCCTAAGAGATCTTCTATAATGCAAACTAACTCTTTTTCTACCTCCAATGTGTAGGAGCAACACAGTTTGAACTTGATAATCAGGATCACCAATTTCAATCAGTACAGTAACTTCTTTTGCCATTTGATTCAGAGGCATGGGGAGCCAAAAGTGGCTGGATTGCATTCTTACTTTTCTGTTTAATAGAATTATTTTTGTGTCTCTTGGTGGAAACATTCCTTCCTTTGGAACTAAAATCCTAGTCTGAAAGAGCATAAGGCTGCAGGAACAGGAAGCAAAAATATTGATAGTGGATCACTAGGGGAAATAGTGAGTGGTGATGCTGCCATTTCTACCCCTTGATACCTGAACCCATGAATCCTGGCTATGGGAGAAGAAACATCATATATTAGATGTGATTAAGCACATATATAGTCTCCTGGAGAACATTGCCCCAGGCTTGCAATGTATTTCCACCACCTGTAGCTGTAACTGTGTCTTTTAAAAATTCTTCAGGGAGGGATAGCATTAGGAGATATACCTAATGTAAATGACGAGTTAATGGGTGCAGCACACCAACATGGCACATGTATACATATGTAACAAACCTGCACGTTGTGCACATGTACCCTAAAACTTAAATTATAATAAAAAAATAAATAAGTAAATAAAATGAAAAAAAAAGTAAAAAAAAATCCTTCACTGTTTCATTAAGTCAGCCACTTTAGGATGGTGGGGAACATGGTAAGACGACAAATTCCATAATTACGCGCTCATGCTGCAGTTTATTTGCAGTTAAGTGAATTTCTTTGTCAGAGTCAATGCTGTGTAGAATTCCACATCAGTAGATAAGGCATTTTGTAAGTGCATGGATGGTAGCTTTGGTGGAAGCATTGCATGAAGGGAAAGCAAGTCAAATCCAGAGTAAGTGGCTTTTTGAGTAAGAATAAAGCTCTATCTCTTTCATAATGGAATTGGTCCAATGTAATCAATCTGCTACCTGGATAGCTGACTAGGTTACCCTGAGGAATGATGCTAATCAGGCAATCAATGTTGTTCTCTGTCACTGGCTGACTGCGTACTCTGCAGTGACAGTATCCAGGTCAACTTGGTGAGTGGAAGTCCAGTTTGATATGCCCATACATAAACTCCATCCCTGCTACCATGGCCACTGTGTTTATGAAACCATTAGGCAAATGACAGGGTTGGCTGAGGAAGGAACCTGGCTGTTATCCACAGAACAGGCCAACTTCTCCACTTGATTATTAAAGTTCTTGTCTGCTGAGGTCACCCTTAAGTGAGCATTTACATAGGACACAAATATATTTATGTTTTGCCCATTCAGATAGGTCTTATAACATACTTCCCCAGAACTTCTTGCCACCAATTTTTAAGTTATGTTCCTTGCAAGTCCATGATGATCTAGCCAAACCATTGGCCATAGGCAATGCAATGGACAAGTGTGGTTTGTTGTGGAAGAGAAATGTGAATACGTTTCATGCAGACTAAATGGTGTCACAGGGCTGGAGCATTGATGTATCCTTGAGGTTAGAGAGTGAAGGTGTATTGCTGACCTTGTTAGATAAAAGCAAACTGTCTTTGATGGACTTTACTAACGGGTGTCAAGAAAAATTTGCCAGATCAATAGTTGCATATCAGGTATCAGGGATTGTGCTAATTTGCTCAAGCAATGAAACTATTATCTGGAAGAGCAGCTGCAATTAGAGTTTCCTATGTGGTTATGTTTATGACATCTATCATTCTCCAAGATCCACGTGTTTTCTGCACAGGTCAAAAATGCAAGTTGAATAGGGATGTGATGGGAATCACCACCCTTGCAATCTTTAAGTCCATAATTGTGGCATTAGTCTTTGAAATCTCTGTAGAGTGCAATATTGCTTTGGTTTTCTGTTTTGCCAGATACAGGTCATTTTAGTGACTTCCACCCGTACTTTCCAACCATGTTAGCTTACACTCCACACTTCAGAGAAGCAGCATGATTATTCTGCCAATACCGAGTATATCTATTCCAATTATGCATTTCAAATCTGGGGAAATAATCACAATCAGTTTGGGGAATTAGACTCTTGGAATTAGGGTCTAATTTCAAGGTCCAATGTTCAGTAGTCTCTGAAAAATATAATTATTTTTATTTCCCCAGTGCATAGCCACACTAGTAAAAAGCTGTAGGTTCCTTTGGAGAAAGCTGGAGAAAGATTAACAGTATGTATTTCTGGTAGTGTAGTGGGGTCTTTTCCCAAGGTACTTTGCCTCCTCTTCTTTCCAGGGCTTCTGTGTCCATAAATTGTCTGAGGTCCGTGTTTTTGTAATTGAAGTTATACTTTTGTTTAATCTATTTAGGACTCCTTTGCTTGTACTGATCAAGTAACAATTTTGTAAACTGCTCATCTTCTTTTCTTTTAGGGATGCCATGATTAATTAGCTAATGCTCTAGGTCTCCATGAATCAGATTATTCTAATTATTGCTTTGACTCTGCTATTCCTCGTGGTAACCATGCGTACCTTGATTTTGGTGCTTAAGTGCTATCACTTGACCCCAGCCACCCCAAGATACAATTAACTCCATTATATTTAGGGAATCCCACTTCAAGGGCATCATAATTTCTGACCCATGAAGGAGAACAAACACAGAGCCTCTGGTGGTGCTGGGAAGCCCCTTGCAAATTTGTTTCTCACAGTCATGGTGAAAAAAATGTGTCCTCTTGTTCTGTTTCCTTCCTGCACTGGGTTAGCAGTCCTTACATCTTCATTTCCCTAAGCTGTTAGATACTTTTCAGGGTACCAAGACAGATCTGGTATTATATTTTTATTTAGTGTAGTCCACCCTTTCATCCATGTTTAATTCAATTAACCAAACAGAGCCCCTTTAACCTATTGGGCTACAACGATGAATCAAGAATCTCTGTCTAGTGGCCTCATATCAATAAATTCAATCTAATCAAACTTTACATACCTTTCACCATTACCTCACATACTCTCCTACACATATACCCTAGATTTTTGTCATACATATTGTTCTTTTGGTGTATAGTGAACCTTCTTATGGGTAACCTTTGACACTTTCTGGAGCTTGAGTCTATTTTTGAATCTAAAAATAAAGAGGGATGCTAAACAGTATCTTTCAGCAAAATAACTCAGAAAGAGACTGTACAGTTTCTCATGCAAATGAGATTAACTTCTCCAGATGGGTGTAGAAAAGTTGCTTCTACTGATAAAGAAGATTCAACAGAAGTTAGGGGTTCAATAGCCCCAGATTCATAGGATCTGCCCAAATGTCCCTATCTCAGTTTTTAGGATCTCCTTTCCTGATCATTGCCTTGACTTTAACAGAAAATACCTTGCAAGGTGGAGAATTAAATTGCACTGTAATTCAGTCTCAGGAGGAGACTGGGTTTGATTTTCACAAACATTCAACCCAGTAGCTATAGGAGATTTTTTTTTTTTTTTTCAGGGCAGACAAAGAAGCTTTCAGGTCATTAATGTGGAGACAGAGCTTGGAATTTAAAGCCTTGATCTCATTCTTTTCTTTCCATGCTTTCTCTATCAAATTAGAAGAAACCAGCTATCTTCATTATACTCATTAGTTTGATATAAATATCCCAGAACATTGCCTTTTAGAAGCATTTGCTTAGGAGTATCCAATGATTGCCACCTAATGCCACAGGATGAGTGCCCTCTTTACCACTGAAAAGAGTTATTGGCTTCAAATATAATCAATATTTGAATCACTTTTTTCTCATAATAGAGAACCAATCCTAGGAAACCAGAATCCTAGGAAATCAGAAAAACAGTACCAATTGGACACACACACACACACACACACACACACACACACACACACACACACACACCACACGTATTTCAAGGACTTGGTTTACATAATTTGAGATGTTAGCAAGTCCAAAATCTATAGGTCAGGTAGGCAGGCTGGAAAGTCTCAAGCAAGATCTGATGTTGCAGTCTTGAAGCAGAATTTTTTTTTCCTCTGGGAAACCTCAGAGTTTTTTGTTTGTTTGTTTTTAAAACCTCTCAACTGATTGGTTAAGACCCAGCTACATTATTGAGGGTAATCTATCTTACTTAAAGTCAACTGATTGCAGATAATAAGCATACTATAAAATATTTTCATATCAACACCTAGATTAGTGTTTGATTAATTAACCATGTACTCTCTCCTAGCCAAGCTTACAAATAAAACTATCCTAGAAGCAAATTTGGAGTCCTCTGTTTTATGGCTTCCTTCTCTGCCTGGGAAAAAAATCTTTGAACGACAGCTCTGGACTTGAGGGTGGTGCGCTTCTCTTTGAGTCACATCACTACTTTGGGATCTGAGTGCTATGTTGAGGGGTGGGCAGTAGGCATAGGTCTCCTTGCTTTCCTCCCCCAGCAGGAAACCTCACACTTACAAGGTGGGTCATGGTTAAGCGGCACCCCACTATTTGCAACAGTGCTGTGCCCAAGGTTGAGCTCATGCTTCACAAGTGGGGTGGTTGGTAGAAGGGAGCCCCCACCTCTTGGACACATTTGGCCAGAACTTAGCTACAGCAACAGGCAGAAAAGGGCAGAGGAGAAATGTTTACAGTTTGCCCCTCCCAGAAAAATACCTCTCTGGCTGAGAGCTGGGGTTGGAGCAAAAGGGAGGGAGCCTGCATTCTTGGCTGCAGTTTGGGAGTTGGTGGGAGCAGTCAGAGGACATTGGCCTCTCAGGGTTGGTTGAGTAAAGGGAGAGAGTGGGTCTTCATTCACATACCACAGACCCTAGGCTCAGTTTTCAGTGAATTTTGGTAGATTTTCTTGAATAAATATTTCTTCTTTTTCTATATGCCCTAGAACCATTTCCAGCATGTGTGTGTGTGTGTGTGTGTGTGTGTGTGTGTATGTATGCGTGTGTGTGTGATTTTCACCAGTTTTGGTATGAACAGTGTCTGGAGAGTTACTCATGCTATTATGCTGGGAATGGAATGTTGGTAATGATGGAGCATTGTTAAACTTACCAAGCAATTCTTCTCAGGAATGTAACTGAAGCACCATGCCTTCTACTTTGTGTGTGGCAATGGCACATCCCTTTTTGTGAGTTCCTTTGTATATATAATATGTCTTGAATAAGCGCACCCTGTGTATGTCTTGAATGATTGTGCTTGATGAGTCTCCTCCAAGGAGGACATCCTCATTGTAATGTCATAACTGCTCCTAGGGAAAGTTGGATATGATGATGGTCTTGCTGGCAGTGATTGTGGGCCAGGATATTGAGGTTCCCCACAGTTATCCAGTTACAGGTGATTTATGGCCTTTTAAAGATAAAGATAAAGGGAAACTGACTGAGATCCTATTGAAATAGGCCTTGAATGGAACATATTTGTCAAATCTATGATTGCAAAGTATTTGTTAGTATTCAAACGTAGTAAGCAATTTTTAATAACCATGGGTATGAGGTTCTAAATGTGATGGATCCTGGCATTAAGGCTGTAGTAAAATGTTGTGAGGCATCATTAATTCTTGCTAGGTTTAAAAGTAGTCCAAATTGGGATTTTAAAGGGAGAAAGAATGGAGACAATTAATGCTTTTCTAAATAGATCTTTCATAATGAAATTTAATCCATAAAGGCCCTGTTTTAATCTATTTTGGGCAGTGTTAATAATTTTAATATATTGAAGCAGATCCACAGCATCACTTTTTGTTAAGCCAATTCTAAGTGCCAAAGAAACAATTTTATGTTAGTTTTTTAATTGTTAGTTAAGAGTAGCCATGCCCAGAATGGAATGGAATATTTTAGGAAATGAGTCTTAAGACTATGGAGTATTGATATGGTTTGGCTGTGTCCCCACCCAAATCTTATCTTGAATTCCCACGTGTTGTGGGATGGACCTGGTGGGAGGTAATTGAATCATGGGGACAGGTCTTTCCCGTGCTGTTCTTGTGATAGGGAATAAGTCTTATGAGATCTGATGGCTTTTTTTTTTTTGAGATGGGGTCTCACTCTGTCACTAGGCAGGAGTGCAGTGGCGCTATCTCAGCTCACTGCAACCTCTGCCTCCCAGGTTCAAGTGATTCTCCTGCCTCAGCCTCCCGAGTAGCTGGGACTACAGGTGTGTGCCACCACGCCTGGCTAATTTTTTTTGTATTTTTAGTAGAGATGGGGTTTCACCGTATTAGCCAGGATAGTCTTGATCTCCTGACTTCATGATCTGCCTGCCTCAGCCTCCCAAAGTTCTGGGATTACAGGAGTGAGCCACAGTGCCCGGCCGAGAAATGATGGTTTTATAAGGGAGAGTTTCCCTGCACAAGCTCTCTCTCTCTTTGCCTACTGCCACCTATGTAAGACATGACTTGCTCCTCCTTGCCTTCTGCCATGATTGTGAGGTCTCCTCAGCCATGTGGAACTGTAAGTCTATTAAATCCTTTTTCCTGTATAAATTATCCAGTCTCAAGTAGGTCTTTATCAGCAGCATGAAAACAGACTAATACAGGTATTTCGTACCAATGCTTAAGATGGGGCCTATATATTTGCCGTCTATAATATATTGGATAACTCCTTAAGAGTACAGAGGTAATATTACTTAAATTTAGTGAAATATTCTGATATACCTGTAACTTTTGCCCAATTGTTGATTAAGGTTATTACGGTTCACAAGGGTGTATTTGATCTGATGTTAATCTAGAACTTACAATGTAGAGAGAAAATAGCCAATCAGTGTCCTTTTAATTTTTCTGTTAAAAAATAAATGTTAAATTTCCAAAGGGTTAAGTTGTAGACCTTTGTTTTAGTTTTTGTTCTTGCATCCCACCTGTCCCCCTCCCCACCCCTTTTGGCTAACCTAATTCTCTCTTTCTCTTTTTGGTTGTTATCAGGTGTACTTTGGTGGTGGTGGGTGGGTGGGTGTCCTTTCTAACATGCTCATCTTTGTAAGTTTCTTTCTGAGAGAGTTCCAATGAGTATCAGCAAGGTTAGAGACCTTCTTTCTGGTAATTTTGAGAGACCCAAGGCTTAAATTGGGTTTGAAGGATCTCTTTGGCTGTATAGTGTTGTCATGGGTGCTTTTCCTAATAATTCTGTTCATCTGGAGCATTTTTAGCTACAGAGATATAATCAGCAATAGTAGCAAAGGCATTTTCTGAGGTCCCAGTGGACCATCTATTTTTAGGATTGTGGATATGAGCATGCCACACAATGACTACCATTCTTCACACCATTTGGTGGGATCATATATTGCACTGATGTCAGTCTTAACCCTGAGTGCTCTTTACAATGGTGTGTGTGTGGGAGGTAATATATGATTGGGACACATAACCAGTGCTCATAGGGTAAGAGTTATTCCACTGAGTTACTGTCAACCACAGCTCATGCTGTAGTTGAGAAACACAATTCCATCTGAGACATACAGATAGCTTTGTTTGAGACACATGATCCAGGGCTACTGGAAAGAGGATCCCTGTTTGTCATTCCTGTCTCACAATGCAAATTATTGAAACTTCTGATTGAAACTTGAATTGAGGTGAGGATTCTCCCACTTTGGCCTGGCTTGTTTGGTTTGGAGTTCTCATTAGTAACAAGGGAGAATGAGTTGAAGTTTTCTTCTCAGTTTGCCCAGACGAGGCACAGAAAGTGAAGTAGGAGCTGGGGCTGGAAAGGAGTCAGCAGTCAAACTCCAAGAATGGAGTCAGACTTCTTATTACACATGGGTGATGGGGGAGGGGTGGGGCTGGTAAGTAGAATGAAGGGGACTACCATTTTTTAATTTTGCTTTTTAGAACTTTTTGACTGAATAAAAACCTATTTGTAGGTATTATTTTAAGTCTTGAAAATGATTTTTTCTAAAAGAGAAAAGAGCTTGGGCTCTGAAATCAATCTGACCTACATTTAAACACAAGCCCTACAGCTCATTATGTGTGCAAAGGAGACAAATTACCTCACACTGCATTAGTTTCTGTTGTCTCATCTATAAAATAAGTGTAATAGCTGTTCCTTTAAATGAAAGCTTTAAGTGGAAACTTTTATAACTTTAAATTGAATAAAAGTGCCTGGATAATGATAAAGTCTCAATATTATCAGGTTGTGCAATTGAATGAATGAAAAAGAAAAACAAAACCAAATCAACATAAAACTTTAAACATTTCCATAAATGTAAAATTAATAGAATAAAACTTTAATATCATCATGCTAATGTTAATCCATGTTGTATGATATATTTACCTTTTTAACCAATTGGTGTTTTCTTAGATATTAAAGAAGAGGAAAAATCATACCAAGTTATCAGGTGGTTTTCACCTGAAGATTATCAAAAAAGAATTAAGAAGCATTTTGATAGCTACATAGAAACAGCATTGGATGGCAGGTAACTTCTTTTCATTCTATGAAGCAAAGAGTCACTATTTTAGTGATACAAATGAATAGAGAGATGCATGATATTTGGAGTGAGTTTTAGAGAAATAGATGGGTGGGTGATGGATAGATGGAGAAACAGATGATGTGTGAGTGGATGAATGGATAGATGGATGGACGGTTGGATAAATGAGGGGATGGAGAAATAGAGGACAGGTGGGTGGTTGAGTGGATAGAGTAGACAAGGTTTGCATTCCCAACAATTGAGTCTATAGTGTCCTTCTTCTACCGTAAGAGTTCTATAGAAAGCAGGGGATTGCTCCTCTGAGCCTTGCTTACAACACTTCACCTATAATCTTTGTATGCATTCTCCCCAACAAAGAAGCTAGGATCTTCAACTCTTTTGTTTGTCAAGAAAAAAGAAACACCTATTCTCACTTATTTTCCCTCCTTGTCCTCTCATAATTTCACTAATGGAGAAAACTCTTATGAACATTGATTTTTCACACCTTGAACCTTCACCTTTTAAACTCCTTAAAAACAATCAAATGCCCTGACGGTATACAATGAGAGATGAGCCTGAGACTTCTTGCTCTCACCTGGAATACAAAGAATCTCCTTCATCTGCCACATAAAAGAGGAGAAACACAAATCCATGCCATTCTTAGTTAATTATAGTGGCTTCATCCTCTTTGCTTTCCTTGAAAATTCTACTCAGTAGTCAAGGTGGTGCTCAAATCTAATTATTCCATAAAGCTTGCTTCCTCACTCAAGCTGGAAGACCACTTTCTCTCCTCCATAGGTCTGGCATATAGCACTCATTTGATACTTAGCCTATGGCATCTTGTGTTGTTACATATTTTTAAAGTATATGTGTTGTCTCTTCTCTTCCAGCTTGATTTCTTTGAAGACAGGTTCCAGATACATGTTAAATATTGTCTAAGTTACTGGGATCAGTGCTTTCCTGTGATTTTTTCAATTTATTTACTTGAAATATGATTAATGTTGTACTTTTGGGAAGTTTATACTGTATATATTGAATTTATCCACAATATTTAAAAATCATTCTTTATGTAAAATTTTTAAAAAAATGAAATAGTGGATAATTTCAGAGAATCACCATTGTTGTAATTTAAAGTTGATTCTTAAGAACAGGCAGAGATCTGCATATCACTCATGAGTTCTAAACCTGTAGGCCTTCTTTATGTGAAGTGACATGATATGATGGTGTATGGGTTACAGGCTTGCTGGGCTATTGCTTCTTCCATTCTTCATGTGATTAGGAGGTCTGTGGTCTCCAGAGCACCTGTACCTATTACCACTGCTCAGGAACTATTTCATCTCTTCTTCTGTATTCTATACAAACAGGATCATTTTCCATGCAAGCAATTATGGGAAGACATTGAAGGGCAGTAGCTTCTGGAATAGTGCCATAGGCAAGAGTCTTAACTAGGTGTCAGTAAAACTTTAGCATTATTTTATATGAATGTTCCAGCCAGCATGAAGTGAAAAGACTGATAATAAATTTCAAACCAGGCTTTTATTTTTATTTTATTTTTTACTGCTTAACTCCTAGGCTAGGAAGAAAAATCTCGTTTCAGCTGAGATTTTGGATTCTAATATTGTCATCAAAAAGTTCATTGCATGAGACAATCTGTCAAATGCAAGATACATAGTATTTTTAAAAAGACTACATCATCAATATTTAAGGAGCCTGTCAAATTACTTACATAGATTTCTGGAGAAAAGATAGTCACTCACAAAAAGTCAGTATATAAATGAAGGTTAACAGAGCATCACAGGATTTATAAAGGAGACATATAACTCTGAGATCTGCTATAGTCAGAGATGGCTCCCAGAGTAGAAGGACGTTGAATTGGCATTGATGGTGGTGGGAATTGGATCAGGGGAAGAAATAGGATGGGAGCAAGTGGGGACATTTTAGAGAGCAGAAATATCTGGACCAGAGTGACCAGAGCTGAGAGTATTTGTTGAAACATTGTAGAATGGGTGGATGGATACTGGTTGTATTCTTAACACACCTGAAATATTTTTTGAGTCTAACATTCTCCCAAATACGGTAAAATTATACTTTCCCAAATATTTATTATTTATTTTCTTTATTACAGAAAAGAATTTGAAGTCTTTGTAAAGCTAATGGAAATATTTGGGACTCAATGTAGTTATTTGCTAAGCAGAAAGGATATAATGGATTCCTTAAAGAATGAGAACTTTGATCTGGTATTTGTTGAAGCATTTGATTTCTGTTCTTTCCTGATTGCTGAGAAGCTTATGAAACCATTTGTGGCCATTCTTCCCACCACATTTGGCTCTTTGGATTTTGGGCTACCAAGCCCCTTGTCTTATGTTCCAGTATTCCATTCCTTGCTGACTGATCACATGGACTTCTGGGGCCGAGTGAAGAATTTTCTGATGTTCTTTAGTTTCTCCAGGAGCCAATGGGACATACAGTCTACATTTGACAACACCATCAAGGAGCATTTCCCAGAAGGCTCTAGGCCAGTTTTGTCTCATCTTCTACTGAAAGCAGAGTTGTGGTTTGTTAACTCTGATTTTGCCTTTGATTTTGCCCGGCCCCTGCTTCCCAACACTGTTTATATTGGAGGCTTGATGGAAAAACCTATTAAACCAGTACCACAAGTAAGTGAACCCTTGGCATTCAGTTTGGGATTAACATAGAGTCCTTGGGTGCATAGTTGGTGGCTGCAACCTACCAGTGGGATCCTGAGGTTGAAGTAGGGATAGGCAAAGGAGGCACCTAGGGCACGTTCTTAAAGGAAGTGCTGACTTTCAGGGTTTGGCAAGTACAGTGTCAGGCCTTGCAGGATTCTGAGATAGAAGATCTCCTTAAATTGGCTCCTCTCTTGCCATGCCCTGGTCTTAGAATCAGTGGGATGAGCCCTTTAATTAAAGTTGCTATTTTCATTTTAATTTTTATGTTGTGTGATTATGTGTAAAATAAATACGTAGTTAGTGCCCATTACATGCAATAATTGTTAAGGAGATGAGCTACTCACAGTGAAACAGACAACACTGTGGATTCGGGGTAAGCAGGGTGGGACTGCGTGGGACTGACAGCAAGAACTGACAGTGTTATCTCCAGTGTTGCCTGCCTGTAGAGCCCTGGCTCCTGGTTCCACCTAGACTTTCTGACTTGATTTGTCTGGGGTGGGCCCCTGCCATTGTAATTTGTAAATGCTGCCTGGGTGATTCAAATGCACAGTGCCGACTCAGAACCACTGCTATAGAAGGTTTTCAAAGGGAGGAGAGCTAAAATGAGTTGGCAGCCTGTTGCCTCTGAGCACTGGGTTCCCATTTTACAGAAGTTATTACATTTAGTATCTTGCCATCTATAGGGAGGTGTGGTCATCTTCATTTTTATTAATGGAGGAGGACAGAAGCACAGGTGATGTAGGTGACCTTCCCACCACTGTGTAGTGCAGAGGCCATGAGACCCTGGATTTGGCCTGGACTTTCCAGGTACAAAAGTGACTATTCTTCCTCCCCTGATCTTATATTGAGTAAGCAGGAAGAGTTGGGGAATGAGCTATGGATGAGGTGGGCTTTGCATTTGTGGTAGGTGTATTTAGGAATGGAGCTGGGAGGGAAAGCACCCCAGGTCAGGGAGCGGGGGACTTAACATGTGGAGGTGCAAGTGAGATGGCCATAGCACTGGGTTCTCTGGGTGACGCTGGCTAGATTAGTGTAGTAGAAGATTCAATTGCATGAATAAAACCATGGGGATTTAGTTGAGGTCTTAGCTACCAGGAGGGTGGGTCAGGTCTTGGCATTGGGGCAGTTGTGGAAATTGTTAAGAAGAGAATAATGGGAGTTGAGATTATGAGATAACAGATGCTTGTTTTCAAATATTTTTTCTCTTTTTGATTGCTTTAATTGTGGACAAATATTTATAATATAAAATATACCACTTTAACCATTTTTAAGGGTATGCTTCAGTGGCATTGAGTACACTTATATTGTTGTGCAACTATCATTACCATCTGTCTCCAAAACATTTTTTTAACTTCCCAAATTGAAACTTCCTATGCATTAAACAATATGTTAAATAGAATGAGCATTTGGCTCAGCCACCAAAGGTGCGATTCAGAACAAAGTGGTTTCCATTTTTTGTTAGAGGTGCCATCCCCACCCCCCATTCCTACAACTACAGGCATGAGCAGTGCACAGCACCTCTCCTTAACCCCTCTCTTCCCAGCTCGGTACCTGGCTGTGTCCACAGCATGTACAAGCCATGCCCAACAGCCACAAGGGGTGGGAAAAAACTGGGCCTGCCATTCTGGCCCCATGAACCAGCTGGCCAGCGCCTCCCAGTGGAACTTTTTCTCCCCTGGCCAAGGAGTTCAGCCTGGCCTGAACCGGGGGAAGGCTATAATGATTAAAGGAACCTATTTGCACAGAGCAAGAGGTTCTTTCCGCAGGACCTCCCCTTTTTGCACCTTAAGCTGTGTTTTTCTTTCTTTTTTTTCCTTTTCTAATCGAGAGGGTTCCTTTTCCCAGCACGCTGCTTCTGATAGAGAAAATAATGGAGGAGCGACCCCTGCTGGCTGATAACTGCAAATTCGGCAGGGCCCATTTGAGACAATCTAAACAGACACATGCAGCCCCTGAAATCCGTTTTTGTCCCAAACTCAATTCCAGGTTTCAGGCTGAGGGCCTAGAAAGGAAAACCCGATCTGCCCGATCTGAGGGATCAAAAGTCAGGCAACAGGCACAATGTAAACGGGCAGGACAAATTCCTGCTGACTAAACCCCCACTTCATAGAGGGAGGTCATGCTCCAGGCATAAACGAGGCCCAGGGAACTGAAAGGTTTTCAACAGCAGGAGAAATAGAGGCATAGGTGAGGGGAGATAATTCCTATTCTCTAGCCCCACCCTGCTTCACGGGTGCAGACCACAGTGGCACCTGTGGGTGGCATCCATAAAGTTGCCAGGACTCAGGGACAACAGATGGAAGAGAAAGTCCCTTGCTTTCTCTCTCCCTCACACCCTGAGTTTTCGTTGAAAGAAGGAAGGGAAATGAGGGACACCTCTATTTCCCTGTCTTTCAGAATGGGCAACCAGCTCTCTTCACCACCCCCAGCTTATTCTCCTCTGGAGTGTATTCTGAACCACTGAGACTGCTTTGACCCTCAGAATCTGGAGGAAAAACACCTCCTAGCCCTCGGAACAAAGGTTTGGCCAAATTATGAAGGACTGGCTTGGTCTCAGGAAGGAACCATTCATTGTGATACCATCTGGCAGCTGGACCTTTTCTGTAGACGTGAGGACAAATGGCCTGAGGCCCCACATGTGCAGTCTTTCTATACCTTGCAGGGAAATCTAGACCTTTGCTGACAGTGTAGGATTGATCCAGCCCTCCTGCTTGTCATTTTAGAAGAGGCTGCAAAGGGCAATTCCAGGGAACTAAAGAAACAAATCCCAGAGGCACTCCCAGCAGAGAAGCCAGCTCCCTCCAGCTCTGCTCCTCTGGGTTCACCTCAACCTCTCTATCCAGCTTCAGTCTCTCGCTTGCCTAATCCTAGAAATCCTCACCCTAGACAAGCCCCAGTCTCACTCCTGCCCTTCCAACAGATGCCAGGTGAATTTGGCCCCAGTAAGGTGCAGGTCTCCTTCCTCCTACAGGACTTAAAGTATATTAAGGGGGATTTTTGGCAAGTTTTCACATGACCCTGACAGAAATATACAGGCTTTCCAGAATTTAACCCAGGTATTTGAACTCTCTTGAAGAGACATTGTGTTACTTTTGAATCAGATCCTGATGAACACTGAGAAGCAGGCTGCTCTGCAAGTAGCAGAGAGATTTGGGGATGAGGTTTGTTTCACATACAGTGTCAGGAAAGGGGGCAAACTTTATCCAACTGGAAGAGAAGCAGTACCAGTAAATGACCCTGGATGGGATCCCAGTGATGAAATGGGAGACTGGAAGAGGAGACACTTTCAGGTATGCATCATGGAGGGATTACGCAAGACTAAGACCAAGCCTCTCGATTATAACAAGCTATCTATGATAGACCAGGGATTTAATGAAAATCCCACTACCTTCTTGGAGAGGCTAAGAGGGGCCTTGGTAAAGCACACCTCCCTATCTTCTGATTCAGTCAAGGGACAACTAATTCTGAAGAATAAATTTATTACTCAGGCAGCCCCTGATATCAGGAGGAAGTTGCAGAAATGGGCCCTGGGACCAGGTAATACTTTAGAAGTCTAACCGAAAGTGGCCATCTTGGCCTTTTGCAATAGAGATAGGGGGACACAAGAAAGAGGCAGAAGCATTAATGGCCACGATGCAATCCCACAAACCCCAGAATTCCTAGGGTACACTTGTTAATTGCTACAGATGTGGCAAGAACTGTTATCTCTCTTCTAAAGTTGAACCGCTTCTATACAAGGTTTAATTTCTTTCACCAGGGTGAAACAGCTCAAAGCAGAATGTTTTTAGTATTTTCACTTGTTATTTCTGTGATCTTTGGCACTAGATTATTTTCTTTTATAATACACGTTTAATCCATGCATACTTAACCTTATAAAACTTGTTTTTTCCTCTCACTTAGAGGCCATCAAACTCCAAATGGTCAGGCAACTGGAGCCTCGGACAATGGCTCCCTTTTGCAAGGACCCTTTGATAAACCTCTGGGAGGAATCTGACTGCTGTTTTCTCCAAAACAGTGCCACCTGTCAGCAGAAATTAGCTAAGATTGGCCATCGTCCATATTCTAATGGCAGTTATATTTGCCTCTGCAGAGAGGGGAGATGATACGGCTAGGAGACAGAGAAATACTGGGTAGAAGAGGGCAGTTCCCTGGCAAAGGTCCCACCTTCAAGTCTGGAAACCTCTGGCCCTAACTGAGAACATGCATTCCTGTTTTCACACACAAAAGTTGCCTTTTGGCTCTCCACGCACCCCTCTCCTGTACTGATATAAACCTCAGACCTCAGGTTCCAGAAGCAGATGAAAAGGAGATGAACAGAAGAGCAGAAGAATGGCATAATGGTGTGGCAGAGAGAAGAGAAGGAGAGTCTGAACACCAAGAGGAGTTCGGCTGGGAGCGATTGGAGAGGAGATCAGCCACTGGACAGCTGAACTCCAGGAAGACCATCTTCCCATTCCATCTCCTTTCCAGCTCCCCATGCATCCTATCTCTGCCACTCAATAAAACCCCCACATTCACCATCTTCAAGTCCATGTGCAACCTGGTTCTTTCTGGATGCCGGACAAGAACCTGGGTTCCAAGAGGGCATTGAGCTGGTTAACACTTAAGCCATCTGTAGATTGCAAAGCTAAAAGAGTGCACTGTAACACACACTGTGCTCACTTGGGCTTTAGGAGTTGCAGGCACCCACCCTTATACACTGCTGTGGGGCCAGAGCCCCAAAGCACTCACCCAGGCTCATGCACCTGCCCATCTGCATGCTCCCCCTACTGTAAGGAGTTTGAGCAGCAGTGGAGGCTGCGGCCAAACTGACAAGCCACACCCTTGTCACATATCCTGCGAGGGGGGGTCAGGGAACTTTCCCATTTCACTGTCATCAAAATTTATTTGACCGTAATGCAAAAGTCTATTTCTGGGCTCTCTATTCTATTCCACTGGTCCATGTGTCTATCTTTATGGCAGTACTACATTACTTGGATTACTGTAACTTTGTAATATGTTTTGAAATCAGCAATTGTGAGAACTTCTTCTCTGCTCTTTTTCAATATTGTTTTGAATATTCAGGGTTCTTGATAGTTCTTATACATTTTAGAATGATTTTTCTGTTGCAAAATAAGTTACTGGTATTTTGATAGGGTTTGTATAGAATATGTACATCCCTTTGGATTGTACATATTTGACATCTTAATAAGTATCCCAATTCATGAAGCCAGAATGCCTTTCCATTTTTGTGTGTGTGTCTTTACTTTCTTTCAGCAAAATGTTCATGTTTTCAATGTAAAATCTTTCACCTCCTTGGTTAAGTTTATTTTATTCTCTCTGATATTATTGTTGATGAAATTGTTTTCCTAATTTCTTTTTTGATTTGTTCATTGTTAATATATGGAAATGCAGCTGACTTTGGAGACTTGAGTTTTTTCCTTCGACTTTGCTGAATTTGTTTATTAGTTCTAACAGATTTTTAATTTTTAGAGTGTGTGTGTATGTTATTTTTAAGGTTTTAAATGTATAGAATCATGTTATCTGCCATTATTTCTTCAAATAGCCTTTCTTTCCCTTTCATTTTCTCTCATAGGGCATATATTGATCCACATGATGATGTCCTATTGTCCCTTACATTTTGTTCATTCTTTTTTTCTTTTTCTTTCTCAGACTTGAAAATTTCAAATAATTTGTCTTCAAGTTCACTGATTATTTCTTTTACCCGTTTGAGTTACCTATTGAAACTCTTGAGAAAAAATTCAATTTAATGATTTCATATTTTAGCTCCAAAAATTTCCCTTTTTAAATTAAAAGGTTTCTCTTTGTTGATATTCTAAATGTGTTTATATATTGTTTTTCTTGTTTACTTTAGTTTTTGCCATGTTTTCCATGAGCTCCTTGGGCATATCTAAGACAGTTTCTTTAAAAATATTTGTGTAGTAAGTCCAATGCCTGTGTTTCTTTAGGGAAGGTTTCTGGACGTTTATTTCGTTTTTTAAAATTATGCATTTTGACTATTTCTTTGTATGCCTTGTGATCTTTTGTTGAAAATTGGACATTTGAACAATTAGTTACTTCTGTCAGTCTTTTCAGTCTGGCATGGAAGAGCATGTTTTGAGTGTTTTGATCAAGATTAAGGTCTTCTGAGGTATTTTTTGGTTATGTGTCTCATCTGGACCTTTGTGTGTGCTTTTCTTCCTCCAATTCCCTCTGTATGCTCAGCTGTTTTTGAATGCCTTAATTTCCCAATGAACCTCACCCAAACTCTTCTTGGACTTTAGATGTTCTATTATATTCTTCTGTCCATAACTTCTTGACCCAAGCCTTCATAGGTCTGCAGTATCCCTTAAGCTTTCATACGTCATGGTACCTACCACTGCTTTCTATGACTTCTGTCAGCTTGAAATCTGAGCTTTGTCACCATTCCCAGTGTGAGCTCTGAATCAGGTGAGACAAACCAGTCACTAAGTAGCCAACAGACAGGTTAGAATGTTGTAAATAGTTTCTATTCTGCTCCTTCCGGCTGAGGGAGGGAATGCACAATTGAGCTTTTGCCTGTGGACTGTGGTCTGCCACTCCAGGGCAAAGGTAAATAAAATGGATTAGAAATTTATACTGTTTGAAAGTAGCTTTTTCTTGATTGGGCATTTGGTTGCTTGCTGTGTATCTTTGACTGGTTTTCAAAACTCTACGGAGTTATTTGAGTCAGTCTCCAGTTGATTTTCAAATGTTTCTCTGAAAGAACAAGGGCATGCGGCTGCTGATTAACATTATTGCTCTGCTTCTTTTGATTTTATATAATGATTTTATAATTACAAGAACAACAAAGCTGTTTTCAGTTTGTTAATTGAGATGGTAGTTCAAGCAGTGTTATGCTGGATGGAATCAAGTTTTCCTACAGAATGACCCAGTAGAATGAGGGGCTCAGAACTAGAGACAGTCACAAAAATGCTGAGAGAGGAAGAGTCTGAAGAAATGTTTGGAAGTAATAATTGATGAAACAGTGCTAAAGCTAAGTTTTAGAGCATTAGATCATAATCTTTCTTAAGAATTACCTGAGGACCAAAATAGGCTAGGTAGCTATGCAAATATCAGACAAAATAGACTATATGTCAAAAATATTTACAAGAGACAAAGAAAGGCATTATATAATATAAAATTTTATGTTTGCATTCACATAATTATAATATTATAAGTATCATTTAAAAATAATATATGAAATATCATCAACAATATATAAGAGCTATAAGTATATATGCACCAAACAACAGAGCACCAAAATATGTGAAGCAATAATTGATGGAATTGAGGACAAAATAGACATTACTACAGCAATAGCTTGGGACTTCAATACCCCATTTTTAGTAATGGAAAGATTATCTACACAAATGATCAATAAAGAAAGAGTTATCTTTTTTTTTTTTTTTATTGCACATCACTCCTTTATTATACTGACATGGAAAAAGGATTTAGTACAGTTATGCTCAGATGAACACTGGACCCATGTGGCAGGGTCAAGCAACTAGAACATGATTCAGAAATCAGTGAAAGACACACTTGGACAGGACCAAGAGGCATTTCACTGCCATGAAACAAGGCAGGAAGGGATTCTAATACACACACCAGGAAGCACTCCTGCCCCTCAGAGGTCAAGGAGCTGATCCTACATTGGTATGAGGAATGGCTTATTTTCTGATGACCACATGTGGGACTATTTCAACCGCCACAAGAAACCCCAGGAGGGTTATTGTTTTGTATTATTTATATATACTATACTTTTTTAATAAAAGTAAATTAACACATAACGAAATTCAGGATTGATCCCAACCTAGAGCCAGATCCTCTGGGGTCAGGGAGGAAACAGTTGTCACATCACCACGCAGGTTACATTCGTCTTCCACTGGAATGACTAGAGCCCCCAGGCAGTGGGCAGTGGCCTGACTGCAGAAGAGCAGAGGACAGACTCTGCTCATGGGGACAGACAGGCTCTGTTGCTTCTCCTCACTGGTCATGACTTAGCATGGTTCCTCCCCAAAGTCCTTAGTAAACAAAGCACTCGCAAAAACCCAAGTCACTACTTTTAAACTCTTGGATAAGGGGAGCTTTTCCATAGCTTAGACTGAGAACCTGTGCTCCAGAACTGCTATTCTGACTAGATTGTATGAAGGGAGTGGGTGCAGGCGACAAAATGGCTAAATGAAAATGGGAGCCACTGGTCCCCATCTGCAGCTACAACTCAAGATGTCTACAGATGTGGTCAGTGTGACATGTGCAGGTGGGAGGGGCAGAGGGACAAGACAGGCAGGGAGGGTGCTCCTGGGGACAGTATCCTCCCCGCCGGCCTTCACTTCTTGGCCTTGCCCTGGGCAGCCACAGCTTCCATGGCTTTGCGCACCGTCTCTTCATCCCCCAGAAACTGCATGGGCTTGATAGGCTTCAAGTTCTTGTCCAATTCATAGACAATGGGAATACCAGTCGGCAGGTTCAGCTCCATGATAGCCTCTTCAGAGAGACCCTCCAGATGCTTGACAATGCCCCGGAGGCTGTTGCCATGGGCTGCAATCAGTACACGTTTCCCCTCCTTGATCTGGGGAACTATTTCTTCATTCCAGAAGGGCAGAGCTCTGGCAATAGTATCCTTCAGACTCTCACAGGAGGGTAGCTGATCTTCTGTGAGGTCTGCATACCTGCGATCCTTACTGATGTTGCTGTAGAAAGGATGGTCGGGCTCCATCGGAGGTGGTGGGACATCATAGGAGCGCCTCCAGATCTTCACCTGGGCCTCACCATGCTTTGCAGCAGTTTCTGCTTTATTGAGACCGGTTAGACCCCCATAGTGCCGCTCGTTGAGGCGCCAAGTCCTCACCACTGGCAGCCACATCTGATCAATGGCATCTAGCACTGTCCAGAGGGTCCGGATCGCTCTCTTCTGCACTGAGGTGAAGCAGATGTCAAACTCATAGCCAGCATCTCGTAGCGCCTGCCCGCCGCGCTTCGCCTCCTCGTGGCCCGCCGGGCTGAGGTCGGCGTCGTACCAGCCGCTGAAGCGGTTCTCCAGGTTCCATGCGCTCTCGCCGTGCCGGATCAGCACCAGTTTGTAGGCGGCCATGGCGGCGGGCTGGCAGAAAGAGTTATCTTGAACACCATCATAAACCAACTGGACCTAATAGAAATTTAGAGAATACTCCACCCAACAACAGCAGACTACACCTTCTTCTCAAATGCACACAGTATATTCCCCAAGATAGTCCGTATGTTAGGCTACAATATAAACCTCAATACATTTCAGAAGACTGAACTCATCAAAGTGTTTTCTGTGATCCCAATAGGATGAGCTAGACATCAGTAACAGGAACAAAAACTTAAAAAAATCACAAATTTATAATTTATATGCAAAAACATGTCCTCAGATATCAGAAAATGACTTCTAGGTCATCCAGACACAATATGAGCGCAGTGCAGAGGTCACTGAGCTGTGCCAGGAGCCATAATAATAGCTTCGGGAGAGTGAAGACAAGGCACTGATGGGAGGGTGTGTTTAGTAAATAGACTGGGTTTCATTTCATGGACACTTAGGCGTTCTCAAACAATTTTGTCACCTCCTTTCTTTTGTCATCTCTCTCTAGGACTTGGAGAACTTCATTGCCAACTTCGGGGATGCTGGGTTTGTCCTTGTGGCCTTTGGCTCCACATTGAACACCCATCAGTCCCAGGAAGACCTCAAGAAGATGCACAGTGCCTTTGCCCACCTCCCTCAAGGGGTGATATGGAAATGTCAGAGTTCTCATTGGCCCAAAGATGTTCATTTGGCCACAAATGTGAAAATCGTGGACTGGCTTCCTCAGAGTGACCTCCTGGGTAAGGACTGCTTAGGTCTGCTCTTCTCTTTCCATTGACCTGTCTTTGGTGCTCACCAGTGTTCTGACCTCTAGCTGAGCATTTGTACCAGCCTAGGTAGTAGCTACTCATAGGTAAAGGTAATGCTCAGAGGGCAGGAAAAGAACAGCTAACTGGAATTCTTTGGGAATCAGGCTGTACTTCAAAAATGGTGAAAACAGCCACTTTCTCTTTTTCTTTCTAACCCAAGCGAGGCCTGAAGTTTCCAACCAGAGGTGATATGTATGTGGTCATGTTGCCTTGACCCTACTACATTTGACACTGAACAGAGTCACCCCAACACAATCTAAGATAATATGTAAACTCCAAGAGTATATATCTGGGAGTATGTTGCCCCTGTTCTGTGGTCTTCTGACCACCTGTTTAGTAATGTGCCATTACACAAACACACATACACCTATATAAATACATCTTTTTTATCTACTAAGGATGCGAAGGACTCATACATTCACAACATTGATGCCAATATTGTTTGAAGGATGTGCCACAATATTAGTGCCAAGCTGAGTAATCACATAGCCAGGTATTGAGTCATTTGGTAACAGAGCTCCTTAAAGTTCAATAGGTTTTATTGTCCTTGTGATACTTTTTGGAGACCTCTCACTGACATCCTCAGTGACTGGATCAGAGATTCATAACTAAGTTTATGGCTCAAAGTCAGCTTGGTAAATTAAGATACATGTTTCTGTATATTTACTTTATAAGACATGGGACAATGAAAAATGTTTTCATTTTCAAAGGAAACAAGTATATTCGAATCCACATTTCTGTTTAGAAACATAGATTTAACTCTTCATTATCAAAAGTCACTAGCTTGCTCTAAATAAGGGTGGGACAGGCAGACAGGAACTAGAAATACGGAAGTAGAAGTGTACGGTTTATTATTCCTTGCTTTCACAGCATTCTTCAAATGGAGAAAACAGAAGGAACAGAGAGCAGGAAGTAAAGGGAGAGATGAGGTGAAGAGAGAAGGATGGCTGCATGGATGGAGAAATATGCCTTGCTTATCATTCTTCTCTGCAGCTTTCCCTGTATTCAGAGACTTAGATGGATTGGGGCTGAGGTGAGGAATCTCTACAGAAAGGGAGGCTTGAATCTTGTATCCTGGAATGTTCACACTTAAGTGTGTCCCAAGCAAAATCAGTGAATTCATTTTCTCAACAGACCTTGATTTCATTGGTGTTTCATCTGACTTTTCTGCTTTACCTGGTATTCCAGAATTTTTCATCCTGAAGTGTTCCACTCTCTTTCTTATTTGCCACAGCTCACCCCAGCATCCGTCTTTTTGTCACTCATGGTGGGCAGAACAGTGTAATGGAGGCCATCCGGCATGGTGTGCCCATGGTGGGATTACCAGTCAATGGAGACCAGCATGGAAACATGGTCCGAGTAGTAGCCAAAAATTATGGTATCTCCATCCGGTTGAATCAGGTCACAGCCGACACACTGACACTTACGATGAAACAAGTCATAGAAGACAAGAGGTATGTGGCTCTCCGAGCATGTGGTCACTAAGGCTGAATGAAGATAGAAAACAAAAGGGATACTCCGTATGTATTTTTCACAATAATAGCTGAAACTTCTGTGACATGGAATAACATGTGTGTGATGCTAACAGCCCACCTGTTTTCTCTAGTAAGTCTCTAGGAAGACTAATTTAGGTTAGATGCTGAGAATTACTTTCCTACCTTAAGGTTGTGATGGTGACAAATTATATACACAAGATCTCTTTGACTGATCTTATATTTGGAAGCCCCTCTAGTGGAATTCCAACTGAAGCAGGGGGTTTCTTTGTGTGTTTCCCCAATGTGCCTGCTCTTCTCACCTCTGGCTTCTTTGTCTGTGCTGCTCCTTAGAACACCCTTCCCTTCTCTTCACAGGACTGGCTGCTTCATGACATTTGGGTCTCTTCTCCAATGTTTCCTCCATAGACAGGGTTGTGTCTTTGACAATCCTAACTAGCCTCCTCTCCCACTCAGCCCAATCATAATAACTATTTCCTTCCTAATACTTTTCAAGATTTGTAATGACTCCATTTATTTATGTTTTTATTAATTGTCTGGCCCCCAAAACAAGAGAGTAGAGAGTCAGCTTCATAAGTACAGCAATGTGTCTCTCTTTTTTTCAACTATGTTCCCAGTGCTTACTGCAGAGCCTGCCACAAAAAGTTTCCATGAATTTCAGTTAAGTGAGGAAATAAAAGCGGCATAGTGACCTTCTTGGTTACTGCCCATCCAGCCAATGATCTTATAATCAAGAAGGACTGAATACCTTATTATGGTTTCAGAAACACAAACCCTGAATCAGGTACATATTCTCTCATATATGGTCATATGTATTTTTTCCTTTAGTATACCATAAGCATCCTAGGGATATGGACTAGTTCTTAGAGATTTAATCACTTTCCTACAGTTTAACACTTTTAGAATTAATCATTTGTTTTTGTATGTGGGTGTTTTTATTGAACTTTTCAAGAGGATTCAGTGAGACAGTGGCAAGGCCATGCCAACAAATTTTCTTTGCAGCCCAGCCTTGGTGCATGTGTTAGAAAAGTGTTTGTATGCTTGTGTGTGTGCTCATGCAATACAAAGTCTGTAAGACTTGTGAGGCTACGTCAGTAACACACCCTCTCTGTCTCTGCCAACAGGTACAAGTCGGCAGTGGTGGCAGCCAGTGTCATCCTGCACTCTCAGCCCCTGAGCCCCGCACAGCGGCTGGTGGGCTGGATCGACCACATCCTCCAGACTGGGGGAGCGGCGCACCTCAAGCCCTATGCCTTCCAGCAGCCATGGCATGAGCAGTACCTCATTGATATCTTTGTGTTTCTGCTGGGGCTCACTCTGGGCACTATGTGGCTTTGTGGGAAGCTGCTGGGTGTGGTGGCCAGGTGGCTGCGTGGGGCCAGGAAAGTGAAGAAGACATGAGGCTAGGTGTAGCCTTGGGTGAGGGGAGGGCATCCCTGGTCCTTTGAAGGTTCTCCCCACCCCAGCACACGCCACCCCTCTGTTCTCTCTTCAGCTCCACCTGCCAATGATCCTGCAACTTGCTTCTTTCTATTCTCTGCCTCTGTTTAGAAATCTTCATGCACCACTGAGGCTTCTTGACTTGCCCCTTGTGACTTGGAGCCCCCAGCTCAGATACAAATTTTCACCTGCCAGCCCTGCCTCCTCCTTTCTCCCTTTTCCTAGACACAGGACTCTGACAACTTCATCCTCCTCGTTTAGATGACTTCCCAGTTTCCAGTCCCCGTTTCTCCTTCTATCACTTTTCATAAAAAAACACAGGAAATATTTGACATATCTTCCATTTCAAATTCTTCCATTTTATGCATATATCTTGCCCTTCCTATAAGCTCTCCTCAAAGCTTGGGAAACCTGGTCTGCTCTCCTGCATTTAGGAAAGGAGAACCCCTGCCAAGACCTTTGCTCACTGCCTGAGACCCCTTCCTTAGAGAGCACCTCCTTTGCTGGTCAGACATGGAGCCTGCAGTTGGTCACAGATGATACTGCTTTATTTCAGTTTTTACAGTTTCCTTCTTAAGATTCCCGTCTTATAAATGGAGTACAGGGAACCTCAAGTAGTGAAGTGGAAATCCATGTGTAAGGCTTTGTGGCTTCAGGTACCAGTGGCTAAGGTAGTTTTAAAGACTTTGTTGATTTTAGAAAATTCCATCTTCCATCCCCTACATGGCAGTTAGTACCCTTCTATATGGTAAAACCTTAGAGATTACCTTAATCTGCTAGGAACAGAAGCAAGAAAAACTGTGGCATAAACACCCCCAGAGTTTTTGTTCATTTGTTTCATCTTTCTTGATAAAGCCCGAAGGTAGCCCATTCAGGGCTGTTGTGGTTGGTTGCTCCATCATGTCATCAATAGCCCATATCTTTTCTTTTTTATCTTCCTTAGTGTAACACCAAACTACCTCTCTGATAGCTGGTGTTCATGAAATATTTTACCTTCAAATGATTGTACCTTTTTATTTGCTTTAGAGTTCTGAAATAAAATGAAATTCCACTGTAATAAAACTGTCAAATGCATTGTGTCTGATGAGTTAAAAACACAGAGTAGAAAACAGGCATATGGAGAGGCCCTGGATGAACCATAGTTTTAGATTGTTTAATTCTAGAATTGTGAAACAGATCTTGAAACAATTCAGATCAAAAGATGAAACTGTTACAAATGCTCCTGCAGAAATAGAGAATGCCCCCCACCAAAAACTCTGCCAATTCCATGAAAGGATTTGCTTGTGAGTCTGCAGAGCTGAGTGCTGGATGTCTATCCATTTTGTGAGTTCTCATGACACAAGAGCCAGAAGCATGAAGCATGCAGAAGTACATTAGAGTGTGTGTATCTGTGTGCGTATAATACAAGGTTACATTGCTGTAATTCTTATGAAACCACATGAATTGATCGATGGCCATACTCCCATGAAGGGCAGACATGGATCCTTCCCTGTGTTTTCTGTTGAATCAACAGCCATGATTTCATTCCCCTCATGAACAACACAAGGTCTTAGGGATAAGCCTCCTGGCCAGTAACTCCCCTCCCACCCCAGCACATAGCCTTTCTCTAACACTTGGTAATTCATTGAGGTCAACTTTATGCCAGTTGTATAAACTTGCATCCCTAAAATCTGATCATAAGCAGCCAATGAGCCAGAATGATGCTTCTAATCTTGCTCTGTCCAAGCACCCTCCACAGGGCTGCAAGCATGGCTCTGACAACCTGGAAATCTGGTGTTATCCCTCACTGTTTAAAATCTTTGTTCCCATTGTGTGGAATATAAGGGCTCTATGATTTGGTCCTGTCTACCAATCTAGGCACACCTGGAGCAGTTCTCCTCCCACTCTTTTCCAAATGTTCACTACACCCCCTCAGAGCACATTTTGCTGTTTTTAACCTCTGGGCTTTGTCTATGCCCTTCCTTCTCTCAGAAATATCATCCTATTCTTGCTGGAATGAGAAACTTCTGCTTATCTGTCAATATCCGGTGTCATTGTGTTCACATTGGTAAGCCTGTGCCTGACCACTACACTCGAAATGGAGCTCACTGCATTCTCTTTTGAAGCATTTTTCTTACTATATCGCGATTATTTATTACAATATCTGTTTCCTATTTAGAAACCATAAAGACAGGGACTGGTTCCTATTTATCTTGTTATTATAGAACCTGGCATAGTGCCTGGAACAAATACTGCTAGGACAACTGGATAATATTTAGAAAAAAGGCAATATTTGATCCAGACTTCACACTATATCAAAAACTGAATTCCAATACACCAGATATCTAGGTACGAAAAATGATACCATGCTGAGTCTAAGAGAAAAAGTGAATTTTTCCATAGCCTGTGTATAGGAAAAGACTTTCTAAATAGGAATAAAAAGTCCTGATACAACAAGAGAAATGTAAATTAATTTGACATAAAAAACTTTGGCATGGCAAAAATCATGGTAAGAAGATTAGCGATCCAAATTAAAAAGTCGGAGAAACATAGCTGCAACATATATCTCACACATAGACCTGATATTTCTGATAAACTAAGAACTCTTAAAATTGAAGAAAGAATCTATGATACATATACATACTGAAATAATATTCAGCTTTAAACTACAATAAACAAAAGCAGAATAAGCTAATATGGAGCAAATTCCAATATAGCTAAGTAAAAAAGAGCAAAGAGTAAGAGTAACTATAGGATGTATCCTTTTTTTTTTCATAAGCAAAAGGGAAGTATGTGTATGGGGGATAATGAAAAAAATATATATCTATGTGCATTGCCTTGCGAAAACAGTGCAGAGGGAATAAACCAGAGTGTGATAGATTATCTATGAGGGTGGTGTTTGAATAGGGTGGAAGTATCCATGGGTTTATGTTTTTACGTAGTTTGGATTTTGGAAACGTTAATATTTTGCATACCAACTATATGTTTAAATAAACAAGGAGAGAAAAGCCAAGAACTGAAATACAAATGGAAACAAATGAAATCAATTTTTTCCAAATGAAAATGTAACTATACTGTACTGAAAAAAATTAGCATCATTACCTTTTAAACACAGTACTTTTACTATATACTGTATACAATCAATCAAAAGAAAAAAAAAGAACTCCAAATGAATCTTGTAGTCTATTGAGTAATTGTGTTATTCTCAGTTGGCAAATTAGTGTATCTGAACCTAATTTCTGTACGTTCTAGGATTGAGTAAATGCATCAATGACAGTGAGATTCAGATTTCTTATTTTGGAAAAAGGAATTAGAAATGTAAGAAAGGGGAAGATTAGAATAACCTCTGTAGTGTTGTATTGGAACTAGAGTTATCAGTATAAATTTATAATTTTACATAATACAAATATAAATATAGGTATAGGGAGAAATATAGGTATGTATTCTTTATACCCACATTTATTTATTTATGTTTCTTAGCTCTGTCTATGGAAGAGGAATTACAAACAATGGCACTTCATTAGCAATGAACACACCTAGGCAACATACCCTGTTTCTGAATATCACTCCTCACTAAAAGGTTTCCTTAAGAAATTGTAGGTTCTAAAATTGGGACAGGGAAAGTGCAAGATAAGCCTAGAGCATCATGTGCAAGAAAGAAATAAAAAGCTCCAAAATAATGGAGCTTCCACAGGAGCAACACTATGAACAATGACAGTAATAGGTTATATCTTACTGAATAAATAAGAATTCAAGAGACAATACTGATAATAAATAAATAGATTACATAGATAGATAGATAGGACTGAAGACAAATGTTAAAACAAAATGTGATATAAAACATAGAAGGGATGTTAGAGTTTAAAAAGCATTAATTTGTCACCATCATCTTGATAATTGATTCAGACAAGAATCCTAAAGGATGATAAAATGTGAGTGGAAGTTTGATAAGGAATAGGATGCTTATACAGCTTCAAATTAATTACTAATTATAGGTGGAAAATAGTAACTTTACGGTTGAGAATTTTGGTGGACATGACCTTAGCCAAATGATCAAATTCAGTATCGCGAATAATGGGACCATCTCAGGTCATGTGCCTCCTACTGTGATTCACTGAGATAGAGACGATGTACCTTTGTAGCATTTTCAGCAAAACTACACAACACAAAGTGTAATGAAAAATCATCAGACAAATCCAAACTGAGAACCATTCTACAAAATAAATGGCCTGTATACTTCAAAATGTCAGTGACATGAAAGACAAAGAAAGGCTGAGAAATCAGTCTTTACTGAAGGGATGAAATCTTCAGGATAATCAAATGCCCTGAATAATCCTGGATTAAATTTTGCACCAGAAAAATAATATTACCACATACCACATTGGATGTTATTGGGACAATTGGCTAAATTTGAATAAGGTCTATAGATAAGATAATGTTATTATATCCATGCTAAATGGTACCTTCGTCATGAAGATTGTTTGACTGGGAGGCTACAATATCTGAAATATAGTAATTGTCAACATGTATGCATGTAATGCCATGGCTTCAAAGAGTATAGCACAAAAATGCAGAGAACTACAAGAAAAAAATTGAATAATGTGAGGAGAGTTTTAAAAGCTTTCCAGTGAAAAATTTCTAACATTTATAAATGCAGTACTTGGGCTGAGCACGGTGGCTCATGCCTGTAATCTCAGCACTTTGGGAGGCCGAAGCTTGCAGATCACGAAGTCAGGAGATCGAGACCATCCTGGCTAACACGGTGAAACCCTGTCTCTACTAAAAAAAAACACAAAAAATTAACCAGGCGTGGTGGCGGGCGTCTGAAGTCCCAGCTACTCAGGAGGCTGAGGCAGGAGAATGGCGTGAACCCGGGAGGCGGAGGTTGCAGTGAGCCGAGACCGCGCCACTGCACTCCAGCCTGGGCGACAGAGTGAGACTCCGTCTCAAAAAAAAAAAAAAAAAAAGGCAGTACTTGGTGTCTCCCATCCAGCCTCAATGATTACCAACTCCTGGCTGATACAGTTTGACTCTGTGTCCCCACTCAAATCTCATGTTGCATTGTAATCCCCAATTTTGGAGAAGGGACCTGGTGGGAGGTGATTGAATCATGGGGGCTGATTTCACCCTTGCTATTCTCATGACAGTGAATGAGTTCACACGAGATCTGGTTGTTTGAAAGTGTGTAGCACTTTCCCCTTCACTCTTTCTCTCTCAATGCTCTAGCCCTGTGAGACATGCCTGCTTCCCCTTCACCTTCCACCATGATTGTAAGTTTCCTTAGCACCCCCAGCCATGCTTCCTGTAATAGCCTGTGGAACCATGAGTCAATTAAACTTCTTTTCTTTCTAAATCACCTGGTCTCAGGTAGTTCTTTATAGCAGTGTGAGAATGGACTACTACGTTGGCCAACTTTCTTTATACTTTCGGTGCCCCCACTCATTTTCCATTCCTTGTCACCCAAAGAATTTTGAAGCAAATTCCAGATATCATAGCATTCCATCTGTAAATATTTTAGAATGTATCTCTGAGAGTCTCTCTTTTTCCATACCACAGTAACATTATAACACATCCTTAAATCAACAGTAACCTCCTAATATCAAATACTCATTGTTCAGAACTCTCTGACAGGGATATGAGATTTTTAAGAGCTCAGTTGAATCACCCTGATACCCCATCCTTCATGTGTCCTTCCATGTTATTTATCACTAACACACCACATATTTGATTTATTTATTTTGTTATCATTTGACTCCCCCACAAGGATGTAAGTTCTGGGAGGCAGGTGTTTTGTCTTTGTTGTTCAATGCACTCCGTGCAGCAACCAAACAGTGCCTCACAGATGATTACCTATTAGTATGCTTGTTGAGTTAAAGAATAAGTTTAGGATGAGAAAACAAATTCTCTGTTTGCTAATGCATTATTGGAGGTCTAAAAATAATAAATGGGCTGGAGCCTTGTGATGCCTGGTAAAGACCTACCCCTGCCCTCTGCACCAGCTCCTCAGTGACCAATGGACATGGTTGTGTTGCAGAAATGTCTAAGGATGCAATACTTTAAATTCAGATTTTTTTTAAAAAAAGGCTTATAGACAGAAGATATGTAATAGTGCAAAGCAGAATTCAAGGGCCCACTTTATCGTGTAGGCATTGAAGGACTTTCTCTGTCATTTTGTTGTTTGTTTGTTTTTTAGATACAGGATCTCAGTATGTTGCTTAGGCTGGCCTCAAACTCCTGGGCTCCAGCCATCCTCATGCTTCAGCTTCCTGAGTAGCTGGGATGACAGGTGCATGCTATGGTGCCTGGCTCTGCCTGTTTGAGAATTGCACTGAAATCCTTTATTAAAGGCAGCATTATATTGAGGATGGGGAATGCAAAGATGATATTTGGGAGTAGTGTGCCCACCCCTTGCCAGGGCTGACATTTCAAGGGGGTAAAATTGTAAGCTGTCTTCAAATTGTCCCTGAGAAGACTGTGGAAAAAGCACCAATTCTATTTTATACTTATTCAGGATTATAATGTAAACTTTAGAGACTTATGCTTTCAATGAAGAAATGAAAATACAGGGGGGCTTAACCCGTTTGGACACTAGAATCATTTTATGGATATGATATCTTCTAAGGAGGCTGCCTGAGTAATAATCGTAGGCCATTTCCCCTTTGTAGATCATTATCTTTTGGGGATTGGCTTCCAGAGTTCTTGAGCTTGCGACACTAGCTAGAAATTTTATGCAGGTATCTGGGGAAATGAAGCATAGGGATGTCAGTATAAGGTTACAAAAGTTGTCAGAATCAAAATGGAGTTACCTGTGTTAAAACCCTGATCAATGGAGCCAGGGAAGGCGGTGAAGGGAGGTTCTCATACAGTATCCCTAATAACAAGAACTATTACATAAGACTGTAAAAACTACAACCTTGGTTAGGCCACTGCACCCTTACACAAAAGAATACTTCTGTGAGGATATCTGTCCAGCAACTGCCTATCCTACCTTGGACTGATGTCACCCTTGTTATTGATCCTTCTAGCCAAGGATAATTGTCTAAAAATGACCTGTGTAACCCTCTTCATTTTTCATTTAAAAAGCCTTATTGTCTTCCTTTATCTCCCTGAATATGCCCATGTGTATTCCCACTGGAATGACCATTTCTTTTAAAGAAGGTCTCCAAAAGGTTTCTTTTAGAGAGAGCGTCTCTCAATGTAAGCTATTTGGGTTTGACAAGGTCATCAGAATAAGAAAGGAAGTGTGGCACCATAAGGTCAAGGAAGGATCCATAAAAGGGAGATGGGTTCTCGTCACCTCAAGCTGCAGCTGTCATCCACGTGATTTCTTAGGGTCCCTAGTGTTCTTGGTTCATACTGATTTCCAGGAGGGGAGAGTGGTGCTTACATGGTTAGGGCAGGGTTCAGGGTTCAGTTCACCAATCCCCCCTTTCCGCTGCCGCTGGTTTGGGAGAGTGAGAATAGGGTATCTAACTGATCATGAATTGAGTAAGAAGGGGCAGAGGCTGAGAGGGAACAGACAGAAGAGAAGATAGACCGGCTCTCCTCTCCTACCTCTTCTCAAGCCTATAGACAGGGCCTTTGGTGCACAGGGTCCCTTAAGCGTGTGCAGGGCACACAGCCGAAGGGCTGGGTTCTGGGGCTTCTGCAGGAGTGTGCATGGCTGGGCAGCTGGGCTCTGCTCCTAGTGGGCTTCCTTCTCTTTGGGATTCTGCTCTCAGAGGCCGCCAAAATCCTGACAGCATCGACACTGGGTGAGTGCTTGGCGGGAAAATGCAGAGAGAAGCATGTTCCAGGCACCGCGCACGGGCACTGGCAGTTCTGTCAGAGGGTCATCCAGGTAGTTTTCCACGCTGGGCTGGTGTCTCGGGCTGGAAAAGGAAGAGAGAGGCTGGCAGGGGCCGTGGAGCCAAGAAGGGCCTCTAACCAAGGGTGGAAAAGACAGTTCTGGAGAAAACGGAAGTTTCCTTTCTTCTCTCCAGCTCTGGACGTGCGCTGCGTCGCGCAAGGCTGGAGCCAGCATTTAATTTCCCAGTCCAATACGTTCGCCCCGGGCCTCCTTCCTCAGTGCTGGATAGACGTTTCGTTGCTCATTCGTTTCTTCTAAGGGGGTGCACGGTAGCTGTCAATAGAAATTGTAGCAAGCATTTTCAGGCTCTTAAAGACCGAGGAAACGTGCTCCTGGGCGTGTCACAGCAAATTGGGGTTGTTTTCGTCCAAAGGAAATCCGGAGAACTGACTGGGGCGACGAGAGGACCCCTGGACAATTGGGTCTTTGGAAGCCCTTTTATCTTTCATTCAAGCTCCTGGAAAGGTTTTGAAGGATAAGTGGGGCAGTTAGTTTTGCATTTTGTGCCCCTATTTTTATTTCTTTTACTTTTACCCCCAAAGGAATAGAAGATAAAAGAGAAAATATATCAAGGGAAAGGAGGGAGCTCCCCAAGACCCTTCTTAAGCCCATCCTGAAAGGACGGTGGGCTCTCTCTTAGATCAGTTTAAGATCATTGAGAATATGGGATTCCTGGAGCTGGATGAAACCAAGGAGTTCATTTAATTCGGCCTTTCCCTTTTGTTTTCCTAAGGGGGATACTAAGGATTAAGGAAATGCAGGCACCGTTTGCAAGAGCGCACCCAGCTTTCCTAATGGCCCATGAGGAGTTGAATCAAGATTCCTTACTCCGAGTCAGGCCCGGTGGCTCACGCCTGTAATCCCAGCACTTTGGGAGGCCGAGGTGGCTGGATCACCTGTCAGAAGTTTGAGACTAGACTGACCAATATGGTGAAACCCTGTCTCTACTAAAAATACAAAAATTAGCCGGACGTGGTGGTGTATGCCTGTAGTCCCAGCTATTCGGGAGGCTGAGGCAGGAGAATCGATTGAACCCGGGAGGTGGAGGATGAAGTGAGCCGAGATTGTGCCACTGCACTCCAGCCTGAGTGACAGAGTGTCACTCCATCTCAAAGCAACAACAACAAAAGCAGTTTTAGAAAGCTGTGACTCAGTGTTAATCTTTTTTTGCGTGTTCTTTTTTCCTGATCATTAGGAGAAATTAAAAGCTCATCTCTTCAATTACACGTTTCCCTGCCTCAGACTTCAAGAGGGAGTTGATGTGGTTTGTGAGGTGCTAAAATCCCAGGGTTTGTCCTAGAATGCACTCTGGCTCGAGACCCACCATGAATGGATGCATGTGTGGTCACCCCTTCTCTCTGCTTCTTACATGGATAAAATGCAAGTAAGAGCAGGCAGTCTGAGGGGTAGGGGATTTTCACTTTATATATTCCTTATTACCTCAGACCACACAAGTGTGGGTGGTAAAAATAGTCACTCCCACAGATACACACTATTTCTCTAGCATCACAGCCTCCACTTCGAATCCAATGGCTATGGGACTTCAGCTCCCAAATAACACTTGCTTCTAATTTTTGGCTATTGCCATACCTTCTTTCCTGATCTGGCTTTCTCTGCTGCCAAGACTCTTAGATTCAAGAAAAACGCCCATGTTGAAGCATGGTTTAGGAGAAGACATATGTAAAATTAAATGATTCAAACTTAGAGCTGTTGAAACTTTAACTTACTCTGAGCCTTGAGAGGAATGTGAGTTACATAGCATGCAGTCAAGTAGCATGCAGCTACAATTTATGCTTCTCTGATTATAGATTAACCTCCTTCCTTATTCTTCTAATGATAATTAGGAAGACCAAAAGGTGCCAGAGATAAGACTCCCTCAGGTCCTAGCCCCTTCTTAAGCAGTAACAAAGCAATCTTCCTGGGGATGTAGCAATCTGTAAACAATCAAATCGCTGTAATGTATACACTGGCCTTGTATGGCAAATGTTGTAATACTGCTAAAACTTCTCTGTTCCTACCTTTTAAGTGAAATCTTAACTTCTCCATTTCAGAACACTGACCCCATTTGTTTGGAGTCAGTGTTTTCTGGGTGGTCATCCTCAAGTTTTGCACTTGAATAAACTCTATACCTAATCATGTTTTCTAAATGTCATTATGTAAGGTTGACACATTAGTGTGATGGAACTTGTACCTCTCCTGAGAATCAAACTTTTCTTTCCTTAGGATGCCAAGATTGTTCTAGAATGGGCGACGTCCTAGTCTCTCTTGCAACTGGGATTCCAGTTGCAAGAGAGACTAGGACGTCGCCCATTCTAGAACAATCCCACAATTTTCCTGAATGTCCTAATTTAACTTTGCACAAAATTCAGGCCCCAAATAAGAAACATCCTGCCAAATATTGAAAGTAATGGCAAAACCGCAATTACTTTTCCACCAACCTAATACATTTCAATCTCAAGGATTTTGGCTGTAAGTGTTGACTACGTATTTCTCCCTCCAATGGAAGTTTCTTGGACTCACCCTTTAGCTCCTATATTTCTATTTCCTAAAGTAACATAAAATTCCAAAGTGAAGGATCCCAGAAATAGCCCTGATTGGTTGTCCATCAAGAATCCTTCAACTCACATTCACAGCTCTGTACCATATTTTCCACCAATGCAGTTATTTCTTTTGGACACAGTATCTCCATAAATTCTCTGATTAGAATGCAACATGTATCTTGGAATAAGACATGCCTAATGTCTGAGCACAGAGAAGAAGCTCATCACACTGACATGGAGACCACGAGTCAGAGAAGAAATCTTTGGTGGAAGATTGCCACAGATCAGGGATTTGGGCAGTTGGAATATAGGTACCTGGGCTGGGGCTTACCTAAAGTGAAATGGAAGAACTGGTGAAGCTTATCTTCATGTGTTCACTATTCCACTTCTTGTTTCCTAGGCTGTTTTCTCCTGGCTTTCCCCCATACCTCCACAAACCCCTGTCATGTGGGCTGCACCCAGCAAAATCATAGGGGTGGAATTGCCTGAGGCCTTGAGGGCTCAATCCTAGCCCAGTGTGTCCAGGAGGTGGCACATGGAGTCAAAAGAGATTATTCTCTAGCTCTAAAATTTAATGTCTGCCTGCTGAGTTTTGGTCTTACTTGGAGCCTGTTACTTTTGTTGGGAAAGGGAGCATGGAAGGGTGCTCTTTCTCACTTTTGGAATAGGAATGTCTGTCTTATGCCGTATCACCATTGTATCTTAGCAGATGTTACCTTATTTTGATTTTACAGGTTCACAGATGAGACTCTGGATTTTGGACTACTGAGTTGATGCTGAAACCAGTTAAGACTTTGGAATTAGAGGGTTGGAATGAATGTATTTGTATGTGATAAGGACATGAGTTTTTGGAGGGCAGGGACAGAATGTTGTGGCTTGACTGTGATTTTCTTTTATCTGACCATCCCTGGATTTAGGTCTAGTAATCATCGGCTGATTGCCATATTGTTTTTATCAATGATCTAGTATAAAACAGGTTGATCCAACCAAATTCAGATTCCTTTAAAAAGATGGTTTTTAAAGACAATGTTTGAGATTTTTTTCGGACCTAAGAAGGGCCCCTCCCAGCTGTCTCTTTTCCCAGTTTCCTCTGGCAAGTTAGTCACCCTACAGTTTCACTTGTATCTCCAATGAATCTACCCATCGCCTATCAACTGCCTCTCACAGCTAAGTCCACCGTTTCTTTGTTTTTTTCTGTTTGAGTTCTCTTAGGCTGGAACCACTCCATAGTTTTTGTTGAAGATAGAGCCAATTCCTTTGCAAAGTCTATCAGTCAGGGTTCCTCATTAAAACAGAGCAGTAAGGTACCTTTTTTTTTCCAAGGAATTGGCATAAATGATTTTGGAATTGTAAGAGTTGGCAATCTGAAATCTGTGGAGCAGGCCAGCAGGCTGGAAACTCTTGGGTGGGAACTGATATTCCAGTCTTGAGGCAGAATATCTTCAAAGAAACTTATTGCAGATATTAATCACGTCTAAAAAATAACATCAGAGCAACACATAGATTAGGTTTTGATTTAATAACTAGGTACAATGGCATATGTCAAAAAACACAGTTTTATACAACTCTTCTATAGCATACTGGGAATATACTAACTCTTCCCCAGAGTGGAGGTCCTTGGGTGATGTTCACTCTTATTCTTGATATTCTGTAACATAAATACTGTGAAGTAATATATTAGATTTTAAGGAGATAAAGTGAGAAGAATACGATAGTATTCTACACACACAAATTCATAACAAAATACAAGGTAAATACTCAAAACATTTACAATCCTTTTGCAACTGATCATATGGTGATAGCTAGCATTTGTATTTCATATACCTTTGCCCTCAGCAAGTACCGCAATTGATTTTTTGCCTGATTGGGAAGGGGACCCAAATATTCATTCTTGAAGAGTTGGGGTTATTAGTTTTCCTTACTGAATTGGGTTATTGTAGATTTTTTGTTGACTTTAATAAAAGGGCATGGGCATAATTAGCGATGTGTTAACAGAGTTCCTTTATTCCAGGCTTACTCTTCTTTTTAATGACCTATAACAGTAAACCAAAGAAATGATTGCAGTTGTGACAAGTGCTACAAGGAAGATGAAAACATAGTATTCGCTACTCTTTTTCCAACTTTTATTTTATGTTCTGGGGTATATGTGCAGGTTTGTTACACAGGTAAATGTGTGCCATGGTGGTTTGCTGCACAGATCCTCCCATCACCTAGGTATTGAGCCCAGCATCCATTAGCTATTCTTCCTGATCCTCTCCCTCCTCTCCCCACACCCTCTGACAGGCCCCAGTGTGTGTTGTTCCCCTCCGTGTGTTCACGTGTTCTTATTATTCAGCTCCTATTTATAAGTGAGAACATGTAGTATTTGGTTTTCTGTTCCTGCATTAGTTTGCTGAGGATGGCTTCCAGCTCCATCCGTGTCCCTGCAAATCACATGATTTTGTTCTTTTTAAGGCTTACTCTTTACATCAATGTGTAGTAGCAACTCAATTTCCCTTAGTAATCAGGTCTTGCATGATAAATCCAGTCCAACATTTCAGTCTCCCTAAGCCTTTAGATACCTTCCTCTTCAGTGTCCCAAGGCAATTCTGGTATTTCAGCTTCATTTAGCGTAGGCCACCCTTTGTTTCATCTTTAACTCAACCAAACCCATCGAGCTGCAACTCTATATTGAGAATTTGTGCTTTGTGGGCCTGTATCAATAAATTCACCTTGAGTCAACTTTATGTTCCTTCTACCATTATTTCACACTATTAACTTACATTCTCACATGTATTCACCAGATTTCTGTCTGTATAAATTGAAAAAATACGCATTACTTTTGGAATGTAATATGTCTCCCATTGGTTCGCAATTTTAATCTCTTTCAAGCCTGTTGGGACTAGAGTCTTATTTATAGATATAGATATAGATATAGATATAGATAGATATAGATATAGATGATATAGTTCTACAAGCCAAGAGGTTTGGTGGAAGTAGGTTCTGAGGATAATCAGCAGTGTCTTCCAGTTAAAATACCTCAGAGGTGCTAGTACACTTTCCTTTGAAAAATCAGGATGAACCTTCTCAGACATGAATAGCAGGGTTGCTCCTACTGGCAAAGAAGATGCAGGAGAATTTAGAGGTTAAGTGTCCTCAGCTTCATCAGGATCTACCCTACAGGTTTCATTCCGATTTTCAGAATCTCATTCCTTCCTAATCAATTCCCTCAGTTTAGCAGAAGATACTTTGCCTGGTTGGGAATTCAATTTGCACTGTAATTCTGCCACTCTCAGGATGAGACTCCGGATTTGATTTTCTGAAACCTCAGGCTGATGACAATGGGAGATAAGTACGTTCCTCCCGGAAGACATAGAAGGTTTCAGATCATTTATGTGGAGCTTGAACTTGGAACTTCAAGCCCTGAGTTCATCATTTTTCTTTACTTTGTCTACCACAGTTACAAGCAGTCATCCTCATTACATTTATTAGTTTGACTAAAATATTTTAAGATATCATGATTACCCAGATTTGCCATTTATGAATATTTGATTAGGAATCCAGTAGTAATATTTTACAAATCTTTTTACCATATTACACCATAGACTATCATTGTCTTCTTTACCACTGGAAAGAGTACTTATGCCTTAAAATATAATCAATATTTTATATTGATTGTCAGAAACCCAATACCACAAACCCAGATCCAGTTTTTTGAACTGGTAAAACCCTTGGGATTACACCAGTTGCTAGCAGTAGAAACAAGCAAAGGCATTGCTTAAGTACTCCAGAGATTTTTTTCTTTTTACTTTATTTGACACAACCTGGAGGCAGACTATTGAGGGCTTGCACGGTGGCTCCATCATGCTGTCCGTTGTCCCAATTTTCCTGTTTCTTTTTTATCTTTTCTTAAATTATTGCACCAAACTTACTCTCCAGTAGGTGGCTTTCAAGAAATACTTCATATTTAAATGCCCATGCCCTCATATTTGCTTCTGCATTCACAGATGAAATTAAGTTTCTTCTTAAAAGTTTCAAATGCATGATATCTTGTGGGTTAAACCACTGAAAAGAAAACATTAGACATCTGAGGTTGCCCTGGAAGAACCACAGTTCTAATTGCTTAATTCTGGGACAATTTTTCAGACAATTCAGACAAAAGGATGAAATAGCTACTACGTATACTCCCTGCAGATATAGCAAAGGACCCAAGCCCTTGTCAAATCCGTGAAAGAACTTGCCTAGCAGTCTGCAGAGCTGGGTGCCTGGCATCTATTCCGTTTTGTGAGTTCTTATACTGCAAGGATGTTGCACACAGCCAGGATTATGTTATATACAGAGATGTGTGTGTGTGTGTGTGTGTGTGTGTGTGTCAGAGAGAGAGAGAGAAAGAGAGAGGTGTAAGGTCTGAATCACCGCTAATTATACCTGCCTGCTCCTGAAAGCAGGGCGTGCAGGAGTGGGAATGACAAGGGTAGGGTGGATGTCATAGATACACAATGAAAGAGAGCATAATATAGATATTTTCCTCCAAATAAGCCACTAGATTTCTTCTTATCTGGCAAAGTAACTGCTAGGGAACATGTGAAAAACATAAGTAAAAAGAAACAAAAAGAGAAAAGAAGAGAAGAAACCAAGGATGAAAACAGCAGAAATGACTTCCTCTGCAAATGCAGAGAAGGAGGGAGAACCTTGAATCACCTATAATTACTCCTGCCTGCTCCCAAGAGTTGTGGTTTTAAGTATCACCTGGCAATGAGGCACCCTAGCAGTAAGCTTTCTGGGGACTACAGAAAGACAGGAAGGTGCTGCCTAAAAGAAAGAAGATAATGTGCTGAATACTACCTTACAAAACATGGGAGACAAGTTTTGATGCTGTTCTAGAAACCAAACCATTGCCAGCAAAACTTCTGGCTGGCTTCTCTCCCAGTGCAAATGGCTTGAGCTTTCACAGTCACTGAGATTTCCTAGGCAACAGGAGTGTAAACTTGAGAAAAGGCAGAACCAGAGTAGAGATTGACAGTGAGCTGAGCCAATCAGGCTGTGAATCTGCAGCAGTGATCCCAGGTCCTCCAATTAATACTAAGAGAGTGGACCAGGTCCTCTGAGGAAGACAGGTAAGAGGGAGGAGGCTAAGGTGGCTTGGGAGGGACCAGTTTTCCTAGATGCAGGAGACAGCGTCCATAGTTTCAGTTCGAAGCAACTGGTGGCAAAAGGTTAGCATTTAAGGTAAATCAATGTTTTTATCTATTCTATGATTTAATGTTTTTTTTTTCTTGGTGTGTCTTAGCTGAGAAAAGAAGACAGTAGATGTTACTCTCTAAAAAGAAAATCTAAAAGTCTTTTGAGAGTTCTTGGACTAGAGAAGCCATCACTAGGCTGTCAGTGCAAAGAGGAAAGAGCTTGGTACTGGGAAAGATTTTTGTAATCTTTGCAAAAAAATGCTTAGATAAAAATGTACAAAAATAATTTCATTCAGTAAAGGGGAAGGAAGTAAACATTATTGAGCAGTCATTAGGTACTAGGTATTTGAGTGTGAAGGGTTTGGGTGAATTGCTCTAACGATCCTGATGACCACTGATAAACCTGAGTTTCAGGGAGGTTCAGCATTTCCAAGTCACAAAGCAATAAAACATTTCAACTTTCATTCAGACCTTGCTTTGTCTGATACTTAAACTTATGCTATTTCTGCTATACACTGACAACTGAGAATCAGAATAAAAATCAGAATGCTTATTAAAGTGTACGTACATGGCTTGTTCAAAATTATATCAAATAGTTGATTTGATTCATCAGAGACTTGAGCGGGTCCTTTACGTTCTCAGTAAAGGACAACACCAATGACCCAGGCAGTCATCTCTATTGCCTTCAGTCTGGGGAGTATTTAAACCATATTAAGTAGATGAAATTCTTTCCTGGTTTTTTTTTTTTTTTGACTTATTTTTTCCTCAAATCCTACAACCACAAAAATCTATTTTGTTATTGAAAGTTTTAAATATTGAGATTTGAATTTCAGGCATACATTTGTATTTATATTCTGATAAAAATTACCCAATAGCAATGACAATGATAAATTCTAATAGCAATATAATAGCCTCCTGCTAAGCCCTGATGATATGGTGATAGTAAACGCAAAGGATACAGCCCTTCCTCATAAGGAACTTATAGTCGGTCTAGCAGGGCAAGTACTTCGAGATCGAATTACATTGTCGTGCAATGTGAATGCTATTTGGACTTCACCCCATGATCATGGAAGGACGGGTGGGACTTCTCTGGGCCAACAGGAAAAAGAAGGTGTACCTGCAAGTGTGACTACATGTACGAAGGCACAGAGATACAGAATGCTATGGTGTGTTTGGGGAATGTGAGTGAGTAGAGATGCAGGATAGATTTTGAATGGATGGAGAATTACTATAAATGGCTGGAGACATAGGAAGGGCCAATGCATGAATTCAATGCTAAGAACTTTCATTTTACCTGTATGCAATGGGGAACTGTCAAAGGGTCTTAAACTAGATCGTGAAGTTCATGTTTTCATTTTCTAAAGATTGCTCAGTCTTCTGAAAGACAAAGTACAGAGGGCAAAGCTAGGGGCAGGAAACCAGCTAGGAGACATTTGCAATGGTGGAAATGAGAAGTGACCATGTCCTAGGCTGAGTCAGTATCCATGGCAATGGACATGAGGGAATGGAAATGCGGGATGTGTCAAGGTAGTGAAACTCTATAGGACTTAGCTGCTATTTGGATGTAAAGGGTGAGGAAGAGTCTAGGATAATGGTCAGTTAATGACCCAGGTAAATCGTATTGCTGTTTCCTGAAGCAAAGAGTAAGGAAGATAGGTAATGAATTTGGCTCTGGAACATTAAACTGAAAGTGTCTGTAGGTCATCCAAGTGCACATGTTTTGTGAGAAATCTGGCTCCAGAGAGTGCCTACATTGGAATAAAGATTTGGTAGTCATCATTGTATCAGGGGATATGACTGAGATTGCCATAAGATAGTGGGATAGTGAGAAGAGAAAAATAACTGAAGCCTGAGAAACAGCACTTAAGAAGCAGGTGAAGACAAGGAAGAAACAAAATAGGACAGATCCAAGAGGAAGGAGGAGAGACAGGGAGTTAGATTTATAGCCATTGACAGAAAGTGTGTTAAAAAGGAAGAATGACCAATAGTCAACTGGTTGGAGAAGTGAACTAAGGGCTAATGACTGTTGAAGTTGGCAATCACGTTAGCAATGACTTATTGAATAGTATATTTGTTGGAATGACAGAGTGAAGACCACACTGAAATGGACCACACTGAAATGGACTAAAATGGGCATGAGAAAGCAGAAAATCTGGAAATTCTTTCAAATAGTTTGACTTTGAGGGGTGATAGCTAGAGGGAGTCCAGGACTGAGGGACCACAGCGGATTCATGAACTAAAGGAAGGAGCTGCTGGAGAGGAGGAAAAGGGCATAACTGATGGCTGAGAATCTTAGAGGGGTAGGCCTCTGTGTTGCAGGTAGAGAGGGCATCCTTAGATGGGAGGAAGTTCAGCAATCTCTTGGAGGAAGGAGGATGAAGTCAGGATGCCCTTAGAGCGCTATACTTTTATAGATTTGGAGGAGGGTGATGTGAAATTGTTCATAACTGGTGGCTCCATTTTTTTCTGGGTCTTTCAAGGCAAGGTCTGGAGTGGCAAAAGTTTGGATTAGCCTCTGAGGAGACTGGAATAAGAACCTGACCAACATCATATAAAAGTAGAGTTGTGTGTTGCAGAAGGCCTAGCTGTGGTTAAAGAATAAATACAGTGACACCTGTCCATGCTGGCATGTGGGTTTATTCAGCCGCACTTCAGTCTGCCATTAAGTACATGGAACATGGGCAAATTGAACCAAGTTAGCTATTATTTTGAGATGGTGGGAGGTTGAAAAATGAGGGTCAAGAAGGAAGGCACTGGTACCAGATGGTCAGAAAGATGTGCAGAGTGTGTAAAATGGATAAGAAAGGAAGTGGATCCAGAAGGGAGAATGAGGTAGGTAATGGCTGGGGTGAAAATGTAGGGCCAAAAGTCTGGAGGTACCATAAGGTCAGAAGCAAATTGGAATAATGGAGCTGAACACTGCAGAGAAAATCCATCTTGAATTTTTAACTTTCAGTCTGGGCACCGTGGCTCATGTCTGTAATCTCAACATTTTGGAAGACCAAGGTGGGAGGATTGCTTGAGCTTAGGAGTTCAAGACCAGCCTGGGCAACATAGCAAGATCCTGTCTCTACTAAAAATAAGAAAAAATTAGTTGGGTATTGTGGTGTGCACCTGTAGTCCTAGCTACTTGGGAGGTTTCGGTGGGAGGATCACTTGTGCCCAGGAGATTGAGGCTGCAGTGAGCTATGATGACACCACTGCGCTCCAGCCTGGGCAACAGAGTGAGACCCTGTCTCAGAAAAAAAAAAAAAAAGAATTTTGGACTTTCAGAGGAGACCAGATTTGGTTGGGAGGGAATGCCGAGACAACAAACAGATGGAGTTGAGTTGGTAGAAATCAAGGAGCTCCAGGAACTTCATAGCTGCCTGTTGGATGGATTGTCTAGATGAGCTCTGGGTTTTCCCAGATTGATGACACCACTTGAAATGGAGAGTACATCTCTGAGGCAACATTCAGAGTGTCAGTGATTTATAAACTGACAGAACCAAAGAGAAACATAGGAAGTTTGTCCAGCTAGGCTGTGCTTCAAAGAAGGATGTGGATATAGGTCATGATGTGGAGGTGACAGGGTGCATCTTAAAATCTGTGAAGTTCCTTAATACTTAGAATTTGGGGTAAGAGGTGCTTTCATCTGAGAAGACTGCAAGAGGGGTAGGTTTCCTTATGCAAAATCAGATACCATCCAGGATAAAGACATTGTACCAGTCAGTGTCTTGGCAGGAAATTGATGGCACATTCAAAAGTAGTAACAGAAAAGAGTTTAATGAAGGACAATTCACAGAAGTGTGGGTAGGGATAAGGAATATAGAGAAAGCATAATGAGACACCCAGCAATGCCACAGTCAGAAGGGACGAGAAAGGTGTTACCCATAGCCTTAAAGGGGCAAAAGGAGCAGTGGTTTTCATATCTCAATCAAAGCATTTCTGTAGGGAGGGCTGCCTTTGGTGAAGGATATGGTCACTGAAAAACTGTGGCTTGGCAGAAAGGAAGCTGGGGAAATAAATACTCCAGCCTCTATCTCCTCCTCTCCTCTGATCTTCTACTGATGCCTCCCAGTGGTGGAATCCAGCTGGAAGCCAGCGAGCAAGGAAGTGTGGTTAACACAGTTTATGGAGGTCAACCTCTTGTAGCACAGGTGTGGGTGGGTAATGGATCAGGAGAAGCACACAGGCAAACAATATTCAGCTCAGCAGTGACGATTGCTGTTCAGAGGTTGATCAAGATGAGGAGGCTTATAATTGAATAAGGAATAGAGGAAAATCTGGGTGTCTGGATGGAAGGTGTGCTTGGTCCCAAGAGGGCCAACGTCTGCTGTAACTTGTGGAGGTAGTGGTGAGGTGCTCAAGAGCAAGGAGTGGGAGTGTTTAGCTCGTGGAATAACACTTTTGGCTTCAACCATTGCTTTAATCTCTGGATGAATGAAATAAGAATTTTCCTTGTAACATGTTGCTCTTTATTCTGATATCAGACAGCTTTGTATAAAGAAAACATATCAAGGTTCACAAGAGCAGTTTTCTATATTTCAGAAGTCAACAGAATGGCATTTGGGAGAAGATGGCATTACAAGACACTGAATTGTAGAAATGGCCACGTGTTGGCTTCTCACGGGATTCTCAATCCCATGAACACTTGTACAATTTATGATATTCTTTAGAGCAGATTATCTCCCACATTTTTAGCCATAATTCCATTGCCACTCAGCATCTTGTTTTTCCTGCAGTCTGAGAATAGTTTTAAAATTCTTGTATATTTTCTTGTGACCTGAAGTCAAATAGAATTAAAATTTCCCAAACTAAAAAGTGTAGTTTGAGAGAGCAGGACAGTTCTCTGTTGAGAGGTGGATGACAGCTCTTCTTACTTTCTTTGGAAGCTCTGCTTAGTGTGTGTCCCCTCTGCAGTTACCCCTCTAGCTTGGACAGGAGTTCTTCACACCGAGGGAGGAGCAGGCAAATGCTCTTCAGTAACAAACAGCATCAGTCCTTCTTACTTAGTGTGCTTTGGACTCAATATTGCTAATAAGCTTGACCCAGTTTTTATAAATGAGTGCCCTGTGGTGACCACAGGGGTTTCCTGTTTAAAAAATGAACATTTTCTGAGATGTTGTGGATAATTTACAAAAGGCTGCTGGGGGACTGGCAGATGCAACAGGCCCTGCTCAGAATCTTGGTTTTGCTACCAATGTGTGAACTGAGACAACCTCCAAATCTCTCTGTACCTCAGTTTCCTTATTTTGTAAAAAGTGGATATAGCTATGTCTGTAACCCATAAGAATTGTTATCAAGACTTATTTTATACCAGACAAATTTTCTGCTCTAAACAAACTGACTTTGAAAAACTTGCAAAACACAGGCCACCCTTTTAGCAGAGAACATGGGACAGAGTAAGTGTGCAGTAAATGTTTCCTATTACTGTTGTTCTTATCTTTTGCATAGTCCCGGAGGTCAGCAAAGTGTTTCTATATAAGGCCAGAGAGTAGGAAATTTAGGTTTCATGGGCCAGAAGGTCTATGATGCAACTATTCAACTTTTGAGTTGTAATGTGAAAGCCGCCACAGACCATATAGAAATACACATATGTGGTTGTTTTCCAGTAAAATGTTATTTACAAAACCAGGTGGAGGGCCAAATTTGGTCCATTTGGTGTGGTCTGATGTCCCAGGCCTAGATTATTTTAGGTTATGTTTGCCTGCACTGAGGGCATCCTTCATAACTGCCCATGGAAAAGTGAGCCTTATTTGCTTTGGGTGAACAGAGGTGAAAAGGGAAAAATCATCAATGTGTTGACATCTGCCCTTAGGGCTTTCCTTAGTCTCCTGCATCAGAGTGATCCGGTTGCTCCATATGTTTAGAAAGCTTCATGCTCCACATAGTTTTGTGAAATAAGCTGATTTAGACATGCTCACACTCTTACTTTTTGGAATAACAATATTTCTTTTGCCAACTGAGGCAGAAACTGTAAGTTGCCTACTCAGTAGCCACTGTCTTCTTTTTTATAAACAGAACCTTAGGGGTGGCAAATTATTCAGCCCAAAATCAAGTTTCCCAGACTCCTTTGGAGTGGCTGATAAGATTTACATAGAAGGAATTGGGTGAATCTTCTGGGAACCACTTCAGAAAGAGCTGATTTCGCTGGGAAGAGCATCCTTCCTGCCTTTTGCCCTTTTTCTTTTCTTTTGCTTGGAGTGTGGAGATAATAGCTGGAGGTGCTATGGCTATTATGTAGGAATATTATGTACCTTTAGGCAACTTTGAGTGTAAAAACTATGATAGGGTAGAAAGATAGTAGAGTCTGGAAACATTGATGACTACTTGAAGCACTTCCAGTCTTCTTTTACATGAGAGTAAAGTAAATCTCTATCATTTTCAGAGATATGACCTGTTTCTATTATGAGTCGCTGGACACAATTTATAACTGACACACTGATTTACGCTGATGTTGGCACTATGACATTGGATTTCTATCCCTTAACACTTTTTGGTTTTCTGGAAGTATCAGTTAAGAACAACTAGGATACAAATAATTGACTAGATTTCTAAGTGGCCATAAAATAAACATTAAAATAGACAAATGACTCCAAAAGAAGCATTCATTCTAAGGGACTGCAAGATAGTTACTAAGTGATTTTCGTGACTAATGGCTGCAAAAGGGCAAATGTCCACCAGAGCTGCGTCTTTACTTGCATCTAAAAGGGTGATAGAAGATGTACCAGTTGGGCTTTGTCCTTGCAGTGGGTTTGAAACAATTGTCTGAGGTCATGACTTCATGGCAAAAATGGAATATTTGAAACCTACCTGGTTGGTCTTAAGCGCATAAACACTGAAACCAACAAAAGTTTTACTTTTCTTTTGTCTTGGTTTTATTTATTTATTTCTCTATATTGCAATTCAGCTAACTCTTTGCTTACCTTTGCATAGTTAGGTAGCTTCTTACTCTGTTTCTTTGAGATGTTGCATCGAGCAGGTTGACCTAACTCAGAATACATTGTAAGTTATTTCTTGGTAAAAACCCCAGAGACCCAAGGCAGAGCAAAGGGAAAAAAAGCAAGATGGAGAAGACAGCAAGGAGAGAGCTATTAGGAGAGTGCATGCCCCCTGACATTCCCAGTGGATGCTTATTATGACAAGGACCCTGCAATCTTGGGGCCTCTGTATTTTATTAAACCTTGTTTTTCTTTTCTTTTCTTTTCTTTTTTTACTACATTGTGTCAGTTACGTGGGTCCTTGAATATTATGCTAAGCTGTTTATTTTGCTGTCTTTCATAGTCAAAAGTGCTGGAGAGGCTGTTACTTGACAAAATTCTACTGAGAGAAGAGGTTATAATAGAGTGACTTTCTCTCTCCTCGTGAGTCTCAGGGGTAGTTGAGTCTCTTCTCACACTGGATTGCTAGTTGTTTCACCCAGCTAAAGGTCAATATTTAGGGTCAGCCCAAACATTGCAGGAATAAGCTTTTTGCCGTCTGTATCAGTTAGGAATATTTTTGACGCAAGTGACTGAAGACCTGACCAACAACAGATTAAACAGATAATACAAAGAGATTATGTTTCTTACAAGACAAGAGTGTGAAGTCAAGAAGTTGCCAACATTAGTTCAGCAGCTCGATGACGTCAGGGCTCTAAATTGATATGGATATGATTCCCTTGGCCCTTCCCTCATGATTGCATAGAGGCTGGCATAGCTCCAGACATCACATCCTCACTCAAGGCACAAGGAAGGCAAAAGAGATGAGAGAGATATTCCAGAGCTCTCAGCACTTTCCTTTGGGTCCCTTTGGCTAGAACTGGTTCCTGTGCCTACCCAGTAGAAAGTGGAATAGGGCAGAGAAAAAGGGAAATAGAATGACTTTGTCTCAACCAGGTGGCAGTGTCTAAAAAATTAGCTGTAATTCAAATTTAATCAAGTTAAAACTACTTCTAGGAATGTAAACTTCCAAGGTTTGGAAGCTTGGCTGTCTCATCCGTTCCTCTTGTATGGCACATAATAGGTGTTTAATAAACATGCATTAATGCAGAACCAAGACTAGAGTGGGGCAAGGTAGGTGTTTAGGGTGCACTATTTAAGGAGACAATCATTCTCAGGCTTGGGCAAGTGTATGGTTGACATTTGCACGATTCTGAGACTGTGTGCCTCTTTAAACATTGTGCCTTTCTCTTACTTAGCCCTAGCCCCAACCCTGGTTCAGTGAATAAAGTGAAATATGAATATGTATGAAGTAAACACTTTATCACAATGATATTTATAAAATATTATTTTTAAAATGTACCATATCACAAACATTAAAATAAGGACTGAATTCACATCTCAAAGCTCAATAGAAAGAAGTAAAGACTATGGTTTAGCATAAATGGGCTCTACACAAACCTGCCTATTGAGAGTGGCTGCAACATGCATTTTAAGCATTTCGAGAAAATGTATTCTGATACAGAGAAAATGTGGTAAGATGCCAGACTTCAGTGACATCTTATTTCCACAGTATGCTATGTCACTTAAGTGTAGATGAAATGCCGTCATACTTTATGTGGTATGTGGAAGTTGACAATCCAAACAAAAACCAGATGTTTCATATATTCATACATTTTAGAAAAAGTTTTTAAAATAAATTGTGGGAAAATAGTAAATGGTATAAAAGATAATCAGTGCAGAAGTTTTGAGTTTGATTTAAAAACCCTCACACATCATTTTAATTAAAACAAACAGAAAAAATAGCTGCTGCAAGAGGAAGAGGCTAAGTAAAATTTTTCTTCTTAACCAGAAGGTATTTACACTGAGCCTTAAGGATTTGAAAACCCAAGCAAGGACCTAAGATGGGAGAAGGGGTCATGTTTAGGGACTGTGAGTGGCCCAGATTTGCTCTGCACTCCCGTCCTCACTCTCTGCTGGTATGAAATCTAGCAGCACTCCAAAGCATTCTTTTCCCTGAAGCTTTTCCTTTCCTGCATCTCTTACTTCATGGACCTTCTCTGAGTCCCCAAAGCAATTTATCAGTTTTAAGCAACATCATGGTGTAACTGTTGAATGCAGTGACTTAGAACTGTTTTCAAGGCCGGGTGTGGTGGCTCATGCCTGTAATCCCAGCATTGTGAGGCCAAGGTGGGTGGATCATGAGGTCAGGAGTTCGAGACCAGCCTGGCCAACATGGTGAAACCCCATCTCTACTAAAAATACAAAAATCAGCTGGGTGTGGTGGCAGGTGCCTGTATTCCTAGCTACTCGGGAGGCTGAGGCAGGAGGATTGCTTGAACCCGGGAGGCGGAGATTGCAAGGTTGCAGTGAGCTGAGAACGCACCACTGTACTCCAGCCTGGGCAACAGAGCGAGACTCTGTTTCAGAAAAAAAAAAAAAAAAAAAGGAACTGTTTTCAACCCTGGCTCTGCTACTCCCTGGTAGCGCATTCTCAGACAAGTAACCTGGGTTCTTCAGGGTACTTCAGGTCTCTGCTGACTTCCTGTAATAGGGCAGTAGTATTTGATAGAATCCACCACATGAGGCAATGTGTGGATATATGTAAAGTCCTTAGACAAGGACTTGGCCCCCAGCATAGTTACAACTGTATTTACTACCTCTTCTCTTCATGCCTTTATCTTGCCCTGTGTTGTGTTATAATAAGGCCTTACTCCTCTTACTAGAGGGTGACCTTGTATTTCCTGTAGCTTATGTTCTCAAACTTAGGGATACATGAAAACCAACTAAAAACAATAAAGTGCCCAGCCGCAGCATCTACACCAAGAGAGTCTAATTTACTGTGCTTGGTGAGTGCTGTGGGCATCTTTGTTTTTCAACAGCACCCACGGTGGCCCCAGGTCTTTCTCTATATCAGGGCTTCTCAACTTCAGCACTGCGGACATCTCTGACTGGTAATTCTTTGTTGCCAGGGGCCATCTTGTGTATCTTGTGCAGAATGTGTAGTAGCATCCCTGGCATCTACCCATTAGATGCCAATAACACTCTACCCTACTTCCATTGCAACAACCAAAAATGTCTCACAGGAGGCATTATCAAATGTCTCCTGGGAGTGGGGGGGATTGTACCCAGTTGAGAAGCACTTCTCTATAATTATCACCTGAAGAGTTAGCACAGTGCCTTGCATAGCTAGTGGTACTAAGGGCACATTCAGTTGATTCAAACTCAAATGGGCTCCGTGAAGTAACTCTCACGATGTCAACAACACTGACACACACTCTTATCTGAGGCTTCTGTGTACTGCAGAAGCCACGTATTCAAACTGTCAGAGTCTTCAATTTCAGTCTCTTCGGGAGGACATCACTATTTATTCACTTCCTAGCCACCTGCTAGGCTATACTCAACACCTAGTGCTATGGTTTGAATGTTTGAAATTCATGTTGAAACTGAATCCACAATACAATAGTATTAAGTGGTGTGGTCTTCAGGAGTTGGTTAGGTCACAAGGACTCATCCCTCCTGAATGAAATTAAGGTGTTAATAAAAGTCGCTTTGCAAATTATTGAGCCCTTTTTTGCCCTTCCGTCTCTTCTGCCATGTGAAGACACAGCATTTATCCCCTCTGGAGGATCCATAGTTCAAGGTACCATCTTAAAGGCAGAGAGAATAGTCCTTGCCAGGCACCAAATCAGCTGATACCTTGATCTTGAACTTCCCATCCTCCAAAACAATGAGAAATAAATTTCTCTTGTTTATAAATTACCCCATCTATGGTATTTTGTTCTAGCAGCACAACTGTACTAAGACCTCTGGAATGCAATATTTATTTTAGAAGGGCATTTTCCAAGGGGAAACTTATTGAGGAACTATGGGTTTTTGCCATCTACCGTGTAGTAATAGCTAGTTTATTGAATGGACTAAAGCCAGTGCAGATGGTTTAATTTTTTCCATTAATTGCCTTCAGACATGGTCTGTTGTATATCTCTTCTCATACCTGGATGACATTTCAAGTATTGAAAGGTCCACCAAGTCTTAATCAAAATTTCAATCTTATACCCAGTTTCCAAGTACAGAGATAAAGAGCAAAAGCCACATCAAGTTCCCCATCCCTATGGGGGACTGGTCTCAGTGCTCAGGATCAAGCCCGAGCTAGAAGAAATAGGGAATGTTTTGTCTTGGATGAGAATTTAAAAGAAGGCAAATGTTTTCCACCTTCTCGGAACTAGCTTGATGCCCTACAAGCCTCATCAACAGCTGCCTACTGTATACCTTTCTCCTTTCTTCTCTCCCCATAGTAAAATGTTTTCAAAGCACATGGAATCATTATAGCAACCCCAGGTTCCTTGCTATTGAAAATAGCTAATGTAATGGCACAGGTATCTAAGAATTACAGAAATGCCTAAAAATGTTAAAAATCATGACATGGTCTGGCTATGGGGAAAATGGGCTTAACAGCATCAAGAAGTGGGACAGAGGCTCGGAACAATTGGACTGCAGACGGCTGCTGTTGTCACAAGGCTGGACCTGCAGGACTTCCTCAACAGGACAGCTTCCTCACAGTACGTGCTGTCTCAAGCAGTGGGGTGCAAAGGAAGACTGTCCAGGCAAAATCTGGTCCAGCCATCGCGACTGCACATCCCTGCCAGCGGGGAAGCCTCCTTTCCCCTCCTCAAGCACATCTCGCCTCTGTCCTCTACACCACATTTGCTGTCCCTTTCTATTTACCTGATTCTGTCCTTCCCTCTCCACTTTAACGCAGGTTAATCCTGCTCTTCTCTTAAGTTCATTCGAGCTGACTAAACCTGCTTCTGTTCCCTTTCAAGGAACGGTCTTTTCCCTGAAAAAGGAAAACCAGGAATGTACGGTCAGAGAAGTCAAAGGAGGGAGGGTTTCTTGAGGGTGAGGTGAGAAGTTTCCATTGGATTTTGCAACAAAGAGGATGTAAAACTTTGGTGCCTTATAGTGTCTGGATCAACGATCTCTAGGGTTGCCTCTTTAGCAATAAGATCCCCTTCTGTGTTTGCAGGTAGTTGGCTGCAGATGGAGAGGAACAGAGAAAGTAAGAGAGATGTAATTCAGCTTACTGCCACCAGGGAGCACCAAAGACAAGTCAATAGATGCAGGCTAGGGCTAGAGCAGTTCCCTCTTCCAAGGGTCCACTTAAATCTGTCTCTGAACCTTACGGAGGGAACCATGAAGATACAGACCCCATGCATTTACAGCTTTCCACATCCTTCCTACAATAATTCGCAAAATCCAGGCAGGCAGAGAGTTTGGCGTGGCAGTTGGTTGTGCACCGGGAGGACAGTGGAATGAGACAGCCTTAATGGGACCATTGCTACCGTAGCTACACTCTGCCTCTGCCCCAAATCTCCAGGCTTCTGTGAATATCCTCCCTTGCTGCCAGCCACTGGAGGGTGAGAGTGGAGAGCGCAAGCAACAGCTCTGGATGCCAGCCCCGAGTCCGCCCTCTCCCTCAAACTGCACGTTCTGCCACTGGCCATCTCCTATCTCTTCTTCTCTCTCCGTCCACACGGTCCAGGCAGCATAGCTGGGAACAACAGTCTCCTATTGGCTAGTCTGTCCCGCCTTCCTATCCATTCTTCTCACTTTACAATGCAAACGGCCTTTCCCGTTTTTTTTTTGTTTTTGTTTTTGTTGTTTTTTTTTTTTTTTTTTGAGACGGTGTCTAGCTCAGCCGCCCAGGCTGGAGTGCAGTGGCGCTATCTTGGCTCACTGTAACCACTGTCTCCTGGGATCAAGCGATTCTCCTGCCTCAGCCTCCCGAGTAGCTGGGATTACAGGCAACCGCCATCATGCCCGGCTAATTTTTGTATATTGGTAGAGACGGAGTTTCACCATGTTGGCCAGGCTGGTCTTGAATTCCTGACCTCAGGTGATCCGCCCGTCTCTGCCTCCCAAAGTGCTAGGATTACAGGCGTAAGCCACCGCGCCCGGCCAGAAGACTTTGTGGTCTCCTGTTTTTTAAGAAGACTTTTTCCCTTTTTAAGAAGACTTTTTCCCTTTTTAAGAAGACTTAAGAAGACTTTTTCCTTTTTTAAGAAGAATTTTTCCCTTTTTAAGAAGACTTTGCGGTCTCCTGTTGCTCTCAGGACAAAATCCAAATCCCACCCTGCACCCCAGGCTCTTTGGGATCTGATGGCTGCCCGACTGGTCAGTTTCATCTTTACCCACAATTCCCCTTTCCCTACTTCCTCCGAATCTCCACTACTGTTCATCTCCCCCTGCCACCCATACCTCTGTTCTCCAACCATACTGAAATACTTGTACTTTCCTAATTATATTGTTTTCTCTCTCACCTTGGTCTAAGTAGTTGGTACACCTGCTATCTAAAATATCCTTCTATCCCCACGTCCCCAGCCTCGATAACTACCACCTTCCTTTAGGATGAAAGTTCAGACATCACCTCCTCTGAGAGGTCCTCAGAAAGCCCCACTTCCAGGCCAGGTAAGCCTCCCGTCCTCTTGTGATTGCATCCCCTGCTCAGCCCCCAGGCTGTAAGCGTTGTCTTGGTCCCACTTTCATCCTACCCCTAGCACAGTGCGTGGCGCTTCCTGAGCTCTTAGCAGACCTGTGTGGAAGGCAGAGACTGAATCGCATGCCTGGCGGGGGGAATGTGCAGACGCCTGAGAACACGTGGTGGCGCTGCGGCCAAGTGCGTCGGGAGCGCAGCCTCTTCGCCTTGCACAGGGATGCGCTCCGTTGTCACCACACCGGATCTTTAAGGTTCAGACAGAGTCTTCTACAGGCAGAGACACTTTGTGCACTGCTGTGAAGTCGGTGACATATGTTTGGGGACTGACTCTTGCCCTGGTGCCTGGCGCCTTTATTGAAACTTCAAAGTTGAGCATCTCCCTTATTCACTTGAGATCCTGTGCAATCCTGCCTTCCTTAAAAGCCCCGGTGCTTAATAAACTTTATGTTTTCCCTTCTGCTTAAATACAGGAGATCAGGATTCAAACTATTGAAGACTCTAGGCTATTCAAGGGCTTGCTCCTCTGAGTAATTCCTCACACTCCCACACTCTATTCCAGCATAGTGCCTCGAAAAGAGTACACAATACAGTTAGCTAGTGGTCGGTGAACTGGGTGATTCGATGATTAAAAAGGATGCTTACTATGGGCATTTCAAGTTTCATGGTAGGCTAGCAGGAGAGAATGGACTTTTTTCCTCTTGAATTTATTAAATTAGACTCCAGAAATAAACTGCCCACATCATCGCTGGGTAGGGTCAGCCTCAAGAGGTGGGACAGCCTGAGGTACTGGGCTGGCAGTTTCTTGCCTTCCTGGACTCGATCCCACTTTCCTATGAGAAAGCACCATCAAACTGTGCTTTGAGATTCTTATATATTATTTCACAAACCACAAACATGATGAAGCAGAAAGAGCCCTTAGGAATCAGAAGCCCTCTGTTTTGGTCTTGGCCAGGACTTTTGAGCAAGTCACTTTGCCAACCCAAGCCTTAGTTTCCAAGTTTGCAAAATGAGGTTGCACTAGAGGATCTTCAAGGGTCATACAGTTCTAACAGCGTGTGGATTACTGTGAGTCATGTTTCCATGCGACTTGGGCAAGTTACCTGATTTCTCTGCATCCTAATTTCTTTATCTGTGAAATACCAATAATAGTAGTAACTAGCTCATAGGCTTGTTTTTCTTTTTTAACCTTTGCTAATTTACCAAGATGACTACATGCCCAGCACACTTAAAATTTTTTTTTAATTGACAGATAAAGTTGTATGTATTTATCTTGTATAACATGATGTTTTGAAGTATGTATAATTGTGGAATGACTAAATCTAGCTAGCAACATCTGTGCATGGGTTTTATTTTATTGAGATGAACACACATAACATAAATTAGCAATTTTAAAGTGTATATTACATTCACAATGTTGATAAACCAAACATTTTTATTACCCCTGAAGGAAACTTTACATTCATTAAGCAGTCACTCCCCACTGGCCCTCCCACCCCAGCCCCTTGCAACCACTAATTTGCTTTCTGTCTCTATGAATTTGCCTATTCTGAATATTTCACATAAATGAAATCGTACAATGTGTGACATTTTGTGTCTGGCTTCTTGTACTTAGCATAACATGGCCAAGGTTTGTCCACATTGTGGTATCTATCAGTACTGTGTTCCTTTTTATGGCTGAAGAATGTTTCACTGTATGGCTATACCACAATTTGCTTATCCATTTATCCATGGGTGGACATTTGGTTTGTTTCTACCTTTTGGCTGTTGTGAATAATGCTGCTATAAACATGGGTATATGTGCATTTGTTTGAGTTCCTGTTTTCAGTTCAACTCAAGGGGTTTTTGTGGGAACTGGACACATGCTTACTACCTAGTGGGGGCACGACTGATGCCTTTAATATTATTCTGAAGGTGTGCAAAGAGGGTCTCACTGGGGATCTGTCCCAGATCCAGGAGCCAGATCTCACTTTCTCTCCATGACTGGTTTTTAGTCTCTGTTTCTCTTCATTCTCACTTACTGTCATGGATGGCAGGGAAAAACCAGAGCAAAATGAATAAGGTGGACAAGGTAGGGGAGATGTCATGGGAAATGGGAATGGGAGGTGAGTGACTGGGGATAGCCATTGGGCAAGTATCATGAAGCAAGGTCAAGGGTCAGGAAAGAAGATGGTGATCCTGGGAAGGATCAAGACTCTGAGGTGGGTTTAGAGAATGAGAAGGGCATGTCGTTGACACCAGTTCCTTCTTCCATAGGGGTTGGGGTGGAGATGGGGCGCATGCCACTAGCAGAATATGGTCAGGGCAAGAGAATGGCTCAGGCAAGGATGAGTAAGACAGCAGGACATGGCTAGATGAGTGAATTGGTGGTCTTGTCTGTGACTCAGGATTCTGGCTGTTAATGAGGGGACCGTTAGTGCTGAAGCTGGGAACGAGCTCTGGGAATTGTCAGCTTGAGGTCAGGTAACAAAATAGTAATAAGCAAACGCCAGTTATTAGAAAGCTAAAGCTGCCAGGAAGGGCACAGTCTTGGCTGCAGGTGTCCCTGTTGGATGAGAATTGGAACATGCTCCTTGTGTGTGCCTGGCAAGAAAGGAGATGGAAGTCTCTAAGCGCAGGGTGTGCCACCGTCTGGAGTTCCAGGGAACCTCTGCTTAGGTGCCAGTGGAAGCAGAGGAAGACTGTGTAGCTTTAGACAGAGCAAGTTTTTCCTAATGTGGAGTAAAGAGCTGGGACGTAGACAGGTCTCCTTCTTGACCCGAGGTTCAAGAGAACTGAAAGGAATTGCTCCCACCTTCACCCACATACTGGGAATCTGAATACAGGGCAAGAAGGAGGGATCCTGTACCTTGGCTCGGTGGAGGCTGCAAGAAAGTGGCCACGTTAAGTGTATGCATCCCTGAATTGTCTATTCTGGCCTCAGTTATTGGCTTGATGAGATTCCCTTTCCCAAAAGTCAAATAAGGAGTACCCTCTATGGGAGACCTTTCAGGGTGTATAGGAGAACAACAGTCTTGGCATAGATGAGGTTGTGAATCTGCAGGTTGCTGTCTTTGATGAAAATAATTCAGTCCTAATGTAGCACTTAGGGGAAGTGCCAGAATTTGACTGGGGAGGGAGCCTTGAAGCCAGGGTGGAACCACATTCTAATACCGTTTTTTTTTTCCTGCACATTGCATGCTGTCCTTTGCACATCCTTCGAGCCTCTTGCCTCTCATTCTTTTCATTCACGACTCACAGGTAACTTCCAGAATCCCCCATTTACTGAATATGTGGACTCATGAGAATTAGTGTTTTTTGAAGCTGGGATGGAATTTAAAGACCATCTTATCCAATCCTCCCATTTAAAAGAGGAGGAAACAGGCTGTGAGATTCACTCACAGGCAGGTTACCAGGCAGATGGGGGTGAGGGGTGGGGGTAGTTGAGGGGTGGGGATTGAAGAGTCAGGACTATAACCCAGGTCTCCAGGCTCCCAGCCAAGTGCTCTTCCCACTGTTGTGCAAGCTTTGAGAGCTCAAGTGTGGCTACAAGAGTTTGTACGTCCCTTGGGGACCACTCAGGAGACAGCACTTCACTGCACCCATCCTAAGAACCTCGTTAGGTGTTAGTGGATACTAACCTGTGAATCAAGGAGACCATACCCATTACTGGTAAGAATCATTAAGGATCAAGTGCTGAAAATCTCATTCAAGACAGAAGCAACAAAATCAATGTTTAGACCAAAGAGGAGAACATTAAATGTGAGGGTCAAGGGAATATGGAAAATTCTACATAAAATAATATGGTATATAATGTTGGTTCAAAAAAGAGAGTATAGAGAAATTGGACTTCTTTTATGGATGGAAGAGGGCTTCAGAAAGATTGAAGCATCTTGGGAAATGGTGATATATTTAAGATTATTGTCTAGGCTGGAGAAACCAGATGTCCTCAGGACTAGATAAGTAAGTTATAAATATGCCAGGCACACAGTTGGCATAGAGAAAAATTGGAAATTCTGAGAGGTTTCCTGACAGAGAAGGCTGTAAATTTCCTTCTCAGTGAGGCTTCTGTCACTCTGCCCAGCCAGAGGCAGTGGCGAGGCCTGGACTTTGCTAACATGCTATGGCTTCCCCTCAGATGGCAGGGACAGCGCGCCATGACCGAGAGATGGCGATCCAGGCCAAGAAAAAGCTCACCACGGCCACCGACCCCATTGAAAGACTCCGACTGCAGTGCCTGGCCAGGGGCTCTGCTGGGATCAAAGGACTTGGCAGGTAGGACCCAGCTACAGGTGGCAGGGAATGGAGCGGGAAGGAACGACTCTGCCAGGTGAGGCTAATCTTGGCCACGTGGTCTTGGGGAAGTCATTTCCTCCTAGGGGCTCAGTTCCTTATTTGTAAAATGTAGAATTTAGAAGAGTTGATCTATGAGGTCCCTTGTGACAGTTTTTGGATCTTAGTCCCAGATTCGGCAAGACTCATATCTGCTACAAGACAGTGCAGCTCTGGGAAAATATGAGGTAAAGGGAGAAGCAGCATGTGCCCTGGCATGGAGATGCCTACCAGGACAATGAGAGGGACTCTCTCTGCAGCCGTGATAATAAAGGCCAGGGTGGAAGAGGGAGGAAGGAACAGCCAGTTAGCCCTAATTGCAGAATTTGGAATTTTGCTCTCAGGCAATCATTTCTCCATCACTTCCAGGGACACTGGTATTGCTTGTCAGATAACTGATAGCTCACTGCCAATGGGGTTCTCTCAGCTGGGTAGCTCCTGTTCTCCCACCCTCTGTCCTCTGAGTGTGAATAGTTTTAAGGACTGAGAAACCAAAAGGGAAAGGAGATTGTGAGCCTCCTGAGGGCAGGTCCTGTGCATTATAAGAAACTCCATCAGGAGCCTGCCATGGGCCAGGCATTGGACACATCTCAGGGACCCGTGGGTGAACAAGGCTTCTTAAGCCCCCATGGAGGACTAAGACTATGGAGAATATGAGTGATCTAAATGGCATCTCAGTGGTGTGAGAAGTTGTTTATTAGAGAAGTACAGGGTGCCAATGGGAGGGAAATCTAGCCTTGGACCCAGAAGATGCGGAAGGCTTCACTTCCAGCAAGGTACTGAGTGCCTGGGAGAAAACTCTGAACAGTCCCAAGTCTCAGACTAAGCCCAGCTCTGTCAGAAGGCCAGGCAGTGGGGATATGGACCCTGGTGGCCAGGCTGCCCCAGTCCAATGGGAAGACCAGCACCCATGCCCTCAATATTGTGTCACTCCACCTCTATCGCATTCATCATGGGTCCACATCATTGTCCTTAGTGCAAACCCTTGAGGAATCCTCTCTTCCACTCTCTGGTTCACTCAGTGGAATCCCTCCTGCTACCTGTGCCATCTTCACCCCATACCCACTGCACACTGCGTCTCTACCAGCCTTTCCACTGGGAACCAGTCTATGGTCAACGGACACCATTCCATCCTAAGCCTTTTGCAGAATGTGCCATCTGCCTCACTTACTGGACTTGGCCTTCTCTATGTAACTCCTAACTCAAGTGGAAGCTGCCCCTCTCTTCCACTCCAACCTTAGGGTCAGTTGAAGACTGAACACTCTCCTTCAGTCTAACTCCAAATCCCAGGTCACACACACCCCTTTGTTTGTTTATTTCTTTCCCATAAATCCTGTCTTAGAAGGGCATCTCTTCAGGTTAGGCTCTGCTATCACCCCCCCTGCACAACATTTAGCATTCTGTGAAGCGTTGACTCCCGGCACCATCTTTCCACCCTGCGTCTTTATCCTGACCAAGATCAAGATGACTTTGTTATTTATAACCTTGGCACCTTCATTTTTTGACATGAAATTCTTGTGGTTTTCAACAGTATACGTTCTTTCTTAGTCATTTCCAATTGCCTTGTAAATGTAGATACTTCTCTAGTATCTAAATTCTCAAGATTCTTTTGCTAATATCCTTAATTTATCAGACAACTTGGCTACTCCTGAGTTAGCACATCTGTACCTTGGCCCCTTGCCACGTTCTTGGAATGATATCCGTTCCTGAGATCCAAACTAATTTCACAATTTATATATATATATATATATATATATATATATATATATATATATAAATTTATCAGGAAAGATACTAGCTAACCAGTGAATATCTCTATATAGTTGACTTAGTATCCAATCCAAACAAAACAAAAGTCATTTTTTTTGTTTTTTGTTTTTTTCCAAATAGAGCTTCTTCTGCAGCCCCTACGGTTTTAACAGTATGACTACTCTTCCAGGTCTTTGGGTTGAAAACTTTAGAATTATCTTCATTAGCCCACCATATTGACTCCTTTATTTCTATAATATCTTGAAATCTTTATTTTTCTTATTTTCATCCCAATTGCTCAAGTGTAGACACTCAACATTTTTTCACTGGACTCTTACGATAGTATTCTTGCTGGTTCCTTTGCTCCTAAGTTTTCAGTCCTCCAATTCATTCAACCCATTATTGCTAGAGTTCTCTTAGCTCTCTTATGGGTAAAGTTCTCATTATTTTGATAATGTCACTTCAAGTCAACCATTTAATGACTTTAAAAATGACTTGCTAATAAAGTTCAAATTTTTAGCATTTAAGGACATTTAAAAGTCTTTAGATTCTGATTACTCCAACTTTCCATCTTTTAAAAAAATTATTCTTTAAGTGCTGGGATACATGGGCAGAACGTGCAGGTTTGTTACATAGGTATACGTGTGCCATGGTGGTTTGCTGCACCCATCAACCCGTCATCTACATTAGGTATTTCTCCTAATGTTATCCCTCCCCAGCCCCCCACCCCCTGAAGTTCATGTTCCACTGTGTGATGTTCCCCTCCTTGTGTCCATGTAATCTCATTGTTGAACTCCCACTTACGAGTGAGATCATGCGATGTTTAGTTTTCTGTTCCTGTGTTACTTTGCTAAGAATGATGGTTTCCAGCTTCACCCATATCCCTGCAAAGGACATGAACTCATCCTTTTTTTATGGCAGCCTGATATTCCATGGTGTATGTGTGCCACATTTTCTTTATCCAGTCTATCATTGATGGACATTTGAGTTGGTTCCAAGTTTTTGTTGTTGTGAATAGAGCTGCAATAAACATATGTGTGCATGTGTCTTTACAGTAGAAAGATCTATAATCCTTTAGGTATATACCCGGTAATGGGATTGCGGGGTTAAATGGTATTTGTGGTTCTCCATCCTTGAGGAAATGCCACTCTGTCTTTCACAATGGTTGAACTAATTCACTCTTCTACCAACAGGGTAAAAGCATTCCTATTTCTCCACATCCTCTCCAGCATCTGCTGTTTCCTGACTTTTTAATGATCACCATTCTAACTGACATGATTTGCATTTCTCTAATGACGATAAGCTTTTTTTAAAAATTTTATTATTATTATACTTTAAGTTTTAGGATACATGTGCACAACGTGCAGGTTTGTTACATATGTATACATGTGCCATGTTGGTGTGCTGCACCCATTAACTGGTCATTTAGCATTAGGTATATCTCCTAATGCTATCACTTCCCCCTCTCTTCACCCCACAACAGGCACCGGTGTGTGATGTTCCCCTTCCTGTGTCCATGTGTTCTCATTGTTCAATTCCCACCTATGAGTGAGAACATGCAGTGTTTGGTTTTTTGTCCTTGCAATAGTTTGCTGAGAATGATGGTTTCCAGCTTCATCCATGTCCCTACAAAGGACATGAACTCATCATTTTTTATGGCTGCATACTATTCCATGGTGTATATATGCCACATTTTCTTAATCCAGTCTATCATTGTTGGACATTTGGGTTGGTTCCAAGTCTTTGCTATTGTGAATAGTGCCACAATAAACATATGTGTGTATGTGTCTTTACAGCAGCATGATTTATAATCCTTTGGGTATATAACCAGTAATGGGATGGCTGGGTCAAATGATATTTCTAGTTCTAGATCCCTGAGGAATCGCCACACTGACTTCCACAATGGTTGAACTAGTTTACAGTCCCACCAACAGTGTAAAAGTGTTCCTATTTCTCCACATTCTCTCCAGCACCTGTTGTTTCCTGACTTTTTAATGATCGTCATTCTAACTGGTGTGAGATGGTATGTCATTGTGATTTTGATTTGCATTTCTCTGATGGCCGGTGATGATGAGCATTTTTTCATGTGTCTTTTGGCTGCATAAATGTCTTCTTTTCAGAAGTGCCTGTTCATATCCTTTGCCCACTTTTTGATGGGGTTGTGTGTTTTTTTTCTTGTAAATTTGTTTGAGTTCATTGTAGATTCTGGATATTAGCCCTTTGTCAGATGAGTAGGTTGCAAAAATTTTCTCCCCTTCTGTAGGTTGCCTCTTCACTCTGATGGTAGTTACTTTTGCTGTGCAGAAGCTCTGTAGTTTAATTAGATCCCATTTGTCCATTTTGGCTTTTGTTGCCATTGCTTTTGGTGTTTTACACATGAAGTCCTTGCCCATGCCTATGTCCTGAATGGTATTGCCTAGGTTTTCTTCTACGGTTTTTGTGGTTTTAGGTCTAACATGTAAGTCTTTAATCCATCTTGAATTAATTTTTGTGTAAGGTGTAAGGAAGGGATCCAGTTTCAGCTTTCTACATATGGCTAGCCAGTTTTCCCAGCACCATTTATTAAATAGGGAATCCTTTCCCCATTACTTGTTTTTGTCAGGTTTGTCAAAGATCAGATAGTTGTAGATATGTGGCATTATTTCTGAGGGCTCTGTTCTGTTCCATTGGTCTATATCTCTGTTTTGGTACCAGTACCATGCTGTTTTGGTGACTGTAGCCTTGTAGTATAGTTTGAAATCAGGTAGCGTTATGCCTCCAGCTTTGTTCTTTTGGCTTAGGATTGTCTTGGCAATGTGGGCTCTTTTTTTGGTTCCATATGAATTTTAAAGTAGTTTTTTCCAATTCTGTGAAGAAAGTCGTTGGTAGCTTGATGGGGATGGCATTGAATCTATAAATTACCTTGGGCAGTATGGCCATTTTCAAGATATTGATTCTTCCTACCCATGAGCATGGAATGTTCTTCCATTTGTTTGTATCCTCTTTTATTTCATTGAGCAGTGGTTTGTAGTTCTCCTTGAAGAGGTCCTTCACATCCCTTGTAAGTTGGATTCCTAGGTATTTTATTCTCTTTGAAGCAATTGTGAATGGGAGTTCACTCATGATTTGGCTCTCTGTTTGTCTGTTATTGGTGTTTAAGAATGCTTGTGATTTTTGTACATTGATTTTGTATCCTGAGACTTTGCTGAAGTTGCTTATCAGCTTAAGAAGATTTTGGGCTGAGACGGCGGGGTTTTCTAAATATACAGTCATGTCATCTGCAAACAGGGACAATTTGACTTCCTTTTTTCCTAATGGAATACCATTTGTTTCCTTCTCCTGTCTGATTGCTCTGGTCACAACTTCCAACACTATGTTGAATAGGAGTGGTGAGAGAGGGCATCCCTGTCTTGTGCCAGTTTTCAAACGGAATGCTTCCAGTTTTTGCCCATTCAGTGTGATACTGGCTGTGGGTTTGTCATAGATAGCTCTTATTATTTTGAGATAACGTCCCATCAATACCTAATTTATTGAGAGTTTTTAGCATGAAGGGTTGTTGAATTTTGTCAAAGGCCTTTTCTGCATCTATTGAGATAATCATGTGGTTTTTGTCGTTGGTTCTGTTTATATGCTGGATTACATTTATTGATTTGCGTATGTTGAACCAGCCTTGCATCCCAGGGATGAAGCCCACTTGATCATGGTGGATAAGCTTCTTGATGTACTGCTGGATTTGGTTTGCCAGTATTTTATTGAGGATTTTTGCATTGATGTTCACCAGGGATTTTGGTCTAAAATTCTCTTTTTTCGTTGTGTCTCTGCCCGGCTTTGGTATCAGGATGATGCTGGCCTCATAAAATAAATTAGGGAGGATTTCCTCTTTTTCTATTGACTGGAATAGTTTCAGAAGGAATGGTACCAGTTCCTCCTTGTACCTCTGGTAGAATTTGGCTGTGAATCCTTCTGGTCCTGGACTGTTTTTTGTTGGTAAGCTATTAATTATTGCCTCAATTTCAGGGTCTGTTATTGGTCTATTCAGAGATTCAACTTCTTCCTAGTTTAGTCTTGGGAGGGTGTGTGTGTTGAGGAATTTATCCGTTTCTTCTAGATTTTCTAGTTTATTTGCACAGAAGTGTTTATAGTATTCTCTGATGGTAGTTTGTATTTCTGTGGGATCGGTGGTGATATCCCCTTTATCATTTTTTATTGTGTCTATTTGATTCTTCTCTCTTTTCTTCTTTATTAGTCTTGCTAGAGTTCTATCAATTTTGTTGATCTTTTCAAATAACCAGCTCCTGGATTTAATGATTTTTTGAAGGGTTTTTTGTGTCTCTATTTCCTTGAGTTCTGCTCTGATCTTAGTTATTTCTTGCCTTCTGCTAGCTTTTGAATGTGTTTGCTCTTGCTTCTCTAGTTCTTTTAATTGTGACATTAGGGTGTCAATTTTAGATCTTCCCTGCTTTCTCTTGTGGGCATTTAGTGCTATAAATTTCCCTCTACACACTGCTTTGAATGTGTCCCAGAGATTCTGGTATGTTGTGTCTTTGTTCTCGTTGGTTTCAAAGAACATCTTTATTTCTGCCTTCATTTCGTTATGTACCCAGTAGTCATTCAGGAGCAGGTTGTTCAGTTTCCATGTAGTTGAGAGGTTTTGCATGAGTTTCTTAATCCTGAGTTCTAGTTTGATTGCACTGTGGTCTGAGAAACAGTTTGTTATAATTTCTGTTCTTTTACATTTGCTGAGGAGTGTTTTACTTCCAATTATGTGGTCAATTTTGGAATAGGTGTGGTGTGGTGCTGAAAAGAATGTATATTCTGTTGATTTGGGGTGGAGAGTTCTGTAGATGTCTATTAGGTCCGCTTGGTGCAGAACTGAGTTCAATTCCTGGATATCTTTGTTAACTTTCTGTCTCGTTGATCTGTCTAATGTTGACAGTGGGGTGGTAAAGTCTCCCATTATTATTGTGTGGGAGTCTAAGTCTCTTTGTAGGTTTCTAAGGACTTGCTTTCTGAATCTGGGTGCTCTTGTATTGGGTGCATATATATTTAGGATAGTTAGCTCTTCTTGTTGAATTGATCCCTTTACCATTATGTAATGGCCTTCTTTGTCTCTTTTTATCTTTGTTGTTTTAAAGTCTGTTTTATCAGAGACTAGGATTGCAACCCCTGCCTTTTTTTGTTTTCCATTTGCTTGGTAGATCTTCCTCCATCCCTTTATTGTGAGTCTGTGTGTGTCTCTGCATTTGAGATGGGTTTCCTGAATACAGCACACTGATGGGTCTTGACTGTTTATCCAATTTGCCAGTCTGTGTCTTTTAATTTGAGCATTTATCCCATTTACATTTCAGGTTAATATTGTTATCTTTGAATTTGATCCTGTCATTATGATGTTAGCTGGTTATTTTGCTCGTTAGTTTATGCAGTTTCTTTATAGCATCGATGGTCTTTACAATTAGGCATGTTTTTGCAGTGGCTGGTACCAGTTGTTCCTTTCCACATTTAGTGCTTCCTTCAGGAGCTCTTTTAGGGCAGGCCTGGTGGTGACAAAATCTCTCAGCATTTGCTTGTCTGTAAAGGATTTTTATTTCTCCTTCACTTATGAAGCTTAGTTTGGCTGGATACGAAATTCTGTGTTGAAAATTCTTTTCTTTAAGAATGTTGAATATTGGCCCCCACTCTCTTCTGGCTTGTAGAGTTTCTGCTGAGAGATCTGCTGTTAGTCTGAGGGGCTTCCCTTTGTGGGTAACCCGACCTTTCTCTCTGGCTGCCCTTAACATTTTTTCCTTGTTTCCACTTTGGTGAATCTGACAATTATGTGTCTTGGAGTTGCTCTTCTCGAGGACTATCTTTGTGGCATTCTCTGTATTTCCTGAATTTGAATGTTGGCCTGCCTTGCTAGATTGGGGAAGTTCTCCTGGAAAATATCCTGCTGAGTGTTTTCCAACTTGGTTCCATTCTCCCCATCACTTTCAGGTACACCAATCAGACATAGATTTGGTCTTTTCACATAGTCCCATATTTCTTGGAGGCGTTGTTCATTTCTTTTTGTTCTTTTATCTCTAAACTTCTCTTCTCACTTCATTTCATTCATTTGATCTTCCATCACTGATACCCTTTCTTCCAGTTGATCGAATTGGCTACTGAGGCTTGTGCATTCATCACGTTGTTCTCTTGTCATGGTTTTCAGCTCCGTCAGGTCCTTTAAGGACTTCTCTGCATTGGTTTTCTAGTTAGACATTCATCTAATTTTTTTTCAAGGTTTTTAACTTCTTTGCCATGGGTGCAAACTTCCTCCTTTAGCTCGAGTAGTTTGATCGTCTGAAGTCTTCTTCTGTCAACTTGTTAAAGTCATCTCCATCCAGCTTTGTTCCATTGCTGGTGAGGAGCTGCGCTCCTTTGGAGGAGGAGAGGTGCTCTGCTTTTTAGAGTTTCCAGTTTTTCTGCTCTGTTTTTTCCCCATCTTTGTGGTTTTATCTACCTTTGGTCTTTGATGATGGTGACATACAGATGAGGTTTTGGTGTGGATGTCCTATCTGTTTGTTAGTTTTCCTTCTAACAGTCAGGAATCTCAGCTGCAGGTCTGTTGGAGTTTGCTGGAGGTCCACTCCAGACCCTGTTTGCCTGGGTATCAGCAGCGGAGGCTGCAGAACAGCAGATATTGGTGAACAGCAAATGTTGCTGCCTGATTGTTCCTCTGGAAGTTTTGTCTCAGAGGAGTATCTGGCCGTGTGAGGTGTCAGTCTGACCCTACTGGGGGGTGCCTCCCAGTTAGGCTGCTCGGGGGTCAGGGACCCACTTGAGGAGGCAGTCTGTCCATTATCAGATCTCAAGCTGCATGCTGGGAGAACCATTACTCTCTTCAAAGTTGTCAGACAGGGACATGTAAATCTGCAGAAGTTTCTGCTGCCTTTTGTTTGGCTATGCCCTGCCCCCAGAGGTGGAGTCTACAGAGGCAGGCAGGCCTCCTTGAGCTGCGGTGAGCTCCACCCAGTTTGAGCTTCCTGGCTGCTTTGTTTACCTTCTCAAACCTCAGCAATGGTGGGCATCCCTCCCCCAGCCTCGCTGCTGCTTTGCAGTTTGGTCTCAGACTGCTGTGCTGGCAATGAGTGAGGCTCGGTGGGTGTCGGATCCTCCGAGCCAGGCGCAGGATATAATCTCCTGGTGCGCCGTTTGCTAAGACTGTTGGAAAAGCATAGTATTAGGGTGGGACTGACCCAATTTTCCAGGTGCCGTCTGTCACCCCTTTCTTTGACTAGGAAAGGGAATTCCCTGACCCCTTGCGCTTCCTGGGTGAGGCGATGCCTTGCCCTGCTTCAGCTCATGCTTGGTGTGCTGCATCCACTGTCCGACACTCCCCAGTAAGATGAACCTGGTACCTCAGTTGGAAATGCAGAAATCACCTGTCTTCTGCATCGCTCACGCTGGGAGCTGTAGACTGGAGCTGTGCCTATTTGGCCATCTTGCTCCACCCCCTTATTTTTTAAATAGACTACTTTAAAAACCAATGCCAGCACATGATTATTAACTAAGGCCCATAATTTATTCATACTTCCATAGTTTTTACCTAGTGTCCTTTTCTGTTTCAAGATCTCATCCAGAACTCTGCTTTACATTTACTTGTAATGTTTCCTTAGGATCCTATTGGTTATGACAGTTTCTCAGACTTTCCTGGTTTTTGATGAATGTGAGAGGTCAAGTATTTTGTAGGATGCCCACCTATTGGAATTTCTCTGATTTTTTTCTTCATGACTAAACTGGGCTTATTATTTTTAGGGACCACAGACATAAAGCACCATTTTTATCACATTATACCAAGGATATGTATGATTAACATGATTTATTACTGTTGATGTTGACACTGATCACCTGATTGAGGTAGTATTTGTCAGACTTCTCCATTGTAAAGTTGCTTCCCTTTTCCCTTTTCCATATTGTACTTTTTGGAAGGAAACCTCTTTGTAGAGCCCACACTTAGAGAGTGGGGAGTATATGTTCCCTCCTTGAGGGGAGAATATATCCATAACTTATTTGGAATTTTTCTGCAAGAGAAATTTGTCATTTTCTTCATCTTTATTTACTCTATCATTTATTTAAACCAGTATGGATGTAGGGATTTCTTTTTTATATTTTGGGTTATAATCCAACATAGTTTTATTGGTTTAATTGTTCCAGCCTTGATCTTGAGAGCTATTTAAGTTGGCTCCTATATCCCTAACATAGCCACATCACTGTGATTTTCTGACTTCCTAAATCATTTTTTTAAAATTGATATGCATTAAGGTTTACACCTTGCTCTGTAAAGTGCTATGGGTTTTAGCAAATGCATAATGTCATGTATCCACCATGATAGTATTATAAAGGATAGTTTCTTTGACCTAAAAATCCCATGTTTCACCAATTCAACTCTTTCCTTTACCTTTCATCTTTTTACTGTCTCCACAGTTTTGTCTTTTGCAGAATGTCATGTAATTAGAATTATACTTTGTGTGTGTGTTTGTGTGTGTGTGGTGGGAAGAGGCTCTCCAATTTTGGAAGGGAGGGTGCAGAGAAGAATTTAAGACTTTTGTATTTTAATTTGACGAAACCTGGAGTGTGGATTTTTTTTTAATCTTTACACTTACACCTGTTATTTGTACATTTCTTCTGAATTTTTGTGTGTATTTTCTTCAGAGTGTTTAGAATTATGGATGACGATAATAATCGAACCCTTGATTTTAAAGAATTTATGAAAGGGTTAAATGATTATGCTGTGGTCATGGAAAAAGAAGAGGTGGAAGAACTTTTCCGGAGGTTTGATAAAGATGGAAATGGAACAATAGACTTCAATGAATTTCTTCTCACATTGAGAGTAAGTGGCCCCATTAATCAGTGTATCTGCTGAGTTTGGCTTTCACGTGGTTTGGGTTGGCTACCTTGAGGTTTTGTTTTTACAAGTTGTTAGTACACTGTGGGGAGGGGGATAAGCAGAAAACTGTGAACAGACTTAGGAACTTTTTGGAGCAATTGTAGTGTCTATTACATAATAGCACACAAATATTATTTCACATCATTGAGGGGAATGAGATATTTTATCACATAGGATACCAAAAAAGCTCATTTGCTTATGTATGTCTCTGTATGTATTCTTCTATTTTTGTAGCCTCCAATGTCCAGAGCCAGAAAAGAGGTAATCATGCAAGCTTTTAGAAAGTTAGACAAGACTGGAGATGGTGTTATAACAATCGAAGACCTTCGTGAAGTATATAATGCAAAACACCACCCAAAGTACCAGAATGGGGAATGGAGTGAGGAACAAGTATTTAGGAAATTTCTGGATAATTTTGATTCACCCTATGACAAAGATGGATTGGTAAGTAAAAGAGCCTAATCTAGGGGAAATTTCTTCAATTCGAAATTGTAAATGGGAAATAGGTCCAAACTCTTAAAAATGTTAACACATTGATACCATATTTGTTGTAAATAGAAGTAAACTATTTCCCTAGGAACAACCTAGAAACTTCTCCATTGCCAGGGGAAACCTTCATGTTACTTTAGTTGAAACCTAATGTATGTTTGTGCACGCACATACTCATAGACATATATTGAAATATATTGGTAGGGGATCCACATAAGTGATGACCTGTCATCTGGGGAATGTGATGTTCTGATTAAACATGCCATTTTATGGTTACTATATTTACCATACTCAGCTAGTTGCACTCCAATGAACTGAATATAATAAAATATATTTAACTTTGAAATGAGATCATAATTTAATTTTGGAGAACAGATTTACAAGGCCTTTCAGGATGTTTTAGTGCCTTCACACTCATCCTCATTCGTCTTCACACTTTGCTATGTGGAAATGCCATTTAAAGGTAGTTTTTGGTAAAGGGAATGTCAAATAACAGAATTTACTCTGATTTATTCTTTAGTGTGCTTTGAGATTAACTTACATTTCTAAACTGCACTGAATTTGAAAACAAAATCAACCGCCCATCTCCATTAACTTTTATCTTCAAGTTACAAATGCATAGCTTGGTAGGGTAAGGAATTATATAGCTCCATGACTGTGTCTAGGCTGAGATGAAAATGTCATCTGTCCTTTATCAACAGCCCTAAATTGACTTTTTAGAAAAAAAAAAACCCTGAGCCAGTTCTGTTCTTAGATGATCTAAGGGTTTTGGTGATAAGGAAAGGGGGTTGTCCCTTGAGTAACAGTCAGCAGCAGCACAGCCCCAGGGTTCATTTTCTCTTAAGCCCTTTACAGCACAGGAAAAGATAAGTGGCCCAGTGGACAAGAAGAGAGTGGTTAAGGGAAGAAGAAATAAACCTTCCTCTTCTGAAGGGAATGTCCTCCAACTTTTTAAATGAAACTTCATGATGAGTCTCATTAGCAAGGGGTAGGGGATAGGAAGGTGACCTTTCTGTTCTTCCTGCTGACATTTCCTTGTCAGGGATGGAGACATACCCTCTATTTCAGGCTGAGGATTGTGGAGGCAGGTTTACAAAAGGGCCAAAATTCAATAGGGCAGCCAAAATCTTAGGGACAGAAATAAAAACTACATGTTTTCTTCCAGTATTGCTGGCCTTGATCACTGAGATGTCAGTGGAAAAATAGCCAACTGCCATTTCCCCAAATTAGCCCACCCCTTTGTGGATCCCAGAGTGTGTCTGCTTCCTCTCTGCAGGTGGTTCCTCCTCATTGCCAGGGGAAACCTCAGCTACCCTTTTCTCTAACAAAAGTCAAAATAGCCAGTTGTGATTCGGCTGATTCAAGTCTGCACACCACCCCTTTTGATATTTATCTTAAGAAGCCACATTAAGCTCTCAAAAGCTCATAAAGGTTATTGAGGTTTTTAGCAGTTATAGCACTTGATGTCATCTGCATGTTACAGACCCTGTATTGATACCCAACTCTGGCTGTTCATAATCATCATCAGGGAGGATTTATTAGTAATGTAGATTCCTAGCTGCACTGCAGAACCACAGAATCTGATTTTTTGGAGGATGGAGTCCAAGGCTTTACATTTTAATGTGTACCAGATGACTCTTACACTCACGTGTATTTGTGATCCTTAGCTCTAAAAGATTCAGAAATGACTGTTTTAAAATTACTAAATATAATATGCACATGACCCCATTTAGCATAATAATGAATCTGGGCAACACTTTTTGAGCACATATCAACTGGGCATTTGCTAAGGGCTTACCAGGAATATCTCATTTAATAGACATAATAAAAGTGTTTCTGAAAAGTGATGTGTAATTCAAACTTTTGCACACTGAATTGTATTTTAAATGTACAAGAAATTGTTGATGTAGAGGAACTCCATGGTAAATTCTTTTATGAGAAGAATAATTAGCTTCTAAAATTTACCTCTTGCAAATTGCACTATTTTGCATATTAAGATTTCTTGTGGTGAAGCATAGCTGTACTTGAAGCCAGTGTGCTCATTTATGGTTAAAAACATCCCATATAAGACAAAATTTAAAATAATGCAAAAAATTTAGCATAGCTCCTAGCTAAAGGTAATGTTCAAACTTGATAATCTAGGTTAAACTCTCAAATACCCATAAAGGTTGCTGGAGTTTCAGCAGTCACGGAATTTGATGTCATAAATCTTGCACTAATACCTCACTGGACTCCCATAGCAGCCGGAAGCCATTTGGATGGAGGTGTGAAGCAATCAGATAACCTGTGACACAGACTTTCCTTACCCCTTTTCTATCACTAAACCCCACCACAATTTGGTGAGACATTTACTTCTTATTCTTTAATATCTAAGTTTTGAATTCTTCATGTGTATATATGACTTTATCATCACTATATTTTTAAAAAGCCTCTTAGGACTTTAGACCTTCAGGGAATATCAGTCTATTGCCTCATCCATCTCATAAAAAATTTTTAAATAATTAAAAATATGTTAGGTATATTACTGAGTGTATGTATTAATAGTAACCTAGATTTGTTTTAGGATTTTTCTGATGAATTTGGAGCTGAGAAAAAGGGCTTGTATTGTGACTTCCATTACCCCCATCTGGGACCTTTCCTTGTATATATGATATATATCTTGTCACATAAAGGTAGCCTAGTCAAGAGGCCTGCTAAAAGTAGGAGTGCCCAGTCTCTCATTTTTTTCTAATGTCAAATAAAATGAATAAGGATAGTGATTATTGCTAACCAACAATTTACTATCATGAGGGCAAATTTACAGGAGATCAGAGAATTTGCGATTCAGGCCATTCCCAATATAAGTTGAGTCTCAGAAAACAAGAAAACACCTAGCTAAGAGTAACTGATGGCTTTTTCCGAAATGATCAAATACGTTAGCTCTGACCTCTGGCTTGACGTCATCTGACTTCCAAGTGAGGTTTAATGCTTCCTTTATCTTTTGCCCATCTTGGATTCCTTCTCCATTCTCCAACAGAGCCAACTCAACTCAGGTCACCCCATCCCATTGGGGGAGTTTGGAATGGAAGGATGGGTGACGATACCAGTCTCAATCATGTATTGGTGTTTCAGTTAGGGTTTGCTTTCAATCGCAAGAAATAGGAAATCTTATTATACACTGGAATACACAAATTAGGTTTTATTTTTTATTCTACTTGATGTTCTCACTTGAGTGGCTTAAAGAGAGCAGAGCTGAGGTCTTTGTGATTTTCCTGGCCTTTCCTTCATGATCTCAAGATGGTTGCCTAACTTCAGCCAGCACATCTGAGTTTCAGGCAGCAGGACAAAGGAGGGAGAAGGAGGGAACGAGAAAGGGCTGGAGCCTGCATCAGGAAAGCAAAGGCTTCCCTAGAAATTCATGTCAAATTTCCTTTGTATCTTATTGGTGAGAACTCTATTACTTGGCCATCCCAAGCTGAAGCTGCAGAGGAGTCTGGGAAAGTGAGTTTTGAGTTTTTCAACTTCTGTGGGAGAGAAAAGCTAGGGATAGGATTATTACAGTGGACGTGGAGGGAGTCTCACTCAATGGCTGTCATCCCTGGCCAACAAACAGACAATAGAAACAATAACAAACTAAAAATATCAGGAGTTTGATAATTTTTAATTAAAAAATAATTAGCTGTAAAAAATGTTCCTCAAACTGTCACGGTAAAGTGCACCGTCAAAATGGCTCAGGGTCTCGTGGGTAACTCTTTTAGTTTACTTGCTATTTGCTGTAAAATGATCCACTTACTTTGTTGGAGTATTTCACCAGCCTGCAACTTTTTGAGGACTAAGACTTTATCTTAATTATCTTTGATATTCCCAGTTAAATTACTGTAGTGTGCACAACAATTAACTGGGATGTTTAGATTTTTAAGAAGTAAATTCCACAACCACTTGCTTCAGAGATTCTGATTTAGCAGGTGTGGGGTACAGCCTGTGGGCCTAGGCTTATGACAGACACCCCAGGTGGTCCTGATGCAGGTGGTGTGGACCCACACTGATAAACATTTCCCTGGAACCTCACACAACATGAGAAAGATAGAAAGAGGGCAATAATGATGTGTGAAACTTAATGTAATCCCTTAATGAGGGAATTGAAAAGCAGAGGCTGAGGAATCCAAAGGAGGAGAGGAATAAAGAAGTTCAACAAAGGGGGATGCTAATGGTATCCTAATTTTGACAGAGGCTCTATGCATGTATTGTAGATGTGTATTTACAGTTCAACTATGAGCTGAGTTCAAATGCCTTTCTTTCTACTGCCCTTCCTTATGTTTTTAGTGGGAAGGGGTGGTATGAAAGACAACTGTGGATCCAGTGACTTTTTTTTTCTGGTCACTTATAATTTCAATAGGACCAGTGGGTCAGTCATCTCTTATGATTCTTGGAAGGCATAGGTATGTCCCCAACTGATCATGTCAACCAACATGATTAAATTAGAGTGTACATATTATCTAGACCTGTTAAAAATAAGACTAATAACTGTCTTTTCTCCTTCCCCAAAGGAAAGTAATATAAAATCCCCACACAGATAAACACATTAGTCAATATTTCAAAGAGATGGTCATGGGTGTAGAGTGGAGAGAAGCCAGGATGGGTGGGAGGCATGAAGCAGGGGTAAGCTTTTTATTCACCCTGGGCCTTGAATGAGTTATTTATGTGTTAGAAAAGCATGCAACCTGGGAGCGTTTAACTAGAAATCTGTTTCTTCACCCACAGGAGAGAACTCCATTTTTGGAAAGGGAAAACATCACTTATCCTGACACAAGGACATGACATGTTGTTTCTGACGTGTCACAGAAAGACAGAAATAACTACAGTTGCAGAGCACTTCCTTCTTACTCTGAGTTTCAGTCTCCCTTATCTGAACCGACGGGCTCCCACCCTCAGAGAAAAGATGACAACCTATGCGTCACTTTCCATTTAGGTTGGCTTAGAAACTTTCAAGACTTTCTTTCTCTCTTCCTAGGTGCTGTTCTCACACCATCCTCAGCTTCACTTGTTCTTTTGTTTTAGATCAGTTCCTCAGCCATGATCACACACACAAAGAAATCCTCTATTTCCCTTCTATTTACAGGTGCACAAGGTGGGCGCCCATTGACAGAGTGAGAAGCAAAGTTTCGTTTTTGTTTCTAACTTTTCCACTGCAGGTGACCCCTGAGGAGTTCATGAACTACTATGCAGGTGTGAGTGCATCCATTGACACTGATGTGTACTTCATCGTCATGATGAGAACCGCCTGGAAGCTTTAAGCACATGACCTGGGGACCAGGCCCTGGGACAGCCATGTGGCTCCAAATGACTAAATGTCAGCTCAAAAACCAGAATCGTATTTGATTTCACACTCATCCTAATGTTTTTTTCTGTGCCAAAATACTGCATTTTCTGGGGCCAAAAAACAGGCAGAAATAAAAGACATTGAGTAGCCAACTGTGAGTTTGCCTTGCCTAAGACTGTTTCCTTTGTTCTAAAATAGGACTTAAATAAAATGAGCTCTGTAAAGCTCCTTGTGCTGTGCTGATACATGCAGGTGTCTAATCAACTTTAGGTTTTATCCCTTGGCCATTAATGAAAGCTTGAGTATTTTAATTAAAACCCTCACCCATGCACCCATAGTTTTTCTTCACCTCCTTTTAGATGATCCTTTTCTAGGTGAGATGATAATATATCTCTTTTTATGACTGATTGTAAGTCTTTAAGTGTTTCAGTCTCATTTGGGGACCAGAAGAAGACCACGTGTTAGCCTCAATTTCTACAAGCAAATCTTGAGTTTCACTGCTTAGGGTTTAGGGAAGCCGCAGTTTGACAAATAGATTCAAAATGATTTATTTAATAGTCATTTTAAAGACTGGTGTGAGAGAGGAGGCTATTTCTTTGAGCAGTAGATCCACGCCTGTTCATGGTACTCCTGTGGCTGAAGTTTTGAAACTGGGCTGGGTGCTCAGATTTTATCTGGGACATCTTGTGCTGTGTGTGGGCAGGCTATTCCAGAAAGCCTTCACCTGGTGGAATGTTTATCTCTCCCCTCTCTGCTTTCTGCCAATTGTGTTGAAATTCCCACCAGCAAGGGCTGGGTGCAGTGGCTCACGCCTGCAATCCCAGTACTTTGGGAGGCTGAGGTGGGTGGATCACCTGAGGTCAGGAGTTCAAGGCCAGCCTGTCCAACATGGTGAAAACCCTGTCTCTACTAAAAATTAAAAAATTAGCTGGGCATGGTGGCACATGCCTGTAATCTCAGCTATTCCAGAGGCTGAGACATGAGAACTGCTTGAACCCAGGAGGCAGAGGCTGCAATGAGCTGAGATCATGCCACTGCACTGCACTCCAGCCTGGAGCAAGACTCTGTCTCAAACAAACAAACAAACAAAAATTCCCACCAGCACAAGGAGGTTGGGTGTGACACGGACTAGGATTACAATAATATTCCAAAGCAGGTTTTCCATCTTGATGCTTCATGGCTTAACACCTCCTCCTCCCAGCACTAAGCTTTGGCTTCATATCGTTGATGTGTAGGACTCTGCCCATGAAAGGCTACTAGAAGCAAAGATAGCCCAGAGGCTGGAAAATAGATAAGAAAACTACAGCTCTCCTTCTGTGTCTTCTGTATCTGGGGCCAGAGATAAAAGCACAGTGACCAGCCTCTGGTTATGGTGCTGGAGACAATGCCCACCCACCTTGCTGCTGGGTGAAATACCTCCTTTTGACTCTGTCCTTAGCTGCACTCATCCCCCAGTTTGCAGACAGGATTGGGTTAATAGTCTTCTTTAAGATCTTATATATCTAATTGGCTCTGGATTTAGGGATTGAACACACTTGCCATATTTTGTATCAATTCACTGTTTAGGTTTTATTTCATACGCTTGGAAGTTGAGATTCGGATATGTATTAATTTAAAACATGTGAAAACTAGTGCTGCTAGATAGGCATTATAGCAGTTATTAAGTAACTTGTTGAGATGCTCAACTTTTTCTTGAGGATGGTGCATCCCCGTATTACCAGAAACTAGTTTTGTTTTTGTTTTTGTTTTTTTACTTAATTGCACAATTGCACAAGTTTGATTTTGTATTGGATTTATTATCTCTGCTCATATAGAGGTTGGTTAGGCCAAAGATACCAAGTGTTATGAAGAAATATGTAGACTTATGTAGAAAACCAGAAGAAATTGTGAAGAAATGTATAGAAAAAAATCCATGTATTTTTGCAGCCTGTGCCTTGCAGACTGTGGCTAAGGAGAGGTCCCCTATTTCCTGGGGATGGTGGGTTTCAAGGCTTTTGCTCTAGAAAGATTCTTGTCTTTGATTCTGGGTATGACTCATGCCTCAGCTTAACTGAGGCTATAGAGTGAGCATGTGATTCTGAGCAAGGACCAGGTTGCAGCTATCAGCTTAGTCTTCTCCAGTGATACTTTGCTTCCTGTCAAATGGGGGCACAGGGCACAGCTATCCAATTTCAGATAACCCATACTTCATAGTGTATTTGGTCACATTTAGTTGCTTCTCTTCTAGCGGTTTGGGTTCTGGGCCCATGAGCAAGGTTCCACCAAGGCCCTTTCACCCTCTGGAAACAAAATCTGCTAATAACCTAATGGTCAAGGGTCACTGCACTCCAATTCTCATTCTCCTTTATGGCTTCTGGCACAGTCAGGAATTATGCATTATTTAGCTCTACTCCTTCTAGTAGGAGTGGGAGGAAAAGAGAAGAGACATTTAAAGAAATCATTTGCTAACACTCTTCTGGATATATTTTTTGTTTATTTAACTTACAGATTTTAAAGCTTACTCCGTTTACAATTTAAAAAATAAGCCCTTAGTTCAGAAGACAAAACACAATAAAAAGTTGCCAAAACATCCCTCAGGAAAACCTCACCTGTTGGGTCTGGTCCTCAGATAGAAAATTAAACAAGCCAAAGAAAAGAGAATGAAATTAGCAACTTTTTATGAAACAAGAATGATGTATGCAAACATTCTGAGAAAGAGAGTTTGTCAGAACAAACCACCCATAACAATACTGAATTTGGATTTCTAACTTGATCAAAGGCAAACCCATGCAAGAATGGCCAGAGACTCTGACTCTCTGCTGCTGTGCACATCATACTTGGATTCTATTCACAGTGCAAATGAGAAACCCAGAATGTGCAAGCTATGCAAACTAAACTGTAGACTGAGGCAGAATTCTTTCTGCTGGTCTGTGGGGCTGGTTTTCACAGTGATTTAAACTGTGATAGGATCTTCCCAGGCACAGATGGCACTTTGGAGGACCATGTACTTGTTCCGTATGGTTTGACAGCAGGCATGGAGTCACATTTCATACCGTAATCATGCTTTTCAAAGGCAGAGCTGGGTGTTCTCCAAGTAGCTGCAGATTGACTTGGCATACATCATGGCTTGCAGGTGTAAATACATCCCATCAATAAATATTTATTGAGATACATGCTTTTTTTCTAGGCCATGGGGACAGAGCAGTGAACTAGAATAATTGCAAGCAAAACCATTGGCTTTCAAACCAAACTAACAACCCACAGTTGTTAAGAGATCAAAGAGGGTAGAGAGGGAGGGAAAGAACAGGCACCCAAATTCCCCTCCCAGAATCTCATTCAGCCTCTGAAGCCAGGACAGTTGGAGCCCTTTCTGTGGCACTGTGTCGGGGAGTGACGTAGTCAATTTCATGAACATAGACAGCCTATCAAGACAATGCAAGGAAAATGCCTCTCTGTATTTGGAGGCAGATAATTGTGTTGGCTCTTTAATTTTCTTGGCCAAAGTAGATTGTCTCACTGAGCCATGAGAGTACAAGTAGGTAATACTTCCATTCTCACTAAACTACCTGCAGATGCAGTCTATGTTGAAGTTTAATCAAGTGGAGAGATAGAATTTACCAGATGTATTCACAGATGGTGTGTGGGGGCCCTTCTACCTCTGCTTCATGAAATCCTATTAACCTTCTCTGAGTAGTATACCTTTTTTGGATTTATGCATATCTGTTTTGTTATTGTTTTTATTTATTATTTTTTTGATATGGAGTCTCGCTCTGTCACCCAGGCTGGAGTGCAGTGGTGCCATCTCGGCTCACTGCAACCTCCATCTCCCAGGTTCAAATGATTCTCCTGTCTCAGCCTCCGAGTAACTGGGATTACAGTCACCTGCCACTATACCCAGCTAATTTTTTGTATTTTTAGGAGAGATGGGGTTTCACCACGCTGGCCAGGCTAATCTCGAATCCCTCACCTCAGGTGATTTGCCCACCTCAGCCTCCTACAGTGCTGGGATTATAGGCTTGAGCCACCACTCCCGACCATGCATATCTATTTTGAGTACAGAAATGAAGAACCTCATATTTTCCAATTTCCCAAACTGGTCAACAGACTTGCTTTCCTGGAGATTATTGATTGTTCTTTTAAATTAAGATCCTATTGAATGAAGCAGTAAAGTTTTACATCCTAGAAATGCTTATGACTCAAAGGAAAAACAAAAGCATCAGGAGTCTGACAGATTGTCATTTAATGTTATTGAGTTTCGTGTAACTGATCCTTTTGAAAGCCAATGTTTCTCAGCATAATTTTACTCCTCCAAGTCACTTATATGAAAACTATGTAACTTCGATAGAGATAGCTAGTTCTTTTATTCTGAAAAAATAAAACTCACCTAGTTAACCCCTAAAATTATATGTTCTAAAACAGGTGATGGGTGAGATATGTTGAAAGAAACATAAACAAATGATTGATGGAGGTTCTGAGAACATTGCTGTGTGAGAAGAATTCTTTTTGCCATTTCAGCTGGTGTGGTGACAGGCTGTGGTGAAACAGCTCTTCCTCTCTGAGAACAGCATGACCTTCTTGTTTAATTCTCACACCTGCCTCGCCAAAGCCATATCTTTTCCCCTGAGCAAAGTATAGTGGAAGAACCTCCTCAGGAGTGAAACCCACTGAAAATATAAGCAACCAACCAGTAGACAAGGTTTTAATATGGACCTTGCAATGACCAGAAAGGTAGAGTTCATCAGGGAAAAAAATCTCAACACGTAATGGCCTTTTTTTTTCTTTTGTATTAGATTTTCTTTTGATTCTTCCTAATGGAATTTATTTATCATTTCTCTGGGGTATTTCAAAAATCCTAGCAGCCATTGAACATTGTTGATGCCATGTGAGTTTCACTGAAGTCCCTGTGAGCACCATGGGCTTCCAGCTCCATCTCCCAGCACTAGAAGTGTGATACTCAGCTCAAACACTCCAAGGATCACATCCAGCTTTACATTATGCCACCATATAACAGTCATTCATTTCCAATTTCATTCTGCTCCAGACCCTGTAATAAATGTACCAGGGACCTTGTGACTCAGAGATCAAGCACTTTAAATTTGAAGCAAGAACTGAGTATATAGTAGTTTATTATCCTGTGCTCAAAGACTTGGATCACTTTTTCTTTTCTGACCTGAATACTTGGCATTCAGAGCCTGCTATTGACTTGGGAACATCTTGATCTTAAACTTGAAAGGTTTGAGTTGCTGAACTCCTGGAAACGCTTAGGTGACATGTGGAACTGATGACAATCCACAACCCGAGAGAGCCTTAGAACAGGATGAGGACCTGGAATTGAGAGAAAATGACAAATGGCGGAGTGACTTGCTCCTTCCAGAGTTATAGTGAGTCTCAGAGTGCTTCCTGTTGATGGGATAAAGTGCTACACAATCGCAGGTTATTATCAAATGTTAGCCATTACCTTACTAAACCCAGCTCACTCCTTTTGTTTCCAAGGGAACTGGGAAATAAAGCCCCTTCCACAAATGTCATACTTAGTCATGCTTAAAATCTCATTTAGCAATATTACTCAAAATCCATTTACTTAAGATTATTATTGAAGTGGCTAAGTGTGTATAGCAAATCACCAAGAATTCAGGCTCTACTAATTGAGATCATTTAGACAGGGTTTGAGTGGAAGTTTACTTGTATTTTATCTGTACCAGAAAAAAGAGAGGATGGAGGTTGTTAAGGAAGTCAGCAATGCAAAGATTATAAGGGCTGTGCCTACATAGGCCAAGTACCTGTAAAACATATACACATTCATATAAATATATTTGCAATATATTCATATATATCTTACAGGTACTTGGAGCTATTTGTGTATAAATATAATTAGTATGCTAGTCATAAAATGTTTTCACATACCTTTTAAAATAGTCCTAGGTTAATTGTTAATTGGCAATGATTTATTGGACAACTATAGCTCAAGCTGTTTTCTAGATAGTGAAGTGTTTCTATTATGTAAATCCTATCTTGATAATATTTTAAAATAGAAATTGAATATACATTGAAGCTGAAAACAACATTCTGCTTTATAAGGAAACATTTTCATGATATTCATGATATAAATTTTTAAATATTTTATTTGAAAAGCTATAGGTGTTTCTAGTGGTAAGCTATACATGCATTGAAAGCAAGAACTTGGCTTAATAGCAAGAGCTGGAATATCATTTCTAGGGACGAAAAATTGAAAGGTTCTTCAGTTACAAAGTTAGATATTATTTAATTTATAATACCAGCTTTGTCATTTTTTAAAATTATCAGACAGCACTTTGCCATTAACTTGGTTCTAATTTAATTTAAGGTTTGAAGCATTAGCAACTATTGTAACAAAAGAGGACATCTGGCTGTGTGCAGTGGCTCATGCCTGCAATCCCACCACTTTGGGAGGCTGAGGTGGGTGGATCAATTGAGGTCAGGAGTTCAAGACCAGCCTGACAAACATGGTGAAACCCCGTCTCTACTAAAAATACAAAATTAGCTGGAAGTGTTGGTGCACGCGTGTAATCCCAGCTACTTGGGAGGCTGAGAGGCAGGAGAATCGCTTGAACCCAGGAGGCGCAGATTGCAGTGAGCCGAGATCGCGCCATTGCACTTCAGCCTAGGCAACAAGAGCGAAACTCCGTCTCAAAACAAAACAAAACAAAACAAAACAAAACCAAAACCAAAACCAAAACAAAACAAAACAAAAACACATCTAGCTATTTCAGTTTTAAAGTGTTTCCAAAAGATATTTATTCTTGTTAGCAAACATGTAACATATCATGCTTCTTTAAAAGTATACTTCCTTGACGGTGCTTTTGGATCATTTAAAAATGTTATTTGTGTGGTATTTCAGTTACAGGTGATAACATTTCTTCTTTGAAAATTATGAGGCCCTGCTCACATTGTACTCGCTCATGTTCTTAAAAGGGTAAAACATAATTACTCATAAAACTATTATTTTGACAGCCAAGAATGAAAGTTCCAACATTTGATGTTAATATTACTTTCTTGCAGGGATGAACTACTTCCATCTAGCAGGCCAAGCAAGTTTCCAGAATGCCCAGCTTTTGAGTGGTGCTTCTAGATCTGTGGGGAATAGTATGACTGTATATGCTGGTATTAAGGAATTGGGGAGGTTAAGAGGGAGGAGAGAGAGATGGAATTTAGAGGCTGATTCCTACTCTTTGCATCTTTGGTCTTAACTTCATTGCCTAGTATAGGAAGCACAAGTCCAACCTTAAAATATTAACACGTATCCTGGCCAAATTGAGAAGTGGGTAGAGTTGGCCTTCTAGTACCTCCTATAGGGCTGGTACCTCTCCACTCTGCCACTGAATGTCAGGCATCATGTATTTCTGGGTGCCCAAGGATTCTGGGAAGTACCCATTCTCTAGTTCTATTCCTACCTGTGTGTTTGGTGTAGACTCCCTTTCACTAAAGCACTTTTTATCTGTTCATTTATGCTATAAATTTCTACACCCTAAAATGCTAATAAGTGTAGTCTTGTGTAGTCACAAGAGTGGTTACACAATGTCCATTCTAGAGCACTGCTGTCCCACAGAACTTTCTGAAATGATGGAATTGCTCTATATCTGTGTTCTCCAATATGATGGCCACTAGCCACATATGGCTAATAGACAGTTGAAAAGTGGCTAGTGCAACTGAGAAACTGAATTTTTCATTATATTTTATGAATGCATTCATATTCATTTTATGAATGCAATATGAATGCATTCATAAAATATAAAACATGAACAGATTCATAAAATATATTATAAAATATATTCATAATATAGATTATAAAAATATATTTCATAATCTATTTTATGAATATATTCATAAAACAAAATATATATTTATAAACATGTATATTTTAATATATATTTGTAAGTATATATATTTTAATCAGTGTAAATTCAAATAGCCACATGTGGCTAGTGGCTACCATATTGGATAGTACAGTAGAGATCTAGAAATCTTATCTTAATGTACAAAGTGATGGTCACAAGGGAACTGTAGCTGGCCAGTGAGCAGGTGAATCTTTGGCTACCCTTGCACATGTCCCGTCTCAGTGAGCCACCTCAGCAGGGACAGGCAAGCCAGGCTCTCCTTGCCTAACTCGAACCTGCTTGATTGACAGTGGCAAATGACACTCAATAGAAAATATCTTGGAGAATGTAAAATGCTCTACTATAACTCACATATTTTAACATCATTTCCTTCTTTCTTTTCTTGCCTTTTTCTTTTCTTCAGGTTTCAAAAGAAGAATTTTTGAATTATTATGCAGGTGTCAGTGCTTCTATTGACACCGATGCCTATTTCATTTTGATGATGACAAAATCTTGGAGATTATAATTTTGCCTATTAATTCTTTTGGAAATCAGGGACTCCCAGAGTGGAATAAGTTTGAAAGAATTCCAAGCTATGGATTTGGATTAGGTGTAAACTAAATTTCCTAAAGGATCTGGAATTTTAAAAGCAATAAATAGATCTTTGGTCATCTTACTTAATTATCTGGAATGTGTTCATTTTTATAAATGCCTGAGATTATATTTTTAAGTCATGAACGAAGGAAGAAGGAAAGAAGGAGAGAGAAAGAAAGAAAGAAAACCATGAAGTGATATTGGGAAGTGGCTCCTAGGTAAAACAATCTGCTTGTTGTTATAGATATTCCTCTTATAGGTGTAAATGTAGCTGCTCCCTCACACCTTCACTTTACAGTCTTGGAACTCCATAGCAGAAGGTGATAATACCGGGATTAGAGGAACCTCTAACTGTGTAAAATGTCCTGAACTTATTTATTTTAATTTTGGTGAATACAAATAAAAGAAGATTTATTTTATTCTGAAATGTATGAGTGTTTTTCGATTTTCAGATTTTAATGTAAATTTCCACATGTGCATAAACAGGGGACATAAGTGCCTCTGGTAGGAAAAGGAAGGTGAGCTCAGCTGGCCCACTTGGTTGAAGGCTGGGCTTTCATGGAGTGGTCTCACTTATTGGTTCAACCTATTAGAAGGAAAGGAAGTGCAAGGGAAAAAGGAAGTGCCTATGGCAAACTTCAGAGGCTTTCTGGAGCTTTAGCGTAAATTGGAGAGGAGGACTTTAAACCTGTTTTGGGGAATTCATCTTTTTGAACCCACTTTTAGGCTCCTTCGCCAGAAAGGTGATGTCAGGTTTTTTTGACTGATTTCTCTCCTCTATTAACTGCTTCTTAGGTAACAAAAGCAGCTCTAATTTGATGGCACACACCTATAAACCGTTCACCTTGGAAAAGTGGTAAAAGTGTGGGAAAATAGATGAAAGGTGAAAGCTGTGCTTCTCATGCTTTAATGAGCACATAGATCACTTGTTAACCTGCCCATTGCTTTTTAGAAGTCTGGGTGTGGGACTGAACTTTTGCCTCTAACAAACTTATTTTTTTTAATTTTTTTTTTGAGATGGAGTCTTGCTCTATCACTCAGGCTGGAGTGCAGTGGCACGATCTCCGCTCACTGCAAGCTGTGCTTCCCGGGTTCAGGCCATTCTCCTGCCTCAGCCTCCCGAGTAGCTGGGACTACAGGTGCTAGCCACCACGCCCGGCTAATTTTTTTTTTTTTTTGTATATTTAGTAGAGACGGGGTTTCACCCTGTTAGCCAGGATGGTCTCTATCTTATCTTCTGACCTCGTTATCTACCCGCCTCAGCCTCCCAAAGTGCTGGGATTACAGGCGTGAGCCACCACGCCCAGCCAACCTCTAGCAAACTTCTCTATGATGTTTATGCCTCTGGCTTCAGATAACACTTTTGAGTAGCGAGTGGTAAAGTGATACCTGCCTGTATATTTCCAGTGTGTTTTTCTTATTATTTGCCCACCTTTGGCTGGCCATAATAGTTTGTGCTTTTTGATTGCTGGGCTATCCCTTTGTCTTTAAAGTCAGGAACTTATGAAAGAAATAGAAAAAAAAAGTACCTCACAGGTATGTGTATATGTGTAGGAGAGAAATGAAAAATAACATTTGCAGTTGAAGAATTTCTCATAGTCTAGGATGGAGTCCTTCCAGCATCAAAGATTCGAATCTGTCAGCCCTCCAAGAGTAGATCCATTTCTTTAAGACCTACGTTGAGTAAGCTCATAGCAATTGATGCAAAAACTAGAATGTCAAGCCACTGATCAACTATAATGAGGATATACTTCTCAGGTTTCCTGATAAGATCAAAGAACTTGATCTGGATTTGAGGATGTGAGAGAATGACAGCATAGTTCTCAGTTCAGGGATGCTTTTAATAGTTTATTCTCCATATGGAGGATATACGTACAGAGGATATAAGCAGTACAGAGGATATATTCATGGTATGTTAGAATAATGCTATGTGCTATAACAAATAAATATTTCAATTTATAAAAGCTCAAACACAATATATATTTATTTTTCATTCATAAAACAGTACCTCTGTGTAGTGGTTTTCAGTTTCAGGCTTTCTCCATCTTGTGATTCCGTTGTTTTCTAGGACCTTGTAGTCACTGAGTCCATGTGACTGTAGAGGAACGGAGTTGAGAATGCTGAAAAGCTTGCTGAAAAGCTTGCTGAAAAGCTTGCTGAAAAGCTTTGGCCTGGAAGTGACACAGGTCACTTATGCTTGAATTTCATTTGATGGTAGCTAGTCACATGATTACAGCTAACTGTGGAGGTCGGTGAAGGGGTGGCTAAGAAATAGTCCTTGCAGGAAAACTTCTTGCCAACGAAAATGTACTTCATGGAAAGAAAGTACTATTTTGGTCAACAACTAGCTATCTCTGCCACTTGAAGTAGTAGTCTTCATTGCCTATAGTGCATGCTTGGTGATCTCAGTAGCTCATGTGGCGTGAGATATTTGTCAGTTTGGAGGAGTGCAAAACTGAAGTCTCTCCATCCTCAGCCATGTTAGCAACCAAGTAAACAACTTATATAAAGTAACAACTCTTCAATCAGAAACCCTGTCACCTGGGCCTCAAGACTTTATTCAAGGCCTTGAAATTTATGCTACAACACAGAGGCAACTCGTCCTTTATTGCCTCTATAATATGGGTCCTAGGAATTTTTAATCTATGTCCACATAAAGCCTTTCTGGGGGGAGTTGAAGCTATGTCTTATTGAGAGGTGACAGCATGCTGGCAGTCCTCAGAGCCCTCGCTTGCTCTCGGCACCTCCCCTGCCTGGGCTCCCACTTTGGTGGCATTTCAGGAGCCCTTCAGCCCCTCCACTGCACTGTGGGAGCCCCTTTCTGGGCTGGCCAAGGCTGGAGCCCACTCCCTCAGCTTGCAGGGAGGTGTGGAGGGAGAGGCACGAGCGGGAACCGGGGCTGCCTGCGGCGCTTGCGGGCCAGCTGGAGTTCCGGGTGGGCGTGGGCTTGGTGGGCCCCGCACTCGGAGCAGCCAGCCAGCCCTGCTGGCCGCGGGCAGTGGGGGACTTAGCACCCGGGCCAGTGGCTGCAGAGGGTGTACTGAGTCCCCCAGCAGTGACGGCCCACCAGCGCTGTGCTCAATTTCTCACCGAGCCTTAGCTGCCTTCCCGTGGGGCAGGGCTCGGGACCTGCAGCCCGCCATGCCTGAGCCTCCCACCTACTTCATGGGCTCCTGTGCGGCCCGAGCCTCCCCAGCGAGCACCACCCCCTGCTCCACGGCGCCCAGTCCCATCTACCACCCAAGGGCTGAGGAATGCGAGCGAATGGCGCGGGACTGGCAGGCAGCTCCACCTGCAACCCCAGTGCGGGATCCACTAGGTGAAGCCAGCTGGGCTCCTGAGTCTGGTGGGGACGTGGAGAGTCTTTATGTCTAGCTCAGGGATTGTAAATACACCAATCAGCACCCTGTGTTTAGCTCAAGGTTTGTGAGTGCACCAATCGACACTCTGTATCTAGCTGCTCTGGTGGGGCCTTGGAGAACCTTTATGTCTAGCTCAGGGATTGTAACTACACCAATCGGCACTCTGTATCTAGCTCAAGGTTTGTAAACACACCAATCAGCACCCTGTGTTTAGCTGAAGGTTTGTGAATGCACCAATTGACACTGTATCTAGCTGCTCTGGTGGGGCCTTGGAGAACCTGTGTGTGGAAACTCTGTATCTAACTAATCTGATGGGGACATGGAGAACCTTTGTATCTAGCTCAGGGATTGTAAACACACCAATCAGCGCCCTGACAAAACAGGCCACTGGGCTCTACCAATCAGCAGGATGTGGGTGGGGCCAGATAAGAGAATAAAAGCAGGCTGCCGGAGCCAGCATTGGTAACCCACTGGGGTCCCCTTCCACAATGTGGAAGCTTTGTTCTTTTGCTCTTTGCAATAAATCTTGCTACTGCTCACTCTTTGGGTGCACGCTGCTTTTATGAGCTGTAACACTCACCGCGAAAGTCTGCAGCTTCACTCCTGAGCCCAGCGAGACCACGAGGCCACCGGGAAGAATGAACAACTCCAGACGCGCTGCCTTAACAGCTGTAACACTCACTGTGAAGGTCTGCAGCTTCACTCTTGAGCCAGTGAGACCACGAACCCGCCAGAAGGAAGAAACTCCGAACACATCTGAACATCAGAAGGGATAGACTCCAGACGTGCCACCTTAAGAGCTGTAACACTCACCGCAAGGGTCCGCGGCTTCATTTTTGAAGTCAGTGAGACCAAGAACCCACCAATTCCGGACACATTATTATACAAGTCAGGACGAAGTTATTTATTCACATGGTAAATGATAACATTTTTGTTGTAGAGGCAGACCTCTTCTTGGAAGAGAAATTATAGTTATGAGGTTCTTTGGTAACTGGAATCATAACAAGGGGTATGAAGACTAAATATTTAATGAAACTAGGCAGACAGTTTAATGCATTCATCTTGCCAGTGAGACCATAACACTCTTTTCCCGAAATTCCTAGAGGGGACTAATAAACATGTCCTTCCTGACCTTTCTTTTTCAGCACGTCATAGCTGAGTAACTACTTGTGGGAGGGACACTTTAGATTCATTGATTATACATGTTAATGAAATCAGTATGTTACCAGTGCAAGGTAGCCTAGTTACCTATGGCGAATCCATAGGGGTATGTAGCAATTTCAGTTCTTGCCTCCTCAGAAGGTGGAACTCAACTGAGGGGCATAAGGCAAAAAGATACCAAGGCAAGTGTCAGAGCAGGAGTGGAAGTTTATTTAGAAAGTCTTTAGAACAGGAAAGAAAGGAAAGTTCACTTGGAAGAGATCCAAGTGGGCACCTGAAGGTCAAGTACCGTGTTTAACCTTGATCCTAGGACTTGGCAGGCTGGCCTCTTTCCCATGATTCTTCCCTTAGGATGAGCTGCCCGCATAAACAGTGCCCTCCTTACCCTTGGGAGGTGAGCACGCATAGTGTGTTTAGGAGTTGTATGCATGCCCATCTGAGGCTTTCTTCCCTTTTCTGGTGGTGTGCCCCTGGAAGGTCATACTCCACCATTTTGTCTCTTACTGTGCATGCCCAGGAAGTTCTTTCTCCTTGGTTTCTGCATTCAATTAACACTTTAGAGCAACAGGTGTAGACCATCAGGAAATGGCCTCTCCCTGATGCCAGCTCTCAATTTATCACTTTCAAAAAGAAAATGTGATAATTGCCAAAACATCACCTGATGTTTCTACTGGGTGGGGGAGAGCCCTCTCCTGCCCCACTCCTGCTTGTCAAACTACCTGTAACAACTCAGGATCTGGCCTGTCTTGCCTGCCTGGGGGTGATGTTTGTCTCCTTACAGTGCTTTTATATACCTCTTGCTATGGTTGGAATGTTTGTTTCCCCACAAAACTTAATATGATGAACTCCTAACCTCCACGGTGATAGTATTAAGAGGTGGGGCCTTTTAGGATGTGATTAGGTGATGAGGGCAGAGCCCTCATTAATAGGATTAGTACAGGTTGTAGGAACCTGTACTTCTTACTAGCTGGTTGTAAATTCAAGACTGCAGTATAGAAACCCTGCCAGAGTTTCCACCTTGCCTGGCATGCTCTGCAGAATTTGGACTCAAAACTGCAACATTAGCTCTTACCTGAATTTCCAGCTGGCCAACTTGCTCTACGGATCTCAGACTTGCCAGCCCTCACAATCATGTGGCCAATTTGTTAAAATAAGTATCTCTCTCTCCCCACTGATACACACACACTATGGATTATACTTCTCTACAGAACACTGACTAATGCAGAAGAAGTATGGATAGCCTGGGGACCCCCAAAGTAAGAGGAAAGTTTCTAAAGTAAAAGTAGTCTTGTTGAGTATTATTTCCTTTAACTTGTAAGAGTGTTGCTAACTCTGGGTGGTGAGTGCCAGGATTGAATTGCAGTACACTTAGCTGGGGCTGAAATAGAATAACAAGCTAAATCACTGTTTACTAAACTGGCTCATATTTCAAGGTCCTATTCAAAAGTTAAAGCCTTTACAAAGCTTTCCTCGACCTTTCAGCAAAATTGACTTGCTCTTTCATTTCTGTGCCTCTTTTGCTAAGTGTATATGCATCTTTATATCACAGTCCATTAGTCAGATGTGTAAGAAATACTACTTTATTTTCTCCGACATTGAAATTTTGCAGTCTTGTCCCATTCAAGCTTGCTGGCAGAAATGTAGTCTGTCTTTCTTGGCATTTCCACTTAAGCCTGTGCTGTTGTTCTTGGATATGAAGCAGAGCCAATGCAGAAGGAGCGGGAAGTGTGTAACCTGAGTTCACACAGGTCATCCTTCTTTTCAGAGTCCCTTAAGTCCACTGAATTTTGGGAACTTCTCTACCACACCTGGAAAACGGCAACTTTGAAAAGCTGCCAGTGGGATAGGTGAAGAGCTGTTTTGAGATATCTGTCGTCCATCTAAGTGAGAAATCCAATAGGCAGTTGGATGTTCATTCATTGAACCAATATATATATATTTATTGATCGAATATTAGGTGCTACCAGTGAGTACTTCTTTAAGTGCTGGGGATCTAGCCTTGAACATATAAATATAGCACACTTCTTCATGGAAGTTCAATCTAGCAGACATGATTCTGAAGTTTACATCTGGAAACTTGGAAACAATGGAAAATGTTGACGTTAAAAAGCCAATTAACAGAACAATAGAAGCAAAGAAACAAGAGAGATCAAATGACTGATGAAGCAAGGTTCTGGAGGAAGAGAGATGGATAGAGATAGAGTTAAGGGCATGAATGGTTGGTTTGGTCTTCTACAGATGAAGGGTTAGCTTGTTCTTAGACTAGGGGAATAGCAGGCAGGAATTTATCCAGTTTTGAGTTTGCAGATGGAGATAGGAAATGAGAGCAAAAACATGAATTATGGTCTACGTTTTTTCAAAGTATAGGCAAACTTATTTTCTGGGAATGAGAAAGGCCAAGGTTCAATGGAAGACTTAGAGTAAAAGGTGAGTGTATTTGACAATGGTTATCGAGGGCATTGGAAAAGAATGCTGTCAAGCACAAATAAAGGAAAACAAATTTATATGGGCCCCGTTTGGCAGCATTATATGATTTTTCACTAAGACAGTTTAGCAGATAAAGTGCAGAAGCAGAGATGTGACTTGTAGGAACATGTTGTATCATCTTGTTCCATAGCATTTGTCACTGCAATTTGTATAATAAGAAGGCCTTGATAAACTGTGATGAAATTTATTAATTACTTAAAATACTGAAGGATAAGAAATCTTGAAATATACTGTTGTACTATCCACATCACAAGGGAGAAATCAGATTATGACTCTAGAATAGAAAATCTTGCTATCAAGGTTATTATAGTCTAGATTTTACAGAAAAAATGAGAATAATAATTCTAAGTAAGAGTTATATTAATACATAATTTATACTTTTATTTTGTATAATAATATATATACATACATATATGTATGTATACATATGTATACTCCCATATATGTATGTATACATATGAATGTATATATGTATACATATGTATGTATACATATGAATGTATATATGTATACATATGTATGTATACATATGAATGTATATATGTATACATATGTATGTATACATATGAATGTATATATGTATACATATGTATGTATACATATGAATGTATATATGTATACATATGTATGTATATATATGTATGTATACATATATACACATCTATATACTACCCCCCTCAAAAAAAAAGAAGACAAAAGAAATAAGAGGAAGTTTCCTGCTTTCATGCATCCGCCACCATCCCATTCTTTTCCCCAATAACCACTGAAAACATTTTGGAGCAATGCCTTCCAAACTTTTTTCTAAGCATATTCTCATTCTAATATTCCCTCTTTTTCTCTCTAATTAAAAAAAAAAAAACCCTTGTTCTGATGATAGACATTCTTGTTTTCTTCTCCAACATTCTCAGTTTCTTCCTTCTTTGTCACCCCTATTTTGACCAGGTACCCATCTCATTCTCAGTTCTGGAAAAGGTGAGCCATTTCCAAGCCAATAAGTTCATGGCATTTTCCTAGTGACTGTTATTGGCCCAAAGATATGCATATGATTTCAACTGGATCAATCATATCAAAGGGAAAACCTTCCATTTCACACTGAAGAGAACAGTATTTTTTTAATGTTAACAATTTCAGTAAGAAATGATTATAATTTTGCTATTAGATTAACAGATCCATGAATATTGAAGTCCTTGCATGACCCAAATACTTTTTCTTCCCTAAAGTTTCTCAATACACATATAGACAAAATTTATTTCACAAAGTAGTGAAAAGCATGTGGCTGTAGTCTTGCTGCAATATGGATGAGATAGGAAGAGCTTCCTCAAATAGGGAGGTGACATTTGTGTCTTTCTGTAAATGTAACCTAAGCTTTCCTCATGTATGACTGTAGGATATTGCATTAATGGCTTGACTCTTCACTCTTTCTCCTATCCACCTATTTTACCATGTGATTTTAAGTTTCTACCCAAGGGGAAATATATTTCTTCACTCTTTCATTCTGGGTTTGGTCATGTGATCTTCTTTGCCAATAAAATGAAGTGGAATTGATGGGTAGGCCAGCCTTGCATTTTTCTGCTTGCCCTCTTATGCCCCTGCTGTAAAAAGAGGCAGCTGGGTTAGCCTGCTTGTCTCTGGAGAAAGACGGGAAACTTATGGAACAGAGGCATTCCCAGCTGAATCCAGCTAACTTTCCTTCAGTTTCAGATCCCTGAGTCATCCTAGCTGTTAGTAATATCATAGAATCACCCAGCAGAGCCCAATCTAGATCATTCAACCCAATTTGTGAGAATAAATGTTGCTTAAAGCCGCTGAGTTTTGGCATGATTTGTTGTTGAGCATCAATGTAGCAATAGCTGATAGATACACTGCACATTTCGGATTTTTCATGGAAATGATAGGGGGAAGGAGTAAGAGAAAGATGGAGACTTTTGGAGAGTTTTGTCTTGCTAGAAGCTTTTGACAAAATAACATAGACATTTTTCTTTATCAGCATATGTAGCACTACCGTGCTAGTTTTAGAATGCTGGTAACTTCTTTACTAAATTTTAAAAAGTCACAACAAAAAGAAAAGATAAAAAGAAACTGGAAAAACATAGTAACATTATGACAAGCAAAGTTCTGTTATCCTTAACACCCGAAGTGTTATAATTCAGCAAGCAAAAGATGAAGAGTCTAAGAAGGAAATTTTTTTTTTTACATTAAAAGAATTTTTTAATGGCTTTGTTAGTATTCCATAGTATGAATATACTATAATTTATTTAGATTCACAATTCTTAGTTACAAGAAATAATATATAGATATTTTATACATAGAATTTCTAGGTATACACATTAAAATTTTTGTTATATATTTCCAAATTGTCCTCTTAAAAGTATGTACTAATTTACATTCCTATTAACAGTATATGATAAAGCCCATTTTCCTATGCCCTTCTCAGCACTGAAATTTAGTGATCTTTATAATTTTCACAATTTAATGGGCAAAGCATTTATCTCATTCATTTTATCAGGATTGTTTATTCAGAATGAGATTACGCACATTTTCCTATTTTTAAAGTTTGTTTTATTTCTCCTGTGAGCCTTCGTTAATGTGCTCTGTTCATTTCCTTCTTGGGCTCTTCATCTTTTGCTTGCTGACTTGTAAGACTCTGGGGTCTTATAAGGATAACAGAAGTTTGCTTGTCATAGTGTTACTGTCTTTCTCCAGTTTATTTTTATCTTTCTTTTGGTTGTGACTTTTTAAAATTTAGTAAAGAAATTACCAGCATTCTAAATTTTATCTAGTCAAACTTATCAATCTTTTCCTTTTATGGCTTTTAGATTTTACGCTTTATCTAGAAACGCTTTTTGCATCCAAAAAATATGAAATGATTGATCCATGTATTCTAGCATTTGTTTTTATTTTAAAAATTATTTATATCTTTGAGTTATGTGGAATTTATTTTGAAATAAGAAGTCAGTTACCTTTCTTCTTTGTTTGCAAATGGCTAGTGTGTTATTCCAATCTTATTTGCTAAATAATCCACTTTAACCCTACTGATTAGAAATGGATGAATTTTTTGTAATTACATAGATCTGGACTTGCAGATTCTCTATTTTATACCATTGGTAGTTCTGTGAATTCCTGCTGAATCAAATTTTAAAACCACGTGTATGGTTAGTTGCTTCACAATTCTTTTCTTCTCTGGAATTGTGCAGGCTATTCTCCAACATTTATTTCTCTGCAAGATATTTAGAATAATAGTGTATGCACAGAAGAGCATCTGAAAGCCTAAATGTCAGTTATTAAATGTGACTATTCCTGAAGAGTGTGATTAGAAAGTGACATCTTCAACTTGATACATTACATGTCTATCTTTTTTTAATTTGAGGACACAACCAAATAGTAGTTTAGTTGTAAAGATTCCATAAGAATTAAAAAAAATAAACATGAGAATATTGTAAGCGGAGACCTTAATAAAGTATCTGTGTCTTGTAGTGTGTTTTCTACTTGATTCTCTTGTGTTTTCCATATGTACAATAATGTTATCTGCCAATAATGACGATTTAATTTTCTCCTATTCAATATTTATGCTTTTTACTGTGTTTTCTTGTTTAATTGAATTTCTTAGAATTTCTAGAACCATGTTAAATGAAGTGACAATAGAATTTCTTTTGTCTTATCCTTCAATATAATGGAGTACTTTTAAAATTTCACCACTGAGCATGACCCTAGCTTATCTGCTCTTATTTTATTAAAATTTTTTATTTGAGAAAATAAAGCTTTAAGCATCATTCAATTCTACACTGGCAACTTCACACTTGAACTTCACACTGTGAAATTCATGAAAGTTTATAATTATGTAGCAAACAGGTTTATCAGTCTGATACTATAGCATTTACTGAAGCTCTAATTAAATTAATGCTTTCTTAGGCTCTAAAAGTAATATTTCAGTCTATCAGTGGATAAGCTTAATAATAAAATGTTTTCTGATTATTCTGCATAGTTTGTGTGTAATGACTAGTGCAGTTCATACTTTGCAGGAACTAATTTATCATAAAAAGAGGGTCCTTTTCAGTCTCTGTAAGTTTTCCACCTCTTCTTGATGAAAAATCTTTACTTAGGATAAAGGCAAATTGGTTCTAACAATTTACCATTGAGAGGCCCTCCAGATGAACTCAAGTGTTTCAGCACAATTCAGTATGTAAGCCTTATTTTTCAATCCTCAGGGACTTTGCATATTGTTTGCTTCACTACTTTTACCTGAGTCTTGAGGAGCATGAATGTGTTCCTTGGACCTCATAGGTTTTGTGCATCACACTTTCTTTGTCTGAACAGCTGTGTCATTGCAAGCTACACACAAATGCCCACACAAATGCCACAAGCCATTAAAATTCAGAAATTAGGGTAGACTTTCATATGAATCTAAAATTAAATAACTGAAAAAACACAATTAAATATCTGTATTTATTAGATAAATGAAGTTTTGGAAAATTTTCTTTTCACTTCACCCCACCCTATTGTTTCCCCACTTCTGTGGTTACAGTGGTTAAGAGTACAGCTGCAAAGACAACTGTGTATAGGGAATGCAACCGACTTCTCACACATGGCTGCCCAGATGTGCTCCTCTCTCAGGGATGTGGTGCTTGCTTCTGTCTGAACAACCTGGCTTGGCATTCTTTTATCTTTAACAGTGATGAGGAAAGAAGTTGACCAACACAACATCATTTCCTAAATGTTTATTCATTCTTTGATTCATTCATTCATGTTTATGAGGGAATGCCTACTAAATTTTAGGTACTGTGTTTAGCAAGAGATGTAAGCCCCAGTAAGTCATAGTTCTCTGTGCCAGAATGCTTACAAGCCCCCAGAAGAGTCAGACAAATCAAGTAATTACAGATCAGTGTGGTGACAGTAGAAATAAGTGAAGTGCTATTAGGAATGCACCCATGAGTCATATCCTGGCCTGTAAGAGGATGTATTCCCAGAAGAGGCAATGCCTGAGGCTAGTTTTCAGGGACTGGTATGAACTACCCAGACAATGGGGGTAGCAAGTGTAAAGGCTGGCAATTGAGACCACAGGCTGAGAGTGGTGGCAAAGGTGAAGAAAAAAGGTAGGCTGAAAAATCCCTGTCTCTGACAAAAGTGTCCCACATCCTAATAATGAAAACATATAAATATGTTACTTCAGTGGCCAAAGGGACTTTGTAGATGTGATTATATTAAGATCTCCAGATGGAGAGATTAGCCTTGATTATGCAGGTGGACCCAGTGTAATCACAAGGAATCTTATAAGGCAAGAGGGTCAATATGAGAGAAGGCACTGTCATGATAGAAACAGGGGATGAAATAGTCCACTTCAAAGATAGAGGAAGGGGCTAGGGTTGTGGGATAGGGAATACAGGTGGCCTCTGGTGGATGAAAAAAGCTGGAAAACGGATTCTCCCTGCAGTCTTCAGAAGTATCACAGCCCTGTTGACACCTGGATTTTTGTCCCAGAAGACTGATTTTGGACTTCTGATGCCTGATCTGCAGGAGAATAAATAAATTTGTATTGTTTTAAGCCACTAAGTTTGTGATAATTTATTACAGTAGCCACAAGAAAGTAATACACTAGATCATCAAGAGCCTTCCATGCTGTGTTAGTTCGTTCTTGCATTACTATAAATAAATGCCTGGGACTGGATAATTTATAAAGAAAAGAGGCTTAGTTGGATCATGGTTCTGCAGGGCTTACAGGAAGCATGGTGCTAAGATCTGCTTGGCTTCTGAGGAGGCCTCAGGAAACTTACAATCATGGTGGAATGCAAAGGGGGAGCAGGCACATCACATGGTGAAAGCAGGAGCAAGGGTGGGAGGAGGTGCCACACACTTTTAAAACAACCAGGTCTTGTGAGATCTCACTCACTCTTGAGAGGACAGCACCAAAGGGATGGTGCTCTCACCAGGGTCCACCTCCAGTACTGGGGATTACATTTTATCATGAGATTTGGATGGGGACAAGAATCCAAGCTATGTCATGTGCCATGCTGGAACGCCACTAAGGGATTTTAGTTAGGGAGGTAGCTTGATCAGATTTCCTTTTTAGAAAGATACTCCCAGTGGGGGTGGGGGATAGGTCATATGACAGCCAGACTAGGGCAGGGTCAGATGGACTTTTGTGACTGCTGTACCCACTTAGGGGACACCACAACCAGGTCAAAGGTGAGTCTGAGACTAAGACCAAGTGGTTCTTTGTGCCATCTTTCTCTGTCAGAATAGCTCTTCCTTTTCTTCCTCCCTTCCATCTACCAGTACTTACTAAATATTTGTTTTATTCCAAGAATAATATAGGCAGTGGAACTTGCATGGAACTTGAATTTTAGAATCAGAGAGAGGCAATAAGAACAATCATCAACAATAAATAAATTATTAATAATTAGTAATGAATTAGTGATTAATAATTGGTAGTTAATATTGAGGAAGGAGTTTTGGAGGAAATAAACAGGGAGGCATGGTAGAGACTATCAGGAGGAGGGTCTTGTTTTCATTAGAATGACCACTTCTGTGGAGGTTACGTAGAAGCTAGGACCTGGAGAATAAGAAGGAGCCAGCCACACAAAGATCCAGAGAAACCACGTTTCAGATGGAGAGAGCGGCAAGATCAAAGGCCTTGGGACAGGCAGGCTGGCTGATTCCATACTATAAGATGTTGTGGAGGTGGAGGAAAAGGATAAAAGCCCTTCACTCAAGCTCTAGCTTATCTAACTCTCAGCCAATCAGTAAGAAGACACCCAGAAAGCTATTAACTGCAAGCTTCTCTTTCCGGGGCCTAGGGATTTCCCTGGAGCCCCACAAGTTCTACTATCTATGTTCTTCTTGGAATGAAACAGATATTCAGATATTTAGTAACTAGTAAGTACTGGTAGATGGAAGGGTGGCAGAAAAGAAGGAAGAGCTTTTCTGACAAGGAGATAAAGGTGGCACAAAGACCAACTTGGCCTTAGCCTCAGGCTCACCTTGGACCTGATGTGGCATCCCCTAAGCGGGCATAGAGGTCACAAAAGTCCATCTATCCTGGCTCTAGTCTAGCTGTCATATGACCTATTCTCTTCCTTCACCAGGGGGATCATTCTAAAGAGGAAATTTGATCCAACTACTTCCCATGCTTGAAGAGGCAGAGAAGTCTAGAGGCTGAAAGAAGCTTCCTGGACAACACATAGAGACCCAGTTAATAGACAGGATGTGGATCATCCACATTCAAAGGAACATGATGGGCCCTGACACATTAGCAGTAGACACAACACAGGGGATAACATCCACAGACAAGACAGGAAGCCTAGAGCTCAGGGGAGTCCAAAGAAGTCACATGGCCCCAGATTCCTTCTCCCAGTACCATGTGCATTCATTTTCTAGGGCTGTCATAGCAAAGCACCACAGACTGAGTGGCTTAAACAAGAGATTTATTGTCTCACAGTTCTGGAGCCTAGATGTTTGAGATCAAGGTGCCAGCAGGGTTGATTCCTTTTGAGAGCTGTGGGGGAGAATCTGTCCCATGCCTCTTTCTTAGCTACTGATGATTTTCTATCAATCTTTGATACTTATTATCTTTTAAAAATATCACCCCTGATCTCTGCCTTCATTTTTCACATGATGTTTTCCCTATGTGCCTGTCTGTCTCTAAATTTTCCTTTTTTTTTTTTTATAAGGACACCAGTCATACTGGATTATGCTGCACCCTAATGACATTTTAAATTGATTACCTATTTAAAGAAACTATCTCCAAATAAAGTCACATTATGAGCTATTGCATGTTAAGAATTCAACATATGAATTTTGGGGGGACACAACTCAATTCATAGCACCGTGTATCTAAAACTCTCAGGAGAATGGGAGGAGGAGAAATCTGAATTTGACTAAAGATTTAATAAGAGACAGAACTAAAAACAGCATGACTGAGTTAGCTTGTGTGTCAAACAGGCTTTAATGTGGCCCCTGCGATCGCCAACTCCTGAAAATCTTGTCTTTATATAATCCCCTCCTCTTGAGTATGGATGGGACTTCTGACTTGCTTCTAACCAAAAGAATATGGCAAGATGATGGAATGTCATGCCTGTGGTCATATCACATATATAAGACACCATTTTGCTGGTAGACTCACTCTCCCTTGCTGGCTTTGAAGAAGCAAGCTTTTGTTGAAAGAGAGCTTATGGGCCAGGCACGGTGGCTCACGCCTGTAATCCCCGCACTTTGGGAGGCCAAGGCGGGTGGATCACCTGAGGTCAGGAGTTTGAGACCAGCCTGGCCAACATGGGGAAACCCCATCTCCATTACAAAAAATACAAAAATTAGCTGGGCATAGTGGTGTGCACCTGTAATTCCAGGTACTTGGGAGACTGAGGCAGGAGCATCTCCTGAACCTGGAAGGCAGAGGTTGCAGTGAGCTGAGATGGTGCCACTGCGTTCCAGCAGCCTGGGCAACAGAGCAAGACTCTGTCAAAACAAACAAACAAACAAAAAAACCACAAAAGCTTATGAAGAGGGTCATATGACAAGAGGCTGTGGGTGAACTTTAGGAGCCGAGAGTGAGAGCTATCAGGAAGCTGGAGCACTCAGTTTTACAAGCACAGCACAAGAAAATAAATTCTGCTATAACCTAAGTAAGTTTGGAAACGGACCCATTGCCAATGGAACCTCTAGAAGAGAAGCAAGCCTGGGCCAACATTTTGATTGCAGCCTTGCTGAGGACTCAGCTAAGCCATGCCCAGACTTCTGACCCACAGAGGTTGTGAGATAGGAAATGTGTGGTGTTTTAAGCTGTTAGAAAAAGAAAGAAGGAAGAAGACGAAGAACAAGAACAAGAAAAAGTAGGAAGGGGGAGGGGAAAGGGAAAGAGGAGGAAGAAGAGAGGAGGAAGAAGCCAAGAAGGGGGAGGAGTCAAGAGAACAGAAGCTATTATCTTCCTTTCTTTCCAAGTTCCCCTCACCACAAGCTTATGATAGGGTGTGTGTGGCTTTAGTTAGAATATAAGACTGCATCTTAAAACTAGATGAATTAAGCTTTGGTCACTTAAAGGAATCTACTTCAGAAAGGGATTTTCAATGGAGCATCTTTGGAGATGAGTAATTAAAGAAATGTCAGAATTATTTTATATTTATATCCTACTGAATTAAGATTCCTTCCTAAAACCTGATACACACATGCACAGAAAATATATATTTCACATCACATTCCTGATTAAAATCCTGCCAAGCCCCTCTATTTTCTGCAAAATAGATGACAACTTCTTAGGCTGGCATGCCAAATGCTTAATCATTGGCCCCCACCAATTCTGCCAAGCCTAATTTCCAGCCACTACTCTGCAGACTGTAGGGACTAGGTATATCAAGTGAAATAGGTGTCCATGCAGGGCTTCCACTGAACCACCTGTGGAGTGAAGCAACATTCTCTGTTCTCTCTGTTAAATACACTGACACATTGAGACTTAACCACTAGTAGGCTGTCTTCTAGTGCAGTGGTTCTCAAACTTTTTGGGACCAGGGACTGGTTTTGTGGAAGACAATTTTTTCCATGGACTCATGGGGAGGTGAGTTTTCAGGAGCTGAAGAGATGTGTGGTCCATTCTGGGAATCCATCTAACCACAGTTTCCAGAGAAGACAGGCATGCCACAAAGTGTTCTTCTATACCATTTAATTAAATATGAGATGGTTATTACATACATTGTACGCTTATATACTAAGCAGCTCTGCGAAATGTTTGTAATGCATGTGGATAGTACACGGTCAAATCAGAGATCTTCACTGTAGTGAACAATGGATATTTTAAAGAATAGTCCCAACAATAAACCACAGAGCTGACAAAAATGCCACCTAATCTGCATCATTTCCAGGAGCTCTGCCACATATTCTTCCTGGCCCGTACCAAGTCTCTTAGCCCCTCTAGAAGAGCTAAGAAAATGCAGGTATGCACCTCTGAACAGCCCATACTTGGCTTTTCTGAAGCAAATTCCCATGGAAACCACATTGAAGGAAGAGGCAAAGGCTGGTAGGAAATCAGCTGAATCAGCCTGGGTGCCCTAGACCCAGTCATGTTTGTTGGACCAAATTAGCTGTCTTTTCATTTCATGCTATATAGAACTGGCAGTTTACACTTCTGATTAATACATTGTCTCCGATCAGGAGGTTTATTTTTTTTTTCCTAATAAAATCTGAAAGGAGATTGGGCAGAACCAATTAGTAATCTTACATTACACATTGTCCCTAGGTATATAATCAAGAATTAACAGCAGTTATGATTATATGATTATAATACATGCATTTTAAATACTACAGTAACAGACAGAGGCTCAGACACTAAATTCCAAAGATAACATATGCCAAGCAACATTGAAACAAAGGATTTTAGAGCTGGAGATATCTCGATGTTTTTCTATGGTCATCTCTTCATTTCTTCGAGAGATTGTCTATTTATACCAGGGATACAAAATTATGGCTCCCAGTTCTGACTTAACGTGTGAGGTTGGGTAATTTACCTGTCTTCCTGTGTCCCAGTTTTCCCATAAGTCAAAGAAAATAACAATAAATACTTCAAAGAACTTCTGGGAATAAGGTATCAGAGACCTGGCATGAGATTTTGTGGAGCCTCCTATTTGAGACTTGACTCCCATTTCTACAAAAGGTAAAGAACACCTGCCCACTGATGAAAAATGTCTTCTGCTGCCTACAAACCAGGCAGATTCTACTTTTCCTCCATGTAAATTTACATCATTTTTGTGGCGTTTGCCCTGTATCCAACAGGGCACTTTCAATATGGCTCTTTTATAGCATTTTATAATATAATAATAATTTGTTTACCAAGCAGTCACTTTCATTAGGTTTTGCAATTTATGAGGCAGAATGCCATCCTTTTATGTGTTTTTAGGTCCCCTGTGCCTAACAGTATGATTGACATGTAGCAGGCTTTCCATAAATGCCTATCAAGGAGGTGGAAGGAATGCTTATGGAAGTGCTTTGAAAATTGCAAAAGCACTAGGCAAACCTAAGGGATTATGGCATTATATTTATTACTGCTGGTGCAGAGGAGAGCACTTTGGAAAGTAAAACATTCACCTGAAGAATAAGATGGTCTGATTTTACCAGTCCTTTAAGCCAACAGATAAGGTCCATTCATCCACAGTTAAAACCCCATTTACAGACAACACAAAACAAAACAAACAAGAAAACTAAAATATCAGAAACACCTAGTCCCCCTAAATAAAGTAAAAACAGAACAAAGAAGAAAATTCAAAACAGAAAAACAGTAGCAACAAATCTCAAACAAAACCATGAACCTATGACCCCTTCTCTAGTTTTCTGTGCAGCATCTGCCCTTTGTGGTTCTGTGAACAGCCAGGGTTTGGAGGCCTGTGGGAGATGGGTTTGCTGCACTTTGCTGAGCTGACATTACTCAGTTGCCTTGACTTTGAGCTAGTCATTAGAAGTCAGTCTAGACCAAGAAAGGCAAGATGATAAATGTCAAGCATTAATAATACGTCTCTTCCGTATATCTTCAAGAATGTAGCCACAGTCAGTTCACTCATTGCATGTACTTGTAACTCTTTCTCCCTGAAGTTTGTGGCAGCCTCTATTGCTGGAGAACTTGGGACAATTTAGGGATGAATTTAGGTTGGGGTAGTGTCTATACACATGGGAGGGGTCATGCCTCCTCTCACTCGTCAAACGTACCCATGTCCAGGGTCAGCGACAGTTTCCTCTGAGATCATGGACGGATGCAGTTGGGTGGTAGCAGCAAGAGAATCACTGTCTTGGTAACAAACAAGAGAAATTGTGAGTTTCTAATTTATTCCCTCTTGAGCTTATTTTCAGAAAAATGAAATCAAATGGGCTTCATGGCTTTTTCTTGACTTCTTTACCTTCTTTTGACATGGCTGGTCATGGGACTTCACACCCTCAAGACTGTTTCTCCCCCTCTTTCTTTCTCATAGCCATTTTAATTTAAGTGATGATATGTATGTTCACATTTGTCTGGGGACAGTCCTAGTTTTTGCTCATTGTCCCGGAGGGATTATATGTAAGTTTCCCTTTCACTTTCCAAATTGACTCAGTTTGGATCATAAATTATCTAGGCACACCCTGTTACTAGTGACATTTGGCACTCAAGAATGCGGCAGTCCTCAGTGAAGAGAAAGGCACATGGCTCAGGGAACTGCAATTAGACTCCCAGCCATCATATCTTGGCCCCTCCCTTCACTGTGTGAACAACTTGGACAAGTTACTTAACTCCTTAGTTCTGAATTTAATGATCTATAAAAAAGAGAGTAGTCGTAGTAATTGCACACACCTCCCAGGATTATTGTCAGGATGGAGTGAGACAAGGTGCGCAGAGCACTTGCAAAGCACTGGATATATATTAAATCCTAATAATGGCAACTATCATTTTTTATTTTCCTTTCTTTCTTTCCTCTCATGCTCTCTTCCTGCCTTCCTCACTCCTCAATCATTTCCTTTACTCTTTCATTCTTTCCTCTTTTTTTTTTAAAATAGCTGAATCATTGGGTCACCTTAAACCTTGTGACCAAATCCACATGGTAGAAGCAGGATGCTCTTGACTCATGTTGAGTGCCACTGAACTCAGGAAGAGTGGTCAAAGCAATGTTTCAGAATCTTGCAGACTGTGTAGTGGGGTTTTGCTAATTTTGTCTTCTCTGTGCTGTGAGGGAGACTAGGAACTCTAGACTTCCCTTTTAAATCATCTTTGCCGCTCACGGTAAGTTCAGTCTGGGTTTCCTACACTTCACTGGTTTTGGTAGAAGCTGGACATGGTGACATATGCTTCTTCTTGATTTGATCCCAGGGAAGTAAGAATGGGCTGACCCTGAGCAACTGGGTTCAATGTCAGGATTCCAGATTGGAGAGAAAATGGAGGGGGCAGCGTGCTGTTTGTAGTCCCAAGGCTAAGCAGGAGGTCCTGGTACACATGAGGCCCATTCTTGCCACTCTCCCTGCAGTCTAGTGACCTGGAAGAGGAGAGAATAGGGGCGTCACATGCACTGACATTCCCAGCCAGGCATGTGAGGGATGAATCTCTTCCAAAGCTTTCTGGAGTGTTGACTACATCCTCAGATGGGCAGCTGGGGCTCTGCACATCCCCTCCAAGCCTCTGCTTCTCAGATTCTTCTAGTTGCTGAGGAAACGTATCTTGCAGAAAACCTTCCACTTCATCTCTAGCTTGAATGTCATCCACCCTATGAATCTGGCAGTCCAGGAAACTTTCAGGATTGAAACTCACATTTAAATTCTGCACAGAAAAAGGAGAAAGGGTATTAAGATGGCACCAGAGAGACACACCATCAAATGTTCAGTTCAGGAGTAGGTCTAAAGAGTTTTCTGACAGGGAATGTCACAGAATTGCCAGCATGTTCCTCAATGGACTCTTTGCTTCTGGAGCTTCTGAGACACTTCAAGACTTGAAGTGACCACTGGCTGTGCCCTCCAACCCCAGGGAGCCCAGAAGTTCTGAGATGTGTGTCTTATTTCAGTTCCCTACTGCAGCTAGGGTCTTAGGAGGGACCCTAGTTACAGGATGAATCAAATACCAAAAGGTGAGGTTCAACTGTTCCTTGTTCTGGAATATCATTCTTGGCCACTGGGATGTTGCCAACACAACACTTTTTAAGCACCAAAAACACTCACTTTTCTTGGTTTCTTACAAAGATGTTCCAGAGTCTTCTTATGATCGGGGAGACTGGGCCATACGATAGGCTTAATCCTGAAATCAGAGAACATTGATAGATGAAGTGAATGGCAGAGGGCACAGGCACACTGAGTCTTCCCACTTATTCTGAGCTTGGAATCAGAAGAACAGATTTCTAGTCTTGGCTCTAACACAATTAGGTGGGTGACCATGGTCAAGAGACTGGCTTTCTCTGGGCCTCGGGGCCCTATCAATTCAAGAAGGGGTTGGACCAGAGACCACAGATATCAATCCATTCTGTGAACAAGACATGACAATAATATACCTCTGGGAAAAAGCCCTAGAGGGAAGGAACACCAAGGCTTGCAAGGAGGTAATTTTGGTGGAGCTATGGAAGTAAATTTAACCCCGTTGTTTACTCCCAATTTAAGTGTTGTCTTTTTATTCCTTCTCTTTACTGACAGCAACTCTGGCAGCTAATTTTGGTGGAAGTGGGGGAATATTTTCAAATTACCCAGGGAAATTGCTTAGTACTTTCAAGGCAGTACTTTTCAAATTAGGGTATTTGTAATCCTGGGGATATGTAGCCTTCTGCCAAGGGCATTCTCCTAGAATAGTAAGTAATTTAACAAGTGCATGTTTAAAACATCGTTTTTATGATGAAACAAACATAGCCTTAGCATGGATTAGTATACAAAATCCCATGAATTTATATGCTTAAAGTCAAGACTTCAAGTACATTGTGCATTTGCCATGAATGATGGCTTCTGCAACCTTTAGGAGATACTGGAAGAAAAGCTTGGGAAACATTGCATTACAGAATTCTTACTTTGGGGACAGGGTTTGCCTAATGTCCAGTTAATATCTTTTTGCCTCTTATGAAATTAACTGTGGAAATTCGCTGAGGATACCATAGGGATACTGGGCACTAAATTCGTGAAATGCCTTAATCCCCTTTGTGGTTTTCTCATCAATAAATGGAGCTTAAGCTCTGACTGTCCATGATCCCACACAATCACCCTCTTTATTAGTTGAAGAAGGTCACCTTTTTTTCCATAACACACAGGCCAAGATGACCAACAGAGCGACAGAGAAAAAACTCAAAATGCTGATGGTTAGTAAGATAGGATCCATCTCCCCTGGAAAGCAAGAATAGATTGTGGTGAGCATTCAGTAGCCATGCAGTGGGGGTAGGGTCTCAGGGTGCTTTGCATTTACTTAGTAATGTGGGCCCACTTATTATTTCCTGAAAGTTGCTTTTCAGTTAAGAGACATATTTGACAGCTTTATGGAGGGATTTTGGTTTAAAAGGCATTGACTTGGGTGACCAGGCCCAGAGCATCTGCCACTTGAAATGTAAACGTGATCTAGCATCAAAGGTACCAATGCTCTCTTCCCTTCTTGACTTTCTACCAAGGAAAAGAAGCCAGAGCAGGAGATGATGAGAGGGATGTTCACCCCTGTTGCAAATTTTAGGGAGGAGATGTCTCAGTTCCTACACATTCTCAGTTCCAGTCCCAAAGACATCTTCATCCTTCTGGAAAAGGAGACATAGGACAGCCGCACTTGCCTGCATACCTGACACCAATAAAGGTGCTTCTTAAAGGGGCCTTAGAGACAGCAGCCATTGGGGTCCCAGGCTAAATTGGTTAACTGGACGTAGTGGGTGGGGATTTTGTTCAAAATGTATGGCAGCTTCCAGGAATACAGGTGGCTTGTACTAATTCTCAGCTAATAAGGACCCTGCTCCCTCTGCTTCCTTGTTCTTCACAAAAGGCGCAAAGACAGCAGGCAAGTCATTCTCCAAAGAAAGTGTAAGAGTGCCCTCCAAGGGTGTCCTATTTTGCAGGTTAGTTTCAACAATCTTCCTCTCACTTGCTCCCACACTTTGACATGCAAAGCACTCTGAGGGAACAAAAACTCTACCACCATTCCTTACCTGAGCTATTATTGATCTCTGGAGTTCTGAAGTAATAACTTGGACTCCATTCACTCCAGAAGCCTTTAAAATAGTGATCAGGGATGGATCGAACTTTAATCTCATACTTTGCTGCTGGTTGGAGCTTTCTCTGCAGGAGTGTCAGCTTTGTGCTGGATAAATTCACATGCTAGAGAGTAGAGTGCAGTTACATTCTTAGGATGGGAAAAGAGGTGTTGCCTAAATCTCCCAAATCATTTCAATTGGGATTCCTTTAGTCCCATAAGCATTCTCTGAAGTTGTCTCATATTTGTTAGAATAAGGAGCTCTGATACGTAAAGGAGTCAACAGCAAAATTAGGGACAGAATCTGAGCTTATAAAGGATGTTGTGAGTGGTCAAGGAGGAGAATGAAATGATGGGTCTTATTCAGGTGAGTTAGGCACTGCTCAGGCTCTCCCTTTCCACACTTCAATATCTTCTTCTTTTCTCTCTATCCTTTCACATATTAAGGGGAGATGAAAGGTTAGGTTAGGTTAGTGAGCAGGAATCATTTCTCTCCAGAAAGACGCCATTTTACATTGTGAATAGTGATATAGAGACAAAAGTCTCCCCCACACAGTGTATTATCTTTAAGATTAAAAAAAACCACTCTATCAATTTGACAGATAAAAAGAAGTCCATTGCTATTCATATCTGTATTTATTTGATAATTAGTTCATTTTCATATATTTATTGAATTTATCTATTCCATGCTTTATGAGATTTTTCCCAATTTTTTTGCTCATTTTTCTATTGTGATATTTGTTTTTTTAATGATTTATAAGAGTTCTTTATCTATTAATGATACTAACCATCTTTCAGCTGTTTATGTGGCAATTTAAGCTTACTTTTAAATTTGCATTTTTGATTTTTGATTATTGTGTGTGTTGACATATATAAACCTCCACTTTTTATGTAGTTGCATGTCTCAATCCTTTCTTTTCTTCTACAGCTTTCATGCTTAGAATGTTCTTCTTCATGTCAAGATTATGTAAACATTTGGCTATAATTTTTCTAATTTGTTTAGAGTTTCACTTTTATATAATTTCCTTAAATCATCTGGTATTTTGTTGTTGTTATATGAAGGTGGCTAGGCATTTAGTTTAATTTTTTTTTAATTAAAACAATTTTTGGCTGGCGTGTTGGCTTATGCCTGTAATCCCAGCACTTTGGGAGGCTGAGGTGGGCAGATCACCTGAGGTGAGGAGTTCAAGACCAGCCTGGCCAACATGGTGAAACCCCAGCTCTACAAAAATACAAAAATTAGCCGGGCATGATGGCGGGTGCCTGTAATCACAGGTACTTGGGAGGCTGAGATGGGAGAATTGCTTGAACCCGGGAGGCGGAGGTTGCAGTGAGCCAAGATGGCGCCATTGCACTCCAATCTGGATGACTGAGCAAGACTCCATCTCAAAAAAATTCATGTATTTATTGAATTTATCTATTTTTTTTTAGTTAACTAATTGTCCTGGCAGCATTTATTCATAATCCTTCCTTTCTCCACTAAGTTGCTTTTCAATTGGTGCAATTTTCAGATGAATAATGAAAGATGGCAGGATCAAGGGTGGGGTGGGTGAGTAGAAGGAGGGAGCAGGTGGTTTGGGGCAGTTGTTACATTTATGCAAGTGGCATCTTGCATCACACTGCAAACAAACAAGGCCAATCTTGGCCTGAAAAAACAGGACAGCAAGAATAAGAAGGACTTGAGGAAGAGAAATCATCATCTCTTCTTCGTCTCTGAGGTGCAGAAAGAACAGAAGTTAGGTTGGTGGGTTAAGAGAAATCTCATAACCTGGTACACTCCACTCTTCTGCCACCTCCTCCACAAAATAAATTTCATGGACTGCCAAATCATTCCAACCTCTACAAATCATGAAGAGAGCATCTAAGTAACTCTCCTGATTATGAAGGGTAAAAATTAAGCTGTTACTTCAAAAACAAAGACCTTGGGCTTTAAAATAAAAACAAAACAAAGGCAAACATTATGCCTCTTTTCTTTACCTCATGCTGGTCCCATGAATCTCATAAGCCAGAATGTGGCTACGACTTGGTGATCATAAGCAGATATACATTTTGCCTGATTTGCCTATGAAAGTGGCACTAGACATGACACTTTTTGAGGCCCCTGAATACAGAGGATTAATTTGGCCTCAATCTATATTGTTATCCAACTCACTAATGTAGAAACATTCTGAAGACCAAAATTAGAGCAGAAGAAAACAACCAGAGCTAGAAGAGTATGCATCAGGGAAGATCCAGTTTTTCGTGGGGCCAATATTGGGAGATTCTTTCAGTAGAAGGTAGATTTTGAAAGCAAAATTGTTGGGCCCTCCCAGGGGAAATGCACTACTAGGCCAACAAAATAGAAAACATTCATAAGTTTTTATTTTATTAATGTAGTTGAACTACATACCATCCATTTGTTTTCATCCTTTTCCTGGCGGTAAGCTACATCATGCATTAAAACTTTTACATACTTCTTTTGCAAGTGTGATGTATTAAATGTCACCACAAAGTCATTGGCTCCTTCACGATAGATGACACTCAGGTCAAAAGGAGCCTCAGGTTTAACTGGAAAAGAAAAAGAAATAAATTCTGTCTAAAGGGCAGCCAAGGAAATAATTATAGTATTTAAAATTCATCTCCTCTGCAAGTCACTTTGACCCTTTTTGTGTCAGTAAATGGCCAACTATTCAGAAAACCATTTCTTCTTCTTGGGTTTAAATCCAGTCCGCATTCTTCAGCCTCTCTTGCAGTGGGGTGTGGCCTTGTGAGTGAGGTGGGCAGAAGAAATGCACATCCACTTCCACTCTGGCCCAGACACACACCCATGTGTGACTCCTCTGCTCCGTCCTCTTCCACCACTTGGAGTCCTGCATTACAGACGGTGGAGCCACAAGATGGAAAGTGCCCCGAATACTGCTTGGAGAAGCCCCAGCTGCAGGTTAGAAACATCCATTTTGACTCTGATGTGAGTGAGAAATAAACCTACGGTGTTTGAGATATCATATGTTTGGGGGCTTATTTGTTACAGCAGCTAGTGTTAATTTTACACTAAAACACATCCACTTTGCCTTTTGAATATTGGAGAACTTGTTACTAATGAGCCCCAAAGCAGGAGTATTTAAACTCTGAGTCTTCATTCTTGCAATAAAATTAGGTTATATGCTGTGAACCTTGCACCTCGTCTCAGCTACAGTGACATGAAGGGTCTGCATCCTGGCCCTGGCTAAGACCTTCCAGAATGTCCTCAGGGGGTCCCCTCTGTCAGTCTCACTGCCTTAATGCTGAATTCCTCTTGGGCCTCTCCCTACTGCCTTCCTGCCTTGCAGGGTTGCTGTTAGGATCAAATGCTCCACACATGCTAAGCTGTTGGAGGGAGATTGGTATTATTTCAGGCAGAACAAACCCAGAGAAACTTATTGATTTCCTAGAAAGGTCCTGAGACTTCCCTGTCCTGGCCTCTTGGCTGCTTGTTGATCACAGCCTGGGAAGTTAGTTGTCTGGGGGTGGGGGTGCTACTTCTTGCATGACTGATCTCAGGCGCAGTTGTTCACAAGAAGATGCGGGTTCATCAAATTTTCACTCAGTAGAGTGTGAGCTGGGATTTAGAGTTACTTGCCGGCCCAATAAAATGCAACCCACATGGCAGAGTTTGGCCTAGCTCTTGTTGTAGTCACTTGTTCGTAGTGGTGACTGCCTGTTTCTGCTGCTTTGCCTTAGAGGTACTGAAAAAAAAGTAATGACTTTGTTTTTCACCCTTGGATGTGTTGTAAAAGGGGAAGTTTATCAAAAGGGAAAATGCCCTGGACTTAGAGGGAAGCAGGAGGAAAGGCAGTGGGTGGAGAACAGCCGAACAGAGAATGCTGGCAATGCCTTTGCCCCTCTCTCTTGTTCCTGCTCTCCATTCCATTCTCAACAAGGCCTTCTGAGCTGAAGCCCCTGCCCTGTGCCCATCTTTTAATAATAGAGGAATTGAAGGAAGAACACATCTCCTAAGTACTGCATGCTTTGCTTATGCTGTCTTCAAACAATAGTCACTTATCACCAGCATATTGATAAGGAAACTGAATTTCAGAGAAGTTAATTACATTCAGGCCCCTGTAAAATGGTTTAAAGGGATTCAAATCCAGTTCTTTGATTCTGAGGCTCACTCTTCTTCATTTAGCTTTTGTTTCTCTACCTTGTTCCATATCACAACGGCTGGTCCTCGTGCCCTCTGGACAGTTTTGCCTCAAGCCCAAATGATTTCTTTGAGCAAATTAGAAAAAGGGGCTCATTCATCAAGCAATACTTTAGAGGGAATAGATTCTTGTACAATCTGAATAATCATATCAATCTACTCTGCTAAGAGAAGTGGGAAGGCAGGAAGCTTCCCTCTTCAGCCTTACTGGGTTGGAAGATGCTTAAACAAGGGGAAGTGAGGGTGCAGGTGGTGGCAGTGGAGCACTGGCTCTGGGGCTCAATCAGAAGCATCCAGTTTAAACTCACTTAAATGGTAGTTCCATTAATGAAGTGTCCCATTAGGACCTAGAAGGAGATGCTACCGTGAGACATGCCTCCACCACCTCTCTTCCTGCTTGTCCAGGGGTGCTTGCCATAGCCCCAAGAGACTCACACTACCCCTTCCAGAGGGGCCTATGCCATCAGCAGTGTGTGTACCATACGTACCTCTCCCCCTTGCCGTTCGGATGAGGCATGTCAGATTTGCAGTCTGCTGAGGGATGGAGACTGCAAGTGCATTGAGCATGTGAGATATGGGGATTTGGAGTGGCAGATGTCACCTGGAGGCTCTTGGTGTGTTGTGAGTGCTTATGTGCATGTAAGGGCTTGCATGCTGGTGTGGAGTTTTGTAAGAATGGGCTCTCCCCTGATGCTCCAGGAACTTGTCAGAAGACTGAGAACCTCTGCCTTCTCTGCTCACTCTCAGAGAACTGAATGTATATTTGCAATGTAAATGGTGAACCTTTAGATATGGTGCCCTATCCATAGGGACCTCATCTCCAAATGATCAGAACCCAACTTTTTATAACCTCAGAGATACCCTGTTGTTGTCAAACCCAGTTCTCTGCCCCTAACCAGGATCCACACTGGTCATGGCCAATGCTGCTTCTGTGTGGCCAACATGCACAGCCATCTGCCTAATGTCTCTTTTCTACTACATTTGCCTTTTCACAAGTTAATTGTTCACACATGGAACTTCTGCTTTAACTCTCTATTTTATCATCTTAGTGAAACAAAACTGAGACAAAGCTGAGCTAGGTTTCTTACTCTTTCTTATCTCTAATGAGTATTGCTCTCTTACCTTTAATTTTCTTTTTGAGGGTTGAAGGGGGAGCGAATAGGGAATGCTAAAAGTATTTTTAAGACATGGTTAACATTTAAATCAGTAAACTTTGAGTAAAGTAGATTGCCTTCCATGATGTGGTGGGCATCACCTCATCAGTAGAAGGCCTCTAGAGCAAAGACAGAGGTTCCCTGAAGAAGACACAAGTCTGTCTCAAGAGTACAATACAGAAAATCTGCTTGAGTTTCTTGCCCTGCGGAATTTAGACTCAATACTGCACTCTTTCCTGAATTTCTAGCCTACTGGCTTGCCTTATGGATTTTTGCAATTGCCAGTTCCCACAACCACAAAAGTCAATTTCTTAATAGAAATCTCTCCTATCAATCATCTGTCTATCTATCCTCCTATTGATTCCCTTTTTTTGTAGAAAACTCTGACTAATAGAGAAGGCATATATGCTTTTTAAAATAACTTGATAAGTTAGCTAAACTTACTCAGAATGTTGTGGGGATTTGGGGAGAAGACCACAAGGAATTTGGGAGAAGGACAGGTAAGGAAGGAAAGGACAGATAAGGAAGAAAAGGACACCTGTGATGGATGACAGGAAGCCCAGCTCCAGTTAGCCACTTCATGTAGGTTTGCACAAACACTATCTTTCACAGCTGGGTTTGAAGATCCTCAGAATTCTTTCACTGCAGGAAAGTATAAATTTCAAGCTTTTCATTTATTATAAAAATTTACAGTAGGGAATTAGCTATTATCTATTGCCAGTTGTTTCCACTATTTGTCTACTTTTAACCTACAGAATGTCCAGACACAGTGTTTTCAGGTAGCCCAAAAGTGACAACCATACTTTTATATACAACTTCTTACCTATAGTGGTTAGGTCTATTTTTTTGCAGGTTAGACTCTTTTCTCCAACCTTCACACATATATTGCTCTTTCCAATCAGTAAGAATTTCTTTGTCTCGATGAAATATATCTCTTGTAGTTTCCTGAAATTCAGGCACTTTACCTCCACGAGGGCCCCACTGTAGGAATAAAAAGGGGATATGTCTTGATTCAGGTAGGAGTTCCTGTATACAGTGGAATAGTATCATATGCGCATTGATGTATGTTTGACTTTAACTCTGTTCATAGGTATGTGGGTGGGTGAGTAGAGGCATGTTCAGGAATGAGAGATAATGAATTAAAATCTTATGTCTTTCTGCTGCTATGATACTTAGTGATGATTTACTTAGAATTAGATGCAATTGAACCTGAAATAGTCAAGACATATTTATAAAATTATGGGAAATTTCTATATTTTTATAATTGATCATTGAAAAACAAATACTTTGTTTAGATTAAAAAGTAATTGCTTTTTTTTGATGTTCCATAGGAATATATGTAAGAAATAAGAGCTGTAAAAATATTGATTAAAAAAAGTGTTAAAGAAAATGATAACATAGTATAAAGGGTTATATACATAATATCACATATACTTGATGGGTAACGTAACGGATTTTCATAGGTAATTTTGGCTGGTGAACCCTAACAAGAGTGGTTAAGAAAACAAAATATATAAATTACTAATATCTGGAATGTAAGAGGAGATATCACTATAGAACATGCAGATGTTAAAAGTATAATAAGGAAATTTTAAATGCTATTTTAATGTATATAATAACTTAGATGTAATGAAAATGTTTTTATAAACACAAATTAGTAAATCTGACCCACATAGAAATGGAATATTTCAATAGTTATATTTCTCTCAAAGAAATTAAACTTATTATCAATAAACTTCCCCCCAAAGAAAACTCTATGCCTGATGGTTATATTCTGGTAAATTCTATCAAATGTATAAGGAAAGAAATAGTGTCAATCTGACACAAATTCTTTTAGAAACTGGAAGAGGAATGACCCTTCTCAACCTATTTTTTGAAGCTAGCTTAATCCTGGTACCCAAACCTGGCCAAAATATTAGAGAAAAGAAGTTGATAGACAAATATCCCTCAAAAATGTATAAGCAAACTTTCACAAGAAAATACTAACACACTAATTTTAATACATAATTATAAAGTAGGGCACATCTCAGGAAACCAAAGCAGGTTAAAGGTTCAAAAATTAATCAACATAATTTGCCATGTTAACAGACTAGAAGACATAAATAACCTGGTTATAATCAATCGATGCATTCAAAGCATAATTTAATAACATGAATGCATCTATTCATGTTAAAAACTCACAGCAAATAAGAAATAGAAAGACACTTCCTCAATCTGATAAAGAGCATTTACAAAAGCCTATAGTTAATATCATATTTAATGCTGAAATTGTGAACATGAATTGTTTCCCTAAGACCAGGACATGACAGGAATATCCACTTTCACCATTTCTATTCAGTGGTGTACAGGAGGTTTTAGCCAATGCATAGGACAAGAGAAACAAATAAACGCAATTTGATTTGCGTTTCTCTGATGGCCAGTGATGATGAGCATTTTTTCATGTGTCTTTTGGCTGCATAAATGTCTTCTTTTGAGAAGTGTCTGTTCATATCCTTCGCCCACTTTTTGATGGGGTTGTTTGTTTTTTTCTTGTAAATTTGTTTGAGTTCATTGTAGATTCTGGATATTAGCCATCAATGGCCATCAGAGAAATGCAAATCAAAACCACAATGAGATACCATCTCACACCAGTTAGAATGGCGATCATTAAAAAGTCAGGAAACAACAGGTGCTGGAGGGAATGTGGAGAAATAGGAACACTTTTACACTGTTGGTGGGACTGTAAACTAGTTCAACCATTGTGGAAGACAGTGTGGCGATTCCTCAAGGATCCAGAACTAGAAATAGTATTTGACGCAGCCATCCCATTACTGGGTATATATCCAAAGGAGTATAAATCATGCTGCTATAAAGACACATGCACATGTACGATTATTGCAGCACTATTCACAATAGCAAAGACTTGGAACCAAGCCAAATGTCCATCAATGATAGACTGGATTAAGAAAATGTGGCACATATACACCATGGAATACTATGCAGCCATAAAAAAAGGATGAGTTCATGTCCTTTGTAGGGACATGGATGAAGCTGGAAACCATCATTCTCAGCAAACTATCACAAGGACAAAAAATCAAACACTGCATGTTCTCACTCATAGATGGGAATTGAACGATAAGAGCACTTGGACACAGGAAGGGGAACATCACACACCAGGGCCTGTCATGGGATGCAGGGAGGAGGAAGGGAGAGCAATAGGAGATATACCTAATGTAAATGACGAGTTAATGGGTGCAGCACACCAACATGGCACATGTATACATATGTAACAAACCTACACGTTGTGCACATGTACCCTAGAACTTAAAGTATAATAATAATTTAAAAAACTAAATATAAAGGCTAAAACTGTAGAACATTTAAAAGAAAACATGAGAAAATATCTTCCCAACTTTGGGAGTAGGCAAAGTTATCTTAGCAAGGATACAAAAAGCACTACATATAAAAGAAAATAAATGATATATTAGACTCCATCAAAATAAAAAAAAACTCTTGCTTATGAAAACGCACCAGTAAGAAAATAAAATGGCAAACTTCAGAATAGAAAATAGATGCAATACATCTATCTGACAAAGGAAATGTATACAGAATGTATAAAGAACTCATATCCAGCAATAACAAAAGGACAAATAACTCAGTGCTTTTAACAGATACTAGCCCAAAGAAGACAGGCAAAAGACCAAGTATATGAAAAGCTGTTCAACATTTGTTATTTGACAAATGTGAATTAAAAACCTAACGAGATACTATCCCAAAGTCAAACGTTGCAAATGATGTATATCTCTCATGCATCGCTGGGAGGAGAGTAGAATGGTATAACCACTTTGAAAAACTGTTGGGCGGTTTCTTATAAACTTAGATACATGCTTACCTTATGACACAGAAATTCCATTCTGAGGTTTTATACCCCAGAGAAATGAAAATATATATACACAAACTGATTTGTCCAAGAATGTGAACAGCAACCTAAAAAATAATAGTCTCAAACTTGAAAAAACACAAATGTTCATCGAGAAGAGAAAGAATTAAAAATTTGTGGTATATTCATACAGTGGAATTACTACTTAGCAATTGAAAAGATGAGCTATGAGATGGACATCAACATGGCTAACTCTCACAAACACTGGTTAAATGAAAGAAGACAGAAAAGAATAAAGAGTATTCTATTAATAAGAACTATCAGAAACTGGCAAAAACCAAAGGGTAATAGAATTGAGAATTATGATTGCTCCTGGGGTATGAAGATTGACTGGAAAGGAACATGAAGCATCCTTCTAGGGGAAAAAAAGTTCTATATCTTTACCATTGGAATGGCTACAGGTCATAGACATTTCTCCAAATTCACTTAATTTTTGTGCATTTTACCACACGTAAATTTTACCCCTAAAATGCATTGTAATCAAACAAGAAAGCAAAGAAAAATAAGTAAATAATGTGAAAATTAAAGAAGTAACAAAGGTATATATTCTCATTGTAAAGGTAGAATAAAAGTAATATCATAGGGTTATTTTCCTTTCCCAACCCTAAATTTAATTTTCCTCTTCTGTGATAAACACAGTTACCAATTTGTTTTTCCCATGTGCTCTTTAAGCTCAGCCAAATAGCTCTAAAGAGGTATAACTGGGTCAAATTGGAAGTGAAGATCTGGGCAGAAAAAAAGTTCCTCTGGGTAAGTTTGCGTATATGAAAGAATTCTTTCCATTAACCGATGTAATTTTGTTTAAATCCTAAGGAGTGTGTTCTAGGAAGGCCTTTTACTACCTACAACCCACAATGTGTGTTGGCTTCCCTTGGTGAACTGGATGTGTGTACACTCTTCTCTGCATGTGCTCAAATGAGTCCTTTTGAGAATGGTTCCTGGACTCTGCACAAAAAGAGGAACCTGTTTGTCTGGCTTCGAGTGAGCTGGCCAGGAGGTTAAATGCAGGGGAGAGTGCCCTAGCTTTTGTTACAGAATCTTTCACCTTTGGTTTATTGTGGTCTGAGAGTGACTGGTTAAGCTCCTACAGTCATGAAAACTAGAGATTGGTGAAGAAATGTTAAGTTAATTAACTGGCTAAATGTATTGATTATTTTGGGGACATTCCTTAAAACTGTTCTCCCAAATCGTTACTTTTGTTAACTGCTATCTTTTAGGGTGTGTGATTGTTTAGGCTTTAAAGAGTAGGTGTGTATGTGTGTGTGTGTCTCAAAGTTACTAGGGAGTTGTGTTCCTTGTTGGGGTAGATAGGCTTTCACAACTTGGAACAGGATAAAAATAAAAACCGAATTTTTGGGTAAGCTAGACAGATACCAGGGAATAAGCTTAGGACAAACATCAGGTGGAAAGATCTGAAGATGGTAATGTTGTCACGATTTGATAAATAAATATAGAAGGGGAGACTGGGAGCGGGGTCCCATTTCTGAATTTTAGGTAAACATGGGATGTGGAGAAACTAGGACAATAACTTTTAGTTCAATCTTTGAGTATAGAATATATTTGTAAGGAAAGTATGTGTGAAATATCCAATTACAGGCCCCAACCTGTAGCAAGTTTCTGGTACTATTGGGAATTTAAGGAGGATCTAAAATGGTATTCTCAGCTCATTCCCATGATTTTGAGAATGAAATTAATGAGCAATGGACAATCAAGGATGACCGTATGGCTGTCTTGTGAAACTGGGCATCCTTTTAAGGGCTCTGAACTCCAGGAGTTCATCTATTAAAGAGCTCATACATATATTTTCCACTGAAAACATTTATTTCTTAAGGCAGTCCCTTTCCAACTGAAATATCTGAATCCAATTGGAAAACCCAAATAGAGGAGGCTCTGGACAGATTACAATATGACAGGAAAAGTCAAGAGATATGTTAAAGGGTAAGTATGTTTGAGTGGGCAAGGAAGTGGTCAAATATGGTGTGAATGAAAGTGAACAGAAAGGCCAACCTCAGCTTGGCCAAGAGAAACCAGGATGAACACTCAGCCCACCAGCCAGCTGGTTAAAGAAGCCAAAGTCAAACCTCCGTGTGGGAGAGTGATTTGCCCATGAAAATGAGTGCATTGTTTGAATGAGTTGTTTGGCTGTTTTAGTGCAATCCATTTCCAGCCTAGATTGTGGACATCGAACTGGTTCAGGTTCTTTTGACATATTTTATTCCTGGAAAATGTGTTAGGGAAGTGAACAGAGGCAGACAGAGAACACAGTACACTACTCAAGTCCAACAGCATGTTTATCTAAGGACTGCAGCAGAAAGCACTCCATAAATAGATGCAGGAAGCTCCCATAAATTGACATAAACTGGAATTCAGGGCTTGTTTGGACTATAGACTGTGGAGAATTGTCTCAGTGTCTGTGGAATGTAGGAAGCCTTCTATTACTACTGGTGGATCTTGATTTACTTTGCTCACTAGGACACTAACTAAAAAGTAGGTCATTCGGATATGAATTTGGAGATAGCCTCAGGTCAGAATTTCAAGCTACAGTAGTTTCTCAAATCACCAGAGATAGTAACCCTTGGCAACAAGAGATGACTTATGGATGAAGGAGAAGGAGAAGACAAATTTCCCTGAGACCTTTAGTAAACTTTCAAACCAGACTCTTTTTCTTTGTCTTTTCTGTGAGACCTTGTGAAACAAAATGCCAACTTATTCCTGTGGATTTTTGGAAAATTTACATTGAGAGGATCATCTGAAGTCAAATTGTGTCAAGATGGTAGAAGTTAGGTCAATATTCACAGAATTATAATTTAATGTTGCTTCCCCATTACTCGTTATTCACTGGCCGACTATTTGGAATGATTTATATGATGAAATTATTTAACCATCACAGCCTTCCTGTGAGGCAGGTTATCTCATTTTACAGGTGAGGAAACTGAGGCATAGACACATTACATAACTTTCTCTAGGTCAAAAAGCTAGTAAGCACTGGTATTGGGATTGGAAACAAGGCAGTTTAACTCTCAGATGCAACTTGAAGACACTGGATTGTCTCGTGTTGGGCAAACAGATTTTTGGTGAGAAGTGTTGTAGGAGATGCAGGATTTAAATTCTGATATGAAGTTGGGAGGGATGTGGGATCCCCAAGATCCAGAGCATCATTTGACTGAGTCTCAGGGTCTGAAAGCTGAACCGTGAGAGGAGCTTTGTATGAGTGTTTTTGGTGAAGGACAAGGAGTTTCAGGAGGCCTTTGGGAATTCCTTAGATGGTAACATTTGTTAATTAGGCCACATATTCTTTCTTTTGCGGCTATTAAAAAGAGCATATGAAAAGAGAGACAGAGGATGTCTAAGCAACCATTAAAACCACCATCCCTCACCATATTTCAAATTCCAGATTGGTGGTGTTGACATCTGGGTCCTCAAAAGCACAGGTCAGTGAGTGCTGCGATCCATTCACTTCCAACTGGCTATAGCATGAGAATGAGTAGTCATCCAGTTCTGCATCTTCCAAGTCTCCTGGGGAGGAACAAACATGCAGCTGTTAATGAAACAAATAAATGCATCCTTTTGAAATATGGCATGACCTTAATAAAATAGCAGACTCTGTGGCAGACATGAAATAGTAATGGATTATGTAGTATCCAAAGAAGAAAAGCCCAAGGGCAAAGACAAGAAAAATGCTTCAGAACCAACCAACCAACAAAAAACAAAAAACAAAAACGCTCAATGCTAACAGAGTTTTCCAATAGAAAAAAAAATCCATCATAATGAGTAAGTAACCTCCAAATATTTCTGAGTTAAAGAACCAGAGGCATTGAACACATTCTTTTCTGTATTTAAACTGGAGTTTTTTCTGCTACATTTGTTACATTGATTGTTCATATTATTTCAAAGAAGAGACACTTTATTTCCATTATCCCCATGCTACCTAATCTCACTTTTCACTTTATTACAAATCATAATTTATTCCCTCCCTAGTATCTTTTTTTGTCTTAAATGAAGGACAATGATAGCTATCTTGCAGTCAGAATTTTGCTTTTTTAAGAGGTCACTTTCCCTTGCCTAAAAAGGCATCCCAACTAAAAGTGGCACTGATTATTTCCATTGTCTTAAGCTACTGACTGAGACAAACGTGATTAGGGAAAAAAAATTAGATCTGGCAGGACTCCGATTTGGTGAAACTTCCTGTGAATGTTGTACATACTGCTTCTGTTCTTATAGATTCTTCTATAGATGCAGTATCTGATAGATTCTAGCAGGATGCTGGAAGAAAGTGGGGAACCAGATTTTTTTTTTTTTTTTTTTGCTATTACTTTTGGAAAGTGTAATCTGTCACACATAGTATTTGGTTTCTTAAGCTGTGTTGTAGACCCTATAATGAAATCTACATTTTGTATGTATGTTTTACATGATAGGAAAGTGAGGCTGGAATAAATATGTCAGAAAATATACACCCACTGGGACCTGAGAAAATCTGGAGTAAGCAAAGCCATTCTCAGAGTGCTCAAGTGTGAGCCTAGGACTGCTTCCATGTATTTTTGGTTCATCAGTACTAGAAATTAGATGCTTCCAAGGCTTTACACTGGAGACAGAATATACTAAAATCAAATCTCAGTTGATTGTCCCAGAGACCAAGGGCTGTCCGAATAGCACTTTCTTTACTTAAATAACTCAGTAGGGAAAATGGGAAAGTTAGTAAAGCTGACTGTGAATGGACCAACCAGTTGAATGACAGGTTGGTTCAGTCAAAGCAACAAATCTCAAACAGCACTAGCTAGACCATGGGTGTGGGCACTGCTCACAACCACAGGCATTTGTTTTTCTGGCCATTCCCAGAATCCATCCAGTTCACAGTTCTGCCACCAGCAAAAGCTCTTTATGTAGTTTCAGCAGGGTATGGCCCTCCTTCTGATGACAGCACGAAATAATAAGAGACAGCCCACTAATTTTGTAGACTTAGATTTCTTCCCTGTGCAGTGGTAGCTTTCTAAAGGCAGTGGTTCTGACCTTACATGGCAGTCCTCACACTGTCCTGACATTTTCTCTTCCACCAATTCTATACACAGAACAGGTATTGTTATTTGGATTCAGACATCCTGTGGGTCGGCTTTGTCTTCACGATTCTTCAATAGAGACAGCACACTCTAGCAGATGTCAGCACCCACATAACAAAGGACTCCCACTGCCACTCAGTCTGGCAAAGCATATAATATACAATGAGCCATTTATACACTGTTTCCTGCACCTAAAATGGCTGTGTTTTAGGAAGCAGCTCACTGGCTTTTCAGTAGATATTATGGGGCAGAGTTGCTTTGTAACCAAGAAAAATTCCCTTCAGTGACTTATAAAATGTGATGGCATTTTACAAAAAGAATATTCTACATGACGTGAGCTGAAAAATTCTTGGCTAAGAGTAGTTAATGTACACAGTGGTTAAGACCTGTGGTGTCAGAGCTGGACAGATGTGCGTTTAAATTCTGGATACTCTACCTGTGGTCCTCTGTCAGGTAGGCAACTTCTCTAAGACATGTGTTCTAATAAGTAAACTCATGCTATGAGCAATCACTGAATGGATATTTACAAAGAGGTAGCTTAGAACACAGTAAGGATTTAATAGGGATTAGCTATGAGTATAACATTTTCTGAGAAATAAGTAATGAAAAGGTAAAATAAGAATTCTAATTCTGAAAATATACATGAAACATTTGAGCTTCTCTTTAAAAAGTTTATGTCAATTGACGGTGTTATAATTACTATGGTTTTGAAATTACATAGAGCTTTTGAATAATGAGTTAATATATTATTCTTTAAATGCTCAATAATTAATATTATTCATATTTAAATAGGTATCTAGACATATTTATCCATAAAAATTTAAATTTTGTGGAATATGTATCATAGGCAAGCCAGTGTCATCTAGAAGTCTTCTTCCTACTGAATGGAGTTAGTTGATTAATAGTGTAAATGATTTGGATTTTTAAAAAGTATCCCTTTCTTCTCTTGATCATCCTTGTGATGATCAGAAAATTGACAACTTTCAACAAGCAGCAACTGAATGTGAATTCCTATACCCCAAACTGGGAAGTATTTTGACGTAATCATGTGAATAGGGTAATTATACATCTTCTAAAAAATCTGAAACTTAAAAAGTTGGAGTGAAAACCCAGCTTTCAACTAGCATTCTTATATATTTTAAAAATAGTATGATCACCAGGGTGAACTAGTGAGTATAGATGACATGAAAGAGAGTAAGATTTATGTTTCCTGCCTCACATCAGTCTTTGTGGAAATCCAAGGCAAAGTTTAGCATAGAATAATAATCATCCCCCATAAAGTGAGTCATATACTGTAAAAAATGTCAAACTCTCTGACAATTCCCTTAATGAGAAAATTCTAGGGATTTCCATCCTTCGTAATTACATGACTCAAAATACATAAGCTGAGTCATTAGGCTGATGTGTTTGATATTGTCTATAGCCAAATAGTTTTTAACTCTTAAAGAGAAAGGGCTTAATTTGCAGGAGCAAGTTGATGGTCTAAATTCCCACATGCCTCCTGCTGCTGTTAGAAGCTTCTGCCTAGTTTTGTTATAATTACAATGTGTTTATGTATGGGCAGGGTTGGCTTCTCGGTACTAAGTTTTTTAGATCCCAAAAAGAATTATTACATATGGCCAATTTGTTGGTGTGGAGGCAATTCAGTGTATTTCAATGAGTAAACTCATTTAGATCTTTCTCTAGTCAGTTATTTACTTAAAATCTCACATAAATCTCTCAAAACTAAAGTATTTTGAAAACACTTTCAAAAGTTATTGGATGTCTACTATATTCTAGCCACTGATTTAGGTGCTGAGGATATAGCTCTGGTCACTGAAGACAAAGCTATTGCTTCTGTACATTACCTCATCCTGAAAGTTATGCTTTCAGGATTTCTTAAAAAGTCAAACAAAATGAATCCAGTTTGATCTCCTGACAAGGTAAAATTACTTTGGACATTTTCCTACAAGTACAGTCATAGCATCTACATGAGCATTCTTTTTGTAAGAGCAGAGTAATCATTCAACATTTAAGATCTACACTTGGGAGTGAAATGCATTCCTTCTTGAGAATACTGAGGTCTTATAAACCACCCATAGTATTGATCCCCTGCCCCCTGTCATGGTGGTTAGAACATTAAAAAAAATGACTGAATATGTGGGAAATTCTCAAACTGCATTCAAACCTGGTGCCTGACTCAGGTCTGTTAGGGAACTGAGTAACCTGAAACCATGCTACAGATAATCCAAAATCCATAAGAAAAGTTAGAAATGACTCACCATTTTGAGCATAGCCACTTTCTCCAGAAACGACTTGAAGTAAAGAAAAAACCATGCCAAAAGTTGTACCTAGAATTGTCATTCTGAGAGAGAAAGAGAGAGAGAGTAGATGTGTGAGCCAGTGTGTATGAAATGAATGAGAGTAAGAGGAAGGGAGGGAGGGAGGAAGACAGAGAAGCTTAGATCTAGGGCTTTATACTTATCTAACCACAGACAAGGGAAGTATAAACACAGCAAAAAAGAAGGCAAGTTCCAGAAACAGGAAGTCTGAGTAAAAGTATTGCTGCTGTAAGCAGAGGTCAAGGACATGAAGAGACAGAGCCTCTGAAATTATTGTTCCTCCTGGATATTCCCTGCAGCCCCCACACTTGTGCTTACTTCAGAGTAAGGCAGTAGATTCACACCTAGGCTCAAGCTATCTTAGGCTAGAGGCTACTTTATTTTTTTAATTTTAATTTTTTGAGACAGAGTCTTGCTTTGTTGCCCAGGCTGGAGTACAATAGCATGATCTCGGCTCACTGCAATTTCCACCTCCCAGGTTCAAGCAATTCTCCTGCCTCAGCCTCCTGAGTAGCTAGGACTACAGGCAAATGCCACTATGCCAGCCTAATTTTTGTGTTTTCAGTGGAGACGGGGTTTCGCCATGTTGGCCAGGCTTGTCTCGAACTCCTGACCTCAAGTGATCTGCCTGCCTCAGCCTCCCAAAGTGCTAGGACTACAGGCGTGAGCCACCGCTCCTGACTAAGGGCCCACTTTAAAAGAATCTGAAGACAAAAATTCAAACTTACAAAGTGAATCAATTGGTTGTTTGGAGTGAGTTTTGATTTAAAGAAACAGTCTGCACTATGTGAAGTACTTTATTGTGGGTTTATTTTAAATAGCTTACCTCCAACTTCCAAGTTTCACAAGAATAGCAGTTTTTCTCTTTTGTTCTCTGTGTATCCCTGGTATTTACTCATATCTTACACACCACAGTAGGCATTCAAGAATTATTTGTTTAGGGCAGGGGCTGGCAAACTATGACCTAGGGAACAATTTTTTAAAAAATTATTCATTTATTTTTTCTTTTTCAAAAGATCTTTTTTTTTTCCCCAAGTAAGCCTTGGGACCAAATTTAATCTACCACCCGTTTTCACAAATAACGTTTCATTGGAGTACAGCCTCACCCATTTGTGTATCATCTACAGCTGCTTTTATGCAACAATGGCAGAGCTAAGTAGATGAGATAGAGATTGTATTGTACAAAAGGTGTAAAATCTTTACTATCTGACCCTTTGTAGAAAAAGTCTGCTGACCTCTTGTTTAAAGGATAAAGTAGGTACTTTCTTAGTGTATTTAAAACAGGATTCTATTTGTGAAAATTTGATTGCCACACAACTTTTCAGGTACACATAGTACATATGAACTAAATTAGTGCCTAGGTATATGGGGCAGAAGTCTGAGACCATGGCATAGAAAATTCAGACTCCCCCAAGCCTGTATGCCAGTCAAAAGCCTTCCTAATATGGCCTCATGGTTAAAGTGGTGATATTTGTAAAGCCTGACTGCTTCTTGGTAACTGTTAGATTTTTTTTTCTTTTTCTTGAAAAAAATAATCTAACCTGGATTCAGGCCATAAAACTCTATGTCTGATTCACAGTGGCTCTCTTTTGGAAAGATGCCACAAGACTGCAGTTATAAGGTGAAGAGTGCAGAGAAACTAAGTGATCAGTGAGTTATGAACTTCTGTTGGATTCACTGTCATTAGGTAGAATTGCTCCCATGGGCCTGTGAAATGGCTAAAATTAGCAGAGACAAGCAACAACCCCCCAGGTGTAAAGCAAATCGAAGAGACTTTAAAAGACTCATGATTTAGCTTGTCCCATCATTACAATTATTTGACAATAACGAAGTAAGAAAAAAAGGAGGTGGGACATTTGTACCAGTCTCTGGATCCTCCTTTTCAGTTTTAAGACAGACTCCGTCTGCACCAGTTATAATGCCACACTTTGGAGTATAGGCTCAAGGAATACTTCGGAGCAAGAATCCAACTGAAGGGGACATATTCCATCTTCTCCATTTGTCAGGGCCTTCTCTGGGCATTTCAAAACCCTTCCAAGCCAAATAAAGAGTGACAATTTTGTGCATCGATAATAATTTATGCCCTCATTTCTAATCTTGTTTTGAAAGCTTGGTTAGAAAATTGTAAGCCTGATTCACAAAAATTGTTATGTTTTGTACGCTGAGCTAAATACCCTTTCAAGAAAGCTATAATTACAGATTCCCATGAATTAAGCTAATGTTCAAGGAGAAATCCCAAATTATATCTATCTACCAACGCAGATCTCCTAAACTGCTAACAGATTGTCACTTCATGGGTGAGTAACTGGGTTATGTCTCTTTAAATTCTCTTGTTTATCATTTAAGTGGACTATCATTTTGATTGTATCTCTTTCCTTTAGTTGTGAAGATGTAAAAGAACAAAGCCAAGACACAATATTTTGGTACAGCATGTGCTGGTTTGTTCTGGGGATTTCCACAGGGGTGCTTACTCTTGGGTGGGGCAGGAGATGCTGAAAAGACCTCAGAAAGAAGCCTAAAGTGTGGGGAGCTCAAAGAAAAATGACATGCGTCACCAGTCCTTCTAGAGATTGTGGGGGAACAACAGTGCCTTCTCTCTTTCCTCACTCAGGTCTTGTTAGTCCTTTGGAGACTTAGAAAAGCTGAGGAAGAACCACCTAGTTCACCCTATCCCCCAGGTAACAAACATTTACTATATTACTTTGTCATTACTTTTGTGAGACAAGCACAGAAAGAAGAAAAGAGGATGAGGAACACTATTTGGGGACACTCAAGTCTCCAAATGTGAAATCAGGAGGGAAGCATTGGACTGTGGTAGAAGCAAGCAGTTTGGCGTGGCAACTGACTTGGACATATTTCTTCTCCTCCTCTTCACCCATCACTTCCTTTCATGGCTACATTTTCTCGTCTCTCTTTTGTACTTTGTCTTCTTTCAGTTTGATGAGTTTGTATGATGTAGTGAATCATTAAAAAGGAAAGCCAGCTGGGTGCAGTGGCTCATGCCTGTAATCCCAACACCTTGGGAAGCTGAGGTGGGCAGATCACTTGAGCTCAGGAGTTCAAGACCAGCCCTAGTAAACATAGTGAGACTCTGTCTCTGCAGAAAATAGAAAACTTAGCCAGGTGTGGTGGGGCCCGCCTGTAGTCCTGGCTACTCAGGGCTGCAGTGAACCGAGATTGCGCAGTGAACTGAGATTGCACCACTCCACTCTAGCCTGGGTGACAGAGTGACAGTCCGCCTCAAAAAAAAAAAAAAAAAAAAAAAAAGCCATTTGATTCTTTCTCATACACAAGCAGAACACACTGACCTTGTTAAGACTCCTGATACCAGTTGGCCAAGTCTCCTTTTCTTCCTTTTTTTGTAATTGTTCAGGCTATTTGCCCAACAGGCAAAACACAAAAAAGACTTTCTTTTATCTTCAGATTGCAATAAGTTCTGTGGTGTTCCTATATAACCGGTAGAGTCCTAGCAAGTTCAGAGAACTTATCTTTTAACAAGATTGAGATCCTAAAATGTTAGAGGGGTGTATCCATTATTTGGTTGTTTGTTGTTTGTTAACTGGATAAAAATCTAGCCCAGATCTTCCTTTTTTTTTTTTTTTTTCTGATTAGTAAGGACAAAGGTTTTCCTGGGAAAATTCAGGCTGAGCATCTTGTCTTATTACTAGTGTTTACTATCTGGATCCATCTATTAGGAACAGAAATTTTGACTCTATTCTCTACAGAAATTATGAATTTAGTTGGACAGATACCAGTGTATCATGAGAACCCTGGGAAACAAACTGTTTCAAGGACAAAAGCATTCCTCTGACTCAGTTTTTAGATGAAGCTTATAAAATAGTCCTTAAGCCTTTAGCAATTTGTCCTAAATGAGGATGATTTAAAAGTCACTCACCTTGGGACTATATATTGAAGGACAATAAGTGAAACAGCAATAATAACAGGCAGTAAATGTTGCAACAGTAATATCCTGGGTAAAATCTGATGTTTGAAAAATACTGAAAACACATTCTATGACACATTCTATAAAATCTGTATGACCTGCCCCCACCTACTGTCAACTTACCTTTCTTAACAGGTTTTATCCTTAAGGTAGAAAACAATCTTGGGCACCAGCTTTCTTATTAAAAAAAAAAAAATCCAGCCCTGCTCAAGAGAGAGGCTGGGGACCACAAGAGCTGTGGACAAAAAAACAAACAACAAACAAACAAACAAACAAAAAACCCAACATCCAAGGGTGTCAAGCAGGTGAGGATGGCTGTAGGAAAGCTAATGCCACTCTGGTCCTAAATGAATAGTCTCTAGCATTTGATCAACATGTGCTGAGTCAGTCCCTACGGTTCTGAGGGGGAGTCCCAGCATCTTGAAGTTTCATTTCCAGGAGCATGACATTTTCCTTGTTGTGGCTCTTCTTTCATTTCCCTTTCCTCCTTCCCCCACGTCTTCAGCCTCATGTCTTGCTGCCATTTGTGTTCTTTCTGGGCAGATTTTGAAATGTCATACTATTTTCACCTTTATGAGATTTTAGCCTCTGTCTCTGGATGCAATAAAAATGGAAACTTTGAGTACCAACCTTTCACTCTTTGCTGACGACATTTCTGCCAGAAAGTGAGTGGTATTTCAATTTCAGTACATGCCCACATTTTGATAAAACAGTGAACAAGAGGGCTGACCCTGGGAAGAGTGGTGAGAGTGGTATGCCTTCTGGCAAAGGCTGAGTCACAGTGCCCCTTTGGGCAGCGGGAGCCAGTGTGGTGTCCCTGCAGCTCAGTGTCTCCCTCTCTGGCCTTCCCAGCAGACAAACAGTTCACAGCAGCTCCGGCTGCCCACTCCACTGTCGGACACAGTGCCCCACTGTGTTTCTGAGAAAAGTCTGGATCAAGCAACCCCATTCTGGGTGCCGGCCTGTGCCCCTGCACACAGTACTTGCCTCAGGGTAAGCTCCATTCCTGCAGAGTGGTTCCTGAGGGACCACAGTTGGTGGCCACACCCTGCAGGTCGTTTCCAAATCTGGACCACTGGGAGAACTGGCAAGAGCCGTCAATTCTACTCTGAAGCTTCCTCTGCTCTCTTATAACCCAGTCCTCTGTGTAAATGGAGTCCCCAAGAACAACTCTGCTAGCCTATAATTTCCCAAGCTTAATATGCAAAGTCCCAGCCTGGGCAATATGGTGAAACCCTGTCTCTACCAAAAATACAAAAAATTAATCAGGTGTGATGGTGTGCACCTGTAAGCTACTCAGGAGGCTGAGGTGGGAGGATCACCTGAGCCTGGGAGGTGGAGGCTGCAGTGAGCAGAGATGGCACCACTGCACTCCAACCTGGGTGACAGAGTGAGACCCTGTCTCAAGAAAAAAAAAAGTAAAGTCAACCTTAAAAGTGACCCTCAGTGATACTGCTCATGGAATTGTCACAGAGAATCAGCAGGTGTTCCTAAAAAAGCAGGATCAAGGGCTCTGTCTTTGGTCACACTGCATACCCCTGGGCTAAGTGATTAAGATACAATCATTCTTTCCAGAGGCTTTCCAAGAAAATGGTAATGTACTGCCAACTTTTGCTTTCACTTTATCATCGGTCTTAGGAAACTTTGGAATTTAATAAAGGATTTTTTTTGTTATATGTGTTAGTTGAGCTATGCTGCCAAAACAGGGAGACCCACAAACATAGCAGCTCTAGCAAGGATGCAAATTTATTGCTCTCTCAATTAGTGGATTATCCACAGCAGGCAGGCAGCTCCGTGAGCTCACACAATTAGGAACCCGGTCTATCTTTCATTTCCTAGGTGGCTGCTCTTGTCTACGTATTGATTTGAGGTTAGCTTACCAGCACCATGATCCCATTTCATCTCTGGGAGAGTAGATAAAAAGGAGAAAGTGACAGGGTTCCCTTTTAAGGACATGATCTGAAAGTTACTTCTGCTCATAACATTGTGGCCAGAAAGTAGTCACTGTGGGCACTTTAGCTGCAAGGGATGAAGGGTAATACAGTCTGAAGAGAGGATTGCTATATGCCCAACTAAAATTGGAGGTACTATTAGTTAAAGAAAGAAGGAGAGAATGGATGTTAAGAGAAGCAGCAGCTTCTGCAAGAGTTGTATATTTAGTGGTCATGCAAACGCATGCATCTCAAAGACCAAGGGCAGGAATTTAAAGTCTGTATTCTAGGATGACAATTTTTGCTTGGAGCAATGGGTAACTGGTGGGAGAGGGACAAAGGGTGAATTTAATGGGGGAAGGAGAAACATGGTTAAATATTTTCTAATATCACTTGCCATATTTGCTATCTTCTTGATTAAAGCAGATAGTGAAGAAAACTCACATGCACCAAATACCTGTGTGACAGGCACTGAACCATGTTCTTCCGTCACAGAGTAACTCTCTCAAGTAATGTTATTCTCCCATTTTGCAGGTTAGGATAGTGTAGGTGAGAGGCACTTGCAGGAATAGAATTGGGACCCAAGTGCGATTCTAAATGCATGCCCTATTCATTGGAATTCAGAGCTTTTTAAGCAGTAGAATTCATTTACTTTCCAAACAAAATTCCATGCAGAGAACCACAACACAAAACAGATTTAAGCAGAGGGAAGTTGCCATTCTCCTCACTCAGCACTCTCATGTTGGTTCCTTCAGCCCCTCAGGTACAAATTTGTGGTGAGAATAAGAGAAGAGATTTTCTTTTTTTAAATTTCCAGCCCCATATGAATGGCCAAAGGTGTATATTTCTTCTTCAGGACTTAGCAATTACCTGAAGCTCTGTTGCTGGAGAAGCCAGACCAGATCAGAGCATTGTTCTTACTGGCACATCCATCTGTGCTCTAACTTGGGTCCCAAACATAGATTGGGGTGGGAGGGGCAGGAAACCCCTCACGATAGTGTGCAAAACTTGCTCTCCATTTTTCTAGAGATATTTGTAGCTTTTCCTTGTTATCGTGTGTCTGTGACCTCAAAGATGTTAAGAACAACTGCCTGGCTGTGCAGCTGCTCCATCCCCTTCCATCACCTTCTCACCAGCTGTACCCTCGTTCGAGGCCTGGAAGGTGGCAGCCTTTGGCTTTCTTACTGAAAAATCTTATTGCTGGAGACCCGAAGCACACCAGCAGTCCCAAGGTTCTCCTCACGACTTCTCTAGAAAGAATATCATCATGTACAAATTATATAGAACTGGGTTGGGTGCAGTGGCTCACGCCTGTAATCCCAGCAGTTTGGGAGGCCAAGGCAGGCAGATCACTTGAGGTCAGGAGTTCAAGACCAGCCTGGCCAACATGGTGAAACCCTGTCTCTACTAAAAATACAAAAATTAGCCAGGCGTACTGGTGGGTGCCTGTAGTCCTAGCTACTCAAGGGGCTGAGACAGGAGAATTGCTTCAACCCAGGAGGTGGAGGTAGCAGTGAGAGGAGATCATACCACTGCACTACAGCATGGGCTACGGAGTGATACTCCATCTCAAAAAAAAATTATATAGGAACTTAATTCTTTTGGATGTGTATATCCAGTTGATGGAAAAGCTACTTGTTGAAAGACTGCTCTTTCTCCTTTCAGCTGTCTTGCCACTCTTTACTGAAATCAATTAACCACATTATACATGGTTATTTTTTTTTAGATTCGCAATTCTATTCCATTCATCTATATATCTACTCATCTTGCGGCACTACACTGTCCTTATTACTATAACTTTATGGTAAGTTTTGAAATCGGGAAATTAAGATCTCCAATTTTATTTTTCCTTTTTTTTCAAGATTGTTTTACATATTTTAGGTCTCTTGCATTTTCATATAAATTATAGGATTAATTTACTAATTTATTAAAAAAGGCTGCTGGAATTTGACAGAACTCCATTAAATCTGAAGGTCAATTTTGAGAGCATTGCCGTTTATAATATCAAACCTCCTAATTCATTAGCACAGAATATTTTTCCATTCTTAAAGTTTTAAAACACTGTTTTCAATAGTGTTTCATAGTTCTCACTTCTTTTGTTAAATGTAATCCTAAGTATTTACTTTTCTTTTGAATGTTATTACAAATGGATTTGTCTTCTTAATTCCTTTTCATACTGTCAGTTGCTTGTTATAAAAATACAATTGCTTTTAGTATATTTATCTTATATCCTACAATTTTTCTGAACTCATTTATTTGTTCTAATAGTTTTTTTCTTGTGGGTTTCTTTTTTCCTTGTGGATTCTTGTGAATGTAGACAATTTTCTATATCTAGAATCATGTTTATGCATATGGTGATAGTTTTACTTCTTTCTTCCAGTCTGGAGGCTTTTTACTTCTTTCACTTGGCTAATTGTCCTGGTTAGACTCTCCAGGACAATGTAGAATAGAATTTGTCAGTCTTTTTCCTGATTTCACGGACAAAGTATTCAGGTTTTTTTTGCCATCAAACATGCCCTTAGCTATGGGGTTTTCTTAGATGTCGTTTATCAGGTTAAGGAATTTCCTTCCTATCCCTTTGTTGTGTGCTTTGATTGAAACAGATCCAATAGTCCCATAGACCAGGGGTCCCCAGTCCCTGGGCCACAGACCAGTACTGCTCTGTGGCCTCTTAGGAGCCAGGACACACAGCAGGAGGTGAGCAGCAGGCGAGTGAGCATTACTGCCTGAGCCCTGACCCCTGTCAGATTGGTGGCAGCATTAGATTCTTATAGGAGTGTGAACCCTATTGTGAACTGCACATGCAAGGGATCTAGGTTGCGTGCTTCCTATGAGAATCTAACTAATGCCTGATGATCTGAAGTGGAACAGTTTCATCCCAATTTCATCCCCTGCTCCCACTTTGTGGAAAAATTGTCTTCCACAAAACTAGTCCCTGGTGCCAAAAAGTCTGGGACATCTGCCATAATCAGTTATTATTTCTTTTTATAAACATAGAAATTGATACTTTTCTTCTGAAGCAGAGCCAGACAATGAGTTTAGGCCTCTCAAAAGGCATCAAAGACGTGAAACTCAGGAGATAATGGCCCCTCATTCATTATGATTGCTTCCTTAGCCCTCCTGGGCTCCTGTTTTCCCATACATAGTTACATTTCTTCCCTGCTGCATAGCCCTCTAATTTTAGTCAGTCAGGGAGATGGACTTGAGACTGATCTCCCATCTCCTCAGTTGCAGCACCCAATTAAAGCCTTCTTCCTTGGCAAAAATTGTATCAGTAATTGGCTTTCTGTGTGATGAGCAGCAGGACCTCAACTGAACCCCTGGTGTTTTGGTAACAGATTTTAGTTCCCTGACCATGACCATGTTGCTCATGGCTGGGCTGCTGTGTGTCAGCAGTCTCAGAAGCCTTCCTAAGCAGCTGTCTGCTCAATTTTGGCTGGTGATAACTTCTCATTTTTCTCAGGCTTTGCTGTTGCTGGCCCCAACCATGTTCCTGATTGCCTAGGAAATACAGCCCTTGAAATATGACATCTGCATCTGGATAGAGGAATGTCCTTTGTGGATCCAGACAGCAGGATCTGCTCCATTAAATCAGGGACATTTTTAAAGGCATTTCCATTTATAGGTTGAACAAACCCAACTGACTAAGAGAGGGATGCACACTGACTGTTTCAGTATGAAAACTCTTGGGGACTTGTTTGTAACTGTATGTTGTATGTGTGTCCAGGCAAGTGAGTGTCTTTTGTGGGTAGCAGACAGTGGGATTGGCTCCTTTCAATTTGGGAAATTCCTAAGGAATTCTTTTTGCAGGTTGATCAAGCCCAACTGAGGGATAAAGGAAGCACCTCAACTGTCTCAGTTTGGACACTTACATGCTTTGGCTGTGTCCCCACCCAAATCTCATCTTGAATGGTAGTTCCCATAATCCCCAAATGTCATGGGAGGGACCCAGTGGGAGGTAATTTAATCACAGGGATGCTGACCTCCATGCTGTTCTCTTGATAATGAGTTCTAATGAGATCTGATGGTTTTATAAGGGACTTTCCCCCTTTTGCTCAGCAATTCTTGCTACTGCCATATGAAAAAGGACATGTTTGCTTCCCATTCCACCATGACTGTAAGTTTCCTGAGGCATCCCAGCCATGCTGAACTGTGAGTCTATTAAACCTATTTTCTTTATAAATTACCCAGTTTTGGGTATTTCTTCATAGCAGTGTAAGAATGGACTAATACAGTAAATTGGTGCTGCAGAGATCGGGATGCTGCTATAAGGATACCCCAAAATGTGGAAGCAATTTTAGAACTGGATAACAGGCAGAGATTGGAACAGTTTGGAGGGCTCAGAAGAAGACAGGAAGATGCGGGAAAGTTTGGAACTTCCTAGAGACTTGTTGAATGGCTTTTACCAAAATGCTGATAGTGAAATGAACAATAAAGTCCAGGCTGAGGTTGTCTCAGATGGAGATGAGGAATTTGTTGGAAGCAGAATAAAGGTGATTCTTGCTGTGCTTTAACAATAAGACTGGTGGCATTTTGCCCCTGCCGTAGAGATCTTTGGAACTACTTTGAACTTGAGAGAGATTATTTAGGGTATCTGGTGAAAGAAATTTCTTTTTTTCCTTTTTTTTTTTTTTGAGACAGAGTCTCACTCTATTGCCCAGGCTGGAGTGCCGTCACATGATCTTGGCTCACTGCAACCTCCACCTCTCAGGTTCAAGCGATTCTCCTGCCTCAGCCTTCCAAGTAGCTGGGATTACAGGTATATGCCACCATTTTGTATTTTTAGTAGAGATGGAGTTTCACCATGTTGGTCAGGCTGGTCTTGAACTCCTGACCTCATGTGATCCACCCGCCTTGGCTTCCCAAAGGGTTGGGATTACAGGCATAAGCCACCATGCCTGGCCTGATGGAAGAAATTTCTAAGCAGCGAAGTGTTCAAGCAGAAGCAGAGCATAAAAGTTTGGAAAATTTGTGGCATGATGACGCAGTAGAAAAGAAAAACCCATTTTCTGAGAAGAAATTCAAGCCTGCTGCAGAAATTTGCATAACTAATGAGGAAAAAAATGTTAATCACCAGGACAATGGGGAAAATGTCTCTAGGGCTTGTTAGATACCTTTGTGGCAGTCCCTCCCATCATAGATTGGAGGCCTAGGAGGAAAAAATGGTTTCGTGGGCTGGGCCCAGGGCCCCCCTGCTATGTGCAGCCTTGGCATTTGGTGCCTTGTGTCCCAGCTGTTCCAGCTGTGGCTAAAAGAGGCCAAGGTACAGCTTAGGCTGTGGCTTCAGAGGGTGCAAGCCCCAAGCCTTGGCAGCTTCCACGTGGTGTTGAGCCTGTGGGTGCATAGAAGTCAAGAATTGAGGTTTGGGAACCTCTATTTAGATTTCAGAGGATGAATGGAAACGCCTGGATGTCCAGGCAGAAGTTTGCGGCAGGGGAGGAGCCCTCATGGAGAACCTCTGCTAGGGCAGTGCAAAAGGAAAATTTGGGGTTGGAGCCCCCACACAAAGTCCCCACTGGGGCACTGCCTATTAGAGTTGTGAGAAGAGGGCTACCATCCTTCAGACCCCAGAATGGTAGATCCACCGATGGTTGGCCTGCACCACATGAGTTGAAAAGCCACAAACACTCAGTGCCAGCCATGAAAGCAGCTGGGAGTGGGGCTGTACCCTGCAAAGCCACAGGGGTGGAGCCACCCAAGGTTATGGGAGCTTACCTCTTGGATCAGCATGACATGGATGTGAGACATGGAGTCAAATGAGATCATTTGGGAACTTTAAGGTTTAATCTCTGCCCTCTTGGATTTTGGACTTGCATGGGGCCTGTAGCCTCTTTGCTTTGGCCAATTTCTCCCATTTGGAATGGGTGTATTTATCTAATGCATGTACCTCCATTATATCTAGGAAGTAACTAACTTGCTTTTAATTTTGCAGGTTGATAGGCAAAAGGGACTTGCCTTGTCTCAGATGAGACTTTGGATTTGGACTTTTGGGTTAATGCTGGAATAAGCAAAGACTTTGGGGAACTGTTGGAAAGGCACGATTGTATTTTAAAATGTGAATACATGAGACTTGGGAGGGGCCAGGGATAGGGTAATATGGTTTGGCTGTGTCTCCACCCAAATCTAATCTTAAATAATAGTTCCTGTAATCCCCATATGTTGTGGGAGGGACCCAGTGGGAGGTGATTGAATCATGGGGGTAGTTACCTCCATGCTGTTCTCATGATAGTGAGTTCTCATGAGAGCCGATGGTTTCATAAGGAGTTTTTCACCTTTTGCTCAGTACTTCTTGCTGCCACCATGTGAAGACGGACATATTTGCTTCCCCTTCTGCCATGATTGTGAGTTTCCTGAGGCATCCCAGTCATGCTGAACCATAAGTGAATTAAACCTATTTTCTATATAAATTACCCAGTGTTGGGTATTTCTTCATAGCAATGTGAGAATGGACTAATAGAGACACTCTTGGTGCTTGTTTGTTGCTGCAGCAGTTGGATTGTGTTTTGGTGATTGTGTGTGTTTGATACAGTCATGGAAAATTAGAATTTGGTAAACTGACATTCTTTTTGTAATACTGTTTGGCTCCAGTTTTCTTTGGAATCTGAAGTTTGTTGTTGAATGGGAAAGTGAGATGGATTTCCCATAAAAGAACAGGCTTTTATGTTGCTGTTCTAAGCAGGGTTGGATCTGGTTAGTAGGTTTCAGGTGGTATTCTTCTGTGGTGCTCTTTGGCCCCAGTGCTCTTTAGAGTTGGAGAGATTTGACTTTTAAAAATCAAACTGCTATGGAAACTGCTTTACCCAAAATTTTGATTCACAGACTTCACTGGATTACCTATCAGGGCTAACAAAGTTCAGCCATGTGAACATGTTTATAGACTGGTGAGTTTGTATTGCTATCTCATGGGTAGAGTTCCAAGGTAAAAGCTATTGGATCTTTGGTTCATGTGCATGTATACATATCTAGATGTGTTTATGTGTGTGTATATTTATTTTGTTATATATTGTGTCTACCAAATTGGCTTATAAATAAAAGAGTGCTCATAAATCCAGTAAATAAATCCAAGCAGTTTTCAAATTCATGTTCTTTACTCAACAAGTTGTCTTTAAAATTATTGGTAAAATAAAAATAGAAATGTCTTCAGAATTGTCAGCATACATCTTTGTCTGGATTTTATGTTTGTCTTTGCTAGATATTTTGAGATATCAAGGTTTGCCACAGAAGATTGTAAAACTGTAAACCAAGCCAAAGCAAAATGATCTTTGTGTGAATCTTTTGACAACTAAGTCTAATTAATGTTGTTGGCTTAATGAAAACAGCTGAATATTCTGAGTTATTGGTGAAAATGTCCATGTAGTTAACTTTAAGTTTCTTATTTAGGTGAATACCTGATATTGACAGGTTATCAAATGGTTAACACAAATAAATGATGTGTAAATAATCTAGATAAACTGATAAAATAAATAAATTGTAAATGAGTAAATGCTATAGGCGAACTTTTTGTGTAATTTAAAATCTTAAAATTATTTTTGATGCTCATTAGATGCCTGAGTCTTTTCCAATTAAGAAAGGGTTATGATATGGGGAAATGTGTTTCTAAAATTTGTGAAATTGTTTTTATCTATAAAATGCTAATATCTGATAGTTCAGGGTTTCTTGCTTCCTAAGGATTCCCTGAAATTTAAGGTTACTAAAGATAAAAATTCTAGTTAATATACAATTCTGTATATAAAATGCGCCAAAGAAAATGTGTTCTTAGTGAGAAAAAGAATACTTTTGACTAATTCAGAAGTTATCTTAAGGTGGATTCAAATTATAGACTTGAAAAGGTTATTTATAAAACAAGGTAGAAAGAAACCAGTAAGTAGAGGAGACAGATGTGAAGAAAATTATGGATATAAAGTTGTATTTTTAGTAAGAAAGGTCATAAAGAAAATAGAATAATTTTGTATGAGAAAGGATTTTGTATGGTGAATTTTTGTCCTAAAGTAAAATGACTGGTTATTTAAAACAGAAAAGAAAATTTAAGACAAAACAGAAAGTCCAAGCATACCATAGATGGTCTGTGTAAGTGATATATAGTTTTTTCCTCTTTCTCTGTGTGTCTATCTTCATGCACATACAGAGAAAACAGAAAGTTGAAAAAATTTAGATAGTAAAATATTCTTTAAAACCTGATAGAAAATTGGAGAAATTTGGCTAATTAACATTGCTTGCAGTTAAAGCTTTTAGTTTTGATGAAGGTAAATTAAGAAATATTGTAATGAAATATATTGGCAGTCAATTCTTTTTTAATATAGTTAAAGCATGAAACCAGATTTAACATAGAGCCCAATTTCACATACATGCTTGCATTACTTTTTTTCACACTGTATTTACACTTCTGCATAGATAGTGTTAGCACTGAGGTACTTACTGATCATATGCCTAAAGTGAATTTCTTAATTGCCCAAAATGCATAGTGGTATTGGTGGACTTAAATACATTAATTTGTGTATCAGGAGTGAAATATCTATCATGTTCTTTTTTTAGGCTCTGGGTGGCACTTTAGCTTCCAAGGTTAACTGAGTAGGAGAAAACTTTGGGGGTGGTTTCCTCTTTATTTGTTTTTGCTTTTAATTTTCATTTATTTGCTGTTTGTTCTACTTTGTGTTCTACATATATATATATGTATATATACCTATATATACATATATACATACCCATATACAAATATATGTATATATTTATATATATGTAAAACCCATATATGTGTGTGTGTACATATAGGCATGTATATATATGTATGTGTATATACAGGTATATATGTGTATATATGTGTGTGTGTGTGTATATATATATATATATATATATATATATATATATATATACACTAAGCTAAAGGGAGAAGTCAAGCTGGGAACTGCTTAGGGCAAACCTGCCTCCCATTCTAATCAAAGTCATTACTCTGCTCACTGAGATAGATACCTATATATAGATATATATACCTATATATATACACACACATAGATGGGTTTTACATATATATAAATATATACATATATTTTACATATATTACATATATAAATATATACATATATTTTACATATATTACATATATAAGTATATATATATTTTACATATATTACATATATAAATATATACATATATTTTAACATATATTACATATATATAAAACTGGGTTTTACCTATATATTACATATGTAATTCTAGATATATAAATCTAGCATTCTAGATATATATCTATATAAATCTAGCATTCTAGATATATATCCATATATATTCTAGACATTCTAGATATACATCTATATATATTCTAGACATTCTAGATATATATCTATATATATTCTAGACATTCTAGATATATATATTCTAGATGTATATATCTAGAATTCCTAAGTTACCTTTGTCAAGCATGCAAAAACAGATAGAGCACACCAGTCACTTAAAATTTGGTTGGTTTTGCTTACCTCTGATGATCTAGAGAACTACAAGAGCTTTAAGGTTTGTGACAAAAAAAAATAAGACTTATTTTTGCAAGTTCTGAGCAGAGATAGTGTATTCTTCATTTTGTTATTTGAAAAAGTAGGTGAGAAGAAATATGTTTAAATGGTGTTTATTTCCAAGGTAATTTAATTCAATCAATAGTTTGAGTTTGTTTCAGATCTTTTCCTTTAGGTAATGAAGAAAAATTGTGATGTGGATTCAAAGTTTTAATGTTCAGGAAACATTGGCCTTGTTCTTAAGGAAATTATATTGATTGAGATTTTTCTCAAACTAATTTAGTTGTGTTTACCATTATTAGAATAAAGTGACATTCACTTAACTGGTTGAACCCAGGAGGCAGAGGTTGCAGTGAGCCGAGATGGAGCCACTGCATTCCAGCATGGGTGACAGAGAGAAACTCTGTCTCAAAAAAAAAAAAAAAATTAGTGATCTTTGGTCCCAAGCTGTTTATCACTGATGGACCTTCATGTGTGTATCTGAAAACAAAATATGTACAAGTGTTGCACTTGTTTGAAGATTTTAGTGATGAAAGTTATCTAATCAGTTGTCAGTACTGTATCTAGAAACTAGTCTTGGAAATATGTGATGATGGCTGAAATAGCTGAAAAGAAATTACTCTGTGCTTGTTCTTATTTTGCCTTCTTTTTGTTGTGTGAAAGGAAAATAAATCTTGGGGTCCCAAAATCACTAAGCTAAAGGGAGAAGTCAAGCTGGGAACTGCTTAGGGCAAACCTGCCTCCCATTTTAATCAAAGTCATTCCTCTGCTCACTGAGATAGATGCATATCTGATTGCCTCCTTTGGAAAGGCTAATCAGTGATTCAAAAGAATGCAACCCTTTTTCTCTCACCTACCTGTGACCTGGAACCCCTTCCCTGCTTTGAGTTGTCCTTCCTTTCTGGATGGAAATGTACATCTTACATATATTGATTGATGTCTCATGTCATCCTAAAATGTATAAAATGAAGCTGTGCCCCAATCACCTTGGGCACATGTTGTCAGTACCTCCTGAAGCTGTGTCACGGGCCATGTCCTCAATGTTGGCAAAATAAGCTGTCTAAGTTAACTGAGACCTGTCCCAGATATTTGGGGTTCACAGTTGTATAATATTTAAATGATAGGAGATTATTTATCCTCATATTGAATTTCCAAAACCCATATTTGCATTTGCCATTTTTTAAATGATGGAGATAAAAGTTAGTTGCCTTACTTTGATAAGTTTGAGATAGAACTTATCACATTTTTGATGCTTTTAGTCACAGTTCTGCCACTAGAATGCTAGCAATTAGATATATGTAGAGAGTAACCTAACTACATTAATACTGTAGTTTGAAGTGCCTCAGACAGTATAAATATTCTATTAACTAATCCTTGTGCTAAGGTTAAAGGGCTTTGATTTCTGGGTCTGAAAAAGGCACTGACCCCTGCTAAATCTTGAGCATTGACACCAGTTGAAGCCTCGTCTCCAGACCAGAGAGAAGATGACAATCAAAATGAACTGCTGTTGTGAGACACAGGGCCAGAAATTAAAACCATTTAATCCCTCTAAGTTCAGGGGCATTGAGAAAGAGATGGGCACATGAGATTGTAAGGGCCAATTTTGAGGCATACGATTAGTTCAGAGTTTTTCTATAAATTAAACATTAATAACAAAAGCACGCTGGTGTGAGGCCAGCATCTAGGCCTGTGTGTCAGAGTAACAAGGTTTTCTTGGAGTCTTGATCTGCTCTTTAGTAGAAAATGGTAAAAGGTCATAAAAAGTTTATGGAAAGTATTCCATCCTCTTTTATATTTTGGAAGAATTTGTGAAGTATTGGCATTAATTCTTTAAATATATGAGAGAATTCTTCAGTGAGGCAATCTAGGCCTGGGCTTTTCTTTGTGGCAATTTTTAAAATTACTATTTCAACCACTTTACTTGTTCAGGGTTATTCAAATTTTCAATTTCTTTCTTGAGTCAGTTTTGGTAGTTTTGTATCTTTCTAGAAATTTGTCCATCACTTAGGTTATCTAATTTGTTGGCATATAGTGGATCATAGTATTCCCTTTTATTATTTTTTAATTATTTAATAATTCCTTTAATTATTGTAAAGTCAGTAGTGATGTCTCCTCTTTCACTCTTGATTTTAGTAATTTGAGTCTTCTCTCTTTTTACATGGGTGGTCTAGTTAATGGTTGCTGTCAATTTTGTTGATTGTTTCAATGGCATGTCTTTCTAATCTACTATATGTCTCTCTCTCTCTCTCTCTGTCTATCTATCTATCTATCTATCTATCTATCTATCTATCTATCTATCTATAATCTCATGGAGATGAGAGAATAGAGGAGGGCGATATCTTGTTGACAGCATCTGTTCAAGTCAAGTCCCATTCTAATATCTGATTGAAGAAAGCATTACTAATAAAAGAATCATACTTTAGTATTCTAGTATGAATAAGTAGAATCACAGAATCAATACAGGAAGAGGTGAATCATAGAGCAGATGATGTGATTTGAAGAATTATATGTCGTTCACGGGACTTTAGTGAGATTGATTGAAAATCTCTTACTTCACATTGTGAAATACTCATAGATGTGCCCATGCAATAGAGATCTGTCTTCTTTGAAACTGGACTCTATTTCATAGAAGCTACAAGTGTGTTGGAAAGCATATTTGACCCACCAGACACTGCGGCATTCTCTTTGGGTGTGAGGGGTTGAACGAGATCATTGTGTGGTTGGATGAATGGGGGCTGGCTCTTCAAGGGTGTGGTTATAGGCAATGGGTCGACTTGTGTGGCTAAAAACCAAGTTTTAGTATTGATAGACAATTGGCATGCTTTGTTTTATTTAAGAAAAGAAATAGCTGATGTGCACATGTAGGGAAAATATGGGTATAGATGCCAAGAGCTTGAGTGACCAGAGAAGAAACATAGTGAGGGACTAAGGAGAGTGGGATGCTGCACAAGTTGGCAGTGACATATGCCATAGATCTTTGTGCGAACTGAGAGTCCTGGGCTATCTTACTGTGTGTATTGTACCACAAAACAGCCTTGCTCCAAATTCTCAAAAAATCTGCAGTAAAATCTATATTAGTGCTACATGTTAAGAGAGAGAACAGACAATAATAACAACCATGTATAATAGAAACTATCTTATCTGACCTTCCCATAACTGACTCTTCAGGCCTGCTGACCACCCAAGCCACTCTGCTCTGACCAGTGGAGTTGTTTATTTACCAAAGACAAATTGTGTTTGTCTGCAAACTTGTTTACACCAGATGTAATTGTTATTATAATTATACAGGTAAGTTAAGTACTAGATCAACTGGTGAACTATCAATATAAAATAAAAATGATCATTTCTATAAGACATGTTTGAATTATTTGAAAAGTAAAGTTGAGGCCGGGCACAGTGGCTCACACCTGTCATCCCAGCACCTTGGGAGGCTGAGGAGTGTGGATCACCTGAGGTCAGGAGTTCAAGACTGGCCTGGTCAACATGGTGAAACCTCGTCTCTACTAAAAATACAAAAACTAGCTGGGCATGGTGGTGGGCACCTGTAATCTCAGACACTCTGGAGGCTGAGGCAGGAGAATAGTTTGAACCTGGGAGGCAGAGGTTTCAGTGAGCCGAGATCGTGCCACTGCACTCCAGCCTGAGGCACAAGAGTGAAACTCCATCTCAAAAAAAGGAAAGAAAAAAATTGTAACAGATTAAGTATGAGAGAATTTTTAATGATTAGTATAAAAATGTAAACATGTAAATGCGCTGTTCACTCAGCTTCACAACAGGATATTACTCCACTTAAGAGAAAGTTAAACTATAAATTATTAGATGAGGCCTTATGAAATACAGGGAAAACAATATCAATCTCCAGTAAAAGGAACTATACTAAAAGAAAAACTATTTAGTCTTATACCAACATATTAGGAATGAATGCATATTAAGTAAAAATGTTCAGGTTATGATTTTTTAATGATTTTACTCTTTATCTTCTTATTTTCAGTATACTGATCAATTTCCACTTTGATAGGAGCGTTTCTGCAGCAGTAGTTTTTGTTGTTGCTTACTTTGTGCAGGTATTTATTGTTTTATTTATGCATCACTACAACTCTTGTAAATTGTAGTACTATTCCCATTTTACAGGTGAAGTATCTAAAACTTAGGAAATTTAAATAACCAGCTCAGGCATACAGTTAGAATATACATAGCAAGAAATAAACAAATAAAACAATTTTTAAAAACCTCTATACTAGACAAAATTCTTAAATTGTAGTATTCAATTTTTTAAAAAAATTTACTGTACAACAGGGACTAGATTTCAAGGATATGCAAACATTTTAAATATCTATCTGCTCATGATACGAGGGGATGAAGCAATTAAAACAGATAACCACAATACAACATGGAAAAGGCTAATAACCACTAGAGAGCTATCAATCACATCAGAGATCATTTACAGGGTGGTAGAAAGAATCTGGCTGTGCAAGCCACTCCACTCAGTTCAAGCCACTCCACTCAGCCTCAGTTTTCTCATTTCAAAAATGCAGATAATAATACCTTTGTAAAGGGCAGTTATGAGCCTTAAAGCATTTAGCAGGAACCTGGCACGTAACAGGTATTCAGCAAACGGTGGCTATTATTGCTGGTTGGTCCATGATATGTGCTTTCTTTGTTGTCCTCAGCATCAAAGGTTGATTTTCCTACTTTGCTCCCTCTATTTGATTTCATGCAAACCTGGGCTCTTCTAGTCAATCACCAAAGTCAGTCAATTCAATATATTAACTATCAAACCAGTCTTTCTTTGGAGGTCAGACACACAATGCACTGAACTTTTCCCCGGTCAGCCACCCGTTCTGGTGTTATGTGGATAGAGCACCTGTACTGTGTCCCAAATTAACACGGTCCTAGGAGGCTGCAAGAGTGGGTGGCCAGGGAAGAGGAGCAAGGCTGCTCACTCTCCAGACTCATTTCAAAAACGCGTCTTATTGACAGATGGAGTATGTAAAGCAATCAGTCTTCACTGTGGTCTGAGTTACATTGATCTTTCTTTTTTATATTTTGTGAGTTTTTAATTGCCTCTCATTTGGTCAAAAAAAAAAAAAAAATAGATGTTTTTCAATGTCTGTTTCCCCGTACTTTGCTGTAGTGTTTTTCCCCCTCTTTGTGTTCACACCGATCTTGATTCACTGTTGCTCAGAACTTTTTCTCCTTTTTGGTAATCAAGATGATAACTCATTGCTATGTTTTGCATTCACAGATGAACTAGGATATGAGATCTAAGTGCATATTTTATGATATTTAAAGTTAAAATTATTCAGAAATTTTAAATTTCATCACTTGGCATACTTAAATTTTAAAAATTTAGTCAAGATAATAAAAAAGAATGTCGGAAGTGTCTGCTTAACGCTAACCACAGATTCCAAAGACTTCAACAACTTGAATAGTCTCATTTCTTCAAAAGTTTAGTCATAAAGCATCACTTTCAGTCTTTCTCTGATTAACACTGAAAAAAGAAACCATTGCCACCACTCCTTTCCCTCAACTTTCTAGGTAGATGTTTTGCAATTACAAGAAATGTTTGTTTATGAGGCATTTGAAGGAACCACTATGATGCCAAGTAAGAATTTTAATTATGAATGCCAGCAAATAATTTGGAATTGCTATGGCTGGAATTGAGGAAGAATTGTGAGAATGTTTATCAAAAGAAAAATCTCAAAGTTCTAAATGGTAATGGAAAGGACCCCAGGCAGTAGAAAGAAGTAACAGCTCATGGCCAAAAAGCTATCAGTGAAAAAATAATTGCAAAAGGGCTACGTTACAGTGAGAGAAAGGCGACTCTTAGTAGGCTTAAAATTGGCAACAACCCCTTAAAGAGCTGAATGAATAAATGCATGGACATGCGGCTCACTATCTATCACTGGCATCCTCGTCATCATTGTCATCATCATCATCATTATCACGATCATCATTGCTAACACATGCAGGGATCTTCATCCTATTTCATTTAATTATTACAACAACCTTATTACCTAGGAAAGAAAACTGAGGCTTTGAGATTTAAATAATATTCCTGGAGTCACACTGCCATTTTAAGAAAGATGTAAGTTCATATGATTTCAAACCCAGGCTCTTCATGACTACATGAATATGTCTCTGAGAATACAACTTCGAAATTATATGTGTAGGAAGGAGCCAAACCCTAAAAGTTAGTCTGGGCCTTGAAAAGACTCTTCCAAAATCATCTCAGTAAAAGAAAACTCCCCAATCCTGTGTCCAAGGAATAGACTCCTTCAGCTCCCTGGCATTCTACTCTGTGGTGCACATTCTAGTCCGCTGTGGTGCACATTCTAGTTGCCCCTCTGCTGCATTTCCATGGCCTCTTGGGGACTCACTACAATGGGGATGGGTGGGCAATGACCTGTTCTAGTCTGTGTCCTTCAGTAAGTAGGAAGTTCACTGAAGAGAGTCTTGATGTCCGAAACTGCCTGGAGCTTCATTTGAGGTCTTCTAGTTCAATCTCTTATAAAAGTTGACTGAATAAAGAAAGCTTGGGCTGGGTGCAGTGGCTTACGCCTGTAATCGCAGCACTTTGGGAGGCCGAGGTGGTCGGATCACTTGAAGTCAGGAGTTTGAGACCAGCCTGGCCATCACAGTGAAACCCCGTCTCTACTAAAAATACAAAAATTAGCCGGGAGTGGTGGCATACAGTTGTAGTCCCAAGTACTTGGGAGGCTGAGGGAGGGGAATCGCTTGAACCCGGGAGGCGGAGGTTGCAGTGAGCCGAGATTGCGCCACTGCACTCCAGCCTGGGTGACAGAGTGTGACTCCAACTCAAAAAAAAAAAAAAAAAGAAAGAAAGAAAAAAAACTTGGAAGTAAAGCTAATTCGTTTATGCAGTAGTTTAAGTTCATTTTCTTTTGTTGAAGTCAGTAAAACATAAAAAAAATGCTACTCATGGCTTTTCAGAGGCATCTTCACATACATGAAAAAACATTACTAAATTACACACACACCTTTCTTTCAGGAAGAATAATCTCAGATCCTCTATGTTTTTATTACTGTGTCATCTCTCAGCCCTCTAGCTATCTGAATGGTTCTCCTCTAACATTTCTCCAGGTTGTTCTGCCCTGGCTTAGTTTAAGATCATGGATTTGGGATGCCAGCAAATGTCTTTCAGCACTGACTCTCTTGAGAGCCCTACCATGTTTTCTATAATCTGAAAAAGACTCCTGTACCTTCTAGGAGAGCAAATGCACATGCTGATGCCACTTCAGTGGAACAAATCAGAAAAAAGTAATCTTTCAGGTTTTCAGAAACAAGGTAGTTTCTGATTTAAAATTTTCAAATAATGAAAATGGGTTGACTTCAAGTTTTAAAAGATTGGGTTAATTAATCATCCTGGTTCGATTTACCCTCACATTCTTATTTCAGTTCTCAATGAAAGGAAGCCATAATCTTGAACATGTTTTTGCCCATCTTTCTTCTTCCTTGGTCCCTTCCCTGTTTTTTTTTTTGCAGGTAACGCACAATTGGCTCAGTTCTGGCTGGCTATATCTATTCCTTTCCTGGTTATATTGTGGTAAGTTACTTTGTCAAAGAATCAGTATTTTAACCATTGCAGGCAGCATCTTGATGTTTCCTGATAATATATCAACATGCTTGTTTGAACAACAACAAAAAAAATGTGTTCAGGTAGGAAACTTTAGAGAAATTAGGTTTTCCATTTACATAGTTTAGATAGCAGTTCTGTCTTGACACATCAGCTTTTATTTTTGTGATGCACCAGAAGTTCACTTTGTTTTAGCCACTTTGAGGTAGTGGTGCTCTGTGAGACTGAGTTTTCAGATAAGTTGAAATTAGTCTTGTTTTCCCAGGCAATGAAAACACAATAAAAGTCTTGAGCCAATTTTGCATTGAAATAAAAATGATTTCCTACACCCCTCTTCTGCTTGGTTTCTGAAGGCCAGTTCACCCTCAGCCTTTTATTTCTGTAGACCCACTACCTTCTGAGCTGTGAGCCCACATATGTTGTAAGTCAGCACTTTGGGCCAGAATCATGCTGATAGCAACTTCTGCTTACGGATACAGTTGGTCTTGAACAAATTACGGGAACAAAGAGCTTTGTTTAATCTGACGCTCTACTTGTGGTTTATAGGTGTTAAAAACATTTTTCCCAATAAGGGAACACCCAAAATACATGTAATCAGCCCATTGGCAATTATAGAATAAAAATGAATGGATGTATGGTTTATCTGGATAATTTTAGATATTATAAATGATAAGATCCTTCAAAAGCTTAATCGAGTGTCATTTTGAGTTGCATTTCCATATGTCCTAAATAAAGATCATTTTATGTGCAGCAGCGTTCCGTACCAAAAACATGATATCCAGGCAATGTTGGAATACTTCATAAAACACCAGATAATCTGATCAAATCCTACAAACAGCTTTTTAATTCAGAGATTTGTTTAAAAGTTCGTTTAGATTTGAGTCATCATTGTAGTAAAAAGGATTCAATTGGTTATTTGAGAGGAGATGAGTTTACTAAAGTAGCAACTTGATTCTTGGTGATAATGAGTCAACACTCAGGGAGAAAAAAAAAGAGGATCATGGAAAAAGATGACACTATCTGAAAAACAGAGGATAGGATTTTGTAGTAGCATTTTCTGTCATTTTGCTCTTGTTTGATTGAAGAGACAATTCTATAATGATTTAAATTCATGTTCCCTCTTCATAAGTGTTTCAGAGAAACCTTATATGATTGAAAATAGGTCAGCCAGTGTTGGTAAGTGATTTGCAATTGTTCAACACATTCCCATCGAAGTAGGTCAGATTAGTGTCCTGCTAAGCACGAGTATATTTGTTTAAAAAGGTGTTCAGTTCTAAAAATAAAAATCTATGTAACATTTGAATGAAAACAAGGAGAAAAAATTTAGAACTACATAGTCCTCCCTTTATACTGATTAAATATAAGTTACAGTCCATTCAAATGGAATCAGGTACAATGAGAAGACCAGACAGCTGGGCTTCAAGCCAGGATAGAAACAGATGAAATGATTACAATAACAGTAGAAATTGCCTTTAAAGCAAAATATCATTATTGTGGCATCAAATAATTCAGAATTTTAGTAAATCAGGTAACTTAGAGGGAAGTTTAATTAGGTACTAGCAATAAAGAAAACGATTCCAAGGTTAAAACATAGTTAAACCAACCAATAAACAAAAAACATGATAGAGCATGATTAAGAGATCAACTTATTTCACAAGTATTTGCAATTGCTTTAGAACCATCAACATTGATATGTGAATTTAATATTGTTATTTACTGCATTTCACTAAACTATGATGATATTAATTGTAAGGTTCATTTCAATCTCAAAGATGTTAACTTGTGAAAAGAATAAAGTTATCTTCTGAAAAAATGTCCTTTAATCAGAAAGCACATTTGTCATCCTAGTTCTTATTATCATATATGTTTGATGTTTGAAGATAATAGAATTGTACGATAGAACTGTACTTCTTGGAGACTATTATATTGCTTATGCCATTGCTGTGAAGTTATGAGAGAGGGACACACATGTTGCAAAGCATATGTCTCGTGTGTGACAAATTTGATGTTTTATCACAGGGTGTCCCGCCCAATCTGTGGCTCACACTATGTCCCCAATACTGTTTGGCTGCATTTCCAGAAGCCAGCAACAGGACTAGAATCCATGTTTCCAATGGACCCTTTAATTCTTGAGAAGCTGTGGAGGAGATAGAGTGACACTTTATCTCTTTGGTCTCTTCTTAGCTTGTAGTGGCTAATGCCTCATGAGGGAAGGGTGAGCCTGGACACTTACTGCCTAGTTCCAGGTCAGTATTTGGCTGGAAAGAGAAGTTACTATGGATCAGAGGCTATGGTTCTCCTAATTGCTCTTAGTAATGGCCATCACCACTTCATCCATGCAGGCTTGGGTACTTCCTGTCTACTTGGTGGATAACATTTGATTCCTAAAGATGGAGTGAGAATGACATAAAGTTATTTGCCAAGGAAGAGCAAATGTTTACACTTACTTGACACCTGAAACCCTTAGAATGCTAACTGAAGCAGACTTTCCTTAGCTAACTGTAGGTAAATATTATACTACCCACCAACACTATTGTATGAAAGATTACTGCAGGTAACAAGAAAAATGAGACAAGGAAGACTGTCTTTGTGCTAATCCATGGTTAGAACCTTCCTTTAGGAAGGAATCTTCTTAGAAGAGAAGGAAGCACATAGTAGATGTTTTGGATATCTAGATATCTTACTACTTTTCAATTTCTCATAAAAATAAACATTTTGGGTGACAGCACCTGATGTATCAGATTATGTATTTGTTTAGATCAAACAGCTTTGTCATTGAAGTGAACTAAGATCTGTTCTAGAGCTTCCAAAGAGAAAGAATTGGAAACCTATGCTCTTTTTCATTTCTGAAATGGTTAAAGCATTGCCCTGGACTATGAAACTGGGACTGTGGCTTGGAAACAATCTTTGATATTATCTGAAAATCTTCAAAACAAAATGCAAGTATGGCCGTATTTTTTTTTCTAGCTGATCTGCCATATGTGTATTTTGGCTGTCTGTCTGATTGTGCTCAGATGTGGGTAGTGGTAGGGAGGAAAAAATAATGTTTCTTAACTCTGAGGATAAAAAGACTTCAAACTGTGTGCCTCTCACATCCTTTGGTAATCTGCCCCACATTCTGCACCGTGATGTGGGATATAGATACTGCTAATTTGGTGTTTATTTCTTCAGAGTGGGGGTTGGGGAGTAAAGTGGGGAGAACAAGCATTAAAGAGGAAGGTGTTGCGGATAGGTGGCAGTTTCTGAGCTCAATGAAGAGGAGTCAGTGCTAACTCTCAAAGCAGAACTCGAGGAGCTTTAATCACTATTATTACTTAAGTAATAATAGGCACTATAAGGTGCCTGCTGTTAGAAGTAACTGATATGGGGTGATCCCAGATCATCACCTTCCTGGTCATTATTAAAATGTCAATCTTCACTGTCATTTCTTTTTTCTACTCAGAGCAATGAAACTGAGAGATACCATGTAGGCAGCAATGATCTAAGCAGGAATTCTCAAACCTTCATCTCAAAGTCATTTGAAGTAAGTTAAGAAGGAGGACATGTTTTGAGGACATTGAAGTCTCATGTTTTACCTTAAAATGTGTGTGTGTATATATATATATATATATATATATATATATATATATATATATATAGTGCTTGATGGCATATATAGGTTTCTTAAAAATAAAAAAAATAAGATGGCTGGGCGCAGTGGCTCACTCCTATAATCCCAGCACTTTGGGAGGCCAAGGCGGGTGGATCACCTGAGGTCAGGAGTTCGAGACCAGCCTGACCAATATGGTGAAACCCCATCTCTACTAAAAATACAAAAATTAGCCCAGCAAGGTGGCATGTGCCTGTAGTCCCAGCTACTTGGGAGGCTAAGACAGGAGAATTGCTTGAACCCAGGAGGCGGAGGTTAGAGTGAGCTGAGATCTCGCCACTGCACTCCAACCTGGGTGACAGAGCAAGACTCCGTCTCAAAACAAACAAACAAACAAAAAAACCCCCAAGGTTTTCCAATTTCTCTCTCTCTCTTTTTTTTTTTTTGAGTTGGAGTCTCACTCTGTTGCCCAGGCCCGGGTACAGTGGTACAATCTCGGCTCACTATATCCTCTGCCTCCCAGGCTCAAGAGGTTCTCTTGTCTCAGCCTCCTGAGTAGCTGGGATTACAGGTGTGAGCCACCACACCTAGCTAATTTAGTAGAGACAGGGTTTCACCATGTTGGCCAGGCTGGTCTTGAACTCCCGACCTCAAGTGATCGGTCCATCCTGGCCTTCCAAAGTGCTGGGATTACAGACATGAGTCACTGCACTAGGCCCTCAATTTCTTTATGTATAAAGATACACATACACCCCTAATTTTACATGAATGTGATATTAAACATGCTATTCAAATGCAGTTTTCCTCTCATTTTTTTTGTTTGTTTGCCCTTTCATGCACAATAATCTTTTATCCTCTAAATTCAGGCTAATAACTTAGAGTATATCTTACATATTTTTCTATATGCTGACAGAATCATATATAGCATATACACATCTATGAGTATAGACACTACACACATTCATATATGGAAAGACAAACAAATGCATTTAATTTTTTGTCTTTTATTTTGCAAAAAGAGGATTATATAATATATACTTGCCCGAGTCTAGCTTTGCACACACAACAACAATACATTCTGGAAATCTCTAAACGAACCAGTTATCTCTGAAATCTTACTCTCTTTTTAAATGATAGCACAGTGTCCCATGTTATAGTTATATTACAATTAACTCAATTGCTTCCTTTAAGTAGGGCTTTGTTTTCTACTTATTGGGAAAAAAGCATTGATAAATATATATGACCTATATATTTATTAATATATTTATATCTATCTATCTATTGTTTTCCTATGGATTAGATCCTCAGTAATGAGATTTTTGGGTTGAAGACTTAAAATATTTTTGATTTTAATAGGATTTTCTAAGCTTGCTTCCAAAAAGCCTGTATTAATTCACATTTCTACCAGCATGTATTAGAGTAAGTATAATGTTTAAAGTACTTGTTATTCAAAGTATCGTTCATGGACCAGAAGCAACAGCCTCAGCTGGGAGTTTGTTAGAGATGCAGGCTTGCAGCCCCATTCCAGACCTACTGAATCAGAATCTGCATTTTAATAAGATCTTTGGGTGATCCATATGCACTTTACCATTTAAAAATTACTGTTTTTAAATCACTTGCAATCTGTTAAGTTGGGAATATATTTATTAACTGTCTTCTCTGGAAGGATAATTAAGAAATTACTAACAGTGGTTGACTTTTGGATGGAGGATGGGAACTGACAGACAGACTTGGATGGAAATTGTTTTTTACTAAATATTTGTATAATGTTGAACTTTTTCATGTGCATGTATTCCTATTTAGAAAAATTTTAAGAACAGCTCTTCGCGAATGTAGTGATTACTTTCCACCCTCAAATCTGCAGGCAGATAGTAGACCGTGGTTCACGTGTACGCCTCACACACTAATGCCCACATTGTCAGTTAGTGTGTTCCAGTTTAAAAAAATGCAGTGGTAAAGGAAAATTCTCCAAGCAACATGGCTTGCTTTTTGAGGATATGAAAATGTAATGATGTCAATAAGGGTTTTTCTGACAGGGAACATTTGACAAGGCAGACAGTGAGTCAGTGTTACAGAACACTTTCAAACTTTCCTCTGCAACATTCCCATAGTTTAACAGTTGTGATCACCATCCCACTGTTAAATTTTTAATAATCTAAGACTTCCCAAATCAGGAAGTTGCACTAAAAAATTCTGACTGATTTATCTTCTTGGGATATGGGGGTTCTCAGGTTTGCTGTGAATCAAGGAGTTGGCAAACAAGTATGGAACATCTTGGTTGCAGGGTCCACAATTAGATTTGTTGACACCGAAGTGGGGGTGAGGTTCAAATGAGTAGGGTAAGTAGTCCTGCTTTTTCAGGTTAGAAACGGAGCATCCTCATCACACGGATGGTTCCTGTAAATCTTCCTAGGACAAGAATTCCCCTTCTACCTCAGTGATGCATTGTACATACAACTTATTCTTAGGAAATATTTTATGCAGGCTAAATTGAAAATATATGCAAGTTCTAATAGGTCTCTGAAGGTTAAAATATATCAGTCTTTGAAATCTGATTTCTCCAGGAGCCACAACCTTTTGGGTCTCCATAGCTTTACATTAAGAGCAATGATGCAAATTTATTTGGCTCATGTACCCAAACCCACCCATTCTCTCAGGACCACCAGCCTGGAAAATGTTGCCTAACTATTTGGGGGATTTTTTATGGGGTGGGGGGAGTTGTACTCATTAATGTTCACAAACATCTGGTTGGCCACCAAATAATCTGCCATTTCTTACTTTTCATTGGCTTTGCTCCCTGCTTTCAGGTACCTGCCACTCCTGCCAGGATTTTTTTTTCTTCTACAGAGCAGCTTCTTTCTCCCAGTGGGCATCTGTCTCCAGCTGCAGCTGGGACACTGGAGTTCTAGCATGTGTGTAGGGTGGAGGGGACAAAGCTTGCATGACATTCTTCTGGATGAAGTGAAATAACTTAGTCTCTCTTCTTTAGGGGTATGAAGGGGCCAGGTCCCAGGATGCTAGTGAAACACCACTTTTGGCATTTACTTAACAGCTTCCTCTCTCCTGAGGCCATGGGCATAGGGGGCTTTGCTAGAAGACAAATCCAAGTATCAGAAAACACACTGTGGCCATGGCCTTGTCATAAAATCTAGCTGCTGGGCTCTGTTTTCTTTGATGTTCAAGGTATATTTTGTCTCAGGATCATACCTCCTGCATGTGGGCATCTGAGTCCCAAATTAAATTTATGCTGGGGTTCCTGCTACATCCACAGCAAAAAATCTACAATCAAAAGAAATAATTGTTTATTGCTTGGACTTCTCTGAGCTCTAGTACCTGAATCAGAGGGTTTCATGGCAAAGCAGATATGATCTGCAAAACTCTTGAGGAACTTCCAGGGGCAAGAGTCCAGCCAGCTGTTCAGTCAGTGGCTCCACAGCAAGGTCAGTCCTACCTAGACCTTAATCATCTCTTCTTGCCCTCTCTAGAGTGGAAATGGAAACCAGTTCCATTCTGCATGGGAGAGAGCAGCACCCAGCCCCTCACAGGATGATGGAGTGAGGAGGAGGTTGCTCTCTGTTCTCAGGTTCTGTGATGCTGCATGCTGCCTTATGCAGCTCAGCTCTGGGGAATGTCTGGTGTGGAAGGTTGGGTCCTGGGACAGAAGGAAGGCAACAGAGGTTGGGAGGAGAAAAAAGGGGATGCTTTCCCTCAATGCTCCACTAGAATCAGTAATGTGGTTCTCAGAAGACACATTTTATTCTCAGTAGAAATCTTATTTTATTCCCCAAAGAATAAAAAAATGTGTTGGTGGCCATGAAAGGGAACTGTGTGTGGGGTGGGTATGGGGAATACATTTTCTCCCCATGCTCTCTTGTTCCTGAGAATTTCTATGAAAGGAGAGGAGTGCCTTGTGAAGCGAGCCTGGAGCCAATTTGGAAATAGATCCCCCATCTGTGATTTCCAGATCAACAGTTTGATTACTATTGATAGGTGGGTAGATGATAATCACCCTCTCACTGACCGTAGCCTGAAAATAGTGGTAGGGGAGGGGTGGTTACAGGAAACTGTGCTGGCTTTTCCATTTCAGTTTAGTCTTGCAGATTAAATTGAAAGTTTCACAAAGGTGCATTGCTAAACACTTTCTTTTTTTTTTTTTTTTGAGATGGAGTCTCGCTCTGTTGCCAGGCTGGAGTGCAGTGGCATGATCTCGGCTCACTGCAACCTCTGCCTCCCGGGTTCAAGTGATTCTCCTGCCTCAGCCTCCCAAGTAGCAGAGACTACAGGCATGCACCACCATGCCCAGCTAATTTTTGTATTTTTTGTAGAGACGGGGTTTCTCCATGTTGGACAGGATGGTCTTGATCTCTTGACCTTGTGATCCGCCTGCTTTGGCCTCCCAAAGTGCTGGGATTACAGGCATGAGCCACCGCACCCGGCTTAAACATCCTCTTAATGCAAAGGAATTGTGGGCAAATGAATCAACAGGTTGTGCAATGTGTTTGCAGGCTTATTCTTGGGGCCCGTCCTACTCTACCACTTATAGGTTTCTTCAAGGCTCAACTTCATCCCACGTATCTGTGCAGTATCTCACTTCTAACCTTCTGTGTCTAGCGTGGGCCAGAGATGCAGGTGATGGGAAAACAGGCTGTCAAGAGGCTTGTAGCTCTGATTTTGCCAACTGTGCATCCCTAGACTCCCAGGGATCAAATGACTGGCAGCCTCAGAATTGAAGAGCAACAACTGGAGAACTTGGCTGCTGATTGTCTTCCTTCCTCAGATTTTTAAATTTTTTCACCCATATGGTTTGAGTGTCCAGGTTTGCTGGCTGGGGCCACCTAAGGCAGCTGCATGTGGTCGGGTGGCTTATGCTCTGCAATAATGTAACCAGCTGAGAGGAGAATGGAAGCTAACCTTTGTTAGCCAGTCTGTTGTTCCCTGCCATGTGCTACATCAGTCTGAAGGAAGGGATGTCTTTTTATCATTTATCCTCCAAGAGAGTGCCTTGTGAGGAGACCCAAGGGCCCTGAATGAGCTAGTGGTGGCCCTGGGCAGATAGTTTTAAACTGTGAAGCCTTGACTTGAAGCCTGTCCCCTCACTGCCAAGCCCAGACCTTCTCTGACTTGCTTGAAACTGACCTTGAAAAATTGGTAGGCCACAGGCCATATATACAAGCTCCACGAACGTATTTATTTGATTTACACAAAGCTGGACCACATAGTGTTGTGAAATATTTGAATTGGTTGTCAATACTTAAAATTTAAGAGATTTTACATAAATGTCTGAGTTTCTGGCTTCCCACAGCACTACCCGGTAACATTTGGTAGCAGCCAGTTAATGTGTGACAGCCCTTGCCATGCCCTGTGGCCTCTCCAGCACTGAAAATGAAGGTCAATTGCTGTTTTTTTGTTTGTTTGTTTGGTTTTTTGTTTTTTTTTTGAGACGGAGTTTCACTCTCATTGCCCAGGCTGGAGTGCAATGGCTCAATCTCGGCTCACTGCAACCTCTGCCTCCCAGGTTCAAACAATTCTCCTGCCGCAACCGCTCGAATAGCTGGGATTACAGGCATGCACCACCATGCCTGCCTAATTTTGTATTTTTAGTAGAGACGGGGTTTCTCCATGTTGATCAGGTTGGTCTCAAACTCAGGTGATCCGCCTGCCTTGGCCTCCCAAAGTGCTGGGATTACAGGTGTGAGCCACCGCGCCCAGCCATTGCTGTTTATCATAGTGCTTGTGCTCTGTTTTCTTCTAGAAGAATTAAAAGAAAAGCAAAATCTATCTTGTGTTCACTTTTTAAAGTGCGAAGGTTTAAAAATAGATTGAGAAGCCATTTGTGGAAAAGTCTAGCCTGCTACATATTTTCTAATTGCCTGCTAAGTCTTCATCATCTGTGTTTGCAGCCCATGTCCCCGTGTCTCATAATCATGCAGTTGAAGAAATTCAGTTCTAGCACATGCTCCTCCATTGGGCCATTACAAGCAGGTACTAGGCTTACAGAGGAACCTGAATTTATCATGACCCCTCTGCAGCAGAGAGGCTGATTTGGAGGAGCGTATTCTGCGGGCTCATCTGTTCTGCTGTCATCAAAGTGTCTACAATGACAAAGAGTTTAGACCCTTCTTGCTGAGCTGGGAGGCTAGTCAGTGAGTGGATGACCCAGGGCAAGGTCAGATGGTCAAACAAAAGAATACTGTGACCAGAAATATGAGACCAGAATCAGGGAGTGAGGATAGGGACATTAGGAACACAGGTGACAAAAGCCAAGTAGCTGCAAAAGAGGTACATAGCTCAAGAAAATCAGGTTTCATAAGCTAAGGCCCCAGTGGCAAAGTTTTTTTGAGGCAGTGTCTCACTCTGTCACCCAGACTGGAGTGCAGTGGCTCGATCTTGGCTTACCACAAACTCTGCCTTCTGGGTTCAAGCGGTTCTCCTGCCTCAGCCTACCGAGTAGCTGGGATTACAAGCATGCGCCACTACTGCCCGGGTATTTTTGAATTTTTAATAGAGACAGGGTTTGACCATGTTGGTCAGGCTGGTCTTGAGCTCCTGAGCTCAAATAATCCACCTGCCTCAGCCTCCCAAAATGCTGGGATTACAGGTGTAAGCCACTGTGCCTGGCCATGCAAAGTTCTGTAGTAGGGAGCAGATGCTCAAAATGCAGAGGGTTAGGAGGCTCAGTCCTTAGCTCAGAGAAGCTCTTGGGGACTTTACATGCCTGGTCATACCTCATGATGCCTGTACATGGCCCATAGGTGACAGAGAAGCAGTCCTGTCAGATGGTTAAGGGCAAAGACTCTGGAGATAGATTCCTTCCTAGGTGAGAATCCTAGCCTTTTGCTGGCTGTGAATCAGGTGAGTTCCTTAACCCCTTCATGCCTTAGCTCCCTTTTCTACATAACGAGGATAGTGATATACTCACCTTTTAAGGTTCCCTATACATGAAGATTAAATGATCTAATTCTTACAAAGTGCTTAGAATAGTAGCTGGCACATGCAAAATATCCAATAAGTGTTTATTATTGCTCGCTACTTCTCCCAGCTTCCTTAGGAAAATGCAGTCTTTAGAAACATGTTTATCAGCTTGGAGGAAATTGCCCTCTGAAAGAAAAAACAGCAATATATGCATCTTAGTATTTTAAAGGAACTTGCCAAGCATGCACCTGGCACAATGGGCAAACTTTATAAAGGGTAGCTAAATTCCGAAATAATTTGTAAAGGGCTCCTGAAGCATCAGAAAGCTAAATGATGTTTTCCGATTGAGGATGCTATTCCCTTGGATGCTTTTGGAGGGAGCATGGTGCAAAGCTCTCTTTAATTTAAAAGGACATTACCATGAAATGGGCTCACCGTGAAATCTGTTGGGAGAAGAGTGAGCCTCACTCTCTGGAGCGCATGGTGGAGTCTGCCATATATGAGAAGGATGTTGTGGTTTCAGCCAGGTTTGTGGGGGCACAGCAAGGTGAGGCTGTCGCTATTTTCTCCGTGTGGTTAGTGTGAAGTGAGCAAAGACACAACAGCATGTGTTTGGAGCTTGAGTGTTCAAGGCGCTGCTTTGAGCCCAGTGCGGCCCTTTGGGGCTTTGAACTGCAGCCACAAGACTCTGGTGGCATCTCTTTCCAGATTTGTTTTGAAACAAGCTTGAAAACAAGATTTCACCCAGTCCTTATGCTAAGATCTGCGAGTGAATGTGCTTGTGCATATTCTTGTCCCTGGCTCAAAAGAATGTTCAGCGATGTATCTAGTAACTAATAGAGGATGCCCTGCTAAGTCTTATGTCTTTGCCAGAGAACATGGCAGAAAAGCTACTGGAGACAGTAGGAGCTATGCCAACAGGCAACATGAATTTGTTATTAAGTCAAATTCAGTAATGTATGAAAGGAGATAAAATAATTTGCAAATGGTGTTGAGGCAGAGTTAGGACACCATTTGTTTAAGTAAGAAATGGGTAGAGACAGCCTGGATGTCAAGCTGCAGGGCTGACCTGTTTAGGATTAGATCAGGCTCCAGGTCCTAAAAGCAGTTGATTATAATAGACTTTGTGGTTCTCATTAGCTTTCATGTAGTAGACTAGAGCTTTTCAGCCTCTAGTAGATGGCTAGGCTAGGCTAGGCTAGGCCTCATGGTGCCTAGTCTCATCTATCCTGAGCTACAGGGGGCCAGCTGGGGAGAAGAAAAGTGACACTCTTTCTACCTCCACACACTCATTCACACACACACACACACGCACACACACACAATCCTGTAAACATTAATTCAATTATCTCTATAGATCTAGCATAAGGTACATATAAGATTATAGAAACATCTCTGCTCTAAAGAGTTCGTCTCCACTTCCTAAAATTTCCTTTAGTGGGTGACTTCCCTCTTCATTAATTAATTCGTTCCAAATTTATTAAGTATACAACAAGTGCCAGAAGCTATACTGAGTGAAGCTGGGTTAGGTGCTCAGTGTAAGAAAAAGATGAGTAAGCACTGAAAGATAGATTAGAGTCAGGTTCTGAATAACATTCTACGAAATCCAAAATTCATTTACTAGGGAGGGGTCAGAAGGAAGGGTTTTTGTGTGTTTTTCCTGAGACAAGGTTTCACTCTGTTGCTCATGTTGGAGTGGAGTGGTGCAGTTATGACTCACTATAGTCTCAACCTCCCACACTCAAGCAATCCTCCTGCCTTAGCCTCCTGAGTAGCTAGGACTAAAGGCATGCACCACCACATCTAGCTAACTAAAAAATATATATATATATTTTTGTAGAGACAGAGTCTTGCTCTGTCGCCAAAGCTAGAGTGCAGTGGTATGATCAGAACTCACTGCAGCCTTGATTTTCTGGGCTCAAGTGATCCTCCCACCTTAGCCTCCTTAGTAGCTGAGATTACAGGTGCGTGCCACCACACCCAGCTAGTTTTTAATTTTTTTATAGAGATGGCATCTCACTATGTTGAGCAGGATGGTCTCGAACACCTGACCTCAGGCAATCCTCGCACCTTGGCTTCCCAAAGTACTGGGATTACAGGTGCGAGCCACCATACTTGGCCTCAGAAGGAAGGTTTTTTAAGCAAAAATGTGACATGCTTAATCAGAGTTTCAGGAATATTGCATTGAGAGTAGTGTAGAGACTGTATTGGGAAAGAAATTTAGAGGATTGGGGAGAAGATACAGAAAGCAGAGGGGGTCAACTGAAGAGTATTTCAAGTCTAGAAAAAATATTTTGAGAGCTTTTGAAATACAGTAGTGACCGTGGGAACCCAAAGGAGAGGAAAATTGTGAGAAATATTTACAAAGAGTAACCAGTAAAACTTGGGTATGACGGGAGAGAGAGAATGAGGAAGCAAGGACAGCTCTGAAGTTTTGAGTATGGGAGACCAGAAGAACCACAGATGTTGCCATTAATATAGAATGGGAAGTTAGGAGGAGGAGCTCTTCCTGTAGAGCCTCAGAAATGGAGGGGGCTAGAAGGTCATCCAGTCAAAGGCCACATCTGATGTCGGTATCCCCTCTTCTCCCACTTTAATCGTCTGTTAGGGAACCATAGACTGGCCTGGATAGGACAGCAACTAAGTGGCTGGGTATGGTTTTGGGCTCCGAGGCCTGGAGTTCCAGTGCAAGGAAATCTGGGATACTCACAGTGTGATAAGCCTAGTCAAAGTGTTCTAGAGAAGTGAGAGAACCACACATGATAAAGGATAAGCTGAAAGGGCCCATTGGGGAGATAGAAGTTTGGGTAGCAGAGCTGAGCAACTGATTCAGTAGAGATGAAATTTCTGGAGGAGCAGGACAAAGAGGTAAAGGACTGGGCTCCTGCCATGGCTGTCAACTTCCCTGCCACAGTGAACCCTGCCTCTGTCAGAATACTTCTGCGCTTTGGGAGAGAGGGAGCTCATAGCTTTCAATGGTCAGCTGAAATCTCTCATGCTTTATCATTCACCACTAGTGTTAGTTCATCCCTGGAGGCCTGGAAAAGATGCTTCATCTAAACAGTTTTTCAAATGGTTGGTGATAGCTTCCCCAAATCTGAAGTAAGTTTATCTTCCTTGTCCCCCAAATCTGAAGTTTCTCTTCTCAAAGATGAAGTTTCCTCACTTCAGTCACAATGTATGTGTATAGAACTGACATATATCCCAGTTTATCTGCATAGAGTGCACATATATTAAAGTATGAGGCCATGAACTTTATCCAGAACTGCAGTTGAGGTCTGACCACCACAAATCAGAGGAAAGTCAGCACCTCCGTTATTGGAGCTATTGTATTACCTCTAATTCTCTGAAGATAATGGGTTCTCTTGGGGCCACATAACACAGCCAATTAGATTCACTTGACTTTGAACAAAGCCCTTTGTTTTTATTTTTAAACACTGCTAAGCCATGTTTCATCCTGTGTTTGTGTGGTGGGTTATTTGTACCTGAGCATAGACAACTGGGTAAGAGGATGGCTTTTGGGGTTAGTATTGGTTTCTTAGTCTGTGTCTGTTTTTTACCAGCTGTGTGACTTTGGGTAAGTTACGTAACTTCTCTAAACCTCATTTCTTCATATATAAATGGCAATCTTAAGGGTACCTACTTCAAAGAATTATCAGAACTAAATGAGATAAGGAGCATTTCGCACAGTTCCCAGCTCATAGTAAACCCTCAATAATACTAGCTATCATTATCTATTGTTACCTAATATTAATATCTCAATCTTGTTAGGTGGGACTCATCCTTCAAGAAATTGTTGGGTCTTCTTTCTCTTAGTAAACATAATTTAATTCCAATCTCTTTTAACTTTGTGTCAACTACAATTCTAATTAACATGAATTCTATACCTCTCTTTGAGTATCTTTGTTGTTGGACTGTATCACAGAGGTGAATAAGACAGACGTGGTCAGTATCCCCTATAGCCATCAGTCCATTGAGAAAGACAGTTAATGAATAACTCATGTATGAATCTTCTGTGTTTGCTAAAGTTATTTCACCAGTTACAAATTCACTTGTCTTTGCATCTAGCCATATTTGTTTACCTTGTTCCCAAGGATATATGGAGATATAAATAACTGTAAAATGCCCCATTGATGTCCAAATGCCCTGTATCTGGAAAGAGATGAGTAATGACAATGACTCAAATTTGGAGATTATATCTAAGAAGCCCTGCAGGATTTTCAGTCTAGTAGGTAGATGTGTATGAGCTTCTGCAGGTCACAGAAGTCAGAGATGAAGAAAAATATTTAAGTCCTTTACATACCGATGAGAATGGAAGATAAGTAGATGGTTGGAATACTCAAGAGAGAATGGGATGAGACATAGGAAGAGAAAATGAACTACGTAAGGAGAAGTAATTACAGAGGTAAAAGGACAGCAGAGTTTGTAGTCTCTCTTGTAATCCAAGGGAGAATAAAATTTTAAAAACGAGGCAGTGATGAATAGGATACAAATATGGAGATAAATTGCTACCGTGTTTGTTTATTGAAAGGCCATTTAGGACATTTCTGAGGTAAGTTTCAGTGGATTAGTAAGGAGAAAGCAAGATATTTTACAGGTTAAAAGATTGGCTGCAAAGCAGAAAAATAATAGATAAAAATTAGTAAAATTAAAAAGCTGGTTATTTGAAAAGATGAATAAAATTGATTAATCTCTAGCCAAAGTGACCAAGAAAAAAGATGAAAAACGTCTATCAGGAATAAAAGGAGGTCATCATTACAGAACCTACCAATGTTAAAATAGTAAGGGAATATTATAAATTTTTTGCCAATAAATTTAGGAACTTAGATGTAAAGGACAAATTCCTTGAAAGACACCATATCTCACCCAAGAAGAAATAGATAATAATCCTATAGCTATTAAATAAATTGAATTAGTAATTAAAATTCTTCCAACAAAGAAAACTCTGGTTCAGGAGGCTTTATTGGAAATACTTAAGGAAGAAAAACTAATTCTACATAAACTCTTCTATAAAATAGAATGAATGCATACTAACTTATTTATGATGCCAGAATTAACCTTCTATGAACACCAAGTATATCATAAGAAAATAAAACTATAGACCAATATCTCTCCCAAACCCAGACCAAAAAATTCTCAAGAAAATATACATATGTAACAAACATGCACGTTGTGCACATGTACCCTAGAACTTAAAGTATAACAAAAAATATATTAAAAAAATAAATTAAAAAAAGGAAAATATTAGTAAATCAAATCCATTTTTGTACAAAAAGTGTAATACATTCCTGGAATGCAAGACTGGTTCATCACTCAAAATTAAGCAAAATATTTCCCATATCAATATTCTAAAAAAGAGAAGACATATGATAACTTTTTAGATGCAGAAAATAATTATCTGACAAAATTGAATATCCGTTCATAAAAATAACTGTCAGGTGGTAAAGTAGGAGGAATGAGGGCAAATTATTATTTTAAGAAGTCTGACAGTAAAAGAAAACAGAGAGAGAAAGAGAGAAAAGTAACTCTAGGCATAATTAGAGCAGTGTTATGGGAAGGAGATTTCCCCCATATCTTTGAGTCTTGAACAGGTTTATATGCTGAGGGGAAGTGGCCAGAGGAGAGAGACCAAAAAAAGAAAATATTGGAAATAATGATGGACTAGAGTTTTAGAGGTTGGGGAGGGATTAGGACCTATAGCATGATAGGAGCAAACAGACTTTAAGAGGTTTGGTACTCTGGGACTGAAGGGAAGGATGAGAGAATAAGTATGGATGCAGAGGTTACATGAAGCAGCAAAGCTGGGCACTGTTAGAGGTAAGAGGAAAAGTGAAAAGGCTCACATTGGACATTCTTACAGCTCTCAGAGATTCCCATCTCGAAGGGAGGCAATGTGGTGTGGAGGAAAGAGCATGGGCTTTGGCATTGGTCTCTACTGGAGTTGAATCACAGCTCTGCCTGAGCCTAGTTGGGCAATCCTGTGCAAGTCACCTAACCTCTATGATACTCTGTGTCCTCACCTGTAAAGGGGAAAGTAATAGCAAACCCAGAGCATTATTACAAGGACAAAATAAGAAAATTATGCAGGCAACATAGCACACCTCATAACCCATAGCAAGTGCTCAGTACATGCTATTCTCATTTCTGTTGCCTTTATAAAGAAAATAGAGGTGGGACCAACATTGTGGGAAATAAAAAAGACATTTGGATCAGAGCTTGTGGGAAATGCAGTGAGATGTTTACTAAAGACGTGTGAAAATAAGTGAGTAGTAGCAAGGTCAGATAAGATTGCGGTTATGTGTTAAATAGATCATGCTATGATAAGCAAATAGGGGTAGGAGATAAACGTGCAAACAGTGGAAGAAGTGAGAGAGACTCTGGCTCATGCCCAGTCACCATACCTGCTTCATTCTGATGATGATTAAGAGACTCTGATCTGGCAAAGACTGACCAAGAGACCCTTTGTGTGCTGGTTGCCATCCCACTGCTTACAGGAGTTAATGAGCCTCAAAAGAAAGATTCTACAATTTTCCTATTTAACAACATTGTGCCACAAAATTATTATGGGAATGCTGCTTGCTCTGCTTCAGTGTTTTTCTATTGCAATGTATTGTTGCCTTGTCTCGTTCAGTTCTTAATGAAATGTGGATTCACTTACTGCCTATGTCCTTATGATATTTTATTGATTTGAACTCTGTTTTCAGATATTCTTCTCCTCCCTTCTCTAGAATTACTAGAATTACCCTGTTGGTTCACATGTGAATCAGCCAAATTGAAATTTTGTAATCTCAGGTAGGGCTTCTTCTCCATCTCCCAAGCACACGACTGGGTCAGTATCCTCCATTAGCTTGAAGACAAGTGCTCTTGGAGTAGAGCTTCAAGTGAACTTTAGCCCACAAGAAGCAAAATTAGGAAATGTGTCTCTTTGTAGAATTAGAATTAGAATTCCCATTAACAATAAGAATTGTCTTGGGCTGCTCATTGACTTAGTGATCAATTTAAATGTGATTTTCCCACATATTTTGCACAAATGTATCAACATAACATAAAGCTGCTATGGTTTTTAGTCTTAGGTTCTGGGGCACAGCAACAAAGCAAATACACAAAACTCTGACCTCACAGAACTTACAACTGACTGGAGTGATAGATGAGAGAGTAAATATACTGTAGTTTGTTAGGTGTTGATAAGGGCGATGGGAAAAAAAAATAAGAGTGGGGGTAAGATGTGGTGAGTTGTTTCTATTTTGTATGAGGTAGTAAGAGAAGGCTTTATTGATAAAGTGACATTTGAGCAGAGACCCGGAGGAATTTGTGGGACAAATAATGCAGAGATGTGGGAGGAAAATCATTCTAAGCAGAGAGAATAGCAAGCACAAAGGCCCTGCGGCAGGAGTGTACCCGGTGGGTTCTAAGATGTGCAAGGTAGTTTTGTCACTTAAGCAGTGAGAAAGGGGAGAACAGTAGATGGGGTCAAAGAGGCAGGGAGGGTAAGATCAAGATGGGACTTGGGCTGGATTCTGGGTGACATAGGACATAGAGGGTTGGAGCAGAAGTGTGACATGGCCTGACTTGCATTATAAAAGGCTCCCTCTGGCTGCTGTGCTTAAAAACAGCCTGTAGGGGGAGCAAGAGCAGAAACAGGATCACTGGTTACCCGGATACTGCAGTAATCCAGGCAAGAGATGGTGAAGGCTTGGACCAGACTTCCTGCGACAAAGGAGTAAAGAAGATCACATTCTAGATGCATTTTCAGGGTCTATCCTACTTGATGTGCTGATAGGCTGGAGGTGGGATATGAGAGAAAGAGGCAACTCAAGGATGACTTCAAGTTCTCTGGTCTGAACAGCAGGAGGACACAGTTGCCTAAAGTGAAGGAGGACTTAGAGGAGCAGGTTTGCGGAAGAGGAAAATCAGAAATTGACCTCGGACACGCTGAGTTTGAGATGACTATTAGCCATCCATGTGGAAAATGCGGGGCCATTAAGACAGAGAAGTTTGGATTTTGGACGAAGGTGGGAATAGAAATTTCAGTGTTGGGAGCCTCTGTAATACCCATGAAGTCATGGAAATCGATGAATCATCCAGGGCTTGACTGCAGATGGAGAAGGCTGATTCCTGGGGCCCTCCTAACTCAGAGGTTGAGCAGAAGAGGAGGATTCAGCCAATGAGGAGACCCACAGGGGTTATCATAGAAGCAGCCCAGCCACCAAGAATACATCACCATTCTTGAAACAGTTTATTGATAAGTGTCATTGAATTTGAGTCATCAACTTATCAAGCGAAAAGATGAAATTGTACATCTATCTATGAAGGAAATATATTCTATTAAGAAATAATTATGAATAGATGATGGGAACAAAGCTTTACTAGCAGTTCAATAATGCAGCCTTCTTCTTGGCTATTGAAATAAACCTGGAAATTTTACTGCGTATGGAGAAAGAACTGTAAGATGTACCTAGAAGCACTGTGCTGATGTGGAGTTTTGGGGAAATTTTCACTATATCTGCCTAATGTAGATACCTTTCATAGGGAGTTTTCATGACTTATTTTTGAACATCTTGTTTTGGGGCCTTCCATTTTCAGAATCACTTCAAAATGCATTCCTGCTTACTTTGGATTTTTACTTTGGATTTTTTTCTCTCTTTATTATGAAATATTCTCCAAGTTAAGGAAGGTTCCATTTTCAATGCCGATAATGAACTGGTAGGGTTCATTTCTATACTTAAAATGGTAACATATATGACAAACACCATGGTCACATTTAATTTTTGGAAGATTTATTGCAGAATTAAAAAAATCACACTCTTTTGTCTTCATTTCTTTTCCTCTGTATGTCTTGAAGGTGATCTCTCTCCATCACTTCCTTGTACATGTTCACTCCTTTGGAGAATTATTTTAATATCCTAAGACAAAAGATTCAAAGAGAAGTTACAAATACTAATAAAGGATGATCAATACTATACTATACAAATACTAATAAATGATCACATAGTACATGGCAACCATTAAACAGTTTTTATTTCTTTTTTTCCACTGAGCAAATTTCTCCATTTAGTTTTAATCCCACCCTGATACTTACTACTTGTATGTTTGGAAAATTATCTAAGATCTTGGACCCTCAGTTTCCACGCCTAATAATGGAGTTGTCATATTAGGTTAATTAACATTTGTAAAAGCAGTTACACAGAACCTGGCATATAATGAATGGGCAAGTTAAAAGATTGTTTCCTTATGAATGAACAAAAAAACCAGTATTCACCCTCTATGAAAGTAAATGCTAATGCTAAATTAATCATGTCTATAGATTTGTAGAATTTTAAAACAAAAGATTACTTTCCTGAAATTGTCTCATTCTTTCATTGAAAAAACATCAGGGAAAGAATGACCTGTTTTACATTTGCTATACAGCTATCTTACATCTTAAATCACAGATATTTTTCAAAATATGTTTAAACTATTATCACAATGTAGAAGGAGTACCAACATGTGAAAAATACAGAATTGCATTTAGGTAGCTTTTAGGTTTTTTTTTTTATTTCACAATTTTAGAGAAGTATTTTAACAATATAAGTTCCTTTTCCTCAGAGCTGAGTTTCAAAGGCTTCAATTTGACTGTGATCATTTTAGTTGAGAAGACATGAGTTTGTTCACCATCTGTGCTGACCCTTGCCAATTGACATATGCACTGCTTCTATCAGTCACTGCGAGGAATCATAGTGAATCATTTTCTTTAGAGATCTTGTTCCTTGAAAACACAGATCTCCTAAAGCCAAAGGTCAATGCTAAGTGAACCAAGTGGAAAAGAAAAGCTGCTCCCCATTGACTTTTCTAGTCTTACCCAGTATAATTCTTCCATTTATTATTTATTTTTTTTTAGAAATAGAGTTTCGCTCTGTCACCCAGGCTGCAGTGCTGTGGCATGACCATAGCTCACTGCAGCCTCAATCTCCAAGGCTCAAGAAATACTCCCACCTCAGTTTTCTAAGTAGCTGGGACTACAGGCACATGTCACCATGTCCAGCTAATTTTAAAATTTTTTGTAGAGAGGAGTCTTGCTCTGTTGACCAGGTTTCTCTCAAACACCTGGCCTCAAGCAATCCTCCCACCTCAGCCTCCCAAAGTGCTGGGATTACAGATGGCAACCACTGTGCCCAGCCCACTACAATTCCTAATAACATGTCTTCTTTATATAGTATGTTTATAATAACTAATGTCATTTTAATATTATCAAAAGTTAATTTGAGGATTAAGGAATAAGCTAACTTGTGATTATCTGACACTCCATAGCAAGGGGAAAATGATAAGCTCCAGATATATTTAAACCAGTCTTAGCTAAATTTATAGCTGAAATCAGGGACCACAATTTTCAGTAGCAGTGAATGGAGAAGAGCCTGTGAAAGCCAGAAAATGTTTGACACTGGTGCTTTGAAAACACAAAGCACTGAAGCAGCTATCATATTTTGTTATAAAGATAAAGGAGAAGCTTAGAGAATATTTTAAAGTCAGGTGCCTTGAAGACAAGAGGGATGAAAGTCTCCTTCAGTTCGCACTTATAATTATAGGTATGTTATCCTAATGTAATTGGGTCCTGATTCATTTGTTTATAAGATATTTTCTGGTGATATTCTAATGTTAACATTAAAAGATTTCTTGCTATCTCCCATTGAATATAAACCTCAATTATAAGGTAATATGCTTGATTTACATATTTGTTTTAAAGAATGTATAATAATTGAGCCTGCGTTCATCACAAGAAACTAAAGTTATTAAGTTTTTAGAGAAAATTGTTTATTCATTTACATTTATAAATATATATTTATCACAGGAAATTGACTTTGTTCACCAACAACCCAGTTCCAATATCCTCACTGATCTTCTTATATTTATACAAATCATTTTCTTAATAATTTAGGAGCATTATTTGAAAATAACTTTTTTGTACAAGGCCTATGAAAGTGGAAATTAAATAAGTGACTTTAGCTGAATGCCTATAATGTCCAACGCAAAATCTGGAACTTCCACATAGGTATGGACCAGAGGCTTCCTGGGACTTCAGTTTGGACCCTTTATCATCATGGGCACTGCACCAGTAAAAGTCCTTCTTTTTTTCCAAAGACAAGACATGTGTGTTCAAGAGATTAGATGCCAGCTCACTAGTCCATCCACATATAATTGCACATGATTCAGAATTATTTCTTGTGCACGGTAACTACTACAGACCAGCAGTAGTAGAAGTAGGTTGGTGCAAAAGTAATTGTGGTTCTTTGCCATCAAAAGTAATGGGAGGCCAGGTGCGGTGGCTCATGCCTGTAATCCCAGCACTTTGGGAGGCCAAGGTGGGCGGATCACAAGGTCAGGGGATTGAGACCATCCTGGCTAACACATTGAAAACCCATCTCTAATAAAAAAAATATGGAGAAATTAGTCGGGCGTGGTGGCAGGCACCTGTAGTCCCAGCTACTCGGGAGGCTGAGGCAGGAGAATGGCGTGAACCCGGGAGGCGCAGCTTGCAGTGAGCCAAGATTGCACCACTGAATCCAGCAATCCAACCCTCCAGCCTGGGCAACAGAGCGAGACTCCGTCTCAAAAAAAAAAAAAAAAAAAAAAAAGTAATGGCAAAAACTGCAACTACTTTTGCACGAACCTAATAGTAGTAGTAGTAGTAGTATCTCACATATATTGAGTGCTTTCTATCTTCCAGGAACTGAGTTAAGCACTTTATATGTATTATCTCCTTTAATTTGTACAAACCCCACCCCCCCCACCATGAGGTGACTATGATAATTGGCCCTATTTTACAGATGCAGACACCAAGGCACTTTGAGGTCACTTGCCTAAGGCCACACACTTCATAGGTATGAACCCAGTCAGTGCAGCTCCAGAGCCCACTCTCATAACCAAAAGCCAGTACACCTTAAATGCATTATTACAATTATGCATACTTATTTTTTTCAAATATGTATCTTAAAATGTTGTCACTTCTAAACAAGAACCTTGTAAACATAAAGCTGTTAGGCAACAACCTTCACTTCCCACTGTTTATAATAGCAAACAACATTTTAACCTGAAAAACCACACTCTAGCTTTTGCTCTTCTTATCTTGAAAGATCTTCAGATGACATCACTGTGGTTGAAGTGTATTATAAAAATGTGATCTATTTACTTGTACATGGATATCTGAAGCAAAAAATGACAGGACGAGTGCAGTGGTTTGAGTCTTCAAAGATTCTTTTCTCTCCATCCCTTCATTTCTTTTGTTTTTATTTTATTTTATTTTATTTTATTTTATTTTTTTTAGCAAAAATGAGAATAGAACACCTTACTGGAAAGGGACCCTTTTTCACTGTAAATATTAGAATGTAGACTTTTCAGGACACAGGCACAACTCTTCTTGATGGACCATCATACAAATGAGTCCCCCGGGTGGTTGTTTACTGGCCTCTAATTAGATTCCTTGGTGGAGTGACCAGGAAGAGGTGTGGAGGACTTGAGGAGGGAGAGTTAAAGTAGATGACTCAGGTATATCTTAGAGAAGCATTCTGGCAATGAACTAACTCACTAACTAACTCTCTGCTATGAGAATGCCAGGTGCTACAGGTATTGTGAGACTGGTTAACAGAAGACAGTCACCCTGCTGCTGGGTGGCTTTCAGCCAGAGGGGTACTGTGCATCAAGGAAGGCTTGGCAAATGTGCAGGCAGAGGTGGTTTTGGAGATCAGTATGTCAGGATGTTCCTGGAATACAGGGGGTAGGGCCTGAAATGTTAGGTATTCTGCCACACTTGGGACAGTTATCCTCAAAGAGGAACTGTGCTGCTCCAAATGCCAATAGTACTTCAGTTAACATTGCTAGTTGCTGACACTCCTTCAGAAGTGAGGGGAATGTATAACTTAAAAGGAGTCCTCCAGCACTTTGGGAGGCTGAGGCGGGTGGATTGCCTGAGGTCAGGAGTTCGAGACCAGCCTGGCCAACATAGTGAAGCCCCATCTCTACTAAAAATACAAAAAATTAGCTGGGCGTGGTGGCAGGCACCTGTCATCCCAGCTACTCAGGAGGCTGAGGCAGGAGAATCGTGTGAACCCAGGAGGTGGAGGTTGCAGTGAGCCCAGATCATGCCACTGCACTCCAGCCTGGGCAACAAGAGCAAAACTCTGTCTCAAAAAAATAAAGCAGGGGGAGTCTTATGGATGACAGGTTTCCCGGGAAGTCAGAACACCTATTCGGAAAGGCTAACTCTTGAAGGCAGCCATCTGTTGGCCATTTTCTTTTCTCAAGCAAATTGTCAAATAGAATCTTCTTTGCAAGTTCATCATATTTAATCACTCTGCTCAGAGTGAAGATATTTTCAAGTCATACTGATTTTGTGGGAGTTTTCTTTCCAGTATGAGAGGAAATAATTGTGGCATCATTTTTATGCTCCTACTTGTAATCAGCAATATAAAATAAGTCCTATTTTACATAATTCCAAAGGATTTTGCAAATTATTTTACTGGTTCAATGTAAGAGAGCTGTTCCCTGATATGTGGAGCAGGGAATGTAAGCTAAAATGCAGTCTAGAGAGATGGGCCTATGGAATCCACGTGGTGCAGGATGACATTATGGCACAATATCCCCAAGGAATGCTTGGGGATGAATTTAATATCATATCATGCTCTGCTCAGCAGCCTGTTTATTCTCTCTTGCTTTTCAAATGGAATCCACATTTCCCTTTGTGACATCTGGGTTCTTCGCAATCTGGCCTGATATGACCAATTTAATGGGATCATTTTATACCTTTCCCAGGCTATTCATGGGGTGGGGCTCCTGCAGTCCTTCTTCCATGCCTTCCCCAAACCTTGCCTTCACCCAGGACTCTGCTGCCTCCCTACTCCAACAGCAAAATCCATGTAGACGTCCCTTTCCCTCTCTCCACTTTCCCAAACCCTGGCCATCGTTCAAGACCTAGCTTATTCCATCTTGGGCAGACTCCCTCCACACTTCCAGCACAAAAATGTCAAGTACTGAATTCCTATAATTCTGCACTTGGTTGGTTTAACTTATATCACTTTCTTGCAATTCCTGCATGTAAAAATTATCTTGCAAAAAGGAGTTAAATTTTTTTAGAGCAGTGACCAAATTATGTACTCAATTTTCTCTCTCCTATGGAAGCTTATACTACGGGTCTCAGTAGTAGGTGATCAGTATTGAATAGTACCCCTAACAGCCATCATTTCTGTAGCACTTCCCCTGTGTCAGATACCATGCCAAGTGCTTTACATGCATGACCTCACTTAATCCTCACCACCACCCTTTGAATATGAATGTCTCATCCCCATTTAACAGACGAGAAAGCCAGGATTAAGAGAAAGTTAAGGTCAGGGAGTTACTGAGGGGTAGACCTGAGATTCAGTCCCATGACCTGATTCCAGAGCCTGTGTTCTTAAATGCTGTAATCATATTTCACTACTGCATAGGCTTTCTGTCTAAACAGCTGCTAGCTTGTTTTATATATATATATATGTAAACCCAATTTTTTTTACACATATATGTAAAAAAATATGTATATGTTACATACATATATATGTATATATATTGGGTTTTACATATATATACATATATACATATACATATATATACATATATACATATACAAATATATATATGTAAAACCCAATAGCAAAGACTTGGAACCAACCCAAATGTCCATCTATGATATATACACTGGATTAAGAAAATGTGGCACATATGCACCATGGAATACTATGCAGCCATATAAAAGGATGAGTTCATGTCCTTCATAGGGACATGGATGAAGCTGGAAACCATCATTCTCAGCAAACTATCGCAAGGACAGAAAACCAAATACCGCATGTTCTCACTGATAGGTGGGAATTGAACAATGAGAACCCTTGGACACAGGAAGGTGAACATCACACACTGGGGCCTGTCGTGGGGTCGGGGGAGGGGAGAGGGATAGCATTAGGAGATACACCTAGTGTAAATGACGAGTTAATGGGTACAGCACACCAACATGGCACATGTATACTTATGTAACAAACCTGTACGTTGTGCACATGTACCCTAGAACTTAAAGTATAATAAAAAAAAAAGAAATCAACTTCAGTTATACTAATACAGGCAATAAAATTAATTTTAATATTAATTAATAATTTAATATTTAAAAGGATCAGCAATTTAGAACAAAAACATTTAGGCACACAGGAAGATATTTAAGTCTGAATAGTTTCATTTGTGGGTATAGGAAGAAAACTGCAAAATGTAACTTGTTATCATTGAGAAGTCAAGATACACAATCTACATTCTACCAAAGTGAAAGTGCTTTTATTTTCAACTCAGCAAACACTTTGTAGTTCAATACACAACTCACAGGAGTCAAACAGGGAGACTTCATGTTAAACTCATATCTGAGAGGGATGTAGTGCTACAGTATGAAAGGGGGTTGGTGTCAGCCTCTGCCCTCCTCAGTCCCTGCTGTTAAAGGCCTGGGACTTGCCATAGTGGATGCACATTTAGCATGTGTGGTCCAGACCTGCTTGGTGGTTATGTGATTTCTGAGTTGCAGTTCTTCCTTTCTTCTGCTGGGTTTGTCCAGTTTCTCTGGGGTTTGTCCTTAGTTTCTCCATCTTGCACACTGTTTTCCTGATGGAAGTGGTGCCCAACCTTTTGCACACACTATCATTTCCACTACATAGATGATGTGTACCTTGCGTGATTAGAGTACAATGAATATGTCAGCACTTGGCTGGAGATCATGGTCTTGGTTAGTTCTCTTTGGCAGGAGGAATCTTATTCTCCAAACCCTTCAATCACAGGCTAGGGTCATTACATGACTACAATGACAATCCTAACACTGTCACCCACCCAGCTTTAACTACCACCTATCAACTGTGCCTGAGCTTGCTGCCCTTTGGGTATTTCAGGCTGACCTTTCTGGCCTGATGTGATTACCAGCTTAGCTTCTCCAGATTCTGGCCTGGCCTGGCAGAGTCCAGCTTCTTTCTCTTCCACGCCAGCTCACATTTAGAAACATCCTAGCATGTCCTGAACCGGAGCCCAACCAAATTAGAGCACTTTGGGGTAATACTCACAGGAAACTTATAGTCTGAATAATTTGAAATCAGGTCTTGAATAAAAGGATGCTTCAAGAGAACAGCGACTTCAATTGGCTCCAGGTTCTTGGCACCTAGGTCTTGAAATGTTTTTATGAAGCCCTTTAAGGAAGAAAAAAATGAAGTTAATCAACCTCACAATCCAGTAGATGTTAAAAAAATGGTTGTATTTACTAAAGAGATTCTGTATCATTTCATACAATGATATATTTTGAGAGCAATTCCATAAAAATATGCTCAGAATTGAGGCCAACTTTTTTCAAAATAATTTAACCAACCTCTGCATAAATGTTCTCTATCTTTAGGTGGCTGGCAAATCTGTTGGAGTCCTGTGCTTCACTTCCCCCTTTGAACACTTTGAGTAGTGTTTCCATGGACATCTTTTCATTGTTTGCATTTTCAGGGATTTCTTCATCCTTCTGTTCCCTTTTCTCCCTGTCGTCTTTTAATTTCCTTTCTTCTCTTGCAGCATTTCCCTCAGGTTCAGGAAATTCCTCAGCTGGACCTGCATCAGTTGAGGAGGTCTGCAAAGTTAAATGAAGAGAACATGAAGTTAAATTGAAGTTTTTTTCCACCAATGGAGACTTTTGGAATATACCAATTTCATAATCGCACACTTTTCATGAATGACAGAGCCTACCACAAACTAGCTAACCAGTCTAGAGGAGAATACGCTACCTGCCTTGAAAATTACAATGTTAAAATTCAAGACCAGTTTTACTTGTAGTGTATAGAAGCTTGTATAGTGTGGGGTGTGTCCTACACAACTTCATACATTCTTGGGCTGACTACCCTGCCAGGTACTTGTACCCCTGTATATAGATATAGATATACACATGTATATAGATTTTAAACAAGATTTGCTTTTGAAATTGAATGCAATTGAGAGGCTAAGGCAAGTCAATTGCTCTAGTTTGACAGATTCTAAGAGCTTCAGAAACATTTCTTTGGACACTGGAGGATATCCCAACTAAACACTCAGCAGGCAAAATAGAAAACAAATCCAGTGTACAAAATCAGGTTGGGATTTTTACTGCTGCTCTTTGAAATTTGGCCAAAAGCCATGAACTCAGGCACTCATGAGTATGGTGAAGAGTAAATTGTTTTGATTTCTTATGTATCAAAAGCCTGAATGTATATATTCTTCTTATGTATCCTATCATTGACCCAGTAGTTACAGAACTAGGAATTGATCCTGAAGAAATATTCATTTGCCCAAATACTTTTGTATATGGCTGTTCATTCAGTGTTACAGCAAAAATAGAAAACCTAAGATTCCAAAAAATGGGGGAATGGTAAAATAAACTCTATTTCTGCAATGTAATATTACATTGCCATGAAAAATGATGGTTTAGCAGAATTCTTAATAACACAAGAAAACACTCATGATAGAATAAGTGCAAAAAGCAAGCAGAAAACAAAGTAATACATGCAGTAGGATAGTTTGCTTATATATCTATTCTATTGATGAAAATGGAAAGCAGACACAGTAAAGAGTTAACAGTGGTGACTTCTGGATAGCGGAATAGACAATTTCCTTTGCTTTGTGCTTCTTACATTCTTTATAGTAAATTTCTGTGTATATGTGTCTGCATACATGTGTGTATGTATGTATGTTTCAATATTTGATAATTTGCCAAGAAAGAAAGGAGCATTTTGGCATTTTTGGCTGGCCAGATGTCACAGAACATCTGAGATCTGATCTCCTTTATTCCAAGGAAGAAAAAAAATGCTAATTTAGGAGGGTGCCAATGCTGTAAATATTCTATTCAGTAGAAGTATCAAGTCTATAGATTGTGCAACCTCTTTCTAAATAGTCATGTAAATCTCATGTATAGAAGGATTATGATGCAGCATAAAATTAAGCCTCTGGTAGTCATATGTCCCTATAAGGAATTTGGAGGGACAGTGGGCAGTGTAATGAAGGCAGGTTACATTTGCTATAGCTCTGTATGGTCACTTTGCCTTAGTTGGGTCTCTATATCCATTGTTAAGTTGGGAATTTAAGCTTGAAAAAAGAAAGAGAGAAAAAAAGACAGAGGGAATGCTCTAACAGGTGAAGATTTTGGAATCAAATATACATATTTATATAATTTTCCTCCAGGCTTTTGTCCACTTTAAACATTTGGAAATGCTACATGGCAGAAATGTAAAATCAGCTTTAGTATTTCCACCCAGGAATCTTGGGGATTATTGCATTGGCTACCCATCAATAATTTTCCAGGGCAATGAAACAGTTAGTGTAGTGAAATGAACATAGTTGTGATGTAAAACATCTTTCTGAGTGAGTCCAGGATGAATAAATTTCTATTCAGAGTGTAGCATAGGTTCTGTGTACCCAAGATAAACATAGAACCTGTAGGCAAGCAAACAACTAGCTGCTTAGATGAGCAGATGATACCAAAATTAAGCAAAGAAGGAACCCGGGCTCTCTGTAACTATTTCCATAATTAGGGGGAGAAACTTACTTTCCAAAGGCCTGATGTAAGCATAATGGAATAAATGATTTTTTTTAAAATTTAAGAGGTAGCAATGTAAACATTTGAAATGTCAGAGTGAATAATCCTTAACTTATTAGTGTCAGAGGACACTTTTTACATGTTTGCTATTTTTGCTCTCTAGGGGGTTGGTATAGAATAGGCTTAGTGGCTCAGTGGGAAGGGAAGGAAGGGAGAGAGACTGAGATCGAACTGAAGAAGTTGGCATGGTCCTGCAGAGAGGGAAACGTGTGCAAGAGGAGGTGGTTCTCTCCAACAGAGTCTCTGAAAGCCGGTGATGTTGAATGTGGGTACAGGAACAAAACCAGTGAGGCCAATTTGGAGAAAAGCCAGTACTTTTGAATGAGCAATTATCAGTGGTATCAAAGCTCTACAAAAGTCACATTATTATCTAAGAAGGGGAACAGATTGTGGTGCTGTCAAGCACTATGTCACACTTGGCTAACTCTCAGGACTCCCAACAAATGTGTCCCCAGAGTGCTACCTGTGTGTCTTCCTGACCATGCATTTCTATCATTCAGTCAGCTCAGTCCCACATCTCAGATGGCAGCACAGAGGTCTGGTCTTGGATTAATGTGGGCAAAGCCTCAAAGAGCAGAAGAGCATAGAAATGTATGTGTTTTCTACCCCAGGGCCTCAAACGCTCCTTGCCAAGATGTTTTTACAAGACTTTTGCAATGTGAGAGATTCAAGCTCACAATTTACTAACCCCATGCCACACAGGTGGCAGAACGAACCATTTTCCCAAATGTCATTTATTTAAAGATCCACCTAGACTAGGGCATTACTGATGAATGCCTTGCTTTTAAGTTTCTTTTAAATTACCCAAGAAGCTGTGGCTTTAAACAGAAGGCCTGAGCCGCATTGAATAAAATCAGCATGAATAGCAGAAATAGAGTAAAGAAGAATGAAATGCTGGGGAGATTTCCAGTTGTTTGTGGGGAAAGCAAAAGCAGAGATCTGATTGAATGGCTTGGGAGTGAATATGAATCTGCTGGAGGTGTTATTTCTGAGCATTATGGCTTCCTGGGACAGGGTTGCCCAGGAAACTGGAACATAGTGGAAATGGCACAGAAATGGAGTGCCACAGTTGGAGACAGTGGGATGAGGAGTGAGTGAGAATGAAGAAGGTGAGTGGCTTCTGTGTTCCAAGTGCTCCTAGGGTTCACTCCAAGTCAGGAACAGGCCTGTGTGTGAGAGAGAGCCCTGTGTTCCATCCCAGGCTCCACCTCCCACCCACTAGCTTAATCTCTGCAGCGCAGTGTTCTTGGTTCAGTTCCTCCACAGTGTCCTTGGATTTTAAAGGAGCTCTTGAGAGCAGCACTCAAGGAGAGCTGCTTCCCGGGTAGGAACACTAGCACACAGTGAATGCAGCACTCAGGGATGGAAGGCATTAAGCGTCTTCCTGTGCTAGCTAGCCTGGCTGCCAGCCTCAGGAGACAGCTGTCTGTTGCTATGGCAACAGCTCTAGCACAGGCTTCCTTTTTCCTGGCCTTTCCTGCTCATCTCAGCCTCCTGGACTCCACTGTTGCCTCTGCCTGCCTGCAATGTCTGCTTTCCTCCTCTCTACCATGGAGACTAAATTCCATTCATTTCACTGTCCCTCTCTTCCTTCTTCAGTTCTTTCCTGGCCATGTTCACAAATACTAATCAAGCACTGGCTATGTGGCAGCTACTTCAGAGGACATGAAGATGGGTAACAAGGTGTCCCAAACTCAAGGCAGGAACCATTTAGCAGTAGAAATAGATAAGTGGTCCCCTGCCTGAAGGCCTAGGTCTCCTTACTTCCCTCCTTTGCTGTCTATAGTCTCTCCTCAACACAGAGAGATCCTGACTTAGTGAAGCCAGGTGACTGCACCCTTCCAATGACTTCTCATCCTGCATAGAGTTAAAGCTAAGGTCCCTGCAGTGGACCTCAGGGTCCTCTCCCTCTCACTTCCCTTCCCTGTTACTCTCCTTCAGCCTGGTCCTCTCCAGCTCTGCTGGCTAGCCCTAGTTCTCAGAGCACACCAGTTATGGCTGCTTTTGCACTCACTGTTGTCCTCACTTCAAGTGCTCATGCCCCAGGGACCTGCAAGGCTCTCCCCCTCACCTTCTCTGGGCCTCTGTTTGTATGTCTCTTCGCAGAGAGGGCTTTTCTGGCCACCCTAATGAACATTGCAACCCCTCTTCCAATGCCTGTATTTTCCCCCTGCATTCTTTTTTTTTTCCATAGAATTTATCACCATTCGATGTAGTCTCTGTTTTGATTATTTGTTTATTGCCTGTCTTCCTCCTGCCTGGAATAATTTTTGTTCACTGCCATACCCCCGAATCGAGAGTGGTCCCCAGCACACGTAGGTGCTCAATAAATGTTTGTGGAAGCGTGAATGTGTGTGTGTGAATGTGCTCCGCCCTGCCAGGGAAGTTCTGGTTATAACCTGGGCCTTGCTGCGAGAGTGCTCAGTGTTGTCAGGGGATGCTTCGTGAAAGATGTGGCATTGTTGTAGCCCTTGGATAATGGGGAGGCCTCGGATCCTTTGAGATGAGATGAAGAGTATGCCAGGTGGAGAGAGTAATGAGAGTAAAGACAGAGAGGCAGGAAAGGAGAGGGCATCCACACCTCTTCTGGCTGGCAAGGCCTCACGTTAATCTGCCTTTTATTCCATGCTCCCCCCCTGTTTGGGGCATCATTCATTCTTTTCTGTATGAATGAGGCCAATTAGAGTCCCTTCAGGAGAGCAAGTTTGGCTTCTTTTGTGTTCCTCACGGGACCATGCAAAAAGCATAATTTACAAAGTGAATGAACTAATTAATTGATCTATCAATGAATGCAATGTTTACTGAGCTCTGTACCAGGCCTTGCCTCAACTTCAGGGATGCAGAACAAAACAGATGCCTCCTCCCCACCAAACTCCTGGTCCACAGGGTGCTTAGAGTCTAGAGAGAAGCAGATCTCAAGGAAGTCATTGCCAGGTGAGGAGTATCTTGTAGGGGAAGCAGGGTGCACCATGGGAACATATAGCAGCGGGTCTGACATCATTTCAGGTGAGGCAAGACAGACATTAATGAGACCTCACAGCATGCTGTGATCTGGGCTTAGATCATAGATCCAGAGTTAGTTTAGGGAACTCCCATCTACAGAGAGATACAGAAACATCCCTGGGAAAGTGGCAAATGCAGTGCCCGTGAATGCACATCATACCTAACTCCTCAATTATTTGGGAATTTTTTTTTTTTTGAGATGGAGTCTTGCTTTGTCACCGAGGCTGGAGAGCAGTGGTGCGATCTTGGCTCACTGCAACCTCTGCCTCCCAGGTTCAAGTAATTCTCCAGTCTCAGTCTCCTGAGTAGCTGGGACTACAGGCACACACCACCACACCCAACTAATTGTATTTTCAGTAGAGATGGGGTTTCACCATATTGGTCAGGCTGGTCTAGAACTCCTGACCTCAGGTGAGCCACCTGCGTTGGCCTCCAAAAGTGCTGGGATTACAGGTGGGAGCCACCACACCCAGCCCCTTATTTGGGAAACTCTTAAACTGGGCTTCTACTGTCAAAGAAGGCAGAATTCTTGAATGGAAATACACACTCCAGGCTGAACTTTCTGCCACTGTGTGTTGAACCAGTTTTTACAGCACACTGATTTGAAGAGTTGTTAGCTCATTAGATATGTATCTGGCCTCACTCTGGCTCTAGTGGAATGGGAAGGAGATCTTTCTGTCCACATGCTCAGGGCCAAACTTTAGGGTGGCAATTAAGAGTTTATCTCTTCCCTCCCATGAATGCAGTTACAGGAACCTCCCATTCCTTTCAGACTATTCTACTTTAACAAGTATGTGTGAAAAGGATGGAAGTGTGTCTGGAACATCTGAGGAGTCTCGACTGGGCAGCAATCTTTTCCCCTCTGTTTCTACAAAGGAAAAACAGAACCAAGCATCCCATCAGATGGAGCCACTGCTCCAGCCCCCAAACAACAGAACCAAAAGCCATGCCAAGAACAAACGGGCACCTAGGAAGCACGTTACCTAGCACCCTGTTGGAGATTATCCCATCCCAAAAGCCAGGGAATGCCAATGCCTGAGAGATCTCAAGGGGAAGGTGAGGTGGCATCTTAATCAGATATTAAGCTTCTTTGTCCTTGGACACAGGTGATATGAAATGCAGGTTTCCAGTGGCCGGGCTTTGGTCTGAAACACTACCAAGCCACATATATGTGGTGTGCATGTAGACCTGAACTTGTTTCATCTACAGTTTCTATATAGAATCCCAAATGGATTGGGTTGATACCCATTTCTGTTTCATTTATCAGGATCAGCACTCATGCCAAATAAAGGCCATCCTTTACAGAGTAAAGTTTGATTCCACCAAGACACTTTGAATAAATCTTGATTTTACTACAAAAATGTTTGATGGCAATTGGGTCCCCAGGTCTTAATCCAATTGAGTAAGGCTTTGTTGAAGACCTAGTATGTGTAAAGCATCATATTACACACCTAGGAAAATACGGAGATGAAAAGAATAGAGTACTTGTTGTCAGTTTAGGATCTTCAGGCATCCCCTCTAGACTCTATAGTTAGTCTATTTCTGGAATGCAATTACCTTTTCTGCACTTGGAATGGAAGCTTTGACTTGTTGGAAGACATGAGTTCCAACAGCCACACTGAGGGCCCTGTAGACTCCTTCCACGGTGTCTGGGTGGCAAGCAAAGTAAAGCAGCATCTGTGTGTAGTCAAGCTGGGGTGGATCCTTCTTATAGTCAGCAAATAGCCTAAAGAAAAACTGCACACAAAAAGAATTCCAAAGATAAAATGGGTGCACTCTCATAGTCAGTATTCAGTCATGGCAATGAAGAATCCCCCCAGGAGCTTTGGAATAAGGTTGCCTTCTGAGGATTGAATTAGTAAAGCTAACATATAATGAATGGTATGAACTGAATAATGTTAAGAAAAAAAGCAGTAAAAGTGGGGCCCTGAAATATTGTAAAAGAAATATTGTGCTAATTAATGCTACTAACATATTTAGGAAATACTGTACTAATTAAGGGTAGTGGGGGACTGCACATTAAATAGGAAAAGAGAGCCACAAGCACAAGGACCCATCTATCTGTCCTCAGCATTCTCTGGACAAACTAGGCCCTGGTCCTAAATATGAGGCTTCTGGTCCATCGGTCTCTGTGGGGAGTGAAAGGAGGGAAAGAAAATGATGCCTAAAGCCACTGGGATTCTAGCCATTAAAAAGTCTTTAAACTGGTTCACCTGCTCTGGACTTCATACTCAAGCTACTGACCCTAGTTGACTTCACATCCAGGCAGAGAGTATACTAAACACCAAATATCAAATCAGCAATTTTCTCACTCTGAATGCCTGAGCTGACATTGACACAGGGTCTTGTGCATTTGGCAGCATGAGGAGTTAGTGCCTGGGAGTCAAATATCCTCTGGGGCCCTCCAAAGCAGAGGCCCAAGCCCTGGAATACATAGGCCACACCCAGGCACATAAGCAGCCCTGTCTGGGGAGACTGCTACCTTCTAGCTTTTCTCAAATGTATATTTATGACCTGGAGAACCTTTTTAAAATGTGAATTCTGGTTAAGTATATGGTGCTGGACCTTCTAAGGTTCTGCCTGTCTAGCAAGGTTCCAGGTACTTTTAATGTTGCTGGTTCTGGCTCATACTTTGAGAAGCAAGTTCCTAGAGTCAGAGGGTATTTCCTCTATGTTATTTGTTACCAAAAACCCTTACAACTATGAACAGGTTTAACTAGGCATAAATGAAGATAACAGGTGGGAAAATAATTTCTGATATTTGGAAAATCCAACAAAAATTTAAATAATGTCTCAAAGAAATGAGAGCGGCCAGGCGTGGTGGCTCATGTCTGTAATCCCAGCACTTTGGGTGGCCAAGACGGGCAGATTACTCCAACTCCAACAGAGTTGGAGACCACTCTGGCCAACATAGCAAAACCCCATCTCTACTAAAAGTACAAAAATTAGCCAGGTCTGGTGGCGGGCGCCTGTAATCCCAGCTGCTCGAGAGGCTGAGGCAGGAGAATTGCTTGAACCTGGGAGGTGGAGGTTGCAGTGAGCTGAGATCGTGCTACTGCACTCCAGCCTGAAAAAAAAGAAGAAGATAAAAGAATAAATAAAATAAGTAAACTATGTAGTGATTATGAAAACACAGAAAAAAGAGCAGGTCAAGGAAAGGGGAATTGAGAGTGAAGAATGGAGAGGGTGCTAGACAGCAAGATTGAGATGAAGTTTGACCAATGACATGGAGGAGGGCAGGGAGTTAGCTGGGGAAGACATCCAGGGGAAGAGCATGACAGACAAAGGGGCTGCTGAGGCTGAACTCCCAAGGTGGGGGCAGGCCTTGCGTGTTTGATCAACAATGAGCAGGTCAGTGTGGCTGAGCAGAATTGGCAAAGGGAGGTTGGCAGGAGGTGAAATGAAAGAGGCAACATGGTCAGAATACACAAGGCCTGGTTGGACACGTAAGGATTTGGGCCTTTCCTCTGAGTAAAACACAGAGCCACAGAAGTTTTGAGCGGGAGATGCTGTGATTTGATCTGCAAGCTGGGTGAAGACAAAGCATAATCAGGGAGACCTATCACGAGGCCGTTGCAATCATCTAGGTGAAGCTGATTGTGGCTTGTTCCAGGTGATGGCAATAGGGCTGGGAAGAAGTGGTCTCATTCGGGATTTATGCGTTTTGAAGATAGAACTCTCAGGATTTCCTAAGGTATTGGATGTGGAGTTTGAGAGAAGAGAGGAACTGGGGATGACTCCTGGGTTTTTGACCTGAGCAACTGGAAGGATAGGGTTGCCATTGACTGAAATGGCAAGAAGTTACGGAGGACCTGGAGGTGCAGATCTGTGCAAGTTTCCACAGCAAGTCCTGGCAGCACTGGGAGCAGAACCAGGGCTTCTGGCCTCCAGGATTTCTAATGTGTCCATTTCTCTCTGATTTGGTATTTCTTATTCTAATTACAGCCAAATAAGTAAACAAACATCTTTTGTTGTTTGACGTTTTATCTTTGCCCACCTTTCTTTAGCAGGTTAACCATTAACCACTGTTTAACCATGTATAGTTAACCTGTTTTGCTTGTTGACTGACACATAGGACTTATTATGTGCCAGTCGCTGTTCCAAGAGTACCACACACATGAACTCCCTCTGCACAACAGCCCCACCAGAGAGGGATAAGAAAGCAAGGCGCAGAGAGGTTGGGTAATGCCATGGATACCTCACAGCTTGCAGTGAAATCTGTGCTTTTATCCCAGTGTAAGAACATTGAGATTTATGTAACTTCTGAGCATTGAGTCTCAGAGACATCCACGGGGAGGATGGAAAACACCACTTCTTTCACCTTTTCTGTCATATGGACATCACACACACACACACACACACACACACACACACACACACCCGTCAGCCATCTTTGTTCCATAACAACACGTTTTGCTCAGTCTCCACAGTCCTGCCTCTGCTGCTGACTTTGTTCCTTTCCTCCCTGTAATCTTCCAGCAGCAGGTGGGAGCCACCTGCTCCAAAAGTACTAAAAGGTCCTTTTCTGTTTTGCTGCCAAGTGAGCAGCTCAAAGATTCTGCCTTTGATTGACATTTCTAAAAACTTCTGGCTGAAAATGAAAGTACTTTTCACTTGGCATAATATTCAAACTGCCAGTTGCTTCCAACTAATGAAGAACCTGTTCATGTTGATGGCAGATTTGTTCATAAAAGCATATACAGACCATTTCAAAACGCTCCAGGATAATTGGTTTTCAGTTCCCCAGTTTCACATTAAAAACAACAACACACAAAATACTGCCCCTGCAACTGTCAACCTTATGTCTTGGACTTTTGGGTAACTCTCTGACCCTTTCTCTTACCTGCTCTCCTGCTAGCATCTAGCAGAGGTGCTCAAAAAATATGCATCCAATTGAAGGAAATTGCTCCATTTAAGGCTGCAACTGGAATCTTGCTCAATTTTGTACTGCAATTTGGAACTAATGGCTGGCTAGAAATTGAACAATCTATACATTATACAGAGTTCACTGTGATGTCTAAATCTACCATTCAGTTTTTTTCATGTCTTACTGAGGTCAAAGCAGCATTGAGATTTTTTTTTTTTTTTTGAGACAGAGTCTCGCTCTTTCGCCCAGGCCTGACTGCAGTGGCGCTATCTCGGCTCACTGCAAGCTCCGCCTCCCGGGTTCACGCCATTCTCCTGCCTCAGCCTCCTGAGTAGCTGGGACTACAGGCGCCCGCCACTGCACCCGGCTAATTTTTTTGTATTTTTAGTAGAGACGGGGTTTCACCGTGTTAGCCAGGATGGTCTCGATCTCCTGACTGACCTTGCGATCCACCTGCCTCGGCCTCCCAAAGTGCTGGGATTACAGGCGTGAGCCACCGCGCCCGGCCGCATTGAGATTTTTAAGGTCTGGCTTTTTATTGTGGCCTCAGAAATAGAGGCTCATAAGATGCTATTATTGAGGATAATAATAATAGTGAGAGCTGCAAGCTCTGATGGGCTATGGGCAATGCTGTAGGCAAACCCTTGCTGTATTAGTCAAAATCAAAGAGAAATGGACATTGGTAAAATGACAAATTTTATCCTAAGCTTTTAGAATTGGAAGGAAGCTTAGAGACAAATGTGTTAAAACTTAGCTTATTTGACAGACGAAGAAGATGAATTCCGAGAGGCCATGGAATTGTCCAGGATCACATAGAGAGTTAACAGTAAGGCTCTGAGATTCTGGCCCCTGCCTCCTCCCCAGAACTTCTCTACACTGCCTCCTTAGTGAGCTAACTAAGGTCTGCACTTTGGAGAGACAGCAGAGGAATTGAGGGGCAGGGGTGCAGTCCACAGCCAAGTTACACAAGTGGAAGAAAACACAAAGAAAATGATTAGTGCTATAATGCCATGTTTTAAAGATCTCAATCATTACCTCTATAAGATGCTCCTGCCTATTAAATGGAAGGGGTTCAAGAGGATTTTCTGGAATTTTTATATCTTCATCTCCTGTAAACCACAGACCAGCCTACATAAAAAATAAAAATGAAAATTATTAAACTATGTATTTTGCTGAGATGTTCCTCTAAAAGCCACAGAGACTGAGCCAATCTTGTCTCTAGAGCAGTTGTCTCCCAAGTAGGATGCAGAAACCACAGGGGTGTAGGAGAAAATACTAGAACTTCCATTTACATTTCTTTTTATCTCATTCTTATGTAATTTTTATTTTTACATCTTTGATTATGTTCATAATGTATTAGTGCTGTAGTATATGTATATAATTTATAAATAAGTATCCATAGATTCGGAGTGCTGGCTATTTTTAACGATTGGATCGTGTGATGACGCTTGGAGGCTGCTACCCTGTATTAATCTTGCATTAGTCATATTTCGGAGGAGTCTGTGCCCCCATTAAAAATAGCTCATATTCCTTATGTCCTGTTCATGTCCTATCTGTTTGTGGAGACTTGCATGGTGCTGGTGTACATTGCTAGTTTTAGAAAACTCTTTGTTAAGTAACTGAATGACTGACTCAAGATCTCGGTGACCTCTTGTTCATGACGTCCCTCTGTCTCAGTGTATAACTGACACCAATTAGAACTTCATTTCCGCAATGCAAGCATACTATTTTACTATCCTAATGGGGCGTTTTCTACAAATCTTATAAAATTTTGACCTAACGTTATTTTGATTTTTCCACTGAAACAACATTGTGGGGGGAGGGGCAATGAGCTGGCAAGTGCTGACAATCTGTGAAAGGCATGCAGGCTGGTCAAGTGGGCCTTTCCAAATGGGGGTTTCAGAGGAGGGGGACCTGAGGGCGGAAGGGGAGAGGGCAGAGCTCAGAAAACAACTGTTCCTAAAACACAGGTAGTGTTCAAAGAAGTATTGCTGAGTTTCTCTTAAACACAGCATCCAACTTTCTCTAAGAAACTCACACCTTTGGTAAAATAGTTTTCTGGTTTTAGCTCAGCACTTTGGTGAAAATTGCCAACACCCTTTGTTCTTCTCATGTTTGTGCAAAAGGACGTTGAAATTGATATCCTATGTTAATTGCCACATACAATAAATAGCGAAGGTCAGTCATTTCATGAGTGCGCACTTTTAAAAATCTTAAGACAGCTATGGAAACAGAGTAAGTTTTGCTCTGCTGCTTTTGTTTTCAAACAAAACCACCTTAACAAATTGTAAATCTACTTGGAAAATAAATGTAGCAGAGCTCAAATAACTGAACACCTGTCTTGATCAGCCTTGAAAGAGCCTTGTCATAGTTTGTGTTTTTTCCTTCTGGTTCAACTCTATGAGCCTGGAAACCTCAGAGCTCTCTCAAAAAAAAAAAAAAAAAAAAAAAAAAAAAGAGGCCATGCATTAAGGAAGAAAAGGGAAGCAGGAAGGGGTATGACTGGTGAAATTCATGTGAGATGCAGGCACCTGGAAAGTATTACTCTGTTTCAAAGTTAGCTCCTTCTGAAAGTTTCCCTATTTCATGTCTACCAGCAATATGAAATGGTGTGAGCAATGTAATGACATTAATCAAGTAAGTAATTCAGGCCCCTCTCAGTTATGAAATTTTGTTTTTACTCTTGTCTTACTCAGACTTCTCAAAAATCAGTTGACTTTTCTTGTCCTCACTTCCTAAAGACCCATTCATTTCCTCAACCCTCTGCCATCTAACTTCTGTACTTATTATTCCACCAAAATTTCTCTAGCACAGGTTACCGGTTACATGCCACCTGCCACGTCCAGTGGCCAACTATTACATACCCTACTGGGTTATCCATTACTTTCCTTGAGTGATCTCATACATTCATAAGTTCAATAACCACTTACCTGATATTGACTCATGATCCCTTCTGTATGGGCCATATTAGATTGGACATTTCTCTCTTCATTTCCCACGGATATTTCAAACTCAACTTCTCAAAAATAATCTCATCATTCATCACCCTCTCACCCCAAAGAAAAAAAACCTGCTCCTTTCCCTGTGTGTGTATGTGTGTGTGTGTGTGTATGTTTTAATCACTGTTCTTTCTATGCCGGGAGCTTAGAGTATTGGACATTGGACCTATTAAAAGCTTTGCAGATGATTCTAATGTACAGCCAAGGATAAGAACCACTGGTTAGGAACTCAGGAGAAGAACAATAAAGTTTATGTAACTGCTTTCAGAACCCTTTGTTCTCCTGGAAGTTCTGACTTTTTCAGATCTTTTCCCTGGGGATGGAAGCCAGGTTTCTGGCTGGGGCTTTGACACTGCCTGTGCTGCCTCTGGGTGCCTAGACATGGGGAGCTGAGAAGCAATGCACTGGCCTGAGACCTGTCAATGTAACATCAGTGAGTAATTCACTTCTTAGGTCACAGGTGTTCTGGTGTTATCAATGCCATCAGGTGCTGGTAACAACCTGCATATACTGCTCGAAAGTGATGGTGCCCAAATGCTCCTTATCCACAGCCTTGAACTTCTGAAGGGTCTCAAGGAGCTCCTCCTCCGAGGGAACGGGCCAAGGCATTGAGGTTACTAACAGGAACTTCCGCCAGTCCACGAACTCGGAGTTGACTGTTAATAAAGATGTTAATTCCTGTAACTAGAAGAAAACAGGAAATATCTTTGGAATATCTACATGAATCTATCTTGATGCTCTACTTGCTCATATTTTCATAGTGAGAGTTTCCCATGAAAGAAGTAGGACTTTTCACTGGCACATAGAATCAGTTCTGACTTTTGTTTCCTTTATTCTACCAACCAATCCACACCAGAGAGCACCTAGAAAGTGTTTCATTTTTTGCTTCCTTGACATTTGTGATTTTTGCTTACCATTATACCATCAATTACACACATCACTCCAGTTAACTTTGTACCTTTCCAACAGAGGAGAGACAAAAATTATAGCTGTGCCTGTGCAAGGGCTTTGTGGCCCATGGGAGAATGCTCTTTAAGCATTTTGTTTTCTGAACATTCTTAAGGAAAATGTTATGATGAAAAGCAAGAACAACCAGAATTATCTACTATTACTAGTTAGGATCATTCCATTTGGTAATTTTAGATAGAAACTCACTGGTTGAACATCACAGTCTCTATAATATTTCACTGACAGATCATCACTTATTATTCAAATATTGAGCATATGCATATTATATGTTTTAATTGGAAGTTCATTCATTTTTCATTCACTCACATTTCATTGATTGCCTACTAAATGTCAGACACTATGCAAGTACTCGTTATTTTAGAACTATTGATGCATTGATCAAATAAGAATGCTTAAAGCTTTACAACTCAAACAACATAGAAACTTACTTCAGGTTGGGTAAGGTGCATCCAACTACTAGGAAAGTTGTTTGTGCCAAGGTTCAGGGTCACCAAATCGATCAGAATGTCAGTAAATGCTTTATTTCCTATTATGCCTATAATACAATGAAAAATATTTTGTCACTTGGTTTAGGTGATGGTTTTTCTCTTCTTTTGCTAAAATAGAAGCAATGAGTATTTGAAAACTCTCTTTATTCATATTATATAAAATGGTAAGTTTTAAAGAAACAGAAGACATTTTGGAAATATAAAAATTATAATTTCCTGATGCTCTCTCATTATTGTTTTTCAACTAAGTCAAAATGCCTTTTTTGGCTTAGTAATAATTAAATCCAGATTGAGTAAAATTATAACACTGTATACTTTTTAGTTTAGAGTCTTCTTTGACTTTTCACTCAGAATAGGCTGAATTTTTTAAAAAAATATATGATTTTAAGGTTTCCTACATGCTGTAGGGCACAAGAGTAAAATATTTTGGCAAATATTAGATAAAAGTGTTCCAAATACAGGCAGATCACCACTACAATCAAGATAATACATTTATCCACATCTTGCCCTTTGGATCAGACCATATTTGCTTTTGTAAATCTAGAGAAATTTGAATTGTTAAATTACTGGATTGGAAGTGCTAATTTAGTCACCTAATTGGCTCAGTATTCCTAAGTATTTCATGAAAGACTACTAACCTTTTAAAATCTTTGCTCTTATGAACTAACCTACTTAACTCAATTTAAAAGAGATGTCTACCTTGTTTTTCACTTCAAATTGCATGCACATGCATTAAGAAATAAATAAGAAAACAAAATAAATGAATCTGTTTTTAAAAAAAAATGTCTGGCTAACCAACACAAAGAGGTACCTTCTACAACAAGGAGAGACTCCTAATGTGTATCCAGGGATCTTTCAGGTCCAGAGTACATAGCTATTCTTTGTTTTAGGAATAAAAAGAATGAAACATAGACACACTATCCCAAGGATTTCTTTTTACATCGAAGTTTTTAGCATTTCTAAAAGTCCACATGAACTTTATCATTTCCTCTAACCTCCAGGGAAATGCAATAATCCTTCTAAAATCTCAGTGCTTCGAATCAAATACACAATTTTGAGATCTGGAAGGTAATTTTCTGGGTAGCAAGAGTGAAACCTTTCTTCTTTGATATAATTGGCCATCCAGCAGGCTGTTCAGAAATACATTCTGTATCCTTTTTCATCAAACCCGAGTATCCAGTTTTATAGACATGAGAACATTTTCCCAGATAGCAGAATTTTCAGTGAACTGAGGTTTATAAGATCCTATGTGGGTTTTTAGCTAAGTCAGACATAAATCAGTCATGTTCTTCAAGCTACAGCCATAAATAGAATCTATTGAAACCGTGAAGGGGCTCAAAGTATTTTAAAAATCTTGTAATCTGCAATACATTTCCACAATCTCTAATGGATACGGTGCAAAACAAAGTGTTATAAGACAGTACTTACAGTTTACATAAGAATTGTTTACCTGAGGATTTAGCATGAAATGTGAAAACTGTTTTAATATTTGCCTTTGTTACTTAAATGGCCAAAGCATGTAGTGATATGGTTGCAATAACATAATTATATAAACGTATAAATTTTGTTCACAGATGAAAAGAGAAGCTCTCTTTCAGTTTGACTCTAAGTTAATTACCTAATGCAACTATCACTTAGAATTATCGAGGAAAAATAATGAATTGTATGCCAGGCCTAAGGGAACTCAGACCGTAATCATAGTCTGGTCACCCTTAGGAATAACTAAAAAAAATGACATCAAAATAACACCATTGTGTAGCAGCATACAGCTCCACCAAAAGAGTGTGAAAGAACACATGAATACATAGGTGAAGTTAGAAAGCTATAGAAGAAACAATCTTGGGCTTTTTACTCTGTATGTTTGGAAGAAGCCAAATGCCTTTTGTTTGATGTGAAGAGAAGTTACTGTTTTACTTTTAAATTTCAGGCTTCTGGAAACCATTTATTTTATTTTATTTTTTACTATGCAAAAGATCTACATTGCTAAGCAACAAAAATGTCAACATTTGCATATTGCTAATCACTTTCATTTTCTGAGTTTGATGAGCAATCTGAATTAGATCTTGTGTCACCAGTTGAAGATGGTGTTCTTGCATTCCATAAATGGATAGCTTTCCTAGGGTCAAAATTATTAATGTCTGGAGAATTCAACTGAATAATTAGGACATCCGTCATAATTTCAGCCTTGATTTTTGCATGCATATGTGACTTGGTCCATTTCATCTGACTAAAGCCACGTTCTGCTTCAGCTGAACTTGCAGGAAGGGTCAACACTAGGTCGACTAGTGTCAGGATATTTGGATACTTGTGTAAGTAAATGGAATTCACAAAATCCCAGGTCAATTTTCGAATGTTCTGAAATCTAGGAGGGAGGAGAAGAAATGTAAAAGATTGAGACTCCCAAGTTTTACCCAAACATTTATAAATATCCGCCACTTTCCTCAGCTTGCTTTCTTGCTTACCTGGCATAAATCTCTAATTTCAACATGCTCCATTCAGTATACACTTCACTAAGTTTCACATTGGCAGCTTCTAATACTGGTTCATAATGTGCAGTCAGGATGGATACCTCTTTTTCTCCAAATTCTATAATCAAGATGCCAAAAATAGTCACATATATAAAAGAAACACACAGACCATGGGAAAATAATAGGTTCAAAGTCAGCACATATAGATTACCTTGATTTATCTTTGTGGGCCACAATTTAAAACTTCCAATCACGGTAGCCCTCGCCACATTTTGGCTGGCATCTCTGAAACAGCCTTGAAGTCTCTTGATAAGATGTGTTAAAACAATGTTTCTCACAGCAGAAATGTTTTCTTTCCCTCTGAGGCAGTTACCATGAAAGTGTGTGGCTGAATCCACCATGTGTTCTTTTGGCCCTAGTCTGGGGAGAAAAGAAATCACCCAAATAACAACTAACAAATTAAATGAAGAAACATCTGGCAGATAATTTCGCAAGTCAAACTGTCTAGTTTGACAGACCTCAGATCATCCCAACCTCTCACCTTGTTTGATACATTTGGAGCATTTCCAGCGTTGACTCTAAAGTGGCAAATATGTCAGCAATTGAGGAATTTCTATTCTAATTGACACAGGACAGAATGCTAAGGACATTCATGACATCCAACAAGAAGTGGGCAAATTTAACAATGTCAGCTTGGAGAAGGGACTCCAGAAGTTCTTTGGGTTTCTTTTGACTGGTGTCACTTTTGCCTCTGCCTGCCTGTAACACAGGTTGGGAACAACATAGTGGTTATCTTTCCCAAAATTATTATTCCAAGGAGCTCAAGGAAAGTATTTTCTGTGATTCTGAAAAAGTAAAATAATACGATATTTCAAAATTACTTACTGAGTGCAGTTGCTGAACAATTGCAGGATATCCCTTGAGAAAGTTCTGGAGGGCTGCCTGTAATCCATGAAGCCACTTCCTGTCTCCTATTTGAGAAGGCATCACAGGTCGAAGGTGAAGGCCTTTGAAAGCAGTTCTCAGAGCACTCTTATGAAGAGGAGAATTGTGATAAAAGTGATAAATGCTGTGAAGGAGGTCTTTGACATCATTGTACAGAGGAATGTTCTGGAACACCGCTTTGTAAGATAGTTCAAGGTGATGTGCAAAGCAATATACAGTTTGTACACATGGTTGTATTTCTCTTAATAGCAGGGCCACCTCGTTGTTCTCTCCCTCTATGCTATGGGAACCATCACTTCCAAAACCAACCAGCTTCTTTGCCCAGTCTTGGCTCGACAGTCTAAGTTGAAGATTTATCTCTAGAGTTTTCTCAATGGCATTTTTTATTGCCAGAGGATCATTTCTTTCTACTGTCTGTACCCCAACAATTTGACAGTGCACCTTTCCTGCATGTGCAAACTGCACATAGACAAGTTCGGCTTCTTTGATTAAACTGTCTATGATTCCATCACTGATAACAGAGAAAAATTTACTTTTTTCTAGTTTCTCTCTTAGATTTTTTCATTCTACTTCAGCAATAAAGTATGTAAACATTCTTGCTGATTTTTTAGTTCTGAATACTGGGCCAATATCAACACCTTTCATATCATCTAATTTGCACATCCAAATAAAATCTTTGAGGGGACGTCCGGTCTTGGCAATAGCATGGCATGATCTGAATAAGTTCTCTACTCTCCCGAGGGTTACTTTGCTCATGGTCCTCATCATTAGTTTGGTGGTGGCTCTGTTCACTGGAGAGCTACTTGTGGCTTCCATTAATGAGGCCTTGGCATGAGCCTCGCTGAGATGATGTGCATTGAGAAATTCAGTCCTAAAGTTGTCAGTACCATAAAAAAAATTCACTTGACTTCCCCCTGACTTCACTCCATGCTTACGACACAAGGCGCAGAACATAAGATTTAATAGCTCATCATATATAAGCCATGGATATTTTTTAAGCCAAATTTTCAAAAATTGATGGCTTCTTTTTGGAAGATAATGATCAAGCTTCTGCGGCCTTTTCTGCTTTTCGGTGACTCTATTCACACCATCCAAAGGATTCCTGCCTTTAAAATAACTCCACATTGTTATTTTAAGTAATCCCAATTTCTACCCTCCGTTTTGCTTAATCTCTGACCCCTACATTTGCTCACTATTTTTGGAAAAATTTTATGGAGTGCTTATTAATTACCAGGCATTCTGTTAAGTGCTTTAACTAGTTTATATCACAGAATCCTCACAAACCATTACCCCTATTATATGGTTCAGAAAATGCACTGACTATTATTATCACCATTGCATGGATAAGAAAGCTGGTGCACAGGGAGGTTTATTAAACTGTCCAATGTTGCAGTGCCTGTAAGTGGTGGAGCGGAGATTCACCAGTAGTCCGACACTCCACAGCCTGTTTGTACACTTCCCTCTTACACGCGTCTTGTATGAAGAAAGGAGTGCTATGCTCTTCTTCACTTTAGAATCCATTTCTCCATACATAAGAGTGACATGGCTTTTAGCTAAAATTTTCTTCCCTTGGTGAGAAAAAGGAATAATAGAGCATACATGGTAGTGTGTCTGCAAGATCTGCCTTGGACATCCCTTCCCTCCTGCCTAAGTCCTACCTTCTGTTGCAATGCCACAGCAAACTTGTTAATTTACCAAAAAAAAAAAAAAAAGGGTGTGAAGCTTTGAAATCCTTGCCAGGTGGTTTTGTAAAGGAGCTGTGCCTCATGTCTCATCTTTTTCTTTCCCCCAAAGGTTTAATTTTTGAGACATATTTGATTATTTGTCACATAAGGGGACATATATTTATCTGAACAGAAGGATAAAAAACTAAAAACTACACAAAACAAAGTCCTCAAATACCAGTTTCTCCCTGAAGGCAGAGAGCCTAGATCACATATATGTGTCCCTTCTACACATTCTTTGATGCTACTAATCATTAGATTATGTTGTCCTGTTTTATCATATCATAAAAAATTGAATATATGTGTTTATTAAAATATTTCATGACATATATTCTTTTTTTTTTGTCAATACTTTATGGTTCTAGGGTTTGACCCCTCTGACTAGAACTAAATAATGTGCTCCATATAATGTCTGGCTGACTGCTAAGCACTTGGTAGATGTTTAAGAAAATTAATCTCCTTTCCTAATTGGTTTTCATGATTTCATATCTCAATCTCTTTTAACTGAAAACCTTGACATTAGTTGACCTGCCTCTGCCTTTCGTACCTTATTTGGGTCTAACTTCTCCTTTGCTTTTTTTGTTTATTTTTTGAGATGGAGTCTCGCGCTGTCGCCCAGGGCTGGAGTCCAGTGGCACGATTTTGGCTCACTACAACTTCCGCCTCCTGGGTTCAAGCAATTCTCCTGTCTCAGCCTCTTGAGTAGTTGGGAATACAAGCAACTGCCAGCACGCCCGGCTAATTTTTGTATTTTTATTAGAGATGGGGTTTCACCATATTGGTCAGGCTGGTCTTGAACTCCTGACCTCAGGTGAACCACCCACCTCGGCTTCCCAAAGTGCTGGGATTACTGGCGTGAGCCACCACGCCCAGCCTCTCCTTCGCTTTTTAATCAGTCTTTTTGCGGCTCTGGTTAAAATAGACCCCATTTTTGCAATTCTAAATGTTACTGTATTTCATTTAAAATTAGTCTCCTTGTAGTTGACAGCTACTGCCTGCATTTTTTTACTCAAGCATTGGGCTACTTGTCAATCTTCCGTATTAGGCCAGTTGCACTATACCTGGGGGCTGCTCACATAATGCTGGTGAATAAATGAATAAAGAAATGAAAAAATAAAGTCTCTTTTTGTTGAAGTCTCTTTTTGCCTCTGTCTCAGAGACAGAGGGTACACATTCAGAACTCTGGGCTGTAGTGGTTAAGCTAGATCATTCAGCAGCATGGTTTTTACAGGAGTTCAAAGGCAGAAGTAGCTACTGCTGCCTATGTGAGTCAGCGTGAGGGTTAGCCCAGAGGCTTTTGAAACTGAACTTTCCGGGAAGAAAAGCAGGGGAAGGGTATTCCAGGCAAAGGGGAAAATGGAGCAGCTGCGCAGATTTTGAAATTGCATGACACATTGAGGGAGCATGGTAGCTCATGGCTGTACTCTCAGCACTTTGGGAGGCCGAGGTGGGAGGATCACGAGCCTAGGAGTTCAAGACAGAATAGGCAACACAGTGAAACCTCATTTCTACAAAAAAAAAGAAAAGAGAAGAAAATTAAAAAAACAAATTAGCTGGGCATGCTTGCAGGCACCTGTAGTCTCAGCTACTTGGAAGGCTGAGGTGGGGGGGGGTTGTGTTGAGGCTGTAGTGAGCCATGATTGTGCCACTGCACTCTACCCTGAGCTACAGAGTGAGACCCCATCTTAAAAAAATTATAAAATTTTAAATTTAAATTAAAAAGTAAATTTAAAATTAAAATTAAAATTAAAAAAATTTAATTTCCAATACTGATTTTGCTAGTTTCAAAACAGAATTTTAGTTCTATGGACAGATTTTCCTAAAGATATGACCTTGAATTCTGAGTTTATACTTTCATTTGTCTAACGTAAGTTGTCTGGCTTCAGGAAAATACCTGTGTGTTTCATTCTGAAGACACATTTGAAACTCTACTCATAAACAGTTTTAACAGATCTAAAGCCTTCTAGATTCACTACTGCATTTCTGTGATCTGAATCTGATCTAGTGGAAAGAATTCACCCATTGAAGGAAGCAAAGGCAGGTGGGGGCCATAGTCCTCTTTGCTGTAATCCCTATATTTTGCCACTTGCTGTGATAATTCTGTCAATAACACCTATTCTTCTATATCATTCCCTTCTCTAAGAAATCTTTCTGTACTTCTTGATTTGGGTAAATGTCAGACTAACTTAGACAATTTTCAGATCAAAATACTTACCTGCAAATACATAATATTGTATTTTTATAATTTTCTCAGAGGCACTAAGCCTGGAAAAATCCATAGAACTTTCTAGTTACTCCTTTCAGGCAACCAACCACTCAGGTGCCCTTATTCCTGCCTCTGGGTTCTTTGAGGCTTTGCAGAGAGACTGACAGTGCCTGCCACTCTCTCACACATATAGCCTCTTCCCTGCTCCAATCCATTCTCCATGACACTTGGCTCTAAATGCCTTTGAAAATCCTCTCCTACATGTCCTTTGCAAGCCACTGGAGACTTCACAACCTGACCACAAGCTCTCTGTGGTCCCACCTCCTGTCTCTTGTTTGTTCACAGTTCCCTCAATATGTCATGCAACCTCAAAATCTCCACAGCTGCTCATCCCTTTGCCTGGAATACCCTTCCCCTGCTTTTCTTCCTGGAAAGTTCAGTTTCAAAAGCCTCTGGGCTAACCCTCATGCTGACTCACATAGGCAGCAGTAGCTACTTCTGCCTTTGAACTCCTGTAAAAATCATGCTGCTGAATGATCTAGCTTAATCACTACAGCCTAAAGTTCTGAATGTGTACCCTCTGTCTCTGAGGCCAGTCATTAAATCCATCCATCTCGCCTGGGCGCGGTGGCTCATGCCTGTAATCCCAGCACTTTGGGAGGCTGAGGCGGGCGGATCACGAGGTCAGGAGATGGAGACCATCCTGGCTAACATGGCGAAACCTTGTCTCTACTAAAAATACAAAAATTTAGCCGGGTGTGGTGGCGTTTGCCTGTAGTCCCAGCTACTCGGGAGGCTGAGGCAGGAGAATGGCGTGAACCTGGGACGCAGAGCTTGCAGTGAGCAAAGATCGTGCCACTGCACTCCAGCCTGGGCGACAGAGCAAGATCCCATCTCAAAAAAAAAAAAAAAATCTATCGGTCTCCAAAAGGGGTTCAAAGAAGGGGTCCTTGTCAGCTTCTTAGAGCAATGGTACAGGCCTTGAATAAATAAATGCTGCATCTTTTGAAGAAAAAGAGAGGGTATAGAATTTGCTAAACTATGCTCTCTTCAGGTAGGTTCTCAGCAGAAGCGAAAATAGCTATGAACCAAATCTCTGCAGGCATTTCATTGAGTACCGATGGGCTTACAAGGAAAAAGAGTTCTTATGGCTTAAGTGCAGACAGAGGAACATTGCTAAAGTATTCTAGTTTCAACAGAATCCAAATTGCTTCCATCAGAAAAAGGCTGTCTTCCTTATGTATTTGGCACTTGATGTTTGGAGACAAGATGTACCTACCCAGAACTTACTGGAGCACACAAAATGAATGCTTTTGTTTGGAATGCTTGTACTCCCTAGGAAACCACATTACTTTATGATTTAATTCTACCAGGTGGTGTACATTTTTTTGGAAGCACTCAGGGGTAATATTGCAAATGCCTACTAGTGTATTTCCATCTTCAAGAAACCAAGCTAACATTTTGGATAATAGAATACTTTGTATCAATATTGTATATTATATACTAATATGACATTACTATAATTATATAATCAAGTCACAATGGCTTATATGATTACACTTAAATTGCACATTCTATGTGCTATACTCTTTCTAAGCACTTTACATATATTAATTACTTTAATCTTCATAACAACCTTATTTCAATACATGGAATAAGTATCATTATTATTCTCATTTTACAGATGTGGTAACTGAGGCAGAGAGAAATTTAATAACTTGTCCAAGATCATATGACAGTCTTTTGACAAGAGGTGAACTTGAGAAAGAACTGTTTGACTCTAGCCATCCCATCATAGACTGAGGTGGATAATAAGTGAATTAACATATGAAAATGTTAGCAAAGGGTCTGACACATAGTGACCATGCCAAATTGGCTATTGTTATAATTCAGAAAATATTCACTAGATCTAACTCTGCCAGGAGTACGCTCATAGGAATGATTCCTAGGATAGGTGATGGAAAGAATGGTTTGCTTTCTTTTACTCATACTGTTCTTATGCTTCTAAAGTATGGATCTTTGTTAAGTGGCAGGAAAAATGCAAGTGTAATCAACTGTTTCATTGCATTTTGCATGATCTAATTTGATTATCATGTATAAGGTCATTATTTTTTCCGGTATATTTGTGTTAATAATAATCAATAAATAATATTTTATGTCTAATCATTACCTTTACCAAAAGAGAGGTAGAATCATTATAAGTGGCAGAATTTGACCAGAAAAGGAGTGTTGAATATGTTACAATATATGATGCTTTTCAATTTTATGTTATCTTTAGTAAGGGCTATTTTAATGGAGACTTTTGTTTTCAAAGGGATTAACCAATACTTAGCAGAAAACCCCTTAAGCTTTAGTTCTTTCCATTTACATCTTGATACTATCTAGTTGCAAGTATTTAAAGCATTCAGTCATTGTTCTAATCAAAGATTAAATAATAATCCAATAATTGTATTTGTGTGGCATGATTAAAACATGCAAAGTGTAATTTGGTAACATCAGTGCTTTTTATAAATCTGCTAAAAAATCCTACCATGGGCCTAGTAACATAATGGCTGTTATATGCAAATAAATATGTATGCTTCCCTCCCAAAAAAATCCATCTGTTTTAATATATTTTAGTGAACTTGAAAGTTGCATCTTAGATATTATGGATTGCATGGGCATATATGAAATAATATAGGAAAATGTTTTTATTTCTTGGCATAGAAATAATAGCAAGTTTGAGCAGGAAGTTCTGCAGGATCACACATTTGAAACACACATGTTCAGCCAGCTCCTCCACACTTTCAAACCTGCCATCACTCACTAAGATTGTGTTTTGAAATTATAGAGTTCTAGGGTAAATACAGTGGAAGGTATCATAAAGGATTGTTTTCCATTTCTTGGAAGAAATACAACAAAAGCCTTCATTTAAAAGACAGATGGGTGTGTGTCATGTTTCTTAAGTGAACAATTGCCAAACCTGGGTAGAAAAACAAAAAAGACAGAGTATACTTTGTGGGGCCAGAAGAGATGGGGAAAAGGGGTGAGTGGCAGTTAATGGGTTTCCTCAGGCAGGGCCATTGTCAATGTTTGGAGCCTGATTTCAAGAGTATCAGTAGAGAACCTCCAATTCTGTGACTCTGGGATGCAGAAAAATGGAGAAATACTTTTCCCTGCCCTCTGTAAGAATAGCAAGAATAATGACAATGAACATTACTCCTGTCAATCAAATTCCCAACACTTATTAATTATTTTAGATATACCTAAAAAGCAATATATGCAATATATATTTTTTCAAATGGTATAATTGAGCTAATAAAGAAAACAGTTTAAACTGTTTGCCCATAGACCATACATAACTCACTTTGAATCATCACAATCCCCAAATCCTACCGTATTGTATAGACTTGTAAATTCTGTGGTAATTACAACTGTTATTCTTGCATATGGGTTAATTCTCCAGCTTGGGTGGGAGGAGGTGGTTCCTCACACAGAGAAAGCCTCCTCTTCTACTCGCCTGGAGTTCATGCAGTTGGAGAAAGAAGAGCAGAGCAGTCTCCTAAACATTTCCCAAACATCATGCTCCTATCCTCACGCTTCTTGCCTACAGAGTTTCCAGCAGCTGTTCCCCTAACTGTAAACATTCTCTGTAGCCTTGCCACAAAATCTCTTTACCCTCTTCAATTTCTCCCTCCAAAGTTTTGCTCCACAGACTTTTCCCTGACCAATTTCAGGGCACACTGATGCTTTGCATTCTTGAGCACTTGAATAACATTCATACTGTGTCCCAGAAAGAACTCAAATAGTTGTTCATATTTCCTTCCTCTTTGCTTGCCTTTTCAAATTAAACTCTCAGCTCCTAGGGCAAATGGTTTCCTTTTACTCTGCTTTTAAAAAAATAAAAATTAAAAAAAAAACAACTCCGTTTCTCCCTCCCTCCCTTCCTTTACTTCCTATCCCTCCCTTCTTATTTCTCCCACAGTCTGAAAACATTTATCTGTTGACATCTTTGTGTCCCAAGGGTTTCTAGAGTTAATCTTCTGAGACGCATGTCAAGTTATAGCTGCTATTTTTTAAAATTTATTTTTAAACTTTTAGTGGAAATATGAGCTCTGGATTTGAGGTTGGATCCAAGAAAGTATTATGATTAGCATCATGAATACTAGGGTCCCTGCTGAAAGATATATTGTAAGTGGATGATAATTTTCAAAATCCACTTCTACCTATTCAAGTGTCCCCAGATGCCTTTAGTTTTTGCCTATTGAGTGATTTCCTCCCAGTCACCAGAGTGTAGGATTAAAGCAAACCACATGTCATGTTTAGAATCCACTTACACATATCTTTTTATTTTATGTGTAACATAATGGCCTGGATAAAATGAAGAGAAAAAGCAACTCTGAAGAGGGAAGTACATAATAACAGGGCATTGTGGAGCTCGCACCATGTAGAAGAGGGTGCACTCTGTCTGACTAAAGGACTGAAGGAATTTCATGGGCTGATTTGTAAAGTCGAGATTTTTTGTACCTGCTGATGGCCATGTTTCCTTTGTGCCCAAATGCTGCCAAACGGCACCTCCGTCCCTCCACAGCTGAAGTGTGGGCTTTTATACCTTGGAGCTGTAAAGCCTGCTCTAGCTGATTTGATGAGCTGACACATCAAAGCGCAAGGTTCACCCAGGCACACACATATACACCAATTTCACCTACTGGGCTTGGCAAGGAAGCTTTCGGACTTAGAGTAATGCTCTTTTTACTAATGATATATGATGTGAATTACTGGAAATACTGGACTTTTTTTAAAAGTAACATTGTATTAATACTAAAGTCAGTTGACTATGCTACAGGGAAAAGTAATAATTTCCCAATAAGTAGTATATGTTGAAAAGTAAAAGAAATCTGCTTATGAGAGGCAACTTAGTTCAGTGAGAAGGGGCAAGAACTTTGGATCTGCAGAGTTCTGAATGATATATGACCATAGGCAAAAAATCTGCTAAACTCCTCTGTGAGTCAGTATCTAGACCTTTAAAGTGGAGATGATAATCCTATGTGATCTGTCTGAATTACTTGTGCTATCAATCGACAGAACTCATTGAAGAATATCTGGAAGTAGGAAAAGGCTGAATAAAAAAAGCCTGTGCAGATGCTGTAGGTCCATGCTGATAAAATGTGAAAGAGATAAAATTGTTGTGTGCAGAAAACATTTACACATACATACGAACAAACCGACTAATTAATTAAGCAAACATTTTCTAACAACTTATTTGATTCTGCTTATGGTCTACAAGCACTGAGGGAAAAGGCCAACATAAAAGGGAAATCTTCTACTGCCTGGTCTCCCCTCACAGAAACACAAACTCATAATCTCAATATAAAATCTAAACTAGAAGTATGCACAAAGTCTTTCTGTAAGCTGCCAGGTGGAGTAATACTCAAATATACAAACTTGTCAGCAAGGGTCAGGGAGGACAGGAGAGAGGAATTACCAGGAATGAGGACCACCACACTGCTCAGGCATTATTCACAGTGGGTACTGCTTGTTTAATTAGGGTCTATGTTGTATGAAACAAATATTTAATAAACTAGAACAAAGCAAGGGCATGTTTTAGTGCCACACGATCCCATAGAGCTGATTTTACCTGTTGGCAAGTGATTGCTGTCCTGGTTAATCTTAACCTTTTTTTGTGCTCTTTTCATGATAATTATTTTTCTTACCGTTAGGTGCCATATCTAAGAACTGATCTCGAAGACTGTCAAGCTGTTCAATGGTCAGGGTGCCATCTTCTTCCTTTTCTACAGGTGGAGGACGTATTGGTGGGGGAGGATCTGGGAAGACTTTTATATTGCCATTAATGAAGAAGTCTTCTTGGCTTAAATAAAGTTCATTCTGAATTTTTGTAGATGTTTCAATGTGATAGCGAGCTACGTCAGTTAATTTTTCTATACTGAAAGTGGTAAAATGGATAGCGTTAACCCCATGAAAGATACTATTAGATTAATAAAGTTTGCTTATAAGACATATACACAAAAGTAAACAGATTATATAGCTGTTAGACAACTCCATCTGCATGCTTATAAATTTCAATTTGTCCCCAAATCTATTTTGTAAAAAGGCAGGGTATAAATAAATGCAGATTAAATAGAAAATGCATGCTTATTAAACAGCTAATAGTTACACATTTTACACAAAACTGAACTTAAAGAGAACCTATTAAATATAGTTTTTATTAGTATTAGAATATATTTTACTATGTAAGCAAGACTATATCAAGGGTTATATTTCATACTAAGTATGAACCAGAATAAGGTTATATGGCATAATACTCTGTAAAACATGACTATTAGAATTACATTTATTTGGAATTAGGATGAATTATAAAGTGAATCAAGTTCAATAATGTATTTCTAGAAGAGTGGCTTTTCTCTATTTCTGTCAAAGAAGTTTGATGTTATCTAAAACAAAGATGTCAGAATAGCCTCTGTTGCATATAATCCATTGAAATTGCTTTGCTATCTTCATGAAGAATAACAATTCCTAGCTAGATAACATGGTAAAGCAGCAACAGCTGGGAACCACTATGATGCGGTAGAAAGAGTGCTGGAATCTGAGTTCTCATCCTAGGACACTCTCTAGCCACAGATCCTGGGCTCTCTGAATTTCCTTGTCTTTGCAATGGAATCAACAACGCAACACTCCCTATCTTATGGTTATTAATGTGAACTCATATACGGCAAAGATTTAAACTGTACTGGGGGTATAGTTAATGACCTTTTAAAAGTTATTTTAAAGGCTAGAGAAGTTTTATACATGAATAAGTGCATTATCGCTGTATTGAAGAAAGGATCTTGTTTATATATTACAATGAAAGTGAGCAACACAGAAAAATGCATATTTGATCTCATTTTATATAATTCATAGGCACCAAATATACCATATACTGAACATATAACTGAAAATTTAAAAAGTAGCATTAGTTGCTGTCTTTCAAAAGATACTCTAGAATTCAACTCCAGAATGTTGTCTTTGTGAGTGTCCATGTAATACGTGTTAGCCAATTAGTTTATGCTTTTAGGGTGGTTGCGTGCTCGGGGACAGAGGAGGCACTGGATAGCTGCTGAGTTTACGTGAGTGAGGAGGGACTCCAAATGTGGATTGAGACCCAACCATAGCCCGGCACGATACTCTGTAAAACATGACTAGTAGAATAATACCTTTACTGGGCATCAGGATACTAAAACAGATGCGCGCCACCTAGTGGAAGGTTACTAAGAGTAATCTTAACAACGGAAGGAAAAAAGTGCCAGGAAAATAAAAACAGGATTTGAAGGTCAAAGGGATCTGCCAGCTATTTATTTATTTATTTATTTATTTATTTGTATCACATTTCTAGGTTTTAACTTCTTGTGGCCACAGTTCATGACAGCATCTGTAGATTCACAGGGCAAAGACATATACAATATAAATCTGAGAAATATGAATACATCTGCTAAAATATGCATTTACACTGGATGGCCACATGGATGGGAGCCATGAGTCCCAAAAATGTAGAAGATAGACTTTCATTTCAAAATAGCAGGCAGAGAACAGAAATGAATATTATTACTGTGTGATGCTGATGAGTAACTGACTTGGTTATCCAGTAGCAAAATAATTTTAAGCATTACTGCAGTAAGCTTACTTACTTATGCTTGTGTTTGTATTTTTTATTCTGTTTAATGTTTGTTTGTTTGTTTTACTATGGAGCAATAGTTCTAAACAACGAGGCTGAAGACTTTACAAAAAAACTTCACTATGAGACAAGGACCAGAGAAAACGAACCATAACAGCTGCTTTTTACATGACAATTGTTGCTTCTAAGAATAATTGCCTTTTGAATACTGTTTGTGTAGCAACTTCTAAGTTTTCAGTAAATGTTTATTGTAAACTGTAGTGCATCTTGGAATCTAGATCTAGGGTAAACTTCTGAAATAGCCTGGCTGGAGTGTTTCCTTGTATAGATGAAGCCAATGAGGCCCAGAGCAATCAAGCATGCTACTAATTTGTGGACAAGATGGGGCTCCTGGTCTGGACAATCATGACTCACTCTGCTGAGCTGCCTCTTTGTACCTTTTAAGGTTGAACTAACAGGATGAGAGTCATTGCCCCTCAGTAGCAACGAAAGTCTGGGAAGTCTTTGGAACTCAACAGAAAAGTAGAACTTGGGGTTGGTCTTACAAGAGAATCAGTCTAGCTGGTAAAACATTCCAGTGAATGACTTTTTAATCTCCCCTTAATTGGCTCTGACTGATAATAAATCTACCATTGGAAAAGTATCAAGGATTATTTTACTTCTGAAAACTATTTTTAAATTACCTATAATCTTACCTTGTAAAATAAGGTTCTCATTGATTAGTATGACAGCTAAACTCATAAATATTGTGCAAAGTTTAATATAGCAATAGAACCCTTTGATGCATGATTTACTGTTAGAAAAGAGTTTATGCAAACATGATAGTAAAGCTCATATTATCTGTTTATACACGTGATGTCCTAAAAGGCCAAAATATATATTTGTAACTAACTTAAATTTGTAAATACCTTAAAAATCTTCATCAATTTTGGTACTTAGAATACACAAAGCATATTTTCAGAAAGTCATGTAGTACTTTACCTGGCCATTTCATTCAAATACCTCTCACCAAGCCATTTTTCCATGAGTTTATATACATCAACCACCTTTGTTACTAAATCTTCAAGAAGAGCCAATGCTTTTGTCTTTATCAGTTCAAGTCGAAATTGCGTGGCTATTTCTATTTGCAAAGAGAAATAAGAATGTTTTAACATATTGCAGTGCATGCATTTACTAATGAACAGATTCACTTTGAAACCACTGGTGCTTCAATTTGTGAAGCTTTAGGTGCACGTTTAATATACCAGAATAGATAAGATGATATCCATCTCACTGAAAAGCAAAATGTAATATGTGGTAGAGTCATTTGAGAAATTATCTGAACCAAAACTATAATTGAGCTTTTTATCTATTGCACTTTGTAGCAATCTACTCTTTGATAAATGAAATGTGAAAACACACATAGGTAATTTCTGAATTTTGAAAAGGGAGTGGGGACCGTGCTTATCTCCTTACTTTAGAACCTGGGGTGGCATTGCCATTGTATTTCTCAGCACCACTAAAATCAGGGCAAACTCCATGTGCCCCTGGGCCTATTACTGATCCTGGCACATAATCTGGTTGGTGGATTTTATCTCCAAAATTTTTCCAGTTTCTCTTTTTGGCTTTTTTCATCATCATCGCATAGTTTGGGTGCTGATTATCTCTCACTTAAACTGTTGCAATAGCCTCAATCCTACTTTTTCTAACTCTCTTCCCCCACCTCAAATCCAAATCCACCTCCACACTATCCAGAGTAATTTGTCTTACCTGCAGATGTGATCATAATCACTTTACTGCTCATAATTTTCCCTAGCTCCCAGTTGCCACCAGGGAAGAATCGAACATTCTTGGCAGTGCCTAGATAACCCTCCATGGTGTGGCCTCCCCATCTCCCAAGTCGCTCCTTCCCAGAACATGCCTCATGGTCCTAAGCTACTCACAAGCTGATATGCCTCTTACCCCTCTCTCTGCCATGGCACGTAATACTCCTCTTCATTCTCACGCCAATTTTTCCCCTGGAAAAACTTATCCATAGTCTTCCAATTCCGCTCAAGAATTAGTTCCGTTGGTAAGTCAGGAACTCCCCTCATGTCCCCTTTGCCCCATATGCCCACCACCAATATCACATTTTTTTTTGAGACAGGATCTCACTATGTTGCCCAGGCTGGATTCAAACACAATCGATCCTTCACCTCAATCTCTTCAGTAGCTGTGACTACAGGCCCAGCTGTCAACAGGTCAACATGCAACAGTGATTGCATTTCTCTTCCTTGAGTCTGAGTTTTATTTTTTGTTTATGTTTGTACATATAAATGTGTGTCTCCAGCAACTATCACAGGACTTGGCACAGAGTGGAAAGTCAATAATCATTTGTTATATTCATAAATGAATTTTGCTACACTAAGGATAATGTATGGAATGAACTGAAAGATGAAGTATACTGAAAACCACTGAAATCAGATGCAGGGCAGGCAATAGGGGAGATGCATCTGTCCTGGACTCGCCTGATGCCACAGTCTCCCTGTGTTCAACTGACTTCAGATTTTATTGTTGGGGTTATAGAAGTGGGTGGTAGTAAGATGGGAAGGACAGGGGAGAGAAAATGAGAGAAACAAGGGATGGAAATCATCCTTAGTAGTTAATAGTCACTGAGTAGTTAAAGGTGTCTCGGCATACCCCATGCCACATTTTTGTGGTTTTGTCATCTTGCATATTGACCGTGTTTTTTTCCCTTAGGATATGTTTGCTCAGTTTCCTGATCTTTTCAGATTTCATTTAGAATTGCATTACAAGACAATTCGGAGAGCCATAAGGAGAATATGTTTTGTGGAGTCATTGCTCCTATAGAGAAGAACACCTCTGAATATAATAGATATATGACTGGCTCTCCTATGGCCTTTGTTCCCAAGGACTCATTTTCAGGGCCTGTTAGTCTTTAGTTAAAATTTATTTTCCTAATGAGGTACCTAAATTATTCTTACTGTAATATAAAACCACTTACTTTAGGTAGTCCCTATCTAAACCTGTAAAATCATACGAACTTTCAACATTTTCTTTTGTATCTGTTTTATGAGATTTTAATTACTGCTATTGCTTTTTCTAACCCATTACCAAATTCTTTTTGGTTCTTTTTGAGATCATGTCATCAGTTAAGACTGATTAGGTGATGCCAAAACATCTGACTCATGCAACACTCAAATCTAGTCCTCATGTGGTCAAACGAAAACAGTCAACTGAATATTGTGCTTTTCAACCTCTTTGCTGTATGTTCTCATAGACATGGTCTGAGGCAATTGATGAGCCAGTTGTGGGCTGTTTGGCTACTGGTCTCCTTTCTACTGAAAAGCATCATCTTAGTCGTTTCAATCGCTACCTTCAAATTGCAAGGCAGCAAGGTGTTCTTCTTTTATTTTGACCCTCAGTTCATTTTTCCTTTTGATTTCAGCAATTTCCTCTGTTGTTACCATGACAGGAGTTGCTTCTGCCATAGGTGATGATTTACCTGAAAGGGCAATGAAACATGCTGAGTAAACTAACAAAATACAAAGGTGTGCACATAGTACTTGGACAGAATGAGCACAAGCAAAGTTTGTTAAGCTATAAACCTCTAGTGATTTGGAAACAATGAAACCTTGGTCCTCCCAGCATCTGTGATGAAATATTGAATTTTTCCTTGAGAATTCTCTGTATGGTTCCTGGGCTGGACTCATATAAAAACACCCCATTTGTGTAGTATAATTAAAAAATAAGGTATGTAGCAAGTGCAAAGATGGTTACAGTTTCCAAACATAGTGAAATCCAGAGTTTAGGGACAGAAATTAGCAAATCCCCACATAGTGCTGACCCCATTAGACACCTGCAGAATTACCACTCCATAAGGGATAACTTCTATTAGCAAAGTGTTTCCTAGATCTTCACCAAAAAAGAAGATACGAGAATAACCTCAAGAAGATGTGGGTGAAATGCGGGTGATTGTCAAGAATCTGTAATCTCTTTAAATATGATTATTATTTTTTGAGACAGTCTTGCTCTGTCACCCAGGCTGGAGTGCAGTTGCATGCTCATGGTTCAATGCAGCCTCAACCTCCCAAGCTCAGGCAATCTTTCCACCTCAGCCTCCCTAGTAGCTGGGACTACAGATGTGTGCCACCACACCCAGCTATTTTATTGTATTTTTTTGTAAAGACAGAGTTTTGTCATGTTGCTCAGGCTGGTCTCGAACTCCTGGGCTCAAGCAGTCCACCTGTCTTGGCCTCCCAAAGTGCAGGATTACAGGTGTGAGGCACTGCTCCTGGCTAATTTAATTATATTTTAATTAGAACTTAACTATAAGTACATCAGTGATTATATAAGAGAATTAGAAAATATAAATTTGTCAGTACCTATCAAAGGATTTACCCATGGGCTATGGCAATATGATTCTAGTTGCAGGGCCCATTTACATAGCTCTATTTTCAGTTCAACTAATCTTTCTTGAGGGTCTGACTTCGAAGGGTTCAAATCTTATGAAGAAGATACTGTAAACAAAGAAATCGTAATATGTTGCAATAATAGATGTATATGTAAGTTACAGATGAAGGAGAGATTAATCTCTCTGGATTTCTGTTTTATCATCTGTAAAATTAAGGGATCAGACCCCAAGAGTGATTCCATTAAAGTCAACAGAAGCACTTCCCTTATTCCTGCCACTCGAGATGGACTAAAGTGGTGCGTTCTTTATTGAGGTAATACTCTTCCCTTTCCTTCAAGTGCCACTGACCCACTCCTTCCTCCATCCTCAGTGCTTTCTTTTAACTTCCATTCCTGGCTGCTTGAATGTTCTCCATCTAAGAAGCATCTTCTAGGCCCTCAGACGGAGAAGGGAGACCTTGTTCTTAAGGTACGTGTACCTCCCCTATCAAAGCACAATGGTCACATGTCTCTCTCTACTGCAAGACTATAGCTGGATTAGGGCAGGAATTGTGGTTGTGATTTTTGGTTTTGTTTTTAATTTACTATTGTGTTCTTGGCATCCATCTAGAGCATTTCACATAGCAGGTGTATAATAAACATATCACAGACAATCTATGAGTGGAGTGAGTTCTGCTCATTTGCTTCCCAGGATTCCACTTCAGAGGGGGAGGGTAATGTTGATGCCAAAGCTATTCATTCCTAAGGTTAATTAGGGATCTCTTTCAAGATGTATTTTCTCAACTCTTTGTTTTCCCTCATGCTACTGAGCCAGGGATTTAGGCAGGAGGCCTCCAAGAGAAAAGGACTTGCCCCTGAAACATACACATAGCTTCTAAAAACATAGCTTTTAAACTTCTCTTTGTTACTGTAGTGTTAGCCTTTCTGCACAGACTTTTCAGATGACATAGTACCATCCTGGAAGTTCTTTTAACATTTCAAAACTGTCTTTGAGGTTTATTTTACCCTGAGTACATCTGGCTATTTGGTTAAACAAGTTAGGTGGGCTTGGTATGCAATATGATTTGCCACTAACACCACAAATCATAGAAGCCTGGGTCTCTAGTTTAAACCTAATGAGTAGTATTTTAGTGGCTTAGAGGCTAATAATGTGTCCAGTTAAATGCTCGTTTTCTGCGAAGGAGAGGTTTAGGCATCCAGGGTTCTGAGTGCTAAAACCATAAATACCTTTGGGTTTTTTGTCTTCCTGTTTTTTCTTGGGTGGCTCCTTTTTGACTTTTTTATTTGCACCCATCTGAGGAGATTTTTCTTTGGGGTCTGCTGGCTGGTTTTCTTTTTCTTCTTCCATAAGCCTCTGATGAATTTCAGCAGCCACCTGGTTGCGTAACAGCAATATTTCAGTTAATGTTGCATTTATAAAATATGGCAACCATTTGGATGTAGTCATTACTAAATTCTGTTGAAACTTTAATCCACTGTAAACAATTGTGCCCACGTACTCGAACTTTACAAAACACACCCCACCATGTTTTACTTAAGTGGAAACCTGGCCCTGTCCCAAGATGCGGCTTCCCTTCCACCATCTATGTGGAGGCTGCTCACTTTCTCAAGCCCCACCTGCAAATCATCCTTATGTTTCCTCACTGCCACCTCCAGAGTGTCACAACTCCATGGTTATGCAAAAATTCCTTTCTTTTAAATCTCAGACACACATTTATACTTCTCAGTTCCTTTAATCTCTTGACTTCCAATCCAGGGTATTTCTCTGTATCAATGTTTCTTAACCTTTTTTGATAACTGATCCCCTATAGAGTTTTTTTTAATTTTTTTATTTGCATTCATAAAATTTTAATACTGCAGAAGCATATTTGTTTATGTTCTGGGTGTATATTTGTGGTTTCTTCATACATATATTCATCACCCTCGGCAACAGCCAATTTTTGGGACTGCATGCCCTGTGTTAATTGGTTCATGGACAGTTGAATCCTGGGCTTCTATTCTACTTGAGCACTAAATATCACCCCCAAAAGACTGAGTATTTGTGAGGTTGACCCATTCCACAGGATAACCCCAAGGTTCTTAGCTTCCTCTGTTGGGCTGACTTTCAGCTTCTCTCCATTCCACCAAGCGCCTCCTTTCATTCTCACAAGTGTCCGGGCTTGAGATTAGTTGTTCTGTCACCTCATTCTAAGTGCTGAATGGAGAAGCTCTGTCCTTTCCCACCCACGGGGTCAGGAACTGCAGGTATCCCTCCACCTCTCCTCTGTGGCTGGCTCTGCACTTCAGGCAGCAGAAAAACCTTGTCCCATGACAACACAGATGAACCTGGAGGACATTATGCTAAGCAAAATAAGCCAGGCACAGAAAGGCAAATACTGCATGATCTCACTTATTTGTAGAATCTTCAAAAGTCAAAGCGTAGAAGTAGAGTGTACAAGAGTGGTTACCAGGGGCTGGGGTGGGTGAGTATGTGGGACAGGGAAAGGGGAGATGTTGGTCAAAGGGTACTAAGTTTCAGTTAGATAAGAGGAATAAGCTCTGATGACATCTTGCCCAGCACGGTGACTATAGTTAATAATAATGTATTGTATATTTCAAAATTGCTAAAAGAGTAAATTTTCAATGTTCTAACCACAAAAATAATAAGTGAGGTAACAGATATGGTAATTAGCTTGATTCAGTCATCCCACAATGTATACAGACATCAAAACTTCACAGTGTACTTTATAAATATATGCAATTATTATTTGTAAATTAAGATTATATATATGTACATGCTTGTCTTCAGGCTTGTGTCACTGGGGTTGTACTTGCAGTTAGAAATACTGGACATTTTGCAATAAGTTCAACTGCCCCTGGGGAGGCGAAGGTTGTTTATGAGTGCCACCCCAAGAAATGAGAACCCAGGAAAGAATCCCAAAGGTAGAAACAACACACACACACACACACACACACATGTGCGCGCGCACACACACACACACACACAGATATTATGCAGGCAGTAGCAACACAGGGTTTAAAACTCTAAAATCTCAATAAAGCAATTGGTGAAAAATGGGGGTTATTGAGGGCTCATTTAATTATTTATAATTTCTGGGGAGAATGGGGTGAGGGGATGAGAAGACAAAGATTAATGAAGGTGAATAGAAAAATGAATAAGGCATAATCTCTACCCTCAAAGACTATTACAGTTTTGTGGGTGAGATAGACCAGCCAGTTCCCGCCTTCTCCAAAATTCTGCCACACTGCATACCCCATGGCAGCATGTAACTGTTCCCAAGTGTTCTATGAGTGTTAAATCTTGCCCCATCGTCCAAAGGGGCCTCGTGCTTCCCAGAGCTAAACCAGTCCTACTTCTTTGTATTCTTCACAGCTTTGAGTGTCTGTGCTGTGCTCAAAGGGGATGATCAGTAGGTGCTTAATAGTCAATGGACTTTCTTTCAAAAGAATCATATTCCACAGAATGCACCCTCAACTTCTTCAATATCAATAGAATCTTGGAGGAATACAGAAAGTTTTCAGAGAGCAAGCAGATTTCTTTGTGGTTTTTTTTTTGTCTTTTTCTTTCTTTCTGCCTTTGCTTTTTCTTTTCTTTCTTTTTTTATCAGATGCCCTTTTGATAAAAATGAATACCAGATACTGTACTTGCAAGTTCTTAGTAAAGCTGAAAGCCGACTTGCTAAAATTCTTCCCCTAAATTGCAAGCAATTCAATTTTTAATTGGTTCCTGCAAAGCACTATAAGTTAGCAATTTTCTTCAAAATTGGATTTTTCTCCCTTGTAAACAACTTTGTGATGATGATAATTATCATAATTACCTGCATAATTATGCATCATAATTGTCTGAATTTTTCTGGTCCACTTCCCTCAAAGACCTCTGGGTTGCTATCAAAAATTAATGTAATTCCCAATTCATTCAGCAATCTAGCTTATAAAGCTGGAGAGAACTTTAGACATAATGCCTTGACATTGTGGGTGTTAAAAATATGACTTGTTTCTTTGAAATCACTGCATACCCACTAATTAGAAGAAAGTTTTGCCAAAAATTAACATGGTCTACTAAATGGATAGCTCCTGGTAAAACTGCTGTGTAGAAAAAAGCCTGTGTTAAAGTGCTCTCATTTTTAGTTGCACTAATCTCAGCTGGTGCTGTTTGCCCCACAACAATTTAGTGAATCACACCTGTTTCATTAGAAATTCAAAGTTGCCTTAAGATTGTGTGATATCAAAGTCAAGCAGTATTCAAATATGATTGTTAGTAATATTAATTACTAAGCAGTCCATTTTCCTATGCTTTCTATAAGATTTTTTTAAGTCCACAAGGAAAAGGGTACAATGTTTAATACATTTCTTAACGTAGAGATAAGTTAAAATTTATAGTTTCTAAAACACTTTACATACATTATTTCATTGGATTTTTTCAGCCATTCAATAAAGTAAAGATAGACTATCTCCAATATTATAGATATAGCCTAAAGAATTAGAGAGGTTAAGTGATTTTCCTAAAATCATATCAGCTTAATCAAGAGGCATAGCTATATGATCCTCCCTTTCTAAGAACATACTATTTTTCAGTGTCATTTTCTCAGGTAATTTTAATGGGATTCATAAGACTTGTAGATTATGTCTATGTTGCTCATTTAACAATAAGAATAACTCATTTTTTTCTAGAGCTTCTACGTCTGGTTTCCCACTTTCTGGTGCTTGGTACTTGTTGTGGTCTCTGCTATGATCATCATTGTCACTAACGTCATCACTAATATTGACATCAGCATCATCAGCATAGCAGCAGCAGCACCTCAAGACTATATTGAGGGCTTGTTATTATATTATGTTTGATGTGGGCATTATGCTAGGTCCAAGGTATACAAAAAGTTTTAGAATCTAGTTAAGTATTCAGACTAACAACTAACAAAATACAGATTACAAAACAACAACAACAATAACAACAACCACCTACATACTAAGAGCCAAATGAGTAGGAAAGACAATAACTGCTATAAGACTAGAAAGAGCACACAATTACAGATGGCTAGGACTTCAGGAAAGAGACAGTTAACTGGTCAGGAATCAAGATAGAAACTAACGCTGAAGACCTAAAGAAGGTCAAGGGTGTGAGATTCTATGATGGCAAGTGGAGATCATCACACTAACCCCTTCTTCTCTTAGGTCAATAATGAAAAATCATTTTAGTATCCTTATACACATCATATCCCATTTATAAAAAATCTAATACTTATTTTCCTTTATCTAGTTCATTTTGCCCATTTAAATTTAATGTAGTTGTAGATATATTTGGGCTATAAATCTACTATCTTCTCTGTACTTTCTATTTGTATTGCTTGTCCTGAATATTTTTTCTGCCCTCTTTTCTTTGCTTCTTTTGGATTGAATATTTTAAATTTCATCTTCCCCCCATGTTAGCTTGGAAATAGCACACACTAAATCACTTAGTAGCTACCCTAGAAATAACACCATGAATTATTGACCAAATAATAGACTTTGAGGAGCCACTAATTCACGGTGTAATTCCTAGGGCAATTGCTAAGAGACTAGTAACAGAATACATGATGACCAAACTTACAGAGGGGAAAAAAAGCAGAAAAGACACAGAGAAGATGAAAATGAAAGGATGAAAAGATATGACATATAAACAATTTCTAAAAGTATAATTTACAAAACAAAAGCACTATATATACAGAAGATTATTTCATAATAAGAAAAGGTTCAATCCACCAGAAAGATTTCACAATTTAAAATCTATATTTTTCCCAATTTCATTGTCTCAAATATATATAAAGCAAATTGACCAAAGTACAGATGATCTTATTATAACTGTCTTCATAATTCAAAGGAGAAAACAAATGAGAAACATAAGATTTAAACAATGATATTTAATAAATATTTAAAATACATAATAAAATAATATATCAAAATATTTGTATATAAACAATGAAGTGCAATATGTACACTAAACACTTAAATGAATATATTTCAAGTACACATGTAACACTTCAAAAATTGACCATAAGGCAACTTCAAAAACTTTTATGAGAATATGTTCCATGAATAAAATGTAATCAAGCCAGAAAACAACATATTATTTTGAAAATTAAAAATATATTTCTAAAATGCTTTGAATTCGATGATAAAAGTAACATATTAGAAACTTTGAGATGAAGCTAAAGTAAGTCACAGAGGAAACTTTAGAGTAGCAAATGTGTATGTTAGAAAAAAAAGATTGGATACTAATAAACTATGATCTATCTCAAATCCCTAGGGAAAGAAAGGCAAAGTAAACCCAAAGAAAATAGCACGAGGAAAATATGACATTAAGAAAAGAAAAAAAGACACATAGTAAAATAAATGAATGAAGTTAAAAGTCAGTCATTGGAAAGCCTGGTATAACTGATAAACATCTGGCTAAGCTGATTTAAAAAAAAGAGGAAAAGCACAAATAATAAACATCAGAAGTGACAAAGTGGACGTCACATAGACACTGCAAGTATTAACACAAATGTAGGCCATTTTAAATAACTTCATACCCATAAATTTAAACATTTAGAAATGGAAAAATTCTTGGCAAAATAATATCTACCAAAACCAACTCAAGTTTTTTCTAAGAAGAAACAAACCCAGAAACATTGCATAATCTATTAAAGATAATGAATTCTTGGGTGGGAGGAGGGCAACAGAAACTCCTGCTACAAACTTCCTATAAATCTTTAGTTCTAGATGGCCTCTTAGTGAATGCTACCAAGCATTTCAAGAAGAAATAATCCCAACTTCCACAAAATTTTCCAAAGTATAGAGAGGAAATATATCCAGACTTGATTTATTAAGCTAGTATTATCTGGATGCTCCAAGCCATCAAAGATAGCATGAGAAAGGAAAATTACAGAACTCACTCACTTTCATTATCTCATTCAAAGACTAAAATTCTAAACAAAGTATTAACAAAACAAACCCAGTAATATTTAAGAAAGATGACATCTCATTAAAATGTTGGACTTACTCCAGGAATGTGATGTAAGTTTAACATTAGAAAATTGGTCAATGTGATTTTTCATATTAACAGAAAATGCAGAAAAAATTATATAATACAGGCAGAAAAAGCATTTGAGAATACAATTCATGAAAAAACCTCTAGAGTAAACAGGATATGAAAAGGAATGCTCATAATCTGATAAATACTTCCTTAAAAATCAGCAGCCAACATTTTTGTGAATCCTGACAAGCTGATTTGAAAATTAATATGGAAAGGCAAAAAGTTATGAAAATCCAAAATGTTCTTGGCAGATGACAAGATGGGAAGATTTGCTCATTCAGGTAACAAATAAATGGTATATTGGTGTGGTGTTGGTATAAGCATAGACAAATGGAGCAATGCAACAGACTTACACATAAGTGGTCATCTAATGTATGACAAAGATGATAGTGCGGTGAAACGGTGAAAGGGTTTAGCACTACCTAAGAAAGCCGAGGTATTAAGTATAGTATTGTCTACTAGCTTTGAAGATAGCACACATTGCTAGATGTATACCCAACAGTTATCTATGCACATGGGTACCAGGAGACATGTACAAGCATTCATAGCAGCAGTATCCATACTGACACCAAATTGGAAACCCAAAGGTATTATCAAAAGCAGGCTGGTTAAATAAATTGTGATACATTCATATAATGCAACACAATACACCAACAAAAAATGAACAACATAAGATGAATCTCACAAAGAAAGTTGAGCAAAATAAGACACAAAAAAGACAAAATATATGAGTCCATTTATCTAAAGCTCAAAAGCAAGGAAAACTACACATCAGTGTTTAGAGCTATAGACTTGGGTAATAAAACTCTTAAGAACATGAAGGAAATGATTCCTAAAAAGGCAGTATGTTGGTCCCCTTTAGAGAATTCGAAGTGGGTTAGAAATGGGAAGGAGCAAAGAATGACTAGGTAGGTGCAGCCCTTATTCTATTTCTCTCCAGGTAGTGGTGCCATGAGTATTTACTTTAGGTGGGTTCATTAAGTCATGCAATTATAATTCATGCATTTTCCTTATGTATGTGAAAATCCATACTAAAATGTTTTTCGAAAGAAGCAGAAACAATGAGAGGAGTTATCATTGCTTCTGAGAGGGAGAAAAGAAATAAGTGGGGAGAACACAAGAAAGAGAGGGAGGAAGAATGGAAACACTGAGGCTGCTTGTATGAGAAGGTCAGAAAAAAAGAAGCCTGACGGCAGAGAGGCCAAGAAGGGACTTGGAAAGTGCCCAGTTGGAAATTTTGTTTGCTGTGAGATCTGTGCTGCAAGGTCCTCTTCTACCACTTTCACAAAATCTTTTGGAAAGTTGATGCTGCTTTCTGTTTGAATGCGATATTTCATGGAAACTCAAAGAAGGCTTGGTATGTTGTGAAAAGAGAAGACATCTTGGTAGACCCAGGACCTGGCAGATGAGGGAATAGCAATTGATCACCTGAGTTAAACTCTGTGTGTATCTTCTCCATGGTGTGGCACTTCTGCTTGGATTAAAGTTATGTGTATGCCTCCCCTTTCCCTTTGATTTGAGTAGAAATGATATAAGCTTTGAAGTCATATAGACCTAGGTTCAAATTTCATTTGGATATTTACCTGCTAGGAGAACTTGGGCAAGTTTCTTAGCCTTTCTGAACCTTAATTCTCCATCGTAAATTGGATAATAATAATACTTACCCCATAGGTAACTTAGGAAAAATGCCTAGCAGAGGGGTTGCTAAATAGAGCCCTTATAGGCCAGACTGTGATTTGCTTGACTCTGCAGAATATTTTTAAAAATTTTTTATTTCATTTCTTACATGTTAAAATTAGTAGTTTTACATAAAAATCTGAATGTCTGGCTTTTCTTGGAAAATTGGAAAATCCGGCCATGCCAGACCTCATTTTTAAATGGCAATTGCATGTGCCCCTGCAAGCAGGGGTGTGACTTCTGCTTGGCCCCAGACCCATCCCTCCTGATTGTCTTATACTTGACCCATCTCATTAACATTTCCTGACTGCCTTTAGGCCCTGCACGTGGAACCAGAGCCCAGCACAGAAAATAACCTAAATGTTGGTTCGTTTCATGATCTCAAATATTTGTTGACTGAATCACATTTCTCTATTTCTTTCAGAAAAAAAATGTTTCGAAGGTACAACTTTCTACAGTGCTTGAGAGCGTTGTGTAAATTTTCCACTTATAGCATATTACCAACCTTGGTACTTAATGAATGTGTATTACTAACAGAAAATATAACGAGCACTGCTTACCATGTGAGATACTGCTAAAGAAGCCTGCTGCCAGGTGTCCATGACCAACTTTTCATCGGCCTCAAAGTTGGACTCAACGTTTTCTAGGGAGTTATCCGTCTTGCTCTTCAGTACTGATTTTGTTTTTGGTTTGGGTGTAACTGTTTCCAGAGAAATGGATATTCGAGGAACTAGAGGAATTCTTTGAGAAACAAACAAGCAAAAGGGATATAAAAATTTTGCTTAACAAAATTCTGTTTTTGTGACCATGTTACTTTGTAAATTTTACTGTCTTGGTTTAATCTCAATTTTCAAAGTTTTCCTGAAAGAATTATTTTAATGGAGAAAAGATTATAAAACACTGCATTCAAATTTTTGTGGTCTAGAACATCTTGTTAAAAGAAGAGACTCAAAGTAAACAACAAAAACCCATAATTTTCAGACTTAATTCTCAGTAATTATAAAGCAGAGGATTAGACAGTGGCCATTATAAAGAAAAGCAACTTTGGAATTTGTTCCAGAGCATACACTTCCCATGAAGGATAAATAAAAAAGTCAGTTGTGAAAAAGCAAACCAAACGAAACTGGGCATCACTTCTCTAAGGTGACAAGTATCATCTGGCATCCCGGAGGGCACAACTGAAGGTAGGACATGACTGTCCATGGCCATACCACATTGAACACACCTGATCTCCTCTCACAGTAACACATGACTAATACTAATGTGAGGTCTGAAAGGGGGTACTGCACAGAGGCAGCTAAGTTTTGATGGTGGGTGGGGGTAGCCTACAGCACCACCCCCACAAAGGTTTTCTCTTTGTTTTATGAAGTGCTGTGGGGACACAAAGTTAAGCTCTCCCTCCCTCTTCCCTTATTGCTGCTCCTGTGTAGAAATTTTTGAGCTGCCTCTGGGAATATCTTATCCCAGAAGGATCCCAGGATCTCAAAGGTTAACAGAAGCAGGGAAAGATCTACAAGGTAGAATGCTTAATGTGACTGGAATCCCCCTTTAGTAATAGAAAGTGCAAAGGGCTACTATCAGCTTGGGGAAGGAATGAGAAGAGAACAGCTCCAAGGATGTCTCTGTTGAAACTAGAGGAGGAGAGTCAGAATCAGTAATCTAGGAACAAGCATTTGGTTTTGTAGACTCAAGTTGCTGGAGAAGAGAGCAGTGATTCAGAAAAATGAATCACTGGTACAGTATCATAGGCACAGTCTACCGTGCCTAAAAAGGCAGCGTATTGAGGATCTGCTACTCATCTACCCACAAATTAAATTACATTTTAAAAATCAAATAAGGCTAAATCACTGTCACTCCAGTTTGATTGTGATTCATGTGTTCAATAAGTTAGGGTAAGGCTTGTGCGATCACTTCTAAATGTTTAATACAGTACAACATGTATTTTTCAACATCTTGCTTTGGAGGACAGCAGTGGTGGCATATAACTTAGAAAAAGAATTTGCATTTAGAATTTATTTACTGGAAAGAACTCTGATGTAGGTAGCTCTCTCACTATTAGTAGGTATAAACTTGAGCATGTCATTTGACTTTATGAGGTTCAGTTCCTCTCGGAATAATACAAATATAATAATTATTGTGATAAGTATTCATTATTAACTAAGAGTTATTACTATCATTGTGAATAATCTTGTGATACTACTACTAATATTATTATTGCTATAGGTTTGTTGGGAAGAATAAAGCGGACAAAATATATGAAAATTTTTAACATTGTTCTTGTTTCCCTTTATATATGACAGGTTGATAGGTTAGTTGGTTGATATATTGATTGACTGATAGTTCCAGTAGGTACCCAAAGCTGTGATTTGAGGCTGAGACTGGTGCAGAGTTATTCACAGGAAATAAGAACTGGATGTTCTTTTGCCAGTTTCATTCTACTAACCAACATCAACAGCTTACCCATTATGCCTAACTTGCTATTGTGTGCTGAGAACAGAATGTACTGCCACTCTCGACATTGAAATTCGGCCTCTTTTGATGGTTCTAGTGGTTTATACTGCCTTTGGATTTTTTTTTAATTGTTTTTAATCTCAAAGATCTCTTTCAGCAGCTTGCTGAACATTTTCCTTCTATTTGTGTCAAAAAGAGGGGACACATTTTTACTCTTAGATATTCTTGTGTACACACAGGCCTGACAGGGATGTGATGGGAGTAGATGGAAAAAGCCAGGAGAGAACAGAAATGGGCTTTGGATTGCTGCATAAAATAATGTATTCAGGCCATCTCAAATTCTTTTTGGAACAAGGGAGGGTAAAAGAAACAAAGCAGGAACATACAATAGGTAATAATCTACATTTATTGAGCATTATTGGGACTCAATCTCATCTTCTGATACCACAATATGGTACTAAATGCTTTGTAGATTTTATTTTCCATAATCTTCACAACCCTCCTTTACAGATAAGGAAACTGAGGCTTAAGAGAGATGGAGTGACTTGACAACAAATAAATTGTCTTAATTTATTTACATACAATGATTGAGTAACAGAACTAGGATTCAAACCAGATCTGTCTTACTTCAAAATATATTCATTATCCTGCGTTTAGTTTGTGCAGCTCCTGACACCTGCATTGACTGAGCAAACTGCTTTCAACATAAAATAGATAGCTTATCCCCTTGGAGATTTAAATTTAATCTTCAGTGCCTTTATATTATTTTTTTTAATTTGACTTTCTTTTTCCCCTCCTCATATCTGATATAATGTTTTTTGTTTCTTATCGCCTGCCTACTGATTATTAAAAAGGATCGTTTTAATTCTTCACTATACTTTATTTAGTTCAAATTAAAATTCATTTAATTTTTAAGGATTTTGATTTCTATTTTTTAATTGCTTTATTTTAATTCTTACTTTTAGCTCTCTTAATGTTTTATAGTTGGAAACCATGCCACAGGAATCACCACCACTCCTAACTCCCATTTCTAGAAGACATTTTTCTATCTGTTCAGAATTTCTCAGAGTTTGGGATCTTGCCTTTCCTTTGCCCCTACCCATTGGATCTACAAAAACAATGACTTACAGACTTTTATATTGCACAGGATTTGCTTGGCTGAAAATAAAATTTTTCTTCTATCCTACCACCAAATTTATTTTTTTGCTGGCAGAAATCTGATGTTAGACTATTAATAGGTCTTTCAGTCACTCTCACAAGGTCATTATCACATACTACTGAGACTTTACTGTTTCTCAATGTCTTTATCGGTAAAAGACTGAAAACACCTTCCATTTTCATTTTCATTTATATAATACAATAGGTACACACACACACCTGCTTTGGTCCTTTCATAAAAGTGTTAGAGGTTCATAATTTTTTTTTTTTTTTTAGACGGAGTCTCCCTCTGTCGCCCAGGCTGGAGTGCAGTGGTGAGATCTTGGCTCGCTGCAAGCTCCGCCTCCCAGGTTCATGCCATGCTCCTGCCTCAGCCTCCTGAGTAGCTGGGACTACAGGCGCCCGCCACCATGCCCGGCTAATTTTTTTTGTATTTTTAGTAGAGACAGGGTTTCACCGTGTTAGCCAGGATGATCTCGATCTCCTGACCTCGTGATCCGCCTGCCTCGGCCTCCCAAAGCGCTGGGATTACAGGCGTGAGCCACCGTGCCTGGTGGAGGTTCATAATTTCTTACCAGAAACCATTGGGGCCAAAAGTGTTTCAGAATTCAGAATTTGTATATACCATATATTCCCTAATACCACCTGCAGAGTCTGTGGGATGACTCCGTCATAAAACACATTTTATCTCTGCAGCAAAATGAGTAAATATTCCCTATAAATTGGATAATGTATATTAGTAGTCTTAAGTCAATGACACACTAACGTTAAAAAAAAAACATGTTTGGTTATTAGAGCTTTTTTGGATCTTGGATTTGCAGATAAAGGAGTGTGATTTTTATTAGTGGTAATTAATTTTAAATCACAAAGCTTTATGTTCAAAACAATTACAGTGTGATATAACAGCCTGCCTTACCTAAGCTGGCTTTCGGAATTGTCTTTACTATCCAGTTGGACCAAAGGGATTTGAGTAAATCTCTTGTTGTCCTCTACTGGGATTTTACTTTCCATTCCCCAGTAATAATCTTGAAGGAGTCTCTTTGTATCTTGGAAACGGTTCAGTTCTGCCTTTAATAGCAAATGTGAATGTTAATATCCAAGAAAGAACAAGCTGATCTGTACATATTTCTGATATAAGCCTCTGAAAGCACTATTTTGAAAACATTTAGATTGAAAATAATTTTCTGGAAATAAGAAGGAGCATTAGTTACAAGTCTATATCTAAGATTTTCATTAAAATTAAAGATAACTAGTGACTTTGCATTCTCTATATTTACGGAACATGATTCTATTTAACAAAATGACTTTTCTGTGCCTCTTGACATTGTGACAGTTACAGGATGTATGATGTTTCAAGTAGTGCATGCTATTTACTATTTTAACATTAGCAATTCCTGTGTCCTAGATTCAATCAGCCAATATAGTAGCAAACTTCTTTGTCATAGGTTGCATATGAGTTGATTTGGGAGATAACAAAAAACACTATACATACAAATACAAAATACAAATACAAAAAAAAACACTGGGTTCTGGTTCTCTAGAACAACTTAACTTAGCTGTGGAGAAACAACAAAGGGCAACATAAAGTTTTTTTTTTCTTTCTTTCCTTTACTTTTTTTTTTTTTTTTTTTTTTGAGACAGAGTCTTGCTCTATCACCCAGGCTGGAATGCAGTGGTGTGATCTCAGCTCATTGCAACCTCCACCTCCTAGGTTCAAGCGATTTTCCTGCCTCAGCCTCCTGATTAGCCGGGTTTACAGGGCCCTGACCCCATGCCCTCCTAATTTTTGTATATTTAGTAGAGATAGGGTTTTGCCATGTTGGCCAGGCTGGTTTCGAACTCCTGACCTCAGGTGATCTGTCCACCTTGGCCTCCCAAAGTGCTGGGATTACAGGCATGAGACACTGCGCCCAGCAACACAGAGTTTAAAGAATAGTTCTCTTTCCACAATTTCCTTTCTTGTTCAATATGTGGAGAAGAGAGATAATTCAGCTCCTCTAGTGCTCACAGCTAAACCCTTCTGCTTGCTTTGCCAGTAAGTACCTTGTGAAAAATGTAGCAACCCAGAAGAGCTGGTGGCAAGGTGAGCATCAGTCATTCCCTTGTTGTGACTCCCTGTCAGCACAGGTCATTTCCTTTTGTGGTATGCATACGCTGAAGTGTGTGCATAGTGAGATTTCACACAGTGCCAACAACACAAATGTAGAATATGATATTTTTTGACCTGGTCTCCCATTCGGTTTAGGAGAATATGGTGTATATCTGTGCTTCTCTATGTTAGTGTAAACATGACCTCCAGACTTTGCTTTAGTCACCTGGGCTACTTAAATCAGTACCTGAGGGCCTAAATATTGAAGCTCCTGATACAGATGAATTCCATGGTATCTAGTTAATTACAGAAAGCATCTTTGTAAAAAGAAAAACAAAATTGACCTAATGTTCAAAGCCTTATCTACACCAAACTCAAAGATATTTATGAAGGGATCCCTACATTTATCAAACAATTATGTCACCACTTATTTTGTAAAATATCAAGAAATATTCTCTTACTGCCATATTCACAGTTCAGAACAAATAAATGTCTGGTTTTTTGTTGTAGTCTACAACAAAAGAGAACAGTTTCAATAAGTCTGTATTTGATATAGAAAAGGTTAAGCCAAATTGCTCCTGGAAAAAGCTGTTTTCTGTGCTATTCGACTTTTCTAGCTAAATGACTGAAACAGGAAAAAATTAATTTGGTGAACTTGAATCTAAGTTAAAAAATAAAAGTACCATTTATGTATTGTCTCACATTATAGAACATTTTTAATAGTCTCCTTGGATTTTAAACACAAATATATATTTAAGTAGTTTTTAAACTAGCATTTTGAAATGACAAGAAAAACTAAACCTTTTTCTCTTTCCTTGCAAAACAACCAAATTAAGTTTTAAAATATTCATATATGAACAAATCCTACAGTTTGACAATAAGTGTTTGCACCTGTCATGCTTAGGTTTGGTAAAACAGAGGAGAAAAATGAGTCTTGTAAATTATACTTATAAGAACTTGCAGAATGACACATTTATGGTGGATAGGATCAAATAGAAACCCAATTTGTACAAACTGAATATTGACAACTTTTGAGAATTAAAATAAGTGTGTTGAGGTTATAAAAATTATTAGTCATTAAACCATAGCATTGTATTATTTGGTAAATAAATTTAGAAATCAGGAAATTATTTCCTCCTTAACTTAGAGAACTAAACTATTTAATAATGATTAGGTTTAGTAGAGCTTCTTTTATACAATTGGTTTTTGGGACAGTGCTGTTATCTGTGCCTTAGGCTTACCTTATTATAGTGATTATCTTATATAAAATACTAATTTATTTTTAGAAGTCATAATTTAATTAACTAAATCTGAATAAGACGCCATACTATATCCAAGATTTTCATAAAGGCAGAATCAATCAAAATTCCTGTTACATTTATGATAACTAGTAAACAATATTTTTATGATATTATGATAACTAGTAAACGATATTTTTGTTATGATAACTAGTAAACAATATTTTTAATAGTTATTAAAAACAATATTTTTAATAGTAAACAAGATTTTTAATTGAGACAGAATCTTAGATTTAAAAAGAATTTTAGAAAATCATCTAGCATAGCATTTTCTAAAATACATTTTGTAGAAAACTTGTCCTATAGGCAGTTAATGAGTACCTTGTTGGGGAAGAAACAAAAACTTCTCAAGGTCAAATAGTGTGGAAACAGAAATAGAAATAGAAATAGAAATAGAAAAAGGATTTCCTTCCTGCAGGGCATCTCGATGTCTAAATATGTCGATACACTTGTCAATCTCCCAGGGAGAGGGAAGAAGGCTAGAGTAGATAGCACTTCCCAAAGATTGATCACAGAGTCCTTGTTTTGTGAAACATCTTGTAGGACTAATGTCTACGGAACCCGCTTTGGGAAACATTTATCTAGCTGTCGGTTGTTACCCAATACCACAGATTCTTCATGGCTTTCTCTAGTGTACTTTCCACCGGTCCTCCAAAACCATGTGCAAACTTTTGCTTTTGAGCATCCTGGACAAAAAGCTCATTGCCTCCAAAGTCTGTTACTTGATGGGCTGTTCATTAGGCTCTTTCTTTAAATATTGAACCGAAACCTCCTCTTTTGTAATTTTCACCCCTGGTTTTTATAGGATCCTGTTGATCAGTGCAAAATAAGGCTCTCTTCAGTTCTATGTGGCAAACTTTCAACTATCTGAACAATAAATCAGTGGTTAGGAATACAGTAGACACTCCCTTATCCATGGGGGATAAGTTTCAAGACCCCCAGTGGGTGCGTGAAACCTCAGATAGTTCCAAACCTTATATACACTATGATTTTTCATCTGATAACGAAATTGGCTACTAAGTGACTAACGGATGGGCAGGTAGCATCTACAGGGTGGATACACTGGACAGAGGGATGATTCACACTCCGAGCGAGACAGAATGAAACAGTGTGAGATTTCATCACACTACTCAAAATAGAGCACAATTTAAAACTTATGAATTATTTATTTATGGAAATTTCCATGTAATATTTTCGGATTGTGGGTAACAAACTATGGAAAATAAACCTGAGGAGAAGGGGGAGCTACTGTACTGGCTTTGAGGTCAGATGGGCAAATTGTTTCACCTGTGTTTGTCTCAATTTCCTCATTTGTGAAATGAAGATAACAGAACTTACAGTAGGCTGGGTGTGGTGTCTCACTCCTGTAATCCCAGCACTTTGGGAGGCCGAGGCGGATGGATCACCTGAGGTCAGGAGCTCGAGAGCAGCCTGGCCAACATGGTGAAACCGTGTCTCTACTAAAAATACAAAAATTAGCCAGGCGTGGTGGTGGGCGCCTGTAATCCCAGCTACTTGGGAGGCTGAGGCAGGAGAATTGCTTGAATCTGGGAGGCAGAGGTTGCAGTGAGGTGAGATCACACCATTGCACTCCAACCTGGGTGCAAGAGTGAAAACTTGTTGTGAAGTTTTAATGTATTCTACATGAAAATCTTTAGAATGCTGCCTGGCATGTACATAGTAAGAACTTAGTAAATGTTAGCTTTTATTTACTGCTTTTTCCTCTTTATTCCTTGTTGGTCTTAGATATTGGTTCAGTTTCTCAAGATAAAAGTCCTCTATCTAGGGATTGTTGGAATATTGAGTACTATACCATTTCCAAAGGAGGTATGTATTGCTCTGAATCAAGAATGATTCATAAAAATTATCTGTTCCCTATGCCTTCATTATTGGTTTTCAGCTATTTCTGCCATAAGCTTTTGATACGACTGTTTATAATACTTGAGTTTCGCTTGCCCAAACCAATGTCGTGGGGATGCTATCCAGACTGGTCTAGGCTGCTTAGGCATCTCACTTTAATCTTTGCATACAACCCATGCCATGTGGATCTGTCCTCCTGGTCATGGCCCGGCTTTGTCCTCTGCTTTGGATGACATCTTTCTAACTCCATCTTCTCTTTACAATCCAGATTCCTAACATGGCTGCATGGGGTCTTCACTGTCCTGGTATCCTGATTTCTTGAAACCTCCTACCTGAGTGGCTGCTCCTGCCTCTCAGATTTCTGCTGATATTTCAGACCTTCTGTGGTCTGGCCTATGCCTGAGCCATGAATTGTCCCTTTGAAGGCTGGAAGTACCAGCATGTATTGGTCCTTTGATGAAAAGACATTTACTGAACACCTATTATGCATTAGCTGTAGGGATTGCCAGATAAGTACTCTCACTTCCTGTAGTATCTCTTTATCTAAGTTAATCAACTAAGGATCAGAAATGTACCCTTTTCCATTCTCTATCTTCATTCCTGTTATTTTAGCTTGACTTAGCTTTAGACAGGCTGCTTCCTGACTCTAGGGCCCACCTCCCTTTTGTTAGGGCATTTGCTTTAAGAAAACTTGACATTGTAAATCCTTTCACTGTTCCTTTGAGATGTAAATCTTTTCAAAAGCCTCCTACCAGTTGTACAACCCGGGAAAGAATGGCTTTCTCAAAAACCATCTCTTTGTAATATAATTAATCATCAAGGAAGACAGGGATTCTATCTCCCAGTTCCTGTGTGAGACTAGGAGCCTAATTTCACTAGGTGCATTGCTTCAAGTCCTAAAACTACCTCCTGTGATGAAGTTCGTAGAAAGTTGACTTTTCCTTCTGGTAATGTCAATTGGCAAACACAGTTGGCTTATGACCCATACCCTCTAACCTACTTCAGCTCTTAAAAACTCTCTAGCCCTTTGTCTTGGCGGAGCTGGGTTTGTGCTTTCTCCCCTATTGCTGACAATAGTGTCGAATAAAATCAGCACCTGTCTTCTAATCTTGCCCTGTGCAATTTTTTTAAATTTAATAGGCTGCAAATATAAGTTAATCGGGTTGCATTGATTATGGTCTGTTTTTCTAGTCCAATATTGGAAAACTTTTTATTTTCAGGAATCAAATGTCTGCCTGGTCTGATCTTGCCTATGCTTGTTGTGGCCAGGCTGCTTTCCTGGGCTTTCTTTGTCCACTTAAGGGGTCTGCTTTGAGAGTCTGGTGAGATAACTCAGTTGTAAACACTATTTCTACTGTGGCTTTCTACATATCTAGGCCACCTGGGAGCAAAGCTGGTGGGTAGTTGCTTGGGATGCTTCCAATTTGGGTGCATATTTGGGCTGGGTCAAAATGTATTATTTCGGCTAGCTTTTTTGGGAGTTGGAGCTCATACCAGGCATAGTGCTATACCAAAATGAGCCCTGAACAGACCTCTCATATTCCCAAGAAAGTGTCATATGAAGGACTGAGGAATGAGGCTGTGAAGGGAAGTGCCTGGGTCATTGTGACCAGCTGCTCTTACCTGCATCAGGGAAAAGAAATGGTTCATTGTCATTCCAAGAGTGTCCTGTAACCAGCTCTCATTAATGATGTCAAGCCGCTCCTGCTCTGCCTCTTCCTTCCGGACATCACAAATGTCCCACAGGCGGTCTCGCAGATCCTGAACAGAAAAAACAGGCATGGTGGCTATGCTTTAGACTGCTGCTCAAATCACCTAGGTGCAATAAAACTAAAATCCTTTGCCTCTCTTAAAAATGTCTCTAAAGAAATTTTACACCAATTGCACTCCTGTATTGTATGTGCTCATTCAACCAATATTCATCTTGAGTCTATTCTGTCAGTCCCTTACGTTTGAAGAGGACCTCACCACATCATATGTCTATGTCTACCAGAAACCCACTACGTTTTACTTTATTCATGAATGGCTATGTTTTATGTGCTTTAATCCTTCCTAAAAAAAAATGTGTTTGGTTGAAAAAGCCCTTTCAGTGAATTTTTGGGGGGAAATGGCAATTGTTGGTGGAAAAAAATATGCAGCTGTATTAATTAACATAATTAATTAATATAAACTTGTTAATTAATACTACAGGTGGAACATATTGTTCACCAAAAAATGTTGTCTGAGTTTAATGGGGTGATCTAAAAGTAAGCTTTGTATTAAAGAGATAGCAGTAAAGAGACTGCCCTTGCCAGATACTGGGCAATAATCAAGATGATAAATATAAACATAATAATTTATAACATACTATTTATATATAAATACATAATAAGCAGTATCAATGCATTTATAGTATGATTTATAGTATAGTAGAGTATGAATAATATATAATACATTATATATATTTAATAATTTACATATAAATATAATAAAAATAGTTATTGCATAGAGTCCTTTCTGTGTGTATCTATGTGTCGGAACATAAGTCACTATACTTGTATTGGCTCATTTAATGCCTCACAACATCCTTAAGCTAGGTAGTATTATTACCTTCATTTTACAATTGAGGAAACTGAGTCACAGAGAAGTTACTTTCTAAGGTCACACAAAGAGTAAGTGGTGGAGCCAGAATACGAACTGGTGGTCTTGAATAATATATACTACTATATTAGGCTTCAGTTACTTTATCTGTAAAACAGACATAATACTACTTACCTTCTGGATATGTTATGTAGAAATAATTAGCTGGTGCATATAAAGCACATGCAATAATTCCTCAATTAATGAAAACTATTATTATAATCTTATTCATTGCAATGAAATATTTATTGTTTAATAAGATATCCCATTAATGGAACATATACAGTCAAATAAAAATCGACAGCTTTTGCAATAATAATAATTCACTGAGGCCAGGCACAGTGGCTCATGCTTATAATCCCAACACTTTGAGAGGCTGAGGCAGGAGGATCATTTGAGGCCAGGAGTTCAAGACCAGCCTGGTCAACATGGCAAAACCCCCATTTCTATAAAAAATTAAAAAATAAAAACTCAGCCATTCATGGTGGCACATGTCTGTAGTCCCAGCTACTCAGGAGGCTGAGATGGGAGGATTGCTTGAGCCCAAGGGTTCAAGGCTGCAATGAGCCATGACTTCACCACTGCACCTCAGCCCGAGTGACAGAGACCCTGTCTCAATAAAAATTAATAATAATAATTCACTAAACATTTATTATGTGTTGAGCATCATGTTAAGTGCATTACATCAGGGGTCCCCAACCCTTGGGCCGCGAGGTGGTACCCATCCATGGCTTGTTAGGAACTGGGCCACACAGCAGGAGGTGAGCAGTGGGCAAGTGAGCATTACTCCCTGATCTTCACCTCCTATCAGATCCGCAGCAACATTAGATTCTCATAGAAGCCTGAACCCTATTGTGAACTACAAATGTGAGAGATGTAGGCTGCGTACTTCTTATGAGAATCTAATGCCTCATGATCTGAGTGGAACAGTTTTATCTCTAAACCATCCCCCTCACCAATATCTGTGGAAAAATTGTCTTCCACGAAACTGGTCCCTGGTGCCAAAAAGGTTGGGGACCACTGCATTACATTGATTATCTCCTAACCCCCACAGCCCCACAGTAAGTAGGCTTCCGACAAGACCATTGAGACATAGACAGGTTAAGTTTCTTGCCTATAATTTCAATGTGGTAGAGCCAGAAATTAATTTGAACCCAAGCAGTTTAATGCCTACAGTGAATTTTATTTCTGTGACATTGTGTTTATGGAATACTTTGTTTTGGAATTCTTACCTTTGCATTTTGGTTTGTTACCTTGAGGAGCCTGCACATGAAATGAAAATATCACAAGCCATTTTTATTGCCATATGCTAAGTATCAGAACAATATACCATTATTTTAGAGCTGATCTTGATATATTCATGGTGTTTCCATAAATGCTCTGTCAGGTATTCAATAAGTACTAACTTGTGCTTATCAAATATTTATATATTTTTAATTAATTAATTATCTTATTTTTCCATAAGTTATTGGGGTACGGGTGGTATTTGGTTACATAAGTAAGTTCTTCAGTGGTGATATGTGAGATTTTGGTGTACTCATCACATGAGCAGTACACAGTGCACCATATTTGGAGTCTTTTATCCTTCACCCCCCTCCCACTCTTCCCCCCAAGTCCCCAAAGTCCATTGTATCATTCTTATGCCTTTGAGTCCTCATAGCTTAGCTCTCACAAATCAGTGAGAACATAATTTTTGGTTTTCCATTCCTGAGTTACTTCACTTAGAATAATAGTCTCCAGTCTCATCCAGGTCACTGCAAATACTGTTAATTCATTCCTTTTTACGGCTGAGTAGCATTCCTCATGTATATATATATATATATATATATATATATATATATATATATATAGCACAGTTTCTTTATCCACTCACTGATTGATGGGTATTTGGGTTGGTTCCACGATTTTGCAATTGTGAATTGTGCTGCTATAAACAATGTGTGCAAGTATCTTTTTCAAATAATGACTTCTTTTCCTCTGGGTAGATACCCAATAATAGGATTGCTGGATCAAATGGTAGCTCTACTTTTAGTTCTTAAGGAATCTCCACACTGTTTTCCATAGTGTCTGTACTAGTTTACATTACCATCAGCAGCGTAGAAGTGTTCCCTGATCACTGCATCCTCACCGACATCTACTGGTTTTTGGTTTTTTTCATTATGGCCATTCTTGCAGGAGTAAGGTGGTATCACATTGTGGTTTTGATTTGCATTTCCCTGATCATTAGTGATGTTGAGCATTTTTTCATATGTTTGTTGCCCATTTGTATATCTTCTTTTGAGAACTGTGTATTTATATCCGTAGCTCACTTTTGGATGGGATTGTTTTTTTCTTACTGATTTGAGTTCATTGTAGATTCTGGATATTAGTCTTTTGTCAGATGTATAGATTGTGAAAATTTTCTCCCATTCTGTGGGTTGTCTTTTTACTCTGCTGACTGTCCGTTTGTCGTGCAAAAGCTGTTTGGTTTAATTAGGTCCCAGCGATTTATCTTTGTTTTTATTGCATTTGCTTTTGGGTTTTTGGTCATGAAATCCTTGCCTGAGCCAATGTCCAGAAGGGTTCTTCCAATGTTATCTTGTAGAATTTTTAGTTTCAGGCCTTAGGTTTAAGACCTTAATCCATCTTGAGTTGATTTTTGTATAAGGTGAGAGATGAGGACCCAGTTTCATTCCTCTACAAGTGGCTAGCCAATTATCCCAGTACCATTTGTTGAACAGGGTGTCCTTTCCCCAACTTATGTTATTGTTTGCTTTGTCAAAGATCAGTTGGCTGTAGGTATTTGGGTTTATTTCTGGGTTCTCTATTCTGTTCCATTGGTCTATGTGCCTATTTTTATACCAGTATCATGCTGTTTTGGTTACTATGGCCTTATAGTATAGTTTGAAATCAGGTAGTGTGATGCTTCCAGATTTGTTCTTTTTGCTTAGTCTTGCTTTGGCAATGTAGGTTCTTTTGCAGTTCCATATGAATTTTAGAATTGTTTTTTCTAATTCTCTGAAGACCGTTGGTGGTATTTTGATGGGGATTGCATTGAATTTGTAGATTGCTTTGGGCAGTATGATCATTTTCACAATATTGATTCTACTCATCCTTGAGCATGGGATGTGTTTTCATTTGTTTATGTCATTTATGATTTTTTTCAGCAGTGTTTTGTAGTTTTCCTTGTAGAGGTCTTTGGCTCCTTGGTTAGGTATATTCCTAAGTATTTCATTTTTTTTTGCAGCTATTGTAAAAGGGGTTGAGTTCTTGATTTGATTCTCTGCTTGGTCGATGTTGGTGTATAGAAGAACTACTGATTTGCGTACATTAATCTTGTATCCGGAAACTTTGCTGAATTTTTTAATCAGTTCTAGGAGCTTTCTGGAGGAGTCTTTAGGGTTTTCAAGGTAAACGATCATATCGTCAGCAAACAGGAACAGTTTGACTTCCTCTTTACTGACTTCAGTGCCTTTTCTTTCTTTCTCTAGTCTGATTGCTCTGGCTAGGACCTCCAGTACTATGTTGAAGAGGAGTGGTGAGAGTGGGCATACTTGTCTTGCTCCAGTTTTCAGAGGGAATGCTTTCAACTTTTCCCCATTCAGTATTATGCTAGCTGTGGGTTTGTCATAGATGGCTTTTATTACATTGAGATATATCCCTTGTATGCCAATTTTTGCTGAGAGTTTTAATCATAAAGACATGCTGGATTTTGTCAAATGCTTCTTCTGCATCTATTGATGCATCTTTTTCTGCATCTATTGATCACATGATTTTTGTTTTTAATTCTGTTTATGTGGTGTATCACATTTATTGACTTGTGTATGTTAAACCATCCCTGCATCCCTGGTATAAAACCCACTTGATCATGGTGGATTATCTTTTTGACATGTTGTTGGATTTGGTTAGCTACTATTTTGTTAAGGATTTTAGCATCTGTGTTTATCAAGGATATCGGTCTGTAATTTTCTTTTTTGGTTATGTCCCTTGCTGGTTTTGGTATTAGGGTAATGCTGGCTTTGGTATTAGGTTATGTCCTTTGCTGGTTTTGGTAATGCTTTCTCTATATTGTGGAATAGTATCAAAAGGATTGGTATCAATTCTTCTTTGAATGTCTGGTAGAATTTTACTGTGAATCCACCTGGTCCTGGACTTTTTTGTGTTGGTAATTTTTAAATTACCATTTCAATCTCGCTGCTTGTTATTGGTCAGTTCAGGGTATCTAATTCTTCTTGATTTAAGCTAGGAAGGTTGTATTTTTCCAGGAATATATCCATCTCTTCTAGGTTTTCAGGTTTATGTGTGTAAAGGTGTTCATAGTAGCCTTGAATGATCTTTTGTATTTCAGTGATGTCAGTTGTAATATCTCCTGTTTTGTTTCTTAGTGAGGTTATTTGGATTTTCTCTCTTCTTTTCTTGGTTAATCTTGCGAATGGTCTATCAATTTTATTTTCAAAGAACCAGCTTTTTTGATTCATTTGTCTTTTGTATTTTTTTTGTTCCAATTTCATTTAGTTCTGCTCCGATCTTGTTTTTTTCCTTTCTTCTGCTGGGTTTGAGTTTGGTTTGTTCTTGTTTTTCTAGTTCCTTGAGGTGTGACCTTAGCATGTCAGTTTGTGCTCTTTTTATCTTTTTGATGTAGGCATTTAGGGCTATGAACTTTCCTCTTAGCACCGCCTTTGCTGTATCCGAGGTTGTGGTAGGTTGTGTCACTGTCATTCAGTTTGAATAATTTTTTAATTTCCATCTTGATTTAGTTTTTGATCCAAAGCTTATTCAGGAGCAGGTTATTTAATTTCTATGTATTTGCCTAGTTTTGAAGATTCCTTTTGGAGTTGATTTCCAGTTTTATTCCACTGTAGTCTAAGAGAGTGCTTGATATAATTTCAATTTTCTTAAATTTATTGAGGCTTGTTTTATGGCCTATCATATGGTCTATCTTGGAGAAAGTTCTATGTGCTGTTGAATAGAATGTGTATTCTGCAGTTGCTGGGTGATGTGTTTTGTATATATTTGTTAAGTCCATTTGTTCCAAGGAATAGTTTAAATCCATTGTTTCTTTGTTGACTTTCTATCTTGATAACCTGTCTAATGCTGTCAGTAGAATATTGTTGTCCCCCACTATTATTGTGTTGCTGTGTATCTCATTTCTTAGGTCTGTTAGTGATTGTTTTATAAATTTGGGAGCTCCAATGTTAGGTGCATATATGTTTAGGATTGTGATATTTTCCTGTTGCACAAGGCCTTTTACCATTATATAATGTCCCTCTTTGTCTCTTTTAACTGGTGTTGCTTTAAAGTTTGTTTTGTCTGATATAAGAATAGCTACCCTGCTCACTTTTTGTGTCCATTTGCATGAAATGCCTTTTTCCACCCCTTTAAGTTTATGTGAGTCCTTATGTGTTAGGTGAGTCTCCTGACAGCAGCAGATAGTTGGTTGGTGAGTTCTTATCCATTCTGCAGTTCTGTGTCTTTTAAGTGGAGCCTTTAGGCCATTTACATTCAATGTTAGTATTGAAATATGAGGTACCATTGCATTCATCATGCTCTTTGTTGCCTGTGTACTTTTGGTTTTTTTTGTTTGTTTTTGTTTTGGCTTTTTAACTTGTATTTTTGTTTTATAGGTCCCGTGTGGTTTATGCATTAAAGAGGTTCTGTTTTGATGTGTTTCCAGGATTTGTTTCAAGATTTAGAGCTCCTTTTTCTTGTAGTGGTGGCTTGGTAATGGCAAATTCTCTCAGCATTTGTTTGTTTGAAAAAGACTATGTCTTTTCTTCATATACGATGCTTAGTTTTGCTTGATACAAAATTCTTGTCTGATAATTGTTTCGTTTGAGGAGGCTGAAGATAGGGCCCCAATCCCTTCTAGCTTTTAGGGTTTCTGCTAAGAAATCAGCTGTTAATTTGATAGGTTTTCCTTTATAAGTTACCTGATGCTTCTGTCTCACAGCTCTGAAAATTCTTTCCTTTGTCTTAACTTTGGATAACCTGATGACAATGTGCCTAGGCGAAGTTTTTTTGTGATAAATTTCCCAGGTGTTCTTTGTACTTCTTGTGTTTGAATGTTTAGGTCTCTAGCAAGGCTGGGGAAGTTTTCCTCAATTATTCCTCTAAATATGTTTTCCAAGCTTTTATAATTCTCTTCTTCCTCAGGAACACCAATTATTGTTCGGTTTGGTCATTTAACATAATCCCAGACTTCTTGGAGGCTTTGCTCATATTTTCTTTTTCTTTTTTCATTGTCTTTGTTGGATTGGGTTAATTTGAGGACCTTGTCTTTCAGCTCTGAATTTCTTTCTTCTACCTGTTCAATTCTATTGCTGAGACTTTCCAGAACATTTCAGGTTTCTAAAAGTGTCTACAAAGTTTCCTGAATTTTTGTTTGTTTTTTCTTTTAGCTCTCTATTTCCTTGAATATTTCTCCCTTCACTCCTTGTATCATTTTTTGGATTTCCTTGCATTGGGCTTTGCCTTTCTCTGGTGCCTCCCTGATTAGCTTAATAACTAACCTCCTGAATTCTTTTTCAGATAAATCAGGGATTTCTTGGTTTGGATCCATTGCTGGTGAACTAGTGTGATTTTTTCAGGGTGTTAAAGAGCCTTGTTTTGTCATATTACCAGGGCTGATTTTTTGGTTCCTATTCATTTGGGTAGGCTCTGCAGAGGGAAGGTCTAGGGCTGAAAGCTCTTGTTCAGATTCTTTTGTCCCACAGGGTGTTCCCTTGATGTAATACTCTCCCGCTTTTCCTATGGATGTGGCTTCCTGTGAGCCAAACTGCAGTGATTGTTGTCTCTCTTCTGGGTTTAGCCACCCAGTAAGTCTACCCTGCTCCGGGTTCGTACTGGGGGTTGTCTGCACAGAGTCCTGTGATGTGAATTGTCTATGGGTCTCCCAGCCATGGATACCAGTGCCGGTTCTGGTGGAGGTGGCGAGGGAGTGCAATGGACTCCATGACAGTTCTTAGCTTTGATGGTTTAATGGTCTATTTTTGTGCTGGTTGGCATCCTGCCAGGAGGTGGTGCTTTCCAGAGAGCATCAGCTGTAGTAGTGTGGAGAGGGACCAGAGGTGGGCGGGGCCCTAGAACTCCCAGGATTATATGCCCTTTGTCTTCCACTACCAGGGTGGGTAGGAAAGGACCATCAGGTGTGGCAGAGCTAAGCATGTCTGAGCTCAGACTCTCCTTGGGTGGGTTTTGCTGCAGCTGCTGTCGGGGTTGGGGGTGAGATTCCCAGGTCACTGGAGTTATGCACCTAGGAGGATTGTGGCTGCCTCTGCTGAGTCATGTAGGTTGTCAGGGAAGTGGGGGAAAGCTGGCAGTCACAGCCTCATGCAGCTCCCATGCAAACCTAAGGGCCGGTCTCACTCCCACCAGGCCTCTGCCAACAGCCCCGAGTCTGTTTCCAGGTAGTGGGTGAGATGGGCTTGAGAACTTGTTCAAGGATACCCACCTCCGAGCTGTGAAAGAAAAGGGCTTGGGTCTTCCCCTACCTGAGGAGTCTGCACACCGGATGTGCACCCTCCCCCAAGCTCTGGTCGGGAGGCTTCTTGCCCAGTTCAAATTGTTACAAGGTTCAGCTAGAGATTTCCTTCTCCCTGTGGAGTTTTACCCCCTGCTCCTCTGGCCACCCTCCCAATGGAACCCTGTGGTGCCCGGCAGGAATGGGCTGCTTGGGCACCCAGCGAGCTCCCAGTGCCTTTCTGCTACTTCCTCTACCCCTGTATTTCGCTCAGCTCTCTAAATTAACTCAGCTGCAGGTAAGGTTAGAAACTTCTTCTGTTAGTTAGAATATGTCAGTTAGAAACTGAAACAGACTTTCAGTTTCTCCAGTGGGGGTGTGTTCAGGAGAGGAGGGTCTCCCTTTCCCACTGCCGCACTGGGGCACTCATAGTATTTGGGGTGTCTCCCAGGTCCCACAGGAGCAGTCGGCCTCCTTCAGAGGGTCTGTGAGTCCTCTCGGGATTGCTGGTTTGTTCTTGCAGTTGATCTGGAGCTAAAATTCACAGTGCAAGCCTCCACACACTGCTCTGTCCAGAGTTGCAATCTAGTCCTGCCTCCTGTCTGCCATGATGATCCAGTTTTTTTTTTTTTTTTTTAGACAGAGTCTCCCTCTGTCCCCCAGGCTGGAGTGTGCTGTGGCGTGATCTTGGCTCACTGAGGCCTCCACCTCCTGGGTTCATGCGATTCTCCTCTTTATATATTTTTTAAAGAAAGGAGAGGACACAGCAGAGGAAAAAGCACAAAAGCAGGGCTCTGGAGACCTTGATTCTAGTTCTTTTTCTCCCACGGACTCAGTGTGAAACCTTTGCAAGTAACATCATGTCTGTGGCTCAGTTTTGTAATGGACAAAATGAGAACAATGCAACAGCAGAAGCTCTCTATTAACTTCATAGGATTGGAATGAAATAATTGAAGAACAAGGAATATTACCAGGGATAAAAAGGGATTAAGGCAATGAGTTTTTGTTATGCACTTGCCCAGAGACATTGCTGGTTTTCACACTTTATTTAGCAAGAATTAGGGAACTACTAAGTATTCCTGAAAAATCAGAGATGTATTTAAGAGAGATTCAAAACTATTAATTGAGAAGGTCATGCAGACTAAATCATTATAAATGTCTATTCTTACAAAAGTTGTAAAGACTTTCCACTGGGTAAAAACCCATATTCAACTTATGTGGTGCTTACTAGAGATACATAAAACAAAATGATACAAAAAGGTCAGTGTGGAAACTTATATGACCACATACAAATTAAAAATAAAGCAAGGTTTATGGTATTGATATCAGGTAGAAGTCAAATTTAAAACAAAAAGCACTTAGGATGCAAAGATTTTATACCATAATGAGGAACAGGGCAACTTGGGCACAGAATCCCACTACTGCTTACTATGTTGGCTTCTTTCCCATATTTGTTCATCTATAAAATGGGAATATTACTAGTGCCTGCCTCAGAGGGTGGTTGTGGGGATGAAAAAGACAGTGCCAGAACATAGTGCATGCTCAGCATTTAGCTATTACTGTTGCTGCCTTAAAATTGATGAAAATCAAAAACTGTAGCAAGGAAAATGGATAGAAATGTAATAGTCACAGGAGTTTTTCACTTACTTTCACCAGTTTTTACAAGATCATCTAGCTATAAAAATGTTAAAAAAAAAAGGAATAGAGTGGTTATTTCAATCAGAATTACCTGTACCCTTTTAAAAATAAATGTGATACAAGGATTTATACTAAATCTAATGAGTTTGGTCATAGGGCATGAAGCAAAGGCAGGTTTATTTATTTTTTTAACTTAACTTCAGAAGTTTCTCTACTGTATACTGTTGCTGAAGATCCACGGCTAAAAATGTTATAATATCTTTGATAAGGTTGATTTGGCCAAAACTTACTGAACCTTCCAAGTAGAAATTGTGTATGTTGTTTTCTAGTATCCATGGATATTTTCTAATATCCAAATTTCTACTCAAAGTTTATTTTTCTTCCCTTGACTATTCTTTCTAGAGGTTTCTCTGCCTTTATTGCCTGGATTGAATTTTAAGTTTAATATGTTTTATTTCCAAATTTTAAATTTAATTCCAAGTTTTTAAGAATTATCCTCATTAATTCCTTTCTCCTTTCCTCAGCTTTATTTTCTAACTTCTTTTTGAAGTTATATTTATTTCTATTCTTCCATGCCTAATAATAAGTGGAGAAAAATAAAAGGGAGTGTGTCCACCATATCTAACCACGTAGCTAAATATCCACATATAATATATATGTATATATTATATGTAAGTCTATGTTAATATATTTTAGAGTCTTCTCACATCATTGGATTAACTTTCTGAAAAAAATAAAATGAGATTCCTATTGAAGTAACATAATACTTTAAATATTTAAAAGTAAAATAAAGAACTATAAAATTATTTAAAATTGTGTTACCTTTCTATATAATCTTGGGGTGAAGTATTTTTTAATTGATCACAAAAAAGCTATAAAGGAAATTTCCTTATTTATCAATATAAACATTAAAATCCTTCTGCATATTAAAACTCATCTCAAACATCAAACTGGGAATATATATATACTATATGATCAACAGATGGCTTGTTTCCTTAACATATACAAAGATCTTAGAAGTCAGTAAGGAACAGAGCATGCTCCAGCAGAAAAAGGGGCAGAAATCACAAATAGGTTTCAGGAGGTGGAAAATAAATGACCATTAAACTTAGGAGAAAATGGTCAACTTCGATTGTAAATTGAGGAAAAAATGTAAATTATAGGAATATATTCATATTTTTACCCATTAAATTGGCAAAGATTAACAAAAAAGAATCTAATATTTGATATAAATCTAATAATTTAGATTTAAAATATTTGTATAATTTAAAATATACAAATCTGATATTTGCATAATCTGTTAGTTGGAGTAAAATTTACAAGTTCTTACTGTGTAAAGTTTTCAAATTTGTAAATTTTTAGTATGTTTTAAAAACCTTAAAAATAAGCATAATCTTAAACAAGTTTCACTTAAAAAAGTTTGCCCATAGAAATAATTAAGGATGTGGTCAATAGTTAGCTGGATGAAATTTTACTGTAAAATTCTCTGTAATAAAATGTTGGTGCTCAAGAAACTGTTAATAAGATGGTGACTAAACATAGAAATCTGTAAAATAAATGATATAGTCCACTAGTCATATCCTTTAGTCATAAAAATGATGTTGTAGATGAATGTTTATTGAAAAAGAAAACATGTTCTATTGACTTAAAAAGAATGTTACAAAACAATATATATTTTGCTATCAAATTTTTGTAAAAACAACCACCATTGACTATTAGGGATTTGTCATTTTAAATTTTGCTTCTTATTATCTAACTTATCTACAATAAACATATGTCACATTTGGAATTAGGAAAAAGGAAATCCCAAATAAGATATTTTAAATTTCCAAATCCTCTCATTCTCTGCCAACAATCACCTGACTAACATGGAGGAATAAGTATACAGGAAGGCTGGCTTTATGAATAGGTAGGAAAAAGAAAACAGAAAAAAAGTTGTAGCGTTTATATAGATATTAATTACTCTTTGAGGAGTGTCAAAGAATAGGCAAAATACTTCAATTTTACCAGGACATTTGAATACCTATTGGGTTAAACCCTTCAGCACCCACCCTATCACCCAAGCCACAATGACACCTTGCTTCTATTGCAAAAGTTTCCCATCTGGTTCCAACGTGTCTTCCTGCTGTTTTTACTCTACTGCAGACTCTTTTAAAACCAGATAGCAATGCTTCCTGTCTCACTCAGATCAATAGCTATATTCTCATAATAACCTCCAAGGACTTAGGTAATCTGGTTACCCAACAATCTCTCTGACCCTATCATCAGCCAACTGTTGCCTAGCTCACTCTGCTCCAGACACACCAGACTCCTTGCTGTTCTTCAAACACATCAAGTGTCCTCCCCCTTCAGTGCCATCGCTCTTGCTTTCATATGTGCCTCATACACCCTTTCTCCAAATATTTACATGGCTTACCCCATCACTTCTGTTGTCAGTCTGTTCAAATGTCGCCTTCTCAGTGAGATTTTACACAGCCACTGTTTACAAAATGGTACATCCAACGTTCTTTTCCCCTTGCTTTGCTTTCTTGCTCTCTACATAGCTCTTATGACTAAGGACACATTCACTATATGCTTATTTGTTTATTGCTTATTCTGTGTCTCCTGGACACAAGGATACAAACACTCTGTGGTCACAGATTTATTTTGTTCACTGCTGAATCCCTAGCCTCTTTAATGGTGCTAGGACCATAATAGATGCTCAGTAAGTATTTATTGACCAAATGAATGGGGCATGGGTTTGAGATTGGCAATGTTTTAATTACGTAAATCAATATTTAGGTCATAATCAGTTTTGACTGTTAGTAATCTATGCTTAAGGTAGTGGCAAGGTATCCCTCTGATGGGATGGGGGGGTGTCAATTTATAAGGAAAGATGAAGGGCAAGAGAATGAAATCAGGCTTTTTGTACATCAGAGGCCCCTTTCTAAAGCATCAGGGTAATATAATTCACTCATGACTTTATGAAAATCTGCTTGTTATTGTGCTTGCTGGGGCACTACCAGGAATTGTGCTTGCTGGAGATACAAAGATGTGTAGTATTTAGTACCAGCCCTTAAGAGATCTATTCAATAGAGGTAATTCTAGGTTTTCCATGTCATTCCCTCATTCCTCTTCTCCTTGCTATCAACAAAATGTGTAACTGTGCTGAAGAAAGGAATGTGATTAACATCAGGCATAAACACAGTTACATTGACCCACAAAGGGACTAAGGGACTAGAAATCTACAAGACAGATGCCAAGAATGTTCTTGCAGTGCGGACTTTGGCCCCTCTTTCCAGAAGTGTTGCTATGGTATTCTCATTCTAAACTCAAAGTGCGGAAAAGCCACTGCTCTTGAAAGTTACCTGGTTAATAGTTCAAACCATTTTCTTTCTCATCCTCATACTTCACAAAAGTAAGGAGCAAATGTGTTGGGGTTTTGCAGGACAAGATATGAAAGCCAGCTAACCCTGTCCCAATAGGTCACTATTTCCTTACATTCACTCGTTGATGTAGTTCAGCCTTTGTTTCCTCATCATCCCACAGGTCATCAGGAAGGGAGTTGAAATCAGCCTGCCATTGAGCTACAAAATCTTGCTTGTGATCTGGACGCTTTAGAAACTCCTGGAAACTTGTTCTGTAGACATTAATAGAATGAGATAAATTTTATATGTCATGCCTCTAAACTGTAAAATTCTGACTTTGGAAACATTACTTACCTAATCTCATATAAGTAAGCAAGCACAGTATGCTGATCTTCCCTCAGATGCCTGAGTACTGTTTTGATGGTGTTTATATAGGAATTTTCTATTAGTTCCCAGTAAGGTACTAAAAACGAAGGCATTTCCTGTTAAATGGTAAAGTGTAGAAATTGTTACTTCAAAATGAAAGTTCTTCTGAATAATAGCGTCAAAAGAACAGTCCCAAGCAAAAAGGTCAAGATGCAACTGCAACTACATAAAGCATTCCCTGTGAGACTTCTTGCTCCTCTTCTCTCACACGCCCCCAACTCCAGCAAATTCATATTCCAAATAATCCTCCATGTCTCAGCCCAGATATTATTTATTCCAGAAATTGGTGGGGGGGGCGGTCGTGGTGGTGGCTCATGCCTGTAATCCCAGCACTTTGGGAGGCCAAGGTGGGCAGATCACCTAAGGTCAGGAGTTCTAGACCAGCCTAGCCAACATCAAGAAAGCCTGTCTCTACTAAAAATACAAAAAATTAGCCAGGTGTGGTGGCATGTGCCAATCCCAGCTACTTGGGAGGCAGAGGCAGGAGAATTGCAGTGAGCCAAGATCATGCTGTTGCACTCCAGCCTGGGCAACAACAGCAAAATTCCATCTAAAAAAAATAACTATTTATTCCAGAAATCCTACCCAGATACAACAAGTCTGCAAGGTCACCCACTGAGGTTCTGAGGTTCTCCCTTAGCATCCTGTACTTTTCCCATCATAACACTGATGACGTTAATTGTAACATCATCATTTACTTGTCTACACTCATCTCTAGAATGGCAGTCCCATAAACACAGAAACTGTCTTGTTTACCATTGTAAGAAGACTTCAAAAAGTTTATGAAAAATGCATATTATGAAAAAACTATGCATGAATTTTGAAATTCAAAATTCAAAATTTCAAAATTAATGCATAGTTTTTATAACATGTTTGAACACATCTGAAGACAATGTAGTTTTAGACACTGAGAAAGACGAGGTATCAGTTTGAAAAGAGCACCTATCTGAGCAACATGAATTCTGCAAAAATTGAAACAAGAACAAACATCAAATTGCTGGTAAAGCTTGGGAGGAAGAATGGTGAAATCACTGATGCTTTACAAAAAGTTTATGGGCACAGTGTTCCAAAGAAATTAGCAGTTTACTAACTGATCTTAAGAAGAGACGAGATAATGTTGAAGATGAAGCCTGCAGCAGTAGACCAATCCATATCCATTTTCAAAGAAAAAATTAACTTTTTGTGCCCTCACTGAAGAGGACCAATGATTAACAGCAGAACAATAGCCAACCCCACAGACATCTCAATTGGTTCAGCTTGCACAACTCTGACTAAAAATTAAAGTTGAGCAAACTTTCCACTAGATGGATGTCAAAACCATTGTGCCCAGATTAGCGGCAGACAAGAGCAAAGCTTTCAATAGAAATTGTTAACAAGTTTGTCAAAACTTGTTAACAATTTCTATTGAAAGCTTTGCTCTTGTCTGCCACTAACAATGATCTTTGACAAACCTGACAAAAACAAGCAATGCGGAAAGGATTCCCTATTTAATAAATGGTGCTGGGAAAACTGGCTAGCCATATGTAGAAAGCTGAAACTGGATCCCTTCCTTACACCTTATACAAAAATTAATTCAAGATGGATTAAAGACTTGAATGTTAGACCTAAAACCATAAAAACCCTAGAAGAAAACCTAGGCAACACCATTCAGGACATAGGCATGGGCAAGGACTTCATGTCTAAAACACCAAAAGCAATGGCAACAAAAGCCAAAATTGACAATTGGGATCTAATTAAACTAAAGAGCTTCTGCATAGCAAAAGAAACTACCATCAGAGTGAAGAGGCAACCTACAGAAGGGGAGAAAATTTTTGCAATCCACTCATCTGACAAAGGGCTAATGTCCAGAATCTACAAAGAACTCAAACAAATTTACAAGAAGGAAACAAACAACCCCATCAAAAAGTGGGTGAAGGATATGAACAGACACTTCTTAAAAGAAGACATTTATGCAGCCAAAAGACACATGAAAAAATGCTCATCATCACTGGCCATCAGAGAAATGCAAATCAAAACCACAATGAGATACCATCTCACACCAGTTAGAATGGCGATCATTAAAAAGTCAGGAAACAACAGGTGCTGGAGAGGATGTGGAGAAATAAGAACACTTTTATACTGTTGGTGGGACTGTAAACTAGTTCAACCATTGTGGAAGTCAGTGTGGCGATTCTTCAGGGATCTAGATCTGGAAATACCATTTGACCCATTACCATCCCATTACTGGGTATATACCCAAAGGAGTATAAATCATGCTGCTATAAAGACACATGCACACGTATGTTTATTGTGGCACTATTCACAATAGCAAAGACTTGGAACCAACCCAAATGTCCAACAATGATAGACTGGATTAAGAAAATGTTGCACATATACACCATGGAATACTATGCAGACATAAAAAATGATGAGTTCATGTCCTTTGTAGGGATATGGATGAAGCTGGAAACCATCATTCTCAGCAAACTATCGCAAGGACAAAAAACCAAACACTGCATATTCTCACTCATAGGTGGGAATTGAACAATGAGAACACTTGGACACAGGAAGGGGAACATTACATCCCGGGGCCTGTTGTGGGGTCGGGGGAGGGAGGAGGGATAGCATTAGGAGATATACCTAATGTAAATGATGAGTTAATGGGTGCAGCACACCAACATGGCACATGTATACATATGTAACAAACCTGCACGTTGTGCACATGTACCCTAAAACTTAAAGTATAATAAAAAAATCATAAGAGAGACAAGGTGAAAGAAGAGAGAACAGTGGTGAGTAATGACATTTAATATATGTAAGTTTAATAAATGAGGATATGACAAAAAAAGAAATTGTTAACAAGTGAGATCAAGATTCTAAAGCATTTCTTCAAAGAATTTGTAATAGGAGATGACATGTGGCTTTATCAGTATGATCCTGAAGACAAAGCACAATCAAAGGAATGGCTACCAAGAGATGGAAGTGGTCCAACCAAAGTAAAAGCAAACTGGGTCAAGAGGAAAGGTCATGGCAACAGTTTTTTTTTTTTTTGGATGCTCCAGGCATTTTGTGAAGTTTCTGAGGGGCCAAAGAGAAATAACATCTGCTTATTATGAGAGTATTTTGAGAAAGTTTGCTAAAGCTTTAGCAGAAAAACAACTGAGAACCTTCACCAAAGAGTTCTTCTCCACCAAAACAATTTTCCTGCTCATTCCCCTCATCAAACAAGACCAATTTTGTAAAACTGTTGATGGGAAATCATTAGGCATCCATGATATGGTTTGGCTCTGTGTCTCCACCCAAATCTCATCTCAAATTATAATCCCCATAATCTCCATGTGTCAAGGGAAGGACCTGGTAGGAGGTGACTGGAGCATAAGGTGGGGTTTCTTTCCCCATGCTGTTCTCATGATAGTGAGTTAGTTCTCATGCAACATGATGGTTTTATAAGTGTTTGACATTTCCTCTTTCACACACACACACAGACACACACACACACACACTCTGTCACTTGCCTCCATGTAGTTAATATGTGCCTGCTTTCCCCTCTGCCATGATTGTAAGTTTCCCAAGGCCTCCCCAGCCATGTGTAACTGTGTGAGTCAATTAAACCTCTTTCTTTTATAAATGACTCAGTCTTGGGTATTTCTTTATAGCACTGTGAAAACAAACTAATACAATCCACCTTATATTTCTGATTTGGCTCCATCTTTCTTCTTTTTCTTAATCTTAAAATATCTGTAAATGGTATCCATTTTTATTTAATAAATAATGTAAAAAAGACCACATTGACTTGGTTCAACTCTCGGGACCCTCATTTCCTTAAGGATGGACCACATTGTTGGTATTATCTCCTACAAAGGTGTCTTAAACTTGAAGCTTACGTTGAGAAATAAGGCTTATTTTTAAATTTTATCTTTTAATTCAATTTTTCCACAAGCCTTTTGAAGTCCTCTCATGCCATCTTTTCTTTAATTACCATAGTGTTTGGGACATAGTAGGCCCTGAAGGAATAGCTACTGAATGAATAAATTGAATCATCACAGGTGACACATTTTGTCTCAGTTAGGAAACTGTCTAGCATGAAGAACACCTAGTGTTCATATCAGTGTGATGATGAGTTATTTCTCCGATTACATTTAGAAGGTTCTTTCATTGCTGTGTGCATCATGAAAATCAGAAAGCTTCTTTTATATTTTCTTTAATAATGCAAATAAACAATTGAAACCAAGAAATAATCTAAATGAATAAAGCTGAGGATCCATATTATATTTAGTATATTCTTGCTGTACTCATTATTCCCTTATTGGCTGTGCATTTATTCACTCAGGAAATTACACATGGAGACCTTAGAGGTCATCTGGGCTAATTTCCTCTCCAATCAAGAAATGCCAAATGCTACAGATATATTATCTAATCTCCCTGTGGACCTCATGTATGTATCAAGCACAGAATTTCAAGGCAGCCTCCTTCAGTGTTGCACAACTCATGTTACTGGAAAACTTTTTCTTCTGTTGAGCAGAAATTTGTCTTTCTGTAATTTCCACTTAGTCCTAGCTATTCTCTTTGGAGAAGGACAGACTACATTCACACTATCTTTCTTATGGCAGCCTATCAGATATTTGAAGACTGGTAACATTAGTGAGGAGAGAGTAAGACTGGGATTCAGGATACATGAGATCTGATCCAAGTCATTCTATCATTACTTATGTGTCTTACTTTGTCCAAACCAATGAGTAAATCAACCAAAAATTATTCACTAAGTGGTCACCCTATGTAGGTAGGTACTTTTCTAGGTACTAGAAATTTTGTGGTGAATAAGGCAGAGTTGCTGGCTTTAGGAGCTTATATTCATATAGAAGATAGGAAACAGTGAAGAAGTAATAAGTAATTAGGAAAATCAGTAAGCAGGTAAGTACTAAAGACCTAGGCAACTTAATTAGCCAATAAAAAAGCAATTCATGGCCGGGCGTGGTGTCTCATGCCTATAATCCCAGCACTTTGGGAGGCCAAGGTGGGTGGATCTTGAGGTCAGGAAGTTGAGACCATCCTGGCCAACATGGTGAAACCCCATCTGTATTAAAAATATAAAAATTAGCCAGGCGTGGTGGCATGCACCTGTAGTCTCAGCTACTTGGGAGGCTGAGGCAGGAGAATCGCTTGAACCCGGGAGGCGGAGGTTGCAGTGAGCTGAGATTGCACCAGTGTACTCCAGCCTGGTGACAGAGTGAGACTCTGTCTGAAAAAAAAAAAAAAAAAAGAAAAGAAAGCAATTCACATACTAAGTGTTGTGAAGTGACAGAGGTGCTGCTTTGTTTAGCATGGTCAGGAAAGGCCTCTTCATTAAGCAGCATTGCAGTTGGCATTGAGAAGAAGGAAGATTTAGGGCAAGCTTGTCCAATCCATGGCCTGTGGGTCACAGGCAGCCCATGACAGCTTTGAATGTGGCCCAATATAAATTCGTAAACTTCCTTAAAACATTATGAGATGTTTTTGTGATTTTCTTTTTTTCAGCTCATTAGCTACCATTGGTGTTAGTGTATTTTATGAGTGGCCCAAGAGAATTATTCTTCCCTTATGGCCCAGGGAAGCCAAAAGATTGGACACCACTGATTCAGGGGAAGAGCACTCTGAGCAGAAGGAACAGCAGATGCAAAGGCACTGTGGTGGGAATGTTCTTGGCATATGTAAAGGAGAGAATGCAGGCTAGTGTTTGCAGGGCTTGGTGAAACAAAGTAGGACTGGAGAAAGATGACATCTGAGAAGTGGGTAAGACCCAGTTTCTGAACCATTCCCAGATTCTATCCCTTCCTCCCTCTTTCCCTATGTCATTGCCTTCCTTCAAGCCTTTATTAGTTCTTGTCTAGAGCAGTACAGGGGCCTCCAAACAGGTCTCTGTGATTCCTTTCAATATCCTTGAATTACCTTCTATTCTTAAAACAATGAACACTTATTTAGAACCTACTTTGTGCCAGATTCTGTTTAAAGGGCTTTATGTGGACTAACTCATTAAATTCCTACAACAACTTAAAAGATATGTTTCTATTACTCTTACTATTTAAAGATGAGGCAATTGAAGCAACAGAGGTTAAACAGCTTGTACAAGGTCATGTAGCTGCTGAGTGACATAGCTGGGATTTGAACATAGACCAGTCACAATCCACTTTTTTTTTTTTTTAACAATTCACTGTACTGTCTCTCTGAGTTATTGTAGTGAAAATTATTCCAACATGTTACTTTCTTGCTGAAAAACATTCCGTGGTTCCCACTACCATGCAGATGAAGTCCAAACACTTCAGCACAGATTTTAAGATCCTTCTAAATCTGGCACCTGCCTTCCTGTGAACTGCCTCCTAAAGCTGTGTCCTTAAACCTTCTGCTCCTGATGCACTGAGACAATCTCTCAGACTGGGATTCTCTCTTCCTATAATATTCCCTACCCAATGAACTCATACTTTAAAAGGTAATTTGCAGTGAGGGCCTTTTTTGATATTCTAAATAAAATGTATTATTCCCTCCTCTAAGTTGTTATGACAGTTTATAGTCTTATTATAGAGGAAACTACAAAACTGTGTTGTAATCCCAACACTTTGGGAGGCCAAGGCGGGCGGATCACGAGGTGAGGAGATCGAGACCATCCTGGCTAACACGGTAAAACCCCATCTCTACTAAAAATACAAAAAACTAGTCGGGCGTGGTGGCGGGCGCCTGTAGTCCCGGCTACTCAGGAGGCTGAGGCAGGAGAATGGCATGAACCTGGGAGGCGGTGCTTGCAGTGAGCCGAGATTATGCCACTGCACTCCAGCCTGGGTGACAGAGCGAGACTCCATCTCAAAAAAACAAAAAACAAAAAACAAAAAAACCCTGTGTTGTAATTGGTTGCTTACAGAAATTCCATTTGTCAGGGGGGATATGTTCCCAGACCCACAGGGGATGCCTGAAACTGAAGATAGTACTAAACCCTACATGTACAATGTTTTTTCCTATGCATACATTCCTATGATATAATTTAATTCATAATCAGGCACAGTAAAATATTAACTAATAATAAAATAGAACAATTATAACAATATACTGTAAAAAAAGTTATGTGATTGTAGGCTCTTTCTCTCTTTCTCTTACTCAAAATACCTCATTGTACTGTACTGTGGGTAATTGAAATCATAAAGTGAAACTGCAAATAAGGGGCAACTATTGTTTATGCCTCTGTCTCCAAGTAGACTGTGTCCTTGGACATGGCAATTGCAGCTTGCTTGCTTTTATGTTCCCAGAACTGAGTACAGCATTTGCACATAATGGGTGCTCAATAAATGTTAATGTGGATATAACCAGGCTCATTTGAACGCAGTTTTATCATCATATTAAATTTTTTGGAGACTGTATGGCTCCAAATAGTTCTAAAAGCCTAAGATCTTATGTCTAACCATACCTCAAGGGTTCATGTATCTAAATTAAACATTTACAGTTCTTTTAATGCCCCTCTAACATTATTTCAACACCCTTTCCTGACCTATTTCTCTCTCTGGTTTCTAGTTTGTCATAATCTCTCTTAAAGAAAGTGACATCCATAGTGGTGCTAAAGACCATTTTTAAAAAGCACACCACTAAACCTCCCTCCTGGCCAACTTCAATCCATTAATCAACACTGTGTGCATGAAGAGTTGCCTCCTAAGAATGGGTCGAACTGAATTAATATCCTGCTCACAGCCCTCATTTCTCTACAATGATTTCGTGAAGAAATTGTCAAATACTATTTTGAACTCAAGAGATACTACGTCTATGGTACTCCCTGATCCCCATATCCAGCCTTGCTCTCAAGGCTAGAGCAGGAATGGGTCAGCTCAACAAGACTTATTCTTGCTGTGCAGGCTCCAAATGATCATCTTTATAAGTGCTCAAAAGTAATGCGTTTAATAATTTGTTCTTAAATTACAACAATAATTAATGTATAAATTATTGGTCTGTATGTTACTAAGTCCCACTGCCTTTTCTTAAGTATTTAGGCATTTGCCTGCATCTAGTTTTCTGGAATCCCCTGTACCCTCTGTGATTTCTGTGAGTCATGGATAATGTAATATCTGTAGGTTCTTCCAGCCCCTGAGATGTAATTTTTCTGGGTCTTGGAACTTGAACTTACAGATGTAATGAGGTGCTCAGAGCTGTACTTTGCAATTAAATAGTTTTCCCTTTGTTAGAGAACACAAAATCATAGTAGGAATTCAGTAGCCAAGGCAGTATTCTCTGAAGTTTCAGAGACCCTCACTTTACACAGGCATCATCCAAGTTCCTGAGAGGAGCCTAGTAATTTGCTCACACAAGCAACAGATTCATCTTCAAGTACCACTGGTCAGGTCTTCTGTCTTTTTCCAATTTGACTTCCTCTCTGTCACATTTCCTTCCATAATGAGTTATGAAGCTAAAAGAAAATGTTCTAACTATCAATACTAAAAAATCCAAAGAAGCTTTTGCTAGAGGGAAGCCTCAATTATCTTTCTGTTCTCTCTATAGGAAAATGAGCTTACAAAATCATTGTCATATGTAAAGACCTGCAAAGATAAAGAATAACAGACGGGTACTGGGCACCTAAAAAGTGTTTGTGTGTTTGTCTGTCTCTTCCAGTTATAAAAATATTTCTTTACTGAATACAAATCAGTTCTAAATAAATATTGACTTCATGACTGATTCTGTATTTGCAATTTTGTGCTTTTTTTCTTAAAGAGGGTCCACCAAGTCTTTAGGACTCACAAAACCTTATTACTACCGTTGATTTATTTGACTTCATTTCTTTTCTCATTTAAGATGATTTCAGGTTACCCAAGCTGGGTTTCCATTTTCAGTCTTCTATTACCTTCTTAGACAATGTAACTACAAATCTTTTCATTTTTGGCATTTTGGCAGAGACATCTACACATACCCTTGACTGTATTCTTTCAATGTTCGAGTGCCTACGATGGGCTAGACACTCACTAAATTCCTATCCTTTCATAATTTTCTCTAATTTTTTGAGTATCCCCCGCCCACTGCTCCTCTCCCCTGTAAAATGCCCTGGGATCACATTAGTTTATTTGGTACATAATTGGGATTTTAAGGGCAAATTTTCTTCTGATTTGAGCCCATCCATTTCTCTTAGAGCCTTATTCCTGTTTAGAGGCCAATTATGATTTCACTATAGGTTTGAAATATGCTTTCCTGATAACTAAGGCACATGTTTCTTATGTTCTGCCAGATCCTTCCTTTACTATTACACCTCCTTTATTAGTACTTTCTCCTAAATTATTGATCATTTCCATTTACCTAACTGTCCATGTTTGTTGGTCAGTACTAAATTCGAAGCAGAAGTCCTCCATAGCCCCCTCTATATTTTGAACGTTGAAATTGTCAGCAAGGCCAGTAGAGAATTGATCAAAAGCTATGCTTTAATCTGAGTTATACTTTTGGCCGTAGAGTCCTATGTCTGTCAGCCTCCTGAAGGAGGACAGGTTTCCAAACTCAGCACACATGGCCCTGTGGCCCCTGGGCCCAGTTTCAGGAGGAGTGCTGCTGCAGGTTGGTTGAATGTGAGTGAGGGCACTACATGGGCCACATGGCCCGAGGCATGGCTGCCTTTTTTCGTGGAGTCCTGGTCTTGGGAGGCTGTTCTTGTGACTCTACAGGCTGGCAGCAAAGACCTCTCACTCTAACTGCCTTCTGAGTTCTCTCTGCACCTTCCCTTGTGGCTGGCAAAAGGAAGAGATCCCAGGATCTCCTCACATTTGGCTGCTACCTGAATGCTATATGGAAGCAGCCTCTTTTTTCAATCTCTCTCCCATCATTTGTCTGTTGAAGTAAAGTTTACCTGGGGCCCTTAGAAGGTCTGGAAACAGCGTTACCAGATAAAGTACAGGATTCTCAGTTAAATTTGTTTAACTGAAATCCAAGTTGAACTGGGCATCTGTCTTCCCCTTCCTTGGCAGGTGTATTAGTCCGTTTTCATGCAGCTGATAAAGGCATACTTGAGACTGGGAAGAAAAAGGTTTAATTGGACTTACAGTTCCGCATGGCTGGGGAGGCCTCAGAATCATGGTGTGAGGTGAAAGACACTTCTTACATGGCAGCGGCAAGAGAAAATGAGGAAGAAGCAAAAGCGGAAACCCCTGTTAAGCCCATCAGATCTCGTGAGACTTGTTCACTATCACGAGAACAGCATGGTAAAGACTGGCCCCTATGATTCAATTATCTCCCCTGAGTCTCTCCCACAACACGTGGGAATTCTGGGAGACACAATTCAAGTTGAGATTTGGGTAGGGACACAGCAAAACCATATCAGCAGGTAAACTCGGCACTTCACATGTGGGGAGTCCAGAGTGGAAACGAACTAGACTGGGCATGTTTTGCTGTAGCAAAAGGTGTTTGCTACCTGGCCTTACATAGGAAATGAGAGGTCTGTGCTGCACATCTTCCATGTACCTCCACACCAGTTTCCTTCATCTTGCTTAGTGCCTGGGGAGGCTAATGTAGGTAAGTACTTCAGGAAACTCCCTCGCCCTCCATCTTCTTGGCCAGAGTATTTTTCTGCTCCTGTTTGCAGGGTCGCACTGCATCCCTCTGGGGAAGGCCACAGCTCTTGTCAGATGGCCCTCTAAGTGCAGAAGTTCTCTTGAGGCCCAAGGATCTACTTCCTTTCTGCACCTCCTCAGCCTAGGGGCCATAGTGACCCCCAGCTGTCCCTTGTTGGAGGGGAGGGAATAATCTAATCCTTGTAGGTTGCCATACTTATTGCCTTCACATGTGTAAATAGTCTTTTATTCTACTCTCCTCAAATTATCATGTTTTCTATAGAATCCTGAATGCTGGAAGATCTACATGGAGCTGGTGCCATATTTCAATGTTAATTTTGTTTTTAAAAAAGTCCTGTTTTTCATTTCTCTCTTGTCCTCTATAGATTTATTTCTTACAAGGGCTTCAAGTTTTGGAGTTAAGGAATGAATTTAGGTGTTTTTGCCCCACACTCCCCATCACTTACCATATTGTATCATTTTAATTTTATCTCATTCTTAACACCCACTTCTATATCTTGCTTCTATGGTAAGTTTTTGAACCTACATATATATTAATATTAATATATATATTAAAGTAGCTTCCGTTTGGCTGAGTGAGGTCAATTACATACCTCCATAATTATATCACTTAATGTTCTCAATTTTAAATATTTTCTGTTCTAATTTCACTCTCAATGCTAATTAATCAATTAGAAACCTATCAAGAATCTGTTACATACTCTGTACTGTGTTTGTGTTGAATACATTGAATTATTCCATGTTCCTACCCTCGCCAAAGAGTTTATAATTTAATTGGGAGAGAAGACATATCCCTAGGAAAGCTCAATAATAACAGCAACACCACAATTGTTGCATTTCATAATTGGGTCTCAAATGCCTGGCACAGGTGGTTGCCACTGAGTTTCATCAGAGTAAGAGATCATTGGGGACTGGAATGAGGGAGAAGGAGACCTTGTCTTTTAAAAAGCTCTTTGCTGTTTAAAAAGTTTCAAAGGAAGGACCATTCTGTGGACTTTCTGAGAATTCATCTGTCAAGCCAACTAAAAATAGTAGATGGCAACTGGGCCTTGCGAGTTGAGCTAGGCGGAGCTTCCAGCGCTCCTCTGGGACATCTCCTTGCCTTACACCAGCATACCCATTAACGTTCCCAGGTCAGATAGCTGTCTGTTCTTTCATGGGTTTAGTTAGCTTCAAAAATATTCTTCTACTTCTAAAAAGTCAAAGGTTAAACTTCACTTAAAAGCATTGTGATGGGGATATTAAAACATGAATAGAAGGCTAGAAATTTGCTGGAGATGTGTTCTGGGGAAGTCATTCTTCCAGGAATCTGCATCTCTGTGTGTTCTTGAGAAGAAAATTGTTCCTCACAGAACCCATTTGTTCCCCCCATTTTAGCACTCAATAGCAGTTCAAAGCATGACTCAGAAACTCAAGTAGGAGAAAGGATGAGATATGGGTCATTGAGTAGTCTCTAAAAAAAAAATCTCAGATGGATAGATATATATTACCTGCTGTAAAAGGCCTTCAGGATGTTGCAAATGACAGTGTGAATCTTACTATATGCAGGAGAAAGAATGAGTTCTGCCAGCTTGATTCTAAATGGCCATACCTCAGGAACTGGTTCATTCACATAGACCCATTCTTCTGATCCTGGCTTAGGTGGCTGTGGCACTGTTGCAACAGGTGATGTATCTGTAGAGTCAGCAGGTGATTTCTTTACTGGTACTTTTCCTCCTGATGATTTTCCTTTAGGAGAACCTTAAACATGCATATCAAATTATTCCAATACAAGTAAATGAATGGGACAGAATTCTGGTGGATGAATACATCTATAATTACCATGGACTTCAGGTGATTCATTAACTACTTTTAAGCTTTTTTGAGGAGTCTTACAAAAAATCCTTATCCTCCACAGCCCCCAAATTAACCAATAATATTAATAATAGTAAATGTTTTAAAGCAATCCAACCTATCCAAGTGGCTAATATATTTGATATTTTATTTTCATCTCTGTCCTTGCTTTCAGAATGAACATGTGACTTTTATAAAGTTTAGACTCTAGAACAAACTGTATCCCACTTACTATTTCAAAAACTGGCAAATTAAACTCTCCACCTTGAATGAGAAAGAAGGTAGCTAGAACATGAGTGGTGCTCTTGGTATCCCTTGGAGACCAGGTAAGAGGGCAGAGAGAAAGGAGGATGTTATAAGAGTCAGCTGGAGTAGGTGAGGGATGCAGGGGAGGAGAAGAGGGGCTGTTGTAGCCCCTGAACATTCTCTGCACATGACACAGCGTTTCTGTGGGGAAATTATATTTCTTGCTACAGTTAGGGAATAAAGATGAAGGTAGTTGCTGTGCCATAAGCCTGGCAGAATCAAGTCATGAGAGAAAGCGAAAGGAAAAGAAAGGGAAGCAAAGGAAGGGGAGGGGAGGGGAGGAAAGTTGGGGGGGGGTGCTTGGGAAGAAAACGAGAAAGAGGAGGTCTAATTTTCAATTCAGAATCCGAAAAGGACATTCACTTCACTTTCCCTGATAACATCAAGAGGGGAATCTAGATCTGTTAAGTGGCGCCCTATGGTATGAACAACCTTGGTCCTTAACTCAGAGAGCACTAATATTCCCTGAAAAGATCAAGTTATTACAGTTTGGAAATTCACTCCGTTTAAAATTCCACTTACCTTTAGATTAATTATTGAAATTTTTAGATACAGTTTACAGACACCTGTAGAACTAGGAGCACTTTCTTCCTCCAAAATATATCTTTAATGAGTATTATTTAATGATAATGCTGTTTAGAAAAGCAAATACATCTTCCACTTTTATGTTAGTTAAAAATAAGTAGATTATAAGTAGAGGAGAAATTTTTAATTATACCTTGTGGGCAGTTTAGGTGATCTCTACTTATATATTTAAAAACAGTATCTATTATCTATAGATCTGAAGTTATATCTAAATTATATAAAATTTAGAAAAATTTAAGAAAGTCTTTGTTTAGGCAGTAACTGACAATTTTCACAATTTGATATATTTTTCTATATAATGATTTTCCTTTGACCTGAATCTCTGGTGAAGTACAAATGATAACTCTATGACCAATTTAAAATGAATTTATCTAAGCAAAATTCCTAAGAAGAAGAACTTTGTAATGATAAATTAGAGACCGGAATGAGTTTCTTTTTCTTTTCTTAAATATCATGATCATTCAGTGAAAGCTGAGAAAGTCAGGGAATATTTCTGGACTATTGTGCTTTGATTCTATACAACTTTTGTGTAACTTTTAACAATGAAAATGCTGAAGGGCAAAATATTTGAATGAATAAAAATGTATCTATGCATTAGTGAATATTCACTTTTGAACAAAATCTTTATCAACATCTTAAATGTAACAAGCTGCATTACTTTTTAAGTACCATCCATGCAACCATATGAAGGCTTCATTTTCTAATAAGATGTTTGCTTTCACTTGTAGAGCTGGATCATTGAGTCCTCAGTATAACTATTCCTTATGCTCATGGATGAAAGGTTTGGAAAATAATCTATGGATTAGCATATGGTGAAGATACATATTACCATTTTTTTTGTTGTAAGAACCTGATAGTATCACACAGAAACCCATGGCACTGCAATGAGTATAAATAAAAATAAAATGCAGTAAAAAGAGAAATTCAATTTTAGAACACTGGATTTTAAAAATCAATGTATAAATAAAGAAATAATCAAAGACAAAGTGACACAGCAGTAGATTTGAGCAAAGAGATAATAATAGGAACTCAGTGAAGGTCTGAGTAATTAAAAGTCAAGAGCTGGAACCAAAATTTACAACTAAGAAAGTAAACAGTTAATTCTAAGATAAGAGGATCAATTGATGAGAGGACATTAGGAAAACCAGACACTTTCAAATTAAATTGGCCTTCCTCAGGGAGGTGAAAGGATTGGGAGGTTAGAATCGTAGGAGGGAGGAAAAGATAGGGGAAGTCTGCTTTATGTGTTTGTTGTTGTTGTTGTTACTGTTGTTGTTTTCTTTTAAGAAAGGCATTATTTTTACCTTTCTGTTGCAAAATATATCCTCTAGGACTTAATGTAATTAACAGCTTCACTAGATAGAAACCAGATCAGTTAACAGTGATGGCTTTCTTATTGCCTTGGGGGTCAACCATGTTCAGCAAAAAACAACTTTTTGTTAACAGTGCTAATGGCTGCCTGGGCTGCCAACAATGGCAATCAAAGTGGAGGTTTAGAGTGTCTTAAATAAGATGAAAATTTTAGCTCAGAAATGGACCAGACTGAAGCAACATGACCAGGAAGAGAAGAGGTCCAGTGTTAGGCAAGGAGCCAGAGACTGAACATGTGTTCTCAGAACTCACGGTTGAAAAACTATTCTGAAAAAGCTCATGGAGGGAAAGCTTTCTCTGCTTACTGTCCTAAAATTTATGCTGTTACTCTGTGTAGAGCTGGAGACACAGAATGTGGACAACTACAAAGTAATGAGACTGGCTATCTGGGGTTGCTTATAAAACCTAATTTTAGCACCTTTATAATGAATAACAAGAGGGAACTCTCCAGGTCAGCTTTGCAAAGGATTCCCCTTTCTGCCCTCTGTCTTTAGTAACTTGGTCTGGGGCCAATAATAATAGTCCATATTTATTTACAGTTTATTCTGAGCCAGGCCCTGTACTATTTACTTTTTTGCACATGTACTTATTCTTTATAATAGCCACATGAGTAGATACTCCTATTACTCCATTTCACAGATGAGGAAATTGAGGCATATTAAGGTACAGTAACTTGCCAGAGGTAACCCATATATGGTAAATGGCAGAGCTAGAATTTCAGTCTAGGCGGGCTGGCTGTAGACTCCATGCTTTTGATTGTCATACTTCATTGCCTTTTAGTGTCTATTGATGTAGTTCATATTGATAAATGTTCTTTTGATTCATACTTAGAAGTTTGCAAACTCAGAGACGTTCTTATACTACTATTTACTTGGCTCATTGATTTTAAGATTATTTTTATTTATATTGCATACCAATTTTCTTTTTGGTAAATTTCTGGTAAAATTTTTTAAACTTCAGTCTGATAAACAGATTCATTAAGAGACTCGTACTTAAGAGCAGAAATATTATTTATTTAATTTATTTAAACAATTGTAACATTATTGAGGCAAAAGCCAGGGAAGTTATGAGCAATTTAGTGTGCAAATTAATGTGGGAGGGTAGACAATATTCTCCAAAGAGTGAAGAGGCTTTTTGTTTTCTTCTCATAGGTTAACAGTTCTTAACAAAACACTTCTTTATTCATTTTGACTCTCAATTTCCTCATCTTTGACATGGTAAAATGATAATTTCTACTTCATAGATGATTGTGAGAACTTAATGAGATTATATATGTAAATTATCTTGTGTAGTGCCTGGTACATAAAAGGTACTTTATAAGAGGTAGTTTGTTATTATGCTTATAAATTGTATTATAAAAGAAGACTATGGTTGAATTTTGCTACCAGAACCATGATGAATCATAAATTAATTGCCAGCTTTTGTATGTGTGGCATCAATCTTCCAATGAAACCCAATGTATTTTGCATTTGCTATAAATCTATGACGACCTTGCATATTGTGCCACATACTGTCCTCTGTTAAAGGTCTCAGGTGATAAAAATCTATTTTAGAAATTAATCCTGTTAAAACTTAAACCCATCATACTTCCTCCATCACCTTGTCAGGTTGTTCTGATTAAGGAGTCATCACAATAAGCATTGTGTCTTTGAGCTGAATGTGCTAATTTCCTCATTTCAGGGCTTTGGATTTTTATTTCTATTTCAACAGCATTATTATAAACATGTTTTTTATTGTAATCTAACTTAAATATTTGGAGGAAGAGGTATATTATAAATAATACACCAGAAATCATTGAATGTTTCTGATTTTCCAGTGGCTACAATAGAGCAGTCAGCCTTGGGCTCCAGTAAAGTAGTTCTCAAATGTTAGTGATCATCAGGATCCTCTAGTGGGCTCGTTAAAACACAAAACTGCTGGTCCCCACTCCTGGAATTTCAGATTTAGTAGGTCTTGGGTGGGGCTGAGTATCTATATTTCTAACAAGTTTCCAGGTGATGCAGATGCAGATGCTGCTGGTCCCAAAACCATACTTAAAGAGCCTCTGCTCTCATAGATGATCTAGTTATTTCAATTTCCTTTCACTTTTGTCTTTTTTCCTCTGTTCTTCCAGATCCTTCAAATTAAATGGCATTAATGAGACAGCCAGGTGGGAGGGGGTCCCTGGACCAGCCTGCTCACTGGGGTGGAGCCTTGGGAAGTTCATGCCATTTGTGGTGGGGAGGAGCCTGGGCCCTCTTTTTCCTGTGTGGAACCTGGGATTCAAACTGCCTGGCCTTTCAAGAGTTCCTGTTTCCCTGTTTTTTCCGTTTTAACCCAATAAAACCCTGCTTTACTCACCCTTTAAACCATCTGTGAGCCTAAATTTTGATGGCTGTGGGCAGCCAAGAAGCCCATTTTAGCTGAACTAAGGAAAAGTCTTGCAACATTTTTGGCACCCAACATGGGACTTGAGAAGCAGTGAGTGAAATGGGGACTCAAAACCATGGAATACTATGCAGCCATAAAAAATGATGAGTTCATGTCCTTTGTAGGGACATGGATGAAATTGGAAATCATCATTCTCAGTAAACTATCACAAGAACAAAAAACTAAACACCGCATATTCTCACTCATAGGTGGGAATTGAACAATGAGATCACATGGACACAGGAAGGGGAACATCCCACTCTGGGGACTGTTGTGGGGTGGGGGGAGGGGGGAGGGATAGCACTGGGACATATACCTAATGCTAGACGACGAGTTAGTGGGTGCAGCGCACCAGCATGGCACATGTATACATATGTAACTAACCTGCACAATGTGCACATGTACCCTAAAACTTAAAGTATAATAATAAAAGAAAAAAAAACTTAAAAAAAAAAAACCTCTCACTGTTGCTTCTAAGCCTTTTCATCCTTGGACTTCTGAGGGTGGGGGAAACCAAGTCCCCAACCCCCATGAATCCCAGGTCTTTTCATGGCCTTTTCATTTTTTCTACTGGATAGATCGGTGAGCATCAGCTCCCCGATGCTCCCTGCCCCATGCCAGGGCTGGGACCCATGGTCCCAGGGTCCTGACCAGCTGGATGGCTGGTTCCCAGCCACAAGCCACCACAGCCTTCCCCTTCCCCAGCCAAAGGGTTTTACTCCATTGGACAGTAATTGAACACATCTCCCTGGTGGAGGAACAACTTGCATAAGAGTAAGAGGTTCTTTCCCAGACATTTTTAAACTGTTTTTTTTTTTTTCTTTCCTCTTCTCCACCCTGTCAGCAGTTAACCTTTAAAGTTTTTACCCCCCTTTACTAGGCCAGGCCCTCAACTAATACTGTTCATATTTTCTGTAAAGCTTTAATTCTGGAAAAGGATTTGTGGGGCTAGTCTTGGGCTGTGGCCAATCTTGTGTGCTTTTCATGTCCGTATGGTTTGTGCTGCAAGCCTCCATCTTGCTTTACATCCTAGGGGCATAACCACTTGGCAAGGCTTTGTTTAGCAATACTGTGTTAGGGGATGAGCCCTCTCTGGTTCAATGTCTGCATGTTTTCCTAACTCTGTCTCTTAAAGGACCCCACCCAGCAACTGGATTTTCTTCTGCCTGTCTATGTATGTACTGTGTGTGATGTCTGTGAAAAGATCTCTAACTAATTTGGCCTAAAGAAAGACAAGCACTTGGATCAAATACTTTTTTTAAGGGAAGTTAAAAGCTGTGGTACCCTTCATTTCATGTGACTTTAATCTTTAAGAAGTAAAAACAGCCCTAAAGACTATTGGTAAAATCCAGGTCAGATGCAAGGTTTGCTAAGTGTTTTAAGGTTACAAACTGCTTTTTGGGTTTTGAGAACTATTTGACATGCGGCTTCACAATTGGTAAGGTCTGGGCACATATGGAACTAACCACACCCTTAATTAAGAAGGCAAACCTTGGCTACACTTAGCCCACAATTAAAGCAACTCACCAAGCTTTACCTTAAAGTTAAAATTGATAGGAGTTAATTGAAACTACTAGAAATAGATTTACATGCAAGATGTGTAAGAACAGTAAAATGTGTGTTTTAGTAAACAGTTATAAGAAGGCATGGTAATGTAAACCTTTGCCTAGGGTTATAGGATTGTATTGAGTGAAATTAGGAAAAAGCTGAAGGTTCAAAGAAGTGGTAGAATAATTGTGGAAATTAATCTTGCAGAAAAGGTTCTCTGTGTGAACATATTAACTAAATTCCAAAAAGGTTATTATATGGTTTTCCTGTAAATTGAACACTGAAATAAAAGCATAACAAGGTTTTCCTAAGGCACTAATCTGCTCTTTGGCAAAATTTGTAAAGGGATATAAAAGGTTTTTGCTTCTTTAAAATTTCTGAGTCATCATTTTGGCAAAATAAATAGTTTATGGTAATCTGGAATTCTATTTAATAATATCAAGTGCTTTAAACATATTTAAAACGCTTCCCAAAATCAAACTTCTGTATCAAAATTATCTTCACTGGCACCTGGCTTTTTGAATACTTCAGAGGGCCCCTGAAGTGTCCAGAAAAGAGAGGTAAACAGGATTGTTTGACAGGTTTAGGTACGTGGGATTGCCAAAATGATGCTCAATCTTCTTTAGGTTATATCTTGATGAATAATGCTAATATATGTTCCAAAACTGTATAAAATTTCTAAAATTCTAATGTCTAAGTATATGCTATCAATCATAATTAAGGTTGTTATGTTAAGTTATTGAAAACCGTGGAGAAAACCAAACTTCTTTGTCAATCGTGTTTCTAACTGTAACTACCCTGGACATTTTGCTATCCACAGACAATTGTTGTCTTGTTTTAATCCTTTTCAAAGATAGTTTATAAAGAGCTATAGAATTTTAACAGATGCTCTCAAACACAGGTTTCTGATAACTTTGGAGATTGTGACACTGGAATAAAAAAACGTACAGGACTCATGAATAGCTGAAATGTTCATAAATATCAAGTGAAGCAAGAACTAAATGGACTGAACTCAGAAAGCTGAAGCAAATTTTTGACTTTGCTTGGAATATTGCTGATCCTTATTTTGTTTTTCAGAGTCAAGGAAACTTATTTTGACTATTTATGGCCTTTAATAATTAAGGAGTAAGCAAGGTATACTCCTATGATCAAAATTTGGAGCATGTTTGTTTCTCTCTGCCTGGTTCCTCCAGAATTTAGAACCTATCTATGAGTATTCTTATGGCAATATAGTTGTTTGCATCAGTGCAATAAAAATCCATTTTTCTTTTGCAACAGGACACAATTGGAGAAAGTGGTTATTTTACCTAGGCTTTGACTGGAAGGGTATGCTTCCCTTTAAGGAGTAAATCTCTACTTGCAGAGCCAATAAAAGGCTCATAACTTCATCTACGCAGTCCTTGTACAGGGTTCCTGACCTGTGGTCAGTAAAGAATGTCACTCTCTGGACGGGTGCGGTGGCTCACACTTGTAATCCCAGCACTTTGGGAGGCCGAGGTGGGTGGACCATGAGGTCAGTAGTTCCAGACCAGCCTGGCCAACACAGTGAAACCCTGTCTCTATTAAAAATACAAAAATTAGCTGGGTGTGGTGGCATGTGCCTATAATCCCAGCTACTCGGGAGGCTGAGGCAGGAGAATCGCTTGAGCCTGGGAGGTGGAGCTTGCAGTGAGCCAAGATCGTGCTACTGCACCCCAACCTAGGTGACAGAGCTAGACTCCATCTCAAAAAAAAAAAAAGTCACTAATGCCACTTTCTAACAGGTTCAGGAGCTCCAACTTTATCTTGGGACCATAAGAGAAGAGGGCCACCCACCTCACAGGTATTTGAGGATACAAACCCATGGCTGGGCTTGGCTTTAAAAGGTCTTATCTGAGATTCCTTGTGGAACAGACTTCCATCAAAACCAATCCAAAAGGCCTATACAGAAATAATTATTCTTGCTGCACTTTATGCAAATAATCAGGCCAAGTATAAGACTAAAATCTATTTTGCAAACCATTCAGTCCTGTGATGATTTTTTAACAAAAATGAGGACGGGAGAGAGAGAAATCATGTTTCAAAACTTACACATTTGTCGTTAAATTCTCAAGTCATTAGTTGTTTTTAAGTTTTCACCTACATTTTAGACTAACCCTGCTTGCTTCTGTGAACCAACAAGCAATTTCTGGCTCCAGGTCAAAAAGAACAAAAGGGATGAGAAATGTAAAAATCTGGATCGATATTCTAGTTCTAAGCAATTATCCTGCAAATCCTCTGAGGTGATGGGAATAAATAGGATGCCCATCACTCAGAGGTTTCCTTTTTGGGAAAGTAAGACCAAGGCAGCTAACCAAAGCCAAGCATCATGCACCCAAATCTTAGTAAGCATAACTATAGCCACCAGTTATCTGGGTGTGTCACAAGACATTCTTTCCTCTCCTCTCACCTTAGCATTCGGTTTATGATAAGGAGTCCATGTAACTCCCTGAGACACATTTTTGTCCCAAACTCAATTCCAAGCTTTGGGTCAAAGCCCTAGGCAGGAAAACTGGATCTAGGGGATTCAGGGGCAAATGACAACAGAGGTTAAAAGGCACAGCAAAACTGAGAGTGGCTGATTCCTGCCGATTAAGCCAACCCCAAGCTTCCTGTTTCATGGATAAAGGTCACGTTAGTGTCCATGACATGAATGATATCTAGGAAACTCCAAGGCTACTGGCAGCAGGGGAGATAAAGCATACATGGGTAAGAGCAGATAATTCCTATTCTCTAGGCCCTCCCTGCTTCATGGGTGCAAGGTGCTTTGGCACTCATGGTGGGACCTGCCAAAATCACTCAGATGCAAGTATGGAAGAGGGAAAGTAGACACACTTCCCTCTCCCTCATGTACCCTGGTTATTTGCTAGGAAGAAATGGGAACCAGGGATGCCTGCTCCCCTCTTTCTAGATGGGTGGCCATTCATCTTCACTCTGTATCCCTTTCAAATGCATCCTGACCCTCTGGGACTCCTTTAAAAGGTGCTACTTTTTTCTATCTCCTCCTCTGTCCTCTCTTCACAGATAGGTAATTGCATCTCCGTACTATGGGACACTCCCCTCAGATGCATCCTCCAAACTTGAAAGAGTTTATTTCCCAAGCCTTAAACTGGTTGGCTTAGGATTGGGCTCAGGGGAAGGGAACCCAGAAGCCTGACATGACAGCAAAAGAGTAGAGTTTTTTTAACCAGTTGGGGTTTTGGCCTACCTCTCCCTGTGCAAACTGGTAAAAGGCCTCAGAATTTTTGAGCTGTCCTTATCCTTCCCCCTTGTTTTGTTTTAATACATGTTTTCTAATAACTCCATTTGTCTGCTCTTGCCTTCAGGCCATCAAACTATAAACAGTCATGCAACTGGAGCCTCTGACAATGGCCCCTTCTACTAGGAACCCTTAAATAGGCCTCTGAGGGAGCTCTGACTGCCATTTCCCCAAAACAGCGCCCCCTGTCAGCAGGAAGCATTAAGATCGGTCTTCGTCCTTATCCTTAATCTAACAACAGTTAGATAGATGTACTTCTTTAGAGAGGGGAATGAGACAACCAGGTGGCAGGGGGTCCCTAGAGAAACTCCAACCAGCCTGCCCACTAAGGTGGAGCCTTGGGAAGTTCACATCATTTGCGGTGGGGAGGAGCCTAGCCCCTCCTTTTCCTGTGTGGAAACTGGGATTCAAACTGCCAGGCAGGAAGGGCTCTAGTGGAGGGACTCTGGCCTTGCGAGAGTCCGTTTCCCTCTTTTTTTCCCTTTTCACCCAATAAAACCCTGTTTTACTCACCCTTTAAGCCGTCTGTGAGCCTAAATTTTCATGGCCATGGGATGGACAAGAACCCCGTCTTTAGCTGAACTAAGGAAAAGTCCTGTGACATTAATGCTTATAACATTGATACTAAATTTATTATTTTAAGTGGCTTGGTAGCACCTACAATAATTGACCCTGTAAGACAAATCAGAAGGCAAGCACTGGAACAATACTAACACTAATACATGTGGCAAAGCATCGGAACTAAAGATGGCATGATTTCCAAGTGTTTGTTCCAGAGAACTCTGGTCCCAACAGATATTCCTCCAAGGGAGAAGAATTCTGCAGCCAAAATGCCCTGGGATCTTACATATGGTGTCTCCTGCTCCCTTTGAAATGCACATTGTTATAGAAAAAAAAATCTTGTAATTAAAAACATTTTAACTTGATGTAACTTGGCATTTTCTGAATTTAGTTGATTATTGAAAACTTTCTTCATTTGGCTCCTAATTAACATCTCTCCTGGGTAAGGCTATATGTTTGAAAAGCCATTGTTTAATGAAGAAACATAATGGGACAGTGGCAAATGAGTTCAAGAGGAGGTGAAATCTTTTTTAAGAACACTCTAAGTACCATTGTTAATGGCATCTCAGTGTCAAGACTTGGGAGGGAGAAGGGTAGAGATTGATCTAATATGCAGAGAAGAATATAAATGAATCAAAGATATCGACAGCAGGAATTAATAAGTTTGAAGAAAGGAAAAAATAGATGATTCCTCAACTAAGAGGCTCTTTAAATATAATTGGTATCAAATGGCCCGTGAAATAAACAGATGAACAATTAATGGTGTTCACCTGCAATGGTGTTAATTTGAAATATTAAGAAATAAAATCATTTCTTTCACATGAAGGAAGTCCAAAACCACATGATTTATATGTAACATAAAGATGTCTAAATCTTGAGAGTTCACCTATTTCAAATATTATTTAATGCAATATAATAGTAAAATAAAAGCAAAAAGTATTTGGAAGTCTTTGTAGTTAATTCGAGCTAACTACATGGCTCCAATGTATATATTTTGCTGTTGAACTTGTGTTTGCTTATGAATTGTTTGGAGTCTGTATGCTTTTATTAAGGATGCTCTTAGAGCATGTGTTAATTATGTCTAATTTGATGCTTTGGTACCTAATATACATGTCTTTTTCATTTCTATTTTCGATGATTCTTTAATGATGCTTCATTTGCTTTTTTCATCCTGATGAGAAAAAAGGGATGAGTAATGTAAAATATGAAAATTATTCTATTAGTAAACAAGTGAGAGCTGAGCATAAATTATAGCCCTTAAAATTTTAACTAAAACTTTTATCTCAGTGTTAACTCACCAATTAGCTCTAGTTATACAAACCCAACATATCATATAATTAGAGAAGGGTGAGATTCTCTTTGAGAATCATGGTTATGATTCTCAAAAATATTTGGACATTTGAGAATGTCCAAACATCTATTTTAGCACGTTATGTTTTGAACAGTACACACTCTTGGACTGCAACAGCACTGGCAATTTGTGATGAACAGTTTAAAAAAGACACATACTTCATGACAATGCCACTCGAATGAACCTGGAAGAAGTAAATTGCATGCATGCATACTGCCTTTCAATCTTTAGTTAATTTATTGCTACAGCGGCTTCAATATGAATCTAACTGATACGCTTTTTAGAGCCTGGGATTTTCTTTCACCAGCTATCAATTACTTTAGAAATTATACCCCCAACAGAGTAAGACTCTGTCTCAAAAAAAAAAAAAAAAGAAATTATATCCCCCTATTTCACAGAAATAAAGTAAAATAGAAAAAAGAACATAAATGAAACTAGGGTCAGGAAAAATATAACTTAAAGTAGAAGTTCAAAATCAGGAGGGGAATTAGAAGGCAGACATGGAGATCTAGGTCCTTGCACAGATACTAAACCTGAGCCACGAGTTTTTTTCTGAACTTCTAGTCAGCCAAAACACAAAGGAAAATGCTCTCATTTTGAGGCGCCCATTATCTAATCACCCAGAGGAAGAGACATTTTCCTGTCCCTTGATTCTGAACGAAATTTATCACCTAGGATTTCATATAGGGGCCACGGAATGATGTAGTGGGCATAATATTCCTTCAGAAAATATAATACCAGGTTATTATTGGTATAATAAAAGTTTCACCTCCACTGCTATGTTAAGTTGTGGAGGACTTTTTTTTTTTAAACTGGAAGTTTTATTTCATTTCAATGGACATTAAAGTTGGCCTACTAAATTAGAAAAATAAGGAAAGTCATTAGTGAGTTTTGAGTGAAAACATAGTCTTCAGGAAAACTGTTCTTAACAAAATTCTTTACAATAAATAATTATATAAAAAACTTAAAATTGGCCAGGGGTGATGGCTCAGGCCTGTAATCCCAGCACTTTGGAAGGCTGAAGCGGGGAGATTGCTTGAGCCCAGGAGTTTGAGACCAGCTTGGGCAACATGCTGAAACCCCATCTCTACAAAAAAATACAAAAATTAGCCAGGCGTGGTGGCATATGCCTGTTGTCCCAGCTACTCAGGAGCCTAGGGTGGGAGGATTGCTTGGTCCTAGGAGGTCAAGGCTGCAATGAGCCATGATCACACTACTGCACTCCAGCCTGGGCAACAGAGTGAGACCCTGTTTCAAAACAAGAAACAACAACTTAAAATCAAACATTATTGTTTCATAATCAAACGTTATGCAGAAGAAAAACTTTGCAAGGCTGATATTTTAGAGATAGTGTCGCATGGATAAAGCCATAGGCATTTACAATTAACTGAAAAAGGCAAGCAATGCAATGCCACCAGATTAATTTAAGTTGTAAGATACCTGGGCAGTAGGGAAGCAGTCAGGGACAATAAATAAATAAATAAATAAATAAATAAATAAATAAATAAAAATAAACCCAAAAGACAAACCAACCTAACCTAAAAACAAGCTGGACTTAATAGCTTGCATTTCAGAACTGAGGCCATGGAATTGTAACATTAAGAAAAAAATACAAAGTAAATACCAAATACGAATGTCAGGTCAAAAGAATTTTCAATAAAACAACATCAATAAAAATAACCTGTTAATGCTCAAATAGATAACTTAAAAGTACCTGACTGTTAAAAAAATAGTTACAGAGTACATATCCACATACCGTAAAAGGGACACCACCCCTCATAAATAGGCTTTTAAAAGTTCACTTATTGAGGGTGTATGCATGACATAAATTTTCCAGGGAATTTATGACTCTTTAAAAAAGCAGGGAGTGGGGTTGGGGGTGGGGAAAGTAACTCAAAGTTCTCTAAAATATTTGCAAGGTTCTCTTTACTCTTTGATGGTTGAAAAATTCTCTGAAGAAACTCAAACAAGTCATAAGAATTAAAATCCCTTGCATGAGATACAATTTAGAACAAAGTAAAACCATTAAAATCCATTGCCAGTATGTAGTTACACCAAGAAGTTACATCAAGCTGTAAACATTTGTTAATTCAAATTCACATATATATAAAATATATAATACTATATATAATATATATACTATATATAAAATATATAATACTATATATAATATATATACTATATATAAAATATATAATACTATATATTATATATACTATATATAGAATATATAATACTATATATAATATATATACTATATAAAATATATAATACTATATATAATATATATACTATATATAAAATATATATAAAAATATATATATATATTTTGAGACAGAGTCTGTCACCCAGGCTGGAGTGCAGTGATGCAGTCTTGGCTCACTGCAGCCTCCGTGTCTCCCGGATTCAAGGGATTCTCCTGCCTCAGCCTCCTGAGTAGCTGGGACTACAGGTGTGTGCCACCATCCCGGCTAATTTTTGTATTTTTTTAGTAGAGATGGGGTTTCACCATGTTGGCCAGGATGGTCTTGATCTCCTGACCTCAGGATCTGCCCACCTCAGCCTCCCAAACTGATGGGATTACAGGCATGAGCCACTGCGCCCAGCCCCAGTTCATATTTTTAATTGTTTATAAATTACTGGCTTAAAGGATTACAAAAAAATGTAGACAGGTCTCAAAAACTTCAAGAGTTCCACTAAAAATAGATGGCAAAAATTAAATGTTCTGCTTTAGTTAACAGTACTGTACCAAGGTTCCTTTCTTAGTTTTGTAAATGTTCTAAGGTAATGTAAGATTTTTATTTTATTTTTTACCAAAGTGCTTATCAGTGAAGGAAATTCAATAAGGGGTCCAAGAAAACTTGATTCAGTATGTAGCTTTCTGATGGCACAGCTTAGCCCAAGGATAACAGCTAAAATATATCTGATAAATGGATATTCTGTATATTAGATATTGTCTAAATTATCCCTGCAAGCATCACTTTTCTCAGCAGGGCCTTTGGTAAGCGCCAGGATGCAGAAAGTTTGCGACTATATTCTTTGGCAAGGGCTTATGATTTACAAATGCCTGAGAGAAGTGGTCAATGTATACTACTATACAAATCTAGCTATTTTCACTGAGATAGTTATAAAATGCAGAATTACATGTAATTATATCTATTTTTATCTGTGTACCTTTTCTTTTGAGTGCGGTCTCACCTTTCTTCCCTTTTCCTTCCTGAAGAGATTCTTGCTTACCATGCGGGGCTTCTAAACAAAATTCGACACACAAAAATCATTGATGATTTACTTCAATAGCCTGGGCTATATGATTATAAGCAAGCTAATGCTATTTCCCATAGGTAAACAGTTACATTTGTGAACTGCATAAAATGGCTCAGGTCTTTACTTTGAGTTAAAATTATCCTGAAGACAAACTATGGGTTGAAACTTCTGGAATGATAGCTCTAATAGCAGCATTATTCTGTCACATTGAGATGTTTAGTCCTAACTTTAATATAAACATTTGGTAGCGGATTTGATCATAAACTCTTTAATGGAACTAGCTGTGGCATTTTTAAAAGATAATCACAAATCCATTTGGAGCATATGGCTGTATTTGGATTTATTTCAACTTAATGTGCCTATACAACAAGACAACTGTATCTGTAATAAAAATGATGCCAAAGCCAGGTACAGTGACATGCACCTGTAGTCCCGGCTATTGATGAGGTTGAGGCTAGAGGATGGCTTGAGCCCAGGAGTTTGAGTATGGCCTGGGCAACATAGTGAGACCCTGTCTCTAAAAATTAAATAAATAAATAAATAAAATAATAAAATAAAATAAAAATAATGGCCAAACACTTTGAAGAAGAGGTAAATAACCACATTATTTTGATATGTTGCACCCTTGAACTTCTCTTGGTCACACTCTTGGTTGCCTTGTGACTTCTACATTTTTCATTGACTGTAATTGTAATACAAAGAATGATGTGAGTATATTTATCTTAAATTCCCTGGGATATAGTTCAGAAATATATTGGAAGGGAGAAATTGGAAAACTGATGATCTGGAGATGCCCCAATTAATGAGTTTGTTCCTTTTAAAAAAAATTCACTACATCCTGCATTATTTACCAAATGATTTTAATTATTTTCCTCCCTGGTCCTGGGCTATCGTTTTCTCCTTCATTTTAAAGGATGAACCAGTATGGCAATTGAAATGCCTGTGATGGAGACAGACTCCCTTTAACCTATTTTTTTGTATTTAGAAGTGATAGTTATAAGAATGTATAAAGGCCTAGCAGATTTCACTTACATTTAAATATCACAGACATGATAACCAAGATTCCACAGAAATAAAACAGGTGACTTTGTTAATCTCTCTAAATGAATATTTAAAAATCCAAGTAGTTGACCACTAAATTTGGAAGAAAGAGGGCGGATGATAGCGAGGGAGGGAGGGAGGGAGGGAAGTAAGGAAGGAAGGAAAGAAGGGAGGGAGGGAGGGAAAGAAAGAAAAACCTAAATAGAAGTATAGGTAGTATTATTCTATTGTGCCATACTAAGAACTAATTCTCAATTAAATAGTGACAATTGATACTGCATTTGATAATAGACCCTTCAATGGAACATAACTATGGAGTTTTTCAAATTTAATCCCAAGTATAATGGAAGGAGATATAAAATATGGAACTGAATAAAATATAGAACAATTTTTTAACAAAATCACAAAATTTTTAACAAAATAACAAAATAACAATTTTTAAACAAAATTTTAACAAAATAACAAAAATTTTTAACAAAATAACAAAATAGGATTCAATGTACTATGCCTACTCTAGCCCTTTTAAAAAATTTCGTTTGGTTTTTTAGTGAATAATTCCTCTTTTCATCTCAACTTCTGCTGAAGATTGTAATTAGATGTTTGAGTAGGGCATGTTCAGAAGCCTCAGGCTTTCAGTTCTAAAAATGTTCCATTTTGGAAAATTTGTAAATTATTTACACAAAACATTTTAAAAACCTGTGATAAATGTTCCTCTCTCAAATTGCCTAACCAAGCTTCCCTGAGCTGCAGGGGCAGTGCTGTCTGCTCTCCTGCCCTATCAATGTCCATCACAGTAAGGTTGGGTGGCAGCAATTAAGACTCTCGAGATTAACCTTTCTAAACATTCTTAAATATCAGGCACTAGCCTTGACCTTGGTGGGGAAAAAAAGACAAGTACAACCACTCTTTAAAGCAACAATAGATTTATTATTTCTTCAATGCACAGTATTCAAGAATATAATTATAAAATAGCAAACAAACTTCAGAAACTTAAAGACTGAGCTGGTCCTGATCAGAAACACTAGAGTCTGGTTTCAGGAAATGGCTCAAATACATAGATACTCTTGACTGGAGCAAACTGAGGAGGAGCTTTAACCTAGAGTCATAGCTATAGGTTAAAGGACGATATTCGATAATTCTAGGCTCACCTGACCCACTGTGAAAACTGTCTTCCTCAGTTATTTTTCTTTTCTTTTTTTTGGAGGTAGAGTTTCACTCTATCCCCCAGGCTAGAGTGCAGTGGGGCAATCTCAGCTCACTGCAACCTCCGCCTCTCAGGTTCAAGCAATTCTCCTGCCTCAGCCTCCCAAGCAGCTGGGATTACAGGTGCCTGCCACCACGCCCAGCTAATTTTTGTATTTTTGGTAGAGATGGGGTTTTGCCATGTTGGCCAGGGGGGTCTCGAACTCCTGATTTCTGGTGATCTGCCCACCTCAGCCTCCCAAAGTGCTGGGATTACAGGGATGAGCCACCACGCTTGGCCTGTCTTCCCCAGTTCTAAAAAGCATTTTAAATATTTCCATTTTCCTCCAGACCTCTGAATTGTTTTTTAATTTCCTAATGAGACAGCGGGAAAAGGGTGTATGTTTAATGCATGTCTTTGTGTTTTATTGTTGACATGATAAAAACATTTTTTAGGATGTGTGTATTTTGCCTGTAGTTAATTTCTAATTTCCTGGAGCAGAATGGTCTTTAATATATCATAATATATCTTACTAAAGTCTTCATATGACTTTGTTTAATATGAATAAGTTTAATTTTAAAAATTAAGACCTATCTCAAATCTCCGTGAGGCAGAAAGACTATAGAGTTTAGAAATGTGGTCATGACACAGTATCAAAGATACTTAGGTAGACATGGTGTAACTGCACAGTCAGCCATTTATAAAGCTGAAACTAGAAACCAGAGCCTCATTTGTTTTATATACACACACAAATGGATACTGACACTCTACCAATATCATGCATTACAACAATTAAGCACTTCACTTTTGTCATTATATTCATTGTCTGCCACTTAATGCTAGACTTATGGTCCATAGCGGTTAAGGATCTAGAACAAACTTAAACTAAAAGTGTTCTCTATCTAGGCTCTTTATCTCTGTGTCCATAAATATATGTTTACTGAGATGGCAGGAGCTTGTTTCTATACTTTTATAATCACATAGTCCTGAAGATTTACAATTACGTATAAATTCTAGTTCTAATGGTTGCTGTTAATTTGTTCCCTTATTCTGGTGGAAAACCAGCTATACTCATTCTTATTTTATTAAGATGTTCTTACTCATTACATAAATGTAACTCTATAGTTCAGCACACAGACGTGTATCCTCTTGATCTGCCTGAAGTTACCTGTTACTCTGTGCCTTTCCCTCTTCTCGTCTGTGGTCTTACTCTAATCAGTAGACCTAGGTGTGATGACTCCATGTCTCCTCCTACATGGCAAAGAAGTTGGGCTTTGTAACAACTACGCTTTTAGCTACTCCGAGGGCTTTTCCACTTCCATCTGAGTGTAAAGCCTTGTTTCATATGATTGAAGTTGCCCAAAGTCTGAATGTAGATAGACTATAATTTATAATTCTTTACTGAGTAAAAATAAGAAACTGAAAACAGGATTATAAATCATTCTGTCAATCACCTGATTGAGGTTTTCCTTTTGCAGTAGGAGTTTTTGAAGGCACATGGCTTTGATGAATTTCCTTCTCTTTTTCTGGTTCAGGAGGAGGAGCAGGAGGAGGTGTAGGAAGTGGAAGCTCAGCCAGGGAAGCTGCTGCTTTTTTCTCAGCTTCCTTTTCTTCTAATTTCTTCTCAACTTCAAAAGGATGATAAGAATTGACCTTCATTAGAGACTCTAGAAATCTACTATTTCACTTGAACTAAGAGAAATCTAAATTAATATAAAACAATCTTACGTATTTAAAGCTAATTCATGCTTTAGGGCTTTCCCTTAAATCATCTAGTCCTTAAAGCTAAGATTGCAAGTCTTCTCTCCCTTGTCAGAAATATGGTTGCCCTTGCCTTTTGATGGCAGTGGTGGTAATGTTGATGGGTAGTGGTGGTGATGATGGTGGTAGTGGTGATGGTGGTGGTGGTATTAATAACAGTGGTGTTGACTGTGGTGGAGGTGGTGATGGTGGTGGTGGTGCAGGTAGAAGTGGTGATGGCTGTGGTGGGGATGGTGGTAGTGATGGTGGTGGTGGTGATGGGGGTGGTGGAGGTGGTGGTGGTGATGATGGTGACGATGGTGGCAGAGGTAGGGGTAGTGATGGTGGTAATGGTGCTGCTGGTAGTGGTGGTGGAGGAAGAGCTGGTGATGGTGGTGGAGGTGGTGATGGCTGTGGTGGGGATGGTGGTAGTGGAGATACAGGTGATGATGGTGGTGATGGTGGTGGAGGTAGAGGTGGTGATGGTGCTGGTGGTAGTGGTGGTGGAGGTAGAGGTGGTGATGGTAGTGGAGGTGGTGATGGCTATGGTGGGGATGGTGGTAGTGATGGTGGTAGTGATGGTGGTAGTGGAGATAGAGGTGATGATGGTGGTGATGCTGGTGGAGGTAGAGGTGGTGATGGTGATGGAGGTAGAGGTGGTGATGGTGATGGAGGTAGAGGTGGTGATGGTGCTGGTGGTAGTGGTGGTGATGGTGGTGGAGGTGGTGATGGCTGTGGTGGGGATGGTGGTAGTGATGGTGGTGTTGGTAGTGGTAGTGGAGATAGAGGTGATGATGGTGGTGATGGTGATGGAGGTAGAGGTGGTGACGGTGATGGAGGTAGAGGTGGTGATGGTGCTGGTGGTAGTGGTGGTGATGGTGGTGGAGGTGGTGATGGCTGTGGTGGGGATGGTGGTAGTGATGGTGGTGTTGGTAGTGGTAGTGGAGATAGAGGTGATGATGGTGGGGATGGTGGTAGTGATGGTGGTGTTGGTAGTGGTAGTGGAGATAGAGGTGATGATGGTGGTGATGGTGATGGAGGTAGAGGTGGTGATGGCTGTGGTGGGGATGGTGGTAGTGATGGTGGTGTTGGTAGTGGTAGTGGAGATAGAGGTGATGATGTTGGGGATGGTGGTAGTGATGGTGGTGTTGGTAGTGGTAGTGGAGATAGAGGTGATGATGGTGGTGATGGTGATGGAGGTAGAGGTGGTGATGGTGCTGGTGGTAGTGCTGGTGGAGGTGCTGGTAGAGGTGATGGTGGTGGAGGTAGAGGTGGTGATGGCTGTGGTGGGGATGGTGGTAGTGATGGTGGTGGTGATAGTGATGGTGATGTGGTGGTGTGGTAGTGGTGATGGTAGGAGTGGTGATGGTGGTGGTTGGCATGGGGGTGATGAGGAATATATGTGTATTTGTGTGTACGGAGCAGGTATAAGGGGTTAGCAAGTGGTGTCAAATGTAAAAGTGATAATCTAGAAGTAGCTAATAAAGATGAGGAGAAAAATAAAAGATTGTTTGAAAATGTCCAGTGGGAAAGCAAAGTGAACAAGTGTAAAAAGACGGTAAAGGGCAATGTAATACAAGAGGTGGGGTGAGGAGGAAATGGAAGGGGAAAGAAATGTGTATCACTAACTTTAAAAAGTGAATACAAAGCACTTAGAATACTGCACAGTACATACATCTTCAATTAAGCCTTAGCAATTCATTCATTCCTGCAACAACCATTTATTGAACCTGAATTATGCCTTGAAGAAAAGGAAGGATGACAAGAATAAAGTAAAACTACTACTATTTCTAATGATAATAATTATAATAATATTGCAAACAATAGTTCTGATTGCTGGAGATACAACAGTAAAACAAAACAGAAAAATCAATGGCCTTATGAAGCTTACGTTCTAGTGGTAGGAAAGAAACCATAAATATGATGAGTAAGTTAATTTATACAAGAGTTAAGATGGTGATAAGTGCTATGGGAAAAAAATAGAACAGAGTAAGGGAGATCAAATTGTTGTGGGCAGCTTCTTAAGTTTTAGATAGACTGCCAGGGTGAGTATGCCCAACCATAAGGTGACATCTGAGCAAAGACATGAAGCAAGCCAGGGAGTGAGCCTCGTGTATTTCTGGTGAAAGAGTGTTCCAGTCAGGGGAGATGGTTAGCCCAGATGCCTGGAGGGATGGAGCATGGCTGACTGGAGTCTTTCTAGGCTCCCATCATTGTGATGACCCTTTGCCTTGCATGATGCAGTTTCACCTTTCCTGGCACACCCTCCCTGACTGCCCAGTCTTTCCATCCCTTCACACTGCGGAGGCCCACAGCTCTACTCAATGTACCACTGGCGACGATTGCCTATGTTCTTGCATGACTATTTCTCTTTACATGTGCTTACTCCACCCTTAGATTACTCTTTTCAATTCAGCAAGCTAGGAGGCTTCATTCTATTAGATGTTCTTTTGAAGTGGAAATTAGGGGTTTTAGTTCTGACTTTTAAAGTTATTCATAATTATTGCTTTAAACATCCAAGAATTAAGACAAGTAGAAAAGGGAATTGCCTGTTAAGTCTCTTTAAGTCCTATCTCCTTCCCCATCATCAAGTATATATATGCTGCCAGACTCTTCTGTGCATATGTATTTAATACATAATTATGTACACTTTCCTTAAAAGAGACTATTTCATATGTAACCTGCTTTTCCCTACTTAACAGTATATTGTGGTCAGAATATAGAAGTACCACATTCTTTTAGTTTTTTAACTTAGTCGGAAAGTTTAATACAGAGCACTGGGCTAGGTTAATGTTTATTGTTTTAATTATTAAACATTTGTTAATTACCTGTTTGAAATATAAATCTTAAGTGATAACTGAGTCTATTAATGTAGTCAGTGAATATTAGAATGCAAACTCTTTAGGAAAATGTTGAAGTTGAGTCTAATAGTTGGCAAAAACAAACTGATTCTAACCCGTAGCTTCAAGCCTTCATGAGTTAGAATTGGTTTGTTTTTGCTTCCCAACCAAGACTCTGTAAGATTGCTATTCTGTCAAATGACATGTTAAGCCTCTTAAAATAGTATATGATTATTTTTTGTTTGAAAGGTTCATGCTGGTAGTTTTTGGAGTAGGCATTTAGATGTAGGAGTTTGTCTTTCTAAGTATGAGCTCCTGGATTTCCATGGTGATTGTGGTTTATGTCTATGGGCTATTTTAATGTTAGTTAACTGTTACATTATGGGAGTTAGGTCACAAATTTAGCGACAGGAGACAGTATGCTATCAAGGCAACTTTAGAATCCTTTTGACACTATTAACTTTGACCATTTTTTATTATACTAAGAAACAGTAGTTGCCAATATAATTTGGGGTAATTGATAAACAAAAAAGAAAGATTTATTTTTCAAATCTTGTCTCTAAGGTAAAATCCCAATGGAAATATGATATTGGACTGAAGTTAAAATCTCTTTCAATAAAAAGCTTCAATAATAGTATAAAAAGTTAGTGGGCAATTATCATTGGTTGAATGAAATAGGAAGGAGATCTGTGCAGTTTTATGTGGGTAAGATAAAACATGAAAGCAAGTTAATATATAATTAATAATCAACTTAATAATAATAAATAAACTTATAACAAAATAGGTGGATGTGAGAAAAAATTGCCTACTGTGTCCATCCTAAAAGAATTCACATGGTTTCTTTATAATGCTAAAGCTAACAAAGTAAAACCTTTACCTTTATCTACAATATCTCTAATGTTCATTATTTTTTACTTAAAAATATCTAATTAACAAATAAAGATTGCAAATATCCAGAGAATAAAATGTGAATTAACATTTAAATTTAACTCTGCTGGGTTTTTTCTTGTTGTTTTTTTTATGTGAAAACAATGCTTTCAGAGAGATGGTCTCTTTTTGATTAAAATAAGAGAGAGAAAAATCTTTTATTCGGAAACATATACAACAGAAAGCTAAAGCCAGAGGCAGAATATATTTGTCGATAGTATAAATCCAAAGATAAGAAAGAACTTTTCAATCACATCTTCATTTCCTACCAAACTCATTAAAAACCACACATTTTAGTTGCCTAAACTCAAAACTATAAACAAATGTAAATACCTTTATTCTTTTTTTTTGCTATTTCAGTCGTAAGAATTTCTTTTACTTTTTCACATAAAGATTCCTTATCTATTTCAGCATTGATTTTTATCAAAATATTTTCTGGCTCTGAAAACCATTGCTCCAATAAAGGCCAGTTGTCCAAGAAGCCTATAATTCTGCAAAATCAAAATATGATATGAATATCTCATACTGATCAAAAGATTAGAATGACATTAAGCATAAATTATCCGACATACGTAATGAAAAGACAGGCTGCCAATATAATTGTATCTGAAAAAGAAACAATGTTATTTATTTTAGATTAAAGAAGAAATTACTTAATGTCATCAAGACATATTTTTTGAGATGTATGAGAGTAAAAGAGGAAAATGTTGTTGATTCAGGAAAACTTTTAGTATGAGTACAGGTCTCTAAGTGAAAATCTAAGAAAACATCATCTGTGCTCATAGTAGAATAACTCTGAACTCTCTTCGGATGGTAGCTACAGCCTGATGCACCTAGGCCATCTATTTTTTTCTCAGAGATAGAAATTGAAGAGATCTTTGAGTAAGTATAGATGGTTTAGACTTATATACTTTACTCAGAAGTGTTATTGGAATAATTCTTGAAACTGTTTTTTTCTTCCTGGAGAGTAGACAGCCTTAATGTAGCTCAAATTACTCTTCCCTGGTTCATTTCATATTGTTAAACTTTTCAGGGTTTCATAAAATTGTATAATTTTGTCTAAATTTCCCTTTGCAATGGCAAATTGCACACAACCAGAAGAATAATTTTATTTTAGCAAAATAGAAGTAGTTTACACTCCGATGCCTAACTTTTTGAAGTTCCACCATCGTCACCAGCATTTCCTTAATGAGTGCTGAATCAGGATTCCATATAATTAACTTATAAGTTCATGTAACCATAAAGGGAAGTATTGCCTGATTTAATTCTTCTTTTTTTCAGACTAATGACTTGCCCTCTAAATATGAAAGCTAGCACATAAATATTTCACTTATTGTCAAAACTACTTAGTTTTCTTTTACCTGTAAAAGATTGAATGCTAAGAAATAGATATTCTTCTAGATCTGATGATTCCAAAGTTGTTGTCAATCTATTTAAGAAGCATGAAACAAGAAGCAGAGCATTTAGTTAAAAACTAACCTATGTTGTATCTGGTCTCTTAAATTTTGGTCTCCATCCTTATCTTGGTTTTCAGCAGCTACACGTTGACTGATATCTTCGTGAGCAGTTTTATAGGACAATTCTTCAGCTACGGTATAAAATGTATTTAATTAGATAATTTTCAAAACCAAAGTTGCTACTTACTGCTAAAATATACTGATGAAAGATGCCAAACAGATACGGTCCTGTATTTGGTCCAGTGTTACTTAAAAATATTTTAAAAGATGTTGAAAGAGTATAGTTTTGAGATAAGAATTCGATTGTTTTCTTGGAAATTGGGGAAAATAAGTAAACATTAAAGAGAAGCTGTAGTTTCAGTGTAGAGGATCTCAGGATTGTCTATGATAGATGAGAATGAAAAATGATGGGTCATCATGAATAACTAACTTGAAAAGAATAGGAAAAATTAACACAGTCATGTAAAAATTAAGATGAAAGAACAAGGTGGCTGGAACGTCAAATATGCATACAAATTATTTCTTGAAATTATATGCAATACAATAAAATTATTGTTTCTTTCTAGAATTTATGATCTCCCTGTAGAATAGACATAAAGGAATAGACCCAAAGAGATCAAAAACAAACAAACAAAAAAACCAATCTCAACAGCTCTGATTGAGTCCTATTCTGGATTAATGGTACGAAGTCCAGAATACTTACCAATTTAGAATAAATAAAAAATCATAAAGAGGAAAGAAAGCCTTGAACTAGATTAAAAGAAATTAGAATTACTCAATGCAAGAGAACATTGAATAGCAAATTAATAGAGTTCGAGCAAATGAAGAACCCTCACAGGATATAGTAATCAGTTGTTCTTCATCTCCATTCATAACAGAACAAGGTGAAATGAATTTAGAATACAGAATGATGCTTTAAAATGATTCATAAAACCCAAGGATCACATTGGAATAGGTGACTGAAGAAAACTGTGGGAGTGCTCTTATTGGGAGATGCCCATGCACCATCTCATGGTCGCTACCTCACTGCTGTCAGGACTTCAGTGCATGGATCAGCATTCCTCTCTCTCCAACCTCCCAACCCCCGAGCCCCAGGCAGTGCTCCTTCCCCTTCCCTTCACTCGTGGTACTCTGTACCATGGCCAATGAATTTTGTGATCACCCTGAATGGCTCCATCTTTGCAATCCTAAAGACCTATACTCCTACCACAAACTTTCCAGCACTCCTGTATAGTTGATGAATCTCTTCACTAGCATCCAGTCCCTAAATTCCTACCTCCTTTTTTCCAAATTTATCTGCATTATCCTGACTTCACTTTATGCTTTCTAGCAAACCTAAACTGCATGAATGAACACTTCAAGTTCTCCCTGCCTCTTAACCACTCCAGTTTCTGTATCCTTTAGCTGTACCAGCCTTAAATGATATCATTTTTTTAAGACTTATGCTGGTAGGCATCTTTGAATAAAAATACACAACCTTTATTCTTACTAATTCCCTAGCTAAAAAAAATCAGTTGAGCTCTTTCATGTATATATAGAGACCCTTTTCTAAAATAAATAAAGAGAGAAATAAAAAAAAATAAAAAAGTAACAAATATCCTGTGACCATGGCTCTTTTTTTTTCTTTCAGAGATAAACTTCTTGGGAGTTATCTCCACTCACTCTCTATCTCTGTCCCTCCCACTCACACCTCAATACACTGCAATCCTTCCTTCTCTCTCCCACCCTCCATGAAATGGCTCGCATACCAGTCACCAAACATGCCAAAGGACACATTTCAGTCCTTATTTTGGCTTCTCTGTAGTACTTATAGGTAAAATTTAGCGTACAATTCTTAAAAGCTGTTACATATATTATGTCATTTTATACTCAACAAAAACTTGTAATTGGGATTGAGATTCTATAATTGGCTCCAAATTGCACAGTTCATAAATGGTAGAGAAGGGATTTGATTCCAGGCAATGTGACTCCAGGTTCTGGATTTCTTTTTAATTTTTATAGTCTTTGTTGCATTACACTTGCCAAAAAACGCATACACTAATATACATCTGCTCGAATTAATGAACTGAAGACAGTCAGCACCCAGATATACAAACATTATCGGTCCCAGAAGCCCCTTCCTGTTCTTTTTCAGTCACCATTAGCCACAAAGGGTCAGTATTTGATGCCTGAACTCAAAACCTATCTGTACCTCTCACCAGATGTGAACATTACTGTTCTGTCTCAGGCTGACCAATGGCTAAACAGCGGAGGCAGTCACCTCCTCTTCCATTCCAATGCAGCCTTTTACTCTCACAATGGCCATTCCCCCTCCTTACATCCCCCAGTCTCCTGCCCATTGGCTTTGAGTCTGGATCATTTACCTCAGCCCAGCCCTGGCAGGACTTTGTAGCCCACGTGGCTTTGGATGTAGTGTGTTTCTCTGTGAAGATGTTCTTCAGGTTTCTCCATAGACCCCGAGAACTGCAGAACTGCATGCTGCACCCAACCCTAGTGGCTAGGCTCCCACTCAGCCCAGGATCCTGCTGGTCTGGAAGGGGGATTGGATGACACATTTGCCTTGAAGATTTGTCCTCCCTTGGCTTATGAGACACTACTCTCCCAGGCTTTCTTCTTCTCCATTAGCTGCTGCTTCTAAACACTTATTCCTTTGCTCTCCCCACTAAATTCTGGCTATTATCTACAGAGCAATGCAATTTTTTTGGAGACAGGGTCTCACTCTGTTACCCAGGTTGAAGTGCTGTGGTGTGATCATGACTCACTGCAGCCTTGAATTCCTGGGCTCAAGTGATCCTCCCACCTCAGCCTCCCATGTAGCTAGGATCACAGACATGTGCCACCACGTTGGGCTAATATTTTTATTTTTTGTAGAGACAGGGCCTTGTCACGTTTCCTAGGCTGATCTCAAACTCCTGGGCTCGAGTATTTAAAATCATATTTTTTACAGTGTGGAAATTGTCTCAGCTGAACCAAATTTATTTTCATTTCTAAGAACACGAATCATTTGCATTACTATCAATTTCCTACTATTTACAGAGTTATAGAAGAATTGAGTCAAAACCAGTGAGAGGCACAGACCCCTATAGAATCAGGTACCCCCAAGGGTCCAAGAGGCAATATTCAGCCTTCTAGTAAAATGATGTGAAGGCAATCATTTGTTGATTTCAAAGTCTTCCATCATTTTTCCCTGATGTATTTACCACACGCTTATTATCATGTGCCAGATTCTGTCCTAAGCATGTAGCTCTGATCTCATTTAATACCCATAACAATACAATGAGCCATGTTATCATATAGGTTGTGACACCAAGGCTTAGAACAATAAGGTAACTTTCTCAAGGTCAAATACCTTATATGTAAGAAAGCCAAGGTTCAAGAATAAGTGCTTTTACCCATAAGTATTTAATTTGTGGAATAAAGGGTATTTTTCAAGGTTGAAAAACAGTTAAACTATGAATTTTTGTAGGAAGATTCACCCATCATGTGAAGTTTTCAGCCAACTGATACCACTCTTTAGAGTTAATACCCAGTCCAAGAAAAGGATGTTATCAGATCCTTTCTTGCAGCCCAGATGTGGTTTATGACCCTCAAGAGGGTGACCCACGAAAACACGCTAGACAGCCACAAAGCACTCCTCCATAAGTGCACGTCTCAAAAAAACACCCCAATGCCAGGGGAACTCCCAAGTTGATGGAAAGGTTCAGTGAGATGCTTGCCGTTGGACTGGAATTCACTAGTTCCGGCTTTGCCCACAGCGCTGAATGCTAACAGTCAAAGCAAGAGGCAACTGTGCTCAACTAGATAATTATTTGATAGGCTGAAGTGGATTATTTTGTACTCATTTATAATTGTAAATGGGAGTATTCACTGATTCAAAGAACAAAGAGTTTTCATTGTAAAAAGAGTGTCAAAAAAGGTGTCCAGCTTACCTATAATATCATTCATGCGACTCATTGAGGAAGTATCTGAAACATCTAATAATATGACAAAATCAAATGCAGGAGAGGGAAGAGGTATTTCTTTGGAAGTCGCAGGATCAATAGCCAATGTGGATTTTTGTGCTTTTTTTCTTTCCAATTCTGTGAGGTTTCTATTGCAGCCTGTAAGAGCTTCTTCCAGAAGCTGTGCTTGGTTTAAAGTCATTGGAAAACCATCTAGGATACAGTCTTGATTCACAGGTATCTTGCTAAATTGAAACAGGACAACTCATGAATATTTTGTTAGACACAAGTACTTTGGAAATACTATGATGAATCTTTCCTTTTTCTTTCAATTCCACAATAACTTCCTACTGCATGAATTTCATTACTTCATAGCTAAAAGATTAGGTTTACTGATGTGCCACAATCACTCCCTTGCTTAAAATACTTCTGTGGATACTGTGCTGCCCTCCAAATCTATTCCAGAGGCTTTAACACATTAAAATTAACTGGCCACACCTGTATTAGTCCCTTTCCATGCTGCTGATAAAGACATACTCAAGACTGGGCAATTTACAAAGAAAGAGATTTAATTGGTGTTACAGTTTCACATGGTGGGGGAAGCCTCACAATCACGGCAGAAGGCAAGGAGGAGAAAGTCACATGGATGGCAGCAGGCAAATCGAGAGCTTGTGCAGAGAAACTCCCGTTTTTAAAACCATCACATCTTGTGAGACCATTCACTATCACGAAAACAGCACAGGAAAGCACCGCCCCCATGATTCAATCATCTCCCACCAGGTCCCTCCCACAACATGTGGGAATTATGGGAGCTACAATTCAAGATGAGATTTGGATGGGGACACAGTCAAACCATATCAACACTTTATTTCTCTATAACTTGTTATCTCTTACAATTTTGAACCATTTACTTCAAACAAACTCATCTCCTCAATGTTATATGAGTATGAACTGCATTTTCTATATTGTGTTCACAGACTGTTCCTCCTTTGCACCTCAGTTTCCTAATTTATACAATGGGGTAACATAACATACCTCATAAGGTAGTTGTGAGGATGACCTGAAATGATGCATTTAAAAAACGCAGCACAGAGCTTAGCACATACTGGATACTTGTACTGCCAACCTGGAGAGCTCTTCCTATCCCACCCAAGCCTGTGTAGAGTCATAGTATCCTGATCTGAATTTCTCTGACTTCCACTTTGCCATGCAAGTGGTTATATTTCTCTGCTTAACACAAATTCAAGTGAGTCTTTTAAAATCTCAGTTAGATTATAGGACGCTGAAGTGCAATTGGGTTTTTGCACTCAGCACAGTGTCCTCTTTAGAGAGTGGGTGTTGAATAATTATTGTTTTAATTTGCAGCTGGAAAACAAGGTGAGAAAGGCGTAAACTTTGACTTTGTTCTTCTAAGCCCTTAAATTATGCAAAATTGTGTTTTTGGCCTTTCGATTAAAAGGTATAATTTCATTTATTTCTGTCAGAACTTATATTAAACAATGGAATCCCCTTTCCAAAGGTTTCTGAGTCTACTTTGGGGCCTGCATGTGATCCTTCCAATAGTGTAACAAGGAAGGAGGGGGAAAACAGAAGTTAAAGGAAATTTCATTATTGTTCAAAGTCACGAAACTAAAAATCACCCAAATCCAATGATCTTTCCACAGTATCAAGCTGTCTTCAGGTCACTGTCTATATTTCTCTCATTAGGTTATTAAGAGCAGGAAAAGACTTCATTTTGGTTTTATAACTTGTCCAGAGCTTGGTGAAGCATTCTGCATAGAATAAATTTGTTGATTCATTGGCCTAAGATGGGAAAGAGAATTTCCTTGAGTTCCTTCGTCCACCCACAGTCACAGAAGCCACTTCAGAGGAACGGGGAGGTGAGGGCTACCCTTGTTCAGCTGTAGTTTGAGGACATGAGGTGATGGGGAGTCAGGAGACATGGACTTTGGCTGGGGCTATACCACTAGCCAGACATGTAACTGGAGCACCTCACTGAACTGTCATGTGCCTCCCTTTCCTTACAGAAAAACGATAGATTTAGACTGGATCAAAGATTTCACACTGATGACTGTCATCTGGAGGAGCCTCAGGGGCAATAAGGATGGTACTGGTGGAAGGAGGGTAATGGAGTTCTGACGATGGGGTGTGGAGGTTTCAGTTCCACTGAAACTAAAGTGAAGAACTGCTTTATATCTATCTGATGCTTTTCATATACATTTTTATTTGGAGCAGAAGCAAAGAATCCCATGGCTGAAACATGCTTTATCGCCACTTCTGGGAAATGTTACAACTATTAGAGTGAGGCCCCTCCTAGCTCTGGGCAGCCCTGTGATCTGATTTCTAGACATATCATCATTGAGAAGCAACTTAAATTTTTAATGTCATCTTTTAAGAAAACACTAAGGGAAGTCCATTCCAGATGCAGAGTAGAACTCTCAGCCCTCCTTCCTCATCTCTCTTGGTCTCACTGTTTCCACATCCCACATCTCACTACTCAGTTCTGCTTCCTTACCTACTCTAAGTTGTTTGCAGCTCTTTCTCAGGGGGCTTTTTGACAGTTTTCTCCAGCCTGCTGACCTTCTCTCTTTATTACATTTGTCAGCCAAGTCTCTATGGCTTCTTTTTTCCCCGTGGTCTGTGACCACACAATTGAGTCTTTCCCTTGGCTTTTCCAATTACTCAATTTCTCATTGAATTCCCCACAGGTAATAGAACCTGACTTTATTCACATCTGGGTAAAAGAAGTCAAGCTTGGTATGGGAGAAGAAGCGGAATATAGGCACGTAAGTCACAAAATAAATCTACCTTTTCATTGCTGTATATTTTCATATACAGATGAGTGAAATGTATGAGATATTAAAACAAAAAATCCGTATTATTCTTTATACATCTTTGTGTGATAAAGAATATATTAAATAGATGAGAGGAAGAAAAATGCAATACATACTTAATAGCATTTACCATGATGTCAACAAGCAGCACATCAGGAATGCTCTTTCCTTTCTTCAGCAACTGTTCTGATTTTGCACCAAGCTGAGCACGTGTAGTGAGCTGGGAAAATAAACAAGAAATGACAGAAGATGACTAATTTAAAAGTCAAATTCCAAACATTTGGAGGAAAAGTTAATTAAATGACCAGGCTCTCTGATGATGACACTGATCATGTGGCACAGTTCGGGAGTCAGGGAAGCATTTCAGGAAAATGTGTGCACAGAATTTGAGGCTCTTCCTTCGAGCCTCCCTCCCTTCCAAGATCGTACTCTTCAGTTGCAGCAGCTCTTGCATCCCCAAACTTAATTCTCTAATACCTTAAATCAGAAAGATTGAGCTCTCTTCTTGGGCTCTAGCCACTCATGCCACGCAGACAGGGGCATGCCCTCTAGGGAAAACCCATATAAACATGGCCCTTGACCAGTGAAGTTCTCATCTTTCCATGGTCAAATTCCACAGATTTTCTGCCTGTTGTTTGCTGCTTCCTTGTTTGATGTCTTCTTTTAGCACTCAAATAATTATCTTTTATATTTTGCCTAGTGTTTATACTTGTTATTTATAGGTTAGTCCAATACAAGCTACTCAATATCACTGAAACAGGAACTTCCCCAGAGTCTATTCTTAGCTCAGCCACCAGAGTGAGAATTTTATGTCAAATGGTATGGCTCTATTCCAAACCCTGCTAAAATTCTCCCTTTTACTCCAAATGTCCTAATAATTGCCTGAGGCCCTGACTGACCTGATTCTTTTCCTTTCTCACCCATGTCTCTTACCTCATCCCTTACTAAATACTCTCTGGCCCCGCTGGCCAGGCACCTTCCTGCCTCACTATTCTCATGGCCTGGAACACTTCCCCAGATCCAGTGGGCAGGTTCTCTCACCTCTTTCAATCTGCTTAAGGCTCCCTTTCCCAAGGAGGCCTGCCCGATGTCATAAGGTGACCAACTGTGCCTCTTTTGCTGCCCTTGGCCTGTGTTCCTGCTCCCCTTCCTCCACTCCATGTTTCCTTTTCTCATGACACTCATCATCATCTTCAATATCATATTTATCTCTATGTTCATAGTTTATTATGTCTCTCTCCATTAGAATGTAAACACAATAAGGGCAGGAAATCCTGTCTTTTGTATTCACTGATATATCCAAGTTATTAAAACAGTGTACAAAACAATGTATGCTCTTGGAATTGAATTGAATATGGAATTTGTGAGATTTTAAAATCAATAGATGTAAATATAAAACATACTTTCTGCTAATTCATATTTCAAATTCACAGAGTAAAAATTGTAAGTCCCCTTTTCCTGTTTTTTCTGAACCCATTTCCCTTCCCATTGCTCATCTTGTTTACAGTTTGGTGTATATCCTTCCAAAACTTTTTCTATCTTTAAGCAGTTTTGAAACCTAAAATATTATAAAACTGTTTTTCATGATGAGATGCATAATAAAAAAATCAAATATAATACAAAAAATAAAATTCCACTTGATTTAGTCTGGTCATTTTATTTGATGACCATTTAGTTTCCATTAGGAGAAATAGTGAGTGAACTGTTGTAAACAGTTTTTCAGGAATTAATAAACAAATTCTGAAGAGTCACCAACAAGAGTAAGGATAAATTCTGGAAAAAATATTTAAAGGTAAAGAGGGTATGAGCGAAATAAAAGTCAATAAATTAAATGGTAAAGATGAAATGAATTTGGTCTCAGTCTAAAAGTTTTAAAAGCACAAGTTTATCACCCTGGCAAAAGTGAAGAATAATTTCCACTGCTTTCAATATAAATATTGAGAATACAAAGAATGCTAAGTAAAGTCAGGTGAGCTAATATTATACCATCAAATTAACTTTGAAACCAAAGAAGAGCACATTGCAATTTCATTGCATTTGAAGACACTCCAAAACACCATTAATCATGACAGGTTTTAATATGTTAGTAGCTAAAATTAGATCATAATACTTACTTTTAAGAAACTATCACTTGATTTGACTTCTTCAGCTTTTGGTGTTTTATCAGCATTACCACCTAGCAATAGGAAAAGTGGTAAGAACAAATTTCTGGTATTTACACCTAACAACCAAAGTAGTATTTGACCATCTATGGTTTTGGACATAAGGGTTATCAGATCCAGCTATGCCTGAGATGCTCAGAGGAAGGAAATAATAGAATCACCACAGCATAGCTTTTACCTTCACTCACACCATTAAGATCCTGGTCACTATGTGTCTTGGTGTTTCCCCTCCCTCCCTACCTCCCTCCCTTCCCCGCTCCCTTCCTGCATGATCTGAGTGCATAAAAATATCATTAGGAATACTTTAACACAGTCGGGGTTCGCTTTTCAGAAGACGGTCAAGTTTTTCAAAAAAATGTTAAAATGTTATTTTTCTACACTTTTATTTTCCTGGATTACCAAGTTACAGATAAACATCTTAAAAGCAGATGACTCTAGAAGTCAGAGGTGTTTTAAGTTAAATTCTATGTAAAAAAAAAACCCAGAAGTTTTAGGAGTTTGTTTATAATTACTTAGACTAATGTATAATAGAATATGTAATAAAACACTTATAATAGTTTTAAAAAACAACTAAAATTATCTCTTAAGAAACAGATAACAGGAATAAGGGACAGATAGTGTCCTTTTAAGAAAGGAAAGTCCAACCTCTCTGGAGTGTTGTATGCTCATAGTAAACCTGGACATTGTTCAATGGTAATGGCAATAATAATGATAGCACAGGAGGAGCTCGGCTTCATGCTAGAATACGAGGAAGCTATTTAATAAGACAAAGACTTCACTAGCACATACAGGAAAAAATATTTAATACTTAAAATTGTTTTCCTTCAATGGTTCTACAAAGGATCTGAAGGACTGCAGCCCAGATCCCAAGGGAGATAACTTTTTGTTATGTTTGGGAAACTTAGTTGTATTGGTAGTGCCCAAGGCTGAGAATAAACTTAGGAACCACTGTGCATACAGGTTAAAAAGACCAGCCCCTACAGCCTTCTGCAATACAATAAACAAAGCAGGAGCATGTAGAAAGCCCCAGTTGTACTCATACCCCCAGTCTTACACACAGGTGAGAACAAGAAAAGACTGTCTGTCTCCTTGCACAGACAGGAAGAATGAGGATGATTTATCCTGGATTCTTTCATAATGGCAGCAAAACTAATCAACTATTCGAAGGAGGCTGAAAAGATTGCCTTGTAATTTTCATCTTATCCCCAGCTGTAGGCAAGAGCGATCTTGCTCCCTCTGTCAAATGGCCATATGTAGACAACTATGTAAAACTCCCCTTGGTTCCCGTTTATTTCCCTGAAAGCATGTTTGTGCTCACATATAAGTGCTCTCATTGTTTCTCTCTCTAATGTAAATAATAGATGATTTGTTTTGAGATCTTACTAAGTATTGTTTCACCTTCTGTTTCTGGTAATACTTCATCTGAAACTGGACCAGCTGAAAATACATGTTGTGGATCCTTTGGAGAGAAAACACACACAGGGAGGGATTTTACCATTGCTATATTTTAATAATCCTCCTAATTTTATATCTATAAGTAAAGGTTTGAGAACAAATACAATACTTTTTATCTATAACATTAATGATTTTAAAGGAGATTAAAGTTTCAGTCCTAAATTCTTATTTCCAGAAACAAACAATATTGGATGATAATTGCACTTATAGAAATACACAGCAACCTGTGATGTAATCTGTCTTTTGAATGGTCTTCAATTACTATGTAAAATATGCCAACTACTATTTTGAAAAGATAGTGGAACCTGAGGAAAGGGTAAAGTTTATGGAAAACCATCTTGAACAATCCTAGAGATGTCAGTCACAGCCATAAGGTAATTTTTTAAAATGTACATTATCTATTACTTTTTTGATTAAAATATAAAGATATTACAACATGAAAGAAGAGATAGCCCACCATAAAGAAAACTTCTCCCAGTTATTTTCAGAATTAATTGTTAAATGGTATTTATTTTTGCAGGCTATGCAAATGATCTGGATCAGATTATCAGCTAATTTATTCAATTGCAGAGGCAGCATAAGGTAGAGAGAGGAAAGAGTAGTGGACTTACAATCTGGAAACTTAATCATAGAGAAGCTATTGACAAGCCTTCTGACTCCAAGCAAACCAATTCACACTTAGGGTCTTTACTGTGTGCTCTGTAGAATGAAGGAGCTGGACTACATCAAGGATTCTGAAGGTGGGGCTACATTTTCCTATTCACCCCTCCACCCCAGGAATCTTCATGCAATAATGAAATGAGATGCAATATTGATGGGAATATGATACAGGTAAACGTTTCAGAGAGCCATCCCCCAATTGAGATCTACTAATATAGATCAGGTGTCAGCATACTACAGCTCATAGACCACAAAGGCCTGCCGACAGTTTTCATACAGTTTCTGAACACCACTTAAGCAGCCGACCACTGTGAGACTGGAGACAAAGACAGGAGTCCTCCTCTACCTCTGTACCTGCTGGGATTCAACACCTGCCTCAGCCACTGCCCAGGGCCAGCATTGGTCCCTGACTATACACTGGGGTCTTTGATGTTAGCAACTGCCAGAAGCTGAGTGGGAGGATCTCGGTCCAGGAGTTGGTGGCTTCTTGAGTTCCCCTAAAACAATCATATGCCACCCTCCCAACCTCCACAATTCAAACACTTCACCCACCCCCACTTACCAGCTAGTGGCTCTTTCCTTGGGAGAATGGCTCCAGCTGATGGCTACTAGATCCAAAGGGGGCCCATCACACAAGACAGTCCACCCAGACAAACTGGTGGGAAGCAGGAGTTTTCTCTCTTGTTATACAAGTACCCACATAATATCCTCGATTTTACCTCTTGGCCTAAAATTTGTCCTAAATATTTAACTTAAATATTTATTCTCTAGACTTTTGCAGAACCTAAACTTTTACTCTCTGAGTCTGTACAGAAGAAACTTCTGGTCTAGAGAAGACCTTTTAAATTCCATCCAGCTCCAAATCTCTAATGTACTAGGCGCAGAAGAGAAAACTAGAATCACACTTGCCTGGCTTTCTTTAATCTCCTCTTGCAGAACTGGTAGAGCATCTTCTTCATCTTTTTTCTGAATTGGTAGAACCTCACTGACTTTTTCATTGTCATGAAATGCTTGGATAGCTTCTTGGACAAGAGTGTCAATAGAAAGTATCTGTATAGGAAAGTCTAAAGTACAAAAGATAATTTTATAAATAGCTTTTCATTTGGGAAATGGAAATTGTTGTCTTTATGTGCTGGTTTTGTCCTATAACACTGTCTTTCAGGCCCGCTAGAACAGTCTTTTGGATCAAGTTTCTTTTTTGTTTTGTTTGGTTTGTTTTGTTTGAGACGGAGTCTCGCTCTGTCGCCTAGGCTGGAGTGCAGTGGCATGGTCTCAGCTCACTGCAACCTCCGTCTCCTAGGTTCAAGCAATTCTACTGCCTCAGCCTCCTGAGTAGCTGGGATTACAGGTGCATGCCACCACACCCAGCTAATTTTTGTATTTTTAGTAGAGATGGGGTTTCACCATGTTGGACAGGCTGATCTCAAACTCTTGACCTCAGGTGATCCACCCGTCTCGGCCTTCCAAAGTGCAGGGATTACAAGCATGAGCTACCACACCCAGCCGGATCAAGCTTCTTTTTAAAGAACGTGATAAGGCTGGGCGCGGTGGCTCATGCTTGTAATCCCAGCATTTTTGGGGGCTGAGGTGGGTGGATCACGAGATCAGGAGATTGAGACCACCCTGGCCAACATGGTGAAACCCTGTCTCTACTAAAAATACAAAAATTAGCTGGGTGTAGTGGTGCGCACCTGTAGTCCCAGCTACTCAGGAGGCTGAGGCAGAAGAATCGCTTGAACCCGGGAAGCGGAGGTTGCAGTGGGCCGAGATTGTGCCACTGCACTTCATCCTGGGCCGACAGAGCGAGACTCTGTCTTGAAAAAATAAATAAATAAATAAAAATAAAACAAAGATAAAAATTGTGATAAAATTCATAAAACATAAAGTTAAGCACTTCCACCATTTAAAGGATACATTTCAGTAGCACTTAGACATTCATAATGTGTGCAACCATCACCATTATTTTGTTCCTGAAATTTTTAATCACCCTAAAAGGAAATCCTAAATCAACTGCTGTCACTCCTCATTCCCCTACCCCTGACTCTGGCATCCAATAATTCCACTTCTTTCTCTATGGATTTGCCTATTTTGGATATTTCATACAAATGGGCTCATACACTATGTGACCTTTTGTGTCTGGCTTTTTTCACTTAGCATAATGTTGTCAAGGATCATCCATGTTGTAGCATGTATCAATATTTCACTCATTTTTATGGCTGAATAATCGTAGCCTGGAAAATTACAAAACTTTTGATGACAGAGATTTCCCAACATATCAGCAGTGCTTCTTGTATGTTTTTTATACACATAGACATTTGCAGCTACAGTCAGTGTAAATAGGACCTAATGGCAGGGAGAGTAGGAGAAGAAATTCTACCTTTTTGTAGAGACCTTAAAATGGTAGTTTTTCCACTTAATGTTTTCCCCAATAAGCATCCTTTAACAGCAAATGAAGGTAATTCAGGTGTTGTTGATTCCGCTCGAGGAGGAAGAGATTTTTCAACTAGCCTGTGAAGAATATGGCCCAGTATGCAATTGTTGGAGGGTGGTAAATTGTCAACCATTTCTTCTGGTAAGGCCCACTCTCCAACCATGTTCTGTAAAAATAACAATCAAATAAACAGAAATATTCTGAAAAGTGGAATTTAGGTATATGAAATACTTAAATGTTAAAAGTAAATCCAAATTATAGCCAACAAAAGCCAATCAATACTTTAATTATATTATAAAAATGAGTAATAACATTAATAATAGTTTCATATTACAGGGCAGAAAAATGCTTTCTACATAAAAGCAAAGAAAAAAACTAAAAAATCTTAGCTTATGAAAGTGAGCATATAAATTGAGGCATTTTGTAATCTAGGTTGAACATTAAGACATTTAAATTGATGTTATCACCAGTAAGCAGATAAAAGCCAGTAATCATTTCTCTGCTATCTTATGCAAGTATTAAATTTATTTTATAATATTTTAAAGTAATAAAAGAGAATTTTCATGCTCAATATCTCTAAGTCTACCGTGTTTAACTCCCGCTTTATTCAGGCTTCTTGATGAAATGATCAAATGATTAGATGGAGGGAAAAAACACTGTATGGATCACATTCTCTGACTTCCATGTAATATAATTAGAAGTTGATTTTAGAAATATAGAAAAAAATAAGTATTTAAAATGAAAAGCATTCTTTAAAAATAATTCTTGTATGAAAGAGTAAATTGAGATTATAAAGTCTAAAAGGAACATTAAAACAACAGATTTATTAAAAATATGGGGTCAGATCAAACTGTACACATAGGAAAATGCCCCTTAGCCTAAAATGCCTTGATCGAGGTGCAGTGTTCAATAAATCAGTAGAGTGACCACAGCAAATAATAATCTACTGAATATTTCAAAATAGCTAGTAGAGAACAATTCAAATGTTCCTAGCATAAAGAAAAGATAAATGTTTAATATCACAGATATCCCAATTACCCTGATTTGATTATTACATATTTTATAAATGCATCAATACATGTGTTTATTATGTATCAATAAAAAATAAAATAAAAAAGAAGGAAAATAAACAAAGTAGCCATTAAAATAGCGAATAAAAGTAATTTTAAAGGAATCAAACTAGGAAGAAGAAACTTGTAAAAATAAAAATGGAAATTAATAAATTACAGAGTAAAACTATCCAGATACTCTTTATTGATAAAATTCTAAAACCTATCCTTATTAATAATGGATAATGAAATTTCTACTACTTTGACACAAAAGAGAAGAATAGTAAGTATCAATGTTGTAACATAATAGGAAAAAAGGTAACAGCAGACAAATGTACCCTCTGTTCATCATAGTACTATTCACAATAACAAAAACATGGAATCAACCCAAGTGCCCATGAAGGGTGGAATGGATAAAGAAAATGTGGTATATGTATACCATGGAATAGTGCGCAGCCATAAAAAATAATGATATCTTGTCCTTAGCAGCAATATGGGTGCAGCTGGAGGCCATTATCTTAAGCAAACTAATGCAGAAGCAGAAAATCAATGCTGCATTCTCACTTATAAGTGAGAGCTAAACATTGAGTACACATGGACATAACGATGAGAACAATGAACACTGGGGACTACTAGAGGGAGGAGATGGGGAGAGTGCAAGGGCTAAAAAGCTACCTATTGGGAACTATGCTCACTAGCTGGGGACAGGTTCAGTCATACCCCAAACATAGCATCATGCAATATACTTCCATAATATTTGTGCAATACACCTCTGTAACTATCTGTAACAAATGTTACAGAAGTATATTGCATGGTATAATTTTAATAAAAGCAGGAAGCGGGAAGAAAAAGAAAATGTTAGGTACAACTATAGTATAATAAATTTGGATTTATAACTGTATGGTAATAAATGATATTCTAAGATAGTGCAAATGAGTAAAATGAAATAAAATCTTTGAAAAGATAAAAGCCATGAAAGAAATGAAAAAGATGTCATAGAACTATACTTATTAAAATTGAAGACACTAATGGTTTACAGAAAAATTTTCTTTCCTTAGCTGAACAGAAATGTAAATGTTTAAAAGTCTTCTAGAGTACAGAAGAAGATAGAAAGCTTTCCTGTTTATTTGGCAAGACTAATATAACCCTTATACAGAAAATATATCAAAGATAATTGACAAAAACAACATCCCAAAGGAAAACTACAAGCCAATCTCACTTGGAAATATTTGGCACAAATCATGTATACAATACTAAAGTCAACATAATATTAACAGACAATGAAGATACTAATTGACATTGACTGCATACTATGTAGCATATACTGTTGTTTTCATGCGTTATCTCAAACAATTCTCACACAACTCTTACACAAGTATTATTATTATCTTCCTGATTTATAGAAGAAAAATCTGAGTATTGCAACGACTAAGTTATTTTCCCATGGTCATAATAAAGAGTAATGGCAAAACCTAGATTGGAACCCAGGCAGTCAGATCCCAGAACATGTACTCATATCCAGTATATGATGTTGACTTTATCCCACCATGACTGAATAAGAATTATTTCATGAATCCAAGGAAGGCTAAATACTAGAAAGCCTATGCATTAATAGGTTAAAATAAAAAAAAGCATATGATCATTTTGACAGTGAAACAGCTGATAAAACTCAAAATTTATTTCTGATTTGAAAAATACAAGAAAAATAAACAAAATAAAACAATATCTTAGTAAATTATGAATTGAAGATAACTTTCCTAACACTCTCTGGATCAATGGTAAATCAAAATAAACTACACATTTTTCCATTAAAGGCAAGAACAAGAAAAAGTTGCTCATCATGAGTACTATTAGTCGCATTATTTGGGAAGTTCTAGTCCGTGCAACAAAATAAGAAAAAGAAAGAAGCAGCACTGTCTCTAGAAGTAATAGTGACTGCTGAAGAGCAGAGTTCCTGGTGCAGAGGTGGCAGCTATAACCTGAACTGCTGCTAGTGCTCTGGGGTGGTGGTGGCAGTGACAATTTTCTTGTCAGACTTTGCCATGATGGTTCTGGTGATTTTCTCTGGAAGTTTAACCTTGAGCCTACTTCTTGAGCTCACCTATGGATTCTTTGAACCATCCACCATATTTTGAGTATTTTCTTTTCCTGCTTATTCAACAAGAGTCCATTTTTTTGCCTGCAAATTTTTTGCTTGCAAATTTTTTTGCTTGCAAAAATTTTTTGCTTGCAATTTTTTTTTTTGCTTGCAAAAGCTGACAAAATCAACGGAATTAACAAAAAATGTATAGATTCTGTATATAGAAAGCTTCAAAATTTGACTATTAAGAAAAATGACTTGAATAGAGGGTGAGATAAAAAGGTTCAAAATTATAAACCATTTAATTCTCCTCCAAATTAATCTAACTTAATGTTTAATGACAACAAAAGTGCTAGTGTCATTTCCCCCTAGCTATCGCTCAAAGGTTGATATGACAAATGATTTGAAAGTTAAAGTGGGCCTGGTGCGGTGGCTCACGCCTGTAATCCAAGCACTTTGGGAGACCGAGGTGGGCAGATCACGAGGTCAGGAGTTCGAAACCAGCCTGACCAACGTGGTGAAACCCTGTCTCTACTAAAAATCCAAAAATTTGTGCCACTGCACTCCAGCCTGGGCGACAGAGCTAGACTCCATCTCAAAAAAAATGTTAAAGTGCAAGAAGAAATATAATGGGCAAAAAAAAAAAAAATCCATTAAAAATACTTTAAAAGGAAAGTAATGGGAGTGTTGCCTTGTAAGTTACGAAAGCACTTTTTAAAAATATGGTAATGATAAGAATGAGTTGCAGGGACAGAATATTCACTGTGCAAAAATATAGATTCCAGAAACAGATCTAATTATATGTAAAAGTTTCATATGTAATAAGGTTTATATTTCACATTAGCAGAGAAAGATTATTTTACAACTGGTATTTGAAAAACTAGTTATATATTTGGAAAAAATAATGTTAGATATCCTTATACTTTCATAAAAATAAATTGACACCAGAAGAATGAACGACATAAACAAGAAATCTAACAGCATCAAAATTTGGGTGAACACTTATATGCTCCACGATTGTTTTTCCAAGCATAACACCAAAGCTGAAAACCACAAAGGAAAAAGTTGGTAGTTTGATTATACTCTATAAAAATAAAATCTTCTGCACATCCTCAAGCACACACACACAAACACACATAATTCACTCACACACTTCAAAAACAAAAAACAAAAGCAAAATATCTGCAATATATATATGTGTATATACATATATATTTGACGAAAGGTTAAGGATTTTAGTGCATAAAATATGTAATCAGAAAAATAAAAATAACAGAAAAATGGTGGAAAGGCTATAAATGGGCAATTTTGACAGTAGAACAAAATGGCCAATGAGTTTATAAAGAAATGTTCAAATTCATAGTAATAAAAGATATCCAGATAAAGCAACGATGTACCATATTTTGCCTAAAACCAAAAGATTGAGTCATACTTCTCATTCACCACTATTGAGAGGATAAATTAGTATATTGATTTATTGTGTTTTCTAAAGTGTCCAAAATTGCTGTAATAGTTCTGTCATAACAATAAAAGTAATTAAGACATACAAGTCAGATAAGAATTAAGATTTTTTATTTACATACACATATAGGTAAAATGGTATTTTTCTGTAGTCACTTGAGGATCTTTAAAAATTATCTTCAGTGCACATAAAATATATTTAGTAACATGATTATGTAATAATTTCATTACCTAGATATTATTCCATTTGCACTCTATCAAAGACAAAGAATAGAAATACATGTAATTTATATTTTAAGATTATTTGGAATTAGTACATATAACCTATTTATTAAACTATTCAAACTTCAAAAACCCCAAAATATTGTTTCAGCAGTGCAGAGATGTCAAATCATAGTGGAATACTGAAAATTAGAAATTTCAAGATACATTAGTATTGTTTTAATCACATAAGTCTCCTCAAAATTGTATCTCAGATGATCAATTCTATTAGCACTTGTATTATGTCACTGCCCCTAATCATGTTAATGTAAGTCTTTTCAGTCCAAAGATCAGGGATAGAGAAACATAAGCAATGCCCATTTGGGGAGATAGAGGAACTCCCTCATCAAAATAGGTGCTTGTGAAATCCAAAGAGAGAACCAAAACAAAAGACAGGGTACATTATATTTCATTATATTTCTTTAAGAAACACGAGCCAACTTCTGCTAGTCTGGATTGCCTTAAGTCAGTTAGATTTTTTTTTTTTTTTTTTGAGGAAGGTATGTGTCTTTGTCTTGTGTATGATTTAGCTCGTTTCCTAACCATTTTCTGGAGGGGAACTCTTTCCTAGTTTAAAAATTATTGGCCAAATTTGACCACTAATTTGAAAGACATTTTTTTCATTTCAGTCAAATAGATGATGTGTGGTTTATAAATATTACTACACTATCATTAAGAAATGAGCAAGTCACATTTTTGGCTTATAAATAAATGCCCATATTATATTTTTAATTCTTAACTCTTGATTAATATGACAAAGTGGACCTTAGTAACAGATTAAGTCTACAAGTGGAGTTATTTATTTAAATAACTTGAAGTAAGAAAAGTTTGTTTAGGCCACTTTTGACAATATTTCTATAATTACGCTATGTCATATATAAATAAGTATATCCCTGTGTTCTTGCTTTTCTTTCATCAGTATTCTTTTCATACCCATTATCTGACAAAACACACTTACTCAGAATATAAGTTGTCAACTTTGGTAAGTGCTATGAATGGCTTGTCTGGTTTGGTGCCAGAATTTCTGATATGAGAACACTGCAGATAAGAAAATACTTTTTGAAACAAATTTTTAAAACCCCAAAGTACTCGTAGTAAGTTTTTCTTTAAAATTGGTGTAATGTAGTTATACATAAATTTTAGTGTATTTAGTATATAAATATAATCCTATTTGACTGCCACTTCTATACATACTACCCTGTATTTATAAAAAGTATTTTTAGTTTACTGTCTTTGTTTTTTCTAGGAGCTCTGTACATAATAATAATCTGCACTGTTCAAAATTAGCCAAATACTAATTGGATCTGCAAAATTATTGGTTGCACTATAATTGATTACTTGCTTCTGCTTTCATTCATTGGAATTATTTATACTTCGAATTAGACAAATGGTGATTATTTTATGTAATGTGTCCAATTAGAAACTAACCAAATAAGAAAACAGAAGCTATAGAAATTATGTAATTTTACAATAAAAAAGGTGATAATTCCAAGGCCAATTTGAAGTGGAAAGTTGTCAATATTGTAATGATTTTGAGCTGTGCAGTCACTTAACCCTTTTTAAAGGCAACAGTCTTAGGCTTAAATCAGATGACTTGAGTTTCTATTATATAAGGCTTCTGCTACTTGCTTGCTTTGCACCCTCATTAATTCATCTTTGCAGCATAATAACAATATGTATTTCACCAGATTGTTGTAAAGATTAAATGAAATAATGCTTGTGTGAGGAGCCTATGTAACCTCTGACTATAAACAGTTTAGGAGTTCTCAGGCAGCTGCTGGAGGCATGTAAGAGCGCCACATCCAGCTGCACTCCAATCTGAAAGGCCTGCTTCCTCACAAAAAATCCGAATAGACCTCTTCCATCACTAGCTGTAGAATGTGGCCAAACACAATGGAATAGGATGTCACTGTGAAGAGAACAGAATGCTTAGGTTAGAAGAACTGAAGCCTGACCTGTGAGATAAGCAGATAAAGGATTTGGTGGAACACACTGAGCAGAATCACTGTCAAAATTAAGCCTATGAAGTTCCTAGCAAAGACCAAAAATAAAGGCTGAGTCAAGGTAAGCATCCCAAAGGGGATGAAATCAGAACATGATGAGTGAAAAGAGATCAGAAGAACTGGAGAAAGAAGAAATTCAGACTAGAATGATGGTTATTAGTTTAACTACAATGAGCTAAAGAGCTTTACTAGTTCACTAGTAATGACGAATCAGAAATTTTTATCAGATCTCTACTTTACATATTTATTATCTATGTAGATATGATTAAATTATTTATATAATAAAACATATATTATTTACTCTTTCAGGTATTGTAAATAGACATCTGACTATTAGGCCCAGACTCTGACGCTCAGAGTGGGCAAAACCAGGTAAATATCACATGGTATAAACAATTGCTTTAACGAGATACTCTTTCTGTGTTGATGTACTAGTCCTTGATTTATGTAAACTGCCATGAACATGCAGGAAATAATTATTAAGCTGTCTTGATTTTAATAATATTTTAATTGTACCTGCATAAATACTATCAGTATGTATTTTTGAGAAGGTGTAAGTATAAGATTCAGGATCCATCAACACCTAGGAGGTCTGACTCTCCCTGTGAATTTTTGTCTGCTTACATACAGAGATCATAAAATTACAACAGAGAGGAAATAGACTCTGCCCGTGGTCAAAAGTCACAACCTGTTCACTAGCACTGGTTTTTGCTTGTTTGTTTGTTTTGAGACGAAGTCTCACTCTGTCACCCAGGCTGGAGTGCAGTAGCGCGATCTTGGCTAACTGTAGCCTCCATCTCTCGAGTTCAAGCAATTATCCTGCCTCAACCTCCCAAGTAGCAGGGATTACAGGCAGGTGTCACCAAGCCTAGCTAATTTTTGGATTTTTAGTAGAGACAGGGTTTCACCATGTTGGTCAGGCTGGTCTCGAACTCCTGAACTCAAACGATCCACCCACCTCAGCCTCCCAAAGTGCTGGGATTACTGGCATAAGCCACAGCACCCAGCCCACTAGCACTGTTTTTATTAATTGACCTACACTGACCTTTCCAGCACTTGAATTCTGAATTCCTGGAACCATAGTATCCACCATTTTTATAGATCCCATCTTTACAGATCACATGGGCCTACCACTCTGCTGTCTAGCCTGGATCCAAAGCACTCACATGCCTCTCTATATCCTGTTGTAGGAGCCTAATGGTGACCTGGAGTTCTGATTCTGGTTACTTCCAGTCTCTCATATCTTTTTAGTTTTTTGTGGCCTAATGTGTCAGTATTCTTGGTCTCCTTGTTATGAATCATGGCTAATAGAATCACGAGTATTTACAAACAGAATCTGCTTGGAAGCAAACATGCTTGAATGTGGGTTGAGTTGCACACTTCAAGGGCAAGCTTAAGCTCCCGTGTGTCCACTGGATTCCCTTCTTGATTGTAACGTTGCCCAAGTGATTGAACGATGCTGCCGATTACCCCTGTAAAAACCACATGCATCTCATTCTCATTCTTGCCACTTCTAAACATCCAAGTTGGGAATGGAGCTTCCTCATTCACCCTTTCAAAAAGTGGGGAGAGCTGGCTTACTTAGATCAATTTGAATAAACAGAATCTGGGCCTTTGGAAATATTTGTCAGTGCATAAAATCTCAGAGCACCTAGCACAAAATTCAACAAACAAATAATAGAGTTACACCAATAATACTTAGCAGAGACATTCAAAGGTGGCTTTTTTAGAGGAGTGGTACTAGTCTGAAGGTACATATAATCCAAGTGTTTGTCTTCATGGATCACTAGAACTTCCCAACATCTGCATGGCCTGACATGTCCCAGATGTTCCCAATTTGGTATGTTCTAAATATTTCAGAATTAAATTACTGATACATTTAGAAAGACAAGGCAAGTGCCTTTTCCTCTAAGAGACAGAAAGGACCTTCTAAGGGGATACAACACTTACACTGTTTTTGATACCTGTTAGTTTCCTTGGGTTTCCTGAAATGCAATCTTTTTTTAAACCTATATTTGATAAGACCCAACAACAGACAGATTATCTTGCTGTAGTGGCCAAAGGACTTAGGGCAGAAGCTTCTAACAAACTGACTTCAAGACATTCCATATGTAGTGACCCCATAAAATGAGGCTATGGCCCTTTTAGAGGGCAGCCAATGTACTGTAACTCTACCATGGCAAGACATTCAAGCTGCCTTGATCTATGGCTAGCTTTCCCTTGGCCTACCACTCTGCAGGTGTGCTTGGCTGGCTTTTCCCTTGGCACACCACTTTCCCTTGGCACAGCACTCTGTAATACTTAAAGTTAAGACTTGTACTAGCAGCCTCAGAAGTAGTTGTAGCCATTAACAATCCTCAAATTTCAGGGAAATTTGAATTTATGTTCATCATGATGGACCTTTCTTTAGCTATTCAAGACGTCCAGGAAGTCCTTTTCACCAGACGTGTCCATTTTTATTGGTCTGAACCCCTGTAAAGCACTCCTAAAGCTCTCTGGCTTCTCTTGGAGCACAATTACCACTTGGACTACATCTTCTAAGATAGTGGCTTTCAAACATTTTTGACTAGGTCTCCCCATAAAACAAACAAAAAAATGCATTCTACATTGTGACCTAGCATTTCTGTACAGGTAGATATAAAATGCACAAAAAATTTTTATGAAATCCTTATCATCACTACTTGTGATATGCTTTATTTCCTACTGTATTGTGTTTTATTATATTTATTTTGTCCTTTTTTAAAATAAATACTGGTTGTGACCTAAATTAATTTCACAATCTGGTTTCAACCTCTTTTGGGACAACAAATAATAAAATATATTTCATTGGACAAGACACCAGGAACTCTCAGTTCTAATCTCATGTCTATAATTACCATCTTGGGTTTATTTTTTAGATATCTTCAAATAGGGAGAGTAATTCTTAATTTTATACTAACAGTCACTCAACTCAGAGAGTTAGAGAGTCAAAGTATATTTTTAAAGTAATACAGTTCTCAGTATAATTTCTCATAATTGGTTATAATTAAAGGCCAGTTCACTCATATGCTAGATCTTATTTGTATTATTAGATCTTAGTTATCAGTTACTTATTTTCTAGCACTTTGGAAAACTGTATTTTGTACAATTGCTGTTCTTAAATTTTTTTATAATGTGAATCTCTAAAACCTCTTATTAACAGGTACATTATTATTATTCAAAATGCAAGAAAACTTTAGGCTTATTGGAAAATAAATTAATAGTTAAATTGTATCCAAAGAAAAAGTATTAGTTAGTGAGAGGTTAGGTAATTTATTAACTCAAGCCCAAACACCGTGGGCAGAAAATGATGTCTTAACCAGGGACAAGCCGATTGCCCATTTATAGCATTTTAAATTGTTGCACTGTCTACATGTTTCCATTGGAAGATTATTAGAAATAACCAAGATTGATATCTTCAGAGGTTATTGAAAAAGTCTGGATGCTAGAAGTGACTCCAGACACCCAAACACACTTCCTAAGCTTAGTTTGGTCTACAGGCTTGAAATTTAATGAAGCCATGGAGAAAATACAAAGATAGAAGAGTCTAAACTCACAGCTCATAGGGTTAGGTCCGTTTTGCATTAATACCTTTAAATCAACTGATGTCTACTCATACTTCACAAATCAACTGAATTTCATCCCTTCCAATGTGTCCTATAACCTCCTATTCGTATCCACACAGCATCATTCTCTGGAATGGTTTTTTTCTCATCCCTACTAAACTGTGAACAGTGGGAGGGAAGGATCTCTGTCTTATTTAACACCTAGAATAGTGCTGGTAGAAGTAGGCACTCGATAAATATCTATTTATTGAATCAGTCAATCAATCAATACTATAGGCTCAATATATGTGAACGGAATAAATGAGTGACTAAATTGAAATTCAAATTTAGTAATTTTAACTAAGTACAAAGATGACTTAGGCCCCCAAACAAGATAGGGATAACCCAAAATTAGGGACGAGATCAGAAAGTATAATCCTCATAGACAGAAGCTAGCAAAAATCCACATACCATGAATGAAATTAGCTAATACAGGAAGCATCTCCCGAAGTAACAACCTATTGTATGATTTAAAGTGTGCATCTCTGTTAAATTAAGGCATTTCTTTTTTGTTGTCAGCAAAAAGCATTTCATTTAAGATGTAATATATGAAAAAGTTTATTAATTTGGATCTTTCTAACAAACTATGCCAGAGACTTAACAGGGAGGAAAGAGATGTTGTAATGCCATTTTTAGGTATAAAAACAAATTAAAGTATTTCAATTTTCTGATGTTTTATCTCAGAGGAAAGATGGAGGATATGTCTTAATTTTTTAAATAGAAATATCCCCAAATCACCTAAAACAAATGGGTAACATCACTTAGGGAAAAATAAATCCCTTGAGAACATTGACTATATTCACATTACCAAAAATCCTATGGTTGCAAATAGTTTTTCCAAGTGAATCCATGTTTGGGAAGAGATCTGTCACACTTGAACATGGGTAGCAATAGATTAGAGCTGGTCAGAAATTCAAATAAGTAGCCTGAAAGATGCCAGAAAACTAGGCAGGAAATAAGTCAGGTTTAAAACAGTCAGGAGATGGCAGGTCCTAAAAATCCAAGCACCTGGGCTGAGTCCTGGAGTGGGGAAGAGCAGCCCATGTCAATGGGTACGTACAATCTGCTCTATGGCAGAAGCTGTTTGTGACCTGGTTAATTTCATATTCCTAACTGGGTATTTGCCTTGGGTGTCCTAGACTAGTATGAGCCAGCTGTGTTCCACATGACTGGCAGATGAGAAAAACAAGCTGCAGATGTTCTAGCTCTGTTTGTGGCCTCTATTGCCCAGAGCCTCCTCACTTTGCTTCCAAGCCTTTAATGTGTGTCCTGTTCTGTTCCAGTTCTGCCTAGCTTCCAACCTGCCAGCTTTGTTTTCATTTTCTAGTCTGGTCCTCACCCAATCTCAGTTTTGATCATTGGCATGCTCAAAGGACTTGGCTTGATCCCGCCTCTGTCTCTTCCTGTTTCTGGCCACATCAGGGAAATTATCTTGACTGTCTTGGTTCCACTTCTAAGAATTAAACCCCTGGCACTGTATCTCCTGGCTGACCTTCCTGCTGGGTCTGTCCTGGTCTCCTACCAGAGGGAATAAAATACTACAGAAGTATACCTATTGCTAGGGTAGAATGAAAAGTCTAGTGGCTATATTCCAGTTACTGTGCCTGGGGAATATGGCACTCAGAATGAAGCCATACTCCATGGGAAAGTAGTAAGGTAACACTTTAACTTTTAGAGCCTCTGTTGTCATCTCTTCCAGGGCTTTCTGTCCTCCAACTACCCCCAAACCCTGACGAAATCTGGAAGAACTGCCTAAATTTTATTCAGATTTAAACATTTGTAATAACTTCCCAGGTTTCTTAGAAGAGGCAGAAAGTGTGGTTATTTATCTTCCCTAAGGGGAGTTCAGCTGTGTAATCTGGCAGCCCCACAGGGTTTCTTGAACACTGTATGGGACCTGTTTGATAGCCAGGTGACAGTGGAAAAGATTGATGCTGCCACATACTGCCTTAGACAAACAGGCAAAGAGAAGAGAGGATGATTAGCTGAAGTGCAGCTGAATTCTGTCTTCTCATCCAGGAGCTGTCATGGAATGGGCTCTGCGTTGGGGCCCAGTTTCAAGAAGGCCTCAGAACAACTTTGGAAGATGAATTGATCCTGTTGCATGAGCCTGGAAGCCTTGTTAAGTCACTTGACCTCCAGTCAGGTCAGCGTATGGTTAGCTACCCGCACACATCTTTCTACCAGACACTCTGGCCTTCAGATTCCAGAGGAGCCAGTGGGCAGGGGTGTCTATCTTTCACTGACATTGGCAGGGTGGGTACACCTCTAGAGAGAAGGTCACATCTCTTGCCAGGAAATGCAGAGTCTGAGCAATCGAGGGAAAGGCAGAGGTTAGCTCAACTTCATCTGCCATGTGGACCCCCATGCTGAGCTGAAGAGTGTTCTGGTTAGAAGCAGATTGTGGGTGGCCAATGCCTTGCCTAAGGAACTATATCATGGTTAATTCTGGATCATCAGGAAATCTAATGAATTTGACCTGATTCAATAATGTCTTTCACTCAGTAATCTGATCACTTCTGTTCCAGGAGTAGCCTTCCTCGGTCTGCCCTAATCTAATGGTACGAAAACAGGCATGTTTAATTTTAGCCTATTGCAAAAGAAGACCCAGGGCAGTAGACTGCATCTACCTTATGCTTGTTTTTGGAGGGAAATTTACACTGGCCACGGTCAATACTCAGCGTGTGACAATGGTCACTGTCAAGGCCTGTAGGCCCACGCTGGAGAGAGCCTGGCACCTCACAATGCAATCCAATCACTCCAGCTTGTCACATATTCAGAAGTTCAGAAAGCTCAGCAGTGACAGGTTTATTTTTCAGAAACGCTGAGCTACAAATTACTAATATATCAGGCAGCCAGAATCACTGGGCTGACTGCAGGTCTGATTACCATGGGTAACTGACACTAAGCCATTCTGGGAGATCCTCTCCCTTAAAAAGTTACATTTCAGTGCTGCTGAAATTCCGTGACCAATCAGATGCAGACAATAGGTAGGGGCTTCTGATTAGCACTCTGATTTCCAGCTGTGCTCGAAGTGACTCAGGAGATCAGTGGAAAAGTAGTTCAGTCACCCCAAAATGATAGGTTCCTACTCCTTGTTCCATTCTCTATCCCTGGAAAGCCACCATGGCCCTTCCAAGGCATTGAATGTGGCACACTGAGAATTACAGCAGCCCAGTGCTTTTCAAAGCACAACTGCCTGGGTCAAACAAAGAAACAAACAAAAAATAAGACTCTAAGGTCACTGCATTGCTCCCCAAGTGCCCTTGAGACTGAATCACCCTGGACTTCATATCAGATTTCTCCCTGTTCTGGGGCCACCAAACAATTCTGATGGTGGTGGCTATCCTTATCAAAACAGTAAATGTCATTCCCCAACTGCTTAAACTATGCTTTATTTATCAGTGAGGTGGTAGCCTACCTCAGGATCACTTTTATAGTAATTTCCATGGTCTTACTATTTAAAGGAATGTTTCCAGAAGTATCTACGTCTGAATTCACCTGTCTACTGCTATTACCTAGCCAGGGATAGTAAGAAAGACACTTTTGGTTGGAATTTCTCTGGTGTCACAAAATACATAGGCATTATGACTTGTTCTGCCTACCTTGTAACTGCAAAATTCACACAGTATTTTTCCACATGGAATACCCTCTTCTATAATGACTACTGCCACCCTCTTTATTTCACTGCTAAGATTGATACCTCAAAGAGGTATAAGCCACCCCCAAAAAGCTTAGAGGTGACATTGATCAATGTGTCAAAGACTACTATAGGCCCACTGTACCAAATAATATGGCTGACAAGTCCTGACACCGGACAGGGGTGGTGGCGTGGGGGCGGTCTTTTAGGTGGGAGAGTTTATGGTTCTCAGTCCTACACATCTGAGCCAAATTAAAATTTAAACACTTTCTTGGATCCATTCAAGTTTTCAAGATCACAAACCCCATTGTGTTCTTCCTAAATTTATCTGTTAAAACATAGCTTTAAAACATTTTTTTTTCTTTTGAGTCAGAGTCTCACTCTGTCACCCAGGCTGGAGTGCAGTGGCACGATCTTGGCTCACTGCAACCTCCGACTCCTGGGTTCAAGGGATTCTTGTGCCTTAGCCTCCCAAGTAGCTGGAATTACAGGTGCCCGCCAAAATGCCTAGCTAATTTTTGTATTTTTAGGAGAGATGGGGTTTCACCATGTTGGCCAGGCTGGTCTCAAACTCCTGACCTCAAGTGATCTGCCTGCCTTGGCCTCCCAAAGTGCTGGGATTACAGGTGTGAGTCCCCGCATCCAGCCTATAGTTTTAAATTTTAAAACTTTATAGCCAACTCTAAAATCCTAGCTGGTAATTCTGAGGAACTGATTGAATGGAAAGTGGGCTTGATGCATAGAAGCTGGCTCCTGTAGTTGCCAAAGTAGGTAGAGAACAAACCCAAAACTCAGTAGTAGAAAGCCCAGAAAAGCCCTGACCACCATCTCTTTCCCTGGTCCCACAGAGGAGGGAGCTTGGAAGAGGGCTGGCTTCTCTCTATGTGATCAAGAACAAATAAAAATGAGTGGTGGACAATCACTCTGATCTTATTCATGTCAGGCATCCAGGACTCCTCTCTTTGGTTTTGTCCTTCTCACATTCCATTCCACTTCTATCTGGCTGCCAACTTTTTGGAAACCATTTCTCAATTCTGGTCTAACGTCTTGAACTTGATACCTTAATTCAACAATTTCTACCATGGTTTTCAAATGAACTTACCTTGTCTCCAGTGTTAATAATTTGAAGTCAAATACCCTTCACATGACCCAAGTTCATCTTCTATTCCTGCTATTCCATAGACACAAGTCCCAGACCCCTATCAAGCCCTCTGAAATCCTTGGCCTACAACAATTAGAAAATAGCCTTGTTTCTTGGTAACCACAGACCTAGGGCAAATAGAGCCCTCTTTGAAAACTAATACATTGATGTTCTGCTCTGTTAAGTTAGAATCAGTGTGCTTGATTACTACAAATAAGAATCCTGGCTAACACGGTGAAAGCCTGTCTCTACTAAAAATACAGAAAATTAGCCGAGTGTGGTGGTGGGCGCCTGTAGGCCTGTAGTCCTAGCTACTGGGAGGGAGGCGGAGCTTGCAGCCAGCCGAGATTGCGCCACTGCACGTCAGCCTGGGCGACAGAGCAAGAGCGAGAGCGAGACTCCCTCTCAAAAAAAAAAAAAAAAAAAAAAGGAATCCTAACCAACCAAGATACAATGAGGCTTAGTCTACAAAAGCTATAGCCTTACCATTAGTGAAGGAATTTAGGGAGTTAGAGGTAACACTGTAAACAAATGGAGAAAAGAAACTGCACGTATGAAATGGCACACTCTTAAAAACTAAACTAGAATGATATGAGAATATTTCTTTCAACATCAATCTTCCTTCCCAGCTCCTTTCTATTTTGGAGGCTGATCATGATTCTTATTGCCTATCTTGAGAAATGTTTGTATTTTAGGAAGTGCTGATGTCTTAATTCAAAGGAATGATATTGTGAGGCATTGAGTGCAATGACAGGCAGAATTTTTACAATAGAATAATAGCCTTAGAGAATATCTCAGCCTTCATCATATAAGCAAGTGCTTACTCTGTCCACTTAGAGGTCAGCTGTATTCCTCCATATCTGAAAATAAAAGATGAAACCATCATATTTTTCAGGGCCCTCCAGTACTACACAATGCAATTATATACATTTATATTAAAATGAATAATTATAATTAATGCTCAGGTTCATCAATAGAAGCATCTTCATAGTCAAAAGACAAGAAAATTAAGACTTGTTGGCAAGAAACAGAAGAGGCCATAAAACAAGCAACTTCATGTGAAATTAAAAGTTCCTATACTTAATTAGTAAGTTTCCATATTGTGACATTTTGTAAGTATCCTGAATAAATGCATATATTATGGGCTGAATGTTTGTGTCTCCCCCAAATTCATATGTTGAAGCCCTAACCTCCAATGTGATGGTACTTGGAGGCTAGGCCTTTGGAATGTAATCAGGTTTAGATGAGGTCATGAGGGAGGGGCTCCCATGATGAGATTAGTTTTCGTAAACCATCATTCTCAGCAAACTATCGCAAGGATAAAAAACCAAACACCACATGTTCTGACTCATAGGTGGGAATTGAACAATGAGAACACATGGACAAAGGAAGGGGAACATCACACACCAGGGCCTGTTTTGGGGTGGGGGGAGGGAGAGCCTTAGGAGATATACCTAATGTTAAATGACGAGTTAATGGGTACAGCACACCAACATGGCACATGTATACATATGTAACTAACATGCACGTTGTGCACATGCACCCTAAAACTTAAAATATAATAATAATAATAATAAAAAAAAGAATTTGGAAACACCAAAAAAAAAAAAAAAAAAAGAAGAAGACGAAAAGAGAAGAGCTCACTCTGTTTCTCTCTGCCCTGTGAGAACACAGCAGGAAGGCAGTCTTCTGTGAGCCAGGAAGAAAGATCTCACTGGGGAGTCAAACTGGCTAACACCTTAATCTTGGGCTTCTCAGTCTCCAGAACTATGAAAAATAAATTGCTGTTGTTTAAGCCACCCAGTCTATAGTGTATTATTATAGGAGCCTGAGCTGATCAATGCAATGTATATGTTTTAAATGTAAAAAAGTGATCGATTCACATGCCCTTAACATTCATCTACTAAAATCTATCACTGTGCTTGGGTCAATTATCCAGGGATGTCTTTGGGCCACACAATTCAGATGAGACAGGAAAACAGAGAACTCCATGGCTCATTTAGTCCCATATTTCTATTCTTTGGTGGAAAAAGACCTGGTGGTAATAAAGGTCATTGTAAAAAAACTGGGGGATAGGTATCCATACATGTGCTGTAGTGACAGGCGTACACATGTTAAACCATAACATATACAACCACATCTTAAAGTCTGGTTGATGGAAAATCATAAGCCAAAAATAATGTTAATAAAAATGTACATTATAACACACACTGTAGGGTTAATCCAATAACCACAACAAACTCACCCGATCGTGAACTTAAACAGTAATTTGCCATTAAAGGCAAAAAATAGCAGCAATTAAAAATCATGAACAACTTAAGACAACATGGATGATGTGCTGGAAATGAAATATCCTTCCCCCAAATTATAGAAATTCCAAGTATAACTTGGTTATGGGCATGCACAGTAGAGCTCTGAAAATGGTTGAGTGCTTTGTGGCAGGGACTTCTTAGAAAAATCCAAATCTTCAGGAAACCATAGCCATGAGCTAATTTTAGTTTATGAACACTAAATTTTAGTAACTCTTAAACTCATTCAACTAGTAATTGCTAGTAAGCAGCTTATATAAAAGTGAAACGCTATGAATTGCAACTCATTTGCTAGTAAGACCCACAGAAAGGATTTGCATTAGGGGGAGTTTGAGGTTCACTGGCAGGAGTCCACTGCATGATTGAGAACCACTAGCTGCTGTGTGGGGCTGTGCTGCCAGCTGCACTAGAGGAATCGGGCCTCCTGGCTTAGCCTGCTACCCATGGTCCATTGGGCTTTAAGGGCCCTTCCTCACTTTCTACTAAATAACTCAATGTTGTTATGCTGTGGTAGTTGCCTAGGAACCCCAGAGAGGTCTGGCTGCTCCATGATGCTGTTCTTGCCTCTTTCCTGGGAGAGAGAAATGTTATTTCTAGCCACTGGGGTAGAGCTCCCTCACATTCAGTCATTCTCACATAAATAGAGTGTGATGATTTAGGAAATAATGTTAAGACATGAGTCAAATTTTTGGCAGCTACATATGACATGTACATAAGCAAATATCTGTTTTAATTGCAATTTCTAGGTACAATATTTAAAAATTTTAAGCATAATAGCTTATTTGAACAGAACACGGGCTTCTAAAAGCACAAACTCAAAACTGGGAACTGTCAGTTCTTTAAAGGTAGAGGGTATGGACATCAATTAAGTATGCTAAGAATATAAACTTTTTGAAGATTAATTTCTGAATAATACATTTGCTTGAACATAATGTTCATTATAATGTTATTGAACATTATATATAATGAACATTATTATGTTCAAGCAAATGTATTACACTATTTGTTCAAGCAAATGTATTATACTATTATACTATCATTCTTTATTTTTAGATCTTTGGTCTCTTCAAGAACTTGTCCTAAATGTTTCCACATACAAGCAAAAAATAAATGTTTCAACTTGTAAAATATATTATCTGGCTTAAATAGTCTATCACAAGAGGCAGCGGAACAATGCATCCTGGCTTATCTAAAAGAAACAGTTGTCCACATTTGTCATTATTAAATTTGTTCAGGAGTTTTAATGCAAATGTATTACTTAGAAATTAATACATTTGCTTGAACATAATAATGTTCATTATATATAATGTTCAATTACATTATAATGAACATTATATTCAATAACATTATAATGAACATTATGTTCAAACAAATGTATTAATTTCTGAGTAATATATTTGTATTAAAACTCCTGAACAAATTTAATAATGACAAACGTGGACAACTGTTTCTTTTAGATAAGCCAGGATGCATTGTTCCGCTGCCTCTTGTGATAGACTATTTAAGCCAGATAATACATTTTACAAGTTGAAACATTTATTTTTTACTTGTATGTAGGAATATTTAGGACAAGTTCTTGAAGAGACCAAAGATCTAAAAATAAAGAATGATAGTATAATAGTTTACAGTATATCCTAAAACCTGTATATGGCATATTTTCCATTATGGTGTCGAAGGGAGCTTGTGAAAATATATTATAAATCCTAAGGTAATTTTCATTTCTAGAAAAACAGCGAAGTCAATACACAAAATAAAGTACATTGCTAGACGCTCACAAACTCCTAACAAAAGTTGACAATTTTCTGCAAAAGAAATGCATCATCTGCTTCAGGATGTGGGTAAGACAAGCATGTTCCTGTGGTAACCATTTCTCATACAAGGAAAATAGCTAAAGAGACAAAAATCTTTGCTAAGCTGCAGCCTACTAGGTCTCCTGCTTTGTAAGAGCAACAAGAATAGAGATTGAGCTGTTTAACAAGTAATTTAGAAATAAACATTCGATGAACCAGTAAAGTCTGTCAAATAAAATGACTTAATTTACAATGGAAAGAAATACCTTAACACAGGTTGATACTGTCAAAGCATTTTATTACATGGCATTATACTTTAGGTGGATGTAATAGGTCTAGTATATTTTACAACCGTACAAAACAAACATCCACATATATCTTTTAAGGTTCTAGTCAATCCCTAATAATAATTCTCTTAGTGCTACAAATACAAATTCATTTAATTAAAATATAGTATACATTTAATTTCTCATAATCTCATATTTTTCCTTATCTTTTAACCACAAGGTTATCTTCTTGTAATATTTACTTGTTAGTGTTATTTTGCACTTTTCTTTGTTCATTGTAATTCATTCATTTTATTCACCCTTTGTCCCACAAACCTTTGTTGAGTATTTACTATCAGTGAATAATTAGGTCAAATAATCTTTTCATAGATTTTTTTCATGTTGCACTTACTGACCTTCCGGGACTCATTTTGTAATTTTTCTAATAAAAAGCCTCACTCCTCATTCCATTGCTGTTGATCCACTCAAAACTTCTATCCAAAAGCTATGATTGTTACACCTTTACTTCTAAGGGTGAGATGGAGTGGGATGGGGAGAGTAGGATGGTGAGGAAAGAAATGGATATGTATTATATGCATCCAACATGAAGTGCACTCAGCTAAGTGTTTAGCTCATGTTATTTTAAATGAAGTAGGTATAGTAGTATTCCCTTTCCATTAATTGAAAAATGGAAATCTATTAGCCCTTAATGAACTGGTCACCTAAGGTCACACAGTTAGTAGTTGGCAATTTCAGTAATGTAGCTCTAGTCTGTCTAATCTCAAAGGCTTTACAACAGTTCTTCTAAAAATCACAGTTGGCACCCGATACTTTTTATTTCAATCTTTGAATAAAAGATTGTTTGAATCTATGCTATTCATAAAACCCAGACCTCCTCCTCTTTCATTTTGCCTGTAAAAAAAGTCTATTATTTAGATTGATTACAAAAGAAATACTTTTTAACAATGGTTTTTGAAGCAAAAGTACACAGCCCATACAAAGAAAAATGCTAATAAATAAATTAAAGCATTTTAAAAATTCTGAAATCTGTCTACCCAGACAATTACGATGCTTGATGTTTTTTCAGACCACTCCCCTAAGATTACTAGGAACAATAGATAATAGCTTATGTATAGTTTAAGCATCCAAAAAGTAGTACAAACATACAAATTAAAACAAGGGAAAATGCAAACAAAACATGTCTATTTTTATTAGTAGAAATGAAATAAGGAATATCACAAAATTAATGTTAAAGAAAAAGGATTTATTATGTAGCATTCTAATTATTTCATATCAGTAGGTACCTTATATTCTTCATAATCATTGGTATCTAGCAAGTCCCTTTTCTCCAGTTCTGTAAGTTGTTCTCTTGAGGGGTCAGCAGGTAGTGTCTTAACAGAGGCTTGTTCATATATGGGTTTTGCATTAAAAAATAGTTCCTTCCAATCATGCATCAACTTATACGGAATCAGACTATCGCACAAAAAAAAGGTAGAGATGAATCAATGGTTAGTCAAATACAGATTTTAAACATTGGTATTTTTATTATATTTATGTAATTAGCTCACTTTCATCAGACAGAAATAATTACTGAAAAATGATCTTAAAGGTTACCATATGTGCAATGACAATAAGACTAATATATATGAGATTTTTCTGTTACAAATCATTTACAAAATGTAAACCTACTTTTCTCTTAAAGGGGCCTTGAAAAGCACTCAGTTTGTTCGTTTTGCACAGGAGGACACTGATACTAGAGCATTTAAATAATTTCCTAAGGTTGCATAGTAAGCTGATATCAGAGCTGAGAATTAAGGAACCTAAGTGTTCCGACTGTACTCAATATTTTTAGATATATTGTTCTGCTATGAAACAGTCAATAAAAAAGTGAAAAGAGCCAGTGGCATAAAGTAACAATCATTCTTCAAACCCACTAAGTTCCAGACATTTTACTAGCTATTAGAAATATAATAGCAAGTGGAATACCTGGACTTAAATAGCAGACTCTGGGAAAGAAGGGGAAAAAATAATTGCGTACATAAATGAAAGTTTTGAATAAGAATTACACAATGGGAAAGTACAACAGTATGACTCAACTTAACTTGTTGGTTCCAGGAAGGTCTCTTTAAAGAAATGACTGCTAAGCTGAGTCCTGAGGAATGCTTAGGAGACAACAAGGACAGAGTGACGGGAAAATGGTTTCAAGACAAGATGTGTGAAATGTCCTGACATGATCATAAACAGTTGGACTAGAACCTGAAATTACAACTTAAAAAGTAGTATTTCATTCTGATTCATGCTACAACATGAAAGGACCTTGAAGACGTTATGCTAAGTGAAATAAGCCAGACAGAAAAAGGACAAATATATTATTCCACTTATATAAGGTACCTAGAAGAGACAAATTCAGAGACATCAAGTAGGATAGAGATTATCAGTGGCTGGGGATTGAAGGGGATGAGGAGTTATTATTTAACGGCTACAGACCTAACAACTTTTCCTGTTTAAAAGGCTGTGTGTTCAGGGGTCTTGAACTCCTGACAAACCTCAGATTCAGGTACTTCTCCTTTTTGCTTTCTCCACCACTTATTAGGGCTTTAAAAAGCTCCAAAATTACCTGTTTCCTCCTAATAACCTTTTAATATTCTCTTTCAATATGACTTACTATGACATTTGTAGACATTCTATGGCTTCATGATTGCAACCCACTAAAGTAGTCCACGTATTTTGAAAAAAACTATAGAAGAAAAAAACCTTAGCTATCTGACCTTTACTGTAAAATTCTTTTCACATTTAAGGATATGAGGAGAGAAACAGATAAAATGGCAAAAGTAGGAACATTTTTAAAATATGGAGATCCATATACCCTTTACCCAGTGTCTCCTGATTGTAATATCTTGCAAAACCACAGTACAATATCACAACCAGGATATTAACATTGATACAGTCAAGATACAGAACCTTCTATCACCACAGAACCCATCATGTTGCCCTTTCAGAGCCACACTCACTTCCCTCTCACCTCCATCCCATTCTTAGCCCCTGGCAATCACTAATCTGTTCTCAGTTTCTATAACTTTGTCATTTCAAGAACGTTATATAAATGAAATCACAGAGCATGTAACATTTTGAGACTGGCTCTTTCCCACGCAGCCTAAGTATCTGGAGATTCATCCAGATTGTGGCATGTATTAATAGTTTATTATTTTATATTTCTCAGCAATATTCCATGATACGAATGTATCACACTCTATTACCTGTTGAGAGATATCTGGATTGTTATCAGTTTTAAGCTATTACAAATAAAGGTGATATAAACATTTGTATACAGGTTTTTGTGTGAATTTAAGTCTTAATTTCACTAGGATAAATGCCCAGAAGTGTAATTGCTAGGTTGTGTGGGAGTTGCATATTCTGCTTTTTAAGAAATTGCCAAACTGTTTTCCAGAGGGGCTGTACCATTTCACTTTTCTCAGCAGTAATGAATAGTGGTTTTCTCCAGATCCTTGCCAGTATTTGGTGTTTTCATTTTTTTAAAAATTTTAACCATTCTTATAGGTGTGTAATGATATATCATTGTGATTTCAATTTGAAATTCTCTAATGACTAACAAGGGTGAATTTTTTTACTTGTGTATTTGTCATCTAAATATCCTCTTCAGTGAAATGTCTTTTCATATCTTTTGCCTATTTTTGAACTGGCTTATTTTTTATTGTTGAATTTTGAGAATACTTCATATATTCTAGATATTAGTCTTTTGTGGGATAGGCAGTTTGAAATATCTTCTCCTATTCTATACATCCTTTCATCTTTTTCAAAGCAAAAAGTTTTAATTTTGAGGAAGTCCAACTTATAAAGTTTTGTCTTTTGCAGAGCAAAAATTTTTAATTTTAATGAAGTCCAATTTGTCAAGTTTTCCTTTTATGGATCATGCTTTTGGTGTCAAGTCTAAGAACTTGTTGCCTAGTCATAGAACCCAAAGATTTTCTCCCATTTTTTTCCTCAAAGTTTTATAGTGCTATGGGTTACATTTAAGTCTATGATCCACTTTAATTTTCATAAAAGGTGTGGAAAAAGGCATATATGCATCTTAAATAAAAATAGTCAGTGAGTAAATCAAGTCAGTAATCAAGGTCTCCTGGACCCCACCTTTTAGTCTTTTCATGAATCATTTTTCTCTCTCTTTACTTATCATCCTAGTATCTATTTTACAATCTTATCCTTCCTCATTCTCTATCATGTCTCTACTGTTATTATGAAAAAAATACTTACTTATTTGTCAACATTCGATAGTCTGCCACTTTAGTGGACAAATCAACTATTTGATCCAAAATTTCTGCACATACTGAATAATGCTTTTCATAACGAGCTTGAGCTCTTTCCACAGCAATCTGATCATGAAATCTCTTTTCTTTAAGGAATTGTTCTTCAAAGTCAATCTTGGCTTGTTTTGCCAAAGCCTAAAAAGGCAAAAACATATTTTTAAGTCACTATAATTGAATCAAATAAAAATAATGTCATCATTTCAATGGCCAAAAAGTCTTTCAGTAGAATGAAACCTCTTCTCACACCAGGAAAAAAATTAATCATGAATGAACACTTTTTTCTTAATACATTAGCACTTAATGCAAAGACAATATTGGAAATATCCTACTCTTAGCTTATCTTATCAACAAAGCATAATACAGTCAGAAGTGATCTAACTGGGGAAAGCCCAATGTGGATTAATGAGGAATTGGATCTTAAGCCTTCAAAAAGAAGACCTGAGTTCACCGGTTGCAAATAGGGATCAGAGAGAAACAGGCAAGTCTGTGCCAGACCCTAAGCATAGCTGACCCCTCCCTCCCACCTCCAAAGTGCCAATTTGGACACATCTGCTATAGCCATTGCCCTCTGTCTTTCAATGGGAGAGTTCTATAATACTGGTTTATACTTAGAAAATATTTTAGAAAGTCCCAGATTATACTGGCTTGAGAATATAACATATTTGCCAACAAATGTTAAATGTGTTAATTACAAACCCTCTACAGATACAGCCTTAACAAACTGATGGCATTCATTTGTAGGAACATCTATTTATGTAGAAAGCAATGAAACACTTAGCTTGTTATCGCCCTCTCCTTAGTGCATTATTATTTTGTTTAGGGAATCTTTTCTTCACACAAGGTACAAAGGTTGAACTCAGTCCAGCCAAGCTGAGGATAACATAATACTTAATAAGTGGGATTCAAATGGCCAAATATTGCTTTTCAGATAGCTATGCCAGCTTCTTGAGAAATTCAGTTACATGCTAGCCTGCTCTAGGAAAAAGACTTCCCTCCTGTAACAACCCAGTGAGTATCAAACGGAAGTAAACTTGGGCTTTGGAGGAGCTATGGTCGAGTTCGAGCCCTAGATTTTATATAGAATTCAATTTCTAGCTGTGAGACCTTGGGCAAGTCATTAGTCTTCTTGTGTCTCTATTTCCTCAAAGTCAGGATATTAATAGTACTTAGCATACCCCAAAAAATTACCAAACCATCTCATCAGAACAAATATTTCCTATTATGATACTATTCATAAATGACTAGATGTGTGACAAAGGATTGCTGTGTAAGGTCCACCATTTGTTTTGCTATTACTGTTTTATTTTGTGTGCTTTTTTCATTTTTGTTGGGAAAGGGGTTAAGCTGGGTGATCACTAAGGTCAGTTCTGTACATTTGACAGATTCAGGAATTACATCAGAGTTTGTTATTCTTGTGTTACTCTGTATACCCTGTTTTTATGGAGAAAGAGTACAATTTAAGTACAAAGCTTTATGGCATGATTCATGAAGTGAAGAATTCAGAGGAAAAATGAATCTAAGAGAGCAGAAATATCCAATGAGAATTCATGGAAAGAGTGACAAAAAAATGGATCATGAGGTTGGTTTAGTACAGAGTTCTCTGAAACACATGGAAATATTTAGGATGTGAGGGAAAAAACCTTTAAGGGAATGGTAGAATGTTCCTACCAGTAATAGTATAGCTTTCAACCCTGGTTGCTGCCATTGCCTGTCTCCGCATCTCCCTCTTTCTCTTCCTCCCTTCCTCGCTCCCTCCCTCCCTCCCTCTGTTCCTCTCCCTCCCTTCATCCAGCTGTCTAGTCTTCCTTCTCCTTTTCTATATCTACCATCAATCCTCTGCCAAAGCCACCATAATTTCCTGTCTCATTACAGCTAAGTGGGTTGCAGCCATAAAAAGAGAAGGAGGAAAAGGAAAAAGGAAGTCTGTGGGAGGTAGTAAATCTCTGTGGTTATGAGCCTGGACTCTAAAATCTGATAGAGCTGGCCTTGCTCCCTGCTACACCACTGAGAAGCTGTGTGACTTTGAGCCTTCCAGTCTTCAATTTCCTGATGTGTTAAATGTAAATAACGATGGCATCCACTTATGGTCGTTGAAAGAATTATATTATACATGCTTGTAACAAACATAGTACAATGCTTGACTCAAAGTAAAGCTCAAAAAACATCAAATATTATTGTAATGAATTTTCAATAATTATAGTAGGTAGCACAGAAATTTGAAATCAGGAACTGTCTTAATATAGAATAGTTTTGCAATTGTCTCAAAGGAAGAGATTAGCAGGTTTAATCTAAAAACAAAACAAAAACGCTCAAAAAATTGAGAGTGAAAGAAAAACACAAAGTTCTCCACCCTCGTTTTCTTTCTCTCCCTCCTCCTTCCTTCCTCTCTCCCTCTCCCTCTCCTTCTCTCTCCCTCCCTCTCTCTCTCTCTCTCCTCCTTCCTTCCTCTCTCCCTCTCCCTCTCCCTCTCCCCCTCCCTCTCTCTCTCTCTCTCTCTCTCTCTCTCTTCTTTCCCTTCCTTTCCCCTGAGATGGAGTTTTGCTCTGTCATCCAGAGCTGGAGTGCAATGGAGTTATCTCGGCTCACTGCAACCTCCGCCTCCTGGGTTCAAGCAATTCTCCTGCCTCAGCCTCCCAATTAGCTGGGACTACAGGTGCACACCACCACACCTGGCTAATTTTTGTATTTTTAGTAGAGACAGGGTTTCACCATGTTGGCCTTGAACTCTTGTCCTCGTGATCCACCTGCCTTGGCCTCCCAAAGTGGTGGGATTACAGGTGTGAGCCACCATGGTCAGTCTTTCCTTTCTTCCTTCCTTCCTTCTTTCCTTCCTTCCTTCTTTCCTTCCTTCCTTCCTGCCCTTGTCTCTCTTTTCCCTTTCTTTTCTTTTCTTTTTCCTTCCTTCCTTCCTTCCTTCTTTACTCTTTTTTTTTCTTTCTTTATTTCATGAGCAAGAGCAAATGTGGTACTGCCCTTATGGACTTTACATGCCAGTGGGATAGGCAAACAGTCAAAGAGCCACACAAATACATGTATAATTACACACTATGACAAGTGTCATTCGGGCAAGACCATGGGGTATGAGGCCTGACCTAGACAAGAAGGGGCATATGCATGGAGCTTTGAAAACAAGTATTAATTGGGTGAAGGCACTTGGGAAGAAGGGCAAAGTAGAAGAAATGACTTGTTCAAGGATCTGAGAGCAAACCAATGTGGCCAGAACCCAGGCAATGAAGGGGGGCAATGAAGCCTCAGAGGGGATTATATGGAAGACCAACAAAGGCTGGAGCAGCCTCCCCAAAGTTTCCTGTGCCACTGAGGGTAGCGTGTTGGCTACAGTAGCTGAGGTCTCAATAGCACTGGGCTTGCACCTGATGACTGTAGTGTTTCCAAGATGGCTTGGCCCTTATAACCTGGGGCATTGTACATTCTCTGTGTGCAGAGGTAGGATGAAAGAGTAAAACTTAGGGTTGATTTAAGGAAAATAAATAATGTTATATTCTTACACTCTCCAGTTTTTGGTCACCAATTCATAACCACTAAAAATGGATGAAGGAAACCACTGCAGTAGTAGTACTACAGTAGAAACCAGGGGTGGTAGTGTAGACATGGAGGAAAATGGACACGATGAAGAGAAATTTAATACATGAAAATGATAACACTCAGTGGATATTTTGGGTATGGAAGAATAAGGGTGAAGCAGCTTCCAGGTGGGCCCTGAAGTTTCAGGCTTGTACAATTTGATAAATAATGATGCCATTTGTTGAGCTATGGAACATTGAAAAAGACTAGTTTCATAGCAAAGGTCATACATTTGGCTTGGAACATGTTGAATTTGAAGTGTCTCTGAGACATATGACCACAGATGTCAAGGAATACTAAAACTATGGCCCTTCATCTTGGAGGACAGAGGCATAACTGCATGGGTCATCTGTCTATTGCAGTAAATACTTCACCATGGTTGTGGATGAAATTGTCTGAGAAATAACATAGAAAAGAATATAAGGAAGTCAAAGATGAAGCTTTGAGCAATCTGTTAATAAACGTTTTGATATAAGGGAACAATGAGCCTGTAAAGACAATGACCCTGCTCCTGAGAAGGAGCAGCCAAAGAAGTAGAAACAAAATCAGTATTTTCCACAGCAATACTTAATAGAAAGTAGCCATGGAATAGCAAATAAATACTATTAAAATAAGTAATACAAATATTATTAATACTCCGTGAGCATAGTTAAGAAACCTTAAAGACCTTAATAGATTTACAAGTACTTTTAGAATGTGCCATCTCCTCCCACTCTCAAATAACAATAAAACTCACAAGAACAATAAAAACTAAGAACAAAGCTGGAAGCATCACACTACCTGATTTCAAACTACACTACACTACACAGGGCTAGAGTAATCAAAACACAAAAACAGACACATAGACCAATGGAACAGAATAGAGAACCCAGAAATAAGACCACACACCTCCAGTCATCAGATCTTCAACAAACCTGACAAACACAAGCAATGGGGAAAGGATTTCCTATTTGATAGATGGTGCTGGGATAACTGGCTACCTATATGCAGAAGATAGAAACTGGACCCCTCCCTTACACCATATACAATAATTAACTCAAGATGGATTAAAGACTTAAATGTAAAACCCAAAGCTATAAAAACCCTGGAAGACAACCTAAGTAATGCCATTCGGGACATAAGCACGGGCAAAGATTTCATGATGAAGATGCCAAAAGCAATTGCAACAAAAGCAAAAATTGACAAATGGGATCTAATTAAACTAAAGAGCTTCTGCACAGCAAAAGAAACTGTTGACAGAGTATACCGACAACCTACAGAATGGGAGAAAATTTTTACAAACTATGCATCTGACAAAGGTCTAATATCCAACATCTATAAGAAACTCAGACAAATTTACAAGAGAAAAAACAAACAACCCCATTAAAAAGTGGGCAAATGACATGAACAGACACTTTTCAAAAGAAGACATACAAGTGGCTAACAAACACGTGAAAAAAAGCTTAACATCACTGACCATTAGATACATGCAAATCAAAACCATAATGAGATACCATCTCATACCAGTCAGAATGACTATTATCAAAAAGTCAAAAAACAACAGATGCTGGTGAGGTTGTAGAGAAAAAGGAACACTTTTACACTGTAGGTGGAAGAGTAAATTAGTTCAACCATTGTGGAGGACAGTGTGGCAATTCCTCAAAGATCTACAGGCAGAAATACCATTCAACCCAGCAATTCCATTACTGGGTATATACCCAAAGGAATATAAATCATTCTATTTTAAAGACCCATGAATGTCTACATTCATTGCAGCACTATTCACAATAGCAAAGACATGGAATCAACCTAAATGCCAATCAATGATAGACTGGATAAATAAAATGTGGTATATATACACCATGGAAAAATATGCAGCCATAAAAAGCAATGAGATCATGTCCTTTGCAGAGACATGGATTGAGCTGGAGGCTATTATCCTCAGCAAACTAATGCAGGAATAGAAAACCGAATACTGCATGTTCTCACTTATAAGTGGAAGCTAAATTATGAGAACACATGGACACACAGAGGGGAACAACACATACTGGGACCTTTCAGAGGGTGGAGGGTGGGAGGAGAGACAGGATCAGGCAAAATAACTAATGGGCACTAGGCTTAATACCTGGGTGATGAAATAATCTGTACAACAAACCCCCATGACACACATTTACCTATGTAACAAACCTGCACTTATACCCCGAACTTAAAATAAAAGTTAAACAAATATATATATATATATATTTATTTATTTATTTATCTTGGTATATATATTTTTTGGTATATATGTGTGTATGTATATATATACACATTTTGGTATATGTGTATATATGTGTGTATATTATATATATAATATATATACCAAAAAAAACCCTCCTTTCTTCACATAAAAGAAGTAGTAGAATGATAATGCTGTAGGGAATAAAATGGATTTTGTCTAGTTAGTGAATGATATAATACTGGAAAGAAGAGGTGACTGTTAATTTGGCAAACTGAATTCAACATTTATTGATTGATTTATTCAGCTCCTACTTATGTACCAGCTACTGTTGGTGGAGGAGTTGATAAACTCAACATGTACCGATGAAAGCCATAAAATCCAACCATCTCTAAGGCAGAGATGCCAAGGAACTAGATAGCTCCGCTGTTGGAAAAGGTAATCATGTGAGAGGAAGAAATATAATTTTTTCAGATGCTTCAGAACCTCACAATTTAGGTCTCTCAGGCTTTAGCAGGCCCAACTGTTCCAGTCCTCTGAAGTTAGTTCAACCCCAGTTCAAGAAAGAATAGATGATCCTTATCACTGTGAGACCAGTCCAGCTAAACATACTTTGCTATTTAGCTGAGCTTGTGAAATAAACATATTTTTCAAATAGGCACTTAGAAAGATAAACACATCATTTCTAATGTAAGTAAATGCCACTCAATCTAGTCAAGTCTATTTTTGCCAAAGAAGAGAGATGAAACAATCATCCAGATAACTCAGCTCTTGAAGCCAAAGAAGACATTGAGGTCAGCATTCATTCAGCTCAAATTCATGGGGTATGGTTCTCTCTCCCTATTCCATACCCACCATTTAGGCTATGCCTGTTCCACAAAGGCAAAAGCAACACTCTCCTCCCTGCAAAATATGCTACTTTCCAAATGATATTTCTAAAAATTGCATAATTTTGGCAAAAGTTACATTGCACTTTCATGGGGTATCACATTGGAAGCTATGAAGCTAGTAAATAAAACACTGCCCTCCTGTTTTCTATAAGGTTTCTCTTCTGCCCAGTCTGGTTTTGTGAATATCTTATGACAGTAAAGACAGGCTATCTAAAATGCCACTCACAGGAGTTCTCTTCAATCAAATGTGGACTAATGGATTAAATAAATCTGAAACATCCCCAATAGGAAGTAGACAAGAAGTAATCCATATACTCCATTAATAAAATCAATCTTTGTTTTTTACTCAAACTCACATATACATAAAGTTTGGGACAAAAATAATCTATTAAATAATTAAAAGATTGGATGTTTTGATTTTCAGAGTTGTAAAAGGGCCGAGACACAATGATACCATAGTAGCAAAGAGCACAGCTAGCAGCCCAGATGTGAGTTTCTGTATACCATTCTCAACTACAGTGCACCACAGTACCCTAGATAAAGCATTTATTCTCATTCTGAGGAAGGAATAGCATAATATGGGCCTGAGGAATCTCTTTTTTTTTTCTTCAGAAGGCAAGGAATTGTTGATTAAAGATTAATGGTATCTAGTTGAAAGGAAGCAACTTAAAAGTTCTCTCACTGCCTGAGGATATTCACCTAGAATAACCAATACCAATGCCTACTCTAGTAAACTTAGTAAACTTTTAAAGAAAAAAAAAGTATCTAAAAAAAAAAGTAATGACTCAAGGAACTGAAAGTTAGACTATCACCATTCTTTTTGGCAGCACACTTCATACTTGAAGAAAACAGAGTGACATATTTAAGATATTCAAGGAAACAAAGTGTGAACTAACCATTTTATATACAGCCAAACTTACAATCAAGTATAAAAGGCACACACTGTTATAAGAACTCAGGGAATATGGTTTCCATGAGCCCTTCCTGAGAAACCTATTGGAGAAAGAGCTTCAGACAATCAAAATGACTAGAGAGACATGGACATAAGGGTTGGTGGTGAGCATTAAGTACTTAGCTACTTGTAGAATCAAGATTAAAAGAAGACAGTATAGTACTATGTAGTGGCTACATGCCCTGTTGATGGAGTTATACAAAAATAAAAATGGGCAGATAACAGGCTGATCATACAAAAGAAAATCAACTCTTATTAGATGATTGGCAGCAAAATATAGCTTTGTTTACCATGACTTGGTAGAAAGGAACAAAAGGAACCTTAGAAAGATTTCTAAGGAAGATAGTATTTACCGCTTCTCGATCAAGAGCATCCTGGAAATCTTTAAGTCGTCTTTCCTCATGTTGTTTTTCTCTGAAAATTCTGTTTTGCCATAAAACTTCCTTTTCATGCCGAACATGCATGAGCTGCACGGCAATCCTGCGCTCCTGCTGGGACTGCCGCATCAGCCGGTTAATCAGCTGTTCCTCCCGATAAGCCTCCTGAAAACACCAGGGGAATTATTTGTTAAAGTGACGTCCAAATTTCCCACTGAGCTACGAAGCCTGTACAGAAACAATATACAAAAGGCATAATGTTCATCTAAATCAATTTCTGTCATTTGACTTAATTTGAACATGGCAAAAAAAAATCATGTTATGAAATGAGGATTTCCAACAAAAGTTGGTGTTTAGAAACATTATGGCTTTGCAACTCACAATTACTTTAAACAAATTATTACTTCATTCAAAACATTATTAGAAATAAATTAGGTGATTTTTTTTCAAGGTTTTAAAAACAAGCAAATAGCTAGCTAATGGATACTAGGCTTAATATCTGGGTGATGAAATAATCTGTACAACAAACTCCTGTAACACGAGTTTACCTATATAACAAACCTGCACATGTACCCCGAACTTAAAATAAAAGTTAAAAAAAAATAAGTGCTATAACTCTAAATTTAAAAGCATGTTTTCAGAAGGTTGGGATTATGCTGTACGCATTTTAACATAACTACTAGTTGTAAAACAAATGCAGGCATTGTCAGCTGAAGACTGCAGATCTGATTAGTTCCCAGTGAGGATATCACAATACCAACGTGAGGAAAAGCTATTAATACAAACTGACAGAATGTGAAGCCTGGAGAAGAGGCTGGGGGAAATGACCTCCTGCTTATCTTATCTGAGTGGTCATAATTTGAAAGAAAAACTAGATAGATATATTCTTGGCTGTTTGAAGAGAATAGAAAGGCGACCAGTAAATGAACAGTGGAAAAAAAACATTAAACTAGGAATCAGAGGACCTGGTCATCATAATAGGCTGGGTGGCCTTGGGCAATTAACTCAGTTTCTCGGGCCTATTTCTCATCAGGTAAAATTACGGGTTTAGGTGGAAGATAATATCCAAGGCCCCATCAAGCTCTCTCACTCTTTCGAAACAGAGACATCATGTGGAAAGAGGAGGTATCTATAGTACTCAATGGGGAAGACATAGAAAAATATCTAGAGACTGGAGGAACTTACTCTGGTCTATAACCACTATTTAATTTTCCAAAGATGCCCAAGCAGCTCTATAGAGGAATAGGGCACTGCAGAAAAGACCTGACAGCTAAGTATTCAAGGGTCCTCTAGTTAAGAAGTGAGGGAAGGGCCTGGCATTCAAATGCCAGTTCCAAAGAAATGGCATAGAAAAGATTCTTAGAAGGCAGAGGTAACTGACTTGGGGCAAACCTTAATTGGCCAAGACACTAGCCATATGACCACAAAACCAGGTGGGAGCCAAACTGTGTTCCTAGTTTGAATACACTTAAATGCCTATGAAGTACTTTAACAAGCCCAAAACTAAACTCACTAACTCCCCTTCAAACCTGGTCCTCTCCCCATATTTCCCCATCTCAGTTGATGATCCTACAATAATCCACTCTGTGATCTAAGACATTAGGGTCATCCTAAGTTCACTCCTTTCTCATCACTCCCAATACTCAACTGTTCAAGAAGTAGTCTAGTATACCTCCTACGTATGTTTTTAAACCAACCCCTCCATTCCATTCCATACCCAGTGACACCACCCCTATCTTGAACAACATCAGCCCCTCCCTACCAATCCTTTTCTTACCATCCCTACTCTCAAAACCTATCCCCTAAAAAGTCAAATTGATTTTTATAACTTTAAATCTCATCATTTAGTTCACATAATTCCATGTATTTATCAATCAGCAGGCAAGATATCAACTTGAGCACAGGTCTCTGGCTGTCTCTTCACCAGCCAAACTAAAACAGGAATACCTAAATTCCAGGGAGAAACTGGAACAACTTGAAAGCTAGGGAAGATATTTTGAGGCATTTCTGATGGATTAAGTGCAAATGGCACCAGAAGAAAACATTCAGGGCTGATGTGGGATTTATGTCATGCTTGTGGAAAGCAGCAAGTAATTGAAGGAAGTAGAATTCCTAGCCCTGACATATACCATTTTTCCTCTGGAGGAGAGGAGAATGGATGGAAAAACCAGCCATTGTACACATAAGAATTTCCCATTCCACCACTGTGGACCAGCATCTCTTGTGTCAGTTGCACAGGAGCCTGGGCTCACTACATTCCATAGGAAGGAGGTGGTAGGAATGGAGGGAATGCAGCATATGCTTCAGGCCTGGTTCTAGGAATAGCAGCTCACCCACACACAGAAAAGCAGCAGCACAAGATGAGGTTCCTGTGATGGAAATATATAGAGCCCTGGCTCTTTTTTAGGCCCCTTAGGTTGCTGGATTTCCAACCTGGTAAATATACCTCCAACTCTAGTTTTGAAAAGTCAGTGTTAATAGCATCCTAGTGGAAAGTGAGGAAATCTAGAAAGAATTCATTTATTCCATTTTCCAGGCAAACGCCAGACCTAGATTACAAGCAGAAAATTAGTGAGAAAAAACCTTGCAGCCAACACACAAGTACTTTGGAACATACATAGAAATGTGTTCAAAATTTCATTGCTAGGTAATGAAACTTGAAATGGGTAGGTATTTTAAAATTAACTTTTCAACTATCTAGTTTTCATAATTTGAAATTCTTCTAATTAAAAGGGAGATAACCAAACTGATTGAATAAAGATAAAATTTGAAGAAATCAGAATATGAAGAAATAACTTTCTAGCACAAAGAGATGTGCAGAGCTATTTTTCTGAACTTTCACTAAGAAAGAAGTGGAATCCATGAATAAATTTCACTTCTTCATATTTATATGAAGGCTTTATTTCCTTTCAGCGAACAAGCAGACCAGACGTGGGTAGGTGAATAAAAGCATCTTCAAATGGTCTTTGTAGACATGCAGATTTGTCCTATTTACATTCACAACTGAAATCACCATCCACCCCAAGTTTGTTCCTCTTACCATCTTCCATATCTCAGAAAATGACACCTCCAGCCATCCAGGTGCACAACCTAGAAATCCAATTTTTCATGCCACTTTTTCACTTTCCCTTGTTTAATGAATCAATAAGTCTTATTGATTTTACCTCCAAAATAGCTCTTAAAGCTACTTCTCTCAATCCCTATTGCCACTACACTACATTTAAACTGGGATAATCTCTTACCTGAATTACAGCAACAACAGACTTGGATTGCCCTTCTGTAATCTATTCTCCAAACTAAAGCCAGAGTGATCTTTCCACAGGCAAGTCTGACCTGGTCACTCTTATTCTGCTTTGCATTCAAACAGGAAATCACAAAATCTCCTATTTCTTTCTGTGTATCTTACAAGGCTCATCATAATTTGGCCTCTGGTGACTCCTGCCAGATGGCATGACTTTCAGTTAGCTAAAAACACTGAGCTTTCCATGTGATATTCTCTTGTCTGGAAACACTCACCTTCCACCACCTTTCCTGGAAACTGCCCCTAACCCTGACCCCACCACGACCATCCCACCTTCAATTAGCTAACTCCTGACTCTTTATCCATGCTTCTGCTATTGTCCTCCAGACACTGTCTCCTGAAGCAAGCCAGGTGGACTTCTCTAAGTGTCACTCGCCCTAATCCCCCTTCCACCTTCACAGCACTTTCACACTCCAATGTACTTGCTGTTTGTAGATGCTCCTATAAACAGAAAGCTCTGGGAGACCGGTGTCTTGTTATTCTTGCTCTCTGTCATATCTCTGGGCCTATCACAAGTACTCAAAGCATAGAAGTTCAATAAATATGTGTTCAATGTAAGAAATGATCAGTGATTCTCAAGCTGCAGTGGCGTCAGGATCACCTAGACAGCCTGTTAGCACAGATCACTGGGCCCCACCCCCAGAGTTTCAGGTCTGGTCTGGGGTGGGGCCCAATAATCTGTATTCCTAAAAGTCCCAAGCAATGCTGGTGCTGTTCGTCCAGGAACCATGCTTTAAGAACCACTGGAATAGACTGGTGAACAAAAGGAGAGGATGAACAACTTTTCCACATTGTTTTCATTAAACCATTCCCTTTTTCCTCTAAAAGTAACAATAGAGTACACATGGCAGATACAGATTTTAGGTTCCTTTTAATGTATTTTTTATTAAGGTAAAATATACATAAAATAAAATTTACCATTTTTAAAGTATACATTTGTCTTAATTACATTCACAATGTTGTACAACTATCACCAGATTTTAGATTCTTTAGTAAATAGCTACTTTTCTTCCTAGTATATTTGCTATTATGATGAGGATGTGAAAGTGACATTTGATGCAGAGTAGCAGACAATACATATATAAACTACATATTATGTGTATAGAAGACTACATTTTGTAGAATTCCCAGCACTATTACTTAACCTTCATCTAAATATCTTACCTCTTGTGCTTCGTGGGCTATTAACTGGTCCATTAACAATTTCCGCCGTCTTTTCTCCCTTTGCTCTCGTGCAAAAGCATCTTCTTCAAGGCGCTTCTGGATTTTTTTAATGTACTCGTCATCTGAGTAAGTATTTAACAAATCGGTGGTTGTCTGGCCTGCTGTATCTAAAGAAGTCTTGGATGCACTAAGAATAATAATTTTTATTTTAGATTTTTAAATAATAATGTGATCCCATGCCACTATCTGTGACTATGGAGAAAGACCTCAGGAGAAGGATCCCTTGAGTTCACTGTTAATTTATTAATACAAGCATTGAAGAAAATATTTGAAATCAGTGTGATACCAATAGCTTATCAACAGATCCCATTTGCTTCACCCCATTTCTAAATTCTCTGTGAGGTCCTTATCATAGCCTTCTTTCAAGGCCCATCAGCTTTTTGTTCTTTCACCTTTTTTTTTTTTTTGAGATAAAGTTTTGCTCTTGTTGCCCAGGCTGGAGTGCAATGGCACATCTTGGCTCACTGCAACCTCCGCCTCCTGGGTTCAAGTGATTCTCCTGCCTCAGCCTCCTGAGTAGCTGGAATTACAGGCATGTGCCACCACGCCAGGCTAATTTTGTATTTTTAGTAGAGACAGGGTTTCACCATGTTGGGCAGGCTTGTCTCGAACTCCTGACCTCAGGTGATCTGCCCGCCTTGGCCTTCCAAAGTGCTGGGGATTACAGGCGTGAGCCACCGTGCCCAGCCTGTTATTTTACTTTTTTTTTTTTTTTTTTTTTGAGACAGAGTCTCACTCTGTCGCCCAGGCTGGAGTGCAGTGGTGCGATCTCGGCTTACTGCAACCTCCGCCTGCTGGGTTCAAGCAATTCTCCTGCCTCAGCCTCCCGAGTAGCTGGGACTACAGGCACATGCCACCACGCCTGGCTAATTTTTTGTATTTTTAGTAGAGACGGGGGTTTCACCATGCTGGTCAGGCTGGTCTCGAACTCCTGACCTCGTGATCTGCCCGTCTCTGCCTCCCAAAGTGCTGGGATTACAGGCATGAGTCACTGCGACCAGCCTTACTTTTTATGATTTTCATTCTAACCGGAAATTCTGGATTTCTTTTCCTATTCTTCCTGCTAGCTCTGGGCCTCTGACCTCCCCTGTTTTGAGTCAACAATAGGCAGACTATTGATAACCCAAGTGTCAGGGAAGGCAGAGCTCGCAACAGCAGACCAGGCACATTAATGCCAGGTCACTAGAGAGTACTTCTATGTACAGATGGTTCCATCTACTACACTCTTCCATCACCTATGAAAGTGCAAATTACTGTATCAACTCTCAGATCAATTTTTGACTGCTTAGAACAGTGGCTGAACTCTTATTGAAAACACAGCAGTTGAAAGTTGGCTTGCTTACCATGCACACATGTAAGCACAGGTCTGACTGGCTTCTTGCTCATGTCCTAGAGATTCAAGTGAGAAGACTCAACTCAGAGCTCTTGTCCTATCTCATGTCCAAAACGTAAAGGATCAGGAAGAACCCAGTGGTCTTCCCAACAGAAAGTTAAGCACATTCAATTTAGTGAGTCAAATGGGGGCTTGGTACAGAATTCATAGATTCATTCCAAATTTATCATTAAAAGATACATTTTTATGTATACAAAGATCAAATAATCATCAATTCTCATCTGTATCCTCTTCAAAAAGTAAACAGAATAATACAATAGTACAAGATATACCATAATGTTACTTGCCTAGAAATAATGAATTTTTATATTATGTATAATCATTGCTTTTGTTACAAGTAATTAATATATTTGGTTTACAATATTACTTATAATCTTATTATTCAAAAAATAAGGATATATTATTAAAGTGTGTAGAGACTTGTCATCAATTCTTATATAGACACAAGCACTCTGATAAAAACATAGTTAACTCATGTTTAATTTTTAATGATGTAATACCTGCATATTTATAATATAGACCATATTGTAGTATAGGTCATAATTTGGAGGTTTGCGCCTCCCAGCTGATCTCCTAGTGAATAAGAGAAGTATCCTATTTTTCTTCTGCCTGCACCTGTGCCTAGCATGCCTGGCAACTGGTTGATGTCTGCTAAATTTCAAATAATGTGCTAAAAAACACCATACATACATAAAAATCAAACTAAAGTTCCAATCATTTTATCAGCCCGGGCTCAACCTTTGATTGTATTCTGTCACTGAGAAGAGTTGAGTACAAATTATGTAGGTACTAAGCACTCAGTAAGGCTAAAGACAGAGTTTAACCCTATCTATTTATTAAGATTTAGTATTTAATTGTGTAGTGTAACACTTTTAGATCTTTCATCAGAAATCTTATTATATTTGTACTTAAGTGTGTTGTGTAAAAGCTCCTGCCCTGGATTGACCGTGGGTTAATAGCTCTCTCAACACAATATTTATGCTGTCAATAATATACTTAACAAATTGCTTCTCCTTTATCAATTAGTCAACCCATCCATCTGTTGTCTTATTCCAATAAAGGTGAAAAAAAGCTACACATTATGTACTTGAATAAATATTCATTTTACTAGATGTAGGTTTCTTGAGGGCAGTGATTATATTTTCTTTTTATCTGTTTGCTTGCCAGACCTTCATCTAATGTAATAATTGTATGTGTATAATCTATTAGTAGCAGAAACCTTGGTCAAATTTGTATTTCTTAAGAAGTAGTTGCTGGGAAAAGCCTCTGACAAATATATTAACCCAAATACCAAATTACAGCAGCCAATAACCCCAGCTAAAGAAACAAATAGCAGACAGGATTTATTATTCATCTAAAAAATGAAAAAATGGAGGAACCTTGTTACATGGGGAAAAACCAGCCATGAGGGCTCTTGCATTGCTGGCATGAGACATTATTTCATTCTTCCACAAAAGAAAAACGATGGACTTTGAGGTGGCATCCAGAGAAACTGTTCAGGAGCAGGCTATGAAAAAGGCAGCTGCAGAAAGTGCTCCTGAGGTTCAAGTTGGGAGATTGTATTGCCTTCTGGAGTCAAGTTAGTGTGAAGTTTTTCAATGTGCCCAGAACATTCTTGATTCTAAGCTAAGATTCAGCATGAACTAAAAAAGTAGTGATTAATGAAATGGCTTAAGAAGGGTGCTATATCGTAACCATAGCCTCTGTTTTCTTGAAAAGTTTGCTCTAGGCCAGCACTTCCCAACGTTTTTCTTTTTAAGGCCAAAAGAGAAAACGAACTTTGTGCAACACACTGGAAAGGATGTAGATTCTCAGATGAAGCTGTTCACAGCCACAGGTAACTGGCCCAGGGACTTCAGCTGCCCCGGGCCTTCTCCTCCTGCTGTAAGTGAGGGTGTCAATATCTCAGATGCCCTCTGCTGGAAATCTTTGGCAGGACCAAGTGAAGGCTTCTGTGAAGAAGGGACCTGACACTACTATTTCCCTCCCTTTTCTCTCAAAATAGAACCCCAATTTTACGCAGGGAAACAGTGTGTCCAGTTAAAGACTACGTTTCCCAGCTTCCCACTCTGTCAGGTGTGGCCATGTGACTGAATGCTCTCCAATAAGATATAAGCAGAAATGTTATATGGGACTTCTGGGAAGGCTTTTGAAAGAAGCTATTTCAGATAGGAGATATCTACTTTTTTGTCTGTCTTCCTTCCTGATATCTGGAACATGGGCCAAGTGGCCGGAGTCCCAGCAACCACCTTGTATCATGAATGTAACCTTGAGGATGAAAACCACACAACAGGACAGTGAGGCAAAAGAAAAGAGGAGCCTCAGTCCTTGATAACCCTGGAGCTACAGCATACACTATGGGCTGCTTACCTTCTGATTTCTATTACATGAGAGACAAGCAGATTTCCCTCTAATTTCATTCACTGTTGTTTTGGGGTTTCTGAAACTAACTGATAGAGACCTAGGGTCTGGTTGGGTTGGCAAAGGCAATAGGGAGCAGGTAAATGTTTGCAGCTGTAATGTACAGGGATGATCTTTAAGACATTTAATAACTGACATGGCAAGGACACTAACCAATAGACACGGATACTGGTGCAGGGCCTGGGAGACAGTGCTGTGCTTCATCTTAACTATGGTTGCTAAACTGTGTGGAAATTGAGGGGTCCCAGGAAAGGGGCAGGCCAGGGAGCTACAGAAAGTAGCATTCACCAAGTAGCAAAGTATTCAGTAGTTTAAGATGGTCTTTCTGGTGGACACCATCTGTTTATCACCACAGAGCCTATGGCTAGAGAGATGGGTGAAAGAATGAGAAGAAATTGGTGTTTTCATGGGCCAAGGTCAGGGTAGGTGTGTGCTAGGGTTCAAGTGGTGGCTGCATGGATGAGGAGACTTGGATTATGTTGTTTTTACAGGTCAGGATCAACACTGATAAATGGGAGTGGGAATCAGAATAGGGCATCAGGAGTTTCTGCAGAGGGTAGGAGGAAAGGTAATGTACATGAGTATTCTCCATTTTGCTTAATTTTCTTTCTTACACCTGACTTCATCATTTCTTCCTTATGGCTCTGATTTTCCTTGTTCCTCCTCATTTGACTGTCTCTCCCTTCCTTCAGGAAATTTTAATATGAAACTGAAGTATGTAATTTTTTTCTGCTTTTCTTTAGAATTAGTACCTTCTTTAACAGAGATTTATCTCATATTCCATAAGATGTAAATGCATAGAGTTTGGATCATTTCCATTTAAAAATATAAAAAAACCCAAGTTGTTCCTACATATGTCATCTCTAATGAATTACTTTCTGTGAATCAATGACCTCTCATAGAAAACAAAGTGTGAAGGAGCTTTATCTTTAGGTAGATGAAGCCAATTAATGAGGAACTTTGTTTAATGGACCCACCAAAGTGACTGTCTTAGTGACATTTGTTTAATGAACTCATTCACTCAACTTCTTACTGCTGGTCTCTATGCTAACTGCTGAGGATACAGCATGATATAAACCAGAGTCTAATAAAGGATTTACTGTGACAAATTTAAATTAGTGGTACCTTGAAACAATTTTAGTGAATGTTTAAAAAATATGTGTGAACTTAGAAGAATAAACATAGCACAGAAAAATAAATCAACTTTATGTTTTGTAATAGTTTCTTTCTCTCAGATATTTATAACAGTTGCTAACAATCTGAACTTTAGCTCATTTATCTTCCCTAATTACTCTCTGAATCAAGATTCTTTGGAGTGAAAAGATCCTGGAATAGCTCTTCCACATAAACTATTTCTAAATATTCAAAAGCTATGTGTAGAACAGAATGCGGTTTTGTAATTCTTAAAATAGCTCACATCTCACCTTTCTTTTGCTTGGAGATCCTTTTTTATTAATGCTTCGAACTTCTTAATTTCATCAGCCACATCCTTTAAAGAAAATTCATCATCAGTTCTCTGCCTCTAAAAACCATTGAAAAATCTTCATTTACCACATTCATTCAAGTTTATAAAGTGACATGTACTACTAATTCAAGGTAATTAGGATATGAAAAGCTGCATTCTAAAATTTTTTTATAATTTTATTTGTTGCTTTTAGACTGGGCTAACTATACCTAAAAGAATGTGAAAATTGCCTCCCCTGAATCATTCACTTCATGATTTTGACAGGGCACCAAAGGGCATTTCATTAGAATAAAGATTATCAAAGAGTCAGGACATACATTTTTGGATACAAATATTTCCTTTTCTTTTTTCTTTCTTTTTTTCTTTTTGAGATGGAGTCTCACTCTGTCGCCCAGGCTGGAATGCAGTGGCGCGATCTCGGCTCAAGGCAACCTCCACCTCCTGGGTTCAAGTGATTCTTCTGCCTCAGCCTTCTGAGTAGCTGGGATCACAGGCATGTGCCACCGCAATCCTCCCGCCTCGGCCTTCCAAAGTCAAATATTTCTTTAAAAATTGTTGTCCTGGGTGTTTTAAACATTCCTCATACAACTTTATTTACACTATTAATTAGTTATCTGAAGTTTAACTTTAGGTCATCTTTGTGTTTTACAAACACTTTTTAAAAAACTTTAATCAGGCCAGGTGCAGTGGCTCACACCTGTAATCCCAGCACTCTGGGAGGCCAAGGCCAGCGGTTTGCTTGAGCCCAGGAGTTCGAGAGCAGCCTTGCGTACCTGTAGTCCCAGCTACTTAGGAGGCTGAGGCGGGAGGATTACTTGAGCCTGGGAGGTTAAGGCTGCAATGATCCATGATTTTACCACGGCACTCCAGCCTGGGCAACAGAGTAAGACCATGTCAAAAAAGAAAAAAAACAAACCAAAAAAAAAACAAAAAAAACCTTTAATCAACTCAGGGACATATGAAAGGTAGATACTGAAATGGAGTCAGATAAAAGCCTCTGTAGGTGGTAATTTTAGAATCCAAGTACAGAATATTTTGTTAGTATTTAAAAAACAACAAAAAAAGTGAATTAATGTAAAATTCAATGGATTTAGGAATCAGAGAGATCTGTCAATCTCTGCTTTACTACCACTGGGTAAAACATGTCAACTCTCTGGGTCTCAGTTTCCTCATCTACAAAATGGGAAAAATAATACCCTACTTAGAGAGTTATTTACAAATTAAAGATAATGTGAAGTGCCCAATCCACAGCTTGACATACAGCACATGTTCAATAAATGGTAGCTATTAATCATCTTTATAGGTCACATGAGAGAATATAAACAATCATTGTAGCAGTATGCAGTGTGAGTTGCAGGAATTTGTATCAAACTGAACTGTAACATTGCTCTCCTGTGAAATATAATGAGATTGCATCTTACTGAAATGATTGACAGTTGGTGTGGTCTAGTAAAATGTCACTGGTACAGGTATCTTAAATTTAAATATACTGATAGCAACAAGTCACTTAACATTCCTGGGATTCATAGAAAAATAGTGTGGCATGATGAGGAGGAATTGAGTAAAAGCATATAGTAGGAATGGCATATGTATGCTATGTGTACCTTGACTGGCCCCTGCTGTACCCATGGCAGTTATGACCTGCTATGGTTTGGATGATTGTCCCTGAAAACCGCATGTGAAATTTGATCCCAGTGTTGAAGGTGGAACCTAATGGGAGGTGTCCGGGTCATGGCGGTGGATCCCGCATGAATAGACTGATGACCTCCCTGGGGGTAAGTGAGTTCTTACTCTGTTAGTTCCCATGAGAGCCGGTTGTTAAAAAGAGCCTGACACCTTCTCTCTCACTCTCTTTTTCCCTCATGAATAGATTGATTCCCTCCCTAGAGGTGGGTTCTCACTCTATCAGTTCCCATGAGAGCTGGTTGTTAAAAAGAACCTGGCACCTTCTCTCTCCCTCTCTCCCTCCCTACACCCTCTCTCTCACTTTCTCTCCCCCCATGTAATGTCTGCACATGATGGCTCCACTTCCCCTCCCCCTTCTCCTTACTAAGGCCCTCACCAGATACCCAGTCTTGAATCTTCCAACCTTCAGAACCATAAGTGACATAAACCTCTTTTTCTTTAAAAATTACCCAGCCTCAGGTATTCTTTTATAGCAACACAATGGATAAGACATGACCTATTACAACAGCACCCATTCTGACCTCCTTTGTTATTGACCACAGAATCTTTTTCAACACAGGAGTCCAGACTGCCATTTAATAGGAGTTTGCCATTGCTGGCCTAAAGCTACATGCTCCGTTCTGAACAAATAACAATATAAAATAAGTTGAATATGCATATAGTGGAAGAATTCTGAATGAGAAAGGACAAGGTCAGAGATAATTTGGAAAGCAAATGTGAAGTTTTGGAAAGTCTCTCTATATGTTCCAGAGACAGACTATTATTTAGTTAAGATAAACACAGCACAATATTAAAGGATTATCACTTACTTCTGCCTCTTTTTTCTTTTTCATCATTTTTCGGGCCTCGAGTGCTTTCAAAGTACGATTTGATGCAGGTTTAGGAATCTGTATAATAGCTGCTTGGATTTTGGCCATTATTTCATTTTGTCGTCTTCTGTTTAAGTATTGCTGAATATCCCATATACATTAGTTTAGTGATTCAGAATAACAGAATAGGCAATATAATACACTCATAGGTACAAATATATAAAATTTATCTATTGAAAATTTCAGAACCCAGCAATTAGCCAAGAGACTAGGTGTCACAACTGTGTAATATTAAGAAGGAGGTGTTAATATGACTTACTGTGAAAAGCATGATATTAAAACACAATTCTGGAATCTGCAAATCATATCTATTAAATGTCTGTATTTTAATTCTGTGTGCTGATACTAAAAGGACAATAAAGATGTCCCAAATATAAATAAGTGTATAATTCTTTCCCAATCCTACTGTCATGACCTTACCAAGCATGGGAAGAAAAAAATTCTATCTCTGAAGATGGTTCAATGAGAAAATTCTATCTAGGAGACAGTTTCTAGGAGGGCTCCTGGGAAACCCAGTAAAAATCACAAACTTCCCCAAAACCCAGTCACACTTAAACAATGAGTTCAGGGGCAACCTCAAAATTGAATTAACAATAAATTATATGATACAATTATTGGATCATCTCTTCTGTATGTAGGCAGTAGTTATTTTAAGAAGACTATAAGCAGGAGAATGTATTTGAAAAGAAAAAGTGACTGAAAAATCAGATAAAGTATTTTAAAAGTAAATGATTTAAGAGGTAATATGTGAAACTAATCATGACTTTACTACTAATACATTATATTAGAACTAATATGATCATTAGCTCCCATGTCCAAAGATAAAAAATTTCAATTTACCCTTAAAAAGGCATACATTATAGACAATTTTCTTCATTTCATTTTCCAAAATATGAATATTTATTTAATTGCAATATGTTTATCTTTTTTTCTTAAGAAGACCAGGAAGACACAGAGTCTTCCTTTTGCCTTATTTGTTCCCTATGATCATTCTGAACATAATTTATTTCAGAATATTTAATGGTATCATATTTCCTTTTTCTCAACATTCTTGGAGACTGTCTGCATTAGGCTTGGCACTAATAGACAGGCTGGTTCCACATAAATTAGAGTCACAGCAATTGGTCTCAACTTAAACACTACTTTAAGAGTGCTTTCTCTCTTTATCATGTAACACCATAAGGGAATATAATCCTTTATTTACCCTCTGGCAAGTCATATAATTACATGACTGCTTTACATTTTATTATATATAAACTCCACTCCAGTTAGTCCACTCTTCTTGAAGCTACAAAAACGTTCAATTCTGAACTCTGAGGCAGGTAGAAGTAAGCATCCCCGTTTTTACAGTTGGGGAAATTGAAGCTGAGAGTTATTTAGAGGCTGGCTCAATGTTAACCAGCTTGCAAGTGATCTTCCAGTTTGTCTGTCATCTTTCCATTCTTCCCTACAAAGAGCTGACTACATTCAGAATATAATTTCTTATCATTCCAAATAAATCCATGAATTTAAAAAGTGATTTTACAGTGCAATGGGAAGAACTACATAATTCTTTTGCCTGTAGTTTACACATTCCATATACCCAGTCACCTGAAATACTCTTAAAAATCTTTAATGATTTCATGTACCATTATTCTCTCACCCACAAAGGCACAGAAGATCATTAAAGAGTTTTAAAGAAATCTGAGAAGGAGCAGAGAGTTAGTCAAAGCAAGAAGCAAGGGCCAGAAAGAAGTTGAGAGTTGTTCAAGGTGATTGAAAAGGTAAGCAAGCAAAGAATTACCTCACATCTCCAAGAACAGACAAATGGGGCAGGACCGAAGGTTGCAAAAGAGGAGAAAGCGAGAGGACATTGTCTGATCTATCTCCCTCAGTGGTGACAATGGTCATGTGCCTTTGACCAATGGGGTAGCTAATAGCAACCCTCCATCACTAAAGCAGCTGAAACATTGATTTCTACCAGTGAAGGTAATGCGGTTGTCTTGCCACTCCAGAAGATGGCAGTTCTTGTTCTCAGCCACAAGTAGAGGTGAGAGTCAGCAAGAGTCAGGATGGAGAAAAGGAGCAGGGGAGAGAGAGAAAGGGTGAGAGTAGGGCAGGACAAAGTCATGCATCAGGGAAGTGCAACTTGTGCTCCACTACTACTTATGCAATGTGTACTATACGCATAAATCACAAACTGTATACTATGCACTAATGAATTTCTGAAAAAATAGTTCTATAGAACCTTTTCGATATCAAAACATCTTTGCTCTTCCTTGAGTTTTTGAAATCTTTCAAGTTTCTCAAAATGCAAATGGGCAAGATCTTCTTTCATGTGTTTATATTTTTCTTGAAACCTGTATGTAATCCGCATCAGATTGAAATCAGTTTGACGTGGTATCATGTGTCTAAGTCTCTAAATGAAAAAAGCATTTCAAAAGATTTTATTAGAGAATAAAGAGTACATTTTCATTATAAGCACAAATAAAATTTGTCTTCAAAATGAAATTATTTAAATTACTATTGTTGATAGTTAAGCTAAATTCAAACCCCATTCCAATTACTCATATTCTTAATTGATGTAAGCACAATTATAAAAACATTATCCTTTGTGGTTCTTCTTACAAAATAGCCTCATATATACTTTTATAGTTAAACTTTTTACACTGAGTTAAATTTTCAATAAATGGTATTTACATTCTTGGAAATAAATTTTATTTATTTATTTTTTTTTGCAAAAATAATTTCATTAAACCAATTTTAACATATAAGAGATAATATAAGAAGCTAGATTCTTCCCATTGCTTAGCCACTCCTTAGTAAAAAGTGAAGAAACATTAAAACTTCCTAGGTTTGTGTTTCAGCTTTACCACTTACTAGCTGCTTAAAATTGGGCGAGTTACCTAATCCATCTGTGCCTTAGTTTCATCATCTGTAAAATGGGAATAATGAAAGTACCTATATTTTATGGCTGTTGTGAAGACCAAGTGAGATAATATTCATAAGGCACCTGAAACAGGGCTTGGCACATCACTAGGCATGCCGTTTAATAAATTTCAACCATTATTAATATTACCTGCACCTCTTCTCATCCAGTATCAAAGAAGATGGCATCTCTACTTCTTTCCTATGATATCACCTCTTCCACATGAACCATTGATTGCATATTCCTCTTTCCGTCCCCAGAGGGCCTCTTTCCATCTTGTCCTTGTACCATTTTCATCTCTCCTGCCACTGACTCTTTTTCTCAACTGATAAGTGGCCCCAGTCTCTAGGTCCATAAAACAAGCAATCTCATACTTCACTTGAGCTTTTCTCTCCTACTGTTCTCTTCTTTACCTCCACATTTCTTGAAAGAATAATCTATGTTACCCTCTTCCTCATCTCCAAAGTCCTTCTCAACTCACTGCAATCCATATCACTCTAATGAAACATTTTTCTCTCCCCAATATGTAAGCTCTAAGAGGGTTGGGGCTTTTCCTGTGTATTTGTTGTGCAAGTGCTTGACAAAAAGTAGGAGCCCAATAAATATTTGTTCAGTGAATGAATTATTGATGCTTGAAGTTCACCCATGACCAACATTAAATGAGCTAATAGGCACTTGTTTGTCTTCATCTACACAGCTCTTATAGCACTTGCCACTGTTGACTGCTTTACATTTTATTATATATAAACTCCACTCCAGTTAGTCCACTCTTTTTCTTGAAGCTACAAAAACGTCCAATTCTGAACACTGAGGCAGGTAGAAATAAGCATCCCTGTTTTTACAGTTGGGGAAATTGAAGCTGAGAGTTGTTTAGAGGCTGGCTCAATGTTAACCAGCTTGCAAGTGAATGAGGCCGAATGCAATATTAAATTATTCATATTAAGACTAATCTAATTTCTAGCTCTCAAGGAGTGCTGAGTCCATTCTGCTACCAGACTTACAATGATATCCATGAAGAATGGACAAATATAAACATGGAGATAGCCCTCATATCTATTACGTCATTGCTGCTTCAAAATTTAAATTTAAAAATATAATTCTATCCATTGATATTCACTATTTTGCATCAGTGCAGCACTCATGATTATTCCAGAGGCCTGTAAAAGTTAATGCACTTCATTTACCAGAAGGAATTGCATAAAAACTGGAGAGAATTGTCAACTAAAAAGTCATATCAATTAGTCAATAACACATTTAATGAGTACTTACAACATTTGAAGCATTGTACTAGATATATTCATCAAATCTGATGTACTAAAAATCTGGTAAGGTCATATGACAAATAAATAATGACTAGTTAGCCAATATCAGTATCAGGACGGTAAAACCAAGAGAGTGAGAATTACTTATGCTCTAGAGTTCCAAAGGAAGAAACCATGTGTACTGGGCTGCACGGTAGATGAAGAACAGTTTGGGGAAGAGGAGAGATGAGAAGGATGAGTTTGGGTTTGAGGGAAGGAAGAGCAGGAATAGACAGTCATATTTAAGGACAGACTGTCAATTAACATAGAAGAAAGAAATACCATGCTGAGGACTAGAAAGAAGTAAAAATAGGTTTCTGAGTGGAAGAACTCAATAAAAGTAAAATTTAGGGAAGATTCATTTAGCAGTTGATTGACTTATCCAGAAGATTGAGAGACATTTTAGCAGGTTGCTGCAGTAGTTGATAAGAAGATCTGAGCAGATATGATGGGGTAGAAACAGGAAGAGAGGGGCAGGCACCAAAAGTATTAGGCCTGTAGTCCCAGCTACTTGGGATGCTCAGGCAGAGGACTGCTTGAGCTCAGGAGTTCGAGACCAGCATGGGCAAAAGAGCAAGGCCCTGTCTCTCTAAAACAACAACAACAAAAAGTACTGGAAATTAGGAAAAGAGTTTGATAAGCTATTGGCAATATGGATAGGATAGAGAGAGACATCAAAAATGGCTAAATAAATTCAAATTATTAATATAAAATAAAACCCAAGTATGGCCAGTAACATACATAAAGGATATATATGTCTAATGAGGCTTCTTTGAGAATTCAATATCATTGTCATTTCTCTTTATCAAATTTTACACTGTGACATGCTTATTATGCTTTTTTATGTACCTACCTCTTGAAAAGTATCACTTTTCATGTTTTGAAGTCTTAAATTTGTCAGACGTTGCATGGTTTGCATCTCCACTCCAGTCAGTCCACTTTTCTTCTTTTTCTGAAGAGCAATGTACAATTGATATAACAGCTTTGTTGCCACCCCAGGCTTTTCTGTGATGATGCCATGGGCCACATTCTGATCAAACTGCACACCCAGAAGGTGAAGTGTTGGCTCCAAGCGAGAAAAATTATTAAGTTTGGCACTTGAAACCCTGGACAGTAAAATATTTTACATAATTAGACATTAGCATTAAATTAAAGACAAACAACAAATATCAGACATATTATCATTATCCAATATTTTGAATTATTTCATGTTCTTTTAGCTGTATCATTCCTCTCTAAAACCACTCTAATGTAAATACATTGAGATTTTTTATTGACCATGTCTACCTGAACTCTATGCATTCATTTCTTTTAAATGGCTACACTAAAATTTTTCTGCTCTAAATTGACAATAGGATTTTTTCAGAAGTAAATACAGAAGTCATAACACCTAAACTTGATATACTGTTCCTAGTATACTATTTCTCAAGAGATTGCATTCAGGTAGTGGCTCTAAATCTTTTGTTTTTGAATCACAGATACCTTTGAAAATCTGACAGCTATGGAACTTTTTTACAGAAAAGGAAACATACATTTATACATACAGACAAAGCGTGTATAACATCATATAGCATGTTTTTGAGCCTCTTACAGTCTAACCTAAAAGCACCCATCTTCCAAAAAGATGTGGCGCTCAGGAAATATAAGAGTGATTTCTAAATATAAATGAGGAGCCAGCACCATGAGATGGCCAATGTCAACAAAAATAGTGATGCAATATCTTGAATTCATGTTCTGATCATGTGGTGTAACTTACTGTCCTGTTTCCTCTGTGTACTAATAACTCTTTTAACAGAAATATTTAGCAAGATATATTTAGTGTATTATGCGGCATCAATCAAACTTCAAATAAAATATTTTAAATTAATAAAAGAGAAAAAGGCCTTGGAGGAGACAAGAAGAGATAATGCATGCTACAAGAAAACCTTCTCAGCATGAGACTAAATATACTTTTTTAAAGATCTTCTCAGGTCCAGTTTTGCAATCTGTTTCTCCACAAATCACCGTACAGTTGGAGATACAACATTTGTCTAAAATGACTCAGGTAAAGCAGACCATGTTTTGAGGAATATGACTGTGAAAGAAGATAGTCAAATCAATGACATGTGCTTCCATTCTCTAGAAAGGCATCTATCACCCCTTTTGATCTTCCATCACAGTCGTCCTTTCATGCCCTTCCCATTTTAGGAGTCCTGTGTGCTTTGCTCACTACACATAATTGGAAAGATGTGAACTGAGAGCCATCTATCAGAGCTTTGGTCTGGGTTATAACCTTGGGCTACAGATTTTAGGGGCATGTTAATTCAGGAGGGAGAGTCCAAAAGCAAACATTACCCATTTCCAAATTTTGTCAAAGCTTAGCCCTGCACTCAAGAAAAAGAGAGAACCGTTTTCTCTTTCTCTCAATTGTATCATGTGGCTCCCAGAATGCAGTTAATAAGCCTGTTAATGTTATACTTCAGTTACCTACTAGGGTTTAAATGTATTTTATGAACTGGCCAAAGTACACAGGTCTAACAATACTTCTCTTTGGAAGCTTATTTCTAATCAATCAAATTTGGGGAACAGAACTTGTGTGTAAATTGGTGGAAGCCTACTCTTGTTAAAGCATGGGTAGAATCAGAATGATAGGATAATCAACAGTTGTTTTTTGAACACAGAAAAACCACTGGGACATCTTTGCTCTGGAGACAGAGCATATGAGGTAAATGATGACCTCTGAGGGACCTCTCTACCAGCAGTCCTTGCTTGCTAAGAGACTATTTATCTCCTTCCCTTCCTGCCATCTGGTGAGGGAATACCTCTTCTTACAGGTAAGTAGTAGCTGCCCTCCGAGAAATTGTCTTGACTATTTACTTTAAAAAAAAAAAAACAAATCTTCTCAATTTTCACTATTTGTGAAGGAATAAAAATATTCAAAATCAGGGAATTCTTTCAGAGTTAGATGAGGATTCTTAGAATTAAATTATTTCCAAGATGAATAACTTTAAGTTATTTACAAAATATATTTCCAGTTTACATTTTAAACTAAAGAAACTAAAAGTGTTAGATAAGATCCCCAAATCATGAGCCCTGGCACCAGTTGCCTAAAAATTAGGCTATGACAAAAAAGGGATTATTTTCCCCACCAAATATACCATTACAAAGGTTATGCCCATAAAATTTACTGATCCTTGTCTTATTTAAAAGACCATGTGCCCTGGGGAAAAAATGGGCTGTTCCAAGAATTGAAGATGGATGATATTTGGTTCTCAATACAAGTAGGACCCTCTTGCCACATTAGGGAATGCAATGACTCGTGGTAAGAGAGAAAGTTAGTCCTTTGTAGTATATGACAAGCAGGGCTGTTACAAAGGACACACACCTGTCCAAAGGTGGAACAAGAGTATGAAATCTACCCTCTGTTCAGATTGTTAAGCCTTGTCCCTGGCATGAGACTGCTTCATCCAAAATGGGGCTCCTTTTTCCTTGTAAAAAGGCCTTTGTGTTCACGAAGGCCTGCATTTTTACAGTCATCTCCAGCCAGATGGGGACCCTTTTTCCATTTCACAAAAGGCCCTCTGTGGTCCTGCCAATAAGAGCCACTTTGGTACACCTGAAACACTCATCTGCGATCTGGTCAGGATAGTCCTTTAACTTTTCCATGGTTAAGCAGATACACTCCCTGATATCCCTCATTTATTCATTGGAAACAATATTATGAGCCTACTATGGGCCAGGACAATGCTTGGAGCACAAAGAATAAACACACGCTGCAACTTTCAGGATCTTCACAATCTAGTTGAGGAGTAAACATTCATTTATCATTCATTAAACGTTGTTTGGGCTCCTTCATGTGGCAGGCACTCTGATAAGAACTGATACATAAATAAATAATTATAACTTCATAATGATAATGTAATAAGGAAAGGGATGTCCAAAGTTTTATTAGAACAAAGAGAAAAGGGAGACTAAATCTACTAAGAAAGTAAAAGAAGAGTTTAGAGAAGGAGTAGATTTTTAGCTGGCATTTCAGAATAAATACAAGTTTCTCATGGTAGAAGTGAAAAAATAACATTAATTTGCAAAGGTGCAAGGCATAACAAAAACATACGATGTGTATGTGGACCACAGAAGCTTTGGTTAGGATTCTCCGTTGATGGGAAATGTGTCTGGAAAGGTAAATGAGGGTCACACCGAGAAGCACCTTATAAGCCATGACCTTGAGAGCAACAGAGAGACTGGAACACTTGAATTTCTTAAGCTGATGGGGATATCATACCTAGAGATATGAGTGTAGAGTTTTAGCTTCATGTTGGGAAGTCTAAACAAGGTCTTTATCTGTAGAATTTACTAGGAAATGTAGGCATTCATTAATTTAAAAAACATTGACTGAAAGCTAAATATGCACCAGGCCTATGTTAAGCCCTAGAGATATAAAGAAAAATAACCTAATACCCCTAACCTCATGGTGTTCTGTGCAATGTGAAACACAGATAAAGAAACTGACAACAAAGTGATCAGTGTTATAAAAATTAAATGTGTAGGCTGAGTTTCTAACTTTCATAAAGGGATAGACAGCAACAACAACAAAAGGATTGGACATCTGGTTACGTGCAAGTCATAACACATCAATCTATATGTATAAGAACTCCTGAGAAATCACAAAAAAGAAAACGAGGGCATGGACACTGACCTACCTACCCTGGCATTCTTATACCTTGGAGGGTAATCCAGCTTCTAATGGTGGCAGCAAGGCTAGGTACAGAGGGAGCGAAGGGCTGAGAGGTCAGGCAGAGGGGGCAGCTGGGGCTAACAACGAATTTATATGCCATGTACTTGAGGAAGAGATGTGTGATATGAGATGTAGGTATGGGTTAGGATGTTACCCTGTACACCAGAAGCTCAAGAAATTAGATGGGATTAGCAAAAAAGGGTTTATTTGGTATGACAGTGTAGTTCTAATCCATGGCTTCTTTTGTGTCATACAGTTGCTATATGTACAACTAGGATAATCTGGATTATGAAAGAATAATTCACCTCTAGCATGGAAATATCAGAGGTTCTTTTGCTCAGAAGTCTTATAACACAGGTGCAGCTTCATAAAGGCCTATCATTTCAGACAAACAAAAATAAGAAGTACTTAAGCAGGAAGTATCAGGTTAAAATATTATGGATTTGAAGTAGATCTTCGTAAATGGCAGAGTGAGAACCTCCAAAAATCGGTTCCTCCTTAAAGGCAACAATAACACTCATAAAAATTGTAAAAATCAACCTTTTCATAACTCTGGAAATTAGCTAAAGGCTTGTAACAACTCAAGGAGCATTTATTTAAGAAAAGCTGCTTAATAGTGGTAGGAAAAGAGAGCTTTTTGTCATTTTAGTTTTCTCCATGTCCATACCTCACTCCCTAGCTCCACGGTGGCTATGAAAACCAGCAGCAGACTTACAACCATGGCAGCTATAAAAACCAGCAGTTTAGCAGTCATCAAAGCAGACAAACAGATTTGAAGCGCCTCCAAAGTCCTGTCTTCAGAGTTTTGCTTTTCTTTTCTTTTCTTTTTTCTTTTTCTTTTTCTTTTTTTTTTTTTTTTTTTTTGAGACAGAGTCTCACTCTGTCACCCAGGCTGGAGTGCAACGGCGCAATCTTAGCTCATTGCAACCTCCATCTCCCAGGTTCAAGCGATTCTCCTGCCTCAGCCTCCTGAGTAGCTGGGAATACAGGTGCCCACCACCATGCCCAGCTAATTTTTTGTATTTTTAGCAGAGATGGGGTTTCACCATGTTGGCCAGGCTCATCTCAAACTCTTGACCTCAGGTGATCCACCCATCTTGGCCTCCCAAAGTGTTGGGATTACAGGCATTAGCCACCACACCCAGCCCAGAGTATTGCTATTTGACTACCCAGTAGTGTTGTGAAAATCCCCATTTTCAGGCCTTGTCATTATTTGACCTGATAGAGCTTACTCACTGAAAAAAGTCCTATCCCAAGGGTGTTAGGAAAAAACAATCATAGCAATTATTTATAATCACAGTTACTTGAGACAGTAAAACCAGCTGGAGCAAAGAAGAGCCTGGCCAAAAACTTAAAAGGAAGACCTAAGAATGAGATGTCTGTTAGGGACTCTGAGGCCATATGCATGTGTAGGAATGTATGGATGCCTAGGAAAGACATGAGGAGGTCCAAATCTCTCACCTTTGGCTGACTTTGAGATGTTGCACAAGCAGGAAGTAAAGGCTAAGGGAAAATTGTAAACTGCCAGAGCATTGAAAACATCCCATAATCCACTCATAGAGTTTCTTAGCAAAGGAAAATGTATTGGTCCAAAGTGTTGAAAGATATCTCTGTTCAATTGCTGACCACTAAGCTAATCAACTAGAGACTTCAGTTGCAGTATACAAGAGGGAACATAGACTTTACAGAATTAGTCCAGGAGAGCTACTAAACAAACAAACAAACAAAAAAAGCAGAAGCAGCAGCAACAACAACAAACCCTGGGAATATGTAATAATCTGAATTGACACATTATATTATTTTAAATGTCCAGTTTTCAAAAATTATGAGACACCCAAAGAAACAAGAAAGTATGACCTATACACAAGGAAAAAAAAGTGAATAGAAATTCCGTGGGGAAGTCTTGGACAAAGACCTTCAATGGCCTATTATAAATATGTTAAAGAAAGGAAAAGAAACTATGTTTATAAACCCTATTCCTGTTTAGAAAAAAAAAGTGCAGCACACTGCCAGTGCTTATTTAATTTTACATAAACACTCTATGAGGCTGAAGCAAATCTGACGAATTTTCAATGTGAAAATAAAATATAAAGACTGTTCTTGGAGTTATTTCTAAACAGAGCAAACACCAGAATCATCTGAATCATCAGAATCATGTATTTTGGAAAAATTGGATTCACCAAATAAATCTTTGGCCAACAACTGTTGGAAAACAGTGTTAACATTATACATAGGAATGCTATGTTTTCTAGGATTTGACATTTTTGGTGATTGAGAATTACTACATTTTGTAAATGGAAATATCACTGCTAAAAACTGAATCCTGTAAATAGAATGATGTCTTTTGTTTCCAAAGTCAATATACTAGAGCAATGCAAAAACAATAATAAAAGCAAGATATTTCATGGTAAAGTTATCTCAGGGTAAATGCTATAGCTGCAAGCACTACCAGCGAGTGTTCTCAGGGTAAATGGGAAAATGGTTAAAGTTAAAATAAAGTATGAGAATACCATTTCAACAATAAGAGAGTATCAATACAGAAATAGAAGTTATAAAAATAGGAACACAGTGAAATTCTGAAGTTGAAAAGTACAACTGAAATAAAAACATTCACAATAAGAGTTCAACAGCAAACTAGAGTTGGCAGAGGAAAGAATCTCAGATCTAAGAACCCAAAGACAGGTCAACTAAAACTATTCAGAGGAGGAAAAAAAAAGCATGAAGAAAAATGACCAGAACCTCAAAACACATACATCCACTCTAATCATGAGAAAAACATCAGAGAAATTCCACCTGAGGGAAAATCACTTCACTAGTATTCTTCAAAACTGTCAAGATCATCGAAAATAAGAAAAGTCTGTGTGAGAAACTATCACATTCAAGAAGAGCCTAAGGAGATACAATATGATATGCTTGATGTGATCTCGGAACAAGAAAGACATTAAGTAAAAAATAAAAAAAAAACCTAAATGGCATATAGATTTTATTTGATAATAATATACAAATATTGGCTCATTAATTGTAACAAATGTACCACACCAATGTAAGATGCTAGCAATAGGTACGAATAGATATGTACAATATAGGAAATCTCTGTATTATGTCAATGATTTTTCTGTAAATCTAAAACTGTTCTATAATAAAAAGTTTATTTAACAATGAACAAAGCCTCAGAGACCTACAGGACTTCACCAGGCATACCAATATACACATAATTGGAGAATGATACGGGAGAGAGAAAGAAAGGGGACAAAAAGAATCTTTGGAGAAACAGTGGCCAAAACTTCACAAATGTGATGAAAGATATGGATCCACACATCCAAGAAGCTCAATGAACTGCAGTAGGTTAGTCACAAAGATATCTACACCTAGACATATTATAGTCAAGTTGTTGAAAGACAAAGACAGAGAGAATCTTAAAAGCATCAAGAGAAAAAGAAGACATCAAATACAAGAGCTTCTCTATAAAATAAACAGCTGACTTCTTGTCAGAAATTAGGGAGGCCAGAAGACAGCTGGAAGACATGGTCACAGTGCTGAAAAAGAAAAACTGCAAATCAAGAATTCTATGACTGGTAAAATATGTATCAAAACTGAAGGATAAACAAAAACTAAGATAACTCATTGTTAACATAGCTGCCCTATAAGAAATACTAAAGGGAATCTTTAAGTCCTAAATGAAAGGACAATATACAGTAACTCAAATCACATGAATAAATTTTAAAGCACATCAGTAGAAGTAACTACATAGAGTAACATAAAAAATAGTTTAAATATATTTTTGTTCGTAACTATTTTCTTCTCCTTATCTGATTTAAAAGTTAAGTGCATATAGCAATAATTATAAAACTGACTTGATGGGCTTAAGATGTAATTGGTAGGACAACAATAGCACAAAAAAGGAGGAGACAACTGAGCTACACTGGAGCAAATTTTTTTCTTTACTAATTAAATTAAAGTAGTATTAATCTGAATAGTTTGATTTAAATTAAAATATTAATTGTAATCTTTATGAAAACTAAGAAACTGACTCAAAAACTAAGAAAAGTAAGAAAATGACTCAAAAAATACAGTAAAAGAAACAATAAGGGAATTAAAATGGTATTAGAAAATATCTAACACAAAAGAACGCAGTAGTAGAGCAGTAAAAAAGACATAAGACATATACACAACAAATACCTAAATCACACACTTAAATCCTCCTCCATAATTATATTGTAAATAAATGGATTAAATAACTACAATTACAAAGAGGGAATTGACAGAATATACAATCCAATCATATGCTTTCTACAAGAAAATACACTTTAGATTCAAAGACACAAATTTATTGAAAGTAAAAGGATAAAAAAACATATATCAAGCAAATAATAACCAAAACAGGACTAGAGTGACTATAGTATCAGGCAAAATTGACTTTAAGAAAAAAAAGTATTACTTGATAAGAATATTTTATATTGTTAAAAAGGTCAATCCCTCAAGAAGACATAACAATTATAAACATATATGCATCTAACAATGGAGCCACAAAATACATGGAGCAAAAACTGAAAGAATTAGAGGGAGAAATAGACAACTCAACAAGAATAATTTGAGACTTTGGTTCCAACTTTCAATAATGGATACAGCAACTATGCAGAAGATCAGTAAGGAAATGTAAGACCTGGATAACACTATAAACCAACTGGACCTCACAGATATCTATAAACACTTTAATGAACAATAATAGAATATACATTATCTTCAAGTGCATATGAAACATTTTCAAAAAGAGAATATACGTTAGACCATTTTTAAAAACAGCTTCAATAAGTGTTGCAGCTCCTTTAGAATTTGTCTAGCAGGTTTTATAGGTTTTACCAGAAAACTTCCCACCAAAAAAAATTTCATTAAGTTTAAAGAGATTGAAATAACTGTGCTGTCCAATGACAATGTAATTAAATTAGAAATAAAGAATACAGTAAATTTGGAAAATTCAAAAGTATGTGGAAATTAAATAACATACTCCTAAATAATAACGAATCAAAGAAGAAACCACAAGGGAAATTAGAATATTATTTGCGATAAATAAAGATGCAAAATGACATACCAAAACTTATGTTATACAGCTGAATCAGTGCTTAGAGGGAAATTTATAGCCATCAATGCAAATGTTAAAAAAGAAAATCTCAAATAAAAAAGTTAACTATCCATAACAAGAAACTACAAAAAGAAAACTAAACCCAAAATAAGCAGAAGGCCAGAAATGACAATAAGAACAGAAATAATAAAGTAGCTGATATGGTTAAGCTTTGTGTCCCCACCCAAATCTCATCTTGAACTGCAATCCCCATAATTCCTACATGTCTAGGGAGATACCTGGTGGGAGGTGATTGGATCATGGAGACAGCTTCCCCCATGTTGGTCTTGTGATAGTGAGTGAGTTCTCATTAGATATGATGGTTTTATGCGGGGCCCTTCCCACTTTGCTACTCACTCTTCTCTCTCCTGCTGCCTTCTGAAAAAGGATGTGTTTGCTTCCTCTTCTGCCATGATTGTAAGTTTCCTGAGGCCTCCCCAGCAATGTGGAAGTATAAGTCAATTAAACCTCTTTCCTTTATAAATTGCCCAATCTCGGGTATATATTTATAGCAGTGTGAAAATGGACTAATACAGTAAATTGGTACCGGACAGAGTGGGGTACTACTATAAAGATACCCGAAAATGTGGAAGTGACTTTGGAACTGGGTAACAGGCAAAGGTTGGAACAGTTTGGAGGGCTCAGAAGAAAACAGGAAAATGTGGAAAAGTGTGGAACTTCCTAGAGACTTATTGAATGGCTTTGACCAAAATGCTGACAGTGATACGGACAATGAAGTCCAGGCTGAGGTGGTTTCACATAAGATAGTATAGTATTTGCATATAATCTACATACATCCTTTCATATATTTTCAATCATCTCTAGATTACTTATAATACCTAATACAATGCCTGCATATTACTTCATTCTTGTGGATTCAACGTAGTACTCAGTTTGTGACAAATACCAGTTTTGCTCTTTGGAACTCTGTGAAATTTTTTTCCCAAATATTTTTGAATTGCAATTGCTTGAATTCATGGATGTGGAAATCATGGATACAGAGGGCCAACTATATCTGAGTTGTTTCTACTTTTTGGCTATTAGGAATAATCTGCTATGAACGTTGTGTTATCACATGGATAGGTTTTCATTTCTCTTGGGTATATATCTAGAAGTGGAATTGTTGGGTTTGAGAGTCTATGTTTACCTTTTGAGGCACACCTAAACAGTTTTTTTAAGTGCCTGAATTAGTTAAATTCACACTAACATTGTATGAGGGTTTTGATTTCTCCATGTCCTTATCATCACTTGTTATTTTCTATCTTTCTGCCTATAGCCATCCTAGTGGGTATGAAGTGGTGTCTTGTGATCTTGATTTGCATTTTCCTAATCACTAACTGATATGGTTTGGCTCTGTGTCCCCACCCAAATCTCAACTTGTAGCTCCCATAATTCCCACATGTTGTGGGAGGAACCCATTGGGAGATGACTGAATAATGGGGGCAGGTCTTTCCCATGCTGTTCTCGTGATAGTGAATGGGTCTCACAAGGTCTGATGGTTTTAAAAACAAGAGCTTCTCTGCACAACCTCTCTCTTTGCCTGCTACCATCAATGTAAGATGTGGCTTGCTCCTCCTTGCCTTCCACCATGATTGTGAGGCCTCCCCATCCATGTGGAACTATAAGTCCAAAACAACTTTCTTTTGTAAATTGCCCAGTCTTGGGTATGTCTTTATCAGCAGTGTGAAAATGGAATAATACACTAATGATGTTGAGCATCTATTCATCTCCTTATTAGATATGTGTTAGCTTCTTTGGTGAAATGTCCATTCAGATCCTTTGCCTATTGTTAAATTGGATTGTCTTTTTACTATTGAGTTATAAGTGTTACTTATATATTCTAATAGCCACACAGAGATGAGGAACTTGTTTGGAACTGGAATAAAGGTGATTTTGCTATGCTTTAGCAAAAAGACTGGTGGCATTTTACGCCTGCCCTAGAGATCTGTGGAACTTTGAACCTGAGAGAGAGACGATTTAGGGTTTCTGGTGGAAGAAATTTCTTTTCTTTTTTTTTTTTTTTTTTGAGACGGAGACTCGCTCTGCTGCCCAGGCTGGAGTGCAGTGGCCCAATCTCGGCTCACTGCAAGCTCCGCCTCCCGGGTTCATGCCATTCTCCTGCCTCAGCCTCACGAGTAGCTGGGACTACAGACGCCCGCCACCATGCCCGGCTAATTTTTTGTATTTTTAGTAGAGACGGGGTTTCACCGTGTTAGCCAGGATGATTTCGATCTCCTGACCTTGTGATCCACCCGCCTCGGCCTCCCAAAGTGCTGGGATTACAGGCTGTGGTGGAAGAAATTTCTAAGCAGCAAAGCATTCAAGAAGTTTGCTGCAGGCATGGAGCCCTCATGGAGAACCTCTGCTAGGGCAGTGCAGAAGGGAAATGTGGGGTCAGAACCCTCACACAGAGTCTCTAGTGGGGAACTACCTAGTGGAGCTATGAGAAGAGGGCAACCGTCCTCCAGAAGCCAGAATGGTAGATCCACCGACAGCTTGCACCATGCACCTGGAAAAGCCACATACACTCAACACCAGCCTGTGAATGCAGCCAGGAGGGGGGTTGTACCCTGAAAGCCACAGGGACGGAGCTGTCCAAGGCCATGGGAGCTCATTTCTTGCATCACTGTGCCCTGGATGTGAGACATGGAGTCAAAGGAGATGATTTTGGAACTTTAAAGTTTAATGACTGCCCTATTGGGTTTTGATATCTGTAGAGGGTCCAGGAACCAATACCCCAAGAATACCAACGGAGGATTGTATCCATCAATTGATAAATAGATAAACAAAATGTGGTATGGTATATCCATATAATCGAAATTATTGAGAAAATAAATAGAAATGAAGAAATACTGATACTTGCTAACATGGGTGAACCTTGCAAACATTATCCTAAGTGAAGAAGCCAGTCACAAAATGTCACAAATTGTGTGATTCCATTGATACAAAATGTGTAGAATAGGCAAATCCATAGAGACAGAAAAGTAGATTAGTAGGTGCCAGATGCTGGGTGTTTAGATGGTGGCGATGGTTGTGAAGATACTAAATATGTGAATATATTAAGAAGCACTGAATTGTGTGCTTTAAAATGGTGAATTGTGGTACATAAATTATATTTCAATATAGCCACTAAAAACAAAAACCATTATGAATTTTTTATTAGTAGTTAAGTTCTATTTTATATTTTTAAAACACAAATAATAATACTAATTGTCCACCCAAAGCACTATATGTTGTTTCACTTCTTCTCTTAAAAGAAGGAACAGGCCGGGCGCGGTGGCTCACGCCTGTAATCCCAGCACTTTAGGAGGCCGAGACGAGTGGATCACGAGGTCAGGAGATCGAGACCATCCTGGCTAACACGGTGAAACCTCGTCTGTACTAAAAAAAATAGAAAAAAAATTAGCCGGGCTGGTGGCAGGCGCCTGTAGTCCCAGCTACTCGGGAGGCTGAGGCAGGAGAATGGCGTGAATGCGGGAGGCGGAGCTTGCAGTGAGCCGAGATCGCACCACTGCACTCCAACCTGGGCAACAGAGCGAGTCTCAAAAAAAAAAAAAAAAAAAAAAAAGGAACAATCGATTAACAAAACAGAAAGTAATCTGGTGTAAATAAGTCCCATTTAGAGATGAGGTCTTGCTGCAACCATATAACAATCTCTCCTTTGTACTCTTGAGACAATAAAAAATGTATGTGCAAGAAAGGAACAATTTCCATATCAATGGTCTGCTTGGGTGTTCAAGGTTTGGAAGGGATCTTATGATTCACGATTCTTTGAAGTTAACTTTGGAAAATGCCAAAGAAATGAACTTTTCTTAAAAGTAAAGAGTAGTCCAGAAGCGGGGGTGCACACATGTAATCTCAACACTTTGGAAGGCTGAGGCAGAAGGATCTCTTGAGCCCAGGAGTTCAAGACCAGCCTGGGCAACAGGGCAAAACCCCGTCTACACCAAAAATACAAAAATTAGCCAGGCGTGGTGGCATGCACCTGTAGTCCCACCTATTTGGGAAGCCGAGGCAAGAGGATTGCTTTATCCCAGGAGTTTGAGGTTGCTGTGAGCTATGATCACGCTACTGCACTCCAGTCTCAGTAACAGAACAAGACCTTGTCTCAAAACAAATAAACAACAACAACAACAAAAAGGAATAATCTCACTAACCTGCTGTCCAAAAATTCTGAAAAATCATCCTGAAGTTCAAACTTGTGTAGAACTTCTCCAAGTAGATAGCCACTGGAAAATGCCTTTGCAAATGACTTGGGACCTGAGTTTCAAAACATTGAGATAAAAACCATGAATACAATGTTGCGCATAGAGCTAATGATCTCTTTAAATATACATACACTAAAAACTACACAATTTAACTGGAACTCAAAATGCCATGAATGTATTTCTAGAAACATCTTTTAATAACCAAAGGAAAAGGTTGACATTTAACAGTAGATATTTTATAAAGATTCCCAAATAAATATAAATCAATAATTGATGAAATACAAAATTTTGAAGGAAAAGACAACGGATAAAATTTTTTTTTTAAATGCTACCAAAAAATTTATAAATAACATTAGATCTAAAAACTAGCCTTAAAGATATTTTATAAAATCATACTCTAATACTTTAGTTACTCACACAACCTATGATGACAGCATATTTTGGCCAAGTGAGATGAAAGCTAACTTCTTTTAAACAAATACCTCATTTTAACCTGCAAAACAATGGAAAGTTTACTAAAGCCATTTGCACCTTCTTAAATAAAACCTCCTGAACATAATCAAACTTCTCCTTCATGGTTCAGAGGGCACACTATGGCCCAGTTATTGTCCTATGCAATTACTGAGAGATAGCCCAGGGGAAAACTGACTTTAGAGCCAGAGATACCTGTGCTGGAATCTTGGCTCTGCCCCTTACTAGCTGTGTGACATTGGGCAAGCTGCTTCATCTTCCTGAGTTTCAGCCTCATGTCTAGAACAAAGATAACCATATCTATATCTTATATCGGAGAGCTATTTAATATTAATAGCTCTCTTTTGCAGCAGTGTTTGAGAATTGCTGGGTGCCATGCCTGCCACATAGTAGGCACATAATGATAAGTGCAGAATTTTATTTTATTTTTTGATGGAGTTTCACTGTGTCGCCTAGGCTGTGGCCTAATCTACAACCTCTGAGTGCAGTGGCCTGATCTACAACCTCTGACTCCTGGGTTCAAGCGATTCTCCTGCCTCAGCCTCCCGAGTAGCTGGGATTACAGGTGTGTGCCACCACACCCAGCAAATTTTTGTATTTTTAGTAGAGAGGGGAGTTTCACCATGTTGCCCAGGTTGGTCTCGATCTTTTGACTTCATGATCCACCTGACTCGGCCTCCCAAAGTGCTGGGATTACAGGCATGAGCCACTGTGCCCAGCCGAGAAAAACAATTTTTTAAGTGTTCAATAGGATTTGCTTTTTTAAAAAATGTTCTTAGTTTTGAGTTACTTGTATTTTTCTTATAAAGTAAAATATATAGACTTACATGATATTTAAGGATTATATACAAAATAAATTATATTATCATAGGCCAAAGCTATCATCTCTCAAATTACTTCAAAATCCTCCACAGATATTCAACCTGCTTCCATCAGGTTAACATATAATATAACATATTATATTAAATATAATATTTTGACATCAGTTAAAATATTATATGTCATTGCAGTATCACAAATTCAGTTTTGCCAGATTGTTCTATTTTACCTGTCTGACTAATAATGAGGTGGCTAATTGACGGTGAAGAAATAACATTTCTTCATGATTTGTAGAAGCGATGCTTGGTTGTGTGGTTGTAGGAAGGTGAGCTAAGTTGCTCCATAACAGCCACTGTGCAGTCCTCACTCCAAAGATTACACCCTATCATAATACTTTTTGCATGTCTGATACCAGACCACAGTTTTCTCTAAGACTTTCTTAATATCTGTTCTCAAAACCCTTTATACTCAGAGTAATACCTCAATCCTTAAGTTGAGTCAATACAATAATAAAGGTAGTTAAAAAGATGTCAATGGTTCCCACTGATTCTATGTACTCAGGGTGAGCTCTTGAACTGTCTAGAATTAGAATCTATTAATTATGGTTACATAATTTTTATATGCAATAGAAAAAATAAAAGGTAAAAAACATCAAGGGGAAGCAATGCTTTTGTCTATGGATCACTTTAGCAACACGTAAAGAAATGAAACTTTTATAAGCCCTAGGAAAATGAAAGCTTCCAATCACATAACCTTCTGTTCAGCTATAGTTCATGTGAGAACAGACACATTGCATCTATTCTTAAAGTCCACAGTCTGGCACCTATTAGTGGATTTTAGTAAGCTTTTCCACAAACAGACCAGTTTTATCATCATTTTAAAACTATTCAGGGCAGAATGATCTCACTCTAAACCCATGATACATTCTTTCAGAGTTGATGGTTTGATGCCCTTCCTATCAGTCATATCTGTCCTTCCGAAGCTATGTCTTAATGTGAAACACTGAAGCAACTCTTGAGAAAATATACTTAGAGAACATTATGTCCTAAAGCTTCCAGCAGGAGAATTTGAAATTCATGGCATACCTGAGCTCTATAACTCAGCTAGATCTATTGTACCACCTGGAACACCTTACAGCACAAGTTAAGCTTGAGCTTCATAACCTAGGCACTGAATTTTTCCGACTTTAACGCGACACCATTTGAATATCATAATGCCTTTCGATGCTACTAAAATGAAGATTGGCTTGATCTTATACTAAATGTCATCTGTCATTCAGCAAGTGTCTTCCGGCTTCATACCTCAGTAGTCTTTAAAGCAACTGAAATCCAAAGGGTTCCTTCTGCTCCAATGGGCAAAAGTGTGCCACCTCCTCCTGTGTCACTGCAGCTTTCTCCTTCCCTTACAGACCCCAAAGCTCTCGTTGCCACCATGACCCTCAATGTGCCACCCAGGGTGCTCTAGCTGTGTCTTTCACCTCTTCTGTCTGTTGCTTTCTTCTGTCTGCCTCTTCCCTTCTCTCCTCCCTAGCCTATCCCTATTCTTCCCTTAGTTTTCTAAAGAGCCACTGGACATAGAACCATTACTCATCTATGGATGTATCTGTGTCTTTCTATTCCTACGCCATCAGGGTCTTGTCCCAATTTTTGGCTTATTGCTTTCTGTTCAAGAGCTGTTGCTATGTTACCTTCAGGTAATCTCTTTCCCTTCCTGCCTCCCTCTGGGGTTTGCACTGTGCCTGTTGTTCACGTTGACTGAATGCTGAAAGTCTAGCCCAGGAATAACTGGGGAATACTAAATCCGTTTCCTTCATCTTCAGTGTGGCTGACAAACGGTCTGTAACAAACCATTTTCTACAAAAAGGTCACCAGAAAAATAAAATCATTACCCATTTCCTTTGAAATGGCATGGCATATTAATAAGGCAATTATGATATGGATAAAATAGAGGTGTTTATAGTATAAAGTTTAAAGAACAATAGTAAACACTTAATGTACTTCATTGTCAGAGTAGTTTATAAAAAATCTGTAAGTATCAAAATATCTGTCTGAAGCTTTTTATGCATAAGACACTTCAGATTTACCATGTGCCACATCAGCAGAAACTAGAACAGTGAGTGACGAATACGCAAATGATAAAAGCAATAAAGGGGAAACTTGGAGAAAAAAATTAAAAGAAAAAGAAAAAAGAACACATATAGGAAATCAGACAAAGAAAGAAAAAGCTGAAGAAAAAGTGTATACACTAGGACTGATACACTAAAACATATAAAATAAGAAGACAGGGCTGGATGCGGTGGCTCACGCCTGTAATCTCAGCACTTTGGGAGGCTGAGGCAGGCAGATCACGAGGTCAGGAGTTCGAGACCAGCCTAGCCAATATGATGAAACCCTGTCTCTACTAAAAATACAAAAAGTAGCTGGGCATGGTGGCATGTGCCTGTAGCCCCAGCTACTCGGGATGCTGAGGCAGGGGAATTGCTTGAACCCAGGAGGCGGAGGTTGCAGTGAGTCGAGATTGTGCCACTGCACTCCAGCCTGGTGACAGAGCAAGACTCCGTCTCAAAAAATAAAAGAAGACATATAGGAAGCCAGAGAGAGAGAGAGATTGAGAGAGGACAAAGGTGATAGGGAGAGAGAGAAACAGTGAGGAAAAAAGAAAAGGCAAGAAAAAGCTTATTTTTTTCTCTTTGGTTTGTCATGTTCTTCTTCCCACAAATGTCACTGAATACTATGACTAATTTCAGGACGCCCACCTCTATAAACTAATTTGCACTAACAATTGAAATTTTGTAGGGGGAAAAAGAGGCAGGTTGACTCCAGAACAAGGAACAATGGAGGAATATGATAAGTAAATAAACCATGGGAGCCCAGTGACAATCTTCAGCCTAAACCCAAAATTACTTACATCTGGGATTCAAATTATTTAGCAGCAACTCAACCCTGCCTCTAATCTTCTCAGCCCTGCCTCTAATCTTCCAAGCCACATGCCTGGTCCCCATCACTAAAGTTTCCTTTTCTAATAAATCTTTGATGCAGGCCTCTGTGATAATGTTAGGCTGGGACAGCAGGTGAAATGATCTATGTGCCTTTCCATCAAAATGGCCCTTAGCCAGCTGGAGGAAGCACAGAAAGCCATCCACATTCCACATGGTGATAAGGAGAGCACAGGTTCTGGAGAAAGATTCTCTGTTAGACTTGTGGCTCACTTACAAGCTGCTTCACCTTGGGCAACTATGTAGCCATAGTTTCTCATCTGTAAAAATGAGAGAGTGATGGGGTCTACCTTATAAGAGTAGTTTTGAGAATTAAATCTTATATGTAAAATGCTTAGCATACTGCCTGGTCCACAGTAAAAGCTCAGTGATTATTTTTATTGTTATTATTACTGTGTTCTAATTTAAGAAAACAGGTCATATTAATTACACAAACTGTAAATAACAGATCCTTAATGATTACAGTACAAACATTCGTGTTTAAAACACAATTCAGTACTCAGAAAGCAAATATTTGGCCATTCCTGGCATTCATATACAGGTCCACTCTTTAGGCCTGATAGGCTATAACTCCCCCACTGGTCTGGGGAAGCACCTGTACTTAAACACAGTCTATTTCTACAGCAAAATATTTAAATAGACACATCCAGTGAAATAAATAAGGACTAAACAGCCTTATGGCATTTCTGGTCAGGTTTTGCTGCCAAATGAATAATGTACAAAGTTGCAGTTTTCAGAGATTTTTGGATTCTAGAATTTTTTAGGTAAGGGACTACAGACCCATACCATTTTATGCTCAGTGGCATTTACTTCTCCTTTACTCGAGTAGGAAAGATCGAGCCTGCACTATCAACTACATTTAAAAAGCCAAGAAAATTTACTTTCATTTGAGATAAAAAACAAAAACAAACAAACAAACAAACCCTGCTGAAGGCTTGGAACTGGCATGGCCCTATCAGGCTGTGGTGTTCCTAGAAACCGGCTAGGTACTCACAGCTACGCCTTGGCATTCTCCAGCTGAACATAACCAATTTCACAGCACACCAACATCAGACTCTGCGACACTGATGGATCAAAACAAAAATAAAATCCCTCTGTAAACATGTCTGAGCTCAGACCAAAACAAGAATATTGTCCAAAACACAAAAATAACCAAGCATGTCCCTATTCTGGCCAATAAGAATGATTGCTGCTTCTCTAATTATAGCTTTGCTTTGATCATTTTTCTCACCTTCTAGATAAGATTTATTAAGATACCCAAATCATCAAATTGCCAATGCTTCTGAACAGGATTTCATTCACAGCAAGGCACCACTTCCTGGAACCCTCCTCAAAAACACCTAACACAAGTCCAAGTCATTTCTAGCACCTTCTTACTGAGATGCCCTGCAGTCCTCATGGTTCATGTTCTCCCTTGTTACAACAAATCTATAAATCTAACTTTGTTCAACTACAGATGTGTCCTGTGATCTTTGGCAGGGGACACTGATGTTTTCTTTCCTTTGGTAAAAGAATAGGATTGTCAGTCTTCACAATTTTATCCTTTGAAGGCTTTATCATAATTGAGATTTACTATCTGAAACTAAATCTTAATTGCTATATTATAACCCTCTTTAATTGTGAAAATATTGAGCATCAGTCTTTTCTTGAAGCTCCATTTCTTAAAATTTTTGCTTCGATTTACACAATAGCCTTCTGCTACTAGACTTGCTATATTAATTTTTAGTCAATGAAAGCCAAGTTTTAATCAAGAAAAACGCTGTGAGGCTAGCCAGGAAATATCAAAATCTGTTGCTTTACATCAGAAGCAATAGATTTTCTAATGATTCTGAGTGTTTAAGTATGAGAAAATGTGTAAGGTTTAGACTCCGGGTTTAAAGAAGACTAGAACTAAAAGGCAGCAGGCCCAGAATCTCCTGCTAACTTGCTACTACCTAGGTGCATAATCCTAAACAATGCTCTTAACACATCTGATTAGATTTCCTCATCTGCTAAAGAAGAATTAAATGATGTCCAAGATTATTTTTCAGATCTAAAGTTATACGATTCCATAATATGGTAAGGTTACCACAATACGTTATGAACTATTGCATAAAAATAAATATTCAATGGGATTTTTTTATATCTCTATGTTTTCTTAAAATAAACTATGATCCTTCTGAAAATATTAGGACAAAAGACCAAATCAACAAAGTGTCATTAATGCATGAGAGGATACCCCTCAACTTTGGGACAAAGAGTACAAAATATCACACTCCAAAAACAAATGCTACTAAGATTTAATATAAAATGAAAAGATTAATCATTTATGGAAACCCACTTGGAAAAAACCCAAACCCAATTAACAAGGAGCATAGACTGTCTCTTAAAACTCACAAAAATATATCTATTTAATTTTTATATATCATGTAAGCAATGATTAATATATCCTAATATATTAATTAACCTTATTTAAAATAGGAATATGCCTTAACAGTAGAATAATTCACAACTATTGTAATTTCAGAAGCTTTTGGTAGTAGAAGTAACATTGGAAAATACTATTGAACAGTGTGGCTTCCCTAAGTACTGTAGGCCAGAGGGGCAGGAATTCTGACTCTAATCTAATCTAATTTCACCTGTCACTGCTATCTAGATGAAACACCTCTAGATCAGAAAAAGTAAAACACAGCATATATTAGCTTTGACTGCCCCTCCAACAACTGAACCATTATTTAGCCTCATAAGGCAGCAAATGCACAGGCTTGGCATTCTCTCCTGTTTCTTTGTCCCAACAAGCAACTATGGGCTGGGCCACTTCTAAACAAACAATAATTCACCCAATTTTGCCACTTAACCATCTAGGAATTAGGTTATGCCCTATGATATTATAATAGGCTGAGATGGCTGAATTTTTCTATTTCTTGTGACTTCAAATGAAAAATAATCCTTATAAAAAGAGCTCAAGTGAATACATTTGAGAGTTACTTAAACATATATATTCATGCCTAAGTTTAAAACTTTAATGTACAATATAGGACCTAAAAGCATAAGTTCAAATTCTAGCTCTACGACCTACTAGCTGTAAGACCTTGAACAAATTACTAAGCCCTCTCCTCCTCCTGACTCACCTGAACATCCAGGGCAATACCTCTTAGGGTTGTTTTTAAGATTAAATAAGAAAATCTATGTAAAGGGCTTAGAACAGGGTATGGTATACCCACATAAATGCTCAATAAGTGATAACTTTCATTATTTATTATTCTTTCATTTGTAGACTTCATTTGAACTCCATATAACTTTTCCACAAGCTCCCACAATACTTTATTATAATATGCTTACGATATTTCAACTAAAGTATTAAACCTCTTTTTCTCCTATTTTGTCATGTGATGTTTGGCTTCTTTTGATCTTTCATCTTTAATGCTATATTGAATTTTCCCTTCAAATTACAAAGGCAATATAAACAACAAGCCAGATAACAGAGATATATAAAGAAAAGCTACCAATCTCCCACTTCCCCAGGGTAATCCCTATAACACACTTGTTTATATCCTTCCACACTTTCCTCTACGCTTATGCAAACCATAATATGAAAATTCATGTGTAAGTCAATAGTCCAGTATATGTCTTTCCATACTTTTCTTCATGCTCATATAAATGTCCATATTCATAAGTGTGTGTTTCCTAATTGGTACAAATATATAATTATACTAGTCACAATAAGCTCTAACTTTTGGTTTTTACTTGACAAAAATACATAAATATCCTTTAAGCCAAAAGTTATAGCAGCTAACTCATTCTTTGTAATAACTGCATAACAATTCATAGTATGAATAAAGCACCATGTATCCAAGCATTACACTTTTGAAGGATACTCAGATTGTTTCCAATTTTTATTTTTGCCCCTGTAATTCATGTAGCAATAAACGTCTTTGTTCAAATATCCTTATATATTGGTGCTTTTATTTTTATTTGATAGATGCTGAGAAGTAGGATTTAGCATTTATGTCCAAAGTGTTATTTTAAATGCTTTACGTTTAATATCCCATTTAATCTTGATACAACCAGATGAGGTATCACTATTATTGCTGTTTTTAAGTATGATGAAATTTAGGTAAATAACTTGTCCAAAAGATTTCCAAGCAGTCTAACCTCCAAGTTCTTGCTCTTTACACTTCCCTTACCCAGAAATTGCCTGATTACTTTCCCCAGAGGTTGCACCCACTCACAGTCCTTCCATGATAGATTCTACAAACCATCCAAAGCCTTCCATTGTGCACCACAGAACAGTTTATCTAATGATGGGGCAGCAGCAGCAGGAAATGTGCTTCCTTGAGTGCACAAATCCTAGCTTGTTGGCTTACAAACACAGTTAAGTGTGTTCCCAAAGACCTCTTACAATGTGGAATCTGGTTACCTCCTCGAGGACTCTCTCGCTCTATCTCTCTTATAGTTTAAAAAATTAATATGTTTTGCTAGCGAATGGAAAGCAGAATACTCCATTAGAACGGGGCATCTCTGCTAGCTTCCAGATCTACACTTCAGGAGCACAGACGCCAGGAATTTTCTATCCATAGCCTAAATGTTGTTAAAATTCTTACTTAGTCTTCAGCCCTTTTATGTTTACAGAATGAAGTCATTCTTCCTCCACCTCTCAAAACCTAAATTCCCAAAACTAATTAAAATTATAATAGCATCTACTGTTTTTATTTTATGTATCTTTATTAATTTCATTTATTTCTCCTAAAAGTATTTCAAAATGTTGCAATAGAGTCCTGGGGACTTCAGCAAAGGGTGTTTTTTTTTTTTTGTTTGTTTGTTTGTTTTGTTTTTTGTTTGTTTTTTGAGACAGAGTCTTGCTGCGTTGCCCAGGCTGGAGTGCAGTGGCGCGATCTCGGCTCACTGCAATCTCTGCCTCCTGGGTTCAAGCGATTCTCCTGCCTCAGCCTCCCAAGTAGCTGGGACTACAGGCACCCGCCATGACACTCGACTAATGTATTTTTAGCAGAGACAGGATTTCACTATGTTGGCCAGGCTGGTCTTGAACTCCTGACCTCATGATCCGCCCACCTCGGCCTCCCAAAGGGCTGGCATTATAGGGGTGAGCCACCGCACCCGGCCCGGGTGTGGTTTTTACTAATAAAATAAATGAACTAAATTAAACTAAGCAATATGTAACTGCTTTTCTTTTAGAAGAGTACAACTTAAGGGCATGATATTTTATTTTGGCTCCTATGGTGAGACAAGAATAAGAAACAATAAATGCTAAATATTGTCCTCAGTCCATCATATTTTAGCAAATAAACAGTTGGAGACACAATGGGATAATCGCAGAATACCAGGAAAGAATTTATTGCAGTTCACAGGGAGTGTGTAGATGGTTATTTGACAAAGAAAGAGTCTGAGGTTTATGCCTCAAGAAATGCAACAGGAGATGCTCCGTGCTAAAGATCCTTATGCTGAGAGTATTAATAACTACTTTGCACCCACAGAAACACTACCGATCTAGCAACTTCTGTAGATAAGCTAAGGTTGAACTGGCACCACTGCCTCTCTGGTAGCAAGCTGGTGTTAAGCAAGTTCTTCTGGGAAAATGGACTGAAATGACTTGCCCTGAAAACCTCTTCCCTTAAGCAAAAAAAAAAAAAAAAAAAAAAAAAAAAAGCCAGCTGAAAAATGAACTCTTACTGAAGAATTACAGGGCAGTCAAGGAAGCTGCCAGCATGTAAAATTGTCTCTGTGGTTGTCAGACTTGGAAACTTTGGGTGGCAACTGCATGGTTAGGATAAAATTAGGTTGGTGAATAAGGTCAGCTTTGGGCAAGAGCCAATAGTGACCAGAAATAGCTAGTTTGTGATTTGGGGCTTAAAATTAACTAAAATTTGTAAATGTTAACATATTCTACATTAACTTATTTTTCACCCACCCTCCCCTGCTGGTCAGTTAAGTATGGAAAGCATTATTAGGTCCATTTTATAGAGAAGGAAACACATTCAGAGAAGGTATTGTAACTTGTCCAGTGGCTTCATATTTCATCGACTAGCCACCACACCATGCTTCTGCTTCTGGTGATGTGAAGGAGGCATCGTTAGGGTCAGACTACAAAGTCCAGCAAAGTTCCCTCTCCACAGAAGCAAAGGAGACCTTCCTAAACCCTCTGATTGCCTAGAACCACATCACAAAGTCAGAATGCCTGCGGGTTGGGCCCACCGTGACAAGGGTAACTCGAGAGCGGCAGAGTGGGGACGTGACAAGGCCTTGCCCTGGCTGGGGTGAGCTGTAGGGAGGTGGCGGGACGGACCTGGGGCACCGCCGAGCCGAGTTGCTCACTGTGGGATGCTGCCGGCTACGCAGGTGCCCCACCTGTGCAGCTCGCGCCCTGCCCGCCACCTTCCCTGAGTGCGCTGCGCTGCGCTGCGGGCTCTGCGCCCCGCTAGCCCCTCAGACGCTCGCCCCTGGCCGTGGTCACTCACTCACGGTCCGGGACACCTTCAACTCCTTGTTGAGCCAGTGGCACAGGATCTCCGACATGGTTCAGCCGGTGCCTCAGACCGCAGGCGGGGGCTTAGAAACTCGCCAGGAACCAAGCCTGCCAGCCCGCGTCCTCCTGTAGCCAAGGGCAACCCTTTGCTATGGAAGCGTATCCAGGCTGGAACTAGGCGAAAGGCCTTAGAGAAGAGGGGACGCTAGGGCTCAGCCGCAGAGGACAGAAAATCGTGTTTCGCCACCTGCTGGCGGGTAAGACCTGAGCGTGCGCCAGCGCAGGAGGAAGCCGTTGGGGGCCTGTGAGAGAAGTTAGGGAGCAGTGGGTGTGGGGAGAGGCAGAGGCGAGGCGGGAACACTTAGGGACACAGCAGGAGCTTCTTAGGTGAGCAGAAAGTAAAACCAGAGTCTCCGCAGGGCTCCGTGGCTCACGCAAATAATCCTACCACTTTGTGGAGGGGGTGGCGCTCGACTGAGCCTGGGAGTTCAAGACCAGCCTGGGCAAGGTAGCAGAAACCGTTTTTTTTCTATAAGAAATTAGGCGGCCGTGGTGGCGTGTGCCTGTGGTCCCACCAGCTCAGGATGCTGACGTGGAAGGATCAACCCAGGAGGCGGAGTTTACAGTAAACCGAGATCGAGCCACTGCACTCCAGCCTGGGCAACAAAATGAGACTCTGTCTCAAAAAAGAAGAAGAAAGAAGAAAGAAGAACAAGAAGGAGAAGGAGAGGGAGAGGAAGAGGAGGAGGAGAAGAGGAAGAACAGGAGGAAAAGAAGAAAGAGAAGGAGAAGAAGGAGAACAAGGAGAAGGAGGAGAACAAGGAGAGATCAAGGAAGAGGAAGAAGAAGAAAAAAGAAGAGGAAGAAAAAGAAGAAGGCTATTTGAGGTATCCATCACCTTGAGTATTTATCATTTATATACGTTGGTAACATTTCAAATCTTCTCTTCTAGCTATTTTGAAATATACAATGTATCATTGCTAACTATAGTCACCCCAGTTGCTAGCTAACATTAGACCCTATTTCTTCCATCTAACTATAAGTTTGTACCCATTCACCAACCTCTCTTCATTTCCCCTTCCCACCCTCACATCCTTTCCAGTGTCTGGTACTCATAATTTTGTTCTCTATCTCCAGGGGATCAACTTTTTTAGCTACCACATATGAGTAAGAACATGCAGTATTTGTCTTTCTGTTGCCTGGCCTATTTCATTGAACATAATGGCCTCCAGTTCATCCATGTTGCTGCAAATGACCTGTTTTCATTCTTTTCCATGGACAAATGGTATTCCGTTATGTATATATACCATTCTTTCTTTTTCCATTTGTTCGCTGATGGACACTTAGATTGATTCCATATCTTGGCTATTTTGAATAGTTCTGTGATAAACATGTGAGTGCAGGTATCACTTTGATATACTGACTTCTTTTCCTTTGGATAGATACACTGTAGTGGAACTGCTGGATTTTATGGCAGTTCTGTTTTTAGTTTTTTGAGAAACCTCCATACTGCTTTCCATAGTGGTCATACTAATTTACATCCCCACCAACAGTATGAGTTCCCTTTTCTCCACATCCTCTCCAGCATCTGTTGTTTTTTGTCTTTTTAATAATAACAATTCTAACTGGGGTAAGATGGTATTTTATTGTGGTTTTGATATGCATTTGATAATTAGAGATGATGAATTTTTTCATATACCTGTTGGCCATTTGTACCTCTTCTTTTGAGAAATGTCTATCCATGTCCTTTGCACACTTTTTAGTGGGATTGTTTGTTTTTTTAGTGTTGAGTTGTTTGAGTTTCTTGTATGTTGTGGATATGAGTCCCTTGTCAGATTAATAGTTTGCAAATATTTTCTTCCATTCAATGGGTTGTCTCTTCACTCCGTTGATTGTTTCATGTATTGTACAGAAGCTTTTTAGTTTAATATAGCCCCCAGTTGTCTATTTTTGTTTTAGTTGTCTGTGCTTTTGAGGTCTTATTCATAACATTTTTGCCTAGGCCAATGTCCTGAAGTGTTTTCCCTATGTTTTCTTCTAGTAGTTTTATAGGTTTAGGTCTAACATTTAAGTCTTTAATCCATCTTGAGTTGATATTTGTGTATGTGGTGAGAAATACTGTTCAGCTTTACTCTTCTGCATGTGGATAGCCAATTTATCCAGCACCATTTATTGAAGAGAGGGTTCTTTCAACATAGTTCTTGGTGCCTCTGTTGAAAATCAGTTGGCTATAAATATGTGGATTTATTTCTGGGTTCTCTGTTCTGTTACATTGGTCTATGAGTCTATTTTTATACCACTACCAAGAAGTTTTGATTACTATAACCTTGTAATATAATTTGAAGTCAGATATTGTGCTGTTTCCAGCTTATGCTGTATTAATTACTATAGCCTTGTAATATACTTTAAAGCCAGATACTGTGCTGTTTCCAGCTTTGTTCTTTATGCTTAGGATTGCTTTGGCTATATGGACTCTTTATTGGTTCCATATGAATTTTAGGATTGTTTTTTCTATTTCTGAGAAAATGATCTTTGTATTTTTATAGGAATTGAATTGAATCTATAGATTGTCTTAGGCAATATGATCATTTTAATGATATTCATTCTTCCAATTCATGAACATGGGGTGTCTTTCTATTTGTTTGTGTCCTCTTCAATTTCTGTCATCAGTGTTTTATAATTTTTCTTGTAGGGTCTTTCACTGTCTTGGTTAAATGTATTCCTAGATGTATATTTTTATTGTACCAATTGGAAATGAAATTGCTTTATTTGTTTGTTTATTCATTCATTGGTAGAGATGAGTTTTCTCTATGTTGCACAGGCTAGTCTTGAACTCCTGGGCTCAAACAATCCTCTGCCTTGGCCTCCTAAAGACTTGGGACTACAGGTTTGAGCCACTGCACCTGGCCTTGATTTATTTTTCAGCTATTTCAGTATTAGTGTACAGAAATGCGACTGATTTTTGTATGTTCATTTTGTATCCTGCTACTTTATTGAATTTGCTTATCAGCTGTAAGAGCTATTTGGTGGAGTTTTTAAATTTTTCTAAGTATAAGATTATGTCTTTTGCAAAAAGGAACTATCTTCCAATTTAAGTATGTTTTCTTTCTTTCTCTTGCCTAATTTATTTGGCTAGGACTTTCAGTACTCTCTTGAATAAGAGTAGTGAAAGTGGGCATCCTTGTCTTGTTCCAGTTTTTAGAGAAAACGCTTTCAACTTTCCCCCATTCAATATGTTAGCTGTGGGCTTGTCATATATGGTCTTTATTATTTTGAGGTATGTTCTTTCTATGCCTAGTTTGTGGAGAGTTTTTATCATGATGGAATGTTGAATTTTATTAAGTGTTTTTTCTCATCTATTGAGATCATCACATGGTTTTTGTCCTTCATTCTCTTGGTGTGATGTATAACATTTATTGATGTGTGTATGTCAAACCATCCTTGCATCCCTGGTATAAATCTCCTTTAATCATTGTGTATTATCTTTTTGATGTGCTATTGAACTCAGTTTGCTAGTGTTTTGTTAAGGATTCTTGCATCTATATTCATCAAGGATATTAGCCTATAGTTTCCTGTTTGGGTTGCATTCTTATCTATTTTTGGCATCAGGGTAATACTGGCCTCAAAGAATGCATCACGGAGAATTCACTCCTCCTCAATTTTTTAAAGAATAGTTTGAGGAAGATTGGTATTAGTTCTTTATACGTTTGGTAGTATTCAGCAGTGAGTCCATCTGGTCCTGTGCTTTTGTTTTTTGGGATAATTTTTATTACTGATTCATTCTCTCTAGTTGTTATTGGTCTGTTCAGGTGTTGTATTTCTTCCTGATTCAATCTTGCTAGGTTGAGTGCTTCCAGAAATTTATCTGTTTCCCCTGAGTTTTCCAGTATGTTAGCATATAATTGTATATAATATTCTCTGATAATCATTTATATTTCTGTGATATCAATTGTAATATCTCCATTTTCATTTGCTGATTTTATTTGGGTTTTCTCTCTCCTTTTATTGATTACTCTAGCTAATACTGGTTTATCAATTTTGTTTATCTTTTCAAAGAACCAACTTATCATTTCATCGATCCTTTGTATTTCTTTTTTATTAAAGTCCCTATTTTGTTTAGTTCTGCTCTGTTTATTATTTCTTGCCTTCTGCTAATTTTGGATTTGGTTTGTTCTTGCTTTTCTTGTTCCTTGAGGTGTGTTGTTAAACTGTTTATTTGAAAATTTTCTACTTATTTGATGTGGGCATTTATTGCTGTAAACTTTCTCATTAGTTCTGCTTTTGCTGTATCCCACAGGTCTTGGTATGTCGTGTTTCCATTTTCATTTGTTTCAAGAAATTTTTTAACCTCCATCTGAATTTTTTCATTAACCTATGGAAGTTCAGGAGCATGTTATTTAATTTCTGTGTATTTATATGATTTATATGGTTTCCAAAGATTCTCTTCATATTGATGTCCATTTTTATTCCACTGTGGTCTGAGAAGATACTTAATATGATTGCAATTTTTAAAAATTTGTTGAGACATGTTTTGTGGCCTGACATACAGTCTATCCTAGAAAATGTTCCATGTGCTGTTGGGAAAAAAATGTGTATTCTGTGGTAGTTGAATACAGAGAGAGTCTTGATTGAAGATTTTTTTGTTTGTTTTTTAAAGAAGCCATATTGAGGCTCTTGTTCTAATGGCAGCAGTTTTTTCATTGATTTACAAATAGTTTTAGTTGCTATATTATATGGGCTACCCTTGCATTAATAGAATGCATCTTATTCCTTTTATTCTCAGACCTAGTATAGGACCTGACATGCAGCTAGCATTCAATAATTTTTATTGGCAATGGTGGCAGAACTAACAATTAGGATTATTAACATCTCTGTATTGTTTTGAGAGGTGAAATTTTATTAAACTACTTTTCTAGTCAGTTTTGCCTTTCAAATAATTATTTCAAAATTGTGTTTTGACAAAAACTCATCCTTGGCATGCTGAATTCAGTTATAGCAAAAATGTGGCTGGGTTCATTCAGTGAAAATCCCCAACCCTGGATATCTGATCAGATTCTAATTTCCCACCATTCCCAGGACTTATCACTCTGGCCTGCCTTCAGCAAGAAGAATCCTGTCAAGTCAGTCTAGCTAGAATCCCCCTGATCCTGATGTTTCCTCTTAGTAATTTTTTATCCACTGATCACCACCCTGCTCTTTGGCTATAAATCCCCACTTTTCTTTGTATTTGGAGTTGAGCTTGATTTTTCTCCCCTATTGTAAAACCCCACTGCAGTGGTCCCTTGAATAAAGTCTTTCTTACCCTCTTTAACAAGTATCAGAAAATTTTTTGTTTAACAATTTCTAAAGGTTTAGATGGAATAGCAGAAAAAAGTATATATATATATATAATCTATGCATTATTTTATATGTACAATAATATAGAAGTAATTGTATGTTGTAAATACAAGAAAATTCCTGCAATGGGACCTGGATACACCGAATTATGATTCTTTTCAACCATCAGCACAATAACACTAATGTCCAACTAGACCAATCTCTCTTGAGATTGATCTGAAGTTAATCTCGGTTTCCCGTTGAATAAAAACTTAGTACCATTACTAAGTACTTAGTGCCATTTCATTCTTGGCTTTACTTCTAAACATCCCATCACATGAGTTTCCTTGGTATCTCTAATGTGTACACATTGTCATTTTGGTTTGATGGTTCTGTTTCAAATATGTTCTTATAGTAAACTCAAGTTTCTTCTCCAGAGAGCTGTCTGCCTTCCTATATCCATTTTACAGAACTAACTAATTGTATTTGGTAACAATATCTCAGGAAGTGGGAAGTCCAAGCAGGATATGATCTTATTCAGAGTTATTATCTTAACAACTTATGGAAAAACATGGATTATTTTGGTTGAGGCAAAACGGCCTAATCAACCCAATACAGCAGGCAAGGCTACAGTTGGAATTCTGAGAGAGCTTTATTGCCAACAAAATTGGAGCCTGATATATTCAATGTGTTTCACTCTAGAGTTATTCAAATTAGGAAGATTATAAGATTCTACAAAGCCCCTATAGCTTGGAGAATATATGTCCTGCAGCTGTGTCTACTGGAAGCACTGAATCCCTGAGCATGCTTCTAAGGGGTGGATACATACCATGCGGTGGCCTCTGAGGCAGTTCTGCTTATTGTCATCCTAGTAGTATGTTTAAATTGATGACCAGAGCTAATTTAATAAGAGGTTCCCAGCTCTACTATTAGTCAGTAGGACCTGGGGGATTGAAGTTCATGATATCTAGGTTGCTGAGAAGATTGCTCTTTGGGAAGGGCATAGACAATAGAGCACCAAACTTCACAGCAGCATTGGTAGAGAATGACTGAGCTCATAAACACTGGTAGATATGTGTGGGCTATAATTATCACATCAAGTGAAATACTTCTGTGCCTATCTATAGGAATTGTTTGGTTGTTGTTTGTTGTTTGTATCAAAAGCTATTTGTGCTATTCATCTTTGGTATCCAGCTTGGAACAACATAGTCTGCCCATATGGTATTTTGGAAAAAGAGTGTCTATACAGCATTTGGATAAATGAAGATGCAGATACTTTACAAAAAGATAAAAGGCAAAGTCATTCATTTTACAAAAAATGCATGATACACATTTCAGTTCACAAAAAATCCAACTTGAAAATGATCTGACATTAAAATATCAATAAAAATGTGCTATCACTGAAATACATGCATTTTACTATGTAAATTCTTATTAACTTGAAATTGCTATTTTATTTATTTATTTATTTTTGAGATGGAATCTTGCTTTGTCGCCAGGCTGGAGTGCAATGGTGCGATCTCAGCTCCCTGCAACCTCTGCCTCCAAGGTTCAAGTGATTCTCCTGCCTCAGCCTCCTGAGTAGCTGGGACTACAGGCACGTGCCACCACGCCCAGCTAATTTTTGTATTTTTAGTTGAGATGGGGTTTCACCATGTTGGCCAGGATGGTCTTGATCTCTTGACCTCATGTCTGCCCCCCTTGGCCTCCCAAAGTGTTGGGGTTACAGGCTTGACCCACCACACCCAGCCAAGTTTAAGATTAAACCTACTGTGTGCCCATTAAACTCTCAGCAGTGGACAAGGTTTCTAGCACTGCCCATGTTAATATTTAGAATTATTCAATGATATGTTCGTTCTCCCATAAGGAATCAGCTGGAAGAGATTAAAGAAACTGACAGTTTTCTTTCTCTTCCTGAGATGGCTTTCTTGTGGTTTTTAATAAAATATTTTAGAATATTTGGCCCCTTCACCTGATTGTAACTACCACAGCAATCATAAAACTAAAAGCTTTCTTTTTTAAAGCATCACCTGTCATTTTAATTATAAATCTTTATTTCTTTTTTGTAAATACACAAGTAGAAATTATAGTTATTTTGAGACCACAAGTTGGATTGGAAATGTATGCTTTATAATAAAATGCAATTCATTAAAAATATACCTAATTCTTTTAAAAATTAATTATTATTATTAATTATTATAACATTTTTTACACCAATGCAACAATCAACACAAGATTTCCATGACCAAATGTTTGGGGGGTTTTCTCCACATACCAAGCAGTGGACAGCAGCTGGGTGTCCTCTAATTCACTTCAATTTTGGTGGTGTCTTCCTGGAGATAGCCTTAGATCTCACAGGTTGAGCGCTCATCCCCACAAGAATGCCTACCCTTCAGATACCAGTACTGAGTCTAAGCCTCTGGAACTTCAGACTGAGCAGTTTCAAGCTGGGCTTCTCATGGCCTCCCTCTTTGGGCTTGATTAATTTGCTAGAGTGGCTCAGAGAACGTTTACTTAGGTTTACTGGTTTATTATAAAAGGTATTATATTAAAAAGGATACAGATGAAGAGTTGAGTAGGGCAAGGCATATGAGAAGGGGTGCAGAGCTTCCATGCCCTCCACAGGTGCGCCACCATCCAGGAAACTCTACATGTTTAGCTTTATGGGAACTCTCCTAACCCTGTCCTCTTGGGCCTTTTATGCCATTGGATAGGCATGATTGGCAACTCTGTAGAAATGTGATTGAACAAAAAGAGTATGATTTAAACTCAGAAGGGCCTGTCCAGATTCTTTTTGGCCTCTCTGTGCAGCATTCCTTCCTCCATGGTATGAGAGTCTTATGACCCATAGTCAGATTAGAGTCCTGCCTTGGGCAGGTGAAAGGAGAGGAGGAGAAGGTAAGAGAGGGAGGGATTCTATTTACTTTAACAAGGGCTGTGGAGTTACAAGCCAGGAACTGTGGATGAAAACCAATATATGTAAATTATAATATCACACTTTCCCCTCTAGTATGTCCTGTGCAATGGTTCCAGTTTATATTCCTAAAGCCCTGCGCTAGTCCTTACCCAGATACTTCCATGAACTCCACTGGAGCAGTGTTTACCTACTGTGGGGCTTAGCCTCGTAAAAGTTAATGTAATTCCTTCAGTGAGTCATGCCAGAATCCTTCACAAATGAAGCAATGTAGAATGAAATTAAGTAAAAAATATCAAAGGGCATTTCAGATAGCAAGGGTAAATGCATATGTGGAGTTTTTTGGAAACATGTTTGCCTTAGTTATGTTTGTACATATTTGTGTGTGTGTGTGTGTGTGTGTGATTAAAGGGTGGATGTGTGTATGTGGTTTGCATGTGGGGAAAAGTATTTTTTTCCTGTGGGTCATCGTCAGTAAAATTTGCAACCCACTGTTGGAAGATAAAGACCCCATTGAAAGTAATCCATGATCTAGCCTCAATTCAACCTTAACTATAAACCACAAACTCATTTACACATCCTGTTCACATTCCTTTCTCAGGTCCCAACTTTCCCATCTGAACACCTGTCTTTCGTCCTCCCTCTGCAAAAAAGACATCTGAATACATGGATGACTTTTCATTTTCACATACCCAGAACCTAGAACAGTGCCTGTCCAAATGCTCACTCAGTAAATGATACAGCATGAATCCGTGCATACCAACAGGACTTTTAACACACACCACTCACTTTAACATCTATGTATTATGTTGCACAATTTCTTGTTTGTGTGTGTGTGTTATTGGATGATTCCAGTCCTTTGTACTTAGAACAATGAGGATCACAAAAAGACATGTGACCATGGAAACTGACTGCTTTTTTTCTTTTTTATTGTTTTTGAGATGGAGTCTTGCTTTGTCACCCAGGCTGGAGTGCAGTGGCATGATCTCTGGTCACTGCAACCTCTGCCTCCTGGGTTCAAGCCATTCTCCTGCCTCAGCCTCCCAAGTAGTTGGGATTACAGGTGCCTGTCAGCATGCCTAGCTAATTTTTGTATTTTTAGTAAAGATGGGGTGTCACCATGTTGTCCAGGCTGGTCTCGAACTCCTGACCTCAGATGATTCACCAGCCTTGGCCTCCCAAAGTGCTGGGATTACAGATGTGAGTCACCGTGCCCCACCAGAACCTGCTTTTTTTCATGTTCTACTTTCAGTTATGCCATGATGAAATAAGGTATATTAGACTTCCCATCCTACCATGATTAACTATAAAACAGAAAAAATATGTAAAGCAACTACAAATAGTGCACAAATATGTCAGCTTTCTTCCTGGGGAAGTTTTTTGACTGTGGCTTAAAGAAGTAGACGCCAAGCAGAGAGCAAAGATCTTTCTGGGTGGAGGAAGCAAATATTGGAATGTAAGGCTTCTGGAATTCTGAGGGTAACATAATGGAGAAGAGGAATGTAGAATTTGGGAGGTAAGATAATGCAGAAGAGGAAGTTATGATGAGAAGGAGCTCTAGAAATTAGCTTGGAGTCTCCTTGAGTCTTTAACCAAATACAAAGCTGCCCATGCACAGGAGAATAGGAAGCTTATTGAGATGCTGTATGCCGTATAATGCTAGGAATCACTGGAATTTCAATCAGACTAAGTGAAGAAACTTCATTGAACACTCAGAGTATTCGGGTAAAGACCCAGAGAGAAAAAGGTTTTTTTCTTTCTTTTTATTGTAAAGGTACTTTAATCATAGTGTAAGGGCTAACAAATCCTAAAATAAAATTTTTAAAACTCTAGTGAGATAAAGCTGATTATCCAGTAAATTAATTTCCTGCCAGAAGAAAAATCAAAATTTAAAAGAAAACAAAAAATTTTAGACTCTTAACAATGTAGCACCCATAATGTCAGACATAAAATCAAGAAGAAAGAACATATGAATCATAACCAGGGGGAAAAATGGTCAAAAGAAATAGACTCAGGGATGACACGGGTGTTAAAATTAGCAGACAAAGACAATAAGCACTATAAAAATATTATAAATATTTTTAAGTTGAAAATTAAGATATAGTTGTAATGTATGAACAGCTGTGAAATGTAATAGTGCAATGGAAGCTATTTTTAAAAAGATGGAAGGTCTACATCTGACAAATCTTTCATCTGAAATGTAAAATTCATTGAATGGACCTAACAGCGGATTAGAGATTCAGAAGAAAAGGTAAATGAACTTGTAGAAAGACAACAGTAACTATCTAAACTAAAGCACAAAGAGTAGGCAGTCTAAAAATAATAAATAGAACTTCAGTGACCTGTGGAACAATAACAAATGGTCGAATGTGTAATTAAAGGCCCAGAAGAAGAAAAAGAAGAGATTGAAGCAGAAAAAAATTTAAACACATAATAGCCAAGTATTTTCTAAATATGATGGAAAATATATATTAAAAAACCAAAAACTTGATAAAATCCAAACAGGAAAAGCACACAATAAAACTTCAAATAGGCACACTGTCAAATGTCAAGTTGTTAAATTGCATAAAAATAAAGACCAGTTGAAAGATTAAGATTGCAGAAAAGTGAAGAGAAAGACTTAAAAGTACACAGAGGAAAAAAGACATTGTGAGAGCAATGAGAAGAATGACAACTGATATGATAAAGAACAATGCAGGCCAGGAGATAGTAGCTTTAAAATATTGAAGAAGAATAAATTAATCCTATAATTTCATACCCAGCAAAAATGATCCCTCAACAATTAAGGCAAAATAAAGACATTTTCAGATAACAAAGGCTGAGGAAATTTGATATATGCATTGTAAAGGTGGTAAACTCTTCAAGCTGAAGGAAAGTGATACCAAATAGAAACTCATATCAACATAAAAGAAAGAACACTACAAATAGGTAGTATATAGGCTAATATGAAAGAAGCATGTTTTACATGGCGGTGGACAAGAGAGAATGAGAGCCAAGCAAAAGGGGTTTCCTTTTATAAAACCACCAGATCTCCTGAGACTTATTCACTACCATGAGAACGGTATGGAGGAAACTGACCCCATGATTCAATAATTTCCCACTGAGTCCCTCCCACAACACATGGGAATTATGGGAGCTACAATTAAAGATGAGATTTGGGTGGAGACATAGCCAAATCATATCAATGATATAGCTAAAGCTGATGAAGAAAATTATGGGAAACTAAGCAAATACTCAAGCCAACAGAATGCAGGAAAGGAAAAAAATAAAATAAGAAAAACAATACACAAGGAAAAAAATGAGACAATTATAAAATAAGTAGCATATTATAGATTAAACCTAACTAGAGCAATGAATCTATTGTGTATAAATTAAAAACTCTAATTAAAATGCATAGATTACCAAATTAAACTTTAAGAAAATCAATGCCCAACTACATATTTTTAAAAGAAATGTAGTTTAAATATAAAGACACATATAAATTAAAAGTAAAATTACAGAAAATATATATAATGTAAACATTATAGCCAAATATTTATAGCATTGTTCATAGTAAAGTATCATTTATAGCAACATCATTCAAAGCTGAAGTAATAATATTTCTGATAAAGTAGACTTTCAAACAGGAATTACTAAAGAGAAGCACTTCATAAAATTAAAAAAAAATTGATCAAGAATACATTATAATCCTATTGCCATATACCTTGTAACAGAAGCAAAAACTGGCAGAACTAAAGGGAAATTAAAATTATATAAATTATAATTAATAATAATTTGTTATATTATTTTACTTCAATAATTTTTAGGGAACAGGTGGTTTTGGTTACATGGGCAAGTTATTTAGTGGTGATTTCTGAGATTTTGGTGGACCTGTCACACGAGCAGTGTATACTGTACCCAATGTGTAGTCTTTTGTCTGTCACCCCCTTCCACCCTTCTCCCTGCATCCCCAAGGTCCATTATATCATTCTTATGCCTTTGCATCCTCATAGCTTAGCTCCCACTTATAAGTGAGAATGTACGATATTTGGTTTTTCATTCCTGAGTTACTTCACTTAGAATAATAATCTCCAACGCCATTCAGATTTCTGCAAATGGCATTATTTTGTTCTTTTTTATGGCTGAATAGTATCCCATGGTGTATATATACTGCATTTTCTTTATCCACTTGTTGGTTGTTGGGCATTTAGGCTAGTTCCATATTTTTGCAATTGTGAATTGTGCTGCTGAAAACATTCATGTGTAAGTATCTTTTTCGTATAATTACTTATTTTCCTCTGGGTAGATACCCAGTAGAGGGATTGCTAGATCAAATGATAGTTCTACTTTAAGTTATTTAAGGAATCTCCACCCTGTTTTCCATAGTGGTTGTACTAATTTACATTCCCACCAGTAGTGTAAGAGTGTTCTTTTTTTTTACCACATCCACACCAACATCTATTATTTTGTGATTTTTAAAATTATAGCCATTCTTGTAGGAGTAGAATGGTATCTCTTTATAGTTTTAATTTGCATTTCCCTGATAATTAGTGATGTTGAGCATTTTTTCATGTGTTTATTGGCCATTTGTATATCTTCTTTTGAGAATTGTCTAGTCATGTCCTTTGCCCACTTTTTGATGGAAATATTATTTTTTTCTTGATGATTTGTTTGAGTTTCTTGTAGATTCTGGATGTTAGTTCTTTATTGGATGCACAGTTTGCAAATATTTTCTCCCACTCCGTGGGTTGTATGTTTACTCTGCTGATTCTTTTGCTGTGCAGAAGCCTTTTAGTTTAGTTAGGTCCCATCTCTTAATTTTTGTTTCTGTTGCATTTGCTTTTGGGTTCTTGGTCATGAACTCTTTGCCTAAGCCAACATCTAGAAGGCAACTCTTTGCCTAAGCCAACATCCAATGTTATCTTCTAGAATTTTTCTGGTTTCAGGCCTTAGATTGAAGTCTTTGATCCATATTGAGTTAATTTTTATATAAGGTGAGAGATGAAGACCTAGTTTTATTCTGTTACATGTGGCTTGCCAATTATCCCAGCACCTTTTGTTGAATAGAGTGCTCTTTCTCTACTTTATGTTCTTGTTTGCTTTATCAAAGATCAGTTGGCCATAAGTATTTGGCTTTATTTCTGGGTTCCCTTGGTCTATGTGGTCTGTTCCATTGGTCTATGTGCCTATTTTTATACCAGTACCATGCTGATCTGGTAACTAGAGTTTTGTAGTATAGTTTGAAGTTGGATAATGTGATGCCTCTGGATTTGTTCTTTTTGCTTAGTCTTGCTTTGGCTAGCTATGCAGGCTCTTTTTTGGTTTCATATGAATTTTAGGATTTTTTTTGAGTTCTGTGAAGAATGATGATAGTACTTTGATGGGAATTGCGTTCAATCTGTATATTGCTTTTGGCAGTATGGTCATTTTCACTGTATTGATTCTACCCATCTGAACACGGGATGTGTTTCCATTTGTTTGTATCGTCTATGATTTCTTTCAGCATTGTTTTGTAGTTTTCCTTGTAGAGATCTTCCACCTCCTTGGTTAGGTATATTCCTAAGTGGTTTTTGTTGTTGTTGTTTGTTTTTTGTTTTGCAGCTGTTGTAAAAGAGATTGAATTCCTGATTTGGTTCTCAGCTTGGTCGTTGTTGGTGTATAGCGGTACTACTGATTTGTGTACATTGATTTTGTATCCTGAAACTTGACTGAATTAATTTATCAGATCTAGGAACTGTTTCGATGAGTCCTTAGATTTTCTAGGTATAAAAATTATATCCTTGGCGAACAGTGAGAGTTTGACTTCCTCTTTACTAATCTGGGTGCCATTTATTTATTTCTCTTGTCTGATTGCCCTAGTTAAGACTTCTAGTACTATGTTGAATGGAAGCAGTGAAAGTGGGCATCTTTGTCTTGTTCTAGTTCTCAGGAGGAATGCTTTCAACTTTTCCTCATTCAGTATGATATCAGCTGTGAGTTTGTCTTAGGTAGCTTTTATTACCTAGAGGTATGTTTCTTCTGTGCCAAGTTTACTAAGGGTTTTAATCATAAAGGGATGCTGGATATTGTCAAATGCTTTTTCTGCATCTATTGAGATAATTATATGATTTTTGTTTTTAATTCTGTTTATGTGATGTATCACAATTATTGACTTGTGTATGTGAAACTATCCCTGCATCCCTGGTGTAAAATCCACTTGTTCATGGTGTATTATCTTTTTGATATGCTGTTGGATTTGATTAGCTAGTATTTTGTTGAGGATTTTCGCATCTATGTTCATCGTGAATATTGGTCTGTAGCTTACTTTTTTTTTGTTATATCCTTTCCTGGTTTGGTATTAGGGTGATATTGCCTTCATAAAATGCTTTAGGGGGAATTTCCTCTTTATCTTTTGGAATAGTTTCAGTGAGATTGACCAATTTTTCTTTGAATGTCTGATAGAATTTAGCTGTGAATCCATCTGGTCCTGGACATTTTTTTGTTAACATTTGTTTATTACTATTTTAATCTTACTACTTGTTGTTGGACTGTTCAGAGTTTCTATTTCTTCCTGATTTAATCTGGGAGGGTTGTATATTTCCAGGAATTTATTCATCTCCTCTAGATTTTCTAGTTTGTGTGCATAAAGGTGTTCATAGTAGCCTTGAATGATCTTTTGTATTTCTGTGGCAGCAGTTGTAATATCTCCTGTTTCATTTCTAATTGAGCTTGTTTGGATCTTCTCTCTTCTTTTCTTGATTAGTCTTGTTAATGGTCTTTCAATTTTGTTCATCTTTTCAAATAACCAGCTTTTTGTTTCATTTGTCTTTTGTGTTGTTTTTGTTTATTTGTTTCAATTTCATTTAGTTCTGCTCTGATCTTTGTTATTTCTCTTCTTCTGCTGGGTTTGAGTTTGGTTTGTTCTTGTTTCTATAGTTCTTTGAGGTATGACTTTAGATTGTCTATTTGTGCTCTTTCAGGCTTTTTGATATAGGGATTTAATGCTATGAACTTTTCTCTTACCACTGCTTTTACTGTTTCCTAGAGGCTTTGCTAAGTTTTGTCACTGTTATCATTCAGTTCAAACAGTTAATTTTCTTCTTGATTTCATTGTTGACCCATGGATCATTCAAGATCAGTTTCTTTTCTTTTCTTTTTCTTTTTCTTTTTTTCCTGAGACGGAGTTTTGCTCTTGTTGGCCAGGCTAGGGTGCGATGTTGCAAACTCGGCTCACTGCAACTCCACCTCCTGGGTTCAAGCGATTCTCCTGCCTCAGCCTCCCAAGTAGCTGGGATTACAGGCATGTGCCACCATGCCTGGCTATTTTTTTATATTCTTAGTAGAGACAGTTTTGCCATGTTGGCCAGGCTGATCTCAAACTCCTGGCCTCAGGTGATCCACCTGCCTCAGCGTCCCAAAGTGCTGGGATTACAGGCATGAGCCACCATGCCCAGCCAATTTTCATGTATTTGTATAGTTTTGAGGGTTCTTTTTGGAATTAATTTTCTGCATTATTCCACTATAGTCTGAGAGGACACTTGAAATAATTTCAGTTTTCTTAGATTTATTGAGACTTCTTTTGTCACCTATCATATGGTCTATCTTTGAGTATGTTCCCATTTTCAATGGGAATATTTGAGAATGTTCCCATTCTCAATGGAAATGTTTTCAAAGATAGACCATATGACCGTATAATAGGTCACAAAAGCAGTCACCTATGTGTGTGCCAATGAAAGAAGTGTGCCAATGAAAAGAATGTACATTCTGCAGTTGGGTAGAATGTCCTGTTAAAATCTGTTAAGTCCATTTTGTCCTAGGGTATAGTTTAAGTCTATTGTTTCTTTGTTAACTTTCTGCCTTAATTGCCTGTCTAGTGCAGTCAGTAAAGTATTGAAATTTCCCAGTATTATTGTGTTGTCATCTATCTTATTTCTTAGGTCTAGTACCAATTGTTTTATAAAATTGGGAGCTCCAGTGTTAGGAGCTCCCAATTTCATAATTTAGGATTATAATATTTTCCTGCTGAACTAATCCTTTTATTGTTATATAATGTAACTCTTTGTCCTTTTTTTTAACTTCTGTTGCTTTAAAGTCTGTTTTGTCTGATATAAGAATAGCTACTCCTGCTCACTTTTGGTTTCCATTTGCATGGATTATCTTTTCCACCTCTTTAGCTTAAGTGTATGTGAGCCCTTACGTGTTAGGTGAGTCTCTTAAAGATAGCAGATACTTTAGTTGGTGGATTTTTATCCATTCTGCCATTCTGTACCTTTTAAGCAGAGCATTTAGGCCATTTACATTCAATATTAGTATTGAGATGTGAGGTACTGTTCTATTCATGGTGTTAGTTGTTGCCTTAATACCTTGTTTTTTCCCCATTGTTTCATTGTTTCATAAGCCCCATGAGATTTGTGTTTTAAAGAGGTTCTATTTTGGTGTATTTCAAGGTTTTATTTCAATTTTAGAACTCCTTTTAACATTTCTTGTAGTGCTGGCTTGGTAGTGGCAAATTTTCTCAGCATTTGTTTGTCTGAAAAATACATTATCTGTTCTTCATTTTTGAAGCCTATTTTCACTAGATACAAAATTCTTGGCTGATAACTGTTTTGTTTAAGGAGGCTATGGATAGGACCCCAATCCCTTCTCACTTGGGGGTTTTTGCTGAGACATCTTCTGTTAATCTGATAGGTTTTCTTATATAGGTTACCTGATGCTTTTTTGTCACAACTCTTAAGATTCTTTTGTCTTGACTTTAGATAAGCTGATGACTAAGTGCCTAGATGATGATCTTTTCATGATAAACTTTCCAGGTGTTCTTTGAGTTTCTTGTATTTGGATGTCTAGATCTCTAGCATGGCCTGGGAAGTTTTCCTTGGTTATTCCCTCAAATAAGTTTTCCAAACTTTTAGACTTCTCTTCTTCCTCAGGAACACCAGTGATTTTTAGTTTTGGTTGTTTAACATAATCCCAAACTTCTTGGAGGCTTTGTTCATTTTTCAAATTCTTTTTCCTTTGTGTTTGTCTGATTGGGTTAATTTGAAAGCCTTATCTTTGAGTTCTGAAGTTCCTTCTACTTGTTCAATTCTACTGTTGAAACTTTCCAGTCTATTTTGCATTTCTCTAAGTGTATCTTTCATTTCCAGAAGTTGTGATTGTTTTTAATTTTTGATATCAATTTCTCTGGAGAATTTTTCATCCATATCCTGTATTTTTTTTAATATTTTAAGTTGGTTTTTGCCTTTCTCTGGTATCCCCTTGAGTAGCTTAATAATCAACCTTCTGAATCCTTTATCTGTCAATTCAGAGATCTTCTTGGTTTGGATCTATTGCTGGGGAGCTAGTGTGATCATTTAGGGGTGTTATAGAACCCTGTTTTGTCATGTTACCATAATTATTTCTGGTTCTTTCTCATTTGGACAGACTATTTCAGTGATAAGGTCTGAAACTCAAGCCCTGCTGTTCAGATTCTTTTGTTTTACAGGATGATCTCTTGATGTAGTGCTCTTCCCTTCCCCTAAGGATGAGGCTTCCTGAGAGCTGAACTGCTGTAATTGTTATTGCTCTTCTGGGTCTAGCCACCAACCTGGACTCCCAGGCTCCCCTTGTTGATGGTGGGGACTGTCTGCAAAGTGTCCTGTGATGTAATCTGTCTTCAGGTCTCACAGCCTGGATACCAGCACCTGCTCTGGTGGAGGTTAGAGGGGAGTGAAGTAGACTCTGAGAGTCTTTGGTTTTTGTATTAGCCATTTTCATCCTGTTGATAAAGACATACCCAAGACTGGGCATTTTACAAAAGAAAGAGGTTTAATGGACTTACAGTTCCACATGGCTGAGGAGGCCTCACAATCATGGTGGAAGGTGAAACTCACATCTCACATGGTGGCAGACAAGATAAAAGAGCTTGTGCAGGGAAACTACACTATATAAAACCAACAGATCTTGTGAGACTTATTCACTGTCATGAGAACAGCACAGGAAAGACCTGCCCCATTATTCAATTACCTCCCACCAGGTCCCTCCCACGACAAGGTGGAAGTCAAGGTGAGATTTGGGTGGGGACATAACCAAACCATATCAGTTGTAGATATGTTTCGTGTTCTAGCTTTCTCAAATGCTGGTTATGTGAGCAGTGAAGTTGTCATGTGGGCATACTCGGGACTTCTGGTTAGCCAAGATATTGCAAGCAGTAGAATTAGCTCTTGTTTCCTTCTTCCTGGGATCATGGTTATTCTGTAATGTTCTGAGCTGGTTGGCCTCCAGCCAGGAGATGGCACTTTCAAGAGAGCACACCAGCTGCAGTAGTAGCAGGGATATCTAAACTTGCCCTAAGTTGGCCAAGGTAAGTATTTTGTTTTCTCAGGCAATAGGTGGGGCTATAAGCCTTCCAAAAGTTTCTGTCTTTTGTGTTCAGCTACCAGGGTGGGTAAAGAAAGGCCACCAGGTGGGGGCAGGGTTAGGTTGGTCTGGCCTCAGATTCTTCTTGGGCAGGGCTTGCTGTGGCCACTGAGGGGGAAGGGGAGGTGGTTCTCAGGTTAATGGGGTTATTTTCCAGAGGGGATTATGGCTGCCTCTGCTATGTTATATAGTTCACCAGGGAAGTAGGGGATAGCTGGTAGTGAGAGGCCTCACCTAGGTCCTAGGCAGTTGGCAAGGCTCATGTCACTCTTGCAATGCCCTGCTCAGACCTTGCCCCAGACCCTGAGCTTCCCCACTGAGAAAGCAAGCACAGCTTCCAAACATCGCCCATCCCCATCTGCCCACACTGTCATTGGTGGCTCCTGCGCTTGTATCTGCAGCAATTCACGTATGACCTCCAGATTCTGCTCAAGAAAATGTGTACCATGTCAAAACTATTACTAATTTCAGTTGGAAGCTTCTTTAATCCTGCGACTCCTCCTTAATTCTGCTGGCTGTCTCCCTCGAGGGCCCCTGTGAGATACAGTCAGGGATGGCTTCCCTGGGCTTAGGCTGGAGACTGGGAGCACCTACAAGGCTCTTTCCACTGCTGCTTCTACTTTTATATTATGCACGGCTCTCTAAATCTGTTTCAGCTCTAAGTAAGGTTAAATCCTTCTCCCATAATCTGGATTTTCAGATTCCCCAGTGGGGATATGTGTTCAGTGGCAGGTTTCCCCCTCTCACTTTGGGAACTCACAGTTTTTTTCTGTCTCACAGAATTTGCAACAGCATGCCACTTCTTTCAAAGGATCTATGAATTATTTTGATTTTCCTGGTATGTTCCTGCAGAGGTTCTTGGAGCAAAAGTTCATAGTGCGAGTCTCCACACACTGTTCTGCCCATCCAAGTGGCAGCTGCACATTAGCCCTGTGTCCTATCTGCCATCTTGTCCTCAATTTCTAATATTAAAATTATGTAAGATTATTAGAGATCCTAACACTTAACTCTCAGTACTTGATATGCTAAGTAAACAAAGCCTTTATTAAGGACATGGAAAACTTTAAAAAACACTATATCAGTAATATTAACACAATTAATATTTATAAAACACTATACCCAACAATATGAATTCAAGTATACAGGGAACATTTTTAAAGAAAGATTATATTTTAGGTAACATAATAAATCTCACAAAATGTAAAGCAATTGAAATCATGGAGAGTGAGTTCTCTGATCAAAATGGAGTTAAATTAAAATGAAAATAGAAATATATCTGGAAAATTCCCAAATACATGTACATTAAGCCATACACCCTTAAATAACCTATAAGGCAAAGATGAAATCACTCATAAAATTAGAAAAATTTTAAATTAAATGATAATAAAAATATAGCAAAGCAAAATTTGTCAGAAACCATTTAAACCATTGATATGGTTAGGCTTTGTGTCCCTATCCAAATATCATCTTGAATTGTAATTTCATAATCCCCATAATCCCCAGGTGTCAAGGAAGAGACCAGGTGGAGGTAATAGAATCATGGAGGTGGTTTCCCCCGTGCTGTTCTCAAGATAGTGAGTGTGTTCTTATGAGATCCAGTGGTTTTATAAGGGGCTTTTCCCCTTTGCTCAGCGCTTCTCCTTCCTGCTGCCTTGTGAAGAAGGTCCCAGCTTCCCCTTTGCCTTCTGCCATGATTGTAAGTTTCCTGAGGCCTCCCCAGCCATGCTGAACTGTGAGTCAATTAAATCTCTTTCCTTTATAAATTACCCAGTCTCAGACAGTTCTTTATAGCAGTATGAAAATAGACTAATACAGCCGTGTTGAGGAGGAAATTTATTATTTCACATTGTATATGACAAAAGAGTAAAGGTATAAAATCAATGATATCAGCCTTCAATTTAAGCAGCTAAAAATAAAAAGCAAATTAAACACAAAGTAGCATGAGGAAAACAAAGAAGAGTGTAAATCAAGGAAATTGATCAAAGAAACCCAATAGAAACAATTTTAAAAATCAAATGTCATTATTTGAAAAGATAAAATCCTAACTATACTTATAAAGAAAATAAGACACAAGTTACTAGTGATAGGAATGTAGAGAAGACATCACTGCAGCTCCGTCAGACATTGAAAGCCAAAATAAAACCTTTTGAAAACTTTTATACCAATAAATTTAATGATGTAAATAAATTTCTTGAAAGTTACAAACGACCAAAGCTCCTTCAAGATGAAATAGATGAGTCCTTCCTCATACTACTTTCTAACCTCCCAGACTCTTCTAATAATTTTTCCACTGTATCTTTCTTTAGTTAAGATAACCAGATCTGTAACAGTATTCCAGGCAGATGCACCTATAAAGCCCTCCATAAATATGTATCTGCTGGCCATCTTAGATCCTTTCAAAACAAGGCTCACAAAGCTGTACCAGATTCTTCAAGCCACACTCATGTTTCACTTATTGAAGTGTCCTCCATGCATAGTTTAGTAAGCACTTAATTGTAGATCATCAAAGTATTTAATAAACTTTTCAGGCATCTGAAGCAGCCCCTTAGGAAAATCAACAATCTCTCAAGCTCAGAAGTCTTATCTTTACTTCTTTTGTAGCCTTCACAGCCTTGATCCCAGTGCACATCACAGCTCTAAAAGTTCCATAAACTAGTTCAAACATTGTGGAAGTCAGTGTGGCGATTCCTCAGGGATCTAGAACTAGAAATACCATTTGACCCAGTCATCCCATTACTGGGTATATACCAAAGGACTATAAATTATGCTGCTATAAAGACACATGCACACGTATGTTTATTGCGGCACTATTCACAATAGCAAAGACTTGGAACCAACCCAAATGTCCAACAATGATAGACTGGATTAAGAAAATGTGGCACATATACACCATGGAATACTATGCAGCCATAAAAAATGATGAGTTCATGTCCTTTGTAGGGACATGGATGAAATTGGAAATCATCATTCTCAGTGAACTATCGCAAGGACAAAAAACCAAACACTGCATGTTCTCACTCATAGGTGGGAATTGAACAATGAGAACACATGGACACAGGAAGGGGAACATCACACTCTGCGGACTGTTGTGGGGTGGGGGGAGAGGGGAGGGATAGCATTAAGAGATATACCTAATGCTAAATGACGAGTTAATGGGTACAGCACACCAGCATGGCACATGTATACATATGTAACTAACCTGCACATTGTGCACATGTACCCTAAAACTTAAAGTATAATAATAATAAAATTAAAAAAAGAAAAAAAAAGATTCCATAGGCTCATTGGCCCTGCCCCTTCCCACACACCACCCACTTGGAGAAGCAGCAGCTATTGGAGGCTGGCTGTTGAACTATACAATAGTACAAGTAGAGCTACGGAATATATAGAAGTTTAGGCTGATTCTTTGATGGCCATAAAACACGTAAAATAAAAGTTACTTTTTATTTTTCTCCCTACTGTAAGTCTATTTTTTCATCATTCCAGTGTTCCTTCTAAGAGAGAAAAAAATCTGATTAATCAAGACTCCCAGGTGTGTTTTACTTAACTCAAATTTTACTGAATGCTAAAACTTACAGTAGAGGAATACAGGTATACCTGCTTATGATGCTTTGCTTTATTGTGCTTTGCAGACATTGCATTTTTCACAAGTTGACGGTTTGTGGCAAACCTGCACTGAGCAAAGTCTACAGGTACTGTTTTTTCAACAGCACATGTTTACATTGTGTGTCTGTGTCACATTGTGGTAATTCTCACAACATTTCAAACTTTATTATTATTAGTGTGATATCTCTTTTGGTGAACTGTAATCAGGGATTTTTGATGTTACCATTGTAATTATATTGGGGCACCACAAACCACACCCATATAAGACGGCAGACTTAATTGATAAATGTTGTGTGTGTTTTCCACAGGTCAGGTTTTTCTCAATTTCTCTCCCTCATCTTAGGCCTCCCTATTCCCTGGACACAATAATGTTAAAATTAGGCCAATTAATTACCCATAAGAGTTCAAATAAAAAGGAGTCAAATAAAAGGACGAGACACTCTCATTTTAAGTCAAAAGCTAGAAATGATTAACCTTAGTGAGAAAGACATATCTAAAGCTGAGGTAGGAAGAAATCTAGGCCTCTTGTTGTCAGTTAGCCACTTCGTAAATGTAAACGAAAAGTTCTTGAAGGAAATTAAAAGTGCTACACCAAGTGAACCCGGGAGGCGGAGCTTGCAGTGAGCCGAGATCGCACCACTGCACTCCAGCCTGGGTGACAGAGCAAGACTCCGTCTCAAAAAAAAAAAAAAAAGAAAGAAATACATTTTGTAAGATGAATGTTTATACACTGATGGTAGAATGTAAACTAGTACAACTTCTATGGAAAGCAATATGGAGATCTGTTAAAGAACTAAAAGTAGATATACCATTTGATCCAGCAATCCCACTACTGGGTATCTACCCAAAGGAAAAGAAGTCATTATATCAAAAAGACACCTGCACACATATTTTTATTGCAACCCAGTTCATAATTGCAAAGATATGGAACCAACCTAAATGCCCATTGACTAATGAGTGGGAATGTATATATGCACCATGGAATACCTACTCAGCCATAAAAAAAACAAAATAATGTATTTTGCAGCAACTTTGATGCAGCTGAGGCCATTATTCTAAGTGAAGTAACTCAGAAATAGAAAACCAAATGCCATCTGATCTCACTTATACTTAAGTGGGGGCTAGGCTATGGGTATGCAAAGGCATACAGAGTGCTATAATGGACTTCAGAGACTCAGAATGGGGAGGGTGGAAGCAGGGTGAGAGATAAAACTACATATTGAATACAATGTACACTACTCTGGTGATGAGTGCACTAAAATCCCAGATTTCACCACTATACAAGTCATTCATGTCACCAAAACCCACTTATACCCCAAAAGCTATTGAAATAAAAAACGTTTTAAAATAAGTACATTTTGTAAGGCTAAAGCTATTATAGATAGCGATTCCTGTGATGGATCTGGACAAAGTAAATTGAAAGCCTTCTGGAAAGGATTTACCATTCTAGATGCCATTCAGAACTTTCGTGATTCATGGGAGGAGGTCAAAATATCAACATTAGCAGGAGTTTGGAAAAAGTTAATTCCAACGTTCACGGATGATTTTGAGCTGTTCAAGACTTCAGTGGAGGAAGTAACTAAAGATGTGGTGGAAATAGCAAAAGATCAAGAATTAGAAATGGATCCTAAAGATGCGAATGAATTGCTGCAATCTCATGATAAATCTTGAAAGAATGAGGAGCTTCTTCTTGTGGATGAGCAAAGAAAATGGTTTCATAAAACAGAATCTACTTCTGGTGAAGATGCTGTGAATGTTATTGAAATGACAACAGAGGATTTTGTTTAGAATGTTGCATCAACTTACTTGATGAAGCAGTGGCAAGGTTTGAGAGGATTGACTCCAATTTTGAAAGAATTTCTACCGTGGGTAGAATGTCATCAAAGACCACAAGTTATAGAGAAATCATTCATGAAAGGAAGACTCAATTGATGCAGCAAACTTCATTGTCATCTTATGTCAAGAAATTGCCACAGCCACCTCAACCTTCAGCAAGCAACACCCTGATCAGTCAGCAGCCAACAACACTGAGGCAAGACTTTACACCAGCAAAAAGATTATGAGTCACTGAAGGCTCAAATGATTGTTAGCATTTTTCAGCAAGATAAATTTTAAATTAAGGAATGGATATATTGTTTTAGACATACTGCTATTGCACACTTAATAGTAGACTACAGTGTAGGATAAACACTACTTTTATGTGCACTAGGAAACCAAAAAACCATGTAACTCACTTTGCAACATTCACTTTATTGTGATGTTCTGGAGTCAAACTCACAATGTCTCTGAAGTATGTCTGTACTAAATCGATCAACTGGTTTTATAAACATTTTTGAAAGATTTCTCAACCATGCAATCCACAACTGTGTTCATTTTCTGTGTGTATTCTCCAAAATGTGCATTTCTATTTTAACATTTACAGTGACATTTTGAAGTGCTATCTCTGCAGTGTTTCAGAGTTTTCTCTTCTTAATACAAACTTAGATGTTCATTTTTAAGATTAACATAACCACTAGAGAATGGCAGGTTTCTGCTCCACTGGAGTGCTTACCGGAAACGTAACAATCTTTTGATATGTTAGTTTCAATTTAAACTGTCATTGGTCTTTTGAACTTCATCTGTTCACATTTTTAATTTTTTATTGGCACCTTTTTAAACATGTAATAAAAATATTTACCATTTCATAATCATTTTACTGGATTACTGAAAAGTCTATACCATAGACATAATTCATGTAGTATTTTCATTTCAATGAAAATCACATTACCAATTTCGTAAGAAATATTAAATTAGAGGTAAAAAAATCTGATATCTTAGCAGAATTTCAGTCATGTATATCCTCCATGAAATAAGCTAAAACTACACTATAGTTACAATCTGTCTTGATTAACTTTTTAGCTTCTATGGGGGTAGGGGGAGGAGCTTCTCTGAATGGCCAAAGCAAGATTATAAAGTTGAATTTCTATGAAATGGCTTCTAAAACCAGAGTGAAGGGAGTGTGTGTCCCATGTTGGGCAGCAATTTTTCTAGACTCCTGGATTTTACCAGTTAGTAATATTCCAAAAGCAAATTTGATTTCAATTAAGGTTGCAAATTTTCTTTTTTGTTCTTGCAAGTAAGAACATACAAACAAACACTACTATCTTCTCCGCCTATTATTTCACATAAGAAAATAAAATTACACTGAAAGAAGTAGGAAGCCCTAATTTTGAGAATGAAGGACACTTCTTGAAACCACAGAATAGGCTACGTGAAAAACCTACATTTTATCATGACAATCTTGTACATGTCTTTATAGATTAAACTCATTGTTGCCAAACTCTGTTTTAAAACATGAAACCTAGGCAGCACTACTTGGATATGGATTTCCAGTCTCCATGACGTTTACAACCCTTCATTGCAATGTTGGAGAGCTAGGTGTGTGTGTGTGTGTGCACGCGCACGCGTGTGCACATTCTGAATACAAAGAATCTGTGGTTGCCCATTTTTGGCGGGTATCATCTATCTATGTCCTCTAAGAAGAAATACAGATTTAGTTGTTAGAGGATTTTAAGGCTTCCATGGAGATTACAAATGTTAAGTGAATTTGAAGATCTTTTATAGAAAGCATAGAATTGATGCCCACAAACTTTATCTAGGAAATTCCACAGTTTAGGAGAGCATTGTCCTTACTATGTCAAATCCTCAAGGAGGAAAACGTTTGCCTTTGAATTATGTACCTCCTGAGAGACTGCTGAATTCGTGTAATACTAATGTAGACATTTCAATCATGCGATTTTGAATGGTATCAGGAAGCCAAATCCGAAGTAAGTCCTATATTTTCTTCTGGCTACTGGTAGTTTCTATTCTACATTTTTAAGTATCTTACTTAAGCATGTTACTGAATTATCAAATCCTCTAAAAGTTTGAGAAGACTAGATCAAGCTGTATCAAAAAGAGATGCAGACATTTAAATGAAGCATGAAGTTAAATTCCATTTTCTTACTTAGTTATTATCTACTCTATTTCACCAAGCTGATAACAGGTCTGCACAAGTTTTCATTCTAAACCACCCAGATGTGAGAAAGGCAACCTATGATGAAATTATAATAAAAACACATATTTGTTAAGACATTTGATACAGTTGTACCTAATCAGTTTTGAAAAGTAGAACTCAATGTTCAAGTACTATTAATTTGATATCTCTGCCAGATGGATCTCATTTCAGATTGAATTCCCGCTAAGCTCACCAAATAATTTCTATTAAAGACACGTGGGGAATCTTCAAAGACAGGGTAAGATTTTAATAGCTCCTAGGAAATTAATGATTGTAATGTATGCTAAAATAGTGATGATGTGACAACCAATAATTATATTAACTTCTGTTACTTTGAAAGTACCTTTACATCATCAGTCAAGGTAGAATTTTTATTCTGACAAAAGGTTTATGAGGACAAGTCTGCTGGGTATGAATACACATAATTTGTCAGTCAAAAGGTGGAAATATTCTGTACTAGGAAGTCAAGTCCAAAGAAAAATCTGTATTTGCTTTTCCATACTAGCTACTAGAAATTTCCATACCATATTCTTTGATATATGAATATAAATGTTTGTGTGCATGTGTGTATATAAAACTGCACACAAAGTGTAAAAGAGGAAATCACTCTGTTTACTTGTAGTGCAGGTGGAAAATGCATGAGTATTTAAAAGGACAGTTGCTTATAAACAGAATAGGCCACCATTATGTAAAAAATATTTGAAAATAGAAACCCAATGCTTATCAATTCACTGTAAAAGCTGCTTTTCTTTGAGTCTTCAAAGCTTTTGGAAATGAGGAGCCCCCTATTACCATGATGATCATCAGAGACTGAAGGGATCACACCTCACACTTTATTTCAATTACACCAAGTTACCTGTTAACATCTTAGGAGCAGTCAGCAGGTAGGGGGTGCAGGAACTCGTAGATCGAAGAGCTAAGCATAGTGAAAGAGACAGTGATTCCAGAAATGGGAAATAAAAGGGGGGCTGATAAGGGAGGTGGGGAGGGGACAAACTTTCATTCCTTTCAAAATTTACATGAGGTTAAGTCTGACTTTTAGGGTGCAATCTGGGGCAAGGGTAGAGTAAGTCCTCATTTAACATTGTATTGGAAATTGCAACTTTAACCAAAATGACATATAATGAAATCAATTTTAGTAGGCTAATTGATATAACTAAGAGTTAGGCTCTTATGGCATATTTCTGGTAACAAATCATCATCAAAATTCTAAATAAAGACCAAAATACTTCTAATATTAAACACTAAAATACTCATGAGCTTCATATGTTTAAGAAAGATTAATAAAAACCAGTAAGATTATTATTTACCCACTTATGCTGGTTCAAGGAGACAGGTGGCCAGAGTGTCTCTTAGAAACTCAGGGTGTCAGACAGGAACCAGCCCTGGACAGGATTGCCATTCCATTGCAAGATGCCCTCATACACAACCCCACTCACTCAGACTGGGATGAGGGAGCCATGCCAGGTCACCCCACGTGCACAGCTTTGGGATGTAGGGGGAAACTGGAGTACCTACAGAAAACCTATGCAGACATGGGGAGACCACATGCACTGCATACACACAGTGGCCCCAGCCAGGAATCCATTTTTTTTTCTTGTCAATGTCATAAAGAAATAACGCTGAATAAATTCACGTTATTCAAAGACCTGCTGTATTACAGAAAAGTCAAAGAAGTTCTAAAGAAGATATAATATTAGGACTCCCATAATTGCTATTTGTTTTGAACCCTCATCAATTATTCCATGCTGTGTAGGGTGGGAAGAGATCAAAAAGAACTTCTGACAAGGAATGGGCAGAAAAACTCAATACCGAGGAATGCAGCCTCCCTCTCTAATATAGATACAAATACAAGAGCAAAAGATGTGGCAAGAGAGGTTAATGTCAAGAAGCAAGTGCAGAAAAAGCTGTCAGTTTTTAAAAATTTCACCCAATTAAAATGTGGTTTGACTTTTAGATATCTTACTTATATTATGGACATTTTTAGTGAGAGAAAAAGCCAAAGACAAAAAAATTGATATGGGTGAGTTTCTTTTTGCGAAAACATTAAATGCCAAGTAACTGAATTCCATTACATAACATGAATTCTTGCTACTCCTCACTTTCTTAGTGAATACACCACCTGCTCGTGTTTCCTCCTCCAAATCTCCCAAAGTAAATGCATTGGCAGTTTGTCATCCAGAGATGGCTGAGGTGGTTTCATTTCTGTAGGCTAACCACATTTAGGCTTGGAAGCCTTTTAAAAAGAAGAGGAGGAGAAGGAAGATGAAAGGGAGCAGGAGGAGAATAGAGAAGAGGAAGAGGAAGGGTGAGAAGGATGAAGTGTGAGGGAGGGAAGACAGAGAGAAAACTAAAGAAGAAAGTAGAATGAATAAAGATTATGTGATCCATAACCTCTGGACTTATGTGACACTGAGGCATGGAAGTTAATATGCTAGATTTTGGTGATCCTAAATGTAGGATATTACAGAAAGAAAGTCACTTTGCTAACACAAAGAAATAGTAAAGAAAACTTTGTGTGCTTTTTTCTATTTAGATCTCACACTTAAAATGCAGTTAGAGAAGAAAAGGCATTCTTATAAAATAATGTTTTCTTTTGTTCATTTAACTATGATTTAATATTTTTATAGGTATTATACTATATATTTTGTTTTAATTAACTTGAATTTCATGAGAATGCTAGAGAAGTATTTTAATTTGGTACCTAATTTATCAGTAGTTTGAAGCACTAACATTGAAAAATGCTTTAGCTTTAAAAGTTTTTAAATTTAAGTTTTAATATATACTTTTGGTTAGGAATTTAATGGTTAGCGTAAAACCGCAGACATAACAAAACCTCCAAAAATATATAGCCTAACTGCTTGGTTGGCTATTACAAATCCATTAGAAATTGTTACTGTGAGTTAAAAAGACTTACAGCTGAGTTACAATTTGGGAGCAACTGTTAGAACCAAGAGATGGAATTAGATAAGATCTCCTGTGAATATAAGCAGTATACCTTAGAAAAACAAGAACTTCAAGACTAATTATAATGAAAAAAGTTCGGGTAATTACATTTCCATCAGCAGCAAACATATATATAGAGAGAGTAACAAAATGCCAGGGATGAGGAAGGCTTTTTGTGAAGTTAAGCCGGTAATACCAGAGTTGGTGTTAAGTTTATATTGATGATTTTTGTCAACTGTCTAAACTGTATGGGGAAATAAATTTCCTATTTCATGTGGCAAAGAATAAAAGTTGCCCCTTATTTTACTGTTTCCAAAAATTATGACTTGATGTGACTGGTAAATGCCTAGACTTATGTCTAAGGGTCATTTGGTAAAGGGTATATAAAAAGATGAGTTTAGGGGGAATTGGAGAACAAGAACAACGTGCTTCACAAATACCTCGGAGTTTTCACCGCAGTGCAGACTGAGAGCGGAGGCATTTGAAAACTAGGTGAACACAGACTTCCTAGGAATTCAGATACGAAGAAGAAATAGATTAAATGTGATCATGCAGATGGTTGGATCAGTAAATATTTTAAAACCCACAGAATTCAGTAACTGCATTAAAATAGACCTGATACCTAGCACTAAAATTTATTATATTTGCTCATTTGGGCATTGTCCCTAAGAATGTTATCATTCCTTATTAGAGTTCATCACACCTCTTTAGACTTCAGTTTCCCCATCTGTATGTTGAATGAGTTGGACTAGATGACTTCTAAGCTCCTTTTCAACTCTAAACCTTAATAAGTTTATTAGTTTTTACTGAATTCAAGATCACACTTGGAAATGCCTTGGTCTCATTCGTTATGAGGAAGGTATTGGAAATAACAGTGTTGGTAGCCATAGTAACAACAGCAACAAAAATGCCCTGTTGAATGTGTTAATTAGTTTGATTTAGCCATTCCACAATGTATACATATATCAAAACATCATGTTGTACACCATAAAATATGCAATTTTTATTTGTCAATCGAAAAACAAATTTTAAAAAATGCCCCTGACCTCAAAAAGGGGCAGAAAGGATTAAAACAGTCATACTCCTTACTTAGTACAAATAGGGAAACCCATGGAGGACAATCTCACACTTGATAATATAGAAATAAGAAAGTAGTTGAGAACTTGTGTTCTAGCACCTCATACAGACTTCAGGGCTCTTGGAAGAGGATCTTAAGTTTCTAACACAATCTTCGTGATTTGCGTTGTTGCTGAACATTACATCACTGGAGTTAAAGTTAAATGTTTTTGAGGAAAACCACTATATTAAAAATCACTTTAAGTAGACTTAAACTACTACTATTGAGCTGGTCCATGATTACTTATTTGCTAGAACTTTGAAAAAAAGTGTAAGGGGTGGAATAATCACCCCTTAGATTGTTCAATAATGTGCAATAATCCTTCCTTAGATCAGTATTTCCTACAGTGAGGTGTATAAAATACACAATGCAGGGAGGTATAGAAAAGATATAAGTTCGATTGATGCCTTTTCATCTGATACTTCAAATTTTTCTATATTTTAGTTATTTTAAATTATGCATTTCATTTAATGGTAGATTATGTCTAACTTGTATAAATAAATAAATAGAGAATAGAGAATCACTGATTTGTTTTTAATTGATGAGGTGCAAGCTCAGAAAAAAATTAAATTGCTAATTTAAAAGATTGTCTCTTATTCACTCATTCAACAAACATTTATCAAGCATCTGTTCTATTCTAGGCATTATGTTAGTCTCTGCAAACCACTAAAGAGAAAACATTGACAGATTATTTTAAGGTTAGAAGCATTTATTGATGAATAAAGGAGGATTCTTCTAAGAATTATAGTGGGCAGTGAAATATTTTTGGAAGAAAAACTGTCTTAGTCTATATTTGCCTGTCTTTCCAGATATCAGGGTGCAGTTTGCCCTGTGACCTCAATTCTCTGAGGGGTGCAAGAAAAATAACTGGTTTTCAATTTGTGCAGTGTTTTCCTTGTTGTAAGACTGGAAGTGACATTACCAAGATTTTTACATGTTAGAGGTAAAACCAGAAGCCCCAAAATGAACTTTTAATAAAAGAGATATGATCATGTCACCTTCTTGCTTAAGCCTGGGATATTTGTGTTTTTGTTGTTGCTGTTTTGTTTTTGTTTTTAAGCATAAACAGAATAGAAATCAAAGTTTTTAGCACAGCATTCAAGAACTCACAAGATCTTCCCTGAATCTACCATTTATCTATGCCCATCACTACAACTATTGTTCTTCACTTGTTGTGCTTCAACAAGCTATCATATCAAAATTTTGCATATCTTTCAATGTCCACATCAAATGTCAACTCTCCTATAAACATTTTTCCTGCACCTATCTTTACTAATAGTTAATCTTATTCTTTTATGTTTTATGGCATTTTATTTATATATCATTTTCAATTAAGAAAAATAGAAACGGGATCTCACTCTATTGCCCAGGCTGAAGTGCAGTGGTGCAATCATAGCTCACTGTAACCTTGAATTTCTAGGCTCAAGCAATCTTCCTGCCTCATCCTCCTTCAATTTTTTACCACCGTATGCCTTTAATTATTGTTATTTTTGCATGTTACTGCTGTTCTTACTAGATTACAAGACCCTTGAAGATAGCGACTATGTCTTATTCAACTTTGTGTTTTCCATGTTGACTGATATGGTGTTTTGCATGTAAGAATAACCTAGGAAAATTCAGTACATTTAATTGTTTAATTGAAGGGCAAAAATGAAAAAAAATTTCAAAAGATACTGAAATCACCTTCTAGATTTATCAGATGGTTTTAACAGCAACTAATAAAAAACCCCTAGAAATAATTAAACTCTTATGTCAAGAAAGAAGTAATATACATTTAAAGGAAAGAAAGCCTGTAAGTATTACAAATGCAAGAAAATACAGAATTTGAAGTAAGTAGTATTAAGCAGAAATGGTACCAACCAAGCACAGTACACTGCATTTGTATAACACCTATACCTCCTAAGTGGTTCAAGTTAACCAGTTGCCTTGATGCAGTCAACTTTATGGCAGAAGCCACTCAGACTGGAAATGCTTAGTATATCTTCAAGTCCATAAATGTTGTCATGACCCTTCTCATACTACTACTGTCTTGGAAAATTTTGCCAAATTGCTACTGCAAATTCTGCTTAGATGCCTTTATACAAACATACCCACCTTTAACTCATTCCCCTGGTAGAGCGCTGTGAAAAATAAGAAATTGAAGATGTTTGTTGTAAAGGTTATTGCATCCAAGCTGAGGATAATTACAGGTTACCATATTGGGACACAAAGTTATTTGTTGTACCTGAAGCCCACAAGCAGAAGTATGTAACACTCACATGCACATTACCTTCAACAGAAGTAGGAAAATCCTTGTACATTGTCTCCTGTACTAAAATCACTTCACTCAGTACAGATAAGACATAATTTCTCAATGAATAATGGAATTATTAGTTAATGCCAGCTTGACCTTTCTATCAATATACCTTTCAGAAAAAAGAAAAAAAACCCTGAGTTGTAGGCTTTAACGATCAGCAACACTCTTAAGTGATTTGACAGTAAGAAGCAAGTAAGATACATTCTAAGGTTTCTTGCTTAGTTGCTTAGGAAATTAAGAACCTCATTGCATTAGAGCTGAGGTAAAGGAAGTCCTGAGTTTATAAAACTCTAGCAAGCAGAGAAAAATAAACAAAAATGAGCAAAATTTCTTAGCTCAAAAGTTTAACAATTTTCTTGTTTTAGAACTAAAAATTCAGTAGTATCAGCTGCCTATAAAATCTATAGAGCAATCAGAGTGAGTAGCCATTATCTCATTTGGTGCAATTCAGAATGACAATTCAAAGCCAGTATAATTTCTATCTATGCTTGCAAGAATGATGAAAAATGTCATGGATGGTTGAAATGTAACTGTCACTCAGGAAGAATATAAAACACTTTCTGAGTGTTTTTGAAAGATCTTATAGTTTTTTTAAATTGAAACTTATGTCTTTCAAATATAAGCTGCATTGGACATCAGTAAAATATCTGGGCAGCCATACAATATCTGTTGAGAATCTCTAGACTCACCTTTTATGGATTGGTAGGATGTCATAGAAGATTTTGGCATTGGTAATCTAACTCAGAAACCTCTTAGCTATCCAAGACACCTTCATTCCTTTATCCTTCTTGTTTGAGCTATGGTCAAGATCTGTTAACAGATCCTTAAGACCAGCTCCTTCTCATCTTTTGTATTCGTCGATCTCCACTGATTCTTAGTTAAGGTATTCAGTCCTTCTCACATGAACTGTTATGAGAGTCTTGAAATTGTCCTTTTATTACTCCAATATGCCCATCTTGAATCTACTATTTATACTATAATGAGAGGAATCATCCTAAAATGTAAAACTCACTATGCTGCATCCTGGATGAAAGCTTTGGAATGACTACTGGTTGCCTAGAAGATAAAATACAAGTCTTTTAGTACAAGACATTGCAAAATCTTCTCTGTGTCTACTTCTCCCACCTCAGTTATCAACACATTTTCCATTTCCTCCTCTCTCCATTCCTACCATAATCGTCCCTCTGGATGTTTCTCAATTCAACATACTTCATTCCTCCATTCCACTATCCATGCTGTGACTTTTGTCTAGAATACCCCTTTTCCCTTTATTCCAACATATTTTGCAAAACACGGTTCAATATTCTATGTCTCTATGAAGTCTATAAAATTAACCTCACTCTAGAACTGTGAAAATACTTCTATTATGACACCCATAACAATTTATTTCACTAGCATCTTTAAATGTCCGTACTACAGACAGGTTACAGAGGCAACTCCACAGAAGCATGGAACATGCATGATTGTTTTTGTTTCCTCAAAATGTAGCAAAATAGGCACTCTATAAATATGTGTTTTGATTCCCTTTATTAAGGGGAACTTAACTTATCCAGAAACATTAAGAAACTATTAAACAAGCACTGTTTCTTAAAGAGAATTCACTATACTGTCATGTGTCACTTAACGATGGCGATACATTCTGAGAAATGCGTTGTTAGGTGATTTTGTCCTTATATGACCATCATAGAGTGTACTACATAAACGTAGATGGTACAACCTATTGCTCCCAGGCTACAAACCTGTACAGAATGTTACTGTACTAAATACTACAGGCAACTGTAATGCATTGGTAAGCATTCATGTATCTAAACATAGAAAAGATACAGTAAAAATTATAGCATTATAATCTTATGAAACCATTGTCATAAATGTGGTCCATGATTGACCAAAACATTGTTATGTGGTGCCTGACTCTACTTTCACTGCATTATGGGTAAGGAGTTAGTATGATTCATGGTCAAAATGTAATAAACTATATTGGTGGAATGCTAGCTGCCTAAAGACAGTATAGGTACAGTAGTTAAGTATGTATTTTTAGATGCCAGATTGTTTGGTTTTAAATTCTGACTACCTTTCACAAGATGTATAACTTTGGTCAAGACCCTTGAGCTCCCTAATCTTTTGTTTCCTCAGCTATAAAATGGAGATAATAATACTTATAAGTTTGTTGTAAGAATGAAATAATATAGATCAAGTAGCTTAGATAGGCATTTATATAGAACACCGTAAGCAATCAGAAGACATCAGATATTATTTCTAAAGTAGATGCAGTAGGACAAAGGTATGCATGTGTGTAATCTGTGTAAAATCCACTAATTATGTTTCCACAAAGTAATAAATACTTTTAGCTGAGGCTATTAAGATAAGGTCTATAACAAGAATACCATGTTAAAGTGCCTAGACTCTTTGCAATGGGAAGCCCATGGAGTGTTTGTGGTAACTGACTGACAAGAGTTTCATTTTCAGATCACTGTGTGTAAAACAACTATTGCAGAGATGAGGAAAGGAGTAATTAGAGGAAGGAAAACAAGTAAACATGGTAATATTCTAGGTTAGAGGTTGATATGGTTTGGCTCCATGTCCCCACACAAATCTCATCTTGTAGCTCCCATAATTCCCACATGTTGTGGGAGGGACTTTGTGGGAGATGATTCAATTATGGGGGCAGGTCTTTTCTATGCTGTTCTCATGATAGTGAATGGGTCTCATGAGATCTGATGGTTTTAAAAATGGGAGTCACCCCTACAGAAGCTCTTTTTGCCTCCTGCCATCCATGTAAGATGTAACTTGTCTTCCTTGCCTTCTGCCATGATTCTGAGGCCTCCCCAGCCATGTGAAAGTGTAAGTCCAATTAAACCTCTTTTTCTTCCCAGTCTTGGATATATCTTTATCAGCAGTGTGAAATTAACTAATACAGTAAATTGGTACCAGTAGAGTGGGGCACTGCTGAAAAAATACCTGAAAATGTGGAAGCAACTTTGGAACTGGGTAACAGGCAGAGGTTGGAACAGTTTGAAGGGCTTAGAAGAAGTCAGGAAAATGTGGGAAAGTATGGAACTCCCTAGAGACTTGTTGAATGGCTTTGTCCAAAATGCTGATAGTGATATGGACAATAAAGTCCAAGCTGAGGTGGTCTCAGATGGAAATGAGGAACTTGTTGAGAACTGGAGTAATGGTGACTCTTGTTACATTTTAGCAAAGAGACTGGTGGCATTTTCCCCTGCCCTAGATAAGTGTGGAACTCTGAACTTGAGAGAGATTATTTAGGGTATCTGGTGGAAGAAATTTCTAAGTAGCAGAGCATTCAAGAGCTGACTTTGGTGCTATTAAACACATTCAGTTTTATAAGGGAAGCAGAGCATAGAAGTTTAGAAAATTTGCAGGGACATGAAGTCAGGGGAGATCTTGCATGGGGCCTGTAGTCCCTTTGTTTTGGTCAATTTCTCCCATTTGGAACAGCTGTATTTACCCAATGCCTGTACCCTCATTGTATCTAGGAAGTAACTAACTTGCTTTTGATTTTACAGGCTCATAGATGGAAGGAACTTGCCTTATCTTGGATGAGGCTTCGGATTGTGGGCTTATGAGTTAATGCTGAAATGAGCTGAGACTTTGGAAGACTGTTGGGAAGGGATGGTTGGTTTTGAAATGAAAAGACATGAGATTTGGGAGGGGCCAGGGGCAGATTTGGGCACCACCCAAATCTCATACTGTAGCTCACATAATTCCCACATGCTGTGGGAGGGACCTGGTGGGAGGTGATTGAATTATGGGGATGGGCCTTTCCCATGCTGTTCTCATAATAGTGAGTGGGTCTCAGGAGATCTGATGGTTTTAAAAATGGGAGTTGCCCTGCACAGGCTCTTTTTGCCTGCCACCGTCCATGTAAGATATGACTTGCTCCTCCTTGCCTTCCACTGTGATTGTGAGGCTTCCCCAGCCACATGGAACTGTGAGTTCTCCATTAAACCTCTTTCCTCTATAAATTAACCAGTCTTGGGTATGTCTTTATCAAAACCATGAAAACAGACTAATAGAGGGGTGATGAAGGTTAAAAACTGAGATAGACAAAACTATGTCATTAGGCACGCACAGGTGAAAAATTGTTACTTATTTCTAGTAAATTATTTTATTTTTCAAGTCACGACCTTTTTTATTTCCAATAATGCTTCTTGTTTATAAATCTATTTTTCTGATATTAATATTGAAACACAAATTTTCATTTTATTACAATTTTTCTGATGTTTTGGGAATTATTTTTATAATCCTTTGGGGTTTTTTTTACTTCCTTTTTCTTCATTCTTATTTTCCTCTGGGCTAATCATATATTCTTTATGTATAAAGAATATATAATTTTTTATATATAGACAAAAAAGTATTTTTACTTTATAGGTCTAGAAATAACAGAATCTATTTTATGCTTTAGTATAATGCACATTGTTTTTACATGCACACAAAATATTTACAAAAATTTTCCACATTGTTGACCACAAAGCAAGTCTGAGGATACACAAAAGACAGGGCCACCCCAAATAGTCGATTGCACAGGGGCAATTAGCTGAGGAGGAGAAAGGTTGATGAAGTTGAGCCCACTCCCTATCAGCCAAGATGTTTGCCTTGTCATGGGATTATGAAGAAAGGGATACATTTTGCTCTTGAGCCCAGGGATGAAAAGGTGTTTGTCCCTCTGAAAGTTTCTTTAACGAAATATTTAAATTTAATTAAAGTTAATTAAAAGGTACTATCAAGACCAGCAACAGCTCTAAATAAAAAAAATCCTGTTTTCTAACAATGGGATAACATTCAGAATCAAGTAAAGGGTTAAAAAAATAAAAAATAAAAATAAAAATAAAACTACAAAGCAATATCTTTCATGAACATAGATACAAAACCCTCAACAAATATTAGCAAATTGTACCCAGGAATGTATAAAATGTATAAAAATAATTATAACTTACAAACAAGTGAAATTCATCCCAAACTGCAAGGCTGGTTCAACACTCAAAAATCACTTAATGTTGGCCAGGCACGGTGGCTCACACCTGTAATCCCAGCACTTTGGGAGTCTGAGGCGGGTGGATCACAAGGTCAGGAGATTGAGACCATCCTGGCTAACATGGTGAAACCCCGTCTCTACTAAAAATACAAAAAATTAACCGGGCTTTGTGGTGGGTGCCTGTAGTCCCAGCTACTCCAGAGGCTGAGGCAGGAGAATGGCGTGAACCCAGGAGGCAGAGCTTGCAGTGAGCCAAGATAGCACCATTGTACTCCAGCCTGGGCGACAGAGTGAGACTCCGTCTCAAAAAAAAAAAAAAAAAAATCACTTAATGTAATCCATCACGTTAGCAGGCTAAAGAAGATAAATCATATGATTATCTCAACAGACACAGAAAAAAGCATTTAACAAAATCTAATGTCCATTCATGATAGAAAAATAGGAATAGAGAGAAACTTTCTCAACTTGAAAAATAATATCCACAAAGAACCTGCAGCTACCATCATACTTAATGGCAAGAAACTCAAAGCTTTTCTTCATGTATTGGGAATAAAGTAAGGATGTCTCCTACTACTCTTTTTCAACATCATCCTTGGAAGTCCTAGCTTATACAGTAAGACAAGAGCACAAAATTAAGGATGTGCAGATTGAGAAAGAAAAAATAAAGCTATCTTTGTTCAAACTGTAGAAATCTGAAGGAATCAAAACAACAAACCCCTGGAATTAATAAGTGATTGTAGCAAGATTGTAAAATTCAAGGTTAAGATACAAAAGTCAGTTGCTTCCCTGTATATCAGTAGAAAACAAGTAAAATTTGAAATTTAAAATGTAACACCAATTACATTAGCACCCCCAAAAATGAAATACTAAGATATAAAGCTAACTAAACAAGTGCAAGATCTATGTGAGGAAAACTACAAAACTCTGATGAAAGATAATAAAGAAGAACTAAATAAATGGAGAGACATTTAATGTTATGGATAGGAAGGCAATGTTGTTGAGATGTTCGTTCTTCCCAACTTGATATAGATTCAATGCAATCCCAAGTTATTTTATGAATGTTGACAAATTGATTCTAAAGTCTATATGGAGAGTCAAAAGACCCAGAATAGTCAACTCAATATTGAACAAAAAGTTGGAGGACTGCACTATTCAACTGCAAGATTTACTGTAAAGCTACAGTAGTCAAGATAGAGTAGTACTGGCAAAAGAATAGACAAATAGACCAATGGAACAGAATAGAGAGCCCAGAAATAGACTCATGTAAACATTGCTAACTGATATTTGACAAAGGAGAAAATAAAATACAATGGAGCAAAGAGTTAGTTTTTTCAACAAATGAAGATGAGACAAGTAAACATCCACATGAAGAAAAAATGAATCTAGACACAGAACTTAACACCCTTCACAAAAATTAACTCAAAATGGATCATAGACCTAAATGTAAAATGGGAAACTATAAAACATCTAGAAGATAACATGGGAGAAAATCTAGGTGACCTTAGATATGGCAATGAATTTTTAGATACAATACCAAAGGTATGACCCATAAAATAAACAACACTGGACTTCATTTAAATTAAATACACTGGACTTCATTTAAATTAAAAACTCCTCTGTGAAAGACTATTTCAAGAGAATGAGAAGACAAATCATAGATTTGGAGAAAATATTTACAAAAGACTTATCTGGTAAAAGACAAAATATACAAAGAACTCAAAACTCAACAATAAGAAAATGAACAACTTAACTTAAAAAGTAGGCAAAAGACCTGACCAAATACCTCACCAAAGAAGATATATAGGTATATAAACACATAAAAATCCAGAACATATATGTCATTAGGGAATTGCTAATTAAAACAACTAGATATCATAAAACCTCTTAGAATGACCACAATATAAAACATTGACAACACCAAAAGCTGGTGAGGATGTAGAGCAACAGGAACAATCATTTATTGCTAATAGGAATGATAAATGGGAAAGCCACTTTGGAAGATAGTTTGTCACTTTCTTACAAAACTACATGTACACTTACCATATGATCCAGCAATTGTGCTCCTTGACATTTACCCAAATGAAGTGATAACTTATGTCCACAGAAAAACCTGTACACATGTTTATAAATGATTTATTCACAACTGCCAAAACTTGGAAGCAAACAAGTTGTCCTTCTGTAGGTTACAGATAAATAAACTGTGGTACATCCAGACAAATATTTTTCAGTGCTAAAAAGAAATGATCTATCAAGCCATGAAAAGATATGGAGGAAACGTAAATGCATATTACTAAGTGAAAGAAGGCAATAGCCGGCGTAGTGACTCATGCTTGTAATCCCAGCACTTTGAGAGGCTGAGGTGGGCAGATCACTTGAGGCCAGGAGTTTGAGACCAGCCTGGCCAACACAGTGAAACCCCGTCTCTACTAAAAGTACAAAAAAATTAGCCGGGCATGGTGGCAGGCGCCTGTAATCCCAGCTACTCGGGAGACTGAGGCAGGAGAATTGCTTAAACCCAGGAGGCAGAGGTTGCAGTGAACCGAGATCGCGCTATTGCACTCCAGCCTGGGCAAAAAGAGCGAAACTCCATCTCAAAAAGAAAGAAAGAAAGAAAGAAAGAAAGAAAGAAAGAAAGAAAGAAAGAAAGAAAGAAAGAAAGAAAGAAAGAAAGAAAGAAGGAAGGAAGGAAGGAAGGAAGGAAGGAAGGAAGGAAGGAAGGAAGGAAGGAAGGAAGGAAGGAAGGAAGGAAGGAAAGAAAGAAGAGAAAGAAGCCTATCTGGCAAAGCTGTATACCATGTGATTCCAATGTCATAACACTTTGGAAAAGGCAAAACTATGAAGACTAAAAAAACTCAGTGGTTGCCCCATGGGTTAGTGGGGAGGAAGGGATAAATAGGCATAGCACAGAGGATTTTCTGGGTAGTGAAACTACTCTGTATGATACTATAATAATGAATACACGTCGTTATACATTTTTCAAAACTCAGAGGATGTACTAGTACACCAAGAGTGAACAGTAAATTCAAATGTAAACTATCGGTTTTGGATGATGAAAACACACACACACATAAAACAAACAAATCCCTTTCCCCTACAAAACATGCCCTTGGAATTAACCAGAGGTGCACGGGCGCATGTACACACACACGCGCACGCACACACACACACACCCCCCTATATAATCAATTCACTAGAGACAAAATCACAAAAGAAATCATAAAATATTTGGAACTGAGCAACAATTAAAATATTACATTAAAATACTGCAACTAAAACAGTATCAGAAAAATTATAGCCTTAAATGCCTGTATTAGAAAATAAAAATTTGAAAATTAATGAGGTAAGTTCTAACTCAAGAAATTAAAAATAAACAGTAAAGTAAAAAAAGATATGTTAAAATTGAAATTAATTATTTTAAGAAACAAAGCTGATCAAATTAGAAGAGCATATAGTATATAGTAAGGTCTCTTAACTGTTTGCTATTATTGTAATTATTTAAGTGTAGAGAGGTACTGAAAATACATTTTCTCTACTTAAGGTCTAAAGATCTGTCTTGTAGTTTGTTTTTTTTTTCTCTAAGGCTAGATGCTATGTCACTTGCAGCGAATCACTTCATTCTGCCAAATCTTCATTACTTAATATATAAAATAAAGCTTTTGGATGGAAAGCCATACCCAGATCTATCTATCTAGGATTCTACTTTTCAAGACTTGGCTGAGGCAACAATTTGGCTGATATAAAACTCAACTTGTAGACTTCTGCTATGATATGGACCATTATTTTTTGTTTTAAATCCTGGAAATGATGAAACATGATGAGTTACAATTACACAGCACATAAATTTATTAATAATATTATTATTATTACTACTAGTAGTAGTACTGAAAAACTTATAGTGAAGTTGATTCTCTTGCTAATACTATTTCCTTTTAGTATCAGAATTCATTCACAACTAAATTCCCAGCATTAAAAACAAAAATATCTTTCCCCTCTTCACAATACTCATTTTCAGGAAATGTTATAATCTTCTTCTAAGGAATTTTATAGAAGCCGCAGTATACTGCTAAGTGTTCCTAAGGCAAATTGGCTAACAACCTACTTGTCAAATCAATATCATGTTCACTTACTCAAGAAGATACTGGTGTGAAAGACAAATACAGCAGGCTCTCTAATTTCTCTTATATGTAGAACAAAAGAGAAAATTCATTTTCCTTTTCATAATTAGAGAAAATGATCCTGGAACATTTTTGCTCAAAATATAGAAGTCATTCTTTAGCTTTCTCTTTATTTTTCTCTTTCATCACGTTGTACAAAGGATGAATGATAACTGGGAACACGACACTAGAGGAAGCTCTTTTTCTCCCTTTTCTCCTGTCTACTCTCTTTAAAACAGTGTTTCTTAAAGGGTTGTCAAACACCCTTCAGGAAGTCTGTATAATTGAAACTATATTCCTAATAATACTAAGACATTATTTTCCTTTATCACTCTCATTCTGCCATGAGTGTAGAGTGGAGTTTCCCAGAATCTACATGACATGTAATATCACAACAGATAGAATACAGAAACATATATGAGACTAGCTGTCTTCTATTAAGCCAAAGGTTAAAGACATTAACAAATATATAAAACAATGCCACTTTTCTCACAAAATATTTTTGGCTTTGGAAAATGTATTTGCCTTAAAGATGTTTTATGTTAGTATGTCATGGATTTATTATTTTTAAATGAATTAATAAATAGTTTTAAAGTTTCTAATGTGGTAAATGTTGATAGATAGCAGTCTACATAAACAAAAGCTCTTTATAAAAATGAGGCTATAAAGAGGTCCTGAAACCAAAAATCTGAGAACCATTACTTTAAGTAGTTCCTCCAGTAGCTAAGAAGAAAAAATTAGGAAATAGAAGCACGTAAAATCCAGAGAAAAGGACCAGAGGCATCCTAATGCCTAGTTAACCCGAAAGAAGAGAGTAGAGCACTTAGAAAATCTCTCAACTTCCATAAGAGTTTACACTAAATGTGAGTAACAAACTGTTTAATTCAAAACCGTGGATGACATTACGCGGGACATAATAAAATGAAGATTAAGGGTAAGTGGGAAAGGAATCAAATTACACTCTAGGCCGGGTGCAGCGGCTCATGCCTGTAATCCTAGCACTCTGGGAGGCCAAAGAAGGAGAATTGCTTAAGTCCAGGAGTTTGAGACCAGCCTGGGCAACATGGCAAAACTGCCTCCCTACAAAAATTACAAAAATTAGCCAGGCATGGTGGTGAGTGCCTGTAGTCCCAGCTACTCAGGGGGTTGAGGCGGGAGGATCCTGGAGCCTGGGAGGCAGAGGTTGCAGTGAGCCGACACCATGTCTCTGCACTCCAGCATGGGCGACAGAGCAAGACTCTGTCTCAAAAATATATGTATGTATATACTCCAGATTCTTAATGTTCCATTAGTATTAAAATATAGTATTTTAATCATTATCTTAAAATATAGTATTTGTTTAGTGCCCAATGAATTTATGTGTCTTAAGTGTTTGGGGTTGGTGTATACATGGTATTTGTGTAAATGGGGTAAAGTTAACTAGAACATGTCCTGTTACATAGTCCTATATGACAATGTCAGTATACGCTGTGGAGGTTTAGATCAGAAATTCTAGAATCAAGCTGCCTGGATTTGAATCTCAGTATTTCAAGTTACTTGATTTCCCCAGCTGTCAGTCTCCTCATCTATAAAATGGGATTGATAACAAGAGCAACTTCCCCATGGGGTTGCTATGCAGATAAAATTAGCTAATATTTGTTGATATTTGACAAAGGCTTATAGCACAGCACCTGGCCACAGTATGTGCCATATAAATAAATGTTTAGTTATTGCCATGACTTTTAATTAATGACATACATTAAAAGTAATGGCAAAAAACGCAATTACTTTTGCACCAACCTGTAACTAATGTATGCCATTAATTAAAAGTTATGTCAAAAAAACGCAACTACTGGGAGGAGCCAAGATGGCCGAATAGGAACAGCTCTGGTCTACTGCTCCCAGTGTGAGCAATGCAGAAGACGGGTGTTTTCTGCATTTCCATCTGAGGTACCGGGTTCATCTCACTAGGGAGTGCCAGACAGTGGGCGCAGGTCAGTGGGTGCACGCACCATGCACGAGCTAAAGCAGGGCGAGGCATTGCCTCACTTGGGAAGCACAAGGGGTCAGGGAGTTCCCTTTCTGAGTCAAAGAAAGGGGTGATGGATGGCACCTGGAAAATCGGGTCACTCCCACCCGAATACTGCCCTTTTCTGATGGGCTTAAAAAACAGCGCACCACGAGATTATATCCCGCACCTGGCTCGGAGGGTCCTACCCCACGGAGTCTCGCTGATTGCTAGCACAGCAGTCTGAGATCAAACTGCAAGGCGGCAGCGAGGCTGGGGGAGGGGCGCCCGCTATTGCCCAGGCTTGATTAGGTAAACAAAGCAGCCTGGAAGCTCGAACTGGGTGGAGCCCACCACAGCTCAAGGAGGCCTGCCTACCTCTGTAGGCTCCACCTCTGGGGGCAGGGCATAGACAAACCAAAAGACAGCAGTAACCTCTGCAGACTTAAATGTCCCTGTCTGACAGCTTTGAAGAGAGCAGTGGTTCTCCCAGCACACAGCTGGAGATCTGAGAATGGGCAGACTGCCTCCTCAAGTGGGTCCCTGACCCCTGACCCCCGAGCAGCCTAACTGGGAGGCACCCCCCAGCAGGGGCACACTGACACCTCACACGGCAGGGTATTCCAACAGACCTGCAGCTGAGGGTCCTCTCTGTTAGAAGGAAAACTAACAAACAGAAAGGACATCCACACCAAAAACCCATCTGTACATCACCATCATCAAAGACCAAAAGTAGATAAAACCACAAAGATGGGGAAAAAACAGAACAGAAAAACTGGAAACTCTAAAAAGCAGAGCGCCTCTCCTCCTCCAAAGGAACATAGTTCCTCACCAGCAACGGAACAAAGCTGGATGGAGAATGACTTTGATGAGCTGAGAGAAGAAGGCTTCAGACGATCAAATTACTCTGAGCTAGGGAGGACATTCAAACCAAAGGCAAAGAAGTTGAAAACTTTGAAAAAAATTTAGAAGAATGTATAACTAGAATAAGCAATACAGAGAAGTGCTTAAAGGAGCTGATGGAGCTGAAAATCAAGGCTCGAGAACTGCGTGAAGAATGCAGAAGCCTCCGGAGCCGATGGGATCAACTGGAAGAAAGGGTATCAGTGATGGAAGATGAAATGAATGAAATGAAGCGAGAAGGGAAGTTTAGAGAAAAAAGAATAAAAATAAATGAGCAAAGCCTCCAAGAAATATGGGACTAGGTGAAAAGACCAAATCTACATCTGATTGGTGTACCTGAAAGTACTGGGGAGAATGGCACCAAGTTGGAAAACACTCTGCAGGATATTATCCAGGAGAACTTCCCCAATCTAGCAAGGCAGGCCAACGTTCAGATTCGGGAAATACCGAGAATGCCACAAAGATAATCCTCGAGAAGAGCAACTCCAAGACACATAATTGTCAGATTCACCAAAGTTGAAATGAAGGAAAAAATGTTAAGAGCAACCAGAGAGAAAGGTTGGGTTACCCTCAAAGGGAAGCCCATCAGACTAACAGCGGATTTCTTGGCAGAAACTCTACAAGCCAGAAGAGAGTGGGGGCCAATATTCAACATTCTTAAAGAAAAGAATTTTCAACCCAGAATTTCATATCCAGCCAAACTAAGCTTCATAAGTGAAGGAGAAATAAAATACTTTACAGACAAGCAAATGCTGAGAGATTTTGTCACCACCAGGCCTGCCCTAAAAGAGCTCCTGAAGGAAGCACTAAACATGGAAAGGAACAAATGGTACCAGCTGCTGCAAAATCATGCCAAAATGTAAAGACCATCAAGACTAGGAAGAAACTGCATCAGCTAATGAGCAAAATAACCAGCTAACATCATAATGACAGGATCAAATTCACACATAACAATATTAAATTTAAATGTAAATGGACTAAATGCTCTCCAATTAAAAGACACAGACTGGTAAATTGGATAAAGAGTCAAGACCCATCAGTGTGCTGTATTCAGGAAACCCATCTCACATGCAGAGACACACATAGGCTCAAAATAAAAGGATGGAGAAAGATCTACCAAGCAAATGGAAAACAAAAAAAGGCAGGGGTTGCAATCCTAGTCTCTGATAAAACAGACGTTAAACCAACAAAGATCAAAAGAGACAAAGAAGGCCATTACATAATGGTAAAGGGATCAATTCAACAAGAAGAGCTAACTATCCTAAATATATATGCACCCAATACAGGAGCACCCAGATTCATAAAGCAAGTCCTGAGTGACCTACAAAGAGACTTAGACTCCCACACATTGATAATGGGAGACTTTAACATCCCACTGTCAACATTAGACAGATCAACGAGACAGAAAGTCAACAAGGATACCCAGGAATTGAATTCAGCTCTGCACCAAGCGGACCTAATAGACATCTACAGAACTCTCCACCCCAAATCAACAGAATATACATTTTTTTCAGCACCACACCACACCTATTCCAACATTGACCACATACTGGGAAGTAAAGCTCTCCTCAGCAAATGAAAAAGAACAGAAATTATAACAAACTATCTCTCAGACCACAGTGCAATCAAACTAGAACTCAGGATTAAGAATCTCACTCAAAACCGCTCAACTACATGGAAACTGAACAACCTGCTCCTGAATGACTACTGGGTACATAACGAGATGAAGGCAGAAATAAAGATGTTCTTTGAAACCAACGAGAACAAAGACACAACATACCAGAATCTCTGGGACGCATTCAAAGCAGTGTGTAGAGGGAAATTTATAGCACTAAATGCCCACAAGAGAAAGCAGGAAAGATCCAAAATTGACACCCTAACATCACAATTAAAAGAACTAGAAAAGCAAGAGCAAACACATTCAAAAGCTAGCAGAAGGCAAGAAATAACTAAAATCAGAGCAGAACTGAAGGAAATAGAGACACAAAAAACCCTTCAAAAAATTAATGAATCCAGGAGCTGGTTTTTTCAAAGGATCAACAAAATTGATAGACCGCTAGCAAGACTAATAAAGAAAAAAAGAGAGAAGAATCAAATAGACGCAATAAAAAATGATAAAGGGGATATCACCACCGATCCCACAGAAATACAAACTACCATCAGGGAATACTACAAACACCTCTATGCAAATAAACTAGAAAATCTAGAAGAAATGGATAAATTCCTGGACACATACACTCTCTCAAGACTAAACCAGGACGAAGTTGAATCTCTGAATAGACCAATAACAGGAGCTGAAATTGTGGCAATAATCAATAGCTTACCAACCAAAAAGAGTCCAGGACCAGATGGATTCCCAGCCGAATTCTACCAGAGGTACAAGGAGGAACTGGTACCATTCCTTCTGAAACTATTCCCATCAATAGAAATAGAGGGAATCCTCCCTAACTCATTTTATGAGGCCAGCATCATTCTGATACCAAAGCCAGGCAGAGACACGACAAAAAAAGAGAATTTTAGACCAATATCCTTGATAAACATTGATGCAAATATCCTCAATTAAATACTGGCAAAACGAATCCAGCAGCACATCAAAAAGCTTATCCACCATGATCAAGTGGGCTTCATCCCTGGGATGCAAGGCTGGTTCAATATACGCAAATCAATAAATGTAACCCAGCATACAAACAGAGCCAAAGACAAAAACCACATGATTATCTCAATAGATGCAGAAAAAGCCTTTGACAAAATTCAACAACCCTTCATGCTAAAAACTCTCAATAAATTAGGTATTGATGGGACGTATTTCCAAATAATAAGAGCTATCTATGACAAACCCACAGCCAATATCATACTGAATGGGCAAAAACTGGAAGCATTCCCTTTGAAAACTGGCACAAGACAGGGATGCCCTCTCTCACCACTCCTATTCACCATAGTGTTGGAAGTTCTGGCCAGGGCAATTAGGCAGGAGAAGGAAATAAAGGGTATTCAATTAGGAAAAGAGGAAGTCAAATTGTCCCTGTTTGCAGACGACATGATTGTATATCTAGAAAACCCCATTGTCTCAGCCCAAAATCTCCTTAAGCTGATAAGCAACTTCAGCAAAGTCTCAGGATACAAAATCAATGTACAAAAATCACAAGCATTCTTATACACCAACAACAGACAAACAGAGAGCCAAATCATGAGTGAACTCCCATTCACGATTGCTTCAAAGAGAATAAAATACCTAGGAATCCAACTTACAAGGGATGTGAAGGACCTCTTCAAGGAGAACTACAAACCACTGCTCAATGAAATAAAAGAGGATACAAACAAATGGAAGAACATTCCATGCTCATGGGTAGGAAGAATCAATATCGTGAAAATGGCCATACTGCCCAAGGTAATTTATAGATTCAGTGGCATCCCCATCAAGCTACCAATGACTTTCTTCACAGAATTGGAAAAAACTACTTTAAAGTTCATATGGAACCAAAAAAGAGCCCGCATCGCCAAGTCAATCCTAAGCCAAAAGAACAAAGCTGGAGGCATCACACTACCTGACTTCAAACTATACTACATGGCTACAGTAACCAAAACAGCACGGTACTGGTACCAAAACAGAGATATAGATCAATGGAACAGAACAGAGCCCTCAGAAATAATGCCGCATATCTACAACTATCTGATCTTTGACAAACCTGAGAAAAACAAGCAATGGGGAAAGGATTCCCTATTTAATAAATGGTGCTGGGAAAACTGGCTAGCCATATGTAGAAAGCTGAAACTGGATCCCTTCCTTATACCTTATACAAAAATGAATTCAAGATGGATTAAAGACTTAAACGTTAGACCTAAAACCATAAAAACCGTAGAAGAAAACCTAGGCATTACCATTCAGGACATAGGCATGGGCAAGGACTTCATGTCTAAAACACCAAAAGCAATGGCAACAAAAGCCAAAATTGACAAATGGGATCTCATTAAACTAAGGAGCTTCTGCACAGCAAAAGAAACTACCATCAGAGTGAACAAGCAACCTACAAAATGGGAGAAAATTTTCACAACCTACTCATCTGACAAAGGGCTAATATCCAGACTCTACAATGAACTCAAACAAATTTACAAGAAACAAACAAACAACCCCATCAAAAAGTGGGCAAAGGACATGAACAGACACTTCTCAAAAGAAGACATTTATGCAGCCAAAAAACACATGAAAAAATGCTCATCATCACTGGCCATCAGAGAAATGCAAATCAAAACCACAATGAGATACCATCTCACACCAGTTAGAATGGCGATCATTAAAAAGTCAGGAAACAACAGGTGCTGGAGAGGATGTGGAGAAATAAGAACACTTTTATACTGTTGGTGGGACTGTAAACTAGTTCAACCATTGTGGAAGTCAGTGTGGCGATTCTTCAGGGATCTAGATCTGGAAATACCATTTGACCCATTACCATCCCATTACTGGGTATATACCCAAAGGAGTATAAATCATGCTGCTATAAAGACACATGCACACGTATGTTTATTGTGGCACTATTCACAATAGCAAAGACTTGGAACCAACCCAAATGTCCAACAATGATAGACTGGATTAAGAAAATGTGGCACATATACACGATGGAATACTATGCAGCCATAAAAAATGATGAGTTCGTGTGCTTTGTAGGGACATGGATGAAATTGGAAATCATCATTCTCAGTAAACTATCGCAAGAACAAAAAACCAAACACCGCATATTCTCACTCATAGGTGGGAATTGAACAATGAGATCACATGGACACAGGAAGGGGAATATCACACTCTGGGGACTGTTGTGGGGTGGGGGGAGGGGGGGAGGGATAGCTCGCGAGATATACCTAATGCTAGATGACTAATTAGTGGGTGCAGCACACCAGCATGGCACATGTATACATATGTAACTAACTTGCACAATGTGCACATGTACCCTAAAACTTAAAGTATAATAAATAAAAAAAACCACAACTACTTTTGCACTAACCTATAATAAGTAAAACCAGAGCCGCCAGGTGAGATGCCATGAAAAAGCAAGGATTTGAACTGTGAAGCAAACACACTATTGGGAGCAGATCAGAGTGAGTTATTAGTAGAAGAAAGTCTGTTTCTACCAGACTTTGGAGTTAGAATAAGTCCTTAAACAAACCTCACACTAAGTCATCAAAGCTCAACAAGATGAAGAGGCTTTAGATCTGAGAGGGAAATGGTATTGGTCCAAACAAAGTCTTATGAAATATATTTCATAGAGACTGAGCTTCTTTCAAACATCTGAAAGAGGCTTTGCCTGTACAAGCAGACCCTCTGAGCACAGCATCTGCCCTCCAGGGATCACAAATGAGTACCACCGCTTGATGGCATTCAAATCACGCACTTTACGCACAACCATTTCACATGGCTAGATCATTTCCAGTGGTATTCTAATGCACTTTAAAATGTCTTTGAAATATTTGGGGACACAAAGAAGGTGAGAGATTAAGAAAAGTTATACTACATTTTTTCTAGGGGAAATTTAATTAATATTTGAATAGAAGGAACTCTTATGTACTCTGGCATTTATATTAATCTGTTCCAATCTCATTAAGTAATCCAAAATGCTTTTGAAAGCACCATTGCTGAGCACTTTATAATAGTTGTGTTAATTAAATATACTCTTTACTAATCTTATTCAAAAATAGGGCCTTGCTAACACATGTTAAATTTATAATTCAGTTTAGCATATATATTTGTATAATTTTTTAAACAACAAATACTTCTGACCACTGTGTATTCAGAAGTAAATAATGGCTTTAATATTTTAAAATCAGGCACAATTTAACTTCCTGTAATTAAATGTCACAATAGCTACACTAGAGTTGCAATGGAAATTCCTTTGTTTCTATAAAGCTTTAGTTAGTTGAGGTAGGAGGAATTATTTCCTGAATCCAAAGTGTTCTATTGTCTTTTCCAACCAAATGCCAAATTGAGTCACCAGTTTTAATCTTATTATGTAACTCCAGAATTGCAGGAGCAAACTTTTAGAAGAATGCTAGCTTTTTAGGACAGTGCACTTCACATAGTAGGAATTCAGTAAATGTACAGATAATGACTATAAACAAACACTCTTCTATTAGAAGCAAAGAAGAGGAGCACAGCCTTTTAAAGGCCCCAAATAAATTCCCTCTCCTGGGATATTACATAAGAAACCCTGATGCTAAGTACCAGGGACTGGGTTCTTTTTCTTTCAGCTCCTCTTTAAGAACAATGGGAAGAAGTTCAGTAGAGATGTTTGCTTTTATTCAGAGAGTAACTTGAATTGAATACTTGTACTTCCAATGTGGCATCTCTGTTGACAGCTTGTGAAGTATTTTGTATACATAAATTTTTAGATAGCCTCTAGCCTAAATCATAAGAAATACAAGGCTATAGACATGTCCCTTGATTCTTTTAAAAGAAAACTTTCATAGAGAGCTTAATCATGAGTTCATAAAACCTGAGCAGAAAGTTAAAGTTGTTCTGTTTTTCTTTTTTCAAAGGAGATTTTTGATGAGAACATAATTAGTCTTTTGCTGTCCATGACAATTAGCCCATTTCAAACACCAGTGGGCAAAAGCCAGACAGGAGCAGCCCAAAGGTCACAGCTCAGTCAGAACTGACATCACTCGTGCACATAACACCATAACACACTTAGCACTGTGCTTGATGCATAGTGAGCCCTCATCAGTAACCACAATAATAGATGATTATTATTTGAGAAGGTAAAGTCTGACACAGTAACTGGGCTTCTTCTCCTTTCCTGATTGCCTTGTTTGGTTATCTTTTCACCTTCATTCTCCTTGCCAAAGGGGTGTTAATTCATTTATTCAACTAATACTGACTGAGTACCTATTCTATGGCAGGCACTGTTTTAAGCACTGGCTGACAATATTCAACTTTCTCGGAGCTCTATAATCCCGGAAATCAGGAAGGGTCAAGAAATCACCCCCACCTATTTGTGTTGCTGGAACAGCTTACTGCAAAGAGCCATCCTTCTTCATATGACTTAGATAAGATTCAATGATGACTCCCTAGATAAGATTCAATGATGACTCCCTTCTTACCTAGTCCCATTCTCTGCTTCATAAATGGTAAGCGTCTATGACCTACTTGTTTCCATTGACAAATATGGGCAAAAAGCCCACTTATCTGTGTTAACTAAACTTTAGTTAGATTCTCTCCTTCACTCAGAAAAGAACTGAACTTTGGTGCACTCTTGACCATTGGAATGTGGAAAAACTCTTCCTCTTTAATGGCAAGAATCAGCTGACCTCTGGGAAAACATCCCTAATTGATCCTAACCCCTGCTCATCTTACTTCTCACACCTGGTTCTTTCCAGTGTCATTTACTCCTTTCTTTAAAAGAAAGGTTTTTTTTCTTTTTTTTCTATCTGACCTTTGTGATGCTTTGAGATCTCATGGTTGGCGTGTTCTCCCTATTGCGATATCCATGCCCTTGTTGTTATAGTCCCTTTTCTCTGTTGTAAAATCTCTCTGTACTGAATTCCACATTGTTTGTTTGTTTTTTTTTTTTTTGATGACAGATATTCCAGCAGTAAACAGAGCATGCAAAAATTCTGCCCTCTTCGCAGTTATAATCATGGGAAAGACAGACAATAAGAAAAAGCATATTTGTACTCTTGTGATAATTGTTTAGAAGAAAAATTAAAGCAAAGGAAATAGGTATTAAATATGGACAGTGTCTTAGTACACTTCTGCTACTATAACAAAATAACTGAGACTGGGTAGTTTTTAAGGAACAGAAATTTATTTCTCACAGTTCCAGAAGCCAGATAGTTTAAGATCAATGTGCTGGCAGGCCTGGTGTTTGGTGAGAGCCCCATCCCCTGCTTCCAAGATGGCACCTTGCAACTGTGTCCTGCAGAGGTGACAAATGGTGTGTCTTCAGAAGGCAAAGCAGAAGGGTAAAAAGGGGCTTAAGCTAGTTCCTTCCAGTGCTTTTAAAATAGGCACTGATTCATTCAAGAGCTTAACCACTTCCACAAAGGCTCCACTTCTTAATACTACCACAATGGGGATTAAGTTTCAACATGAGTTTGGAAGGGATACATTCAAATCATGCAGGCAGGTCTTTGAAATTTTAGATAGGGTGACCTGGGAAGGCCTCATGGAGATGAATTTGAGAAAATCCTGAGGGAAGTAAGGGAGCAGATATCTGAGGGAAGAAGATTAAGCCTTAAGATAAGAGCATGCTTAGAATATGCACGGAGCAGCCAAGGAGGTGATGAAATGACAGGAGCAGAAAAATTTAGGGGACTCTCATTTGACTCATTTTGATGGAGTCATGTAATCTTCTGCAATGTGAGTCTTACTTGAGGTGCAAGGGCACTTTTTGAGCCCCGTTAATGGTGGTCAGTGGAGAGGTGGTCTTACACTCAGCACCATATTGACTTCTGTTGTGGAGGCTTCATTGACAATAAGATGCCTCCAAGTGGAGTGAGACCTAAGGGGTCAAATTCTTGCTTTCAGGCACAGTAGTCTTCAAAGCCCAGGCATTTGATTTTCAAGGCCCTGCTACAAATAACTTGGCCACAAATAGTAGATTGGAAAGAGAACTGATGAGGTGCCAGATGGTTTTGCCACCACAGACTGGGAGTGTTCTTACTAGCTTGGGGCCAAATAAGGGGAGGAATAAGGGGTCACAAACAGGAAAGTTTCTAAACACACATCTTTTTTTCTTTCTTGGGGCTGAATCACTGCATATGAGTGGAGTAGAGGATAAGACATTTGGATAGGTTTGGAAATCTGAGGTCAGATTTCCTTCCTATCTCATTTCCTTTTTGAGGAACTCCAGAGAGTTTTCAAGCTTCTCAAAGTAACCCTGTTCTGCTTGTATTAGTCTGTTCTCATGCTGCTCATAAAGACATACCTGAAACTGAGTAATTTATAAAGGAAAGAGGTTTAATTGACTCACAGTTCCACATGGCTGGGAAGGCCTCACAATCATGGTGGAAGATAAAGGGAGGGCGAAGAGAAGCCTTACATGGCAGCCAGAAAAAAATGGTAGCTTGTGAAGGGTAACTTCTGTTTATAAAACCATCAGATCTCATGATACTTATTCACTACCACAAGAATAGTATGAGGGAAACTGCCCCCATGATTCAGTTATCTCCCACCAGGTCCCTCCCACAATGCGTAGGTATTATGGGAGCTAAAATTCAAGATGAGATTTGGGTGGGGACACAGCCAAACCAAATCATTCCACCCTGGCCTCTCCCAAATCTCATGTACTCACATTTCAAAACCAATCATGCCTTCCCAACAGTCCCCCAAAGTCTTAACTCATTCCAGCATTAACCCAAAAGTCCAAGTCCAAAGTCTCATCTGAGACAAGGCAAGTCCCTTCCACCTATGAGCCTGTAAAATCAAAAGCAAGTTAGTTACTTCCTAGATACAATGGAGGTACAGGCATTGGGTAAATACATCCATTACAAATAGGAGAAATTGGCCAAAATGAAGGGGATACAGGCCTCATGCAAGTCCAAAATCCAGCAGGGCAGTCAAATCTTAAAGCTCTAAAATAATCTCCTTTGACTCCATGTCTAACATCCAGGTCATACTGATACAAGAGGTGGGTTCCCATGGTCTTGGGCAGCCCTTCCTGTGTGGGTTTGCAGGGTACAGCCTGCCTCACAGCTGCTTTCATGGGCTGATGTTGAGTGTCTGCAGCTTTTCCAGGCACACAGTGCAAGCTGTCAGTGGATCTACCATTCTGTAGTCTAGAGGATTTTGGCCTTCTTCTCACAGCTGTACTAGGCAGTGCTCCAGTGGGGACTCTGTTTGGGGGTTCTGACCCCACATTTTCCTTCTGTACTGCCCTAGCAGAGGTTCTTCATGAGGGCCCTGCACCTGCAGCAAACTTCTGCCTGGACATCCAGGTGTTTCCATACATGCTATAAAATCCAGGTGGAGGTTCCCAAACCTCAATTCTTGACCTCTGTGCACTTGAAGGCTCAACACCCTGTGGAAACTGCCAAGGCTTGGGACTTGCATCCTCTGAAGCCATGGTCCAAGCTGTACCTTTTCCCTTTTAGCCACAACTGGAGCATCTGAGATGCCGGGCACCAAGTCCCTACAGTGCACACAGGAAAGGGACCCTGGACCTGGCCCACAAAACCATTTTTACTGCCTATGCCTCAGGGCTTGTAATGGAAGGGGCTGCCATGAAGACCTCTGATATGCCCTAGAGACATTTTCCCAATTGTCTTGGTGATTAACACTCAGGTCCTCGTTACTTATGCAAATTTCTGCAGCCAGCTTGAATTTCTTCACAGAAAATGGAATTTTCTTTTCTATCTCATTGTCAGGCTGCAAATTTTTCAAACTTTTATGCTCTGCTTCCCTTGTGAAACTGAATGCCTTTAACAGCATTCAAGTCACATCGTGAATGCTTTGCTGCTTAGAAATTTCTTCTGCCAGATGTCCTAAATCATCTCCCCAAGTTCAAAGATTCCCCACAATACAAATAGTCTAGAAAAGTACAGAAAAATAAGCAAAAGTCCTCTCCAGCTCCTGTGAATTGAGAGGAAGTTGCTGAGAGTGGACCATAGCCCTGGAATGCTCTCCGTCTCAGGTTGAGGAAGATACAGATCTTTACAGGCCTGTGCTTGCAGAGATATTCCTGCATATGCACTGAGACTCAATGGAGGAAGACAGCAGGGGCTATGCCAAGGACCATAGACTAGCAACCTCTCTCCCAGTGACAATATATGAGCTAAAGTTTAGGAATCTTACAGGGAGAAGAGGGGCAGAGAGATTAAAGGAAGCCCTGATTTTGCTGAGTTTATACCCAAAGCAACTGAGATAAATTCAATTTACTATTAATTGATTGGACTAGGTTTTCTATAATCATGTGAAATATGATTTTACATAGAGATTAAGGTTTTACTCCCTAAGCATGTGGTCTGAAAGATTAAACTAGTTACATTATTTTACAGTACTAATTATTTTATTATTAGTAAGTGGTAAATTCACCTCACGGTGTAGCTGTCTTTCAGCAGAACACCTCTAGTACTGATGCTCAGCTCTTTAATTTGGAGTATTCATCCTCAAGTTAAACATCCTCTTGTTTGGCTATTAGTCATCTTGTGTCTTCCTCATGAGCATCTCCTTGGGGCATTCCCTCACATTGGCCAGAAGGAGACATATCCCCTGTAGTCAAGAAGAATGAAGCATCAATAATATTGACAGTGTCTCACTGCACAATTCCAGGATTGTATTCTATTTAAATGATGACTTGTGCACAGTCAATTTGTTCTCCATCAAGCAGCTACTCTTTGATAATCTTGATATTTTCTTTTCCATCCATCATTTTTAATGCATATTTTATACTATTTATAAAAATTATTATTATTTTAATTTTTGCCTATGTGTTATAATTTTCATAACAATTTATCTTTTAGATAATTTGTATGCTTACAAGAGTTTGCTATGTAAAAAACATAATGGGACACACATTATTTTGTACAATTATTTCTTCACATGTTGAATTGTTGCATTAGGATAAATTCCCAGAAATAGGTCAAAGGGTATGGACATTCTCAAGGCTTTTAATGTTTAGCTAGAAATTGTTTTCCAGGAATGTTGTTCTGATTTACTCTCCCATTAACTCCGTATGAGAGTGGCCTTTTCACTGCAACATAGCCAGTACTGAGAAATCTCATTTACCAAATGGCAAAAAGTCAGAGATTAAGCTTGTAGTTGAGTTGGAGGAAGTAAACTTTTGTACATTTCAGAAGGGACAATTTGTCATTGTCCCTTCTGAAATGACATTAGACATGACATTAATGCATGCAAGGACATTAGAAACATGCACACCATTGAACTAGCAATTTCAATTATATAATTTTTTTGTAAAACATATTTGAGTAAAAGTTAAATGGAGAGCATATGCAAAAGGAGAATTTAAAAATGTTTATAATGGTATTGGAAAAATTGTTTTTAATTTTCTAAGCACATAATTATATCATCTACAAGCTAACTTTTTTCCCCTTTCAAATGTTTGCACATTTTTCTTGTATGATGGTATTGGCTACAGTGCCATCTTTGTGGACACTGGCTGAGGTTGCTGCAGTGGTCAGTGGCATCCATAATACTTGTGTAGTTCCTAGAGGCAACATTATGAGATCTGGAGAAATATGCCAAATGATAAATCAAAACATGTTCAATAATATGGTCTTGTCTTTGTAAAACTCGTGTTTTAAAGGAAGGGCTTTCCAGGTCCTAGGGCTTCTGCCTATAATACCCAACACTTTGGGAGGTGGAGGAGGGAGTATATTATTGGGTTTTATTTTTACCCATCCATTCACTCTGTGTCTTTTGATTGAAGAATTTAATTCATTTACATTCAAGGTAATTATTGATATGTAAGAACTGACTACTGTCAGTTTATAATATCCTCCCTTCCATTTTATGTTTTTGGTGTCTGAATTTAAATCATTTGGCAATGTGTATCCTTTAACAATGTATTTTAGCTATAGTTGTTACTAATAATTTTGTCCTTTAACTGTCATACAAGGGATGAAATTACTTTACACACAACCATTACAGTACTAAAGTATTCTGAATATTGTTCTGTATTACTTGATATGGTTTGGCTATGTTCCCACCCACGTCTCATTTTGAATTGTAATTCTCACATTTCCCACATGTTGTGGGAAGAACCTGATGGGAGGTGATTGAATTAGGGGGGCAGGTCTTTCCTGCACTGTTCTCATGATAGTGAATGAATCTCGCGAGATCTGACGGTTTTAAAAATGGGAGTTTCCCTGCACAAGCTCTCTCTTTGCCTGTCACGATCCATGTAAGATGTGACTTGCTCTTCCTTGCCTTCCGCCACGACTGTGAGGCCTCTCAAGCCATGTGAAATTGTAAGTTCATTAAACCTTTTTCTTTTGTAAATTGCTCAGTCTTGGATATGTCTTTCTCAGCAACGTGAAAATGCACTAATACAGTAAATTGGTACTGGAAGAGTGGGGCGCTGCTGAAAAGATACCCAAAAATGTGGAAGTGACTTTGGAACTGGGTAACAGGCAGAGGTCAGAGCAGTTTGGAGGACTCACAAGAAGATAGGAAAATGTGGGAAAGTTCAGAATTTCCTAGAGACAAGTTAAATGGCTTTGCTCAAAATGTGGATAGTGACATGGACAATAAAATCCAGGCTGAGGTGGTCTCAGATGGAGATGAGAAACTTGTTGGGAACTGGAGGAAAGGTGACTCTTGTTATGTTTTGGTAAAGAGACTGGTAGCATTTTGCTTGTGCTCTAAAGATTTGTGGAACTTTGAACTTGAGAGAAATAATTTTGGGTATCTGGCAGAAGAAATTTCTAAGCAGCAAAGCATTCAAGAGATAACTTGGGTGCTGTTAAAGGCATTCAGTTTTAAAACGGAAACAGAGCATAAAAGTTTGAAAAATTTGCAACTTGGCAATGCTAGAAAAATCCCATTTTCTGAGGAGAAATTCAAGCTGGCTGCAGAAATTTGTATAAATAATGAGGAGCGGAATGTTAATCACCAAGACAATGGGGAAAATGTCTATGCAGCATGTCAGAGACCTTTGCAGCAGCCCCTCTCATTGAGGGGAAGAAAAACTGTTTTCCTGGGCTGGGCCGAGGGTTTCTGTGCTATGTGCAGTCTAGAGACTTGGTGCCCTGTGTCCCAGTCACTCCAGCTGTGACTAAAATGGGCCAAGGTACAGCTTGGGACATAACTTCAGAGGGTCCAAGTCCCAAGCCTTGGCAGCTTCCATGTGATATTAAGCCTGCAGGTGCACAAAAGCCAAGAATTGAGGCTTGGGAACCTCCATCTAAATTTAAGAGGATGTATGGAAATGCCTGTATGTCCAGGCAGAAGTTTGCTGCAGGTGCAGGGCACTCAAGAGAACCTCTGCTAGGGAAGTGCAGAAGGAAAATGTGGGGTCAGAGCCCCCACACAGAGTCCCTACTGGGGCACTGCCTAGTGGAGCTTTGAGAAGAGGGCTGCCATCCTCCAGACCCCAGAATAATAGATCCACCGACAGCTTGCACCATGTAGTTGGGAAAGCCACAGACACTCAACGCCTTCTGTGAAAGTAGCCAGGAGGGAGGCTGTACCCTGCTAACCCACAGGGGTGAAACTGCTCAAGACCATGGGAACCCACCTCTTGCATCAGTGTGATTCAAATGTCAGACATAGAGTCAAAGGAGATAATATTGGTGCTTTAAGATTTGACTGCCCTGCTGGATTTCGGACTTGCATGGGGCCTGTCGCCCCTTCGTTTTGGTCAATTTCTCCTATTTGCAATGGCTGTATTTACCCAAGGCCTGTGCGCCCATTGTATCTAGGAAGTAACTAACTTGCTATTGATTTTACAGGCTTATAGGCAGAAAGGATTTGCCTTCTCTTAGATGAGACATTGGATTGTGTACTTTTGAGTTAATGGGTTAAGACTTTGGGGGACTGTTGGGAGGCATGATTGGTTTTGAAATGTGAGTACATGAGATTAGGAGGGGCCAGGGTGGAATGATATGGTTTGGCTGTGTCCCCACCCAAATCTTATTTTGAATTGTAACTCCCACAATTCCAACATGTCATGGGAGGAACCCAGTGGGAGGTGATTAAATTATGGGGGAGGGTATTTCCTGCACTGTTGTCTTTTTAGTGAATGAATCTCATGAGATCTGATGGTTTTAAAAATCGGAGTTTCCCTGCACAAGCTCTCTCTTTGCCTGCTGCCATCCATAATGTGACTTGCTCCTCCTTGCCTTCCACCATGATTGTGAGGCCTCCCCAGCCATGTGGAACTATAAGCTCATTAAGACTCTTTACTTTGTAAATTGCCCAGTCTCAGGTATTTCTTTATCAGTAGTGTGAAAATGGATTAATACATTACTTATATTATTAGGTTTTGTGTTTTCATAAGTTTTATGTTATTTATTAGTAGCTTTTTCTTTAAGTTGTAAAAAACTTCTTTAGAAATTTCTATGTGGCAAGCCTAGTGATGATAAAATATTTTTTGCCTAGTAAGCATTAGTTTGTCTCAGAAACTTTTTACTACTTTTTCATTTCTGAAAGATAGCTTTGTTTAGTAAGGCATTCTTGATTGGCAGGTTTTCCCTTCAGCATTTTGAATATATCATCTCACTCTCTCCTGGCCTGTAGAGTTTCTTCTGAGAAGTCTGCTGATAGTCATATTGAGACTCCTTTGTATATGATGAATCTCTTATCTTTTGCTTCTCTAAGAATTTTTTTTGTCTTTGAATTTGATAGTTTGATAATTATATGTTCTGGAGAATTTCTCTTTGAGTTGAATTTAATTGGTTTTCTCTGTACTTTCTGTACCTAAATGTTGGCTTCTTTCCTCAAATTAGAGGAATTTTTATCCATTATGCCTTTAAATAACTTTTCTGTTCATTTTTGTTTTTCCTTTTTTAATGCCTACTATGCATGAGTTAGGTCTCTTTATGATGTCCCATAAATTTGTAGGCATTCTGCATTCTTTTTCACCCCTTCTTGTTGTTGTCATTCCTCTGATTAGGTAATTTCAAATGTTTTGTCTTCAAGTTCACTGATTTTTTTTTCTTCAGCTTGATCATGCTAGCTGTTAAAGCTTTCTTTTGCAATATTTAGTTCAGTCATTACATTCTTCACCTCTAGGATTTTTATTTGATGTTTTCTTATTATTTCTACTTCTTTGTCAAACTTCTTATGTGGTTTGGGTATTGTTCTTCAAATCACATTTAATTTTTTATTCGTATATGTATATTTCTGAAGTTCACTGAATTTTTTAAAGAGGATTATTCTGAATTATTTTTCTGTCATTTCGTACATCTACTTTTGTAGAGTTTATGGTTTGGGTTTTGTTAGTTTCTTTTGAAGGTGTCATGATTTCCTCAATCTTTGTAATTCTTAAGTCCTTGCATTGGCATTTATGCATTTGAAGAGACAGCCACATTTTCCTGCTTTTATAGGAGTTCTCTGGTAGGGATAAGCATTTCCTCGTTAGTCTTGCCTATGATTCTGAATGAGCCAGCTGGTGATGACCCTGGGCAAGCAGAGCTTGCTTTCAGGTTCCTTGCATGGTTGGGCTACTACTCTCTTTTTTCTAAATTTGGGTGGGGTAGCTGGCTAGGTTTTGCTGTCCAGCAAGACCCCTGGCTGAGATCTGCTATCAAGCTGAGCTGCTGTATAAGCACTGCTATTGCCTCTGATCTGGCTGGGCCACAGGCTGTAGTTATGGAGAAAAGGTAATGCTATTTGACTTCAGTAGTTGCATAGAGTTGCAGAAGGGGCCCCAAGTTAAGTAGATCAGGATGGATGGAATAACTGCCATTGTCAGAAAAAATGCATGGTTGAGATTTGCCTTCCTCCCTAGGAAGTTTCTGGAAATAGGCTTTGAAGCTGAGGGGAGCCCTGATTAAACTTCCAGGTGTGGCAGATCTAGCATCTGCTTGTTATGGGAACTTGCTACAGATTTTCTCTCACCCTGAGTAGGATCTTGGGGTAAGGTCCAAGACTAGGTCTGGAGGGTAGCTGTCTAGGGATTCAAGCCTGGTAACATTCTCTACCTCTTCTGGGAGTGACCATCTTGGCTTTGTGGGTGAGCTATGCTGTTAGCTGATATCTCTGATGGAACTCTGCTGCTTCCAGGTATATTGAGCTTTTACCAAATTCTGCATGCTATTCTCTGTGGACTCCACCTTCTTGCTTTATTTCCTTCTGACCCCAGGTGGCTTAGCTGTGTAGTTTTCTCCCATGTTCCCCATTCCTTATGAGGTGAGAATGAGGATTGGGCTTCCTAGAGACTGTCTCAGAAAGCTAGGGAACCTGGATGTCCATCAACCTGGTTCTCTTTTCTCAGTATAGAAACTGTGGGCCCTGAGGAATCTTCTCTGTGTGGCATGGTGCTGACTTAGAGGAGGAGGGGAAATACAACCAAAGCCAGACCGTTTCTCCCACCTTTTTAATTTTTTCCACTTTTGTGGAACACACAGGTGACTCAGACTTATTCCCACATGTTAAGGTGTTCATCAAGGTGTTTTCGTGTGTGAATAGTGGCTGGTTGAACTTTCTTCTGGGGTAGGAGTGAAGTCTAGGACCTCCTATTTTACCACCTTGCATTAGCATTTTAAATATTTTAAAAAATATCAGCCAAAGTAATTTATTGTAATCAGCTTTGTTTTTATTCTGAGGAAAATGGATTTCTAACCTCAGCTATAGTCATTTGTTACATGACTATAATAATTTGCTTTATTAAAAGTCATCATAAAATAAAACCTGACAGTTTTTTTCATTTTTGCATAATTTTATATATTTTACCACTGGTAAACATTAATGACATTTAAAAAAAGTTTAAGAGAGTTTTAAATACATTAAATTTGTTACTCTTGGAAGTCCATTTAAACATATAGCAACTCTTTGCTGGTTCTCTTTGCCAGTGTGCCCCTCAGAGTCAAATTCAATTATTTCTAAGTTAATGGACCCCTTCACTACACAAAATGTAGTCTTTTAACCAGCAGCATCATTTCCTGGGAACTTTTGAAAATGTAAATATTCAACCCTACCCAAGACCTGCTGAATAGGAATCAACAGTTTACATTTTCCATAGGATTCCACATGTACATTAAGGCTTGAGAAGCACTGAGCCAGGAGTGATGACAATAGGCACTTTCAATTTTCTTCTACTTTGTTGTTTTTGATTTGATGAACCCTATTTAAATCTGTCCTTGGTGGTCAAAACAACTGGTATAATGCTTTTCTGCCCAACCTGAAAGAAATTTTGTTTTCTTTGACAAGGAGGCAAATGCAGCTGCATGATTTCAAACTAAACAAATTAAGACAAAGTTGAAGTTTTCCTGAAGAATTCAAAGGTGGGAAAAAAAGTCACAAACAGGTAATTGCTCACATATTACCTGTCAGAAGTAGATGCTGTTCAAGTAATAAGATTTCTTCTTTTTATCTACCAGATCATATTAAACAAAAACACAGATTCCTTTATATAAGCACTGACTACATCATAGTATATGGATGACATTTTATACTACCAGAACTTCTTTTGGATAAAAATGGGTTCTTTCAAAACTATACTTTAAAAAATATGAATATATGAACTAGAACAATTCAGAAAAATAACATGATACCTCCTGACTACTTATACTAAACACATCCGGTGGAAAATAACCCTAGTTTAAAAAAGCAGATGGAAAATTTTCTTCTGGAAATTAATGTTAATAAAGAAATCTTTCTGATACTTGCAAGAATTTCACTATGTGCACAGCTGTAAACAGAATAATGTGGAAAAAAAGATATTATTTTCTTTTCCTATGAGCCCAGCAGAAAGAATCACTTCACTAATTTTTTTAATCTATGAGTAGATAAGTAGAAGTCTTTAAAATAAAATCTTCCACTGATTTTTATATTTTTTTCTGAGAGAAATTCTTGTTGGCACTCTAAAAAGCTGGATTTTCTGTAGTTTTGGCAGAATAAGACAGCCACAAATCATTTGACATTCGTCTTTTTATTTCGTTAACATTAGAGAGCCAAATGCCCCTCTTTTTTTGCAACTGGAGTGGCCTTTCAGGTGATAGAATGCAGGGAAAATGAGATTGTGTAACTCCTAGGGCTAGGTCTGAAGAAACTGTGTAGTTCCTGCCTTGCCCACTAAAATCCATGATGTCTAAATGCTTCCCGTTGGGATACTGCTCTCAGGACCAAGCAGCCATGCTGTGAGAAACCCAGGTCATATGGAAGACATTATGTTCAATTACTCTAGTTGACAGCCTCAGCTGAGCGAGCCATTTTGGAAGTTGAGCAGATAACTGGGGTCCCAGCCAATATCCAACTGCAACATTTTGAGAGACAACAAGTGAGAATCCCTAGCTGAGCTTTTTTAAAATTCCTGACCACAAAATTATAAGCAAAATAAGATGGTTGTTTTAAAATGCTAAATTTTGAGGTAATTTCTTTTTTAGCAATAGATAAAACACCAACGAATGCCACAATCTCTGTACGCAGAGACCATTGTTTCCTTCCTGTTGCACTGTATGTTTCATAGTATTGACTATTCAGCAAAAATATTAGCAATAACTTTGTGTGATCATAAATATATTAATAATCTCTGATTGCTAAAATGTCATTTACCTAATTTCATTTTGTTTTTCAAATCTTACTAACCATATTGAGTTGAAAGACAGCAAAAATGATTTGAGAGAGCATTGTTGGTACTGGCAGGATAGGATTTGTAGAGTGAAGGCAACAGCTTTGGGTACCTGAACCCATGAAAAGGCCAGGTACAACTGACTAAAGAGGGTTATCTAATAAGCAAGCAATAACTGATGAATGGGAGAACAAAATCATTGTTGGCTACTTTTATAGAAGTCCCTTCTGAAAATGACATCATGCCACAGCTTCCTTCAAAGCAAAATGTTTTCCCAAAAATTATAACAAAAACTTATTTTTCGTGAAAGCAGGCCAACTGTTTTCAACTATTAACTTGTGCTGATCTCTAACACATGGATAAAGGGATTTCTAATTTGAAATTAAAGTTTGTTGCTAAAGTGGCAGGCTAGTTTCAGGTTACAGCTGGGAATTCTTGACTTAAATCATGACTGAATCAAGAATCAGTAGTAAACACTTCAAACATTTTGTGCCATTTTTTGCTGGAGTCCAAATCTATCCTTCCTACCCCGGCAAGTTGGCTTCATCTATCTACTGCACTATCTAACTATAGGACATACTAGAGGCTTATAATCTAAAATTATTTTTCCTTTTGGTCCTCACCTAAACCATGTTTAGGCACATTTTAATTTTATTTTTTTAACCTTAATCTATCGGTTTCATTTTATTCTAACATAAGTCTCTATTTATGGGAGGTAACCAATTAAAACTACCAAAAGGTGTGCATATATGAATTGATGGCAGAAGAATAGGTGTATGTAATCATAGATATAATGGGAAAAAAACAAAAATGAAAGAACAGTGCAGTCTTTTTAATGAATGTAACCTATGTTTGTTTGTTTTTTTAGGGAAACAGGATTTTTAAAAAATTTTTTATTCCCACAGGTTTTTTGTGAACAGGTGGTAGTTACATGAGTAAGTTCTTTAGTGGTGATTTGTGAGACTTTGTTGTACCCATCACCTAAGCAGTATATACTGAACCCAATTTGCAATCTTTTATCCCTCACTTGACACCCACCTTTTCTCCTGGGCCCTCAAAGTCCATTGTATCATTCCTATGTTTAGGCACATTCTTAAGTAGGGCTTAGGAATTCTGGGTTTATACTGCATGGGGGCAACTAATGAGTGCTCATATGATTTCTGCTGGCTTGTAAAGTGGTAATTTTCTCATGAGAGATGTCCCTATTTCCCATGAAATTTTTGCTTCTGCTTTCCCCAGGAGTGGCTCTGAGAATAATTGGACTGTATCCTGCAGGAGGGGGGTTAAAGGCAGAGGTATTGCCCTGTTGAGAACTGAGCTTGGTAGAAAGCAAATAGACTCCCAGAAGCATAACTCATAGTGGTGTGCCATAGTTACTACTGAGAAATTGTAGCACTTTTGAAGAAAAGAGAAGAAGGATTAGCTCAATTAAGACACCATCTTCATATCTATGAGACAGAACTAGAGAGGCAAAGAGTGAACCTAAAATATAGGTGACAGGTATATTCAACATGTAAAAACACTTTTCATTTAAACTTACCTTAGTCAGGTTCAGATGCTAACTCATTAAATATGACTACCACTAAAACAACAATGAAAAGAAATGTAAGAAGTAACATAATAGAATGATAAAACAATCCAATTATCTAAATATGTTTTGATCCCCTGATATTTATAATATAGATAATAATCATTAAACCTTGAATTTTATGGTGTCTCCGTGTCTCCAACTGAGGCTTCTTTGAAGTAGTGATGTCATATTAAATGCTATAAATGGGCAAAGTAATTGATAACTTACATTCTTCAGAATGAGAATATTTGCCCCATCTTAGATTATTCACAGGCCCACTTGTGCTTTTAGAATTCAATTATATTTTATCTTATCAACTTTTCTAACTATTCCTTGTAAATACTCTCTTTTTTAACCTTAAGAGTAATGATTGTAATTTATTCAGTGTGTACCTGGCTACAAATTATACTACAAGGCTACATAATCAAAATAATATGATACTGGTATAAAAGTAAATGCATAAACCAGTGAAACAGAATAGAGAACCCAGGAATAAAGCCAAATACCTACAACAAACAGATCTTTGAGAAAGCAGACAAAGATGTGCACTGAGGAAAGGATACCCTATTCAATAAATGGTGCTTGGAAAATTGGATAGCCACGTGCAGAAGAGTGAAACTGGATCCCTATCTCTCAACATATTCCAAAAAAAAAAATAACACAAGATGGAAGGAAGACTTAAATGTAAGACCTGAAACCATGAAAATTCTAGAAGAAAACCTAGGAGAAACTTTTCTGGACAGTGGCCTAGGCAAAGAATTTATGGCTAAGCAAATACAACAAAAGCAAATACAACAAAATAAGAATAAATATATGGTACTTAATTAATACTTAATTACTCTTATTAATAGTACTTAATTAAATACTCTCTTTTGTGCTTTTGTTTTGCAGTGCTTACTCATCAAACTTCTCCCTTCCTCAATCCTTCCATGACTAAATCCTTCCTTTAGCATATTCAAAGAATGAATATCCTTACCTGAAACAGAGGAGGACTTAATTTCAATGATCACATCATTCACATTTGTTCACATGGCCACCTCTCATGCTAGTGAAGTTGTTAACCAGTATCTTGATTCACGGGAAGTGTGCTGTGGAAGGTTATTTGAACATCTTCTGCCTCCTGCCATTAGTGGTGGTGGCATCGTGCCCAGGATTGAAGTTGGCTACATACTCAACCACAAAGACTGAGGAGAAAGGGATTATGGGCAGTAATGTTTCCTGGTTTTCCCAAAGTTAAGTGTTGAGGCAGGAGATGCCTAAGAAGCCTGTTATAATTCAGTTCATCTGTAGCTCTGGTTGGTAGAGCTTCCCAAAATGTACCTTGCAAATGACTTAGACTTTATATGAAATGTCTTACTTGGGAACAAGACAAAATAGGATGCAGGGCAAGATTTCAGAAAAGATTAGACTGCGTTCTCAGAGAGACTTCGGGTTAGGTCCTACCTCTGCCATTCACTAGCTTTGAATTTGGGCAAAGAATTTATCTTTTCGGCCCTCTGTTTGCTCATATACCACAATGTTCATCCAACAACTATGCCACACTCTTAACGTTGTGTAGCTATTTTGAAACTGTGTTCAAAGTTTAGGTGTGGCAGAGGTTCTTCTTTGACCCAAAGATCAGACAGACTTGGTTCAAATAGATGATGATAATTGCATGCCTCCTGCTGGAGACTGTTTTGAAGATGGACATGTTACCCATTTCTGGCCAATAAGACATAGAGGAGATCAACCTGGAAGGATTATGAGGAAATCTTCCTTGTTCTTGAAGAGATCCATTGGTAGAAATAGCCTTTTCTGCCAGTGCTCATCACTATAGGAGGATGTGATTTTTAGAACTGTGGCAGCCATCTTGTGATCAGGAAGGGTCAAGCTAGAATAATCAAAGCCTGCATGCCAAGGGAAGGAAGTGATGCCATTACGTTGACCCCTGGCAATGTAACGAGTTGCTTCACTAACAGAGCTTGAGACTTTCTTATGGGAAATATTCAATTCTTCTTATTGGATAAGTCTGTTGAATTAGGTTTCCTGTGCGACTTGACACCAAAGGCCTCTTAATAGATAGACCAATTCTATAAAATTAGAATTCAAATATCTATATCAAGGTTTTTTGAAAAAAGAACATGAGACATATGTATAAATAAAGATTTCATGTAGTGCTTTTCATATTGTACGTGCCTAATAAATATCATCAATATTAGAATTAACAGCATTATAATTATTACTTCCTAATGTTCCAAAGTAAGAAAGTTCAAACTATGAAGGTTAAGTTACTTGCCCACGGTTACACAGTGAGCAAGTAATAAAGCAAGGAAGAGAACGTAAATTTCTAAACTTCCACAAGACAAGATGCTTTTCATCAAATGATGCTTTTCATTCTATGTGAGAGATGTACTTTTATGTGGTTGCTGCCACTTTCCCAAACTCTAAATTGTTTAGAGAGTTTATTTTCTATTTTCTAAGCCTTCACGAGCTCTGTATTTTCTAGATTTCTTTTTTTTTATTTTCTAAAAGGAAAAATATAAAAGAACAAACATTATATAGGAGTACAAAGGGCATATGTAATTGCTCCTTCTTTGTAAGAAATTTATTCTACTTTTCAGATTCTTGCATTTATCTTCATATTTTCTCCCAAAGAAGTCAAAAACAAAACAAAACCCCAAAAACTTCATTTTAAGTTCTGTAAAATTGAAAGCAAAAAAGAATCCCATTTATTATTTTTTATATAATAAATACTTCATCTTATCTCCTTGATTGTCGGCTCACTTTTCTTTTTCACTTCATTATATTTTCTTACAAAGAGAGAAGAACCAGAAAATATGAAGCTATATCCCAAGGATGGATATAGCTTGGAATATGGGGAGGGGTAAATCAAAGAATATTAAAGAGGAAACTACCCCATATTATTACCCCATTTGCTTCCATTTCCTAATTTCTCCACAAATTGAAGCAGCAGATAATATTTATTGCTCCTGGTGATGTCATAGTTTTCTGGAAAAATTTATTTTACAAGAGTTTTGTTTCTAATGAATTGAACAGCTTTGATTTGTGTGTTTTGTCCTGACCTTCTGGTTTCAGGACAAGGCTGATTTTTAAGTCTCACAGTATTTCCTAGCAGATTTGCACTCAGCAAAGAATTGAAGCTTTCTTTGTCAACTTTGAAGCTTTATGTGTCATTGTGCAGTGAAAATAATGAAATACAGCATTATTCTTTTGTCGAGAATTAGACGAGCTGGAAATATATTATTTCTCTTAGGTTATCAAGAGCTTATATAGTTACTCAAGTAATTTAATGTGCACTCATTCCAGTTCCCTGCACTTTCAGATTCAGGTTGGTGGAACCAACACATAAGTTGATTTACCATTGCCCCATGGCAAGAAAACCATGGGAGGAATAAAAATTTCCAACAGAGCAGATCACACCCATTAATATTTGCAGTGGTTTTGGTGATTGATGCTTCCACATCCACTCCATTCCAGATGTCTAAAGGAATAACAGTAATGCCACTTCTCTAACTAGTAATTGGTCTAGGCATCGATATAGGTATATCCCTAGATCTATATTAATATATATGAATATAATCTCTATATATGGATATAAATCTATATGGATATGAATCATATATATGGATATGAATCATATATATTGATACAAATATAGATATAGAGATATATATGGATTCTATATACGTGTATGAATATAGATATATCTCTACATTTATATCCGTAGTCATATCCATTTATCTTAGATTAGAATTGGTTTGGATATGAACATAGATATAGAGACCTATCTATATTCTAGATATAGAGATATATCTATATTCATATCCTTGTATATCTCTGTATCAATATTCATGCCTAGACCAATTATATCTATCTATCTATATCTATGCCTAGACCATTCATACACACACACACACACACACACACACACACGAATTTCTAGCAAATGAGGCAAGAGGGAAAGTCAGTTGGTGATGGACAAGAGAGGATTCTGGGATGAATGAGACCTAGAGAGAGTATCTCAGGCTGGATTCCCTAAAGAAAAGCCTGAGATGTGGATTCTTGTGCAAGATATTTGCTGAGGGTGTATTCCCTGGAGACAAACAGTAAGGGAAGCAGAATAGAGTGCAGGAAGAAGGCTAAGCAAGAGTATGTTCTCAGGTGGAGAACGGCTTCAGCCTGGTCCTACAGGAAGCTCTGGGACAAACACTTCACATGGAGTTGGTCCCATGTTGAGGCAAAGAATTGATCTTTTGTAACCCCGTGTTGGTCAATCACTAGTCATTGGTTGGCTCCCTTTTTCCCCAACCCTGATAAGAAAGGACATTGCCTCTCAGGCAAGGTGGGTCCTGTTTTGCCAAATGCAATTCTCACAACTGCTTGGGGACAAGTGTGCTGGCCCAGTAAAGGGAATCTGGGCAAGGCACCAATAGCATCCCTTACTGATGAGATGTCTGAAGCTACCAGGTGTCTGAACACAGTGCCCACACAGAGAAGAGGGCAGGTCAACCTAATCAGAGAGAAATAGAACCATAACCCTGACACACTCAGCATACTCTAGATTTCTTATATGAGATAAATTGCAGAAGTTACTCCGACCCAAGAATTCTGTGATTGCCACCAAAATGCTCTGACATAATACTTACAGAGGCGATATTTCACATATCACTATTGTAAGAGACACACTGAAAAACAGAACATTCAAACAGCACAGATAGATGATAAAATCAAAATATGTCTTCTTCCTGTCTTCCACACCTATCTCCTCATATAGCTTAACTATTTTCTTTTGATGATTTCCTTCATAATACTAAATGATATGCTTATATTTATATTTTTATCAACTCTAAGTAATATATATTGACTTTTTGCCCTAAAACTTGAGAAATTTAGCTCATTTATATTACCTCTGCTTCCCTGCTTTTCTGCTAATGTTTACTAGCTATATATTGGTTAATGTTTTTATTTTGTCATGTTAGGGTTTCAGAAATGCATTCGTATCTTTTTTATGGATTCACCACCTTTGCATGATTTCTGACTCCCTAGATATAAGGTGAGAGAACATGCACCTCTGCACCTCCTTCCTGACCTCTCTCCTTGCCGATAGCTCAGAATTTTTCTCAGCTCTACTATCTTCATGTTGTTAAGGTTTATCACAGTAATGTCTCCCAATGCTTTATTTCACCATTAGCCTTAGAACAGCCCTTATTTAAGTTCACTACTCCAGGTCATCCTAAGGTGTAGGCTCCCAAACCCAGTGTATCATAGCAGTGGTGGCTCCTGCCTATAATCCCAGCACTTTGCGAGGTTGGGGCAGGTGAATTGCTTGAGCTCAGGAGTTCGAGCCCAGCCTGGGCAATGTGGTGAAACCTTGTCTCGACCCAAAATACAAAAATTAGGTGGGCATGGTGGGGTGCATCTGCAGTCCCAGTAACTCTGGCGGCAGAGGCGGGAGGATCACTGGAGCCCGGGGAGGCATGGCTGCAGTGAGCTGTGATCATGCCACTGCCCTCCAGCCTGGGTGACAGAGTGAGACCCTGTCTCAAAAAAAAAAGAATAAATAAAAATAATAAATAAAACATAATTTAAAAGGAAAAGGAAAAAGAGAAAGAATAGAAAAATACCCAAAACCGTTACAGAGCAAGAATCTTCCATGGGCACACCAAGCTTTCTCTCCCTTTCCTCATCACATCTAGCACTTCCTTTCCTGGGTACAAAGTCCAATAAATAAACTTTGCACATGCATGTCAATATCGCTATTCCTTGGGGTGGAAGGAACAGGTGAAAGGCAGAAAGGAGCATAAGTTTTACCCGGAGAGATCAACATCTCCTTGTTTTGGTAATTTCAGGAGTTCCTAGCACTTTTTATTTTAACTCTGTTAGCAATTTTAATCACAAAATTAAAAATGTGTTTGTTGTAAAATTACTCATTTACAAACTATTTATTGTTTGTGTCCTCCATTACACTGTTGGCAACTCAAGGGCTGAAATATTATATCCTTAGAACAGTCTTCCATAATAACATGGTAGATATACATACAATAATTAGAAATGTACAGTGTAGTAGAAAGAACACTAACAAATCTGAGGGTCAATAGTTCCCAGTTCTGCTCCTAAAGTGCCTATTCATTAATTTATTCATTAAATGCATTTTGCATTTCTCCTCTGTGCCAGGGAATTTGCGGGGTACTGAAGAATAGCTTATGTACCCCAAATATACAATCAAAGTTTCACATGACAAGTATAAGTACATTGGAGAAACCAATGTATATTACTTTGGAAGGTACCAGTAGTTTGGCTTATCGAAGCATAAAGCATGAGGCAATAGCTAAAGGGAGATGACCTTGGAGAGACAGGGAGGGTCCAAGATCATGGAAGGCCTAGAGTGCCAAACCAAAGAGCCTGAGTGTTACCCTGTAGTTGTATGGGAGTCATTAAAGGTTTTAAACAGGTCAGACATAGCTATTAAATACAGTCCTGTATTGCAGATAGGAGAATGGCTTTAAGGGGAGGTGATCAGTGTCAGGCAGACTGGAAACATTTCATTGTCCAGTTTCTCCTAGAGGAGAAACTCATCTAGGATGTAGCAGGAGGAATAAAGAGAAGGAGAGAGATTTGAGGAACTGCTAGGAAGTGAAATCAGCAAAATATGAGATGGATTAATATAAGGGTAAGTGAAGAATAGGAAAGTAAGAGTAAAAGAGTGAAAAAGTAACATCCCAAGGCTTCTAGCACAGTGACTACTGTGGCCACTGACCAATAATATGTGGAGGTGATAAACAGAAGAAGACAAGAGGATTAGAGTCAGGGGAAACAAAATGTGATGACAGAGAGAAGAGTGAAAGAGAAAGTAAGCGATTGAAAGATGGTACGCTGCCAGCTTTGATGATGGAGGAAAGGGAAACAGCCAAGGAATGCATGGGGTCCCAAGAAGCTGAATAAGGCGAGGAAACAAGTTCTCCCCTCAGAGGCTCCAGAAGGAGTCAGCCATGCTAACACCTTACCTTTAGCTCAGCGAGACTGATTTTAGACTTGTGACCTCTAGAACTGTATGATAATAAATCTGTGTTGACTTAAGCCACAAAATTTGTGGTAATTCGTTACAGCAGCAATGCAAACTGAAACTTCCAAAAGTATGTATTGAATACCTCCTATGTGCCAGTGTGTATCTTTTAGAAACCATCATACTCATAGGAGAGAAAGAAACAGAAAGAAATTATTATAAATATACTGTGAGAGGGGCTGAAATAAACAGAAGTTTGTACAGTGAACTATGGGGTCAGAAAAGGCAAACAAGTCAATTCTCCCAAGGATAAGGGGCAGGAAGGGCTTCATCGTGGTGGTGAATCTCAGCTGAGTCTCAAAGGATAAATGTAAAAATTACTAGATGATTTCTGAGACTCCTTAAAAAAGCAGCACTCTGAGATCAGTGGACTCTTTTTAAGTGGAGTAATTAACTTGCGAGACATCTTGGGAAACAGGCAGCCATTCCGGGTTGAAGTAATGAATTTCCTCAATTACTTTTCTGAGCTCTTATTAGCATGACGCTCATTTCTCTCCTCCAGATGATCCCTCTGGGTGATGATATTTGATATACCCTGTCATTCTGAACAACCCAAATAATTATAATTTCATTTTTAGTTCTTTGTTTCTCATTATTTATAAATGCATTAGTTTTCTGCCAAAAACTGGGTGGCTCAAAACAACAGAATGTATTGTCTTAGAGTTTTAGAGGCCAGAAGTCTGTAATTAAGGTGTTGTCAGGGGCATGCTCTCTCTGACAACTCTAGAGGAGAATCCTTCCTTGCCTCTTCTAGCTTCTGCGGCTTGCTGGCGATGCTTGGTGTTCCTTGGCTTGTAGATGTGTGACTGAAATCACATGGCTGTCTTCTGCCTGTGTGTCTTCATCTCATCTCTGTGTGTGTCTGTGTCCGTGTGCAAATGTCCACTTTTCATAATGACACCAGTCATTGTGTATTAGGGCTCACCCTAATGACCTCATTGTAACTCAGTTACATCTGTAAATATTCTATTTCCATATAAAGTTAAATTCTGAGGTAAGGTGGATTAGGACCATAATGTATCTTTTTTGGAAGACACAATTCAACACATAAGAATTGATTACCTCAGTTTATTTATACTTATGAATGGATTAGAAAGAGCAAGAATATTAAAAAGCTACTTTGTTCTTTCCTAGGCAAAAAGAAAATATAGAGTGGAAATTTGACAGTAAACAGGTTAAGATTAAGAATAAGAAGACAATAAATAGGATAAGATTAAGAATAAGAAGATAATGAAAAAATATGCAAGTAGTAACAAAATAACTACTCTGTTTTAAAACCCATAAGAAATTTTCTATTTAAATGTTTTAAAGATTTTTTAGGCTCTTTTAGAAAATAGTTTATGATATCACCTGAGATTTTTATAAATGTAAGTTATTTCAGAAAGCAATTTGAATCTGGAATAATATAAATGCATATAGAATTGTTTTCACATAAGGAAGTTAAAAAATTGATCATGAGGTGCAGAAGTTGTAGCAAAAAAGAGGAAGAGGAGACAGTCAGTGACATCAAGATATTCAGTTGCCTTTCTTCTCTTAAGTCCTACTACATGGAAGGGGGGATCAATAATTCAGAAAAGCAGGAAGTTAAAACTTTTGGAAATTTTATTCTTTCGGCAGGAAGTTATGAAAAAGGCTGCCAATATGACACCCTGTAATAAATTATTCATAATCACAGCTGCTAGGAGCTCCCAGGGAACTGCCAAGCTGAGCTGCTTAAGCATTATACCACACTGACCACCCTGAAGTACCAGATCATAGCCAAGAAAGGAAAGATGGTAACTCTATGTACATAAAATAGGGTGAGTTACAGGCATATGCTGATTGAGTACGTTTCAGGAATTAAGAATTAATGAGAAAGACACATTTTAATTTTCTTCCCCTAATCTGCTTTCTAGGGCCATGCATTTTCACTATTCAATGTGTATGCCTTTGTTTTGTTTTAAAATAATGAATAGAATTATAGAAATATGGAGTCAACTTAAAAAAAACATGTCAGACTATTTAAAAGCTGGTATCACCAGTGAAACAATTTTTTTCTTCTATTTTTAGTAGACCCTAATTGTCAGTGAAGTAGCAGATGGTCTCTGGAATACTAATTAGTTTCCTATGGCTCCTGACATTCCTTGGCTTGTGGCAACATCACTGCAATCTCTGCTTCTATCTTCACATCTCTTCTTTGCCTTTACTCAGTCTCCCTCTGCCTTCCTCTTAAAATGATACATGTGACTGCATTTAGGTCCCATATGAATAATCTGGGATGATTTCCTCATCTCAAAATCCTTAGCTTAATCACACCTGCAAAGACTCTGTTTCCAAATAAGGTAATATGTACAGGTTCCAAAGACAAGGACCTGATGTCTTTAGGAAACATAATGCAGCCTGGTATAAACATAGAGTTTGCAAAACTAAAACTTTGACATAATGATAATAAACATGCAGTACTGAGTGGTGGTTAATAAGGTCGGCTCTAGAGTCAACCAACCTGGGTTCAAGTCCCTGCTGTGCCATGTATTACTTGTGCAACTTCGAGCAGGTGAGTCAACATTTCTGTACCTCACTGTCCTAATCTGTAAAATGGGGCCAATATTCTCACCTCTATTAAAAGCATGTGAGGAGGAGTAAATGAGACGATTCGCTTAAAGCTTTTAGCATGTGATCTTCACATGGCAAGGTTTCAGTATTGCCTATTGATAAAACTAGTGAGAACAGTGGCAGAAGAGCAGAACTTTGTGAAATTTCCAATATGATTCTCAATTATTCTCTCTTACAGTTAAAAATTTCCTCTTGGATCACAGAAAATGTCTGAGACCAGCTGAGTAGTTTTATTTGACGAAAAAGACATCAAAATAGCCTTTTTAAAATAAAAGAATTAATACACTCGGAGCAAGAGGGGCTACAGGCAGAAATATTAAATAGAAACAAATGGGGATTTCAGTCTAAATAGTTTCCCTTGTGGCAATACAAATACAGAATTGATTTCCAAGAAAAACACAAAAGCAAATAGCAGAAATGCTTTTAAACTGGTAGACATTAATTGCTTAATGGATGACTAAAGGAGAAGCCATAATTTCAGATTAAAATAGACTGTAAGTGGGTGGATTATTAGTCTAAGCAGCCCTTTTTCGGTGTCCAGAGGTATGTTTTTAAAAATTAGAAAAAAATACTATCCTGGAAGCAAAGGGTACTCTAGAATTCAGTCACTTCTTAAAAGAAACAATTTATGAATCCACTTGGAATGGAGGACATTCTCACCAGCAGGCAGAGTGTGTGGTCTTTTCATTTAGGTGAAAATGGTTGCCTGTACATTCCTTTATTTTAAATTTGGAGTTGAAGAAAAATTGAGAGAAAGACATCTAGGGGTTCAAATCTACTTCACATCAACCATAAATCTGATTTTGGAGAACTAGTCTCTAGGTGATGAGTAGGTATGAGTATATGGGAAGTCAATTCTAGAGGAAGGATTCTCTGCAACCACGAAATAGATACTGAGAATGATTGAATCGGCTAAATATCTCTCCTTATCAATTTTACATGCAAAAGGCTTGCATTCAAAATAAAGTTCAGTTTTTGCCTCCCTGAAATTATATATGAATAACAATTTTTTATTGGAGAACAGCATCGACATGTGAAGCTTTATTTACTCTTTGCTGATACAGGAAGGAGTATTATTATCCCTTTCCAGAATTATCTTTAGCAGCTTCTATCAATGTCCTTGTCATTTTGAGTCTACTGAAATGATTTCTCTGACATCAAATTCTAAGGGGATTCTTCTTTATTGCTTTCCTGTAATAGGATTGTTAAAAAGCCTCCTGTAGTAACCATCAGCACACCTTTTTATTATAAATCAACATTATTGTTCATCCTAACAGGGGAGGTCAGGTTGTGAAAAAGCCTTGTAATAACTTTCCATATTGGCAGAGTCTGATTCAGTAGGTTTGGCATAAGGCTTAGGAATTTGGTTTTCTTAAAATCTCTCCAGTAGCTTCATATATACAGTGTTTTCTGGTAGTTTAAGTACATTAATGTACAAGTTAATAGGAGATCCTTCTCTCTGGAAAAGTGATATGTACGACTCCTTAAGGAGACACTCTAATTCTGCCCCTTGTGACCTGTAGTGCCCTGGTGTGTCAATATTTATACCTATGTGCATGTGTGTGTGTGCATGCATGTGTGTGTTTTAGAGTGCATGAAATAATGCCTATTTACTTCCAAACATTTGGAAAAATCTTGATTTAGACTGTAAGTGGAAATAAGAAAGTGAAAAGTCCCCTAATAATAAAAAACTTTAAAATTATTTGAGAATTGATTATAATTTCAATAACAAAGATTATTATAACAACAGAGTGATCGTCTAGAATATCATAGCTATCAATGTTCTTAACCTTTTTTACTTCCTTCTAATTATGGGATTTTATGAATTCCATGTATCTTTGAGGATGTTTTAAAATTTTTTTGAGCAAAATTGCCAATAACTACCAACAACAATAACAATAATCACAATAGCTGACACCCAATAAGTTTCAGGGACTATAGCAAGCATTTTACATATAGTTTATGTAAATTTACAACTACCTTATCAGAGCAAAATTACTATTATTTCTGTTTTATTGAGGAGGAGATTAAGGTGTTAAGTAACGAAGAAGTTAAATCATACAACCGAAAACTGGTTAGGTTAGGATGATCCCATGAAATCAAATTTTAAAGCTTAACACCTTCATTAAATAAATAAAACTATTAATATTTAAATAAGTGGCATTTTAGAGCACAGGCTTATTTGAAACTTTGCAAATTTTTGCCTCAGAACACGATGCCCCGAGACCAGATTGTTATTTCTTCATTCATCAATTTTTTTATACTGTGTCTACTTCCCAAAGGAATTCAAGTTGGCTTACAACAGCAGACTTGTATCCTAGAGATAAACAATCTAAGAACCGGAAGTTTGATCAGCAGCAGGGAGTATCAATAGCTGCCAGTAGAAGACCTAGCTGAAATGAAGCCACTGTGATCCAAAGCAAAGTTATGACAACTCGGGCAGGAAAGAAAACAGCATGAGTGTGGAGATTAACATTTGTGTTCTGAGTGTGGTGGAAAGAGTTCTTGAGATACTAATCTTACAGATTTTGTTTTCTTGCTGCTCTTTCCAATCTTTTCTTTCTTCATCAGTCTGGGGTACCCCTATGGCCTCCAGGAGAACTAGGGTTGTTGTAGCAGAAATGTAAGGAGAAAAACAATTATTTTCGGTAGTCATTTAGTCATTTTAAGTCCCACACTAGGCTTCTAAGAATCAAAAGGAAAGTCTTGCTGGAGAATTTTTGACATGGAAGTTATTAGAGATGCAAGGGCATTGGGCCCCATCTCTGTGACCCCATAAGGCTCCTTGTCTAGGGGCGGGTGAATATCATCAACATGGAAGAGGTCACTAGTCTAAGAGAGAAGGTCCTGCCCCAGAGGATCCTGGTGGAAGCACGGCGAGGGTGACTTCTCCATCCTCTTAGACAAAGGAGCCATGACCTCATTCTTCAAAACTCTTTAAGTGAAGGCCTTTTATCTACAGCTGCCGGCATGTCTTCTGTGGCCCACTCAGCAAGAAGGACCCCTGCTCATGCTGCTGGAAACTGCCCCATGAGAACAATATCCTTGTCATCAGCCAGGACATGGGGCAAGGTCCTCAATCCTTAGAGTGGGAAGGAGTGGTGTGGAACAAAAAGCCTCAGCACAAGAGCTAAGGGAAACCAAGCCCACACTAGCACTGACATGGGAGAAATTTAGTGCTTCGAGCTGATACACACTTAATGCACAGAGTAATACTGGAAAGACATTGAATATTGGTATAAAAACAAAGCATCCATTAATATTGCATTTTTCACTTAAAATCACTTTCACATGGGGCAAGTAGACGTTTTTTAAAAAGATGTAGAAACACTTTTTTAACATGAAAAAATTGTATTACCTATTTATTGACCCTCTTCTCACAATAGGATATAAACTCCATGAGAGTGGATATCTTATTAACTGAGTGTCTTATTCACTACCATGCTGAATGTAATGATAGAATTATGTCTGGCACTTAATAATTATTTCCTGTGGACAGACTCTGTGACTAATCCTGCTATTAAATGAATGAATTAATGTGGGTTTGAAATGATGACCTTAGGGTGGAAAAGAGTAATCCCTTGAATGTCAACTCCGGTCAACTGGTTTTGTTTCCAGGGAATACAAAACAGAGGACTTTAACCATGGATTTTAACAGTTATCTAACTGAACTTTCAAAAAATTTGAATGTGGCACCTGGCATAGCTGGATTCTGATAACACAGTTATCATAACGGACACATTAGCTGGCATTGACCAGAAAATGGACCTCAGGTAACTGAAAGACTCAGTGACCTGAATTATTTAGCACTGTCCGTCTAAATGCCAGGGAATGCCTGCCTACCTCAAAATCATGGTTTCAGTTTTACCTACTGGATGTTGTGCTGCTCTTTCTGACAGTAATTTGTGGCTAAAGTTCAACTGTTTCTGCAAATTATGAAAAATAAAGAAGGGTACTTGTATTAGTCTGTTCTCACATTGTTTTTAAAGAGCATATATAAATATACGTGACACTGTATATTTATAAAGAAAAGAGGTTTAATTGACTCACAGTTCTGCAGGCTGTAGAGGACGCATGGCTGGGAGGCCTGAGGAAACTTAAAATCATGGTGGAAGGGGAAGCAGATATGTCTTATATGGTTGGAGAAAGAGGAAGAGAGAGTGAAGGAGGAGGTGCTACACACTTTTAAACAACCAGGTCTCGTGAGAACCCACTCACTATCACAAGAACAGTAAGGGGGAAATCTGCCCCCATGATTCAATCACCTCCCACTAGGCCCCTCCTCCAACACTGGGGATTACAATTCCACATGAGATTTGGGCAGGGACACAAATCCACACCATCACTATTCATCTTCCTATTTGCTGCAGAAGCAGAGGATGTACATGTTGTTTGTTCAAAAGTGATACACATTTAAGGTAAAAAAATTAAACATGCATAAATCTCAAAAGAAAAAAATTACCCAGAGAAAAACAGTACTGATAATATAGTGTAAAACTTTCTAGAATACTTTCATGCACAGAGATGCATCATTTTCACAAAAAAATAGTTATTTTATTCATACTGTTTTATAACTTGCTTTCCTCCTTAAAATATATTGTGTACATTTCCCCATACATACTCTTCTCCAGCCATACTGTTATTCTTCAGGTATGCTCTTTTAAGAGCTATGCCATTTTTCATCACAATGATGCACATAATAATGGGGTTAATTCTTTTTCTATTGGTGGATTTATAGGTATTTTCATTTTTAAATATAATATATAGATCTTGAATGTGCATTCTTTTTTTTTTTTTTTTTTTTTTTTGAGACAGAGTCTAGCTCTGTTACCCAGGCTGGAGTACAATAGCGTGATCTTGGCTCACTGAAACCTCTGCCTCCCGGGTTCAAGCAATTCTCCTCCCTCAGCCTCCCAAGTAGCTGGGGCTACAGGCATGCACCACCACACCAAGCTAATTTTTGTATTTTTAGTAGAGACTGGGTTTCGCCCTGTTGGTCAGGCTGGTCTTGAACTCCTGACCTCAGGTGGTCCACCCGCCTCAGCCTCCCAAAGTGCTGGGATTACAGGTATGAGTCACAGCACCCAGCCGAATGTACATTCTTTTAGTGATGTTTGTACAAATATATACTTGTATAGTTTGGATATGTTACTTATGGAACAATTGCTGTCTTCTTCATTAATACTTTTGCAATTTTGATTGAGCTGTGCATCCACATTAAAATAATTCATTTTTTAAAATTAGCTTTCGTGTACTATGCCCTTACTTCAAAAACATTATTTCTTCGCTCATAAGATTAATTTCCTTTTATTGCTATATCATTGGATGTGTTTCTTCAAGTTGCTGAAGAATGATAAATAAATGGGTGATGTACTTTATGAGTCCTTCCAAATATAAGCGTGAATTTTTATTGCCTTTATACATGATAATCAATTTGGCCTGAGACAATGTTTGGTTATATCCTCCCCACCCTCAAACTATGTAAATATTGCCCTAGATTTTCTTGCAAATGTTTCTGAGAAGAAAAGTCTTGGCCCAATCTGAATTTTGGTTATTTATTGGTTATAGATATAGATGTAGGTATATAGACATAGACACAGACTGGTATATCTAGATATAGATATAAACATAGATATAAAGATATGTTTTTATCTAGAGGTCTTACAGATGTTAAAAAATTCTTGTAAATAAAAATACCGTCAGAGGTACTTAGGTGTAGATTTCCTTTGATTAAGTTTGCCTAGAAGATAGTTGACTCTTAAAACTGCATATCTGGATATTTTTTAGTTCTGAAAAGTTTCTTAACATTGTTTCATATTTTTGTCCTCCCTCATAAATAATAATTGTATTTTTGTTGTATTTTCCCTCTGTCTAGTTCATATCTATCATTTATCCAGCCTTTGAATTTCAAGAAAGTCACTCAAATTAGATCTCAACACCCTGTTTTAGCTTTTTCATGGCGTCATTTTGGTCTCTATTTCCTGCAATATGAGTTTTAATTTGTTGTAATACTTTAGTTTCTTGAAGATATTTTACTATATTATTCTTTTTTTTAATATTGAACTGTTCCTTCTTATCTCAGTCCATTCTCTTCTTATATCTTTTTATTTCTGTTTCAAAGAAGCCACATCTAATTTAATTTGATAAAAGTGCCAACATCTTCTTAAAATGTTCTTCTAAGATAATTAGATCACGATTTTCCACCAATGTGCTTCTCTTCTGAGTCTTCAGAATATGATTTCTTTTCCTTTTTCTCCCCAATTTGACCAGGGATGTAGACTTTTCTTTATTTTCTTTTTACCTTTGTACTACTCAAATTCCACTCTCAGATTTGTACCTAGAGAGTAAGATAAAGACAAGCCCCAGTCCAATTGCTATGGTTTGGATGTGAGTCCCCACTCAAATCTCATGTTGAATTGTAATACCCAATGTTGGAGGCAGGGCCAGGTGGGAGGTGATTGAATCATGGGGGCAGGTTTCTCACAAATGGTTTAGTACCATACCCTTGATACTGTCCTTGTCATAGTGAGTGAGTTCTCATGCAATCTGGTCATTTAAAAGTCTGTGGCGTCTCCCCCATCTCTCTTTGGCCCCTGCTTTCCACCATGTGATATGCCTTCTCCCCTTCGCCTTGTGCCCTAATTGTAAGTTTCCTGAGGTCTTCCCAGAAGCCAAGCAGATGCCAGCATCATGCTTCCTGTGAAGTGTGCAGTAACATGAGCCAATTAAACCTCTTTTCTTTATAAATTACCAACTCTCAGGTATTTCTTTAGAGCAATATAAGAACAAACTAATACATCAACTATCAATTTTTGGTAGACCTTTTTTTTTTTTTCAGTTTTGCCCTGTTCTTCTCATCCCATAAATGACTGTTTGATAGTCTGAAAAATTGGAATACATGAGACATTATGTAGAGTTACTGGGAATTCTCCTGTCTTTACCCTAATGTACAAGCATTTGCACATGGAGACTATAATACATTTGGAGTTGCTGCATTTAAATGGGCCTAGAATAAAGGAGGGGCAGAAACAAGGCACACTTCTCTGTCTCTTAAAAAGCAAAGCCTAGGCTGGGCATGGTGGCTCACACCTGTAATCCCAGCACTTTGGGAGGCCAAGGTGGGCGGATCACTTGAGGTCAGGGGTTCGAGACCAGCCTGGTCAACATGGCAAAACCTCATCTCTACTAAAAAGAAAAAAATACAAAAATTAGCTTGGCGTGGTGATGCGTGCCTGTAGTGCCAGCTATATGGGAGGCTGAGGCAAGAGAATCGCTTGAACCCAGGAGGCAGAGGTTAAAATGAGCCAAGATCGTGCCACTGCATTCCAGCCTGGGCAACAAAGAGCGAAACTCCGTCTCGAACAACAACCAAACAAACAAACAAAGAATAACCAAGACCTATGTGAAAGAGAGACCAACCCCGCCCTAGTCACCTGGTTAAAGCATTCATTCCCTGGTGACCTGAGTCAAAGGGCACACAATGGGACAGGTTAAAAATGTCCTGGTTTTGTTTCAGGTAGTCTATATTTCAAGAGGAAAAGCTGGGCATGCCATGAAGTAAAGCCTATATAGGTTTTCTCAACCCAAATCCATCTTATTATTATATGTAAGTTCTGACAATTTCTGTTTTCAGGGTGTGCACTGAACAATATTCAACAGATATTTATCAAGTCGTTGCAATAGGCTGGTGTTGTACTATTGGATGACTTCACAGTGGTGATTAAAAGAGAAATGGCTCTTGCCTTCACATAGCTTTAAGTCTCAGGTGTTCATCAGTCTTAGCTTCTATCACTATTTCTTTCTTTTGCGATGAGGTCTCACTTCATCACCCAGGCTGGAGTGCAGTGGCATGATCACTGCTCACTGCAGCCTTGACCTCCCAGGCTCAAGTGATCCTCCTGCCTCAGGCCTCCAAGTAACTGGGACTACAGGTGTGTGCCACCATGCCCAACTAATTCCCCCCGGCTTGTTTTTTTCAGAGATGGGATCTCGCCACATTGCCCAAGCTGATCTCAAACTCCTGAACTCAAGGGATCCGCCTGCCTCAGCCTCCCAAAGTGCTGGGATTACTAGCATAAGCCACCGCACCAGGACTTTTTTTTCTTTTCTGTGACCCCTTGAGTCCTGGAGTGAGAAATTGTGAGATGCTGCAGGACTAGAGATAGAAGAGGGAGGGAAGTGATACTTCTTAAAGTCTCATTTGAACTTTAACTTTTTATACAATCTGCAAATCTGCAGTCTTAAACCCTTAGTTTTGCCAGTGCAAAATGTGGGTTCCAATGCAATAATATACAGAGATAATTACATACAATTAAGTGATATGTTCACCAAAAAACTCTATTGGTTTTCTATTGTTGCCATAACAAATTACCACAAACCAAGTAGTTTACAAGAATACAAACTTGTTCTTATACAGTTCTAGAGATAAAAGTCCAACATCAGTTTCACCAAGATGAAATCACGATGTTAGCAGAGTTGCATTCCGTGTGCAGGTTCCAGAGGAAAATCCATTTCCTTGCTTTTTCCAGCTTCTGGAGGCCTCCTGCATTCCTTGATGCATAACGTTTTCTTCCTCTTTAAAGCACATTACTTCAAGTTCTCCTTTCATTGTCACATCTTGTTTTCTGATGCTGACTCTCGTGCTTCAATTTTATAATGACCATTGTGATTACATTGCCCACTGGACAAGCCAGGATAGTCTTCCCGTGTTGAGATCCTTAACTAAATTACGTCTGCCAAGTCCCTTTCACCATGCAAAGTATCATATTCACAGGTTCCATGGATTAGGCTGTGGACATCTGGGGCGGGCTGGGCAATTTTCTGCTCCTCAGCCCTTTGCCTTACTTTTGTAGGTAGATCATAAATAGAATTATTATTAAATACCATAGTCTCCTATTACCCATGGTTTCCTTTTCCGCAGTTTTAGCTACCTGCAGTCAACTATGGTCCAAAAATATTAAATGGAAAATTCCACAAATAAACAATTTTAAAGTTTTAAATTTTGCACTCTTCTGAGCATCATGATAAAATCTTGCACTGTCCTGCTCCATTATGTGTATGACATGAATCATTCCGTTGTTCAGCATCTCTATGCCGTAGATGCTACCGGCCTATTAGTTACTTAGTAGCCATCTCAGTTATCAGGCACACTATCTCAGTATTGCAGAGTCTGTGTTCAAGTTAATTCTTTAGTTAACAATGGCTCCAAAATACAAGAGTAGTAATGCTGGAAATTTGAATATGCTAAAGAGAAGCCATAAAGAGCTTCCTTTAACTGAAAAGGTGACCTTGGTGTTCTTTGGCTAGAGTTTGTTACTTTGCATAGTTTTAGACATCCACCGGATTCTTGGAACATATTCCCCCATGGATAAGGGGAGACTACCGTATGCCTTCTCCCAATATTTCAATGTTGCTGGTACACATGTATTAGCTATCTATCACTGCATAGCAAATTATCCCAAATTTAGTAGTTTACAACACAAATATTGATCATCTCACAGTTTCTATGAGTTGAAAACATGGGTACAGATTAACAATGTGCCTCTGGCTCAAAGTACCTCATGAGGTAGCGTGTCCGGAATCATTGGGTTCTTGGTCTCACTGACTTCAAGATTGAAGCTGCGGACCCTCACTGTTCGCTTTGAGTGTTACAGCTCTTAAGTTGGCACGTCTGGAGTTTCTTCCTTCTGACGTTCGGATGTGTTCGGAGTTTCTTCCTTCTGGTGGGTTCTGTGGTCTCGCTGGCTTTAGGAGTGAAGCTGCAGACCTTCGCGGTGAGTGTTACAGTTCTTAAGGCAGAGCGCCTGGAGTTGTTCGTTCCTCCCGGTGGGCTGGTGGTCTCGCTGGCTTCAGGAGTGAAGCGGCAGACCTTTGCGGTGAGTGTTACAGCTCATAAAAGCAGTGTGGACCCAAAGAGTGAGCAGTAGCAAGATTTATTGCAAAGAGTTAAAGAACAAAGCTTTTACAGCATGTAAAGGGACCCAAGCAGATTGCCAATACTGGCTCGGGCAGCCTGCTTTTATTCTCTTATCTGGCCCCACCTACATCCTGCTGATTGGTAGAGCCCAGTGGTCTGTTTTGACAGGGCGCTGATTGGTGCATTTACAATCCCTGAGCTACACACAAAGGTTCTCCACATCCTCACCAGATTAGCTAGATACAGAGTGTTGATTGGTGCATTCACAAACCCTGAGCTAGACACAGGGTGCTGATTGGTGTATTTACAAACATTGAGCTAGATACAGACTGCGGATTGGTGTATTTACAATCCCTGAGCTAGACATAAAGGTTCTCCAAGGCCCTACTAGAGTAGCTAGATAACAGAGTGTCGATGGGTGCACTCACAAACCTTGAGCTAGACACAGGGTGCTGATTGGTGTGTTTACAAACCTTGAGCTACATACAGAGTGCCAATTGGTGTATTTACAATCCCTGAGCTAGACATAAAGGTTCTGTAAGGTCCTACTAGACTCAGGAGCCCAGCTGGCTTCACCCAGTGGATCCTGCCCTGGGGCTGCAGGTGGAGCTGCCTGCCAGTCCTGCGCCGTGGGCCCGCACTCCTCAGCCCTTGGGTGGTCGATGGGACTGGGTGCCATGGAGCAGGGGGCGGTGCTCGTCGGAGAGGCTCCGGCCGCACAGGAGCCCACGCAGAGGGAGGGGGGGCTCAGGCATGGCGGGCTGCAGGTCCTGAGCCCTGCCCCTGCCCCGCGGGCAGGCAGTTAAGGCCCGGCAAGAAATCGAGCGCACCGCCGGTGGGCCGGCACTGCTGGGGGACCTAGTACACTCTCTGCAGCCGCTGGCCCGGGTGCTAAGCCCCTCATTGCCCGGGGCCGGCAGGGCCTGCCGGCTGCTCCGAGTGCGGGGCCCGCCAAGCCTACGCCCACCTGGAACTCCAGCCAGCCTGCAAGCTCCGCACGCAGCCCCGGTTCCCGCTCGCGCCTCTCCCTCCACACCTCCCTGCAAGCTGAGGGAGCCGGCTTCGGCCTTGGCCAGCCTAGAAAGGGGCTCCCACAGTGCAGCGGCGGGCTGAAGGGCTCCTCAAGTGCCGCCAAAGTGGGAGCCTAGGCAGAGGAGGCGCCGAGAGAGAACAAGGGCTGTGAGGACTGCCAGCACGCTGTCACCTCTCAGTAGCAGCAGTCAAGGTATCAGTTAGGGCAATAATCTCATCTAAAGCTTGGGTTGGAGATGGGATCTACTTTCAAGCTCATGAATATGGCTGTGGGAAGGCTCCAGCTCTTCATTTTTGGGCCTCTCCACAGGGATGCCTCCCAACGTGACAACTGGATTTTCTCAGATAAGCAAACCAAGAGGGAAAAAGTGAGTATGCACAAGATGAAAGCCAAAGTCTTTATCTAACCTAATCTTAGAAGTAATATCATGTCACTTTGCCATATTCTGGTCATTAGAAATGAGTTGATATGTGCAGCTCATATTCAAGAGAGTGAATACTGCACAAACGTCAGCAAGTAGGGATCTTGATTATTTTAAATAATGGATAACATTATTTAAAATAATCAAGAACTGCTTGATTATTTTAAATAATGGATAACACATAATGTACACTTCTCCCATCTCTTTATATTTCTCTCTTTCCTTTTTCAAATAATGGAACACAACATAGGAATAATTTTTCATTAGAGTAACAATTTATCATTATTTATCTAATGATAATAATTTATCATTAGAGTAACAATCTAAATTTTAGCACAGTCTTTCCATTGGATTAATGAGAGTTCTTACCTGAAGAATTCTGTGCCCATCCACCAAAGGAAACCTGTCATCAACAATTAATGTTGTTTAGTCAGTGGTAGTTCTACCATGTTGGTTTCTTGTTTTAGAAAATATAATCTTGGTATTTAAAGTCAGCACGTTATGCTTGTTTATAAATCATGTTTTTCCTTCTTAAGGAAATAATTAAAAGGTACAAGATAGAAAAAGGTGCTGGGAGTTTGAAGATACAACACATGAAATGACAAACATGCTCACACAGTTGAATTCAAGAAATAAAAATATAGAGATCAGAGCATGATGTAGGCTTATTAAAATATAAATATGTGTGTGTAATACATATATAAGTATGTATTCTGTTTAATCTCTGTCCATATATGTGTGTTTAATCTTTATACACATACACACACACACATATATAGACAGAGATTAAACAATAAAAGAGACAACATAGTATAATTGTAACATTTTTAAATCTAAATGTGAGTACACATTAATCTTATATCAGACATATTTCCTGAAGTTTGCAGAGATGAATGAAATACTTTAAATTTAGGGAAACATTATATTTAAATAAAGGCATTTAATGGTAAAAGAGGATGTATGGAGGCCGGGTGCGGTGGCTCACACCTGTAATCCCAGCACTTTGGGAGGCCAAGGCGGGCAGATCACGAGGTCAGGAGATCGAGACCATCCTGGCTAACACGATAAAACCCCGTCTCTACTAAAAATATAAAAACATTAGCCGGGCGTGGTGGCGGGCATCTGTAGTCCCAGCTATTTGGGAGGCTGTGGCAGGAGAATGGCGTGAACCTGGGAAGCGGAGCTTGCAGTGAGCAGAGATCATGCCACTGCACTCCAGCCTGGGCGACAGAGTGAGACTGTGTCTCAAAAAAAAGAGGATGTATAGGAAAAAAAGATGATATATCCATATTGCGTGTTTAAGAACTTTCACAGGAGTTTTTCTGTTTGTTTTTGCAAAGCTATTCCTATATTCTGTTCATCTGCATTTCTTTCTTAGACATTCAGGCCATACTTAAACACCTTCAAGCAGCTGGCAGTAAGTACCTTATGAGAAAGTATCACTGTAATTGTTTCTACATAGTCAAACATTTTACCTTGTAAGCTCAGTCAATAAATTCTAGTTGCCCTATTGGATCCTGAATGTAAATTTATAGAGAATGAACTCTCATGACCTAATCAGAGTCAGGTATTCTCTCAACTAATACATGGTGGCTATGTGGGGTAGGGAGAGGGAAAGGTGGGTGAGGAGGGGATCACACAGTATTGAAGTGGGTGCTGTCAACCATGGGATTGAAATGAGAAGGGAAAAGTGGAAGGGGCGATTTCCAGGAAAACAAGTCTCAGAACCCAGAGAAAGAAGAGTGTGAAGTAAACAAAAACTAAATTTCCACTATAGCATAATATCCTTCAAAATAACTGAAGATGATTGTCAGGCTCTCAGCGAGTCTTCTCTTTTCTGGTTTTACACTTTGAGATACTTTTTAACATCTTCACACAGCTGTGAAGCCCTTATCTTTTTTAACCTTTCCAAATTTGTGAATATTAGATATAATGTACAGTCCTATAAATGATTAGCATAATGTGTAATTATAAACACCTGTCTAAACACTACCCAGGATGGCAAGCAGAATATTGCCTGCACCTTCAAATTCTCTAATTTATTCATGTCCTGTAGACCCCCGGAGAAAAAAATACTATCTTTTTTTTTTTTTTTTTTTTGTGACATAGTCTCTGTCGCCCAGGCTGCAGTTCAGTGGTGCGATCTTGGCCCACTGCAACCTCTGCCTCCTGGATTTAAGCAATTCTCCTGCCTTAGCCTCTCGGGGAGTGAAGATTACAAGTGCCCGCACCACGTCCATTGAATTTTTTGTATTTTTAGTAGAGACGGGGTTTCACCATATTGGCCAGGCTGTTCTCGAACTCCTGACCTCTAGTGATCCACCCACCTCGGCCTCCCAAAGTGCCAGGATTACAGGCATGAACCACCGCGCCCAGCCAAAATGCTATCCGAACTTTTGAGGTAATTGCTTATTTGCTTCTTTTTTTCCCCCCTCCTTTTGGTAGTTTATTCACGTAACTATATATCCCTAAATGTTTTAGTTTAGTTTTGCCTGTATTTTTTTTTTAGCTTTGTATAATGGACACATATACAATATGTCTGTGTCTTAATTCCTCTGCTCAACATGTTGTTTATAAAATTCATGCATATTGATGTGTGTAGCTATATTTTGTTTTTATTACTGAATTATGACAGGTTTCTTAAATCCATTCTGCAGCTGAGGCACATTTGGGAACTTTCCAAGTGGTGTATTATTATGCACAACGTTGCTAGGAACCTTTCAGATCATGTATCCTGGTGCCCACAAGTAATTGTTACTCCAAGGTATACATCTAGGAGCAGAAATGTTGTCTCATAGGGTGTGCATGTCTTTAACCTTACAAGATAAGATCAATCTATTTTCTAAAGTGATTGCACCCCAGGCAGGATATGAGAGTTCCTCTTGCCCCATATACACACCATGGCTTAGTCTAGTCATATGTTCAGCCTCTTCTTTGTGGCTGTAATTTACAGGTGTCACTGTCTTCCATCTTGGCCCTGAGAATTATACCCAGGACTTCAGGTGTGATCTGCCCACAGCACTGTCCTCTCGTTTGTTATTCAATGGCATACATCTATGATTAACCTAATCACATCGATGTTGGACAAACCTAAATCTTTGTTGATAAGTCACATCTCTTTTGTATTATGTTTTTGCAGTTGATTTTTTTGACCAAACATTAGAACTTTGCACTGATTCTTACTCGTCTTATCCAATTTGACCTATGATTCTAGTTATTAAGATTGTGTAAGATAATGGTTCCTTCACTGAAAATACTAGCTGTCTCTCAGCTTCAAGAAACTTTCACGTAATTCACTAGTTTATCTCAATGTAAGTCACTGATATGTTGTGAAGAACAGACTATAGAAAAGAGTTTTGGAAAATGTATCCAAAAATTTTTCTCAGGCTACCTCCTATCCACTACCCAGCACTCTCACAATTTAGCTAGTCAGACAGGAGCAAAAGCATCCCTGCTACTTTACCATCCAGGCATTGTCATTTTATGCCTATAACTCCTTAACTTGCGGTTGACATCCTTTCCTTGCTCTTGTTCTAATAGAGCTTACAAAGATCCCACATGTGTGTGTGTGTGTGTGAGTGAAACTTTTCCCCAAGACTCAGATCATTCTGAACTTTGATAAGCCTGGTCTTGTTCTGTACAATTATAGTACCCTGTGACACTCACCTTTGGGTTCATGCCCTTGTTTTTCTCTCATATACAAGTTCTTTAAAATTTGAACTTATCTGAGAAAGCCACTATAATCAGCTTTTTTTTTTTTTTCGTATACCTGCCCTATGTTTTCTCGTATGCAATTTTGAAATGAAAATTAAAGTTTTCAAGAACTTCCTCTCTGTCTCTCTGTGGCCTAAGATTCATGCTATGAATTCATACATACTTTTTCTGATTTTTTTAATGACCATCTCTCTAAAATCTATGGCATACTTTTCATTGGCTACCATGAACTGTAAAATGAATGTATTCTCCCAGGTCCCACCAATTCTTTTTTTATAAACAAATGATCCTATATAGTAAGGACTAGCTTTATGGGCGTGTGGCTTACTTACACAGTTGCACAGAGTCTTATGCTCAGAAGGCCCCACCCACTTAGTTTTAATACTCTGCTGTTGCTATCTTGAAATTCTTAATAAGTTTTGAACAAACGGCCCAGTGTTTTCTTTTGCACTGGGCTCTGAAAATTCTGTAGCTGGTTCTGGCACCAATCTGTATTAATAATAGGAAACAATCTATCCATTGTCTCTGTTTCCTATGAGATAAAACTGGCTGTAAGGCAATTTAGGACATTTTCAGATTTTTGTCACCCAACAATACTTCCAGAGATAATAACTCTGTTCTACAATTTACTTCCAAAATCATTCCTCAGGGCTTTTTATCAAGGTCCATCTCCAAAAAATTTCCTTTCTAAAAGTAACTTTGTTTTTCATTATAATACATGTATATTGCAAAAAATTTAGAAAATATAAAGAAGACATTTCTATAATCCACAAATGAAGAGCTTTAATATTTTATTTGATATTCTAATGATCCAGCTTTTAACATAATTATGACTATGGGACACCTACAAAATGATGTATATTAATATTCTAAATAGTATTATTTTATTATAAATATATGTATGCTCAATTACAAAAAATGAATTCAACTAAATATAAAGATATTTTAAAAGTTAAAAAGCTTTCTAAGAACTCAACACTCAGAAATAACAACTTTGATTGTTTTTGCTATAGTTTTTATCTCTGCAGATTTTTAATAGATGAAATTGTGTTACATAGCTGATACCTAAGTAAGTAAATACGTATCATAATTCAAAAATAATATCAAAGTGGCTTAGTAATGGATTATACTTCACCAATATCTTACCCTTCAATATTCACTTTCTAAATCTACTGTCTTTGCTTTCTCACTTACTTCCAACTCATGTTTTGATCATGTCATATTGCTACTGGTATCTACTGAGTAGAGACCAGGGATGCTGCTAAATATTCTACAGTGAATACGACAGCCCTCCCTGGCACCCACAACAAATCTTGTCTGACCCCTAATGGCATTAGTGCTGAAAAATTATAGTTTAATGTTATTCTGGATGTGGCACTCAATACAATTAGGAAAGAGAAAGAAATGAGAAATACAAATGTTAAAAAGATGCACTTATTATTTGTAGGTGAAATGAACATATACTAGTCAACCCCCAAAAAACTGTTTAAAATCCTATTGATCAGGGATGGAATAATTAATTCTACTAAAAATGGCCTAAAAGAGAATTAATGTGTATTACAACTTGTGATATTTTAAGATGTATCAACTGCAACCTAATGTATTCAAAAAATGAGAAAAATGTAAGCATTTATTTCTTTTATAACTTATTCCTTTTTGTAATCACTTTTATTTTTAATTGTCTATTTTTTGTCAACAAATGTGGTTTGGAGTGTAAGTTCTATACAGGAGGATGATTTGGTGATGCAGCTGCAATGACAGGAAAACATTCCAGGTTAAGAGGCTATGCTAGGATATACATCAACATATTGCTTCCTTCACTGAGAAAGTCTTGCTGTGAAAAATGTCAGCTGACCTAATCAGTATGCTTACTGATGCAGTAAAAATTGTGAATTATGTAAAAATTTACCAGGGTTGTTGATCACAAATGTTATTGCATAATGACATACATGGTTATTGAGGGGAAGAAACTCTATTGAGAATGTTTGAGATATGAAAAATTTCTCTTTATATTTTGGGCTCAACGTTTTAAAGATGCAAAATAGACAGCCAGACTTTCTTTTTTCTAATATATTCTGAATTGTTTACAATTTTAATACTTCCATGTGACAAACAATGCAATTTTTCAATTGGAGATAAAACATAAGAGCAAAAATGAAAGCTAGAAACTTGGAAGACTCGTTTCTACAGACCATTGTTACATGTTCCATAATTTAATAATAAGTAACCATGAAGTAGGTTAAGAAGCTATGCTAGGATATACATCTATTGCTTCCTTCATTGAGAAAGTCTTGCTGTGAAAAATGTCAGCTGACCTAATCAGTATGCTTACTGATGCAGTAAAAATTGTGAATTATGTAAAAATTTACCAAGGTTGTTGATCATAAATGTTATTGCATAATGACATACATGGTTATCGAGGGGAAGAAGCTGTTGAGAATGTTTGAGATATGAAAACTTTCTCTTTATATTTTGGGCTCAACGTTTTAAAGATGCAAAATGGACAGCCGGACTTTCTTTTTTCTAATATCTTCTGAATTGTTTACCATTTCAATACTTCCATGTGACAAAAAAATGCAGTTTTTCAATTGGAGATAAACCATAAGAGCAAAAATGAAAGCTAGAAGCTTGGAAGAATTGTTTCTACAGACCATTGTTACATGTTCCGTAATTTAATAATAAGTAACCATGAAGTACGTTAGTAATCTGAATACTGCACACTTGCAAAAAGTTATCATACTAAATACCTTCCAAACTTGATAAGATGTTTTGAATTTTCTTTTGGGTCAAAAGAAGATCCATTCTAGGTAGTGGATTAGTTTTGAATCTATGTCTTTCATCAAGTGATATTATAGGCTGGACACCGTGGTTCATTCCTGTAATCCCAACACTTTGGGAGGCCAAGGCAGGAGGATCACCTGATTTCAAGACTAGCCTGGGCAAGCACATGGTGAGGTTTTGGCTCAAAAAAAAAAATTAATTAAACATTTTTAAAAAGAAGTATTATAAATGTATAACCTTAAAGAATAAGTTGTTAGAATTGAATACTAATGAAAAATTGAAGATAGATTTTGAAAATATAGCTTTATTTTCATCCTTTTGGGAAAGTTAAAAATTAATACCAAGAACTTGATGAAATTGCTTTAACATCTCATTTCCATTATCATAAACATACTTTTGAGAGACATGTTTCTCTACTATGAATCACTAAAACAGTGTAGACATACTTTGTCCCCATATGGGTAGTAGTATTGTCAATCTCACCCAGAAAAAAAAGTGGGCAAGAAGAAAGTCCACTGGACACATTAAAACCTTTAAATACTGATATATAGATATAGATATAGATATATATGTCTATCATGTGCATTCAATGTATGTATATAGATGTTTAATATGAAAAACTGTAGTAACAGACTAGATTTTTTAAAATTTTATTTCAAAGGAATCACTGATATAAAAAGACCTAAAAAGAGGGAAAAAATTAGGAAAATTGTCAAAGAAATTCTCCCTCAAAATGTGCCAAACCCTAATGGTTTTAAAGATTAGTTCTTTTAAATTCTTAAACAACAGATAACTAGTGTAACTAGTAAATAGTTCCAGAACATAGAGAGAAAGGATTAATTCCAATGACAAACAAGAAAACTTAATAAATGAGACAAATAGGTTAGTTACATAAAAAGTAAGTGTAATAATGCCAAAAAGGCATTTGATGATGTTGAACATCCATTACTGATTTAAAAAAATAGAAAATAGGAATAAATGAATATTTTTAATACAGAGAAGTCAGATACACACACACACACACACACACACAGAGAGAGACACACACACACATTTCAAGTCAAAAGCCAGAATTATGCTGAATGAGGAAATGCTAGAGCTATTCTCATAAGTCAGGAACAAATTAAGTTCTTCGCTCACCATTGTTGAAGCTCTAATATAGATGCTATTATGGTAAATTAAATAATGGGCCCCCCTATTGTATGTTCATGCTCATGTATTACTCCCTGGAAGCTATGAGCATTTTATATTACATAGCGAAAGGGAATTTGTAGATATGATTAAGGCTACAGACCTTAAATAGGGAGATAATCCTGGTTCACATAGGTGGGCCCAATCTAATCCCATGATCCCTTAAAACCATAAAAATATAACAAGAAATCAAAGAGATTCCAGGTATGAGAATGCTTTGATGCACTGTTGTTGGTGCCGATGTGGAGGGTCCACATGCAAGGACCTGACAGAAACCTGTAGAAGCCAAGAGTGGCCCCTAGATTACAACCAGCAAGGAAACAGTGGACCATAACTACAAGGGACTGGGTTCTTCAACAACCTGGCTGGGCTGGGAAATACCTCCCAACGCCTCTTGATAACAGCCCAGCAAGACAGTGCCATGATTTCATCTTTGTGAAGCCCCAAGCAGAGAAACCAACCTGGATGAGCCAGTCCAGACTTCTGACTCACAGAACTGTGAGACAAAAAATTTTTGTTGTTTTAAGCTGCTAAGTTTGTGTAAATTTTTATGGCAGCATTATAGACTGAATTGTGTCCTTACAAAATTCACATATTAAATCTCTAGCCTCCAAAGTGACTATTTTTGGAGAAAAGGCCATGTAAGGAAACAGCAAGAAGGGAGCTGTCTCCAAAACAAGAAGAGAGGCCTCACCAGAAATCAACTCTACTGGCTCCTGGATCCTGGACTTCTAGCCTCCAGAACTGTGAGAAAACAAACTTCCATTGTTTAAACCACCTAGTCTGTGATATTTGTTATGGTAGCACTGGCAAATGAATACAGGCAGTGACAGAAAAGTAATAGAGTTAGTAAGAGCTATCAACAGGAGAATGACCCTTGCAATGTGAAATATGTGTGTTTGTTTTTTACACTTAGTTGACAGTATACTTTTTCAACTTAGAAATTTTATCTATGAATCAAATGTATCAGTTCTTTCCTGGCTTCTGGATTTTATGTCTTGCTTAGAAGGCTTTAAATCCCTACACTAGCCATCAATTGCTCCTTCACTCAGTCTAGCATCATGTTATTTGTTTCAGTAGGTTTTTGGGGAACAGGTAGTGTTTGGTTACATGGATAACTTCATTAGTGGTGATTTCTGAGATTTTGGGGCACTCATCACCAAAGCAGTGTAAACTGTACCCAATATATAGTCTTTTATCCCTCACCCACCTCCCATCCTTTCCCCAGAGTCCCCAAAGTCCATTGTATCATTTTTATGCCTTTGGGTCGTCATAGCTTAGCTCCCACTTATGAGTGAGAACATACAATGCTTGGTTTTCCATTCCATTCCTGAGTTACTTCACTTAAAGTAAGAGTCCCTAGTTCCATCCAGGTTGCTGTGAATGCTATTATTTCATTGATTTTTATGGCTGGGTAGTATTCCATGGCATGTATATATATACACATATAATCTGGAGATTATATATATATATACAACATTTTCTTTATCCACTCATTAATTGATGGGCCTTTGGGCTGGTTCCATATTTTTGCAATTCTGGATTGTGCTGCTATAGATATGCATGTGCAAGTATCTTTTTTGTATAATGACTTCTTTTCTTCTGGGTGGATATCCAGTAGTGGGATTGCTGGATCAAATGGTAGCTCTACTTTTAGTTCTTTAAGGAATCTCCACACTATTTTTGATAGTGGTTGTACAAGTTTACATTCCCACTAGCAGTATAAAAATGTTCCTTTTTCACCACATCCATGCCAACATCTATTATTTTTTGATTATGTCCCTTCTTGCAGAAGTAAGATGGTATGGCATTGTGGTTTTGATTTCAATTTCCCTGATAATTAGTGATGTTGAGCGTTTTTTCATACATTTCTTAGCTATTTGTATATCTTCTTTTGATAATTCTCTATTCATGTCCTTAGTCCACTTTTTGATGGGATTATTCATTTTTTTTCTTGCTGAATTGTTTGAGTTCTCTGTAAATTCTGGAGATTTTTGTTGGATGCATAATTTGTGAAGATTTTCTCCCACTCTGTGGGTTGTCTGTTTACTCTGTTGATTATTTATTTTGCTGTGCAGAAGCTTTTCAGTTTAATTAAGTCCCATCTATTTATCTTTGTTTTTGTTGCATTTGCTTTTAGGTTCTTGGTCATGAAGTCTTTGCTTAAGCCAATGTCTAGAAGGGTTTTTTCCGATAGCATCGTATTTTAATGGTAAGGTGCTAAACAAGTATTCTTCCCCTTCCCAAACTTGCTTTACTTTTCAAGTCTCTCTTCTATTAACTTGCTCTTTCTTGATTACCAGTTTCCATGAACATCAAGAACAGCCCTTGGTATATGGTATGCACAAAATAAATTTGTCTCGACTAAAGGCAGTTCGTTTGGAGAAACACTCTATTCAATTGTCTTGTCTCAATTTCTGTTTTGTGTGTGGGGTTGGGGTGACGTTATTTCTTTTCTCTGCTGATTGTCACAGGCATGAAGAAGGGAAATTCCACAATATACATATTTCCTCTATAACCCAGGATTATTATATTGATAGAAAGTTAAAATTGACCTGTTGAGTGGGCAGCTCAAGCACTCATGTACCCTGTATCATGTGACTGATTAGAACAAAAAGGCACTCCTTGGACACTCCACTCCTGTTCAAAGCAATACCCAAGGAGTTTCTTCATTTCAATTTACCGTTGAAAATTATTTCTGATCTCCATTCTACTCCTTTTGTTATTATTTTTATTTTCTGTTTTAAACAAGCACTCATTCATGGTCCATTTGGCTCTTTTTCCTGCTTTTCCTTGTGAACTACCTTTGCAAAATTATAACAGTAAGAATAGTCTGACATCATTGACTCCATCTTGCTTCTAACCTCCAAGCTGTCCTTGGTCAATCCTGGGTATAGGCCAAACTAACTTTTGGAGAAACTTAGTTTATAGTTTAACCTTAAAGCGAAGATATTAATGGTCCTTCTTAAAATTAAACCACCTTTGTAAAACTAATGAAAAGCCACAAAGTTAGGATTAGGAGAGGAGCCTGCTAAGATGTAGGCATAGTTAAACGACAAAATAACCAGCCATTGTTCTGGAATTAACAAGATTTGTAACTTCCCCAATTACTGCTGTAGATAACATCACAATGGCAGAACCTAAGATTGGCCTTTTGAGTTGTGTTTTCAGACTTTTACATTTCTGAAGATCAGCTGACCCCCACCTGGACTCCTGGTTCATGATTCAACCAGTCCTGGGGCCCCAGCCAGAGGTGGACCTAGCACAGAAGGACTATTTCTCACAACCCTGTGATGACATCCTTGACTAATCAACAGCACCCATTCCCTACTCTCTGGCTCACCAACAATCCTTGAAAACCTCTGTGATAACTCCAGTTCTCCAGCACGGGCTGGCCTTGCGTCAATTAAACTCTTCCTCTACTGCAATACCATGGTCCCAGTGAGTTAATTTGGTCTGTGCAGTGGTCAGAAAGAACCCATCAGGTGATTACACTTGCTCTCTTCTCTCCGGACCCCAGGCAGGGGCATGTTGAAGGCATCTTGCAGCCGCTCTTAAGAGCTAATTATTTGCATCTTCTCCCAACTCTACGTTCAGTGACTTCAAGTTGGTCAATTGAAATCAGTCATGGTGGGAGTATAGATATCACAGCATTTGGCAAATGCTACAAATCAGAATCTTCTTTCCCAGACAGTACTGGCTCTAGGACACAACCTGCAGCATGGGTTAGCCTTCTTCATGCGCTGGCCAGACACTCCTGCCCCTGTGAGAGAGGGAGAGACAAGGAACCAAGAAAATCTGCTTGTCTTGTCACTAAGCAGTATTTACAAAGATTACTCAGAGGAAGCCATGAATGGCTTCTGGAAGTCCTTTATTGATCTGTGGGTTATTGCACTTTTATGTTTGAAAAATTATTAGTTAGCAATGTTGGATTGTTTTTGATAAAAATAAAGATTCAAAAGTGATTTTTATTTGGTAAAATAAAGAATTGAAAACTCTCAGCTTAAAATTTCATACAAGATCAATGTAATAAACTAAATATCTGTTAATGAGGCGATATTACTTATATTAAGTCCATAAGGAAAATTATACACTGTTGTAACAAGTATATATGTTCTTGGCATAAAAATCTTAAGTGGAAAAAGTAAATGGCACAAAAATGTGTACCTTATTGTTGCATTTATATATAAAAATTATATATAGATAGAAAGGAAACATTTGGGGGCCTTTGAGGTACTGACACTGTTCTGTTTCTTGGTCTGGGTGATGATTATATTGGTGGTCACTTTGTAACAATTCATTGAGCTATAAATTATGATATGTATACTTTTGTGTATATGTGTTCTACTTTAATACAAATGTTTACTTCAATAGTATCTAAAGATATGTGTGTGTAATTTCTTAGAAAAAAATCTAGAAGTATTCATTCATTTAATAGTGCTTTCCTCTGGTGAGAGGAGTAGGATTCGGGAAATGGTGCAGGGGAATTTCCTTTGTTACCATACAAATTTTCTATTGTCTGAAGGTTTTATCATGATTATGCATTAGTTTATAGGCATAAAATATGCCCCCAAAGAACTATTAAAATATCAGCTATCCATCCATTCACATTACTTTTAACATTGATTTTTACTCTATGCTTTCAGCTGTTTCTCATATTCTACCTGAAGTTCCAGATGGAGGGAGGATTGCATTTTCCCCCCTGTTTTGAAAACACATTAGCAAAGGCAACACCTGTGACTTGTAAAATCTGTGTGATAGCCTCTTTCAAGAGAGTCTCTTCTGTATTTGAAAGCAAGTAAAGTACCCAAGATAATGCAGATTCCATTTTGGAAATCTTTGTTGAGGGGTAAATGAATAACTGATCAGGACACTATAAGCCTATGCCTTGGCCCTTATTCTCCTCCTCCATGGACTTGGACAAATATTTTTTAAAGTTCTTGAAAGTTAGTGTGAGAAATTATTTGAGGACTAGAGATACAGTCATTAATTAATATGTCCAAGGCTGGCATTGATGAAGCCTTCTGCAGAACCAAGAGAGTTCTTCACAAACCAAATCGTACACATTTCTTGAGACTCCACACCTAAGTTTCACCCACTCAGGAGTAAGTTCCTAACCTACTTTAACTTAACCAGAGCTGTTACATATTGCTACGCAACAGCACACTGAGGCCAAATGAGGAACTGAAACCAGCTTTTGCTGCCCATCACCAGCTGAGTGCCACATGGGCTGCCTTCACCCACAGGGGACATTATTTTCTAATTCCCAGAAAGCCACTATGTAGGTTAGTGGTGGCTCTGACTGAACCATTCTTACAGAAAGTAGGACAATGTATTTGGCATTGATCATTTCAAATACCCTTTAAAATAAAAGTTATTTGAGAATATTACTTATTACTACATTGTATTAAGTTCATCTCCAATCCTGACACTTTCAGAGCCTTCCTAAGACTTTCAGTTACTTAGCGTATATCAGGTTGGTGCAAAATCACACATGGAAATATCTAAAAACATTCTTCATTTCAGACTGTTAATTTTTAAAGCTTTCCCCAGGGTTACCTTTTTATATCTTTGATGCCTAAATTGGCAAAGAGAGACTTATTATATATTGTACTCTTTTCCCTTAAGGCAGGTCAATAATAAATGCATTTTTAATTAGACCCAGCAGATCTGGGCTAGGAGTCTGAAATTTGCATTTTCATTCTGCCTGTAGCCCCGACTTGAAGCTTGGAAAAATTTTCACTCTCTAAATTCTGTACAATACAGCACTACCCTCTTGTTATTGGGAACCTTTTCACAACTAACCTCTTGGTCAAATCCTAATCTGTGGAGATTATCACAGAATTTATGTCTACTCCAAACTCTGGGCAAATTCCTAGGCTTTTACATGTGGCTCAAGGAGACAGAAAGAAGCAGAGAGACCCTATGGAGTCCTCTTCAGGAGCAGCTGATAAAACTAGAGTTACAAAAAAATTGGGGGTGGATTATTGCCCGTAAAACTCTCCGATCTCTCAAGATTCCTGAGATAAAGCAAGGGGTGACCAATGCAGTCCTCCCCTCTGGAGAGAAGAATGCAAAAATGTGGTGCTGTGTTCAGATTCACGAAACTGACCCTATTTCTCCAGGCATGGAGGTAGGGTCGGTCAAGAAAAACAAGAGCTCTTCAGTTTCTCAGACATTCCATCATCCTCCTCCTGTCTGAAAAACATGTTTTGGGGGGTGTTAGGAGTTAGGGCTCTGGGATATCTCACAATTTTAATCTCCCTGCTTTTTGTGTGTGATTGCAAAAAATCTCCTTTGTGTGATCGTCACGGACCAGAAAATTTGTGCCCCATTCAGAAAAGGCCTGGGCTGCTGCTCCAACAATGACCCTGCTGCTGCCTCTGTGCCTGGGTCATCCCTAGCTTCCTCCATCTGGGGCAGGGCACTGGGTATTGGTAGGTGCCTCAGGAAGATGATCAACTGCATTGTATGATAGGCAGGAATGTGGGTATTCATGTTGCCTTGACTGTAGCTACTTCTCTCTCACCCCTTACCTCCACCTCAGATTTATGTTGACTCAACCACTAGGCTGGGTCTAGGTCTTTAGCTGTGTAGGGCAGCAGTCCCCAACCTTTATGGCACCAGGGGCCAGTTATATGGGAGCCAGTTTTTCCATGGAAGTTTGGGAGGGTTGGTTTTGGGATGAAACTCTTCCACCTCAGATCATTAGGCATTAGTTTGATTCTCATAAGGAACACACAACCTAGATCCCTTGCGTGCACAGTTCACAATAGGGTTTGTGCTCCTATGAGAATCGGATGCCCCCATTGATCTGACAGGAGGTGGAGCTCAGGCAGTAATGCTCATTCATCCATCACCACTCACCTCCTGCTGTGGGGCCTGGTTCCTAACAGGCCATGGACCAGTCCACAGCTCAGGGGTTGGAGACTTCTGGTATAAGGTACTTTTATCTATATCTCCTCCCCATTCCCTACCCCCAGTTTGCCTCAGGCAGCCTCTTTCATTTCTTTTCTCACCTAATTAAAGCAATCTACTTCCAGTCTGTCAAACTAGCTAAGATCAGCCTGTAGTTCATCCCACCACTCCTGAAAATCAACCCACCTAGCTTCCAGTTTATGCCAACTACCTCAAGATTTCTTTTCAGTTTTCTGCAGTTCTTTAAACCTTTCACTGCAGTATCAAGTGTCCAAAACTTGAGGGCTCAAAAATGAAAATGTAATAGCCCTAAATATTAGTATTTCAACAAACCTGACAAAAATACACATAAATGTTTACATACAGCATTCATGGATACTTGTTGTTTCCATATTTTCTCTATTTGTTTTTTAAATGGCAGCATTCTATGAAGGTAATAAACTCTGTGGTAATAAAAATTGGATTTGAAACCCTGTTCCTACCTTATTTACTGCTGCTCAATTAGGAGCACCATTTGCTGATCTTAGAGTTTGTTTCCTGTATGTAAAATTGTTACCTATAGGAACAATTTTGGTGAATCGGTGAATCCATACGGGTCTGCAGCAACCTCAATTTTTGCCTCCTCAGAAGAAAGAATTCAACCAAGAGGCATAAGGCAGAGTAGGAGAGTGAGGCAAGTTTTAGAGCAGGAATCAAAGTTTATTAACAAGCTTTAGAGCAGAAACAAAAGGAAGTAAAGTATACTCGGAATTGGGACAAGCAGGCAACTTGAGAGATTGGGTGCATAGTTTGACCTTTTGACTTGAGGTTTCATATGTTGTCATGCTTCCAGGGTCTTGCATTCCTTCTCCCATGATTCTTCCCTTGGGGTGGGCTGTCCGCATGCTCAGTGGACTGCCAGCACTTGAGAGGGCCACATGTGCAGTGTCTTTACTGGGCTTGTACACACGCTCATTTGAGGTGTTCTTCCCTTGCCAGTCAAACATCCCTAGAAGGTCATATACTAGTTAAACTCTGCCATTTTGCCTCTTAATGCACATGTTTGAGCCCACTTGCTGAACTCCTAAGATCTTATCAGGAAGCTGCTAACCACCAGTTTTAGTTTTTTTCTATCTATTGGGAGACTGCTTTTCCCTGGAGTTGGCTGCAACCAATTATTATTTTAGAGAAAAAGTTAACAACCATCACTTCATAGTCACCTGATGTTCCTGGTTGTTGGGGACCTCTCTTGCCTTGCTCATGTCTGCCTGACTACCTACAGTAACAAGAGGAGGTTGTAATATTTACCTTGAAGATTTAGGGGGCTTTCTTTTAGAAAAAAAATTCCTAATACAATACCAGAACACAATACACAGAGATTTTTATTTTTCCAATTGAACTGAAATATTTTACTCTTGCAAAGGTTGCAAAAACTATGACCATATGATATGGTTAAGCTTTATGTCCCCACCCAAATCTTATCTTGAATTGTAATTCCCAGGTGTTTAGGGAGAGACCTGGCGGGAAGTGACTGGATTAGGGGGGCGGTTTCCTCCATGCTGTTTTCATGATAATGAGTGAATTCTCATGAGGTCTGATGATTTTATAACGGTAGTTTTTCCTGTGCTGACAGACAGTCTCTCCTGCTGCCATGAAAAGAAGGTCCTTGCTTCCCCTTTACCTTGCACTATGATTGTAAGTTTCCTAAGGCCTCCCCAGCCATGCGGAATTGTGAGTCAATTAAACTTTTCTTTATAAGTTACCCAGTCTCAGGTATTTCTTTATAGTGGTGTGAAAGCTGACTAATACACCATATGACCATGTAAATCTACTGCTGTGAGTGTTGGCTGCTAATTAGCCCCACAGCTGGCCTCTTCACATCTGGTGCCTGTAGTGGAATGACTTAAACGTTGGGCTCAACTGAAGCTATCTTCCAGAGAGCACGCATATACCCTCTTCACAAGTCATGGCTTTTGTACAGCATGTGGTCTCAGTGAAGTCTGAGTGCTCTAGACGGACCATCCCCTTGAACAAGGAAGAAGCAGCAGGGTCTTTTATGACCTAACCTCAGAGGGCTTCTAATATCCTTTCATCATACTTTGCTGGTAAAGCAGACACATACTCACTCAAGATTCTAGGGAAAGAAACACAGACCTCACTTCTCAATGGGAGGAGTGTCAAATTATTTGTGGTCATATGTTCAAATAGTCATAGGGGGCCAATCAGGAACAAATTATACAAAAGGGTATGCAAGTTGTAGAAAAACTTTTTATTGTTTTTCTATGACCTGCTCTGAATCATCACCATGTAGGTCCTTGCAAATCTCAGTTCTCTGTGAAATAATCTCTAATTTACAGACTCTGCTTTGGAGATGCTGAAGTTATTGCATAGTCATGGAATTGCATTGGGAATGAAATAAATGAGAAGTCATTAAAAAGTCTGAATCAGCAGTCCTTGGACAAAGGTCAAGTCTATTTTTCTCATGCAATATTGAAAGCCTGAATGGCTAAATTATTGATGCCAAAGTGCTTCACTCTTACTAACACTAATAGTTTTTTAACAGATTTCTGTAACACAGACATATATCTCCCCCAGAGAAGCAAAAACAGTTGCTACACTGAAATGTCAAGTCCATCGGTAGGGGGATGAAGAAAGTGGGGCAGTTCTACAAAGCTGGTTTATGATTTTTGCACCATTAAAATGTTTTTGTTATTTGTTTTTAACTTTTATTTTTGGTTTGGGGATACATGTGAAGGTTTGTTACATAGGTAAACCTGTGTCACGGGGGGGTTGTACATACTATTTCATCACCCAGGTATTAAACCCAGTACCCAATAGCTATCTTTTCTGCTCCTTTCCCTCCTCCCACCCTCCACCCTCAAGTAGACCCCAGTGTCTGTTGTTTCCTTCTTTGTGTTCATAGTTCTCATCATTCAGGTCCTACTTATAAGTGAGAACATGTGGTATTTGGTTTTCTGTTTCTGTGTTTGTTTGCTAAGGATAATAGTGTCCAGATCCATCCATGTTCCCACAAAAGACACAAACTCGTTTGTTTTTATGGCTGCTTGGTATTCTATGGTGTATATGTACCACATTCTGTTTACCCAATTTGTCACTGATGGGCATTTAGGTTGACTTTCGTCTTTGCTATTGTGAACAGTTTTGCATTGAACACTCATGTGCATGTGTCTTTATGGTAGAATGATTTATATTCCTCCAGGTATATACGTAGCAATGAGATTGCTGGGTCAAATGGTAGTTCTACTTTTAGCTCTTTGAAAAATCACCATACTGCTTTCCATAATGGTTGAAATAATTTACATTCCCACCAACAGTGTACAAGTGTTCCCTTTTCTCTGCAACCTCACCAGCATCTGTTATTTTTTGACTTTTTAATAGTAGCCATTCTGACTGGTGTAAGATAGTATCTCACCATTAAAATTTTGAATGGATATTATACAGAGTCAGACAGAAAGATAAACAAAAACAGGGAGAACAGAAAGACAGAGATAAAGTTTACATGCATGCATGTGCCAAAGCATTAAATTACTCAAAGTAAATATTTAAAATACAAAATAATTTTTTATTCATGATACCTAATTTTATTTATTTATTTTTGCTGTGGTAGAAAACACATAATTTAAAATTTACTGTAATAATTATTTTTAATTATTTTAATTACTACGCCATATATTAGTTCTATTTTTAATTTTTTAGGAACCTCTATACTGTTTTTTTTAATTTTTTTATTATACTTTAAGTTTTAGGGTACATGTGCACAACGTGCAGGTTTGTTACTTATGTATACATGTGCCATGTTGGTGTGCTGCACCCAGTAACTCGTCATTTAACATTAGGTATATCTCTAAATGCTATCCCTCCCCCCTCCCCCGTCCCCACAGCAGGCCCCGTTGTGTGATGTTTCCCTTCCTGTGTCCATGTGTTCTCATTGTTCAATTCCCACCTATGAGTGAGAACATGCGGTGTTTGGTTTTTTGTCCTTGTGATAGTTTGCTGAGAATGATGGTTTCCAGCTTCATCCATGCCCCTGCAAAGGACATGAACTCATCATTTTTTACAGCTGCATAGTATTCCATGGTGTATATGTGCCACATTTTCTTAATCCAGTCTATCATTGTTGGACATTTGGGTTGGTTCCAAGTCTTTGCTATTGTGAATAGTGCCTCAATAAACTTATGTGTGCATGTGTCTTTATAGCAGCATGATTCATTGAAACTGTATCCCTTCCTTACACCTTATACAAAAATTAATTCTAGATGGATTAAAGACTTAAACGTTAGACCTGAAACCATAAAAACCCTAGAAGAAAACCTAGGCAATACCATTCAGGACATAGGCATGAGCAAGCATTTCATGTCTGAAACACCAAAAGTAATGGCAACAAAAGCCAAAATTGACAAATGGGATCTAATTAAACTAAAGAACTTCTGCACAGCAAAAGAAACTACCATCAGAGTGAACAGGCAACCTACAGAATGGGAGAAAATTTTTGCAATCTACTCATCTGACAAAGGGCTAATATCCAGAATCTACAATGAACTCCAACAAGTTTACAAGAAAAAAAAAAAACAACCCCATCAAAAAGTGGGCGAAGGATATGAACAGACACTTCTCAAAAGAAGACATTTATGCAGGCAAAAGACACATGAAAAAATGTTCATCATCACTGGCCATCAGAGAAATGCAAATCAAAACCACAATGAGATACCACCTCACACCAGTTAGAATGGCAATCATTAAAAAGTCAGGAAACAACAGGTGCTGAAGAGGACTTTTTTTGTAACTGGCGTATTAACTTAGCATAATGTCTTCAAGACTCATCCATGTTGTAGCATATGATAGGACTTTCTCCTTTTATAGGGCTGAATGATATTTTATTGTAGATATGTATCAGTTTCTTTACCCTTTCATCTGTTGATGTACATTTAGGTTTTGTGTTTTTGTTTTATTTTGATGAAGTGACTTCACTCTAATACATGTGATAGATTTTGTTTTGTCTTTAAATTATTTTATTATATATTTAAGGTGTACAATATGATGTTTTGTTATACATTTACATAGTGAAATGATTGCTACTGTCAAATTAACATGTTCATCACCTTCCATAGTTACTTTTGCTGTGGGAGGAGCACCTAAAATCTACTCTTAGCAAATTTTCAGTGTACAATACAATACTATTAACTATAGTCCTCGTGCTGTACATTACCTCTCTAGACTTACTCATCCTACATAACTGCAACTTTGTACCCTTTGACCTACTTCTTCCTATTTCCTTCCCCCCTTGCACCTGGTAATCACTGTTCTACTATCTGTTCCTATAGATTTAACTTCTTTTTTTCGACTCTCCATATAAGTGACATCATAGAGTATTTTTGTTTCCATGTCTGGCTTATTTCATGTAGCATAATGTTCTCCTCACTCATCTATGTTGTTGGAATTGGCAGTACTCCTTTTGTAAGGCTGAATAAAACTTTATTTTATAAAAATATAGGAATTGTATATATATATATATATATAATATATATATAAAATGATTGTGTGTGTGTGTGATTAGTACCCTTGTAAAAGATATCCCAGAGAGATCACTCATCCTTTCTGCCACATGACATTACAGTGAAAATGTGACCATCTAGGAAGGTGACCCTAGCAGAGCAAAGAAAACAAGCAACAAGATGAAATGCATAGGGGTGTGTGTGTGTGTGTGTGTGTGTGTGTGTGTGTGTGTGTCTGACAATTTCTTCATTCATTCATTCACCACTTAGGTTGTTTCCATATCTTGGCTATTGTGAATAATGTTTCAATGAATGTATAAGTACAGATATCTCTAAGAGGTGCTGATTTCATTTCTTTGGGGTATATACCAAACAGAGAAATGGCTATGCCATATGGTAAGTCTATTTTTAATTTTTTGAGACACCTCCATACTGTTTTATGATGGCTACACTAATTTACATTCCTACCAACAGTGTCCAAGCATTCCCCTTTCTCTACACCCTTGCCATCACTTGTTATCTTTTGTCTTTTTCATAATAGTCCTCCTAACAAGTGTTAGGTAATAGTTCATTGCAGTTTTCATTTGCATTTCCCTGATGATTAGTGATAATGGGCACTTTGTCATATACCTGTTGGCCATATTTATGTCCTTTCTGGAAAAAATGTCTATTTAAGTCCTTTGCTCATTTTTTAATTAAGTTTTTTGTTTTGTCTTGTTTTGTTTTACTATTGAGTTATGTGAGTCCCTTACATATTTTGAGTATAAACTTCTTATAAGATATGTGGAAGGCAAATATTTTCTCCCAATTCATGGGACGCCTTTTCACCTTCTTGCCTGTTTTCTTTGCTGTGCTACAGCTGACTTCCTGGATGATCATATTTTCACTGTAATCTTATGTGGCAGAAGGGATGAGTGCTCTCTCTGGGATATATTTTATTATAAGGGCACTAATCCCATTTATAAGGGTACTAATCCCATTTGTAAGGGATTTGTATCCCTTGTATCACCTCCCAGAGGCCCCACTTCCTAATATTACCTAATAGTCCCTAACATCTTGAAAGTTAGGGCTTCAACACAAATTTTTGGGACACAAACATTCGGACCATAGCAAGCCTGGAGAATCTTCTGTGTAAGCTTAAAAATGTACTCTACTGTTATTCTTATATATGAAAAACAGTCAAGCCAAGAGCCAAATCAGGAACAAACTCCCATTCGCAATTGTGACAAAAAGAATAAAATACCTAGGAATGCATATAACCAGGGAGATAAAAGATCTCTACAAGGAGAACTACAAAACACTGCTCAAATAAGTCAGAGATGACATAAACAAACAGAAAAACATTCCATGCTTATGGATAGGAAGAAGCAGTATTGTTAAAAGCCCTATTGCCCAAAGCAATGTATAGATTAAATGCTATTCCCATTAAACTACCATTGAGACTCTTCAGAGAACTAGAAAACACTATTTTAAAATTCACATGGACCAAAAAACAAACAAACAAACAAAAAAACACCTGGATAGCCAAGGCAATCATAAGCAAAAAGAACAAAGCTGGAGACATCATGCTACCAAACTACAAACTATAGTACAGGACTACAGTAACCAAAACAGCATGGTAGTGGTACAAAACAGACATCAACCAATGAAACAGAAAAGAGAACTCCGAAATAAGGCTGCACACTTACAGCTGTCTAATCTTCAACAAACCTGACAAAAACAAGCAATAAAGAAAGGATTACCTGTTCAATAAGTGGTGCTGGGATAACTGGCTAGCCATATGGAGAAGACTGAAACTGGGTCCCTTCCTTACACCATATACAAAAATTAACTGAAGATGGATTAAAAACTTAAATGTAATATCCAAAACTATAGAAGCCCTGGAAGACAACCTAGGCAATATCATCTAAGAAATGGGCATGGGCAAAGATTTCATTATGAAGACACCAAAAGCAATTGCAACAAAAGCAAAAATTGACAAATGGGATCTAATTAAACTAAAGAGCTCCTGCATAGCAAAAGAAACTATCAAAAGAATAAACAGGCAACATACAGAATGGGAGAAAATGTTTGCAAACTATGCATTTGACAAAGGCCTAATATCCAGCATCTGTAAGAAACTTAAATTGACAAGAAAATAAAGAACTAACCAACCCCATTAAAAAGTGGGCAAAGGATATGAAGAGACACTTTGAAAACATACATGTCACCAAGAATCATATGAAAAAAACCTCAATATCACTGATCATTTTGTTCTGGGTGGGTCCTTTTTCTTAGAGCTCCCAAGATGGTGATGGTCTGCTCCCAAGATGGTGGTGGCCACTCCCAAGATGGCAGCAAGCCTTTTGTTCTCTCACCTGAGGTTCGTGGCCTCATGGATTCCAAGGAATGGAACCTTGGACCATGTCGTGAGTGTTATAGCTCTATTAGAAGCCGTGGGTCACGGAAGAGAACTGTGGAACCCAGCGACTAGTGTTCAGCTCAATTAGGATGAACCCGGGCACTTAGCCACGCAGGAACAATGGCGAGCCTGTAGCCCAAATGGGAGTGTTATGGGCACCTCACTGGATCAGAAACGCAGCGGACACCTTGCTGGATCCAGAGGGGTGGAAGTCAACAGCGGGTCTGCAACGCTGGCAAACAGCAGTGGTGGACAGTGAGTGAAAGCTCAGCTCGAGCCAGAACAAACATGGACCAGAAGAGTGTGCAGTTGCCAGATTTAATAGAGTGAAAACAGAGCTCCCATACAATGGGAAGGGACCCAAAGGGGGTTGCCCACTCCCAGCTCGAATGCCTGGGGTTTATATCCCAATCATTGTCCCTCCCCCTGTGCTCTCAGATGATAGATGATTTGACTACTTCTTTACCTCCTGCTTTTAGCCTAATTGATATTTTAGTGAGCCCTCTTTACTACCTGATTGGTTGGGTGTGAGCTGAGTTACAAGCCCCGTGTTTAAAGGTGGGTGCAGTCACCTTCCCCAGCTAGCCTTAGGAATTCTTAGTTGGCCTAGGAAATCCAGCTGGTCCTGTCTCTCAATTTGAGACATGCAAATCAAAACCATAATGAGATACCATCTCACACCAGTCAGAATGGCTATTAGTAAAAAGTCAAAAAATAACAGATGCTGGTGAGGTCATGAATAAAAAAGAATGCTTATACACTGTTGGTGGAAGTATAAATTAGTTCAGCCATCATGGAAGACAGTGTGGCGATTCCTCAAAGACCTAAAGACAGAACTACCTTTCAACCCAGCAATCCCATTACTTGGTATATACCCAAAGGAATATAAATTGATCTATTATGAAGAAGACACATGCATGTGTATGTTCATTGCAGCACTATTCACAGTAGTAAAGACATGGAATCAACCTAAATTGATAGACTGGAAAAAGAAAATATTCTATATATATACCATGGAATACTATACAGCCATAAAAAAGAAAGATCATGTCTTTTGCAGGGGGGGACATGAATGGAGCTGGAGGCTGTTATCCTCGGCAAACTAACACAGGACCAAAAAACCAAATACTGCATGTTCTCACTTATAAGTGGGAGCTAAATGATGAGAACACATGGGCACATAGAGGGGAACAACACACACAGAGGCCTATTGGAGAATGGAGGGTGGGAAGAGGAGAGGATCAGGAAAAGTAACTAATGGGTACCATGCCTAACACCTGGGTGATGAATAATCTGTACAACAAAGTCTCATGGCACAAGTTTACCTATATAACAAACCTGTACGTGTACCCCTGAAATTAAAATAAAAGTTAAAAAAAAGAACATATTCTGCTGTTGTTGGGTGGAGTGTTCTGTTTATGCCTGTCATGTCCAATTAGTCTATAGTATTTTTCAAGTCCTTGGTTTCCTTATTGATTTTCTATGTTGCTGCTCTATCCATTATTGAAAGTGGGGCATTACAATTTACTATTACTATGCTACTCTCTATTTCTACTTTTAATTTTGTCAGTGTTTGCTTCATGTAACAATATTATGGTGTGCTGCTAAGTTCATGTATATTCATATCATCCTAGCAAATTGACTCTTTTATCATTATAAAATGTCTTTTGTCTCTTGTGACAGTTTTGGAGTTAATGTCTACTTGTCTGGCATAAGTATGGCTACCTTGCTCTCTTTGGTGATCATTTTCATAGAATATCTTTTGCCATACTTTCACTATCAGTCTATGTATATCCTTAAGTCTAAAGTAAGTCTCTTGTAATCAGCATGTATTTGAATCTTGTTGTTGTTTTTTAACCCATTCAACTATTCCATTTGTATTTTGAATGGGGAATTTAATCTATTTACATTTAGTGATTACTGCTACGAAAGAACTTACTATTGCTATTTTTAAAATTGTTTTCTGTATGTCTTGTAGTTACTTCATATATGTGTTCTTCTCTTGCTGCCTTCTTTTGTGTTTCATTGTTTCTTGTAGTGATATGCTTTGATTCCTTTCTCATTTTCTTTTGTGCATCTTCTATAGATATTTTCCTTGTGTTTACCGTGAGGATTGCATAAAACATCTATTCAATTGCATACAAAAACTTTACTCCCTTACATTTCCCCACAACATACATTTTATGTTATCATAAATTGCATGTCACAAATTGCATCTTTTTATATTTCATAGCCATTAACAGTTTTATAGTTATAGATAATTTCTATGTTTTAATCTTTTAAACTCTATACTTGAATTAAAAGTGATTTATATGCCATCATTGCATTTTTTACAGGATTCTGTCTTTGTTTATGTATTTACCTTTACTAGAGATTTACTAGAGAGCTTTATATTTTTATATGTCTCTTTTTTTTTTTTTTGAGACCAAATCTGTCTCTGTCACCCAGACTGGAGTGCAATGGCGTGATCTCAGCTCACTGCAACCTCTGCCTTCCAGGTTCAAGCAATTCTTCTGCCTCAGCCTCCCAAGTAGCTGGGATTAGAGGCGTGTGCCACCATGTCTGGCTAATTTTTGTATTTTTAGTAGAGACAGGGTTTCACCATGTTGACCAGGCTGGTCTGGAACTCCTGACTTCATATGATCCACCCACCTCAGCCTCCCAAAGTGCTGAGATTACAGCCGTCAGCCACAATGCCTGGCCTATATGTTTTAATGTTTATGTTGTTGACTAGCATTGTTTTGTGTCAACTTGAAGGATTCCCTTTAATGATTCTTGTGAGGCAGGTCAATTGGTGATGAACTTTCTCAGCTTTTATATTGGAAAGTCTTTATTTCTTCTTCATTTCTGAAGGACAATTTTGCTAGATATAGTACCTTTGGTTGGCAGGGTTTTTTTCCCCAGCACTTTAAACATCATCGCACTCCTTTGTGTCCTGTAATATTTTGGCTGAGAAAGCAACTGGTAATCTTATGATTGCTTCTTGGTATATGATGAGTTGCTTTTTTTAATTATTATTCTTTCAAGGTTTTTTTTGTTTGACTTTTCAGTTTTGTTATAGTTTGTCTTGATGTGGGACTCTGAATTCATTAGAGTCCTTTCAGATTTTTGAATTTCAATGTTCACTTTATTTTCAAGATTCGAAAAATTTTGGAGCATTATTTCTTTACCTGAGTTCCCTACTTGTTTATCTCAATGCCCTGCATCCAGAACTCCCACAATAGATATATTGGTTTGCTTGATGGTAAGTTTCTTCAGGTTTCCATAAGCTTATCCTATACAAAGTTTTGTGGGCTGGCTTTGTATAGGAAACTTTCCATAAGTTTCTTCAGCTTTCTTTACTTTCCTTCATTCTTTTTTGTCTTTGCTCCTCTAACTCAATTTCAAATTACCTGTCTTTGAGTTTGCTAATTCTTTCTTCTTCTTGATCAAGTCTGCAATCGAACCCCTCTGGTACATTTTTTTTTTCAATTTAGTTACTGTGTTCTTCAGATCCAGAATTTCTGGGTTTTTAAAAATAGTTTCTGTCTCTGTGTTGATATCCTGATTTCATTTATGCATGGTTGTATTGATTTTATTTGGTTGTCTTCATTCTCTTGTAGTGCATTATGTTTTAAGATGATTATTTTGAATTCTTCATCCAGTAATTTATAGATTTCCATTTTTTTTCTTTTTTTTTGAGACAGAGTCTTGCTCTGTTACCCAGGCTGGAGTACAGTGGCATGGTCTCAGCTCACTGCAACTTCTGCCTCCCGAGTTCAAGTGATTCTCCTCTCTCAGTCTCCTGAGTAGCGGGATTACAGGCACCTGCCACCATGCTCCACTACTCCACTAATCTTTTGTATTTTTAGTAGAGACAGGATTTCACCATGTTGGCCAGGCTGGTCTCAAACTCCTGACCTCATGATCTGCCTGCCTTGGCCTCCCAAAGTGTTGGGATTACAGGCGTGAGGCATCATGCCCGACAGATCTCCATTTTTTTAGAGCTGGTTTCTGGAATTTTATTTTTTTCCTTTGATTAGACCATATTTATTCGTGTGTGTGTGTGTGTGTGTGCATATACATGTATGTGTATGCATGTGCTTTGTTATTTTTCTTGTGTGATTTGTGCATTTGAAAAAACAGCCACCTCTCCCAGTTATATGGGCTGGCTTTGTATAGAATAAGAACTTCACCAATGAGCCTGGCTAGAGAATCTGGGAACCTCTCAACCCTTTTATGGGGATGTGTCTTCATTGGGGTTATGTATCCAACTTCCCAATTAGAAAGGTTTGTCAATTTCTTTTTTCAGGAGCTTGTAACATCTTTCTTTATCTAGTGTTTGTCTGGGGTACTGCAGGATTTCTGGTGCTACAAAAAACTGCTGAGCTCTTTTTTGTTTTCTATGACCCCAGGCACCTAAAATATGTCAGCTCCATCAGAGATACATGTCAGGTGAGGTAGAAATCAGTCTATCAGACAACACCCTGAAATAACCAAATTTAACTTATTTAACTCTTCTATTTTCCACCAAAGAAGAAAGTGTGAATTACACTTTTTCTCCTAATTGTGTTGAGTCATGTGGCTTGGAGAAAGGAATGATGCAGTTGAAATCAAACAGCTTCTCTTACACATTTCAACAGGGCTGTCCTTGGCTTTGAGCTTACCTGGGGGTACTGTTACCTCCTAACTGGAATCTGAAGATCTCATAAAGACTTTTTGGACTGTATATTTTTGTTCAGTTGGTGTCTCTGTAGGAGAATAAAGTCTGAGGCTTCCTATTCTGTCATCTTGCTGTCAATCCTCTAATTTTATTTCTATCTTTCTACCAAATAGATAGGTAGTTGTCCTACAGGCACTTGTTGACAAGTTTATCTTTATATCGTTTTTCCACTGCCTTTCAATGCTACTTTTGTAAGTTCCCAGAGATGCATGGGCCTTTTTAAGGGCAAATAATTCAATTCCTTTCATCGGTTTGCCTCTTCCTTAACCAATATCACACTGTTTCAGTTACTAAAGCAGAATACTTAGTTATGATCTCTGTTAGAGTATATACTCCTATTTTATTTTTTATGTTGTCTTAAGTCTTTGTTTTATATCCATTTAAAATCACTAGGTAAAATCCCCCCCAAAAATTTCTTGAAATTCAGATAGAAATTGCACTGAGTTAATTAATTAATTTCGGTGGGTATTGTCATATTTACAATAGTGAATTTTTCCATCCCATCTATCAATGTACTCAGATCTTTTTCTTTTTGCCCTTCAAAAGTTATTTGTAATTGTCTCCATTCAAGTTTTACACCTTTTGTTCAACTTATTTCTGAGTAATATATAATTCTTGTTGCTACTGCCAATGATATCTAATTTTTATGACAGATATTAAATGGCTTTACTAATGTATGAAAGTGCTATTAATGTGTTAACTGATTTTAAATCAAACCAACCACAATTTTCCTCATTTTTGTAACCCTGTTTTGATATCATTACTTTTAATATTCTGGGATCTCAAAACCTGGAAGTGACTTGGGCACCTTCTGATTTTTGAGAGGACTTGGATAAGCATATCACAGAACAAAGTGCCAAAGCAAGTCAATGGTAAAGAAATGAGATCTGAATGTCCTTGTTTAGTTACCTATTCATTGCTGAGGTCCTCAAACTTCAGCATACTGCAGAACCACCCATAAGAGGTGTTCATGCAGTAGGGCTGGTGTTAGGTCATATAATCTGCATTTTTAAGTCAACTAAGAGATTCTCATTAAGATAATCCTTAGGCCACACTTGAATAAGCAGGGATCTATGGCATCTGCTGGCCAGAGGAGTTGCAATATAACTGATGGCATCTTGGTTATGAATTTTGCTAAGGATTTTTGCCTAGTATGCTGCCCTATTAACTTTTGCCATGAATTAGGGAAGTCTATCTTTCGAGATTAAAAACATTTCCCCAATTATGGTCAGTTTGTTTATTTTGTCTTCCTGCCAACTGCGTCCTCCTTATTCTCAGTGTTAGCAGCTGTGGTCAATGCATTTCGGAGTTTCTTGTTTCTTGCTAAAATTGTTGGCCATGAACTAACTAATTAGTTGGCTTGCGGGCACAGGAGCTACAGTAGTATAATCACAGTCCTTAGCAAGAAAATGAAGCCTGGTGTATTTATGAGATCAACTTTGATCTTAATGTTGTGGTGAGCCTCATGTGTATTATAGGGGTAGGCCAAGATGAAGGGAAAAACAGAGAAATCCAATGGATATACAGCTGATCCTTGAACAACATGGGTTTGAACTGTGTGGATCCACTGATGCATGGATGTTTTCCAATAAATATACTAGAAATTTGTATGGAGATTTGCAACAATTTGAAAAAACTTACAGATGAACTGCTTACCCTAGAAATATTGACAAAAAAATAAGAAAAAATTAAGTACGTAATGAATGCAGAAAATATATGTAGATACTAGTCTGTTTTACCATTTACTACCATAAAATGCACACAATACTATTATCTAAAGTTGAAATTCATTAAAAGTACTTATAGACCATTCATGGTGCCACTAGCAGTCAAGAGAAATATAAACAGAAAGATACAGTATTAAATCGTAACTGCACAAAATTAAGTACATACTGCACTACCCTAATAACTTCATAGTTACCTCCTGTTGCTATTGCAATGAGCTCACCTGTTGCAAGTGTCCACTGAAAATGCCATGTGATGCTAATCATCTCTGTGTGAGCAGTCACTCTAGCAAATTGTGAATCAGTAAAAAGTGATTGCTTGCTGTTCTCACATATTTTTCATTATGGTTAGTGCAATACCATAAACTTTGAATAACACCAAGGGACCATACAAAGTGTCATTGGTGATGCTGGAAGTACTCCCAGGAAGCATAGAGAAGTCATGACATTACAATACAGGGTTGAATTTCTTGATATGTACCTTAGACTGAGGTCTGAAGCTGTGGTTTGCTGCCATTCAAGATAAATGAATCCAGCACAAGGATCACTGTAAAAAAAGACAAATCAATAAAGCCTTTGCTGTAGCTATGCCAGTAGGCATGAAAATGTTGTACTTTTGGGGAAATACGTTTTTATCTCATATTGAAATTGTCATTTTTATGTAAGTATGGGATTGGTATCAGAAAGGCATACCTAGACACTAATATGATTTGAAAAAAGTGAAGTCACTATATGACAATTTAAAGCAAATGGAAGATGAAGGATCTAAAGCTACAGAATCTAATGACAGCAAAGGATGGTTTAATAATTTTAGAAAAAGTTTGGCTTTAAAAATGCCAGATAACTGGAGAAGCAGCTTCTTCTGAAAAAGAGGCAGCAGGCAGGTACCCAGATACCATTACGAAAATCATGGAGAAGAAAGGATATCTGCATGAACAGGGTTTAAATGCAAATGGAAGTGCTCTGTTCTGGATATAAATGCCATAAAGGACATTAATTAATAAGGAAAAGGAGCAAGCACCAAGATTTAAGGCAGCAAGGGATATGCTAACTCTACTATTTTGTGCAAATGCAATAATATTTATGATTAAGACTGTCTTTATCTATAAAGCTGCATACCCAAAAGCCTTGAAGGGAAAAGATAAACACCAACTGCAAGTTTTTTTTTATGGGCAACAAGAAGGCCTGGATAGTGAGAACCCTTTTTCTGGATTAGTTCCATTGATGCTTTGTCCCTGAAGTCAGGAAGCATTTTGCCAGTAAGAGACTGCCTTTTAAAGATTTTTTGATATTGGACAATGCCCCCCTGGCCACTCAGAATGTCATAAGGTCAACAGCACAGGTGTAGAAGTGGTATACTTGCCCCCAAAACCAATGTCTGTAATTCAGTCTCAAGATCAGGGGCCATAAGGACCTTTAAGGCTCACTCATTACATGTGATACTTTATGGAAAGGATTGTCAACACTATTGAAGAGATCCCCAGTAGAGAGAATGTCATAAAAGTCTGGAAGGATTAAACCATTAAAGATGCCATCATTTTTTTTTAATTTTTTAAATTGTTTTATTTTATTATTATTATACTTTAAGTTTTAGGGTACATGTGCACAATGTGCAGGTTAGTTACATATGTATACATGTGCCATGCTGCTGCGCTGCACCCATTAACTCGTCATTTAGCATTAGGTATATCTCGTAAAGCTATCCCTCTCCCCTCCCCCCACCCCACAATAGGCCCCAGAGTGTGATGTTCCCCTTCCTGTGTCCATGTGTTCTCATTGTTCAATTCCCACCTATGAGTGAGAATATGCAGTGTTTGGTTTGTTGTTCTTGCGACAGTTTACTGAGAATGATGATTTCCAATTTCATCCATGTCCCTACAAAGGACATGAACTCATCATTTTTTATGGCTGCATAGTATTCCATTGTGTATATGTGCCACATTTTCTTAATACAGTCTATCATTGTTGGACATTTGGGTTGGTTCCAAGTCTTTGCTATTGTGAATAGTGCCGCAATAAACATATGTGTGCATGTGTCTTTATAGCAGCATGATTTATAGTCCTTTGGTATATACCCAGTAATGGGATGGCTGGGTCAAATGGTATTTCTAGTTCTAGATCCCTGAGGAATTGCCACACTGACTTCCACAATGGTTGAACTAGCTTACAGTCCCACCAATGGTGTAAAAGTGTTCCTATTTCTCCACATCCTCTCCAGCACCTGTTGTTTCCTGACTTTTTAATGATTGCCATTCTAACTGGTGTGAGATGGTATCTCATTGTGGTTTTGATTTGCATTTCTCTGATGGCCAGTGATGGTGAGCATTTTTTCGTGTGTTTTTTGGCTGCATAAATGTCTTCTTTTGAGAAGTGTCTGTTCATGTCCTTTGCCCACTTTTTGATGGGGTTGTTTGTTTTTTTCTTGTAAATTTGTTTGAGTTCATTGTAGATTCTGGATATTAGCCCTTTGTCAGATGAGTAGGTTGCAAAAATTTTCTCCCTTTCTGTAGGTTGCCTGTTCACTCTGATGGTAGTTTCTTTTGCTGTGCAGAAGCTCCTTAGTTTAATGAGATCCCATTTGTCAATTTTGGCTTTTGTTGCCATTGCTTTTGGTGTTTTAGACATGAAGTCCTTGCCCATGCCTATGTCCTGAATGGTAATGCCTATGTTTTCTTCTAGGGTTTTCATGGTTTTAGGTCTAACGTTTAAGTCTTTAATCCATCTTGAATTAATTTTTGTATAAGGTGTAAGGAAGGGATCCAGGTTCAGCTTTCTACATATGGCTAGCCAGTTTTCCCAGCACCATTTATTAAATAGGGAATCCTTTCCCCATTGCTTGTTTTTCTCAGGTTTGTCAAAGATCAGATAGTTGTAGATATGTGGTGTTATTTCTGAGGGCTCTGTTCTGTTCCATTGACCTATGTCTCTGCTTTGGTACCAGTACCATGCTGTTTTGGTTACTGTAGCCTTGTAGTATACTTCGAAGTCAGGTAGCGTGATGCCTCCAGCTTTCTTCTTTTGGCTTAGGATTAACTTGGTGATGCAGGCTCTTGTTTGGTTCCATGTGAACTTTAAAGTAGTTTTTTCCAATTCTGTGAAGAAAGTCATTGGTAGCTTGATGGGGATGCCATTGAATCTATAAATTACCTTGGGCAGTATGGCCATTTTTATGATATTGATTGTTCCTACCCATGAGCATGGAATGTTCTTCCATTTGTTTGTATCCTCTTATTTCGTTGAGCAGTGGTTTGTAGTTATCCTTGAAGAGGTCTTTCATATCCCTTGTAAGTTGGATTCCCAGGTATTCTATTCTCTTTGAAGCAATTGTGAATGGGAGTTCACTCATGATTTGGCTCTCTGTTTGCCTGCTATTGGTGTATAAGAATGCTTGTGGTTTTTGCACATTGCTTTTGTATCCTGAGACTTTGCTGAAGTTGCTTATCAACTTAAGGAGATTTTGGGCTGAGACAATGGGGTTTTTCCAGATATACAATCATGTAATCTGCAAACAGGGACAATTTGACTTCCTCTTTTCCTAATTGAATACCCTTTATTTCCTTCTCCTGCCTAATTGCCCTGGCCAGAACTTCCAACGCTATGTTGAATAGGAGTGGTGAGAGAGGGCATCCCTGTCTTGTGCCAGTTTTCAAACGGAATGCTTCCAGTTTTTGCCCATTCAGTATGATATTGGCTGTGGGTTTGTCATAGATAGCTCTTATTATTTTGAGATACGTCCCATCAATACCTAATTTATTGAGAGTTTTTAGCATGAAGGGTTGTGAATTTTGTCAAAGGCCTTTTCTGCATCTATTGAGATAATCATGTGGTTTTTGTCTTTGGTTCTGTTTATATGCTGGATTACATTTATTGATTTGTGTATATTGAACCAGCCTTGCATCCCAGGGATGAAGCCCACTTGATCCTGGTGGATAAGCTTTTTGATGTGCTGCTGGATTCGGTTTGCCAGTATTTTATAGAGGATTTTTGCATCGATGTTCATCAAGGATATTGGTCTAAAATTCTCTTTTTTGGTTGTGTCTCTGCCCGGATTTGGTATCAGGATGATGCTGGCCTCATAAAATGAGTTAGGGAGGATTCCCTCTTTTTCTATTGATTGGAATAGTTTCAGAAGGAATGGTACCAGTTCCTCCTTGCACCTCTGGTAGAATTCGGCTGTGAATCCTTCTGGTCCTGGAGTCTTTTTGGTTGGTAAGCTATTGATTATTGCCACAATTTCAGCTCCTGTTATTGGTCTATTCAGAGAGTCAACTACTTCCTGGGTTAGTCTTGGGAGAGTGTATGTGTCGAGGAATGTATCCATTTCTTCTAGATTTTCTACTTTATTTGCATAGAGGTGTTTGTAGTACTCTCTGATGGTAGTTTGTATTTCTGTGGGATCGGTGGTGATATCCCCATTATCATTTTTTATTGCGTCTATTTGATTCTTCTGTCTTTTCTTCTTAATTAGTCTTGCTAGTGGTCTATCAATTTTGTTGATCCTTTCAAAAAACCAGCTCCTGGATTCATTAATTTTTTGAAGGGTTTTTTGTGTCTCTATTTTCTTCAGTTCTGCTCTGATTTTAGTTATTTCTTGCCTTCTGCTAGCTTTTGAATGTGTTTGCTCTTGCTTTTCTAGTTCTTTTAATTGTGATGTTAGGGTGTCAATTTTGGATCTTTCCTGCTTTCTCTTGTGGGCATTTAGTGCTATAAATTTCCCTCTACACACTGCTTTGAATGTGTCCTAGAGATTCTGGTATGTTGTGTCTTTGTTCTTGTTGGTTTCAAAGAACATGTTTATTTCTGCCTTCATTTCGTTATGTACCCAGTAGTCATTCAGGAGCAGGTTGTTCAGTTTCTACGTAATTGAGTGGTTTTGAGTGAGTTTCTTAATCCTGAGTTCTAGTTTGATTGCACTGTGGTCTGAGAGACAATTTGTTATAATTTCTAATCTTTTACATTTGCTGAGGAGAGCTTTACTTCCAAGTATGTGGTCAATTTTGGAATAGGTGTGGTGTGGTGCTGAAAAAACTGTATATTGTGTTGATTTGGGGTGGCGAGTTCTGTAGATGTCTATTAGGTCCACTTGGTGCAGAGCTGAGTTCAATTCCTGGGTATCCTTGTTAACTTTCTGTCTTGTTGATCTGTCTAATGTCGACAGTGGGGTGTTAAAGTCTCCCATTACTACTGTGTGGTAGTCTAAGTCTCTTTGTAGGTCACTCAGGACTTGCTTTATGAATCTGGGTGCTCCTTTATTGGGTGCATATATATTTAGGATAGTTAGCTCTTCTTGTTGAATTGATCCCTTTACCATTAAGTAATGGCCTTCTTTGTCTCTTTTGATCTTTGTTGGTTTAACGTCTGTTTTATGAGAGACTAGGATTGCAACCCCTGCCTTTTTTTGTTTTCCATTTGCTTGGTAGATCTTTCTCCATCCTTTTATTTTGAGCCTATGTGTGTCTCTGCATGTGAGATGGGTTTCCTGAATACAGCACACTGATGGGTCTTGACTCTTTATCCAATTTACCAGTCTGTGTCTTTTAATTGGAGCATTTAGTCCATTTACATTTAAAGTTAATATTGTTATGTGTGAATTTGATCCTGTCATTATGATGTTAGCTGGTAATTTTGCTCATTAGTTGATGCAGTTTCTTCCTAGCCTCGATGTTCTTTACAATTTGGCATGATTTTGCAGTGGCTGGTACCGGTTGTTCCTTTCCATGTTTAGTGCTTCCTTCAGGAGCTCTTTTAGGGCAGGCCTGGTGGTGACAAAATCTCTCAGCATTTGCTTGTCTGTAAAGTATTTTATTTCTCCTTCACTTATGAAGCTTAGTTTGGCTGGATATGAAATTCTGGGTTGAAAATTCTTTTCTTTAAGAATGGTGAATATTGGCCCCTACTCTCTTCTGGCTTGTAGAGTTTCTGCCGAGAGGTCTGCTGTTAGTCTGATGGGCTTCCCTTTGTGGGTAACCCGACCTTTCTCTCTGGCTCCCCTTAACATTTTTTCCTTCATTTCCACTTTGGTGAATCTGACAATTATGTGTCTTGGAGTTGCTCTTCTCGAGGAGTATCTTTGTGGCATTCTCTGTATTTCCTGAATCTGAATGTTGGCCTGCCTTGCTAGATTGGGGAAGTTCTCCTGGATAATATCCTGCAGAGTGTTTTCCAACTTGGTGCCATTCTCCCCGTCACTTTCAGGTACACCAATCAGACGTAGATTTGGTCTTTTCATACAGTCCCACATTTCTTGGAGTCTTTGTTCGTTTCTTTTTATTCTTTTTTCTCTAAACTTCCCTTCTCACTTCATTTCATTCATTTCATCTTCCATCACTGATACCCTTTCTTCCAGTTGATTGCATCGGCTCCTGAGGCTTCTGCATTCTTCACGTAGTTCTCGAGCCTTGACTTTCAGCTCCATCAGCTCCTTTAAGCACTTCTCTGTATTTCTTATTCTAGTTATACATTCGTCTAAATTTTTTTCAAAGTTTTCAACTTCTTTGCGTTTGGTTTGAATTTCCTCCTGTAGCTCGGAGTAGTTTGATCGTCTGAAGCCTTCTTCTCTCAACTCATCAAAGTCATTCTCCATCCAGCTTTGTTCCGTTGCTGGTGGGGAGCTGCGTTCCTTTGGAGGAGGAGAGGTGCTCTGCTTTTTAGAGTTTCCAGTTTTTCTGCTCTGTTTTTTCCCCATCTTTGTGGTTTTATCTACTTTTGGTCTTTGATGATGGTGATATACAGATGGGTTTTCGGTGTGGATGTCCTTTCTGTTTGTTAGTTTTCCCTCTAACAGACAGGACCCTCAGCTGCAGGTCTGTTGGAGTTTGCTAGAGGTCCACTCCAGACCCTGTTTGCCTGGGTATCAGCACCGGTGGCTGCAGAACAGCGGATTTTCATGAACCGCGAATGCTGCTGTCTGATCGTTCCTCTGAAAGTTTTGTCTCAGAGGAGTACTCGGCCGTGTGAGGTGTCAGTCTGTCCCTACTGGGGGGTGCCTCCCAGTTAGGCTGCTCGGGGGTCAGAGGTCAGGGACCCACTTGAGGAGGCAGTCTGCCCATTCTTAGATCTCCAGCTGCATGCTGGGAGAACCACTGCTCTCTTCAAAGCTGTCAGACAGGGACATTTAAGTCTGCAGAGGTTACTGTTGTCTTTTTGTTTGTCTGTGCCCTGTCCCCAGAGGTGGAGCCTACAGAGGCAGGCAGGCCTCCTTGAGCTGTGGTGGGCTCCACCCAGTTCGAGCTTCCCAGCTGCTTTGTTTACCTAAGCAAGCCTGGGCAATGGCGGGCGCCCCTCCCCCAGCCTCACTGCCACCTTGCAGTTTGATCTCAGACTGCTGTGCTAGCAATCAGCGAGACTCCGTGGGCGTAGGCCCCTCCGAGCCAGGTGAGGATATAATCTCCTGGTGGGCCGTTTTTTAAGCCCGTCGGAAAAGCGCAATATTGGGGTGGGAGTGACCCGATTTTCCAGGTGCCGTCTGTCACCCCTTTCTTTGACTAGGAAAGGGAACTCCCTGACCCCTTGCGCTTCCCGAGTGAGGCAATGCCTCGCCCTGCTTCGGCTCGTGCACGGTGCGCTGCACCCACTGTCCTGCACCCACTGTCTGGCACTCCCTAGTGAGATGAACCCGGTACCTCAGATGGAAATGCAGAAATCACCTGTCTTCTGCGTCGCTCACGCTGGGAGCCGTAGACCGGAGCTGTTCCTATTCGGCCATCTTGGCTCCCCCCCACCGATGCCATCATTGTTATAGAAAAAGCTATGAAAACCATCAAGTCAATAAATAAAACAGTAAATTCCTGCTGAAGAAAACTGTTTCTTGATGTCGTACATGACTTTAGCAGATTTATAACAGAGCCAATCAAGGAAACCATAAAAGAGATTGTGGATATGGCCAAAAAGGTAGGGGGTAAAGGGTTTCAAGATATGGATCTTGGAGAAATTAAGGAGCTAATACACTTAAAACCAGAGGAATTAACAAAAGATGAGTTGATGGAGATGAGTGCTTCTGAACAAGTGCCAGATGATGAGGAAGATGTAGAAGATGCAGTGCCAGAAAACAAACTGACATTAGACAATCTAGCAGAAGGGGTCCAATTATTCAAGACTGCTTTTGACTTCTTTTACAGCAAGGACCCTTCTAGGACACAGACACTGAAACTAAAGCAAACAGTTGAAGAAGGATTGATACCATGTGGAAACATTTTTAGGAAAATGAAGAAGCAAAAAGTAAGAGAAAATACAATGTATTTCCATAAATTTACACAATTTGTGCCTGCCTCTCCTGCTTTCCCTTCTACCTCCTCCACCTCTTCCATCAGAGACAGCAAAATCAACCCCTCCTCCTCCTCAGTCTACTAAACGTGAAGAGGAAGAGGATAAAGACCTTTACGATGATCCACTTCCACTTAAGAAATAGTAAATATATTTTCTCTTCCATATGATTTTCTATAACATTTTCTTTTCCCTAGCTTACTTTATTGTAAGACTGTAGTATATAATACACACAGAATAAAAATGTATATTAATCAACTGTTAATGTTATTGATAGGGCTTCCAGTAACAGCAGGCTATTAGTAGTTAAGTCTTCGGGGAATCAAAAGTTATACACAAATTTTTGACCACACGAGGGTTGCCACCCATAAGCCCTACATTGCTAAAGTGTCAACTCTGTGTGTGTGTGTGTATACACACATAAACACACACACATTTATATACACTCAACAGACACAGAAATACACACACACATATAAGATGTATATCTTTCTATGGTTTTTGAGAGTAAAAATATTTTATTTTTTAAAGTTTTTCTTCATAAAATGACCTCAGGGAAAGATACTGGCTTGTCTAAAAGCTGTGAACCAAATATCCCCCAATTGTTCAAAGTGAAGAGTGATGTCATTCTTACTTGATAGTGACCAAAGAAGAGCATAAACTGGGTATTTACAAATCCATGCTGCATTAATCGAACGGTGAATCTCCTTTCAGTATCTTACTAAATAAGATTGTTCACTTGGGCAGTTTTGCTTCTTGTCATATATTGGAGTAAGCAGAGTCATCTGTTATTTTGTGATGTTCTTACCTCTGGTTTCTAAAGTTCTGAGAAAAAAAAATGCAAGGAGGAGAATCTAATATTTATTGAGTTCCTAAAACATGCCAGACTCTATCTTAGGCATAATCCCATATTTTATCACTGATTTAATCTTCATATTAACCCAATGGAATAAGATATTATTATAATCTCCATGAGATCATCAGATTGAGAAGATCAAGGCTAGGCAATTCACTCTGCCTGTCCAAGGCCACATAGGTAGCAAATTATTGGGCCACGAATTGAATCTAAGACCATCTAACATAAGGCTCAGTTTCTTCATGTATTCCATCTCATTGTCTTTTATATTAGGACACAAATCAGATTAGGGAACATTTATGGAGAGACTTGATCCAAAAATATAGTTCTCTTTATGGAAGAAGAACTCCTTGAATTGATGAATGAATGTATGTTCCCCTGTGTGTGGGAGTGTGTATTCCTTTGGGCTATTTCTGTAGACTTACCACACATTAGTTAATTCTCCTCTGTGTTTAAAAGTGCTCGGGTGAAAGCTTGTAATAAGTACTGTGCTAAACTATTCTCTAGGTTGTCAAATAAAACCCAGATACTCTAAGAAACTATAGCAAGAGCCCAGATGGATCACTGAAATAGGTTTCACCCCTCTGGAGAGTCTCAAAAATGCAAATAACTCATTTAAACAACAGCTCGTGAGCTGACTCATGCCAGTTCTTCTCCAATTAGATGTGTACTTTCATGTAATGGGAGTCAATGGGAAGGAATAGTGTTTAGTGAGATCTGCCTTCAAGAATAAAAGGCAGCAGCAGAAGTTAAAGGGCAATTTCTAGCTACCAATGTGCATGGGATAAAAAATAATTAACTATAGCTATAAGAGTTTTGTAAAGTGGATTAGTTTTGTAACTTCTTAATCTTTGAGACCTTGCTTTCTTCTACTTCTCCACAGTGATTAGTATGAAAACTTGTTAAAAGCAAAAGGCCTGTGGACTGGTGTAGCTTGTATTGTAGCCTGTACTACAGTGGCTTCAACTAAATTCTGACCATCACAGTCCTGACCTTCTGCTCAAAGAGAATGTCTAATGATGCTCTCCTTAAAAATAGTTCAGCTTCTAGTTCTGCCCAAAGGGCTCAGGAGGAACCACAAGCTGTACTCTTTTCACAAAAGAATATACTTTTGAATTAGTACATAAGCAAAAACTTAAGAACATTTTGTAAGTGATTACAAAGGCTGAAATAAGGAACAACATGCTGGTTCAGACTGCTGGGAAGAGAATATTGGGAACTCAAAAGATCAATAAAACTTGGAGGAAAAACTGAATCCAAAAATTACAGGGACAATTTTCTTAATAATTGTTTTTTAAACCATTTTCTTATATGAGAAGGAAATAGAAATTAATATCAAATGACATTGGTTCTGTGAAGAATATAGTTATTCAGCATAAATTATAAAGACAGAAAATCTAGAGCTTTATTTTTGTTGTATTCAAATGTTTTGAGCTGAAGAATCCCTCTAGGTATCATTATAGGTGATTTGACCTGCTTCTGATACTGATACAAAGAGCAAAACATGACAAGCAGTAATCCCTTAAATTGTTGGTTTCATGGAATTATTTCTGCCTGAATATGTTGTATTTTTTTTCAAGGGAGAAAAGAAATGAGGAGTTCTGGTAAGTGTGTCTATACCCAATATTCCAGAATAAAGTAGGGATAAGAATCCCAAGGGATAGAATGGCTCATATCAGTATTAAGGACAATAGGAAATCAGGGTGTCTCTGAGGTGAGATTTCAGAGAGGAAAATCAATCCCTAGGAATTGTCCTGCATCTAAAAAGTGACCTCATGGACCTAATAATAGAATGCTGACTGGGTGGGTCCAGACACATTAAAGCCACCCACATAAACATCAAGGTATTCTGACAGACAAATTTGAGTGAGTCAAATATTCTGATACTTTTTACAATGTTGAAAGAAGAATTCATAGAATCGAGAATCATAGAGGTCACCTTACGTCGATTCTTACCAGTGAGTTCAGTTTTTCCTTTACTCACTGACAAAAGGTAGGCAGCCAATCAAAAATTCCTTCACTCAGCAAACTTTTAGTAAGAAACTTATTACCCAATTAGCTCATCTTGGGTCAAGTGCCCATCCCTGAACCATTCAATTGTAATGAGAGAGGTGAGGGTCATGATGTATGAACTTAGCTTTGGTCATTGCAATTAGGATGAAGACGAGGGGAGGGGAGGTGGCATTTCTTAGGTGTTGCTAAGAAGCAGTTCCATAGGTATTCAATATAGCACACATGGCGATTTTTTTCAGATATCCAGATGGGTGAATTTTCTATAAGTTTCAAAGATAACATGTGTATTCTTTGTCTGGTCTTGCATTTGTAGTGGGTTCTCAAAAACAATAGCATTGTCTTCTCTCTAGTCTTCCTTCCCTTAATGATCTCATCCATTATCATGACAGCAGAAATGTTTATAACTTCTCCATGTATTTCTTGGGGAAGATCTCTTTTCCTGTGCATGAAAGCATGATGAAAAGTATGTAGATGAGGGTGTGAGAAGTGAAGATTGGCAAAGGACAAAATTCTGGGGAAGAAAATATTTGGTGCACCTTATGTCAATTGGTGATAGCTGCCCAGATCATTTTATTGTGAAGAATTCTCATTCTACATCTAGCCTCTGCATCAGTTGTAGGGGAAAGGGAGAGAGATGGAGATCAGCTGTGCCATATATTTGAATCTCTTAATTGTCTTCTCCAATGAAAAAGCTGTGTGGAGGGAGACCAGCTAGTAAAGGAGATGGATATAGAGAAATTAGGTAGAACAGAATTAAAATAAGGTTGGGTCAAGGAAAAACACCCTTATGGCGTGAAGGGAGGCTAATCATATAAAACCTAAAAGTCTAAAAGTGATCAAGTATGATAATGTCAAATAATATGTCTTTTCGTGTTGGCAAGTAGTCATTGAAAATAGCTTTTTGTGGAGTATTGATTGTGCAAACCTAATATGAGAGGACTGAAAAGCTAATGGATGATAAAAAAAATGTAGACAACAATTGTAGTCTATTAAAGGAGCTGCCTATAAGTGAGAAGGAAAAGCAGTAGCTAGACTGGTGTGTAAGGTTCAGGAAGTTGTTAATTTTTAATAGACAGATGTAAGCTAGAGATTTTTCACATCTGTGGAAAGAAAAACTATAATCTTTATTATAACATTGTAATAGCAAAAAAGTTGGAAATGACCTACATAACCATCAATTTTTTAAAAGATAAATTTTGTATAATTATATAAGGAAAGTAGATTAATAATATTTTTTAAGTTTGTTGGGAGATATTCATTATACCATGTAAATCTTTATTCCTTTTGTTTGTCTGAAATAGTTTACTGTAAATTTTAAAAATTTTTTTTGTTTTTAAAATAAGATAAAATAAATCAAGTGTTTATAATTCTTGTAACAAGAGAAACAGTGAGCCACCTCTGTTCCCACCTGGAATTCTACTTCCTAGATGCCATCATGTCCAAGTCTTAGTCTTGTTCTTTTAGAATTTACTCCATTAAAAAAAAAAAGATGTTGAGTACTTGATCTTATATAGAACTGCACACAATGAGCACATCACCTAATCGTGAGTATAGATTCCGCTTAAGAATAGAAGTCCCTTTATAGTGTAGAGTTGTGGCTCAAGTTCATCACTGGCTAAGTTTCAGACCAATATTAGCCCTAGGAATGCAAATTGAGTGGCATATGCAACAAACTTCCTACTAGATTTCAAAGATCAGGCCATATGGGAATGAAGAAGAAGGAACCTGCTGGTTTGATAGTGGTGAAAGGGACAGGAAGCATGGCAATATTTGAGAAGCACCAAAACAATGAGTCAGACAGAGATGATTCTGATAAAGACTAAATACATGCAAAAAAAAAGTGGCTTATATTATTACCAAATTTTGCTTTATAGATGTCTATCTCCACCCACTTAATGAGAACATGTGTTTGTCTGTTGTGTTCATTAATTCCTAATTGCCTACATAATAGGCACTCAATAAATATTTGTTGAATTAATGAATACATGCAAGAGTAGATGGAGCATGGCAAACAAAATAGAATAATATGTTGCAATGCTATGGTTGATTTTCCCTGAAAGGTTCCTTCATAAATGTAAATTGAAAATAATTATTTCTCATCCAGGTTGGAGAGCTAAAGAAACATGCAATATGTGCTTCCAGCACCTTCCTGTTGGTCTCAGTGGAAGTCAGACAGTATTTTTGTCAACCATGTGGCTTCACCTCTTTTAGGAAGTTGCAGTCAGAAGAATTCATTTCCCAAAGTGCTTACTGATAAGAATTCCTTCAAAGTCAGAGGGTGAAGGGGCTTCATTTGGGGAAAACAGAAGGATTATCTAGGGTACATGCTTTTAAAAGCTGTTACTTCAATCTTCTCCTGTTCTATCTCCCCTGAAGAGTCTATTTGTTTTGTCTCTTCCTTTTCCCTTACTCCACACACAATTTGGCTAATAGTTTCACACACAAGATGTTTTTATTATTTACAGAAAGATCTAATGCTGAGACACTGGCATAGCTACTCATAAATTCTTCACTTGCAGATTCATTTTATGTGTTTATGAGTTACCTCCTGACAGTTCTCATATTTTGCAAGGTTTGTTTTTTTCAGTCCCCCACCATTCATGCCAGGGTTTGAATTAGCAAATGTGTTCTTTAGTTTAATCTTGGTGGTTTTTTCTTTACCCTCTTTTTTTCACTGTGCTTATTTCACCGTGCTTCTGAAGAGCAAATGTGTCCTAGTGCTTTATTCTTTTGGTTCTAATCCAACAACATGGCTATAAAGATCCATGAATTCCTTGTTTGTGCTTTTTCTGGTGGTGGTATTCTATTATTTCATTAAATTACATCACTATAGTGGGTTGTGGGAAGGGCAGGGGTTAGAAGCCCTGTTTTTTATCCAAGTTATGCAATTTACCAGTTCTATGAGTTTAGGCTAATCCCTCAAGCCCACTATGCCTTAGTTTATTTATCCACCCCGTGAGTAAGATAATACTGTTCTTACAGAGTTGTTGCCAAATCAACTGAGACAAAAAGCTAGTAATGTCTTCTGAAAAGCGGAAAGCACATAAATCAGACTAAATTACTATTACGAGATGTACTTTTCCAATGAGGTTGCCCTGATCACCAGCTTAGTTGTGCCAGCCCAGCCATCATTTCTAAACACTGTCAGAATTATCTGCTGTTCAAGTCAAGCAGAATCACAGCCAATCCCTTCTTAGAATCCAATTATAAAGTCATTACTTAAAACATTATTGAACACATATATGTGCTCAACCGTTCTCGAGGAGTTGCAAGTACAGTGGTTAGTCAAATATATGGATAAGTCATGAGCTCACATTCCAGCTCCCCTCATGAGTTTACATTTGAGTCAGCATTAAGATAATAGGAAAGGGTAATTTATGTAGTCTAGAATACATGCAGGCACATTTATATTTATACTGCAGAAGTGATGGTGTATCATTACCATTGCAAATTGTACATATAAATCAATTCTCCCTAAATAATATCCCTTTCTTATTGTGTGTGCACACACCTTATAAAATTCAGGGACATTAAAAAAACAAACAAACAAAAAAACCCAACATGGTGTTTAGGGTGGAGGTAGGGGGAATGCTCACTCCTTCAGCCAGAACCCAGCCTAAGCGACTTCATTAATAACCCTTTTATAGAAAGGCCACTCTCATCTGAGACACAGCTGCTATCTTCTCTCCATCCTGACTCTCTCAATTGTTTTTTTGTGAAAGAAAATATGTTGCCTCTCATCCATGAATTGTTTTTCCTCCACGATCTCCATCATCCAAACAAAGTAATTACCTGTGTTATACTATAAACATTTCCTTTACCTCTCATTCCACACTGGAGACAACATGTATGCCTCCAAATGATCCACTTTGGGTTTATTTAATCCTTTTGGTAGGAAGCAAAAGCTAGCTCATGCTTCATCCTTTTAATGTGGATATTGGTGGAAGACACATGGGTGGAAGGTTCAGGTCCTACAGATACCTCCTAGCAGCTGCATGAGTTTAGACAAGAGACAATTCTTCTGCGCCTCAGTTTCTTCATCTGAAAAATGAGATAATAAAAATTGCTCGTCTGATAACATTCTTGTGAAAGTTAAATTAGCTAGTGCATGTAATAAACTACCTGGTAAAGGATGGTAATTCAATCAATATTAGATAGTGGTATTATTTTTTGATAGGGTAGTTGCAACTGCTCAGTGGATTCTTCTTGCCTGCTGCCCAGATAGACCCAAATTATCAAGGCAGGGGAAATGCAATAAAATATTTTACACATATATAGCTAAACAAGAGACTGGAGTTCTATTATTACTCAAATCAGCTTCCCTGAAAATTCAGAGGATAGGGATTTTCAAGGATAGTTTGGGGGAAGTGGGGGGGTGGCTTGGCAATGGGTGCTTACTGCTGATTGGTTGGGGGTGCAATCGTAGGGCTGTGGAAATGGTCCTTATGTGCACTGAGTCACCTCTGGGTGGGGCCACAGGAGCAGTAGACGGGTCCAAATGGAGCCATGGTTGGCAGGTCCAGGTGGAGCCATTGGTAGTAAGACATGCAAAAAAAACCTGAAAAGACATCTCAAAAGACCAATCTTAGGTTCTGCAATTGTGATGTTATCTGCAGGAGTAATTGGGGAAGTTGTGTAGCTTATAACCTCCCAAATAATGGCTGGCAATAGTTTATGTCTACACCTTAGCAAAATTCAGGCTTCTCTCATCCTCCTAGCCTGGTAGTCTGTCATTAACTTTACAAAGGCTGTTGAGTTTTGGAGAAGGGCTATTATCATTTAAAATATAAACTAAATGTCTCCCAGAGTTATCTTGGCCCAAGCCCAGGAATAATTAAGGCCAGTTTGAAGGCTAAAGGAAAGATCAGGGGTTGGTTAAATCAAGTCTCTTTCATTGCCATTATTTTCTCACTATTTTAATTTTTGCAAAGGTGGTTTCATAATTTGTCTTAATTTTTATCATATTCTTTTAACAGACAGCTTGGTGGCTCTAAGAGAATAAAGGTTTGTTGGATAAATATAGACTCAGATTAGATCATTATTTTATCAATAGGAAGCCACATGATAGTTGCAACATTTTGGACTCTACTATTTGTGATTTCAGGCAATTTACTTAATTTCTCTGGAGGATCTTTTCTTTGTTCATCAACAACACAAAGTGTTGGCCTCAATTTATTTCAAGTTCAAAATCATCTGAGAAGGTAAAGAAAAATAAACAAAAATAAGGATTTAAAATTATTCAGAGGAGAAACATGAATAAGAATCAAATAGAAGAGGTTTTGAGTTTATGTGGATAAGAGGAATAAGAAGATTATTTCTTGAGTCATATAAATAGACAAGGGCAATTGTCTAAACAAAAATGATAGTTTGTAAGGTGTCTGGGTCGTGGGAACCAGGAAGGATGAAACAATTAGCACTAAGTGTCAATTTCTTCGATTGTTGAGTGGATAAAATGACAATTTTAAAGGGTCTTGAAAAAGATAAAAGTGCTTTAAAAATGTGAAGCCATTTAATTCCTTCAGTGTCTTCTTGGTTTGGTTTTATTAAGTTACGAGGTATATAGTCATCCACCCTTTGTTTATTGTAAATTTAGTATCCAAAATAACTTACTTTGTTTTAACAGAATTTTTGACCTTTGCTGTTGTTACAGAATTTAAAAAGCGTTTTTCAGAACCCAAACGGGGGAGATTAGTAAAGAGTTCTAAGTGTCAGATGGCATTTGTGGGAGGCACCTTCCAACATGGTGCCCAGTAATCCCACCTCTTGGTATTCATATCCTGTGTTATGCCCTTCACATTGTACCAGGGTTGGTCTACGCGACTGATAGGACATGACGGGGTGATGGTGCATCACTTCTGAAATTAGGTTACAGAAGAATATGTGGCCTCCATCTGGGTCCCTCATTCTCTTTTTCCCCTTAGAATGTAAGTCAGATACAGGGTTGTCAGCCGCCCTATAGAGAAGCTCACGGGTGAAAAACTAAAACCTCTGGCCAACAGCAGGCAAGGAAGTGAGAACTACAGCCAATAGCCACATGAGTGAACTTGGAAAAGGATCCTGCAGAACAGGTAACCTTCAGAAGGCCTTAGCCCCAGCCAGCATCTTGATGGCAACCTCTGTTGTACTCTGAGCAGGAGTTACCAGCCCTCAGAAACTGTATGAGGTAACAAATGTTCACTGTTTCAAGCTCTAGGTTTGTGGCAATTTGTTATGCTGCGATGTATAGCAAATGCAGTGTTCTTCAGACTAACACTGCTCTCAAAATTAAGAAAAGGTAGAGGTCAGTGAGGCCTCAGCTCATGTGGCCAGGCAGATGCATTTCAGAGAGAATAGGCCTTGGTCTTGTTTCCTGTCTGCAGCCACATACTGTAGTTCTTCTCTCCAGGGAAGCCTCTGTTATGAGTTTCTTATTATCTTTCCAGCATTTTCTGCGCATTTCTGATATTATTTTGAACACCTTCAATATATATTAAATACTAAGAATTTCTCCTTAGTATATATGGGGGAAGGAAGCATGTAAACTTGTGAAAAACTTTGTCCTATGTTATAAATGTATCTGCAAAGGTGGATTTGTTTTCCAGTCCTAACGATGCATTTCTAATTGGTAACATCTATTGCCTGAACTTGCTTTCTTTTCATTCTGCTTTTCTATTTTGTCCAGATCCATAAGACAGACTCTTCAAAGTTGCATTTGGACTTGGGACTATTTCAAAATCACTTGAGCAAACACTTCTCTAAATGACCACTTTTCATTCGTTCAGCAGACTAGCTCTCATGAGTTAGTCTTTCCTCCCTTTCTGGAAGATATTTAGCTTTCATTGATAATTCATTAACTGTTTTTAACAAATGTGTAGTTAGCTTTCATTAATAATTCATTATTTGTTTTAATAGTTAGGAGCAGCTGAGGGTCCCTGGACACTGAATTTACCTTTTAGAGTTGAAAAGACCTTCAGCCTTTTTGAGTTGAGAAAAGTTTAATCAATTTAATTACTAAGGTTTTGTTCTTGCCTATTAGCCTCACAAGCTTCTGAGACTTTTTAAGCAGAGGCTGTTAAGTTGTGACAATTTTCTTTTGGGGAGATTATTTGTATCATACATTGGATTTGGAATCACACTGCCTATGTTCTATTTCCTTTTTTATTTTAATTTAACTTTTAAAAATATAAAAGGCCATTTGAGTTAACATTCTAAGACTCAACAAAAATGTATTTCAGTCTCAGATATACAAAAAGGAAGTTCTTTATTTTTACTTGCTGATAATTTTTTTTCAAATGTTTCCACATTCCTTTGTCATAGTTTCCATGGTTATGTTTATGTCTTTTTTGTAGCCACTGTTTTCTGTTTAGCATGTGTTTCACTTCATTTTAAAGTTTACTACTAATTTTATTTTTAACCCCAGACCACAAAGCATATTTACATGATTTAAAACATTTACACACAATAATTTCAAAATTCTAACAGTCATAAAAGCCATGGCAGTCATGCTGTTTTACTTAATCCACAGAGTGTACTTATTTTTATTTTGATTTTTTAGAAGGCTATTTTTTTGCCTTTAGCTATGTGTTTCTGAACTTTTATTTTTACTAGTATAATTAATTTTGCACATAGCTTTGCAGAATGTGCAACAAGTTACACAATTCAAAGAGATTTTCTCCAGCTTGCTTTCATTTCCTTTGCCCTGGTCTAATACTAACATTTGCTCCCAGGCTCTACCAATTTCCTCCATCCAAACTCAACTGACTTTATTTTTTGTTTCTGGCCCTTGCTCCATGGGACCAACCACTAATAGGTTACTATCTATGATTTTCCAGGTTTTCTAATTTTATTTTTTCCATCTTAACATTCATCACCGGTCAATATTGGTCTATCTACCTAACACACAGTGCCAGTCTATCTTTCTCTGTGAAAACTGCTTGTGTGGCACATAATTTAGGGCTTGTATTAGTCACCGTTCTCCAGAGAAGCAGAACCATTAGGAAGTTATATCTATATATCCATATCAATATCCATATCATCTATATCTATGTCATCTATATATATACATATATACATATGCACACACATATCTAAAACAGCAAGAGTGAGAGAGGGAGAGATTGAGTATGAGGAATTGGCTCATGTGATTAAGGAGGCTGAGAATTCCCATGATCTCGATCTGCAAGCTGGAGAACCAGGAAAGCCGAGGGTGCTGTAATTCACCCAAGGCTGAAGGACTGAGAACCAGGAAAGCCAATGATGTAAATACCAGTCTGAGGCCTGGTGAGGGTGAGATAAAACATCCCACAAGCAGTGAGGCTGGGAGGAGAAAAAAGGAGAAAATTCCTCCTTCCTCCAATTCTTGTTCTATTTAGGCCTTCAGCGGATTGGCTGATGTGCAGCCACATAGGGAAGGGCAGTCTACTTCACTGGGTTCACCAATTCAAATGCTAATCTTATCAGGAAACACCTTCGTGGACACACCCAGATGTGCTTAATCTGGGCATCCCTGACCAGTCAAGTTGACATATAAAATTAATCTTCATGGAGCTTGATAAATTAAAATCTTAACAAAAATAATAAACAGCAAGGAAAGGCCAAACTTCTGATAAGAAAACACTTCATCAGTATAAAACATAGAAACAGACACTGCTCCTAGACTCCTGGAGGCTGTAACAAAGGTGGCAGTTCACTGTGAGAAAGTTTACATTTAGTAGTTCTCCCAGTTGAATGTACTCAGGAAAATATAATACCACCTGGAATGCTTGTAAGTGTTGCTAATTTCTTTCTTCTTCTTCTTCTTCCTCTTCTTCTTTTTTTTTTTTTATTTTTTTTTTGAGATGGAGTCTCTCTCTGCCACCCAGGCTGTGCAATGGCATGATCACTACAACCTCTGCCTCCTGGGTTCAAGCGATTCTCCTGCCTCAGCTTCCTGAGTAGCTGGGATTACAGGTGTGCGCCACCATGCCTGGCTCATTTTTGTATTATTAGTAAGGACGGGGTTTCACCATGTTGGCCAGGCTGGTCTTAAACTCCTGACCTCAGGTAATCCACCTGCCTCAGCCTCCCAAAGTGCTGGGATTACCGGCATGAGCCACCACAATGTTGCTAATTTCCAGGCCCAAGCCCTAAAAACTCTGATTCAGTCATCCTGGAGTGCAATCCAAGAATCTGCACCCTGCAAGATTTCCAGGAAACCAGGTTTAGTCTCATGCTTTGAGGAAAGGACATTGTGATGAGAAACACAGAAAGCTCTTTTAATATGTATATGCTCATAGTATTGAAACAAGGAGAAAGATAAATGTAGTGTCTTTCCTGCACGAGAAACAAAAGGATTATAAATCATGCTGCTATAAAGACACATGCACACGTATGTTTATTGCGGCACTATTCACAATAGCAAAGACTTGGAACCAATCCAAATGTCCAACAATGATAGACTGGGTTAAGAAAATGTGGCACATATACACCATGGAATACTATGCAGCCATAAAAAATGATGAGTTCATGTCCTTTGTAGGGACATGGATGAAGCTGGAAATCATCATTCTCAGCAAACTATCGCAAGGACAAAAAACCAAACACCGCATGTTCTCACTCATAGGTGGGAATTGAATAATGAGAACATATGGACACAGGAAGGGGAACATCACACACCGGGGACTGTTGTGGGGTGGGGGGACGGGGGAGGGATAGCATTAGGAGATATACCTAATGCTAAATGACGAGTTAATGGGTGCAGCACACCAACATGGCACATGTATACATATGTAACTAACCTGCACATTGTGCACAAGTACCCTAAAACTTAAAGCATAAAAAAAAGAAAGAAAAGGGAAACAAACATTAAAAAAGACAAAAACAAATTTTTATAATAAATTTAATTTTTTTGCCTTCAGTTCTCAAGGGAAAAAGAAGCAGCATCACCACACACTCAGCTCCCAGCCTTTTACTTTACTCATTTAAACTTAAAATACAAAACTTAGTCTTGAGCAAGTGTGGTTAAAAATCTAAAAGAAACAATACAAATAGAGAAGAATCCAACATATTCAGTTACTATTTCTTCTAAAGAAGGAGAATAGAGCATCTAATATTTCTTATGCATGAAATCAAAGACATATTGAGGCACATAGCAGAAATGCTTTAATGACCTAGAAAAGGGTTGTAAAAACCTTGGCGTATTTGATTCCTCAAGTTGCACACCCACCAGAAGACCATGGAGTAAGTAGTACTGAATTAAAATTTAAGCACAGAAAACTAGGTCCCAAACTATCAGAAAATGATTCCCAATTCTAAATGTTCAACCACATCTATCTTAAAACATTTATAATATTTTTTCAAATTCTCTCATAACATTCCAAATGATTAGTTTTCTCTGCTATATTTTCTCAACTTTCAAATTAAAATTCTTTGCTTTAAAGTTAAAAAAAAAAGAAACATAACCATCCCTCCTCCAGATTTTCTAGTAGATTCTATAGTGAAGGTGAAATTAAAAGAACCATTGAAGTAAACAAGAGGAATGTATTTTTGGAAAACTGTCTCATGAAGAGTGCAAAGAAACTATTTGAATTTGCTTTGAAACATAGAAAGAAACATCTGAAGGAAAGTAGGCCTTGTTGGCATGGTGGAAGAATCTGAAATAGCCAAGAGCAAGGCCAGTGTAAACCTTCCAAGGGCCATTCATTCTAATAATTGTGTCTTCTTTGGACATATAGCTTACTCCCATTTAATCTAGGAAGATATCTGAATTAGGCCTTTGCCTATAGAACTGTGATTCTCATTACCAGCTACACGTTAGAGTTATCTGGGAGCTTTAATAAATACAAATGTCTGAATCTCACTGACTGGATAGTGGGTTTTAATTGGTCTGAAGTATGATCTGATTACCAGAATTGCTGAAAGCATTTCAGAGATTTTTAATGTGCAGCTAGATTAATAACCACTGCTCTAGTTAACTTAGCAAGTACTGCAGCAGTATAAAATTAACCTAAGATTGACAGTAGAGTAATTCACAATGCTTTGCATTTGCAGCTCATCATTAGCTAAAAGCTCAATATTTTCAGTGTTTCCCAGGCCCTTAAATAAACGAAGCTCTTATTTTGAGGATTTGTCACCACACTGTTAAGAGAGTCTTTTTTTTTTTTCTTAAGTGTCACTTTTGTAATCAGCCCTGTGTACATTCATTGTTCAGGGACAACTGCCTGATCTTTCACAGAGAAGCTTTTACTTCTGAAATTCCCAGATTCTTTCCCCAAAGTCCCTGTTCTCTGCATAGAACTTCCCTCCCCGCTCTAGCCTTGATAATATACCCTATGAGATCAGCACAAACAAGACATTCTGAGTCTTGACGGAAGGACAGAATGTGAGAGGAGAATAAAAGTTTCCTTTGTGTAGAGCATTGGTTGAACTTGCTGGTGTTGGTGAAGGAATTCAGCTTCCTGGTTGCATAGTATCTGTGTAGTTTCATTTTCATTTTCACTTTTCCCTTGTTCATTCAACAAATATTTGAATCATTACCATATGCTACTCACTTTGCTGAGCGTTAAGGATACAGTGATGAATAGGAAAGAAAGGAGTGATGAATAGGAAAGAAAGAATAGAACTGAAAGGAGGGTGGTGGAGAGTCCTTTCTCCTCAAATTTAATTTTAATAGAATAGATTTAAACACGCAGAGATTGTATAAAGCTGACAGTAGCCATCAAGTATGGCTATGAAGTGGGTTGTACCTCTGTATGGCTCTTTCTAAAACTTTGGCAGGGACCACTCAGTACTTGAGCTTTTGGTGCTAAGGTACTTCTAAGCCATGAACTTAAGCCTGTCTCTATTTGGAGGTTTTTTGTTTTTTTTTTCGTAAAACATGAAATTGTTTCCTAAAGAAATGAATCAAAATCCAAGCTGATTTCGCAAATAAGAAACCTTAGAAGAAAGGGATTTTGTCAGCCACTAATATAAAATCATCTGGGAATGCAAAATTTTTACTGAACTAGAATCTCAGTGGCTGACAGGGGAACCTGCATTTTTAACATGGACCCCAGGACTAAAGTATGATAACTGTCACCTCAGAGAATCTGGTCTGTCTCTCATTGACATTTTTCTTTTATCAATCCCAATCAGTGAGTCCTTATGGATATTTTTCCAACTTGATTATCAAGTCAATAGGTTTCCACAAGGATTTTGAATAAGGCTATCTTCTTAAACTAGTATTAATAAATCCCGTATATGATACATGGGATGCCATCTGGTGAAGTAACAAAGGAACTTGTCTATAAATGTTTGAACTGAGGAGAGGGGAACACTCAAGGTCAGCCATCCAAAGCAAGTGAGGAGCAATTCAGGTGGGCAAGACTGGAATATGTTAGTAATCAAAACATTGAAACCTACTCAATGACATTATAGTAGGGCTGAGAAAAGCCTGTGAACAGGTCTATTTATGCCTTCTCTCTAGGTTTAGACTTTATGTTGTCTAAAACAAACAAACAAAAAATCCTGTTATTGTCACTAAGCATTGACTGTCCAGGAGAGAAATAGAGAGAGAAAAAATAAACATCTGATAAAAAGAGAAAGCCTTTTGTCTCTGAGTTAGAGAGGAGCCACCAGGCTTCATCATGAACTGGAGGAAGTCTTCTGAAGACTATCTCAAGACTTGGCTCAGGGTCCATAATCATTGCTCAGTTTTCTTACTGTAATCTGGAGTTCCCCTGAGATTTCAATACTAAGAGAGTGCACTGGCCAGAACATCTTTGCATCCCAGTGCCCTTAGTGTTTATTTTTCTCGCTGTGAATTCATATGCTGGCATGTGGTTTATCCTTTTTTCTCTATTGAGCCTGGAGAGTATTGGTTGAGCCCCCAGCTCCATCAACCTCTCTAATTATGGTGTCAAAACAGAAAACAGAAATAGAGTTTCTTGACTTCAAACTTGAGCATTAAGACTCTATGGGACTACACTTAGGTGAGCAGCTGGACTCATTCAATAACATGTTTAGGTTGTTTCTCAACAACTGTAACACATATGATAGACGTTTTAGAGCTCTTAGGAGACAAGCTTTTATTTTACAAAGAAGGAAACAGATTGAAAGAGGTGAAATGGTGAGCTAAGGCCAAAAAGCAAGAACATGGATGGATAAGGACAGAAAACTTTTCAGTCTAAGGGTAATGTTTCTTCTACAGCATGACAGCATCTCTCACAAACTGTGCTTGCCACAATGACTTTGTTTTCATCCACTTATATGTCCACTGAGCTTTTGATGACAGTATACCTTTGTTAGGATGCAAATAGATAAAATGACTTCATAATTATAGAAACTTTACAGTAATTTTGTCCAAGGCCCTATAGCTTCCAAAACCAATATGTATCAATATATATTGATATACTTCTTAAGCCTGGCATAGATTTCTTCTTTTCCTTTTAGTCACCTAGAAATGTCCCTATCTAAGCATATTAAAAATCAGATGGAAGACAAACAAAACTCCCTTGCTTGAAAATGTGATCTCCCTCCTTTTGAAAATAATAAAAACTGACAAAATATTTATGTTCTATTAAAAGACACAGTCAACCCTTAAACTTGGTTTTTTCCTTAAAAAACACATCACCAAGTACTAAAAGGCTAGTTCCTATGAAACTGTCTCCAGCTAGAAAGGGAGGTCAAGATGCCCCACAAATGTGATTTACTTCCTTAAGCATGTTTAGACAGATCTCTTGCACACAGAATTGCCTTTAAATAAATAGCCATATAAAATTAATTTTGTCTGTTTTGCCTCAAGTTTGTTGTGCTTGAGGTTTATTTGCCTGGTGTTTACAGGGCTGGGGTATAACAGAAAGCAGACCAGAAATCAACACATTTTATCTGGGCTCTCAATGTCATGTTTCAGAACAGTCACTGGCCTCCCACCAGTCTGTTGATTGGATTCAGATTATGACCTTCCTATTCGTTCCATTTAAATTACCCTGAAGGCATGACCTCAACAGTGCTCTGAACAGTGTTGGAATAAGCTTTGCAAACAGCCCAAGCTAGGAATTCAAAAAGGCCTCAGCAGTAGCCTAAGAAAATCTTTATTACAGAAAAACTTATAGATTTGATGTAAAACATGCTTATAATCACTTTGGGAGCAGCGTTTGCATGATGTATTACAGCTTGTATGTAGAAGAGAAAACCTCTTCTAAATGATTATCCAAAACAGTTTTAAACCAAGGGTATCTCTGAAACAGTAAGTTGGTATAAACAATTGTTACGGATTTTAAAATGTAGACTGTTCTCCTTCATTTCACCTCTGATTTTCAGGTAGCTGCACAGCTCTCAGGCTAACATCTTTCTCTATATAGTTGATACTACAGTTTGTGTCTGTGTGTACCTGGCTCATGCATCTGCAGTGAAATTAATTGCCAGGGTCAGGATCACAGAAGCAAAAAGAGATTAATAGAAAAGACATTAGTGCTTCAGAAGATAAAGGGCTTAGAATTCTACAAATATGACTCCCTCTGATTACAAAATGGTAACTTCCTACTTTTAGAACGATCAAAAAGACAGAACACAGAAACGTTAATAACAGTTGGCCTCATATTACCCAACATCCACATATGTTAGAAAATATCCATGTAATTAGAATTGAAGTCTCTGAATTGCAACAGCACATCCTAACCAAAAATAGATGTGGCCAGAAGTCTACTAAGTGGGGACCACCCATCCTTCCAGGTTCTACATGAAACTGAGTGGGAGTTTGGCCCAGAAAAGGCAAAGTTCCCTTTTAAAATTGGGGGAAAACGTAGTCTGTAAAAAATTAACAACTGTTACAGAAGTTTTAACTATTAAAAACAGAGATTGCATCTATAATACCCACATCTTGGTTTCTAATGCCATTCCCAGAAATGGAAACAAATAAACTGAAAAACAGGGATCCTTAGAGAAATGGCTGATCCAGGACCGGGATAGGAAATATACCATATGAACCTGGAACATCTCTTAGTACCTGAAATTGAGGACATGCTCAACAAAAACCGAAACCCATTGATAGGAACATGTCAAAGGGAGAATGGGAGCCAATGGAAAGAGCTCCCAATGGTCAAATTTGAAACAACTTGAGCAAACAAAATACATAAAGTAGTATTGGATTATAAACCAAAATGTAAAATAAATATTCATGAATCTGTACTTACATGAATATGAATCCCAAATAATTTATGTATTCTACTCTCAAGGAAGTGGATCATAACTCTCCACTCCATAAGTGTGTGCTGCATATAGTAACTCCCTTCTCAAGAGTGCATTATGGTAGCCAGGCGTGGTGGCTCATGCCTGTAATCCCAGCACTTTGGGAGGCCGAGGCAGGCGGATCAACTGAGGTCAGGAGTTCGAGACCAACCTGACCGACGTGGAGAAATCCTGTCTCTACTAAAAATACAAAATTAGCCAGGCATGGTGGCACATGCCTATAATCCCAGCTACTAGGGAGGCTGAGGCAGGAGAATTGCTTGAACCTGGGAGGCGGAGGTTGCGGTGAGCCGAGATTATGCCATTGCACTCCAGCCTGGGCAACAAGAGTGAAACTCCGTCTCAAAAAAAAAAAAAAAAAGGTATTATGGAGAGGAGTGGGGGAGTACCTTTACAGTGGAGAAGCCCAACAACCATACCACGGCCAGGTGGCCATGGCTAACATCATCAGTGATAACTCGTATTGATAGTATACATCTTTGATATGATGCAATGAGAATTACATTTTACCTCTATGGTCTTCCTCTGCCGAAACCCCACTCCTGAGAAAACAACAGACAAATTCTACAAAATACCTGGTCCATACTCCTTAAAATTTCAAGTCATCCAAAACAAACAAACAAAAGAGTCTAAGAAACTGCCACATCCAAGAGGAGCCAAAACGTAATATGGTGTCCTATATGGGATCCTGGAACAGAAAAAAGAGTACACATACACACACGCAAACACGCACCCCTCCTAAGCAAACCTGAATAAAGTATGGGACTTAGTTTATAATACTATATCAATATTGGTTCGTTGCTTGTGACAAATATACCATTTTAATGTGAAATGTTAATAATAGGGGAAGCTGGATGTGGGGTATATGAGGACCCTCTGCATTACCTTCATAACTTTTCTGTAAATCTAAAACTACTCTAAAATGAGAAGATGATCAAAACTAGCATTTACTAAAAAGCAGAATAGAGTGGTAAGATAGGTGCACAACGGGTAAGGAAAATAAGGAATAAAGGGATATAATCAGGTAATGTGCTTGAGTTTGTTGTGAAGTTATAGAAACCTGAGGAATATTTCTTAGGGACAATCCCTGTCCTGGGTGTGTGCAACACACTGATAGTCAACCTAAGGACATTTCAACCTAAGGACCATGAGGGCTCATGCATATATTTACATATTAGAAGGCAGGAAGAGATGAATGCCTGGAATAGAATGCCTAGGAGTTCTAAGAGGGAACAGTTGTGCTTTCTGATGTTAAGATTACAGGAAAAGAGCCAGGCGCGGTGGCTCACACCTGTAATCCCAGCACTTTGGGAGGCCGAGGCAGGCGGATCACGAGGTCAGGAGATCGAGACCATCCTGGCTAACGTGGTGAAACCCCGTCTCTACTAAAAATACAAAAACTTAGCAGGGCGTTGTGGTGGGCACCTGTGGTCCCAGCTACTCAGGAGGCTGAGGCAGGAGAATGGCGTGAACCCAGGAGGTGGAGCTTGCAGTGAGCCGAGATCAGGCCACGGCACTCCAGCCTGTGCAACAAAGCAAGACTCCATCTCAAAAAAAAAAAAAAAAAAAAAAAAAGATTACAGGAAAATGGTTTCTCTTCAACCCAGTTATGGAGGACTTTCAAGCCTCCAGTTCTCGTTTCTGCAGGCTTGCTCTATTCTAGGGCTGAGAGTCTAATTCCAGGAGAAAGCTTTTCAGGGATCCTTTTCATAATCAATAAACATCTGTTGAGCATCTGTTATGAAGCAGGAACTGGAAATACAGAAATGAACAGGCAGTGACTGTGCTTGCTCAGAAATAGGCAAGGGTGTTCTTTTGAATCCTCAGATTTCAATTGTCTGTGACAGAACACGGAGTTGCATTCAAGTTTTATCATCTGAGTAAGAGGATACCATTGGGGGAGGCAGGGTTTTATGAGACCTAAATTACTATGAACACTTACTACACCTGTAATACAATTTTTACCTCAAATATTCAAAAAAAAAAAAAAAAAAGAAAGAAATGATCAGTATGAGGTCCTTCATGTCAGGAATCTCACTGAATAGTGGAGTGGGTCTGTAAGGCAGCATGAGAATTGCTAAAATAGAATTAAACATGGGCTGCTAAGGGGACATAGAAAAGAAATATCTAGATTGTACTTGGGGTCAGTGAAGACTTGAGCTGAGTGTAGAAGGATAACTTAGAAATAGGTTAGGTGAAGGGCTGGGCCTTGAGGCAAGAGGGAGCAGCTGAACAAAGTTTGGAGGGATAAAACATGTCCCAGCTGGGTGCCGTGGCTCATGCCTGTAATCCCAACACTTTGGGAGGCCAAGGCAGGAGGATCACGAGGTCAGGAGATTGAGACCATCCTGGCTAACACAGTGAAACTCTGTCTCTACTAAAAATTTTTTAAAAAATTAGCTTGGTGTGGTGGCACTTGCCTGTAATCCCAGCTACTCGGGAGGCTGAGGCAGGAGAATTGCTTCAACCCGGGAGGCGGAGGTTGCAGTGAGCTGAGATTGTGCCTTTGCACTCCAGCCTGGGTGACAGAGCGAGACTCCATCTCAACAACAACAACAACAACAACAACAACAACAACATGCCCCACCTGAAGAAGTGCAATGAATTCTGCACAGCTGGAGTGAAGGGTATCTGTGGGCAAGGGCAAGAGTTAAGGTCAAAGGTGGAGATAAGGTCAAAGGGTAAAGACTGGGCAGAACAATAAGGGCCTCAGAAGTGACCTAGGGACTTGAACTATTTCTAGAACATTATAATCATCCTCCTCGTAGTCTCTTATATCCTATTTCCACATCTCCACTGGTGCTTCACAGTAATGTACTGAATGAAGTCCTATAAGACAAATGGAGAGATGAACGTGAACTTGACTGATGTCAGAGGACAGACCACAGACTGATGTTTCACTGTCATTTTTATTGTACTATATAACTCAATTCTATCATAAAGATTACATTTTAAAGAAAATAAAAACTCAAGTGATGAATGTGTGAAATTTCCACCTTATGAAAATGATAAAACAATGTGTAGGGGGACTTCCTAAACCAGGCAAATTGTTCCATAGAACACTTTAAAAAATCCCTACCCTTAACTTCGGACATCCTCAGGATGAAGATCTGGCTATTCATGTAATCATAGATTTAATTTCTCCCACAGATTGTGCATATGAATTTCTATTAATTTCTCCCACAGATTGTGTTTATTAATTTCTATTAATTTCTCCCACAGATTGTGCATATTCTGTGAGTGCCTTCAGGGTACAGAAAACTACTTTAACTCCAGCATTCCCTTAGTAACAACAGAAATGTTCTTAGAACTGATAATGTTCTGCTTAAGGAAGAGAAGGCTAAGGGGCGATGTTTGAAGAAGGACTCGTGACTGGAGTCTGTCATGGTTGGCCTGGAGAACACGTGGCTCGTGAGGGCTAAGCAGGAACACTGTTGGTCTAGTTTCCCTCATATCCCCAGTGCCTAGCAGGCAGCCTGGCAAGAGTAGGCACTCAGTGAGGACTACCAGATGGCTGAAGGATGTGGAATGGAGGGATGGAGGAAAGGACAGGTGGGGGCATTTGGGAAGTGATGCTGCCAACTACACAAAGCTGGCACTCTTAGGAGAGGTGGTGAAGGTCCACTGTCGAAAGCCTAAATGGTGGCACAGCATAGATTAGCTCTGAGACCATGGGTTCTGAAACCTGGCTCTGTGGAGTTGCTTCCTGTCTCTGTCACTTTCTAGCCTGGTATGGATAAGAAACATCACCTTTCTCTCCTACATTTCCTCATCAGAAAATGAGGAATAATAAAATATATTATAATAATGTTTATATATTATGATTGTTGTGAGGATTAGATGATACACATACCTCTTAATTTCTATGTAATATATATAAATATAAGTATACATTTTTTTCAGCCTCTAACAGTTCTAACAGTACCTGGCACACAGAAGTTATTAAAATACCATTTATATATTCATTTTGAGGTGCCTTTCCTCTTTGGTACTTAGACTCTTGAACACTAATAGCAAGAAGAAAGGCGAGACAAGACAGGAAAATATAATTTTCTATCTTTTTTCACTCTCTCTTATTCTGACTAAGGAGAAATTGAATGGGAACCATGGAAAATAATGATTACAGAAGTAAATTGACAACAAAAAGTCAAAATGAACCTAGAAAAACCTGAAAGCCATGATGTAGTAAACATCATAAACGAGCTTTTGGGTTTGGCCAGATGGGTTGATATAAAGTTGAATTCACATGAACATGAAATGGAAGGACGGTAAGAGATGGCAGATTTTCAGCACATACCAGGTTGAGAAAAATACTTTCTCACTTAAAAATGAATCTTCCCCTGCTTTAATCTTTGGAGAGAAGGAGAAATGCATAGGGCTGAAAACCCTGTGCAGGGGCTGCTCTGTGCTTTGCTCTCATGGCTGAATTCCTGGTGGCTTACTCATTCTGCTCTGGGAATTGTCCTTGCTTCACACAGGTTCCAGGAACTTCTCATGGTCCCTAGAAAGGGAGCAGATCATCTGCAGCAGGTGGTGGTTGACTCCACAATGACACTCAGGTCTAGACTAATGAGGACCACTTCTCTCTTTATCATCCCACTCCTCGCTCAGGCCGCCTGTGCCTTGCTCTCTTTACATCCAGCTAACTTTGCCTGTGCTGAGAGGAAGCCTCTCAAGGCCAGAAGTAAGAATACTGTGATTCTGACTTGCTGACAAATCACTGGTTCTTGGAATTGTTTGGCAGGTGTATTTGCCAAACCACTAATTTACCCTAAATTGAAAATAAGACTGGGAAAGAGGAACAGCTGAAATACCTGATGTCTGTGACTTCCTCTCTTCCTGTATTCCTACTCACAGTGTGGCAGAGCTGTGCGTCTCAGAGAACACAGCTGCCATGATCAGTGCGGATTGACCTCCGGTGCATACTGAGGTTGTCTCTCACATATCCAAACCATACCTCTCCACTGGATATTAAGTTGCATTTGGGAGAATTAGAGAATTGACCTTAGTTTAAGAGAGGGCCTGCTCAGTTACAAGGTCTTTTCATCATCTTTAATGGAATTAGCACAGCCAAGAACATATGACCCAATCTGGCACAAGAAGCGTTTGTTAGAGGCTGCAGCTTCACGGGACATGAAAAAGTCAGCCATCCTATAACCACAGTTGAGAGGAATCAATTGATGCTGTGGATGGATGTATAGCAGAGGGGAATCTCAGCCTTGATGACATTTATGAACTGCTGGATTGAACCTGAACTGCGTCCTACCTTAGAATATCCTCCTATGAGACTTAGTAAATGTCTTTGTTATATCAGACCATTCAGTTTTCTTACTTGCTACCAAAACATTCTAAAAATACAGAAATTGACTTAAAATGTATAATTTGTCTAAATGGTTTTTAAATTGTTATCTTTTAATGTAAACATATAGCAAAAATTTTCTAAGACATACAGAGTTTCATATGAATGAGTGAATGCATAAATGAATGAACGAATAGAAGTTGGCCAAATCATCAAATTTTATTCCTTCATTCTATGAGCCTTAGTTGATTGCCCACTTTGGGCTTAGACTTGACCCTGAGGGTAAGTGGATATATAACAACCTGCCCTCAAATTGTTTACATCTGTTAGAAGATACAGATGCACAAAAATAACATGGAAATACAATGTGACAAATGTGATGAGAGAGCTATGCACAAATATTCCTGGATTTCAAAAAAGTATTGGTGCCAGACTGTATCTTACAAGATAACTAGGGACTAAGTCAGGCAAAAAGAAAGCAAATGAGTGTTCCCAGCACTGGAGACATAAAACAAAGGCAGGACATCCATCACTCCAGCTACAACATGAATGGCAATCCTTGGAGTTGTCCAGTGCACAACCTGCACTACTGTGTGTAGCAGACCCCAATAAAGACAAAGGAATACAGAAACCAGCGTGAGAATTCCTGGAACTACAAACTGTCATCCCTGCTGCAATGGCAGCCAGATCCTCCCAGGAGATTAGGTTGGAGAGGCACGCGAAAATACGCATTTTTCTTTTAGAGTTATCTTATATAGCGTGTTAAGGAAACTAAACCTTAGTGTTTCTCTTAAAATATGTGCATTAGAATGACCTGGTGAACATCTTAAAAATGCAGACTTGTAGGTCCAACCCTCGGAGATAGATTTTATAAGTCTAGGGTAGGACTGGGCACCTGTATCTTTAACCAGATCTCCAACAGATTCTTCTACTTCTCCAAATTGAAGGAATGGTGGTGAAGGTGATGTAGTGTTGCTAAAGGGAGTAATTCACATGGCCAAATTTGTTTCAGAAAAAGTCCATTCCGTCTGAGGAATGGGTTGGGAGCTGGCCAACTGGAGGCAGTTAGGAAGATGTTCAGTTATTCAGATAAAACATGAGGAGACCAACATGGTAGGAATGGAGAGGAGGCAACAGATTTGTGCAGCTTCCTAACCAGGCCAGGTGGCCCCAGGGCCAGAGGAGCAGTATGACCCTCGCTTGTTCTCTGGATGAAGAGCTTTACCCTGCCCCCTGTGAGTGGACAGAGGATGCCAGAGGCCTGCGTGACATCTCCTGAAATTGTTGCAGCGGTTGCCTTCATAGGGCCTGCAAGGAGACACCTAGTCCAGGAGTTGAGGCTGATGGCATCATAAAACACTGTGGTCCCAAGCACTATAAGCCACCCCAGGGGACCAAGAACAGACAAAGCTCCTTGTCCTCAGGAATTCTTCATTTACATAAGGAGATATATGGATGCTAAGTAAACAGAATGCTAAGTAAATAGTTCCAATTACTCTTAGCATTGTTGAAAGTGCCCGATGCTTTCATTTTCCATGCGTTTCCAGCCTCTTGTTTTTGTTTTTGGTGTTGTTTGTTTGTTTGTTTGTTTTGTTTTGAGACGGAGTCTCAGTCTGTCACCAGGCTGGAGTACAGTGGTGTGATCTCAGCTCACTGCAACCTCCGCCTCCCAGTTTCAAGCGATTCTCCTGCTTCAGCCTCCTGAGTAGCTGGGACTACAGGCGCCCGCCACCAAGCCCAGCTAATTTTTGTATTTTTAGTAGAGACGGAGTTTCACCGTGTTGGCCAGGATGGTCTCCATCTCTTGACCTCGTGATCTGCCCGCCTCGGCCTCCCAAAGTACTGGGATTACAGGCGTGAGCACCACCCCTGGCCAGCCTCTTGTATTTTAACTCACAGATTCCAGACTTTGCCCCACTCCCTTATTTCTAAAGATGCAGGAAAAAATATTGGTCAATGCACTTGTTATTTTAACCTCCAAAATAAGCTTTTCCATTTTTCTTTCCACAATGATATTTCTATAAAAAACTACTAATATTATATTTGTTTATGGTTCTACCCAAAGGATAATAGAGTCTCACTGAGGCATGTGAGGCCTTGTAACACTGTTAGAAGAAAAAGCTGCCTGATAGACAAAATAAGGAGCTTAATTCAAAAGTTTAATTCTCAATTCCATTCCAAATAACTATGAGCTGGATTGACGTTAATTCCCATATCTCTGAGGGAGAGTTGGATGTTACGACGCTGTTCAAGCAACTACACTTAATGAATGTATTTTATTACAAAAAAGAAACATCAGAAGGGAGCTATCTTCTCTAATACCTATTCAGGCTGAAAGACGTTTTCATAGAACAAGGTTTCTCAAAGTGTGGCCTTTGGATACACGTACATAGGAAACTCCAAAGGCATTTATTGAAATTTCCAAGGCATTTATTCCAATTTCCTGTACTGCGGGCCTAAGAAAGCTGCATTCTAGGGGCAGATCCAAAGCAGACAGTCTCCAGATTTCTCTGCTGATTCTGTGCATACTAAAGCTTATGAACCTACTAATGAAGACTCCAGTACTGTTTACCCTCATAGCTCTGACACTTAGACTGAGGAAACTCATTAACAAGGGCCAAAGTTTCAGAAATGAGGATAATCTTAGAACAAGAAAACCTCTATACCTAAGATATTGGTGTATAAAATAAATGTTAACTTTAAGGAAATTATAACCCAAGAAAAAGGTTACAGAACATACTTTAATTATTAGAAGGCAGATCCATAACAAGTTATGGACAATTTGAGAGCTGAACCATATAACCTTTGAGGGTCACGTTCCCCACAAAATGTTCCTTGGAGATGCTATGAAAAACAGATCCTAAGGATGCTCAGATTTGGTATTTTGAGGATACATCAAACTTGACGCTATGTATTTTCCCATGAGACTGACTATACATTCCTGAAATACAGAAACTGTGGCTTTTGCATTTTTATATCTTTGGAAACTGAACACAGTGCTTGTTAATAATAGATAATACTGGATATCAGCAAATATTGAGCACATATCTGCCATTCAGTGAATGTTGGCTGACTTGAACTGGGGGGAAGAATCACTGTTGAAAAAGTCCACCATAAATGAGAAAAATCCAGTAAAGTTCAATGAGATATGAGAGTGAATTTACAAAATCGCATGTATTGTTGTTACTCAACACATCCTTGACATTTCACCAAAAACGCCTCTCAATGTCACATTTTTACATTCTATCCCAAGTATCACATACAATTCTATTCTCAGAGATTTGTCACTGTGGTGTCACTGTGGTGACTGTGCCTGGTGTCCTTGGTCATGTCCTTTTAGGTTACCCAACTAATTACTAATTTAGCCATACTTATTTATACTGACTCTTCATAATACGGAACTCTGTTTTAGAAAGTAAACTTTAAATAAGCTTCTTACTCTTGATTTACTTTTCTCTCTCTCTCTCTTTTTTTTTTTTTTTTTGGTTTGTTTTAAAATGACTATGGCTTCAAAATATTTCTTTGAAAAAAGTTCTACTGGAATATTAAGATACAAAAAAAAAAAGGTCTTCCATCGGTTATAGCAAAGCCTCTTGTGTCTGGCATACTGAGATAGAGGAAAAATGGCTTGAGAAAGAGAAATTGCTTTGACCACCTCTGAAAATCACATGTGTTAAAGAAAAGAGAAAACAGATTTTGGCTAGTTTTATCTCCCATTGTATTTGATTCCTTTGAGAGCGTATAGAAATTGGAAGAGGATTTGAGTTAATTACTTTTGCAAAATTTTTACTTTGGTTTCTAAAACAAAGAATTTTGTAAAACACCCTTTACACATTGAAAGAGATTTGTACATTGTTATGAGTTATATAATAATATGAGCTAAAGACAAATAAACAAAAAACACATGGATTAACCATCCTGTTGACTATGTATGTGTTAAAAAATTAAAAGAAAAAGTGTTGTGATACAATACATATAGAGATTTTACTAAGCAAAAAACTATATCTGGAATATAATTTGCAGTGTCGAAGAAGCCCTTGGGATAAAGGCTTTGAATACTTTTTCCATAGCTGTAATTTTTACAGAAACACAACATGGGCCTTTTTGTATATTCTATATACAAATACAAAATATAGTTATTTGTGTGCAAAGTCTAAACAGAGCAAACTTAGAGTTATTGAACAGGCCTTCCAAAGTGAAATAGATAATGGAATTATAAACTGCCATGGCTAGAAAAGATCCTAGAGATGATTGACCCTCTCATATTGACCCAGGGCTGGAGATAGTGGGCCTTGCGTGAGATTATACAGCAGGTAAAAGTTAGAATTGGTGCTGGTTTGAAACTTCTGACTTTAGTTCCAGACAGAAAAGAATTATTGGCAATAAAAATGTCAAAAATGATTGCTATTACTCCAACTTGTATCTCCATGAACCAAAAATTTACTTGTCATAGTTCATAAAATCCTGCAGCATGCATTCAACTAAATTAAAAATCTTCTATTTATGCAAAGTAACTCTATGATGCAAATAGATTTTTAAATTTACTGCATTGCAAAATAGCTCTGACTATTAATATTTAAGAACTTGATACTGGGTCAATGGCCACGTTGAAATGAAAAGGCTTGAATTGATTACACAAGACAGACTATAAAATGAATTCTAATCTAAAATAGAAGAGCATGGAGGCTGAGATGAGAAGTGACCAGGCTGCCCCTTAATACAAGTAGCCTTAGACAAAGTATTGCTTTGAGCCTCAAATTTCTCATGCCACCTCCTAGGACTCAAACAATCCAAAGAAAGCATTGCATGGGAAACCACTCCAAAAATCATTAGTGTAACACAAATGCAATGTTAGTGCCACTGTTATATGAAGTAGACACACAATATATATATCATACCAATTAATATCAGAGAGAGAAAGAGATGACATTTTAAGAAATTGGCTCACATGATTGTGGGGGGCTAAGTGCAGGCAAGTGTTGATGCTGTCAACCAAATAACAGAGAGAGATTCTCCAAAGATAATGATTTTGTTCGGTGTTGCACAGAAGATTTGCAAATCTGTAATGTGCAGGCTATGAGAATCATAAGCATATCCAAAGAGATTGAGGCAAGGAAAAGCTTCTAAAGGCAAAAGAAAGAAAGTATGCAATAAGTTGTTTTAAAACAAAGAGAATATTGGTTCCAGGGGCTTATCACAGGAGTTGATGCCAGTTCGTCAGTGAAGACAGTAGGTCAGGCAAGTGTACTTATGCATCTGGCTAGCTGTCCTTGTGACTCATGTAGCTAGCTGCAGTTTAAAATGTCCTTGGCAAAAGTTCTTGTACAGGCATTTGTGCATAAGAGCCCTGCAGAGAGTCTCTGTAACAGTTCTTATCATAGGTAGGTGTGCATAAGTGCCCTTCCACCTTAGTCTCCTGGCTTTATTTATTTATGTTTTGTTAGGGTTTGACATAAGTGACTCCATTTTGATTCTGATAACTTTCACAATGGAATCTTGAGTTTAAATTCTGCAGGCCAGGAGACTGGAAACTCAAGTAGGATTTCCATGTTGCAGTCTTGAGGAGAATTCTTCTTTGGGAATCCTCAGTCTTTGATCTTGAGGCCTTCAACTAATAGAATGAAGTCCATCTATCCACAGTATACTGATTTAAACGTTAATCACATTGACAAAATTCCTTCACAGAACATCTAGACTAGTGTTTGACCAAATAACTGGGCACCATAGTTTAGTTACATTGACACATAAAATTAACCATCACATCTAGCTAAGAATATAATTGTGGGATCATGTGGTAATTTTATGTTTAACTTCTTGAGAAACTGCCAAACTGTTTTCCACAGTGGTCGTACCAGTTTACACATTCACTAGCATGCACCAGGGTCCAATTTCTCCACATCCTCTCCAACACTTGTTATTTTCTGTAGTTTTATTAAAGCCATCCTAGTAGGTATGAGGTGGTCTGATTATTTTTTAATATACCTTTGGAGTCACTAAATATTTGTTGCTGGAGTTCCAGTAAGATAGAAGAGGAGGTGCACACCTGTTATCCAAGCTGCTCAGGAGGCTGAGGCAGGAGAATCCCTTGAACCCGGGAGGCAGAGGTTGTGGTGAGCTGAGATTGCACCATTGCACTCCAGCCTGGGTGACAGAACGAGACTCTGTCTCAAAAAAAGAAGATAGAATAGCTGCCTTTCACATGACATAGAAGGTGAGTACCTGGACTAGATGAACTATTTGGGTTGATGATTTAGGCATCATGTAGTAAGATTATGTTTCAAAAATTATTGCAGTGTATATACTGTGAGCAGGGAAACACTTTTTCCTAACTTCTGATGTTTCCTTCCACATCACACAGTTTAACATTCCTAACCAATCTGTCCTCTTTCAGATATAAATAATGATTGAGCTTGAGATCCTGACTTTCCTTTTTTTTCTTAAGAGCTAACTGCCTGTGAAGAGTCAATCTTGGCTCTGCTTCTCCAGGGACATGCCCCACCTCTGCAGGTAGGGAGGTCTCCTCAGTTTCAGGCTGACCAGTAGGTCTGCCTAATCTTGGGATTCAGTATGAGGAATCTCACATGCCAGCAGGTGAATGCCAGATTTTCTAAAGCAATCTTTTTACCAAAGGAGTTATTTGGGTCTCTGTCTGCTGTTCCTTTTGTCTTATCTTGAGTATTTTAGACTTTAGGTTGGAAAGCAGGAAGTATTTTATTGTATCCATTACTTGAAGACATCTCTATAAATATAATTAATATTATTATATTAATGTTTTGTTTTATGATTAATCTGATTTTGCTAACAAGACTCCATGCATTCATTAAATGCATTTTATGAATGTTAGAGATTCACCTTATTGATGGATACTATTGAATGGGTTATTAATTTCTAGGGGCTTAACATGTTTGATTATACTTAGTATCACACCAAAAGATGGATCAGATGTAAAATTTACATAAGTATTATAGTTGTTATTGTTTAATTTTTGAAAACTAATTTTGTAGGATTGGAGAAATGGCCTGGTATGAGATTTTCTTTTCAAAATTAAAATAGTTGCCTTTCTGAAACAAAATAAAAAATTTTGATGACATAAGAGAAAGGAATTATGAGATTAAAAAACATAAAAGGACCAAAGGATGTATGAAATTTGCAGGTAGGTGGAAGAAATCTTGAAGGGAGAAGTGGGTTTGAGTAAGTAAATCTTACATTTATTCAGTTTGAATTGGTCCTTCATACTGTTCTTTCTCAAAGCTATTGCCGTTTTATCTGTACTGTCCTTTCACTCATTCCCTCATATTATTTTTCCAATTGCCACTAATTATACTTTTCTTGGTCTTTTATGATCCTTCCAGGTTGATAAATAAGTGGGAATCTTTTCCCTTTGGCCTTTTTACATCGTGACTAGCTCTTTACTTAAATAAGATAATTTATTCTCTAGATAGATCATTAATAACGTGTGATGGCTATGTGTGTTTCAGAATAACCAGATAGTCAGGTATCCCACTGTAAATGTTTTTGCAAAACTTCAAGTTTAGGTTTCTAAACAAATAAACGTTTTTCAGAGCCAGGCAGTCTTCATATTCATGTCTCCTATGGATATGCCTGTCATACATTCAAGTTCTTCTATTTCAAGACCATTATAATTTTTCACCATGAGTATCCAAAGCATGAGATTACAATAATTTTGCTCTAGGAACACACTGTCGACTTAGGAATTAATTATAAGCAAAAGAAAACAAACTAAAACTAAATTAAAAACCCCACTTAGAGTTGTGTATAGTAAGGCTATGTATATTGAATCCAAATTATGATGGTAAAATAATATTTCAACTTGAGCAATTAATCTTTCCCTATTGTTTGCTTTGAGGTTTGAATTTCATCATTTTTGGTTTTATTTTATTTCATTTTTAAAGACAGAATCTCATTCTGTCAGTCAGGCTGGAGTACAGTGGCACGGTCATAGCTCACTGTAGCCCCAACCTCCTGGATCAAGTGATCCTCCCACCTCAGCCGCACAAGTAGCTGGGACTACAAGTGGACAGCCTTTGGCTATTTTTTTTTTAATTTTTACAAACTTTTTGTAGAGAACTGGTCTCACTTTGTTGCTCAGGCTGGTCTTGAACTTCTGGCTTCAAGCCATCCTCCTGCCTTGGCCTCCCAAAGTTTGGGGATTACAGGCATGAGCTACAGTGCCTGGACTGAATTTTGTTTTTATAATGTATTTTTAAGTTATTGTATTAGTGTATTAAGAAATAATCATAAAAACAACTTTATAACTTTGTAGTAAAGATATAATGAGTTAAGCCATTTAAAGCCTTTTTTAGCAGTATTATTATTCACCTAAACTTTGGGGAATAGATTGTGTTATTTTTATTTAATATCATGGTTAAAAGTGTGAGTCTCAGTTTTAACTCACACTTATTAGATGCATGAGTGTATTAGTCAGCTCCATCACCAAAATATTATAGACTGGACAGTTTAAACAACAGACATTCCTCTCCTCATAGTTCTGGAGGCTGAAAGTATGAGATCAGGGTGCCAGCATTGTCAGTTTCTGGTGAGTTCCCTCTTCCTGGTTTGTAGATGGTTGCCTTCTGGCTTGTTATCTCATGACTTCTTTGTGTTAGAGGAGACGTGGGGGGAACGCTGCTATCAGTTTTTATAAAGGCAGGGCACTAAGCCCATCCTGAGGGCACCACGCTCATGACATCATTAAATCTATAATAATAACCTCCCATCTCCCAATACTATCACATTGGAGGTTGGAGCTTGAACATATGCATTTAGAGGGGGGCACAATTCAGTCTATGACAATGAGGCTGGACAATATTGACCCTCTCTAAACTGAATTTCTTAAACTGTAAAGGGAGGATTAGAACACAACAGAGTTATTGTGAAATTTAAATGATTTTCTCCTTTTGCTTGTGTTGTATTGTGAGCATTGCTTTTGTTATAAGAGAAAAAAGATAAAACACAAACTCTTAAGGTAAAAGGAAATGTCCCTCTTCTTATTGGCTTTGCTTTCAGAATCCCTCCTGATCTAGCTGTAATTCCCCTCTACTCCTCTCATGCAATGTGTTTCCTAGCCAAATTAGACTGGTAGTCATACTCTTAACTTGTACGTTTTATGTCTGTTTCTCTGGAATATGCTATTGAACCAAATCTATCTAATGAAATTCCACCTTCTGTATAAAACTTTTCTAAATCTTCTTATAGAAATAAAGTCTCTCCTTTGAGTTTTCACAGAATTTTGGGCCATTTTTATAAATATTATTTCATATGCTTTGGATTATAGTTATGTACGATCGTAATTTATGTCCCTGTTGGTCAAAGTTCTTTGAAGGAAAGACAAACCAGGTTATCTACTGTAGATTTAGGACATAGTAACAATTCAGTTTATAAATAAATTGATAAAACTGTAGGGATAGGTAGTTCATTGGAATTTTCTTTCGTTCTTTTAATGCATAAAGAGATTGTCATATGCATTAATAAAAATGAAAGACCATGAGAAAATGGCTTACTCAAGAGAAACAACTTTTGAGCACTCAGTAAGCAGTAATTGTATAGTTGACGTGTTAAATTTAAATCATAGTCAAGTATTCATTAAAGTAAGTTCCCTGAGGATCAGCACCAAGCAACTCTTTATTAGCTTAGGATGCTATTGTATATACTTGAATACAATAACAATACCTACTTTGGCCCAGCATTTAAGAATTTACAAAATACTTCTATGTACATTATCTCATTTGTTCATCACACCAGCGCTGCGAGACAGGCAAAGAAACTATTTTTATATCAGCTCTGCAAAACAAAAATTTGAGTCAGAAATAATGAGATTTGTCCAAGGTCACAAGCTAGGACACAATGAAATCAGGACAAATCGTTCATCTTTTCACTCCTCATCTGCTCTCGTTTAAACAGCATGCTATCTCCTGCCACACAGCATGTCCTAAAAACTGTTTCATTTGCTTTGTATTATAGCTATGTACAATCCATAATCCATGCATTTTGATAAATCAGACCAGTGTCACCACCATCCTCCTCTTAATCAGTATGTGAGGTTTTGCTACACTCTAAGACTTCATTTGATTAAGCCTTCAATGGAACAGATTTTATTTGATTGCAAAATGCCCAGGGAAAACCCTAATATAATTACTGCAATGCTTTTTTTTTTGTTGTGTGGTTTTATATTACTTCAGTAAACTGCTATACTGCATTTACCAATGTATTCAGTTATAAAGACATATCATCTCCCTATTAATTCTCTATTTTTTTTAATAAAACAGAAATCCAGGCAAATCACTTCAATTTTACAAAAGTTCTAAACTTGCTTCCCTGAAGAAGGCATCAATTAAAATGAATATGAAAGCTGGGCATGATGACTCGTGCCGTTATTCTCAGCCCTTTGGGATGCTGAGTGGGAGGACCACTTGAGCCCAGGCATTTGAGACCAACCTGGGCAACATGACAACCCCCCTAACCCGTCTCTACAAAAAATAAAAAATAGCCAGGCATGGTGGCACATGCCTGTGATCCCAGCTATTCCAGAGGCCTAAGTGGTAGTATCATTTGAACTCAGGAGGTTGAGACTAGAGTGAGCGGTTATTATGCTACTGCACTCCAGTCTGAATGACAAAGCGAGACACTGTCTCAAACAAAAATAAATAAATAAATAAATAAAATGAATGTGAAGTACGATGTATCACAGACTAGTTTGTTTCTTACTAAAATTTAATAATAATTGATCAAAGTGTCTAAATTTCATAGACATTAAGCATTTCTCATGGGTATCTTTGCTAATAACTGACTTGCATGGATCTGGGTTATTATTTACCTTTACTTTTCTTTATAAAATGCTGTTCAACCTTTGTAACTAAAATTACTGCTTGTTTAGGAAGTAATACTAATTACAACTCTCACTGAGGCATAAGTTTGATTATATTTCCCCAAGGAAAACTCACCAGCATTTAGAGTTTTAAAAATATCCTTAAACTATCCCAATTAAATACATGCATATGAAATTCATTAGATAATTTCCTCAGAAAAACAAAGTAGAGTAAATTTAACTAACTAAATTTTGTTGTAGTGAATGCTATGGTTTACACCATTTCACATGAGTCTTAAGTTTTTATGAGTTACAACCCTCTTTGCTTGGAAATCCTGAACTAACCTTTTAGACTTGTGCAAGTACCAACAACCTCAGTCTGGCAGTTGTTAAGTGCCTTGCTCTGCATGTACAAGCTCTGGCTTGGCCTCTTGCCATGATGTCAATTAAGGCTTGCTTCTTCGGTATTTGTGCTATATCAAGGTGCCAATTTATGATAGGAAAAGAAAGCCCTTCAGATTACAAGTGCTGCTTCATTTTGATCCTGTATTAGGCTGTTCTTGCATTACTATAAAGAAATACCTGAGATTGTGTAGTTTATAAGGAAGGTGGTTTAATTGGCTCATGATTCTTCAGGCTGTATAGGAAGCACGACACCTGCAGATGCTTCTGGGGAGGCCTCAGGAAGCTTAAAATCACGGCAGAATGTGAAGGGGAAGCAGGCATCTAACATAGTGGGAGCAGGAGCAAGAGAGAGAGTGAGGAAGGAGGTGCCACACACTTTAACAACAAGATCTCATGAGAACTCACTGACTATCACAAAGACAGCACCAGGCTATGAAGGATCTACCCCCATGAGACAAACACCTCCCATCAGGCCCCACTTCCAACACTGGTGATTACAATTCAACATGAGGTTTGGTGGGGACATCTATTTGGACTATATTTTTCCTTCCCTGGCCCCATAAATCTCATGTCCTTCTCACATTGCGTAAGATAATCATCCCCTGCCAATAGTCACTAAAAGTTCAACTCATTTCAGCATCACTCAAAAGTTCAAGTCAGTTGAGACAAGGCAAGTCTCTTTCACCTATGAGCATGTAAAATAAAAAACAAGTTATATACGTCCAAGATACAATTAGGGTACAGGCATTGGTAAACATTCTCATCCCAAAAGGGAGAAATTGGTTAAAAGAAAGGAGTTACAGGACCCATGCCAGTTCAAAAACCCAACAGGGAAGTCACTAAATCTTAAAGCTTCAAAACAATGTCCTTTGACTCCATGTCCCGCATCAGAGCACACTGCTGCAAGAGGTGTGCTCCTATGGCTTTAGGCAACTCTGCCCTGTGACTTTCCAGGGTTCAGCCCTTGCAGCTTCTCTCATGGGTTGGAGTTTGTATTAGTCCATTTTTACACTGCTGTAAAGATACTACCTGAGGCTGGGTAATGTATAAAGAAAGGAGGTTTGATTGACTCACAGTTCAACATGGCTGGGAAGACTCAGGAAATTTACAATCATGGCGGAAGGCAAAGGGGAAGCAAGGCAAGTCTTAAATGATGGCAGGAGAGAAAGTACAGTGGAAACTGCCAATTCTGAACCATCAGATCTCATGAGAACTCCCTCACTATCATGAAAAAAGCATGGGGGAAACCACCCCCATGATCCAATCACCTCCCACCAGAATCTTCCCTCAACACATGAGGATTACTATTTGAGACGAGATTTGTGTGGGGACCCAGAGTCAAACCACATCAGAGTTGGATGCCTGTGGCTTTTTCCGGTGCAGTGTGCAAGCTGCTGGTGGATCTACCATTCTGGGGTCTGGAAGATGGTGTCTCCCTTCCCATAGCTCCACTAAGCAGTGCCCCAGTGGGGACTCTGTGTGGGGCCTCCAACCCCACATTTTCCCTCTGTACTTCCCTAGTAGAGGTTCTCTGTGAGTGCTCTGCCCCTGCAGCAGGCTTCTGCCTGGGCATCCAGGCTTTTCCATACTGCCTCTGAAATCCAGGCAGAGGCTGCTAAGCCTTCTTCCCTCTTGCACTCTGCATGCACCTGCAGGATTAGCACCATATGGAAGTTATCAAGGCTTATAGCTTGCTTTCTTCAAGGAGGCAGCCCAAGCTGTACCTGGATCCCCTTGAACCACAGCTGAACAGCTGGGATGTAGGGAGCAGTGTCCCAAGGCTGCATAGGGCAGCAAGGCACTGGGCCTGACCCAGGAAACTATTCTTCTCTCCTAGCCCTCCGGACTTGTAATGGGAGGGGCTGCTGTGAAGGTGTCTGAAATGCCTTTGAGGCCTTTTCCCCATTTTCTTGAATATTAGCACTTGGCTACCCTTTAGGTATGCAATTATCTCCAGCAGGTAGTTGCTCCACAGCCTGTTTGAATTCCTCTTCAGCAAAAGCTTTTTCTTTCTCTTACACATGGCCAGGCTACAGATTTTCCAAATTTTTATGTTCTACTTCCTTAAATATATATTCCAACTTTATTTCTTTGCTCCCATGTCTGACCATAGGCAATTAGAAGCAGCCACACCACATCTTGAATACTTTGCTGCTTAGAAATTTCTTTTGCCAGATACCCTAAATCATCACTCTGAAGTTCAAACTTCCACAGATCGCTAGGGCATGAACAGAATGCAGCCAAGTGTTTTGCTAGGGCATAACAAGGGTGGCCTTTGCTCCAGTTTCCAATAAGTTCCTCATTTCCATCTGAGACCTCATCAATCTGGCCTTCACTGCCCATATCGCCATCAGCATTTTGTTCACAATCATTAAGTAGTCTTTGAGAAATTCCAAACTTTCCCTCATCTTCCTGTCTTCTTCTGAGCCCTCCAAACTCTTCCAACCTCTTTCCATTACCTCTTTCCAAAGCTACCTCTACATTTTCAGGTATCATTACAGCAGTGCCCCACTCCTTGGTACCAATTTTTTTATATTAGACCATTCTTGCATTGCTATAAAGAAATGTTTGAGGCTAGGTAATTTATAAAGAAAAGAGGTTTAGTTCGTTCACAGTTCTGCAGGCTGTACAAGCATAGAGCCGGCATCTGCTCTGGGGAGGCCTCAGGGAACTTTAACTCATGGTGGAAGGGGAAGCGAGAGCCAGAATATCACCTGGCAAGAGCAGGAGCAAAGGCAAGACTTGGGGGAGGTGGCACACTTTACAACAAACAGATCTCTCGAGAACTCAGTCACGATCATGAGGACAGCACCAAGCCATGAGGGATCTGCCCCCATGAACCAAACATCTCCTACCAGGCCCCACTTTCAATACTGAGATTATAATTCAACATGAGATTTGGTGGGGACTTATATTCAAATTATATCAGATTCTAAGATCATAGCTTTCCATTGTGTTTTCTGTGACATTGTATCTGCTATACTACAAAACTGAAGCTCTTAGAGACAGAGTTCAAAAATATTATAACGATCTTTTAGTTGGTAACTGAAAATAGGTGTGACCTAAACATAGGGCATTCCGAATGCTTTATTGTGGCTGGGTGACTTCAATAATACTGATATAGTTTGGCTGTGTCCCCACCCAAATCTTATCTTGAATTGTAGCTCCCATAATCCCCATGTGTTGTGGGAGGGACCCAGTAAGAGGTAATTGAATCATGGGGATGGGTTTTTCTCATACTGTTCTCGTGACAGTGAATAAGTCTCATGAGATATGATGGTTTCATAAAGGGCAGTTCCCCCACACACGTTCTCTTGCTTGCCAGCATATAAGACATAACTTTGCTCCTCCTTTGCCTTCCGCCATGATTATGAGGCCTCCCCAGGCATGTGGAACTGAGTCAATTAAACCTCTTTTTCTTTATAAATTACCCAGTCTTGGGTATTGCTTCATAGCAGTTTGAATAATGAATGAATACAGATACCAAATAAATACCTCATTAAAGCAGCACATAAAAACATTGGAAACAAAGGCTCTAAAAATGTGGAGTTATCAAGGATCTGGGAAACATAGGCAGCAGGCTTGTCAACCTGGCAACAAGATGTCAGGATGACACTGAGGTGAAAAAGCTGAATCTAAACCACCATCTGATATTGCAACTAAAAGTTATTATCTTTTTCCACTTGGCTTATACAAATGCTGCACCCAAACCACATAAGCTGAAAGCCTGTTATGCTGTGTGTCATTCCAGCGGAACATAGAAAGGATCTTTTGCAAACAAATTGTACCTTTGGAACATTATGGCCTTTAAAAATCTTCTCTGTAATACAGCATACTCTAAAAGGGAAATGAATGCAGGGTTTTGGTAAAATATAAACTCCATCTAATAGTTGGTAATACTACATATAGACTGAAACATGGTAACATGTATACAGACATGCAGTTGGAAATGGAGGTTGCTGTGTGTACTGTGTTATGTGAACAAACCAATTTAACAAATTTAGAAAGTATTGATGGCCAGGCATGGTGGCTTATGCCTGTAATCCCAGCACTTTGAGAGGTTGAGGTGGGAGGATTACTTGAGCCCAGGAGATTGAGACCAGCCTGGAAACCACAGTGAGGCCTCATGTCTACAAAAAAATGTTTTAAAATTAGCAAGGCATGGTGCTACGTGCCTGTAGTCCCAGCTACTTGGGAGGCTGAGGTGGGAGAATTGCTTGAGTCTGGGAGGTTGAGACTGCACTGAGCTGATCACTCAGCTGCATTTCTAGCTGAGTGACAGAGTGAGACCCTGTCTCAAAAAAAAAAAAAAAAAAAAGTATTGGTATTATTCATGATGGAGGGTGAAGTTGGAGCTTGCATATCATATGGCAGGAGCAGGAGCAAGAGTGAGAGTGGTGGGGAGGTGCCTCACTTTACAACAGGCTACCATTTACATTACTTCTCAGAATAGCAATCTATATTGATTCCAAAATGCTTTTCTAAATAGGAAACTCTTCTCAAACTTCAAGGATGTAAGAGACATGAATTTAAGACGGAACCACAGGCACACATAATAACTTCAAGGTCATTTGACTGAGGCATAGGTCTTCTAGAAATCCAGTTACCTTCGTGAGATAAAGGAAATTGCAGGAACATGTGGAATTTGGTTAGACTGGGGTAGCCTCATGAATCCTTGTAAGCTGGTGGTTAAAATTCCATTCTTCACAAGTCATATTTAGATATTCCTGCAAGATTTTTACTACTAAATTATGTATATATCTTATCGAAGACCTTGAATGCCATTAGACATGACTAATGTCCAAGGAGGCCCCAAGATGCCCTTTAAGATGGCCCCAAGATGACCTTCAATGAACTCTGCCTCCTGATATTCATGGATATTGTGGAAATGACTGTGTGAGACTTCTGAGGCTAGGTCAATAAGATATTGCAGCATCTGTTTTGTTCTTGGATCACTCTAGGGAAAGCCAGGTGCTACATTATGAGGATATTAATATCTGCAGAGGATCACATGATGAGGAACTAAAGCCTCCTGCAACAATCAGCATTGACCAGCCAGCCATGTGAGTGAGCTATTCTGGAAGTGTTCTCCAGCCCCAGTCAAACCTTCAGGTGACTGCAGTCTGGTTGGCATTTTGGCCATAGTCTCAGGCGAAACCTTATGCCAGATCCACTCAGCCAGGCAGCTCCCTGATTCCGCCTCAAGGAAACTATGAGATAACAAATATTTATTATTTTAAGGCACCAAGTTTTGGGGTAGTTTTTAATGCAGCAACAGACCACCAATACCAATGTGTAACTTATTGCTCTCCATAAACTCAGCTTATCAAATATTTGCTTCTGGCCAAGACTCTCCCAGATCTTTTGTATAATACTAAAAGCTAGGTAGTTGAGGAGAACTCATAGCAAAAATCGGAATAATGCATCATTCCAACTCCACTGTAGTAGCTTCATCCTAGTGATGAGGAATAGAAGCATCTTACTGGTTATTCTCGTTTTCTCACACTCCATGGTTATGAACAGTACTTAAAGACCACCTGAGTTGCAAGGAGACTAGAAAGTGTTGTCCAGCAATGAAATACACATAAAATACTCCAAACATATTTTTCCTGAGTTCTCTGAATTTTCAGCTACATCCCTGGGTAATTCAGAGATAAAATATTTACCAGTGAGGTGGTAAATATTTAACAACAAACGGCTGAGGAGAATAACATGAGAAAGATTCAGTCAGGCCCCCAAAATTCATATATTGACTTATTTGAATATCACAGAACTCCTATGATATTGGCTCTGCCTATTTTAGTCCTGCATGAGACCAACAGTCAGGGAAGTTACATGATTTCTTCAAGAGCACTGAACTAGTAATTGGGAAAGTTAGAATGAACTCAAGTTTCATTCTAACTCTGACCTGCAAGTCCCTTGGTGTATCCCAGTGGTTCTCAACGGGGAGTGATTTTTGCCTCACTGACCCCAACAAGGACATTTGGCAATATCTGAAGACCTGTTTGGTTGTCACAAGTGCTGGGGAAACCTACTGTAATCTATTGGGTAGAGACCAAGAATGCTGTTCAACATCTTAAAATGCACAGGACACAACCTTTACTCCCTGACTAAGGAAGATTCAGCCCAAACTATCAAAACTGTCACAGTTGAGAAACCCTGATTGTCTTAGTCCATTTCTGTTGTTTATAACAAAAACTGCACTGCATAAGTTATAAATGAAAGAAATTTATTTCTTACAGTTATGGAAGCTGGGAAATCCAGGGTCAAAGGGGGCACATCTAGTGAGAAACTTCTTGCTAGTGGGACTTTCTGAAGAATCCCAAGGCAGCTCAGGATATCACATAAAGAAGGAGCTGAGTATGTTCACTTGCTAGCTTTGGCCTCTCTTCCTCTTCTTATAAAGCCACCAGGTCCATACCCATGATAACCCATTAATCCATTAATCCCTGAATGGATTAATTCATTCAGGAAGGCAGAGTTCTCATGACCCAATCACCTCATAAAATCCCCACCTCTCAATATTGCCTCGTTGAAGATTAAGTTTCAACATGAGTTTTGCAGGGGACATTCAAACCATAGCACTGATTTATCCACTATGCTTTGCTATATTTTTAAGCAGTTACTACTTTTCTCTGGCTTCTTCCTACCTTTTGGCTAGCATATTCCTCTGCATTTATAAAGATATATTGAAGCCATTCATAAATTGATAGCAGCTCACATTCCAGAAAACTTAAATCACTTTAAGTTTAATTTTAAAAATGTAATATTTCTGCCTCTCTTCTATTGTTTTTAATATACTTTCTTCCCTATAGTTTCTGTCAGTGAAAAAGTTTATAGAGAAGTTTTATTTTCTTATATTTGAAAAGCAATATGGAAATGTAGGAAAAGGAAAGAGGAAAATTGGTAAATACTTTGAACTCTAAATATGATTTTTATAACTAGATTATTCAGGAAATACTTATAAAATATTTTGGGGCTGCTATAAAAGTTTTAATATTTTCCAACCCTGACCAATAAATACTTTATAGACAGGAAGAATAAAGGAAAGAATTTAATAAGGTTGGAAGGACAAAGAGTTATAAGAGATGTGATATATAATCATTTTATTGTTTTGTTGTTTTAGTAGACCTGGATTTGGATCTACACTCGATTTTTTTATTTGTAAAATTAACACACAATAATGCTGACTTTTTGGTGTGCAGTTTTATGCACGTTAATACATATATAAATTTATAGAAAACGCTACCGACATCAAAATACAGGAGAGTTGCATCACCCGAAAAATACTCTCATGCTACTCCATTATGGTCATACTCTCCATCAACTCTTAACCCCCATGGTAACAATGAATATGCCTTCATCACCATAGGCTTTTTTTTTTTTAATTTCAATAGTTTTGGGGGAACAGGTGGTGTTTGGTTACATGGATAAGTTCTTCAGTGGTGATTTCTCAGATTTTGGTATACCCATCATCTGAGCAGTGTACACTATACCCAATGTGTAGTCTTTTATCCCTCACCTGCGCCCACCCTTTTCCCTGAGTTCCCAAAGTCCATTATATCATTCTTATGCCTTTGTGACCTCATAACTTAGCTCCTACTTATAAGTGAGAACATATAATATTTGGTTTTTTATTCCTGGGTTACTGCCCTTAGAATAGAATGGTCTCTAACTCCATCCAGGTTGCTGTGAATGCCATTATTTCATTCCTTTTTGTGGTTGAGTAGTATTCCATGGCTTATACATACCACATTTTATTTATTCATTTATTGGTTGATGGGTATTTAGGCTGGTTCCATATTTTTGCAATTGCAAATTATGCTGCTATAAATATGCCTGTGCAAATTAGTTTTTTGTATGATGACTTATTTTCCTCTGAGTAGGTAGCCAGTAGAGGGATTGCTGGATCAAACAGCAGTTCTACTTTTAGTTATTTAAGGAATCTCCATACTTTTTTCCATAGTGGTTGTACTAGCTGACATTCCTACCAGTGATGTAAGTGTTCCCTTTTCACCACATCCACACCATCATCTATTGTTTTTTTGATTTTTAAATTATGGCCATTCTTGCAGGAGTAAGGTGGTATTTCATTGTGGTTTCAATTTGCATTTTCCTGATAATTAATGGTGTTGAGCATTTTTTCGTATGTTTTTTGGCCATTCGTATACCTTTTTTGAGACTTGTCTGTTCATGTACTTTGCCCACTTTTTGATGGGATTATTATTATTTTTTTCCTGCTGATTTGTTTGAGTTCGTTGCAGATTCTGGATATTATTCCATTGTTGGATGCATAGTTTGTGAATATTTTCTCCCATTCTGTGGGTTGTCTGTTTACTCAGTTGATTATTTCTTTTGCTGTGCAGAAGCTTCATAGTTTAATTAGGTCTCATCTATTTATTTTTGGTTTTGTTGCATTTGCCTTTGGGTTCTTGGTCATGAAGTCTTTGCCTAAGCCAATATCTAGAAGAGTTTTTCCAAATTATCTTCTAGAATGTTTATGATTTCAGGCCTTAGATTTAAGTCTTTGATCCATATTGAGTTGATTTTTGTAGAAGGTGAGAGATGAAGATTCAGTTTTATTCTTCTACGTGTGGCTTAACAATTATCCCAGGACCATTTGTTGAAGAGGGTGTCCTTTCCCCACTGTATGTTTTCATTCGCTTTGTCGAAGATGAGTTTGCTGTAAGTATTTGGCTTTATTTCTGGGTTCTTAATTCTGTGACATTGGTCTACATGCCTATTTTTATACCAGTACCATGCTGTTTTGGTAACTATAGCCTTGTAGTATAGTTTGAAGTCAGGTGATGTGATGCCTTCAGATTTGTTCTTTTTGCTTAGTCTTGCTCTGGCTATCAGGGCTCTTTTTTGGTTCCTTATGAATTTTAGGATATTTTTCTACATCTGTGAACAATGATGATGGTATTTTGATGAAATTGTATTGAATCTGTAGATTGCTTTTGTTAGTGTGATCATGTTTACAATATTGGTTCTACTCATCGATGAGCATGGGATGTGTTTCCATTTGTTTGTGTCATCTATGATTTCTTTCAGCAGTGTTATGTAGTTTTCCTTACAGAGCACTTTCACCTCCATGGTTAGGGATTTTATTATTTTTTGGCAGCTGTTATAAAAGAGATTAAGTTCTTTATTTGATTCTCAGCTTGGTTATAGTTAGTGTACACAACTACTACTGACTTGTGTACATTGATTTTGTATCCTGAAACTTTATAAATTTATTTTTCAGCTCTAGAAACTTTTTGGTCCAGTCTTTAGGGCTTTTTAGGTATATGATCATATCATCAACAAACAGTGACAGTTTGACTTTCTCTCTACCAATTTCATTTCTTTCTGTTGCCTGATTGCTCTGGCTATGACATCCAGTACTATGTTAAATAGAAGTGGTGGAAGTGAGCATCCTTGTCTTATTCCAGTTCTCAGGGGGAATGCTTTCAATTTTCCCCTGGTCAGTATAAGGTTGGCTGTGGGTTTGTCATAGACAGTTTTTATTGAGGTATGTCCCTTCTACACCAATTTTGCTGAGGGTTTTAATCATAAAGTATTGCCGGATTTTGTCAGATGCTTTTTTCTGTGTCTATTGAGATGACCATACAATTTTTGTTTTGAATTCTGTTTATGTGATGTATCACATTTATTAACTTGTGTATGTTAAACCATCCCTACGTTCCTGGTATGAAACCCACTTAATCATGATATATTATCATTTTGATATGCTGTTGGGTTCAGTTAGTTAGTGTTTTGTTGAGGACTTTTGCATCTATGTTCATCAGGGATATTGGTCTGTAGTTTTCTTTTTTTGTTATGTCCTTTCTTGATTTTGGTATTAGGGTGATACTGTCTTCATAGAATGATTTAGGGATGATTCCTTCTTTCTCTATCATTTGTAAAAGTTTCAAGTAAGATTGGTACCAATTCTTCTATGAATGCCTGTGACTTTTTTGTTGGTATTTTTTAAATCACTGTTTCAATCTCTCTACTTGTTATTGGTTTGTTCAGAGTTTCTATTTCTTCCTGATTTAATCTAGGAGGGTTGTATATTTCCATGCATTTATCCATCTCCTCTAGATTTTCTACTGTGTGTGCATAAAGGTGTCCATAGTAGCCTTAAGTGATCTTTTTTATTTCTGTGGTATTGGTTGTAATATCTCCCATTTCATTTCTAATTGAGCTTATTTGGATCTTCTTTTCTTAGTTAGTCTTGCTAATGGTCTATCAACTTAATCTTTTCAAAGAACTAGCTTTTTGTTTCATTTATCTTTTGTATTATTTTTATTTCAATTTCATTTAGTTCTGCTCTGATATTTGCTATTGCTTTTCTTCTGCTGGGTTTGGGTTTGGTTTGTTCTTGCATCTCTATTTTCCTGATATGTGACCTTAGATTGTCTATTTGTGCTCTTTCAGACTTTTTGATATAGACATTTAATGTTCTGAACTTTCCTTTTAGCACTGCTTTCACTGTATCCCAGAGGTTTTGATAAATTGTGTCACTATTATCATTCAGTTCAAAGAATTTTTTAAATTTCCATCTTGATTTTATTGTTGACCCAAGGAACACTCAAGAGCAGGTTATTTAATTTCAATTTACTTGCATAGTTTTGAGCATTTCATTTCGAGTTAATTTCCAGTGTTATTTCACTGTGGTCTGAGAGGATACTTGATATAATTTTGATTTTCTTCAATTTATTGAGACTTCTTTTGTGACCTATCACATGGTCTATCTTGGAGAATGTTTTGTGCTGATGAAAAGAATGTCTATTCTTCAGTTGTTGGGTAGAATGTTTTGTAAATATCTGTTAAGTTCATTTGTTGTAGGTTATCGTTTAAGTCCATTGTTTCTTTGTTAACTTTCTGTCTTGATGACCTGTCTAGCACTGTCAATGGAGTACTGAAGTCTCCAACATTATTGTGTTGCCATCTACCTCATTTCTCAAGTCTAGTAGTTATTGTTTTATTAATTTGGGAGCTCCCCATTAAGTGCATATCTATTTAGATTTGTGATATTTTCCTGTTGGAATAATCTTGTTATCATTTTATAATATCCCTTTTTGTCTTTTTTTTTTTTTACTGTTGTTGCTTTAAAGCCTGTTTTCTCTGATATAAGAGTAGCTACTCCTGGCTGGGCATAGTGGCTCACATCTGCAATCCCAGCACTTTGGGAGGCTGATGTGGGCAGATCACTTGAGGCCAAGAGCTCAAGACCAGCCTGGCCAACATGGCGAAACCCCATCTCTACTAAAAATATAAAAAACTAGCCTGGTGTGGTGGTGTGCACAGGTAATCCCGGCTTCTTGGGAGGCTGAGGCAGGAAAATAGCTGGAACATGAGAGGTAGAGGTTGTAGTGGGTGGATATCATGCCACTGAACTTCAGTCTGGGAGACATAGCCTGACTCTGCCGCAAAAAAAAAAAAGAATAGCTACTCCTGCTCTCTTTTGGTTTCCATTTGCATGGAATACCTTTTTCCATCTCTTTACCTTAAGTTTATGTGAGTCTATATGTATTAGGTGAATCTCTTGAAGATAGCAGTTACTTGCTTGGTGGATTTGTATCCATTCTGTATCTTTTAAGTGAAGCAGTTAGTCATTTACATTAAGCATTAGTATTGAAATGTGATATACTATTCTATTCATCATGCTAGTTGTTGCCTGAATACCTTGGTTTTATTTTATTGTGTTATTGTTTTATAGGCCCTGTGAGATTTATGCTTTAAGGAGGTTCTATTTTGGTGTATTTCAAGATTTTGTTTCAAAATGTAGAACTCCTTTTAGCATTTCTTGTAGCGCTGGCTTGCAGTGGCAAATTCTCTCAGCATTTGTCTGAAAAAGACTTTATCTCTCCTTCATTTATGAAGCTTGGTTTCACTGGATACAAAATTCTTGGCTGGTAATTGTTTTGTTTAAGGAAGATAAAGATGTAACCCAATCCCTTCTTGCTTGTAAAATTTCTGCTGAGAAATCTGCTGTTAATCTGATAAGTTTTCCTTTATGGGTTATCTGATGCTTTTGTCTCACAGCTTTTAAGATTCTTTCCTTTATCTTGACTTTATTGTTTTAATTTTTGTTGAGACAGGATCTCACTCTGTCACCCAAGCTGGAGTGCAGTGGCATGATCTCAGCTCACTGCAACTTCCACCTCCCAGACCCAAGCAGTCCTCTCACCTCAGCCTCCCAAGTAGCTGGGATTACAGACAGGCACTACTATGCCTGGCTGTTTGTATTTTTTGGAGAGACAGTGTTTCACTGTGTTGCTGGTCTGGAACTCCTGAGCTCAAGTAATCGCCTAACTCAGCCTCCCAAAGTGCTGGGATTATAGGCATAAGCCACCATGTCCGGCCCCATTTTGACTTTAGGTAACCTGATGACTATGTGCCTAGATGATAATCTTTTTGCAACGAATATCCCAGGTGTTCTTTGAGCTTCTTGGATTTGAATATCTAGATCTCTAGCAAAACCAGGGAAGTTTTCCTCAGTTATTCTCTCAACTTTTCCAAACGTTTAGATTTTTCTTCTTCCTCAGGAATACCAATCATTCTTAGGTTTGGCCATTCAACATAATCACAAATTCCGCGGAGGCTTTGTTCATTTTTTAAATTATTTTTTCTTTGTCTTTGTTTGATTAGGTTAATTCGAAAGCCTATCTTTGAGCTCTGAAGTTCTTGTTCTAGTTTATTGTTGAAATTTTTCTTTCTTTTTTTTTGCCTTTTTAAAAATTATTATTATACTTTAAGTTTTAAGGTACATGTACACAACGTGCAGGTTAGTTACATATGTATACACGTGCCATGCTGGTGTGCTGAACCCATTAACTCATCATTTAGCATTAGGTATATCTCCTAAAGTTACCCTCCCCACTCCCCCCATGCCACAACAGTCCCCGGAGTGTGATGTTCCCCTTCCTGTGTCCATGTGTTCTCATTGTTCAATTCCCACCTATGAGTGAGAATATGCAGTGTTTGGTTTTTTGTTCTTGCGATAGTTTACTGAGAATGATGATTTCCAATTTCATCCATGTCCCTACCAAGGACATGAACTCATCATTTTTTATGGCTGCATAGTATTCCATGGTGTATATGTGCCACATTTTCTTAATCCAGTCTATCATTGTTGGACATTTGGGTTGGTTCCAACTCTTTGCTATTGTGAATAGTGCCGCAATAAACATATGCGTGCATGTGTCTTTATAGCAGCATGATTCATAGTCCTTTGGGTATATACCCAGTAATGGGATGGCTGGGTCAAATGGTATTTCTAGTTCTAGATCCCTGAGGAATCGCCACACTGACTTCCACAATGGTTGAACTAGTTTACAGTCCCACCAACAGTGTAAAAGTGTTCCTATTTCTCCACATCCTCTCCAGCACCTGTTGTTTCCTGACTTCTTAATGATTGCCATTCTAACTGGTGTGAGATGGTATCTCATTGTGGTTTTGATTTGCATTTCTCTGATGGCCAGTGATGGTGAGCATTTTTTCATGTGTTTTTGGCTGCATAAATGTCTTCTTTTGAGAAGTGTCTGTTCATGTCCTTTGCCCACTTTTTGATGGGGTTGTTTGTTTTTTTCTTGTAAATTTGTTTGAGTTCATCGTAGATTCTGGATATTAGCCCTTTGTCAGATGAGTAGGTTGCGAAAATTTTCTCCCATTTTGTAGGTTGCCTGTTCACTCTGATGGTTGTTTCTTTTGCTGTGCAGAAGCTCTTTAGTTTAATTAGATCCCATTTGTCAATTTTGGCTTTTGTTGCCATTGCTTTTAAGTGTATCTTTCATTTCCAGAAGTTGTGATTGTTTTTTCTTTATGATATCTGTTTCTCTGGAGAATTTTTCATCCATATTCTGTATCATTTCTACAATTTATTTAAGCTTTTTTATACCTTTCTCTGGTATCTCCTCGAGTACCTTAATGATCAACCTTCTGAATTCTTTATCTGGCAATTCAGAGATTTCTTCTTCATTAGGATCCATTGCTAGGAGATAGGAGCTAGGAGCTAGTATGATCTTTTAGTGGTGTTATAGAACCCTGCTTTGCCATATTACCAGAATTACTCTTCTGGTTCCCTCTCATTTGGGTAGCCTATTTCAGTGGAAAGTTCTGAAACTCAAGGCCTGCTCTTCAGATTTTGTTTCATGGGGTGATATCTTGATGTGATGTTCTCCCCCTTACCCTAGGAATGGGGCTTCCTTAGAGCCTTACTGTAATGATTGCTATTTCTCTTCTGTATCTAGCCACTCAGAGGGGCTACCAGGCTCTGGACTGGTGCTGGAGAATGTCTGCAGAGTGTCCTGTGATGCGATCTGTCTCAGGTCTTCCAGCCATGGATACCAGCACCTGCTCTGGTGGAGGTGGCAGGAGAGTGAAGTAGACTCTATGGGAATCCTTGGTTGTAGATAGGTTTAGTGTGCTGGCTTTCTCAGAGGTTAGTTTTCATGTGGAGACACTCAGGACCTCTGTTTAGTCAGGATGTTGCAGGCTGTGGAATTAGCTGTTATTTCTTCCTTCCTAGGAGCTGGGTTATTCTGTCATGAGTTGCTGTAATGGCCTGAGTTGGTTGGCCTCCAGCCAGCAGGTGGCACTTTCAAGAAAGCACCAGCTGCTGTAGTAGTAGAGGAATATGAGCCTGCCTCAAGTTGGTCAGGGGAAGTATTCTGATTTCTCAGGCAATGGGTGGGGCCATAAAGCTCCCAAGTGTTTCTGTCTTTTGTGTTCAGCTACCAGATTAGGTATAGAAATATCATCAGGTGTGGGCGGGTTTAGACAGCGCTGGGCTCAGACTCTCCTTGGGTAGGGTTTGCTGCAGCCACTGTAGGGTATGAGGGGTGGTTCTCAGGCCAGTGGGGTTATGTTCCAGAGGGGATGATGGCTGCCTCTGCTTTGTCATATAGTTCACAAGGGAAATGGAGCATAGCCAGTAGTGAGAGGCCTCACTCTACTCCCACTCAGTTGGCAAGGCTAATCTCAATCCCACAGTGCCCTGATGAGAACTTGCCCCAGGCTGTGAGCTTCCCCACTGAGAAAGCAAGCATGTCTTTCAGACCTCATCCTTCCCAGTCTGCCCACATTGTGAGTGGTGGCTCCTGCACTCGTATCTGCAGCAGTTCCCACTCAACGCCCATGTTCTGCTCAGGAAAATTCATGCCCTGTCGATATTATTACTAATTTAGTTGGAAGCTTCCTTCACCCTGTGTGCCCTCCTTAATTCTGCTGGCTGCCTTCCCTGAGGCCCTTGTGGAATAGAGTCAGGGTTGGCTTCCCTGGGCTCAAGAGGGAGACTGGGAGTACCTACAAGGCTCTTTCCACTGCTGCTTCTACTTTTATATTTCATGCGGCTCTCTAAATCTGTTTAAGCACTAGGTAAGGTTAAATCCTTCTCCTGTAATCCAGATGTTCTGATTCCCCAGTGGGGGTATGTGTTTAGAGGCAGGTTTTCCCCCGCTCACATTTTGGGAGCTCACAGTTTTTTGCCCGTCTTTGGGAATTTGCAGTGGCATGCCACTTCTTTCAAAGGATCTGTGAATTCTTTCAGTTTTCCCGGTACATTCCTGTGGTGGTTCTTGGAGCAAAAGTTCACAGTGTGTCTCCACATGCTGTTCTGTCTATACAAGTGGGAGCTACATGTTAGCCCTGTCTCCTATCTGCCATTTTCTTCCTAAAATTCTATACTATAGAAATTGAATTGCAAGGTATTTAAACTTTTGAGATTTCTTTTAGCAGCATTTTATTGTATGTATACACCACAATTTATTTATTTATTTATCCATTGAGGGATAATGGGTTTCCAGGTTTTTGGTGATTATAAATACACATGCTATAAAATTTAGTGCACAGGTTTTTGTATGGACATAAGTTTTAATTTCTCTAGAGTAAACACCTAGATATGAGATTGCTAGGTCATATGGTAAATGTTTGTTTAGCTTTATAAGAAACTGCCAAACTGACTTCCTGAATGGCTGTAATGTTTTACATTCCCATCAACAGTGTTTGAATATTCTAATAGATTTGCGTGCTCACTAGCACTTGGTATAGTCATAACTTTTTATTTTAGCCCATCTGATAGGAATGTATGTAGTGACATCTCATTATAAGTTCTATTTTTTAAAATACTTCCTTTTAAAATAGTTTTATATTTACAGAAAAATTTCAAAGATAGTCCAGAGAGTTCCTGTATACTCCATACTCAGCTTCCCCAATTAAGTATGTATTACATTAGTATGGTGTATTTGTCACAATTAGTGAACAAATTATTGATACATTATTAACTAAAGTCCATCCTTTTTACATTTCCTTAATTTTTACCTAACGTCTATGTCTGTTTCAGGCTCTCACACAAGATACCACTACATTTGGTCATCAGGTCTCCTTAGGCTCCTTTTAGCTGTGAGTTTTTTGAATTTTCCTTATTTTTGATGACCTTGAAAGTTTTAAGGAGTACTGGTTAGGTATTTTGTAGAGTGATCCTCTATTGGGCTTTGTCTGATGCTTTCCTATAACTAGATTAGCATTATGGAATTTGGAGAGGGAGGCCACAGTAGCATTTTCATCACATCATATCAAGAGTACATACTACTGACATGACTTGTTGATGTTGACCTTGATCAGCTGAATCAGGCAGTGTCTGTAAGGCTTCTCCACTGTAAATTTACTCTTTCTTTTCCTTCTCCATACCACACTCTTTGGAAGGAACTCACAAAGCATAGCTCACACTTAAGGAATGAGGAGTTATGCTCTAATGCTTCATCTCCTTGAAGGCCAAGTATCTATAAGAACAAATTATTTGGAATTCTTCTGTATGGGAAATTTTTCTATTCTTTCCCCATTTACTTACTTACCCATCCAATTATTTATTTAAGTAAGTGTGGACTCATGGATATTGATTTTATAGTGTGAGTTATAATTCAATAGTACTTTATGTTGCTGCTCAGATTGTTCTAACTTTGTCCAGTGGGAACTCTTTCAGCTGGCTCCTATGTCATTTTGGTTTTTTGTTGGTTTTGGCTTTATGCTTTTAGCACTTCCTTACTTTCTGCCACTTCAAGATGTTCAAAGCTTATCTTTTATATTTTCTGCCAGTATAGAATCAGCCATTTCTCCAAGGAGATCTCAGTTTTTAAATTTGTATTTATCTAGTGTTAGTAACCAAGTTCTGGGTGCTAAGTATGTTCATTCCTTCCAGGCCCTCTCAGCTAAGAGAAAGAAAAATATGTGTGTATACTAATACATGTATATATGTATATCTATAAATAATTATATATTTAGCCAGTATATTTATATTAAGCTAAGAATGAGTTTATACTGATATTTCCAACTCTAATCCATTGCTACATCGATTGTTCTAGTTTCCTGCTCCTCTTGCTTATCTATAAGCCTCACATTCCAACCGTGAGAAACTGGTCTTCCAACATCTGCCATAAATTTACTTTATTGTTCATTTCCAGTGTACACATATAGTCGTTTCAGAATTGTAAACCCATACCCTCATGGGAAGAAACTCTATTTACTGGAGTACACTGCTTATTTATAGTTTCTTTTGCTTTTTATCTTACAGATTCCACTCATTTCCAAAGTCACTTAGGTCAGCACCATTTCATCCCCTCCCCTTTAGTGAGGTTATTTTGTACATTTGTAATACAGTTAGATTATCTTGTCACATTCTGCATTCTTCCATCTTTGGATTCCCCAACCTCCTAAACTTTTTCTTTTATTTGCATCCCTTAAGGTTTACTCCTTGTGCTGGAAGGTTCTGTGTTTTGATAAATGCATGTCATATATCTATCATTACAGCATCATATGAGAATAGTTTCACTGTCCTAGAAAATCCCCTGTGCTATTAACCTCCCTACCCCCAAATCCTAGTGACCACTGATATGTTTATTATCTCTATAATTTTGCCTTTCCAGTTTCCCATACTAATGGAATTATAGAATATGCAGCCTTTTCAAACTGCCTTCTTTCACTTAGCAATATGCACTTCAAATTCATCCACATCTTTTTGTGGCTTGGTAGTTTATTTCTTTTTATTACCAAGTAGTATTCCATTGTATGGCTGTGCCACAGATTGTTTAACTCTTCACTACCAAAGGACATCTTGGATACTTCCAGCTCTTCACAATCATGACTAAAGCTACTATAAACATTCACATGAGGGTTTTTGTGTTTACATACGTTTGCAAATCAGTTGGATAAATACCTAAGAAGGGAATTGGTGGTATGGTAGAGTATGTTTAACTTTATAAGAAACTGCTAAACTGTCTTCCAAAATGGCCATAACATTCTGCATTCCCATCAACAATGAGGGAGAGTTTCTGTTGCTCTGCATCTTCACCAGGAATTGGTACTGTCAGTATTGTGACTTTTAGCCATTCGAACAGTTATGTAGTATTCCCAGTTCCTCTTTTCTGTCCATTGCTGTCATTCATTTTCAGTACTTCATATGCTCTAATCACCCAATACATTGCTACTATTATTGCTTCAACAAACATACATCTTTTAGAAGCATTAAGAATAATAAAAAATTTAGATTTTATTTTGCCTTCACTTATTCCTTCTCTAATGTTCTTCCTTTCCTTATGTAGATCCAAGTTTCTAACCTATATAATTCTAGCATCTATGTCACATCTGAGTTTGGTAAGTGCTTTGTCTCTTCAGACTGTTTTTTTCTTGCCTTAACAGGCCAAAACATGCCTTGTAATTTTTTTATTGAAATCAAGTGAACTCTAATGCTTTTTAGCTGTGGATCTTGGATACTTTACTCAATTCTTCTGAAGTTCTGGTGGTGGGGGAGGATTATGCCTACATTACAAAATTGTTGTGAGGATTGCTTAAAAACAAAGTCCTGTGTAAAGAGTGAGGCATATTTAGCCAAGGTAAGGTGCATGATTTGGCATTTCTTAGAGGTCAGCCTGCTTGATCTTAGGAAGTGCAGGTTCTCCTTCTTCATCTGGTGTTTATGACAACATTCTCTATTTGGGGATGTCAGGAGTTGGGGAGCACTGAGAATGGAGCACTGAGACCTATGTACTTACAAAAAGTAACTTAGTCTAATGGTTACAAATAAAGTATTCAACCAACCATTAGTTCTGAATACGGTAATCTGTTTTCTCACATTCAGTGCCAGATCATCTCTGAGAGTTGTCAGAATGCATTTAGAGCTTAACAACCTGAGGTGTTCTATCCTGATTGATTAATGAGATACGGTAATAGTCATGGTGGGAAATTGAGAGTCAGGAGAAAAGCAGATCAGACACCAGCATCCATTCTACGATTATTTGAATCAGCTCCAGCTAATAAAGAGTACAGTCACAAAGGAAGACATTTTGAAAGAGAAAATATTCGAATCATCTCTGAGAAAACACACACACACACACACACACACCAATCACAGTTATTTTAAGACTTCTTAATATGAATCTAAGTAATTTTAATATGCCTTTCTAGTCCTCTGTTTTTAGTGGAAAGGAAACTACGGAGTTGAGGATTTGAAGACAGTCAATAGAAATAATAGGTTTACTGTTATTTATTTACTGTTAGAGACCATATTGTGTATGCAATTGAAACTGCTTTTGCGAAATTAAGTAAGAGAAATTTTACATAGTTGACTCCATCCATTTTCTGATCTCTAAGCTGTCTTTGGTCATTCCTGGGCATAAGCCAAGCTAACTTTGGGAGGAATTTACTTTATAGTTTAATCTGAAAGCAAGGATGATAATGGTCCTTCCCAAAACTAAGCCGCCTGTGTAAAACTAAGGAAAAACCACCAGGTTAGGGCTATGAGAGGGGCCTGCATTCTGCTAAGATGCAGGGATTGTTAAATGATAACCAGCAATTGTTCTGGAGGAAACAAGATTTGTAACTTCCCCAATTACTCCTGTAAATAACATCACTATTGTAGAATCTATGATTAGACTTTTGAGAGATCTTTTCAGACTACTGCATTTCTGAGACCAGCTGACTCCACCCAGATGGCGACTCATGCCTCAACTATTCCTGTGGCCTCTACTCAGAGGCTGAGTTAGCTCACAAGAACCGTTTTCCACACCTCTATGGTTTCATTCTCAACTATTCCACATTCTTCATTCCCTAGCACCCTGCCCACCAAACTATCCTTGAAAATCCCCTAACCTCTGAGCAGTCAGAGAGACTGATTTGAGTAATAACTCCATCTTCCATGTGACCAGCTTTGTGTCAATTGAACTCTTTCTTTACTGCAATACCATGGTCTCAGTGAATTGGTTTTGTCTGTGTAGCATGCAGGAAGTACCCATTAGGCAATTACACATTGTGCTTCAATTTTTCCTAGTGATGAAAATAATATCCATAGTAGGCAAAATAATTGCTCCCCAAAGATGTCCATGTCTTAATTCTTATATCCTGTGAACATGTTACCTTACAGGCAAAAAAGGACTTTAAAGATGTGGTTATGTTGCAGAACTTAAGATGAAAGATTGTACAGGATTCCTGGTGGGCCAAATCTAACCACATGGGTCCTTAACATTACAGAATATTTCCTGGTTGACGAGATGTGGTCAGAGGGAGATGTGGTCAGAGGGAAATGTGACTATGGGAGGATTGTCAGAGAAAAGTAGTATTGCTGGCTTTTAAGATGGAGAAAGAAGACTATGAACCAAAGAATGCAAGCAGCCTTTTGAAGTTGAAAAAAGGAAGAAAATGGTTCTCCTCTAGATCTTCTAGGAAGGAATATAACTTGTTGATATCTTGAGAACTGTAAGAATAAATTTGTGTTGTTTTAAGCTGCGAAATTTGTGATAATTGGTTACAGCAACAATACAAAATTAATATGGCACCCATTTCAGAAATTAATAGCATTGTTTACAATAGTTCTATTGCTATTCAAAAGGAAAGATTTCATGGAAGTTCTCCACTATTCAAAAGGAAAGATTTCATAGAAGTTCTGCATGCAAATTTCTAAACCCCAGTACAGTATTAGACAAACTAGCAATATGATATTAATGTATTAAAGGTAACACTGGTTATGATTTTTATTTATAATATTAAAAATCTCTTTGAAAAAATATCAACTTTGAACCTCATAATAGCCTGCCTATTTGCAAGTTTAGCGGTATACATGTGGTAGTTGAAATTACTTTCAGTTTTTAGGAGACAAGACAGACAACCATGATCTCCGAGTTGCAGAAATGTGTACACTCTGCTCTAGTCTGGAATCTTTTATATACTATTATGAACTGGCTGTATGAGTCACTACATTTCTTCTTCAATAAGTCTCATGGTCCATTGAAAATATTATGAAGAGAAAATGGGAGCAGCAGTGCATTTCCTAGAGCTAAAAACAAACAGCAAATGAATAGGCTCTGGATCCTATTAATCACATCAGAGACTGCGGAGAGGTAGTATTTCAATACAATTTTTTAAAAACCCAGCACATAATACTTTAAGGAAAAAGAAATTCTAGGCCTTTGTAGCAAATAAAAGAGACTGTCCAGCATCTAGCAATCTATAAAATGAAAAGTTAGACAGTAAGAGCCATTCAAAACCTTTTTGACTTAGATGTTGGTGGGTGAGTACTTCAGTAAATCTGCTCCAGGGTAAACTCAGCCAATTAAATAAGAAATAAGCACATGCGCCCCCATATCAAAAGAGTGATGGCTTTATTTGTTGTGAATCCCCAAGAAGTTTAGTGTTTCTCCTTTACAAAGATTTCTTTTGGAAGAAAGTTACTAAAGGAAGGATGGACCTTGAGAATTGCAACAGAATTATGGTAATTGAAATCTGCTATGAATCGGATTCTTTACACCCATTGGCATTGTGGGATCCTTAATATTGCTGTTACAATTATGGTAATTTACTGATTTTGCTCAAAAAATAGATGAAAGCGCATTTGAACTCAATAGGAAATGTGACAAAATAACCAGCAATTATTTCCCAAAAAATTCAGTAACTGCAATCATGAAAACTTGTTTTTTAGAGCGAGTCAAAAAATTCCTTATTTGTTGAGAACACACAAGCAGCTCATTCTCAATTTTGTATTTTATATTTTGGCAAATGTAAAATTTCCTCTACCATTTTTAGCTTGTTTTTGGGTCTAGATGCAGTTAATGCTTTTCAGTACTGTCAGATAGTTGTATGTCAAATGGTATGAATTCAGAGAACTTAGGGAAGTCTTAATTTTTTACTAGATATCAAACACTGAAGCATTTTAGAAATTATCCTAAAGGTAAATGAAATCCAGTGTATCTAATAGTACTTATTTAGTTATTGCCATGGTGCTTAGCTTAATCGAAAATGAATTGTGTTGGCACACCTTAAAAAATAGAAGAAAATATAGGTCAGAGAATAATACCCTTCAGAAATTATATGATCTGGTCTTTAGGGGGCAGCAGAGGGAGCTTGCTTGTGAACAATAATACCAGTTATGAAGGTTCAAGCCACCTCTGTTCTCAATAAAATCGTGCGGCTGACTCAGATGTAACCACCAGATATTGATTGAAATTGCTATGATCACTAAGGAAAACCATTTTCCAATTCCGCTGCCACCCTAAGCAGCATATAGAGTTTTGCATTTGTATTTCCTTTGAAGAATCTACAGCTGAGCTACAGAGACTTGCAGTTAGTAAGAGTTACACATTTGTAAGTGAAAAACAAATTCCAGTAAGTGTTTCCTTTGATGTTCAGTAATTGCAAAATAAATGTCTTTACAGAGCAATGTAAACATCTTCTTTCACAATGGCTAACATTAATTAAGCACTTATGTGCAAGACGGTGTTTTAAGCATTTTATAAATACTAACTTCTAACTACTGTTAAAAATAATAGTAATTGGGAGACCATTAGGCTGAGAGGGCTCCCACGCTTTGGGTTCCAACATAAGTAACTGAAAGCCAACCTGGAGTGAATGGTCATAGCTATGAAAAGGAAACTTAAGCTTAGCCATTAAGCTTAAGTTCAAATGTGTTATCATCTAATTTTTTAAGCAAAATCAACAAATTACCATAATTATAGCAGCAATATTAAGGATCACAAACTGCCAACTAACTTCTAACTAGGGACTTTCCATTTTAGCCCATCAAATGTTCTCTTTGTCTGACTTCCAAGAACACCCTACAAAACGTTTCCCCTTGGGTCCTCTCAGTGGTGCCCTAAACTGCTTGTGGTATGATGCTGCCTGATTCCTAAATCACTATCTGCTTAAATAAGCTCTTTAAAATGTTAATGTGTAAGTTTATCTTTTAACATCAACCACAACAGCACTATGTGGTAATTCTTGTTATCCCATTTTGCAGATGAAGAAACTGTCTCAAAATGGTTGCCATTTTCCCAAGGTCATGCAGGTAACATATGATAGAGCCAGGAAGTGTGACTCTATATATTTGGTGTCTCAAATACAACAGAAAACTGCTTCAGTGGGGTGGCATGGTGTGGGGGCTTACATTGATTTATATTAATGCTTTATATTAATGCTATATGCATTTTGTCACAGCTACATTGCTGCAATCATATGCTCAAAGCCAAGAAACTCATGTTAAAGGTGAATTAGGTGAGATGCTGGTCTCAAAGAGCTCTTTGATTCTTCACATTAATAAATCAACATGAAACTCCTGGCAGTTGAATGAATACATAGCCAGACTTTATAAAGATCCTATTTTCAATAGCAGCTTAGCTATGAGTTACTTGAAGACCAAATAAGTGGAGGTTTTCTTTTCTTTCTTTTATTTATTCAATAATTCAGTAAAATTTATAGAGCCTTACTGTGTGCTAGGAAATATTCTAGGTTCTGAAGATTCAATGATGGCTAAGACATAGGTTCTGTCTTCAGAAAGCTCATAGTCTAGTAAGGATGCCAGAGAAAGAGGTCATTTACAAAGATATGCAAATGTACTATGCTATATTTGAGCAAAGTGCTATGAACATGCATAAGAGAAATGCCCAACCCAGTCTATGTGACACAAGAAAGTTGTCTTAAATAAGATATCATTATTTTAACTTCTGGTATTTTAAGATCCTTAATAAAAATAGGCAAAAATAACAATGGATTTTTAAAAATAGATTTTTGGTGAGAATTACTTATGTATTTTACAGACATGGATAAGAACTTGAATGACAAAAATTAACAAACAGATGAAGTTCCATGAAATCCTCAAGGGAAGGGACAAATTTATATTGTCAATGCCTAACACAACATCTAGCACCCAGTAGGAGGTCAACAAATGAGAACTGAACTGAATCTGACAGGCATAGAGTGGCTAATCTGAAGCACCATGTTTAAGAAAGACATGGATCACTTGGGAAGATGCAAAGAATAGAAAAAGAACGGTTGAGGTCTACACGTTAAGTCTTGATCCACAATTGAACTTTCTGAGTTTTTCTGCAGACCTGATGAATTGCAGGAACTAAAATCCTGGGGAAGAGGTTTTTTTCTTAAACCTGATCTACTTCATCAAAAGGTCTTTTGTGGAGCAATACAAAACACAAGTTGTTAGGCATAAACCAGATTTATGTTTCTCACTTAAGCTGAAGAAGTCTAATATGGGATAAAATTATTGCAAGTCTGAAAGTATTTATAATGAAGTCAGGAATCATCTGCCCCCAAGTCCATTTTTAAAATGAAAACCTAAGCTAGACAGTTAAATTGAATTTAAAGTGAATTTTTTAAAAAGAAAGAATTGAAATGTGTCAAGGCTCCACTCAGTCTTAATTGAACCAGATCTTTCTCTTTTCTTCCAACTCTTCTACCACTGGAAAATTTGCAAGTAGAAATTGAAGAACAAGGAAGAGGTCAAGTTTGGAAGATGAGATGGTACCACAAAAAAAGCCTCCACAGACTCCTTGAAGAATTTAATGCCCACTAAAGAACAGAAATGTCAGTCCCTGCCCTACACCTCCCACCTTAGTACTTACTGCCAACAAATACACTGGTAAGAAGAAAGCTCTCAACAGTCTGTTAAATGCCAGAACTCTCAAGGTTGAAGATACTCTCTTGTTTTAAGTTTTTGGAAATAGTTGATTTATGAGGAAGATTCACTAGAAGTAGCTGTAGTTTTTTTTTCTGTGTTTTCTTAAATTAATTTTTTGTTTGTTTAAAAGAGACAGGGTCTTGCTGTATTGCCCGGGCTAGAGTGCAGTGGCACATGGTCATAGCTCACTGCAGCTTCAACCCCCTGCCTCAGCCTCCCAAGTAACTGGCACTACAGGCGCATCACCATGTCCTGCTGATTTTTGTTTTGTTTTCGTAGAGATTGGATCTCACTTTGTTTCATAGGCTGGTCTCAAACTCCTGGCCTCAAGTGATTCTCCCTCCTCAGCCTCCCCAAGTACTGGGATTACAGGCATAAGCCACCACACCTGGCCTCTTTTTTATACTCTGTATTACTTTCAAAATTACTTAGCTTTAAAGAAATAAACAAGTAAAAAATAACTGAATTCCATAAAAGCAAATCTGGCTATACTAATTTATTACAGGAGTCTAGCCTCGGAGCCCAGAATACATTAAACAAAACCCAACGTTCTCTGGGAAATAAACCATTTTAGCAAGAATTGAAATAATGTCATCTAGCTTCTGTGCTGCTTAAGAGCCACTGGTACTGTACATCAATGTGACACCATAGCGCTAAATGTGGCAAATAAATTCATAACAATGTTGCAAGCTGGAAAGATGCTTCACAACTAAATTTCCTTTAGCTTGCAGGTCCACACCTACTGTGGTTCTGTTCCTACATATCAGACCTGAGAATGAAGATTTCACAGGAGAATGTTACAGTTTTAGAGCTGGATATAAACTCAGAAATCAACTGATCCCAAGAACCATTGTTAACCCATCTGCACAAAGATGAGCACAGAAATGAAGAGTATGCATTTAGAAACTTATACAGCAATTTGACAGTTATTTTATCTTTTGTATCTCATAATTTTAAAAACCTGCGAATTGAATTTGTATGTCTTTTGTTTTGAATTTTATTTTCTGGTAATCTATTTTGATTTTACAAAATTATCAGTCCTTGAGAAATTGGAAAAAAAATTTAAGTATTCCTTCCTCACATGGTTTAAGAAGAACTGCCCTTTTGGTGGTACTGAAATACCCAGGGGACAGCCTGGGACATGTGAAGTTAGACTGAGGAGCCAGGGTATAGGGACGCAGGGTCTCATCTCTTGTTTCAGAACAGCGCACTGTTAATCTAAGTGTTGGGTGTCAGCAGGATAGATAATAGTACGATAAAACTGACAATGATAATATTTATATTGGGAAGTAGAAAAGAAAGTCATATGTTGGAATAGTTCTCTCAAAGTAGGGAGAGAACTTGTACTGGTTTTATACCTTTCTACTTTTCCTTCTTCCCTAAATTGTCTACGGAGATGGGAGCTTAGCCTAAAAATGTAATCAGATGGAAGGAGAAACTGTAATTTCAAAGCTTCTACCCGTGTTTTGTGCTGTGGAGGTGTGATGTAGTTGGTTCTCATTTAGCAGATCATCCGAGCTCAATCTGAGTAGGGGGTAGAAAATGAAACTCTAATTTATGAGAAATTTGGAGGTTTGAAGGCTAAGGTGGTAAGAGAGAGAGAAAGGTCTGAGGAGACAAACCCACAGGGATCGGAACCTACCTACAAGACATTCCCAGAGGCAGAGAAAGACCGTGGGTTTAGAGCAGCATTGTTTAATATTCCATCTTAAATTAGTGACCATGTTGTGCTAGTATATGTGGATATTTCCCTCCATTAGCCCAAACCTTCAGTTGAAAGCTGGCTTTGTCCAGTTGCTTTGTGCTAATGGAACTTAAGGGGGAAAAGGAATGGAGTGTTTAGGTATCATGTGCATGTGTGAAGAAAGCATTGGGTGCAGTTTCCATTTTGAGGAAAATTCACAAGCTCATAGGTAGGGCAGCAGTGGCTGAGGCAGACACACAGAGATTGAGAATCCAATGAGATCAGAACATTTCATGAGAAAAGACCAGAGGGGTGACTCAGTGCTCCTGCCCCTCCCCTGGCCAGCAATCCACACAGATATTTGTGGAGGGGAACTAGGTTTCTCACTGACCTTCAGACACATGCTTAAAACGTTGATTTAGTATGTGAGAGGACACATGGGGTGATAATACCATGGGCATCAGGGGAGAAGCAAGCACAATCTAGCGGTCTTACTTCATCAACCAATTCCTATATGCCAAGTATAAGAACCTTCCCCATGTCGTTTCATTCATTCTTTAAAGCAAGCCCAGTGATGGAATTCTATCAGTATCTGATTTTGTAAGCTTTATTTTAACAAAGCCAAAAATGCAATACTGACAAAGGACAATTACTGATGGAGGCCAACTTTCTCTATCTTTAGATGAGAAAACTGAGATCCAAAAAGAATAAATGAATAACCCACTCACACATGATAGTAGGTATCAGACTCAAGTCAAAAAGGAATCTGGAAACATTGCTAGATTTTAATTCTTTCACCAGAAGAGCAGAGGACTCAACAGCTCATCCATAAAGCATTTAAATGTACACCTAGGATATTGATCCTAAATGACAGCTTTCTTTCATGTCAATCTATCAGAAGTTTCTCTTTTATCGGATTCACTAGGTTGGCAGTGGCAGTGGCAGTGGCACTTTTTCTTCTCCTCCTCTTCCTCCTCCTCTCCTTCCTCCTCTTTCTCCTTTTCCTTCTCCCCCTCCCACTTCTTGTTATTGCAACCACAGAAGAAAGTCATGCTCTTCTAGCTGATTATTCCCATAATTCATTCTGTAATGGCAAAAGAAATAACTAAAAGCAGCCCTGGGCATATCAATAAGCCTTACCTGGTGATTGAATACCTCAGAATATATACTTACTAGACTCTACAGTTTTGTGCCACGTGCTAAGTCGGTATCCTCCTAATTGGGAGTTTTGTCTGTAGGTCTTGGAACTAATTGAGCTCAATTTTGTACTCCCAATGAAGAGGAGAGATGGTAAATAAACAATACCATGTGTGAGCCTAATTGGTTAGGCAATCAATCACAAGAAGTTTCCTCTCTTTAATAGAAGTTGAGTTTCCTGTTTGATAGACCAGGGCTCAGTGCCACACCCTGGCTTTCATTAAGGCATGAAACATTGTCTTGTTGTCAGGTGATTCTTGCTCTCACCCAGGGAAACATTCTTTCCTGGTATTTCATAAACCATAAGTCAGTTACACACACCATGACTTGAATAGTTTCCTAGACTCAGAAATGGGGAGTTTGAGTCTTTATTTCTTCTAGTTTATATTTGACTTATTTTTTCATACACTTGTAACAAAATTGAGACTATAAAGATTATCCTATAAAACCCCTTTTATTACCTGTTTTATTATCCTTAGTTGGATGAGAAAACTGCGGCTTGGTGTCTACTGTGTAGTAGGTGCTCAGTGAATATTTATTGAACCATTAGATAGAGCCAAGCTGACGTTGAGTCACATGGCAGAGCTGTGATGGAAAACCGGTCTTGTAACTTCTTGCTCAAGGCCCTTTCTACTACATTACTATCCATCTCCCTTCAACCTGAATACACACCTATCAGCTACTGCTACAATTGTTCACAAAGGGGAAATTCCACGTGGGAGATGAGAGTCACAGGAGGAGCTTTGGTTCCTAAACATTTGCATAGGCATCCAGCTCAGGCAAATAGTTGAAAGGCACAGATGTTGTAGTAAACAGAAGTAGGGCAAATAAGAACACCTCCTCTTCATCACACACACACACACACACACACACACACACCACACACGTTTTCTTTCCTGAGTAGGAATCTAAGAGCTCCAGGTGGAAGAGGAGGCATGGGCAGAGAATGGCATATAGCAGGGCAGGTGGAAAGCGGTGACTGACATTTAGTTTAACCAGCCTTGACAATGGTTTCAAGGACACATGAAGCTCAAAGTAAGCAGGGGCTACAGGCAAGGTAAACAGGCTGTCTAATATTCTTAGGAGGACGGGAAACATCATAGAATTATTGCAACTCTCTCAGGAAAGGAGACTATGAGAAGGGATTGTCCACTTTTATCCACATCTAGGACGCCATGCCCAGCCCTTCTTGCCTTCCTCCCACCTCAGCCCAACAGGCTCCAGTCTATTCCAAAGAGAAGTGTCTAACAGAATGAGTTAAGTATCAGCCAACTTTTTAAAAATATCATCCTGGTCTGCTAGATCCTTTTCTGCTTGGGGACCTCTTCAAATGCTGCTGATTATCTTAACTCTGTTGTCATGTTCACCACTCTGGCCATTTTATCTGCTCCCTCTAGACCTCATGGGTTTATGCTTCTTCCAGAGAGCTTTCTAAAGAGACAAATAACATCAATCATCTGCCTATTAAACCAGAGGAGATTTATTGTTGATAGCCAAAATTATATTAATATATTAATTAGTAATACTTAATGATATTAGTTAATTAAGTATGTCAGGAATGCTATATTTGCCAGCAGAGACAGCCTGTCAGTGGCTTCAGGCTGTCAGCATTCTTTTGTGTCACCCCTCTCTTATCATTGCTGTATAACTGTCAGTGGGTGCAGTAGCCAAACTCAGGAAGACATCCAGGGAAAGTGATTTCAGAGACTGGTAGGAATGAGATATTAGGAACTGTGGGCACTAACACTGAAAAATCTGGTAGTTTTTCTTTTCTTTTCCTTTCTTTTCTTCTCTTTTCTTCTCTTTTTTTCTTTCTTTCTTTCTTTCTCTCTCTTTCTTCTTTGTTTCTTTCTCTTCCTTTCTTCTCTCTGTTTCTTTCTCGCTTTCAATAATAATTACTCAGACTGTGTCCTTTCCCTTACTGTCCCAGAGGGAGACAAAAACGATCATCAGTGGCAAATGGTACTTGCAGCAAAGCAACACCAAGACCCAGCTTCACACTCAGGACAGAACACTGCATGTCCTCCTCATGGTTGCCAGTGTTCTACACGTTCAGGGGAACTTCTCTAGTAATGAGCTGTAGAAATGATTCCTGAAAGTATAGTCTTAAATCTAGTCATTTCTTTTCTTGAATCACAGTCAGTATTTCTACTGACCAGAAATTCTGTCACTCAAATTGACCTGCAGATATGAATATTAGTAAGTCTAAGTGTGCAAAACCTGTGTTCCTCTAATTGCTAGCGAGCAGAGAGAAGGTCATAAAACAGCTCTTGACACAATGCAGAAAGTAGGAAAACTCCGAGACTGGCTAGTGACAAAACTTTAAGGATGTTTCTTGCCATCTCTTTACCCAAAAACAAGAGATATTTTCCTGCTCATAAAGGTCAGGTGTTTGTGCCATTCTAGCATTCAGTTTTTGTGTTGGTCCAAGTGTGTGTAGGCTAAGTGTTTGAATCAGGCCTTGAGAAGTTTTATAAAATTCTGCCAGATCATGATCCATGAGCATAAGGATTATGCTGGTTTGTCGACCAACGCATTTTACACCTCCCAGCACAATGCCTGATATTTAGTAGGCCCTCAATAGACACTCCTTCCACAAACAAATAAGTGACAAAAATCAATGAATGGAACACCCTTTGGAATATTTGCTAGGCTTCTACATGGAATGCCTTTCCAGGTCTTTGTAAAGCAGGCTGCTTCTGCTTTTTCCAAACTCTTCCAATATTATCTTTTAGAGAAGATTTTCCTGAACCCTTCTTTTTTTTTTTTTTTTTTTTTTTTGAGATGGAGTCTTACTCTGTCACCCAGGCTGGAGTGCAGTGGTGCAATCTCAGCTCACTGCAACCTCTGCCTCCCAGGTTCAAACAATTCTCCTGTCTCAGCCTCCTGAGTAGCTGGATGACAGGCACACACTACACACCAGGCTAATTTTTGTATTTTTAGTAGAGATGGGGTTTCACTCTGTTTGATCTCCTGACCTGAGGTGATCTGGCCCACTCAGCCTCCCAAAGTGCTGGGATTACAGGCATGAGCCACTGAGCCCAGCCTGAACCCTTTTTTTATTCTTTTTTTTTTTTTTTTAGCAAAGTCTCGCTGTGTGCCTAGGCTGGAGTGCAGTGGTGTGATCTTGGCTCACTGCAACCTCCGCCTCCCGGGTTCAAGTGATTCTCCTACCTCAGCCTCCCAAGTTGCTGGGATTACAGGAGCACACCACCATGCCTGGCTAATTTTTGCATTTTTGGTAGAGATGGAGTTTCAGCATGTTGGCCAGGGTGCTCTTGAACTCCTGACCTCAAGTGATCCGCCTGCCTCAGCCTCCCAAATTGTTGAGATTACAGGTGTGAGCCACTGCACCCGGCCCTGAACCCTTCTTTAATATGACCTCAACCCACCCTGATCAATCTCACTTTCATCCTGTTTTATTTTATTCATAGTTCTTATTATGATCCAATTACTTTTTTATGTGTTGATTGACTAGCTTGTTTAAAATATAAATTCCATGGGGCAAAGACTTTGTCTAGTTCTTTGGAAGAACTGCGGTTCCTGGGATAGTGCCTGGTGCATGGTAGGCTCCTAATAAACTTGTTAAATTAATGATTTTTTTAAAATGAAAGAATATATTCCTCTAGGTGTACCCTAAGGAAAAAGAAGTTTGCAACAAAAGCATTTCTTTTTTTCTCATTTGGTTTAGAACTGGGAATCCTCTATTCCTTTCATCCCTCTTTTGTGTTGATCACATTCCTCAAAACGTTTCTGTGGTTTCTGATGTCTAATTGCCTTCTGCCTTCCCCTACCAATTCTCTCCCTATCCTTTGCTCTGATAGAGCAGCTTGTTTTCCTCCTTTGGTATTACTTGCTCTTACCATGCTGTTAAGAGATCAGCAGCCCCAGTAAAAGGACAACCTTGATGGGCAGAAGGCATCAATATATTTTGAATGACTCCACTAAAAGGTTTCTCCATATGGTTTCCATATCAGTTCCTAAGAGAACTGGTAACTAGTTACATATGCCCTACCTCTCTCACTCTCCAGTTTATCATTCAACATTCACAAACATTCCCACTCTTGAGCCTTGAGCCCTCATAGACCACTTGGCCTCACTACCGCATGCTTCAGTAGCCCTCTTTCATCACCTTAGCACCCAAAATGGTTCTTACTTTTCTTGTAGGGCCTTCGCTTTCATTTAGGTCAGTCTATTACTTTATCAAAGATGGAGGTCTACCTTCTCTTTCTTTAATTAAAGTCAATCAATATTTAAAGTATGTTGGGGCCTCAATAACTAAAGTTCTTTCTACAGCTTCTGATATATTTTCATATTTAAATCAACTGGGAGGAATCTAGAATTAACTTTAATAGTGAGTGGCACATTTATTTACACAAACTTTTCATGATCCCTGGTCTGCCACAGACTCCAAGAAGAGGAAGAGTTTACCATTTCTTATGTCACCAATTCTAACCATTAAAAATTAGTTCAAAGTTCACCATAAGAAGTGTAGTGGACAAACATCAAACTGACAGATATATTCACCCCATGTCTTGAGAATCTCCAAGGCCATCTTTATAAATGGCTTATATTATTTGTAGCTTTGTTTTTTCTTCACAAAGATTGTATGTTAGAGGACAAAGCATAATTTTTTGGTTTTCAGTTGAACACATCACAAGCCAGACCAGTATTATACAATGCACTGCTGAGCTAAAAACACAAATCTTGATATGACTTAATAAAGCAGGTCTCACTTTTGTGTCCATCCCAACATACCTAAACGATATAGTATACTCCTATAGTTAATGGTGGCCCATTATGGCAGTGCTTCCTGTGTAAGGAACAGCTTGAATGATTTATTCAGTTAATTCTTATTCTCTGCCCCCGCTCAAACACACACATCTCATACAGAACTGAAATATAGAATGAATCTTTATTTATCTAACCTTATTACTGAATAAGGGTATAGTTGTTATTTGGTATTCTTTGATTCCTAGCATGTATAAAATAAATACTCAAGTACCATTACTTGAACAATTTTGTGAGCAAAAGCCACATGCCACACAGTATCTGTGAGACTTGTAACCGAATGACACTTGAACACTTTAGTTCATGATTTTAACAAGCTACTTTTAAGAAAGGCCAATGCTTTTATAAGACCAAAAGCTTAAATTGTGCAAAAAAGAATTTTGAACTGGAAAGGTGATGGCAAGTGCTTCGTGCCCAGAAGTAATCATCATTTGAAAAATAAAATCAAAACAATAATTGCTTGAAATGAATAATGAAATTGTGAGAATGATTTGGCTCATTTCATGTCATTGTCATAATGAGAAGGCACTATCAAAATCACTCAGGGAATTTTTCCATTGAACATATACCTCTTCCCTCCAGCTTAGTATATCCCCATTTTCCAACCTCTATGTGTTTACTGAAAGATTTTCCAGGTGATCATAGAGGCTCCTTCATTTCTACTCCTTCTCTTGGAGTGAGCATTACAAATTCAGTTGGCATTAAGGCATTAGATGATTAAATAGAAAGTCTGAGTGGCTACTTTGAGGCTATATAGCATATAGAAGAAAAAAGACGACCTCAGAATTAACAAAACTGCAAATATAGCAAAGCAGCAAAAATTTATTAAAGTTCATCACGTTCCAGGTAGCACATAGTGAGCACTATTCATGTGCTAGCTGTGGGGAAAAGTAAGAGAGATCAGATTGTTACTGTGTCTGTGTAGAAAGAAGTAGACATAGGAGACTCCATTTTGTTATGTACTAAGAAAAATTCTTCTGCTTTGAGATTCTGTTAATCTATAACCTTACCCCCAACCCCGTGCTCTCTGAAACATGTGCTGTGTCAACTCAGAGTTAAATGGATTAAGGGCGGTGCAAGATGTGCTTTGTTAAACAGATGCTTGAAGGCAGCATGCTCCTTAAGAGTCATCACCACTCCCTAATCTCAAGTACCCAGGGACACAAAAACTGCGGAAGGCCGCAGGGACCTCTGCCTAGGAAAGCCAGGTATTGTCCAAGGTTTCTCCCCATGTGATAGTCTGAAATATGGCCTCGTGGGAAGGGAAAGACCTGACCATCCCCCAGCCCGACACCCGTAAAGGGTCTGTGCTGAGGAGGATTAGTAAAAGAGGAAGGAATGCCTCTTGCAGTTGAGACAAGAGGAAGGCATCTGTCTCCTGCCTGTCCCTGGGCAATGGAATGTCTCGGTATAAAACCCGATTGTATGCTCCATCTACTGAGATAGGGAAAAACCGCCTTAGGGCTGGAGGTGGGACCTGCAGGCAGCAATACTGCTTTGTAAAGCATTGAGATGTTTATGTGGATGCATATCTAAAAGCACAGCACTTAATCCTTTACCTTGTCTATGATGCAAAGACCTTTGTTCACGTGTTTGTCTGCTGACCCTCTCCCCACAATTGTCTTGTGACCCTGACACATCCCCCTCTTGGAGAAACACCCACAAATGATCAATAAATACTAAGGGAACTCAGAGGCTGGCGGGATCCTCCATATGGGATCCTCCATATGCTGAACGCTGGTTCCCCAGGTCCCCTTATTTCTTTCTCTATACTTTGTCTCTGTGTCTTTTTCTTTCCTAAGTCTCTCGTTCCACCTTACGAGAAACACCCACAGGTGTGTAGGGGCAACCCACCCCTACACTAGCTGGCTTATTAATTTATTCTCTATTTATTCATGAAACAAATATCTATTAAGTGCGTAAAATAGGTGCTGTGTATACCGTGATATTCCAAATAGAGTTAGTCTTTGCTGTTTTACAGAATTCCCCAGCAGGAGTAAACTCCAGCTGTCCATAGTGGTGACCAGCTCATTAGTGTTTCCTTATTGGCTATTTGTTTTTCCTTGACCCAGTCTCCTATTCCTCTACCTGTGTTTCTGGGACAACCTTCCAAATGAATAACTTGAATTCAAGTACTTATATGAAGGTTTGCTTCTGGGAGAACCTGAACTAAGACACCAGGGGAGGTGTACTTCAAGCAGAGGAAAAGGGAGATAAGAAAGCTCTAATCCTGGCCAAGAGCTCAGCATAGAGGGGCAGAGGAAAGGCAGGGTGGCCAGAGCACAATGAGCAGGGGAGTGCCGCGGGGGGACTGAAGAGGGGAACAATGGCCAAATGATGCCGGAGTCCTGGAAGCTGAGGTATCACTTTCTATTGTTGTAACAAATTACCATAAACTTTGTGGCTTAAAACAGCATAAAGTTATGATCCTACAGTTGCGGAAGTCAGAAGTACAAAACAGGTCTTTCTGGGCTAGAATCAGAACATTGGCAGGACTATGTTCCTTTCTAAAAGCCTAGAAGAGGATGCCTTTTCTGCCTGCCTTTTTTTGTTCATAACCCCCTTCCATCCTCGCAGCCAGCAGCGGTTAAGTCGATTCAGTCCTTCTGACAATCCATCACTCTCTCTACTGTTCCCCTCTTACACTTCTGAGGATCCTTGTGATTATATTGGGCCCGCCTTGAAAATCCAGGCTTCTCTCCTCATTTTAGGGCCAGCTAATTAACAATTTAATTCCATCTGAAACCTTGATTCACCTTTGCCATGTGACCTAACATATTCACAGGTTCTGGATCTTTGGATGGGGGACACTGTTGCATCTACATTAACCATGCAAAGGAGCTTGAATTTTTCAACGAAAGAGAGAAACCAATGGAGAATTGTAAGCTGGAGAGTGACAGCATCTACTTTGTGTTTTTAAAACATCCTTTTTGGCTCCTATGTGGTGAATCAATTGGAGAATGACAAGAGTGAGAATGGGAAGATTAATTAAGAAACTATTAAGGGACAAGCAGTGGCAGAGGACTAAGATGATGGTGTCAGAGCTTTTTGGAGGTTCAGTGAACAGAATTTGGTGAAGGATTAGATCAGGGCCAAAAGAAAGAGGAAGGTTTCAAAAATAATTCCTAGATATCTCTCTTTAGCATTTGAGTGAATGGAGATGATGGTTTACTGAGTGGAAACATTGGTTTAGAAACATAAAACATTCAGGTTTCAACCAGCCCGTGAAATATATAAATGAATATAATCAAGTGTATATATATGAGTCTGGAATTCAAAACTAAAGTCTGGATTAAAGATATACATTTTTGAGCCACAGTCATAAATACAGTATTTATCACCAGGGAATTAGTGCAGTTACCACAGATGAGAAAAAGAGGTGAAAAATGAACAGGACAGGACCAGTCTTTTAGGCATAATACCATGTACTCCTGGAAATTATCTGCTCATTCTGCTATTCATTGTTTGTCTTCTCCTCTTTCTATTTTTGCTCTCTGGAACTTCTGTGTGCTGTTTGAATTTTCTCATTCCATACCACATGTCTCTGATCCTTTTATATTTTCCATTTGTTTCTACTTAGGCTGCCTTTTGGATAATTTTCTCAGTTCTGTCTTCCAATTATATGGTATTCTGTGCCTAATCTACTACTTAACACACTCATTGAGCTTTTTTTTTAAATCAGTGACTATACTTTTATTCCAGAAGTTCCATTTGGTCCTTTACAAAATTTGAGTTTCCTGTTCTCATATTTTTCTTTTCTTGTCTATTTGTTCTACACCTTCCTTCATCTTATCAAACATTTAAATTTTTCTTAAAGTCTCTTTTAGAATGTTTAATTTTTTTTAGTTCTTGGGGGTACAATTGCCCCCATTTGTCATCTGCTATTTACTCCCCAGAGTGATTCATTTCCTTGAGTGTTTTGTGATGTCTGTGAGATCTATCCTAAGAGGGCTTATATTTGGTGGAAAGTTTGTGTGCCCTGAGCTGTGCACATTTTTCTCCACAGTTGTTTTTGCTCTGCCTCACTTAGCCCCTGGGAGTGCACCAGCTATGTATTAGTTTTAATGCGAAGAGCCTAAGCTTACACATTATTTTTCATGGCTTGGTTTTTTCTTCCAAAGATTCCAAGCTGACAGCATATTTCTTTGCCTCCTTTCCAGGCTGGGAGGATTGGGGTTTTCTAATGCCCTTTTCATAGAGTTATGAATGGCTGGTTTTAGACTTGATAATCCCCACATGCAAAGAGTTTGTGGCTAGACCCCTAAACCAATATTACCTATGGGAAGTAGAACCCCAGCCACAGCCATAAAGAATATATTACAACCATTAGTCAATTTTTTAAAAAAAGCTTTATTGAGGTATAATTGATATACAAAAAGCTGCACGTTTAATAGATACAATTCGATCAGTTTGGACATAGGCATACACCCGTGAAATCATCACCACAAAGTAATACACATGTTCATCACCTCCAAAAGTTGTCTTGTGCTTCTTGTTTGTTGTTTCATTTTGTTTTGCTCTGCTTTTTGTTGCTGTGAGAACACTTAACATGTGATTTATCCTCTTAACAATTTCTCCCAGTTTTATTAAGGTATAATTGACAAATAAAAATTTTATATATTTTACAGTATACAATGTGATGTTTTGACATATATATAGATAGATAGATAGATAGATATATCTTGTGAAATGATTGATTCAAGCTAATTAACATATCTATTGCCTCACATATGTTTTGGTCATAAGATCCACTCTCTTAGCAATTTTCAAGTATGTAATATATTACTACTAACTATAGTCACCATGCTGTACAATAGTTCTTTAGAACTTATTTATCCATTTAACTGAAAGTTCACACCCCCTTATCCAACATGTTCTCATTTTCCCTCCTCTGCCTTACCCCTAGCAACCACCATTCTACTTCCTTCTTCTATGAGTTTGGCTTTCTTAGACTCCACATGTAAGTGAGATCTTTCAGTGTTTGTCTTTCTGTGCCTGGCTTATTTCACTTAGCATAATGTATTCCAATTTTATCCATGTTGTCACAAATGGCAGGATTTTCTTTTCATAAGGCCAAATTGTATTCCATTGTATATTTATACCACATCTTCTTTATTCATTCATCCATCAGTTGACACTTGGGTTCATTCCATGTCATAGCTATTGTGAATAATACTGCAATGAACTTGGGAGTGCAAATATCTCTTCAACATACTAATTTCATTTCTTTTGGATGTATTCCTAGAAGTGGGATCTCTAGATAATATGGTGGCTCTATTTTTAATTTTTTGAGGAACCTCCATACTGTTCTCCATAATAGCTGTGCTAATTTACCCACAAATGTACAAGCATTCTCTTTTCTCCACATCCTCGCTAACGCTTGTTATCCTTTGTCTTTTTGATAATAGCTTTCTAACAGGTGTGAAAAGATATCTTATTGTGATTTTAATTTGCAATTCCCTGATAATTAGTGATGTTGAGTGAATAAGAGTGATTCATATATGTGTTGGCCATTATATGTTTCCTTTTGAGAAATATCTTTTCAGGTATTTTGCACATTTTTAAATCAGGTTGTTTGTTGCCTTGCAATTGAGTGGTTTGAGTTCCTTACATACTTTGGACATTAGCTCTTTATCAGGAATATGGTTTGCAAGTACTTTCTCCTACTCCATAGGTTGTCTCTTTACTCTGTTTATTGTTTCCTTTGCTATGGAGAGGCTTTTTAACTTGATTCAATCCCATTTGTCTATTTTTGCTTTGTTGCTTATGCTTTTGGGGTCATATCCAAAAAATTATTGCCTACACCAATGTCAAGAAGCTTTTTCTCTATGTTTTCTTCTAGTAGTTTTACAGTTTCAGATCTAATGTTTAAGTCTTTAATCCACTTTCAGTTGATTTTTGTATGTGGTATGAATTAAGGGTCTAATTACATTCTTCTGCATGTGGATATCCAGTTTTCTCAGCATTTATTGAAGAGACTGTCCTTTCCCCATTGTGTGTTCTTGGTAACTCTGTCAATGATCAACTGACTGTAAATAAATGAATTTATTTCTGGGTTCTTTCTTCTGTGTCATTGGTCTTTCTTAAGGAATTTTTAAGTTCATAATGTAATATTGTTAACTATAGGCACTATGCTGTATAGTGTATCTCTAGAACTCATTCATCTAAAACTTTATCCCATTAAACAACCCTCTCTTTCTTCCTCCCCCCAGCCCCTGGCAACTACCCAAGAAGGAAGAAGTAAAATGAGCTCTGTTTGGAGATTACATAATTTTACAGGTAGAAAACCCTAAAGACTCCAAAAAAAAAAAAAAAAAAACTATTAGAATGAATAAGTGAATTTGGTAAAGTTATAGGATACAAAATCCGCATACAAAAATCAGTTGTATTTCTATATACTAATAATGAACACCTAAAAAGGAAATTAAGAAAACAATTTCATATAATAGCATGCTTAGGTATAAAGTAAACCAAGGAGGTTAAAGACTTATACACGGCAACTTTAATTCTTTTACATCTAGCTCCGCTATGCTACCTTTGAGCTCCCTCTGTGGTAAATTTCCTCTCTTAGTTTACTGCTTGGCTGTGTATCCAAGAATTCTATGACTGGGTTGATTAAAAATCCCCACTTCTTAAGTGAGAAACATCAAACAACTTTTATTTTTTTAATAACTGCTACTAATTGTGTTGTATCCAATCCTTTTTCCCACTGGACATCTATCAGAAACTTTGAAAACTCCTCAATCTGATGTTATCACTTTTCAATTAATAAAATGATCTCATTTTTACTAATTCTTATGATTTTTCATTACAGAATTATAATCTCATACCCACAGCTCTTACCTTTCCTGCTAATATGATGAAGCCAGCTTGAGACAGCTCACAAAAGCCTAGTGTGCATATTTCTTTCCAACTCAAAGTTCAGTGATGTGCTGTTGGAGCTTAACATTGGCCATGATGGGAGTATTTACACTATGGCAATCGTCAAACATTACAAGTCACATTTTCCTTCTAGAGAACCAGTTGTTAAACATTTACCAGCACACCAATGCCCTGTCCCCTCAAGACTAAAGATGTGGGTCCATTGTCAGTTTCTGTGTGTGAAGGGTGTTGAGGGGTAGGAAAAAAATATCATGGACTTAGTCTCCTATTGCTCACCCCATCCCTCCTCTGTGGCTAATAGTCTCATTTTGGTGCTGGAAGAGGGCTTTCCATTGCAAGTTAAATGTTTGCTTCTGTACTTCAATTTAGGTCTTTTATGTGAACTTCTATATTGGTGGTCATGAATTTGCCATCACATTTCTGTTAGTCATCACAACTGACCTAGGCCTTTGTCTAGGTCTCAGGTAAGTGAGGCCCAACAGGTCCTAGTGATGTAATACAATCTCAAAGAGATTTCAAGGTACCACCCAACTCTTTGAGACTAGGTTACTTATCCAAACTGATCCCAACTGAGTGCATCCCACATGAATTCCTCTGATACACACATCTCTTTGCCTCATGTTGGCGAGAACCATTATATGATGCAGCCATCATATTTTTGTACATTCTTTTACCAACACTGGGCCTGCAAACTCAAATAGGATCTATCTTCCTTTCCTTTCAGGAGGCAGTCCTTTTAGCTTTGCTTCCCAAACATGAAACCATGCTCTTTTAGTAATCTCCAACCATGGAGCAAGGTTTGAGTTCCCCTTCTTGCATATAGACATCACAAGCAATTTTCTCAGTTTGCAAATGCTGCTAACCCTAAACAAAGACCCTATTGCCTTCCCCATTTCTCCTCTTATATCTCTCTTGGGCAATAGCATTCTAATCTATTTGGTCTGTCTCCCATGTGAGGACAAATATTCAGTCTCATGTTAAGAGTAAGATTTTCTTTGATGTGGTCCTTGAAGAATGTGGACACCTTATTTTCAATAGGGCACTGTTGCTGTTTACCACACCTTATTTCAATATCTCTGTTACATGTAATCTAGTAGCTCATGTTTTTTGAGCAGTGGGCATTGGACCTTACATGAACTCAGTCTCAGGAGAGAAAGACAAATTTTACTTCTATTTTATTGAACTCTGTATTGTTTGACTTCTAATATCTGATACGGTTTGGATATTTATCTCCCCAAATCTCATGTTGAAATGTCATCCCCCAATATTGGAGGTGGCCCTTTGTGGGAGGTGGCGGGTCATGTGGGCAAATCCCTCATGGTTTGGTGCTATCCTCACAGCAGTGAATGAGTTATTGCAAGATCTGGTTGTTTAAGTGTGTATGGTACCTGCCCCCTGACTCTTGCTCCTGCTTTTGCCATGTGATGTGCAAGCTCTCGCTTGGCCTTCTGCATGGGTAAAAGCTCCCCGAAGCTTCCGCAGCAGATGCTGGTGCCATGCTTCGTATACAGCCTGCACAACCATGAGCCAATTAAATCTCTTTTCTTTATAAATTACCCAGTCTCAGGTATTTCTTTACAGCAATGGAAGAATGGTTTAATAAAATATCAAGCATATTTTACTTTTATAAGAAAAAACTAAAGTAATAACATGTTCTTAATGCACCTGTCACCAAAGAGTAAAAGAAAGCAGCCTAGAGGTGTTTTGTGTTTGGAAAAGAAGACTAATATTGTAATTCTAAAAACAAGATATTGTATAAAGTGAAATGCTAGTTGTAATGTTTTGGCCAAGTCAAAAAGTGGGCTAATTTTTCAATATAAAGTTATATAGTATATACACTTGGGATTCCACATTTTAAAAAATTGCTCCTTGTACTTTTTCTTAGCCAATTCTTACATATGAAAGAGAAAACAGACAATTTAATTATGTATAAAAATTTTAAATTGCTGCTGAAAAACTCTAGAAAGAAAATTATAGTGGTGGTGGTAGTGAAATAAAAAATGAATGGAGAATTTGATAGGAAAATCATGGATTCTGTACAGACCTTAAATCTTATATGTAAAATAAAAGTGAATTTAAGATAATAAGAAAGGAAAGAAAGTCAAAAAGCCTTTTATACTATCAGCAAAGATTTCTAAGACATGTCAAAGAGAGAGCATTTGTTTCATAAGCTTAGATCAGTGGAATGAAATGATACACATGACTCACAGAATGACAGTTTTAATATTAAGCTGCTATTGTACTCATTAGAATAATGCTAGCTTTTATTACAAATAAGGCAGAAATGTATTCTGGCCTGAAAGTAATATAGACATATTTGTTAGTCATGCTTACTAAATGGGTGAAGAAAGGTTGATTGACACTTTTCAACACAATCATTCAGAAGTACAGAGTGATGGAAGCTTTGTTGTTTTCAACAGATGTTTTCCACGGTCATCCTGGGACTCTTCTCCATCCCAGCCAGAGGGAAGAGGAGGAGAATGGAGGTCTATTTATGGAAAGTTTATAAGGTCCAGGACTATGAGTGGAACTTTTTTCTATACATGGTCCCTGGCTAAAGCTCAGTCACAAGGCCACTTTAACTGCAAAGGAAATTAGGAAATATGCCCCATTTCCGGGGAGGAGAAAATGGATTTGATAAGCAGCTAGCATCAATAAGTATAAACTAGAATTGTCTTCTCTGTAGATTGTTTAAAACAGAATAGCTCTTCATCTAATTGCAATAATATGTGTGTAGTCCCGCTTAAAACAAAAGTATGGACATCACCAAATGCTCTCTAAAAGACCCTAAAGTTCTCTAATTTTTGGAAAGATGCTTGTATTTTTGGCTTTTTAAAGAACACATAGAGGAGGTACAGGTATAAAGATTATGAATGAAGCAATGTGAAGTTAGAATTTCATGTTGACAGAGGATGTGGAAAGAGAAAAGTTATGGGGAAACTTTATAGCAAAAAAAGTGGGAGGGTATAGGGAAAGGGAAGGACATGAAAAGTAAGGGAGAATGCTCTTATTATTCTGTGATATGCTGAGAAAATATCAAAACAAGAATGAACAGAGTTCCAAGAAGTTACAGGAAAAAAATCACAACCAACTCAGTACCACTTATTCCTAACTTTATAAAGTTAGAGCAAAAAGATTTGTGGATAGAAACACGCACAGGCTCACAATGGAGAAGCCTCTACAACACTGGCCTCAGAGCTGCCCTGGGAAGTCAGCAAGTCAGAGCTGATGTTACTGAGACCCAATAATTGCTTGGCTAATATGTACTGAAGTCACCTGCTTATTGCAACAATTTGAGAGTCATTATTTGATACTTTTATTTGATTTTAATTGTTTCTCTTTCTGTCTCTGGAGTCCAAAGCAAATAAGGCACTTGATATTTGCTTTAAAAAGTTTCGCTTCCTCGAATAATATGAGTTTCTAGCTTTAAAAAAATCATAAATCTTTGGAGTAGATGCACAAGGAGTCTGCGTTTTGCATGTGACTTCTGGATTTGCCCATATCCTTGTTTGTTTAGAACACTGACATGATGATGCAAAGCCACACATACCCTTGTTAACAAAGATCAGTAAAGCTGCTGATACAAGCTTTTTATTAACTTCTGAAGCCAGGTGTTTATCATGTCTCCAGCTGCTCAGCTGAGGCTTATTGCAGGGCATGTCTGCTACTTTGTTTTGGTTAGGCTGGCATCAAAATGATTACATTCCAGTGGGATCAGGAAAGACCGATAAAATGGATCTTCAGTGAGAACATTGTTTACTATCATTTTGCAACCCTGTTTTCGATTGTGAAAGCCAATGTAAGCTAACAGAACTGCAGTCTTATGGCCTGGACATCAACTGAATGTTTGCAGGGCCCATGAAACGCATTTTGATTCCTTCTGCAAGAAGAAAGCAAAATGTAGATGAAAGATAATGACTTCAGTTTGACACTCCTTTGCATCTCCATTAGCTCAAAGATAGCTGACCCAAACTTTACCTTTAATGTGTGGTCAATAGCAGTCACTGGAGTCAAAGTTAATGTTTTAGTATCATGACTTGGCTAGACTGCATATGACTTTTGCCCCAATATTTTTTTAGTAAGGATTCAATTACCCTGTCCTCTGAAGACATGTAATACAAAGAAAAAAACCTGCATGCTATTGACTACTGATGATTGAAAGATAGTTGTCTGAGGACCCACAGAAGTTGGGAAAAGATAAAGGAACTCCACTCAGACAGAAAATTTATTATTTTAATAATCATCAGTTTAGAGATCAGATGGATACATACATGAGCTCTATACATTCATCCACAATATATAAATTGCTGTGTGTGGTTCATTTTATTTTTAATAAATAATTCTTGAAATAGCCATCTTCAAAGATGGTTCCCAATTTCCCCACTTCCTAATATTCATGATCTCTTACAGATTTCTCCTTTTTATCATATTAGGTCTGTGTGAACAATAAAATACAGCAGAAGGCATAGTGTGATAATTTTGAGACTAGGTTATAAAAGACACGGTGGTTTCTGGTAAAGAACAGGGTCGAACTACACAATCTTTTGATGTGACTTCAGCAAGATCAAAGCTCGTGCCTTGGAGTAATTGTTTAATACTTATAAAGCCTTTCCTAAGGGCGTGTCTCACAGATACTCTCAAGCAATTAAAACGCTTGAGTTTTGTCTTATAGTTGTCTCAGCAGAAGACAAAGGTAGAGAAGGACTTTTGTCAAAGATGTTTGTGGCTGTGGCTTTTATTTAATGGAGTGAATCCCAGTGAGTTTCACAGAAAACTCACAAAGTACTTAAGATTATCGTATTCACAGAAACACCACAAGCTTGGACTATAAGGGATAGAGACACTACAAAATGAAAAATAGGCTTTGGATTTCCACATTTGTACACGCAATAAGGAGAGTGAAAAAGCTACTCACATGTGAACACATGCTACTTATTATGAGGAAATGAAGAATGACTCAGAGGGTAGAATCAAGAGATTAATAGCATGGTGCTAAAAGCCATAGAGGATTATTCCCAGGTGTAAATCCTAATCAAGAATCTGCCAACTTGTGCCCAGCTGATTTCATAATTGCTATAATCTGGAGACTCCTGTGCTTCTTATTTCCTTCTTTATAAATGTCAGTATCAGTTGTCCTGTGCCTGCCCTTATTGTGTATTTCATGTTTGGGGGGAAATAACTTGCTTCTTTTGTTTGTAAATCTTTGGATTAAAATAAACAATAATCAAGAATCTACAGTTAAAGAATTACACACAATAAACCTCTTTCATGACTAAATCATATTTAAATGATGATACTCTGGACTCTGAAATCATACTGTTATGGGATGAGATTTGGGGGCTTTTGGAGGAAGGGAGTGTATTTTGTATGTGGGAGAAACTTGATTAATTGGGGGCTGTAGAACAGATTGTGGTAGCCAGCCTTGAAGACGGCCGCAACTATCCATTTCTCCTAGTATTTGTGCCCTTGTGTAGCTCCCTTCGACATTTTATCAGGGTTGGTGTGTGTGACCAATAGAACATGGCAGACCTGACGATGTGTTACTTCCAGTGCTAGGTTTTTAGAAGACGTATCATAGATTTTGCCTCTCTCTTAACCATTTGCTCTGGGGGAAGCCAGGTGCCATGTCATGGACAGTCCTGTGAAGAGGCTCATGTAGATAGGAACTGAGCCCTTCTATCAGCTGTATGGGTGAGCTTAGAAATGGGTATTTCAGCTCCAGTCAGGTCTTCAGATGACTGCAGTCATTGATGACATTTTGATTATAACTTCATGAGATACTCTGAGTCAGAACAACCCAGCTAAACCATTAACACATTTCTGACACACATTCTGTGAAATGCTAAATATTTGTTGTTTTAATACAGTAAGTTTGGAATATCTGCACGTAAAAATAGATGATCTACTATTAGGTTGGTGCAAAAGTGATTGTAGTTTTTGCCATGGAGAGTAATACAGTTAAAAAGCACTATTTAATTCACATTGTATCCTGAGTATCAGTTAACCAATTGTCCTATGCTTCAGCAATTGTCCCTAACATTACTTCTTCTAAAATATTATTTTATCTAAAGGTAGAGTATTATGACTATGGAAGCAGTCCAGTCTAAGAATGCAATTATATTCATTACCACCACGAGGAAATTGAATAAGGGAAAGTGGTAGCCATTCTCAGATCATAAGTTTTCTTTCCAAGCAATATTTCAAGTTATTTTATTTGTTTTTGTCCTCTCAAACGATAATAGATGTAGTAATAACTTTTACCTCTTATGTATTTTTGAGTTTCTGAATATGCAGATAGTTCTGATTTTAAAGCTCAACCTGACATAATCTGCTGTTGGAGAGGAACTCTGATTAGGTTACATAGTACCAAGGAAATAAAATATGAAAATGGGAAGGAGAAATTAGTTTGAATTATTATAACAAATATATTGTATCCTGGAGACATTGGCAAGGGATATCATTGGCATACAGATGCACAATGTGAAAAATCTAATCATCACTGAGGGTAGCGATATTTCCTTAAAACTTAATAGAATAGATTATACATCATATTTCATTTGTAGGTTAATACTAAAAGCAGTTATTCAATTAAACATTTTTGGGTTTTGACTGACTTTTTATATCTGTAGGTTCACAGAATAAACTTATTTGGTCAGCCTTAAAAGTGTGAAATGGATAAAGTTTTTTTCAATTAGATATGTTTATATCCATTGCTCTTTTGAGGCAAGGTGTATTTGGTTGCACAAATACAAGTGTAGCCTATGTTCTCTATACAGTCTAATATGTAAGGCCCAACAAAGGTCAATTAGAAAAACAAGCCATTATTCTTTACTTTATGGATTTGAGTTTATAAAGATTGGATGCTGAGAACTTCCTCCTCTTCCTCCTCTTCTTCTTCATGTACTTTCCTTGATGGCAGAGTAAACTGCTATCAGATGGACGAGGTGATAGGTAGAATAATGGCCTCTCAAAGATATCCTTGGCCAAATCCTCAGAGTCTATGAACATGTTACATTACATGGAAATGAGGCACTAAGGTTGCAGATGGAATTAAGTTTGTTAATCCATTGACCTTAAAATATAGAAGCTGTGGCCAGGCATGGTGGCTCATGTCTGTAATCCCAACACATTGGGAGGCCAAAGTGGGAGGATTACTTGAGCCCAGGAGTTCGAGATCAGCCTGGGTAGCAGAGTAAAACCTCATGTCTACTAAAAATTTTAAAAAATGATTAGCTGGTTGTGGTGGCAAGTGCCTGTGATCCCAGCTACTCAGGGGGCTGAAATGGGAGGACTGCTTGAGCCTTGGAAGTCAAGACTGTAGTGAACCAAGCTTGCAACACTGTACTCTAGCCTGGGTGACAGAGTGAGCCCCTGGAAGAGGGAGGTATAAAAAGGAAGTCACACTTTCACAATATGACACTCAATTAGCCATTGCTGGCTTTGAAGACCAAGGAAGGTGATATGGTTTAGCTGTGTCCCCACCCATATCTCACCTTGAATTGTAATAATCCCCATATGTCAAGGTTGGGGCCAGGTGGAGATAATTGAATCATGGAGGTGGTTTTCCTCCATACTATTCTCATGGTAGTGGATAAGTCTCGTGAGATCTGATGATTTTGTAAATGGGAGTTCCCCCGCACAAGCTCTCTTGCCTGCCACCATGTAAGATGTGCCTTTGCTTCTTTGCCTTCTGCCATGATTGTGAGGCTCCCCCAGCCATGTGAAACTGAGTCCATTAAACCTCTTTCCTTCATAAATTACCGAGTCTTGGGAATGTCTTTATTAGCAGCCTAAGAACAGACTCATACAAAAGGGGACCATGTAGGCAGCCTCTAGAAGCTGGAACAGGCTCTACTGGTGCCACCAGAAAAAAATTCAGCCCTGCTGACACCTAAATTTTGGTGCATTGAGATGAATGTGGAATTTCTTACCTGAAAAATCATAAATTTGTGTTGTTTTAAGCCACTAAGTTTGAGATAATTTGTGACAGCAGCAATAGAAAATAAATACAGATGCTATCAGGATATTGTAGAATACCAATACTTGGGGAAAATAAATAGGTTCTAGCCACATAGCAGACAGAGAGTAAAACAGTCAAACTTCATGCCAATCACTTTGGATTCTGGATAAAATGTTACAGGCCTTTACAGTTTATATAACTAAGCTTTAATGAAAGAAAACAAAAATCTGTTGGGTTGAAATTTTTTAAAAAAGAATTTAAAACCAGGGAAGAAAAAAGCCCATAACTCGTGGGAATTTGAACCAGATACAAGTTCTCTATGAGTACTGGTAAAAAAATGTTCCAAGAGAAAAAAAGAAGAGAGAAGTTAGCTTTAATGTGAGCATACAAGGGAAAATTTTAAATAGTCGTTGACATGAAAGCTGGGGACTGAAAGAGGAATGAAATTTCACCAAGTTGATGAGGGAAAGAAGAGCACTGCAGACAGAAAGTGAAGACATTTGGCATGAGGATGAAAGGTGTATTCCAAAAACTACAGTGTGTTTGGTGTGGGATGACCTGGAAGCTTATTATTGTTTGTTAGTTTTTTGTTTGTTTTTGTTTTGACAGGGTCTCACTCTGTCACCAGGCTGGAGTGCAGTAGTGCAATCACGGCTCACTGCAACCTCTACCTCCTGGGCTCAAGCGATCCTCCCACCTCAGCTTCCTGAGTAGTTGGGACTACAGGCATGCACCATCATGCCCAGCTAATTTTTGTATTTTTTGTAGAGATGGTGTTTCACTATGTCTTGAACTTCTGAATGCAAGCGATCCTCCTGCCTTAGCCTTCCCAAAGTACTGGGATTACAGCCATGAGCCACCATGCCCAGAAACCTAGAAGTTTAAAAGGAAAAGTATATTGGCTCCAGATTATGCAGCCTTGGATGTCTTGCTAAATAGTTTTGACTCTATTTTTATAGGCCAAAGGTAACAAACCAGAAGCCATCAGATGTGTTTAGTTGGCTTCATAGTGCTTTTTTTTTGGTATGTATTTAGATTATTATCATTACTTGTAATTTGAATTACAAAAATTAAAACATTAAAAAGACTGGGAGACAGACCTGACATAAAATTCTAGACATCCAGCTTCTCTGTGGTAAACAAAAAACAAACAAACAAAAAACCTAAAACGTAAACAAATGATTTGACCATCTTGCCACATTGGATCTCACTGCAATTGGCTAGAACTGAAGTTGCTGACCATTTAGTCTGGGCATGTATCCTTCAGTCCACCATAGTCTACAAACTCTCTTCTTTCCCTAATGTGTTATATCTGTCCGTTTCACCACATATTTGTACCTGCTGGACACCCCTAGACATTTGTGTTTGTAACCCCTGTTGTAGGCACGTGATTACCATTGAAGGACTTTTTTTTTTTTTGAGACGGAGTCTCCCTCTCTCTCCCACTCCAGAGTGCAGTGGTGTGATCTCGGCTCACTGCAAGCTCCGCCTCCCAGGTTCTCGCCATTCTCCTGCCTCAGCCTCCCGAGTAGCTGGGACTACAGGCACCCGCCACCATGCCCGGCTAATTTTTTGTATTTTTAGTAGAGATGGGGTTTCACCATGTTAGCCAAGATGGTCTCGATCTCCTGACCTCGTGATCCACCCGCCTCGGCCTCCCAAAGTGCTGGGATTACAGGCGTGAGCCACTGCGCCCAGCCTGAAGGATTTTTACATATCAAATCTGCTTTGGAGGCCAAGGTGGGTGGATCACCTGAGGTCAAGGGTTCAAGACCAGCCTGGCCACCATGGTGAAACCCTGTCTCTACTAAAAATACAAAAAAATTAGCCAAGCATGGTGGCACATGCCTGTAATCCCCACTATTTGGGAGGCTGAAGCAGGAGAATCACTTGAACCCAGGAGGTAGAGGTTGCAGTGAGCTGAGATCATGCCACTGCACTCCAGACAGGGTGACAGAGTAAGACTCCATCTCAAAAAAACAAAAACAAAAATATTTGCTTTGGGAAGAAAACCTTGGTAGCAATGTTAAGATGCCCTTTGCATTCCTGTAGTACATTATATGTATTTTTGTATTGTTTTTCACCGCTTAAATACCTTTATTATTTTTAAAAAATCATTTGGGCATGGATAGCTCTGCAAAATACTTCTTCCATCCCAAAACTTCAAATCCTTTCCACATGTCCTCCATAAAGAAACAAAATATTTATACTTCGCGCCCATTTGAGTTTAATTTTTAAAAACATTTAAGATTAAAAATCAAATATTATTTTTCTTTCCAGAACTTGTTAGGAATTTTAAACCACAATGCAACATACTTAACGGCATTTCTTTTTAAAAATTAGCTTATTAGACGATTTTATGAGAAAAAATCAATTCAAGGCCTCAGGGAGAATATTATATTCTCTGTTTCTGAAAGTAAAGGACATTGAAAAACCCTTTTGCTCCTCTGGAGTTTGTGATTTCAACATAACCAACAAAGCACAGCACACAGATTGACTACTTACTTAATATTAGGCATTGTTTTGTTACTTTTGGAATGCAGCTGAAATGCTATCTAAACTTGAAAAGGGTGGGTGAGTGGAAGTCCAGCACAGAAGAGGGTTGAGGCTGGGGACAGCTGAATGGAAGCTTTCTGAGCAGTGGAGTAAGAAGAGCTCAATCCCAAGATCCCCGCTCATGGCAGGCTTGTTTGGGGTGGAAGACAGTTTATTGCACTTACAACGCGGAGTTACAATAATCTGTTTATGTTGTTTGTCTTCTTTGCTAGGCAGTCAGATTCTTATAAAGGGTTAGAGATGTTTTTCTCATCTACCTGTGATTCCCTGTTACCTAATGTTGTGTTTGGCAAGTAGTAGATACTTAATATTTATCAAAATGCACTGAATGAAGGATAAGAATGGGTAAGACACTAAGGGCAGAATGATCAGTAGGTGGACTATGACGTCATCCTAGTGAAACAGGAAAAGAACCTGAATTAGGATGGGCCTATGATCAGGATGAGAAGAATATCACTGTCAAAGATATTCAGAAAATATAATTAATTTTTGGAGGGTTCTGTGGTTTGAATATGTCCCCCAAAGTTCATGTGTTTTAGAAATTTGATCTCCCATGCAGCAGCAGTGTTGGGAGGTAGTCATTAGGGCATAATGGCATAATGGTCATCAGGGAACCAACCTCATGAATGGATTTATGCCGTTATGGTAGTAGTGGGTTTGTTATTACAGGACTGGGTTTCTTCGAATGAGTCTGGCCCCCTCTTGCTCTCTCTTTCTCATTCCTCTGCCTTTCCTTCTCTCCTTCTGCCATGGGATTATGCAGCAAGACAGTCCTTACCAGATGTTAGTCCCTTGATCTTGGACTTCCCAGCCTCTAGAACTGTGAGATATAAATGTCTGTCGACTATAAATTACTCAGTCTGTGCTATTCTGTTATAGCCGCACAAAATGGACTAAGACAGAGGGTAAAGGAAAAGAAGAAATTAAAAAATGGCTCTTAAGTCATCATCATACCATATGGGATGACTTCTCATGATCTATTATTCACCAATCCAAAGAGAGTGAGTAACTATCCCTTCCAAGGACCTGAGCCTCCCCTATTCCATGGAGCATATAGTCACAAAATTGTTCTACTGGGAGGCAGTTGAAAAGCTCCAGGCTACAGATTGGAAGACCTGGATTGATCAAGTCTCAATTCTCCCCTTTACTTATCTATGGGTCTTGTAGAAATAAACAGCCTCTTTGATGTTCAGTTTCCTAATCTGTAAAACGATGGTAGCCTAACATTGCTCTAATTTATTAATATGGCTATGAGAGGATAAACCTAGCTTATCTGAGTGTATTTTGTAAACCATGTTATGTTATACAAATATGTTACATGCCAAGCTCTGCTAGTCACTAGGGATACAAGAATAAATAAGGCATAGACCTCTAACTACACAGTTTAAAAGAGACTTTTAAAACATAGTGACTTTTTAAAAATCACTTTTTAAAAGTGACTTTTAAAACATAGTTGAACAAAACATAACAATATTTAGAAATGGAGATAAATATAAGAATATTTAGCCATGGTTTTATTTAACACTTTCTCAACATTCTTCCTAGAAGAATAATTTTGCAATGAATATTTTGCAACCTAGGAATATGAATTGTAGGCTATTACAAGTTCCTTGGTGGAAGGGTTTATTTCCCCATTTGGGGGCTACTTCTTTTGTTATGTGAACTGAAGTAGAAATTGCTGATGATATTACTGGATGGTTGATTTTTAAATAGGTTCTAGCCACACAATCTTTTTAAAGATTTTGAAACACTAGAGGAATGCTTAATAAACCTAAGTGCATTTTAAGTCACTTACCAAGATTCTTCTAACCACAAACAGATCTTCTCCTGCGATTGTCATTAGACTACATATTTGGCTGTTCTGTGGCACTGGAAAATCCCCATGGAAAAAAGATGGAAATAACAAATAGTAATCCTATAAAATTCAATTAGAATAAATGTAGGTACTCAGATCACTTCCCTGGTCATCTCTGTCCTCTTCCACAGATAAAATACAAATACATTAAACTCCACTTAGTATGAGAGCATCTCTGATAATAACCTGTTATATTGTCTCAGTAATTATGTGAGGAGTGAGAGTAGCTTAATTTCAAACATCTGACCTATTTGAAGCTGCAGATAAAAATGATATCAATTGAAAGTTGGGTCATGAGTACATCTACTCTGCCAAATGAACCAAGTTGCTTTTAAATTTATAATAGGAAAATAAGATTTACATTATTTAGCCACAGAGAAATTTAGGAAGAAGATTGAAAACAGATCTAAAAGCATTACCCTACCAGTCTCTGAATTTGTATGCCCCTGTTCATATTGGAATTATTAACTGCCCATTTCCCAAATATCAATATACAGTAAGGCAATGTATCTATAAAATATGGATGTGTGTCTTTAAAGTGGAACTTTAAAAAACTCTAGGGGCACTATAGAAATGGAATATTTTGTCAAGGCAAAGAAAATACTATTGATTTGGAAATACAAAACACTTGACATTGTCAGGGACTATGGATGACCACCAGTTCAAAGTGACAAAAGTGACTAGGAAGCTATTGGCTTAAAGTGATTAACAGAAAGTCTGAGAATTCTGTCCTACCAGAACAGGGTGCTGGGGAAAGAAAACAGCTTTAATCAAAATCTCAGTAGATGGATCTATTTTTTTGTAGATGGAGTCCACTGTTTAGAAAGGTAGTTTTCTATCCAATACACTTTTTGAAGGCATACTAAATAAATATCCTTTGATCCTATTGGGAAAAGCTACCATTAACACAGAGAAAAATAAGTAACACGCCAACGACAATCCCAGTGACAAAGAGAACCCTGCCTGCTTCTACTATTTGTTCCTTCATTCATTCTGTTATTTATTCCCTTCTGCCTTGATTCTTTCATTAATGAGAATCAATTAATTAAAGTGCCTTCTGCATTTAGACAAGCCAGAGATGATGGAGAGAAGAACAGAAAAGGAAGAAAAGTAGTCAATTCAGTTCACACAATCTCACAGACAACAGGGACCAGTATGAGGAAGAAGCAAACTAGTCAAGCATGTACGATAATGGGGTACAGAGGGAGGCAGGGGAGGGCAGTGTGCAGTCAGTAGGTATCATCCAGGGAATATTTTCTGTACGAATCAATTTGGGATTGGGGTTCTAGTTGGGTATGCATAGACATACAGGTGGCAACAATAGACACTGGAGACTACTGGGGTTGGGGAGAGAGAGAGGGACAAGCGCTGAAAAATTACCTATTGGGCACTCTGCTCACTACCTAAGTAACAGGATCATCCGTACCTCAAACCTCATTGTCATGCAATATCCCCTGTAACAAACCTGCGCATGTACCGCTTGAATCTAAAACAGAAGTTGAAATTATTAAAAAATTGAAAAATAAAAGTTTTACTGTTGATATTAAAAAGGAAGAAAAGGATTGGAGTTCTAAAAAAAAAAACATGATGGAAGAGACACCTTCTGTGATTATGAGATGGCCAGCCAGAGCCAGCAGCATCATTTGTGGGATCCAGTGCAAAATGAAAATGGGGTCTCACTGTTCAACAAGCAGGGCAAAATGTATTTTCCTTTCTTCTGCTGTCCCTCTCTCTCCACCTCCATGTGTTTTTTCTTTGCTGTTAACGTTGCGCTCCCTGAAGTGCGGGGATACCCCCAGGGACATTGCAGAACTTCACAGGCTCTGGGACCTCCTTAGGCGACACCGCACGCAAAGCCTATGCGTCCAACCCTCCCTCCCAGGTACAGGTGCCAGGAGCCGGAGGGTGGCACAGGGTCAGCTGCGGTAGCTGAGTGTGGCCATGGGAGTAGGTGGCCGAGACCCCAGTCCCGAGCGTGGGGAGGCCGTGAGAAGCGGACTAGCCATGAGCTGGGCTTGAAGACCCTGACACATGCTCCATGGTCCCATTGGGCTTCACTTCCAAAATGAAATTTTAAAGTTTAAATTAAGAATTTTCAGACTGACAGTGGAGACCACTCTGGATCCTTGTGAACGAAAGGCGCCGTGCAACTGCATGGTCACCCAGCATGAAACCAGCTGAAGAATTGCAGAATCAAGGGGGGAAAAGAGAGAGGCAGATTGGAAATTACCATGAACTTTATTGTCCATGTAAGAAACTTTTTCAAGATTAAAAAGGAAAGGCCACACATAATTCCATTAAAAAAAAAGGAAGAAGAAGAATGGAAATAGAATCATGTTTAGATGCACACCAGGAAACTTTTAAGGGTAAAGAGGGAAAAAATCCTATACTTATTCAAGTACAAAAATAAAATAAATAGGTTGCCTACAAAAGAACAAAAATCATCCTGATGTTAGATGACTGTCAACCCTAAAGATGGAAGATTATTGCAGAATATAGTTTCTCAACATTCCTGGGAAAATGCGGGGGGCTCGAAATCGTTGTCTGCCAAAGCGAGATAAATGCATTCAAGTAACATCCTCAAGTAACAAAAAAAGTTTGCTGCTCATCTGTTCTTTCTGGGGGAGCAGGAGAACCTATTTGAAATGTACTCTATCTGGCTAAGAAATTAATCCAAATCAAGCCATCAAGAATGCAAAAATTGTTTTATATAACGTCTACCAGTGAATATTGAAAGAAATTTAAAATGTAGAGTTAAGTACAATTTTTTTCCTAAATCTGTATTTAGTTTTGAGTTCTTCCAGAAGTAGGCCCAGAGACAAGGATTCCAGAGCAAGTATATTGATTTAGGTTGTCGGGAACAGGTAGAAGAACATGAAAGAAAAGGAAAGCAACCAACAAAGGGTAGATTGTCAAGCCAGCTACCAGGAGGGTAACTGGAGTTTAATGCCGTGGGGACATTTTGACACACCCTGCAAAATGCACTCGGAGAGTTACTGCACCCCAAGGGCAGGAGAGCTGGAAAGTTTATACATCAACTCATTGGCTCACCAGGCATTGGCTGGGGATTCAGGAGTGGGTGCTTCATCTGTTTCCCCCCATCGCTTGGTAGATGCAGCGTCCAGCAGTCAGAAACCCGGAAGTCGGCAGGAGCTCACTGCAGTCGTGGAGTTCCAAGGGATGGTAGCGTACTGGGTCAGCAGCAGTCTGGTTACGACACTAAATGCAAGTAACCATGACCAATTCTGAAATAAGGATTTGGTGGTTGTAAAAAATGCAGAGGATAAACTGGCTCACAGCTCCAGATTAAATGAGTAATACTGGAAAGTGATGAAGCCCTGAGAAGACAGAACTAGGTAAATTTTTGCCAAACTCCCTATCACTTTATAGAGGAGGAACAATGAAAAGTTACGGTCTATTGAAAATTATAAAAATATAGGTTGGGTTTAATATATATTTGGCAAAATTAAAGGCAATAGAACAGAATTAAATATTATTTTCCATACATATTGTCATACAAAATAAAAGGAAACAAACACAAAGAAAATATAGCACAAAGAAAAGTAGAGCAGAGGTTAGGCCATATGTTTCTATTGCAGCTATAAATTCCTGTGAGTTAACTGCTCTTTTCACACCTACGAGTGCATAAAACAATTTAACAAATTATTTTTTTTTTAAAAGCACCGGTAGACCCATCGCCCTGATCAATAAGTAGAACACTGTCAGCATCTTAGAGGCCTTCTGCAATCCATCCCTAATTACAAACCTTTTGCGTCTTCTTAAATATAACGAATATTTTTCATTATGTGGTCATCTCTTCCTTGCTTTTACCATTTTAGAATAATCCCTAAACACAAAAGCTTAATATTGACTGTTATTGAACCGACATAGTCAGAATCATAAAGCTTCTTTTGGAGAATACTGTTTGTGAGATTTACTCATGTTGTAATATGTAGCTGTAGTTCATTCATTTTCAGTGCCATATACTACTCAATTATGTGACTCAATCAGTTTATTTCTTCATTCCACTGTGGTGGACATTTTGATTGTGTCTCTTATTCCGTGCTACTATGTGTAATATTAGTATGATCTATAATATTCATATATATGATTGGTGAACATTTTTACACATTTCTGGTGGGTAAGATACTAGGAATAGAGTTGCCAGGTCATAGGACATATGTATGTTCCACTTTGGTAGATATTACCAAATTCCTTTCTGAAGTGTTTGCACTAGTTTATACCTCTGCCAGTCATAGATGAGAGTTCCCATTGCTCCTTCACCTTGGCTGTTTCAGCCATTTTATTTTGATGTTAGTCATTCCAGTAGGCATATGATGATATTCCATGGTGTTAATTTACAATACCTTTATGACTCTTTTCATATACATAACAGCCATTTGTATTTCCTGTTGTATGAGGTGCCTGTTTGACCTTCTTGCAAAAATTGTCTTCACCCTAGAGCTATAAAAATCCTAACTCAGCAATCATTGGTCACAGAGGAAAAACTAGCTAAAATTACAGAACTTCTAGAAAACAATCAAATTTATGGAAAGCAAGAAAAGTAACGTGAAAAGAAAAATTCAGAGTCTTCAATACTCAATAGGAGACAAAACTAAGAAAAAGAATGAATTACCATGACTAAAATACTGAAAAAAGCAAAAAGACTTTAAAACATGAAAGCAGAAACTAAGAAATTAAAAAATAGAAAAACAGTAAAACTGAAAAACATACCCAAACACTGGTTCTTTCAGAAACCCAATAAAATATATAATCATTAGCTACCTTCAGAAAAAAAAAGTACAAAAACATGAGATAGCAAGTAAAAATGAAACATGAGAAATATAAATAATTATGAGAAAGGCTTTGTACAATTTCATACACATAAATTGAAAATCTGGATTAATCAAATAATTTCCTGGGAAAATGTAATTTAAAGCTAACTCCAGATGAAGAAGACAATGTGAAAGGGCAAACACACAGAAAATAAGAAAAAGTAGGGAAATTTTTCAAAGAAAATTACCCCCAAATGGCACCAAACCTAGAGAAATTATACTACATCCTGAGGAATTCAAGTGCATTTAATTAGAAAAGCATTGGAAAAAAGGAAACGATCTAAAATCTTTTATCAGTATTTGACAAAGATTACAGGAAAAACAAATTGGTAAACAAAAGTTCTAAAGAAAGAATTAGCAGAAACAAAAATCTAGGAGCAACTTAAAGAGATAATACATTACAATCAAGTGGAGATGAATTCAAGGAGAAAATTAATTCATATATCATATTACTGGATTTAAAGATACAATTCATATGATCATTTGCAAGCAAACTAAAAAGGCATCTGACAACATTCAACAATGCTTCATGATTTTTTAAAAAATACAGTCAATAAAATAAGAATAGATAGTTACTATGACAAATTATTTCTTTTTTATTCAACTTTTATTTTAGATTCAGGGGATACTGGTGCGGGTTTGCTACTTGGGTATATTGCATGATGCTGAGGTTTGGGGTATAAATGATCCAATCACCCAGGTAGTGTGCATATTACTCAACAGTTAGTTTTTCAGCTCTTCCCCCACTCCCTAGTCAGTGTCTATTATTGCCATCTTTATGTTCATGAGTACTCAACGTTTAGCTCCCATTTATAAATGAAAACCTGTGGTATTTGGTTTTCTGCTCTTGCACAAATTCACTTAAAATGATGGCCTCCAGCTACATCCATGTTGCTGCAAAGGACATGATGTCATTCCTTTTCATGGCTGCATAGTATTCCATGCTGTATATGTGCCATATTTTCTTATTTTATTTTATTTTGTTTTATTATTATTTTACTTTAAGTTTTAGGGTACATGTGCACAATGTGCAGGTTAGTTACATATGTATACATCTGCCATGCTGGTGTGCTATGCCCATTAACTCATCATTTAGCCTCCTAATGCTATCCCTCCCCCCTGCCCCCACCCCACAACAGTCCCCAGAGTTTGATGTTCCCCTTCCTGTGTCCATGTGTTCTCATTGTTCAATTCCCACCTATGAGTGAGAACATGCGGTGTTTGGTCTTTTGTCCTTGCGATAGTTTACTGAGAATGATGATTTCCAATTTCATCCATGTCCCTACAAAGGACATGAACTCATCATTTTTTATGGCTGCATAGTATTCCATGGTGTATATGTGCCACATTTTCTTAATCCAGTCTATCATTGTTGGACATTTGAGTTGGTTCCAAGTCTTTGCTATTGTGAATAGTGCCGCAATAAACATATGCGTGCATGTGTCTTTATAGCAGCCTGATTTGTAGTCCTTTGGGTATATACCCAGTAATGGGATGGCTGGGTCAAATGGTATTTCTAGTTCTAGATCCCTGAGGAATTGCCACACTGACTTCCACAATGGTTGAACTAGTTTACAGTCCCACCAACAGTGTAAAAGTGTTCCTATTTCTCCACATCCTCTCCAGCACGTGTTGTTTCCTGACTTTAATGATTGCCATTCTAACTGGTGTGAGATGGTATCTCATTGTGGTTTTGATTTGCATTTCTCTGATGGCCAGTGATGGTGAGCATTTTTTCATGTTTTTTGGCTGCATAAATGTCTTCTTTTGAGAAGTGTCTGTTCATGTCCTTCGCCCACTTTTTGATAGGATTGTTTGTTTTTTTCTTGTAAATTTGTTTGTATTCATTGTAGATTCTGGATATTAGCCCTTTGTCAGATGAGTAGGTTGCGAAAATTTTCTCCCATTTTATAGGTTGCCTGTTCACTCTAATGGTAGTTTCTTTTGCTGTGCAGAAGCTCTTTAGTTTAATTAGATCCCATTTGTCAATTTTGGCTTTTGTTGCCATTGCTTTTGGTGTTTTAGTCATGAAGTCCTTGCCCATGCCTATGTCCTGAATGGTAATGCCTAGGTTTTCTTCTAGGGTTTTTATGGTTTTAGGTCTAACGTTTAAGTCTTTAATCCATCTTGAATTAATTTTTGTATAAGGTGTAAGGAAGGGATCCAGTTTCAGCTTTCTACATATGGCTAGCCAGTTTTCCCAGCACCGTTTATTAAAAAGGGAATCGTTTCCCCATTGCTTGTTTTTGTCAGGTTTGTCAAAGATCAGATAGTTGTAGATAATGCGGCGTTATTTCTGAGGGCTCTGTTCTGTTCCATTGATCTATATCTCTGTTTTGGTACCAGTACCATGCTGTTTTGGTTACTGTAGCCTTGTAGTATAGTTTGAAGTCAGGTAGCATGATGCCTCCAGCTTTGTTCTTTTTGCTTAGGATTGACTTGGCAATGCGGGCTCTTTTTTGGTTCTATATGAACTTTAAAGTAGTTTTTTCCAATTCTGTGAAGAAAGTCATTGGTAGCTTGATGGGGATGGCATTGAATCTGTAAATTACCTTGGGCAGTATGGCCATTTTCACGATATTGATTCTTCCTACCCATGAGCATGGAATGTTCTTCCATTTGTTTGTATCCTCTTTTATTTCCTTGAGCAGTGGTTTGTAGTTCTCCTTGAAGAGGTCCTTCACATCCCTTGTAAGTTGGATTCCTAGGTATTTTATTCTCTTTGAAGCAATTGTGAATGGGAGTTCACTCATGATTTGGCTCTCTGTTTGTCTGTTATTGATGTATAAGAAAGCTTGTGATTTTTGTACATTGATTTTGTATCCTGAGACTTTGCTGAAGTTGCTTATCAGCTTAAGGAGATTTTGGGCTGAGACAATGGGGTTTTCTAGATATACAATCATGTAATCTGTAAACAGGGACAATTTGACTTCCTCTTTTCCTAATTGAATACCCTTTATTTCCCTCTCCTGCCTAATTGTCCTGGCCAGAACTTCCAACACTATGTTAAATAGGAGCGGTGAGCGAGGGCATCCCTGTCTTGGGCCAGTTTTCAAGGGAATGCTTCCAGTTTTTGCCCATTCAGTATGATATTGGCTGTGGGTTTGTCATAGATACCTCTTATTATTTTGAGATACATCCCATCAATACCTAATTTATTGAGAGTTTTTAGCATGAAGGGTTGTTGAATTTTGTCAAAGGCCTTTTCTGCATCTATTGAGATAATCATGTGGTTTTTGTCTTTGGTTCTGTTTATATGCTGGATTACATTTATTGATTTGTGTATATTGAACCAACCTTGCATCCCAGGGATGAAGCCCACTTGATCATGGTGGATAAGCTTTTTGATGTGCTGCTGGATTCGGTTTGCCAGTATTTTATTGAGGACTTTTGCATCAATGTTCATCAAGGATATTGGTCTAAAGTTCTCTTTTTTGGTTGTGTCTCTGCCCAGCTTTGGTATCAGTATGATACTGGCCTCATAAAATGAGTTAGGGAGGATTCCCTCTTTTTCTATTGATTGGAATAGTTTCAGAAGGAATGGTACCAGTTCCTCCTTGTACCTCTGGTAGAATTCGGCTGTGAATCCATCTGGTCCTGGACTCTTTTTGGTTGGTAAGCTATTGATTATTGCCACAATTTCAGAGCCTGTTATTGGTCTATTCAGAGATTCAACTTCTTCCTGGTTTAGTCTTGGGAGGGTATACATGTCGAAGAATTTATCCATTTCTTCTAGATTTTCTGGTTTATTTGCGTAGAGGTGTTTGTGGTATTCTCTGATGGTAGTTTGTATTTCTGTGGGATCGGTGGTATATCCCCTTTATCATTTTTTATTGCGTCTATTTGATTCTTCTCTCTTTTCTTCTTAATTAGTCTTGCTAGTGGTCTATCAATTTTGTTGATCCTTTCAAAAAACCAGCTCCTGGATTCATTAATTTTTTGAAGGGTTTTTTGTGTCTCTATTTCCTTCAGTTCTGCTCTGATTTTAGTTATTTCTTGCCTTCTGCTAGCTTTTGAATGTGTTTGCTCTTGCTTTTCTAGTTCTTTTAATTGTGATGTTAGGGTGTCAATTTTGGATCTTTCCTGCTTTCTCTTGTGGGCATTTAGTGCTATAAATTTCCCTCTACACACTGCTTTGAATGTGTCCCAGAGATTCTGGTATGTTGTGTCTTTGTTCTTGTTGGTTTCAAAGAACATCTTTATTTCTGCCTTCATTTCATTATGTACCCAGTAGTCATTCAGGAGCAGGTTGTTCAGTTTCCATGTAGTTGAGCGTTTTTAAGTGAGTTTCTTAATCCTGAGTTGTAGTTTGATTGCACTGTGGTCTGAGAGATAGTTTGTTATAATTTCTGTTCTTTTACATTTGCTGAGGAGAGCTTTACTTCCAACTATGTGGTCAATTTTGGAATAGGTGTGGTGTGGTGCTGAAAAAACTGTATATTGTGTTGATTTGGGGTGGCAAGTTCTGTAGATGTCTATTAGGTCCGCTTGGTGCAGAGCTGAGTTCAATTCCTGGGTATCCTTGTTAACTTTCTGTCTCGTTGATCTGTCTAATGTTGACAGTGGGGTGTTAAAGTCTCCCATTATTATTGTGTGGGAGTCTAAGTCTCTTTGTAGGTCACTCAGGACTTGCTTTATGAATCTGGGTGCTCCTTTATTGGGTGCATATGTATTTAGGATAGTTAGCTCTTCTTGTTGAATTGATCCCTTTACCATTATGTAATAGCCTTCTTTGTCTTTTCATCTGTGTTGGTTTAAAGTCTGTTTTATGAGAGACTAGGATTGCAACCCCTGCTTTTTTTGTTTTCCATTTGCTTGGTAGATCTTCCTCCATCCTTTTATATTGAGCCTATGTGTGTCTCTGCATGTGAGATGAGTTTCCTGAATACAGCACACTGATGGGTCTTGACTCTTTATCCAATTTGCCAGTCTTTGTCTTTTAATTGGAGCATTTACATTTAAAATTAATATTGTTATGTGTTAAATTGATCCTGTCATTATGATGTTAGCTGGCTATTTTGCACGTTAGTTGATGCAGTTTCTTCCTAACCTCGATGGTCTTTACAATTTAGCATGATTTTGCAGTGGCTGGTACCGGTTGTTCCTTTCCATGTTTAGTGCTTCCTTCAGGAGCTCTTTTAGGGCAGGCCTGATGGTGACAAAATCTCTCAGCATTTGCTTGTCTGTAAAGTATTTTATTTCTCCTTCACTTATGAAGTTTAGTTTGGCTGGACATGAAATCCTGAGTTGAAAATTCTTTTCTTTAAGAATGTTGAATATTGGCCCCCCACTCTCTTCTGGCTTATAAAGTTTCTGCCGAGAGATCCGCTGTTAGTCTGATGGGCTTCCCTTTGAGGGTAACCCGACCTTTCTCTCTGGCTGCCCTTAACATTTTTTCCTTCATTTCCACTTTGGTGAGTCTGACAATTATGTGTCTTGGAGTTGCTCTTCTCGAGGAATATCTTTTTGGCGTTCTCTGTATTTCCTGAATCTGAATGTTGGCCTGCCTTGCTAGATTGGGGAAGTTCTCCTGGATATTATCCTGCAGAGTGTTTTCCAACTTGGTTCCATTCTCCCCATCACTTTGAGGTACACCAATCAGATGTAGATTTGGTCTTTTCACATAGTCCCATATTTCTTGGAGGCTTTGTTCATTTCTTTTTATTCTTTTTTCTCTAAACTTCCCTTCTCACTTCATTTCATTCATTTCATCTTCCATCACTGATACCCTTTCTTCCAGCTGATCATGTCAGCTCTTGAGGCTTCTGCATTCTTCCCGTAGTTCTCGAGCCTTGGTTTTCAGCTCCATCAGCTCCTTTAAGCACTTCTCTGTATTGCTTATTCTAGTTATACATTCGTCTAAATTTTTTTCAAAGTTTTTAACTTCTTTGCCTTTGGTTTAAATTTCCTCCTGTAGCTTGGAGTAGTTTGGTCGTCTGAAGCCTTCTTCTCTCAACTCGTCAAAGTCATTCTCCATCCAGCTTTGTTCCGTTGCTGGTGAGGAACTGCATTCCTTTGGAGGAGGAGAGGCGCTCTGCTTTTTAGAGTTTCCTGTTTTTCTGCTCTGTTTTTTCCCCATCTTTGTGGTTTTATCTACTTTTGGTCTTTGATGATGGTGATGTACAGATGGGTTTTTGGTGTGGATGTCTTTTCTGTTTGTTAGTTTTCCTTCTAACAGACAGGACCCTCAGCTGCAGGTCTGTTGGAGTTTGCTAGAGGTCCACTCCAGACCCTGTTTGCCTGGGTATCAGCACCGGTGGCTGCAGAACAGTGGATTTTCATGAACCGTTAATGCTGCTGTCTGATATTTCCTCTGGAAGCTTTGTCTCAGAGGAGTACCTGGCCGTGTGAGGTGTCAGTCTGCCCCTACTGGGGGATGCCTCCCAGTTAGGCTGCTCAGGGGTCAGGGGTCAGGGACCCACTTGAGGAGGCAGTCTGCCCATTCTCAGATCTCCAGCCGCGTGCTGGGAGAACCACTGCTCTCTTCAAAGCTGTCAGACAGGGACATTTAAGTCTGCAGAGGTTACTGCTGTCTTTTTGTTTGTCTGTGCCCTGCCCCCAGAGGTGGAGCCTACAGAGGCAGGCAGGCCTCCTTGAGCTGTGGTGGGCTCCACCCAGTTCGAGCTTCCCAGCTGCTTTGTTTACCTAAGCAAGCCTGGGCAATGGCGGGCGCCCCTCCCACAGCCTCGCTGCCGCCTTGCAGTTTGATCTCAGACTGCTGTGCTAGCAATCAGCGAGACCCCGTGGGCGTAGGACCCTCCGAGCCAGGTGCAGGATATAATCTCCTGTTGTGCTGTTTTTAAAGCCCATTGGAAAAGTGCAGTATTGGGGTGGGAGTAACCCGATTTTCCAGGTGCAGTCTGTCACCCCTTTCTTTGACTAGGAAAAGGAACTCCCTGACCCCTTGTGCTTCCCGAGTGAGGCAATGCCTTGCCCTGCTTCGGCTCACGCACAGTGCGCTGCACCCACTGTCCTGCACCCACTGTCTGGCACTCCCTAGTGAGATGAACCCGGTACCTCAGATGGAAATGCAGAAGTCACCTGTCTTCTGCGTCGCTCATGCTAGGATCTGTAGACTGGAGCTTTTCCTATTCGGCCATCTTCCCACTTTACTTTCTACTGGAGGAGTGCCATATTTTCTTTATCTAACCCACCACTGATGGACATCTAGGTTGATTCCATGTCTTTGCTATTGTGAATAATGCTACAATGAACATGTGAGTGCGTGTGTCTTTTGGTAGAATGATTTGTTTTCTTTTGATTACATACCCAATAATGGAATTGCTGAGTATGACACTCTTTCTATGTCCATCACAGTGTCAAAATTAATGAGAAAACAGTAAATTCAGGACAAGACAAGGAATCCAACTACTGCCACTATTATTGAAGATTAAAAGCCAAAGCAATTAGAAAGTAGAAATAAAGATATAAAATTTGGAAAGGGGAAAATTGACCTATTCCTAGTTCAGTTATTATAATTACATACCCAGAAAACTCAAAAGAATCAGATAAAAAGTATTTGAATAAGAAGAGATTGCATAAGTTTTGAAGCTACAAAATTAATTGTCTTCACACACATAAACCACCAGTTGGATGATATATGTCTTAAAAAAAAGTAAACATAATTATAATTTTACTTTGATTCTATAATCATAATAGAAGCAAAGTAAAATTTTTAGAAATAAGGTTAACAACTCATGTGCAAGATGCATATAAAGAAAACCTTAAATGTTTGCCAAAGCCACAAGAGAAGATTTAAAATTTAATGACAAAAATGTTTCAATATCATAAAAATTTTAATTCTCCTTATGTTAACATATAAATGTAGTATAATCCTTATAAACACAATAATGATTTTTAATGTATCTAGAGTTTTTAATATTCATGTAAAAAATAAAAATAGGAATAGCCATGAAAACTCTAGAATAACAAACTAGTCATGATACAAATAGCCTTGCCAGATATTAAAATATATGATAAAACCTCAATAAGTAAAATGATATTATACCAGAGCATAAATAGGCAGACCAATGGAACCAATGATAACTTCAGGAAAGGACCCAGATACATACAGAAACTTAGTATATGCTTAAGTGACATTTAAAATCAGTGAGGAAAGCGGAATAATTTAATATAATAGTGCTGAGACAACTAGGTAGCCATCTGGAAAAAAATATGTTAGAACCATACACCACTATTCATGAGAATAATTGCCAGATAGATTGATTAAATTATAAAAAATCAAACCATTGTATATTAAAGAAAGAAATGAAAAAATTTGTCTATAACCTTGAGAGTAAAGGTAGCCTTCCTATGATTCAAAACCTATAAGCCATAAGAAATGGTAGATAAGTTTGACTACATAAAAATTTTTAAAAAGCTGCATTAAAAAATAAGAAAAATCAAAAAAAAATTATAAACTGAAAAAAAATTCTGAAACTAACAGTTTTAGGAATGGTAAATTGCCTTAAAAATATGCTATATTTCTCATAAGGGAAAAGTTCAATAGAAAAAAAACAGATAGAAGATACAAAGAGTTCTCAGAAACAGAAATTGCAAAATGTTCTCTAGTAAAGAAAGCTCAACCTCTACCATTAAAAAATCAAATTAAAGCTCTACTGGTATGTCAAACGTCTAGATATTTTCCAATTTGATGAAAAATGAAATTAAAGTTAAAACTCTACTGGTATTTCAAACTTCTAGACTTTTTCCAATTCAATGGATTAAAACAGTATCTCTTGGCAAGACCATGGGGAAAAGCACTCTCATGTACTTCTATGGGGGTGCCTATTGGCACAGCCCCTATAGACGATAATTTGGCAATATCTGAGCAAACACATTTTTCCTTTTACTCAGTGATATGGTTTGGCTGTGTCCCCACCCAAATCTCATCTTCAATTACAGTTCTCATAATCCCCCTGTGTCGTGGGAGGAACCCGGTGGGTGGTAATTGAATCACAGGGGCCATTACCCTCATGCTGCTGTTCTTGTGATAGTGAGTGAGTTCTCATGAGACCTGATGTTTTTATAAGGGGCTTTTCCCCCTTTTGCTCAGCACTTCTCTTTCTGCCATCATGTGAAAAAGAATGTGTTTGCTTCCCTTCTACCATGATTGTAACTTTCCTGAGGCCTTCCTAGGCATGCGGAACTGTGAGTCAATGAAACGTGTTTCTTTATAAATTACCTAGTCTTGGGAAGTTCTTTATAGCAGCATGAGAACAATCTAATACACTCAGCAACTCCACTTCTGAGAATATAACCTAAAGATACCTTTGCATGTTTCTGTAGAGACTTATTCATTGCAGCACTGTTTGTTATAGCCAAAGATTACCCCAAAAAGCCTCTCAAATATCTATCCACAGGAGAATAATTAAATATATAGTGGTGTATCTATAAAATTATGAAGATATACAAAAGGAATGAGAAGATTTTGGTATGGAGATGAAAACATCTTTGAAATAGATTGGCGTCAGACAGTGTATAGAAGGACATTTGAGTGGCCAACTATCCTAGTTGCTCAGAGTTAAAACGTTTCCAGAGACAGGGGACTGTAAGCACTAAAACTGGGAAAGTCCTGGGCTAACAGACACTTGGCGGTCCTCCTAAGTCTAGCCCCTTTTTTTTCTGTAAAGGAGGTGGGAATTAGAATATACACTCATATTCATTTCTATACGCATAGAAAACCTCTGGAAGGATACACAAGAAAGAAACAATGACGGTTTCATGTTTTATCTTTGGTGAGGATGGGGAACAGGTAGATGAAGGAGTGAGATTGAAAAAAGTTGTTACATTCAATGTATATTTTTAAAATTTAGACTGTGTAAATTTAATACCTATTCAAAAATTAAACCAGCAAATAAATATCCAAAAACAAATCATTCAGGAATGAAAAAGCAATCTGTTTTGTGGGAGGGAAATGTTCTTTCCTTAAGTAGAGAGCGAGATATCTAGGTAATTTATACAGTTGAATGGCTTGGAAACTTTCTTGCAAAGTATATTTTTTATAGCCTCTGCCAGCCTTCTTCTGGATCATAAATGTAATGCAGTGTACTGCCCATTGAGAACAAAGACTTACAGGCTGTCTGACCTGGTCAAAGAGAGCATGTCTGAGCAGCCCTTAAATTTCTGAATTGCCCAGACAGTCTCAGCATAGGCTCATAAAGCTACTATCTGAAAGAAAATAAATTCTGCTTAAAGCAAATCAGCCTGTGAGCCACTGCATCTTTACCTCAATTTGAAAATGCAATCCATATCACAGATTTTATTCTTTTTTTACTCATAAGACTCTGTAAAATATTTTGTAACTTGGAAAAATTCTTTATAAAACTTAGATTTATTTGCAAATTCATATGTTTTTCAAAGTGTTTGTTTTTTTAACTCTGAGCTGTAGAAGGGGAGGGAGATTTATTATTTATCTATATATACACCCAAACATGTATGTGTGTGGGTATATGTAATTTTATACATTTTTATAGCCTTTACCAGCCTTCTTTTGGATTATAAAGGTAATGCAGTGTACTGTCCATTAAGTCCATTTATATATCTATCTATATCTATATATAGATATAGATATATATAAAATGAATCTCCCTTCCCCCACTCTCTTTATATAGAAGTCCTGCGATTTGCTGTTTGCAAGCCAGAGACCCAGGAGGGCTAGTGGTGAAGTCCCAGTCAAAGTTCGAATATCTGAGAACAAGGAACTCTGGTGGTATAAGTCTGAATCTAAGGGTAGAGGACTAATGTTCCAACTCAGTCAAGGAGAGAGAGAGAAAGAGAATTCCTTTTTGTACCTTTTTGTTGTATTCAGGGCCTGAAGGGATTGGATGATCTCCTACCAAATTGGGGAGGGCCATCTGCTTACTGCCTATTAGGATACTAATCCCATCCAGAAACACCCTCACAGACACACACAGGAATAATGGTTAGTCAAATATCTGGGTACCTCATGATCTAGTTAAGTTGACACATAAAATTAACCATTACAGGAAAGATCAAGGGATGTATGTAAATGGGTAAGATAAAATCCCTGCCTCTAAGGAGAAGCAATAATCATAGATACACAAAAAGAACTATTGCAACAATCATGGACATGGCTAGGCATGGTCCAGTTAAATTGCCCAGGATGGCACAGAATGGGAGATACTAGACTTGAAACTGGATGTCTAGTCTGAGGCAAAGAAAGCTGGAGAAAAGAATACTGGCAATGGTGTTAGTGCAGTATTGCAAATAGCAGCAAATACACGGAACATGCAGCAGCAGGGCCTGCTGAGAGGCAAGTAGAGAAAGTATGGGCAAAGGAATCAAGGAGCAGGCACTATCCAGAGATGAGAAGTAGGTCCCACAAAATCTGTAAGTGGGAATAGGGTCTGAGCAGAAATTCATGTCTAGAAGTCTCTTCCCAGAGTGGGATGGATAGGTGGATGTACAGGTCAAAGCAAGGTGGATGCCAGTTCTAGAAGGATCAATGTGCCAGGCAAATTTTCAGACTGGAACTCAGACACAAGGCCAGACAGAAATTAGGTGTCTCAAAACCTACCTTGCATAATGCACATAAACAACTCAGGGGATCGTAGCCTGAACAACAAGCAAAACTATAAACTTTCTAGAAAATAAATTGGAGGAAATCTTCATGATCCCAAGATTAGGATAAAATCATCAGCTAAGACACAAAAAGTATTCATCATAAAAGAAAAAATAGATAAATTGCATCTTATAGCAACTTAAAAGTCCTGCTCTTGGCGGGGCGTGGTGGCTCACACCTGTAATCCCAGCACTTTGGGAGACCGAGAGGAGAGATGACGAGGTCAGGAGTTCGAGACCAGCCTGGCCAACATAGCAAAACTCCATCTCTACTAAAAATTCAAAAAATTAACTGGGCATGGTGGCGGGCACCTGTAATTCCAGCTACTCGGGAGGCTGAGGCAGGAGAATCACTTAAACCCGGGAGGTGGAGGTTGCAGTGAGCTGAGATCGCACCATTGCACTCCAGCCTGGGCGACAAGAGTGAAATTCTGTCTCAAAAAAAAAAAAAAAATCTGCTCTTTAAGAAACACCATTAAGAAAATGAAATTGCAAGCCACAATTTATAATGCATATATATTTAATAAATGACTTGCATTCAGAATGTATAAAGAATGTTTACAACTCAATGAAAAGACAAGCAACCCAAGAAAAATATGTGCAACTTGAACAAAACTTCAGGAAATAATATATGCTAATGATCAATAAACAAAAGAAAAGCTGCTCAATATTGTTAGGCATCAAGGAGATGCAAATTAAAAACACAATAAAATATTGACACCCACTAGAAGCATCCTAACATAAGAAAGATGTATATGTGTATATGGGTGTATGCACTCACGTGTGTGTGTGTTTTAGGAAAATCTAATGATAAAGTGAATTTAAAATTCATGTAGAAGAGTGTCCAAAAGCAGACAAGAAATTTTATTTATTTATTTTTAATTAATATAAAGGGTTTTTATATAGGTAAACTTGTGTCATGGGGGTTTGTACAGATTATTTCATCACTCAGGTATTAAGCCTAGTACCCATTAGTTACTTTTCCTGATGCTCTCCCTCCTCCCACCCTCCACTTTCCCATAGGTCCCAGTATATGTTGTTCCCCTCCAAGCATCCACATGTTCTCATCATTTCACTTCCACTTATAGGTGAGAGCATGTGGTATTTGATTTTCTGCTCCTGCGTTAGTTTGCTAAGGATAATGGCCTCTAGCACCATCCATGTTCCTGCAAAGGACATGATCTTGTTCTTTTTTATGGCTGCGTAGTATTCCATGGTGTATGTGTACCACATTTTCTTTATCCAGTGTACCATTGGATGGGCATTTAGGTTGATTCCATGTCTTTGCTATGGTGAATAGTGCTGCAATGCACATGTTACTTTTTGACTTTTTAGTAATAGCCATTCTGACTGGTATGAGATAGAATCTCTTTGTGGTTTTGATTTGCATTTCTCTAATGATCAGTGATATTGAGCTTTTTTTCATATGATTGTTAGTCACATGTGTATCTTCTATTGAAGTGTCTGTTTAAGTATTTTTCCTACTTTTTAATGGGATTTTTTTTTTCTTGTAAATATGTTTAAGTTGCTTGTAGATGCTGGATATTAGACCTTTGTCAGATGCATAGTTTGCAAAAATGTTCTCCCATTCTGTAGATTGTCTGTTCACTCTGTTGATAGCTTCATTTGTGTGCAGAAGCTCTTTAGTTTAATTAGATCCTATTTGTCAATTTTTACTTTTGTAGCAGTGGTTTTTGGTGTCTTTGTCATAAAAATCCCTGCTTGTTCCTATGTCCCGAATGGTATTTCCTATATTGTCTTCCAGGGTTTTTATAGTTTTGGTTGTTATATTTAAGTTTTTAATCCATCTTGAGTAACTTTTGTGTATGGCATAAGGAAGGGGTCCAGTATCAATCTTCTGCATATGTCTAGCCAGTTATCTCAGCACCATTTATTGAATAAAGAATCATTTCCCCATTGCTTGTTTTTGTCAGGTTTCTCAAAGATCAGATAGTTGTAGGTTTGTGGCCTCATTTCTGGGTCCTCTATTTTGTTCCATTGGTCTATGTGTCTGTTTTTGTACCAGTACCATGCTCTTTTGGTTACTGTTGCTCTGTAGTATAGTTTGAAGTTGGGTAGAATGATGCCTCCAGCTCTGTTCTTTTTGTTTAGGATTGCCTTGGCTATTCAGGCTATTTTTTGGTTCCATATGAATTTTAAATTTTAAATTTTAGTTTTTTATAGTTCTAGGAAGAATGTCATTGGTAGTTTATTAGGAATAGCATTGAATCTTTAAATTGCTTTGTGCAGTATGGACATTTTAACAATATTGCTTCTTTCTATCCATGAGCATGGAATGTTTTTCCATTAGTTTGTGTCATCTCTGATTTCTTTGGGCAGCGTTTTGTAGTTCTTCTTGTAGAGATCTTTCACCTTCATGGTTAGCTGCATTCCTAGGTATTTTATCCTTTTTGTGGCAATTATGAATGGGATTGCATTTCTGATTTAGCTCTCGGCTTGACTGTTGTTGGTGTATAGGAATACTAGTAACTTTTGCACATTGATTTTCTATCCTGAGACTTTGCTGAAGTTGTTTATCAGCTTAAGGAGCTTTGGGCTGACACTATGGGATTTTTTAGATAAAGGATTATGTCATCTGCAAAATGGGATAGTTTGACTTTCTCTCTTCCTATTTGGGTGCACTTTGCTTCTTTCTCTTGCCTGATTGTCCTAGACAGACTTCCAATACTATGTTGCACAGACATGATGAGAGAGGATATTGTTGTCTTGTGCCGATTTTCAAGGGGAATGCTTCCAGTTTTTGCCCATTCAATATGATGTTGGCTGTGGGTTTGTCACAGATGACTCCTATTATTTTGAGGTATGTTCCTTCAATACCTAATTTATTGAGAGCTTTTAGTATGAATGGATGTGAATTTTATTGAAAGCCTTTTCTGCATCTATTGAGATAACCATTTGTTCTTTGTCTTCCGTTCTGTTTATGAGATGAATGAATAACATTTATTGATTTGCGTATGTTAAACCAATTTTGCATCCCATGGGTGAAGCCTACTTTATCGTGGTGGATAAGGTTTTTGATCTGATACTGCATTTGGTTTGCCAGTATTTTGCTGAAGATTTTTGCATCGATATTTAGCAGGATATAGGCTTGAAGCTTTTTGGTTGTTGTTGTTTCTTGGCCAGGTTTTGGTATCAGAATGATGCTGGCCTCAAAAAATGAGTTAGGGAGGAATCCTTCCTCCTCAATTTTTTGGAATAGTTTCAGCAGGAATGGCACCAGCTCGTCTTTGTACATCTGGTAGAATTTGGCTGTGAATCTCTCTGGTCCTAGCTTTTTGTTGTTGTTATTGATAGGCTATTCATCACTGATTCATTTTCAGAGCTCATTATTGGTCTGTTCAGGAATTTAGTTTCTTCCTGGTTCAGTCTTGGGAGGATGTATATGTCCAGGAATGTAACCATTTCTTCTAGATCTTCTAGTTTATGGGCATATAGGTGTTCATAATATTCTCTGATGGTTATTTGTAGTTCTGTGAGATCACTGGTAATATCCCCCTTTTCCTTTCTTACTGTGTTTATTAGAATCTTCTCTCTTTTCTTTCAATAAAGATTAACAATCTTTATTAATCTAAAAATATTTATTAAGACTAATAAACATTAGTCTAGACAGAAGTCTACTTTATTAATTTAAAAAATAGCTCCTGGATTCATTGATCTTTTGAATGGTTTTTCCTGTCTCAGTGTCCTTCAGTTCACCTCTGATTTTGGTTACTTCTTGTCTTCTGCTAGCTTTGGGATTGGTGGCTCTTGGTTCTCTAGTTCTTTTAGTTGTGGTGTTAAGTTGTTATATTGACATCTTTCTAACTTCTTGATGTGGCCATTTAGTGCTATAAATTTCTCTCTTAAAACTGCCTTAGCTGTGTCCCAGAGATTCTGGTACATTGTATCATCGTTCTCATTAGTTTTGAAGAACTTCTTGATTTCTGCCTTAATTTCATTATTTACCCCAAAGTCTTTCAGGAGCAATTATTCAGTTTCAAGGTAATTGTATAGTTTTGAGCTAATTTCTTAGTCTTGATTTCTAATTTGTTTGTGCTGTGGTACGAGAGAGTGTTTGTTATGATTTGAATTATTTTGCTTGTTTGAAGAGTGTTTTATGTCTGATTATTTGATCAATATTAGAGTATGTGTCACATGACAATGAGAAGAATGTGTATTCTGTTATTTTGGGGTGGAGAGTTTTGTAGATATCTATCAGACTCACTTGATCCAGTGCCGAGTTCAGGTCCTGAATATCTTTGTTAATTTTCTGTCTCAATGATCTGTCTAATATTGTCAGTGGGGTGTTAAAGTCTCCCACTATTATGTGTGGGAATCTAAGTCCCTTCAAAGTTCTCTAAGAATTTGCTTTGTGAATCTAGGTATTCCTATGTTGGTGCATATATATTTGGGATAGTTAGATCTTGTTGAATTGAACTCTTTACCATTATGTAATGCTCTTCTTTGTCTTTTATGATCTTTGTTGGTTTAAAATACGTTTTGTTTGAAATTAGGATTGCAATCTCTGCTTTTCTTGTTTTCCATTTGCTTGGCAGATTTTTTTCCATCCCTTTATTTTGAGCTTATGTGAAATGGGTCTCTTGAAGACATCATCATACCAATGGGTCTTGGTTCTTTCTCCAGCTTGCCACTGTGTCTTTTAATTGGGGCATTTATCCCATTTACATTCAAGGTTAGTATTGATATGTGCAGATTTGACCCTGTCATCATGATGCTAGCTGGTTATTATGCAGAATTGTTTATATAGTTGTTTTATAGTGTCCCTGGTCTGTGTACTTCAGTGTATCTTTGTAGCGTCTGGTAACGATCTTTCCTTTCCACATTTAGTGATTCCTTCAGGAGCTCTTGTAAGGCAGGTCTGGTGGTAATTAATTCCCTCAGCATTTAGTTTTCTGAAAAGGATCTTATTTCTCCTTCACTTATGAAGCTTAGTTTGACCAGATATAAAATTCTGGGTTGGAATTTCTTTTCTTTAAGAATGTTGAATATTGACCCCCCAAACTCTTCTCACTTGTAGGGCTTCTGCCGAGAGGTTCACTGTTAGTCTGATGGGCTCCCTTTTGTAGGTGACCTGACTTTTCTCTCTAGCTGCCTCTAACATTTTTTCTTTCATTTTGACCTTGGAGAATCTGATGATTATGTGTCTTGTGGATAATCTTGTGAAGTATCTTACTGGGATTCTCTGCATTTTCTGAATTTGAATGTTGGCCGCTCTAGCTAGGCTGGGGAAGTTCTCATGGATGATATCCTAAAATATGTTTTCAAAGTTTGTTCCATTTTCCCCATCCCTTTCAGGGACTCAGTCTCCTCACATAATCTCATATTTCTCAGAGGTTTTGTTTGTTCTTTTTCATTTTTTCCTCTACTTTTATCTGTCTTATTTCAGAAAGCCAGTCTTCAAGCTGAGAGTCTTTCCTCTGCTCCCTCTGCTTCATCTATTTTGCTATTAATATTTGTGATTGCATTATGAAATTTCTGTAGTGTGTTTTTCAGCTCTGTCAGGTTGGTTATGTTCTCTTCTATACTGGCTATTTTGTCTGTCAGCTCCTGCATTGTTTTATCATGATTTTTAGCTTTCTTGGATTGAGTTTCAGTGTACTCCCGTAGCTCAATGATCTTTGTTCCTATCCAGATTCTGAATTCTATTTCTGTCATTTCAGCCATCTCAGCCTGGTTTAGAACCCTTGCTGGAGAACTGGTGCAGTCATTTGGAGGAAAGAAGGCACTTTGGCTTTTTGAGTTGCCAGTGTTCTTGTGCTGATTCTTTCTCATATTTGTGGGCTTATCCTCCTTTATTCTTTGAGATTGCTGACTTTTGAATTTTTTTTTTCTTTTATCCTATTTGATGGCCTTGAAGTTTTGGTTGTGGTGTAAGGTGGATTGAGCCAACTGGCCTCGTTTCCAGAAGACTTTAGAGGGCCAACACTCAGCTCCCAACTCCTGGACTGTGTGCTCTCACTCTGAGGGACTTGTATGGGGCCCTTACTTTGTTCTCTGGCTCCTCGAGGTTAGGGATCCACTGCAAAGGGGAGGCTCCCAGACTGCTAGTCACTACACTTTGATGAGTGGTGTCAGCGAAAGCGTTTCATACTGTGGTGACAGCAGGATTCATCCTCATTCACATGTGCCAGGAGCAGTGGTAGCAGCAGCTGCAGCAGAGTGCTACCAGGTGCCAGAGTGCCTGCCTCCCTGCAGGCCTACACCACAGTGGAGAAAGCAACGCAGCTCGGGGGAGTGGTGAGGGGCCCTTTTGGCAACTGTGTGCCTAGTCATATTGGCAGTGGTGTTGGCTCAGTGGTGGGGTGCTGGCAGGTGTAGGTCTGAGTGCCTTCTCTGTGCCCTACAAGCAGAAGTGGTCGCTTAGGGTGAGGGAAGATCTGTTCTCTGCACAGTGCTAGCACAAGGGCATGACCTTGGTAGGGGCAGGGCTGGCTGGCTCTGTGACCACCAAGACTTCATCTGCAATGGCGGTTGCCTGGGGAATGGGGGCAGACTAGTAAGGCAAGGAAAGAAAAACCTGCCTGTGCCCACACACACCAGCAAAGTGATGTGGGGAGTTTCCATGGACCCAAGTGAAGCTGCAGTAGGGGGAGGGAGTATGTGGGCTGGCACATGGCCATAGGGGCCAACCCACTAGAGCTCTTCGCCAGTCTGGCATGGTCCACCAGCTCAGAAGCCATGGTGTGGGCCTCCATGGGACCCAAGGCTGCCCTGCAAGAAGATGTGGCCAGGTTGGGACCCCGGGAGAGTCCAGAAGACCAAGGGGTGCTCAGGTCAAACTGGCCCCATCTGATGGGCAAGACACCCTGCAGACTTCAGTACCCACAGTTTCCCTAGGGCTAAAGCCTCCTATGGGAGCAAGTGGAGCCTGGGGAATGGATGTCCCTGGCCATGCTCCACTACAGATGCTCCCGCACCAAATGCTCTGGGCTCAACATCAGCTGGTTTGCTGCCTCACCACTTCTCTAAGCATCTCTCTCTTTGCCAACCTGAGTGTCTGTGGTGACTGAGGGGTCTCCTCCTGCCGGGATTCCAGAGGCCTGTGAGGTGAGCAGGTTGCTCTTTGTCAGCTCAACTCATCCATTCTCCTGGAGCCACTGGGGGCCAGAAACGAGTCTTGTGCATGGTAACCTCGTGCAGGGTTCCTAGGATTCCTCCCCTTCAGCCCAGCTTCTGTGACTTCCCTTCATCCACTCTTGGTGCCTTCCCTCTGAAAATCTGTTGGGAGCACCCCAGTCCTCTGGGTCCCCCAGTGGGAGCTGTTCCACCTGGCTATGTCTAGTCAGCCATCTTTCCCTCACCCCAAGAGATTTTTTAAAAAGAAGAGTTAGAAGGAACTGCCTTACAGATATTAAACTTACCACAAAATGGTATGGCATTGGTATAAGGACAGAAAGATAGAAGAGTAGAATAGCTGAAATATTCCAGAAACACATGTAAGTATATATGTATGGAAACTTAATAATGTGAAAAAGAAAATGCCAATAGGGTAGGAAAATAATATTTTAAATAAATGTTTATTAATTAATTAAAATTTGAATTATTTATTAAAAGGATAATTTAAATAAATGCCTGTAGTAAATTGGCTCTATCCAATTGATAAAAACTTTAAATTCCCTCCTCTATATCATATCATATTTTTAGAAATTCCAAATGGATTAAATATATAAATATAAATGATAATAATTATCTGGCAAAATCAAGGGTAAGATTTGCATAACCCTGTAGTAAGGAGAACTTTTTTTTTAGCAAAACAGAAAGCTCAAGAAATATGGTGAAGATTGATATATTTGACCATATGGAGTTTAATTTTTCCCCAAGGAAGAAAGAATATGCTAAAATCAAAGGAAAAACATGAAAAATGCACATAAATAAACACATAAATCAGTCAGGTATTTAATTTTTCTATAGAAAAAACATTGTTTGAAAATTTACTAAACACACACACATATACATACTCTAGTAGAAAGTTACATAAATATATGAACCTATTTAAATAAATATTTGAAAAGATAATCTCATTACTTGTAAGGAAAATATAGAAAAAAATAAAAACAAGATGGCATTTTCACCTAAAAAATAAAAAGAACTAAAACATCTAGTCCTATGCATATGTAAGGAGATGAGCACTCTCAAATTTTGTGTGAATTATTACAACCTTTCTGAAAAAAACTAAGAATTTTTAGCAAATTAAAATAAAGAACATAATAGATATGAAAAGGATATACAAGAGAGACATTAATGAAGAACACAACATATAAAAGTAAAAGCAACAGTATGTAAGAATGTTTGTTGCAACATTGTGATATAGAAAATAAATCAGGAAATTTCTCAATGTCTGTTGGTAGGTTAAAAAGTTGTCATAATTCTAGATCATAAGACATTATTAAACTGCTAAAAGCAATGAGCTGTAATTTCTGACTTGGAGGAGAGCAATGGGCAAACGATGACCTGTGTAACTCTATGCCCACCATCCGTTTATTAGACTGTGAATAGTAACCCTTAAATTTCATTAAGGACCTGTCACTCCCATCTTAGTCCACGTGCTCCATGTGGGCTTCCATCCTCAAGACAGTGTGGAGCACATGACCCAGGTGGCAACATGCTGAGCTCAAGAGCACAGTCAGTGCAATCCAACTCCATAAAATCTAATAAAACTCTTTTTTGCTGACAATGCTAGGAGCGCTGGGGCAACAAAGCAGAGGCAGTCTCTTCCCTACAGGACTTAGACATAAGTAAAAGGGTATGTGGCCTCCACTGGTAGAGCCACTGAGCCACCACCATGAAGCTCACCCACAAAGGACAGTAGAGCCATACTGAGAGATGGAATGAAGCTGAATCCTGAACACATCATTCAAGTCAAACCTGGAGCTACATGTGCTCTTTCATCCCAAATGAGTTTGGGTTAGGTTTTCTCTTTCTTTCTTTTTTTTTTTTAAGCCCTTATTGGCTTGGTGCGGTGGCTCACACCTGTAATCCCAGCACTTTGAGAGGCTGAGGTGGGCTGATCACCTGAGGTCAGACATTCGAGACCAGCCTGGCCAACATGGTGAAACCCCATCTCTACTAAAAATATGAAAATTAGCCGGGTGTAGTGGTGGGCACCTGTAATGCCAGCTACTTAGGAGGCTGAGGCAGGAGAATCACTTGAACCCAGGAGGGTGACAGAGCAAGACTCTGACAAAAAAAAAAAAAAAAAAAAAAAAAAAAAAAACCTTATGGATACATTACATATTTTGGTAATGTGAATGTGGAAAAAGATAAAGAATAACGTGATGACAGATTGTTTATACTGATTCCCAAAGGAATAGAAATGAAGTTAGTTGAGAGTTGAGAGAGGATTATTAAATTATTACTAATCAACTTATTAGTATAATATTACCACATATAATATTATATATTATTACTAATATACTTTTGAATTTCACTTATTGTTAGCATGTATAACATTCAAAACTGAAAACAAAAATCTTATAAAAGCCCAGTGCTCTAATTATTGCTATCAACCAGTCCACATTTCTGCTTTTAAAAAACAGAATGCGAAATCCAAATGTATCTGTGAAAATTCAAGCATGAATTTTCTCTTTGTCTGTTTGCACTTCAAATAAGAAAACATATTGCAGTTAAACCAAAGTTTGTCTTTGATAGGATTGTAATTAAAATATTCTAGTAATTGCTTTTGCTAATTCTTCTCCTGCATAGTGGTTACTAAATACACATAAAATACCCAAAGCCAACAGAGCATAGTCTGGGTGAAGATGTTTTGGGTTCCAAGAGAATGGAGTAAGGGAAAAGTCATGGTAGAGGTTTAAATTGAAGAAGTGCACAGGAGTAAGATGACTGAAGACTCTCGAGTGTGTGCTAGGGAGATTGCACTTCATTCTGCACTTGATGAGGACCTAAAACGTTTTGCAGTAGAAGAACATGATGAGATAATGCCAGTAGCTGTGGGACAATGAACTTCAGCAAGACAAGACTAAATGCCCTGCTGCACAGACCTAAAAATCCACTCTCCCAGTGCACTCTACTCTGCTTTAATTCCTAATGATATAAGTGAAATTTTAAAGCACTTCCGCATGTCAACATTCTATTTCTGCTGTGACTCAAATCATTTTATGCTTTTATGTCCAAAAATATGTTGTTTTTCTACTAAAATGCTGTACATCATTGAAAGGATTTATGTCTTCCTAAGTGGAATTACGTGACCAAAGACATCATTGTTAGTACTTCCTATCCTGCACTTCTGTGTTCTGTCCTCTCTTTTCTCAGTTCATAAGTTCAAATGTTATTAAGAAACAAAATCCTGAGACCTCCATAACTAAATTACAGATCCTTTACATATTTATTTATCAATCATATACAAGTAATATTGTCTCTATCCTTCAGAGTCCAAGCTACCAATCATGACATTGATTTTTGATAAAACTATTTGATAAACATCCCAGTATAACCCAAGTTTATTTAAGGTCTATGGTAGATGTTTCTCTAGCAAAATCAAGATCTGGATTTCTTATCTTTCTAGACACACAAAAAATTACATTTCCCAGACCTATTGTGGTTAGGTTGGGCCATGTGACCTGTTGTTGCCAATGAACTAAAGTAAGTGGGAAAGGCATGTATCCTTTCTGGGAAGAAGCGTAGTAGAAGAGATGAGTGATATCCATGCTATTTTATCCTCTGCTATAGTAACAAAGAAGGCTATGATCCAGAGGGTGAGGCTGTAAGATGAGGCAGCTTCTGTGAGCCTGGATCCTGAGAGACTGTGTGAGAAACAGAGCTCTTCTCTCTGCTTCTTCCCCTCAATAAAAGTACATTGCATAAATACTCATAAACAAGAAATTAAAATTTGGTATGCTAAGTTGTATTAGTCCATTTTCATGCTGCTGATAAAGACATACCCAAGACTGGCTAATTTACAAAAGAAAGAGGTTTAATGGACTCACAGTTCCAAATGGCTGGTGAGGCCTCACAATCATGGTGGAAGCCAAGGAGGAGCAAGTCATATCTTACTAACATGGATGGCAGCAGGCAAAGAGAAGAGGGAAGCTCCTGTTTTTAAAACCATCAGATTTCATGAAGCTTATTCACTATCGCGAGAATGCACGAGAAAAACCCGCCCCCATGATTCAATTACCTCCCACTGGGTCCCTCCCATGACACATGGGAATTGTGGGAGTTATAATTGAAAATGAGATTTGGGTGGGGACACAGCCAAACCATATCATAAGTCATTGAATACCGCAGCATTACTGGCTTATCATGTCTAATAAAGTTTCAAAGACCCCTCTGAGCATCTGATGGCTACTATGTACCCTGTCCCCAACAAGCTGCATGGTCAATATACAATGATACAAGCTGAGTATCCCTAATCTGAAAATCAAAACTCTGAAATGCTAAAAAACCTGAAACTTTTTGAGCACAAATATGATGCCACAAGTGGAAAATTACACACCTGACCTCATGCAATGGGTCACAGTTGAAATGTAGTCAAAATTTGGTTTTATGCAAAAAATTATTAGAAGTATTATGTAAAATTACCTTCAGGCTATGTGTATATGTGTATTATGAAACATAAATGAATTTTGGGTTTAGACTTGGATCCCGTCCCTGAGTTTTTTCATTATGTGTATGCAGATATTCCACAATCTAAAAGAAAAAAAATCCAAAATCCAAAATACTTTTTGTCCCAAGCATTTTACTATTGGTTTATGTGGTGACCATTTATAATGTATTTCATTTTGAAAGTTGATGAGTTGAGGTAGGAAAATCAGTTGAATAACTCCTGAATTCTTCCAAGAGAAAAAAACTCAGCCAGCCTTGCAGTACACCAGCTCTGATTAGAACTAAAATGATATCTTACCAGCCAAGGGTCTGATGGAAACAGCCAGGCATTTGCTAAATGGGCTGGTAGTGTAGGGTAGAAGATAAAGACTGCTAGAGTTGTCTGCTTTACTTGGGGGTTGAAGTTGTGAACTGAAAACAAGTAACTTAACATTTTTTGTTTGCTTACTTCAAAGAAAGTGAGTAAATTCCTGATTCTTAGGAAAAAACAACGAGTACTCTCAAGAGTCACATAGGAAGATCTTCTTGACATCAAAAGGCTTTCTAAGAAACTGTCGGTGAGAGAAATAAGAAGGTATCAAAACCCTTCAGAGAGATTAGACATTGAAGGGTAAAAGTGTTTTGTTAGAGTGTTTTCAATTTGCCAACCAAACCCCAAATGTTTAAATCATCATTTTTGAAGTGTTCACTAAATATGTTTTGTTAGAGTGTTTTCAATTTGCCAACCAAATCCCAAATATTTAAGTCATCATTTTTGAAGTGTTCACTAAATAAATAAATAAATTGCATTTTTTTTCCCAGTGTCGCTGTGTGTACTGAGGCAAGCTCTGGGCTGGTATGGGAAGGTAAATTGGTTTTCATGCCTAGCCTCACTTTGTTTCCCCATGGTATAGGCCACCCTACACCTTCCTCTCCAGCTTTGCACTCTCCTGTTGCCCTCCTCAGTTTAATTTTTAGGTCTTTTTCTTAGGCTACTTATGTATGTCAAGGCCGATAACTTGATCTAAGTAGGTTGCAATTTTTAAAATCAGGAACACAGGATATTGGAGGTCTTTGAACAATGCAAGCGTTAGAGATTTAGAGATACTGACCCCCATGCAATTGAAGATCCATGTATAATTTCTGACTCCCCCCAAATGTAACTACTAATAGCTTACTGTTGACTGAAAGCCTTACTGATAATGTAGTCAGTTAACATATATTTTGGTGTTTTTTTTAACTTTTATTTTAAGTTCAGGGGTACACGTGCAGGTTTGTTACATAGGTAAATGTGTCATGGGAGTTTGTTGTACAGATTATTTCATCACCCAAGTATTAAGCCTAGTACCCATTGGTTATTTTTCCTGATCCTCTCCCTCCTCCCAACATCCACCCTCTAACAGGCCCCAGTGTGTGTCGTTCCCCTCTATATGTCCACGTGTTCTCATCATTTAGCTCCCACTTATAAGTGAAAACATGCAGTATTTGGTTTTCTGTTCTTGTGTTAGTTTGCTAAGGATAATGGCTTCCAGCTTCATCCATGTTCCTGCAAAGGACACGATCTTGTTCTTTTGTATGGTGGGATAGTATTCCATGGTGTCAATGTACCACATTTTCTTTATCCAGTCTACCATTGATGGGCATTTAGATTGATTCCATGTCTTTGCTAGTGTGAATAGCGTTGCAATGAACATATGTGTGCATGTCTTTATAATAGACTAATTTATATTCCTTTGGGTATATACCCAGTAATAGGATTGCTAGGTTGAATATATTTCTGTCTTTAGGTCTTTGAGGAATCACCACACTGTCTGTATTGTATGTATTATATGCTGTATTTTTACAATAAAGTAAGCTAGAGAAAAGAAAATGTTATTAACAAAATCATAAGGGGGAGAACATATTTACTATTTTTTAAGTGGAAGTGAATCATCATAAAGGTTTTTATCCTCATCAACTTTACATTGAGTAGCCTGAGGAAGAGTAGGAAGAGGAGAGGTTGGTCTTGCTTTCTGAGGGGTGGCAGAAGCAACAGGAAATCCATGTGTTCAAATCCACGTGTTCAAAGGATCAGCTGTATGTGCATTTGTGCAATGTGCATTGTCCCAAGATGATCAGCATTGCAGATACACTTCACCTTCCCTGCCAGACAAGAAAGTGATAATCCAGGGGTAGAAATGTTTCTTGAAGAATGGAGAGATGAAATGATAGCAGTTAGTTTACAGATGACACCCCCTACGGGAGATAAAACAGGTGTTTTTTGGAAGAGCTTCTATGTGGAAAAGGCAACTCTGTTTTCTGAAGCCTTTCAGGGCAGAAGTAGAGCAACACGTGGAAGGCATGCACAGAGGCAGAAAATTTTGGATCAATACAGGAATAAAATTTGTGTTAAGATTAGCCAGACTGGAAAGATTTCTAAACTGAAATGTAAAGGAAAAATTTTTAAAATTGCATAAAACCATAAAGCAGGGCATCAAAGAGAAGAAAAAGCAAAGAAGGAGGAAGAACAAAAGCCAGCATTTATGGAACAAGCAGTTTGGCACAAGTGATTAAGAGTTCTATTTACATTAACTCAAGCAAAACCCTCCAAATCTCAAATAATGGTAGATACTATTATTTTCATTGTCGTTTTAGAGATAAGGAAATGAAGTCAGAGAAGTTAAGAAAAACAACCATGGTCGTCCTGCAGTTATTGGAGCTGGGATTTTGAAGCAAGGGAATCTGGCTCAGGTCTGGGTTGTATCTACATCACTATTGAGAGAGAAGGAAGTAGTTAGAAATTCCTAGGAAATGAAACAAAGGAAAAGATGAGTAGGACAAGATAATGACTAGTCCACAAATAAAATATCAATTTCCACAAATAAACATAAACAGAGGATCATCACTATCTAACAGACCTGGTGAAAAGGAATGAGAACATGTCCCTGAAATGATATTCTTATTCAAAAGAAACAGGTTGAAATGAAAAGGAAAAGGAATAGAAGTAAAATATTATTGCTACTTAGATCAGCAAGGTAGAGAGGAGGCACACTGAGTTGAGGATAAAAGAAAAGAAGTAAATGAGTAAAATAATTGAGGGGATATTCCTACAAGCCAGCCAGCCAGATAAAAGTTTTTAATGGTGCACATTACAGAGGCAACATATTAAAAGGATGATGAGGTGAACATCTGGACATCAGCTGGTGGCCTTGCTCTTCTAAAAGGCAGTGGATCCTAGGCCAGGCGCAGTGACTCACACCTGTAATCCCAGCACTTTGGGAGGCTGATGCAGGCGGATCACCTGATGTCAGGAGTTTGAGACAGGCCTGGCCAACATGGTGAAAACTCCTCTCTACTAAAAATACAAAAATTAGCTGGGCATGGTGACACATGCCTGTAATCCCAGCTACTCGGGAGGCTGAGGCAGGAGAATCATTTGAACCTGGGAGGCGGAGGTTGCAGTGAGCCAAGATCACACTACTGCACTCCAACCTGGGTGACAGAGCGAGACTCCGTCTCAAAAAAATAAAATAACAGGCAGTGGATCCTCTACATTCTTGATTTGCTGAAGGTTAATTGCCTAGAAAGTAGAGGAAATAATAAGACTTGGGTCTACTCTGGCCTTAATTCTGGCCAAGAAAAACTTATGGAGAACATGGAAGTGGAAGGATGCTTGCAAGAATGTGGCAATATGGTAATGGAATTTGTAATATAAAAGGACACTAACATTGGATATAAAGTCAACCATGTTCATTGGGCTTTATTTAGGAAATACAATTGCAGAATTGAAATCATGCTTCCTTGCTAATAAAGCAAATTTTTTTTTTTTACCACTTCCTTCATTAGGCTACAGCCTTAGAATACTTTAAATCTACTTTCCACCTCCCTGCCGTCTGTGTTATTGTTGTCATGCAGTTGAATGCAGTGTATATTTTAATCACCAGAAATATTATGATACTGCTTTGTATGGTCAATTTCATTTATATTTACCCATATATTTTCTCTCTCCCACGTTCTTTCTTCCCACTGACATTTTTGTTTTTATCTAGCCTAATTTTCCTTCTGCGTAGACAACTCCTTTTATTGTTTTTGTTTAGTCAGCCTATTGATGAAAAAATAACTCAGAAGTCACTGTGCATAGAAATCAAGGTTAGTGGTTCTTTTCTTTCAGTGCTTTAAATATGTATTTTAAATAAGTCATATTCACTTTAAATATGTCTGGCTTATTATCACTTCTCAGGGGATGCCAGTATTATTGTGGTTTCTTTCAATGTTAAGTGTCCTTCTTCTCTGTCACTTTTAAGATTTTCTCTGGGTCTGATTTTCAGCCAGTTTGGCTATGATGTGCCTATGTATGATTTTCTTAGCATTTTTCCTACATGGGGTTCTCTAAGCTTCTTAAGTCTGTGATCTGAGTTCTTTCATTGATTATAAAGAATTCTTTACTCTTACATGTTCAGAAATTGCTTCTGCTTCAGCCTATGTCTTTTTTCTTTTGTGAATCAGTTATAAAAATATTAGAATTTTGTGTATACCTCACATGATTCTTACACGTATGTCCATTTATCGTCTACTTATTTTCTCCCTCCGTGTACTTCACTGGGCATTTTCTATTAATCTATTATCCAGTTTACTAATCCAGTCTTCCAATCTATTATTAAATTCATCCACTAAATTTTTAACTTTAAATGTTGTATTTTTAAATTATAGAATGTGCATTTGATACTTTTTTATAGATTTCAATTCTGTTAAATTTTTTATGATTTCATATATCTCTTCTGTCTTTTCTTGTTTTTTTGAACATATTAATCATAATTATTTTAAAGTTCTAGGCTGCTAACTTCAAGTTCTGAATCTGGTTACTAACCAAATGGTCATTTCTCATCTTGTGTCAAGTAATTTTTATTTTATTTTAAATATTGAGTACAAATGAATTATAGAGCTTCCAGATGATATTATCTTCCCTAGATAGTATTTAACATTTCCTCTAATAGGCAGATAGGGTAGCTGTATGATCCACATAATCCAATCAGACTGAGCTAATTCAGGGTAGTGTTACAGTTTTGGTGAAACTCAGTCTTTCTTCCTATAGTTCATCACTCTACTAAGACTCCTCCAGGGCTTCTGTTGATAATCTGGTGGCCTTTGACCCCTTGGCAAATCACCTGCAGGTGCTTTAGTTCAGGCATCCTCCCACAAAGGTCACTGCTTTGTGAGCCTGCAGGTGACTTCACTCTGCTTTACAGAAGGTTTAGACCAAGCCCCAATATTCAACCTCTATCTCATGCCCAGAAATAGCAAATATTCACAGTAAAAATAAAATCTGCTGATCCTCAGACAAAAATTGAATGGTGTTTCCTCCATGGAATTTTAGTTCTTCTAGGCATCATTACTTCCACAGCTCTCTAAAGGATTCATGAATTTGAATGTTTTTCAGTTTATGAATTGAATTTGGAGAAATTCTAAATCCCAAATGATTATGTGACCAAGTCTGTATTTCTAAGCACTTATAGCTGTGACTCTGGAGAGCTGAAGTTGTAATGGAGAAAGACAAACAAACCCAGTGTGCCTGGCTGGGCTATCTTTGGTTCCAAAGAGGAAGCCATGAGAATACACTCCAGGTTGACCCGTTCACACCACAGCTCAGAACCCTGCACTGTCTCCCCCTTGTCTACTGAACAGTGTATAAATGCCTCATTCTTTTTTTTCTTTTTTTTTTGGCATGGGGGTCTCACTCCATTGCCCGTGCTGGAATGCAGTGGCATGATCACAGCTCACTGCAGCCTCAACCTCCTGAGCTCAAGTGATCCTCCTGCCTCAGCCTCCCGAGTAGCTGGGACAGTAGGTGTGCACCATCACACCTGACTAATTTTTGTATTTTTTGTAGCAATGGGGTCTCACCATGTTGCCCAGGCTGGTCTCAAACCTGGTTTCGAGCAATCCTCCTGCCTTGGCCCCTCAAAGTGCTGGGATTAAAGGCATGAGCCACTGCACCTGGCCAATGCCTCAGTATTGCTTGGAAGATTCTAGACAGTATACCCCTCACTCGTTTCCCATTATTTCATCCCATGAACATGTAGTTGAGGCAAGCTGGAAAATGTGAAGCTTATTTGGGAAGTCAGTTAGCACATGTTCGTTGAACACTGTTATGGGCATTTTGTTGGGTGATGGAGCCAGAACAGACTTGCCCTTTGGAATTTAAAGGTGAAGACTGTCATTAGTTACAAGGGTGGTGAGTTCTACAAAGGACAGCACATTCTAGAAATATAACATAAGCAAACAATCTAGTATGGGTGTCAGGAAAGATTTCCATGAAGAAATAACTTAGAAGCTAAAACCTGCGAGTTAGAATAGAAATTAGTTAAGCTAAAGGGAGCAATGAGGAGAGCTCATTCCAGGCAGTGAGAACTCCAAGTACGAAGGCTCTGACGCATGGCATGTTTAAAGGCCCCTTCAAACAATTTTATGGCAGGAATAGAAAGGGGAAGAAGAGTGTTTCAAGGTGAGGATGGGATGTAGACTGGACCCTGTCAGCCCGGTTATTCAGGTTTTAGCTTTTAAAAGAGAAGTTATAAAATAGTTTTATTTTATAGAAAATGAAAGTCAGAAATTAGGACATGATAAGTACTGCATAGCTAAAACATAATGCTCACTGCAGGTTAGGGACTGAAATCACGAGAGGCAACTATGGGGCCGGGCATGGTGACTCACGCCTGTAATCCCAGCACTGTGGGAAGCTGAGGTGGGCGGATCACTTGAGGTCAGGAGTTTGAGACCAACCTGGCCAACATGGTGAAATTAAGTCTCTACTAAAAATACAAAAATTACCTGGGTGTGGTGGCACACACCTGTAATCCCAGCTACTCAGGAGGCTGAGGAGGCAGAAGAATCACTTGAACATGGGAGGCGGAGGTTGCAGTGAGCCAAGATTGTGCCACTGCACTCCAGCCTGGGCAACAGAGCAAGACTCTGTCTAAAAAAAAAAAAGAAGAAGAAGAAAAGAAAAAGAAAGAGAAGCAAGCAGGGTACGATGTGGAGAACCCGGTTAGGAGGCTATTGCCACAGTTCAGCTTGGGCCGGGATGCTGTTCCCTCTATTCTTCTGAAAAAGAAGGTTATAGAAAGAAATATAAAGGTTGAATTTTAATTTTTTAAAAAAGTCTAATTACACAAGTAAAGCTTGAGGCAATGTGGTGTAGCTGTAGCAGATATGCTAGAAAGCAAGGCGATCTGGTCAGTAGAGATTCAGTATGAGGTAACAGTGTGGTGTGGCTGGCCAGGAAAAAAACAAAAAAAAAACTTAAGTTCCTAGATCATATCATAGCGAGAATGTTACAGCAAAAGAGGTATTTGTTAGAAGATAATTTTCTAAGACTTTCTCTGTTTTCTGCACGTCTTTCCAGCAGATATACCAGCTGCCTCTATTCTGGACTATTTTCCAAGGATATTTGTATAGCAACATATATATAATGACTGTGGAAGACAGACATTATTTCTCCTTCTGGGACAAAGTTCAGGCAAGCTTTACTATCCATTATAAAATATTATATTCCCTAAGCTTGTAGGTTCTCCCTTATGACACAAGCCACTGCATGCGCAGGTGTCAGCTGACACTTCTCACATTGCCCTGCAGGAATTGGGGCTCAGAGAACCAGCACAAATGCTCATACTCTGGCTACTGCTATTGCATTGAGTAATAAACTCTCCTATCTCGGCACCAGGAATCTCACATTTTCTGCCAGCATCCTGGAAGAAATTGGCCAACTCACTTGTTTGCAAACAAGTAAAGGGTAAAACCTTAGACCTCTCACCATTCTTGCAGTGTTACTCCAAGAGCCTCTCTACTTGTCCCATCCACACCCAGGCCTACATATAATACACTGAATACAATAGGCTCAGCCTTGCCCAGATCTTAGCCAAATAGACAAAACCTGGCCTTCTACCAGATCCCAGCACCAGCTGGGAGACAGGCTCAATAAAATGAATACATTTCTAACATACATGTTTGCCTGAGGAGATAATGAGTTCCTGGTTAGTAGAGGAGTTCTGTCTGGTTGATATTATAAGTGGGACTTATGTAGAGGTGATAGGTGGTTCCAGCATCAGGGACTAGATTAGAAGATCTTTAAAAGTCCCTTCTGGGTGCTCCATTGTGATGCCATGAACCCTTCCACCACTCGTTTTTCAAGCTCTATTTAATAGAGGTAAATATTCATCCACAGTTTAGGTAACATTCCTGAGGTAGCATACTAAAGCAGACCAATGAACAGACTTGGTATCATATATGCATCGGTTTCAATCTCAGACCAACCACTTACTATATGATCTTGTACTAACTTCCCTGGTGCCTTATCTGTAATAAGAAAATAAGATTACCTACCTCATGGTAAAGGTTTAAGTACTAAATGAAGTTACAAGTGTTAGGTGCCTAGCACAGTGTCTGCCAAATAATAAAGACTCATGTTTTAGCTATTATTCTCCCTCTTTAACCTCATCCTAGCCTTACCTGTCTACCAACTAAAGCACACTATCAGAAGTAGCATTACACTCAGACGTGGTGGGGGCTTGCTACACAAGCTTCATGGGAGGGGAAGGTGGTAGATAAAGGCATAATGTAGCATAGCAGCTCAACTGACCTCAAAGTTAAGATCCCAAGAAGGTCTATCTGTCATCTATCTATCTATCTTCTATTCTCTCTCTCTCTCTATCTTTTCCTCACTAGGAAAATAGTACTCAGGAATATCATTATATGACTGTCACACCCAAAAGGCTATATTTAGCATTGGCATAGGTACATAATTAATTGATGCTGTCTATTACAGAGACAAGAGTGTGGATGAATTGCCCCCTCTGGTGCATTTTGTGACCCTGTGTTTTCCAGCTTTGTAACACTGCCAATTCTTATCAGTGAGTTGGCTGTTTCGACTTGCCAATCTAAATGCTTTACAAATGTTTGTGAGGTTATTTAAAAATTTTCCATTACCTTTAAATTTACATTTAGGAAATAGCAAATAAAGCAGTAATTTAATACAGGCTGTGCATACTTTTCTCCCTCCAACTTTAGTATTTCTCTGATGGGCTAATTAGGAGAAATAGATTCATTTCCAATCATTTACTTCCACTTTGAAGAGTAGCCTCTGTCTACATGAAAAAGTATAGGAAACCTTGTTTACCTGGAATTTTTTTAGCTATATACTACTATTCAAAGACTTCTTGACAACAACATAAAGTAATAGCTTTTGTGCTGGGCCACCTGGAAGCCCTGACATCAGATGAGCCTGTGGATGCCTTAGCAACAGCAGTTTTGTAGTCATGGTAACAGCTTTGTGCTCCGTAGGCAAAACCAATGAGCTTTAAGCATCACTACAATCTAGCTAAGCTTCTCTGACCTTATCAGGGAGCAACAAGATCTGTCTGTTCTTCCTGCACGTGCCCCTCAGCAGGGAGGGGAAAATGTGCATAATGTACCTGATTTAAATGTCAAACTTGGTTTATTCAAACAATTGAATCCTTCTTCTAGTTTGATGTATTAGATGGCATGGTTTTCTTAAAGTAGATTGTTGATTTCAATTATCCATGAGCATTGTTACGAAAGCAGAGTGTACAGCATGCAGAATATGAATGTTGTGATAATTAAACATTTTGAAGGGGTAAAATACGTAGATTTCCAATCAATGACATGGATTGGAAACCCCAGGGGACCCAGAAGACAATTTCCATCTCTTTCGTCGACTGTTTTTACTCTCATGAAGGATGGTAATAAAGAACAGTATCACCATTCAAATTAATATGTCATGCCAAGTTTGCAGCAGCAGTAAACAAATCAAAACTACGTCTACACCGGCCTGCAATGTCTTTGAAAGGGCTTATGACTTTCCTTGCTTACTTCCTTCCTAAAACTGGGCTAGTAAACTATAGCCCTGAAAGCTGCTTGTTAACTTTCTCAAGCTGAAAAGCATGAAATGATGAGCCAAGACTGAGCAGCCCATTCATAAAAAAGACAAAAGTAATTCCTCTTTCAGTGACGCTTTACTAGCTGTTCATAGGTACATTATGTATGATTATTTAATCTAATATGCAAATGTGTCCGAACCATATATTATTTAACTCTTGTTGTTTACTTGAACTGTTTCATACTTCACAGTACATTTCATGTCAAAAAAAGAAAAAAAAAAAAGCTCAAATTACTAAGCTTTTTTTTTTTTTTTTTTTTTTTTTTTTTTGTGACGGAGCAGTCTCGCTCTGTTGCCCTGGCTGGAGTGCAGTGGCACGATCTCGGCTTCTGCAACCTCCACCTCCCGGGCTCAAGCGATTCTCCTGCCTCAGCCTCCTGAGTAGCTGGGATTACAGGTGCATGCCACCACACCCAGCTAATTTTTGTATTTTTTAGTAGAGACAGGGTTTCACCATGTTGGCCAGGTTGGTCATGACCTCCTGACCTCAAGTGATCCCACAGTGCTGGGATTACAGGCGTGAGCCACTGCATCTGGCATACAAATAATTAAGCTTTTAATGCTATTTGAATTGTATTTATTCCTTTTCTTCAAGTTCATTTTTAATTCATTCTCTTCTACTAATGTTTCCATTCCTGGGCAGTATAAGACAAGACCCACTCTTCTCCCAAGGAAAATTACCCTTCACAAATCAGCTCAAGTTACATGAATTTCTAATGCTTCTGATCTGTTCAAATTCAGAAAAGTAGCCCCTTCATTCATGTATTTAATTTAATGTATATAAAATGCCTATTATGTATTATGTTAAACGTCATGGAAGATACAGAGATGAACCAAAAATGACTATTGCTTTCAAGAAACTTACAAACTAGGTTTGATTAAAGTGGTTCTTCATCTTCGGTGCTGTGGAGTCATCTTAAGCAATAATTAAAAATCACCAACTTTTCTAACTTCATTTCCAACAAAACCCAAGGAGAACTGAAAGTTTACCTTCCATTGACTTTAATAGGTGTTAATCATGTGTTTTCTTGTTTTTATTTTGCTAACTCTAAGATCCAAAGCATGTTTTTGTTTTGTTTTGTTTTTAAAGCAAGCTATACAATCGGAGTGTTTGAGATGTATTTTGTTACTGGTATTTTGCAAACATGAATGTGCTATTGCTGAGTTTTTTTATTATTATTACCAGTTTATAAAACAGCATCTTAGCCAGATGCAGTGCCTTATGCCTGTAATCCCAATACTTCGGGAGGCCGAGGTAGGAGGATTACTTGAGACCAGGAGTTTGAGACCAGCCTGGGCAACATAGAAAAACTCCTTTTTTTAAAAAATGGAATCTTGCTCTGTTGCCCAGGCTGGAGTGCAGTGGCACGATCTCGGCTCACCGCAACCTCCGCCTCTAACGTTCAAACAATTCTCCTGCTTCAGCTTCCTGAGTAGCTAAGATTACAGGCACCTGCCACTACGCCCAGCTAATTTTTGTATTTTTAGTAGAGAAGGTGTTTCACCACTTTGGTCAGGCTGGTCTCAAACTCCTGACCTCAGGTGACCCACGCACCTCGGCCTCCCAAAGTGCTAGAATTACAGGCATGAGCCATCATGCCCAGCCTCAAAACTCCATCATTTAAAAAATAATAATAATAATCAAAATAAAATACTACCTTAGACATTTTTACTGGAATGGAAAGTTTTTCCATCAGAAGGACCACGATCGTTTGTCTCATGGCATTTTGGTTCCACGGTTTCTACCAGATAAAGAAGGTGTTGTTGGTGAATATGTTGGAACTGTCATAAAATGGGCAACTAAGAGAATTTTAAATAAAATTCAGCTTTGGCAAACTCAACATAAAAGAAGTCATTGTCCAAGAAATGACTTCACACTTAAATTTTGGGCTGGTCATATGAAAAATAAAAGCCAAATGGAGAACATTGAACTTAATATTTGGAAAATTATCTGATTTAGCATTCATGTTTTTGATAATAGAACCTTTAGAATTATAAGCTTCAAGTCATTTCCTTTTATCCTTAATAGGCATTGCAACCTTTGCTAATATCTGATAAGCAGAAAAATTTAAAGAAAGTTATTGTATTACAAAATCACAAAAATAATATGGCTGGAATGAAAATTAGAGTCATCTAGTTCAACTCTATAATTTTGTCAGTGAGGAAATTGAGGTCTGGAAGTTTTCTTCCACTTAAAATTTCAGATTTGCGTATTTCTTGACAGCCCAACCAATCTGACTAACTGGTTTGGCATCAGTGTTGACTTGCAGTGAAGTAAATGTTGTCTGCTTTTAGTGGGATTTGATTCACTTGCTTTAATTTATTTTTCTTCTTTAGTTCACTTAGTTTTAGCCTCCTCTAAGTCAAAGGATGATCAAAGTTCATGAAGAGTTATTAAGAGAAGGCCATTAATTAGTCCTCACTTAGCTGATTTGTACTGACAAGGAATTGGCTGAAACATTGGAAAGAAATAATTGTAATAACAGGTTTTTAAAAGATATTTTGAGTTTTCTCAGTCTGATTTTTTCTGACTTTAAGATTTCCTTTGTCTCTAGTATCTTGTGGGTAGTACCTATTATGCCTTCTTCATATTTTCAATTTATTTCCTCATTCCCTTCTTCGGTTCTCTTTTTAACCTTCTATAAACTCATCCTCTTCTCTTCATGAGTGTCTTAATTGTAACCAAGCTGAGACATCCTTTGACCTTCAATGTCTGAATATGAATTCAGAATCCTATGTGGCCATTCTGATTTTGCAGGGTGAATTTGTGTGAGAACAAACACACATACATACACACAGATGGTGTCTCCTGGGGATAAACAAATCTCATCTATAGGCCGGAAACAAATCTATCATTTAAGAAAACTTGTCTTCAGTGGCAGTTTATCAGCACCTTCATTCTTTCTGAGTGCCTGCCTTCCTTGGACTCAGGGGCCACACATAGGCACATCTCTTTGTTATATCTTTGTCAACTCTCTGGGGGAGTTTCTTCACCCACAGTGCCCTGTATCCTAGTGGTCTCCTTCTCCCTTAGCCCTTTGGACCTTATTTGCTCTGGATATTATGCTCTCAAGATCCTGGTCTCTAAGATGACCTATAATCTTCTAAATTATTTCTCTAAAGACTTTAATGGAGGATAATGGCTTAATATGAATCTTAAAAGGACCTATCAGTGCTTTGACATAAATGAGCTGGGAATTTCTAGCGCTGTGGCATGCTGGCTGGGGATATTTAAGGATTTATCCTTTGTTATGCTCTTCAATTTATTCAGTGGATGGTTAGTCACCATCAACTACAAGCCAGCCCTTTTTACCCAGCTTACACATTTATATCTGGGTGTCTCAATGGAAAAACTAACAATAATAACCTTCATCTATCAAGGTCTGTTGCAAGCCTGTATTGGTTTGCCAGGGCTGCCATAACAAAATATCACAGACTGGGTGGCTTAAACAGCAGAAATGTGTTTTCTCACTGCTCTGGAGGCAAGAAGTCCTGGATCAATGTGTCGGCAGGATTGACTTCTTCCAAGGCCTCCCTCTGTGGTCTGTAGCTGGTCTTATCCTGACTGTGTCTTCACATGGTCTCCTCTCCGTGGGCATGCATGTCTGTGTCCTAATCTCTTCTTATAAGGACACCTGATTGGATCAGGGCCACACAATATGACCTCATTTTACTTTAATGACCTCTTTGAAGGCCCCATCTCTAAATCCAGTCACATTCTGAGTCACTAAGGGTTAGAACTTCATCATATGAATTGGGAGGGGGTAGGGACGTGGATACAGTTCAGCCTATAACATAGCTTCGCACTGTATTAAACGATTTAGATGTATTGTCTTTAACCATTAAAAATCTGAGACATTAATTTTACTGTTCAGCTTGTTCTGTTGAAAAATTGAGGTTTAGAGAGGATAAGTAATTTCTCTAAGGTTACATAACTACTAGGTGGTGAAACTGGGGATTAGATCGCACCTAATAGCTACAAAGCCATGTTTTTCTGCTATACCACTCGGCCTCCAGCTAAGATTTATAGCCAGTCAGCTTTGCTCCAACACAAATTGGTCATTCTTCCTGGAATTTTTCCTCCATGGGAGATTGAAAGGCTTAACTAGTATGTGGGCAAAAATTCTTCTAGAGAGACTGTGTTTAAGAAACAGAAAATGAGTTCTTTTAATAGTCAGTTTCTTTAACTTGGTAAATATTTTTAAAGATTTTCATTTTTTTTAGTAATGAGGACATTTCAGAATTTTAGTTTTTACACCAGTGATAGTTTTAGACAGATCTAAAAAAATTTTTTTAAATCAACAGGAAAACATTAATTAGCATGTGTTTATCTAGTTTTTAACCCACCAGAGGGTACAAGGTGAACTGATTTGGAATCTTGAATATTTTTGAAGACAGGCCACAAAATTCTTGTTTTTCTCAATTCAACAGGTTTTTCAAAGGAATGAGTTATTTAAGCATAAACCCAGTTAAGACTTCTTTGCTAATATCCTTTTGTGTCATTGGTACAAAAGTACCTCCTTACATGTTCAAATTATTTATTTTGTCCAATATTTATGATAGAACATACTGAAATAAGAGATTTTTTCATGATAAAATGAGAGATTACTTCATGATAAAAGATTATCTGCAACAAGTCAGTTCTTTTGTTTTTATTATTTTGTAGCATGAAAATATTTATGTTTAAAAATCCGTATACTTTAATAAAATGACAAAATAATGATGACATGCCTAAGGAAGATAATAATAAAGTAAAATTATTTTACATTAGTTTATAATTAAGATTTTTTGTTTAGGCATTCTAAAGAAAGGAGGAAAAATTAACAAGGAAGAAGAGAATAATACAAAATTAAGATTTGGATATTAAAGTGGTAAACTTGGAGATGGGAGGTTGTTGAAATTGAGATAGAAATCTTTCTTTCTAATCCTATCCTTATCATAGATAAACAAAAGAAATACATTTCTGGCCTATAGGTGGTAACACTGGCAATGTCTGTACTGTAATGTAGTTATTACACTTGAACAAATGCAGTATTAAGTGAGTAATGATGAAAGTATAATTCAGCAATAGAGAAAAAAAGGAATTATGTCCTTCAGATCTAATTTTTAAAAATTAGGAATTTTACCAAAGGCCAAATGTATAACTCTGCTTGTGAAATCCCCTGCAGAAATCTTGCAAGCCTACAGGAACATCAAAGACCACAGTTAACTTAATGTCTGGGCTAACACATAATAGTAGTGGGCTAAACCTATAAATTCAATTTCATGTGGGTCAGTTGGTCTCCCTGTAGGTCTTGACCACAGACCTTCCTTCTAAACCCACGTAGTCACTTGCCTTTGGATGCTCTTGATCCACAGGTGACTTTGTGAGACTGGATAGTCAATGGTATGTGAAGGACAGCTGTATTTAGGAAACCAGCACTGTGGTTTGGCAATGTGCTCACACCCCTAGAACAGAGATTCATAACACATGAGATGTCTCAAGTTTTGTGAATTAGGGATAGTGGTGAGCAGATCATGGGCTTAGTTATTGCTGGACAAGAATAATAAGTTTCTGCCTTACAGATCAGAAATGTAATTACCAGCTAATCTGAAGGAGACTAAACCGCAAAATGATCATATTATTAATTAGACATTCAAGAAATGTATTTGCAAGTTTTGGCATCTCTCACTATCCTGTGCCAGGAATGTGCCAGGGACGTGAGACATGAAAAGTATTTATAAATTAGAGCTTCCATCTAATAAGTAAGTAATAAGCCAGATAATAATTCACTATTTTACATTGAGTAATAATGCTCAACCTGTTTCAGGGTCTTGGGACTTTTTGGGAATCTTTTGAAGTCATAAAAGCTTCTCCTCAGAAAACAAAATGCAAATGCATCTAACATTTTGAAGACAATTTTAAAGAGTTCACAGGATCTTGAAGATCACCCAGGGATGAGAGTTTAAGAAGTTCTGACATAAAGAGGCATATATTGTCCAGTGATGGGCCTATTTGTATCATCAATTCAGGTACTGATTTGAAGGCAAATTAACAAGGAGAAGACTGTTTGATACGGCTATCACTAGGGAATGAGCAATGAATGATAGATTATTTCACCCAAAGTAAGGCAGAGTGAGTTTTTCTGCTCACAAAAGTTACATGTTGGGAGTAAGTAACCACGGACATCTTTTGCTAAAGCATCAGCCCAGGCCAAGCCAAACCCTCAGGGCAAAAAGAACATCCTGTTTTCTCTGGTTTGAGTTGTTCAGCTCTATGAGTATTTATTTATAATCCTTTTGAAACCATATCATATCTTTATGGCGTGGCTCATATTCTAAAAAATTGTAATATAAGCCTACCCTTATATGGGCATTTGGACTCACACATAATTTTTGTAGCAGGCACAGAAATACACTGATGGACAAGTACACAGTGTCCACAATTTCACAAAATTTAAAGACTATCGGATTCACCAAACATAGGCAGAGCCAATTTTTTAGTTATTAGCTTTTTCTGGAACTAAGTAAGCAAAATAAAACAAACTGCAGCTAATTCCCTTCCAGTGATTTTCAAAGTTATTTAAAAATTTTTCCCCAAATCTAAATATATGACTTGACTAAACTCCTACTGTATATAAAGCATTTTCTATAAAGAAGAAATAAGATTGATCTTATTCTTAATGAATTTATAATTTTATTGGAAAGATACAATAGCTGTTAAGAGTCAGGCAGATCTGGCTTCAAATTCTAATTCTGAAAAGTTATGTTTTTTCTTGGATTAACTCCTTATGCTTTCTGATGTTCAGTTTCTTCATTTTAAAATAGGGAAAATAATAGTTATCTCATTGTATTGTTATGGAATATTAAAAGATAAATTTTTAAAGGATCTTGGCATGTGTTTGATAACTGCTGTTATGATTACTAAAACAGATATAATAAATTAGATACAAATAATGTCACAAATTGCAGAGAATGACAAAATGTCAAGTGATTAGTACAAGCAATGACAGGTTCTGTTAAGAAAGATTAGCATGGGTCAGGTGGTCAGAATCTTTCACGGAAGATAGGACCTGAACTCTGTCTTAAAGTCAGGATAGGATTTGGGACAGGAAAGAGAAGAAGGTTATACAAATTGGAAAAGTGTGAGTGGTGAGTATGGAGACTCACTGAAAATGTTTTGTTCAGGTGACATGGTGTAGATTATCTGGCTTGAACAGAAGGTTGCAGAGGTAGGGTTGAGAAAAATGGGGAGGGTCTTGAGTCTTCATAAAACATCAAGGAACTGAAAGGCATCTCAGCAGAAAAATGACATGTTTTAGAAAGATTCATCATATTATCATGGTGTGGAGGATAAATTTCATTTTGGGGTAGGGGTTTAAGATGTGGGGATGTAGAATTGTTATAACTGAGGCTATTAAAATAAAACCAAAACTGACATCATGGACATAATGGAAAGCCTGCCTGGATGATGGCAGTGGGATGGAAAGGAACAAACAAAGGTAGAAACATTAAGAAAGAAGGTGCTTATTGGTAGACTGGAAAGAGAGATCACTTGAAGATAATGGTGTCAACAAATATATATTGAGGGTATAGTAGTGAACCTGAGTGTCTTAGGGAAATGAGGACACTATGCAAAAAGGAAATATCGAAGTGGGTTTCTTTTGGCAGGTAGGAAAGGGGAGGAGATCATTTTAAACTCTAAATAGCTTACTTCCTGAAGGAGGACACATGTCTCATTCATCTTGGAATCCTTAGCACTTAGTACAAAATCAAGAACATGAACATGTATGAGTAGTATGAGTGTGCAACTGGAGTTCAAATCAAAGTCAAAGCTGGAAATAGAGCTTGTATGGCTGAAGTATAAGATTTGATCCATTCCGGGGGAAAGAAGTATATGGTGGGTGGGGCCCAGGGTTGGGGACAGGTAGATACCATTCTCCTTAGCACTTACCATGGAGAAAACCAACTTTCAGCTGGCTGTCCCTGCAACTCTTTTCTTGAAGACTTCTTTTCCCCATCAGAGTCTGTTCAACCTATATGTGAGGCAAACTAGAGTGCTGGAGAATAATCATCCTTAGGAACAGCCTTCAAGCAAAGTCAGAGAGGAACTGATGCATAAATATCCAGCTCCTTTGGGTGGGATGACACTGTGATGTATGTTCCATACAGTTTCCCAGAATTCCCTAGTAATATCCAGCTCCAGTTGCCTGGAGTGGTAATTTGCTTGGTGGCTTCCTCTATTACCTCCCATTGCTGTCATCTCCCTTTAATTTTTCCTGATAATACCTCTCAAATAAACCACTTGCACCTGTAACCTGTTTCCAGGGTATGCCTCTGGGAACTTCCATTAGGTTAATGGGAATGACATAGATTATCAAGGGAAGTGACCCAAGTGAGTATAACTTCCGTGGGGAGCATTAGTGGGCCCGGGCAAGTCAGCAAGGCAGAATGAATAATGGTGCAGTGCACAGGCAAGACAGCCCAACCCAGACTCAGGTCCTCTAGAAAAAGGAGGCAGGAGTGTGCCCTGGATCTCAAAGGCCACACTGAAGTTAACATCTAGGGTGCAAATTCTAAGGAGAAATAACAAGCCACATGCGAAGTCTAATTAGAAAAACTAGGTTGGTGTCCCAAAAAAACATCTCAAAGAACAAAAATGAAAGATGTAAAAATGAACTGAAATCAAACCAGGCAAAGGGAGCTAAGAGAGGAAAAAGTTTGTATCTCTGAATCCTAAAAGCTACCCAAGTAAGTGGCTGGTCCTGGAACCAAGCAGAAAAGAGATTTGACCTGGTGAGTGACTTGGTGGGGGTTGAACAATTGAAGAGTCTGTTGGCTTAGCTTTGTTATTACAGGTAATTTGTCATTTGTATACTCTCAGCATGTATTTTTATTTAATTATTTTCTGATTTCTCTGCAAGTGGGTGGGTATCTGCTATGGGATGCCATTAACATCACTTTGTTATTTGGCTCTCTTCTCCCCTTTTCTTCATGTGATGCTGTTGGAATCTTCCCAGCTCAGGTTCGCTGTTTTTCCTCCTGGGTTTCTGTGCTCTTTTGGGTAGTGTGACACTGGCTGGCAAGAGAACCGGGTCACATCTGACTGATTCAGTAATCTGGCAATTACTCACCCTGATACCCTCTGCTGTTGTTTTTTCCATCTCCTTGAGCTGAATGCCAGCCTGCTGCTCACCAAATGGAGCCAGGGGTTAGTATGCACCTCTTGCCTGCAGCACGAAAATCTGCCTCTCTCTGTTGAGCCTGTTGAATAGTCTTTGCCACCAGATATACTCTATGTAGCTAGGTTATATCCTGTCTTTCATTCCAAAATGTACAGTGTTCTTTTTTCATTTTCAGGCTTGAAGACTACCTGTTTGATAGTTCACTTTGGAGGCTACTATATCACACTCTTTTGCTAGATAGCCTCTAAAACAGACACTTGAAATCAGCACTAGGAAATGGCAAAAATTAGGTCTCTGCTGCTGACACCATGGCAGCCCCCTCTTTCTGTGACAACCTCCTCACTGTACAATCCAGGTTCTTGGCCCCTTCCTGACATTTCCAACATTATAGAGAAACAATGACTGAAAGGAGCAATGGAGAAATGTCATCTTGACAGATTAAGCTGCTTGTTTTTCAAATGTCAAGGGTTTCCCTCCTCACGTTTCACTCTCCTTCTTCAAAATATTCTGCATCCAAGTGCCCTAGGAAACAGCGGAGGCTCCTAATTCACCCCCCGAGCATGGAAAGCCTGCGGGGTGGGGAGATTCTAAAGAGTTTTGAACAGTTCCCTACTGGTTGTAGTAACTGTCAAAACTATTATAAGCCCTCTTATGACATAATGTTGTTGGAAGAGAACTAAATTTGATGTTTAGATACTACTGGTTCATTTGAAAACCACCCAACACAACCATATGGCATTTAGTGACAACAGTCTAATGAGGTCTCAGTGGGTTACACTGGTTAGCTGAAAGATTGTGTAGAAACATCTGTCAGAGAGTTGATTGTCCAACTAAATTTAGAATGATTCTAGAGTCATCTTTCTGTTCACCACACTTAGAGTGAAAAAGAATATACTGGCTGCAAAATATTCAACTGGGAAAAAAAACATCAGATAGCATACAGTTTTGTTCCAAACATTTTTAGACAAGATAACTTCTGTTGCTGAAAAAGGTAACGAAGAATCCAGCAAGGAAGTAATCCATATAAAGTTAGTATTGGATAAATATGGCTGCTCATGTTAAGTGTGTACGTGTGTGTGTGTGCACGCTAAAATATTTATAGTGTAAAATACATTCACATAAGTTCCCTTAAGACAACCATTGGATTGAAAAATCCTAATGTAGCTGTAGAGCAGATGAATCTGGTAAATTCTGGTTTTAAAAAAGGACTACTAACTGGTACATTTTTACTGTTTCACTTACTACAAAGGCATTCTAATAATTGGCCCTATCATCTAAAGGAGGCAAGAAGAAATTAAGTGATAGATCAGAGGCAGAGGGGAGGATATTCTGGATATCGGTTTGTTGTCGTTGTGGTTAAGACAGAGTTTCACTCTTGTTGCCCAGTCTGGAGTGCAGTGGTGCAGTCTCGGCTCTCTGCAGACTCCGCCTCCTGGGTTCAAGCAATTCTCCTGCCTAGTAGCTGGGATTACAGGCATGCACCACCACGCCCAGCTAATTTTTGTATTTTTAGTAGAGACGGGGTTTCTTTATGTTGGTCAGGCTTGTCTCGAACTCCTGACCTCAGGTGATCCACCCGCCTTGGCCTCCCAAAGTGCTGGGATTACAGGTGTGAGCCACCGCTCCTGGCTATTCTGGATATCTTAAAATACTTAATCCTTGTTGTAATTGAAAATATACCTGAACTGAAAACCGAACCATAATATTGTATAATGCTGGTGAGTATCCTAGTGTGTTTATTCACTGTTTATTGCATATGCACATATAGTCACAAGGAGCCATGTAGTATTTGGTCTTGTTTTTTGAGAATGTTATAGGTACACTATATTTGTGCTTTCAAAGAGAAATCTTCTTAATATTCAAATCAATGCTCAAATCAAGTAAAATAAGTAAGCTATTAATTTTTAATTAAGAATGTCCTTGAGAGAATTACCTAGCCATAAATTAATTATATAAGTCATATTGATTTTTTAAAAGGAGAGGGAAAAGAAAGTTAAAAGGTAAAGGGCCACAAACTTCATAGGCAAAGGAAAACTTTTCCAATGGCAGCCCCTGCAATGTGAAATCTAAGATGATTACTTGGTGATGAGGGCCTCATGGTGAAGCAGCAGCTGGGCAGAACAATGATGTAGCTGAATTTCTGTTGTTTTCTTAAATTCGCCTGTGCTAAACAAAAGAATTAATAGGCACTATCTCATTTAATCCTAATAATAAGTGTAAAAGATAAGAATTATAAGTATCCTCATCTTACAAAGAAAGAAACAAGATATGAGATTAGGTAAATAACATGCTTAGGACCACCCAGCTAGTAAAAACTGGAACCAGCGTTCAAACCAGAGTATCTGACGTGTGAGCTGGTGCTCTTGAACACTAGTCTTTAATGGCTCCTGGAATGTTAGTCCAAGATGAGTTTGCTGCCACCTGTGGTGCCACGGCTGAAGCCAAGACTATAATTTCCAAAGCCTCTTTTGTTTGTTCAATGGCCATTGGTTTGTCCTTCTTTCTCCAAGCTGAGGCACTAGGGGAGCCAAGGCAGCATACAGATGTACAGATAAGGGGTAGGGAGGGGGCAGAAGGTATGCTTCATTTGGACATTAATGAAATATAAAGTCCATGTGCAATTTAGGTGCTCCTTTAAAGCAAAGGCCATCATAACAGGCCATCATGCCTAGGGCAGGCTAAACAATAGGGAATCCATTAATGTCTGTTGGTTAGTCAGGAATGCCCAATTTTCCGGGTTAATGTGGTGTTGTGTACATGTGGTATGTGCGTAATGTCTGTGTGTGTATGCGCATATGGTGTGTGAATAATATATCACATCAGCATCAGATTAGACCTATTTGAATCTGATGTGTTCAAGCTCATGTACAGTTGTCTATGAGTGAAAAAAATCAAAGGACTCAATTTTTCCAGAACACAAGGAAACAGTACATGAGAATTTGCTTGTGGATTTGTATTTTACCAATATATGTTCATGGAAAGAGCATCAAGGGTTCATTAGCTCTGTGAACACTCATGGTTTCCAATGTGGATTTGTGATGTGGTCATAATTCATAAATAATTGAAAACTCTTTTCAGCAGTCTGGAATTGGTTCTTTATCACTGGTTCTGTTTCATGAGATCAATATTGAAATATGTGTCAGTTTTAAGAGAAGATCAACACTGGGCAAATAATCCAGCTTCGGCATTCTTATCAGATTGGCATTCTTTTGCTATGCTGTGTATTGGATAAAAAGGAACTTGCTCTGTGTAGACCAATGCTGTTCAATAGAAATATAATGTGAACCACATATATAATTGTATATGGTTTTGGTTGCCATATTGAAAACGAAAAAGAAATGGATAAAATTAATTTTAATGTAACCCAACATATAAAAATATTATCATATCACGTGTGGCACTATTCACATTTTAAGTCCTTAATAGCCCAGGGAGACTGGTGGCTACCATATTGGGCAGCCCATTTCTAGATTCTAACTCTCTGTTTAATTTTCAAATCTCCAGACTTCTCAGATGACTTTTGGTAAACAGATGTCAAAGAAAATGGCACTTATTTTTAAATATTTTTATAGACCTAAAGAAATCTAACCAATAAACAAATATACAAAAGCTTGAACCTCTGAAAACAGCAGGAAGAAACAAACAAATGGGAGATGTCTGTGACAAAATGGAGAAGAAGGAGGGGAAAGAAGAAAGGGAAACGGAAAAGGAAGACATTCCATTATAGGTGGTTAGAGGAAAGTAAGAGTTAAAGCTTATTTGAATATACAGACATTCAACCAAATGTCTTGGTGACTAAGCCCAGAAGAGATCATTTCTGGGTGAGCAGAGACAATTGTAAATATATGTAAATACATTTGATTAAACTGAATGAAAACGGAGTTTGCAGTATTGCTCGGATGTTATGACTAATACAGTCTGGCTTTGTGTTGCGTCTTCAATGGAGCCTGGCTAAAAATACAGCTGTATGCTGGCAGGACTTGTTATCCTTCTATAAGTAATAATGAAACGTATGTGAGGAGGTGGAAAAATAAGGGAGTTGATAAGTGATCGGAGAATCCATGACTGTGAGGGTAGGGTGAAAAAGTGGCTAAAGATGGCATGTCCACAATTCATATACAGGACACTGAGACTTTGTTTTTTTTTTTTTTTTTTGAGACGGAGTCTCTCTCTGTCGCCCAGGCTAGAGTGCAGTGGCGCGATCTCGGCTCACTGCAAGCTCCGCCTCCCTGGTTCACGCCATTCTCCTGCCTCAGCCTCTCGAGTAGCTGGAACTACAGGCGCCCGCCATCACGCCTGGCTAATTTTTTGTATTTTTAATAGAGACGGGGTTTCACCGTGTTAGCCAGGATGGTCTCGATCTCCTGACCTCGTGATCCGCCCACTGAGACGTCTAAATGAGGCTCTCTATTCCCAAATCCCACATTTCACCTGGAAGCAAAATTGTCTAAGAAAAAGAAGCAGCACGATGTATGTGTAGAAAAAGAAGGTGACTGGTCTTCTGAGTAAATAGTTGATTATTCTCATGGAACGCGACTGTCAGGCTTGTTGGACTTCAGACTTAACCTTGTATCCCTCAAATAATTTGCAGAGGTCACTTAAAGAGATGCTTCCAGCTCCTGGAGCCATTACTTATGAACTGTGAGAACTTGGATTTAGTTCCTGCCTCAATTTTCTCATCTATAAAATTAGTATAATAATAGTACCTATTTTATAAGTTTGTTTTTAAGATTAAAAGAGATAATCACTTAGGCAAGTGCTTTGCACAGAGTACGTATTCTGTAAATAAAGTATCTGTATCCATTTTGTCTCTCCATTACCAAGAATAATGCCTAGCACGTGGTAGCACTCTTTATTTGTTGAACCAATGAATGAGTGATCCTATTGTATATGATACCAACATATAGGTTAGTTGCTAAGATTGAATACTTTGATCATCAAGAAAAGAAGGCTAGCAAGGGATGGAGCCTGAAGATAGCATATAAACCTATAGGGTAGTAATTCCTATTCTTTTGGGGTCATTGGTTCTTTAAGAATCCAGTGAAAGATGTAGACAGCTTTTCTATAAAATTTTTGATAGTTCCACACACAGATATCCAAAGATCTGCAAGTCTAGCCATTACCTCCATATTAAGAACTTGTGCTCAGGAATTTAGAAAGCACGAGGAGAATGAAAGGAGTGACGAATGTGTAGAAAGTTCTCGAGAAGTTGTAGCCTCTCCACTTCCCTCCCCACTACACACACACACACACACACACACACACACACACACACACACACACACAGAGTTTAAAGCAGACAGTTATAACCAGGAACCCTAGGATGAGATTTGGGTTAAAAAAAAGAGAGAGAGAGAGAGAGAGATCAGGCACTGTGGATCACACCTGTAATCCCAGCACTTTTGGAGGCCGAGGCGGGCAGATTGCTTGAGCTCAGGAGTTTGAGACCATCTTGGGCAACCTGGTAGAACCACATCTCTACAAAAAATTAGCCGGGCATCGTGGCACACGCCTGTAGTCGCAGCTATTTGGGGGGCCTCCTGAGGTGAGAGGATTGCTTGAGTCCAGGAAAAAAAAAAACTGTGAAAGGAATGAAGAGCTGCAAATCGTTTTAATTAAAGAGACACAGAAACTCAGGTTTTGCACGAAGAAGCTGCAGATTCAGGCTGGCTCATCCTGTGACCATGCTGCTTTTTTAGGATGACTGCCCAGGACTGGGGGATGCCTGAAGGATTCCAGCCACAAATGAGGCACTGCTGCTCCTTGTGCTAGTATTTCAAGTGATGGATTCCAGGCCCAGAAAGGCTCGTGGTTACTTAAGAGTCATGAATGCTAGACGTCCTAAGTCTTCATCTCAGTGTTCATAGCCTGCCTCCACCCTTCCCCTAAGACAGTGTGCTCAGCTAGGATCAGGAGAATATGTTCTTTACTGGTAACTATGGGAGGGAGGGATTATCAGTATCTGCCTTCACCCTTCCAGGGTTGGGCAGGCTCAGGCCACACCTCAAGTGAGTCAAGGCTCCTCAGGATTTGTTGGCTTGTTTTCCATTGTGGTTTACTGAGGAGATGCTTTTTAAATTAATGCTTACAACTTCCTTCTTAAAGTGGGTTTAAACGCTGCCCCATCCCAGTTCCCTGAAGAATAAACCCAATTGTTATGAATAATTTTTCCATGTTTGAACATAAGTTCTTATAATGTTTAATTTATACATTAACAACTGTTTCTGAGGAATGCAAAAAAAAAAAAAAAAAAAAACCTCAAGACATGATCCTTGCCTTCAGATTAACAATAAGTCAAAAGATGTTTCTGGGTGCCTGGCAAGGTGCTGAATAGGAACAGTTCCGATCTGCAGCTCCCAGTGAGATCAATGCAGAAGGTGGGTGATTTCTGCATTTCCAACTGCGGTATCTGGCTTATCTCATAGGGACTGGTTAGACAGTGGGTGCAGCCCACAGAGGGCGAGCTGAAGCAGGGTGGGGCATCGCCTCACCTGAGAAGCACAAGGGGTCAGAGAACTTCCTCCCCTAGCCAAGGGAAGCCGTAAGTGATTGTGCCATGAGCAACGGTGCATTCTGGCCCAGATACTACACTTTTCCCACTGTCTTTGCAACCCACAGACCAGGAGATTCTTTTGGGTGCCTACACCACCAGAGCTGTGGGTTTCAAGCACAAAACTGGGCAGCCGTTGGGCAGACACTGAGCTAGCTGCAGGAGTTTTTTTTTTTTCATACCCCAGTGGCACCTGGAATGCCAGCAAGACAGAGCCATTCACTCCCCTAGAAAGGGGGCTAGTGGTCTAGCTCAGCAGATCCCACCCCTATGGAGCCCAGCAAGCTAAGATCCGCTAGCTTCAAATTCTCACTGCCAGCACAGCAGTCTGAAGTCAACCTGGGATGCTCGAGCCTGGTGTGGGGAGGGGTATCTGCCATTACTGAGGCTTGAGTAGGCTGTTTTCCCCTCACAGTGTAAAAAAAAGTTGCCGGGAAGTTTGAACTGGTCGGAGCCCATTGCAGCTCAGAAAACCTTCTATAGCCAGACTGCCTCTCTAGATTCCTCCTCTCTGGGCAGGGCATCTCTAAAAGAAAGGCGGCAGCCCCAGTCAGGGCCTTAGAGATAAAACACCCATCTCCCTGGAACAGAGCACCTTGGGGAAGGGGCAACTGTGGGTATAGATTCAGCAGACTTAAAGTTTCCTGCCTGCCAGCTGTGAAGAAAGCAGCAGATATCCCAGCAGAGCACTCAAGCTCTGCAAAGGGACAGATTGCCTTCTCAAGTGGGTCCCTGACCCCCTTGCCTTCTGACTAGGAGACACCTCCCAGCAGGGGTTGACAGACACCTCATACAGGAGAGCTCCAACTGGCATCTGGCAAGTGCCGCTCTGGAACGAAGCTTCCAGAGGAAGGAACAGGCAGCAATCTTTGCTATTCTGCAGCCTCTGCTGGTGATAAGCAGGCAAACAGGGTCTGGAGTGGACCTCCAGCAAATTCCAACAGACCTACAGCAGAGGGTCCTGACTGTTAGAAGGAAAACTGACAAACAGGAATTGCATCAACATCAACAGAAAGGATATCCACACAGAAACCCCATCCGAAGGTCACCAACATCAAAGACCAAAGGTAGATAAATATATGAAGATAGGGAAAAACCAGCGCAAAAAGGCTGAAAATTCCAAAAACCAGAACGCCTCTTCTCCTCCAAAGGACAACAATTCCTCACCAGCAAGGGAACAAAACTGGACGGAGAATGAGTTTGACAAATTGACAGAAGTAGGCTTCAGAAGGTGGGTAATAAGAAACTCCTCCAAGCTAAAGGAGCATGTTCTAACCCAATGCAAGGAAGCAAAGAACCTTGAAAAAAGGATAGAGGAATTGCTAACTAGAATAACCAGTTTAAAGAAGAACATAAATGACCTGATGGAACTGAAAAACACAGCATGAGAACTTTGTGAAGCATACACAAGTATCAATAGCCAAATTGATCAAGCAGAAGAAAAGGTATCAGAGAGTAAAAATCAAATTAATGAAATAAAGCATGAAAACAAGATTAAAGAAAAAAGAATGAAAAGGAAAAAAACAAAGCCTCCAAGAAATATGGGACTATGTGAAAAGACCAAACCTAGGTTTTATTGGTGTACCTGAAAGTGACGGGGAGAATGGAAGCAAGTTGTAAAACACTCTTCAGGATGTTATCCAGGAAATCTTCCCCAACCTAGAAAGACAGGCCAACATTCAAATTCAGGAAACACAGAGAACACCACAAAGATACTCCTCAAGAAGAGCAAACCCAAGACATAATCATCAGACTCACCAAGGTTGAAATGAAGGAAAAAATGTTAAGGGCAGCCAGAGAGAAAAGTTGGGTTACTCACAAAGGGGAAGCCCATGAGACTAACAGCAGATCTCTCTGCAGAAACTCTACAAGCCAGAAAAGAGTGGAGGCCAATATTCAACATTCTTAAAGAAAAGAATTTTCAACCCAGAATTTCATATCCAGCCAAACTAAGCTTCATAAGTGAAGGAAAAATAAAATCCTTTACAGACAAGCAAATGCTGAGAGATTTTGTCACCACCAGGCCTGCCTTACAAGAGCTCCTGAAGGAAGCACTAAACATGGAAAGGAACAACTGGTACCAGCCAATGCAAAAACATACCAAATTGTAAAGACTACCAACACGATGAAGAGACTACATCAACTAATGGGCAAAATAACCAGCTAACATCATAATGACAGGATCAAATTCACACATAACAATATTAATCTTAAATGTAAATGGGCTAAATGCTCCAGTTAAAAGACAGACTGGCAAATTGGATAAAGAGTCAAGACCCATTGGTGTGCTGCTTTCAGGAGACCAATCTCATGTGCAATGACACACATAGGCTTAAAATAAAGGGATGGAGGAATATTTGCTAAGCAAATGGAAAGCAAAAAAGAGCAGAGGTTGCAATCATAGTCTGATAAAACAGATTTTAAACCAACAAAGATCAAAAGAGAGAAAGAAGGGCATTCCATAATGATAAAGGAATCAATGCAACAAGAAGAGCTAACTATCCTAAATATATATGCACCCAATACAGGAGCACCCAGATTCATAAAGCAAGTTCTTAGAGACTTACAAAGAGACTTAGACTCCCACACAATAATAGTGAAAGACTTTAACACCCCACTGTCAATATTAGACAGATCAACAAGACAGAAAATTAACAAGGATATTCAGGATTTGAACCCACCTCTGGACCAAGCAGACCTAATAGACATCTACAGAACTCTCCCCCGCAAATTAGCAGAATATACATTCTTCTCAGCAACACATGACACTTATTCTAAAATTGAACACATAGCTGGAAGTAAAACACTCCTCAGCAAATGCAAAAGAACAGAAGTTATAACAAACAGTCTCTAAGACCACAACACAATCAAATTAGAACTCAGGATTAAGAAATTCACTCAAAACCGCACCACTACATGGAAACTGAACAACCTGTTCCTGAATGACTACTAGGTAAATAACGAAATTAAAGCAGAAATAAATAAGTTCTCAGAAACCAATGAGAACAAAGACAAACTTTGTTCAGAATCATTTGGTGATTTAGTTAACCTTTGAATTTTGTCTTCTTTGTAATGATCATTGTTCAGATCTTTGTTTAGAATCTCTGGGACACAACTAAAGCAGTGTTTAGAGAGAAATTTATAGCACTAAATGCCCACAGGAGAAAGCAGGAAAGATCTAAAATCGACAACCTAACACCACAATTAAAGGAACTAGAGAAGCAAGAGCAAACAAATTAAAAAGCTAGCAGAACTGAAGAAGATAGAGACACAAAAACCCCTCTGAAACCCTTTGAAAAATCAATGAATCCAAGAGCTGGGTTTTTTTTAAAAGAACAGCAAAATAGATAGACTGCTAGCCAGACTACTAAAGAAGAAAGGAGAGAAGAATCAAATAGACACAATAAAAAATGATAAAGGGGATATCACCACTGATCCCACAGAAATACAAACTACCATCAGAAAATACCATAAACACCTCTATTTAAATAAACTAGAAAATCTAGAAGAAATGGATACATTCCTGGATACGTACACCCTCCCAAGACTAAACCATGAAGAAGTCGAATCTCTGAATAGACCAATGACAAGTGCTGAAATTGAGGCAGTAGTTAATAGCCTACCAACCAAAAAAAGCCCAGGACCAGATGGATTCACAGTCAAATTCTACCAGAGGTACAAAGAGGAGCTGGTACCATTTCTTCTGAAACTATTATAAACAATAGAAAAAAAAAAGAGACTCCTCCCTAACTCATTTTATGAGGCCAGCATCATCCTGATACCAAAACCTGGCAGAGATGCAACAAAAAAAGAAAATTTCAGGCCAATATCCCTGATGAACATGCAAAACTCCTAAATAAAACACTGGCAAACTGAATCCAGCAGCACATCACAAAGCTTATCCACCATGATTAACTCAGCTTCATTCTGGGGATGCAAGGCTGGTTCAACATATGCAAATCAATAAATGTAATCCATCACATAAACAGAACCGATGACAAAAACCACATGATTATCTCAGTAGATGCAGAAAGGCCTTCGATAAAATTCAACAGTGCTTCATGCTAAAAACTTACAGTAAACTAGGTATTGATGGAAACTATCTCAAAATAATAAGAACTATTTATGACAAACCCACATCCAATATCATACTGAATGGGCAAATGCTGGAAGCATTCCCTTTGAAAACCAGCACAAGACAAGGATGCCCTCTCTTACCACTGCTATTCAACATAGTATTGGAAGTTCTGGCCAGGGAAACCAGGCAAGAGAAAGAAATAAAGGGTATCAAATAGGAAGACAGGAGTCAAATTGTCTCTGTTTGCCGATGACATGATTGTATATTTAGAAAACCCCATTATCTCAGCCCAATATCTCCTCAAGTTGATAAACAACATCAGCAAAGTCTCAGGATACAAAATCAATGCGCAAAAATCACAAGCATTCCTATACACCAATAATAGACTAACAGAGAGCCAAATCATGAGTGAACTCCCATTCACAATTGCTACAAAGAAAATAAAATATCTAAGAATCCAACTTACAGGGGATGTGAAGGACCTCTTCAAGGATAACTACAAACCACTGCTCAAGGAAATAAGAGAGGACACAAACAAATGGAAAAACATACCATTTCATGAATAGGTGAAAGTAATATATAGATTAAATGCTATCCCCATCAAGCTACCATTGACTTTCTTCACAGAATTAGAAAAAACTACTTTAAATTTCATATGGAACCAAAAAAGAGCCTGTACAGCCAAGAGAATCCTAAGCAAAAAGAACGAAGTGGGAGGCGTTATGCTACCTGACTGCAAACTATACTACAAGGCTACAGTAACCAAAACAGCATGGTACTGGTACCAAAACAGATATATAGACCCATGGAACAGAACAGAGGCCTCAGAAATAACGCCACACATCTACAACCATCTGATCTTCGACAAACCTGACAAAAACAAGCAAAGGGGAAAGGATTCCCTGTTTAATAAATGATGTTGAGAAAGCAGGCTAGCCATATGCAGAAAACTGAAACCGGACCCCTTCCTTACACCTTATACAAAAATTAACTCAAGATAGATTAAAGACTTAAATGTTAGACCTAAAACCATAAAAACCCTAGAAAAAAACCTAGGCAATAGCATTCAGGACTTAGGTATGGGCAGACTTCATGACTAAAACACCAAAAGCAATGGCAACAAAAGCCAAAATTGACAAGTGGGATATAATTATTAAAGAGCTTCTGCACAGCAAAAGAAACTACCATCAGAGTGAACAGAATGGGAGAAAATTTTTGCAATCTATCCATCTGACAAAGGGCTAATATCAAGAATCTACGAGGAACTTAAACAAATTTACAAGAGAAAAACAACTCCATCAAAAAGTGGGTGAAGGATATGAACAGACAGTTCTCAAAAGAAGACATTTATGCGGCCAACAAACATATGAAAAAAAAAAGCTCATCATCACTACTCATCAGAGAAATGCAAATCAAAACCACAATGAGATACCGTCTCACACCAGTTAGAATGGCGATCATTAAAAAGTCAGGAAACAACAGATGCTGGGGAGAGGATGTGGAGAAATAGGAACACTTTTACACTGTTGGTAGGAGTGTAAATTAGTTCAACCATTGTGGAAGACAGTGTGGCCATTCCTTAAGGATCTAGAACCAGAAATACCATTTGACCCAGCGACTCCATTACAGGGTATATAAACCAAAGGATTATAAATCATGCTACTATAAAGACACATGCACACATATGTTTATTCCAGCACTGTTCACAATAGCAAAGACTTGGAACCAACCAAATGCCCATCAGTGATAGACTGGATAAAGAAAATGTGGCACATATACACCATGGAATACTATGCAGCCATAAAAAGTGGTGAGGTCATGTCCTTTGCAGGAACATGGGCAAAGCTAGAAACCATCATTCTCAGCAAACTAACACAGGAACAGAAAACCAAACACTGCATGTTCTCACTCATAAGCAGAAGTTGAACAATGAGAACACATGGACACAGGGAAGGGAACATCACACACCGGAGCCTGTTGGAGTGTGGGGAGCTAGGCGGGGGACAGCATTAGGAGGAATACCTAATGTAGGTGATGGGTTGATAGGTGCAGTAAACCATGGCACGTTTATACCCATGTAACAAACCTGCACGTTCTGCACATGTATCCCAGAACTTAAAGTATTAAAAAAAAAAAAGTTTCTGAGGCAATTTATGTGTGACATGCACTGAAGGACACAATGACCTTCGGGACACAATGGTGCACCGACTGGATGGTTGAGACTGTTGCCATGAAAAAGTTAATGGCCCAGCAGGGAAACACAAACAACTGCAAATATGGTGAGTGCCATGATGGAGAAGTGCAAGGTACAGTGTAGGCAGACAATTTTGGGGCCTACACTTAATTGGAGATGGAAGGTGTGATTGAGAAAGGCTTTCAAGAAACTTCAGCTCACTCGAAGAAACAAAGTGAGCACATCTGAAGCTATAGAGAGCCCTCTAAGTTCAACTACAGTAAATAACTCAAAAGGGGAGGCCATAGGGGATATGTAAGAGCTAGAAGGATCAAGAAAGCAGGCAGGACTTGAGTTTTTCTTGGAAGGAGAGATAAATGGAGATGGAAAGGGTTGAAATTTTCTGAAAACAGGATGATATAAGATGCAGTGTAAACGAGAAGTGTGATGTATTTGTAGAAAAAGTTGGTGACTGGCCTTACTAGTATAGAGGATTCCAAGCTGAGGAGAAGTGATAGATGCAACAGAGATGTACACATAGCTAGAATAAAGATTCCTGAAACCATGCAGAGAACAATGACTTAAAGTGCTCGGAAATAGAGAGCCACTCAAGGTTGTAAGTAAGGGAATGACACAATGAAGTCAAGATTTTAAATAGCAGGAGATAGGTTTGATTGACCGAAGTTGAGGCTGGATTAAAGGAATCTGTCTGAAGCATCCAGATACAAGAGGATAATGATATAAATCATGGAAATGGAAATAGATAAAACTAAGGAAATAGGGGATTTCATGATTAACTGATGCTGTATAAATCAAGAAGCTCATTATGAGACTTGGAGTTCTCTGGCCAGTTATAATGGCGGGCTTAGTACAAGGGTCAAATTTAGAAGGGGTGAGGAAGGCATGCCAAATTTAGTTTTGGACATTTTGAGTTTGCAGCTTACTATTATTTGTGATTTACTTGTTATAACCCCCTGCTGGTTACTCTGTGTTTGACTTTCTAATGACAATTGCCCTGAGGTACACTCTAAGTTGTGGGTTAGGAAAGTGGTCTCTTGTATGTACTGTAAATGACACTGTAAATCCTCACAAAAGAAAACAAAGTTTGTGAAAATTCAGAGAGCCTCTTTTAGCGTATAACTGGGTTGTTCTCATGCTATATGTGAAATAATGCACTCATCATGGGGTTTTTCTCCATCTCAGTGTGCATCTTACATACATTATGAATTTTAGCAAATTTAACTTAAGCAATATTTATTGAGCATATATAAGGTATGTAGATTGAGATTGTTTTTGTTTGCCTAAATGGCAATTCTTAGAATAACAAGGAGACAAGTTTCTTCATTTGGTGATTTAGTTAACCTTTGAATTTTGTCTTTGTAATGATCATTCATTGAAGTGTCTTTGTTCATAGTGGAAACATAAATCTAAACTCAGAAATTATCTGAATTGGTGGAGGTTTGGTGGAAAAATGCATTTCTTTCTTATAAAAATAATGCTCAAATGCAAGATGAGATTCACCTTAAAACCAGATTTTTTAATACTGAGGGAAAAGGAATCTGTTTGAAGGAGTATCCAGAGGTTCTCCTCCTTTGGGACAGATGGAGCATTACAGATAGTTTGCTGGGCCATAAAACATGGTATTCAGGTCACATGATGAACATTGAGTCTTTCTATTATCTTCTCACATATATATCTGCCTTGGCATCCTTTATAGGCTTGTTTTTGTAGGTATTGCTTTATTTTACTGATTTGTATTTTGTTTTCCCATTTATGCCATAGAGGTAGACACCTTTAACTCTATCAGCCTCACATCCCTGCTGCAAGTAACTTCTTGTGATCTTGAAACTGCCTTTGCAAAGATTATGAAAGTGAGAGAAGTCTAACATGGCTGGCTCCATATTGCTTCTAGCCTCACAGTCTGGCTGTCTTTGCTCATTCCTGGATGTAGATCAATCTAACTATGGGAGGAATTGAGTTTATAATTTAACCTTGAAGCAAGGATGAGAATAGTACCTTCTTAAATCTGATCATCTCCAAGTTCAGGGGCTGAAACTCCTTTTGTAAGACTAATGAAAGGCCACAAGATTAGGATTAGGAGAGAGGTCTGAATTTGCTAAAATGTAGGCATAGTTTCTACAATTCCTTCCAGCTCTAGTCATATGGCCAAAAGTCACAAGATTTTTGACTTCTCCAATTGCTCTTATAGATAACATCACTATTGTAGAACCTAAGATTGGTTTTTTGAGATATCTTTCAGACGTTTGCATTCTGGCCACTGACTGACCCCATCCAGACTCGGGACTCATGACTCAACCAGTCCTAAGGCCCCCACTCAGAAGCAAACTCAGCCCACCAGGACTGTTTTCCACACCCCTATGAATGCATCCGCAACCAATTAGTATTACCCATTCCCTAGTCCCCTGCTCACCAAACTATCCTTGAAAAACCCTAACCTCCAAGCCTTCAGGGAGACTGATTTGAGTAATAGTTCCATCTTCTGTGTGGCTAGTCTAGCATCAGTTAAACTCTTTCTTTGCTGCAATACCATGATCTCAGTGAACTGGTTTTGTCTGTGCAGCAGGCAGGAAGAACCCATGGGGCAACTACACTCTGCTTATGCTTGAAGACCATATGGGGTCACTCTAGGACAGCTGGAGGACTCAGACACTCCATACTACCTAGATTTCCTCCCAATTTCCCAGCACATTAAGTCTACACTGGGAAGCATACTTCTTTCATTTCAAATACTTTTCTCTTGATAAATATTTGAGGAAAGTTTCTGGTGAGTAAATTTTTATTTTTTAAACTTTATTACAAACTGTCATACACATTATCATTTCTGTCCATTCAGTCTCCAAAGACCTCTACTAAGTACACAGTGTTGGCCTACAATTTTCTCTTCTTAGGATAAAAATATTTAAAACTTCATGAAAAAAATACACGTGCAAATGTAATCGAGGCTCTTCACTAATTCAAAATGAGTCTTTCCAAATTAATAACAGTTAATGAAGTGTGTTATCTTTTTAAAAAGGATATGATATTTAATGTCCTTTTGTACTAAAAAAAAGTTTTTTAAAATAACAAAATTAGCTGAGTGTGGTGGTGTGTTTGTCTAGTCCTAGCTACTCAGAAGGCTGGGGCAGGAGGAGGATCACTTGATTCCAGGAGTTCAGAGTTACAGTGAACTATGACCATACCAGTGTACTCCAGTCTCAGTGACAGAGTTAGACCATGTATCTAAATAAATAAATAAACCATAGTTAAGCATATAACCTAAAACATTATATCAATAGTAGGCCTGAGGCAAAAATAAATTGTCCGAATTATCAGACGCAGAGAAATAAATAATAATATAATTTAGTTAGGTGATTTTATATTTCCTTTTGAGATAACTATTACATAATTAAGAACTAGAAAAACAGTCATTCAGTGAATACTATACACATTTTTTAAAATACTGTAATTGCTTATAAATTGCCATTGGGTTATGATGAAAAATGGAAAGGGCAAAAGACACTGGGGAGTTAACAGACCAAGGATGAGATAGGGTACCAAAAAATGGAATAGGGAGACATATGCATTGAAAGGAAAAGGAGGCATAGAAAGGATATTAAAAAGAAGTTGGACAAGAGGGAGATGATTGAGCAATTTCATTCATCATACTCTGTTCTTCATTTGGACTGTGGCTTTAGAAAATGTTTACCCTTTATTTTCTATCATTTGAAATAAGCAGTTTAGTCATTTGATATGGTTTAGCTCTGTGTCCCTACCCAAATCTCATCTTGTAGCTGCCATACTTCCCACCTGTTGTGGGAGGGACCTGGTGGGAGATGACTGAATCATGGGGGCTGGTCTTTCCCATGCTGTTCTCATGATAGTGAATGGGTCTCATGAGATCTGATGGTGTTAAAAATGGGAGTTTCTCAGCCGAGCACAGTGGCTCACACCTGTAATCCCAGCACTTTGGGAGGCCAAGGCAGGTGGATCATGAGGTCAGGAGATCGAGACCATCCTGGCTAATATCGTGAAACCCCATCTCTACTAAAAATACAAAAAATTAGCCAGGCATGGTGGCAGGCACCTGTAATCCCAGCTACTCAGGAGGCTGAGGCAGGGGAATCGCTTAAACCCAGGAGGCGGAGGTTGTAGCGAGCCAAGATCGCACCACTGCACCACTGCACTCCAGCCTGGGCGACATAGCAAGACTCCTTCTCAAAAAAAAAAAAAAAAAAAGGGAGTTTCTCTGCACAAGCTCTCTTTTTGCCTGCTGCCATCCATGAAAGACGTGACTTGCTCCTCCTTGCCTTCTGCCATGATTGTGAGGCCTCCCCAGCCATGTGGAACTGTAAGTCCAATTAAACCTCTTTCTTATAAATTGCCCAGACTAGGGTATGTCTTTATCATCAGTGTGAGAACAGACTAATACATCATTGTTCTCAGTTCTCTAGTTCCTTTTTAGCACTTATTCTTTAAATGCTCTGTTCTTAATGACTTAACCATTAGGTATGGGAAAATTGTTATATCAAAAAACAATGAGCAAGATAATATTAATCCTTTGGATTAGATTTTAGATCAGCCCACTGAATATATCAAGTCCAAGACAGGTATATCTAGTAAGCTAATTCTCCATCTCTGCCTTAGTTAATTAAACTATAATAGAGAGCACATTTGCTAACATAATGACTGTGCTGTTGATCATAATGCAGAGCACATGTACACATACATGCCAAAGAAATCTTTCTTCTGGCAAGACTGGTAGCATGTAGGTGACTGATGCCAATTTAGCTATTTCTTTCCATGGTTCAAGATGTATTTTCATACTCCATGCCAAGAACTAGTCTGCATTTTTGGAGTGGCCCCAAGAAATTATTGAGAACAAAGATAAAGAATAAACATTTTTATATTTAGAGCCTCTTGTGTAATTGCAGTCAGATATCAGCTAGGGTTAGAATCATCTGAAGGCTCAACTGGGCTAGATGTTGAGGATGACTCAATGACATTACTGGCAAGTTGGTACTGGCTGTTGGAAGTTCAGCCAGGACTGCCCACTGGGGACCTCAATCAATCTCCCTATGAGCCTCTCCATGGGGCCACTTGGGCATCCTCAAAGCACGGTGGCTGACTTCCACTGGGAAATATCCTGAGAGGGCATGTCCAGAGAGCAAGTTTTTCCAGAATCCCAAGCAGAAGCTACAATACTTTTGTATGACTCAGGCTCAGAAATTCCAGAACATAACTTCCACTGGATTCTATTCATCACTAAGTCTAGCCTAATCCACTAAAGATTTTAAAGTCACTAAGTCTAGCCTAATCCAAAAAAGGAAAATTAGACTTCACCCCTTGATGGAAGGAGTAGAAAAGATTTTGTGGCCATCTTTAAATCAATTCCAGAGATGTAGATTTAAATCACAACTCTACCATTTTCTAGCTAAGAGCAAGTTACAAAATTTGTTAGCCTATTTTTCCATTTTCAAAATGCAGATGACAGTACAATGATAGGAGGTTATTGCAATGGTTAGATTAAACTAAATTAAATAATGCTGTTTCCATCCTTGAAAATCCCCCACTTGTGTATCTGATGCAGTTTGTGTCTATAATTCAAATAAGAATCATGCTTAACTATAAATGTGAGATGGAAGTTGGGAGGGAAGCGTAAGAGAGGGTTATATTATGGCCCTCAAATACTCATGGAAAAATCCAACATCTCTCTGGAAATCCAGCAACCAGTATCCCCTCCCCACTGCACCAAAAGACAAAAGGATTGGCAAAATCTTAGAGTCTCTTGCCCTTTATCTAAGAATAAATTTTGTGCCTATGTACTGTTTTACCACCTCTGAACTGTTTGCTTCTGACTGTCTTAATGAATTCCCATCATAGTTCTATATTAAGCCATGAACAACTGAAACTTTCCCTCCATCTCATTAAACTTTTCAAGAAGAAAAGAAGCTTTCTTTATTAATATCTGGGCAAATCAATATTCATAGCCAGAACCCTTGAATTCACTGGTACGATCCTTACTGCCAAGCTCTCCTTGACAGTCCACCTTAAACTTCTCCTTATTCCTTGAGACATGGCTTTAGGTTATCATTTTGTATTTATTTTATTGCATATTTGAAAAAATATAACTCATATATCAAACCTGTAGTTTCATATTTTATTGCTTAGGCTAAATGAAATTATCAAATCTACTGAAAAAGTATATTGCATAAACTTGCACAGGTGATACATTGATAAGGCAAAATCACAAAGGTGGGTAGGTGAATGACTGGAATTTAGGAAACATTTTCCTGTTTATAAAAGAACTAGACACTAAACCAGTAAACAGACCCACCTTTTTTTCATATATCTGTAAGTCACCCATAGAGTATGCTCTTAACTTAGGACCAAGACACTTTGGGTGTGTAATGGATCTCTACAATCAATCATGTATACAGATTTCTTGCTCCAGCTATTGGCAATGAGGCAGTACCCTTGATGTAGGAATATGGTAGCTGAAAGCCTGCTCTAAAAACTAAACATATGTGAACTCCAAAACACTGCTATATTGTTGTTAACCACATTCAAATAATATGATGCCATCAACAAGGAGCAAAAAGGCTTGGTTTCTAATTCTCATTCTTGCCTTTCTGAATTGTGTAACCTCAGACAAATGACTTAGTCCCTCTGGCTTTCTGTTTTTCTCATCTGTGAAACAGGGACTCTGGCAACAGCACTGCCTTCCTTATAGAAATATTGTTATCAAATAACATATGGTATGTGAAACTTCTTTGCAAATACTCAGAAGAGCTATACACACAGATGTAAATATTGAGCATTGAATTGGCTGTGAAAAACTGTTGTTAATAGCATGTATAGGGTAAAATAGACAGCACTCCATATTCTTAAAAGGGAGCACAGCAGAATAGTGTAATATGTAGACTTTAGAGTCAGCCTAGGAGTTTCAAATCCAAGCCATGCCCCTAACTGCTTGTATGAGTTCTGTACCTCAAGTGTCTCATCTGTAAAATGGGAATACTAAGAATGCCTGCTCCACAGGGACTTTATGAATACTTAATGTATTAACGTATGTAAAGTCCTTGGGACAGTGGCTTATTTTCAGTAAGTTAACTGGTAGTATCAAGCTACTATATTTAAATGCTGCTGGTGAGAATTCTGAGCACTTACTGGGATAATTTTGGTTGAAGCATGCAGACTGGATTCTTTCTTACTGTGTGTTTTCTGTTAAACTATAGGCCTTAAATGAATGAGGGGGGGAAAGGAGATTTTCAAGGATGTATTATGTGTTCTTTGCCTTGTATTCAATATATGTGATTTATCCCACTGAGCATTTTTTCCTTTTTTTAATTAATTTATTTTTTGAGACAGTGTCTGTCTCTGTTGCCCAAGCTGGAGTACAATGACACCATCACAGCTCACTGCAACCTTGGCCTCCCTGTCTCAAGCAATCCTCCCACCCCAGCCTCCCTTTGAGACTACAGGTGCATCCAACCACGCCCAGCTAATTTTTATATTTGTTTTGGTACAGACAGGATTTCACCATGTTGCACAGGCTGGTCTCGAACTCTTGAGCTCAAGCAATCTGCCCCTGTGGGCTTCCCAAAGTGCTGGGATTATAGGCATGAACCACCACACCCAGCCCCAGTGAGCATTTTTTTAGTGTTTAGGTCTGTTTTTACAACATCTGGTGGTTACATTTCCCCCAAATCCAGTGGAATTAGGCAATAGTGATCAAGCTATGGGGTCTGGAATTGGGCTGCCTGGGCTTAAATTTCAATTCTATTACTTCTCAAGTGTTGTGACTACTTTGGACAAATTACTTAAGTTCCCAAAACATCAGTAACCTCAGCTACAAATTGCAGATAATAAGTATTTATCTCATGGGGTTGTTGAGAGATCTATAGGAGAAAAGGGATGAAAGTGTTAAGTAAATGTTAGTTACTGTTATCATTGGATTGATTTACACTAGAATCTACAGAGCTAGCTTTCAAGTTTTTCACATGGTAGAATTAGACAGGGTTCAAGTTTAAAGACTGAAGTATGTATTTAAGTCAAGGCACTATGACCCAGTTTCTGGCTGCTTATCTCATTATACCTCCCATTGGTGAGCTATCTCAACTGGAAAACGTGCCTATGAGCAGGAAGAAACTTGAATGGACACAGCCCACATTCTTCTCTTCCTAGAAGATTCTTTTAACCTCATTACTTCAAGAAGATGCCAGGCACTCTGTGTCTTCCTTGTTTTTACTTGCCAATGGATCATCTTGCTACCTTTTCATGTTCCTACATAGCATGTTGTTTATGTTGCCAACTTCTGTAAAGGCAGATGTTCATGTTTCTAGAGTTCTGCCATAAAGTAAGCAAAATGCATGACAGCTGTAGTGATTGAACCTTGGTGTGTTGAAACTGGGAGTTTAGAATCATTTAAGCTAGATGCCCCAGGCCTAATGCATTCAAGGAGTTACCACTGCAGAAGCTCCTGGTGACTTTATATCATGTGGAGTTTGCCATCTGCTTTCCATTTCAGATTCCATTCAAATCACTTCTATTGAACTAAAACACATGGATGATTTTATTAATAGCCAAAAAACACATCTACCCATTTCAAAATCATTATTTGTTTGTTTGTTTATTTAATGTGTTTTATTTATTTTGGCTTAAAACAACAGAAAGTTATTGTCTCAAAGTTGCGGGAAGCTAGAAGTCCAAACTCAGGCTGTTAGTAGGGCCATACTCCTTCCGGAGTCTCTAAGGGAGAAACTGTTTCTTGCTTCTTCCACCTTCTGGCAGCTGCTGGCATTCCTTGGATTGTGGTTGCATCACTCCAATCTCTGCCTCCACCATCACATCTCTTTCTCTGACTCTTCTGCCTTCCTTTTAAAGGGTACTTGTAATTGCATTTAGAGCTCACTCAGATAATCCAGAATAACCTCCTCATTTTAAGATCCTTAACTTTCTCACATCTGCCAAGTTTCTTTTCCCATATAAGGTAATATTTATAGGTTCTAGGGATGAGGAAGCAGATATCTTTGGGGGCCATTATCCTGCCTACCACATTATTCTGCCTTGCTTAGGGAGGAGTCCAGAACTGGTGGGCTCTGGGCTGGCCTCGTGGTGGTGAGGGGTCACCATGATCATGAGCCAAGTCTGCACCCCACGGAGGAGGGACTGCCTAGGGCCAGCAGGGTCAGAAGGGCCATCCCTCAACCTGGTGCAAGGAGGGAAAATGCCATGATTTTAAGAATAGTAAAGTCATTTCAAAGCCTTAATCTTAGAGAGTCATTGAGATTAAAATGCATTTGTTTTCAGTAGGCCATGTGTTTGGATACATGCCCTCAAAATCAGGAGCGATTGTATCCTGGGCCTAGGGACTTCCCTGCACTGTGGACCGTAGGAATTTAATGGAGTATCCTGACTCTGGTGGAACTTTGTAAAACTAATTTATGGCAAGTATTTCGAGATCTTTGTTTTTCTTTATAAACCATGTATTTTTACCTTGTTTGTGTAACATGTGATATACTCAAATAGAGAAAAAACTTGTAAGGACACAATTCTCTAAGGAGTGATGGTAAGGGATGTGGCTAAATAAATAATAGCCACAATAGGGGCTAGCTACTATAGTGACTCAAATTGTCTTATTTTAATTATCATACAACTCTATACAGTAGTTGTAAACCAAAAACACAATTCTAAGCTCCTAAACTGATTAAATGGATTCCTCTCTCAAGGGCATTCCAAAGTAAACCTGAAAAACTAGTTCAGGCCATGATGTGAAGGAGGGCTTGCCTCATTTTATCCTCCTCTTTGGAATTGAGACACAACTGACCAGCATTAACATTGAAACAGAGATCTTAGGACTGAAAAAACAGACTTTGTAGCAATAAGATACCAAACTCCAACCTGACTCTAGTACGAAATCACATAGCAGATAGCAAGCCCTGAAAGAAAATGAAATTTTTTATCCCAAAACATATTTTTATAACGTATTTTGAAATGGCCTTGCAAAGCTGTCTTTTGTGGGGAAAATCTACATTCTATAGGTAATTCCCTTTCCTTTCTGGGTCTTTTCCTGATCCAGGAGAGATTTAACTAAAAGTCTGGCACCTTCTAGGGCCTGATAAGAGATATTTACAATCTATTCTCTGAAGCCTGTTACCCGGAGGTTTCATCTACATAACAAGGACCTTGGTTTCCATAGTCCCCTTTATCTTAACTACAAACATTTCTTTCTACTGATTTCAACTCTTCAGGCAGAGCTTAACCCTTTCAACCAGTTGCCATCAGGAAATCTTTAAATCTACATTTGACCTGGAATCCTCCACTGTGAGATGTCCTGCCTTTCTGGGCCAAACCAATATATACCTAACACGTATTGATTTATGTCTCTGCCTATAATTTCTGTCCCCCTAAAATGTATAGAAATCAGGCTATAACCCAGCCACCTCAGGCATATGTTCTCAGGACCTCTTGAGACTATGCCTTGGACCTTGGTCGCTCATATTTCCCTCAGAATGAACCTGTGTAAATACATTACAGAGCTTGACTCCTTTTCATTGACAGTATTAAGACCTTAAAATATAAAAATTATAAATCTTCAAAGGGTTATATCAGTCTTTAGTTTCTCTTAACGAAGGAACAGTTGTTGACCAGGGCAGCTAATGAAATAGTTCTGGAATAGCCCAGTCTTTGGTTGCCCACTCTGGGCACCTGAATTAAGATTCCATCAAGGCCGTCCAGTCTACACAATTCAACTTTCTTTTTTTTATCCCAAGAAAAATCTATCCCCATTAATTATAGGATATCAGTCATTCACTTGAAGTCAGGAGGGAAAAAGTACTTGCGAGCTTTTCTCTTGCCAGTGGGCAACATGTAACAGGCTTTACATTATAAATAACTTAACCACATCCATGGGGCCTGATCCGCTTGGAAAAAAAAATGTAACAGGACAGCACTAGACAGAGCTGTGATATCCTTAAATTGATAAAAAGTTCTGCAACAGTGTCCTTAGGGTTAGCCTCCCCTAAAACCTCAAATGGAATTTGGAAGTTTCAGAACCAAATCCAGACTCTGGAGTCTAGCACATCAGGTCTTTCACAATCTTAGTTTTTTACATTCTTCCTTCCTTTGATATTCTCCACCACTGTATCTATTTCACTTCCTCTCCCACCATTTTCCAAAATATTTAAATTGAGTTTTAAGCAATTTTATGAACACAAATTAACACCTGAATATGCACTCTGCATATTTATTAAAAGAAACACACATACCTAGAAAGTGGATGAAAACAATAAAATGACTTGCTGCTTATGACTGAATCTATAGTCTATAACAGTAGCTATATATTTGTTAAATAATATATTTGAAAGGATAAAATCATCTTCATAAAAATAGAAAATGAACACATCAAAGATTTTGTTTAAACTATTAAATATAAATAATAAGGGAATTGGTGATAAGTCACAACCTATTCAGAGGGGAATCCAAAGAGCAGACACATTTATGGGCAATTAAAAATGCTGAGACAAATTTGTTAACAGACGCAGAACTGATCAATATCCACAGGGTATGAGTCAGTTGTAACTCTGTAGGGGAAAGTTCATTTGCATTTTTGTGGACAAGGATAATTTGCATTACTACAGTTTTGTATAACTTACAGAGTTGTAAAATGGCTTAAAGACGCTGAAATTCACAGATTATCTGGAAAGGGGCGTTAGATAAAACATCCAGCAACTTTTCTTTTTAGTTTTTATTTTTTCCCTTTCAAGGTTTTTCACGACTGTTTCTGACATATTATATACAAGGTTGTATATATAAAATGATAGCCACAATAAGTACTGGCCATCTTGATGTGCTTTTTACTTCCATTATTTATCATATAACTCTATGAAATAGGTGGTAATCAAGGCCTTAAAATACCTAAAATTAGAAGGCTTCAAAGAATGGTATGTTAGCCTTTAATTTCTCTTTATTAAGGAACACTTGGTGACCAGGGCACCTAAGGAAACAGATCTGGCGTGGTCCACTATTTCCTAAGGGTGTCCTACGTGGCTCTAACCTTGGGCAGCCTGGCTGGCAGGTATGTAATGTTGGCTCCTTTTTTTTCAGCTGATCGCTGAAAGGTCTTGCTGTTTGATCATCAACTCCAGAAATGGCCACACAATGCCATGGCCCTCTCTGTCAAAGCTGAGTGCTCTGTCTTGGATGAGAGTGCCTCTGTGTACAATGACAAAAGGAGGGGACTTTAGGCCCATTCTCACAGGCAGAATCTCATTTGCTTCAAAGGCTGAAAATGGATGCCTTATAGTGCTGAAACTTGTTCTCCAAGATGTTTCCTATTAAAAGCTGCCAATCCCACTCTGTCTGTCAATATCACAGTTTGATAATTTCATGGTAATAGAGAATATATTTTACATGTGCACTCACTCATTCATTGGACAAATATTTATGTGCTAGACACAAATATTTCCAAAGGAAACCAGCAGTGAACAAACCAGGCAAAAAATCTTTGCCCTCCTGGAATTTAAACAAACTGTTTTTAAAAAGAAGTGGAATATTTAATATGTTAAGTGATGTGAAGTACTATGGAATCAAGAAAGCAGAAGAGGGGGTTGGGAAGTTAAGGAAAATATAGCATGACTTGAGGCAGCATGGACATTTTTAAATTGCTCAGTCAAGGAATGTCTCAAAGACCCACAGGCAAGTGAGTGAGCCATGTGGATATCCAGGAAGAGGATGTGAATTTTCCAAGGGCAAAGACCCTGAGGTGGGAGCATGCCTGTCGTGTTCAAGGAAGAGCAAGGAGACCAATGTGAATCATGAGAGAAGGCACACTTTTCCTCGCCATAAATATTGAAGAAATGGCTCATTATATGGGTTTGACACACCTCAGCACACCTTTTTGGAACACAACAGGGTACAAAGACTGACAGAATGTAAATGAATGAACCAATGAATGAAGGCCAATGTGCATCTTCCATTACAGTTCATAAAATATTGATACCACAAGTTTATTGAGTGTATTTTTTTCTCTCTAAAATCCAAAAGGAGCTAATTTTTAAAAATAAGAAAACCCTTAATTTTACTGTCTTTGGAATAACTTGTTCCTTCTAATTTTTTGGCAGCTTATTGTAGAGAAAATTTAACCTATTTGCTATTTCTTTATATGCAAATATTAAAATTAATGTAATGAAAGTTTTAGTTGTTGGAGAATGTGTATTAGCTCTCCAAATTAGCCATTTAAAAGCCTGACAAAGGTGCTTTGCCAAGAATAAGAATCTTTAGGCCAGGCACGGTGGCTCATGCCTGTAATCCCAGCACTTTGGGAGGCTTAGGCAGGCGGATCACAAGGTCAAGAGATCAAGACCATCCTAGTTAACATGGTGAAACCCCGTCTCTACTAAAAATACAACAACAACAAAAAAATTAGCTAGGCGTGGTGGCGGGGGCCTGTAATCCCAGCTACTCGGGAGGGTGAGGCAGGAGAATGGTACGAACCCGGGAGGCAGAGCTTGCAGTGAGCAGAGCGCCGCTGCACTCCAGCCTGGGCGAGAGTGTGAGACTCTGTCTCAAAAAAAAAAAAAAAAGAATATTCAGCAAATGTTTTTAGATAGACATGAAAAGGTAGTGTTATTCTGTTTCTATGACTTATTTTAAGAACACAAGAAGAGTATGTATATATATGTGTGTATATATGTGTATATACATATATATGTGTATGTATATATGTGTGTATATATGTACATATATACACACATATATACATACACATATATAGATAAATTTATAAACATATACACACATATATAGATAAATTTGTTTCATCATATAAAACTTGCTTATTTTTACTTTCCCCCTTCTTTATATATGTGTGTATATATGTGTGTATATATGTGTGTATATACACATAAATTTGATGAAACAAATTTATATATGTGTGTGTATATGTTTGTATGTGTATGTGACATTGAACTATCTCATCATCATCACCATCTAACTTATCTATTCAGAAATACTGAGTGACTTTCATTGTTAAATGTGTTTTCGATCATTAGAAATAAGTGGAAATACTAGCTCATGTGGTTTTATGTGACTGGTTTATAGGCTTCACTAGGTCAACACATCACATCTCCCAAAATTGCATAATACTTTTCCTTTGTATCTACATCCTTTCTCTAACTCATTCAAATATGGCAGGTTTTGCAAAATTCCAAAATATATCTTTAAATATTAGCCCGTAGAAATTTGTTTCATAAAATAAATCTTGCTATTTTCTCTTTTTCTCTCATAAATATGCTGATCCCAGTTTCTAGGATTTGTTCCCATTTTGTCCTGTCCCCAGAACTTTTCTACTAAGACAAGACTTAGATTAGACAGGGGCCAGAATAGAAGAAACGGAATCCAGACCTGAATATCCTTGTGATTTCTCAAGTTGTTTCTGTATCGCTTGTCAGCAATTTGGAAAAACAGCTTAAGGGTTGTGAAATCTGGAACCCTGGGTTCAAATGCTGGCTGTAACATTTGCCAGCTCTGTGGCCTTTGGCAAATTAATTCACCTCTCTGAACCTTGGTTCTCCTGTTGTAAAATGGAGGTAGTATTTTAGTACTTAATTTCAAAAGCTCCTATAAAAATTAAAATAAAGATACAAGTTCTTGCTGTTAGAATCATTATCTCATTTAATTCTTCTCGTATCCTTATAAGACCATTTTTGTCCCAATTTTACATATGAGACAACCCAATATTTAGCATTGTCACAGAGCTAGTAAGCATTTATTTGTGTGTTCATTCAGCAAATACATATGGATGGGAAGCTAGGTGCCTTTGTGGAGCTTTCCATTATGCTGGAGAGTGGCGACAAATATACAAATATACAAATGAGAATTGTATATGCAATTGTATTGTATATGTATATTTGCATGAATTGTATATGTGTGTATATATATATTTGTGAGAATTGTAACATATATTTGCAAATATACAAACAAAAATTGTAGCAGTAATAAGTGCAATGAGAAGAAAGAACAGGGTAATAAAGACAAAGCAATGGAAAAAGAAAGGAGAATGAAGGGAATTCAAAAAGACCCCTGGTGAAGCGACATCCGAGCTGAGACCAGAATGACGGGGAAGATCTGCAGAGCAGCAGAACAAGCAGACAAGAGCAAATACAAGACAAGTGCCTGGGCTGGAAGTTCAGGGATGCCTGCCGGGAAGATGATGGGCTGAATACCTTACAAGGGAGCCTGCCAACTCTGAGCAAATCTCACATAGTCTCAAGCTTAATAATAGTGTGGATGATTCTGTGGCACTCAGCAGTCTTTCAGGATTACAATGTCCCTAGTCATCAACTCATTCGTATAGATTTGATAAAATGTGCTTCATGTGTGTCTTTCTGTGATTCCGAGGTAATGGGAGGGCAAGGGACACAGAAGATGACTATGCCTATCTTGTTTCTTGCCATGTGTTAACTTCAAAGGAAGCTCCCTCTCCATTAAGCTTCAATGAGGAGGAAAAAAAGAAATGATATTTTAATGAACAAAGCAATCCAAGCCATTACTTGGTTGCTGGGGCACTGCATGGTGTAATTTGCTCAGCATTTTTGAACTCAGACCAACTAGACTTACAACAGAGCAGAAGCAGTGCTACACAGAACAGTGTCATTAAACCAGAGGTACCTTGATCCCTGCTACTTCCTGCTGCCACATTTTGCACCCTCTTGTGGCTCTGATTATGCCATTCTAAAATACCAGATATTTTGAAAACTAGTTGGAATTTGAGGGGAGATTTTGCTCAGACTTGTGACTAAGGCTCAAACCAGTTTGTTTGTGATCCTCCCTGGTTAATCTCTTTTACACATTGTGGTGTGACACGTGGACAATATTTTCAAATGGGAGAAGAATCATTCATGTGTGGGTATAGAAAGGAAGGAGGATCCGAAGCCCCAAGAAGACGTTGGATGGAGCAATAATATAAAATCATAGTGATTCAACATGATTACAATGCTTAACAGGCAGCATAGGCCTTTGCAACATTCAAATCAATTTCTAAGTGAAAAGATATACACTAAGTACGACCAGGAGGTGTCTCAGAATTTCAGCCTGTAAGAATGAGAAGGTAAGAGTGTAAATTATAGGCCACTTATATTGGGCATATTCGTTTCCTAGGGCTGCCATAACAAAGTCCTCAAAACTGTGTGGCTTAAAACAACAGAAATTTATTGTCTCACAGTTCTGGAGGTTAGACGTCCAAAATCAAGGTGCCAGCAGGGCCATGCTCTCTCTCATGGTTTTAGGAGAGAAATCTGCCTTGACGTCTAGCTTCTGGTGTTTTGTGGCAATCTTTGGTGATCCTCAGCTTGTAGATGCATCACTGCAATCACATGGCCTGCCTTCTCCCTGTGTGTCTTCACAGCTTCTTCCCTGTGTGCATGTCTGTCTGTGGTCTAAATTGTCCCTTTTTGTGAGGATGCCAGTCATATTAGCTTAGGGCTGTATTAGGCCATTCTTACATTGCTATAACGAAATACCGGAGACTGCATGTATTAGTTTGTTTTCATGCTGCTGATAAAGACATACCCAAGACTGGGCAATTTACAAAAGAAAGAGGTTTAATTGGACTTACAGTTCCACGTGGCGGGGGAAGCCTCACAATCGTGACAGAAGGCAAGGAGGAGCAAGTCCCATCTTACATAGATGGCAGCAGGCAAAGAGAGAATGAGGACGATGCAAAAGCAGAAACCCCTGATGAAGCCGTCAGATCTCGTGAGGTTTATTCACTACCATGAGAACAGTATGGGGGAACCGCATGCATGATTCAATCATCTCCCACTGGGTCCCTCCCACAACACATGGGAATTATGGGAGTACAATTCAAGATGAGATTTGAGTGGGAACACAGCCAAACCATATCACTGCATAATGTATAAGAAAAGAGGTTTAATTGGCTCATGGTTCTGCAGGCTGTACAGGAAGCATAACACCAGCATCTGCTTCTGGAGAGGTCTTAGGAGGTTTTTACTCATGGTTGAATGCAAAGAGGGAGCAGGCTTCCCACATGGTGAGAAAAGGAACAAGAGAGGGCAGTGGGGGAGGTACCCCACTTTGCAATAACCAGACCTAGTGAGAACTCACTCACCATAATGACAGCACCAAGCCATAAGGGATCCTCCCTCAGGGCCCAGATACCTTCCACTGCGCCCCACCGCCAACACTGGGGATTACATTTCAACATGAAATTTAGAGGGGACACATAACCAAACTATATCAAGGGCCCATTTAATGAATTTCACTTTAATTTGATTACCTCTGAAAAGACTCTATTTTCAAATGAGGTCACATTCTGTGGTACAAATGGGAGTTAGAACTCCAACGTATTTTTTATGGGGGACATAATTCCACCCAGAGGTTGTACTGCAAGATGTTGGCATTTTCAACTTTTTTTTCTTTACTTTATAAAACTTTCTTGCCTAAAACAGTTTGCTAATTTGTCAGTTTAAGGTGCATTATTCTTTTTTTAACTTTGATTTTAAGTTCAAGGGTACACGTGCAAGTTTGTTACATAGGTAAATGTGTGTTGTGGGGTTTGTTGTACAGATTATTTCATCACCCAGGTATTAAGCCTAGTACTCATTAGTTACTTTTCCTGATTCCTTCTCTCCTGCCACCCTCCATCCTTCCACAGGCCCCAGCGTCTGTTGTTCCCCTCTATGTGTCCATGTGTTCTCACCATTTAGCTCCAACTTATAAGTAAGAACATATGGTATTTGGTTTTTCTGTTCCTGTGATAGTTTGCTAAGCATAACAGCCTCCATCTCCATCCATATTCCTGCAAAGGATGTGATCTCATTCTTTTTTATGGCTGCATAGTATTCTATGGTGTATATGTACCAAGTTTTCTTTATCCAGTCTACCATTGATAGGCACTAAGGTTGATTCCATGTCTTTGCTATTGTGAATAGTGCAACAATGAATATATGTGTTCATGTGTCTTGATGATTGAATGATTTATATTAACTTTGGGTAATGGGATTGCTGGATCAAATAGTAATTCTATTTTTAGATCTTTCAGGAATTGCAACACTGTTTTCCACAATGGTTGAACTAATTTACGCTCCCACCAACAGTGTATAAGTGTTTCTTTTTCTCTGCAACCTCACCAGCATCTGTTATTTTTTTACTTTTTAATAACAGCCATCCTGACTGGTGTGAGGTGGTATCTCATTATGATTTTCATTTACATTTCTCTAACCATCAGTGATGCTGAGCTTTTTTTCATATGCTCGTTGGCTACATGCATGTCTTCTTTTGAAAAGTGTCTGTTCGTGTCCTTTGCCCACTATTTAATGGGGTTGTTTTATTCTTATAAATTTAAATTCCTTAGAGATGCTGGATATTAGACCTTTGTCAGACGCATAGTTTGCAAAAACTTTCTCCCATTCTGTAGGTTGTCTGTTTACTCTGTTTATAGTTTCTTTTGCTGTGCAAAAGCTCTTTAGTTTAATTAGATTCCATTTGTCAACTTTCGCTTTTGTTGCAATTGCTTTTGGCGTCTTCATCTTGAAATATCTGCCCTTTCCTATGTCCAGAATGGTATTGTCTAGATTGTCTTCCGGGGTTTTTATAGTTTGAGGTTTTACATTTAATTCTTTAATCCATCATGAGTTAAATTTTGTATATGATGTAAAAAGGAGATCCAGTTTCAATCTTTTGCATATGGCTACCTAGTTATCCTAGTACCATTTTTTGAATAGGGATTTCTTTCCCCATTGCTTGTTTTTGTCAGTTTTGTCAAATATCAGATAATTGTAGGTGTGTGGCCTTATTTCTGGGATCTATATCCTGTTCTGTTGGTCTATGTGTCTGTTTTTGTACCAGTACCATGCTCTTTTGGTTACTGTAGCTCTGTAATATACAGTCGGATAGCGTGATGCCTCCAGCTTTGTTCTGTTTACTTACGATTGCCTTGGCTATCCAGGCTCTTTTTTTGTTCCATATGAATTTCAAAACCATTTTTTCTGTTCTATGAAGAATGTCACTAGTAGTTTAATAGGAATAGCATTGCATCTATAAATTGCCTTGGGCAGTGTGGCCATTTTATTGATATTGATTCTTCCTATACATTTACATGGAATGTTTCTTCATTTGTTGTTCTGTTGTTTTTCCATTTTGTTTGTCATCCCTGATTTCTTTGAGCAGTGTTTTGTAGTTCTCCTTGTAGAGATCTTTCATCTCCCTGGTTAGCTGTTTTCCTAGGTATTTTATACTTTTTGTGGCAATTGTGAATAGCACTGCATTCCTGATTTAGCTCTCACCTTGACTGTTTTTGCTATCTATGAATGTTAGTAATTTTTGCACATTAATTTTGTATCCTGAGATTTTGCTGAAGTTGTTTATCAGCTTAAAAAGCTTTTGGGCTGAGATTAAGGGGTTTTTTATGTAAAGGATTGTGTCATCTGCAAACAGGGATAGTCTGACTTCCTGTCTTCCTATTTGAACGCCCTTTCTTTCTTTCTCTTGCTCGATTGCTCTGGCCAGGACTTCCAGTACTATTTTGAATAGGAGTGGTGAGAGAGGGCAGCCTTGTCTTGTGCCAGTCTTCAAGGGAAATGTTTCAGGTTTTTGCCCATTCATTATGATGTTGGCTATGGATTTGTCATATAGATGGCTCTTATTATTTTGAGCTATGTTTTTTTCAATACCTAGTTTATTGAGAATTTTTAACATGAGGGTTTGTAGAATTTTATTGAAAGCCTTTTCTGCATCTATTGAGATAATCATGTAGTTTTTGTCTTTAATACTGTTTAGATGATGAATCACATTTATCAATATACGAATGTTGAACCAACCTTGCATCACGGTAGATAAGCTTTTTGATGTTCTGCTGGATTTGGTTTGCCAGTATTTTGTTTAGGATTTTTGCATCAGTGTTCATCAAGGATATTGGCCTGAAGTTATCTTTTATTGTGTCTCTGCCAGGTTTTGGTATCAGGAGGATGCTGGCCTCATAGAATGAATTAGGAAGGAGTCTCTCCTCCTCAATTTTTTGGAATAGTTTCCTCAGAAATGATACGAGTTCGTATTAGTACATCTGGTAGAATTTGACTGTAAACCCTTCTGCTCCTGGGCTTTTGTTGTTGTTGGTAGGCAATTTATCACTAATTCAGTTTTAGAGATCATCATTGGTTTTTTCAGAAATTCAATTTCTTCCTGGCTCAATATTGGGAGGGTATATGTGTCCAGGAATTCATCCATTTCTTCTAGATTTTCTAGTTTATGTGCACAAAGGTGTTCATAATATTCTCTGATGGTGATTTGTATTTCTGTGGGGGTCAGTGGTAATATCCCCTTTGGCATTTCTAATTGTGTTTATATGGTTCTTCTCTCTCCTTCTTTAGTCTAACTTGTGGTCTATTTTATTAATTTTTTTCAAAGAACCAGCTCCTGGATTTGTTGATCTTTTGAATGGTTCTTCATGTCTCAGTCTTCTTCAGTTCAGCCCTGATTTTGGTTCTTTCTTGTCTTCTGCTAGCTTTGGGATTGGCTTGCTTTTGGTTCTCTAGCTTTTTAGCTGTGATGTTAGGATGTTAAATTGAGATCTATCTAACTTTTTGATGTGGCCTTTTAGTGCTATAAATTTCCCTCTTAACACTGCCTTAACCATGTCCCAGAGATTCTAGTATGTTGTATCTTTGTTCTCATTAGTTTCGAAGAACTTCCTGATTTCTGCCTTAATTTCATTATTTACCCAAAAGTCATTCAGGAGCAGATTATTCAATTTCATGCAATTGTATGGTTTTGAGCTAATTTCTTAGTCTTGGTTTCTAATTTGATTGTGCTGTGGTCTGAGAGAGTGTTATGATTTCAGTTCTTTTGCACTGTCTGAGGAGTATTTTATGTCCAATTATTTGATCAATTTTAGAGTATGTGCCATGTAACAATGAGAAGAATGTATATTCTGGTGTTTTGGGTGGAGAATTTTGTAGATAACTATCAGGTCCACTTGGTCCAGGGCTCAGTTTAGGTCCTGAATATCTTCGTTAATTTTCTGCCTCAATGATCTGTCTAATACTGTCAGTAGGATGTTGAAGTTTCCCACTATTATTGTGTGGGAGTCCAAGTCTCTTCAAAGTTCTCTAAGAATTTACTTCATGAATCTGGGTGCTCCTGTGTTGGGTGCATATATATTTAGGATAGTTAGGTCTTCTTGTTAAATTGAACCCTTTGCCATTATGTAATGCCCTTCTTTTATATTGTTATTTTTGTTGGTTTAAAGTCTGTCTTGTCTGAAATTGTAATTGTAACCCCTGCTTGTTTCTGTTTTCCATTTGATTGATAGATTTTTTTCCATCCCTTTATTTTGAGCCTATGTGTGTCACTGCATGTGATCTGGATCTCTTGAGGACAGTATCCCAAAGACTCTTGGTTCTTTCTCCAGCTTGCCACTCTGTGTCTTTTAATTGGGGCATATGGCCCATTTACATTCAAGGTTATTATTGATATGTGTGGATTTGATCCTGTCATCATGATGTTAGCTGGTTATTATGCAGACTTGTTTGTGTGGTTGCCTTATAGTGTCACTGGTCTATGTACTTCAGTGTGTTATTGGTGTGGCTGGTAATGATCTTTCCTTTCCATATTTATGGCTTCCTTCAGGAATTCTTTTAAGGCAGCGGTTATCTGGTGATAATAAATTCCCTCAGCATTTGCTTGTCTCAAAAGGATCTTATTTCTCCTTCACCTACGAAGCTTAGTTTGGCCAGATATAAAATTCTTTATTGGAATGTTTTTTAACATGTTGAATATCAACCTCTGATTTCTTCCGGCTTGTAGGGTTTCTGCTGAGAGGTCGGCTGTTATTCTGATGGGCTTCTCTTTGTAGGCAACCTGACCTTTCTCTCTAGCTTCCTTTAGCAGTTTTTCTTTCATTTTAACCTTAGAGAATCTGATGATTAAGTGTCTTGGGAATCATCTTCTTGTGAAGTTCTTACTAGGGTTCTTTGCAGTTCCTGAATTTGAATGTTGGCCTCTCTAGCTAGGTTGGGGAAGTTCTCATGGATGATATCATGAAATATGTTTCCCAAGTTTTTTGCACTCTCCCCATCTCTTTCCGGGACACCAGCGAGTTGTAGATTTGGTGTCTTTACATGATGCCATATTTCTCAGAGATTTTATTCATTCCTTTTTATTTTTCTCTATTCTTGTCTGTGTCTTATTTCAGAAAGCCAGTCTTCAAGCTCTAAGGTTCTATCCTCCCATTGGCCTATTCTGCTATTAATACTTGTGATTGCATTATGAAATTCTTGTAGTGTGTTTTTCAGCTCTATCAAGTTGGTTATGTTCTTTTCTATACTGGCTATTTTGTCTGTCAGCTCCTGCATTATTTTAATTTATTCTTAGCTTTTTTGGATTGGGTTTCAATGTATTCCGGCATCTCAATGATTTTTGTTCCTATCCATGTGCTGAATTCTATTTTTGTCATTTCAGCCATCTAAGCCTGATCCAGAACCCTTGCTGGAGAGTTGGTCATTTGGAGGAAGAAAACACTCTGACTTTTTGAGTTGTCAGAGTTCTGGTGCTGGTCCTTTCTCATCTTTGTGAGCTGATGTTCCTTCAATCTTTGAAGTTGCTAATCTTTGGGGTTTTTTTTTTTTCTTTTAACTTATTTGATGACCTCGAGGGTTTCATCATGGTATAAGATGGATTCAGCCAACTGGCTTCATTTCTGGAAGGTTTTAGGGGGCCAGTTCTCAACTCCCAATTCCTGTACTGCATGCTCTAACCCTGGGGAACTTGTACTGGGCCCTGACTTTGTTCTCTGGCTCCTCAAGGTTAGGAATTCACTGACTTAGAGTGGCTGAGGGACTCCCTGACCACTGGTCATTACACTCTGATGGGTAGTATCAGCCAAAGCATTTCCTAGTTCAGTGACAGTGGTATCCATCCTCGTTTGCACCAGCAAACCAGACTTGGGCCCCAGAACGTGCCAGCAGCAGCAGCAATGGCAGCATGGTGCAGTGGGGTGCATGCTTGTCAGCTGCAGCAGGGTGCTAGTGGGTGCTGGGGTGCCTGCCTCCATGCTGGCATTCACCACAATGGCAGAGGCAACGCAGCTCAGGAGTGGGGCAGGGGGGCGGGGTTCCCCTGCTGGTGACTGCACACAGTCATGCTGGTGGCGGTGTTGGCACAGGGGCAGGGTGCTGGCAGGCGCAGGTCTGTGTGCATTCTCTGTGTGCCACAGGCAGAGGCGGTTGCTCAGAGTGGGTGGGGGAGGGTCCACTGTTCTCTGTGCCTAGTTTCATTCCTACAATAGTGTTGGCACAAGGGTGGGGCACTGGCAAGGGCCTGGCTGGCAGGCTCTTTGCCCACCAAGGCTCCGACTGCAATGGTGGTCAGTGGAGGCAGGACAAGATGTACACAAACACACATGTTAGTGGGGCAAGGAAGGCAGAAGCTACCCATCCACACACATGTTGGCAAAGTGATGTGGGGAGTTGCTGTGGGCCTGGGGGAAGCTGCAGTGTGGGGTGGGAATGGATGAACTGGTGCATGGGTTGGTGCATGGGCTGCCCCACTGGAGCTCTTCACCAGTCAGGCATGGCTTGCCAGGGCAAGAGCTGTGATGTGAGCCCCTGGGGCATCCGAGGCTGCCCTGCAAGCAGGCGTGGCCAGACTTGGGCCCCAGAACGGGCCAGCAGACCAAGGGGTGCTTGAGTCACACTAGCCCCATCTGATAGGCAAGACTACCCTGCAGAGTTCACGCCCCACAGCTCCCATAGGGCTAGTCTCCTATGGGAGCAAGTCGAGCCAAGGGGAGTTGGCAATCCCTGAGCATGCTCCACTATAGATGCTCTGGGCTCTACATCAACTGGCTTGTTGCCCCTACCACTTTTCTAAGCAGCTCTCCCTGACAACTTGAGTGTCCATAGTGGTCAAGGGGTCTCCGTCTGCTGGGGTCCCAGAGAGGCCTTGATGAGGGCAAGTTGCTCCTTGCCAGCTCAACTCACCCATTCCTCTGGAGTCATTGGGGATCAGGCATGAGTACTGGTGCATGGTAGCCTCTAGCTCCATGTAGGGTTCCCAGCTTCCTCCCCATTCAGCCCACTTCAGTGTCTTCCCTCTGTCCACTGGTGGTGCCTTCCCTCTGAAGATCTGTTGGAAGTACGCCAGCTGTCTTGGTCCCTTGGTGGCAGATCTTCCACCTGGCTGAGTCCAGTTGGTCATCTTGCCCTAAGGTATTTTTAACTTTTTAACTTGGGTTGCCCAATCAGAAAGGAAAACAGATTGGGATTGTCAGATTCAGCAAATAGAAATATAGGATGCCCAGGTACACCTGAACTTCAGATAAACAATGAATAATTTTAGTATATGTCCCAAATATGGCATAGACATATTTACATTTAGAAAAATATTTCTTGTTTATCTGAAGTTCAAATTTAACTGGGTGTCCTATATTTTATCTGGAAACTATAAAACATGTCCTCCTGATTCTCCCTTTATCTGGTAGCTCCAAGGCACCATGCCACCCCAGTAAGATACCAGAAGTTATAGCCACACTGCAAAGAATCCTGCACTAGGAGTTCTGATCCTCAGATCTAGCACCCAATGTATGATAGGTGTTTAATTTGACCAAAACACTTACCATCCCTGGGACTTTGCCTCTTCATCTGTAAAAATAGAGATAAGAATTTCTTTCCTATCTTAGTAATTATTGTTGTGAAGTCCAAACAAGATAAATAAAATGAAATTGCTTCCCATAATAGAAAGTTGTTATTTGCATATATGTGAATTTAGGAACCTGATGCTCTGCCTTCTTCCTTGCTCTGAAAGCCAGTCCCACAGATGAGCAGATTGCCTGTGAGCATCTGCATCCCTTACCGTTCCTAAATTCACAGTCTCCTAGAACCACTGCTGTGGATTCAGCCCTTCACAGTAAAGACTAAACAACTAGAATGAGAAATGTTGGTCACCAAAGTGATCCCCTAAGTTGATGACCAGGACATTTACTTTCAGACCTCTGCCTAAAACATAATAATGTTTTTTCATCAACACTTTAATACATCTGTTTCTCTGGAGATAGAATTCGTGTTTGTGTACCAGTTGTAGAGAAATCACTTTTTAAATTCAGAGAAAAGTCTCAACACACACATACATACACACACAAAAAAAATGGGGAAAAAAGAGAGGCTCTGAAATGCTGAGATCTGCGATCACAGCCTTTATTAACAATATGCAACCAGTTCCAGAAAAAAAATTCAAATAAGAACTGGAATAATTATCCATACTTGCTAAGTAAACACTCGATGTGGTTGCTATCAAAATGAAAATTTGTCATGTCTAGTTTGACTCTGAGCACCCATAATTAAGTAGGCTTGGCAGCTGTTTTTAATTCACGCACCTAAGGAGGAAAATTATATGCTTTATCCAGTAAGGGGATTGTGATTTTTATTTTAAATTCTGTCTCTAAGGAATTTCTTACCAGAATGTGAAAGAGTTTTCTTTACTTGTTTAAAGCAAACTGCTCTCGTCAGACTTTATAGGAAGTACCACAATGCAATAGGGAATTTTATTATTTCTGTAGTTTACTTAGCATTTCAAGACATTTACCATTTTAATTATTTTCCTCGAATGTACTGTTGTGTGTATCAATGTAGTGTCACTGCTTCCACTGGACATTTAAGTGGGTTACTGTCAAGTGTTAAATAACTATTTTTTTTGTTTTTACAAAACACCTATTTTACAACTATCTTCTGCTTCCTGCATGACCATTGTATACTATTAGCCATGTGTGCGGTCTATACCTCTACTTGCATATCATGCAAAGAATAAATTCTGTGAAATTAATTTTCCAGGAAAATAGCATTCAAATATATGTTGTCTAGAAGAAGTAACACTTCTTGTTTTAACTGTGACTTTTAATTCTAATTAAGATTTTCCTTCTTAACCTGCTTGTGTTTAATTTAGAACACGGCCTCAAGACCTTAATATTTTATAATAGTGACTTTACAATAACCAGTTACTGCTTTTTTCCTAAGGTACACAGCACTGGAGAGAAGCAGAGCTAAGGAGGTGAAGTGTCTGTCTGTCTTGCTGAAAGCAGCTGGGAGTGGGAAAAAATAGTCTTGTCCACTTTTGGCTATCTCAAGATGAACATGGAGCTCTCCAGCAGAGGAAATGTCTAGGAGGATAAGGTGACATCTATCAAGTGAACCTACTATGCGAACACATCTGCTGATAGGCCTGACCCATTTCTATCATCTGAGAATCTCAAGTAGCTTGTCCACCAGCCACAGGTTGTTAAACATTGATGGTGGATACTGTAGATGACCTTGCACTGTCCTTCAGAGAAACATGAATCTGAATATTCCCCAATTTGGGAATATCTGGAGATTTTTCAGGCTTAGAGAGGTTTTTTTTTTTTTAATTTTTTTTTTTTTTTTTTTTTTTTTTTTTTTTTTTTTTTTGGTTTGCAGTTCTTTTTAAAGTTGACCATGCATTAGGGCCATAACAAAGCTAAGCTTTAGAACTAAACAGAGACTGATTATATCTAGAGAATTACAACCCATTCTTAGAAGTAAATTCTTTTTTGTTGTTGTTGTTGTTGTTGTTGTTGTTGTTGTTGTTGTTTTTGAGACGGAGTCTCGCTCTTTCGCCCAGGCTGGAGTGCAGTGGCGCCATCTCGGCTCACTGCAAGCTCCGCCTCCCGGGTTCACGCCATTCTCCTGCCTCAGCCTCCCGAGTAGCTGGGACTACAGGCGCCCGCCACCACGCCCGGCTAATTTTTTGTATTTTTAGTAGAGATGGGGTTACACCGTGTTAGCCAGGATGGTCTCTATCTCCTGACCTCGTGATCCGCCCGCCTCGGCCTCCCGAAGTGCTGGGATTACAGGCGTGAGCCACCTCGCCCGGCCCTTAGAAGTAAATTCTTACTTGCCACTTTCACTTTGCCATACTCCCTTTTATTAGCCTATCACCTAGTTTAAAAAAAAAGACACATAAGCACACACACATAAACTTTACATTAGTTAGCTCAAGTTTCTTATGCCCACTTTACAGCTAAGGTACATGTATCTCAAAGAGATGGGGTGACTTCCTCAGGGCTCCACAATGAGTAGTACCCAAACTGGGCCTCCCACCCACCTATCCTGATATCTACCGCAGTTTCTGCTTCACATCAATGTTGCCTCCTTCTTCTTTCTACTATGGATTTGTAGATTATTGAAAAAAAACTATCTTTGGAGAATAAAAAATCTTTATAAAATCTAAATGCCAACTTACCAGTTTAAAATTCAAATGGAAGTCTTCCCTAAACTATCATGTAACAAGTGTTCATTCATTGAAAACTATTTATTGGAGCCTACTATGTGCCACGCATTTTGATAGGAGCTAAGATAAATTGATGGTCAATTATGAAATAAGACATACTTTCCCTCACATTCGTGAAACCTAAAGTCTGTGAAAGGAGACAATTAAGCAAGCACTGGCAAAATTGCATGATAAATGCTCTTATAAGAGAAGCACAGGGCACTACTGAGAGGCTGTAGAAGGTTCTCACATCATCTTCCACCTAAATGACATTTATGGAGCAGTTACTGCATGCCAAGTATTGTCATTGCTTTGCAAGTATCATCTTATTTAATACACATTCAGGCTTATGCACTCCAGTCATGGATTAGAAAAATGAGGAGACGCTTCAGAGATTAACTGACTCTCCCAGTCACAAAGAAAGAAAGGTGGAGCCCAAATTCAACCAGGCACTATGGTTCAAGTCTACACTGACTAACCTTCCACCTAGGTCAATTATAACCTTCTCAGAGAGAAGATTATGATGTTTTTCTTGCTAAAGTAACCCAGAGTTCTGTCCAGTGTGGCAGAAAGGAATAGATTAGTGGTTGGCTTGAAATGGAATCTATTACCATTTCTAAACAAACAATTTCACAAAACTGAAATAAATCCCACAAGAAGATTAATGAAATGCGTCCAAGGCACAGAATTACTTTAATTTTCCAGTTGGTTCACCAGCTGAATCTAAGAGTTTGGTTGCTATCTCTGTTGGACTAAAGTAGAGTTTTTATCTTCTATAAATCAATCAGGACAGTGGAAATCACCAAATGACATCATCATAACCACAGAGTACTTAATAGATGCAGCCTTTGTGTCTTGCTACTTAAGAAACAGCTAAGCTTCAACCATCTTAAAACTTCCCTTTTTGCAGACTGGCCCAGCGCCAAACTTGTAATGACACGCAGAGTGATACATTTCCTCATTTCTTTCAAGCTTCTCTTGAGTTTCATTTTTCACAATTTTTTTACCATCTGGACACATTCTACAAACTTTCCATTCACCTTGCTTATAATGCTTTTTTATCAAATAAAACCATTTATTCTTTATTCTTTCGTGGCCAATGTTTTTTCTTTCAGACACTAATTAGGAATCTGAAATATTGCTAGCAATTGAGAGTTAAGGATGGCCAAAGTTTTTCAAGAATAACTAGCCCATTTTGTTTGGTTTTGCTTTGCAATTTAGAAAAGGAAATCACGTTGCTTTTGAAAACAAATGTGGTGAAATTGTAAGCCATGCCATTTTTATTCTGGCCTTCCGTTGAAACTCTCTTTGTGGTCAGCAATGCACACAAAGCCCTGTCTAAATCAGCCTCGAGCAATATACATAGAACATACATCTCATTTTCAATAATAAATATGTTGGCAAACTAGGGCTAGTGGAAATAAAATGACTGTGAAGTAGAATATATTATTTAACTAAATTTATTCAGCATGTGCTTTTGCTTTTTGTATTCTGTTTTTCTCACATATGCCCCAAATCAGAAATTTCTTCCTTTTATGCCTATCTTACGTGTATATTAAAGACATATTTAATTTTCATGAAATTTTTTTTAATGTTTGTTATCTCATATGTTGTTAGGGTAACTGGCAATAAGCCTATCTTCCCAATTATGATGAATATTTGAAGTGACTCTGTAAGTAATTTACAAGTAAAGATTTTTATCTAAAAAAAGTTATCCACTTCATTTCCTTTTTATCAGTTCTCTGAATGTCTTTTTTCCCCAAAATATTTACACTTTTTTGGGTTTTTTTTCAAGGTTTATACTCCTATGGACTTTTTAGAAATAAATATTCTATAGACTCTGAAAGTTTCAAAAGAGAGCTAAAATGTATTTTTATAATCAAAACAGTGCTGAATAGGGTATATCACTTCCAAGCAACTATAATAAAATACAGCTTTTTTGGTTCTATAAGGGAATTGTTGAAATAATATCTTAACGTCATCTACTTTGTCTTTTGAAGAGAGATGAGGAACCTCTGGAAAAAGCAGCTTGCCCCTAGTATGTCAGGTCTACAAGAGAGGGGAGACATTGGATGGAGTGTTCTATGTGGCAGGGAGACCTCCACTCAGCAGGACACGGTGAGAGTTTCTTAAGTGAGTACAATATAAAAATATAATTTGGCAGAGCAAGAGAAATATAAGAAATCAAGCGGAATAATAATAAGGAAAATGATTACCATTCTTTAGGGTGTGCTTATCGTATGATTATGTGTCAGACATTCCTCTCAAATGTTGCCATGTTTTAACTCACTTTACCACCATAACAGACCTGGGAAGATCAGAAAACCCATTGGTTTAAGCTACAAATAGAGAAGATGTTGAAACACAGAGAAGGCATAAGAACTAAAGGGAGACACAACCAAGAAGAAGCAAAGATGGAAGACCATGCAGGAGTGGACTGAGCACAGAGTGGGAGGGTGACAGCAAGGCTCTTGGCGTCAGGGAATGACTGAAAAGAATAAAGCCAAAGAACTCGTACTCAAGGAGACGGAAGCCTCAAGAGGGCCGAAGCAATGGAAGCTTGACTTAGGGTGGGGGTGTCCTTCAACTTTGTGGAATTATGCTACAAGGCTGTATTTGCCAATTTTCACACTGCTATAAAGAACTATCTGAAGCTGGGTAATTTATAAAGAAAAGAGGTTTAAGTGACTCACAGTTCCACATGGCTGGGGAGGCGTCATGAAACTTACAATCATGGCGGAAGGTAAAGGGGAAGCAAGGCACGTCTTATATGGTGGCAGGAGAGAGCGAGAGTGAGGAAGTGCCACACATTAAAACCATCAGCTCTGGTGAGAACTCACTCACTCTCATGAGAACAGCAGGAAGAAAGCTGCCCCCATGATCTGATAACCTCCTGCCAGGTCCCTCCCTCAACACATGGGGATTACAATTCAAGATGAGAATAGGGTGGGGACACAGAGCCAAACTCTATCAAAGGCATTCTGCTGATCCCTACCACCTGCCAGGCCCTGTCCATTGTCTGCAGCATGAGCCATAAGTATCAGCCCATCAAAAATGTTCATTCCCACCTCCCAGCTTCATCCTTGTACCTCCACTTCCTGTCCTGAAAGAGTTGGAGTTAACTGGTGAACTTAATACAATTGGGGGTGAGGGTTGGGGGGGCAGAGCGGGCAGAAGGGGGAAACAAGCAGAAGATTTAAAATGAGTAGGCTGAGGCTTTAGTTCCAGTCCTAAAATCTAGGTGACTTTGGGCAAGTTGTTCCTCCTCTCTGGTCCCTTATTAGTTCCTATTTAAATGTCGGCATTGAAGTTAATCTTCTTGAGGTCTGTTCCAGCTCTAATGGCTGTTTTCTAAGGCAGTCTAATACAATAGATACAAGCATGCTTTTCACACATAAAAGCTACTGTTGATTCATTTGATAATAACATTCACACATAAAAGCTATTAGTGATTAATTTAATAAAATTCCAGGCTTTTAATCCATACTGGTTTAGCTTGAAGTATGGAGGTGTGAATTTAGGTAGTGTGTCAGGGAGATTACTCATCCCAGACAGGTGGTTTGGGTGTGTCCCAGCAGGGGCAATCAGACCTGTCTGGGTCATTCAGCCACCCACCACATATCTGCAGAGCACAGACTCACGCTTGAGTCAGATGCTCCCAGATCACCATACTCTAACAATTAGCCACACCACAGCCATTTGTCTTAAATTAACTTAGAGCGTGTTAGCTGAAGCCTAATTAAACATTGGCAGTTGCTTAGGAAAAACAATTTAAAAGTCACTCAGCAATACCATCTTGTCATTACAGAAAGCTTTAATAGGCGGGACTTGCAAAATATGGAAAATCTTTCCCTCACATGTGTGCTGGCTTCTGCAATAGCTAATGGACTCATCTAGAATAACACCCTGCCAAGGGTCTTTGATGGGACAGCTGTTCTAACAAGGCAGCTCTCAGGAATATCAGGTGTTCAGGGTTTTTTCTACAGCTGGCAGTAAACAAAAAAAGAAAAGCAAATTTTGTTTTATTCATCACAACAGCTGGAGAATGTATAGAAAATATTCAAACCACAAAATAACAAATGCAATCCAAACATCCCCAATTACTTCTAAATTCTTTCTTCCACTCTACAGGCCTTTCTCTTACTTTGTAGGCATTTGGTGGGATTTTCCTACCTACCCGTTTCCCAATCTCAGTTATTTCTGAAACATTGTTGCTCCCTCAAAATTGAAAATTATCCCCTCCCACTATGCTTTGGTGCTTAAGATTCTGAATATAAAGCAATATGACCAGCACCATCCCTGGGTTTTCCAAAAATGGCCTAGAGAAAAAGGCTTGTCAAATGAATTCTTAGTTTTTCTTGTCAGGCTGTGCTTATGTCTCTCTTGACCTCCTGACCTGTGTAAGTTGTCTAAGGTATTCATTGCTTTGAGCTGTCCTTATAAAAGTATCAACTTGAAGCTGATTCTGTGGTAAATAAGAAATAAGAAAATCAAGTCACTGTCTCCCAAAAAGCAATTCAGTGGCTCAGCTGAATCTCTTCCTCCTGGTGTTTCCATGGAACCGAAGTGGGCTGGCTCTGCCAACTTCTTTTGCCTTGATTCCTCACTCTTTCAGCTGATGATAGAATCATTTTTGTCCCCAAAACTCACACAGGCACTAGATTTGGGGTATTGACTATGTTACCAGGGAAAGCCTTCCACTGCCATGTAGTGGGGAGTTTCCTCAGAAAGTATATGAAGGCCAAAGAAAGTAGGGAGGGTCCCTGCAAATCCGCAGCAAGCCTTGCCTAAACAAAGGGAAAAGGAGGGTGCTTGGGGGTGGGGGGGCAGGTAGAGGAGGCCTCAGATATGATTTGATATCCTGTAATCCACGGTAGGTGGCCTCTGAACTCTGCCCTGAAAAATCTGTCATGTTGAGACAGAAAGACACCCTGAAGGTGAGCACGTGTAGATCTCTGATCTCTAAGCCTCTTGCTGGACGCATCCAAGACAATGTGGAATAAAGTAGCAGTTCAGGAAGTGTGTTTCCATGCACTAGTGAAAGGTGAAAATATGAAATAAACTACCCTGGGTTGGTCTTTCATGCCTACTTCTGTATTTTTTTATTTACTTTTGTCGTGTTTTTTGATATATAATTGTTTGAAATTTGTATCCACGCAATGTTCCAGCACTGGGAATTATGAGAATGGTTCTGGACCCTACAAAATCAATTGACATGATTTTTCACTTAGAGCAAGACCACATCTTCTGGGCAGGCCCAGTAGCTCATGCTTGTAATCCCAGCACTTGAGACTAAGGCGGGAGGATCACATCAGTCCAGGAGTTCAAGACCAGCAGGGTAACATAGGGAGACCACCCACTCTCTACAAAAGACTTTTAAACATTAGCTGGGCATACTGGTGCATGCCTCTAGTCCCAGCTCCTCAGGAGGCTGTGGTGGGAGGATAGCTTGGGCCTGGGTGGTTGAGGCTGCAATGAGCCATGATCGTGCCACTGCACTCCAGTCTGAGCAACAGAGCGAGCCTCTGTCTCAAATAAAATAAAATAAAGACCACATCTGATTTTGTTCAGTTCACTTTCACCCTACACTGAGTAAATCTCCAGAAAGAAATCTAAGGACTATGTAATCAGTCAATCCCCTCAACCCACAACGCTACTGGAGTACACTCATTAAGCCTCAAGAGACCTGTAAAGAAAAGGTCATCCAAAATAGAGCAAATAACCAACCAGCATGCAGGTATTCCTGATAGCTAGTACACGCCAAGTCATCGGGGGACTCTGAACTTTCTCTACACATAGTTTTTAAAAGAAAAGATAGTAAAATATCTCCTTCCTTCATAATGCCAACACACACTAGTATGACAATTTGTTACAGTATCATTCCTATGAGGTAGGGGAAAAGAATGATGACACTCATAAATCTATTGGTTTAGATACAAAATAAATTTTCAATCCATGAGTGTGTTCACTGAGAATATATAAAATAAATTAAAATTTGACTTTCAATTTCTTAACTCACAGTCCTATAGCCAAATAATCTGGACCATCCACATCTACTAAAATCAAATTGGCCGCTTCTCCAGATTGTTGGCTCTGTGGTAGCCAGCCTGCAACATGGCCCCACTCATTCTTACATCCTGGGATTCATGGACTTGTGCATTTCTCCTCCCACTTTTTACCATGGTTGATCTATGTCACCAATAATAGATGGAAAAAGTGATGGTGTATTACTTCCGAAGATAAGTCATGAAAGACCTGTGACTTCTGCCTCATGCCTTTTCTCTTGGATTGCTTATGCTGGGAGACACTAGCTACCATGCTGTGAGGACGCTTAAATTTCTTTATGGAGAGGCCTGTGTGTGAAGAGCAACTGAGGCTAGGAGCCAGTGTGGAGTTGAAGAGTCCAAGTCGTGCCAATGGCTGCATGAGTGAGCTTGGAAGTAGATCCTCTAGCCCAGTCAAGCCTTGAGTGCAGTCTTGCCCAATATCTCAATCATGACCTCATGAGAGACCTTGAACCATAAACACCCAACTGAGCTGCTCCGTAGTGCCTGACTCAGAAACTATAAGATAAATATGTATTGTTTTCAGCCATTACATTTTGGGGAAATTTGTTATCTGGTGGTAGATAAACTAATACCCTCTCTTTCCTGATCTTAAATTATTTTAAGTTCATGCTGTATCATTGATTTCCTTAAATCTACATACCCCAAAGTAACTGTTTTTGTCTTCTAAAAGTGCAGGTCAGAAATTTTTTTAACCAACTCAAATAACATGTAAGATTTTATTCCAAGAATATATGCTGGAAAAGACTTCACAGTCCTGTTAGCTATAGAGATTAGTTCACAAGGCTTTTCTTTAAGGATTGGGTCATACACAGACACACAAACATATACACATGACCACAATTCATTAATTTGTTGATACAAATCTTATCAAAATGCTAAACTGGAATTGAGACAAAAATAAATGACAGTGGAAGTCATTTTAAATGTATCATCTGCTAAAATGAATTCATCTCAATAAATTCCTCTTGATGCTTTAATTATTTAAAGTAGAAAAACCTCTACACCTGCCCCTCCAGAGAGTGTTAGAACCTAAAAAATTAAGTGCTTGAACCATCCTTCAGTGCCACTTTTCTCTTTATATGAGAGGCAAACACTGAGCGTGACTCATTCGCTCTCATGTCTCCCTGGTAAATCCTCTTTGTGGCTAAATAAACTGACACTCAGTACGAGTTTTGTGGTTTCAAATCTGCTCCTCAGTTTTGCAATATATTCCTAACATGCAGACAATGCCAAGTTCTGCCTGACTTCAGCTATCCCACAGAAGAAGCATGGCCCTGGGCCTCAAATATTTAATCCCCTGAGCTGTGTGTTAGCTTGAAATCCTCTACTCAACTGAATCCAATTTACCTCCTCTTCTGTCAAAGCAGCTTTTAGGCAGAGGTCGATGACTTGAGAAGTCACCTAGTGAAATCTTTTTCAAGTCTATGCTATTTACTGAAAAGAAAATTGGGTATACTTAAATCATTGCAAAGTTCCCTGTAACTTTGTGAAATAATTATCTAATGAAAATAAATGGCTGTATCACTGAGGAGAAGAAGAAAAGAAAAACTTATTTCCATGCTTTTTTTGTTGTTGTTGATTAAAAATGTCAGTAACCATAAGTATGTGAGCTAATGCATATGTTAATTAGCTTTATTTAGCCATTCCACAATGTATACATAGTTCAAAACATCATGTTTTACACCACAAATAAACCAATTTTTATTTGTCAATTTAAAAAATTAAAAATTGGCCAGGCACAGTGGCTCATGCCTATAATCCCAGCACTTTGGAAGGCCAAGGTAGGTGGATCACCTGAGGTCAGGAGCTCGAGACCAACCTGGACCACATAGTGAGACCTCAACTCTACACAAAATTAAAATTAGCAGAGCATGGTGGTGCACGCCTGCAGTTCTAGCTACTTGGGAGGCTGAGGCGGGAGGATCACTTGAGCCCAGGAGATCGAGTCTGCAGTGAGTTGTGATTGTACCATTGCACTCCAGCCTGGATGACAGAGGGAGACCCTGCCTCAAAAATAAAAATAAAATTAAAAAGAAAATGATACCAGTAACTATAATAGTTTAGGTCATTTGTGCTCCATAAGAGTTCTTTACTCACAATTTATTCTTCACAAATGAACCAGTCAATGACGAAGGAAGAGAGGATGACCACATATCTGAGCTGAACCATTAGCATCTAGGACAAAAGATTACATGTCCAATATGCATTAATGATTTCCATATGCAGTGCCTGAAGTACTGTGACCAAAGAAAGAAAAAATGCTGATTACTTTCCTTTAACAATCTCTAAGATCTCTAACTCAAGGCAGCAGCCCTCAATGGGTTTATCCTGCAGAGCTTGAACTATTTAAAATTTAGGTTGTTTCAAAATTTGATCTTAATTATATGTTAGGTACTTCTTACAAAGTCTTCTCTAGAAATTATTTATTCATTTTGCATCTATTTTATAGGCATAGATGATATTATTCAGTTTTTTGATAACTTCATCCTCAGAGTTAACTGCCCTTAGAGTTTCACTAATCCAAGTTCAAAGAAGACTCAGTCTTCTAAAATGCAAGTATTAATGATGAAGATCTTACCAAAAGTCCACACATTTTAATGATGAAGCTTTAGTTCTAAAATGTACTCTCATATAATGTGCTCATAAAATTAGACACTCAGCACTGTCCAAGAGAATCTTCTACAATGATAGAAATGTTCTATTTCTCCAGTGTTTGGTACAGTAACCACTAACCACCTGTGGCTTTTGAACACTTGAAATGTGGCTACTGCAATTGAAGAACTGAATTCTAACTTTATTTCATTTTAACTAATTTAAACTTGGCTATTACAATGGATGGCATAAATGGAGTCTCATGAATTAGCACATTTTGCCCTTCGAACTAGAGTTGTTTCAAAGCTAAAAATGGTGTCCATACGGGGCTAAGTGAAATAAGGCTCCACTTAACAATCTCTAGTTTTGAGCCTACAAACTGAGAGAAAACTGTCTCAATACCTATGCAAATTGAGAAATCTGTATGATCAATACCTATGTAAATTGAGAAATCCATATGATTGAGTCTCATCAGTGTGGCTTTCCTATGCCTTCCGAATGATGGGTTTCTGTGTGTGATAGGTTCTGCGGAGCGTTTGAGAGTTAGAGATCTAGGGTAGTGCTGAATTACGCATTCTTATATGTTGCCTAAACTAGCTCTTATCAAAACTACCTTCTCCCTAGAACTATGACTTTGCTTCCCTCACTTTACTGATTATGAAATAGATGCTGAAAACACTTAGCCCTCCATTGCAAAAAAAATAAAAGCACTTCAATTTTTTTATCCAAAAATGTCTCCCTTTCTCAACCACTAGGAAATTCTGTTGCCTTTTTTTCACTTCTGCTGGAGTTGCCCAGAGGGGCACCAGAAAGCAAGACTGAAAGTCATCAGTGGCAAGAACAAACACAATTTTTGAGCTTTCACAGTGGTAAGATATTTATTGTAAAGATCAGCAATGTCTGCCTTCATATTTCCATACTCCGATCTTTTGCACAGCTTAATATTTTAAATGATGTCCATAGGACTAAATGTTCTGAGGACACGTTGATAAGTAATATTTTACCAGATATGTAAGCATCCAAATTTACAAATTAGATGTTAGTGAGCTTCTTGTCCCTTTATAAAAGGATTTCTTGGTTTAGAAGAGATCTGTATTCACTCCTCTAAATAGAAGTATATATAAAAGGTACATATAAATCATTACCAAACCTAATTTACTTGTTCTATGCTCTATGAGTCTGGGTAACTGAAAACTTTATTAATTGTTGCATTTGCCCACTAAAAGCAATACAAAGGAGAGAAAAAAGCGGTCCCCAAATTATACTGCATTTATGAAAATACTATGATTAGAATCACAGAAATTCACACAGACATGCAGTACTATAACTTCAGGTAAAATGACAAATTGTTGATTTTACCAAATATTTAGCTGGAAGAATATATTTTCAACACATTATTTTACCAGGAATACCCACTGCCACCCCTGCTTCAGAAGTGGATTTGATTTCTATAGAGGGAGCATTGAATCTGGAAGCTATTGTTTCTTCCCTGGCTGTCAGGAACAGCCTGTGTCCCACCCCTTTCCACCCTTTCTTACTTAGGATCAGGCCACAGGTGCACCAAGATCCCTTCAAGGAAATAAGAAGCCTATGTCTTACAACAGCTTGGTCTGAGGCTTCCTCCAGGCTACTGGTGCCTCCTGCCTAATATTCAGACCTTTGCCTAGATTCTGGCTTTTCTCCTATATTATTTGGCTTCATTTCATTTCTGGCTGAGATTGCCGGTCTGGATTCCAACACGTTTTTCATTTAGTTTCCCAAGTTCTGGCACATCATCTTATCAGATGTAACATTTTCTTGCTTGGATTGTTTTTTCAACTGGTTCCTTCTTGCCTTAGTTGAAATGAATGAATGTGACTCTCTTTCCATCTTGATTTGTGTTTCTATACTTGCTCACCTCCCTTGTTTGTTTTTGTTTTCTGGACTTACAAATCTTAAAAGCAAAATGAGGCTCAGAGAGACGAAGTGATTTCCCCAAGGTCACACAAGGAGAAACAGTAAGATCATTGGGTTTTCAGCCCCATCTACCTTTCCCCATGCTGTCTGCCTCTAAAAAGCCACACTTGGCACTGATAACAGGAAGACCGGTTCTCCCAACTGGCAGCCCAAGGCTCTAGCTTTCCATTCTGTCCTCCCTTGAGTAAAGACACAAAATGTAGAAAAGCAGAAAACTATCAACCCAGGGACTACCTAAAATACACAGAACATAACGATAGAACCAGCTTGGAATTAAAGGCCCTTGGGCTTAACAAAACCGCGACACTGATTTATGTTTTATTAAATAATAGCATAGTTATACCGAGGGGAAGTTCCAAACATTGCTAACAACATAAAATACTTTTATAATTGAAGAAAGAGTTTCATTTCAGCTTCTGATGATCTAATGATTTAACTGCAAGACATGCAATGACTGAGTAATTTATTTTTTTACCAAACAATAATCAATGTCATGTGGCTGTGTCATGAGAATTTATTATTAACTTAACTGGTATATTTCAGCTTGACATTCCCAGGACAACTTGCTCTTTAAGAATGAGTCAAACCTGATGACTTATGTCCCTTGGAAAGGTAAGTAGATTATTTCTAAATTCTACCACTCTTTCTGTGGATATTTGAGTTTACGAATCTGGAAAATACACTGCCTTTTGCCTAAGCTGCCAAGCCACATGAGCAAGAGAATTGATTCCAGGAGTGTGCCTTGAATCTTTAAGTCTCTCTCTTAATGAAATTATGCTGAAAATGGTTATAATATTAAGACTGGGATAATGCACAACATAAACCAAACAATACTCTAAATGAGCTCATGTATTGATTAGAAATATCTAAATAGTATTCAGTAAAGGTGACTCATCTCACTAGTGTCTAAATAATGGGTGAAAAAAAATTTAATAGTTTTTTCCAGGTTAACAGATAAAACTAAGAAAACTTCTAAATACATTTAGGGAAGTCTGGTGTCCCAAATGCATTTCACAGCAAAATATGTGTTGGGTCTTTCTCAGTTCCACAGCTACATCACACAGCAGGGATGGAAGGACAGCATGACAATAGCTTTTACTTTCCAAATGGATGTTTAAGTAATCTGAAGAAGACACTTTCTGCTGGGCTCTATTCAATCTGTAGTCTATTGCAGTGTACAAGTAAACATCAAAACCCCCTGCTTCACAACTGTCGTTTTTGGCTCTCATTACCAATGGGCCAAATTAGTTTAAGGCAAGATGGTCAGCAGATGGGCAGGGCAGCATACCAAAGGCACCCAAACCCACCAAAGCCAATATAGGAAAAAAAAGAAAAGAAAACCACCCAGGGAAGAGGCCTTTGGGCAACATCCCAATTCATTACAGCTAGAAAAGAAGAAGGGCTGCTTTTAAGGGTCTCAGCTTTGGCAAGACAGCCACAAAGGCTGTTGTTACCTCTGGCATTGCAGCAGAATCAATCTAACAGGAAGTGGAGACAGTCCAGCAATGCCATGGCAACCACAGGCTGCTGCAGGAGGGAGGGAGGAGAGCCAGCAGGCAGGACTGATGGTGACTGGGAGGGTGCACTCCGATGAAGGCAGCCTTGGGGACCTATCTCTGGTACCAGCCCCCAGGGAAGGTCACTTTTCCCTGGGAGTAACTTCCATTAGGGAAGAGAGCAAAGCAAGTCATAAATGGAGCCACAGGTGCACAGAACCCAGGGTAAGGGGGTAGGTGAGTGCGCTTGCGGTTCCTTTTTCATGAAGAGCAGCTCTCATTCCTGCCCTGCAATGTCACAGGTCACCCTGAGATATCAGAGACAGAGAATCAAGTGCTGCTGCTGTGAGACAGTAACGCAATATAAGACAATCATTCAGGAACATTCTATTGGAGTGCTCACCCATCCAAAGTATTAACACCCTGATTCAAAAAAGGCTATTGGAGCTTTTTTTTTTTCTTTAAGACCTACCTTCCTCTCACTAAGCTTATGATGATGACAATGATATATAAATACCACTGAATGTAATCAAATAAAACAGTTGGATGACACCATGAAAGAGAGTTTAACTCAAGAAGGTCAAAAGGGCAAAAACAAATGTGAATCATAGAGAGAAGATATAGGAAATCTTTTCTTAATCCACTGCAATGGCACTTCATGATCAGTAAGTTTTCCTTATGTCACATTAAAGTCTCTTTTGCCTTAATTTTAGTCGCTCTCTATCCCACCCATTCAAACTCCAAGGGATCACTGCTGATATCTATATCTTGCATCTCTTCATTATTTCCCCCATCTGTATAATAAGGCTGATGATCTTTAAGTATTTAAAGATGTTATATATGCTGCATCAACAACAAACCTATAGCAGAATACATATCCTTACATAAAACAGAAGCTGCTAGTTGTCCCTCGACATCCATTCTTCCAATGTCTTTCAAAGTAATAGAACTCCCAACTTTTAACTGGGCACAAGGCCATCTGAAATAAAGACCACTTAGCCCATCTTCCTGTGCAGCTAGAAATAGCCATGTTACTAAATTCTGGCCAAAGGAATAGGAGCAGAAGTTATGGAAACAACTTCCAAATTGTGTCCTTGAAGCACAAGTCTTGCCCTTTTGCTCTCCCTGCCTTTATATTGCTCTTGAAAATAATCCTGGTGCAAAATCACATTAGATCAAGTGGGCAAAGGCAATACTCTGGGGATAGTAGAGTCACAAATAAATTTCTGACAACCTCATGGAGTACAGCCACTATACCAGCCCTGTACCACCTACTTCTCATACTACACAAGAGACTTCTATCTTGTTTAAGCCAGTACTATTTTAACTTAAAGGCTTTCAGATTGTTTAACCTAATAAGCATAATTATCTATACTTGTCTCCTGTGTTGTATCAACCTGACCAGCAAATGGGTGGGCTGCACTAATACAGGCTTTATGGGAATTGGCCAGAGACTGTCTCAGGTTATCAGAAATCTGACCCAAGAAGCCAAGATTCAGCAAGAGTTGAGGTTGTAATATAAGAGAGTAGGGATACAGCCAAAAAAAAAAAAAATCAGAAAATCAAGCTAAGGCAGGTCAAATCTGACAGATTCACACACAGCAGAGAGCCTCAAGGAGAATACACATGTGTTTTCAGATATATGGGAAGTCTAGCACAGTGGCCCAGGCAGGTTGTCAGAAGCTGGGCAGAGGAATTTCAAAAGCTGAAAAGAACATAGCTCCAAAGTGAAACGTGCATATTTATTCTGCCCACTGGCTATGGTCTTCTGACATCTTTCATACTGAAGTCATCCAGGTTTACTGGCCTGGCTGCCCCCCACGGTTCTCTAACCTTAGTCCTTTTCCTCCACCTGAGCAGGAAACTCATTACTTATATCAGAGGGGTAGGTTGTATTCTTGCAGTGAACTGGAGATCTCACTGGGGGACGGAAACCTAGACCATCAGGATTCCTCTGGAACCAGTGGGAGAAAAGGTCTTTAGTACAGGGTTGAAAAGGCACTGTCTAACCTGGTAAATACTGGCCACATGTGCCTACTGAACACTTGCAATGTGGCTAGGCAGAATGGAGACATTCTGTAAGTGTAAAATACACCCTGGATTTTGAAGACTTAGAAGAAGGAGTGTAAAATATCTCATTCAAGTTTTTGTATTAATTACACATTGAAATGAGGCCAGGCACTGTGACACATGCCTGTAATCTCAGCACTTTGGGAGGCCAAGGCAGGAGGATCACTTGAGGTCAGGAGTTCAGGACCAGCCTGGCCAACATGGTGAAACCCTGTCTCTACTAAAAATACAAAAATTAGCCGGGCGTGGTGGTGCACATCTGTAATGCCAGCTATTCAGGAGGCTGAAGTAGGAGAATCGCTTGAACCCGGGAGGCAGAGGTTGCAGTAAGCCAAGATGGCGCCACTGTACTCCAGCCTGGGCAACAGAGCAGGACTATGTCTCAAAAATAAAATTTTTTAAAAAGAAATTATATTTAATATATATTACAGTAAATAAAAGGTATTATTAAAAACTAATTTATCCTGTTTCTTTTAGCTTTATTTGTGGCTTTCAGAAAATATGAAGCTACATATGTAGATCACATTATATTTCTATTGAACAGCACTTGTCTAACAAGCTGAGTTTCTAACATTTGGAAGAAACTTCTGTTTTCTCAAGTGAGAAAACTTTCAAACTACAAACACCCTAACACCTGAGTCCCACTCCATCACAAAAGTGGCATACAGCCAATTTGACTCACGATGTTTCCTTCATTTTCTTGTCTGATGAGCCCACATCTTTGAGGTTCATGCAAACACCCAGTTCTGGGAATGAGATTCTGTGTGCCATTGCCCATGGGGAAATGACTGCTAACCAAATTCTTGATCTCCACCAATTATTAAAAGGCAGTTCTAGCCATTAAACATTCAAAATTCTATTTAGACAGACTGTTAAAAAAAAAAAAACAGAGACACTTCTCATATTGGATTTTCTTATTGACCTAACTAAACACTCATTGCAGTCTTGTTCCAAAACTGTACCTTCCATTAGCACAAAGGAAAACCTGTTCTTATAGTTCATGTAGTAGGGTAAGGAATATAGAAAAAAATGTAAACAGTAAGCCTTTTGTGAAGAAGGAAATTCTCTTTGTCCTGCCTATTCTATTCTGAAAGCACAAACTGAAACTTTTACAAATGTATTGGCGACCTCTAATGAGAACAAAAGTGGAAAGGGAATGATCTCTTCTCTCCCTATAGCAAAGAGTCATGGCTGACACCACTATAGCAAAAACAAACAAACAAACAAACAAAAACACCCACAGGTTTACAAGGGAAAAGCATAGCAAATTTATTATGAATATGTGCATACCTGGGCACAGAAGTTATACAAAATGTGAATACAAAGAGGGTCAGTTGGTTGATGCTTAAATACTCTCTTCAAAGAAGGACACATGTATGGATCCAAGAAGTAGGAGACAGACATTATGGGAAGGCGAGGGGCAGACTTACACAGGAACAAAGGCTGTCTTATTGTGCAGATAAAATGTGTCAGGTAATCTCTTGGAGAACAGATGAAAATTCCATCTGGGTGTGGTGGTGACTCCCAGTCTCTTCTCTTCTCTGGTGGTTGACCTTTACCGGTTATTCGATGAGATCCCTAGGGAAGGGGTCTTAAGACAATTCCATTTCTTTTGGAAATAAGGATAAGGAAATTTCACATAAGGAAATTCCAGAAAATCTGTCTCAGTGCTTAGTGGAGAAGTTGGGGAGGCGAGACAAGGTTACAGTGACCTCGATTCTGAGGCAGCTTCTAAGGTCTCTCAGGATGTCAAAGTCCCTGTCTTTGGGGTACTGCTTTCTGAGCCCCAACAGAGCCATAGCTGATCTCCACATTGGCAAACAGCTGAATATTTCACAGAGGATTTGGAAAGAGGTGAAAAAAAAGTTCAGGCAGGCAGCTTTAACAGACTATATGTACATGACAGAGATATGAAAAGTTTTAGTAAATCTGAATCACATACAGAAAGCTGGAAGCAATTGCTACTGCACGGTGCTGTTTGGGTAGAAGACTTAATAGGTCTTTCTCCTCCCTTTGGGTCTTATTAAACATCATTTTGGCTTAAGAAGACAACTCTGTTGTCCAGGTTAACAACATTTTCGTGTCAAGTGCCTGGTATTCCCAAAGAAATGTCCTTCCTTTTGGCTAAGCAATATATTAAGTAATGCACTAAACAATACAGGCTGCCAGCAAGCCTGTTTTCTCATGACTTTTCTTTTCTCTGGATTCTTTTAAACTTTCTACATAAATCTCATTCTTTTAACCTCTCCTAAACTATTCTTAAATTTACAAAAAAGAAAGACACGTTTGTCACGCCTGCAATCCCAGCACTTTGGGAGGCCGAGGCGGGTGGATCACAAGGTCAGGAGATCGAGACCATCCTGGCTAACATGGTGAAACCCCGTCTCTACTAAAAATACAAAAAATTAGACAGGCGTGGTGGCGGGCACCTGTAGTCCTGGCTACTCAGGAGGCTGAGGCAGGAGAATGGCGTGAACCCAGGAGGCAGAGCTTGCAGTGAGCCGAGATCACGCCACTGCACTCCAGCTTGGGCAACAGAGCGAGACTCCTAAAATAAAATAAAATAAAATAAAATAAAATAAGAAAGACACATTTGGGTTAAATTAAAGTAATGGTGGTATATTGTAAAGATTAGAAATAAGGGGCCAGGGGTGGTGGCTCATGCCTGTAATCACAACATTTTAGGAGGCCAAGGCGGGTGGATCACGAGGTCAGGAGATCGAGCCCATCCTGGCTAACACAGTGAAACCCTGTCTCTACTAAAAATTAACCTGGGCATGGTGGGGCGTGGCTGTAGTCCCAGTTACTCAGGAGGCTGAGGCAGGAGAATCGCTTGAACCTGGGAGGTGGAGGTTGCAGTGAGCTGAGACTGCACCACTGCACTCCAACCTGGGTGACAGAACAAGACTCTGCCTCAAAAAAAAAAAAAAAAAAAAAAAGAATAGAAATAAGGAAGATAGGAGTGGCAGATGCTTAACTAGTCCCCCAGTTCCTACCACTCACCCACATGGAAAATAAAGTTTTGGGGGAACAGGAGAATTTATCAAGATACAGTGCAATCCATGCAGTTCTAGCAACTGAGTTGTCTCGTTGACTGAGTTCTCTCATTGCGGGCATGCACAGAAGGCAGTTTCATTTTCCACCTTTGGGATGACTCTGTGACTCTCCCCACCCCTCCTGCTTCTTCTGACTGGATACATGCCTGGCCCTGCTTCTCAATTTCTGCCTGTCAGAGAAAAGTTCTAACTGGTTCAGCTGGGGACTGTCAAGTACAGCAATGTTCAACCCTGTTTTAGTTCTCAGACACGTTTCATTGCTCTACATAATCCTGTGAACCATATTACAAATTGTTTGAATCATGTCGTTTTACAATGAAAATTATTCAATGTGATTAAATAAAAATATTCCAGATTTTAAAAGATTACCTAATTGACCTATATAATATATAAGGACATTAAAAATGACTTTCCACAGATAATTAGATAGGCAGATGCATTAATGTGCTTTAAACCAATGAAGATAAATACATCATTTATTGACAAGTTCATTTCAAAGAACATTTGAATATTTGGTTTTGGTATCAGGTATAAAAGTACAGGTTTAAATTCAGTCATTTCCTTGCATTGATATTGAGAAAAAATGCTACCCTAATTTAATTATAGACAGCTTCCTCCTGCCTGCTGCACAGAGAAAACTCATTCACACCACAGAGACTTAGGGTTTCCCCTTGGGTTTGATTATCTGCACCATGTAAAGGGTACAGAAGATGGGAAAACTTCACTGAATCTAAGAAAAGAGTTTCACATAAGCCTGGAACCTCAAAGGGTGACACTCGCAGTGTTGAGTGAAACAAGAAATAAATGTAGACATTCAAAAGAGGACAGTGTGGGAACTTGCCTGTCTCAAATTGGGTTCCAGATGAAGAAGAAATCTCCAAAAAGAATTTAGTTTTTCAAGATGGCTTTCACATAAATTGTGTTTTAAATTTATGTTTTATGATTAAGATGGAACAGAGACACCCCTCTTTAGGGGCCTATAGAAAAAAAAGAAAATCCTGAGTTTCTTCAAAAAAAAAAATCCAGATAGCTAAGTAGCCCCTAAAAAGTAAATAAGTAACTTGTTAAGCAAGAAGGTAATAGCCTAAAACAGTAGTCACAAAAGTTGAAGTCCAAAGATAGTTGCTTTCCCTGTAAAAACTAAAGATAATATCCTAACATATGTCCCTGAGTTGTCTTTCAGAAATTCAGACCTCTATCAAACAGATCCACTGGAAATAGACCACAGATAAAAAGGAGCTGAGGACCAAATTCTCACCACCATTCTTTGTTCTAAATTTCTTTCTGAGGGGCCTACAAAAGGTCAGACCCATGAGCCAAAGCTAACATTCTTTTCTGCTGATCCCAAATTTTTAGACAATTATAAATCAGAAAAACCTTTAAACCTACCTATGACCTGTAAGCCCACACTTTAAGATTTCTACTTGTAGACCTAAACAAACATGTAATTTTGTAATTTACATGTAGAGATTTATAGTTTTGCATGTAACTTCTGCTTTCCTGAAATTTACCCCTCCCTTTAAAAACCCTTGCCTGCAAGCCTTTGGGGAGTTTGGGCCTTAAGCATGAACTGCCCTGATTCTTCTTGCTTGGTGCCCTGCAATAAATGCCTCACTTTATCTCACTGTTATCCCAATGTCAGTTGTTTGCTTTACTGGGCTGGGTAAGCAGACTCCAGTTTGTTTCTATAATATGATCCAACAGTTTCAAGTAGAAAATGTAAGTGTTGTTAGATTTAGTTGTGGCACAGACAATGGTTTTCACCCAATATCCCAAGGGCTTTCTCACATTTCCCAGCTCCCTTGTAATTGAGCAGGATCAGACAACTAATTCTGATCAATTAGCTATGGGTAGAAGAAACACAATTTACTTCTGGGTAGAAGAATAGCAGAACTGGTGAAACATGCTCCAAGTCTCTCTTCCCCAGCAATGTTGACTGAGGGGACGTGTGTTCCAGATGAAGCAGCTCCAACATTGGAAACTCAAAGGGCCTGGATGGAAATCATGTGCACAGGAGAGTTCCCTGATTTTACAACAGACTTTGCATGAATGGGAAATAGACCTTTATTATGTTAAGCATCTGAAATTTGGATCATGTTAGCCTCACCTAACTGATGGAGTACACTGCCGGGGTGATTGACAGAGCAAATACAAAGAATCTTAGAAAGATCAACTTCACACCAATACTCAAAGATGTACCACAGATAAAAATCCAAGGAACATGAACAACCCACAGCCAAAATCCACAAAACACAAAAGAAGTCACAATGGCTGAAATCCAGATGAAATAATTGTTGATAATAACGGACCTCAAAAACTTCTAATATTGTAAATATGCTACATAAAACATAAAATAATATTATGTTTAAAGAGACAAAAGAATGGTTTGAAATATAAGTAGGAATAAGAAATTATGAAGATTAAAAACAAACAAAATGGAACTACTAAAAATAAAACATACAGTTGAAATAAAATACTCAATGGATTAAACAACAGGTTAGACACAGCCAAAGAAAGAATCAGCAAATATGAAAATAAATCCAAGTAATAATCCATTCTGGTAATTACCAGAATGCAGCTTAGGAAACTTATGAAAGGGAGGCTAGGAGGCACACAAAATAAAGAAAAGATCTAACGTAGATCTAATCAGAAGGATAATAGAATCTGCAAAAAGCAATGTTCATACAGAGCATTCAAGAACTGCTGAAATTCACCAGTCCTCAGAATGTAGAAGCCAGATGATGCTCAAATAAGATAAAAAATACATACGAATCTATTCTTGGACACATCAGAGTGAAACTGCAGAATAATAAAGAAAAAAAAGAGATCTTCAAAGTAGCCAGAGATAATCAACAGCTCACTGATAATGAGTGACAATGTCATCTGGCTCTCCAAAGGAATAATAAAAACCAGAAGAGAGTGGAAATACATATTTATTCTGCTGTGACAAAATTCTTGGCAAACAAGAACCAGACACCCAGCAAATTTAACTTTCAGAAATGGGAGGAAAATAATGGCATTTTCACACAATCATTAAGCTAGGGAGTTCACTGCAGAAAGACTTCTTTTTTTTCTTTGAGACGGAGTCTCGCTGTTGCCCAGGCTGGAGTGCACTGGCGCGATCTCGGCTCACTGCAGGCTCCGCCCCCTGGGGTTCACGCCATTCCCCTGCCCCAGCCTCCCGCCTCAGCCTCCTGAGTAGCTGGGACTACAGGCGCCCGCCACCTTGCCCGGCTAATTTTTTGTATTTTTAGTAGAGACGGGGTTTCACTGTGTTAGCCAGGATGGTCTGGATCTCCTGACCTCATGATCCGCCCAACTCGGCCTAGAAAGACTTCTTTACAGAAATCTTAAGGAATGCATTTTAAGGTCAAGGAAATTATGCTAGAAGGAAAGTCTGTGATACAAAAAGGAAAGAAAGAAACAATAAACAAAGACATATGGATAATACCAAGCAATTATTGACAGCACACAAACCAATAAAAATATCTAATACACAGTAGATAAAACACAGGCCAAAATGAAAACACTTCACAGTAGGAGTTTGTAAATTGCATAGGGAGATCATGAGAGTTTGTGCTTATATTACTCAAAAGAAAGGTAAAGACAGACTTTATTGTATTGAGTAAGTATTAACCTGGTTAAAGTAGCCAAGGTAACCAAATAAAGGGTAATATAGAACATGTAAATTCCAAACAAACAGAGGAAAGAAAATGTGTGTGGAGTTGGAGGCAGAGGTGTGAGGGGTTGTGGGGGACTGAATTGAAAACAAGGCAAGGAAGGAGTGGGGGGGAAATTAGAAAAAGATAAAGTGATACAAATAGGAGACACCTGGTAAGCTGATAGAAATTGACTCCATTATATAAGTATTCAAAAGAAATAATACAAGTTAACTCCTCATATGTACCCAACAGAAATTCTACGTGATAGAAAGTCATGTACTCAAGTGTTCTGAGTAGTGTATGCAAAATAGCCAAAAACTGGAAACTTCTCAAACACCTATTCCACAGTACAATGGAAAAATAAATTATTGTTTATTTTATACAAGAGAATTCTATACAGCAATGAGAATGAAAAATCTGCAACTACATGCAACAATATGGGTGAGTCTCTTAAACATCATGTTGAGTGAAAGAAGGTAGACACAAAAGACAACCTAGTGTATGATTCCATTTACATGAAGCACAACAAACAGGCAAAACAAATTCATAGTTTAGAGATAAAGATGGTGTAGGGAGGAGGAAGGAAGAGGAAATAGGGAGGGAGGAAGGCGGAGGAAGAAAATGTAGAAACTAGAAGGACGGGAATCTGGGAGGTAGTGAGATTTTCTTTCTCCATCAATGTTTTGGTTACACAACTGAATCCAGTAGGTAAAGATTCATTAAGTGACATATCTATGATTTATGCATATTACTGTATGTAGAATGTAGATTAAATTTCAGTAAGTGGGTTTTTTTTTCTTTTAAGTTGAGGGATACAGGTGCAGGTTTGTTACATAGGTAAATCTGTGTCATGGGGGTTTATTGTATAGATTATTTCATCACCCAAGCATCAAGCCCAGTATCCATTAGTTCTTTTTCTTGATCCTCTCCCTCCTCCCACCCTCCACCCTCCAAAAGGCCCCAGTGTGTGTTGTTCCCCTCTATGTGTTCATGTGTTCTCATCATGTAGCTTCCACTTATAAGTGAGGACATGCAGTATTTGGTTTTCTGTTCCTGTGTTAGTTTGCTAAGGTTAATGGCCTCCAGTTCCATCCATATCCTTGCAAAGGACATGATCTTGTTCTTTATTATGGCTGCATAGTATTCTATGGTGTACCACATTTTCTTTATCCAGTCTACCATTGCTGGACATTTAGGTTGATTCCATGTCTTTGGTATTGTGAATAGTGCTGCTTCTTCACAGCAAAGGAAACCATCAACAGAGTAAACAGACAACCTACAGAGCAGGAGAAAATTTTCACAAACTATACATCTGCCAGAGGTCTAATATCCAGCATCTATAAGGAACTTAAACAAATTTTCAAGAAAAAACAAACCATCCCATAAAAAGTGGGCAAAGGACATGAACGAACACTTTTCAAAAGAAGACATGCATGGAGCCAACAATTATATGAATAAAAGCTCAACATCACTGATCATTAGAGAAATGCAAACTGAAACCACAAAGAGATTCCATCTCACACCAGTCAGAATGGTTATTATCAAAAAGGCCAAAAATAACAGATGCTCGTGAGGTTGTGGAGAAAAAGGAATGCTTACACACTGTTGGTGGGGGTGTAAATTAGTTCAGCCATTGTGAAAGACAGTGTGACGATTCCTCAAAGACCTCAAGTAAATGGTTTGAGAAATTCAGCTGCATGTTATTAATAAGAGACACACCTATTATTTAAGGAAACAGAAATATTAAAGGTTCAAGGATGAAAAAAAATTGCCACGTAATAATTAACTGAATAATTATATAAAATGGACCTCAAGGCAAAAAAGCATTGCTATAAATAAAGACATTCACTGAAACATGATGTAAAATTCCTAAGTTTGTGTGTACGTAAGGATATAAACTCAAAATATGCAGAGCGACATGTTCCTGAGCTAAAGATATTGACAAATTCACAAACATAACAAGAGATTTGAAAACATTTAGATTAGCAATCTAAAGATCAAGCAGACAACAAAATCAAAAAGATATAGATTATTTAAAAGAAAAATTTTAAATCTCAACTAATTTGTTGTACCCAACAATTTGAGAATACACATTTTTCTTAAGCATATATTGAACGCTTACAAAAATTAGCCATATGTTAGACTATACAGGTAATATTAATAAATTCTAAAGATTGGCTATTCCACAGATCACATTTTCTGGCTACAAGGCAATTGAATTAAAAAATCAATAAAAAAGTAACAAATAATAACCTTTATTTGGAAATTTGAAAAACACACATAATTCTATTTAACTGATATTAAAAAAGACATCTTAGTAACATCTAAAAATAATTTTTAAAAAAATCACAAACAGGAAAATGTGTTCATTAAACCTAAAGCTGCACTTGGAGAGAGAAACTTACAGCCTATATGTTTACATCAGAAACGAATTCTCAAAATTAATAAGTTACAAACATCTCATAAAATAGTTTACAGAAAAAAACACAGGAGAATATATCCAAAGAAAGAGGGAAATAAAAATTAGAGGTAAGACCAGAAATTAGTGAAATTAAAAACACAGACAAAACAGTGATATCAGCAATGCCAGAAATTAAATCTTTAAAAGCCCAGTAAAAGAGACAAACTTTGGAAATATTAATTAAGAGAAGAAAAAAAAAGGTTAAGCACAAGTAAACAGTGTTAGAAATGAAAAAGGGGACATGATAAAAGGTGCTATAGAAATTAACAGAAAATAAAAGAACATAGTGAAAGACTTTTGTCAGAAATGGATAAACTTCGGCTGAAATGGATAAATTTTTTGAAAAAAATACAACTTATTGAAATTCATTTAAAAAGAAATATTTCTACAATGTGTAAAAAAAATTGATTGGTAGATAAAATCTTTCTCACACACACAAAATTACTAGGTCCACATAGCTTTACTGCCAGTCCTGTCATTCAAGAGACAGATAATTCCAGGCTTACACAAAATCTTCCTGATAATAAAAAAGAAAAACAAAATCCCCCAAATCATGTTATGAGGCCAACCTAACCTTGTCATCAAATTCAAAGAGTAGTACAAGAAAGAAAATTACAAGGCCAGCCTCACTCATGAATACAGATGGGAAAATTCTGCGTAAAATATCAGCACACCAAAACCAGTAATAATATGAAAGCTAATTTTTCATGACCAATTGGGATTTGTCCTAGGAAAACAGGAAACTAATTATTTGTAATTCACTATGTTAAATTATTTGTAATTCACTGTATTAAATGGTTATTTTTTAAAGATATTTTAAAAAGCATTCAATAAAATGAAAATTCATTTGCAATAAAATCTCTCAGCACATTAGGAATTGGAGAGGTGCTCTTTATTTCCTTTTTGCCTTGCAGATCTATCCTCTGCCTACCTCTCCCTTGATCTGGCATCTGGGAGTCCAACCCCTAAGGGCTGCATCACTTAGGTGCCTTACCCTTAGCTACATGTGAGCAAGAAATTCAAGGGTGGGAAGAGATGAGAAGAAAGTCAGGGTATTTCCTCCCTTCCCTGATGAATGCTGCAGCTCAGGCTATATAACTACAACTCCCACTAGACAGTCCCTTGTTCCAAGTCCAGCTGTCACTAGTATAGTAACAGCAGGTCTAGAAAAGATAAACAGCTTCCTATTACGTGTTTTACCATACGCTATTCATTGCCCTAGCTCTGTCTATGCCTATATAAATTTTCTTTCATTCAATACTCTTCAGAATTCCAGCTCATATGCTATTAACCTTTGTTACAGGTTGACTTGTATTCCCTCTTGAATTTGTATGTTGAAGTCCTAACCTCCAGGACCTCAGAATGTAACCATATTTGGAAATTAATAATTTAAAGAAGTAATTAAGTTAAAATGTGGTCTTTAGGCCAGGCCCTAATCCAATATGACTGGTGTCTTTATAAGAAGAGATTAAGACATAGACACACACAGAGTACAGACTGAGGATACTAGCAGGAAGATGGTCTTCTACAGGCCAAGGAGAGAGGCTACAGAATAAAATTAACCCTGTCAACACCTTGATCTTGAACATCTCCACTCCAGAACAATAAGAAAACAAATTCCTGTTGTTTAAGTCATCCAGCCTGTGAAACTTTGTTTTGGCAGCACTAGCAAATTGATACAACTCATTAAAAGACATCTACAAAAAGACAAACAAGTAAAAAACAAAACAAGACCCAGCAAACATAATTATTAACGATTAAATGTTAAAAGCATTTCCTTTAAGACTGGCAACAATGTAAAGATTCTATATATCACTAATTATATGGAGGTTCTAAAAAGTCTAGACAGTAAAACAGGAAGAAGGATTAGAGATATAAAAACAAAGCTATCATTATTTGCAGATTGTAAAACTGTCTACATACAAAATTCAAAAATCTAAGGATAACTTATTAGAGTAAATAAGAGAGTTTAGTTAGTTTGCTTAATACAAAAGCAACGTACCAAAACTATTGGCATGTTTATATTCCAGCAATAATCATTTTAAAAAGGTAACTTTAAGTATTAGGTATTAATCCCAATAACAGTAACATGGTGTACTTAGGAATAATTCTAACAAAAATACTCAAGGCCTGATAAAAAATATAAAATTTTTTAAAAGACAGTAGGCAAATGAAAAGATATATGCACCATGACCTTGATAGGAGGACTCAATATCATAAAATTATCAGTACTCTCTAAATAAATTCATAGCAGTTATGATCCATCCTGATAGATTGTTTTTTGAAAATTGCCAACCTGATCCTAAAATTAATATGAAAGAGATAAGACCCAAATTAGCCAATACACTTCTGCCAGTCACGAAGGCATATTATAAATCTACAGTTAAGATAGTGAGTCCCAACACAAGGTTGAATAAATAGAATCAATAGAATACAATATATCAGAAAAGCCAGAAACAAGCCCATGTAAAATGTAAATGATTTATGAAAAAATAATTGTGACCTACAGATAAGGGAGAAAATAATGGATTATAACAGCAAGCAGTGCTGAAACAGTTGGGAACAATGTATAAAATCAATTCCATGTGGATTTAAGATTTAACATGAAAAAAACCCTACAAACTACACGGTACTATAATTGAAAATAGGGGAATATATATATATTTACTTTAGGGAAAGATTTATTAAGAAACAAAAGGCCTAATCCACACAGAAAAATATTAATAAATTTTACTGTATTAAAATTTAGAACTTTAAATCTTCAAAAGATACCACAGAAAGAGTAAAAAGACAAGCCAAACACTGAATAATATTATTTGAAAGTTATACAAACAAAATAAGACTGGTATTAATGACTTCGATGAATCAATAAGAAAAAAGCAAATAACACAGCCTCCCCTCACCAAAAAAAGGCAAATGATATCCCTGCATATAAACAACCAGCTCTCAAGGGAACTAATAGAGTGAGAACTCACTCCCAAGGAGCAAATTAATCTACTCAGGGAGGATCTGCCCCCAGGACCCAAACACCTCCCATTAGGGCCACCTCCAACATTGAGGATCAATTTCAACATGAAGCTTGAAGGAGACAAATATTGAAACCATAGCGACTATGTAAACAAATGAGTATAGAAAAGTCATTATTATCTGTTTTCAAATAGTATCAAATGGACACAAGAGTACTTGCCACCAAGGTTATGAAATAGAATGTTAACATTCTTAATAGAACATTATTTTTTTTTAAGATACAAGTATGCCCCCCTCCAATCACATCTCCTTTCCTATCTGTCTTATCAGAGAATAAGCACTATTCTAAGTTTTGTGTAAATTACTCATTGTAATTAAAAATAATTTAAACAATTTAACATACATATGTGTATGTCTATATATGTACATGTACACATTTATGTACATACATTCATACTTAAACATATACATACTTCTACATGTGCATATATATTCTTAAATATTGTTCAGTTTACCTATTTTTGAATTCTTTAGGAATAAAAACAAACTTCACGTATTTTTCTATGACTTGCTTTTTTCCTTTACATAATGTGATAGTTTTGAGATTCAATCATGTTTACGCTGAAAAAGCTCATTTGTTTTCATCATTGTTCTACTAGATGAATTATGATATATTTGTATATTATACTACTAATGGATATTTATATCTTTGCTTTCTTTATGAACATTCTTGTGCCTGGCTTCTAGTGTTTATGTACAAGTATTTCCCTTTTTATTTGGGAGTGAAGTAGCCAGGTCATAGGATAAGTGCATATACAACTCTTTAGGGTAATGCAATGCTATTTTCCAGAATGCTTGTAGTATTTTTACTCTCAACGTTATGGATGAGAGGTCACATAATTACATATATTCACCTATACTTTTTATTGACCAGCTGCCACCTCTTGTTTCCTCTCTCACCATGTGATCTCTGCACACACAGCTCCCCTTCATCTTCCACTATAAGTGGAAGCAGCCTGAGGCACTCATCAGATACAGATGTTCAATCACAAACTTTTCAAACCATCAGAACTATAAGCCAAATGAACTCTTTTCTTTACAAATTACCCAGCATTTGGTATTCCTTTATTACAACACAAAACAAAAATAATAGTATATTTCCTTTTTTCAAAAAAATAGAGTTGTTAAAATCACCATGCTGACCAGAGATGTTCAGTTGGGTTATGAACTGATTAGTGTAATCATCCAATCTTCATTAATCACTACGTATTCTTTTTTTTTTTTTTTTGAGATGAGGTCTTGCTCTGTCACCCAGAATAGAGTGCAATGACATGATCACAGCTCACTGCAGCCTCAAATTCCTGGGTTCAGGTGATCCTCCCACCTCAGTCTCCCAAGCATCTGAGGCCCCACGCACACGCCACCACACCCAGCTAATTTTTAAATTTTCTTTTTAGAGATAGGGTCTCTCTATGTTGGCCAGGCTGGTCTCAAACTCCTGGCCTCAAGTGATCCTCCTGCCTCAGCCTCCCAAAGTGCTGGGATTACAGGTGTGAACCACTCTGCCCAGCCTGTGTATTCTATTTTTAAGTTGAAAACTCATTTAAATAATTATTTCACAGTTTGAATATTGTAAAAATGGAAATCTAAATAGATGCCATGACCACCTTGAACCACAGAAACCCCTAGAACATTTGCTGAATTACGAGGTTTCACAAATGACCTCAAGGAACTAGGAAAAAGAGAACCCAGACCTCAAAGTTAGCAAAAGGAAAGAAATTGCAAAAATTAGAGTAGACAGCTGGGCACAGTGGCTCATGGCTGCAATCCCAGCACTTTGGGTGGCCAAGGCAGACCGATCACTTGAGGTCAGGAGTTTAGACCAACATGGTAAAACTCCATCTCTACTAAAAATACAAAAAAAATTAGCTGGGCGTGGTGGCACACACCTGTAATTCTAGCTGCTTGGGAGGCTGAGGTGAGAGGATTGCTTGAACCCAGGAGATGGCGGTTGCAGTGAGCTGAGATCATGCCACTGCACTTCAGCCTGGGAGACAGAGCAAAACTGTTTCAAAAAAAGAAAATTAGAGTAAACAAAATAGAAAATTTTTAAAAGAAAAAGTCGAAAAAACAAAGTTGGTTTATTTTTGTGAAAATATAAACAAAATTGACAGACCCTTAGCTAGACTTTAAAAAAAGACTCAAATAAGATCAGAAATAAAGATGAAGACATTATACCCTATGCTACAGAAATAAAAATAATTGTTAAATACTACTATGAACAAATAGACATAAAAAATGAAAATTTTGTGGATAAAATGGATTAATCCTAGATACATACAACCTACCAAGACTAAATTACAAAAAAAGATAAAATCTGAGCAGACCTGTAACTAGGATGGAGGTTGAACTGGTAATTGAAAACCTCCCAAAAAGAAAAGCCCAGGACCAGATGGCTCCACTGGTGAATTCTACCAAACACTAAAAGAAGAAGTAACACCAATCGTTTTCAAACCCATTCAAAAATTGCAGAAAAGGAAACATTTTCACACTCATTTTATGAGGCCAGCATTAACCTGATACCAAAGCCAAATAAAGACATGAGAACAGAAAACTACAGTCCCTGATGAATATAGACACAAAATATCTTCAACAAAATACTAGCAAACTGAATTTAATAGCATTAAAAGGATCACACAATGACCAAGTGTAATTTATCCCTGAGATGAAAAAATAGCTCAACAAACACAAATCAATTAACAGGCTGAAGGATAAAAGTCACATGATCATCTCAACAGATAAGGAAAAAATTTTTGGCAAAATTCAACACTCTTTCATATAAAAACTCTCAACAAATTAGAAATGGAAGGAATATACCTCAACATAATAAAGGTCACATATGAGAAACAACAGCTAATATCATACTCAAGGGTGAAAAACTGAAAGCTTTTCCACTGAGATGAGACACAAGGCAAGGCTGCCCACTCTTGCCACTTTTATCTAACATAGTACTAGAGGTCTTAACCAGAGCAATTAAGCAAGAAAAAGAAATAAAAGGCATCAAAATTGGAAAGCAGGAAATAAAATTGACCATGTTTGCAGGCAACATGATCTTATATATAGAAAACCCGAAAGACTCCATTAAAACAAAAATCTGTTAGAACTAATAAACGAATTCAATAAAGTTGCAGGATACAAAATCAACATGCAAAAATCAGTTGTGTTTTTATACACTAACAATGAACTATCTAAAAAGGATATTTGGAAAACAATCCCATTTACAATAGCACCAAGAAAATATTGAGGAATAAACTTCATCAAGGAGATCAAAGACTTATATACTGAGAAGCATTGATGAAAAAAATTAAACAAGATATAAGCAAATGGAAAAACACCCCATGTTCATGGATTAGAAGACTTAATATTATTAAAATATCCATACTATCCAAAATGATCTACAGAGTGCAGAGTCAATGTGATTCCTATCAAAATACCAAAGACATTTTTTACAGAAATAGAAAAAACAATCCTAAAATTTATATGAAATCACAAAAGACTTCTAATAGCCAAAATGACCTTGAAAAAGAAGAAAAAAGCTCCTGGTGTGTATATATGGTACTGACATAAAAATAGACATATAGACCAATGTAACAGAATAGAGAGCCCACAAATAAATTCACACACATATAGTTAACTGATCTTCAACAATGGGCCCAAGAATACACAATGGAGAAAGGACAATCTCTTCAACAAATGGTGTTTAGAAAACTGGATTTCCACATGCCAAAGAATGAAACTGAATCTTTATTTCACACCATACACAAAAATCAACTCAAAATGGATTAAAGATTTCAATATGAGATCTGAAACTATAAAACCCCTAGAAGAACGTAAAGAGGAAAAGCTTCATGACATTGGTCTTGTCAATGATTTTTTGGATATGACCCCAAAAAACATAGGCAACAAAAGCAAAATTAGACAAGTGGGACTATTTTGAACTAAAATCTTCTGTATAACAAAGGAAACAATCCACAAAATGAAAAGGGAACTTACAGAATGGGGGAAAATATTTGGAAACCATGTATCCAATAAAGGGTTAATGTCCAAAATATATTAGGAAATTCAACAACTGAATAGTAAAAAAACTAACATCCCAATTAAAAAATGGGCTAAGGACTTGAACAACAGATATTTCTCCAAAGAAGACTTACAAACTTGCCAGATATAGGAAAAAGTGCTCAACATCACTAATCATCAGAGAAATGTAAATCGAAACCATGATGAGATATCACTCCATACCTATTAGGAGGGCTATTATAAAAAAAAAAAAAGATGTGGAGAAATTGAGACCTTTGTACACTGTTGATGGGAATGCAAATGGTGCCCCTGCTATGGAAAAGAACATGGAAGTGAACATTCCTCTAAATATTACAAATAGAACTACTCTATGAACCCGCAGTTCCTCTCTGGGTATTTAGCCAAAAGAATTGAAATTAAGATTTCAAAGAGACATTAGCACTCCCATGTTTATTGCAGCATTATTCACAGCAGCCAAGATGTAGAAGCAACCTAAATGTCCAACAACAGATGAATGGGTAAGGAAAATATGGTAATATATACAAGGTAATACCAAGATGTAGAAGCAACCTAAATGTCCAACAACAGATGAATGGGTAAGGAAAATATGGTAATATATACAAGGTAATACTATTCAGCCTTTAAAAAGAAGAAAATTCTCATATGTGACAACATGAATGAATCCTGAGAACATAATTCTAAGTGAAATAAGCCAGTTACAGAAAGACAAATACTGCATGATTCCACTTTCATGAGATATCTAAAATACTCAAACACATAGAATCAAAGAGTAGGATACCAGGGGCTGAAGGAGATGAGGAAATGGGGAGTGACTAATGAATTGTCATAAAATATCAGTTAAACAAGATGAATACGTTCTAAAGATATGCTGTATAACACTGCACCTGTAGTCAATAAAATGCTGTACTCTAAAAATGTGTTAAGAAGGTAGATCTCAGGTTGAGTGTTCTAATCACAATGAAATAAAATTTAGAAAGAAAAGGAAAAATAATGATCTGCAAAGAAATAACAGTCAGTCTCAGTTGTCATGTCCATCCTCCCCTTGGGCTCCTGGCCATATTTGCTGCTGTTGGCCCAGGTGCACATTTGTGGCCTTATCAGCTACATCCAGAGAGGCAAAATAACCAGGCTTTAGTTAAAGCCCAGTAATCTCTCTATGAGAAATAATCTAGTGCTGAGTCCCTCGGAAGGGGCTGCCAATGGACACTATATACACAAACACATACACTATATATGTAAACTATATATATAAACTATATATACATATATAAACTGTAAATATACATAACAACATAGTATATGGGTATTAGTCTGTTCTCACACTGCTAATAAAGACATACCCAAGACTAGGTAATTTATAAAGGAAAGAGGTTTAATTGACTTTCAGTTCTGCATGGCTGGAGAGGCCTCAGGAAACATACAGTCATGGTGGAAGGGGAAGCAAACACATCCTTCTTCACATGGCAGCAGCAAGGAGAAGTGCAAAGTGAAGTTGGGTAAAAGCCCCTTATAAAACTATCAGATCTCGTGAGAACTCACTCACTATCACTAGAAGAGCATGGAGGTAACTGCCCCATGATTCAATTACCTGCCACTGGGTCCCTCCCATGATACATGGGGATTATGGTAACTACAGTTCAAGATGAGATTTGGGCAGGGACAAAGCCAAACCATATCAATATGTATCTTACATATTCTTTTTGACTTATATAATTGATAGCAAGTGACTATTTTCGGCAGTAATAATACTTTAGAATTGTTTTTAATAATTGATAATACCAGAGAGAGAGACACCAAATTTTGCTACAATCCTGAGGTATGAGATAAATGGCCTTGAAAACTCAACTTTATTACCATCACACACAGAGATAAAGAGAACATAAAAATGAAAAAAATGTGCAGGCAAAAAGTTTATGAAATATATATAAATAGAAAATTTATAGAATATAAAGTTCATACGTCTGTATTAACTCTTGTGAACGCTAAAATGATCCACACAAACACACACTTCCATCTTTCAACTTACTGGATGGAGAACTGCTCAACCTTTGTTTTCCTTTTGTGGGCATTCTCAACACTATCACTAGTTAACATTTTCTTTTTAATTTTATTTTTCTGATTAAAAGTTTGAATGGCTCCCCATTGTCAAGAAAAAGAAATTATTGCAATTACTTAACTTGACCTTCAATGAATCTCACAGTTTGTTTCCCTGCCACCGTGCTCCATGCTTCTACACTACAAACACATTGAACTTAATACTCCTTAATCTCCAAACCTCTTTGCCTTCATTGGCATTCTTCCTAGATCACTCTTACATGATGGATCAATTAGGATATAATAAGTTAAAATGCAGAAGCAAATAATCCAAAAATCTCAGTGGCTTGAAATTAACCAAGATTTATTTCTCACTCATGAGACATGCCATCATGAGATGACCAGGGGCCCAGCTCTGCAACACTTTCATTCTTACTCTGGGCCCCAGGTGGATAGAATAGGCATTATCTGAAGTATTGTTTGTTGAAGGAACTAGGAGAAAAAAGAGCATGGCAGATTACACCATGTACTGAAGGTTTCACTAGGAGTTAGCCAAAGCCAATCACACAAACACACAGCATCAAAAGGGAAGGGAAGCTTTTGTCCAAAAGAAAGGCAATAACAAATGCTGGAAAGGATGTGGAGAAGGGAATGCTGGTACAATGTTGGTGGGAATGTAAATTAGTACAACAACTATGGAGAACAGTTTGGAAGTTCCTCAAAAAAACTAAAAATTGAGCTTCCATATGATTCGGCAATCCCACTGCTAGGTATATACCCAAAAGAAAGGAAATCAGTATATATCTAAGAGGTATGTGCACTCTCATGTTTGCTGCAACACTGTTCACAATATCCAAGAGTTGCAAGCATCTTAAGAGTCCCTCAACGAATGGATAAAAAAAAGTGGTAATTATACATAACAGAGTACTATTCAGTCATAAAAAACAATGGGGTCCTGTCATTTGCAACAACGTGGATGGAGCTAGAGGTCATTATGTTAAGTGAAATAAGCCAGGCACAGAAAGACAAACATCATATGTTCTCATTTATTTGTGGGATCTACAAATCAAAAAATTGAACTCATGGAGACAGAAAATAAAAAGATGGTTACCAGATGCTGGGAAGGGTAGTGGGGAGTGATGGGGGAAGGTGAGGATGGTTAATGGGTACAAAACCAAATTTTTAGAATGAATAAGACCTAGTGCTTGATAGCACAACAGGGTGGCTATAGTCAAAATAATTTAACTGTACATTAAAAAATAACTAAAAGAGTATAATTGAATTCTTTGTAACACAAGAATAAATGCTTGAGGAGATGGCTACCCTATTTATCCTGATGTGATTATTATGTATTGCATGCCTGTATCAAAATATCTTACGTATCTCATACATATATACACCTACTGTGTACCTACAAAAATTTAAATTTTATAAAAAGGGAAGAGAGGAATAATCCCCCCTCAGGGAGAGGTGCGTCTATTGCCAAAGGTTCTACTACAACTTCTTTTTCACCTACTTTTCTTTGAACAGTAGGTCAAATACTTCTGATTCCTAAAAGCTTCCCTGACTTTTCTAGAGTCAGTCCCCTGACTTGTTGCACTCTCAGATCAATTTCTATCGATTCATGAATGGTATTTATATGACGGGTATTTTGTTTGTTTGTATTTTCATTGTATTGTTCAGCCTTATTAAGGTAGAATATATATATATATAAAAAATAAAATTTACCAATATTAAGCATACAATTTGATGAGTTTGACAACTATAAACAGACATGCAACAACCAAAACAATCAAGATAAAAAACATTTCTACCACCTTAAAAATGTCCCCCATGTCCCTTTGCAATCAATCTCTTCCCCCAACTCCCTGGTTCCCAGGAACCACAGGCTAGCTTTCTATCATTGCAGTTGTGCCCTATCTAGACTTTCATATAAATAGAATCATACAATATACAGTTGTAATGGGTTGAATGGTGCCCCACAAAAGAAATGTTTATGCTTATTCCTTAGGACCTGCGAATGTGACCTCATTTTTTAAAAGGGTCTGTATGGATGTAAGTGAAAGATCACAAGATGAGATTTTCGTAGGTTATCTGGGTGGGCCCTAAAGCCAATGACATGTGTCCTTAAAAGTGTTAGAAACTACAGCAGTTATTATTCCTCCTCCTTTCCCTGTTCTTGGTAGTTTTCTCACTTGCATGCATTAATACTCAACTAAAGACTTGAAGGTAGCACTCTTCACATCTCCAGAATAGCTCTCCCCACTTTCTCTTTCTCTCAGTCTCTTCCTATCCTTGAAGCTCTCCACTCTAGGACTGTGCCTGAAAATTCTAGCCATCTTGATCTCCCCAAATTCACAATTCGTTTTGAGGAGGCTTCTGGACTCTCTCTGGGTCCTGCACTATGACCTGGAAGCTCTCTCTAGGGAGCAAGCTGGGGCAATTGCAGAGCTCACCTTATTTGTTTCCCTTTTTTCTGGGATCACTGTCAGGCACTGTCTGTTATCCAATGCCTACAACCATTGTTTCACACATTCTCTATGCCCTTTGTCCTCACAATTTATGTGTCATTATCCAAAAGCATTGCTAAAAGAGACTGTCTTGTATATGCTACCAAAAAATAATCAAGCAGATACAGAAATGCCCTTAAGAATCTTGAGTGTGCTATGGGCAGAACTAAACAAACTTCATAGGTTAAGCTGACTTAATTTTAATGTCCTCAAATTTCTACAAATAGGAAGTAGAAGATAGTTTATGTAATCTCTGCTGCCAAGCAAAAATGCAATCATGAGTGGTCATGTTCTGTTTTGCAGTCCAATATAACAGAAACTCAGGTCAAAAATGACTAAATATATAGGCACCAATGCTAGTCTGGCTTAACTTTGTCTTTCTTTCTGTTTCTTGCTAGCCTCAGTTTCCTCATATGTAAAAGGAGAATAATAAAAGTGTTCTCACCATGGACATCCCATAAGGTTTAAATAACTCAGAGCATTAAGGTGTATTCATTTTGAATCTTAGTGAGAAATCAACAAGTATCCATTGTCATCATTATTTTGTGATGTTATGACAATGTTTCCTCAGAATACCTTATCTTTAACCACAGAAGCGGAGAGTGGTCTCTCCTTGAAAGTCAAAGGGGCTTATTGTAGTATTTACCTCCATTTACTTTTGCTGAGGCAAGGCACTGTAGGGTTTGGCACAAGAATCAAATAATTTTTTGTTCCACTAGACCCTTCCAAACCCTCTTGATGCCCAGGCACCTGGCAGTATGTACACCATAGAAATGTGAAGCTCTTTTAATTAAATACTGGAAAATCTGTAGATATCATGAAAGAAATTCAGAAAATGATGTGAAACTCACAGTGAGAAACAATACAAAACAGGTTATTTATAGGCTGAATAAATCATCACTGTTAGTGACGCTGATTTTGCAAGGTACAGGTAAGCCTTTTTCTACCACCTGTTGCCACTTTAAACTAGGTAGCTGGACAATTTTCTTACCCAGCTGAAAAATCAGGCGAAGGCTATGAACTAAGACATTCCCTGTTGCCTTCCATACAAGTTGAGTGCTGGGATTACTGGCTATACAATTATATACACATGAAACTGCTATTGTCTGCCACCTTCAAACTGCTTTAGCTTTTTTACTGGGTCCCATTTCAAATCATTGTCCCTGAATAGCAACTTGGGATTGTTCTTTCAATCACACGTGGCAGCTGCTGCCAGCAACCTTTGCACACTCTGTGTTGCCAGCAGGTATTTGTACAACACAGAAGGAATATGCTGAGTAGAAATATTGTGCTGTCAATTAATAATCCTAATGCCATTAATGTAATATGCCTTGAGCAGCCACTGACCAGTTCTTGCCGTTAAAGGGAATGAATAGAGGAGCTATTTGTTAGGACTAAGCAGCCACCCTCTCCTTCAAAGCCCTTTACCAACTTCTGTAGTGGAAAGCATATGGATTGTAATTGTTTCTAAATCTCTCATGTAAACTGAGTTTATATTTGGCAGAGAGTCAGAGAAGAAGATGAAAATATAGCTATGTCTCAGTGAAAACTGACTAACGAAGACTCAATTGTGCTGTAATAATTTCCTTCTCAATTATTACATCACAAAGAAAACTTTTTACCCAGTAGGGAACAGGGGAAAATGCCAGGAGATAGCCTGAGGATCACAAAATATTGTCCATGCTAATTCCAGCACAAATTGCTACCAAGTTTTCTTGCTACAAAATGGGCATAGCTTTTTAAAGGTTATGTGTAATGTGAGTAACAGGCTCTGAAAAATGTTTTCTTACTGCTAACATAACCAGGATATGAATCTTACAATTGAATTCTCTTATCTGACAGGAATGTTGACTATTTAATGTTTTTTAGTTTGGCATGAGATAGAATCACTGTAAATAAAAAATACATATGAAGGGAATAAAAACACTTTTTCCATAAATTAATCAGATACCATTCAAAGGTAGAACTCGCTCCTCAAAATGGAAAATACCACAGGCAGTTTATTGTCTTTATGCATCATTGAAATAAGTTAATTCAATCTGTTGTGTTAGGAGAAGAAAAATAATCCCTATTTCTTTCAAAAGCAATTATACACTGCTTTCATGTATATATCCATAGTTCATGTATATATCCATAGTTTCTTGTTCAGCACTCTTTTTTCTAAAACAAAACTGGGTTATGGTTTGTGTGTCTATGCTTAAGAATGCACTCAACATGTGTGGGAGGGTGACAGTGAGTAATCATAACAAATATTTATTAAATGCTCACTCTTTGCTAAGCTTTATGTGCATTATCTCTGTTGATCTTTACAATAGTCACTCAGTGAGTACCATTTTCCAAATTTATTTTGCAGATGAGAAAAGAGAAAAGAACTTGACTGAAATGCCTAATTCTTTCCTTCATAAGCATACCTTCTTAACACAGAATTTCATAGGGTGTTTTTTACCTAGTTCTATCCCCACTGGCCACCATAATCTCTTTTGAATAATGGTTTAGGGAACATTCAGTCATTGTATTTAAACAAGGTCTTAACAGATTTGTGAGAATGCCTCAACAACACTCTGTATCAAGATCCATACTTTTAAAAAGTAATTCATGAAAATATAAAGGAGTTTTATATCAATTTACTCTTCTTTCCCCTAAATATCTCATAATGCCCCATATCTCCTGTGCCTAAGAGAAGAGCCTGTCCCCTGGCTGTACTCAACTCTTGTAATCATGTCATCTTGTAGGAATATCTGCTTCTTCCCTCAGAGACCTTAACATCACCCACAGTTAATCAACTTCATACATTCAGAGTGCTTATCACTAATTTCTGCAAAAGATTTTATTTTCCCCTAATCCATTCTGGAAAAGCTGGCCACTACCCTTACTAGTTAATGGGCATGTTCATGTGATACTGCAGCTCTCTGTCTCTCTCTAGCCTAAATGTTTTCTACCTGTGCCTTCACTGGTGGCATGCTCTCTTTGGTTTCTCCACTCTCCTGTGTAAATTCCTCTTATAAGAATCTTCCCTTCCTGGTTGGACACTGAACAAAGAACATCACTCAGCACAAATACCACCCTTGCAGAACATTATTAACAGGGCCCCAGAAGTAGTCAAGGTTACTACTATTAAATCACTTTGTGCCCAGGTACCAGGTGGCAAAGCTCTATCCTTGATTCCATGTTATAATCCTACAGTTGGCCAAATTACAAATTAAGGAGCTGGGACTTTTGGTCCCTATAGCACTAATAATCTTGGCCTATACTTAGATGCCCTGAGCTCTGAGTTCTATTCCATTGTTTATTATCCCCACATAAAATCTGAATGGCCTTGGATATGCTTGTGAATGGTCTGGGCAATACAAGGAATTCCTCCAACAGCTCCAAAGGAGTGTGCTGTTGCATTGTAGAGAACTAAAAGAAAAACACTGAATCCAGTGGTATGTTTAAAACAAACTCATTTTTTAAAGTAGAGAATATTCTTTAATTGTTCAGGAATTCAGGAAATTGTTAAAAGAACATTGGGAAACCTATAGAAGAGGAAAACTGGGGATGTGTCAGTTATGCTAAGTACTTGTATCTCTTTCTTTGAAGTTAGTTAAAGTTCTTTCCTGTGGGAAGATGCTTTTTTGTGACACTCTTGGGCTTTTAGCCATGGTTAAACAATACAAATGCTTTGTTTATATACAGTACCTTTCATCTTGGCTTTTTGCAAGGATTTGAACACACATATTTTAATCTTCACAGCATTTTATTGAGGTAGACATATACTGGAATTGAACAGACAATGTAATTTAACTGGCAACGTTTACTGTCATGCAAGCAAAATCCTAGTTTCCTGACCATTTTCTGGCCTAGCCACTTCTCCTTGTTTTTTTACATTTCTTTTTACTTTTAGTTATTCCTTTTGAATTTATTTGACTATGTATTTTTTGAATACTTATTTTACCAACCTGGATTATATAGTCTTGGTTTAGTGCTCACAGTATTTTAAAGCCATTTTCCCAAAAATGAATTTTCAAACTCCAGTTTAGGCAAAAGTCCCAAGGGAATCACTGTATAGTTTGTAATTTGTCTGGGAACTTGAATGAATGCAACAACAAAAAACGGCTGCCTTTTATTCTGGTTGATATTTTTAGCAGTGCTACTAATGAGCTATTTTCTTTCTTTCAACAATTTTGTGTGTTCTCAAAAACATGTAAGTTTTTCAAGAAATAAAGGTGGGCAATTTTATTTACTATGAACTTGGTTGGTTTTATAGTTAGCAAGTGCAGTGCCCTTCCCACATCTTCCTAAATACAGACGCTTGCTGTCCTACACATGCATGTGTGCCATTAGCTTTTTGCTAGAACAAACTGACGTTGAGTTCGAAATTAAAAGTCTGGCACTTTGCCCTAAAAGTTAGCAGACCATGAGAAAGGAATTCTATAGAAAAAAGAATGGTCAATTTACATGAACTTGGAAGCAGAGATCATCTTACCTTCTCTTTCCAGGATGAAACCTGATAACTGAATGTGACTGCTGTTACCATGCACAGGGAAAGTGGCAGTTTTTAAAGAAACTTGGATCCAAAGAGTTTGAGTCTTTTTAAAACTCTCCATACCTCTGTGACACTCAGGAAAAAACTCAGTGAAGAACTCTGTCAACATGCTTTTTGTGTGGCTTGAGCCCAGTCACTAATGGGGCCAGGACCCTGTGTTCACCTAGGCAGGCATCTGGAAAGTTCTCCAAAGTAGCCCTCCCTACAATACACTATGGAAGTTCCTAGGGCACAGATCATGGTGGTGGGAGTCATAATCTGAAATCTCTACAGGTTACATTTACATCTTCATATTTATATTTACATATGGAAGAAGCCCCATAAGAAGAATGTTGGCAATTCCTTGTATACATGGCTATTGCCCACTGATGAGCAGAATGAACAGGTATCCAGTTATATCCTCATCTTACTCTCACATGTTTCCTAAGTGGCCTTGCTCACTCTCATTTCTTTAATAAACATCTTTATGCTGATGACCCCCAATTCTGATTTTCAATCATGATTTCTCTTCTTAATTTCAGAATCATATAGCTAACTGTCTCCTACTCATTTTGACTCTAATTTCTCACTAAGCTGAACTCACAATCTCTCCTGCACTTCCTGCTCCTCCTGTGTTTTGCATCTCAGGTATCATGATATCATCACATTTACCAAAACCAGAAATCCTATAGCCATCCTTGACTCCTCCCTCTCCTCTCTCTTTCCATAGGCCCAAAATACACATACACATGAACTCACTCTTCGAAGACATCTATTGATTCTACCTTTGGAAGTCAACTACTAGGCTCCATCCCAATTGCCACCACAGCAGGTCAAGGTCATATGATCTCTCCTCTGATAACTGTAACAGCCTTCTAATAAATTAATCTCCTGGTCTCCATTCTTACCCTCCTCCTGCTGACTCTCCAGAATTTTCTTTCAATCTTATCTAAGTGTTTGCAACTCTGCAAAAGCTGTATTCTCTGTTTTAAATGTGGGCCTTTACATTTGCCATGCCCTCCTGGTTAAAGACTCCCTTCTGCCCTTCCTGGCAGGCAAGTGCTACTTCCTGGCAGGCAACTTCCTCGCAGGCAACTGCTACTGACCTCAGCTTGACCTGACCTACCTCAGACCTCAGCTTGACCTGACCTAACCTCCAACTCTAAGTAAGGTTTTTCTTCTTTATAGTCCCTGAGCACTCAGTACTTTTCTTGCAGCAGGACAGGAGGACAGAAGTAGGGAATTCCCAGATGGTTTGTTTATACCCCAGCAGACCCCAGCCACCATCCAGCCTAGAACTTGGCCTGTCTTGTTCACTGCTATATCCCTGATGTGTAGCACAGGCTTAGTACACAGTTGAGATTCAGTAAATATTTATGAATACGGAAGACTAAAGTGGAAAGAAAGCAAGGAAGGGAGGAAGGAAAATAGGGAAAGGAGAAAGATTAGGCATAAACCAATCTGCTTTGTAAATATGTAATGGAATATGTAAATGTAAATCAATGTATAAGTAAATTCCTGAAATCAGTGATTTTTTTTCCTGCGATTTCCTCTTTGTTATAAAACTAGACTATAGAGAAAAAAATAATAAACAGTTTAAAGTTCTAATTGTCGGTTTCTGATCAATCAAGTTTTAACCTGTAAATTTATTCTGAAAGTCTGAATAATATTTTTTGACACATAAGAGGAGATTAATGTTTAATAAAGGAATAAAGTGGAGATTTTTGTAGAGTATATAATCTCTCTATATTTTTTAAATCCAAATTTCATAAATAACTCTGCCTTAAGTGAGGTATATCAGAACAACCACCTAACTACTAAAGTGGTCAGCTCATTTAAGAGTTGTCTAGAACACTCTCAAATCTATCACCTTAATAGAAAAAAAAATTATCACATCAGGAAGAGAGAGGTGTCTATATTTAAGCCTGATTTTTTAAAATGATTGGATTTTGACAAAAGTATGATTTTTCTTACTTTCCATTTTAAATGCATTTCAATGACCATAGCCAATATGCCTTTGAGGGTCAGTTAAGATTCTTCCAAATATGAACCCACAGATATTTTAATGACCAAAATATCCTAGGTAAATGGTAGAATTGCTATCTTCTGTGTGCTTTTAAGTTCCAACTGCATTAAGCTTAGCAGACCAAAGCCAATTTGGATGAAATATTGTTCTATTTATTCTTTAAAGTCAATGTGCAATTTCAGGGACACAGACATCAATTTTCCCATTGAATTTTCCTCAATCCAGGTTATTCCTGATCCCTTTGGTTACATAAACCACTTATTATTCAGATAAATAAAGAGAGAAGAGAGACTAAAAGCAATAAAGCTCATGAGCATGTTTCTAAAATATAATACATGTACATATATATATACACGCAAAAAAATATATGTATATATATGTACACACAAACACACATTTTAGGATTCTTTTCTATTTCCATAAAGGATGTCATTGGCATTTTGATAAGGGTTGCATTGAATCTGTAGATTGCTTTGGGTAGTATGGACAGTTTAACAATGTTACTTCTCCCAATCCATGAACACAATATTTTTCCATCTATTTGTGTCTCCTTCAATTTCTTTTATCAGTGTTTTATAGTTTTTAGTGTAAAGATCTTTCACCTCTTTGGTTAAATTTATTTCTAAGTATTTTTTGTAGCTATTGTAAATGGGACTTTTAAAAATTTCTATTTCAAATAGTCCATCAATTATAATTGTATAGAAATCATACTGATTTTATGCTGATTTTGTATTCTGTAACATTTTGAATTTGTTTGTTAGTCCTAACAGTTTTTTTAGTGAAATTTTTAGGGTTTTTTTAGGTATAAGATCAAGTCATCTGCAAATAGGGGCAATTTAATTTCTTCCTTTCCAATTTTGATGACTTCTTTCATTCTCTTAAACTAATTTCTGTGGCTAGGACATCTAGTACTACGTTGAATAGAAGTGGTAAAAGTGAGCATCCTTGATTTGTTCCAGATCTTAGAGAAAACGCTTTCAACTTTTCTCCACTCAGAGAAAAGTTAGTTGTCATATATGGACTTTAATGTGTTCAGGTAAATTCCTTCTATATCTAATTTATTGAGAGTTTTTATTGGAAAGGGATGTTGAATTTTTTCAACTGTTTTTTCTGATTCTATTGAAATGCTTATATGGTTATTGTCCCTTATTCTGTTAATGTGATGTGTTACATTTATTGATTTACATATGTTGAACCCTGTTTACATCACTGAGATGAATTCCACTTGATCACAGTGAATGATCTTTTTAATTTGCTCTTGAATTTGGTTCACTTGTATTTTGCTGAGAATTTTTGCATCTAAGGGATATTGATTTGCAGTTTTCTGTTTTCATTTTATCTCTGTCTGGTTTGCACATCAGGGTTGTGTTGGCCTTGTAGAATGAGTTTGCAAGTACTCTCTCCTCTTCATATTTTTGAAATAGTTTAAGTATAATTGGCATTAGTTCTTTAAATGTTTGGTAGACTTCTGCGGTGAAGGAAAGATCCCAAATAACCAAAGCAATCTTTAACAAAAAGGACAAAGCTGGAGGTATCACACTACTTGACTTCAAAATATACTACAAAGCTACAGTAAGCAACACAGCATGGTACTGACATAAAAATAGACATGTAGACCAATGGAACCGAATGCAGAACACGAAAATAAATCCCAGTACTTACAACAAACCAATTTTTGACAAACGGACTAAGAACACACAATGGATAAAGGACACTCTCTTCAATAAATAGTTCTGGGAAAACTGGATATCCACATGCAGAAAAATGAAGTAGACCTGTATCTCACACCATATGCGAAAATCAACTCAAAATGGATTAAAGACGTAAATGGAAGACCCGAAACAATGAAACTACTAGAAGAAAACATATAGAAAATGCTTCATAACATTGATCTGCGGAAGAATTTTTTGGATAAGACCTCTGCAGCATGGGCAACAAAAGCAAAAGTAGACAAATGGGATTACATCCAACTAAAAATCTTCTGCACAGCAAAGGAAAGAGTCAACAGAGTGGAAAGACAACTTACAGAACGAGATAAAATATTTGCAAATGATGCATCTGTATCCTGGGTTAATTACCCAGGATATTAATTTGGTTTAATATCTAAGTTATATAAGAAATCCAAACAGCTCAATAGCAAAAAAATCAAATAATCTGATTTTAAAATGGGCAAAAGACCTGCATAGACATTTATCAAAAGAGGACATACAAATGGAAAACACGTGCATGAAAAAATGCTCAGCATCATTAATCATTAGCGAAAGGCAAATTAAAACCACAGTAAGATATTACCTCACGTTAAATAAAATAGCTATTATCAAAAAGACAAAAACTAAAAATGCTGGCATGGATATAAAGACAGGGGAACTCTTATACACTGTTGATGGGAATACAGATTGGTACAGCCATTATAGAAAACAGTATGGACTGGATCACGATGTCAGGAGATTGAGACCATCCTGGCTAACACGGTGAAACCCTGTCTCTACTAAAATACAAAAACTTAGCCGGGCGTGTTGGTGGGCGCCTGTTGTCCCAGCTACTCCGGAGGCTGAGGCAGGAGAATGGCGTGAACCCGGGAGGCAGAGCTTGCAGTGAGCTGAGATTGCGCCACTGCATTCCAGCCTTGGTGACAGAGCGAGACTCCATCTCAAAAAAAAAGAAAAAAGAAAAAAAGAAAACAGTATGGAGGTTCCTCAAAAGTTTAAATCTCACTACTGGGTATATATCCAAATAAAATAAAATCAGTATATTGAAGAGATATCTGCACTCCCATGTTTATTGAAACGCTATTCACAATAGCCAAGATATGAAATCAACCTAAGTGTCTATCAGAGGATGAATAGATAAGGAAAATGTGGTAGATATACACAATGAAATACTTTTCAACCATAAAAAAAGAATAAAATCTTGTCATTTATGGCAATGTGAATGAATCTAGAGGGCATTATGTTAAGTGAAACAAGCAAGGCACAGAAAGACAAATACCACAGGATTCCACTCACACGTGGAATTTGAAGAAGTTGATCTCATAGAAGTAGAGATTAGAATAGTGGTTAACAAGGGCTGGGGATGGGGAATAAAGAGAGGTTGGTCAACCAGTACAAAGTGACAGTGAGATAGGAGGAGTAAGTTCTGGTATTCTGTTTCAAAGTAGGCTGGGGACTATGGTTAACAATATTGTATTGTATATTTCAAAATAGCTAGAAAAAAGAGCTTTAACAAAGAAATGATAAATGTATGAGGTGATAGATATGCTAAATACACTGACTTGATTTTTATACAATGTATATATGTATCAAAACATCATGCTATACCCCATAAATATGTGCAATTATTATGTCAATTAAAAACAAAATAAAAATACATACACACATAACCTACTCTTAAGAAAGGCAAAAGGCAGAGATTCTTGGGTTGTAAATATAGGACAAAATCAGCAGTTTAAGTATTATTTCTCTAGTGCAAGATGTAATAAAGTACTTAATAATGCTGCAACCAAAAATAGTGATTTCATTCTGGCTTGAGAATTGTATAAAGGCGTAATTAGCATTTCCCATTGCTGATGCCAACAAATTCCTTGTCAGGAAAGTGAGAGGCTAAGAACCATGAAGTCTGCTGAATCTTTCACAGTTCCTATTTTGATACGAAGAGATTTACAGAAGTACAATGTGCCAGCTAATAGGCAAGACCAAGCACATTGAACTGTTGTCATCAATTCTTGGACCATCAAACACAAAACTACAAGATTTGTGCCGCAAAGCAATCATCCTCTCTAAATGGAATTTTCCATCTCCATACAGTGTGAGAATTGAATATTGTTCAAGTAATAGGTCTTATGGAAGGATCCAGTGAAACTGGCTCTTCTGTGCAGGACAGAGTGTGATGGAGAGCTTGGGAAAGAGTTTCAAAAACCTCTACCTACAGGAGTACTTTAGGTACTGTATCCAAGAACTTTACTGAAGTTTTAATTGGTTAAATTGCTAACAGTTGTAAGAAGGATGTGTTTTTGTCTTCATCGTAGACGATCCCATGTCTCCCATGACTAAGCCCCTGTTTGTTACCATAATAAAAATTTATTTTAATATTTGTCTCATTTCACAGAGATTTGTTAAAATTTACAAGTACCTATGTTTCCTTTTCATGTCGACTTATGACCTTTGTTTACTTAGTTTTGGGCACTTCCAGTAAATATTACCTATAGCTACTTTACAGTTAATGATGTTTTTAAATAATTCTGTCTTCTACTGAGAAGCATATATAACGAAGATTATTTTTTATAAAAATGATGACCCTTGCTTTTATTTTTAATATCCATGGCCTTGCGCACACTTTTTGCATTCACCTCTTTATAATTTTATTTCTGCCATCAGCATGAAGTTTGTTTCAAAAAAAAAAAACTTTCTTTGATTCTTTACACTCTTTGTGTTTCCTAAGATTCCAAGGCACTTTATCTGTACTGTTTTTAATATTTTTATGATAAAGAGTTAGAACTATGTCTTTAATCTTTGTATTGCCAGCACCTAGCACAGAAAATGGCTTATAGTAGGAATTCAACAGATGTTTGTAAATAAATGTTTGACAGAAGGTATTATATTACATTATATTGTATTAGTTACAATTTTTTTTTACAGTCCTTGATGCATTGTCATGTCCACCACAGCTATGGAAAACTGTAAGTTCCATAAGTGAATGCTCAATGACAAAACGAGTAGCAAAGTGGGCATGCAAACAAGTTTGCCCAAGTTCAAGGACCTTGTCTCTACATCTCTCCAGTGCTTTTCTTCCATCACACCTCCCAATATCCTTGGAGGATATGTTCCAAGAACCCCAGTGGATGTCCACAAACGTGGATAGTACTGACCCCACATATACTATGTTTTCTCAATCAGACCAGTAAGTCACTAAGAGGCAAGTAGCATCTACTTGGCAAAGCCCCAGGGCAAAGGGAGGATTCACATCCCAGTTGGGTTGGAGTGGGACGGCACACAATTTCATCACACTATTCAGAACGACATGCAATTTATAACTTATTTAATTAAATTGTTTATTTCTGAAATTATCAATTTAATATTTTCAGACTACAGTTGCCCTTGGGTAAAACGGGGATTCCTGTACTTTTTACACTTTATTTCTTGCCTCCTAATGAGGGTAAAAAACATGAGTAAATAATTTGATGGGAGGGTAGTCACATAGCCTTAACCAAGTCTACTGCCACTGTATTCTGAAAGGGAGAGGAGAAGACTAAAGACTTATTAACCTAAGCTTCTGATGCCCTTTGTTGGGTGATCCGAGCAAGAAACCTGGGAAACTGTCCCAGTGACTTTTTGGCAAATCAAAGAAAAGGAGTGTTCTTTCCCTTGATGCAGCATCCCATACCACTGCATCCAAAGGGAAGCAAGCACTTCAGGTCATGAACCTGTGAAAGTTGGTCATGCAAATTGAGTCATTCTTGTCATATTACACTTAAAAAATCTAGAAGATGGGGAGAAAAGCACTCAGGGCTCATAATATTGCTCCAAGAAATAAATTTTACGCAAGCTCAGCTGCTGAAACTGCCTGCTGTAACCTGAAACCAGCTTTATCTAATAACTACTAAACGAACCTGCTGCAACTCTAAGACTAGCTTTACCCACTGTGTCATCCACCAATCAGAGGTTGCCAGCTCCCCAAATCCTTACTAGTGCCAATGAACTGTCTTTCAAAACAATGTGTAACTTTTCTCTTTTTTTATAAAACTTCCAACCTTCTCTTTGTTCTTCAGACATACTGAAGGCCATCCAGTGCATGTGTATGCCCTGAGTTGCAATTCTTGCTTCCCAAATAAAACGTTTTAAAGTTAGGGATTTGTCTCTTTATTTTATTTGGCTTCAACAAATATTTGCTCATCAGGTTTTCCAACTGCCTGGGTCAGCTTGGGGAATCCCCATGGCTCAGTAAATAATAATAGTGAAGATAATAAACTTGCCTATCTTGTTCAACATTTTCTCTATCCCAATTAGCTGACATATGCACTAACATTTATTGAATGAAGGAATGATCATGATACCAACAATAAGAATTTTTTCCACTTACTGAGAATTTACCAAATGCATGAGACTGCGCTAAGCACTTTTTGTATATTCTCTTAATTAATTACTGAACATTCTGAAGGGGAAGTGAATCTCTTGAGGTTGATTTTCTTCATAGCCTTTCTAAAAAGTAATAGGATGATTTATGGTAAAGTTAAGTAAATTAAAATTTGATATTGGAAATTTTCTTCATTGAAAAATTTGTCATAATCATGAAAATCAAAAGCTATAAAAGTTTTTTTTTAAATCTTTGTGCAAATGTATAAATTCAAAAGATTGTAGAGTAGGAACTTTTAAGATCATCTTGTCCAATTTCTCAATTTTATAAAGGAGAAAAATAAGAAATTGATTGATTTAGAATCAATGTCACACCATTAACCAGTGACAGAGACGGGAGTAGATCCCCCAAGATGTATTGGTCCCAGTGGGCCTATGTTGTAATATTTTCTTATTATTCCCCTCAAGATTATTAGACTAATAATTATCTAATAATTTTTAGAGCTAGAAAATTCACAGAAGCCCAGCTCACTGCATCACCCTATGTCTCTGGGGCAAATGTAACGCCTGTCATAAATAATAAGGTATTGCTTAGTAAGGATTCTCAAGAAGGTGACTGTGACCCAGATCAGTGGGAGGGTCAGAGTGAAGTAATAGCCACACTATACCTCAAATTTTCTACAAGCTTTTATCTGTTCTACTGCCAATTAAAACCTTTTTTTAAAAAACCACAAATCCCATGAGAGGTTAACCTGCAGGTAACTTTCCTGTCATCCATCAGGTGGGTCTCCCTCAGAAAAGGTTTGAGAACTTTTGTTTTATGTCCTCAGTGAATATTGCCTCTCTGGTCAAATATCTCTGCAAGGAGGTGGAAGCCATGGTTGTAGCCTGAGGTCAGAAGTCAAAGCTGCCTAGCCCGGCAGAGGTAGCAAGAGGCCCAGCTCCTGTTTCTCCAACTGTGGATAGAGGAGTGGCCCAGGATGGCCTGATGTCCAAGGCTATAGGATTGGTTATATAACACCTGCAAGTGTGCTTATCATATTACCAAAGCTTAGGTATCTGGTCATAGAAGCCTCTCTTTAGATAACCCAGAAAGGTCACAACTGGAGGTTGGCAGTCTGTTTTTGGAGAAAGAGAAAACCTATAAGGATTATGACATATTCTTATAAATGCAGTAAAACTGGTTACTTTTTATGAGGTCTTCATCAAGCCACATTTTTTTTTCTTTTTTAAGTTTAAACAACAGAAATTGATTTTCCACAGTTTAGGAAGCTGAAAGTCTGAGATCAAGGTCCAACAAGATTGGTTTCTGATGAGGGTCTTCTCCTAGGCCTGCAGATGACCACCTTCTCACTGGGCCTCACATGACACAGGGGTGGGGAGCAGGGAGCTCTCTGGTGTCTTTTCTTATAAAGGCACTTATCCCATCTTGAGGGCTACATTTTCATGACTTCACCTAACTCTTAAGTACTTCCACCAAAGCTCCATAGCCAAAGATCATCACACCAGGGATTAGGGCTTCAAATATAAATTTTGGGGGACATAACATTTAGTCCACAACATTTACCAAACTGAGATTCTAGAAAAAAGTAAAATCAGAGTCAAAACCAAGTAATGGCAAGCAGGGAAATGGAAGCAGAGGTAACTGGATAGGGAGGGATATTTAAGAATGCTTCTAACAGGAGAACCAATGAATTAGGGCAGCTGGGTCTGTTAAGACCATTCTCAGAGGAGAATAAAATATACTTCTGGGTCCTGAAAGGCCTTTATGCCTTTGCTCCAGGATCTCCTTCTACTTTAACTACCTGATTTGCAGGAGGTGAATTATAGAACTGTTTCTCTACCTTTTGCTGCATGTTCTCCGTGCTTGTTTGTATTTGTAATGTGAATTTGCTATTGATCCCATATTGTTCCAGAAACATCCTCATGTATTTTTGAACCTGTCTTTGTTTAGTGTCCCCAAGTAGCATGAAGCCTCTTGAGGGCAGGAGTTGTGCTTACTTCTTATGTACATATCTAAAGAACTGCATTAGCAGTTTACTGCTCCATGTAATGTTGTTAGATTTTTTCAGCTATTTATGAAAATTCTTGCTCTTCTCTCATATCCTTTCTCATAGAAGACCTCACATTTTTTCCCACTTCATCCTCAAAAAAATAATCTTTCTTTTCTTCTATACACATTATTGTAGTTTTCAGCATTTTCTTTTTTCAACTATTTATCAAAATTTAGCTCTTTTCTCTTAACCTTTCTCATGGAAGACCTCACATTTTTCCCACTTCATCCTCTAAAATGTAATCTTTCTTGTCTTCTATACATATCATTGCAGTTTTTGACATTTTCTTTGTAAAACATATATATATAAACAAATTTATATATATATACATTGCATTTAAAGTGTTCACATAGCACTTGAGCTTTTCTTTTGTTTTTCACCTTTTATTTTAGATTCAGGGGGTACATGTGCCTGAATTGTTACCTGGGTATATTGAATGATCAAGCCACATTCTGAAAGAAGTTTCTAGTGCTTCCCTCTGCCTGTAGAAAAGACCATATTGTAACCTGCCCCATTTAGTAAGAATTTATCCTGGAATTTTTAAAAGATGCATAAAACCCAACTTTACAAATTTTCCAGGGTTTTGCTCATTAAGAACTAAGAAGCTTATTCCAGACCCCACTGGAACTTGAAAGGATGCATTTGAAAACCAAACAACTCAACTGCACAAGGCTTTTGTAGAGGCAGAGCATTAAAAGAGTATCAAGTCATTTCTTAGTTGAATAGTTGATTTTTTTAACAAGATGAAGGTGAGTGTGGACAAGATCGCCATGTAACTCTCCCTGTGAGGGAATCAGAAGACACAGTGGTTGTTTTGGCTGTAGTGAAGAAGCGTTAATTTCAGAAATATTGATGATTCTGATCTCTCAATTCTCAATTTCTCTCTTCCAGCAATAAACAGGCATGGGAAGTCAACACAGTCTGATGTTCTAGTGTCAAACAATATTCCCCATGTAGTAGACTGGAGGATCCAGATCTGATTCTAGCTTTATTTTTTTTCTTTTATCAAATAATGTCACCTTCCCCTATTTATCGATGTTCATCTCAGGTATAGATTTTAAAAAACAAAATTCAAGTCTCCCCAACAGAAAATCCCTTGAATTTCATAAGCTCTGAATCAGGCAGTTACTGTTCTACCCCCTATTCTTTCTCTTAGAAGGAGTGATTTACACACCTGTCACCAAATGTCTTCCTGGAGCCAGACTCATGACTGGTTTCTAAGGTTTTGGTGCACATTTATGGAGGCAGAGCTGGGCCATTTGAAATGTTTTACTACAAAGATTTGCTCCTTAGTCTCACTAAGTATCTATAGAAAATCAAAATAAGAAGCACTTGGCAGCCAATCGCAGGACTGTTCAGGTAGTGTGTTAGGGAGGGATTCATAAAGCTTTCAGAGAGGGGACTTTTCCTTGTAATATTGGTTACATTGTATGACAATTCAGAATTTATAAAGAGATAGTTTAAATATCAAAAATAGATAAGTTAGGATGACAATACAATAACCAGATTTGAGGTTGAGCTGAAGGAAGTAGCAGAATCAATTTGAAGCTATTACCTTTGTTGCTATTGTAATCAGGTTAGTGTTCAAATATTATAACCCCAGCCTAAGACAAAATAGGTTTAATTTTCTCAAATGCTTCAAAATAGCTACCATTTTTAAGGAGAAAAAGAGCAAAATGGCCACTTCTCAGTAGAAAGAATTAGGCTTACTTGTTGATTTTTATCATCTTCATTTACTTATTTATTCATGGAATGTTTATCGAATACCCAGCATTTGCTTGGCACTGAGCTATGCACAATGAAGAAGACCCCTCAAGAAACTTCCAAAAGGAAAGTTCAAAGGAGACCCTGTGAACGTTAGACAGGTACATGCAAACTTTAAAACAAGTTGCCTTTATATCCCCACTCCTCAGCACATTCCCTGGGTGCTGGCAGGTAGAGGCCCACTGAATGGCTAAAAAGTGAAAGTAAAGAGAGAAATACTGTGTGTTATTGTATTGCAGAAGACTTACAGAAAACTTAAAATGATGACTGAATGGGTTTTGCTCTGAACCTAGAAGATGATAAGGGAGAGAGCATTTGAACTGGGAGAAACAGTGAAGACAAAGACCTGATGTCCACACCTGAGAAAGATCCAGGTGTCTTTTGGGTTGGTGAGTGGACAGACCTGGCTGAAGCAGGGTGCACAGCAGATGTGTTCACTAGAACAAGAAGAGTTTTTTCTACTTGTTTTTTTCCACTTTAATTCACTTACATGTTCTGATCAGGGAGCTGAATCAACTTGAGCCTTGTTTAGGAAGCTGAATTTGGAAGGAACATATAAGATGGTGTAATGATTTTTAAATATGTCAAAAAATATTTAAAAACTTTTTGGAAGGAAGCTTCAAAACGTGGAGTCTGATTTTCCTCCCTTGAACGTGCAGCCTGATTAAGTGACTCACTTCTAACAAATAAGGTATGGCAGAAGAGATGACCCGTGCCTTCTGTGTCAAAAGAGGGCTTCTGTCTGCTGTTTCTCTTGGATCCCTCACTTTGGGGAGAACCAGGCCCATGTTGGGTGGACACTCAAGCTGCCCAGTGGACAGGCCTATGTAGGGAGTAAAATGAGACATCTCATCGACAACCAGTCACAACTGACCAGCTCATGTGAACGAGCCACCCTGGAAGCACATCCTCTGGTCTGGTGAGCCTTCAGATGACTGCAACACTGGAGATATCATGACTTGACATTATGAGAGAGATCCTGAGCCAGAACTCCTCAGTTAACCGATTCCCAAATTTCTGCACACAGAAATTGCAATAATAAATTTTGGAATGATTTGTTACACAGCAATAGATAAACTAATGTAGATGGTAAGGTTAGCTAAAAAGTGGTTGTAACAACCTAAGACCTGACATACGGACTTGGCTATGGGATTGGCAAGGAATAAATAAACATAAAATATTATATGGCGTAAAACTTAGTGGCTTATTGAACAAAGAAGTTGAGGAAAAGAAATAAACCAAGATGGCTCTAAGAAAGTATGAGAATGGTGGTGGCCATGAAAGAAATATCAGTAGACAGTGGATAGGAAAAATGGCTTTAGGAAAAATTGTCTTTCAATATAATGACTGTAGAGAACTACACCATAAATTAAGCTATAGTGAGAATGGCAGAATGTTGAAATTAGAAAATTGCTTAGAGATTGACTAGTTCCATTATCTGATTTTACAGAGAAAACCAAGGCAATCACATAGGACCCTGCATTTAGAAGGGCCCTGTGCTTGGTTTAATGCTCTGCTCTTGCTCTCTTGAAATTCTTAATCATTTTTGAACAAGGGTCTCTGTATTTTTATTCTTCACTGGACCCACAAAGTAAGTAGCTAGTCTTGTGCATACTCCAGACTTTCCATGTTGATTCTGAGTTACTTGATGAGTGTGAGATTATCTGTTCCTCATGTTAATAGAATCCTAAGATTGGGGAGGGGTGAAGGAGGAGAATGGTTTTGTTCTTACCACATTGCATTGCTTGTCACTACACTGAGTGTCTTCCTATTAGTAGCCATTTCCTAGGTGATGAATCATCATGGTGGCAATTGGTCTGTGACCCAGATCTTCAAGGTGCTGATAAGTGACATACTGAATTCTCAAAGGAGAGTTCTGTTGTAAGGAAATGGAGGCTGTCCTTTTGTGGAGATGCAGTCACATGAACACTGAATCTGCTAACTGTAGTATTACATAATATTATGTGGTATGTGTCAGGCCTCTGAGCCCAAGCTAAGCCATCATATCCCCTGTGACCTGCACGTTTACATCCACACGGCCTGAAGCAACTGAAGATCCACAAAAGAAGTGAAAATAGCCTTAACTGATGACATTCCACCATTGTGATTTGTCTCTGCCCCACCCTAACTGATCAATGTACTTTGTAATCTCCCCCACCCTTAAGAAGGTTCTTTATAATCTCCCCCACCCTTAAGAAGGTTCCTTGTAATTCTTCCCACCCTTGAGAATGTACTTTGTGAGATCCACCCCCTGCCCGCAAAACATTGCTCCTAACTCCACCGCTTATCCCAAAACCTATAAGAACTAATGATAATCCCACCACCCTTGCTGACTGTCTTTTTGGACTCAGCCTGCCTGCACCCAGGTGCAATAAACAGACTTGTTGCTCACACAAAGCCTGTTTGGTGGTCTCTTCACATGGACGCATGAGACAGTACGGTCCTAAAGAAACTCATGTCACACTAGTTTCTTGAGACTGATATGTAGCTGAAGCAGAAGGATCACTTGAGCCCAGGAGATCAAGACCAGCTGGGTAACATAGCAAGACTCCATCTCTACAAAAAAAATTTTTAAATTAGCTTGGCAGCCAGGTGTGGTGGCTCAGGTCTGTAATCCCAGCACTTTGGGAGGCTGAGGCTGGCAGATCACGAGGTCAGGAGATTGAGAGCATCCTGGCTAACGCGGTGAAATCCCGTCTGTACTAAAAATACAAAAATTAGCCAGGCGTGGTGGCAGGTGCCTGTAGTCCCAGCTACTCGGGAGGCTGAGGCAGGAGAATGGTGTGACCCGGGAGACAGAGCTTGCAGTGAGCCAAGATCATGCCACTGCACTCCAGCCTGGGCGAGAGAGTGAGACTCTGTCTCTAAAAAAAAAAAAAAAAAATTGGCCTGGCATAGTGGCACACACCTGTAGTGCCAGCTACTTGGGAGGCTGAGGCAGGAGAATTCCTGAGGCCCAGGAGGTTGAGGCAGCAGTGAGCTATAATCAGGCCACTGCACTCCAAGCCAGGTGACAGAGCAAGACCCTGTCTCAAAAAATGAAATAAAGAAAGAAAAGAAAATGGGGCACATCCACAGAGGTGTTTTTGTGTTTGAGTAATTAGCTCTTATAATTAAGTAATTTAGGTGGCAGGACGGTTTTTCTTTTGACTACTCGGTATTGTGTGTTACTTCCTACTCTATTAGCAAGAAAGGAATCCTATTTTGCTCAAAAAGCATGCTCTATTGCAGTTTCATAAGTGTTAGAGCAGGGCGTCCTAACCTTGGTCTGTGGTTAGAAGGGGTTGATAATATCCCCTGAAATTACATGCAAAATGTGGGTTGGTTGCGGGTGTCTGGAGAAAAATACCTGAGTATTTCTCTCCTCAGAATACTGGCCCCCTCCTTTCTGCCTGTCTCATTCCTACCTGATTGTGAAGGCCCAACTCAAATCCCACCTCCTTCTAGAAACCTTCTCCCAGCTGCTGCTCTCCCCAACTCCTCCTTGTTCTTGGAAAACTCTCCTACCTTTAGCCTCCTGGGGATTTTGTCACCTACATTATTTGTCTGTCCTTTGGTACACTTTAGTCCATTTCCCCAGTATACTGGGAGACTTTGGAGGAGAAGTAAAATTGGCTTACCCTACATACACTACATAATACACTATATGAGATACTGAGAAGCCTTTAGTGAGTACTTAGTGAGGCTGAGGCTCTTGAGAATGTCTCAGTCTTAGAGAATCTCTCCTGGAACACTCCAAGGGATCTGAAAAACAACCCCAAATATCTCCCCATTCACCTTGCTCCCACCAAGCTGACCTCATTAGGTTCCACTTCATGTTTATTCATGTCTCATTGAATGTTTCACATTCATTAACCCCACTTACATTCACTTTGCATCTGTGTTGACAAAGACTGTGTGGGATCTTAATTTATGGAACACAATAATGTGTGATAAAAATTTTCTGGAGTTTTAAATGACACTTCTCTGGTGTCCTTGAATAATAAATAAATCTCCTGAATATGCTTTAATATGCTCCAAATAAAGCAGGTATTCACTATAAGAATATGTCACACTCTCCTTCAGTTAAATTGTAATGAAAGTACTGGGGATATATAACGTGAATTAATAGGACTTGCTTTAGAAATGTACAACCCACTTAGTGCATGTGTTTGTGAGTGTGTGCGTACTTCACGCGTGGATTTATGTATGTGTGAGATCTTGTTTCTTCACCTCTATTATAGCACCTGTCAAAAACTTCTTTGTATTAGAATTATTTACACACTTATTCTTCCTCCTCCTTTAAATCAGAGGTTCCCTAGGGAGGGAACGAAAGCTCCTTTTCCTGAATCTTTCCACTGAGTCTAGAGCATGCAATGTTTTGCATATGAAGGGTCACAATCAATGTTAGCTTACTTTGAAAGGGTGTATTCATAATGTTATGAAATGTTAAGGGGATACTCGTTTGAGCACTGCAGGTTTTGGCAAGAAAGCAACATCAGGCATATGCTTGCTTAAACTGCTTCTTCCAGATGGATAGTGCGTATCAGAGAGGTTTCTGCCTATCAGAAGAAACAGCATTTCTTCCCACTTGGGAAATGGCCAGTCTTACCAGCACGAATAATTTTAACACAGAGAAGCCTGGAAGGCCTCATCAGGTAAAACTTGCTTTCCTTGATGAATGGCCAGGCAAGTCTTTCCAAATGATTCCTTTTAAAAATATGTCTCTCAACTGTCATAGACAGACCCTTCTCCTATGTTAAGGCCGTGAACTGTGCTTTCCGATCCAGCTCTGCCCTTCGGCAAGTTTCAGTAAATTTAGGTAGGGTCTGCCCTGCCCAGGGCTAACTCCAGCATTCTGCAGGTGCTTGCAACATCTGTGAATTAGTTAAAACACTGGGTGGGGTAGTTTCATTTTCTGAAAAGCACTTCAGAAACCAGTGTCCCAACAAAAAGAGCCCCAGAGAGTATCTCTGAGAAGCATACACTTCTGATGGAAAGATCTCGAGGTGGAGTATCTGAAGATACCCTTTCCCACTCTCACCTCCACAACACTTGTTGTCTACATTATAGGAGGCCTAAATTAAAAGCCTAAATTAAATTCAGTTTGCTGGAACTTTTTAAAGATTCTGCTTTGCTCATGTGAAACATCCCCCCCCCCAAAACACTGAACTTCTTTTAAATGTATATAATCACAAAAACCATTTTATTTAAATGGTCTGTGACAAATAGAGTAGAGAGAAAGACTTGGGAATTGAATATATAGTCCTGCTTCTTTTTTTCTGATTTTAGGGTAATATTCATCTCAAAGTACTTTATAAAACACAGAGAACAAAAATCCAGCCACTTTCAGACTAGCCAATCACTGCAGAATAACTAGCCCTTCTATTGCTATGTTATTTATAAGGTTTATGTATAAAAAGCATATTTTAAAAGGCTTTTATTTTCCTTTGAAAAAAAAGGAAGCTTTTCAAAATAATCTGCAAGATTCAAATATCTCCCCCCAACCTTAAATTCTGACCTTCTCCTGTTTCTACCTATTCCCCCCTTCCTGATCCATTCTTGTACAGTTGCACAGGGTGTCTCCAACAGTACTTACTTAGGTCAAGTCCCCTATGTTCGTGTTGGATTTCTAGGCTCCAATACATAAACTAAATCCTCTCAACATATGCATCGTTACCTCCCAAAGATCTATGTGGGATACCCTATAATTTTGAAGCACTTGGCAAGTTAGTGTCCATTTAGCATCCAGTTAAATTATGTTTACCTCAAATTTACTGTAAAAATTGAGAAAATAACACATCTGATTAGAGCAACTACTTAAAGGAATTAAGTTGTGGGTGTCTCTTAACATATACTTAGCTTGAAGGAAAACAAAGCTAGACATCTAGATGCTTTTAGAAACTACCAGGAGATAAAACTTTCCTTAGATAATTATAATGTGTATCTTTATCTGGTAATCTTTTCTGCCACAAGATCTCACTATAATTTGCAACTATTTATTCAGGCAGTCACCTTCTTCATCCCACCATCCAATACACTAATTGTAATGATCATTAATATACTAAAATGTTTTTGAAAAGCATGGTAAATCTACAGAGAATTTTTGGTTCACTTATAATCCTGTAAAAATGCAAACAAGTAGATAGTTACTTGCGATAAAATTTGGGTTTACATTCCTTCCTCCAAACTATAATATTCGGTTTAAAAAAAATCAGAAGTTTTTCCTTTAGCCTGGGCTCTGTTAGGGCAGTGATACTTGTACTTTGGTCAGAATTGCACAGCTAGCTTGCAAACATGCAGGTCCAAGGCCCCATTCTGTTCTGATTCTGTTGTTCTGAGGTGCAGCCCAAGAATATGCAGATGTGGCAAACAGCAACCCCCACATGCACATTTCCCCAAAGGTGATGCAGATGCAGGTAGGACCACTCTTTAAAGAAACACACTCTCAAACTTTAGTGAGCATCAGACTCTTAAAAGAAGGACATATAAAGACATGACTGCTGAACCCATCGTAGAATTTCTGATTTGATAGGCCAGGGGTAGGGCCTGAGAATTTGTATTTCTAACAAGTTCCCAGGTGACACTGATGCTATTGGCTCAGGGACCACACTTTGTGAATGATTGCTGTGGGTTAAATTAACATGTCTGCTCAATATAACATAAAACAAGCAAGGTGGTGTATTGTCAATCCTCTCAAGATCCTGTAAAACGTGCTGCCTACCCACCTTTCCAGTGCTATGCGGTCACCTACTCTGAAGCACCCTACACCCCAGCCAGTCCAGCCCCCCTGCCATTCCCTAAAGGTTCAGAGAGCTGTATGTGTATAGGCTAATGTTTCTTCTTGGAACTGGATAATCACAGGTGGTTTGCAAGGCCCAGAATGATAATTTCTGATGAGCCTTCTCCTATCCCCAAGCCAAAAGTTTTGCCCTCTCCTCAGCATCCATAGCCCCCTGTGTGTAGAGGGGGTTTTATTTAGTTGTGTATGTGTCTATTTTCTCCACTAGATTTTTAGCTCCTCAATACTAGATTTCCGATGATTTAGTATGCTCACTGAAGCCTTGCAGAAAGCATACCAGCAGGATTAAAACTGAATTGACCCATATCCTTTAACAATGTTTTCAATGTGTGGTCCACGGACCTCTGGGGGGCCTCTGAGACCCTTTCAGAGCTGGGTCTACAAGATCAAATGGATTTTTATAATAGTAATAATTGTATTTGCTTTTTTCCACTATGTGGACATTTGCACTGATGTGCAAAAGCTATCCTGGGTGAAACTGCTGTCACATTGGTATAAATCAAGGCAGGGCCCACACTGTGTCAATAGTCATTGTATTCTATACAGACACAGATTCACAGGTAAAAGGAGTGGGGGCAAAGCAAGTTCACTTAAGAATGTCCTTAATGAAGCAATAAAATGTATTAATTTTATGAACTTTCAAACCTTGAGTACAAATCTGATACTGTGTGATGAAATGAGTTCATATAACACCTTTTCTCATACCAGTTGTGAAAGGAAAAGCACTCATGTGATTGTCTGGCAAAGTAAACCAGCTGCTTTTTTTTTTTTTCTTTCAGAGAACACCATTTTTACTTGAAAAAAAATGATAAACTATGGCCATTCAGACTCAAGAATGTGATAGATATTATCTCAGAAATAAACAAAGTCAGCCTGCCAGGTCAAGAAAAACAACTGACAGCATTTGTTGCCAGCAATAAAATTTGAGCTCTCCAGAGAAAATGTGAAACTGAAAATCCATCACTGTGAGAGTGACAGCTCCCCAGTACATGAAGATGTAATGATATTAACAAATATGGTTTTTTTTTCTGTATAATGAAATGTGTCACTACTTGGGAGAGCTTGATAACTCGGTGAACCAATATTTTCAAAATGATCAATGCATGAGTTACACAACCATGCATACATGGATACAAACATTCAAAATGTGGCCCAGAATGGTGGCTCATGCCTGTAATCCCAGCACTTTGGGAGGCCAAAGCAGGCGGATCACTTGAGGTCAGGATTTCCAGACCAGCCTGGCCAACACAGTGAAACCCTGTCTCTACTAAAAATAGAAAATATTAGCTGGGCCTGGTGGTGCACGCCTGCAATCCCAGCTACTTGGGAGGCTAAAGCATGAGAATTGCTTAAACTTACATTAAAAATATTAAAGTATACCCTCCAATTATAAATTTGTCTAGGGCTAGCTTTTCTTTATATACATCAATCAAAGCAACATGTCACAACAGGTTGGATGTAGAAACATATATGAAAATTCAGCTATTTTCTATTAAGCCACATTTAAGAGAAACTTGCAAAAATGCAAAACAATGCTACTTTCCACACAATGGTTTTGTATTGGAAAATATAATTTTTTTAATAACAATGCATTATTTATGTTAACGTTTATAGGTTTTGTTATTTTAGGTGAATTTTTTAATAAACATTTTTTAAATATTTTATCATATTTTCTAATATGATAGATACTATACACATAAATAAAAGTTATTTGGAGCTCTTGATAATTTTAAGTACAGAAGGTCCTGAGACTTTTAAAAGTATGAAAACTTTTAAAAGTTTGGTATGTCCACATACCAAAAATTGCAAAATATACACTTGCCTTCTCAAGCATATCTGATGAGATACCCTTAAAAAAGTCATGACAGTGGAAAAGTGGCTTTGGTCTTTGTTGATGGTGGAGGTGATGGTTGAGGAGGAGAGTGGCAACCTAAGCTCTTTTTTCTATACACAGTCTCTCAACCATTCAGGCTTCGTAGGCCTGTTTTATGTTGAAAAGGGCAATCTTGAAGTCATTGTTTTCCCGTTACCAAAGGGGTTGGCACTCCAAACCTTTGTCTCACTTTGAAATGAAAGGTTATATTTTCTGATAAAAGAATGCCAGCAGTTCCAAGATGGCCGAATAGGAACAGCTCCAGTCTACAGCTCCCAGTGTGAGCGATGCAGAAGACAGGTATTTCTGCATTTCCAGCTGAGGTACTGGATTCATCTCACTGGGGCTCATTGGACAGGAGGGGCAGGACAGTGGGTGCAGCCCACTGAGTGTGAGCCAAAGCAGGGCGAGGCATCGCCCCACCCCGGAAGCACAAGGGGTCAGGGAATTCCCTTTCATAGCCAAGGGAAGGGGTGACTGATGGCACCTGGAAAATCAGGTCACTCCCACCCTAATACTGCACTTTTCCAATGGTCTCAGCAAACGGCACACCAGGAGATTATATCCCCTGCATGGCTCAGAGGGTCCAACGCCCACTTCAATGCTAGCAGAGCAGTCTGAGATCGAAATGCAAGGCAGCAGCAAGGCTGGGGGAGGGGCGTCTGCCATTGCTGAGGCTTGAGTAGGTAAACAAAGCGGTCAGGAAGCTCGAACTGGGTGGAGCCCACTACAGCTCAAGGAGGCCTGCCTGCCTCTGTAGACTCCACTTCTGGGGGCAGGGCATAGCCAAACAAAAGGCAGCAGAAACCGCTGCAGACTTAAATGTCCCTGTCTGACAGCTTTGAAGGGAGTAGTGTTTCTCCAACCATGGAGTTTGAGATCTGAGAACGGACAGACTGCCTCCTCAAGTGGTGCCCTGACCTCCGAGTAGCCTAACTGGGAGGCACCCCCCACTTGGGGCAGACTGACACCTCACACTGCCAGTACCCCTCTGAGAAGAAGCTTCCAGAGAAACGATCAGGCAGAAACATTTGCTGTTCAGCAATATTCGCTGTTCTGCAGCCTCCGCTACTGACACCCAGGCAAACGGGGTCTGGAATGGACCTCCAGCAAACTCCAACACACCTGCAGCTGAGGGTCCTGACTGTTAGAAGGAAAACTAACAAACAGAAAGGACATCCACACCAAAACCCCATCTGTACATCACCATCATCAAAGACTAAAGGTAGGTAAAACCACAAAGATGGGGAAAAAACAGAGCAGAAAAGCTGAAAATTCAAAAAATAAGAGCACCTGTCCCCCTCCAAAGGAATGCAGCTCCTCACCAGCAAAGGAACAAAGTAGGATGGAGAATAACTTTGACGAGTTGAGAGAAGAAGGCTTCAGGCGATCAAACTTCTCCGAGCTAAAGGAGGAAGTTCGAAGCCAATGCAAAGAAGTTAAAAACCTTGAAAAAAGATTAGACGAATGGCTAACTAGCATAACCAGTGTAGAGAAGTCCTCAAATGACCTGATTGAGCTGAAAACCATGGAACGAGAAGTACATGATGAATGCACAAGCTTCAGTAGCCGATTTGATCAACTGGAAGAAACGGTAACAGTGATTGAAGATCAAATGAATGAAATGAAGTGAGAAGAGAAGTTCAGAGAAAAAAGAGTAAAAAGAAATGAACAAGCCTCCAAGAAATATGGGACTATGTGAAAAGACCAAATCTATGTCTGATTGGTGTACCTGAAAGTGACAGGGAGAATGGAACCAAGTTGGAAAACACTCTGCAGGATATTATCCAGGAGAACTTCCCCAACCTAGCAAGGCAGGCCAACATTCAAATTCAGGAAATACAGAGAACACCACAAAGATACTCCTCAAGAACAGCAACTCCAAGACACATAATTGTCAGATTCACCAAAGTTGAAATGAAGGAAAAAATGTTAAGGGCAGTCAGAGAGAGAGGTCGGGTTACCCACAAAGGGAAACCCATCAGACTAACAGCGTATGTCTCGGCAGAAACTCTACAAGCCAGAAGACAGTGGGGGCCAATATTCAACTTTCTTAAAGAAAAGAATTTTCAACCAGAATTTCATATCCAGCCAAACTAACCTTCATAAGTGAAGGAGAAATAAAATACGTTACAGACAAGCAAATGCTGAGAGATTTTGTCACCACCAGGCATGCCCTAAAAGAGCTCCTGAAGGAAGCACTAAACATGGAAAGGAACAACCGGTACCAGCCACTGCAAAAACATGACAAATTATAAAGACCATCAATGTGAGGAAGAAACTGCATCAACTGACGAGCAAAATAACCACCTAACATCATAATGACAGGATCAAATTCACACATAAAAATATTAACCTTAAATGTCAATGGGCTAAATGCTCCAATTAAAAGACACAGACTGGCAAATTGGATGAACAGTCAAGACCCATCAGTGTGCTGTGTTCAGGAGACCCATCTCACATGCAGAGAAACACATAGGCTCAAAATAAAGGGATGCAGGAAGATCTACCAAGCAAATGGAAAACAAAAAAAGGCAGGGGCTGCAATCCTACTCTCTGAGAAAACAGACTTTAAACCAACAAAGGTCAAAAGAGACAAAGAAGTCCATTACATAATGGTAAAGGGATCAATTCAACAAGAAGAGCTAACTATCTTAAATATATATGCACCCAATACAGGAGCATCCAGATTCATAAAGCAAGTCCTTAGAGACCTATAAAGAGACTTTAACTCCCACATGATAGTAATGGGAGATTTTAACACCCCACTGTCAACATTAGACAGATCAATGAGACAGAAAGTTAACAAGGATATCCAGGAATTGAACTCAGCTCTGCACCAAGCAGACCTAATAGACATTTACAGAACTCTCCACCCGAAATCAACAGAATATACATTTGTTTCAGCACCACACCACACCTATTCCAAAATTGACCACATAGTTGGAAGTAAAGCTCTCCTCAGCAAATATGAAAGAACAGAAATTATAACAAACTCTCTCTCAGAGGACAGTGCAATCAAACTACAACTCAGGATTAAGAAACTCACTCAAAACCACTCAACTACATGGAAACTGAACAACCTGCTCCTGAATGACTACTGGGTACATGACAAAATGAAGGCAGAAATAAAGATGTTCTTTGAAACCAATGAGAACAAAAACACAACATACCAGAATCTCTGGGACACATTCAAAGCAGTGTGTAGAGGGAAATTAATAGCACTAAATGCCCACAACAGAAAGCAGGAAAGATCTAAAATCGACACCCTGATGTTACAATTAAAAGAACTAGAGAAGAGAAAACACATTCAAAAGCTAGCAGAAGGCAAGAAATAACTAAGATCAGAGAAGAACTGAAGGAGATAGAGACATAAAAAACTCTTCAAAAAATCAGTGAATCCAGGAGCTGGTTTTTTGAAAAGATCAATAAAATTGATAGACCACTAGCAAGACTAATAAAGAAGAAAAGAGAGAAGAATCAAATAGACACAATAAAAAATGATAAAGGGGATATCACCACCGATCCCACAGAAATACAAACTACCATCAGAGAGTACTATAAACACCTCTATGCAAATAAACTAGAAAATCTGGAAGAAATGGATAAATTCCTGGACACATACACCCTCCCAAGACTAAGCCAGGAAGAACTTGAATCCCTGAATAGACCAATAACAGGCTCTGAAATTGAGGCAATAATTAATAGCTTACCAACCAAAAAAAGTCCAGGACCAGACAGATTCACAGCCGAATTCTACCAGAGGTACAAGGAGGAGCTGGTACCATTCCTTCTGAAACTATTCCAATCAATAGAAAAAGAGGGAATCCTCCCTAACTCATTTTATGAGGCCAGCATCATCCTGATACCAAAGCCTGGCACAACCAAAAAAGAGAATTTTAGACCAATTTCCCTGATGAACATTGATGCAAAAATCCTCAATAAAATACTGGCCAACTGAATCCAGCAGCACATCAAAAAGCTTATCCACCATGATCAAGTGGGCTTCATCCCTGGGATGCAAGGCTGGTTCAACATACGCAAATCAATAAACATAATCCAGCACATAAACATAACCAAAGACAAAAACCACATGATTATCTCAATAGATGCAGAAAAGGCCTTTGACAAAATTCAACAACCCTTCAGGCTAAAAACTCTCAATAAATTAGGTATTGATGGGACGTACCTCAAAATAATAAGAGCTATCTATGACAAACCCACAGCCAATATCATACTGAATGGGCAAAAACTGGAAGGATTCCCTTTGAAAACTGGCACAAGACAGGGATGCCCTCTCTCACCACTCCTATTCAACATAGTATTGGAAGTTCTGGCCATGGCAATCAGGCAGGAGAAAGAAATAAAGGGTATTCAATTAGGAAAAGAGGAAGTCAAATTGTCCCTGTTTGCAGATGACACGACTGTATATTTAGAAAACCCCATCGTCTCAGCCCAAAATCTCTTTAAGCTGATAAGCAACTTCAGCAAAGTCTCAGGATACAAAATCAATGTGCAAAAATCACAGGCATTCCTATACACTAATAACAGACAAACACAGAGCCACATCATGAGTGAACTCCCATTCACAATTGCTTCAAAGAGAATAAAATACCTAGGAATCCAATTTACAAGGGATAAGAAGGACCTCTTCAAGGAGAACTACAGATCACTGCTCAATGAAATAAAAGAGGATACAAACAAATGGAAGAACATTCCATGCTCATGATAGGAATAATCAATATTGTGAAAATGGCCCTACTGCCCAAGGTAATTTATAGATTCAATGCCATCCCCATCAAGCTACCAATGACTTTCTTCACAGAAGTGGAAAAATCTACTTTAAAGTTCATATGGAACCAAAAAAGAGCCCACATTGCCAAGACAATCCTAAGCCAAAAGAACAAAGCTGGATGCATCACGCTGCCTGACTTCAAACTATACAAGGCTACAGGAACCCAAACAGCATGGTACTGGTACCAAAACAGAGATATAGACCAACGGAACAGAACAGAGGCTTCGGAAATAATACCACACATCTACAACCATCTGATCTTTGACAAACCTGACAAAAACAAGAAATGGGGAAAGGATGCCCTATTTAAAAAATGGTGCTGGGAAAACTGGCTAGCCATATGTAGAAAGCTGAAACTGGATCCCTTCCTTACACCTTACACAAAAATGAATTCAAGATGGATTAAAGACTTAAACGTTAGACCTAAAACCATAAAAACCCTAGAAGAAAATCTAGGCAATACCATTCAGGACATAGGCATGGGCAAGGACTTCATGTCTAAAACACCAAAAACAATGGCAACAAAAGCCAAAATTGACAAATGTGATCTAATTAAACTAAGGAGCTTCTGCACAGCAAAAGAAACTACCATCAGAGTGAAGAGGCAACCTACAGAATGGGAGAAAATTTTTACAATCTACTCATCTGACAAAGGTCTAATATCCAGAATCTACAAGGAACTCAAACAAATTTACAAGAAAGAAACAAACAACTCCATCAAAAAGTGGGTGAAGGATGTGAACAGAAATTTCTCAAAAGAAGACATTTATGCAGCCAACAGACACAAGAAAAAATGCTCATCATCACTGGCCATCAGAGAAATGCAAATCAAAACCATAATGAGATACCATCTCTCACCAGTTAGAATGGCGATCATTAAAAAGTCAGGAAACAACAGGTGCTAGAGAGGATGTGGAGAAATAGGAACACTTTTACACTGTTGGTGGGACTGTAAACTAGTTCAACCATTGTGGAAGACAGTGTGGCGATTCCTCAGGGATCTAGAACTAGAAATACCATTTGACCCAGCCATCCCATTACTGGGTATATACCCAAAGAATTATAAATCATGCTGCTATAAAGGCACATGCACAGGTATGTTTATTCCGGCACTATTCAAAATAGCAAAGACCTGGAACCAACCCAAATGTCCATCAATGATAGACTGGATTAAGAAAATGTGGCATATATACACCATGGAATAGTATACAGCCATAAAAAAGGATGAGTTCATGTCCTTTGTAGGGACATGGATGAAGCTGGAAACCATCATTCTCAGCAAACTATTGCAAGAACAAAAAACCAAACACCGCATGTTCTCACTCATAGGTGGGAATTGAACAATGAGAACATTTGGACACAGGAAGGGGAACATCACACACTGGGGCCTGTTGTGGGGTATACATATGTAACAAACCTGCACGTTGTGCACATGTACCCTAGAACTTAAAGTGTAATAAAAAATAAAAATAAAAATAAAAAAAATTCTCTCTCAAAAAAAAAGAAAATGCCAAGCTCCATCTAATTTGTGAGGGAGAGAGAGTTTTCTGGAGACCCTGACATTGCTAAATCAGGCAGACACAGTACTTCCTTTGCACTGGTGCACATAAAGTCCTTGCCAAGCTCAGAGGTATGTGTAGGACATGTATGTAGTATTTCCCAAGTGAGGAACGGGAGTGGATGAGATCTTACTTCAAAGGTCTGTAAAAATATTTCTTTGGACACTCTCAACTTACATGCTCACCATAAGCTCATGTACTTATGAAGGGAGAATGAGAAGAAGGGGAAAAAGAGGAAGAAGATGTGGAAGATGAAAGGAAAGAAAAAAGCAGGGAAGGAAGAAAGGAAGGAGGGAAGGAAGGAACCATTGATTGAGAAGTCACTGTGTTTTAGGCACTGTATTATATACTTTCTCACAAAAGAAAAAATTAGAGTGTAAAAATCTTGGGTTATTTCTCCAATGCCATGTACCTAGAAGGGGGCAGGGCCAGGTTCTCTCTCCACATAGCCCATGTCCTTCCCACAACACTACTTTGCCTTTCCTCAAAATGCTTGCCAACTTTTAAGTAAAGGTGATAAAATAAGACAAAACAACTTCCACAAGTTACTGTAATTTTTCAAATACTTTTACTGTCTAAAGTATAGGTGTATGTATCATCTAAAGAGGATCCAGATGCTTTAAAAATGTGGAACAAAGAGAATGGCCTGGCTAATTTTAAGCAAAATTGTCCTAGGTGTTTATCATTAAGAAAATCACTGATGTTTAATAATTTTAGTAATTTTATTAAATGTTTGTAATATCTCCTGAAGGCAAGTTAATAAGTGATTTTATTGTTGTTGTTGTTGTTGTTGTTCTAGAGAAGATTTTAAAGGGTTTCCTAGGTGCCAGGAAAGGAACGTGTTTTCCAAACATATCTCTGAGATAGTTATTAACCTCATTTAATGGGTGAAGAAATAACAGCTGAGAGAGATAAGTGATTTGTTCAAATAGCTCATGAGTGCCCAAGCAGGGTAGCAAATCCAGGTATTTTTACTCCCAAGCCCACACAATTAACCTGTATGTATACTCTTAGTTAGTGTTATAATTTGCCATATAATATTGGCATAACTTAAATCTGAACCAGTATATACAGTAATTAGAGACAACATGATTTTATCTTTGATAAGAAGTCAGGATATACTACTGTGACTATTATTCTAAGCTAAGAAGAAATTGTTTTCACTGCAACTGGAGTATCAGTAATCATATAAAACTATCCCACCTGCTCCAAGATCAATCAGAGTATATTCTCTAATGATACCATAAAACAAACAGCAATAGCTAACCATTTGGATGTGCTTGGTATCCTTCTGAACATTCAGGTAACTTATAACCATGGTTTAGATGCAACTGAGGCACAGAGAGTTTAAATAACGTCTAAGAGCCTAAAGCTAATAAATGGACCTGGGGTGGTAACTGAAGCCACCACTTTTCACAGTGTGTACTTTTAAACAATAAGATCTGCCCAATAGTACAAAATACACACGCACACATGATTTAAAAAACAAAGGAAGATACAAGACTACTGGTATGGGCTCATCAAAAATATCAATGTTATGAAAAGCAGGGTGATTGTTCTAGAATAAAGATTAAAGAAAAATGTCATTGAAATGCAAAACGTGATTCATAAGTGAATCGTGTTCTGGGGAAATCATGTATATGCATAGCTATAAAGGACATTTGGGGAGTTGCTCTGCCTATGGAGTTGTCATTCTTTTATTTCTTTTCTTTCTTAATAAACTTGCTTTCACTTTACTCCAAAACTAATAATAAATAAAGGACATTTGGGGGCAAGTCTGGGTATGAACTATGTGTTAAATATTATTTAATATGGTTTGGCTGTGTCCCTACCCAAATCTCATCTTGAATTGTAGCTGCCATAATCTCCATGTGTTGTGAAAGGGACAAGGTGGGAGATAATTGAATCATGGGGCCAGGTTTTTCCTGTGCTCTTCTTGTGATAGTGAATAAGTCTCATGAGATCTGATGGTTATATAAAGGGCAGTTCCCCTGCACACACTCTCTTGCTTGCTGCCATGTAAGACATGACTTTGCTCCTCCACCTTCTGCCACAATTGTGAGGCCTCCACAGCTATGTGGAACTGTGAGTCCATTAAACCCTTTTTTCTTTATAAACTACCTAGTCTCTGGTATGTCTTTACTAGCAGCGTGAGAACTAACTAATACAGTAAATTGGTACCAGGAGTAGGGCGTGGCTGTATAGATACCCGAAAATATGGAAGGAACTTTAGAACTGGGTAACAGGCAGAGGTTGGAACAGTTTAGAGGGCTCAGAAGAGGACAAGAAAATGTGGGGAAGTTTGGAACTTCCTGGAGACTTAAAGGGGTCAGAAGACAAGAGGATGTGAGAAAGTTTGAAACTTTACAGAGTCTTGTTAAATGGCTTTGACCAAAATGCTGAAAGTGTTATAGACAATAACATCCAGACTGAGGTGGTCTCAGATGGAGATGAGAAACTTGTTAGGAACTGGAGTAAAGGTCACTCTTCCTATGCAAAGAGACTGGCAGCATTTTTCCCCTGCCTAGAGATCTGTGGGACTTTGAACTTGAAAGAGATGATTTAGGTTATCTGACAGAAGAAATTTCTATGTGGCAAAGCATTCAAGAGGAAGCAGAACATAAAAGTTGGAAAACGTGCAGCCTGATGATGCAATAGAAAAGAAAAACCCATTTTCTGTGGAGAAATTTGAGCCTGCTGCAGAAATTTGCATAAGTAACCAGGAGCCGAATGTTAATCACCAAAACAATGGGGAAAATGTCTTCAGGGCATGTCAGAGACCTTCTTGGAAGCCCTTCCATCACCAGCCCTGAGGCCTAGGAGGAAAAAATGGTTTCATAGGCTGAGTCCAGGGCCCCCCTACTGTGTGCAGCCTTGGGACTTGATGCCCTGTGTTCCAGCTGCTCCAGTAGTGGCTAAAAGGGGCCAAGGTACAGCTCAGGCCATGGATTCAAAAGGTGCAAGCCAGAGCTTTGCAAGTTTCCATGTGGTGTTGAGCTTTCAGGTGCACAGAAGTCAAGAATTGAGGTTTGGGAACCTTCACTTAGGTTTCTGAGGATGTAGGGAAACATCTAGATATCCAGGCAAAAGTTTCCTGCAGGGATGGGTCGCTTATGAAGAACCTCTCCTGGCAGAGCAGAAGGGAAATGTGGGGTTGGAACCCCCCCCACACAGTCCTCTGCCTAGTGGAGCTGTGAGAAGAGGGCCACCATCATCCAGCTCCCAGAATGGTAGATCCACTAACTGCTTGCACTCTGCACCTGGAAAAACTACAGACACTCAACACCAGCCTGTGAAAACAGCTGGGAGAGGGTCTGGACCCTGCAAAGCCACCGGGGCAGAACTGACCAAGGACATGGAAGCCCACCTCTTGCATCAGCATGACCTGGATGTAAGACATGGAGTCAAAGGAGATCATTTTGGAACTTTAAGATTTAATGACTGCTCTATTGGATTTTGGACTTGCATGGGGTCTGTGGCCCCTTTGTTTTGGCCATTTTCTCCCATTTGGAACAGATGTATTTACCCAATGCCTGTACCCTCATTGTAACTAGGAAATAACTAACTGGCTTTTGATTTTACAGGCTTATAGGCAAAAGGGACTTGCCTTGTTTCAGATGAGACTTTGGACTTGGACTGTTGAGTTAATGCTGGAATGAGTTAAGACTTTGGGGGACTGTTGGAAGGCCATGATTGTGTTTTGAATTGTGAGGACATGAGATTTCAGAGGGGCCAGGGGCAGAATGATATGGTTTTGCTGTGTTCCCACCCAAATCTCATCTTGAATTTTAGCTCCCATAATCCCCACATTGTTGTGGGAGGGACCAAGTAGGAGGTAACTGAATTATGGGGGTGGGTTTTTCCCATGCTGTTCTCATAATAGTGAATGAGTCTCACAAGATCTGATGGTTTTATAAAGGGCAGTTCCCCTGCACACACTCTCTTGCCTGTCACCATGTAAGACATGCCTGTGCTCCTCCTTCACCCTCTGCTATCATTGTGAGGCCTCCACAGCCATGTGGAACTGTGAGTCCATTAAACCTTTTTTTCTTTATAAATTACCCAGTCTCAGGTATGTTCTTATTAGCAGTGTGAGAATGGACTAATACATTATCTCAATATTAAATTTCTTGGGCCAGGCACAGTGGCTCACGCCTGTAATCCCAACACTATGGGGGGCCAAGGTGGGCAGATCACTTGAGGCCAGGAGTTCAAGACAAGCCTAACCAACATGGCAAAACCCTGTCTCTACTAAAAATACAAAAATTAGCTGGGTGTATTATTCAGGGTTCTCTTAGAGGGACAGAACTAATAGGATAGATGATAGATAGATGATAGATAGATAGATAGATAGATAGATAGATAGATAGATAGATAGATGAGTTTGTTATTAAGTATTAACTTATACAATCACAAGGTCCCATAATAGACTGTCTGCAAGCTGAGGAGCAAGGAGAGTCAGTCTGAGTCCCAAAAAGGAAGAACTTGGAGTCCAGTGTTTCAGGGCAGGAAGCATCCGGCACAGAAGAAACATGTAGTCTGGGAGGCTAGGCTCATCTCTCCTTTTCATGTTTTTCTACCTGCTTTGTATTCACTGGAAGCTGATTATATTGGGCCCAGCAGATTAAGGGTGGATCTGCCTTCCCCAGCCCACTGACTCAAACGTTAATCTCTTTTGGCAACACCCACACAGACACACCCAGGGTTAATACTTTGTATCCCTTAATCCAATCAAGTTGACACTCTATATTAGTCATCACACCAGGTGTGGTGGCACACACCAGTAATCCCAACTACTTGAGAGGCTGAGGTAGGAGAATCGCTTGAACCTGGGAGGTGGAGGTTGCAGTGAGCTGAGACTGCACCACTGCACTCCAACCTGGGGAACAGAGTGAGACTGTGTCTTAAAAAAAAAGAATTCTTGAATGTCATTATGCTTGTATGTGATTATACAGAAGAATATCTGTGTTCTTTCATGTTTAAGGGAATATATTTCTGCTATCTGCAACTTTCTATCAAATGCTTCAGAACATGTATATATGTGTGTGTAACACACACACGCACACACAGAGATAAAACAGTGATCATATATGCACATTTATAAGCATAAAACATATACACATAGATAAAGCAAATTTGGCAAATGTTAAATAATTGTATGTGTGTCAGTGTCTGTGTGTGTGTGTGTGTGTGTGTGAAGATTTCTCTCTCTCTCTAAAATCTAGAGAGCAATCCCCTCTAAGCCATTTACCTTGGAGTCGTTCCCTGGCCCTCATTTCTCTCACATGCTTACTTGAATATAATTCTTGCAAAGTAACATTCATTTTAAATCCTGAACAGATTAATTACATCTCTGAGGTTCTAGGCTCTCACCGAACCTCCTCCAACCTCTAACCCCCAACCTCCACAGTTCATTTTCTTAAAGCTTACATTCTCTTAAAAACTGCATTTTTCCTCATGGCTCATTCTGAATGAGAATGATGCAGAGAGGGTTTGCCTAATTTTCATGAGCTTTGCTCACTAAGGTGCTATTTGCTGGGGCAAGTGGTAAAAAGAGATTATCTGCCCCAGAGATTCACTTCACAGGGGTAGTCTGCAGCACCTTGGGCATTTAGAAAATTTATAAAAATTTATAAAATTCTCCTGGAGTTCTAGTAAATATCGAGGAAAAATTTAGTGAAAAAAATCCACCTTCCTTCAATATCATTATATCTGGGTTCCCGTCTCTCATCTTTTATTGGCTTTTTCATAACAGACATTTATTATTACATGTCTAAATTTGACATTTTGTGGCTTTGTTTTGGAAACTGCCTTATACCTCAAGGAACTTTCCTAAAGTCTCTGATGAGAAGCTTTTGTAGAAAGCTTAGGGAATTCAGAGCCACCATCTTGGATAGCTTTGTAGAAGCTTACTTGTTTCCAAGAGAATGCACAGAGAGATTCTAATTGCCAAAGAGAAAGTAAGTTTTATACTTGAGTTTTTATACATGTGAATCCTGAAGATAAAAAACTATATCTATGGGAAATAAAAAGTAAAAGTTTGTCCTTTATGAGACTCAATAGTGATTTTTCAACCTCTGCCTCTGTAACCAGTTAGCAACAAGGAAAAAAACACATATCTCCTATTATCTCTACATTTTATTTTTACCCTTTGCTTATGACCATGAAATTCTAATTCTTACCTTCGATCAGTTGGATTCTCATTTTCTTGAATCATCTAACATTTGTTTATGTGTGGTATTATAAAAGAAATCAGTTAGAGAACAGAAGGTAAGACAGAGGATGGGCTGCCACCACAGAATGTGGAGAGAGGGTGTTAGAAACAGGATATACTGGGGGTTTCAATCACAAATGTACACAACAGCCAGAGGCAATCTTTCTGAGTGAAGCAAGCTCAAGGATAAAAGTTACTTTCTCTCTGGCAATTAGAATCTCTCCATGTGTCCTCTTAGAAATGTGGAGCTTTTTCCAGTTTAACTTTTGTTTTTCCCACTTTTAGTAGTCATCTGGACACAGAAAAATATTTTTCTAGTCTAAGAAAAACAACAATACAAGTAAAATAACAAAGCAACTGACATGTGGCTTCAGGGTAGAGAAATAATGAGAGGAGCCTGGGGTGAACTCTCTCTCTAAGAGAATGGAGATGGCAGGCACCACTTCATAGAGAAGCCACAGGATAGCATAAATAGATGGCTGACAGGCGAGAATGTGAGTCCCATGGCGACTGCTATGGTCTGAATGTGGGTATCCCCCCACCAGATTCATAGGTTAGAACCTAACACTCAATGTGACAATATCAAGTGGTGGGGCCTTTGAAATGTGATTAAGTCATACAGATCCACCCTCATAATTGGGATTAGCATCCTTATAAAAGAGGCTTAAAGGAGCACCCTTGCTCCTTCTGCCATGTGAGATCACAGCAATAAGTCACCAGCCCCTACCAGACACTGAATTTGCTGATACTTGGTTTTGGACTTCCCAGCCTCCAGAATTGTGAGCAATCAGTTTCTTTTTGTTTGCTTGTTTGTTTTTGAGATGGAATCTCACTCTGTTGCCCACACTGGAGTGCCGTGGTGTGATCTCGGCTCACTGCAATCTCCACCTTCCCAGTTCAAGTGATTCTCCTGCCTCAGCCTCCTGAGTAGCTGGGATTACATGCACCCACCACCACGCCTGGCTAATTTTTGTATTTTTAGTAGATACGGGGTTTTGCCACATTGGCCAGGCTGGTCTCGAACTCCTAGCCTCAGCTGATCCACCTGCCTCGGCCTCCCAAAGTGCTGGGATTACAGGCGTGAGCCACCACACCCAGGCAATAAGTTTCTATTATTTATAATTTACCCAATCCAAGGCATTTTGTTATAGCAGCATGGACAGACAGACAGCGACAAACATGGATTTTCAAGAAGAGCTGCAGATACAGATTTTATGGTAAAATCTCTTAATTTTAAAATTTTGACCCAAACAATTTTGGACCAAAAGAAAAAGGAAAAGTCCATGAGCTTCATTCAACTTCAGTGCTATAGCTGCCATTTATATAGCCTTTGCTTTATATATAAATGAAAACATTATAACTTGAAATATGTGATTGGCTTAAATTGCAATAGAAGGGTTAAAAGTTAACATTATGAAAAATATGAATTCCTGGAAGATTTGTGTAGTTGAAGATGGTTGTTCTCTCCTTTTAAGAAATGTGTTCATGAAAAGGAGAAACACCAGGATAATTTTGAGACCAGCCCGACTTCACATTAGACGTGCAATATCCCCTGAAGATCAGGACTCATGGCCTTTTGAATTCAGGAAGGGCATAAGTCAACTGACTCAAGCAAAGAAATAAATTTGCCTTGGCCTAGAAGCATTAAATAGCTTAAACCAGTTTAAATGTTGCACGATATAAGACATATTCTACAACTACAGGAAAATAAATCAGTATATCCCAAATACACTTGAAGGTGGGTCTGATGGATCTCCGTGGACAGCGCTAAGGTCCTCCATACCATATAAACAATGAGAGACGTTGTGTGCCTTTCGGTCTGAATGGAGCATGGTGTGTTTCTCTTGGCACCACATCCTCCCCATGCAAGAAGCCCTGGCACACAGGATTTCTGTGAATCACCTGATCTGCCCTTGCATTATTAGTCAGCAGGAGGCAAAAGATATGGTAAAGAGGCCAAGGGGAAAATCATCCTTCCGTTTAACTCATTAATCTGTTTCTCTCATTGGAAATGTCAAGGTAGAAATTAGCTTAAACCTCCCTGTTTCTACCGTATGGAGCAAAAGTTAGTTTCATGATTTCAGCCAATAAAGGAAGTCCACAGGTCTGGAAGAGGGCCTGAGAAGGGCCAGGAGGCGATGCAGGCCATGGTTTCTTTGGCAGGAACTGACAAGGCGCCCAGCCTGCCAAGTCTCCAGGCAGCTGCTCTGCTACTCTCAGCCCTGCTGGTGGCTTTTCTTCCTCCATAAGGAAGCAATTTTTCCAGCGCACTGTATATTAGCCAGAGAAAGTCTACCTTCCCATTAAATTTTTTTAAAAAGAAAGAACAGTGGATAAAAGGTTAATTTCCTAGCTTTTGTCTTATCGTTTTCAGTTTCTAGTTAGGTCACCAGCAATGCTGATGGTTTCTTCAGAGGGTGTGAGTGACAAGGTTTTATTGCCTCCGAAAGCACTTCTACTCCCTCTGCCTCCTGTCACCCACTGCCCACTACCCCACCCCAACCACATGCTAAGGAACAAGGGAAATTCTGGGGATGGATGGCTGGAATAAAAGAAGATGGGACTGAGGGCCCCAGTATGTGGTGACCCGAGTCTGCATTCCTGACCTAAAAAGAGGCCAACCAAAAGGAGCAAGGGCAGCAGGCAGCAGCTAAATAAGAAAGATAAACACATTTGTTCCTCTGCTCTTCCTCCTCCCCTCCCCTTCTTTCTTCCTCTCCCCTCCTTTTGCCTCCCTTCCCCTCCCCTTCCCCCATTTCCTTCTTTCTCTACTCATGAACATTGAAGATTAATGGATTTGTAATACCGGAGAGAAAAGAGCATTTGAGGAGTATATATTCACTTCACAAACGGCCCATTCTGGCCCTTTTGGTCCCTATGAACTGGGTTTCCAAGGTGTCTCTGATTCCTTTTTTGCCTAAAGAAGACCCTAACCCTAGCACCACCCCACCTTGAGATGGCATTAAATGGAGCTCCCCTGTGCCTCTGGTCCTGGCTGGAAATGTGTTCCACAAAACCCCCAAACATTTCCTTGTGACATGAATGAGCAGAACACTGCTGTGACTTCATGGACTTTATTATTACCAGCAACTCCTCCTTTGGCTTCAGAAAGGACTGCAGGTTTACAGAGCAAACCTGCACAACACCCTGTAGATGGCAATATAGGAGGCATTGTTCTCTCAGAAGCATGGCCCTGAGGCTGGAAAATGCCTTCCACCTGTTTTGTTTTTCTGTGTAGGAAGTGTAAGAGAAGGGAGCAAATGACAAGCAAGAAGCGTGGCTGGCTCTGAGCAGGTTCTTGCTCTCAATCTGAATTTTAAAAGTGGAATTAAACAATAATAAAGATAATGCTTTAGAAAAATCTCTTTAATGGGACATGACCCCATTATGTCAATTTTTTTTAAATGACTGTATTGAGGGCAGTGCAAGCTAGGCAAGCCCTGGGAAGACTGTGTTTTGTGCTCAGATGCAGATAGCAAAGCCAGCTCAACTCTGATGCACAGAACACGGGCACACTGGCAAGCAGATGCTATGACTGAAGCCATATTGGTAGCCAGGCCAATCTCTCAGCCACCCATAGAACAGCAGATACTCACGGGTTTGCAACTTGGCTTTTTGGATGTATACAAAGGATCTGCTTTCCTTTGGCTCAGGAGACCTAACTGGAGGCCTCTATTCCATAAAATAAATTTCCAATGTCTGTCATTTGCTAGACAGCCAGAAGAGCTATGATGTCATGAGGCCTGTTTTGCGTGGGCCGTTTTGTGACCTGGGAACAGCCTTCACTTCTCCGGACCTTGATCTCCTTGTCTCTAAAAGGAGCAAATTGATCAATGATGGTCAAGTATCACAACCTAGGGTGAAAAACACATTTTACTTTAGGACTCAAAATAGATATAACATGTATATTTTTATTTAATTTAATAATTATAATATGCATATTGGCCAGGCACGGTGGCTCACACCTGTAATCCCAGCACTTTGGGAGGCCAAGGCGGGCAGATCACGAGGTCAGGAGATTGAGACCATCCTGGCTAACATGGTGAAACCCCATCTCTACTAAAAATACAAAAAATTAGCTGGGCATGGTGGCGGGCGCCTGTAGTCCCAGCTACTCGGGAGGCTGAGGCAGGAGAACGGCGTGAACCCGGAGGGTGGAGCTTTCAGTGAGCCGAAATCGCGCCACTGCAATCCGGCCTGGGCAATAGAATGAGACTCTGACTCAAAAAAAAGAAAAATGCACATTAAGTAACTGCAGTGAAATATTTTTTACAATAGTATTACCCTTACCACCTGCGGTATACTCTGATTTTTTTATGTTTCTCTATCTCTCTAATGCTGGTCAGGAGCCATTAAATTAATTTTATGACCTGTTAGATGGATCACAACTCACAGCTTAAAATCTCCCATTTACATCATTCATTCATTCATTCATTCATTCAGCAAACATTTATTAAACACCAACATGTACCAGGTCACCATTCTAAGTTCAGGAGTGAGCTAAATGGGCAAAAATATCTGTCTCATAAAGCTTACATTCTGGAAGTATGTATATATGATATAAATATGTCATATATATACACACACATATGTAGATATAAATAGTAAGCTATATAGTATATCAGATGATACAGCAGATATTGTCAGTGCTCCACCCACATCCCTGGACCTCAGCATTCTGGTACACTCCCTGATATTCCAGGGATCAGCATCTACAACAGGTCTTAGGTCTTTTTCCAAAGTTACAGAAGGCTTATTTGCCCACCTTGAGGAGAAGTGCCATGAAATCAATACTCCACTCCCAAAGAGCCCACAATCTATGACTAATGGAAGTTGGCATGTAAATATCCCAGCTCCTTCTCCATTTGGGTGGAATAACTATAAGGCATCTCCTGAATAAACCACTTACCCTTGAAATCCTGGCACAAGATCTACTTCTGGGGAAACTAAAACTGTGAAAGAAGGTGATGAGTGCTATGGCATACAGTAATAGAGAAAGAGGACAGTGAGGGCCATGGGAGGTCATTTTAAATGGGGAGGTCAGGGAAGTCATCACTGAGAGGAAACAAGTGATATTTGAAAAAGGACCTGAAGGAGGTAGGAAAAGAGACGTGTGGATATGAGGGAGAGGAATGTTCCAGGCAACAAGAAGAGCCAGTGCAAGGCTCAGAGGCAAGAGTAACTAGACCAGTGCTATGGACTGAATGTTTGCATCCTCCCAAAATTCTTATGTTGAAGTCCTAATCCCAAAGGTGATGGTATTTGGAGGTTGGTTCTTTGTGTAGTAATTAGGTTTACATGAAGTCATGAGGGCAGAGCCCCCATCATGGCATCAGTGTCTTTATAAGGAGATGAAGGATACCACAGATATCTCTTCCACATGAGGATCCAAGAAGGAAGCTGTCCGACCACACAGAGAGCCCTCACCTACAACATAACCATGCTGGCACCCTGATCTCACAGTCCCAGTCTCCAGAATTATGAAAAATCAATGTTTGTTGGTTAAGCCACACATTCTATAGTATTCTGTAATAGCAGCCCAAAGTGACTATGAAAACCAGTGGTATAAGCAGGAAAAGACAGATTAGTGGGATAGAAGATGAGAGATATTTGATATTATGACTACACATTAGTGATTGAGGATTGCCACAGCTGGAAACCTGATTCACAAGTACATCTTGTCACTGAAAGTCAAGAAATGTGGTAATGGCAGGCAGAGAAACTGACAGAGATAGCAGTATGCATGCACTGTGTGTGAATATTTCCATAGCCTACCAACGCTTACCTGTGGTTTTATTAAACTAAGCTTTCTGTGTTAATTTCCTGGTTTTCCATTATTAACTAACTCTTATTGCTCCAAGGATATCCTAGCTTTTAGGTTTCCAACCATTTATTGATCTTACCCTTTTAACTTGCTGTTTCTAACATAATACAAGACTTTTGGCATCACTTTCCTCATCTGAAAGATAGCTCTACCAGCTCTGACCACAACTGACACCATCAAGTCTGTTTGGAAAAGAAGTGAACTATTCCCCTTGCTGGGATCAGGACAGCAGTAAGAGTGGTAAGGAGACTGAGAAATAACTTTTAGGCTGTCACAGGGAGAAGAGGAATCTCTCTGCTTTTCTAGAGTCACATTTTAGAGAAGAGAATACCTTCTACGCTAATCCAAACAAAGAGCCTGTTTTGGCTTGAATTATTTCAGTTATGAAGACTCACTGTTTTGCAAAATGGTGATTTTCATTCCCAAGTTCCATTGATTATAGAATTTCTTCATTGTTTTGTCTTCTTCAATGTTGTACAGTTTTCAGTGTAGAGATCTTTCACCTCTTTGGTTACATTTATTCTCAAGTATTTTTTGCTAGGCTATAGTAAACAAGATTGTTTCCTGGATTTATGTTTCAGATAATTCATTACTAATGTATAGAAACACTAACGGATTATTTCCAGTATTTTGAATTAAACTCCAACGAACTTTCCAAGCAACTCAGAAGAAACATCTCTTTTGTGCAACAATCCTTTATACGACTGAAGAACACCAGCCTACTTTGCCTTCTTTTTTCTGCATCAGATGATCCTCAGGTCTACAGAATGTTCTGCATGTGATGAGATTCCAGCACTTGGACATCACTTAGATGATTGGCTTGTCAGCAACAGTATGAACCAGAAAGGTAAGAGCATGATTCATACAGTTCTAAGTGCTTTTAATGTCAATTACCTCATCTTACACTTGAAGCAGTCCTACGAAGTAGGTACATTTATGATTTCCATGTTATACTTAAGGACAATATAAAACACAAAGGTCAATAATTTGTCTAAGACACATAACCAGTAGGTAGTGGAAGCAGACACTCAGTGGCTAGTCTGTCTGCAGCGCTCCTGCTACTCACTACCACTCCACTCTGCCACCTCTGCTCTAGCAAACCCATGGCTCGTTGGTGTCAGTCCAGACAAGACTCAGTCCTTCTGGGTCCCAGTCCAGTGCTTTTTTCCTCCATATCACATTATCTTGAGTGCAGATAAAATGTCCTTGGGAGAAAAGAGAGGGAGCTTAGGGAGAGAGAAGTAGGAGGAACAGAGTTCCCACATCTAAATCCCAGAAGAACTATTGAGCTTTTGCTTCTGTCACTAAAAATAACCTTCCGTATTTGTAAGTTCAGTTAGAAAAATAAACACTGGCAAAGACATCAAAACAGTCTTACTCTAGAAAAGACTCTGGGATTCTCCCTAATTCCCACACCTCAGGCACCAGTGAAAACAAAGCTCAGTGAAGTCTTCACCTTGAAGCCAGAAGAAAGCAATCGCCTCCAGCCACAGGGTCTTGTCACCTGAGGCTGTTCAAATGGTGAAAATTCAGTGGTGAAAGCTTCATTTATTTATTGTTTTCCTTCTCAAACTCTTCCAAAATATCTAAGAGGAGAGAACACTTCTAAACTGATTTTATGGGGCCAGCATTACCCTTATACCAAAGCCAGATAAAATGATAAGAAAACTACAGGCTAATATCCCTGATTAATATAGATGAAAAAATCCTCAACAAAATACTAGTGAAACAAATTCAGCAGCATATTAAAGGGACATACACCATGACCAAGTGAACTTTATCCCTGGGATGCAAGGATGGTACAACATTCACAAAGCAATGGATGTGATACACCACATTAACAGACTGAAGGATGAAAATCACATGATCATCTCAACAGATGCAGAAAAGGCATTTGACAAAATCCTTCACCCTTTCATAATAAAAAGTCTCAACAAACTAGGAATAGAAGAAAAACATCTCAACACAGTAAAAGCCATATATGACAAGCCCAAAGCTAGCATCATTCTTAATTTGTGAAAAACTGAAATATTTTTCTCTAACATCAGAAAACAGGATGAGGATGCCCACTCTTACCATTTTTATTCAATGTAGTATTAAAAGTTCTAGCCAGAAAATTTGGCATGAAAAAGAAATAAAAAGCATTCAAATCAGAAAGGAAAAAGTAAAATCGTCACTATTTGCAGCAGATACTCAACACCACTAATCATCAGAGAAAGGCAAATAAACACCTTAATGAGATATCACCTCATATCTGTTAGGACAGCTATTATTTAAAAAATTCAAAAGATAACAATGGTGATGATGTAGATTAATTGAAATGCTTGTACAATGTTGACAGGAATGTAAACTGGTGTGACCGCTATGGGAAACTGTATGGAAGTTCTTTGAAAAATTAAAACTAGAACTACCATATGATCCCACAATCATACTACTGAGTATATAGCCAAAAGAATTGACATCAGGATCTCAAAGAGATATTAACAATCCCATGTTCCTTGTGCATGATTCACAATAGCCGAGATATGGAAACAACCTAAATGTCCCTCAATGGATGAATAAAGAAAACGTGGCATATATATACAATGGAATACTGCTCAGCCTTGAAAAAAGAAAAAAGAAGAAGAAAATCCTGCCATATGTGACAATATGGATGAACCTGGAGGATTTTATGCTAAGTGAAATAAGCCAGTCACAGAAGGACAAATAATGCATGATCACATTTATATGAGGTTTTCTAAAATATTCAAACTCAGAGGAGCTGAGAGTACAATGGTGATTGCCAGAGGCTGTTGGGACAAAAGAAAGGGGAATTTTGTTCAACAGGTAGAAAGTTTCAGTTATGAAAGATGAATAAGTTCTAGAGATCTGCTGTACAACATTGTGCCTATATTTAACAGTACTGTATTGTACACTTACAATTTTGTTAAGAGGGACGATCTCATGTTAAATGTTCTTATTACAATTAAAAAAAACGAAGAATATTCACTACATATCAGAGACCTCATTGGAAATTTACCTGACAGTGTGTTCTCAGTCATATGATTCTTCAGTGTTACAATCTGGTAAGTGGAATTTGTGACATCAGCCTGCCCTTATATCTCCCCTAACAAGTTAGAGTTGGAGACGCCCATAAATTTGAGTCAGTTTCCCTGGGTGCCAATTGGAGACTTCAGGAAGAACATTCACTTTACAGTCACTTGGGGTTTAGGAACTCTGGCACTAGAGCAGCACTTCTCAAACTTTCACATACATGTAATCACCTGGAGTTCATGTTAAAAATCAGATTCTGATCCAGTGACTCTGAGGTGGAGCCAGGGGTTGGTTCTCATTTCCAACAAACTCTCAGGTGGTGCTTCTGGATCCAGCTCTGGGTTGGGAGGCGCTAGACCACTGGCCTTTGAACCCTTGTGTCCATCAAATGCTGGGCTAGCTGCATAAGAGTCTTCTGGGCGGTGGCTCACGCCTGTAATCCCAGCACTTTGGGAGGCCGAGGTGGGTGGATCACGAGGTCAGGAGATCGAGACCATCCTGCCTAACACGGTGAAACCCCATCTCTACTAAAAATACAACAAAAAATTAGCTGGGCGCGGTGGCGGGTGCCTGTAGTCCCAGCTACTCGGGAGGCTGAGGCAGGAGAATGGCCTGAACCCAGGAGGCGGAGCTTGCAGTGAGCTGAGATAGTGCCACTGCACTCCAGCCTGGTGAAAGAGCGAGACACCATCTCAAAAAAAAAAAAAAAAAAAAAAAAGAGTCTTCTGGGAAAACATATCAAATACAATTGCCTAGGCTCTTCTTCCCCAGGGACACATATTGAATAGGCCTGCAATGGGGCCTTGGAATTTGCATTTTAATGGCCACCTCATGTTATTCTGATGCACAGCTATGTTTGAGAATTATGGCTCTAAAGCAAAGCTCTCCAAGAAAGAAGTACATACCTAGGTATACAAGATGATCCAGTGAGTTGAAGTATGAAAATAATATAGTAGTTATTTGGGGTATTTTTTCTAAGAAAGAAACTAATCTTTACTGGTATTTAGCATTTCTTTTTTTTTTTTTCTAAGAAAGAAAGAAACTAATCTTTACTGATATTTAGATTGACAATAGTGCCTTCACTGAGTTCTCAAATTAGCTCAACACAAGTTCTGGAAACTACACAAGATAATCTCCAGAATCAAAAAGAGTTCAGCAAACACACAGGGGTTGCCATGGTACCTCCACTGCTTGATTGCCATTTATGTGCTACAGGTTTTCATCAATGTAGTTTATTTTATAAAAGCAAGACCTTTAGAATATGCAACTTGACAAAATAGGGAGTGAGTATGAAAATGTCTGGTACCACACAGAAGTTTCTTGTTTAATTCATGATGAAGTAGTAAAAAAGTTGTTGGATTTAAAAATGAGTTGTCCATTTCCTTTTACAAAACGATAATTGTTCCCAAAGTGTAAATCTCAAATGCATGATGCGGAGTGAAAGAATGCTACATACTGTACAATTCTACTTACATGGCAGTCTGGAAAAGGGAAACTATAAGGATAGAGAACAGATTAATGGTTGCCAGGGGACAGGGTAGGGACAGGGTTTGGCTACACAGAAGCATGAGTGTATTTTGAGGGGCCGGGCGGCGGGGTGGGGGGTGTGCGGGAGTAATGAAACCATTCTACATCTACATTGTGATGGTTATGTGACTTTTTGCATTTGTCAAAGCTCCTAGAGATACACACTAATGAGTATGAATTTTATAGCAAGTTACAGCCTAAAAACATTCACTTAAAAAAAAGTAAGTTTTGCTGAACAAAAAGAAAATTTCTACCACTTTTCATGCAGTATATTTTTCAGCCATAATAGGTGTAAAACTAAAAACTGAAAATAAACTAAACTTAGAACCAGATCTGCATATCACTGTGTCTCAAAGTGTTAAGCCAACATCTTTTTTTTAAAAAAAGCATACTTAATCACATTATTCTCATTAAAATTTTGATAATTAATAATTTCAGAACTAAATGGTTTATACCATTAAAAATAAAATTATTTATTTATTATTTTAAATAATTTTGACTTTTATTTTAGATTCAGGAGTAGGTGTGCAGGTTTGTTCCATGGATGTATTGCATGACACTGAGGTTTGGGGTATGAATGATCACGTCATCCAATAAGCGCAGTACCCAATAGGTAGTTTTTAGTCCTTGCCCCCCTCCTTCCCTTCCCTTCTAGAATTCCTCAGTGTCTATTGTTCCTATCTTTACGTCCATGCGTACTCAAAGTTTAGCTCCCACTTATAATAGAGAACATGAGGTATTTGGTTTTCTGTTCCTGCATTAATTTGCTTAGGATAATGGCCTCCAGCTGCATCCATCTTACTGCCAAGGACATGATTTGGGGTTTTTATGGCTGTGTAGTATTCCATGGTCAAATTTTTGTTTCATCTTATTTCATTCTTTTAAAATTTCTACTTTCATTCATTTATAATACAGTAGTACATACATATAATTTATGACTAAAAATACATATGTATTTGGAAAGGCATGCTAAAAATGATTTTACTGCTAAGATGATAAACAGAAAACTTTGGAGGTCACTTCTCTAGAAAATAACTCTTCAAAATTTAATGTACGTATGAACTACTTAGGGATCTTGTTAAAATATAAAGTCTGATGCAGCAGGAAGTCTCTCACCAGATCAAATGCTGGCACCTTGATCTTGGACTTCCCAGTCTCCAGGACTGTGAGAAACAAATTTATGTTCTTTATAAATTAAAGAAAAAATACAAAGTCTGATTCACAAAGTAGGGATGGGGTCTGAGATCTTGCATTTCTAATAAGATTATGATTAATCTAATAAGTTGAAATCATTTGTTTTGGTTTAAACTAATTACCAAGTCAATTCACTCTAATACCTTCTGGGTTCACTCATAGACTAGGCCTAGGGTTAAAATGATAATTAGTATGATGCCAGTGCACCTGGCCCTAAGACTATACTTTGAATAGCAGCACTCAGACCACAGTAGCCCGAAGACATCTATGCAGCTATTATAGAGACTAACAACTGCTGCATTTGATTCAGGAGACTCAGTTTTCCCTCTTTGGGTTTGGGAGACATGAATTCTTATCAGTCAATAGGCCAGCTCTCTTAGCATCTTCCCATGGAGCAAATGATTCCCATTCCCATGCTCATAAAAGCTGATTTTACTTAGGTCACTGCTTATCCACCAGCGTGGGTTTCCTTAGAAGGAAGGACACATTGTCTAATAATAGCAGTGCCTTATATTTACACATGGTTTATAATTAACCAAATGTCAACTCATATCAGCCTCACAATGACCTTTGGAGGTAGAACAAAGCAGATGTATTATAAACCCATTTGCAAGTGCTATATGACAGAAGCAAGCACAGTGCTTTCTTTCAGAGTTGGAGTGATCAGGCAAAGCTTTAAGAAGAAAGTACCATGGAGTCTGAAGATCAAGAATGGGTAAGGTTTTTAGATGAAGGGTGGGAAATAACATTCCAAGAAGAGAGGATGGATTCAAACACACTGTAGATATGTATTGAACTACTACTCTAAAGCCCAATGAAATCAGCAGGAGTAAAGATGTTCTAACTTTATTCTGTGGGAAGTAGATGCCATTAAAAATTTTTAATTTAGGAACTAATGTAATCAGGTTTACCATGAAAGCATTTGAGTTTGATGTAGGCAAGACTGGCGAAGATGAGTCCAGCCAGGGGGGCTATTGAAGAGGAAGAAGTAAAAAATGATGAAGGCACAAATTGAGGCAATAACAGTGGAAGGGACAAAAATATTTAAGGACTTCATTCCTAATTGGATGTAGAGTGTAACAGAGAGAACATTGACAGTTGAAGCCATAAAAAAAAAAATAAGCTTTTATATCTCAAGGCCCATAAACAAGTGCATGCCTTTTGACCTAGTTGGGCCTCACCTGGTATTTTAGACAAAGGAAATTAATTCCCAAAGGCAACTTTTTTTTCTACACTTCCCATAAGTATGTTTATTACAGCATTATTTATAAGAGTAAAAATTTGGGAACAATCTAAATGTTCATAATATAGAATGATTACATAAATTATTGTGCAAAAAGATTATAATGATAAGATTACATTAAAAAAATTGAAGGATACTTTTAAAAAGACATAAATAGATATATTTCCTGGATGGGAAGAATTAATGCCCTAACAATATCAATTTTTCTCAAATTAATATATAAATGTAATGTAATGCCAAAAAAAGATTCTGAATTGAACAAATTGACCCTAAAATTTTATGAAAAAATAAATATAGTGGACTTATCAAGACAATTTCAAAAGGAAAGTGACAGTATGCTTTGCACTAACAGGTATTGTACTATTTTTACAGTTACAGTAAACAAAAGTCTATATTTTTGGCATATAAATAGGCATCTCAAAGAAACAGAGTAGTGTCCCAAATTCATATAAATATATATCAAAATGTAACACATGATATGTGACACTAGAAATCAGTGGAGAAATTATGAATTTTTCTATAAGGGGTAAAATTAAAAATAAAATTCAGGAGAAAATTAACTGTCTACCTTATATAATAATTAAAGATCTATTAAAAAAAAATTTAACAGAGTTAATTGCAAAGAAGCAATACAAAAAACCCAAAAGCTGTAACAGAAAATAATTGACAGATTTGAGTACACGAAAATTAAAAACTTTTGTGCAGTGAAACAGTCCATAAACAATATCCAAGGAAGCCTGACAGGCACAAATGTTTGCTATACATTGAACAAAGTGTTAGTATGTTTAATAATAAAAGAGATGCCAAAAATTAATTTTAAAAAATATGGAGGCCAGGCATGGTGGCTCACGCTTGTAATCCCAGCACTTTGGGAGGCTGAGGTTGGTGGATCATGAGGTCAGGAGATGGAGACCATCCTGGCTAACACGGTGAAACCCCGTCTCTACTAAAAATACAAAAAATTAGCCGGCTGTGGTGGCAGGCGCCTGTAGTCCCAGCTACTCAGGAGGCTGAGGCAGGAGAATAGTGTGAACCTGGGAGGCGGAGCTTGCAGTGAGCCGAGATTGCACCACTGCACTCCAGCCTGGGCAACAGTGCAAGATTGCATCTCTGAAAAAAAAAATATATATATATATATGGGCCAGGTGTGGTGGCTCACAACTGTAATCCCAGCACTTTGGGAGGCCGAGGTGGGCGAATCACGAGGTCAGGAGTTTAAGACCAGCCAGGCCAACATGGTGAAACCCTGTCTCTATTAAAAACACAAAAAAATGCTGGGCGTGGTGGTGGGCACCTGTAATCCCAGCTGCTCAGGAGGCTGAGGCAGGAAAATTGCTTGAACCTGGAAGGTGGAGATTGCAGTGAACCGAGATCATGCCGCTGCACTCCAGCCCAGGTGACAGTGCAAGACTCCGTCTCAAAAAAAAAAAAAAAGCATCTCAAAAGAAAAACACGCATAAGATTGAACAGCCACAACATAAGAGAAAAAGTCAAAATATAATAAGCACATGAACTCAACCTTGAAGGCAATCAGAACACTGTGAATTAGAACAACAATGAGCTATCATATTTTGCTTATCAGACTAGCAAGATAAGATTGATAAAGTCCAGTGCTAGCAAAAATGTGAGTAAACATCCTTGGTAAGAGTGGACACTGAAACATTTGTGGATAAAATTTGGAGGTATATATGAAAATTTAAAATGTTCCTACCCTGTGGCTCAGTAATCTCATTTCTAGGGCTTTCTCCAACAACATATTTGGAGAGCAATTTGGTAGCTATCAAAATTTTAATGTTCATTCTCTTTGAGCCAACCAAGTCATTAATTTTTATTTTTTATTTTATTTATTTATTTATTTATCTATTTATTTTTTTTGAGACACAGTCTCAACCTGTTGCCCATGCTGGAGTGCCATGGCACTATCTCGGCTCCCTGCAACCTCTGCCTCCCAGGTTCAAGCGATCCTCTGGCCTCAGCCTCCCTAGCAGCTGGGACTACAGGTGTGCACCACCATGCCTGGCTAATTTTTGTATTTTTAGTAGAGAGAGGGTTTCACCATGTTGGGCAAGATGGTGTGGAACTCCTGACCTCAGGTGATCCGCCTGCCTTGGCCTTCCAAAGTGTTGGGATTACAGGCAGGCGTGAGCCAACATGCCTGCCAATCAGGCCATTCTAAGTATCTATCCTAAAGTCCATGCAAAGACAATCCTAGCAGCACTTCTTAAAATAAAAAGCTGGAATTACTAAAGACCTAACAATGGAAGAATGGTAGAATATATTACAAACTATGTAACCATTAAAAAAAAATGGAGTAAATCTATACATAGTTACCTGGAATATGTGATTTCATTAAGTTTAAAAAAGAAAAGTCACAGAAATTATTGCATTTTGAATTTTTAAAATATTTGCATGTGCATACAGAGACATGACTATATACACATGTAAAAAAAGAGGCAACCACCAATACGTCAATGGTGGTTACCTCTGAGACAGGATTAGATGAAGGAAGGAGGATGTGTGATTTGGAAGTACTATATTTTACTGTATAGATAAAGATGTAGATTTCTTTTTAACAGTGCTAGGATTTGGGGTAGTTTTTTAATCTTTGGATATTTTTAGCAGTTTTCTATTTTTTTTCTAAAGAAAGAAACATAGTTCTCCCACATATGGACATGCCATTCTTCCGGGGACCCTTAAGTTGACCCCAGGAGGAGCCCTAGCTGCCGTTCCCCATTAGAGGCCCCTTTTCAGCAGGAAGTAGCCAGAAAGAGTCCTCGCCCAAAACCCCCTAACAGCAGTTAGTGTGATATCGCCACAGGGAGGAATGTGGCATGAGTTATCAAGAAATTATTTTAGGCAGATAGAGAGTAAAAGGGGTCCTTGGGAAGTTTTCATTTTTTAAAGTATCTCCAGAAAAGTTTCTTGTAAAACCCCGGCTTTTAGAGCCAGGCAGGCAACCTTTGATATGCAAACCTAGGCCTTTAGAAACTGGGTTCACCCAAACATGCCGATTCCAGGTACCTTCTTTCCCTTGCCCCACATGTTCCTGGCAACATGGCCGCCCCCACATATCCCTACTTGTGTAGAACATCATGGCGCCCCACATTTGCATATTAAAAGGCTAGAGTGGGAGGGCCAGCTCTTTCATGGGCTACGTGAATTACATGCCTAGTCAAACCAATCCCCTGAGCCCTAGGCAAATCAAACACCGCCTCCTCCAGCCTCTGCTTATATACCTGGCTGGTATCTGCATCAAGTGGGGACTTACTCTTTTGGCTTTGGAGCGCCCCGCTCCCTCTGTCTCTGTACAGGGAAGCTTCTTCTTTCTTCCTTCTCCCTTTCCTTCTTGATCCTTCTTGCCTATTAACCTTTCCACTCCTTAAAACCAAAAAAAAAAAAAAAAAAAAAAATGTGGTTCTCAAAGAAGACAAATGAAGTAGCAATGATAAAACGTTCCCTATTTGAGAAGGAGGAGAGAGAAAAGGAGCCAAGGCAGAAACCAACAGAGGAATGCCACAGACAGAGGGGAGCCACAGGATGGCAGAGGCCTGGAAGCCAAGGCGTGAGAACTTCAAGAGGAGGAAGTGAATCGAAGCCCAGTGCTGCAGAGAGGCCTGGAGGGCCCTCCCAGAGAGCAGCCAGTGAGTGGTAGTGATGAAAGCCAGGTGCAAAGGAATTCAAGGGAGCCGTTTTCCACCCTGCCTGTGCATTTTTGTAAAAACAGAGAAGTCAGAGCCCCATTCTAAACCTCCTGCATTAGAAGCTCTGCAAGTGACACCCAGACACAGTACATTTTAAACACTCAGGTGATTCTTGTTCACAGCCAAGGTTGAGAACCAGTGAGTTAAGGCACTGAGAGGGAAGTAAGTCAGGAAAGCTGGTGTGTGTAAGTCATTCTTTCACTAAGTTTGGCAGGTAAAGAAATGAGTGAATTAAATTGTAAAGCCATCAAAAGGGTCAAAGAAGATGTAGAAGTTGTAGGTTGAGATAAAGAAGCCTATGGGGCAGAAAAGATTAAATATGCAAGAAAGGTAGAGGAAAGGGGAGGGAAAAAAAGGAACTTGATGTTTCTAGACTTTGTTAGATGGCACACATTTTACATATGCCATCACCATTATTATTCCTTTGACTGGATTTTTGAGGCACATGCTACTGTGTCCAATTTACAGTGAGAAACCAAGAATAGCAAGGACCCAACCCAGTGCCAGTGCTGGGATCTTCCTCTGCATCAGGCTGAGAAGCAAGGTCTTGGAGGAAGTAAACGGATATGGGGTGCAGGACTCAGGTAGGGAGTCACTTGCAAAGGACGAACACATCCGCTAAGACAGAGACGCAGAAATGAACTAGAGGAGGACATCAGTAAAGAAGCTGTGAAGCTGGAGCACATCAGTGCATAGAGAGAAGGAGATAGTCAAAGAACCACTGTGGGGCAGAAAGGGAAAATATAGTGGCTCACTGCGAATTTCATCATCTCAGGAAAGCTGGGGCAAGGTAACTCACTGACAATGAGTACCCGTGGCTTTATGACAGTGCCTGTGTGCTACACAACAGAGCAGAAAGCCAGCCCTGCCCTTCTTACCAGTGAGGTATGGATTAGCCACGCAACGACCAGTCTGTAAGCCAGGAGTACAGACGAGCCAAGCTGCCTGCAGCTGAGTGGGAACCACAAGGAGGAAAAGCCAAGTCCCTGCCTTCTAAGAGCTGACAGTCTGGAGTTACCCAGAGTGATCTTCTATTTCACTAACTGTTAAAATAGTCTGATTAGAACAACTATTGTAGAATTGAGTGACCCTTTGCTTTGCAAAGGTCATATAGAAATATTCTGCCACTGAGGATCTCATGTCGCCCAGTGGTTCTGAAAATAAATAGAAGTTGCTTACCTTCATGGACACCCATGAATGAAAGTAAATATACCCTAATCATCACAGGAAGCATGTGTGGTCTGCACGTGAAAGATGCATCTCCCATCAGCTAACAGAACCAGGTGGAGTCTATGTTTCAATAAGGACATGTTATTGATCGGGAAGCATTAGGTTATTATGCCTTGTAGTTGCTTCTGGGATTCCAGTCCAAAAGGATCACCAAAGCATCATGGGATTTTCAATGGCTTCCTGTGGCTTGGCAAATGCCCACTGCTAACTGTGATTTCCCAGTTATCCAGAGTGGCAGTCAAATCAAAGGGGAAAGCCTCATGTTTCAATAACTTAAAAAAAAAAAAAAAAAACGGCCAGGCGCAGTGGCTCACACCTGTAATCCCAGCACTTCAGGAGGCCAAGGTGGGTGGATCATGAGGTCAGGAAATCAAGACCATCCTGGCTAACAGGGTGAAACCCCATTTCTACTAAAAATACAAAAAACTAGCCGGACATGGTGGCACGCGCCTGTAATCCCACCTACTCGGGAGGCTGAAGCAGGACAATTGCTTGAATCTAGGAGGCAGAGGTTCCAGTGAGCCGAGATGGGGCCACTGCAATCCAGCCTGAGCGACAGAGCGAGACTCTGTCTCAAAAAAACAAACAAACAAACAAACAAAAAAACTCAGTAACCTCGGTTTAAAGTATTTCCTTGGTGGCCCTCTGGGTTGTGTAACAATCGGATGCATTAATTATTATGGCATCAAATGACACCAGCAACATACATAGTCAGAAATAACTATTTGATTCAGGCAGGTGCTATTATTTGTTTCAGCACTGTTAAATGTGGGGTTTTTGTTTTTGCAAGAGAAAAGGCGGTTGTGTGTGGTTTCAAGAAGAAGAAAAGTCAGAACAACATGCAGCCCATTAGAAAAGATAAATTCTTTATTTGTGGAAGACAACAGAAGTGGGGCTATTTAGGCACCGCCAATGTTTATGTATTATATTCATATGGCAGAGAATAAACACAGCACACTGGAAGTTTGCGCTTTGGGTATTAAAAAAAGAAAAAGAAAGAAAGCAAAACCTTCTTAGGTCACTGACTATCTTCTTTTGCTCCTTTCTATCTGACTCCTCAGGCAAGGTGCAATTCAAATCCCTGGAGAACCTCTCAAATATAGCTGCTGTTCAATGTTACTCAGAAATAAGAAAAGAAATTTGACACGGAGACACTCCACATCTTGGCTGCCTGGAAAAATATCATCTTTGAGGTCATTCAACTCACTAAGTCATTTTTATTATTGTTTTGTCTGTCTATTTTCTGGTACAGTCTCAATGAAAGATGTGTGGCCCTAATCATGCAAAACCGATCTGGGGGGAATCAGTTGTTTCTTCACGTCTTCGCAGGATTCCAGCTCCCCCAACTACCTCCGTCGCCTTGTAAAACTGGCAGGCTCTGGACGTTTTGCATGCTGAAGAAAATCACTGTTTTGCCTCCAGCAAGGAACATAAATGTTGCAACACTGACTCCTCCTCTCATGAAGAAAGAGTGAACAAGTGCACCGAGTTGAGCTTCTTCTCACAGAGCCACCGGGCTGGGGACCGGGGAGCGGAGGCTGAAATCCCCAGACGCCGGTTTTCTGGGCTGGGCTTTCTGCCTTACTCACTCCTTCTCCCTCTTTCTGGATTTTACCGACCGTTCGCGAAACAGCTTTCCACACAATGGAGCTTCACGTCCTCGTGCAGGAAGTACTCATCGACTGATGTGGCAGACTTTGCTCCCTGGCAAAAGTGAGTACCCATGGCGAGCTGAGGCCGCCTCCCAAGGCGCGCGGCAGGGGCTGCGCGGGCGGCCGCTGTCCGGGATGCGGGTTCGAGGCCCGCGTGCTGAAGGGGAGAGCGGGGCCACCGGCGCGGGCTCCTGGAGAGAACGCCAGCCAGGAGCCACAGCCGGCAGCCGGCGGGGAAGCCCGGGATCCGCCCGCCTCCCGCCCGGATGTCCCTTCTCAGAGGGGCTAAAAAATACTCTTAAGGTGCTTTGCCTCCACCACTGCCCCCAACCCCAGCTTTTACAAACTGCACTCGGCTCGCATTCGCCTTTGTCAAAGGCATCTTCACCTGCATCCTTGAGCATGAGTTTCGGCGTTGATTGTGGGATTCTCAGAATGCAAATTATTTGCGTCAAAATAAAAAGAAAAGAAAAAAAGAGCGGGGAGGGGGAAGGGGCGCAGACAGGTGATGTGATGAGAGCCGGACTCGAGACTCTCCCATCAGCAGCAGCCGCCGCCGCAGCAGCCTCGCGGGCATCCGGCGGGGAAAGTTTAGGGTTAGCAATGCTGACCCGAAAGGTGTTGCTCCTCCCAAAAGTCAGCGGGGGTAGGGGCAGATGAGCAGCCTCCGGGCCAGAAGCCGGAGCTGGACGGAGGCACCTAGGCAGAGGAATTGCAGCCCGGGAGGAAGCTGGAAGGAGAGCCCGCTGGAGAAGGGAGGAGGGAAGGGAAGAGGAGTTGGTTAAAGTCAGGCAAACTCAGGTAACTGGAGGGCCGGCCCGAGTGCTGCGGCAGGGGAAGGCGAGGGCTGGAGTTCTGGCTCTCTGAGTAGAAAACTATCCTTTTAGTGACCTCTACCTGTATCCTGGGGAAGCAACCCACACTGCCCTAAGAACAAGCAACGTAGGGGATTCTATGACTGGACTTGAAAATGGTTGCAAAACATTATTATTAGTCTGGAGGGATCACTTTGTCTTCATTTGTCAAGTTGACCAGGAAAGATTTCCCACCTGAAATCGTGCTTCTCTTGACCAGGGAAGTGCTGCTAATCCCAATCCTGGCCATCAGCTGTGCAAACTCGGGCAAGATACTTACCCTCTCTGGGCTTCGATTTTTTTTCTGCAAAGTTTAGGGAATTATTTATATATATATATATATGTTTAATGAGGTGGAAGTGCTGAATAGTGCAAGAGAGGAGCAGAGGAAAATATTAATTTCAGTGGTTCTTAAAAATTAGGGGTGATAGGTCCTTTTGAGAATTAGCTGTGAGTCCTCTTCCTGGGGGAAAATGCATATGGCATGTACATAAAATTTTACATGCAATCCCTGAGGGTTTGTGGATACTCCCTGAAAGCCATGCCTGAATCCCAGGTGACAATCCCTTGTTCCTCCTCCTGTATCAAGACCACCCAGCCAACTCCTTGCTGCCGGTTGGGCTGACTGTGGGAGTAATCCACAGCCTTCTTGGGGGTCTGGAGTCAGCCACGCTGCTGAAGGAGACAGCTCCCCTGTCATGGGTGAGCTCCCCACATGCTCTCTCCAGAGCTCTACCAGCCTCTGACTCCAGGGGACCCCTCCTCACAACCCTTTTTAATGACTCTCCTAAGGCGACAGTCCTTACCCCTAGAATTTTCAGTCCCACCAACCCTGGAGAGCCATCTAAAGAGGATTGCTGTCTGAATCAGAGTGCTCTTCAGGTCACCTAGCTGGATGGCAGGGAGGCCAAGGCTTTGTTTGGAAATGAAGCACTCTTTGCTCCCTGAGGCATAGTATGAGTAGGCAGCCATATTCTTTTGAACCTCTGTACTTTGCCTTTAGAGGACTAAGGACTCACATCTCTGGGGACCCTGGGTGTTCCACTAACAGTGCCAGCAAGGCACATCAGAAAACACACAGGGCTTTGGAGCTCAACAGACTGGGCTTCAGATCTTGACTCCCACACTGAGCAAGCCTCTGAGTTTTCCTGAGCTTCACTTTTCCTGTCAGCACAATGAAAATAATGCTGCATATTTTTTTTTTGCATGGTTGTTGGGAGAATGGAAATACTATGAATCATGCCTAGCCCATAATCAATGATAAACTTTTTCTTAATATTAATGTGGCACCATAAATAAGTGTTCAATAGTCTCATGCTTTTAAGAACAGCTTACTCTCTCTCTCCTATGGGGCTTACATTAGTAGTAGAATGAGTAAAATTAGTTCTGGTCTAGTTATGCACAAAAAGGAGTGGTGGGCTCAGAATACAGAGTCAGACTGGCTGTTCAAATTGTGCAGTGTCAAGCAGAGCACTATGTATTGCCGGCAAGTAAAGTATGTCCAGACCGGCGTGGATACTTGACCTGTCTCTCAGTTCTCTTTTGACCCACAATCTTGAGTACAAAACAGCTAGAGCTGTGCCTGCAGCTAAAAACAGCCAGGCGTGGAAAGAAGTGTTGTGGCTGGGTCCATCTTCAGAAACTGTAGAGAGAAATGTCTCCATTGTCATCTTTCACAACTTGGCCCAGATGTAGCCAACTCAGCATGTACTCTCTCTCCATGGGGTCCTGGTGCCTCCATCGCAAGTGGTCAGATGATATAGCAATGAAAGAAGGAAACATCGGAAACTTAAAAGGAAATTGGATATCCACAGAGTAGCCAAAGATCTATCAGTATACTTTGGTGAGGTATTCCTGCATGCAAAGATAGCAATATTGATGCCTACTATTTACTGAGCCTTTAAGATGTGCTAAGCACTTTCACACATTGCCTCAATTAATTCTCATAGCAAGATTGCAGAGTATGAGTTATCATTTAAAGCTTTACCAGTAAAGCAACTGAAACATAGAAATGTACATACACCCCCCAACCCCACACCCCGCATCCGCCTAGCTCAGGAAAGGCAGAACCAGGATCCAAGCCCAGGTCTGTCTGACTTTGGCACCCACTCTTTTTCCACTACCCAGTGCTCCCAAGCTTCCCAATATCAGGCACTTGCATCAGCCAACCGGACTAAGATTCTTCTAAAAGGCAGGAATAGCCAAATCTAGTGGGTGCTTTTAAGTGGTGTGAACATGTGCTTGGCTTGTGATACATATTAACGGGTAGCAACAACAAGATCACCTATGGGAGAATAATATTCCTGACCCTTCCCAAGCCCAGCCATTAGACTCAAGATTGGCAATACCCAACATTAGCAGGTGAGGCTGGCTCTCTGTCACTGACTTCCTTGGTAATCCTTTTAGTTAAACAGAGCTCTGGAATGTTCATTCTCTACCACCTTTAGACTCAGAACACCACTTACCTTTAGCTCCCTGTGCTGAGCACGTTTTCATTCATTTATTCGACAAGCATTTGCTGAGCTCTGTTTTGTGCTGGGCACTTGATGACACAGTGGGGAATGAGACACACAGGATCCCAGCCCTTGTGGAGCTTCTATGCCAGAGAGAGTGCAGAAAACAGTCGGGTGAACAAATACATAAATAAAATCATTTCAGATACTGATAAATGCTATGAAGAAAATAGAGGCTGAAGGCTACAGAGGGACAGGGCGTGGGAGCAACTTTCAACAGGGAAGTCAGAGAAGACTGCCATACAAAGGATACCCTTGAACTTAAACCCGCATTTTCAAAAAGGGAGCCAGCCCTGTGAAAGTCTAGGGAAAGGGCTACCTTAGCAGAACTCTCAAGAGAAAGTTCTTAAATTGGAGTAAATGAAGCAGTAAAGCTTAAAGTCTGAAGATGGGCCCTTTAGAAGTTGACTTGTATATATAGGGGGAATTATTGTTTGAATGCCTACTATACTATTCTAGGCTGTGCTGTATACTCTGTTTATCTTCCCAATGATCTGGTGAGTTAGCTATTTTTGTTTTTATTTTACAGTTGAAGAAACCAAGAGTCATCAAGGTTAAGGAGCTAGTCCAAGGTTATGGAGCTAGTCCAAGGTTATGAAGCTGGTATTTGAATCCCTTAGTCTATTTCACTCCAAAGCCCACAACTATTTGCTAACACAGCATGTGGCCTTTGAGATAACGTCTTTTGGAGAAAGCAAGGAAGCCGATAGAAGGAGAATATCAAAAGTAAATTAAGTAGCTGAATGCTGACAACGATTTGTATTTGATGTCCCAAATTCCAGTTAGTGCACCTACAACTGAACTGTCCAATACAGTAGCCACTAGCCACATGTGCCTATTGAGCACTTGAAATGTGGCTATTTCATATTGAGATGTACTGTAAATGTACAACGCACCCCAGATTTTTAAGACCTAGTATTCCCCCAAAAAAGTAAACTGTCTTGGCCAGGTGTGGTGGCTCATGCCTGTAATCCAAGCACTTTAGGAGGCCGAGGTGGGTGGATTGCCTGAGCTCAGGAGTTCGAGACCAGCCTGGGGAACACAGTGAAACCCCGTCTCTATTAAAAATGCAAAAATTAGGCAGGCATGGTGGTGGATGCCTGTAATCCCAGCTACTTGGGAGGCTGAGGCAGGAAAGTCTCTTGAACCCGGGAGGCAGAGGTTGCAGTGAGCCAAGATTGTGCCATTGCACTCCAGCCTGGGTGAAAGAGTGAGACTCCGTCTCAAACAAAAACAAAAACAAAAGTAAACTGTCTCAATTTTTATATTGATTGTGTGTTGAAATGATAATATTTTAGGTATACTAGTTTAAATAAAATATATTAAAATTAATTTAACCTTTTTCCTTTAATGTGGCTTAATAGAAATGTTTAAATTACCTATGTGACTCACATGATATTTCCGTTGAATAGCACTGATCTAGACTAATAAGTTGACAAATACATGATAGGACCTTTTTCCCCCTTCTTCCAAACGTGACTTCTTCCTCTATTCTTGTGTCAGGCTCCTTCTCATCTGCCCCCGTATTCAGTTATTTGGTGAAGCACGAGAGAAAAGAGGTCCCTCTTCCTTCTCCCCCACCCTCATGCTGCTGGTTAGCAGGTGATCATTTGAAGTCCACTATACCATGTCACTTTGGGATCTGATAAAATAGACTCAGTGATTATATTCATCACCAAGACCAATCCTCTCACTCAGGTAAATCTCAAGAGGCTTTCAAACGTCCTACAATGAAAGGGTCATTTTAAATCTGGATTTAAAGTTTTACCTTTACATCACTTCCTAGTACATTGTCTTTGTAGTTTTGGGCACTTTGTAAAATCAGACGAGGAGACAACTAGAGCTTCATATTTTTGTGCAAAGCTCATTAAATAAGTAATCTCATGCAGTAATAAATGTTTCTCCCTGTCCTCTTGCTTAAAACAGCATGAACAAAAAGTAGTCCCAGTTGCCAGAAGGGCTACTCCAGGGGCATCACAAAAGACCACCTTCGGTTTCTTTTGTCCACTAGCTAAAGTGGCCCTCAAATATGTCAATGAAATAAAGATATAATTTTTTTCCTGCAGCTTCATTTATTTCAAAAAAAAGAGCAGTCAGATTTTGGTATTGCTGGAGAAAGCCTCTGAAGAGCAAAGACCTGGATTCTGCTTTTGTATACTCTACTGGTTTGCATGTTACCCTCTCTCTCCCTTTTTTCCCCCAACTTTCTCCCTTACTTCCTGTAGTAAGTTTGGTGTTGATGAGATAATGCCACAAAAAATGCTAATGGTGAAATGTGCTGTACAAATTGGCCATGGTTATGATTGATAACCTGAATACAAATGGCATCTCTAGACATGTGCCTGCAGGGAGGAGTTGCCTTTATGTAGCTGGAGCAAAACATTATGTAAGATTCTCTTGGAATAACATTTGTTCATTTCCACTTGAAATCCAAATCTGGGGGAAATGGCAGTAAAGAAGCTGACAAGAATGAATCTTAGTGCATCTGTCACTGGTAGACTGAGTTCTTTCTCTAGTCTGTATAGGTTCCAGAGAGAGAACACCCAATTGAAAAAGGACAAGCTGGTTTTATTCACTGGCCAGAAATGGAAAATGAGAGACCTCTTGCTCTAAAAAGTCACCTTCTCCCTAGCTGTGGGAAGCTGCAGGATTGTGACGAGTTAGATGTGGGGCGGGGAGCTATGTAAACACATGCAGGGAGAAAGTACAGAGGCACAGACACAGATAAACATGTTTCTCCATGCGTCCTATGGAGAGAAAATGGCGGCAGTTTTCTTCTAGGGGTGGGGAGCCCAGCATTGTAACGCTATGTTAATGACCTAAACGGAACAAGGGGTAGCCAGTTCTGGTTTGCACTGGTTTCCTGCAGGCCTCTTGTATTTGGCAAAGGATCACCAAGCTCCTGCGACATCCCAGGCCATCTGGAGTTCTTTAAGCAAGAGTATCTATAGATAAAGAAACTAGGGAAGATAACAATTTAAGAAAATAATGAGCTTTCCCAGCTATTTCTCTAGGGCTGCCCTGGTAATATTTCTACATCAACAGCAACACATATTTTTCAGCATTGTGTAAGCCAGGAAATCTATGCTAGACTCCACGGGGAAAATAGAAGAATAAAACATGGTTCTTGCTCTGGAGGAGCATAGTTCCTAGTTGGGAAGGTGGACAGAAACATAAAAGACCAGTAGCATGTAAAGAACATTTTCTAAGTGTTACATAAATGATGCAAACAAAGTTTTGCAATTCTGGAGGGCAGCATGCCCTTAACCTCTAAGGTACATTAAGAAAGACAAAGTAGAAAATGGGCATTGAGGGCTGGAAGCCTAAAGACACAAGGAGAGAAGGAGAGAGCCACCTCACATAAGAAAAAATGCACAGTGGTGTGGCAGTGGAAATGTACATGGGTTCGGGGGTGCGTGATGTGGAAAAGAACAGTTGGCTTAATTCAGTGGCTCCAGATCTGAGCTTTACATCAGAATCACCTGGGAAGCTTTTAAAAATTACAAATGCCTCAGCCCCACTCCAGAGCTTCCATTTAATTAGTTTAAGACTGGGGACTGGTCTCAGTGGTGTTTCTGATTGATTTTGTTTTGTTTTTGTTTCTGTCTCAATTTCCCAGAATATTCTAATGTGAAGTCAGAGTTGAGAATCACTGAGCAAAAACCAAGATTTTTATATCATAATCATGGGACATAAAATGAAAGAAGTAATCTTTTAAAGGAGATTAAATGGACAACCAAGAGTGTGACCTTTAATTTGTAGAAACTGTATATACATGCACATTTGTATGTAGTCTTTTAAATTCACAGATAATTCCTCGTGGTGATTCTGTCTACTTGGATGATGTGGCTGAAAGCCTTTGTAACCAGCTGCCTACTCTTGTCCTCTGTGTACTTTGGGGATGTCCTATAGTGGATCCTAGCTAAGTGGGGCACAATGGGCATCTCACAGGTGCTTGTTTCTACCAGGCTTTTTGTAATCATTGCCAAGGGCTTTATTATCATGCCTAATAGTGCCCACAGTAGCTATTTTATAAGCATCTGCAATCTTCCCTCACCTCTCCAACTTTACAAATTGAGAAATGGAGTTTAATTACTTGCCTTGGGCCAGGAGACTAGCTGGTGATGAAGGTGAAATGAGAATTCTCAGGGAGGTGAAATTAGAATTTCCAGCCACTGAATTCCACATACCTTATTAAACTCCCAAAGTGAGTCTACCCACTCTCCTGTTGGTGTTAGAATGTTATTTCTTACATGAATGAATCAGTGTCACAGATCAGTAGGTGAAGATGACTGGTTTCCCTAAGCTGCCAACACTGTGATTATCTGAGTGTCAATGACCCATAGGCAGTCACAGTGGTCCCGAGAGCCCCGTCCCTGATGCCTGGGAGCTCTCAGTCTAGTGAAGTTTGGCCTTGCATATTTATAGTTTATCCACTCTAACATCTGGGAAGTGAAGACTCTGGTTGCTATTCCACTGCTCCTAGCCCCACACTTTACGGCTGTTCTGATTTCCCTTCTCTGAAGCTCTTGTTCACTGAAAGGATATCAGCTTTTTGCTACACCCCTGAAAAAAAGAGGAGAAAGCCCAGCATTTTAAACAGCTGCTTTTTTTTTCTTTTGGATGGAGTCTTACTCTGTCTCCAGGCTGGAGTGCAGTGGCGCGATCTCGGCTCACCGCAACCTCTGCCTCCCGGGTTCAAGCTAGTCTCCTGCCTCAGCCTCCCGAGTAGCTGGGACTACAGGCACGCGCCACCAAGCCCGGCTAATTTTTGTATTTTTAGTAGAGATGGGGTTTCACCATGTTGGCCAGGATGGTCTCGATCTCTTGACCTCCTGATCTGCCCGCCTTGGCCTCCCAAAGTGCTGGGATTACAGGCATGAGCCATTGCACCCGGCCAACAGCTACATTTTAAAGAATCCTTTATATGTGTTGGGAGCTTCTGGGTTCACTGCCCACAGTGAGACTGGGGGTGGGGACGGAGGTTCTTCTGAAGGACAGTGCGGGGAAAAAGCCAGAGTCTTGGCAATACAGCCTCTTTAGACAAAAAGATAGGTCAATTTGTACCATTCCCAAATGGTTGGGTTTTCTTTTCTCTGTCTCGAAATCCATTACTGATTTAAAACAATTTCCAAAAGCTTTAGCAATAGCAAAAAGCAAGCCTCTTAAACAGTGTTGCTCCACACTGATTGCACGTGAGAATCACCTAGGGAGCTTTAGAAACAACTCATAGACTCACTGAATCAATATTCTGGGAAGGGGCCCGGACATTCGTATTTATTTACAGTTCTCCAGGTTTATAATGTGCATCCAGGGCTAAGAGCTACTACTGGTCAGCTATGATCCAAATCTTAATTACTTATTTATATTTCTTCTTTTGCCTTGTTTTAGAGTCTCATGGCCCAGAAAACCATCAAACTATATTTTTGTTGAGTAGTAATTTCATCATTCTGTTCTTTAAAAAACATGATTTTGAGCATAATTTAAGTTTGCTACTTCTATAGAGAGACCTCACACTCAGTAGCCTCATCACTAAAATTTTCTGTGTGCAATATAGAAATCAGATTGCCAGAAGCTTGCTAATTAATTATGAGATTGAAAGATAAAGGCTAAGCTTTCCTGCCACCTATATATTAGATTTCCCAATTGCTATGTTAATCTTTAGTTAACCAAGACTTGCTTTCTTGTCTCAGCCATTTTAAAGCCAATTAACTCTGTTCCTGTTCACACCCTTATTAAAAATATAATTACAGCAGTAGTCTCCAGGGACTGTCATTGGGTAGGCTTTACCAAGGTAAATTAGCCAAGAAATAACTAGGCTGTGTAACACCCTCTCAGACCCTGGAAATCATTTTGGTTGCAGAAGCTACTTAGTATCAGAGTAGGCTGGGGTACTCATAAATTTGGATTTGGAAAAAGCCAATTCCAAGTCATCCTAAATGTGGAAGAATCTGTGATTTCGAGAATGATTCTGGAATCAGTTATCCAGGGTCCAGCCAAGTCTGATACACCGATCCTCAGAAGGTTGTATTAATAACAAAAAGAAACCAGGTTTTTGTATTAGATTTGATGGAAGAGGCTGGGGGACAGAAGGTGATGTAGTATTTTGTTTTCTGGGGTGCTGAGATTGTGGGATTAGGAGAAAATAAGAAAAAAGATTGCAGGGGAGAACGATGGACAGAGGCCTACTGTTGGTCAACTATCATGGGCATCAGAATTTCTTTATTCACTCAACTAATGTTTATGGAGGTTCTGCTTTGTTCCAAGGACCCATTATAGGAGCTGGAGATAGAAGGATGAAGTTCCTACTCTAGTGTAGTTTAGATTCCAGTAAGAGGAAACAGATATCCACACTAAAAACAAACAATAAATAAAACCCAATAAATTAGTCAGTACTATGAAAAGAATGCAATGAACTGAAGGGAATAGAGTTTGCTGAGGGCTGCTTTCAATAGCTTGTACAAGTTGCACTGTCTGAGGAGGTGCCCTTCAAGCTAGCACATCAATACTAAAAAGAAAAGCATGCCGAGAGCTGGCAGAAAGAAGGCTTCTGGCAGAAAGAAGGCTTCTGGCAGAAAGAACAACAGCAAAAGTCCTAAGACTGGAAAAGGTCTGAGTTGTTCAGGAAACAGAAAGGAGACCATTGTGGCTGGACCCGAGGTAAGAAGCAATGAGGGAAAGGTGGGAAAAGAGCAAGGAGGGCCCGAGGTCATGGGATGGAGTTAGGCTGTTAAGTGCTTTGAGAGCCTAACATCCTAACTCATTGGGAGGTTTTCAGCAGGGAAGGAACATGGTTGGCATTGCCTTCGAGAGCTCTTCCCAGCTTCTGTGTGGAGTATGGCTTGAAGACTGAAAGCAGAGGGTTTGTAGGAGGCTGATTGGAAGTACAAGCAAGAGGGGAGGGTGGATCATGCCAAGGTGACAGCAAGCAAGGGGGAAGAGGTGTTGGATTCAGGATGGAATTTGGAGGTATGGCCAGCATGGCTTTCAGATGGAGGGGACCAGCGAAAGTGCTGGAAAACCTAGTCCTGCTCAAGATGATTGTTCCTGCCCTACCCTTGTTTTAGACCCCTTGTTTTGAACTAAAACAGAATAATATCTAGTGCTATTTAAAAACATTAGGAATTTTAACCTTAACTTGTTTAAGCAGAACAAAACAAATCCCTGCCTGGGGAGAAACTTCTGTTTGCTGCTTTTGCCTCTTAACCATAAAAATTTCATCCTGTCTCGTAAGACTATTCTGATGGCTTTTGTTGTTTTTGATTACTGTGCTTTTCGTAAGTGCTGGAAAGGTCACATTCGCATTACTAGTTTATCTCTTTTCTGAGTGTTTTGACACTTTGGCTGTGTTTACCAAGGCCTTCCTGCTGTCAGACATTTACATGGGGCTTTCTACAGCTGATCAGTTTCTCCCTATAAGTGCTAATATATTCGCAAGCATTTAGTGGGCACTGACTATATGCAAGGCCTTGTTTTAGGAATTTCATGTTTTAACTCATTTAGTCCTTCCAGCCACCCTTTATAATAAAAAGTGTGTACTCTTATTATCATTTTATAGATGAGGAAACTGAGGCAAAAAAAGAGGTTAAGTCATATGCCCAAGATCATACAGCTGGTAAGTAGTAAAGCCAGGTTTTGAACTGAATCCATCTGTACAGCTCTGGGTTCCTAGTCACTGTGTTGTGCCACTTTTCTATGTAATTGAAGCTGCCACCTTCAGCAGTAGACTTGTTTCTCCTGCAAAAACCGCAAGGTACCACTAGGAGACACTAAAACTGGGCCGGGCTTCCGGGAGTTGGACTGGTGGGGAGATGGCATAATCTGGAGGCTGAATGATCCAACCCCCCTCCAGGAAGGCCTCACATCTAAACCACCTGCCATCTGCCAAGGTGGGAGGATAAACCACCCCCCACCCCACCGCCAACAGGGCACTGGCTGGTAAAAGTTGCCAATACCAGAGGAGTCTTGATGAAATGCCCTCTCTTTTCCTCAGACTCTTTCTGCCTACTATTCATAGTTTCTGTGTTGTACCCACCCACCTGCCGCTTATCAAAGACTGAAGAAACCAAAGTTATTCAACAAGCCATGAAGCAAATTCTAATTGCTCCCCACGGCCATCTGAGGCTGGCCTTTGGAAACTTAAAAAAAAAACAATTAAAAAAGAGAGTCATATTAATTTATTTGTTACCACATTATTTGCTTTAAAATTTTGATGGCTTCTTTCCAGTGTTTTATTAGTAGAAGCGAAATAAGCCTAGGAAACACAATATTTCATTCTGTCTTCTCTGCTTTTCACTGCATATCTACCTTCAAAAATGTCTTCTCTCAAGTTACTTGGTTTCTCAATAACTAGCGTGAAAGTAACAGACCTTCCTTCCTTCCTAATGATAGTAACAACAAGGGATTTAGCAGAATTGAAGTTTATATAAGGAAATGCATTAAGATTTTAACTTAAGTAAGTGAACTATTCAGCAATGGCTATAAAGACAATAATTGTGATGATTTGTCCTCTATATTATATGTTTAAACTAGTTATATATTTTAATTATATAAGATGCAATTTTTTTGCTCCAGTTTCCATAGGGTAATTTTCAACAGAGATTTACATGCGTTCATTGGAAGTGTTGAATTTACCTAATCAAATCATCAATTTGTTTATTCAACTTTAATTTTCAAAAAAATGTTATTTTAAAATATTATATGATATGTGTCAGGTATTTCTTACGGTTGACTTCCAAATTTAAAACAGCAAAGAAAACAGAAATCCATACATATAGTTGCAGTAAACTATACTCAATTTTGGAAGATTGCAGTGGCAACATCAGTGAATTAAAGTTTGAAAGCTATTTCAAATCATTGCATATTCTCCAAATAACTCAGAATCCTACAAAAAGCTAAATAGTTTAAAAAAATTATCTTTAAACCAATATTGTAAGTTTCTTCTTTATTGGGATGATTTTGGTTAAATATTTAGCAGAAAGTAAGGGTGAATATATATTTGATATAGGTATGTCCTAAGCTAAAATCAAGTCATTTAAAGATCAGAGCAATTAATGGCAGTTATGTGATCACAAGAATGAGTCTATCTCCTCCCTCAGGGTTTGATTCAATGAGTTTTATTTTTCTCTTAGCAACTTTTCTTATTTTACTTTTCAAAGGACATCATTGAAACCATAATAGTGTTCATATCTGTGACTTTTAATTTTTATTTATTTTTATGCATGGTTTAAAATTCATTTAGTTCATTTAAAATTCAAAGATATAAAAGAGCATTCATAAAAATGTCCCCCTCTCCTGTCCTCCAGCCTTTACAAAAATATACCATATATATTAATATGGGCTAAATACCCTTTTAAAGTTATCTCACACGCGAGATGCTATGACTGTGTGAAGCCGGAGCCTACAGACTATTGCTGATCCCCCAGTAGTAGTAGCAGTGACTCTTTAGTGGCCCTGGAGCTTCCTTTCTAAACTCAAGTGTATATTTAATGTGGCTATTTAGGGATGAACAGCAGTATTTTCAGAGAAAAGTATAGAAGAACAGATGAAATCACACAAGATGCACACATCTGGGTATTGGTGGGCATGTACTTTCAGCAGTGAGTTTACAAATAATCTAGACAGAGTTAAGTATCAGGTTTAAGAGTCCTAGGATCTAAGCCTGCACGGGTTCAGTCTTCTGCAGGAACTTGGGAATGTTGGGGTTCACTTAGGCCCCCAGTGTTGGCATGTACACCCACTTTCAGGAGACTGGAGGTATAAGTTCCTCTCTGCATTTGTCTCAGGTCATCACAGGCCTCAGAAGTTTCTCAACAGAAAAGGATTGCATGGGTTGGATGTCCAGAAGGATACGTGGAGTTAAACATCAGTCAGTGGAGCTAGAGGCTTGCTAAGATTTGGGAAGAGGATGAGGGAAGGCAAAACCTGTCACCTAAAGGGGAATTCTAGAATGTACTTACTACACTCATGACATTACCCTACCACCTTCATTTATCACCTTGTGTCAAACATAGACTTCTTGGTCAAGACCACTATGCTATAAGCTACCTGAGGGCAGGACTATGACCTATTCTCCTTTGTTTACCCTGCCCCAGTGCCTAACAGTGTCTTTGGAATTGGAATGTTCAATAAGTGGGTTAAACTTTTGAAACTGAATATTTCAAATAATCACAGATAACAGATGGTTAAAAACCAAGTCCTTGTCAGCCTAACTAGTGCCAAACCAAATCACTGTCCATGTCTCCTAAAGAAATGAAAGTTTTCTAATTACCTATATAGGTCTGGACTCAAAACTATAAGGCAGCACACTGTCTTTGGTGTTGACCTATGTCCCAGGTTGTCCATGGTCATCACACACTAATGACCACTTGTATGTATTTCATCTAGAGGATCACACAGAGTGGTATGCTAGGCCCAAGGAATAAGTTTACCTGCTTATTTCACTTCTCCACTGTCATCCTACTCTGTTTCAGGAAGAATTTCTTTTACCTCTGCTTACTCTACTAAGATGCCCCACATAAGCCCCCAACTCCTTTTCTTGTCCCCCTCCCACTTTGTTGTCTATTTTCTTCTGTCAGACCCCTTCCTCCTCCAAACTGAACCTTCCTGAGAATATACCAAAGAACTCAATAAACCATTCAGCCCACTATAGTTCAATAAATGAGCACTTCCAGAATTTGCATTTTAATAGTGGTTCAACCTCAAGTCTCTGTTGGTGGAAATGTCACTGTGATGTAGGTGAGGGAAACATTTTGAGAGCCTGTGGGAACCTCCAATAGCACCTTATAGTAGCTTCTTCTGGTGCCTGTGTAATACTACAATTTCCAGAAGCCTTGTTGATATCCAGCTAAGTGAAAAGAAAGTCCTCAGTTCCAGAGTTCTTACTTCTATTTCTTTTTTTTCTCTTTTCCCTTTTGTTTTTTTTGAGACAGAGTCTTTTTCTGTCACCCAGGCTGCAGTGCAGTGGCGCAGTCTCGGCTCACTGCAACCTCTGCCTCCTGCGTTCAAGCGATTCTCTTGCCTCAGCCTCCTGAGTAGCTGGAACAGATGTGCGTCACCAAGCCCAGCTAATTTTTTTTTTTTTTTTTTTTTTTTTTTAGTAGAGACAGGATTTCACCATGTTGACCAAGCTGGTCTCGAACTCCTGCCTATCCACCTGCCTCAGCCTCCCAAAGTGCTGCAATTACAGGCATGCGCCACCGTGCCCGGCCCTTACTTCTATTTCTAAATAGCAATGGATTCCACTCTTCCAAGGACCCAGAACTTGCCCTAGGGGTGAGGGTCTTTTGTACATCTTGCAACTGAGAACTTTTGCTAGAATCAGACAGACAACATAGATCTCAGCTCTAATTTTCCAGGAGTGAAGCTGTGGAGCAAGTGAGTTACCTCTCTGTCTCACTTTTTCATCTGTACAATGAGGCTACTAAAACATACATTCCAGGGTTGCCGGGAGAAAAAGACAAGACAAGGTATGTACAACACTTCGCACCAAGGAAGCACACAATTCATGGGAGTAATTACTATCATCCTCACCAATTTCTGCCACTTTTGTTATTCTATTGAACAGAGGAAATATATTGTTTAGATTTTGATGTATTTTCTTCCAGTCTTTGGTAAATCATGAACCAAAGAGTTCATGATTTACTGGGGGACACCAACACATGTACAGTCAACAGGGTAAAATGCTAAGGGTGTGGGGCAAGTGTTGAGTCTGAGTTCAGTAGAAATTTATGAGCCTCAAAGGCCCTAAAACATCCTGGACCACTCAGTTCTATTTCACACCCTTCTTGTACTTCACCAACAAACCAGCAACATGCTTCTGGTTGGCAGCCCTTATAAAAGAATTTACCTTCTATAGTCAAGTCCAAAGCTCTTAACTGCTTACCACATGACAGCCAATAAGACAAGATATTGGGGCAAGGAAGATGACTTTTCTTCAGGGAGCCAGCAATCCTAGAAGATGGCAGACTGATGTACTAAAGAACCATCTTAAGTTGATAGATTGTTAGGCTCCTTTTATGTTAGGGGAAGGGGGAATAGGTAGGGGGTTAAGGTCCACAGTTGACTGGTGACCACAGGCATCTGGGCATCAGCAGGGATCTAGGAGGTTGCAAAACTTCTTTGTTCATGGTCAACTATTTTCCAGATTGACCTTGTTTCTGTAAATTTTTAAGATGGCATTGTTATTTGTGTGCATACTTTCTAATCTCCTCAGGGGTCTGTTTCAAAAGAGAGATGGTCATTAGTTCTGAAGTTAAACTATAATCTAAATTCTTTCCATCATTAGCTTGGCCTATGTGTAGGAATGAGCAAAGGCAGTTAGCCTGTGAGGTTAGAAGCAAGATGGAGTCAGCTATGTGATATTTCTCCCACTGTTACACATCTCTGAATACAAGAGGAATACATTTCTTCTTTTTGCTGTGTTTGCTTCAAGCCTGTGCCACTGAGAAATTGGGTGATCCAGGGAAGTTTTACTTCTCTTGAACCTCAGGCTCTATCTTTGTAACAATGGAGAAATCAATGCCTGCATTCCAGGCCCTTTTGAGGGTGGAGGAAGACAATGGTTGAGAAACTTCTCATCTATAGTTGATCCTCAATGAGTTTGCCCCTTTTCCTGTGGCACTGCTTATGTATTTGGATGGTTCGAGCAGTGCATCACACATGGAGGAAAGGCAATGGAATGATGACAAATAGTTTGTTGATTTGGTGCTTTGTACATTCACCCACAAATGGCACAGTTTCAGGGCCACTGTCCTTGCCAAATACTATCTGAAGAGCTAGGTTATGAGCCTTTGGAACCCAGATCTGATAAGCATGGAGGAAAACTCCTCAAGGGAGATGAAGCTAGGAGATTAGCAGAATATACTTTCTCCATTTGTCCCACATTTGATGCCAGCAGGCAAACAAGAGCCAGCTGGGCAGTGTACAATTCCCAGAAATAAGAAAAGGGTAGAAGCACCTGTTCTTCCTCTAGCAAAACCAAGGCAAATGGAAAAGCTCAGAAATATATCAGCACCATTAGCAAGAGGCACAACGGGGAAGGCTGGAAATGTGCTGAGGAAAATCACATTGCCGGTCAACGCATAGCTGCCTGCTGGAGAAGAGAGTCTGCAGACACACCTCAGCCTGGACAAAGGCCTCCAGGACCGGGAGCTGTGCTCTGCAGGAACTGGGCCCCAGGCACTGAGGACTGAAAACCAGCCCAACAAAGCATACCTGTTTCCATTTGTGAGAGATGAAATGATATGGGTTTTGTGACTCACTAAACCACTTGGAAGGCCAAACAATTACAAAAGCAAGATGCCTGGCTTCTTCTAGCCACATGGAGGGGCCCTCAGACTTGAGTAGCTGTGTGCCACTTGTCTGGGGTGGCTGCACCAAAAGGAACAGTGAGGTTTAGATGCTTGTTATTGTTCATTGTTCAATTTTGGTTCTGTGTATTTACTTCTAATTCCTCAAATATTATTGTGATTAGTGGTATAGAAAGGAAACGTTCATTTGTGAGCAAAGTGTGTAGTAAGAATTTAATAGTGAAATTCCCAGAAAAAAAAAAAAAACTCAGATAGCTAAAGAAACAGCAGTAACCTGAGCTCCAAATATCTTGAGTTGTATTGTTAAGGTGAGAATCCATAATGTAAAGGGAATAACGTAAAGGGAATGCTTTGAAATCAAAGGCATAATCCAAGTGTGATAACCTAAAAGGTTGTGGATTTCTTTTAAAGTAGAAATCACATGTGGCTTTGGGAAATCATCAGCTGAAGCATAAGCTGTGCTTATGGATTCTCGCTGTGTTGTCACTAAGACCGATTATGTAAAGACTTGGCAAATCGATGTACAAATGTAAAACTTCCCACAATGGTATTTCATGGGGATCTCCTTTTACAAAGTGGTCATTGATCAGGACATTTTTCACTGATATATTCCTTTGGAATCCAATGAATTTTAGATAGGATATGATTATTGTACAATGTGATAGGTAGCTCTGATTATTCAAGCAGCTAGGGCATTATTCAGTGGCAAAGCATTAAGCTACTCTGGAATCTTTCTTCTGTGTAAGCAGGCAGCTGCTGTTGAGACTTTCTCTTTGTGGGTGAATTTGCCCAACCAATGGCAAGCATTCATTGGGAGTAGGGGAATGACGCTGATCACTGTTAATGACAGTTGAAAATGAAATGCTTTAATTAATCTCATACTTGGACTTGGCTGCTGAGCCAGAGCCCTGTACTTGAAGAGCTTAATTATGATGCCTCAAAATTTAGATCTTGACCCTGAGCTGCTATGACTTCCTCCCACCCTCAGTTTTGAGAGAAACTTTAAATTCGCTAGGGGATTCAACGTTTTACATGTTTGGTTATGCAAAATGGGAACAGTAGTGTCCAAACAATGGAATAGGCTTCTATATTATTCTTTTCATTTAGGCAGTATAACTGACATGATTACCAAAGTCATGTTATAATACATGTATACAAATTAATTTCATACCGGGGGACTTCACTGGGGGGAAAAAAGGGAAGTCCCTATTTGTGAAAACTATGATTTTGGTTTCTTTCTGAGTAAAGCACTGCTAATCTCTTTGGTGTACAGGAAAGTGTGGTATTATGTTCTAAAAATCAGAAGCCCCAGACCTTAATTTCAACTAATCTGATGACATCATTTTGTACTTCTGAGTTTCATTTCCCAACAATTTCATATTTCTTAGTAGGTGGGGAACCCAGAATTGAAAGGCATCAAAAAGAGCTAAATATAACCAGAAACCTGCTAACTCACCAGCTTTCTAAAATTCAAGAAGTATCTTTAACTTGATTGCTGAATCTCCAAAGACATGATGATCAGATGACTGGTTAATGGGTATTTTTTCAGACTCTACATGATTATCAGAAATGGCTGCCCTGGCCAATTGTACACCAACGAAGAGGTATTATCTAGAAGAACTTATATTCATCTACTTAATGTGGACCTCAAATATTAAGGATGTTTCTAATATGTTCTAGACTGGAGTCAGCAATACTTTTCATAAAGAGCCAGATAGTAAATATTTCTAGGCTTTTTGGGCCATATAACCTCTGTCACAATTCCTCAACTCTGCTCTTGTCACACAAAAGCAGCCATAGACAATGCATAGGTGAATGAATGTGGCTGTGTTTCAATAAAACTAGACTCTCTTAATGCCAAGTATTTGCTGGAATAACACAAATTAATTTATCCTCAAATCTGTTTAACCTATTAATATGTCAGTCAATATTACATTAATATTTTATGAATCTGGTATCATATTATACATGAATTTATCTGAACATTTGGTTAATCCATGAATATTTACTCAATATTAATACTACATCATGAATCTGTTATCAAGTCATATACAGATTTCTTAAAAAATTTCCCTTATTTAGCATACTTGTCAATAACCTCAATAAGCAAGTATCTTAACTATCGGGTTATATAGCAGATCCTCTCCCCCTTTTGTAACTCTTTCTGTTACAAGGGATTTTACATTATTATGGTATTGGGAAGTAAGTCTATTTATCCTGTCCCTATCTGTCTTCATATTAACCATATTCTGTTATAGCTTTTATCTTTGCAGACAGAATAGTTCAAATCTTCATGATTTGTCCTTAAACAACCCCCACTTCCTCATCCTCTTGAACATTTTATGCCTCCATCACTGTCTCTTCAGGTCTTGTGAGTCCTTGAAGTGCAGTGACTAGGCTGGAACATGGTGTTCCACGTTGGTCACATCACCTCTTCCTAATGATGCCCCATTGTACCTTTTGACTATAGCAAGGAATAAACAAAGTCAGAAGTGTGAAAGTGGGGGAGAAATTGAGAAAGTGCAGGGGATTTAGGGGAGAGCAAAATGGACTACAGGAAAAGAAAACATTGACTTTTGCAAAATGCTCTAAGCTGGCTACAAATGCATTCTGTAATTCTTTAAACCTTAATTGTAACCACAGTTAAGCTTTCTGGTGTGTTGGAATAAGAACAAAACTAAAATCCTTCTTTGTATAGAAATTATCCTGCAGTAACTTAGAGCCAATATCTCTAGTTAGGATGAGCGCAGTGGCTCATGCCTGTAGTCCCAGCACTTTGGGAGGCTGAGGCAGGTGGATTGCTTGCACCCAAGTAGTTTGAGACCAGCCTGGGCAACATAGCGAAATGCTGTCTCTACAAAAAAATTAAAAAATTAGACGAGCATGGTGTCACACACCTGTTGTCCAGCTACTTGGGGGCACTGAGGGGAGAGAATCACTTGAACCTGTAAGGTCAAGGCTGCAGTGAGTCATAATCACACCACTGCACTCCAGCCTGGATAACAGAGTGAGACCTGTCTCAAAAAAAAAGAGGAAGAGATCTCTGGTTAGAGTTTGTCTCTGACGGATACCAACCATGCAAGTAGTTTACACAAACCACATTCTTTCTGTAGAATGAGAAAATCTTGGATATAATTTAGCATAATGAGCTAAATAACTCTAGACTGAGCTTCGCTGCCCAGACACGACTCTACTTCTGATCTGGGAAGATCTACCCTTGCATTGAATTCTCTCCTCTTCTCTCCTGACTCTGTGAGAAAAGTTTGCATGAATTTACTGAGATCAGTTATAGAAGGAACTGTGTGTCATTGAAAGTCTTGTACAGAAGTTCACATTAAAATATATCATAGTCATCTTTGGGAATGATTCTGCAAAATTCATAAAACAAAGATCTCTGAAACCCTAAGGCACACTGTGCTGGAGGCTAAGGGAATAATAGTGAGCTGAGTGGTCTCTGCCTACACAGAGCTTCTAATATATTGAGGAAAGAGATCTCAATCAAATTCAATTGCATTTATAAGTATGGTAAGGACAACAAAGGAGAGAGACATTATTCTGTAGGAGAATAACCCTGTCAAAGTGATGACTGATTTAAGATCAAAATGGGAAGGTAAAATTTTCTCAGTACCTGCAAAGGCACTGAGGTGGGAGGGAGCGTGCCAATATAGGGAAATGAAGAAACCCAGTGTGTATGAGCCAAGTTGAATAAAACATGAGAAGAAGCTGGAGAATGAGAGAGACCAGTTCCCAAGCTCTCAAGGAGCAAGAGGAAGCCTTTTCGGCATTTGAAGTGGAGGGATGGCATGATCTCGTGCGTAGTTTTTAAAAGAACCACTCAGGCTACTCTTTTGAGAATATTGTGGGAGGCCAGAGTAGATGCCTATAGACTTATACAGAGGTTAAGGCAGTTGATAAGAGTATGAACAATGATGGTAGCTTACCTCACATGCTTTTTAGATTATAGGCTAGAAGGTGGCCTAAGCCCATATACCATCATGGCACAGTGAATACGTTTTCCTTCTGGATCGTGGAAATGAATATTGTGCCACACAGCTTGATTGACACTCCCCAATGACTTTTAATACTGTGGGATCTCTGGCACATACTTCAGAAGATGAGAAAGGAGTTTTAATTAACCTCTATTTAGGAATTCCATAGACATAATTTTCATTAACATCTACTTGGTATTTCATCTCCATGAATTCTTTCCAGTGATAAAGCTAGTTGGTTTATCCTCCGGGACTGCTCAGTTCTGAACAGTGGGTCTTAAGTACTCTTTGGATTTCTTTGAAGGCTTTTTAAATTTTTGTTGACTACCTCTCTACTCATTTTGCCCCAGAAAAAAAGTAGTCATTTCTTTGATAAGTGAAATCTAAGAAAGGCTTATTTCATTTGGTACATTAAAGAGATGGAAGAAAGTAACTTTACATAAGAATATAAATGCCAGCTGTCCAGCATATTACAGAATAGATTTCTAAATTTGCTGAAAGGTTAGGAAAATGGATTCTTATATAGGCTTAAAATTTTTATAATTTTTTTGGCATTCTAGAATGAAATAAAGAAAATCGGTATCATCTTGATCTCATCACCCAGAAGAAAAAAAAAAACACTGATACATGGTGAAATATTTTCCTCTCTCATTTTTAAAAAGAATCAGGAATAGATTGTATACATATTTTTCAAATTCTTTCTACTTAGTGTTATATGATAGTCAATAATATATGTGTATGTAAGTAGCAATAAATCATTCCTGAAAACTTGTTTTTTAAGCTTATATAACATTCCGTCATATGGATGTACTGATTTTGCTAATTTGTTAAGTTTAAAATAATATTCATTTTCATTTCTTTGACTACTAGGTATAATTAATTTTTTCATACACTCACTACCCTTCATACTTCCTTTATTGATTTCCTTTTTATGTTAATTATTAAGATTTCTATTTAACTCTCAACATTTTCTTAATTTTTTATCATTAATAGATGTAAAAAAATTCTTAATTTTTAAAAAATAAACCCTTTTCATCTTAAAGATAGCAATCTGTTTTCCATAATACTTGTTATAAATATTTCCCCAGTTTGATGTTGGTCTTTTAATTTTGTTTAAAGTATTTTTGACAAATAAATAAGTTTTTGTGGCTTGAAGTTTGTTCATTTTTTTCATTTGTGATTACAGTTTAGTTGTTGATTCAACACATCCTTATTGAGTGTTTTGTGTTCAGCACTAAGCGAGACACAAGAGGTAAGACAGAAAAACAAGGTGCAGGTGGTTTTGCCACTTAGAGATTACAATTTAATGAGGGGATAGACAAACAAAACCAGGTCATTATACAATAGTATACTACAAGCTATGCAAGAGGAAATACAGGTGGGAAGAAGTACCTGATCTGGACCTGGGGGATAAGGGAAGGCTTCTGGAAGGAAACAACCTTCTAGCTGAGAATGAAGGAAAATGGCAACATGAATTTAGAGAGAGGAAACAGTATGTGTGAAAGTGTTGTTCAGTGTCCTAAATGTTAAAGGTCCTCTTTCCCCAGAACATGGAGTGTGTGTGTGCGTGTGTGTGTGTGTGTGTGTGCGTGGGTGTGTGAAGGAGCAGGGCAGGGTGGTGGTCAAGTGTGAGCAGGAGGCCACTGGGGAGGCTGCGGCAGTCCGAGAGAAAGACAATGATGTTGGGCAGAGGATGTGTTGAATAACTCATCCCTTTTCATTGGACAAGCAATGCTTCAGTGTATATTAAGTTCTTATTCATAGCATACCGTCTATTCCAGAATAATCTAATTAGTTTTATTGCTATATCAATTCTTGGGCCAACACCACACTGGTTTTGAGTTTAATGAAACGTCTAAACTGGTAATGCATGCATCCTCTCATCACTTTTCATTTTCAAAATTGATTTACCTATTCTTGCCAATGCGTTCTCCCAAGTAAACTCTAAAATAATTTCAAAAGTCACGAAAGCATACGTGTGTGTATATGCATGTGTGTAAATACATGTATATATGTGTATGTGTGTTTCTTCCAACCATTTTTCAGTTTTTGGAGAATAAGATGTTTTTATTCAAGTTGCTGTCAGTAAATATTTTATATTACATGACTTCTCTATACACACACACACACACACACACATACACACACACACACACACAATCTCCCATTGGTAATTTGATTGGGAATGTGTTAAATCAGGAGAACAGACATTCTTTTTAATATTGAGTCAGCCCATCAAGAAGCATTGAATGTTTTCCCACTTACTCAATTCTTTTATATTTCTTTTTAAGCCTTTATAGTCTTACTTATATAGGTCCTGCATATTTATTGATGGGGTATTCTTTTTTCTTTTATAATTTTAGCTTTTAATTATGAATGGATTTTTCTTCCATTATCTCCTCTCTGGTATTACTGGACTACAGGATAAATATTAATGATGTATATTTACTTTTTATCTGATTCTTTAACTGATTATAATTAATTATAAGTGTTTATAGTTAATTATAAAAGTTTATAATCATGGTGTCTTTAAATAATGATAATTGTTCTCCTTCCAAAAATTGCATCTAATTTTTATTTGGTGTCTTACAGCATTGATTGTAACTTCTAATACTAAATAACAATGATAATAGTGAGCATCCTGTCTTAATATCAATTTCAAGAAGAACGCCTCTTACATAACATTTTTAAAAGTGTCTTATGTGGAAGCTAATAAAATAAACTTGGGAAATGCGACAAATGAAAATTCTCTCTCCCAGGCATTCTTAATTCATATTAACATATTAAGATGAGATCTGCAATAAAGAGATGAGTTCAACTGAGTTTAACCCAGTATTTCTAAAATGTATTTGACTATGGAAGTATTTTTCCCTCATTTAGAATTTTACATCAGTTATGACAGTCAAAATTATATTAATTTGATCTTTCTTTTTTTAGAAAAATAATTTTCATACTTTCTTGTCTTTTCTGTTTGATCTCTCTTTTGCCATATGGACTATGATTTGGGTTTACTTTTAATTTTTTTCAATAATTGAGAAGCTCGTCACCCTTCTTTTTATTTCTACAAGTGGTTACACTTAAAGCTTCCAAGACATTTCTATCCATATCTTATACTTAGCAAAGTCAAAGACATGACCATACAGTTTTCTAATCAACTTCAAAATGAAATGTTATCTTTGAATAACCCCATCAAAAGAAATTTAATCCATTTTTACTTCCTTCCAACCTTTCCTCAGTATTGGTAAGAATAATTTAACATTTTTTATTCATGTTACTGTCAGTAAATATTTTATATTATATGACTTCTCTTTTGTGAATTATGTGATCTGTTCAGCAACATAATCCTTTACAATACATTCCTGAGCAGTTCTATGGTTATCTGATTTCTGTGTCCATAACTATTGTCTTTTTATACCATAAATTTCTCATTTTTTTACTTTTTAATTTTAATATCTTAAGATTCACCACCTTTTATCCCATTTATCCTTTTAGGGTGTATAATGTAGGTCATCTACATTTTGAGAAGTGCCTGATTCTGTTTACTATAGTGTCGGTTTTACCCCTTACTGCCTTCAATGGACAAATTAGTACTATTATTTCATTTCTGGCTCCTCTACAACCCCTTTTAATCTAACCCAGCACTCTTTTCCTTCCTTACTTTTATCTCATAATGGCTACCTGTCCTTTTCCACAGTATTTTCTATTTCAGTTGAAGATGATAAACAGTTTTCTGACATTGACATTGAGATGATGTTTCAGTTTTCTTGTTAGACAATTTTGTTCACTGTCTAAGCTACTTATTTTTCATGATTACTCATCTAGGAATAAAAATCAATCTACTTAGACCCAATATTTTTGAACACTGAGCATATGTAATGTGTTCTTAAACCTGTTCAATATGTACTGGGCTCTAAATGTTCTGGCCTACAGCTGGAGGGCAGAATGACATGTCCTAGTTCAATATCAGCCTCTAACAGGAATGCTACTGATGTAGTTTTCTGCACTGAGATAGGATCTTCTTTTCTTCCATTGCCTATTCTCCTGGAGGCAAAATAGAGAACATAAAAAGTCATCATCTTTGGTATGTTCTTCTTTAGGGGCTTTTTCTTTCTCCCAACCCAACCCCCATAGTCCTTACTTGCTAGATGTGTGTTCCAGGATTCAGTTCACCACTGCCCAGTCTTCTAACATCCAATTTCATTGTTTTCTGAGAGTTGAGATTTTCATACAGATATAGAAGGGATGCTGTGCTTGTTTGAAATGGTTCTATTTGGCAGAGCGATAGCCGAACAGTTTTTAGGCAAAGAATGAACCGTCTACTTACTTTCTTTGAAGAAGCCAACAATTTGGTTTTGTTGCCAACAGCAAATAATATATTGGCTAATAATTGTGATTTACAGTGACATGGGTAATGTTAGTCATAACATGTCTTCCAAGTTTCTGGCTATGGACTAACTGTAGGTCTTGGAGTTTGGTATTATCTAGAATTTTCCTTCTCCCTCCTCCCCCACCTCTTATCTTTTAGCATAGTTGAAGATTGGAACTTCTTCCCAGAAATCTAGCATCTTCATAAGTCCTTTCCGGTTTTAAGATTTTTATCTTATATTTTACATATATGTTACATATATTTCCTGTGAATCTTGGCTGAATTTCTCATTTAATAAAGTCCAAGTTAGTATGAATAAATAACATGTTTCCCGATTTTACACACATACAGAAATTCAAACACATAATGAACTCTCTGGCAGCCTTTAGCATTTGTAAGTGCTCTCTCACCAGAAAAATCCTTTAATAGATAACCAAGTGTCCTGGGGAAGAAGGGTGTCAGGAAACTTATTATATTTGTGTCACTTTCTTCAAAGGGTGATTAAGTATATGTCTCCAAAGATGTGATGTTATCATCTTTGAGTATCACTTGAATTCAAGTCAATATTTATTGAGACCCCATGATGTATCAGGTGCCTTACTAGAAAGTCGACATATAGAGATGCATAAGACATGATCTTTTTCAGTGGGTAATTTAAGGTCTTTCTTCTACTGCTAGCATTGTCATGTGTAAGGCTGGTGGGTTGAGTCTTTGGAATTTGTGAAGATTCTTCCAGGTTGTTTAAAAAATCTTTTGATTCTCACAAATGTATTTTTTCTATTTCTTAGAATTATGTTCTTTATGGCTACTAGGAAATCCTTTGAAACTGGAATTAGATTGCATTATTCCACTGGGGTAATAGGATTGGTAAGGTAGGAGTGTCTTTGAAGAATAATGCTAAATAACCCAGACACTAAGGCTGAATCTTCAGCACAGCTCTTAAGGCATCCTGTAAGTACCCTCTGCTGCTTATTAGAAATCCCAAAGCCCTGCTCCCTTAGGAAAGCGGCCCATCCCCATCCTCATCATAAGATGCAAGGCATAGCTAAACATCTCAACTTCTCACTTGAGTATTATATACTCTCAGGCCAGGATACTTTCCAACTCAAGAGTAAGATAACATTACATTCTGATCTTCTTGTGTGGTTTTTTTGTGTTTTTTTTTCATTTTATTTATTTATTTATTTTTTTGAGACAGAAATTTTACTCTTGTCACCCAGGCTGGAATACAACAGCGCAACATTCTGATCTTCTTTTGAGAGAAAAGTTTCACACAATTAGCCTTTGAAATACACATCCCTTTAAGTACCATGAAAACATTGTCTCATACAACAATATTTCTAAGAAACACACATGTCCCTCCCACAATGATTTTTTCTTGTTACCACTAATAAAAATTAGAGCTGTGTTGTTTTTGTTGTTGGGTTTTTTTCTGTTTTTGTTTTTTGGTGACTACTGTGACCCTCAAAAAATCAATCTGACTTTCTCGATCTTGATTTGCAACACGAAGGTTACCAAACAAAGAGAATGGTTCAATGAGGGAAAGCTCAACTACCTGCCCTAAATATTTAGTATAGCAATGCTGAGCTTTTGGTAAAGGCTCAAAATTCTCATGCTTTCCCACTAAATGAAAAGGGGAGCTTTGCTACTAGTAAACCATATTCAAGAAATAATTCTTATTAATACTTTGCTTCTTTCCTATGAATTATTGCTTTGTAATGGATGTTTGACAAGTTACTAGCAAAGCTGTCTTTGATGAGCACAGAGACCCATCAGATCTGTATTAACACCTCCAACCACTGGAGTTTCATTAAGTAGGTTTCTCTACCCCTCTCCTTCAGGCCACAGATGAGAAGAATGACATTGGGTCCAAAGTTCTGGCACAAAGAATGATGTCTGCCTTCCTGTGATGATTTCAAATTCAGGGTAATAATTCCAACTATCTTTCCCTGGCCATGATAGAAAGCTCAAGAAATCTTGGTTCCTTGTCTCTTTTCTTCCATCCAGTTGGTCTTTCTAATTACACACTCAACACAATGTTCTGCTGAGCAAGACATCTGCTGTAGCCACTATCACCCTTGGCATAACCAGATATTTAAAGGTACCTAAAGGAGTTTAGCCATATTTTGCCAAGATCCTAAGTTCTATGGCATAAGAATCCATCCACTTCTCTACTGCCTATAGAAAAGGACAGCTCAGTCTTTCTGAAAGAATTGTTCTCAAACAAGAAAGCATTTGAGGTAACATGTCAACAAGGTGGACTGGTAATTGGTGTTCCTTTCAGAGCCAGTTGGAGGAAATGGCCAGCTCAGACATTCTCTTCTCCCCAGTGTCCTATGGGAACAAGATTTACCCAGACACAGCTGACTATGAGAAGTCTTCAGGGATTTACAACCTGTCTAAGAACAAGGCCAATGGGGGGGTCACTTTGCAACACGTCCCCATTTGATTGTCAGAGGACAGATACTCTATTAACAAAGGAATTTGCACTGGTATTTTCAGGGACACATCAAGTAATTGCCACTTGAACGTTTTTCCAGGCTTTCAAAGGAATGTAAGAATGGCCTAAGGCTAAATTACATTCATGTCTTTAGTGAGTCATTATATTACTGGCAATAAAGTATATTATTACTTTACTTTCAGATGCCCTCACATATTTTTTTAAAGTAGAAAGGAGACATATTATGGTCACCATTCTTAAGAGACTTAACTAAAAGACACTAATTTAATCTTTCAGTTACTTAAAAATAGCTGTTGCTCACCCACTATGTGCCAGGCTCTATACCAGGCACCAATATGAAAAGGTGAGTATTCTCTGCTCTCCCTAAGCACAGTCTAGTGGAGGAGACAGACAAAATGCAGCCATGGCCAGAAGGGGGAGCAGTTAATGAACAAGTAGGCAGAGAGTAGGGAGGGGATTCTGAGAGACAGTACGGACGGACTGAGGGTAAGTTGTACATACCTGATATTTTGGGCAATTGCAAATAGTTTGATGACCAAATCACAAGGAGAAGAAGTGACAGCAAGCATGGCTGAAAATGTAGGTTGGTGCCAAATTGTAAAAAGCCTTGAATACTGTGCTGAACGGTTTGGTCCGTGAATCAGGTAGAGGACTTGACTCAGGTCCCTTGACTCAAAGGTCATGTTTTTTCTCTGCTAGATTGCACTTATCCTTCCAAATGCTAGTGGACACCACACTGAATTTGATCAAAGATCTCTCAATGGAAATATGTAAATTTCCTATAAGAAGCAATTGGTAGGTTCTCTTATTATCATCTCCATCTCACAGATAAGGAAACTGAAGTATAAAGAACTTGAGTAACTTGTCCAAGGTCACACAGCTAGCTAGGTGATCCCAGACAATTTGGCTCCAGAGTCACTAGTCCTAACTACAACAATTTAGCCTCTCTTTATCTAGAGGTCTTTATGCATTTGTCTGCATTCTACTTACGCTGGTATTGGTGAGTAAAGATTCCCTTCCAGAATAGGTTTGATAAATTGCCAAGTCTGAAACTGAAAAATTAATATCTATGATAACAGAGGTTTTGGGGTCAAGGAGTGAAAGGAATTCATCCCATCATGTCTCTAAATACTTTTTTCTTTACCAATTTATGGGAATTTGAGACCAGATATCTGGAACCAAGCAGCCTCACCCTGTTAAGGGAAAGAAAAAGAACAGAAGAAAAGAGGAGAGGAGAGGAGAAGAGGAGAGGACAGGCAGAGGAGAGGAGAGGAGAAGAGAGGAGAGGAGAGGAGAGGAGAGGAGAAGAGAAGAGAAGAGAACTAAAAGTATCTGCAAAAATATTAAAGGATTTGACCGAGATCTCTGAGGTGCTCCAAAGATTGCAATTGTGCTTACTATCCAAGTTAATGGCTGTAAATCTAAGAGAATTATGATGTGCCTGGTAAATATTGGTTGTTTTGTTTTAAGTCTTCGTGGAGAAAATGGAAAAGACATTGGCATGTAGGATGAAGTCACAGCAGGACAGACAGGTCCTGCAAGTGTTTCTTTAGATGCATTGATATTCATAACATCCAAACAGGCCTTAAGGCTGTCTTCTTACTTTACGCTTACCAAAGGGGTAAGATATCATTTTCCTTGGACACACAAATAATAAACGTACTCTCACAACATCACTTGAACGTTGTGGTTTTGCAAATATACTATGTTTTAAAAGCTATAGCCCTCAAATCCCTTACTAGACATCAATATTTGTTGGAATTTCAACATCAAAGATTTATTGTGAAGGGGGAGGAGGGGTTACTCCAAAGGCTAGAACCAGTGCATATACCATACTAACAACTCTGCATGCATTATTGCTTCTAATCTTCATAATTTTGAGTACTATCTTTATTGTCACCATTTAATGAAGATGTTAGGTTTCTGGGGGCTTAAGTGACTTGCCCAAAGTTACACAGCTTGGTAGAAACAGAATTTACCACAGAACTTGTGTGTTAAGCCAAATAATTTTCTAGTTCCATACAACTAAAAATTGGAAGGAAAAAGTAGAGCCTTATGAATAGAGTCCTGAGCAAGAAGGATGAACAATCTGAAGATGAAGTACTCCGTAAAAGAAAGATCTGGGTTCGAATTCTAACCCTGCCTCCGTTCATCTGTGTGATCTTCGCAAAATCTGTTAACTCTTTAAACTGTTGGATATTTATAAAATGGGACTGGTGCTATTTGGCCTGATATCTTACAGGGGAAGATTCAGTCAGGCCAGGCATACTTAGGGTCTCTCTGACCTGGAAAGCCCTATATAAAGACATGGTACCATTCTTAGTGTTAGGATTGAAACTACATCCCTAGTGTCCTGACACCTCATATCAATACCCAGAAACCCTAGGCTCTTCCTTCAATCCCATACTCCTTCCTCAGCTGCCAGGACAGCTTGGTTAAGAAAAGCCTTGTTCTTGGGGAGTATGTCCATGAAAGTATCTCTATTTCCTTGCAGTTTCACATTAAGTAAAATTAGAGTGCCCTTCACAAAGAATATATATTTGAAAGCCCTCCCACTGACTGCTGGGCAAAGCACTTGTCAGTCAACAAACCAGGTAGATCGAGTCTGCCCTCAGAGTTTTTGTATTCTGAGAGTGACTAGCAACTTTCTCTCATCCTAGAGCAAACAGGGCTTTCAGAGGACAGGTTCTGGGGCAGCGTGTAGCCACGATAGAATTGATTTGCTTTTGTGTCCAAAGTCATGATTATCAGGAGAGCTGCCATTTATCAACCACCTCTTTGATACTTGGTGTATAGGACAGGCGTGTTAACTATATTATTTCTAAACCACAAGATAAGTCTGTGAAGTATTTTTATCCCTGGTTTACAAAGGAAGAAATGAGGCTCTGCGAGACATGCCAGAAAGAACATGCTCGACACAACCAGCTGGTTACAATGTGCGGCTTTGTCCAGCCCTACCTCTTCTTTCTTGGCAATCATCAGAGCCACTCAAGGCTTGGAGGACTGTGCTGGCAAAAAAGAAATCTTGTATTTTCTAAAACTCACACCCACACTTTGGAGGGGACAAGATTGAGATCAACCCCAATTCCTACTCTTTTCTTTATGACAGTTTATCAGAGCATTTTTCCTTATATTCACTCAGTCCTGAGTTTCTATTTAGTTGTGATAATAGATACATTTTTTGAATTTTTAATACCTTGGGGTGCAAATTTGGAATCTATGGAGGATAAGGGAGTAACAAAATGTTATGGAAATTGAAATATGTAAATTATTAATTTTCTCTCTCCTCTACAGATTTACAATCACTTTATTTGGGGATATCAAGTAGGTTATGTGGTTACTGTAGTACTCATTTAATAATCAGATTTTATTTAGAGAACTATAAAAGGTACAACTTAAGGGGGAAATATATTTTAGATGATGATTTTTTTTTCAGTTTCCAATTTTTGAAGAATGACGTGTTTTTAAAAACTTTTAAAGAATTTCTCCTACATTTCACTCCCTTTAAGGTAAATTGATAGCTGTGAAAATGGCACCTTGGAAACATTTCTGTCATAATCATAGGAGAGAGTGAGAATTATTAATATTCTTAGCCATGTAGCATCATAAAGTAGATCACAGCTGTTTCTTTCAGAAAATGTCATTTGTTTTTCGATCAGATGTATGGTCCGTCTCACAATCTAACCACTTCCACATCTGGAATATCTTAACTGAAAATGTCCACAGCATTACACGGCCTGGCTCAGGGGGAGAAAAGAACTAGGGCCTGCATCGAATTCTGTCTCTCACTCAGCTGATCTGCATTCCTCCTATAGCATTTCCTTATAATTAAGAAGAGCTTATAGATTTGGGAACTGCATGAGCCTCTGTAATCTTCTGGTGAGGGTGAGAAGCTCAGAACTGCATTTCTATGCATTTTTCCCTAGTCTTTCCTGCTTCGGAGGAGAAGCCCTGCAAGAGCTTCCTGCCAAGGGACCCTGCTTTCTCAGCAGCAGGATCCGGAGAGCCAGAAATCCATCTTCAGCTCCTTTGAACTTGGCTGTTGTTAATCATGCTGTGGTTGTCCTTTAAGAGCAAAGGCTTCACGGAGAGCAGATCAGCTGGCTGTAGGGAGGGTTTCAGCTTCTCATTGTAGGCAGATCATCTGCTAACAGCTTACTGAGAAAAAGTTGAGGACATGTGGCTGAAACACTGTCAGAGCTGCTGTGAACACAGTCCAAGTGAGCAATTTTATGACCCAAACCAAGCAGACACTAAGTGCTTTCTAGTGGTGGGAAAGGAGCAGAGAGAAAAAGAACAAAGACCAAGTGGTGGAAACAAAAAATATATATATTTCTTTCAGCAGCTAACATATTTTTCTGTTTAGAAGATTGGTATCTCCTACTTAACCAGAAACTACAACACATAAGATCAAATAAGATTAAATGTCCGGTTTGCTAAATAGCAGAGCAAAGAAACTAAGGTCAAGATTTCAGACTCTTACATCTGAGGAAAGAGAGAGGCAAAGAGAAGATACTGGAAATGCCAATATCCAGTCAATGAAATAAAAAGAGGCTACTGTAGGCATCCCCAGAAGCTTGCCTTTTGTCCAGTGCCATGGGAACCACAGAAGGCGCTCAGCTTTGCAGCTTCACTCAGAATTGGGGCAATGCTCCATAGAGTCAAGGGCATGTTATTATAAAGTGCTCCATTTGTTTACTTTGGCAAGTGGAAGATGACTTTGCTAAGCGATACTCTGCTGGGGCTCAGGGCCAGCACTGCTGGAGTAGGAAAAGGGAGACTTCCTGGGGCAAGGCTTCTCAATCTTCCTGCCATCAGCATTGCAGTCGGAGCGGCACTGAGGTGTCAACAAAAGGATGATGAACTGTGTCAGCAGTGTTAGCAAATGGCTGAAGTAGAACGGAGCTGCCCAGGATGCTGCCCTGTCGCTGGGGAATCTGAGGGAGGCTGAAAGATATTGTAAAAGAGATTGAAGGGCTGGACTGGCTGGAGGAATGGTGCCATCGGCATCCATGCCACAATACTCCAGGACTGCCCTGCCTTTGTCAGGACAGCCATCAGAGGCAGTTTTCCCTCTAACCAGGATGGGCATCACTCCTTGGGCTTGCCAGTCTCACCTCTCCTCATGCAATTGCATGTCCAAGGCATGCCCTCAGGGGATGGTGCTGATCCAGGGTGGCAAACCCAAGTGGGGAGAAAATGCTGAATCTCATCCTCTCAGAGATCTGCTGCAGTCAGCGACTATACTGAGGTGCATGCTCTGAGCAACAGTCGCTGGTTGGGGAGGCTTCTTTGTGGAGTGGGTCTCAGCCACAGCCTGAGGGTCCTCTCTTGGTGATGCTACCAGTTAATTGCGTCATCTTCAGCCTCCACCCAAACTTAGGCCTGTAGGTCCATCCATTACTATATCAGCCTCAAGGACTGAACAGGTGGGAGGAAGGACTAGTGTGAGTGATGGAAGCAGCTGAGCTGAGGAGTGCTGGCACCTGTGCAAATCCAGCAAGAATGACATCTGGCTGAGCTTCAGTCATTCACCTAAGCACCAATCGGGGGTCACTCCCAGATCTGAGCAATGAGGGAAACTTCCCAGGGGGAACCCCGCACGTGGGTAGACCTGGGGGAGCAGCCAGAAGGAAAGGGGTTGACCCTATAGTTGATTAAGATTCAGAGAAAGAAAAAACAAAAACAGAAAACGATCATAGTTTCAGACACTCCCAATGAGCCTGTGACCTCCCCGAAATCCTATAGCCAAGCACACGGGTGGATCTGGCCTCACTTTCCCATTCTCCCACTTGTGACTTTTGATTCCACATCATAGTTAAGGTCTTCGGCAAATTGGATTAAACTTTGGATTTAAAAATAAAATAGAATTAAAATAAAATAAAGAAGTTGGGGACAGGAGAAAGTGGTTTCCAAGAACCTACACCTCTCTACCCTGAAATGACTGAATATTGTGTTCCCCTCAAAATTCATATGTTGAAATCCTAACCCCCAATATAATGGAGCCTTTGGGAGGCTTCATGAATGAGATTAGTGCGCTTACAAAAGGGTCCCAGAGAGCTCTCCCACCTTTTTCCACCATGTGAGTTTACAACAGGAAGTCAGCAGTATGCAATCCAGAAAAAAGCCCTAACCAGAACCTGACCATGCTGGCAACCTGATCTCAGACTTCCAGCCTCCAGAACTGTGAGAAATTAAGTTATGTGGTTTATAAGCCACTCCATCTAAAGCACTTTATTATAGCAGCCTGAACTGATTAAGACACTCCTGAGAACGATTCCTTCGGGGAAGGTCTTGATTAGCCTTCATCTAGCCCAGTCTGCAAACACACTGGAGTGTCCTGCCCATGGCAATCTTCATGTAGCAGCCTGGGAGACAGAGGAGGGGGATTCCAGCAGGAGCAATCTTCCCAAGGAGGCAGTTCCTACTAGCTAACTTTCTTGTCCTGCTTTTGCTCATTGAAGGTCCAAACCTGTCCCCTGCCCTATGTTTGTTTTCCTCCTAATCCCCTGGCTGATGGAGTCAGGCTTTGGAGAATTCCTTTAAGAGTCTCAGTTGGCCTTATGGATCCCAAAACACACCCTTCTCTATTGATGCCAGATTCTGAGCAGGCTGACAGTGCATGCATGAGAACCTTTCATAAAATAGGACTATTTTTTATTCCCTTTGCTTTTTCTTTGTGTTATTTCCCCTCTTCACTCCCTGTCCTTTTACCTTACCGTACACATTTGTCACCTCCTTGCCTGGAAAGCCTAGTGTCACCTCCCTGCCTTTTCACAGCCTATAGGATTGAGTCCAAACTTGCCAGCTTGGCCTTTCATGGAGTGCAGGTTTAGTACAGGACTGCTAAACACAGTTTCAGAATGAACCATTCTCCTGGCCTTTATCATTGCCAATATTTCTCTTTATTTTATTTTACTTTATTTAGGGAGAGCCGATATTTCATAAGAGTTGATGGACTGCTTTTCCTGGAAACTTGAGAATTCATATTTTTATTCAAAATCGTTTTCATTTTTTTGCTTAGAGCCTGTTAAAGACTGAGGCCCTCTCTACTCCCAGCCAAACCCAATAGACACATGTGAGCAAGTTGTCACCTGACCCGAAGCTCCAGCCCCTGGAACCAACTGAAACAAAATGTATCCTTGCATTTTCCAGCAAGGAATTGCCTTGCCTACAGAAATACTCTGTACTTTAATATGCAGATCAATTATTAACAGTAGGCTGTACCTTTCACCAGGTTGTAAAAGGATGACTGCGTAGAGCCACAGCATTCTCCTTGTCAGTGTAGGAAATGCAGAGGAGGATGTTACCTCCGGCACTTGCCTCTAAGACACCTAATAAAGATGAGGAAGGCTCCAGCCTGAAGCGTGGGTGAGGTGTCCAGCTGCCCAAAGGCGACAGGTGAGATACTCAGGTCCCCTTTCTCTTTTTGCTGTCAGTTCTGATTCTCTCCTTTCAATCTTTCTCATCTGTGATTGGGAATGGCAGGGGTGGGGTGTGTTTGGGGCATCAGTGGTGGTAAAAATGGTCTTATGGGCAGGGCCATGTTGAATAAGAGATGAGCATGGAGACAGTGTGTTAACTTAAAAGGCCAACACCGAGGCTCATTTGAGACCGTAGGAATTCCAGGGAGACAGTGTTGTTCAGGCATGGGATCGAAGATCAGGAAGGCGGCTCAATAACACGCTGGCCCGATCACGTGACAGACCAGTCCTTGGAGTGAACTGGGAGGCAAGGAGGCTGCTTTGGCATGGAGCTGAGAACATCTCTAGATCACACTGGAAGGCAGAGAGAGGCCAGACAGGGAACTCTGAAGAGCTGCCACAGCCTGTGCCAGGGTGACATCAGGGTGAGTTGAGATGATTTTTTTAACAAACTTCATTTTTTGCAGCAGTCTTAGGCTTACAGAAAAATTGAACAGAAAGTACAGACAGTTCCCACATACCCGTTTTCCCCCACAGAGTTTCTTCTATTAGTAACATCTTATGTTCATGTGGTATGTTTATCATGATGAACCAATGTTGATATATCATTATTAACTAACAAGTCCAGAGTTTACATTAGGGTTTACTTTTTGGGTCGTATGGTTCTATGAGTTTTAACAAATGTATAATGACATGTATCTATCATTACACTATCATACAGAATAGTTTCACTTCCCTAAAAATCACCCTCCCTTCTTTCCTGCAAATCTCTGACAACTGCTGATCTTTTTACTGTCTCTATACTTGTGTCTTTTCTGAAATGTCATGTAGTCAGAATCATGCAGAATGTAGTCTTTTCTGACTGCTTCTTTCACTTAGCAATATGCTTTTAAGCTTCCTCCATGTTTTTCCAGGGCTTGGTAGCTTCTCTCCATTTTAGCACTGAGTGATACTCCATTGTATGGCTGTACTGTAGTCTGTTTATCCATTTGGGCAGACTTTCCAGCAAGATAGAAGGCAGAAGCAATGGAAAGGGTGGATGAAGGGAAAACTGCAAGGAACACAGGACAAGATAGAAGCAAGAGCAGGAAGGTTTTGGAGAAGTGGAAAAACAAGCTAGAGAGATAGGCACAGAGGCCTAACCTGGGGTAAGGCAGGGCCTTGTAACCAACGCTCAGTGAGAGAGGCAGCCCCTCACTGACCTGCACCAGGCCTTTCCTGATTTTATAGACAGAGTGTCATGAGGTCATGAGGGCAGGAACCATGTCAGCTTCATCCTGAGAGCCCAGCACTTTGTAGGCATCTAATAAATATTTATTACACCAATGAAACCTTCAAAGTCTCTTCTAAAAAAGCAAGTTCTCCCAGACACCAGAAGACAAATGGCCTAGCAGCCCCTGAGCCAGTCATCTCGGGCAGGTGTGAGCTGGTTGCTTATTTGAACCCTCCATGCCACAGGGCAGCATCAAGCTTGCCTGACACACATCTCCTGGGCCAGGAATTCACCACTTTGCCACCATCTCTGCCTGGCTTGGGAGATGCTCCGTGGACAGAACCAGAGCCGTGCTGCAGGGAAGCAGAAAAACCAAAGGAGATGCATGCCAATCTAACATGCCAGTTAAAAAAAAGGCATTCTTGCCTCAGAGTAAGAATCCAGCTCTCCATGCACTCGTCTTTCAACCCAATCACAAGGCATCAGAATTAGCTCATATGACCTCTATGGGACAACAAGAGCAAGCAGGGTGATTTGGGTGCTAAGAAATAGCTGTGAGAGGATGATGCGGCAGCTGTGCCCTCCAGATGTTCGGAGAGAACATCTGTGCAACAATAGCAGTAGCTCCCATGCACTGATGTGAGAACCCAGCCTAAGGGGTGCAGCTAGCAATCTGGGTGGTAGGGGGTAGCTCTCAGAGGGTCTGACAATTCACCTAAAGATTGCAGGACCAATAGGAACCTGCCAGTCAGAATTTACTAGCTCAGTGGTGCCCTCCAAGCAAGAGAGCTTATCAGCCAGACCTGTGTCTTGGTGCAACATCACTGCTTAAAATCAAGTCCTCCCAAGGCATGGTGTCCATTTTACTTTCTCTGGATGAAATGAAGACAGAGAATGAACCCAGTAAGATGATAGAGTGCTTTGCTTTGGATCTGTTCATATCTTACCCGTGTTTGTGCTCACACGAGTTACACAGTCAGTACAAGGGTAGAGAGCTCTTGAGAATTTCTTACCTAAGGGAAAGAACTTGGGGGCTGCTTTGCTCAAAGGCTATTTTTCAGTGTGGGGCTTATCTAGAGACATATATCTTGCTCCTTGTCCCCACTGCTGTTGCATAACTACGGGAGTTGAGGGTCACTATACACAGACACAGATGGTAGAGATGGGGGCAGTGGTTGGGCAAGGAATAGCTGCCTTGCCACTTCGAAGTCTCCTAAATGGCATCTCTGAAGAAGAAGGATATGTCCACAGGGAGAAGGGCCCCATGGTGATTCTGTTGCTCCTAATGTGCCAGGCTCAGTCTCTTCAAACCACAAGAAGTGGCCCAGCGAGTTCCATGTAACTGCAAATGCAAGCAGGAAAAAACCACACTCAGATCTCAGCACAGCATCAGTCTTGGGGACAGCTGGCCTTTCCTAATGCAGCAGCATCTGGCTGCTTCTGCTGTACCTGGATGTCTTCAGGGCAGTTCTTCCACACAGAGGACCCCAAATAAAAGCAGAATTCCTACCATTAAGCTTTCCATATCCAAAACTTTCTATGTGAAAGATACAGCATTTGTGTCTCACAAGAATCTGTTTTCTTGGGGCATCTGCTATTTGGCAGCTAACCAAAACAGAATTCTCATCTTATTTTCTTGTTCATTTGTGCTACATGGAAGGGACTGGTCCTGAATATTCAGGGCAACATCCAGCATTTGGTAGTAGTGGAGAGAAAGAGAAGAGAAAGCTCTGGACTGTGTTCCTCTGTCTGGGAATGTGACTCTCACACCTCCCAAATCCTCCCATTCACACTTTTTCTCCCTGACTTTCCAGAACCCTTTTTAGGCTTAGCTCCTTTTATCTTACCCTACACGCTTTCTTTCTACCCACACTGGTGGGTACTTTTCAGCCATAGACATTGGAGCACATTTAAATATGCTGGAGTCCTTAGAGAATTAAGAGGTAGGGGAGAGAGGAGGGCACAGAGCTGAGGATGGCACTAGCTCATTCACAAGGAGCCCTGAATTTCCAGGGACATTAAAGAACAGATGCTCATGACAGAGCATAGAGCTCTGCCCTAATTGTTTGTAATGTTGAACTATGTGTCATTCGTTCACTCATATATTCTCTCAACATTGGAATTGAGCACCAATTATGTAACAGAGTAGGTCTTGGCAATACAAAGATGAATGAAACATACCCCTTGTCCCCAAGAAGTATGTGGGCACGACAGGCACATGGACCAATGATGGTCATGTCAAGCGTGATGAAGTCCATGGTCCTGAGGGACACTTGGACCATGGCCTGCATGAGAGGGCCTGGAACCCAACTGGGCGGATCTAGAAAGAATTCCTCTGGACTTGATTCCTGAACTTGAAGGTAGAGATGGAAGGAGAAGAGCTCTGGGTAGCATGTTCCTGGCAGAAGAAGCCCACTGCAAGAGCAAAGGCACTGAGGAAGCCTGGTGGTCACTGGAAAACTGGGATTCAAGTAGCTGAAATCGTAAGGGTGCAGCCTAGGGAGAAGTGAGACCCGTGGTGGGGGGCAGAGCCAAATCTCTGTATCCAAACCTTTCTATATGAAAGATACAGTGTCTGTGTCTCACAAGAATCTGTTTTCTTCGGGTGTCTGTTATTTGAGTGCTAACCAGAACAGAATTTCTAAAGATGGACTTTGAGGCCAGGTAACAAGGCTGAGGCTAAGAAGAACTATGGAAGGTCTGTTGGCAGGAGAGATGTATGATTAGATCTGCATTAGCAGAAGGAAAGTTCTGGCTGAAATCTGCAGAGCAGTTTGGAGGGGACAAGACAGATGACATGGAGAACACTTAGGACGCTGTTATAATAAAATAGGCTAGAAATGATGTTCCTCAGAAGTCCCTTTCTCCCTGCACACCTGGCCATCTCAGACTTCCTGTTCAAGGGGAAGGCAGGCTGGGGAGAGAGATTTCTTGAAAATAACACATCTGTTAATTGGATCATTTCTGTGTGGTCAATGTCTGTAGGGGCTTTGTTTTGGTCATCATAGTATAAAATCCCCATTATGTAAATATTTCCTCCTGATAAAAGCTCACTGTGTGTCTATAACCCTACCAGCTTCCTTATAGTATTTGCTCATCCCCAGGTTCAAGGACCTGTCTGTGTGGCTCTTCCCCAGAGCCTCTGTTGGAAAGAAGATTTGTCTTTGGTTATAAGTAGATACACAGTGGTCAAGATGCTCTAGCACAGTGCAGCAGAATAAGATGGGCTCACTAGGGAAAGATCATTCACCCCTAAAGTGTACACTTATTCTTTTCTGATTATGATAGGACCATGTTGAAATTAAAAATTGTTTCAATGAAAAAGCAACTGATTGTTTAGGCCAAAGCAGAACTTTTTTTTTTTTTCCTGAGGCAAAGTCTCAGTCTGTCACCCATGCTGGAGTGCAGTGGCACAATCTCACAATCTCGGCTCACTGCAACCTCCATCTCCCCAGTTCTAGCGATTCTTCTGCCTCAGACTTCCGAGTAGCTAGGATTACAGGCACCTGCCACTATGCCCAGCTAATTTTTGTATTTTTAGTAGAGACAGGGTTTTGCCATGTTGGCCAGGCTGGTCTTGAACTCCTGACCTCAAGCGATCCACTCGCATCAGCCTTCCGAAGTGCTGGGATTACAGGTGTGAGCCACCATGCCCAGCCAGAATTATTTTTAGTACTGTAGTTAAGAGGGCACATTCTGGAGCAAACTGCCTGCTAAGTGTTCACTGTGGGGCATTGGGGAAGAACTTAATCTCTTTGTGCCTTGGTTTCTACATGTAAAATGGGATAATTATATTGTCCCCCTGTACTGGTTTGCTGGGGCTGCCATAACAAAGTACCACAACTGGGTGGCTTAAACAACAGAAATGTGTTGTCTCATAGTGCTGGAAGCCGACTCACCTCAGAAGCATGGACTCCCTTATCTACAAGGCCAAGGCAATGGGGCTCTCTCCCTCTTGCCTCTTGAATTCCTGCATCTCATTTCACTGGGTAAACAGGGAGGCTCCTGTGCTCCAGCAGGAAAACCCTGGACTGGGAAGCAGGATGTCTACTCTGATCCTGCTGCCCCAAAGCTGCGCGGCTTTAGACAAGTGGTTTGACCTTTCTGGGCTCAGTTTCCTTGATTTTCACTATTATTTGAAGGGCTTGGGGTCATGGAAATCATGAACTCTTCACACTGAGGGGAATCTTCATAATCCATTTTGTAGATAAGGAACCTAAGGCTGAAGAGGTCAGGGGCTTGCACCCAGCCATAGAGCTAAATGAGGGGCAAATAACCTAGAACTCCGGCGTCTTGACTCCCACCTGGGACACATTTTATCAGTAATAGTGAGCTCTCATCTGTTGATAGTGTTAGAATTCTCACATTTACTCCCCATAGCAACTTTCTTTTTTTTTTTTTAAACGGAGTTTCTCTCTGTCACCCAGGCTGGAGTGCAGTGGCACGATCTCAGCTCACCACAACCTCTGCCTCCCGGGTTCAAGCTATTCTTCAGCCTCAGCCTCCCTAGTAGCTGGGAATACAGGCATGCACCATGACGCCTTGTTGATTTTTGTATTTTTAGTAAGGATGGGGTTTTGCCATGTTGGCCAGACTGGTCTCAAACTCCTGACCTCAAGTGGTCCACCTGCCTCAACCTCCCAAAGTGCTGGGATCACAGGTGTAAGCCACCATGCCTGACCAGCACCCTTCTGAAGTAGGTGCTTTCAGAAATCTGAAAGCATAGTGTCGGTTAGCAGGGTTGGATCTCTTCTGGTACTGTGAGGAAGAATCTGTGCCATGGCTGTCTGCTAGCTTCTGGTGGTGTGCTGGTCATCCTTAGTGTTACTTGGCTTGCAGAAGCACCATCGACCTCTGCCTTCATCGTCGTGTGGTGCTGCCCCTGCATGCATGTATCTGTGTCCAAATTTCCCCTTTTTATAAGAGCACCAATCATATTGAATTAGGGCTCACCCTCATAATCTCATCTCAACTAATTATATCTGCAATAACCCTACTTCCAAAAAACACCACGTTCTGAGGTCCTGGGTGTTGGGATTTCAACGTATGAATTTGGGGTGGGAGGGCACAATTCAACCCAAACATTACCTAATAAAGTTTTCAACAGTAAGTAAATGAGTTAACTCCTGGAAAGCATTTAAAACAGTGTCTGACATTCAGAAAGCTCTCAGTAAACGTTACATTATGCTGGGTATAAATAAAAAGCTCCCAGGACAGTGGACGGCATTGAGATTCCACCGGTTTGTATTAGTGTGGCCTCGCCAGTTATTTACATCTTCTGTCTTTTTTGGTTGGTCAGGGCTTAAGCCATACCAGGTAAATATTTTGAATAATACTCCTAGCTAAAAGGTGCAAGGAGTAGATACTGTGGGTTCTGATTTTTCTTTCCCGTTCTCCAAGCTGTGTACACAGAACCATGCAAGTCGCCCCAACCAGGGAAAAACAACTGCCATTTCTTTTAAAGGGGAACCAATGAAGGTCTTGTGCTGATGAGCTCACAAAAGCAAACTTCTCCATGTCTGTCGCTCACTCAGTGGGCTGAAGCAGAGCCTTCACGCTGAGCTTTGGAGACAAAGCTTCTTAGAGAATGTGCAACGTGGGCCGATCCCAGGCTGCCCAAGGAGCAGCTGACGAGTGTAAAAGTGTTTGCTCACCGATTAGAATCAGTCCTTTAAAAAATAAATAAGGTATGTTGATCTTTTATGTGATGATTAAACAAATCAGATGGCCCAAAATGAATTCCAGGTAAAGAGGAATAAAATATCAGAAGGCAACCTGCTGAAATTAGCAATGGCTGAACTCGAAGAGCCTGACTTTCCAGGCACGGCTAGTTTCTTCCTAGCAAGTTCCTGACGGAGCTGGGTGGCTGCCCCAGGTGACTGCAGTAGCAGGAGATTAAGGAGACAGCACCTGCCTGACAAAAAAGGTTGCTGACACAATAGGCCAAAGTCAAATTGAGCTGCCAAGGGAAAATGATTGGGGATATGCAGTTACAGTTGAGGGAGATACCAGAAGGATTTGTGTCCACAGAGAGGTTTTGATGGGGCTGACTTTGCTGCTGACTGACTCACCTCAGAAGCATGGACTCCCTTACCTCCAAGGCCAAAGCAATGGGGCTCTCTCCCTCTTGCCTCTTGAATTCCTGCATCTCATTTCACTGGGTAAACAGGGAGGCTCCTGTGCTCCAACAGGAAAACCCTGGACTGGGAAGCAGGATGTCTACTCTGATCCTGCTGCCCCAAAGCTATGCGGCTTCAGACAAGTGGTTTGATCTTTCTGGGCTCAGTTTCCTTGATTTTCACTATTATTTGAAGGGCTTGGGGTCATGGAAATCATGAACTCTTCACACTGAGGGGAATCTTCATAATCCATTTTGTAGATAAGGAACCTAAGGCTGAAGAGGTCAGGGGCTTGCACCCAGCCATAGAGCTAAATGAGGGGCAAATAACCTAGAACTCCGGCGTCTTGACTCCCACCTGGGACACATTTTATCAGTAATAGTGAGCTCTCATCTGTTGATAGTGTTAGAATTCTCACATTTACTCCCCATAACAACCTTCTTTTTTTTTTTTTTTTTAAACGGAGTTTCTCTCTGTCACCCAGACTGGAGTGCAGTGGCGCGATCTCGGCTCACCACAACCTCTGCCTCCCGGGTTCAAGCTATTCTTCAGCCTCAGCCTCCCTAGTAGCCGGGAATACAGGCATGCACCATAACGCCTGGTTAATTTTTGTATTTTTAGTAAAGATGGGGTTTCACTATGTTGGCCAGACTGGTCTCAAACTCCTGACCTCAAGTGGTCCACGTGCCTCAACCTCCCAAAGTGCTGGGATCACAGGTGTAAGCCACCATGCCTGACCAGCACCCTTCTGAAGTAGGCACTCTTATACCCATTTTACTGATCAGGAGACCGGCTTGCCCAGGATCCTGCAGCTACTGAATAGAGGGGCCGGAACTTTGCTGGTTTGGTGCGCTTCCTGGTACACACCAGCTGCCTCCAATCTCCCTTTGATAATCCTAGCCACATGCCACCGCGGGTGCTCTAGTGTAGGCTGGCACCAACCCCATCCAGCAAGAGCCAGGATCTGCTTCTTGAGGTCAGGCAGGTTTATCACACAGCGGGGTGCAGAAGAGTAGTATTCATCTTCCCAGTGTAACCACTTATAACTACTTTTCAGTGAATCAAATAGATTTTTAAGCAAGAACATTGTAAAAATCTGCTTAATCAAGGGTGGAGCAAAATGAGTTAGCCAGGGCCACCCTAGCTCAGGTGGGGTGGTAGCTGCCTCTGCTCCACAATGAGGTATTTACACTTGCTCCCCACCCTCTCCTTTGCCCCATTATCTTTTAGTTAAAGGGCCAGGTGCACCAGAACACAGGTGCCTTGAGTAGCACCAGCACCTCTCAGGGTCATAGGGAAGAGCTGTTTCCTCTGGGTAAACTGAGGCCTCAATAAGGCATAAATGCCTTCTCTGGGTGAAGAAGATATGCCCTCTAAGATCTCTCCAGGGTGAATCTAGAATAAGTTGTAGTCTAGATGGCTTGGCAGCACTAGCCAGTGTGACAGTAAGTCTTGATGAACATCAGTCAGCGTCACGTTGAGGGACAAACTTGAGGAGAGGGAATGTGTACTTGTTACAACAGCACACCCAATAGAAATAGCATGTAAGCTACAAATGTAACTTTATATTTTCTAGCAAAAAAAAAAAATTTAAAGAAACCAGTGCAATTAATTTTAATAGATCTTATTTGTTTCAATATATCCCAAATATTGTCCTTTCAATGTGTGATAATATAGTTATTAGTGAGATATTTTCCATTCCCTTTTTCATACAAAGTCTTTGATACTCAGTGTGTATTTCACTCTGACAGTGCACCTCAATGTGGTGCAATAGGCGAGGGTCTATGTGGTACATCCCGTGCCCAGTGTGCACTTAAAGGCTGTAGATCCATATATGGCGACTGTCTCCTAGATAGATGAGCCCAGCAAGGCTCAGTGGGTGTTTTGAGGTCCATGGTCTCTGAGGTCCCATTCCACCCCGACATTCGACGAATCAGAGAACACTAATATGGTTGGGAACACTTTTATCTTGCTCCCCATAGTCTGAAGAGAAAGAGACGCCACAGAATACAATCACGACTCTCTCCCTCCTACGGACTCCCTCCCCACAAGCGATCAATGGGCTGGTCTCAGACAAAGACACCTAGTTAAGTCTGGTGAAACCTGCTCTATTTCCTAGTAGGCCTCCACCTGTAATTCTCAGCAGTTTGTGTGTATAGATAGAATTCCTGCCTTCTACTAATGTGACTGTTCCTGCTCAGAGATCTAGAGTTAATTATTAGCAAATTCACAGTGAACCAGAGCTAGGTCTTGCTGTAAGGCTCCTGTGTTTTTTAGAAGTACATTGCCATGGGGATTTTTGTCCCCATTGGGTTCCTCCTCAGGACCCCAGACAGATAGATACACAAACCCTGGGCCCATAATTTTAGTTAGAAAAGACCCAAGCCTAGAACCTCAGGGAACTCATTTGGAAGCTTTTTTTTTTTTTTTAGGAAAGTTACCTTTCCTATCTGACATCTCAATCAAACAGGTGTTTGGGGAGAATAAAAGCATACTACCTTAGAAGGGACTGGGGTCATCTGGCCAGACTTGTGGAATAAAGAGAATTTCATTCCTTGTATAAAATAACTCTAAATAATGGTAAGCTCTTAGGAGACTTGGTCTACTGGCTACATATACCCACTATGAAATTAACACATTCTGGAATTTAGATGGAAGAATATGGAAATTGGTCCTTCTCAGTGTATGGACGAAGCATCAGAAATGAAGAGAAGGGCCACGCCTAGAGAGCAAAACTAAAGACTCACTGGTCTGTGGGCTTCCTGCCCAAGGAGAGCTGAAAGCTAAAGGATGCTTCACAATGTCCTACAAGTTGTTTTTCTAAAGTCCTTCCAGCAGTTGAAACTGTGTTTATGCAAAACAAAACTTTCCTTTGTTGCTATAATCTAGAGGTGGACTTTGGTTTAAGTCATGCCAAAATATTATCATTCTAAACCAGTAACACCTACATTTGTTGAGCATTTACTATATGTGTGGCACTATGCTAAACTTAACTGCCCCTTTTCCTCATGTGTAATAGTCAGGTGACTTCACAGCTGCCTTGTGGATACTTGTGTTATTTGAAAGATTGCATAAACACATGTAAAATGCTTAGAAGTCTACCACCTCATCTTACCTACACCTTTGGTGAGTCCCTGCTTTGGCCAAGTAGAATCATTCCCTGTGAGGAGGGGAAGAGGATAAGAAACAGGCAGAGTTGACCTTACAGGTAGACACAATAGGCGAGGGTCCATGTGGTGCAATGGATCCCATGCCCATGCCTGATTCAGTCATTCTAGTCCAGTAGGATTGTCTGGTTGGTTGTTATTATTTTGTTTTTTGTTTGTTTGTTTCTTTTGTTTTATAAGATGGAGTCTCACTCTGTCGCCTAGGCTGGAGTGCAGTGGCTCAATCTCGGCTCACTGCTGCAACCTCTTCCTCCTGGGATCAAGCAATTCTCCTGCCTCAGCCTACCGAGTAGCTGGGGCTACAGGGGCATGCCACCATACCTGGCTAATGTTTTGTATTTTAGTACAAATGGGGTTTCACCGTGTTGCCCAGGCTGGTCTCAAACTCCTGAGCTCAGGCAATCCTCCCACTTCGGCCTCCCAGAGTGCTAGGATTACAGACGTGAGCCACCGTGCCTGGCCAGTTTTTATCTTGAAAGTTTAAGGGTCTCCCACTTAAATTCAAATACTCTTCTGAGGATAACCTTTTAATCAGCCAACTATCATGAATTCTCAATTATCAGGAATTCCAGTTATTCCAATTATCAGGAATTCTTTATATCATCCCAGGAATCTAAAAGAGCAAGATCTTATAGGTAAGGGCAAACTTTCTGATGCCTTGGAATTCAGACCCTAAGTAGAGATGGTCATTTGACATCTAGTCTGATCGACTGTAGAGTTACTTCTATACAAATAAATTCAAGTTATCACAGGGTTTCTTTCAGTTGGGGACAATACTTTGAAAACTTTTAGGCTCTGAATGAATAACTTGGCAAAAGAAGATGGTAGGGTCCTTCAAATACCATACTTGTTGTGGTTTTCTCACAGATACACCAGTCTATAACCCTGAGGTTTCAACACTCCATTCAGTTGTGGGCTTTTTATCTAAATCAAAACTATCACATGCCCACATGTGCATCTGCAGCCAACCACAAATGATCTAACAGGACCAGATTTCACTGGAGCTCTGTGACCCTTCTCCCAGTGTGAACTGAAGGGAAAAAAACCTGGCGCCTAAGGGACTCCCTTTTCCATGTCCTGAAGACCATTGGCTTTGGTTAAGCCAATATGATGGGCTCATTGAGAGAGAGACTCAGGACCTGGGATCATGCCACACTCTCTGGCCCCAGAAGGCATACCACAGGCTGCCAGCTTTGTTGGAGAACCTGAGACTTAAGGCCAGGATATATCGAGAGCCCTGTACCCAGTTCTGTGATGTCTTAATACCTTTCACAAGAGACATTGGCAACTCACTGGGTGTCCATTGGGGGGCGACAAGGAAACAGACTGATGAAACCAGAGAATGTGACAACTAATTACATGTTGTTTCCTGTAGAAGAGAAATTCTCAGAGGAACGTGGTGACTGTCTGTTCTTTAATGGACTGTCATATGAAAGCAGGAGAAGGAGATTCTTCCTTACTCCAAATGACAAAACTAGGAGCAGTGAAATGAGCTTATAAGGTGGCCGGGTTTTTCTAGCAATTGGAGCTCTCTGCAGTGAGTGGACACTTGGCAGGGTAGTGCCTACTCCGCATTTGATGTGTTCACACCACGGCTAGAAGTAGGGGTCGCAACTTCCAGTTGAAGAGGGAATTCTTTTCCTTGGGTGGGAGAGGGGCTAGAGAACGTCTCAGGTTGTTGCTAACTATGAGCTTGGTTTTATAATTGTTTAAAAGTGGGTAAACAAGAAGAGTGTGTTTATGGTGTCTGTATTCCACAAACTATTATTTCCCACATTAACTGTTTCATATATGGAAAATCTGAGAAACAGGAATGCTAACAAGGTTGCAGTATAATTTAAAAATACTTCTGAGAGATCATTGTATCCCAAAGGCAGTGCCCAGTGAGGTTAAGAGCGTGGTTTGTGGAATCTGAGCCCACAGGGGTTTAAATCCTGCCTCTGCCCTTCTTAGATTCTGTGAACTTGGACAGATTCCCTCACTTATTTAAGACTTCACTTTTCAGCCCTTGAGATCCCACCTGCTCAATTATCTAAATGAAATCTATCACTGTGGAAACAGCAAAGGCCTCCTGCTGTTGAGCAAAATGTTTTCCAGTCCTTTGTTTCTGTGTGAAATAAAGCAGCTCCATCCCAGTGCTAAATGATCAACTGCATATGGCAGAATGAGCTTATTTCATGCTCCCAGTAAATACAAGACCATAGACTACTCTGGATGGTAGTTTAAGTTTAAGATGAAATTGCTTCTTCTGATTGCCTTCTTCTTTATTGCTTCTCTCTCTGTTGTTCCTTCCTTCTCTTGTTTATAACACTAACAGTCAAATCTATCTGTGTGGAAATCTATCTACTATATAGAACACTACATCACAATTTACAGAGGGGAAAATATTTTTGTCGGCAGTAACATTTCACTGGAAGAGGCACTATTTGGCCACCTAACTCTGGGATTTAGGCTCAGGTAGAATCAGTGCCTCAGTTTCTTTAGGTCAGCCATTATGAGTTGTTCCTTATTTGACCTAGCACATATATAGATGGTGGTTAAATTTAGCAAAATTCTCTTCACAAAGGTTTCATTTGTCTGGAAGACTCTAAGTACTGATCTGGTCAGAATACCATCAAAGCCCCTTGTTTGTCATGAGACCGTGGACCAACATGTTAGTCTTTCTCATGTAAAAAAAAAAATCATCAACAAATGCAGTGGGAGTTGGTAGTCATGAGTTTGAGGTAGTACAATATCCTTAAAGTACACACTCAATCATGTGTGATAATTGGCCAACTCTACCTAACAACGGTTGAAGACCTCCAAACAGCTATCAGGACTACTGGAATCATGTCTCCAGAAGAACCTGGAGAAACATTCACATTTGTGTGGACCAAGGAGGAAAGCAACCCAGACGACTTCTACTTAGAAGCACAGGCACATAGAGCCTGTGTTATTGGCGCAGGTATTTCTCTCCTAAGAGCCTTTTCTGCTTAAGAAGGCTTGAGGATCTATTCCCATTAATCATAAAAAAGGGATTTGCTGGGCTAAATTATTTTAGCCTCCTCTTTATGCCTTACTTCACAAAGAATTGCAGTTAATCTGTAAATGAGTTCTGATGTTATGAAAATTGGATATGGCAAATTGTGTTATTAAGTCTATTAAGGGATGAAGAAGGACTCTTCAAAAGAATAACGTAGTCTGAGTGGCAGCTCTCACTTAATAGACATCTACCTAGAAATGTTTCTGAACTTAATGGACACATGATATAATTCAAAATTAATATAAGCACACAGCCGTCTCCCCATAACCTTATTGAAATTAAGGGTTCCAAATCATTCTTCTCTCCCTTTTACTTCACCTGCAACATGTGGCTCACCCTTCTTTAGACTAAGAGCTAAACTCTAATGCCTAGTTAATGTAAAACAATGCCAGGATTATTAAGCATGATTCTGATAAGTTTTAACCCCTAATGAGATTATCCTTGGTTAAATAAATTGAATGGCTAGTGGAATTCCAATGTAAAGTCAGCAGAGGTTAGCTGGTTGCTAGATATTTAACGATACATAACAGGAAGCTATGAGGACAAATTTCCATTTGCACAGAGCCTTGAGAATTGGCCATTTTAGGACTAAATGTGCTGCTCATTACTTTTACTCAAGGACATACTAATGACCAATATATGTTTAAATACCTACTATGTACAACTGCTTTCAAAAACACTTTCAATCTTGAATTGAGAAGGTAGGAGATCCATACCTGTATTAGGCCATCCTCACAGTGCTATAAAGAAATATCTGAGACTGGGTAATTTATTAAAAAAAAGAGGTGGATGAAGCTGGAAACCATCATTCTGAGCAAACTATCACAAGGACAGAACACCGCATGTTCTCACTCATAGGTGCGAATTGAACAATGAGAACACTTGGACACAGGGTGGGGAACATCACACACCAGGGCCTGTCATGGGGTGGGGAGAGTGGGGAGGGATAGCATTAGGAGATATACCTAATGTAAATGACAAGTTAATGGGTGCAGCACACCAACATGGCACATGTATACACGTGTAACAAACCTGCACGTTGTGCAGATGTACCCTAGAACTTAAAGTATAATAAAAAAAAGGGTGGGGGGGGAAGAAAAGAGGTTTAATTGGCTCACGGTTCTGCAGGCTATACAGGAAGCATGATACTGGCATCTGTTCAGCTTCTGTGGAGGCCTCAGGAAACTTACAATCATGGCAGAAGGCAAAGGGGCAACAGGCATGTCACATGGCCAAAGCAGGAGTGAGAGAGAGAACAAGGTGCCACACACTTTTAAACAACTACATCTCATGAGAAGCCACTCACTATCACGAAGAGAGCACCAAGGGAATGGTGCTAAACCAAGGTCCCCAACCCCCAGGCCACGGATCAGTATTGGTCCATGGCCTGTTAGAAACCAGACCACACAGCAGGAGGTGAGTGGCGGGCAAGCAAGCAAAGTTTCATTTGTATTTACAGCTGCTCCCCATCGCTCATTACTGCCTGAGCTCAGCCTCCTGTCAGATCAGCAGCAGCATTAGATTCTCATAGGAGTGCAAACGCTATTGTGAACTGCACATGTGAGGGATCTAGGTTGCACGCTCCTTATGAGACTCTAATGCCTGGTGATCGGTCATTGTCTCCCGTCACTCCCAAATGGGACCGTCTAGTTGCAGGAAAGCAAGCTCAGGACTCCCACTGATTTTACATTATGGTGAGTTGTATAATTATTTCATTAAATATTACAAGGTAATAATAATAGAAATAAAGTGCACAGTAAATGTAATGTGCTTGAATCATCCCAAAACCACCCCCTCTCTGCCCGTCCCAGTCCATGGAAAAATTGTCTTCCACAAAACCAATCCCTGGTGCCAAAAACTTTGGGAACTGTTGTGCTAAACCACTCATAAGAAATCCAAACCCATGATCCAGTCACCTCCCACCAGGCCCCACCTCCAACACTGGGGATTATAATTCAACATGAAATTTGGGTGGGGACACACATCCAAACTATATCAATACCTTCATAAAAGCAATTAAATAACTGTACAGTGTGATAGGCAATAAATGTCAAATGTCATATGTATGAGGAACATAGAGAGGTGCTGTTATCAAGTCACTGTGTGACCCACTGAGCACTCGCAATGAGGCACAGGTAGTAATGTACCTGCTCACTTGCTTATTGTTGTCCCACCACGCTGAATTGGGAGCTTCATGAGAGCAGGGCCCATGTCGCATCTATTACCACAACTGCCTTATTCGCGTGGCCTGTAGCTAGCAATCAGTAAAAAATTACAGCATGGATGAAACTACAGAAAGAAAGTAAATACTAACAGGTGGGCAAAATTTTTAGATATGGATATTTAATGATGGGATGAACAGATGAATCAAGACAGGAAACAAGGCTTCGCGTGGCAAATATATCCTTTCATTTGCCCAGCAAACATTTGCAGATCCCTCACTATGTGCTAGACACTGTGGGCACATTTCTGTGTGGATTGGTGTTTTTCTCTCTCAAAACTGGAGAGATTTTGAGATCAGCCTGTATGTAGTGAGATGAAGAGGTATGTGGTTGAGATCAGGAGTAGTTGGGATTCTGTGAGGGATAGGGCTCCTTAGGTGTAGAGAGCCTTGAGACCTTTGTTGTGAGGATAGTGAAAATCAACAAAAGAATTTATGTTAAGGAAGGTTAAAAAGTCACTCTAAAGGTCTCAGAAGTGCCTATGACATTATGAGGAGATGTCCATTCTTGAAAACTTTAGCCAGGTTACAAACACTTTAAGAAATCCTATCTCAAAACTTCAAGAAAAGTGAGATCTATATTTACACAGATAGAATTTCCAGGACTGGATTATATTTGCACTTTTTTGTTAAATTTTTACTTAACTAGTATATTAATATTGATAGTACTTTGTGACTTTTTTCATAAATATAATTTTTAAAAATATGGTATTTCTAAAAAGGTTTGGTGCATTGTTAAAATGTGGTTTTGATTTATATTCACAGACAGAAATCTTTTCTAACAGACTATACTTCCATTTCATAATTCAGTGAGGTAATGGGACTCAGTTATACTAAATTTATCATAGAGCAAACTTTGCTAGTTTTCATCTGTTCATTACATTTTATGTAATGGCAGACAGTGTAATAACTAATACTGTTAACCCAACCATCTCTTCCCTATAATGTTTCTATAGGAACATACAGTGTACATTTTGCAGTTCTCTACATGCAGACAAATTCTACCAGTGTGTATTCTGATTACAAGCTAGTTGCTTCATAGGCCATATGTCTATCTTCAGTCCCTATGAATCATGTAAATTACAGAGCAAACTGCCGATACTCAGTATATGTATATGTATATGACACATAAGAGTCAAGTATACTCAGCTCCTAAGAGCAAGTGAGAAGACAAAGAAGATCTACTGCGTGTAGAAATACTTCTTAAATCATCTTTCCTGAAGGCCTAGTTTGCAACTGAGTCGCAAAAATTTGGTTTCAAAAAGTTAAGCTTGCAATAATAAAAAGATAACCCAGTTTAACAATGGGCAAAGTGATCTGAATAGACATTTCTCAAAAAATGATATAGAAATGGCCAGTAAGCACAAGAAAAGATACTCATGATCATTACTAATTAGGGAAATGCAAATCAGAACGACAATGAGTCACCTCTTCACACTCACTAGGATGACTGTGATTAAAAAAAAAAAAGACAGGCAATAACCAGTGTTGGCAAGGATGTGGACAATTTAGAATCCTCATACACTGTTGGTAGACATGCGAAATAAAATAGTCATTTCAGAAAACATTCTGGCAGTTCCTCAAAAGGTTGAACATAAAGTTATTAGGTGAACCAAAAATTCCACTACTAGCTATATACCCGCCAAATTGAAAACAGATACTCAAGCAAATACTTGTACATGAATGTTTATAGCAGCCCTATTCACACTGTCCAAATACTTGAAAACAATTCAAATATCCATCAATGGATAAATAGATAAACAAAACGTGGTAATTTGTACAATCGAGGATTCAGCCATAGAAAAGAGTGAAGTACTGATACATACTAGAACATAGATGAACCTCAAAAATGTTATGGTAAGTAAAGGAAACCAGTCAAAAAAGACCACATACTTTATGATTCCATGTGTATGATATGTGCAGAATAGGGAATTCCATACAGACAAAAAGTAGATGAGTGTTTGCCAGGGGCTGGGGAGAGATGGGGATGGGGAGTGACTGCTGATGGTTAGTTTCCTTAGGTGGTGAAAAAAATGTTCTAAAATTGATTGTAGTAATGGATCCACAGCCTTGTGAATATAACAAAAACCACTGAACTGTACACTGTAAAAGGGTGAGTTTGTGGTATGTAAATTTATCTTAATTTTTAAAATAAAAAAGAAAGTTAAAAAATGTTAAACTTGGAATTAATGATGGTTTTTTTGAAGCAGATTAGTAACTACTGAAATTAGTCCTTGATTTTTGGAAAAGCCTTTAAAAAATTGTAAGTGGGAGAAGTTATAAACAAAGAGATGAATGAGTCACAGAAAATTGGGAGAGAAATAGATGATAACAAGGGACAGTACAGAAAGACTCAACTGAGTTTTATCAAATCACTCAGGCAGATAAACATGGGGGCTGCATGTGCATCCGTATGTGTGTATATGTTTATTTACATCTAATATACACACATGATATTACATGAAATATTATAACATATAATAAATATATATTCATACTGGAAAAATTCTCAAAGAATATACCACCAAATGTTAACAATAGCTGTCCCTGTTTAGTGGGATTTCAGGTGACTTAGATCCTTTCCCCCTTTGGCCTCTCAGTATCTTAAAACTTTGTGTGCTAAGATCATTGATAGTTGAACAATAAGAAGAAGAAAGTGAGTGTGGAAGGATGTTGCTAGAGAAAGTGTATTCTTGATTATATGGAGGAAGTGGGGGCAGTTTGTGAAGTCTTCCTAATGAGTAGCATCCTATTTGAGAAGACCAGTCTTCACACTGGAAAAAATGCATAGAGCAAGGTGGACATCACTTGCAGAACAGTTTGGCACAGGACTACCTCTGAAATATTAAGGCTTAGGAGACTTGTTCTTAGAAACTCTTCAGGCAAAGTTTACAAAAGGCCTTTTCCTCCTTGCTTAGCAGATTCTCCCAAGGCATCCACATCTACACTCTCCATAAGTCACTATATACTGGACCTAGCACACATCTGTCTATCCATCATTGTATTAGTCTGTCCTCACGCTGCTTATAAAGACATGCCTGAGACTGGGCAATTTACAAAAGAAACAGGTGTAATGGACTTACAGTTCCATATGGCTGGGGAAGCCTCACAATCGTGGTGGAAGACAAGGAGGAGCAAGTTGTGTCTTACATGAATGGCAGCAGGCAAAGAGAGAGAGCTTGTGCAGGGAAACTCCTGCTTTCAAAACTATCAGATCTTGTGAGAATTATTCACTATTATGAGCACAGCATGGGAAATACCCGCCTCCATTATTTAATTATTTCCCACCGGGTCCCTCCCACAACACGTGGGCATTATGGGGGCTACAAGATGAGATTTGGGTGGGGACACAGAGCCAAACCATATCAACTATCTATCTATCCATCCATCCGTCCATCCATTTATCTTTAATTGGGATACGTCTACAAGACAATTGATACCTAAAAGTATGGGAATTTCATTTGCTAAGTCACAAAATAATTTTTAAAACATCCTTATATTATACCTAACATGATCTGAGCACATAATATTGTCTAAGTCAGACCCATTCTTGCCTCTCTGAGCTTACACTCTTGTCAAGTGTGAGCCAGAAGGAGTTGGTCCAAGTAGAGCAAGTCTCATAGGCTTTGTGGTACTCAGGGTGGGGGTCTTACCCAACATTTCCTCCCAGAAGCTGAAAGGCAGAGACAAGAAATTCATCCTGAAAGAGTTCACACGGGTAAAGTCAAGGTGGCTGGTCCCCAGACAGGTCATAGGAATAAGGTTCTGGTCATACAACAGGAGGCAAGGAGCCCAAGTAGAGGGACTTGGGTGTGGGGCAAGTGGGAGGGTTTCATTGAAAAACTAGGTAGAAGACAGGGAGTAATGGTGGATAAGGCAAAGGACACATCTACATTCAGGCCTGTCATCAAGCTAGAGAATGTTCACAGCAGTGTTGTTTGAAAGAGAAAGGCATGGAAAACACTTTGTTGTCTATCAGCAGGTGTGAATAATTTAATTGTGGTGTTTTCAAATAGTGAGATTTCCAGCAGAGGAAATTAATAAAACAGAGCTGCATGTGTCGATGTAGAAAAAACCCAAAGTGTCCAGACATGGTGGCTCATGCCTGTAATCCTAGCACTTTGGGAGGCCGAGGCGGGTGGATTGCCTGAGCTCAGGTGTTCGAGACCAGCCTGGGCAACACGGTGAAACTCTGTCTCCACTATAATACAAAAAATTAGCCGGGCGTGGCGGCCTACGCCTGTAGTCCCAGCTACTTGGGAGGCTGAGGCAGGAGAATTGCTAGAACCTGAGAGGCAGAGGTTGCAGTGAGCCGAGATCGCGCCACCGCATTCTAGCTTGGGTGACAGAATGAGACTCTGTCTCTTAACAAAAAAAAAAACCGAACACCCAATGTTCTCACTCATAGGTGGGAATTGAACAATGAGAACACCTGGACACAGGAAGGGGAACATCACACACCGGGACCTGTTGTGGGGTGGGGGGAAGGAGGAGGGATAGCATCAGGAGACATACCTAATGTAAATGATGAGTTAATGGATGCAGCACACCAACATGGCACATTCATACATATGTAATAAACATGCACGTTGTGCACACGTACCCTAGAACTTAAAGTATAATAAAAAAAGTAAAAAAAAAAGAAAAGAAAAGAAACAACCAAAAAAAAAACTACCCTTTAAAGGAATGCATATAAACAATAATTTATTTCTTTCACATTCATTTCACAGTTTGCTTACTGAAGCATCAGTGTGTCTTTCAATTGGATGTGATGTGTTTTGAAGACATAAGAGGCAGGAAAGTTTTGGTTGCCAAATATAAAGAGAAACAGGGAAGAATTTAGCTTCTGAACTGGAAGGTCACTCTTGCCAGAGGCCTTGGAGGAGGGCAAGGTTTTGCATTTTGTTTGCCAATTTTTTCCTTAAATAAAGTGCCCTGGACTTCAGGTCAGTCTTGCCCCTTGAGCTGCTAAATGATTCTGCCAGATTCTTTCAGCTGAGCTGTGCGGGGTCCTGAAGACCTGCTTTGACTTCCTCTGCACCAAACTGACTCACTCCCCAGGGAACAAGATCAAGGCTGAGGAAGAGAAAAAGCAGGGCATGAATGGACCCTATACCCAAAATAGTAATTCCATTTTCTCCACCTGCCATTCTACCATCACAGTGAAGCTTTTCTAAATTGTAAGAGGCTCTTGTAAAAATGAAGCCACTCCTGGGAGATGTTGAATTTTATCAGCCAACATGTATGTGGGTGTCCATGGAAAACAAGACCTTGGCAAATTATACCACAAATGGGCTGGGGCAAGTGGGAGGAGAGTGATAGGAGAACGTTTGAATCAGGACAAAACGAGTGAACAATGTGGAGGCAAAGGGTGGGAACAAGATGTGCTTTGCCAACCAGACAAGTTTTTCAAGGCTAATTTTTCTAGAGACCATCTTAAGAACAATTGCAACATTAGACAAAAAGCACACAAACCAAAAAAAGAAAAAAATCTAAACCCAACAGCCTAAGTATCAGAAACCATCTTCTTATCCATATGGTTAAAAAGTCAAAATGAATTTATTACATTTTCACAGAACCATTTCCTGGGCTGGAACTCATTTCTCCTTAAATAAATACTATAAAATTTTCCTCAGAACAAATCAAGTCCCCTCTATAACCCCAGAAGACAAAGTACATCAGCAGTAAAAACAGACACAAAGTCTCCACTGTTGTCAGAGGTAGCATGGCCTGGTGGGAGGACAGGGAGCTCATGCTGCTGCATCAGTCGGGAGGAGGGATTTGTCTTCTCCACAGGGCAGGATCCCTACAGGAAACAGGACAAATTGAGAGGGGCTTGACAATGGAACTCTTTACAAAGGTGTCAGCAGAGTATTCAAAACCACAGGAGAATTGAGCGTCAGGGCTAGCAACTGTACGGTTCCAGAGCCAACCCATGTCGGAAGGGTCAGAGGGTGGGACAGTCACCACAACCCCAGAAGGGAGAGTTCTGTAGAAAGGGCCATCTGGAGGGAAGCAGTGACCTTCAGTCAGCCCAAGGTGACAGCCAGGCAGCAAGGAGATGAGTACCCTCAGCCTCACTCCTTCCCTTCCTCCAACCTCCTACCAAGCCTCCCTGTGGGTCAAGCTCATCCTGGGAGTCAGAAGGCAAGAGAGCCCCTAGATGCAGTCCACATAGTTCAGAGCAGGTTGCAGGTCAGGAAGGGTGAAGACAGGAGAGGCAAAGGGAAGACATTGGGCAGGTCTTCCAGCTCACGGCCCTGTCGTGCCTGCAGTCACTGTAGTACAGACTGAATGTTCACTGTGTCCTGCTTTCAGCATTTAAGATGCCTCTGAGATAAAGAGCCTGCCTTGAGTCTCACAGGACGTGCTCACACTTTCTGAAACCATGTAGCTTGCACTGTTAACTTCTTCATCGGTTTAGAGGTTTTAGGGGCTCATTTCACAAAGCTGCCCCAGCCCCTCATGTTAAACAACCTGAGTGCTGTGACTGGGCAAAAAATAAATAAATAAATTTGCATTCAACATTGACAAAATACACACTTAAGTGAGATTTTTTTGCATCACAAAAAAATAAGTTTTTACTTTTTTCAAAAAGTAAAGATTCTTTAAAAGATATCATCTAGAGTAGAATTAAGGGCTATTAGAAAATTACAGTGGTCCCTAGGCAAGACATTTTGAGGGATGAACTTAAGCAGGCCCCAGACTCACGTCTTCCATGTCCTACAACCCAGGCATACCCCATCATCCCATACCTTCAATTTATCCAAATACTTCCTGTTTCAGTTGGCAAATTCCACTGCCCCAAGCTTCCAAATGTCTTCCACTGCTGGCTTAGCCTTCTTCCTAAATCCCCTCCCCATAGTGTCCTGGGCCCCATTATAATGCCAGCAATGAAAGCATCTCCTTTCCCCTGTCTAGCACAGCCAGGTACATCTGTTCTGAGTGGTCAGTGCCCAAAACAGACCAGCTGCTAAACAGTTTGACCATCACCTATGCTCACACAGGAGATGATGGTCCTCAACTGCAAATAAAAAAACACAGGCCACTCTGTAGGAGCCATTAGCTCACACCTTGCTGGGCAGGCTCAAGTTTTAGGACTCAGCATGCTGAATAACACCTCAATCCAATGGTAAATTTCTCTGGAAATGAATCCAAAAACCTCTCAGATGACAGATCCTGGGACTTTCAAGTTGTTACATAGCAGCAAGGGTTGCTGTCATGATTTGTTTACTCTTTGATTCCCTGCTGTGGCTCATTTGAGATCTTGGAGTGTTTGCTGCAGTAATTATGGCAGGATTTTTCCAGAGTGGTTTTAGCATCAGTGAAAGAATTAGTGTTCATTACTCCTTAATTCTATCACTCAACAAATTATAGGGGTAAAATTAGATCCTATTTAAAAAAAAAAAAAAAAAAAAACAGGGAAAAACAGCAAACAGAAACAAGCCAGAAAAGAGGAAACTAAATTCACCCTCTAATACCGATAAGCAATTCTTCCCTACCACTAAATTTTAAACCTTCATCAGAGACAGTACTATGTCCGTTTCTTCAATACTTTATTCTTAGTGCCTATTACAGTGCCTGGTACATAGTTGGCCCTCAATATATGTTTATTTAATGAACTGATTAAATAAACTAGACTCAGGCTCTGACCCTTGTGCTAAATCTGTGCTCACAATAGATGTTTTAGGGCATATTAAATTTTGAAGTCAGTTCATCTCTATGGAATTTATAGGCAAAGGGGCTTTCTTTTTTTAGAGGTAGGTTCTTGTTCTGTCACCCAGACTAGAGTGCATTTTGCATTTTGAGTGCAGTGGTGTCTGTCACTCAGACTAGAGTGCAGTGGTGTCTGTCACTCAGACTAGAGTGCAGTGGTGTGATCATAGCTGACTGCAACCTCAAACTTCTTGGCTCAAACAATCCTCCCACCTCAGCTTCCTCACTAGCAGACTACAGGCACACGCCATCGCACCTGGCTAATTTTTTACTTTTTTTTTTTTTTTTTTTTTGTAGAGACAGAGGTTTGCCACATTGCCCAGGCTGGTCTAAAACTCCTGGGCTCAAGCTATCCTCCTGCCTTTATTTCTATTTTGAAGCAAACAAAATGATGCAAATGAATAAAGAGTCCTAGGAAGAAGTGTCCTCTGCTCTTGACTGTCCGCTAACTCCAGACTTCATAGTGGCCCCCTTTGCTTAAGGCATATGATAAACTTCTAATGATGCTTGAATTATATTTCCACCAGCAGGATCAGTTATTTTCCTCAGACTCAAATTTTGCAATCAAAATGCACAGTGTACACACGGCTGCTTATATTGCAGCACATAGCATCTATTTTACCATTTCAATTTGTGTGATTTCTTACATGATGGATTGTGGGATGACAATAATGTGTTCTCAGTGAAGCCTCTTGACTAAACCAAAATTTGCATTTTTATAAACCTCCATGAAACAGCTTTACTTAGTAAGATTCTATAATGCTATACTAAAGAAAATTAAGTGGTAGCTTCTAAAAGAAATACTCCCTCCATCACAGAGACCGAGCCTCATATGAAAACAGTAAGCAGCACACAGGAAACTCATGCTGTAGATGAATTTGGAGAGGCACCTCAGGTTATTTGCATTATAGAATGCTAAACGCAGACTATGCAAGAAACCAGCCACCTAGAGAGATCTATATAGAAGTAGAGAAACTTCCATGCCACCAGCAATTTTGGCTTTCCAATAAATATTGAGTGATGTCCAAAAGTCGTATAATTCAAAAAGTCTAGGGTAAGGAACAAGATAAAAGCTAACCCTCGTGGGTGTTGGTAAATCAATAATTAATTGGAGATCTTCCATGATATTTTCTCATAAGAATCATTGCTAAAATTGTTGTAATGACTACACAGACTCCCAAGATTGCAATAGTCAAACAACACAAACTGTTGAAGTCATGAAGGGATATGCAACATGGCTCCTTGGTTAACCTTTTGGTAGGGATCCAGTTTACACCATCATGAAGTCCTGCTTTCAATATTAATTTACATCATTAGAATGCCTGCTGTTCCATCAGCATTTTCTTGAGATTTCCTGGGCCATTCTCAGAAACCAGAGTTAGAATGCAGAAATTAATCATATTACATTTTGACCTAACTATTATACCCAGATATTTATAAGCCTGAAGTATATTTTTGCCTTACTGATAAACCAATAAAAAAGAACTTGAATATCTCATAAAATAAGGTCTTTCCGCAAGCCACACATATCTAGATATGGATAATAGAGCTAAATAATCAGATGTCGAGTCCAATACACTGTCAATCTATGTTTGACAAGCATCCAGTTCCTTGCCTTGAGTCATTCAGTTCTTGGTTGTTCTTGCTGGAATGAAAGCCTATACAAAACCTAGCATTAATGAAGTTAATATGAAACTAATTAGCTGCAATGCTACTGCGGGAAAACGGCCAATCATCATTTAATGAATGATTCTCAGTTAAGCACTTCAGAAAAGTATTTCCTCTGCCCCATAATCACCCAGCTTCATGAAGATCCTGCTTTCCAGGTTTGAGGTGTGGGATCCCGATTCACTTTAACCTAATCAGGAAATGAACAGGATGATCTTGTACTGAAGTCCTATATTAGTAATATATCAAATGAATAAAGAAAAATATAAATAAAGTTAGAACTTGTAGTATCGTTTTATCAACTCGCAGTATGTGAAATCCATGATGTACCTGCACCATAAATAAAACAAGATCTTCAAACTTCCCAGGGCTATTTAATTCTTCCATGATTTTTGTTCACAAAGAACAATCATTGCTCAGCCTATTCATTGCTCCTTTTGGAATGAAATACTTTTATTACTATTCACTTCAAAATATTTTTAAATTTCCGTTGTGATTGCTCCTTAGACCCACGGGTTTATTAAAAGTATATTGCTTATTTTTAAATATTTAGGGATATTTTAGTTACTTGTCTGATATTGATTCCTAATTCAGTTTCGCTGTGGTCAGAATGCATGTTCTGTATGACTTCAACCCTTTGAAATTTGCTGAAACAATGTTATGATTCAGGATATGGCCTTGGTGAATATTCCATGAGTACTTAAAAGGAACATACATTCTACAGTTGTTGGCTGTAGTGTTTTATTATATAAATGTCAATTAAGTCATTTCTTAGTCATGCTGAGAAATCATCTATGCCCTTACTAATTTTTTATTTTCATGTTTAATCAGATATGAGAATGGTGCGCTAACATCTTCTATGATTGTGTATTTGTCTATTTCTCCTTTTAGTCTTGGAAGTTTTTGCTTTGTATATTTTGGGTCTATGTAATTAGATGAATGTAGATCTTTATTTTCCTGATGAATTGACCCTTTTATCATTATGACATGTCACTTTTTATATTTAATAATATTTCTTGCATTAAGTTTTAATTTATCTGATATTATGTATAACTATACCAACTTTCTTCAGGTTAGTGTTATGATGGTCTTTTTTTCTCATATCTTTATTTTCAACCTTCTTGGTCCTTATTAGAGTATTTAATCCATTTACATTTACTGTAATTACTGGATTATTTGAATTTAAACTTACCATCTTAATATTTCTTTTTCTTTTGTCTCACCTATTCTTTGTTTCTATTTTAATCCCTGCTTGCCTTTATAAAAATTTTAACCAATGACAATTTTTAAAATATTTTCATTTATCTTCTTTGTTACCTTATTAATTAGGCCTCCGTTGTAATTCACCTAGTGCTAACCCAGGGATTATAGCATCCATCTTTCACTCATTACAGTCTACTTAAGTTAACTTAGTCCTTTAGTTAGCAACATTTCTGTCTTCCATACTACTGTATGCGTTTTAATTCTACATATATTATTAAAATTATAAGACATTATTATTGTTGTTTTAAATAGTTTAAAAAATGTACCCTATATTTACCGTTTTCAATGAACTTTCTTTTTTCCCACATTACATACTTCCATGAACACCTCCTTTTGGCCTATAGAACTCCTACTAATATTTCTTTTAGTTCAGAGCTGCTGGTATGTATTTTCTCAGTTTTAGTCTGGGCTCACTTTCTGTGATTCTCTCATCCCTGGATTATTGACTTTCAAAACTCAGTCATATTGGCAGCCCCTAGCCCAGTGACACTGTCTCAAATCCCAGAACAATTTATTTAATGCCACATCTATTCTTGCTCCAAAAATTGGCAAATGCCTCAAGAAGAAATGAAGAGAAGCAGTATGAGACTCGCCTCAATCTACTTCCCTTTTCTGTGGGATCTTGGATCCCTCTCATTGACCAATATCTTTAAAGAGTTAGATGACAGATAGATAGATAGATAGATAGATAGATAGATAGATAGATAGATAGATAGATAGATAGATAGATGATAGACAAAGAGATTGATGTTATTTTTAGCAGCAGCATTAGAGTGAATAAGCTACTCCATTTTAGCTAGAGGTAGAAGTAATTTCTTCTTAGAGAAAAAGTTTGTATAGAATTGAATTTACCATCATAGCCTTCTTGAATGTCAGGCCAATTGAACTCCTAAGACTCTAGCATATACAAAAAACAGAAACCACTATTTCTTATCATATGTTTAAGGGTGTGTATTTGGAACCAATTTAGCCACAAACTTCCAGATGATGCTGACATACCAATAATTACTATTAAAAAGCAATATAATCCACAGGGAAAGCAAATATAGTCAATTGATATACGAGCTGTTGCTCTTATCGCAAGGATTGTAAGAGTTCTGCAGTGTGGCCATTATATGTGTGCCTCACAACTTGTATTCATTGTAAGCTTCCTTTGAGAATTTTTATCTAAGAATAAGTCTACCCTCATTTTTTGTGGAGTATCAGAGCTTCTTCTCATATTTGTCTTCAAGATTGAAAGGAGAATATTGAATCCTGATTCTCTGAACATCTGCAATAATGTATTCCAAGATATTGGCAAAATCAGTCCAAAGGCTCAACCATCCCAGCTAATTAAATTACCTGGTTAACTCTGTGGACTACCAAATCTAAATGGATGTAAGAGAGGAAGAAATTTGAAAAAAATAAAGATTATACAGTTGAAAAAGCAAGATATTCTCCAGTTATGAATTCTTTTCCCCAAGAGTGTCTTTTGTGGACATTGTTATTACAAAATCCAGTTGTCACATTAAACAAGCCATGCTATCCAAAGCAGAGTTGATTGTGGCTGGAAATGTATTCCAATATTGAAAAGATGTGAAAGGGCTATAACACGTATCAGACAATCTAGAATTGACCGCTAGGGGACATGACCATGAAGCCTTAGACAATAATTCATATTTATTTTGAAGTACTATTCTGAGGCAAAACAAAAAAGAATGATTATGGAGGACTCAATCTTAAAGTGTCTCCAAGCATGTCTTGTTCTGTCTCAAACCTTGGCCTCAACAATCAAAGCTCTGTATCATTATTTGCAACACATGAATGCTAAATGGTATCATTTCTGACTATGGACCTATGTGTAGTTAAGTTGTGTGTAGGAATGTGAGGATAGAAACCATTACTATCAACCAAATGGTAATATTGGACATGTTTCAAAGATTGTCTGAAAGAGCTTGTCCATGGAGACTAACCCTTAACAAGTTCCAGGTTTCTCCTCTCCTAGAATGTGAATTCCACGTTCACCAGCAGAATTCAGTTCTGCTGAAATAGTCATGGAACAGTATTGTTTTAATTTCTCAAACTTTTCAACCATATGTTTATAAAGGTTTATAAGACAAATAAGACTATCCCTGGCATATAATTCTTTCAGTAAATACTTCACATATTCTTCCATAAGAATTAGCCTCTTCTGTAAACTCTGGAGCTACCCCAAGGTAAGATCGTACTACTGTAAATAAGCCCGAATCACTAGATTCCAAAGGTCAATTGTTACCCAGGCATTATTTGTTTATGACCTAAGAAAATAAGTCCATAGAAATAAATTGGCTTGAACAGAACCATCAAAAACCCCTTTCAATAGACATCTCAAATGAAATAGGTGGTTCTAATTCCTGAGAACACCTAAAGAACCTTTGTGTAAAAGAAGAAATCATTATCTCCATTCAATAGCAATTTTTGAATGGTGTAACTTGCTATCTCCTTGCCTATTGGTACAATGCAGAGAAACTGTTCAAAGGTGAGCCATTCGGTAAAGAACGATAGAGTTAATCAGAGAGTCCCTGTTATGCAGCTACATGGAATGCAGGTGTTCATTGCTGGTGTTTTTACCCGCTTTGAGTTCTTGTTTGTTTTTGTTCCTATAGTAGGATGCTTCACTGATTTGGGCAGGGCAAAGTGGTGGTTGACGGAAGAGCAGAACACCTGGGAAAGTCATCCAGAGTAATTTTTGATCCCAAGAAAAGATCAGCAGAATTCTCCTTGAGTCTCTAAGTCTTCACATTGTAGAACTGCTTAGGTAAAAACTAATTCAGGAAATGTGCAGTTATAAAACTTTAATAAGTCACCCATTAACTGACATTTTAAATGTAAATGTACTAAGGGGACTCTTTATTTCCCTCTCATTCATAAGTGGACCATCCTCAACACAGAGACCCAAACCAGAAACTTAGGAATCATCTTTGATTACTCTCTTTCAATCTTATCAAATCTTATTAGCAAATCTTATCCCTGAAATCTTTGTCCCTGAAATATATCTCAAGTCTTACCTGTCCTCACCAGTTCCACCGCTACCATCCTAATCCTGGCATCAACTCTGAAATGGACTGAGTCCTCCAGCAGCCTGGTTCCACTGCTTCTATTTTTTTTCCATTGTCTCTCTCCATTCCATTGTACACACAGTTGCCAAAATAATATTTTAAAATCTGTATCACTAATTTAAACGCTTGTGGCTTTTCAGTGTACTTAGAAGAAAATCCACACTTGTAGACCCTGATGCATTCAGCCCCTACCTGCCTCCCCAGTCTTATACCAGACTCCATTTCTCATATACTGCAGCCATGCTTGCCTTTTCAACATCTCAAGCAATCGAAGTGCTTTCTCGATTTGAGACTTTTTGTGCTTGCTATTTTCATTGCCCGGAATGCCTTTTCTGAGAATCTCAAGCAGTTGACTCCTCTGCATTTTTTATGTATAAGCTTTACATGGTTCATACTCAGAGATCCCTTCCCTGAGCACCCTTAGTAAACTGTTCTTGGCTTTGTTGGGTATTATTGGAACTTACCACTGCCTATAATTATTATGTTTGTCATCAGGTTTACTTGTTTCTTGCCTGTGTCCTCCACTAGATTGTAAGCCCCACATATCAGCTAATTGGTTGTATAAGTTTCCATTCTTTATATAGTCTTTGAATAGTAATCATGTACTTAATAAAGCCACTAAGGCAAGTGGCCAAGGAGACGTGGACAGTTATTTATATCTAATCCAATCTGAAGAATTATTCCAAGCAAAAATGACATGACTGATGGCTTAAAATAGCTAAAAACTTATTTAGTTCTATCTCAAACCGCAGCTTCAATAAGCAGGCTTTCAGCCACATGTTTTCAGTATATGAATTGCCAGAGCTTCCTACCAACTAGTCACATAGTGTGTCTACCTTAACCTGGTACCTTTACTTGGGTTGCATTTCATCAGCAGCCAAGTCCATCTATTTGTCACAGTGTCTCTAGTACACTGCTTCTACATAGACAGCAATCAGTGAATACTTGATGCCTGCATGCATGAATAAATGAACTTCTCAGGAATGCTAGGGCCAGAGAAAGTTGATGTTTAAAAAGTTAGAAAATGTAGGCACTTGAGAAGGATTAAGAAATTAACATAAGCCTTCTTTGAATTTATCATTGAAATCTATTATTCAATTTACATGTACAATTTCAGCAATACATATACTTCCTTTAGTCAAATACATCTCCCTGTAGCACTTACCATGTCTCTGACCCTTTGCCTTGCAAATTCCACTCTCATAATACCAGCAGTGAATAGAAATTTTAAAAGCCACTGTCCTCACTCCTTCCACTCATGTTCTAATGTAAGCCTTTCTTTTATGCAGCCTGAATGCACAGTTCACTTGTCATTATCTCGCATCCTAGCTGCTCCTCGTGAAATGGCATTCCTCTGGATTTGCTGAGTCCTAATGTTCAGGCAAAGTAAATCCCACATCATTCTGGCAGGCTTTCAGGAAGACTTAGGGACTCGTTGTCTGCTAGTGCAAATAACAGCAAAGTGTGGTAGGACTTCCTCCTTAGTTCAGCGAAGAGCCAGGTCCTTGTCGCACGGCCATGAAAAATTAGGCTCACAGATGATTTTGAGGGGGAGAAAAATGGAATTTATTGGGCAAAAATGGGGAAATTAGAAATAGGGACCCTCTCCAAAGCCAGAGTCCCTGCTAGAGTACTTCCCACCTCACAGGTTGAATCCCAGGTGCCACCCAGGAAGAGGAGGGGCCAGACGCCTCCCCTCTGCAAGCAGAGCAAACTTCTGTGGCTCCACCCCAGTGTGTATTCCTCCCAGTGCGCAAGTCGGTTGGAGTTTTCTGGGAACCGCCTTCCCACCTGGCTGTCTCAAAAGGACTCCCAGTTGCAGAGGTATGTGTGATTCAACAAGATCCACTGGCAGAAAATAGAGGCAAATTAACTCAAGGAGTCCATTGGAATATATCAACGTATTCCCCTTCCACTCACAAGGCAATGATTTCTAAAACAGTGAATCATTTTACTTACAAGGGGTCACAATGGAGACAGGATAGAGGAAACTGCCCGGGAGACACAGGGACGAGGCATGTGGAGAGGTAGACCTTGGATCCAGTTCTGCAGCCAGTGAGCTGCCCACTCAGACCTGTTGCTCCCCTCCAGAGCCTCCCTTTCTTCATCTGGCATATGAAACAACTGGACCAGCTTATCTCTGAGATCCCGCTCAGCTCTGACCCTCCTGTTGGAGAAGGCTTGCATTCTGAGACTGCAATCCCAAGTAGCAATCTCTTCGGAGGGCATGTATGTGATTACGTACTTAGTGTGCTCACATAGTTTCATAAGAATCTGGTAAAATTCATTCTTATGCTATTTTCGTATTTCCGCTTATTTTGAATGGAAAATCCTTGTACATATTTCCTCAAATTATGGATAAAAAGTATACAAAATACACCCTAGAGGCCAAGAAGCTCCTTTGGGTAGAAAGAATGTTGAGCCCTATGAATTTGAGCTACTCAAACTTTGTGGTTTGTTTTGGGAGCCAATCTTGAATATAAAATATTTTTTGATCCAGGAGAAAGGTGAAATCACATTGAAGTTTACAAAATAGCAATGCTAAGATAGATAGATTTTCTTGTGTGCCACACTTATGTTGTAACCAGAACTTAATTCACCAGAATCATTGACAAGTCTTTTGTTACTGGAAAGGATAAGGGTTGGCAGGACTTGTGACAAATGTTAGAATTTAATGCCCAGGATTTTTCTTGATGCAAAGAACTCACTGGAAAAGCGGCAGCTATTTATTGTGACTGTGTATCACGTCCACAAATGAATATGATTAAGTGCTAAATCCATAGCAGCTCAAGTTTTTTAAAGCCTTGGAAAATTGGCTTTAAAAAGTATCACCTGACAAACCTCAAGCTTTTTCTGTCTCACAAGACTTTTGGAAAAGAACTAGGATCAACAGTGTTTTAAGGCTCACAATGAAAAGAATCTAACACTTGTAAAATTATCTTCTGTGCAAGTTTTATTTTCCAATGTGAATCTGGGCTGCCAAGCATACTGGCTCTAGCCAGATCTTCATTAGCCGATCCAAAAAGACAGTCGGGGCATTTATCCAGATAATGCAAGCCAGCGCTACCCTCTAAGAAAACAAAAAGTAACTTGCCTGATGAAGCAAGGAACCTCACCGATTAGTCCAGATTAGTGCATCTCCTTTGACTGGCACCATGATCAGATATTTTCAAGACAAAGTACTTGGCAAGTTGGAATCCATTCATCTGGGTCCTTTGATTTTTGAATTCACTTTGCTTCTGTGATTATGGCCACAGTTTTGAAAATAAAGTCATGTGGATAGAGTCGTGATTTTTAGGGATCAGGATGCCTCATAAAACAACAATGCTGTATTCTTTTGTAGAACAAGATCCTGCCTAGGCCTCTTTCCTAGTATTAATCTTTGGTCATGATGAATGTGCTCCCAACCATCCAACCTATCCCTTTGCAACCAGGCTTTTGTGAGATCAAATAATTTTTAGAGTTGAAATGAAGTTATTACCAGCTCTAAAATAAGGTACAACAGGAGGGAAGTAAGGCCCGACAAGAGTTAAATCACTTTCTAGGGTTGCGCAGGTAACTGGGAATGAAGCCAGGATGACAACTCTACTTGCTCTTTCATTGTATCTTATGCTTCTCTGATATCTTCCAAGAGATAGCAATATAATCAATAGTCTTGAAAGAAAGATCTTTGTAGAGAAAGGCTCTGCAGATTATGTTTGTAATTGACTAGATAGAAGTAGTTTTGCTTTTGCAGGTTAAATGGCCTCTATAAAATGTAACTACCCAATGGGTTCTTCCTGCCCACTACACAAAGACCACAGCACTGCAGTAAAGAGTTTAACTGACACAAGGCCGGCCACGCCATGTGAGAGACAGAGTTATTACTCAAGTCAGTCTTATCGAAGGCTTGTGGGCTAGTGGTTTTTCAAAGACAGTTTAGGGGAAGAGGTGGGGGTGGCTAGGAAATGAGTGCTTTCCGCTGATTGGTTGAAGCAGAGAAGAAATCATAAGGGGTCAAAGCTGTCCTTTTGAGCTGATTCACTTATAGGTGGGGCCCTAAGGGTGATTTGGCAGGTCCAGGTGAAGCCATCTGGTACAAGTGGAGCCAACCATGTCAGACATGCAAAAAACCTGAAAACATATCTCAAAAGGCCAATCTGCAATAGTGATGTTATCTGCAGGAGTAATTGGGGAATTTGCATATCTTGTGACCAGCCTACACCTTAGCAGAATTCAGGCTCCTCTCCTCCCCATAGACTGGGGCTCTCTCATAGCTTTACAAAGGTGGTTGACTTTTGGGGAGGGGCTATTATCATTTAAACTATAACCTAAAAGTCTTCCAAAGTTATCTTGGCCTCACCCCAGGAGTAATTAAGGCAGCTTGACCACTAAAGGTAAGAGCAGGGATGGCTAAATCAGATCTCCTTCACTGCCATAATTTTCTCACTGATACAATTTTTGCAAAGGCATTTTCACCCACTACCCAACTCTGTCATTGTAGCATGAAGGCAGCCATAGAAAGGAATAGGCATGACTGTGTTCCAATGGAACTTTATGAATTAACACTGAAATGGAAATGTCATACAATTGTGACATGTCACAGAATATTTCATTTTTAATTGTTTTCAACTATTCAAAAATGTCAAAATCATTTTTAGCTTGGTGGTGGACTGGATTTGGTCCAGAGCAGTAGTTTGCCTGCCTCTGTTATAGAGTAACACATCTGAGCCCATGAGAGAATTGATCCTGTACCTTGGGTAATGCTCTTCCTCTCTGGCTCCTTTCTACACCTCGGTCACTTTTCCCCTGCAAGAGTGTTGTCACATTAGACTGTAAAATGGGATCACTTTTATATTTCATCTCTAACATGCCTTATTTAATAAAAGTCATTCTAGGTATGACTAAAGTTCCAGGGCTAACTTAGAAAAGGACTGAAGACAAGAATTCCTTCTGACAAATGCGGACCCAGCCACAAATGCCAGTGATATTGTCCCAAGTATTAGTGGCTTGGGTTGCACTTGATAACAGAGGGCAAAAGAAAGTATAAATTTTGCTTGTTAACATAGCTTTAGTGGAAAATACAGAAAATGCCCCCAAACTCCATGCTAAGATCATGAACTAAACTGTTACAATGAAAGGAATTACTTGGGTTTCTATAAAAACAGCTGCCTCAAGGAATTTGCCACATTCCTTGGGTCTGCCTGAGCTCTGGTGGCCCACTGCTTGGACAGGCCTGGTTTGTTTGCTAACTTAACATGCTTGCTTAACGGCCAAACATTCCCTTGAAATTCAAGGACTTTCTGTCCTGCTGACACTGTTTATTTGTATCAGTAGAGTGGAGGGCTCTCTGGTGACACTCTAGTTTTTTCTGGGTTATAAGCAGATGCAGGTCTGTAGTTTTTCTGACTTGGATGGAGCCAATGGGTCTAAGCCAAGAGGAAAATGCTTTTTTCTTTTTCGTGTTTATTTCTTTTTTTTTTTTCCTATCTTGATTGGAGTACCCTTAGAAGGAAAAGGAGAGCCATAATGGTTCTCTGGAGGCCAAAAGAAGGCCGAAGGATGCCAAAAATTGTCACAGTGGTGACTTTTGGCTGGAGCCAGTGCAGAATGAGGGGCTATGAGTGTGTCACTAGAACTGTAATCCAGATCTCTTCCATGAGGTCAGGAACCCTGATTCGTATTGCTTTTTCCACGCTGTAGAACATGACACCCCACTCAATCACTTGTGCTGGTTCATTGTTACTTGTTATAGTAGTCATTGTTATCAAGACTTTTTGGTTGTAAGTGTCAGAAACCTAACTCAAACAGAGCTAAGCAAAAATAAATCTATAAATAAATATAATTAGCTCAAAAGTCTGAACTCACTGGATTGATCTTCAGACATAATTGCATGCAGTGTTCGAGCAGCAGCTACCATCTCTCCTTCCCTTCCTCTCTCTTATCTCTGCTTTCATCTGTGTTAACATCCTGCTCTGATAAGCTTTCTCCATGTGGAATGAAAGACGGGCTCCAGCCTTTCCAGGCTCCTAAGTTCCTTGCAGCTCATGGTCCCAGAAGGAAAGAGATTGTCTCCCAGCATCTGTCTCCATAAAAAGAAGCCACTGTCCTTGCTTGAGTCATGTTCTCACTCTTGGACTTAGCAGAGTCCAGAGGGGCTTGGATACTCTCACTTGGATACTCTCAATACGTGCCAGCAAGGGGCACATATTCACCCTTCATTGGGCAAGGTAAGCCTGTTAACAGTCCCACTCGAATCATGGGGAGTAAGCAAAAGGAAGTTCTGAGAATGAAAGAATGTGGGACAGACATAAAACTCAAAGCTGTGCACTATGCTAGTAAATTATTCTTGTGTACTTAATATGAATATGGCTTTTATAAACAGTAAGCAAATCAGAAGCCACCCTGTGAATCATCAGTTATCTCTAGACATTTCTGGATTCCTTCTTTATTCCCTGATAATCTTCTTTCCTTCCTTTCACTGCGTTGTAAGTGGAAATAACACAAGCCAAAAAGACCCTCTCCCGCTCTCAATACACACATGGTCTAGTTCAGGAAGACAACATATAAACAGCAGGCATACGAGCAATTTCAGTAGACTGTGATGCCTGCCCAGGGTGCTCGTGGTCTACCTTTCATGGACCAAAGACAACAGGAATAAGAGCATTCATCTTCCTCTGCTATTGTGAGAATACAGACAGTGCAAAGACTTGGATGCCAGTGCTAACATCCCTGCCTGACCTGACTTTGAGAAAAGGACCACCATTTTCAGCACAACCCACAGGTTCTCTAAATACTCAAAGTGTGAGGCTAGCAGATAAATTTGGCTTATAGAGGGAGCTTCATACCATGGTTAGAACACAGCAAGAAAGGAACAAATTTTTAATGTATTAATTGAAAATCAGATTTCTCAGCTGGGAAGAAGATATTAGCTGGAACACACACAAAAAAGTATTTTTAAAGGTGCCCTTTTAAAGGCTGCCAAAACTCACCCAAAGTAGTATTCAAATATGAAGACAGATGTCTTTTCAAGAGGGGAAATTTTAGTTCCGAGTATGAAAGAGAATTTTATTTATTTGTTTTTTCCCTTGCCTTTTCAGGCTTTTCACTGACTTCGAGGGGATGAGGGTATGTGTGCTTAAAGTAGATGCCAGAGTGTCTTCTTGGAACTTCAGGTTTCCATGAGTAGAAGGAAGTGTTGAATGAATGAGGACCACGGCCCTGTCCAGTGTGGACATGCCATAACCCTGTGCTGAGCTTCCTTATCTGTGTTCTGGGCTTACATTGAATATGGCATAAGCAACCCCGAAGAGCCACCAAACTCTGCTCTGTTAAGGGAGGAGGGCAAGTCCTCCCTGGAAGGGGTTGTCTCATCAACCAGGAAATGGTGGTCAGGATGGATACAGTAGCATCTATACCTCAGCCCCCTTGAAGTATCCTGATGTCCACTCCCCACAAAATCTAGGCCTTCCATAGGAAGTCAAGAGGATATTGTGCTGATATAAATTTGGACCACCAGTGAGTTTGCCCTCAGACCTGGTAAGAAGTGCATATTTCAGATATAAGATATTGCTCTGGCCTCAGCTACATACAGTTTCCATAAAGGAAAACTTTGAAGGACTGTCTGCAGGAAAAGAATAGCCTCGTGTTGATGTATCTAGGGACAGAACCCTCAGGCAGGACAACAGCTTCCTCAAGTCTTGTGACTACACTCTTTTTCCCAAGATATCTCATCGCATCTTTAATTTAGCTCCTAATTCAAAGCCAAGCTCATGGACTGTTTCAAGCTCTGGACCATGAGCTTAGCTCTGAATTAGGAGCTAAATTAAGGATGCAACAAGACATCCTGGGAGAAATAGTATAGTCACAAGACTTGAGGAAGCTTTAGTGAAAAGCAGACCCACCCAGCATGTGTAATTCTTCCATGAGGTTTCATCTCACAGTCTGCATGTCTTGCAAGTGGGCTTAGGGCCACAGGGGCAGGAGCTCTTGGTACTCAGAATGTTGTCTAGAAGTTTGGAGGAGAGAGATGCCTTCCAACCTAGGTCAAAAGGCAGAACTGGTAAAGGACTTGCAGACATGATAACTTTGAGCACAATATCTGAGAGAGCAATCTATGGAAGTCATTTGAGGAAGAGCATTGTAGACAGCAGGAATAGCAAGTTCATAAGCCCTGACCTCAGGAACCTGCCCGGTACATTCAGGAGCATCAAGGAGACCATACTGACCAAATGGCACAAGTGTGAGGAAAGTGTTGGTAGGAGGTGATTTCAGAGGGATGCCTGGAGGCCAGATCCTGGAGAGTCTTGTAGGTCATTGTATAACTTTGACTTTTACTTTGAATGAGATGGTAAGCACTTATGAGCAGAAAAGTATATGATTTAACTTACGTTCTAAAAGAAGTATTCTGGCTCCTGTATTAAAAATAAACTGAAGGGCAAGGAGAGAGGTGGGGAGACCCATTGGGAGGCTAACGCAGACATTTATCCAGGCAAATATCACTTAGACCTCGGTGGTGCAAGTAAGGAAAATGAGAGGAAATTGCATTTATAAAAATCTCATTTAAAGATAGAGTCAACAGGATTCATCATTGGATTGGATTGGAGTAAATGAGAGAGAGAGGGAAATCAAGGATGATTCAAAGTTGGTTTTGTTTGTTTGTTTGTTTGTTTTATCTTGAGCAACTGGAGAGATGGAGACAACATTTTAAATTACTTTGTTCTTTGGTAACATGGCAGTAAACACACTTATAAACTGTATTACAGGTGGCAATCAAAATAAGCACCTGGCTGATTTGAAATATGGTTTAAAAAAAAATTACAAAGTAAGGAAGATGAACTTGTATTGTTCTGCCCATGCAAGCAATCTGTAAAACTGTGTGCATTTATATATTTTTCAGTCATTAATATTTACAGCGGGAGAGAACTGTTTGTGAAATCATGAATTATCTTTTGTTTGAATTTTATTTTATTAATGAGTTAGAAGTACCTTTGTAAGCCATTGTACCTTTTTTCTAAAGGTAAGAGCCTAAAACTACCATGTTGCCATGGAATAAGCCCTGGTTCTAGCTTCAAGCCCTGGGAGTGACTTCTATTAGCTTTGGAATCTCCAGTAACTCCTTTAATCCTTTGAATTCTCAATTTCTACATCTTAAAGATGATGGCTGACCATTTCATCAACTGTGAAATGGCATCCAAGTCCCAGGTATCATTAAGAACCAACGGCTTCCATTGTAAACAGAAGTTTTGTTAAACAAATATTTGGTTTTACAAGGGCATTATAATTCATACCCTTATTCATTGTTCTTCCTTGCTACCAATAGTTGATGGGTTTTTTTTTTTTAGCTGTGGCTTATGTGATCAAAGAGGTGAAACAAGTTAGCTCAATTGGTTATATTCTGAAATTAATGAGGTGCTCTTTTTGCATGTGTGTACAAATTAACTTCCCTCTGTTTCTTGGCCACACACCTCACCTCAGCTTCACAAATGAGTAGAATTGATTACAACATGAATCAGACAAGAGAGTGTAGATCTATCACTGTTATTGAGAAAGCAGTTCAAAAAACAAGCATTCCTGCATGTTAGTAACATGTTTTTATAAAAGCTGTGAATGTATATTTATTCATATGATTTAATATTTTTTATCTTCAGTTTTTATTTTAAGTTCAGGGGTACATGTACAGGATGTGCAGGTTAGTTACACAGGTAAACATGTGCCATGGTGGTTTGCTGCACAGATCCTCCCATCACGTAGGTATTAAGCCCAGCATCCATTAGCTATTCTTCCTGGTGCCCACCCTCCCCTGAACCCCCTCCCCTGACAGGCTCCAGTGTGTGTTGGTCCCTGCAATGTGTCCACGTGTTCTCATCATTCAGCTCCCACTAATAAGTGAAAACATGTAGTGTTTGGTTTTCTGTTCCTGCATTAATTTGCTGAGGATAATGGCTTTCAGCTCCATCCATGTCCCTGAAGAAGACATGATCTCGTTTTTTTATGGCTGCATAGTATTCCATGGTGTATACGTACCACATTTTCTCTATCCAGTCTATTATTAATGGGCATTTGGGTTGATTCCATGTATTTGCTATTGTGAATAGTGCTGCAATAAACGTATGTGTGCATGTATCTTTATAATAGAATGGTTTATATTCCTTTGGGTATATACTCGGTAAGGGAATTGCTGGGTCAAGTGGTATTTCTGCCTCTGGGTCTTTGAGGAATTGCCACACTGTCTTCCATAGTGGTTGAACTAATTTACACTCCCACCAACAGCATAAAAGCCTTCCTTTTTCTCTGCAACCTCACTAGAGTCAGTAATATTTCTTCATATATGCAGGACTTGACCTCAGATCCTTTATGATGATCATAAATACATAAATAGATAAGTTAAAAAATAGGAAGGACAGTGTGATACTAAATAACTACAAAATTAGAGATGTATCAAAAAGTATTTAGGCACTAGAATAGTTGAGAGATCATTTTCAGAGCCTCCAAGAGTTTCTATGCCTTGAATTATTTGAGCACCCAGTGCAAGCTTTCAGAGTCCTTGCTTCCTCAAATATAAAACAAGAAGTCAGATACCTTTGCCTCTGACTTCTCAGAGGTCTTCGAGCTTGACAGTTCTATAATTCTATGAGTTTTCTACCTAGAAACTATTCCTTCCATTCAGTTAGGAAATATATTCAAGTATATTTTATTTAATCTTAAACTTTGGAATCCCATTTTGGTAAGCTGCTGTTATTTGAAGGTGTTGACGTATCCTCTGGGATCTGAGAAAATTATTATCAAAACCAATTAAAGGAATCATCTATTTTGCGCAATTGGTTTTGAAATCTGTCCAGTGGGCTCTTTCTGGAGGCAAGGATCCTGGTTACCAAAAGACTTTGCTGCAAATAAGGCAACCTGGGATGACATTTGGGGTTGGGATCCTTCTCAGACTTGACCAAATGGGCACCCATCATCTTTGGGTCTAGAAGACTGCACTGGCATAAGGCAGCTGACTTCCTGTAGCCTTGCAGAAATAACAATGGTGTGTGTGTGTGTGTGTGTGTAGTGTGTGCAGTGTGTGTGTGTGTGTGTGTGTGTGTGTACAATGGTGGGGAACAGTTGGCAGAGCAATGAGCAAGAAATGGGAAACGACACTCAGAAAAGCAGCAACCTACTCTGAGCAAATCAAAGAATTTCTTAGAATGCAACACTAGCTGTGTGTATGAATAATTGGCTTGCAAATCACTTCCTCTATTTGCCTGTTATATAATACCAATCATTTCAGTGTCACTGACGAAAGCCCAGAAGGGAATTACCACTTACCAGCCAGTTTTACATATGGCTTTTGTGAGGAATAACGCCTTGAGGATGAGGGTCTAAATCTCTGGCCCACAGATCTGGACAGGCAGATTTCAAGCTGATCATTACATATCTTTTGAGAGAGACAATCCCAGACGAATTGGCCTGGGGGGCAACATGAGAAGGCAAGACAAAAGAACATTGTAAAGTCTTCACCTAGAATCCAAATTGTAGTTCTCTCAGCAAGTTATCAAGAAGAAAATTAACTGCTAGATTTTGTAATCCAAAGATTATTTAATCTGTTTAGCTTTGTGTTGGAAGGATCGCTACTAATCATCTCTTTTATTAAAATATGATAATGATAGCCATCCTTTATTAAGTGCTTATGATATACCAGGCACTTTGTATACATGATTTGCCTTATTCAGAATAACCCTGAAGGATCAATATTATTGTCTCCATATCAAAGAGAGGGAAACTAAGGCATACAAAAGTTATTTGCTCAAGGTCAAACAGCATGGTAACAGGAACTGCAATTTCATTCCAGGTCTTATGGATACCAAGTCCCATGCCTGCCAGCTTATACCTGTTAAGTCATGTGATACTTAGGAAATGTACACATCACACCAGTGCAGAGGCCTTTATCCACTTCCCTTCATTTTGCCTGGCTTGTTGCTGTGAGTGAGAAATAAATGACATGAAATGATCATGTATATCACTGTCTTCAGAGGATGGTTAGTTCCTTGCTCTGGATTGTTTTTCTCTTTTGTTGGATATTTATTTTGACTTCTCTGCAAACTAAAAATATGCATGCTCTATTTTCTCTTGGGTACATAACTCCCAATATATTGTGAAGAATGAAACTGGCCTACAAAGTTTAATTAAGAAGCGGTGAACTAGAGCTTACTTAGACAATACTTGTACTAGTGTGGGTTCATGGTGTCCATTTGTCTTTAGAGGTGTAGAACCTTGAAAGTCAGCTAATTAATCACTATTACTGTTGTGTACAGTATTGGCAATCTTCTTCTATGCTAAAATTTTTTGTGATGATTTGAAGGTGGGAGGGGGCAATATTTACTAAGTCTCTCAACCTACATGGCAATATCTGAAACCTGCTTATAATGTAGTAATAGCTTAGGCACCACCTATTTCTGAAACATAAATCATCCCACAATATAAGCCTCCCAGTTTTATTCATGCATCTTATCATGTATAAATATCTTTTAATATACCATTTATTTCCTTGAGGGACAGTTATTTGTAGCATAAATCTGCCTGGATAAAATAGTAAAAATTGCTATGCCCCAGTGAATTCAGTTTACAAAAGCTTACATACATGAATGAGACATTGGAAATGTGGTTTATAGTTAAGGAGAATGGATCACGCGGATTATACCTGTATAACTTCCCTAGAAGGTTGATACCAAATAAGATATTAACACCAAAAAACTGAAAATAGTATTTTTCATCTTACTTTGTTATGTACCCTTTGTGAATTTCTGATAAACACCTTTCTATTACGATGGGATAAATTATGGTGTGGTGACAAACAAGCCCGACCTGTTTGTTCCAGTCAACTAGTTGCTTTATAACAAACCACCCCAAAATTTGTTTAAAACAGCTATCATTTGATTGTGCTCCCAAGTTCTGTGAGTTAGGAAATAAGACACAACACAGTGGTCTTATGTCTGTTGTGTAATGTCTGGGTTCTCAGCTGTGAACACTCAAATGGCTTGGGAACTGAAATCAGCTGGAGGCTTCCTTATTCATATGTTTGGTGCCTGGCTGGGATGACTCAGATTAGTTGGGGCTCTTGACAAAAGCACCTATACATGAACCCTCTCAGGGGCCTTGGCTCTATGGTGGCTGGATTCTGAGAGGGAGCATGCAGAGAAAAGAATTCCAAGACAATGGATGCTCTAAGAGAAGCTACTTGGCCTTTTCTGATCTAGTCTTGGTGGTCATGCAGCATCACTTTTGCCACCCAGATCAAAGGGGAAGAGGGGACAGACTCCACCTGTGGATGGGAGAGGGTCAAATTCACACAAAAGTTGTATGCAAGCTATTCTTGGTCATCTTGCTCATCTATGAAATATACCCTCCTCCATGCATTGACTTACAACAAGGGTTTATTTCTTGCTCAAAGTCTGCTGTGAATCTAGGCAATTCTCCAGAGCAGCTGTTCTTTTGTTGGCTTAGCAATCCAAGCTGCTGCTTCCATCTTACAGCTTTTCCATATCAACTCATGATTCCACAACCATTGCTACGAGGCAAGAGTAGTATGGAGGATCACACACTACTCTTAGAAACCACCAGCTGGAAGGGACTTAAATCACTCCTGCTTACATTTGATGGCTCCCATAGCCATGCCCAAATTCAGTAGAGCAAGCATGGCCCTCCTGTGTACCCAGAAAGGAAGGAGAGCTAGAAATATTGGTAAATAGCAATATTGTTTACCATAGCCTCAGAGATATTGCCTCGTGGTGAAACCCTATAATTCCCCTCAATTCTGATTTTTGCCCTTTATCAAATCATTTTATTCATTCCTTCATCCATCCAACAAAGATGTCTTATATGCCTACTATTAGCAACAATCAGTAGCTTGTTCCTGGAGGGAATGCAGCTGCTCCCTGCCAAAACACCATATAATTTACTCTAGAAAACTAAAATTTCAGATGCTTTGTCATTGATTATTGTGGGGAGAAAATGTCTCTTTCAGCTCCGACTTTGTCCTGTCTCCTCTAAGGCATGTGAAATAAGATTTTTTTTTCCTATTCTTACCTCCTATGGTCCCATTTTATGGTTTTCATGCACTACTGTCAGTCAAATATTTATCATATATCTTTCAATATCTTTCCAATATTTATCATATATCTTTCCCCTTGTAGGCCTTAACTTTATGACCCACTATTAAGCATGCAGCTGTATTTCCAGAAAATGTAGATGGTTTAATTCAATACTGCATGGCAATTAACTGTCTTATAAATTAAATCATTTTAATCCATCTTAAAGTTATCATGCATAATTAGTCTGACAGCACAATTCTGTTTGTTGTTGTTTTAAAGGAAATTTAGATATCAAGGCTGCAAAGAATGCATAAGTCTAGGCAGAAGGCTCTTATTTTCCAAAAGCAGAGCCCATCGTTGCATTTCAACAATGACCACTACAAAAACCATCAGGAGCTGTTTGGGGCCTATTTGTGCTTTAGTCTTCAATTAGAAAAAAATGTGTTTCTGATGGAAAACCATAGAACAATCCTCACTCTGTGGTAAGAAAGAATAAAGAGAAAGAAGTGGGCTCTATGATAGACTGAAGCAAGAATACTATATTAGACTAGGTAGTGGCCAGGCGTGGTGGCTCATGCCTGTAATCCTAGCACTTTGAGAGGCCAAGGTGGGCGTATCACCTGAGGTTGGGAGTTCGAGACCAGCCTGACCAACATGGAGAAACCCTGTCTCTACTAAAAATACAAAATTAGCTGGGCGTGGTGGCGCATGCCTGTAATCCCAGCTACTCGGGCGCACTGGCTCACGCCTGTACTTGGGAGGCTGAGGCAGGAGAATCGCTTGAGCCCAGGAGGCAGAGGTTGCAGTGAGCTGAGATTGCGCCATTGCACTCCAGCCTGGGCAACAAGAGTGAAACTCTGTCTCAGAAAAAAAAAAAAAAGACTAGGTAGTTATCTTCCTGGGTGGTTTTGGCTATGTAGAAAATCACTCTTACTCTCGATTAATTTATGTACCAAATCATGCTATGAAATATCCCACTGAAAAGGTCTAAATTATTGATATCTTGGGTCAAGTTCTGACTTGAAGGCAAATAGTAGGAAATACAATGGCATTCATTGGAGGCACACACTACAAATATTGTAGTATCTTTAAGATGTGTTTAAATAAACAAGTAGATGATAAAACTATAAATTAGAGTCACTAAGACTCTCTAGCAGAGACCCTTACCTTTTGAAGTGCACCTTTAAATGGCAACAACACTTATCAGAAATTCCATAAGAAGCTTAGTTGTCTGCTACTCTATTGCAGTATCATATGTGTGAGCTGGATGAAAACTGGATATTGTTATTATCAAAGGTTATTATCAAATGGAGCACAATTTTATTAATAACAATATTATTATTATCAAAGGTTTTAATTTGCTAAAACTATACAGCTTCCTTAGGTCTTCCAAACTAGGTCAGCCAGTTAACCCTCAGATCTGGAGTACCACATTTGGCTGAGTCAGAAGAAATAAAGATGCTATCAAAACCACAAACAAAACTGGTAATAGACATTCTGATAACTTTAACTCCCACAGTAATAAATCTTGGGTCTTTTAAAGTTGGTCAGATGTACACAGAGCTGCTTACTAATTATACTAAAATAGTTACTAAGCAACTCGACATTTTGATTTCCAAGAATTTCAGATAAAGATTATGAACTTTATTTATTTGGTGCTTTGGAGTCCAAGGCGCTATTTTACAGCCTAAAGCTGTACTTCTCAAGGCCATCTTCTTGCATTCTTCTAAAACTTAAGAGGGATCATCTGTCCTCAAAAATATAAGAAATTCTGTAAATGTGTATTTTTGTGTATATATATATATATTTGATATTTAAAATTCTGTATCTATATATACTTTCAAGACCCCTTAGATCTTACATGGTACCTGTAATTTGTTTCTTTTTTATACTTAAGTACAAGTAATGTTAGTGATACATTTAAAACTAGGAATTACCTTGTTTGCAATATCAAATTTTTGTAAAATATTGAGTTAAAAAAGTCTCCTAAAATTAAGATTTGAACTATTATAAATGGCTTCAGAGATCCTTTCGTTTCTAAGAGAAGGAAGGAATTAGGATTTATTGTGCATGTATTTCGTACCAGGTGCTCATCTACAGTTATTGAATCCTTGCAACAATCATATCAGGTAAATGCTGTTATTCTTCTCTTACAGATGAAAAATCTAAACCTTCTAAAATGAAAGTTTGTCCAAGTTAACATGACCAATTAGGAGAGCTTGGATTCCACCCCAAATCTGTTCAGTATCAAAGCTCACTCTCTTCCATTCTTGCCCCTTCTCAGCTCACATAGTAGCTTTCAGCAAACAGTGGCTATCTACCCCAGATAAAATTAAGCCTTTTTTTCCTTAGGAGAGGCTAGAAACTGAATCTTCTACCCCCTTTATTGGCATCACACACGCACAAAAATCACCAATTCTCAAAAACCCTATACTCCCAAGTTCAACCCAAATTGAATGGTTGGAATATTGTTGGTTTGTAAGGAATAATTAACCCACATCTAAAAATTAATTATACAAAGTGAAGTGGAGATTGAAGCAGTTTTCTAGATAATTAAGGCAAAAATAACTGCAATTTTTTTAAAAGACAGTTTGAAATATTTAGAAGGGTAGATTGCAAAATTATCCAACTTAAGGTAGTCATATTCAGGGAGTTTAGCCAAAACACCTCTGAAATTCATTGCCTTACAAATGAGTATAAAACTTAAACCTATGATTAATTCCCTGTTGTTTTTCTATCTGTATTATACATATAAATATATTTTATATATTGTCCTCCTGAGATTTCAAGAGCAATTTTCTTCTAATTCTTCTAATTTCTTCTATGGATTCACCATAGTGAATCCACCGACACGTCTACCCTGTGACAATCTTGTTCTCCATTGATTGCATGAAAAATACCATATGAATTTGACAAATCATTGGTTTTTTTGTTTGTTTTTCTCTTTTGCTGCATATCATTGCCTATGCTTCTTGAGCACTAGAATATATTTGTGCATGTATAAACCAAGGCCTTTCTTCTGAAAATTAATAGTACTTTGAATCTCTTCTATATTCTGGTTCTTTTAAACTGTGGTTGTTTTAAGTTTGCCTCTCTTGTTTTAGGATTTATTCTTTATTTTGAGGCCCTGATTTTTTACAAAACATTTTTCTCAACGAATCCTGAGAACATTGGACAATCATAGCTTTTAGCTATCATGAGTCCCATTACCCTTTGGCCTCCAGTTAAGCTCTGTCCTGCAAGACATAAATTGTCTGATTATCAACTCCTACTTTGAGTGAAAAATGGTTGAATGAAATGAATATGCAGTTCATTTCAACAAAGCAAGAAACTTGCTGTTTAAAATTGTGTTTTTATAATTCTTGAGATGGAAATATAGCAGACCTCTGTGAATCTGAGAAGGCATTTCATGCTTCCAGAAATGAGGGGAGAAGTGGCAATGATGTTGCTCATGAACAATTGGAAGCAATGATACTAGAGTATGCAGCAAATCTCAGGGAGATTTCAGTGGTACAGTAACTGGCCTCACAAAAGTGGGATTTATTGCATTAAATCTTTGCTGTCCTTTCTAGCTGGTTTGATATTTAAGAAATTATTAAACATAAAATTGTATGAGCAGTTACCTATGGTAGGACAAAAGGGACTGACCTCTAATGGCTTGGTAGATGGGATAATTTTGGGAAGAGAGAGTGGAGCTCAGTTCAGCATCCTACTCTCCTCCTCAACATCATTTCCCATTCTTGGCCCTTGAGTTTAGATAGGAGTTGGGCATGTGTGTGTGTGTATGTGTGTGTGTGGTGAAGTGGGTAGATTCCTGTTCCCAACCCAATTAGATAACTCCACTTCCATCTATCTTCCTTGCATCTTCTCCAGCTCATTTGCAAAAGAATGAAAGAAGCCTTGCTTCAAAAAGGTTTAGAGGGCTAAATAAGAGCACAAACTGGATTTTCTGAAAACTGACCTGATTGCCTGGGTAATTAAACTGTCACTCCAGCAAAAGCATTTGTCTCCAAAAAGTACTGAGGTTGTCTTTCATCACTCTAAGTCTAGACATTCTGAAACCTCCATCCTCTCCTGCAGAGAGAGGAATTAAGTCTCCACATTTCTAAACCATTGACAGTCTGTGGGGTGCCCCATTGTGTTCCTGACTTCCTATTCTCAGAAGGAGTTATAACGATGACAACGATGCATGCATGAGACATGGAGGTCCTCCCCAGCCCTCAGTTAGGAAGTAAGGCAGCCACCCATGTACTGAACACAATTGTGCTTTGGAAAGAGCTCTGTTAAAAGTGAGTCTGAAAAATGTAAAGGCCTTTACGAGAGGAACTTAATCTCCAGTGTGATAAAACGATGCACACATTACAAGGAGATGGATGTTATGAAAACAATAAGTACACCCAAGAGTACACGTACAAATCTGCATTGCAATTGATTTATTTGGATGCCTGTTTCTTCCTACACTATGAGCTCCTTGGGGCCATGAAATTCATTTGTTTTATCTATATATATATTCTGTTTGATATCCCCCACCCTGACAGCTAGTGTAGTCCTTTCTAAATAGTTGTTACTAAATATGTCAAATCAAATGCCTACAAGGACTGGTTGGTAGAACCAGATTCTGGAAGTGACCAAGCAGGTCTAGCTTCATAAGAATGCCATCATCGTAGATTTGAGGGTCATGATGAAGTTGTACTAGGATTTATGGAGGTTCTTTGTCAACCAGTTCACACCACCAGTGACTTAAGGAAACTGTATGTCGTCTATTGGGAACAGTCCTGCTTAAAGCAATTAACAGGGACAATTAATTTGGAGGGAAGTCTCTCTCCACTCAACAGCATTCAAATACCCTCTGCATTAGCCATGTTTTGAAAAACTCCAATTGCCTGAACCACTGATAGACAAACAGAAATGCAGACTATTTTGTATGCAGTTTTATAAAGAAGTTTCTAACCAGAGAAGAAAGGTGTTATTTTGAAATATTAAGCTCTTAGTTGTTCTTTCATTTCGGTGAACATTTGTTGAGGGCCTGACATGAGCTAGGCACATGGCAAAGTTTTAGAGATGCAAAGGTAAATTAAGACCCCTGTGTTAATTCTCATGTGGGCAAAGCAAGCACATTTTTTAAGTTGCAATAATGCAACAATGGTGGTGTGTACATAGTAGGGCAAAAGCATAGAGAAAGCCATGGAAATCCTCAAGCCAAGTTCAAAGAGTCCTCTAATGTATGGCATGCCACAACAAGGACCTTCAAAGGGTGCATTTGGTAAAAAAGGAAACCTCCAAAGATTCATCCAATCCTAAGGTTTCATAGAGTAGGGACTTCTTCCCTTAGCTGGAAAGGAAAGAAGTCATTTGGTGTGCAGTAGACATAAATTAGGGGCCGTCCACTTTTTCTTGCAATGATTCATCTAATGGAGGAGCAGACCCTGGAGAGAAACATATCTCTTCTTGTCTTCATTTTGTTCTTCTTTTATTAAATCACCCACAGGACAACCGGATGCTCCAGCAATAGATTATAGAAAAAACAGATGGGTATTTCTGTGCAGTCAGAAAGCTCCTGTGCCCTTTTCCAGCATAAAACGTTTATGAAAATCAATTTTCAGTGCCTGCTGAACCAGGCTGATGTGAGAACTAGCTTTCCACAGTTCATAATATTCACTCCGGGATGATTTGACAGGGCTGATATTTTATCACGAATACAAAGGATACGAGCACCATTCTCCTAATGTATTCATTACTTGTCTCACCATGCTGGTAAATAATATGCATATGGTAATTTGAGAGACACAGTGTTCCCATTGCTCTTTTTTATTCCCAGAACTCTGGCTGTCTTTTCTAAATGCTGCAAATCAAAGGCAAAGTTACCTCACGCACCTGTAGTCCCAGCTACTCAAGAGACAGAGGCTCTAGACCAGGACTTGAAGTTCAGCCTGGGCAACACAGTGAGACCCTATGTCTTTAAAAAAAATTGCCTAAAAATTTGGCCAGGTGCGGTGGCCCATGCCTGTAATTGGAGGAACTTTGGGAGGCCAAGGTGGGCAGATCGCTTGAGGCCAGGAGTTTGAGACTATCCTGGCCAACATGGCTAAACCCTGTCTCTACTAAAAATACAAAAAAAAAAAAAAAAAAAATTAGCCAGGCATGGTGGTGTGCACCTGTAATCCCAGCTACTTAGGAGGCTGAGGCATAAGAATCACTTGAACCTGGGAGGCAGAGGTTGCAGTGAGCCGAGGTTGTGCCACTGCTGTATTCCAGTCTGGGTGATAGAGCGAGACTCTGCCTCAAAAAAATTAAATTAAAATTTAAAATAAAAAATTACTTAAAAATTTGATTTTACATTCCTCCTATTCTCACTTTCTGGTGCCCATACAACACATAAATTACATTCTTCTCTATGTTTACCTGCATCTCTAGGGAACAAAGCCCCTTTTACTTGTTCTCTTACTATAGAACGTTCTACAATACCCCAATAAAGATTCATTCATTTGTTCATTTACAAATATCTATTAAGCACCTACTGTGTGTCAAGCACTATGCTAAATCTTAAGCATGAAACAAAAGAAAGATAAAAGTATCTGATTCAGGGACTGGTTGTTCTGGGTTTTTTTTTTTTTTTTTTTTTTGGAAGCTTGTTGAAAATCTGTGGCATCATACAAAACAAAAAAGAATGCAAAACTGGTGCCTTAAATAGAAATGTATTAATAATGAGTGTTAGAGCTAAGAGAAGGCAAAATGTCTACAGAACACATGATTTCAATTAACAACAGTGAGTAAACGGATGAGCTGGAAAAAAATTATGATCGGGCCCATGATTTTTTTGTGTCATTTTATAAAAATTTTGTTTATTTTTGTCATACTCATATTATTCTAAGGCCCATTGATTTTAGAAAGAAAATCTGTTTTATAAACTTAGCATATTAAAAGCAAATGCATAGCTCTGTTTTCTTAGAAATGTGTGAATACATAAACATGTTTTACTGAGGGTAGGACTTAATTTATGTGTATTAAACTGTCAGAATATACAAGTTCTTTGTGGTCAGTAATTCTTTCCTTCATTTAACAAATATTTCTTTTGCTACTATGGATCAATCAGTCATTGTTATAAGCATTGGGAATTAAGAGTCCTCCCCTCCTTGAGTTTACATTTAGGTGAGAGGACAATGAAAACAAATAGGTGAACAAATATACCAGATAACTAGAAATTGCAATATGTGCCATGAAGAAAACAAACAAGGTTTGTGTGTCTGTAAGGAGGTACTTTGCATAAGGTGATCAGAGGGAGTCAATCATGCCGATAGGGGAGGAATGTCAGACAGAAACAGAATATTTACCTATCGTTTCCAGAAGATAGTGCTGCCTGGAAAATAGCAGTATACATTTATCTAAATTACAGGTTTGCAAAATACAGCCAGTGGTCTATTTTCATAAAGTTTTAGAACCATTTTTGTAAATAAAGTATTTTGAAACACAGCCATACATATTCTTTAACATATTTCCTACAGTTGTCTTCATACTGCAATAGCAGAGTTTTATAGTTGCAACAAAGACCCTATGGGCCACAAAGCTGAAAATATTTACCATCTTGCCCTTTATAGAAAGAGTTTGCTGACTCTGGCTCTAAATTCCTTATTTGCATAATCATAACTTTTTTGTCTTTTTAATTTTGTTGTTTTTAGACCTGTAAGTTCATATCAACAATTTATAGAAACTCTGTTAAAATATACCTCATGAAGACAGCTGATATTTATTGGGTGAAATTATGTTCCAGGCACTCAAGTACTTTGCATGAAATGCATTACAGGTAATGCCCAGAACAGTCCTATGTGGTAGGTGCTATTATCACTCAAGCTTATAGATGAGGAAAATGAGAACACAGAGGTTAAGTAACTCACACAGCAAGTAAATGGTGGAGCCAAGAATCAAAACCAGACAATCTGGCCATAGCACTATTCTAAGCTGCCTCTGTCATCTAATATTCTGTAACCTCACCACCATAATAGATCTGCCGCTTAATACTGCCTATCTGTTCCTAATTTGCAAAAGGAAGAAGCATCGTGCACCATCTTGCACCAAAGAATTTAGAATTTGTGTTGGAGCCAAATTTTACTGTTATTCCTTGCTTAGCATTTAGAATATGAAGAACGTTTCCAAGTAATTTCCTCTCAAGCTTCATTGAGAAGCTTTGGGTAGATAATTGGTGCTTTCAAGAATGGTCCTGCTCACACTGGCAATCAAGACTGTTTCTTTAGATATTTAGAAGTGCTCATTATTAAATTCACTAGATAATTCTGCAGCCTTCTCTCTTGTTGTGGCTATAAGATGTGCCATTACAGCAAATACTGCCTTCCCTTTCTCCCCATTTCCTAAAACCGCAACATAACTTCAGCATCCCCATCTAAAATCACCAGGTGATTCCACAAAAATCCCGGATATGCTTGGCACAACCATGTGCAAACGCACCTGAAAAGTCCATTTCAGAAAGCCCCAATTCTGTGATATTCAGTTCAACCTAGGCACCAAACACTTAGCCCTAGCCCTGATACTATATATCTGCTAATTTCTTTGGAAGGTATCTATATTTCTAGGTTTTTTGTTTGGCCAACCTATTCACTTCTGAATAGGCTGAAGAGATTTGCCGAAGGTTGGTGTAAGCTTCCAAAAGTCACTTGTACTTAAACATTTTCACATCCAGTGAAGAAATTAAACATTCGAGAATTGCCATTTTTTCCAACTCTGAGTGTGGGTTATGAATAGCTATTGAGTTATGACATGGTGCTGAGCAGTACCTAATCACACAGGTGGGCAGGATCTCTGCCCTCACAGAGTGGAGGAGACGGGAACCAGTTAAGAGAAAATGAACATGCAATGTAACAAGTGCTGTCATGAATGCAGGATGATAGAGTGGTCCAGGGGCATGGCATCCAATGAGGAGTTGGGGGTGGGAGGGCATAGTCCAGAAAGGCTCCCTAAAGCATAGACTTAGAAGGTAAAATTGACTAGACTTAGAGTGTGGGGAGGGGGAGGATTGGAAATCAATGATTCAAGGATGACATCTGGTTTCATCATTTACATTTGGTTGAACTATTAGCCTTTTTTCAGTATATGTTTCTAGACACACCTGAAGTTGATACTTGTCTGTTCAAATGGCCACACATTCTTTCATTCTTCATGGTTGCTTTTTTGTTTCAAGATAGCAAGAAAACCAATCTTTCCTCATTTTGCCAGTAACCGGCTGTGGGATTTTGGACAAACTACTTTGCTCAGCCTCAGTCTTTTCATCTCCATAGGGATATTGAACAAAATTATGTCTGTGGTTCTCTCCTCATCTGAAATTCTACCTTTTAAACCCCTTCCATTTCATAGTGCTTTCATGACCCCCATAGATTCATGCGGCATTTCCCAATTTTGAGCCTTAGGATAGTGTGTCTGTTAGAATTGTGTTACACTTTGTGTCAGTTACCAAGCCTAATTAACCAAGGACTTAAGCACATTAGGGGTTTGTTTTTTTTTTCAGGTATTAAGGAATCCAGATGTAAGCAATACATGAATGATGAAATAGCCAAACAACAGTGTTGGGGACCCAGACTCCTTCTACCTTTGTTCTCAGTCATCCCTGTTCCCAAGATAGCTGCCCCATCTCCAGCTTCAAGTCTGTACTCCAGGCAAGAAGAAAGATAGCAAAAAAGGCAAAATCAAGGGCCAGCTGAATTGGCTTAGTTTGAAAGAGCTTTCCCAGAAGTTCTTAGTGGAATTTATTTAAATCTTATTGGCCAGAACTATGTCATAGGCCACCCCTAGATGTAGGAGGGGAGGCTGGAAGATGTTCTTTTTTTTTCAGTTGGGTACATTGATATACTAAGCAAAATGAGGGTTGTACTGATAAAGAAGAAACAGAGAAGGGATGTTAGACAGGCAACTGGCATTGTTTACTGAAGTTTATTCAGATGTAACATTCAAAATTTTAAAACAGTTCTGGCATAGCCACTGACCAATCAGAACAGAAACTGGCCAGCATGTTATAGCCAGCTGAATGGCAGCCCTGATGTTTTTCTGCTTTGCATTATAGTTACTGTATACAGTTGTCATCTCTTCTCCCCCCACATCATAAGGCCTAAGTCCATCAAGGACACGATTACACTTTGCATGTGTTCTTTCCAGCTCTCAAGAAAGATTCACACAGAGTAAGTGTTCACTTTTGTGAAAGAGAATTAATTGTGGAATTATTCAAATTGTAATCCAGGGATGAGACAACCCAACCAAGAAGTGTTCAAATTATTACCTAGTCTATTTTCTCAGGAATGAATGATTTATGTGATTGGTGGCTGTATCTTCCCAAATTCCACAATTGATTATAAACCTGGCCAATACAGATGGACTTTGAAGGTTGCTCAAATCTCTTACAGCTACTCAAAAGAATTATTACAGACTAGAAAAAGTATTGCCTGCAGTGAAAAGCTTCAGGAATAATAGAGTTCAGTAGCCCTTTTTCTTCATTTATTACATTGAATAAAACTAATAAGGAGCCACCCCAATAATCAAATCAAGTCAGTTCCTTAAAGACTTGCATCTGGTTCTTCCAGCCTATAATGAACATAATAGCGCATCATTTCTTTCCACTCAGATCTTGAGTAATCATAATGCTCAGAAGTTGGGATGGAGCATTATAGTTAATTTAATTTTCTTATAAGCTTGAGGTCAATTGGAAAATTCATGTGTTAATTCTAATTCTTTAAAAAATTACATTTTTAATGTTTGTGGTTTAATTTTCACCAATGTAATTACTTCAAAGACTTTTATTTTCTCTACTTTGCTCATTTCTAAATGATATTTTAACATCCATATTTTTTATTTGCTCTAATTCTCCAGTTTATTCTCCATTCCATGCAAATCTTGAATTGAGATGCAAGTTTATCCCAAATTATTTGGAGAATTGATAATGGGCTACCAAGAAAAAATACATACATGCAATATCCAATTTCCAAACTGGCTTTGGTAAGACATATCTTTTTGAGAAATCATTTCCATTAAAACACCTCTCAGATGCAAATTATTCTATGGAGTAATAAAAGTTAGACTATAATGGGCATTTTGTTTCATTACTTTATCTTTAACCTTTTAGTTTGGTTCCTTTTAATATTTGAAGTATGTGCTTACATCTGTCGTCTTCTAGGAAAATCTCTATTTTTATGTTTGTATCTGGATTATTTTATAGTATGTGGGGTTTTTTCTTTCTACCACACATCTTCAATTCTAAGAGGAACTTTTTTCTTTTTTTATAATTGTTGACCAGGATTCATTTTATTATTAGCACTTGTTGAAAATTGTAGGGCTGGCCTGGTGCAGTAGCTCACGCCTGTAATCCCAGCACTTTGGAAGGCTGAGGTCAGGAGTTTGAGACCAGCCCTGGCCAACATGGTGAAACGCTGTCTCTACTAAAAATACAAAAATTAGCTGGGTGTGGTGGCGCATGCCTGTAATCCCAGCTACTCAGGAGGCTGAGGCAGGAGAATCACTTGAACCCAGGAGGCAGAGGTTGCAAAGAGCCCAGATCGCACCACCGCACTCCAGCCTGGATGACAGAGCGAGACTCCATCTCAAAAAATAAAAAGAAAATAAAATTATAGGGCTAATATGTTTATTCAAACCTCCTATAGTTCAACTGCCTACAAAATTTACCTTTTAACTGCATGGAAAATATTCCCTCTCCCATATCAAATTTCAAAAAGCTATGTATTTTTTTCTTTCCTTATTTTTTGTACCTTTTGACCAATATCTGTCCTTTCTCCTACTCCTCAGTCCCTGACAAGAACTTTTTAAATACATTTTATTATCTTTGAAATTGGAATACATCTTATAATTTTGGGCATATCATGATTTAACTGGAAGATTTTTTTTCTTGGTAGTAAATAAAGTAATGGCAGCAGATAAAACAATTGATAGCTTCTTAGATGCATTGAAATAAAGTAATCTCCAACAGTGACAGTGTCCTTTGAAGAATTTCTGAATGATCCAGAAACCTGCTGTGAACCATGTATTGTTTTTGACTGGTGCCCTATTGTATCCTAATCAAAATGAAGTTTAAATCTTTGAAACTGGAAAATAAGACAGAATAAGTATATAGATATTATTTCTTTTGATTCTCTACACAGGGTATTTTTCTCAATCACACAGTTGAATCTCACTGGCTTGTGCCTTTCACATGACTAATGAAACCAAAATGTGCATCATTTTAAAGCATGTCCTGTTTTCCATAAATTCCAATCTCTCCACAGCAATTCCATCACAAAACAGCAAACAAATCAAAAAATAAAAAACTTCCTGACTGCCCATCTCCTCAATGAAAATGTTGTGGTTTTACCATGATGACATTTTCTTTAATTGTGGTAAAATACACATAACATAGTATTTACTGTCTTAACTATTCTTAAGTGTACAGTTCAGCAGTGTTAAGTATATCGGATTGTTGTGCAACCATCTCCAGAAATCTTTTCATCTTGCAAAACTGAAACTTCCATCATATCTTTTAAAAGCCCATTCTTACTGAAGAATTCTCGCATAGAATTGAAATAGCTCATCTCTAGCTCTTAGCTATGCAGCCCTTCTAATTTTTGTCGAACATTTTCAAATAGCTCTAAGCCTCAAGCCTGAGATTTAGCCCTAACCCAGGCCAGACTGGACCATTAAATTTTTAAACATTTTTTCCAAACTATACTCTCTTTAAGTATATGTGTATAAGAACAAATGGCTATTTCAGTCTATAAAATGAAATTAATGAAATTAAACATTTTAATATTTTAACCCTTTATTTTGCTTTGAGATGCAGTCTCGCTCTGTCATCCAGGCTGGAGTGCAATGTCGCCATCTCTGCTTACTGCAACCTCTGCTTCCCGGGTTCAAGCGATTCTGCTTCCCGAGTTCAAGCGATTCTCCTGCCTCAGCCTCGTGAATATTTTAACACGTTAATATTTAAGAATGTTTCCTCCTGGTTGATTCCCACTAAAATGCATGTGTCCTTACATTAAAAGAGCCAAAGCACTACAGTGTCATTTCCATATCTCTTTTCTTGTCTTGCTTTGTTATTTAATGACTGAATGCTTCTTTGACATCAGAGACCTTTCATGATATGCACTCAAATGTGTAGATGAATCAGATAACCATATCCTTGTTAAAGGAGATTATTCTGAAATATATGAACCAATGGGAAGACAGAATTTGTAAGACAGGAACTTTCTTACTGGATTTCTAGGAATGCTGGACCTTTCTGGTGATGCCTCCAGCATGTCCACAAAGGACAGGAGGCCAAATGGCTGAAACTCACTGCATGCTCCTTCTGGTCCCCTTTCAGCTCTTCTTATCTCTTTTCTGTTTGGAGATCCTCCATGAGATTTTCTATAAGGTAATGAAAGTTATGCTGCTTAAAAAAAAGTCTTAAAAAGTGGAGAAAGTTCAGACTTATTTAAACAGACCTGGATTCAAACTACAGTCCAGTCACTTACAACCCATGTGGTCTTTAGACCAATCCCTAACCTTCTCCAAGCCTTGTTTTCTTTGTGAGTAGAATGAGGATCGTAATGTCTATTGTTATCTCTGAGTCGCTGTAAGGATTAAAAAGTAGAGTGTTATTGCATGCGTCCTGACCCTCAGTAAATGTTTGCTGATAGTATTCTGCATTAGAAATTGCAGAGTACCAGACATTATTGAAGCATCACTTTTTCTTTTTTTCTGTCTCCTTCTACTCATCTTCCTCTGTTATAGGAGCTCAGGAAAAAGTATTAGCTAGGCTTTTTTTTTCTTTTTCTTTCTGGAAGGCAATAGTTCTCAAAGTGTGGACTCGATACCAGCAACATAAACATCGAGTGGGAATTTAATAGAAATGCCAAATGTCAGACCCCAACCCAGAACTGTGAATCAGAAACTGGGGGTGGAGCTTAGCAATCTATGTTTCAAGCCTTCTAGGTGATTCTGATGAAGTTTGAGAACCACTGTAAAAAGTAGAGATTCACGTGGGCTAGCTAGCTAAAGTGGGAGCCGGTGAGGTTGAGGGTGGGCGGAGGTAGTCAGTAGCAGAGACAGGAAACGAATAGGAACTGGGCCTCTCAAGGAAGGGAAACCAGATCTGAGGACCCCTGCAGCTGCAGTTGATGAGTCTTCACCCTGATGCTGCCTCTCCCATGCATGACTCAGTCAACTTCTAGGGCAGTGATTCTCTCCTGGGCAATTTTGCCTCCCAGGGGAATTTGGCAATGTCTGCAGACACTTTTTATTGTCATGACTGGGGAGTTGCTACTGGCATCTGGTGAGTAGACTCCATGGATGCTGCTAGGCACCCTACAGTACACAGGACAGCCCCTATGACAAAATATTATCCAGTCCAAAATGTCCACAGTGCTGAGGCTGAGGAAGCCTCTTCTAGAGATTGTCCTCCCAAGCTGCTCGTCTCTTTTTCCTTCACCAACTAAGGCTTTACCTTGTACCTAAGAAATTCAATTGGCTTTTTTGAACCCTATATGGGTTCATACATGGGCCTCAGAGAGTCCACAAACTTGCACAATTCTGTTATTGTGTATGTATTTATTCTGCCTGTTGGGGAAGGGAGCTTTCATCAAATTCTCAAAGGTTGTATTCTATGTTCATTCTGCGTATGATTTCCCTACCTCACATTTTCTGCTCATTCATCACTTCTCTTTGCCACACTGCCGTTTTTCTACTTCATAACTTCTCAGCTGCTTCTCACATTGCTGCTTTCTTATCGTGGCCATATTTCCCAGTTCGAATTCCGAAGGTAAGGAATCTGATTATCCTGCTCTCCCCTATTCGGACAAAGCTTTTCCCACCAGACAACCTCATAGGCCCCTGGCCTTCCCACACCACAGCTGCCCTGGGTTCTGGTCAGGTCCCCCATGGGATGAGGAAGGCCAGTAGGGAGTCAATGTCACCCAGAACAAAACATGGCTGCCCAAGGCAGGCTCCCTCAGGACGGGCACTGGCTGAGGCAGGCATCGTGATTGCCGTGTCTAACAAAGATGGTCAGAAAACCCCGGGGTTAGGTTCTGGCTACAGAAGCCACAAAGCACCTGGAAAGACAGGAAGATACTGGAGTCAATCTGAAACTCCAGGGTGTGGCAAGCACATGCAGACCCTCAGAAGCCTAAGAGGAGGTTTTGCAGAACCACGAGGAAAAAAGAACTCAGGGACGAGAAATAAGGGTCAGGACTCAAAGCAGTGGACATAATCAGGACGGAACAGGCCGAAGTGCAGACGCAAGAACAGATCAATAAAACCCAACAGCTCAGCAAAGGTGAGGCAGCTGTGTCTCCCTCTGGCTGCCTTTTCTCTCCTCCTCTCTCACCAGAAGCCAACGCGTACACGCTGAGTGGAGAGGCCGCGAGGACAAGACAGTGGGACATGTGTGTGCTGGGGAAGTCGAGAAGCAGGACAGGAGGCAGGTCTGAGAGATCTGGTTTGTGTCTTGTGCCCTGGTTCTCTCTGCATTCCTTCTCTGTCTCTTTTTCCCTTCCTCATGCCTTTTCCTTAGCTGATTTCCCTAGGACAGAATTATTTTCTTTTTCGGACTGAATGGTAAAGAAGTATTTGTTTCCTAAGTCTTCATTTCAAAAGCAACAGGATAGAACTCTCTAAGAAAAAAGAAAACACAAATCTCTAAATGACATTAAATTACATTTTTATTTGTGTAGCCTTGAATGGATTGTTCTACTTTCAGTCAGTAGATTTAAAAGGGGAAAAAAAACATGTTCCTCAGTCCAATGTTATAGATGGCTTAGATGACTGGGCTGCGTTACACCAGCACCAGGAAATATCTAGAGCAGTGGTTCTCAAACTTTGTTCCACATTAGAATTTTAACCCTCAGGCGGCACCCCACGCCATTAAATCAGAATATCTAGGGATGGGAGCCAGACAGCCGTAGTTTTTAAAGTTTCTCAGATGATTCCAATGTGCATCACTGGGGACTCACTGTCTAGGAGGTGATTTTAATAAAGCCCTGATCCTTGCTTGCTTTCTTGCCACTTTACTTTTCCTCCAGTAGAATGTAACAAAAGACACCTTTTATTTTTCAGTTAATTAAATTAAATCCCAGTTCATTGAGGTTGTGCTCTAATTTCATGCCAGAAGGCATCCAGCCAGGTAGTTGCTTACTTCAGTCAAAACAACAGACCAGCATTTTGGCATCGTGTAGTCAAGCAATGTTTTTATCCACTGATGAGTGGTTGTTAGTTTAATCTTCAACTTTGTAACTTGGTGTTTAAATTGATCCAAACACAACTTTGGACCCTGGAGATATCCGGACTTATTTACTGCCCACCAACCCCCTCCCCCACTCCCCGCCCTTATTCACCAGAGTGACCAGAAAGCAATATGATCTTCACAGCGCCAGATCTTGCTGTGATAATCCGAGGAAAGAGGAGCCATCAGGCCACTCAAGCAACATCTCAGCTGCTCAGTAAATCTTTCAAGAGCTCACCCAAGTCCCAATCTCAGCTTCCTGATTTCTTTTCCTCTTTATATGTGAAGCATTTTGTTGTTTGTTGTTTATTTTTTTATTTTCATAGGTTTTTGGGGAACAGATGGTGTTTGGTTACCTGAGTAAGTTCTTTAGTGGTGATTTGTGAGATTTTGGTGCACCCATCACCCGAGCAGTATACATTAAACCCAATTTGTAGTCTTTTATCCCTCACCCCCTTCCCAACCTTTCCCCAAGTCCCCAGAGTCCATTGTATCATTCTTATGCCTTTGCATCCTCATCGTTTAGCTCCCACTTATGAGTGGGAGCATACAATGTTTGGTTTTCCATTTGTTGTTCATTTTTTAATAAACATGGTTGAAAAGACTAGGCTATAGTAGCTCATTAGGGCCTGTTTCTGAGTGTGGTCTGTTTTGCCAGCACATTCTCATGACCACTTGGCAAAAATGAGATTGTGACATTTTTTTGCTCCCAACAGATGTATTTTTGGTAGCCCACGGGTTCTTCATTTGTTTGTTTACAGTCTTTAAGGAGAGAAAACATGCTGTGAGGAAGGGATCAGATTGAAAACTGCTTAATCTGATGGGAAAAGCCTGAAACACAACTTATTGATGGTCTTCAAAACTATGACAGGTTAGAAGGAAGAACATTCAAGCTAGTTGGTCTCTATTTCCATGGAGGAAGTGAGCTTAAAGTGCAGTTAATTGGGAGTATAGTGAGCCAGAGACAATAACTTTGGAATTAAATAACAAATTTGGCTGCTAAGAAAGTCTATGGCATCTCCATTCCTAAAGAATCAGTTTGCTGTGGAATGGGAGTCAGAAATGGGTGGGTTACAATTCTGCTTTGGTCTCTGACTCACCACGTGTTACATGGCTTTTCAGGGCCTGTGTTAGTCAACATTCCCCAGAGAAGCAGAACCAATGGGATATATATGGGTATACATGAGAGGAGATTTATTATGGAAATTGGTTCACACGATTATGGAGGCAAGAAGTCCTATTATGTGCCGTCTGCAAGCTGGAGCCCCAGGAAAGCCAGTGGTGTAATTCAGTCTTATTCTGAAGGCCTGAGAACCAGGAGAGCTGATAGTGTAGCTCCCACGCCACGGCCAAAGCCTGAGAACAAGAGAGAGGCCTGGTATAAGTCTGAGAGTCTAAAGCCCTAAGAACCAGGTGTCTGAAGTCCAAGGGCAGGAATAGAGGGATGTCCCAGCTCAAGGAAGGAAAATTTTCAGCCCTTCCATGTTTTTGTTCTATTCAGGCCCACAGTAGATTAGATAAAGCCCACCCACATTGGTGAGGTCTGGACTTTCTTTACTCAGTCTATGGATTCAGTACCAAGTGTACTGGGTGTTTCTCCCAGAAGCACCCTCAGAGACACATCAGAAATAATATTTTATCAGCTATCTGGGCATCCCTTAACCCAGTCAAGTTGACACAAAATTAACCATCACAGGGTGTCAGCATCCTCATCTATCAAATGAGAAGTTGAGCTGGATAACCCCCAAAGTCCCTCATCGCATACGAATGTCCTATGATATTTAACAATAGGACATGTAGCCTTCTGCCTTGAGAAATTTAGGTACTAACAGAAATTGTTTCCCTGAGGTCCCTTCAACTTCAACAATTTAGAGTAATTCACCAATGTGTTTCCTATTTTGAATAGGACTAATGTGTTTCCTATTTTGAATTGCAAAAAAATATAAACATATCCATATTTGATACCAAGAAATTAGTAATTCTGTTGGATGTGAAAAGAACACGGGTTACGTAAGAATATGGTCATAATTGCTAGAGATATATACTGAAATAGGTAGGAGTAAAATAACATGATGTCTGGGATTTTTTAAATAAAATAATATATATCCAGATTTCACAAGATTTCCTTTGGGCTGGAAAGGTTTCTGAATATAGTGCCTGTGTTCTAGAAAGAGGAGTCAGGAGCCTAGAGTATGCAGGTGTTGATGGTATTGAGTGTTCTGTACACAGAACCAAGAGACTAGAGACTTTAGAGGCCACAAAATGCTTTTCCTAAAGACCTAGAACATGAAGGTTTAATTTATTTCTCTTTTTCTCCTCCATGTGTTTTGGATAGGTTGGTAAGTGGAAATCAATTACCCCTGAATAAAATAGAAACCCTGAGAGAGATAAGTGACTTTTCTGGGGATACATGCTAATGACAACATCAAAGCCAGAGTGAGGATTGAAGGGTGAGGTACTATGACTACCTCCCTCTACTCCTCCTTCCCCTCCTGCTGGGGAAATGCCAAAGGTATAAGTATCCTTTTGGCACCATTTGTCCTCCAGGGTTTCTGTGTCTGTCCTGTATCTCCTTATTCATTCTTAAAACTCTTTCTAGTGGTCAGAGCTCTCCTTTAAAGAAAGAATAACAAGACATCATAGCAGTGAACTCAGAGCACTATCACTGGCTTTTCACAGGACATGAGCAACTTTCTCACTGGAGGGGGCAGGGATGCTTGTGTGGTAGGTGCTCCTGACAATGATAACTTCACTTGAGCCTACCCTGAGAATGACCCTGTGTGGCAGATGCACCCAAATATATGTTCAGAGTTCCAAGCTAAGGAATTGGAAGTGGCCATCCCAGAGATTCATTCCTATCTATGAGGAACATCTGAACACCAGCCCGTCCCAGGGAATGTGGGCCATACAGGGGATCAGCATCCTTTGTTTGGGGTTAAATGAAGGTTGCCAGGCTGAGGTTGCTAGGGGGAGGGTGTTAAGTGAAAATGTTTTATAAACTGCATGCCTTTTGCCAGCGATTGTGGTTCTTCTTACCAGCCCACTGCCACTGGACCAGCAGTTCTCCTGTCCAGCCCGCCACCACTAGACCCTCTCCCCTGTATGTAAACCCCCAGTAAAACCCCAGTGTCTCATTTTCTAGCTCTGGATCTCTTCTTCAGCCTCTTGAACCTAGTGCCATCCCCTTTGGAGTTGATAGGGATTCAGCACATCACTGCTACACTAGAATAAAACATGTGCTGTGTCCACATTAGGCCAACAAAATCCCATACCATCCAACTTTTTTCACTGATTAAAAATACTATTAAATTTTAAATTGGTTCATATAAGAAGTTGCAGAAAAGGTGTTTGTAGGCAAATCCAGCCGACTCACATATAAATCATCTGTATTCGTTTATTAGGGCTGACATAACAAAGCACCACAACTAGATGGCTTACGACAACAAAAATGTATTTTCCGACACTTCTAGAGGCAACAAGTGTGGAATCAAGGTTTCAGCAGGGCCATGCTCCCTCTGAGATGCTGGGTGGAGTCCTCCCTTGCCTCACCCTAGCCTCTTGTGGTGGCAGCACTCCTTGGCATTCCTTGGCTTGTAGCTGCATCACTCCGATCTCTGCCGCTGTTTTCCAAGGTGTCCTCCCCGTGTGTCTCTTCTCTGTCTTATAAAAACATCAGTCCTATTGGATTAAGGGCCCACCCCACTCCATTATTACTTCATCTTAACCAATTACATTTGCAAGGACCCTATTTCCAAATGAGGTCACATTCTAAGGTACTGGAGGACTTCAGCGTCTCTTTCGGGAGGATGCAATTCAACCCATAACACCATCCAAACAAATGACATTATGAGAAGGTTTCCATTTTTGTCCTCTGTTGTGGTTAGATTCCTGATTTTACATAATTTAGAGCTAAAAATTTACTTCCTGTCTGAAAAGTGATTTTTGACAAGGATTGAGATCACAACTCGAGTTCTGTGGCCATTGCTTGCCCTTTCAGAATCACTTGTCCCATCCTGTGTGCCATGTTCCAAAGAAGCCAGGTGAGCAGATGCTGGCAACACAGGGATGACAGCATAGACTACAGCTTTAAGTGAAAGGGACTCATGACTCAACCCTGTAGCTTGCCCTTGCTATGGTTGCCCCACCCCTCCCAACTCCTTATTCCTCCTGCTTTGCTGAAACCACAGCTGCCTTGAATCGAGCCATTTTGATTCTGCCGCAAATGAGCTGTAAACCAAATCAAGCCACATCAAACAAATCCAACCACCATCAAAAGCAAGTTAGTCAATTTTTGTTTTCTTTGCAATGGGGAGGGGTCATAAGAGCCTTGTATATCCCAGGGCAAATATTAATCTGTCTGAAGAGTCAGCTTGCCAACGGGTAATCGGCAAACAGGTTGGTGCTCATGAGAGCTGCACAGACTGGTAGCTGAGGATATTCGGTGCCAGGAGCAAACCCTAGCAGGCACCCTTGGTAAATCTGGCAGGCTCTGTGACTTCACCCTCTGCATTCGGAAGCAAGCATTCAAACTTTGACAGGCTTGCGACATGCCCAGGGTAAGTCACCTGGCTTCTTGGATTCTGGACAGATCTCCTTGTGCCACAAGCTCACTTCTCTTTCTCTGCTTCAGGACTAGGTCCTTCAAGGGGATAGCAGAGAAAGCATGTTTGCAGAATCCATGCCTTGTGCCCACTCCCACTGCTTGGCACTTTTAGGGAAAGTGGGAAGGAGTAAAGTTACTCTGTCACTGGCAGAGGAGGGACAGTAAAGGGAAGAAGAAAATGGGAGAAATGAGAAATAGGTACCCAATGAGTAAAAAAAAAAAAATTGATTACAGTGCTTAAAACCTATCACTACAGTGGTGATGTTTCTGAATGATAGAGAGGGTGGATTTGGCAAAGCTTCTGGAATCTTTTCAGACTTGAGGTCCACCTCCTATCTTGAGACCAGTTAAGTTTCGACCCCATGTTTGCTGTGCTTGATCCCTTGACCTTTGTGTAAATCCTCCCAACTTTGCTAGGCCAGAGGAATGTGGAGTAAAGGTTCTGAGTTGTACAGTTCCACAGTGGCTCATCTCCTGGCCAATACCTTAAGGATGCAGGAAATCTGAGCAGAGAACAAGACTCCCTCAATATTTAGAAACTGGATTGAGATTTCAATCCAAAGGATACAATTTGCCCATCACCTTAGTTGCTCGTACAGTAAATTGAGCACGTCAATAACACTAAGAGAACTTTTTCTCTTGATGCCTAAATGCCAATCACAATTTTTCTTAGTTCTCTCAATTGGCATCCTGGTTCCTGTCTCACTCCTACTGTAGTGCACACTTACAGAAATGAAAGCTGCCTACATAACCACCACCAGCATCCAGAAAGGAGAGAATTTGACACCATCTCTTTTTATCTCCACTAGTTTCTGCTTTTTAGTCATTAACAAATGGCTCTGGTTCCCTTTGCAGTGAAGACCCACAGAGGCAGAAGTCCCTGCTCTGAGTCAGTTCAGCTCTGATTTTGAACACTGACTGGGTGCTCAGCAGTAAGGGTTGAAAGGAAAAAGAGGGAATACGGGGAAGGAGGCAGAGATGGAGACAGATTTACAGGTCTTGCCTGAGAGTTGTGCTTGATAAGCAGAGAGCCAATTATCTCTGCAACTCCACCTTCCCAGCAGTCAAATACTTGATGGGCAGGTTAAAAAGTGAGGAGGTGAGGACAAGATTAATTATCAAGTCTCAGAGGAGGTGAATGAAATGCCTTCTTGTTCATTGCTATTTATTCAAAAAGAGCTGCTGAACATGAAAGAATATTATCATTTTTGCAAATAATTAGAGGAAATAATAGGCTTGTATTTTTTAAGCAGATTTATTGTGATATACTTTATGTTCCACAAAGTTCACTTGTTTAAAGTACAGCCAGCCCTTTGTATTCGCAAGTTTTACATCCATGAATTCAACCAATCAAGGATAAAACATATTCTGAAAACAAATGATAATACAATAAAAATAATACAAAATGTAAAACAATATAGTGTAACAAATATTCACTTGCTATTTACAGAGTATTCGCATTGTATTCAGTATTATAAGTAACCTAGAGATGATTTAAAGTATATGGGAGGATGTGAATAGGTTGTATGTAAATACTACAACGTCTTGTATCAAAGACTTGCGCATCTGTGGATCTGGTATTCTAGTATTCATTAGATCCACAGATGCGCAAGTCCTTGATAGAAGATGCTATAGTATTTGCATATAACCAATTTGTATGTGGAACCAATCCCCCATGAATACTGAGGGACAACTGTATACGATTCAATGGATTTTAGTATACAGATGCTTCTCAACTTACAGTGGGGTTAGATCCCAACAAACTCATCGCAAGTTGAAAGTTAAAAATATTGTTTAAGTCAAAAGGATGTTTTCAACTTATGATATTTTCAGCGTATAGTTTATCTGGACCTAACCTCATCAAGAAGCAGGTTGAATGCCTATCTCTTTTGCACCCTCATAAAGTCAAGGAATCATGGAACTATAGTAAGTTGGAGACCATCTGTATTTACAGTTGTGCAACCATCACTATAATCTAATTTTAGAACATTTCGTCACCCCAAGAAGTACATGACAGCAATCACTCTCCACTCCTTTTTCTTCCTGATCCCTAGCCCCTGGCAACCACTCATCCACCTTCTGTTTCCATAGATTAGCTTTCTAGACATTTCACGTAAATGGAATCATGCTATCTGGGGTCTTTCGTGCCTGGCTTCTTTCACTTACGATATTGTTTTCTGAGGTTTATTCGTGTTGTAGCATGTATCAGTGCTTCCTTTTTTTCTATGGCTGAATAAAATTCCAGTGTAGGGTTATACCACATTTGTATATCCATTCATCAGTTGATGGACAACACACTAGTATTTTAACTAAAGAGCAAAGTGCCATGATCTCTTTAATCTGAATTGTACACCTTTTTAGCTGTACATGAGTTACTACGACAGTTTCTGATCTTAATATCTTAGATTTAAACGTATTTAGTATTGATAATAAAAATGACTTCTGTTTAAGTTTGTGGAGAGTTGGGGTTTGCAGGATGATGTAATGGTGATAGCACAATAATGTCATGATATTTACATCTGTGTTTTTCAACTATCTTAATAGAGTGGGTCTGTATTTAAGACTCCATTCCTCCCTTCTAATAAAATAACATTTGAATGACTGGAGTTTTCTTAATGGCATGCACATGGAACACTGTACCTGCAGTTGTGTGTTCAGCTGACAAGTTCACAGCTGAGCGTGAAGCCAAGCTACTGCAGGTCTTCCAGGGGTCTACTTGCCGCGTGGTCCTGTCTGTTGGCATCAGATTTGCCCTTCACAGCTTGTGGCTTAAGTATGAATGAGAAAGCATGGAAAAGAGGAGGGATTGGGAGCAAGGAGTTCTGCAGGTCTTAGAATCCTCCCTGGGATACATATTCAGGCAGTTCTTACTCCAGGTGGCAAAACCCTGCACAGCCATTCTTCTTACATGAGGAGTAGAGGCCGAATGAAGGCTCTATGATCCTGGCATGGCCATCTCCTATCTTTGGGACATTGAGCCAGTATTTAGCCCATCTCTTTCTCATCAGCAAGTGAAGATAATAATGGTTCTTATTTCCTAGAGATGTTTTGAGTATTCCCATAATTCCTAGCACGTACCAGATGTGCAATCAATGTTAGCTGTTAATAATCATTAGCATATATTAATTACTTGCTATTTCCTAGATACTGTGTACATTCACAATCATCCAAAAAGGTAGCAAAAGGTAGCAATAGATATTTCCACTTTACAGGCGAAGAAATAAGACTCAAGGAACTTACATGCCTTGCTCAAGGTCACAAGACTAGATAGTGGCACAAGTCATATTTAGATCACTTTTGGTCTGATTCAGAATCCTATACACATCCAGTGAACCATGCTGCCTATATGTAATGAATCGGGTGGGCCAATATTCACACACAGTAACACAAAGGAAAAAAATCCTCCAATTTTTTATAATTAAAATGAATGATTGATGCAATTGGACTACTTTGGAAAATAATGTCACCAAAACCGATGAGGGGGAAATAAAAGTGAGAACCTGGGATGAAGCAATTGGGACAAATTTGGGCCTTAAAGAATCTCAAAGCACATTATTTGCTCAATGCTATAATCTTCCCAGCTCTGGGGAGCCAGATCCCCTGGCTTATGGAGACCAAAAGAAACCACACATGGCACTCTCGGGCTAAAAAACAGTACATGGACTCATTTCCATCAGCTAGAGAATGAGTCTATTTGCCCATGCTAATATTTCAGTTCTCAACTTAATAGCTTAAGATGTTCCCATTATCAACATCACTTACCTACCCACAGCACTTTTAAATTAGCCTTGGGAAAAATGAGTAAACAGAAGCACAGTTTATCATTCTGCCAAGTGCAGCTACCCCTGAAGAAGGCAGTTTTGGATAGCAAAACAGACAACTAGATTGAAAAACAGAAGTGTCAGCCTTGACACATGCTACTAATTTGCTGCTTCGTAAGGGTCATTTGCTGTGTTGCCCAAGAGTGAGGGAGAAAACAGTTCAAAGGTCAAGGACAAATGGCATTTAGATTTTGCCCAACCAGGCTGACATAATTGGAAAACTAAAACCCATCGCCTGCTAACATTCCCCTCTCAACAGTCTTCCTGATTATGCAGTGTAAAATAGGAACAATTTTGGCTACTGATCTTAAATAATCCTAAGCCCTGGATACTAAGACCAGGAAATATGTATTCTCTTATACTTTTAGATGTTCTCAATTGAAATTAACATGAACATAGCAATTTTCCACTTTAATTAAAAGAGTGTGTTCTTTTTCCACTCATGGTATTAGTGGCTTCAAATGCTTAAAGAACCTTTACAGAAAACCCCTTACGGGGATTAAGAGATCAGGACAAAGATAACATTTTAAGAATGTTCTTAATATTGCAATGAATTGGGAATTATTTTTTAAACCATTTCCTTTAGAAGTCTAAACAGTGTCTTTTCATCACTCGGAGGTATTTTTTAATCACTAGTTCCCAGTCCACTTTAAATTATTAGTGTAGCCCTAGCTTGTAAATGCCCCTCACCATCAGGGAAAGATGGATTTACACTCATGACCTCTGAACTAAACTAAGCAGAAAGTCATTTCGTTCAGGTCCACTGCTGGTGGCCACCTCATCCCCATGTCCAACCCATCATTGTCCCAGTCAAGATGATCATTGGCCAATTTCTACAGACTCACATTCAGGCCAAAGTTACTCACCAGACTGGAACAACCACCTGTGTTTCAGTGATGCTGATTTGGTCCTCTCATGCTTGTAAAATCCAGCTCTAAATTTTACTATTGCTTGCTGGTCAATCAAGGAGACTTGGACTTTGCTTCTTTTTAAATTATCAGTAGTGTTATTTATTTACCTCCAAAAGGATTCTAAGTAACCCACTCTAGATATAGATCCGCTAATAACCAGTACTGTGGCCTTGGCAGGTTATAACAATAATAAAACTTCTAACTTTTCAGAGTGTTTCACTGTTACAAAGCACTTCCATACACCTTCTCTTGTTAAAGTTATTACCCTCAGAGAACACCAATTGACTGATACACTTCTGATAAAGATAGCAGATGAAAAACATTTTGGAAAAAAAGGGGTCTGGACAAATTCAAAGGTAACCCTGTTAATCTGTTGACTGGTGGGCCTAGAATTTCAGGGTGTTGATCCAACTCTGACTTCAATTCTGGCTCCCAGAGAAGTCCCCCATCATGGTTATTTGTCAAGAACGAGAGGTCAGAAATGCCAAAAATAGGAGTTAGGGTGAGTATTCTGTCAAAAATTCGTGCAAGGAACTTCTTGTATAAAATAAATAAATTAAAGAATTTGGCCTGGATGTCAGTGCCTGCAAAAGGGACTTCAATATTCCCCAGTAGATTACTGTAAGGATATCTAAACTCTGGACTAGGGGTTATAGACTACAGATAAAACTGTAAGCCTCCTGCCTCTTACAGTCATAGCATTTCGGAGTTGAAAGTCCCTTTCCTGGTCTTGTAGCCCTGATCCAAGTTGCTAACCCCTCTAGGATTTTACGTTGTCTCAGCATAAGCATGCACCATGAGGAGGAGCTCACCTCCTACCAGAGTGGCCCATTTCATCCTTGGCCGTAGCAGTCTATTGACTGGTGGGCCTTAAAATTAAAAAGCTACTTTGCCTTGTAATATGACCCATTTGTTTTAGCTCTGCCCAGCCATGAGCAATCGGAATGTCCGGTAAAGAACTCCTCTACCATTTTACTGAACCCAAATTTGCCTTAATGTAATTTCCACCAGTTGGAAGGTCTCTCTTCTTGTGCCTTTGGATACATTTTTTTGATGATTATAGCAGCCCTGAATGATTTCAGAGACAGGGCACAAAGCTCCATTGTCCTTCCCAGTCTTAACTTCTCCTTGTCTTCTATATCATCTATATCTTTCCCTTTTCCTCTGACATCTTCCCCCAGCTCTGTTATAATTCTTTTTAGAAATTAAACACAAATTCCTACATGGAAGGCAGAGGAATTCAGTGAAAAGAGCAGAGGAACTTGGTCCAATCCCTGACAAGTTTCCACGTTTAAAGCCTCATAAATACTATGATTTCCCTGATGGGGGTGGGAGGGTAGAATGACAGACTATAAGTGAGTATTTATTATAAGCGTCAATGTACTATAAAGCTACTGAATACTTTAACAGTAAATTCTAAAAGACCTCAAGCAGCTTAGCTCCTTGTTTTACATCAGAACACATTAAAGAGAGAAGCAGCCTGACTTTTCCAAGGACCACGGGACCAGTTAGAGTTAGAAACAGAACTTAGATTTTCTGACTCAAAATCCCTTGCTCCCTCCACTGTCTCTCTGTTAAACAATGAAATCAATAACATCATCCAGGCAAAGGCCCTAGGATAGCACCCAACATGTATTAGGTGCCCAATTATTACAGGCTGAATAAATATGAGAGTGAACAAATCAATACATGAATAACTAGGACTCATTTTCAATGATGACATTTTACAAGTTCCCTCCAAATGTCACTTATGTTTTTAGTCATTCTTTAATTAGCTCCCTATTAAGAAGCTTGGTTCTCAAAGTGTACTTATGAAGATTAAATGAAATAAAGCATTAAAGTGCTTAGAAACAATGTCTGGCAGCCAATAAATGTTAACTAACTGCTGTCTTTCTGTTTTTTAGCCATTTTTAAAAGTAAGATTATGCTGATGCTGTCAGGAGTCTCTAATCTGAAAATCATTTTACAATCCACTAACGAAAGGAATTCTGGAATTGCAAAAGGATTACTACTATTTGTCAATTCCTATCCTTCACCTGTAACTAGGCCACCCACACCTACCCCTTGTAGTTGGCACCCATCAAGACACAAACAAAATATTGGATTCTTTCGCTTCCTCATCTGGGCTTGTGTTTACTCCACCCCTGACCTTTGGGCACTGTCTCCCATTCCCAGTCAACACTTGCCAATTGGACCTGAGAGTTGACTTGACTTTACCCTATTTATCTTGCTCCCTCTGTCTCCATCTCAATCTCAATCAAGATTTTGTAATTCCCCTTTGGTTCCTCCACTCTCAGCCACCCTGGTACCTCTACTCCTAAACAAGGCCCATGCCTTTGACTCAAGTGGATGTGCTTGCTTCTGCTCAAGCTCAGCCTGCCCCCAAAAGAGTGATTCCCAAGTGTTTTATTGGATAAACTTCCTTTTCATTCAAGAGCTCCACATGCATGTCTATAAATTGCCATATGTAATCTCTATCAATTGCCAGAAATCTTGCAGATTTCTTTCTGAATCTGAGTTTATCTGACAATTTGTCAGGACTAAAGACTAACATTGGCCTAATGTCAGTTTATCTGACAATTTGTCAGGACAAAAGACTAATCTTGGGCTAATGTCAGTAAACAAGAAAGAGCTCAGAAACAGAAAACCAAACACCGCATGTTCTCACTTATAAGTGGGAGCTGAACGATGAGAACATATGGACACATAGGGCAGCAGGTTGGGGGAACAACACACACTGGGGCCTATCAGGGCGTGGGGAGGGAGAGCATCGGGAAGAATAGCTAATGGATGTTGGGCTTAATACCTGGGTGATGGGTTGATCTGTGCAGCAAACCACCACGGCACATGTTTACCTATGTAACAAACCTGCACACCCTGAGCATGTACCCCAGGACTTAAAAGTTGAAGAAAAAAAAAAACAAGAACGAACTTCAGTAAATTCATCAATTAGGATTATACCTGTGGTTCTGGTGTGGACAAGAAGTATTTATTATCTTTTTAATCTCCATGTCTTGCTAAATCCATCAATTAGGATTATATCTGTGATTCTAGTGTGGACGAGAAATATTTATTGTCTTTTTAATCTCCTCATGTCTTGTGATGAATTACCATGTATTATTTTCTCATTTGTTAATTGTGTATCAACTCCCACTTTTTTTTTTTTTTTTTTTTTTTTTTTTTTTTTTTTGAGACGGTGGCCCGATCTCAGCTCACTGCAAGCTCCGCCTCCTGGGTTCACGCCATTCTCCTGCCTCAGCCTCCCGAGTAGCTGGGACTACAGGCGCCCGCCACCACACCCGGCTAATTTTTTCTATTTTTAGTAGAAACGGGGTTTCACCGTGTTAGCTAGGATGGTCTCGATCTCCTGACCTCGTGATCCGCCCGCCTCAGCCTCCCAAAGTGCTGGGATTACAGGCGTGAGCCACCGCGCCTGGCCTCAACTCCCACTTTATTCCACCCAGAATGTAAGTTTCTTCAGAGCATGGACTTGACCTGTTTATATCCACAGCTCTATCATCAGCACCTAAAATACTATTTGGCAAATAGTAGGCAACCAATTGGTATTTGTTGAATACTGAGTGAATGAAAGAATAAGTGAATGACTCAGAAGCAGAATGGAATTGTGGTTGGAGCACAGCCTTTGGCATCAAAGAGTTCTCGATTAGTTTTGGATATGCAACTTCTTAGCTATGAGTCTTCTCTGAATTTCAGTTTCTTCATCAATAAAGTAGGGGTAATAATAGTGCCTACCTCATAGATTTTGGGGAGCATTAAATAAGATAATGCCTGTAAGGTTCTTAGCATGATAGCTGGCATATTTTAAGAACTTAGTAAATGTTGTCTATTATTTTCGGTGAAAGTCCTCAAATGTTGAAGCTTATCAGAGGTAATTGAATTATTTAATATGGCTGGTAGTGATGATTGTACTAAAGACAAATTAGTACAATTAGTCTGTCAGCAAGATTTGATTTAAAGAGTCAGGCTGACAAAAAAAATGTATTGGTCACACCCACCATATTTAAAGCACTATACTAGGCTTTCAGGAGGGGGTGGGATGCAAGGATGGATATGACACAGCCCCTTCCCTCTAGGAACATAGAACTGAGAAGACTTACTATGTGTGCACTGTACCATGCTGAAGATACAGAAATGTGAGGCAGTGTTACCTCCCACATCATCCAACTTACTCTCCATGCTCTGCAGAAAATTCTTCTAAAACACTCAGCCTTTGCTTTGAACCCCTATAATGACAAGAAACTCACTGACTTATGAAACAGATGATTCTCTTTGGGAACAGTAGTCACCACTAGAATGATCTTAAAATTAGCACAAATCTACCACCCCATGGTTTTTACACATTGATCAAACTTCTGCCTTCTGGGCACCTCTAGAATAAATTCATTTTGCACTCTTCTATCAGAGGTCAGCAAAGTAATGCCTGCAGGCCAGATCCAGCCCATTTATTTATATAAATAAAGTTTTATTGGAACACAGCCAAGCTTATTCATGTACATGTTGTCTACGGCTGCTTTTGTACTACAGTAACAGAGTACTTGGAACATTTCAGCCTACAAAGCTGAAAATATTTACTATTTGGCTCTTGAAGAAAAACTCTCTCAACTTCTGCTTTATGTGACAGAATTTGAAGATAAACAACATGCTTTTTCCTAAAGTGAGGAGCAGGGAAATGAGCACAGTACTCCAAGTGGGAGCTAATGTAGAATTCACAGAACTAAGTAGTACTATCACCTCCCCTGTTCTGGATGCCATACTTCAAATAATGTGACCAGAGATCAGGTTGGTCTTTGACTGACACACAATACTCAAGTATATAAAAGATGAAATCTGTGAGTTATTTCTCCCAGGAGCTTCTATTAAATTATGTCTCCCCACCCCATAATGGTATATCCTCATGTTGGGACCCCACCCCATAATGGTATATCCTCATGTTAGGAAGTATATACAAAATTTTACACCTTTCTTGCTTGTCCAGAGCAATCAGGCACAATTTAGCACATATTCAAGGGCCATCTTAGGGTCAGACAGAAAAAGGATGGCATGCGCAGCTAGGATTTTGAAGAGAATGTAAAGAGACTCTTTACATGCCCAGGGGTAGGGTTAGAAGAACAAGGGAATTTGTCACCCCCCTATCTGCATAAAGAAGAGTGGAGAGGGAAGAATTTTGCTAGGGCCCAGTGACAGCTGGAGTCATGACTGCTTAACTAGTCTTGTGGTAAAAGACACACAACCACGGCTAGCACCACTCTCTAAGGCAGGCAGGGAGGGAGGGAAATCAATACCCTGATATGCCCATCTCCATGCTCTACCCACTGTGGGTAGAACCCTACTTGAAGCTGGAGGGCACAGGAGTCAGACTCACAGGGCACAGAGCAGGTAAAGAATAGACGTGGGAGCCAGGGCAGAGGATGACAAGGGCTAAGTGGTAAGCCAAGCATTTCATAAATGCTGAATGAATAGTAGATGAATGGACCAAGTGGGCCCAGGGCCTGTCACTCAATAAGTGTTTGTTGAACTGCAGAAGCCATCCCTTTATGCCCGCCTGCCCCGAAGCCCTCACTGCTGCTATCTGCTGTTCCAGATGTCCCACCCCCAGCACAGCCCTTGTCCTGGTTCTCCACTCCCTCGCTGAACCCTCAGTGTTTCTGCCAAGAGTGTAAAAACAGTCTGGATCTTATTTGGGAGATGACAGAACGGAGCAGGATTTGCTCTGAGCAGAACAGGACAACTCTAATCAAAGAGAGAACTTTAAGTTCTAAAATAATTCTTAGAATCTAAAATTTTTTTAAACAGAAAATTTAGTGTCACTGCACCCTATGGAGAAAAATGAGTGGCTCCTAAGAAACGTGCCCCAGACATCTGTGTCACAGGCTCTGGATCCAACAGACCCCTTATTATCAAATGCCTTGGGGCTGGCTGTCTTATGCTCAGATGGCCCTTGTCACATGGTAGCCTTTGATTGTAAAGACTTCCAGGCTCTTGATTGATCATGCCAATGCAGCAATGTTGAGAAAGTGGTGTGTGTGTGTGTGTGTGAGAGAGAGAGAGAGAGAGGTTGTCAATGGCATGAGGGTGCTAATGGCCAACCACAGCTTCCTGCCAGTTACCTCCTCCTCTGTCCATTGAGTCAGCATGGAGAATATTCAGCACTGGCTTCCTCAAGGAATAATCCTGAAGATTCTGGATTTTGAAGACTTAGAAAAAGCATTATTTTGTCTGCTACTCTGGTTAGATTATTTGCCTTTGCTTGGAATGGGCAAGACAAAACTGGGCATTAAATTATGAATTGCTGTTCATATATATCGAAGCCCATTTTAAAAAGTAGCTGTAGGCTGGGGATGGTGGCTCACACCTATAATCCCAGCACTTTGGGAGTACGAGGCAGGCAGATCATTGAGGCCAGGAGTTTGAGACCAGCCTGGCCAACATGGCAAAACCCTATCTCTACTAAAAATACAAAAACTTCGCCAGGTGTAATGACATGTGCCTGTAGTCCCAGCTACTTGGGGCAGGGGGCGGGTGAAATGGGAGAATCACCTGAGCCTGGGGAGGTTGAAGTTGCAGTGAGCTGTGATTGCGCCATTGCACTCCAGCCTGGGAGACACAGTAAGACCCTGTCAAAAAAAAAAAAAAAGATCCGTACCTCTAACAGTTGACCCTTCACGCCTCTGAGACTCAGGCCAGTCAGTCCCCAGAGTCTGAAAGTTCTTATACAAAACCCAGAATTCCAGTTCATCTATAACTATGTCAGAATTTGTTAAGAAATTTCATTAAAGTCTCCAGGACCAAATTTTATGAAATCTAATCCCAACTAGGATAACTGGCAAAATTTGAGTAAGCTCTATAGATTAGGTAATAATACTGTGTCGATGTTAATTTTCCGACGTTAATTATTGTACTACATTTATGTAGGAGAATTGTCCTTGTTCTTAGGAAAACACACTGAAATATTTAGGGGTAAACATGCATCATGACTGTGACTAGTTCACAAATAATTAGGAAGTAACTTTTATATACAGAGAAGAAAGATTATAAATCAGATGTGGTAAAATAGTAACAATTGAGGTATGTGGGTCAAGGGTATATGAGATTTTTTTTTTTTTACTATTTTATAACTTTTCTGTAAGATTAAAATTACTTCAAAATAAAGCTGCCAAAAAACTAATTCCAGAACACTAGAGCTGTCTCATGCCTATCACTGAGGGGCCAATGTTCAGCCATGCTACATACTGCAGAGTGAGCCAGAAATGGAATCTCCCGTTTTGTCATCTTGGAGCTAAAATGAATCATTTCCTCTTTCAGCTAAAGAACTCTCCTATTCATGGAGGCGAACACTGAGGATGCTTTCCACATGAACCCTGAAGGTAAGGGGGACTTGTTCTCATGCCCCTCGGTCACACCACCCATCTGCCCCACTGTCCGTTTCATCCAGGGCAGGGGCTCAACTATCTTGGTTTACAGAATATCATCTCAAACCAGTCAATCTCTACACTGGCACATTCTGCTGTCTTCAAAGGCTGTTTCAATCTCCCCAGCCTGTCCAGCTCAGAAAACCTGATGTTCATCCTTTTCTGTTTTTCTCAAAGAAAATACCAAAGCTTTTAATAGCTGATATCTCCTAGTGGTGCAATCATGAGAGATTTTTATTTTCTCCTTGTAGTTTTCTGTAATTGAGAGATTATCGACAATGACTATGTTACTTTTATAATCAGAGAGAGAAATATTGTGCTTGCTTTTATTTTCTTAAGCAACTCTACATAAATTCTTGCCACAGCTTTCTGGGCCCCGTAATGTTACTGCTGTGTCTCCTTCCTCCCAGCCCTCATGGCAGGACTCACGTGTGACAGGCTCTGGGTCTTCTCTCATCTGCCAGTGGCAAGGAAACCCTAGGCTGCCAGGACTGCTTAGCAAATAGATCATGAAGTATTACGACTCCATTTTACAGATGGAGAAACCAAGCCCCCTGACTTCCCTCTGTCTACACTACAGTCAAATGGGATCTGGACCCACTGAGATGAGCTCGACATGTACGACTTTGAGGCTGTACTCTCTCATTCAGAGGAAGTTAAGGAGCCAGGAAGATAGGAAAATGAGGAAGTTATTGGTTGAAGAAAATCCTAGACAAAATTTTCCTGGGACTTCTTGGGGCCATCTAAGGGAACTTACTAGTCTTCCCACATTGAAACATGATAGCCCCTTGAGAGCCATCATGCCGCTTTGGTGTCAAGATCTGAGCCTGAACTTGCCCTCTGGTCCAGGGTTTCTCAAACAACACTGTAGCCATTCTGGGTCAGATCGTTTTGGGTAGTGGGGCTCCTCTGTGCATCATTTGATGCTCGGCAGCATTCCTGGTGTCTCCCACTAAATACCAGAAGGACACCACCCCACCCCAGCTCTAACAACCAATGACATCTCCAGACAGTTCCAAGGAGGACAAAACTCCCCCCAACAGAAGTAACAATAAAATAATGTTTCCAGGCTTTGCCAAATGTCTTCCAGGTGGGGACAAAATTATCCTACCAAAAACCACTGCTTTAAGTTGCCTCAGCCCAGCAGAAGCTTTTGTTTCTCATGGAAATCGACTGAAATTTATAGTGTTCACAATAACATTAGCAATACTTGCAGAAGAAGTGCCATCAGTCATCAAAACGCTCTGGGTACAAGAGTGCCCCACAGCATAATAGCCCTGCCCAGGAGCATCTGGTAACATTGGAAGTGGTGAATCGACCCATTCAGACTTCTCTGAGTTGCTTTCTCCAGTCTTGGCTTCTACCCCTTGATGCCAAATGCCTCACGCTATTTACTGGAAGGAAAGGCAAATGAAGGAGAACAGGGCAATGCTGAATACTGAGTGGACCTTTCCTTTAAGAGTTTGAAGAGGTCAGAAAGCACCCAGTAGTCAGAGCTGTGTTGCAAAGCTCCCAGAAAATTTGGCCGCTACTTTGTATTTGTGTGTGTATTCATTATTCATAGACATGTATTCATAGACAACATTATTGCTTAAAAGATTTGAGACATATTCTCCACTTCATTTTATATAATTTTAACTTTTTACAGCAAACGGGTCACCATTCTAAAGAGTGGCTTAACCAGAAATCCTTTTTTAAAAAAAATTAACCAAATAGTATAGAGTAGATAAGGTGGCAGTAGCAGATTTATCTGTGGTACCAATTGGCAAACCAAGGCCCTAAAAGGAAATTCCAAAGCCCTAGGGTTTGTACACACACTTCCTATTCATCTTTAAGTGCACCTCATAGACCTTTTATTCCTCTGATTGATCTTCCCTGACCCCTGCACCCAGCCTCCATCATCCTCCACCCTTTCCCAACCTGGTGTTTGGATTACAAAGATACTTCTGATTCCAGTGGCTATCTGTGAAATCACAGGCAGGAACTTGAAAGCAGTTACATGGTCATCCAAGAGAAACAGAAACACAGCTCAGTTTCAGGGTGAAAAGAATATCCAGAAAGCAATATTCATAGAAGAATTCAGAGGGGGGGAACCTCCTTAAAAGAGGGGATTAAAAGTTAAGAGTAAAATTGCAATTCCTGTCCAAGACTAGACCCAAAGTGCCGCAGTCCATTTTGCAGCCTTTTATATGATGTCTGGTCCCTCTAACTTAATTGTTAACTTTCCAGTCCTGTCCCAGTGGTAATCATCACTCCCTAACAATCACTCCCTCATGCCCCATACCCACCCAGGGTGGAACAAACTGTCTCTTTGCCTGGCATACCAGATTCTTTTGCAAGAGCCCTGGCATCCTTCAGGCTCTGCCCATTCCAACCCTCCCACCTCCAGCCCTTTCCCAGGCTCCCATCTGCACTCTTCTGCCCTTAACTCTCTCCAGACTGCAAGAAGCCAAGAGGAGATTAGAAGCAGCCCAGGGTCCTCGGGAGGATGTGTCCACCCATAGGGTGTGCTTTGAAGTTCATTTAAAGCTCTATACTTATAATATTTTCCTCCACCACTTACCTGTTATAGTTTCTCAAATTCCTATCATTTGAGCCTCTGCTTTGACTAAATTGTGGCATTACTCAAAACCTACACATGTACCTAAGTGAGAAAGGCCTTAATTTATAGATAGCAATTTGTTTATGAGATCGTCTTGCTGGTGCTTCTCTAAGAAGAGAGCCTTGGGATTGGGACACAGGACAAATTAATTTTGATTGCAATGGAGAGACTGAAACGATTGGGATATTGAGCTCTAGACCTGTACTGTCTGATACACAAGCCACTAGCTACTTGTAGCAATTTAAATATAAATAAATTGAAATTAAATAATATTAAAAATTTCATGCCTCAGTCACATTGAGTACATTTCAAATGTTTGCCAGCCTCATGTGGCTTGTGGCTACCACCATTGGACAAAGGAAATCCATTGGACATTTCTACCGTGATTGAAAGTTCTACTGAATAGCATGTCTCGAGATGGAGGCTGGTACTTCCAGCAGAGAGTTCTGGAAAAGAGGTGCAGCCCAACATCACCAGCTCTGTGGGCAGGGATAGAGAAGAGTAGAAGGAACCGAATTCCAAAAGGGAAGGGAGCCAAAGCTCAGGCCCAGCCCTGAGCAAACATGCATCTGCCGCACCCAAACTCTTTATGTTAACAAATGGAAAGAGAGGAGCCACTGGGGTCGGCTTTGTAGCCCATTTCCTCCATTGGATGGCCTCTGAGTTCTGTGGGCTTCTGATGAAGCAAAAGACCCCATCCTGAATCCTGAGGCAAGAGGGACTCAGAGTTTCACTCACATACGGGAGCCACTGGGCTCTCAGACAAAGGGAAATCTCCACCCTAGTGACACAAGGAGCCAGGCAGTCTCCTGGAGCCCACTTAGAGCAATGAGTTTCCAAGTCAAAAGACATTTCAAGGAAGAGGAGCATCTTGTCCATCTGAAATTAGGCCTCCACTCAGAAAAATCTGAGGAGCCTGGAGGGTTCCAAGGAGCAATTGTAACCCCAACTGATGATGGTGGAGCATTTATCAAGCCTTGCCAATGACAGTGGTTCACGCTTCAATAGCACTTTGCAGCCATGTGGCATGCTTGCACAAAAATATCATTTATTTCATCCTCACAACAGTTGACTGAGGAAAGCAGGGCACATGTGACCCTCTCGACACTTTACATTAAAAGATACTCATGCTCAGAAAGAGGAAAAGACATGCCAAATTCAATGTGGCTGATGAATGACAGGACCAGCTCTAGAAAACAACCACCTATTCTGTCTCTCTCAAGCGATGGGGTTACTTGGTACCTGTCCAAGTCCCTAAATGTGTCAGCTCCAAAGTGTGTGCCTACCCATGGATCATGCTGCAAAGTCAGTTCACATCCAACTCCAAGCTGAGAACCGAGCCCTTGAAGACTTCTGCTAGGCCTCAATGTCAAGAACATTCCTAAACCAATCACAGGCAAAAGCCAAGTGAGATCACCATGGTTAGCTTAGACTGATACCTCCTCATCCCCTGGGGCTAGATGTCTGATACCTAACAAAACTGGATACCTAACAAAAATGAAGGCAGAAGTGGGTGTTGGAGAAGCAACCAGCAGTGTCTGCCAGACCCAGCTATACTCAGGGCTATGATAAAGAAAAGGGGCTTTCTACTCCTCCTTCTCCCGAAGCAGCCTCCCCAGGCAACCCCTCCTGGCCTCCTAGGCCAGGTCAAATCTGCCCGCTATGTGTTCTCATGGTACCTGCAGGGCTCCTCCTTAGCACTTGCATCATTTACATTGAACTGTTTTATTAGCTCCTCTCTTCAGGAGACTGGAAGTACTAGGAGGTTTGTTTCAGCAAAACATTGTATTCTTAGGACCCTACCCCTGCATCATAGATGCTCAGTTGATATTTGTTGAAGGATTAACAGATGAGTGGGTGGGTAGATTGATGAATGGATGGATGGATGGATGGATGGATGGATGGATGGATAGACAAATGGATGGGTGGATAGATAGGTTGGTGGGTGGATGGATGAATGGATGGATGGATGGATGGATGGATGGATGGATGGATGGATAGGTGGGTGGGTGGATGGATGGATGGATGGATGGATGGATGGATGGATGGATAAATGGGTGGGTAGGTTGATAGATGGATGGAAAGATGGGTGGGTGGGTTAATGGATGGATGGATGCATAGATGGGTGGGTGGATGGATGGATGGATGGATGGATAAATGGGTGGGTGGATAAATGGGTGGGTGGTTGATGGATGGATGGAAAGATGGGTGGGTAGGTTAATGGATGGATGGATGGATAGATGGGTGGGTGGATGGAGGGATGGATAGATAGATGGATGGATAAATGGGTGGGTGGATAAATGGGTGGGCGGGTTGATGGATTGATGGAAAGATGGGTGGGTAGGTTGATGGATGGATGGATGGGTGGGTGGGTGGGTGGATGGATGGATGTTCCAGCCACTACATAGGTCAACTCTACATTTTCTCAAAATGCATTGTAAAGAGCTGGATCATGGTTTCCCTCCCTCTTCCCCACAAGTTGCTCTGGGAGTATGAATTGCCCCACTCCCAGACCAGCCTCGCTAAGGGCCCTGACTATTAATACTCTGGTTGGACAGATGACTTTTCTGCAAAGAAAGGGCTCCTGAGGGAAGCTGAATAAAATGGGGAAAAAAAGAATGAATATAAGCCAGTAAGAGAGACAAGCAATTATCTTGCTAGATAAATAGCCCAGATGTTTTGAATGAAGCAAGTCTGAAAGACCATATTGTCCATGAGAGGTGACTAAATCAGGTAGACACAGGCTGTATTTGTACAAGATGGACCAAAGTCATGAGGGAGAGAGGGACTTTGGGACTGGTAGTAATGTCAGGAGGTGGTAGGGATGCTCAAACCCCTGGCAATAGGCAAAGAAGTGGAGTTTTCACCTTGAGCCCAGTGCTTTCGCTCCCCTAGCCCACCTGCCTTTGAACTTCCACATCCTCCTGCTTTCTCCTCTTTCTCTACCCTCTTTCCCTGTTTACCACTCTTTCAACTTCCGGTTCCTCTTGCTTTGCATGACAAGGACTAGCAGAAGCCCAGGGGCCAGAGTAAAATAAGCACCCAGCTTCTCAGAGAGAGCCCTACTGAATTTATTAAACGCCTTTTTAATAAGACGACCCAGCCCTTCTTTGAGGCTCTGAAAAATGAGTTTTTCAATGAAATTACCTTTTACCCACTTATCAGAAGTTTAACAAAAAATAATGGCCAGCCTTAGGTATTTCAAATAACCCTAAGACAGACACAGTGATGGAATTCAGAGAAGTAGGGGAAAACAAGTGAGCAAGCCATGAGTATCAAAAGCGTTTTAAATCATTCAACACAGGCTAAGAAGCAGGGCACAGGCTCAGCCATTCACCCTGATTAACACAGGGAGGTCGGCTGTCAGCAACTGCTGAAAATTTTGCCACAAACATACAAGTAATTTCTATCTTCTAACCTAGAGGGGAGCTTTTCCATGTATTTGCACCACTGAATGCCAGGTTTTCATTTCGGAGTTGTTTTTGTGGTGTTAAAATTTTTTGTTGGGATTTTCCTCCTCGATTACGCTAGTAATAGCTTTTTATTTTATTACAAAAGTAATAACATTTTATTTTAGAATCATCCTCCCAGAAACAGCTACTCCCGATATATATTTCCAGTCTTTCTTCTGTGCACATATAGAGATATGTATATTAGATTGGGATCAAACACATCTACTTTCTGTATTCAATTTCTTTTTTACTTTTTCCATGTTTCTATATCATTGGTTTATCACATTACTTTAAAGATTAAATAATATTTCATTATATGACTGTAACATGATCTAGGTAAACAATCCCTTATGGTTTGATATTTAGATCTCTTCCCCATGATTCTGTTTTTATAAATACCAAAATGAAAGCAGAATATTGGATTCTAGAAGTAGGAGGGTAGGGTTCTCTTTGTACAGAATTGTTTTTGTTTCTGTTCATTTGGGATAAATTTCTAGAAGCCTATTTTGTGATTCAAAGTGTATCTACATTCTTAAGGCTTTTAAAATATATTACCCTAAAAGGATACACCAATTTATATTCAAAAGATAAAACATCTGTCCCACCTCTACCATCTAGCAGCTAGAAGTGTTTACAAACTCAGTGTTACCATCCGGAAATCTCACGGGGTTGGGAAGAGAATTAAATAAAATATTTTATATGAAAATACTTTGAAAACTAAAATTGTATTAAAATATATGTTGCCATTATTATCAATTTTTAAACCATCCAAGATGGAAAAGGCATTACCTCCCTCAATCACATATTCCAATGATTAACAGCTCTTTAGAGCATAAAGTTCTTACCAGTTGCCCTCTAAATACAACTACACCACATATATTTCATTTATTCAGAACCATTTATTGAATACCTTCTATGTTTCGAGTTTTGCATTAAGCATGGGAGATATGAAAGAAACACACACAGAGCAATGAGCTACTAGCCTGGGATGGGGTGGGGGTACAGAGAAAGATAGGTCAAGATTCATTATCAGTGCCACGGTAAGGTCAGGTTCTGGGTGTTTTGTAGACAGGGCATGATCCAGCTTTGGAGAACCCAGGGATGTCCATGCCTGAAAGAGGGTAATCTGAAACTTAGCATGAGAAGCAGCCCAGCTTTCTGTTGGGGGACAATGTGGCAATTCCTATTGTTTCTGAAACAGTATGGAGAAATCACATTTTCCTGGCAGCTATATTCCTGCATAGAAAGACAGCAATTTTTGTGGGAAAAAGACTTTAACAGGCCACATGGTGGGAAGGCTAAGATCCCCCATGGGGTTGACTTTGAGGAACACTAGATGGTTACCATGTCTCTAGAAATGAGCCTGCCATTGGTGAGTGAGATATGCAAGCTGATGCTGATTGCAGGATTGCTTGGGACTATAGAGAGAATTTTATTTTATTTTAGAGGGGATTTTAGAGAGGTGTGAGGAAAGATAAAGGGGCAAGATATGACAACTGATAGGGGAGGAACTTTGAGGGCAAATACAAAGATGCTTAATAAGGAATTTTGCCAAGTGTCTGCTATGAAATGTTCTATAGAGCCCCTCACTCCTGTCTACTCAAAATATCCTTGCTCTTATTTTTTTTATTATACTTTAAGTTTTAGGGTACATGTGCACAACATGCAGGTTTGTTACATATGTATACATGTGCCATGTTGGTGTGCTGCACCCATTAACCCATCATTTACATTAGGTATATCTCCTAATGCTATCACCCCCTCCCCCCATCCAATGACAGGCCCTGGTGTGTGATGTTCCCCACCCTGTGTCCAAGTGTTCTCATTGTTCAAATCCCATCTGTGAGTGAGAACATGTGGTGTTTGGTTTTCTGTCCTTGTGATAGTTTGCTCAGAGTGATGGTTTCCAGCTTCATCCATGTCCCTACAAAGGACATGAGCTCATCCTTTTTTATGGCTGCATAGTATTCCATGGTGTATATGTGCCACATTTTCTTAATCCAGTCTATCACTGATGGACATTTGGGTTGGCTCCAAGCCTTTGCTATTGTGAATAGTGCCGCAATAAACATATGTGTGCATGTGTCTTTATAGCAGCATCATTTATAATCCCTTGGGTATATACCCAGTAATGGGATGGCTGGGTCAAACGGTATTTCCAGTTCTAGATCCTTGAGGAATCGCCACGCTGTCTTCCACAATGGTTGAACTAGTTTACAGTCCCACCAATAGTGTAAAAGTGTTCCTATTTCTCCACATCCTCTCCAGCACCTGTTGTTTCCTGGCTTTTTAATGATTGCCATTCTAACTGGTGTGAGATGATATCTCATTGTGGCTTTGATTTGCATTTCTCTGATGGCCAGTGATGATGAGCATTTTTTCAGGTGTCTGTTGGCTGCATAAATGTCTTCTTTTGAGAAGTGTCTGTTCATATCCTTCACCAACTTTTTGATGGGGTTGTTTGATTTTTTCTTGTAAATTTGTAAGTTCTTTGTAGATTCTGGATATTAGCCCTTTGTCAGATGGGTAGATTATAAAAATTTTCTCCCATTCTGTAGGTTGCCAGTTCACTCTGATGGTGGTTTCTTTTGCTGGGCAGAAGTTCTTTAGTTTAATTAGATACCATTTGTCAATTTTGGCTTTTGTTGCTGTTGCTTTTGGTGTGTTGGTCATGAATTCCTTGCCCATGCCTGTGTCCTGAATGGTATTGCCTAGATTTTCTTCTAGGGTTTTTATGGTTTTAGGTCTAACATTTAAGTCTTTAATCCATCTTGAGTTAATTTTTGTATAAGGTGTAAGGAAGGGATCCAGTTTCAACTTTCTACATATGGCTAGCCAGTTTCCCCAGCACCATTTATCAAATAGAGAATCCTTTCCCCATTTCTTGTTTTTGTCAGGTTTGTCAAAGATCAGATGGTTGTAGATGCATGGTATTATTTCTGAGGGCTCTGTTCTGTTCCATTGGTCTGTATCTCTGTTTTGGTATTAGTACCATGCTGTTTTGGTTACTGTAGCCTTGTAGTATAGTTTGAAGTCAGGCAGCATGATGCCTCCAGCTTTGTTCTTTTGGCTTAGGATTGTCTTGGCAATGTGGGATCTTTTTTTGGGTCCTTATGAACTTTAAAGTAGTTTTTTCCAATTCCGTGAAGAAAGTCATTGGTAGCTTGATGGGGATGGCATTGAATCTAGAAATTACTTTGGGCAGTATGGCCATTTTCATGATGTTGATTATTCCTATCTATGAGCATGGAATGTTCTTCCATTTGTTTATGTCCTCTTTTATTTCATTGAGCAGTGGTTTGTAGTTCTCCTTGAAGATGTCCTTCACATCCCTTGTAAGTTGGATTCCTAGATATTTTATTCTCTTTGAAGCAATTGTGAATGAGAGTTCACTCATGATTTGGCTTTCTGTTTATCTCTTATTGGTGTATAGGAATGCTTATGATTTTTGCACATTGATTTTGTATCCTGAGACTTTGCTGAAGTTGCTTATCAGCTTTTGGGCTGAGACGACGGGGTTTTCTAAATGTACAATCATGTCATCTGCAAAGAGGGACAATTTGACTTCCTCTTTTCCTAATTGAATACCCTTTATTTCTTTCTCCTGCCTGATTGCCCTGGCCAGAACTTCCAATACTGTGTTGAATAGGAGTGGTGAGAGAGGGCATCCCTGTCTTGTGCCAGTTTTCAAAGGGAATGCTTCCAGTTTTTGCCCATTTAGTATGATATTGGCTGTGGGTTTGTCATAAATAGCTCTTCTTTTTTTGAGATATGTTTCATCAATACCTAGTTTATTGAGAGTTTTTGGCATGAAGGGGTGTTGAATTTTGTCGAAGGCCTTTTCTGCATCTATTGAGATAATCATGTGGTTTTTGTTGTTGGTTCTGTTTATATGCTGGATTACGTTTATTGATTTGTGTATGTTGGACCAGTCTTGCATCCCAGGGATGAAGCCAACTTGATTGTGGTGGATAAGCTTTTTGATATGCTGCTGGATTCAGTTTGCCAGTGTTTTATTGAAGATTTTTGCATCGATGTTCATCAATGATATTGGTCTAAAATTCTCTTTTTTTGTTGTGTCTCTGCCAGGATTTGGTATCAGGATGATGCTGGCCTCATGAAATGAGTTAGGGAGGATTCCCTCTTTTTCTATTGATTGGAATAGTTTAGAAGGAATGGTATCAGCTCTTCTTTGCACCTCTGGTAGACTCGGCTGTGAATCCGTCTGCTCCTGGACTTTTTTTGCTTGGTAGGCTATTAATTATTGCCTCGATTTCAGAACCTGTTATTGGTCTATTCAGGGACTCAACTTCTTCCTGGTTGAGTCTTGGGAGGGTGTGTGTTTCCAGGAATTTATCCATTTCTTCTAGATTTTCTAGTTTATTTGCATAGAGGTGTTTATAGTATTCTCCGATGGTAGTTTGTATTTCTGTGGGATTGGTGGTGATATCCCCTTTATCATTTTTTATTGCATCTATTTGATTTTTCCCTCTTTTCTTCTTTATTAGTCTTGCTAGTGGTCTATCAATTTTGTTGATCTTTTCAAAAAACCAGCTCCTGGTTTCATTGATTTTTTGAAGAGTTTTTTGTGTCTCTATCTCCTTCAGTTCTGCTCTGATCTTAGTTATTTCTTGCCTTCTGCTAGCTTTTGAATGTGTTTGCTCTTGCTTCTCTAGTTCTTTTAATTGTGATGTTAGGGTGTTGATTTTAGATCTTTCCTGCTTTCTCTTGTGGGCATTTAGTGCTATAAATTTCCCTCTACACACTGCTTTAAATGTGTCCCAGAGATTCTGGTATGTTGTGTCTTTGTTCTCATTGGTTTCAAAGAACATCTTTCTTTCTGCCTTCATTTACTTATTTACCCAGTAGTCATTCAGGAGCAGGTTGTTCAGTTTCCATGTAGTTGTGTGGTTTTGAGTGAGTTTCTTAATCCTGGGTTCTAATTTGATTGCACTGTGGTCTGAGAGACAGTTTGTTATAATTTCTGTTCTTTTACATTTGCTGAGGAGTGCTTTACTTCCAACTATGTGGTCAATTTTGGAATAAGTGCAGTGTGGTGCTGAGAAGAATGTATATTCTGTTGATTTGGGGTGGAGAGTTCTGTAAATGTCTATTAGGTCCACTTGGTGCAGAGCTGAGTTCAAGTCCTGAATATCCTTGTTAACTTTCTGTGTCATCGATCTGTCTAATGTTGACAATGGGGTGTTAAAGTCTCCCATTAGTATTATGTGGGAGTATAAGTCTCCTTGCAGGTCTCTAAGGACTTGCTTTATGAATCTGGGTGCTCCTGTATTGGGTGCATGTATATTTAGGATAGTAGCTCTTCTTGTTGAATTGATCCCTTTGCCATAATGTAATGGCCTTCTTTGTCTCTTTTGATCTTTGTTGGTTTAAAGTCTGTTTTCTCAGAGAGTAGGATTACAACTCCTGATTTTCTTTGTTTTCCATTTGCTTGGTAGATCTTCCTCCACCCCTTTATTTTGAGCCTATGTGTGTCTCTGCATGAGAAGTGGGTCTTCTGAATATAGCACACTTATGGGTCTTGACTCTTTATCCAATTTGCCAGCCTGTGTCTTTTAATCGGAGCATTTAGCCCATTTACATTTAAGGTTAATATTGTTATGTGTGAATTTGATCCTGTCATTATGATGTTAGCTGGTTATTTTGCTCATTAGTTGATGCAGTTTCTTCCTAGCCTTGACGGTCTTTACAATTTGGTGTGTTTTTTCAGTGGCTGGTACCAGTTGTTCCTTCCCATGTTTAGTGCTTCCTTCAGGAGCTCTTGTAAGGCAGGCCTGGTGGTGACAAAATCTTTCAGCACTTGCTTGTCTGTAAAGTATTTTATTTCTCCTTCACTTATGAAGCTTAGTTTGGCTGGATATGAAATTCTGGGTTTAAAATTCTTTTCTTTAAGAATGTTGAATATTGGCCCCCACTCTCTTCTGGCTTGTAGAGTTTCTGCTGAGAGATCCACTGTTAGTCTGATGGGCTTCCCTTTGTGGGTAACCCAACCTTTCTCTCTGGCTGCCCGTAATGTTTTTTCCTTCATTTCAACTTTGGTGAATCTGACAATTAGGTGTCTTAGAGTTGCTCTTCTCGAGGAGTATCTTTGTGGCGTTCTCTGTATTTACTGAATTTGAATGTTGGCCTGCCTTGCTAGGTTGGGGAAGTACTCCTGGATAATATCCTGCAGAGTGTTTTCCAACTTGGTTCCATTCTCCCTGTCACTTTCAGGTACACCAATCAGACATAGATTTGGTCTTTTCACATAGTCCCGTATTTCTTGGAGGCTTTGTTTCTTTTTACTCTTTTTTTCTCTAAACTTCTCTTCTCACTTCATTTCATTCATTTGATCTTCAGTCACTGATACCCTTTCTTCCATTTGATCAAATCAGCTACTGAAGCTTGTGCATGCATCACATAGTTCTCGTGCCATGGTTTTCAGCTTCATCAGGTATTTAAGGTCTTCTCTACACTGTTTATTCTAGTTAGCCATTCATCTAATCTTTTTCAAGGTTTTTAGCTTCTTTGCGATGGGTTTGAACATCCTCCTTTAGCTCAGAGAAGTTTGTTATTGCCAATCATCTGAAGCCTACTTCTGTCAACTCATCAACATCATTCTCTGTCCATCTTTGTTCCATTGCTGGCGAGGAGCTGCATTCCTTTGGAGGAGAAGAGGCACTCTGATTTTTAGAATTTTCAGCTTTTCTGCTCTGGTTTCTCCCCATCTTTGTGGTTTTATCTACCTTTGGTCTTTGATGATGGTGATGTACAGATGGAGTTTTGGTGTGAATGTCTTTCTGTTTGTTAGTTTTCCTTCTAACAGTCAGGACCCTCAGCTGCAGGTCTGTTGGAGTTTGCTGGAGGTCCACTCCAGAACCTGTTTGCCTGAGTATCACCAGCAGAGGCTGCAGAACAGCAAATATTGCAGAACAGCAAATGTTGCTGCCTGATCCTTCCTCTGGAAACTTCGTCTCAGAGGGGCACCTGGGTGTATGAGGTGTCAGTCGGCCCCTACTGGGAAGTGTCTCCTAGTTAGGCTACTCGGGGGTCAGGGACCCACTTGAGGAGGCAGTCTGTCTGTTCTCCGATCTCAAATTCCACGGTGGGAGAACCACTACTTTCTTCAAAGCTGTCAGACAGGAATATTTAAGTCTGCAGAAGTTTCTGCTGCCTTTTGTTCGCTATGCCCTGCCCCCAGTGGTGGAGTATCCAGAGACAGGCAGGCGTCCTTGAGCTCGGTGGGCTCCACCCAGTTCGAGCTTCCTGGCCTCTTTGTTTACCTAGTCAAGCCTCAGCAATGGTGGACGCCCCTTCCCCACCCTTGCTGCCACCTTGCAGTTCGATCTCAGACTGCTGTGCTAGCAGTGAGCGAGGTTCCGTGGGCATAGGACCCTCCGAGTCAGGGGCAGGATATAATCTCCTGGTGTGCCATTTGCTAAGACCATTGGAAAAGTGCAGTATTAGAGTGGGAGTGTCCCAATTTTCCAGGTACTGTCTGTCACGGCTTCCCTTGGCTAGTAAAGGGAATTTCCCGACCCCTTGCACTTCCTGGGTGAGGCGATGTGCCCCCCTGCTTCCACTGACACTCCGTGGGCTGCACCCACTGTCCAACAAGCCCCAGTGAGATGAACCCGGTACCTCAGTTGGAAATGCAGAAATCACCCGTCTTCTGCATTGCTCACGCTGGGAGCTGTGGACTGGAGCTGTTCCTATTTGGCCATCTTGGAACCCCTATCCTTGCTCTTATTAATACCTCAAGTGACATACAGTTCAGTGTGCCCTACATGTGGACGGAGGGTGAGAGTGAAGGCTGCCATTTAGAGGCAGTCCTGCCTGGTTACTCATCCTTCATTCTGTAAGGAGCTAAGTGCTACTGTGTTCTCAGAACGTTTGTGCTAAGCAGGAAACCCCTCTTTTGAACTGTACGGGATATAAAAGTGAACACAATCTACTGCTCTCCCCATACTGACCCACTAGCCTTACTTGGGCTCTGTTCGCCTGGGCACATGCACTTATACAGCTTTAAAAAAAAAGGAAAATATTATAATAGGATCTTTTAGGCAATCAAAGACATTCAAAAACACATTCAGATGTTTGTCAGGCCTTCTGCTTAGGCACACCCATGAAAGCATCCCAAGCCATTTATATTTTGACTTGCAAATAAACTGGCAATTGCTATAATTGAGAGTATTGGCAAAGCATCAAACTTCCCTTCCAAATTCTATTGTTCTTATGGTAATATTAATTTCTGTCTCCCAAACTGAGTGTAGAGGCATGTATATGTGACAATAGGATGTTTTCTAGGCCAAGGATGAAAAACCATCATGGGTAAACTACTAAGAAGAGTGTTTACACAGATAAAAAGAAATTGACTAACATTTTGAGTTTTGACTTCCCAATCTCTTTTTTTAAACATTAATGATTTCAGAGAGGAATGTTTGGAAGACACACCATTGATTATATGCTGTACAAAGTGATGCTCTTTTTATTGTAAAGCAGTGAGTCAATGAAGATTTACTGGGATCTGCCAAGCCAATATCCTAGTGGCCAAACGTGCAGACATTTGCAGAAGCCCACTCTACTTCCATTGGCCCAGGAAGCCTAGCAACCAACGGGGAGTTAGTTGTACCCTTTGCTGATATGCACTAGTGGCATGGAGGACTTATTAAGAAATAGAGAGAGCCTTTTATAATTGACAATAGTGCTTGCCTTTTAAGATGTTAAACATACTATACCATATTTTTCTAAGTTCAGTAGGCTTACTTTGGGACACAGAAATGCATCACTATTTAAAACTCACCTATCTAGCAACCTTAACTATCTGGAACATATATGAGATCCAGGAAGCAAGGTAAATAGGTTTTTGAGCAAAATAGATATAACAAAATCTATTTACCTACAGGTTTGGTAGGAAATTCCTTCAGTCATCACTCAGAACCTAGTTATTCTTATTTGAAACCACCTTAATTTTCTAAAATTTAGTTATTGGGTTTTTTAATTCACATCAGATCAGAAGCAACAATAGAGTGGAAGGGGCTAGAAGAAACTATCTTGAGTGATCTAGAAGGGAGTCAGCTAACAAAAGTGAGAACTATTAGCTGTTAAATTGAATGTAAAGAAAAAGACATTAAAAAAGAAAAAAGCCGGGCGTGGCAGCTCACGCCTGTAATCCCAGAACTTTGGGAGGCCGAGGCAGGTGGATCACCTGAGGTCAGGAGTTCGAGACCAGCCTGACCCATATGGTGAAACCCCATCTCTACTAAAAACACAAAAATTAGCTGAGCATGGTAGTGTGTGCCTGTAGTCCCAGCTACTCGGGAGGCTAAGACAGGAGAATTTCTTGAACCCGGGCGGTGGAGGTTGCAGTGAGCCAAGATTGGGCCACTGCACTCCAGCCTGGGCAACAGAGCAAGACTCCATCAAAGAAAGAAAAGAAAAGAGAGGAGAGGAGAGGAGACGGGACGGGACAGGAAAGGAAAGAAAAGAAAAGGGGAAAGAAAAGAAAAGGAAAAAGAAAAGAAAGAGAAAAAGACACTGAAAAGGAAAGGAGAGAGGAGAGATGGGCAAAAGGATGGAGCGAGGGAAGGAGGCTATAAAAAGAAGACTCAGAAACTTAAAATGCTCAAGTCCTAGGCATTTGATTTTGGCAACAAGCCCTTGATCTCTAGGAGCAGCTGAGCACATCCTATATCCACCATATCACACCATAATTTTTATGTTCATAAATGACCCCAGTACTCCATAAAAAGTTTCAATTAGGAAGTCAGAGAAGCGCCTCATTTTTAGAAGTGTGCACCCAATAGATTAAAAGTTTGGCCGGGCGTGGTGGCTCACGTCTGTAATCACGGCACTTTGGGAGGCTGAGGCGGGTAGATCACGAGGTCAAGAGATGGAGACCATCCCGGCCAACAGGGTGAAACCCTGTCTCTACTAAAAAAACAAAAAAATTAAGTGGGCATGGTGGCATGCACCTGTAATCCCAGCTACTCCAGAGATTGAGGCAGGAGAATCATTTGAACCTGGGAGGCAAAGGTTACAGTAAGTCGAGATCGCGCCACTGTACTCCAGCCTGGGTGACAGAGCAAGAGTCCATCTAAAAATATATATATATATATATATAATATATAAAACATATATATAACATATATGTTATATATATGTTTTAAATGTTATATATATGTTTTATATGTATATATGTTATATATGTTTTATATATGTTATATATATGTTTTATATTTATATATATATATATGTTTTCATTCCTGAAAGGGTGTGTTTTAGATATTTAGACATGATGACGCCAGAAAAATATGTTTTAATTGTGTGCATTTATGAAGGAAAAGGAAGAATGGGCTGAGAATTATTATTGCCTTGCTAGTTGAAGATTTCACAATGGAGGTTGTCCCAGTTCTTGAAGTCTCCACATTTCCTTGATTTCTGATATTGCGATTTTTATTCACTTCAGCTACTAACCCAACCACCTCGCAGCCACATCTCAGTGGGCTTCATCATCCATCTGCCCTTGAGTTCAAATTAATGCACACAAAGAGGTTACTGGAGGAATCAAGAAGGTCTCAGAACCTATCCCTTAGGAATATGGAGAGCCTATTGATTAATGGAAAAGAGTTGCACAACTCAAGGCCAAGTGCTGTTTCCGTGGATCTGTACATGAGAATAGTGCATTCTATATGACTTTATAAAAATAGTCACCCAACAGGTGTTGTTGAACACCTGTAGACATGTTTACAGGTGACAGTGTAGGGGGCTGAATATGTAGATGAAGCCAAACTGAGATTGTTCTGGAACTTTGATGATGGTATTCCAGACGGGACAATGGCAGTGGGTCAGGTGTTGGAGGCTTCCGTCTTAATCACTGCTCTTCTACTTGGTTAAATGTAGTAGTTACCATCTACAGTAGGCTGTACTGGTTGTCTCTGGATTGTCCCTAGATTTGCCCAACTAAATAAAGCTAGCCATTATAACACCCAGCCTCTTAGCTCAGAGCACAACAGCCAAAGGTTTATTTCTCACCCATGTGACAGTTTGCTGGGGGTCAGCATGAACTCAAGAGCCTTTCATCTGTTGGCTGTACTGAGCTTTTAGGACCTCACAGTCCTCAATTTCATCTTCTTCAGGCCAGTAATGGAGGAGAGAGAAATAGAGGGGGGAATATGTAAAAAGCTTTAAAGACCAGGACTAGGCTAGAAGTACAGTCATGCATCGCTTGACAATGGGGATACTTTTTGAGAAATGCATCCTTAGGTTATCTTGTTGTTGCTTGAACATCATAAAGTGTACTTACACAAACCTAGATGGGATAATCTGCTGCACACCTAGGCTATATGGGATAGCCTATTGCTCCTAGGCTACAATCGTATACAACATTTTACTTTACCGAATACTACATGCAATTGTAACACAATGGTAAGTATTTGTGTATCTAAACATAGGAAAGTTATAGTAAAAACACAGTATAAAAGATTTTTTAAAATGGTACACCTGTATAGGGTACTTACCATGAATAAAGCTTGCAGGACTGGGAGTTGCTTTGGGTGAGTCAGTGAATGAGTGGCGACTGAATGTGAAGCCCTGGGTCATTACTGTACACTACTGTGGACTTTATATACACTGTACACTTAAGCTACACCAAATTTTTTTAAATTTTTTTCTTCAGTAATCAATTAACCTTAGCTTGCTGTAACTTAACTTTATAAACTTTCTTAAACTCATTTTGACTTTTTTTTTTTTTTTTTTGAGACAGAGTCTCGCCCTGTCGCCCAGGCTGCAGTGCAATGGCTCGCTGCAAATCTCGGCTCACTGCAAACTCCGCCTCCCAGGTTCAAATGATTCTCCTGCCCCAGCCTCCCAAGTAGCTGGGATTACAGATGCCAGCCACCAGGCCCAGCTAATTTTTTTGTAGTTTTAGTAGAGACGGGGTTTCACCATGTTGGCCAGGCTAGTCTCAAACTCCTGACCTCATGATCTGCCCGCTTCAGCCTCCCAAAGTGCCGGGATTACAGGCGTGAGCCACCGTGCCTGGCCTTGACTATTTTGTAATAATACTTGGCTTAAAACACAAACACATTGTTCAGCTGTACAAAAACATTTTCCTTCTTTATATGCTTATACTATAAACTTTTTTCTATTTTTAAAAGTTTTTTTGTTTTACTTTTTAAACTTTTTCATTAAAAACTAAGACACAAACACTCACATTAGCCTATAACCACATAGCGTCTGGATCATCCCTATTGCTATCTTTCACCTCCACATCTTGTCCCACTTGAAGTTCTTCAAGGATAATAGCATGCACGGAGCTGTCATCTCATGACAACAATGCCTTCTGGAATACCTCCTGAAGGATCTGCCTGAGGCTATGTTACAGTTAACTTTTTTTAATAAGTAGAAGGAGTACACTGTAAAATAACAATAAAAAGTATAGTATAGTAAATACACAAACCAGTAACATAGTTATTATCAAGTATATATACTGCACATAATTGTATGTGCTCTACTTTTATACGACTAGCAGTTCAGTAGATTTGTTTACACTAGTGTCACCACAAACATGGCGTAAAGCATTACGTTACGATGTTAGAATGGCCCTGACATCACTAGGCAATAGGAACTTTTCAGCTCCATTGTCATCTTATAGGACCACCACCATATATGCAGTCTATAGCGGGCAAAGTTTGTCATTCAGTGCGTTACTGTGTATTATTTCTACCCACTTTCAGAGGCCACCACTTCATCACCTGGCCTCATCTAACGACAGGGGAAGCAATGAAGTAACTTTAACTGTGTGGCCAGAAAGGAAAAGAAAACCAAATTCTGATGGACATCTGATGTTTTTACTATTCTTATGAATGTATTCCAAGGTTCTGAGATGGTAGGGAAAGCAGGAATCAGAGTGGGAAAATGCATTTAGCAACGTTCTTGAGAGTTTCTTCTTAGACTTGTCAGTGTTCTCAGTTGTGCCCATCCTCAAGCTCCAAAGATTCTCCCACAAGGCATTTGGCCAAGGCACTTCATTTTTCCAGGCCTCAGTTTCCCCATGTGTTAAAGTGAGGGGTTGAATTAGAATACCTTTCAAGTCTTTGGGCCCCTTAAAGATCCAAAATCCCATGATTCTATAATGATTCTGTATGATTCCCCTGATGTTCCCTTCCCCCTGAGACAAATAAGCAGTGCCAGTATGCCAATAATTTATGTTTTATTTTAATTTTCCTTCTCACCTTCAAAGCTTGAGTTTCTAGATATTAATATATAACAATAGACAAAGTTGTTATGAATACAGTAGTGACTTTTATGGCAAAGTAAAGTTATTTTGTGTTTGGATGAACAGCACATTCACACACGTATATAATATACACAGAGCTCCATCTGTGAAAAAATAATCTTGTTTTAAGTCTTGCAAAACTTATGTCCTCCTCCTACTCTTGCCCTGTATTAGTTTTGCAATTAGTAACAAACAAACAACCGTGACATCTCTGTGGCTTAGAACAACATTTACTCTCCGCTCACTTTACATGGGGACTGTGAGTCAGCAGCAGATTGGCTGTGGCTCTGCTAGAATTGGCTGGGTTCAGCTGGGCTCTCAGTGGGGTTCCACCTGTCTTCTCATTTTAAAACCCAAACTAAGGGTATAGACACTATCTGTGACATCCTAAGGGCAGTGGAGAACAAAAGCAAGGAGACCTAAGACAAACCATCCAGTTGCATTTAAGCTTCAGGTTAAACACGGCAAAAAACATCACGACCATTCACATCCCCTGGGCCATAGCTTTTCACATGGCCAAGTCCAAAGTGATTGAGGTGGGATATGTACTCCTCTCACAGAATGCACAAGTACCTCCCATGACAGTGGGTAGGAATATGCAATCCTATGGCTGGGAGGAAGCAAATAGTTGGGGACAATAACCCAACAGATCACACCCCCAATGCCTCTATCTAAGTTCTAAATACAACATTTCCCGTAGAGAGGAAGCCACTCTGCCTCCTCCACTGCATCTTCCTTTCCTGCCCCTCTCAGCTTGAGCTCAGGCTCTAAAACTTGAGCGTGATAAGAATCATCTAAGTGCTTGTTAAAAATCCCCTTCCTAGGGCCCCCCTTTCCAAAGATCTTGACACATATGATCTGAAGTAGGCAGTGGTGCCCAGGCATGATGCCCCAGGAATACCTACTGCTATTGAAGAGCTCTTCCCGGTTCCCACAGCCTTCAGCATCAGACCTGCCTTTGGATTGGGGGAGCATGCTGAGTGAGCCATTATTAGGAAGAGGGCTGCCTTAGAAGACTCAGAATCTACAACCCCAAGGTCCTCTGACCTGTCCCCACTCCTCACAGCCAGCATGGATTTTGTACTTCTGGAGCTCCTTGAAGGAGGGTCATTGCACGTTTGAAAGTGTGATAGTTAGCACAGACCCCAGAGATCAAATCCTGAGTTCCTCTTCCTCCATAACCAACTCACTAGCTGTGTGACCTTGGACAACTCACTAGCTGTGTGACCTTGGACAACTCACAGACCGTCTCTGGGCCTCAGTGTCCTCATCTGTTAGAAAGGAGTAATAATAATACCTACACCTCAGGCTTCTTGTGAGGGTGAAGCGAGTTAACAAAACAGTGCCTGGCATGCAGTGGATCACATATAAACATTTCATGTGTGATATTATACATGTTTTTATATATTTATAAGTGTATTCTATACAAGGGTTTGCTGATTTTATTGGCACACAGGTCTGAGAACATGGGAGGCTTGTGAGATAAAGTTGCCTCCTATTGGAGGTGTTATATGGGGAGCATGCTGAGTCAGCTGTTATCAGGAGGAAGGCTGCCTTAGAGGACTCAGAGAATTTACGTGTCAGGTGATAGCACGTAAGTCAGTGGTTTTCAACCCCAGCTTTAATTTAGAATCATCTAGAAAGGTTTTTTTAAAAATGCCCATGTCCTTCCAAGCCGGCTCAATTCTGAGCCAATTAGTGAGAATGTCCAGGGACAAAACAAAGAAATGAAAAATTTTAAGGCCGGGCACAGTGGCTCACGCCTGTAATCCCAGCACTTTGGGAGGTTGAGGTGGGCAGATCACTTGAGACCAGGAGTTCAAGACCAGCCTGGCCAACATGGTAAAGCCCATCTCTACTGAAAATACAAAAATTAGCCAGGCGTGATGGTGCAGATCTGTAATCTCAGCTACTCTGGTGACTAAGGCAGGAGAATCACTTGAACCTGGGAGGCAGAGGCTGCAGTGAGCTGAAATCATGTCACTGCACTCCTGCCTGGGTGTCAGAACAAGATTCTGTCTCAAAAAAAAAAAAAAAAAGAAAGTAAAGAAAAGAAATTTTAAGACACTCCTTGGACTGTAATGGGAATCCTGGATTAGAAACCACTGATGTCTATAGAACAGCTCTGTAAACTGCAAAACATAATGTATGATTTATGGGTGTTTTTGATTGTTAGTAACTGATTGATGATCTCATGAGGGACTAGTTCCTCTGAAAATCAGGCCAACGTGGATTTTCCACCATCTGTCCTACATGTGTACTGGCTGGGGGAAATTGAAACTCATCCAATTCCTATTCTTGCCTTTAAGCCAAAAAGACTGCTCGAAAACAAGCCTCCCTGGGATAAAAGATGTTGCTAGGATGAGGAAGCTGTAGTGAGTGAGTGGAGTTAATGTGATTAGATTTGGAAGCAATACTTCCAGCCATGGGGAAGCATCGGTGTTCTGTGTTATTAAAGTGACTCCAGTGCAAAGGCACATATATTGTATTGGAGTAATTTGCCCTGACTAGGTTAGAAGCCAGGAGATGGTTCTTCATAGGTATTCCTGAGTGGCCCAAGGTCTAAGTCAGCTCTCGTTTAGACAAATCCTATCTCTGCTGATCATCTACCTCTTACCAAATGCAGCCATCACCATGCACAGCACATGCGCTCCTCTTGATGATCTTCACAGAGTGCAGAGTCTTCAGGAAGTTCTTTCCTCAGTGGAACCTTTGGGATTTCTAGGAGAGGGGCAGGGGAATATCTGGAATCAGAGGTGAACACTTTACAGAAGCCTCTAAACTACTTCTAATTACGTTCACCTGACTAAACTGCCAGGTGATAAACATTTTATATAAAAGTAATTCACTATGGAAAGTTCTGGATGTTTTCCCCAATGGGTACCTCAAAACAGGGTACAAGATGGAAACCTGCTCAAGAAACAGCAAAATGTAAACTGGATAATGGTGATGATAAAAAAATAATAATGAATGACCACACGAGCAAGTGTCCTCTTGTGAACTTTCACAGACAAATGCATAGATATGCTGCCTGGACTATGGGCAGATAAACATTCATTGTGGGCACATGTTTGTGTGAAGCTAATTATTGGCAGAGCAAGAACAGCTGGAACTTTCATCTCCCCACCTGCAGGCCAGGGTTCTCTTGGCACTATATCCCCAGTTTTTAATGTCTTCCTGAAAGAGCGGCTGCCATGTTCTCCTTAAAACTTCTTTAGATTCCCCTGTCAAATACTGAAAACTATGCTGGCTGTAAGTCTAGTGTTTGAAATACCAGCGTGGGACCAGTCTTCCTATATGCAGAGTTTTGTCCCATGTCTTAGAATCTTTTTCTGTTTTCTTCACCTTTTGGGCTTCATTTATTCACAATCATTGACTGTTGACATTGGGCAGAGCTTGTATAACAGTCTTAATCTTTAGCCTGGTATGTAATAGCTAATCCCTGCTGTTCCTCTTCCCGCCCTGAGCACATTATGTCCTTTACTTTCCAGATTAAGTGTTGGCATTCTGTACTGGAAAGAAAACTCCAACTTCTTGCCACGTGCAGTGGCTCATGCCTGTAATCACAGACCTTTGGGAGGCCAAGGCGGGTAAATTTCCTGAGCTCAGGAGTTTGAGACCAGCCTGGGCAACATGGCAAAACCCCATCACTGCAGAATATACAAAAATTAGCTGGGTGTTGGTGGCTCATGCCTCTAGTCCCCACTACTCAGGAGGCTGAGGTGGGAGAATCACCTGACCCAGGGAGGTCCAGGCTGCAGTGAGCAGTGATCATGCCACTGCACTCCAGCCTGGGCAACAGAACAAGACCCTGTCTCAAAAAAAAAAAAAAAAAAAAAAAAAGCCCAACTCCTGGAAATCAAATGGTACCTGATGTGAGGTTTGCTCCCTGTTATGTTAGCCTCAGGCCATCTAACCCAGGTAGAACAAGGCAGGTAAGGAAACCCAGTGGGCCAAGGACCCCGAAGGAAGCCCTTAACACAATGCCTAATACTGAAAACAACGGATGAATGTATTCAAAATTTGTTTGCAAGAAATGAGACTTTTTGCCTTTTTAGGACAAAAAAAGCACTTGAAATTTAATTTAGGTTAACAGGAGATATGGCGGGTAGCACAGAGTGATTATGAAATGCACAGGGCTTCCCTGCCATTTGAGTTTTGATCAATCTCAGCAAAACCCAAAGTTTGCCAAAACCTGGAAACAACTCAAATGTCCATCAACACAGTAGAATGAATAAATGAGTTATGGTATTTCATTCAATATAACATGAATGAAAATGAATGAGATGAAATGAAAATGAATTATGTAAAACTACATGTAACAACAAGGATGAATCCTACACCCATGTGAAATGAAAGAAGCCACACACACACACACTCAAGAAATGCATGTTGTATGATCCTATTTATATAAAGTTCAAAGGTAGGTAAAATTAATCTGTACTGTTAGAAGTTGGAAGAATGGTTTCTATCAGGAAGGAGTAGGTAGAGATTGGGAGGAGTTGCAAGTTGGATTTCTGGGGTGCTACTGGTGGTTAATCTCTTGACCTGAGTGGTAACATAGATATATTCTTTTTGTGATACTTCATTGAGCAGAATACAGTCATAAGTGTCGCTTAATGATAGGGCTAAGTTCTGAGAAATGTGTCAAGAGATTTCATTGTTGTACCAACATCATAGAGTATACTTATACAAACCTAGATTGTATAGCCTACTACACACCTAGGCTAGATGACATAGCCTATTGCTCCCAGGCTACAAACCTATACAGCTGTCACAGAACTGAATACTGTAGGCAATTGTTACAGAATGGTAAGTGTTTGTGTATCTAAATATATCTAAACATAGAAAAAGAACAGTAAACATACAGCATTATAATCTTATGGGACCACCATCATATATATGGTCCATCATTAACTGAAAGGTCATTATGTGGCACATGACTGTACTTACAATTTGTGCATGTCATATGTATGATAGTCTAAAGTTCAAATGTTGGATTGGGCCTTGCTTGATTATCCAGGAACTGAGTTTGCAAGAGCTAAAAAGAACCTCAGAATCCCTGCCTAACAGGGATGGCAGGGTCCATTTCTGGACCCTAATGGTAGGTCCATTTCTGGAGTTAGGAAAACTGAGTCAAAAACCTGAGGAGAAGGTTGCAGCAACAGATACAGCAGGACAGGTTGGGGACTGTACTCAGGGGGATCACCAGATACCAGTCTTGGGAGCAAGTTCCACAGAATGGTAGGGCTGAGATTGCTGGCAGGCAGGATTGGCTTGGGGACTGCATAGGCCAGAACATAAAGGTGAAGTCTAAGAGAGGGTATTGCAGAGGATGAGGGGTTGACAGTGGGGAGTGGTATGTTGGGAGCTCAGATCTGGTTTATTTTTAACTCTCATGAGGCCACACTCCTCCTCTCCTATGTTATTCCCTTCCTAATGTGGATAGTATGGTCAGCCCAGGCCATGGGAGTGTGGCCCCGATTTTCCATATAGGGAGACTGGCTCTAGTTTCTCAAAAGCACAAGCTGCTGGACCTTTTTCTCAACTCTTGGCCTACGTGGAAGAGACTTGGCTTAATGGAAGGGAGAATGAAGAGAGGCTTTTGGAAAGAGAGGGCCTAAACAGGATCAGCATTGATGCCGAGCAACACAAGGGAGAAGGGACTTTTCTTGGCGTTCATACCACGGTGGGCCACAGCGTGGTGGGAAGGCATATTTGCATATGGTAAGGGGAGGAGCTTAAGGGTAAGAGAGTCTTTGAAGATTGGGAAGCAAGGAAACCAAGGCAGCTAGCCACGGGCAAGGTGTGGGGGCTGCAAACTTGCTACAAACCTGCTCTTCAGATCCACCACTTGCATTTTTAACCCTCAGTCAAAACCAAGGAGCTGCTGAGGAGTGATGCCTAAGACGATAGTCCCCAGGATGTGTGGGGCTGACTTTTTGCTAACTGAACTGCAAATATTTGGAGCCATTTGCTGCTATAACATCTTAAAAAGATGAGGACCTTCATTGGATATTCCAGTCCCAATTGGGAGAGAATAAGAAGGGCCACGCCTGCCCTCGATCAAGATCTTGAGTGCAATGCAGGGTGGACTCAGAGAGACAAAAACCTAATTTATCCCCAGCTTAGTGTCTGCCAGCCATAAAAAGAAAAAAAAAAGGTCGGTGGATAAACAAGAGATGTGCCTAGTGCTGAGAAGCCTCTCCTTGTGTGATCAGAGTTAATTAACATTTAGCATAGCCCCTTTAGGGGTGAGAAGTTGTGATTGTCTTTCTCTAAAGGTTAAATTACCTCCATTGTGTTTGCCTTCCTGGGAAGAAAATGCAGGATGAGTTGGAAAATCATTGTTGAAACACAACCGTGACACCACTGTGAGTATGTCTAATTCCCTGGCATGGGGGTTTTAGGCATTAAAAAGTGCATAATAGTAACTAGATTCCAGGATGTGTCTCAGGAAATCCCAAAGGGAAGCTTTTTTTCATTCATAGAATACTTCCTGAAGACATTATTATAGGAAAACTTTATTTAGGAGAGTTTCTTTGATCCTGTACTAGCACATGAGAACATGTAAGCAGATGACAATATCTAATATCTACTGCTGCCTGACCCACTCTGCTTCCCATCCCAGAGTTTCTTTTGCAAAATGCACGGAGCCCTGCTTCGACAAAGCTCTCTAGATAGCACCCAACCTCACCAGGAAGGTCTGATTTATAGCATGTTGATCTTAAGCATGTTAGTGCAATGCCCAAAAGAGAAAGGAAGTCTCAATAAAGGGATATTATAGAAAGTCTTCAGCCAGTGGATAGACTGTCATCTCTAAGCCAGGCTGAGATCACCAGATCAGCAGGATAAAGAACTATTTGGGGCTATATGTACCTAATGAGGCTGGATTCATGAGATCAACAGTATTTAAGGTCCTTGGGCGTAAGTAGGGCAGTAGCTGAGAAGGCCTCTCTCAGCTCTGGCTCTCCTGCCCCTACTCAGAATGCCACACTCACCCAAGGCTTGATGTTGCTCACTGTGGGTCAGTGGCTGTTGTCTCCACCATCTCTCCCACAGAGGGGGAATAATTGCACCCCCATCACAGACTTTCCACAAGTCAGGATGATCTCTCAGTGGCTCTCAGGTTTCCCAAGTATCTTTCTCCCATGGGCATTTGACTGACAATCTACTAAATCTCTGTACTTCCATTTGCTCATCTGTTAAAACCTGTAGCTGCTCACGGGGCTGTTGTGATGACAAAATGAAATTTACATGATTAAGGTACTTAACTTTCCCCAGTGCCTGCCCATAATAGATGCTCCAGAAGTGTTAGGCATTATTTTAAACCCAGTAGGAGTCTTTAACCACTTGATTTTAATTAGATGACCCTCAGGGGTGAGATGCAGTGGGTGATTTAGAAAGTGCACCCTGGGAGGGCATTTGCTTGGAAGGAATCTTGTAGGAGCAGGTAGAAGGTCCCCAAAAGAACAAAATATGGGTCACCTCACAGGATCCACCACTGGACCGGGATCCTTTACTGAAGCTGGAGCCTCATTATGAAAGAGCTACTTGGCCGGGCACGGTGGCTCACGCCTGTAATCCCAACACTTTGAGAGGCCGAGGCAGGTGGATCACGAGGTCAGGAGAGCGAGACCATCCTGGCTAACACGGTGAAACCCCGTCTCTACTAAAAATATTTTAAAAATTAGCCAGGCATCGTGGGGGGCTCCTTTAGTCCCAGCTACTCGGGAGGCCGAGGCAGGAGAATGGCGTGAATCCAGTAAGCGGAGCTTGCAGTGAGCCCAGATCGCGCCACTGCACTCCAGCCTGGGTGAAAGAGCGAGACTCTGTCTCAAAAAAAAAAAAAAAAAAAAGAGCTAATTGATGGTACCTGGGTGCCCAAACCTCTACTGTTGCTATCGTTTCTCCATTTCTGAGTACGTCCCACAAGGAGCAGTAGCAAAAGCTGGTCTTTCAGGGGCTCATCAAACACACTCAGACATTTCAAATGTCCCAAGATCGGCAGCTTTGATCCTGAATGTTCTTCCTTTGATTAAAACAACAACAACAACAACAACAACAAAATGAAACAATAAAAATTTAAAGAGAAATTTAGGCCGTGCATTTCTAAGAATTTACACTTAGTTCATTAAATCTATTGTTTTCTCAGTTATTTGAAGTCCAACAAGACTAATGAGCCTTTTTTTCCCAATGTCTTTAAAAATCCTTTTTTCTTACAAGGCCATTTAGAGGCTTTGAACGTTGTTCCAAGGGTAATAATATTAGTATTAATAATAAATTATTCCAAACTCCCAACCCCTGCAGGTTCAGAATTTACTTAATACTCTGAACCCAAGGAATTTAAATTATTACCAGAATTTATTACCTTTTGTTTATGGGGCTTTCCAAACAGGAGAAAGAAACCACGTGGAGGTTCACTAGAGTTCATTGTGTGGTTCGCTTTGCGGTAATGCATATAACCCAGAAGACTTCCAGAACCTTCTCAGCTTGAACCTTCAAAGCCTCCCTAATTTGGTGGAATCAGCATGGTTATGTTGAGATTGTACTGAGGGTACTGACTTTTCAGCCTGGACAATTTTTGGCTGATGGACCAGAGCAAGAGCCCTCGCAGGATTCTCCCATAGGACATACAATCTATGTTACATAAGATGGATGATATATTGTTAGGTGGCTATGGGGTGGAAAGAGAACAATTTTTCTCTGGGGTGTGTGCAAAGGAACTGACTGCCTTGATGCCCCTTGAACTCTCTACCTTGTCATCTGAGGACCTCTGGTGGTGGAAATTTTCCCAGCGTGTGTGAATTGATGTTTCTGTGCCAAGCCATCCAACCCTGTTACATTTTCCTACATTCCTTTCCTCCTATTTTGTCATTCACATTAAGCAAGGAGCAACAATCAGTTGCAAATACCCAGAATAAAGTGGTGGATGTGCCTGACCAGACTGCCATTTCACAAAAGTTACCTTGTACCTTCTCTTCCAGTGAACTTCTGATATATTTCCTGCAGCAAGAGAAGGCAGCCAACATGAAGGAAAATGTGGCATCTGCAACCGTTTTCACTCTGCTACTTTTTCTCAACACCTGCCTTCTGAATGGTAAGTAAGAGACTATCACGCTGTCTTTCATTGCCTGGGGTGTTTGTCAACAGGGTGGAGAGTCCATGCAGTCTTCTTGCAATGCCATTATGAAAAATGAAAATGCTGTGTTATGTGCTTCTGTTAAATTATTTGCAATATTTTGCATTAAAGTTAATGCAGAAAAATTAATGCAATTAATGCAAAATCTTGTCACTGTGCTCTCTGCTTTCTGTCCTCATTTCAGGAGTGTAATGAAACAGCTCTGAAGAAGACAGGACCTGAGTTCTAATCCAGGTCCTGCCAGTTTCTAGCTGTGTGACCTAGAGCCAATTACCTAACTCTCTGGGTTTCCAAATTCTCAAAGTGAGGATAGTGATGTTTCCTCTACTGCAGATGAAATAATGTATATGAAAACTCTTTGAAAAACCATAATGGGATATAAGAGGTTGCTGTTACATGGCAGGAAGCAGGTACAGCTGACTCTATTATCTGTGCTAACAGGAGAAATGAAGTCTACAGCTAAATGAGAGGGTGGGTGCCTGTGACTATACACTTCTGTATGTCAACCCATGTGCATTTCTGGGTGTGCAGACTTCTATATGTACCTGTGTATATATTAACTTTTCTATATGGACCTGATTTCAAATGCCTCTCCGTCTGAACCTGTATGTATATACTTTTATGTATGTCTGTGTGTGTTCTGTGTATATCCGTATGTGCACACTTCTCTGCAGGTACCTGTGTGCATACCAGTATGTACTTCCATGAGTATGCACCTGTGTATATTTGTGTGTGTGTGTGTGGTGTGTGTACTTTTGATGCGGGCTCTGTGTGGGCATCTACATACCTGTATATGTGGTTCCTGTGTGGTTTTCTCCGTGTTTCTGTGCATTGAGAAAGTCCATTAATGTTAACTTGTTCCTCTAATGCAGATGAAGGAAACATTTGTCTAATTAATTTTACAAATCTACCCTCCTCTCTTGAGCTTCCTGAAGGTACTATTAATAAACAGTAAAATAAGAAAGAGAAGCTTTCAGAGAGAGAAAAAGGGGGAAGCAGAGGTCAGAATGACCCACGAGAGAAACTAAATACTCAAGAAATCAATGATCACCCTAATTGGCTTCCGAGTGTGCTCATTATGGAACCATAGGCTTTGAACTTTTTAAATAAACTTTTCTTTCTACTTCACACACTTCTCCCCACTCATGACAAAAGCAAAGCAAAACAAAAACTTGCATTCTTGCTGTAACTCCCAGCAGCACATTATCCTGAATAAATTGTCCCTAGAGGATGAGCAATGTTACAAATATTGGCAGAGCTGACCCGGGCTGGCAAGGACGGGTTTTAGCAGGGCCTGTGAGCAGGAGGGTAGGTGAGTTTCAGCTGACACTACTAGCCTGGTGTCCTGGGCTCCAGCCTGTGTCCCACAACATGCCATTCCACTAAATTCCTCTTTCTGGCCAGCTCTGCCTAGAGAATCCTCTTCCCATGCATTTCTCCTCACTGAGGTCTCCTCCTAACCTGCTGTTTCTGCTCTGGTGCTCAGCTAGAAACTCTGGCCTTGGAGCCTGCATGAGGGGTAGAGGATAAAACAGAGAGAACCCCCGGAGGTGCTGACTCATATCTGAAAGCGCTCCTCTCTGCTCCTGATATCCTAAACTCAATGCTAGGGCATCCAGCTAGACAAAAAAGAGGATCAGCTGAAGTCATGTAGGCGAGCATGGTGGCTTCCCAGCCCCACAGTATCAGGGCAAATTCCGAGGGCTCTGCTGTCCCTCTTTGAACCTGACATCCAAGCAAGAGAAATGGGAGCCCGCTTGCCAAGAGCTTTGGGGATTTGGCAACTAAAAAATTTTACACTCTTGGTGTTATATTTTCACACCACCTCACTGAGACCTTCTAGCATCCAGTCTGGAACTGGGTACAGCTCTTAGATAACAGTGGTTGCTCAGAACCAGGAGAGGAGCTGGCTACTCTCCTACCTCTTACCACACCTCCTACCCCAAAAAGATCCATCAAATTATAGTTTTATAGACCCTATGGGTTTACAAAAGGGCCACACACTCTTGAAGCCCTACGTATCCAAAGGAAGCCCTTTGCAACCTCACCACACACACACACACACACACACACACACACACAGAAAGGAAAGAGAGGAAAATCTAAGAGAAAAAAAAGGACTAAAAACCAAGATTCAGAAATGGGGATGGGGTGGATGAGGAGACAGACTGTGAGTCTGGGTCACAAGATCAAAGCTGAATCAAATCAAGGAAAAGTGGCCAGGTGCAGTAGCTCATGCCTTTAATCCCAGCAGTTTGGGAGGCCAAGGTGGGCAGAGCACGAGGTCAGGAGTTCAAGACCAGCCTGACCAACATGGTGAAACCCCATTTCTACTAAAAATACAAAAACTTAGCCGGGTGTGGTGGTGTGAACCTGTAATCCCAGCTGCTCAGGAGGCTGAGGCAGAATTGCTTGAACCCAGGAGGTGGAGGTTGCAGTGAGCCAAGATCGCAACACTGCACTCCAGCCTGGGCGATAGAGTGAGACTCCATCTCAAAAAAAAAAAAAAAAAAAAAAATCAAGAAAAAGTGAAGGGAAAGGGGAAGGAAAGGAGAAGATGGGGAAAGAGGAAGGAAGGGACGCCCAGATACAGGGAGCTTTAGCGATGTAGTGAACGGACAGAAGATCAGGAACAAGTTGAGTTCATTGTGTGGGGATGGCAGAAAGATAGAAATTGGTGAGCTGAGTGGAGAAGTGCCATAGAGCGGTGTTTTGCCAGAGTGTCTGCGGGTTGCTCATACCTGGGAAGGATTCTTTGTATGGTTCCCTTAGGCTGAGGGAGGGTATCAGCTTTACAGACCTTGTGGGATTACAAAAGGGCCACCACACACTCTTCAACCAATATGTGTCTATCTTGCATTCAAGGCTCATTCTTTGTTGAAATTTTGCAGTTGGTCACTAGGCTATTGTTATCTCCATCTCAAAGTACACAGACACACACACACACACACACACACACACACACACACCAGCAAAATGCTCTCTAAGAGCAATGCCAACATCAGGGCAGCCCACAGAGGAGTGTTGCTGGATGCTGATGCTTGGCATTCCTGAGCATCCACCCTAGGTCTCCTCAGCCTGAGACTTCATCACTGGCTTCGGTCCATCAATCTGTTTCTGTCACCAGCAGAAGGGTCAAATGGTTAAATGGACCTCAATATTGATACAGTGGCTTCTGGCTTTTTCTAGGACAATTACCTCCTGGAAAACCTGAGATCTTTAAATGTCGTTCTCCCAATAAGGAAACATTCACCTGCTGGTGGAGGCCTGGGACAGATGGAGGACTTCCTACCAATTATTCACTGACTTACCACAGGGAAGGGTAAGAAGTTCCCTTCTCTCCTATGAAACCCCACATGAGTACTCCCATTCTCCAGGCCAAAGAAACACTAGTTCTGAGTGACAGCATGTCCCTGAATTTACACCAGTAAGGTTCATACCACCGGGGAAAGGGGAGTCTAAGGTCCATGCCCACATTCTCCTGTTAATGTCTGTTAAGAGCTGTGTCAATATACATAAGGTTACCAGCCATAGCAGTACAATATCAGTGTTACTGGATGCTGATGCTTGGCATTTCTGAGCATCCACCCTAGGTCTCCTCACCCTGAGACTTCATCACTTGCTTGGGTCCCATCAATCTGTTTCTGTCACCAGCAAGAAGGGTCAAATGGTCAAATGGACCCAATATTGATGTAATGTTTCAAATCCCCTCTCACAGCTTAGGTTGCAGCCTGAGGCCCCATAGAAGTGTTTCTTAATTGCTAGTTAATTTTAAATGCTCATCTATAATTTTTATGCCATTTGTATTTTTTTTAACTAAACATGTCACTTTTGCAAAATAAGTAGGATCGTGTGAAGTGGTACCATACAATCCTTGACAAATATGGTATATTAGGTTTTCAGACTTGTTTCATGTTCAAGAAAATAAAGAACCTTGTAGGGAAAAGAAGGTGAGGTTTTTTCCTTAGCACATTGCTGATCCAAGAGCCACGATCTCCTAGAGGACATATTGGGACCTAAGGCTGCAATGAGGGCTAAACCAGATCATCTCTGTGCAAGCATTTTGTTACGCTGACAGTGAGACCCTCCTGAAAATCATGGGAGAGCTGCATTCTTCTTCAGAAAGGAAAATATTTAGTTGCTGGTAGAGACAGCTGGCACACTTTCCAATGACTGCACTTTGTTGTACACAAAACTGTCATCCCGGCTGAAATCCAAAGGGACATCGTGTAAACAGATTTCAGGAACTCAGATGCAACCAGAATTGAACAAGCCTCCACCCCTGTGCAGTGTGTCTTGAGCTGAGGTTCCTGAGTCTAAATGTGAGCAGCCTACTGAGCCACGTGGGCTTGAAATACCTCCTTTCAACGTCACTTCACTTTATTGCTGACTTGGTGCAGTCTGAAATGGACCAACATCAGTTTTTGTCCTCTTGAACCCTTTTTTAAAAAATGAAAAGTAATTCAACACGTATGTGAAATAGCTGCTGCATTGTGCATGACCCCTCTGTGTGTGGACAGGTGAAAGTTCCAATTTCCTGAGGCAACCCAATGGGCATGACCTGGGTATGGTGGTGCCTGGGCCATTGAAAGCTCGAATGTTTATCAGCAGGGAATATAGGTCCCTGAGCCCACAACAACACTTATAGAAAGTAAGGGTTGATGGGAAGAAGAATACTTGAGGCCCTAAAATAACCTTTCCAACATGCTCTTCCCTCTTTCACTCCCAGCTGAAATGGGCAGAACATGGAAGCCTAAGGAACCATTTGTCAGCTCTGGGTTTTGCGCTTGGAATTTCTGATACCCAAAGGCCAGTGGTATTGATCTATGAAGAAAAAACTAGACTCTCTTTATTACTTTCTTATTCATTCCTAATACATTACTTATTGCAGAGAGACACTCATGCATGAATGTCCAGACTACATAACCGGTGGCCCCAACTCCTGCCACTTTGGCAAGCAGTACACCTCCATGTGGAGGACATACATCATGATGGTCAATGCCACTAACCAGATGGGAAGCAGTTTCTCGGATGAACTTTATGTGGACGTGACTTACATAGGTAAGGGGAAGGAAAGAGGGTGAGGAATTTCTTACTCCACTATGTATTAGCCAATAGTCACACTCAGTTTGAGTCTTCTTGGGTTTTGGATGGATCCCCAAAAAGAAAGATGAGAAAACTCACAATATGCTTGTCAACAGAACAGTTCAAATCATTTTTTACCAAGTCATTCATGACACTAAGGCTGGCACTTGGGATCCTTGTGTTCCTGTGCTTTCCCTTGACCCTCATCCTCTTGCACTCAGCACAAATGTTCTATGTACGTTTCCCTTGCCAACTCTTCTTTCTTGCCCTGCCCTTGCAATTGATGTCCGCTTCTTCCTTGGCAAGCTGGGATTTCTTCTATTTCTCCTCATGGAAGACAGAGCTGCTCCATGAAGAAGTTCTTAGAAGGGTTCATCTGATTCTGCACCCACAGCAATTGCTCCCATTGCTTTGCCCCAAACTCATATATGTGTGTGTGTGTACATATATATGTTGCATATATGTGCTATATATATTAGTGTGTGTGTATATATATATATATATACATCATTGGTAATTTTTTTTACTAAACATTTACAAAGTAATCATGTTACTTTTATAACATAAGATAATATGAGGTGGTGCCATGTAATTCTTGACAAACATGGTGTTCAAGAAAATAAAGAATGTAGGCTGGGCGCGGTGCCTCACGCCTGTAATGCCAGTACTTTGGGAGGCTAAGACAGGCAGATCATAAGATCAAGAGTTCAAGACCAGCCTGACCAACATGGTGAAACCCCATCTCTACTAAAAATACAAAAATTAGCCGGCTGTGGTGGTGCGTGCCTGTAATCCCAGCTACTCAGGAGGCTGAGGCAAGAGAATTGCTTGAACCCAGGAGGTGGAGGTTGCAGTGAGCCAAGATCATGCCACTGCACTCCAGCCTGGGCCACAGAGCGAGACTCCACGTCAAAAAAAAAAAAAAAGAAAAGAAAAGAAAGAATTTAAATGTTAAAAACTACCAATGGTCTGTGCACACACACACACACACACACACACAGAGAGAGAGAGAGAGAGATTTATCACCTCTGCATCTACTGGTGCTGCCAAGGTTGCAGGAAGGTCATCTCCAAGCTGAACGGGAAGCTCTCTGGCATGGCCTTCCATGTCCCCACCACAAATGTGTCGGTCATGGACCTGACCTGCTTTTTAGAAAAACTTGCCAAATATGATGACATCAAGAGGGTGGTGAAGCAGGGACAATGTTCCGGAGAGCCCCATGGTTGTTGTACCTCAGTTGCACTGAGGGGCCATTCACAGTCTTCTTTATGGAGTGCTGGCATGGACTGTGGACATGAGTCCTTCCATGATGAATGACAAATTTTATATAAGTGTGGTGTGTGTGTGTGTGTGTGTGTGTATTGCCTTACCCTCAAGCATTATAATATTTGAAGGCAAAACAATGAAAGCAAGAAATGTTCTGAAATTAGCAACTGTTTTAATAAATACGATCCACAAAAAAAGGGACTCACTAAAGAAAAGTAATATGTTTAAAAAGAGAAATCAACAAGTGTATATGAAATTCTCATTGATCCTGGAAAACAAATTCTCTGGTGAAAGAATATGTTGGACCATATTTTTCAAAATAATAAAAGAAGTGTCCACAGAACTCTCCTATAACCCTGCAGCCTACAGTGTTGGGACAGGCCAAGGAAGTTCATTTTAAAATGCACGGTACATTTTCTGATACTTCGACTCTCATCCAGCAATAACCTGCAGTACAGAATGACAACATTGAAAGATAATTGCTCAGGAGTAGAGTTCTTTGTTGTTGAGTAATATTTAGTTACATTGAAAACACTTAAAAACAGTGGTTCTCAACTGGGAGCTGTTTTTTCTTCCCACAGGATATTTGGCAATGACTGGAGACATTTTTGATTGTCACAAGCTAGGAAAGTGGGGAGATGGGGGTATTACTTGTATGTGGTGCATAAAGCCCAGAGATCCTGCTAAGCATTCTACAAAGCATAGGGCATCCCCCTCCAACAAAGAAATATCCAGTCCAAAATGCAAGTAGTGCTGAGGTTGGGAAAGTATGCTCTAAAAGATACATCCTCAACATTTTATTTGCGTTTTTGTATAATTTTTTATCAGAAGCATTGTTTAGTATGTATTTAACTTAAAACATATATTAATTAGCTGCTGTTTGTTTAGGAAATGTGCTCAAAATAATCTTTCTTAGGTATTTACTCAGTAACATATTAGCTTAGACTTGATGGCAGTTTTCTTTTTTAGTACAGGGGACTTTATTGATGGCACATGGCAAAGTGGGTCTCCCTAAGCACCTGCTCTTCAGGGAGTCTGCATAAAAATTGTGAGGGGAGATTCTTACTGAGGTGGAAGACTGAGTGCCACAGGGACTCGCCAGCAGCTGAGGGTCTCGCTCTTGCTCTTGTGTGCTCACTGGGGGTGGTGGTCCAGGGGTCTTACTACTTGGAGGCCATGTGGACCATGAGTCCACCACCCTGTTGCTGCAGCCTAATTCACTGTCATACCAGGAAATGGGCTTGACAAAGTGGTTGTTGAGGGTGATGCCAGCCCCAAAAGTAGAAGAGTGGGTGTCACTGTTAAAGTCAGAGGAGACAGCCTGGTGCTTAGTGTAGCCCAGGAGGCGTGTGTGTGTGTGTGTGTGTGTGTGTGTTTGTGTATTGCCTTACCCTCAAGCATTATAATATTTGAAGGTAAAACAATGAAAGCAAGAAATGTTCTGAAATTAGTAACTGTTTTAATAAATGTGATCCACAAAAAAGGGGCTCACTATAGAAAAGTAGTATGTTTAAAAAGAGAAATCAAGTGTATATGAGATTCTCATTGATTCTGGAAAACAAATTCTCTGGTGAAAGACTATGTTGGACCATATTTTTCAAAATCATAAAAGAAGTGCCCACGAAACTCTCGTATAACCCTGCAGCCTATGAAGGGGCCCTCCGATGCCTGCTTCACCACCTTTTTGATGTCATATCTGGCAGGTTTATCCAGATGGCAGGTCAGGTCACCACTGACACGATAGTGGGGACATGGAAGGCCATGCCATTGAGCTTCCCATTCAGCTCAGAGATGACCTTGCCCTCAGCCTTGGCAGCACCAACAGATGCACAGATCATGTTCTGGAAAGCCCCACGGCTGTTGCACCACAGTTTCCCAGAGGGGCCATTAACAGTCTTAGTGGAGTGATGGCATGGACTGTGAACATGAGTCCTTTTGCAATTGATGGCAAATTTTTTTTATTATTATACTTTAAGTTCTAGGGTACATGTGCACAACGTGCAGGTTTGTTACATATGTATACATGTGCCATGTTGGTGTGCTGCAACCATTAACTCATCATTTACATTAGGTATATCTCCTAATGCTATCCCTCCCCCCTCCCCCCACCCCATGACAGGCCCCTGTGTGTGATGTTCCCCACCCTGTGTCCAAGTGTTCTCATTGTTCAATTCCCACCTGTGAGTGAGAACATGCGGTGTTTGGTTTTCTGTCTTTGCGATAGTTTTGCTGAGAATGATGGATTCCAGCTTCATCCATGTCCCTACGAAGACATGAACTCATCCATTTTTATGGCTGCATAGTATTCCATGGTGTATATGTGCCACATTTTCTTAATCCAGTCCATCATTGATGGACATTTGGGTTGGTTCCAAGTCTTGCTATTGTGAATAGTGCCGCAATAAACATATGTGTGCATGTGTCTTTATAGCAGCATTACTTATAATCCTTTGGGTATATACCCAGTAATGGGATGGCTGGGTCAAATGGTATTTCTAGTTCGAGATCCTTGAGGAATCGCCACACTGACTTCCACAATGGTTGAACTAGTTTACAGTCCCACCAACAGTGTAAAAGTGTTCCTATTTCTCCACATCCTCTCCGGCACCTGTTGTTTCCTGACTTTTTAATGATCACCATTCTAACTGGTGTGAGATGATATCTCATTGTGGTTTTGATTTGCATTTCTCTGATGGCCAGTGATGATGAGCATTTTTTCATGTGTCTGTTGGCTGCATAAATGTCTTCTTTTGAGAAGTGTCTGTTCATATCCTTCACCAACTTTTTGATGGGGTTGTTTGATTTTTTTCTTGTAAACGTGTTTAAGTTCTTTGTAGATTCTGGATATTAGCCCTTTTTCAGATGGGTAGATTGTAAAAATTTTCTCCCATTCTGTAAGTTGCCTGTTCACTCTGATGGTAGTTTATTTTACTGTGCAGAAGCTCTTTAGTTTAATTAGATCCCATTTGTCAATTTTGGCTTTTGTTGCCATTGCTTTTGGTGTTTTAGTCATGAAGTCCTTGCCCATGCCTATGTCTTGAATGGTATTGCCTAGGTTTTCTTCTAGATTTTTTTATGGTTTTAGGTCTAACGTTTAAGTCTTAAATCCGTCTTGAATTAATTTTTGTATAAGGTGTAAGGAAGGGATCCAGTTTCAGCTTTCTACATATGGCTAGCCAGTTTTCCCAGCACCATTTATTAAATAGGGAATCCTTTCCCCATTTCTTGTTTTTGTCAGGTTTGTCAAAGATCAGATGGTTATAGATGTGTGGTATTATTTCTGAGGGCTCTGTTCTGTTCCATTGGTCTGTATCTCTGTTTTGGTACCAGTACCATGCTGTTTTGGTTACTGTAGCCTTGTAGTATAGTTTGAAGTCAGGTAGTGTGACGCCTCCAGCTTTGTTCTTTTGGCTTAAGATTGTTTTGGCAATACGGGCTCTTTTTTGGTCCCACATGAACTTTAGTTTTTTCCAATTCTGTGAAGAAAGTCATTGGTAGCTTGAATCTGTAAATTACCTTGGGCAGTATGGCCATTTTCATGATATTGATTCTTCCTATCCATGAGCATGGAATGTTCTTCCATTTCTGTGTATCCTCTTTTATTTCACTGAGCAATGGTTTGTAGTTCTCCTTGAAGAGGTCCTTCACATCCCTTGTAAGTTGGATTCCTAGGTATTTTATTCTCTTTGAATCAATTGTGAATGGGAGTTCACTCATGATTTGGCTCTCTGTTTGTCTGTTATTGGTGTATAGGAATGCTTGTGACTTTTGCACATTGATTTTGTATCCAGAGACTTGCTGAAGTTGCTTATCAGCTTAAGGAGATTTTGGGCTGAGACGATGGGGTTTTCTAAATGTACAATCATGTCATCTGCAAACAGGGACAATTTGACTTCCTCTTTTCCTAATTGAATACCCTTTATTTCCTTCTCCTGCCTGATTGCCCTGGCCAGAACTTCCAACACTATGTTGAATAGGAGCGGTGAGAGATGGCATCCCTGTCTTGTGACAGTTTTCAAAGGGAATGCTTCCTGTTTTTGCCCATTCAATATGATATTGGCTGTGGGTTTGTCATAAATAGCTCTTATTATTTTGAGATACATCCCATCAATACCTAGTTTATTGAGAGTTTTTAGCATGAAGGCTGTTGAATTTTGTCAAAGGCCTTTTCTGCATCTATTGAGATAATCATGTGGTTTTTGTCTTTGGTTCTGTTTCTATGATGGATTACATTTATTGATTTGCATATGTTGAACCAGCCTTGCATCCCAGGGATGAAGCCTACTTGATCATGGTGGATAAGCTTTTTGATGTGCTGCTGGATTCGGTTTGCCAGTATTTTATTGAGGATTCTTGCATCAATGTTCATCAGGGATATTGGTCTAAAGTTCTCTTTTTTGGTTGTGTCTCTGCCAGGCTTTGGTATCAGGATGATGCTGGCCTCACGAAATGAGTTAGGGAGGATTCCCTCTTTTTCTATTGATTGGAATAGTTTCAGAAGGAATGGTACCAGCTCCTCTTTGTACCTCTGGTAGAATTCGGCTGTGAATCCGTCTGGTCCTGGACTTTTTTTTTTTTTTGGTTGGTAGGCTATTAATTATTGCCTCAATTTCAGAGCCTGTTATTGGTCTATTCAGAGATTCAACTTCTTCCTGGTTTAGTCTTGGGAGGGTGTACGTGTCCAGGAATTTATCCATTTCTTCTAGATTTTCTAGTTTATTTGCATAGAGGTGTTTATAGTATTCTCTGATGGTAGTTTCTATTTCTGTGGGATTGGTGGTGATATCCCCTTTATCATTTTTTATTGCATGTATTTCATTTTTCTTTCTTTTCTTCTTTATTAGTCTTGCTAGTGGTCTATTAATTTTGTTGATCTTTTCAAAAAACCAGCTCCTGGATTCACTGATTTTTTTGAAGGTTTTTTGTGTCTCTATCACCTTCAGTTCTTCTCTGATCTTAGTTATTTCTTGCCTTCTGCTAGCTTTTGAATGTGTTTGCTCTTGCTTCTCTAGTTCTTTTAATTGTGATGTTAGGGTGTCGATTTTAGATCTTTCCTGCTTTCTCTTGTGGGCATTTAGTGCTATAAATTTCCCTCTACACACTGCTTTAAATGTGTCCCAGAGATTCTGGTATGTTGTGTCTTTGTTCTCATTGGTTTCAAAGAACATCTTTCTTTCTGCCTTCATTTCATTATGTACCCAGTAGTGATTCAGGAGCAGGTTGTTCAGTTTCCATGTAGTTGAGCAGTTTTGAATGAGTTTCTTAATCCTGAGTTGTAGTTTGATTGCACTGTGGTCTGAGAGATAGTTTGTTATAATTTCTGTTCTTTTACATTTGCTGAGGAGTGCTTTCCTTCCAACTATGTGGTCTGCTTTGGAATACATGTGATGTGGTGCTGAGAAGAATGTATATTCTGTTGATTTAGGGTGGAGAGTTCTGTAGATGTCTATTAGATCTGCTTGGTGCAGAGCTGAGTTCAAGTCTTGGATATCCTTGTTAACTTTCTGTGTCGTTGATCTGTCTAATGTTGACAGTGGGGTGTTAAAGTCTCCCATTATTATTGTGTGGGAGTCTAAGTCTCTTTGTAGGTCTCTAAGGACTTGCTTTATGAATCTGGGTGCTCCTGTATTGGGTGCAAACATATTTAGGATAGTTAGCTCTTCTTGTTGAATTGATCCCTTTACCATTATGTAATGGCCTTCTTTGTCTCTTTTGATCTTTGTTGGTTTCAAGTCTGTTTCCTCAGAGAGTAGGATTGCAACCCCTGCTTTTTTGTTTTGTTTTGTTTTCCATTTGCTTGGTAGATCTTCCTCCATTCCTTTATTTTGAGCCTATGTGTGTCTCTGCATGGGAAATGGGTCTCCTGAATACAGCACACTGATGGGTCTTGACTCTTTATCCAATTTGCCAGTCTGTGTCTTTTAATTGGAGCATTTAGCCCATTTACATTTAAGGTTAATATTGTTTTGTGTGAATTTGATCCTGTCATTATGATGTTAGCTGGTTATTTTGCTCATTAGTTGATGCAGTTTCTTCCTAGCATTGATGGTCTTTGCAATTTGGCATGTTTTTGCAGTGGCTGGTACCGGTTGTTCCTTTCCATGTTTAGTGCTTCCTTCAGGAGCTCTTGTAAGGCAGGCCTGGTAGTGACAAAATCTCTCAGCATTTGCTTGTCTGTAAAGTATTTTATTTCTCCTTCACTTATGAAGCTTAGTTTGGCTGGATATGAAATTCTGGGTTGAAAATTCTTTTCTTTGAGAATGTTGAATATTGGCCCCCACTCTCTTCTGGGTTTTAGAGTTTCTGCCAAGAGATCCACTGTTAGTCTGATGGGCTTCCCTTTGTGGGTAGCCTGACGTTTCTCTCTGGCTGCCCTTAATGTTTTTTCCTTTATTTTAACTTTGGTGAATCTGACAATTATGTGTCTTGGAGTTGCTCTTCTCGAGGAGTACCTTTGTGGCATTCTCTGTATTTCCTGAATTTGAATGTTGGCCTGCCTTGCTAGGTTGGGGAAGTACTCCTGGATAATATCCTGCAGAGTGTTTTCCACCTTGGTTCCATTCTCCCTGTCACTTTCAGGTACACCAATCAGATGTCGATTTGGTCTTTTCACATAGTCCCGTATATCTTGGAGGCCTTGTTCATTTCTTTTTACTCTTTTTTCTCTAAACTTCTCTTCTCACTTCATTTCATTCATTTTATCTTCAATCACTGATACCCTTTCTTCCACTTGAACAAATCGGCTACTGATGCTTGTGCATGCATCACATAGTTCTCGTGCCATGGTTTTCAGCTTTATCAGGTCATTTAAGGTCTTCTCTATGCTGTTTATTCTAGTTAGCCATTTGTCTAATCTTTTTTGAGGTTTTTAGCTTCTTTGTGATGGGTTCAAACATCCTCCTTTAGCTCAGAGAAGTTTGTTATTACCAATCGTCTGAAGCCTTCTTCTCTCAGCTCGTCAAAGTCATTCTCCGTCCAGCTTTGTTTCGTTGCTGGCGAGGAACTGCATTCCTTTGGAGGAGAAGAGGTGCTCTGATTTTTAAAATTTTCAGCTTTTCTGCTCTGGTTTCTCCCCATCTTTGTGGTTTTATCTACCTTTGGTCTTTGATGATGGTGACGTACAGATGGGGTTTTAGTGTGGATGTCCTTTCTGTTAGTTAGTTTTCCTTCTAATAGTCAGGACCCTCAGCTGCAGGTCTCTTGGAGTTTGTTGGAGGTCCACTCCAGACCCTGTTTGCCTGGGTATCACCAGCAGAGGCTGCAAAACAGCAAATATTGCAGAACAGCAAATGTTGCTGCCTGATCCTTCCTCTGGAAGCTTCATCTCAGAGAGGCACCTGGGTGTATGAGGTGTCAGTCGGCCCCTACTGGGAAGTGTCTCCTAGTTAGGCTACTCGGGGGTCAGGGACCCACTTGAGGAGGCAGTCTGTCCGTTCTCAGATCTCAAACTCTGTGCTGGGAGAACCACTACTCTCTTCAGAGCTATCAGACAGGGACGTTTAAGTCTGCAGAAGTTTCTGCTACCTTTTGTTCAGCTATTCTCTGGCCCCAGAGGTGGAGTCCACAGAGGCAGGCCGGCCTCCTTGAGCTGGGGTGGGCTCCACCCAGTTCCAGCTTCCTGGCCACTTTGTTTACATTCTCAAGCCTCAGGAATGGCAGACACCCCTCCCCCAGCCTCACTGCCACCTTGCAGTTTGATCTCAGACTGCTGTGCTAGCAGTGAGCAAGGCTCCATGGGCTTGGGACCCTCTGAGCCAGGAATGGGATATAATCTCCTGGTATGCCATTTGCTAAGACTGTTGGAAAAGCACAGTATTACAGTGATAGTGTCCCAATTTTTCAGGTACTATCTGTCATGGCTTCCCTTGGCTAGTAAAGGGAATTCCCTAACCCCTTGCACTTCCCAGGTGAGACAATGCCCTGCCCTGCTTCGCCTCACGCTCCATGGACTGCACCCACTGTCCAACAAGCCCCAGTGAGATGAACCCGGTACCTCAGTTGGAAATGCAGAAATCACCCGTCTTCTGTGTTGCTCACGCTGGGAGCTGTAGACTGGAGCTGTTCCTATTCAGCCATTTTGGAACCAGACCACGGATGGCAAATTTTTAAAAGTTGGTTTTTAGGCAAATGTAACTCATAATGCCAAGTACAGTATAGTTACAGTCACTCTTTCCCCATCTGGTACAGAGATTGATTTAAGGAGGTGATAAATGAATGGAGAAAATGTCACTGAACAGCAGAACTGAGACTGGGGTGAGGCAAGCCAGCACCCCAGCACCTAAGTCTTAGGAAGGTACTCACAAGGCCTGTACCTACAGGAGCCTACAGAAGTAAATGCCTCCTTCATTTTTTTTTTTAATCCTTGCCAGCAGGAAGCCACTTCATTTGTTTTTATTGTGGTAAAAAACACAAAACACATATCCACCATTTCAACTATTTTATAGTATGCAATTGAATGCATTAGTTTATTACAATGTTATGCAACCATCACCACTATCTAGTTCTGTAACACGTTTACCTCCCTCAGTGAAAACTTCACATCCACTACTAAGCAGTTATTTCTCATTTCTCCCTTCCTCAAGCCCTGGCAATGACTGTCTGTTTCTGGGAGTTTGCCTCGTCTGGATATTTTATATATATATATATATATATATATATATATATATATATATATATATGGAATCATAAAATATGTAGCTGTTCCACATTTTTTTTTTTGAGATGGAGTTTCGCTCTTGTCACCCAGGCTGGAGTGCAATGGTGCGATCTCAGCTCACTGCAACCTCTGCCTCCCAGATTCCAGTGATTCTCCTGCCTCAGCCTCCCAAGTAGCTGGAACTACAGGTGCACACCACCAGGACTGGCAAATTTTTTGTATTTTTAGTAGCGATGGGGTTTTACCACATTGGCCAGGCTGGTCTCAAACTCCTGACCTCAGGTGATCCACCTGCCTCAGCCTCCCAAAATGGTAGGATTACAGGCATAAGCCACTGTGCCTGGCCTCTACCACATTTTTTATCCATTCATCAACTGATGGACATTTGGATTTCTTCACTTTTGGCTATTATAAATAGTGCTGCCATGAAAATTCACATACAAGATTTTCTTAAACATCTGTTTTCAATTCTTTTGAATCTATATCTAGGAGTGGAATTAATGGGCAATATGGCAACTCTAAGTTTGACTTTTTGAGGAACTTCCAGACTGTTTTCCACAGTGGTTGCACCAGTTTACATTCCTACCAGCAGTATTGAGGGTTCCAATCTCTCCACATCCTCACCAACACTTGTTATGTTTCATTTTTTAATTCTTGCCATGCTAGTACATGTGAAATGGTATCTCAATGCGGTTTTGATTTGCATTCCCCAGAAGGCTAATGACCTTGAGCATCTTTTCATGTGCTTCTTGGCCATTTGTCCCTCCTTGAATTTTGTATCCTATGCACTTCACTCACGTCAGCCTAATCCCAGGCCTGCTCTCCAGCACCTGACATCAAATGCAATGTCTTACAACCATGGTAGAGTGAAATAGTAGAGACCACTTCCTCTAAGTCACATAGGTATGGGTTCAAATAACACTTTTACCAAATATGTGACCTTAGGCGAGTTATTTCCCTCTTCTAAGCCTGTTTCCTCCTCTGTAAAATGAATGGGTACAATAATAGTACTTCATGGAGTTGCTGGAGGATTATAAGAAATGATGCAGAGATAGTATTTTATACAGTCCCTGGCATGTAGTAAATACTCGAGAAACATTAGCTGTCATTTTGCTAATGGGAATTCGCTAAGCATTTGTTGAATGAGTGACTGGGCCAACAGGCTGTTATGAAATCACCAAAAGGATCATTGCCAAAAAGCTCAACCTCCATTTAGCTTATGGGAGAGTGGATCTCATTTACCACAGGGTGTAATATGTATGTTGAATATAAGATGTAATTGCTGAAACGAAGATGGAATCTGTAAACCTGTTATCTGCAGAGTTATGATTATGAATAGTTCATTTACAAAAAACTGTGTGTAACTAAGGAGAATCTCACTCCCAGCTGAGGGAAATAAGCTGTTTGAAATCTCTTCCCTATAGTCTTCCATGCCAACTCCCACTTGCAAATCCCAGCCCAGTTTTTATCACCTGGTCTCTGTCATCATGAAAATTATGGGAATAGCTATGAGATTCTAACTGATGAAAAGCGAGAACATGCGCAGAATGAAATACCAGCTGCTTATTATTCTTACCATGTAAACCTCATCTGTATGCACAAATATGATTGGTCACATACTAAGAGGTAGAAGACAAAAGGCCCTGGTATTTGGGGGGCTTATAGTACAGTGGGAAGAGTGAGATGATAAACAGAAAAAGGAATTCCTAATAGAAAATGGTAAAGCCAAAGAAAAGGTGCAAGCAATGAGTGCTACTGGCATTTGCTGTATTTCTGCAGTTCAACCAGACCCTCCTTTGGAGCTGGCTGTGGAAGTAAAACAGCCAGAAGACAGAAAACCCTACCTGTGGATTAAATGGTCTCCACCTACCCTGATTGACTTAAAAACTGGTTGGTTCACGCTCCTGTATGAAATTCGATTAAAACCCGAGAAAGCAGCTGAGTGGGAGGTGAGTGATCCATATGCTTTTTGAAGGAACTATGGCCTTTGGCAAGGATAAAGCCCTCACAACTGAAAACAGGTCATTCCTCCTAATTACTGGGTCACTGTGTTGGCCTCCAATGCAGTTGTGACCCACCCAGATGTGAAAAGCCCTTTTCCCCTCTATTGGGATTCATGGGGGCTCATCTTCACAGCTCTCCTCGGGCTAGTTTCTTGTACTGCTCAGACACTTGACCAGGTTTCCAACCTGCCTCCCTTAGTACATTTTTTATCTAGACCCTTGTAAGAGTACTTAAATGGCACCAGGTGGGAGGGGGCAGTCTCAGTATATCCTGTCCATAGTCAATGGCTGTGTTTTTATTTACTTTAAAATACCTCAACCAGGCTGGGTGCAGTGGATCACACCTGTTAATCCCAGCACTTTGGGAGGCCGAGACAGGTGGATTACCTGAGGTCAGGAGTTCAAGACAAGCCTGGCCAACATGAAGAAACCCCATCTCTACTAAAAGTACAAAAAAATTAGCCAGGTGTGGTGGCGGGCACCTGTAATCCCAGCTCCTCGGGAGGCTGAAGCAGGAGAATCTCTTGAACCCAGGAGGCAGAGGTTTCGGTGAGCTGAAATCGCGCCATTGCACTCCAGCCTGGGCAACAAGAATGAAACTCCATTTGGAAAAAAAAAAAAAAAAGGCTGGGCTCAGGGGCTCACACTTGTAATCCCAGCACTTTGGGAGGCAGAAGCAGGTGGATCACTTGAGGTCAGGAGTTTGAGACCAGCCTGACCAACATGGCAAAACCCAGTCTCTACTGAAAATACAAAAAACTTAGCCAGGCATGGTGGCGAGTGCCTGTGATCTCAGCTACTCTGAAGGCTGAGGCAGGAGAATTGCTTAAACCTGGGAGGCAGAGATTTCAGTGGGCTGAGGTCATGCCATTGTGCTCCAGCCTAGGTGACAAGAGCGACTCCGTCTCAAAAAATAAATAAATAAAATTAAAAATAAAAATAAAATACTTTGACCTAAAGAAATAATATTAAATTGCAGGTGGTACAATATTCCATCTTTACATACTTTAGTATATGCCTCTTTTAAAAAGGCACATTTCCAAACATAGCCAAAATAATAGGATCACACACAGGAAAATTAAAATTCCTTAATATTGTTTAATACCCAGTCCCTAGTTTAATTCCTCCCAATGTTTCCGAATATCTTTAACAGCTACTTTGTCCAAACCAGAATCTGCTCATAGACCACACATTGTAACTGGTCGTTATATCCCTTCAGTTTCAGTGTAATGAGGAGACTGGGCCACTTGTCCCATAGAGTATCCCACCTCGTACCTTTCTCTGATCAGTTCTTTGTGGGGTCATTTAGCTAATTTCTCTACGCCTCCATTTCCTGTAACCAGACTTGATTAGATGTAGGCTGAACAATTTTTACCAAGAATTGGTAAATTCAGAGGTGATATTATGTACTCTATATTGTATTTAATCAGATGTCAAAAACCATCTGGTTGACCCACCATAAGTGATGCTAAAACTGGCCCCTGAATTGAGGAGATGACAAACTGATCCCTTGATTGTAAGGTCATGTTTAATTTGTATACTACTACTTTACCATACATGAATGCCCAATTCTCTTTCACCTCATGTTTTTAACACCAATTTATTATTGAATCAGTTATTTCATTAGGGTTTAAAGGCTAACAATTCTTTAATTTTGTTATTCTTTTTTTTTTTTTTTTTTTGAGACGGAATTTCGCTTTGTCACTCAGCTGGAGTGCAATGGCACGATCTCGGCTCACTGAAACATCCGCCTCCCAGGTTCAAGTGATTCTCCTTCCTCAGCCTCCCAAGTAGCTGGGATTACAGGCATGTGCCACCATGCCAGGCTAATTTTGTATTTTTAGTAGAGATGGGGTTTCTCCATATTGGTCAGGCTGATCTCGAACTCCCAACCTCAGGTGATACGCCTGCTTTGGCCTCCCAAAGTGCTGGGATTACAGGCATGAGGCACCATGCCTGGCCAATTTTGTTATTCTTTCTATATTTATTAAGTAGTTGTTTTTCATAAAGTGGGAAGGAGGCAGAATATTTGACTTTTCTGAAGTAGAGTCCCAAATGGAGAGATAGAAAACCTGCTAAATTTTTGTGTGAGCAATTTTAAGAGAAGGAAAAGATAGGGCTAAGACAGTGGAGTAGTGACAGCAGGGAATTCTCTGTATATGATTGTTCAGCCTAACTTAGTTTATTTTTTAGGGGAAAACTCTCTTTCTTCACAACAAATGTTAGAAGTGACTTCTGTTTTCCTTATCCTACCTTAGATCCATTTTGCTGGGCAGCAAACAGAGTTTAAGATTCTCAGCCTACATCCAGGACAGAAATACCTTGTCCAGGTTCGCTGCAAACCAGACCATGGATACTGGAGCGCGTGGAGTCCAGTGACCTTCATTCAGATACCTAGTGGTGAGCGTCTTGGCTCTTTTTTGCTTATGTCTCTAAATATATTTTAAATGGTATATTTGCATATAATAACTACTAATAGAGAAACCATTTTGAGCCTTAGCCAGAACAATAGAGGTGGGTTTATAATCTTTCTGCCCAATACGAAGACATTTTGAAAAGCAGCATTGCTCCCTGGATTACTGTCAATGGAGAACAATTTTAGGATAAGGCTACAGACATGGGTCTGATGCCTCAAGGGGCTTGATGATCAGTTATTATGCTCCCACCATCTTCCCTATTCCTATCATTTAGAGGATTTGGTCAAGGTCATCCTCTAGTTCTTCCAGAATTTATAAGGCAGTACCGTGTCTCAAAGGCTCAGTCTCTGCCATGGATTACACTTGGCACCTTGTCTCTTAGTGAAGACACAGGCTATAAGATAGACAGCTCCAGCAAAGCACCTTAATTCAGTAGCTTGTGTTCTATAAGGGAACAATCCATCTTGCATTTTTAAAATGCTTTACAGCTTACAAAGCCTGTACCTTATTTGGTCCTCCCAACCCTCCCAGGTATTCAGAGAATATGATTATCATTAAAAATTAAAAGTGAAGAAACCAAACCTCAGCAAAGTTAGGAGTCTTTTCCAAAACCACACAGGAAAGTCTAGCTTTTCTAACAACTTGCCTGACCAAAGTATCGGGCTTTCATTGGCTTGGCATGCTGGAAAGGGCACTGAACTGCAAATCAGGCATGCATCTAGTCCAGTCCTGACTATTGCTTAACAAAAGCACAGGGTCTAGAGGCAGAAAGCCTGAGTTCAAATCCCAGCCTGCAATACTATAGTTATATGGCCATTGGTAAATCTTTCTTTGATTCCCAGTTTTCTTATCTTTTATAACAAAGCAATGTAGGCAAACAGTTTAACACCATTGATGGCTTTTAGTAAGAACTTAATGTTAGCTTTTATTATTATTACTGCAAACGACCATGTGACCTTGGATTTCCTCTTTAAGGATCAATTAAAAAGAATAAGTGAAAGGATTTTTAAATTTTTAGAGTACTATAAAATATACGCAACATATTAAAATATTAATAATATTTAAAAGAAAATAGCCCTGTCATTGATGATACTTTGGATTGCTGTTCAAATCAAAAAAATATATGGATGGAGGAAAACACTGTTGGGTTTAAGAGTTTCATTCATTAGGTTGGTTTGTTTTTAATGATGCTGTACGTGATCAAAGCTTTCTGGCTGTTTGTTTTTTAGACTTCACCATGAATGATACAACCGTGTGGATCTCTGTGGCTGTCCTTTCTGCTGTCATCTGTTTGATTATTGTCTGGGCAGTGGCTTTGAAGGGCTATAGGTACTTCACTGTCTCTCAACTTTTCCTCCCAATCATGATAGTCAAGGATAATGACAAAAAAAAAATACAAAGATGATGGAAACCTGTAGATAATCCTCATTTTAGCCATTAGATGTAGTGTGTTTGCCCATAAAAAAAATCTTTTATCAGTGCTATAAAAAGTAGAAAAATTGACTCGTTTCAGGCTGATGTTCTTTCTATGAAACAGAGATTCCTAGTTGTGAAACAGTAAAAATCTGGCAAGAGTAGCTAAAATCAAGAGAAGCAAATAGTCCAGATAATCCACTAACTTCAAAATCAGCGTCCTTAATTAGCTAAAGTTAATTTTAATATAGGCCTCTGTAATTTTATTGTCATCATTTATTGTTGCATGGAGCTGCCAAACTCTAAGTCCTATCTCTATCACAGTGCCTATAGTGGCTATTATACTAACCTTTCAAAAATTACAAAGTCAGAAATGAGTCATTTAGCCAATCTCATGAATTATTTTATAGCATGGTGACCTGCATCTTTCCGCCAGTTCCTGGGCCAAAAATAAAAGGATTTGATGCTCATCTGTTGGAGGTAAGTACAGGAGGCAAAAAAATGGATTGTGACTCACTGCTCTGTAGTAATTAACTCTACACACTCACACACAGTCCCCGTCAGTTCAGCCTGGTAGTTTCAGCCAGCCTTTTTGGACTGTCTCTCCTGGTCAGCATGTGTGTTAACAGAAAGTTGTGTGAAGGATGAGGGTACTTACTTTCACACACTAAATGTCAGAGGGCAAGGAGAGAAAGCCAAGAAAACATGGAAACACATTTATTGATTTATCAGATCTACTCATAAGCATAGAGATAAACATTTTGTACAAATAATCAATTTAGAAAGAGAGTGAATATTTTGATTAATGCAAAACAGGCACCCACCACCACCCCCTCAATCATACATTGGTAAAAGCTTCTACTTGAATGTTCTTTACATAAAGCCATAGTAACAGAATATCCCATTGCCATTATCTCTCACTTTGGGCACTCAGCTGAGACCAGATCAGTACAGTGGGGCCATCTGTTTGCCAGGGCCCATTTGGGCTGATTCAAGAGGGAATTAAATGATGAGTGTTTTGAATGAAAAGAGAGGTTAGAACAGTTTTAAATTTTTCTCCAAATTGAAATAAATAGTTTCAGTTTGGCTTTTAAGCTTAACACTGACATATATAAAAGCAACTAGCTGTACATTAAGGCAAATACCACTTGACCCAGCTGCTCTGGGTCTGACAGTGTAAGAATAGAAGAATTGAGTCCTGGATAATCTGGCTTGTCTGTGTTCACTTTGGTTGCAAATATCGAAGCAGGGACTAGAGCCCAGGAGTCCCGGCTCCTGACCCAGTGCTCTTCCTCCACTATCCAGTGTAGCATTGGCCTGATAGAACCAGCATGAATGTCTCAGCAAACTAAACTAGTTACTGTCCAGCTCACAATTTAACCTGCTAGCCACAGAGACTTAATGATAAAATAGCTACTTTTGTCTCAAAAATATGTGTTAGTATTCTTAATGATATTACCTCTAATCCTCAAAAGAACCCTCCCAGGTGGGTAGTATTAATATTATTTTCTACCTTTTAAAAATGGAGAAGCTGAAGTTCAGAGAGCAGCTTGTCCAAAGTCACATACCCTATAATAAGTGATAAAGCCAAGACCTAGGTCAATACCTGACCCAAGTCAGAGGATAAGAAAAAAGAGGCCGGGCGCGGTGGCTCACGCCTGTAATCCCAGCACTTTGGAAGGCAGAGGCGGGCGGATCACGAGGTCAGGAGATCAAGACCATCCTGGCTAACATGGTGAAACCCTGTCTCTACTAAAAATGTAAAAAATTAGCCAGGCGTGGTGGTGGGCGCCTGTTGTCCCAGCTACTCGGGAGGCTGAGGCAGGAGAATGGCGTGAACCCGGGAGGCGGAGCTTGCAGTGATCCGAGATCATGCCACTGCACTCCAGCCTGGGCAACAGAGCGAGACTCCGTCTCAAAAAAAAAAAAAAAAGAGGCAAGAGTGAGAGGAGGAGGCAGGAGGAAATAGGAGGGGGAAAGGAAGGATAGAAGCAGGGAGAATAATAGGAAGGGCGGAAATACGGAATAGGGTGATGAAGGGGGAGAAGAGAAGGAGGGAGAGGAAGTAGAGTAGAAGAAAACAGTAGATTAGGAAGAGGGAGGAGAAGGGAAGGGGAAATAAGAAGAGGAAGGAGAGAAGGAAGATGAACCACAGAAGGAAAAGACAAGAATCCACTTACTATTGCCAGACTCTAGAAAGAGATAGAGGAAGTTAGCAGGCCAGCAACCACACCTCTGCCAGTGGGCCGCAGTGTCAGATGCATGCATAAGCACTGTGGGTTTAGAAGTTTCACAAACCTTCATTTTATAGTTATCTGTTTATTATTGTATGTGTATATACTACTTGCCCATTAAACTCATGATTATTATTGCTTGGAGAGAGACTATGTTAAATATCCTGAGTTGACTTTAAAAAAAAAAATCTGCTGAATAGTATCCAGAAGGTGATTCTAGATGGCCTGGCACACAAATGTCTGAAGTTTGAGATCTTCCCACCTGCTCGTGGCAATGAACAGCACCACTTAGCAGGGATGCTGATTTGGAATGTTATGAAGCTAACAGCCATCTCTTCTTGTGTCTGTGTTTTAATAGAAGGGCAAGTCTGAAGAACTACTGAGTGCCTTGGGATGCCAAGACTTTCCTCCCACTTCTGACTATGAGGACTTGCTGGTGGAGTATTTAGAAGTAGATGATAGTGAGGACCAGCATCTAATGTCAGTCCATTCAAAAGAACACCCAAGTCAAGGTATGAAACCCACATACCTGGATCCTGACACTGACTCAGGCCGGGGGAGCTGTGACAGCCCTTCCCTTTTGTCTGAAAAGTGTGAGGAACCCCAGGCCAATCCCTCCACATTCTATGATCCTGAGGTCATTGAGAAGCCAGAGAATCCTGAAACAACCCACACCTGGGACCCCCAGTGCATAAGCATGGAAGGCAAAATCCCCTATTTTCATGCTGGTGGATCCAAATGTTCAACATGGCCCCTACCACAGCCCAGCCAGCACAACCCCAGATCCTCTTACCACAATATTACTGATGTGTGTGAGCTGGCTGTGGGCCCTGCAGGTGCACCGGCCACTCTGTTGAATGAAGCAGGTAAAGATGCTTTAAAATCCTCTCAAACCATTAAGTCTAGAGAAGAGGGAAAGGCAACCCAGCAGAGGGAGGTAGAAAGCTTCCATTCCGAGACTGACCAGGATACGCCCTGGCTGCTGCCCCAGGAGAAAACCCCCTTTGGCTCCGCTAAACCCTTGGATTATGTGGAGATTCACAAGGTCAACAAAGATGGTGCATTATCATTGCTACCAAAACAGAGAGAGAACAGCGGCAAGCCCAAGAAGCCCGGGACTCCTGAGAACAGTAAGGAGTATGCCAAGGTGTCCGGGGTCATGGATAACAACATCCTGGTGTTGGTGCCAGATCCACATGCTAAAAATGTGGCTTGCTTTGAAGAATCAGCCAAAGAGGCCCCACCATCACTTGAACAGAATCAAGCTGAGAAAGCCCTGGCCAACTTCACTGCAACATCAAGCAAGTGCAGGCTCCAGCTGGGTGGTTTGGATTACCTGGATCCCGCATGTTTTACACACTCCTTTCACTGATAGCTTGACTAATGGAATGATTGGTTAAAATGTGATTTTTCTTCAGGTAACACTACAGAGTACATGAAATGCTCAAGAATGTAGTCAGACTGACACTACTAAAGCTCCCAGCTCCTTTCATGCTCCATTTTTAACCACTCGCCTCTTTCTCCAGCAGCTGATTCCAGAACAAATCATTATGTTTCCTAACTGTGATTTGTAGATTTACTTTTTGCTGTTAGTTATAAAACTATGTGTTCAATGAAATAAAAGCACACTGCTTAGTATTCTTGAGGGACAATGCCAATAGGTACATCCTCTGGAAAAGGCTTTCATGATTTGGCATGGGACAGACAGAAATGAAATTGTCAAAATTGTTTACCATAGAAAGATGACAAAAGAAAATTTTCCACATAGGAAAATGCCATGAAAATTGCTTTTGAAAAACAACTGCATAACCTTTACACTCCTCGTCCATTTTATTAGGATTACCCAAATATAACCATTTAAAGAAAGAATGCATTCCAGAACAAATTGTTTACATAAGTTCCTATACCTTACTGACACATTGCTGATATGCAAGTAAGAAATAATGCCTCCAATTTTTTCTTAAAATAGTTTAGATATGTTAAGCATGGATTTTCCCCCTAAATTCTACTCTAAAGCCTCTATAAAATATAGTTTGGAAATAAAAATTTTCTTACACAAGGGGCAAATGAATTTCATGTGAATCCCTTTAGGATGTTTTCCTGCTTCATTTCAGCATGATAGATAATTTATTATACACCTTAGTCTTTCCTTAGTTAAAAAAAAATTCCCTAAAGACTAACTTGAAAAGAAAACCACAGCAGGATGCTAATGGAATTACTGCCTTACTGTACATACAAATTCTACTTTAATATAAACCCATAAGTTTAACTGTATTTTTGAAGACTATTTTTCTATGACTTAGGTAAAATAAAAGACTATTTTCTATCTTCCCAGTAAAGCTGTTTACATATTCAGTGGGTACAGTATTTTCTGCTGCAAGGTTATAATGTGTATTTACAGTACATAGTAGTATATAAAGTTCCCATTTGTGGAGCAAAATGCCATACCAACCCAAAGCCCACTGTGAAATATGAAGTGAATGACAAAATTCAGTTTTCAACGCAATATAGTATAGTTTATCTGATTCTTTTGATCTCCAGGACACTTTAAACAACTGCTACCACCACCACCAACCTAGGGATTTAGGATTCTCCACAGACCAGAAATTATTTCTCCTTTGAGTTTCAGGCTCCTCTGGGACTCCTGTTCATCAATGGGTGAATCTTCCTGAAGCTACCATAAAAAGGGAGGGCGACCATTTCTAACAGCTGTTTAAAAGAGAGAGGTTTTGCTTTTGTGAGAAATCTTGGGCCACAAAAAAATTTTAAGCAAAGCCAGGAGTTAGTGTCTCTCTGAAGTAAATTCAATTGCAAAATCTTGGCAGAGGCAGAAACGGCTCATATCAGAAGTGTCCAAATAAAAGTTCTGGGAAACTAGGTATTTGCTTCCCAGAGCAATGGGAATAGCTCCAAAGGTCAGAGTGAGGTAGTGAGAATCTCCCGGTCAATTCCAGTCCCAGGCTTCCTGAAAGAAGTCAAAGCTTGGATCCTCATTTTAAAGGGCGCATCCATGACTCATCTAACAGCCCCCCTCTATTTTTCCCTTCACTTGAAGGTAAATCTATTCTATATGTCCATTTACTAGCTGGACATAGAGAACTTGAGCTCACCTCTGGGAGTTAAATATTCCACCCCAACTATCCCATATTGATAGCAACTGGACCCAGAGGTCCCCCTCCTGTTTGAAAGTGAACACATTGCCAATGTTTTGAGAATGGCAAAAGCAATAGATACGAAGCTCCATTTTTCTAATATATAAACAATATCATGTGAGTAAGGGAAGCATGTGGGAAAGTTGTCCAAGCTCATTCAGTCCCCTAAATCCTCGATACTTTAACTGTCTGAGAACCAACTGCATAGGCATCACCTGGGCAGTGTTTGAAAATTCCGTTTGCAGAATCTTAAGCATCAGAATCTGCATTTTACTAAGATCCCCAAATGATTCAATTGCACACTGAAGTTTGAGAAGCATTGTTCTAGACAACCATTTCCACTAAAGGTTATTTTAGTTCATAGTAACAATCCTCTTTTGGAAAGGACAGATCAAGTCTGTTTGACTTGCAATGAACAACACTGCATGTAAGAAGGCAAAAAAAGAAACATATCAGTAGTTTAAGATTCACATTATGCTGAATCTTATATGAATTCACATAAAAGAATGACCTGCAAAACTACGCACAACTTCTGAAAGGCCAAGGAATATAATCTACCTTGAGAGACATTAACCAAAGACAGTCACCCTCAAAGCCAATGCAGACTAAATCTTTCCTAATATAGTCTATTCTTCTCTAAGAATAGAGAAGCTATGTATCAGTCACTCTTATAGTCTGAAAACCTAAACATAAAAGTAATCTGCTTTTGACATATAATTTTGTATTATACGTATGAAAAAATGTGACAGCTAAGGACTTGAACTAAATCCCTAAAAAATACCAATTAGCCACTCATTAAGCCAAGACTTTAATTCTATGATCAATTAGCACTGTTTATCTGAATTAAGCTTTTTTGTGGTCTATCAAGGAGACAGCTGTTCAAATGGAAGGATACATGTGGGGCAGGGGGGCGGTGAAGAGACCTGGATTCTGGTCCTAACTGCTTTGCCTTGGAGAGATTAATTCCCCCCTCTAAGCCTCAGTTTCCTCTGAAGATGTTGGACCAGATAACCTCTAAGGTCCTTTGAAACTGACTCCTTGATTCCATGACTCACTGAATATTTTTCTGCAAAGATAATGCCAACCAATGCCTTCTATCTTAATCTAACAAAAAATTTCTCTTCATCATAGAAATACAAAGTAATCTTCAGTGATGTGCTCTTTATACTTTGCTTTTTAAACCGTCCATTCCAGTTGGTCTTAATATATTGCACAAGTATTTTATAAGTGATATGTGTACAGAATCATATTCTAAGATTATGTGCAAATATATGTGTAGAAAGAGGCATTAAAAAAAGAGGCAGGAGATTGAGAAGAGACATATTGAATGAGGCACTAATCTTTAGAAAAATGATCTTTTACTGAATCAAGCCATGCTCATTCCTTGCTGAATCCAACAGCCCCAAATCTCTTTTCTTATATTTGGCTGTTAATTTTTTTCCTCGCACCATCCTAGATTGTTAACAACCATTGCACAGTTGGCTCATGTATCCTTACACTCTGAGTTATAATAAGTTGTATTTTTATAAACAAATACCTAAATATTCAAGTTTTAAGGCGCACGGAAACTGAATCTAGGCAACGGGTGATTTGTGTAGCTTACAACCTGAACAGCACGATGTTCCAATTCATTCTAACAGATGTGTATAAGCACAAGTTATATCAGCTGTGTCAGATATTTAACAGATCCTACATTTATTAGCTATATAACAGACTCTACATTTTCCTAAGTGCCTAAGACCAATCCTGGTAGTCACTTAAGTACAAAAGACTCACTTTAACTGGCTTGGTCTGAAGGGGTCAATCCTTTACTGCCTGTACAAGATCTGGGCAGTTTTGCTCTGTGTCTTGTGATGACCCAGCTGAATGTGAAAAGCCTGTGAGTTATTGAGCAACCAGAGGCCCCTGCATTCCAAGGAGCAGTTTAGCTCTGGGGAAACTCTGGCTTTCTCTTTCCTCAAGTGTCCACCACTGCCCATCATTTGCAGAAAGACTTGGCCCTGCCTTTAGCAACTTCCCTATCTCCTTAGAGTAGACAAGAAAGAAACAGATTTGTGCACATTTTACAAAGTGCCTTCCTCTATTTTTTTTTAAAGTTTTCATTTTGCAAGGAAAAATGTATTGATTAGAAAGTAACATTTGCCTTATAGGGATTATATAGATATAGATATAGATATAGATATAGATATAGATATAGATATATATGAATGGAGAGATGAGAAGAAGCCAGAAAGGGCACAACAAAATGTTCTAAGGACCAACCAGCAATGTTCAGTGAATGTTTACGTATTGTTTAATTGAATCAACACAGAGCTGTTGTGAATAGTGTGACTTATTTTGCCTGATAAGAAATTGAGGCTGGCTGTGATTTGGGGATAAACCTGCCACCCTGTGATTTGAGACTCTCCATACCAAAACTTATTGATACATTTTTGAATGTAATTGGCTTACATGCCTAAACCTGAAGAGAACAATGCATGCACATTGGAACTTTGTACACAAACAGAAAAATATAAATGACTTTGAATTACCATCCCAAGCATTGCTAACATAGACGTGCCATTGACGAAAGTCTCATGTGTTCTTGAGTGAACAAATTTCCTTTTCTTCCTTTTTGGCTCAAGCACAATAATGCTGTCACTGAGACAGTGACTGAGCACTCAATGTCCAAGACTAAATCACATCACCACGACTAAGTAGGCACTATGTCCTGGGATGAGTCTTTTAAACTCTGGCCATTAGGTTCCTTACTTGTTAAATAAGTAGGTTGGCCTAAAAGATTTCTAAGACCTCTCATGATCTAGGTAAAATCCAGGGTTTCAGGTCAGTGTCCCTGGTGCAGTGCAAGAAAGCCTTGCTGACACGCCCTTGGCCTGAAGCAGTGAGCACATGAGACTGTGTGACAATGCTTCAGAGAAAAACAGAGATCTGTTCCTCCAACTCAGATTGATTTAACATCCTTGCTTCTCCTTTTCCTTCCTAGCTTTACATATTTGTAGGGTTTTTACTCCTTCTCCAGAGCCTACTATTTTCCTAAGAGTTAGTAGCAACCATAGGATCCACAAGAAATGAAATTATTCATCAACAATGACTTTGGCACTGCAAAAGACTGAGTCAAAGGTTAAATCAGTCACACAGATATCCAAGGCCAAGTTGAAGATCACAAGTATATCCCATTTAGAGATTTGCATACTTAGAGATTAAGCCCATGTTCATTAATTATTTAGTTAATTCAAAAGCCATTAATAAATCCATGCCCAGCCTACGCAACATAGTAAGACCCAGTCTCTACAAAAATTTTAAAAATTAGCCAGCCATGGTGACACGTACCTGTAGTCCTAGCCACTTGGGAAGCTGAAGCCAGAGGATTGCTTGAGCCCAGGAGGTCGAGGCTGCAGTGAACCGTGATTGTGTCGCTGCACTCCAGCCTGGGTGAGAGAGCAAGACCTTGTCTCAATAAATAAACCCAAGTTACTTCGGTGACTAGATACTGGAGGTCTTAAGGAGAAGCTTTAAAAATACAGATTGATTGCTTCAGAGAAATCCTATTTATAATTATGATCTGAACTTATTCTATGATTAGCAAATATATCATCTGAAAATAAAACAGGAGTTCTCTCCCCAGACTTTTGTTTTTCAGGATGGTGAGTTTTGGTCTGGGACCCTCATGGCACCCATTTCGATAAAAGGAAAAAGATAGTAAAACAGGAAATAGGAAGTTTCCAGAGATTTGGGCATCTCAGGATTCCATGAAATGCTGAGACTAACCCACTTAATCCAAATTTTATTGGCTATGGTAAATCTAAATCTGTTCAGTGTTCTGAACAGATTTTATGAGTTTATGTCTAAGAGTTTATGTCTAAGAGAGGTACATAATTCACAAACACTATCATGCTGGCAGCTGTTTTGTCCACATCAATTCCCTTGATTTAATGCTCTGATTTCAATTTAGAAAGTACTGAGACATGTAAAGTCTCAAAATAGGAAAAACCTATCCTGTTTATAAGGTGTGGTCAATAAATAGACCACAGATAATCTTAGTCTATTAATTAACTCTCAGATCATCTTAGACTATTAATTAACATTCTGCTTGCTGCTGATTAAAAAGAAAAAAACCCTAAAACCTTCAGCAACTGAAGTAGTAATATAAAAAATAACCTTTAATAGTTATGGTCAAATTACGCTTCACTTGGATAAACCTCAAAATGTAGTCTGAGTTTTTTTGTGCACACTTTACAAATCCTGGGGGAAAAATCTTTTTTCCATGTTATCTGAAAAACTATATGGTGAAGATACCTCTGAAAAATAATTTGTTTTATGAAATTCCTGAAAAACTAATTTTGAATATTTTAAAGTAACTACCTCCCTTTTGTGTCCTAATGTCCTTCCTTCAAAGCTGCTTATAGTTTAGAAATGAAAGATGTCATGTCTCATGCTTTGACTGGTTTTTGGTGGCATATTTGATGTATTTGCCAAGTGGCATTACTGACTTTACAGTAACTGTTACATTATTTTGTACTATATTGCTTTATGTGGTTCAAAAATAGTATACGCCATATTGAAATATGTAATCCTCATGTTGTGAAACTCATCATGTAATACAATTGAAAATCATTACTTAATAACTTACAATTTATCCATATGTAGTTTCAATATGATTGTGTCTATGACTGTAAAACAAAACTGAAAAAATATGTAATGTATTTCTGTTGAAAGTGTGAATGTACTAATTTTTTCTTAATCTTTGTCTAGAAGAAAGATTCTATGTCATTCATTGTACAGCTGCTCTGGGGTGTTACACATTTAAAGTACAATCCAACAGTTGTTTGAAAGTCAGCCTCTCGGCTTTGTTTCATGTGACTGCTGACACTTCTCGATTGTTCTTTGCATAATGAGGCTGGATTTTGTGCTTCATCATTCATTTTAAACAATTGAAAAGTCTCATGTGGAAACCAAAGCAATCTAGAACCAGCCTGTTGGGTGACTGTGTCTTCTGTAAAGCCATATTGAAGTGAAGTTATACATAATAGCATAAGGTTCCACATTTTCAAAGCTACCACTACCTCTGCTTTTCCTCTTTCCCTAGAAAATGCCAAGCAAAATTCCCCAACACTAAGTGAGAAATTAGAAGTAATTGTTTTATAATTAAGTTGCTGGGTTTTTTTTTACACCTTCTAATTCATCACTTTGTAGGGTTATGCAAGAGTTTCTGAATAACCATTCTTACATGTTTATATTTTATAAAAACCGGCTACAAGAAAGATTCAGAAAGAATACTTAGTAAGTCATCATATGAAAAACCAACAAAACCATAGAGTGCAGATTTTTTCCTAACTATAAGTCACCTCATAGTTGTCCAAAGCCATGATAATGATATCTCTTACAAATTGACTTCTGTAACCCCCCTAGAAATAACCCTTTTCCTTATTTGATTTTAGTCATCAAACATAGTATGATATGGGAAAAGTCAGCCATTTACCAGAAATAATCTTGTTTTGATTTTAAAAACTCATTTCTATATGTAGTTATTGTAATGTCTATTTTTTTAGACTTAAAGATTTATAGAAGACTATAGTTATCTGATTTGTTATTTTGCATTTTTCATTCTGTAAATCTTTGCTTATGGCACATTGTGCTCTCCGTTTTCCATGGTTTTATTCATTTATCTCCTCCTATTTTGAGGGGACAACATGGGTAGTTAAATCTTTGTCAATAGTATTGGAGATAACACTAACTGCTATTATCATAACATCTTCATTTTTACTGCATGCCAAAACCAATGCCTGCCAAACAAAATCTTAGACATCCCAATATAATATGTTAGTTATATTTCCATTCACATCATTACTGAAAATACCCAGCTCAGTGCCTGGCTTAATAAATGTTTAATTCGCTTACCTACTCTTGCTCTATTTTTTTATTTGAAATGGAGTTGAGCAAAATAACACATTCATGGCTGAAGCAATTTTTTGGACATTTCTTGTTACTAAAAGATCTATAATCAGGACATTGTTTATGTAAGTTGGACAAAAAAAATTCTTCCCCTTTATGTCCACCCTTCCTATGATTGCAAGACAAAATTTCCCTCCTTTACCTCATCCCTATAACATGGCAGGCTGAGAAAAATGAGGGGAGATGGAACCAGATACAAGGAGATCCAATAAGAGAAGCTTATTTAAATATTGTGAAATAAAGGAAGAACCAAAGCATTTTTTTAAGTGGGGAATCCTTTTGAACAGTTATTATTTATCCATGTTATTAACAACATCTTTTCTGACAAAATCCATCAGATGAAGTGTAAATGGATAATCTTTTAATGGATCTAAACCTAGAAAGTTTCACTTACTGTTCATGTCCGTGTTCCAGAATTGTGAAATGGTGTGTGGTTTTGCTTTCCAAGTTCTTCTCTGCCTCCTCTTAATTCTCTAATGCCATGTCTTACAGAAGAATGAGAAATTTCTTTCTTACTTGAGTATCATGCTCTAAAAAACTTGGCTTCAGTCACAGAAACGCTAGCTCTCCTGTGCTTATATTGAAGCCAACTGCCTTTAATTCTTGGGCCCTCTTATATTTTTAAGGTGCAAAATTTGAAGTTTCGGTCACCAGACACAGGATCTATACAATTAATGATGAGCTGGAGAAGTAAGATGTAGCTAATTTTTCAAAAGCATTGAATATACTTTCCGGAAAGAAAACAGAAATTAAATATTGCCACATCTTGCCAGAATCCCATCTGACACCTTAACTTTTGTCAGGTTTCCTACAACTTGCTAATCAAGTTTTATACATTCTAAATCTCCCCAGTTTCTTTGGGGCTGGAAGATGCAACTTCCATTTAATAGAAACTTTGAAATCTTGGGGTAAGGGAGCAGTGGGGGTACTAGGGAGAAGGATAAGAAATAGAATTATTGAAAAGCCCCCAACAGGGACCTTCCTGGCCAGAATATGCAGAGTAATTCCTGCTGGCTTCACCTTTGAAAGTCCCTCGAAACCATGCAGATGAAACTGAGTCTGTTTTTGATATTGTCAGATGTATTCTACTTTGGAAGTCCCAACACCTAAACTGGAATTCTTGTATTTACATCTCCTCCACTGTCCCCCACACCACCCCTCAATTCCTGCTGCCCCTGCTAATGTTAAGCATTTTTCTCTTGTTATGATCAGGTTCACATTAAAAACAGATACTTACAAACTGACTTGAAGCACAGATACTTTTACGAATGTGATAAAATATTTTCTTAAGAAAAGGAAAGAGGATGTGGGTCAAATAAAACACCGCGTGGATGTTGATTGGTGAATACTGGTGTAAGAAAAGGGAGCTCAGGAATTTTTATTACTGTATTTGTAAATGAGTTTGAAGGAATTTGTAAATGCCACTGGTACATTTTTAAGGTGACACATTTGCTCCTTATAAAGTTATTAAAAATTACAGGGTAAGCTTAAATGACGTTTGCCAGTAGTTTTACTTTATATAATCAATATTGATATTGTTGCTGAACTATGTAACTTTATGATGCATTTTTCAGTCCCTTTTCAGAGCAAATGCTTTTGCAATGGTAGTAATGTTTAGTTTAAATTGACTTAATAAATTATTACCTGAGCAATGGTTTTTGGAGGGTCTTTATATATGTATGTGAAACATGCATTACATGAAAAATTTAACTTGAAACAAGTTTTTTTCTTTGCCACAACAAAATTTATTAGAATAGATTTTTTTAAAGAAGGAGGGGGAACTGCATTTTAACTCCGGAAATAAAGTAGGCAGACACATGCTAAAACATTTATCTTAGGACACTCACCTGTGGCATTTTTTTCCGGCAGAAATTTTTGTGCTCATCTTTGAACACCTCTGAGTTTATTTTCCTACTAATTCTAAATCAAAACTGAACACACATTTCCCCAGTCTTTATTCATCTGCCAGACTCGAGCCTTAAAAATGCAAGCATGCTTGGAAGCACCCAGAAGTTTCTTGGAACTTCTCCTGGGAACAACCAAGAACAATCAAAAGGAGAGTTTCCAAACCTGAGATTCGATCAACTTTCCCATGTTTCCAAACCTGAGATATGATCAACTTTCATTTAACAAGCCACAAATCTCAGGACCAAAGTTTCACATTTTCTTTTGTCCGTGTTTTCCTGACTAGAATTATTCAGTATTTACTTAAAACCAGCTGTGAGTTCATCATCCATTTGTGATCTTTTATTTATTGCATAAAATATTTCACAAATACTTGAACATATATAGAAAAACATAACAAAGGCTCATTTACCCACATCCAAATCTTTAAATATTCATATTTTGCCTTGTCTGTTCCTTTCTTTAACAAAGATTCATTTAATATCACAGATACTGTATTTACATCCCTCAACAACCAAATTCTCTACCTCTCTCTTCAGCAGTAACTACAATCCTAAAGTTATTACATATCCTTCCCAGCTATTTTTAAAATGCATTCACCTCGTATTTATCTATCCCTAAATAATATGACAAATTACTTTGGTATTTATGAGTTTTGCATAAAAAATAGCAGATATCATTATGCACTTTGATTTTCTTTCATTCGGCATTGGGTTTTTGAGATACAAATAGCTCCAGCTGCTTAGTTTTATACATCTATACAATCTATTAAGCTCCCTATTTATCAACATTTAATTTTCACTGCTTTATGCATACAACTGCTGTGGTTGTATACATATATACAGTTTATTAATCTCCCTATTTATCAACATCTAATTTTCACTGCTTTATGCATATAGCTGCTGTAATTGTATATATACATATAATTTATTAATCTCCCTATTTATCAACATTTAATTTTCATTGCCATAAATGACAAAAGTTGTGTGTATACCACTGCTATAATTTTACACATATATACTATTTATTAATCCCCCTATTTAGCAACATTTGATTTTCACTGCCATAAATGACTATGCAATGAGCATTCCTATGCCGGTCTCACTGGAATATGTGCAAAAGTTTCTCCAAAATATACACCTAGAGGTGGAATTGTTGGGTCATATAAAATGCATATCTTAATATTTCCTAGATACTCACAAATTGCTTCCTCTCCAAAGTAGTTTTACTAATGTGTACCCTTGCCATCAGTGTAGTATTTCCATTTCTCGTCATCTTTATCACTACCTGATGCAGTCAGATATTTTAATGTTTGACAATTCAATGAGCATAAAATGATGCATTGTTATTTTACTTATTTCCCTGATGAATCCATTTGTATCTGAGTAACTCATCCTTTTCCTCCTTATCTTTTATGCCATCTTTGTCATCTTCTGAGTGTCTACATATGCCCAAATGTTAGTCCAGGCTTTTCTGGCCCATTTTTCTGTGTATCTATTCCTGTCCTGGTGCTCCACTGTTTTATTACCATATTTTATACAAAGTCTTGTTATCTGGTATATTAATTCTCACACCACCATACCCTTCTTCAAAATTGTTGTGGCCATTCTTGGCCATTTACTCATCATATGAATTTTCAGATGAGCCTATCGGGTCTCCTAAAAAATTGTGTTGGGAGCTAGATTGAATTTATGTTTTAATGCCAGAAGTTACATCTTTATAATATTGTGCCTCCTAATCTTGAACATGGTATATCACTTCCTTTACATTGGGCTTCAATAAAACTTTACATTATTCTTTATAAATGTTTGCATATGTTTTATTAGATTCATCCCTAGGTACCCTCTCATTGCAACCTCCGCCTCCTGTGTTTAAGTGATTCTCCTGCCTCAGCCTCCCGAGTAGTTAGGATTACAGGCCCACACCACCACACCCAGCTAATTTTGGCATTTTTAGTAGAGACGAGGTTTTGCCATGTTGTGCAGGTTGGTCTCGAATTCCTGACCTCAGGTGATCCGCTGGCCTCAGCCTCCCAAAGTGCTGAGATTACAGGCGTGAGCCACCATGCCCAGTCCCACTGATGTTTTAATACTGATCTTGCATTCTGTAACCTTACTGAACTCTAATTAACATTCTTATAATTTGTAGGTTTTCTTGGATTTTCAATTTTTACAACTGTATCACCACAAACTAACAACACTGTTTCTTCTTTTCCAGTCTTTATACCTCTTATGTCTCTTTCTTGATCTATTTTATTGGGCTTCCAGGACAGTGTTAAATAGAAACGTGTTATGGGCATCCTTTCTTCTTCCTGACTTTAGTGAGAATGCTATGAAAAGTTCACTATTACATATAAGGCATCATGTAGGTGTTGTAGGGGGGAAAGAAAAGCTGCCATTTTGCCCTCCGAGGGTTCACTAAAATTCACTGACAAAAGTTGAATTAATAGGAGAAAAGGCATACAAATTTATTTGATTATAGTTTTATGTGACATGGGAGCCTTCAGAATGAAGACCCAAAGATACAGAGGAAACTGTCCATTTTTATGCTTAGTTTCAACAAAGTACGGACAGCCTTGTAGGAAAATGATTGGACCTAATGCCGACAGACTGAGTGAGAAAACCTAGCAAGGCCTTTCTGTCTAGATTTTTCTTAGCCTCTCTGTGTAGGAATGCCTCTCACCATTCCTTCCTTCTGGGTATGGGGCAGGACCCTCTCTGGAAAGGGGGTCTTATGACCTACAGTCAAACAAGATAGGTCAGGTTATCTACAGTCAGTTTTTACACAGAAAGTCTGGTGTAAAGTTATAGTAATATTTTTAGACTGTAAAGCTGACTTTGGGGCAAGAGGGTTCCAGTTTCCATGACCTGCCTTGGGGAAGTGAGATTCCAGTCTCTATGGCCAGGCTCTCGAGAGAATGAGGGACCAGACAGGAGGGCAGCAGGTCAGAGAGAACTGCTGCTTGGCCCCTACAATTTTTCAGATACCCTTAGTTATGTGAAAGATATGCCTTTATATTTCTAGTTTGCTAACAATTTTTTATCTTAACTGATTTTAAAACTTCTCAAATTTTTTTCTACATCTATTGATATGTTCACATGGCTTTTCTCTGTTAATTAATGTGTAAATTATTACAGAAAATTATTTTAGAGAGTATATTTTAAGGTTAAAGTACCCTTGCATTCTCGAGATGAACCTCACTTATACATGAAGTATTTTTGCAAACATTATTAGGTTCAATTTGCTAAACTTTTATTTAGGATTTTTGCATTAATGAGGTTCATCTTTTTTGCTGCTTAAGATATCGTTTTTGGAGGTGATTTATAAGTAAGGTAAAATCTTCTAGGATTAAGTAAGTTTCTATTTATTATAATTCTATCAGTTTTTGCTTTATATATTTTGAGGCTGTATTATTGGGCGTATATAGATTTAAATGTTCAATCCTCCAAATAAATTATTCTTTTCATTGTTACATACAATCCCCTTTATTTATAATGGTCACGTTTGTCTTAAAACCTATTTTTTCTGATACTGATATTGCTAATTTGGATTTTCCTGGGAGTGGTAATTCTCTGGTAAGTTTCTTTTCATTCCTTTACTTCCTAATTGTTCTGTGTCATTATGTTTTAGGTGTGTCTTTTAAAAACAGCATAAGCTAGATTTTGTTTTCTTCTGGTTGAGAATATTTTCCTTTTGGTAGCTAAACAGTTCTCTCCTTCTCATTTGATGCACCCTTCCTTCATTTTTCTTTTGCAATTTGAATTATTTAAATCAGCCAATTCTGTAATAATCACTATAGTAAGAGGATATAATTAAAGGTCCTTGTAATTAAAGATCCTTGTGAGATAATTCACTGTAACTGAGAGCCCTAAGCTTGGGAACAGCTCTTCCCCCATACAGGAACAATCCCAGTCATAGTGAACCAAACTCTAAGGATTCTCATCTCACTGTGATTGAAAACAATAATTAAGCCTTGATTGTAAAGTTCAAGAGAATGAACAACTAGAAAATCCCAACTGCTAAGAGAAGGGCCTATGCTCAAAAAGATTTTGCCATTTTACCAAAAAGAGATTGAGTTGTATTTTCAGGATCTCCCATTTAAACACAAATCTTCCCCACATAAATGATCTGTCAGTCATTCTACCACATACATTATTGAATAATACTTGAACACTGTATGCCAGGCACTGTGCTAGGTATGCAGTAAGCAGTACGGATGTGCTCTCCCGCCTCTTGGGGATTACAGTCTAGTGGGAAGGCTAAGGTAATCCATGTGTCCCTAGCTTTCTCCAGAATGTTACTTCCTAAAACACAGTAAGTCCAATAATTCTGATGAGACATGTTCAAAGAGTCCTAATAAATAAACAAAAGGACTTTGACCTTGCATTATTTTTCAAGAAAATCAGTTTTCCATGAAATTCTAAGGGTTACAGTATCTGAGCCACATCTTTAAGCAGTTATTCTCTTCTTACACATCTGCTAATCTCTGCACCTCAGTCTGAACACTCTGCACACAGCATTCTTCATAGTCCATTAACTGTGAAATGGAACACCTGTAATATGAAGTTTCATGTAAATTGTATAAATTTATCTGAAATCCTTCCAAAACAATTTCCCTTTCCTTCAATTTCACAACTCCTAAATTAGTTAAGAGAGGGAAAGGATTACTTTGGAAAAGCTGTTAATTATCTTCAGAGCCTTACTGGACTCTATTATTGACAGAAGGCCTGGGGCAGAGCAAAGTTTAGTTGTTACGCTCAGGACTTAACTCATAAATCACTGGTGAACCTGTGTGCAAAAATCCTCCCCGATAATTACTAACATGACAACAGAATTTCCAAGTTTCCCCATTTGTGAAGTATTTTCTTCAAGGAGAAATTTCTATATTTTCCTACCTGATGAAAGGCTTCTCCCCTCCTATTTACCATTTGTGCAAACTGAGATAGTTCTTCATCTTCTCTAGTCTTATGTAAAATGGAGAAAATTATACCTGATCTGCTCAAAGGAGAGAGAAGAGAGACTCAGCAGGTGTCACTTATAACTCAGAAATAATATCTGTTTAATTGGAGTTTTATCTGTGAAGGTAGGGTAGGATCTTGGATTGATATTCCAAATGACTCCTAGGCTGAGAATGAAGCTCTAGAGGCAATCTAAGTTTCCACTTTATCCCAGTTTTCAGATTTTGTGGATATCAGGTAATTCCTCAGAGTTCAAAAGAATAAACATCTTAGAATATAGTTTTGTCCGGCCGGGCGCAGTGGCTCGTGCCTGTAATCCCAGCACTTTGGGAGGCCAAGGCGGGCGGATCACCTGAGGTCAGGAGTTCGAGACCAGCCTCAACATGGAGAAACCCCGTCTCTATTAAAAATACAAAATTAGCTGGGCATGGAGTAGCTGTAATCCCAGCTACTTGGGAGGCTGAGGCAGGAGAATTGCTTGAACCTGGGAGGCGGAGGTTGCGGTGAGCCAAGATCATGCCATTGCACTCCAGCCTGGGCAACAAGAGCGAAACTCTATCTCAACAAAAAAAAAAAAAAAAAAGAATATAGTTTCGTGCAATGTTAGTTTAGTTGAATTATAAATTGATGTCATCTTACTGAGACGCATTTAAAATGTACACACATTTTGACCTAGGAATCCTTCTTCAAGGAACTTATCTGAAGAAAAAAATAATTAGTCAAGTACAGAAAATTCTCTGTCCTAGGATGCTGGAGAAAATATAGCTATCCATCAAAAGGAACTTATTAAATAAAAAATATGAAGTTTCTGAAACAGCATGTGTTTACACAGATAGACACATGTAGAGAAAGATTTCTGAAAGGAAATTTACTGAAATATAATGGTCAGGTTTGTTGTGATCTTTTTCTTTCTTCTTTATGCAATTCTAGGCTTGAGTTTGTTTAACAAAAGTACATATTATGTTATGGTAATCCGAATAATTTATTTTCTTTTTAAATAAAAGGGGTATAACCTCCCACTTTCCCTCTAGAAGTTATTCAGAATGTACTGTTTTTCTTCCCCACTCTAGGTGACCCCTTGATGTTGGGTGCCTCTCATTACAAAAATCACAAATCTTACAGACCAAGAAAAATCTCAAGTCAAGGAAGACTTGCGGTGTTCACAAAGGCAACGTTGACCACAGTCCAGTAGAGCTGAAGAGCATATACCAGACTTCAGGAACTCAACATTTTCTCCCCTCTGTCCAACCACAGGACAGACTGTGCACCCCAGGGAGATGCTGTGTGTCCACTGGCCCCACTGACTTGGATTACTCCTGCAGCACGTGACCAGCCAGCTCATATGATCACTCCCTACTGCCCCCAAAGCAGAATTGACTGGGAGCTGGAAACCCACACAAAAAGGGACAATTATATTGAATGTAACATACTCCCTCTGCTTACCTAGTGCCTTCACCTCCTATGGGCATTTGGAGTAAAAGGTTGTTATGCAGGTGTTTGTGAAGGATGTGGCCAAGTCAGTTGTCTCCCTTACAGGGTGAACCAAGATTAATGATATCTACCCATCGCCACTCCCTCGACCCCCTAGTTGCAATTAACTTTGTCACTGTCCCCTGTAGGCACTGCCATGTAAAGCACGTGGTCCCCATTCTGAAGCAGTGGGAAACCTAGAAGAGATGTACTCTTCGCAACCTGGTTGGATCTTAAAAACATGGTTCTAACTGAAAAGAAAAAAAGACATATTACACATATTTACATAAATTAAAACTGCATTCACCCTAAACAATACACATTTTACAAGAATGCGTTCCAACAAAAGGACATATATAAACATGCTAAATACTTGCTTATGGGGATTGAAGGTAAGGGGAAGCTGGAGTGGGATAAATAGGAATTTAAGAAATAATGAAAATAAGGCACACTAACTCCTTAGCTCTCAACCTTTTGCCTTCCTCAGACACATAAGATGATCCACAGCTGTCCATAACCTTACCTAGCTATTTGGTACTCTCTGCTTTTCTTTGGAATGGCTCCTTCCCCATTGTTTTCTCGTCTCTTTCTCTAAGACCCCTAAAACCAATTTATTTGTTCATTCACTTCATGCATATCTTCCTTTTTGCTCTCTTAGTCACGTACCTCGTTTCTCAATCTCTGACCCCTTCAACCATGTCCTGATCCTTCTCCCACACCCAGCACCACCCTCCTGCAGAGAAAAGTGTACCCGGATGAAACCCCGATGGAATACTAAACTAACAGAACTTGTCAGATGACCTTTGCTTATCTGCCTGTTTTCTTTCCTCTTCCCTTCTGTTCTCTTCTTTTCCTTTCTTTTCTCTCCTCTTCTCTTTCTCCCTCCTACTTTCATTCTCTCTCTACCTCTTTTCCCCACTCTCTTTTTCTCCCCCTTGAAGGCACTGTTACTAGAAATAGAGAGCTCTGGGGCTTGCCTGAAGCCATGGGCAGTCACCACTCCAGGATTCCCCTTTTAGCGCCTCCTCCCCATCTTAATCTCAAAGTCCAGCAGGATAGTGAGCAGTTAGAGCCCGACCTCCAATCTGCTTCTATGGGGGTTGGCTTCCTGAGTGGGAGAAATGACTCTAATCTGGAGACATTTGCTGAGACCCTTGTGCCTGGTCACCTCCGCTCCCAGGATCCTTGAGATGCATCCTTTCCTGAGCCGTAAGTGGAAACCAGGGGGACGTGGGTCAGTAGAGGATCAGCGAGAGGGTAAGGCTTGAGCTCTGAAGGCTGCTGCCTGGGATTCTGGAATGTTAGACCTGGATGAGGTCTTAGAGATGAGGCATGTTTTTGACACACAGGTTCTCACCCTGAGTCAATGCCTCATTTTCATAGCCAATATTTTGTAATGCTCCTTTTTGTTTTGAAATGAAATTCGTGGATAATGAAACCCGACTATACACAATTTCAACATGACGTGCTATCTCAGCTTCAATATTTTTAAAAACCAAAGGAAAGCAATCAAAATAGAGTGTGACTTCAATTTACAGATGCCCAAGGATGATTTCTATTTTTTCTTTTTTGAGACAGGGTCTCCCTCTGTCACCTAGGTTGGAGTACAGTGGTGTGATCATGATTCACTGCAGCCTCGACCTCCAAGGCTCAAATAATTCTCCCACCTCAGCCTCCTGAGTAGCTGGAACTATAGGCACATGCCACCATGCCTAGCTATTTTTCTTTTTTAACTTTTTGTAGACACGGGGTTTTACTATGTTGCTCAAGCTGGTCTCGAACTCCCGGGCTCAAGCAATCTTCTCACTTCAGTCTTTCAAAGTGCTCGGATTGCAGGCCTGAGCCATTGCACCAGGCTAGGATGACTATTTTGAAAGACGTAAAGCATCTGCATGAATTTTCATCATGCCTCTAGGAAGTGAGACCACTCTCTCAATTACCAACAAGTGCTGTGATTCACCCAGAATCATCCAAGCCAGGACTTGACCCCAGGCCCTCCCTATCCACTCAGACTCTCCCCTCTGCAGCAGGAACAGAAAATATGAGGAGATGTGGGGTAACAAGACATTGGTGGCTTTATGAGTGATATCCTATATGCTTGTGATTTTCACATGGCTCTTGTTTCACGAGAGCCTCACCTCCTCCTCAGCAAATTCCCTCGTGCAAACATGAGATTAAGCAACTGTCTGTACATTTATGTGCCTGTGCTTCACAGGCCATAAACAGGTACAGGACACCATTTTACATTCCCCATTGTGACCAACTTTGCCTTCATTTTCTCCTCATCTTTCCCTTTCACCCTCCTTCCTTCCCCTCCTCTTCGCTTTCTTACCCCTGAAAATTGCAGTTTTTTGAAACTTGACACATGCATGATGCTTTAAATGCATTATCTCCTTTTATCTTCAACCAAACTTGTTAGTGAGTACTATTATCTCATTCCACACATGAGGAGACAAGAGAATAAGGAATATCTAAGAAATGTGGTCAAAGGCAGAAACATGTATGTGATAACTTGGGATTCAAAGCCAGGTCTATCTGACTCCGAACTCGAAGAGATTCTACCAGGCCCTGTCTATCCTCCCCTAGTCTTCCAATCCTGTTTGGACTGCTCTTTTCCCTTGGTCATGAGTTTTTTTTTGCCAGAACATCACCTAACTCCAACATTTTCTCAGAAGCAGGTAAAATTATAACCAGTCTTATGCTCAGTGAGGAGGAAATTATGCTGAAAGTACCAGCTGTTGACCTAGCAAGAGAAATGCCCTAGACTGCCCCCTCCCTTTCCCTACCCCAACCTCTGAGCATTGTGGAGCTGCACAGTGGAGCAGCAGGTAACCTAGAAAGGGCAGGTGAGGCCTAGTACCTAGAGATCTTGATCAACTCATTGGGGACGCCTTACCATAGGCCCAGCAAGGACACTACAGGGAAGCAGTCTTGGAAAACCACACCACTGGCCGGGTGCAGTGGCTCACACCTCTAATCCCAGCACTTTGGGAGGCCGAGGCAGGCGGATCATGAGGTCAGGAGATCGAGACCATCCTGGCTAACACGGGGAAACCCTGTCTGTACTAAAAGTACAAAAAATTAGTCAGGTGTGGTGGCAAACGCCTGTAGTTCCAGCTACTCAGGAGGCTGAGGCAGGAGAATGGCTTGAATCCGGGAGTTGGAGCTTGCAGTGAGCGGAGATTGCGCCACTGCACTCCAGCCTGGGCGACAGAGTGAGACTCTGTCTCTCAAAAAAAAAGAAAAAGAAAAAAACCACACTACCTAGACTGAATGCCATCCTCATCACCTGGCCTTGCAAAAACCTTTGGGACTTTTATGTCTACTTTCTTACCTACTCTACCTAGGTCTGTGCCTGCTTGTGCTTGCTCATCCAAACACACACTCACTAACATACATTTATTGAGCACCTGTCATGTGCAATATATACATTCAGGCAAAATATTTGAGCATCTATTATGCACCAGTGCTGCAGACTTATCCACAATAAGCGAGAAAAAGCTCCTGCCCTCTATTCCAGGAAGGAGATAGACATAAATGAATAAGTAAATATGTAAAAATATATATGTGTGTGAATATGTATGTATTTATGTATGTATCCAATAGAGAAACATGCCATGAATAAAACCAAATCTGGAAAGGGAATAGAAAAATATAATGGGGGGAGGGGAGGGGCTGTGATAGGGAGGTCACCATGTTTTAAGTGTTGTTTTATATGCAAAAATAAATAAGTCACAATTCTTGTATAGTATCTACATAGTCACTGTACAATATTCATATGCATAAAATGTTCAGCTTTGTTTACACTTTGATATGCACAATCACTTTGGGCTAACTGTGTATACAAAGTTATGGAAGCAATTTGTTTTCAGTACAAAAGTGTGGAGAAATATCTCAGTGGGGCATTCTTTCCTACAATTAGCTAATGACTGAAATATATAACATTTGCAGGTGGCTGGGGTATGTGCTCCCATGTACCAATTTCCTAATATATGCCTGCTCTCCCACAAAGGAAGGGGGGCACAAAAAGTCATCTATTTGCAGCTGAGATGTTTCTCCATTCCTGCCAAGCCTATTTTAAGAAAACATTTAAAATTTGCCCTAAAGGGGGGCCTCCCATCTACACCCCTCCAGGCAGCCTTGCCACAGTCAGAACTGATTTAACACATGCCAAGGGCCAGGAAGGGTGATCACAGAGAATGCCTCCTCCCGAACGTGCGGAAGAAGACCCACCCACCTCAGAATCAGGAATCGAGCAGTGCTCTTGCTTGTGGACAGCCACAACTGCCCCTGTTTGGCTTCAGCAAGAGGGCATATACTGGAAGGTTATGAAGGAATGGAGGGAAGGAGGGAGGGCAGCTGAAATAATCAACAGGAGGCTGAGGAGGTGGACAGGACCCCACACGCAAAGAAGCCAAGGAAGGCCAGGCAGGAGTAGAGTAACTTCTGGTAGGAACCGCCTCTTAGCAGCTTTGCTTAGCGGATGCAGGCACCTGGCATTCACTGCCATCATCCTTGCACCCAGAGCACGCATGGGACAGAGGGGACCTCCACAGAGAGGGCTGTGAGAGATCATGTCCGGAGCGGATGATACCGAACAGCCATGGTGAGGGTCCTCAGCAGCGTGCTGCAGACTGCGGCCCCATGTGTGAAGAGAAAACGACCACTCTGGAGTCTCCAAGCTGGCAGCTCCAGCTCAGAGAAGCAGAGGAGGAAAAGTTTCTCCACCGACCAGACACTGTCCCTCAGGCGTCCAAACCCCAACACAGCTTCAGCAGGCCTCCATGGGAGGCAGTGTCTCAAACCTCAATATCAGTGAGGGACTTCAAAACTGCCAAGGCCTCGAATTCCATCTGTCACTGACTCCACTCTAAGGTGGATGGAGGATGAAATCTTCCTTTCCTAACTCATTGGCAATCCCAAGTATCAAATGAGATTCCAAATGTGACAAGGTTTTTTTCAAGTTACCTAAGATGCTATACAGAAATGAGATATAATTGGCATTTTGGGCCAGGCTTAGTGGTTCACGCCTGTAATCACAACACTTCCAGAGGCCAAGGCAGACAGATGGCTTGATCTCACGAGTTCGAGACCAGCCTGGGCAATCTGGAGAAACCCAACCTCTACTAAAAATACAAAACACTAGCCGGGTGTGGTGGCATGCACCTATGGTCCCAGCTACTAAGGAGGCTGAGATAGAAGGATCTCTTGAGCCTGAGAGGTAGAGGTTGCAATGAGCAGAGATTCCACCACTGCACTCCATGTAAGACCCCATGTCTATTAAAAGTAGGAAAAGAAAAATAGCTGGGCATGGTGGCTGGTGCCCATGGTTCCAGCTACTCAGGAGGCTGAGGTGGGAGAATTGTTTGAGCCTGGGAGGCCGAGGCTACAGTAAGCCACGCTCACACCACTGTACTCCAGCCTGGGTGACAGAGGGAGATCCTGTCTCAAAAAAGAAAAAAAGAAAGAAATCATCCCTGGGCATCTGTAAATTAAAGCCATACTTTATTTTGAATGCTTTTCTTTGATTTTTAAAATTATTGCAGCTGAGATAGCATGTTATTATTTTCACACATTATATGAGCATTGGGCAACAGAGCCAGACCTGTCTCAGTAATAATAATAATAATTAGCATTTTAATAAATCACCCTGTGTCCACTGCATATTTGCAAATATTTTAGAATCTTTTTTTCATTTTAAACGGTGAGGAAGCCCTTAATAAATACTCCCTCTGGGCTGAAAACTGGTTGTGAATACTGAAAAACTCGTTATCATTACAAAGAGAATTTTCCCTAGAGTTTCCAAATGCCAAAAAAAATTGATTTTTCTCACTTACTTTGCCCAACAGTTTTTGTCATTCGATATTATGATTTTGGGGAAAGAAAACAAAGTTGCAGTGAACTGTCTGCTATAGAACTCTGTGAGAATTAGGCGGCTTGGAAATGAAAGCTCACTAGTTACCCACTTGGCATTTATTGTACAAAAGCGATGCTGTTCTCCAAATTGAATTCCATCTTTCAGTGTCTCAAGTTGCTCATGTGAATTGAAGCGAAAACTGGTGAATTGGATGAAAATCATTAGCTGTCATCTGGTTAGCCTAAAAAGGCACTATCCGATTAGTTAAAACAATAAGACAAAACAAAACAAATACCTATTCAGAAATAGACCTTGGATATAGTTTTATTAATCCTAATCTCATTCATTCCTTCCCCTCCACCTCCATCTCTTACACACACACACACACACACACACACAGAGGTATGCATATGCATATATACACATACACACTTTCCAGGAGCCCCCAAAAAGCTTTATGAACCCTCAACTCTTACATCATCCTCAAAACACAGGCTATTTTGAATAAAAATTGCATGCAGTTATCTAGATAGATTTTCATTTTTTTTCTGGCAAATAATAAAAACCAAAGTCGTTTTATTTCTTTCTGTCCATCAAATATCAACATTATTACTATGATTTTTGAGTTTTAGTTATTTATTAAGAGGAGTGATATGACAGTCAATAGATTTGGAGGTATTATCCAGGTTTATTTCACTTACTGACTCCTATTATTCTTTCTCCTACTTGCTCATTACTGTCTCTATTTCTTCCTTCCTCTTTCTTCTTTCTTTCCTCCTTCTTTCCTTTCTTCCTGTTCTTTCTTCCTTGCAGAATTTCACGTATTTCATTTGAAGCCCTCACTCCACCATCATGTGCTTATGACTTTTGTGAATAAATGAATGAATAAAACTGCCTTGACTGTTTAAAATTTAAGCTTTTCTTTATCAAGTCTTTCTCTCCAACTCCCTTCCCCCTCCAGCCTACTTTCATAAATCCTATAACCTTGGAGTCAAGACAGCTTACAACCTCCTCAATGGGCAACTCCAATTTTACAGATAGAAAAATGAGACTGAAGAAACGAAAGGATTTTTGAATTCTTAGAGACACTCAGAATTTTTTTTCCATCTCAGAAGCATAACTAATGCAGAGAGACACAATGAAAAGCTTTTTAAAAGGTGAAATTCTCAGAAAACTAAAGCTATCAATTTTTTTGGTCCTTTCTATGCATGGATAATCAAAAGTCACTTGCTTTTAAAGTAAGAGCAAATTAATGACATTAGTGATTACTTAGAGCAGAAAAGTGAATGGGATCTCTTTGAAAGAAGATATATTCAGAACCGTTACTTTCCATCTTCATTTAAAAACACAATTGTTCATTATGTTTCTCAGGACTGTGACTTCATAGCCACACAAAGCACTAACATTTCTTTCATGCATTCAAACCTTCATGCTGAGAAAGAGACATAATTTCCTTAGCTCTCTCCACCTATAAAATTATCTTAATGTTGACCTTCAGTCTTCAAAATTAGGAGCATCTTTCCTAGGAGTACTTATAAGGTCTCTAGACAACTCTTCCGGCTCTGATGTTCTGATTCCATTATTCCATCCCACTGCTGCAGGGGGGCCAAAGTCTGTGCTGGCAGGGAAGGGTGGAAATGGCTGAGGAATGAGCAAAACAGACTACTGGGCTAGGAGTCAGAGGAGTTTTGTTCCCGTTCTTCACCTAACTAGCTTGATAACCTTAAACAGATTAATTTACCACTTTACGCTGGTTTCCTTATCTATAAAGTATGCATTTTGACACACACACACACACACACAAATGTAAGGTCCCTCCTAGCTCCAAATATTTAATGAATCTGGTTCAGCTTATCCCTGTTTCATCACAGTCTTGTGTTGGCAGCCTTTTTTTTTTTGTTTTTTGGCGGGGGGAGGTTTTGTCTTCCGGGTCTATTTGCATGTATTTATTAGTCTAGTATATTGTCTAACACCTGCCTCTCCTCATTCCCTACAAGAATGGTCAACAGTCATTAACGCCGTGTGTATTGAGAGCTAACCAGGTACCAGGCACTGGCTACACACTAGAATTCAGGCACTAGGCAGCTTGAAGCCTAAAAAGCACCTCTACTACACAGGATGGACTCCAACAATGCATTGCACTAGCAGAAGTTTTGCCTACTGATGAGAGAATCGACACGGTGAGGGTAACATGGAGAGTTTGCCTAAACTGAGCCTCCCAAGCTTGTGAGGGACTGCAGTAGATTTTTTTTCCAGACTATATTTGAGAAGAACTATTTTTTTCCTCCAGAAAACTCATTATTGAGATACTCAGATTTTAAATCCAAACTAAAAGCTGATTAGCATGATTTTTTAACTAAGAAATAAAATTGTCTAAGCAGTTTTATTTGGATAACTATAGGTGACTTTCACAAACAGACCTATGTCATGCTTAGTTGAGGATTCTAACTCACTTCACTTTCAGTAGGTACTTCCTGGACATCAGTAACCAAGCTCAGTCTTCATACAAAGCCCAGAATGCCTCCATGTGACTTCATGCCTGAAAGATACCAGGTAAGATTCAGGGCTTTAAGAAAACTCAAAGAGGTAGTTTCTCTGGGGAGGTCTCAAATGATTGTTTCCTTAAGAATGACACAAAAATAGCCCTGCTTGCCACTAAACTACCTCATTCCAGATATTGTACCTCTAAGTCATTGGAAGCGTCTGAAACCGTCTTACTCCCTTAATGCTAGTGTATAAATTGGTGTCCATGTGTGAGAGATAGAGACAGAGACAGAGGCAAAGAAAGAGAGTTCAAGAAGCACACTATACATGATAATTAATATATGTATTACAGGGAGATATACACACATCACAAATGTGATGGCACACATAGGCTTTAAAGTAAATGTTGCTCCTGTTTTAACTGACTCATGTGGCCATCTGACCTTCCTGGGTCCTCCAGCAAAAATTATAGTTATATTTTTGTTCTCAGGCTAATAAAAATTCAGCTGGCATTTTCTCTCTCACTTTCTCTCTCTTTCTTTCTTTCTTTCTCTCTCTTTCTTTCTCCCTCTCTCTCTTTCTCCCTCTCTCTCTCTCTCTCTCATGCATGCACATGTGCATGCACACACACACGGCAATTCCTTTATTCTACATGATACTTACAGGTTAGAAATTGTAGAATCAATAGATACTTATGAGGGATCCACAAAGAAGAGAAATACAGGAGAGATATTTTATAAATAAAGATGCAAACACGACTAGCACTTCATTGTATTTTAATTTTTTAAAACACTACCACAACAAAAATGACTTATTAGTTCAGACTTATTGCTTATTAATTCAGACATTTACTTCCGAAGTCTATTTTTTTCATAGTTAAAATCAACTCAGAGCCAAAGCTTTTCATTGCTAGGTAGAAATTCCAGCCCTTTTCTAAAAAGAGATTGAAAGGCTACCAATAATAATTCACCTCCTTAAGAGAAAAGGCTTTAATTTCTTGCAGGGACGATATTGGGTAAGTACACGCACTTTTGAGCCTCTACAGGCCAGCAGCCCTCTTCTCTGTCCACTAGAGAGACTGGGCAGTGTTACTCATAGATTGACTGCTATTGATCTTGTAAGAAGTGTGCGGGTTTAAATCTTGTTTATCTACAGTCCCTTGGCTACAACCGTGTCCTGGAAATCCACAAGGAACATCTTTCTCCTGTGGTGACGGCATATTTCCAGAAACCCCTGCTGCTCCACCAGGGGCACATGGAGTGGCTCTTTGATGCTGAAGGAAACAGATACCTGGATTTCTTTTCCGGGATTGTTACTGTCAGTGTTGGCCACTGCCACCCGTGAGTATCCTTAAAATCTGGAGATTTTTATTCCAAAAGAATGCATGGAAAACAATTATGTTAGTGACTCTGAACTCTTGATTTGCTTATCTTGGTTTAAAAATATCTATGACAGATTGTGGCTGACATACTCCCTGCTATTTCCTGAGTACAAAATCTTGACACTCTTACTTTTCCTTTCTTGACAATGCAAGATTTTGTTATTCTCATGGCACATGTAGTGTGGCATGTACCATGTGACTGGAGTCTTGCTTTGTGTGTTTCTCATTAGCAACAGCTTTCCAAAGAGAGGGGTGCATTCAGGGAAAGGAAGAGAAAGGCAGGCGGCTCTCAGAGAAACACATGACAGACTTGTCAGGCGAGGGATGATGAGAAATGAGAAATAACTTCTAGCCTAGAGAATCTTCTTCATGGCCTCTGCGAGATGGAAGAGGAAAAGAAGAATGATAAGAGACAGATGCAATCCTAGCTGGAAATTTACCTGGAAATGTATGGATCAATTAATCTAGAGATTGTCTGCAGTGTTGACGGTATACTCACCCACACAAATACCCTTGGAGCATTCTTGGTTTCCATGCAGCGCTCTCATTTCATGTCTGTTCTCTCTTTCCTTTAATAATCTGACCAATGCAACCTCACACTAAGTTAGGGGAAAGCAATAAAGCAGCAAGTCTAAAATAAACTGAATAGATGTGGGCCCTTCCATCAAAGCAGGAGGCAAAGAGTTCCCCCTCAGGCAGCTGTCAGGAGGTAAGGAGTGAGTGTGCCTCAGGGGCCCGGCCCTCATCTTTTCCTCCCCTTCACTTCTCCTACCCTCTTCCATCATCACGAGGCCCTAGTCCCATGCAAAGTCACAAGAAGTATCCAAAATAAATTTCAGATGCAATTTCAAACATAGGACAAACATACATGAAACAAGTAGAGAAAATGGAATAGAAAATGAGTTCAAACATTCTCACTGAATCTTCCCAGTAACATTGACAGTCTTCCCTGGAAATGGGAAGCCATCTTTTCTACCCCTCCTGTGACTCTCATATATTTTGCTAAACAATGTTTTTGTCAAGTGTCTCCTCTTTTCAAGAATTTACTGATACTCCACAATTTTCTAAAGTGAGTTTCATGGAACACTGATCACAGGAGTTTCCGTGGAAAAGGGTCGCATGAGAAAATAAGTTTGGGAAACACTTTATATCTCCCTTCTGAAGAGAAACAGTGTACACTAGTCTATTATAGGTACTAAAATGTCTGTAGTAAAGAAATCTGTATAATCTGGTATTTCTCAAAATATTTACCCACTAAATTGATTATTTTCTGACGTGAAAGATATTAACAGCAAATAAAATTGGCATGTAACAAACTGTAGCAATTAATGTCCTTTACAGCAAGTTCAGACATCTTGGTTTGTGTTTTCAAAGCCAAGTCAGGTTCCACAAATCTATCATCCTTAGCCCCTATTATCTCTCAGTATGAACCTTCTAATCCTGTAAGGTTGGCCCAATCTTTCAAAGAATGTGGCTTTATAGTTACAAAATATTCATCCACACTAACCACTGTTCAGACTCAGATATTAGAATCTCCCTGCAGAAAAACTGTTCATCTTAGTCGGACGTGGTAGCATGCACCTATAGTCCCAGCTACGCAGGAGGCTGAGACAGGAGGATCTCTTGAGCCCAGGAATTGAGGCTGCAGTGCACTATGATTGTGCCTGTGAATAGCCACCGCCTTCCAGCCTAGGCAACATAGTGAGAACCCATCCCTTAAGAAAGAAAGAAGGAGGGGAGGAAGGGAGGGAGGGGGGAAGGGAGGAAGGGAGGGAAGAACTACTGATCTGGCATACATGTGCTTGATGAATCTCTTCTTCTTTAGAAAAATAAAATGGAAAGAACTCAGGCTTACAACTAGTCATCTCTTTTTCCAAACTCTTCAAAAGATGGTTAATAAGAAAGCATAGCTAGAAGAAATTCTAAGCCCAAACTTCCTCTTAAACTAGGCATTTCTTTTCTAAAATTCCTTGTAATCAATGAGTCTCCTTTTGAACCCTGCTCTTGGAGAGGAATTCTTTACCTTTTAAGTCAACACATCCCATTTCTGGACACCTCTAGTGGTTAAAGGAGTTTATTCTCATGTGTAAATAAAATCTGCCTCTTGAAGCTCTTTGAGAAAAAACAGTGTATTTGGGTCCAATGACCAGTGTGTGTGCAGGAGGGACGTGGCACGCAGTGCAGGTAACTCTGCTCTACTGCTTATCCAGAAAGGTGAATGCAGTGGCACAAAAGCAGCTCGGCCGCCTGTGGCATACAAGCACCGTCTTCTTCCACCCTCCAATGCATGAATATGCAGAGAAGCTTGCCGCACTTCTTCCTGAGCCTCTTAAGGTACAATGCTCTTCCTGCAGGAGGTGAATGTTATGGGGGAAAAAAAAGGTATGATGCTCCCAGCTCAAAGTGATAGGAGTCTTATGATTCTAGGGGAGCGTCCCTAGGAAGTAGGGACATGGGCAGGGAATTTAGCTCTTCACCATATCTTAGCAGAAATCACTTCCCAGGAGCCGTAGGCCTCCTGATGTTCTCATCTATGTCCTCAAGACGTTTTCATCTCATCGCTCCTTAGCCTTTCTGCAAAGTTATTTGCATTTCTTTTACAAACAGTGAAACCATTTTTAATAAGTGCCATTTGGTTCATTTGGTCCAAAATACACTTAGATATTTTTTTCTACATGAGCTGTTTTTCTGCATCTGAAATGACTGATCTTTTAAATTGAACTAAGATGTTAAAATGTTGGCCAATATTTCCATTTAGACATTAAACGAGTTAATACATGTGAAGAACCTAGAACAATGCTCAGTCCCGAGTGTTATCTATTATTATTTTACCATGTTGTCTACATTACCTAGAATAGATAAAGAAACTTGGAAGAGCTGCAACCTCAGTTCAGCCCTAGATGTTCACAGAAGAGCAGAAGCAGAGAGTCAGCAGAGTCATGAGCACATGCCTTCCAGTCCCTGAGTCTGGAGGGCACAGTTCACTTTCATTCTCCCCATTCTTTTGTCCAGGCTGAGCTGCATTTTTTGTTTACTTGCTTTTTTTTTTTCTTTTTGAGATGGAGTCTCACTCTGTCACCCAGGCTGGAGTGCAATGGCGCAATCTCAGCTCACTGCAATCTCTGCCTCCTGGGTTCAAGCAATTCTCCTGCCTCAGCCTCCCAAGTAGCTGGGATTACAGGTGCCCACCACCACACCTGGCTAATTTTTGTATCTTTAGTAGAGATGGGGTTTCACCATGATGGCCAGGCTGATGTCAAACTCCTGACCTCAAGTGATCCACCCGCCTCAACCTCCCAAAGTGCTGGGATTACAGGCGTGAGCCACCGCACCCGGCTTGTTTACTTGTTTTTTCAACATTCACACACACAGCACAGTCAGGCTGGGACAACCCCCGGAGTTGCAGAGTCAGAGGTCCTGTCTTGCTCCAAGCCTTTAGAATCAGGTGACTGGGTTAGAGTTAGGAGCCAAGAAACCCAATCTTTGGATCTATCAGCTACCTACCACTGCGTGCCCCTCAGCAAGTCTCCTCTCTTGGCATTTTGCAGACCATGAAATAAAGCCATTAAAAGCCCGGAATGTTGCACAGCTGAGACAATCTCTTAGCCATTTTTGTATGTCTAGCACTTAGCGGCTACTGGAGGAAGGGCTATGGAATTCACACTGTGGTTAAATGATGGAACTGCTGGGTAACCCGAGCTGGTCTGAAGGGAACTCTCCTTAATACTCAGGAGCTGGACACCTGCCCTTCAGCAATTTTAAATGAATGGGTAATAAGGAAATAAATTATGAGGCCACGTGTCTTCCTTTCCTCTCCAGGTCATTTTCTTGGTAAACAGTGGCTCAGAAGCCAATGAGCTGGCCATGCTGATGGCCAGGGCGCACTCAAACAACATAGACATCATTTCTTTCAGGTAATCACAACTTGGAATATTCAATTCAGGAAAACTGACTTACCCCCATTCTAAATGTGTATCTTTACATTGTAGCATGGAGTGGGAGAGAGGTTTTCTCGGGGATATTTTTCTAATTGTTAAGTTTTAAGGAAGGATAGGTCAATTGAATTTTATGACAGGATAACACCATTCAAGTTAGTCTGATACAAGAGAGGGGGCCCCAACTGGTCACAGCCAGCTTGAAGTCCTCATTATATCATAGATCCTCCTGTGGGCTTAAAGAGAAACCCACATGACAGTTTTTTAACTTCGAAGATGTGGCGGGGACCACACCATATACCAAGTGGTAAATGACTGTTCCCCACCTTAGAAGATCAAGGCTCTACCAAAAAATACCAGCCTATTTTAATTTCTGCTTATGATAAGGAGCTGTCCACTGATTTCATAGTGCCAGCTGCACCCATTTTTTACCTTTTATTCTCCTTAAGTTCAGAGGATGCACATATAACTCTGTATATTTCTGCTCCTTTCAGTGACTTTTGAGCACTGATATTAGATTAATTAATAAACCCTTAATGGCTACATTAGCACTAAAAATAATAGAAAACTACGCATTTTGCTTACAGTTGCCTCCCTTGGGTAATTGTATACAGCACATTTAAACAGACTCCTGTAAAGTTAATGTAAAAGACAGGAGTGGCTTATGGTAAAAGTTGATGGAATGAATAAACAGTTGCATTTTTTTTTATTATTATACTTTAAGTTTTAGGGTACATGTGCACAATGTGCAGGTTAGTTACATATGTATACATGTGCCATGCTGGTGCGCTGCACCCACTAACTCGTCATCTAGCATTACGTATATCTCCCAATGCTATCCCTCCCCCCTCCCCCCACCCCACCACAGTCCCCAGAGTGTGATATTCCCCTTCCTGTGTCCATGTGATCTCATTGTTCAATTCCCACCTATGAGTGAGAATATGCGGTGTTTGGTTTTTTGTTCTTGCGATAGTTTACTGACAATGATGATTTCCAATTTCATCCATGTCCCTACAAAGGACATGAACTCATCATTTTTTATGGCTGCATAGTATTCCATGGTGTATATGTGCCACATTTTCTTAATCCAGTCTATCATTGTTGGACATTTGGGTTGGTTCCAACTCTTTGCTATTGTGAATAATGCCACAATAAACATACGTGTGCATGTGTCTTTATAGCAGCATGATTTATAGTCATTTGGGTATATACCCAGTAATGGGATGGCTGGGTCAAATGGTATTTCTAGTTCTAGATCCCTGAGGAATCGCCACACTGACTTTCACAATGGTTGAACTAGTTTACAGTCCCACCAACAGTGTAAAAGTGTTCCTATTTCTCCACATCCTCTCCAGCACCTGTTGTTTCCTGACTTTTTAATGATTGCCATTCTAACTGGTGTGAGATGGTATCTCATAGTGGTTTTGATTTGCATTTCTTTGATGGCCAGTGATGATGAGCATTTTTTCATGTGTTTTTTGGCTGCATAAATGTCTTCTTTTGAGAAGTGTCTGTTCGTATCCTTCGCCCACTTTTTGATGGGGTTGTTTGTTTTTTTCTTGTAACAGTTGCATTTTTAAGCTGTCTGGTCATAATTTCTGTGTGAATTCAAAAGAAGATTTTATTTAATCCTTATGACAGCACACTCAATACTGCACATTCCATATCAAATGAGCATGCAGTTACTACAGGAATAAGAAATATGGCAATAAAGAATTGTGATTGATGTATTACCTAAATGACATTCCAGAATATGTATGTCGAGGTAAGTATTAAGTAGTCATGGTACTACCAGGGTTCAACACACATTTTGTCTCCTTTTTCAAGATACATTAGGTCGGTGCAAAAGTAATTGAGATTTCTGCCATTAAAAGTAATGGCAAAAACCACAATTACTTTTGCACCGACCTAATACAACCATTGTTTTGAATAGTCTTAACGGTCCTAAATCCTTGTTTAAAGGTGATTTTGATATGGGAAATTGTTAGAACTCATTTGAAGCTTACACTGATGATTAGGAGCATTTATACTAAATATGACTGTTTCACGTTCAAAAGAAACAAAACCTGTGTTTCTTAGATGGAGAATAAGGTGATTTATAAGGTGTGTAAGTCCCTAAAGATATTGAACAACAGGTATATCATAGGAAAAAATATTTGGCTTCCCAAAGCGACTACTTCAAAGACTGGTATTCATTGAACATATAATTTCTGGTATGTTGTTGCTAAAAGATGAGTCTCATTACTATGGAATAATAGAGTAGGGAAGGTCCTAAGATCGGAGTTCTTGGACAAATGTTCTCCAAAATTCCTTTCACAGTTTCAAATCTATGTTTTCTAACAACAGTTAGAAAAGACTATTAAGTACATTGACCCGACATAAGCTTAGATGTGTTCTTAGAAATCAGAGGTGAATGCGAATGATGTTCTATTTCATCTTCATAGCCTTCCTGGGTTTTCTCTTTTGTCCTACTCAGTGGACCAGGAACTTGACCCCATCCTCCTGTTGTTTATTCTCTGCAGAGGAGCCTACCATGGATGCAGTCCTTACACACTTGGCTTGACAAACGTAGGGACCTACAAGATGGAACTCCCTGGTGGGACAGGTTGCCAACCAGTGAGTTTGGAGATTTTTCTCTTGTTTCTTTAAAGACCGCTGGGTATGTGAAGTAGTTGATCAGGTTTTCCTGGTATAAGGATTAGAAACTAATATAAAGCCTGTCATTAATCAGGGGCTCAATTTGACCTAATTGAATTGGAGATCACTTGAGGACACCATTAGAAAGGCCTTCCAAGTCTGAGTAATAATTAATGACAGAGTTTTAAAATGTATTTTGCTTTTAAATAAAATCAAGTAAACTGCAAGGCTCTGAGAATCTTGAATGCACAAAACTTCTATGCAGTCATCACTGTACTCACCTTCTGTTCCCACTTACTGTACCCACATTTTCAGCATCTGAATCAGATACCTAATTATTCTTATTCTTTCAGGTGCCCTTACCCACTGCACCCTTGAGCAAGCTGTTTCCAGGCTAACATTGAAATCAATTTCCTTTGTAGAGGGCCCACATAGCTGATTTCTAAGAAAAATTTATCTCTTCAAAGCAGATCCTTCCATTTTCATCTTAAGTGGGGGAAGAATGAGGGAGGAAAACTAAGAAGCCCTCTTGTCTTGATGGCAGCCATAGGCTACCCTAACTTGGCTGTCTTGTGTTCATGCTTTGCCACACTCCTTCTTTTGTCATTTGCAGACAATGTGTCCAGATGTTTTTCGTGGCCCTTGGGGAGGAAGCCACTGTCGAGATTCTCCAGTGCAAACAATCAGGAAGTGCAGCTGTGCACCAGGTCTGACTGGGCAAGGGGGGTGCCAGTGGAGTGTTGGAAGTTGAAAGGGACACGAATAAAGGCAGACCCATCCCTGAGGGAACAATTGAATTTGAAAACATGGAAAAGGGAAAAGCCAGAGGAAGCAAAACTGGAAAGTAACCAAGTTATTCCTCATTGAATCAATGCTTATGTCTGCTATCACTTCACTCTCAGACCATCTGTCTGGCCATGTAGGAAAAGCATCTCACGCTATCAGAGCCAAGCTTAAAAAAATGACTATCAGCTGGTACTTGATTCAAGGCATTCTATTAGCTCTATTATAATAGCAATAGCTCTGGTGTCAATTTTAAAAGAAAACAAGCTGGGCGTGGTGGCATGCCTGTAGTCCCAGCTACTCGGGAGGCTGAGGTGGGAGGATTACTTGAGCTGAGGAAGTCGAGGCTGCAGTGATTCATGATTATGCCACTGCACTCCAGCCTGCATGAAAGAGAAAGCCCTGGCGGGGCATGGTGGCTGACAGCTATAATCCCAGCACTTTGGGAGGTTGAGGCGGGCAGATCACCTGAGGTCGGGAGTTTGAGACCAGCTGGCCAACATGGTGAAACGGTGTCTCTACTAAAAATACAAAAATTAGCTAGGCATGGTAGTGTGCATCTATAATCCCAGCTACTCAGGAGGCTGAGGCTCAAGAATCACTTGAACCTGCGAGGCAGAGTTTGCAGTGAACTGAGATAACGCCACTGCACTCCAACCTGGGCAACAGAGCAAGACTCCATCTCAAAAAAAATTTAAAAAAAAGCAAGATCCCATCTCTAAAATGAAAAAAAAAAAAACAAGAAATCAAGATGGGTGGGATTATTAACCCATACCAGTGGAAAGAGGGAAAATAATGCTTTTGGCAATCTCAAAACTCCAGTCAAAAAGTTCTCCAGGGACTGCCAGCCAAAATGAGAGCATCCGTCAAACAAAACACAAGGCTGCCCTTCCTACAGGCTGCTGACAACCCTGGCAAAAGTTTTAAAGGCTTTCTCACAAGGAGAACTTCCATTTACCAATCACATTTTTATTCTCATTCTTTACCTATGCTTAACAGGAGGGAGAGGAGGCAGGAAACATCATCTGTTCCTTGCTAATCAACAAGCCCTGCCTCTGATTTGTCATCACAACCTTTTGAATAGCCGCTCCTTAGTACTTCTGAAGGAAATAACTAAATGCTTCAGCCCAGTGATTTTTAATGGAATAGTATGAATCACTGGGTTGAGAGGAAAAATACAAAACAGAAGTCTTAAAAACCAGCTCTGAAAGGAAAAAAATTCACCATCGTCTTAAAATTCAGATGACATAATAGCAAAATGGAGGTAAGAGAATGAAAGAGTAAGTAGTGAAAGAAGACAAGATGTCACGCTCATGGAATTTAAAACCAGAAGGAAATGTAAAGCTATAAACCAACTCTCCACTTTAAACATCAGGAAAGCCAGTTTCACATGGAGGAGACTGGAGAGCTAAGATTTGACCCCAGGTCTTCTGACTCCAAAGCCAGTGCTCCCAATTCCTATAGCCATCCTCATCCACACTGATGTACCGTCAAGATAAACCCAAGCTGAAAAAGCGTTCCTATTCCACAGGCTAGGACTGAGGAGCTGCATGAAGTCAAGAGATGGATTCCACTCTCAGCCCTGGCATGGTTCAGCTATGAGCAAAAGCTTCACCTTTTGCTTCAGTTTTCTCATTTGTAAAACAGAGACAGCAATATCTGGCTGCTGCCAACACCATCACGGCACTTCATGAGATGAGGCACGGAGAACTTTTGTAGAGAAAAACAGACCATAGCAATGCCTGGTAAAGCCGTATTTGAATATTGCATCTGTAAGGCATCAAGAACTAAAATCAGTTCGATGCACCTCCCAGACCCTGGTCTGACTGCAAAACCACCAGCACAGAGCCTAGTAGATGGAAGCACTAAAAGGTGGTCATTTCCTTCTTTTCCTGCTATATGTTCCTCTTTCCACATAGAAGAGAGACAAGCCTACTACAAGGCCTTCTATAGGACTACTTAAGCCAATTTGACAATACCAGAAATCCATGGTCATCTCTCTAGTGGCATCTAGAGGCTAAATGATAGTGACAGGCGTACATTTCTGCTCTGAACTGTTGCCTTTGGCATATCTGAAGTCGGTTGTTTTCTTTTTTATTTATGTATTGTTTTTTTGAGACAAAGTCTCACTCTTGTCCCCCAGACTGGAGTGCAATGGCGCGATCTCGGCTCACTGCAACCTCCGCCTCCCGGGTTCAAGCGATTCTCCTGCCTCAGCTTCCCGAGTAGCGGGGATTACAGGTGCCTGCTACCACGCCCAGCTAATTTTTGTATTTTTAGTAGAGACCGGGCTTCACCATTTTGGCCAGGCTGGTCTCGAACTCCTGACTTCAGGTGATCCGCCCGCCTTGGCCTCCCAAAGTGCTGGGATTACATGCGTGAGCCACCGTGCCCGGCCAGCTGTTTTCTTAACTCACGTCTTCAAGGGACAAGACTATTTATGGAATCTTTGAACAGGATTGGAATACAAAAGAAAGACCCCGGTCTCCTTCACTGCCTTTAGGACCTGGGAAGGGTTTGGTCTTTGCTGTAAAACTGGAATATTCATATATGTTTACAAAAGCATCCAAACATGTACAGTTCTTTGACTATAGATGTTGCCTGTTCTCAATTCCTCTTAACCTATTGATAGGAATACCTTAAGAGGAATTGAGGCACCAACCATGGTAGAGATTTTTCTCATCTCAGAAATATGTCATCCCTCCCAACAGAGGCAGGGGGCCATTTTGTGAGTCTAATCTAGATGTTTATGTGGTATATTTATTTGTCCTACTCCATCTACCTCCCAGGATTTTTTTCCCCAGGGGTTCATTCCAGGCCCTGAGTTTCAGGTGTAACCCATGATGAGATTCACTCCTCATCACCTACTGCCCCCACAATGTTCCAAACCTCGTACTGATCATGTCATTCTTCTTCTTTTGAAAGGCAAGTTTTGTTTTTCCTAAAAATTGTAGTTCTTTCTTGGCTCCTCACTCAGCTTAACTCTTTCTGTACCACTAGCTGGAATAAATTCTTCCTTCGTCATCCTGTTGTAGTATCCAACAGAACATCCTGTCTCCACCCCCTTGGGGTTTTCCTCCTGCCAAGCCTCTGCAGAAGTGGCCTAACCTAGGGTTACATCAATGAGTCAATGCAGCTAGTGCGAAATAAAGTAAAAAGCTCATCACAGTCAATGACTCTCTCATCGCTGAGCATGTGGGCAGAGAGGGAAAAAAGTCATGAAAGGTCTAGCATAGGTTCAAGCAAAACCTTTTGGTTTGTTTCTGCCCAAATTTAAGCTCCACTCTTTGATTTCTCCAGTTACAAATCGGCTTGTTAAATTTCCAAATTACGTCTCTTGAACATAGGTCTGATCCATCTTTTAGGGTCATCTGAAGCTGTTTTCTCTTCCTTTCCCAATAAAAACGGGAAATTTCTGTCTCTAGAGGCATAGATTTATTTGTCTACTATGTTCTTCTCATCAAAACAACACAAGTGATGCCAAAAACATATTTTGAGGGTTTGGTATACTTGTCATTACTTCCTTTCTCACACCCTTAACCTCCAACCTCCAGCTAACCAAAGATATCAGGTACCTCTGTCAATCAAACTTTTCTGAATATCACATGTAATCTAAAAACATGTTTGGGGCCAGCTGGTATTTCCTCACTTTTAATGAAGAGCTGAGGTATAAAATTCGGTTTTGATGGTGATTGCAGAAGGTTTCTGTTCCTTCTGTCTAGCACCGTGGAGACAGCACTGCATCCATGCCTCTAAGCAAGCACTGGGATGGTAGGTGGGGAGCCCTGTCCCACACTGCTTTCACTGTCACTCGGGTTGAGGCTTTCCATCCCGTCCACATCTTTCTCTGCACTCCTTTGGTCATCTATGGATATAAATTTAAGTTCAGAGACTGCATGGTGCTGTTTAGAACCAAATAACAGGTGTGGATAAAAATTCTGAAGATTCAGTCATGTATGGATACAGTTGATCTGGGACCTTTGTTATTCCAGAGTAGAAGAATTTCTGTCTCTCTCTCTCTCTCTCTCTCTCACCTTTCCTGCTTCCTTGGTGATTCCCACTTTCAATTCTGACACACAGATGAAGGCTTCTGGAGCTTGGGCAAACCAGCTGGGCAATCTTCCCACTCATCTCTAGTCCTCTCCCATCCACAGGATTTCATGCCTGTGTGTCTGTGTGGTGAGGCTTGCAGCTAGTGAAGCATGGCAGAAATGTTTCTAGTATCTTTAAGCAGGATGAGAAAGTAGACATGGTTAGTACTAAGAAAACTGAGCTGGATGGACAGCTAGTACTGGTAACATGACAGCCTGGGTTTTCTCCAGTGGAAAACAACTAAAAAATCCTGGATAAAATGAAATGCATTCCCTTCAAAGCATGGATACAAGAAAGCAGGAATTCTCAGAAACGCAAATAGATCATTACGGCACTGCAGCCAGCTTTGACCCTGAGAGAATTTCTTGAACCTGGTAACCTTGAGTTTCCATGTTGATGGCTCTGTGGAGTGCAGGGAAGAAATGACGAAGTCCAGGGCCCAGCCAAAGTAAGGGATCTTATAGGAAACCCTCCCCTGCCACAAAGCTGGAGCCCCCAAGAGGCCACATCTTTATCCATGGGTCAACTAGAATTAAATACACCACCAAGAACGTGTTACCCATCACAGGCCAAAGGGCCTGCAAGGATTCTGGTGCTGAATGGAAGTGGAGGGACTGGGAGGAGCCACCACTGAAAATTTCACCTGCAGACTGGCCCTCCAAGGCTTTGCATTGTGAACACTCACTTCCTCAAGCTCATAATTTAAAGGACTCTTAGACTCTAATGCCCTATGCACTTGGAAGCTGCAAACTCAGATAGGCTCTGGAGGGATCTACCTCATTCTGGGCCTCAAAGAATTCTCACAAATGAAATTCCAAGGAAAATAAACTGCCCCTTGTCAAAAATAAACATACAATACACAAAACTCCACAATCAAGAAAAAGATCAGCAAGGATTTCAAATAACAGAATTATCAGATAGACTATAAAATGAATATGTTTAATACATTTAAAGAAAATCAAATATAAGCTTGAAAATATGTGAAAGGGATAGGACACTGTGAAGAATAAGAAAGCAAGTTTTAAAAGCAAATATGCCTTCTAGTAATATTAAAGTGATTATTGAAATTTAAAACTCAGCATGTGGGTTTATCAGCAGTAAGATGCAGCCAAAAGGAGAAGTAATGAGTTAAAGACAGATCACTTCAACAAGGACACTTTACTGCTTTTCCCCATTAGAAAGATCTCCAAAAAGAAAGAAAGAAAGAAAGGCCTTCAAGCAAAATTGCTCAATGTCTCACTCCAGCCATAATTTCTACTATTTGTTAATATTTTCTTCTTAATGCATTAAACATTTACTGAGCACCACCTACAGTGTACCAAACAGCTTGCCTGGCCACAGAGATTTTAGAAATGAACAAAGTATAGTCCCTGCCCACAAAAACCTCCTGATTAATCGGAGAAAGGCCTGTTATAAACAAGCACAGGACCAAGTGCCAAGGGCTGCGATGGATGGAAGCCACCTAGCTCTCGAACATTTCTCTTTAGACTGAATTCTAATTGTTCTACAAGCATATTTACTAACTCTAAAGACAAAGACACTTTGTAGCTTTAAAACTGCACATCAGATTAAATGGCAATGAAAGGTAAATAGAGTTATTTTCAAATAAATTAAATCGCTCTAATTTCATTTGAATTAGATCCACCCGTTTGAGAGGATGGGCATCCTTAGGTGAAACAGCTGTCTATACCAGCTCAATGACACTTTGGGACGTTTCTTCCCCAGATGGAAAGAACTGAAGTGGTTTGTTTATGCCTTTATGGCTATCCTAATCTCCCTCCTTGAACCAAAGTACAAGTTGTTCAGAGAGAACATTCCCCCTTCAGAAATGCATATCCTCACCCCAGTTTACCGTATTCTGAAGTCCCTGATTAACTTACCCTGTCTGGTTTGTTTTTTTTTTTTCCTGTTTTTCCCCATGCTTCTAAATATCAGGCTCACATTTTCAAATGCTGTGGTTTGTTTTGTTTTGTTGTTTGCTTTTTGCAGACTGCTGCCAAGCTAAAGATCAGTATATTGAGCAATTCAAAGATACGCTGAGCACATCTGTGGCCAAGTCAATTGCTGGATTTTTCGCAGAACCTATTCAAGTGGGTATATGAACCTTAGACATTAATGGAGCTGAATCTTCAATTATCAGAAAGTTTTAACTCATATATTCTAGAGAATTCCAAATGAATTAAGTGCTCACTATGTCCCTCTCTAAATTCATTCTCTTGGTCTCCTTGAAAAAAAGAAGACGCTGACTTTCAAATGACTTTTTAAAAACCCTCTCCTCCATTCTCACCAGACAGATGAAACTACTGAACTCCTAAAATTCTTAAGAAGAGGAAACCCTGGCCATTTTTAGCTGCTTAATAACATCCGCATTGTCCAAAGAACTCTTTCTTTAGTCTAACCAATTTATTTTATTCTACTGTTTTCTAATCTCAGAAAATAATCAATGTTTGCATCTTTTTTGCAGAAGTCATGGTATAGAGTAATAAGTTCTCTTTTCACCCATAGTGGAAACTGTTCTATAGACTGTTGTTAAAATTGCTAGTGTTACTATCACGATAATGATGATAATGATGATCTAACTATTTTACATACTTTGAAAGGGCTGATGCTGTTATTATAGGTCTTCTTGGTCTGGTCTTTTGCAGGGTGTGAATGGAGTTGTCCAGTACCCAAAGGGGTTTCTAAAGGAAGCCTTTGAGCTGGTGCGAGCAAGGGGAGGCGTGTGCATTGCAGATGAAGTAAGTGGCATGTAAGGGTGCCATTGAGTGCAGTGGGAACAGGAGATGCACAGACAGAAACCTCCTAAACTTCCTCTGTGTTCCAGGCAGAAAGCCTCCACTCTGTGAGTTCCAAAGTTTGCCTACAAATGAATGAAATTTTTGCTAGTGGGCTGGTTGATTTGTTAGTACATTCGCTGATCAGTTTAACAAGTACAGCAGAACTTAAATATCCAAATTGATGTCTATCAAATAAGTTGCTAACAGCCATATGTGATGTTACTAGACCGTGACTCAATATATTTTTTTAATTCCTTTCTAGGGATTGTTTCAGGGGCTGACAAACAACATAGGAAATTTAATCTCATAGCCAAGGTTTTTGTTGTTTTTATCTGTTTGGTTATTTTGAGACAAAGTCTCGCTCTGTCATCCAGGCTGAAGTACAGTGGTACAATCTCGACTCACTGCAACCTCCGCCTCCTGGGTTTCAAGGGATTCTTCTGCCACAGCCTCCCGAGTAGCTGGGACCACACGCATGTGCCACCAAGCCTGACTAATTTTTGTATTTTTAGTAAAGATGGGGTTTCACCATGTTGGCCAAGCTGATCTTGAATTCCTGACCTCAAGTGATCCGCCCACCTTGGCCTCCCAAAGTGCTGGCATTAGAGACGTGAGCCACCGTGCCAGGCCTGATAGCCAAGTTTTTAATCTTTATTTTTGCAAAAATAGTATTTACCAACCTGGCAGCATATACCTTTCTGACAAAACTTGCCTGGAAATAATGTGGGTTTTTTTGTTTGTTTGTTTCTTTTTGAGACAGAATTTCTTTCTTGTTGCCCAGGCTGGAGTGCAGTGGTGCAATCTCAGCTCACCACAGCCTCTGCCTCCCAGGTTCAAGTGATTCTCCTGCCTCAGCCTTGCAAGTAGCTGGGATTACAGGCATCCGCCACCACACCCGGCTAATTTTGTATTTTTTAGTAGAGACTGGGGTTTCTCCGTGTTGGTCAGGCTGGTCTTGAACTCCTGACCTCAGGTGATCTGCCCGCCTTGGCCTCCCAAAGTGCTGGGATTACAGGCATGAGCCACCGCACCTGGCCGAAATAATGCTTTTAAAATAATAATAATAATCCAGCCTCTAAATTAGAAGAGTACCACCACTGCAGGTACTGCATTTGAAAATAGTTCCCCAAAAATTGTAAAATAGGTTGAATTAAAGCAGCATTGGTGGAATAAGCACACTACCCCCAAGGGCATTACTTTAATGGGAATAAAATTCATTGGCTATGTGAGCTCTAGCCTGTGTGTTTTCAAAAGGGATTAATTTACTTATAATCACACCTCATATTAGAGTGTATCAAATAAAGCAGTCCTCTGTCTACTGAGAGTAGCTATGGAGATTAAAAGACCAGAGGATGATCACTAGGGCCACCGAAGCCATGTCTCACTGCTGGGTGACCTATCATGATTGGACTAACAGGTGGTTAGACCAGCCAAGGACAGGTGGAGAACCTGTAAGTATGTTTCACACCTATTTCTGTCCAGCCATCATTGCTGGAATAGACTTCCTCAACTAAAAATTTCCTACAGCTAGGTTGGGTGCAGTGGCTCACACCTGTCATCCCAGCACTTTGGGATGCTGAGGCAGGCGGGTCACTTGAGGTCAGGAGTTCAAAACCAGCCCAGCCAACATGGTGAAACACCATCTGTACTAAAAATACAAAAAGTAGCTGGGTGTGGTAGTGCATGCCTGTAATCCCAGCTGCTCAGGAGGCTGACGCAGGAGAATGTTTGAACCCAGGAGGTGGAGGTTGCAATGAGCCAAGATCATGCCATTGCACTCCAGCCTGGGCAACGGAGCAAAACTCCATCTGAAAATAAATAAATAAATAAATAAATATTCCCTACAGCTGACACTGAGCTGTCCCATCAGCAGAAATTTTGCAATTTCTGCCTGGGCAGCTGGGTCTCTGTTATGCCCAGGTGTATTGGATGTCTCTGGTGTACCACAGGCAACTTGGGCCAGCCTGCTCCTGCTGCACCCATCCTCCCTTCTCCAATCTGCCCACAAATTGATCGAAGCCCGGGCTGGAGAAAGTTAGTCTGCTACTTTAAAAAAATGAGTATATCCAGTCAGCTTGAAATTAGCTACATCAGTAAAAAGGATAAACTTTGGCCTCCAAATCAGCACATAGTGAAGCTGTCACAGTCAGACTAATTAAAGAGAAGGTAGGTTGAATTCAAAGGAAATATGAATTTCAAAATTTTCTGTCTTGTGGTTTTATGACTTTCAAACAATGTAATTGAAAACTATCTAACACAGGCAATCCTCAAGAAGGACTATTGCGAGGACTAGGTAAAAATAAGAATAGCTGGAACTCTCTGAGTACCTACTATGTGTCAGACACCGTTCATAACACTTTGCATGTGTTAACTCAGTTCATACCTATCAACTGTTCTATAGTATGCCCTGTTGCTACTGTTCCCACGTATTAGTCCTTTCTCATGCTGCTGATAAAGAAATACCTGAGACTGGGTAATTTATAAAGAAAAAGAGATTTTTTTTTGTTTTTTTTTTTTTTACATCTGCCATCACCACAATTTTATTAAAAATGAAGCAAATAAGACAAAGAATATGTGAAACCTATACAAACAAATGAATAAAACAATATCAGAATAAAAGGCACTCTTTTAAATTGAAAATAGTTTTGTAAAGTAAACTCACTAATTAAAAAAAAATTTTGCAGAAGATAAACATTTAGGAGCCAGTGACAGAAATCACCAAGACTCTTTTATGCTAACTTTCCCTTTTTGGGCGTCAATTATTACTCTGCCTTTTCTAGTTTACAGTATTCTTCATAGAAAAATGTAGAAGAAAAACAATATTATCAGAGTTCTGTCTCCCTCTGGTACTTGGTTAATATTATAGCATATTCTAAAGGGAAGGGCTCTAGGTTTTCCTTGTGCTTTTTCTTTTTTTTCTTTTTTTTTTTTTTTACTTCTCTCTTTTTATTTATTATTATTATACTTTAAGTTTTAGGGTACATGTGCACAATGTGCAGGTTAGTTACATATGTATACATGTGCCATGCTGGTGCGCTGCACCCACTAACTCGTCATCTAGCATTACGTATATCTCCCAATGCCATCCTTCCCCCCTTCCCCCACCCCACAACAGTCCCCAGAGTGTGATGTTTCCCTTCCTGTGTCCATGTGTTCTCATTGTTCAATTCCCACCTATGAGTGAGAATATGTGGTGTTTGGTTTTTTGTTCTTGCGATAGTTTACTGAGAATGATGATTTCCAATTTCATCCATGTCCCTACAAAGGACATGATCTCATCATTTTTTATGGCTGCATAGTATTCCATGGTGTATATGTGCCACATTTTCTTAATCCAGTCTATCATCGTTGGACATTTGGGTTGGTTCCAAGACTTTGCTATTGTGAATAATGCCACAATAAACATACGTGTGCATGTGTCTTTATAGCAGCATGATTTATAGTCCTTTGGGTATATATCCAGTAATGGGATGGCTGGGTCAAATGGTATTTCTAGTTCTAGATCCCTGAGGAATCGCCACACTGACTTTCACAATGGTTGAACTAGTTTACAGTCCCACCAACAGTGTAAAAGTGTTCCTATTTCTCCACATCCTCTCCAGCACCTGTTGTTTCCTGACTTTTGAATGATTGCCATTCTAACTGGTGTGAGATGGTATCTCATAGTGGTTTTGATTTGCATTTCTCTGATGGCCAGTGATGGTGAGCATTTTTTCATGTGTTTTTTGGCTGCATAAATGTCTTCTTTTGAGAAGTGTCTGTTCATGTCCTTTGCCCACTTTTTGATGGGGTTGTTTGTTTTTTTCTTGTAAATTTGTTTGAGTTCATTGTAGATTCTGGATATTAGCCCTCTGTCAGATGAGTAGGTTGCGAAAATTTTCTCCCATTTTGTAGGTTGCCTGTTCACTCTGATGGTAGTTTCTTTTGCTGTGCAGAAGCTCTTTAGTTTAATTAGACTCCATTTGTCAATTTTGGCTTTTGTTGCCATTGCTTTAGGTGTTTTAGACATGAAGTCCTTGCCCATGCCTGTGTCCTGAATGGTAATGTCTAGGTTTTCTTCAAGGGTTTTTATGGTTTTAGGTCTAACATGTAAGTCTTTAATCCATCTTGAATTGATTTTTGTATAAGGTGTAAGGAAGGGATCCAGTTTCAGCTTTCTACATATGGCTAGGCAGTTTTCCCAGCACCATTTATTAAATAGGGAATCCTTTCCCCATTGCTTGTTTTTCTCAGGTTTGTCAAAGATCAGATAGTTGTAGATATGTGGCATTATTTCTGAGGGCTCTGTTCTGTTCCATTGATCTATATCTCTGTTTTGGTACCAGTACCATGCTGTTTTGGTTACTGTAGCCTTGTAGTATAGTTTGAAGTCAGGTAGTGTGATGCCTCCAGCTTTGTTCTTTTGGCTTAGGATTGACTTGGCAAAGCGGGCTCTTCTTTGGTTCCATATGAACTTTAAAGTAGTTTTTTCCAATTCTGTGAAGAAAGTCATTGGTAGCTTGATGGGGATGGCATTGAATCTGTAAATTTCCTTGGGCGGTATGGCCATTTTCACGATATTGATTCTTCCTACCCATGAGCATGGAATATTCTTCCATTTGTTTGTATCTTCTTTTATTTCCTTGAGCAGTGGTTTGTAGTTCTCCTTGAAGAGGTCCTTCACGTCCCTTGTAAGTTGGACTCCTAGGTATTTTATTCTCTTTGAAGCAAATATGAATGGGAGTTCACTCATGATTTGGCTTTCTGTTTGTCTGTTGTTGGTGTATAAGAATGCTTGTGATTTTTGTACATTGATTTTGTATCCTGAGACTTTGCTGAAGTTGCTTATCAGCTTAAGGAGATTTTGGGCTGAGACAATGGGGTTTTCTAGATATACAATCATGTCGTCTGCAAACAGGGACAATTTGACTTCCTCTTTTCCTATTGAATACCCTTTATTTCCTTCTCCTACCTAATTGCCCTGGCCAGAACTTCCAACACTATGTTGAATAGGAGTGGTGAGAGAGGGCATCCCTGTCTTGTGCCGGTTTTCAAAGGGAATGCTTCCAGTTTTTGCCCATTCAGTATGATATTGGCTGTGGGTTTGTCATAGATAGCTCTTATTATTTTGAAATACTTCCCATCAATACCTAATTTATTGAGAGTTTTTAGCATGAAGACTTGTTGAATTTTGTCAAAAGCCTTTTCTGCATCTATTGAGATAATCATGTGGTTTTTGTCTTTGGTTCTGCTTATATGCTGGATTACATTTATTGATTTGTGTATATTGAACCAGCCTTGCATCCCAGGGATGAAGCCCACTTGATCATGGTGGATAAGCTTTTTGATGTGCTGCTGGATTCAGTTTGCCAGTATTTTATTGAGGATTTTTGCATCAATGTTCATCAAGGATATTGGTCTAAAATTCTCTTTTTTGGTTGTGTCTCTGCCCGGCTTTGGTATCAGGATGATGCTGGCCTCATAAAATGAGTTAGGGAGGATTCCCTCTTTTTCTATTGATTGGAATAGTTTCAGAAGGAATGGTACCAGTTCCTCCTTGTACCTCTGGTAGAATTCGGCTGTGAATCCTTCTGGTCCTGGACTCTTTTTGGTTGGTAAGCTATTGATTATTGCCACAATTTCAGATCCTGTTATTGGTCTATTCAGAGATTCAACATCTTCCTGGTTTAGTCTTGGGAGGATGTATGTGTCGAGGAATGTATCCATTTCTTCTAGATTTTCTAGTTTATTTGCGTAGAGGTGGTTGTAGTATTCTCTGATGGTAGTTTGTATTTCTGTGGGATCGGTGGTGATATCCCCTTTATCATTTTTTATTGCATCTATTTGATTCTTCTCTCTTTTTTTCTTTATTAGTCCTGCTAGCGGTCTATCAATTTTGTTGATCCTTTCAAAAAACCAGCTCCTAGATTCATTAATTTTTGAAGGGTTTTTTGTGTCTCTATTTTCTTCAGTTCTGCTCTGATTTTAGTTATTTCTTGCCTTCTGCTAGCTTTTGAATGTGTTTGCTCTTGCTTTTCTAGTTCTTTTAATTGTGATGTTAGGGTGTCAATTTTGGATCTTTCCTGCTTTCTCTTGTGGGCATTTAGTGCTATAAGTTTCCCTCTACACACTGCTTTGAATGCATCCCAGAGATTCTGGTATGTTGTGTCTTTGTTCTCATTGGTTTCAAAGAACATCTTTATTTCTGCCTTCATTTCGTTATGTACCCAGTAGTCATTCAGGAGCAGGTTGTTCAGTTTCCATGTAGTTGAGCGTTTTGAGTGAGATTCTTAATCCTGAGTTCTAGTTTGATTGCACTGTGGTCTGAGAGATAGTTTGTTATAATTTCTTTTCTTTTACATTTGCTGAGGAGAGCTTTACTTCCAACTATGTGGTCAATTTTGGAATAGGTGTGGTGTGGTGCTGAAAAAAATATATATTCTGTTGATTTGGGGTGGAGAGTTCTGTAGATGTCTATTAGGTCCACTTGGTGCAGAGCTGAGTTCAATTCCTGGGTATCCTTGTTGACTTTCTGTCTCGTTGATCTGTCTAATGTTGACAGTGGGGTGTTAAAGTCTCCCATTATTAATGTGTGGGAGTCTAAGTCTCTTTGTAGGTCACTCAGGACTTGCTTTATGAATCTGGGTGCTCCTGTATTGGGTGCATATATATTTAGGATAGTTAGCTCTTCTTGTTGAATTGATCCCTTTACCATTATGTAATGGCCTTCTTTGTCTCTTTTGAACTTTGTTGGTTTAAAGTCTGTTTTATCAGAGACTAGGATTGCAACCCCTGCCTTTTTTTGTTTTCCATTTGCTTGGTAGATCTTCCTCCATCCTTTTATTTTGAGCCTATGTGTGTCTCTGCACATGAGATGGGTTTCCTGAATACAGCACACTGATGGGTTTTGACTCTTTATCCAATTTGCCAGTCTGTGTCTTTTAATTGGAGCATTTAGTCCATTTACATTTAAAGTTAATATTGTTATGTGTGAATTTGATCCTGTCATTATGATGTTAGCTGGTGATTTTGCTCGTTAGTTGATGCAGTTTCTTCCTAGTCTCGATGGTCTTTACATTTTGGCATGATTTTGCAGCAGCTGGTACCGGTTGTTCCTTTCCATGTTTAGTGCTTCCTTCAGGAGCTCTTTTAGGGCAGGCCTGGTGGTGACAAAATCTCTCAGCATTTGCTTGTCTGTAAAGGATTTTATTTCTCCTTCACTTATGAAGCTTAGCTTGGCTGGATATGAAATTCTGGGTTGAAAATTCTTTTCTTTAAGAATGTTGAATATTGGCCCCCACTCTCTTCTGGCTTGTAGAGTTTCTGCTGAGAGATCCGCTGTTAGTCTGATGGGCTTCCCTTTGAGGGTAACCCGACCTTTCTCTCTGGCTGCCCTTAACATTTTTTCCTTCATTTCAACTTTGGTGAATCTGACAATTATGTGTCTTGGAGTTGCTCTTCTCGAGGAGTATCTTTGTGGCGTTCTCTGTATTTCCTGAATCTGAATGTTGACCTGCCTCGCTAGATTGGGGAAGTACTCCTGGATAATATCCTGCAGAGTGTTCTCCAACTTGGTTCCATTCTCCCCGTCACTTTGAGGTACACCAATCAGACGTAGATTTGGTCTTTTCACATAGTCCCATATTTCTTGGAGGCTTTGCTCGTTTCTTTTTATTCTTTTTTCTCTAAACTTCCCTTCCTTCTTCATTTCATTCATTTCATCTTCCGTCGCTGATACCCTTTCTTCCAGTTGATCTCATCGGCTCTGGAGGCTTCTGCATTCTTCACGTAGTTCTTGAGCCTTGGTTTTCAGCTCCATCAGCTCCTTTAAGCACTTCTCTGTATTGGTTATTCTAGTTATACATTCTTCTAAATTTTTTTCAAAGTTTTCAACTTCTTTGCCTTTGGTTTGAATGTCCTCTCATAGCTCAGAGTAATTTGATCATCTGAAGCCTTCTTGTCTCAACTCATCAAAGTCATTCTCCATCCAGCTTTGTTCCGTTGCTGGTGAGGAACTGCGTTCCTTTGGAGGAGGAGAGGTGCCCTGCTTTTTAGAGTTTCCAGTTTAAGAAAAAGAGGTTTAAAGGACAGAGTTCCATGTGGTTGGGGAAGCCTAACAATCATGGCGGAATGCAGAAGGCACATCTTACATGGTAGCAGACAAGAGACAATGAGAGTCAAGCAAAAAGGGTTTCCTCTTATAAAACCATCAGATCTTGTGAGACTTATTCACTACCATGAGAACAGTATGGGGGAAACCACCCCCATGATTCAATTATCTCCCATCAGGTCCCTCCCACAACACATGAGAATTATGGGAGCTACAATTCATGATGAGATTTGGGTGGGGACACAGCCAAACTATATCATCTCATTTTAAATATAAGTGAATTTAGGTCCAAGGTGGTTAAACAACCCGTCAAGCTTATGCCGTTAGTAGGAATAGGTCCAAGACTCAAACTCAGGCTCCCAAAACCACATGACTAGCCACCGTATCAAGCTGCCCCTCCAAAATGACAGAGCGTGGTGTAGAAAGGGCAAGTCATGGCAGAAAGGGAAGGAACAGAGGACAGAAAAACCTGAGTGCAGAGGGCCAGTTCTGTCGAGGAGCAGTCTTACATAAGTCATCTTAATTAACAATCAGTTGCATTCTTTTCTTTAAAATGTGGAATCTGGATTAAAGTTAGAAAACTGAAACCTCTGGGCCCATATTGGCATAGACTGATTTTGAATTTGAAACTGACTGCAGGACATGCATACCCGTAGTCCCCACCCCACTTGCTGTTGTGACCCAGCCTGCTTCTGTCCCTAACATATGCTTCTCATCTCCAAAGACAGTTGAGTTTGTGGACCTTAGAATGATCCATCTCTGTACTACTGTAAGAGTCTATGAAACTGATACTTCCTCAGTGACTAAACATGGTTTATGGTTTTACATAATTCCATGCATTTGTAACTGAGTCCAAAGCTTGTACCACTTGCTGCAAAACAGTCGGTAAGTCAAGCAATAAGATGTTGGGGCAAGGAAGACCACTTTATTTGGGGGAGCAAGCAAACCGAGAAGACGGCAGACTCATGTCCTAAAGAACCACCTTAAGCAAATGTGGCTTCCTTTTATGTTAAGGGAAAGGGGAAGAGGGAGAGGGTTGAGGTCAAAAGGTGACTGGTGACCACAGACCTTTGGGCTGCAGCAAGGATAAACTTTCATCCTTGGTCAGGTTACAATACTGTTATAAATTTTTAATGTAACGTTGTTACTTGTGTGTTCATCCTTCTTATCTCCTCAGGGATTCTTTTTAAAGCATCCTTGCCTCAAAGTTAAACCATAAACTAAATTCCTCCCATAGTTAGCTTAGCCTATATGCAGAGATAAACAAAAGCAGTTAACCTAAAAGACATCATCACAGTGGGAGGATGAGAGCAAGCTGGTTAGGAGCAAAATGGATTAAGTCATGCTAGGCTTCCTTTTCACTGTTACACATTGTCCAGGCAATCTGATTTTTCACCATTTATGCCATTTATGTATGGTATTTAGATGGAGTGAAAAAGAAAGACACGCAGGAAGACAAAATGGATGGATTTTCCACGAGCTCCTCGTACATTATCCCATTTGGAAAAATCAATCAGCTGCTCAGAGGCTCATTAGTAGGAAGGAGGCAACCCAGGATTCCAGCCCAGGTCTGTCTGACTCCCAGGTTAAGCTCTTCTCCTACATTGGTCACTATCATCTAATTCTAACCCCTGGAATCTGTCCTTGAAAATGAGAAAGGAATCTGAAAAGGAAGCTCACTCTTTTTTTTTTTTTTTTTTGACATGGAGTCTCACTCTGTTGCCCAGGCTGGAGTGCAGTGGCATGATCTCGGCTCACTGCAACCTCTGCCTCCCAGGTTCAAGCGATTCTCCTCCCTCAACCTCCCAGGTAGCTGGGACTACAGGCGCCTGCCACCACACCCAGATAATTTTTGTATTTTTAGTAGAGATGAGGTTTCATCATGTTGGCCAGGCTTGTCTCAAACTCCGGACCTCAGGTGATCCACCCACCTTGGCCTCCCAAAGTGCTGAGATTACAGGCATGAGCCACTGTGCCCAGCCTGGAAGCTCACTCTTTTAAGTGCATTTCAGAATCGGCTTCAAGTGCCCACATCCCTAACCCCCATTTTGCATTTTGTGTATGTGTGGAGAGAGACAGACAGACAGAGAGACAGGCAGGGAGACTGAGAGCCAGAAAGAAATCGAGGAGACTTCACCAGAAAGGCTCTGGCAGAAATGTGCGTGGAGATGTTTGTGTAGCTTTATTTAATCAGGCAATTCTGCCACGCTGTCATTCATTCCACAAGTGCTTACTAAGTGTCTACTTTATATCAGGCACTGTGCTAGGTGTTATGGATACAGAATGGAGTAAGACACAGTCCCTGCCATCGGACATGCCCACTGGTGATAACAGTCCTCTATGAAAGTCTCTACGGCAGCCTGCCCAGAGTACCTTGAGAGGGAGCCTAACTAAGGCTCAGGAGAACCTTCAGAAACCAAGTGATGGCAAAGTTTGTTTTGAAGCACAGAAGAAGTCGGTGAGACAGAGCAGCAGGAAGAGGGTCTTCTAGAAAGAGCGAACAGCATGCACAAAAAAACTAAGGTCAACTTTTAGTCCAAACCACAATTTCTAAATTAGAGGAGTTCAACCCTGAGTTAACTGCCTCGTCTGGGTCCTCCTCATGATACAGTTCTCAGGAAGGGGAAGGCATCCCTGGGAAGAGGATGACCAGTTTAACTGGGCTGGAGCAAGTGCCCCAGCTCCACTTGACTGACAGTAACTCCCTCTTCATCTATCCTGGGGCAGACTCAGCTTCTCTACTTTTCTATCCTGCTTTCTTACACAGAGGAAATGCTCATCAAAGATTGTTAATCATAATGATCCCTGTCATAATATTTGTATGACCCTCATGGAGCCTGTGACATATTGTTGTATTTCTACTTGACGGATGAGTTAGCAGAGGTTCCAAGGACTTAAGAAACATACCCAGAATTGCACAAAGCTAGGAAATGACTCTTGATGCCTAATAGCTCAGGCACAAATTAAGCGCTTTGTCCATGATACTACAGGATGCTCATGATAATGGCTGATGATGGCCGTCATGAGGATGAGGAGAAAGAAGAAACGGAAGAGAACAGAGAAGAAAACAGCATTTCTTTTTTTTTTTTTTTTTTTTTTTTGAGATGGAGTCTCACCCTGTCACTCAGGCTGGAGTGCAGTGGCGCAATCTCGGCTCACTGCAGCCTCTGCCCTCCGAGTTCAAGCGATTCTCCTGCCTCAGCCTCCCGAGTAGCTGGGATTACAGGCACCTGCCACCGTGCCCGGCTAATTTTTTGTATTTTTAGAAGAGACAGGGTTTCACCATCTTGGCCAGGCTGGTCTTGAACTCCTGACCTCATGATCCACCTGCTTCAGCCTCCTAAAGTGCTGGGATTACAGGTGTGAGCCACCGCGCCCGGTCGAAAACAGCATTTCTTGAAGGGTTTCCAATGGTTTTGAACTTGTTTTCCCAGGTGCAGACAGGATTTGGAAGGTTGGGCTCTCACTTCTGGGGCTTCCAAACCCACGATGTCCTGCCTGACATTGTCACCATGGCTAAAGGGATTGGGAATGGCTTTCCCATGGCAGCAGTCATAACCACTCCAGGTAGGACCCACAGGCAGTTTGTGTTTGCTTCTGGGCCTCGTACATTGGGCTATGGTATAACACATGTGTTGGAATTTGTGTAGATTGGAGACAATCATGGAAACCACATGATGCATTTCCCAAGCAAATGAAAGAAACAGTCTGTCTGCCTGACTGTGAAACAGTTGGAAGAAAGCCAGCCCTTTTTTTTTTTTTTTTTGAGACAGAGTCTTGCTCTGTCACCCAGGCTTGAGTGCAGTGGCACAATCTTGGCTCATTGCACCCTCTGCCTCCGCAGGTGCAAGCAATTCTCCTGCCTCAGCCTCCTGAGTAGCTGCGATTACAGGTGCGCACCACCACGCCCAGCTAATTTTTGTATTTTTAGTAGAAACGGAGTTTCACCATGTTGGCCAGGCTGGTCTCAAACTCCTGACCTCAGGTGTTTGACCTTGGCCTCCCAAAGTGATGGGATTACAGGCGTGAGCCACTGCACCCCCATTCGAAAGCCAGCCCATTCTGATCTACCTGTAGGGAAGACTAATTCTCCCATGACTATGATGAAACTCAGGGTTCCACCACACTTTTGAGGTATATGGAAGAGGGAGAGAGGATGGAAAGAGGAGAGGGGTGGGAGAGGGCTCTGGTGTCTCTTCCTCTTCTTATAAGAAAACCAGTTCCTTGGGCTTAGATAAGGCCCCACCCTGATGACCTTATTTAACCTAATTACCTACTTAAAGGCACTATCTCCAAATACAGTCTTATTCAGGGTTAAGGCTTCAACAATATAAATTTTGAGGCGATACAATTCAGTCCCTAACATCTACTATCAGTTGAATGAAGGATGAATTGGATTGGATGCCATTTACAACACGAAGTAACTGTAGTCCAAATGGCGCGATGAGAGATTGTGGACAGGAATGTGTCCCTCTTTCCACACCTTCTATTTTCTCCCTCTAGAGATTGCCAAATCTTTGGCGAAACGCCTGCAGCACTTCAACACCTTTGGAGGGAACCCCATGGCCTGTGCCATTGGATCTGCTGTGCTTGAGGTTGGTTCCAGCGGCCACATTAATCTCACTCATTTCACAAATGACTCTTTCAAAACCACACACGCATTAGCAGAACTCTATCATGCTGAGTTGTTAAAGGGGAGAGTTAATTCATAGTTTATCCATTAAAGTTAGATTTCCATTTATTATTCTGCCTTCTCCCTTTTTAAAGACCTACTTTGGGTGCTGAAAGTATTGGATAAGAAATAATATATAATAAACCTCACATACATGGGAAATATAAGAATTTTCCTAGCCAGCTGAAATTTCTTTGTTATCTGGGTAGTGATTTATAGATGTTAACTGCTATCCTTGTAATTAGTTTCATGTTGGCCTTCTCTTGTGTATTTTTTCTCCTTCCTTTTGTTGTACTATTATAAATTGAATGACTAAGGAGACACTGAGTTCTACGTGCTTACAGCAAGGTAATTCAGCTGTTCAACCCTACACCATTGATTTAGCCTGGGATCGCATCTGTTTAAAAAAAGATTTTTTTTAATGTTCTTGTTAACACGCCTAATATCATTTGCTTAAAGAACTGTAACAAATTTCTGGAAGAATATTTAAGAAGTAAATGATGGTTTTTTTTGTGGGGAGGAAAACTAGGTGGCTGGGGGCCAAGGGTCAACAAGAGTCATTCTGCTGTATCTACTTTTATACTTGCTGATATTTATATATATACACACACATATATATTTATATATGTATATATATTTATTTATTTCAATAGCTTTTGGGATACAAGTCGGTTTTGGTTACATGGATGAATTGTATAGTGGCGAAGTCTGAAACTTTAGTGCACTGTCACCCAAGTAGTGTACATTGTACCCAATATGTAATTTTCCATCCCTCACCCCCCTCCCAGCTTCCCCCCTTCTGGGTCTCCAATGTCTATTGTGTACCCATAGCTTAGCTCTCACCTATAAGTGAGAACACTTATTAGTTGCTGTGAAAGACATTATTTTCTTTTTTATGGCTGAGTGGTATTCCATGGTGTGTGTGTGTGTGTGTGTGTGTGTGTGTGTGTGTGTGTGTATACACACCACATTTTCTTTATCCACTCATCAATTGATGGGCTCTTAGGTTGGTTCCATATCTTTGCAATTGTGAGTTGTACTACAATAAACATACATGTGCAGGTGTCTTTTTGATATAATGGCTTTTCTTCCTTTGAGTAGATACCCAGAAGTGGGATTGCTGGACCGAAGGATAGAACTACTTTTAGTTCTTTCAGAAATCTCCATACTGTTTTCCACAGAGGTTGTACTAATTTACAGTCCCACTAGCAGTTACACTCACTGATTTTCGACCATGAACTTGATTTACCCATTCCAAAAAAATTTTAAATAAAAATAAATAAGAAAACACTGCCTTTGCTAATTAAATAGTTATTTTCAACTACAATTAAGTCATGAGATGAGAAAGTATGGGTAGGAATGTGTCATTTATTTCACTTTGTAGACATTGCCAATTTTTTTTTTTTTTTTTTTTTTAAGAAAGAGTCTTGCTCTGTCACCCAGACTGGAGTGCAGGGGCACAACTTTGGCTCACTGCAACCTCTGCCTCCTGGGTTCAAGCGATTCTCATGCCTCAGCATCCCAAGTAGCTGGGATTATAGGCATGCACCACCATGCCCAACTAATTTTTGTATTTTTAGTAGAGATGGGGTTTCACCATGTTGGCCAAGCTAGTTTCAAACTCCTAACCTCAAGTGATCCACCCACCTCAGCCTCCCAAAGTGCTGGTATTACAAGCATGAGCTGACATTGCCAACTTCTTTTAAAAAGTGCTTTGTTACTTCAACCAATTTAGAAGGTAAGAAGGTTTAGGTGAACAAATAGGTCTATAAAAATAACAAGGTTTGCCTGGAGTCATGCAATTATTGTCAGCTAAATAAAAATATAGTATATTTTGTGTGTCTTGTCAAGAACCACAGGTGTTTGTTGTAAGTAAAACTGAGGTAAAAATCCTTTTATATCTTCTGGTGCCCTGGCTCTGGGCTCAGCCAAAGAGGCCAGAGCCTCAGACCAGGCTGCTTGGCTATGAGAGTCCATGTCTGGCTGAGGCCTGCTGAGCAAAGGTCACCATATTCCAGTAGGGAAACCATCTGTGATATTTCTTTCCTCAGAGCATTCATCTTATTCACAAATATATCCCAGTTCTCAGCAAAGCCTGACAATAACAAGCCTTGGGATTTCAGAATCTACATTTTCAACTGCATTGAGACACACTTTTATTCTTTCCTAAATTCTTTTTTGTTTGTTTTTTGAGGCAAAGTGTCGCTCTGTCACCCAGGCTGGAGTGCAGTGGCGTGATCTTGGCTCACTGCAACCTCCTCCACCCGGGTTCAAGTGATTCTCCTGCCTCAGCCTCCCAAATAGCTGGGACTACAGGCGCCTACCACCGAGCCCTGCTAATTTTTGTATTTTTTTTTTTTAAAGTAGAGAGAGGGTTTCACCCTATTGGCCAGGCTGGTCCCGAACTCCTGACCTTGTGATCCACCCACCTCAGCCTCCCAAAGTGCTGGGATTACAGGTGTGAGCCACCATGCCTGGCCTATTATTTCCTAAATTCTTAGCCACCTCTGAAGGTGAGGGAGTTGGGGGCAGAAGCATATCCCCTCCCCTAAGACTTTTCTTCTCTCCTTACAACAAATCTTTTTGTAGTCCTTGTGGTCACACTAGACTTGTTCTGCATTCTGTTTGGTTAAGTTACAAGAGGGCCATGTCAAATGACTTCTCCACGATTCTCAGTCAGTCTTAGAACTTCTGCCATGTAAGATCATTTGGGGCTTTCTCTTAACAGGTGATTAAAGAAGAAAATCTACAGGAAAACAGTCAAGAAGTTGGGACCTACATGTTACTAAAGTTTGCTAAGCTGCGGGATGAATTTGAAATTGTTGGAGACGTCCGAGGCAAAGGCCTCATGATAGGCATAGAAATGGTGCAGGATAAGGTAGGTGCTAATCTGCCCCTCTCTCTCAGCTGCTTGGAGCCAGCAGGAGATATAGGAGGAAACATCAGCTAAACTTCATTTACTCTCAGGGAGAGAGCAGACACAAACAGCAAGATTTCAGCAAAGCCCTTTAGAGATTAGTAGAGAGTGTTGAGTATGAACAAAATGCTGGCAGATCATCAAGAATTCTAGAGGGATGAGGGAGAGCACTGGGAAAAGAAACCAACATTATCCTTGCCATCCTAGGCAAATAGCATAGGCAATGACCGAATACTTAGAAATACAGGGAAGGGAGGAAATTATTTGGGGAGAAACAGAAGGAATAAGAAAGAAGGGCCAGGAAAATGTTATGGTGAAGGTTTGGGGTGAGGAGGTTAAATATATATTAGGAGTTGTTGTTGTTGAGACAGAGTCTCACTCTGTCACCCAGGCTGGGGGTGCAGTGGTGCGATCTTGGCTCACTGCAACCTCCACCTTACAGGTTCAAGCTATTCTCGAGCCTCAGCCTCCCGGGTAGCTGGGATTACAGGCACACACCACCATACCTGGCTAATTTTTGTATTTTTAGTAGAAATGGGGTTTTGCCATATTGCCCAGGCTGGTCTCAAACTCCTTACCTCAAGTTATCTGCCCATCGTGGCCTCCTGAAGTACTAAGATTACAGGCATGAGCCACCAAGCCTGGCCTATATTGAGTATTGTTTGTTTGCATGCTTACTTGTGAATGGATTTCAACCTCCCAAGTAACCAGGGAGGAATGTTGCCCACTGAGACCTCTAACTCATCATAACAGCAATTGAACTTAGCATCTTCCCCCAAACCAGATATTTCTCCCAAGATCACTGTTTGTTTCTCACACTCCACCGTTCTCCCAATTACTCAGCCTCAATAGCACAAAATCATCTGACTCCTCCTCTCCCCTTGTTTCTAACAACAGGACTCATTGATATCTCTTCTCTCCCATGTCTCTCAAATCTTTCCCTTTGTTTCTACTGCAGCCCCTATAGTAAATGCCTGTGGGAAATTGTGACTTTCCTCCATAAAATCAAAGCCTGAAAAGAGCAGGAGAATCTTGGGAGTAGGGAGGAATAGCCAGACTAACCTCATGTCCACAGGGATCCAGCTTTCCCTAGCAATTTCTGCCTCTTTGGTTTTACCACCATTCTACTTTAGAAGGATTGATGCTCAATTTTTTAGACCAGACATGGTATAAGACTCTTCAATTCATACCACATGTCACAGCCAGTACAAAGCTGGGATGTTTAAGTAAGATTTGAAAGCCAAGGGAAGACACCAGTAAAATAAACAAAGGGTAATATGAGACTAAGGTCCCCAGCTCATAATTTTATTTATTTATTTGTTTTGACCCCAACATGCATTCTACAATGGAGAAGAGCTCACAAGTCATAACGTATTTCAGTGTGTGGACAAGTACAAGAGTTGTTGTAACGTTCAGAAGAGTTCATCCTAATCTCCACCCAAGGGGTTCCCTGAAAGTTATCTATACTCCTCAAAGTGTAGACTTGAGAGAGGAAAGCCCAATGAGAGAGGAGGAGTTCTTCCTTTTTCTCTGTTCCGAACCCAACCTCTGTGTGCTCAAAGTCATATGAACAAAGATGTTCATCACAACTTTGTCTTAGTAAAACACCAGAATCCCCCTCCCAGATGACCGTTCATACAAAGCAAGCTAGCTTGTGGCATATCCCCACTATAATGGCATAGATATATATTTGACATGGAAATATGTGCAAGCCATATTGTGGAAACAATGTAACAGGTTTTTTTAGTCCATTTGTGTTGCTGTAAAGGAATACCTGAGGCTGGGCAATTTATCAAGAAAAGAGGTTTATTTGGCTCATGGTTCTGCAGACCGTACAGGAAGCATGACACCAGCATCTGCATCTGATGAGGGCCTCAGACTGCTTCTGTTCGTGGTGGAAGGGGAAGAGGCGCTGGCATATGCAGAGGTCACTGATGAGGGAGAGAGAGAGAGAGAGAAAGCAAGAGATCAGGGGTTGGTAGGTGCCAGGCTGTTTTCAACAGCCAGCTCTAGAAGGAACTAATGGAGTGACAACTCAACATGGAGAGGACAGCACCAAGACATTCATGAGGGATCTGCCCCCACCACCCAAGCACCTCTTTTTAGGACCCACCTCCAACATTGGGGATCAAACTTCCATTTGAGGTTTGGAGGGCCAAATATCCAAACTATAGCAAGGTTATAAAATAGTATCTATAGAAGGGGCTCTTTTTCTCTTCGCTGAACCATTTGTTAGTATAAGCATGGGCTCTAAGGGCAGACCACCTGGATTTAAATCCCAGCTCCTACATCCCCTAATTCTACTCACTGTCCCCTCAATGCAATTACTCTCCAAATCCAAATGCTACTCAAGCTTTTCCTCAACCATGGAACACAGTATTCTCCCCTCTATATCTACCTATGGAAATCCTAGTCTTTTTCAAGATCAAGCTCTCCATCGCATCTCCTTAAAGCTTGCCTTTGCTTCTCCTCTATCCAGGAGATCCACCCTTCAGAGAATTCCTCTGGTACTCACTGTCTAAGGAGCTGCTTTGAAAAGATCTTTTCCACTATATTAGTCCGTTCAGGCTGCTATAGCAAAGTTCTATAGATTGGATATCTTATAAACAACAGAAATGTATTCCTCATGGTTCTGGAGACTGGAAAGTCCAAGAACAAGGTGCAGGCCAACTTGGTGTCTGACGAGGGCCCACTTTCTGGTTCATAGATGGTGCCTTCTTGCTGTGCCCTCACATAGTAAATGAGGCAAAAGAGCTTTCTGGAGCCTCTTTTATGAGGGTACTGATCTCATTCATGAGGGTTCCACTCTTGTAACCTAATCACCTCTCAAAGGCCCCACCTCCCAATATTATGCCATCCCCTTGGGTATTAGGTTTCAATATATGAATTTTGAGGGACACAAACATTCACTCTGTGTCACCTAACCTGTATTTGTTGACTCACCTTTTATGTATAAATACCTTATTTTCCTAAATAAGTTTACACTTTTGAGGCCAGGAAACATACAGATGGTAAGTGCTTTGTGTTTCTCAATTAATTTCAGGCCCCTGCAACACATCAAACCACAGTCGCATAGTTATAATACCCAAGAACTTTGCTATAATGCTGTCCAGCATCACCCAGGATAGGTACTCTCATATTCTGTTGGTAAGGAGGTACAGCCCTTTGGGCAGCAATTTGTCTGCAGCTCTCAAAATTTTAAATATCTATACATTTTGACCTGGTGATATGGTTTGAATGTTTGTCCCTCCAAATCTCATGTTGAAATGTAATCCCCAGTGTTGGAGGTGGAGCCAGTAGGAGGTATTTGGATCATGGGGGCGGATTCCTCATCAATGGCTTGGTGACAAGTGACTTCATCTGAGATCTGGTTATTTAAAAATGTGTGGCACCTCCCTACTCCCTCTCTTGCTCCTGCTCTCCCCACACGACCCATCTGCTCACCCTTTGCCTTCTGCCATGATTGTAAGGTTCCTGAGCCCCTCACTAGAAGCGGGTGCTGGAGCCATGCTTGTACAGCCTGTAGAACTGTGAGCCAATTAAACCTCTTTTCTTTATAAATTACCCAGTCTCAGGTATTCCTTTGCAGCAACACAAGAATGGCCTAACATACCTGGCAATTTCTAGAAGTGTGTCCCAAAGAAATACTCTCAAAATTGTCTAAAAATATGTATGAATAGGAATATTTGCAGCATTGTTTATAATCATGAAAAATTGGAAACAACCTAAATGCTCAACATTAGGAGGTTGAACAACTTACTGCAATGAAATACTAGGTAACGTTTAAGAAGACTAAGTCCAAATATACTGACATGGAAAGATGTCCAAGATATACCATATATTATTAAAAGGAAATTGCCAAACATTATTAAATGACTTATTTTTTAAAACATGCATATAGATGTATTTGTATGCATAGAAAAAGTATCTGTTTCACACCAAATTGTCAATAGAAGGTGTCCCTAGGAATAGGATAGGAAGTGGGGAAATGTTCTGGTTTTACTTTATGCACTTCCAGAACATTTGAATTTTTTTCAAATTTTAAATTTATAATTCTTTAAACATAGATTCACCAAAAGAGATAAACACGATGCTCCATTATACATTCATCAAGAAGTTTAATTACTAGCATGCCCACTTCATTATCAAGCAGTTGGGGCACAGGCATGGGCACAAGGGCCTCGGCAGGCTGCGCTGTGGCTTAAGCCTCAGTAGAGTTTCAGACCCTGCTTTTTTTCCCTGAGGATGGCACACAAGATGTTCAATTAGCCATAGCAGTTGAGGCCAGGGAGGGATAAAATGGGCAAGGGAGCCAAGAGGGTGCTGGCCCAGAGCAAGGTCAGGGTGAAGCCACACAGACTCCACCCATTCAAAACTGTCCTGTTGGGCCAGGCACGGTGGCTCACACCTGTAATCCCAGCACTTTGGGAGGCTGAGGTGGATCACTTGAGGTCAGGAGTTCGAGACCAGCCTGGCCAACATAGTGAAACCCCATCTCTACTAAAAATACAAAAATTAGCTAGGTGTGGTGGCAGGTGCCTGTAATCCCAGCTAGTGGGGAGGCTGAGGCAGGTGAATCACTTGAGCCCAGGAGGCAGAGGTTGCAGTAAGCCAAGATTGCACCACTGCACTGCAGCCTGGGCAACAGAGTGAGACTCTGACTCAGAAAACAAAACAACAACAACAACAAAAGAACTGACCCCCCCAACCCAACCTTCCCTCCGGATTACTCTCCAATCCCTCTGGCCTCTCAAATCATATTTAATGCCCTTCTAGTTCTCACAGTTTAGCCCTAAATTATTTTCATTGTCTCTTTCCAATCAGTCGTAAGTGGAATGCATGATAGCATTTTGAAGTCAATGAGAGGATTCTAGTCCTTCCCTCTCCCTCAGGTCCTTTCTGATCCAATAGTCTGAAAGTTTGAATATGTATTTTGCTTATGTTAAGGCTTTAAGACAGAACAAAATGCACATATCTCTCTAGGAGGTCCCGTCTTATTCTGTTCTCAGACAATGACACCTTACAAGAAATGGAGGATTGGGGAAAGAGTTGGATCTGGGGTTGGTGGGAAGAAGGAAGTGGATGGCAAAGCCCAGACTGAGGGTGGGTAGGAAGTGTGGAGGATGTAATGAAGCTGGGCACACTAGAGGGGCCCCGTCTACCTCACTTAGCTCGCTTAGCCCGGTCACCTGAGGACCATTTTAAAAATGCAGATGCCTAAGCCCTGCTTCCAATATTCTAATTTGATTGGCCTAGCATGAGGCCCAAATATCTGTCATTTGAAAGCCTTCCAGGTAATGCAGACATGCTGTCAGGTGTGACATGACTAAGTCAGAGGGAGACGTTTGTACTCACAGACTGGGAAGACAGGGGACGCACAGAAAGGATGCAAGTCAGCCCAATGTCTGACCTCACAGGGAGGGGACCTGCTTTGAATGGCTGGGGATCTGACACAGGCTCTCGGCTCCTGGAGCACTTACCTTTCCTAACCCTGGAGGATGCAGTCTTGGGGGAGAAAGAGCAAGTCCTACAAGCAGGGAAATTAGGACAAACCGGCCCCTCCTCAGCTGTCCCACTGCGCTGCCCAGGGAAAGCTCAGGCTGCTGCTGCCTTTGTACAACTTCTGAGCCATTTCCTGGCCTTTGAAATGAGCCCTTTCCATGGGCAGAACAAAGTGAAGAGTTAAGGAAAATTTCCACATAAAACAGACTCCAAATTTAGCTATTAAGGAACCAGACTCCCAAGGCAGCCATTAGCAAAGCTAAGATTCACTGGCTATCCGCACAGAACTTCATTTTGTCTTTTGGGAATTTGGGATGAATTCGGATTAGAAACATTTTAAATAACATCCTCCAAAAATCTGGTTTAGCAATTAGCAGCTTCATTTAATTACAGGGGAAGGAGAGGACAGAGAGAAAGAGGGAGAGAGAAAAAAAAGAGGGGATTGATGGCTGAAGGGTTTTTCTTTTTTCCTCTCTTGCATATAATTCCTTTAACCATTCCAACACCAAATAGAAAGCATTTTAAAAATATATTTACAGATAAGCTGTCGGCCTCTTCCCCGTGAAGAAGTAAATCAGATCCATGAGGACTGCAAGCACATGGGACTCCTCGTTGGCAGAGGCAGCATTTTTTCTCAGGTAAGAGAAAGACTGGTTTTTACCTATCGCTCTAGGTAGGAGTCTCTCTGATGTCCTAATGCTGGTCACAGTTTCTTCACAGCTGTGAAGATGTCCTAATGCTGGTTGCAGTTTTTACACAACTGTGCCGAGGTACCCAGCCACATGTCATCTAGGGATGAAACTCGGGTACAAAAAAAAAAAAGGCGGAGACAGTGCAGCTCTGAGGCCACTAAGGGGCGCTGAGTGAAAATGGTTTGGTTGTCGCGGCTCTTTGGGGTAAAGATAGAGGCAGACAGAGAGGATGGTCAAAGCGGACAACTTACAGTATGGATGATAAACATCACAGTCATGCAGTAAATAATCTATCTCCTGTATAATTAATTCTAACCCCTGTGAAAGCAATTCTGGCCGTTCTTAGCTCAGCCCCGGGCTCTGACTTGGTGACCCTGCTAAGCCTTAGTGGCCTCTGTGGCTGGGAGCAACACGACAGCACCTGCAGGCCCGGGTGACGCCTGTCGGAGAGATGGAGGACCACCTGGGCATAGCCCCCATTGCCAAACTCAAAATCAGCCACAGCCAGTGTCCTTCACCCTTAGGCTGGGAGATTCAGAGGTCGAGCCCTCCCCACTCCCTTCCTTGAAAAGCCATGCCCAGCTCCACAGTCAGGACCCTGGCTTGCCCTGCACACACTGCCCGAGGGGCTGCTGCGGCTGTGAGTGAAGTAGGCTGCCCCTCACAGCAACAGCCTCTCCCCAGGGATGGGCTACAGGGTGGAGACTTAAGAGAGAAGGTAACTTCTCTGCTCCTCCCTAATTTGTCCTGTCCTTTGTTAACTTTCTTTCCCATTTTAAACATTCCTCATCCTTCCCAGTTTCCCTGCTCCATCCCTGCCTCTCACAACTTCAGTGGATACTGAAATATCTGCTTCTTGCCTCATACTTCTCAGATAAAATTGAAACTATCAGGCAAAACCTCTATATAAACTCATCAGTCCCCGCATTTATTCTTTCCTCCCGTGTTAGTCCCCCCCAGCCTGCTATCACAAAGTGCCATAGCCTGGGTGGCTTATACATCATAGAAGTTCATTTCTCATAGTTCTGGAGGCAGAGAAGTCCAAGATCAAGGTGCCAGCAAGTTCAGTGTCTGGTGAGGGCGCTCTTTCTAGGCGGCCATCTTTCTGCTGTGACCTCACATGGCAGAAGGGGCAAGAGAGCTCCCTGGGCCTTCATGGGCTTTGCCCTCCTGAGCTAATCACTTCCCAAAGGCTCCACTTCACAAGACCATCACCTTGGGAGTTAGGGTTCCAACATAGGAATTCAAGGGGTAGAGGCACAAATGTCCAGATCATAGCACTTCCTTCCCTGAAGGTTCCAGAAATGAGGCATTTCTCCTTTTCAAATCTAGATCTTCCATCTGTGTGCTTGTTTCTCCAAGCTCCCTCCACCTTCACTCAAGGAAACCCCCATGTTTTCTTGCATCTTCAATTTTTCCCCAACTTCCCCTTCCCCTTTAAACAAAACAGACTTAAAGTTCTCCCAGCCCAAACAACAAAGCCAGAATGAGCACTTTTGCTGGGATGTGCTCTGTGATTTTTTTTCTAGTCCAGGTCATAAATATTTTTCTGTACAAACCAGATAGCATAATTTAATGATTATGAATCGTAAGACATGCAATTTATAAAGACATGAGATACTTGTGTACTTGCCTAGCTCTTCCTTTGTTATTTGGCAAAATTTGTTATGTGCTAAGCAACAGGTGTTATTCTGGAAACTGAAACTATTAGGTTGCTGTAAAAGTAATTGCAGTTTTTGTGATTTTTTTAATTGCAAAAACTGCAATTACTTTTGCACCAACCTAATACGGTGATTAATAAGATCTGGTCCTTCCTTCATGGAGCTGGTGGGAGAGAAAGGCAAATACATAGAAAATTATAATACAATGTAGTAAGCTCATCTATAAATATTTTTTAAAAGGTATTCAAGGGGGAAAGAGAAGGGACTTCTAGGCCAGGCTTTCTGGGTAGCAGAATCTTAAATAATGAGATAAACAACCAAACTGTGCATGAAGTGTGGCAGAGTACAAAGAACTAATTTTGCACACCACATCACACCACACAGATGTGGCTGGTGCAAAGGCTTGAGTAGTCAGTGGAGCTGGTATGAAGCCCTTCCTGCTTGTCAGGCACTGTCCTAACACTTTGCATGAACTGACTCATTTAATGCTCCCAACAAGCCTATAAAATAAGTACTATTACTATCCTTATTTTACAGATAAAGGAAAAGACACACAGAGAGGTTAAGTAATGACAGAACCAGGATCCAAACTCAGGTAGTCTGATTTCAGAATCTGTCCTCTGAGGAGGACAAATCTAAGGGGACAAGACTGGAGACAGGGGGTCCCTCTGGGAGCAAAGGAGGCTGTTTGAACTTGAGCTGTGGTAGTAGAGATAGAGGAGACATTCTGAGGATAATCCTGGAAAATGCACAGACTGTGGATATGAAGAACCAGAGAGAGGCGAGGAAGAAGCTCTCATGTTGGTTTGGAGTGGGCAAGAATGTGTCCAGCTTTGAGCATGCTCCATTCAAGGTGTTCATAAACATCTCACTCTATCTACAGATGCTTCTTGACTTATAGTGGGGTTACCTCCTGATAAACCCCTCCTAAATTGAGAATATTTTAAGTCAAAAATGCATTTAATACACCTAACCAACTGTACATCATACCTTAGCCAGCATACCTTAAATGTGCTCAGAACACTTGCATTAGCCTACACTTGAGCAAAGTCATGTGACAAAGGCTATTTTATAATAAAGTGTTGAGTATCTCATGTAATTTATTGAATACCGGACTGAAACTGAAAAACAGAAAGGTTGTATAGATACTTGATGTACAATTTCTACTAATGTGTATCACTTTCCCATCATTGAAAAGTCAAAAAAATTCTGTCAGGGAACATCTGTAGAAGTCTGTAGCTCGGAGGAAATGACTAAAGATCATGTTTTATAGGTCATCAGCATTTACACGGTGAGATGAGGAAATCTCCCAGGAAATCTAATGTCTAGATGAGAAGCTCAGTGAGATGAAGATAGAAACCTGCACAACACTGACTTTTAACAGGCAGGAGAGGCCGGGCACGGTGGCTCACGCCTGTGATCCCAGCACTTTGGGAGGCCAAAGCGGGCAGATCACTTGAGGTTAGGAGTTTGAGACCAGCCTAGCCAACATGGTGAAACACTGTCTCTACCAAAAATATAAAAAATTAGCTGAGTGTGGTGGCACACACCTGTAATCCCTGCTACTCAGGAGGCTGAGGCAGGAGAATTGTGTGAACCTGGGAGGCGGAGGTTGCAGTGAGCCAAGATTGTGCCACTGCACTCCAGCCTGGGCGACAGAGCGAGACTCTGTCTCAAATAAAATAAAAATAATAATAGTAATAATAATAAAAGGCAGGAGAAGGAAAAAGCTGCCTAGGTAGAGGCAGAAAGCATGGACAGGTATGAAGAGAATAAGAAGAGTGTGAAGTCATGGAAGAAAGAGACAGGAGAGGTTCAGGAAGTAGGGTGGGGAATTCCAAAGAGTCAAGTGCAGAGAAGGCCAGAGAGGATGAGGGCTGGAAGATGCCCAGTGGATTCCACACTTGCAGGTAACTTTAGTAGAGTGGTTGATGAGGCAGAAGTCAGACTGCAACCAATTGAGATGTGAATGGGGGAAGGGAAAAGTAATAAATAATGGCCAATAAGCACCAACCAGTCTTTTTAGTGATGTGGCTAAAAGCAGGAAGAAAGCATTTGCGAGGTAGCCATAGCGGACAAGGGGGTCAACAAAGATTTGTATTTGGTGTGGTCTAGATTGGGGTTATGAGAGCTTTAAGCCTGCTTGTTTATAGGCTAAGGGGAAGTTGAAGGGGTGTTTCCTGGAGTGAAGGAGATGGGAGAATCCAGGGTCAAGGGCATAGGTGGACAATTTGGAGTTGAACAGCAAATATATCTTGTTCTCTGAGCCTTTAGGAAAGGTTATAAAAATGGATGTGAGAGCAAACAAGTTTGTCTTGCCCGGCAGCTTCAATTTTCTGAGAAGTATGAGGCATGATTGTCTATGAAATAGAGGGAGAGGCGCAGGAGTTGAGTAAGGAAATTGAGAGGAATGATAAAGGTTTAGATTGAGAAAGGACGGTGACAATGAACAAGAAAAGTTGGGGTGACCCACAGAAGTTGGAGACCCTGAATATCTAGCGGCATCGCTCAGCCTAGCTGTGTGATTTTTCTCTAACTCTTCTCAGCCATCTAGATTAGAAAAAAAGCCATTCAATAAAATATTTCATTAGCACTGGGATTGGCTGTGGTGTGGGTGCAGCAGAAGAAGGGTAGAAATGCAAGCAAAATGAGGGGCAAGTGCGAGCTACTTCATTCAACTCTGCGTTCTGAGCTGGGTAGAAAGGAAGGAGGAGAACTGAGTGGAGCAATAGACCTGAAGACAATGGGTGAATGAGGATTCTGAAGTCTTCATGAAAAGGAAAGCTGTAGTGGGAATCAGAAATCGAGTTGTTCCTGGTGAAGAGGAGGCTCATGGCATTGGCCATGGGTATGAATGGTTGCAGAAGGGTGGACATAAACATTCTGGGAGTTGTGGCAATAAGGGCAGTGAGAAGCGAGTTTGCTGGGTTGCACATATGGACATGGAAGTCACCCTGGGCAGAAATGGAGTATAGCGAGGGGCCTAAGACTTCAGTGAAGTTGTAGAATGACCAGGAGGTAAATGTATGACAAAAAGGAAAAGGGGCAGAGCCAAATCGTACAAGGGTTTGTATGGAGACTGGAGGGTGAATGGCCTGGATTCAGCATTGGGGATGGAGGAGGAATCAAACCGAGAGAAACATGAGAAACGTCCTAAACACAAGGTTTTGGATTTTTAGTTTAGTGCATTTCCTCGAAGTCATATTTGATTCTCTGATGATTTGTTTTATTTTTTGGTGTCTCCTCAGACATTTCGCATTGCGCCCTCAATGTGCATCACTAAACCAGAAGTTGATTTTGCAGTAGAAGTATTTCATTCTGCCTTAACCCAACACATGGAAAGAAGAGCTAAGTAACATTGTCAGAAATAAAGAAAACCACAAGTCTCAAGAATTTGCCACTTATGTTCAAGGGTGAATTTGAAGAATTTCAGAACCACTGGTATCCAGAGAAAACCTGCAGCTCTCCACAGGAGCTGTAAAAGACATGGTTGACTGCCTACCAACCATATTTGTTAGCAGAGCCCCTATTATCTTGAGAACTCCATTCTTCAGGGAAAAGATCTCCCTAGCTCAGAGAATAAATCGTAATTAGTTTATGTTAGGTACGGTAATTTGATTCCCCTTTGCAGTGATTGGTTTATGCATGAATATGTGATGTATTTTTGTCCAGTGAATCTTGAAGAAAAATCTTTTGGTGGAGGTGCCTTCAGGGAAAGTTTTCTTCACTCTCACTCTTCAGTTCAAGAAGAGATGTCTTCTTGTTGCGCTGAGAACACCATATGTTCATGACGAGATTCCTGGCACCATGTCAGGCAGCTTGTAGTCATGAGGACAACCCTTTTTGGTGAGGTTGGAAGATGGATGGAAGCCAAGTGCTTAGTGATGTCAAAGAAGCGCTCACTTAAGCATTCCTGGAGCCACCCTACCTCAGGGCTTCTTGATATTTGAGGTAATAAATTCATTGCTCTGTATAAGGCTTTTTTATTTTTCACTGTTACGGTCAAAAGCATACTGAGAAATGAGGCAGAAAATACTCCCAAAGAAACAACAAGTTCCCTCTCCTTTAACTCCCTTAAAACATCTATCAGAGCCTTCTTTTCTGGTCCTTACCTACTACCATATCCCACTGTGGTCTGAACCCTTATTACTCCTATTGCAATACTCTCCAAGACCATAATTTCCCAAACTTTAGTCATTAGAATACACACTTGTATAATTTCTCCATAGAGGCACACCACTTGTCTTAGGTATATTTTTCCTTAATTTGACTTTTTTTTTTTTTTTTTTTTTTGAGACGGAGTCTCCCTCTGTCGCCCAGGCTGGAGTGCAGTGGCGCGATCTCAGCTCACTGCAAGCTCCGCCTCCCGGGTTCAGGCCATTCTCCTGCCTCAGCCTCCCGAGTAGCTGGGACTACAGGTGCCCACCACCAGGCCCGGCTAATTTTTTGTATTTTTAGTAGAGATGGGGTTTCACTGTAGAGATTGAGCCAGGAAGGTCTCAATCTCCTGACCTCGTGATCCGCCCGCCTCGGCCTCCCAAGGTGCTGGGATTACAGGCGTGAGCCACCTCAGCCAGCCAATTTGACTTTTTTTACTAAGATGTGTAGTAAACTTTCTGTAATTACAATAAATGATAAATCAATCCTACTTGTCGTAAGTAGAAAGTAACCATAAAAACAGAGTGAACAGAAAACAATGTAATTCAGTTTTAGCAAGATGCAAGTTTTTGCAAATATTCTCAGCCTGAGTCCTGTTCTTTCTTTGTTCAAAAGGGAGATTAGAGAGTATTCAAAATGCCAGGTGAGGTGGCTCATGCCTGTAATCCCAGCACTTTGGAAGGTCAAGGCAGGCGGATCACTTGAGCTCAGGAGTTCAAGACCAGCCTGGCCAACATGGTGAAACGCTGTCTCTACTAAAAATACAAAAATTAGCCAGGTGTGGTGGCGCATACCTGTAATCCCAGCTACTCGGGAGGTTTAAGTTTGAGTTTTATTGTTTCCTTTTCATATTTTACTAAATTCCTAAATTGTGTTTTCAGTGTTCTTCCCTTTTCCGTTATCTTACAGGAAAAGGAATGTTGGAAGTAGAGGGCTCTGAAGAAGAACTGGAAAGTAAGTATTGACTTTCTTGTTCAATGTCCCTGACCCTGTAATTGTCACCAGTAAAGAGGAGAAGAAGAACATTCCAGGCAGAGTGAACTATAGAAGCAAAGAACTAAGGTGCATGACATGGAAAGAATGGTGGAAACAAAGCTCAAAAAGCTTGTTTGCGGACAAGGAGGCGGTGGTTGCAGTGAGCGGAGATCGTGCCATTGCACTCCAGCCTGGGTCTGTCTCAAAAAAAAAGAGAGAGAGAGGGTATTTGAAACATGTTAAAAATACACTGGCAAACTGAGACCTTCTCTTGAAGAATACAAACAGAATAGGGTCTGGAGACCTGAAGGGAAATCACTTTCTCAGCATGTGATTGAATGCGTATCAAAAGTTGTGTTTCTGTTTGAAGCTAATTGTCATTTTCTAACCCCTCCCCACCACCAGGTGTCTGTTCTGCTGACACATCCTACACCTCACTGCCAGATTTGTTTCCATTAAGCATTAACTGAAACATAGCATTCCCTGGCATAAAACCTTCCAGCAGCTTGCCATTAACCCCAGATGAGGTCAAAACCCTTTAACAAGGAGCTCAATGCTGTCTAGTATCCAATATCCAAATAGAGCAAATACTCTAGAAATGTTCTGTTTGGGCACAGTAGAAAGATCATTGGAATAAGAGTCAAATGACCTGAATTCTAAATCCAATTCTTCCCCTTATTTGCTATAATTGACTTTGGGCAAGCCTTTTAACGTCTTTTTAACCTCAGTTTGTTCCCAAGAGTATAACTATTTGCCCTTCCTACCTTCCAGAGTTGCCTTGGAAATAAAGTGACCCCGTGGATGTAAAAGTGCTTTGCAAACCAATGACCTAGACAAATAGAAACTTCTTCCTTTCAAGCCACATTTCTCCTCTTTCCTTCACTACAAAATCTTTCTCAGGAGCAGTTTTTGTGCCTCACTTATACGTCTTTGCCTCCTACCCAAGCTCCAACCACTAGGATTTCATTCCTGTTTCTCATTCCTTGGAAATGCCTTTTCAGAAGGCACCTGGTGACTTCTTTATAACCGAAACTTAATGTTTCCTTTAAACGGTCTTTCTGAACAATTGCTACTTCCTTCGTTAGCTTCTGCAGTGTGGTCCTTCTATCTCGGATGGCTTTCTCAGCCTCTTTTCTGGCAACTCCTCAACTATAACGTTCTGTCCTGAGCTGTCTCTTCTTCCATACTATACTCTCTCCCTATAGGCAACCTTGTCCACTTCTGAAATTTCACCTATCTTGACTATGCTGAAGACTTCCAAATATTTATCTCTAGTCTCAACCATTTTTCTGAGCTCTAACCCCAAAATTCTAGCTCTCTGGACTCTGTCATTTAGATGTCACAGGAACACTTCAAATTCAACAGACTTAACACAAACTCTACTAAATATCTCCTCCAAGAATCCCTTCTTTATTAATGGTACCCTTTTAATCTCAGGCTCATAATGATTTAGATCATTTTTCCCCCAAGTTATCTTTCTGCCCTTTATATGACTAAGTCTCATGAATACCTTCTCTGACATAATTTTTTCCAGTATGACCCATTTATACCAAAACTGCCTTAATTTGGACCATCATCTCCCTAAACTATTTAAACTGCCTTCTAACTGGTATCCTGGACTTCTTCCCATCCTTCCTCTACATTGATACCAAAGTCCTTTACTTAACAAATAAATATGATCATGTCTCTTGTCTCTTGAAGCATTTGGGGTTTCCTATCACCCAGAGAACAAAGTCCAAATTCCAATTATTATGGCATTCCAGAGCCTTCACAATTTGTCTCCAAACAAGCTTTTTGAGATTTATTTCCACCATTCTTTCCATGTCATGCACCTTAGTTCTTTGCTTCTGTAGTTCACTCTGCCTGGAATGTTCTTCTCTTTGCCAGTGAAAATTACAGGGTCAAGGAGATTGAACAAGAAAGTCAACACTTACTTTCCAGTTCTTCTTCAAAGCCCTCTACTTCCAACATTCCTTTTCCTCTAAGATAAAGGAAAAGGGAAGAACACTGAAAACACAATTTATGAATTTAGTAAAATATGAAGAGGAAACAATGAAACTCAAACTTAAAACCAGTAACAACAACAACAAATGTCTCTGGCCAAGATCCTTGCTAGTGCCAGGACATCCTCTCCAGGAAGTAGGAAGCTGGGAGATTTAGTCATTCAGGTAAATTCATACAACGTATTCCTTGTGATTCCCTGAGTCTTACAGAATCTTTTATATACCTAACAGTAATATCCTGCTAGTTTCCTATGTCCAAGGGACATATTAATGTCAAAGTCAGAAATGAAATTCCAAAAGGTAGCCAGGCCCTGAGTCTCATTTCTTGACTACGAAGGCTATATGACTGTACCCCAGTTCCTGCTCATCAGAATAAACTGCAACTGTTTCTTGAAGAGCACTTGGAGATTAAAGATGAGCAAATCATCAGAGGCATGGGAGTAGGAAGGGCAAAAAATGTGGCCATAGAATGCATATGGCCGTTCATTTCTTTCACTGGCTTATAAGCATGATAGATTCCTCCCTCTTTCCATTTGGAGTCGTGGGCAGGGGTTTAGCACCCCCATTTTTCTCCCTTCCTTTTTCTGCTCTCCCCACAGGCAGTGGGATGCGAGCCAGCTTACATAAGGCAAGGAGCCCACATTGTTGCCAAGATTTTTAAAAACTTTTTTCTTGTTAAGACTGTCTAAAGTGAAGATAATGAACACTCAGCTCAAGTAAACTTTTTTCACACAAAGAACATATTGACAGTCAATCATGTGATTAGAATATGCATTAAAATGTTGGCAACTGTTTAAAAACACTTCAGATGCCAGTCTACTCAGGAGGGAGTAAATTTTTTTTTTCTTTTTTTGGAGACAGTCTCGTTTTGTCGCCCAGGCTGGATTGCAGTGGCGCGATCTCGGCTCACTGCAATCCCTGGGTTCCAGCGAGTCTTCCACCTCAGCCTCCTAAGTAGCTGGGATTACAGGCACACGCCACCACACTTGGCTAATTTTTGTATTTTTTTAGTAGAGACGATGTTTCACCATGTTGGCCAGGCTGGTCTTCAACTTCTGACCTCAGGTGATCTGCCCGCCTTGGCCTCCCAAAGTACTGGGATTACAGACATGAGCTGTTGTGCCCAGCTAGGAGTAATTTTTTAAAAGCCCATCATACTGAGCTTTGTTTATATCATTAGTAATAATAATTATTGTAAAATAACACCTATAAATTGGTAATACTCCTATAAATTAGTAATACTAATTTAATAAATTTAATAAATTAGTAATACTAATTAACACCTATATTACTAATTATTATAATAATACAGCACTAATTATTGTAAAATAACACCTATAAATTGGTAATACTCCTATAAATTAGTAATACTAATTTAATAAATTTAATAAATTAGTAATACTAATTAACACCTATATTACTAATTATTATAATAATACAGCACTAATTATTGTAAAATAACACCTATAAATTGGTAATACTCCTATAAATTAGTAATACTAATTTAATAAATTTAATAAATTAGTAATACTAATTAACACCTATATTACTAATTATTATAATAATACAACACTAATTATTGTAAAATAACACCTATAAATTAGTAATACTTTATTATTATAAAATACAGTCCTATTTGTATTGTAACACTCCAACTTGTATGTCGGTGTAACTTTTAACTTTCTGGAAATTCAAGCTAATCTCAAAAGGTATCTCTAAACTATGGGAGGACTTAATTCTTCTTCCACCTTTAAGTTTCACTTAAGTCTCACCTTTCCTGCAAGGAACAACAAAAGACGATAGAAAACATGGCAGCATTTGCTTCTTCCTCATCAGAGTGTTGAAATCAGAGCATCATAGTCATCATTCAGAAGTGGTGTTGAAGACTGCTGGGCCCTGCATCAGTTTTTTGCTCTGGTTAATTAAAGCTGAACGCTCATTTCCAACTGAGACACAATCAGTAAAAATGGCACAGCTTTGCCCCGTGGAAAAGCTGATGGTAAAATACACACCCCAAAGTATCTCAACAGAAACCAAAGGACCACTGAACTTAAAAAGAGTGAAGTCACAGAAACAAAAGCTTTATTATATTAATCCTTTTTGGTTCAATGAAAATAAAGGAGATAAACCTAGGTCTGATTGGTGGCAGATGTAGGGAGTGTTTGGTAGATCTGAAGACATTGTGAGATGAACCCATGGTGGAAAACACCCCTAGAAAAGATCTCAAAAACACAATTTAATCAAGAACAGGGTCAGGATGGTCATTGCAGACAGCAGCTAGTGAAAAAACACATTTTTAAATTGGAGGGGACAACATGATGCAGTGGAAGGAACCCACACAAAGTCTCCATTGGATTTGAGCTGAAGGTTCCTTGTATCCAAAAAGATGATCATATGGACCCCCTTGAACCCTTGTCAGGGTTTAAAGAATACACTGGCAGCTTCTCCAATAATAACTTTCTCCTTAGGATTCTCTGCCTTTTCACCCAGAAACTCCCTTAGTTGGCACTTGGTTGTCACCATCTTGAGCCAATGTTTATTTCTGTGCATATGTTTTATTTCCTTAACTGAATTCTAACTACTGGCAGGGCGACCTTCTCTTATTTTCTTATGCTTAGTGCCTAACACAGTGCTCCTCAGAGAAAGGGAAAAAGTAACTTCTAATTGGAAATACATTCTCAGAAATACATGCTTAGATGGCTTTGTCAATGAGTGAACATCACAGAGCGTACTTACACTAATCTAGATGGTAGAGCCTACCACACAGCTAGGCCTTGTGGTATAGCCTATTGCTCCCAGGCTGCAAACCTGTACAGCAGGTCACTGTACTGAATACTGTATGTAAGAGTTAAAGAAACAGGAAAGAAACATGAAATGTGGCTCAACAGTCAACAGGTTTATTTTAGAGAAATAAACCTGAGAGGGACTTCTGTCTGATTTTGGTCAGGAGTATTCTCTCTTACAGACTAACAGTATATATTGTTTTTAGGGCAAGGGGCCTTATCACAAGCTTGGAATGTTTCTGTGTGGGGGAGAAGTTTTATGGCGGGGTTGGAATGTCTCTGGGCAGAGGGGAGGTTATCTTGGGGCTGACATCTTTCCAGCCAGAGTGGGGTTATCTCAGGTCTGGCATATCTGTGGTTGGGGAGAGGTCTGAAATATTTCTGGTCGGAGATGTTATTTGTGGTTTATGGTCATGCTGACCTTAGCCATTAGGCCGATGTCCTTTGGATTTAGGTGATTTTTGATCAAGGTGAACTTTAGAATGGCAGTGCTTGTCCAAGATGGTGATGTTCCTATTCTGTCACTGTAGACAGTTGTAACACAGTAGCAAGTATTTGTATATTTAAACATATCTAAATATAGAGGACATATAGTCAAAATACAGCATAAAAAATAAAGAATGGTATACCTGTTTAGGGCACTCACCATGAACAGAGCTTGCAGGACTAAAAGTTGATCTGGGTGAGTCAGTGAGTGCGTGGTGAGTGAACATGAAGGCCTAGGACATTCCTGTACACCACTGTAGACTTTATAAACACTGTACACTCAGGGTACACAAACTTTTTAAAAGTTTTCTTTCTTCAATAATAAATTAACTTTAGTTTACTGTTATACTGTTTTTACTTTATAAACTTACTTTTTGTTAACTTTTTGGCTGTTTTGTAATAACACTGCTTAAAACACAAACACATTGCACAGCTTTACAGAAACATTTTCTTTGTTTATGTCTTTATTCTATAAACTCTGTTTTTAATTTTTTTTAAGTTATTTATTAAAAACTAAGATAAACACACTAGGCTAGGCTACCCAAGGTCAGGTTCATCAATTTCACTGACTTCCACCTCCACATCTTGTCCCATTGGAAGATCTTCAAGGGCAATAACAGGCATGGAGTTGTCCTCCATGATAACAATGCCTTCTTCTGGATACCCCATGAAGGACTTGACCTGCCTGGGGCTGTTTTACAGTTTTAACTTTTTTCTAATAACAGAAGGAATATATTCTAAAATAGTGTTTAAAAGTATACATAAACCAGTAACATAGTCATTTATTATCATTATTAACTATTATGTACTATACATAATTGTATGTGTTAGACTTTTGTCAACGAAAAGAGTCAAACTGTAAAATATTTGAAGAGATTTATTCTGAGCCAAATAGGAGTGACCAATGACCCATGACACAGCCCTCAGGAGACCCCAAGAACATGTGCCCAAGGTGGTCATGTTACTGGACAGGGGTCCTGATCCAGACCCCAAGAGAGGGTTCTTGGACCTCACATAAGAAAGAATTCAGGGTGAGTCCATAGAGTAAAGTGAAAGTAAGTTTATTAAGAAAGTAAAGGGGCCAGGCGCGGTGGCTCACCCCTGTAATCCCAACACTTTGGGAAGCCGAGGTGGGCAGATTGCCTGAGTTCAGGAGTTCATGACCAGCCTGGGCAACATGGTGAAACCCGGTCTCTACTAAAATACAAAAAAAAATTAGCTGGGCACAGCAGTGTGTGCCTGTAGTCCCAGCTACTCGGGAGGCTGAGGCAGGAGAATTGCTTGAACTCAGGAGGTGGAGATTGCAGTAAGCCGAGATTGTGCCACTGCATTCCAGCCTGGGCGACAGAGTGAGACTCCTTCTCAAAAAAGAAAAAAAAAAAAAAAGAAAGTAAAGGAATGAAAGAATGGCTACTCCATAGGCAGAGCAACAGCATGGGCTGCTCAACCGAGTATACTTACGGTTATTTCTTGATTATTTCTATGAGTATACTTATGGTTTAGCATGATCATATGCTAAACAAGGGGTGGATTATTCATGAGTTTTCAGGGAAAGGGGTGGGCAATTTCTGGAACTGAGGGTTCTTCCTTTTTGTAGACCATACAACATAACTTCCTGATGTTGCCATGGCATTTGTAAACTGTCATGGCATGGGTGGGAGTGTCTTTTAGCATTGCTAATTAATTATTAATTAGCATGTAATGGGCAGTCAGGATGACCAGAGGTAACTTTGATCGCCATCTTGGTTTTAGTGGGTTTTGGCAGGCTTCTTTACCACAATCTGTTTTATCAGCAAAGTCTTTGTGACCCATATCTTGTGCTGACCTCCTATCTCATCCTGTGACTAAGAATGCCTAACCTTCTGGGAATGCAGCCCAGGAGGTCTCAGCCTTATTTTACCCAGCCCCTGTTCAAGATGGAGTCGCTCTGGTTCAAACATCTCTGACAGCTGGACTACAACTAGGTTTTATACATTTTAGGGAGACATAAGACATCAATCAATACAAGTAAGATGTACATTGGTTCAGTCTGGAAAGGTGGGACAACTCGAAGTGGGGGCTTCCAGGTTATAGTCAGATTCAAAGATTTTCTGATTGGCAATTTATTGAAAGAGTTTATCTAAAGACCTAGAGTCAATAGAAAGAAAATGTCTGGGTTAAGAAAAGGGATTGTGGAGACCAAGGTTCTTATTATGCAGATGAAGCCTCCAAGTAACAGGCTTCAGAGAGAATAGATTGCAAATGTTTCTTATCAGATTTAAAACGGTGTCAGACTCAGTTGATTCTCTTTGAATCAGGAAAAAGTCCTGGAAAAAGGAAAGATAATTATCTACAGAATGTAGGTTTTTCCCTACAAGAGACAACTTTGAAGGGCTATTTCAAGATACGGCAAAGAAACATACTTGTGGTTAAAATATTTTGATTTCCTTCCTTATCTGTCGTGTGATGTTATGCCAGAGTCAGGTTGGAAAGCAGGTCACATTATATAGGGTTAAATAAAACCCCTCTGATGAGAGTTTATGGTTTGTGGGGCATGACTCCCCAGGCCCCTTAGATAGGAATTTGGGCAAGAGAAGAAAAAAAAAAGTCAGAGTTTAGTCCCCACTTTTATATGACTGGCAGTGCAGTGGTTTGTTTCCACCAGCATCACCACAAACAGGGGAATGATGTTTGCACTAGAATAGCTTGATGGCACTAGAGTGACAGGAGTTGTTCAACTCCATTATAATCTTATGGGACCACTGTTTTATCTGCAGTCCATTGTTGACCAAAACATTGTTAGGTAGCACATGACTGTATTTAGAAATATACACAGTTAGAAATATGTATTTAGACATATATGTATATTTAGAATATTAGGTAATTAAGTACCAACTATTATTTTAGAAAGAAAAAGAAGCCATTCTTAGATGAATTGTGAGAAGGTCATCATAACCACAGGAAGAATCTATAGGCTTCCCAGAAATCTCTTATTCATTCCCCGACGGGGTATCGCAAACTTTGCACTCCTCAGACCCCATCTCACATCTCTGTCCTTCTCACCCTCAATAAATGATTTTGCATTTAATTTATCAGAAAAACAATGAAAGTATCCATGGGAATTCACATTATATCACTCTCCTGGGTAACACTTGCTACTACCATCCTGCTGTCTGTCTCTTGCTTGTGGCACCAGCTGGTACCTCCCTGCCTTTTCACAGCTATCTGCTTCGTCTCCCCAGTCTTGCTGGTATCCCCACCTCTCGCAGGGCTCTGCAAGAGTACCCCTGCCAAGTCCCAGGCTTCACTAACTGATGCCCCCTTCACCCTTCACAGAGCCTATATTCACTTTCACAGTCAGGCTTCTGTTTATGTAAACATTTGCCCTTCCCTGCACATTCTCCAGGATCTTGCTGCATAATTTTTTTTTTGAAGTGGAGTCTTCCACTGTCACCTAGGTTGGAGTGCAGTGGCACAATCTCAGCTCACTGCAACCTCTGCCTCCCAGGTTCAAGTGATTCTCATGCCTCAGCCTCCTAAATAGCTGGGATTACAGGTGTGCACCACCACGCCCAGCTAATTTTTGTATTTTTGGTAGAGAAAGTGTTTCACCATGTTGGCCACGCTTGGCTCAAACTCCTGACATCAAGTGATCCACCCACCTCAGCCTCCCAAAGTAATGGGATTACAGGCTGAGCCACTATGCCTGGCCCTTGCTGCATAAATTATTCATTCTCTACTAGACTTTCAACTTCTATGTCCTTCTGGGACTTAGCCTATGAATGTGCTTGTCTTTCCCATTTAAAAAGAAAACACTTTCTTCAAACATATATTCCTTTCAAAAAGTGATGCTGCTGGGAAAACTGTCAGGGGCTCTGCTATGTCACTCCCTCATTCCTACTCTCTCTGTACTCTGCAGGCTGGCTCCTGTGAACCAATTCTTGCAAGAAGTGCCGAATAACCCTCTCATTGCCACATCCAACAGAAATGCCTCAGCCTTCATCCTACTTGACATCTCTGTGACAGTTGAGACTGTTTGTCACATTATTCCAGAAATTCTCTCCCTCCCTACTTTTTTTTAATGGTTCTACAGTCTTTTATTTTGAAATCACCTTTGCAAAAATTGTGACAGTGAGAAAATTATGGCAGTGAAATGGATCTGATTTAAACTATCCTTAGCTTGCCTTTACCTTAATTAGCCTTGGGCTTTTGGGACAAGCTAACTTTGGAAGACATTTAGGTTATAGTGTAAATGATAAGAGTCCTTCCTCAAAACTCAACCACCTTTGTAAACCTAATGAAAGGCCATCAGGCTGGAGGAGAAAAGAAGTCTGATTTTTGCTAAGCGTAGCCATTATTACAGGGATCCTGCAGTTCATATCACTATTAGAGCCTGGCCTTTGAGATATCCTTTCAGATGTTTTTCATATCTGACACTCATGGCTCCACTTGGACCTGATGGCTCTTATGGCCCCAGCCAGGAGCAACTCAGTTCAAGAGGGCAGCTTCAACCCCTTATGATTTAATCTCCATCCCAACCAATCAGCAGCAAGCACCAATTTCCAAGCCACCCCCTTCTTTTATTCCCTAACCTGCCTCTGAAAAACCCCTAAGCTACAAGACTTGGACAAGATTGACTTGAGTATGAACTCTGTCTCCCACATGTCATGGCCAGCCTTGTGTCTATTCAACTCTTTCTTTACTGCAATGCCATGGTCTTTATTTGTGCAGCAGGCAGGAAGAAGCCAGCAGGCAGTTACACATTCTTTTACTACCTCTTAGATCTTTTCCATTCTTAACTATTAGTTTCTTTTTAGTTTACTCCCCAAATGCTGGTGTGCCCCAGGGATTTTACCTTGACCTCTTTTTTTCCCTTTCTCTGTACACTTTATCTGAAGTGATTTCATCAAATTCCATGATGGCTTTACTGTCTAGATGCTGAGGATTCTAAGTACTCCTTCAGGGTACCTCCTCCTGAACTTACAGACTCATATAGTCAACAACCAACTGCCTGAACATTTTCCCCTGGATACCTACTGCATTCTCACCCTCCTCTCTGAAGGGCATGGCTGTGGGAGATATTGTTTGATCCAATGTCTTTTGTCATCCTCAACCATGCAAGAGCTAAGCACTTGACTGTTCCTATTATCTCTTTCCCTGCTCCAGTGCAATGCTGCAACTTGCAGGCATCACTGATTGCTACTTGAAGCAAATTTTTTTAAAAGCAAGGAGGTAGGAGGAGAGTGGAAATTATGCCAGAAAGAAAATATGTTTTTTAATTTGTTCTTCCTAAAATGGCATTAGGGATAAGGGACATCAATATAGTAAGTGTACAATAGTAGGTGTGTTATTATAACCATCATCTCAGCTGAGGTGGTCTCTAGCTAGATCCATTGGGCACCTGTACTTACCAAGACCTGCCACAGTGGGACCCTGATTCACACTCCTCAGGTGGTTCTGTGCTAGTTTCACGCACCTGAGCAGGAGTGCCCTTTTTATTTTTGAAAAATCCCTGGCGTCAACTGCTAAACCTTGAGAGCCATTTACAGTAAACCCACTTTCCTTCTTTTACCAATATCCCACCCTTCTTCTTCCTTTTAGCAGGGAGCTCCTTCCCTGACCAGGAGTGATGCCTCCTTCTACTTTGCCACTGCTTCTCATATTTCCTCAAGGAGAATCTGTGAACTCAGAATCATCTCCTCCCTGACTCCTCTAACTCTTCTAGGGTATCATGGGGAGAGTTTGTGGTGGGTTTTTGTAGAAAGAAGTAAGATAGATATATTTTCATTCAATCCTTTAAGTGAGTAAAGAAAAGGAAGAAAACAGTTTAATTTCTGTATTAAAGTTTTGAAGATTCAGATTTTGCCACTCGTGAAAATATCTTTCAGAAATGCATGCTGTCTAGATGCACAATTGAAATATATATTTGAAAATGTTGAAAGACACTTTCTTCATCTTAAAACTTACTACAAAGCTACAATAATCAAAACGGTGTGGCACTGGCATGAGGACAGACATATACACCAATAGAATAGAAGTCCCAGAAATAAATTCTCACATATATGTTCAATTGATTTTTGACAAGGGTGCCAAGACCATTCAATGGGGAAAGGACAGTCTTTCTAACACATAGTATTGGTAAAATGATATCTACATGCAAAAGAATGAAGTTGGACCCTTCCCGTATTATATATAATAACCTAAATGGATTAAAGTCTTAAATATAGGAGCAAAGATTAGGATAAACTCTTAGAAGAAAACAGGTGAAAATCTTCATGACACTGGATTTGGCAAGGATTTCTTGGATATGGCACCAAAAGCAGAAGCAACAAAAGAAAAATGGATAAATTGAGCATATTTGAAATTTAAAACTTTTGTGCATCAAAGGAAACCATTAAAAGAATGAAAAGTCAGTCCTAAGATGTGAGAAAATATTTTCAAACTATATATCTGGGCCAGGTGCAGTGGCTCATGCCTGTGATCCCAGCACTTTGGTAGGCTGAGGCTGGTGGATCACCTGAGCTCAGGAGTTTGAGATGAGCCTGACCAACATAGAAAAACCCTGTCTCTACTAAAAATACAAAATTAGGCAGATGTGGTGGCCCATGCCCGTAATCCTAGCTACTCTGGAGGCTGAGGCAGGAGAATCACTTGAACCTGGGAGGCGGAGTTGCCATGAGCCAAGATCATGCCATTGCACTCCCTCCTGGGCAACAAGAGTAAAACTCTGTCTCAAAAAAAAAATTATATATCTCATAAGGGATTAATATCCAGAATATATAAAGAAGTCCTACAACTCAACGGCCAAAAAATCCTTTAAAAATGGGCAAAGAACTTAATAGACATTTTTTCAAAGATATACAAATGGCCAGTAAGCACATGAAAAGATACTCAATATCACTAGTCATTACAGAAATGCAAATCAAAACCATAATGAAATATCAATTCACACCTATTGGAATGGCTATAATCTAAAAACAGAAAATCACAAATGTTGGTGAACTGTGCAGAAATTGTACCCTTGTGCATTGCTGGTGGTAATGTTTTCTGCTGTGGAAAACAGTACAGTAGTTCATCAAAAAGTTAAACATAAAATTACCACATGATCCAGGAATTCCACTTCTGAGCATATACACGAAAGAATTGAAAGGGTCTCAAACAGATATTTGCACATCCGTGTCCATAGCGGCCTAATTCACAATAGCCAAAAGGTGGAAATAACCAAGATGTCCACCAATGGATTAATGGATAAACAAAATGTGTTATGTACATACAATGGAATATTATTCAATCTTAAAAGGGAAGGGAATTCTGATACATGTTACAACATGGATGAACCTTGAAAATATTATGCTTAGTAAAATAAGTCAGTCACAGAAGGACAAATATTGTATGGTTCCACTAATATGGGTGAGGTACCCAGAGTAGGCAAGTTCATAGAGATAGAAAGTATAATAGAGAGAAGGAATGGAGAAATTGTTTCTTCATTTCTAGAGAGAGGAGGGAATGGGAAATTATTATTTAATGGGTACAGAGCTTCTATTTGGGATGATGAAAAAGTTCTGCAAATGGATAGTGGAGATGGTTGTGCAACATTACAAATGTGCTTAATGCCACTGAATTGTATACTTTAAAATGCTTAAAATGATAAGTTTTACAAGTTTTTTTAATTAAAATTTTTAAAGGATATATTCATGTATGCAGAATATTTCTTCCAATGAGGGCAGAGGGAAGGATTAATATAGAGATTTTGATTGTATAAATAAATAATAGTATATTGTATAAATAATATATAAATAAATATAAATAAATGACAGATTTAGTTGCTTTGAAGAAAATAGCCCCACTTCCTATCTAGGTGAGAAAAAATGTTCTCAGTAGCACACACTGAGAGCTCATCTGTTTTCTTTACGTGTGGGTTTCTTAATGCCAGACATTTGGTCTTAAATCCTTCTTGGAACAAGGAAAGATACCAATCAATATATAAATGAGTATAAATACCAGCAAAAATGCCTGGTTCATGATCACTGTTCACCAAGCACCCTAACAAAGTAGGTGGAGGATCATCCCCCTAAAGCGAGTTCTTTCATCTGTAAAATGAGCAGGTTGAACTAGATAGATCAGTGGTTTCCAATCTTTTGGTTCCCTGGGCCACAATGGAAGGAGAATTGTCTTGGGCCACACATAAAATACATTAACACTAAGGACAGCTGATTAGCTAAAAAAAAAAAAAAAAAAAAAAAAATCGCCAAAAATAAAATCCTCATCATGTTTTAAAAGTTTATGAATTTGTGTTGGGCCATATTCAAAGCTGTCCTGGGCAGCATGCAGCCCACGGCCCGCAGGTTGGACAAGCTTGAGGTAGATAAACGAAGGTCCACATCCACACTACCATTTTCCACTTTCTGATATTTTAAAGCAGCAGCAGGGCACAGTAAGAGGACCTCAATATAGTCTTTCCTGGAAACTACTGAAGTGAGTTCTTGAAGGTCCTTAAGCCCTGTGACTGTTCAGCACAGAGGCTTAAGGTCTGCTGAGAACAGGCATGCTTGCAAGTGACTGTAAGGACACCAGAGTGCTGCTAATGACAGGGGAAACTTGAGAGTGAAATTTCTCAGATTTGGGAATATGGAAGACTTTCTCTCTTTGAGGGCAGTAATAAATATCTCGGGCTTTTCTTGAATGCTCTACACTACCAGGCATAGGCTTGGCACAGAGAAAACCTCAACAAATATGTACCAAAGATGGCTGGTCGACATTCTGCCAGTCTGCTCTTAGATTATATTGTTTTTCTTCAAAATAGTTACAACTTCGGCTGGGCGTGGTGGCTTATGCCTGTAATCCCAGCACTTTGGGAGGCCAACATGGGCAGATCACGAGATCAGGAGATTGAGACCATCCTGGCTAACACAGTTGTTGTGGGAAGTCAGGGACCCCAAACAGAGGGACCGGCTGAAGCCATGGCAGAAGAACAGGGATTGTGAAGATTTCATGGACATTTATTAGTTCCCCAAATTAATACTTTTATAATTTCTTATGCCTGTCTTTACTGCAATCTCTAAACATAAATCGTGAAGATTTCATGGACACTTATCACTTCCCCGATCAATACCCTTGTGATTTCCTATGCCTGTCTTTACTTTAATCTCTTAATCCTGTCAGCTGAGGAAGATGTATGTCGCCTTAGGACCATGTGATAATTGCATTAACTGCACAAATTGTAGAGCATGTGTGTCTGAACAAATATGAAATCTGGGCACCTTGAAAAAAGAACAGGATAACAGCAATTGTTCAGGGAATAAGAAAGATAACCTTAAACTCTGACAGCCAGTGAGCCAGGCAGAACAGAGCCATATTTCTCTTCTTGCAAAAGCGAATGGGAGAAATATCGCTGAATTCTTTTTCTCAGCAAGGAACATCCCTGGGAAAGAGAATATGCACCTGGGGGTATAGGCCTATAGATGGCACCCCAGGTGTGGCCATCTCCTATGGTCTGTAGACTGTAGGGGTGAAATAGACCCCAGTCTCCCATAGCACTCCCAGGCTTATTAGGAAGAGGAAATTCCTGCCTAATAAATTTTGGTCAGACCGGTTGCTCTCAAAACCCTGTCTCCTGATAAGATGTTATCAATGACAATGGTGCCCGAAACTTCATTAGCAATTTTAATTTCGCCCCGGTCCTGTGGTCCTGTGATCTCGCCCTGCCTCCATTTGCCTTGTGATATTCTATTATCTTGTGAAGTACTTAATGTCTGTGACCCACACCTATTCGCACACTCCCTCCCCTTTTGAAAGTCCCTAATAAAAACTTGCTACTAGTTTTTGCAGCTTGTGGGGCATCATGGAATCTACCGACATGTGACGTCTCCCCCGGACACCCAGCTCTAAAATTTCTCTCTTTTGAACTCTGTACCTTTATTTCTCAAGCCGGCCGATGCTTAGGGAAAATAGAAAAGAACCTACGCGACTATTGGGGCAGGTTCCCTGATACACAGTGAAACCCTGTCTCTACTAAAAATTCAAAAAATTAGCCAGGCGTGGTGGCTGGTGCCTGTAGTCCCAGCTACTCGGGAGACTGAGGCAGGAGAATGGCTTCAACCTGGGAGGCGGAGCTTGCAGTGAGCAGAGATCATGCCACTGCACTCCAGCCTGGGCAAAAGAGCGAGACTCCGTCTCAAAAAAATAATAATAATAATTACAACTTTTATTTCAGATTCAGGGGGTACATATGCAGGCTTGTTACATGAGTAAATTGTGTGACACTGAGGTTTGCAGTATGAATGATCCCATCACCCAGGTAGCGAGCATAGTACCCAATAGGTAGTTTTTCAGCACTTGCCCCCTCCCTCCCCCATCTAGTAGTTTTCAGTGTCTATCGTTCCCATCTTTATGTCCATGTGTACCCAATGATTACATTGTTTTTCATGCTGTGATGAAATTCGTAAATGCCAGGTGCTAATGATAAATGATTAAGATGAAAGGAAACTTTTGCTTAATAAAGTTACTATGCATTTTTTAACAATGAAGCTTTAGGTCATTTTTTTAAGGTTTGTTAGCTAATTGTTTAATATTTTTGTCTGGTTTTTAAAACCATTGGAGTTAGAGACAGACACAAGAAATGAAAAAAAAAGCAAGTTTTAAAACGGAATGTATAGGATTCCATTTTGAACGAAATTATATATGATATTGGATTAAAACGATATACAAGAAAAACACCAGAAAGTTAGCAGTGGTAGACTTTGGTCTATAAGGACTTTCTATGTCATTCTGTTGCTGGAAAAAGGGGTCCCAATCCAGACCCCAAGAGAGAGTTCTTGGATCTCATGCAGGAAGGAATTTCAGGCAAGTTGCAGAGTGCAGTGAGAAGAGATAGTTTACTGAAAGCTACTCAGATATAGAGTAGGGCATCCTCAGAAAACAAACAGAGAAACGCCTCATCTTTAAGTTTTTCTCATATAGGGGTTTTGTCTATGTAAATGCTAAGCTAACCTGTGTCTATGTGCAGGTGGGCAGACAGCATGACAAATTTATTATTCTATTGATTTCAAGAAAACTGTCCTTGACATTCTACTGTGTAAATACATCAAAGCATAACTGTAACTATCTTGGAAGCATATACTGCTATGGGTATTGGGACATCTGGACTTTCTGCTGTTGTAGGAGTATATCCTTATAGGTATCTTTAGGCTGTTTCCTCAACTATAAACATCTTATGGCTATGGGTCATGACTGGCAAGGAATGTGCCTTGTTATTCTCAAGATGGAGCTGAACTTAAAATGGTATTACTCTGGCTCTCCTTCCCTAACAATTCCTCCCTATATTTGTCAGTGTGTATTTTTTTAACTATTTATCTTTATCATTTTCAAGTATACAGTTCAATGGTAATAAATATATTTACATCCCTTTTTTCCCTTTATTCCCCCCTTTTCCCTTTCCTTCCCAGGCTCTGGAAACCACCAGTGTACTCTGTATCATCATGAGATCCACTTTTTTAGCTCCCACTTATGAGTGAGAACAGGCAGTATTTGTCTTTCTGTGCCTGGCTATTCATTTGACATAATGGCCTCCAGTTCCATCAGTGTTGCTGCAAATGATAGGATTTCATTACTTTTTATGGCTGAATAATATTCAGTTGTGCATATATGCCACATTTTCCTTATCCATTCATCTGTTGATGAGCACTTAGGTTGATTCCATATTTTGGCTATTATGAATAGTGCTACAATAAATATGGTAGTGCAGGCATCTCTTTGACACATTAATTTCCTTTCTTCTGGATATATATGCAGCAGTGGGACCGCTGGATCATATGGTAGCTCTATTTTCAGCTTTTTGAGGAGCCTCCATATTGTTCTCCATTGTGGCTCTACTAATTTACATTCTCACCAGCAGTGTATGAGGGTTCCCCAATCTTCACATCCTCACCAGCATCTGTCATTGCTTGTCCTTTTGACACAAGCCATTTCAACTGGGGTGAGATGATATAAAAATTTCTAAAACTCCAAAAAAATAGATTCACTGAAAAACATAAACATATGATATTTTAGGGCCCCCTCCCAAAGGGTGAAAACTTCAGAGTGAGGAGCGCATTATCTAATTCTCCCCGAAGTATCGCTGTGTTAATACTGATAGGATGATAAAGAATTAAAATAGAGAATTAAACTTGATGTTAATTAAATGTTAAAGAAAATTAAGGCCAGGCTCGGTGGTTCATGCCTGTAATCCCAGTACTTTGGGAGGCCGAGGTGGGCGGATCACCTTGAGGTCAGGAGTTTGAGACCAGCTTGGCCAACATGGTGAAACTCTATCTCTACAAAAATACAAAAATTAGCTGGGCATGATAGCAGGTGCCTGTAATCCCAGCTAGTCAGGAGGCTGAGACAGGAGAATAGCTTGAACTCAGGAGGTGGAAGTTGCAGTTAGCTGAGACCTCACCATTACACTCCAGCCTGGGTGACAGAGGAAGATTCCGTTTCAAAAAAGAAAAAAAAAAAGAATTAGACTTGAGTCTAATAAGCTGAAGTTTTTATTTGAAAATGGATAATGGAGTCAAAACAGACAATGATCTCCACTAAGTATTTATAACTGACCACTTTCCCTCCAGTGCTGAATGATTTCATGGGCAGGCTCTTCAGCACTGACTCTGCGGGGTGTTTCTCTGAGGTTACTGTGTCTGGGCAGGGTGTGGCATCGTGGGCAGAGTGACATTGTGGTCGGGACAGTGGTCATTCAAGCTGCTCAGTTTTCAAAGAGGGGGCTCAGACCCCAGTGAGAGGAGCTGTGGGGGTCGTGTTCTTTTTTTCATTTTTTAAATTAAGGCATAATTTATGTAAAGTAAAATGCACCCTTTTAAAAAAGTGAACAGTTCTTCAAGTTTCAACAAATGCAAAGAGGCATGTAACCACCCCTAATTCAAGAATAGAATCTTTCCATAACCCTCTAAAATGCTCGTGGGCCCCTCTGTAATGAACCCCCTTCCTCTGCCTCCAGCCCCAGCAATCACTGATCTATTTTTATTGCTATAGCCTTACCTTGTCCAGGGGGTTTTCTGACTTCTCCCCTTCTGCCTGCCATCAACAACCCCATTCTGTTAATAATTTTCTGTCCTGATACCTTCCCTCCCTCAATCTACTGTAATTTGGTTTCTGCCTGCACGCTTCACTGATACTGGTTCACAGACACATCCAGGAACCTTTGAATTGCCCAGTCCAGTGGGCACACATTGGTCCTACACAGCTTTTTTTCTTAACTTTTTCTACAGCCTTTGCCACAATTGATTGTACCTTCCTTATTGAAATTCCCTCTTGCTTTGGATTTCATAATTCTATTTTTTCTAGTTATCTGACTATTCTCCCTTGGTCTCCCTTACCTTTTCCGTTTCTGTTTCCATTGAAAATCAGTGTTAACCAATGTAGCAGACACTGGTGGTTGCCTACTCAACAGACTTATCTACTTTTATTCCTGTTCCCACTTTTGTTCAGGTATCCATCCTAAGCGGAGGTTGCCTCATCCCCAGCCCCAGGGGCAAATCCTTAACCACCATGGTAGTCCTATTTATCCCTGGCCAATGAGATGTAAGGAGAAGGCTGCTGGGGGTGGAGTGGGAAGCTTCTGGAAAAGACACTCCACTTCCCTTCATACCCAATTCCTGTTTAAAAAAAGAAAAGAGAGAAATGACTAAAGTTATTGTGATATTGTGATATAATAAGAAATATACATTTGGTCTTCATCCCTGGTCCCAGGCACAGAGCTCCTGAAACACTTATAATTTCCTAAGTGATAGAGGTGCTAGGAGCACCTTTTTTTCTATTATTTGGTCTTTGACCCTAGTTCCTGGCACAGAGCTACTAAGTCCCTTGCAATTTCCAAGGTGATAAGAGCATCTTTTGTCCTAATGAGGTGACTCTTGGTGGACTCCTGGATGGCTTCGGATGGGAGCTGGTCACCAGAAAGACCAAGCCATCATTAGAAGTTTAAAGCTTCCAGCCCCACCTACATCCTCCAGGGAGGGAGGAGGGGCTAGAAATTAATAAACTGATCATGGCTGCAGGGTTTGACAGGGTTTGGAGAGCTTCTAGGTCGCTGAACACATCCACATGTCGGGAGAGTAGCACACCCCAGCATGGCAGCACAGATGGAAGAATTCACCTGGGTCCTTGATGATACTCCCAGTGGCACCCCAGCTCCACAGGGGCAGAAGCTCCTGCACTCTGGACGCTTCCAGACCTTGCCCTATACACCTCTTCTTCTGGCTGTTCATCTGTATTCTTTATCATATCCTTTCTTATGTAATAAAACAGTAAACTTGTTTCCCTGAGTTCTGTGAGATGTCTTAGCAAATTATCAAACCTGAAGAGGGGTTTGTGGGAACCCCCAAATTACAGCTAAGTTGGACAAAAATTGAGTAACCTGGAGACTCATTACTTGCACCTGGTGTCTGAAGTGGGGATCAGTCTTGTGGGACCGAGTACTTAACCTGTGGGGTCTGTGCTAATTCCAATGTCAGGAGTGAATTATAGGATGTCCAGTTGGTGTCCAGATAGTTCGAGAGTTGGTTGGTATGGAAAAAACCCACGTAGTTGGTGTTCCTGAGTGTGTAGACAATGTGAGTATGCAGATGGAAACAGTGAGTTTTTTCCTTTTCAGTTATCCTGCCCTTCCTTTCCAGAATGGAGGCAGGTATCTTGTGGTTGTGATGGGACAAGTCTGATAAAAGCCCACATGCTGAGCATGGCAGAACAGATGGAAGAATCCACCTGGGTCCTTGGTGACATTCCCAGGCCACCAAATGAACCATGCCAGAACTGCCCACTTCCAGACTTCTTGTTATCTGAGACAGAAAACCCTATGGCTTAGGCTATTTTAAATGAGGAATTCTGTTATGCGTGTTCGAAAGCACCCCAGTAGCATTCGTCCACTCTGTTCTCATTCTTCACTCTCTGCCTCAGGGATGCTATTCATTCATGTGACACCAAGAATGCCATGCATGCTGACCACTTCCAACTCTCTTTTTTTGTCCCAGGCCCACCTTCTGTGAGTACCTTTCTCCAGATCCACACACACAGGGCTGCCTACTGCATATCTGCAATAGACACTGACGTGGACCCTGCAGATTCCCTTTTAAGAAAGGACTTGTTGCCCCAGCAGCAGGCGGTGGGGTCAGGAAATGCCTCCAGCTGTCAGCTCCTTTAAGAATTGCCTCAAGCACAGAGAGCAGCCTTGCCCAAGTTCACATCCTTCCCAAGATGATCCGGCCAGGGATATACAGGCTCAGCCATCTCAGCTTATCAAAGGACAATGCTGATGAGCCATCTGTCAGGGCTCTCATTGGGCCAGGACTGTCACCTGACTTCTCCCTCTGCCCAATCCTGCTTCCTTCCTTTCCTTTCCACAGGGTGGTCCCAAAAAGACTCCCTAATAAATATTCTGCATACTAACTCCCTTCCAGAGTCAGTTTCTGGGAGAAACCAACTTGCAACACTATCTTCTCCTGGATATTCTTCAGGAACCTCAACCCAACATTTGCAAAACTGAACCCACCTTCTTCACTCCCATTCCCTTCCACTATCTTCCCTAGCTGTATTCCTTAACAAAGCCACCCAGATCAAAAACTGAGGAATCATTTTTTATTCTTTCCTTCATCCTCCAAATCTCAATTGCCTCCAGGTACTTTCCATTCTATTTCCTTTGTATCTCTCAAATCATTCCTTAATCTCTATTTACACTGTTTCTGCTGGAGTTCAAGTCATCATTTGTCACCATGATCAGTGCCCCTGACTTCTCTATCTCTAACATTACTCTATTCCCATGCATTCTCCACAAGAGGGATTTTTCTAAATTGCAAATCTGATTTTCATATCTTCTACTTAACAATTTTTAGTGATCCCTATTGATTATAGAATAAAATCTAGTATCTTCACATGGTTGACCACTTTGTATGAGTTTGATTTCTTGTCCACCATTTCTCACCCACAGCCCTTTTGTCAAGGCAAACCAAACTACCTAGAATGACTAAAATGAACTATGCTGTTACATCTTTGTGCTTTTGCACTACTGCTTGTTCTAAACCTGGAATGCTATTCCCTCTTGTCCTCACTTCCCTGACTCATCATTCAAAACTCAGTTTGGTAGCTAAACTGAATATTATCAACATTCAAATCTTTTGTGCTTCAAAGGAAGGACACCATCAAAAAAGTGAAAAGACAATCCACAGAACTGGGGAAAATGTGTGTAAAACACACATCTAATAAGAGACTTGTATCTAGAATATGTAGAGAACACTTAAAACTCAATAACAGAAAGATCAATACCCTCCAAAAATGGGCAAAAGATTTGCATAGACATTTTTCCAAAGAAGATATACGAATAGCAAACAAGCACACAAAAAGATGGTCAACATCATTAGCCATCAAAGAAATCCAAATGAAAACTTCAGTGAGATACCACTTCACATCCACAAAGATGTCTAATCAAAAAGATAATAATACATGTTGGTGAGGATGTAAAAAACCAAAACCCCTGTACACTGCTGGTGAGAATGTAAAACGGGACAGCTGCTTTTGAAAACAGTCTGGCAGTTCCTCAGATGGTTAATCACAGAATTATGATATGATCCAGCAATTCCACTCCTAGGTACATACTCAAGTAATAAAACATATATCCACATACTTATATATAAATGTTCATAGCAGCATTATTCAATAATAGCTAAAAAGTGGAAATAACCCAATGTCCATCAACTGAAAGGTAGATAAATAAAATATTGGTATATCCACACAACAAAATCATACTGGGTAATAAAAATGAATAAAACACTGAGGTGGTACAACATCAATGAACCTCGAAAGCATTATATTAAGTGGAAGAAGCCAGTCAAAAGGAACTACATGATGTATTATTCTATTCATAGAAATGTCCAGAATAGGCAGATCGACAGAGACAAAAAAAAAAAAGTATATCAGTGGTTGCCTGGCGCCGCTGAGGGACATGGGGTTATTAAGGGGTGCCAGTTAAGGAATGCAAGGTTTCTTTCTGGGGTAATGAAAACACTTTAAAATTGATTGTGGTGATGGATACACAACTTTTTTTTTTTTTTTTTTTTTTTTTTGAGACAGAGTTTCCTCTGTCACCCAGGCTGGAGTGCAATGGCGTGATTCTTGGCTCACTGCAACCTCTGCCTCCTGGGTTCAAGCGATTCTCATGCCTCAGCCTCTTGAGTAGCTGGGATTGTAACAGGCATGCATCATCATGCCCGGCTAATTTTTGTATTTTTAGTGGAGACGGGGTTTCACCATATTGGCCAGGCTCATCTCGAACTCCTGACTCCAGGTGATCCACCCACTTCAGCCTCCCAAAGTGTTGGGATTACAGGCGTGAGTCACTGCACCCAGCCTCACAACTCTTTAAATGTACTACAAGCCATTGAATGGTACACTTTGAATGGGTGAATTGTATGTATGGGAATCATATCTCAATAAAACTGCTTTTTATGGCCAGGCGCGGTGGCTCAAGCCTGTAATTCCAGCACTTTGGGAGGGCGATGTGGGCAGATCACCTAAGGTCAGGAGTTTGAGATCAGCCTGATCAACATGGTGAAACCCCGTTTCTACTAAAAATACAAAAATTAGCCGAGCGTGGTGGCATGTGCCTGTAATCCCAGCTACTCAGGAGGCTTAGACAGGAGAATCGCTTGAACCCGGGAGGCGGAGGTTGCAGTGAGCTGAGATCATGCCATTGCACTCCAGCCTGGGCAACAAGAGTGAAACTCCATCTCAAAAAAAAAAAAAAAAAAAAAAAGCTTTCTTTGTATAGAAACATAAACTCTCAGTGTCTCAGTTTGGATGTTCTCCCACCCCAGGCTTCTATGACTCTCCCCCTTGCATTTACTTCTCCCTCTCCTCCACTTTCCATGGCTGGGGTAAGGTGCCCTTTCTGTGTTTCCATGGAGCACTGTGACCTCCTCACTCATCACAGGGCTGTTTTCCTTTAGGGAAGGAACTCCTTGTAGCCTGCAACTGTATGTTTTATCTTTATGTTCTTACAGCTAAGCAAAGCAGTGCCTGGCACACAGTAGATGCTCAGTAAGAATGTGTTGAATGAATGTATGTATGAGTAAATAACAAATTGATTAATTAATATTTTATTTATGGAGCTTCTACTATAAACAAGGTACTACGAGTTGTTCACAAATGCTTATGGGAACAAATCAATGCTAAGCACAGGAACTGTGTTCAAACTCAGTGCATCACATGGAATCCTTTGTCTCTGTGTAGGAAGCAAATGCTGCTGACCCAGCACCTACCTGTACCTTGCTTTATCTCTACAGATATAGAGAAACATCTGCTCTGATCCTCCACACTTTCTCACTCCTTGGAGAAAGTGGCTAAGGCTCAGATGATGCAGTGGGAGATAGGAATGAGGGCAGAAAACAGAGTGCAGGAAAAGAACACACATTGAAATGCAATTTCACACCACACATCATTAGGCCTTTGCACTCACCAGCAGAACTACACAGCACAGCATATAATGTACTTTAAAACCTGCAAACTCATCAGGAAGCCTGGTAGAAAAGAATTCAAATTTATTATGTGGTATATATATACCATAGAATACTACTCAGCCATAAAAAGGAACAAAATCATGGCTTTGGCAGCAACCTGGATGGAATTGGAGACCATTATTCTAAGTGAAGTAACTCAGGAATGGAAAACCAAATATCGTATGTTCTCACTCATAAGTGGGAGCTAAGCTATGAGGACACAAAGGTATAAGAATGATATATAATGAGGCCGGGCGCAGTGGCTCACACCTGTAGTCCCAGCACTTTAGGAGGCTGAGGTGGGTGGATCATTTGAGGTCAGGAGTTCAAGAACAGCCTGGCCAACATGGCCAAACCCTGTCTCCACTAAAAATACAAAAATTAGCTGGGTGTGGTGGTGTGTGCCTATAATCCCAGCTACTCAGGAGGCCGAGGCTCAAGAAACACTTGAATCCAGGAGTCGGAGGCTGCAACGAGCCAAGGTCGTGCCACTGCACTTCAGCCTGGGTGACAGAGTGAGACTCCATCTCAAAAAAAAAAAAAAAAAAAAAAAAGATATAATGGAGTTTGGGGTGACTGGGGGAAAGGGTGGGAGGGGGGTGAGGGATAGAAGACTACTCACCGGGTAAATTGTACACTACTGAGGCGATGGGTACACCAAAATCTCAGAAATCACCACTAAAGAGCTTATTTATGTAACCAAACACTACCTGTTCCCCAAAAACCTATTGAAATTTTTTTTAAAAAGCCAACAAACTGGAAAAAAAACAAAACAAAACTCAAATTTATTGCCCCAAATTTTATTGTGTGCTAGCTAAGGTATTTTGAACTATGAGGGCAGAATTTGTTACACCTCCTTATAGAGAAACTGAGTGGTTTCGCCTACAAGCAAGACTAGCTATGAAATTTACAAAGTTCAAAGCAAAATGAAGATGTGGGGGCTTATGTTCAAAAATTAAAAATTGCCACCCAGCCATCCCATTACTGGGTATATACTCAAAGGATTATAAATCATGCTGCTATAAAGACACATGCACAGGTATGTTTATTGCAGCTCTATTCACAATAGCAAAGACTTGGAACCAACCCAAAGGTCCATCAATGATAGACTGGATTAAGAAAATGTGGCACATATACACCACGGAATACTATGCAGCCATAAAAAAGGACGAGTTCATGTCCTTTGTAGGGACATGGATGAAGCTGGAAACCATCATTCTCAGCAAACTATCGCAAGGACAAAAAACCAAACACTGCATGTTCTCACTCATAGGTGGGAATTGAACAATGAGAACACTGGGACATAGGAAGGGGAACATCACACACTGGGGCTTGTCGTGGGGTGGGGGGAGGGGGGAGAGAAAGCAGTAGGAGATATAACTAATGTAAATGATGAGTTAATGGGTGCAGCACACCAACATGACACATGTATACATATGTAACAAACCTGCACGTTGTGCACATGTACCCTAGAACTTAAAGTACAATAAAAAAAAAAAAAATTGCCAGTGGTGATGAAAGAGCATTAAGTCAAACTCAAGGGCTGGCCCTTCTGAGCACAGGCCCTGGGTGACCGTCTGCATGGGTCGCATGCCCATGAAGTTGGTCCTGTCTGCAGAGCTGGCTCAGGGAGGTGATCTGGCCTCTTGGTGAGAAACAAAAACCTAAGGGTGGGAATGCTCAGATTCTACATTCAACATCCCCTGTTCTGCAGAATTCACTTGATCCATTTGTTACCAAGGATACCACCTAATCTCCCGCCTAAAAATTCAGGAACTTTCCTCTAGTGATTCTCTTTTTACTTTGTAGCCTTGAAAGGGTTTATCTACAAAGCCTCTCCTTGTCTCCTGGAGTCACCCTCATTTATCTTGGCCACCATAATAAAACAGCCCTTTTACTGAAGCTAAGATAAGGTCCTAGTTCTTTATCCTGGGAGATCCAGGTTAGGGCAGGTAAGAAAGGAAGCAAAGGAGGGAGACTAATCTCTCTTAGATGGTATTGTTTACCCTAATGGTTCCCTTCCCAGCGTCCACTCTCCTGCTTCCTCCTTCCTAAGATAACTGAGATTTTGCTCAGGTTTCTTGCTAAGAGATCTGGGATTTGGCTCAGTGTTCCCCAAGTGACTCAGGAAAAGCTAATTCCATCCCCAACTCCAGGGTAGGTTCCTGGATACTCTAAGCCAATTATAGCAATGCCATCCCACTTGTGGGAAGTCAGTCCTCCTGGGGCATTCCCATGGCTACAGGTTTCAAAGGCCCTGTGACTCAAGTTGGCCCATTCAGACTGAAAGGAGGGACTTTTCATGATGGGTGAAGAGGGTTTTTCCTCTCTCTCTCCTTCCCTCCCTCTCTCTCTCTTTTTCTGAGCCCCCCACTCCAAAGCCCCCTCCTGACAGTGTGAGAGGACAATATTCTGTCCCAGTTGATATTGGCATCCATTTTTTGACCATGAGGGAAGGCTGCCCGAGGACAAAGATAGCACAGGAGATAGGGAAGACAAATATATTAGCAGACAAATGGAACTGGAGCCCCCATGGATTGTTTCCAGAGCCTGCACAATTTCTTTTAACTGTTTTGGGAGATAATACACTTCCTTATTAACTAAGTTCATTAGAAATTTTGTTTCTTGCATCAAAAACATCCTATTTGACATAGATGCAGATAGAATTCTCTGTCTCAGGTTGACTTACTCACGTACACTTCATGACTATTCATTAAGCATCCTTATACACATATTAGGTCCTATAGTAGATACAAGGATTCAATATGCTGCTGTCCTAAGAAGCTTACAGTCTAGTACAGAAGTCGTGACTTACACATATGAAACATTTCCTGACAATGGGAAGCAATGTATGCTTTTTGAAACTTTGTTTTGAAATTTACAACACATGTTGTCTACCCCTTCTACTCCTATTTCTGAGATGCAACTATTCATGAGTAGAGTTTATCCTTCTAAAAGCTTCAATGTCTTCTTCCTGAGGCAACATATGGTAAGAATTAAGTGATAAAGGAGCTCAGGGGAGGAAAAACTTACTCAGGCTGAGGAGATATTAGGAAAACTTCATGGAAAAGAAGTCATGTAAACACTATTGCCCTAAAGCTCAGGTAGCAGGGTCCCTGACCGGGCTTTGTAGGGATAAAGAGCATGCCACCCCAAAATGTGTCATTTTGGCATATCGATTACTTTGAGTTAAAGGCACTTAAGAAACAGCAGGTGCAAGAATGGCATTCTGATCTTCCTTTTTCTTCCTCAAAGCAAGAGATAAAACTCTCATGTGAAAGGTACCCTCCCTGACCAGGAGGAAGGAAGACACTCTTATTCTCAGAGATGGGGTGTCAAAGCTGAGAGAGAAACGGGTACCAAAAAACCTTATTAAACTAACCCTTATCTGCCTAGCCACTTTTCCACAATTAAGTGTTCTACCCCAAACCTCTCTGTCATGTTTTCAAACTTTACTATTCTTTGTCCAGCCTGTTAGGTAAGCTTTCGGCCCTAATTGCTCCTTTGAGTTTCGTTTTTCTTGTGAGGGCTCCCATGTACAAGTAAAAATTACTAAATAAAATATGTATGCTTTTCTGTTATTCGTCTATCTTATGTCACTTTAATTCTCAAGCCTAGCCAGAGAGCCTAAGAGGAAAGGGAAATTTTGCCTCCTCCAGAGCCCCCGCCTAGCGTTCCTTTTGCCATGTCCCTTCCTAGGGAACAAGGAATCCACAAAGCCCTGTGGTTTAGACCATAATCCAGATACCCAGAACCCCACAATTGCCTGCCCACATGACTCAAAGCCCACTTGCAGGGCCTACATGGGTCTTCCAGGTAATTTCCCATTTAAGGTCAACTGTGCCATATAACATAACAACTAGAGGGGTGATATTTTAATCATATTTTTGAGTTCCAGGACAAGAACTCTCAGGTGAGGGGAATTTTTAAATTTTGCCTACCGCAATAATAAAATTCTAGAAATAACCAATATGTGAAGCTGGTATGAAATTCCAAAAGTACAAAAGGTGATATAGCAAAAGAGTCTCCAGCCCTTATCTCTTCTCTCCATCACCCAGTTTACCTCACCATGGATAGTCACTGTTAGTGGTCCTTCGACCACCATATTACACAAATACATCATGCTTTTTTTTACCTTAATACTATATCTTGCAAATCATTTTGTAGCTGTATCATAACTTATTAGCTATCCATGGGTATTTAGGTTATTTAGAATATTTTTCTTTTACAAAAAAAGTGCTGTGATTAAAACCCTTTTAGAGCCAGTCTCCATGCATGCCACTGGGGGACCTGGAGATCGATCTGCCTTGCTTGCCACCCACCAGCGCCCATGCACACCTTCCAGGGGCCTACAGACCAGCTCCTCCTGCTCACTGCCACCACCTGTACCTACTGTCTGGAGGCCTGAGGATAGTCCTACCCTACCCACCGCCACCAGCACATGCATGCACATCCAGGATGGACCCACCCCAACTGCCACCAGTACCTCCATGTGCTGGACACTAGCCCACCAAGGCCACCACTGCCACTGCTGGCATGTGCATGCACTGTATGAGGGTCCAAGGGTTGTCCTCCAGCAATACTGTAACCACCTAATGGATTTACCTTGCCTGCTGCCTAGACAGAGCCAATTTATCAAGACAGAGGGATTGCAATAGACAAAGAGTTATTCATGCCGAGCTGGCTGTACAAGAGTCCAGAGTTTTCTTACTATATTATTCACATCAGTCTGCCTGAGCATTCAGGGATCAGAGTTTTTTCTGTTTTTTTTTGTTTTTTTGTTTTGGTTTGGTTTGGTTTTTTTTGAGACGGAGTCTCACTCTGTCGCCCAGGCTGGAGTGCAGTGGCACGATCTCAGCTCACTGCAAGCTCCGCTTCCCAGGTTCACGCCGTTCTCCTGCCTCAGCCTCCCGAGTAGCTGGGACTACAGGCGCCCGCCACCATGCCCAGCTAATTTTTTTGTATTTTTAGTAGAGACAGGGTTTCATCGTGTTAGCCAGGATGGTCTCAATCTCCTGACCTCGTGATCTGCCCGCCTCAGCCTCCCAAAGTGCTGGGATTACAGGCGTGAGCCACCGTGCCTGGCAGGGATCAGAGTTTTTAAGTATAGTTTGGTGAGCAGTGGGGCAGTGAGTTGGGAGTTCTGATTGGTCCGGTTGGAGATGAAATTACAGGTAGTTGAAGCTATCCTCTTGCACTGAGTCAGTTCCTAGTTGGGGGCCACAAGACCAGATGACCCAGTTTATCGATCTGGGTGGTGCCAGCTGATCCAGTGAGTACAAAGTCTGCAAAATATCTCAAGCTCTGATCTTAGGTTTTACAATAGTTACATTATCCCTAGGAGCAACTGGGGAGGTTTAGAATATTGCAGTCTCCAGCTGCATGACTCCTAAACTATAATTTCTAATCTCGTGGCTAATTTGTTAGTCCTGTATAGGCAGTCTGGTCCCCAGGCAGGAAGGGGGCTTATTTGGAAAGGGCTATCATCTATGTTTCAACCATAAACTATAAACTAAGTTCCTCCCAAAGTTAGTTTGGCCTATGCCCAAGAATGAACAAGGACAGCTTGGAGGTTAGAAGCAAGATGGAGTTGGTTAGGTCAGATCTCTTTTACTGTCTCAGTCATAATTTTGCAATGATAGTTTCAAGCCTGTCACCACCAATGCCATGCACACTGTCCAGGGGCCCAAGGACCTACCTGCCTAGCCTACCACTGCCACCACCAGCACCTGAGCATGCCACCTGGAGGCTCAAGGACCAGCCCACCCAGACCAGCCACCACTGGTATCTGTGTATGCTACCCAGGCATGTGAAGACTGGCACATCTGACTCACTGCCACCACTACTGGTGCCTGAGGAGTGGCCTGCCTAGTGTCCCTGATCCCAACAAAGCCTTGCCCCAGCCTCTACCAACAAGTGCAACCTAAGCCAATGAAGAACTCACAGTTATCACTGATGCTGATTACAGCCAAAGAAGTCATTATGAAGACTACGCCAATGTGCCTACCCAGAAGCAAAGCCAAAGCACCCTTCCCAACCAACACCATTATACATGTATAGGAATAAAGACTTTCCCTATGAAAGTCAATAGATAGAATTGGAAGAAGTAACACTAGATGCGCAGCAATCACCATAAGGACACCAGAAAACATGGAAAGGAAAGGAAACATAACACCTCCAAAGGAATACAATAATTCTCTAGCAACAGATCCCAAATAAAACTTATGACTTGTCTAAAAAATAATTCAAAATAATGATCTTAAAGGAATCCAGCAAGTTGCAAGAGAATGCAGATAAACAATACAAAGAAATCAGGAAAACAATTTATGAGCTGAATGAGAAATTCAACAAGGAGGTAGGTATCATAAAAAAGAACCAAACAGAAATCCTGAAGTTGAAGAATTCAATGAATTAAAAAATAAAATCAAGAGCTTCAATAATAGACTAGATCAAACAGAAAAAAAATTGGACTTGATAAGAGATCTTTTAAAATAACTCATTCAGACAAAAAAAAAGACAACAAGAGAGAGAAAAGAATGAAGCCTATGTGATATATCGGAATACTATAAATCATAAAAATATTCAAGTTTTAGGAGTTCCAGAAGAAGAGATGGACAAAGTCATAGAAAACCTATTTAATGAAATAATAGCTGAAAACATCTCAAGTCTTGCAAGAAATATAGACATCCAGATACAGGAAGCTCAAAGATCTCTAAGTAGGTTCAACCCAAAAAGATGTTTTTCCAATGCATGCTATAATCAAACTGTCAAAAATCAAAGATGAAGAGAGAACTCCGAAAACCACTAGAGAAAAGCATCAAGTCACATAAGTCAGATATAAGGGAATTTCCATCAGACTAACAGTGTATTTCTCAGCTGAAACCTTATAGGTTAGGAGACAATGGGACACTATATTCAAATGAAAGAGAAAAAAAACCCTGCCAACCAAGAATACTATCCCTAGAAAAGCTATTCTTCAAAAATGAAGGAGAAATAGTCTTTCCCAGACAAGCAAAAACTGAGGGAATTTATCACCACTACAGATCTTAAAAGAAATGCTTAAGGAAGTCCTACATTTGGAAGCAAAGGGACATTTTCTACTATCGTGAAAACACATGAAAGTATAAAGCTCACTGAGAGAACAGATGAGAAAGAAAATGAGGAAGAAAGAGGACTCAAACATATTCACTACAGAAATCCACCAACTGTAAAGGTAAACAATAAAAGAGGAAGAAGAGAACAAAGAATATACCAATCAGAAAACAATCAACAAAATGTCAGGAGTAAGTCCTCACCTGTCGATAGCAACCTTGAATGTAAATGGCTTAAATTCCCCAATTAAAAGATACAGACTGGCTGAATGAATTAATAAAACAATACCCAGCAAGATGCAGTGGCTCACACCTGTAATCCCAGCATTTTTGGAGGCTGAGGCGGATGGATCATTTGAGGTCAGGAGTTCGAAACCAGCCTGGCCAACATAGTGAAACACTGTCTGTACTAAAAATACCAAAATTATCCATATGTGGGGGTGCAGATCTGTAATCCCAGCTACTCAGGAGGCTGAGGCATGAGAATCACTTTAACCTTGGAGACAGAGGTTGCAGTGAACCTAGATTGCGCTACTGCACTCCAGCCTGGGCGAGAGAGCAAGACTCAGTCTCAAAAAAAAAAAAATCAAATCAAACCAAACTAAACCAAACAAGACCTAACTATATGCTGCCTACAAGAAACTCATTTCACTTGTAAGGACACACATAGACTGAAGGGATGGAACAAATATTCCACACAAATGGAAACCAAAAACACGCAGGAGGAGCTATACTTTTATTAGAAAATATAAGGCTGGATGCAGTGGCTCATGCTTATAATCCCAATAATTTAGGAGGCCAAGGCAGGAGGACTGCTTGAGTTCAGGAGTTGGAGACCAGCCTGGGCAACATAGGGAAATCCCATCTCGACAAAAAATAAGAAAACTAGCTAGGCATGGTGTCACATGCCTGTGGTCCCACCTACTGAGTAGGCTGAGGTGGGAAGATTGCTTTGGCCCAGGAAATCAAGGCTGCAGTGAGCCATGATCATGTCACTCCACTCTAGCCTAGGCAACAGACTGAGACCCTGTTTCAACAAAGAAAAGAAATATACATAGAATTTAAGTAAAAAAATAAAAATAAAAAAAGAAACAAAGAAGGTTATATTATTATATATGTCATATAATAATATATACAATGATCATCAATGATCACATATTATATAATGATAAAGGGGTCAATTCAGCAAGAGGATATAATATTGTAAATATATATGCACCAACACCAAAGCACCCAAATATATATAACAAATATTATTAGTGCTAAAAAGATAGACTCTAATATAATAATAGTTGGAGAAGCCAACACCTCACTTTCAGCACTTGAAAGATCATCAAGACAGAAAATTAGCAACAAAAATGGACTTAATCTTCACTAGAGGCTGGGCATGGTGGCTCACACCTGTAATCACAACACTTTGGGAGGCCAAGGAGGGCAAATTACTTGAGCCCAGGAATTGAAGACCAACCTGGGCAACACAGGGAGGCCCTTTATCTACAAAAAGTAAAATTAGCCAAGCATGGTGGTGCATGCCTGTGTTCCCAGCTACTCAGGAGGCTGAGGTGGGAGGATCACTTGGGCCTGAGAGGTTGAGGCTGCAATGAGCTATGAATGCACCACTGCAATTCAGCCTGGGTGATAGAGTAAGACCCTGTCTCAAAAAAGGAAACAAAACAAAAAACAAACAAAAAAAGCACACACACAAACCTTTACTATAGACCAAATGAATCTAACAACCTAACAAACATTTACAGAACATTTCACCCAACAACTGCAGAATATACATTTTTCTCATCAACAAATAGAACATTTTCCAGAAGAGACCACACAAGGGGTAATCGAAATTCATGAAAAAATGTATATCGTGAAGAAACTACACATGGATGTCAACATTTTTTGCACTAAAACTTGTAGTAACTTACTGTAACATAGCAGAACAGGATCTAGTTTGAGGCACTAAGAAGGATAAGACATCAGTTTGAAAAGAGAGCCTATCAGAGCTATATAAATTCTGCTAAAATTGAAGGAAGAACAAGCATCAAATTTATGGTAAAGCTTGGGTGGAAGATGATAAAATCATTCATGTTTTACAAAAAGTTTATGGGGACAATGCCCCAACAAAATTAGCAGTTTATAAATGGATAATTCATTTTAAGAAAGGACAAGGTAGTTTGAAGATGAAGCCTGCAGCAACAGACCATTCACATTAATGTGCAAGGAAAAAAATTCATCTTGTCTGTGCCCTATCTGAAGAGGACCAACAATTAACAGAAGAAACGATAGCCAACACCACAGACATCTCAATTGTTTCAGACTTCAACCAATTCTGACTGAAAAATTACAGTTGAGCAAACTTTCACCAGAAGGGCACCAAAACCATTGCACTGTAATCAGGCACAAACAAAAGCAAAGCTTTCAACTGAATTTTTTTAAGTGGCATCAAGATTCTAAAGCCTAGCTTCAAAAAATTATAACAAAAGATGGAACATGGCTTTACCAGTACCATCCTGAAGATAAAGCACAATCAAAGCAGTGGCTACCAAGAGGTGAAAGTGGTCCAGTCAAAGCGAGAGTGAACTGGTCAAGAGCAAAGGTCATGGCAACAGTTTTTTTTGGATGGTAAAGGAATTTTGCTTGTTGACTTTCTGGAAGGCCAAAGAATAATAACACCTGTTTATTATGAAGGTGTTTTGAGAAAGTTAGCCAAAGCTTCAGTCAAAAAATGCCCAGGATAGCATCACCAGAGAGTCCTTCTCCACCGCAATGCTTCTGATGATTTCTCCAACTAGTAAGAGGAATTTTGTGAGTTTCTATGGAAAATTATTAGGCATACACCTCACAGTACTGATTTGGCTCCTTCTTTTTTTTTTTGTTTGCTAATCTTAAAAAAAAATCTAAAAGACATCCATTTTTCTTCAGCTAATATTGAAAAAAGACTGCATTGACATGATTAAATTCCCAGGTTCCTCAGTTCTTTAGGGTTGAACTAAATGGCTGGTATTGTCACTTACACAAGTGTCTTGAACAGGATGGAGACTTTTTTTTTTTTTGGCTCACTCTGTCACCCAGGCTGGAGTGCAGTGGACTGATCTCAGCTCACTGCAACCGCTGTCTCCCGGGTTCAAGTGGTTCTCCTGCCTCAGCCTCCCAAGTAGCTGGGACCACAGGTGCACAGAACCACAACCGGCTAATTTTCGTGTTTTTAGTAGAGATGGGGTTTCGCCATGTTGGCCAGGCTGGTCTCGTACTCCTGGCCTCAGTGACCCGCCTGCATCGGCCTCCCAAAGTGTTGGGATTACAGGCGTGAGCCACCGCGCCTGGCCAGAAAGGAGCTTCTTTTGAGAAATATAGTTTACATTTTTAAAAATCTTTTAATTCCATTTTTTCACAAATTTAAGGTTTCCTAATACGTTAGGCCACAAAAAAAGTAAAAAAAAAAAAATTTTTTTTTAAATTGAAATAATATCAAATGTCTTCTCAGACCACAACAGAATAAAACTAGAAATTAGTAACAAGAGGAACTTGGGAAACTATACAAACACATGGAAATTAAGCAACATGCTCTTAAATAAACTTTTAAAAAACTGAAACAAATGAAAATGGAAATGCAAAATACCAAAACCTATAGGATACATCAAAAGCAGTGCTAAGAGAGAGGTTTTATAGCAGTAAAAGCCTACGTCAAAAAAGTAGAAAGAGGCCAGTCATGGTGGTTCACACCGGTAATCCTAGCACTTTGGAAGGCTGAGGCGGGTGGATCACTTGACATGAGGAGTTGGAGACCAGCCTGGCCAACATAGTGAAGCTCTGTCTCTACCAAAAAATACAAAAAAAAACTAGTCAGGCACAGTGGCATGCACCTGTAATCCCAGCTACTCAGGAAGCTGAGGCTTGAGAATCGCTTGAACCCGGGCAGAGGATGCAGTGAGCCAAGATCGCACCACTGCACTCCAGCCTGGGTGACAGAGTGAGACCTTGTCTCAAAAAAAAAAAAAAAAAAAAGTAGAAAGATTTCAAATCTGCTGCCTCATCATCAAACTCTTGGGCTTCTCTGCAACTACAGGTCGACAATCTACTGGCCACAGCAGCTGCTGTCACATTCTTCTACAGTGTTTGTAACAAGAGGACTGGCCAGTCTCTGACTGTACACTCGCTGGTACAGGGAGCTAACCACATCCTGATACCGATTCCATTGTTGGATGGAACTGTTGGGAATTCTGCTTCACAATATGCTGAGATAACTGTAACCTTTGGACTCACAAAAGTATGAGTTCTTATTTAATTTGAAAATAAGTATCTGAAGAGAGCTATAAACTATATACCACTTTTTCTAAATGCCGAGTTTCTACGGCCTTTTCATTTTCAGAAATTGTTAGAAAAGAAATTTTCCCTAAGTAACATTCAAATGATTTGCAGTGCAAAGAATAATTTAATTTGACCCTTTTCTATTTTCAGAAGGCACATGGTATCTAAAAGGACATCACTGATGTGGGGCCCTCTAACTAGTTTTAACGGCAAAGTAAAAATGTACTGAGCCTTCTAAGGTAATTAAGGATCACTGATCTTCAAGACAGCTTCTAACTTTAGCCTTTAAAAATTTTCTTCCATTTGAGCCAGAAAGAATTTCATATATGTAACAGTATCTTAAAAAATACAGTACAGGGCCAGGCATGGTGGCTCAGGCCTGTGATCCCAGCACTTTGGGAGGCCGAGGCAGGTGGATCACTTGAGGCCAGGAGTTCGAGACCAGCCTGGCCAACATGGTGGAACCATCTCTACTTAAAAAAAAAAAAAAAGTAGCCAGGCATGGTGGCATGCCTGTACTCTCAGCTACTTGGGAGACTGAGGCAGGAGTATCACTTGAAAATGGGAGGTGGAGGTTGCAGTGAGTGGAGATCACGCCACTGCATTCTAACCTGGGCAAGAGTGAGACTGTCTCAAAAAAAAAAAAAAATACAGTACAGGATCAATTTAATCACTGATACCTCTCCAGATTACTCCATTGTTGGGATTCTTTCAGAAAACAAAGTGAACAGTTAAAAGAAGCAAGAATACTGTGAAACTTTTGAAGTAAACAAAAGCTAAGTTATTGAATGCCTACTATGTGCCAAGCACTGTGCACACATTTAAGACTCTAATCTTCACAATTCTGCCAGATTGGTCTCACCTCTATTTTACAGATTAAAAAAAAAATTGCTCAATGTGTTTAAATGACTTGCTTAAAATCGTATGCTAACACAAGACTGGAATTCAATGCAAGATCTGAGAGTTAAATGCCCACATGCCCTTGCCCCTGTTTAAACTAGACCTCTCACTTAGCTAACTGTACACATGTGGAAACATGAATCAGTCAGGATTTTGTTATCTGTGACAGGTCAAAACAGCAGTGGCTTCAGAAACATAGAAATTTTCTTCTCTCCAGTGCAGACGTAGACAATCTGGGGCTCCTAGGGTCCCTCTGAGGTGTCAAGAGTAGAAGCTCCTATGTTTTTTGTTGCTGTGCCCTCTGTGGTTTCATGATCCCAGATAGGGGCCAGAGCTCCAAACATTACCTCTGCATTTTGGCTGGCGAAGGAATAAAGACATGCTCCTATCTTTAAGGACATGTCCCAAACGTTGCTCAGATCACTGGCCAGATCTGACTGAATCCAAGTGAGGCTGGGAAAGTAATCCTTATATTCTGGGTGGCCTTGCACTTATCTGAAAATCAGAGTTCTAAAAGGGAGGATGAATATTGAGAGACCATAGCCTCTGCCAGTGTGCTTAATGAGTATGCCAAGAATAAAAAGTAGAACTTAAATCCCTTCATCTTCCCCTTCATTCAAGTGTATATTCTGCTAGCAAAGTGAGACATTCATCTGTACTTTTCTTGATACTTGAAGTATTTTGTTAGAACCAGAGTAACAAATCCCCATGGACCCATCATCCAGAATTTAACAAATGCTTACATCTTCCTTCAGATCTTTAAAAAAAAAAAAAAAATTGAAACAGAAGAGACCCCTTTTGCAACCACAAGCAGTTCTACTCTCCTCTGAGTTCAAGGCAACTGCTTTCTCATTATCTTTCTATACTTTCTCTCTATAAATAACAATCAACATAGTTTTTTTAAAAAAACTGTATAAATGGCATGCATTTCATCTTCTGCTACAGCTTATTTTCATTCACGATTTTTTCAAGGGCCATCCACATTACAGATCAAGTTCATTCATTTTAATTGCTCGATTGTTTACCATCTATAAATAGGCCACAATTTACTTATCTATTTTCTTGCTCATGAGCATTTAGGTAACTTTTCCTAGAAACAAACAGTTCAGCTGTGAGGCTTCTTGTACATCTCCTTGTACACATGTGCATGGTTTCTCTAGAAGATTGCTTCTCAAGGTTTCATGAGCATGAGTCACCTAAGAAATCTTAACCACAGAGTCTGGTGCAGCAAGTCCAGGTCAGGACCTGAGAGTTGCAAGCTTCCCAGGTGAAGCCCATGCTGCTGCTCTGTGGCCCACACTTTGGGAAGTGAGACTCTTAAGTGTATACCTAGAATTGTTGGGTCACAGAGTATGCAAACCTCACTTTCTCAGACATCATCAAATTGAACCCGTTTTTACTCCAAAAGAAGTGAATGTGTTCCTATTGCTCCATTCTGACCAACGCTAGATCTTGTGACTTTTTACCTTTTGCTAATCTGAAAGCATGAAAAAACTAGGTCACATTTCACTGATTATCAGGACAGTAATAATCTTTCCACATTTTTTTTGACTATTCAGGCTTTTCCTGTTCATATAATTCGTCCATTTTTCTAATGCAGCAATTTTAAGTGTGGTCCAAGGACCCTAGCGGTCCCGAGACCCATTCAGTGGGTCTGCAAGGTCCCTTTTTTTTAACGATTACCTATCCATGTGAGGCTGATTTTCTCCTTCACATACTTCAACCAAAACACACAGCAACAGACTGCAGAAGCAGGTATGAGAGGCCAGCTATCTTTTATTAAGCTAAATGTTAAAGAGATTTGTAAAAATGTAAAACAATACCACTCTTCTCATTTTTTGTTTTGAAAAATAGTCATTCTTCTTATTTTTTTAATACATAATTTTTAAATTCTAACAGAAAATATCAATAGATTTAACCCACATACACGAAAACTCTTTGGGGTTCTCACTTTTGAAGAGTGTAAAGGAATCTTGAGACCAAAAGTTTTGAGAATTGCTGTTCTAATGCATGGCTGTCATTTTCTCAATGACTTTTGTATGAGGTTCTTTTGCTTCTTTAATGTATTCCAGATAGGAATCCTTTGACAGTTACATGCATTGCAAACATTTCCTTGTCTGTAGCTTGTTCTTTTACAGTCTCTATTGTTCTACAGAAGCCATGTTTTTATGCATCATTTTTTCCTGTGTATGCTTTTGTGTCTTGCTTTAAAGAAATCCTTCCCATTTGCAAAATCATGAAAATAACCTTATAGATTCTCATTTAAAAGTTTTGTCTTCATATTTAGGTCTTTAATCCCTTTGTTTTTCGGGAAGGGTATAAGGTAGTACATATTGTTTTCCCCATAGAGCTTGCCGTATCTGTCAAAAATCAAGTTCCCATATAAACATGGACCTGTTTCTGGGCTCTTTATTCTCATCAGGGATCCCTTGACTGACCTCTACTGGCACCAGCCACACACTACTTTAACTGGTATACCTTTAAAATATTCTTTGACATTGTTAGGACAAGTTCATGCCTCTTCCTCTCGTCCTTCTTCAAAATTATCTTGCTTTTTCTTAATCTTTTTCTTCCCATGTAACACATTTTGAGGTGTAACAGAAGGCCTACTGAGTTGGGAGTCCAGGCATCTGCCCTGTTCTACTGGCAGCCGCCCCTAACCAGCTGTGGCTGTGGAGCTCATATCTCCCTGAGCTCAGCTTCCTCTTCCATAGAACAAGAAATCTGAAAATCACCTCTAATTTTTCCTCTCCAATCCCAAGAGCCTATATTTTTAGTATAAAGACATTAAATTTAACAGATAAGGAAGGGAATTGAATAGAGATACTTCAGCATTGCAGATTATAGGGAACAGAACTTCTGCCACATAAATGGTAATGTTTAGGAATTCATAAAAAAGTTTAAAAGTTCTCTTCATTATTTTATGTTGAAGGTTAGGCTAGAATCATCACCAGAGAATTCACGGGATTTTGGGGGTCCTCTAAAATGAAACTATGTCTTGCTATAAGAATTTTACTTCCTGCGTGAGTTAAACCACAATTTTAGAGACAATCTTCTACAAATACAAGAGTAATTTCCAATCTGAAAATTTTGTAGGGGAGGATTTAGAAAAAATGAAAACTTCTGATGAAATCCTTTATAAGTCTTCTCATGGTACCAAAATTCCAATATTACTTCACCAGCAATCACTAGGTCATGAACTCTGATGTGACTGACCTCCACTAATTCATTCACAGCTCTGCTTTTCCTTCTTTGTGACCAAAGGCAGGAATTAGAAAAATGCTTGGCTAGAGCTAAGGATACTGCTCTTATTTTGAAGCAGGGAAAGTCTAAATAGCCATTGTAGGGAACCCCCAGCTTTGGCACCACTGAATGAATTACAGAAAGAAAATGAGATTTCCCCTAACTTTCTTCTCCTGGACCCTCATTCTATGAATCTCCACATCTGAGCTAACTTCAATCAAGATGGGTACTTAGCACTGACCTCTAATGAGATCAGTGTAAGATGCATGCCCATGTAGTTTAGTATATTGTTTTACCTCAGATAAGTGAAATTAAATGTCTGCAATTCACCAAAAATATTTTACCCTTAGCAAAATATATAGTACGTTCCTGTTTTCCTCTTCAAAAGTAGACTTAGGAAGCAAATTCCTATAAAACTTAATTGCCCATTTAATCCAACATGTATAGTCTGCAAATATATAAACTAAAAAAGATTTACCTTATTTAAATTCAACAATATTTTGTATAAAGCTTTTGTGTTTAAAAAGCATTTTCATATATACTACTTCATTTTACTTTCATAATGATCCTGTATGATAAATGGAGACAATATTATTATGGTAATAACCGTGTTAGAGATAAGAAAAAGTTCTGAGAAATTAGATGATTTCTCAACATCACAAAGGATGAGACGCAAGACTAAGGTCAGCTTCCAGTCACAACCCATGAAGATCCCTTGAAAATTATGGTTGATTTTCGTCAATCCGAATAAAAGCGACACGTAACTCCACTCAACCCTCATTAAACAAATTAAATACCTGCATGTTTGGTATAAGAGAAAGCAAAGAAGTCATAAGGGACATTTGCAGTACATTAACTGCCTTTCAAGATGACTTCCTATTTTTTAGTGTATAATAACATGTGACTAGTATGTCCTCTGGTTCATTAATATTCCTATTCATAATTATGGCCAATTCATCTAGTTCAGATAAGAAGGCGGCAGAGCACATTCAGATGAAGTCTCAGGGTACGAGATCAGAAGATACAAAACTGGCTAGTATTCCCCCTGAAGAGATCAAGAAGGGGAGCAGGGACAATTATAAGGAATTAGTGATAGAAATTAGCAAGAAATAGAAAGGTATGAAGGTAAAGAAAAAAACATATCTCTAAATGGAAAAGAAAAGAATTTAAATTAAGGTTCAAATGCTTATTTTTAAGACAATAACACAGAAGAAATCTGATCATCAATACTATCCATGAAGCTATCAGAAAAGACCTTGCCATTAAGGACTTTAGTGTTTGAGAGCTGATCTATAACCGAAAATTTGTTCATTTCGTTAATCTGAAGATTCAAGGATATATGGAAAGCAATAACTTCATTGTACAGAAAGCATACATTTCAAGCCAGTGAGTTTAAAATTACTTTCAAGACCAATGAAAAGAACTGACTAATCCATCCTAAAAATGGACTCAATACTGATCAATGTACACGACTGTTCTAACACTCAGTTATAACAGTTCTCCATATTTCCTTTGTGTTAATATTCATCACTGCTATAGAATAGATGGTATAAGCATCAGCTCTATCACAAAATCTTTCATTAACAAAGCTTTTCTCCACTGAGTGATGGAAAAAAAAAAAGAACAAAAACTTCTGAAAATAGTGAAGAAAAAAACTCAATGAAGAACACCACATCTCTTCTTAAATAGTATAAATTCTGTACCATCTGCTACCTTGTTCCGTCATACTTTACAGCTGTCACTGTGCCTAGGGAGGACATGCCATGTAAACTAATTTGCTTCCACCTCCACAATTCAAATCGGAGCAAAAAACTGAACAATACACCTTACTGGTAAACCAGTAAAATATCAAATTAAATCAAGTAAAACCTTGAAGAGACACTATTCTTGAAAGACTACCAAATGTTCAATTAGTTTCTACCTATCACTGTTCTTGAGAAAAAAAATACAGTAATCAATAATCGGTTATTTAAAAATAATTTTTAAAATCGGAACCAGTGTCATATGGAAAAACGATCTATGATGCTTTTTAAAAGATCCGAGTTTTTCACATATTATGAAGTATTAACAAAATACAAAAGCATTAAGTAAAAGTAATGTGAAATTCAGAAAATAAAGCAGAAAGGAGCACTTCTATGTGTTAAAATAATGTAATTCTCCCTGTACATTTCTGTCCACATGAGCCAATAAACATCAAGAATACACACTTTACAGTATTTACCTGTTTTAAGACATTCAAGTCAATTCAGATGGCAAAAGTAGAATTCAATCACTAGTGAAATGTTTTAAAAATATATATTAAACCAAAAAAATGTTTTTACAAGATAAAAAATAATCTTCCACAATGTAATTAATTGCAGATCACTGAAATTTTAACTCTTTAGATGATTTCAGTTCAGTTTTTTGGTTTCAAAATCTAGAGACAGTCAAACAAAAGCACAGGCAGAATCTCTATCTGTTTTTACGTTTCTCTTTCTTGCTTTGACTACTTGTTGCGCTGTTTAAAGACGATGATGAAGGTGCTCTTGCATGACCTGTGGCCTTTAGATGGTCAAAAAGTTTATTCCGAGATGGAAATTCACTATGGCAGGTTGTACAGCTGATAAGAACACTCTGAGAAGGGCAAAAAATCATAAATAAAAGTAAGCGTTATCACTTGAAAGTAGTGTTTTAGGTTTTAATGTCAAGATTAAGCATCAAACAATTGTAAAATAAAGATGTTTTAACAGAGTGGACAGGTAATAAACACGTTCAACAAACGCAGATGTTCTTGGAGGTTAAATCCCACTAATCAACACGATTAACTTTAAGGGTCCTGAGACTTTCAATAGCATGTACCTCATGGACTAAAAAAGAGGAAGAGTTTATGCTTCACAATTAATCTCCAGAACTTGACACATGTAATTCTTATCACCAAGGCTTTAGATTGAAAAGTAATAGAAAACAACAGTAACTGTTCTGGTACAGTCTAGCATTTCCAATGTGCTTCTTTTTATTTTAATGAAAAAAAAAGATACATTATATCAAACAAAACTGTTGATGGATCCACATCTTTGCAGGCTCTTTGCGGAATGGCTCACCAAATACACATTTCCATCTTTAGATCATTATACTGCTTAAACAGCAAGATATGCTAAAGAGATATGAATATGATTTTGACCTACCATTGTTTGTGGTTCAGCAGGTACTCTGACAGGTTTTTTCGTATCTTTGGTTTTCTTTCCTTTGGGTTTAGGAACACTGGAAAATAAACAATTCAGCATAATCCAAAAATAACATACTCCTTTTAACCATCATTATTTGAGTGCTCTCTAGAACACTCAAAAAAGTGAACTGCACTTTAAAAGTTAATTCATTAATTTTAAAGGCAATTTAAATAATCTTTACATCTTAAATGAACATCTTTAAAAAGCAACTTCAGAAATCAAATTGAATATCAAATTTGGCACAAAAATTAAGGAATTTCCTTAAAACAGTTGAAACAAAGTTAAAACAAGGTCCTTAAAATATCTCTGAATGTTTTATACAGAGATAAATGTTTTATACAGTGTTTAATACAGTGTTTTATACAGAATGTTTTATACAGTGTTTTCATAAAAACACTGCCAGGCACGGTGGCTCACACCTGTAATCCCAGCACTTTGGGAGGCCAAGGCAGGGAGATCACTTGAGGTCAGGAGCTCGAGACCAGCTTGGCCAACGTGGTGAAACCTCCGCCTCTATTAAAAATATAAAAAATTAGCTGAGCGTGGTGGCAGGCACCTGTAATCCCAGTTACTTAGGAGGAGGAGCAGGGGAATCACTTGAACCCAGGAGGTGGAGACTGCAGTGAGCCAAGATTGCACCACTGCATTCTAGCTGGGGTGACAGAGTAAGACTGTTTCAGGGGAAAAAAAAAAAGCACAAAGCACTTAATACTCCATTTAAAGGAGCAAACCATCTTCAAAACTAACCAACAGTAATCATAAATGATCTGACATGAAGTGTGGTTCCCCAAAAACATTAAGTTTTTTTTTGAGATGGAGTCTCACTCTGTCACCCAGGCTCAAGTGCAGTGGCGCGATCTTGGCTCACTGCGACCTCTGCCTCCCGGGTTCAAGCGATTTTCCTACTTCAGCCTCCTGAATAGCTGGGATTACAGGCACGTGCCACCATACTCAGCTAATTTTTGTATTTTTTAGTAGAGACAGGGTTTTACCATATTGGCCAGGATGGTCTCGAACTCCTGACCTCGTGATCCACCCGCCTTGGCTTTCCAAAGTGCTGGGAATATAAGCGTGAGCCACCCTGCCTGGCCTAACATTAACTTCTTGGACGTGATCCAGTTTAACAAACACTTCAATAGTCGCACAGAGAAATGAGTGAAACAAAGACTTTGTAATGCATTTTTCATAAAATTAAATTTGCTCAATATAAGGAAGTTACTTTTATTTAAAAATTATGTCCTTTCTGTTGATCTGATGGTTTTTCCCCACCACATCATTTAGATCAGAAATGGTATAGTTGGGTTCCTCTTGTTCTGCTTGAACTCCTGAACATTCCTCTACTCATCTCCTACATGAATTTCAATTTTCCTTGGCATTTCATACTTTCCCTCATTTGTGCTAACCAAATTCATAGGGTAAAAATCTGGGTCCAACTATACTGTACAGAACAGACAGGATGGGTTATAATGAGTAAGTGATGATAATGCTTCCGGTTTATAGGTATACTATTCTTCAAGCAGAGGCCAATAGTCTGTGCTAAGTTAAACGGCCTATGCATTTAAAAAACGCAGATTAGGAGTGTAACATATTGTGTAGGATTCAGCCAGCTTTGAAAACATCAAGAAAAGGACACAATGGCATAAAAGGCAACAAATAATACATACTAATTTTCAAACTATCATCACAGATATGTCAGAAATATGTCTAACAAATTTAGGATAATATTCCTGGCAAACATCACTTATATTATGAAAGACAGTTACATCTCTGAAGCTGATATCTAAGACCTTTATTTTTTAAAAATACTATACACACACACACACACACACACACACACACATTTTTTAAAAAAACACTTCTCAGTAGGTGCCCAGTGTCCACACCACTCCAGAGAAGCAACAGAGGAGCTGCCAGCATAAAGGCCCTGGATCCAGGGGACAGCAGAGTGGTGTGGGGAGGGTGCTGGGTATAATGTATCTATCTTAGCCCTGCCATTCTGCAGCTGTGAAGAAGTCACTTGAATTCTCTGAATCCTTTCCTCACATCAGTGAAATTAGAAAGCTGAACTATATCAGTGGTTGCCCAAGCCTGAGAACCCTTCTTCCTCCCCAGATCAATTCTCATGTAGAAGTAACATGGAGGCCAGACACGGTAGCTCACACCTGTAATCCCAGCACTTTGGTAGGCCAAGGCGGGCAGATCATGAGGTCAGGAGTTCAAGACCACCCTGTGCAACATGGTGAAACCATCTCTACTAAAATACAAAAAAATAGCCAGGCGTGGCAGTGCATGCCTGCAGTCCCAGCAACTCGAGAGGCTGAGGCAGGAGAATTGCTTGAACCCGGGAGGCGGAGGTTGCAGTGAGCCGAGGTTGCGCCACTGTACTCCAGCCTGGGCAACAGAGCGAGACTCCATCTCCAAAAAAAAAAAAAAAAAGAAGTAACATGGAAAACATTTTAGTTTTAGATGAAAAAGGGGTTCAGGGGCCCGGAGCCCCACCTCCTGGCCCACTCTTTGTGCCCATCCCACAGGACACACAGGCTCCATGGAGTCAGATGATCTGGGTGCCTTCAAGCTGTCAGGCAGATGGAATGAAGTGTCAGCCTCTCTACTCAATAGCGTTTGTCCTTGGACAATTAACCTGAAATTCAGTTTCCCCATTTGTAGAAAGGGAACAAACACCTGGTGTCAGAGTGAAATACATGTGAATTTCCCCTTCTAGGCTTCAACTCTCCAAAGTTCTTCAAAGCTTCAACATTACCAGTTTGTGTAGTTCTTTATATACCTTTTTCTATAGCCAGAGTCATACTGTAGGTCTCAGCCACATCTGTTTCCTCCTTCCTACTACTAAGTGCCTTAAACTCCTAAGTACACACACTCCCCTCCCCATCACTGTTGCTCCAGTGTTAGCATTTTCACGTCATGCTCCCACTTTGCTCTGTCACTTTAATTCTTTTCAGGGTTCTGTAATGACAGAAACTTGAAGCTCCTCACTATCAGATCTTTCCTCAAGAAACAAGAAATGATTCTCTGTTCTAGAGGAACCGAGGAGGATGGGGAAAAGAAAGTCAGACAAGAGGAGGAAGGAGAGAACAGGACTGGCTACCTCCCTTGGGTGAGACCTCCTCCTAGTCCACACCATGGCCTTGTGCAGCACCAAGAGTCCAGGGCTCCTCTGAGCAGGAAGGGCCCCAGCTGCTGCCATGTGTCCTCACAACATGGTGGGGCCCAACACAGGCTGCTGTCGTGAGCATGGAGATTTGCTTAGTGACACTCCAGGGACGCAGCAGGAGTCTTGTCTCATGTGAGTGTCAAGTGTTAATGATCCACGACAAAATCAGCGCCACAGCAGGATAAGGTAAACAAGAACTGGATCAAAGTGACATCTTTCTGATTTTGGCCATGCTACTGAGATGTGTGTGGGCACATTCCTCTAGCATCCTCTTCTCAACGCTCTTCATCTGTATACATATGTGTGTGTGTATCTATACATAAATATGTACAGATACATCTAAATTACCTGGTCAGTCATGGGAAAGAAGATTTTATTTGATATATGAAAAGCTACATCCTTACTATCAATATTCAGTAATTTACAAATAATATGCAACTTTGACTTACCTTTTAGCTTCACTTTTTGGATCATCACATGGTTTAATGATCTCTGTGACACTGACATTTTCCTGGGGACTATCTTCCAATTCTTTGGCACTGTCTTGATTTAAGTTAGTATCTTCTGGATCAACCTTTACTCCTTCTCCAGTTCCATTTACATTGAAATTGTCATCATAATTCTAGGTAATAAAACATATGTGCCGTTACAAAATAAATATAATACTACTACTAGCTTTTTATGTTATGTTGCCAAATAGTTATATACCTTCGGGAAATAAAAAGGAGAAGCAGGTAAGTTAAGAACATGGATGCTCATTACAGTGATAGTAAATTAAGGGAAATCTGAAAAGAATCCAAATGTTCAAAAAGTGAATGGCTGAATATATGAAGAAAAATTCTGAAGTGCTTAAGTATCATGTTTCCAAAGATACTCAATTATGTGAAAAAATACTTACAACATATTAGCAAAAGTAGAAGAAAGAAAATTATACATAGTGTAATCACAATTTAATTCTTTATTAAGTAATCTCTACAGGTAAAATTAAGGATGATACTTTTCCATATTCCAAATGATAAGCAATGAGCAACTATTCTTCTACAGTCACAAACAATGGCAACAACAAACAGGCATTATAAAAGAAAGACGCCTGGCAAACATATCCTAAGTGTACCTGTCTGTTTTCAAGCAACATTTTGGCACATTTGTGCTCGCTCTCTCCATCTCTTCTCTCTCCCAACACACACTTTTTTCCCCAAGCCATCTGAAAGTGAGCTGCAGGCAGATATGAATCTTTGCCAGGTACATCCTAAGAATCAAAACATTCTCTGGCACAATACTCACACTCAAGAATCTAATGCTGATATTATCTGTTACACAACCCACATTCAAATTTACCAATTACTCCTTTTCCTGTATAGGGATATACAGGATAGGGGGTGTAATCAAGGATCACATGTTGCATTTAGTTGTCAGGTACCTTTAATCTCCTTTATTCTAGAGCAGCTCCCCCACTTTTTTTTTTGTCTTTCATGAGGTTGACAATTTGATGTTTTGTAGAGTGTCCCATAATCTGGCTTTGTTTCATTGTTTCCAAACGATCAGATTCAGGTTAAACATTTCTAGCATAATACTATAATCCCGGGAAGCAAAATGAGTTTGTCATTTTTCAGTGATATTATTAAGTTTGATCATTTGGTTAGGGTGGTATTGCCAGATTTTTCAACTGTAAAGTATGTTTTCCCTTTTTAAATTAATAAGTAATCTGCAGAGTGTGACTCAGACTGTGTGAATATCCTGTCCCCATGACCATTTACCGAATATACTTGGCATCTATTAATGATTCTTGCCTGAAACATTTATATACTGGTGGATGTAGAAGAGTGATTTTCTCCCTCTATTACTTGTGTCATTTGCACTTGTACTAATTAATATTTTTCTGTAATAATAAAGCTTTCCCATCTCCTTTCTCCAACTTTTTTTTTTTTTTTGAGACAGTCTTGCTCTGTTGCCTAGGCTGGAGTGCAGTGGCGTGATCTCAGCTCACTGCAACCTCAGCCTCCCAGGTTCCAACGATTCTCCTGCCTCAGGCTCCTGAGTAGCTGGGATTACAGGCGCGTGGCACCACGCCCGGCTAATTTTTGTATTTTTAGTAGAGACGGGGTTTCACTATGTTGGCCAAGCTGATCTTGAATTCCTGACTTTGTGATCCACCCGCCTTGGCCTCCCAAAGTTCTGGGATTACAGGCGTGAGCCACCGCACCTGGCCAACTCTCACTATTTTAAAAGTCAATATAGATACATAAATTTCTTTTTAACAAATGCAATGTATGAAGATCTATTACCCTTATTCCTTTTGATGACTCAAGTTTTCCCTAATTGGCAGGCCCCGCAAGCTGGATCTTGAGTACTTCTAACGTATCCCCGTCAGTTTTTGAGCACTTCCTTAGTTTCTAGTATAAGATGCTCTAGGCTCACGTTCCACTTTCCTAGTCTCAGCCCTGAAATCAGGTATTTCTCCAAAGAGCAAGCCTGTTTCCTTTTCATAGAAAAGTGAACTTAAAAACCAATACATGTGCATTAGGTGTACTCACTGCTAGGGGTGTCACTGCTTCTAGGTCCTCACAATGCACACTGCTCACACACTTACTTTCTTTAAATCATGGGCTCATACCAACATCTCCACTTCAATGCAACTCCACAGTATTCTTCTTCTCTTTTCCTCAATTTATATTTGTATTTCCCTCTTCCCACAAAAAGAATATGGTTCCCAGCTACAATTTATTCATTTAATTCCTTTTTTTTGGGGAGGGGTCAAGGATCAAATAATTTAATTTTCTTAAGATGTCAATACAACCTACACTGTGAACAAATTCAATATAATTTCTATAAAAATCCCAATAGCACAGGATTTTTTTTTACAGAACTATTGCTTAAAATTTTTAAATTTGATTATGAACTATAACTAGCCAAGCACTCACGAAAAAGAGGAGGCATTATACTTCCTGATTTCAAAACATATTAAAAGCTACAATAACAAAAACAATGTGGTACTGACACAAAGACAGGTAAACAGATAACAGAACAGAATACAGCACAGAAATGAACTCTTCTATATATGATTAAATGATCTTCCACAAAGTTGCCATGAGCATATGATAGAGAAAAGATAATCTCTTCAAAAAAAAAAAAAAACATAGTGAAAACTGCATGTCTACACTGATAAAGCTGGATCCTCTCCTTGAATCATATACAAAAAATATTTTAAATAAAATACACATAAAAATCACTAACAAACCTCTTAGAAAAAATATAGGGGAAAGAAATGACATGGGTCTTGGCACCATTTTCTTAGACACAACATTAAATACGTGATTAACAAAGAACAGAAAAATTTAACTACGTGATACTTCAACATTTCTGCACATCAATGCCTCCTATGAAATTGGTGAAAATATTACTCATTTACTTTCAAAAATACCACACCAATACCACCAAAAAACATACTAAATTCAGGACTTACTTTTTTGGCAGTTAAATTTTATCTTTCAACTATATCCCTTGGAAGGTATTCAGTCAGAGTACTATGTTTGAGTTACTTGAATTAAATTTTCTTTCCTGTCAGTCAGGGTCATTTGTTTCTATTTACATTCAGTTTTAATCTGGGAGGGTTTTCTTGTACAATCCTTGTTGGTTATGGAATTTTTCTGGCCATACAGAAAACTTCCCCAATCTCAAGTTTCAAGATACTCATTATTTGCTGCCGTCTGCTCTTAAATCTATCAGTACATGTCTCCACACTGCCCTTCCCTTCAAAAAGAGCTTAGAAAATATCAGGAAAAGTGTTACATCAAGCTAGGTCTGAACTTGCTACAATCAGGAATCATAAACGAGAGATGCTATAAAGGAATATAGCTTTTGAGAGAAACAATGGGGTGTTCATTTGAAGCATTTTCATCAGTAAGAAAATACTAACGTATGTGTTTATGGTTGCAATCAATAGAATCTATGCTCCATTAATCAAGGTAATACAGGCTCAGGTTAAACATAAATCTCTCTCCATTTATTTTGTCCTTACTGTAATGGTACTGACATACACAAAGGAAAGAGAAAGTGTTCCAAACTAATAATTATAAGGTGTTTGGATGGATGATGGTAGGCGTCAATTTATAAAAAGAACACATATTTGCTATGCGGTTTTATAACTGAAGCAAAAAGTTCCAAATTACAATTTTAAGTGATTAACTCATGTGTCATGTATCATTTTTTGAATAGGAAACTGATTTTAAAAAAGACTATTAAATATATTATTATAACCATTTGGATAAATAAACCAAATCTAAAGTTTTATTAAAAAGCATTAATGTGTTTTCTTAAAAATATTTAATACTTAATGTAAGTTAATATAACTAGATTATACTAAAATGCCATAAAACCAAATATCCTTGGTAAAATGGACAAATTCACTTTATTTTTATAGGTATAACAACATAATACCATTTTATTTAAAAATAGTCCTTAAGACAGAGAATGAATTTGGACTTCAGCTGTGAAATATTTAAATTACTTAAACTTCAGAAAAATAGAAACATTTTTTCAAGACTCACAATCATTACAAGTTTCTAACCAAATGTTCCTTTTGCGATGTTTATGTTGTTGGCAGAATAAACTGAGATAAAAAAATGACCAATCCCAGATTTTCCTATTTCAAGATTTTAATTGTTGTCTTGACTTAAAAGCCTTTTGTGAGATGTATTCAGATTTTTAAAATACTGAAAATTCAGCTAATTCATACCAGGGGAATTCTACATGCATACTTGTTAAACACACTGGCAGTCATAATTAAGTTTGTTATTACATACATACAAGGGGGGGAAGCACTAAAAAAGGAAAATATTTCTAATTCCTTTTTAATCAATCTTACAATCAACATAAAATTATGGAGTATAAGTTTCTCTCCTTAACACAGACTACACTGAATAAATAAGAGCACTGCAACTTTATTGTTGGCATTTAATGTTAACAAAACCTTTCTAACATACCTGTGCTGGTTTCTGTTTCTTTTTCTTCTGTTTTTTAGAAAGCCTAAGAGCAAATATAAATCGAAATGTCAAATACTTGACTCTGTGAAGAGTAAGTGGAAAAAAAGAAAAGTTGAAACACTAGTGATAAAGTAGTAAAACAGAAGTAAAAGATTAAAAATATTTAATATCTTAAAGCATTAAAAGGAAAATAAAGTATTCACATTGTCATTTTAGAGAATAACACAAGGCTGTAGTTCAATGGATAGTAATTAGCTTATCAACTGCCAGGTATAAAAACTGCTTTTAATATAGTGATAATATGTTCTATAAATACTATAGTTGACGTCTGTATCCACTTCAACACTATAAAGTTCCATTAACTAGAAAATATGGAGACAATATTTTCTAGTTAGAATAACTTCCTTGGGATAAAACAGCCTTTAAGGCCGGGCGCAGTGGCTCACGCCTGTAACCCCAGCACTCTGGGAGGCTGAGGCAGGTGAATTACCTGAGATCAGGAATTCAAGACCAGCCTAGCCAACATGGTGAAACTCTGTCTCAACTAAAAACACAAAAATTAGCTGGGCGTGGTGGTGTGTGCCTGTAGTCCCAGCTACTTGGGAGGCTGAGGGAGGAGAATCACTTGAACCCACAAGTTGGAGGTTGCAGTGAGCTGAGACTGCGCCACTGCACCCCAGCCTGGGCAACAGAGTGATTCTCCATCTCAAAAAAAACCTTTTAATGCAATCTCTGAATGTGATAAGTATTTCTAGTGACATTTAATATTTAGAAGTACTTTTGTTTTGGTGCATCTTCCATTTCTTCCTCAGAATTGTCATCTAATGGATTTTCATCAATTTGAGGTCTTGAAAAATTTTCTTCTTCCTCCTCCAGCTGTTGTTTTAGCAAGGCCACCATTTCCCGATGCTTCTTTGACTTCTCATGATTCTTCATGCTGAAAGAGCAATCTGACGTGAGCAGCTGCGCTAAAATTAGTTCACGTGTCCAGATAATGTTGCTGGATAACTGCAACCAAGATAAAATTTGCTTTTTTCCCACTAAGCAAAACGTTTATGATTCTATTTATTTACTTTTTTCTTTTTTTTTATTTGTTCATGATTTTATACAGAGAAACAGAACGTGTCAGGATTCCTTGGCAGTGAGCATACTGGAAACTCGTGGCCACACTCTTTCTTTCCGTACCACAGCTTTCCCTGTCTTTCTCTGTCCTTTTATCTACATACATTTTCTTCCTTTCTGGGGATGGGGGAATGTCGGCAGGGGGAGGTTTGGACAAATTCTCTACTTATTATTTTGATTTTTCAATTCTTAAAGCTTCCGCCATTGTTTTCTTTTAATCACTAAGTATTTGCTAAGTGTTTTTACATTCCAGGCCATCCCACAGACTTGGAGGGATCACTGGGAAATTAGAAGACACACATTTTAATGTTAAAAGGAAGAGCCCCCTGGACTAGAAAAATGGTGGTGGGAAGGCTTGAAATACAAGAGCAGTTTACTGCCTCTTGCTTTTTCAACAGCTGCTTTTCACCTTCTCAGGAGAGGTCTCCTTTCTCACTCTCACCACCGTAATGTACATTCAGACACATCTCTATCCCTGTGTTCAAAACCCTGCTGGCAATGTCTGTCTCAGCACACCTACAGGCAACTAAAAAGCATTCAACAAAACAGGGTTGACAACATAAGCTACAAGAATTATATCAACTAAAAAGCAGGAAACTTTGTCAACTATCTACTTCATCTCATCTGTTCAGGCTTTTGGTATTATAGTTTTAGTTGCTGTTTTTCTTTCCTACTAAAATTCTCCTTGAGACCAAGCTGCCCTGGAGATAATGGAAGATCCTGTGTCTGAAAGTAAGTCCTCCAAAAAAGTTATAAGCACATGTCAAAAGGACACAAGGGTGGTTTGAAGGAATGCTCACTAACCAATTCTGGAAAAATTTGAGCATGAAAAGGTCAGTAATGAATTATAAAACACTCAAAAAAAGAAATAAATTCAAACTGATAATAGATAAATGGATAAAACGGAAGGCTCCTGTTTACAGCAGAAGGCCAAGTGCTAACTGATAAAAATTGGAGGGGGTACTGGCACTGGAAAAGCATCATTCTGCAACCATCATAAAAAAGACTGACGCAAGCTAAAACCATCAACAGATGCTAAAGCTATGAGGAAAACTTTTATGAGAAGCAAGATATCTGCATAGTTTTAAAGTGTCTCCTCACAGATTAAACATGTTACAAGGGAAAACCTGTTGCAAGGGAAAAAATACTAACTCTATAGTAAAATTAGTAGTATAGTAGTAAAATTAGATGACACCTTGATTGGGTGATGAAAATTATCACGACAAATGAGGGGTAGAAGGACTTTACGTGTCTCCAGCTATGAATCCCTGAGAGCACAACACGCTTGTGCGGCGTCCCACCTGGGGCTGCATGACCTGAATCTAATCATGAGGAAATGCACAAAGACAAAATGAGAAGAATTCTATGAAAAAAGTGAAAACAGTGTACTTCTAAAATGTAAACAGCATAAAAGACAACACAAGCTGTTCCAGATTATGATCTTAGACTGCATTCTGTATTGGAGAAAAATTCTATATTAATAAACAATTGATTGGCAAAATTGGAATGCAGGTAGTAAATTAGATAAAAATACCATATCAATGTTAATAATTTCTTTTATTTGGTCACTGTAGCATGGTTACATAAGAGAATAACCTTACTCTTTTTTTTTATTTTGAGACGGAGTTTTGCTCTTATTGCCCAGGCTGGAGTGCAATGGCACGATATTGGCTCACCACAACCTCCGCCTCCTGGGTTCAAGCGATTCTCCTGCCTCAGCCTCCTGAGTAGCTGGGATTACAGGCATGCGTCACCACGCCCAGCTAATTTTGTAGTTTTAGTAGAGACGGGGTTTCTCCATGTTGGTCAGGCTGGTCTCAAACTCCCAACCTCAGGTGATCTGTCCACCTCGACCTCCCAAAGTGCTGGGATTACAGGCGTGAGCCACTGCGCCCAGCGAGAATAACCTTATTCTTAAGATATAGTGAAGTATTTAGAGGTAAAGGAACACTATATATGTAAGTTACTTTCAAATTATTCAGAAAAATACTGTGTGTGTTGAGCGTGTAGAAAGAGGACATGCAAATTGTGCAAAACGTTAGTAACAGGTCAATCAGACACACTATATTCTCTTCTTGCAATTTACCTTTAAGTATGTCATTTCCAAATAAAAAAAAATTTTTAATCTCCTTCATTGTTGACCTTTTTCTTGCTTGTTTCTAATTTTTCTGCCTCTTTCCACTTCCCCTAGTACTCTGTCATTTCTCCCTGAGGTCATATGGTAATACCATTTATGACTCTCACAGCGCCATTCTCATCCTTTGGCCTCCTTTCTCTCTGATTGCCCATTTTGCTTTTTTTCCCTTGCTGATTCTACTCTCATTTTCTCCCGTGTTGTTTCCTCCCTCCTTTATAATAATGGTATCCGTTTTAATACTTCTTTCTTCATCATTGTTCCCCTAAGATAAAGTTCTTCCACTTCAGCAAAGATACTCTGGGCCAGACAAGTTTAAAGCCCCTATATTGGCAGCATCAGCCTGCATGGGACAATGATGGTGGGAAGTGAGTCTGACACCAATGATGGAGGGAGATGATTAGACACGGTCTAGACTTTTTGCCCATGTGACTATGTCTTCTTTGCCAAAACAAGCAATGTTTCTGGAGACAGTGCATGTGTTTTAAAAGCAGCTCTTATATAGGAATACTGGGATGAGTGACAATCAATACAACAGGTTTAATGGCAGGTACAAATACCTCTTTCTACCCTGCTGGAAAGGAATCCCCCGAGACAGTATGTGGGGCTAGTTATCAACTGCTACAAGCACATTGTTTTTAGAACTTTAAAAGTGTTACACTTCACCTCAAAAAAAAAACACAAGGGCCAGGCGCTGTGGCTCACGCCTGTTATCCCAACACTCTGGGAGGCCGAGGTGGGTGGATCGCCTGAGGCCAGGAGTTTGAGACCAGCCTGACCAACATGGTGAGACCCTGTCTCTACTAAAAATACAAAAATCAGCCGGGCGTGGTGACCTGCATCTGTAGTCCCAGCTACTTGGGAGCTTGAGGCAGGAGAATCGCTTGAATCCAGGAGGTGGAGGTTGCAGTGAGCTGAGATCGTGCCATTGCACTCCAGCCGGGGCAACAGAGTGAGACTCTGTCTCAAAAAAAAAAAAAGAAAAAAGAAAACACAAGTTCAAAGATACTAAACTTACTCCTTTTAACTGGATGCAGTGGCTCACGCTTGCAATCCTAGCACTTTGAAAGGCTGAGGCAGGTGGAACACTTGAATCCAGGAGTTCAAGACCAACCTGGACAACATGGCAAAACCCCATCTCCAAAGAAAATATTTAGGTTGGTGCAAAAGTAACTGCAGTTTTTTAGCTGGCCATGATGGCAGGTTCCTGTAGCCCTAGCCACTCGGGAGGCTGACATGGGAGGATCATCTGAGTTCAACAGGTCGAGGCTGTGGTGAGTCATGACTGTGCCACTGCACTCCTGCCTTGGTGACAGAGTGAGACCCTGTCTCAAAATTAAATTAAATTAAATAAATAAACTTACGCCTTTTCTGTCTTGAACGATTTGTCACATGCTGGGCAGTAAAGGTCATCATAGAGCTCAGCGTCCTCGGCCTCATCACTGTCTTTACCTATGACAGGGAAGCCTACAGTAAGAACCCTCTTTGATCAGAGCACAAATCTAAAATATGCTAACAAATTAGAAATTAAATTTTTTTATTTCTTTACCTAAAAAAAAAATAATCCTAAGGATTTGAGTTGGCTTTTTAAAAGCAGCACTGTACTATAAGGAAAGGCTCCAAATAAAGCACCTTAACTTTCAAGTTCTTTTCCTAAGTCTACTTAGAAGAAGATATAAAACATCTTTAAAGTCTTGGATGTCAGCTAAGTTTAAAAAATTAAATCCCACTTTCATAGTTCTACCACGAAGCAGTTTTTCAACAAAGGTCTTTTCTTAGTTTACCTCTTGAGCAAGATTTGGTCGAAACACATTTACAACTGTGACTTACTCTTAAATACTTAATAAACTTAGTTTATAATATTCCATCACTGTAAGACGGATAGGCCATAAGTTAACATATGACATGTAAAGTTTAACATTATAAACTTTTTTTTAATAAGCTTTTGGCTTTATTACAACTGAATAATTACTATCAGTATAGTCCACAAAAACCAACTGACTAAAAAGCTCAATTGAAATTATTTTCACAAATCCGTATTCTATTTTTGAAGAAACAAACATGTAAACTGTCATTTGGGATTTATTATAGGACCAATAAATATCTCAAGGTATCTTCCATATTCTACATGTTGGTTATTTATAAATGATGTCAGTATGATTTTGAAGGACTGTCTCATTGAAATCATAAATGATCAAAATATACCCTATCTAGTGTTAATGTTTAATATATGGTGTTAATTTTCCATTATGGTATTGTAGACTTTCAATATATCATGTATGTGAAATTTTAATTAATCGAATAGTTAACAATACTGGATTTGAAGCAAAAACTCTGGATCTAAAAATGGTCATACATTCTCAGGCACATCTCATAGCTTCTCAGAGTCCTAGTTTCCACAACGGCAAAACAGAGACAATTCCATGAGCAAAACCTCCATGTAAGGGGGATTGTGTGACGATCCAGTGAGAGCTTGTACGTGAAAGGACTTTATAAATTGTAAAACTCGATGGAAATTAGGCCACCTCACATTTATAGAGTGCTTTATAATTTTCAAAGTACTTTCAAAAGTATTACTTCTGATTCATTAATAAAACGCTTCACTTCCTAGTCATTTTGAATAAATAAAAGTTTATCATTTTATTATTTGGGCTACGAATCTGAAAAATCACATTTGTAGATAAGGTAAAACTGGGTCAATTTTATAGAGACAGTGGGGAAAATCAGATATACAGCTATTCTCAAAAATGCCTAATCCTTGCCTTTTAAGGTAGTCAAATACCTGTGCTCTAATGATAGCAGCAAAAAAACACAACATTTTGGCACACCAAGAGGAGCCCTTCTATAAAGTCACAAGGGAGAGGAAGAATTTATACACAACACATAGATTCTCATGCAATATCAGCTTTTCTAGAAATAGTTAATATTAAAACTTGACCTATCACTTAATTGAATTTTCTTTAATAGTCACACTTGTAAACATGTCCATTTGTCATATTACGCAGCTAGAAGTACACACTGTTTAGGACATGGTCAGAAAAGAATTTGTTAATCAAATTACTTGAATTAGACTAGCTCAGCCGACTACCTTTGGCCCATACAACATTATTTTTAATTATTTGCCACATTTAAAAATTGGGAGATGTCAAATAAGCAAGGAGATTTCCAGCTTCACTTAAAAAACAAAAAAGATAAATAAAATAAAAATAATATTACCATCCTCCTCATCTTTGAGTTCATGTTCTTCCATTTCATTTTCATCCGATCCATCTCCAAACTCCTTCTCATACCGTGCCTCCATCTCCTGGAGCTCTTTCTCCAAATTGGCCATAGTCATCCAGCTCTGTTCTCTGTACTGCTCCACCAGTCTAGACACATACAGCACAGTCTCACAGCGACAAGCACGCCTCTGCATGGTTTTCACTTACTACTTAGGTTTAAAATCCATTCCCACTAGAGAGCTTGCTCCCAACCTATCCACGCTTACAAACTTAAAACCTGTGCTTAGTTAAAACCAAGGCAAAGTCACTTAAACCTCTTACCTGTTTATGGTTAATTTTAATTGCTCCAGTAGTAGATAACAGGTTTTGAAACATGAAACTCAGCAACTTATTAAAAGTCTTCAGATGATTTTAAGTCATGTAGGTAAAGTGTTAATTTTCAAAAGATGAGGGTGGGATGAGTAGAATTCTTAAGAAGCGAATAATTTTTAAAAGTATGCTATAATGCTCTGGACACAATGCATTTACAGTAACTTTTTAATAACAAAACTTTAGAGGAACTAAAATGAACTGAGTATCTCAGAGTACACTGACCAAAAGGCAGTACTGCACGGTGGCTAAAGCAGGAAAGTCTGGAGTCAGAATTCTCAGGTTCAATTCCTGACTCTACCATTTACTGGCTCTGTGATCTCAGGCCTGTCAGCCTTGTTTCCTCAGAAGAACAAGGAGGATAAGTACTTCACAGCATTGCTGTGAGGAAGGCACTTAGAACATGGCCTTGCACAGAGGAAGAATTCAATTAACGCTAGTTATTAATTAAAATTATTAAATTTTACAAAATTCTAAAGGATCTCTCAAATGTAAAGGGTCTCTGAAGGAAAATATCCAATTCAAATAAAAATTTTAGGCCAGGCACTGTGGCTCATGCCTGTAATTCCAGCACTTCGGGAGGCTGAGGCGGGCAGATCACTTGAGGCCAGGAGTACGAGACCAGACTGGCCAACAGGGTGAAACCTCGTCACTACTAAAAATACAAAAATTAGCTGGGCATGGTGGCATATTACATCTGCAATCCCAGCTACTTGGGAGGCTGAGACAGGAGAATCACTTGAACCTGGAGGCGGAGGTTGCAGTGAGCCGAGATCGCACCATTGCACTCCAGCCTGGGTGACAGAATGACACTGTCCCAAAAATAATAATAATTTTTACACAGTAGATGAAAAAACACTATCCAATGCCACAATTTAAAAAAGAAGAAAAAGCAGGATAAAGCCAGGCTGATGACTGAACCCAACATGAACATGTAAGGTACCTCTGGTGCTGCCTCTGACCCCCACCGATACTGAGTAGAGGGCCCCACGCACGCTACGCACTTGGCCTGCTTTAGCTTCTGCTGCCGCCTCATCTCTTCGGCTTTCCTCGCCTTCTCTGCATTCTGTTCTTCCACAAGTTTTCGATGCGCCTGCACTCTTTTATCTCTTTTACGAATGAAAGCTACCAGCTGACGGACAAGTTCATTCTTCTCTTTCCTTGCTTTGTCCCGAATCTTTTTGTTTTCTTTTTCCATGGCTCGTTTTTCCCAGCGGTTTGAAGCTTGTCGTGTATCATATTCTTCCTTCCATGCAAAATTCTTTTGAGTGCAGAAACTCTGCCAATAAGCGTAGAAAGGATGGACTACCTAGCGACAAAGAAAACAGATTAACTTCTGCGCTTTAAGATTTTTTTTTTAGAAAAGCAGTAAATATTACTGATGCGAAACATCTTTTACCTTTCTTTTTTCATGTATATAACACTTCTAATAATCTCTGGAGAAGACAGTACTTTTAAGGCTTTCCAGAAAAAATCACTCTTCAAAATAAACTTAATGAGAAAATAAAAATAGCCTTACTAATCACTAGATGGGACCATGGTGATTAGTAAATAATCAGTAAACAATTAGTAAATTAAAAGGGAAAAGTAGGCATGGTGGCTCACGCCTGTAATCCCAGCACTTTGGAAGGCTGAGGTGGGTGGATCACCTGAGGTCAGGAGGCCAACATGACGAAATCCTGTCTCTACTAAAAATACAAAAATTAGCTGAGCATGGTGGTGGGAGCCTGTAATCCCAGCTACCTGGGAGGCTGAGGCAGGAGAATCGCTTGAACCCGGGAGGCTGAGGTTGCAGTGAGCTGAGGTGGTGCCAATGCACTCCAGCCTGAGCAACAGAAGTGAAATGCCATCTCAAAAAAAATAAACAAATAAAATAAAAAATAAAAAGGGAAAAGTAAAGGGGGAAGGTTGCAAGAGATCGAAAAGCTACTTCGGAAAGGAAGAGAGACAAAGAGAGGTCATGGGATAGGTCCGAGAACTAGAACCAATTGTTTTAAAACAAGGAAATGAGAAGCTGGGAGCTGTGGCTCATGCCTGTAATCCCAATCTTTTGGGAGGCCAAGGAGGGAGGCCAGGAGTTCAAGATCAGCCTGGGAAACTTAGCAAGACCCCATCTCTATAAAACAACTGACAAATTAGCTAGATGTCATGGCGCACACTTGTGTTCCCAGCTACTCAGGAGGCTGAGGTAGGAGGATTGCTTAAGCCCAGGAGTTTGAGGCTGCTGTGAGATATGATCATACCACTGCACTGCAGCCTGGGTGACAGAGTGAGACCATCTCAAAAAATAAAATAAAATTTAAAAATGACACAGTGATAAATACTAATTATAGAACAATGCATTTTTATTTTACCGTATCATAGTCACTCTGGGAGTCTCCAAAAGTTGGGAAATCATCAACCTCTTCCTCTAACACAGATTCTAGTTCTTCCTTGGCAATCATTTCAAAAACATTACGATACACCGTGTAAAATCCCTAAAAAACAGTAACAAAAACAAATTCTTAATACTTTTGCAGCCTAATCACAGAAAAAGATTTTAAAATACAAAATGAAAAATTTTAATGTTGAAGAATTTTGGGACAAAGTTCAGTCCCTGCAATACATTTAGATTTCAACTAGAGGTTTTTATACACTGACAGTTTAAACATGAAGGCAATGCATCTTCAGTTTTCAAAATGAACACTGCTTCACTTTCTATTACAGAATAGTTTTAAGAATTCTCTTTGTATGTGAGTCTTAATGAAGTACTTGATGAGAAATTAAGGGTGAGTTCATTTATCTTACCTTTTCATCATCTCCATAACCAGAATAACAGGTAACGGTGAAATAGCGTAGCAAATCTAAGCTGTCATCTTGATATTCGCCATCAAGCCCACCTTTAAGTAGGGCCTCTCTATGATTATCATACCTGAAAAACAAAAATTAGCATCATTGTGAAGGCTGAATAAGTAAGAATTCAAAAGGATTTCTTGCTCCTTTTGAATATTATTATTGTACATTTTTGGTTGTGGATATGTCCAATCCATAACCAAAAATTTTTAATGAAATATTAACATGAAAAGAGTTCATAATCTTTCACAGAACTGTTAATTATAACTAGGCCTGCAACTTCTGATACATTATACAATGCTAGCCCACATGAACAGGGGAATTTAAAAAGCCAAGGAATTTCCATGACTGTCTCTGAGTCCTGTACTTCCACAGGAAAGAAACATAAAACAGGACATAGGAAATCTGGCCCACAGAATCATTACACATCTGTGATTTGGAAATTTACCAAGATGCACTGGAATAAGAATCTTCCTAAATTTATGTCAACTTAATCTAGGAGCTTCACACACATACAACTGCTTCTCATAATAACTCTGTAAAGGCAGTTATTATCTCCATCTGATATAAAAGGAAATGGAAGCTCAGTGATATTACATAATTTGTCATCCATAATAATAAAACCAGTAACCAGCAAAGTCTGAATTCAGAAGCAGGTCTCCTACATTGGGAAGACCAGCTCCTAGCCACTACATGGTACTGCTTCCAGGTAAAAAGAGAGTTACTAGGCAAGAGCTTTGACTAAAAAGACAAAGGAATCCCAAGGATCAGAAAACAACCCAAGATCTTGAGAAGAGAGTAGGCAAAAGGAAGTCAGGAAAGAATTTCAAAGTTCTGGGAAGAAGGCAAAAGCAATTCTAAGACCAGATCTCCAAATTCCTTGAGTAGAGAAATGTTCAGGATCCTCTCTCTGAGTTTCTTATGAAACACAATTTTGTAAGAATTTTCTTTGCAGCCTTTCTTTCTTGACAACCATCTGGTTGTACACTGTTTAACAGAAAGATGACTTGCACAGTAGCTCTTTGTAAGAGCAGGATCTTGCACAGTTATGTCAAAGCTTAAAACCTATTTCCTTGTAGCAAAAAGTTAATTGAGAATCTGAAAACTCAGAACTTCAACATAGTAATTTTCATCTGGAAATTATTTTAAATGATCAGACCATCATTAGTAGTATCTGTCACAGATGCAGAAGCTTAATTCAATTTCTTCATATAAAGTAGTTTTGAGGATTACCATTCTTGTATTAAAACACTGTATTGGTTGAGCACAGTGGCTCATACTTGTAATCCTAGCACTTTGGGAGGTCAAGGCAGGTGGATTGCTTGAGGTCAGGAGTTTGAGACCAGCCTGGCCAACATGGTGAAACCCCGTCTCTACTAAAAAAAAAAAAAAAAATACAGGTGTGTGGTGGCACACACCTGTAGTCCCAGCTACTCAGGAGGCTGAAGCAGGAGAATCGCTTGAACCTGGGAGGCGGAGGTTGCAGTGAGCTGAGATTGCGCCACTGCACTCCAGCCTGGGTGACAGAGCAAAACTGCGTCTCAAAAAAAAAAACAAAAAACGAAAACCTTCTTCCTGTCTGATATCAGTAAATCTATCATACACCAAAGGGTATTTAATGAGAAGTCACCTAAAGTATCAAAATTAAAACTATATAATATCACCAAACTTTCTGTTTCACCCCCTATGATATCAGATAATTGGAGCAATCATTTCCAAGCTTCCTTCTGACCCAAACGTTAGATTTTATGTGATGACTAGGTGACAGATGTTTCAGAACACACCAAAAACCATTTAATGTACTAAATTTGAAAAAACAACCACCTATATTGATAACTGCTCCCAACATCATAAACTAGGATGGGAAGGACAGCGTGATGCTCACCATGCTCTTTCCTGAGGGTCACTCAACACATCATATGCTGCTTGGATTAATTTAAATTGTTCAGCTGCTTCTGCGGCATTATCCAGATTTTTATCTGTTAAAGTCACAGAAATTTAAGTCAATCAAAAACGTACAGGACAGAATCTAAATAAGACATTTTCCATCAGAAATGCCACAAACAGATGAGAAGTGCACAAAACAAGAAACAACCAGGGCCAAGCAGAAAGACTCCACGTAACAGTCAATAATCAGGATTTGTTAAAAGCATCAATCTAAGCAGAAATTTGAGGCTTTTCCCTAAGCCTTGGTACATCACTAAACAGTCAACTGGGCTGGGCGTGATGGCTCACGCCCACTGTAATCCCAGCACTTTAGGAGGCCGAAGCAGGTGGATTACTTGAGGTCAGGAGTTCGAGACCAGCCTGGTGGTCAACATGGTGAAACCCCGTTTCTGCTAAAAAATACAAAAGATTAGCCCAGTGTGGTGGCGCATGCCTGTAGTCCCAACTACTCGGGAGGCTGAAGTGGGAGAATCACTTGAACCCAGGAAGCAGAGGTTGCAGTGAGCCTAGATTGCACCACTGCGCTCCAGCCTGGGTGTTAGAGCGAGACTCCATCTCTAAAATGAATAAAATAAAATAAAATAAAAGTAAAACAAGTCAACTGGATATCCACAAAAGGAAAAACCTGAGTAGTATAAATTTTACTTTTAAAAGGAGTAAAATAAATAAAATCAGTTCTAGAAAGACTTATTTTGTACTAGATTATGTTTAGTGCTGACATTGTTTTTTTCTTTCTCATCAATGTATATCAAAAGAAATCTCATAAAGTTTAAAAAATACACACTAATTAGTTATTATTTCCTTAGCTGTGCTTCCTGAACCATGGAATTCAGAAAGCGTCCTTGCCTCAGGGTGGTACCCAGCTTGCAAGACAGCACCCCGCCTCCTGGCATTCACACCTTGTGCAGTCCCTTCTGTGTCAGCAAGGGTAGTCTGTGTGACCAACAGGAGATGGCAGAAGTAATGGTACCTCACTTCCGAGATGAGGTTATAAAAGACTGCAGTTTCTACCTTGGGCTTTCTCTCTCTCTTGATCACTCTGGGAGTGGCCAGCTGCCATAGCATGAGCAACTCAGGCTGCCTATGGAGAAGCTGGAGAAGCTCATGGGGTGAAGGAGGCCCTGGCCAATAGCTGGCAGAGCACTGAGGCCTGCCACAACCACATGAGTTGGTGGTTGGTGAGCTGGTGAGTTGGTGAGCAGGAAGCAGGTTCTTTCAGACAATGAGAAAGCCAAAACCACCTAGCAAAGCCACTCCCAGATTCTCATCCTTAGAAACTGTGGGAGTCCATATAGTCAACATAGGCTTGCTGTTTTTGTTGTTTGTTGTCTTAAGCCCTGAGGTATTGGTAATTTGTTACATAGCAATAGACAACTAATATATTCAGAAAGTAAAACATTTTGAATTGACTATGGAGAACACTAAAGTTTTTTTTTTTTTTTTTTTTTTGAGATGGAGTCTCGTTCTGTCACCAGGCTGGAGTGCAGTGGCGCGATCTTGGCTCACTGCAACCTCTGCCTCCTGGGTTCAAGCGATTCTCCTGCCTCAGCCTCCCAAGTGGCTGGGACCACAGGTGTGCGCCACCACGCCCAGCTAATTTTTGTGTTTTTAGTAGAGACAGGGTTTCACCATGTTGGCCAGGATGGTCTCCATCTCCTGACCTCAGGTGATCCGCCCACCTCAGCCCCTCAAAGTGCTGGGATTACAGGTGTGAGTCACCGCACCTGGCCGGAGCACACTAAAGTTCTTTAAGCTACAGCTCAATACTTCCCTTCTAAGAACTTACAAGAAAACATGACAGCAATGTCTTATCTACAAATAGTTTTGCCGCCCTAGAACATAGCTCTTCAGGGCTTCCTGCTGCCCATTCTCAGATACCATCACACTGATGCCATAAAAACAGGTTTGGTTTCAAAGGAGTTAACTGATACTTTAGTCATATTTGCATGCTTCTTCCTAGCACTGATTTCTAATTAATCACCAAATCTGGTCATTTTTCCTTCCCAACATCTCCTCCCCTTGCGCTTTCCCCCTCCCGCTGACCCCAAGCCTGGCTTGGGCCCTTACCTGTCTGTCCACTGCGGACTCTCCCTAACTTCTGTCTCCAGCCCTCTTCAATCCACTAAGTAGTCTTCATAGTACCCTCCCATGGCAGCTTAATAAAACCAGCCACAACTCCCTTATTTAGCGAAGCAAATTTCACAGTCCTTGGGCTAATATTCAAGATTACAAGAAATACAATCTGATTTCAAACTACTCTTGTACTCAAGAAATACAATCTGATTTAACATCACTCTTCAGAAAATTACATACGCTTTTGGTCACAGCATTCTCTACTTCATTCACCCTTTCCCACCTAGAAAGTCAAGGAATTCCGAACTTCCTTCTAATTCCTAACTTGATTTCTAACAGTAACAACCCAAACTCCTAAGAATATGCTTCTACACTAACCCAAACTCTAAGAACATACTTCTACACTATTTTTACATTTATTAATTTTGGCTGTATCTTCTGACTTACTGCTATGATGAACATCAGTTCATTTACTTCTGCTCTTCTAATATATTTATAATCACATTTTTTCACGCCTCTGTTGGTAAGCATAACTTTAAATAACAGACCTACACCTCTATCTCTCACTCCATCACCATAGCCATTCCCTTTTGACTTTGGGTCCCTGCCCTTTCCTTCCACTCCTCTCATAATCCCTATTTTTCAGACCTGCAATGCACACCACCTTCAGTCAAACTGTCCCCCGGAACATCTTTTGTCCTCCACCATGCTATCCTCCATACTGTTGAGTTCACTTTTCCAAATTGCATTCCTCTTCGATCCAGTCCAAACTCCTCTGAGAAGGGGAAGACTCAATACAAAATGATAACTCCCTCCCTGAATTCCTGGAGCATATATTAGTTGTTCCATTAATCTAACCACCAATTATGTATGTTGCGATTTTTTTCTGGCAGTTGTATTTAACTTTTCGTTTGTGTAAGGCAGAAAGTTGTTTTCCTAACAAGACTGTAAGACCCCTGTCTCAGCATTTCCAAATCTACTTAGTGGAGTGCAGTGACTTGCATATATTGGATACTCTGTAACCGTGTTTACTGATGAATGCTAATATGAAAGCCTCTTCATATGAACCTCAAAAAGCTGAAAGTCAACTACTCTCTTAGTTTCCCAGCCTGGAAGATCAGATTACTTCATAAAAGTCACACAGGCCTGGATTACAGACCAATGAAACATCCAAAGGAAGGATACTTCTAAGTAAACATACAAACTTTACTGGGGAAGCCGCCTGATTAAAACCTTCCCCGGCAGAATCATGTCCAAAGTGAAGTACAAGGTCTGCTTAAACAGCTTATTAAAAGAAAAAAAAAAACAGCGTAAAAAGCGCATCCCTATTGAAAAGATATTTTACTAGCTCCCGTGTCTTAACTTCTTAACTAAGAAACGAAAACTTCAACATCAGGTTGAAGTATCTGGGATTCCCGGACGAGGTGGAGGGCAGCGGAGGAAAAACACCGAGAGGCTGCGCTGCAAGGGACGCAGGGAAAGGCAAGCCTGGGGCAGGTCTGAGTTCCGAGGCCCCGACTGCTCCCTCGTGGTGTCTGCGACCCGGTAGCGGGAGCAAGTGAGGTTGTTGGACTGCAGTTTTCCCCCTACAGTGGCGATGCGGGGCCGGGGTCGCGGGTATGAGGAGATGGGGTGTGAGCCGGGGTGCGCCAGGGCGGAGCGCTTCGCCCACCGAGACGGGCAGGGCGGCGCCGGGCACTGGCCGGGCGGGGCAAGGAGCTCCTAGGCCGCCAGGTCGCTCTCTGCTGGCTCCGCGGAGTCCGCCCGGGGGAAGGGAAGGTCGGGGAGGGCCGGGCTTCTCCGAGTGGCCGCGGCGGCTGCGGGCCAGGTACTTACCCGGGTGCCATTTCAGGGCCAGCTTCCGATAGGCCTTCTTGAGCTCCTCCTCGCTGGCGTCGCGCCGCACCCCCAGCGCCTCATAGTGACACTTCATCGCCCGACCGGGCGGGCGGCCGGCGCTGGGGCCCGGGCCGAAGCGGCGGCGGCGGCGGCGCTGGCACTCCTCTCCGGCGGGAGTCCGCCGCCCGCACCGGGCCAGCCAGCGAGCCCGGCGGCGGCGGCGGCAGCGGCGGTGGTGTAGGTCAGTGAAGGCGCGCGGTGGCGGCAGACGACGCGGGCTGCGGCACGCGAGAGCGCGGAGGGGGCGGTGCCGGCGGCCGCCGCTTCGCATGGGCTAGGGGTGGGCTCTGTGCCGGAAAGGGCCGCGCGGGAGAGGGTGGGGCCTCGGCGAGGTGAGAGGCGAGGCCCCGAGGAAGGAAGGCGGGGCCTTGGCGAGGAGAGAGGCAGGCCGCGCAGGAGAAAGGCGGGAGCTTGGCGGGGAAAGAGGAGGGCCGCGTGGGAGGAAGGCAGGCCTTGGCCGGGAAGAACAGGAGGAAGGCGGGACCTTGGTGTGAGAGGCGGGGCCTCGGCGGGGTGAGAGGCGGGGCCGCGCGGAAGGGAGGCAGGGCCACGCTGGTGTCATTGTGAGGGGCACAGATGGCGGTCAGTGTGAGTGGCAGCCGACCTGAGGGCTGAAGGGGGAGATAGGAGCTGGGATGGGAGAGGATTCTGGAAAATATCTGATTATAATTTCTCAATGGATTCCCGTTTTTATAGATAAGGCGATTCAGACTCCAAGTGGTCAAGTGGTTGGCTCAAGCCTCCTCAGCTAATACAGTAGCAGAATTCGGTTGGACTGAATATCAGGTTTTTTTTTTAATCTCTTTAATTCTCTTCAGCTGCCACTTAAGATCTCTGGTATTGATCATCTTAACCAATATGCTTGAGAAAGGACAGTTAGATTATTTAAGCGGAAACAATTTAAAAGGGAAGCATCAACACACTTAAAAATAATGAAAAGCCTTACCACCAACATGGATGAAATTGTGCTGATCTATCCATCCAACACACTTTAATCCTAACTTTCTGGCCTCTAATCCTACCTTTCCAAGATTGGTTTAGGTTAAGAAAGCAGTTAAAGGATAGTATTTAACTGGTAGGTTTTGGTTGATCTGACTAGCTGTATTACATTGTATTACAAGATGGAAGATCTGCACAATTATTCCAAACACTTTGAAAGGTATCAAAATAATACCATAATTGTTATTAAAATGCATTAATACACCAATATATTTCACTGTAATGTGGAATGTTTACATGCATCAGTTAGGTGTGGGTTGTATTTACTAACCATGTATGGTTAGCTATGTTGCTAACATCTATTGCACAGGGTTGGCGTACCCAAGCGGTTTAGTAAGGTTATCCTTCTCTTCCCCAATATGCTGCCCCCAGTAAAATAAAAAACCCACGCTAAGCTTCATCAGGTTACTTCACACGCCACTGACCAACCCACTACTCAGAATTCATACACTTCCCTTTTTCCCAGAGGAAGATTCTACAGTCTCAGTTAGTTGGTAAATTGGTAATGGATAAGGATTGAGAAGTCTGAGTTTGGGGGAGAATGAAACCTTTCCCCTCCTGAGAACAGAATTGGGATGGCGGGCGGGGGGAGGGGAGGGACAAAAAAAAACGGACAAGGAAAGTATTTTTTTCCCTCCAACTTAATTTGGAGTATTTTCTCCCTCCAACTTAATTTGGAGTATTTTCTCCCTCCAACTTAATTTGGTTTTGGATACAGCCTCTAGGAATCACTTACTTCTTTTACCTTCTGAAGTAAGGATTTTTGCCTATAACATGTATAATTAAAGGTAACTATGCTGGATATAAATTTCAGTCTAAAGGAACATCTTGACCAGGCGTGGTGGCTCATGCCTGTAATCCCAGCACTTTGGGAAGCCGAGGCAGGAGGATCCCTTCAGCCCAAGAGTTCAAGACAAGCCTGGACAACATAGTGAGAACTTGTCTCTACAAAAAAAAAAGCCAGGCATGGTGGCGTGGGCATGTAGTCGTAGTTACTCAGGAGGCTGAGGCAGGAATACTTGAGCCCAGGAGTTACAGCCTGCAGTGAGCTATGACCACACCACCACACTACAGCCCTGGGTGACAGAGCAAGACCCTGCCGCTAATAAATAAAGGAACATCTTTTATTAAACTGGTGCCCTTTAAATGACCAGACTTTAGAGATGATCCATTCCAGAAGAATTCTCAAATAAGATATCCATATAATTGTGAAAGGGAATTTGAGATATAAGGATATCTCTATATGGAAACTGTTAATTGAAAATTGTGAAATTGGAAATTACACCAAAACTCCACAATGCACACATCAAAAGTACAAGTTTATATCTCTACTCAAACTTACAACTTGTTGATCTAGTTTATAACCTATAATTAACTTGTTCCTGAGATGTGGGTGTTTAAAAACAAAATTCTGAATACGGCTGTCTTATTTTTATCCAAGACTATATTCAACTGCCTAAATAAAATAATGGCCACTTTGGTTTTTTTCCATTTAACCAGATTTGGCCCTAGTCACATACAAGTATTTCAAGTGATCCTCTGACCTGAATTACCTGCATAATTTAGATGACTTCAAGATTTCAAGTTTCCTAATTTAGACTATTTCAAGACAAGTAGCCAATTAAGCACTCAGGAAGGCCGTTCTTAGCAAAAAATTTAAGGAAAAAAACCATCAATATTGATCATTCTGCCTAAATACTTAAAATAATAAAGACATAAAATTAAACTGTAAGTGAACTAGGAAAGATATCTATAATAAACTTACTATATAAAAGCACTTACAAAATCAGTAAAAGACAATCCTACTACAGAAAAACAAACATGATTAGTCCAGTCAAAAAGGATAAACCAGTAACTAAAAAAAAAAAAAGGTGTTTTTTTTTTTAACCTATTAAATTGACAGATTCTTTCATGCATAGTGAAACTGGTAAGGGGACAAGGAAATGAACCCTCTAATAGCCTCTAGTGAGGTTATGGTGGTGGAGGGAACAAGCAAAAAGCCTAGAGTTCATAATCTTTAACCTAAGTTGCACTTCTAGGAAACCAAGTGTTGTGTAAAAAGACATGTAACACATATAGATAAGTATTCACTACAAGCATCGATACCAGCAAAAAAAAGAGGAAAAACTGAAAATACTAATTACATAGCTATGGTACACAGAATACTACACAGTTAGCAGTTAGCAAGTAAACATGTGGAACAAACACATAGAAAAACAATCAGTGTGAAGTCAAAAAAGCAGGTGATGAAACATGTGTCATTTCATTATACATATATTTTATTGTATTTCTATCTGTCCATGTCAGCAGCCACCTACCTCCATGGTCACTGGTACTCAGAATCTTTTCTTTCCGTTACTAATTTACCCATAAGATCTTAAGCCTAGTGCCCCCTTACACAATAGGCAGTTTCTCTTTCATGTGGGGAAAAATTCAAATGTTCTGGTATCCCCTCTAATAACTGTCCTATTTTTTTCTCCTTTTACTATTAGTTTTCTAAATAAGTAATCTATACACACTGCCTCTAAAATAAGTATGTCATTTGGCCGGGCATGGTGGCTCATGCCTGTAATCCAAGCACTTTGGGAGGCCGAGGTGGGCAGATCACCTGAGGTCAGGAGTTCGAGACCAGCCTGACCAACATGGAGAAACCCCAACTCTACTAAAAATACAAATTAGCTGGGCGTGGTGGCACATGCGTGTAATCCCAGCTACTCGGGAGGCTGAGGCAGGAGAATCACATGAACCAGGGAGGTGGAGGTTGCGGTGAACCGAGATCGCGCCATTGCACTCCGGCCTGGGCAACAAGAGCGAAACTCCATCTCACAAATAAAATATAATAAAATAAAAAATTTACAAAGTGCTTTCAACACAGCCATTAATGCATTTGATTCTCAAAACCTCAACATTTTAATGTACTCTTTTTTGAAGTGACAGATCAGGGGTTGGTTCTTCCATGGCTTCATTAACTGATGACTGAGTAAACTTCAGTGAGATGCCTTCCTTTCTACCAGTCTGCTCCACAGTGTACCATCCACAACCGATGCTCTCGAAGTGTTGAATGCTTTTACAAATAATATGACCTAATAAATGTCTGAATTTCAGCTTTGCTAAACCAAAAATTCCAACCCAAGAGAACAGGCTACATTAAGTGTGCTACATTTTTAGCAACACAAACTTCAAAAAGAAATCAGAAATTAACTGATGAATTCTGGTGACATTTTATTTAGAAAAAGATAATCACTGATTTTAAGATCTTAATTTTTCTTTCTTGTAAATGCTACACTAATTAGACGTAAGATAGTATTAGATAATAAAAGTATTTACACATTGAATACAAAATAAATACAAAGTAACTGAAAAACAAATCAGGTTTCCATTGACTTATTTTGTTTTCCCACTGTCCATCCTCTGTTTCATTTTTCTTTGCCTTTTGTAAATCCGTTTCTTTCTTGCTTTCAAATCAACTTTTGGCTCTGGTTTTACCCACTGTATTTCTATTGGTTTCTCCTCAGCTGGTGTTACAAAAACATCTGCAGTGGGATCATGTGGAAGAAGAGTCTTCGGCTCTTTCTTTCTCAGTTTTTGCACATCTTTCACTTGCTGTTTCTCTCTGTATTTTGCAGCTGTGATGGATCTTATGACACGCCGATGCTAAAAAAAAAAAAAAAAAGATTAGATGCTTTTGAAATAAAAATAAACATTTTATATAAGGCAAAGACTTTCAGTTATGAACCATATATCCTTTCAACCAGTGTCATGAAAAAAAGGAGTAATTTCCAAGTCTCTATGCAGCAAAAACCAAATTCAGTTTCACAGGTAATAAAACAGCAATTACTTCACAGAATCATTTTGGCCAAAGGGTTCTGGTACATTGAAGACTACTGAATGACATAACCGCTTACCATGTTTGGTGACTGGTAGTGAGGATTTTCATATAAAGTTGGTCCTCCAAAACTTCCCTGGAAAATCTTTATGAGATTTAAGACAAAACGAGGTCCTATTTCTACAAGAGCAGCATCTTCTTCTATGATCTTTAATAAAAAGGAAACATTTCATTTTGGTTTGGTTACATTATTCCCAAAAGGTATACTGGCTATAACCTCATTATAAATGTGCCTGAAAGAACTGATAATCCATAAAATCAAGGTGGGGGTGAAACTTGGTAAATGCCAAATCATCAATATTTTCTGAAATCTATTAGTACTTATAGGAAGTTGTCATGGAAAAATGTTTTTTCAGTGAGTTCTTTTAAAATTGAGTAATTAGATTTTGGTTCACATCTTGCTTGTCACAATGCATATATCCTTGAAAAACTGGTTAAACAGGATTTTAAAACAGTAACCACTATTAACAAAATGTATTAAAGCACATTATGGGGGAACTCTTGAAACTTAAATCAATCCCTAAATTGTTTTTATAAATCTAATTCAAGTTAGATTAAAAGGATATGTAGTCAAATTTATTTAATAGCTACTGATTATGGAATTAAAAGGCAACTTCTGAACAACAAATATTTATGTTATCTATTAGTTCAGGCATGTCTACCCTCAGAGGTTAGGATGATGTGTTCAACTCACATGCCAGGTATCCAATATAAAATATGCAGAAAAGAGCTCAGTTTATGTCATATACTGTCTAAAATTTTGTTCTTGCTGTTCTCTTCCACCTCTTCATCTTTCTGCACTTATCTTGCCAAACTCCTGCTTCAAGATTTCTAGAATCACCTCCTCTTTTCTCCTGAATGAGTCACTGTGTGACTCATTACCTAACCGCTGCCATTGAATGCCTTCTATAGCAATTACATTTTGCTAGGTCTTAACCCTTGAGGTGCTTTGAGAGAGAAACTTCTAAGCTTTTAGAGAGAAACTTCTATTTTACTGTATCCTTTACAGCACTTTCTACAAATTAGGAACCCAAGTATCTCATGGATCTTCAAGCTATTCCCTTTCTATAAAGTTAAATATATAATGGCTTATTAGGAAATCCATACTCTGTATCAACTAACAGTCATGAATAGAAGTAGGTAGAGATCACTTAAGATATAAGACAGTACATAGTTACTTGCAGCAATCTCTTTAGGGAAAAGGAAGCTATTTAAAACAAAAGAATTATTTGCATTTTTTGTATATCCTGTATATCCTTTTATATATATAATATATTATATATTATATATTATATATCATATTATATATAAATATATATATAAATTATATAATTTATATATAAATATATATATAATTTATATATATATAAAAATTTATATATCCTGTATGTGTGTGTGTGTATATATATATATATATATCTCCTGTATATCCTTATCTAAAAGTTTAACTAAAAGTTGACCAGGCACAGTGGCTCACACCTGCAATCCCACCTACTCAAGATGCTGAGGAGGAATGATTTGAGGCCAGGAGGTTCAAGACCAACCTAGGCAACATTGCGACACTCTATCTCTAAAAAAAAAAATTAGGCCGGGTGTAGTGGCTCACGCCTGGAATCCCAGCACTTTGGGAGGCCAAGGCGGGCAGATCGCCTGAGGTCAGGAGTTTGAGACCAGCCTGGCCAACATGGCGAAACCCCGTCTCTACTAAAACTACAAAAATTAGCCAGGCGTGATGATGGGTGCTTGTAATCCCAGCTACTCAGGAGACTGAGGGAGCAGAAGCTTGAACCCGGGAGGTAGAGGTTGCAGTGAGCCAAGATTGTGCCACTGCAGTCCAGCCTGGGCAACAAGAGCGAGACTCTGTCTCAAAACATAAATAAATAAACTCAATTAAAAAAAAGGTATAATTAAAAATCAAGTAAAGCTTACCTGAAAGTTCCGAAACCATATCCTATTATCCAAAATGGTGAAAGTAAACACGTGGTCCACAAATGGTTGGCTTTTGGGATGATACCGTGGTGTACTAAAGATCTAGTTAAAAAAGTGTATGTTAGTTCCTTATTCCAAGATATATCATGTATATTTTGGATAGCTAATTTTAAAGATATTTACCTGAATTAAGAGTTCTTTTAACAAAGCATAATGTGGTAATTCATCAAAAGCCTATAAAAATAAGGTAAGCATATTATTTAACAGTAGACTGCCTTGTTTAAAACTGTTTGCTCATTTGTTTCTATAACTTGGCTATAACCTCATTATAAATGTACCTGAAAGAATTGATAATCCATAAAATCAAGGTGGGGGTGAAACTAAATTGAATAACACAACTTTATCTACTAAAAACAACCATGCCAGATAAGAAAATTAGACCTCATACACTGAATGAGAAACTTACAGGGTCAAAAGACAAAAGGGGCCGAGAACCTTTCAAACAGTTTCCAGTCATCTTTAGTTCAGCGAGGGTATGAACTAGAAAAATTACAACAAAAACAAAAATAGTTGTAACTTTTGCACAACTATTTCAAAAGATTACTTTTAATTTCCTCATCTAAAAAAATTTATTGAGTCAACTTACTATTTTGAACAAGGAATTTAGCAGATGGTCCGTGAGGTGAATTTGAAAGCCTGAAAGATATGGAGTAAGCTTTTTCAACTAATTAGCAAATGTAGTCAATGCTTACCACCTATTCACCATAAATAATATGCTTATAATATTTATATATTTAATTTTCTTTAAAGGTATCAAGTTTTGTGAAATCAAAAGTTTGCTTCATTCTCAACCCTTAACATGAAAGACTAGGAGTCTATAACATAAAAGGTACAAAGAACAAATCCACTTAAATGAGTTTAACCAAAATCTTAATACATTCTCTTACCACATATAGAGATCCTGTTTTTTCTTAGCTTCAAAATAGATGCATTTATTACAGTTCTTCATTTCACAAACCTAAAGGAAGCAAAGTATAGGAAAATGAAGTAGATAATATAAATGAGAACTAAAGTAATTATATGTGATTAATATCATCCAGATTATCTCAAAAATACCTAACCAGGCTAATAGGCTACAAAGGCCTAAACATGTATTTATTCACAGAAGGAACCTTTAAAGTTCCTCTTAGGTATTCTACCCAAGGTAAACTAGATGCTCTGCCCATATCTTGGGTGAAATTATCTATCATATTTTTGGGCCTAGCATCTAAAATGGTCTCACTTCTGATTACTGGAAACCTCCCTCCTTTTTTTTTTTTTGCGATGGAGTTTCGCTCTTGTTGCCCAGGCTGGAGTGCAATGGCACGATCTCGGCTCGCCGCAACCTCCACCTCCCAGGTTCAAATGATTCTCCTGCTTCAGCCTCCGGAGTAGCCGGGATATTACAGGCCTGTGCCATCACACCCCGCTAATTTTGTATTTTTAGTAGAGATGGGGTTTCTCCATGTTGGTCTGGCTGGTCTTGAACTCCCAACCTCAGGTGATCTGCCTGCCTCGGCCTCCCAAAGTGCTGGGATTACAGGTGTGAGCCACCTCGCCTGGCCAGGAACCTCTTCTGCCCATAGTCCCATTGACAAACTACAAAGACTAAAAATAGATGCCCTACAGATAAAGCATACCACAACTAATCTTCTTATGTTAATCCTTCATAATCAATCTTCTTAGCCAATCTTATGAAAATGCAGTACTTATAGAACTAAAAACATCCTTTTTAATGATTATTTTGATTTTTAACTTTTTAGCTTTTTGATTCTAAGATCACAAAACTTAAGTTGTTCTTCATTTATACTATCATTTCTGGTGATTTGGTTCTATAAAATCACTAAGGGATTGGGTGAAAAGCCTAAGTATATCAAACCTATTTCAAATTAAACTTCAATGTCTTGAAGGCTTACAAAAGTCACACTTGAGAAGATACAAAAACATTACAGGAGAGAAGGCTTGTATTACTGTAGTATTCATAAACTCTAATTAATATAGTACTCTTAAACTCCAAATTATTTAAGACGTTAAACCTAACAACTTATGGCTGGATGAGGTGGCTCATGCCTATAACCCCAGCACTTTGGGAGGCCGAGGTAGGTGAATTGTCTGAGCAACCTGGCAAAGCTCCGTCTCTACTAAAAATACAAAAAATTAGCTGGGCATAGTGGCGTGTGCCTGTCGTCCCAGCTACTCAGGAGGCTGAGGTAGGAGAATTGCTTAAACCCAGGAAGCAGAGGCTGCAGTGAGCTGAGATCATACCACTTCACTCCAGCCTGGGTAACACAGTGAGACTTTTGTCTCCAAAACCAGTTAAACAAATAAACAAACCCTAACAACTTAAAAAAAAAAAACACAACTTTTGTTTCTTACTGGTCTTAGAATAAACACAAAAATAGGAAGTTTGTGCCACTTCTGGGCCTTTGTAGTTGCCATTTTCTCTAGCTAGATGGTCTTTTACCATATTTCTCCTTCACTACGTCTCTGCTCAAATATTAAACACCATCCCTTTGAACAGGTTTTTCCGGTGTAGCCTCAGCTGTCCAAAACCTATAACCTGCTTTATTTCTCCTATCTTTACTTGAAATTATAAACGTTGTTTATGGCCTGTCTCCATTAGAATGTAAGTTCCATAATGACAGGGACATTGCTCTGTTGAACAGTTTCTACAGCACATAGAATAATGTGGTATTACAGCAGAGGTTCAAAAATTTGTGCTCTAAAGAAGGCTAATAGTGAAAAAATGATCCTAATTCTTCTAAGTTTTGAAAATTTTGCTTTAAAATGTAAATTTATGTTCTGTGCTTCCAGAGGTTAAAAAAAACACGTAAGTGTAGTATCTTAAACAATACTTTGAAAATGTAACCTATTCATAGTTTGTAATACCTTAATAGCCAGTTCCACACAAATCACTTTTAATACTGGCAAAACACTTTTTACCATGTGGGTTTTATATATATATATGTTTAATGGACTTATTTTACTTTATATATGTTGACTGATAATTTTTTGAGTACCTACTATGGATTTAGCATAATACTAGACACTACGGGGTTAAAAAATGGGACATAATCCTTCTCCTGAGGAAATTTCAATATGCTTGTTCAGACAAAACAAACAGAAATGAATGAAGCACTAAACTGTGAGAGATAAAAATTTGGAAGACCAGTTATTGAAGAGTTAATAAAATGTGTCTGAATAGTTTTTACAAAATAATTTTTAAAGTCACTGAATGACTTATTTTTGAAATGAGCCAGTTAACATTTTAAAAATATTTTATTGCAATTACTTTCCAAAATTACCTCGTTAATCACAAATAGCTTATCCTTACGATCCATTTTAGTATCTAGAAAAAGAAAAAAAAGAAAAAGCAAGTAAATTAAAGGTGATTTCAAAGTTATTTCAATCAAACCACATATGCTATCCAGAAAATAAAGTGTTTTTACACTCTTCAGTTTAAAGGAGATTTTATTACTAATTTTCAAAACAAGAGCTGGAAACAATCGCTCAAAAAATCTTGACTCTTTGTAAATGTAAAGAAAATAAGTAAAATATAGTCTGTAAGAATTAGAAATTACAGTGTAAGCAGTGTTTCTCAGTATTAAGGTATTCTAGGAATCCTTTTCAAAAATGGGAAAATTCTCACAAACCAAAGACTATGTTAAAGGAAACCAGTTTCAATGAAAATATCTTTCACTTTTTAATCTTAGGTGTCAACGAAAACTGACTTTATGCCCGTGTAACAAACCTGCACATATACTCCTTGAATCTAAAATAAGTTAAAACTTTAAAAATAAAAAACAAAAACCAAAAAAAACCCAAAGCACCTCTCAACATAAGCACAACAACAGCCATATGATGGCGCTGCCACTCCACTGTTCCAAACTTTTTTTTTTTTTTTTTTTGAGACAGGGTCTTGCTCCTTGCCCAGGCTGAAATGTAGTGGCACAATCACGGCTCATGACAGCCTTGACCTCCTGGGCTCAAGCCATCCTCCTGCTTGAGACTCCTGAGTAGCTGGGACTGCAGGCAAGTGACCCCCTCACTTGGCTAATTTACTTTACTTTTTTCATTTTTTTTTTTTATTTTGTAGAGACAGGGTTTCACCATGTTGCCCAGGATGGTCTGAAACTCCTGGACTCAAGTGTTCCACCCACCTCGGCCTCCCAAAGTGCTGGGATTACAGGCATGAGCTACCATGCCTGGCCATACTGTTCTTGCCTGTAAAATAACCCATTGCTTAAAAATAAATAAATAACCTGGCATTTAGAAATAGGCTCTGACTCCAACTTAAAAGGTGCTTCGAATTCTATCCCAGGTCCATTTTTCAATAAAAACAGTTAAAAAAAAAAAAAAAAAAAAAAGACCCAAAAAGCAACATGTGGCAGTCCTTAGCACTTAGGACAAACCATCCTACCTATCTCAGGACCTTCAGGAGCATTACAGTGAAGGCATTCCTGGACCTTCAAGAAATGTTTCAATAATATTAGGACACCTGTTTTAAAAAGTAAAGAATCTACCTAATGAAATCTAAAGAATTTCTTACGAAAGGTTATAACTGGAAAAATTGTGGCACTTGAAAGGATAAAAGGCATTGTGTTTTTTTTGTGAGAACACTGAACAAATGAAGAATATATAAAATAAGTGAAAACATAAAAATAGGTAAGTTTATAGATAGAAATTTCTAAAGTATATGATATAAAGGCACCTGCTTTAGAATGAGGCATCAACATTCTCAAGTCCTGCATTAAATGTCTTGTCCTAAAATTTATTCCTCTGGAAGAAAAGATGAGAATCCGTTCCTTATTTTTCCACTTTCCCTAAAGAAAAAGAAAATGTTAAAAGATTTTAAAATCTTATACTGAACTGATCTTGTTTTGTGACAGGGTCTCACACTGTTGCCCAGGCTGAAGTGCTCACGGCTCACTGCAGTTTCAAGTTCCTGGGCTCAAGTAAGTGATCCTCCCACCCCAGCATCTACAGTAGCTGGAGACTACAGGCATGTGCCACCATGTCCAGCTAGTTTTTTTTTTTTTTGTAGAGACGGGAGTCTCCCTATGTTGCCCAGGCTGGTCTCCAACACCTGGGCTCAAGTGGCTTGGCCTCCCAAAGTGCTGGGATTATAGGTAAGAACCACCGCACCTGGCCCTGTTTGTTTTTTATGAGCTTCCAAGTAGCTCATAACCAAGTCAAACCATCCTGACTCCTTTAATTTCATCTCTCACCAACATTCACTGACCACATCTGCCACCCAGAAATGCCCTCCTTGGTTTGTTTTTCAACTTCAATCTCTCCAATTCCTCCTTCCAACCCTAGAAGTTCTTTCTTAGCCCTTTTATTTCTGTGCTCTCCATGACAGATGTCTCATAATAATTTCCCACAACTCTTAATCCTTTCTTATTCACACTGCACTTACTTAGAGTCTTATATTAACTGCAAAACTCCTAAATGGCTAACCTTCCCAGACATGAGCACCTCCAATAGATATGGTTGACTAGCTTTTTCAACAGTTTACTTTTTTTGTTTGTTTGTTTGAGATGGAGTCTCACTCTGTCACCCAGGCTGGAGTGCAGTGGCGCGATCTCGGCTCACTGCAACCTCCACCTCCCAGGTTCAAGCGATTCTCCTGCCTCAGACTCCCGAGTAGCTGGGATTACAAGTGCCCGCCACTGCACCTGGCTGATTTTTTTTTTTTTTGTAGTGTTAGTAGAGACGGGGTTTCACCATCTTGGCCAGGCTGGTCTTGAACTCCTGACCTAGTGATCCACCCGCCTCGGCCTCCCAAAGTGCTGGGATTAACAGGCGTGAGCCACCACGCTGGACCATTTTTAAAGTAATACTTCCATCACATCCTTACTTCCCAGAGTTTTCTAAACAAAGTTCAAATGACACAGCTTTGACACTGAATTTTAAAATAGATTTTCACGTCTACATCATTATTGCCCCAAATGAAGCCTAATGCAATCCAATCTGGCTCTATTTTTTACATTTTTCAGCATTTCCCTACTTCAAAGTCTTTCATCGGTTTTTTTTTTTTTCTCCCTTGGAGTGTTCCCTCTCATTTTTTGAATGTCAAAATTCTACACTTCCTCTGATATGCAGCTTACGGGCTAAATACTTCATGATTCTTTATCTTACTATACTAGGGTAAAAATAATCTCTATCTCCTCCATTTCCATAGAATGTATCGAAGTATGGCTCAGATTATAGATACTACCTAGCTCAAGGGAAGAGAACACTAACATTTACTGGAAGTGTACAAGTCCAGCTTATTTTTCATAAAAAGTAAATATTCCCTCCCCCTGCCCCCCAATCTGCAGGTCAGAAAAGAGCACAGAATGTTGCTGTTAATAACAGGGCTAGAATTTACACTTATTTTTCATTCCACAGAGCTCACTTCTTTCTTAGAGCTTGCCATCACACCACACGGGGTCGTTTACTTATCACCTATTCCGCGCTAGAGTACTATGCTAAGTGCGGAGAACGCAGAAATTAATGTCAAAGATAATCCTTGTTCACAGTATTCTGTCTAGCTTAAAAAGAGTTCTTAGTTGAATGAAAGCTAATTCCAACAACTTGTGTGCACTTCTTTTGAATAAAAACCATCAACTTATTTGAATTCTTAAGTTTCCTCCTAAACTCCAACATTTCAGGAGGAAGAGGTCACATTCTAGTCATCTTTGCAATCTCAAACCCAAAGGAAGCCTAACTTGGTACAGTGCATGGCACATTCAATGTCTGTTGAATACAAGTAAAGCTCATACTATCTAGTCTATTTTTCAGTATCTCTTGAGTTAATGACCTGGTTAACAAGTCAGAGTCACAGTCCCAAGGGCAACAACTTTTTAAAGGCTCCCCTAACATACTTCAGGATCCCTGACTGAGAGTGGCTGACTATGGCAGTATATGGGCATACTAATCACTGGAGAAATAATAGCGAGAAACAACCAAGGAAAAGCACTACTCTCCAAAAACATTAAAAAAAACCAAAACAAAACTGAACAACTAGTAAGAAAGAACGCTGGATCTGAGCACCCTGTAAGTCGCTTCCCCGTGGGCCGGGTGAAGGTTTTAAAACCCGCCGCCTCCAGGAAGACGGCCACGTGCACAAGGATTAGCTGCAAACTCCGTGCCCAGTCTGGCCGGGAGAATTGCTAAAACCGACCTACCGTTAACACCCGGGCTACTCTGAAATTAAGCAGGGCTGTAGTCAAGTAAGTAACCCAAGAAAAGACGCACAGAGCCGCCGCCGCAGGTGTAGCCCGGGGACATCCCCTCCTACCTTGCAAACGGGGCCTGGGATCCGGTCCCCCTCTTCTTCCTCCACCTCCTCTGCTGTGGCGTGCCGCTTAGCTGGCGGCTCCGCATCTTTTTCGTTTCTTTTTGGCTTCTTCGCCTGAACTGCAAAGCCTCCACGCCGTTTCCTCTTGGTTGCCGCCATCTTGCCTCGCCGCCCGCGCTCTTGGCCTCCTTTCCGGCGCTGCCGCTCGCTCCTATTTCCGATCTCTATGGTTCGGCGGCTCTAAGCGCTCAGCTCCGCGGTCGTCCTCCAGGTCTGTACCGCCTCCTTCCGGTCTCGGTGGCGCGGCACGCGCGGCTCTCTAGGCCTCCTTCAGCTCTGTGGTGACGGTGGCCGAGGTGGAGGGCCGGTCTGAAGAGTGGCGGGACTGGCTTCACTTCCTCCGCGGTTCCTCGGAGCCGCCTCGTTCCTCCTCAGGGACTTTGCTGAGAAGGGCTCTCGGGCGTCCAGACCCCACCGCAAAGGTAGGGTTTCCGCACTCGGGGACCCCGAGACTAGTAAGCGATGCTGTCCCGCGGGCGGGCTTGGTGAATGGGGTTATCTGGGACTCTTGGAAGATTATCTGGACACTCCGGGCCCGCCCTGCCATCGCCTGTTTTGTTGGAGGCGGGGCTGGTGGCGCGGGCTGCACAGAACCGACCCCCGCGGATTTGTAGCTCCTGTTTGGCCGGGAGATACCGTGTCAGCTGCGTGTCTTCATTCTTCACAACTTTTCACGTTATTGTTCTCTTACGGAGACGAGGAAACCGCAGCTTAGATAATTTTCCTCCAGAATTACAAAGACAGTTAAGTGACATAGGTGGGGTTCGGCCTGGTCAGCCGAGTTCAGCCTCCCAGCCCCTTTCCACCTCTCAGCGCAGGTGGAGCTCGCCGGACCTCGCCAGCACTGATGGGAGTTTTACTGTCTAATCCCTTCAGGTGTTTGGCGATCCGCCGAGCAGTTGGCCCCAGGAGCATCCCTCGGGGCCGAATGCGCAGTGGACGATGCCCCTTCTCACCCAACAGATCCAAGACGAGGATGATCAGTACAGCCTTGTGGCCAGCCTTGACAACGTTAGGAATCTCTCCACTATCTTGAAAGCTATTCATTTCCGAGAACATGCCACGTGTTTCGCAACTAAAAATGGTATCAAAGTAACAGTGGAAAATGCAAAGTGTGTGCAAGCAAATGCTTTTATTCAGGTATGGAAGTAGGCGCCTTTAAGCCTGTGCCATAGATACTCTAAATGTAATTTAATGAAATCGGAAGGTTTCAGTAGACAAAATGAATAACTTAATAGTCATAATAACTTGTCAATAGTCATAATAAATAACTTAATAAATAAATAACTTAATAGTCTTAAGTTAGAGAACAAAACGTCATTACTTGAATTTTTTTTCTCTCCAGGTAACAAATTCTTTTCCCATCTTGTTTTACAGAGATAATGGTTAGTAATGACTAAAGTTTATTAAACTAGGCTATTGGCTAGGCTACAGTCTTCTTATTGTTTAACTTATTTAATCTTAACAATAGTCCTGTAAGGTAGGTTCTGTTATTATTCCCGTTTTATATATGTGGAAACGAGGCACAATTTTAAGTGATGTGCCAACAGTCCCACAGCTGGTAAGTGGCTGAATTGGGATAAGAACCCTGAACATTTGTTTCCAGAATATATGCTCTTTTTTCCACTGCGATATGCTATTACTAAAGAGTATTTTTTTCCTTTACTGGTTGTAATAGAATTTTTGTTCTTCCAAAGTAATATTTGTGTGGTTCAGATAGGATTGCAAGTTCAACTAAGCGTTTTTTAACACGTAAGTGCACAGCATGACCTCAGGGATAGAGAGGTAAATAAGACACGGTTCTTGTCCTCAAGCAGGGGCATGGTATGGTGGCTCACACCTGTATTTCCAGCTGCTCAGGAGACCGAGGCTGAAGCACGAAGATCGCTTGAGCTCAGGCATTAAAGACCAGCCTGGGTAATCATAGTGAGACCCCCGTATCAATAAAAAATCATAATAAAATTTGAAGTTAATGTTGCTTATGCATTATCAAGTCGTTCGTCTATTTTCCAAGTGACCTTAGCAGTAGTGATAGGCACAAAAACGAGACAAGGGAGAGTCACAGAGGGATAGTTTTAGATCCAGGAATGGAGATAAGGATGCTTCAAAGGATGTCTCTAAGATGTTTTGATTGCTAATCAGAAATTATTCTCATGGGATTAGCACAGTATTGTATTTTTTAAACGTATAAAGTGAAATCTAGGACCTTATATTATTAGTTTTTATTCTTTTATGTAACAATTTTCATTTTTACTCTTTTCATAGGCTGGAATATTTCAGGAGTTTAAAGTTCAGGAAGAGTCTGTTACTTTTCGAATTAATTTAACTGTCCTTTTAGACTGTTTATCTATTTTTGGATCAAGTCCTATGCCAGGTAAACTATTATCAGTATAAAGACATAAAGTGTTATACATAGTGGTCAGAAAAATACAGGAAGTTATTTGGAACATAAACATTGGTTCAGAAAGCTAATGCCAATTCATTTTTCAGTGGCCACAGTCATGGGTTCTAACATTTCACAATGTTAATTGCAAGTGTGTTTATAATTCTTTTCATATTTGTAAAAGTATTTGCATTTTTTTTTAATTTACAAGGCTTTGAGGGATTTTAAATTCGAACTGGCCAAAAGAATACTTTGGACATGTCTTAAATATTTTTAACATTGTGAAATGTTTTAATTGCTTCTTTTTCCTAACTTGTCCAGAATTACTCCACTAGTTAGTGGCAGAGAAAAACAAAAGCCAGTTCTGACTCCTAGTTTACTATGTTCAAAATTTGTTTCTTTTAAGCCATATTTTATAAGTTATGTCTATTTTGCCAAATGATTTTGTGGTGTTTTTGAGACAGTTTCTCTCTTGTTGCCCAAGCTGCAGTACAGTGGCACAATCTCAGCTCACTGCAACCTCTGCCTCCCGGGTTCAAGTGAATCTCCTGCGTCAGCCTCCCGAGTAGCTGGGATTACAGGCACGTGCCACCATGCCCGGCTAATTTTTTGTATTTTTAGTAGAGATGGGGTTTCACCATGTTAGCCAGGCTGGTCTCAAACTCCTGACCTCAGGTGATCTGCCTGCCTCAGTCTCTCTAAGTTCTGGGATTACAGGCATAAGCCACCCCACCCGGTTGCCAAATGATTTTCTTTAAAATATATATTTTTTTATTTGTTAAGGGAATTATTTTTAAGAATGGTGAAATTGAATTGCTGTGGGTATAAAACTAAGGAATCCCCAGAAGAATGATTTTATTTCATAGGAAAGCAACCTGGAGATTAGCTAGGAAAAATTCAATATAGTTCTCCAGAAAAATGTATTTTACGTTTCCACAGACAATTCCACTATTATTAATTATACATTTTGTAATACAGTGTTCTCCAGCTAGTTTTTCACAGAAGCATCTGTCATCTTCCATTCCTCACTGTGGCTCTCAATCCAGTAAGGAGAAGGAGTTTGAATATCCTGTCATATTCCTCCTTCCCTCTAGTGGTTTGCAGAGTTAAAATTTACACCACCATTAACAACCCTCTTTTTCTCTCAATTTGATGTTGAAATTCGAGGAAATATAAAGAATATCTCCCAGTTGGAAAAGTTGGAAGGATCCTTGTCATAGTGAGTACACTGACGTTACAGTACAGATGACAGCAATCCACTGTTACACACATTGAACCTTCAAAGAATAGCATACCCTGTTCTGCAGCAATTTAGTTACTTGCTGTGTTGATCCATATAGATTCTCTATCCTGAAATTGTACATATATAAAATCAACAAGCTATTTCTGAGGTGTGTACGACAACCTGAAAATGATTCCAAAGAATTATGTTACATTTTGTTCTGGTTCCCAATTTTCTTGTAGTTTTGGAATTGTCTACACACAACTGTCATCAGGGAAGATGTCATCCCTTTTTATGAGGAGGTACACATATGCGAGAAATTGGGCGGAATAAATTATTCTTGAGAAATTTTATGTGTCATTTCGAGGAGAAGCTGAACCCAGAACTATAAAGCTAAGGCCAAGTATGACTTCTTTCCATTGCAGGGACTTTAACTGCACTTCGGATGTGTTACCAAGGTTATGGTTACCCTTTGATGCTGTTCCTGGAAGAAGGAGGAGTGGTGACAGTCTGCAAAATCAATACACAGGAACCTGAGGAGACCCTGGACTTTGATTTCTGCAGCACCAATGTTATTAATAAAATTATTCTGCAGTCAGAGGGGCTCCGTGAAGCATTTTCTGAATTGGATATGACGAGTGAAGTCTTACAAATTACCATGTCTCCTGACAAGCCTTATTTCAGGTACTTGAGAGCAGTGCAGTTATAGTTAATGTGGTCTGTACTCCATCTTCCCACTTAGACATTTGCTTAGGATGCAAAATTTTTATTATCCACATTTTTAGAGTTTTCACAACTCTAGACAGCTTGTACTCTTACCTCATAATTTTATGGATCAAGAAACTTAAGACCCAGGAAGATTAACTCACTATTTCATATTTAGGTGGTGGTGGCATCTAGATGAGAAGCCCAGTCCTCTAATTTATAAACTGGTGGTGGTTTCATTGTACTACTCCTTACTTTCATAGATCAGGTTACATCATGAAGAAAATTGGGTTTAAGTGTTTGGAAAGGGTGTTTGTATTATGGTATCTTTTTCAAGTTAGTTCAGGATGCAGAAGATGTTTTCTACACGTGGCTCATTCATTCACTAAGTATCTGTTGATCACCTACCGTGTGCTTATTCATCGTATTAAGCATTGTGGGAAGAACAGCTTAAAACCAAGGTGAAGCCAAGATAATGTGAAACAGCAAACCATTAAGTACCAAGATAGCTGGGAAATGCTGTATAAGGATTTAGGGAGGATTGCTCAAGGCTGGCTTCCCAAGGGAGGGCAGTTTTCAGCAGGAGTACAATGTCAAAAAAGCTGTTCCTGATACTTTAACACAAGTCTCTTTTCAGGATTAGACTCAGAGATTCTAGCAATTTAGAGGATCTAAATATTCTCTTTTTGAAATATTTCAGAATATTAAAGGCCCTAAATACATATGGAATAAAAAGAATAAGGTATTCTTTTTGTAACTACTTTAGAAGAATTACAGGCCCGGCTGTAAAAGTGTGGTGGCAGATACCTGTAATCCCAGCACTTTGGGAGGCCGAAGTGGGCAGATCACTTGAGGTCAGGAGTTCAAGACCAGCCTGGCCAACGTGGTGAAACCCTGTCTCTACTAAAAATAGAAAAATTAGTTGGGCGTGGTGGCACGTGCCTATAATCCCAGCTACTTGGGAGGCCGAGGTGGGAGAATCACTTGAACCCAGTAAGTGGAGGTTGCGGTGAGCTGAGATTGCGCCACTGCACTCCAGCCTGGGTGACAGAGTGAGACTCTGTCTCAAAAAAAAAAAAAAAAAAAAGAAAAAGAATCACAGGCCCTTGTCATGACTTTGGGGAGTTAAAAATTTGGCTCAAGGTCTGAGAAAGTTAACCAAAATGGAAATTGGAAACCTTACTTTAGCAGTGGAATGAAGTAAAAAATTCAGGTACTTAAAACAGTATTTCAGGGGATCTCCTCAGTGATCTGTCTCAGCCTGGGTAACGAGATGGACCATGGTATCTTTCATCTCCAGGATGGGAAACAATTTGGTGGTAGGGAGGTAGGAGTTGAAATTTTTTCCTGGATATGTTAAATTTTAAGTACCTGCGACACTAGGGAGTAGCTGGATATATAGTTATGGTGCTCAGGAGATCCATTTAGATTTGGGAACCATCATCATGGCTGGGTATGGATGAGACGGGTCAGAGAGAGAGATTATATTAGAAGAAAGAAAAGATGGACCCCAGGAAAACCACACCTGGAAGATGGGAGGCAGAAATGGAGCTTAGGGAAAACCAACCTGGATCTTATCGCCATGCTCATATAATACTTAGCAACGTGCTAACCCTGCAGCAAATGTTCCAGGAGTTCTTGCAGATTAAATCAGCATGTTAACACTTATAAATTGTCTACAAATAACTTCTGGTATTACCAAGTGAGGAAAACCATGCAATAGCCTTAAGAGCAGTCTAAGATACAGAAAAGCTGTAATTCCTAGGTGTAGGATTGGGAACAGACCTAAGGGTTGCAGTAGACTTAGATCAAGGTCTTCCATCAGTCCTCAATTCTCTCGCCTGTTATATATTTCTGACTTAAGGATGAGGAAAAGTCATTTTCAGAGTAGGATTAGGGTAATGAAATTAAAGTGTCCCCTACCCTTTTCCTTTTACAATTGATTTTCTTCAAACCCGTTGATTAGTTGTCCTGAACTCCCTGAACTCCAGTGGGAGCTTTATTATGGTACTTGTTATCGTGTGTTATAAGCATTTGTGTACATGTCTGTTTCACCCACTAGTATGAATTTCTTAAGGAAGGGTTTTCTTTATTTGGATCCTAATGTGGTTTATTTTTGGACGAATGAATAAATGAGGTAATCATTTTCTATAGGTTATCTACTTTTGGAAATGCAGGAAGTTCCCACCTTGACTATCCCAAAGATTCTGATTTGATGGAAGCATTTCATTGTAATCAGACCCAAGTCAACAGGTCAGTTCTTAATATAGAGGTTGTCATTGGTGATAAAGAGGAGGTTAAATACCAGATTTCTGTTAAATAAAAACACTTTCAATCTGTTAATTAAAATGCACAGCATTTTATAAAAATGAACAGTAGAGTGCTGGACTTACTAGGGGATATAGGGTTCTAACAGTGAATGAATTTTAAAACAGAAAATATTAGCAAATTGGATAAGTACTTGATTTTATTCTTAGATTTGCTACTTTTTATCCTTTACTTGGGAGTTCTGAGCAGTGTTCACTATGTTGATATAACAGTGTTTTATTTTTTCTTCTACAGATACAAGATTTCCTTACTGAAACCCTCTACAAAGGCATTAGTCCTATCTTGTAAGGTATCTATTCGGACAGATAACAGAGGCTTCCTTTCATTACAGTATATGATTAGAAATGAAGATGGACAAATATGTTTTGTGGAATATTACTGCTGCCCTGATGAAGAAGTTCCTGAATCTGAGTCTTGAGTATGACAATTCACTGATATTTATGTGTACATTTATGATAGATGAAGTTCTTATTCTGAGTACAGTACTCTTTGTAATTTCATATTGGATTTTCTATAGAGAAGAAGCACAATGGGGAAGATAGGAGCAAGGTCATGTACCCTAATAGTTACTATGTTTTGTAAATCCATTTTGTAGAGGGCATGTAAATAAATGTTTTCCTGTAGTCATAGATTATTCAGGACTGTCCTTTAGTTCTGTCTTTTGAACTCATGGGAATAATTGTGAGTCAACGTAACATTTCAAGAGTCTAAAGGTGGCCGGGTGTGGTGGCTTAAGCCTTTAATCCCAGCACTTTGGGAGGCCGAGGTGGGCGGATCACCTGAGGTCAGGAGTTGGAGACCAGCCTGACCAACGTGGAGAAACCCCATCTCTACTAAAAATACAAAAAATTAGCCGGACGTGGTGGCACATGCCTGTAATCCCAGCTACTCGGGAGGCTGAGGCAGGAGAATTGCTCGAACCCGGGAGGCGGAGGTTGTGGTGAGCTGAGATGACGCCATTGCACTCCAGCCTGGGCAACAAGAGCAAAACTCTGCCTCAAAAAAAAAAAAAAAAGAGTCTATAAAGGCTTAAAGTTTGATGCAGCTACCTGAAATGTTCTTTTATTTATTTACTATTAGAAAAAGCAAAGGCATATGGGCATTGCTTATTAGTTTGAATTCTAGAGACTAGATCTTAAAGTAGTGGTTCTCAAAGTGTTGTGCCCGCACCAACATCAGAATGGCCTGCAAACTTGTAGCAAACTCTGGGGAGGAGGCCAGCATTCTGTATTTTAACAAGCTTCCCTCAGGAGATTCTGATGCCTGCTAAATTTTAGGAACCACTATTTTAAAGGAAACTTTTTTTTTCTTTAATAGCATTTAACTGTATTGAGATGATTGCTTTTACATGTGATTTCCTTGCAAATGTTCTGAAGTTGAGGCATCACCAAACAAGTCTGAACAATTCTTTATGTGATTTATTTTTAAAGTAGACCTTTTGAAGAGATCTATGAATGGGATATAAAGCAATTTTCAGTGTTACAGGTTTTCTTCTTGTTCTCAAAACTGTTCGCTGTAAGTAACTGCAATCAGTACTTACTACTTTCCATTTGCTTATGAGTTTCTTGACAAATCAAGGTGTAGAAAACCAGTTATTAAGTGATTTTGTACTTTCCTGGTAGTTGTCACTAAAATAATTTTTGTGGCATATAAGTATATTTAATAAAATGCAAAAATTATCTTCCTGTCTAGTAGAAAAAATTACATGAGTAAAGTGAAGCTTCTGTCTTTGTTACTGTACCAGGTGACAACAGCTCAGTGTCCCTCCATGGACAGTCACTATTGGCCTTTTGAGTGAGACGGTTCTTTAGGATAAAAAACTGTCATCCCATTGCAGGATTCATTTAGCCTTTCTGGCCCTTACCCACTGATGCTAGTCATTGTGACCACCCCACCTCCCCCAAATAAAAGTGTGCCAAACTATTCATTGTTGAGAACCATTCAATTGCATTCACCAAAATTGGAGGATATATTGGAATGCCCTACCTTAATATAGGTCACATAGCATTAGAGAAAATTGGTTTGGAGAGTATTACAGCAAAGTGTGCTGCAAGGAGGCTACTCCAGCACAATGGCAGGCACTGCTTCCCAGGCATATGGACAATTCTGGGAGGTGGCCAGGGTCAGTACCTGATAACTAGTAAGTGTCTCAATCTCAGCATACAAAATTTAGCAGTGACTACAAAAAAAGTTGGAATTTTCTAAAATGTTTGTATTCAAGAAGGAAACAAATGAATTTACTAAATGTTGTCAGTATTTTTTGTTTAGATAAACACCAAGAACAGAACAAACCTAAAAGATACTTAGGAAAATATCTAATCAGTCAACATTCTAAGGACTGTTAAATGTGAAATAGCATAGTTATTTTTTGTCTTTTGTTACTAGTGTGAACAAAGAATGGCGCCTAACATATAATGGGCATTTAGTAACTTTGTTAGATGAAAGACTCTCCAATTTCAGATTTTCTTTTAGCATCTTATTAGTCACTACTTAATTCTGATGATTTAGCTCTAAATTTATTTTGATCTAAGGTTTTTTATTTTTATTTTTGGAGACAAGATCTTGCTCTGTTGCCCAGGCTGGAGTACAGTTGTAGGATTACAGTTCACTCCAGCCTCAATCTCCTAGGCTCAAGCAATCCTCCCATCTCAGCTTCCCAAATAGCTAGGACTACAGGTGCATGCCTCCATGCCCTGCTAATTTTTGTATTTTTTGTAGAGATGGGGTTTTACTATGTTCCCTAGGCTTATCTTGAACTCCTGAGCTCAAGCAATCCACCCGCCTCGGCCTCCCAAAGGGCTGGGATTACAGGCGTGAGCTATCACGCCTGGCCTAATGTATTTTTTAAAAGTTGAATCTAAAAAGAATTTAAAACAAATATAAATCAGCTCAGTAAGGATGGATATTTTTGCACATTTAAAACTATTATTTTAGGCCAGGAGTGGTGGCTCACACCTGTAATCCCAGCACTTTGGGAAGCCGAGGCAGGGGGATCATCTGAGGTCAGGAGTTCGAGATCAGCCTGGCCAACATGGTGAAACCCCCACCTCTACTAAAAATACAAAAATTAGCTGGGTGTGGTGGTGGGTGTCTGTAATCCCAGCTACTTGAGAGGCTGAGGCAAGAGAATCACTTGAAACTGGGAGGCGGGGGTTGCAGTGAGCCGAGATTGCGCCATTGCACTCCAGCCTAGGTGACAGAGCAAGACTCCGTCTCAAAAACAAAAAAAATTAAAATAAAAATTATTGTTTTAGCTGCATGTCTTCAGCTATTTAGAATTCAGAGACTAATGAATTGTTTCTAAGTCACCCTAACATCAAGGTACTTATTTTATAAAGAATTTCCTCCTTATTTGTGTTGTATTTGACCCAGGAATTTTTACTTTAATAAAAAGTTTAACTTTATTTCCTATGGAAAATCACTAGGGGGAGTGCTCCCTCAGGCAGAGCAGGCGACACTTTGATGCCACTACAAATCGATGTGTAGTATATAGAAGAATACAGTCTTATATTTAAAGACTTTTAGTTCTGTCTTTTTGAAGTTTATCTCTCTTTCTAGTAAAATGGTGCTTACTGTGAATGGATAATCTTTTTTTTCATTTTTCATTTGTTGATTTCCCATTCGATGATGTAGTGCTTCCACCTAGAATTGATGAAATGCTTCAAAATAATAAAAGTATTTGTTAAATTCCACTTTAATAAAAATAAGGCATGTAACACAATCATTTTAACAGGAAGCCACAGGGTTTCTGTGGTGTTACCAAAGTCCGAGTAAAAATTAATTAAAATTGCTAAAAGGGCAGAATGTGGCACTCTCAACAGGGGTAGGCAGTCATTCAGAACATAGAGACTTCCTTCTTTCCTTCCCTGTCTTCACATTGCTCGTCCCTTATCCCCACCTGAAATAAAATCTATTGGGTCCTGAGAAATTGGAGTGTATAGTATTTTTTCTTTTCCCAATTATGTTTGTAATTTGCTTTCATTCTCTTTGGAATAGGCAGTGCTGCTTTTATACTAGAATCAGGTTACAAGCACCCCAGGAGGAGTCATTAGCTCTAACAGAATTTCCCTCTCAGGAGTGGACAGCTAGTGTTCTAAACAGAAACACCAAAAGCAGCGGTTTCAAGTGCTTTTTGTATCTGTATCTCAGTCACGTCCAGAGGTTTTGATAATCAGCAGAGTAAATGTGTGAAATATATTTTTGAAATTCATAGCTTGTTGATCATTATAATAGATACTAGTAGTGGCTCTCACTGGCAAAACTAGAGGTATTCAGGATATGTGAACTTACTAAATTATTTCAGAGTATTTCCTCATACTAAAGTAAAAAGGAAGTAACAATCTAGTAAACCCTGTGGCCTGTACCCTTAGGCATGGTGCCTGACACTTGATTCCAAAATGGTCTTGCTTCCTGCCATTTTGTCCAAGGATTTCTGGTTGCCGTGGCTGACTACGTTAGGACAGTACTATTTCTGGAATATTGTCAAGCCTGCCTTAAGTGGACCTTTAATGCAGTGGTGGGTGAACTTACCAAATCAGCAGGTAGTACGTCATTGAACATACAGAACAGGTTACATAAACTTTTTTTTTTTTGAGATGGAGTCCCACTCTGTTGCCAGGCTGGAGTGCAGTGGTGTGATCTCAGTTCACTGCAACCTCCACCTCCCAGGTTCAAGCGGTTCTCCTGCCTCAGCCTCCCGAGTAGTTGGGACTACAGGTGCGCGCCACCACATCGAGCTAATAATTGTATTTTTAGTAGAGATGGGGTTTCACCATGTTGGCCAGGATGGTCTCGATCTTTTGACCTTGTGATCCTCCTGCCTCAGCCTCCCAGAGTGCTGGGATTACAGGTGTGAGCCACCACACCCAGCCGTTTACATAAACTTTTTTGTTTGCTTGCTAAAAAATGTTTATTGAGCTAGTTGTGGTGGCTCTCACCTGTAGTCCCAGCACTTTGGGAGGCCGAGGCAGGAGGACCACTTTAGCCCAGGAGTTTTGAGACTAGTCTGGCCAACATAGCAAGACTCCATCTCTAAAAAAATTTTTTTTTAATTAGCCAGGTGTGGAGTATGCATGTAGTCCCAGCTACTCCAGGGGCTAAGGCTTGAGCCCAGGAGTTCAAGGCTGCAGTGAGCTATGGTCATGCCACTGCACTCCAGTCTGGCAGGAGAGTGGGACCCTGTCTCAACAAAAAATAAAATAACAATATTTATTGAAATCTGTATGTGAGACAGCTTGATCTGGGCTTGAATTATTTTTTTTTTCTAACTTGGTACAGAGATTGTTGGAAAATAGCTAATCCTCATCCACCTCAAAAATGTCAGTGCTTGTTAGCTAATTCAGAAGAATTGTAAGAGCTCTGTATGTTAGCTCAGATCTGTTAGAAATGTCAGGTGTTTGATTGGATTGGGTTATCCAGATAGGTTGAATTTAGAAAGTAGCTTCTGTGGTTTTGCAGTGAGAATGCAACTTTATATTTCTAATGTGGCTTGTTAAGACTTTGGGATTTCACCAAAATAGTAAAATTTTAAAACTTTTGGGCAGAGCACAGAGGATTTTTAGGGCAGTGAAACTAATATGTATGATACTATAATGGTGGATATATGTCATTATAATTTTTCCAAACCCACAGAATGTATACCACCAAGAGTGAACCCTCATGTAAACTATGGACTTGGGTAATAATGCTGTGTCAGTGTGGGTTCATCAGTTGTCACAAATGTACCGCTCTGGTGGGAGATGTTGATAAGGGAGAAGCTAGGCATGTGTGCGGGTAGGGGGTAAATGGGAAATCTCTGTAGCTTTCCCTTAATTTTTTTTATGAACCTAAAACTGCTCTAAAAATGCCTTTGGGAAAAACTTTGGGGACCAACATAGGTGCCAACTTATTTTACTAGGTATAAGGATGTTAAAATTATATGATTCAGTATCACCACCATTTTATAAAACATTTTAATATCAAAACCTCAGACAATAGCAACCTTACACTGACAATAAAGAAAAACTTTAAACATTAAAAACAAAGTGTTATGCTACTGTTTATTGATATAGGTTTGTCAGTTTGGAGATCTTAGGATTGCAAAATAGTAACATTTTATAAATTTTGGTGCCACCCAAAATGGAGTCTGAATGGCCATTTCTTTCTGGTATTCTTTTTTTTTTTTTAATGTCAGTCATTGTTGAAAAGCTATTTTCAACTACGTATGTGAAAATGGAAGCAACTCTTCTGATGCTACTGTAATCAATTCAGAATATTCTGGGGAAGAACAGCAGCCCCATCTCCAGAAAGGGCTAAAATGAACAATGATAGGCCAAGTGACCAGTTAATAAGCACCACAGAGAAGGGCAATGGAATATATAGCTGCTTTCAGCCAGGGCTGCAATGTGGGACCTTGATCCTGAGTGCCAACCCTAAAGCATCCTGGGAGTTAGTCGGCAACTGCCAGGAGAAGGCCTACCAGTCAGTGGACAAGGCTTTGGCTTAGTTAGTATATGTGTGCTTCTGCCACAGCAGAACACAACTCACTATACCTTGGGTACTGGTTGATTCTTAGATTTTACAGGCTGCACAAATGACTGAAATAATTACCTGAATGAAGAACCAAAATGTGGTTCTGTAAGCACTGAGTGCGTTGATATAGATGTTGATGGTGATACACTTGGATCCCCAAAGACACAGGGTCTTTGAGCTGTATTATTATTAATTTATTTTTTAGATGGAGTTTTGCTCTCGTCACCCAGTTTGGACTGCAATGGCACAATCTTGGCTCACTGCAACCTCCACCTCCCAGGTTCAAGTGATTTTCCTGCCTCAGCCTCCCAAGCACCTGGGATTACAGGCACCCACCACCATGCCCAGCTTAATTTTTGTATTTTTGGTAGAGAGCCGTGTTGGCCAGGCTGGTCTTGGAACTCGTGACCTCAGGTGATCCCCCTGCCTCAGCCTCCCAAAGTGCTGGGATTACAGGCTTAATCCACCGCGCCCGGCCATTTGAGCTGTATTAAATCAAGTTAGACAACTGGGAAAAGATGAAGAGGGAAAAATTAAAGTTATTTATAGTGCAAACCCAAATGAGATTTCTCTGTCGCTAAATTCACAAGAAAGTAAGGAATATTATTCAAGATTGCAAATTCTTTCGCTAGATATACACTTGCTCAGAGTCTAAGGATTTTCTTCATGAACAACCACAGTGAGTATTCTTTTCCTAAAACAAGCCTTTTTAATCCAGTTTGGTGGAGGCAGCAGAGTGGGATGGAAAGAGTAATCATCTGTGATCCAGGAAGTCTGCTTTATAATTACCAAGCTGACCTTGAACAAATCACTCTCTTGTCCCTAGTTTCTTTTGTTGTTGTTTTGTTTTTGTTTTTGTTTTTGAGATGGAGTTTTGCTCTTGTTGCCCAAGCTGGAGTGCAATTGCATGATCTCAGCTCACCGCAACCTCCACCTCCCAGGTTCAAGCAATTCTCCTGCCCCAGCCTCCCGAGTAGCTGGGATTACAGGCATGCGCCACCACACCCAGCTAATTCTGTATTTTTAGTAGAGACAGGGTTTCTCCATGTTGGTCAGGCTGGTCTCGAACTCCTGACCTCAGATGATCTGCCTGCCTCGGCCTCCCAAAGTGCTGGGATTACAGGCTTGAGCCACCATGCCTGGCCGTCCCCAGTTTCTTTATAAAATAAAAAGGTCCTTTCTGACTTTGAACATGTTATGATGAGTTCAGTAAATCAGATCAGGTTAAGTATTTCAGAAGGTTCAAACTATTCCTCCCAAGGCAGTTTTGGTGACCTCAAACAGGCTATGACTAAAAACACCTCCAAATACAGTTGACCCTTGAACAACATGGGTTTGAACTGTGTAAATCCTCTTATACACAGATTTTTTTCAATAAATACATTGGAAGTTTTTTTTTTTTTTTTGGAGTTTTTTGACAATTTGAAAAAACACAAACTGCGTTGCCTAGAAATATTTTTAAACATTTTAAAAGGTATGTCACGAATGCATAAAATGTATGTATATACTATTTTATCATTTGCTACTACAAAATATGCACAAACCTATTATAAAAAGCTAAATTTTCTCAAAATTTACACACATATACAGTACATGGTGCCATTCACAGTCCAGAGAAATGTAAACAAATGTAAAGATGCAAGGTTAAATCATAGCCACATAAAACCAACTGGAGTACGTACTGTACTGCAATCATTTTGTAGCTGCCTCCTACTGCTGCGGCAGTGTGCGCAGATGTTGTGAATATCCACTCAAAACGCTGTGTGATGCTAATCATCTCTGCATGAGCAGTTCAACTCTCCAGTAAATTTCATGTGGCAGAAAAAAGTACTCTCTCGAGATTCTTAAGTATTTTTCATCATGTTTAGGGCACCATAAACCTCATATAATACCATGGGACCCATATGAAGTGCCACTAGTGATGCTGGAAGTGTTCTCAAGAAGTAGAAGTCATGACATAACAAGAAAAAGCTGAATTGCTTGATATGTATCAAAGATTGAGGTCTGTGGCTGTGGATGCCCTTCATTTCAGTCCCAGGATTCTTTTTGTAAACAGACAATGTAAACTTAACAGAATCAATAAATACAGTATAGTAATGTAAATGTATTTCCTTATTTTCTTTTTTTTTTTTTGAACAGGGTCTCACTTTCTCATCCAGGCTGGAGTGCAGTGGCACAATCTCGGCTCACTGCAGCCTCGACCTCCTGGGCTCAAGCAATCTGCCTTCCTCTGCCTCCCAGAGTGCTAGGATTACAGGCAATGAGCCACCACACTTGGCCCCTTATCATTTTCTTAATAACCTTTGCCTTTCTCTAGTTTACTTATTGTAAGAATATATTATATACTATACATATAACATACAAAATATGTGTTAATCAACTGTTTATCTTATCAGTAAGGCTCCCATTAACAGTAGGCTATTAGCAGTTAAGTTTTGGGGGAATCCAAAGTTATACAAAGACTTTTGACTGCACAAGGCATTGGCAGCCCTAGCCCCTGCATTGTTCAGTGGTCAACTGTAGTACATGAAAGTGTTCACCAATAAACTCCTTAGGTATCGCAGAATTTTTTAAAAAGTCAGAACTGAAAGGAATAGAGTTAGAAAAAGGGAAATGGAAGGTAATGGAGTTCCAGTGACACAAAAAACTAACTTAAAGCATGTGACTAAAAGATTTCTTTCCCCCAAGTCATAGATCAGGATCCTAGTTGGGTTGGTTGGTTTGTTTTTTGTTTGTTTTTTTTGAGACGGAGTCTCTCTCTGTCGCCAGGCTGGAGTGCAGTGGCACGATCCCAGTTCACTGCAACCTCCGACTCCTGGTTCAAGTGATTCTTCTGCCTCAGCCTCCCGAGTAGCTAGGTTTACAGGCATGTGTCACCACGCCCAGCTAATTTTTTTTGTATTTTTAGTAGAGATGGGGTTTCACCGTGTTGACCAGGATGGTCTCAATCTCCTGACTTCATGATTGGCCTGCCTCGGCCTCCCAAAGTGCTGGGATTATAGGCGTGAGCCACCGCGCCCAGCCAGGATCCTAGTTTCTAATGGCTCTTGGGTATTTCACCTGGAATGCTGCTGCTAAGTGGACCTTTTTTTTCCCAGAGTCCTTAATAAAAAACCGTTGTTTTAGATCTGCCACTGCTATCAGTGTTGAGAAACATTTTGTGGTCGAGAATTTTTATCATCAACAAGGTTGTCTTTATTGTTGGCTATCCTGTATAGAGGTTTTCAATTTGATAACAGAAGACCTAGAGGAAAGGAGAAAACCATTTGAGCATTTTTCTTGGTTCTTGCCTTCTCTTCCTCCATAACTGGCCCTGCCTCCCCCAGCAGCAGATCTCATTGCCTTACCTGAGCCAAAGGCTGAACTTAGCCTAAGGCAACTGTGTCACCATTATTCCACCACATGACTATACTCTCAAAATGCTGGCTCTTCTAATAGGCCTCTAAAATCTTACTAGAGTCTCGGGTTTTCTTCCTAAAGAGCAGGGAGCTCTTCCCTTGATTCAGATGGCAAACCAGGGATATTTGAGCTACCTGGATTGTTTAAATCTCAGGTGGAAAACTTACGTAATTTAGGGCCTTTTATATAGTTGATGATTTTCAAGTGGTTTCTTCTCACGAGCTCGGAGACTTACAGCCCGAGGCCCTGTGAAAGATCTCTCTTGCTTGTTTCTAGCTGTTGAGATGTCTGTCCTCTGATTTCCCATTACTGAAGGAGCTGAGCAGGAATTTGATGTATTATGATCCAAAAGACTGCTCCAGAAACACAGTTACTATTAAGTGTTCTTTAGTCACCACCTATTTCTACCTCAAGCCTGAAAAAAGTGGTTTTCATAGCCCTTTTTTTACCTGAAAAGAATATTTGTTCTGTAGAATATGAGATACAAAATTTTATGAACTTGGGGTTTCTATGCAAGTTGCACTAAAGACAGGCTCATTCTCTATTACTGGACTGTATAAAATATAGAAAGCTATCTGGCACTTTAACTTCCTTTGCAGTAAACCAGGAGATAATGAGATTCCAAATTAGCTGAAGAAATAGGCACAGATTAAGTTAGTTGCCCAGGGGTCTCATAAATTCAGAGGTGAGCAAAGAACTGTAAGAGGGCTGCATCTCTGCTAGGGATAGTAAGTGGGAATCAGCCTCGGGCCTACTTCTGTCACACCACAAGGTGGCAGGATTCCCCTTGTCTGAAACCTGAAAGGACAACTGATTTCCATAGTGTATATATTATCTTTGAGTTTAGGTGATTGTGTCAGACTGCTTGTCTATGATACTAACAGTGTTTCCAGAACCTGATAAGTCTATATCTTTTTCGAGATGTTAACCAGCAAAATATTTTCCACATCAGCTTGGTAGTAGCTTTTCAAAATATTCAGCCCCTATCTCCGTTTGCTTCGTGCAACAGTGGTGCCAGTAGAAGGTAATAAAGTCAAAGACCAGCTTTCAGTAAAACTAAAAATAGCTGTTACTTAGTACATGATTACTATGGGGCCAGGCACTCTGCTAAGCACTTTACATATAATGCATTATCTCATTTATTCTCACAGCAACACTGAGATAGGTACTATACTTCATCCCCAGTTTATAGATGAAGAAACCAGGATTGCACATAGCTAGAAAGTGGTGGTCCTGGGGTTTGAACTCAGGCTTGCCTGTCTCCAGAACTACAGCTCTTAACCACCATGAATCAAAAAGATTAATTCATAGGGATGCACTGAAGTCATATTTCTATGATCAGATTAAATAGTTGATGAGATAATCGTAGTTCATAAAGACTTTGTGTCCTAAAGTGGGGCCAAAATTCCTTACCAAACTGCAAAAGTATTCATGTATACCCTCAGGGCAAGTATACACTACACCCTTTGATTTCAACAAAACCAAACCTTAGTTTCTCTACTTTGATTCTAAAGACAGGGCAAGGTTTTATTTGCCAAAATTTAAATCACTGATCATTTCAAAAAGACTTCAGGTATGTAAAATACAATGTTTTCTAAAAAACTGATTTGCAGCCAGGTATGGTGTGTTCATGCCTGTAATCCCAGGACTTTGAGAGGCTGAGGCGGGAGGATCACTTGAGCCAAGGAGTTGGAGGCCAGCCTGGGCAACATAGTGAGACCTCGTCACTACAAATTTAAAATATAAAAATAAAAAATTTAAAAACCTGATTTGTTCCCAACATGCCAATAAGGAAGGTTTTGTATATATATGTATTTTTTTAATTTTTAATTTTTTTTTATTTTTCCTTAGGAGACAGTCTTGCTCTGTCACCTAGGCTAGAGTGCAGTGGCACAATCTCGGCTCACTGCAACCTCCCCCTCCCAGGTCAAGCAATTCTCCTGCCTCAGCCTCCCGAGTAACTGGGACTACAGGCGCATGCTACCACGCCCGGCTAATTTTTTGTATTTTAGTAGAGACTGGGTTTCACTGTGTTTCCCAGGCTGGTCTCGAACTCCTGAGCTCAGACAATCCACCTGCCTCAGCCTCTGAAAGTGCTAGGATTACAGGCATGAGCTACAGCACCCAGCCGAAGGTTTTGTATATTAAAAGTCCTGAGAAGTCCTTCAGGAAAGTAACCTGTGTCACTTTGTTTAAACCTGTTTTTTTTTTTTTCCTTAAATAATTTTTGTCTTTCTGCTACAGAGCCTTTCTTCCTCCCCCAGAGAACTGACGCACATCCCTTGGAATCAGCATTTCTTGCAGCCCCCTTCAGGACATGCTGCCCTGTACAACAGCTGTAAAGTACTTACCATTCCTCCATACACTGCCCTCTGTCATGCTTCTGTGCCTTTGTATGTAGAGTTCCTTCTTCCAGGAATGGCTTCTCTTCTCCATCTGGATGAACTGCTACTTGTCCTTTAAGAAATGGCTCAAATGTCACCCTCTCTATGAAGTCTTTTCCAATTCTCATAGATTGTCTCTCCTTTCATTGCACTGAGAATGCTATTCCAGAACTTAAACTTCATGTTATTATTTCTTCATGTTTTCTCTTACACTAGAATGTTGTCCCCTTAAGATTAATGACCATGTTTTATTTATCTTTATTACCACCTGCAGCTCTAACTGCACCTGGCACTTAGTAGGTGCTCAAAAAATGTTTGTTAAAGGAATGAATGAAGATGAAGAAACTGAGACTCAATGTTTAAGTGACTTAAGGTCGCATGGTTTTTGGGATTCACACACAAGGTGCCTTGACTCAGAGTACAGTGCTCTTTCTCTATACCTGAACAGCAAGTATGTGGTAGAAGTCCAGCTATTCCCCCACCCGTACCCCAAGGCAGACAACACTAATAATCAAGCTCCACCAAACCCAGCCTTTTGCTCTGGAAGCTCAAGCTCTGCCTGCCCTATTCCATGCTATCCTCTCCTATCAGACCATTTCTGTGGGCGTGGCAGAGTAGCTGGGGATTGCAGAGCTCCCCACTGCTCTGCTAAAGATAAGGTACACTGAGCTGGCTCACTGTGGCTTAGCAGCCCTTGTTCCCCATAAAAGAGACCCTCAAGCAGGGAACTAAAGGCTTCTGAGTTTTCACTTCTCTACCTGCCCCAATGCCTCCAGCTAGTCCTAGAATCCTGATTTGGAAAAGCTGCTGCCCCTTGTGTGGCTACCTGGCTCTGGTGGAGCAGATTGTGCTCCTCACTCACTCATACCAAGGTTTGGCCAGATATTTTCTCCTTAATTTTGTAGATGGAGTGTTGGAATGTTTACTAATAAATAATAGGAAAAGAAGATGAATGCAGCAGCCTGGAAACAACCCAGCTTATGGAACATACATTTCATCACTAAGGTCTTGCCCAAGACTGGTCTGGCTGATACAAAATGTACTGAAGCGTATCACCTCCTTTCTTTTTCCTTGCTCACTTCTCTCTGGAAATAATCACCTCCCAAATCCCCATTTCCACCCTACTTTCCTTCTCCAGCCCCTCAGCCCAAAAGAGGCTGTTCCATTTTGTTCATATGATCAAGAGGACTGAATATCACTAATAGTTTAATAGGCACTGTGGCACCTTCCTTACTCCCCTCTTATGAGGAGAAAAGGATGGTTCTCCCTGCTCTTTCTGTTGGTTTCTACAGCTTTATACCCATCAAAAGGTATATCAAAATAACTTTTCGGTATGCAGCTGTTCCAGAGATATCTGACAGAGAGAAAGATAAAGTTGATAACTTCATGCTTTCATACATCCAGTAAGTTTGATGACTAGGTAGAGTTGTTAAAATGGCTGATATTTATTGAGCACTTAACAGTATACCAGATACTGTGCTAAGTGCTTTATGTAAATAATCTCATTTACTCTTCATTATGTTTCTACATTATAGATACTATTCTAATCCTCATTAGAGAAAAGTGAGGCTTAAGATAACTTGCCTAATGGCACATAGAAAGTGGTAGAGCCTGGATTCAAACACAGATATGTCTAACTTTAAATGTAGTCTATGACCTTAACTACTACATTCTCCTAACAATCAGAACTGTCCAGTAATGGGAGGAAGGGGCCATTTTGAGAGATAATGAGTACATTCCTGATTATGGGAGGTATTTAATCAGGTACTGGACAAACAGTAATCTCAAAGGTCTTCTCTACAAATACAGCTCATGCTAATATCAGTGATGTCAGTGATTATTTTCTATTTGCCAATATAATGGCTTCTGATTAGTCATCCTTCCCTTTCCATCTGCAATCATCATCATCTTCATCATCATCATTAACACTCTCATCATCTCTAATTAGCACATATTATGTGCCAGGCACCTTTCTTTGCAGTTTTACTTACATTATTTATTCATAACAACCCTATGAAGTAGATATTATATTATTATCATCCCCATTTTATGGATGAGGAAACTGAGAAGTAAAGCGATTTGTCCAAGATCTCACAGCTAAAGACAGAGCTGGGATTATAACCCAGGCCATCTGGCACTAGTCCATTCCTTACCACTACATGGCACTCTCTTAATATTTGACACTTATACCATACTCTTAAAATGTATCTTTTTTTATCATCACAATATTTATTGTAAAAATAAAAGTAAAATGACACAGAAATACATAACATAGAATTTGAAAGTCCTCCATAATCCTGTCCTAGAGATAATTACTGTTCTTTGCACTAACTACATATTTACATATACTTATGAGTTATGCTATATATATTGCTCACTAATGTGTACTTTTCATATTTTTAGCCCTAACAATATATATGGGAATATTCTTCCATGACACTTAAAGCTCTACATCATGCCTTTGAATGACCATATTATATGGCAATAAAAATGTACTAGTATTTCTACTGGTAGACATTTTTTTCCCACTGTTTGCTATTATAAACAAATCTAAAAGAGATACATTTATATATGTATAGGTGTATATTTGTATATATACATATATTTATAAATACATATTTTGTGTAAGGATTTCAAAAGACAAATTCTTAGAAGTGGTCTTTTAGAGTCAAAGGTTACAGGCATTTAAACATTCTATTAACTTTTCCCAACATATCCACCAAAAAGGTGCAATCAAGATACAGTCCCATATAAATAGAGTATTGAGAAGGCTGAGCCCCGCATACTTTTGACAGAGCTGGGTTTTCTTGCCTGTATTTTTCATTACCACAAAAACGATAGGTTAAAAATGGCATTTTATGTTTTGAATCCTGCCTGAGATTGGAAATCTGTGTGTGTGTGTGTTTATTGGTCATATGCATTTCTTCCTCTTTGAAGTGTCTCCTCATGTCTTTCGTAACAATGACACTGGCCTCTCTTTCATTGAAACTTTGTCCTCTGATTTCCTTTCTATTTTTTCCTGACTCTCCTAATTCTCAAGGACTTTTTCAGAGACTCCTTTTCAGCTCCTCTTTCTGCGTGACCCCTAAATAATACAATAATGATAATTACAATAATTAACATTTCACAGAAGCTTACTATGTGCCATACACTAAGTAAAGCACTTAAAATGAAGTGCTCTATTTCTGTGCATTTTCACAGATGAAGAAAGTAAGCCTTAGGAAGTCTCACTATAAGTGGGAAAGCTCAAATTTGAGCCCCAGCTGTTCTGCTACCAAATCACCATATTCTCTCTGAAATAAGTGTAAGCATGCTCCAAAGTTCTTTCCTAAGCCTTCTTGTTTCACATGTATGTATTCCATGGGTTATTTTATCCATTCCATTAGCTTCAGAATCATTTCTTTGAGCTCCTGGCCCATACAGCCAACAACTTAACAGCCATTGCCTGGTGAATGTATTGTGGGTACTGCAAACATATCCAAAGTGGAAACCATCTTCCCTCAGGCGCCCTAGACATGCTCCAAGATTATTCCTCTTGCCAACACTATTTAATAGCATTGCCATTCACCCAGTTGCCCAAGCTAGAAACTTCAAAGTTACCTTTGATTCCTGCCTCTATTAAACCTCACATCTGACTGGTCCCACGGTCTGTCAATACAGACTCCATATAGCTTCTCGATCTATCCTCTACACGTTCTTCCTACTACGGCTTTAGATAATTGAGGGTCTAAACATCTCTCCCTTGGACTATCAGATCTACCTCCTAACTGCTCTCCCCACTTCTCCCTAGGTACCATCTATCCTTCTCATTGCTGTCAGAGTTAATGTTTTAAAGCCAATAACTGATCATGTCATATCTACCCAAAACTCTTTGATGGTTGCTTTCTCGCTACTAAATAAATCCCAAATGCCTTAGCACAGTACATAAAAATTCCATAATCTCACCCCAGTCTGTCTTTCCAAACTCATGTCCAGCACGTCCCTCCTTAGGTACCTTAAACTACAACCACTCGAGGCCACTTGCTTTTCCTCAGCAATATCGGGTATCTACACCACTATGCTTCTGTTCATGCAACTTGGAATACTCTCCTCTAGCTTCTTGTCTACCTGCTAATGGCTACTTTTCTTCGAAGAACCTGCAACCCATCCCCCAACCTATGCAGAGTTTCCACTCACATTTCTAACCTCATGATTTATTACTTGCCCTTTTCCTTTACATTTCTACTAAAGACTTACTACAGACTAACTTGTAATCTGGTCATACATGTCTGTTTTCACATAAGGGACTATATCTTAAACATACTAGTATTTCTAGTGCTTAAATGAGCTAGATATGTAAATGATTACAACTAACTGAAGTACATTTTACATTTAGGTAAAAGTTAGACTAACCAACCTGAAAGTTTAAATCTGAGATTTTTTATGCCCTTTCTGTACACCAAAATTTTATTTGAGGCCCTTGCAACTGTCATTTAACCTTGAAATTAACTCTGATTTCAAGGGGCCATTTCTACTTTAGCTTTTTTGCAGAGGCTTCAAAAGCCAAGAATTCGGGCTCCTAGCAATGAAAGTCCAGTGAGTGTAGTCAACGAGTTTCCGGAAGAGGTGAGGTAAGAAGCAGGAGAGTACATCGGAAAACTAGCAGAGTTCCAGGACATCTGGGATTGATTACTCCAGCGAGATGCTGAAGTTTGCAAAGAGACAGCAATCGTTGTACCAGGTTTTGACATCTGGCTTTGGCAGTTACCCCCATGGTTTTGCTCAGCAGTTCTTGAGGAATGAGATATGGGCTTGTTTCAGGGAAAGAAAAACCTTCTGCTACAGCAAAGTCCTTAAAAGACTCTTCTTTTCCCCTTATATGGACTTTCTTGGTAGGTTTGGTTTCGTTGTAATTTACAGAAAGAAAAATTAATTTCCAAGTACCTAAAGAAACTCATACCACCTAGGGTCTGAATTAGATCTCCTAATTTTTCCTCCTTCTATGAATCTTTTCAGATCACCTAAAAGACACAGTAAATACTGGAAGGCAAAGCAACCTCAGGCTACCGAAGAATTAGATTCATTCCAGATATTCTGAAGTGTCTATTTTTAAATACAAGCTGAGTAGAACTTCTGTTCAGTTTTGAGGAAACATCATGCATTTTTTCTCTGAAATTATATATTTTGTTCTTTTAGTTTCATTATTATTACCTTCAGAGCACAAAATATACTTTAGGTATGTTCAAAGATTCAAAATCTCAAAACTAACCTATGGTAATAGTGGCTAACAATTATCCCTGATTTCAAATATTCTGAACTGTTGCCCTGAAAGCAAAAGGCAATCTTCTGTGAAGAAGGGGAAGGAAGGGTGTTTTACGAACATTTATTGAGTGCATACTCTGCCAGGCACTGTACTATGCATGTTATAGACATGATTTTATTTAAAACTCACAACAACTCTCTGTGGTTTACTATGATCTGGATGTTAGCAATGGAAAACAAGGTTCAAGGAGGTTAAGTCATTTGCCCAAGGTCACATACTTTGTGAGTGGAAAAGGCAGGTTAAGATCACAGGTCAGACTCCAGTAATGTATACTCTGTACCTATTACTCTTAATATAAAACAATAATACGGTGATACAAAGAAGCCTCTTATTTTAACATTCTGACCTATTATCTCTTGTACTTCAGATAGAGAATTGTTATTATTACTATTTTGTTATTAAGATCTCGACATTCATTGGGCATTTAAGACCTGCTAAGACCTTCCAGGCCCTGATCTAAGTCTTGTATTATTTATGATCTCATTAACTTTCAGAAAACGTACTTTTTGAGGAAAGTACTAATATTTTACTGATGAATAAATAGAGGCTGAGGGAGTTAAGTCACTTCACCTAGGTCAGAGAGCTGAGTGATGGAGCCTGAGTTTTAAATCCAGGCAATCCTGGGTGCAGTGGCAGATGCCTATAATCCCAGCTACTTGGGAGGCAGAAGCAAGAAGACTGGCCACAGAAGTTTGGACCAGCCTGGGCAACACAGAAAGACCTCATCTTTTAAAAAAAACTCCAGGCAGTCTGTCTTCAGATTGTAAGCTACACTTCCTGGAGTACAGATCCTGGAGTTAGAGAGACCCGGATTAAAATTCTACCTTTGTCTCTTCCTGGGTGAGTTAACTTCAGTAAATCAGTTTTCAGTTTTCCCACATGTAAAATGGGTTCTGGAGCCTTGCCTGCTGAACAGGTATCCTCATACGTATACTCAAATTCATCAAAGTCAGAATCTGTATTACATTAGTGAAATGGCATTTTTGAAACCTGATCAACCCAGATTCAAATCTTACATTTACCAGCTATCTTATGAACGAAATACCCAACCTTTTTTTTTTTTTTTTTTTTTTTTTTTGAGACAGGGTCTCAGTCTGTTACCTAGGCTGGAGTGCAGTGGCGCAATCGCGGCTCACTGCAGCCTTGACCTCCTGGCCTCAAGTTATCCTTCCACCTCAGCCTCCCAAGTAGCTGGGACCACAGGCATATACCACCACACCTGGCTAATTTTTATATTTTTTGTAGCGATGGCGCTTCACCATGTTGCCCAGACTGGTCTTGAACTCCTGAGCTCAAGTGATCCACTAGCCTCAGCCTCCCAAAGTGCTGGGATTACAGGTGTGAGCCATCATGCCCAGCGAAGATACCCAAACTTTCTGAGCTTCAGTTTTATCACCTGAACATGGAAGATACAAACACTCACCTAGGGAGGCTGAGGCGGGTGGATCACGAGGTCAAGAGATCAAGACCATCCTGGCCAACATGGGGAAACCCCGTCTCTACTAAAAATACAAAAATTAGCTGGGCGTGGTGGCATACGCATGTAGTCCCAGCTACTCGGGAGGCTGAGGCAGGAGAATCGCTTGAACTTGGGAGGTGGAGGTTGCAGTGAGCCAAGATCGCGCCACTGCACTACAGCCTGGCGACAGAGCAAGACTCTGTCTCAAAAAAAAAAAAAAACCCCACCTAATAATGTGGTTTATAAATCAGAAAAAGTATATCTAAATGTATAATACAGTGCCAAGGAAATGGGAAAACTTCTACATTATAGTTACTAATATTTTTACAGTTATTGATTAAGAAAACATGCTTTCATATTCACCAACAGGCAGGGAGCAAAGTTCCCCATTTTGTCCTGTGGCTGATCCTCTGTATCCTCGTAACACAGGAATTATTGACAGAGGCTGGAGAACATCCTCCTCTGGGTAATGATAAAACAGGAGATAGTCTCCTGTGGGGCCCACCTCAGGTGTGGCTCTGACTGAAGGGGGTGTGGATAGGAGGGCTCAATGTATTCTCCATGGCATGATCTTCCCCACCTGTCTAGCATGGTGAACCTGTTGAGAAGGGGACCAATTATCAGCCACAGCTGGTGAACACATTCAGGGTCCTAACTCTCAGCAGCAATGCACCTCTGTTAGAGGGCTCTCAGGGAAAAACACATGGCCTTTAGAGTCACACTTATTTGAGTCCAAATCTCCAAGACTGAGTGAATTTAGGCAAATTCCATTATAAAACATCAAGCTCCCTTCTGTTAAATGAGAGCTATCACACCGTGTATTTGTGAGGATTAAATTAAATACTTTATGAATAGGACCTAGCTCAGTTTTATGAATTTGGTATAAACTCAACAAGTTTTTGTTCTCTTCCCTCTTAGAAGAGAACAGTTCGAGGTCAATACTATTCTGAGACAAACAAATGTCAATGATAAGCGTCATTGATAACATCAAGGTTAAAGACTGAGACAAGTCTATACAAAACTCTCTTTGACTTAAATTCTAAACATTTAAAAAAAGAATCTGAAGAGGTTCTGTCATTATTAACTTTGGAGACACCTGTATCCTAAAAAACTTGCCTTATGTTTAGGGACCTAGACTTTGTATGTTCAGCAAGAAAAATTATTTTAAGGTACTCATTTACTTTCTCTGAATCCATATCATATCTATCACACTGTGATCAACAACAACCTTGTCTTGCGGGGCTTTTCTATAATGCTCAGCATTGAAAGGGATATTATAAATACTAAATATTATTGCAGCAGACCCTATTAATACTGGGTTCTATGAGACTGTAAGAAATCAACTAATTTCCCCAAGTATAGGATTTGGTCAAATTCATACACAGGTAGGATTTTGCCTTACTAGCAAGACTGGTAGAGGTGAAGCACCCCTACCTGGTTGAACTGGGAGAGGCCATGCCATGCATATATCCACATTGATGACATGGCTGATGGCCAGGGCCAGAACTCACCTCTGCCACAGGGTAAGGAGGCTCTTTGTCTCCCTACTTTTACTGTGTTCACCTCCATATACAAAGATTTGAATCATCAGACACTAGGTGAGGTGAGAAACAACAGGTTAAAGAGAATCAGATAGCAAGCACCTTAATTGCAAACCAAACTCAGGAAAGGACCAGCGGAACTGAGATCTTGTCACAAGTTTACATTTCAAACACCTGCACTACATTTCATTTGTTTCCTAAGCTGATAACAAAGATGTAGCCCCTACCTAGGCTTATGGCATCCTAAATCTGCAAGTTGAATCCCTGTTAAAAATGGAGGATGTAGCCATGCTATCTTAGTCCATTTCGTGTCAGGTGAGGGCCCACTTCCTGATTCATTGACAGCCATCTTCTTGCTGTAAACTCACATGGTGGAAGGGGCAAGGAAGCTCTTTGAGGTCTCTTTTAAAAGGGCACTAATCCCATTCATGAAGGCTCCACCTTGAGTCCTAGTCACTTTCTAAAGGTCCCATCTCCAAACACCACCACATCGAAGATTAGGTTTCAACATATGAATTTTGAAGGGACACAAGCATTCCATCTATTGCACATGCCAACAAAAATTCATTGCCAGGTAAAAATCTAAATGAGGCTCTCCCTACACTGACTTTGTGTGGAACATGGTAAATCCTTACAATGTATATGCTATGGCCTTTTTTTATTTCAGAACATTTGTCTTTAATGATATCACTGATTACTGCTTCTATTCCAATCATAATTTCTTCAGAAATACATACAATTATTTGGCTGAATCTCTACTTTGTCCTGCATACCAACTACTTTCTCATGAGACCCCTCTCTTCTTTCACTCTGCGTTCTAAGAGAGCTTTTTAAGTTTGTTTTATCAATCTTGATTCTTAAAATTGGCAGGATATTAAAACTGCCTCTCGAACTATTAAAAGAACAGATTCTGCACACAATTCTTAAAACTTCTAATTCAGATGGTCTGGGGTGAGACTCAGGAATTTGCTTTTTGCTTGTTTTGTTTTGTTTCTTACTGTGTTGCAATTCTAGATTTGAGAAACAATACTCCAGTATCACTCCATGTTAAGAGTCTTCATTATTTTCAATGTGGATTTGAATTTTATTAGACTTGTTTTCCTGGAACCCCTGCTCATTTCACTCATCATTTTCCATTTCATCTCATTTCTTATCCTCAGATTGTCATCTTTTCATTTCAAAGTTTTCTCTCCTTTCAGGCTTCTGCCCCCATTACCCAGATGTCATCCGCGTGTTCATGCTTCCCTGGAAAAGCTATTCTGGCTCCTATAACTTACTTTCAGGGGGCTTTTTCTCTGAATCTTCAAAATGAGTTCCTCTTTCTTCTGTTATTTACTATTTTCTGATCACATTAGGTTACCCTGAAATCAGATGAAAATCCCTGCGAACCTGATGTAGACTGCTTCTGACTCCACCCTCTGCTCATTTGAGTATTACTTGATCTTTACCAACTTTTCCTCTGACTTTGAATAAACTTAGGTTTTATGTAGAGACATCCCTACCTATTTTACTAAGCCTTTAGATTCATTGTCAGTACACTGACTGGTTGAACACCTCTTGCCACACCCCACTGCAAGGGAATGAGCTCTCTGGAAGGGAAATGAGTACTTGGGTACAGATGGTTAAACAAGGTATTACTAATTCCACCCAACCTTGAAGTGCTTTCAAGAGATTCTGCCACTATCATACTTGGATTTCAAGATTAGGGTGTTACTCTTTTAAGACTCTTGTCCAGATAGGGACTCAACTAAAGTTTTTGTATCATATTCTCCCTCAGCATATCTAACAAAGCAGACAATTTTCAAAAGATAACACATCACTTAGAAAAGGAAAGAGAGATGGAATGAAATGGAAGGGAAGGGAAGGGAAAATACATATATACATGCATACATATGTACATACATCCCTCCTCACATCCTGCTTACAAGCCCAGGGGAAGATGTAACGAAACCAGCCAAAAGTCACCTTCCTCAGCAGCTGAATTGCCTTTCTGGGCTCTCCTTTGGCAAAGCAGATCCTGCCCGTATTATGAAAAGTTTCAGCCACATTTTTGCTGTAGTCACTGTAGCTGAATACCTGGGACTTTAATGAAGCCTTTAGCAGTCTGTAAGCCTCCTGAGGGATAAAACGTTTTTAAAAAAAAAAAAAAAAAAAAAAAATCAGCCTGGCAATTCCAAAGCAGCATGCTGGTTCTGTTCCCTGAGCTCTATGGAGAAGGCATTGTACCCAACAATGACATAACCCACCAGGATCAGTCCGTTGTGATGTGTCACCTAAGTAATTTGTATTAAGAATTAAAGTTCCAAGCTTGTAATTAATAATAGTTAATTCATATAATACTATTTAATCTTCATGGCTGCCCTACAAGAGAGGAACTGTTATTATACTCATTTTACAGATGAAGGAATGGAAACTAATAACAGCTAAGGATCTTGCCCCAGATCATAGAGCCTACAATTAGCAGTGTCAGAATTCCAACACCAGGCAGTCTGAATTCCACAGCCCTCACTCTTTTTGTTCACCTATTTTTTATTTTAAATTTTTTCAAATCTTCAGAAAAGCTAAAAGAATAGTAAAATAAATACCCATACAATTTTCGCCTAGATTCACACATTGCTACAATTTTGCCACATTTGCTTTATTGTTCTCTTCTTAAAAAGTAATGTCTCTCTCTCTATATAAATATACATGCATACACACATATATTTTTGTTGAAAATAAGTTGTAGGTAATCAAGATACTTTACTCCTAAATGGTTTCTTTTTTTTTTTTTTTTAGACAGGGCTTCACTCTGTTGCTCAGGCTGGCGTGCAGGGGTGTGATCAGGGTTCATGTAGCCTTGACCTCCCAGGCTCAAATGATCCTCTACCTCAGCCTCTAGAGTAGCTGGGACTATAGTTGTGCACTACTCTGCTCAGCTTATTTATTTATTTATTTTTTGTAGAGATGGGGTCCCACTATGTTGCCCAGGTTGGTCATGAACTCCTGGGCTCAAGCGATCCTCCTGCCTTGGCCTCCCAAATTACTGGAATTACAGACAGGCATGAGCCATCACATGTGGCCACCACTAAATACTTAAGCATGTGTCTTCTTAGAACAAGAACATTTTCCTACATATCTACAATAACATTATCATTCAAGAAATCTTACATCAATACAACAGGGTTTCCTGATACATGCTCCATGTTCAAATTTCCCAATTGTTCCAATAATGTTCTTTACACCTCCTTAAAATCTAGCATCTAATCATCATGTATTGCATTTAGTTTTCATGATTCTTTAATCTGTTACAGTTCTCCTGCCCTTTTGGTCTTTCATAACATTGACATTTTTAAAAGGTCTAGGCTAGTTGTCCTTCAGCAAAGCTCTCACTGTTAACTACTTACTATACAGCAAAAATAAATTAAGTATACATTGGAAATTATTCATAGGACAAAGGTGCTTGTACTCATTTGCCTTCCCAATGTGCTTTCTTTAGGGAAGGTGAAGAGGTATTATTGCTGGCTCCCTCAAGAACTGCACATCACCCACTCACTGCCTGAATTATCTATGTTGACAGGTGTAACAGACATTTCTTCATAATTGGGTTGAACATGTAATCATCATCCCTAATGTGGCATGTCAGAACAACAAACATAAAAGGGATGTCAATTGCTGCTTTCCAGAGAACACTGCCAATAAATCAGGAATCTCAAGGCTACTACTGTAATATTTTTGCATTTTTTAGAGTAGGAAAGCATGCATATAATTTGTTATTTTCCTGTTTATTTTTTTCAGTGTATAAGTCTTTCACCTCCTTGGTTTATTCCTAAGTATTTTATTCTTTTTGATGCTATTGTAAATGGGATTGTTTTCTTACTTTTTTTTTTCAAATTGTTCAACGTTAGTATATAAAAATACAACTGATTTTTGTATGCTGATTTTGTTTCCTATAATTTAGTTGAGTTTATTAGTTCAAACAGGTGTGTGTGTGTGTGTGTGTGTGTGTGTGTGATCATTAGGGTTTTCTACATAACATCATGTCATTCTGCAAACAGAAATAATTCTACTTCTGTTCATATTTGGATGTTTTTTATTTATCTTTCCTGCCTAACTGCTCTGGCTAGTACTTCCAGTACTATGTTGAATAGAAGTGGCAAAAGTGGGCATCCTTCTTTTGTTCCCGATCTTAAAGGAAAAGCTTTCAGTTTTTCACCATTAAGTATGGTATTAGCTGTAGGCTTTGCATATGTGTATGGCCTTTATTATGTTGAGGTAATTTCCTTCTATTCCTTCTTTGTTGGCAGTTTTTCTTTTTAATCATGAAAAGGTATTGAATTTTGTCCAATGCTTTTTCTGCATCTCAGAGTATCATCTGATTTTTATCCTTCATTCTGTTAAGGTGGTGTATCTCATTGATTGATTTTTGTATGCCAAACCATTCTTACATCCCAGGGATAAATCCCACTTGGTGATGGTGTATGACTCTTTTAATGTGCTGTTAAATTTGGTTTGCTAGTGTTTTGTTGAGAATTTTTGCATCTATATGCATTCAGGGATATTGACCTGTAGTGTTCTTGTAGTGTCTTTTTATGGCTTTGATGTCAGAGTAATGCTGGCCTCATAAAAAGAGTTTGAAAGTGTGTCCTCCTCTTCCAGAAAATGGAGGAGTTTGAAAAGAATTAGCAATATTAATTCTTCTTTAAATGTTTAGTAGAATTCACCAATGAAGCCATCTGGTCCTGGGCTTTTATTTGTAAGAAGGTTTTTGATTACTGATTAAATATCTACTTAGATTTTCTATTTCTTCATGATTCAGTCTTGGTAGGTAATATGTTTCTAGAATTTTATCCTTTTAGGTTATCCAATTTGTTGACATATAATTATTCATAGTAGTCTCTTATATTCCTTTTAATTGTTGTGGCATCAGCTTAATGTCTCTTCTTTCATTTCTGATTTTATTTATTTTAGTCTTCTCTCTTTTCCTCTGAGTGAATCTAGCTATTCAGGGAACAGGTTCCAGCAGCCCAGACTCTTTCCCATTAGTTCTCACAAAGTGTGCTTCCCTGGATGAAGTAGGTTGGCATTTCAGTTGAACCCAGGGACCTATCTCTTTGACTTCCTTTTTTTTCTAACGATTTTCTTTCAGAAGTTTCATGAGGCCATCCCAGCTCTTAGAGTGCTGAATATGCACCAAACACATATTTATTCTGTTGGCAAGAATCTTGTCAAAAATCTTGGGTTGACAACACCAACAGCTTGCTGGATAACAATGTAGGCTCTCTCAGTTTTGCCATGGTAACACTTGTGGGGTATTCCCTTTTGGACAATGCCTATTCCCTTGATTTCGACAGTATCACCTTTCTTATAGATTTGCATGTATGTGACCAGAGGAACATCTTCATGTTTTCTAAAAGCCCTAGAGAACATATAAGGGGTGCCTCTCTTCTTTTCTCTTGTTTTTTTTTTTTTTTTGTTGTTGTTGTTGTTGTTGTTTTTTCTGGTTTGTTTTTTGAGACAGGATCTCTGTCACCCAAGCTGGAGTGCAGTGGCATGATCATAGCTCACTGCAGCCTCAACCTCCCAGGCTCAAGTGATCTTCCTGCCTCAGTCTCCCATGTAGCTGGGACCACAGGCGTGCACCACTGCACCTGGCTAATTCTTTAATTTTTTTAGAGATGAGGGTCTCATTTTGTTGCCCAGGCTGGTCTCAAACCCCTAGGCTCAAGCAATCCTCCTGCCTCGGCCTCTCAAAGTGCTGGGATTACAGGTGTGAGTCTCCATACCCAGCCATGATTGTCATTTTGATGAATTACTGGAAGAAGGTGGTTCCAGATGAATGAGTTTTATTTTTTATCCATGGCAGATTAAACTGCTTATCAAAAGATATTATGTGTGTGCGTGTGTGTGTGTGTAGTCCATGGGAACAATTCCCAAGTCTTGTGAGTTTCTGTTATGGTCCTCTAGGACAGGCCTAGAGCCTCACATGAAGCTTGGAGGCAGGAGAACGAGCTACTTTTAAATATGGGAAATGTGTCATAAAATTCAGCAGTTTCATTCAAAAGTTATCAGGCATCTTCTATGTGCCAGTTAGTGTTTCAGGCAGTGAGGACACTGCAGTGAACAAGACAAACAAAAATTCCTGCCCTCATGGCACTTGCTTCCTAATGGTAAAGCTGACTTGTCCATAGTCCGCCCTGCTTATGGTTTAGATTTGGAGCCACCTGGCACTCAGGTCCTTTGGTGGCTTTGTCCAGGAGCTTGGTATACTAGAAAGTACTTGGTTAGAAGTGGAGGATTATCAGGCATTGGTACTGGTGGTGGTACTGGTGGTTTATCACAACCAAGGTCATGGTATTCACTGCACCAGAATATAACAAGGATAAGGTATTAAATTCTGGCAAAGTATTTTCACGTCTTTGAAAAGAAAGTTATTAGATCAACCCATGGCATTGGGATCTCATGTTAATCTTCTGAACCGGCCAGGTGCTGTGGCTCACGCCTCTAATCTTAGCACTTTGGGAGGCCGAGGCGGGCGGTCACTTGAGGTAGGAGTTTGAGACCAGCCTGACCAACAGGATTAAACCCCGTTTCTACAAAAATTAGCCGGGTGTAGTGGCGGGTGCCTGTAATCCCAGCTGTTCCGGGAGGCTGAGGCACAAAAATCGCTTGAACTTGGGAGGCAGAGGTTGCAGTGAGCTGAGATCATGCCACTGCACTCCAGCCTGGGCAACAGAGTGACTCTGTCTCAAAAAAAAAAAAATCTTCTAAACCAACAGAAAATATCATGGCCACAGAAAAAAGGTTGCAAATCATTATAAGGTTTTTGTCTTTATAAATGGCAATTAAAATTGAAATAAAGAAAATGTCATCATTTATAAAAATGTTTAGATATGATATTAAAAAAACTGTTCTTCATTCCTGGAAATAAATTTTTACTTATTATGTGCCTGTAACTCTACTCTTAAACTGGTTTTTACATGGCCAATAAGACCATGTCAAATCTATCCATATTTCTCACTCGCCTGAGGAAGTATAAAGTTGGTTTGGTCAGATCAAAGTCATGTGGGATCTTATGACAGACAAAGGTCTTCACTGTGTTCATGCTGCACTGAATATATAAAGTTCAAGTCAAAAGGTTTTGAATGATAGCTTAGACTCATGGGACTTCTAAGTAAAAAGGTCAGCAATAACAATTATTCTCTATAACTTTTTTAATGTGAAAACAAAATTGTGGCTAATAAAAACCTATCAGATCAAGAGAAAACCACTACTGCAAAAGAAAAGAACTAGTAGCTAGATCCAAAGATGGAAGCCAATTTTGACTTAAAATATTAAATTTACAATGCCAGAGATTACATGTGTCCTGGATTTGAAGGATCTCATGTATCAAGATACAAGAAAAATATTTTTTTACTAATATTCCAAGCCACCTAAGCCCTGTGTATTATTCCTAGTTTTATTTTTATTTTTTTCTCCAAACAAGACAGGCTTTATTTAGATCACCAAAAATAACATTTTACAGAAAGGGAACCATAACATTACACAACAAAGTATAGCTGTAAAATTTCAAACAAGAAAGGCAATGCTGGTGGGGCCCAGTGGCTCACTCCTGTAATCCCAGCACTGTGGGAGGCCAAGGCGGGTGGATCACCTGAGGTCAGGAGTTCAAGACCAGACTGGTCAACATGGAGAAACCCCATCTCTACTAAAAATACAAAAATTAGCTGGGCATGGTGGCGCATGCCTGTAATCCCAGCTACTCGGGAGGCTGAGGCAGGCAAATCTCTTGAACCCAAGAGGCGGAGGTTGCAGTGAGCCGAGATCACCCCACTGCACTACAGCCTGGGTGACAGAGACCCTGTCTCAAAAAAAAAAAAAAAGTTTGTCAGAGAGGGAACCATTAGAAGCAAACATATAGCTGCCAATTTTCTTTTGCCATCAATATCGAGTCCCTCTAAAATACTTTGAGCCTACTTTGCAGTTTCCAAGTACAAACTAAATCTTGTCGGACAGAGTTGCTCAGTTTCATCAAAAGAATGAAACCAATTTGAAAAAAAAAAAAAATTCGGTTAATGCTAGCAAATAATGAAACAGTGTGATTCTTGCCTAGTTTTATCTGGGACCTATCTGATCTCCAGTATCTGAATTGTAAGATGAAAAATGCTCTTGTGATCTAATAAACAAACTAGCAATTCTGTTTATGCATTGATCATATTTACCTGTTTTTCTCCATTTTGGAAGAGCCATTTGCAAAATTCTTCAGTGGTGCTCAGTGTTTCAAAATCCTCTGAGCCCAATGTTGCTCGATATGCATTGATACTTTTTATGAAATATATCTCAACAGCATCTGGAAAAATGGAAACAATTATTTAAGGCAAGCTGCTAACCTTTACGAATGTCTAATATCAGCTTTGGCTCAATTGACATTTTCATGCTTAAAGTCCATGCTTGTTCTCAAGCCAGGTGTCATAAGGACTCTTTAAAAGTCTAAGATGTGTGGGGTTTTTTGCTGTTGTTGTTTTCTTTTGTTTTTTGAGATAGAGTATCACTCTGTTGCCAGGCTGGAGTGCAGTGGTGCAACCTCGGCTCACTGCAACCTCTGCCTCCTGGGTTCAAGTGATTCTCCTGTCTTAGCCACCCGAGTAGCTGGAACTACACGTGTGCGCCACCATGCCCGGCTAATTTTTGTATTTTTAGTAGAGTTGGGGTTTCACCATGTTGGCCAGGATGGTCTCAATCTCTTAACCTCGTGATCCGCCCACCTTGGCCTCCCAAAGTGCTGGGATCACAGGCATGAGCCACCGCACCGAGCCCTAAAATGTGATTTAATGACATCAGATGATGTTTTGGTTTTTATTCTCCTTATAAAATCCATGGAATTTTTTGTAGCAAAAAGAAAGCTTCTGTCTGAATAATCTTATTATGCTAATACTACAAATAACTACCATATTAAACTCCCAGGTATACTGCAAGACTATATTTTTAGCTAAATAAAACTCTGATAGTGAGTAATGTTTACTGAGGTTCCTGTTTAGGGGGTGGTGGGAGGGAGTAAGTTGTGATTTTATAAGTATTTTAAATATATAGTTGTTATGGCTTGAAAATTTAAATGTTGTGTCTTTCCAAACATAATACATGTTTATATCAATCTAGAAAATACACAGAAACAATGGGAAAATTTTGCCAATACCATACTTTTCTTGTGTGTAAACTTATGGAGTACAAATGCAATTCTGTTACATGTATAAATTGCATAGTAGTCACAGCTTTTAGAGTATCCATCACCCAAATAACATACATTGTACTCATTAATTTCTCATCATCCACCCCACATCACACCCTTATGAATCTCCATTATCTAACACTGCAGTAAGCCCATGTGCACACATTTTTAAGCACCCATTTATGAGTGAAACTTTGATACTTGACTTTCTGTGTCTGGCTTGTTTCACTTAAGGTAATGACTTTCAGTTCCATCCATTTTGCTGCAAAAGACATGATTTCATTCTTTTTTATGACCGAATAGTATTCTATTGTGTATATATACCACATTTTCTTTATCCAATCATCCGCTGCTGAATACTTAGATTGATTCTGTTATCTTTACTATTGTGAATAGTGCTACAATAAACATACAAGTGCAGGAATCTTTTTGATATATACCTTTCTTTTCTTTTGGGTAGATGCCTAATAGTGGGATTCCTGGATCAAATGGTCATTCTATTTTTAGTTCTTTGAGAAATCTCCATATTGTTTTCCATAGAGGTTGTACTGATTTACATTCACACCAACAGTGTATGAGAGTTCCCTTTTCTCTGCACCCTCACCAACATCTGTTTTTGTTTTTTCGCCTTTTTCATAATAGCCACTGTGACTACGGTAAGACGATTTCTTATCTATACTGTCTTCATTGCTGTGGTTTTTTAGTAAGTCTTGAAGTTGGGTAGTGTTAGTCCTCCAACTTTGTTCTTCCATGTTGTTGGTTATTCTGGCCTCTCCATGTAAACTTCAGAATCAATTTGCTAATATCCAAAAAATAACTTGCTGAGATTATTATTGGAATTGAGTTGAATCTATAAATCAAGTAGGAAGAACTGACATCTTGACTATTGAGTCTTCTTATCCATGAACATGGAATAGATATTAAAGAGATCTTAGTTTATTTTAGTTCTTTGATTTCTATTTTTTTCTTTTTGAGATGGGTCTCACTGTGTTGCCCAGGCTGGTCTCAAACTCCTGATCTCAAGCAATTCTCCCACCTCAGCCTCCCAAGTAGCTAGGACTACAGGAACACACCACAATACCTGGCTAGTTCTTTGATTTCTTGCATCAGAATTTTGTTGTTTTTCTCACATATATTTCACAAATACTTTGCTAGATTTATACCTAATTATTTCATTTCTTGGAGTGCTAATGTAAATGGTATTGTTTTAAATTTTCTTGGAGTGCTAATGTAAATGGTATTGTTTTAAATTTTAAATTTTACTTATTCATTGCTGGTATATAGGAAAGTATTGACTTCTGCATATTAAACTTGTATCCTGAATCTTTTCTATAATCACTTATTAATTCCAGATATTTTTGTTGATTCTTTCCAATTTTCTAATCAGACGATGTCATCTGCAAATAAAAAGTTATATTTCTTCCTTCACAAATATTACAGTATAGTTTTTATTTCCTTTTCTTCTCTTATTCCATTAGCTAGGTCTTCCATTATGATGCTGAAAAGGAGTGGTGAGAGGAAACTGTCTTGTTCCCAGTCTTAGAAAAGCTTCTAGTTTTTCACCATTAAGAATAATGGTGTTGGCTGGGCACAGTGGATCACACCTGTTATCCCAGCACTTTGGGAGGCCGAGGTGGGTGGATCACCTGAAGTCAGGAGTTTGAGACCAGCCTGGCCAACATGGCGAAACCCCGTCTCTACTAAAGATACAAAAATTAGCCAGGCATGGTGGCAGGCGCCTGTAATCCCAGCTACTCAGGAGGCTGAGGCAGGAGAATCACTTGAGCCCAGAAGGCAGAGATTGCAGTGAGCTGAGATCACACCGTTGTACTCCAGCCTGAGCAACAAAAGCGAAACTCTGTCTCAAAAAAAAAAAAGAAAGAAAGAAAAAAGAATAATAGTGTTAGTCAAAGGAGAGCCAAAAAAAAAAAAAAAAAGAGCAATGGTGTTAGCTGCAGGTTTTTTGTAGATGTGACTTATCAGGCTGAGGAAATCCCCCTGTATTCCTAGTTTGCTGAGAGTTTTTAATCATAAATGAGTGTTGGATTCTCCCAAACACTCTTTCTGCATCTATTGATATGATTATGTGATTTTTATTCTTTAGCCTGTTGGTGTGATGCATTGATTGAGTCTCAAATGCTGGACTGGCCTTGCATACCTGGGATAAATCCCATTTGGCTGTAGTGTATAATTCTTTTTATACATTGATGGATTCAACTTGCTGATGTTTTGTTAAGGATTTTTGCCTCTATGTTCATGAGATGTATTGATCTGCAGTTTTGTTTTTTTTTAAATCTTGATAATTTTTTTTATTATACTTTAAGTTCTGAGGTACATGTGCAGAATGTGCAGGTTTGTTACTAGGTATACACATGCCTTGGTGGTTTGCTGCACCCATCAACCCGTCATCTACATTAGGTGTTTCTCCTAATGCTATCCCTCCCCCAGCCCCCCAGCCCCTGACAGGCCCTGATGTGTGATGTTCCCCTCCCTGTGTCCATGTGATCTCACTGATCTATAGTTTTCTTTTAATATCTTTGTCTAATTTTGGAATTAGGGTAATGTTGGCTTCATAGATTGACTTAAAAATGGCTACTCTGCTTCTATCTTTTGGAAGAGATTGTCAAGAATTTGTTATATGTTTGGTAGAATTCACTAGTGAACCCACATGGGATGGTTATTAATTATTGATTCAATTTCTTTAATAGAAATGGATCTATTCAAATGGCTTAGTTTTTCTTATGTGAGTTTTGGCAGATTGTATCTGTCATGAAAGATTGACCTATTTCATCTAGGTTATTGAATTTGTGAGCCTAGAGTTTTTCATAATATTCCTTTATTGTCCTATTAATGTCCATTGGATCTGTAGTGATGTCTCCTGTTTCATTTCTCATAATGGTAATTTGTGTCCTGTCTTTTTTCCTTAGCCTGGCTAGAGCTTTATCAATTTCATTAATCTATTCAGAGAATCAGCTTTTGGTTTTGTTTTCTTCATTGACTTGCTGTTTTCAATTTCATTGATTTCTACTGTAATTTTTATTATTTTTTTCTTCTTACTTTGGAATTAATTTGCTCTTCTTTTTCTAGCTTCCTAAGATAGAAACTTAGATTACTGATTTTAGATCTCTTTTCTAATATGCTATAAATATCCCTCTAAGCACTACTTTTGCTGCATCCCACAAATTTTTACATTGTTTTCATTTTCAAAAAAATCTTAATTCAAAACATTTTAAAGTTTCTCTTGAGATTTCTTCTTATCCCACACATTTAGATATGTGTTGTTTAATCTCCAAGTATTTTGAGATTTTTTAGGTATCTTTCTGTTATTGATTTCTAGTTTAATTCCATTGTGGTCTGAGAGCAGACATTGTACATTTTCTTTTAAATTTGTTAGGGTGTGTTTTATGGCCCTGAATGTGGTCTATCATGTGAATGTTCCATGTGAGCTTGGGAAGAATGTGCATTCTGCTATCGTTTGGATACAGTAGTCAATAGATGTCAATTGTATTAAGTTGATTGATGGTGCTGTTGAATTTGATTATGTCCTTACTGATTTTCTGCCTGTGTATCTGTTCATTTCTGATACACAGGTGTGATGATTAATACTCAGTGTCTTGACTGGACTGAAGGATGCAAAGTATTGATCCTGGGTGTGTCTGTGAGGGTGTTGCCAAAGGAGATTAACATTAGAGACAGTGGGCTGGGAGAGGCAGACCCACCCTTAATCTGGGTGAGTACAATCTAATCAGCTGCCACTGTGGCTAGGATAAAAGCAAGCAGGAGAATGTGAAAAGATTAGACTGGCTTAGCCTCCCAGCCTACATTTTTCTCCTGTGTTGGATGCTTCCTACCCTCAAACATCAGACTTTGGGACTTGGACTGGCTTCCTTGCTCCTCAGCTTGCAGATGGCCTATTGCGGGACCTTGTGATCCTGTGAGTTTAATACTCCTTAATAAACTCCCCTTTATATATATGTATCTATCCTATTAGTTATGTCCCTCTAGAGAACCCTGACTAATACAAGGGGTGTTGAAGAGTACAACTATGATAGTGAATTCATCTATTTCTTCTTACAGTTCCATCAGTTTTTGCCTCAAATATTTTGAAACTCTTGTTAGGCATGTACACATTAAGGATTGCATGTCTTATTGGAGAACTGACCCCTTTATCATATGTAATGCCCCTCTTTGTCCCTGATAACTTTCCTTGCACTAAGTTTGTTCTGGCTGAAACTAGTATGGCTACTCTTGCATTCTTTTGATTAATGTTAGTATAGTGTATCTGTCTCCATCCATTTCCTTTTAATCTATGTGTCTCTATATTTAAAGTGGATTTATTGTAGACAACATATGGTTGGGCATTGTTTTTTGATCACTCTGAAAATCTTTCTTTACGTTGGCTTATTTAGACCACTGATGTTTAAAATAATTGTTAATATAGTTGGATTAAGATTTACCATATTGTTACTTTTCTATTTGTTGGTCCTTTTTCTTTGTTCATATTTTTGTCTTTCACTCTTTTCCTGCCTTTTGTGGTTTTGCTTTTTAAATTTTATTTTTGTTTTTTTTTTTTTTAGAGACAAGATTTCATTCTGTCTCCTAGGCTGGAGTACAATGGTGTGATCATAACTCACAGCAGCCTCAAACTCCTGGGCTCAAGCAAACCCCCCACCTCTGCCTCCTGAGTAGCTGGAGTTACAGGCACGAGCCACTGCACTCAGCTCCTTTTGTTGTTAAATTGAGCATTTCATATATTCCAGTTTCTCTTTTTAGCATATCAGTTACACTTTTTTAAAAAACTCTTTTTAGTAGTTGCCCTGGAGTTTTCAATATACATTTACAATCATTCCAAGTTCACTTACAAATAACATTATATAGTACCTTATAATAACAAAATAATCCTAATCCCTGCCTTCTGCTCCTAATTTGAACAAACTATTATTTGTTACATTAAGAATAGGAAAAATGAGTTTTTTATTTTATGATCACATTTCTTCTCCAGTGAGCTTCCTTTCCTTATGTGCCTATGAATTTCTGTATCATTTTCCTTTTCTCTGAAGAACTTCTTTTAACATTTCTTTACATCAAGTCTGTGGAACTGGTTCCTGTGGAGATAGATTTCTACTTTGGTACATTGTGATTCTCTTTATTTTGCTGTCTCTCCAATTTGTGGGGCACTGGTTTGCCATGTGACCTTAGTTCTCTATGACAGATCTAAGAGGAGTTAATATTTCATTTTGCTTTTTACTTGTTGTTTGGATAAAGTGATGACTTCCAAACTCCTTATATACCAGACCAGAAACCAGAAGTTTCTGCTCAGATTTTAGTGCTTATTATTTTTAATCTGGATTTCTGGGGTTCACTCCTGTGTCTGCATAGCTTAGTGTTGACCTACTGATTTGGGCAGAGGTTGTGCTTAAATACCTTCAGCCTATATGTCGCCCATCCTGTCAACTGCTCTGTATGTAGACAAAAATGCATTCCAAGCTCTCACACATTTCAAGTCTTCTTTGGTTGTTACTCTTTATTAGGCTTTCAAGTATCCCCTACACATGTACGTAGTTTTGTGGGTATCCAGGGATGTGGGGAGAGCTCATTTAGCCCTTCTGTGGTCTCCCCATTAAAATTTCTGATGCCACTCACACCAGCCAGAACAGCAACTTCAGGCTAGTGTCAACATGCAGGCGATCCTCTTTTCATTTCCTCCAGAGTTTGCCCCCTTTATCTGATAAACCTGTGTGTTTTTATCCCTTTCATCATATTAAGTCTGCCTCCAATGCCAGCAAGCTGCCGGTTCTCCTGTGCGGCCCGTGGTGATAACATTGCAATTCTCATGGACCGACCTGGGGCACTGGATGGAAGCAGCCCCAGGCAGGAGGGCCACCGATTTTCTCTTTACTCAAAGCTCCAGCAGTTTTTTCAAAATAAATGCTTTGCAATTTGTTCTTTTTATCTACTTCCAGCACTATCAAATAGTTATGACCACTTTATACAGTTTGTGTGACTGCATGTATGTGTGGATATGATTTACAGATCTCTTCACAAAGTCATATTGTTTACATTTTAATGAAATCTTACTTTGTAGTTTAATGTTTACGTAAATGTAACTATAAACAATAGTATTATTTTGTATGTCCTAAAAATGCAACTGTTTTTCCTTAATACTTTAAAAAAATTAACCTTGATATCTATAGATATAGTCCGGTCCTTTTTTTTTTTTTTTTTCTTTTCTTGAGACGGAGTCTCCCTCTGTCACCCAAGCTGGAGTGCAATGGCGTGATCTCGGCTCATTGCAACTTCCACCTCCTGGGCTCAAGCAAGTCGCCTGTCTCAGCCTCCTGAGTAGCTGGGATTACAGGCGCCTGCCACCATGCCTGGCTAATTTTTGTATTTTTAGTAGAGACGGGGTTTCACCATGTTGGCCAGGCTGGTCTCAAACTCCTGACCTCAGGCAAAACACCTGCCTCGGCCTCTCAAAGTGCTGGGATTACAGGCATGAGCCACTCTGCCCAGCCCAAGTCCAGTTCTTTTAACAACTACAAAATTCCATGTAGTGAATACACCAAAGTTTCCTTTTACTTATCGATATATATATTTGGGTTATTTTTTACAATTACAATCAGTGACACAGTGAACATCTTTATTCATGTTTCCTTTTAAATTTTACTAGATATTATCAAATTAGACTCCAAATTTAATATCAACTTACACTCACTCCTACTAGTTATGAATTTGCCAACTGCTATATATTTTTTAATTTTTAAAATTTTCGCATAGGATGGGTGAAATTTTGATCTTGCATTTTTAAAGATACATACCATTTTAAAATGTGTGACATCCTGCCAAATTGCTCTCCAGAGTTTTTATCAAATCTCATCAATCCTGGTGTTATCATTTTTTAAAATTTTGACAATTTGTTAGACAAAAACAGTAACTTTGCTTTTATTTTTGTAATTACTAGTATGATTTAAACTTATTTTCCACATGAATTTTGGTCTTATTATTTTTAGAGACAGGGTCTTACTGTGTTACCCAGGCTAGAGTGCAGTGGCACGCTTATAGCTCTCTGCAGACTGGAACCCTTAACTCAAGCAATCCTCCTATTTCAGCCTCCTGAGTAGCTAGGACTATAGGCACATGCTACCACACCCAGCTTCTTTTTTTTTTTTTTTGGTAGAGATGGGGTCTCACTATGTTGCCCAAGCCAGTATAAAATTCCTGGCTTCAAGTGATCTTCTCACCTTGGCCTCTGTATTTAGTTTTTATCCAGGCCTTGGTACTTTTTTAAAGCCTATTTTTTTCTATGTAAATATAAATTTTAGCTCTTACAGTTAGGACAATGTCCATTATTAATGTCTGTGTATGGCATGAGTAAGAGTCCAATTTTTTTTGGCATGTGGTATCCAGTTGTTGCAGTATCATTTGTTTTAAAGACTATCCTTTCCATATTGAATTACCTTTGCACATTTATCAAAAATTAATTGGCCATAATTATACAGGTCTATTTCTGTACTACATTGTGTTCCAATAACTCTATCTCTGTTAGAGATATTATTGGTGTCTGATTATAGAGAGATATGTTATTAGTATCTGTCCCTTCACCAATATACCACATTCTCTTGATTACTGCTTTATAGTAAATCTTAAAATCAAGTACTATGATTCCTCCAACTGTATGCTTTTCCAAAACCATTTTAGCTATCCTAATTTCTTTGCTTTTTCACACAAATTTTAGTCAGCTTGTCTATATTTACAAATGCTTCTGTTGGGATTTTGATTATAATTATGTTAAATCTGCAGATCAATCTTGGAAGACTGATCTCTTTACTATATTGTCTTCCAATCCATACATAGTATGTGTATTTATTTAGGTCATATTTAATTTCTTTCATCAGTTTTGTAGTTTTCAGCACATAAATACTGTACATATTTTGATAGATTTATACCTAAATATTTCATTTGCAGGGATGGGGCTATTGTGATTTTTTTTAAATTTTTGTTTCCAGTTGTTCATTGCTACTATATAGAAATACAATTAAGTTTTGTGCATTGACCTTGTATCCTGTGACCTTGCTACACTTAAACATATTAGTTCTAGGATTTTTGTAGATTATTTGTCATTTTCTACAGAGACAATCATTTTGACTGCAAATAGGGACCATTTTATTTTTCTTGCCTTCTTGCATTTGCTGGACTTCTAGTACTCTGCTGAATAGGAGCAGTGAGAGTGAACATCCTTGACTTGTTCTTGATCTTAAGGGGTAAAGTACTCAGTTTTTCACCACTAAGCATGAAATCAGCTGCAGGGTTTTTTGTATATGCCTTTTGTCAGATTAAAGAAGTTCCTTCCATCATGAATGGATGTTGAATATTGTCACATGCTTTTTCTGCAACAACTGATAAAATCATCAGCTTTCCATGACCGGACTGTTAATATGGTAGAGGTAAACTGACTGAGATTTGAATATTAAACCAGTGTGATATCCTTAAGAAAAAACTTCACTTGATCACGGTGGTCTGTGACCATACCACCCTAAACACACTGGATCTCATTTGATCATGGTATATTATTTATATATTGCTATATATTTTGTTGCTTTTTTCATCTACACACATGAAAGGTCTTGAACTGTAGTCATCTTTTTTCTTGTAATGTCTTTGCCCAGTTTTGATATCAGGGTAATACTGGCCTCATAAAATTAGAAAGTGTTTTCTCCTCTTCTGTTTTCTGAGACAGATTATGTAGAATTGGTGCTATTCCTTCTTTAGATGCTAGACAGAATTCCCCAGTGAAATCATCTGGGCCTGGAGATTTCTTTCTTAAAAGATTAACTACAAATTTATTAAAAAGAAATAGTTATGGGTCTATTCAGGTTATCTGTTCATCTTGACTACACTGTTTTCACTTTTATTTATGGTACTTTGTGACAGATAGAAACTTTAGACCTTTTTGTAATGAAATCTATCAAACTCTTCTTTTATGGTATGTCTTTGTGTGCTTAGAAAAATTCTTTCCTCCAATTTTTAATTTTAGTATTTGTTTTCCAGTACTGTATTTTCTTCTCATTAATTTACTTTTTTAGTTTTGGTGCATAAAATGTTAATCCACCTGGAATTTAATGAATGATATAATATAAAAATCTATATTTTTAAAGTTAAAAATTAGTATATAAGAAAAGAATGAGGTGGCCTTGAAATCTCTCAACTCTATAAACATAAACGCTTGTTTTTTCTCACTTAAAAAAAAAGCTAAAATTTGTACATATTTACAGACTAAATTTCTTGTAACCACAAAGACTACTCTTAAAAAGCTCAAGTTGTATGGAGAATATATACTGTGAATATAGACAAGGAAATCTTAAAAGGAGAAAGATGATTAGCTGAAAAACAAAGAATCAGGAAGTCTTCAATGGATGTTTATGCTTAAAAAATAATTAAAAGATCAAAACTTTTGCAAACTGAAAAAAAAAGTTTACTTAATGACATGGGGAATACAAGCATTGAAAAAAGAAGGATGGAAAGCTTTCTTTATAATTCTGTCCCTCTCTCTAACTGGAAAATAACATACACAAAAAGGTTACTTTTATAAGCAAAGAAAATAGACAGTTTTAAAATGATCAAATTATATTCTTCATGAAGCCTAAATTCCTCCTGACAGGCCACTGAATCCATCAGTGTCCATTAATCTGATCAAGCCAGCACAGAATGATACATTGTCCTCCCTCACTGGTTCATTTGTGTCTCTCCCAAAGCCACCCACTTTCAAAAAGATGACCTTGCCAGACAAAGAACTATTGTTGAAGCATAAATTAATCAGTTGGCTTTCTCTGCAACCCCCAGTATCTAACTATTGAATATGGGTCAAGAAAATTCTGCTAACAAACATTCTCTCTTGTCAGCCAGAGGAAAAGAGTCAAGGAGACTGAAAGTGGAGGAGGTAAAGCTCTACCCATTTATCACTTGATGTCCTCATCAACCGATACTGCACAGGCCACATTCACAGTATGTGTGATATCTATTAGTTAAGAAGGTGAATCTCGCTGAGATTCAAAATAAATAGAGGATGTAGAAATCAGATGATTTATTTGTTACTGACATTCCAATCAATGTGGGGGTATATTATCAGGTTTAAATTAATGTGTAATTGATTTTGTATGAGACTGTGACCCACCTAATTTTTCCATTACAGGAATAAATAGCTAATTAGAATCTTAGATAGGCTGTTTGCCAATGTGCTTCCCTCATGTGACTGGGAAATAACTTCAAGGCTACCTCTTTTACCTACCCCTGTGCTGGGCCTCTCCAGACATGGCATAAGCTTTGGCCAGTAACGCACTTATTTCTGCAGTTTTGGGGCTGACTTCAGTGAACAAAGAAACACAGACAGAATGAGCCTGGAATAAAGAAAATCATGACAAGGTAAGCACCCAATGACAGTGTTCACTGTGGATTTAGATGAGAGGTGAGTTTGAGTCCCAGCTCTGCCACTTCCTAGCTATGAGACTTGTGCAAGTAATTTCACCTTCATTCGTAGAAGGAATATATAATTCCCACTGATTAGGGTTTGGGAAGGATTAAGTGAGATGGTATATGCAAAGCACAGGGCACGGTACTCATCACATGGTAAGTTCTCAATAAATGTTGGCTAGTATAATTTTTATTAGATTTCATAGCAAAAATAAAGTCATAACCTTAGCTCAGTCTCACTGGACTGAACTCCAGTCTTGAAGGCAGTCTTGTAAATGTAAATCAGGGATAATGAGAATAGTATTTGTTACAAAAAGTTGTTGTAAATATTAAATAAATTAATGGTTAATATACGTAAAGTGGTTAGAACACCACCCAGCATATAGTAAGCACTAAAAAAGTGTTAGATTTTATATTATTTGTGCTAAAATGGAAGGAGTAACACTTAGAAAAGAGAAAGAGAAAAACATTGAGTCCACACCCACCAGCCACAAAAGAACCACCTGTGCTTAATATTTCATAGGCCAAATACTGTGAGGTGTTTCAAAGAGCTGAGGGGTTATCAGGGAAGACTTTGGAGCCAAGACACAGAGCAGAGTTGTTAGGAATACAGGCTGTAGGGTCAGATTTGGAGTTCAAATCCCTGCTTTACTATTTCTTAGCTATACAATGTCAGCTGAGTTAGCTATAACTCTTTGTGCTTCAGTTTTCTCATCCTTAAAATGAGATAAAATAATAATGGTACCTACTTCATAGAGCTATTGTACAGATTAAATGAATCGATATATCCTCTAGGGCACTTAGAAAAAGCATTCCATAAATTTTAACTCTTATCTTTTGGTGCTTTTGGGAAACACTGCTATTTATTGTTTTATTCATTCTGATCTGACCACTGCTTTGAGAAAGTCTTGAACACAAAAACCAGACTGGCTTTCTCTGTAAGCAGTGGACTCCCTGCCTTCACAGCAGCATTCTCTGACATCTCTCCACTGTGTGATGTTTATAATCGTGGACTGTCAGATTGTTTGCAATGCCTTTTCTTCAGAGTCTGTTTTCATGTATACTGTTAGATTGCATTGCACCTTTTCTATGATACAGGATATCCAGTATTTTGATGTTTGTCACTGTGGGAGATACTTGAAGCCACAGGCAGCATTCTCCTTTGGAGAGAGAAAAGGTGAATTTAGCAGCTTCAAGTACATGATACATAAAAGTACCCTAATATAATAGACTCAATATTCCTTCCTATGTTTTGTTTTGTTTTCCCCCGGGCATTTGTCAAGTTAGTTACCTCCAAGTGAAACACCCTTTTGTTAGTTTAACCTTAGGTTTGGAAATATAATCAGCTAGACTAGTTTAAAGTACAAATGACAGCATTACCCTAAAATACCATGATTTTTCATTTAAAAAGGCCTTTTGTTTTTGCTGAAGATTTAAGTTCGGTTGTCCCTGTATCTTTTTTCCTTGGAGTAGACTCACATTTTGCTTCTTTTTTACAGCACCAACAGAGATAAGAGGGGGAGGGGGAAGTGCTGTCTGCACAGCCAATGACACAGCACATTCGCCCACCTGAGTCAGTGTTCTCTGGCCCGGTCATTTAAGGTCTGATCAAGGGCTCTTAGGTGGATCTGGAGGAAAGTCAGGGTTAAAACAGAATCAATTCCAGCCCTTGTTCTTCTGAGAAGCCCATGCTTCCTTGGCCCTGAGAACCAAGCCTGGGGCCAAACAAGGCAACCCAGCCTGGGCTCTGGCCAACCCACTGACCTGCTGCAAGTACTGGATGGCCTGGTTGTGGTTCCTCCTTAGCTGCTCTATCTGAGCAGCTTCCTCGTACAGGCTGATCAGATCTGACGTCCTATCACCCTTGGCAGCAATAACATCGCCAATTGCCTTTTCAAAGTATGCCAGAGCTAGGTTCAGTCTGTGGATGGCCAAGGAGGCTCTGCAAGAAAAGGGATGAAAATAGAAAGTCACAGAGAGGCCACTTACTTTGCAGACACAAAAGGAACTGATTCCAAGAATTAAAGAATTTGGCCTTCACAGGCCCATCATCTTGGTAGCTGGCTCAAAAATCCAGCCTTGCTGTAAATAAACTCCAATTATCCTGCATTTTACCCATCAGATTTCATTGACGACCACTCATTAAACCCATTACTATGTTGTGCTGTTGTCTAATTTTTTTAAAAAAGCAAATGGAAAAATGGCTTCCAGGAATTCACAAGATGGGATAATTTACCCATAAACATAGACTTTCTAAAATCAAAATAAAATTTTATTACCTCTGATTCCCTCTCTTTCAGGCCAAAGAAAGTTTTTGCTTTGTTTTGTTCCATTTAATTTGGCCAATTCCTCCTCAGTTAAAAATGAGTGAGGATAGAAAAAAAATGTAAATATTCCAAGAGAGTGATTAAATAAATTATAGCATATCATACAATAAAATACCTCAGAGACATTAAAAGTCATGTTTTCTTTTTAGACAGATATGGGAAGATATTAAAAATGTGCTAAAAGGAAAAAGATATAAAGCTGCACTTAGACTGTGATCCACATAGAGATACAGTTATTGATATCCATATATATCTGTTCAAAATGTTCATAGCAGTTATGTCTGTGTGATGGTATCACAATCGGCTTATTCGTTCTTCATACCTGTCTGTATTTTCAAAATTTTCCACAACAGAGTTGGGAATATAATTTTTTTAAATGAGGATAAAACAATATCTCATTGAGGTTTATCTTTCCAGAGACAGCAAGGTAAAATGAGATCATGGGTAGTTCAAAGCTGGTTCTGGTAATTATGAGCTTTCTCAAACTCTATAAGCCTACATTTCCTTCTAAATAAAACAATTGAGTTTATACTGCAAGTTTGTTGTGAAGAATAATATTAAGTGTAAAATCACCCAACATATAGTAGATATACAATCAATATTCCTTCCTCCTGACTCCAATATTTGTATTCCTAAGTTGAATTAAAAATATATGTGTAAGCCAGGTATGGTGGTGTCTTGCCTGTGGTCTCAGCTACTGAGGAGGCTGAGCCCAGGAGTTCAAGGTTTCAGTGAGTTCTGATTGCACCCTGCACTCCAGCCTGAGTGGCAGAATGAAAAGCTATCTAAATGAAAATAATAGAAATACCTACCCTCATTGGCTGTCATGAGGACTAAGTAAAATAAATTATGTAAAGCACTTAGAACAGTGTCTAGTATGTAGTTATACTTAGTAGGCACTCTAACACTTAGAACAGGACATGCATAAAAAAGGTATTCAATAAATACTGGAGAATGGATGAACAAAATGAGCACCAGAGTTTTTCTGAAAAAAGAATAAGACTATCTTTCACATAAGGCAGAAAAACTTTAGGCCCTATGTGACAGGAGTAGACATTCACCAGACTGTAATTTATTGCCCTGTGGACTTAAGTCAATAGTTTGATTTAGTTCTGGACATTCCAACATCTCCCCATTTCCCATTTGACTTCTAGATTCATGGTTGTTTAGAGGACGCAGACATGACGCATGTATTTCATTTACTACTATTCAGTCATATACCCTACTGTGCCAAGTGCTTATGGTTTTGGAAACAGATTGCTTTCAAGGATGTAAAGATATCTGAAAAATCTAGGGAACAGTAAACTCTTTATTCTTTTTCTTCTAATAATCTGATGGGCCCACATTCATTTCTAAATATTCTGATTCTCAGAGGATCTCTAAGTCAACAGCAAGACAGTTAAATCTTGTTCTGGCTTAAACCAATTCCATGAACTTTGTTTTCATATGGAACAGAACTTTCCTTAAAAATGTACATGCTGTGCATGGCTTTCACAGCTTCCAGTTAATTGTCTTCATTAAGTGTTCCTTCATCTAAAATGTCACATGTCATGACAAAAATAGGTGGCAATTCAGAGAAAAATACAATATTAGAGTGAGTGTGAGAGGCAAGTATAAGGAAGACTAAGAGTTAGTGAGTTCAGATCACAGATCCAATATTTACAAGCTATGTTACCTTGGACAATTTGTTTAACCTCAGCTTCAGTCTCCTTGACCACCCCCCTTTAATAAAATAATAATCATACCACCTCAATGGCTGTTGTGAGGATTAAATGGGGCAGTACACAAAATGCCCAGTGTATCCGTTTGGTAAATATGAGCCTCTTTTATTATCATTTGAGTTTCTGGGTTTTTTTGCTCTAAATATTTTTCTCCCTTATATCATGTAATTCCAAGCCTCATTCACAAAAGCCTCAGCTTCTCCAAGCCCAGATCTTACCTGCCCAAAGCAAGTGTTAGGTCGTTCTCAGAGACTTGTAATTCACAAACACCTCCTTTATATAATTCTTTCAGCTCCTTCATGTTTCTCTCTGCCTTTTGCAGGTTGAAATAGGCTTCTCTGCCAGTGAAATAGTCAAGGAAAATGCCAAGCACTCAAACTAACATCTACTGCACAGGGACAGCAGGTGATAAGGAAACAAAAGGGGCTCTTGGGAAAGTGAAGCAATATTAAAAATGGGTACTTAACTATGTTCTTTATTTTCCATGTATTATGTTGTCAAGAAGCAAGAATTCTTTAGAAAAGGAACAGGGGCTTGGGTTTCCTGTGGTGGTTGCCTGAATCCAAGACTAGAGTAGGTAGGCAGTCTTCGCAGGAGTGAGCGGAAACTGTAAATTACACTCATTTCCTTTAGAGGCATCTACTATGTGACAATAGTTATTCATTTTTCCCAAGCCTGTTCCTGTGAATGGTAAAAGAGAGGAACTAATTACGCTGAAAGGAACTTTCTGGGTCATTTAGAAAGTCCAAGCAAAGCAGGTTTTGGGCCAAAGGCAAACAGCAGAAAAGCAAAAATCCCCTTAATTCCCAAACATTCTTCTATTTCCCACATTTTTAATAGCCTCCTGCTAAGGGTATAACAGAGGAAGGCCACATATCAGATTTTGCAAGTTGAACATTAGGACCAAAAAAGTAGAGGGGGGATGTGTAGAGAGGAGACTGGGGACACATGGGCTCAAAGAGTGCTCATGATGATTCGTGAACATCAAATGCCCTTAACATCTTTCCAGTGGAGATGGTACAAAAGGCTGTCAGAATCCCCAGTTCTGAGGAAAGGCACATATAACAGTACCCCTCTGGGGATTTGCAGAACTACTTGTTTTGTCTATTTTGCTTGGCCTCCAGCCTCATGGGCAGTATCCACAAGAGCATTTCAAAAAACTAAAATGATCGAGAATCAGTTAAATCAGTGGTTTTGGGCTGCAAATTACAATCTCTGGAGGGCTTTTAAAAATTTCAATGAACAGATGTACCTCAGAGCCTCTCAGTCAAAATCTTTGGGGCAGGAACAGACAGCAGAAATTCTTAAAGCTCCCCAGGGGATTACAATGTGCAGCCTAGTTTGCCAAATTGTGCTTTAAATTATCACCCATTCTCTCCACTACACCACCACCACCACTACCCCCCTCATCCTCATTGCTAACACTGATTTTCTTGGGTGCTCAATGAAGAGCAGAACAGACTCAGAAAACCTTCAACTGGCTAGGTGATATGTGACTAGGGAAATCTCTTCCGTGGCTCAACTCAGAGCTTATATGAATAGACATAGGAAGAGAATACACACCCTTCTAGATGGAGAGGAGAGGCTCGTGGAGGGCCTTGATGTTGGAACAGATCTACAAGGCCTTGGTTCCATCTCCCACCCTCCTGTATGAGATGACCCATCTGGCATGTGTGGCCTGTGGCCCTGAACACTAAACGCAGCTAGGAATGGAAGGATATCGGTTCTGCAGGAGCCAGACCACGCCCAGAGTGTAGTACAGCTTGACCAGAGCTTCCAGGATTTCCTCTTTCTCCTTATCTGAGGTCGTATTTGCCTTCCAGGTCAACAGTGTATTCTTGGCTGACGTAGCATGTTTCTTGGCCTGAACTGGGAGGCCTGGGGGAGTTAGAGGGTGGGTAGCAAGAAGACAGACATTAAAAAGGCATGCTTCAGTCAAAAACATTCCTAGGAGGGGATAAAGTGGGCAGTGCAGTTGTCGTATGGTCTATAGCATTCGTTCCTAAATCTGGCTGTGAATCAGAATTATTGGAAATGCTTGTAAAGAATACAGATTCCTGGGCCCCACTCGAGACCTACTGAGTGGGGAATCTCTAGAGAATTGGGGTCCAGGAATCTCTAATTTTAATCTGCACCACAAGTGGTTCTTATTCAGCCCTCTCAACATTAGCCTTCATACCTCAGTTTGGAACTCAAGACAGAGACAGGAATGGAAGGTCAGTATCCTATTCCTGATTCTACTACTAATGCCATGTGACCTTTTCAACCCACAAAGCTTCTCCATCCTCCAACTGTTGAACAACAATAATAATTATAGAAGCTGCCCCTTACCAAACACATAGAGATAGTCCAGGAACAAAGTAGGTTATGCCATAGAATGCTGTGCATTGAGTGTTCTGGAAAAGGCATTCTATAAATACAAGGGCTTATGAATGCAATTACTTCCATCTGGGGATTTTTTTTTTTCAATCTAAGATGAATCTGGTGATACTAACTGGTCACACAACACACATAAAAAGAATGCAATTGCTAAATGCAGGGAGGCCCCAAACTAAGAAGACAAAGGCAAGGCCAGACCCCAGCTAGACAGAACTGGTGGGGTTTTTCCCCTTGTTTTTTCTTTTCTTTTCTTTTTAAAGATTTAAAAATACAAACCTGTGTCCAGGGCTGACTTTCCATAGACTGCAGTGAGGGAGCTGCTCTGCTACATACAAAACCCTGACCCAGAAGCAGGTTATCTAATGATTTAGCACCAGGTTCCCCTCAAATATGCATTGCATGAAGGGTGAAAGGGCATCCCCCTTTCCAGCCACATCTCATTTGTCCCCTTGTTTTTTGCTGGTGTTCCTGGGCACTTACTCAAGCTGCTATTTGTCCAGTCAACAGAGGTAGACTTGGGAAGACTGAAAACAACAGGTAGGGTTCACTTTCAGCCCTCTCTCTGCAGGTACCTAGGGGCTGGTAAACACATTCACCCCTGCCAAGTAGGCCACTGTGCCCCTAATCCTCACTTCACACCACCAGCCCCAGTCCTACTCAGCAAGCTGCCTTTGGCTCCTGAAGCCTAGTTTCACAGAATGGGTGCAAGTCAATGGCAATAAGGATAAATTTAAAAGTTTGTCTTTGATACCTGCAGCCCTCATGTGTTCTAAGTGCACCTCCTGAATGAGTTACAGCAATGAAAGGGAACATGGTCTTCCCTGGGAGAGTTCTAAAGGTGACCCAGGTCCCTTCTCCCTTTTGCAACCATTATATAAGCAGCAGTGGTCAAAATAAAGTTCAGTTCTTTTGTGACTTCTGACCAAAGCAAGAACCATAAAAAAGCATTTCAAATGCACCTTCCCAAATTCACAAGATTATGTCTTCCCTCTTTCCAAAGAGCTGAGACAAAAGTACAATGCTTGATCCATGCCCCCCAAATAGGATGATGAAGTTCGGATTGTGCAAGGACACTATAAAGGTCAGCAAACTGGCAAAGTAATCCAGGTTTACCAGAAGAAATACAGCATCTGGCTGGGCATGGTGGCTCACGCCTGTAATCCCAGCACTTTGGGAGGCCAAGGTGGGCGAATCACAAGGTCAGGAGATTGAGACTATCCTGGCCAACATGGTGAAACCCCATCTCTACTAAAAATACAAAAATTAGTTGGGTGTGGTGGTGTGCACCTGAAGTCCCAGCTACTAGAGAGGCTGAGGCAGGGGAATCACTTGAACCTGGGAGGCAGAGGCTGCGGTGAACTGAGATCGCACCACTGCACTCCAGCCTGGTGACAGAGTGAGACTGTTTCAAAAAAAAAAAAAAAAAGGCATCTATACTGACAGGGTGCAGTGGGAAAAGGCTAACGGCACAACTATCCATGTGGGCATTGACCCCAACAAGGCAGCTATCACTAGGCTAAAACTGGAAAAGAACAGAAAAAGATCCTTGAGCAGAAAGCCAAATCTCACCTAGTAGGAAAGAAAAATAGTAGATATGAGGAAGAAACATTTGAGAAGATGTAGGGGGAAAGTATCCCTAAATATACCTTTCATTAAAAACTGCAAAAATAAAAATAAATAAAAGTGATCCAGAGACAAGAAGTCTCTGCAGAATACTCAGAAATATCTGTTCTATAGGTTTCAACTAAAGAGAAAAATGGACTCTGGTGAAAGAGAGGGCTGTGTCCTAAGTTAAGAGTGGCCTTCAAATTGCACTGTGCATTATAAGCACCCTATTAAAATGCAGATTCCTGTCCCACACTTCCAGTAGTTACAGCTCACAAGTTCTGGGATAAGAACCAAGAATACACATTTAAAACAAGCAACCATGTTTCAGGTGGTAACCAAGGATTCCCATTTGTAAGAACTAATCTTGGTAATAATGCAAGGTTGTCTGAGGACCACACTTGGAGAAATACATAGTTAGTAAAATCTTTATCGAAGAAGTAGGACTCATCTTGTTTTTCAAGAGTGGATAGGATTTTGACTGATAGAAGGAGGGATTTCCCCTTGGATTAAATAGCTTGAGGCCTTGAAGACAGAACAAGCAAGTGTGTGTATGTATGTGTGCTGCACTGGGGGATGAGGTTGGGTGGATACAGGATGGTTAGGGAAGGTAGAAAGATGACTGAAGGGAAACTCTGAATTGAAAAACGTATAAGCAGCCCGGGCACAGTGGCTCACGCCTGTAATCCCAGCACTTTGGGAGGCCGAGGCGGGCGGATCACGAGGTCAGGAGATCAAGACCATCCTGGCTAACACAGTGAAACCCTGTCTCTACTAAAAAAAAATACAAAAAATTAGCCAGGCGTGGTGGCGGGCGCCTGTAGTCCCAGCTACTCTGGAGGTTGAGGCAGGAGAATGGCATGAACCTGGGTGGCAGAGCTTGCAGTGAGCCGAGATCACGCTACTGCACTCCAGCCTGGACAACAGAGTGAGATTCCGTCTCAAAAAAAAAAAAAAAAGAAGAAGAAAAGAAAAAAAAGAAAAACGTATAAGCTATGCATTGAATATGTAAAAAATCTTGGATGATGTCTTAATTTGTATGTGCTGCTGTAACAGAATACCTGAGACCAGGTAATTTATAAAGAACAGAAATTTCTCACAGTTCTGGAGGCTGAAAAGTCTAAGATGAAGACGCCAGCTTCTTGTGAGGGACCTCTTGCTGCATCCACATATGATGAAAAGTGGAAGAGAAAAAGAACCAAACACCACAAAAAGCCTCTTTTATAATGGCCTTAATCCCATTCATGAGGGAGGGGCCCTCATAGCCTAATCACCTCTGAAAGGCCCCACCTCTTGATGCTATCACAGTGGCAACACCTGAACTTTGGAGTGGACATGCTCGAACCATAGCAGATGCCCAGATGAGGAGGGGGAATTAGATCTGTTATGTAACAGGGAGTCTTCACAGGTCTGGAGGAAGAAGGCAGCATCACTAGTTAGCTCACAGAAAACTCTGCTTCGAATACTGGAAGCCGAGATGGCTACTTTAGACCAAGAAAACAAAGTAGAAAACTGAGAAAGTGTTTTGATCAAGCAGGTCATTTTCCACAAGTAGGTGGGCCGTTAGGAGTGTGTCATTAAGGACTATGAAAACCAAATTCAGACAGTTCCCTGGGTCCTTAGGAAGAAGAAAGGTGAAACTGCAGGAGCTACTAAAAACCACCCCAAATCAGCAGACACTCCTTCTGGGCTTGTGAATGTCAAATAAAACAACTACCACTCAAGAAAGTTGTTCTGAGGAAGTCCCTGAGGCTTTTGAAAGCCTGCACCCTCCCTGCAAAATATCCCATGCTGGTTGTGCAATTCCCAGGAGGGATACTTTTCCTCTCTGCTCAGCAGCTAATCAATCATAGAGTTCCTTGCTTTCACACGACTAGGCCCCACATTGTGGGCCTTCTGATGGAAAAGCTGAGCCACAAGGGGCTTAAGCAAACTGAACAAGGATCTTAATTTAAAACAATTTATTATATTTTAAGCCCTAAAGGGAAAAAACTTCTTTCACCTTCCCAGAATCCTCTCTGATCTCCAAAGTGGAGTGCATGAACTCTACAGGTATGCAAGATGCCGTAAGAGTGTGAGGGGGAAATCAAAACTTCTCTATTTTTTTTTTATCTGAAGCATTTTTCTATTTTTATTACTATTTATAATATTACATAACACATCAATACTGTTGTACACAATCTATTTAAAATACATGTATAAAAAGTAATTGATTGTTTGCTTAAGTTTCTTTTAGTGATAAGGGAGCTGTCTCTTGAGTTTGGAGACCGCTGGCCTAGACAAATGTTTTCCAACCTTTTCAAGTATTAAAGAGCTCTTTTTATATTTTAAAAAAACCACATGGCTTCCTCCACTTGTGATAATTATTTTCATAGCACATACTACTTGAAAAAATTCATAATGACGAAAATACTATGAATTCAGTATCAGCAACACTTTGAAATGAATTTACATTTACTAAGTCTAAGTACGTCCTCTTTCATGTAAAAACACTCTGTATATAAGATTTATTATTGTATATATCTATGAAGGATGCTTCATAGATCAAGTTACTTTTCTGTATCTGCCCTCCCAAGCCAAGGATACCACCCTTCTACCTGCACTGACAGTGCAGCAGTTTTCAAGGTACAAGGCAGAGGGGCAGCAAGGCCTGCTTCTGGAGCCCAAGATTCAGAAATTACAAGGAAATACTGATGAGATGGCAAAATGAGTCCAAAGATTGTCCAACAAACATATCAATCATTTTGCTTTAGTTTGGGTTGGGATTCTATCATCGATTCTGCTACACTGACTCAGGCCAGAGAAAATCTGCTCAGAGCTACCCAATCTTTGGAGGTTGTTATTGTCAGCAGAAAGCAGTCACCTTTGATGAGCATCTATATTTAAGCAATTACTGTGGCACGGTAATTAAAAGAGCAGGGTCTAGAGCCAGACTTTCCAGGTATAAATCCTTGTTTAGTCATTATGACTTGAACATCCTTATGACTTGAAAAAGTTACTTTATCTGTGCCTGTTTATTCACCTACAAAATGGTAATGAAAATATATCCTGTAGAGTTGTCGCAAGGATTAATTTAATATAAAAAAAGGATTAAATAGTACCTGAATGAAGTGAGTTTGAAGATATATTAGCCATTATTATTATTACTACCAAGGTCCATTTCTCTTATTGAGTAATTTACTATATTTGTACTTATTTTCAACATTTTTCATAGCACTGTTTACAGAATCTTTGTAAAAGGCTTGCATTCTCAAATGCAGACTCACTTCAGGTAGGTATCAGGCTTCTTGTGGGTCAGATTACCCGGTTTTTATCATTCCCTGTTGTTTCTGTATGAGTTTTTGTGTCTTTGTTTTAACCAGCTAGACAAAGAAAGCATGACTTAGGCTTCTTTTTCTGGATTTTGCAACATTTGTAACAGAGCCCGAATACCTGGAAGATTCCAGGTATTATTACCAGTAATAATAGGCTGACTAAAGTACTGTTTCATTAATAAGCAGAATTTCAGAAAACTGCTTGTCCACGTTACCATATTTTCCTTCCTGAACACTTGAAACAGTTCACCACTAGTTACCAAACTACCCTGGTGATCTCCGACTGCCCTTTCTCAGCTGCTGGATCACTAGGCTCATTAGGATCATCACCAGGGCAGTGGGCCATAGAGGTCCACTTCTAGTGTCACTTGTTCTGTTTAACAAGCCAACCAACTTTTATACACTCTGCTTTGCAAAAGCCTCACATTCTCTTGTGAATCCCATTCCATCAATTACTCCATTAAAAACATCTTTAAACCCTCTCTTCTAACTGGCTCCTTCCTCTTTGCCTAAAATCTTCCTGCATCTCCTTCTCTTGTAAAATCATCTTCACTAGCCTCTGGTCCCTATTGCTTCCCTTCATCCCTGGGATCTGGCTTCTCCTCCAACCATTATGGGGAAACTGTTCTTCTGAGGTCCCCTCAAAAACATCCTAATAAATGAATCCAACTGCAGTTTTTCAGTCCGCATTTCACTGCAGCATCAGACACCCTTACCTGTTTGGCTCCCAAGGCACTGCACCAACCTGCTTCTCCTTTATAAACCTTCTGTAATTGATTCTTTGCTAACTGTTTATCAAGGTCCTTTGTTCTCTACCATTAATGTGTCCATTTTCCAAATCTTTCTGTTTCTTCCACTTCTCTCTTTCCCTCTTGGAAGTTTTATCAACTCCTATTACTTCAACCTTGGCTTCCATGCTTATAATTTACTATTTCCCCTCTTTAGTTCTGGTCTCAAACATTCCTCCATGCTTATGCCTTTCCTTCTCTCCTCCCAAGTTCTGGTCCCAAATTTCCAGCACAAGTAAAAATGTATTACAGGTTGAGTATCCCTTATCCAAAATGCTTGGGACCAGAAGTGTTTCAGATTTCAGATTTTGTTCTGGATGGGGGGAGATTTTTGGATTATTTGCAGATAACCAGTTGAACATCTCTGAAATCTGAAAATCTGAAATCCAAAATGTTCCAGTGAGCATTTCCTTTAAGCGTCACATCAGCATTCAAAAAGTTTTAGATTTTGGAACATTTTGGATTTCAGATTTTCAGATTAGCGATTCTCAACTTGTGGATTCTCTATTGCAATTCAAAATCTATACATCAAAAACTGGACTCAGCATTCCTCTCCCAGTCCACTTCCTTTCTGACCCACTTCTCTCCGAAAATGGCAATTTCAGGGGCCCAAAACATCATGGTCATCTTTGGGCCTCACTGTCACTCAACCCCAAATCGAACACCATGTCCTGCCTACTCCTTCTTAATGGTCTCTGTCTTTTAATAATCATTTTTGAATAGGTAACACATTTCTATCGTTGAAAAGTTAAAAATTATAAGAAAAAGTAAACACTGAGAGGTCTCACTTCCAATCTTGTTCCCTTTGTCCCCAATCACCCTCTAAGTAACTTTTTTTGTTTCATTCTTGTGTACCCTTTGGTGGTTTTTATATAAAAATAAGCCTACATTCTCATTTCTTACTCCCTCTTTCTTACACAAAAAGAGGCATATTATAAACACCATACTGCATTGTGCATTCTCTTTTCCCTAAAGAGATCTTTCCCTAGAAGGATATAGAGATTCCTCATGTTATTTTTAAAACTCCATATATCCCACTGTGTGTATGTACTAGTTTCCTATTGATGGATACTTGCTTGTTTCCAATCTTTTCCTATCATGAATGATGCTGCAAAGAATAATCTTGTCCATGTTATCAGTGTGTATTTAGGAAAGATTCCCAGAAGTGGGTTTCTGGCTTAAAAATAAATGTATCTGTCTTTCGTAGACTCTTGAATCCTTACCTTCTCACCCATTCTCTCTGGCAACCTAGTTTTAGACCTAGATGACTGAGATGGCTTCCATTCCATCACTGCTAGATTAACCCTGCCAAAAGTACACTTTGATATTTTTATCATCCTGCTGGAAAATCTCCACTAGTGCTCTTTGCCTATCAAATAAATTACAAATTCCTTAGCTTGTATTTAAAACCATACCATGGCCTGCCCAATGTACCCTTCTCCTTTCCAGGTTTATCTTACCAGTCCTAACCTTAGCCTGCCCAATGTACCCTTCTCCTTTCCAGGTTCATCTTACCAGTCCTAACCTTAGCCAGACAAGGCTGCTTACTGCTGTCTCCACAGACGTGGCACTTTCCTTCCTTATGCCTTGGCCCACACCTTCCTCTTCATCAGAAATGCCCACCCCTTCTTCCACCTACCCAAACCCTACTCCTTTACAACCCTTGAATCTACCTCCCCCTTGAATCTATCATCTCTGCCAGAAATGATTTCACTCAACCTTCCCGAAGCCCATTATTTAAATCAATTACATGGCATTTACCTTACACTGCCTTCCCTCATAGTTATGTCCCCAGGTAGTTCACCTTCCACACTAAGTTGTAAAACCTTTGAGGGCTTCTTTATGTTACATTTCCCAAAGTGTTCATCATGGCATTTCACATATACAAGTTTCTCACTACTCACTGAATGACTGTTTATCGAGAGAAATTAGCCTTTTGGCTGCTGGAAAAGGCTCAAAGTGAAATGAGCAAAGCAGGGCTGATGACTATAAAACATGAATGGGTGCAGTGAAGCATGAACGCACACAGACACACACATCCGCCTACACAGGAGGCCAGCTTATATATTCTGTCCACTTTAAAGCAGTTAGAGGATGAATGACAACAACACTGAGTGGAGCTGAGCAAGCACTTCATCTCTCTTGAAGATCTGCCATTTTTCAAAGCCTTACTTATTCCATGGACCAGACACTAAAAAAGCTGAAGTGAAGAAACTGAAATAAAAGCTTAAGTGAAGAAAGCAAAGAGGCACTGGGCTATTCTCAAAGAAAGCTTACAGCCACAACCTATTCTAAAAAAAAATCTAGGCTGGTATCAGAAAATCTGGGTTCAAGTCTAGGCTCCACTATACCATGTGGACACTTCATCTGACCAGCAAGCTGCCTTTCCCATCTAGGAAAAACAAACAAAAAAGTCTCTCATACAGGAAAACTTGTGTCTCCTCCAACTTATTGCCCCAACGTAGTTCTCTATTCATGCAGCAGGAAAAACTGTCAGTTAGGGAGAAAAGGATTTATCACCATGTTTTGTGGTATAACCTGTTCACTTATCTTGACTTAACTTGGAATCTAATTGGAAAAGTAAAACTCAAAGGCAGTTTGTGGCTCATTATGGAAGGGGTTGATTTCAGAAGATCTAGGCCAACCTCCTTCTAGACCTATCCTAGTCATCTTCAAGGCAAGACAGAGAGGGCAGCATCTGGCCTTGCCTAGTTTCAGAGAAATCTCCCTCTCAAATGCCTTCCTCTTCAGTTCAAGTTCATCACCTCAAGTTTGAATTCCAGTGAAAGACTCTTAGCTAGTCTCTGTGAATCTGGGCTCTCCCAGGGCCCAAGGAGTGTACTTGTCTCTACCAAACCAAGTTGCAATGACCTACCAACTGCCAAATCCATGGGTCTCTCCTCAGCCATTACCTTATTTGACCTTCCTCTACCATCTGAACTGTTGAAACCACTGTTGCACTTCTTTTCAAAACCCTCTCTCCTCCCTTGGCTTTGATGACACGGGTCCTCCTGAGTCTTCTATTTTCTTTGCTGGGCCCCCTTTACCCTACCCATTCTTAAAGCTCTTGCTCTCCAGTCTTCAGTCCTCTATTCTCTTCCCCTCTCTTTCTACACACTACTACAGAGTCTCGCTCTGTCGCCCAGGCTGGAGTGCAGTGGTGCGATCTCAGCTCACTGCCACCTCCACCTCCTGGTTCAAGCAATTCTCCTGCCTCAGCCTCCTGAGTAGCTAGGATTACAGGCACACACCACTACACTTGGCTAATTTTTGTATTTTTAGTAGAGACGGGGTTTCACCATGTTGACCAAGCTGGTCTCCAGCTCCTGACCTCAAGTGATCCACTCGCCTCAGCCTCCCAAAGTGCTGGGATTACATGCATGAGTCACCACACCCAGCCACTACACACTACTTCTGATCAAGCTCATCCACTCCTATGGCCTCAACTTGCTCCTATGTGCTCATTTCTCCCAGACTAACATCTTTCCTGAGCTCTAGACCTGCTTTCAGTTGCCTAGTGAACATTTCAACACAGATGTGATCCAGCCTGACAGAAACCAAACTCAGTAGCTTCTTCCCCCTTCCTCCATGATATGGTTTAGTTGTGTCCTCACCCAAATCTCACCAGGCATTGTAGCTCCCATAATCCCCACGTGTCATGGGAGGGTCCCAGTGGGAGGTAATTCAATCACAGGGGCAGGGTTTTCCCATGCTGTTCTGGTGATAGTGAATAAATCTCACGAGATCTGATGGTTTTATAAATGGAAGTTCCTCTGCATGATCTCTTGCCAGCCGCCATGTTAGATGTGCCTTTGCTCCTCCTTGGCCTTCCATCATGATTGTGAGGCCTCACAAGCCACATGAAACTGTGAATCCATAAACCTCTTTTTCTTTATAAATTACCCAGTCTTGAGTATGTCTTTATTAGCAGCATGAGAACAGACTAATACACCCCACCACTTGGTCTTTCCCTTTCATTCTCGATTTAAAATAATTGTCCAGGTCATGCCTGCTTCAACTTCAATTCTTCCCTGTCCTTCCCACTCCATACTGAATGGGGCACTAAATGTCACCCATTCTACATTTTAGGTTATCTTTTCTTCATTGCAACTGCCATACCCAATGCCCTCATCGACTCTCATCTGGGCAGGATAATGGCCTAACTGGTCTTTGCCTCTTCTTTCTCTACCCAGTCCAACCCATCCTGGAGTCTCTCATTTTATAACACAAGCTTGATTATTACCACCTCACTTCAAACCTTTTAATAACTCTCCACACTCCCTGATATCTAGGCCCAAATTACCTTTTCAGTCCCATTTCCAAGCATGAGCTGTCTGTCCTAAGGTGTCTTCTGTCCTACCTTAACCCCCTGGATCTACAGAGAAGCTACAATATTCTGTGTAAGGAGTTTTATACAGAGTGCCCTCCTCTCACTTCCTATGCCTTAGATCAACATATATAAAGGACCAACTTTGTACTCTCTACTTCTCCCCTCAAAATCTACTTGGGGGCCAGGTGCCATGGCTCACGCCTGTAATCCCAGCACTTTGGGAGGCTGAGGTGGGAGGATCACTTGAGGCCAGGAGTTTGAGATCGGCCTGGGCAACATAGAAAGACCTTATCTCTACAAAAATAAAAATATAAAAAGTAAAAAAATCTACTTGATAAACCTATTCTCATTCTTCAAAGACAGGACAAATATCACTTTCTCTCGGCAGCCTTCCCTGACTTTCCTCAATGGCAAAACCACTGAACTGCCTCATTTGCATTCCCCAGAATTTTGTTCCTACCTCTAGAATAGTACCTATCATAAGACCCCTGTGTGCTCCTAGAGCATAGGGACCACCAATATTCATTTATGTATCCCCAGCACTGACTGCAAGTGCCACCAGGCTTATAACAAGAACTCCATAAGTACTGAAGGAGTAAATCCCTAAATTTGACTCTTATCATGAAGGCAGTAAGTTTTTGAGAAAATCAGTCTGATGGGAATAGAGAGATTCCAAGTAAGGAAGCATGGAACGCCACTAGGGGAAGATCCTTCCTGGTCACTCTCGAATCTCATAGAGGTGGCTGCCTGCTCTGCCAGTACATAAGGACATTCTCCTCTCCCTAGCCATAGCACCTTCTTTCAGAACACAACACGTGTTCTTAAAGCATAAAAGGGCCTCACTGTGCCCCCACTGTGACCCACAGCATCACTGTCCTAATGCTGTGATCTCAGCTACCTGTGATCTTGCCACATCAATAAATGAATCTAAAGTTGCATTAAAAACAAATGGGTGTAAAAGGGCCTATAGAGCCCTAAGAAGGAGAATATATTCTGAGATCAATAACTGAGAAGTGAACTCAATTTTAATTTTTTCAAAAGCTTTGCTTTCTGATATCCAGCCTCATTATGGCCCAAATATATTGCTTCCCTTTTCCTGTAGCCTTCAAATCACTTAAGCCCATAAAGCATTTAATTTGTATTACAAGTTAGGCCCCGCTTCAGACTGAGGTCCCAGAGGTACTTGAACAACCCCTAGGCCAGTGGCTCAGTTCATAAGCAGTAATATGCCGATCTATATTGTGTACAAAGGACTGTTCTAGATCAAATGAGACCAGTCCCTGCCCTGAGGGAGCTTCTATGTCAGAGGAAGAAGCATTTAAAGCATATATGAGCACAGTACAATGAGTTCCACGGTGAAAATGTATGCAGTCCACACAGGGGGACATGGCTGGTCAAGGAACAGAGAGTCTTGAGCTGGCTATGTCCCTGGTTCCTGAAATGCGCTCTCACCTCAGTGTATCACCCAATATTTATTCAGCCTGTACTACAAACTTTCTACTCTCAAGGAACTTTCACTTGGGTTCAGTTTTAGCAAATAGATTCCTGTCTTATTCTCTTACACTAGAGTACCTTCCAGAAGTACCATTTCTCTAGGATGAGGGTCCTACCTTTCACTAAGCCAAACCTTCCAGGAATTTGAGTTCTACCTTTGGAATTCAAGTCCCATTATTGGGTCTGCCTCCCTGATGCTGAGTGTACATCCCTGCTTGTCCTTCCCCTACTGTCCTCCGGCTGGAACCCCTGATACTGCCCTTTGCCCACTGTGCCCCAGTGTCCTCATCCATAAACTGAGGATAATAATAGTATCTCCCTCCATGGAATATTGTGAGGACTAATGAGACCAGTTTGGCACATGCTAAATACTCAATAACTGTCATCATCATTATTATCTTTATTACTTAGATCCTTGCCACACTGTCTCCCTTATCCATGGACTTTCCTTCCTGATAATGTGTGAGCTAGGGGCAAGAAGGGGCCCTCCTAGTCATGCCCATCCTCACTGAGGTTGTGTGGGCTCAGTTCAGCCTTCAGAGGCTGGCCACCCAAACCCAGCTGGGAAAACCAAGTACCTCTCAGTGTCAAGTAGCCATAAGCTAGGTTGGCCAGAGCTTGTGCACATTTCCAGTGATGGTCCCCAAAAATAATCCGAGAAAGGATGACACATCGAATCAGCTCCTTGTTTGCTTGAGTATTCTGTAGAGTACAGAAGTGATTATACTTTTTGGAAAGGAAGAGAAGTCTCTACCCCATGGACTTATCACTGGAACACAGGACTGAATTCACCTGTCATCTTTTTTCTCTTCTCTTTCCTTCTCATCCTGTGTCTAATCCATCAGGTCTGGCTGGATCCACATTCCCCCTAAATCCTAAAACCAAGCTCTTCTCCTCATTTCTGCCATGAGTACCTAGTCCAGGCCACCCTCACCTTTGACCTGGCTGGCCACAGCAGCCCCTTCCAACTGCTTCCTCTCTGGCCCTCACAGTCTACTTTCTACATAATAGCCAGAGTGACTTCTTTTACCCTTTTATCATGAAAAACTTTATTAATATACAAAATAGACAGCATGAAAAATGAGTATGTAGCGTGATCAGTGATCTACTCCTGGCCAATCTTGTTTCATATCTAGACCCCTCATCCACCCATCCTCACCTTAAATTGAAGCAAATCAGACATTCCATTGTTGCCTCTGTAAACATTTCGTAAATAACTCTAAAAGATATGGACTTAGAAACACACCACAAAATCATTATCTCACCAAAACATTAACAATAATTCCTTATCTAATCACAGAAATGGAATTTTTAAAATAATTTGTTTGACTGTCCACACTGTGAGATCAGTCTCTTTTCATCTATAGGTTACTTTTCCATCTCTAATTCTTTTTCTTACAAATTATTTGAAAAAGCTGAGTCATTTGGTCTAGTATTTCCCACAGACATAAATTTTGATGACTGCGTCCTCATGGTGTCTCATCATGTCCCTCCATTCTCTGTTCTGCCTTTATATTAGTAGTTGGGTTTAGAAGTTTGGTTAATTTCAGCTTTGAATTCTTTTTTTTACAAAACGACTTCATGGCTACTGGTATGTTCTTCCAGCAGAATACATCTACTATCTGGTTGTTTTTTCTTTTTTTTTTCTCTGATATTAGGAAAACTACATGGAAAATTAACAAAAGATTATAAAATGCAAATATACTAATTCTATCATTCCTTCTTCATACATTAGCTGGAATAATTCTGTAAGGAGAATTTCTCCTCCTCCACTCTTTGGTTACCCAATAGTACAGTTCATGTTGGAAAGGCAGGACACATGGTTTATTCTTGCCCTTTACTAGCTTTCAGAAAAACGAATTGTTCACTAGCATCCTCTAATTGTGATCAAATAGCTTGTTATTATTATTAGAAACTTATGGATTTTAAAACGTATTTTATGTGTTTATACCTTAAGATATAAATTAGATCATGACTTTCCTGTTCAAAATCCTCCAACAGCTTCCTGCTTTTTCTTCTTAATATAATTCAAAGTCCTCACCATGGCTTCCAAGGCTCTGCATAATCTGACCCAACACCAATCACCTCTGGACTTCATTTTCTACCACCCTTTCCTCCTACTCTGTCTGCTAGAACTACACTGACCAGCGGTTCCTGAACATCACCAACTAACTTCCAATGTAGGGCTGTGCACATGCTGCTCCCACTGCTTGGGACACTCTTCCATGTCATTCACTTTCTCATTTTCACTTTTCTTATCAACAGGCCTTTTTTGGCCACCTTATCTAAAATAGACGCCACTTCATCACTCAGTATCCCATTACCTATTTTACTTTTTCTTCATAGCACTTACTTCTATCTAATATTGTATTAGCTATTACTTTTGTTTGTCTATTATCTCCCCAAATAGAAGATAAGTCCCTTGAGGACAGAAGTTTATTCCTCATGTTTGCTGTTATCTGCCCAGTACACACAGGTGTAACACATTCAATATTTGCTGAATGAATCATTTATTAGCAAGATTAAAGATGGGTTGGGGAAAATAATCCTCTACCCCTATAGAAATGACAGGTAGAGCTCTCTAAGAAATCACCGAACTGTATCTTCAAGTCATATATTTCAGTGACTTTACAAACACAGCCATTATTGGCTGAACGAGTCGATAGGGTCAGGCATTTTTTTCCTGGTAAAGTGAAAATAGCACTTCAAGGAAGCAAAAACCTAAAGTTTCAGCCCTGGTTCTAATGTTTGTTTACTGATTGTGTTGCTTTGGGGTAGGCCACTTTGATCTCAGCTTCCTTTTCTGAGATTTGGAAACCTGTATCATCTACCTCATGGAGATACTGTAAGGAAAAAAAAATAGTGTCCAAATGATTCAGTGTTGTTAGGTCAGATCTAAGTGTAACCCGTTTGAAGAATAATGTACAGGTAACCAAAGTAACCCATTTAAAGAGTAATGTTAGATAAGATACAGCAGTACCATAGGTTATTCCAAGGAATACACTCCTTACTGATTCCTATCTCCTACCCAACTTCATGTTTTACCTGCCCCCTGCTCAAATATACAGAAGCAAGCAATGGTATAAGGAAACTTCCCCTGATGCTTCCAAAACATCCATTTAGTCAGCATTTTTTAGAGTTCACCATGGGCTGACCACAGCAAATACTAAGTTCTCTTTCGAGGAAGAAGCATCATGCCATGAAAAAATCACTGGAATGGGAGACCAAAGCTTTGGCTCTGGACATTGTATATTCATCCTTGAACTCCTTGACTTGGAGAAACCGGGACAACCAATACGGGCTCCAGATGTCATCCCAGCACTTCTGCTGCTGACGTGGCATCCCCTGCCCTTCAGGGCTAGGAGTACTAGGTTGGGTTTGATTTAAAAAAAAAAACAAAAAAACAAAAAAAAAAACAGCGTTATTGAGCTATAACTGATATACAAAGAACTGCACCTGTTCACTTTATACAATTTGATGAGCTTGGGATTTGAGTTAGATTTCTCTCCTAAGATCTAAATCTTTGTCATTATCCAATCTGGCCAAGGAGTTTTTAAGCCTTGAAAACCCCCACTTACACTCCATGGCAGATGGTACTTGTGTGTTTTTAGAAATGATCCTTCTAGCCTGGATTTGTGAATCACTAATGGGTCCAGGCCAGGATGACTGTCCTTTGCAAGGTCCTTGGGTCATTTACAGAGATAAATTTACAAATATCCATCTAGAGAGATACTTCAGAGGCAAATGATAGAAAATGAAACCTCTCTAGATTACTTTTTTCCCCTTGGCTAGGAGGAGCCAGGAAGTCAAGGTACAAGCTCTTCTGTTGATAAATCATGCTCTGGAAGCAGGCTGGTGCCTGTGTTCTAATAATGAGAGTCGACGTCTTGCTGTCTCAGTCTCCTGGATTTTGAATACTCATGCTTACAAACCTGCTCTGAGATCTTTGACTCAAGTCTTTGACTTGCTCTTAGAAATGCATATTTGGAATCTTTGACCTCCACTGCTACCTCCTGTTTCTGGCCCTTTGGTTTGTTTATGATTCCACTGTAACCAAGGGCATCTTACCCATATCCTTTCCAGGCCAGAGCTTAGACCTGCTTGCCTACCTGTTCTCAACCTCCTGCCTTACTATCCCAGCCTTTTTGTTACCTAAGAGATAGCATCCTGAAACCTTCCAGGATGGAGATATACATATATATACAGACACACACACACACACATATATGTACGTATTTGTATATATACGTATATGTGTATATATGTGTGTGTATATATATGTGTGTGTGTGTATATATATATATATATATATATATTTTTTTTTTTTTTTTTTTTTTTTTTTTCTGAGACAGAGTCTAGCTGTTGTCGGCCCGGGCTGGAGTGCAATGGCATGATCTCAGCTCACTGCAACCTCTGCCTCCTGGGTTCTAGCAATTCTCCTACCTCAGCCTCCCAAGTAGCTGGGATTACAGGCATGCGCCACCATGCCTGGCTAATTTTTGTATTTTTAGTAGAGATGGGGTTTCACCATGTTGGCCAGGCTGGTCTTGAACTCCTGACATCAGGTGATCCGCCCACCTTGGCCTCCCAAAGTGCTGGGATTACAGGTGTGAGCCACCACGCCCAGCTATTTTTTTTTTTAATTTTAAGTTAAAGGTAACAGCAACAAAAATAATCAAATGATAATTTTTAGGTTTTTCAAATTTTTATTTTATTTTCTTAGAGACACAGTCTCATTCTGTCACCCAGGCTGGAGTGCAGTTGCACAATCACGGGCTCCCTGTGGCCTCAATTTCCTGGGCACAAGCTGCTATCCTGTCTCAGCTTCCCAAGCAGATGGGACTACAGGCTCCCTCCACCATGCCTGGCTGATTTTTAATTTTTTTTGTAGAGACAAGGGTCTCACTATGTTACTCACGCTGGCCTCAAGAGATCCTCCCACCTCGGTTTTCCAAGGTGTTGGGATTACATGCATGAGCCACTGCACCTGGCCTAATTTTTAGTTTAAAGCTAGGACCAGAAATGCCCCAAGGAGGAACAGACAATGAACCATGCATGGAACCAGAAGGTGGGCTGGCTACCTAAGTAGGCTCTGCTTTGTTTTCTGCTACTTACAAAGAAATATGACACCTTCCTCTATTTCATGTGCTTCAATCTGCATCGAAGGCAAAGCTTCTCTAATCAGGAACATATTTTTAAATGGAAACAAAATTTTAGTGAGTTTTTTGTTTTACCATTTTTTCCTTAATCAGCTGAGCTACTTTCTTCTGGGATTGGGCTAATTTCTCTTTGGGATGAGACATACAGTCTATGGCCTTCTCCTTCTCTTTAGCTTTAGTTTCCTCTTCACTCTCTCCACACCCACCAGTGGGATACAACTCATCTGTTTGCTGGTGAGCTGGGATCTCGGTTTGCTGTGACCTGTAGGTATGAGAGAGGCAGGGATTCAGGATTTAACCTGCGCCATCTCAAACAAGGTAAAATTGAAGGGCATAGCTCTCCCAACTAGGGGATAGGGACATGATTTCTAACATAAACCTGAAGGAATAAAGCTAGGCAGTAAACTCACGTCGCCCTCAAAGCCTAGCATTAAGACAGCAATGTGGTAGTTCAGATGAAGCAGATTTATAGAGGTACAGCTCTGCTGCTTACTAATCACATGACCCTAACCAAGTTATTAATTTACTTCTCTAAAATGAGAATATGGATGCCTACTTGATGAGGTTATGGGATTAAATGAGATAATACTCATAAATCAGCACAGTGTGTGGCATTCATTAAGTGTTCCTTTCATGTTAGCTATTAGTATATCATTAGCTCCAGGACAGGGCTTCTTCTTCTACAAATGAGGGTGTTGAACCGGAGGATCCCCAGGAATATCTGTGTTCTAAAATTCTGATCCAAACAAGGAAAGAAAATGGATACAATGAAATAAGGGAAAGGAAACCAACATTTTGAGGCTGGACTTTGCATGTCTTCTCATATCTTAAAAGCTTCAACATGTGGTGGCCAAGAAAAGAGGACATGGGTCCCACCAGAGACAGGGAGGGAACCCCACACTACATCAAGTGCAGATTCAGAGGAGAAATATCCTTAGTTGTGTTAAAAAGAACTATATCCTAACATCACCAGAAAAATCAATAAAGTGCTACAGAAGAAACAGAATTTTGAGATCTTAGGAGCAACGCTAGAAATTTTAAGTATAAATAAGTCTCCCAAAGGACTCATCTTTATACTCACAGTAACTCAAAAGTTCAGCCACTGAGTAGTTTTTAAAATACAATTTACTTTTCTTTTCCACTGATTGCTTAAATGTGAATGTTCAGTGTTTAAATAAAAAGAAAATTCAGAAAAGCACAAAAAGCTTAAAGAGTGAATGTTCAATGTTTAAATTAAAAAAATCAGAAGAGCACAAGAAGAAAATAACTGCCAAGTGTAACTTTTTTTTTTTTTTTTTTTTTTTTGCTGCTGCTGCTCACTCTTTGGATCTGTGCCACCTTTAAGAGCTGTATGCCAACTGTAATCTTTTACACCAGGTTTGAAAAATGACATGCTAATATCCTTCTAGAGTTCTATTCTAATTAACTTATCGAGAGGCACGTGGGCAAACCAGGTTGTGTAGATAGGGAAGCAACATTTCTTGAGGCCCAAGCGCAGGCAGGCTTGCCTTCTGCCCACAGACGAGTGTGCTTTCAGTAGACAAGCTAACTTGATGGGACAGCCAGGGAAGGTTGGGGATGTGACCTGATCAGAAGACAGGTGATGAACTTCCTTTTCTCTGCCTGGTGAATTCCATACTCCTCCTTCAAGATGCAACTCAGATGTCATCATTCCTGGAAGTCTTTCACTGGAGTAGCAATAAAGGCAGCCTCCAAAGGGCTTTCAAAAATTTCCCCCAAACTGCTAGTACACTGTGATTTTTTTTTATTGTTGTTTGATTTTTTTATTGTTGTTTCTTTGGTTTGTTTCTGAGTCTTCTTTGCCTGCTGGCAAAGTAAACTCCAATACGGCAGGGTCTGAGCCTCATTTGTTTCTGAAAACCTGATATCTGGCTCATAGTAAAAACAAATAATGGCCTGTTAAATGATGAACAAATGAATGAGAAAAGAATGTGCAGTCTTTAGAATGTTTGAAAAATATTGAGGAGAGAGGAAATCTGTGGCAAGAGATCATAAGTCGGCTGACTCTGGGCATGCTGCCTATGAGCTAGCCCTGTTCTGCAAGGGGCAGTTAAAAAAAAAAGAGATCATACCTCAATAGAAAATTTTGCTTAAGCTGCATATTTCACAGACCTAGAGCAGAAGTTACATCTATTGGAGTCACCAGATTGCTAATTATGGATATTAAAAATTATAAGCCCGAAATATTTTAAATTAAGCCTTGAATAACATTAAGGTAAGACCAAAGGCAGCAAGCTTCAACCTCAGGGCCTTCAAAGGAATGAGAAACATTGAGGTCTTGACAAATGATTTGAGAATGTAAATCCCTGAACTAGCTTTGAACATCATGTTATAAAAGGTGAGAAAGATGGCTGGAGAATCCTGACCAGTCAGACATCTCAAAGGACGGTCAGAATAAAAAGAATAGGAGGTTGAATGGAAGGTCTGCCTTGCCAGGTTTATAACTTATTCCATATGTTACCATCATGAATAGGAATTCTGATTAGTAATGTTCAATATAAATTATATGATTATTTCCCAGATATTTTACTGTGAACTTAACATTTTTATGAACTTCAATTTTTATAGTCATATGACCCTTAACCTTAAGATATTTTATGAATTTAAACTTATGCTATCCAGGCCAGGCACAGTGGCTCACACCTCTAACCCCAGCACTTTGGAAGGCCGAGGTGCATGGATCACTTGCAGTCAGGCGTTCGAGACCAGCCTGGCCAACATGGTGGAACCCTGTATCTCCTAAAAAATACCACAATGAGACTGTAATCCCAGCTACTCAGGAGGCTGAGGCATGAGAATGGCTTGAACCTAGGAGGAGAAGGGTGCAGTGAGCTGAGATCACGCCACTGCGCTCCAGCCTGGGTGACAGAGCAAGACTGTGCAGGGAGCCGAAGGCCCATGGGATGTGACCAACTCAGCATTCCACTGGAGACGATATGATCAAACAGCAAACTGTTTATCATGAATGCAGGATGTGAGCAAACTCATGAGTGCTCCTGCCGACAGAGGGTTTGCTGGAGGCAATCACTCCCTAGTGCTGAGGTTATCTACTGTGACATCTAGAGCCTGTTGTTTGAGGAACGAAGTCTTGCAAGCCTACTCTGGACTAAGCAGCTGACCCCTTCTTCCACCCCCCTTCTCACCATCTCTTTTGCCTAATAAATACAGAGGGCTGTGTACAGCTCAGGGCCTTTGTCCACTAGAGGCAAGGTGCCCCCTGACCCCTTCTTCCAAGTATACTCTTTTGTCTCTTGTCTTTTATTCCCACGTTCACCCCTCCTTTGTTCAGTCCACCAGGGATTGTGGCAGGTTACATAGGGGCCCCCCAGACAGCAACAGAATCTGGTGCTCCACAACTCTGTCTCAAAAAAAAAAAAAATGCTATCCAACATGGTAACTACTAGCCACATGTGGCTATCAAGCACATGAAATATTGCTAGTCTGAATTAAGATGTGCTGTAAATGTAAAATATGTGCTGTAAAGAGTATAAAAAGATATTTCATTAATAATTTTAGCATATTTTGTATATATTGAAATAAAATATAGTATTGAAATTAAATTCATGTGTTTCATTTCACCTTTTAATATGGGTAGCAGAAAATTTTAAATTACATATGTGGCTTGCATTATATTTCTATTTGATGGCACTGGTATAGAGCAATGGTTCCCAACTAAGGACGACTTTGCCCCGAGGGGAAATCTGGCAGCATCTAGAGACATTTTTGCTTGTCACAACTGGAGCTAGTGCTACTGGCATCTAGTGGATGGTGGCCAGAGATGCTACTAAAAATCCTACAATGTATAGGACAACCCTCCACAACAAACAGTTATCCAACCCCAATGTCAATAGTGCAGAGACTGAGAAACCCTGGTATAGAGAATGGTTAAAGAATGGACTCTACCTGGGCACAGTGGCTCATGCCTGTAATCCCAGCACTTTGAGAGGCTGAGGCAGGAGGATCACTTGAGCCCAGGAGTTCGAGACCAGCCTAGGTAACATAATGAGAACCCATCTCTACAAAAATGTAAAAATTAGCCAGGTATGGTGGTGTGTGCCTGTAGTCCCAGCTACTCAGGAGGCTGAGGTGGGAGGATTTCTTGAGCCCAAGAGGCCAAGGCTGCAGTGAGCCGTGATTGCACCACTGCACTCCAGCCTGGGTGACAGAGCAAGACTGTCTCTAAAGACAAAACAACACAAAACAAAACAAGAATGGATTCTAGAGTCAGAATGCCCAGTTTAAATACCACTTACTAGCTTTGCAACTTTAGGCAAACTCCCTAACATCTCTTTGATTCATACTCATCTATAAAATGTACCAATAACAGTAACTCCTTCACAGGGCTTGGGGGGATTAAATCAGCTAAGACGTTTAAGGTACTTAGAACAGAGCCTGGCACATAGTATGTGCTCAATAAGTATTAGACGATACGAAAGTTTTATTTACTCTATTTCATAAAAATTTTCTTATTAACTTTGTTATAGCTAACTCTCTACAATTTTGCCAATCTTGTTATAACTAATCTATTTTTATTTTAAAAACTTTTAAAATTTCCTTAAGTCGGGAAAAAGCAATCTTCTATCATGCATAGGTTGTAAATACAAACAGATATAGCAGAATCATTATTAAAGCACATCAGAAACACAACCTTCTTTTTTATTTTATTTTATTTTATTATTATTTTTTTTTGAGACAGGGTCTCTATTGCCCAGACTGGAGTGCAGTGATGGAATCTCAGCCCACCGCAACCTCTGCCTCCGGGTTCAGCTGTTCTCCTGCCTCAGCCTCCCGAGTAGCTGGGATTACAGTCGCGTGCCACTACCGCCCAGCTAATTTTTGTATTTTTAGTAGAGACGGGGTTTCACCATGTTGGTCAGGCTGGTAGTGAACGCTTGCTTCTCATGCAAAGCTCCTCACCCAGGCTTGCCTTAAGCAGGAGGTCCCAGTGTTTCAGCCCAGTGAGTACCTGTGATGTCAAAATGCTGTGATACTTACATACGGAAGCAGAAATCCCAGTCGATGTCATTGCTAACAGTTGGGATACGGATGGGGCTGGCTTGCATCTTCTTCCTACCAAGAATCAGGTAAGGTCAGCTTTGAGAGAAAAGGCTGGGTGTCTGTTCTATTTTCCCCCTCTGGTTTGCTATTAACATTAAACTAAAACTGCTCGAATATATAACCCATCCTAAATCCACAGACTACGCATACTCAGATATGGAGACTGCTGGAAAACAGACATTTGCCAAATTAAATGCCTAAGTTAAATTTCTTTCCCCTAATTTCAACTCCACCCTACTTCTCCAAAATCCTTGGCCTTTATGTCTCAAAGCAAACACATTTACTGTTCCTGGGTCATCAAAACTATGGTCACCTACTTAACTCAGATATTGTTTTTGCAGGTCTGACGGCGTGATGGATTTAAGCAAAGCAACCAACTCTCAGTGGTAAACGAAGCACAGCCAGTGTATTGGTTAATTCTGCCTTTTTTTTTCCCCCTGGGGTCATTTCACTAATTAATAGCAGATTCTAGTAAAGGGGTCACAAGGCGGGTACAGAGGCTCACGCCTGTAATCCCAGCACTGTGGGAAGCCGAGGCGGGTGGATCACCCGAGTTCAGGAGTTCGAGACCAGCCTGGCCAACAGGGTGAAACCCCGTCTCTACTAAAAATACAAAATATAGTCGGCTGTGGTGGTGCACGCCTGTAGTTCCAGCTACTCTGGAGGTTGAGGCAGGAGAATCGCTTGAACCCGGGAGGCGGAGATTGCGCCACTGCACTCCAGCCTGGGCGACAGAGCGAGACTCCGTCTCAAAATAAAACAATAAAATGAAATTCATGTGTCTGTTTTAGTTGTTGCTGTTAGATGATGGGGGAAACCTCGGAAGCACATGACGAAAAATGTGATTTCTAAATACAGTATTTGTGAAATTCAACTCTCAAGGAAGGCTATGCCAGTCGCTTAAATCAAATCCAAATCGAACGCAGTTACTTATTGAATGTTAACATCCACCAAGTCGCCTCTCTTTTCACCCTCCAGAATCACTAATTCCCGCCGAGCCCTGAGAGGCTTTCTGATCCAGGCTCCAGAGCATCCATTATCCGAAAATCAGAAAGGGAGACTCACTAATTCCTCTCTTTAACCTCCACTTTAAACACTATGCCCACAACAAGGAGTTCTGATCTCTCAAACTCCCGGACTCTGTTCCTATGACGTTCCGCACCGCCCTGAACCTCTCAGGGACGAATCGCTCCTCTTTTCCCGCTGTGGTTCCGCGGCAAATCTGTAAGCCCTGACTCCGCAGGTCGAGCTCTGAGAGCCTCTCTGCCGCGGAGGCTCTAAGAGAACGCGCGAGTGCGCAAGGCGCACCTGGCTCCAGGCGGGGAAACCACGCCCCGGAACCAGCCTCCCAGCTCCCTGAGCCCGACTGCGCTGCTTCCTCCCGCTGCGTCGGCCTCCTGACCCTGGCGCACCTCGGTCCGGGCGCCAAAGCGGTGCCTCGCGAAAGCTGCACAGCCTGCGAGGTCCCCAGTTACCTTCCGCGACCCGGATCCGGCCCAGGAGACAATACCGTTGCCATGGGAACGGAACGCTACGGGTTCTGCTGGGAGCGCCTGTAGCCATGGCGACGCGGGGCACTTCCGGTTCGGAGAGTCCCTGTTGGCTGGCGCCTACAGCAGCTCTTGCCTTACCCTCCGCTTTCCCGTCACCGCAGGTTAGACGGGCACGGCCTCCGGCTCGCCCCAAAATTGGCGTCTGCATATTGTATCTCACGAGACCTTACCCCTCGGAGGTGAAGGCGTAGGAAGAGAAGATACATTCCGTCCAAGGATGGAAGGGAGCGCCGGGCCCCACGGCCCTACTTATTTAAAGATGCGACGTGTGCGGGCTGTATTCGGCGACGATCCCTGGCCACGGTGCACCCCCACAGCTCCTCGGGAGTTTTGTTTTTATGGACCCCAGAGGAAAGGCTTAGATATGGCTGTTGACTGTGCTGGCACCGTCTGTGTTACCCAGTAAGATTGGAGCTAGGCATGGTTAGGAAAGCTGATTGCAGGAAGAGAGTAGGGTAAGAAATCGACTACTAGATCTGCTAATGGTTAGCTGTTCATTATTTATTTAGCACTTAGCCGTAAATAATGCAGCCATATCTTACCCCTTCGTTGGCATGGAATACACAGTGTGTGTAATACACACAAGGTGCAGAGGCAATTGTGGCCATACCCAAACAAACAGCGCCAGCTCTTGCAACGCTATGTTGAAGGATGTTATTATGAACCCTATCATAGACTAGGCCCATGGCAAGTCAAGTTGGAGTGAATGTGTCCCAGTTGTTTTCAGAAAAGAGCAGACTAGGTAGAGAGACAAGGAGAACACTGAGAATGTGAAAGATGGTGTTTACGTTTGATGTTTGTTATTTCCAGCTCTAGGCTGGAAGTTTAATTGCCATTGATCCAAGACTGCCAAGAAAGCCTTTTTGGAGTTAGGTTGGAGGAGTTATTTAAATGAGTTTTCTTGAATATCTCTTAAGTAAAACCTGTATGGTCTGTTAACTCAAGATTTAAATCTGTACTTTCGAGCTCCATAGTCACAATTTTGGAAAGATTCCCCCACTTTATTCTTTTTCCTAAGAAAACTCTCAGCATGGAACAATGATGACAGCAATGAACCTGATTTCAGAATGTCAAGGTTCTGGTTTTGACTCTGTAGCCTGGGCCGAGTCACGGCCAGTGGGTCCCAATTTTCTTGCCTATACGGTGAAGGTTTTTGTACCACTTGCTTTCTGAAGCGCCTTCTGGTTCCAGGTTTCTGTAAGGGGTAAACGATTTTTGTGACTCTATGAACAGTATTTAACATGTATGGGAGTAAAAAGGAAGAACCTGTTTCCTGTTCTCCAACATTTATTTCTTTTACCCCTTGTTAAGTTGGTCATCAAATTGAAAGGTTTTAATGTTCTTTCATTCTAGGAAATGGCTGTGAGATTGTTTCTAAGTATATTAAAGGTAATGTCTCTTTTCTAAACCTTTGCTTTTGCTGATAATTGTGAAGAGAAGAACCAGAACAGGCACTGAATTCCCATTCCTAAAGCCAACGCTCTAATTCGGCCTCCATTTCATTAGCTCTGACCGGAAGCATGTTGCCTGCATCTGTAAAAATTATAAATCAAAATAAAATAACTTTGGCGACTATTTTTTTTCTTTTTTTGAGACAGAGTCTCACTCTGTGGCCCAGGTTGGAGTGCAGTGGTGTGATCTTGGCTCAGTGCAACCTCTGCCTCCCGGGTTCAAGCAATTCTGCTGCCTCAGCCTCCCGAGTAGCTGGGATTACAGATGTGTGCCACTACTGTCTGTCTAGTTTTTGTATTTTTAGTAGAGACAGGGTTTCACTGTGTTGGCCAGGCTGGTCTCGAACTCCTGACCTCAGGTGATCTGCCTGCCTCAGCCTCCCAAAGTGCCGAGATTACAGGTGTGAGCCACCGTCCAGCCAGAACTTTGAGGACTCTTGAAGTTTTTTGGTATTTCTTTCCTTGTCATGTTAACCCTGTCCCCCAAATGTAAGCTTTAGTTGTAGTGTATACACTTTTAGGTTTGTTCACTAACTCTAGAATGGCATCCCACTAATCTAAGTGGCTAGTGCGTTTCCACCGTGTGTATTCACATTCCCTCCCCTCATCCGGAGGTTGAGGTGGCAAGCATTGCTCTTGCAGAAATTGCATACAGGAAGCAGTATGGAGGGTTTTTCTAGGCTCTTACAACCCCAAATCAAATGTGATTATCTCCAAGCTATTCTTATCCCAGAACTGTGAAATTTAAGGCAAGGAAATCCAAATAAACTTTCGCTTGGAACACATTTTTATGGCCTCTCAAGAGAGGGTTAGATGCCTTGCTTCTGAGCCCTCGCAGTATCCTGTCCACAATCTCATCATGACTCTCACATTGTACTGGCACTTCTGTTTATTTGCAAGTTTCTCCAATCTCCATACATCTATCCATCCACCCAGACAAAAATATTTGTGGAATACCTACTATGTGCCAGATAATGTTCTAAGCAGTAGGAAAGCAAAAGTGAACAAATAAGATAATGATTTTGCTTTCCAGGAATTTATATTCTACTAGATGAAGAAAAACAGAGCTGCCAGTAAACAGTACGGTGTCTCTGCAAGTTACAAAAAGGCACAAGGCTTAGCGAGTATGCAGTGACAGTGTATGAATTTGGAAAAAGCCTTTTCCTCCAGCCAGACTCAGACCCCTGCTAAGGAGTACAGCTTTGGGAACAGAGAGTGGGCTGGATTTCAGGACTCACTCACTCCCTTAGCCAGAAGAGTCACCTTAAGAAAAAGTGGGCTGGGCGCAGTGGCTCACGCCTGTAATCCCAGCACTTTGGGAGGCCAAGGCGGGTGGATCACCAGATCAGGATTTTGAGACCAGCCTGGCCAACATGGCAAAACCCCATCTCTACTAAAAGTAAAAAATTAGCTGGGTGTGGTGGCGGGTGCCTGTAATCTCAGCTACTTGGGAGGCTGAGGCAGGAGAATTGCTTGAACGTGGGAGGCAGAGGTTGCAGTGAGCCGAGATTGTTCCATTGCACTCCAGCCTGGGTGACAAGAGCAAGAATCCATCTTAAAAAAAAAGAAAAGAAAAAAGAAAAAGAAAACGTGATAAACAGTTATGGAGAAAAATAAAACCAGGTAAGGGATTTAGAAGGTGATGTGGCCATGGCGGGAGGGGTGTGCTATCTTACATAGTGTAGTTAAACAGGGCCTCTCTGACAAGATGACATTGAGAAGATACCTCAAATCATGCAACAAATTGTGCAAATATCTAGGAGAAGAACATTCTAAGATGTTAACAGCAAGTGCAAAAGCCCTGAGGCAGGAACAAGTTTAATGGGGTCAAAGAACAGCAAAGGGTAGTAAGAATGAGGAAGAAAGAGACAAAAGACTGTGTCAGTAAAGTAGTGGGGCATCAGGTCATGGAGGGCCTTATAGGCAATTCATCCGTCTAAATATTCATCTACCCACTCAGTGAATACAGAATACCTGCTAGGTAGCAGGCCCTGATTGGCCAGCTGTGAGCTCCTCGTGAGCAGGAGTTGTTATCATTGAGCCTTTAGCATTCAGCACAGTGCCTGGGCTATACCAGTGTTAAAAAAAATAAAATAAAAAAATAAACTACAAATGACCTTTAGGAACTCCATTAGTAGAGATTCTCCCTGTGTGTATCAGTTTCCTATTGTTGCTGTAATGTCACCACAAACTCAGTGGCTTAACAAACCACAACTTTATTATTGTATAATTCTGGAGGTTGAAAGTCTGAAATGGGTGTCACTGGGCTAAAGACAAGCTGTCTGCAAGGGTGGCTCCTTCTGGGAGCTCAAGGAGAAAATTTTTTCTTACCTTTTCCAGCCTCTAGAGCCTGGCTGCATTCCTTGATTTGTTGTCTTCATCTTCAAAGCCAGCAGCAATGCAGCATCTTCAAATCTCTGACCCTTCTTTCCATTTTTAAAAGACCCCTCTTGTTATACTGGGCCCACCTGGATAATCTTATTTAAAGGTCAGCAGACTAGCAGGCTTAATTCTATCAGCAACCTTAATTCCTCCTTGTCATGTAACTTATTCACAGGTTAGATTCACAGCTAACATATTCACAGGTTCTGAGGATTAGGACATGGATGTCTTTGGGAGGACTTATTCTGCCTACTAGAGTGTGTAACTTAAATGCATGGTTTTAAAAACATATGGAGGTGACACATAAGGAGCCCTCTTCTCCTGGCTGTTAGCAGCTTACATCATTTGACCATGTCCTGCTCCTTTCTATCCCTTACTGATATGGTTTGGCTGTGTCCCCACCCAAATCTCATCTTGAATTCTCACATGTTGTGGGGGGAACGTGGTGGGAGATAATTGAATCATGAGGGTGGGTCTTTCCCATGCTGTTCTTGTGATAGTGGATAAGTCTTACAAGATCTGATGGTTTTAAAAACGGGAGTTTCCCTGCACAAGCTCTCTCTTTGCCTGCTGCCATCCATTTAAGACGTAACTTGCTCCTCCTTGCCTTCTGCCATGACTGAGAGGCCTCCCTAGCCACGTGGAACTGTAAGTCCATGAAACCTTTCTTTTGTAAATTGCCCAGTCTTGGATATGTTTTTATCAGCAGCATGAAAACGGACTAATACTCTTATGTATCCTCCACTTTATAATCTGGTACATCCAGTTACGGTTCTTGAATATGCTGTTTCTTCCCATTTTAGAGCCTGCTTTATAGTAAGTATGCAGGAATGTCTCTGCTTTCCTCCTACTCACCTCGTGGGGGCTTTACTCCTCAAAGGAGCCTTTCCATCTGCTGGAACCCATGTTGATTGTTCCCTTGCCCAGCTCCTATGGCTCACTGAGCCCTTGTTCTTTTGTTTCTCAAATATGTCACATGCTCCCATAATGCTTGACAAATCTCTGCCCTGATCTGGTGAATAGAAAATTGCTACTCTTGTGAAAGCCCTGGTTCTTTGGTCTGTGGCTTTTTTCAGCTCACTCTTGGCCTTGCAGTCTGCTGCTTAACTTTGCTCAAAAAATGACCCCAATCTTTGTTGCATAATGTTTCTGCTACTGTCGGCACCCAATATTCTTGTTATGCTGCATTGCAAAATGTTGTGCTTCAACATGTTCGGGGAGTGTTTTCCCCTCACAGCGTATCATGTGTTTATCTGAAGATGGGTGGGTTTAATTATTAAAGGCTTTGGAGTTTGTCTTAAAGTGTATGTAAGGAAAACAAATTAATGACTCTTATTCAAACAACATGAAGGGAAAGGCCATTCTTTCTCGATGTGATGATACGAACAATATTCTATTCATTTTTTTTCTGCCCATATCTTGATGGAAGCTAATGTGAAAATGAGCAATTTGAAAATTCAAAAAATCCTTACACGTGTAAAGATATACATACATATATAGGATAGTCATTGCATCATTTTTGTAGCTGCAATACTGGAAGCAATTAAATGTCCATAATGTGGAATTATCAAGATAAAATATAGCACCATACTATGCAATTTTATTCAGCAGTTAAAAAGAATGAGATGTGTATGCTGACAGAGAATAATCTCCAAGATATTTAAAGAAGAAAGAAAAATACCTGCCTACATGTACATATAGACAGAGAATGTCTCAGGTCACCGAAGAAACTTACTAGATGTTGCTTCTGGGTAGATGCACTAAGGATTGGGGAGTAAGAGAAAGATTTATTTGTGGTTCCTTTCATTTGTCCTACAATCTCAGCTGCTATCTAATTGTGGAGGCAGGAGAGTTTCTTTTCATATCCCAATTTTGCCTTATGAGGTGTTTCTGTCCATCAGAGATGACTGGTTTGGGTTTATCTCAGTTTCCTCCAGCTGAGTGTCCCCATGAAGTCACCTTCTGAGTTGTCTGGTTGGCCACAGTTGAAATAAAAGGTTCAATTGAGTATCACACACATGCTTTCTTTGAAATAAAGTTTCAGTGTATAGTAGGAAGGCACAATGAAACTGAAGTAGAGGTGGAATCATGTTGTAAGTGAAGGGAAATGGCCTTGTTACATTGGAGTATGATAAACAATGCTAACTTCTTAAGTAGCTGTACCTATTTCATGTAATTTTAATTATGATTATAACCTGCAACAATTTTAATTATGATTTTAACCTTGCCAGAATTCACCTGACAAGAGTTTTGTCAGGAATGAATTGAATTGTCTTTGTAATGGGGCAGGAAAATGTATCTGGATTTTTTTTTTTTTTTTTTTTTTTTTTTTTACTGTGTGTATGTATAATTTTTTCAAAAAAAGCAAGAAGCAAGAGGGAAAAAAAATGCAGTGGAGGCTTCCAAACAGTTAAACAGACTGCAGATTAAATGAGAGGCAATTGTGAATTAAAGGCAACTGTGATTCAACTGCCCCAAAGCGGCTGATACTCAGGGCAGAGCTCAGGGCGAATCCAAGAGCTGGGAAAAGGAAATGATGTGAGACTTTGTGTGAGACAGTGTGGACAACTCATACCAGCTGAGCATAGCACAGACTAGAAAACTCATCACACTGAAATGCTATTGAACTGATCTTCAGAAGCCACACAGATATGCTTCCGAATACACCAAAAATCAACACCAGAAATGCAAAATGAAACAAGTTTATTTTCTCCAATAACTTCTGTAAATTACAAAGACAAAATACTAAAAACTACAGCATATAACTTTTCAATATTTAACCAGAGTACTCGTAATAAATATGCATCCGGAAACAAGATAAAAGGCTACACCTCGTCAGGCATCCTACAAAAATGTCTCAAGTTTTATATCCTCTGCAGCATTTCTGTGTGGGGGCAGAAGGGGCTGTTGTGTATTTTCTGAAGTGCTGTGACAAAAGGTCCTTTCACATTTCTTTGGAGCATTTTTGAAATTGCTTAACTATAATTAAACAACTTAAGAAAAGTAACACCAAGCTTTAAAGCCATTTTTGCTTTGCTGTCATTGGTCCTTATCCAATACAGATCAACATATCATCCAGCACAGCCAAGCACCCACTGAGGCCAGGCAGCCTTGTGGGACGTGGGCCCTGTCAGAGCAGGCCCTACTTTCAGTTAAATACTTTGGAGAGTCCTGGATTCTGTCTCTCTCCCTCAACAAGATTAATGCCATAAGGGAAGTTGCAAGCGTGTTAGAAACATTTTTAACCTGAAAGTAAAGTGAACAGAAATATTTTTTTTCCGAGACCTCTGCTATGCACCATAATATTACCATATCAGGGTTTTTAGCTTCAAAGTTGAAAAACAGATTGGTACTAACAGTCCTTCCAGAGATCATTTATGGGCGCTGGTAGAGTCAGGGCATTCAAAACATTCAACGGGTAAAAGGAGGATTTGCTAGATTCAGAAATGCGCTACAATTCTGAAGACACCATGGCTGAAAGTTCTAGGGGTGTTGGTGGCAGCTCCTATTAGGTCTGGCATACATAACTACCTTTTGCTATAGCTGAAAACTTTAAGGAAAAAGTTATATTTTTAAAAAGTCTCAAGCATGGCTACCTAAAAAGTATTTTGTTAATATAATCTACTGTAATTTCACTTATTTAGGAGTTTAGATATGAAAACATCTTTATGAGCCAATAAAAATATTACAGAGAAAAAAATACTTTTACAAAAGTTGAGGTTAAGAACTATGAGGCATTTCTTTTGGCTGTAAACACACAGTTTACTGTCCCTTGTTGAAACACAAATGTTTGGATTTCCTGAGCTTCACGGATAACAGCAGGAGGCAAGTTTGCATAGAAAATTTGCAGTATGTCAACAATTTACTTAAAAAAAGAACTTTTAAGGACAACTTGCTTTTGTTTTTAAGTTTCATATTTTAGTTAATAGTGTTCATCAAACTGAATATTGATAAGCAGGGTGATGAGATATATAAGGCAGATGGGAAGAAAACATGGAATTAGAGTTTTTAAATCCACAGGATATCATGATGAAGGGTTTTAAGCAGATACTTCATAACTAGTGCCATACTAATTTAGTTAGAAATTAAATCATGTTTTGGAATGGAAAGCCAAAGGCAAAAATAGCTCTCCTGTGCTGAATGGCACTGCCCGAGTACAGGAATGGAAGGAGCATTCACTGCAGGAGGCCTCAGCACATCACTCGGTGGTGATAAAGCCACTCAGCCAGTCAGGGATGGAGGAGGGGGCCCCCCTGCCAGCATCAGGACCAGACCTCTGGGCATGGCTGATCCCAGCTCTGGAATCTGAAGGGATGACAGGGACTTTCACCTCTGCTGGTTTGAAGTCTCTAAGCAGTTCTGAGGCGGGCAGTCTTCTCCTGGGAGAAGTCCTCAGAAACCTTTGGAAAGGGAAGAAGCTACGCTAGGCCACAGTGCATACCACGAATGAGAACAATGGCAGCAGCTGCCGACAACTCTGGATCTAACACAAAGACGGATGACAAGGGGCAGTGTCCTGCCAAGGAATCCACTTTACTTCTTTTGAGACTGGTTTTTACACATGGTAAGGATTTGCTTCAGTACTTTCTGGACATCTTCATCCATCTGGCCCTAGGATATTCAAACACAAGGTACTCATTAGAACCTAAATTAAGCCATGGCACTTTCTTCTCTGGGGAATGAGATGGCTGACTGCAATGAAGACCTGGGCTAATTCCCACATCTTTCACAGGAATGTCAGCCCTATCATTTCCCAAATTTCTATGAGGAACTGAGTCAAAGAAAGGGCCCTGCCTTTATCCAGCTGGAAGATGAGGTGGCAGTGTCTACCAAAACCCTCAGCAAAAGCTGTCTGGGGTCTCAGTTGCAAATGTGAGTCCAGCAGCCAGAACACCAAGCATCATAGAGCCAAGGCAGCACTGGTAACTAAGAAGATCAGCATTGCTGGAAAATAAAGTCCCGGTCCTCCCAGTGGAGGACCACATCATCCCTCATTCCTCAATAAATGATGGGAGGGCGGGGCATGGTGGCTCATGCGTGTAATCTCAGCACTTTGGGAGGCCGAAGCGGGTGGATTGCTTGAGCTCAGGAGTTTGAGAACAGCCTGGGCAACACGGCAAAGCCCCATCTCTACAAAAAATACAAAAATTAGCCAGGTACGGTGGTGGGTACCTGTAATGCCACCTACTTGGGAGGCTAAGGTGGGAGGATCACTTGAGCCCATGGGTCGAGGCTGCAGTGAGGCGAGATTATGCCATTACATTCCAGCCTGCATGACAGAGTGAGGCCCTGCTTTAAAAGATGGGGCTGTTCCTGGTAAACAGGGCACAAGGCTCCTGACACAGAATCCAAAGCAATGCAAAAGGCATATTCAGGCTTTCCAGTGAAAAGGATTCTCCTCTAATTCTTGTTCATTCTCCTAGTTAAATGATGGGAGTTCTGTCAACATCTGCTGCCGTATTTCTTTAGGATGTCCAGATACTTCAAGGGGCATAACCATACCTGCACAGCATACAGAAGATGCATTCTGTAAACTGATATGACCTCCTGGTGTTGTTTCTTGCATTCCTAGAAAGGGAATATTTCACATTATTAATGAGCTTAGGAGATCTTTAAAGAACAAAAACAAAAAACTATGAGAAAGCTGCAGCCAAATGCTACCCAAGTGGTCCCCTCCACTTTATGCTAGCACTGGAAGCTTCTAAAATTGTGGCCTTACTGGCTTGTGTATTTCTGAATACTTGTCAATCATCTTAGGGAAAAAAGTCTTGGTATGTCAACTCTAGAAAAAACTGTATAAAAAGGAGTTATTATCATCCCACATTTGGTTTTAAAAATATATGCTCTTTGGGCGGCTGAGGTGGGTGGATCACTTGAGGTCAGGAGTTTGAGACCAGCCTGGACAACATGGTGAAACCCCGTCTCTACTAAAAATACAAAAATTAGCCAGCCGTAGTAGTCAGTACCTGTAATCCCAGCTACTCAGGAGGCTGAGGCAGGAGAATCGCTTGAACCTGGGAGGCAGAGGTTGTAGTGAGCCGAGATCACGCCACTGCACTCCAGCGTGGGTGACAGAGCAAAACTCTGTCTCAAAATATATATATATATATATATGTGTGTGTGTATGTGTGTGTGTGTGTATGTATGTGTGTCTATATATGTGTGTGTGTATATATGTATATATGTGTGTGTATATATGTACACATACTTATGCAAATACAGCTACATTAAATGTAAATACTGCAAGGAAATATATCAAATGTAAAAAGTGATTATCTCAGAGTTATTGAATTATGGAAAATTTTTATTTATAGGAACTTGTTAGAGTTTTCTGTATTTTCAACTTTTCTACAATGACCAAATATGTACTAATTTAATTTTTAAAGCCTATTATTTTTAAGGGAATTATTGGTTACCCACTATATGGCCAGCATTGTATAATCCTTGGGGAGCTCAATTATTTAGCTATCAGTGTACCAAGAAGGCAAAGAGGGTGGTGGCCCCAATCTCCAGTGGTTCCTCAATACAGCCGCTGATGCTTCTATTTCTCCTTGAGCTATTACTCCAGTTCCTCTCAGTGGCTGTTTCAAGCCACTCTGAAACTCTTGTTCTAAGAACCTGTCCTCCTAATTCATCAAGAAAATTGAGACCATCATATATGGATTACTTCAAAAATGTACAAAAGTCCATAATACCCATTCTTCCTTCCCCCCATCAGTGTCAGAGTATGAGGTATCTTTCCTGTTATTAAGGGACACTTTAAAACCCGTCCTTTAAGTTCACACCATAAGAAGGCACATTTGGCATTTCTCTCTGTGTTGTTCCCTCCCCACCTTTCGGCAACCTCTACTCAATTATTTATGATTTTATCTTCTGATCTGTCTTCCTTTCTATCACTGCTTCTGTCATCATTTGCTTGGCTTTGATATCTGTGTGAATGATCCATCTAACACCTGGACCTCTCAGTTCCTCAACTTCAGCTTTAATAACATGCTCCTCTTTGGTTCAGCAACTCCTGTCATGGTTGTAGCCCTGCCTCTATCATTACCACCTCTGAAATCTCAACTGAAAGCATCCCACACCCTAACCACCACTTCCCATCTTTCCAGCAAACTTGCTTCAGGTTTCCCCTAACCCCTACTGTGACTGGTTAGCCCCACCAGATACCTATCTACTTACTCACTTCTCTAGCAGCCAGTCTACTGCGGTCCAGATTCTACCCTCCTCCCCACTCCACTGGAATGGTTCTCACCAAGGTTCCCAAAAGCCAGCTAGTGCCATATGTCAGTCCTTGCTAAGTAACAACATATTCTTACTCAGGCCTTCAAGACTCAGCACAAGTGTAACTCCCGTAGGAATCTTTTCATGACTCAGCAAGATTGGGTAGCCACATTTCCTTTGTATGCCCACGGTATGCTGGGCATCTCTTTGTTGATAACTTATATAGAGTATAAACTCCTTGAGGGCAGGGACTGAGTCTTACTCATTTTATATCATCAGCCCTATGTATAATACTGATGTAAGAGCTCAACAAACACATGTTGCGTAATTATAAGAATTACTGTATAAACCAATAGCACTTTATCTACAAGTCTGTAATACCATTTTATCAGGAGAAGAATGACCTGCAGAACACAGTAAAGAGCAGCTTCTCCTAAGTATCCACCATTTCTAGAGCTGTTTCCTCCAAAGCTAGCATTGAACTTTGTGGCCAGCCAGAGTAAGGACTGCAGAAACCTGAATTCACTACAGTTAGGTCTATTCCGAAGAAATCATCAAATCCATGTTCTGTTTGTATATGGTAGCTAGAGACAGTCCAGGACAGACTAACCCTGGACTTTAGGTAGAAAACGGAATGTACCCATGCCAACTCAAACCTTAACAGATATTGTGGTAAGCTAAATAATGGCTCTTGAAAGATGTCCACATCCTAATCCCCAGAACCTGTGAATGTTACTTTATATGGCAAAAGGCATCTTGCAGATGAAATTAAGGGTTTTGAGATGGAGAGGGAGATTATCATGGATTATCTAGGTTGGCTTTAGATGTAATCACAAGAGCCCTTATAAGAGGGAGGCAAGAAAATCAAAGGCTGAAGGAGGAGATGGGAAGACTGAGCAGATGCTGGAGTGATGTGCCTCGAAGATGGAGTAAGGGGCCATGAGCCACAGAATGCAGGCAGCCTCTAGTACTGGAAAAGGCAAGGAAATTGATTTTCTCCTATAGTCTCGAGGAGGAACCAGCCCTGCCAACAACTTGAAGTTAGTCCAGTGAAAGTGATTTTGGAATTCAGTTCAATGCAACTGTAAAATAATACACTCATGTTGTTTTAAACCAAATTTGTGGTGATTTGTTACAATGGACCCAGGAAACAAATTTAGATAAGCAAGGGCTTTCCTGGGTGAAATAAGGAGAGGGGCCAAGAAGCAGCTTCAGATATATAGAGATGCAACTACTAGAGATCCTGGCCCCTAACAAGAAAAAGCTCTTGCCACTGCCAGAGATGGGGAAAGACTGTTGCAGAAAAAGGAGAAGGGGTAAAAAGTTAGGGTATGAGTGAGCACGTAGCCTCCTCCTACTGTCCTGTCGGTTCTTTCCTTCCCAGTGAATATCTGACCCGTTGCATTGCTGATAACGACCAGGAATTCCACCAGTGGCTCCCTCTTTTGCCCTCACTGAAGAAATCAGTCAACTGCTCATTGAAGTACATTCCTTTGGGCTGGGAATCTTTTTGTTCACGCCCACTTGCCCTAGCAGCTGAGATGGTAGGAAATCTGCCAGGCCCTCCACCCCAAACCAGGCAGCAGAAACAAGCCCACTCACCGCCAGCTGGTTCTGGAGCTGTTTGACTTGCTGCTGCAGCGCCTCCAGCTGCTGACTCTGCCTTTTGGATGAGCTTGTTGAGTAGGAGAGCTGGGAGAGGCTGTTCAAGGCCTCCTTCAATTTGGTGACTTCCTTCGACATCTCATTTATCTAGGGGCAAAGGAAAATGGTATTAGCAGACAGTAACATGTCTACAAAGCAAAATTTCATATATTTGTAAGCCTCAAACATAGTCATCTCTTTTGGCCTCTGGGACTTAAGACTTTGGAACAATTCCTTTTTAATACATTTAAATTAAAAAACTCATAAAATGAAATGGATGACAAAATCAGGCAAACTAACAAAGCCCGCTACATCCATTAGGTTCAGATAAAGGCCCTTGAATTACATATTATGTTTTGGTGATGGCGGTAACAAAAGCTGTGATGTTGGTTTCCTACTTTTACTCTTAAAATGGGTATGATTGAAAAAAAAAATCAGAATTAGGATTTCCGCTTTTATTTGGAGACAGCTATATTTTGTCCAATACTGCTGACATGGGTGATCAGGAATAAGGTCTAGGAAGCCTGATATCTCTGGACGTCTTTCTTTAAAGTAAACACAACTAACTCCTTACCGTACCCCACCACTCCCTAATCCCTGTTCCCCTGGATGATAAAGCTCTTTTGAAACACTCATTACAAAAGAATAAAGATAAGTAGTCTCTCACGAATGCTATTCGGAACCTCCGAGACAGGGGACTAGAGATGCAGAGCCGATTGTGGAACCATCCCCCTGAACTTCCCCTTTGCTTCCCTCCTTCCTCCAGCAACACGGCCAGCACCATCTCTTATGTCCAGCGCCATCTCAAATTGCCGGCTCCCCACATTCCTCCCCCTTCCTCTCCTATATACCTGTCAAAGGAGGGACCGGCGAGGGTAGCTTTTACAGTGACTTGAGGGGAAGCTCATGGACCTTAGGGAAACAGGATTAAGTCTAGGAGTATTTTAGTTTCATATTATGGAGGAATCTGTTCTGAATCCAAAAAAAGAACCTGAAGTTTGAGGTGGATCACAAATACTTTCCAGTTTGCAGGTTCACTTCTGATCCCCAGTACTGGCAAAGCTTCTGTAAAATGATTTTTAAAGGACAGATATGCACCACATATGTGAAAATGCTTTAGTATAAGGAGAAGTGGCCGAAGATTGATGTTTGCTTATTGATTATTTTTTGAGGCAGGGTCTCACTCTGTTGCCCAGGCTAAAATGCAGTGGTGTTGATATGGCTCATGACAGTCTTGACTTGCAGGGCTCTAGTGATTTTCCTGCCTTAGCCTCTCAAGTGGCTGGGACTACATGCTCATACCACCATGCCTGGCTAATTTTAAAATTTTTTGTACCGATGGGGTCTCACTATGTTGCTGAGGCTGGTCTCAAGCCATCCTCCCATCATGGCCTCCCAAACTGCTGGAATTAGAGGAGTGAGCCACTATGCCCAGCAGATGTGTTTTTAAAATACGAATACCCAACAAAGAATTCTTTTTCTTTTTTTTTTTTTGAGATGAAGTCTGTTCACTCTGTTGCCCAGGCTGGAGTGCAGTGGCCTGATCTTGGCTCACTGCAACCACCACCTCCTGGGTTCAAGCCATTCTCCTGCCTCAGCCTCCCTAGTAGCTGGGATTACAGGCGTGTGCCACCACGCCCAGCTAATTTTTGTATTTTTAGTAGAGACGTGGTTTCACCATGTTGGCCAGGCTGGTCTCGAACTCCTGACCTCAAGTGATCCACCCACCTTGGCCTCCCAAAGTGCTGGGATTATAAGCATGAGCCACCACATCCGGCCGACCCAACAAACTATTCTTAATGTGGCTTTGGTGACAGATAAAGTTCATGTGCAGAGCCTCTGAGCATTCACTCCAGTTTAGTGCCAACACTAGAAATATTTAATATAGTAAAAGCCAAAGAGACTAAGACTTATTGCTAGAAACCCAACAGCAATACAGTTTCACCAACCTTTTTATCTTTATCTTCCTCCAGTTTTGAAGAGCTCTCAGAGTATCTTTTCATTTCTGCAAGTTCTTCCTGAGCTTGCTGGAATTTTTGCAGAAGTTCATTTACTTCTTGCTCTTTGGATTTCAAGAGAGTCTGAATATTTTCCTTTTCTCTTTTCACCTGTGAGACCTCACTTCTAATCTGGACAACCTCTGAATGGACCTTCTCTTTCTCTTTCACAGATTCCTTTAATTTCGATGCCAACACACTCACTTCACTCTCTAAGGATGACTGGAGCTTTTCATAGGAAGACCGAGGTACCATTGCATCAGTCATAGCAGCTTTCTCTTCTAAGAGTTGTTTCTCCAGCTTTGCTACTTCCACTTCCTTGCTTGCAAGGTGTTCCTTAAGATTGCTTATTTTTTCTTCCATCTCTTTTGCTGCAGTCCGCAGCGTGGTTATCACTTGCAAATGTTCTGTGATAGAGACAGAGTTCTCTTTTTGTGCATCGACCAGTTGTTTGAGCTGGGTCAACTCATTCAACACTTTTGAATACTGAGACTTCATTTCAGACAGTGCATCTTCTGCTTTAGCCCTGGACACGTTTGTCAATTGGATCAGTTTCTCATGCTCTGCTTTATGGATATATTCAGCTGTGACATCCTCTAGAGATTTCCTTTTCCTGTAATCCTCCAGCTCAGCCTGGGCTTCTTTGTACAGCTGTGACAGCTCGCTCACCTGTTTATTGAGTTCATCTATCATCCTATTCATGGCTTCTTTCATGTCCTCAGCTTCATCACTGGCTTCCTGTGTCATCTGACTTTTTAGTGTGTCTTTTAATTTCATGATTTCTTCTTGGGCTTCTTGGTATTTCTCAAACAAAAATGCTTTCTCCTTATTCATATTCTCAATAACACAGCAATATGAACTTTTCATTTCCTCGTACTCTTCCACAGGTGGCTTAATCACTGTACCTTTCTCCCTCTCTACCAGTTTTTCCTCTAACTCTCTCACTTTCTCTTTATTTCTTTCACTTTCTTCTAATGCATTCTGCAGATCCTGCTTTAGCACATTTATTTCCTCTTCCGTGACCCTCAGCTCATGGAAATGTGAATAATTATCCATGCTTTCAGGTGAGACAAGACCGAGTTTCATCTGCTTCTGCACTCTAAGGACTTCTTTCATAGCCTCCTCGTATTTGCTCTGAGTTTCTTTAAGTTTCTGGCTGAGGTCAGAGCTGTTCTCTGAAATCTCAGTGTTGTTTAAGCATACCAGTTCTGCCCTTCGGGACTGGAGTTCGACCTGTAGCTGTTTTCTCTCGGCTTCAGAGCTCTCTAATCTCTTCTGTAGATCTTGCAAAATCTCTTGCAGTTGCTGAATTCTGACATCATTGTCAGTAGTGGATTTACCTAAAGAATGTATTAAGACAGATGGAGATGATTTGGAGTCTGGGGGAGAGGTTTCACCAGGTTTTCCCAGGGATGGGCCCAAGTCAGTTTGGGTGGAATGGTATGAGTCAAAGCTTAGGTCTGCTTCCGCCTCCTTGGGTGATTTGGCCTAGGAAAAAAAGCAAGAATTAAATGATATCAAAGGTCAGGAGATTGAGACCATCCTGGCTAACACGGTGAAACCCCGTCTCTACTAAAAAAAATACAAAAAATTAGCCGGGCGTGGTGGCGGGCGCCTGTAGTCCCAGCTACTCGGGAGGCTGAGGCAAGAGAATGGCGTGAACCCGGGAGGCGGAGCTTGCAGTGAGTCGAGATCGCGCCACTGCACTCCAGCCTCGGAGACAGAGCGAGACTCCGTCTCAAAAAAAAAAAAAAAAAAAAAAAGATACCAAAGGCGTGGTTAGCTAAGCAAGGAACTAGAATGAGAGGAGTAAATCCGCAACTTTGGTACGAGAGAGTAGCATGATCACTTTGCCTGTGTATTCTCATGCCATGAAAAAAGACAGTCTGGGACATGAGTGGGACTAATGACACAAAGCTTGTTTTGGGTTCTATTGGGACAGATGATTCGTGTCACTTTGAAAACACTAAAATTGTTTTCTCTACAAAGCCTCCAATTCAAAAATTTCCTTTATTTCTTATATCATTCTACTTGCCAAGAGGGGTAATGGATATATAGTACAGCTATTTCTTCTTCTTATTTTTTGGTACAGCCATTTCTTATCAAGTTCTTAAACCTGTTAAGTGATCAACTTTACTAAATGAATGGATAATATTATATATATATATATATATACACACACATACATATATAATTTAAAACATAAAATTTTAATATATATAAAATCAAAATATAAAATTATATATATTATGCATCATTCTATGCATATAGTATATTTTATATAGAATTTTTATTTCTATAAATTTTGTTTGTTTTATTTATATAATTTATTAAACATATAGAATATTTAATACTGATCATACTATGTGTATAATTATTTATAATTTACCAGTTGAATAATTTACAGAAAGAGTTAATGAATAACACTCTCATGAAACAAATAACTATAAGATGCTTAAAGCTAATATTTAAAAAGAAACTAATGTACACATTTAAAACAAAATACATCTGACTACTGAAAAGACCAAGAGCTTGACTCTACAGAATAGTCCGTGATAGCAATCTATTTATATACCTGTAATTTATCTTGTAACTCCTTATTGTGTAAGGTAAGGGAAGCAACTTTTGCTTGCAATAGGGAGAGAAGATCTTGTTGGTCAGCTTCAGAACTTATATCCAATAAGCTATCAGCACCTTGGGAAAGAGAAAGCCATTTAAAATATAAAACAATTAAACTCTTATTTCTCTAACCTGAGACAAATTCACTTCCTAGCCTAATCCAGTTCTTCTTCCTGGCCCTAATTATAAAACGCCCTAGCAGCTGGATGGGTGAACTAAAATTTTCATTTTATATAGAAAGGAAACTGGGGTTTCCTTACTGTGGTATTGCTAGCACAATACTAGATACATGTGTACACAAGGCAATTCTGAAAATTGATGAATTTGGTCATATATTTCCTATTCATTTGCTTAAGTGTCATATCTTGGTTGTTGTTGGTTCTTCCCTGTGCCTTGTAAGTCTCAGTTCTGTGAATCATTTTAGAAATGTCTCTGGAATCTGGTTTCTTTCTTTCCCCTACCACCATTACTGTAGTTAAGACTTTATCACCTTACTTGGAAACTCTGCAAACAGCTTCCCAACAAATCTCTGCCTCTCTCTTCTTCCCAGTGAAACTGTAGCCTGCACAGCAACGTCAGACCAGTCTTCCTAAAACATACTTTGATTGGGTCATTCCTCTGGGTCAAGTGCTTTAATTGTTTTCCCTCCAAAAATAATCTCCAAATTCCTTTATCTGGGTTCAGGCCTCTATGATTTGGCTCCAGTCTACTTCTTCAGGTTCATGACACTGCTACTTTTCTAGATTCCTATTTTCCTCAGATTCATGGTTCCCATCACACCCTCTACATTCTCAACACACAGCTGATTCTTTCATTCTTTATCCACAGGATTGCCCTGCAGAATCTCTCTGCCTAGAGAATTCTTAAGCATCATGTCAAACTTTGCCCAGTCCTTAAAGCATTCAAAGACCACCCTAGCATGAAACTATCTTCTCTTCTCTGAATCCCACAGTAATCCCTGTTGGTAAACCACAACTTTCGGACATCCTACTGATTATCATGCTGAAATTGCAACTTAAGGAGTGCTATTCAAGGTGGTCACTGAGATAGCAAACTTCCTCCAGAATGCAATGCAATGTACTGCTTCCTTCATCTAGAAAGTCCTACAAAAGATATGTCAGCTGAACAAAACAATGTGCTTAGTGAAGTAACTGTGTGAATTTCTGGTCCAAACTTAATATTATTATTACTTTTTGAGATGGAGTCTTGCTGTGTCACCCAAGCTGGAGTGCAGTGGCACGATCTCCACTCACTGCAACCTCTGCCTCCCAGATTCAAGCAATTCTTCTGCGTCAGCTTCCCAAGTAGCTGGGACTACAGGCATGCTCAATAATTAACTATTACATAAAATCTCAATAATTTTATGTAATAGCTAATTTTTGTATTTTTAGTAGAGACGGGGTTTTGCCACGTTGGCCAGGCTGGTCTCAAACTCCTGACCTCAGGTGATCTGCCCACCTCGGCCTCCCAAAGTGCTGGGATTACAGGTGTGGGCCACCACACCCAGCTCAAACTCCTTAATTATTATAAGCTAGTAAATACTTTACCCACACTTTGAAAAGCACTGATCTAAATTTTTAATGCTATGCTTTTTATTTTCTCACAGCCATTTAATGCAAAGATGAAAACTTTAATCTTAACTTGGAAGGATGCAAAATGACCTTTCTTCATAGAAATCCTTGCTTCTCATCATAAGTCTGATGCCTAAATCACAGCTGAGTTTCCTTGACATGAAGTCTGGTGAGTGTGGAATGAACTAGGGAACTGGGAGCCTAAATGCAATTCTAAGAAATAAAAATTACTTCTAAGATACAGTGAATGGTTTTTAAAGTACCCAATGTAACATTTGTTTAGTTATATTAACATTGATCTCTGCCAGGAATTAGAAAGTTTAATGTTTCTAGGGCCGGGTGTGGTGGCTCATGCCTATAATCCCAGCACTATGGGAGGCCAAGGTGGGAGGATCGCTTGAGCTCAGGAGTTTGAGACCAGCCTGGGCAATACAGTAAGACCCCATCTCTAAAATAAATCAATAAATACATAAATAAAAATATTTCTAAGTTCTGCAAATTAAAGGCTCCAAACACCTATGAAATACACAACAGATTAAGACACTGAATGCTGGAGCAAAAGTGGACCTTTGAAATTGTCTCTTCTGCATTTTAAATGGATTCTGAAGATACTATATTACGTTCTTAAAGGGTAAATTCTTAGGAGGCACTCTTTTATAAGAGACACAATGAATTAAACCCTATGATCATAAAGACAATATGATTACATATGACTTCATGAACATTCTTGTCTTTGCGTGTGTCTACTTGAAATCCAAAGTAGAAAAGTTAGATGGGGACAGTCACGGAGGTGGCATGGTGGGTTCCCCCTTCATGAAATAATGTGCTGCTCGGCTGCAAAGAACGCGTTTAGCAGACAGCAGAAGCCTATGGACCTCATCTGAACATGATATTTTTAAATGGGTAAGAGCTTATTTGGTAACAATAACAAGATCTGGCAGCAGGTCTAATAACTGCCATAATTTTTGGTAGCAATATTGTGAATATTTCAAGATATCTGCAATAACAGTAAGGTGATAGGAATTCTCTTGGTGACAAAATCACTGGTCTGCTAATACCACTGAGGCTTATTGCCTGTACTCATAATTGAACGAACTGCTAACATGTAGTTTGGGACAAGTGAAAATAAAGATGTATTTTTCAAAATTCAAATTCAGAGACTCTTTAAAATGCAGGTGAAGAAGGCACCCTGAAGTACAGAGCGCTTCAGCCTGTGCGTGACTGGCAGCTCTGTGTGGACATGCTGGCTCGTGACATTTTTACACAGCACCCCAGCTTGGCCTTTGCTCTCTTTAAATGGACATGAAATAGTTTGGTTGAAGGAAAAAAAAAAAACAGATGCTTCCTTATCTTACCTGTAGTACTGTCACTTAGTCTGTCTTTGTTTTCTCGTATAGAACTGATCTCAGCCTATTGAAACACAAAAATGACTTAAAGAACATTTCTAAATGTAACATTACACAAAAGAATCAAGCAGACTTTCCTCCTTGAGCTTACGCAGAGCAGATCTGGTATGATCCTACTAGAAAAGCGCTAGAAAATCTCGAAGAAAGAAGATATTTTAAGCTATAAATGAGTAAAAGTGACAATTATCTACTAAGTTTAATTTCTAAAACATTAGAAGTTCCAAAGGGCATATTCTCTAAATATTTTTCAGAAGTTTCATTTAGTGAGTACAATGCAAATATATTTAAGATCACAATAATTTTATGTAATTGCTAATTTACTGAGTTATGTACTAAAAACTGAGACGGCAAATAGTGCTTTCGTAATGAAGTCAAAGAGAAGTTCTATATGTCTGCATTATACATTGATTGAAATATTTTAAAGCAGATTTTTTAGCTTTATCATTTTATAAGTTATCTGCTATTAAAGTTACTATTAACTTTTCTAAGGGAAATGGTAATAAATATCATATGGTCTCAGATTGGCAATAGATTCCCTAAAGATTTTCTCTAATGCTTTGTCCCTGAATATCTGTTAATATACCGTAAAAATTCTTGGAACTTCAAAGCCACAATCTCATTTGAAAACATTATAGTGACTTGCTAAAAATTACAATGTGGCATCCAAATGAGCCAGTCAATGATAAGAGAATTTTTCAGCAGAGATACCTTTGTAAAAGCCCAAATGCTAAATAATAAAGTAGCTTATTTTTAGTTAAGTGCTTATCTTTACAAAAAGCAGTCCTTTCACTTTTATAACAAATTTATTTGTTTTTATATTTTCCACTATATAACGTATAATAAACTGCATCCAGCCAAGTTTACAATTTGAAGAGTTTTTGACAGATGTATACCTATGGAACCAACGCTATAGTCAAGATAGAGAATCTGTTCATTATGCCTAAAAGCTTCTTCATGCCTCATTACAACCAGTCCTTGCCCACATCATTCCTAGGCAACCACAACTCTTTTTTTACATTTCTTAGAATTCCTATAAATGGAATGTCATCCCGTATGAATTTTTTGGTGGCTGGCTTCTCTCAGCATGATGACTTTTCAGATTCAACTATGTTGTTACTTGCACTACAGTTCATTCCTCTTTATTGGCAGATAATATTTCATTATATGGGTATATCTCATTATCTTTATTCACTTGTTCATGGACATTTGGTTTGCTTCCAATTTGGGGAGGTTGTGAATGAAGCTGCTACAAACATTTGCATACAAGATTGTGTCTAAACATATAATTTCATTTATTTTGGTAAACACCTATGAGTGGATGGCTGGATCATATATTAGGTTTATATTTAACTTTAATGAAACTTCCAGCTTTCCAAACTGGTAATAGTTATACCATTTTAGATTCCCACCAGCAGGAAATGGAGTTCTAGTTCTGCCACATCCTCAATCCTCACTTGGTAGTTTCAGTCTTTTTAAACTTTAGCCATTTTAAATAGATATCACTTTTTCTTTTTTCTTTTTCTTTTCTTTTTTTTTTTTTTTTTTTGAGACGGAGTCTCTGTCGCCCAGGCTGGAGTGCAGTGGCGCAATGTTGGTTCACTGCAACCTCTGCCTCCCAGGTTCAAGCGATTCTCCTGCCTCAGCCTTCCCAGTAGCTGGGATTACAGGTGCCCGCCACCACACCTGACTAATTTTTTGTATTTTTAGTAGAGACGGGGTTTCACTGTGTTAGCCAGCATGGTCTCAATCTCCTGACCTCATGATCCACCTGCTTTGGCCTCCCGAAGTGCTGGGATTACAGGCATGAGCTGTGAGCCACCGAGCCTGGCCTAGATATCACTTTTGTCTCCTCCCTAAGCTAACATAGGAATAAATGTCACTTTTTATCTTGTTTTTTGTTGTTGTTTTTTTTTCAGAAATTACAGTCTTTTATACTCTACCTCTGAAAAATCATAATTTGTGATATTCTTCGGATTGCATTGCTTCTTTGAGGCACAGTCATATCAGAAGATATTATCGTACTAACTATAAGAGTATAGTTGCCTTGTCTTACATAGAAATTCATCTGAAGAGTTTATTAGCAAAGTCTAAAGTGAGGGAAATGATAGGTTGATAGAATCTGTTTCAGATTAATGTGTATCCAAGTTAAAAAAAAATCTTTAGTAATTCTAAATAAGGGAAAGTAAGTAAATATAAAATATTGAAATTTCATGTTAACAATTATAAATTTTATTTCCCCCTTGAGTACAATTTCTCAGTATGTTAGATAAACAGATATTAAATGGAAATATCCTCCCACTTCCTTAAAATGTTTTCCAACCACAAATCTACAGAACCAGGTGGATAAAACCTAATGGATTTTCTAACATTTGTAAAATAAATACATATTACTTTTATAGTCAGGAAAAAAATTAACTATACAATTCTCAGTAAGACAACAGAGAATAACACAAGTTTCTGTCTCTTTGATTGGAATTAATATAAACTTAACTGGGTAAGAAGACTGCTTATCTAGTAAGTTCTTATCTTTGTCTCTTTTTTAAAAAACTTTAGCACTTTGTATTTGGAGCAATTTAAGATTTATAAAAAAGTTGCAAGATAGAAACCTTCACTTATTTCTTCTAATGTTTACAACAGATGTAGCCATTATACATTTGTCAATTGGTAAATTACTACTATCTAAATTACAACTTTATTCAAATTGCGCCAGTTTTTCGAATAATGGCCTTTTTCTGTCCCAGGATCCAATCTAGAATATTTCATTATAAATAGAGAAGTTCCTGAAATATAATTTTTGGCATTTCCTCAATATTCTGCATTCAGGAAAGAATGAGGAGAATAACAGGTAGAAGCTGGTAACTTCCACACCTTATTTTTGAAAAAGTTAATTTATTTTTTAGTTGACAAATAAAAGTTGTATGTATTTACCATGTACATCATGATGTCTGCAAATACATACATAATGTGAAAAGGCCATGGAGCTAATTAATGTCACACACTTATCATTTTTTGTGATGAAAACACTTAAAATCTGCTCCCTGAGTGATTTTCAGAATCCAATGCATTGTTATTAACTATAGTCACCATGTTGTACCATGGATCTCTTGAACTTATTCCTTTTATCTGGATGAAATGTTGTACCCTCTAGCCAACATCTCCCCAATACCTCCCACCACTCCCCAATTATCATTCTACTCTCTGCTTCTATGGGTTCAACTTTTTTAGATTCCATATAAGTAAACTTTGTCCCTGCTCCCTACCACAAGACACTTGCTCTGTCGCCCATGCTGGAGTGCAGTGGCCCGATCTTGGCTCACTGCAACCTCTGCCTCCTGGGTTCAAGTAATTCTCCTGCCTCAGCCTCCTGAGTAGCTGGGACTACAGGCGCCTGCCACCAGGCCCAACTAATTTTTGTATTTTTTCTTTTCTTTTTTTTTTTGAGACGGAGTCTCGCCCTGTTGCCAAGCTAGAGTGCAGTGGCGCGATCTCGGCTCACTGCAATCTCTGCCTCTTGGGTGCAAGTGATTCTCCTGCCTCAGCCGCCTAAGTAGCTGGGATTAAAGGTGCGCACCATCATGCCCAGCTAATTTTTGTACTTTTAGTAGAGACGGAGTTTCACCATGTTGGCCAGGATGGTCTCGATCTCTTGACCTCATGATCCACCTGCCTCAGCCTCCCAAAGTGCTGGGATTACAGGCGTGAGCCACCAACCCCAGCCTAGTTTTTGTATTTTTAGTAGAGATAGGGTTTTGCCTTCTTGGCCAAGCTGGTCTTGAACTCCTGACCTCAGGTGATCTGCCCACCTTGGCCTCCCAAAGTGCTGGGATTCCAGGTGTGAGCCACTGCACCCAGCCCTCTTGTCTCTTTTTTTTTTAAATGAAGAAAATCAATTATTGGTTTGTAAATTTAATTTATTCACTCAATGATTTTTTAAAAATTTTAAATTATTATGGATACAAACTAGCTGTACAAATTCTTGCTTTATGGGGTCCATGCCAGAAAAAATAATCAAGGGGTACTTCACGGTGAAAAGGTTGTGAACCAATGATTCAGAAGTATATTCTGTTTTTCCCACTGTTATATAACTTAAAGCAAGTCTATCATGTATCTTAAAATACAGTAACAAAACTGAATACAGAAAGGAAATACCTTGAAGGGTGGTTCCGCAAAAAATACCGATTCCTTTCCCGATAGTGGCGTCGAAGTTATTGATCTTGGGGAGGAGACATCACTCAACTAAAAAAGAAACAAAATGAAAATCATCAATAAAGAATGTATCTTCAAACTCCTCTTCTCCAGTGCCGAAGAATCAACCTGTTTAACCAATGCAATGAAATCTAACAGTAAGTATCCTTGGCATCAATTAATTCACGGGTAGAATATTTTCAGTGCAATTCAGCTACTTCAAATACTTTCTGAAAGTTTACAGAATATAACTGTGCTCCTATATTAGAATCACTTTTTAAAAAATCTATAAAACTTCTATTGCAGGTTAAGAATATTAATAAGTATGCTGACATACATTTAAAAAATACTTATGAGATGAGCTATTCCTCTCTACTATTTAAATATGGATTATTCTCTTTATGGCCTATGAATTTTTAAATAACAAATTTCGATGTGTTTTTACCTGCCATTACATAGATTACTGAGCTTCCTCCGCTATGCAATGGTCACTATAAAGCTCAGAAATGAAAACTACTTTTAATATTAGCCAACCTTAAAAGCAATTAAAAAGGCAAATGTATTGCAGCAATGTTTTAAGAAATGAACTGAAATTCATTTTCAACTAATTGCCTCAATGGCTACTCATTCTCCCAGTCCTTACTAGATCTTTTAACATAAGGAACTAAAAATAAATTGAACTTATCTTAAGGGAAAGTTTCTGTGATAAGATTTTGAGAAATTTCCTTGAGACTTTTCAAAAAGAGGCTATTCGATTCTACTGTTTTTTTAAAAATAGATAAGAATCAACATTATTTCCATACTAATCATCAATCCTTCTTACCACAATTTGTAATTTAAAACTGCTAAGGAAAATTTTAAATATGCACTTAAAGGTCAGTTCTAAAACATTCCTTTTTGGCCTAAACAAAATGACAAATTTATGGCTTTCTTGTGGTGCGTTTATTGATTGTCGGTTTGCTTTTGTTTTTACCTGGGTAGGACTGATAGGAGGTGGTGGAGCTTTGCGTTTTTTTGGAGTTCCACTTCTTTCTGAGCTTATTTTAGAGACTTGGTCATGCTGAAAGTTATCACAGTCCAAAGAATGGAGGTGGGTTAGTTTGGTTAGTAAAGTCTGGGCAAGTAGCTTTATCAAACACATGAGAAAAACCTCAAAAGTTCATGCATTTCTTACTTTATCAAAATCTGAAATCTGCTACCAACATAAAAATAAATAATATGCATGCGCAAGTATTCTCCTAGCAGCCCATGCTTTAATAGCAAGAAAATAAAAACACATGAGACAAAACCAGATTAGGTTGGTGTGGAGAACTGGGAAAGTAGAGGTTGAGGTCTACTACAACTTAGAATCCAGAATACAATCACAGTCAGCTTTCTGTATTAATGAAAAGCAATGGTATTTCCCACATGTCTGCATTACTTCCATTCCTTTTTTTAAAGACTATAAATATGAGGGAAAGGGATAACTTCATTTTTGAAGGTTACTGATAAGTAATACAGTTAGCACATAAATTCAGTATTGAGTATTTGCTGTTTACGATTTCTTCAAGAACATAGATGTGTAAATAAATAAACAACCAAACATATACTGTTCATCAAAAAAACAGATAGTGACAATATATTTTTAGAAAAAACTACACAATAACAGGGCAAGCTCAATTTCTACTTTGTGTAACACCACATGACGTTCTAGAAAAACCCTAATTAAAAGAAAAGGCTAAATTCTCTTATTTTCATTAAATAGCTAACATTTTCTGGCTGTAGCTCTGTAGCCCATGTGATATTACAAGTATTTAAAACAGTGTTATTCAGTCACAGAGTTTAAGCCACATCAAACATTTTCACACCAATAGGAAGTATGAGTTAGTACATTTCAGAAAAAGATGAACATATAAGTAGCAAGTTTAAAGTTACATGCTTTTGAAATAAAGCAAATTATTAAGGAAACCTTTACCACCTTTTTTTTTTGAGAAGGAGTTTCACTCTTGTTGCCCAGGATGGAGTGCAATCGTGCAATCTCAGCTCACCGCAACCTCCGCCTCCCGGGTTCAAGTGATTCTCCTGCCTCAGCCTCCCGAGCAGCTGGGATTACAGGCATGCACCACCATGCCCGGCTAATTTTGTAATTGTAGTAGAGGCGGGGTTTCTCCATGTTGGTCAGGGTGGTCTTGAACTCCCGACCTCAGGTGATCCACCAGCCTCGGCCTCCCAAAGTGCTGGGATTACAGGCGTGAGCCACCGGCCCAGCCCGGCAACCTTTAACACCTTATAACAATGACTTATTTATTCAAAGATATTTCAGTCCCTAAGTATTTTCAATATAGTCTTTATTACTTTACTAGTGGACCAGAGTGGTTAAATCTGAACATTTTTAAATTCCCACAAGCATAAATGAAACATAGAAGCCTCCCCCAAAGATAAATACCTGCTTTGGTTTTGTTGGGGTCTTTAAATCTATAGAGGAAAAAGTGAAAAAAAGAACTATAAGAAGCATAATGATTCATATTCACTTTGGGTGGGGGGATACACACACATACACCATATACAATATTTTTTAACACTCCATTTTTTTTCAAGAATATGTTTAAAAGAATAATAAAATATATCATATTGCACACATTCCTTTATCCTTTGGGGAAAATGGAGTGGATAAACTTAAAACAACATTGGCTATTTTCTTTTACATACCAGCATCCTGAGAGATTTTTGATAATAGAAGGCTTTGAATTCCTGCATTTTCTGAGAGTTTGGAATAATGTAAGGCATTGTATCCAAGAGAATCTACAAGGTTTAGGTCTGCACCCTTTTTAATTAAGGCTTCCACAGCGTTAGAGCTGCCAATCTCGCAGGCCAGCATGAGAGCAGTTCTAAAGGAAAAAAGAGACACAAAATTAGTACTAAGAGAATGTAAAAAGTCTTTCTTGGGAAATCAGTTGTCTTAAAAAAAGAGAAAAGAAGATTAAGTGCAGTTAAACCTTTATTACACTTAATCTTCAGGGAATTCGAAGTGGAATGCAATCAAGATGAAATTAGGTGTTTTTTTTTTTTTTTAAACTTCAGATTAAATCAAAACATTAAACCACATTTTGTCAAACAACACAATCTTCTATACTATTTGGCATAATATGATGGGATTTAATATGACTGGCATGAATCTTATCCTTGTTTTACCTCAAGCATTTTAAATAACACATATATTTCTAAGACCATTTCTCCAAAACAACCAATAGGTTTGTTTTATTTTGCATAGAAAGTCACAGGAAATTGTTTATTCACATTAGCATTTAATAGTCTCCTCACAGACTTAGCCAGCAATGATGTCCACAGATGTCTGGGGAAAATTGCTTTAAAGTCAACATAGATTCTTGATTATCAGAAACAGTAGAACTTTAAAAAGGTAAGAAGTTAAAAATCCCTTATAACAAATGATCCAAAATATAGCTGTGATATTTTGAAATACTCTCAGAATGTGGGTATCACTGAAGTCACATGATTTCTGCCTAATTCTGGAGTACCTTCCACTTTTGTTCCTGGAATTGACATCTGCTCCATGATCCAGGAGAAAGTGACAGATCTCACTGTGACCATTTTGTACAGCAAGAAGCAGCGGTATATTCCCATCCTAGGAGACAAATTCAGATTTAGATTTTACCTCAGGCACAAAATGCCAGAATTGCAAAAGTCAGCCCCTGTTTTTTGCACGTTTTTCTCCTGACTTGGACTGCTGACTGCTGATCTAATATCTGGTCCAACCTGATATTCTGTACCCCTATAGAGTCACGATTGTATGTTGGCATAACTCTTGTTATGGAATTTTACTGAATGCTAGCTTTTACATAGGAGCTCCAGCTTCTTGCGGCTGCTTATGCCCTTGGCTATCACTGTTTGGGTGATTGTGAGAGAGGACAGAACACAAAGTGTGTAAAGGCTCAAGGCAAGTGTACTGGGTATACTGAGGGACGGTGCTGGAGAAAGGAAGGGCGTGTCTCCGCACGACACCAGAAGATCCCACTGCCCTGTAGGCAGCTTATTCCCAGTGCACTAATCATTATATATCCTGCCATTCCACTTTTACCAGAAAGTGTACCCTTTAGTAATCTTGCTATGTATCAAAATATAACATAAATTAAGAGCCTACGTCTGTTACTAACACATGACTAGATAAAGAAATGGATAGAAAGAATAATTATGTCATGACAATTGCTACCCCTTTGGGAAAAAGGAAATCTAGGTCTCCAACTCATATACAAACTATGTCAGGTGGATTAAACATTTAAACATTACAATATAAAACAAATGACGAAAAATACTAGAATATACATAAGTATTTTTTGTAATCTTAGGTCTGACACAAACCATAAAGAGAAGTTGTTATTTTGTTTTTTTTCTGGAATATACCCTATAAATCCATCCACAGTGAGTTTTAAGGTAGAAGCATTCAATAGGCAAAGGGAAAAGATGTTACAATATATCCAGCTATTTAAAAATACAAGTGCTGCTTAAAGATTGAGTATTGTCATAAAGAATTTCAGATAGATTTCTGGGCACTATCTCTGTGAAGTTATACTACTTTCTGCTTAGGAAGTACTGAACTTCAAGGAATATGAATTTATTTACAGATTCTATCTAGTCACTTCACAGTATCTCCATCAAATATAAGTGTATGCATGTCAGTTCTCATGCTGCAACATGAAATATAACCCCATGACAGAACCATGTGATAGGTATATAAATTTATTCTCAAAGTAGCCTGGTGAAGTTAAAATAGCCTAGTAATGGTCTTCAAAGTTGGGAGATTCTACGTAGAACTTATCCAAGTGCAGAAAGAAAGTAGTAAAATTTCTATTTAGACTTATTTTAAAAAATCAAGAAATTAAGCTTTATTTGTAATTACATTGATGGTAGAAAACATGTATAGCCGTGGAAATAAATATACCTATATAGGAAATATATGCTGCAAAATGTTTTACTAATGTTTTAGAAGCTAATTAACCTTCTTCCCAGTTTAGAAAAAAAAAAAAAAGTGCAGCTCTCTGCCAGAGCTCATTTAATTTTATATAAACACACTCTTTGAGGCTGAAGCAAATCTGACTGATTTTCAATGTGAAAATAAAATATAAAAACTGTTCTTGGAGTTATTTCTAAACAGAACTAACATCAGAATCATCTGTCTCAGAAAAATCGGATTCATCAAATGAATCTTCAGCCAAGATCTCTTTGAGAACGATATTAACATCACACATAGGAATGCTACGTTTTCTAGGATTTGACATTTTCAGTGGTCGAGAATTACTACATTTTGTAAATGGAAATACCACTACTAAAAACAGAATGCTATAAACAGAATGATGTCTTTTGTTTCCAAAGTCAATATACTAGAGTGATGCGAAAATAATAATAATAAAAATGAGATATTTCGTGGCAAAGTTATCTTGAGGTAAATGCTGTATCCCCAAACGCCACTGGTGAGTATTCTTGGAGCAAATGGGAAAAGGGTTAAGAGTAATACATAAATCCATTTTGCAGAAGAGAATCTAGGTTGAAAAGCAATAGAATTTGCCCAATACTTAGTTGTCTAAAACAGGAGTACCCAACCCAGGGGCTGCAGATCAGTACCAGTCTGTGGCCTGTTAGGATCTGGCTGCACAGCGGGGAGTAAGTGGCAGGCGAGTGAGCAGTACTGCCTATAAGATCAGCAGCAGTATTGGATTCTTATAGGAGAACAAACCCTATTGTGAACTGAGCACGCGAGGGATCTAGGTTGTGCACTCCAATGCCTGATGACCTGAGCTGCAGTAGTTTCATCCTGAAACCATCCCCACCCCCATCCATGGAAAAATTATCTTCCCCAAAATCAGCCCCTGATGCCAAAAAGGTTGGAGACTGCTAGTCTAAAGTCTCAGTGACTCTAGAGGTATCCCATTGAGCTCTAGAAACCAGTGTCTACCTCTGCCTCTAGTGACCACCTGGTACTTACCAAATCTTTGAGGTTTATGGGGCTCTTGTGTTCGCAGAGAATCTGCACAGCTTGAAGGCAGCCCTGAGCCGCTGGGGGAAGGAAAATATAAATACCACAGCCAATCACACAGTTATTCACAACCAGGGGTATCAGATACTTCAGGAAGGAAATGTTCATATTCTACCCACTCTACATATATTCACTCTAGTTGCATTGAAGAGAAATGGTATTAGGAAGGTTAAGAGTGAGGTGTTTAAAATTACTGCTTAATTTCAGAGTTATGTAGGCCTAAAGCCAATGACTGCCAGTTGCCTTTAGGCAAATATTTGGCTCAGGTTTTCACAGGACTTAGCTTTTCCACAACTAGCAATAAAATACATGTGTAAATCTAATCACTCATAGTTCAGTGTCAACGTTTGTCACTTCAAGTTGTGTAATCATACTAAACAAAATATTAGTAAATAAAATTGACTGATGTTCATAATAATCCTCAAATCAAAAAGTCTGTATCACACATTACCTGAAATCTACAAATGCTTAGAATATCTCTTAGTTTAAAAAGAAACCTTAAATTAGTTAAAATATATTAATCGTGATAATTTTCAGTGGTTAGGTGGCAAAGCAATTGATGAATTCTAGGCATATGCCTCGGTAAAACTGTGTATGTTTTACAAACAGAGTAAAATGGGAATGTTTAGAAATGATGACAGAAAAGAGCACCAGGAATAGTATGGAAGGTTAATGGCCTGAATAAGGAAAAAGAAAAGTTGGTGTTTCTAATGGCAGAAGAAGACAAACAGGAGAATGAAAGTTACCTGCATAATGTAAAGCTGTTTTCCCAGAGCTGTCAACACTTTCGGCTGGGCATTTAGACTATAAGACAAGAATAAATACATCCATATAATAAAATACCCTGCCCCAATTCTATTCAGTTCAGACTTTTCCTGCAAGGTATGATGTGACTTATTAGGAAGACTATTAACATAAATAAGCCCCAACTGCTGTGTTCCAGGGGCCTACAGTCTCCTATGGGGAAGGAGACTCATGTCTTTGGGATGGGCAAACTCTCCCCTCTTTGCTGCTTCACCTGTCTGTTCCTCTCCTTCCCTCATCACTCCAGCACCCCACCAGCTAACAGACATACTCTAGTCTCTCTCATCTTGATCCTTTCTTTTCCCCCATCTCCTGCCCTTTCTGTCCCCCTTCACGAAACCAGCTTTCTCTTAAGGATTACCCACATGCAGTCCACGCACCCTCACCTCCATTCACTCCCAAAACCACTGCAGTTGGGTGTCCCCTCTCGAGTCCAAGGAGATGGCCTTGGTCAAGGTCACCAACAACCTTCATGTTTCGAATGACGATAAACATTTCTGTTCTCCTCTCTCCAACCTCTCAGCTCCTAGAGCCCTGCTTGGCTCATCTTATTCTGCTTTTCCTCTTGCGGCTCCTCCTCTAGCCAAACAGAAAACCTCAGGGCTCCTCAGTGTTCTTCCTCTAAGCTCTTTTCCTTGGTAAGCTCCTCCACACCCACAACCTGAAATATCATCTAGAAGAATGAACGCTAGTGACTCCCAAATGCGGAGGTCCTAACAGTAACAACAATAAGTGCTATGTAAGTATTAGCTCTCACGTGCCAGGCACTGTTCAAAGAACTGCTTTATGTCTCCTAACAACACGAGGTAGATACTATCATTACTTCCACTTTCAGATGAAGAAACAGAGGCACAAAAAAGTTGATAATTTGCTCAAGTCGCAGTAAATGGCAGAGCCAAGATTCAAACTCAGACAGGCTGGGCTAGGGCCTGTGTTCTTACTCATACACAAAAGTTGTCATCTTCAAGCGCTAGGCTTGATAACCCACTGCCTACTTCACATCTCTGCTCTGATGTCTTATTAGCATCTCAAAGGCCCAGCCAAAATCTCTGGCTTCCCCTCCCCCGTGCCCCACCTGCTCCTCCCTGACTACCTTCTCCATCAACAGCATCATCATCAGTCTAGACATTGAGCCAGAAACCAGCGATTCAGCTTTGATTCCTCCTCATCCTCCACCCCCTTCCCCCTCCCCTCTTCCTCATCCCATATGTAGTGGACCACCATGTCCTGTCAATTTTTTTCTCCAAAACTCACCTCCACTCTACCCTCTTCCCTTTCTTGTTCCCGACATCATTTTCTAGGACAGCGTCTTCTCACCTGAACAGCTAAGGTAGCCTCCTGGCAGGTCTCCCCAGTTCTGCATTTTTCCCCTTTTTATCAATTCTCTAAAGAAATAGAATTCTCTTTTAAAACTGTGACTCTCACTGTCTACTTAAAAGCCCCTCACAGTTCCATGCTGTACTTAGGATGAACTGCAGTCAAGCCCATCATGACATACAAAAGGCCCTACATCCTGTGCTGCTTTCCTCCTTACTTGCTCTGCCCCAGGCCCACACATTGGCATTCTTCCCTCCCTGGCCAGCACCTTTCTGACCTCAGGTCCTTTGCACACATTGTACCATTTGCTTAGAATGCTTTCCTTGTGGCTCTTTGCATCCTTGGGAGGTGTCAGCTTAAATATCACCTCCTTCACGAGGCCTTCCATGAACCTCCACCTCTGATTCCTCTCTTACAGTAACCCGTTAGCTTCCTTTTTACTGCTGTGCAATCTGTAATGTTTATTTGTGGATTGTTTACCAGACTGGGAGCTCCACTGGGATAGGGGCTGCTGTTTGTCACTGTTTGACACGATGCACAGTGCCCAAGAAACACAGTATGAGAAAGGACGGGAGGAATAGTTGAGGGTTCGGGAAGGGAGAGAGCTCATTTGTTTTTTGTTGTTTTTTTTGTTTGTTTGTTTTTGAGATGGAGTCTCGCCCTGTCACCCAGGCTGAAGTGTAGTGGCGAAATCTTGGCTCGCTGCAACCTCCACCTCCCAGGTTCAAGTGATTCTCCTGCCTCAGCCTCTCGAGTAGCTGGGATTACAGGCATGCACCACCATGCCCGGCTAATTTTCGTATTTTTTAGAAGAGATGGGGTTTCACCATGTTGGCCAGGCTGGTCACGAACTCCTGGCCTCAGGTGATCCACCCGCCTCAGCCTCCCAAAGTGCTAGGATTACAGGCGTGAGCCACTGCGCCCAGCCTGAGAGAGCTTATTTGAATTTGAAGAATCTCAAAAGGCTCTATTTGTGCTCATTGCCGTGAGAAGGAAGAACTTTACCTTGGTAGCCACTGGAGAGGGGGAATGGCTCCAGCAGAAGGGCAATAAGAGCAAAAGCCTGGAGAGCCCAGGGAGATCCGTAAATACAGAGAGTATAGGAGTGGGGGGCAGCAGGAGGTAATGGGGATCACAGCACAGAGAGCCTGGGCTACTGATACAAGAGGTGAAGAACTGGCTAGAGTGCAAAGAGGAACAGGACCTGGGAAAACAGCCCAACAGGAGGACACGGCTGAGGTTTTAACCACCATCCAGGAAGAAGAACAATCTGAATGGTTTGGCAGTGAGAGGAGGTAATAACACACTACCACGCTAGTGAAATGTCTGCCCTTCCGTGGTAAGAAGAATGGAGATTAAGTTACGACTTACCATGCTTTGGCCTAATTTTAAAATAGCACAAGGAACTGTTTAAAGGCTTCAAAGATTCCGAAGAAAAACCAATCCATTTGCATAACCAGATATAAGATTACATTAGAGACTAGAATATCTGGTTCTTGCCCACGAGAACATCCAGCTTGTCAGGTTAATTCTTCCTTAAAATCAGAGTCAGATGCAAAGTCTGGATAGCCAAGCCAGAATGGGAATGGAGATTTGAAACATAAATCAATTACTTAAAAATTGAGGTAGGGCCAAGGATATGGAGGCAGAGAGCTTGAGCAATGATTTTCACTTATCCAGAGTGTCTGGTCCCAGAAGAGGCAGGTAAGAAAAGTTCTATTTTAGTTGTCTTCAAAGGGAAGCCTCATAATACAACATCACAGACATTAATCTATTTTTCTTGAATTTAGCTTCAAAGACCTGTTAAGGTTAAGCATTCTTGGAACTGGCAATAGCTTGCATCATGTAACGCAAGACAAGAAGCTGTGTGATCAACAGCACAGGACAAGTTGAAGAATGTGACCACATTTCTGCATTAGAATTTCAAAGCCAAATTAAAGCAAGATGCTGGGTCCCAAATAGTGCTTGTGAAGGCCAAGACAACAGTTCAACAGAACAGACAGTACAAGCAAACACGTATTTTATTGCTCTATGCTGTTCCTGAAAACAGCCAGTTTGCATTTTGACTGGCAACAACTGGATGTTACCATATGGATGGCTATTGGGAGTTCATTAAATATTCATCTTTAAAGATTTACGGAAGTTGTCACTTTAAGGGATCATTACAAACTTCCTGGCAAGATTATTGAACCAGGGAGTTGGCTGAAAATTATAGAGAAGAATAAAACCAAGGACTTAAACAAAACCCAAGAACTGAAGCTCATCAAGTTACATATGAGGAAATAATGGTTGAAAGTTTGCTTCTCAAAGAAGAGCTGCATTCTACTGATGATTTCACAATACTAGGATACTGGAGATCCTGTGTGGTAAGGATCTCCAACAGCTTAGAAACCGATGTTTTAAAAACTTACACTATTTAGAGGGTGTAAGTCCTTCAGCAAAGAAAAGAAGGAACCAAATAAAGGGGAGAAAAAGGCTAGATCCCAAAAAAGACACTCCAATTTTGATTAGATCCTCTTCTCTGCCAGTGGAGTTGCTATGGAGACAGTCTTCTCCTTGGCTATCATTTCAATCATGAAGCTTCTTAGGAAACACAGGTTTGGGGACAGTATTTAAAGGAGTGTGTATGGAGGGTGTGTTTGTTCTTTCACAAATTGTAAAACCGACACATTTATAATTCTAAGTTGTCACCAGCTTACCTGAAGGAGCTTCCTGATGCATTCATGGTGGCTGTTCTTGGCTGCGAGATGTAAGGCGCTGTGTCCTAAATGGATTTTTTCAAATAATAATTTTTTTTTAAAAGGCCACACTTAAAAAAAAAATCTCTTTCTTATATATGAGAAGACAGCTATAAGGAAATAGGTTGTTATCCAAAAAAGACGCAACTGTGTTTTTTTGTTTGTTTTTTTGTTTTTTGAGACAGGGTCTCACTCTGTCACCCAGGCTGGAATGCAGTGATGTGATCATGGCTCTCTGCAGCCTCAACCTCCCGGGCTAAAGTGATCCTCCCACCTCAGCCTCCCAAGTTGCTAGGACTATAGCCTCCCAAGTAGCATGACACCACACCTGGGTAATTTTTGTATTTTTTGTAGAGATGAGATTTCGCCACGTTGCGCAAGCTGATCTCGAACTCCTGAGCTCAAGCAGTCCTCCTGCCTTGGCCTCCCAAAGTGCTGGGATTACAGGCATGAGCTACTGTGCCTGGGCTGGAACTGTTATTCTTGAGAGTGGGGAGAATGGAGCATCCCCCATCCCCTATCCCACCTACTGGATGACATTCACAGGTTCCAACTGCTGTTGTCTTGGGGTGAAAAGCAGCTCCAGGCTAGACGCTTGCAGTGGATTCATGACAATGCAGCTCAGCAGCTCTGCTTTCAGCTGTCAATATGTTTGCCAAACATCCTGTGTCCATAAGAGCCATGCCAGGCTATGCCCACCACAGGCTGAGGAATCCAGTGAAGGCAACCCACAAGCCAGCAGAATACATCAAAGATCCACACACTTCAGCCCCTACTCTTGACATCTCATTTCCCTCTCCTCTCAATGTACTCCAGCCCTGAATGGAAATTACCTGGAGTTTTCTGATTTTCAAAGTTCTTATATAGAAGAAGGGAGAGAGTTGTAAAATTCTCAATGAGGCCTTTCCTGACTTTCTCGTTTCAAATTCCAATTTCTCCCTAATTCTTGTACCCCCACTCCCTGCTTTATTTCTTTATCCTTCATAGCACTTAGCAGCTTCTATCACTCCCTTTTACCTCTTTCTCTATACAGACACACACTTATATAGTTAATTATTCTTCCCCCTATGAGAATATAAGCTTGGTGAGGACAGACACCCCTGTTGATTCCCTGCTGTATCTCTAGTATTGACAACTCTGCTGCTGCACAGTAGGCTCTCAATACATTTCTGTCCATCTGAATTAGAGGGTATGCTAATTTCAAATGTCTGGATTGGGGGACCTGGGGAGAGGGTCAGAGCAGAGGACCTGACCACTACCAGACACCCCACCACACCTAGTAAACTCTTAATCCTGGATTTCCCAAGCTATTTGACATAATATAACACCTGTAGATAACTCCCATACTTTAGGACATGTTTAAAGCACTTTCTCAACCTTAGCACCATTGACCTTATAAGCTGGATAATTGCTGTGGGTGGTTGTCCTATACAGTACAGGACGTTAGGCAGCATCACTGGCCTCTATCCACTAGAGGTCCAAATGTGACAATCAAACATGTCTCTAGACATCGCCAAATGTCCCCTGGGGGGCAATATCAAGCCCAGTTCATCAGAACCACTGACTTCGAGGAACAATTTCTTTTCTTTTTTTTTTTCTGAGCCCAGGCTGGAATGGAGTAGCACAAGCATGGTTCACTGTAGCCAAGATCTCCTGATGTCAAGTGATCCTCCCACCTCAGACTCCCTAGTAGCTGGGACCACAGGTGTATGCCACCACACTTGGCTAAATTTTGGTAGAGCTGGGGGTCTCGCTATGTTGCCCAGGCTAGTCTCAAACTCCTGTCCTCAAGCAATCCTCCTGCCTCGGCCTCACAAAGTGCAGGGATTACAGGTGTGAGCCACCATTCCTGGCCAACAACTTCTTTATATGATGGTGGCTCAGGCCCCAAATACTTTTTTTTTTTTTTTTTTTTTTTTTTTGAGAAAGTCTTATCTGTCATTCAGGCTGGAGTGCAGTGGCGCCATCTCGGCTCACTGCAACCTCTGCCTCCCGGGTTCAAGCGATTCTCCTGCCTCAGCCTCCCAAGTAGCTGGGATTACAGGTGCGTGCCACCATGCCCGGCTAATTCTTGTATTTTAGTAGAGATGGGGTTTCACCATGTTGGCCAGGCTGGTCTCGAACTCCTGATCTCAGGTGATCCACCCACCTTGGCCTCCCAAAGTGCTGGATTACAGGCATGAGCCACTGCGCCCGTCCCCATTTTTCTTTCTAAATCAGTCTTCAGTCTGTAACACTGACCAGAATTTCACTAATTAGAGAATCATATAGCTAGGAAACACTGTATTTAAAAACTAGTGGGCCATAGGGCTATGGTGAATGGCATAAAAATGTGTAAAGTCAAATGATCCGATTCCTTCTATTTTGAATTCAGCTGTACGGAGAGATTTTTAGGGTAGGTGTGAGGGAGAGTTGTTTCATCAGCACAGGATACTGAGAGACAGGAATCCCTCTGTCCCCTCCCAAAAGGAGGAGGATGAACAAAATTTAAAAATGAAGGAAGAGAGATTCTTGGAAGTAAGAAGACAAAGATTTTCTCTTCCTCCTCCTCCTGTTATATTATATGAGATCCCTCCTTCCAGAGTGTATGAAGCATAACTGTGTATGAGTTTAGTTACATGATGCATTAAATAGGCTTTGGTGGAGTAGCTTGGCCCTCCAACCATCACTTATACCACTGTTTCTATGGACAAGCACGTTCTGAGTTTTAAACAAATGCCTTACAAATGAAGTTTTGGAACACATCCTGATTGTAAGATGGAGACCGTTTATGTCATGCACGCAATGCATTAACTTGTCCCTGCTGTGGACAAAAGCTGTTCTGCATAAGCAACACCCACTGGAAAAAGACCTGGTTCTCCAAAGACAAGATGGTTGGGAGATGTAAACAACTTACTATAAAATAACAGGTTTTCTTTTTACTTTGAGTAAGTGTTCTCATCATACCTGGAAGTGCCGGGTTTCTATAGAAGCAAAAATTCTTTTATTCCCCAGCCCTGTGATGTTTTTCTAACGAGCAGCAGAAAAGTATTTTTCACTAAAAATAGTCTCAAAATCCGAATGACGCATCATTCCCTGAACACTATAACACTGAAGTAAGATGTCTCTCATTGCTACTATTAACACCAAATTCTCTCTCCAAATGCAAAATTTTCTGGACGAAATACTATTTTAGTGACAGAATCCAACTATGATGAGACAATGCATCTGTGGCTCCCATATAGCTGTGGATCTGTCTAGAGTATCAGGAAGCAATTTCCCTATGGGCAAATAACAAGGGCAATCCTAAGTGCCTTCCAGCAGAATTCCGCCTGCAAATAAAAGACTAATGATATTTATAAATTAAGAGTCTTGGACTATTACAAGTAGTCTAAGAACCCTTTTACTTAAAGGCTAAGTAGAATGGCCCAGCTGCTCTGGCCATAGGGCACCTTTCCCTAAAACTACCTCAGACTATGACCATGTATTCAATTCTTAAGATAGCTAGAAAAAACAGGGAAGAATTAAGTACTATCAATCTAAAATGACATGACAGTTGATATTGCACTATAATCGCATCCAAGGCCTTATCTTCTGACAGCGTTTTGCTCTTAAAATAGCTTGTAAAGCATCCATAAAAATTCTCAGACTTCCAAGTATTTCATCTGCAAAAATAGCTTTAAAAAATGCTGGCCGGGCGTGGTGGCTCACGCCTGTAATCCCAGCACTTTGGGAGGCCAAGGCAGGCGGATCACGAGGTCAGGAGATCAAGACCAGCCTGGCTAACACGGTGAAACCCCGTCCCTACTAAAAATACAAAAAATTAGCCGGGCGTGGTGGCGGGCGCCTGTAGTCCTAGCTACTCGGGAGGCTGAGGCAGCAGAATGGCGTGAACCCGGGAGGCGGAGCTTGCAGTGAGCCGAGATCGTGCCATTGCACTCCAGCCTGGGAGACAGTGAGACTCCGTGTCAAAAAAAAAAAAAAAAAAAATGTTAACAGATTCTTGCTTCTATAACTTAAATTCAGTCAAAAGTTTAAAAAGTAGGAAATTATACCAATTTGACCATCCTGAATACATTAATCATGGATAAAAAGAATCAAAAGAGCCAGTGTAATAGATTTTGAAAGGTGGTTGTGTGTGTGTGTGTGTGTGTGTGTGTGTGTGTATGTGTGTGTTTTGTTTTTTTCAAAAATTCTACAGGGCAGGATTTATGGTAACAGATCTTTGTACCAGTTCTCACTGGATCTTGAGATTGAAGGTGACTGCATCTCAGTAATAAAGTGGCAAAACTTAAGGTAGGTTCCACATGGAAAGACAATACCTGTAAAAGCTAAGCCATTTAATTCATCCCCTAACCACCACAACAAACGTTTAGGACTAGTGATGACCACTAAGCACTGTTACTAACGTAACCTCATCCTTCCCTTGTATTCAGATATGCTTTCTTGAGAGGGAGAGTGAATAGGTGGGTATTATAGCCAACAGGTAAGACACAGGCATGGGCAATCAAAGCCATTACAATTTAACCTGTTTATTGGGACAGAAAAAAATGAAAAGTGTTTTTCTAGATGCACTTTTTTCCATGCAGTGTTCTTCTTTTGTTCCTGTGTTCTCTTTGCATGCTTTCAAGAAATCATGGGAAGAAGCTGGTACCTCCTTCAGACCAAAGTAAAACAATGAAGCCCAAGGAGCGAAGTGCTGGAATCATGGCTAAAAATATCAGGTGAGAAGGAAGTGACGGGAGCTCTGAGACATCTTCAACCCATGGAATGTTTGGACAATGTCCTGTGGCCCCAAAGTGCTGTGGATTCCACCAATTTCAATTGGTTCCCACTGGCAAATCCTGGGAAATATCCAGGCTGTGTCCACAGCACTCCCTCCAGTGTTGCTTCTTAGAGAGTGGTACCATCTCAGTCTGCAGGAAGTGGGCACTGCCTTGGGGCATCCAGGTCTTCCTGCCCAGCACTGCACCAGCCTCTCAGGAACTGGGTTAGGGCACTGGTGGTAAATACGAGCTCTACCCACAGGGTGTTATGAGGCCACCAAGAACTATGCTTCTTAAGAGCCTTTAATGGGGGAAATGAAACTGGCGGGATATTTAATAAATTAAAATGCAGGATATAGAATTTATTATATAATGTGATCTCAGTCATGTAAAAATGTATTGGGACAATCTGGAAGGAAATACAACAAAATAGAAATATTTTTTTTCTTTCTGATAGGAGTAGGAACTTGAGTTATCTTCTTCTTTATAGTTTACTATATTTCTCAACTTTTCTACAATGAGCATGTATTAAAAAAAAAAAAAAACTTATTCTGGCCGGGCTTGGTGGCTCATGCCTGTAATTCCAGCACTATGGGATGCCAAGGCGGGTGGATCACCTGAGGTCAGGAGTTCAAGACCAGCCTGGCCAAGATGGTGAAACCCCGCCTCTACTAAAAATACAAAAATTAGCCGGGCGTGGTGGTGGTGGGTGCCTGTAATCTGAGTTACTCAGGAGGCTGAGGCAGGAGAGTCACTTGAACCTGGGATGCGGAGGTTGCAGTGAGCAGAGATCGTGCCAGTGCACTCCAGCCTGGGCAACAGAGCAAGACTCTGTCTCAAAAACAAACAAACAAAAAAACACACAAAAAAAACCAACTTATTTTTCCCTACAATAAAAAGAGGTGAGGGAAGATTTTGGTTATGCTGAAAATAACTACAGTCCTGCCTAATCTATTTCTTAATATCAAGTACAATGAAACAAAACCGTGTGACGGCACCAGTTTATTCACTCTGAGCTAATGCTTTCAGATTATGGGTTTCTTAGAGGGAAACTTCTCCTACTTAAGAGGACATACATCTCATTAGGGTTATTTTAGCAAATCATACTGCACCATGTGGTTTTATGGCATAACTTTAAGAGCAATGACAATGAACTTTAAAAACAAACACAATAATTGGGTCTTGAGTTTAAAGATGACTTTAATTGGAAAAACATAAATTAGTATTTCCCTCAAGGCAGTCACTTAAGGAAACCATTTATCCCCCTATATTGGTGTTGCCATTTCTCAAAATATTTTTGGAACTTTCTGTGGAACTGCTCAGAAAAATCATTCTGTTATTTCAATCACTCCCTATTTTTGACCAAAAATGGTTTTACCAGTTTGAAACATCATTCACCTGACTTGACATCAAATTTTTTTTAGGGCTCTTAGGTTTGCCCTAAAAAGAAAAACCCTATTCTCAAAGGATAAAGATTCCCAACCACTGAGATTCTTTTTTTTAAGTCCTCACACAATGAAAACAATTCTAAACCTGTTCCCAACCATATTTTGAGTAATAATAGCATTCCTGCAATACCTGGCTGATCCCTCAAGATGACTAGTCTGAAGAGGCCAATTTTGGGGATGGGAGAAAAGAAAGGGATCCATTACGGATTCACGAAAAGCCTAGATAAAGGCAATGGAGTTAGGCTAATTATGTATCCCAGTAAACACTAATAGAAACCTATTAGAAGCCAAAAATTCTCGAGTACAATCGAAAAATGAAAAGCCATCAGTGGTTGCTTTGGTCTTTTGCGGTGGCCAGCAGGGGCAGAATCCCAGGCTGGAGACCCCAGGGGCTCCTTCTTATAGGACAGTGTTTTATACAAGGTAAGACTACGCTACCTTTTCTCTCCATTTGCCTTGTTCATCTTTTGTCAACACTGGCTTCACATTAGAATCACCCAGCGAGCTTTAAAAAAATACCAGTTGACTGGCAACTTCCAGACAATGGAATCTGAACCTCAGAGGGTAAAGTGTAGGTATATATATTTGTGTGTGTGTGTATGTGTGTGTGTGTGTTTGTGTGTGTGTGTACTGTTTATTCTTCTCTTTTCCCTTCCTTCAAGTTCCCAGGTGAACTGGATGCCCTGAAGTACAGCAAGGGGTGAGAATCGTGGGCAGCTGGTCCAGATGAAGTTCAAGGCTTCCATCTACAGGGCCTATCTCAGTTGATGAAATGAGCTCCTGAGTAACTCACTCATCACCTCACACAATGATTCATAAAAACAAAAATTAGGAACTATTGCTTGGTCTGTACATATAATCTTAGAAAATAATATAAAAAATGAGGATAAGAAGCATACAGTCTCTAGTTGACTAACCACAGGAAAGATGAAAACACAGAAGTATGGCTATATAACAAAACCATGTCAGAGTCTTGCTATTGGAGGTGATTCTCTTTTCTTCTTTTGGACTCTAAATTTTATCTGTAGACTCTAATTTTTTTTTTTTTTTTGAGACAGAGTCTCGCTCTGTTGCCCAGGCTGGAGTGCAGTGTCACAATCTTGGCTCACTGCAACCTCCGCCTCCAGGATTCCAGTGATTCTCATGTCTCAGCCTCCTGAGTAGCTGGGATTACAGGTGCATGCCACCATGCCTGGCTAAATTTTTTTGTATTTTTAGTAGAGATGGGGTTTAACCATATTGGCCAGTCTGGCCTTGAACTCCTGGCCTCAAGTGATCCACACACCTCACCCTCGCAGAGTGCTGTAATTACAGGATGAGTTACCACACCTGGCCTTAAATTTTCCATAATGAATATGTATTACTTTTTGATACCTAATCTGGTGCTGGCCTGCTGACTTAAGAGACTAAAAACCACATACCGGTAGTATCTTGGGCTGTCACATCCACACCATGTGTAACCATGACCCTGAGGCATTCCACGTGTCCTTTTGCAGCAGCAAGATGGAAACTGGAAAGAGAAGTAAACACAATCTCCTTGAGATTTCTACTCTTTAATGTTCATCTCCAACAAAGTTTCCCCCCCGCCCCCCGCCATTTCATGTACACTTTCTCTTCCTTGAGCTCTACAAGCACCCACTGACTAGGGATTATTATCAATCTCACTTTAAAGAGAAGGAAACAGAAGCTCAGGATGGTCTGATAATTTGCTCATTGACAGCTTTAGTTAAGGGATGGAGCAGGAGTTTGATCTTCCAACCCCAAAGACCAGGCTTGAAAAAAGTAAGATTCAGCCATATATTTGTCTCTTGATGAAACAAATCAGAAAGTCCCAACTAGGTTGAATTTCTAAGTAATATGTCTTTATCAATGTTTTCCTATTGTCTAGTGTTTTCACCACAGCTGTTTCACCATTTTAAAGTGATATGCTCTAAAAAGAAAATCTTGTCTAAGTCAAACAGTGGCCAAGGTGCTTGGACAACTCAATGCCCACTGTTGCGTTGTATCTGAGTAACAATAGTTGCATGCAATATTTGGTAAGTGTCTAATGTGGGTCAAGCATCTGACTACACACTTTTATGCATTGTTTTTCATTCCTATGACAGCTCTTTAAGGTGAGTTCTATTACTTTCTCCATTAGATGGCAAGTGTCTATACTCTGGTGCAAACAGCATTAGACAAAGCCCACCATTAAGACTCCAGAACTCAGTGAAACTTGGGAGCACAAACCATGATCAGCATGTTTAGATTGGGCACTAGAAGAAGGGATAACATCCAAATGCCAATTCAATCATCCCTCCAGATCCCGGGATGAAGGGCACTTTTGCATGCAGAAAGAAGCAAAGCACAATTCCACTGGGTGGTCAGGCCCAGAGGCCAAGATGGCTGCAAAATTTGGGCAGGTTTCCCTTCTCTCAGTTGCCATCCTGTAGAGAGGTTAATGAGCCTTCTAGTTCTTCTCCTGAGTCAGTCCTGTTTTAGGGATGTGCCCTCAGGATACCTCTCATGAAGTCCCTTGGTGTCTGTACCTCTGAATTAATGCCCAGATAATATTTTCTCGCTGGGAAGGATCTATCATTGAAATCCAGGGTAACATTCAACTGGAAAGTCCGATAGCTGATATTTAAACCCAAGTTGGTCTGATTCCAGACCTCTTAATAACCTGGCTGAGTGAGGGGGACATATCAACAAATAGGAATACTTCAGTACTAGTTGCAAATCAGCCATAACATAATTATCTGTGTGTTTTGGGAAGTCATTTTAACCTCTCTGTGCCTAAATTTCCTCCATTGTAAAGGCTGGGAATCAAGTCAAATAATTTCTAATGGTTGCCTTGGCTCTAACGTTTAATTATTTTAGCTTACCTGGCTCTACTCACAGCAACTATTTCTGTATTTGTGCAGCAATCTATGTGTAATATCTATTTACAGTCAAAATTTATTTTATAAGTGATTTCACATTACAATAAAACTTTGCATACAATGATTTGGGAGTGTAGTGACTTTTTTTTTTTGAATATTTTTTGAGATGGAGTCTTATTCTGTTGCCTAGGCTGGAGTGCAGTGGCATGATCTTGGCTCACTGCAACGTCCGCCTCCCAGGTTCAAGTGATTCTCCTGCCTCAGCCTACCGAATAGCTGGGATTACAGGCATGTGCCACCACACCCAGTTGATTTTTGTATTTTTAGTAGAGACGGGGTTTCACCATGTTACCCAGGCTGGTCTCAAACTCCTGACCTCAGGTGATCCACACACCTCAGTCTCCCAAAGTGCTGGGATTACAGGCATGAGCCACCATGCCTGGCCATAGTGACTTGTTTAAATGGAATTCCTGATTCAATATAGCTTAACCAAACTATACTGGCAGTGCAATAATTCCTCCACTTCTCAACATTGTTGGAATAGCTTCATTTTACAATAAGTTCACCTTTAAGCAGTAAGTCTTTTATTAATCTTGGTGGAAGGTTTCTAAAAGTTTCCCAGCCTTAGTAATAGTGCATGTAACATAATTAATTGCTCTTGGGAATATGGAGTCTCCTCAATTATTGAATTGCATGTTTAGGGATACTAATTGAAATGCCCCTGGATTACTAAGCCCTAAAATTGATTAATATTTAGCTTCTTAATGTCTTTGTGTTTGTTTCTAAGCTGTTCACTATGCCATCTCCTATGACAAGAGGAAAACTAAATCAAAAGTATCTAAATAAGAGAGTAGCCATATCCCATTCTAAAAATAACCATACCAGGAAGTGTCTACTGCCCATGTGCATATACACACATCCAAATCAATCAATCAATCAATTATATTTATCTACATTTAACTTTTGATTGAAATATAACATGTAAAGAAAGCTACACATATAATTGTACAGCTTGCTAAATTTTTGCAACTGAAATATTTTGCCTTCTTACTAATCAAGAAACAGAATGTGGTCAGAGACCCCAGAACCCTCCTGCTAGCACCCCAGAAGTTCTCCATGTGCCCCTTTTAGTTACTAACCCCCTTCCCCATGTGATATTTTTATTTTTTTCTACTCTGAGGCTTCTTGGATTACCTCTGGATTACATAGTCTATTACGGGTGGTTGGAACTGCAGACCATCTGACAGTGAAGCATTATTGTAGGCCACTCCTGTACATTGGTAAATGCAGTCTGATGAACGTGTTATGATATTCTACAAATGATTTGGGAAATGCAGAGTTTCAGGATCATCACTTGGAAGTCCCACGATCAATACAAGGCAGAAGTGAGGTGTTAGGAAGCTGCGCTCAATTTCCAGTCCCACAAAAGAATTTTCTTAGACATAGCTTTTTAAAAGAAAATCCCTGATATCAACCTAAATTTATATATTTGATGGCTGAAATACATTTTCAGGGATCCAGTTAGTTAAAGCTTCATTGCATACGCTTTAATAAATCGTGTGATAGCGAGAGATTTTATTTTGTCCTCCCTCTCCCATTGAGAGTTTAGATCAATAAGTGACTTTTTTTCTCTATTCTGGGGACTTTCCAACTATTATGCTGCAGAATGCTTGTGTCCTGCTGAGAAAACAGAATGACAGAATTTTCCAAATTCATTATTTTCTCTTCATGTATTTTACCTAAAGCTGCATCACTTACTGCTTTTACAGATAAAACAGACAAAGTACAAACAAATATAAATAACTAGAAACAGCTCATTCGATAAGCATAGATAGTCTTGGCTTTGATTTTACACTGCATGCATCTAATACCATATTTTTTGCTAGTAAAACCATTGCTAGTTCATGTGATTCAGTTAAACATTATTTCAAGGTGTTTCTGCAAGAAAATTCTAACATCCAGGTGTTTGTTGTGTTCTGATGTCACACAAAAGCTTCTGCTCTGCTTTCTAAAACACACAGGCATAGGAATGATCTTGAAAAGCAGGAAAGGGGCCAGGCACAGTGGCTTACGCCTGTAATCCCAGCACTTTGGGAGGCCGAGGTGGGCGGATCACGAGGTCAGGAAATCGAGACCATCCTGGCTAACACAGTGAAACCCCGTCTGTACTAAAAATACAAAAAAATTAGCCAGGTGTGGTGTCGGGCACCTGTAGTCCCATCTACTCGGGAGGCTGAGAGAGGAGAATGGTGTGAACCAGGGAGGCGGAGCTTGCAGTGAGCCAAGATTGCACCACTGCACTCCAGCCTGGGCGACAGAGAGAGACTCCGTCTCAAAAAAAAAAAAAAAAAAAAAAAAAGAAAAGCAGGAAAGGGAAAAACTGATCATTTTAGCTAGAAGTGTATGATTCATTTCTCCAGACTCTTCAGATAAGGAGCTCCACTGTGTATCATCATTCCTCTCACTGGGTATGCGCTTCTGGGAAATGGAAGTAAAGCCAGGAAACACAGTCTGTGAGTCTGCTCTTGAGGAGATAGTCACTAGCGCTGTGCATTCTCTCTGCCCCTCCAGGTCTGCCCTCTGCCCAGAGGCAGTCCCCTAATGAACTGCATCCAATGGGCTGCCCTGTGCTTTGGCTCCTGGTTGGGCTTGCCCAGTGAGAATGACGATAGGGTTCAGGGCATCATCTCCTCCCCTCCTTCCCTGGCCATACCTCGGCAGTGGCTGCCTTCCTCTGTGAAGGCCACAGCTTTGCAGGCCGGCTCTCCCACAGCCACAGCTGCAGCTTTCCCTCCTTGCCCCTTTAGGTCAAGAGTAGAAATAGATTCTCACTCTTGTTAGAATCCTGGGCGGCATTCCCAACCTTACTGGTTTCCCCTAATCTGGCCACATATTTGTAAATAGTTCCTTTCTTAAGCTCTCATCAATTATCCTATTTGATGCTACCTGTTCCTGCTAGGACCCTGAATGACAGCAGGGTTGGGTATTTTGTGTGTGATGATCCACAGGATGAAATGTTAAGTTCTAGTGGATACTACTTGATTAAATATTTCTAAGAGCCAATTCAGGCTTTTTTTTTTAAGTTTTAATTGCCACATATAGTTTGTTTGCTTATTTAATATACGGGCATTGTGGCTAAAATGTAATGGGAGAATATACCATATAACTTTTTAATTATATGGCATATAATAAGTGACTTCAAAAAAGTTTTCTAATATGGTCTTAGGCCAAAGTAGAGACCCGTTTAAAGGGTTCAAGAATACACCTCTCCACGGGTAAGAAAAACAAATGACTTTAGTAAGAGCCAGCACACAGTCTAGACGGTCCCACTACTCAATAAAGAAATACTAAAATTCAAACTTTTTACAGTAAACTTGGTTTTAAGAGAATAACCAAACCCCAAACAATACATATGGGCACCAACACACATGGATACAAACAACTGCTACAAAAACAAAATTAAAAAGCCATCAAAATTCACATACTTCTTACCAACCCAACCATCCATGTAATTTGTAAAATGTAATTAAGACTCTCAGAAAATACAAAAATGTATCAGCTCCTGAACCCTCCCATCATGCTGAGGTTTCATTCATTCTACTTGACGCAGACTCTAACGGAATTACTTAATTTTATCAGAGTCACTGACATATTACTCATTGAAGTATATGCTAGAATTGTGGTCTACAATGGGGAAATTCTCAATAAGTTCTGTGGGCATATCCTGTGTAATAACGAGGGTTCTTCAGTAATGAATTAGAAGTAAAATAAAATTTACTAAATATTCTATACTATATACTATATATATATGTATATATACACACACACCCATATACACACTATACATCTTATATATATAATACCTTGTACCATATTCTACTATTAAAAAATGTGCAGGCTAGGTTTAGAAAAAAATGCAAAATAAGAAAGAATAACTATCTAGAAAGTCATTTTGATCTCTATTGCTTGCTCTAACTCTTTAAAATATCTTACTTTTTATATAATAAAGTAGTGAATCATTGCCATAATTTTAGTCAGAAAATCATTTTACTACTTAACTTGGAACATAGCATCTATAACCTGAAAGAGTTTGCTCAATGAGTTATCACATAAAAGAAAACCAAAATGGTCAGTGCACTCTTTTAGCTTTGTCCTGTTTTTATGAAAGCTGTGCAAATGCAGAAGAAATAGGCACAAATCAGACAATGAAATGACTTTGTTGGCAGTTCCCTAACAACCCATCTCCTGTGTATTATGAAAGCACTTATGTATTCAATCTGGGTGTCTTACACTCAAACAACCAACTGAAAGAGCAGGCTCACTCAGTTTATTCCCCTCAGAGAGAAAGGAAGCTCCTAGAAATAGGAGCCCTGCCTCCTTTTGTCTCATTCCCCCACCCTATGCCTAGAAGCAGTTATTAATCACCAATGTACAGAAGAGCAGGGTGGGAAAACCACACTATGAACTTCTTTTCTGTATCTAATTTGGATATCAAGTCTTAACGTTTTAACTTCAGGGTCTCTGGTTCTTATTCCTAATGTCTGTGATTTTGAAAAATTAAAGCTTCCAACCTTATAGCTTTATCAAAGCTTAGAAGAGGGACAAAAACATCTAGTCAGATGGTAAAGTATAACAAGAAGCAGGATATTAAGGAGGTAGTGCTGGTAACCTTAAGGGCTCAGACTATCTGGGTTTGAATCTATGCTTCCTTACGTATTAGGCTCTATCTCAGTTTCCACATCAGCAAAATGGGTTGTTGACGAATACAAGAATTATGTGTAAAAGCGCTTCATAAAGGGTGAAGCGTGAAATAAACACTCAAAACATGCCACCAATTATTGTATCCTCACCAACACAAAGCATGGCACAGAGTCTGTGACATGTTGCTTGATAAAAGGGATTGTTTCAATGTTCAGAAAGGAGAAGTAGCAGAAGTTAAATCAGAACCACCACTGCTTAAAAAACGAAGAGAGGGGAAAGGAGGGGCAAAAGCTATGTGTGTTTCCATTGAATGGAAACTTGGGAACAAAGTTGTAGACAAGTAGCAAACCACAATAAACCATCCAAGACCAGCCTTGTCTAACGCCCACACTTGAGCAGCTAACGTTTTGGCACCTCTCACGGAAGTGATCATCCCCAAAGCAGGGTTTGGCAGCAGCAAGCCATTAACATTTAGCCTCGGAAATGTGAACCAGAAGCATAGCCAACTTTGAATAAGATACTCAAGTGGAAAGTTAGGTTCTGTTGGGTAGAAAAACATGACCAGTCAGTGACAGAACCTGATATGTAGATGATGGTGGGTAGATTTCCCTTCTTATGTATGCAGTGACTGATAAATGTCAGCATCCTCAAGGGCTGGGGCCGCTCTATCTAGATGGCAAGCAGGAAGGCATCTGTGGGGTCATCTCAGGCTTAGGAAGCAGATGGTGCCCAAGGCCAGCACATGACTCATTAAGAGCATGACTGGTGCCCTCTGATGGCCTGTGTCCTGGATAGCTGGCAACTCTCTCTAAATAAAAAGAGCCTACAGATTAGGATGGGGTAGGGGGCCAGGGCAGTAAGTTGATAAAACTTACTTGTCCTCTTTAAACATAGTTTTTTTCTTTTTTGAGATGCAGTCTCACTCTGTCGCCCAGGCTAGAGTATAGTGACTCAATCTCGGCTCACTGCAACTTCCACTTCCTGAGTTCAAGCGATTCTCGTGCCTCAGCCTCCCAAGTAGCCGGGATTACAGGTATGTGCCACCATGCCTGGCTAATTTTTGTGTTTTTGCAGAGACGGGGTTTCACCATGTTGGCTAGGCTGGTCTCGAACTCCTGACCTCAAGTGATCCACCCATCTCAGCCTCCCAAAGTGCTGGGATTACAGGCGTGAGCCACCATGCCCAGCCAAACATGGTATTCTTAACAATGTTAATCCTAAGGCATTGGAATTAACTCAAGTATGGTATCATTTTGATATTTCTATAGTTATATATTTTTTACAAGTACTGCTACTTCTATAGCCAGAAGTACTCATTCATATATTTACTATAATATTAGGGTATCTATGTGTGAGACATGGTTCTAAGGAAACAATAATGAATAAAACAAAGTTCCTGCCTTTATGGAGCTCGGCTTTTAGCAGGAAGACTAAAGAGAACCAATGGTTTCAACTGGGCGTACTTTTGCACCCCATCCTTGGAACATTTGGCAATGTCTGGAGACATTTTTTATCATGGACTAGGGAAGAAGGAGAGGAGGGAGATTCTATTGGCATCTAATCTGCAGAGGCCAGAGATGCTGCTGACCATCTCTACAATGCACAAGACAGGTCCCCACAACTATGAATTATCTATCCAAACCAAAATATCAGTAGTGGGCTAGGTGTGGTGGCTCACACCTGCAATCCCAGCACTTTGGGAGGCGGAGGAAGGCAGATTGCTTGAGCCCAGGAGTTCAAGACCAGCCTGAACAATATGGCCAAATCCTGTCTTTACAAAAAAATTTAAAAAATTAGCCAGGTGTGGTAGCACATGCTTGTAGTCCCAACTACTCGGGATGCTAAGGCGGAAGGATAGCATGAGCCTGGGAGGTAGACGCTACAGTGAGCTGTGATCACACCACCACTGCACTCTAGCCTGGGTGACGGTGAGACCCTGTCTCAAAAAAAAAAAAAAAAAAAAAATCAGTAGTATCCAGGTTAAGAAACCCTGTAATAAACCATTAAAGGCAATGTATATACTAAAAACATAATTCTATAAAAACAAATTAAACAAAGACCAAAAAACAAAATAAATGAGAATTTAATCTTTTTATTGAGTTATAATCCACAAATCATAAAAATCACCATTTAAAAAATGCACAATTAAGTTGCTTTTAGTATATTCACAAAGCTGGCAACAACATCATTATCTAATTCTAGAATATTTTCATCACCTCCTCCTCAAAAAAATCCCTGTATCGATTAGCAGTCACTCCCTATTTCCCTACTTCCCCAACTCCCAGGAAACCACAAATCTACTTCCAGTTTCTATGGATTTGCCTATTCCGGACATTTCCTTTTAAAGATGGGATTGTATAATACATTCTCCTTTGTGTCTGGCTTCTCTCATTTAGCATGTTTTCAAGGTTCATCCATGTTGCAGTATGCATTAGTACTTCATTCCTTCCTTAATAATAAATTGTATGGATATGCTGCATTTTGTTTATCTATTCATTGTCTGTTGGACATTTCAGTTGTTTTTACTGGGGATTACTATCATGCCCCACCATTCATGTACGAGTGGTTGTGTAGACACATTTTTTAATACTAATGGGTACATACTGAGGAGCAGAATTGCTGAGTCATATGGCTGTTGGGAACAGGCCCCCAAATCTGGCCATAAACTGGCCCCAAAACTGATAAAATCTCTGCAGCACTGTGACATGTTCATGATGGCCATGACACCCACGCTGAAGGCTGTGGGTTTACCGGAATGAGGGCAAGGAACACCTGGCCTACCCAGGGCAGAAAACTGCTTAAAGACGTTCCTGAACCACAAACAATAGCATGAGCGATCTGCACTTAAGGACATGTTCCTGATGCAGATAACTAGCAAGAGCCCATCCCTTTGTTTCAGGCCATCCCTTTATTTCCCATAAGGAATACTTTTAGTAAATCTTATGACGAGCTTGCTGTCAATAAATACGTGGGTAAATCTCTGTTCAAGGCTTTCAGCTCTGAAGGCTGTGAGACCCCTGATTTCCCACTCCACAGTCTGTATTTCTGTGTGTGTGTCTTTAAGTCCTCTAGCACCGCTGGGTTAGGGTCTCCACGACCGAGCTGGTCTCGGCAAGTGGTGCCCAACGTGGAGGCTCAAACCCAGGTCGAAGAGTCGCCAGAGCGACGGTTGGAAAATGTGGAACCAAGCTGGAGGACACCCAAGTACTCTTTTAAGCAATCCCCGTGGTGAGTAGGAAGGGGAGCTCGGAAGCATCAGGGTAACAACTGGACAAGTGTGGGCTCTGGTTCGTTCCACCTTGGAACCTTTTCACAAATGATGAGGAAGGAGGAGAGTATAATGAAGTAACAGAAGAAGTAACAGAGCTGGTTTGTTTGCCAGCTAAAGCTAAAGTGGCAAAGGAGGAAGAAGTTCATCCCTACTCTTCTGCACCCCCTTCTTATTTTGAAGAAAAAGAACGGCCTGACCTTCCACACCCCCTCCTTATTTTGAAGAAAAAGAACGGCCTGACCCTCCAGATCTTTCTTTTCCAGAGGACACTGGGCAAAAAGTAGTTGCCCAAGTGACTGTTCGAGCAGCACCTTGAGCGACCGCTCTCAGTTCTATTCAGGCAGGAATTCAGCAAGCTAGACAAGAGGGTGATTTAGAGGCTTGGCAGTTCCCTGTTAGGATACACCCCCCCAGATCAACAGGGCAATATTATAGCTACACTTGAGCCTTTTCCTTTTAAATTTGGGAAATGCCATGAGGGGCCCATCCCGGGCCCCGTTCCAAACCGGGGCATTTCTGGCTTAGGCCATTCCCTCACCCCTTACAATGTCTGTCCCCTGCCACAGATGGTAGTGCCACAGATGTATGCTGCACAAAAGCTGTGAGCCTTCTGCCTCGGGAACCCCGCAAAAGGTCCCAACAGGAGTCTGTGGACCCTTGCCAGCAGGGACGATAGGATTACTTCTAGGAAGGTCTAGTTTACATTTAAAAGGGGTACAAATACAAACAGGAGTCATTGATTCTGATTACAATGGGGAAACTCAAATTGTTATATCTACTTCTGTTCCCTGGAAAGCAGAGCCAGGAGAGCGTATAGTACAGCTTCTGATTGTGCTGTATGTGGGAATGGGGAAAAGTGAAATTAAATGAACAGGAGGATTTGGAAGCACAAATAAAGAAGGCAAAGCAGCTTATTGGGTGAATAAAATTACTGATAAACATCCTACCTGTGAAATAACTATTCAGGGAAAGAAATTTAAAGGTTTGGTAGATACAGGAGTGGACATTTCAATCACTTCTCTACAGCACTGGCCGTCCACGTGACCAATTCAACCCGTTCAATTTAACATAGCTGGAGTTGGTAACCCCTGAAGTATATCAAAGTAGTCATATTTTGCACTGTGAAGGGCCCGATGGACAACCTGGGACTATTCAACCAATTATAACTCCTGTACCTATAAATTTATGGGAAGAGATTTATTACAACAATGGGGAGTACAAGTTCTGATTCCAGAACAATTATACAGCCCTCAAAGTCAACATATGATGCATGAAATGGGGTATGTCCCTGGTATGGGACTAGGAAAAAATTTGCAAGGTTTGAAGGAACCACTTCAAGCAGAAAGACAAAGTTCCCGCCAAGGTTTAGGATATCATTTTTGATGGTGGCCATTGTTAAGCCCCAGAACCTATACCTTTAAAATGGTTAACAGATAAGCCAATTTTGATAGAACAGTGGCCGCTAAGTAAAGAGAAACTGGAGGCTTTAGAGGACTTCGTTAATGAACAATTAGGAAAAGGACACATAGCTCCAACATTTTCCCCCTGAAATTCTCCAGTCTTTGTTATTAAGAAACAATCAGGTAAATGGAGAATGTTAACTGATTTATGAGTCATTAATTCAGTTACACAACCTATGGGGACTTTAGTAAATGACACTACAATTGTGCCACAGAAAGTAGCCATAGGTAGGGATCAATTGAAAACATTAAATGACTTTCAAAAATTACTAGGGCACATTAATTGGATACGACCTGCTCTAAGCATTCCTACCTATGCCATGAGTAATCTATTTTCTATTCTTAGAGGAGATCCTAGTCTCACTAGCCCTTGGCAATTAACAAAAGAAGCTGAGCCAGAGCTGCAGCTAATCGAAAAGCAAGTCTATAAAGCTCAAATAAATAGAATAGATCCAGAGAAGGCTCTAGATTTGCTAATTTTTCCAACTCAGCATTCACCTACTGGTGTTATTGTCCATGAGCAGGACTTAGTAGAATGGTTTTTTCTTCCACATACTAATTCATGGACTCTAACTCCTTATTTGGATCAAATCACTACTATGATAGGAAATGGGAGAACTCAGATTGTTAAATTACATGGATATGATCCTGGAAAAATTACTGTCCCTCTCACAAAGGCACAAATACAGCAAGCTTTTATAAATAGTCTTACTCGGCAAACCCATTTAGCTGACTTTGTGGGTATTCTCAATAATCATTTTCCTAAACAAAATTGTTTCAATTTTTGAAATTAACTAATTGGATCCTCCCTAGAATAACTAAATTTAAACCAATTGAAGGTGCTGAAAATGTCTTTACAGATGGGTCTAGTAATGGTAAAGCTTTTTATTCTGGCTCAAAGATAAAGTTTTCCAGACACCCTATACTTCAGCTCAAAAAGCAGAGCTTGTAGCTGTAATTGAGGTATTGACTGCTTTTAATATGCCCATTAATGTGATTTCTGATTCTTCATATGTGGTTCATTACACACAATTAATTGAAAATGATGAAAGAAGCTAAAGCTACTATCCAGCGACGCCCAACTTGCCAAATGGTGCATTCCTCATCTTTTCCAGGAGGAGTTAATCCTCGAGGATTGGAACCTAATTCTCTTTGGCAAATGGATGTCACACATGTTCCCTGATTTGGGAGACTAGCTTATGTACATGTATGTGTGGATACCTTTTCTCACTTTGTCTGGGCTACATGCCAATCAGGAGAGTCTTCTGCCTGTGTTAAACGTCACCTTTTGCAGTGTTTTGCGGTGATGGGCATTCCAGCTTCTATTAAAACAGATAATGCCCCAGGCTATACTAGCCAAGCTCTAGCTACATTTTTCTCTATATGGAATATTAATCACATTACTGGTATCCCATATAATTCTCAAGGACAAGCCATAGTGGAAAGAATGAATCTCTCCCTGAAACAGCAGTTGCAAGAGCTAAGGGGGGAAAACAGGGAGTACGGAACACCACATATGCAACTGAATCTCGTATTATTGACTTTAAATTTTTTGAGCCTGCCTAAAGGCCAGATGCTGTCAGCAGCTGAACAGCATCTACAGAAACCAGCTGCAAAGACAAAAGCAGAACAACTGGTTTGGTGGGAGAAATCCAATAACAAAAATTTGGGAAATAGGTAAAATAATAACTTGGGGTAGAGGTTATGCTTGTGTTTCTCCAGGCCAGAACCAGCAGCCAATTTGGATATCATCAAGACACCTGAAACCTTATCATGAGCCAGATGCCGAGGAAGAGATACCAGGAGGATCCCGAGGACCCCCCGGTTGCAGCCATGTCAAGACTGATGCTGAGGAGGACCCCAACTGTCATGAGCAACACCCATTGAACACAGCCACCTACTTGGGGACAGATCAAGAAGCTGTCACAAATGGCAGAAGAAAACCGGAGGAAAGTAGGACAACCAGTCACAATGAGTAATTTAATGGTAGCTGTGATAGCGGTGATCACCATTGCCTTGAGTATTCCTTTAGCAAGGGCTGACACAGAGAACAATTATACTTATTGGGCATATTTATCAATCTTGGCTGGCAATAATGCCTGGATATAATGGATCTATGACACAGTTACACATGCTTTCTGATCTCAGTATTTACCATTATAAATCTGCTCCTATAATTGAGGCATATTGCCCTCAAAAACCTATTTGTAAACAGAATTGGACCTGGCCAGAAATAATGAACGTACCTGTTTGGGAAGATTGCATTGCAGAACAGGCAGAGGTGCTGCGCAACGATTCCTGTGGAATCATCATTGATTAGTCCCCTAAGGAGATGTTTAGCTTGAATTGCACCTCTCAGTCTGTGTGTCATGGCCACATTATGTTCAGTTGGTCTGAACAAAATGGTCAGATGGTAGAAATGATAAGGAATATGGCAAAAGTTCCTATTATCTGGAAACATGGCGGTATAGTGGCACCTCAACCTCAAATGATATGGCCCACTGTAGGAGCTAAACATAAGGATTTGTAGACACTATTAATAGCTGTTAATAAGATCAAATTTTGGGAAAGAATAAAAAAGCATCTAGAAGGACACTCTACAAATTTGTCTTTGGATATTGCAAAACTAAAAGAACAAATATTTAAAGCATCCCAGGCACACCTGAACTTAATGCCAGGAACTGGAGTGCTTGAAGGAGCTGCAGACACATTAGGAGCCAGTAACCCATTAAAATGGATAAAAACACTTAAAAGCTCTGTGATTTCAATGATGACTGTGCTTTTAATCTGTGTTGTCTCTGTATAGTCTGCAGATGCAGAACCTGACTCCTGGGAGAAGTAGCTCACCGTGATAATGCCGCCTTTGCTTTTATCGCTTTGAAAAAAAAGAAAAAAAGAGAAGAGGGACATGTTGGGAACAGGCCCCCAAATCTGGCCATAAACTGGCCCCAAAACTAGCCATAAACAAAATCTCTGCAGCACTGTGACATGTTTGTGATGGCCATGACACCCACGCTGAAGGTTGTGGGTTTACCGGAATGAGGGCAAGGAACACCTGGCCCACCCAGGGTGGAAAACCGCTTAAAGGCATTCCTGAACTACAAACAATAGCATGAATGATCTGTGGCTTAAGGACATATTCCTGCTGCAGATAACTACCCAGACCCATCCCTTTATTTCTGCCCATCCCTATATTTCCCATAAGGAATACTTTTAGTAAATCTCATGACTGGCTTGCTGTCAATAAATATGTGGGTAAATCTCTGTTTGAAGCTCTCAGCTCTGAAGGCTGTGAGACCCCTGATTTCCCACTCCACACTCTGTATTTCTGTGTGTGTGTCTTTAATTCCTCTAGTGCTGCTGGGTTAGGGTCTCTACGATCAAGCTGGTCTCAGCAAGTGTAGACACATTTTTCAATACTAATGGGTACATACCGAGGAGTGGAATTGCTCAGTCATATGGCAACTATGTTGAACTTTCTGAGGAACTGCTAACCTGTTTTCTAAAGCTGCTGCACCATTTAACATCTCTATCAGCAATTCATGAGAGCTCCAATTTCTCCACATCCTAGCCAAGACTTATTATCTTCTGGAAAATTTAAGAGATGAGAATTTGAATTACAACCTAAATGTCCAGATGTAAAACGTTTAGATCTTTCTCAGTGAGCCCTCTGAGGTAGTTCTTTTGGTTAATTATCAGCTGAAATCTGCACTTAAAGGAATATAACAGAGTGAATGCAAAACAAATTAGAAACATCCTTCAGCTTTGTCTCTACATAAGCTTTTACTTTTTGTATTTTTTTTTAAATTATACTTTAAGTTCTAGGGTACATGTGCACAAGGTTTGTTACATATGTATACATGTGCCATGTTGGTGTGCTGCATCCATTAACTCGTCATTTACATTAGGTATATCTCCTAATGCTATCCTTCCCCCCTCTCCCCACCCCATGACAGACCCCGGTGTGTGATGTTCCCCTTCCTGTGTCCAAGTGTTCTCATTGCTCGATTCCCACCTATAAGTGAGAACATGCGGTGCTTGGTTTTTTTGTCCTCGCGATAGTTTGCTGAGAATGATGGTTTCCAGCTTCATCCATGTCCCTACAAAGGACATGAACTCATCCTTTTTTATGACTGCATAGTATTCCATGGTGTATATGTGCCACATTTTCTTAATCCAGTCTATCATTGATGGACATTTGGGTTGGTTCCAAGTCTTTGCTATTGTGAATAGTGCCGCAATAAACATACGTGTGCATGTGACTTTATAGCAGCATGATTTATATTCCTTTGGGTATATACCCAGTAATGGGATGGCTGGGTCAAATGGTATTTCTAGTTCTAGATCCCGGAGGAATCGCCACACTGACTTCCACAACAGTTGAACTAGTTTACAGTCCCACCAACAGTGTAAAAGTGTTCCTGTTTCTCCACATCCTCTCCAGCACCTGTTTCCTGACTTTTTAATGACTGCCATTCTAATTGGTGTGAGATGGTATCTCATTATGGTTTTGATTTGCATTTCTCTGATAGCCAGTGATGATGAGCATTTTTTCATGTGTCTGTTGGCTGCATAAATGTCTTCTTTTGAGAACTGTCTGTTCATGTCCTTTGCCCACTTTTTGATGGGGCTGGTTGTTTTTTTCTTGTAAATTTGTTTGAGTTCTTTGTAGATTCTGGATATTAGCCCTTTGTCAGATGAGTAGACTGCAAACATTTTTTCCCATTCTGTAGGTTGCCTGTTCACTCTGATGGTAGTTTCTTTTGCTGTGCAGAAGCTCTTTAGTTTAATTAATCCCATTTGTCAATTTTGGCTTTTGTTGCCATTGCTTTTGGTGTTTTAGTCATGAAGTCCTTGCCCATGCCTATGTCCTGAATGGTATTGCCTAGGTTTTCTTTTAGGGTTTTTATGGTTTTAGGTCTAACATTTAAGTCTTTAATCCATCTTGAATTAATTTTTGTATAGGGTGTAAGGACGGGATCCAGTTTCAGCTTTCTACATATGGCTAGCCAGTTTTCCCAGCACCATTTATTAAATAGGGAATCCTTTCCCCATTTCTTGTTTTTCTCAGGTTTGTCAAAGATCAGATGGTTGTAGATGTGTAGTATTATTTCTGAGGGCTCTGTTCTGTTCCATTGGTATTATATCTCTTGTTTTGGTACCAGTACCGTGCTGTTTTGGTTATGGTAGTCTTGTAGTATAGTTTGAAGTCAGGTAGCGTGATGCCTCCAGCTTTGTTCTTTTGGCTTAGGATTGACTTGGCAATGCAGGCTCTTTTTTGGTTCCTTATGAACTTTAAAGTAGTTTTTTTCCAATTCTGTGAAGAAAGTCATTGGTAGCTTGATGGGGATGGCAATGACTCTATAAATTACCTTGGGCAGTATGGCCATTTTCATGATATTGATTCTTCCTATCCATCAGCATGGAATGTTCTTCCATTTGTTTGTGTCCTCTTTTATTTCATTGAGCAGTGGTTTGTAATTCTCCTTGAAGAGGTCCTTCACATCCCTTGTAAGTTGGATTCCTAGGTATTTTATTCTCTTTGAAGCAATTGTGAATGGGAGTTCACTCATGATTTGGCTCTCTGTCTGTTATTGGTGTATAAGAATGCTTGTGATTTTTGCACATTGATTTTGTATCCTGAGACTTTGCTAAAGTTGCTTATCAGCTTAAGGAGATTTTGGGCTGAGACGATGGGGTTTTCTAGATATACAATCATGTCATCTGCAAACAGGGACAGTTTGACTTCCTCTTTTCTTAATTGAATACCTTTTATTTCTTTCTCCTGCCTGATTGCCCTGGCCAGAACTTCCAACACTGTGTTGAATAGGAGTGGTGAGAGAGGGCATCCCTGTCTTGTGCCAGTTTTCAAAGGGAATGCTTCCAGTTTTTGCCCATTCAGTATGATATTGGCTGTGGGTTTGTCATAAATAGCTCTTATTATTTTGAGATACATCCCATCAATACCTAATTTATTGAGAGTTTTTAGCATGAAGGGCTGTTGATTTTTTCAAAGGCCTTTTCTGCATCTATTGAGATAATCATGTGGTTTTTGTCCTTGGTTCTGTTTATGTGATGGATTACGTTTATTGATTTGTGTATGTTGAACCAGCCTTGCATCCCAGGGATGAAGCCCACTTGATCTTGGTGGATAAGCTTTTTGATGTGCTGCTGGATTCGGTTTGCCAGTATTTTATTGAGGATTTTTGCATCGATATTCATCAGGGATATTGGTCTAAAATTCTCTTTTTTTGTTGTGTCTCTGCCAGGCTTTGGTATCAGGATGATGCTGGCCTCATAAAATGAGTTAGGGATTAAAAAGTGTGGGCTTTCCTTTCAAAGACACAAAATGTCATTGAAAAGTCTATATGCCAATATATTTATACCATTAAGATAGTTTTTTTTTTCCTTTCTTTAAAAAAAAAATTCACAGAAATGGGGTCTCACTCTGTTGCCCAGCCTGGTCTCAAATTCCTGGCCTCAAGCGATTCTCCCAAACTGGGGTTACAGGTGTGAGCCACCAAACCCGCCTACATCTTCATTTAGATAGGTCAAGAATGCAGTGGAGCTGTGGAGATGCGAAGAGTATAAAAACCTTTTATCTACTTCCTAACTCAAGCCCAGTGACAGGGATGCTGGTCACTACCTGGGATAGCAGGTACTAACCAGATTCTCCAATTCCTGGACTCTAGCAATCCTCCCATTTCAGCCTCCCAAAGTGCTGGGATTACAGGCGTGAGCCACCATGCCCGGCCAGGGTACTATCCAGATTCTGATGTAGCTGAAATAACACTTTGACAGCCTAAGTCTTGGCTAACTCAAAGAGTGGCCTGGAGAACAGAAGCATGTTAGAAATGCAGACTCTCAGGCACCGCTCCAAATCTACTGAATCAAAAGCTGCCTTTACAAGATCCCCAGCTGGTTCCATGTACACATCCAAGTTTGAGTAGCACTACACTAAACATAGAATAAGTTAAAAACTTCACACCATCATTTTTTCCTTCTAAAAATACGTTTAAAATTTTTTTATGACACAAAATATTTTACTTATTATGGAGTACATGTGAATATTTGTTACATGCATAGATTGTAATTCAGGTCAGAGCATTTGGGATATCCATCACCTTGAATATTTATCATTTCCATGTATGGGTAACATTTAAAGTCCTCTCTTCTACATACTTTACAATAGACAAGACATTGTTGCTAACTATAGTCACCCTAGTCTATCTAATAGCGGGGTTTATTCATTTGTAGATCTAACTATATGTTTCTACTCTCTTTATCCACACCCCCCCCCCACCCACACCACACACCTGTCCCATGCTCTAATATCTATCATTCTATTCTCTGTCTTCATGAGATCAGGTTTTTTTGTTTTGTTTTGTTTTTTTGAGATGGAGTCTCGCTCTGTTGCCCAGGCTGGAGTGCAATGGCACGATCTCGGCTCACTGCCATCTCTGCCTCCCGGGTTCAAGCGATTCTCTTGCCTCAGCCTCCTGAGTAGCTGGGATTACAGGTATGAACCACCAAGCCCAGCTAATTTTGTATTTTAAGTAGAGACAGAGTTTCACCATGTTGGTCAGGCTGGTCTCAAACTCCAGACCTCAGAAGATCCACCTGCCTCAGTCTCCCAAAGTGTTGGGATTACAGGTGTGAGCCACCACGCTCAGCTGAGATCAGGTTTTTGTTGTTTTTGTTTGTTTTTTTGGTTCCCACATGTTAGTGAGAACATGTGGCATCTGTCTTTCTGTGCCTGTCTTATTTCACTTAACATAATAACCCACAGTTCCATCTATGTTGCTGCAAATGACAGGATTTCATTCTTTTTATGGCCAAATAGTATTCCATTGTGTATATGGTACCACATTTTCTTTATCTATTTATTGGTCCATTGATTGACACTTGGGTTGACTGCATATCTTTGCTATTGTGGATTGTAAATAATGCAAGTGCAGATATCCTTTTGATATACTGAATTCCTTCTTGTTGTTGTTGTTGTCTCTTGAGATAGTGTATCATTCTGTTGCCCAGGCTGGAGTGCAATGGTGCAATCTTGGCTCATGGCAACTTCTGCCTCCTGGGTTCAAGCGATTCTCTTGCCTCAGCCTCCTGCTGGTATTACGGGTGCGTGCCACTATGCCTGGCTAATTTTTGTATTTTTTTAGTAGAGATGGGGTTTCACCATGTTGGCCAGGCTGGTCTCGAACTTCTGACCTCAAGTGATCCTCCCACCTCGGCTTCCCAAAGTGCTGGGATTACAGGCATGAGCCACTGCACCCAGCTCTTTTCCTTGTTTTTAATTTTTATGGGAAGATAGTAGGTATATATATTTATGGGGCACATGAGTTTTGGTGGGTTTTTTTAATAAAGGGTCTCACTCTGTCACCCAGGCTGGAGTGCAGTGGTGCGATCTTGGCTCACCACAGCCTCAATCTCCCTGGCTCAAGCGATTCTCCCATCTCAGTCTCCCGAATAGTTGCAACTACAGATACACACTACCATGCCCATCTAATTTTTCTATTTCTTTGTAGAGACAGGTTTTTGCCATGTTGCCCAGGCTGGCCTTGAACTCCTGGGCTCCAGTGAACCATCTGCCTCAGCCTTCCAAAGTGCTGGGATTACAGGTGTGAGTCACTGTGCCCAGCTGAGATATTTTAATATAGGTATACAATGTGAATAATCACATCAGGGTAAATGGGGGTATCCACCACTTCAAGCATTTATCCTTTCTTTGTGTTATCAACAACTCAATTATACTCTTTCAGTTATTTTAAAATGTATAATAATTATTGTTGACTATATTCATTCTGTGGTGCTATCAAATACGAGATCTTATTTATTCTATTCATATCTAACTATATTTTTGTACCCATTAACCTCCCCACTTTCCCCCAACCCACTACCCTTCCCATCCTGTGGTAACCATCATTCTGCTCTTATCTCCATGAGTTTAATTTCTAGCTCCCACAAATAAGTGAGAATAGGCAGTTTGTTTTTCTGTGCCTGGCTTAGTTCAGTTAACATAATGACCTCCAGTTCCAACCATGTTGTTGCAAATGACAGGATCTCATTCTTTTTTTATGGCTGAACAGTACTCCATTGTGTATATGTCCTACATTTTCTTTAACCATTCATCTGATGATGGACACTTAGGTTGCTTCCAAATAATGGCTACTGAGAATAATGCTACAATAAACATGAGAGTGCAGATATCTTTTCAATATAGCAATTTCCATTCTTTTGGGTATTATATACCTAGCAGTGGGATTGCTGTATCATATGGTAATTCTATTTTTAGTTTTTTGAGGAACCTCCAAACTGTTCTCCATAATGGTTATACTAATTTACATTCTCACCAACAGTGTATGAGGGTTCCCTTTTCCCCATATCCTTGCCAACATTTGTTATTGCCTGTCTTTTGGATGTCAGCCATTTTAACTGGGGTGCAACAATAGCTCATAGTAGTTAGCTCATTGTAGTTTCGATCTGGATTTCTCTAATGATCAATGATGTTCAGCATGTTTTCGTATACCTGTTTGCCATCTGTATGTCTTTTGGGAAATGTCGGTTCAGATCTTTTTGCCCATTCATTCATTCATTTTAAATAGAGATGAGGGCTCCCATGTTGCCCAGGCTGGTCTTGAACTCGTAGGCTAAAGCAATCCTCTCACCTTGACCTCCCAAAGTGCTGGGATTACAGGCATGAGCCACTGCACTTGTACCTTTTGCCCATTTTTAAATCAGATTATTGGATTTTTTTCCCTATAGAGTTGTTTGGGCTCCTTATATACTGGTTGTTAATCCCTTGTCAGATGGGTAGCTTGCAAATATTTTCTCCCATTCTGTGGGTTATCTCTTTGCTGATCATTTCCTTTGCTGTGCAGAAGCTTTTTATCTTGATATGATCCCCATTTGTCCATTTTTGTTTTGGTTGTTTGTGCTTGTCAGGTATTACTCAAGAAATCTTTGCCCAACCCAACGTCCTACAGAGTTTCCTCGATGTTTTCTTATAGTAGTTTCATAGTTTGAGGTCTTAGATTTAAATCTTTAATCCATTTTGGTTTTTGTATATGGCAAGAGATAGGGGTCTAGTTTCATTCTTCTGTATATGGAGATCCAGTTTTCCCACCACCATTTACTGAAGAGTGTGTCCTTTTCCCAATGTACGTTCTTGGCACCTTTGTCAAAAATGAGTTTACTGTAGATGTATGGATTTGTTTCTGGGTTCTCTATTCCGTTCTATTGGTCTGTGTATCTGTTTTCATGCCAGTACCATGCTGTTCTAGTTACTATAGCTCTGTAGTATAATTTGAAGTCAGGTAATGGGATTTTTCCAGTTTTGCTCTTTTTGCTCAGGATAGCTTTGCTGTTCTGGGCCTTTTGTGGGTTCATATGAACTTTAGGATTTTTTTTTCTATTTCTGTGAAAAATGTCATTGGTATTTTGATAGGGATTGCATTGAATCTGTAGACTGCTTGGATAGTATGGACATTCTTCCATGTTCATGGTTGGAAGAATCAATATTGTTAAAGAATGTTTCCATTTTTGTGTGTGTCCTCTTCAATTTCTTTAATCAATGTTTTATAGTTTTCATTGTAGAGATCTTTTATTTCTTCGGTTAACTTTATTTCTAGGTATTTTATTTTATTTGTGGCTAGTGTAAATAGAATTACTTGATTCACTTTTTTTCAGATGGTTTGCTGTTGGCATATAGAAATGCTACTGATTTTTTATGTTGATTTTGTATCCTGCAACTTTGCTGAACTTGCTTATCAGTTTTTTTGTTTGTTTGTTTATTTTTGTGCAGAGTCTCACTCTGTCACCAAGGCTAGAGGGCAATGGTGCAATCTCGGCTCACTGCAACCTCTGCCTCTTGGGTTCAAGAGATTCTCCTTCCTCAGCCTCCCAAGTAGCTGGGATGACAGGCACAGTGCCTGCTATGGGAGGTGCCACAATGTCTGGCTATTATTTTTTTTTTTTAAGTAGACACAGGATTTCACCATGTTGGCCAGGCTGGTCTCAAACTCCTGATCTTAAATGATCTGCCCACCTCAGCCTCCCAAACTGCTGGGATTACAGATGTGGGCCACTGCACCCAGGCCTGTTTATCAGTTCTAATAGTTTTGTGGTGGAGTCTTTGGTTTTTTTCCAATATAAAATCATATCATCTGCAAACAAGAATAACTTGGCTTTTTCCTTTCCAATTTGGATGCTGTTTCTTTCTCTTGTCTGATTGCTTTAGCTAGGACTTCACCATTTCTGTTCCTTTGGATAAACACCCAGTTGTGGAAGTGCTGGATGTACAGTAGTTCTAATTTTTTGAGGAAGCTCCATTTTATTTTTCACAGTAGTTTAACCAATTTACATTCCCACCAACAGTGTATGAGTTTTCGTTTCTCTGCATCCTTCCAGAATCTGTTATTTTTCCTTTGTAATAATAGTCATTCTAACTGGGGTAGGATAACATCTCATTGTGGTTTTGATTTGCATTTCCCTGATGCTTAGTGATGTTGAGTATTTTTTTTCATATAGCTGTGGCCATTTGTATGTCTTTTTTTGAGAAATATCTATTCATGTCCTTAGCCCACTTTTTAATGGGATTATTTATTTTTTGATGGTCAAGTTATTTGAGTTCCTTGTGTATTCCGGATATTAGTTCCTTGATGAATAGGTTGCAAATATTTTTCTCCCATTCGACAGGTTGTCTCTTCACTTTGTTCTTTCCTTTGCTGTGCCAAAACTTTTTAGTTTAATGTAATCCGATTTGTCTATTTTTGTTATAGCTGTCTACGCTTTTGAGGTCTTAGCAATGAAATCTTTGCCTAGACCAATGTTTTGAAGTGTTTCCCCTATGTTTTATTCTGGTAGTTTTACAGTTTCAGGTCTTACATTTAAGTCTTGAATCCATTGTGAGTTGATATTTGTATATAGGGAGAGAGGAGGGTCCAATTTCATTCTTCTACATATGGATATCCAATTTTCCCACACTATTTATTGAAGAGGGTCACACCATCGTTTTTTGCCAAGGCACCCATTGTTTCAAAGTTCGTTTGAAAACAAACTTAGCCATAAAAACAATTTTATGGATATGTTCCACAAATAAAGGAATCTGCTGTTTTACATTTCATTACAATAGGAAATGTTTAGCTTTGCTTATAAAACTCAGCTGGGGCCCTTCAGCAGCAACGTAGCAAAATGGCACAAATAAGCAGCCTGAAGATTTACACAAAATGACTTTGATCCCTTTGCTGCTTATTGATATTTGGAATGTCCCTACTCTTGTCACTTGGAAAGATTCCAAGGTTTCAGTGCTAATAAGAGTTTTGTAGTGCACTCTCTTTCTCTCGCTCTCATTTTCTTTTTCCTGAAGAGAAAGTCAACTCACTGATGTCCCTAGCAGCCTCGAATAGCAGCTGGGTGGCAGCCTGAATGAATGATGGAGGGACCAACGGAGGCACAATAGGGAGCATGCCAGGAGGCTGGAGGGTGACTCAGGAGGCCCAGGTGACAAGGCTGGTCAGCTGCCTTGTTGCTACAGTGCTTAACTTCAGTTCCCTCATTTCTAAACCAATCTGAGGCAGTTGAATAACAACAACATCAATAATAATAGCAGGTACTCTATGGAAACATTACACTCTAGGAACATCTTAAGTTTTAACTCATTTCATCCTCACAACAAGCCTATGAGGGGTTGGAGTAAACTTTATTACTCCCATTTAACAGACGAGGAAAACTGAGGCAGAGAAGTTTGCTGTTAGGTTGGTGCAAAAGTAACTGTGGTTTCTGCCATTAAAAGTATGGCAAAAACCACAATCACTTTTGCACTAACTTAATAATTTGCCCAAAGTCCCAGAAATTACAAGTAATTTCTGGATTCTAACCCAGGCATTCTGCATCTAGAGCTGGTTCTTTACCATTTTACTGAGAAACGGCACCATTTGTTAAATCACTATGCACACAACTGGGGGCAGTGGCTCATGCCTGTAATCCCAGCACTTTGGGAGGCTGAGGCAAGTGGATCACCTGAGCTCAGGAGTTCAAGACAAGCCTGGGCAACATGGTGAAACCCCATCTCTACAAAAAGTACAAAAATAAATTAGCCAGGTGAGGTGCCACGTACCTATAGTCCCACCTACTTGAGAGGGTGAGGAGGGAGATCACTTAAGCCTAGGAGGTTGAGAGGTTGAGGCTGCAGTGAGCTATGATCATGCCACTGCACTCCAACGTGGGCAACAGAGCAAGACCCTGTCCCAAAAAAACAAAAAACAAAAAACAGTGACACCCTACGTAATATAACCTACTGGTTGTGCTAGTCTTTAAAAATCAAAGTTTAAACTAAAATCTGGAAGTATTTGGCAAAAAAGCAAACAGTGTTCTCAGTGGGACAGATTAGGGTTGCCAGGGCTCTCAAATAGATGGGGATATAATCCAAGCACAGAAGCAAACAGAGCCTGCAAGAGAGGTTTCATTTCCTACCAAACCACTCAACAAGTTGTGCAAACCTTCCCGAAATAAATACCATGGGACAAGGCTGGGATAATTCTCAAGGCTCTTAAGCCAAAGGAGGCTTGAACTGTTGCTATTCAAAAGCTCTTAAGTTATAACCCAGAAAGCTCCTTCTATCTTTCAGAATAATAACAAACACAATTATTCTGGTTTCTGATTACCAGCTGAAATAGATATTGGGAGGAAATACAAACTCACTGGCTACTTTTACAAGACTTCAATTTCTCAGGCATATTCATTCACTGAAAATTTCTCTCAAACCAGTCTTTCTTGCCTTCTTCACCACCAGGGCATCTGTTACCATGATCAGTTCCTTCCATTGCCTCTGCAACCAATATTCACTTCCCCAAATGAAGCAAGCCACCAACGCTCACACAAAGAAATGACCATACACGACCCTACCAGCATTAGCCACACCCCAGAATACCAGAGTGTTAGGACGTTGCAGAAGAATAACTGGTCCAACATCTTCATTTCACAGATGGAAGCACTGATGCTCAGAGAGGTTAGGAAATGTGTCAAAGATCACTGCCCTGCCCCAAGGGTATTTTCTCCCTAATACACCCACGACTCCCTTCTTTCCTTTTAAAAAATCTTCATTTCCAAGAAAGGAGTGACTGTGATCAGGAAGAGACTCAAATACTTCATGGTACATAACAACTTTCCCACAATCCCTTGAGAGCCTCAGCATCTCAGTTCTGCAACAGAAGCCTTGTATCCTGACCACCTCAAACTGCTTATATTTTTATTGTACTCTTTTTATATGATGTCTTTCTGGAGAGAAAAAAACTAATGATATTAAATAATATTTTAAAAAACAGGATTAAAATATTTTTAATTTTAGATCATATTTTTAAAATTAGGTAAATTCCTTCCTGTAGCATACAAGGCTCTACACGCAGTGTCCTGGCTCCCTTTTGACCTACCTTCTAGGACTCTCCCTATTCACTGGGCTCTCTGCTGTTTCCTGAGCACATCAAGTGTCCTTCCACCTCAGGGCCTTTGCCTTGCAGTTCCTTCCACCAGGAGAGCCATTCCTGCAGAAAAGTACGCAGCTGAATCCCTCGCTCCATTCAGGAATCTGCTGAGAGGGCTTCCTTCTCCAGGTTTATTCGCACAGTCCAATGTCCTCTTTATTTTCTTGAATGTATTTGACATTATAGTAAAGAGGCATCTGTTTATTGTCTGTCTGCCCTATTAGACTGTGTGTACCATGAAGGCAGAGACTTTATTTTCCTAGCACACAGAATTAATTTTTAGGTCATGTAAATCTTTAGTTTTGAATTTGCTTTTTTAGCCTGAACTTTTTGAGTTTTCTCACGTCAAGGCACACCTATATACTGGCATAAACAGATATTTTTCTCAGGTTGTAATTTACATTCTTAGGAGAGAAAGCTGTGTCCTTTATGACATGAGCTCGATTTTGCTTCCCAACAGTGTCGTGCAGTGGTTCTCAAAGTATGGTTTCCGGGCCTGCAGCATCTGTATCACCGGGGAATGGGCTGGACATGCACAATGTCGGGATCCTGTCCTGACACCAGGGGAGAAGCCCTGCAAACTCCCCTACCCGGGAGATGACTCTTATACACATTCGATTTTTAGGACCACTGGCACAGTAGAAAGAAGTATAAACTGGAGCTGGGCACAGTGGCTCATCCCTGTAATCCTAGCACTTGGGGAGGCCAAGGCAGGTGGATCACTTGAGGTGAGGAGTTTAAGACCAGCCTGGCCAACATGGTGAAATCCACATCTCTACTAAAAAATACAAAAATTAGCTAGGTATGGTGGCACATGCCTGAAATCCCAGCTACTCGTGAGGCTGAGGCATGAGAATTGCTTGAATCCAGGAGGCAGAGGTTACAGTGAGGCTGAGATCACACCACTGCACTCCAGCCTGGGCTACCGAGTGAGTCTGTCTTAAAAAATATATACAAACTAAAAGTTATTAGTCCTTGATTTTGGTCTCAACTCTGCCAACCCCAAGCTATGGGACAATTTAAAGCCACTCAAATTCACTTACTTCAGTGTACTCATCTGATCTACAGAATTACTAAGCCTTTTCTCCTCTAAAAGTCTAGGATTCCATTCCAGCCTACCAAGTGTTCTATGGCACTCATTTGCTGCAATATCTAAATTCTAGGTCACTGAGTTCAAATGAGGCTTAGCGCACACAGAATATTTCAGCAGGCCAATCCTAACAATAGGATTAAAAGGTCTGGATTCCCATTTCAGATTATACTGAGGGTAAGGACGGCAGCACTATCTTATAACTTTAGTTATAAAAGCCTTGAAAAACTAAATTCTACTCTGTAGAATTAACTCTATTGGCCCAGAGACAAATCTTTTCAGCAGAAAAGTGATGGGCTGCCCTGCTTTCAGTGATTTCAAAAGCAGCTGCAATAGCTGATCACTGCTTCTATTAGGAACTGATGTAGCAGAAAGTTTGGGATGGAAACATTTGTTGCCTTTCCCTGCTCAAAAGGTATAATAAATGACTGGCATGTAAAAAATGAATGCTATAAAAAAAAACAGGATTACTATCCTTTAAGTGCCCATGATGTGCTAATTAATAGAATCAGCAGTACTACTTCTGAGGACAGGAGGGAGAGGACACTGAGATGGAAGATCACATACCCAAGGACTGAGGAACCACCCCTCATCCTTTTTTTTCGAGACTGGGTCTCACTCTGTCATCCAAGCTGGAGTGCAGTGGCACCATCTCGGCTCGCTGCAACCTCCACCTCCCAGGTTCAAGCGATTCGTGTGCCTCAGCCTCTCGAGCAGCTGGGATTACAAGCCTGCATCTACACACCCAGCTAATTTTTGTATTTTTAGTACAGACAGCATTTCACCATGCTGGCCAGGCTGGTCTTGAACTTCTGACCTCAAGCGATCTGCTCGTCTCGGCCTCCCAAAGTGCTGGGATTACAGGCATGAATCACTGCACCCGGGGCCCAAGACATTTAACCAGAGCATTTGCTCTTTTTCTTCAGGATTGTTTGGCTTCATAAGGATAGTCTGGAAATGGTACTTGGGCATTATGAAATCTCCATTAGGGCAAATGATTTCTATGTTGTATTCACCGACACACCCCCAGACTCCGGTATGTAGAACATGCGATTTGTACTAATTCCAGAACTTCTCTAATCCCCACTTCCCTCTTCGTAAATTTACTTCAGGGTGATTGAGAGCATCAGATGGGAAACACCTGCTGGAAACTGACAAGATCTCTAAGTTGAATGAATAAACTGCTGGCTGAATGAATGACACATGTTTTTTGTTACCTAGGTACTTATCTGATTTCTGTTATCAAATTATCAGGGCGAGAGCCCAATCTTTCCTAATGAGAAAGGAATCGTTTCTTATTTATTATGTTAATACTGAATACCCCAACACTGGGCTAGGTGCTCACGGAGAACCTCTGCTAGGGCAGTGCAGAAAGGAAATGTAGGGCTGGGACCCCTCACAGAGTCCCTCATATCCAGGTCACACTGATGCAAGAGGTGGGCTCCCATGGTCTTGGGCAGCTCCACCCCTGTGGCTTTTCAGTGTTCAGCCTCCCTCCCAGCTGCTCTCACGGGCTGGTGTTGAGTGTCTACAGCTTTTCCAGGTGAACGGTGCAAACTGTCGGTGAATCTACCATTCTGGGGTCTGGAGGATGGTGGCCCTCTTCTCACAGCTCCATTAGGTGGTGCCCCAGTAGGGACTCTGTGAGGGGGTCCCAGCCCTACATTTCCCTTCTGCACTGCCCTAGCAGAGGTTCTCCATGAGCACCTAGCCCAGTATTGGGGCATTCAGTATTAACATAATTAATAAGAAACAAGTCCTTTCTTATTAGGAAAGATTGGGCTCTCGCCCTGATAATTTGATAACAGAAATCAGATAAGTACGTAGGAAACCAAAACCCATCAAATCCTAGGTGATCTCAGAGAGGCAATGGCAAGAGAGCGCTCAATCAGGAAATTTTAGAAATGGCTTCAGGAAAGAGATGGTAAATTGGGCCTTGAATGATATGCCAGACTCGGTGGAATGGGGTGGGGGGTGGTGGTGGTGGTGGCGGTGGCAGCGACAGCATCTTGGAAGGCAGGAACTGAGCAGGGAAAGCAGAAGTGCTTCTAAAGAACTGGCACACGCTAATGATCTCATGTACCCCAGCCTCTGAGCAGGCTGGTTGCTGCTCAGCATGAGAATCTCCCGCTCCAGCAGCCCCAGTGTGATAGCGGCTGAGTGCAGGTCGCTCGCTGCTGTGGGTTCTGAGATCCATCTCCACCCTCCCTTGCTCTGCTGTCTATCACAGCCAACTACGTTTCCCAGGCTCTCCTGACCTCTGCATTTGGGGCAGGTCCAGCCAGTGGAGGGAACAGAGAGAGGAAAAGCAAAGCCAAAGAGCTTTGACCCTGGTCAACAATTACCCATTTAAGTGTCTAAAATCCTTTGTTCTCAATATACTTAATCCAACTTTGAAAATAGCTCTAAAATGAAAAATGCTGTGATCTTAGCAATTGTATTAGTCTGTTTTTATGCTGCTGATAAAGACATACCCAAAACTGGGAAGAAAAAGAGGTTTAATTGGACTTACAGTTCCACATGGCTGGGGAGGCCTCAGAATCATGGCAGGAGGTGAAAGGCACTTCTTACATGGTGGTGGCAAGAGAAAAATGAGGAAGATGCAAAAGTGGAAACCCCTACTAAAACCATCAGATCTCATGAGACTTACTCACTACTGCAAGAACAGCATGGGAGAAGCCACACCCATGATTCAAATTATCTCCCACTGGGTACCCCCACAATACGTAGGAATTATGGGAGTACAATTTTAGATGAGATTTGGGTAGGGACACAGCCAAATCATATCATTCTGCCCCTGGTCCCTCCAAATCTCATGTGGAGAGATTTCAATCCTCAAATTTCAAAATCAGTCATGCCTTCCCAACAGTTCCCCCAAAGTCTTAACTCATTTCAGCATTAACCCAAAAGTCCACAGTCCAAAGTCTCATCTGAGACAAGGCAAGTCCCTTCCACCTAGGAGCCTGTAAAATCAAAAGCAAGCTCATTACTTCCTAGATACAACAGGGGTACAGGTATTGGGCAAATACACCCATTCCAAATGGGAGAAATTGGCCAAAACAAAGTGGTTACAGGGTGCATGCAAGTCTGAAATCCAGCGGGGCAATCAAATTTTAAAGCTCCAAAATGATCTCCTTTGATTCCAGGTCTCACATCCAGGTCACACTGATGCAAGAGGTGGGCTCCCATGGTCTTGTGCAGCTCCGCCCCTGTGGCTTTGCAGTGTACAGCCTCCCTCCCAGCTGCTCTCACGGGCTGGTGTTGAGTGTCTGCAGCTTTTCCAGGTGCATGGTGCAAGCTGTTGGTGAATCTACCATTCTGGGGGCTGGAGGATTGTGGCCCTCTTCTCACAGCTCCACTAGCTGGTACCCCAGTAGGGACTCTGTGAGGGGATCCCAGCCCTACATTTCCTTCTGGACTGCCCTAGAAGAGGTTCTCCATGTGCACCCCACCCCTGCAGCAAACTTCTGCCTGGGCATCCAGGTGTTTCCATACATCTTCTGAAATCCAGGTGTAGCTTCCCAAACCCAGTTCTTGACTTTTGTATACTTGTAAGCTCAACATCATCTGGAAGCTGCCAAGGCTTGGGGCTTCTACCCTCTGAAGCCACAGACCAAGTTCTATGTTGGCCCCTTTCAGCCACAGCTGGAGCAGCTGGGACACAGGGCACCAAGTCCTTAGGGTGCACACAGCACAGGGACCCTGGGCCCAGCCCATGAAACCACTTTTTCCTCCTGGGCCTCCTGGCCTGTGGTGGGAGAGGCTGCCGTGAAGGTCTCTGGCATGGCTTGGAGACATTTTCCCCATGGTCTTGGGGATTAACATTAGGCTCCTTGCTACTTATATAAATTTCTGCAGCTGGCTTGAGTTTCTCCACAGAAAATGAATTTTTCTTTTCTATCTAATAGTCAGGCTGCAAATTTTCCAAACTTTTATGCTTTGCTTCCCTTATAAAACTGAATGCCTTTTACAGTACCCAAGTTACCTCTTAAATGCTTTGCTACTTAGAAATTTATTCCGCCAGATACCCTAAATCATCTTTCTCAAGTTCAAATTTCCACAAATCACTAGGGCAGGGGCAAAATGCCACCAGTCTCTTTGCTAAAACATAACAAGAGTCACCTTTACTCCAGTTCCCAACAAGTTTCTCATCTCCATCTGAGACCACCTCAGCCTGGACCTTATTGTCCATATCGCTATCAGCATTCTGGGCAAAGCCATTCAACAAGTCTCTAGGAAGTTCCAAACCTTCCCACATTTTCCTGTCTTCTTCTGAGTCCTCCAAAGTGTTCCAGCCTCTGCCTGTTACCCAGTTCCAAAGTCACTTCCACATTTTCATGTATCTTTTCAGCAATGCCCCACTCTACTGGTACCAATTTACTATGTTAGTCCATTTTCACGCTGCTGATAAAGACATATCTGAGACTGGGAAGAAAAAGAGGTTTAATTGGACTTACAGTTCCACATGGCTGGGGAGGCCTCAGAATCATGGCAGAAAGTGAAAGGCACTTCTTACATAGCAACGGCAAGAGAAAAATGAGGAAGAAGCAAAAGCAGAAACCCCTACTAAAATCATCAGATCTTGTGAGACTTATTCACTACCGCAAGAACAGTATGGGGGAAACTGCCCCCAGGATTCAACTTATCTCCCACCAGGTCCCTCCCACAACACATGGGAATTATGGAAGTACAATTCAAGATGAGATTTGGGTGGGGACACAAAGCCAAACCATATCACCAATATTTTAACCAATGTAGTTCTAATTTCCAAATCTATTCTCATCAATTTTGCACCACAATCTTGGTTATAAGTCTTCCTTCTAAAGCACAATTTTGCAATAAATTAAGTTCAGCTTTAACATACAACACTGCTTCCTTTAAAAAAAAAAAACTCGAGAATTGTTACTTTAATATAATTTACTTTAAGCAAAAATGTACCTTTCATTGCAACTCTATTTTGTGTACAAGTCTTATATACATATATTGCATATATACAGGGATGTATTTGTGTGTGTGAGAGAGAGACAGAGAGAGAGAAAAAAAAAATTCACCTGTGCTTCCTGGGCCTTCCTCAGCCTACCTATAACGTATCACGATGTAGCACCTGTTGGAACGCTCTGGGCTAGGAAATGCAGGGTCTCACTGTAGCGTATCCTGCTCAGTGGTTCTGTTTGGACAAACCATTCAAATCACCTAAAGTGCTTTCTGAAACCCCATCCCCAGGAGTACCGCCATACCACTGAAACCAGAATCTCTGCAGGTGGAATTCAGCATTTGTCAAAGCTGCCCAGGTGATTCTAATGGGAGCTGAGCTGAGAACCAATGATCTAGTGAGTGGGGCCCTGAACTCAAGTTGCTCTGATGAGCTCTTAAAGAAGGGACACAAAGCATGGCCATGGTGTCATTGTTCCTGTTTTAATTTAGGGTGATTGCCAGGTGCAGTGGCTCACGCCTGTAATCCCAGCACTTTGGGAGGCCAAGGCGGGCAGATCACTTGAGGTCAGGAGCTCGAGACCAGCCTGGGCAACATGGTGAAACCCCACCTCTACTAAAAATAAAAAATTAGCCAGGTGTGGTGGTGGGTACCTGTAATCCCAGCTATGTGGGAGGCTGAGGCAGGAGAACAGTTTGAACCCAGGAAGCAGGAGGTTGCAGTGAGCTGAGACCACTTCACTGTACTCTAGCCTGAGCAAGACTCCGTCTCAAAAAACCAAACCAAAACAATCAATTTAGGGTGGCCTCTGTTCATGCTGTTACCTGAACCCCATTTGCCTGTATCCACCCTGGTTACAGTATAATCCACTACTGGTTCCATTCTACAAGGCCGACCTCATATCACACTTCAGGCAGGAAGCATGTCTTAGCATCTCCAGTGTCTCATGAGCTCTTCTGTCCTGAACCCCTTACATGCAGTATTTTACAGGTTAGCATCTGATTATTCTCCAGTATTTTCATTGGCCTTGTCTTTCCGATTAGGTGTTATGCATCTTGAGGCCAGGAGCATATTTTCTCCTTTTGTATTTACTTATGACAAAGTCTGGAACATTTTGGACCCAGGGAGTACCTCCCAACTAGATTAATGAAACACAATATTTAAGCATATTTGCAAAGTATAAAAAGAGGTTATCTCAACTTCAAAAATCTATATGACTCAAAGCAGAGTGGATATAGCAATTACATTCTTCAGTTTATCACTCTGACAAATATCAACAGGTCTTAGAAAAGACATAGGGTGATTTCACAGGGAAGGTAGGAGGCTGCAATTGCACAAATAACATGTAGTGGTTTTAGGTAAATTAATTTGGCAGCTGTACGTGAGAAGAACTGGAGAGAGCTGATCAGGTGGTGTAACTCGATTTCCAAGATTGAACTGCTGGTGTGAAATATCTAATACATCCCTATACTGAGAAAACAGGAAGGGAGAATGTGCAACAAACCATCAGCCAGAGAAGCCCTTATTATAGTGATTTCTAAAATTCAAGGCCTGCCTCTCCCACTTTATAGTCAAGCTCCACAGAGTCATCTAAAAATACTCTCACAAATTCTTGCTTTCATAGCCAAAAAGATCAGGTTTCTGAAAAGTGGGCTACATAAAATGATACAGACACATACACACACACATATGCACACACTCCTTATATCTACACACACATGCCCAGGTGGTATTTGTTCAAATACTACAGTGCCGGCAGTGATTTTATTTAGTCTGGTTGTTCGTAAGACAAACACACATAACTTTAATTAAATGCACATCCAAATGTAGGGAACCCATCTTGAAACAATTAGACTCTTCTACGGTAAGAGGTTTGAGGACATTGACCTCCTCCCACTTCCTCACATCCACCATGGAAAGAGAACAGCTGGGCAGAGGCACGCCAGGCCTGACTCCATAAACACAGCCTGCAGCTATAACTCTTGGCTCTGCTCTATTTTGTTCCCTTCCTACCCAAGACACCACCCTTCCTTTATTCTTTTCCTAAATGAATTCCAGTCATTCAATTGCTTTTACTTTTTTTTTTAACCCCTCTTTGATCAGTCTTAAAGGACGAAAATTTCCTGGCATGCATTCTCATCTTTCCCTGAAAGAAAATACTCCAGAAAGAAACTCAAAAGTCTAAGGCATTACCCAACCACCCATCTGGTTATTGACCTTGGGTTATGGAGGCTTCTGGAGAACGTCTGTGGAGATGGCTGCCTTTGTTGCCACATTGTTGGGACTTTCTAGACTGCCTGGCTCTCTAGGTGGTAAAGGTTGAGTACTTCTCTATTTAAATTGCCGTGGAAGCTGGGGGGTCAAGTCAGGTTGTGATGTTCACCAGAAGAATTCTTTCCCCTCTGAATCCAAGTTAATTCACCCCTAAGCAATTTACCCATAAGATATTATCAGCAAAAAAAGAATGTTTTCTCCACAAGAATCACACTGAAAAGTTATTTACACAAATCCCAACTGAAGGCCTCCTTTGGGCCTAGAACAATGGGAAAGACCAACACAACAAGATTATACCATCCCTGTCCTTAGGGAGCTTTACTGTACTCTACGGGATTCAAGTCTTTCAGAAAACAAAGGTTTTCTTAGAATGGAGACATTTCTGTTGTCGTTCCTGTTCATTTGATATAATAGAATAAAGGTGGGTGTGGTAGTGCATGCCTTTTAGTCCCAGCTACTCAGGAGGCTGAGGCAGGAGGATCACTTGAGGCCAAGCGTTCAAATCAAGTCTGGGCAATATGGCAAGACCCATCTCTAAATAAATAGAATAAAATAATCGAATATAATGGGTTCTAAATCAAGATTTCTAGTATTTCAAAGAGAAGAAAAGTCAAAAAGGAGGAAGAGAACCAGGGAGGGTGGCATTTTGGATTGGACATAGAACCTGGGTGCACAGGTGGACGTTCTGACCTGTGGGGAGGGCGGGAGCAGACAGCTCCACTTCCAGAAGAAACAGCGGGGAGACAGGATGTAGGTAAGTGGGGCAGAGCCAGAGGAAAGACCTTGAAGGCCAAAATCAAGCCTCTAGACAGACAGGCAACTGTAGATTCCAGCGCAAAATTACCACGAAAGCTCTCTAGAAAATAGAAGGCTGGGAATGGTGGCTCATGCCTGTAATCCCAACACTTTGGGAAGCTGACAAAAGTGTACAAGTCTTATATACATACATTGCATATATACAGGGATGTATTTGTGTGTGTGAGAGAGAGACAGAGAGAAAAAAAATTCACCTGTGCTTCATTACAAAAACAAAACAAAACAAAACAAAACCAAAATTAGCTGGGTGCAGTGGTGCATACCTGTAGTCCCAGCTAATTGAGAGGCTGAGGCAGGAGGATCGCTTGACCCTGTGAGGTTGAGGCTACAGTGAGCTGTGACGGCACCACTGCATTCCAGCCTGGGTGACAGAGTGAGACCCTGTCTCACACACATGCACACAAAAAGGTAAATTCAGGAAGAGCTGTGTTATGTGGGCCTTAGTTTTATTATCTGCAAAATGGAGGTGGTGACTCTTACCTAACTGCTATGTATATGTCTACCATGAAGAGAGAATAGAATGAAATACTGACAGAAGCTACAACTCGGGTGAGCCTTGAAAACATTATGCTAAATGAAAGGAACAGAGACAAGAGGCCACATATTATATGATTACATTTATAAAAAATATCCAGAGCAGGCAAATCCAGAGACAGAACCCAGATTCGTGGTTGCCAGAGGAAGGGGAGGGGAGGTTGGGGAGTTTCTCCCTAATGGGTTCGGGGTTTTCTTTGGGTTGATTAGAAAGTTCTAGAACTAGAAAGTGACAATGGTTGTGCAACATTGTGAATATACTTAATGCCTCTACATTGTATACTTTAAAATGGTTAAAATGGTAAATTTCATGTTATACGCATTTTACCACAATAAAAAGAGAAAGAGAACACATGTAATAAATATCTTATGATCAAAAGGTTCAAATTTGTTAAGGTGATCACAATTGTAGCTAAGCTGCTCATACAAATTTTCTGTCTTCTCTTTAGTAAGTACTATCTTGGACAAAATTATCATAAACCTTTCTCTCCCCTTTCTCTGGGATGACATGAAGAGGTTGTCTTGCACAAACATGTGCAAACCTGGACTAGCGAGAACAGGGACAAAGAAGGCCGAGTAGTGATTCAAAAGGGAGACCAAAAGCCCCAACATTTACCACCAAACACCTCAGAACAAAAAATATAGATTCCTGGGCCTCTCCCCAGAGCAAGTGATTCAGAGCATCTGGGGTTGATTCTGATCAATATGGCATCAATATTTTTAAAAAGCACTCCATGCTTGTAATCCCAGCACTTTCGGAGGCCGAGGCAGGCGGATCACGAGGTCAGGAGATCAAGACCATCCTGGCCAACATGGTGAAACCCCGTCTCTACTAAAAATACGAAAATTAGCTGGGTGTGGTGGTGCATGCCTGTAGTCCCAGCTACTCGGGAGGCTGAGGCACGAGAATAGCTTGAACCCAGGAGGCAGAGGTTGCAGTGAGCCAAGATCACGCCACTGTACTCCAGCCTGGCAGAGGTTGCAGTGAACCAAGATCATGCTACTGCACTCCGGCCTGGTGACAGAGACTCCATCTCAAAAAACAACAGCAAAAAAGCACTCCAGATGATTCGAATGCAGAAGCTGCCAAGATTGCAAACCACTAATCTAGGACGAGCAGGATAGGTGACTGGCTTTATCAAGTGCTCACTGTGGGCTGGGTGCTGTGCCACTCTTTATATAGAGCACCTACAGCTGAAGGTGCCATTCCCAAATCCCCTTAGACCACCAGTCCCCAACCTTTTTGGTACCAGGGACTAGTTTTGTGAAAGACAATTTTTCCACAGACCAGGTACAGGGGATGGTTTTGGGATGATTCAAGCACATTACATTTATTGTGTATTTTATTTCTATTATTATTACATTGTAATATAGAATGAAATAATTATACAACTCGCTGTAGTGTAGAATCTGTGGGAGCCCTGAGCTTGTTTTTCTGGAACTAGATGGTCCCAACTGGGGGTGATGGGAGACACTGACAGATCATCAGGCATTAGATTCTCATAAGGAGCTCACAACCTAGATCCCTCGCATGTGCAGTTCACAGTAGGGTTTGTGCTACTATGAGAATCTAATGTTGCCACTGATCTGACAGGAGGCGGAGCTCAGATAGTAATGCGAGCAATGGGGAGTGGCTGTAAATACAGAGGAAGCTTTGCTTGCACAACCACTGCTCATCTCCTGCTGTGAGCAGTACCAGTCCGGTCTGTGACCTGGGAGTTGGGGACCCCTTAGACTTTTTCTGGCCATGACCCTGGTGTCCCCTAGAGTAGCACTCAACCTTTTTTTTTTTTCCCTTTGATACAGAGTCTTGCTCTGTCACCCAAGCTGGAGTGCAGTGGCGCAATCTCAGCTCACTGCAACCTACGCCTCCTAGGTTCAAGCAATTCTCCTGCCTCATCCTCCCAAGTAGCTGAGATTATAGGTGCCTGCCACCATACCTGGCTAATTTTTCTATTTTTAGTAGAGACAGGGCTTCACTATTTTGGCCAGGCTGGTCTTGAACTCCTGACCTCAAGTGATTCCACCCGCCTCGGCCTCCCAAAGTGCTGGGATTACAGGCGGGAGCCACTGTACCCAGTCGGCACTCAACCTTTGAGGGAGAGGAGATAAGGGACAGATACCCCAGGTTTCTTACCCCTTGGGTGGAATAACTCTGAGGCATACTATAAACCTGGGATAAGGAAACGCTTTTTGTAAAAGGCCAGATAAATACTCTGGGCTTTGTGAACCATGTAGTCTCTGCTGTAACTACTCAACTCTGCCTTTGTAGTGTGGGAGCAGTCACGAACAATGCCTAAATGAATGGGTATGGCTGTGTTTCAATAAAACTTTATTTATAAAATCAGACAACAGCCAGGCACGGTGGCACATGCCTGTAGTCCCAGTTATTTGGGAGACTGAGGCAGAAGGATTGCTTGGGCCCAGGAGTTCAAGTCTAGCCTCGGTAACATAGCCAAACCCTGCTCTAGGTCTAAACAGATTCCCAGAATCCTCATCAAGAAAAAGTGACAAAGTTGGAACCTGTCAATAACACACCTTAAAAATAGAGGTTTCTTCCTTTCTTATGCTTCCTGGGATCACCGGCTATAGAAATTACTTGCATTGTATGTGTGTATACATCCCTAAGTAATATATATTACCACTTTGTGTTTCACAGTAATTACACAATAACCATCATTTGACATGTTAGAAAAAAGAAAAGATATAAAACTACTTGCACTTAAATCCTTGTCTCAGAGCCTGCTTCTGAGGGCACCCAACCTACATTATTATTTCATTTTATACTCATAACTACTCTAACAGTTAACTAATACCATCTCCATTTTATAGTAAGGAAACTGAGGTTCAGAGATTACACAACTCATAAGTGATAGAGTTCCTGTGAGATGTCTATCTGGCTCCAAAGTCAGTGCTCTCTCCACAACACTGCCAACGTAAGAATGGATAAAAACAAATACATGCTCATGCACAAACACACACAAATACTTAATCAAATACACAGCTTTAATTATGGCAAGCAAGAGTACTACATACAGCAAACCATAAAGCAAAATCATACTACTCATGTACTTAATGATCTATGTTAAGGAAGATCAAATAAATAAACAAGTAGTTTAAGATAAATACACAGTAAGGTTTGAGGGTTATAGGAAAATACTTTTTTCTCTTTTATGCTATTTCTTATCGAAGAGAGAATTCATGTCTCATCTACAATTGGTTGCAATCTTAGGAGGTAAAACCTTTGCTTATACTTGGGAACATGTATACCCATTCAAGGTAGAGCTCCACATGTGACTTGGAATTTGGAGAGAAAGGAACTAGATTAAAATATCTTCTTACATATTTCAACATGGGAGTGGAGAGGGAGCACGTGTGAAATTCCCCTATGGATACTAAGGATTCCAGAGAACACCCCAAAAACCCAGAACCAGCATATCTGCAAACCAGTGTTTCAGCTTACGCGGTCTTGCCCTCACTGTCGTGTTTGGTGGCACTGGCCCCCTTCTTGCCGAGCAGTGAGGCCACCTTCTCCGCATCTCCATTCTCCACGGCCTGCAGTAGCCGGTCATCATTCTTGTTCCACTCATTGGTCTGTAGAGAAAGAGAAGAAACAGAGGTCATGAACAACACTGGCCACAGCCGCACTGACCAGCAGGGCTGCAGTCCTCGCAGCCCCCACCCTCCTGTCACTCAAATTAAAGCCTGCTCCCAAATAAGCTTGTTTTAAAATACCTTCCCCTTCACCATGGAGACACCCAAGAAGGCCACTTTCCCAAAAGAAAACATAAATAGTGCAATGAAATCACGGCTAGTCACCAAACTCTGAGATAAAATTTACTTCTTTTAACTAACACTAGGAATATGAAGCAACGTAAAAAGACCTCAAGGCCAGTTTACACATTAGCTAATTTCTCGCTGAACTAGACAGCTGCTCCTCAGCACGTTGGCCTTTGACCTCATCCACAGCTCACTCTGTCCGCCGTGTTACAGAACCAAACCAGCAGCTCAAGGTTACCCGAGGTTTACAGACACATAATTTTTCATCTGCTTTTATTGCCTCTCTTTCTGGTTTCTTTACCAGGCCCTGAATTTTGAGCTGGATACTGATTTTAAGTAGTTGTCCAGGCTACCGACTCAACAAAGTCTCACCAGAAACAAAACTTCTTCCTGAGCAAGCTATTAAACATCAAAGAGCTTTGAGCAAAGCGTCAATCACTGTCAATGCCAAACCCCAACTGAATAATTCTGCAAACCACAGTAACAGGAAGGCACTCATATGTGCAAAACTGATTTCTACACTTAGGAGGGAAAGAGATGATTTCTATATAAGAGCAAATGAGCTCTGAATATAAGACTAAGAAAGACATGAAAGGCAGCAGTGAGCCACTGAAGGTTTGGGAGCAGAGGAGGGAGAGAATTATAGAACCAGTGACTGAAGAGTCATTGGGAACTGTTGAAGCACATGGGATTAATGAGGGAAAGAGGGGAGGAAGGAAAGATGTTGAGCATATCAGAGGCTCTGGGCACTTTGCAAGCCCGGGCTGCCTTCCAGTCATCTCCTGCACCAGGCCCCTGAGCTAAGCCCACTTTCTGACCCCTTCAGCTGTGGACACCACACCCTGGGAGAGACTCCTTTTCCCTTCCCAAAGCTTTCTATAGACTCTGCTTCCTTGCAGCCTCTGAAGAGATGAACCTCCAGGTATTTCGTATTAACAGCTTTACGATCGACCCTTAAAAGGAAGCAGACAGAGGAGATATTGTAGATTTAAAAACTAAAAAGAAGAAATTTTATAGGATGACAGTCTTCCACGGCCCCGGGAGTATGTTCCCAATCTCTGTACTGATGGAAATGAGGAAACCCAACAAGTCTTTGTCCATCAAATGTCTCAGTCACCCTCCCAACCCTAGCCCATATGTAGGGCCTTAAGCCAGGGAGGGATAAAAGAGATGTGTTCGGAATTTGCATCTCTGAACGTCTCAGGACTGAACCATTCCCAGTTTTTAGGACTCTGTCCTCCCCCACCAACACTGAGTGCAGGTGCACAGTAGGAATGAAGCAGGTTTGAACAAAAATCAGCAGCTTGTTCTCTGGGCTGCGTGAACTTGAAGTCCAGAACTCCAGATTGACACTTACATGTTGTGTGACCTGAAGTCACCCATAATCTTTCTGTGCCTCAGTTTCCCCAGGCTTTGGACTGGATGTCCACTGTGATTCCACCAAAGCTCAAAATTCTTATTATATGAAATTCCCCAAACTCTGCTAGGGATTACTCTAGAACAGGACTGTCTGCCATCATGGAAATGTTCTTTATCTGGGCTTTCAAATACTATAGCCACAAAGCCAGTGATTCTTAACCAGGATTTGTTTTGCCCCTGTGGGGTCACTTGGCAATCTCTGGAAACATTTTGGTTGTTATGTCTATAGAGTGCTACTGGCATTGAGTAGGTGGAGACCAGGTGTGCTGCTGAAAGTCCTACAATGCACAAATGCATGAGACAGTCCTCCTACCCCCACCAAGAATAATCTGGCCCAAAATGTCAATACTGCATGAGCCACTTGTGGCTACTGAGCACTGGAAATGTGGCTAGTGCTACTGAAGAAGTGAATTTTTAATCTCGAGACTTCACGTGACATTAGCCAGAGGCCACCATGTAGACCAGTGCAGCTCTCCTTGATGACTCTCTTCATAGGTTTAACAAAGTAAGAATGTGTCTGGACCAACATCAGCCACGCTCCTACTACAGCAATTTACTCACAAAGAAATGAGATTTTGTCTTTAGTTACCAATCAAGCTTCCTGTTGAAGGGAAACATAAGAAATATGGCGTTCCTCACACCATCATTTGTTAGTAGAATAGAAAGCGTAACTTAACAACTGTACAAACAACTACAGCAAATGATCAAGCCCCAAGAAACACAGTGCAGTTTATTCCCCCAGAGTGCACTTTACAAGCAAAGAAAAAAGGGAGGGAAAGTTTACTGAAGAACATTTAGGACCAATGATCCCTACCTATAGAATCCTAAAAGAGAAAAGTATTGTTTTTCCAAATCCTTTTCTAACCTAAACTGAACAAATTAAAACTGGACTGGGAAGATCAAAAGGATATGATCAAATCTCAGAGGACAGGAGTGAAAGTATTCAAGCAAAGGAACGGCCACATGAAAGGATTTTCCTTTTCAACGTTGCTAAGGCACTCTACTCTTAAGTAGAGAAAAATCTGATTGCAGGGGTTCCCTAAAATTCATTCCACATGGATCTTTAGGGAGTTCAGTTTCTATAAGACATGGCAGGAGAGATCTTCCCTATCCTGCTCTTTGGAAGACAAGGTCAATGCCACATTCCTAGTGGTCTGAAATGCCTCTCTTCTATCTAGAGCCTCTTCTCAGTGCAGGCCAGAATTTACTTTTCTCTTGGAGCAGATGAAGAGAACATGGCTACACAAGCAAATCTTCAATAAATAATCCACAACACCATTCAAGAAGTGCTGCAGATGGGGTTCACAGTAAGCAGAGCTAGGTTGGGAAAAGAGGAGAGAAGGTAAGAGGCTGGGCGTGGTAGCTCATAACTGTAATCCCAGCTACTGGGGAGGCCAAAGCAGAAGGATTGCTTGAGTTCGAGACCACTCTGGGCAACACAGTGAGACGCCATCTCTAAAAATAAAAAATTTTAAAAAGAGTTTTGCTCTTAAAATTCTCACAAGCATGCTAAAACTAGAGGCCAAGTAGGGTCCCAATTAGACGTCTGATCCAGGAATCTGGATTCTGATCAAATAGCAGAGTTGTCTAGTCCTGGGCCAGGCCACTAATCATACTTGCAATTAGCTCTGATATGCACAACTGGCCATATCATGCTCCTTCCAGAAGCACAGTGCTAAAGAGGCCATCGGTTTTCCTTCCTAAACTTGCCCACGGAGATATTTCCTACATCCTCTCATCCTCTCCTATAAAACTATTCTATCCAGTGCCATACTCTTTTTTTTTTCTTTCTTTTGAGATGGAGTCTCACCTTGTTGCCCAGCCTGGAGTGCAGTGGCGCGATCTTGGCTCACTGCAACCTCTGCCTCCTGGGTTCAAGCGACTCTCCTGCCTCAGCCTCCTGGGTAGCTGGGATTACAGGCATCTGCCACCATGCCTGGCTAATTTTTTTATTTTTTATTTTTTTGAGATAGAGTCTCGCTCTGTCACCAGGCTGGAGTGCAGTGGTGCAATCTCAGCTCACTGCAACCTCCGCTTCCTGGGTTCAAGCGATTTTCCTGCCTCAGCCTCCCGAGTAGCTGGGACTACAGGCACATGCCACCACGCCCAGCTAATTTTTGTATTTTTAGTAGAGGTGGGGTTTCACCATGTTAGCCAGGATGGTCTTGAGCGCTTGACCTCGTGATCTGCCCACCTTGGCCTCCCAAAGTGCTGGGATTATAGGTGTGACTCACAATACCTGGCCCAATTTTTGTATTTTCAGTAGAGATGGGGTTTCACCACATTGGCCAGGCTGGTCTTGAACTCCTGACCTCAAGTGATCCTCCCACCTTGGCCTCCCAAAGTGCTGGGATTACAGGCGTGTGAGCCACCGTGCCTGGCTCTAGTGCCATTCTCTATACCAAAATTCCCATAGCCAATCACAACATGAGACAAAACAGATGTTCAATAAGCACTTTGAGTCATTCTTTGGAATCCAGAAGCAAATCCTCTCCCCTACCCCCACCCCCAAGCATCAAAAGAAATCTCAAAAAGTCACTTTGGTCAATCTACTGTCCAAAAGTAGAGCTGGTCAAATAAATAGGTAAAGTTTGAAATTTTATCATAACATCCCAAAGTAATTCATTCATACTCTAGAAGCAAGGAAGGCTTTTGGAGACCACCATCAAACTAACAAAATTACCTCTCACCACTTTCCATGAAAATCCTCTCCTCTAACTAGCATGCCCTCCACAGGACAGGAATGATTCTGCCTCCACCCTGGGCTTCTGGTCCTCTTATAGTTTTCAACTCTATGAAAGGCTATATAGTTTATCGGTTAACCTAACATGTTAAAAAAATAAAATAGAAAACATCAGATGTACCACCTTTAATAAAGTTAAATGTCTTATGAAGCTTTTATTTATTACATGTATGTGTATCCTGACTGATATAAAATACATTTCTTGACTGGGCACGGTGGCTTATGCCTGTGATCCCAGCTACTTGGGATTCTGAGGCAGGAGAATCGTTTGAACCCGGGAGGTGGAGGTTGCAGTGAACCGAGATTGCACCACCGCACTCCAACCTGTGTGACAACCCAAGACCTTGTGTCAAAAAAAAAGATATATATATACATATATATATATACACACACACACACACACACATATATATACACATATATATACACACACACACATATATATAGACACACACACACATACACACATATATGTAAGAAATATATATATTTCTTACTGGAGGATCACAAGAAAAAACACTGGCAGCCAGTGCTTCAGAATGCTCTGTCACCCCATCCGCCTAAGCAAAGGCGTATTTCTAAAGCCTAGCTCCAGCCCTGCGGGCTCTCTCCACCCTTTCCTGGTGACCTCTCTCTGTTTCTCTACTCCATTGCGTCCCTGGGGGCACCCACTCACTCTTCTCAACCGAAGCCCACAGTCTAGGCTTGATGAAATATCGCATCCTGGTTTTTGTTCGAGAGCTTACAGTTTTTCTCCTGTGTTTAGCTCCCTGAAGGCCCTGAGAACAGGCTTCATTTCTTACCCCCATGGTGCTCAGTATTTGCTGCTGATTTTAGCAGGAGGTTGATTGACCTAAATCACTCTTGACTTAGCAAATATTTGTTTTTTCATTTACAAAAGTTTCATTCTTTTGCAAACAACTATTAAATCGTGTTTCAGATTTTTTTATAGGCTAAATAAATCCAACTCCCTTAACTTTTTTAAAAAGCCAATTTTCCAAGATTTTAATCATGTAAATACTTTCTTCAAATCTCTTCCCAACTAAGGAGCCCAGCCTTATAAATTCAATCAGGGTGAACGCGATGTCTCCCAGTCACAAGAATCACCTGGGTGCTTGTTAAATCTGCAGACTCCCAGGCCCCATCTGGCAGACTCTGACCCCAGGAGTCTGGGGTGGAGCCCTGGAATCACTTAGGTTCAACAAGTGCATCCTTTGATTTTTATTGCTAACTTGAGGACAACTGGATCCTATGCTAAGACTAACAGGAGAATTCACTTGAAAGAATTTTCTTCTTCCACAAGGCATTAAGGAAGCGGGCCTGCGAAGAGAGGAATTCTTCACTATTTTCTTGTAGAACTAGGTATTTTGTTTCCCATAAAAGCTGAGTAAATATTGGTCTTTCCCCAACCTGTGTATAAGACATGCATTAGAATGTCAATGAAAGCATCGCTCATAACAGGCAAGAATTACAAATAACCCAAATTTCCAATAACAAATGATGGATAAATTATCACGTCGTCAAGCAACAGAATAACACACAGCAATGAAAATGAACAAACTACAACTAGGTACAACAGCACAGATGGGTATTAAAAACAGTATTGTTGAAAGAAGCAAGACACACACAAGAAAACCCACCATAGTATGACTGCATGCACATAAAGATAGAAACAGGAAACATGGAACCATAGTGTTTAGGGATGTATACACAGATGATAAAATTATAGGCTGGGTGAGGTGGCTCACGCCTGTAATCCCAACACTTTGGGAGGCCGAGGTGGGCAGATCACTTGAGGTCAGGAGTTCGAGACCAGCCTGGCCAACATGGTGAAACCCCGTCTCTACTAAAAGTACAAAAAAATTAGCCAGGCATGGCAGGCGCCTATAATCCCAGCTTCTCGGGAGGCTGAGGCAGGAGAATCACTTGAACCCAGGAGGCAGAGGTTGCAGTAAGCACTCCAGCCTGGGCGACAAGAGGGAGACTCCATCTCAAATTAAAAAAATAAATAAATAAATAAAGTATGGCCGGGCGCAGTGGCTCACACCGGTAATGCCAGCACTTTGGGAGGCTAAGGCAGGCGGATCACCTGAGGTCGGGAGTTCGAGACCAGCCTGACCAACATGGAGAAACCCTGTCTCTACTAAAAATACAAAATGAGCCAGGCATGGTGGCGTATGCCTGTAATCCCCGCTACTCGGGATGCTGAGGCAGGAGAATCACTTGAACCTGGGAGGCAAACGTTGTGGTGAGCTGAGATCGCACCATTGCACTCCAGCCTGGGCAACAAGAGCAAAACTCCACCTCAAAAAAAAAAAAAAAAAATGATAAAGCAAAGTAAGGATAAGGTCAGTATAAAAGTAAGGGTCATGATTAGGGGTGAAGTTGTGGCATCCTATCAGGAAGGGACACCCGGGACCATTCTGGGACTTGCTCTGTTTTAGGGTCTGATTAGCAGCTCCTCAGATGCTCACTTTATAACTACTTGTTAGACCGTACATCGTTTTGTGTACTTTTCTCCATATGTGATTTATTTCTTTTATTTCCTTCTCCTTCCCTCACCATCCCCCTTCAGGCATACAAAACACATACACACAGAATTTAGAAAGAAGTCCTGTGCTTCAGTTTTTGGTCAACACCAGGTCAAACGCCTTCGAACGGTTCAGTCTCACTTGCTGTTTCCTCATTGCTTAAAAAAAAGGCAGAGTGGTGCCAAAATCTGGTTCTTAATCTTTTGGAGGCCTCATGGACCCCCTAGAGAATCTGGTACAGTTACAGACATTCCTCAGAATAATGCACATCCACACAAAAATTTGCATGATTTCTGGCTTAAATATCTACCCCCACCCAGCCCAATCCTAAGCCCAAGTTTAAAATTCCTGGTGTAGAAAAGAAGAGACAGACTTCAGAGTTCGGTGCTATTGAGTTGAAATTCCAGTTCCATCACTTCTAGGTGGTCATCAGTGTCCCTGGGCCTCCCTGTCCTTATCTGTAAATGGCAGGAAATCCCACCTACTTGTAAATTATCCTGAGAATTAGATGCAGCATACATCAACAGCCAGGCACATACTAGGTACCTAAAATGGTGATTCTTCTGGAATTTGATGAGCTGCACTGTTCCTTCTTGACTAATGTTCTATGAATATTTTAATATTTACAATTTAGAACTGATAGTCCAATACCCTTTTAGAGGCTGATAACAGCTTAATGCAAATTTTCTACTATGCTCCTTCAAAATCATATTTTAAAGGGCTCTAGAGAAACATTCACAGACATGAAATTAATGATTTTATTGAATATGGCTCACTTTTCCAAGAGACTGTTTAAACAGACATGATTTCAACAGAGCACATTAAGCCATACTTGCAAGTTCAGGAAGCCATATGTTATGCTGCAGAGACATGTGTAATGTGTCAGCTATGAAGGGCGGCATGTGGGAAAGAGCCCTTACCCTCAATATGGGCTCCAAACATTCCTGCTAATATATCACAAATGATATTGGCTGGCCGGTAAGTTTCCTATTCATCAAATCATTTCCAAATGACACTGACTTACTTAAAGGTTTTCTCTTGAAGCTTGGCCTTTTTGAAGCCTTGCCTGCCTCCATCTAGAATAGCAAACATCATGTCAACCGGGTGATGAACGCTGGGGATTTGGCAACCAGCAGTGTCTGCCCTTGGCCAGACATGGCATCACCTTCTTTTATTTTGGTTTAATCATTGGGACCTGAAAAACCAGTGGAACTCAGTGGTCACAGACATCTGGCTAGTCAAGAGGTTTTGAGTTTTCAAACATATCAGCTCAATCAAAATAATCCAGTGGCACAGAATAAGCCAGGAAGAGAGTTTCTTTGACTTTCTTGAGAAAAGATGCCAAAACCCTAACCATCACCAATTACAATGCTCTTGTTCTGTGCCTCTGCTCAGGCAGCCATCTGGAGGAATCTATCTGAGATTATCTTGAGAAAAGCTGCATTTCTTGCTCCAGTTTTCGGTGAGGAGACTGTTTTGCCAATATAATCAGCAAGGCTAAGACGAAAGACAAAGTAAACTGTTTTCACTGGGAAGGTTTCAGATTCACATTGTCCAGGAAAAAAACTTGCACACACCTCATCATTTTAAGAAAGGGTACAAGGAACAGGCAAGCTTCAGTCTCAAATAATATTTTCCCCAGTTGACTATATCCACCAGTACTTACGGATATGTATCTACTAGGTGCAGGGTAATAAAGAAGATTCTATAGCTGTTACACAGATAAGTGAGATCTAATCCCTATCATTCATTCACTTATTCAACAAATAAGTGTGTTTTACATGCAGTATAGCCTTTCCCAAATTTTCTTTTTTTTTTTTTTTAATTTTTATTTTTTTAATTTGTAGAGATGGAGTCTCCCTAGGTTGCCCAGGCTGATCTTGAACTCCTGAGCTCAAGGGATCCTCCCACCTCAGCCTTCCAAGGGCTGGATTATAGGCATGAGGCTCCCAAATTTTCTATATAGTTGCGGAGATCAAATACAGTAATACCAGAAATACGCCAACAATGCAAAATAGGATATTAGAAGTGGCAAAGTGAGCAAAATGGTGAATTGACACACTAGCAAGGAAAGACAACTCTCAGCTGGGCAAGCAGGGAGTTTCCTGACTGGATTGTGAACCAGTCCTTGCAAGAAGTAATATTTAAATTAAAGGAGAGAAGAAAAGACACAAGGATTGAAACATACAGGATGTATTTAGTAGTGAGCATAAACAACAAGTTGATACAAGTGAAACCTTACAACCAGAAAATTACCAATACAACACGGCAAGCACCTAACCAGCAGTTTCATAAAAGAGTGTTCCAGATAATGTTCGTTACTTCAGACCAATACCTGATGAGTTTATCTAAAATGTCTTTTCCCTTTCCTTACATTTTTGCTTAAGATTATTCACACATGCAGGTTACACTGTCCCTGCTATTCACCCTGAAATCCATCACTCTCCCTAAATGAAGAGTGTCAGCACTTCCTGAGGTCTTTTCTACATAACTGCCGAGTGCTGTGGCGTGGACATAATACATAAACACCTCCATCCAGAAACAGGCTGGTCCCTCTGCCCTACCCACTTCAGCAAGCTCCTCCTCCTCATTGCTTTCCTTTTCCCCAGCCCTTCATGGCCACCAGGACCAGGTTAGTTCTCTTTGCTGGGGTCCCCCATGCTCTCTTCCATAGGCCTTGGCATGGTTGTAATTAAATAGTATTTCCAAAGTATCTGTAAAGGTCTGTCCACCTTCCACTGGACTAGACTTCCAGGGCATGGGCAATGGCTAGCATCTGTCTCGTTCACCACTAAGCCCCAAGCCCCTTGCCCACTGCCCACTGGATGGTAGGGGCTCAGTTCAGAGCTGTGCATGGAAAGGCTTTGTTTTTCTCATTTCTACCTTGGGAGCTACTATTAATTAACCTCTTTAAGAATTTTAAATTATTAAATAATTTTAAATATCCACCATGTCACAAGAAGTCAAAGCACAGTCTCATGGGGGCAGAGATAAGCCTAAAATAGGTGAAGCCAATTTTTTCCTTCATGGAGAAAAATTATCCCATCCAATTCTATTGGTTTCAACTACTCATTTACTTATATTCATTATTTAGAGAGTGAGAGAGTATGTGTGTGTTTATCTTATGTACTATGTGAAGTGCTTGGCATAGAAAGATTGACAGGAATATTGTTCCTTGAGGAGCCTTCAGACTTCTGAGAAGAGAAACATACCCAATAGCTACTTATGTCATTGTTTATCAGTGCTAGACTAGTGCTGTGGACTCAGTCCTATGAAAGCCCAAAGAGGATACCATTACTACTAAAATTAAAATGTACAGTGCAAGGAGCTGTACTATATTACAATTTAACCTTTACAATAACCCTATGAGGTAGGTACTATTATTAGCCCTTTACAGATAAGGAAAATAAGGCACAAAGAAGTTAAAAAACATATGCAGTCACTCCATTTACAATATAGTTGGTTCTCTCCAGAGTAGAAAGCCAAAGCAATTCAATGGAAAATGAAGGAGGGAACTGTATTAGTTGGTTTTCACGCTGCTGATAAAGACATAACCGAGACTGGGAAGAAAAAGAGGTTCAATTGGATTTACAGTTCCACATGGCTGGGGAGGCCTCAGAATCATGGCAGGAGGCAAAAGGCACTTCTTACATGGCAGTGGGAAGAGAAAAATGAGGAAGAAGCAAAAGCAGAAACCCCTGATAAACCCATTAGATCTCGTGAGACTTACTATCATGAGAATAGCACAGGAAAGACCAGCCCCCATGATTCAATTACCTTCCCCTGGGTCCCTCCAACAACATGTGAGAATTCTGAGAGATACAATTCAAGTTGAGATTTGGGTGGGGACACAGCCAAGCCATATCAGGAACTTTTTAGGATGTTTAAACTTTTTAGGGGGGTTTAAAATGTGTTCATACACTGGGGCAAGCAAAGGAGTCAGTGGAGACAGAGATAGCATGAAAGGTATAAGGATTGGGAGGCTGAGGCGGGCAGATCCCGTGAGGTCAGGAGTTCAAGACCAGCCTGGCCAACATGGTGAAACCCCGTCTCTACTAAAAATACAAAAATTAGCTGGGTGTGGTGGCATGCACGTGTAATCCCAGCTACTCGGGAGGCTGAGGCAGGAGAATTGCTTGAACCCAGGAGACAGAGGTTGCAGTGAGCCGAGATCACACCACTGCACTCCAGCCTAGGCTACAGAGCGAGAGTCTGTCTCTGTTAAAAAAAAAAAAAAGGCCAGGCGCAGCGGCTCACACCTGTAATCCCAGCACTTTGGGAGGCTGAGGCGGGCAGATCACGAGGTCAGGAGATCGAGACCATCCTGGCTAACACAGTGAAACCCCGTCTCTACTAAAAATACAAAAAATTAGCCGGGCATGGTGGCAGGCACCTGTAGTCCCAGCTACTTGGCAGGCTGAGGCAGGAGAATGGCGTGAACCCGGGAGGCGGAGCTTGCAGTGAGCCAGGATCTCGCAGCTGCACTCCAGCCTGGGCGACAGAGCGAGATTCCATCTCAAAAAAACAAAAAAAAAGGCACGGGGGGAGGGGGTGGTGTATAAGGGGAGGAGGTGTGATGAAAGGGGCTGGGAGGTGGCAGAATTGAGGATTCAACCAAGGCAGAAGGCTGATCTTTGTGAATTGGGGTCGTGTTCTACCTCTGAAATAGTAAAGAGGAAGAGGAGCATGAGCAGAGATGCAGTGGCAGAGAAGTCACTGTTGGTATTTTATGGCTTTTACCTTTTCTTGGGGAAATGGGAGACAGAGTAAGCCCGGTCAGTGGTGGGCCAAGAAGCCCTACACATGGTAATGCTCCAATAGCTCTCAGGGGGGAAGTGAGTAAGGAAACCTGCTTAAAATAAATATAAGGGTCTTTGAACAGCTCCAAAGGTCCAGTTGGGAGCAGCATTTGTAACTCCATAGAGAAGCCATTTGGTAAGGTCACAGGATTTTTCACTGGAGGCATCGGGTAGGATGGGAGAAAGGGGCAGTTGGCTTGATCTATCATGGGAGACTGAAAAGACAGAGAGTGAAGCAGAGATTCCAGGGTCAAAGGGTGAGAAGTGGCAGTGAGAGAGTACCTGCAATGACTATGGGATTGGGGACAGGTAAGGACAAGGTCCAGGGACTGATCCTATAGATCAGAGGCAAGGTGTTGGATGGGTCATTGATGTGAATGTTAGAGTTCCCAGAATGATGGCAGAAAGGAAAAATCCTGGTGAAATATTAGGGAGCCACTTAGATGTCCCCAAAATATGGTGAAAAACATGAGATGAGGGTGGCCCAGTATAAGCAAGAGCAGCAAATGTCAAATGAAAAAGGAGAAATGAGATTGTACAGCAAATGAGCCAAGCCTTATGACAAAGTGGCTTCTTGTGATTTGCTGAATTTTGAGTATGTGCTAGTACCTTCCAGGAGCCATAAATACTTTATTTCATTTAAATCACCATAACCACCTTTACTGGGTTGAACAGTGTCCCCAGAAAATGCACATTTTCCCAGAACCACAGAATGTAACCTTATTGGATAATAGGGTCTTTGCAAACATCATCAAGTTAAGATGAGGTCATATTGGTTTAAGTTGGATCCAAAATCCAATGATTGGTGTCCTTGTAAGGAGAGAGAGACTCAAAGGCATAGAGACACCGAATGAAGGCTATGTGATAATGGAGGCAGAGACTGGAATTATGCTGCCATTAACCAAGGAACACCAAAGATTGCCAGCAACCACCAGGAGCTAGAAGAGGCAAGGAAGGATTCTTCCCTGGAACCATGGGAGGGAGCATGGCCTTGCCAATGCCTTGATTTTCGAGAATCATTTCTGTTGAGAGAATACATTTCTGTTGTTTTAAGCCACCCAGTTTGTGGTCATTTGTTACAGCGGTCACAGGAAACTGATAGACCATCCTGAGGCAGATATTGTTATCCTCATGTTACTGATGAGAAAACTGCGGCACAGAAAATATAAGCATCTTGCCTAAAGTTACAAAGTCAGAGAGTGGAAGACCTGGAATTCAAACCCTGCACTCCAATGCTCTTATCACTGCACTTTCCTGCCTCCCGCATATGCCCATCACATTGAGAAGACTTCCAAAAAACCAAGCCAGCTGGAAGAGAACAGCAGATCACAGCACAGTGGTCACTGGGGCGAGGGAGAGACCTCAGTCTGCTGGTATCAAGACTGGGAACTCTGAGGTCTGAATAAGTGCCTTTTAAACACAGGAACCACACCTAAAGAAAACTCAGTATTAAATATAAAATTTGTAGTTACACAAAAGCATTTAAAACAAGATTATTTGCTTTATAAACATGTTCATAAGGCCTCTGTGAATAGCAAGCTTTTGCGGAAAAAAAAATATAGGATTTGATTTACTCAAACATTCATTCATTGCTTAAAGGGAGGTACGCACGTAACAATGAATATTTTAGGGTCTGAGCAAGGCTTCCTTGCCCACAGACAGGACACTTGGAGACAGGTCTGGCTATTATCCAAGGACACTCCAAAAGTATTCCTGGCATGTGTCTGAGCATCATAAGCAGCCACAAATCCTGAGCTTTGCCCTTCACCCAAGTGATACATTACACATTTCACATGAAGTATCCAGACAAAATGATTTCATCCACAAAGTCTGCTTAAGTGCACTTTAAGTGTCTAAATAGTCAGAGTCGAGGACCAAAGTAATCTCCTGTCCTGATCATGCCCTTTACAGATGTTAAAGAATTAACAAAGGGCAAAGAGATAGCTAAAGAAATTCACATGCCATGGAAACAGTCCTTCAAGTTATAAATTCTACGTGAGTGCTAATTAATCTGTATTTTCTGTGCACCCCCGCCCCATATACACCCTTTTGGAACTAGTTAGTTCAACATGTGAAAGAAGGGATCTTCTATGAAGCTGGGGTCTACCCCAGGCCCAGGGTATCTCAATTGCCTATGACTAGTTTCTTGTTTGAACACTAAGAAAAAAATTAGGGACCCCAAGGTTAGGGTAGGAGTCCAAGACAGCTTCCCATACTTGGTGTCGGCTAGCCCTACGTACATGTAAGTCCTAAGTGACTGTGGGGGTTCAATAGTGTCCCCCAAACATTCATGTCTACCTGGAACCTCAGAATGCAATCTTAATTGGAAATAGGGTCTTTACAGATGTAACTGACTAAGGATCTAGAGATTAAATTATTCTAGACTCGGGATAGACCCTAAATCTGACAGCTGGTATCCTTAGAAATGGAATAGAGGATGCAGAGACATGAGGAAGAAGGCGATGTAAAGATGGAGACAGAGATTAGAGTGGTGTGCCTACAAGCCAAGGAACCAACGATTGCTGGCAACCACCAGAACCAGGAGACAGACATGGAACAGTTTTTCCTTCAGAATGTCCAAAAGGAACCAACCCTGCTGCTGTCTTAATTTTGGACTTCTGGCCTCTTGAACTGCGAGAGGCATCCATTGTTTAAGCCACAGCTGGTGGTAATCTGCTATGGCAGCCCTAAGAAACTGATACAGTGACACATGGAGAGGGCTTGCTCAACCAGCACAAACATCCCCAGAGGACTCCACCCCTACTGACTGCAGTCTGACAGCAGCCTTCTGCAGGAACCACACGCTACGTTGATTTGTTTCCTGTTTGTTCAAAATCACCGGGTGGTGCTTTGGGTATAGACACTAAAAACAGCAGGCTGGGCACAGTGGCTCATGCCTGTAATCCCAGCACTTTGGGAGGCCAAGGCGGGTGGATCACGAGGTCAGGAGTTCAAGACCGCCTGGCCAAGATGGTGAAACACCGTCTCTATTAAAAATACAAAAAATCAGCCAGGTGTGGTGGCAGGCGCCTGTAATCCCAGCTACTCAGGAGGCTGAGGCAAGAGAATCACTTGAACTGGGACGGCAGAGGTTGCAGTGAGCCGAGATCGCACCACTGCACTCCAACCTGGGCAACAGAGTAAGACTCCATCTTAAAAAAAAAAAAAAAAAAAAAAAAACAGCAAACTGCAGTAGTGTATGGCACTTAGCTCAAGGCTGCTGCGAACGTCAAATGTTTTTAAATCTACTTCTCTATGTTTTTCACATTTCTTAAAGAAAACAAATTTTTATCATTAAAAAAAAAGCAACTGTTTACCCCAATGTTTCTCAAAGAGTACGGCTCAAGGCTGCACATTAGAATCACCTAGGTGTCTGAAAAAAGTATGAATGCTTTTAGATATTCCCTACGATTCTACTGTCGGCCAAAATTACTCTTCGCTTGCCAACAATGAAGATGACACACTGGCTTGATATTAACCATGCCTGTATTTGTTAAAATGTTGACCAAGACGAGAGGTTAAATCTCAGCACTCACACCACTCAGCACATATAGACTTAATACATGCCAATGGGCAATCAAGATGCCCCATAGAGAGAAAAGGACCTGAACCAGGCTTGCTGAGCCCCGAGTCATAAGCCCCTTGCCTTGGTTAGCGACGAGGCCACCCAAGCTGGAGAAGCTTCATCTTCTCTCCCTCCACCTCCCCAGCCAATTACTCATCAAAGACTGTCAGCGCCATGTCTCTCGTTTCCCTGGCATTGACTTCTTTTCCATCCCTATGGCCAATCCTCTTATTCAGTCCAATTTGGTTCAACAAACACCTTTTTGGTTCCTACTTTTGCCAGGCATCGTGCTAGACACTTCCTCTTTGCCAAGCTCCTGGGGCACAATGACACGTGTGGATTCTTCATAAAACCATGGAAGAGGTTCTGACACTGATCATTGTTTAGGACATTTCAATTGTCTTTTAACTTGTCTTCCCAGCTTCACTTCCCCTCTTCCCTCTTCTCATGCCAACTTCCCTCATAGTGATGTACTCTTGTCCACTGCTGTGGCTCACTTCCTTATTCAAAACCATCCGTGGCTGTCCATGGTCAACAAGAGATCCCACACTCTTCCATGCCCCCATTCAAGGCTTTTCTTAATCCAGTTTCAAACCTTAAATCCCTCTTTGCCCAGCGCTCCCTCTGGGCCATGCCATATAAGCCACACAAATGCTCTGCCTCAGCCAAGCTCTTGGTTCTGGAATCCAAGTTATTCTGTCCTCTTCTACATTGTAACTACGAGTACTTTTTCCTCCCATTTTTATCTGGCCAGCTCTCTGCCAACTAGGCATAAAGTTGCTCCCTGCCATCTATTTCAACAAAGCTTTACACTAGCATTCCAAGTATATGGTGCTCCCACTTCATATCTGCTTACAGAGAGGGGAACAGTGTAGGGCTAAGAGCCTGGATTCTGGGTTCCTGAGTTCAAATCTTGGCTCTACCATGTGTGTGACCCTGGAGAAGTTACTTAACCTCGCATGCCTCTGTTTTCTCCATTGTAAAATAGGGGATGCCAGCACATTTTAACATATTTGAATTCCCAAACAGATTGTACTTAATGGCAGAAACTTTCACATTCTTCCACCATGCCCTTCCTGGTAGATCTATCCAGATATTTTTGAATGAATTGTTCCATTAAAATAGAATTTTTTCTGGCTTGGAGGGGATGTTCCACAGTGCTCCAAACTCATTATTGTCATTCCAAGTTTCTATAAGTGATGTAAGTGGGTTTGGAAGCCTTAGTAAACAGAGTGACTTAAATAATCAAAATACTACACACATATGAGCACGATGTCTAATGTTATCAGAGGTTAATTTTAAGTAGTCTGGATAGTTTAGTATATTTCAGGCAAGAGACACCACTGATTTATTTAAAACAGAACTCTTATAGTTCTCAAGAAAGGGCATATTTGTTATAGCCTTCCTACACTCCAATAATAGCAAGCCCAAAATAAACGCTAATATCCACCCACAGGGGGAAAAATCTAGTTCCAAGAAATCACTTCTGCCTGATGTCTAAAGGCAGAGGTCAGCATTTTTTAAAAGCATGAGACAAGGGGCCATGACATTCAGTATCAGTCTGGTCTGGGCTTCGGACGAGCATGTGCACAGATGGCCCTCTTCATCACGGTCTCCCCAGCCCCCAGCAGACACAGGCCTCCAAGGCAAGCCCATGAAGGCTGAACTCTGCAACTGAACATTTCTTAACAAAAGCAACAGAGGAGCCAAACCAAGGATGCTGGCAGATATGGAGAACTTTGGAAAAGTCATTGAGGTTCCCATATGGGAAGCCTCATTCATTACCCTTTTAAAGATCACAAGGGATTCTCCAAAACCGTCTTGGCTTAGAGTTTTGTGATTTAACTAGATGCCAAGTAGCCAGTGAACACACACACAAATCACCAAAAGCAGGAAAATACGACTCAAGTAATACTGGAACTCTAGCGTGTGGTCTTGTGCTATGGATTCAGGCCTTAATCTAAGACATTTGTCAACAATCTGCAGTTTGACCCCACACACTGAAAAGGAATAAGTCTATTTATTGTTAAAACAATGAAATAATAATATGAATGCTTTTGAAATTCTGAAACTTTATTTCCAGGGCATCCTATACACAACTTCTTATCACTTACATTTTTTACTGAAAGTCACTTGGTGTATACCTAGTAGTGTCACATAAGTTGAGAGCTCAAGAACAGGGACTGTAGCTTTTATTTTAATTTTTTGAGACACAGTCTTGCTCTGTCACCCAGGCTGGAGTGCAGTGGTGCGACCTCGGCTCACTGCAACCTCTGTCTCTTGGATTCTCCTGCCTCCTGCCTCCCAGGTAGCTGGGATTACAGGTGTGAGCCACCACACCTGGCTAATTTTGTATTTTTAGTAGAGATGGGCTTTCACCATGTTGGTCAGGCTGGTCTTGAACTCCTGACCTCAGGTGATCCGCCCGCCTCGGCCTCCCAAAGTGCTGGGATTACAGGCATGAGCCACTACGCCTGGCCAGGGACCATGGCTTTTACGTCTGTATCCCAGGCATCTGGCACAAGGGCTGACACAAGGCTAGTGATGAATAAATGTTTACTGAGTGAATGAATGCTTGCCTGAGGAAAAGACTCAAGCAGAACACTGGGCTTAACAGATAATATTGCTACTAAAACACTGAGGAAGTAGCCAGCCTTCACAACTTTTCCTTTTGCCCCAACTGCCCCCAAAATATCCTTTTTATATCTCCATTGCAACTATTTGAATGTTATTATCTTGACAGTTTCATCTTGACACCTCTCTACTACTGAGAATAAACTGGCTCCCTTCTGTCTATTCTAGCAAATCCAAACTCTTCATACTAGCATTAGAAGACCACAGATCTCTAATCTCAGTCCCGCCTTTTGAAATGCAGTATAATATAGTGCTTAAAAGCAAGAACCCAGAAGCCAGACCACCTGGGTGCACAGCCTCGCTCTACCACTTATTATCTCGGGCAAGTTAGTTGCCCCTGTGTGCCTCAACTGCAAGACACGAGATAATAAGAGTAGCCTCTATCAGAAGGTTGTTGTGAGAATTAAATGAATCAAATATTTATAAAATATTGAAAACCATGTCTGGCACAGGGTAAACATTCAGTAAGTGTTAGCTGGTATGGTTATTATTCAAAGACCCATGGGAAATTCCACTCCGTTATTTTGAATAGCGCTTCTTTTTCTCTAGAATTAGCTGATGTTCATATTCACAATATACTTTCATGGCCAAACCCAGATTTACAGACTGTCTACAGCACAGATGAGATATACCGCAGGCTGTATGCAAGCCCAGAAGCTTCAGCTGCCACCATACTTATCCAGAGAATAACTGATTTTTAAGCTACTAAAGAGGTTTGAACTTAGGGGAAAATTCATCCATATCTTGAGCAATGTATCGATGTCCCATCAAAATAAACTGCAGAATATACAATTAAGGGAAAACTTGTATCTGCATAGGAAACTGTGGTAAGATGGTATCCTCAAGCTAGAAATTTCAGGATATCTCTTAGAGTGTTAAGTCAGAGGGGACAAATTTGAAGGAAGGCCAATTGGACCAGTGATGTCAACAAGCTGCCTTCTTGTCTGCCAGGAAAATGTCTGGAAGAGATCCCAACAAAATCCCATTCACAGTTCCTAATTCAGAGGAATAAAGGGTGATGGTGAGGGTATGTCAAGTCTACCTGATTCCCACTCGATGTCACCACAAAAGGCACCACACCAACAGCACACCAAGCAAACAAGGGAGGCCAAGAGTACAGGTGTGCGCAGCCAGTGCCAAGGTGCCCAGCAAGAAAAGGGCACGGCTCCCATGAATTCCACACTGCTCCTGGCAAGGAAAAGAGCATCTGGCAGTCACCTCCAATGCACATATTCCTTGGGTGACAGAATTCTGAATTAGCAAAGTGTAGAAATAGCAAACTGTAGAACAATAACTACAGCTTTTCCTTCCGCTTTTTTATTTTGGACTGAAATATTTGGGGTTTTGTTTTTGTTTTTTTAAATTTTAGAGATGGGATCTCACCGTGTTGCCCAGGCTGGTCTCAAACTCCTGAGCTCAAGCAATCCACCTGCCTCAGCCTCCCCAAGTGCTGGGGTTCAGACATGAGCCACTGTGGTCGACCTGGACTAAAATATTTGAATACAAATCTTACAACATCTAACAGACCCCATCTCATTCCTCAATTCCATAGCCCTCCCTCTATAAATATGAGCAGACAGAAATGGCACAGTTCCTAAGAAAAGCTTTAGCAGTCCAAAAGAAGAGAGGTTCTTTGAGGAATCAGAGAACATTTGTTCCTGCAAAACAGAATGACTCTAAGAAACCAGACAGGTTTTCTAATGTGTGCTTTCAATTAGATTCAGGAAAAAATATGTCCATGACACTGCTCTAGAAAACAATCTGAAATCAGAGATATGCCAAATTTAAAATGTGTTGGAAGCAGCAAAGAGCAGATTGAGGAATCCAGATAATTTTGAAGCTTTTTTTGGTTTTGTTTTTTGTTTTTGAGAGAGGGTCTCACTCTGTCACCCAGGCTGGAGTGCAGTGGTGGGCTCATAGCTCACTGCAGCTTCAACCTCCTAGGCTCAAGCTGTCTTCCCACCTCAGTTTCCTGAGTAGTTGAGACTACAGGTGCAAGCCACCATGCCCAGCTAATTTTTAAATTTTTCTTTGTAGAGATGAGGTCTGTGTTGCCCAGGCTGGTCTCAAACTCCTAAGCTCAAGCGATCCTCATCTTGGCCTCCCAGAGTGCTGGGATTACAGGTGTAAGCCACCGTGCCAAGACATCCAAAGAACTTTCTCCTAAAGGTGGTGATCTATTTGGAATGAGTAACAGGTAGTAATTCCAATAACTCCATAATTACCCACAGTATTTTTAAAAACCAATCTGTTCTCAAGACCTTCCTTCAAAATTTTACGCTAATACTACTTTCCTTAACTTGTCAAAAATCCTTCAAGCCCAGCATAAATGCCAGCACCTTCAGTCTCAGCACATCCTGCACTACATTAGAAGTATCTGTGTGCTTACCTGGCCTCTGAATTGTTCTACTTAGTATCCTGGCTGTACCAACCATTTTGGCACCAGAGACCAGTTTCATGGAAGACAATTTTTCTATAGACCAGGGGCCGGGGGAGATGGTTTTGGGAGAAAACTGTTCCACCTCAGATCATCAGCCATTAGATTCTGATAAGGAGTACTCAACCTAGATCCCTCACATGATCAGTTCACAGTAGGACTTGCTCTTCTATGAGAGTTTAATGTTGCCACTGATCCGACAGGAGGCAGAGCTCAGGTGGTAATGCCTGCTTGCCTACCACTCACCTCCTGCTGTGCAGCCTGGCTCCTAACAGGCCACAGACAAATACCAGTCTGTGGCCCAGGGACTGGGGATTCCTGAATTACTCAATCACTAGCAGGAATTCTGCACATTATAGACAGCAAAGTAAAACAAGGCAAACATTGAAAAGATCGTTCTTACAAAGAAAGTTGTCCATGTAACCCTAAAGAACTCTGGTGTTTTTTCTCACTGTTATCTCAATTTGTTCAAACCGACATTCTGGCTGGGCATGATGGCTCATGCCTGTAATCCTAGCACTTTGGGAGGCTAAGGCAGGAGGATCCCTTGAGCTCAGGAATTTGAGACCAGCCTGGGCAACACAGTGAGACCTCATCTCTGTCAAAAACAAACAAAAAAGCTAACCCACAATTGACACAGACTTTTAAGAAAATGCTCTAATTTAACCTGAATATCAGTCTACTTAATGAACGGCTTTACAAAGCATTTCCATAACTATGGAAATTTAGGGCAGTTTGGAATTAAAAAAAAAAAAAAAAACACTTGCCATTTTGATTTTTATTTTGAGATGGAGTCTCACTCGTTGCCCAGGCTGGAGTGCCTGGTGGAGCGATCTCGGCTCACTGCAACCTCCGCCACCTGGGTTCAAGTTATTCTCCTGCCTCAGCTCCTGAGTAGCTGGGATTACAGGCACACGCCACCATGCCCAGCTAATTTTTGTACTTTTAGTAGAGACGGGGTTTCGCCATGTTGGCCAGCCTGGTGTCAAATTCCTGACCTCAGGTGATCTGCCCGCCTTGGCCTCCGAAAGTGCTGGGATTACAGGCGTGAGTCACCGCGCCCAGCTGAATTTTTCTTATACATTGCAAAGCACAGTCCAGCCCTGCCCCCTACCAAAAGGTTGAAAACCACCTATCAAGACCTGCTGTGAAGTTTAAATGAGATAATGCATAAAAACCATAGTATGTGCCTTGCACATATTAACTGCTGAGTAAAAGTTCACTATTTTGTCATGATCACTTGTATCACGTATTCTGCACTCTGTGAGGTCCTATGAGTACCACAGGAAAACCACAGCCAAGTTTCCTAACTCACAGAGCTTATAGGCTGATACTGGAATTGTACAGATGCAGTCCTATGACGGCACCATTTCTCTGCATGCTAAAACTCCACTCTAATTTATCAAGCTCTAGGCACTTAAATAAACCCTGCCGAATTAATTTCCCTGAAGCACTTCAATGATTCCAACAAATTACAAAATAGACCATAAGATGAATAACATTTGGAATTTCTTTATACAAGTTAGAGTGTTCACATTTTCTAGTTTTCAAGATGATGACTACAACAACTTTCAAAGTTACTTGGAAGATTTATGTTGTAAGAAAGGCACTTTTCCAAATTACCACATGCATTTGTAAATGCCAAGTAATATTTAGTGCATTCAGTTGTTGAAATATAAGCCAGATTGTGAAACTTACTAAAAGCTTTTACGTACAGAGACTTTAACACTCAGAGATGATGAAAAATGTAAAAAAATCTTCAGTAATTAAGGACATAGGACACCTAAAATGCTAAAGACCTGGTGTAAGTATATATTCTAGCTTTTCATTAAGTTTGATAGTATAATTTCTTTACAAAACTTTTGCATATATAAACAAGATTCACCGTAGACAAGTTTCAAAGATACAGAAAATTTAAAAATAAAAATGAAACCACTATCAGTCCTATCACTCAAGAATTACCCTGCCCATTTTTTCTATCAGTCCATATTTTTTCTATGCATATAGCAAATATTTTGCTCAACAGCCCAGTTTTCTCACCAAGTAACATATGCTGAACTTTTTTCCTATCAATAAAGAGCTGCATCAACATTTTTTAAAGCTAAACGATATTAAACATCTAGGTTGCCACCAGGTTTTCATTATAAGCAGCTCCACCTCTAGCATCTTTCAACCTTCATGTCTGTGTAGTATAGTGTGACTTCAAAGATAAATGAGATGGTTGGGTGTGGTGGCTCACACCTGTAATCCCAGCATTTTGGGAGGCTGAGGCAGGCGGATCATAAGGTCAGGAGTTCGAGACCAGCCTGGCCAACATGGTGAAACGCTGTCTCTTCTAAAAATACAAAAATTAGCTTGGCGTAGTGGTATGTGCCTGTAATCCCAGCTACTCGGGAGCTGAGGCAGGAGAATTGCTTGAACCTGGGAGGCGGAGCTTGCAGTGAGCTGAGATTGCGCCACTGCACTCCAGCCTACGCAACAGAGCAAGACTCTGTCAAAAAAAAAAAAAAGAAAGAATAAATGAGATATGCACAAATACTGCTGGAATCTTCCTGGCCTGCCAGTTAATGCCCCAATTCATACATTTATAATTTTTTTAATCTTTGAGATCACTAATGACATCATTCAATAGAAATCCTTTTCCTTCTACTCCTTCTACTAAAAAGTCTTTAGGGGCTGAGATAAAAACCTTGGTATGTCTTCTGTTGCACCAGCATTAGAGACAAAAGCCTACTGCTGAGGATAGCGAACCACAAAGTTACCACCTTCAGAAAGAGGGGGGTCATATACCTCCTTTAGAAGTTACTAAAAGATAACAGAGGTAGCCCTGCTAATACCAGCTTCCTAGACTATATCAGAACACTGGGGAGCGGGCAATCAGAATCCCTTAAGGGAAGAGCAGTGCTCGTTCCTTCAGGCACCCCAGCCCCCCCAGTTCACTGCCCCCACCCCCTGCCCACCAACTGGTAGGGTCATCAATGGAATCACACGGAGACCAGGGGGGCCTAAAGAGGGGAAGACCAACATCACTTTCACTGGCTGCTCATCTGCTAAGGCAGTAGGTTGCTGATTTCTCTGTGTTCCTCTGAGCCACAGAGAAGAAAAGAACTGGAGAGAAAAGCGTGGCAGGGCGGTAGCTCCAGAGAAGCAGCCTATGTACCCCCAGCTGGGAGCGGCAGGGATGAGTGAGTTTCCTGGGACACTACGTTATGAAGCCTGACTTGCGCTATCTTGCCTGTACCCCAACCAAGATGGCTGCCCTTGGGGGAGAGGACCCCTGCAGTAGTAGGAGGGCAGCAGGAAGAGTGGGAAAAGTTCCAACTGAAGGCAGAGCCCGAGTCACGGAGCTGAGAGGTGGGACACTGAGCTAACATCTGAGCAGCAATAAGAGGACGGCATCTGTATCCAGCTGAGCAGAGAGGTGTTCATTCACCTTCCCTGTGACCCCAGTGCTTCCTCTCTGTCCCCAACCTTTGCGGGAGACAGGTTGATCCCAAATGAGGAAGAGGCAGAAGGAGAAAAAGGACAGAATGCCCTCTATCTCTTCTCTCCCTTCAGGTGCTTTAGAGAAGGGTCCAGATGCTCTAGGTGAAAGAGAGATTTAAATCAAGTTTGAGATTCAGTTTTTGAACTGGATTACTCTGAAAGCTTATGGAGGTTGAACATTGTGATGGGACAGGAAAAGGAGGTTCTACCTGGCATGGTTGAAATCAGCAACTAGAGAGAAATAAAGACCCTTTCAAATGTACACCTCATGAACTTGAGCAGTTCAATAAATCAATTACATCTCAAATATGGTTAAATGCATATGTTCAATAGGAGCATTCGAGTACTAACACAGACCTGGGCTCAGATCCTGGCTTGTTCATTCATTCGCTTATTTAGCAGTATTCATTGAGCACCTTCTATGCATTGGACAGGCCTGTGAACAAGAACTACAAAGCCCTGTGCTCTGGGAAGTTAAATTCCAGGTGTAAATATAATTCTGGAGAATTTCTTTAACCTTGTGCCTCAGATTTCTCATGGAATCTTGCTCTGATATTCCTCCTCTGATCCATTCCTAAAAATCATGGAAATAGAATATAATAAAACAATCTTTTTTCTCAAAGCAACATACACTTCAAACAAATAAACTGAGCAGATCAGTTTGTGTCTCAGAAACACAAGTACAAGTCACACTGAGGCTTCTCAACACAGAGAAGTTACTCTCCAGGCTCTCAGGACAGAGTGAGGATAGTGGCTATAAGAAAGTCAGGAATAGCTTGCCTTGTGTTAATTATAGCCTTATTATCATTGTTTCTAGGTGTACTGGGGAAAAATCCTCGAAGTAATCCTATTAGAGAAAAAATATATATACATATTATATGTATATATACATAAATGACTTTAAAATATATATCATAAATATAATATATATGTATACATATATATGACTTTTAAATATAAAGCAGGTACCAGGCACCTGTAATCCCAGCACTTTGGGAGGCCAGGCGGGTGGATCACCTGAGGTTAGGAGTTCAAGACCAGCCTGGCCAACATGGCGAAACCCCATCTCTACTAAAAACACAAAAATTAGCCGGGCATGGTGGCATACACCTGTAGTCTCAGCTACTCAGGAGGCTGAGGCAGGAGGATTGCTTGAACCCGGGAGGCAGAGGGTGCAGTGAGCCAAGATCACGCCACTGTACTCTAGCCTGAGTGACAGAGCAAGACTCTGTCAAAAAAAAAAAAAAAATCAAGCATGGTAAATATTTTGCAAGATTATTGGTAAGAGCTAGTACCTGTATAAGTTAAGATTAGAACTATCTTGGTAAAATTAGTGACAGTGACTCTGCACACCCATTGCCATTGCTCTTTCTATATATACTGTCGAGTCCATGGGCCACATTTGTCTGGCTCTTTGTAGTGATTAAAACCCCTCCTGGGCAAGGGTCCTTTGGTTGCAGCTGGAACCCATGGCAGAACAGAAACACCACCTTCCCTGGCAGCAGGGAGCCCAGGCCTCTTGGGCAGTCCCTAGACGACTGATTGTCCCTAGGCATTCCCAATGCTGGCCGATCCCATGTTGGACTTGCACTTCTGCTTTTTCTGACCACCCCAACTCCAGGGGCCACTCCCATTTCCAGGGACTGTGGTCATCTCCGAGGAGTCTTTAGGAGACTGAAAACAGACAGCAGGAGGCCGAGGCATTCCCTTTCCTGACCTCTCCCACCACTCCACCCAGCTCCTGGGATGACTGCCCTGCAAAGCCTCCCTGAGCACATGGCCCCCTGGCCGCATCAGGACTCCTGGAAGGTAAGGTCATTCGTTTTTGGGTTAATTCTCAACTGCCTTGCTTTGAATAAGTGTAAACTTCAGTCAGCCAGTGCAAGCACACTGTTTTCAACTGTCCTCTATCAAAACAGAAGTTGAGATGACAATGTTTACAAAGAAAGTTTATCACAGTAGCAGCAAATTAACTCTTTATTTCTTTATTTTTTTTCCCCAGATGAGTTCTGAGATGCTTATTACCTTTTTTTCTTTTTGTTCCTGCAAAAGAGAAGCACTTAGGCAGCTGAGTGCCCAGGAACTGGGAAACAGAAAAACAATGTGGAAGTAAGATGGCTTTGCCCACAGCCTCCGCATATCCAGGCTGGAAAATGCAAAATTTCCACAGGTCAAAAGTCCCAAGGCCATTTTCTCTTGCCCGGTCTAAAGTAAATAAGTAGATGCACAAATACACAGACGTTTAATAGAAGAGTTCATCTAAGGTATATCATTGCAAGATAATTTATCATTCACTTAAAACATAAAATAAATCCCTAATATTACTTTGTTAGACAAAGTATCTTTATTTTAGGTGAAGATAAGTATGTAATTTAAATATATGTATGTGAGTATATTTTCTCAATTTACTATAGTATACATTTTTATCTATTTATTTTAAGGCCTTAGAAACAAAACATAACCACATAACCAAACACTGTAAGAAGGGGGATAAAAATCCACACCCATACTTTAATATTCTACTAAAAACAAAGAGCATTTTGTTGTATTTCCCTTAAGTGAACTTCCCTAAGTTATCTCTTTTCTAGCATAACTGATTTTTGTCCTGCTTTCTTTTACTCTGATACATCAAAGGTAGCCTTATGGGGCAATAAATTGTTCTGTTTTTCTTGTTTTTGCTTTTGTTTTTTCTTCCTTTCTTTTGAGATGGAGTTTCACTCTTGTTGCCCAGGCTGGGAGTGCAATGGCACGGCCTCAGCTCACTGCAACCTCCACCTACCAGGTTCAAGCGATTCTCCTGCCTCAGCCTCCAGAGTAGCTGGGATTACAGGCGCCCACCACCACGCCCAGCTAATTTTTGTATTTTTAGTAGAGATTAGGTTTCACCATGTTGGCCAGGCTGGTCTTGAACTGCTGACCTCAAGTGATCCTCCTGCCTCGGCCTCCCAAAGTGCTAGGATAACAGGCGTGGGCCACCATGCCTGGCCCTGTTTTTATTTTTTATTTTTTTTCGAGACAGGGTCTCAGTTTGTCTCCCAAGCTGGAGTGCAGTGGCAGGATCTTGGCTCATTGCAACCTCTGCCTCCTGGGTTCAAGTGATTCTTGTGTCTCTGCCTCCCGAGTAGCAGAGACTACAGGTGCATGCCACTAAGCCTGGCTAATTTTTGTATTTTTAGTAGAGACGGGGTTTCGCCATGTTGACCAGTCTAGTCTTGAACTCCCGCTTCAAGAGACCTGCCTGCTTCAGCCTCCCAGAGTGCTGGGATTACAGGCATGAGCCACCATCCATGCCTGGCCAATAAATTGTTATTTTATAAGATACATAAAATTCCATAAAGTTTTATACTTACTTAACTCAACATTCATTTGTTAACATGTAGGTTATTTTTAGGAAAGTGATACACAGGACATGGCTAGTACTACATTTGTGCATATAAAGACACCAGCAAAGTATGAGAGCACTGGATATCAATCACTGTAGAAAATGCTTACCATGATAACAATAGGTGAAAACTAGTATTTTTATTATGGAAATACTTAAACATATCCAAAAATAGAGTGGATAATTCATCATCCTGTTTCAATGATTATCAACTCATGTCAGTCTCGTGCCTTTCAGCTGTAACCCCATTTTAGACCCTTGCCTGCCAGATCATCTGAATTAATCCCAGACCACATAGCACAGCATCAATAAATATTTCAGTATGTGTCTCTAAACAATGAGAACTTTTTAAAAAAAAATGAACACAATAACACATCTTTAGAAAAAATTATACTAGTGCCTTAATACATCAAATATTCTGTTGGTATCCAAATTTTCCCAACTGTCTCATGAATTTTTCTTGGTTTGATGAAATCAGGTTACAAATGAGGTTCATACATTGCAAATGGTGGCTCTGTCTCATGAGTCTCTTAATTTATGAGTTTCTTCTTCCTGCCCCAACCCCCTTTTCTTTTAATCTACTTGTTGAAGAAGCCAGGTGGATTCTAGAGTGGCTCATGCTCTTGATTCTGACTGATCCTATCTCACCATGACATTTAACATGTTTTCCTATCTTCAGTATTTCGCATTAATTGGCAATAGGATTTAGAGGCTGACCAGATTCAAGATGAATATTTTGGCAACAATAAATACTTCATAGAAGGTAGCGCGTACTTCCATCTGGAAGCACAAAATGTCTGGTGGCTTCTCTCTTTTCTTGAAGTCACTGGGGTCTTTCAAGGATTTTTAATATTTTTAGTGTTTTATTATAAAAATTACAAAAATTAAAAGTTCAAACAAAAGGAAAGAACATAATGAAGCCCCATGTATTCACTCTTCAGCTTGTGTGTGTGTGTGTGTGTAGACAGGCACTTGCTCTGTCACTCAGGCTGGAGGGCAGTGGTGCAATCACAGCTCACTGCAGCCTCAACTTCCCGGGCTCAAGCAATCCTCCTGCCCCAGCCTCCCAAGTAGCTGGGACTACAGGTGTGTGCCAATACCCCTGGCTAATTTTTGTATTTTTTGTAGAGACATTGTGTTGTCCAGGCTGGTTTTGAACTCCTGGGCTCAAAGGATCCACCCACATATACCTACTAAGTGCTAGGCATGAGCCACCACACCTTGCCTCACTAGCTTTATCAAATAACTCACTTATCTGCCTCACCTTTATTTTATCAATGCCCTCACTCATTCCCTGTAGAAACCTAGATTATGTAAGCAAAATTCAGACATTTTATAATTTCAACTCTCAATATTTCAGTGTGTATCTCTGAAATCTTTTGTCTATCTGTTTAGAGACAGAGTCTGTTGCCCAGGCTGGAGTGCAGTGACGCCATCATGGCTCACTGCAGCCTTAAACTCCTGAACTCAAGAGCTCCTCCCCAGCCTCAGCCTTGTAGCTAGGAGTACAGGTGCCACCACACCTGGCTAATTTTTAAACATTTTTTTTTTTGTAGAAACAGCGTGTATTAGTCTGTTTTCATGCTGCTAATAAAGATATACCCACGACTGGGTAATTTATAAAGGAAAGAAGTTTAATGGACTCACAGTTCCAGATGGCTGGGGAGACCTCACAATCATGGCAGAAGACGAAGGAAGAGCAAAGGCACATCTCACATGGTAGCAGGCAAAGACAGAGCATGTGCAGGGGAGCTCCCCTTTATAAAACCATGAGATCTTGTGTGACTTATTCACTATCACGAGAACAGCACAGGAAAAACCGCCCCGTGATTCAATTACCTCCCACTGGGTCCCTCCCATGGAGTGAGGATTACTACAATTCAAGGTGAGATTTGGTTAGGGCACAAAGCCAAACCATAGCATTCTGCCCCTGGCCCCTCCCAAATCTCATGTTCTCACATTTCAAAACCAATCATGCCTTCCCAACGGCCCCCCAAAGTCTTAACTCATTTAGCATTAACTCAAAAGTCCACAGTCCAAAGTCTCATCTGAGACAAGACAAGTCCCTTCCATCCATGAGCCAGTAAAATTAAAAGTAAGTTGGTTACTTCCTAGATACAGTGGGGTACAGACATTGAGTAAATATAGCCCTTCCAAATGGGAGAAATTGGCCAAAACAAAGGGGCTACAGGCCCCATGCAAGTCCAAAATCCAGAGGGGGAGCCAAATCTTTAAGATGATCCCTTGTGACTACAAGTCTCACACCCAGGCCACACTGTTTTCACAGGCTGCTTTCACAGGCTGGCATTGAGTGTCTGTGGCTTTCCCAGGTGCACGGTGCAAGCTGTCAGTGGATCCACCATTCTCGGCTCTGTAGGACAGTGGCCTTCTTCTCACAGCTCCAGTAGGCAGTGCCCCAGTGGGGACTCTGTGTGGGGGTTCGCACTCCACATTTATCTTCCACACTGCCCTAGCAGAGGTTCTCCATGAGGGCCCCACCCCCATGCAAACTTCTGCCTGGATATCCAGGCATTTCCATACATCCTCTGATATCTAGGCGGAGGTTCCCAAACCTCAATTCTTGATTTCTGGGCACCTGTAGGCTCAACACCATGCAGAAGCTGCCAAGGCTTGAGGCTTGCACCCTCTGAAGCCACAGCCCAAGCTGTACCTTGGCCCCTTTGAGCCACAGCTGGAGCAGGTGGTATGCAGGACACCAAGTCCCTAGGCTGCACACAGCAAGGGGGCCCCAGGCCTGGCCCAGGAAACCATTTTATTCTCCTAGGCCTCTGGACCTGTGATGGGAGGGAGCACCACAAAGGTCTCTGACACATCCTGGAGACATCCTCCCCATTGACTTGGTGATTAACATTCGGCTTCTTGTTACTTATGCAAATTTCTACAACAGACTTGAATTTCTTCCCAGAAAATGGGTTTTTCTTTTCTATTGCATCATCAAGCTGCAAATTTTCCAAACTTTTATGCTCTACTTTCCCTTGAATGCTTTGCCGCTTAGAAATTTCTTCCACCAGATACCCTAAATCATCTCTCTCAACTTCAAAGTTCCACAGATCTCTAGGGCAGGGGCAAAATCCTGCCAGTCTCTTTGCTAAAACATAACAAGAGTGACCTTTACTCCAATTCCCAACAAGCTCCTCAAATCCATCTGAGACCACTTCAGCCTAGACTTCATTGTCCATATCACTATCAGCATTTTGGTCAAAGCCATTCAACAAGGCTTCTCTAGGAAGTTCCAAACTTTCCCACATCTTCCTGTCTTCTTCTGAGTCCTCCAAACTGTCTCAACCTCTGCCTGTTACCCAGCTCCCAAGTCACTTCCACATTTTTGGGTATCTTTACAGCTGTACCTCATTCTCTGCAGTACCAACTTACTGTATTAGTCTGTTCTTATGCTGCTAATAAAGACATACCTGAGATTAGGTAATTTATAAAGGAAAGAGGTTTAATGAATTCACAGTTACGCATGACTGGGGAGACCTCACAATCATGGCGGAACACAAAAAAGAGCAAAGGCACATCTTACATGGTGGCAGGCAAAAAGAAAGCATGTGCAGAAGAACTCCCCTTTATAAAAACATCAGATCTCATGGGACTTATTCACTATCCTGAGAACAGCACGGGAAAAATCTGCCCTCATGATTCAATTACCTCCCACCAGGTCCCTCCCATGGCACATGGGGATTATTACAATTCACCCAAGTATCACAGGGTGATATGGTTTGGCTCTGTGTCCCCATCCAAATCTCACCTTGGATTGTAATTCCCAGTGTTAGGGGAGGGACCTGGTGGGAGGTCATTGGATCATGGGGGCGGATTTCCCCCTTGCTGTTCTTGTGATAGTGAGTGTGTTCTCATGAGGTCTGGTTGTTTGAAAGTGTGTAGCACCTCTCCCTTCACTCACTCTTTCTCCTGCCACCATGTGAAGATGTGCTTGCTTCCCCTTCACCCTTCCACCATAAGTTTCATGAGGCCTCCCCAGGCATGCCTCCAGTACAGCTTTTGGAACTATGAGTCAATTAAACCTCTTTTCTTTATAAATTACTGAGTTCCAATAGTTCTTTATAGCAGTGTGGGAAGAAGCTAATACACAAGGGTCTTGCTATGTTGCCTGGGCTGGTCTCAAACTCCTGGCTGGCCTCAAGCAATCCTCCCACCTCAACCTCCCAAAGCACTGGGATTATACGCATGAGCCACTGTGTCTGGCCTCTCTGAAATCTTTTACAAAATACTATTATAACGTCTAAATATTTTAAGAATAATTCCTTAATATTATCAAATAACAAAAGTATTCACATTTTAAAATTGTAATGTATTTGTGGCTTTTTTTTTTTTTTTTTTTTGAGACGCAGTTTCACTCCTGTTGCCCAGGCTAGAGTGCAATGGCACAATCTCGGCTCACTGCAGCCTCTGCCTTCCAGATTCAAGCGATTCTCCTGCCTCAGCCTCCCAAGTAGCTGATTACACGCATACGCCACCACTGCTGGCTAAATTTTGTATTTAGTAGAAACAGGGTTTCACCATGTTGGTCAGGCTGGTCTCAAACTCCTGACCTCAAGTGATCCACCCACCTCAGCCTCCCAAAGTGCTGGGATTACAGGCATGAGCCACCATGCCTGGCCAGCATCTTATTTTAATTGCAGCACTTGGTTATCGGTGACGTATTCTTCATGTTCAGTTAGTAGCTGTGAGTTGTCTTCTGATGTCCTCTGCTTGTTTTATCTTTGAGTTGATGCGCTTACAATAAAGACTGGTAGCCATTTTGGCTACAAATATTTTCTGTCTGGTATTTGCCTACCAAGAGGGAAGGGGGTGGGAGAGTCTTCCCTCTTGACTATCCACTACACAATAAACTTAAGCTTTCTAATTTAAGTGTACTTTGTGACTTCTTCTATTGCTTCTAAGCTCACAGTGTCTTTCTTCCTTCAAAGATAGAATGAAAATTCAATTCTTTTTTTTCTAGCTTCACAAAGTCACCACATCACTAATTACATTCAGGTCTTCCATGACCCCTAAATCATAGACACTGACAGAAAATAATGCTTCATAATGGTCATATATTTCTAAACAATTTGAATCCTTTTGCAGACTACCCATCAATTTTGTTCCTAAAGAAAAATTCCAATCCCTTTTAGAGAAAGGGAAACCCTGTCACCTAGTTTTAAAGCACTCAAAATAATTAGAACTTTAATTAGTTCTATCTAAGAATAAAAAGTAGAGATTAATTTAAATCATAATGAAGTTGGTTTTTTTTTTTTCCTCTCTCTCTCTCCAATGGCTTCTTCTTTAACTGTTACCAACATATTTTACAGAGACCCAGGCTTTTTCATGGGAGTGCATTTAAGAAGCACAAGCTTGGTAACCTAGGAGACCCCACCTCTCCATTCTCCCAGAGCCTATTGCCTTAGAAAAGCAACTTCAATTTAACAGATGGCTAGTTTTCTTAGCCTCAATCAAATGGACAAGAGTAATAGAAGAAAAGTAAAGCTCAAATATTACCACAACTATAGTCCTAGATTTACTTTCAAGCAAGAATTCCCACGGTAGCTGAGTAGGATTGTGGTGCAAAGTCCCAAGGAAAACTAAGCTACAGGTTAAGACACCAAGGCAATGCATCAGAGTCTCTGAGAATCAACTCCTGATCCTTGAAGCAGCATCCTTTTTTCCTATTTGAACTTCAGTTCTGTCGTTGAATGCTGACAGAGAGCTGTTTCCTGCTCTCTGTTCTCAGAATTCTCATGGCTTGGATTTCTCGGTCCACTTGCCGGTTTTATCACTTTACTCTTATTCTCCATGGCTTCCTATCACGCCATGGGGAGTTAGGGGAAAGTGTTCACTGATAGCCCACATATGACTTGTGGGTTACAATTTATTAGATTCTAGTTTTGCCCAAATACCACGCATACTTTAATAACCAAAACATTTCATTATCTGGATAGAAATGGGTATCTTATCAAGCAGATTTAAAGGATATGGATCTGTCCTCTAGAAAGGAACAACTAGGCCGGATGTGGTGGCTCACACCTGTAATCCCAGCACTTTGGGAGGCTGAGGCAGGTGGATCACTTGAGGTCAGGAGTTCAAGACCAGCCTGGCCAACATGGTGAAAGCCCGTCTCTACTAAAATACAAAAATTAGCTGGACGTGGTAGTGCACGCCTGTAATCCCAGCTACTCAGGAGGCTGAGGCAGGAGAATCTCTTGAATCCAGGAGTCAGAGTTTGCAGTGAGCTGAGATTGCGCCACCGCACTCCAGCCTGGGCAACAGAGCGAAAACTCTGTCTCAAAAATAAATGAATAAAAGGAGTTAGTGTATAAAATACTGCTTTATGCCATAATAAAGATAATAATAATACTTAAGGCAAAAAGTCACACCAAGGCAAAAAAGCATAGACCAAGCAATGTCCTAGCATGAGTATTGAAATTTTGAAGCATATGTAAATACCAGTCCACAGCCCATATCACACGTAATGCTTATATCATCAGCAGAAATTTATGGGTGATGAGTATATTAAAACTAAATATATGGTCAACTCACTCATGTATTAAAACAAAAGGTTGATTCAAACAATTAAGTGATGTTATACATGTAAAAACACATTGTTAACATTTAACATTTAGCTTTCATTAAATCAGGTGAAATTTCACTATTCTTATATAACGCAGGCCCAGACTACCACTTCCTCATCTCCACTATGCGACGGTTAATGTCATGTGTCAAGGTGGCTAAACTACGGTGCAGTTATTTGGTCAAACACCAGTCTAGATATTGCTGTGAATGTACTTTTTAGATATGATTAACACTTAAATCGGTAAACTTTGAGTAAAGAGGAGCACCTTCCATAATGTACGTGGGCTTCATCCAAATAGTTGAAGACCAAAAGACTTAGATCTCACACAAAAAAGGTATTCTGTCTCCAAACTGCATTTTGACTTGAAATACCAACTCTTCTTTGAGTCTCCAGCCTGTCAGGCTGCCCTACAGATTCCGATTCTGCCAGCCCACAATCACATGAGCCAATTCCTTAGAATCAATCAATCTCCTTTTTTTTCTCTCTATAGATAAATAAACATCCTATATACATCCTATATAAACATCTATATATAGGTATATAGATAAACATCCTATTGGTTGTGTTTCTCTGGAGAACTCTAATATATAACCTCACCATCACTCCACAGTGGATCCATAAAATAAGATGAAGTGGGGTTTTTTTTTTTTTTTTTTTGCGACAGGGTCTCACTCTGTCTCCCAGGCTGGAGTGCAGTGATGCAATCTTGGCTCACTGCAACCTCTGCCTCCCAGTTTCAAGCGATTCTCCTGCCTCAGCCTCCTGAGTAGCTGGAATTATAAGTGTATACCACCATGCCTGGCTAATTTTTGTATTTTTTAAATTTATTTATAAATTTTTATATTTTTAGTAGAAACGGGGTTTCACCATGTTGGTCAGGCTGGTCTCAAACTCCTGACCTCCAGTGATCTGCCCACCTCAGCCTCCCAAAGTGCTGGGATTCCCAAAGTGGCGCAATCTTGGCTCACTGCAACCTCCACCTCCCTGGTTCAAGTGATTCTCCTGCCTCAGCCTCCCAAGTAGCTGGAATTACAAGAGCACAACACCACACCCAGCTAATTTTTGAATTTTTAGTAGAGACGGGGTTTCACCATGCTGGCCAGGCTGGTACCGAACTCCTGACCTCCAATGATCTGCCCGCCTCAGCCTCCCAAAGTGCTGGGATTACAGGCATGAGCCATCACGCCTGGCAGAGATTAAGTTTGTATTTCTCTGCTTGTCACCACATCACACAACAATGCTTTACAAATGTTCACTAAAACCGGAGGGGATGTTAGTCTTCTAGAGCTGCCATTACAAAATCCCACAGACTGGAGGCTGGAAATCCAAGATCAAAGTGTCACCCAGCAGGCTGATGTCTCCTAGGACCTCTTGCCTTGGCTTGCAGACAGCTGCTCACTGTGTCACCACATGGACTTTTCTCTGTGCATGTACATCCCTTGTGTGTGTCTCTTCATGAGTCCAAATTTTCTCCTTGTATAAGGATACTAGTCATACTAGATTAGGGCCCACCCTAAAGGCCTCATGTTAACTTTATGTCCAAATACAGTGACAGTCTGAGGAACTGGGGGTTTGGATTTCAACATATCACTTTGGGGGTGGGGCGGGGCCACAACTCAGCTCATAACAAAGGGTCTATCTGAAAAGATCTACATATAGACTACATGGCATACATAAAACTCACTTTCAGGGCGAGACACCAAAAGAACAGCTCTCTTCTAGAGCAGTTAAAAGTGTCCAGCCAAGGCCAGGCACAGTGGCTCACGCCAGTAATAATCCCAGCACTCTGGGAGGCCGAGCTGGGTGGATTACCTGAGGTCAGGAGTTCAAGACCAGCCTGGCCAACATGGTGAAACCCTGGCTCTACTAAAACTACAAAACAGCTGGGTGTGGTGGCACGCACCTGTAAGCCCAGCTACTTGGGAGGCTGAGTCAGGAGAACCGCTTGAACCCAGGAAGCAGTGGCTGCAGTGAGCATAGATTCCATCACTGCATTCCAGCCTGGGTGACAGGGCAAGGCTCCACCTCAAAAAAAAAAAGTGTCCGTTCAAGAAAAACATGAACTTATATTTAGAGACCAGTTGGCAGAGAAAATAAGAAATCATTTAAAATAAAAGCCCTAAGTCCAAGCCATAAAGGCAGACACGGAATTGCTGGCATTGATTTGCCACATGAACAATATCTTGTGTATTGCTCAATCTAGAAAGCAGCAGAGGTTTACTTTTTTGAGCCTGGCTAATGTTTTTCCCTGCAAGCTAGATGGTCATAATACATTTAGTTGCTATATCCCTCTTGAGCTCTGGACTAGGCATGATGTGAGATCCTTGTATTATTTTTAACATATGTACATATTTTACATATCTACATATTTATGTACATAAATATATGTACCTATTTTATATGTATGTATACAATATACATACATACACATCTATCTATCTATATATATATATACACATCTACATCTACATACATACACACACATATCTATATAAACAACATAGTTTTGATCACAAGCCATTCAGAGTCCAGATACCAGAAGCAACATCTATGGACAACAACGGGAGGCCGAAGACCTTACAGAAGACAGGGAAGGAAAAAAAGGCAATGGGAAGAAAGAGACTTAAGAGAGGAGAAGGAAGAAGGGGAAATATAAGAAATAGGGGAAGAGAACCCATGTGGGAAGGCAGGTCTTTGTTCCTCCCCTCTCTGTGGGCTGTCATGGAGTCCCACCTCTGACTAATAATAGCAACAACAACAAAAATTATAGTGCACTCCTGTAATCCCAGCTACTCTGGAGGCTGAGCGCGGAGGATCACTTGAGCCCAGGAGTTTGTGGCCAGCCTGGGCAACACAGTGAGAACTATCTCTAATAAGTAAAAAAAGTAAAAAATAAAAGCCAGAACTTTACATGTGAATAGCACATGTAGATTTCCAAAAACTTTTCACCTCTGTTATCCCTCACATACTCCAAACAGCCCAGTGAGACCTCATGAAAGCGCTATTACTTTTATTTGACAAGTAGAAAAAAAAATCTGCCGGGCGCGGTGGCTCACGCCTGTAATCCCAGCACTTTGGGAGGCCGAGGTGGGCAGATCACAAGGTCAGGAGATCGAGACCATCCTGGCTAACACGGTGAAACCCCGTCTCTACTAAAAATACAAAAAATTAGCTGGGCGTGGTGGCGGGCGCCTATAGTCCCAGCTACTCGGGAGGCTGAGGCAGGAGAATGGCGTGAACCCGGGAGGCGGAGCTTCCAGTGAGCCGAGATTGCGCCACTGCACTCCAGCCTGGGCGACAGAGCGAGACTCCACCTCAAAAAAAAAAAAAAAAAAAAAAAATCTGAGACAGGGTCATAGAATGACTTTCAGAGTCTGGAAGCGATTGAACATTTTATAGACTAACTTGACTCCATATAAATGATAAACAACCCATCATCCTCCCTTAAATTTTTGGTTTACACATAATCAAACTATATGATACATATACATTTTTTAAATTATGTGTCCATTCTTTTTCTGCGAAACTTCTTTTTGGTTTAACACTTTGTGAGCTAATCGTTTGTTTAGCTTTAAGTATATCTCACTTGCAAATAAGCTCTGAGAAGAAATAAATATTTACTGGGGAAAGTAACTGTCATAATATCATAAGGAAGAATTCTTATTCCTAACTAGAGGCCAATTCTTCTCCTTCTAAGGTAGCTTTCCAAACACTACAACTTTTTCCATAATTATTTAAATGTTTTTTTTTTTTTAAATCTTAGGAAGACAATGTAATTGGTGAACTTTTAGTAATGGAGACAAAGTGGGGTACAGGTAATGTGGCTCTTGTCCAGAAATATAATCAGGTTAGGGCTGATTTTAAGACTTTATTTTAAAGAGTTACCACAAAAAATATCTTTGAATTGGAAAGAAAGTCAGCCCTTGGCTTCGCTGGTGCGTCTTACACCTTGATACTACCACCTAGCATATAGCGCAGAGTTCAGTTACTGACATGCCATTGACCAGACATTTCAGCCTGGCTTTTAGATGAAAACCCAGGCTCCAGTTCAAAGCTAGAAGGTGATACGTGCCCTGGGACAGAGTTCAGATACTATATTTCAGGTCTTTGTGTTAAGGTCTTAGCTTTTAGTCCAGCGTGCAACCACGGTAACTCAGGGAAGAGCAGTGCAAGGACATTCAAGGAGTCCCTTTCTATAAATTTACAAACTGCTCACATACCGTAGCAGAGATTTTCCACAAAGGGTGTGGTAAGATTTCTGTTCCCATATACTCTCCAGAACCACCTTGCATCAAGAGGCATAATCTATTTCTCCTCCCTTTGAATATGAGCGGGATGTTGTGACAATTTCAATGGATGGAAGGTGGCAGAAGTGATGCTGTATGATTTCCAAGGCTAGGCCATGACAGGGGATGGATGAGGTTTCCATTTAGCTCTCTCAGGATGTTTGCTTTTGGAACCCAGCCACCATGCTGTGAGAAAGCCAGGGCCAACGGGGCACCAGCGTTCTGGCCAAAAGCCTCAGTTAAGGTCTTAGGTGACAGCCAGCATTATCCGTCAGATGCTGAGGGAATGAGCCACCAGGTAATTCCAGCCCCCATCCTTTCAGTCTCCCCAGCTGAAGTTCCACATCACGGATCAGAGACGAGCTGTCCCTGTTGTACCCTGTCCAGAGAATTGGTGAGTATAATAAAGGTTTGTTTTACGCCACTAAAAGTAGTAGTCATTTGTCTAACAGCCCTACTAACTAGAACATACAGTACCGGCTAAATGAATGCTCAGAGGCAGAAAGAATTAACTTATTGATTTTCATCTTGTGCATTACTGGTCTTGAATCTGTCCTGGAGGTGGGGAGAGTAGGCAAGAAGTGGGGAAAAAAATTTAAGTGCCACCTTTCCTGCGCAGGCACTATTCATGGTACAACAAAACTTCAATTCTTCCAAAACCCCTAGGAGGTTAAGTCCTCATAGGAACTGATCTCCATTTTAAAGACGAGGAAGATGGGGCACAGCAAGGTTTAGTAACTTACCCAAGATCATACAGGATGTGGTAGAGTTGAAATTTGATCCCCTCTCTGCCTGACCCAAAATTCACAATCTTTTGATTCTCCCAGTAGATCCCAACCTGGGGGCTTTGGCCCTGAACTGAGAACGGGGGAGGGCAGAGGAGGGTCCTCAGTTTGGTGGGGATGAGAAAAGATCCTGAATCCCTGGGCACCATTGTGTGTAATATGCTACATACACACAGTTTTCAAATATAGTAAGTTCCATGATAATTGTAATTCAAATCCACTTAATACATTTTGATCTCGTCATTATGCGTCTTCTCAACCAACAGATAACAGAACAGCTAAAAGTTATTAAAGATCTGTGAACTCTGTGTATGTTAGAACAGGTTTCTCATGTTTAAAAATGTTGAGAACCACTAACCACATACCTTATGGTGTGTAATTAACATTCATGCCTGGTCAGTTGGACAACTGTGTTACCACAAGAAAACACAAGAGTTGTAAATGACCAAATTCATCTGCATTTATTTACTGAAGGTGGTTACCACGTGTTCTCTCTTAAATAATGGGCAGCCACAATTCACTAATTTGCTAGCTGTTGTTCCCATCGGGCGCTGGCCAGCATTCCGTCCTGAGGAAATGATGATATACTGTGCCTTCCCATTTTCCACACCCTGCAGCCAGTGACAGTGATTGTGGTCAGAAGAGAATGAGCTTTTCTCCATCCTCTCCTTGCCTTGCCTCTGTCCTTTAGGATGTCCTACTGAGTAAACATTCTGCTTCCCTCTGAAAAAGAAGCTTAAGAGCAGGGTTGGAAGGATGTGGTGGTGACAGGCTTGGGAACAACTTCATTACCCATCAGGAATGTAGAGCAAGTTCACTGCCCTCCCTGAGAAACAGGAGCCGGATCTGTGCTCATGAGGAAAGAATGCCAGTACTTAAAGCCTTCTTCTGACAAAAGACCCACAACTTCAGCAGAGTTCTTTGCCCTCACATTCACAGGGGATGTGGAGCAAGACACAGAGCCACCCCTCAGCCAGCAAAAGACGGGCATGGGTGGGGTGACTGGGATTTGCACTCTCTTCCCACATCTGTCTTCTTCAGTTGCAGTAATCAGAATTCACATCCTTAAGGAGGCCTTGCTTAGGAACTACACGTCTTACCTTGTAACCATCCCTACACCTGCTCTCTTGCTGTCCTTAAGCTCTTGAATCACTGCATTCCACAAGGATTTTTCCCCCCCAAAATGGGCAAGTTAAAGGAGGGGAATTACAACATCCTAATGAAGTCAGTTAGGGTCAAACAACTAAGACATTCCACCTCATAAAACTGCATTGTATTAAAATTGCATCCATATTTTTAAGCCTATGTTTCTATATACCAAAATCCATGACTTCTACTTGTAAGCTGTTCAGCTCTGGTTAAATGAGGAAAGAAGAAATTAAGAAGTGTGCTTTTCAAAATCTTGATTCTTATTATCATTAACTTTAGCATGCCAACAATTCAAAGACTTTTTTGTGGTAACTCTTTAAAATAAATAGTCTTAAAATGAACCACAATTAGTCACAGTATAAGTCATAAATGAAAGAAATGTATGTGTTTTATCCTACTAAATGCACAACTAAAATCCATTACACACACACAAACACACACACATGCACACATACACATACATAATGCTGAATATATAAACATACAAGTTAAGATTTATATACTGGTCACCAGCAGTGAGAGAACATTTCTCCTGACCATAATAAAGAAGCAGCATTTCACCTATTACAAAAAATACATTGTGAGGGGGATGAGGCTGCAGCCTGCAGGATCCTCCATCAATCTCCACTAAAATCTTGAAAATCTACCAACCACAGTGGAAGGCAGAAGAGGAAGAAAACTCCTCTCCATGGATTTCTGGCCTAACCAGGGTCTCTCCCTTTCCTCTCAAAGAAGAAAGACCTAGAAAGCAGGAGAAAGGAGTGAAAAGATAAGAAACGTGGGAGAGAAGACATTTTAAGAAATTAACCCAAAACTTGACCGGGCGCAGTGGCTCACACCTGTAATCCCAACACTTTGGGAGGCTGAGGTGGGTGAATCACTTGAGGTCATAAGTTCAAGACCAACCTGACCAACATGGCGAAACTCTGTCTCTACTAAAAATACAAAAATTAACCAGGCATGGTGGTGCGCACCTGTAGGCTCAGCTACTTGGGAGGCCGTGGCAGGAGAATCACTTGAACCCAGGAGGTGGAGGTTGCAGTGAGCCGAGATTGCACCACTGCACTCCAGCCTGGGCAACAAAAGCGAGACTCTGTCTCAATTTAAAAAAAAAAAAAAATTAACCCAAAACTTGTAATTAGCTACCCACATGACAAAAGCTACTGACCACTCCTGACTTTCCCCAGCATCTTTTCTGGATGGAGGCAGATCAGCTGACCCAGGAGGTACAGGGGAATAGCCCAAAGGGAACTGTCACAGCCAGGGAGCCTCAGCCTCACCTAGATTATCATGTACAAATTTCCACTCACCTCAAAAGATGTGGGCATGTAAATCCACCTATACTTGTCCTTTGAAATCTGTGCATTTTTTATAATACCGAATATTTGCCTATTTGCCTTGTCTTTTGCCACAAATAACTGCAGATGTATGTTATCAGGCATTTCCAATGTTAGAGTTCTTTACAGATTTCAAATTCCTAGAGGACAGGAAATATGGTTGTTTTTCTTGCACTGTACTGTAACTACCCACATACTGCATACCAATACATAAATTCCTGCCAGGAAATGCTTTTTCTTTTTTTAAAAAAGCCTCATTTCCTTTAAAGTGTCCAGTATTGTAAGAATTTTGGGAAGACTGATGATTACATCTTTATAACTGAAGTAACTGTGATTCACTCATTCACTCATTCATTCGACAGTTTTACTGACCACCTCTTATGTGCCAGGCTGGAGATTGAGCAGTGAAATCCCCAGAGCCTAAGTCCTGATAGGGTACTGCTCTAGGGAGAAGACAGTTCACAAACAAATACATCATGAACAAACAGGTAACATGTGAAGGGTGAGAAGTATTTAAAAAGTTCAAAGAATAGGAAGCGAGAAGAATGTGTGATTTTACTCGAGGGGTGGGAGGTGTCAGGAAAAGACTTTTTAGGTAGCAACTGTGCAGAGACCAGGCAAAGAGCCTTTTGGGGCAGGGAACACCAAGTCAAAGCAAGACAGGAATAATACAGAGTGGTTCAGGAGAACAGAAAATTCCAGGCAGCAGTTTCACATGACTAGTAAAAAGAAACTGTTGAAATTACCTGCAGAAGCTAGGGACTGATAAGACCGTGAAATACTGGGGCGTGGACCAAGCTGGCTAAGACCAACTGGACCCAAAATGATGCTGGATCTGACCTAGGTTCCTCTTAGAACCTCATTATGCACTCATTAGCAAACTCAATCAACTCCCCCATGAGTGCCATGATAGTTTCAAGAACACCCACATTTGGTATAAAAACGGTGACACCACAGTTCCAAGAAATCTCCACCACCTTCCAGGAATTTTCATGAATATTCCCCACCTTGGTGAATGAAGCCCATAAAGGTAGCAGCCCCAAACCCCCTCACACGCACAACTCTCCTGAGTATGCCCACGCTCCCCTTGCCCCTTGAGGGTGTACTTTTCCCTTTGCAATAAATCTCCATACTTCTACAATTTTCTGACTCATGAATTCCTTCTTAGGATGGTGTCAAGCACCTGGACACCAGGTGAGGTTGAGATCCCACCAGCATTTGGACCTCCTCTAGCCCACCATATCAAAAGGCCCTGAAGCTGAGGTGGGCAGGTAGACCGAGGAACTGCAAGTGAGGTTCCTTTCCCTTGTCTACTTTGATGGCTAGAGTCATTGATCCTTCCAGCATAGCTGTTTTCAAGGTTGGGCTACTGCAATTCTAATCTTAATAGAATCAGCAGACCAACAAGTTCCTTACCAGAGAGGTGGACAGAAACAGCAAATAAAAAACAGAATCCTGGGGCTAAAACTTTTTGACAATGCAACAAAGGTATTGGGAAACAGTATGCTTCATGTTAAATATTCCTGCTGATATTTTATTCCATAAAACAGGGTTAATTATTATTATATGCCATTGGATTTTAAAGCTGAAGAGTTCTTGCTTCCTTTCCTGTCCAATAATTACACTTAGATTTCTTACTTATATTGGCAAATGATCAAGATCATATGACATTGACTCCAGCAAGAAGTGAAACCACTCAGAAGAAATCAAATAGAAAATCAATCTGGCTTCTTTGCTGGAATGCCCACTAGAAGGCACATATACTTAGTTTTGCTTCCCTCCGTATCCCTGTCCCAGATAACCCAACGCCACCTTTATGTGGTTTCTTCTCTAAAAATTTGAAGTTATTTTGCACATCTCATCTGTGTTTAATGTGACTTTCAAAGGCTATTCTGAGAACAATGAGTTGAGGAACAGAAACCATCAAACAGAAGTCTAAAATGACATTAATGAACAGAAAAAAAATTAGGAATATGGTAATAGAGCTTTTATAAGTTGACACTTAGAAATTTATGTGAAAAATGTAAACTCATTCTTCATGTAGAACAGTAGAACTGTACCTATTACTCAAAAGAAAATAAATTCAAAGGCCGGGCGAGGTGGCTCACGCCTGAAATCCCATCACTTTGGGAGGCCGAGGCCGGCAGATCATGAGGTCGGGAGTTCGAGACCAGCCTGGCCAATATGGTGAAACCCTGTCTCTACTAAAAATACAAAATTAGCCAGGCGTGGGGGCACATGCCTGTAATCCCAGCTACTCAGAGGCTGAGGCAGGAGAATCGTTTGAAACCGGGAGGCAGAGGTTGCGATGAGTCAAGATTGTGCCATTGCACTCCAGTCTAGGTGACAGAGCGAGACTCCATCTCAAAAAAAAAAAAAAAAGGAAAAGAAAAGAAATTCAAATACAGCAATAAAGACCAGGATAGTAGGACTGTCTCAGGAAATTACACCCATAGACGATGAAGCCATCTAAGAATTTCCCATTAAAAAGCTCCTCAGCCAAGTATGGCGGCTCACGCCTGTAATCCCAATACTTTGGGAGTCAAGAGGAAGGAAGGTCAATTGAGACCAAGAGTTCAAGACCAGCTTGAGTAACACAGTGAGACATTATCTTTATAAAACAATGTTTAAAATTTTTTTTAAAAAGAAACAGATCCTCAGTGAAGTATAAGGGTCTTCCTTTTTAAGTTTTGGGTTTGTTTTTTTTTCTAATAACTCCAGTATTAGAAAGTACTGTTGAGTCCAGAAGTTCAAGACCGGCTACTCAGGAGGCTGAAGTAGGAGGATAGCTTCAGCCCACAAAATGACCTCAATCCCATCTCTCTTGAAATTCTGCCTATCTTGTGAGATCCTCCCTTTAGTGAGTCTCTCCTTCCCCTCCGTAATCCCTCTCTTGGGTGTGACAATTGTCTTCTTTGAACCTCTTCACCACTGTCTGTGTTCTCTAATCCCACTCCATGTTATCCTTGGCCTCATCCTTATCCACCATCCTCACCAGCCCTACATCATAAGCTCTCAGAAGACAGGGACTGAATGAAGGTTGAAAAGTTACCTATTGGGTACAATGTTGGGTACAAGTGGCACTTAGATTCTATCCTAAATATTATTCTTCCACATGTAAATGTTTTGCACCCCACCACCCCATAAAAAGTGTTTGTTTTCAGAAGACAAGGACAATGTCTCTCATTTTATGTATGCTCTGGAACCTTGCATCTAGTAGGTACTAAATATGTATTCTTACATCTTTACATAATTCTTCCTAAAGCTGCCTTTCTCCAAGGTTGTTCTATTCTTCAAGACACCCATATTTTTAATATTAAAAAATATTACCGCATGGCATATCCCCTTCCCCACAACCTTCCTTTTTCTTTGATACTCACAATGTACATTAATACGTTAAAGGCACTGAGAAGTCCTGTAATAAAGAGACCTGACATGACATTTCCCAAATCCGTTTGTCACAAACTTTTCTTGCTTATGACACCTGTTAATATCTAGCAGTTGTCACTTGGAATAACTGTCGTAGTGTATCTGAACATCCTTATATATAACTCAGTGCTCAGTAAATAACATACATAAGGCATTTTATCATTTAAAAAGCACTTTCAACACATCATTACAACTGAATTCCCTCAATAAACAGACTTGAAAAGTAGGAAAGTATAACGAAAAGCAATCACTCTCTTGCTTTCCTCTAGTCCTATGCTACTTCTCACCCAGCACTCCTTCCTTCCTTCATGCACGTGTCAACTGAAAGCTCCCTTTCATTGTCACCGGGCGACACTAAAGGTACAATGTGACTTGACCTGTTCCTCCCATTGAGACTTGTTCCAATCATCTTGGAACTCAGAGAGTTTTTAAATATAAACTCCAAATTGTTCCTTTTCCTCTTAAGGAAAGAAAGGCAAGTTTTAGGTTCAGAAATGTACCTTGAAGACAGAATTTAGGTGATTTGATTAGTGATGTTTATAACTTAAAGGAAACTCATAAAGTTCCAAATTTGGGGATATATCAGTAAAGATTAGGTTCTACTGTATATAAAAGGAAACCCCATATAAAGTGGTTTTAACTAGAGATAAGTCTATACATATAAAGAGAGGCTTAGAGGAGTCAGCCCAGAGCTGGCATGATAGCCCTAAGGAAATTTGAAATTGGGGCTCCCTCAATCTATAGGTTCCACTGACTTAACAAGATCACCCCAAGGTTCAAGACGGCAGCAAGCATGCTAACCGTCAATTCCTCATCTCAGATAGAATAAAAGGAAAAAAAAATAGAATAAGGAAAAAAGGTGGTGTACCTTTCAGCAGCATACAAGGATCCTTTGACAAGGCCTTCCACCTGTTTTACCTCAGTTCAGGCTGCTGTAACAGAATACTGCAGACTGGGTGGCTTAAACAATAGACATTTATTTCTGACACTTCTGGAGGCTGGGAAGTCCAAGATCACATCAGAGTCGGTGTCTGGTAAAAGCCTGATTCCTGGTTCATAGACAGCTGTCTTCTTGCTGTGTCCTCACATGGCAGAAGGGATGAAGTAGCTCTCTGGGGCCTTTTTAATAAGGGCAATAATCTCATTCATGAGGGTTCCATCCCTATTGTCAGGCCTCTGAGCCCAAGCCAAGCCATCGCATCCCCTGTGACTTGCACGTATACATCCAGATGGCCTGAAGTAACTGAAGATCCACAAAAGAAGTAAAAACAACCTTAACTGATGACATTCCACCATTGTGATTTGTTTCTGCCCCACCCTCACTGATCAATGTACTTTGTAATCTCTGCCACCCTTAAGAATGTTCTTTATAATTTCCCCCACCCTTAAGAAGGTTCTCTGTAATTCTCCCCACGTTTGAGAATGTACTTTGTGAGATCCACCCCCTGCCCGCAAAACATTGCTCTTAACTTCACTGCCTATCCCAAAACCTATAAGAACTAATGATAATCCACCACCCTTTGCTGACTCTCTTTTCAGACTCAACCCGCCTGCACCCAGGTGAAATAAACAGCAATGTTGCTCACATAAAGCCTGTTTGGTAGTCTCTTCACAAGGACGCGCATGAAACCTATGACCTAATCACTTCCCAAAGGCCTCATCTGTAAATACCAGTCATCTCGGGCATTAGGATTTCAACAGAGTAATTTTGAAGGGACACAAACACTCAGTCCATAGCACCCCCCATCACTTCTCTTTGACCAGGTCAAACCTAGTCAGTCAAACGTAGTTCAAAGAAGCCTAGGAAACTCTTTTAACTGAATTCACTGCATCCCAAATAAAAGATAAGGTTCTTTTACTAAAAAAGGAGAAGAAAGATATTGAATAGTCTACTAGAAATCTCTTCTGCTGGAAGAACACATGTCAGAAATTTTACAGTCTTGGCATGCTGAGCAGAAGTCATTTAGTCCAATGTTTCTGAAGCTCGCTCATTGATAAGAATCACCTGCAAGAGCTGGGTGGTGGAGGGATGGTGCAGGGAGATCCTCACTGAAATGCAGCTCCCTGGTTCCACCCAGATCTACTGAACCAGAATCTTCAAGGAGACGACCTGGGAATCCCTGTTCTTAACAAGCACCTTATGTGATTCTCATCATCAATAAAGTCTGGAAACACTAAAATCTAATCTTCCACCCACTTAGTGGCCCCTCAACAAATGCCTGAGGCTAAGGGCCCTAGAGTCAGTCCAATCCATCCTTGAGAAGCAAGAGGCATGCAAGTTCTTTCACATACTGAGGTAATATCTGACAAAGAGCCTATGCCATGGGAAGGGAACAAGCCAGTCTCACTACAAGAAATTACTGTTCTTATAAAGGGGAACATTTAGACACCAAGACGGATACATACAGAGGGAGAAGATGACCATGTAAAGACAGAGGACTAGAATAATGCACCTACAAGCCAAGGAATTCCAACAACTGCCAGCAAAACCAGAAGCTAGGAATAAGCAAGGAAGGACTCTTCCTTACAGAGACTTCAGAGGCAGGATGGCCCTGCTACACAGACTTCTCGCCTCCAGACCTAAGAAGGTATACTTCAGTTGTTCTAAGCCGCCCATCTGTGGCACTTTATTCCAGCAGCCCTAACAAATGAATACAATTGGTTAGTGAGGAAAGCGGAGGATGTATTTCCTTACCAAGGTCAAATTCCATGTTCATGGACTAATACCTAAACTATTTCCATGCACAACTCAGTCTGAATGCAGAACAAAGGAACTGCAAAAGGCCACTTGGAAACAATCTGGCCTTAAATCACATTTGCTTTTCTTCGGGATGGTTTGAAAACAAGTTTTTCCACACATTATCTCTGGGGGAATGAGGAGTGGTTAATTCATTCTTATGCCTCTGAGATCAAAACAAAATATCTACACGGCTTCCCTCCTAGATGATTGCTTATTATCCTAGATCAGTGCTTCTAAACATTTTCTGCTCAGGAAAATCTTCCAAAGAGCCTAAGTAATACCCAACCCAGCTCCTCTCCAGAAAACTGTATTCAGTTGTATGGGAGTTGGGTGAAGAACAGGAATAACTTTTGTTTTTAAGCTCCCCAGGTAATGTTAATGTGCAGTGGGGTTAAGAACTGTCTGAGATTATATGAATGAAGATTTGTTTTTTTCCAAATGTCAACAGAGAGGGGCAAACCCTCCAAAATTCCAATACTAGGAAAACCCATCTTGTGCAGAATTGACACAAAGTAGCCACAGACTTTTGAAAGTTTACTTTAAAAACTGATTTTCTTTTTTTTAATTGGAGACCAGTCTTGCTCTGTGGCCCAGGCTGGAGTGCAGTGGCATGATCTCAGCTCACTGCAACCTCCGTCGTCCGGGTTCAAGCGATTCTCCTGCCTCAGCCTCCCAAGTAGCTGGGACTATAGGCACATGCCACCACGCCCGGCTAATTTTTTTATTTTTAGTAGAGATGGGGTTTCGCCAAGTTGGCCAGACTGGTCTCAAACTCCTGGCCTCAGGTGATCTGCCCACCTTGGCCTTCCAAATTGCTGGGATTACAGGCATAATAAGCCTGGCATTAGAAACTGAATTTCTGAATGAATTTTTTTTTTTTTTTTTTTTTGAGCTAGGGTCTCACTTTGTTGCCAAGGCTGGAGAGCAGAAGCATGATCATAGCTTACTGTAACCTCAAATTCCTGGGCTCAAGCATTCCTCCTGCCTAGCTAGCAAAATAGGCATGTACCACCATGCCCAGTTACCTTCTAAAGTTTTTATAGAGATAGGGTCTTGCTATGTTGCCCAGACTGGTTTCAAACTCCTGGCCTCAAATGATCCTCCCACTTTAGCCTCCCAAAGATATGGGATTACAGGCATCAGCCACCATGCCTGCCCAGTTCTATCATTATTAGATTGGCAATGTTTTAACTAATGGCTCCAGGCAGGCTCTCAGGCAACTTATTTTATCTGTGGCATAATGGTCTTTTATAATCAATTACCCCCATGGTTTTAAATTTTATCATGGTTTTTTAACTACTGACATTTTATTTTCACTGTTGTAACTTGGCAAAATATCCAAATATATAAATGCAAAGATACCCACAACCTATGGAATATGTTTTAAATAAATTTAAGCTAAAAAATTTTTTTTTGTTGTTTTCACAAAAGACGCAGGCTAATTAGTTGACAATTTTTTAACTGCTGACATGATTATACTGTCAGAACTCTGCAGACTTCTTAAAAATATGTTCCTTTGGCCAGGTGCGGTGGCTCACGCCTGTAATCCCAGCACTTTGGGAGGCTGGGGCGGGCGGATCACCTGAGATCGGGAGTTTGAGACCAGCCTGACCAACGTGGAGAAACCCTGTCTCTCCTAAAAATAGAAAATTAGCCGGGCATGGTGGCGCATGCCTGTAATCCCAGCTACTCGGGAGGCTACGGCAGGAGAATCGCTTGAACGCAGGAGGCAGAGGTTGTAGTGAGCTGAGATCGCGCCATTGCACCCCAGCCTGGGCAACAAGAGTGAAACTCGGTCTCAAAAAAAAAAAAAAAACCCAAAGTTCCCTTATACTTAGGTTTTATTATTTCAAATGTGGTTCTAAAGAGTATATTAAATTATATCTTTATATTTAGATAACACTCAGGAGCAGCTTAGCTTTCATACTATCTAGTTTCTTGACATGATAACCTTTCCTTACTCCACTTTAGAAACAAAGCAAACTCATAAATACAGTAGACACATAAAGACATAGAATTTCACTTCCTTCCTCTTTTCCCGCCCCTGTATCAACATCCCTCTCTTTCTTCTTCTGCCATTTTTTCAAAGCTTTGATTTTCCCCTTGGAGAGAGGGTCAGAGGCTTGAGGATTTCCTGTCTACAGCTCTGCCATGTGCTTAAGGAAATGTGAAAAAATAACTGCCTATTTCAAGGGAAGGTTATTATAATCATAACTTACAGTAGGACCAGATTCCCTCTTGTTTGTTCTCAATTAGTAGAGATTACAAGAAATGTCATAGACGAGTAGAAGATGATAAATTTTGACGAGGTACTGGGGAGACTTGAACACACTTCAATTAAAATGTGTGGTTTTTTTCCCCCAGATGCCTGTGGGACTTTGCACAACTCCAGTAAAAATAAATGAACTGCTTTTGTACTCTCTTACAGAAGCAATTATCAGTGGACACAAAGATGGATGAGGAGCAGAGGGACTTGGAAAGAGACCTGAACAGGAAATACAGAATTTTAAAGCTTAATGAGACTTTTGAGAGCATTTTTTTTTGAGACGGAGTCTCGCTCTGTCACCAGGCTGGAGTGCAGTAGCGTGATCTTGGCTCACTGCAACCTCCCGCCTCCCGGGTTCAAGAGATTCTCCTGCCTCAGCCTCCCAAATAGCTGGGACTACAGGCACCTGACACCACGTCGGGCTAATTTCTGTATTTTTAGTAGAGATGGGGTTTTACCATGTTGGCCAGGCTGGTCTCGAACTCCTGACCTCAGGTGATCTGCTGCCTTGGTATCCCAAAGTGCTGGGATTACAGGCGTGAGCCACCATGCCCGGCCGAGAGCATCTTATTTCACCCATGTGGAAACCCAGGGAGGCTAACTGACTTGCAGGAGTCACACACAAGTAATTGGCAGAACCAAGATCAGTAAATATAGCCTGCGGTTCTGTCCACAACATCATGTGCCAAGTTTTGATGCTATCTGAAAGTAACAATAAAATGTTGAGCTGACGTCTTTGCCTCTCTGGCTTCATGTTTTACATATTTATCATCTCTCAATATGCTGCAATTTGATGCGGGGTAGGGCAAGAGCTGCAAGTTTTGATGGTCTTGACTCAGTTACTGCCTCTTGTTAAGGAAGATGAAAAACTTTTCTGGAGTAGAAAAGGGCTATTTTTCATGAAATGCCATCCATCATACAAAGTTCAAGGTCAAGGAGTCACATGAGGCATATACAAAAAGGGCACAAGTATTATTTCTGTGCCCTTAAAATGGTCCAGATAACTTGGTGTTTCAAGCAGAGAAAACCCCTCCTGCAGTAATAGGAGGCAGCAACAAAGAATAAACTATACAGATCAGGAATAAAAAGCCTGCAATCTCCTGTGATGCAGTATAATCACACAATAGGCCCAACATCAATGTAATAAAGTTCCAAAATAAAACATTTCTTCCATTAAGTCCCGAACTCCGGGTTCGAGTATCATTTTCAAATGCTAACATGAATGTCTAAGTATCAGCCTAAAATCCATTAGTCAGCCTGAGATATTTTGAGCAAGAACCCTCAAAATATGGGAAAAACCATATAAAAGCAGAAAATAATCCTTAAGTGACATTCTATTTATATTTACCTTTTAAGAAATCTTCATTGTCCTCAGTTTAATAAGTTTTAAAAATAAAATGATACACATATTCCATGAGTCACACAAAGCCAAGGCTGCTAAAGTGGGTGATTAAACATTTTAAGGAGAACTGAATTATATGAAGGTTAAGTCCCTTTTAAAAAGTATATTAGGAGGCATTACAAAAATAAGGAAGTGGTTATAAATCTGAGTTCCAAGAATGGTAACTCCCTTCTATGGACAGAGAATAACACTAGGGCAGAACAATTACATTCCTATGCCAGGAAAACCTTCACAGAAAAAAAACATAGAAAGTCCAAAATCACAGCATTTAAAAATGCATTTCATTGAGATACTCCATATGGAAAATTAGTGATGTTAAATCAGCAGCTTCAGAGGACAGAGAGCAAATACAGGGGATGTTTGCATAAACCTAAAGAAAAACGGAAAGTGGGCTGGGCGTGGTGGCGCATGCCTGTAATCCCAGCACTTTGGGAGGCCAAGGTGGGCAGATCATCTGAGGTCAGGAGTTCGAGACCAGCCTGACCAACATGGAGAAACCCCATCTCTACTAAAAATACAAAATTAGTCAGATGTGGTGGTGCATGTCCGTAATCCCAGCTACTCAGGAGGCTGAGGCAGGAGAATCATTTGAACCCAGGAGGCGGAGGTTGCAGTGAGCTGAGATCGCACCATTGCACTCCAGCCTGGGCAACAAGAGTGAAACTCCGTCACAAAAAAATAAAAAGAGAAAAGGAAACTGGTTACACATCTGTGCACAAAGGCAAATGCAGGGGGGCTGGTGACTCCTGGGTGTAAAGGCTCACATCTGTTTATGTTAATTAAGAGAGCAGTATGTAACCAGTATCATTCCACTTCAGTTTTCTTTTAGGATCTAACATAGTGCTATCCAAGAGATATATAATATAATGCCACATGTTATATTTCCTGATAGCCTCATTTTATAAAGTACAAATAAGCTGGTGAAATTAATTTTAATAATATATTTTTAAAATAACAATATAGGCAAAATATGATGATTTCAGCATGAAATCACCATGAAAACTCTTATTGGGATATTTTACTTTTTTTCATACTAGGTTTTAAAAATCCTGTAAACTAACTGTACATCTCAATTTCCATGCTACATTTTTATTGCAAATACTTGACATCTATTTAGATTTCAGGAGATTTAGAGTTGAAAAAACAAATTCACATACCCAAGTTGTTCCAAACTTAAGCATTTTCCAATATTTGCATTGAGTATCTGTTTTTAAATTTAAATTTATGAAAATAAATAAAATTAGCCAGGCATGGTGGCATGTGTCCATAGTCCGAAGCTACTCAGGAGGTGAGGTGGGAGCATTGCTTGGGCCCAGGAGTTCGAGTCCAGCCTGGGCAACAAAGGGAGACCCTGTCTCTAAAAGAAAGAAATAAAGAAAAATTCAGTTCCTTAGTAGCTCTAGCCACATTTTACATGCTAGACAGACACATGTAGCTAGTGACTACAAGAGTGGATAGCACAAAGCTAACATCTTTGTCCCATCCGCACAGAAAGAGTATTTCTTTTTCCAACTTCCTATGGAATGTAAGTGTGGCAAGAAAACTGAAGTCATCCTATAAGGAAATAAAGGTAACAATTTCTTCATCATCTAAACCTTCATGAGATTCTGCTTATCGAAGGAGAAACGGAAGAAATAATGATTTTTTAAAAAGATTTGATAGATAGGAGTATATAACTGGGAACAGAATTAGAGAGTATCTGGAAAAGGGGAAGTGAATAATATCTTTTGCATTTCTATCTTATTTAATCCTCACAATATCCCTAAGAGGGATGCACTTTTCTAAAATTTATATTTTGCTGATAAGGAAACAGAACGTCAGCGGGTTTAAAGATAGTTAAGTAGGGTATACAGAATTTGAGGTTAACTAATCAACCAAACTAACTCTTAGTGATAATAATTGTGGACCTGTGCAGAAAACACTGTCCAGCTATTCAGTCAAGTAATTAAGGATACTGACTATCTGGAGGAGTTTAGGAAAGACAAACAGGACAAAGTACCGGGATGGAAGTGTTCATCTCTACAGCCATCCATTTAAACCTCTTTCTATTCAAAGTGCCATAATCTGTAAATTATTTGCTTGCCATGGTGAGTTAACATTCTCTCTCATTGGACACAGAGCCTCTGGATGCAGAAGCTAGTAACCAGTAGTTTAAGAAGCTTTCCTGGTATTGTAATGAGGGCTGGCAACCACTGAGCCGGATTAGACCTCAAACTTCAATTTGCATCAGAATCCCCTAAAGTGGGAAGGTGCTTTTGAAACACAGATCACTGGGCCGCACTTCCAGAATTTCAGATTAGGTAGCTCTGGGGTGGAGCCCCAAAATGTTCATTTCTAACAATTCCTCAAGTATGCTGATACTGATGGTCCAGGCATCACACTCGGAGAACACTGAACTACAACAAAGATGGATGTACTCAATTGAGGTAAATAAAAGAACCATCACATTAAAGGAGCTTGTTCTTTAGGGCAATTTACGAGGCTTGTATCTTTATCAGCTGAGTGCCTACAAGGTAACTGCTAGAATCTGAAGCAGCGTGCTGGGTGCCCCCGAAATGCAGACCTACGGCCCAGGAGAAAATTTCCCATAAAGCAACTAAAGCTTAAACCTCAGGGCCCCTTGCAAGGCCTACCAATATGCTCACATAGTATATTCTTTCTGTTGTTGTTGTTGTTGTAAAATTTGCAAAAGTAAGATGTTTTTAAAGAAGGATTCCCATAGATTTTTATATAAACCTCAGGCTCCGCAAAACTTGGATCTGTCTTTGGAGACTTCTCACCCTTGTTTATATCTTCCAAGTTGTTTTTTAAGAAATAGAAACACATTGAAAGCATTTTAAGCATCACAAGCATGTCTAGAACTTGCTTTTGTCTCTTAGTAATAATACATAAAACAGCTTTCTTTAATGAATTTCTGCAACATTTTAAATGGTTGTGGAATACATACCCAAAATATACTCAACAAATTTTTACTTAAGTGGTTTCTAATTTTTAGGTCTTTTTTTATGCTGAATATCCTTAAAGCTAAATATTTATGCCCATCCTTATTTCCCTAGTATTTCTAAGAAGAGGTGTTGATGTATACCATATGCATTTTTTATATGTTGTAATTATAATGTAATGTACAATTTTGTAACTTGAATTTCTCTCCACTTATTTTATTATACGCATTTTCCCAGTTGCTGCATAGTTTTAAGCTTAACATTTGTAATGACTCTAAAACTTTCCTCTCTGTGGATATAACAATTTGTCTACTCCCAACATCTGGGTTACACTTTGTTTCTCATTAATATAAATGATACTACAATAAATTCCTTTTTAAAGATTATTTATGGCTGGGCATGGTGGCTCACGCCTATAATCCCACCACTTTGGGAGGCCGAGGCAGGCGGACCACCTGAGGTCAGGAGTTCGAGACCAGCCTGACCAATATGGAGAAACCCCGTCTCTACTGAAAATATAGAATTAGCCAGGCATGGTGGCGCATGCCTGTAATCCCAGCTACTTGGGAGGCTGAGGCAGGAGAATTGCTTGAACCCGGGAGGTGAAGGTTATGGTGAGCCAAGATTATGCCATTGCACTCCAGCCTGGCAACAAGAGTAAAACTCCATCTCAAAAAAACAAAAAGACTATTTACTTGCCATAGCTTTCCTTAAGTGTGTCCAAAATTATAACAGTGGCCAACCCGAGCATTGTTTATAAAGCACAGGTTTGTAGTAGAGAAGTGAGATGCTAATGTGAACGGGGTCCATAATGGGCTTGATTAAGGTAACAGAGCCTGGGATACTGAACATTCACTGCTTTTAACCTGATTAAATATTTGAGACCTGTTTCTTTCCCCGCTCACTTGCCCCCCGCCTGAGACACGGTCTTGCTTGATCGCCCAGGCTGGAGTGAGGGGCTCGTTCTAGGCTCACTGCAACCTCCACCTCCCAGGTTCAAGCGATTCTCTTGCTTCAACCTCCTGAATAGATGGGAATACAAGCGCATACCACACCAGCCTAATTTTTCATATTTTTAGTAGAGACGGGGTTTCACTGTGTTGGCCAAGCTGGAATTGAGACTTGTTTCTGTCTTGAGAGTTGGTTGACCATTCTGGAGAATTTCTTCCCTAGCTAGGAGGAGGTTGTCTAGAGTCTTTCTGACAAACTATGGATAAATGACTCACAAATGTGTAAGAACTGAATAATGAAATCATAGTGTTGACGAAAAGAGTTGAACTCTTGGGCGGGCGCGGTGGTTCAGGCCTGTAATCCCAGCAGTTTGGGAGGCCAAGGCCGGTGAATCACTTGAGGCCAGGAGATCGAGACTAGCCTGGGCAACATGGTGAAACCCTGTCTCTACTAAAAATACAAAAAATTAGCCGGGCGTGGTGGCAGGCACCTGTAATCCCAGCTACTTGGGAGGCTGAGGCAGGAGAAATCAGTTGAACCCGGGAGGTGGAGATTGCAGTGAGCCAAGATCATGCCATTGCACTCCATGCTGGGCAACAAGAGCAAAACTCTGTCTCAAAAAAAAAAAAGGGAGAGTCAAATTCTGTAAAATGTTTGAAGAGATTTATTCTGAGCCAAATATGAGTGACCATGACCTGTGCACAGCCCTCAGGAGGTCCTGAGAACATATGCCCAGGGTGGTCAGGGAACAGCTTGGTTTTATACATTTTAGAGAGGCATGAGACATCAATCAAATACATTTAAGAAATACATTGGTTTGACAACTGTAAGGCGGGCGGGGGAGCAGCCTTCCAGGCTGTAGGTGAATTTAAACATTTTCTGGTTGACAATTGGTTGAGTTTGTCTAAAGACTTGGGATTGGTAGAAAGGGAACATTCAGGTTAAGATAAAGATTGTGGAGACCAAAGTTCTTTTGAAGTCTTACAGTGGCTGTCCTTAGAGGGAACAGATGACAAATGTTTCCTGTTCAGATCTTAATCTCTTTAGAATTTGGGAGGGTCTGGAAGAAAAAGATGTAACTATGTTAACAGAGATTCTTTACAGATGTACATTTTCCCCCCACAAAGAAGGAGCTTTGCAGGGCCATTTCAAAATATGGCAAATAAACATATTTTAGGGTAAAATATTTTAATTTTCTTCCTTGTCTCGTAATGTTATGCCAGAGTCAGGTTGGAAAATAAGTCATGATATATAGGGTTAAATAAAACCCATCTGATGGGAATTTATGGTTTGTAGGGCATGACTCCCCAGACCCCCTACATAGGAATTTGTGCAAGATAAAAAAATCAGAGTTTCGTCCTCAATAATATCCTTTACATGAGGTTGACATAGCTGCCCCATCAAAACCAGGACCGAAGGACTGTCTTTTCTTATGTTTCTGGTAAGGAGTGGCAATGTTCTTAAGAAGTCAGTCTCTCTTTTGACCACAGACACAGATGCCAGTCGGTTAAATTGGGTCTAAATTTAGGTAATTTTCTGCCCAGGGAACACAGGCTAGTTAATTAGCCTACACAAGGTCTAAATTCATAACTGTGGCTCTTTAGTGTGGTTCTTCAACCACTTGAGCTAATGAGCTATAGATACAAAATAATTTCACAGTCTGGGTACAAAATAAGCACACAGGTAGATTGTAGGTAACAAGCCAAGGCCTCCAATGATACTTGTTAATTTCACACAGCACAGACATGGCCAAGAGGACATGCAGAGCATCCTAAAGGAAAAACATCCAGAAAACCCTACTGACCTTTTATTTCTGTCCATTACATAGATAAAGTGGTAAATGCCGAACAGAGAGGGGCCACAGGGTGGTGACGATAAACTGTCAGTATTTCCATTTTACATTTAGTCACTCATTCATTCAACACAATGACTAGTGTAGGAACTGGGCTGGAACTGCAGGGAGAGCAAGGACAAGTATCCCACATGTCCTACTGTGTCCAAGACTGCCACTTGCCACCTAAAGCCACTTGTTCACCATGGGGAAAGGGCTTAGGTGGATTTTCCAAATGCACCTAAAAAGGCAAGAGTCTACAGCAATAGACTCCAATGACTGCTGGACTTAACTCACTGAACACTGACCAGAGCTTACAAAACAGTCCGCCCTCCAGTTATTCACCAGGCACCTACAACTCCCAAAGACCTGAACCCAGCATCAGAAACCACCACCCAGGGGAAAACTGTGCACCAAACCTTCACAAGCACAGCCAACCTAGGCTAAATCATACCCTTTGTTATTTTAAAACAAAAAATGTACTTTTTGTTATTTTAAAACATACCTACCTGAAGTCTCAGTTCCCAATTTGCGCTTTGGGCCTCTTCTCCAGGCCCCACCCGGCTCAAAACAAGTCTGACCGCTTTGATTTCCATATTCTCCGCCCCTCTCCCCACCCTCCTTATCTCTAGCACCAGAAGCTTTCCGAAAGCTAATCCAGTACCTGGCTCCTAGGCGTCCCTGTCACTGAAGCATGTTTTGGTCAAAGATTACCCATGATTACTATCTGTCAGTTTCCACTGGAAATTGGAATGAGGAATTTGAAATTCAAGTCCAGGCCTTTACTTGGCCGGCTGGAATCATCATATTTTGTTCTCCTGACAGCAAACACCCGTGTGCACCAGCAGTGGCAGGACACTGGCTCCGCACCCGGAGTTCCCAGGTGCAAGTTCTGCACCCTACTTTAGCTTTGTGATTTGGACAAGAGTTATGGCTGAATCGTGTTTCCCCCAAAATCCATATGTTGAAGCCCTAACCCCCAATGTCTCAGAATGTAACCTTGTTTAGAAATAGGGGGACTGCAGCTGTAATTAGTTAAGAATAAGGTGGGCCCCTACTCCCATACAACTGAGGTCCTTATTAAAGGGGAAATTTGGTAACAAACATGCAAACAGGGAAAACGCTATACAAAGATGAGGCAGAGATCAGGATGATGCTCCTATAAGCCAAGAAACACCAAAGATTGCCAGCAAACCACCAGAAGCTGGGGAGAGGGACAGCTGATTCTTCCTCACAGCCCCAGAAGGAGCTGAGGCTGCTGACCTCTGGTTTAAGCCACTCCCTTTAGGGTACTTTGTTACAGCCACTTTTGGAAACCAACATAGCAAGATACCATGTTGCAGTTTTCTCATCTGTAAACTGGGAATACATACAGCACTTCTCTAATGAGAGGTATAAATAAATCACAGTTTGTTAAGTTGCCTAGAATGATGCCTAGCAGCTAAGTGTATTTTAGTGGTAAATAGTTGTACCCAAACGTTCTTGTTTAATCAAAGAGATCTCACCTTTTATGTTTTCTAGTGTGTCTTCCCACCAAGTTGCCTAATGAAATGCTAAGCCCACGCCAGATTTCTCAGGAGATGAGGGGCACTCACACTTGGCTGGCACGGCAGGACAGGGTGTGGCAGTGCAAGGGAGAGACTTTCCTTGGTGTATCAGCAGGGAATCTAGGCTCCCTCCCTGCTTGCTCTTCATCCCCACGCCCACTCAAATCCCAGCGTTCTTTCCCCACAGCAGCCACCAGCCTAGCCCTGGCCCTAGTCCTGGCCCCCTTTTCTGGTTACAGTCTCTCAAAACCCCAAATCATCCTACAGTGAAAATGTAATCAACTTGAAACCTCATTCTTCTATTTCACCCACCCCACCCATTCCAGGCTTTCAATGACGTATAGAGAGGCCCATACCTCCCATCACACTTGATTTTCTGTTATTTGCCCATGTATATATCCTTCTCCATTAGAGTCTCTTCACCCCACCTCTACTCATTAGTACTGGTTTCCTCTGTTAATCCCAACCTACCCAATCATGATGGCTCAGCCCCTAACTCACCTTCTATGAAGTCTTCTCTAAACTCCTGCGATGTTGAATGGCCACACACCAGAGTCACTGTGAATGGCACAAACCTGGCACTGCCTTAATTGTTTCATGTGTGTCAGTCATAAGACCTTAACTAGATGGGACGTTTTGAGACCATTCATCCATCACACACATAATTTTAGGTACTACAAATGCCAGGCACTGTGCTAGGCACCAGGGGTAACCAATATCAGCAGCTGCCATTTATTGAGAAGTTTCTTTGTGCCAGATTTTATCCTAATCCTCATGATGATGCTTTAAAGGGAAGTGCTGGCCTCAGCCTCAGTTTACAGGTGAGAAAACTAAAGGGAGGGGAGGAGATGGAGGGGAAGGGAGGGGAAGGGAGGGAGAGAGGGGAGGGAGGAGGGGAAGGGAGGAGGGGAGGGGAGGGAGGAGGGGAAGGGAGGAGGGGAGGGGAGGGGAGCGGGGGAGGGGAGGGAGGAAGGGAGGCAGAGAGGGGAGGGGGAGAGGAGAGGGGGGAGAAGGGGAGGGAAGGGGAGGAGGGGAGGAGGAAAGGGAGGGAGAAAGGGGAGGGGTGGGGAAGGGAGGCTTTACAAGCAACACTGGGAGAAAAGAATCAGCAATAAACTCAATATGAACCAAAAGGACAATATGGCAACCAAAAATGTGAATAAGATCACAGGTTATATTAATAAAGTTACATGTCTAGGAAGTGGACATTCTACCATTTTTAATATTCTTTTAGATTTGTTCTAAAGTTTTGCTCAGAATTCTAGGCCTAAAATTTGAGAGTCAGATGTCATGTAGGTTCAGATTAAACTAATCAATATAATGAAGAATCCTCATATTGCACAATTTTATAAATTACATATTGACTGAATACACTGCTTTAAAGAGTAACTTAAAGCTAAGCTTATAACATAAACTTACAGGCTGACACCATTCCCAAGCTTTTCAATGAAGCTGTGAGATCAGGTCATGATAGTCCCTATCTGTGTAAGCAACCTCAAGATTATGATGGTAAAATGGTGTACTTAAAAACAAGCCCTTGTTCATCCCACACCTTATCAGATCAGGTCACCAATATATTACAGGACATAAAAGGAAAAGCCTGACTGGTTACCTAATGTCACCAGCTGTTAACATTCAAGAGCAGTTTCCATTTCTTTCTTTCTTTTTTTTTTTTTTTTGAGACAGAGTTTTACTCTTGTTGCCCAGGCTGGAGTGCAATGGCACGATCTCGGGTCACCACAACCTCTGCCTCCTGGGTTCAAGCAATTCTCCTGCCTCAGCCTCCTGAGTAGCTGGGATTACCGTTATGCACCACCACACCCAGCTAATTTTGTATTTTTAGTAGAGACAGGGTTTCTCCATGTTGGTCAGGCTTGTCTCGAACTCCCAACCTCAGGTGATCCACCCACCTCGGCCTCCCAAAGTGCTGGGATTACAGGCGTGAGCCACCGCACTTGGCCTTTTTATTATTATTATTACTTTTTGAGATGGAGTCTTACTCTGTCGGCCAGGCTAGAGTGCCGTGGCACAATCTCAGCTCACTGCAACCTCCGCCTCACAGGTTCAAGTGATTCTCCTGCCTCAGCCTCCTGAGTAGCTGGGACTACAGGTGCATGCCACCATGCCTGGCTAATTTTTGTATTTTTAGTAGAGATGGGGTTTCACCATGTTGGCCAAGCTGATCTCTAACTCCTGACCTCAGGTGATCCACCTACCTTGGCCTCCCAAAGTGCTGGGATTGCAGGTGTGAGCCACAGCACCCAGCCAGCAGTTTCCATTTCTAACACTGAAAAGCATTTAACTTCACCTACAGCAGCATGCTGCAACAGACTTCTACCAATAGGACAATGGGTCCTGGGCAAGCAGCCATCAATAGTTAACTTCTGGCGTAAAAGGAGTCAAAACTGTAAAAGTCACTAAGGTTTAAGAACATTTGTGCACATCTTTATCATCCAAGTCTCAAACAAGACCCTCTGTGGAAACTGCCTGTGGCTGAGTTAATCATCCCCAGTATCCATTCTCTCCTTTCCCTTGAGGCTTAACTGGTTTCGAGGCTGCCAGCAAGAGAATATGTTTTCCTGCCTTCCTTGCAGCTAGGTTGGGGCAAGCTCTAACCAGTTCCCTGTGAGGGCAATGATTTGTGCACCTTCAGTTTCATATCCTTTAAAAAGTAAAATGCGGCCGGGCGCGGTGGCTCACGCCTGTAATCCCAGCACTTTGGGAGGCTGAGGCGGGTGGATCATGAGGTCAGGAGATCGAGACCATCCTGGCTAACACAGTGAAACCCTGTCTCTACTAAAAATACAAAAAATGAGCCAGGCGTGGTGGCAGGCACCTGTAGTCCCAGCTACTCAGAGGCTGAGGCAGAAGAATGGCAGAAACCCGGGAGGCGGAGGTTGCAGTGAGCCAAGATTGCGCCACTGCACTCCAGCCTGGGTGACAGAGCAAGACTCCGTCTCAAAAAAATAAAAAATAAATAAAATGCTAGATGGGTGTGGTGGCTCACTCCCGTAATCCTAGAACTTTGGGATGCCAAGGCAGGAGTATTGCTTGAGGTCAGGAGTTCAAAACCACCCTGGGAAACATAGTGAGACACTGTCTCTATACAAAAAATATGAAAATTAACCAGGCATGGTGTTATGTGCCTGTAGTCCTAGCTATTTGGGAGGCCAGGGCAAGAGGATTGCTTGAGCCCAAGAGTTTGAGGCTGTAGTGAGCTATGATGACACCACTGTACTCCAGACTGGACCACAAAGGAAGACACTAAGAAAGACACTGTCATAGAAAAAAAAAAAAAAAGGAAAGTGCTTCTGCTTTACTTTCCTTCCTTCTGGTTCTTAGAGCAGCACTGTCCAAAGACTTATGTGATTTTAAAGTTTCTAGTAGCCACATTAAAAAAGTAAATAGAAACGGGTGAAATAAATTTTATTCTATTCATTTAATCAAATTATGTCCTGAATAGTAGCACGTCAGTGTGTAATTATAAAAAATTATTATGATATTTTACAGTCTTTGGTACAATGTCTTTGAAATTTAGTGTGTATTTTACACCTACAGTATACATCTCAGTTTGGACTAGCACAGTTCAAATGCTCAAGAGCCACATGTGGGCAGTGGCTAGCACACTGCACAGAGCAGCTCTAGAGGGTAACAGAGGACGCCAGAGAAAGGCTTGGGTTCCTGGGTTAATCTACGGAGCAGAGCTGCCCCGCTGGCTCTTAGACTATTTTAAACATTTACTTCAGAAGAAAACAACTTCTACCTTGTTAGAACTACTGTATAGGGTATTTTGTTATTACAGCCTATCATATACCTAATTAGTACACCCACTGGGACCTCACAGAAGGACCATGCAGCTTCTCAGTTATGAAGCAACCCTTCAAAGAATGAACAGGCCAGGCATGGTGGCTCACACCTATAATTCCAGCAATTTGGGAGGCCAAGGCAGGCAAATCACCTGAGGTCAGGAGTTCAAGACCAGCCTGGGCAACATGGCGAAACCCTCTCTCTACTAAAAATACAAAAAATCAGCTGGGTATGGTGGCACACGCCTGTGATCACAGCTACTCAGGAGGCTGAGGCAAGAGAATCACTTGAACTCCAGAGGCAGAGGCTGCAGTGAGCTGAGATCACACCATTGCACTCCAGCCTGGGTGACAGAGTGAGACTCTGTCACACACACACACACCCAGACAAAACGAAAAGACTCATGAGTTCACATTGAATCTCATCAAAACCCCTTCCAAAACCATAGCCTAAATCTGAAAAGTTGCTACAGAAACATTCTCAGCATTGGGAAATAATCTTAGAACAAACATATCCAAGGAGAATATGTGATTCCTTAAACTTTTTCTTGTTCTATTCTTACGTTATAAACCTCTACACTTTCCAGCTAACCAGCCTACTGGGCAGCCCAGGAGGCAGGAGCCAGCTAGAGACCATCAGATCATTCAGCCTCCTAAGAAAATAAAAATGAAATCCTTTCAGGCAGTGCTTCCCAAAAAGTGAAAGCATTTTCATGAATACAATAAAAACTAATCTAATAGTTGAATAATCAAGTTGACCAGGACACACTGACTTTCCTTTTTTAAAAGGAGGGAGGGACTCAAACAAAAAGAAAGCCAAGTCTAGTCACTAACCTCATCTTTATGGACATACTGAGCCTTTGGCCAATGCTGGCCCCTGTATTGCCATATAGTTGAAAATAACCACCTCCACACAGCAAAGATCTTTAAGTAGAAACTCAACTGAAAATATCCACAGGGTGATTCAGAAGCAATTTCTGTTTCAGTCCCAAGGAGAAGTTCATAGAAGAATTTGTCAAACAAAAAACATGTAGGACAACAACAGCCTTCATTCAAAATGATCAGGTAATTAATGCAGAATAAAGACGTAAGAGATAATGGTCTAAATGACTCATTGCTTGTGTAGACTAGGAGATTTCCCCAAGTTTAGGGGCCAGGCCCTCGGTTTCATATTGGTTTCTAGCTGGAAAAGTATTGTGTTTAACTGAGAATTATGGTCTGGGGTAAATAGAATAAAGCTATGACCCATTAAGCCCACAGTGGAGCTCCACGTAGACAGAGATGTTTTACTGGCACCACTGGAAGAGCAGAAGCAGCATCTGTTCTTCCTCCCTTCAGAAATGAAATGCATTTGGCTCTCAGGAAACAAAGAATCTTGCCCTGTCACAGGAGGAATAATGCTGACATTGGTGAGCTTTGCCACTATGGATGGACTTGTGGTGATGTAAAATCACTGTGGAGGTCTTATTTAAGCTTAGAGCAACAGTGTAACATCTATTTTATGCAGTTTGAAGCTTCACAATTTAGGAACCAGCAACTTGTTAGCAAGCGTGTGCTGCAGTTGACAGCATATGACACTCTCCCATCCAGAAAAACCAGGAGAGTTACCATCTCTCTGTTATTTACCAAATGTGCGACTTTGGCCAAGTTACTTACCTGTCCTCAACATTCATTTCTTCCTCTATCAAATGCATTGTAGCAAGGGTCTTTACTGGATAGAGTTTTGTAAGCATTAAATGACAAAGAGCATGCAAAGGGGCTTGGCACAGTGCCTGGCACCTAGTGAGCATTCAGTACATGAGAACTCCTTATTCCTGTAATAGAAGGTCAGCCATCCATACGTGTTCACTCTTGCTATTAATATTATGCAGTGGCACCCACTGAAAAACTGTGATGCTCCAGCCTCACTCTCTTAGATGCTGAAAACAGTCCCAAGGATGAACAGTGGAGCTAAGGTCTATGACAGTGCCAGCTCAGTGGGGGGATGCCAGGGCTTCAGTGTAACTGTTCTAGGATGGAAGGGCATGGAGTTGTGTTAAGGGTTGACTTGTGTCCTCCCAAAAATTCATACGTTGGAGTCCTAATTCTCCCCCTAACCTCAGAAGGTGACCTTATTTGGAGATAGGGTTTTCACAGAGGTAATCAAGCTAAAATGAGGTCATTATAGCGAGCCCTAATCCAGTATGAGTGGCGTCTTTATGTAAAGGAGGAATCTGGGCACAGACACATGCACAGAGGGAGAATGCCACATGAAGATGAAAGCAGAGATCGGGGCAAGGCTTCTGCAAGCCAAAAACACTGCCAGCCAACCACCAGAATCTAGGTCAGAGCATGGAACAGATTCGCCCTCGCAGCCCTCACAAGGAACCAACCGTGCCAGTACCTGGATCTTGGGCTTCTAGCCTCCCAAACTCTGAGACAATACATTTCTTTAGTTTCAGCCACCTGGTTTGTGGTACCCTTTGTTATGGCAGTCCTAGCAAACTAATACCAGGCAAAATCAGGCAGTGAGCAGATTCTCCATTTAAATCAGGCTGAAAAGACCTAGAAAATACGTAGCATGGCACAAATTTGACCAAATTTCTCTCTAGAACTTTAGTAAAGTCTCCTACCTCCACCCAGTGGGGTCATCGCTGATTTTTTTTAAATTATGTCTATTAAAAAAAAAAAGGCTTAGCTTGAAATAGATTTGGCCATAGTTCCTATGTCTACAGAGAGACTTGGATTTTATTCTATTTTATATTTTTTGAGATGGAGTCTCGCTCTGTCGCCCAGGCTGGAGTGCAGTGGCGTGATCTCGGCTCACTGCAAGCTCCACTTCCCAGGTTCACACCAGAGACTTGGATTTTAAATACTCCCATTGTGTGTATGTGCATGTGTGTGTGGTGACGGAAGGAGGAGTGAGCATTTGTAAAAACTTATTATAAATGACTAAAACCTTCTTGAAAAAAATACGTTGGTAGAGTTGGTTGTTGATCCTCATGAGAGCTGTTATCTTTTTTTTTTTTTTTTTAACAGACAGAGTTTCGCTCTGTCGCCCAGGTTGAAGTGAAGTGGTGTGATCTCAGCTCACTGCAACCTCCACCCCCTGGGTTCAAGCAATTCTCCTGCCTCAGCCTCCCGAGTAGCTGGGATTACGAGCATGCACCACCATGCCTGGCTAATTTTTGTATTTTTAGTAGAGATGGGGTTTTGCCATGTTGGCCAGGCTGGTCTCGAACTCCTGACACCAGGTGATCCACCCACCTTGGCCTCCCAAAGTGCTAGGATTACAGGTGTGAGCCACCACACCCCACCGCAAACTGTTATCTTAATAGGCAACAAACTCAAACCTCTGTCTGAGCAGGATATACCTGGTTCTTTAAGATTCATGGGGTGTGTGCATTTCCTTGGCTGAAAGCTACAATAGTTAGTAGATGCTATGTAAAGCTATACCATCAATTTAATCTCTCATGGAGACTGTCACTTTAAACTGGCTGTTTTGATTTTTTTAATGGAATGCCCGCTACTTCCCTATTACAATGAAATATATAATTGGGAATAAATCTTTGGTAAAATTAAGCACACACCCTCAAAGTAAACCATGAAGCCCTCGATCACGTTTGAGTGGCATTTCTCAAGATGTGTTACAAAGATCTTTCAACCCCATTTCCCATCCCTCAACCTCCACCCATTTCACTCAAGTCACTAAAAATTGGCATCTACAAAGAAATTCCAGAAGCCTGAGCATTTTATTAGCAAAGGGAAATCCCAGCCTTTTTGGCCTCATTTTTCATGATGACAGCTCATTTTTCCATGTGGAACCACATACTAGCTGCTGCAAATATTTAAAGAGGTAAAGAAGCCACTTTTTCAAGCTATGGTCATAAAAGATACAAATAATGATGATTAAGAACTCTGCGCTCACTTAATAAGCATAAAAGTCAATCTATCCATTTTTAAAACTAGGATGAAAACTTTATATAGTATTCTTCTTTAAATACTCAGGGCCATGCCACAGGTACTCTCCTGGGCTCCTGAACTATTAATATTACTATTTTCTATGTCAAGGGCCATTTTTGAGACTGAATTAACCCACTGTGCTGCAAGCTGTCTCCCGATTGACCTTCTGACCTTTCCCCCTCTTCCCAACCATCCTTCCAACTCCTACCAATCCCTCAAGGCCTGCATGAAGCTCCACCTCCATAAAGCTCCCCAAATTCTCCCATTCCCAGTGATTCAGCCATCTCAAAATCTGCAGCATTTATCACCAGGCCCTACAACTTAACAACTAGTTAGCTATATCATCTTAAAGATAGCTTGAGTATCTATATTCTATACTGCTTGTATTTTGCTCTAGTTATTTCCTATATGTTTTTTTCTCCTCCCACCGAGGTTTATCAACTTTTTAAAGACAACAACCATATTTGCATTTCTCCTGTATCCTATCTACTATCTAACAACTCAAGTTTAAGAACTCCCAAAATAAAGTTATAAATGCGAAGTAAAAAAGGTTATCCACCATAGAAATTCCATAATGCTGTTTAGCCTCTGTGGGTTATCTGCAGGGTCCCAAATAGATTTAAGAATCAAAACCACTGGACAATGTCACTGTCTAACCACAGCCCGCAGAGTCAGGCTCATTCCCTACCAAACTCACATCTGCCTTTGACACAGTGCCAGTTGTCAAGTCTTCCGGAAAGGACACTCCCATTCAATCTTTACCCACGTGATGGTTCTGGGGTCACAGAGTGACCTGAAGGCCATCCATAGGAGGCCCCCTTGGGCCACTTTCATCCTGTTTACTCCTGGATTTTGCTCACAGTGGCCACAAACCAATCTGGCCACAGACCTCCCAGGCACAGGCTGGCTGAAATGCGATCACACCAGTGGGTCACCTGTCTTCTTTATGCAAGCGCGAGAACCTGATCTGCTATTCTCTTCTTCCTACCCCCCAGAAATACAAAGAATCCTTTCTTCTTCCTTTTCCCTCACACAAAGACAAGCAGGAATATGATGCCCAATGGTTTAAAATATTTTGAGACAGACCACACGTTTCAGGTTAAAAAAAAATTATAATTTGGTTCATTCAACTGAATGTAAATGTTTGTAAACTTGCTTTTCCTTAACAATACATATATATGCATGATATACATGTACGTATATCAAAAACTTCAAAATCAAAGGCATACATTGAAAAACAAGCCTCTCTTCCCCAGCTCTCAGTTTCCCTGTTCGGCAGCAGCAACTGTTACCAGAGTATTCTACCCTCCAGACCGTGTAAACTTTTTGAATCCTACTTTTTATTACAGGTTGCTAATTAGGAGGAAGAAACAAATATTTACTAAGCATCTCCTGAGCACCAGGCCCTAAGATTTTTGACATTCTTTTTTTGTTTGTTGTTTTGTTTTGTTTTGTTTTGAGATGGAGTTTCACTCTTGTTGCCCAGGCTGGAGTGCAATGGCGTGATCTCTTGGTCACCACAACCTCCGCCTTCTGGGTTCAAGCTATTCTCCTGCCTCAGCCTCCCAAGTAGCTGGGATTACAGGCATGCGCCACCACACCCAGCTAATTTTGTATTTTTAGTACAGACAGGGTTTCTCCATGTTGGCCAGGGTGGTCTCAAACTCTCAACCTCAGGTGATCCTTCTGCCTCAGCCTCCCAAAGTGCTGGGATTACAGGTGTGAGTCACCACACCCGGCCAACATTCATTTAATGCATTTAACTGTCAGCCCAGTCTTACGGGGCTAATATCATTTCCTCCACTTTTCTAGTGAGGAATCTGAGGTTCAGAAGAGTAAGAGACTTGTCCAGGGCCACAAACCTAGGTCCGAGTTTAAGTCGCTTTTAAAGCTACTCCCTAGATTGTTCAGTTTGTTTTTGTTTTTTGAGACAGGGCCTTGCTCTGTTACCCAGACTGGAGTGCAGTGGCGTGAACACAATTCATTGTAGCCTTGACCTCTTGGGCTCAAGCCTTCCTCCCACCTCAGCCTCCCGAGTAGCTGGAACCATAGGTGTGCCCCACCATAGGCGGCTAATTTTTTAATTGTTTTGTGGAGATGGGGTTTTACCATGTTTGCCCAGGCTGCTCTTGAACTCCTGGACTCAAGGAATCCTCCTGCCTCAGCCTCCCAATGTGCTGGGATTACAGGAGTGAGCCACCGTGCCAGCAGATTGCCTGGTTTCTTAAAATAGACTTTCCACCCAAAATTCCTCTTTCAGGAAACATGGGCTCTTGAATCAGACTGCCTTAGTGCAAAAACTGGTTCTAGAACGTAAAGTTCTAAGAACCCAGACAAATGACTGCATGTCCCTAAGGCCTTAGTTTCTTCGTCTGTAAAATGAGCTTAATAGTAATACCCACCACATAAGATTTGTGGCAAGATTAAATGAATTTCATATGAAAAGCTTAGTATAGCTCTGGATATTTGGTTAATACTTCCTAATGGTTAATTATTATTAGCATTATTATCATATGGTTGATTAACAAACTGGGCTTTGAAATGTTTTTGTTGTTGTTGTCATTTTTTATTCCCTCCATTTAGCTGTACAGTTCTGTGCTTGGGGAAACAATTTGGATGTGGAGAGCCATTTGAAATTGTTGGGCTCCATTATACCAATTTCCTCCTCGCCAGGCTCTCCTCCCCCAGGTCTGCTTCTCAACATTTCTTCTCTTAGCACTAACTGCCAAAATCATAGCCTTTTCTGCTGCCAAATCCCAGAGCTTTTACTAGTGTTATTACAGTGGATTTTTTTAAATCATGGAAATATTTCAGTTTTTCTAACTAGATTCCAGCAACACCCTCCCTACTGCCACCAGTTTTTGATTTTTAAACCAAAAGTTTATGTGCCTATCATTCCTCTGGGCGCCCGTTCATATATATATGGAAGTCTAGACTGATGAAATTTTGCTAAAAATAATCTTAACCTATGTAAATGAAAGCTACCTAGATTCCCTTGGAATAGAAAAAGACATTTGTTAACCTGGTCACATAATTTAGAAACCCCTATCTGCTGAATTGGGCAACATTTTCCATTTAATTGCTTTTTTCTCCTTAGCTGAAAGCCATGGGAGATATGTAGCCTGCATAACATACAGCCAGCAGACGATGAGGTTGAAGGAGGTTTCTCGGAAGTCAGATGACCAGGACTTTCACTCTGGCCAACAGCTAGTTTTCTGTCTTTGTCGAAGTCTCTTTGCACTCTATGAGTTTTATTTAATTTACCTAAAGGATAAGAAGGTAAGATCAACTTTTTTCATAACGCTTCCCAGTTCTTTCTTTAAGTGGGTCGGTATTTTACCATCATCCCATAAGCATCTCATCTAGCCTGGGTTTTATCAGGGCAGTAAGTTACATGTCATGATGCAGCCTCAGGAGATAAGCTTCAGCCAGAAGTAGGTATGCAAGTTACATATCAGCCATAAAAGACACAGCCTCCATTTATTGCAAAAATGCAGCTGTGCCAAGCTGTCAAAATATAATTCATGGCAAAGCAATAAAATCCAGGTTCATCTTTAATTACCTCGTCTGAAATGATAGATGAACAAGCCCATTTTGAGAGTGACATACCTTGGCTTCCATCTAATTCCCTTCCATTAATTTCTCCCACTCCACAACTCTGCTCAAAGTATCTGGAATGCAGCTAATATAAGACTGGGATCATAGAAGGGTTTATGGGGTGACCTTTTAAAAAAATATTATCATGTACAACCCCTCTGCTATGTTTTTCTCCCTCTTCTCCTGGGGGAGACTTTATTTCATAACTCTGACATCATAACCGCTTCCTCCAATCCAGTCTTTTATGGATTGGTTGGATAACAAATGAGTACGAGTCTCTGGAATTCGGGGGGAGGAAAGGTACGGGCAGCAATAGATACCATTTTACCACAAAACCCTTAACAGAGAGTTGAACACGTTTCCTAAAGCCAAAGATGAACCATGCTAATATGTCATTCCTAAACCACCCGCATGACACTAGCTTCTTCTAAAAACGACATTGTGAATCAGGATTTCTGGCAACTTTAGAAATGTTGAGGTTTTTACTGATTCTTCCTTTGAAGATGTTTAATGTGACGGTTCCTTTCTCTACAAGGCACAGATCCCCAAAATTAAAAATAAAAATAAAAATAAACATTGTTTTTGAAAGCTATGCACACAAACAGCAAGGAACCTAGAGCATGCCATCTACAGAAGCTACCCTGAGCTGGGGCCAAGAGCACTTGAGTGTCTGTAGTTTATTAACCCAACAGCGCCTTATCAAGGTGGGGAGGAGCGTTTCTGCAGCTCCATGGAGAAGAAGGAACAGCCAGACTGTGAGTCACCGCATACTCACGTCACTCTTCCTGAACTTCGCTTTCAAGCTCTTCATGTTTAGTGCATTCAGCCTTCCAAAGCTCTAGAGGAGACTTTTCAACACCTAAGCAGAGAAAAAAAGGACATATGTAGGTTTCCAAATAAGGTATTCTCTCCTGATTGGATTACAACTTGGGTCATGGGAAGGAGACAGAGCAGGGTTGGGTTCCTTTCTGGGTTGGGTTGGGAAGGTGGTCGGTTAACAGCTGAGGAGTGGTAAATAACATATTTCCACTTACGATATACTTCCTAGAAGCTTCTGACATTTTCAAATTAACCAAAACTTTAATTTTTTCCTTCTTATTAATATTTATTTTAATTGACAAATAAAAATTGTATATACTTTTATGGTGTACAACATGACTTTTGAAATATGCATATATTGTAGAATGGCTAAATTGAGCTAATTAACATATGCATTGGCTCACATACTTATTATTTCACTGTGATGAGAACACTCCAAATCTACTCTCAGGAATTTTTCAAGTATACAGTACACTAACTATAGTTACCATGTTGTACAATAGATCTCTTCATCTATTCCTCTTAACTGAAACGCTGCATCCTTTGACCAACATCTCCCCATGCACCTCCCCCAACCCCCCACTCCCACACCCCCACCCCTGCTCCTGGTAACTTCCGTTCTATTCTCTGCTTCTCTGAACTGGACCTTCTTAGATTTCTATATCAGTGAGTTCTCAAACATTAAAAGTAGAGCAAGTCTAAGTTACTGCTTAACTGTCACTGTACAAAATGCTGTATCTCTATGTTCAAGTCATTCCTCGACATATCTTCTGTGCTGCAATCATGCCATCCACCTCCTTGTGAAAAGTGATGAGGAAAACAGTTCATATTCCAGATGCCACTCATTCCCTATTTATTTTTCTCAGTGTTTGTTCCCATCTCCCCTCCCCAGAATGCACAGGGCAGTTAGTGAAAAATGCCAGGAACAACAAAACCTCCCTCATCAAATAGCTCATTCCTCAGGGGGCCTCTCTAAACAATGCAAGACTCTCAGGGTCTTGTGGGACTCAGCAATTCTGAGTTGAGCTGAATCTTAAGCAATCACTTCATTTAACATGGGTCTGTGGTCCCCTGGAAATTGAATGTAATTATCTTTTAGCAAGTATACATTTACATTTTTCAGAGAGGAAGGTTCTGAGTTTTCACTGGATTCTACAAGTTAGTTGCCACCCTTCAAAAGTCAAGATTGCTCGTCTAGTCTAAGTGCCTCATTTCGCAGAAGTAGCAACAGAGCCTCAGACAAGTTTAGAAACTTGCCTGAGTCACAAAGCCTATTCATGATGAGATTCAGAACCAGACCCTAAGGCCTGACTAGTGGCTGAATGTTTTCACTGCCCTATATAGTTTTTTTTTTCTTTTAATTTCAATAGTTTGGGGGGTATAGGTAGTTTTTTGATACATGAATTTCTTAGCAATGAATTCTGAGATTTTAATGCAACCAATATGTTGTCTTTTATCCCTCACCTCTCTCCCAACCTAGTCCTGACAGTCCATTGTATCACTCTGTACGTTTTTGCATCCTTATAACTTAGCTCCCACTTACAAGTGAGAACATACGGTATTTGGTTTTCCATTCCTGAGTTACTTCACTTGGAATAACGGCCTCCAGTTCCATCCAGCAATGCCCTATACAGTTTTACAACTAAAACCAAAAAGCTAAATCCTGTGCTAAAACATGTATAGACTTTATCTTTTTTTTTTTTTCCTTTTTTGTGGAGAATGGGGTCTCACTATATTGCCCAGGCAGGTCACGAATTCCTGGGCTCAAGCTATCCTCTGGCCTCTCCCTCCCTAAAAGCTGGGATTACAGGCATGAGCCACTGTGCCCAGCAAACATGTACAGACTCTACCTTTTTCATTAAATTTGGAAATGTACAAGATGTGTAAACTTCGCATGTAGCTAAAAAAAAAAAATGAAAATACACTTAGGTCAAAATGGCAAGATAATCTATATGAAAGTTTCCATCACATAGTAAGTGCTCAATAAATGTCACGTCAAGCCCACTGCAAGTGAGAACAGGTGACCTTTAACAGCACCATCCCAGAGGAGAACTGAGGAATAGCAGGCATACATTTACCACAGTTAACCACTGTTTTCAGAAGCCTTGCCAGGTCCTCTCACATTCCCCCACATCCTAATTATTCTAAACAAAACTGACTTGAGAGGATGGGTGGGGAGTGCAAGCCACTGAATGCCTTCTTCATGAGCTTGTTGCTACCTCCAGGAGTCACCCAGTGACTCTCTGGCTTCCAATGTGTCTACTTTCATTCTTGCTGCTGCCATTGATTAGGGCCCTTGGATAAATGGTGTGAAAATCCAGTCATCATGAAGCACTTTGATGGCATGAATCTGGAGGCCTCATTGTGACTGCAGCCTCTCCATGGCCCCTTTCAATCTTCCCAGCCTCAGCGGCAGTGACAGATGCATGTTGCCTTGGAAACGACACACACCATAATTATACATTGTTAACTGCCAAGCATTTAATCACAGAAAAGGCTGGGCTGGTACCTGAATAGCAAGTGCAAATTCCAGGGCAGTGTTTCTCAAAGTCAGCCCCAAGTTAATCCACATCAGAAGGACCTGGGGACTAAATGCAATCTTTTAGCCCCTGTCCTATTAAAACTGAATCTCAAGGGGTAGAGCCCAGGAACTTCCTTGGTTGAATCTTCTGCACACTGAAGTTAGAGAACCTATAACTGATGTAGGCGGAACAGGAACACACTTGTCAGAGTTGGGCTGGTTCATAAACCAAAGTTGGGTTGTTTTTTTCACGTCAAAACAGAATCACCTTTTGAGGAATCAAAGTAGAAATAACGATAAACAGATATTCCCAAACTGTCGCTGGCTGGGCCAGGGTTTCTACACCAACTGTTGGTAAAAAGTGGAAATTGCCGGCCGGGCACGGTGGCTCACGCCTGTAATCCCAGCACTTTGGGAGGCCGAGGCCGGTGGAACACAAGGTCAGGAAATCGAGATCATCCTGGCTAACACGGTGAAACCCCGTCTCTGCTAAAAATACAAAAAATTAGCCGGGCGTGGTGGCAGGCGCCTGTAGTCCCAGCTACTCGGGAGGCTAAGGCAGGAGAATGGCGTGAACCCGGGAGGCGGAGCTTGCAGTGAGCCGAGATCGCGCCACTGCACTCCACCCTGGGCGACAGAGTGAGACTCCATCTCAAAAAAAAAAAAAAAAAAAAAAAGGTGGGAATCGCCCTTCAAATTTAATTCCTTCTCCCTTCTTGTGGAAGTACTAATAACTAAGGAAACAGGACAAATCAGTCCAGCAGGAAAGGAGAAAAGAGAGGCCACATATTGGATAACCCAAAACTGTGCAGATCCCCACAGCAGAGCCACTCAAAGCATTCCTTCGTTCACATATTCAGAGAGCACAAAGTCTTAGGCAACAGTGGGTAAGATTTTTGTTTGAGGTCATGGGGGTTTCGTGGGTGTTGTGTTAGTTTTTCTGTGTATTTGTCTTTGGCTTTTTTTTAAGCATGCAGTGAAAAGTATACAAACTCTTATTTGAAGAGGATTAGATAAATAAAGTAATAATTCCAAAAGTTCCCAAGGGAAGGGATTAACCGCCAAACTGAGTGTCTTCCTGGAGTCCGTGGCTTTGGGTGTGTGAGAGCTGGGTGGCCCATGGGCATAATTCCACAATGATAAAGATAAGTGTCAAAGGAAAAGAAGTTCTGGAAATCCACACAGTGGTAACTCTAGAAGCATGAACCGTAGCTGGGGTAAAGTTATTAATAGATCACTGCTTTCCTGGTATTCATGAAAGGATCTAACACCTGGAAGCCATGGCTGGCGGAAAGTAATGTGGCCCCTGGAATAATGCCAGGTGCCAGCTGTCTCAGCATCTCCTCTTCCTCAAGATGAATCATGAGTAAACAGACTCGCCTTCCTTGGGCCAACTGGGATCTTACAGTCTCATTTTCAATCCCAAACTTCTAAAGCCCAGGCTGAGCTACAGCCTATGTTGAGTAAAGTGACATCTATCAGGTTAGCAAGGCCACACTAAAGGCAGTCCTTGGAAAAGCCATTAAATCAGGATGCTTACTTCAAAAGAAATACAGCAAAGCCGAATTAGCTGCACAGCAGCCTAATTCGAGTATGTACCAAAAAGGATCATACATCTATGGAAAAAGTTCTCTGAACTAAGTTCTCCCATTTCAAACAGAATAAAGCACACCTACCCACTGAGCAGAAATATTAGTCAGTTTATTACCCATTTAATTCAAAATAAGTCCCTGAAATATGGCATCCATCACTGGCCACCAATCATCACTGGCCACCACTCATCACAGAATGGATGTTACGTTGATAAATGAGGATGGAGCAAAGCAGAGATGTACATGCTTGTTTCCATCTCATTTGAAAGACTGGATGTAACATTGTTTATTTATTAGTTCATTTTCCCTTTAAAAACATAATTTAACTCCCAATCCTAGCCTGAATTTTAAAACCTTGATATTAGCCTATACAGCTTTATCACAAACAAAAAAGTTAAACTTCTTTGAGTATTTAAAAAAAAAAACCCTTACAATGGATATGGGGTTTTCTTTCGGGTGTAATGAAAATGTTCTAAGATTTACTGCTATAATGGCTGCACAACCTGTGAACATACTAAAAACCATTCACTTGTACACTTTCAGGAGGTGAAGTGAATGGTATATGAATGATATCTCAACAAAGCTGGTTTTTTTTTAAAAGCTTAATAATCTCTATTACATTCTCCACTCTTTAGGATTAAGAAAATTCCAGGTTAGCCAGGTACGGTGGCTCATGCCCATAATCCCAGCACTTTGGGAGGCCGAGGCGGGTGGATCATTTGAGGTCGGAAGTTCAAGACCAGCCTGAACAACATGGTGAAACCCTGTCTCTACTAAAAACACAAAATTAGCCGGGCGTGGTGGCACATGCCTGTAATCCCAGATACTGCCGAGGCTGAGGCAGGAGAATCGCTTGGGCCCAGGAGGCGGAGGTTGTGGTGACCCGAGATTGTGCCACTGCACTCCAGCCTGGGCAACAAGAGCGAAACTCCATCTCAAAAAAAAAAAAAGAAAGAAAATTCCAGGTTAGAAACCTCTAGAGTGATGAAAAAAGAAATGCAGCTGGGCGGGCACAGCAGCTCACATCTGTAATCCCAACATTTTGGGAGGCTGAGGTGGAAAGACTGCTTGAGACCAAGCATTCAAGACCGGCCTGGGCACCAGAGCGAGACCCTGTCTCTACAAAAAAAAATTTTTTTAATTAGCCAGGGGTGGTGGCACATGCCCGTAGTCCTAGCTACTCAGGAGGTTGAGGTGGAAGGGTCACTTGAGCCTGGGAGTTCAAGGCTACAGTGAGCCATGATCATGCTACTGCACTTCAGCCTGGATGAAAGAGTGAGACTCTATCTCGAAAAAAATAATAATAATATTCCATCACGGAATATAGGAATACATCTACAGAATTCTCAGCCAAACCAGAACACTAACTAACATGTGCCCCTAAATAGACTTCAGGACATTTTCTTCCAAGTTAAAAAGGACATCAGACTTAAAATCCATACCACAGACCAAGTTCTGAACAAGCATAAGAAACTAAAATACACTCCTTCTCTCCTTGTCAGCATCTACCTCTTCTCACTCAAGTGCTTGAGTATTTCTTCAGACAATAATCTCTCTGCAACAAAAATGGAATTTTAACCAAAGCTATATAAACATTCAATTCTCTCAATCCAGCAAAACAAATACATTCTGTCAAAGGTCTCTCCAGACCAACCTTCCCAGTGAAGGTACCTTAACAACACAGCACCTCACGCCATCCAAACTCCTCCCAGTGGGTGGAAGCTGCTTCAATCTCTGCCTCTCAGACAGGGCTATGCTGTGAGTTATGTTGCTGCTTCTGGAAGAACATAAAAATGGGAAGCAGGGCCCAACGGGTACTGTTCCCTCTTGCCCAATTTACTTTACAGCAGATTTGTACTGTTCTAGAAAGACAGAATTTTAAATACATACAAACACTCAGCTTATATGAGTAGGCCCAGAGGACTCCAAACTGACTGAGGATATGAATAAAGAATAATTACAAAATCATCTTATAAGTAGGTGTTAAATACTGTAGAAATTCAAAGAGTGAGAATCTTGAAGTGCTAGAAAAAAATCAGAGAAGTCTTCCTAAATGGGAGCAGGGTTCTAACTGAACTTAAAGGAAACACGGGATTTGGACAGGTGAAGGAGGAAAGGGCATTTTGTCCATCTCTCTCACAAGATAGGGGACTCCTTTCTTAGACTTTCCAGGTAAGGGTCTGACACCTGTTCAATCTCCCCAAGTGGTCCCGTAAGCTATGGTGTGAATGTGTCCTCCAGAAGTTCATGTGCTGGAAACTTAATTGCCAATGTAACAGTATTAAGGGATGAGGACTTTAGGAATGATTGGGTCATGAGGGTTCTACCCTTCTGAATGGATTCATGCTTTATTACGGGAGTGAATTAGTTCTTGCCAGAGCCCGTTATTATAAAAGTGAGCTAGGCTTGCTCTTGTGGTCTCTTTCGCATCCACATTATGCCACCAGATGTCCCTTGCTAGGGACCAGCACCATGTCCTTGGGCTTCCCAAACTCCAGAACTATGAACCCAATAAGCTTCTTTTCTCTGTAAATTACCCAGTCTCTGGTACTCTGTTATAGCAACAGAAAATGGACTAAGACAGTAGGGGTGGTAGGAATCACTGCATAGGTCTCTGCAAAGAAAGATCCTCCCCCAGTCTGACTCCTTTGGACCCTGGGTGTGAGTGAGAGATTCAAGAACTGTGTTATCAGTTTTAAGCCGATTTGAAAATTTACATCTCAGACTACCTACTTACTTTGGAATAGAGTATTTTCATTTTGCCTGTACTTGAGCCCTGGCCATTGGCATATAATCAATAAATGTTTTACAGGTGAACACGCAGAACAAAGATATAGGATAAAGTGCTTGGATAGACTTTAGACCTCATCTCTGACCTCAGCAAGGCTCTCGTGGATCCCAAGTGTACTGAGGAGGGTGAGTTCTCTGACACGGGTTAGCATCATTGGGATATTTGTACAAACGCAACATAGTAATTGGGTTTCACCATGTACAAGAGAAAAGCACTAAGGTTTTTAAAAACCCAGCTCATTTGGCCTGTGAAATCTTACCAGGATGCCCCTCCTTTTTCCTTCCCACCTGCCCCTTCCCTCTCATTACTGCTGTCCTTGTGCAGCATCCCCCCAATCACGTGCTAAGCCTACCTGAAGATGCTGACCATTTTCAATAATGCAACGTTAGGGTCAGAGGAGAGCAAGGATCATCAGCTAGTACCCTGGAGGCAAATTCTTAGGACAGAGATTTTCTCAGCCTGATTCTAGAACTATGGGGCAAGCCAGGGATTCCCCCCACAAATCAACAGGCCTGCTGTGTTATTTCATGTGAGACCTTACTCCCCTTCTAGTCAGGGAGCTCCTCAAGACAGAAAACGACCATCCTAGCAGGGTCAAGGTTTCACCTCTGGCCTCAGCAAGGCTCTCTTCATAGTCAACACTTAGTGAAACTTTGCACTGCCTGAATGAATCAATGATGAATGAATGAATGAGCACTACGGTTACGCTGGAAACACAGACATACCCAGTCATTTTAGCCCATGGTGCAAATTTTCAAAGGATTCAGCTGAAAACTGGTAACAGGGCTCTTACTCACATCCAGGTCTAAAAGGGTCAGAATGTGTGTGGATTGTGGGAGAGTCTTCCTTTAGAGAGAGCTATGCAATGATTCCTACCACACCTACTCAACCTCATGAGAGGCTTACAGGGCTGAAGAGGTTGGACGGGTGTCTGATCCACACCTGAAAAATCTAAAATGGAGAGAAACTGGCCTATGCTTCAAGGATGGAAATGAAGGAGAGCTTGCTGTTGTGTTGTTATCAGCCTGAATGCTGGAGTTTATTTGTGCATTAATATGTGTTTCCTATGGAGCATGTGTAGGCAACTCACAATAGAGGGAAATAAGTGGTGTTAGATTCTGTGTAATAGGGTAGATTGGAAGGACAAAGAGGGCAGAGGGAAGCGGATTCCCTGGTGGAGAAGCAACAAACTGGAGGCAATCACATGACATTCAACAAGGGAACTGCAGAAGAGGGGTCTGCAGTGATGGTCCAGGAATGGAGTGAGAAGAGGGAGATCTCCAAGGGGCCCCTCTGCTGGTGGGCCAGGGCTGCCACAGCAAAGTACCACAGACTGGGTAGTTTAAACAACACAAAATAAAGCCCAAGATCAAGGTGTCAACAGGGTTGGTTTCCTTCTGAGGCCTTTCTTCGTGGCCTGTAGATGGACGCCTTCGCCCTGTGTTTTCATATGGTCTTCTGTGTGTGTCTGCATCCTAATTGCTTCATCTTATGAGGACACCAGTCATACTGGATTGGAGTCCACCCATATGACCTTATTTTACCTTAATTACCCCTACAAAGGTCCTATCTCCAATTACAGGTGCATTCTGAGAAACTGGGGGTTAGGACTTAGAAATGGGGCAGAGGGGCACAATTCAGTCCATAACATTCCCAGAAATAACCCACAATTAAGAGTAAAACAAACATCTGTCAAACTCAGAACATGGCACTATCATGCTGTAGTACCAGTCAAATAAGAATTTTCAGCTGGATGTGGTGGCAGGCACCTGTAATTCCAGCTACTCGGGAGGCTGAGGCATGAGGATTGCTTAAACCTGGGAAGTGGAGGTTGCGGTGAGCCGAGATGGTGCCACTGCACTCCAGGCAGGGTGACAGAGTGAGACTGTGTCTCAAAAAACAAAACAAAACAAAAAAAAATTTTTTATCCCTCTAACTTATCTTCCCCTGCCCTACCCCCAGGTTTACCATACAGCGATCCCTAGAGGGATTTCAAACTGTGATAGGAAGATGCAGGAGGCAGGGTAGCAGGGTGAAGTAGGGACAAAGAGAAAAGGGACAGCTATTTAACTTTAAATCAAATTGCAACTTTTTATTGTTATTAGATTGGTGCAAAAGTAATTGCAGTTTTTGCCATTAAAATAACAAAAACCACGATTACTTCTGCACCAACATTGAGGACTCTAAATTCTGAATTAAGAGTATTTAGCAGTTGAAACTGACTGCAGAACTTTTTTTAAAAATCTAAGAATAATCAGAAAAGTCAGAGGCTGGGTGCAGTGGCTCATGCCTATAATCCCAGCACTTTGGGAGGCCAAGGTGGGAAGATCACTTGAGCCTGAGACCAGCCTGGGCAACATAGTGAGATCCCCATCTCTACAAAAATAAAAGTAAATTAGCTGGGTATGGTGGCGAGCACCTGTAGGCCCAGGTACTTGGGAGGCTGAGGCAAGAGGATCACTTGAGCCCAGGAGTTTGAGGCTACAGGGAGCTATGATTGTCACTACACTCCAGCCTGGGAGACAGAGTGAGACCCCATTTTTAAAAAAAAGAAACGGCCAGGTGTGGTGGCTCACGCCTGTAATCCCAGAACTTTGGAAGGGCAAGGCGGGTGCAGAAGTTCAAGACCAGCCTGGCCAACATGGCAAAACCTCGTCTCTACTAAAAATACAAAAATGAGCCGGGTGTGGTGGTGCGCACCCATAATCCCAGCTACTGGGGAGGCTGAGGCAAAGAATCACTTGAAGCCAGGAGACGAAGGTTGCTGTGAGCTGAGATTGTGCCACTGCACTCCATCCTGCGTGACAGAGTGAAACTGTGTCTCAAAAAAAAAAAAAAAAAAAAAATAGAAATGTCATAGATTTCATCCAGAGACAAGGAATATACTAACCTCACAATTATAACTTTCAGACAGGGGGATACAAAACAAAGCTGCTTTATGATTACTATCTTATAAATCTTATTTATTCAGCAAACCAGATACGTTATGAATGAATAAACAAGTAAACTTTCTTTTATGAATTAACAAAGGTACAGGTTTGTTAAAAGACTGCCCAGATAAAGTTAGGGGGGGAAAGACATAACAATAATGTCATCTTGGCAATGAATCCTTTCTAAAATACTTTAAAATCTCAGATTTTTTTTCCAAGAAAATAAATGAGCACATTCTTTTTAAACCATAAATGTCATTTAGATACTGTATCATAATGATCACATAGTAAAACTCTTTTGAGACCATTCATCTCCTATATTCACAACTTGCCTTTATCCAGGAAATGACATTTCTCTTGGAAACCAAATATATCATTCTCCTTTGAGAATAAAACCTGCCATCAACCAGGATTGATCTTAGTCTATGAATCAGCCAGAGCCAGCGGCACTGACTGACACAAAATTGGCTGTGTTCTGGCAGCACTACTTTCTGGTCTGTCAAATCCACGACTCACATGCTCCAATAAGCCTACCAAAGAAAAGTCCCAAGGTTACCTCCTGCCCTAACTCCATTCAATTTAAAAAGCATGGCTTAATCAAAACAAGCTACCTCTGGAATATAAAAATCACTCTAGGACTAAGAAACTCCATGCAATTATCCCTTAAATCGAGGTTATTTTTAAGATGATCTCTAAAATGCTTGTCCTGTTCTGTGTTACTTATCTTTTGATGTTCATTACAATAACACCTTCTAAACACACCACCGTGTTCACCTCTGAAGAGAAAAACCACCTCACAGAGTGCCCAGCAACTGACCCCAAGTGACCGTGTATGGGTAAGCCCCTTCACATCTTCCTCCAAATTCCATTCCTTAAGTTTCACCTATCTTGAAACCCAAAAGAGCCCATCAAGTTTAAACATAGAGATCCAATCCTCAAACATTATTGGTGAAAATGTAAAATGGTATAGTCATTGTGAAATGCAGTGTGACAATTTCTTACAAAGTTAAATGTACATTTACCACATGACTCAGCAATGCTATTCCCACCTACGAGAGAAATGAAAACATATGTCCACACAAAGACTGAATATTTATAGAAGTAGCATTTGTAATTGTGGAAAAAGTAAAACAGAAATGTTTGTCAACTAGGTAAATAATCTGTGGCAATTCCATATAATGGAATACTACCCAGCAATAAAAAGGAATAGCACGCTGATCCACGGTGAAGCATGGATGAAGCTCAAACACATTTTGTTAAGTGAAAGTCAGATAGAAAAGACCACACATTATATGATTCCATTCCTTTTTTTTTTTCTTTTTTTTAAGAGACAGAGTCTTTCTCTGTTGCCCAGGCTGGAGTGTAGTGGCACCATCATAGCTCTCTGCAGCCTCAAACTCCTGGGCTCAAGTGATCCTCCCACCTCAGCCTCCTGAGTAGCTGGGACTACAGGTGTGCATCACCACACCCAACTAATTTTTGTATTTCTTGTAGAAACAGAGTCTCTGTGTTGCCCAGGCTGGTCTTGCACTGCTGGCCTCAAACGTTCCTCCGGCCTGTGCCTCCCAAAGTGCTGGGATTACAGGCATGAGCCACCACGCCTGGCCAGGATTCTATTTCTAAGACACGTCCAGAAAAGGTAAATTTATAAAGACAAAAAGTAGATTGGTGGTTGTCCAGGGCTGGGAACGCTAACAGGAACTAATTGCAAATGCCATAAAGGATCTTTCTGGGGTGAGGGAAATGTTCTAAAACTAGATGGTGGTGATGACAGTAAAATTCTGTTAATTTACTAAAAGTTGTTGAATTGTATACTAAAATTAGTGAATTTTACAGAAAGTAAGTTCTAACTCAGTGAAGTTGTTCTTAAAAAGATCCAATGGCCTGGGCACGGGAGGCTCACGCCTATAATCCCAGCACTTTGGGAGGCAGGGGTGGGTGGATCACAAGGTCAAGAGATGGAGACCATCCTGGCCAACATGGTGAAACCCCATCTCTACTAAAAATACAAAAATTAGCTGGGTGTGGTGGTGCATGCCTGTAGTCCCAGCTACTTGGGAAGCTGAGGCAGGAGAATCACTTGAACCCAGGAGGTGGAGGTTGCAGTGAGCTGAGATCACACCACTGGACTCAGGCCTGGTGACAAAGCGAGACTCAGTCTCAAAAAAAAAAAAAAAAAAAAAAATCCAATGAAGTCTGAGCATGGTGGCTCACGCCTGTAATCCCAGCACTTTGGAAGCCCAAGGTGGGCGGATCACCTGAAGTCAGGAGTTCAAGACCAGCCTGGTCAACATGGCGAAACCCCGTCTCTACTAAAAAATACAACAATTAGCCAGGCATGGTAGCGGATGCCTGTAATCCTAGCTACTACTCGGGAGGCTGAAGCAGGAGAATCGCTTGAATCTGGGAGGCGGAGGTTGCAGTGAGGTGAGATCGCGCCACTGTACTCCAGCCTGGGCAACAGAAGGAGATTCTGCCTCAAAAAAAAAAAAAAAAAAAAAAGATCCGATTCAAAAAGCAAAAGGGAGACCCATATACAAAGGAACTGGTTATGAAAAATATCTTTAGAGTGAGTAAGAGAACAGGTTCTATTCATGGCTATATTTAATCCCTGTTGTTAACCTAGAAAGAATGAATTGCCAGAAGTTGGCTTACTACATATTCATTGGTTCTTTGACTCAGTTTTGAAATAAGGAAACTTGGACTCTCACATTCTGGAATGTTGGAGACGTCATTTACAATGATCGCAGTGGTGTCACTTGGCTTGTGAATCTCTTTCCTTACCCAGGCATCCAGTGTCTTAATACTTTTCAGAATAAGGAATATATAAATATGTTAATGACATAGATTCTGTGAACTCTGATGCCCTAGAACGGAGTGGAAGGAAAGTCCAGAAATTATTTCTGCTGTCCCAACTATCATATTTGGACATTACTCAAACACTGTGTATTCAAAAAAAGGATTTTTTTTTTTTTTGTCTGCAGTCCAACAGAGAGGGGGTGCTGGCTCACATGAAGGTAGGCCTCCCATTTCCTTGAGCAGAACGCTGTGGCCTGGTACTCCAGTAGTGGATCCATAAGTGGTCTGATCAACAGGGCACAGCCTTCCCTCCTACCCTCCCCACCCACTCCAACCAGGTCATTCTGGTAATAGCTACTCCCCTAGAGGTGGAAATGTCTCCTCATCAGGGCTATTCAGAGACTCTGGGGTTTTTAGAGTTGGGGGAGGGGAGGTAGACCTTCCTCTCTGGGTGAGAATTGGGAAACCAGGAGCCTGGTAGCTGCCCAAGACCCAGTTCTAGCTGGTTTAAGAGAGGGAACAGAGGCAGGGGTGGGAATGGGGTTGAGGGGTGCTGATTCCAGGGATCCCTGAGGCCCTGCTATAGCCACACCCTTTCGGCACAGGATGTGGGGTCACATAAGGCAAGGCACGCCCCTTCTAGCCTAAGCTATTTCAAGTTGGGTCTCTGACACTTGCCCTCGGGCACCAAAGTATTTGTCAGTACTCTTAGGTTGCAAGTGACAGAGACCCAACTCAGATGCCACAGTAAAAGAGGTGCCTAGAACTTCGACAGCACAATTGCAGATTGCATTTCGGTCTGCTCAGCCCATTCCTGAAGTCAGCAGCTAAATTTACTTCACGAAGCTACAGAAGTGAAATATATAATAGGATGACCTACAATGTCCCCTTTGAATCTGCAGGTTAAGGAGGGCATGTTTATCATTCACTTGTTTGGCTATTCACTGCTTGTGGATCTGTCCTGCCCCATTGCCCTCACACAGCCTCACCTCATAAGTCCTCCATTCATTACCCTCCTCTAACATCAGTGCAGTCACTGAAGGAGACCTTGCTGGCAATTCAAGTGTGAGTCTTCTGGGCTATTTCCTTTCTGAAAGTAAGTACTGCTCTTTGGGTCTCCTATAGAAACCAGGCCAACAATGAAAACAATCACAATTAACTATAAGTGAATAGCATTAAATGATTTTTAAACCCTCAAGAAATAAAAAGCCACTGTAACAGCTGGGTCTAAGAGGAAATGGTGCTTGGGGTCTGGAAATAGCATTGGACCCTATCTTCTCTGCTCTCCTGGGACTTGACTCCACAGAACTGAGGGAGTACAAAGGAGGGAAACAAGGAAGCTTGTTTCCCTTGAGTACAGGCTAAGGAGGAATAGGAAAAACAAAACCTTCAGGATAGGCAGAAACAATGTGAGAAGGACAGACGGTGGGGAAGTTGCCCTGGGGTATGGGGTGAGAAGGGGTGCTGGGGCTCAGCTGGACCAGTAGACCTCAATGCCTAATGATGAATAGCAGTTAATCCTTGAATAGTGGTGAAGGTATGATATGAAAACACACTGTCACCCTAATTTATTCTAAACAAGACACCTGGAAGAGATACCACCTAACCAAGGCATCACTCCCCAGGGGCCATGCCAGCCTGGATTTGCCACACTACAAATAGAAAAGCCCTTCAGATATTTTTCTATCACAGAATACTGCAGGCTGTTCTATGCCTGGGCTATGGGGGCAGCTAGATCCTCCTGCCTGATAAAGACAAACTCCTGTTAACTAAATTTGAAACCCTAGACTTTCAATTTTCAACCACTTTCTGTGTGCAGGCATAAAAAGCAAACAGCACTAACATGAAGGATGGGGAATGCTTCCATTAACCAGTAAAGACTGAATATGCTCCCCCCCACACCCCACACATATCCACAAACCTACATACCTTGCATCTAATGCAAGAGTTTTACACGGTAATAGCATTAAGGCTACTCAAGAACTTACAATTTATGAGAAAAGATAAGAAGCCTCTAATTTCTTACTCATGTCATATGCACTGAATCTTAACTAGAAGCCAAGTATACAGGTGATACAGAAATATGGACCATAGGACCCCAGCCTACAAAATCATTCAGTTTTTTTTTAAATAAAAAGTCCACATGGGTTAATGCACTTGCACAAAAGTAAGAGATATGGATTTGTAAACCCAAAACTCAAATGTCCATTATCCCATGTATAATTAGTTTGTGATGAAGCTATTGTAATTATCTACAGAAATGCTTAAAGCTAAGGGCAAAATCCTAGTTAACTGGGTAAGAAGGAGCTTAATCAAATATGCATTTATTGAGGACATTCTAGATGTCAGGTGGAGCGGGGTTACAGGACTTATAATATGTCTTCTTTATAAGAATAATATGTCTTTATAAGAAGACATATTATTTAGACCAGTACTGTCCAATATTATAGCCACATGTGGCATCTGTGCATTTGAAATATGACTAGTGCAAATTGAGATGCACTGTAAATGGGATTTATACAATGGATTTCAAACACTAGTAAAAAAGAATGTCAACTCCATCATTAGTAAGTTTTATATGGATTACATATTGGAAATAATATTTTGGATACACTAGATAAAATTATTAAAATTAATTTCATTTTTAAAAAACTTTTTATTGTGGCCACTAGATAATTTACTATGATTTATGTGGCCTGTATTAGTGGTTTGCTTGCATTTTTATTAGACAGTAATGATTAAGATTTTTCCCTTCAAGCACATAGCATCTTATTATTAATACTAACAAAGCAGATGTAAAATTAAGCAGAAAATGTATACGCTCCCAGCTTTAACATTCACTTACTATCATAAGATCACAAAACAAATCTAACAAATACTGGAGGTTAATAATTAAACAATGAAAGTAGTAATTTAAAAGATTCACTCTGCCACACGTAGAAGGGATAATTAACCCACAATTTTATTTCACTCAAAGGCTGATGGACTCCTAGTGTGTGCAAACTCAACTATTATCCTGCTGCCGAGAAGACGATGTCTGCTATGAAAGGGTTAGTTTACCACTCAGGGACTCTCCTGTATTCTCACCCCCTTTACCTGGTGCCAAAAGACCATCCTCAATTAGGGCTGACAAGGTGCACCCATGGGGCTACGTTTATCCTCCTTATTGTTCTTAAGAAGCTATAGCTTTTACTTGCTGTACAGCATCTAACAAAGTAAGACTGTGTTAGCTTATCCTAGCCCCAAGTTTTCTGTAGTGGAGGCTGAAAACCAAAAAAACAAAAACAAAAAATTATTACCCTGTTATATACTATTCAGAAAACATGTCTGAAAATTTTCCAAAAACATCAATAGGGAATTAACTATACCATTGCTTCATGCTAAGAGCTACCATTTTCAGTTTAACCAAGACGTTACTACTCTGTGTCTAGATTACGGTTGAAGCAACACAAGTTCTCTGGTGAGACTGAGGACCTTGTTAATGCAATCTGGAATAAGGTAAGACTGGGGACTAATAAAAGAACTACATCTTTACATCGTTCACATTACACAATGACATAATAATAGAAAGGTAAATAGGGAGAATGCTAATACAGTGAAACAGTTGCAAATTGAACAGAAGATGCAAGGCAGATGTGTTAACAATAACATATGGGGCAACCTCTCTTTATTGCTATAGATTATAATGGCAGGAATAATCATGTTGGCCAATATATCAGCAGTTCCTTAAAGGCAGGGTGATAAAGAGCATGATGACATTAGCAATGATAATAACAGCCACAATAGCTATCCTTTAAAGATTACTTTGCAAAATTTTATTTTTTTAATTATTTTATTATAAATGAATGTCATCTCATTTAATGCCCACAAGCACTTCAGAATTAAATTCTACTGTTATTATTCTCAGCTTCCAGACTAGGAAATTGCAGCAGAGAAAGTTTATTTAGCCAAAGGGGCATAGCTTATAAACAGAGGAGGCTAGATTAAACTAAGGTTCAAGTTCCAAGCCCAACACGTGACACTGGGCTGCACGTGAGACAACACCAGTAATTTTTAAAAGTCTGGCCAACTGACCAATCTTTTTAGTACTTAATAGAAAAAATTCAGTTGCCTTCAAAGACGGAACGAGTCCTCAGAATTACTGCTGGCACATAGAGGTCCCTCTAGGAAATATGAACGGACCAATTTGCAAAAGGCATTCCATTCCTTCTGGCTGTTTGTCCTCACACACCCCTGCCTCACTGGAATGGAGTAGCATCTTTATTTCTTTGTTCTCACATGTAGAGCATATGCTTAAGGAATAACTTTATTAAATTCACGGAGTCAACAAATCCTCTTCCATATAGCTTTGCTAAAGATACAAAGTCAATAACAGAGAAAATATAAAGAGAATTATAGACAAGTGAAGTGGCTATTTTTACGTTCGCCTGGGCTGACAGCAGACTGAGATGGAGGTCTCCATGTCTTGGCAACAATTTGGAAAAGCAGAACGTTTAGATACTTATGTACTTCTCTAACATTAGGACATTTCTGTTCCTTAAGAAATTATTCCATCCTGCACAACTCTCTCTACCCTATAAAAAAGAAAATACTGCAATTCTTCAGGACAATCTAAACACTGATATTATACAAATGGAATCCTGAAAAACATCACCCAGTGAGACAAGAATGGGGCAGAGGTGCACAGTGCTACTGTTCGGGAAGCCACACACAAAAGCGCCCACAGCCAGCGGCCTGCCACCCGAGCCTGTAGCACTTATCACCAGGACAGGGTGAGCTGCTCCTTGTTTCTTTTGCCACAGTGGATATAAACACCTACTTTCAATTTATTTGGTCAAAGAGGCATAGAATCAAATACCCTTTGTTGTAGGGACTATGCACTTAAAAATAATCAGGGGTTGTTTTAAAGAAGAGACAGAAAGAAAGCCTGTTGCCAAACAAGGCACAAACAGTAACAAAGCCATCAACAGATTGGCCGGGAGACAGGCTTGAGATAGGTATCACCTGGAGAAATCAGTGCATCGTGTGCCTGTCTCATTAGGCTTTTAGAGACTGTAGAAGAAAAGCAGTTGCAAAAGGAAACAAATAGCACACCCAACACTGTGAAAAGTTGTATAGCACAGAAAGAACCTAATTACTGGCTGGGTGTGGTGGCTCACGCCTGTAATCCCAGCACTTTGGGAGGCCAAGGCCGGAGGATCACGAGTTCAGGAGATCAAGACCATCCTGGCCAACATAGTGAAACCCCGTCTCTACTGAAAATACAAAAATTAGCTGGACGTGGTGGCACACGCCTGTAGTCCCAGCTACTCAGGAGGCTGAAGCAGGAGAATCGCTTAAACCTGAGAGGCGGAGGTTGCAGTGAGCCGAGATGATGCCATTGCACTCTGGCCTGGGGACAGAGCGAGACTCTATCTCAAGAAAAAAAAAAGAACCTAATTACCTAGGAATTTATCAAGATTGCTGAGTGGCTGTATACATCATGAAGTTAGAGGCAGACATGAGTTTTTCCTCAAAAAACACACTCCAAGAAAATCTTGGATGGTAAGTATACGGATATTGATGACAGTTTCCATGCCTATATTTTAAATAGTTTTTTTTTTCCCCAATTTAAAAAAGCTCATAAGAAATGTGAAATGTTTTTCTCAAAAGAGAAAAATGATATCAACTCCAAAGAAAATCTAAGAAATTTTTTTATTTCTTTAAACAAAGACCCAAGAAGGTTGTGAGAGCATTTGAATCAACTTGCACCCATGATAAATAGAAACTGGGTCTGAAGTGGGCCTGTGCTTGGAGACAGAAAGATGAAATACTCAGCACCTTGCCTGGTGCTATGGCCTCCTAACATGTTAAATAAAGGACACTGAACCCTTCGTGGGGCCCACCTTTTTTTTTTTTTTTTTTTTTTTTTTTTGAGACAAGAGTCTCGCTCTGTTGCCCAGGCTGGAGTGCAATGGCGTACTCTCGGCTCAGTGCAACCTCCGCTTCCCGGGTTCAAGCAATTCTCATGCCTCAGCCTCCCGAGAATCTGGGATCACAGGCGTGCGCCATCATGCCCAGCTAATTTTTGTATTTTTAGTGGAGATGGGGTTTCACCATGTTGGCCAGGCTCGTCTTGAACTCCTGACCTCAAGTGATCCACCTGCCTCAGCCTCCCAAAGTGCTGGGATTATACACGTGAGTCCACCCCTGTCTTGGCTGTCTTTCGTAGAGAAGAAAGAAAATGCAGCCGGTTGTCCATGAGCCTCCTGGCTCACAAGTTCCCACATCCTCTGGGTGGCTGAGAAGAGGCCACTGTGTATGCCTCTCCTGTCTCGGCAACAGAAGTAATTCCTTTCATTTTTGAAAAAGGATCAATCACCAATATGTCAGCTTTCATGGGAGGAGATGTTCAAATTACTTGAGCATTCTTGTCAGATTAAGAGCCTCAGCACGGAATCTGTGAACTCACCAACAAAGCCTGACAAACATTTGTTACATGGTTCTCACAGCCAAGGGCCTGGGTCCTGCACCTTTTCTGACCTTCATGCTGCTGCTCAATGCCATTGGCCTCCCCTGGAACTACCAATTTTTACCCTCTTCTTCGAGGTGAATTGTCCAAGTCTATACAAGTCTTCTGCACTTAAGACTTAGGAGTCTTTCCTCAAAAATCAAAAGTAGCCCAAGGAAATTCTGGATGGTAAATATATCGTTATTGGCTATAATTTCTATGCCTATGTTTTAAATAGTTTTTTTCCAATGCAAAAAATAATAATAATAATAATAATGAAGGCTCAGGCAGGGCGTGGTGGCTCATACCTGTAATCCCAGCACTTTTGGGAGGCCACAGCAGGCGGATTGCTTGAGCTCAGGAGTTTGAGACCAGCCCGGTAACATGACAAAACCCTGTCTCTACAAAAATACAAAAATTCATCGGGAGTGGTGGTACACACCTGTAGTGCCAGCTCCAGGGAGGCTAAGGTGGGAGGACTGCTTGAGCCCAGGAGGTCAAGGCTGCGGTGAGCTAAGATTGCACCACTGCACTCCAGCCTAAGGGACAGAGCGAGATCCTGTCTCAGAAAAAAAGAGAAACGTGAACATTTTCTCAAAATAGAAAAATGATATCAATTCCAAATAACAATTATAATTAGCTACATACAGGAGTCTCAAGGTCACTGTTGACCTGTGAGAGAAACAGAAAAGTATAATGTGTAGAAGTGTAGCACTGAGTAGCCAGTACCAGGGTCTCATCCATCTCTGCCTCTCATTAACTGTCCCTTTCCAAGGGGCCATTTCTCTAGGCCTCAGCCTCATCTGTGAAAAGAATTCCCTCCCACCACCGCCACCCCATTCCCACCACTAACAGTCGCCTTGTACTGTGGCAGATTGCGACCATATCTAACCTGGCTAAAACTCTTAAGTCCCCGAGGGCAGGGCTTGTCATTCATCCAGAGATCTTCTAATACCCAATTATCCCATCAACACATACTGGTAATGGGAAACCTGACAATGACTACGGCCAGCCCTGACCTTATTCGAGGACAGTCCAGCAGCAAAGTGCCTATGGCAGAGAAGGTGCTCAAGTCAATTACAATGACCCATCTGAAGAGCTTCTGTCAGGTCAGGCAGGCAGCCTGTTACAGGCAGGTCCGCAGCCCTTTTTGCTTGGTTTTTGACTGAAATGGCTTGAGGACGTCACCCAAGGTGAACGCTGATATTAGCAGTTCTGAGTACAGCTGACGTGGCAGTCCCTTCCCCCATGCACAATACTTCCACAGAAGCATGTTTTCCTCCAGAAGAGCAGGCTTCCAGCTGAGGGTCAGTTCCCCAACTAAAAGTGTGGCCCTGTCTTCTTCAGGTCCCCATCAAGACAGCCACATCAGGCTGGGGGGCCAAGAAGAAAAAGGCAAAGTGAAGAGCCAATTGGGGATATTTCCCCCACTGGGCTGAGCAGCCAAAGGCCTACCTGTGAGCCTAGAAGTACTGTCAGGAGGTGCCTGTGACACCTACTGTGAGACTAGGAGTACTGTCGGGGGAGCCGGGACATCTGTGAGCCTAGGAGTACTGTCATGGGGAGGGCAGGGGGTGGGGCAGGACATCTGTGAGCCTAGGAGTACTGTCACTGGGTTGGTGGGGAGTGGCAGGACATCTGTGAGCCTAGGAGTACTGTCACAGGCCGGGGGGATGGGGGCGGGACATCTGTGAGCCTAGGAGTAGTGCTGGGGGGCCAGGACATCTGTGAGCCTAGGAGTACTGTCACGGGGTTGCGGGGGAGCGGGGCATCTGTGAGCCTAGGAGTACTGTCATGGTGGGGGGAAGGCGGGACATCTGTGAGCCTAGGAGTACTGTCAGGGGGTGCCTGGGACACCTACTGTAAGCCTAGGAGTACTGTCACAGGGAGGGATGGGACATCTGTGAGCCTAGGAGTACTGTCACGGGGGTGGGGGGACATTGTGAGCCTAGGAGTACTGTCAGGGGGTGCCTGGGACACCTACTGTGAGCCTAGGAGTACTGTCAGGGGGCCAGGACATCTGTGAACCTAGGAGTACTGTCGGGGGCCGGGACATCTGTGAGCCTAGGAGTACTGTCAGGCAGGGTCCAGGACATCTGTGAGCCTAGGAGTATTGTCATGGCGGGGGCCAGGACACCTGTGAGCCTAGAAGTACTGTCATTGGCGGAAGGCGCGAGCGGGACATCTGTGAGCCTAGGAGTACTGTCAGGCAGGGTCCAGGACATCTGTGAGTCTAGGAGTACTGTCAGGGGGTGCCTGGGACACCTACTGTGAGCCTAGGAGTACTATCGGGGGGCCGGGACATCTGTGAGCCTAGGAGTACTGTCAGGGGTTGCCTGGGACACCTACTGTGAGCCTAGGAGTATTGTCAAGTGGGGCGCGGGACATCTCCTGTGAGACTACAAGAATTGTCAGGTGGGGCCTGGGATATCTCCGTTCTCTCCTGTTAACAGCAAAACTGGGAAACTGCTGCCACCAAAAGCTGAAGACAGAACAGACCCAACTCCTTGGGGTGAGAAACTTAAGACTCATCCTTAGAATTCATCATGTCTCTGTGAAATAGTCATATTACAAAACCACCTTTTCATTGCATCTAAATTGCATTTTATTACATCCAATAGAAATAGATCCTAAAAATGGTCAATAGTATGTTGATTGGTTGACATAGCAACCGATGACTAGTTTTCAAATTGAGAGTATAAAACCCACAATTATTACTTTTCACTCATGTATGATAGGTTATCGAACTGTGGGTGGCAGGGGGGTGGGGAATAGCGGCACATGATAGAAAAATAGAGCCCTTGTACTTGTATTCTCAAACTTTGAGAGGTGGTCATTGTGGGTTCTTAACCTGGGTATTCCAAAGAGGTTTATAAATGGCCTTAGGGCAAGGAGTTCCATGAAACTCATGAGACTGATAAAAATTATGAATTTATAAAATCATTGTACATACATCAGTTTCTCCAAGGAAGCATGGTCCAAAACCCCCATCAGATTTGCAAGTGTCCATCTATGCGTCACGAATATTTAAGAATCACTGCTGGATGGTTTTCTCTGGTTTGCAAATGGATTCCTCTTAGAGAAAAAAAAAAAAGAAAAAGAAAAAAAATGGAAAACCCTTTACTCTGTGCTGCCCTCGTGCAAAGGGAGGCTTCTCTGGCCTTTTATTCTCCACCAGTTAACACTGCCTGTTTTCTGAGTGTCTATCACTTCAGCTAGCAAAAGGAACTGAACAGACTTAGTGAAAGTGAAAAGAGGTAGATGCTGCTTGTTAGTTTTAGAGTTATTATCTCTTTGAAAAGAACAGCTAAATTAAGCAAACTGATTGCAAAAACGTGGAACCAACCGAAATACCCATCAACCAATGAGTGGATAAAGAAACTGTGGTATATACATACATACATGATGGATACTACTTAGCCATAAAAAGGAGTGAACTAATAGCATTCACAGTGACCTGGATGAGATTGGAGACTATTACTCTAAGTGAAGTAATTCAGGAATGGAAAGCCAAACATCGTACATTCCCACTCATAAGTAGGAGCTAAGCTATGAGGATGCAAAGGCATAAGAAGGACAAAATGGACTTTGGGGACTCAGGAGGAAAGGGTGGGAAGGGAGTGAGGGATAAAAGACTACAAATAGGATGTAGCGTATACTGCTCAGGTGATGGGAACACCAAAATCTCACAAATCACCACTAAAGAACTTACTCATGTAACTAAACACCCAGTTGCCCAATAACCCATGGAAATAAAAAATGTAATAAATAAATTAATTAAGCAAACTGAACTTATCTGGATCATAAGAAAACAGAATATCTTATCGATAACAATACCTAAAATGGATATGAAAAATTAAGTTGAGCTTTAAAAGATAATATAATAAATAAGTGTAAGGGAAACTGGTTCCTTGATAATAAGCTTTGGTGTTCACTAAATGTCAATTTTTTTCTTTCCTTTTTTTTTTTTTTTTGAGACAGTGTCTCGCTGTCACCCAGGCTGGAGTGCAGTGGTGTGATCTTGGCTCACTGCAATATAAATATACTTTTTTTTTTTAAAAGTAGATATGGGGTTTTGCCATGTTGCCCAGACTGGTCTTGAACTCCTGAGCTCAAGTGGTCTGCCCTCCTCAGCCTCTCAAAGGGCTTGGATTACAGGCAGCAGCCACTGTGCCTGGCCTAAATGTCAATTTAGGAAAATAAATAAATAAGGAAAGAAAAAAAAAGAGTCCATGTATTTCCTTCCACTGTACAGTAAGCTTCTTGGACTACAACCACCTTTTCTCACAACTAGATTCTGTTTATTTAGAAGCAGGGATTAGCAAATCATGAAGAACTTCCCAAAGGTGTCCCCTTGCCCCGGTGTGACATATGGTCATGGAATTATACGGCAAGACTAATTTCCAGTGAATGCCATTCACTACAGAAGGGACTGGCCTAGATCGCAAGTAAGGTTAGATGAGGTGACACTGATCACAAAAACCCAGCTGGTGAATCAATCAAGACACAATGCACAAACTTCCGCAAAGAGTGGATAAGGAGGAAAAGTGTTTCTTTCACATCTTCTGAACTTCGACTTCGCACTTTGTTGCTGATTTCTGCCTTTTGATTATTGTTTAATTCTCCTCTAGACTAGGACAACTCTATATCTGATGACCGCCATGAGGGGCTTAATGACCTCTGAGGCAGGAGTAGTTGAGAGATGTTAATCTCCTACTGTGTGGCAGATACTCTACTGGACACATAGAATATAAAATTGAAGAACAAGGCATGCTTCCTTCAGTTAAACAGAAGAATGTACTGCTTTGTTTTTAAACACATGGTTAAGTCAGTAAAGTTACTTTTTATTTGTATTTATTTATTTTTTTAGACAGGGTCTCACTCTGTTGCCCATGCTGGAGTGTAGTGGTAAGATTTTGGCTCACTGCAACCCTCGATCTCATGGGTTGAGGTGATCCTCCCACCTCAGCCTCCTGAGTAGCTGGGACTACAGGAATGCACCACCATGCCCAACTAATTTTTGTATTTTTTTAGAGACAAAGTTTCGCCATGTTTCCCAAGCTGGTCTCTTAACTCCTGGGCTTAAGCGATCTTCCTGCCTCAGCTTCTCAAAGTGCTAGAATTACAGGTGTGAACCACCATGCCTGGCCAAAAGCTACTTTTTAAAATACTGATTAGATTTGCTGATATCTCTCAGTGGGCCTGATGTCAAAGACGAGGCTAATTTTTTTGTTCATTGTAGATGGCTGGAGCTAGAAAATTGACATTTGATGAACAATTTTTATCTTTTGTTGAACCACCTGTACTTTTCAGCTCATGACTAACTACAAAGGGAAGAAATATCTTTAAACTGGGCATGGTGGCTCACACCTGTAATCCCAGCACTTTGGGAGGCCAAGGCAGGCGGATCACTTGAGGTCAGGAGTTCGAGACCAGCCTGGCCAGCAATGGCCAACATGAAACCCCATCTCTACTAAAAATACAAAAATCAGCCAGGCATGGTGGCATGTACCTGCAGTCCCAGCTACTCAGGAGGCTGAGGCAGGAGAATTGATTGAACTTGAGAGGCGGAGGTTGCAGTGAGCCGAGATCACCCTATTGCACTCCCGCGTGGGCAACAGAGTGAGACTCTGTGTCTAAAAAAAAAAAAAAAAAAAAAAAGGAATCTGTTTAAATTGTGCAACATTTTACTAATAATCATATAATTCTATGTTTATGATTTTCAGCTTAAAGTTTAACCCTATCTGGATCCATAATATACTGATTTCTTTCAATATCATTTTATTACAGAGGATACAATAAGAAATGTAAATGGTGTGCTTCAGTATTCTAGTAATGTTTTAAAGGATATCATCAGTATCGTATACCTAATATAGTTCACTGGGAAAAAAAATCTAGACTCCTTTTCCCTATCACCATATAAAATGCATCCAAGAGGCCTCTGATATATTTAGCTTTGTTTTGTCAACTCCTATACTCATCATGCAAGGTAGAGAAAATTCAGTTGGCTTCTACTGAAACAATGCATTAGTGCTATAATAGTGAATGTTTTTTGTGCCATGAATTAAGGACTGTACGATGTGGCAATTCTTAGAGTATATCTAGGGACCTTTCTACATATTAGTTGCTCCAACATCTTCAGATTAAGGTTCTCATTTTCCTTCCATCATGAAAAATACATCCCTCCTCCCCCTCCAAAAAAATCCTCATAGATAAAAGCACAAAGTCAGGGCAATGATGATGTACACTCTGCAACAATCCAACAAAATACACTGTTTGTTCTTAGAAACGCAGTGTGGACCGGGGGCAGTGGCTCATGCCTGTAATCCCAGCACTTCAAGAGGCTGAAGCAGGAGGACCTTCTGAGCCCAGGAGTTCAAGACCAGCCTGGAAAACATAAGGAGACCTTGTCTTTGTAAAAAGTAAAAGAAAAGCTAGGCAGGTGTGTTGGCACGCGCCTGTAGACACAACTATTCGAGAAGCTGAGGTGGGAGGATCACTTGAGCCCAGGAGTTCCAGAACAGAGCAAGACCCCCATCTCAAGAAAAAAGAAAGAAATGCAGTGTGCTTCATGTTGCTTGGGATGGCTGCTGGCCTGTTAGTGCAGATGTCGTGTGGAATACGGTCAGCATCTACTGGTTATGCATCTTCCACATTCATCACATTGGAAACCAGGTTATCACAAAAGGAAAGATGGGTGTGCTTCCAAGCACCGTGTTACTTATGTTTTCCTCTAAATTCAGGATTAGGCAAAATGTTGGGAGAAAAAAAGTCTGAAGACATTAAGTGGCTTATAGGATAAATCACATAGATTTAAAAGGAGTGGTTTCCCTAGAAGACATAAGTTTTCTTACCCTGAAGGAATCTGTAAATATGAGATATGGTGCACATACCAGCACCATTTAGGATATCCAGTAAGTGTTAAAGGCGAAATTCCACAGAGAAAAAATAACAACAAAAAGCATATCCATTTGTTCATCAAACATCTGTTTACCTGCTAGGGGTCAACATTGTTCTAGACACCATGAATACAACAGTAAACAAGAGTGGCAAACCCCGTGCCTTTGTAGAGCTCATAATCTAGTACAGAATACTGATATAAATTATAGATTGAGTATCCCTAAACCAGGAATCTGAATCTGAAATGCTCCAAAGTCCGAAACTCTTTGAGCACCTACACGACACCAAAGGAAAGACCCACCGGAGCACTTCAAATTTTTGGATCAGGAATGTTCAACCATGTAATACAAATACTCCAAAAATTTTAAAAATATCCAAAATCTGAAACACTTCTGGTCCCAAGCATTCTAGAATAAAGAATACTCAACCTATACACGGCAAGCTAGAAGGTGGTAAGTGCCTTGGAGGTAAATAAAGCAGGGACGAGGTTGCAGGCTGGACTGGAAGGAGGTGTCTGAACATAACACCTGAAGGGATGACACAGCCATGTAGACGTCTAAGAGAAGTGCTTTCCAGGTAGTGGGAAGAGCACATGCAAAGGCTCTGAGGCAAGACGCCTGGTGATCCTTTTGCAGAATTCACGAGCATGATGATTGCATGTGTAACATGTGTCTGACATGAACTTAGGGAAAAAAAAAAAAAAGAATGTGCCCAGCAATTTGAAGGAATGAGGACGCCAATGTGTTTAAATGCCTTAAACTCCTTTCAGCCTGAGGGGTTACCATTAGGGGAAAAATGCGTCACTAACACAGCAACATTTTCACAGACTCTTAGAACAGGAATGTGCCTTTGTAAATGCTTACTCCTACCCCTTAATCTTACCAAAGAAATGAGGAAGAGGAGGTTGGGTGAGTAATCCAAGGTCACACGGCCAGTGAGTAGCTGAGAAAAGGTTTCTGCACAAGAATCCCAAACAGCACCATGGATTTGTCTCATGCTTCAATTTTACAATGAAGAGCCACTTTTTCTTTTTCTTTCTCTCTTTGAGTTGGAGTTTCACTCTTGTTGCCCAGGCTGGAGTACAATGGCCGGTGGGATCTCGGCTCACTGCAACCTCCACCTCCCAGGTTCAAGCGATTCATCTGCCTTAGCCTCCCAAGTAGCTGGGATTACAGGCATGCGCCACCACGCCTGGGTAATTTTGTATTTTTAGTAGAGACGGGGTTTCTCCATGTTGGTCAGGCTGGTCTCGAACTCCTGACCTCAGGTGATCCACCTGCCTCGGCCTCCCAAAGTGCTGGGAGCTGAGACAGGGTCTCACTCTGTCGCCCAGGCTGCAATGCAGTGGTGCAATCTAGGCTCACTGCAGCCTTGACATCCAGGACTCAAGCAATCCTCCCACCTCAGCCTCCTGAGTAGCTAGGACCACAGGCACACCACCACACCCAGCTAATTTTTGTATTTTTTGTAGAGATGAGGTTTTACCATGTTTCCCAGGCTAGTTTTGAACTCCTGAGTTCAAGCAGTCCTCCTGCCTTGGCCTCCCAAAGTGCTGGGATTACAGGCATGCAACACTACACCAGTCCCACTTTTCTTAATTAAAACAAAAAAAGAAAAAAGAAAAAAATAATCCAGCCAACTATGTAATCTTCTTAGAATTTAATCAGTTTCACTTTTTTAGTCAACAGATAGCCAAGACCATACAAGCACCCTAAATATTTGTTGAAGAATGAATAATAAATGCAATATTACCTAAACTTCATTACCCAGCAACTAACTAAATAAGTGTGTAACAGAAAAATGTGTGCACAAGAAAACATCTCAGGATGTTTATTGTACAAACTGTTATAGTAAAAAGAAAGAAAAATAAAAATGAAAATGGAAATAGAGTGTCACTCAGCAGAAAAAGTATAACAGTAAAAAACTAGGCCAGGCACAGTGGCTCATGCACTGTGGAAGGCTGAGGTAGAAGGCTCACTTGAGGCTGAGAGTTCAAGGCCAGCCTGAGCAACATAGTAAGACCCTGTCTCTACAAAAATGAAAAAAATTAGCCAGGCATGGTGGCATGTGCCTGTGGTCCCAGCCACTTTGGAGGATGAGGCAGGAGGACTGCTTGAGCCCAGGAGATTGAGGCTGTAGTGAGCAGTGATCACGATACTGCACTCCAGCCTGGGTGACAGAGCGAGACCCCAGCTCAAACAAAAAACAGTGAAAAACCAGAAACCCTAACTTACTCTTGGCAAGGGAGTAAATATACTACACTTTTTTCATACACTGGGATTCTCTGTAACAGCTAAAGTGAATAAAGATCTATTAACACATGTATCTCAAAAACATAGTAAGTTAAAAATGCAAGCTATACATAGGTAGAATTATGCCATTTATGTAAAATGTTAAACACAAACTCACATGTATTTTTTTGTGGATACAGTGTAGTTCCAAACATGCTTGGGAACTGTGTGTGCTAACTTCACATTAGACGTTACCTGAGGATGGAGGCAAAGGAGTAGGAATAGATCAAATATTTAAGTTATAGTTTATTTTTCCGGGGGGGGGAGAGGTATGGATCAAATATGAAAATATTAGCAACTATTAAACCTAGGAAGTAGAAGACAAAATGGCTTACTATACTCTGTTTTTATGTATGTTAGAAATATTTCATACTTTTTTATTTATTTATTTATTTGAGACAGAGTCTTGCTCTGTCGCCAGGTTGGAGTGCAGTGGTGCAATCCCAGCTCACTGCAACCTCCACCTCCCGGGTTCAAGCGATTCTCCTGCCTCAGCCTCTCAAGTAGCTGGGATTACAAGTGCGTGCCACCACGCCCAGCTAATTTTTATTTTTTGTATTTTTAGTAGAGACGGGGTTTCACTGTGTTGGCCAGGATGGTCTCGATCTCCTGACCTCATGATCCATCTGCCTCGGCCTCCCAAAGTGCTGGGATTACAGGCATAAACACCATGCCTGGCCCTTATTTTTATTTTTAAAGGATGAAAAAAAAGGAAAGAAGGAAGGGAGGGAGGGGGTGGAGGAGGGAGAGGCAAAAGTTGTCCACTGCATTCTATTAATTCCAAGGCCCAGTTGTTCTTAACCTCCAAACCTTCTTCTTCACTTTTAAAGCCTAGGTGATAGTACGTGTACCTGCCTAGAACATGCTTTGAAAACTAGCAGACTGGAGAGAGAATTTCACTGTCAGGTTCACTACTGGTGGGCGGGACACTACATCATTCCCCCACGGAATCCCTAGGGGGCTCAGCATCCTTTCTGTCTCTTCAATTCAGATAACAGTAATAAGATTTTCCAGCAGGGTTATAATCACACCACCACCACCACTACCTCCAAAAAGCCATAAAACAATAAATTCATTACTGAAGCATCTCAGTGAATGGAGATGAAAACTGTGCAACAGCCCAGCACGGGATAGCTCTCCCAATCTCTGTTAGACAAGCACTGGCTAAAATATAAGAACTGAATCAATCTCCTCACATAAAATCAACTGTCTTACAAACCCAAGGGGGAAAAAAATCACACTTGTTAGGCATCATTAAGAAAAGATTATCAGATTATATCCATCAGTAATAAAACTCCGAGCCACAGGGTGAACAGGGACCTGCAGGCTGGGGACAGAGCAGCCAAAATCCAGCCTCCCTGTGATCCCCGACCTCTTCTCCAACTCTGTGCAAAGCCCGAGGAGGTGAGACTCTCTTCGCTAAGGCGAGCTTCGGCTATGTCCTAGTGATGGGCAGTTCCTCTCTGCCAGGCCCCTGCAGCCTTGAGACCACATTCCCCAGAGATCCGGCAACGTTTCCCCATCCCAGGCAGCTGGGCATTCTCCTCTCCCGGAAGGAAGACGGAATCCCACCCCGATCATGCGTGAGCTGCGGCGAAGAGAAGCCGCTGGTCCCGAGGCGAGGGGCCTCGAGTCCGCAGATTCCCCTCAACATTTCTGGGAGTAAAGTTGGGCTTAGCTGGGCTCCTGGCAAATAAAGAGGAGCCTGGAAAGACAGCCATGCTCAGGCCCCCGTGAGGCCACTTCGGACTCCTCCACGCTGTGCTGGGCTGCATCTGCCTTAATTCCCCGTCTGCTGCTTCTCCAGGCTCTGAGCCCCCTCCACAAAAGGGGGATGCGAAACTCAAAGGAGTTAGGATGTCAACCCTGCAAACCGCAGAAACTAAACCGAGGACACCAACCTGCCCAAGAAGGCAGCGAAGGTGGTTGAGGACGACACCCCACCCCCTCACCCCCCACCAGGCAGGGGTCGCGGGAGATGGCGGGCGCCTTTCTGGTGGCTCCACGTCCTCCTTACTCCCGAAGTCCCGGCGGCCCCGATTCTGCCCCAACTCCAGCATCCGTTCTCCCCGAGCTGCGGCGGGGAAAACAAGGTAGGGGGCAGGAGCAGGCCCGGAGGGGTCTCGCCCCCGTCCTTGGGCCGGCCGAGGGGCTCCCTGGAGTCAGAGGAGGAAGAATAGCGGACCCCGCGTCCTGGGAGCCACCCGGAGTCTCCCGCTCGCACCTCCCTCCCCACCTCCTCCAAGTTCAGCCGGGAGGCGGATTGGGCTCAGCAGCACCGACGCGGGGGCAGCGAGGCGCCGCGCGGGGCGAAGCAGGTGGGACCCGGCGCAGACTCCAGGGTGCACCTCCGGGTCTGCTCATTCATTCCCACCCGCGCTCCCTCCGCCGCGGCCCCTGCCCCGCGCCCCGCCCCAGCCGGCCTGCGAGTCGCGGAGGACCCGGGAAGAACCCTTCTCCTAACTTGGCCGGGTCCTCCCGCTCTACCCTCATCTCCACCTTCCTCTCCTTCCTCTTGTCCCCAGATCTGCTCTCCGCAGACAGTGAGTGGGCTGCCGGCGGTGGACCAGGGAGAGGTGGCGGGACCCCGGCTGCAGCCCGCTCAGCCGCTCCGCCCGGGCGCCGTCCCCAGCGCCTCCCGCGCCCGAGCTCCAGACACAAAGGCGGGGACACGAGCCCGGGACCCCGAGCCGGGAGCCTCCCAACTCCGTGCCGCGCACTCACCCCATCGAGGCGGCGGCGGCGGCGCTCCCGGGACCCAGCTGGCTACTCCACCCCGCCCGCCGCTTCCCCAGGAAAACGCGGCCGCCGGGCTCGCTTCCTGCTCGGCTTCCTGCGCCGCAGTCCCTCCTCCTCCCCCGCTGCGGGGGTCAGTGGGCGCCGAGCTCCCGGGCTAGGCCGGCGGGGCGGGGGCAGCGGCAGCACCACCACGTGGCCGCCGGGCGCCGGCCCCCGCCGACCTGGATCCAGTGGGAGCGGGAAGGGAGGCGCTAACCATTCCCCTCCCATTCCACCCCGCGCGGCCCCAAATTCCGCGAGTCAGGTGACCCGGCCCCGGGCTCTGGCCGGGACCTGCGGGGGGTGCTCCCCGCCCTCCAGCCCCCGGCGCATCCTCCGGGCCCGCGCGTCCCGGCTGTTCGTGGCTTGCTTTTAGTCTCCAGGGATCGTGGGACCCTTCTCCGCGGATCTGTTTCATCCTCTTAACCTGAAGTTAGTGGAAGCCCCCCACGCTCTGACCCCTGGGTTTAGGACGGATGAGATACTGCTTATTTCTGATTAACTTCCAAAGTCGTTTGTGGTAGTGGCGAGTGTTTCAAAGTCACGGATCCAAGCCCCTTCTGACCAGAATCTAAAAGGTTGTTTTCCAAAATCATTGAACAGAAAGTAAAGTGGAATGTGCTCACGTTCTCCGGACTGAACCAATTGGTTGAAGTGACTGTTTTCTAGCACTCATTGGGTGGCAAGGCAAGACTACCACCGTTCAGTGTTGTTCTGCTGAGGAGTTAGAAAGAAGAAACCTACAGCCTGAACTGACAGGCGAGATTGCGCATGGGAACGCCTTCAAAATAGTGTGTGAGAAGCCACGGGGTACAGGCTCACTGCCGCAGGTCCCCGACAGCTTCTCTCCCTATCCCAGCCCACTAAGGCCCGACCTTTGAATTACGATGGACTCCACCATTAATTCCAAGGATTTCAAAGCTCTCTATCTACCCACTCATCTAATTTGGGCTGGCTTTTCCATGCATTCTAGTCATGCTAACCAGCTGTGGCTTCAGTTCTGTTCACCTAAGCTCCTCCCTTCTCCTCGTTAGCTCTGCCTCCTTTGCTCAGGGAAGAAAGCTTTCTAGAATAAATAACGTATTGAGTTCTTTCTGGGATCTACTGTAAGTCAATTGAACTTAAGAGGGAAAAAGGTCGATTCCAACAAAATTGAAATTCACCCTAACAGCTCAGTTTATAACGTGTCAGCTACATACTAACATTTATATGGCAGATTTTACCTGTTCCCTCCCCCCGCCCCATCCCCCTTTCCTTCCTCCCTCTCCCTACTAGGGAAGAGCCTATCTCCCCTTTAACAGTTGAACTTGACAAACAAGCATCAAAAGCCTTGTAACAAGCTGCAGGGTCTTCACTTCCTACCATTATACAGCAAAAGTTCCTTAGCCAAGTGAGGAACAGCTAAAGCAAGATGTACACTCCTCTTCCTGTCCTTTATCCCTCTCAAAGTCACACTGTAAAAGAAACGTGAACTGGCCAACATTCTTTTGGTTTAATGCTGGCAATTTCTACAATAGTGTTTCATTGTGATTCTTGTTAATGACATATTGTAGGGTATTTAAGGGGAACATTACTGCCTGTGAGTTTTCTGCTCTATTTTTGCAGGTCAGTCTGGTTCAAGTAGGGGCAGCAGGGAGGATGGGATTTGGAGCATGGTACAGGTAGATGATGCTGTCTTGGAAATTCGACATGTGTGTATTCTGTAGGAACAGTTGACATTTTGAAGGAGTTAAAATATTAGACAACATTAAACAATGATTGTCTAAGGCAGGCACATCTGACTTTGATTCACAGAGGTCCTGTCCCTCTTCTTTTTTTTCTGTCCCAGCCACCTCCAAAGAGCCTACCAGCCTATCACCTCTTAGATTCCCATTGGTGGTTTGTATATGATTCTCCTTAGTTTACACTCCCACCCTCTAAAGTCAGCAAATCTAACTCTGGATGAGGGATCGTTGTGAAAGTATTCTTATTTTTTTGGGCTGTGCCAAGATCCTTTTCCAGATCCCCACTTTTGAAACTCAAAGCAACTTTGTAGTCTGTAGACTGAGCATGGCAGCTAAGTTCTGCCAACTGCAGGGGGATTAGTGGGGAAGTAAGAGGTTTAATAGCATCTTCTTATTGGTTGTGTTGCCCAGGCGTTTTAGAAATGCTAATTGGGTTCATTGGATACATTGAATACCACCCTTTGATGAGAACTAGGCCCAGGTGAAAGGGCTTGAGTTAAAGAAGCAAAAATAAAATGACCATCTAACCTGTGTAAAGTAGTAAAACCTTTTGGGAGGAGCAGTATGTTGTATTCCTTTATCCAAATATCAAGGTAACAGCAGTGCACCAAGAGCAAGGAGACTGGGTTTCCTGACCCATTTCTTTTACTTACTTGCCATTTGACCTTCACCAGGGGTTTTAACTTCCCCTGTTTCCCCTTTCCTCATTAGTAGAAGGGAACATCAAAGTACATGACCTCCAAGATCTTTCTTTTCTTTTGTTTTCTTTTTTCTCTCTTTCCTTCTTTTCCTTTTTTTCTTCCTTCCTTCCGTCCTTCCTTCCTTCCTTCCTTCCTTCCTTCCTTCCTTCCTTCCTTTCTCTCTCTCTCTCTGTCTTCTTTCTATCTTTGTCTCACTTTGGTGCCCAGGCGGGAGTGCAGTGGCACAATCATGGCTCACTGCAGCCTCAACCTCCAAGCTGAAGCTTTCCTCCCACCTCAGCCCCCAGGTCCCACCCCACTAGCTGGGACTACAGGTGTGCGCCACCACACCCGGTAATTTTTTTTTTTTTTTTTTGTACTTTTGGTAGAGACAGGGTTACGCCATGTTGCCCAGACTGGTCTCGAACTCCTGGGCTCAAGCAATCTGCCTGCCTCGGCCTCCCAAAGTGCTGGGATTACAGGCATGTGCCACCATACCCGATCTTTTTCAGTTCTGACATCCTAAACCTATTCTCTTAGTTTGTAGACCCTTCATAAGCAAAACTGCCCTGTCATTTCATGACGAAACATTGTTTTCTGATCACACTAGCAGGTCAGTCTTGTCAAAGCAACACAATTGTAAACTCCAAAGAGTGTTGCCATCCAGGACATCACAAATGAAATTCATTGATGGAGTGGGCTCAATTTTTATTCTTGAGATTAAATGATATCATCCCTTTTTCCTTGCTCATCCTTCATCAATACTGCTTCTTCTTAGATTATGAGTATCTTGATTGCCCAAGTCTGAGGAACCAAAGCTAAGACTTGTTGGGATAACAAGAAACTGCCCCTGCAGGAGGAAGGAGAGATAGATATCACACCACAGCCAAAAAGTCATTCTCCACTTTATTTGGTGTTTGGTCAGGAGCTGACTGTACTTCTGGGTCTAGTTAGAGGCAGCATGATTTAGAGGAATGTGGAGATATTGGACCCAGTCCAGAGAATAGAATAAAAATGCAATAACACAATCAGAAGGTTGGAGGGAGATGATCTACCAGAAAAAGTCCAAATATTCATAGAAAAAACACTTTTTGTATTTTCCTGGGGATGTTTCCAAATAGAAGAAAACTGTAACATGGGAAAATTAATAAAATAACCTTGGCATTCCTTTTCATAATTAGTAAGACCATAGTAATGAAGTAGCCTGCAAAACACTAATTGGCTCATGGTTTTTCCACTTGCCAGGGAGTCAGCAGAGATTTCTCCAAGGGTGAGAGGCTACTACAATATTCTTCTCAGTGAGGTTGGGCACCTGCCGAGGAAACGAGGCTAAGATCTTTGGCAATAAATACATTCCGAAGACCTGCATTAGTGCCCTGCTTGCAGAGTGTGGCAGAGAAGCTAAGCATCTGAAACTCGGCATTACAAACCTGAGAAGGCTGTAAGACTTTCTGGTCCATCATCACACGGGAAGAATATAAATCCTCAGAGCTGTGCTGGGCAGCATGTTAGCTGCTAGCCACACGTGGCTGCTGGACACTTGAAATGTTGCTAGTCTGAATTGTGCTGTGCTGTAAATGCAATTCACACCAGATTTCAAAGAGTTAGTATTTTACAAAATGAAAAAAATGTCTCACTAATACTTTTTATATTAGGCATTGAAAGAATTTTGGGATATATTTGGTTAAATCTCAACACTAATTTCACCTATTTCTTTTTTACCTTTAGAAATGTGGTTACTGAAAATTTAAAAGTATACATGGCTTACATATTTCTATTGGTTAGTACTGCTGTAGGAGCTAATATTAGCAGCTAACACATATTTAGCATCTATTCTATACTAAGTACTTTTCTATGCCATGTATATATTAACTATGATGACTGTCTACTTAATTGTCTAATCTGGGACAATTTTGAGAGTGAAAGAGGATGGGTAACTTCTAAGCCAGCCAGAACACTAGGACTAGAGGCATAAACTGGAACTGTCCTAAGCAAACTGGGATGTCAGGTCACCCTAATGTTAGGTCATTTAATCATGACATCAGCCCTGTAGGTATAATTATCCCTTTGGGGCACAAGAGGGAACTGGAGCACAGAGAGATTAAGTAACTTGCCCAAAGCCACTCAGCTAGTGAGTAGCAATGTTGGGATTTAAACGAGGGTAAGCTGGCTCCAGAGGCATCATTCTTAACTGCTGTGCAACACTCTCTGCTAAGAGCTAACATAGGATTGAAATTTTAGTAGGTGCAAGATTTTTCTTAATCCTCACAGCAACTTGGATGTAGTATTACCCTGTTTTCACAGGTGCAGAAACTGAGTTTCAAGTAGATCCAGCAACTTGCCCGAGTCATAAAACCAGAAAGAGTGGAGCCGAGAATCAAAGCTTGGATGCCTGACCAGAGTGGTCCTTTGAAACACTCCTCTGTATATTGTCTTCAGGCTGCCTGTGTTTACAAACTCTGATATTGACCTCATTACTTCTCCCAGTTCTGCAGGCAGAAGACTGCTATGAGAGCACTTAGGACCCAAGTGACATCAGCCTTGGAACAGGCAAACAAAAATGGAAAGCTAATCTTGGTGGCCTTCTCTTCTTCAAAAGGACATTTTTAAGATCCAAATAGCCATCAGTATGGCCAAGTTGGTTGTTCGGCTATGCATATCAGAAATTCCATAAAATATTCTCCAATTACGGTGCTGGAGGAGGGCATTATGAGGAGTTCATGAACATCAAGAAGGCAGTTAATGGGTTATCAGAAGACTAAGAGAAGTGGTTTCCACAAAGCACAGAGTCAGAAGCAATAATGTGGTGTTTGGAGCCACAAGTACACCAGGTGCAGCTTTTCTTGCTTCCTCTACAGTGGATCACAATCTTGGCAGCCCATTTAGAATCACCTGCTTTTAAAAATCACCAACTGCCTTGGCCCCATACCCTAGGATACTTACTAAAGTGGTCTGGTGTGGGGCCCAAGCATTGGTATTTTACAGTCTTTCCCTAGATCATCATAAAATGGGGCCACTGCTTTATTGGTTGTCCCAGCCGTGTCAGAGCATCTGGCTCTTGACTTAGCATTGCAAGCAGAGGGAAATTAGGTAACAAGGGTGGGGTGGTTCTTGCCATGGACCTTGCAAAAGTTGATGCTCCAGAAAGATTTCTTGACAGACTGATTCTAAACTGAGTTGCTATTTTTGTTGGTATCTCTCTGGTACATTTGTTTTCTATTATGGAGTTAAACCTGCCCTCCAAGATTCCTGTTTTCTTCATTGAGGTCAATTTCTGCTTATGAGATATTTGGTGTTCTTTCTTATCCAAATAGTGCACCCGTAGTAAATCTGTGTACTACTTTTGCTGATGAATTATTTCAAATCTATTAATGGTTTCTTGTCTATGTTTTTCTTTTCCTTTTTTTTTTTGAGATGGAGTCTCGCTCTCTCACCCAGGCTGGAGTGCAATGGCATGATCTCAGCTCACTGCAACTTCCGCCTCCCAGGTTCAAGCAACTCTCCTTCCTCAGCCTCCTGGGTAGCTAGGACTACAGGCATCCAGCACCACGCCTGGATAATTTTTGTATTTTTTTTTAGTAGAGACAGAGACTTCACCATATTGGCCAGGCTGGACTCAAACTCCTGACCTTGTGATTCACCTGCCTTGGCCTCCCAAAGTGCTGGGATTACAGGCATGAGCCACTGCGCCCAGCCTTTTTTTTTTTGGATAAGTTCTTGCTCTGTCGCCCAGGCTGGAGTGCAGTGGTGTGACCTCGGCTTACTGCAGCCCCATGCTCAAGTGATCCTCTCACTTCAGCCTCCCCAGTAGCTGGGACTACAGGTACATGCCACCACACCCGGCTTTGTTCATGTTTTTCAAAGGCTCTGTATCCATTTGGCTTCTGTTATTCATTTTCATTCTTCCATTTTTTGTTTGCTTTCTTTAAAATCCTTAGTAGACTACATAGTTTTCAAAATCTATCTTTGTACTGTATGAGTGAACATTTTTTTCTTTTCTTTTTTTTTTTTTTTTTTTTTGAGATGGTCTCACTCTGTCACCTAAGCTGGAGCACAGTGGCACACAACTCACTGCAGCCTCGACCTCCTGGGCTCAACTGATCCTCTTGCCTCAGCCTCCCAAGTAGCTGGGACCACAAGTATGTGCCACGATGTTCACTTAAATTTTTTATTTTTTGTAGTGACAGGGTCTCACCATGTTGCCTACGCTAGTCTCAAGCTCCTGGGCTCAAGTGACCCTCTTGCCTTGGCCTTCCCAAGTACTGGGATTATAGGTATGAGCCACCACACTCGACCATGAACACAGTTTTAAGAGACACTTTTCACAGCAGATTGGTCATGCTTAAGACATATGGCTGTACTACTGTGAAGATATGTATCTGTATCTATATATATAGTTTTTTTTTTTTTTTTTTTTTTTGAGACAGAGTCTCACTCTGTCACCAAGGCTAGAGTGCAGTGGGGCAATCTCAGCTCACTGCAACCTCTGCCTCCTGGGTTCAAGCGATTCTCCTGCCTCATCCTTCCGAATAGCTGGGATTACAGGTGCATACCACAATGCCCAGCTAATTTTTGTATTTCAGTAGAGATGGGGTTTCACCATGTTGGCCAGGCTGGTCTCGAACTCCTGACCTCAAGTGATCTGCCTACCTCAGCCTCCCAAAGTGCTGGGATTATAGGTGTGAGCTACCATGCCCGGCCTACTGTGAAGATACTGAACAACATTCCACAAGTTCTTTGTTTTGCTTTAATACAAACTTTTGTAACTATCCAGCTATGCACTTTAAGCAGGTTTCTCACATTCAGAATGAGAATTCTTCTATTTAAATTATTATTCTTTTTTTGCCTTCTCTTTCAAAAAGAGCCCTGTAGTTTTTTGTCTTAGACTTCTGGTTTGAGTTTCAGAATAAAAAGATGAAGGCTGTGAAAATGTGCTTGACTATACTGTGACATGCCAGAACATGGAACCAGAAAAGAGGAAAGGGATGGAACTGTGGGAGTCAGGGAGACCGCTGTGAAAATATTCCTTCCACATGAACAGCATTCCTTCTAAATGATTAGAGTTTAGAGTGGAAGGTCCCAGAAGCCACCAGAAGCAGGAAGAGAGGCCATGCGACTTCCACTTGTGGATTCCTGGAAGGCTGAGAACACAAAAGCCAAGAAGACATATTGACTTCAGGATAATAGACCACAAAAGTGGGGAGGGAAGATTCTGGTGTTAAGGATATCCAGGTCACTTTTGGCCAACCAGAGGGAAGTTTGTCCTTTCAGATTATGTAACAGGGAAGGGAATTTTGGAAGCCCTTGGAGAGAACCAGAAAACAAAGTAAGGTGGTACCGAGTGAGCCTGGGAAACTTGCCACCAAAAGACCCAGGGATCAAGGTCAAAGAGAGGGTTGTAGAGGTCTGAGTGGGTCTCGTGTTTGCTTTGTGGGTTTCTGGGAAGCATTTTGAAATATTTTTACTTAAACTGTGTGTCTTAAGAGGACGCTCTCCATTTACATCCAACATAACATGCTCATATGAACACATGTAAATTATGAGAACATCCTGTGTGCTCCTTCTCATCTGGATTCTCCCTTCCTGACCACACTGCCTTCTGCTCCAAGTCTGGGCATGCTGATTTGCATGTTTGTTTGAGAGGGATGGAAAATCATTAGAGTTTAGAGTGGTATTTTGGATAAATTTTTGAATGGTGTGAGTGAGACCAGTTCTGCAGATGGTCAGTGAGAACAAGGAAGGCACACCCAGGCAGGGGTTCTCCTAGCATGGCCTCAAGAGTGGGCTTCTACACCCCCAAGCAGTTGTCAGCTACTAGGCAGCATTCATGGTGAAAATCACTTTTATTTTCTCTTTTTAAAAATATTGTATTTATTTGTTAGTATTGTTATTATTTACCTTGTGGGACTTTGTTTGTTTGTTTCTGTAGAGATAGGGTCTCACTTTGTTGCCCAGGCTTATCTCGAACTCCTGAGTGCAAGCGATCCTCCCACCTTGACCTCCCAAAGTCCTGGGAGCCCCCGTGTCTAGCCTAAAATGTATTTTTTATTACCTATGTTTTGAGACAGGGTCTTGCTATGTCACCCAGGCTGGTCTCAAACTCCTGGGCTCAATGGATTTTCCCACCTCAGCCTCCCAAGTAGCTGGGACAACACGCATGCACCACTGTGCCTGGCTCTTCTCTTTGTTTTTAAATATGGACTAAAGATAAAAAATGAAAGAATTTATTTAAGAAGGGAAACAAGAAGTCCTCTATCAGGTAGTAAATTTAAACCCCAGTTTCTCCACTTAGTAGCTGTGTTTTTGGGGGCAGATTACTTAATCTCCCTTGGCTTCATTTTCCTTATCTGCCAAATGGGGGTAACATTAGTACCTGCCTCTTGGGTTATTTTGGAGATTAAATAATTAATATATACGAAGCCTGTACAATAGTGTCTGGCACAGAGTAAGAACTAAATAAATAATATCAGTAAATATTACTAACATTGAGAAGCATAAGACAGTTGTAAAGTCTGAGGGGAAATAAGAGAGTGGTATCTATGGAAATTAATTCAACTGTCTTTAAAAAGGTCATAGATCAAAGATTAACATTTCTAAGATGCCATTTGCTAAGTTTTAAATGGAAACTTTATTTATTGACTGGTATGTAAGATACAACATTGCACACACACACAAAAAAGAAATATGAGATGTTCTCAACCCTCAAGGCGCTTCTGTCCTGTCTGGAGAGATTGGAGAGATGGCATATTGATATTCATGGACAGATGGTCAACAAAAGAAGTCAGCAACTGACTTCATGTTGTTATCTAGCTCTTTTTTTTTTTTGAGATGGAGTCTCGCTCTGTTGCCCAGGCTGGAGTGCAGTGGCGTGATCTCAGCTCACTGCAACCTCTACCTCCCAGGTTCGAGTGATTCTCATGCCTCAGCCTCCCCAGTAGCTGGGATTACAGGCACCCACCACCATACCCAGCTAGTTTTTGTATTTTAAGTAGAGGTGGGTTTTTGCCATGTTATACAGGCTGGTCTCAAACTCCTGACCTCAGGTGATCCACCAGCCTTGGCCTCCCAAAGTGTTGGGATTACAGGCGTGAGACACCACACCAAGCCAGCTATCTAGTCCTTTGGTGCTATTCTGCAGTTTTGCCAAGCCTTGTTGCCCAGCAAGCTGTGCCCTTGAAAATGTGAGGCATAGGGGAGTCCATTCCAAGATGGCCGAATAGGAACAGCTCTGGTCTGCAGCTCCCAGTGTGATCGACACAGAAGATGAGTGATTTCTGCATTTCCAACTGAGGTACATGGTTCATCTCATTGGGACTGGTTGGACAGTGGGTGCAGCCCATGGAGGGTGAGATGAAGCAGAGCGGGGCATCGCCTCACCCAGGAAGCACAAGGGGTCAGGGGAGTTCACTTTCCTAGCCAAGGGAAGCAGTGACAGACTGTACTTGGAAAAACAGGACACTCTCACCCAAATACTGTGCTTTTCCAATGGTCTTAGCAAATGGAACACCAGGAGATTGTATCCCGCACCTAGCTCAGCGGGTCCCATGCCCATGGAGCCTTGCTCACTGCTAGCACAGTAGTCTGAGATCGGCCTGCAAGGCAGCAGCCTGGCAGTGGGAGGGGCATCCGCCATTGCTGAGGCTTGAGTAGGTAAACAAAGCAGCTAGGGAAGCTCGAACTGGGTGGAGACCACTGCAGCTCAGCAAGGCCTCTGGGGGCACCTCTGGGCAGTGCATAGCTGAACAGAAGGCAGCAGAAACTTCTGCAGACTTAAATTTCCCTGTCTGACAGCTCTGAAGGAGCAGTGGTTCTCCCAGAATGGTGTTTAAGCTCAGAGAACAGACAGACTGCCTCCTCAAGTGGGTCTCTGAACCTCATGTAGCCTAACTGGGAGACACTTCCCAGTAGGGGCCAACTGACACCTCATAGAGGCAGAGACCAAGCTTCCAGGGGAAGGATCAGGCAGCAATAGTTGCTGTTCTGCAATATTTGCTTTTCTGTAGCCTCTGCTGGTGATACCCAGGCAAACAGGGTCTGGAGTGGACCTCCAGCAAACTCCAACAGACCTGCAGCTGAGGGACCTGACTGTTAGAAGGAAAACTAACAAACGGAAAGGAATAGCATCAGCATCAACAAAAAGGACATCCACACCAAAACCCCATCTGTAGGTCACCATCATCAAAGACCAAAGGTAGATAAAACCACAAAGATGGGGAGAAACCAGAGCAAAAAAGCTGAACATTCTAAAAATCAGAGCACCTCTTCTCTTCCAAAGGATCGCAGCTCCTTGCCAGCAAAGGAACAAAGCTGGATGGAGAATGACTTTGACGAGCTGACAGGAGTAGGCTTCAGAAGTTTGGTAATAACAAACTTCTCCGAGCTAAAGGAGGATGTTTGAACCCATCGCAAGGAAGCTAAAAACCTTGAAAAAAGATTAGACGAATGGCTAACTAGAATAAACAGTGTAAAGAAGACATTAAATGAACTGATGGAGCTGAAAACCATGGCACGAGAACTACGTGATGCATGCACAAGCTTCAATAGCTGATTTCATCAAGTGGAAGAAAGGGTATCAGTGATTGAAGATCAAATTAATGAAATAAAGCAAGAAGAGAAGTTTAGAGAAAAAAGAGTAAAAAGAAACAAACAAAGCCTCCAAGAAATATGGCACTATGTGAAAAGACCAAATCTACGTTTGATTGGTGTACCCGAAAGTGATGGGGAGAATAGAACCAAGTTGGGAGATACTCCTCAGGTTATCATCGAGGAGAACCTCCCCAACCTAGCAAGGCAGGCTAACATTCAAATTCAGGAAATACAGAGAACACCACAAAGATACTCCTCAAGAAGTTCAACCCCAAGACACATAATCGTCAGATTCACCAAGGTTGAAATGAAGGAAAAAATGTTAAGGGGAGACAGAAAGGTCGGGTTACCCACAAAGGGAAGCCCATCACACTAACAGCTGATCTCTCGGCAGAAACTCTACAAGCCAGAAGACAGTGGGGGCCAATATACAACATTCTTAAAGAAAAGAATTTTCAACCCAGAATGTCATATCCAGCCAAAGTAAGCTTCATAAGTGAAAGAGAAATAAAATCCTTTACAGACAAGCAAATGCTGAGAGACTTTGTCACCACCAGGCCTGCCTTACAAGAGCTCCTAAAGGAAGCACTAAACATGGAAAGGAACAAACGGTACCAGCCACTGCAAAAACATGCCAAATTGTAAAGACCATCGATGCTAGGAAGAAACTGCATCAATTAACGGGCAAAATAACCAGCTAACATCATAATGACAGGATCAAATTCACACATAACAATATTATCCTTAAATGTCAATGGCCTGAATGTCCCAATTAAAAGACACAGACTGGCAAATTGGATAAAGAGTCAAGACCCATCAGTGTCCCATATTCAGGAGACCCATCTCACGTGCTGAGACACACATCGGTTCAAAATAAAGGGATGGAGAAAGATCTACCAAGCAAATGGAGAGCAAAAAAAAGGAGGGGTTGCAATCCTACTCTCCGAGAAAACAGGCTTTAAACCAACAAAGATCAAAAGAGACAAAGAAGGCCATTACACAATGGTAAAGGGATCAATTCAATAAGAACAGTTAACTATCCTAAATATATATGCACCCAATACAGGAGCACCCAGATTCATAAAGCAAGTCCTTAGAGACCTACAAAGAGACTTAGACTCCCACACAATAATAATGGGAGACTTTAATACCCCACTTTCAATATTAGACAGATCAAGGAGACAGAAGGTTAACAAGGATATGCAGGACTTGAACTCAGCTCTGCACCAAGAGGACCTAATAGACATCTACAGAACTCTCCACCCCAAATCAACAGAATGTACATTCTTCTCAACACCACATCGCACTTATTCCAAAATTGACCACATGGTTGGAAGTAAAGCACTCCTCAGCAAATGTAAAAGAACAGAAATCACAACAAACTGTCTGTCAGACCACAGTGCAATCAAATTAGAACTCAGGATTAAGAAACTCACTCAAAACCGCACAACTGTATGGAAACTGAACAACCTGCTCCTGAATGACTACTGGGTAAATAATGAAATGAAGGCAGAGATAAAGATGTTCTTTGAAACCAATGAGAACAAAGACACAACATACCAGAATCTCTGGGACACATTTAAAGCAGCTTGTAGAGGGAAATTTATAGCACTAAATGCCCACAAGAGAAAGCAAGAAAGATCTAAAATCGACACCCTAACATCACAATTAAAAGAACTAGAGAAGCAAGAGCAAACAAATTCAAAAGCTAGCAGAAGACAAGAAATAACTAAGATCAGAGCAGAACTGAAGGAGATAGAGACACAAAAAACCCTTCAAAAAATCAACGAATCCAGGAGCTGGTTTTTTGAAAAGATCAACAAAATTGACAGACCACTAGCAAGACTAATAAAGAACAAAATAGAGAAGAATCAAATAGATGCAATAAAAAATGATAAAGGGGATATCACCACGAATCCCACAGAAATGCACACTACCATCAGAGAATACTATGAACACCTCTACACAAATAAACTAGAAAATCTAGGAGAAATAATTCCTGGACACATACACCCTCCTAAGACTAAACCAAGAAGAAGTTGAATCTCTGAATAGACCAATAACAGGCTCTGAAATTGAGGCAATAATTAATAGCTTACCAACCAAAAAAAGTCCAGGACCAGACAGATTCACAGCCGAATTCTACCAGAGGTACAGAGAGGAGCTGGTACCATTCCTTCTGAAACTATTCCAATCAATAGAAAAAGAGGGAATCCTCCCTAACTCATTTTATGAGGCCAGCATCATCCTGATACCAAATCCTGGCAGAGACACAACAAAAAAAGAGAATTTTAGACCAATATCCCTGAGAACATCGATGTGAAAATCCTCAATAAAATACTGGCAAACCAAATCCAGCAGCACATCAAAAAGCTTATCCACCATGATCAAGTGGGCTTCATCCCTGGGATGCAAGGCTGGTTCAACATACGCAAATCAATAAACATAATCCACCACATAAACAGAACCAGTGAAAAAAACCACATGATTATCTCAATAAATGCAGAAAAGGCTTTCGACAAAATTCAACAGCCCCTCATGCTAAAAACTCTCAATAAACTATGTATTGATGAAACATATCTCAAAATAATAAGAGCTATTTATGACAAACCCACAGCCAGTATCATACTGAATGGGCAAAAACCAGAAGCATTCCCTTTGAAAACTGTCACAAGACAGGGATGCCCTCTCTCACCACTCCTGTTCGATATAACATTGGAAGTTCTGGCCAGGGCAATCAGTCAAGGGTAAGAAATAAAGCATATTCATATAGGAAGAGAGGAAGTCAAATTGTCTCTCTTTGCAGATGACATGATTGTATATTTAGAAAACCCCATCATCTCAGCCCAAAATCTCCTTAAGCTGATAAGCAACTTCAGCAAAGTCTCAGGATACAAAATCAATGTGCAAAAATCACAAGCATTCCTATATACTAATAACAGACAAACAGAGAGCCAAATCATGGGTGAGCTCCCATTCACACTTGCTTCAAAGAGAATAAAATACCTAGGAATCAGACTTAGGGATGTGAAAGGCCTCTTCAAGGAGAACTACAAACCACTGCTCGATGAAATAAAAGAAGACACAAACAAATGGAAGAACATTCCATGCTGATGGATAGAAAGAATCAATATAATGAAAATGGCCATACTGCCCAAAGTAATTTATAGATTCAATGCCATCCTCATCAAGCTACCAATGACTTTCTTCACAGAATTGGAAAAAACTACTTTAAAGTTCATATGGAACCAAAAAAGAGCCTGCATTGCCAAGACAATCCTAAGCAAAAAGAAGAAAGCTGGGGGCATCACGCTACCTGACTTCAAACTATACTACAAGTCTACAGTAACCAAAACAGCATGGTACTGGTACCAAAACAGATATGTAGACCAATGGAACAGAACACAGGCCTCAGAAGTAACACCACACATCTACAACCATCTGATCTTTGACAAACCTGACAAAAACAAGAAATGGGGAAAGGATTCCCTATTTAATAAATGGTGCTGGGAAAACTGGCTAGTCATATGTAGAAAGCTGAAACTGGATCGCTTCCTTACACCTTACACAAAAATTAATTCAAGATGGATTAAAGACTTAAACGTTAGACCTAAAACCATAAAAATCCTAGAAGAAACCCTAGGCAATACCATTTAGGACATAGTCAGGGTCAAGGACTTCATGACTAAAACACCAAAAGCAGTGGCAACAAAAGCCAAAATAGACAAATGGGATCTAATTAAACTAAAGAGCTTCTGCACAGCAAAAGAAACTACCATCAGAGTGAACAGGCAACCTACAGAATGGGAGAAAATGTTTGCAATCTACTCATCTGACAAAGGGCTAATATCCAGAATCTACAAAGAACTTAAACAAATTTACAAGAAAAAAAGTACCCCATCAACAAGTGGGCAAAGGATGTGAACAGACACTTCTCAAGTGAAAACGTTTATGCAGCCAACAGACACATGAAAAAATGTTCATCATCACTGGGCATCAGCGAAATGCAGATCAAAACCACAATGAGATACCATCTCACACCAGTTAAAATGATGATCATTAAAAAGTCAGGAAACAACAGATGCTGGAGATAATGTGGAGAAATAAGAACACTTTTACATTGTTGGTGGGACTGTAAACTAGTTCAACCATTGTGGAAGACAATGTGGTGATTCCTCAAGGATCTAGAACTAGAAATACCATTTGACCCAGCAACCCCATTATTGGGTATATACCCAAAGGATTATAAATCATGCTACTATGAAGATACATGCACCCATATGTTTATTGCAGCACTATTCACAATAGTGAAGACTTGGAACCAACCCAAATGTCCATCAATGATAGACTGGATTAAGAAAATGTGGCACATATACACCATGGAATACTATGCAGTCATAAAAAAGGATGAGTTCATGTCCCTTGCAGGGACATGGATGCAGCTGGAAACCATCATTCCCAGCAAACTATCACAAGGACAGAAAACCAAACACCGCATGTTTTCACTCATAGGTGGTAATTGAACAATGAGAACACTTGGACACAGGGTGGGGAACATCACACCCTGGGGCCTGTCATGGGATGGGGGGCAGGGGGAGGGATAGCATTAGGAGAAATACCTAATGTAAATGACGAGTTAATGGGTGCAGCAAACCAACATGGCACATGTAAACCTATGTAACAAACCTGCACATTGTGCACATGCACCCTAGAATTTAAGTATAATAATAATAAAAAAAGAAAATGTGAGGCATAATACTCTGTTGAAATCTTATGAAGCTACAGGAACCAAAATATAAGTACTGTAAACTCTTTTCCACTCACAGAGATTGCTATTCTTATGTGCAGCCAGGGTTGAGAATGACACCATACTACAGAGCTTCCATGCTAGTAACGTGGTCATTGAAACATGATTAGCATCCAAAGCAGCTGCCTGTATTGAGATAACAGTGGTTTTAATAAAATAGGGGCTTGTTTTCCTCATATTTTGAAAAGTGGTGGCTTTGGATCACTGACTCAATGATGTCAGGGGTGAGGTATTTGTGATTTTCTTGGTATTTCTTATAATTCTGTGGGTTGATCATTCTGCTTCATGTGGTAGTAGCTGGGATCCTGGGATGGCTGAAAGATGTGGAATGGCCTCACTCATACACTCAGTAGCTGCTGGTGGTCCCTGGCTGGAGTCAGCTAGAGATTGTTGGCTGGGACCTCAGTTCTCCTTCACATAGTTTCTTGGGCTTCCTCATAAAATGGCAGCTGGATTCCAAGAAGGAGTGTTCCACAAGGATGCACCCCAGTGTGCAAGTGCTTATCAATCTCTGCTACATCATGCTTGCCAACATCCCATGGACAAAAATTAGTCACATGGCCAAGGCCAGGGTCCACATGGGAAGGGCTGTACACAGGCATGAATGCTGGGAAGCGTGGTTCACTGGGGACACAAAAGTCACAGCCCACCATAGGTAAGCATCTAGCCATCTTAGCATGAATAAAGATTTGTGAGCACATTTCTGTTGCAGGGAGATGGGAGCCACTAAAATAGTCATTAAAGAAATATTTTTCATGTTTTTCATGTCATTATCCTTCCTCCCCCTCCTCCAGGAGGTACAGAGAAAAGTGTGATATCTCTGCCGACCAGATTCAAAACAGACAACTGTATGGGGAGAGTGCTCACTTGCTTGCCTTGTCAGGTGATCCAATGAATGTTGGGACCATCTTCATGAAGTGTACACAGCTGGAAGGCAAAGGTTAAGGCACACATTAGGCAGGAAATGTGGAATGAATATATTTGTCCTTGGGAAAACCTAAGGAAGAAGTTTGACACCTAGAGACTTGTTTAAGGAATCCTCCAAGGGAATTTGTGAAAGAGAAAAAAATGAAATTTACTGAACTTACAGCTGGACAAAGTGTGTCAAAAGTGAGTGCCCCTAACATGCTAGAAACATCTTCAATTTATATTGGACACAGTGAAAACACTGTACCTTTTCTGCTGTCTGTGAAGCTGCTCATCTAAGGAACTACGGTGGGTAGTAAATCTTTAAAACATTGGAGAAAAAAATAAACCCTTTTGGGTTGCAAAATGCAGAGGCAAACATAAACAGTGGGGGGATGAGGGTGGAGATGCCCACTGCACATCTACACTTTGCCCTTTCCAAAGGGGCAGGTCACTGAAAAAGACACAGTCTAGAGGCAAATGGGAAAGCTTAGAGATGTTCAGAGTGGGCTCCTTTGGTCCAGGTGAGACAAATGGGCAGATGTTTTTCTAATGAATCTGGCCTAAGGCACTCAAATGATGTGAAAAGATCTGGAAGAAATTCAAGGAATGAAAACAAAACAAATGAAACTAAATGAGCACAAATATTTAGATAGGCTGAACACCTAAGGTGCAAGAGTATACAATTTGTATAATATTTAAGAGTTTGTTTTCTTTCAACCCCTCCTTTTTACTACTGTAGCCTTGTGTTGCTTATAAATAAAAGGAAGATATTGATATTACACAATATGTGTGTTTACTAAAATATGATATATTTTTAGTCCTGGCAAATGATTCTGAAGACCCTCAATAGGTAGATACTACCCTAGGAGCAGGCACATCTGAGCATAGAGCATTGCTCTTCAGAGAGAATGCTTGGTACTTTATCTTGGGTCAGTTACAGAGTAGCTTGCATTTATACCAGTCTTCTTTAGAGTTAACAAAGTACTTTCACATCCTCTTGTCATATTTTTACTCTCCTACTTATAAAAAAAACCTAAGGCAATAATTACTACCTTATTTTGCAGATTTGAAAAGCAGTTTCAGAGAGTCTTAGGTATTTGTCTACAGAGAAGAGTCAAAACTAGAACTCTGGTGTGTGTGTGTGTGTGTGTGTGTGTGTGTGTGTGTGTGTGTGTGTGTGTGTGTGTGTTTGAGAGGGCGTTTCGCTCTCGTTGCCCAGGCTGGAATGCAATGGTGCAATGTCGGCTCACTGCAGCCTCTGCCTCTCGGGTTCAAGCAATTCTCCTGTCTCAGCCTCCTGAGTAGCTGGGGTTACAGGCGCCCGCCACCACACCTGGCTAATTTTTGATATTTTTAGTAGAGAAGGGGTTTCACCATGTTAGCCAGACAGGTCTTGAACTCCTGACCTTAGATGATCCACCCATCTTGGCCTCCCAAAGTGCTAGGATTACAGGCAAGAACCACTGCCCTGGCAGAACTCTGGTTTTTTGAGTCCTAGCCTCAGGATCTGTTTGCTACATGATATGGTTTGGCTCTGTGTTCCCACCCAAATCTCATCTCAAATTGTAATCCCCAGGTATCAAGGGAAGGACCTAGTGGGAGGTGATTGGATCATGGTGACAGTTTCCCCCATGCTGTTCTCGTGATAGTGAGTGAATTCTCACAAAATCTGATGATTTTGTCAGAAAGTTTTCCCTACTTGCTCTCACATCTCTCTCTCTTTCTCTCTCTCTCTCTCGACTGCTGCCATGTAAGATGTGCCTGCTTCCCCTTCCACCAAGATTGTAAGTTTCCTGAGGCCTCCCCAGCCATGTGGAACTGTGAGTCAATGAAACCTCTTTTCTTTGTAAATTACCCAGTCTCTTTATTTCTTTATAGCAATGTGAGAATGGACTAATACACTACAACTGACTATGTCCCTGGGTTATTGGAACCTCATTCACAGAAGCACAGCAGAAAGGAGGCACTGTGTTCCCCTAAACTGAAGCAAGAGCACAGTTGCTTCATACATGACTGATGAAGGTCTAAGTGGTTGCAGAAGCTCCAGCCTCCAGAGCCTGAGAAAACCTTCTGCCTCTAGCAACAGAGCTGGCGAAATTCTGAAAAAAATTCCCCTCCACAAACACAAAAAATTACTGGATAAGACACACCAAACATTTGGCCAAATGCACAACTACACTTCTTAGAAAGTAAGTGAGATTCAAAGGAAATAAAACGTTGCAATAAAATGGTGTGAAAACTCAGAAGCACAGAGCATCTGCTGATCCTGGGAACCTGGTTCTCAGTGGGAGAATTAGGGTAAAGGAAGGAGCTAGGGGTCCCAAATACCAACTCCCTCAAGTGAAAAGTTGGGTTAGGAAAATAAAATCCATCTTCTGGCAAAAGGAAGTCAACAAGGAAATGTGTTTGTCTCAGGCATTGGTCAAAGGAATGAAAAACAAAAACAAAAATGAGACTTTCCTGAGAAATTTATAATCCCAAGCCTATCCCCATGGATATTTAGTGCCTACACTACTGACATGGTCCAGGAAACCCCAAGTAGAAAAATTATTTTTAATAGTAAGCCATGCCTGTAATCCCAGCACTTTGGGAGGGCGAAGTGGGAGAATCCCTTGAGCCCAGGAGTTTGAGACCAGCCTGGCCAATATGGCAAAACCCCATCTCCACAAAAAATTAAAAATTAAAAAAAAATTAGTCAGGCACAGTGGCATGTGTCTGAAGTCCCAGCTATTCAGGAGGCTGAGGTGGGAGGACCACTTGAGCCCTGGGAAGTTGAGTCTACAATGAGCAGAGATTATGCCACTGCACTCCAGCCTGGGTGACAGAGCAAGACCCTCTCTCTCAAAAAAATTAATTGAAACGTATTTCTAGTTCATAACACCGCAATACCTGCCATCTGGTGGGAAGCACCTTCAACTCAGACTCTTCAGGATTCCTACATTTAAGAGGAACTTTATATGAACAAAGAACAGAAAATTACAAACACACGAGAAAATCAGCTCCCATAAAATAAACCACCACTCAGCACAATTTGTGGGCAAAATTAGACCCCAAGAACTTTTTGGGCATAGTATTATCTAAAAAAGAATGTAAAATAAGTAAGCTTAAACTGTTTATGAAGTAACAGAGGGAATGATGACTCTAAGGAATGAACAAAAGACCATCAAGAATAACTGCAGTTTTGAAAAGAACCAAATAGAATTTCTAGAAATGTAAAATATAACAATTAAAATATAAAATGTACTAGATGGATTAAATGGCAGATAAATTGCAACTGAAGAGAGAATTAGTGCTTTGGTTTGAATGTGTCACCTCAAATTCATGTGTTAAAAACTCAACCCCTACTCGGGAGGCTGAGGCAGGGGGATCGCTCGAACCCGAGAGGCAGAGATTACAGTGAGCTGAGATGGCACCACTGCACTCCAGCCTGGCAACAGAGTAAGACTCCGTCTCAAAACAACAACAACAACAACAACAACAACAACAACAACTCAACCTCCAGTGCAACAATGTTAGGAGGTAGGGCCTAGTAGAAGGTGTTTAGGTCATGTGTGCTTATCTGCCCTCATGAATGGATTAATGCCACTGTAAAAAAGCTTATGGGAGTGGGTTCTCTCTCCTCTGCTCTTCTGCCATGTAAGGACACAGAGTTCACTCCTTTTTGCTTCTTCTACCTTTCACCATCTGATGATGCAGCAAGGCCTTCATCAGATTCCAGGGCCTTGATTCTGGACTTCCCAGCCTCGAGAACTGGAGAAATAAATTCTTTCTTTACCCAGCCTCAAGTATTCTGTAATAGCAGCCCAAATGGACTAAAATAATTAGTAAATTGGAAGAGAGGGCTGAATAATCAACTTATAACACTGTACAGGGAGGTAAAGACATGGAAACTATGAAACTGAGGCTAACAGACAAAGGGGACAAGCTAGATGTTCAAAATGCATCTAACTGAAAATCCAGAAGGAGAGAATAGGCAGAAGGAAGTACAGGCAACACTCAAGTCATTATTGAAAAATATGAATGGAATACTATGCAGCCATAAGGATGAGTTAATGTCCTTTGCAGGGACATGGATGAAGCTGGAAACCATCATTCTCAGCAAACTAACACAGAAACAGAAAACCAAACACCACATGTTCTCACTCATTAGTGGGAGTTGAACAATGAGAACATGTGGACACAGGGAGGGGAACATCACACACCGGGGCCTGTCAGGAGGTGGGGGGCTAGGGGAGGGATAGCATTAGGCGAAATACCTAATGTAGATGATGGGTTGATGGGTGCAGCAAACCACCATGGCACGTGTATAACTATGTAACAAACCTGCATGTTCTGTACATGTGTCCCAGAACTTAAAGTAGAATAATAATTTTTAAAAACGTGAATCCTCAGAATTGGGGAGATATGTGATTTCTCAGATTGGAGAAGTATACCAAGTCATAGGCAAGACAAATAAAAACAAATGCATTACTACAAACACTATAAGGAAACTTTAGAAAACTAAAGACAAAGTGATCATAAAAAGAAGCAGAGAAAAAGATGATATTTCCTAATAAGGAACAACAATTTACACACCAATCCTTTCAACAGGAGCAAGAAAATCCAGAATCCAAGGAAACAATTCAAAGTGCTGAAAAAATAAGTCACTCTGGAATTGTATACCCTACTAAACAGTCATCCAAGACTAGGGGCAAAACAAAGACGTTTTCAGAAGAATATAGGAAGATATCCTCATACTCTGGGAACTCCTTAGCTTCTTCAGAGGATCCTTTATACCTGTTTCTATCACACAAATCTCTACGGTTATAAAAATTATAGGCAGTACTGTGCTGACATTTGATGCCACTGGCAGCATCTTTAAAATTATTTAGGCTGATGGGTCGCTGGAAAGAAAGAGCTCGGTTAGATGACTCTGGGTGCTTATCTCTAAATTCTAGCCATTCATTTTGCCCTGTCTCCCCTTTTTAGAGTTTTTTTATTATTATTATTATTATTTATTTTTTCGAGACGGAGTTTCGCTCTTGTTGCCCAGGCTGGAGTGCAATAGTGTGATCTCAGCTCACTGCAACCTCCGCATTTCGGGTTCAAGCGATTCTCCTGCCTCAGCTTCCCGAGTAGCTGGGACTACAGGCATGCGCCACCATGCCCGGCTAATTTTGTATTTTTAGTAGAGATGGGGTTTCTTCATGTTGGTCAGGCTGGTCTCGAACTCCCGACCTCAGGTGATCCACTCGCCTCGGCCTCACAAAGTGCTGGGATTGCAGGCATGAGCCACAGTGTCCAGCCTAGAGTTTGGTTTTTTTGACAATACATTAACACCACACACACACACACACACACACACACACACACACACACACACACAGTGTTGGGAAGGATCTGCTGGTGGAGATTTTTGTGAAGGGTAGGAAATTTAGGGCAATCATACTCAATATCTTTTGTTGATTTGTGAGCAGGGTGAGGAGATTCAATTTACTTATTTATTTATTTTGAGACAGGGTCTCACTCTGTCACCCAAGTGGGAGTGCACTGGCATGATCTTGGCTCACTGCAGCCTCAACCTCCCGGGCTCAAGCAATCCCCCTACCTCAGCTTTCCTATTAGCTGGGACTACAGGCATGCACCATCAGGCCTGGCTATTTTTTGTAGAGATGGGGTTTTGTCATGTTGCCCAGGCTGGTCTTGAACACCTGGGCTCAAGAGATCTGCCCGCCTCAGCCTCCCAAAGTGCTAGGATTACGGACGTGAACCGCCATGCCCAGCCCCGTTTATTTTTAATATGTGCCAAGAAGTCCATGTTATGGGTGAATTGCGTCCTTTTCCCAAATTTATATGTTGAAGCCTTAAACCCCAATACTTCAAAATGCAACTGTATTTAGAGATAGGGCCTTTAAAGAGGTAATTAAGGTAAAATGAGGCCATTATGGTGGCCCCTAATGCAATCCAACTAGTATTTTCATAAGAAGAGGAGATTAGGAAACCCAGAGAGACACCAGGGTACATGTGCGCGGAGGAATAATCATATAAAGAGGCAGCAAGATGGTGGCCTTCTGCAAACCAAGGAGGGAGGCCACAGAGGACACCAACCCTGCTGGCTTCTTGATCTTGGACTTGCAGCCTCCAGAACTGTGACAAAATCCATTTCTGTTGTTTAAGCCACCCAGTTCATGGTATTTTTGTCATGACAGCCATAGCAAACTAAGACACTTCACTTTTCTCTTTTCAGGACGTACCTCCCCTCCAATACTCATCTAAAAGTTCTGCTTTTTGTCACTGGATATAAAGCTTTCACTTTTCCAGGTGAAAATTCATTTTCTGAATAACTGGCATAAAGTGGTCCCAACAGACTGAGGTACTCCCTTCGGACTCCCCTAAGAGGCTGGAGGGCTGCTTTGCATCAGCAAATGGTCAATTATATTGCCTGCCTGGCCATCACCAAGGTCACCCCTGGGGCTGAGCCAGATCATTGAGTAAGATCTCCCTTTCTTTTCAAAGAATCGCTCCTGTGCTCTTCTCACCCAGACTCCCTAAGAACAGAAGACGAATTTTCCCAGCTGTGCCGTGACCTCTGCTCCTTGAACTATCCATGCCCCCGATGTTTACTTTTTTGGCTCCAGGGCCTGCATTGATTCCTAAGAGTGAGATGAAAAAGACGTCGAAAGCCTAGGCCAGACAGTTCCCTACCCCAGATATGGAAATTCTGAGAGACAAACATTTCTTATGCTGCAGCGATGTGAAGGAATGCAGAGTATTCCTACTACATGGAGACAAAGGAAGAGCTTTGGTAGCCTTGAGAGCTACAGAAAGATGTAAAGCGATGCAAAAAGTTCTAAATGACTGAGTATTGTTTTAATGTTTTTGCTAGATGATTTTGGTCTCAATAGAGTTTTAAATGTTAAAGTTAGTAATATGCTTAATAGAATATTATAGCCTGTCTCAAATTCTAGTGGTTTCTTTTTTGACAATAGTACTTGGAGCCTGTGGTTTCTTGAGGTACCCCAGGTGGTGAGATTCAGGAAAGGGGCCCCTCATTCTTGTATAATTTCCATAGATGCAGTGCTACTGGGGATTAGAACTGTGGTCCTAAACTAGTACTTCTCCTCCTAACTGAAGTACTTTAAGTTAATACCTTTATTATTAACTGTAAATAAATATAAAGTTCCATAAATATTTAGTGCCTACCCCTGTAGAAGGATTATACAGTCACTCTGTTGAATTGAAATGCAGCCATAGTCTTCCTTTGGGCAAGAAAATGTGAACAGAAGTGATGTGTGTCTCTTTCAGGTAGAAGCTTTAAAAGTTCTGTGTACGATTCACTATGGTCTCCACTCCCAACCTCGTTTTTGGAAATCATAGAGCAGAGATGGGCTTCCATCCACCTTGGGTTCCTCAGTAACTACAATGTGAAGAGTCGCTGCCAATCCACATGGGAAATGTAATGTGAGCAGGAGATGAACTTGGCCTTTTAAGCTGTTGAGATTTTCAAGTTGTTTGTTACTGGAGCACAACCTAGCCTATCTTGACTAGTAATACAATAAATAGATTGTTTTCAAGTCATTAAACTTTTAAACAATTTAAATAAAAAGATTTTTTATTTAAAATTGTTTTCTGCCAGGTGCAGTGGCTCATGCCTGTAATCCCAGCAGTTTGGGAGGCCGAGGTGGGTGGATTACCTGAGGTCAGGAGTTCAAGACCAACCTGACCAACACAGTGAAGCCCCGTCTCTACTAAAAATGCAAAAAGTAGCTGGACGTGGTGGCAGGTGCCTGTAATCCCAGCTACTTGGGAGGCGGAGGTAGGAGAATCGCTTGAACCTGGGAGGCAGAGGTTGCAGTGAGCTGAGATTGTACTATTGCACTCCAGCCTGGGTGACAGAGCGAGACTCTGTCTCAAAAAAAAGAAAGAACAAAAACCATTGTTTTCTGAAAGATTGTGCATATTAATGCAGGGGACTAAACATGTTTGAATGAGGAAGAGGCACTAGACCCTTTATTTCCAACAGCTCACCAGCTGGGGTTCTCACAGTTTCAGTTCAGCTCTCCTGGGGTGAGACTGGGTGAGGGTTAGCAAATTTTTTTCTAAAAGGGCCAGATATTAAACATTTTCAAATTGCAGATCATGTGGCTCTGTTGCAACACTGAATTCTATCACTGGATCTCAAAAGTGGCCATAGATAATGAGTAAACTAATGGATGTGGCTGTGTTCCAATAAAACTTTATTTATCAAAATTTATCTGTGCTCTGGATCTGGGGCATAAAGACCCAAATCTGACCCCTCAGATCTCTAAACCCATGCCAACCATACTGGAGGAACTGAGTCAGGTTGTCTAATGTATTCACTTGTTTATTCATTCATCTATTCTTTCCTTCAACAATGATACTGATAGCATTCTGTGTTCTAGCCAGCATGATATGCCATGGGGACAGAGTGGGAAACAAAACTGACAAGATGTCTCAGTCTGCTCCTGCTGCAATAACAAAATACTTTGGATAGGTAATTTATAAACAACAGAAATTTATTTCTCATGATTCTGGAGGCTGGGAAGTCCAAGATCAAGGTGCCAGCAGATTTAGTGTCTGGTGCCAGGGCTGCTCTCTGCTTCCAAGAGGGCACCTTGCTGTGTCTTCGCATGACAGAAGAGATGGAAATGCAAAAGGGACTAGCTAGTTCCCTCAAGCCTTTTTATAAGGGCACTAATCTCATGCATGAGGAAAGAGCCCTTACAACCTAATCTCTGTCTAACAGCCTCACCCCCTAATACCATTGCACAGGGGATTAAGCTTGTATTAGTCTGTTCCCATGCTGCTAAAAAGACATACCTGAGACTGGATAATTTATAAAGGAAAGAGGTTTAATTGACTCACAGTTCCACACAGCTGAGGAGGCCTCAAAATCATGGCAGAAGGCAAATGAGGAGCAAAGTCACGTCTTACATGGTGGCAGGCAATAGAACTTGGGCAGGGAACTCCCATATATAAAACCATCAGATCTCATGAGACTTATCAACTACCATAAGAACTGTATGGGAGAACCAACCCCATGATTCAATTATCTCCACCTGGCCCTGCCCTTGACGCATGCGGATTATTACAATTCAAGGTGAGATTTGGGTGTGGACACAGAAAAATCACATCAAAACTTCAACATAAATTTTGGAGGGACACAAACATTCAAATCATAGCACAAGGTCAATGCTGTCGTGCGATTTAGAGAAAAGTACAGAGAGATACAATAAAGAAATAGACAAGATAATTTCTAATAATGATAAGTGCTGTGAATAAAATAAAACAGTTTAATGTAATGGAACAACATTAGAAAGAGTGTCGTGAAAGGGTTCTCTGAAGAGGTGACACTTGAGCTGAGACTTTCAGGGCCAGCTAGATAAGCAGGACAGGGGGATTCTAGGCTCCTTTCCTTCATCCTAAAGCCTGCTTTGTGGTGTCTGAAATTCCTTTCCCAAAGTTGGAGAAACAGACTTAAAATGCAAAACATGGTGGAGATCACATTTTAGTGTGAATGAACTTTGTCTGATTTGTAATTGGCCAATCCATTCATCAGTGTGAATGACTGGTTATCATATTCTGTTTTGACTGGGGAGGTGGGGAGAGGAGGGCAGTGATAGGGCTTATGTTAATACTGGTTACAAGCATAGCTCATCAGTGGCCTCCGTTGCCTCTTTGCATTCTCTGCTCCTAGCCAGAGTTTCAGGGAGCCCACTACAGTATCTGATGAGTGAAAGAGAAGCAAAGAGAATTTGAGAAAAGATACAGGTATTTCTCTGATGAGGTGGAAGAACTCCCAAAGACGAGCTTGGTAAGAGAGGGTCACTTGCAAATCTTCATCCCTTTAAAATGTTCTTTCTGGTTCTGTGTGGTGGCTCATGCCTATAATCCCAGTACTTTGGGACATGGAAGTGAGAGGATTGCTTGAGGCCAGTAATTTGAGACCACCCTGGGCAACATGACAAGATCCCATATCTATAAAAAATTTAAAAATTAGCTGGGCATGAAGGTGTGCACCTGTAGTCCCAGCTACTCGGGAAGCTGAGGTGGAAAGATCGCTTGAGTTCAAGGCTGCAGCGAACTACGATTATGCCACTGTACTCTAGCAAAGGTGACAGAGCAAGATCCTGTGTCTTAAAAAAATTTAAATTACATTAAAAATAAAATAAAATGTTCTTTCCTACCCTTAGGCAGTTTTGCTTGCAGAGTTTATATCAAAATCTTGTTTGGTTCTTTGTTTTTACAAAATTCAGTTCCCAGACATCAGTTAATTAAGATCTTACTGCCCTTATTTTTAATCCCATGCAGCTAGGTACTTAGTAAATGCTCAATAAATGCATGCCACTTAATCTCTTTACTTGGAAATTATGTTCTAGAAATAGCAGTAAATTATTGAGCTGCATTATTACTTTCCTCTCTACTATGGGCTTTTATGCCTCACAAATATTTATGGTTAACCAAAGAAAAGGAGTATCTAATGTGATTTTTTTGGTTTTCTCGGAGTGTATTTTAAAAGTCTGTTTAAATGTATATGAAAGAAAGATATTTGATTAGAGGATTTTGCTTGGAAAAATAAGGAGAAAATTTTTTTCATAGGGTCTCATTCACTTTCCACAAATGTTATCACTCTGGACTATAGGAAGAAACAGCTGCAATTGATATTTTGGTCAACCGCTAAGAGAGGGACCAGGTTTTGGATGAAGAATTCCTGTCTTCTCTCAAATCCTTGCTAGCTGGGATGAGGAGGCCTGCCATCTACTTATGGAGCAAAGGGCTTTTTGAAAGTCTGAGCCTTTCCTGAGACTTGATGCCTCTGATGTTTCAGGCTGGCTTGTTCTGGAAAACATTGATTGTATCTACTGAGAACATTGAACATGCTACTCATTCTTTCTTAACTGTTACAAATTAATTGTCACAGAGCCTCTATTTCTATTGCGATCCTTTTCCAACCACTCTCCCCACCCTCCATACGGGTCAGGAAGTTAACTTTTGTTCTGGAAAAATTGTTTTTAGGGAATCACATTTAAACAGTCAGAGACAAGCTATCACAAGGTGATAGCAAGGTTGATGAATTCTGGCTCTGTGACTTTCAATCCCAGTGGAACCACTTGCTGGCTATGGGACCCTGAGCAAGCCAATTAGCCTATCTGAGCCTCAGTGTCTCATCTGTATAATGGGGCCATGGTTATAAAGTGCATGGTTCATTAGGAATTTTGTAAGGACGACATGAGGGAATGCAAATAAAGCAGTCAGCCCGGTGCCTAACACATAAGAAGCCTTCTGGGCATGTTGCAATGTTTCCAATCTATTATTGATCATCAACTGTACCACATTGGATGAAATATCTTTAGGAAGGAGATTGTTTCCTTTTTCCCTTTCTAAAACACAAGAGTTAATGAACGTGAAACGCTGTGGCTGAAGGGCAATTTAGGAAAGGAAAAAGTCTCCAGATCTCAACATTCTAAACCTCTAAGTTTTATCCGTGCTTTTCTAAAGCTACTGTTAAGTCACTTAGCATTTCAGTTGTAGCATGATATGTAATATTTTGAAAAGCAGAGAGGTTACCAAATGGGGGATTCTGTTACATATTTACATGTAATGTACAGAGAGAAAACCTTTGTTCTTTTTTAGAGGTTTGGTTATCTTCCTGGTTTATAAATCAATTTCCTTTTCCTATTCAAACCCAAACAGTTCACATTCCTGCATAACTTTATGGTTACTGGTGTCTCTGTGGAAACAACCACATAGGAAGTGGTATTTCCCAGACTAAGAGCTTCACATTCAGTTTTCTTGGCAAGATGAGAGGAGGGTGTTTCAGGTTCATAAACCCCATAATTTTATCATGATCATCAGATAATAAGGATAATAACAGAGTTGTAAAACTTTAGAAGTTGAAGAACATTAGATTCCGTCAAGGCCAACCCCCTCATTTTACAGATGAGTAGGTACCTTATCCTTGAACCATGTTTTACTCTCCTAAAAGGGTTTTTACACAAATTATGTAATTTCCCTTCCCAGCAACCCTTTGAGGTAGTGAGAGGGTAGGTATTAGCTACCTCTATTTTGTAGATGAAGAAACTGAGGCTTTGGGAGAGTAAATGACTTGCTCACATTATGGAAAGACTCAGTTGATGGGCATGTCTACATTTCAAGCTTCCAATTGCCTTGACAGTTCTCTTCATTGCAGCTTGATACATTGCAGGAGTTTGTGTGCCTACTGGGAACATAGATCTAGACCTCAGGTCTCCCAGGCTTGATACCTTTGGTCTTTGAAACTCTGTCATGTGCAGAATAAGATCCAAGCTCCTCAACATGGGATATGAGGCCCTCATGCTTGGCCTTTGCCCTCCTCTTCAGCCTCATCTTCTACCATGCCAAGTTTCCAATTTTTGCTCTAGGGACTCTAAGTGCCTTGGTATTTTCTATTCCTTCAGCTTGAAACACACTTCTAGCTCACTTTTTCACCCTAACCAATTTCCTTTAAGAATGAACTCGGCCGGGCATGGTGGCTCACGCCTGTAATCCTAGCAGTTTGGGAGGCTGAGGTGGGTGGATCACCTGAGGTCAGGAGTTTGAGACCAGCCTGGCCAACATGACAAAACCCTGTCTCTACTAAAAATACAAAATTTAGCCAGGTGTGGTGGTGGGCACATGTAATCCCAGCTACTCGGGAGGCTGAGCAGGAGAATTGCTTGAATGTGGGGGCAGAGGTTGCAGTGAGCTGAGATCACACTGAGATCGCGCCACTTCACTCCAGCCTGGGAGAAAGAGGGAGACTCTCTCTCAAAAAAAAAAAAAAAAAAAAGAATGAACTTGAGATACTCATCATTTTTTTTTTACTCTTTTGTAATAACGCTTAGCTTAAAACACAAACACAGAACCTGGGGGAGGGGCAGGAGTGTAAAAACAAACAAGAAAAATACAAACCCATTGTGCAGAGGTACAGGTGTCTTCTTTCTTTATATCCTTATTCTATCAGCTTTTTTCTATTAAGAACAGTTTTTTAAAACTTTAAAAGCTTTTTTTGTTAAAAATGAAGACACAAACACACACATTAGCCTAGGCCTACACAGGGTCAGGATCATCAATATCACTGTCTTCACCTCCACATCTTGCCTGACTGGAAGGTCTTCTGGGGCAATAACATGCATGGAGCTATCATCTCCTATGATAACAATGCCTTCTTCTGGAATCCCTCCTGAAGGAACTGCCTAAGGCTGTTTTGCAGTTAACTTTTTTTTTTTTTTAAATAAGTAGAAGGAGTACACTCTAAAATAACAACAAAAAGTATAGTGTAGTGAATACATAAACCAGTAACATAGTCGTTTATTATATTATCAAGTATTATGGTATTATGCACTGTATAGAAATGTATGTGCTCTACTTTTATATGACTGGCAGCAAAGTAGGTTTGTTTACACCAGCATCGCCACAAACCCATGAGTAATGTGTTGTGCTAGATGTTAGGGCAGCTATGACATCATCAGTTGACAGGAATTTCCCAGCTCCATTATATCTTTTGGGAGCACTGTCATATATGTGGTCCATCAGTGACTGCAGTGTTATTATGTGACGCCTGACTGTATGATTTTACGCAAACCTGATTGTTCCAGAGGTGGCCATTTTCTCCCGAGAGAGAAGACCAAAGAGATCTAAGAAGACAAGAGACGCCATGTGGCTCCAGAGACACCAAGAGGAAAATAAACATAGAAAAGAGTTGACATTGTTCTTGATAACTTTACATTACCTGGTTCCAAACCCTAGTAAAGCTTCCATGAGCTGTGCCTGTAGAATCCACAAATTCCCCCTCTGGCAGTGGTGTGCTGGTAAAACAGCTCTTAAAAAGCAAACAAACAAACAACAAAGCCTTGATTTGTAGCACTTGCCAGTTTCCAAGATGTAAATACTCCCCCCATGACCTATTTTACGCTATTGTAACATCACTACATGTAGACTTGTGCATATATACTCATCTTTTGTGAGCTTACACGAGCTGGCTCTAGCACACCACTGCCTTAGGTTTAAGTTAAAGTGGGTGGGTTTCTGTCCCTTGATCCAAATGTCCCACTATATATCAAATTAAGATACCATTGATTGGCTGGTTTATTTATCACCAAAAAAGAAAAACACCACTCTGCCCATTAAACTGTGATATAATGCTTTAAGAACAGTCCTGCTCGTGCATGAAATTAGTGCCACCAGCCTTTGCTCATTTGATACTTCCCTGTGTATATTCCTCTGGGTTTGGCAACTTTCCTGCCTTTAGCTGTGTTGCTTAGTGTGTGATAGACAATTCTTTTTTTTGGTATCTTAGTAACAAAATATAACACAGCTTCACATACTTGTGGGTATCTTCTCTTCTTGATTCTATTAAAATACTTGTGACAAATACACAACTCTGGTCATTCCTCCATAAATATCTGCTTTGTTAATATCCAATGTAAGCTCCTTTATTCTTATACTTTTCTGTGTAGACTTTTTTTTTTTGCTGTAACACCAAACTATATCTAATGTTTTTGAAGATATTTTAAATGGCGATTAAACTCCACTTGCATAGTATAATGTTGCAAATAACTCAAATGAATTGATGACAAAATGACCGAATTTACCTGTGTGCAGGTAATGACAATCAGAGCTATGGCAAGTCTCCATCAATTATGGGATGAATCCCAGTTTTAGAGATGTTACAATGTGGAAAAGAAAGTGCATCTCATAATCGGTGAAATATGGTAATCTCTGCTATGGAAAATACCTTGGCTCAGCTATCACCTCCTCCGGGGAGCCTGTCCTAACAATCTTCCAGCACTCCCTTCTGAGTTGGGCTCAGTCCCGCACCTTGTGTTCCTGTAGCTTCCTGTGTATATCTGTATCTTCCCACTTAGCATGTGGTGGCCTAATTACCTGTTTACCTGAGGAATGTATCTTGGAGAACTCTTTGGGTTCACGGTGCCTGGAACTGTGCCTGGCACATCATATCGGTCCTCAGTAAATGCTTGCTTAATGATTGACTTGTGAATCCTATGAGAGATGGATGATCTTTCGCTTTCAGACCAGCAGTGTGCACACTTCTGAGCAGGACAACCCCTGTCTGTCCAGGGCCTCTTCTGCAGCCAGCCACTCTCAGACCATGCCTACCAATGATATTAAAACACAGCAGTCCACTGTTCCTCTTATTTATACTCTCCCCCATAATCTTCACCTTAGTTCAGGCTGCTATAACAAAAATACCATAGAACCAGTGGCTTAAACAACAACAAAAAAACATTTTTCACAGTTTTGGAGGCTAGAAAGTCCAACATCAAGGTACTGGCCAATTTGGATCCTGGTGAGGGCTCTCTTCCTGGTTTGCAGAGGGCTGCCTTCTTGCTGTTTCCTCATGTGGCAGAGAAACAGGTGATTTCTTTCATATCTCTTATTTAAAAAAAAATTGTCCAGCACGGTGGCTCACGCTTGCAATCCCAGCACTTTGGGAGGCTGAGGTGGGTGGATCACGAGGTCAAGAGATCAAGACCATCCTGGCCAACATGGTGAAGCCCCGTCTCTACTAAAAATACAAAAATTAGCTGGGCATGGTGGCAGGCTCCTGTAATCCCAGCTACTCAGGAGGCTGAGTCAGTAGAATCGCTTGAACCCAGGAGGCGGAGGTTGCAGTGAGCCGAGGTCGTGCCACTGCACTCCAGCCTGGTGATAGAGCAAGACTCCATCTCAAAAAAAATAACAAATAAATAAAATAAAAATAAATAAATAAATAATTTAAAAATTGATTATATATTAGTTGTACGTATTCATATCTCCTCTTTTTGAGACAGGGTCTCACTCTGTCACCCAGCTTGAGTGCAGTGGTGTGATCAGGGCTCACTGCAGCCTCAACCTCCCAGGCTCAAGTGATCCTCCCACCTTAGCTTCCCAAGTAGCTGGGACCACAGGCACATGCTACCACACTCAGCTAACTTAAAATTTTTTTTTTTTTTTTTGAGACAGAGTCTTGCTCTGCTGCCAGGCTGGAGTGCAGTGGCGCTATCTTGGCTCACTGCAACCTCTGACACCCTGGTTCAAGCGATTCTCCTGCCTCAGCCTCCTGAGTAGCTGGGATTACAAGCATGTACCACCACACCCAGCTAATTTTTGTATTTTTAGTAGAGATGGGGTTTCACCATGTTGGCCAGGATGGTCTCGATCTCCTGACCTCGTGATCCACGCACCTCAGCCTCCCGAAGTGCTGGGATTACAGGTATGAGCCACCACACCTGGCCAAAAAATTTTTTTTATGGAGAGGAGGGTCTCACTATGTTTGCTCAGGCTGGTCTTCAAATCCTGAGCTTAAGTGATCCTCCCACCTCAGCCTCCCGAAGTGCTGGGATTCCAGGTATGAGTCACTGCAGCCGGCCTCATGTCTCTTCTTATAAGGGAACTAATCCCATCATGAGGGCTCATCCTTCACAACCTAATTACCTCCCAAAGGCCCCACCTCTTAATAGTATCACACTGGGAAATAAAGCTTCAATTTATCGACTTTGTGGAGATACAAACATTCAGTCCACAGCACCCATGATGTGAGAAACCAAGTCAAATTAAAATTATAATGGGTAATAATGGCATTGCGATGTACTCCTCCCAGATAGCTCATGACATTTTAGGAGGAAGTTCGAATGAGCTAACTCACAGAAAAGAGCCTTGGGAAGAACTGCAGGCTGCTGTGAGAAAATCTGGAGCCAGCATGCTCTTTTCAAGGTCTACCACTTAAATGGTTGTCTGGGTTCACTTTATGCTCTCATTTGGGGCCACGATGTACCAAGTTAAGTTGTGAGAAAAGCCTGGATCATTTTGGGGCTTCCAATCTTCCCCTTTGGGCTCATTTCTTCCATTTTACATGCTTGGGTTGGGCATGGGACCAGCATCCTGAAAATGCAGGTGGGCTTCCCCAACTTGTGGGGGAGGCCCGAGAGGAAAGCAAGTTTCTCATTCTCAAAACCCAACTCAAGTCACCGTGATACCTTTCATGTTTATGGCTTCCTTACATGAGGAAACTACTCAATCTCTTCCAGATCTTAAGTCTTACTTTCCTTCATGAGGGTATCTCATTTCCCTCTATTTATTTTCAAAATCTCCAAAAATAAAAGTTACTTCTAATATTCTCTTTTCTCACAACACTCTTCCTCCACACATTGCTTTAACTTCCATGGTCTAACCTAAAATAGAAAAGTTAAAGAAGGAAATACTAGTTTTCGGTATCAATTAAACAAACAGCAATTTAAAAAATTAAAGATTTTCTGGTTTTGGTGACTTGCACCCTAAAATATTGGAAGGAATATCAAAGGATTGGAAAGTGGGGCTCAGTCCAACTGCTGGTGTCTGGGATTTAATGCTCAGACAGAGGTGGGTGGGGGAACCTCTTCCCTGCTTTGCAAAGGCAGAAATAATTCTCTGGTAACTCTTCTACAGGGAAGCTCTGTGGATAAGAAACCTCAAGAATGAAACACTTAATTATAACCAAACATGGAGCAAACAAAGAAACAAGAACTGAGTTGGGCTGTTTTATATGAATCCTGCCTACGAAAGGAGATTGCTCCTTCCAAGTTTTGTAAGAGATCAGTGACAAGCTGGAATTTTTCATTTCTGGGCTCAGTGAGAAGTTACATTTACAGAACCAACTTCATTTATGTTTTAAAAGCAAATAAGTTTAGGCTTACCACCCTGGTGAGCTCTGAGGCTGTTGAATATTCTGGGAACTTTCATATTGATAGAATATCATGACTGGGGGAAAATATTACAGTCATTTTCCTAACTCTAATAGTTTCCATCCCTAACCTCAAAAGGGAAGGTGAAAAATGATGAATGGGTGTGATGAGGATGTTGTTCCTGAGCCTTTGTTAGCAGTGCTGTGAGTTGTGCCAACGGCAGGGACCCAGGGAAGGGTTGGTGCTCAGTCTCCTCATTCTTTAACCTTGAACTCCTTTGGGTGACCACTTGTGTATATCAGGACTTGATACAACCTGCAGATGTGGAAAAGGGCATTCTTTTATTTTGTATAAGTCCCCTAGTTCATATGAGAAAGTAATGTTTCCTTGGCACTATGATTATAATTCTGATATTTATCAGGTGTCTAGTAGGAGCCAGGCACCTTACAACTATTATTTATAATCCTTATGACTCCCATTACACAGTTGTGGAAACTGAGGCTGAAAGAATTCGAATGACTTGACCAAAACAATAGAACTAGAATACGGCTGAGCCAGACTTTGGGCAAATTCCTCTCTGACTCCAAAACTTACATTCTTTTCTCATGCTATGTTGTCCAGGAAACTTGCCAGCCTATAGTGAAATAAGCTTTAGGTAAAGTATATTGAAAATACAGAAATGAGGCTGGGTGCAGTGGCTTATGCCTGTAATCCCAGCACTTTGGAAGGCCGAGGTGGGCGGATCACTTCAGGTCAGAAGTTTGAGACCAGCCTGGCCAACATGGTGAAACCTTGTCTCTACTAAAATTACAAAAATCAGCCGGGCATGGTGACAGGTGCCTGTAATTTCAGCTACTCTGGAGGCTGAGGCAGGAGAATCACTTGAACCTAGAAGGCAGACATTGCAGCGAACTGAGATGGTGCCACTGCACTCCAGCCTGAGCGACAGAGTAAGACTCTGTCTCAAAAAAACAAAACAAAACAAAACAAAACAAAAAAACAGAAATGAGGCCAGGTGCAGTGGCTTATGCCTGTAATCCCAGTACTTTAGGAGGCAGAGGCAGGAAGATCACTTGAGGCCAGGAGTTCAAGACCTGCTTGGGCAACAAAGCAAAACCTTGTCTCTACAAAATAAAAAATAAAAAGAAATGAATGAGAATTTTGGAATTCTATCTGACAAATCTTCCCACAGTGTCTCTGGGTAGTCTACAAACCAGTAAAAATAAATTAAAGTTAATTACAAAGGAAAAATGAAGGTAATGTTAGAGATGCAGTCACTTCCGGGTGGATTCAAATTATCTACATTTCTAGATCCTGCCATTGTTCACCCCCACTCACGCCCTCCACCCCAAGACACTGTGCAGAGGCCCCTCATGTTGGTTCTGATCTACACGTTGACCTCAGAACCTGACACTGAGGATCTCCAGCCTGGGGTTTCCCACCATGCTCCACTCCCTGGGTTTCTAGAATTTTTTGCGCTGGAAAAATCCTGAAACTGTAGCCACACTTTGTCCATTATTCCCATTTACGGCTTTTCTTAGCAATCACTGGCCAGCCTCTTCTTGATACACACTCCCAACATGACACAGTTTCTGGGAAATTGTCAGGAAAAGGTTGGGTATTCCTGCAGTGGAGTCTTTGAGTCACAGGCTGGGCGGCCAGTACAGAGCACGAGAGATTCAAACAGGCTAATGGCTTCAGCACAGAGCAGATTTCCGGTGGCCATATGGCTGACACCTAAATGGCCTCTGCTGTTCATTTGCATTTTCACTTGGGCTACTGCTGTAACCTTCAACCTGTCTCTTTCCTTCCCCTCTTCTCTGTGCTCACCTTCCCTGCCCAACCACCCAAAGCCAAAGTCATCTTTGAACACCAGAAATCAATGTCCTGTCTTAGGCCCTTCAATGGCTGGCAATCGTGCTCGGAAATCAAACTCAAACTCCTCATCTAAGGCTTCAAGGCCTTGTGAGTGCTGGCTGTGACTGCCCCTCCAACCTCATCTCCCAGCAGCCTCTTCCCTGCCCTCTGGGCTCCAACCAGAGTTCTCTCCTCTCTCTTCCTGGAACATACCTTCTCTCCTCCCCTCCTTAGGACCTTGCCACTCGCTGTTGCCTCTGCCCAAATAGAATTCCCTGGGTTTTCACCATTTTCACCCTCAGGTTCCAACTCCTATGTTACCTCTTCTGAAAATCCTTCCCATCCAGTGCGTCAAATTCCTCTCCCATCACCTTCCACCACATTCCCCGAACATTTCTTCTCAGCACTTTTTAATAATTGCAGTTCTCTCATTTGTTTCTTCTTTTTTTTTTTTCTGGCTTATTGTTCTGTCTCCTGTAACAGTTGGAATGTCATGAGGACAAGGACTTTTTTTTTTTTTGACAGAGTCTAGCTCTGTCACCCAGTCTGGAGTGCAGTGGTGCGATCTTGGCTCACTGCAATCTCCGCCTCCTGGGTTCAAACAATTCTTCTACCTCAGCATCCCTAGTAGCTGGGATTACAGGTGCCCGCTATCACTCCCAGTTAATTTTTGTATTTTTAGTAGAGATGGGATTTCACTGTGTTGGCCAGGCTGTTCTTGAACTCCTGACCTTGCAATCCGCCCGCCTTGGCCTCCCAAAGTGCTGGGATTACAAGCTTGAGCCACCGTGTCTGGCCTATTTTTTGTTTTTTTTGAGACAGAGTCTTGCTCTGTTGCCCAGGCTGGAGTGCCATCTTGGCTCGCTGCAACCTCTGCCTCCCGGGTTCAAGCGATTCTCCTGCCTCAACCTCCTGAGTAGCAGGGACTGTGGGCATGTGCCACCATGGCTGGCTAATTTTTGTATTTTTAGTAGAGATGGGGTTTCTCCATGTTGGCCAGGCTGGTCTTGAACTCCTGACCTCAAGAGATCTGGCTGCCTCAGCCAACCAAAGTGCTGGGATTATAGATGTGAGCCACTGAGCCCAGTGAGGGACTTTGTTTTGATCAGCTCTGTGCCCTTAGCCCAGTGCCAACATGCAGTAGGTAGTTAATACATATTTGTCAAACAACTGAAATCCTAAAATTATTTAGCCCTTTGTCGTCTTTCAGAACTTAACAAAAGCTTGCTCCACTTCCCAAAGGGCCTGACTCTAAATCCATGCCTTTTGGGAAGTCCCCTCATTTCCAGCCCTGTTATTTGAAAATCCCCTCTGTAAGTTTGTACCAGCTTTCATAAGAGGAATGTGTTCTAAACAGGATCTAACATACCATGAGAATTTCCCAGCACCAAATGATCAACATGAAACCATGGAAATTATATTGCTACGAATAGTTGCCTTTTTGAAAGTCTGGTAGTAGCATCTATACCTTACTATTCAGCCAAGTCACTTATAGCAACTCATATTTTGAATCTCTGTTCACAAATTTTCTGATTTTTTTTAAGATAACTGACTCCAAGTGTGGTTCAAGTTTACTCACCTTTCTTTGAGCTCTCTTTTAGTTCTTAAGGCAGGATATTACATCAACCTAGAATTCCAAAATATGTCCCTCTGATATTTATTACCAGAAACACTAAATTCTAGAAACATAGTTCACCTTAAAAGGAATTTAAATGCTTTTATTCATATGATGCAATTGCTTTTTTCTTTTTCTTTTTTTTCTTCAGAAAGAAGTATGTTTTTTAATGGAGGTTTGAATGGGCCAGTTAACTTCTGTAAATGTCTTGTGAAATTTTCACAGGTAAACACACACACACACACACACACACACACACACACACCCCTTCAGATTATCCAAACTGGCTCAAAGTTTCTTCATCTCATGCTATTTCAGCCTTCAAATATGAGACTCTTTTCCTTCCTCAATCACTCTATACCTTATATTTACAGTTTACAGAATTATGAAGTGTGAATTCCTGATCTCGTTTAATTTTTACACCTGTGGAGCTCTTAGATAAATGACCCTCATTTTGCAGAGGAGAAAACTAGTTCAGAGTGTGTCCCACTTGACCGCCCTCAGGTATTTGGGGTACTCCTGACCTCGTGATCTGGCTGCCTCAGCCTCCCAAAGTGCTGGGATTATAGGTATGAGCCACCGCGCCCAGCCCCCAAACTTTTTTTTTTTTTTTTGAGATGGAGTTTCACTCTGTCACCCAGGCTGGAATGCAGTGGTGTGATCTTGGCTCCCTGAAACCTTTGCTTCCCAGGTTCAAACAATTCTCATGCCTCAGCCTCCCAAGTAGCTGGGATTACAGGTGCCCACCATCATGCCTGCCAATTTTGTATTTTTAGTAGAGACAAGGCTGGTCTCGAATTCCTGATCTCAAGTGATCCTCCTTCCTCAGCCTCCCTAAGTGCTAGGATTACAGGCATGAGCCCTGTGCTCGGCCCATAACTAGCATTTTTATGAACCGCTCATGCAGAGGATCTCCATGTTTCAATTTACCTGTGTAGCCTCATCATGGACAGATTTAGTTGTTTCTTTCCCAGGTTTCAAAATGTTGATGGTAGCACAACCTGTGTCTTTTAATACTACCTTGGATACCCCTAAATGATCCAGGAATTATTTGTGCACAGAGGCTGAGTGTGTGTTATCTAGGTGTGTACTCAGGAAAAGTATCTGTGAGAATCAGATTAAGTATGAGTTAAGTCATATTCCAAGGTTACGTCTGAAGCCTTCTGGTGTAGTGTAGTTTGAAACATAAAACAGCACTTGAAATAAATGAGCTACAACTATGAGCAGCAATCTTTTCCTTGGCCTATGGTTTCTTATAATGATGCTTAACAGGAAGGTATTTTTAGGCTTGTTACATTTGCAGAACAAAAGATGGTCACATACCTTTGGCTGAAGAATACAAGGGATGTTATTTTCTTTTTTAAATAAACATTTTGTGCAGTGTACAATGTGAATCTAGATACAGGAAAGCAAACTATTTTCTTCTAGAAAAAAACCAGGCTATATATTTAGCACCTGCTCATTTAAGGTAATAGCTCATTAATACTTTTACACATAGGCTTTAAAAAGAGACCATTTACAAAGTTCTTAATTCATATTATTTTATGTTGTTCTCCTAATAATACTGTGAATATTGTTATCTTTGCTTACAACTGAGGAGACTGAGACACAGATCAATTAAGTGGCATGTCCCAGACCACTGGCCCTTCAGAAACAAAGACCCGCAATTACACTTTCAGGCACTGCAGTGCCAGTAGCACAAGCTCTGCCACTCACCATGTGATCTTTTTGGTAGAATTTTCTGAAACATTTAAACTGGAACAAGAGAAAGTGCTAATTACATACTGCTTTTTTCATTTTTATTTTATTTTTATTGATACATAATATTTGTACATATTTATGCAGTACATGTGGTATTTTGTTCGCTGCATAAATGCATAATAAATGTTTGAGCTTTAATTGCCACCAGAGTCTTGGTAACCACCAGGCACAGTGGCTCATGCCTGTAGTCCCCACACTTTGGGAGGCCGAGGTGGGTGGATCGCTTGAACTCAGGAGTTCGAGACCAGCCTGGGTGACATAATGAAACCCTGTCTCTACAAAAAATATGAAAATGAGCCAGGCTTGAATCACTTGAACCCAGGAGGTAGAGCTTGCTGTGAGCCCAAGTCATGCCATTGCACTCCAGCCTGGGTGACAAAGCAAGACCCTCAAAAAATAAAATAAAATAAGATAAAACATCTTAGTAACAAATTTCTAATTTGACTTGTTAACAAATTGGCCAAGATAATACTCCCATTGGATAGTAGGCTACTAAATAATGGGAAGTTTATTTCTTTTATTTCGAAGATGTGTGAGACCCACAACTGGCCATTCTAGTGGGGTAGAGGGCAGAAAAGAGCATGATTTGATAGTTGCAAAGTTTTCCTTTCCTCTGCCCTGGTCACCCAGCAGTCTCCCTCCCTCTCTCCCTTCCTCCCTTCCTCCTCTCCTCCCTCTGGGTACCAGGAGGATAAATGGACACAGACACACTCTGGAACAATGTGGCCATAATGGCATCATTATCCTGGGATGGTAGAAGATAAGTCCTGTCTACCTGACACTCGTCTTGGCCCCATTTAAACTGCCTCTCTTGATTAGGGTCACGAATAAACTAACTTGCTTGCATTTTATAGTTGAACATACTTGATAGGACATAAGAAGGAGGCTGGTGCCAGGGTGGCTTCATAGGCGTGCTACCTGCGCAGTAGAAAAAGCCCCCATGCTCAGAAAGGCCTGCACCTGATTACCTGATTAATGCTCTGCTCTCATCATCTTGAAATTCTCAGTAAGTTTTGACAAAGGGGCCCACGTTTCCATTTAACACCTGATCCCTGAAAATTATGTGGCTGGTCCCACTTGGTGGCTTAAAGTATTAGCTTCAGAGACAGTGATCCCGCCAAGTCAGAATGCTACCAGATTCTAGGTTTCCCCAAAAAGCCTGGGGATAGGTGAATACGAGGCTAACAGATCCAAAAAAACATGGGAGCAGGACCTAGTGGACTTAAAGCCTCATTGTGTGTGAGCAACAGAGGATGCTGTCCACCACCTGGCAGAGGGGCTCTCTCTTAGTTGAAGCCAGCGAGGCCTGATGCCCCACTCTAAATGCCAGGAAGATATGTCCTCAGGAATGCAAACTGTAGTTTCTTGATTGAGAGTGCTGCACAGGCAGACAGGAAACGGTCAATATCCAACAATCGATATCCAAACTTTGGGATTTTTTTTGCCCATTTATTTTAGAAAGCATTTTCATTTTAAAATTGTTAATCTTTTTACTCATTATAAATTACATTCAAGAAACACATTTCATTACTGATAAGCAGAAAAAAATTTAGAAATCACTCATGGTCCTACTCCCTAGAGATGATCACTGTTAATGTTTTAATGAACATATATATTTATATACACATATATGAAGAGTCATGCATTACCTAATGATGGGGATACATTCTGAGAAATGTGCCATTAGGTGATTTCATCTTTGTGCGAACATCACAGAGTGTACTTACCCATGCCTAGATGGTACAGTTGACTAAATACCCAGACTATATGGTATAGCCTATTGCTCCCAGGCTACAAAGCTGTACAGCTGCTGCTGTACTGAATACTATAGGCAATGGTAACACAGTGGTAAGTACTTGTATATCTAAACATAGAAAAGGCACAGTAAAAATACAGTATAAAAGATAAACAATGAAGCCGGGTGCAGTGTTTCACACCTGTAATTTCAGCCTTTTTGGAGGCTGAGGTGGGAGGATTGCTTGAACCCAGGAGTTTGAGACCAGTCTGGGCAACACAGGGAGAACTTGTTTCTAAAAAAAAAAAAAAAAAAAAAATTAGCCAGGCATGGTGGTACATGCCTGTGTTTCTGCCTACTTGGGAGGCTGAGGTGGAAGGATCTCTTGAGCCCAGGAGGTTGAGGCTACAGTGAGCTGTGATTGCACCACTGCACTCCAATCTGGGTGACAGAGTAGAGACCTTGTCTCAAAAACAAAACAAAAACAAAAACAAACAAACATAAAATCCAAAAATTAAAAATGGTACACCTGTATGTGACACCATGAATGGAGCTTGCAGGACTGGAAGTTGCTCTGGGTGAGTGAGTGAGTGAGTGAGTGAGAAGTGAGTGAATGGGAAGGCCTAGGAAATTAGTAAACACTACTGTAGACTTTATAAACACTGTACACTTAGGCTACACTAAAGTTTATTAAAAATAGTTTCTTTCCTGGCCGGGTGCAGTGGCTCACGCCTGTAATCCCAGCACTTTGGGAGGCTGAGGCGGGTGATAACTTGAGGTAAGGAGTTTGAGACTAGTGTGGCTAACATTGTGAAACCTCATCTCTACTGAAAATACAAAGATTAGCCAGGTGTATTGGCGGGTGCCTGTAATCCCAGCTACTTGGGAGGCTGAGGCAGGAGAGTCACTTGAACCCGGGAGGCAGAGGTTGCAGTGAGCAGAGATCATGCCACTGCACTCCAGCCTGGGTGACAGAGCGAGACTGTCTCAAAAAAACAAAAACAAGAACACAAAAATGAAAACAACAACACACATTGCACAGCTGTACAGAAATATTTTCTTTTGTTATATCCATATTCTGTAAGCTTTGTTCTATTTGAAAATTTTATTTTTTACTTTTCAAACTTTTTTTTTGTTAAAAGCTAAAACACAAACACACACATTAGCCTACACCTACACAGGGGTCAGGATCATCGATATGACTGTCTTCCACCTCCACGTCTTGCCCCACTGGAAGGTCTTTGGGGCAGTAACATGCATGGAGCTGCCATCTCCTCTGATAACAATGCCTTCTTCTGGAACACTCCTGAAGGACCTGCTTGAGGCTGTTTCACAGTTAACTTAAAAAAAAAAAAAATAGAAGCAGTACACTCTAAAATAATGATTAGGCCAGGTGTGGTGGCTCACGCCTGTAATCCCAGGACTTTGGGAGGCCGAGGCGGAAGGATTACTTGAGGTCAGGAGTTCAAGACCAACCTGGCCAACCCTGGTGAAACCCTGTCTCTACTAAAAATACAAAATTAGCCAGGCATGGTGGTGGGCACCTGTAATCTGGACTACTCAGAAAGCTGAGGCAGAAGAATCGCTTGAACCTGGGAGGCTGAGTTTGCAGTGAGCCAAGATCCCATCAGTGCACTCCAACTTGGGTACAGAGTGAAACTCCATCTCAAAAACAAATAAATAAATACATAAAATAATAAAATAATGATTAAAAGTGTAGAATAGGCTGGGCACGGTGGCTCTTGCCTGTAATCCCAGCACTTTGGGAGGCTGAGGTGGGCGGATCATGAGGTCAGGAGATCAAGACCATCCTGGCTAACACGCTGAAACTCCGTCTCCACTAAAAATACAAAAAAATTAGCCGGGCATGGTGGCGGGTGCCTGTAGTCCCAGCTACTCGGGAGGCTGAGGCAGGAGAATGGCGTGAACCCGGGAGACGGAGCTTGCGGTGAGCCGAGATCGCAACGCTGCACTGCAGCCTGGGCGACAGAGCGAGACTCCGTCTCAAAAAAAAAAAAAAAAAAAAAAGTGTAGAATAGTAAATACATAAACTGTAACATAGTAGTTTATTATCAAGTATTATGTGCTGTACACAATTGTATGTGTTAGACTTTTATAGGACTGGCAGCACAGTGGGTTTGTTCGTACCAGCATTGCCACAAACACATGAGTAATGCTTTGTGCTAGGACATTATCATGACTGCAACGCCACTAGGTGATAGGAATTTTGCAGCCCCAGTTTAATCTTACGGGACTATCATCATATATGAGGTCCATAGTTGGCAGAAACATCATTATGCAGCATATGACTATACCTTAGAGAAAAACAAAACAAGATTATGATCTATTTCACTCTATATGGTATCACAAAGTTGCTGCTTCTTTCATTTAGGATTTTGAGAACGTGGTCCCATGTCATTACATATTCTATTACATCACGTACAGTCTGTCAGAGAATTTTAATAAAGTTTATAGCTTACTGAACTAACTTGTATGGTTTGATATTTAGATTGATTATCATTTCTTGCTATTTTAAATGGTGCTGTGACGAACAGATGTGGAGCTACCTTCAAAATTATCCATAACTATTGCTTTAGAATAATTTTCTAGAAGTGAATTTTCTGAGTAAAAGACAGGAATGTAGTGAGAGATACTTGTCCAGTGGCCTCACAGAAATCTTGAACCAATCTCCATCCCTGTCAGCAGCGTTTATGAGTTTGGGCAGCGTTCTTAGAATCTTATGGGGACTTGGTTTTGTGGGTGGATGAGAGGTTGCAATTGAAACCTAGAAGAGGCAATTTCCTGACTGTCATGGGAGTTTCTAGAACCCCAAGTGGTCAATAAAATGGGGTGCAAATGGTGGTAGTTTTTTATAATTTGTAGTCTAGTCAACCGCTGTGGGGCGAAAATTATCCTAAAGGGATTACGACCAAGAAAGAGGTTGCCCAGAGGTTCTATTAGCCTCTAATTGCACCTTATGGTTATATGTAACAGCGTGATCGCATAGTGCTGAATCAGGGTTTATAAAAATTGCACTAAAACCATGTCCTGTAATTTGAAAATAAAAAACAAACCTTTTTTTTTTTTTTGCTCCTTACCCAATCAGTAGGAATTATTGGCTTGTTTGGGTTCCCTATCCCTCTCCTCTTCCAGCTACCCTTAAGATTTTTCTTTTTTGTCACATAGAGAAGCATATGTCCTGTTAGCTCATTCAAAAGTAAATTCCTCACACTCCAGCTTCTTCCGTAAATTAAAATTTCAGCTTAAATCTTTTTGATGTTTACAAACACTGAGCCTCATAATCCCCACATCTATTTGTGTATCAGACTTCTCTTTAGGGAATCCATAAATAATCCTCCTCCATAAAACAGGCCCGCACCTGGGCTCCTGGAAAAAATCAGTAAGAGGGAAACACAAATAAACCTACTAGAAGCACAGCTGGAATTTAGAGGCTCAGTCAATCATAGAAGCCTTCACATTTTTTAAAAAATCAGCAAAGATTTTATTATGTGGCATAGAGGTTATACATATAGAGAAGAATCAAAATTCTGAGAAATTATTTTCCATCGCACAGAGGCTTCCTATTAAATGGATGTGTGATGTACAACATCTTTAAAGACAGATCTCCCCTGTGGGTTGTAGATGATGCTCCAGGAATACATTCTAATGTCCAGAAGAACCATTACCCACTGACATGCTGGCAGTCATTTTCAGGGACTAGTGGCTTGGGTCTGTGGTTTATTTTCCTACACAAAAGTGCAATGGATTATATAACCTTTACAGTGGGCAGTGTTAGAATTCCCATGGTACGATGGCTTATCCTTTTAAAAATGTATTAAATATAAATGAACCATTTACCATTAACCATAGTATATATTGTTTTCTTGCTTTCATCTTGTGTCTTCTTTCCTTTTCTCGTCTACACACTGCTGTTTTCTTTTTCCAACCCCTTGCCTACATACTTTTCTTTGCCTTAAGAGCTTATGTACACATCTCTTTTTGGTTTCCTTTGTAACAACTCCAACACATTTCCTTTTATGTTTGTGATTTTTTGCTTAGCTTTTTCTCCCTTGTTTTTTTCACCACCCCCCAACCAAACCATGTTTATTTCCATTTTTCTCTCAATGGTCTAATTTCTCTCCATGCCTGTCACATTTCACTGAGGTTTGCTGCATGATTAAAATGAAGGAAGTCTTTTCTTCTCATGCTTAAAAAGGAAACTGCCCACTATATAGTTTCAGCTTATCCTAAATGACTGCCTCCCTTGAATAGGATCCCTAGCTCTTTCTTGCAAAACCCAGCTCAAAGAACAGCTTTGTGCTCTGTATAGAACACACCAGGGATGTGTAGGTTCAAGCTATGATTCTGAATTTTCAGTGTTGCTTTGTTGAACATTAAGAAGCCCCTCATCACTAGCGTCACCTCTTTCTCTCTCTGCTTCTGCCATTTACAGATGTTTTCAGCTGGCATTCACCCTGCTTGTCAAAAAGGAAATTGGTAGCCCTAAACTCACTGTGTTAGTCTGTATTTTTTGCACTGCTATAAAGAAATACCCAAGACTGGGTAATTTGTAAAGAAAAGAGATTTAATTGGCTCATTGCTTTGCAGCCTGTACAGGAAGCTTGGCAGCATCTCTTCTGCATAGGCCTCAGGGAGCTTTGACTCATGGTGGAAGGCACAGCGGGAGCAGGTGTCTTACATGGCAGGAGCAAGAGGATGAGGGAGAGAGAGAGAGGTGTCACACACTTTTAAACAACCAGACCTCACAATAATGCACTCACTCACCATCATAAGAACAGCACCAAAGGGAGATATCCACCCTCACGATCCAATCACCTCCCACCGGGCCCCACCTCCAACATTAGGGAATAGAATTCGGCATGAGATTTGGGTGGGACACAGATCCAAACCATATCATTTGCTAATCAGAACCCAGAAGATGTTTAAAGGGAGGTGTTAACCTCAAACTATCACCCTTAATGTCTCTCTCGCTTGTGGAATGAAAAGAATGTGAAGGGGCATTGAAAAAGAATTCTGCCACAGTGAGTGGTTGTTAAGATGTGGCGTGCATGGTGAAGAACTCACTCTGCTTTTTTATTTTATTTTTTATTTTTTTGAGACAGGGCTTTGTTCTGTTGACCAGGCTGGAGTGCAGTGGTGGGATTTTGGCTCACTGCAACCTCTGCCTCCTGGGCTCCAGTGATCCTCCTACCTCAGCCTCCTGAATAGCTGGAATATACCATTATGCCCAGCTAATTTTTATACTTTTGTTTTTGTAAAGACAGGGTTTTTTCATGTTGCCCAGGCTGGTTTCAAACTCCTGGATTCAAGTGATCCTCCTGCCTCAGCCTCCCAAAGTGCTGGGATTACAGGCGTGAGCCACCACACCCAGCTGCTTGTGAGTCTTTAATCACGGAACTTGTTTCACTCTGGGAGACTCTCTAGAACATATATATCCATGTGAGGGGGATAGCCTTTGCTTTTTGAGATCTTGCTCAAGTTCATTCTTAAATGAGTGTGCTGGGGAAAGGATAATATAAATCCTAAAAGACAGAGTATCTCAGACTCTCCAGTGAGTCATTTCCTCATTTCCATTAATTGGCTTAGACCCAACTATAGACTGGAATGCTATTTTTATGCATTCGTTCACAACTGAGAGATCTAACACAAGGTTTAAGTAACAGAATCTGCCAATTTGAAGAAGAGAAAGAAAATGCCTTACTGCATATTCCAGTAAATTAGGCTGACAATATGTTTCACATTTTGAAATAATTTTTGCCTTCTAAAACATTCATATATAGGCTGAGAATTTTTGGGGGGATGTAACACTGCTTGGAGATAAAGGGGATATTCTCGCTACTATTTCCCTCTACTGTGGCTTCCTTGGGATATTTTTTCTTTGTGCTTGACTTTTTTATGGTGGGGTACATTGAAGCTCTATCAGACACAGTTGCTGTCTAATAAAATGTGACTCACCTCTTCATTCCGTTGTAAAAGTTGAAATGGCAGTAACTCAAGTGTGTGGCTGACTCAGTAATTGGCCAGCATAGCCTTTATTGAAATTATCCTGTAATCTAGAAATTAGAAGTTAAATAGCCCATGAAGTCATCCTGACCCAGCTGTTTGGGGCCAGGGTAAGAGTCTCTTCTGGAACATTTTTCTATTACCCCTTCAATTTGGTTTTATAATTATCAGTCACGCAACCACACTGATCATGAACTTGGCAAATTTCTTTTCTAGCTAGCTGAAAAACTATAGAACATATCACCTAGCAGCAGAGCACATCTTCTGAGATAAAGTAGCAGTTATTTCTTCAATGAAATAACAGATTGGAGGCCAGTCCATAAAACTCAGGAAAACCTATAGGAAAGTTATGGAGATTGTGCTTGAAGTTTAATCTTGTCGGTGTCTAGTGGAGTAACAAGGTTTATCATGAAAGAAAGTTTGTCAAGGTGTGATGCCTGGACTAGTGGTGAAAGGTTGGTATGTCTAGGGGAAAGAATTGAGCCATCTGGTCCCTTCTGACTGTCAATGCTGGGCATGGGAAGACTAGAAGGGGGCAGGAAAGGAGCCAGCCTGGGAGATTTGGGCAAAGTGAAGTGGACTCAGTGGGCATTAGTTCCAAAAATGCAGGTCTGGCCATGGCTCCTCATTCTCTGCAAGATGAGCTCCAAATCTCTCGCAATGGCAAAGTGGACTATTAAGATTCTACTCACAGGCATGGTGGCTCAAATCTGTAATCTCAGCACTTTGGGAGGCTGAGGCAGGTGGATGGCTTGAGCCCAGAAGTTCTAGACCAGCCTGGGCAATATAATGAAACCTCGCTGTCCCTACAAAAAATTAAAAAATTTGTCAAGCTTGGTGGCACATGTAGTCCTAGCTACTCTGGAGGCTGAGGTGGGAGGATCCAGTGAGCCCAGAAGGCAGAGGCTGCAGTGAGCCAAAACTGCGCCCCTGCATTTCAGCTTGGGAGACAGAGAGAAACTCTGTCTCAAAAAACAAACAACAACAAAAAAAGATTCTACTCCACCTCAGTGTTTGTTTCATCCCTGATTCCTTGATCATTCTGTTCCCTCTAGCTAGAATACCTTATTCCCCTGTCTACGTGGAATATTTGGATTTGTCTTTTGAACCTCAGTTTAGCTCTCATCTTCTTCAGAAAGTTTTCACTGAACCCACAGATAGAGGATTCATGCTTCTGCCAGGTGCATGCTTCTATTGCTTTACTTATTTAAAGCAGTGTGATTTATATATTTACTTGATTTATTTGTCTACTTCCTATAATGGACCTTGAGCAACCTAAGGATAAGCTTGTGTCTTTATTCATTTTTATGTCTGCCATGTCTAGCACAGAACCTAGCATATAGTAGAAGTTCATTGCATTTATGGAGAGCGAATGAATGAATGAGAGAAGAGGCACATTTTTAGTACAGTTGTCTCTCCGTATCCATGGAGGAGTGGTTCCAGGACTCCCCTTGGATATCAAAATCAATGGATGCTCAAGTCCCTGATGTAAAATGGTGTGGTATTTGCTCATACCCTACACACATTCTTCCGTATCCTTTACACCATCCCTAGATGACTTATAATACCCAATGCAATGCAAATGCCATGAAATAGTTGTTACACTGCATTGCCTAGGGAATAATGACAAAAGTCTGTACATGTTTAGTACAGGTGAAACAATCCATTTTTGTTTTGTTTTTTCAAATACTACCTATCCGCGGTTGGTTGAATCTATGGATGTGGAACCCACAGATGTGGAACCCACAGATGTGGAACCCACGGATATGGAGCGCCTACTGTGCTATGAATCAAAGAGGCAGAGCACCAGAGATGCTGCAGAGTGTGTTTCTATATTGTGAGGGAGATTGGATTAAATGTTACCTAAGAAAACGCCATGAATCAAATAGCATTCCTGACTTTTAAAGAATCATAGATTCAGCATGAAGAAGGAATGTTAGAAATCATTTAGCACAAATCCCACTTCAAGAGAGCAGTCTTGGGCTGGGCGCGGTGGCTCAAGCCTGTAATCCCAGCACTTTGGGAGGCTGAGGAGGGCGGATCATGAGGTCAGGAGATCGAGACCATCCTGGCTAACACGCTGAAACCCTGTCTCTACTAAAAATACAAAAAATTAGCCGGGCGTTGTGGCGGGCGCCTGTAGTCCCAGCTACTCGGGAGGCTGAGGCAGGTGAATGGAGTGAACCTGGGAGGCGGAGCTTGTAGTGGGCCGAGATTGTGCCACTGCACTCCAGCCTGGGCGACAGAGCGAGACTCCGTCTCAAAAAAAAAAAAAAAAAAAAAGAGAGCAGTCCTTTCTAGGGCCTTTTTTTTTTTTTTTTTTTTTTGAGATGGAGTCTCGCTCTGTTGCCCAGGCTGGAGCGCAATAGTGCAATCTCAGCTCAATACAACCTCCTTCTGGGGCATTATTGACAGATGAGCAGCTGGCTTGCATTTGAATTCTCCAGGGCCAGAGGGCAATGTAATTTACCAGGAAGCCCATTTGGGTCTCAGATGGCTATATTTGTTTTTCATGATTAGGCATAATTTACCTTTTTGGAGACTTCATCTTAGTCAGTGCTCAGTAAAATTACCTACAATTATTGTTACATTATTGCTTTATTTTTTCTTCATTAAAAACAGCTAATGATAGTTGTAAGGGTTTCCATTTCTTCTTTTCTCAAGGCTAACCTCCCTGGTTGCTTAATACCATGACTGGGTTCCCAGATCCCTTATCATCTCCTCTCTTGCCACGTGGCTCACCAGCCAGGAGAGCATGATCAGTGCTTCTTGTGATCCCGACCCAATTCATTCCAGAAAAAGGCCCCTTTCATCCCTCTGCCCATGCTTATCAGAGGCAAATGCCCAAAGCAGGAGGCTACAGTTGTGAATCACATCTAGTGTAGCATTCATTTACTGAAAGAAAGCTGGGGTAGGAAATCTGATATTAAATAAGTGATCAGGGACACACCAAGCACATATTGTTTAAGAATTAGTAATATTAAATAGAAATTGTTGGAGGAAAAAAACCTTTCCCTCTGTCTCATTTATTCACACATTGCTCATCAAAAAGCAAAACAAAATAACTTTTATAGCTTGGAAGCAAAGCCATTTCTAACTTAAATAAATAAACTGTTAAAGAATAAGACACTCATGGAAGATCAAAAAATAGACTGTGGGTCAGGCAATGTGGCTCAAGCCTGTAATCCCAGTATTTTTGGAGGCTGACATGGGCAGATTGCTTGAGCCCAGGAGTTTGAGACCAGCCTGGGCAACATGGTGAAAACCCGTCTCTACAAAAAATACAAAAACTAGCCACTCATGGTGGCAGGCACCTCCCAGCTACTTGGGAGGCTGAGATGGAAGGATCACTTGAGCCCAGGATGTAGAGGCTGCAATGAGCCATGATCGCACCACTGCACTCCAGACTGGATGATAGAGTGAGACCCTGTTTCAAAAAAAAAAAAAATAGATAGACCATGGGTTTTTATTGCACATATTAAATTTTTAAATTCTTCTTGGATGATCTAGGGGAGAAAACAGAGCACAATAATCTGATTCTCCTTTTTCGATGCAAGCAGTACAATAATGAAACCAATGAGAAATTAGAAAGCTTTTCTAAATTTAAAAAAGTTATCTTCAGTTTAGAAACAGCTTCTGAATAATATTGATACATGCCCTTGTGGACTGACACACATAAAGACTATCCCAGTTAGTAACCCACCATTTGTATGATACAGCTTTCAAGTTATTTTCTTCATTTTAGTGATGAGTGTGCACTGAATGATCCATATTCTTTTATCCAATTCCTCTTATTCTCAATGATACATATTTGCAAAATGGCTAGTGAGGGAAATGGTGGTTACATCTTCTGCATAGCAACTGAGATCTGGTTGCCAGTTGAGTAAAAGATGCTGGCTGTGTTCAAAAGAGGCAACTAAACTTGGGGTGGGGCCATGGGGGTGGGAAGAGAAGATGTAAGCTGAGAAGACTGCCACTCTCAGTGGCTCAGCCCAGGCAAGCTGATATTTATTAACAGGGCTCTTGATTGCAGGTGCAAAGATTGGTTTTACCAGCAATTATATAAATTATATAAAAATAATAGAATAACAATTATAAGGGAAGCAAGATGGCGAATGGTTGCAGAAGACGTTATTGTTTCCCATTTTTCCCTTTCCTTTTTCATCATAGGACCCTGATTTTGTGCAGGATCATTCCCCCACCCCCTCTTCCTAAAAGCAACCCTGTGCTCTTAGGGAGGTTGGCCCAGACCCAGGGGTTAAATTGTGATTAGCCCAAGCCAATCATGCTCTCTTTTTCTCTTGCTGATGATTAGTTTGGGCATGTGCATATGAAGAGATCTGCTCAGGGAGACAAGAGAAGTGCATTCTGGAATCTTTTGAAAGGCTTGTAAAGAGAGATACACAGAAAAAGATGGTTTCTTATTCTCCTGGGCCTTCTCATGTCTGGATGTGGTACCTGGAACTGCAACAGTCATTTTAAAACATGAGGATGCTAGCCTGAGGATAAAACCCATATGTTAAGGGTAGCTGGGCAGAGATGGCAACACCTGGGGCCTGAGGATTTAACAGAATCACTGAATTAACCAACCACAGAGTTTCCTGTCATACATGGAACAGTGCCCCCCCACCCCCATTCATATGTTGAAGTCCTAATCCCCAATACCTTAAAACATGACTGTATTTGGAGATAGGGCCTCTACAGAGGTAATTAAGGTCAGATGAAGTCATCTGGGTGAGCCCTAATCCGATCTGACTTGTCTCCTAATAAGAAGAGGAGCTTAGGACACATGGAGAGAGACACCAGGGATGCACATGGCCAGAGAAGGTGACTTCCACAAGCCAAGGGGACAGGCCTTTGGAGGAAATAACCTGCCAACACCGTGATCTCAGACTTCTAGCCTCCAGAACTGTGAAAAAATCAACTTCCATTGTTTGAGCCACCCTGTCTATGGTATTTTGTAATTGCAGCCCCAGCAAACTGATACGTGTCCCTACCTTGGGACTTCCTCATATTGTATATGAGGCCTTATGACTTTTTTGTTTGTTTTAGGTCACTTGAGTGGAGTTTTCTGTTTAAATCTAACAGAGTTGTTAAAAACACAAAAAAGATATTGTAGCCATATTATTCTATTATAAATGAAAGCAAGTTATGAGGCTAGGAGATATAGCTACAATATCTAACACTGAAGGTCAGAATACCAGGGAGGATAATCCCAAGTGCCATTATCATAAACACAAGCGGTAGCAGGAGAAAGCTGAAAATGTTGGAGGAGGGGTAGCATTTACAGTGTTTTTTCTAAACACCAGGGTAGAGCCTTGCTTTCTCCTCTCCTAATCCACCCATAGCTGGACCTGATACGGAGCCTCATGAGGATATGGTTGTGGTCAAGAACCACAGTGGAGCTGAGTGTCCTAGGCATGGGCTTAGCCCAGCGACTGTGACCTCAGCTAACCAATCCAGTTAACTAGCAACAGATGAAGAAACAAATTTTGACCAGCTTCAGGGAATGAGAATTTATAATGCCTTGTACATTAGCTAGAGTAGGATAGCATGGGACCCACCTCATTTTATAGGCTTCCCCTTATTAATGTAGGCTATCCCAGGTCCTAACTTCAAAGCAGGAAGTTGGGTAACCACTGAATAAAGAGAAATCCACCATCAACATATACGTAGCGTATACGTGATTATATATATATATATGTGTGTGTGTGTATATTTATAATCAAACAGCTCAGGGTTGGCTCCAAGCTGTGAAATAAGAAATTTCCCTTTCATGACTAAATATGAAGTTTTTTTTTGAACCAAGCGTATTTTTCTAGAGAATAGTGGTCAGATTGACCATAGTCACGTATTTATTTCTCTCCTTTCTTCTTTATTTCCTTAGACAGAGTCTCTCTCTGTTGCCCAGGCTGGAGTACAGTGATGTGCTCTTGGCTCACTGCAGCTTCTGCCTCCCAGGTTCAAGCAATTCTTCTCCTGCCTCAGTCTCCCAAGTAGCTGAGACTACAGGTGCCCGCCACCATATCTGGCTATTTTTCTTTGTATTTTTAGTAGACATGGGGTTTTGCCATGTTGGCCAGGGTGGTCTCGAACTTCTGGCCTCAAGTGATCCACCAGCCTTGACCTCCCAAAGTGCTGGGATTACAAGCATGAGCCACTGCACCCAGCCATAGCCACATATTTCAAGCTTTCAATGCTTAGATTCCGACAGCGCCTCTTTGGTCTTCCACCTCCACAATCTTTTCCCTTCTAACCCATTTTGCTCCCTGTCGAAGCTTCCTAAGATCACTTTCATTATTTCCTCCCCCACCTCCAAAATATTCATCTGGGCCTAAAACTATTGGAGACGTCCTTGAGTGCATCTGCCCAGCCTGCAGTTCCACATTCTATCTCTGAGAGCTGCTCTGTCCTGGAGATGGGCCCAGAAGCCATGTTTATTTCATATAACATCACTTCTGTTGTTGCACTAGGAAGAGACAATCAAATTCTCTCTCCTGGAAATTTGGAATTGGAAGCCAAAGAAGCCAGTAGCTTCTGCAGATCATTTCAACTGAGGATATAGGAACTTGGGAGTTGTGGAGTGGATTGTCTTACACCATATTCATGGGCAACAGAAAAATCTATTGTGCAGAGAAGAAAGGATGAAGCAAATATGCACAGAAACCAAAGTGAGAAAGTACGTGGTGGAGGGATGGGTGGAATTGAGGGATTAAGACTAGGAAGTTTGCATCCCTAGTCTCTGAGAGCTTTTCATACTGGGTTCCAAGGCTTGGGGAGACCTAGCTGCCCATTCTATCCTGGAGTTCCTCCAGATCTTTTTATTTATTTATTTGTTTGTTTGCTTTTAAATTTTTATTTGCTTTTTTTTTTTTTTCCTTTTCTGAGATGGGGTCTTGCCATGTTGCCCAGGCTGGTCTTGAACTCCTGAACTCAAGCCATCCTCCCACTTTGGCCTCCCAAAATGCTGGGATTATAGGCATGAGCCACCACACCCTGCCTGTTTGTTGGCTCTTCATATGGCAAGCCTGTCAAACCCTTGGCCCGTAGGCTGCATGCAGCCCAGGACAGCTTTGAATGTGGCCCAACACAAATTCATAAACTTTCCTAAAACATTTCCTAAAACATGAGATTTTTTTGCAGTTTTATTTTTTAGCTCATCAACTATTGTTAGTGTTAGCATATTTTATGTGTAGGCCAAGACAATTCTTCTTCTTCCGATGTGGCCCAGGGAAGCCAAAATATTATCAGATATGGGGTCTCACTGTGTTGTTCAGACTGGAGTACAGTGGCTGTTCAAAGGCGCAATCATAGTGCACTACCATCTCAAACTCCTGGCCTCAAGCAATCCTCCCCACTCAGCTTCCTGGAGAGCTGGGACTACAGGCATGGGTCAACACATTTGACCATAACCTTTTAAGTTACTCCCTTTGGTTTATGGTGGTTTGAATAGTTTTCAGTTACTTGTATTTGAAATCACCTTGATTTCAAAGATAAAGTTCAAAGCCTTGGCTTGGTATTCAAGACCAACCCCCATGTGGCTGTCATGCATTGTTCTCACCTTCATATTCTGCTATTCTGTGTGGAGCTTCCTTTATACCAGCCGAATTTCTACCTCGGCACACCTTATAGGTTTCTGGCTCTTTCCTTGTTTCACATCATTTCCTCTGCCTAAAACACTTTTCTTTCTTTTTTTTTTTTACACAGAGTCACTCTCCTCACCCAGGCTGGAGTGCGGTGACGTGATCTTGGCTCACTGCAACCTCTGCCTCTTGGGTTCAAGTGATTCTTGTGCCTCACCCTCCCGAGCAGCTGGGATTACAGGCACTCGTCACCACACCCGTCTAATTTTTGTATTTTTAGTAGGGACAGGGTTACATCATGTTGGCCGAGCTGGTCTCGAACTCCTGGCCTCAAGGTATCTGCCTGCCTCGGCTTCCCTCCCAAAGTGCTGGGATTACAGGCATGAGCCACCATGCCCGGCCCTAAAATACTTTTCTTACCCTTCTTGGCCTGCTAGACTCCTACACGTTTTTAAAGGTCAACTCCACTTTGCCCATCTATGTGAAGTGTTCTACAAGCTTCCTAGTTGTAACAATTTTTCCTTCTTTTAAACTTTTATAGTGCTTATTGTTTCTGTCACCAACTGTTTTAAGGTTTTAATATAACAACAGCTTATAGTTAGGAGCAAAATAAGTTGGTTTCAGAGAAACTGCTTGATGACAGGAACTATAATACCAGAGTTTGGAAATAATATGAAAGATCAGTAAATGCATCCCAGGATGTCAGAAAAGGAGGGTTGTTGCCCCCCCCGAAAATATATTGAAGTATTAGCATTGATAAAATAATATCAGACTTGGCCAGGCATGGTGGCTCATGCCTGTAATCCCAGCACTTTGGGAGGCTGAGGTAGGCGGATCATGAGGTCAAAAGATTGAGACCATTCTGGCCAACATGGTGAAACCCTATCTCTATTAAAAATACAAAAATTAGCTGGGCGTGGTGGCGCATGCCTGTAGTCCCAGCTACTCAGGAGGCTGAGGCAGGAGAATCACTTGAACCTGGGAGGCGGAGCTTGCAGTGAGTCGAGATCACGCCACTGCACTCCAGCCTGGAGACAGAGTGAGACCCTGTCTCAAATAATAATAATATCAGACTTGTTGGAAAATGTAAAATATGCATGCTCAGATAACATTTTTTATTCAGCTGTATCAGCAACATTTACATTGAGTATGATAGAACATTGTCAGATAGAGAGGAGATAGGAAAAGAAAAACAAGAGGACATACAAGAGAGGGTAGACGCTGAGATGCTGGAGATGGAGTTCATAGGGATGAGAGTTGGCAGGATAGAGAGGATGAGGAAGAGATGTGGAGATAATGGCAGGTCCTTCTTCCTTCTCTATGCTTTCTGGGTAAAATGAACTGTGACTTTGTGATGCTACCTTCTCTCTTACAAGGGATAAGAAGTTATAAGGATGAAGTGAATAAAGAATACTCAGGTGACAAGGACAAGGACTGTTTCCCTCTGGCAATGTAGACTTCGAATCTGTGGCCTCTGACCCAGGGCGCGGTACTCCAGTCTTTATGACAAGCATTGACTTATAGTGCCAAATTATTATTTTTAATAATAAACATGTAGATCCTTGTAGACCTGCCCACTCAGTGACACTCACTCAACAAATATTTACTGCACTCTCTATTATCAGATGGTTCATTAACATACAAAGCGGTAGTCACACCCATCTCCCACTGTACATCATAGAAACCCACAACCAGAGTCTGATAGTCCTGGCAATAAACATCTGTTGGCCATTGCCATGTTGATGAGGCTGCCTCTTTGACTCACCATTGATCTTTGGTCCATGAGAGCTCCCCACCCTGTCTGTCTCTGGGGTTTCCCAAGACTAATGCTCCATGATTTGGATCTGGGTCAGGGTTCTTTTTCCTCACAGTATTTGCTCCCTATAGCTGTTTAAGGTAAGCAATAGCATGAGCTTGCTTAGGCACATCCCCTGGCTACCTAGGGGGTTTGGAGCACAGAACATATCACACTCTGCGTCCATTTCCTCTCCTTCAACATTTGTATTCAGTTGCATTAGAACATCAAAGGCAATCTGAAGGGGAAAAGATGTTATAGACTAGTTTCAGCCCTGCTTATAGGAACTTGAAAAGTCACTGCATTTCCTTCATTCTTTCTTCCAGCCTAAACCCATACTGAGACCAATTCTGTACCAAGCATTGACCTTGAGTAGTCCACAGCCCAATGGGAAAATAACCTGGCAAACTTATAAATAATAAAGACAAATACCAGCCTCTGTACTTTAGAACTATTTATATAAATCAAGAGCTACCTTCTCTGTCAACTCTCCCCTCCCTGCCCTCCATATCTGCCCTAATTCTCTGTAGAGTCTATATCTTTACTATGATCTTAGAGATGGTATTAACTAGTGTTGTAAAGGTGGATGTATTGGGTTTGGGTGTGTGTGTGTGTGTGTTTGTGTGTGTGTGAGAATATGTAAGCAAGAGAGAAATGCTCTCACTTAGTGGTTCACTTTAGCAAAGGAAAGCCTGTCCCCTGCCACAGAAGCTATGCTCCTAGATTCTGATCCATTTACCCACTTTAGATTCCAGCTAAACATTTAAGACCCTCAGAAGGAAAGAGCCCTTCCTGCCTCACTTGAGAAATGAGCATGTGTGGATTGATGCCCTTGCTGCCTGTTCATTCGGGATTTATCCCTTCTTGTTGAATGACCTAGATAAATTTCTACGGGGTGCACACATTATTGGGCTACCAACAGGATGCTTTGGAAGTGGTTCTGTCTTCCCTGTTGCTGGCAGAGTCATTATTTCCTTAAAGGTTCAAATTTGTTTGTTCTGTTTTTACTCCATCCTCCATCAAGGTCAGAGCACACCTACTGGGTGTCAATTACTACCCTGAGGAGGTAATCATTTTGGCTGCTTCTGTGCATTTTAATTATGTAGACTTGGGATCCTGGAATAGTGGTGCATCATCCCCTAAGTCATTCCAAGTTTGTTATGGTGTTCCCAGATTTTAAAATCCTCTAATTGGAGGATTTAACTGCCTGTTCTTCTAATTGAGTTTCTATGATTCACTGTCCAAATCTGAGTCACAGTGCTGTGATGAAATAAGAAACTTTTTTCTTTTCTTTTTTTTTTTCTCAAGACTCAGACACCACAGATCTGACTGAAAGGTTCACAGCGAGGTCAATTCCAATCCTGTCACATGTGGATCAGCTCAGCCTGGAACTGCAAAGCAGGACATTTTAGGTTCAAAGAAGTATTGGCACAGTTCCTAACACATACCAGCTTCTTGGCAGATATTTATTCATTAATTAATACAGTCTTAACACAGATGCCATCTTTTAAGAGTCTCACTTTCTTTCAGATAGATGGCGATGAATCCATGTTTGATGCAAAAATAAATAGTCAATTACAGAGTAACATCACTGAATTGAAAAATAAAGCGAACCCTTCTTCCCAGACTAGCTACATCATTTGTGGAGTCCAATGCAAAATTAAAATGCAAAACCCCTTTCCTCAAAAATTATTAAGAATTTAGAGACAGTGCCTGCAAAGCCTTAAACCAAGTAGGGGACCCCTGCTAAGCACGGTTGGATTTGGATACCCTGCAGCTGGCCAAGCACCCCCCTGCCCCGCTCATTTGATTAACATATATGAATGCCCGCTGTTAAATGGACATTGTGTCTACCATTGCCATATACATCATCTGTCATTCTCACAGCAACCATATGTGTCTCAGTGAAATTTTTTAACTTGCTCAAAATCATGCACAAAAGACTGCATATGATGCCTGTTTTTGCCAAGCCCAAATGTAGGGCTTCTTCTACTAGACAGAAGGTATGTCAATTCTGAACAATGTATTTTCACATAAGCTGACATATGCTGTCTTGTACATTTTTTCCTCATTGACTTATGTAGATAATGCTTAACATGAGTTGAGAAGTTATAATGTGTCAGGCAATGTTCTAATTGCTGTACATGTATTCATTCCCTTAGTGTCTGGCAGTGTATTTATGCTGCTTTGGTTCGGATTTGGAAGAAGGCAGACAGCACAACAAAGAATTAACTGGAGGGATTTTAATAAGGGACTGCTTTCAGAAGTGTACATAGTAGTAAGGGAATCTTCAAGGAATACGAATGCATCTGGAACCAGCAAGAACAGGAAACTGTTAGCATCCCAGGCCCAAAAGAGCAAAGGGAGAGGGCGGAGTCACCAGAACCTGATGATATCTTTAGCCATGGCAGAGAGGCTACTTTTTCGGTGCTGTGGCCATGGGTAAAGGAAGACAGACACTGCCAAAATCCTGTAAGGAGGAAGGGAGTGGAAGATGAATGTTCTCACCCCCTTTCCTACTGCCCTTGGATCTCTTGCCCAGGGTCTGTGTGTTCCATTCCTAGGGATCCCCAGGGCTGAGGACTGAGAGTCAGCCTCCTGGGACACAGAGCAGGATAGAGAATAGCAAGGGCAAATGGAGAAAAACCAGGATCATTATTGTGCCCATTTTACCAATGATGAACTGGAGACCCAGAGAGGCTCAGTGTCTTGTCCCAAATCACACAGCTAAGAAGTAGCAAAGCCAAGATTCAAACTCAGGAAATCTCAATACAGAAACAGAACACTTAATAATGTGTTCTAAAACATGTCCTCAAATGGAGTAGAAGCATGACATATGATGATAAACCATCTACTACCAAACCTGTGAGATTGGGTTATTGTAATTAGGGAAAGCCAGCCTGAACAAATAAAACTAATTCTTCTTCTTCTTCTTTTTTTTTTTTGGAGACAGAGTCTCACTCTGTCACCCAGGCTGGAGTGCAATGGTGTGATCTTGGCTCACTGCAATCTCTGCTTCCTGGGTTCAAGAGATTCTCCTGTTTCAGCCTCCTAAGTAGCTGGGACTACAAGTGTGTGCCACCATGCCCAGCTAATTTTTTGTATTTTTAGTAGAGACAGGGTTTCACCATGTTGGCCAGGCTGGTCTCAAACTCCTGACCTCTAGTGATCTGCCTGCATCAGCCTCCTAAAGTGCTGAGATTACTGGCATGAGCCACCGCACCTGGCCAAAACTAAATTTTAATAACTATAAGTATGTGCAGATGGATCACCTTCAAGGTGAAAAATAATTAGGACTAGGATTGGAAAGCATTGCCTGGGAGACTGTTTCAGGGGAGATAGTTTTAGAAAGGACAGGAGTAGTTTGCAGTTAATTACATTCTTTTAGAAGCAAATGAATACTTCTGAAACAGAGCTAAGAGTACTCAAAAAGTTTGCTTTCTTAAATGGAGTACATATTCCTCTTAAATTTATATATATATTTTTTGAGATGGAGTCTCTCTCTGTTGCCAGGCTAGAGTGCAGTGGCGCGATCTCTGCTCACTGCAACCTCTACCTCCTGGGTTCAAGTGATTCTCCTGCCTCAGCCTCCTGAGTAGCTTGGATTACAGGTGTGCACCACCACACCCAGCTAATTTTTGTATTTTTAGTAGAGACGGGGTTTCACTATATTGGTCAGGCTGGTCTCGAACTCCTGACTTCGTGTCTGCCCGCCTTGGCCTCCCAAAGTGTTGGGATTACAGGCGTGAGCCACCGCACCCAGCCTCAAATTGATATTCTTTATGATTTATTTAAATCCTGCATTAATTCATTGACTGTGCATTGTGATCCTATTGTGCCCAGCGTTGTTCTAGGTGCTGGCAATAAAACCTTGAACACACCAGATAACATCTCCACTCTCAAGACACTTAAACTCTAGTGGCAGGAGACAAACAATAGACAAACGATGAATACATATATAATAGCACCATGAAGAAAAAATAAAAGTAAGAGTATAGAGAGGGACAGGGAAGAGACACACCCTAGTTAATACAGAATTACCAAGAAGTGTCTCTCTAACAAGGAGACATTTGAGCAGAGAACTGAGGGAAACTTCTGTCTCATTGATGGTGCAAAAATGAACTTCAGCCCAGTTGCAGAGAATAGAATTTTAGATCTGGAAGGAACCGCAGAGCCATCATTCTATAATGAAGAAACGGAGGCCCCAGGGAAATTAAGTCCCTTATTCAGAGCCATATGGTGCATAAATATCAAAAAAGCTTGAGCTAAAAATAATCTATTAGGACTCTCACTCCATCAATTAGCAAATTTTTTGGGCCCCAGTTATTTGCCAGGCACTCAGTCTTATGCATTTTGCACTAGATTCTATTGTTTACTAATTTGGAATCGATTTAGAATTACTGAGTTTTTACTGTGACTTTAAGTTTCGGCTACCTTGAGGTATAGGTTCCCTTTGTGTGCTATGTGTCGAGATGCTTTGGAAGCTAAACAAAATCCTGGCAGTTGTGGCTGGCAAAATGTTACAAACCACCCCGATCCTTCTTTTAATTGATTAATTTTACTTTTTTGTAACTTGAAAATGAGACCCTGGTGGTTCACATGGACTGGTTAAAAATCACACACTCTCTCTCCAATCTTTGATCTACATTTATAAAAAACACATAACAGCAGAGTTATTGTCTTAGTTTGGGAGACTGGGCATAGGGAGAAGAATTCAGGCAGGAAGGGAGCCAGGACCTTCAAGGTCAAATCAGAGGGCAAAGTTGGAGATTCAAGGGAGAATTGTCATTAGAAGGTGACAAAAGGTGTTACTAGGCATTATGCCAAGCACAGATGGGCTAAAGAGGTAGAAACAGAGTCAGTGACTAGAGTGAGGAGATAGAAATCTGGACAGAGACTGGGGGAGTTGGCTGAAGATGAGAAGGGAAAAAGAGGTTAGCAAGACTAGGGGTCAGGGACCAGAGTGTAAGTAAGAAGCCAGTGCCTATGACGGTTCATTTTATGTGTGAACTTGACTGGGCTAAGGGAGGCCCAGATGGCTGGTAAGACATTTCTAGATGTGTCTGCGAGGGTGCTGCCAGAATAGATTAGTATATGAATCAATAGACTGAGTAGAGGAGATTGCCCTCATCAATGTGGCGGTCATCATCTAATCCACTGAGGGCCTGTCTTAGTTCATTTTGCATATAAGAACATACTGGAGACGGAGTAATTAAAAAAGGAAAGAAATTTATTTATTACAGTTATGCAGGCTGAGAAGCCCAAGGTTGAGGGGCCATATCTGATGAGGGCCCTCGTGATGGAGGAAACTCTTTACAGAGTCCTGAGTAAGTACAGGGCATCCCATAGTGTGGGGGCTGAGTGTGCTAGCTCAGGTCTCTCTTTCTCCTCTTATAAAGCCACCAGTTCCCCTCCGATGATAATCCATTAATCTATTTATGAATCCATGAGCCTTCGTGACCTAATCTCCTCTTATAGCCCCCGCCTCTCAATACTGGTGCATTGCGGATTACATTTCAACGTGAGTTTTGGAGGGGACAAATATTCAAACCATAGCAGGGCCAAATGAAACAAAAAGTTAGAGGAAAGGCCAATTTTTCTCTTTCTTCTGGAACTGAGACATCCATCTTCTCCTGTTCGTGGACATTTGTGCTCCTGGTTCTCAGACCTTTGGACACCCCTCCTTGGTTCTCAGGGCTTTGGCCTTGAACTGTACTATACCCCACCAGCTTTCCTGGTTCTCCAGCTCACAGACACTGACTTTTCAGCCCTCCATAACTGCATGAGCCAATTCCCATAATAAATCTCCTCTTATGTATCTATATATATCCTATTAGTTGTGTTTCTCTGGAGAACCCTGGTTAATACATGGCCACAGATAATTCCTACAGATGCATTGCTTTGAAGGCTGTGTTCAAAGGCCCAGGTTCCATCTCTTACAGAGCTGACAATTTTGATATGAACTTATATTAAATAGTATTTAACTTTAAAAATCCTTCACACATGTATACCGTCTTATTTATCAGTAAGGTAACGAATGCCAGTATTTTATCCAGTTAATGGATGGGAGAATTAAGGTCTAGAGATGTTGAGAAATGGACCCAATGTCTGATGATGAATTGATGGCAGAGCAGGGGCTTCCGTCTTCTAACCTCCATCTCGCATACCAGATTTATTTTTTTTCCTTTTGAGACAAAGTCTCACTCTGTTGCCTAAACTGGAGTGCAGTGGTGCAATCATGGCTCACTGCCTTGAACTCTTGGGCTCAAGTAATCCTCTGACCTCAGTTAACCTGGTACTTAGGACTACAGGTGCGTGCCATTGCATCCAATTAATTTTTAAAACTTTTTATAGAGACAAGGTTTTGCTGTGTTGCAAGGCTGTTCTCAAACTGCTAGGTGCAAGTGATCTTCCTGCTTAGGTCTCCCAAAATGCTGGGATTACAGGCATGAGCCACCATGCCCAGCCTCTTATACAGCTTTGACCTAGTCCACGTGGCCTTGTGGTAGGAAGATGGGAAGGAATAAACATCACTGGCAGTACTAAGAGATTTCCACCAAAGTTGTAAGACTTGCCCCACAGGGAAGATTTATATGTCTTGAGAAACTATAATTTGCTTATGTAATTTTCCCCTCTTCTGGGAGCCCAGTCACCTAATTTGCAAAGGAAGACAACCCCATGGCTTTGTTCCTTAACCTGGAGGCTTCAGCCTAATTGAACCTAAAAACAAAGGTTGTCTTACTCTGGGCTCCATGATGTGAAGTTCCACATTAGTTTTTAAGGTCTGAATGTATATCCTATAGGAGAGTATTTATCAACATCAGCAGCTATAATAGTTCTCATTTACTGACCGCTTGTTACAGCACATGCCATGAAGCCTCATGAAGACTTAGCTAAGATGCCAGCTGGGAATGATACACCACAGGGTTCGGACACTGGTCTTTAAGATGCAGTATATGCATCACATCATTATATGGTGCTTATGTCTCTAGTAGGTAGAATATGCAGGGGCAGGAAATAAAAGTAGAAAGAGACCCTCTCATTTTCATTCCTAGTGACTGGCTTGGGGAATTTGCACTTCCTGTTTCTTTAACTTTGCTTTCTGCTAAACTAAAGATACTGGTTCCCAAAGTGAATTGGCAGTGGGGAAGGGGGAAGGAGGTGGAGGGAATCTTATATCAGGGAATAGAGTCAAGATTTCACTGAATCTAATCTTACACCTGTCAATTGGTCATCTTAAACTCCTTCGGCTAGAAGTTCAGCAAACCAAAGAAAAAAATTTCTATCCTGGCAGGGATCATTGATGTTGGATGTCACAGGAGGCAGGCTTGCTTCTACACAGTGGGAGCAAGAGGAAGTATCTCTGGAACTCAGGGGACAGCTGGGTCCCCTCTCGGTGCTTCTGTACGGTGAACAGACAACTACAGCAACCATAGGCTGATGAAGACATGGAAATGAGGGGTGAAGGTCTAGGTTACCTCACTGGGCACGCAGCCTAGACCAGCGAAGGCCTGGATGGGGGTCGGGGGAACCTAGAGTGGGAGAAAGAAGAGTCAGATGATGAAGAGTAGAGTTAGAGCCTTTGGACTAACTGCAGCAGAAGGGGCTGTAGCTTGTCTCACGAATATGCCTGTGATAAATCTTTTTCTTCCTTGGAAACTATGACCAGATGCTTTGAGAAATCATTGATCGGACAGTTTCATGAGTGGATCTGAGTGTGACGGGTTGGGCTGCAGCAGATGCTGTTGGTCCTCTCTCATATCCTCTTGTCTCCCACTGGTCCTGTGCCAGCACAACTCTCACCAGCGGGCTGCTCTGGCCACAGGAGCAGGCTCGATTTGCCCAGGGACAGGCTAGAAATTCCAGGAAGCTCACAACCTCGGGAGTAGCCCTCAACCAATGCAGGATGGAAGCTGGTAGATGAATTCCCAGCTTTCTCACTCCTGGGGTAGCGCACCACTGAAGCATGAGCTCTGTAGTTTCCCAGTGGATGCCTGCGGGAATGGTCCCCAGATACCCGGCAGTGCCCGCTCCTTCATGCCCACCATCTTGTTTGTCTTTACTTTCCTGCATCACTTCCCCACTTCCTTACTGGCACTTCCTGCCGTTACCTCTCAAATAAGCTGCTTGCACCCAAATCCTCATCAAATTTTGAGCAAACCCAAACTCAGAGAGTGACCAAGCCAGAAATGAGTCCAAATAATTTTGCTCCAGATTCTATGCCTTGAACTACTATGTTTGAATTAAAGAATGATCCCATAGATATAAAGAGTGCTGACGAGGAGAAAAATGATCCAAATAGCTTTTAAAGGCAGACACAAAATCAAACTATTCCACCATTATAAGCTCTTATAGCCAAGTGTTAGTTTTTTATACAACAGTCCTTTATTTGAAATCAATCTTTGCTAGAGACTTAATGGACACTCATGGGGATGATTCCTTTCCAATAACTGTTTTATTGATTTTTTCAGTGGCAGTTTTCTCAAATGACATTTGATAAAGATGGGATTGCATGATACTCAAAGAGGAACCCCTCGCCTTTCAAGAAACAACAGGCACGTGAAGTAAAATTGTGTATATTAATTAGGTGTTTCTAACAACCAAATAAAACATTGCCCTAGACGCAGAGCAAAATTCTGGTTCCTCCACATTCACAGCTTTATTAGCATCTTTGGGAATTATCCTCATCCTCAGAGGGAGGAAAAGAGATTAGGAAGAAGCAGGAAAATTGGGCACAGTGGTTCACGTCTGTAATCCCAGCAATTTGGGAGGCGGACATGAGAGAATCGCTTGAGACCAGGAGTTCGAGATCAGCCTGGGCAACATGGAGAGATCCCGTTTCTACAAAAATAAAAAAAATTAGCCAGGTATGGTAGTGCACATGTGTAGTCCTAGCTACACAGGAGGCTGAGGCAGGAGGATTGCTTAAGCTTGGGAGGTCTAGGCTGCAGTGAGCTATGATCATGCCACTACACTCCAGCCTGCACTCCACTTGCACTCCAGCAAAACTCTGTCACAAAAAAAAAAAAAAAAAAGCAAGAAATGATCGCATGTCTTACCTTTCTGCACTAGGTCTGTGGAGCCTACCATTCTTCCTCTGTCCTCGGTCCACCCCTTTCTAAAGCCTTGTACTCCAGTTAGGAGTCTGAACTGGGGTGAGCAAAAACCACCCTGAATAGACACTGGCCTGAGAAGGGGTTTGCAGTCTCCTTAAGAGAAGGAGGAAATTGACAATAAGCAACTATGACAAAATCTGACTCTGGGGCCAGGAGTAGTGAGCACTGGCCAGACTGATTTGTGGAGGTAGCCTGGTTGGGTGTGAAAGCACAGAGCTACAGTCATGGGTATTTCTCCAGGTCACATCTTTGTTATTTCCATGAACTGCATTGGCAGTAAAATGTAGAGCCCAACTCTGGAACCAGGTTGTCTGGGTACCTGGACTGAGTCCCAGCTCCACCACTTACTTGGTGGTTTCACTGAACTTTTCCGCGTTTCATCCGTAAAAGAGGGACAATAATTATATTAGTCAGGGTCTCAGCAAGAAACAGATGTGTTCTCAAATTGAGAAGGGTTTAATAAAGAGACTACTCACCAAAGTGGGCAGGATTAGGGGAAACCAGCATGGGGTAGTGAAGCACCCCAGAGCTAGCAACATCAGGAAGCCAATTCTGCCCTTAGGCCCACAGGTTTTATAAGAATGAAGAGTAACTATGGATTCGCCTGTAGAAAGGGCTGTGTACTCATAGCTGTGGCTCTCAGTGGAGGAATATTGACCCTGCCATCTTTCAGACCCAATGTTTTATTCCCATTCCTGGATATTGGTGCCTCCTGCTAGTAGCCCCCAGTGGCTGAACCCAACTAAGATACAGAGTGCAAAGGAGCCAGGCTAAGGCCATCCATCAAAGCTAGCTTCCTAGGGCCCAGAGCAGAGTGCAGAAGGGCAGAGAAGGAATCTAGAGGGATAGATAGAGACTATGGGGCTCAAGAATGATAGCTACCTCACAGTGTTGTTGTGAAGATTAATGTTACAACATAAAGCTCAAAGATCAATGCAGACACATACTTAGTAAGCACTATAGTAGAGTCTGTTACATTACTGTATCCCTCATATCTCTCTGTGCCTGTTAGCATCCAGGTTGCTGCAGGATTGGTTGAGCCACTCCTTATGCGCTCAGCACCAGTCCAGCTCCTGTCACCAGGAGAATCTCTCTCTGTCAAGGCCAAATGTCTGCTTCTCATCCCTGGGGTATTGCTCTTGTATGACAGTGTCTACCTCTATAATCGGGTCCTGCATCATCTCTGAGGAAAGGAGCTTCAGAGTTGGGCCCAGGAAATGAGCCTCTGGAATGCTGGTCCCTCTGGACAATCTTTCCTTCTCATCTCAGAAAGTAAAACTCCTCCAGCCAGTTAAACACCATCCCAGACAGAAGTTGACCACATCCAGGCTGAGCAGATAGGAAGTCTGCTCTTGCTTCCTCTCTCCCTATCAGTTAGGATCTAAGGACACCTGAGAGTGAGTCCAACTCACTTCCAGAATTGAGTCTTGCCACCTACCTCCTCCAGAATTGAGTCTTGCCACTTACCTCCTCCAGAATTTAATAATAGATATTGCTACTATCTATTGGGCATATAATTATGGGCCAAACAGTATCTAAGAAACTTTCCATATCTTATGACATTTAATTTTTATAGCAACTCTGCCAAGAATTAGTATCCCCATTTTACACGTGAGGAAATGGAGACTCAGAAGTTTCACCTACACAATGAGTAAGTGGCAGAGTTGAGATGAGTCTGGCTGACTCCAAAGGCCTCTCCATCACACGATGATGTCAACGGATCCAATGTGAATCATGCTTTCTCTTCTAAACTTTTCCTATAGACACAAAATGCATGTAAGCAGAGAAAATGGACTTTTTGTTTGAAAAGTGTATCATTTTTGTGGGAGACAAGATTCACACAAATAGAGTGGTTTGAAAATGATCCAGACCTGTATCAAGCCAGGTGCCACAAACTTTACATGCTGTGGGAGCTTAGAGAAAGGGAAGAATCTCAGTCATTGATTGGGACTTTGTAAGAAGTTGGTCTCTGATGAGGAGACATGCTCTGCAGACAGAAGTGAGAAATGCCGGTCCCAGTGCGGTGGCTCAGGCCTATAATCCCAATGCTTTGGGAAGTGAAGGAGGGAGGACCACTTGAGCCCAGGAGTTCAACCCAGCCTGGGCAACAAAGTGAGATCCTATCTCAAAAATAAATAAATAAATAAATAAATAAATAAAAACAATTAGCTGGGCATGGTGCCATGCGCCTATAACTCTAGCTACTTGGAAGGCTGAGGCTGAGGCAGGAGAATTGCTTGAGCCCAGGAGTTCAAGATCACACCACTGCACTCTGGCCTGGGTGACAGAGAAAGACCCTTTCTCCAAAAAAAAAAAAAAAAAAAAAAAAAGCCAACGGACAGGGCAATTAATGGGTAAAGAGAAGGAAGAAGAGAAACAAGCCCAGCAAGTGGAAGAGAATATTGACCTCACTAGAGAAGGGAGCACTAGGGAGTAGCAGATAATGAAGAGGGTTGAGGAAGAATAAGAAAGTCTTTGAAAGCCATAGAGAGGAATTCAGACTCAATGTGGGAGAAAAAGGAACTCATAACAGTTGTGAGGGGGCAGTGCCAGATGAAAGAGTGTCAGAAAGGTTTAGATTTCAGGAGGAAGGGAAGGGACTGAGAGGAGGAGAGGCTATGAAAACATGCTAATGCAAAGCAACAACAACTGAGATAAGAAAGAGAAAATTGCAGCCACCCTTCAAAAGAAGAACTGGCCAGATATGGTAAACAAATTAGTCAGAGCAGATGAGACAAGGATGACTCCACAGTTTTCACCATGCTTGATAAAAGGGACAAGGAGAACAGACAGGGAGAAGAGTCATCTATAAATTGAGTTCATTTAAACGTGAAAGAAGACTTCCCTGAAAAGAAATGAAAAGGATCCCTCTGATAGAGAAGCAAAGTGTTTTGTTTTTGCTTTTGTTTTCTGGAGAGGAAGAATACCTAGCTTTACAAAAAGCTCCTAGATCACCAGTTCTGATAGATCAGAGAAGTCTTTGAATAAACGTCTCTCAGCTTAGAGGCCCCCTCTCTGTGTCTTGAGCTGTGTGTGACTTCAGGGTTAGTGGGCTTAGGAGTCTCACAGAGGGTTGAGGGGGCTCCTCCTACTTAGTGTGTCAAAGTGTTCTTGCTAGCCCGAAAAAGAAATCTAAACAAGTCCGATTTGTCATCTTGTTAAATCTCGAGGAATTCAAAAATACATCCTTACTAATCAACTGGTCAAACACTATTTACTCATTGAGCAAAAGTCCTCATCTCGTCGGACCCTGTAAAGGTTTTATACTCAAGGCTTCCCTTGACATAGATTCATTAAAATATATACTTTCATTATCGTTAAGATGTCTAATTGTGTCCAAACTGTTGCCACCAGTAACTTGTGAATTCCATAATCTTTCCATTAAGATCTTGTATTTCCCTGATATTAGCTCCCTTTTTTGGTAAATTTAGGTGTCTCCCTGCAAAATTAATTAAAAAACTAAAATAAAACATACTTTACCTCTCTGATCAGAGGGTCCATTTTCATTTCCTTTGAGGGAAGTAATAATTTAAGTTGTTAAATGCACTTAATTTATAGGTGAATCTTCTCCTTATCTGTCTTTCTTTTTCTTATTTATCGATCACCAGCTGAGAACTGGATTTATTTGTTCTTACTAGTCTTTTAAATATTTCTTTTTATTTCCTATAAATTAAGGGAAACTCATTTTGCCTTGAAAACAACAACTTACTTCAGTGTAAAGTATGCCTCACGTTGTATGATGTTTCCTTTCTTTTCTTTTCTTTTCTTTTCTTTCTTTTTTTTTTTTTTTTTTTTTTTTTGAGACGGGGTCTGGCTCTGTCACTCGATCTGGAGGCCAATGGCGCGATCTCGGCTCACCCAGCCTGGAACTCCCAGGCTCAAGCTATCCTCCCACTTCAGCCTCCTGAGTGGCTGGGACCACAGGTATGAGCCACCACGGCCGGTTCAAGAGATCCTTCCGCCTCAGCCTTCCAAAGTGCTGAGATTGCAGGCATGAGCCGCTGTACCTGGCCATATGATGTTTCTTTCAAACAATTTGCATGTGCATGTGTGTGCAGGTGTGTGTGTTGGCGGTACGGGTTGGGGAGAGGGACTAGGGCAGAGGAAGAAGAGGGGGGTGTAAAGTTTTCTCAGAACTTAGTGGTGGGCGTGTGGCGTAGGTCGTTGAAGAGATAACAAGAGCTCACTTTAAAATGATTGCTCCCATTTAGCCTCTATCAAATTTTTGAAGAGGCTTTATAAGACCAGACATGAAATGGCATTTCCTGATTAGCTCTCAGGAATACTACGTGTCTGCAGACATGAATCACATCCCCTGTTTGTTCATTTCATTTCACAACAGGAACATGAGACATAACTCACCCAGACCTTAACCAACTTTGGTGAGGAGAGGGGTATCCAGCCTTCCTCCTATGGGATATCCAGCCTGAACTCTGCTCATCTGGTCTGAGACAGAGCCCAGCAGTAAGATTAGAGATTAGGTGCCTGTTTGGTTTGGTCGTGGAGGTAGCCCAGTCAAGAAACTCAGCTTGGCGAGTTTCCATGGTGAAAGGGGAAATAAGAGAGTGGGCCATGGGGTATTTCTCATGTACTAAGATTTTTGAAAGCCACCTGGATCATTTTGACTCAAGGAACATGGCCAGTGCTGTACAGCCTTGTGTTTCCGTCACAGTCAGCCACCCATACTTCCCCTCACTCCTTTTCCAGCCAGGTGCTGCCATTCGCCTTTCTTACCTTGCATGATGGATGGTGGAACAGCTTCCCGAGTCAGCAGGAGGTGAATAAGAGCTCCTGGTGGGGCTGGAAACTTCTCAGTCTCATGCTCACTTTTGGTTCCTTTGTTTGTACAGCCTTGTACTGTTTTCCATCTAGATTTCTGACCCGTTGCCTCCTAGCAACAAGTAGCTTTTGTCTATGCCTTTACCCCTGACTCACTGGTCTAGATTGTTGACCCACTATTTTGCCGGGATCTCTAGGTCATTGTACTTCTTACTACTACCTGTCCCTCTCTTGTTTCCTCCCCTTTCCTTTTTCCTTCCTTCTATTTGTATACATTTACTGAGGATTTAGTGTGAGTAAGCTATGAACAAGTTCTGGGGACCCCACAGCTTTAGCAGAGAAGATGGGTGGAGATAAGTAATTATAATAAAGTGGAATAGGTATTATGCCAGAGTTAGTAGAGGGAACAGTGAAAGACTTTATATAGGGCTGGGGAATCTGTATGAGACAGAGAGGGAGATGTGAGACTGGAAGGGAAACCAGGAGCCAGAATTTTTTTTTTTTTTTTTTAAGACAGAGTCTCATTCTGTTGCCCAGTGCCCAGGCTGGAGTGCAGTGGTGTGATCTCAGCTCACTGCAACCCCTGCCTCCCATGTTCAAGAGATTCTCCTGTCTCAGCCTCCTAAGTAGCTGGGACTACAGGTGTGCACCACCATGCTCGGCTAATTTTTGTATTTTCAGTAGAGACGGGATTTCACCATGTTGGCCAGGCTGGTCTTGAACTCCTGGCCTCAGGTGAACCGCCTGCCTCGGTCTCCCAAAGTGCTGGGATTACAGGCATGAGCCACCACACCCCGCCAGGAGCCATATTTTATAAATCATATTACAGAGGATGGACTTTATCCCAAGGACCACCAGAAGCTCTGAAAAGACTACTAATGGTTAATATCTATTGAGCAGTTATCATGGGTTTTTCCTACATTAACATTCTCGCATTATCCTTTGGTGATAGGTATTATTTGTTAGATTTGTTTTACAGATGAGGAAACTGAGACTTAGAGAATATATCAGTCAGGGTCCAACCAAGGCATACAAACTTCTTCTAAGTATTTTAACCAAAGGAAATTTAATCCAGGGAATTGGTTATGCAGGTGAAGGAAGAGGTGAGAACCCAGACAGCAATGGTGAGGCAGCTGAGATCAGCAACAGCAGAGAGCAAAAGGGAATGGGCTGTGTTATTGAAGCCCAGGGGCCAGTCACTGTTCAAAGCTGGAACCACAGGAGACATGCCTGCAAGTCCCCACCTTCCACCATCCAGGGTCCTTATTGAGTGAATCCATCTGGAAGCCAGAGGGCCTAAGGAATGTAATAGAGAAAACAGCAGGGGAAGGATACTGTATTGGTGTGGGTCCCAATGGAAATCAGACAGCACACTCAAAGTAGAATAATTTGAGCAGGGTTGATTGACTAAGAGCTAAATTACAAAGATGGGGGAGAATAGGGGAACCACAGGGGACAGCAGAGCGGTTACCATCTGCTATGGTTTTGATAATTGTCTCCTCCAACATTCAAGTTGAAATTTAATCCCCAATGTGTCATTATTGACAGATGAGACCTTTAAGGGTCATAAGGGCTCTCCCCTCCTGAATGGATAAATCCATTCAGAGATTAATGGGTTGTCATGGAGTGAGCTTTATAAGGAGAGGAAGAGAGACCTGAGCTCACCCACTCAGCCCCCCAACCATATGATGCCCTGCGCCACCTCGGGACTTTGCGGAGAGTCCCCACCAGAAAGAAGGTTCTCACCAGATGGCCCTCTCAACCTTGGACTTCCCTAAGCTATGAGAAATAAACTGTTTCTTATAAATTACCCAGTTCCAGGTATTCTGTTATAAATTACAGAAGATGAACTAAGATGCTATCTCTAGGGCCAAAGAGATAAGGAGAAGAGGTTGTTGAAACCTGAAGGGAAAAGGAGTATTGTAGAGCAGGCCACTTGAAAAGGAGTGCTGCTTTCTTGTTGAGGGACACAGCCACAACCTCACAAGGAGGTACCTTATAGAATATATACTTTGACCTCCTTTCTTACCTTCCTCTCATCAGCTGGGGCTCTGTATTGGCCAAGCCCAAAGGGAAGTTTGAGGGCATAAGAGCCCTGTCAATGTAGTATCATTTACAATTTCCATTTTAGAGATAAGAAACCAAGGCTTGGAGAGTTTAGGCGACTTTTTCAAGGTCACACACCTAATCTGTAGAACTGGAAATTGAGCATATGTGTGACTCCGAACCCATATTTGTTAATCACTATACTAGACTCTTTGTCCATAGGATCTTTCTTGCATTCATGTCTCAGACCTGATGTTTCCACTTTTTGCCCATCTACCTTATTACAGAGTCAAATTTGCACAGACCCTCAGAACTCACAGAACCTTCTGCATCTTGTGACTGTTTCCTGTTGTCTGGATTCTGCCTCTCAACACTACTTTGGTTCTTCCTGTTTTAGTAACTGAACATCTATTCACTACTTAACACCACTTGTATTACTAACATTTCCTGTGAAAACACAACAGTTCTTACAGAAACAAGGGTGTGGCCCACACAAATCATAGGATTCCCAGGTTTTCAGCCTAATATAACATAAAAGTGTTTTCTACCAGATGCTGGGTGTATACTAGCTAAAACCAACAGGTAGAAGGGTCAAGTTCAAGAAGGAATTCCAAAGATAAAAAACTATATATTTGAAGATGTTTGTTGTTGCCTTATTTATATTGGTGAGCCATTAGAGGCAGCTCAAGTGTCCAACAACAGGAGGACTGCTAGATTAGTGATTCTCATCAAATACTGGGTGGAAAGCTTCCCCTTGCCCATTTCTGCTTAGAGCATTTTTTTTCAAGGCAGAGCCTGTCTCTGTCTTGCCCAGGCTGGAGTGCAGTGGCATGATCATGGCTCACTGCAGCCTCGACCTCTGGGGCTTAAGTGGTCTTCCCACCTCAGTCTCCTGAGCAGCTGGGACTACAGGGGCATGCAATAATATTTTAATAGTTTAAAAAGTCAAATTAAAAACACTTATACACAAAATAATCACATTATTTTCCCAGGAAATCAAAAAATAAGAGTTCTCTAGTTTTCCCCCAAGTTGTTTTATAAAACCAAACTGTCTGTTCAGCTGATGGGGCCAGGACTGTCCCCAAATTCTTTTGCAAGAAGGGAATTTCGGCTCTCAGTCTGTCTCTAAGGGGATGGCTATGGGGACTGTATTTCTCTCCCAAGCCTTTTGAGGGAGGTGTACAAATTGCACAGCAGAGTCTTGGGGCCAAGGGTTGAGCTAAGTCTTTGAACACCAGCTACTGGGCGGGAAGCAGTTAGCACCTGACTTTGTTTAAGCTGTCCCCACCAGCTGTTCTATCCATGGCTGGGAAGAGAGCTGGACCACTTCCACAAATGGAGTAAGCAAAGTTAACACAGAACTAGCCGTGAGTGAAATTTCCAGGGAGTGTAGGCTTTGTACAAACAGAGTAAAGACAAGAAGAGCGGGTAGCATCGTAGGCAACTAGAACAATGGCTGGCTGCCCAATGGTAGTGATCTTCCTTGTGAGGGTGGCAGATGAGGGGAGCATGATGCTGAGATAGCAAACACTTTTTCCCAAACTAGTGGGAACATGTGACCCACAGCAGTGCCAGCCTCTGGTCTGGGTCAGCCTTAGGTGAAGAGGTTGCCTATGATATGTGCTCCTAAAACTGACCTACTTTTTCTTTTAATTCATTGATTTCATTTATTTATTCAACAGATTGAGTGCTTACTATGAATTTCCTATTCTAGGGTCTAAGGATACAGGAATGAACAAAACAGGTGATAATTCCCTACTTATGGTATTTATATTCTAAAAGGGAGACATAAAACCACTACAATAAGTAAAATGTATAGTATATTGAATGAAGGTATGTGCTGTGGAGAACAGTCAAGCAGAAATGAGGGAAGGAGCGTGTAAGGGGGATGTAAAGGTCTTTAGGGAAGCCTCACTAAAAAAGGATGACATTTAAGCAATACCTATTTTATGTTTAGAAATTTTTTTAGAAAAGGTATAAATTCAGGAAAATACAATAGAAAGCACCCATTCTCTCATTTCCAGAGATAATCACTGTTAACATTTTGTTGATATCCTTTTACACTCTTTCCTACGTGTGTTTGAACATGTCACATATTTAAAGGTATGTATGTGTATGCATGGATACACATGCCTTTCTCACTTTCCAGCACAGCCACAGTTTTCCTTCTTACAAAACTGCATCATCACTTCCACTGGCCACAGGAGATGGGGAAGGGTATAGCATAATGGAGGAGTCAGGGGTCTCACCCCAGTCCGGCCGCTTATGTAAGATTTCTGTGTTCCAATTTTTTCATCAGTAAGATAGGGACCATAGGATTTAACTCCTAGTGTTATTTAGGGGGAGGAGGGGCAATCAAATGATTTACTACTTATGAAGAACCTAGAAGAATCCTTGGCACATAGGAAACGTCTACCAGGAGTTAGGACAATTGGTACCATTTCGGAGTAGAGCCGCTTCATCTCTGGGATGGTTTTACAAAGTCAGACAGCAAGGCAGAGCAGGACAAGGAGGGCCTTTTGCCCCTGGTAATGTGTTTGGATCTAATTCCCGATGCTGCGGGAAGCCCTGGAGGGCTTTAAGCAGGGGCATGGCTTGCCTGTATTTATGCAGCAGTGTGGAGAATGAATTGTAATACAGCAAAATGCTTAAAGGAAGGGCAGCCAGGAGGCTGTTTCAGTAACTTGGACAAGAGATGGTGTCGAACTGGAGAGGTGCCAATGAAGGTGGTTAGAACTGATCTGATTGGACATATATTTGAAAATTAAAGTCAATAGTGTTTAGCTATGGGGCTCTGAGCAAAAGATAAAAGAATTGTGGGGCTTCCTGGCTATGGGGAGAGTGGTAGCATTTAGATGGGGAAGGCCAGGAGTCCCCACTGGGGCTGGGTGGGTGGAGCACTAACTCTCTTTGGCCACATTAACTCCATTACCAGGCTTTGCCCTTCATTATCATCATCACCTTAGCTTAGGCCCTGTCCCCTCTGGACCAGACTATAGCTCTAATGGGTGCATCACAGATGTCCCTGACCCCAGCCCGTGGCCTTTCTATGACTCTCTCATGTGGCTTTTCTTAATTCTTCCGTGAGTTTTCCCACTCACTGGCCTTATCCTCTGCTTGCCTGTGCCTGGCTCACGGGTTCAAGGCCAAATCCAACCATCACCTCCTTCACAAAGTTCTTTCCCTTCTGAATTTCAACACAAATTATGTGCATCACCCATTTGGTTTTTAGCACGTTATTCATATTTTCTTTTAAAAATGTGTTTAGGGCTGGATGCAGTGGCCCATGCCTGTAATCCTAGCACTTTGGGAGGCTGAAGCAGGTGATCACCTGAGGTCAGGAGTTCAAGACCAGCCTGGCCAACATGGCAAAACCCTGTCTCTACTAAAAATACAAAAATTAGCTGGATGTGGTGGCAGACGCCTGTAATCCCAGCTACTCAGGAGGCTGAGGGAGGAGAATTACTTGAACCCTGGAGGTGGAGGTTGCAGTGAGCCGAGATCACACCATTGCCCTCCAGCCTGGGTGACAGAGCAAGACTCCGTCTCAAAAAAAAAAAAAAAATGTGTTTAGGGCCAGGAATAGCAAGCTCATGCCTGTAATCCCGATACTTTGTGAGGCTGAGGAGGGAGGATTGCTTGAGCCCAGGGGTGTGAGACCAGCCTGGGCAACGTAGGGAAACACTGTCTCTACAAAAAAATTAAAAGAAAAGCAACTAGCCAGGCATAATGTTGTATGCCTGTGGTCCCAGCTACTTGGGGGACCTGATGTGGGAAGATCACTTGAGCATGGGATGTCAAGGCTGCAGTGAGCCATGATTGCTCCACTGCACTCCAACCTGGGCAAAAGAGTGGGATCTTCTCTTTAAAAAAAGTGTTTATGTTCCTCCACTATCCCCTGAACCCTTGCTGACAGGGCCGCAAAGACAGAAACAGTGTCAGGCCCTGGGGGCTGAATGTGTGGGGAGTTTTATGAGGCAAGGTAAAGACAGAAAGGGCCTTTAAGGGAGAATGACAAAGAGGATGACTCCACTCACTTCACGGGAGCTCAGGGATGGCTCTGCACAGCATCCCATTTGTGCTAAATTCCACCGAGTGGAATTTATGAATCCCATTCCCAAGGGACTCATATCATCTGGTTTGTATATTTAGGCCATTTTCTCTGGTGTATGAACTGTCCAAAGAGAGTAGGAGATGGTGGAGCAGGCAGCCCTTTGGATAACTGGCCACCTGTCCTTGTTTTCCCGCAGGCCCTGTTCTGTTGTCAGCCAGGTTCTGAGGCTGAACAGAGGCAAACCCATTGCTGCAGAGCTCATCCCAGGCCAGTGCTCTGGGTTTATAAAATGCCTGAACTGCTGTCGTTCATTGGTTCCAGTGGTCAGACCAGCCTACTGGTAAATGGATATAGTTTATTTTTCAGTGCCTGAACAAAAGTGTCATCCCTGTGGACCTCTCCAGGGCCTGGAATTATTTTATTAGTCTCTTCTTTGAGTCAAATTAAGTATTAAGAGTATGTATGCCATCATTAGAGGTGATCGACATCTTGGTCCAATTCAGTTTATTGTATTAACCAGCAGGCAAGGTTGGAGTGACCCTCCCTCCCTTTACCCTTTCTCCTTCTCCTTCCTCCCCTTCTCCTTTCTCCTCTTACAGCATCTGTTTACAGGCATACTTTGGTAAGGTTGGGGAAGTGGTGCTGCAGAGGTGTGGATCTGCTTCAGGGAGCCCTCTGGAAGTTCAGGCCCAGAGTGGAGAGCAGCAAGGGAAGTGCTGGAGTGGCCTGGGGCTGCAGGAAGACACTGGGCTTCTTGGCTGAGCACAAACTTTCACAACAGCTCCTATGGTAGCCTGAGTGATGGCCACCGAAGACATGCATGCTTGAATCCCTGGAACTTGTGAATGTTACCTTATGTGGCAAGGGGGACTTTGCAGATACAACTAAGTTAAGGACCTTGGGATGGAGAGATTTTCCTGGTGGGCCTCAAATGTAGTTTTCAGTGTCTTTATAAGAGGGAGGCAGATGGAGCTTTAACACAGATGAGGAGACAAAATGACCACAGAGGCAGAGATGGGAGTAATGAGGTCATGAGCCGAGGATTCTTGGCACCCATGAGAAGCTGGAAGGGGCAAGAAACAGGTTCTCTCCTGGGGCCTCCAGACCCCTGATTTTAGGCCTATAAGGATGAGTTCAGACTTCTGGTATCCAGAATTGTAAGAGAGTAAGCTTGTGTTGTTTTAAGCCACCAAGTTTATGGTACTTTGTTATAGCAGTGGTAGCAAATGAATACAGTTCATGGGCACACTCTAATTCTGGGTTCTCTAAGGAGGCTCCTGAGACCTAAGGGTCTGAAAGATGTAGCTTCATGAATGCTTGGACCCAACAGGACACCCCAGGCTGAACAAGGCCTTTGCTCTAGGTCAGATTTGCTCTCCCAGGGGAGATCCAATCAGTTTAAAATGGAACCTGCGTGCAGTGGCTCACGCCTGTAATCCCAATAGTTTGGGAGGACGAGGTGGGCAGATCACCTGAGGTCAGGAGTTCAAGACCAGCCTGGCCAACATGGGGAAACCCCATCTCTACTGAAAACACAAAAAATTAGCTGGGTATGGTGGCAGGTGCCTGTAATCCCAGCTACTTGGGAGGCTGAGGCAGAAGAATCGCCTGAATCCGGGAGACGGAGTTGTGGTGAGCCGAGATAGCGCCATTGCACTCCAGCCTGGGTGACTGAGCCAGACTCCATCTCAAAAAAAAATAAAATAAAATCTAATGTATATGATTCATTATGAAGCATCGGCTCACACAATTGTGGAGGCTGAGAAGTCCCACGGTCTGTCATCTTAAAGCTGGAGACCCAGGAAAGCTGGTGGTCAAGTTCTGAGAGCCAGAGGGCTGATGGTACATGTCCCAGTCAAGGGCAGGAGAAGATTAACATTCCCATTCAAGCAGTCAAGCAGAGAGAGCAAATACCCCCTTCCAGCACCTTCACTTTCTACTTAGACCTTCAATAGACTGGAGGATGTCTTCCCATACTGGGGAGGGCGGTCTGCTTTACTCAGTCCGCTGATTCAATGCTAATCTCATCCAGAGACACCCTCACAGACACACCCAGAAATAATATTTAATCTGGACACCGCATGTTTCAGTCGAGTTGAGGTTTAAGATAAGCCTTCACGCACCCTTACAACTTAGGTGCCATTTCCCCCCACTGAGCTCCCTTCTTATCCTCTGAGAACACAAGGAGGTATTACTCACAACACAGCCCAGCTGGCCAGCACCAGCTACATAATCTGTGGGGTCCAGTACATAATGAAAATGCAGAACTGATTCTTCCACACTTGAGAAGCATCTCATCTCAAGATGGCGGGAGCAGGGCATTCACCAGGCATGGCGCCTTCTGCAGGCCCAGCCCAGAGCTACCACAGGTCATGCTCCCATGAGGAGGACTCCTGCCTCTGGCCTCTGTTCTATTTCTAGGTTGGACTTCCACCTCCTACATCATTTTTCTTCCGGAAGCACATGAAGCTTTTTTAGGAAGCCATTTCTTTTTGGCTCCATTTCTTCTTCAGGGAAAAGGCTTCCACTCTCAAAGTTTGCCAAGCCAAAAATAGAATCTGCTTGAAGAGTGAAATGAGACTCAGGATCCTGCTGATAACTCCGATGTTTTAAAAACAAACAAGGACAACTATAAAGATAGTTTATGGGCTCATTAAAAATCTCCAAACCACAGTATCAACCACAGGATGGAGGGTGTCATTTTAGGAAAACTCTGTAATGCACCACGGTGAACCCGCCCCGCTGAAGCTCCATGGTGGCACAGGGGCCTCTGGCAGGGCGATGCGCTTCTCACAGTGAGCAGGGAGTGGGAAGCCCCCACAAGCTCTTATGGGAGAAGGGAATCAGGGGTGCCTATGCAACCATAGGGCATATAAGTGTAAGTGGCTTTTTTTTTTTGAGACGGAGTTTTGCTTCTGTTGCCCAGGCTGGAGTGCATTGGTGTGATCTTGGTTCACTGCAACCTCTGTCTCCCAGGTTCAAGCGATTCTCCTGCCTCAGCCTCCTGAATAGTTGGGACCACAGATGTATGCTGCCACACCTGGCTGATTTTTAAAAAAAATTATTCGTAGCAATGAGCATCTCCCTATGTTGCCCAGGCTGGTCTTGAACTCCTGGGCTGAAGTAATCCTCCCACCTCCACCTCCCAAAGTGCTGAGATTACAGGCATGAGAGCCCAGCCTTATGCTTTTAGTTTATACTTTAGGAAGAGTTATCAGAAATGAAATGCAAGGTAGTGCCTAGGGCTGGGAAGGAGGTGGGGGTAACTAGAAGGACAAAAAAGAGTGGAAGATGAGGATGACAGAAGAAGGGTGTGCTATTGATCAGCAGGAGGGCCAGGAATTGGGCCCCTTGCTCCAGGGTTTTTAACTTTATTCATGCCATGGGAACCCCCAGCAGCCTGGTGAAGCCAGTGGAACCTTTCTCAGAGGAATATTTTAAAATGCATAAAATAAAATTCATAGAATTCCACAGCAGACTGTAATAATATTAAAATACAGTTATTAAAATGCTTAAAGTACACATTTGTGATATAATAATGTATGTGCTTTTTTCCCCTAATGCATTAAATAAGACCTAGTGGCAGTTCTATTAATTATTTTAATTTAGAAGTAGTGCTATTAGTAAATGCTATTTCAAGGTATCTGCAACAATTATTATTTGATATGAAAATATCTGATTTTTACTAGTAAAAAAGTAGGGACTGCTGTAAGTACAGAATTGTAGTTTGCTGACAGCCTTTCGAATTGAAAGAAATGCTAAATATCCATTTGAGGCTGGCGAAAATAAAGTTGTAATCTTTTTCCATCCAACTTCATGGACTTCCTGAATTCTGTCTTTGGAACACTTGTGGGTCTATTGGTCCCTAAGTTAAGAACCTCTCTGCAGAAGTTAAAAACTATCTGTGCAAACCTAGTGGGGACAGAAAAAAGATCAGGTCCTCAAGACCTTATAAATTAGACAGGCAACTTGGGGTAATGTTTGCTAATTGCTGCAGATGAAAGGCTTGGGCAGAGGGTTTTCATTTAATTTTTTTCACCAATTTTATAAAAATCATTATTTAAAGTTCATTGAAATGTGCCCATGGCTTATGCATTGTACACAGCTGGATTTACTAAAAGGATGGTTAATTAAGAAGCTGTCAAAGAAAAGGGGTGATGGATTTCATTAGCCAATCTCCATAGTGTTCAGGAGAGCCTGTGGGGCTCCTTAAGTGGATCTCATTGAAGTCACCTCCAGAGCCTTGGAGATGGGTGTTGGCAGCCTTCTGAGCATTTCATTAGGTTGTTACTCCCATGTGCATGTGGAGGAAGTGATAGCCAAACAACCTCAGAGAGCAAAAGGCCCGTACCTGAGGCAGCTTTCTTCTCACATTGTTTTTGCTCTCCTTATTGTTTTGGGTTTTTCCAGCTCTTTAAACAAGTAGTTCATCAAGTCAGGTGTGCAAACTACATGATTCCAAGTCCTATAAATGCTCCCAGGGAAGGGAATAGAACCAGGCAGTGTTCTGCTGTATGCAGAAGTCCTGAAGTCAACAACTGTTGCTCTCAGGTTACCAAGGCAATTTGCTCATGCCAACTACGCTGGTGGCAGCAAAAGGGTTGGAGAGAAGACCACACATTGCCTCCCTTTAGAAAACCCCAGGACCTTATGAAACAGTGCACTACAGCTACTGTTTCCACCACCTGTAATAAAATATAATAGTTGGTTCGCCACTAATAAAGGGTCTAGCAGTATTCTAAGTCTTTATATATTACCTTGTTGAATCCTTGGTTTAATATCTAAGAAGTAGATATTATTATTCCTATTTTGTAGATAATGGAGAATGTTGTACACAAATAGTTCAAGTGAAGGAGCTGGAATTTGGACCATAATCAGAGTTAGTGATTATGGAAAGATTTTTATACTTATACAACAACCCTCTTTTAAGTCAACAGCAGAGGCCCTTTTACTTTTACAAGCTTGTTTACATATCATGAATGATTAGGAAGGCTGAATATGAAGCAGTTTAAAGTTAATTTCTTTTTAGACAGTCTTGCTCAGGTGCTTAGGCTGGAGTACAGTGGTGTGATCTTGGCTCACTGCAACCTCCACCTCCTGAGCTCAAGTGATCCTCCCACCTCAGCCTCCCAAAATGTTGGGTTTACAGGCATGTGCCACCATGCCCAGCTAATTTTTGTATTTTTAGTAGAGACGGGTTTCACCATGTTGGTCAGACTGGTCTTAAACTCCTGGGCTCAAGCGATCTGCCTGCCTCGGTCTCCCAAAGTGCTGGGATTACAGGTGTGAGCCACCGTGCCTGGCCAAGTTAAAATTTTAAGAAATGTTGGTCCTCAAACCTGAAGGAAGAGTTTCTTGAGAAGATAATCTGATATTCAAAATCATTTGCATTTGACTTTTCAAAAACGCCTCCGTAACATAAAGACTGGCAAGGTGATTAGCATTCCCTTTTCCCACTGCCAGGATGCGCTCAGAATTCAATGGTTTATTCAATAAGACAGCCACTTTTTATTCAATAACAAGGTGAACAACCAAGTCCAGGTTGAAACCTAGTTTTAAAGCTTTCTCAGCAACTCTCAAACCGCTTTTCTTTTCTTTTTTTTTTCTTTCTTTTTTTTTTCTTTTTGAGACGGAGTGTTGCTCTGTTGCCCAGGCTGGAGTGCAGTGGCGCGATCTCACTGCAACTTCCACCTCCTGAGTTTAAGCAATTCTCGTGCCTCAGCCTCCTGAGTAGCTGGGATTACAGGCACACGCCACCATGCCCAGCTAATTTTTGAATTTTTAGTAGAGACGGGGTTTCACCATGTTGGCCAGGCTGGTCTTGAACTCCTGACCTCAGGTGATCCGCCCACCTTGGCCTCCCAAAGTTCTGGGATTATAGGCGTGAGCCACCGCACCTGGCCTCAAACCACTTTTAAAATCCCAAAGCAGACACGAACCTGAGGCGCAACATCATCCTCGAAGTTGTCGTTGTCATCATCAGGAGATGCAGCCTTCCTCGGGCCCCATGACATATCCTTCTTTAATGCAGTTGTTTAGTTAATTGACCCCCACTGTGCCCATCTAAGTAGTCAGTTAGTTGCATCAGGCAAAGAGTGCTGGGTTTGAGACCTGGATCTGCTAGGTAACCTTGGAGAAATCAGTTATTAACCTCTTTGAATCTCATTTTTCTCTAGTTTTAAAATAGACCTAGCACCACCAGTATCACGAAGTCATTGTGAGGACTGCCTGAGATGATCTGTAGGTAGGCATATTTTTGTTCTTTTGTACTGCTATAACAGAATACTGCAGACTGGATAATTTATAATACACAGAAATGTATTAGGCTCATGGTTCTGGAGTCTGGGAAGTCCAAGATCAAGGGGCTGCTTTTGATGAGGCCCTTCTTGCTGTCATGCCACAGCCAAAGGGCAAAGAGAAGGCGAGAGGCAGCAAGAAGGGAAGGGGGCCAAGAGCATCCTTTTATCAAGAGCCCGCTTCTGCCCTAGTTAACCCACTCCCACAATAATGACCCCAATCCATTCAGGAGAGCGGAGCCCTCAGGACCTAATCACCTCTTGAAGGTCCCACCTCTCAACACTATTGCGTTGGGGATTAAGTTTCCACACATGAACTTTGGGGGAACACATTCAAACCATAGCAAAGCACTTGCTAAGTTGTGTACAAATGTTATATGTTGTTTGTCACAGTCAAGGCCTAAAGAGCATGGCTCCTTGTAGAAAGAGGTTCAATGAATTATGCTCCAAGAAGTGGGGATGCCACAGGCTGCCAATATACAGGCTGTCTTTCTTCTCAATTTACTGCCATACAATAACCAGAAGAGCCACCTGTCACTTAGTATTTGCATGTACACATTTGTATTGCCACTTATCTTGTTAAAGTCTGCACTATTCGACCTTTGGGGCAAAAGTTTTGGTTAATTGTTTCATATCCCTAGTACCTCCAATGGCTCCTGCAAAAAAAGGTACTCAGAAAATATAGGCAGCTGGTAACATTTATTGAGCACAAATTATGTGCCGGGAACTGTTCCAAGCACTCCACACTGATTAATATACATAATATTCACAACAAGACTTTGAAGTTGGGACTCTCTTTATCCCTATTTTGTAGATGGGGAGATAGAAGCAAAAGAGGAGTAAAACCTCACATAGGTGAGAGGCAGGGCTGAGTTGTGCACACAGATGCCATGACTGAGAGCCCAGAGTCTAAACCAGTCTGCTCTATTGCATTTTCTTTTTTCTTTCTTTCTTTCATTCTTTTTTTTTTTTTTTTTTTTGAAGAAGAGTCTTGCTCTGTTGCCCAGGCTGGAGTGCAGTGGCATGATCTTGGCTTTCTGCAACCTCCACCTCCCAAATTCCAGCAATTCTCCTGCCCCAGCCTCCCGAGTAGCTGGGATTACAGGCACATGCCACCACGCCCAGCTAATTTTTGTATTTGTAGTAGAGACGGGGTTTCACCATGTTGGCCAGGCTGGTCTCAAACTCCTGACCTCAAGTGATTGGCCTGCCTCGGCCTCCTTCAGAGTGCTAGGATTACAGGCATCAGCCACACTGCACCCAGCCTGCTCTATTGCTTTTTAAATGCATGTTTAGGATGAGCACTGGCAGGTAAGAAAGAAGAGAAGACTTCTGCAGCCGCCCAATTGTGCAGACACACCATTTCTTGTCTGTGGTGGGTTGAATAGTATACCTGAAAATTTACGTCTACCCAGAACCTCAGAATGGAAACAGACTCTATTTGGAAACAGGGTCTTTGACAATATAATTGGTTAAGATGAAGTCACACTTGACCAATCTCGCATGTGTCCCTATAAGAAGGAAATTTGAACGCAGACACACAGGGGAGAAGGGCATGTGAAGACAAGGGCAGAGATTGGAATGAGGCATCTACAAGCCCAGGAATGCCATGGACAGCCAGTAAACCACCAGGCAGTGGAGAAAGGCATGCAGCAGATTCTCCTTCAGAGCCCCCAGAAGGAATCAACCTTGCTGACATCTTGGTTTGGGTCTCTGGCCTCTGGATCTGTAAGAAAATAAATTTCTATTGTTTTGAGCCACCCAGTCTGCAATAGTTTGTAATGGCAGCCCTGGGAAATCAATACACCTTCTTTCTCTCTGTTCTCTGCTTTCCAGCGAAGTGAAGGGAAGTATTGCACAGATGACTCAAAAACATAAGAATCTGAGGCTTTAGGGGGGTTTAGCTTTGCATGAGCTCATTTCCTTTTTCTCTGATTAAACCTCATGGAAAACCAGCCCACTCAGATTAAGAAAGACTGAGAGGGTCCCATGGGCCATTATCTCTTGGTAAAGTGAAATCAATCCCAGAAGGCAGACTGCTTGAAAAGCCCATCTTCATTAATCAACCAATAGGTCTGTGAAGTGGAAATGTGCACTTCCTTTTGCCTCTTTTTTGTGTGGAGAAGAAGGGAGAGCTAGAGAGGTCATCCCAGCCTAGGAATTCGAACTGGTCTATGAAAAAGAGAGAACTATAATTTCAAACGTCTGCTCTGATGCTTTGGGGTGGAGTCCTGGATCAAATGGCCTGGTCAGCAAAGTATTTCACTGACGGCACAGTTATGTGCTGAAGTTTAGGTTTAGGAAGAGGCTGGAGGTTGCTGAATTTTTTGGCATGACTGAGAATAAGAAATTCTGCTTAGATGTTGCCAAGGGGCAGGGAAGAAGGAGCACAGTGTGATGAGAGAGGCCCAGATGCTATTCAGAGAGGCTACCCTGAGATGTCCCTGGTTGGTGGGCTTGGCCGTGGGTCTTTTAAGAAGAGGCACGGCTGATATTCCATTTAAAGTTGGCTATGTGAGACTATGATGTAACTCCCCACCCTGGTTGCATTAAACCTTCAGAAAAAGTTTTCTGAATATACACCCTTGTATTAATCATCCTATGGGGAAAAGAAGTGTCCTCAGAGACACACTGGGAGGAACCAGCAACTGTTAGCCTTTTTTACCATCTACCGCCCTTCCTCTCTTCCCACTGTTTGTGAGCTTGGAATTTAACTCTACTTTGAATAAATCCTAAAGGGTGCTGAAATCATCAAGCTGTGGGATTTCAAACACCACTACCAGGTTGCTCAGGCCTACGTCTTCCTTGTTCTGAGGGCCAACTACAGGAAAGGCATCCTGCTAGGTGCGGTAGCTCATGCCTGCAATTCTAGCACTTTGGGAGGCTGAGGTGGGAGAATCGCTTGAGCTCAGGAGTTTGAGGCCAGCCTGGGTAACACAGTGAAACACTGTCTCTACTAAAAATCAAAACATTAACTGAGGATGGTGTCACTTACTCGTGGTTCCAGCTACTCTGGATGCTGAGGTGAGAGGATCACTTGAGCCAGGGAGGTTGAGCCTGCAGGGAGCCATGATTGTGCCACTGCACTCCAGCCTGGGCGATCGAGCCAGACCCCATTTCAAAAAAAGGTAAAATAAAATAAAAAAGGAAAGGCATCCTATGAGGTGTACCAGGAACACAAAAGCTTGTAGGATCTAACCCCGTTGCTGTGGACTGAATGCTTATGTTCCACCAAAACTCATATCCTGAAGCCTCATGCACAATGTGATAGTAGTTGAAGTTGGGGCTTTCGTGGGGAGGTCAGAAGGTCATGACAGTGGAGCCCTCATTAATGGGATTTCTGTCCTTATAAAAAGAGGCAGAAACATGGGATTTTCCTCTTTGCTCTCTGCCCTGTGAAGATACAACATGAAGACAGGTTTCTGCAAACTAAGAAGAGGGCTTTTACCTACAGTGACTCTGATGGTGCCTTGATCTTGGACTCTCCAGCTTCCAGAACTGTGAGAGATAAATATTTGTTGTTTAAGCCACCCAGACTTAAAGAACAGATAGTCATTTGTTATGGCAACCCAACCAAGATACCTGGCCTCAAAGAGGTCCCAATACTGAAAGACAAAGGCAAGAGTGACTACAATTAGGACTGCCTTAACAGAAGAACAAACAGCAATTTCACAGCTTCAGAGGAAGAAAAAGAGCACTTCTGGCCAGAGTGATCAAGGACCTGATATGAGATATTTAAGGTAATCTTCCAACAGATAGAGTAGAGGTATACGGCATGTCTCTCTCTTGAGTACACCCACACTCCGTTTTATTGAGTGTGTACTTTTCCCTTTTCAATAAATCTCCATAACAAATCCACCAGTCTTGCAGAAGTTTTCCAAAAGCTAGGGTTAACACTCTTTCTGGAAATACATACACTGTCTTGTATTGACTTTAAACGGTGGGGTTTGAGGAGATATAACATGGATGAGAAGTTGAGAATGAAATAGAAGATACAGGTAGACAGGGTAGATGGGCAAAGAGGGTATTTGATGGAGGATAAACTCTTTAAAGCTCATTAGAATTTAAAACATATTTTTACAGTGAATATATATAATTTTTGTAATTAAAGTTAGATTAACTTAAGACAAGGGAAGTGATAGGTTCTATATCACACTGGTCAAACCATACTGGAGACAGGAATTCGGTGGGCACCAGAAAGAAAAACTGGAGGACATTTGCAGGAGAATGGCTAATATTGGGCAAGGTCTCAAAACCGTATAATGAAGGCTGGAAAAAGGATTGGGCATGTTTCAACCTGGAGGAAAGGCTTTTCAATAATGGGAATGGCCACTACTTTTGAAAGAGAAAGTCCACTTATTCTAGATGGCCTGAGAAACATAGAGAAAATATTAGAGTTCAATTATAAAGAATAACTTAAAGAATAAACTGCCTGGCTAGGTGCGTGGCTCACGTCTGTAGTCCCAGCACTTTGGGAGACTGAGGCAGGAGAATTGCTTGAACCTGAGAGGTTGAGGTTGCAGTGAGCTATGATCGCACTACTACACTCCAGTCTGGGTGAGAGAGAAAGACCCTGTCTCAAAACAAAAACAAACAAACAAAAAGCAAACAAACAAACAAAAAAACTCCTTTTTTTTTTTTTTTTTTGAGACGCAGCCTCACTCTGTTGGAGTGCAGTGGCGCGATCTCAGCTCACTGCAACCTCCAGCTCCCAGGTTCAAGCAATTCTCCCGCCTCAGCCACCCGAGTAGCTGGGATTACAGGCACCCACACCACACCTGGCTAATTTTTGTAGTTTTGGTAGAGACGGGGTTGCACCATGTTGGCCAGGCTGGTCTAGAATTCCTGACCTCGGCTGATTCGCCTACCTCGGCCTCCCAAAGTGCTGGGATTACAGATGTGAGCCACTGTGCCCGGCCAAAAATCTACTTTTTAATAGTCTCTTGAAAAATAGTGTCCTCATTTATTTAAGTAGAACATTGGAACTTGACCATTGGAAAGGTGGTTAGGCTACGTAAACTTAAAAGTGACTTTGCATTCTAATGTATTATGGCAGATATTGTTGTGTGTCTGCCCACAGCCATAGTCCCTTCCTGTTTAGGTAGCATGTTCAGGAAATAAGGGCCTATCCCCAATCAGGGGTGGGGTGCAGTGAGGGCAGGATACACCCTAATTGGTCTTAGTCAAGTACATGATTTTAATTCTGTTCACCACTGATTGGTTTAGTGGCAGGCGTGTGGCCAGTCATGGCCAATAAGTTATGTGAGGAATTCAGCTGGGTTAATTTCTAAGCCTTCTCGGAAATTAATTTTTCTCCCTGATAAAAGGAGGGAGAGCAAGGAGGCCTCCTTCTTTTTGTTGCTTTTAATTGATTATGTAAAAATATGGCACTTATAAGTCCAGCAGCCATCTTACCACTGTGTAGACCAAAGCCAGTCTCTGTGATGAGCCCCTCATCAAACCTGGATCACCGATCTCTGATTAGACATTTCATTTTGTGAGATAATTAAAGATCTTCATTTCTTAAGCCGCTGTTATTTAGGCATGTTAGTTGTCCCTGCAGCCAGGTGCTTGCTAACTCAACCAAACTTTATGAGTCTAAGAAAATCACTAACTTTGGGTAGGTATGATATACTTCATATAAAACATGTCTTCCTGAAAAGATGCATGTAAATAAAATTGCTGTAGGTTGAATTTTATTCCAAACACATGAATGAAATTATTATCCAGAGAACATCTTGAGTATTGGGCTCCATTGTAGGCCCTGCATTTAAAGAGGAAGCTGGAAATTTCCCAGAGGAAAACAACTAGGGTGATGGGAAATCTGGAACTCATGTGAAAAAGGGGCTGGGGGAGGCTACTCTGAGAAGAGAAACCTAGTATTTAGTGGTGAGTAGGGGAAGAGATATTTGATGGATTTCCATATAGAACAAAGCTTTAATGTATTTGCTAGATAGCTCCGAAGGCAGAACTAGGGCCAGTAGTAGGAAGTACAGGGAAGCAAATTCCAGTTTGTTGCAAGAAAGAACGTTCTAAGAACTAGAGCTTCCAACAATAAACTGGGAGGCCTTAGGAGATGCTAAGGTCCAGGAGAGCAGTCAATCAGTAGCTGGCTAGCCACGTTGTTCAAGAGAATTCCAGCCTTCAGTGGTATTGCATGAGTTGATTCTGAAAAGTGCTTAGAAACAGAGTGTTCTTCATTAGCACTATTTTGCAAATGAAGAAACTGAGGCTTAGTGAGGAAGATGACGTGTCCAGGGTCTCACAGCTGGCTGGAAGGTGAGATGGGTCTGGGAAAAGAGTGGGGTGTGGAGGTGGAATGGCTCCATATAAACCCTTGAGGATGTAGGACTGGATCTTGGAGCACACTTGGAACTTTGGAATGTGAACTTTGCAGGACTCTGCACTTCGTTTCAGACACCACAATAGCTGGACTGAGCTCTCCAGATTTGTGATGGGAATTCAGGAAGCTGCCCCTACAGGCCTCAGCCCATCATAAAGAATGAGGCTTAAGCATTTAGAAACAGGAATGATGCCAAGTCACACCACTGATACAGATCAATGAGAAGGGACTCGCCTGTACGTTGCACCAAGCAGGTGATCCAGCCCCGCAAATCAGCCCTGCTAAAGTCTTGCGGGCCCAGAAGTAGAAAAAGATCCTTCTGGTGCAGCTAGTAGGACATACTTCATCCTCACTTGAATGCAACTTGGCTGCAGAAAGAGGTTTAATGAGGCTCCAGGTAGCCACACTGGGGCAGGTTGTAATCTCTAAGAAATAGACTCTGAGATGCTGAACTTGGCACACAGGTTCACTGGGGAGTGCTTTGGGAATAAATCCTGCTAGAGAGTGAGTGGGGCTGAATTGGGCAAAAGGAGAAGCTGAGCTGTGATGCGGTTGGAACAGAGGCCTCAGTTGGTCCTACAGGGAGCTCTAGAGCTGGAATGTCCCTGCAGAGATGTCTCAACTGAGGCAAGGGGGATGGGGCTTTGTACCCCTCATCAAACAGTCTTTGCATGCAGGCTGCCCTCAGAAGAGAGCGTAGGCTTAAGCAAGACCATGTCCTTCAGAAGAAGGCAATTCCTGAAGCAGGACTCAACTCTGAGCTATCAGTAGCCAACACTCCCTGCAGTTGGAGTAAAGAGAGTAAAGTCCTGAAGGGGCCAGCTGGGTGGTACCCCATGGCATTGCCAAACAGAATCACTCCCCTCTGCCAGCCGAACACCATGGCAGGGTGCCGCGCAAACCCCTTCTTTTTCCTCTGGGCAGCCCTTCCGGCATATGATGAGGACCCTGTGGCTAAATTAATGCTCCAAAGTGCAAACTCTAGATGGGGAAGGAGACCCGGAAGGGCCTCTGTAGGACCAGCTTCTTTCCCCAAAACTCCACAAGCAGAGGAGAGGATGCAAACGCTGGGTGCACACCTCCCACCTGGGGACCCCAAAGGAACACCAGGCAGGCTGGTGGCTGGGAGTGGGGATGCTGTCAGAAGGAAACACCCGCTTGTTAACAAAGCTGGTCAAGGTTGGAGTCATGGATTTTGGAAATTTGGTGATTCCCAGCCAAAAGAAGTGCGTCAGACACAATGACCCGACACGCCCAGGATCAACATCCTCTGGGAAAGAAGAGACCCAGATCAGGACTTTTTTGTTTCCTTGACTAGGTAGGATGCCTCATGGCAGGATGTGGCCGCTTCAGCCGTGGTCACAGAGCCTCTCTCAGCCTGATACAGTATAGCGCTGCCCGTGTTGTCTCTGCACTGCACTGCCGGGACGCTCCCTGTCTTTTCTGTAAACTCACTTGAGCCAAGGGCACCCCATGCTCTCTGCATCTACGGGACACCTCGCACAACTCAGAAGGCCTATTTGCAATATGCCAGCAGACTCTTCCCCTCCCTCCCACACAGGGCGGCTATTCTTAGTTGTAAGGAAACAGATTTTATTTTCTCTAAGCAGAGTGATGGGAAGTTAAGCACAAGATGCCCTACCTCTTGTCTGAGCTGCTTGAACTGAGGGCCGAGAGGGGGGCTTCTCTTAGGGAGTCTGTGGAGGGGTGGGGGACGGTGGCCTCAGGAGCTTCCGCTGAGATTCCAAGGAGAGGCTGCGCTTCCTCAGCCCTGCACATTCCCCCAGGCCGTGGGGATTAGGGCAGAGGCAGAGACCGGAGTCCCTGGCCCGGGCTGCATAAACTCACTTTCCTGGTGTTCATGTGTGCCTCCCACGCAACTCCCCGAGGTGGGGACTGGGAGCATTTTCACTTGACAGATGAGGACAATGAGGCACAAAGAACTCAAGGTCATACAGCTTAACGGGGGAGGGGAGAGCTTAAGCTTTAGCAGTGGGGTGGAGCTGGGGTTGGCACACCGACATCCCAAACCTGTGCTTAGAGTCACTGCCCTGCACCGTGGGTCAGGAACACTCACCAGTGACCTGGTGGAGTCATGGCTGTAGTTTCCGGGCTATTGGCCAAGCTAACCGCACAGAGACAGCAAGGGCAGTGAGAAGGAACAGCGCCGGGCACCCCGGGACTCATTCCTTGGAGTAAATGAAACCAGTTTATGAAATAAGCACAACTTGACTGGATATGAAAAAAAGCAACTTGATTCATTCCTGCCCTCCTCAGGAAACTTGAATAGTGCATTTCCTACCTCCAGAGAGGATCTCAGGCAACACCCATTACTTTTCCAGAAAAGTTTAGATGATTGCAGGTGAAATCCAATGTGCTATCTAAACTCTACACAGTACCTGGTTTAGAGCACCCTCTCTTTCCTCAGTGTATTAGTGTCTAATGGCTGCCATCACCAATGACCACAAATGGGCTGGCTTAAAACAACTGAAATGTATTCTCTCACAGTTCTGGAGGGGAGAAGTCTGAAATCCTTTTTCCAAAAAGTTCACATAGGTAGGTTCTGGGGGGCAGGGTGTGAACACGTGTGTTGGGCAGGCACCATTTAACTCACTACACCCAGCTGGAGCCTACTTTAGTTTGGGAAGCCTGCAGAGTATGTAGGCGTGTGGGTGGGGGTTCATCTTTCTTTGCCTTGCTGTTGGCCCCTAGGTGGGCTGGCCCAGGACCAGGGCGGAGAGGAAGGCGGTGGGCAGGCTGAGGTGAACCTGACTGCTGCCTATGCATTCCAAGGCCGGTGCCTTTGGACATGGCAGGTGTTGGAGGTTGATTTTTACTACATGGGGCAAGTTTATGGGTTATTAAACCCCCACTGCCCTCAGCCCTCTAATTTCACAGCTGGTCTATGGGAAAGACACATGCATCCTTGGCCCATATGATTCTGGAAGTGCTGCTGTTTCCATTGTGGCCACCTCCCACCACTGTGTCCCCTGGCAAGAACACCACACCCCACAACCTCTAGATTACCCAGGTAGGAATCAGATTTCAGTCCCAGTGTTCCTTAAACACCAAGAGGCAGCGGTCCAGGCTCTGTGAGATGTTGTCTGGGAGCCCCCTCCCACCTGGCTCAAAGTATGCAGGAAGAACTCGCCTGTTACTGCATGGAGGAGGAAAATGTGCAGCAGATCGACAGCTCTCAGCAGAACCGCCCTCCCTATGTGCTCTTTGGCCTCCAAGGAATGCTTTACCTTCTGACTGATAGCCTGGAAGTGGCTGTTGGATGCCATGATGAGGGTAGATTTGGCCTTATAGCCACTCAGCACGTTTTGCATAGATGATCCAACAGCTCCCTTTAAGATATGGGCATATTTGGCACCTAGTTTATTGTCCTCAGACTTTGGGACCACTGTCCTGAACTCCAAGACATCAGAAAAGGTTATTTTTACACTATGTTCAGTAAGTTAATGGGACTATTTCCTATTCTCCCTAATTGGATTTACACATAAAAGACAAATAAAATGAGAAATCACTTAGATACAACAAAGTGGCACATGCATTTCTGCCTTGGTAACCTTCTATAAGATAGATATTGATGAATATGAGAAAACAACAATACTAGAAACAAATTTTTTCAGCAAACATCTATTGTCTGCTTCCAGGTGCAAAGGCTGGGAGGCTGGCAGTCTGGATTTCAGGAAAAGGACACAAAGATGAAAGTTATGTTGTGCCCACATCCAAGGCTTATCTGCTGCTGTTTTCATCATTTCTGAAAATCCACTCTTAGCATCAAAACTTTTGTGAGGCCAGGGAGTGGTCCCTTATTAAGGCCTGATTAGCATGGCTTGGTGTCTCAGGTTAGCCAGCCTCTACCAAGGCTCTGAGGAAAGGTACATTTAATGTTACTTCCAGTACAGTCCCCCTCTCTCTGCCTTGGTTGAGTTTCATGTCTTCCTCATCTTCAGCAGGGTGACTAAAATAACCACCTTGCAGCTCCTACAGGTTGCCATCTGTGATGGTTAATACTGTGTGTCAACTTGATTGGACTGAAGGGTACAAAGTATTGATCCTGGGTGTGTCTGTGAAGATATTGCCAAAGGAGATTAACACTTGAGTCAGTGGGCTGGGAAAGGCAGACCCACCCTTAATTTGGGTGGGCACGATCTAATCAGTTGCCAGCAGCAGAGACCAACACTGAGTCCTCAATATGACACCATTCCTCGGGGTGATCAGCCAACTACCTGGTGGCAGGTTTATTATATTGGACCTCTTCCATCATGGAAAGGGCAGAGGTTTGTCCTCACTGGAATAGACACTTACTCCAGATATGGGATTGCCTATCATGTATGCAATGCTTCTGCCAAGATTACTATCTGTGGACTCACAAAATGACCAAGGCACTCACTTTATGACTAAAGAAGTGTGACTGTGGGCTCATGCTCATGGAATTCACTGGTCTTACCATGTTCCCCATCATCCTGAAGCAGCTGGATTGATAGAACGGTGTAATGGCCTTTTGAAGTCACAATTACAACACCAACTAGGTGAAAATAGTTTGCAGGGCTGGGCCTAAGTTATCCAGAAGGCTATGTGTGCTCTGAATCGGTGTCCAATATATGGTACTGTTTCTCCCATAGCCAGGATTCACGGGTCCAGGAATTAAAGGGTAGAAGTGGAAGTGCCACCACTCACCATCACCTCTAGTGATCCACTAGCAAAATTTTGCTTCCTGTTTCCACAGCATTACATTCTGCTGGCCTAGAGGTCTTAGATCCAGAGGGAGGAAGGCTGCCGCCAGGAGACACAACAACGATTCCATTAAACTGGAAGTTAGGGTTACCACCTGGACACCTTTGGCTCCTCCTACCTTTAAGTCAACAGGCTAAGAAGGGAGTTACAGTGTTGGCTGTGGTGATTGACTTAGACTATCAGGATGAAATCAGTCTACTCCACAACAGAGGTAAGGAAGAGTATGCATGGAATACAGGAGATCCATTAGGGCATCTATTAGTATTACCATGCCCTGTGATTAAGGTCAATGGGAAACTACAACAGCTCAATCCAGGCAGGACTACAAATGGCCCAGACCCTTCAGGAGTGAAGGTTTGGGTCCCTCCACCAGGAAAAAAACCATGACCTGCTGAGGTGCTTGCTGAAGGCAAAGGGAATACAGAATGGGTAGTAGAAGAAGGTAGTCATTAATACCAGCTACAACCACATAACCAGCTGCAGAAATGAGAACTGTAATTGTCATGAGTATTTCCTCCTTCTTTTGTTAAAAACATGTTTGTGCATATATACATTTGTACTAAGAAAATATCTTCACTTTATTTCCTTTTCCTTTATCATGTGACTTAATATTTGTTGACTTCATGTCAGCATTTCAGTATTGTTAACTTTATGTAATAGTATTTGGGTTGGGGATTGGTGCGTTTCTGATTGTATGAAGGATAGTTGTATTCTGTTAGCCATAATTATGATCTTATTATTGTCTTTATTTGAAGATTATGTATGATCTCAGGAGATGTGTGTGGGTTCAAATTGACAAGGGGTGGACTTGTGATGGTTAATACTGAGTGTCAACTTGATTGGATTAAAAGACACAAAGTATTGATCCTGGGTGTGTTCATTTGGAAGAAACAGGGAACGGTTTCTCATGGTACTTTTGGGAAGCAAACTTCTCTCTCAGGCTGCCAAAGAATCAGTGTGGTATGTTGTTGCTTCTGCCTCTCCTTGCATTACTATCCAACTGAGACAAATGGATAGACTTGCCTAATGCCTCAGAAGTTTTCTAGTTCATTTTTTCTTTCTTCACTTGACCTTGAAGATCAGCTACCCAGAGAGGGTAAGAAAGTTGCCCAAGGTCCCATAACCAGCAAATAACATGCTGAGGCCAAAGGTGCTCTGATTCCTCATCTAGTCGCCTCTGCCATTTCTCACTTAACTTATTCCATTTTGCTGTCACCCACGAGGCCTCCTATGACCAATGACTCCTATTATGTGTGCCCCCTAAATGCATATGTTGAAATCCTAACCCCCAGGACCTCAGAAAGTGACTGTATTTGGAGGCAGGGCCTTTACAGAAGTAATTAATTTAAAATGAGGTTGATAGAGTGGGCCTAATCTGATATGCCTGGTGTCCTTATAAGAAGAAGTTGGCACTTTGGGAGGCGGAGGCAGGCGGATAACCTGAGGTCAGGAGTTCGAGACCAACCTGGCCAACATGCAAAATCCTGTCTCTACTAAAAATACAAAAAATAGCTGGGCATGGTGGTGGGTGCCTTTAATCCCAGCTACTCAGGAGGCTGAGGCTGGAGAACCACTTGAACCCGGGAGGTGGAGGTTTCAGTGAACCAAGATTGCGCCACTGTACTCCAGCCTGAAGACAGAGCAAGACTCCATCTCAGAAAAAAAAAAAAAAAAAAAAAAAGCAAAAGAAGCTGGGACACAGACATGCACCCAGGTAAGACCATCTGAAGACACAGGCAAAAGATGGCCATGTTTAAGCCCAGGAGAGACCTCAGAAAAACCTAGCCCTGCCAACTCTTTGATCTTAGGCTACTAGCTTCCAGAATTGTGAAAAATTTCTATAGCTGAAGTCAACCAGTCTGTGATACTTTGTTATGGCAGCCCTAGCAAAAAAATACAATTCCTTATAAAAATTCTTATAAACTCGAGGGAAAAACAATAACAAAGACAAAAGACTCTTCAGTTCTTTAGTCATGTTCCTTAGGAGACACTGAGCTCACAAATAAATAAAATAAAAATGGTATGTTTCTTTGATTTCATAGCAAATGTTTTCCATGTGCGAAATAGGTGTATTAGAATGTAGAAAGCGAATGAAAATTTGGTATAGTGGGTTTAAAAAAAATTTCAGTGGGAAAATTAACAATACATAATTTTTGCTCATTCCTAGGTTTAGATATATTTTGATTAATGTAAACATCTGACTTACCTCCCTGGTGACAATACATTTTATTAATTACCATGTAAGAAACTACCTTGTTATCCAGACAAAGAGTCACTCCCTGCTTCCTGAAAATGTGAGTTTCAGTCATGCTAACAATGTTTCTAAATATTTTTTAACTGTCCTACCCTGACTTATGTGGAAAGAAACCCAAAGAGTTTTTGTCACAAGAACCAGAACAGAAAAGTATGCTGTTGTTAACACAAAAAGTAAGGTGAAGTTTATTGGGAAATCTCTTCTCTCAGGAATGGGAAGTTTCTGGGCGAGCACCCAAGCCCAGCAGAGCCTAGAACCAGGACTCTTATTTTCAGAGATAGCGTAAGTCAGAATTTCCATGTTTGCAATGCATTCTTCTCTTCATTACATTAATCACAGTTTATTCCAATAGGTGAGAGTGACCTAAAGCAGGGAGGGCGACTTAAGATTTTTGTTGTAAGGCCAATACATATAAAATATTAAAATAGATAATATAAATATAAAATAAAAAAATGTATAATAAAAAAAAGATTTACGACAAGTAACGCCAGAGCCCTATTCACATAAAGCATTGGAAGGAGAGGACATCATTGAGCGGTAAGCACAAAGAGTATACAAAATCCTGAAAATGCCCTTGAGATCAAAAGGAAGAAATGAGTCCCACCCACAGATAATCACTACTTCTCTTCTCCCATCTTCTCCTCCTTTCCTTCTTCTCTCCTTCCTCTCTTGGCTTTTAGGAAGAGGGCTGATGATCCAGAAGAAGACAGCTAACACTTGAATTAGAGACACTAGGTCTTGAGTACTGAACTCACATGGTTCTGGCTGACAGTGCACTGGTTTTTGGTGTCCATTGGCCAAGGGTAATGGGAGCCAGGGAAAATGCTGTAAAGGAAGGGAGGGAGCCACGATTTGGGAAGATTTGGAGGTAACTGTTGATTAGTGCTGATTTCTCACCTTCAGGGCTAGCAGCTGTGATGGGTAGAGATGGAGCCCCTCTCCCTCCAATGCCCTCAGGGCTGCTTGGGGCCTCAGGTGGAGCAGGAACCTGGCAGTTCTTGAGTCCTGTTTTTGCCTTCTGGGGCTACTCATCTCTTGGGAGAAGAGCATTGTTGGTGGTGAAAAAGCCACTGAGGTAGACAGGCATGTCAACATGGCGCTCATGACTAGATTGGAAGACACACAGCATTGCATGCATCTGTCCTTTCTTCCTCCTTTCCCTCAACTCCCTCTCTTCTGGCTTTTTGTTATTGTTGTGTGTTTTGGTTTTTGTTCTGGCCTCTTTAGAATTAGCCCAGGAGTCGAGCCAGAAGTCTGCAGTTAGCCTGAGCTCTGTGACTTCCTCACTGAGGGATGTGGGGAATCATTTCATCTCTCTGAGCCCTAACATCATAACCCATAGAAGGAGATAACCATATCTTGACTGCTATCTAAGGGCTTTTCTAGGGGAAAACTGAAATAACATATTTGAATTAGATGATGTGTTTTTAAATGCTTCGTAAACTGAAAAGTGCTTTAAATGTTTAGGTTTTAGATTTGAGTTATCCTTCAATCAAACCAATGTGATGTCCAACCTGTACCAGCCCTTAGGGGTTTGCTTTTAGATCCAGAGCCAACAGACTCCCAAGAAGGGAGCTAACGTGTCTTAGTCTACATGGTGACTGCCCCATGCCTAAGATGTCATCATTTGGGAATCACAGGTTTGGGAGTAAGATAGTGCTTCTTAAAATGGTGTTAAGGGGAAACTTTTCTTGAGGGTGGGGGGATGATTATGGTAGTCCCTGCTTATCTGCAACGGATACAATCCAAGACCCCCAGTGAATCCCTAAAACCGCAGATAGTACCGAACCCTATGTGTACTATGCTGTTCTTATATGTACATACCTACGATAAAGTTTAATTTATAAACTAGGCACAGTAAGAGATTAATAAAATCATAATGAAATAGAACAATTATAACAATATGTGAATGCAGTCTCTCTTTCTCTAAATGTCTTATTGTACTGTGCTTACTTACTTTTACCATGGGGGTTGACTGCCAGTGACTGAAAGGGAAACCGTCGGTTAGAGGGGACCACTGTACCAGGAAAAAGTCTTCAACAGTGCACATACATTTTTTTAGCTGTTCTATGAAGTTAAACAGGTTTTCTTTTCTCTGGGACTTCCCAGAGTCATTAGCAGGCTAACCTGGCCCATCCATAGAGGAAGATTTAGTTTGCAGTGTTTCTCAGAATTATTTGACCAGGGAACCCATTAAAACCTTTTGCACTGAGGAACACATTTTAGAGTTCCCACTGAGGTGAAACGCAGGCTTTATCAACAAGGCTTTGCATTTGTTATTTTTATTAGCTTATTGGATAATTTCTAAAGTAATAGCAAGGTGAGCATGCTAACTCATGGTATGAGCATAGATAGATAATGCTGGATTGAAAGATAGTTTGAGTGGTGGGAGAGAATTGTGGAGGAAAGAAAAGGCACCAGGAGCTTTGGTTTATTAACACAATTTTATTTAATCTTCTCAACAACTTTCTGAAGATAACAGTATTACCACGGTGTTTTTGATAGGGAACCGGAGGCTGAGAGAGGTTGTATTCATTGCCAGTGGTCACACAGTTTGTCAGTGGTGGAGCTGGGATCTGAATTCAGGTCAGCCTGTTCCAAAGTCCAATCTCCTTCCAGAGTAAGATTCATTCCTCCAAGAAGGGGGAAGTGAAAAGGTGAAGAAAACAAGATTTGCTTACCTTACAATTATGCAGGAATGATTGTGGCGAAGCAGCTGTGTGGTCACTGAGGAACACAGTCACAGTTCAGAAAATATGGGTGTCCGTGCCCCTCCCGGGGGAAAAAAAATCTTCTCACTCAGGTGTGTACATTTTAAACTCACAGAAAGCTGAAAGGAATCTAGGAGGAGTTGGGCTCCATAAAAATCACTACCTTTGTGGTTAAAGATTTATTAAGTGATCACAGCATGCTGGGCATATAAATAGACCTGACCCTTGCCCTTAGGGAACCCAGAATAAATACACAAGATTTACAGTCATAGTGTTTGATGTCAGACTAAATGGTTTAGGACCATACATGTTCCAGGATCCTACTCAGTAGGGTTAAAAAACATGGCTTAGGAGGAAGTTGGGAATGGAGGAAGTCATCCAAGCTTTGCAGCCACATCTACCTGGGCTCCTCTACTGTCGCTAGCTTTGCAAGTTAGGGCAAGTTACTTAACTGCTCTGACTCGCAGCTTCCTCTTCCACCAAATGGAAGTGATAATACTTGCCTCACAGGATTAACGTGAAGTGCAAATTACTGTGTGCAAAATGCCAGGCACGTAGTTGGTGATAAACAAATGATAACTATGGCTATTAAAATCTCCAAGGATAGGCCAGGTGTGATAGGTCATGCGTGTAATCTCAGCACTTTGGCGGGTGGATTACTTGAGGTCAGGCAGATTACTTGAGACTAGCCTGGCCGACGTGGTGAAACCCTGTCTCTAGAAACAATACAAAAACTAGCCGGGGGTGGTGGTGTGTGCCTGTAGTCCCAGCTACTTGGGAGGCTGAGACAGGAGAATCTCTTGAACCTGGGAGGCGGAGGTTGCAGTGAGCTGAGATCATGCCACTGCACTCCAGCCTGGGCAACACAGCGAGTCTCCATCTCAAAAAACAAAAAACAAAAAAACTGCAAGGATAACATCCAAGCTCTGTTCCCTGGTATGAAAGGCTGTCTATGATTTAGCATCTACTTGCCTTCCCAGCCTTTGTCCTGCCCCCTCCACTAACTGGCCACTGTGCCATGGACATTCATTTCCTGATGCCTGTCAAAGTCTTCCCCTTCCTTAAATGTTTCAGGGTTTAGAGTAGTGGTTCTCAAAGCAGGTCTATTGACCCCTGGGGGACCCCAAGATTCTTTCACGATATCCTGATGTCAGAATTATTTTCATAATAATACTAAGATGCTGTCTGCCTTTTTCACTGTGTTAACATTTGCACTGATGGTGCAAATGCAATGGTGGGTAATAGTCAAACAGCCACCACCACTCACTCATAGAAAAAACAAAGCCAGTGTCACATAAGAGTGTTGTTAATGAAATAAAAAATCAGTAACTGTATTAAATCTTGACCTTAAAGTATGCACATTTTAAAATATTTTGCGTGATGGAATGGGAGACACGCATCAAGCACTTTGGTTGCATACTGATATTCACTGGTTGTCTAGAGGAACAGCATTTGTGCCATTGAACTGTGAGCTGAACTGCTCCTTTTTTCATAGAACAGCATTTTTATCTGAAAGAACAACTGATGGACAAACAATGGTTATTCAGACTTGCATATTCAGCTAATATTTTTTTTTCAAAAATGAACCATGTCCATTACTTCAGGAAAACCAGCTGACGGTATTTGTTGCCAAAAATAAAATTGGGGCTTTCCAGCAAAAACAAGAATTTTGGGAAACTTGTATCCACTACTGTGAACTTGACAGCTTACAAATAATTAAAGGCTTTTTTGGATGAACTCCATGATAATATTAACAAACGTGATTTTTAAAATATTGATGAATAAAATGTGCCAACATTTTGAAGATCAAAATTTTCCAAATGACCAGTGCATTGTGTTACAAAATTATGCAGGTAAAAGAGCCACTCAAAGTCCATGTAGACCAATGGGTTTTATTATAACAGAGGATAAATGTTCATTGATGTGGTTTCAGGCTTCACATTGCCACTAATCTTTAAGAATTACTAATGAAGCTTTGATGTTGCCATGGTTTGGGTGTTTCTGTTCCCCAAAATTCATATTTTGAAACCAAAATGTATTTTTATATATTTTCTATTTTGTTTGTTTGTTTGTTTTTGAGACGGGAGGCTCACTCTGTCATCCAGGCTGGAGTGCAGTGGCGCTATCACGACTCATTACAGCCTCGACCTTTCCAGGCTCAGGTGGTCCTCCCATCTCAGTTTTTGTATTTTTAGTAGAGATAGGGTTTCGCCATGTTGCCCAGGCTGGTCTTGAACTCCTGGGCTCAAGCAATCCACCTGCCTCGGCCTCCCAAAGTGCTAAGATTACAGGCATGAGGCACCATCCTACCAGCTTTCCCAAGCCTCCAGCTTGCAGATGGTAGATCATGGAATTTATAAGCCTCCATCATTGAATGAGGCAATTCCTCACAATAAATCTCTTTCTACATATCTCTTTATATCCTGTTAGTTTTGTTTCTCTGGAGAACCTTGACTAATACAAATATTCTCAAAATGAAACAATAGCTCATTTATTTGGAATAGGTTCCTAGAAATAGGATTACTGGATCAACAGGAATTACAAAATGCAGTTTGATTAATTTAAATATATGCAACTTGAAGGATGCTATGTTTGTATTATGGCCAATGCCATATGTCTGCATTGTCACATGGAAAGTCTGAGGCCAAATAGAGCTTTCCATTTTGTAGAGTCAGCTTCTGACACATTTTGCAGAAAGATAAAGGTTTGCTTTCTGCATCGTTCTGCCCAAATCTCTCTGCCGCCAGCACTACCACATTACTATCTCTTATACTTGGGTGCTGAGAGGTATCTGCTGTAGACTCGGGTCTGAGGGGATGTATTTGTCAGAGATCTTAGCACAAGCCACTGAAACCAAGCCTGGCCAATTTAAGCAGTAAGAAGTGTATTAAAATATTAGGTCATTAACTAAATTTCCAGGAGCTCCAGAGAGCTAGGACTAGAGCCCATGTGGCCAGGATAAACCTCCCAAATCACAGCAGAACCATTCCTAAGAAGACTCCGCTGCTTGCACCATCTTACTGTGACTGTCTCTGGAGGTCACCATCACCTCTGCCTCCATTGCAGTAGGGTAGATGCCAGTGGACCCTGAAGCTCCTGAGTCACTCTCCAGTACAGATGCTCTGGTTAGGCATCTTGTAGGTGTCTTAATTCAAATTGCAAAGGAGGCTGAAAAAGCAAGAGTCTGTCACTGGAAGTGGCTTATGCTTCCCACCAAGACATCAAAAGGGGCTGCCCATAATATTGAAGAATGGCTCAGATGCTGAGCTGCCAAAAATGAATGACAAATGCTTACTATAGACAGTAACAATGACAGTCAAGCCGCTGGAAGCCTAGTGTCTATTCCAGGAGGCGGGAGACAGATGGGCCTTTCTGTTCACTACAGTGGAGGAACCAGGTCTGATTCATCATCGTTTTCAAGTTCTGAGGAGAGGGTAGGTGTGCAGTAAGTTTTTCCTGGGTGAATGAATGGTTAGACACTGCTGATGAAGAGGGATGCTGTCCTTTATGCAGGGTGCTGATGCTCTCCATGCCATTCTGTTTCATGGATGCTGTCACTGGGAGTAGGATATCACGTGTCAGGCTGAAGACACCCACTGTCACATGGTCTTCACCAGCCTCCATTTTGGGGAGAAGGGAATTGTTTAAGCCACACTGGCTCTGTTTTCTCAATCTCCAAAAAGGGTACTGAGGACTGGTTTTTAAGTGTATTCTCTTGTAAGATGAAAAACAATAATTTCCACATTAAGAAAAAAATCCAATGAGACTGAAAATTCAGGACACCTGGTGGAAACTTGAAGCTTTTTACAAGAGCCACTATTCAGGCCCAAAAGGGTCACACAGGAAAGCATATGCCATTCTGGATTTTTGTTTCTGGATATTTTATTCTTTTGCTCTCTTACACCACTCCAGCACTGCACACTCTTTAAAAATAAAATAATTTTTAAGAGAGCTGGTTGTGTACGTTTATAGATAGGAGAGAGGAGTTTGGATAAGTAGCCAATTCTGACTGATTTTGATTTCCTAAGTCTGATTTCCATAATTAGAAAAGGGGAACGCAGTCACAGATGATGTCATCTGTTGGAACCACTGAAGAATGGAGACAGTTGGGTTGCTGCCTTTGTTCATTCTGGCTTTTGCCAAGTGTGGAAGTGGAACAGCGGCTTGGGATCATGGTTGGCAAGGCACCTGAATGTCAGAGCTTGTTTTGCAGGACCTTGAAGGCAATTCATTTTAAAGGCACCAGGTCTCTATCCTATTTTGTGTCAGTTTTTTTCCCTCCTTCCTAAATAGATCATTTCTAGCTGTAGATATCACAAATGCAATTTACACTTCATTCAGACATCTGAGACACCGTATGCTAACTAACAACAGAAGTTGGAGTAAAAAAAGCAGGGAAGTGAAAAACACAAGCCTTCTTTGGCTCACCAGTACACCCACTAAATCTCATCCAGCAAAACTGTTTTGCATTGAGACCAGCTTGCCTAATGGTGATGCGTCTCCAATCCCATATGGATTTGATGTTTTCTTGCAGTGTGCTTTTCCCTCACTATGCAGATACTAACTGATCTGCCTCCTCCCAGATTTTTTCAAGTAATTGGTTGCTTGCTGTCTGCAAACCCAGACACTTTTGAGGTATAACATGAACCACCCTCTTAACCAGTGTTGTCGTGTTTGAGTTGCTGCCACTGATGCTGCTCCTGGGAGCCAGCCGACGGGTCAAGTCCCTTTCGGCTGATGAAGATGTGGATGCTCAGAGCTCGGAGTTAAAATCCAACAAGTGGCCGGGTGCGGCCGGAAGCGGTGGCTCACACCTGTAATCCCAGCACTTTGGGAAGCCGAGGCGGGCGTTTTCACCTGAGGTCAGGAGTTCGAGACCAGCCTGACCAACATGGCGAAATCCTGTCTCTACTAAAAAAATACAAAAATTAGCCAGGTGTGGTGGTGCACAACTGTAGTCCCAGCTACTTCAGAGGCTGAGACAGGAGAATCGCTTGAACCCTGGAGGCGGGAGGTTGCAGTGAGCTGAGATCGTACCACTGCATTCCAGCCTGGGTGACAGAGTGAGACTCTGTCTCAAAAATAAATAAAATAAAATAAAATAAAATCCAACAAGTAACAAAGTTGGACAAGGTCTCCTAGGTCACTTCCAGCCCTAATTTCTCCTGTATTCCCCAGCATAGCCCCAGCAATTGAGAGCATGTAATAAGTATTAACAACTGCATGTGTTGACAGGGCTGAATATATTTAAACACAGGATAACAATGGCAAACATTTGCAGTGTTCACTACGTGCCAGGCACCATACTACTTAGCACCTTACATGTATGATCTCAGTCAGTTCTCACAGCAATGCCACAAGGAAAGAACTATTATTACTCCTATTTTAGAGATGGGGAAACTGAGGCAGCAGATGGCTTAAGTAACTTGCCCAAGGCTGCATTTAGTAAGACGCAGAGCTGCAGTATGAACAACAGCCGTCCCACTCCAAAGTCCACGTTCTTCAGAATTATAACAACATCAATAATAAGACAACAAATATTTATATAGTGTGCCAGACACTTGTTTAAGGGTGTTATGTGGAATCAACTCCTATAATTTTTACAAAAAAAAAAAAATGAGAAAAGTCTACCTTTTACAGATAAGAAAATGGAAATGCAGAGATGTTAAGGAACTTGCTCAAGGTCACGCAGTGTGTAAGGGCCAGAGCTGGGATCTGAAGGATCTGAACCTAGGCTTCAGAGTATGTGTTCTTAACCACATGCTGTTTGGGAGGCACTTCCTTGATTTGGCTACAGAATTATGATAAAGCTACCCCTCCTCATCCATGACAGGGAAGGAGAGTGCAGCTTCCAGTTAGGAGTTCTTTTGGTCAGGTTCTGTGCTCTGTGTTTCTAAGTCATGCTATCAGCACCTGTGTGGACATCTCTACTCCTCCCATATGCAGATGGTTTTCATGGGTGGTCCAAATGGCCTAAATCATTTCCTGCATATTTCTAAGAAAGGAAAAAAGTGTGACCGTAATTACTTCCACAAGGGAGGATCAGTGGTTCCAAGTATGAATCCTAGTGTGGTGAAGGGAACCAAAATATGCTACCCCTAAATACGCATCTTTGGATCTTTGGCAGATAGATTATTTTGAACTAAAAACCATGGAGAATGAGCAGACCTAGGAAAAGCTCCAATTTTTTTTTTTTTGAGATGGAGTTTTGTTCTTTCTCCCAGGCTGGAGCGAAGTAGGATGATCTTGGTTCACTGCAACCTCCACTCCCCGGGTTCAAGCGATTCTCCTGCCTCAGCCTCCCAAGTAAATGGGATTATAGGGGCCTGCCACCACACCCTGCTCATTCTTTTGTAGAGGTGGGGTTTCACCATGTTGGCCAGGCTGTTCTCAAACTCCTGACCTCAGGTGATCCACCTGCCTCAGCCTCCCAAAGTGCAGGATTACAGATGTAAGCCACCACGCGTGGTAAAAAGCTCTTTAAAAATGGAGTACAAGGTTTTTTTTGTAAAAAGAAAAGAAATTACGGCTGGGCGCGGTGGCTCATGCCTGTAATCCCAGCACTTTGGGAGGCCAAGGCAGGTGAATCTCCTGAGGTCAGGAGTTTGAGATCAGCCTGACCAACATGGCGAAACCCTGTTTCTACTAAAAATACAAAATTAGCTGGGCATAGTGGCAGGTGCCGGTAATCCCAGCTAGTCGGGAGGCTGAGGCAGGAGAATTGCTTGTACCCAGGAGGCAGAGCTTGCAGTGAGCCGAGATGGCTCCATTGCACTCCAGCCTGGGCAACAAGAGCGAAACTCCGTCTCAAAAAAATAATAAATAAATAAATAAAAATTACATTTATAAAGGAGATTTTTATATTAAAAGGTGTCACCTACCAGGATGAGCAGGACTCTTATCATCAGAGATGGCACTGACTTCAATCTGCACAACCAACCTTACTAAACGATTCTTGTTTACCATACTTTTGCTGGTTACCTTCTCATAACTTGCCTCCCCCGCCCCAAGGTTCCAACTCCTTTTTGCCTTGTTTAGCCTTAAGATGATATATTGTATAAGTCTAAGTTTTCACCACCACTTTGGGTTGCTCGTCACTGGGTGTGCCCTTGTGGAGACATGATCCACGTGTTAGTAAACTTCTGTTTGTTTTTTTCTTGTTGATCTGTCTCTTGTGAACCTAATTCATAGGGCCCCATCCGGAGAACCTAAGATAGGCAGAGAAAAAATATTTTTTCCCCTCCTCTCCAGAGGGAACAGTGTACTGGTCCTTGGAATCTAAAGTGCACAGAACATGCAGTAGGTGATATACTATGGGTTCCTTCGATGTTCAGTAGCAATGGTGATTGCTTGGTCCAGTAGCCCCCACCCCTTCTGTAGACCACAGGTGTGGGTGTGTGACTTGGCTGGGCCAAGCTGAAGCCTCCCCAGGGATTTTCCTGGCTGGGGCTGCTGAAAAAAAGCTCGTTTTTGTCTCTTGGTGCCTAAAGTTGTTAGCAGTGGTCTGGGGTCATGCTCTGTGTCATGTGGGTAGAAAAGAATGATGCTGGCAGCAGAGAGAGTGGTGGAAAAAGCCCAGGAGACCTTGGGGCCCAGGCTGTAGTCTTCCCCAGTCACTTCCCTGTCCTTCCTGGTTGTGTGAGACAGTAACTTGCTCTTTCAGTTGCGTGGAGTTGGGTTCGCCACTTGCAACTGACTGGAAACCATTCAGGAGGGTTTATTCAATCCTTTTAAAGGTATTCTGTGGCTCTTTCCTCATATATGCCAGCTTGATGGTGTGCACTGACTCTGATTACAGCTTTGTAGTGCCATTTCAAGGGCCTTGTTCTCAAGTAAAGACACATCTGTGACCATTATTACAGAGTGCCTAAGAAAGAAAAAAACTTTTAACTGAGGAATGCGAGCCCCTTTAAGTTATCAGGCCCAGAAAGGCATTGAAAATTAATAGCCATCACTGTTAAGATTTTACCTTGAACTATTACCTCTTTAAGCACTTGCTATGTGGGCTTTAGACAACCAAGTCATTTTATAGCTGAGTAGCTAGGCAATGCCATCTACCTTATAGTTGAATAATCACTAACCAATGTTATTTCTGTGAACCAATGAGAATTCCTGTCAAACAATTGACCCCCTCCTGATTTGCCCTTTTTTTCTTTAAAAATGTGAGCTTCTCTTTTGTTCTCAGGAGCACTCGCAAAGGCAACTTGGGAGTATGTCCCAGGCTGCAGTCCTCTACCTTTGCACTTGAATAAACTCTTTTGAAATTAGATTCTGACCTTTGTGATTATGAGAGAGGAGAGAGGAAGAAACAAGTTAGGCAGATAGTTAGGACAAGTCCTCAGAAGAATTCTTTTCTAACAAAAAGAGCAGCCTGAAAGATCAAGCTACATGCACAGATAAGGAAGCAAGGCCCATCATAAAAAAAAAAATGCCTTTTGTGTAGCCAGCAAGTTCTACATATACACAGTGGGTTTCAGTGAGCACATCCCTTCCCTTTTTTGGACATACTCAGATAAGGGAAACTGCACAGGGGTTTTGCCTAAAATATGCCTAAATATGCAGTTTCACAGATAAGATACACAGAATCGGGCACATCCACAATGGAAAATTCCACCCCCGACACATGTGCAAAAAAGAAAGTTGAACAACATGAAGTAACTCAGGCTAGGAGCCTACATGTGCACTAGAGGGACAGGGTGAAACTGTCAGGAATTTGTGCCTTATGCAAATGAAACACTTAGTCCTGACCAGTTTTTTTGTGCCTTATGCAAATAAAGCATCATGTCCCACCAGCCTGTTTATAAAAGTCTTTGTATTCAACTGTGAAACAGCAATCCTCTTTCGGGTCCCCTCTCCACAATGGAGAACTTTCTTCTTTTGCTTATTAAACTTTTGCACCAACCTCACCCTTGGTGTCCACCCTCCTTAGTTTTCTTGGTCATGAGACAAAGAACTTCAGGTGATACCTCAGGCAATGAGATCGCTTCAATTATTTTAGGTTGACAGGCCACTGATTTGTGATTTACTAGGCATATTAGTTTGCTAGGGCTGCCATAATAAAGTACTCACAACTATGTAGCTTAAACAACAGAAATGTGTTGCCTTTACAGTTCTGGGGGCTAGAAGTGTGAGATTAATGTGTTGACAATGTAACTGCCTGATGGGTTCTTCCTGCCCACTGCACAAACAAGATTGATTCACCAAGACCATCACATTGCAGTAAAGAATTAGTTTAATTGACATGAGATGGAGCTAATAATCACATCAATCTCCCTGAAGTCTTGGAGGTGAGGGCTTTTCAAAGAGAGTTTGGTGAGCAAGGGAGTAAGATGGGGACATGCTGATTGGTTGGGTTGGAGAAGAAATGATAGGAAATCAAAGCTGTCCTCCTGTGCTGAGTCATTTCCTGAGTAGGGGTCATAGGATGGATTGGCGGGTCCAGGTGGGGCCATCCAGTTGTCAGAAATGCAAAAACCTGAAAAGACATCTCAAAAGGCCAATCTTAAGTTCTACAATAGTGAGGTTATTTTCAAGAGTAATTGAGGAAGTTGCAAATCTTATGACCTCCAGAATAATGGCTGGTAATTGTTTAGAATTCAAGCCCCTCTCTTCCTAACTTGGTGGGCCTTTCATTAGTTTTACAAGAACAATTTAGTTTTTGGCAAGGGCTATTATCACTTAAACTATAAACTAAATTCCTAAAATTAGCTTGGCCCATACCCAGGAATGAGCAAAGGCAGCCAATCTGTGAAGCTACAGACAAAATGGAGTCAGCTATATCTGATTTCTCTTACTGTCATAATTTTGCAAAGGTGGTTTCAACAGGGTTGGTTCCTTCTGAGGACACTGAAGGAGAATGTGCCCTATGTCTCTTCCCCAGTTTCTGTTGGTTTTTGGCCCATCTTCGATATTCTTCAGCTTGTAGCTGCATCACCTGATCTCTACCTTGATATTCACATGACATTCTCCCTGTGTGCATCTGCCCTCCAATTTCCTTTTTATGTAAGGACACTTGTCATATTGGATCGGAGCCTGTCCTAATGACCTCACCTTAACTACCTACATTTGCAATCTTACATTTGTGACCTATTTCCAAATAAGGTCACATTCTGAGGTATAGGGACTTAGGACTTCAACATATACATTTGTAAACTTAACAGATTCATTGCCTAGTACACTCAACAAGTCAATATGCCAAAATATGGGGTTGCAGCAGAGAAAGATGTTCAATCATAAGGCTGTTAAATGAGGAGATGAGACAGGAGGAAGCCTCAAATCTATCTCCCTGGGGAGTGTGGGGTTAGAGCTTTAAAGAGTTTTGGAGTGGGCTAAAGTGTGGAGATTGTTGATTGGTGGAAGAGAGCTGGGTGAAGTTATGGGACAGGGAGATGAAGAAACTATATTCTCACATTGATTTGGTCCCTCTGTGGGGGTCTTTAAAGTGGTTTGTGTCATCTGTTCTGCTTGAATTCAGGTTCTGCTTAAGTAATTCTTAAGCAAAAGCCTTGTGATTCTAACATCAGAAGTCCTATCTATAGAAACAGTGTGGATGCAAATGGTCAGTGTCTAGTGCTATATCACTTTTGGTTATAAGGAAGTGGGCCACAGTGTTATAGTAGGTAGCTGGTCAGACATAAACAGAGCAGCAGAGGGCTTCCCCCACCGTACACCCACCAGGAATGTCAGGTGACCATCAGATGATGGTCAGGCAGTTGTTAAGCTGTCTGTCTAAGATAATAATTGGGTGCAGTTGGCCCCAGGGAAGGGCAGTCCCCCAGTAGATAGAAAAACTTGAAACTAGTGATCAGCAGCTTCCTGATAAGATCTCAGGAGTTGGGTGAATGGGCTCAAACATGTACATTAAGAGGCAAAATAGTGGAGTTTAACTGGCATATGACCTTCTAGGGACATTTGACTGGTAAGGGAAGAATGCCTCGAGTGAGCACACATACGGCTCTAGTAAACACTATGCATACTCACCTCCTAAGTGCTAGCAGGCCACTGTGCATGCAAACAGCCTACCCAAAGGGAATAATCAGGGGACAAAGGATGTGAGACCCTGGAAGCATGCCACCTCATAAAACTCCAAGTCAAAAGTCAAATGGCACATTGATCTCTCAAGTTGCCTGCTTACAAGTGTACTTTCCTTCCTTTCATTCCTGCTCTAAAGCTTTTTAATAAACTTTCACTCCTGCTCTAAAACTTGCCTTGGTCTCTTCTTGGTGAATTCTTTCTTCTGAGGAGGCAAGAATTGAGGTTACCGCAGATCTGTATGGATTTGCTGCCAGTAACAACAGTGCAGCATATTACAGTCTTGCCAATGCACCACAGTGCAGCAGTCTCTCACCACTCAAGGTATCACCCCAAGTTCTTTGTCTCATGATAAAGAAAATTAAGGAGTGCAGACACCAAGAGTGAGGTTGGAGTGAAAGTTTAATAAGCAAAAGAAGAAAGCTCTCCACTGCGAAGAGGTGGCTTGAAAGAGGTTGCCATTTTTACAGTTGAATGAAAAGGCTTTTATAAGAAACTGATGAGGGTTGCATGTCTCATTTGCATAAGTTGCAAATTTCTGGTGGCTCCACTCAGTCCTCCTAATGCACATGCAGGCCCTTATCTTGAGTTACTCCATATTGCTTTGTTCCCCTTACTGGCCATGTGTCAGGGGATGGAATTTTCCATTGTGGGCATATGTGGGCATCTGTGTAGCCTTTCTTTTCTGTGTGGCTGGGGGCATATCTTAGCCAAGGCCCCCTGTGCAAATTTCCTTATCTGTGCCTGCAGCTCAATTTTTCAGGCTGTTGTTTTGTTTGAAAGAATTCAACTGAGGACTCACCCTAACTGCCTGCCTGACTGGTTTCTTCCTTTTTCTTCTCTCAGCCTGATTAATGCTTAATTATAAACTTGTAATTCTTGTTAACTCCGTGACAATGGCTTCAAATCTTAGGGGACACAACTCAGCCCTTAACACTACAGAATCAAGCAAGGAGACTGAGAAACAAGGTGGTGGTAAGGGAAACCAAAAATATTTCCACCTAAAATATACTTCATTGACATCTTTTGAGATGTTTTTCCAGAGGGTTTCAAACTGGAATAACCCTGAAAACCTGCCTTTTGTGGAGGAGATTTGCATCTGTAAAGAAAAACTACATTAGCAAAATAAACATCCAGGCTTTGTCGGAGGGCCTGTCCGGATCTAGACTTAACCACAGGCTGCGTCTCTTCTTTCTGATATGTGTTATCTGTGACTTTCATCTGCATAACAAGATCACCCTTGCTTACCTTATCTTCTTTTCTCTCCCCATGCTCTGAGCCTCTATTCTTTCAGTAACTTCAAGATGGTATAAAAGCATCAATCATCAGGCCCTTTCCTTAAGTTTTCATATTTCTTTTAATTTTTTTTTCAGAGACAAGGTCTTGCTCTCTTGTCCAGGCTAGAGTTCAGAGGCATGATGTGACTCACTGAAGCCTCAACCTCCCAGGCTCAAGGGATTCTCCCACCTCAGCCTCCTGAGTAACTGGGACTACAGGTGTGTGCCACCCTTCCCAGCTCATTTATTTATTGTTTAGATACGGGGTCTCACTATGTTGCCCAGGCTGGTCTCAAACTCCTGGGCTCAAGCAGTCCTCCCACTTCAACCTCCCAAAGTATTTGGATTACAGGTGTGAGCCAACATGCCCAGCCAAGTTTTCATATTTTGTATTACTCCTACATGTGCACATTAAAGACATTTTGTATGACTCTTTTCTCCTATGAATCTGCCTTTTGTCAGACGGTTTTCAGTGAACCTGCAAGAGGGCAAAGGGGAAGTTTTCCCTTGGTCCCTACAGTAGCTTTGGGAAGTAGACACACAGAAAGCATGGAGCCTGGATTCTAATTTTACTTGTGAGTTGCTTTACCTTGGTGACATTGGAAGTCACTTAACTTTTCTGGGTTTCAAAGGTGAGCAGAGTGGGCTAGATTGGTGGTTTTCAAAATACATTCCATGGACCCCCTGGGGACCATGGTTGGGAGATAAACTGGCAGATCATGAAACACACAGCATGAGATATTTTGCAAACCCTGCACTTGATGGATCAGTTGGCACCACCCATATTGATAAACTGGCTCATCTGATCTTGTGGCCCCCATCCAGGAACTGATTCAGTGCAAGAAGACAGCTTCAACTCCCTATGATTTCATCTCTCACCTGACCAATCAGCACTCCCAGCTCACTGGCTTCACCTCTACCCACCAAGTTGTCCTTAAAAACTCTGATCCTCGAATGCTGAGGAAGACTGATTTGAGTAATAATAAAACTCCTGTCTCCTGCACAGCCAGCTCTGTGTGAATTACTCTTTCTCTGTTGGAATTCCCCTATCTTGGTAAATCAGCTCTATCTAAGCAGTGGGCAAGATGAACCCATTGGGTGGTTATAATCACACACTTGCCCCACTTCACATTTACTCTACCCCGTAACTACCAAGTGGTCTACCCTGGTGGAGGGGAATATTCTACCACTGATGCCATTTAAAACTGAGTGCATGGTGGTAATACAAATCAGATTCACTCTTGCTTGGCTTTTTCCTTGTTTTTCAATTCTCTACAAATAATGCACTCTCCTATTGCCTATGACCTGGGCAGATAATTCAGGTGGATTGATCCCGCCAACTCCTACCTTCGTACAGCACTGCTGTGCCACACTAGTTCTTTTTAAAATCTGTTTTATGTGTAAGATTCCAAGAAGAATTTTGTTTGAAATAAAGGGCTCTGCTAAAAAAATTACTTTAGTCCACAAAAAAAAAAAAGATTACTCAGTTTCCTTCTAGTTAGAAGATTCTATGTGCTTCTATACAAGCAGCTTCAATATTTCTATAATTGTTATCCTCTACCTTTCAGAAAGTTAATTTTATTAATTATTTAGGAAACATTGCACTAAAGATCGCTGGGGTATGGAAAACATTTTCAGTTTTCACTGAGAGTAGGCTCCATGTAAAACCACCTTTGCAAAAATTGTTTAACAGTGAGAAAATTATGACACTGAAAGAGTTTTGACCTAACCAACTCCATCTTGCTTTTAACCTTCAAGCTGCCCTTGTTTATTCCTGGGTGTAGGCAGAGCTAACTTTGGGAGGAATTTAGTTTATAGTTTAACTTTGAAACAAAGATAACAGCCTGCCCCAAAACAAAACCCTTCCTTGCCTGGGGACAAGACCTCCTTTGTGAAACTAACAAATTATCCACAAGATTAGAAATTACGGTTCAGGAGTCAAGCAGCCAGATGCCACAAGATCAGTAACCTCCTAAATTGTTCCTATAGACAACATTACTATTGTCAAACCTAAGATTGGTGTTTGAGGTATTTTTCCCAGTCTGGTAAACAGGCTCATTTGGTCTTGTGGCCCCCCACCCAGATACTCACTCAATACAAGAGGACAGCTTCAACTCCCTATGATTTTATCCCTGACCCAACCAATCAGCTGTCTCCCTTCCCTTGCCCCCTGCCCACCAAACTATCTTTAAAAACCTCTGGCCTCTGGGGAGGCTGATTTGAGTAATAATAAAACCGGTCACCTGTTTAGCCAGCTCTTCCTCTTTTGCAACCCCCCGTGTCTTGATAAATTGGCTTTACCTGGGCAGCAGGCAAGAAGAACCCATGGGGTGGTTACACAACTGGGAGACTCTTGAGTTACAAGGTGGATGCCTCATCTTAACAAAAGTGAGGCAGGCGAATGGCTCTTTGTCTCCTAGCTCCATGGGAGGATTGGCCTTTAATTTGGAGAATTGTTCTTTCTCTTAACTCTCCCATTTAAGCAACCTGGAATATCTCACATATATTCTTTCTGCTGGGAAGGAAGGTCTTTGTGGTATGCCTGCATGTGGAGTGTTAGGTTTGTCCCCCAGTGAAAACACCAATCTATAGTTTACGCATCATGGAGTCTTGTACATCTGTGGTACCAAATCGTCCACCCGGTGTCCCTGACCAAGGGCTGCCCCACTTTGAGACCACGAGGGCTGTCTGTGAATGCAGTGGTGATTCTCTTTCCCCCTTACCTCCTAGGATCCTGTGTCTACAGCATTAGCACCACCACCCTGCTAAGAGTTTCTCTTACCTCATTCTTCTTTTCATTTTGGAAAAGAGAAATGAATTTTGCTGCATCATGGTCATCACTAATGCTTATTAAGCACTTAACTCTGCACCAGACATTGTTTCAGGTGTTTTACATATACAGTATTAACCTGCTTAATTTTCCTAATAACCTTTTGGGGGAGGTACTGCCATCACCCTCACTTACCCAGGAGGAAACAGCACAGAGAGGTTAAGTAATGGGCTTAAATGGAGAAGTGGCAAAGTGGGCCTGACCCAGAAAGCCTGTGGTATTACCACCACCGTATACACCGGGTACATGTTAGAAGTTCTTTTGGAAAGCAGTTATTTGAATTGCATACCTTTTTCTAGCCATTGAAGCAACCCCTATTAACCCTTTCAACACGCTAGAAAGGGAGCCTAACGACTTTTATAAAGCAATGAAATAGTCCATAAGTAGTAATCTGGAACAGAACTAATATATATCCCACTGGTTCTTTGAGGAGTGGGAGTGGAGGAGGGAAATAAATATATTTTGAGTTAAAATTCAGCATGCCAGTGACATTGTTTTCTGTTCTTGCAACATAGGGGTAAATTCTGTTCCTGCAATGTGGTGTTAAATGTGACCTCCTCTGGTCCCTCCTGCTCTTGTAGGGAAAGAATTTCCCTGGTTTCTGTTCCATGCATGGCAGTGGGGGCAGGTCCAGAAACAAAAGGTGTCATCTGAGAAGTGGGTGGTCGGGCAGGGAGTTGGCAGTGGACAGGGGCAGCAATTGCTCTAAGGGGAAAAAAGTGCTTGTTCCTACTTTGGGGTCTGCATATGTTTATTTTCTGTTTTTACCTTGCAACTTCTATAAGCAATCAAGTTATAGCATATAAAAGCTTTTCCTTTTCTCTCTCTCTTTCTTTTTTTTTTTTTAGTTAACAGAAGAAAATTTTGTTTAGCTTCATATAAACAGAATTAATCTGTGTTATGGAACACTTTAGAAGGCATAGATCATGCCATCCTCCTTTCTGTCCCTTTGGTCTCGGCCACAGTTCACTGCATTAACTTTATAACCCATTTTTTCCACTCCCTCTCCAAATCATCCTCTATGCTGTTTGTTGTTGTGTTGTATTATTGGTCTAAACATATGAGGAGTCTGAGTGTTTCCCTCATACACAAACCCCTGCATTATTGTATTAGTCCATTCTCACGCTGCTGATAAAGACATATCCAAGAATGGGTAATTTATAAAGAAAAAGAGGTTTAGTGAACTCACAGTTCCATATGGCTGGAGACGCCTCACAATCATGATGGAAGGTGAAAGTTATGTCTTACACAGTGGTAGGCAAGAGCAAATGAGAGCCAAGCAAAAGGGGAAACCTCTTATAAAACCATCAGATCTTGTGAGACTTATTCACTACCATGAAAACACTGTGGGAAACTGCCTCCGTGATTCAATCATATCCCACTGGGTCCCCCCCACAACACATGGGAATTACGGGAGCTACATTTCAAGATGAGATTGGGCAGGGACGCAGCCAAACCATATCAATTATCTTCTCCTTGTCTGGCAAACAAACTGGAAACCCAGTCCATCTTTGCAGCTGTAAAGGTCTCATCCTGCATCCTTAGGTCTTTTCCTCACTTCCCTGCCCCTCAAAATCCTTCTGTTTCTTTCAAGACTTCTCTCATACGTTACCACTACAATAAAGCCTCAGCCACTGCCCACAAATGTAATTAACTTCCTCCTCCCAGCTCCTTCTATCTGGTCAAAGCAGCATCCTACATGTCTCCAGGATGTTTTAGAGACCTTGTTGAATTCTTCCAGTTACAATTTCAAGTTCATTCTGTGTATAGTTTTTGAGCACCTGGACCCAGGTATATGATGAAAAGAAAATAATCTCCTTCCTTATTACTTTCATCCTGGTGCTTACTCAGCATTTCCTTCCTATCCTTTACGGTTGCCATTTCAAAAATGTCAAACTGCTGCCCAGCCACATTCTAGTATGTGTAGCTGGACATGTCACAATATGGTTAGATGTTTTCTGATGATTTTAAGTTCTTCTGAGGCATTTAATTATGACCCCATGGATACAGGTTCAAATTGAGGGTAGGCTGACTTTTTTCCCCTGGAACTGAGAACAAAAATCTAGTGGGTTTTTTGGGTCTGCTTTTGTTTTAGAAAACAATCTCAAAAATGTTACAAATTTGTAAAAAAACAAAAAACCAAACACAAACAAAAAATCTCAAACAAACAAAAAACCAAAGCAAAACACTGCAATTACCAAAACCCATCCTCTTTTCCTTGAAGCCAAGACACATAGATGTAATTGAAGAGTGTATTTTGTTTTGCTGGGTCTAGTTGACCAGCAGCGTCCCTAGAGTTCATCAAAATTTGCTAGGTAATTCCCACATCACCCCCACCCCGCAAATTTTCCTTGTTTTTTAAAATAGCTATACTTCACATTGCTTTCTTGTAATACTAGCTTTGTGTAATTGCTTTCTTAGGAGGAATGAGGGTGAAAGCTAGTATATATTGTTCATAAGAAACGATGGAAGGAAGCAAAATGACTGGTCCAGAAGGTTTCTGATTATGTCATCAGGATAAAAATTAAATGGTATCATTTGAGTGTTTTTACATGAGTCATTTATATTAAAAAATTTTAAAAATATTTTCACTGTAGAAAAAATAAAAAGAAAACCAGTCCTTACCCTTCCAAAACAAAACCAATATAGAGATAAATAGAAGCTGTAGGAGTGAAAAAACACTGTTACTGTCCTCTTACCAATGGAAGGAGCAGCAGGTCTCCCAGTCTTCATTCTGACATTGATAGAGGCAGACAAATGCTTAGGCAGATAGGGATGGGCCCATGGCAAAACCCCACCTTCAAGCCGAAGACTGTTTAAAGCCTGAAAGCCAAGCTGCAAGTTAAATCCTCCGACCAGATTGGGAACTTGTCTTCCCATTTGGCATGTTTTCCTCTGATTGGTCCCCACCCTTCACCTATTTTACATATACCTACTCTTTCCTAACTGGTTTTTGTACACTTTCTTGCTCACCTTTAAGTGGTGTCTTTGCTTTAAACTTTTTTGCATACTCACAGACCAATCAGCATGCACTCCCCATTCTGAGTCCATAAAAGGCTCCAGACCCAGCCACATGGGGGATCCATCACCCTGTCCCCTCTCCACTGAAAGCCGTTTTCATCACTCAATAAAATTATTCTCCACCCTCCTCACCCTCCAATGTCCTGTGCATCCTCATTGTTCTTGGGCACAGTACAAGAGCTCGGGAACAGCAGAACGCAGGTATAAGCTATAACACAGGTGAGCTGGGGTATGTCAGGATGGCTGAGTGAGGCCCCAGTAGGGCGTTGTCAGTCAGGGGTCCCTGGCTTGCAAAGTGACATTGCAGGGACCCCTGGCTGGCAATGCCCCACTGGAGCAAAAATGAAAAAAATGGTGTTCATTTAGTCAGCCTATTTTAGGTGGCATCCTTAAACATCAGCCATCTAAAATAGGCTGACTTTATCTGGATCAGTCTATAACTGATTACTTCTTTAGTAGCTGTTATTTAGCTCAACAAGAATAGAACAGGCTCAATGAGATGTCTTCAGGCTAATTTATAAGCCCTGCTGCAGTTAAATAAAAAACTTGTAGTAAAAAACATACCTTACTAAATGTACCATCTTAACTAAGTGTACAATTAATTTGTTATGTATTCACATTGTTGTGCAAAAGATCTCTAGGATTTTTTTCATCTTGCAATACTGAAACTCTGTGCCCACTAAAAAACACTAATTTCCCCTTTCTCCTTTCCCCAGCTCTTGGTAACCACTTTTCTATATGATTTAGATTAAATTAGATACCTCATATATGTGGAATCGTACAGTATTTGTCCTTCTGTGACTGGCTTATTTTGCTTAGCATAATATCCTCTAGGTTGCAGCATGTGACAAAATCTCCCTTTATTTAAAAGCTGCGTAATATTCCATCATATGTACACACCACATTTTCTTTATCCATTTATCTGTTGATGGACATTCAGGTTTCTCTTGCCTCTTGGCTGTTACGAGTGCATTGAACATGGGTGTGTAAATATTTCTTTAAGATTCAGTTTTCAATTCTTTTGGACATATACTCAGAAATGGAATTGCTGGATCATATAATAATTTTATTTTTAATTTTTGAGGAAACTTCTATGCTCATTCCAGAGATATTTTAGAGGTAGATTCAACATGATAATTCACTAAGGGGTGATGATAAGGGGTGAGAAAGAGGGAGTCAATGACAAGTAACATTTATATAGCTTGGGTAGTTGGGTAACATTGTTTACTGAATTAGAAAATATATGAAGAACAGGAAAGACAATGGGGTTCTTTGTGGGAAATGTTGAATTTAAGATGCCTATGAAATCTTCTGGTGGAAATGCCTCATAAAAAGTTGAGAATACAGGTGGGTATCTCAGGAGACAGATCAGGGCTCAAGATATATCTTTGTTAGGGAATTAGCCTCTAGTAGGTATCATGGTTTTTGTTTGTTGCTCTTTTGCAAATATAAGGAAAAAATACTCTGTTTATTTACTAATTCATTCAAAAGTATTTCGTGAATGGATAAGCCATGTACCGGCACTACCCTAGATTCTGGGAACAAAAATGATTAATACAATTCTTCAGAAACTCGTAGTTTTAGCAGAAGATTTGGCCATGGACTGAAAGCAGAGATGCAGGTGTGGGGGCGTCCTTGGAACCCCAGAGTTGGTATAAAGATCATTTTAAGCTGAAGAATTTTGAGATTCAACAGATACAGAAAGAAGCCTTTTGGTGCTGTCCTTATCTGAATATATGCAAAAATTTCTGAGAAATAAAGACTGTTACAAATACTCTTGAGTTTGGTCTGTCCCCAGAAGAGTGACTAAGAGTAAATCTGCATAAACTTTCTCTTTGAGGAATTTTTATGTCCCTGAAGATGGAAAGAACACTCAAACATGTATAAGCTTTATGCTCAAACTTTCTTATCTCCTATTTGTTCTTCTAAAGAACTCATTTGTCTTTCCTAAAGAAACCTATTTTTCTTCCCATAGGAGCCATTTCTCTTCCCTACCTTTCCCCTACTGACTAAATTAGGTATATAAGCTCCAAGCTCTAACCACACCTTTGAGTTATTCATCACTGGGCACTCCAGTATGTATGTACATTGCAAGTGTAAATAAACTTTTTCTCCTGTTAATCTATCTTTTGTCAGTTTAATTCACAGGTCCCAATCACTGAACACAGTTAATGAAAGAAATGTTTCTTCCCTCCCACAAGTGAAGAGGGAAATTTCCTTTCAAAGTGGCTAGAGTAATGAAAGTGGCATTGAATAAAATCAGCAACATAGAAAGATGACCAGGTTTGGAAGACTATGGAGGAAGGAAGTCATTCCATTTTAGACTTCTTAATGTCTGTAAGAGTAGAAGTTGTTTTAAATGGTATATATCCACCTAGACTTCTCATACATTGCTTACTTCTCACAACCAGATTTTTTTTTACCTTCCTCAGCCTAGCCTCTTACATTATTCCTAACAGCATCTCCTCCAAATGGAGGCAGAGAGCAAGGATAAGGTGGCTGATAAACTGGATCTGGTACTTTGCCATGGTTAATCACCCACACTGGCTTTCCCTTCAGCTTTTCTACGTGATTTAGTCTGCTCCTCTGGAGGCTTTCCAGACCTGGAGCAGCTTTAATCTATCAAGGTGATGAGTTCTGAGTAGTCCTTTCCATTTGGCCATTTTCTAAACTCTCCTTGGGAAAAGTTGTATTTAGATTTATCCCCTTTCAGAGCAAAGTCATCTACATTAGCATTAGAACAGAAACCTCCCAGACCTTTTCCAGGCATCAAGGACTATTTTGATGACTTTGTCTTGAATTAATACTTTTCTACCTGTTAACCTTCTCTGATCTTTCTATTGTTGACTACCTATCAGGTTTAATGGCAGCAACATGGCTCAGATTATTTTCCCTTGGTTGTTCTCTAATTATCTCACACATTCAATATTTGCCTCTGTTACTCTATGAGAAAAGAAATTATTTAATATAGTTTTATCATATTTCTTAGAACTTAGCACAGTAGTGGGGGCATAACAGGATCTCAATGAATAATACTTGTTTGAATCAAATTAGAGTTATGTAGATTTTTACATATGATCAAATTGTTTTTGTCTTATTTTTAAAACTCAAACTATAAATTCAAGTTGTCATTATCATGACTTTCATGTTGTTGTTGCTGTTGTTTTATAAACTCTTTTATGGCCATTGCTCAAAAAGAACACATGAGTATTTGAGAAAGAATGGAGGCTCTGATACCACAATGTGATTTTTGTTGTTGGCTATGACTTTGGAAATAAGGAATGTTCAGTCAATATGCATTCCAGAGTTCCAGGCCCACACGTTTTGGCTTGATTTCAGAATGTGGACTCTATTAATGGATACTTGAAGTATATATAATTTTCCATTATTTATGCAGTTGACTTAGAATGAATTTTCTTTTTCTTCATCCTCCAGAAGCTCAGTGTTGCTTTAGTTCCAACATGAACTTACATAATTCTGTGTAAAACAGAGAGCTCTAGTGTTTCCTGAGCTTTGACCACTTGACTCCTCTGAGCTCCTTCTGGGCCTCCACCTCCTGCGAGAAGGTAAGTGCACGTGCCGACAAGAGGAGAGGCAGGATGGAAGGTTTCAGTGTTTAAGAAACAGAGAAAGATGTGAACCATGTAATATACACATATATGAGAGCACCTGGGAGAAACTCTGGGTTTCATGTTTCAGTGCAAACTGTGGGGCTTACATCTAGTTTATTCAAAGCATCCTAAGGGTTTAAAGTCTGTGCAGGAAGCTGGGCCTGGATGATGACTTCATATTGAAATCATGCAAAACCCATGAGCTCATGAGCTGGGAGATGAAACTGGATGAGACAGAAATGACTTCAAGTGAAATTGCAGTAAGTCTGTACAGGAGCATTCAAACTTGGAGAGGAGAGAGTGGGTAAAACCAGGCCACTGGAATTTGGAGATTGTCTTGCAAGAACTTGTAGTAAAATGAAACTACTTGATTTCACTCAAGCCCTTGAAAGACTCTTAGAAAAACTGTATAAGAACTTGAAAGCCAAGGAACACTTTCTGTTTGCTTTTCACTCTCTCTGAATTTTGATGAGTGCCATTCTCAATGCTTACTTAAGGTGGACAACAAGGTCAAGACTATTTCTGTTGTTCTTCCTGCCCTCTCTTCCTGTACAATCCCAATGCATCATTATCAAATAGCTCTCACCAAACTGTGCTGCATAGACAGTCTCAACATATGTTTGTCAGCTTCTTTGTCTGAGACAGCTGGGCTTGGAGAGCTGCTAGACTTGAGGTTTCTTAAAGCTCAGGCTGGGGTGGGTGGTGTTGATATTGGCCCCTGGACTCTGATGGTCCAAGGAAGACCTGAGTGACAGTGCTCCAGAACTACGTCTATACAAGTCAGGCAGATGGGGAAGAGGGGGTCGATGAGCTGAAGGAGGATCAGAGTGTCTTAGTCAGCTTGGGCTGCTATGACAAAATACCATAGACTAGTTGGCTTAAACAACTGAAATTTACTTCTTACTGTTTAGGAGAATGGGAAGTCAAGGTGCCAGTCTGGTTAGTTCCTGGTAAGGCTACTTTTTCTGGCTTGTAGATGGCTGCCTTCTTGCTATGTCCTTACATGGTTGGAGAGTGAGAAAGCAAGCTGTCTGGTGACTCTTTTTATGAGGGCACTAATCCCATTATAAGGGCCCTACACTTATGGTGTCATGTAACCCCTCCCAAAGGCTCTCTCTAAACACTATCACATTGGAGGGTAGAACTTCAGCATATGAATTTTAGGAATTCAGTCCGTGGTAGGGAGGTTGAACCCAGGTACAGAACAAAAATGGAGAAAACCTTACCAAAGACAGTAAGTTCAATGGAGTGACAAGGCCCTAGAATGCATTCAAAAGTGATTTTCCTAGGTCACCAGAGTCTCCCTTGTTCCTAGAGGGGAGGCTAAGTGCCCTGTGCTGGTCAGTTACCTAGAACAGAATCCACTTTAGTAGTTTTATATAGAAAGGATTTATTTCAGGAATTTATATGCCTTGTAGAATCATCGAGAAGGCTGAAGAAGCAGATTCGAACTTAAGCTTTCAGGAACAACTCCCTAAGTGACACCAAAGAATCAGGCCCCCAAAGAAGCCATGGTTTCTTCTGCATTAGGGAGGCTGCCTTCCAAACTAGGGGGCTGGCCCTGGAGGCCCCTGCCATTGGTAAGATCAGGAGGCTCCTATGGTCTGGAGGCTGCTGCCACTCCGACCCTTGCTGCACCTGCTGCAATTGGCATTACTAAAATGAATGTATGACACACACTCTCACACTCAGAAAACTAGTAGTCAGAGGCTAGAACTTCTCCCACCACCACAGGACAACAGACACCTCCATGAGTGGCCTGCTTACAGGAGCAGCAAAAACAGCAGAAGCAGGAAAGCCTGGTTTTCACTAGACCCACTTCTAACAAATGCAGGGAAAGGCACAGAAATACAAATGGAGGCCAACTTACCATATATCTCGATAGCTGAAAGTTACAAACCAAGCTACAAACTGCTCAATAAGGTATATCACACCCTTTTACCTTGACAAATATACCTTCATAACAATGTGGACTTCCAGGGAAGGCAAACACTTAGCACACATACTGTCCTATCATACCCTCCACCCCTGCACCCAGGACAGACATTACTAATTAATCACAGCATTTTGTCCAGATTTGGCCTCAGGATCCTCTTCGATATAGTTCTCCGGGCAGCCCTTGTCAGCCAGAACAGAAAAGCAAGATGAAGACCTTTTCCAGCCTGCTCTCAGCAGTGCCTATAACTGGCTCAGGCCATAGAGACCAAATGTACAAATCCAGGGTCAAATTTAGCTTCGTGGACCCCTCTGAAGTCCATGTCAGAATGCAGCATTGTGGGGAGAGCTAGTCTCCAGCCCAGTCTCTTTCCACCATTGTCTTGCTGTCCTGCACAGCTAAGGCCTTTTTGCCTACACGTGTGGACACTCCAGTTCACATGTCCAAGCCCTGTTCATATTGTACAACCCCATCCGCCACTGCCAACAGCAGCCCACTGGCCACGCCTCATGGAGCCTGCTTTGCTCGACAATTTTACTGTTGGTGTCTACATCCCTTATTGTTTTCTTCCCTATCCAAGCAGTTGATTTCAAGGATTTGGAAAAGTAAGACATGTTTCCCTTTACAAAGAATCAAGAAAGTGCTGGTCTGCAGCCTGGGAGACAGTGTAATGAGGCAGCAAGATTCGTGGAATTCAGCAGTATAAGGTTGCATCTGGCAAGTTTCCTAAGTCCTCAAAGCCTCAATTCCCTTATCTCTAAAATGTGAAGAATCAGATCTACTTTTTAGGGAAATGCAGAAGACGTACTTAATATAGCACCTGACACAGAGTAAGTACTCAAAAATATGTTAGCTATTTTTATTATTACTATTTATTTATTTTATTTTTTTGAGATGCAGTCTTGCTCTGTTGCCCAGTCTGCAGTGCAGTGGTGCAGTCTCAGTTCACTGCAACCTCCACCTCCCAGATTCAAGCGATTTTCCTGCCTCGGCCTCCTGAATAGCTGGGACTACAAGTGCCTGCCACCATGAATGGCTGATTTTTGTATTTTTAGTAAAGACAGGGCTTCGCCATGTTGGTCAGGCTGGTCTTGAACTCCTAACCTCAAGTGATCCACCCGCCTTGGCCTCCCAAAGTGCTGGGATTACAGGCCTGAGCCACTGCACCCAGCCAATGTTAGCTATTATTATTTTTGTACTGGTTGTAAATTAACAGGTAGGAGAAAACAAATTTAGGCTCTTCTTAGATCTTGAACCATATTTCCTTATGTTATATACTTTATAACTATATGTGTGTTTAACATGTATTGTATAATTAATGAATAAAATGAGTTTTAAAAATATTATTTGATTTATCTTAGCTTATTCTTCATCTCATTATGAAAATTATTTTTATTACTATTATTTTAAATTTTATTTTAGGTTTGGGGGTACATGTGAAGGCATGTTACATAGGTAAACACATGTCATGCGGGTCTGTTGTACAGCTTATTTCATCACCCAGATTTTAAGCCTAGTACCCAATAGTTATCTTTTCTGCTGCTCTCCCTCCTTTCACCCTCCCCCATCAAGTAGACCCCAGCGTCTGTTTTGTCCTTCTTATTTTTAGCCAGATTTCTAATCAGATGGATTTGTACACTTGGTATCTGTGACTTGAGCCAGTTATAGGTACTGCTTAGAGCAGGCTGGAAAAGGTCTTCATCTTGCTTGTCTGTTCTGGCTGACAAGGGCCGCCCAGAGAACTATACTGAGGATCCTGAGGCCAAATCTGGGCCAAAATGCTGTGATCAATTAGTAATGTCTGTCTTGGGTGTGGGAAAAGATAAGACTGTATGCGTGCCAAGTATTTGCGGTCCCTGGATTGTACTCTCTTCCTGAGAAGTAAGAAAGAAGATGGACTTTAAGAGAAACACTGGGTTTGAGTCCCACTTCTCCTGACTTTGTGACTATGGGCCAGGAGTTTAACCTGCCTTTCCTTAGTTGATTCATCTTAAAATAAGAATAACCAGGTTTGCCGGGTGCGGTGGCTCACACTTGTCATCCCAGCACTTTGGGAGATGGAAGTGAGTGGATTGTTTCAGCCCAGGAGTTCAAGACCAGTCTCAGCAACATGGCAAAAACCCATGTCCACAAAATATACAAAAATTAGCCAGGTGTGGTGGTGCATATCTATACTCCCAGCTATTCAGGGAGTCTGAGGTGGGAGGATTACCTGAGCCCGGGAGGTCGAGGCTGCAGTGAGCTGTGATTGCACCACAGCAGCCTGGGCGACAGAGTGAGACCCTGTCTCAAAAAAAAAAAAAAAAAAAAAAAAGAATAACCGAGTTCATCCTGCTTACCTCATGGGGTTATTTGTGAGGATGGAATGAGACAATGCTTGTAAAAGCACTGTCAATTGTGAGGTGTTATATAAATGCAAGGTGTTTGTTATTCGTGTGTGGTATTTGGCCAGTTGCTACTTGCTGAGGAGGGAGAGCCAAGTCAGTATGTCTGGTCTGCGTCTGCCTGCGTCATCTCAGTCCAGGCTCTGCATCCTCCTTTAGCTTCTGAGCGCTGATCTATGCGGGGAGAGCGTGGCAGAGCAGAAAGAACTTGTACTTAAAACCAAATGCTGACTCCCGCATGGACTGTGTGATTTCAGTCAAGTTGTGTAACCTGGGTGAGCCTCAGTTCCTTCATTTTTAACATGGAGATGTAAATAAAATAATAAGGACACCCATCTTAACTGTCCCCCAGGGGCTGCATTGTGTAGCTCAAGGGCAATATACACCAAAGCGCTTGGGAAACTCAAAGTATGAGTTGTTTTGATTTTTTAATATGATCTGAGCCAAATGCATTCTTTCTCTATAACCCTCCCCCACTCCACGATCCCTAAACAGCCTCTGACATTCTTGTCCTATCCCTGGTTCAAATTGCAGCACAGCCTCCATGAGCTCTGTGTCTAATCTAGAGAGCCAAAGGCAAAATCCGGATTGGGCCAAAAATTAGAGGTCAGAAGAACATGCAATGAAAAATGAAAGTTAGTCTTCAAAACAGAGGCGGAGTGGGGCCGTGGCCTGGGCTGGGCTGGGAGGTGCTGGAGAGGCCCAAGGACAGGCCCTCCTACATCCATGAGGAGCAAGGGGAGGGTGTGAAGAAAGTCATTGGGCCCTGTGAGAAGTCAGAGCTGGCTGGTGTGAAGAACAGGCTGGCCCCAGAACTTTAGCCCTAGGCAGTTCCTCAGGCCCTGACTTGCTCTTGACAACTCTTCAAAAGTTTCTGGGCCCCGGCCCTAGAGCATTATAGGCCTTGCATCCTGAAGTTGCCGTGGGACACTATACCCACTTGTAGCCTAAGCAATGAGAGTAGCACAGTATGACCAAAGCTCTTTATATTCGTTTCTTTTATTATTATTTTTTTAAACAGGGTCTCTCTCTGTCATGGAGGCTGGTGTGTAGTGGTGCGATCACGGCTCACTGCAGCCTTGACCTCTCTGGCTCAAGTGATCCTCCCATCTCAGCCTCCTGACTAGCTGGGACTACATGTGCCACCACACCTGGCTAATTTTTGTTTTAAAATTTTTTAGTAGGGACAGGGTCTCATTATGTTGCCCAGGCTGGTCTCAAGTGATCCTCCTGCCTCAGCCTCCCAAAGTGCAGAGATTACAGGTGTGAGCCACCATAACTGGCCCTGTATTCATTTCTTAGGGCTACTATAATAAAGTGCCACAAACTACATGGCTTAATCAACAGAAATGTATTGTTCGGAGGCTTGAACAGCTCTGGAAGCTTGAAGTCCAAGATCATCAAGATGTTGGCAGGGGTGGCTCCCTCTGAAGACTGTGAAGGAGATTCTGTTCCATGTCTTCCTTCTAGCTTCTGCTGGTTTCCTGGCAATCTTGGGTGTTTCTTGGCTTGAAAATTGTCCCGATTCCTGCCTTCATCTTTACCTGGTGCTCTCTCCAACTGCATGTCTGTCTCTGTGTCCAAATTTTCCCTTTTCATAAGGACACAATCGTATTGGATTAGGGCCTACCCCCATGACCTCATCTCAACTTAATCATCCGCAAAGACCCCATCTGCAAATGAGATACTGGGGATTAGAACTTCAACATATGAATTTTGGGGTGACACAACTCAGCTAATAACATTCTCCTTGCTTCTCTCATGATTATTCAAAACAAGATGGGTCAATGAAGATGGGGAACAAGGTAGAACTAAACCTCAGAGTAACACGGTACCTGCTTTTGTGCAATTAGCAGCTGGAGAAGCAGTTACATTTTGCAGACTATTTCCTCATATTCTGCTGATGGATGGGGAAAGGCTTCCAATACAGCATCTTCAGAGCTTAGAATAGTCCTGATATGGAGCAGATGCTCAATAAACATTAATTGAATTAGTAATGAATAAAGGAAACTCAGCACAGACTAGCAACTATTTACAATTTATTCTCTAGTAGCCTAGACTTTTCCTGGCTTGGAAAAAGAACACAATAAATGGTCATTGAATTTGCAATCAGTTTCTCCCATTTAGGACAATGGGCTTATCTTTTCTTTTTTTGGAGACAGAGTGCAGTGGCAAGATCTCAGTTCACTGCAACCTCCACCTCCCGGGTTCAAGTGATTCTCCTGCCTCAGCCTCCAAAGTAGCTGGGACCACAAAAATTAGCCACTATGTCCAGCTAATTTTTGTATTTTTAGTTGAGATGAGGTTTTGCCATGTTGGCCAGGCTTGTCTCGAACTTCTGGCCTCAAGTGATCTGCCCGCCTCGACCTCCCAAAGTGCTGGGATTATAGGCGTGAGCCACTGCGCTGGGCCACAATGGCTTTATCTTTAAGAGCTGGGGCTTATCAGGAGTGGAATGAAGAGTGTCAGTGGTAAGTCGCAGAGGTGTTGGCCCCTTCCTTATTCTTGTTTCTCCAGCTACTCCCAGGTGGTCTCACTGTACCCCCTTGGCAACCTAGGGCCCCATTCTAAAACAAATCTAGAATCCTGAACAGAGTCTGATATTCTAAGCTGTGAGAAAATCTGTTTCCTTACAAAAGCTTATTGATCCTGCATCTCCCTTATACACCAGCATTATAGAGTTGGATGTAACCTCAGCAATCATGGAGTTCTACCTTTTAATTTATAAATGAAGAAACTGAAGTTCAGAGGAGTGAAGCCATGACTAAGTCCACATGGCCAGGACTCCTGACTTGCCACCATGTCTCTTCTTTTATCCTCGATTCTGTTTTCTTTTGGTAATGAATTTAGCAGAGGACAGAGAATGCTATAGTCTAATTGAAATGCTTAGGCGTCCCCAGAGTGTGAGGCCAGTGGTGGGGCCTCGGGGTATCTGGCTGGTTGGGAAGGGGCACTGGCTCAGGCCCTTCAGACTCTCAGCTTGGAAGCTGTGCTGCCTGGCTGGCTGTTTGCTTCAAGAAAAGCTGCCTTTTATAATAATTCCAGACTCCCTTGCCTCAACTCTCCCACCATCCAGAGACAAGACAGACCTTGTGGGAAGCAAGGCTGTGGCCCAATCTTGACCTCCTTGACACCGGGCTGCCTTTTCTAGTTTCCCAATTCTTAATTGCCCCTGGCCAATTTCACATCCAAGAATGAAAAATGACTCCAGTCTACTGGTGGTTGAACACGTTGAGGGCTGCAGGTGCTTCCTTTGCACAACAGCCAGGCCAATTAAAGGGCAAGATGTGACCCAGACAGTCACCCTTGAAGCTCTCTACCGTTTACAATGTTCTGAAAGAATGCTGGTGGGTGCCCCAACAGTCACGTGTGCTTCCCTAGCACCCTGCCAGCCCTGCTGATGCTGTTGCAACAGCCTATCATTGTTTAGCATATGTCAGGCGCACTTACAGGGGGTGCCTTATCTGAAAGGCCCTCAGCATATGCAGTTGGCCCTCAGTATCTGTGGATTCCATGACTGGATCCAATTAGCCATGGATAAAAAGTATTTGGAAACAAATTGCATTTGTACTAAACATGTACAGACTTTTTTCCTCATCATTATTTCCTAAATAACACAGTGTAACAACTATTTACATAGCATTTATATTAGCAATCTAGAGATTTTAAGTAATCTAGAGATGACATAAAGTATAGAGGAGGTTGTGCATAGGTTATATGCAAATACTGCACCATTTTGTATCAAGGACTTGCGCATCTGTGGATTTTGGTGTCTGAGGGAGGTCCTAGAACCAATCTCCCATGCACACCAAAGGACGACTGTATTTGTAAAACCTAAATTCTCATTAAGAAGCTGAAGTTAATAAGTAAAAACCAACCAACCAACCAACCAACCAACCAAACTAGTGAGAGGGGGTAAAGGTTTCCGTTAGGATGACTAGATTTAACAAAAAAATACAGACAGGAAACTCAGTTAAATTTGAATTTCAGATAAACAACAAATGTTTTTTGATGTACATGAATTCTGTGCAATATTTGGGACATACTCATACTAAAAATTATTTGTTATGTACCTGTATCTGAAATTCAAATGTGCCTGAGTGTCCTATTATTGATTCAACCACCCTAGTTCCTGTGGAATTCCATGGTCAGGATATCCGATGAAACAAACCTTGACTCTTGACTGTTGGAACTAAATCTGGGAATCTGGTACTCTTCCAGTTCTGACATTGGCAGGTCTTCTTGATTGTTGCTCTTCCCAAATGAGGGACCAGGTTCTTCGGGGAGTTCCACAGGAAGGCTCATGCGTGACCCGGCTCCTGGGAACTCCCTATAACAGGAGGGGCACAGCCAGTTCATGGAAAATGCAACTGTCACAGTGAAGTCAGCACATTTTTATATATGCAGTCTAATCACAAAGTGCTTTCAGATAACCTTCTCATTTGATTCCTCAGCAGCCCTGAATAGGGCTTAGCAAATATCTTCTCTGCTTCAGATGAGAAAACACTGAGGTGATGTTGGCCAAGTCAGTGCCAATTAAGCAGTGAGTTAAGGGTCACCTGAGCTGTCAGGCCTTAAGACCAATTTTACCTTGTTTTTTTGTTAGAACATACTACTTTGTTACTAAAGTCAAATACACTTTTCCAAAACCATTACATTATGGTTTTTTTCTATTTATAAAAGTAATATTTGATTATTGCAGAAAACATGAAAATCACAGACAAAAAAAGAATAGAAGAGAAATCAGCAAAGGAAGTAATTCTACCCTTGTGAGATAACTACTGCTAACATGGAGGTGTATGGCCTTCCATTCTCTGCCCTTCTTATATATATTAATATATGATCAGTTTTAAATAAGAAAGGCCAAGTCCTCTTACACACATGCATGCATATTATGAATGATAAAAATATAAATGTATGAATAGTTGTATACGTGAAGCTCATCATATGCATATGTGCACAAACATGTCTATACGTAATATGAACTTATATTATTTTGAAATTAGATTATTTATTTTTGGCATTAATCAGATCTTAAGATTGAGCACAAAAATGGGGTGAAAATCACCAAATAAACTCTGCATAAAGAGTGTAGGCAATGGCCGGGTGGTGTGGCTCACGCCTGTAATCCCAGCACTTTGGGAGGCTGAGGCGGGCAGGTCTCTTGAGCCCAGGAGTTTGAGACCAGCCTGGGCAACAGGGCAAAATCACCTCTACAAAAAAATAGAAAAATTAGCCAGGTAGGTGCCTGTAGTCCTAGCTACTTTGGAGGCTGAGATGAGAGGATCATCTGAGCCGGGGGAGGTCTTAGCTGCAGTGAGCCATGATTGTGCCACTGCACTCCAGCCTGGGCGACAGAGCGAGACTCTGTCTCATAAAAAAATAAAAAATAAAAAAATAAAAATAAAAAGAGTGTGGGCAGTGAAGGACATGAGAACAATGTCTCACCACAGTGATGAGTGAGCCTATCCTTCACATTGAATCTGTTCCTAATTAAAAATGAGTGTTTGGTGGGTAAAGAGGGTAAAGCTAAAAAGATCTGTCCCTAATGCTTTCTCACTGAACTATTGACTTACCCTGACTACTACCCTGTCAACAGTTTATCTCCCCTTTGGACATAAACATTGATAATCCAGAACTGATGTTGCTGTGACTCCAGTAGCACTTGGTACTCAGCTGTAATATGTCTGTGATCAATGTTTTCATCGATATGTAATGCTTATATGCAACCTTAGCACCACTTCTTGTTTGAAGGTCTTGAGACGATTATTCATTTGAAGAGGTCAATACTTATATGACAATATCTTATATGATAGCTAAAATGGTTTGTTTTTGCAGTTACCAGATATGACAACTTAAGACAACATAGTCTGATGGTGGCCTGGGGCCAAATCAGAAATATCTGTTGGGACACACTCCTAGGCTATGAGTGACTCATAATCACTTTCATTGGCCTTGCTGTAGGCTCAGCCACATATGACCTGCTATGTCTCAGAGAAACTTCTCTCCTTTCTCTTCCAAAATAAATCTCAAAACACCCAACACTCTATGTAAGTAAAGCTATTCAGAGCTTTGCAACTCTCTAGCATGGCATCAGATCCTGTAGAAAGTTATAGGAGATACCCTGGGGATTGAAGATGCTGCACCACCTCATTACAAAAGCTTGAGTGCATCTGACTCTCTGGGTCTCCCTTGCTAGCACAAACCACTCAAGAAATATGTGGCTATGAAAATCTACGATCAATGCTGGCATCATTATATTTGATTATTTCTTGGTGTGTGAATATATATAAACACTATATGCTGAGTGTTCCCCATCTTAGGCATTTATTTTGTAAAGTGATTATATTTGTATTTCCTTCATCTCTCACCAGGCAGACAAACTCAGTTTTAAATATATATTAAATCAAATGAAGAAGACCTATAAAAAACACATCCATCAGAATAGATTAGCGTCTACAACATTGTGCTGTAACATGGTTTTTTCAGTGTGAATCTTGCTTCGAAAGTAAAATGTTGGAAAGCTTTGTTTAAATCTACCAAGCAGGAAAACCAAATGAATACAAAACAAAATCTCAGCTGGCCAATTGTTTCAGACCCAAGACCTGTTCTATTTATTCTTTTTGTAAGAAATAGTTGCCTGGAATATCATTTCTATGGCAGAAATAGTGTCAAGTTCCTAAGGAGAAGAAGTAGGAGGAAGCTCTAAGTGTAAACACCCAAACAGTGGAAGGAAAACCACACATCACTTACTTTGAAAACAGTAGCTGCTTGGGGCCATGATTTTGACGAATCATAATGAGCACTCACAAGTTGATTTAATATTAAAATGCATCCAAGCAGACTTTGAAACTATAATTCTCTGACAGTGGATGGACTGATGAAACTCACCAGGAAGGCCAGTTACTCAGGCCTGCGATGTCTTCGGTTATTGAAGACATGTGATTGCCACCTAGCGGCCAACATTAACTTCACCTAGAAGGTCGAGCAATTCTGCAGCCCACTTTGCCCAATGCATAAGGACAACAGTAACAGTCTTTGTCAGTACTCAATTCAAATTCCTTAACATTTCCTCTTTTATCACATCTCTTTGTTCTGTGTAAGTCACCTGTTTACCATCTGTAAGACCAAACATTTTCCTTCACTCCATGTCATTAGTCCCAGAGAGCCTAAGAACCTATCTGCAAAATTCCCTCCATAGTTCTCATTCCATTTCCTTTTTTTTAAACCACAGTTGTTCTGTTGGTAAGAAGAAGGGCTCCTGCCTTCATTTTCTCCACCCAGCTTCTTCCACTTTCTCTCCTATTTCACGTCACAAGATACAAGGGTGTCTTGAGAGAGAGGCCTCTGAAAGAAAGCTTGGTAAGGACAACTGAAAAGCTGAGAACAATAGTGTCAGAGGCTTTTGAACCAGAGCAACTCCATCTTGAAGAGGGGCTGGGTGAAATAAGGCTGAAACCTGCTGGGCTACATTCCCAGGCAGTTAGGCATTCTAAGTCACAGGATGAGACAGGAGGTCAGCACAAGGTACAGGTCATAAAGACCTTGCTGATAAAACAGGTTGCAGTAAAGAAGCCGACTAAAACCCACCGAAACCAAGACGGTGGCGAGAGTGACCTCTGGCCATCCTCACTGCTACACTCTCACCAGCGCATGACAGTTTATAAATGCCATGGCAACGACAGGAAGTTACCCGATAAGGTCTAAAAAGGGGACGCATGAATAATCCACCCCTTGTTCAGCATATCATCAAGAAATAACCATAAAAATGGGCAACCAGCAGCCCTCGGGGCTGCTCTGCCTATGGAGTAGCCATTCTTTTATTCCTTCACTTTCCCAATAAACTTGCTTTCACTTTATGGACTCACCCTGAATTCTTTCTTGCACAAGATTCAAGAACTCTCGCTTGGGGTCTGGATCCAGACCCCTTTCCAGTAACAGCAACACTCCTGTTACTTCACCAAGGAATTATAAGTAAATATTTCTATGTTACCAAGACTGACAAAGTTCAAAAATAATAATGCTGATAATACAGCCGTTTGTGGTGAAAATAAGTGGAAAATGTGTTGGCCAAGCTGGTCTGAACTTCTGACCTCAGGTGATCCGCGCCTCAGCCTCCCAAAGTGCTGGGATCACAGGCATGAGCCACCGCACCCAGACCTAGTTTAGTCTTTGTGTTGACAAAGCACAAAGATGAAACTAGTTGCCACGCCCCTCCTTCACCACACCTGGACCTGCTCTAACCTCCTCTCTGCCCTGGTCTGAGCCTTGGATCCTATCACCTTGGCTCCCTTGCCTTGGTTTCTTGTTAGGTAGAATCAGTGCCAGGCTCCATCAGGAGAATGGAGGGCAGGAGGAAAGATAATTAGGGTGGAGGGCAGAGGATGCCAGGGTGTCCTGTCCCCCATGCTCCCTCCCAGCTTTGAGCCTTGCTTCTGGCAGTGACTATGTGACTCCCGCTTCTGGTAGAGGCCTCTCCATGGCTCCAGGCCTCACCGGGCTCCATTTCCTCTCTCATTTCTTCCGATTTAGGGGAGGTAGCAGCTTCCTGCCGTTGCTCCTCTCTGGGTCTTCATCATCTGGTTACTCCTTTCACCCTGTGCACCTCTGTGATTAAACTCTCTTCATCTAAACCACCTGAGTTGAATGATTTCTTCTGCTGGGATCTTGATACAGTTCCTATTGTTTGTTTTCCTTTTAATCCAGTCTGATTTTCCCTCTGTGCATCTGAACACATATTATTTGAGATGGAAGCTGTCACCTGGGCTCTCGGGGCGGGGGGAGGACACTCTGACTTGTTTTGTTTATTTATTCTGGAGTGTGCACTTGCTAATCCACGTACCAGAAGACATATGTACAGTGACCTTACTTTTCCAATTAAGTGGACCAAAAGGAATTTTTTTTTCTTTTTTGAGACAGTCTCGCTCTGTCGCCCAGGCTGGAGTGCAGTGGCGCGATCTCGGCTCACTGCAAGCTCCGCCTCCCGGGTTCACGCCATTCTCCTGCCTCAGCCTCCCAAGTAGCTGGGACTACAGGCGCCCGCTAATCTTTTGTATTTTTAGTAGAGACGGGGTTTCACCGCGTTAGCCAGGATGGTCTTGATCTCCTGACCTCGTGATCCGCCTGCCTCGGCCTCCCAAAGTGCTGGGATTACAGGCTTGAGCCACCGCGCCCGGCCAGGAAATTTTCTAAATTGCTAATTCACTTCTGTGAAAAACCTTATAAAAAGAATATAAATTATTTAACAATTAATGATACACTGGAAAAAAAAAAGCCTCTTCTTCATTGTTAAAAATTATATGAAATGAGGAGAATCCCAGAAAATCTTGGTTATATGTTGTGGAAACTATGGGGTAGGCATTAGGGTTGGGGAGAAGAGGGGGACCCGAAACACTGAGGACAGGATAAAGTAGTTAGGGTTTGATCAGACAATGCAAAGTGATACAGAATGAAGATTCCTTTTTATTTCTTTTCATGGTCCAGTAAGTCCTCACTTCACATTGTTGGTAGGTTCTTGGAAACTGTTGAGTTCAACCAGAATGACAAAACAAAACCAATTTTCCCATAGGCTAATTGATATAAACAAAAGTGAAGTTCCTATGGCATATTTGTGGTCACAAAAACATTATCAAACTTCTAAACAAAGACCAAAATACAACACACACATATATATATATATATGACAGGTATGTTACTCTGCCTAACCGTAGTAATCCCTTAACCTCAATCTGTACGGTCATGCACTATGTAACGATGTCTCAGTCAATGAGGGACAGCGTACATGGCAGTGGCCCCACAAGATTAAAATGGAAAAGAAAATTTTTTAATACCTCATGGCCGTCTTAACATTGTAGCAACACATTACTCATGTGTTTATAGTGATGCTGATGTGATGTGTTTATAGTGATGCTCATACATATATATATATATATATTAGTACATATATATGTATATGTACCAGGTCTGTGATGTCAGTTGCTCCTTGGATGGTGGGCAGGTGTTGTTTTCATATCTTGGCTATTGTGAATAATGCTGCAAGGAACATGAGAGTGCAAATATCTTCATGAGTTGGTGATTTCATTTCCTTTGGGTATATGCCCAGATGAGGGATAGCTAAGTCATATATGGTAGTTCTATTTCTAACTTCTTCAGGAACCTCCATAATATTTTCCATCTTGGCTCCACCATTCTACATTCCCACCAACAGTGTACAAAGGTTCTCTTTTGTCTGCACCCTTGCCAACACTTGTTCAGAACAAGGGATTTATTAAAGGGATAGTCATGACACAACTGTGGGGGTTGGTGGAGGTGAGCAAGGACAAATGAGAACTCCAAGGACAAACTAGGGCCAATGAAGTCAGCTGGAATGCATGAGGATGTTCTGTCTTCATTAAATCTTGTGAGAATTTTTCCAGTATTTAGTGCTAACCCTGGAACCATACATAGAATGGAAACCTAGGAAACAGTTCCAGCTTAGTGAAGTTGATGCAGTACAAAGCCTCTCCACTGCTATTTTGAGCAGTGTAAGCCTGTTTGAGGGGATGACAAATAGATCCAACAGGCAGCGCTAATTAGTAAGACACTTTTCAGATAGTGTGTCAGAAAACTGAGAGCAATATCTAAAATATGTGTCTGTCATGAATTCGGATATGGCTGGAGGATGGTGGGATCCATGATGGCCAAAGTGCTTCCTGGAGGGACAAGTGACACGTCTCCTTGAGGCTATCACCTGCATCCTTCCTACCATAAAGATACCATGTTGTTTGCAAAGAAGAGCCCCTTCTTTTCAGCCAGGTGGAAAATCTGGAGGAATTCACTCTGAGGGGAGACCATTGCTGTGCACGTGCATTGAAGATGGTGCCTGGGGTCAGTGGGCATGAATTAAAGTAATAATGATGATGATGATAAAAATACCATCTATAAATGCTTAGAGACACAAAGTGGGTATAATAATGGTCTTGAAGATGAGTTCAGGGCTAGATGTTGAAGAATGAAGTGAAAAGGAGAAAGGAAAGTGAGGAAGTCTCAGGTGAGTGAAATGACTTGAGTGACTGTCTGGAGGCAACAAATAGCTAATATAATATAGCATTGTACGGACATTACAGATTTTGTTTGTCCATTCATAAGCTGATAAAAATTTGGGTTGCTTCTACTTTTTGGCTATTATGAATAACACTGCATGAACTTTCATGTACAAGTTTTTGTAAACACAAATGTTTTGACTGGGTGCAGTGGCTCACACCTATAATCCCTGAGGCCAAGGTAGGTGGATTACTTGTGCCCAGGAGTTTGAGCTCAGCCTGGGCAAATAGTGAGACCCCCATTTCTACAAAAAAAATCCAAAAATTAGCTGGGTGTGGTGGTGCACACCTGTGGTCCTAGCTACTTGGGAGACTAAGATGGAAGGATCGCTTGAGTCTGGGAGGTCGGAGCTGCAGTGAGCCATAATAGCACCACTGCACTCCAGCCTGGGGAACAGAGGAAGACTCTGTCCCTAAATAAATACATAAATAAATAAAGACACAAATGTTTCAATTTTCTTGGGTATATTTCTAGGAGTAAAATTGCTGGGTCATATGATAACCTTATGTTTAACCCTTCAAGAAAGTTCCAAACTGTTTTTCAAAATGTCTGCACCATTTTACAATGTCCCCAGCAATGAATCAGGGCTCTAATGTCTCTAATTCTTGCCCACACTTGTTATTTATTGTCTGTCACTTTTTATTTTTGCTCTCTTAGTGGGTGTGATTTTGATTTGCGTTTACCCAATGACTAATGATGTTAAGCATGCTTTCATACGCTTATTGGTCATTTGTATATTTTTTTGGAGAAATGTTTATTCAAATCCCTTGCCTATTTTGAAAAATCAAATTGTCTTTTTGTTATTAGGTGGCAGGAGTTGTTTATATGTTCTGGATACAAGTGTCTTATCAGATAGATGATTTGCAAATATTTTCACCCATTCTGTGTGTTGCCTTTTCACTTTCTTGATAGTGTCCTTTGAAGCACGAAAATTTTAAATTTTAATGAAGCCAAATTTATCTAGTTCTTTTGTTCTTATGCTTTTGGTGTTCTATCAAAGAAACTTTGCCTAGCCCAAGACTGCAAATATTTACTCCTATATTTTCTTCTAAGAGTTTAACAGTTTTATCTCTTACATTTGGTTCTATAATCTATTTTGATTTAAGTTTTGTTCATGATGTGAAGTAGGGGTCCAACTTCCTTCTTTTATGTGTGGATATCCAAAAACATTTTATTCACAAATTGCAGCATCCCTTTCCACTATTTTGCCCTCTATTTTTCTTTTTTTTACTTAATATATCCATATATATTTGGTCTGGCTCATTTTTAATGGTTGCATGCAACACCATTTTATGGATGTACCAAATTTATTTGACTTGTACTCTATTGAGAAACTTTTAGATTGTTTCTAATATTTTGCTACTACTAAATATGCTGCAACAGTTGTGTATATATGCTGTTTCCCACTTATCTATAGATGAATTTCTAGAAATGGATCAAATGAGTCAAATGGTAGACACATCATTTTGAAAGATAATGACAATTGCCCTCCATAGAGTTAGTATCAATTTACACTGACATAGTAGGTTCCTAATCAGTAAGGTGACTTGACAAAGAGTGTATGGAGTTAGATTATTTTAGACTGCAGGACTGTAGGTAGGGCTCTTAAGAAGTCTGCTGCAGTAATGCAGGCAAGGGATGGTGATCAACTGAGCTGATGTGTGGCTTTGGAAATAGAAACGGGATAGGATGATGATGGCACTCAAGAGGAAGAACAGAATCAGTAATCAAATGTAAATAAATAAGCCAGGCATGGTGACTCATGCCTGTAATTTCAGCTATTCAGGAGGCTGAGAAGGAAGGATCACTTAAGATCAGGAGTTCTGAGACTAGCCTGAGCAACATAGCAAGACCCCATTTCTGAAAATAAATAAAATAGAAGTTTTTTTGTTTGACTTTAAAATATATGTCTGTGTGTTATCTAGTGACTGGCAAAAACTGAATGAGAGTCTCCGCCCCCCTGGAGCTTACATTTCAGCAGAGGAGACAGACAATAGCAAGTAAACAGATATATACCAGGCTATGGTAAGGACTATAAAGGAATAGTGTAATGGAAAGAGGAGGCAGAATGAGCACGAGATCTGATATTTCCTGGAGGATGGTCAGAGAAGTCCTCTTTGATAAGCGGTATCCGATCAGAAATCTGAAGGAAATGAGGCAGCAAGGCATGTGGGTGGAGCACGAGGGCCCTAAGCAGTGGAGCAGGGCTGACTTGTTGGAAGGCCAGCCAAGGAGGCAACATAACTGGAAAAGAGCGATCAAGGAGGAGGGAAGCCGGTGGTATGTGACCCTAGAGGCCACTGTGGTCAGATCCTCTAAAGGCTTGTAGGGCCTTTTAATGGCTTTGGTTTATAATCTGGATGAGATGGAGGGTTTTGAGTAGAAGAGTGATTTGTGTTCTACATAAACAGTTCTGGCTACTGAGTGGAGAATGGATGTACAAGTCTAGAGTGAAAGAAGGGGACCAAGTAGACAGGCCACTGCAATAATCCAGGCAGGGCGTGGTGGGGGCTTGGACAGAGGGAGAATGGCGGAGGTGGTGACTTGGCCAGTTTCCAGATATATTTAGAAACTAATCTCTAGGTAAGTTTGGAGGTTTAGCTTCTATTTTCAGCTCATCCAAATGATTTGCCTGATGACGGGCAGACCACTCCATTGCTCTGTGCTTATTTTCCTGATCTGTCAAATAAGACCAAGAATTCCTTGTTGGAAATCACTTGGATGCTTAAATGAAATCCCCACACACATGCTGTCACTCTATATTCATTGTCATGAAAAAGGCAATCCTTCCAACAGCAACACTGACATTGTTATTATGGCAAAACACTCCTTCCTCTGGCAATGCTTTCCATCTTGAACTTGACTTCAACTGTGTGCTCTGGGAAGGCAGTGGTTGTGTGCATGCATCCAACAATGTTTTTCTTAAGATTTTGAATAAACCAACCTGTAATTTTCAAAGCATGATTACAGAGAGAATTGAAATTGGTGTTCATGTTTATCCAGGAGTTCCTTTATTTATTTATTTATTTAGAGACAGAGTCTCACTCTGTTACCCAGTCTGGAGTACAGTGGCATGATCTCGGCTCACTGCAACCTCCACCTCCTGGGTAGCAATCCTTCTGCCTCGGCCTCCCAAGTAGCTGGGATTACAGGTGCGTGCCACCATGCTTGGCTAATTTTTGTATTTTTAGTAGAGATGGTGTTTCACTGTGTTGGCCAGGCTTGTCGCAAACTCCTGACCTCAGGCGATCTGCCCAACTTGGCCCCCCAAAGTGCTGGAATTACACATGTGAGCCACCACACCTGGGCCGAGGTCCTTATTTATTTTCTGCATATCCATCATATTTAAATTCCATTCTGACTAACACTGCTTGAGCACCTACTATTTGCAGCCCTTTTTTCTGTTTGTTTTAATTTGAGATGGAGTTTTCCCCTTGTTGCCCAGGCTGGAGCGCACTGGTGCGATTTTGGCTCACTGCAACCTCTGCCTCCTGGGTTCAAGCGATTCTCCTGCCTCAGCCCCCCGAGTAGCTGGGATTACAGGTCCGCACCACCACACTGGCTAATTTTTGTATTTTTAGTAGAGACGGGGTTTCACCATGCTGGTCAGGCTGGTCTTGAACTCCTGACCTCAGATGATCCACCCACCTCAGCCTCCTAAAGTGGTGGGATTACAGGTGTGAGCCAACATGCCCTGCCTGCAGACCTTGAGTGATTAAAAAAATGAGTACGGTAAGGTCCCTGTCTTCAAAGAAGCTGGCCATCTATTTGGGGACATAGATGAAAACAAAAACAACATCCCTTGGTTTTATGCTACAGGACAATGCTTGGGTGTGTTCTAGGAAGAAAGAAACAAAAAGAGAATCATTCTGAGCCTCAGTCAGTTATGTTTCTTATTTTATCTTGATCATCAAAATAAGATACAGTCAAATTGGAAGATTTTGAAAGATTTTATCTATGTCCACTCCTTATAGCAAATTATGTGACTGTCTCTTATAGCATACTTTCATCAACATTGACCATTAACAGCTATTTTTAGTCTTAATGTGTGAAAAATGGTGACTGATTAGCCAGCCTTTATTCCATTATTATTGAAGTTAAATATTTTTTATTCTTGTTTATTTTCCACATGTAATTTATCTTTTGAAATTGTGCATGTCCTTTTTTCATTCAGCAGTTGGATTCAAAATCTTTTTTTCTTATAGATGTGTGCAGACAATCGCTAGAGGAAGGATATTAATCCTAATGTTCCATACTCAAGCAAGTATTATTCTAGGAATCTTACTTATTCTTTAATTCTGTCTGTGATATTTTTGATACATAGAAGCTCTGCATTTTCATATGGTATGGAAGATTTACCCATTGAGATGTTTCCATTATTAGATAATTTAGACAAAGACAAGCATTCACTCATATCTTATTTGTGTGTATGTGGCTTGACTTTTTAAAAATGTAACTCTTTAATCTATCTCTGGTTTATTATGACATATGGCAATGGGTAAAGATCTAATTAAAATTTTTTCTTTTAAAATAGCTGTCTAGTTGCCATGTTAACATTACAAAAATATCTATTTAGGTCTCTGTACACACTGAGGTTTGTTTTCTGGGCTATTTTGCATTGTTGACCCATCTGCCAATTCCTTGTCCCAATATCATATCTATTGTGCACCTGCTACGCTTTAGGTGCTGTGTGAGGCACTGGGAAATAAAAGGATCAGTAAAACAGATAGTGCCACACTCAGGAGGTTATAGTGTAGGAGATACAACAGACATTCATCGAGTAATAGTTTAAATGTATCATTTAAGATTGCGATGTGAAAGGAACTGTAAGAACATAATATTTGGAGCTCATCTTTTGGGGAGGGGTGGGCAAGGGGAAGGATGATTCCTCAGAAAAGATTTGTAAAGAAAGAAAATAAAAAATGGTGTTTTTTTTTGCATGAGATGTTCATGAAAATAGCATCTTTAATAGAAAAAATTAGAATAGAATCACAATATCTGACTATAAAGTATTAAAATTATTAAAATCTAAATTATGAGTATCTTATAAAAGGCAAATGTTTAATGAAGTGGGAAATGTTGGAAACAGGCAGCAGATGCAGTTTATAGTATAGATGAGAAACACACACCTACAGTTAGAAAAATCTGAATACAACATAGTAAAATAATAGAGTGGTTTTACTGGGGCAGGGACTTTGGGTGGCATTCCGCCTGCTTTGGTCAATTTACTAAATGTTCTTTACTGAGTATTTCTTTTAAATACGTATGTTCTTTTCCTCCTTCCTCCTTCTAGAAGAGCTCATGAAAATAAAAAATATAAATATACTGCTATCATGGATTAGTTTCTTAAAGACAATTTGCAAACTAGGAGAGTTTTTAAAAAGCCTATCATTGTATATAAATATTAATAAATCTATAGACCTGAATGGAGCCTCAATAGTATACAACCCTAATAATTACCCAATTCAGGTATGAATTTACTTTTCAAAAACCCCAAAATGCTGGCACAATTCAGATGGTCAATGATGCTTTGGAATAATTTCTAAGAAAGATTTAGTGATAAAAAAGAATATTCCAGGATTTTTTTTTTTTCTTTGAGACAGAGTCTCACTCTGTTGCCCAGGCTGGAGTACAGTGGCATGATCTTGGCTCGCTGCAACTTCTGCTTCTGAGGTTCAAGCGGTTCTTGTGCCTCAGACTCCCAAGTAGCTGGGATTATAGATGTGCGCCTCCATGCCCACCTAATTTTTGAATTTGTAGTAGAGACAGGGTTTCACCATGTTGACCAAGCTGGTCTTGAACTCCGGACCTCGTTATCTGCCCACCTCGGCCTCCCAAAGTGCTGGGATTACAGGTGTTAGCCACCGTACCTGGCGAGAATATTCCAGAAATCTAATAATCCCAGTAGACTTATATCATAGTCCTTTATTATATTCACTGAGATACCCCTGAGTTCAAGGACTTGCAACCTCTTATTGTGTACTTGCTAGCTGAAAATTCCTGTAGGTTGGGGTGGCAGTTTTATAGGCTGGTAACATGGCTGCTGAGCCCCTCTTCATGGTGGTGTTATGCATATGACCCTGGAAGAGGAGCCCATGGCACACACGAGAGGGAGCTACACTAACATGGTAAGGCCAGAACATCAGGAAAGTGGCAACTGCAGAGACTAGAAGATGTACAAAAATTCAAGCCCTAAGGCGTTAGTAAGTTTTAATAGTTAAAGTGATCTGGCTGAGGCAGGAGAATCTCTTGAACCCGGGAGGCAGAGGTTGCAGTGAGCCAAGATCATGCCACTGCACTCCAGCCTGGGCGACAGAGAAAGACTCCGTCTCAAAAAAAAAAAAAAAAAAAAAAAAAAAGATCCATCAGGCTCCTGTCTGCTTTTCTCTGTATTTTTTTTTTTTTTTGAAGTTTCAAAATTTTCATAAAATCTCATGAAAGCTAGTTTTGGTCTGTGGGTCCCTTCTTAAAGGTGAAACATAACCTACCCCATCCATGAAAAAATAAATTCATCAAAATGGAGAAGAAAGATAGCATCATTTTCCTGGACTCTTATGAGGACCAAATAGCCCCCAAAATAATTCCTAAAGAAACTTGATACTGTCATTATAAACAAGACTGGGAGAAAGGGACCAACCGTAAATGCGAATGGTGATGTTCAAGGGCCATGTTTTGCATTCAGGCTAGATATACTACCAGTCCTAGATTTGGTTGCTGTATCAGTTAACATCCCAGCTGGAAATAGCTGGCACATTCAGACTGGGTAATTGAAGGAAAGTTTTATAGAAGGGACAACAGAATAGCGTGATGGGTCACTTTACCATCCCTCAACCTGAAGGGAGGAGAGAAAGGAGCAGTTACCAAAACTGAGAGATGAGAGCGAAAGAGAACTTGAGCTGTTCTCTGGAGAGATCAGCTTGACAGGAGCCAGGGCTGTGGGTGGAGCAGGGAGGGAGCTGAGAGCCAGGGAACAGATACCTCCTCCCTTCTCTCCTCCCTCTCTCTGATTTCTGAGCACTGCTTCCCATGGTCTGAAGCCAACTGCAAAGCCAGAAAGCAAGAGGGCCTGTTGATGGAGCTGACCTCTTGGGGCACACAGAAGGGTGGAACAGGGTGGAGAGTGGGTTTGGTGAACAACCAGATCAACAGGTCAACTGCTTTTCAGAACAAAGAACAGAAATAATGTGGGCTCTGTCTTCTGGGAAGTAATGGTTCCTGAAGCAGGACTTTTAAAAACTGAAAACAGAGGAAAAGACTCTTCTTAAATGTGAAAATTAAAGTGAAAAGTGTGTGTTTGTCTATAAAGTCTCTATTTTTCTGCAGACACACCCATACAAACCCAGACACACATATCACACACATATGGCTAGTCCATATAAATTCCCCTACCTATAGAATTAATGGGACAGTGATTAATACACTCAGGAAACTCACTATCAGACAATGGGTGGCTATGTCTAGGCCCAGTTCCTGCCCCTAAATCATTTTCAGGATTACACGAGAACTTTTGGAAAACACAAAGGACAATTTTTACATTAACAATTTAACATCAACTCTCTTGAAAAATATGTCCACCCAGTTATAATACAAACTACCTCTGAACCTATTCTCTAATCCAATGTCACCCAGGTGATCTGGGGATTTGTGTAAAATCATTCAGCCCAGGCACCTTAAGATGCAAATAGTACCTTATTAGGCAGCTGCAATATCAGCCAGATAAAATCCATAAGGCCACCCTGCTTTTATTTAGCACCTTACAATTTCCGAAAGGGTTTAACAGGGCACAGGTACCAATTGCATTCCCTTGCCATTTTAGGAGATAGAGATAAGATGGCCTAATTTGTTTATCTAACTCATTGCTCAACATAAGTGTCCAGCTTATAGTTGAATAAATATTTGTTAAGTTAAATTGACCTAAAAATCCCCTGAAGAAAGAGGAAAACTGGAAAGTCGAGCATGTGAAGCTTTGGTTTCTTCTCTCTGGTGAAATATTTGTAAAAAAAAAGAAGTGGGAATTACTGTTTTAATGAGCTAGAACCATAAATGAAAAGTCATCAAGAATCGGCCTCTGATTCTGTGGCGTACAGAATAGTGGGCTCTGGGATAATGATGACCCTTGGGGTGCGAATAAGGACTGAAGGGATGAGATTGAGGGACTTCTGGGGTTCTGCTTATATTCTTTCTTGTTTGCAGTGCTGATTATATGAGTACATTCAGTTTTTGAAAATTTAGGGAGCTGTAAACTCATGTGCACTTTCCTGTGTGTATATTAGATATTAAAAATGTTTATACACTAGCAACCCTCTATAGTAATCCAGCTTCGAATTACAGCACCTCTGGAACAAATAACCTCAAGTTGTGTTTAATCTTGAAAATTAATTAATTTACAAAGAGGGTGCACTTTGGAGTGAATGGCTTGGGTTGGAATCTTGGCTCTGCCACTTGCTAACTGGGAGATCACGGCTGTGTTACTTAACATCTCTAAGGTTTTGTTTTCTCATCCATAAAATGCACAAGTAATAATAGCAACAGAACTGAGGTGTTGAGACGACCAAGCAAGGTATCCCACGTGAGGTACTTAGCACACAGTCTTGCACGTGGCCAGCTCTCAATATGGCTAAGTCTCTTATAATTATTGGTAGATACAAATCTCAGTTGTCAAATTCTGGTGTGCAATAAATTCAACTTTCTTTATGTTTCTATATCTGATCTTATTTTTTTTTAAGTCCTTATTTTTAGGGGTAGCAGAAACTTAATTTCTGTCCTTTCAGATTTCCTACCCTGAGATTAATTCTAACTTTCAGGAGGCTCCTCATGTTCCACGCTGTATCTGCTGAACTGTATTACTCCTGTCTGATCTTGGGTGGCCACCCACATAGATTCCAACAGCCAGTCTCCTTCCTGTTCTCTAGGCTACTCCCATGACCCCGTGGGGGACATGGAATGGTTGTAATGCTCCTGCTCGTTACCCGGGTGAGGGTGCTATATGTGGCTGTTTCAGGCTGTCTGTCTAGATTTGTGCGCACTTTCTACTCTGGGATCTTAAAGCCCACCAACACTTCATATGAGAAAGTGGTTTGTCTTCCCCCTATAGCATGCCCTAGCCCATCTTCCCTCAACCAATGAGAGGAACAAGACAGGGGACCCCTGTATTACTTAGCAGAATGACTAAGCTGGTGTAACAAACAAACTCCCAACCAGAGAGAAGTTGAAATCTCTTCAGTGTTATCATCTGCTCTGCCTGGACTGATGGGCAAACTGCTTCATGAATTCGTTCAGGGAACCAGGTGCCTTTTATCTTATTACTCCACCATCCTTTAAAATATTTTTTCTTCTCCATGGTCAAAGTCAAGCAGAGGCATATTCGTGTTCCAGATCACAGGTAGGAGAAAAGGGAATAAGTCCAGGCAAGTCCTTTCCTTTAAACAGGTGAGACAGAAGTTGCACAAAACATTTCCACTCACAGTCTTTTGATGGGGACTTATCACATGACTTTACCTCTACTGACTTAACCAAGCATTCCTTCCAACTATGTTCATACTCTGCTTCTGGTAAATACCTGCTCCTCCATTGTGCTAGTGTTCCTGGTGCTGTTTACTTTCCATTTCAGCTGGTGTCCCAGGGCCACTTCCTCCTGGCCTATCCCTTAATTGGCTTTGAGGGTGGAAGGATAACAGAAACTGTGGAGGTAGAATCAATGGAACTTGAAAATTTATTATAAATATTTGGTGAAATAGAAGGAAGAGTGGAAATTTTTTTGTTGTTTTTGTTTTAATTTTGAGCCTGAGGGTGATTTAGGATTTTCATGACATAAACCAACAATATGGGAAATCCTGGAAGAGAAGCAGATTTAATGAGAATAAAAATGATAATAGTGAAAATAATACCAACACCTAGCATAAATTATGTACTGAAAACTTTGAATGCATTACTCCATTCAGTCTTCGAAACAACACCTACTCACTTTTGTTTTCATAACTAAAGGATGAAGAACCTGGGGTTTAGAGAATTAAAGCAAATTGCCCAAGGTCATGTAGCTGGAAGCAGCACAAGAGAGAGTTGACACTGACCCTGAAATCCAGAGCTTCTGCATATAATCACTGTGCTATGCTGTGTCCCCTTTGAAGCTATGTTAAGAAGAGGCATCTGATCCTAAAATTAGTCATGACTTGTATCTGGGAAGCTGAGAAGATTCAATGGCTCACGGAGAGGATGGCTGAAGGTGTCTCAACAGCTGGGGCTAGAATCATCTGTAAGCATCTTTGCCCAATGTCTTAGTCCTTTGGGGCAGTTATAACAAAATACCATAAACTGGATGGCTTATAAACAACAGAGAATTATTTTTACAGCTCTGGAAGCTGAAAAGTCCAAGATCAAGGCATTGGTAGGTTCAGTGTTTGGTGATTCCCACTTCTTCATAGATAGCCATCTTTTTGCTGTAACCTCATATGGCAGAAGGGGTGAAGGATCTCTCTGTGGCCTCTTCTTATAAAGACACTAATCCCGTTCATGAGGGCTCTGCTGTCATGACCTACTTACCTTGCAAAAGCCCCTCCTCCAAATACTCCCACATTGAAGATTGATTAGCTTTCAACATATGAATTTGGGAGGAATACATTCAGTCCGTAGTACTCCCATTTCTTGTGGTTGACGTTGACTATTGGCTGGGATCTCAGTGGGGCTGTCAACTGGTGTACCCACATGTGGTCTCTCCATGTGGGCTGGGCTTCCTCACCGCATGGCAGCCTTAGAATTTTTGGACATTTTACATGGCAATTTAGGGAGAAGGTGTTTTATGCAACATCTGCCTAGCCAGCAAGATTAGGTTGCTACATCTTCCTAACCAGGAAGCTACATCACTTTTTATGATTAGTATGGTGGTATTAAAATAGGTCCACAAATACCATGATACTCTTCCTTCAAAAGATGTAGCGTAATTCTCCTTTCTCAGATGTGAACTGTACTTAGTGACTCATTTCTAACAAGTAGAATAATGTGGAAGTGATGATATTTGATTTCCAAGATGAGGATATAAAGGCATTATGGTTTCCTTCTTGCTATGTCTTGAGTCACTTGCTCTGGGAAAAGCCAGCTCCTGTGATATTCAAGCAACCCTATGAAGAGTACCCCAGGGCAAGGAACTGAGCCCCCTGTCGTTAGCCAGAAACCCACTGAAGACTTCCACCAGAAGCCATGTGAGCAAGCCATCTTGGAAACCCATCTTCCCACCTCAGTCAAGTCTTCAGATGACTGCAGCCCAGGCTGATACCTTGACTGACACCTTGTAAGAGGCTCTGAGTCAGAATTGCCAGCTAAGCCATCCCCCAAATCTTGACCCATAGACACTGTGAGTAATAAATATTTATCACTTTAAGCCAATAAGTTTTGGGGTAATTTATTGTGAAACAAGAGATGACTGATACACCTAGACTCAAGAAGTCATATAGCATCATTGGCTGCATTCTATTGGCTAAGAGTGAGTTTCTAAGGCCAGCCCAGATTCAAGAGAAGGAGACACTGATGTAACTACTCAATAGAATGAGTGTCAAAAACATGTGCAGTCATGGTTTGAACTACCACAAAATGTTAAGGTTAGTGTACCTTTAATATAACTGGGGAGATGGTTCCAAATATATAGAAATGCAAGATTTTTGCCACTCATGAAACACTTATAATTAAATAATTGTTCATGTAATTTCTTACTGAATTTCTATTATTCCACTAGGCTGTGATTTGCAGAGGATAGCAGGATTTGCAGATCTGCTTTGTTCATTTTTGTGTTTCAAGAGCCATGTAGGGTTTAACAGATACTATATGCTCATGAGGTATCTGTTTAACAAATGCATGTACAAACCTTAGTTAATCAGGAAACTATGAATGTATATATCTGGCCCTGGAAGTTTTTGTTTTGTTTTGTTTTTAAATTATTATCCCCAAATGAACTTCCTGAATAATACTTGAAAATATATACCTCAACATTTTCATTTGTATAAGATTGTCTATTGTTTACTGAATTATGATCCTCTTAGTTTATGATTTCTCAAAGAATAGTATGGGAAATGATTTTAGGAATTGCACAGATGAAGATTTTACATTTTAATGGCTATGTGATTATTTTATTGTGCACTAAAAAGCACAAAGAGGCCAGGTGCAGTGGCTCATGCCTGTAATCCCCACACTTTGGGAGGTTGAGGTGGGTGAATCACTTGAGGCCAGGAATTCAAGACCAGCCTGGCCAACATGGTGAATGAAACCCCTGTCTCTACTAAAAATACAAAAATTAACCGGGCATGGTGGTGCATGCCTGCAATCCCATCTACTCAGGAGGCCGAGGCATCAGAATCACTTGAACCCAGGAGGCAGAGGTTGCAGTGAGCCAAGATCACGCCACTACACTTCAGCTTGGGTGATGGAGTGATACTCTGTCTCAAAAATAAACAAACAAAAAAACAAAAAAAGTACAAAAAATACAAATTGCGTTAAATATTAGGTAAATAGAATAGGTAGCATGAAGATATGGTAAAAATTACAAAAGTGATAATTGGATGACTCAAGTTGGATAAATATGGTTAGGCTCACCTTACAGAGCAAGACATATAATCTGTGGTGGAGATACTTTTATCTCTGTTAAAAAGGGAAGGAAAAATGAGGCTTAGAGATATTTACATGGTACTTTTTCCACTGTGGTGGGCTTCATATAATTCAAGCAATTTGTTTCAAATTCTGCTCTTCAGTTCCTCATAAACACATAGATCTGACAGTTGTACACAATCTCATCTGCCAACATATTTACCTTTATGTCATCTCCCCAAATTTAAAGACTTCATAGTTCTCATATATTAATAACAACAGCGGAAGGCTTTATTTTAGTGGCTGAGACCAGAATTGTGACTTATTCAGTGTTTCTTGGATCTTTCTTACGCCATGTAGGGATAGGGTTGTAAACCCATCTTTCTTAATCTACATTTGCAGCTCTGTTGAGTTTTAAGTGAACCGACTAGACCTAAAGCCTCTTTCTTGAAGTTCATTTATGGGAGAGGGAGTGTATTAGTTTTCTATTGCTGCCATAACAAATAATCACAAATTTAGTTACTTAAAATAATACCAATTTCTTATCTTGCAGTTCTCTACGTTAGAAGTCCAGGTACAGCATGGCTCAGATGGGCCATCTGTTTAGAGTCTCATAAGGCTGAAATCAGTGTGTTGGCAGGGATGCACTCCTTTCTGGAGGCTCAATCCACTTCCAAGCTCATTCAGTTGTTGGCAGCATTCAGTTCCATGCAGTTATAGAACTGAGCTCCCTGGGTTTTCCTGTTTGTTTGTTTTGCTAAAATAGAGACAGGGTCTCACTAGGTTGCCCAGGCTGGATTCAGACCGCTGGGCTCATGTCATACCCCCATCTCAGCCTCCTGAGTAGCTGGGATTAAACTGTGTGCCAACACACCTGGCTCAAGAGCTCCCTGTTCTCAGTTTGTAAAAGCTGCCTGCATTCCTTGGCCCTCTTCATCTTCATAGCCAGCATCTCACGTTTTAAGCCTCTCTCAACTCCCCTTCTGCCTCATTTCTGCTTTCAGGCAGAGAAAATTCTCTGTTTTAAAGGGTTCATATGATTAGGCTGGATGAACCCCATATAATGCAAGATAATCTCCCTGTGTTAAGGTGAGCTGTACTCTTAATTACGTCTGTAAAGTCACTTGATGACAATAACTAGATTAGCATTTGATTGAATAACCAGGGGACAGGAATTTTGGGAGGACATCTTTAAAATTCTGCTAACCACAGGGAATATCTCAAATTGTAGGATAAAAAGATCTATGAACTAAAAAGTCTAATTAATTGCCCCACATACACCAAAAATTCAAGGTAAACCAGAGACAGGATAATTACTCCCCTTCAACAGGGGAAAGATGTAAAGTGCAATGCATTTACTGATCCATAGCAATTCTGAAACCTCCTAGGTCAATGTTACCAAGTTTCCTTGCTCTGGAAAGAGGTAATATTTCTTGATTCAGCCCCGGTTCTGCTCCCTGGGAATAGTTCTCGAATCTATTTTTCTGATTCTGCTTTTTGGAAGATCCTTTTGTTCTCATCTCCCTTGCACATTTCTACAGGGGCATTGTAAAACAGGTCATTTTTGGTGGCTGAGCTGCATTCACTGCCTGTTTCCTACTTGGGGTCTCAAGAGTGGTTTTACATTTCAAATAATCCTTTTCTGTCTTAGGCCAGGCTCTAAGTGCTTTTGTCAATAAACTGGAAAACTTTGTGGGTTTTGAAATACCCAAAGATTTTTAGATTTGACTCCAAAATTGGCTGGGTGTGGTAGTTCACGCCTGCAATCCATACTTTGTGAGGATGAGGCAGTAAGATTGTTTGATGCCAGCAGTTCAAGACCAGCCTGGACAACACAGCAAGACTCTGACTCAAAATAAAAGAAAGAAAGAAAGAAAGAAAGAAAGAAAGAAAGAAAGAAAGAAAGAAAGAAAGAAAGAAAGAAAGAAAGAAACTAAAAAACAAAAAAAGATTTGATTCCATTCCATTCCATGTGCCAAAAGTCATACCCATAATTCTTTTAAACTATGCTTCTCTCTTTAGACATAATTACTGCTAATTTAGGCATACCAGGCTGCTGTGGAAACATGCCCTTAAGCTTCCTAAGACGCGTTTTGTCTAGCAGCATGAACTGTTTACATGGGCAGCCTGTCTGAAGACAAAGTATTAATATAACATTTTTGACCTCTCGAGTTCTCTATTAAAGGTAAAGCCCTTATAAAGGAAATTTTCTGGAGCCTGTCAAGAAGCTGCTTTCTGTCATGCTGTCCCACTCTCTTGCCTAGGTATAGACACATAATCAACAATGATCATTTAGACAGAGCAGCTTGGGAGCCAGGCAGGGTCGTGGTGCTTGCCAGACCTCAGCACCATTAACTGTAATCCTTTGTCATAGGATGCAGCCACCCGGCCAGCCCTGCCTTTTCCTTCACCCCTCTTACAAGCTGTCACTTGCTTTCAGAAATCTTGCCAGTTGGCCTGGGAATCAAACCCTGTGGGGTGACCCCTGCAAGAAGATGCCTGTCACCAAGTACATGCCTTAATTACTGCTGTCACCTGAAAATAGCCATAGGAACCAAAGCAAGTGCGTGAACCTGAGACAGCAAGAAAATCTGTATCAGACCATTTTGTGCCAGAAAGTCCTGAGTTCTCTGGGTCAGGGCTTTTTAACAGAATAGAAAGGAGCCCCAGCAATTGTCTCTCATCCTGTAAATCTGCCCAGTGTCTGTCACATAGTTGGCAAAGACACTGATTTTTCAGAGGCAGTCAACGCTGGCAGACAATCAGGATATCTGAAAGTCCTTTTCTTTTGGGAATAGCAAAACTTCCACAGCTCACTTCATGCTGATCTTCTCTGAACTGAGTCTTTTTGTGACATTTCTAATAAAAAGAGCAGTTAAAAACTACGCAGTTAATTCTTGAGCTATAGATGAATTCCTTCTAAGTACCACAACTATGCTTTGGGTAGTTGCTACCTGGTGAATGTTAATAAGTATATGCTCAGGGCAATTTAGACTGTGGTTTCCAAACCAGGAAGAATAACATTTTAAAATGATAGATTACCAGACAGTGCTGGAAGATTCTGGTTTTGGATGGAGTCTAGAAACATGTTTTAAAATGTTCTTCAGGCATAATAGGTGCAGTTCATTGTTGTAAAAAATAGGATCCATATTTTGGTGATTTTACACAATCAAAATGTCTTTCTTGCTCATATAACAGTTTGGTAAATGTGTCCTGGGTTGGTGGGTAGCTTTCCTCTGTATCACGATTCAGAGACCCAGGATTCTTTCATTTTGTGCCCCAAAGAGAACACCAAGTAATTGCGGCAATGCCACAGCAGAAAGAACCTATCGTTCCTGGGGCTGGGGAAACAAAGAGAAGAGGATGACATTATTGAAACTTGTGAGGGCTCCCATAGAGCAGAGATGCAGACATCTGAGAAGGAGGCTGCCATTCAGCTGCTGCTGCTGTCCCCAAGCTTGGAGTGGGGCTCCATGGGGCTGTGACTGGCTGAGGAGTGGGTGTTGGTTGGCTGCTGCTGGTGTCTCCAAGAAGGCACAATGAAGCTAGTTCTGTGCGTGCTGGGAAAACTGCACACCGGATTCAACTGCTGCTACTGGAATGAACTGCCTCTGCTGGGGAAAGATGCAGGGCTAAGGTGAGGCTGGTGGGACCTGGAGGCAAACAGGAAACCCACAAAAAGCAAGTGGGAAGGAGCAAATCTCTCCTTCCTTCTCACGCTTCCAGTTTTCTTCTAGAATCCGTGTTGGCAGAAGCCAAGAGGAAGCCAGTTGGCAAAGCAGAAGCCCAGCCCCAGCATTATACAGCAGAGAACAGATGAGTGGGTGTGAAGGTGAGAAGCAGTAACTCAGTCACTGGCACCATGACGGTCCTTGGGTTAGGGGCAGTGGGTAGCCCTAATCACCCATGCTGGATTCCTTCCGTTTGTCTCTTTGGATTTACTCTCCACCCTTCCCACCTTCACAGTGTCCCCAGCTGTTGTCTGTGTGATGCACAACAGGCTGCCTCGCACTCTAGCTTCTGGCTGTGAGCATAGCTAAGAGATGGAGAGAAGGAGGGGAGTGAGGATGGGACACACACTCACCTGATTCCCAGCTATGGGTCTGCTGTGTTTTTCCTTGGAGCTCCTCCTCTCTTCCTCTTAAGACCACGGGGTGGCAACACGGCTTTGCTGCTTTTAGTCCCAGCACATGGCACCATTTTCTGTGGGTTCCCAACAGCCAGTTCCCATCTCTGTAATTTGTTTCTTTATTAGACTCTCCTCACATCCTCCTAATTTCAGAGTGCCACTGTTTTTCTGGGACCCTGACTGATAGGCAGTCTAAGCTTGAGATGAAAAGAAGTGGACACAATTACAGGGAACCAGAGAGGAGACAGCCAAAGGGGAGAAAGCCACCTAAGGGAGCAATGGCCTTCTGTAGAGGCACTGCCAATTGGGTGACTCAGTGGGGAGGCAGATGGTTCATGCAGATGGTGGAAATAATTAACCCAACATCTTTCTCCCCTCTTCCAGTTCCTGACTTCCTCTGACCGCTCTCCACTGGCCAAACCCAATGAGAAGACAGAATTGAGGCTGTCGGTAGTGTGTCCTCAGAGATCAACCACCTTGGTCAGACAGGAGGTTGAAGAAGGCTGGAAAGCCAAACTGGAGGGTGAACAGAAAAGTTCCAGCAATCGGGACACTGGGGGCATTTGACACACAGGTCAGATAATATACAACCACCCTACTCTATGCAAAAAATTTATTTTCAATGCTATTCAGAAATAGTTACTTTGATCTTGATTTAATCCTTAGCTTTAAACCAATTCACAATTTAGAAAGAATGCATTGGCCGGGCATGGTGGCTCACGCCTGTAATCCCAGCACTTTGGGAGGCCGAGGTGGGCGGATCACCTGAGGTCGGGAGTTGGAGACCAGACTGACCAACATGGAGAAACCCTGTCTCTACTAAAAATACAAAATTAGCCGGGTATGGGGGCACATGCCGGTAATCCCAGCTACTCAGGAGGCTGAGGCAGGAGAATCACTTGAACCCGGGAGGCAGAGGTTGCAGTGAGCTGAGATCGTGCCATTGCACTCCAGCCTGGACAACGAGAGTGAAACTCTGTCTCAAAAAAAAAAAAAATGCATTTAAGTGTACAGGTATTATTCAAATTCAGTAAAACATAACATGAATGAATTTAATTTTGCACTTATTAAAGAAAAAGATTGCACATCACAGCTCTAGACTTAAGTTAAAAACTCCACTGGGCATGTGCAATGACAGAACTGAAATAACTCAAGGTATGTTTCTTCCTCTTTACAAACTTTGCACTGTCATAGTCTATTTTGAGTTTATTGTTTAAATGTACACATGTGCCATACCACAGGGTTTTGGAGAAATGAGCTATATCCCAAGAGAGTTTCAACAGTTCGAAGCTGTTGAAGACTTACACTTGAAACAAATACGTGTGGCTGAGTCTCTGTGTAGCTGTATTTGGACTAAATGCTAACTGGATGTTCTCTGAATTAACTTCCATGTGGCATACGGTGTTTCTTAAAATATAAGATATGAAGAGCAGGCTATTTAAAGCTTGCATACACATTATTAAAATTCAACATTAACTGCCACAATAGTTTGAAACTTAGACCAACAAAAGTTTGCTTTACTGACATCGTTTAGATTTGCCAGTGCTTGGTGTTAATAAAAGCAGATCAATTTGGTGTGGGTTTCATTATTGCTTTTAAAGTCTCTCTGGGTCATGCCTGCACTGGGGTGGACTGCTCCACTGCCCGCCTGTGGCCCACTGCTTCATCGAGCCCATCTTTCGGGTGTTTTCTGTCATAACTTCTGCTTGCTCAAGTTTCTGCTTACCCATAACTTCGCCTCCCACAAGATCTTGCGAGCTGCTCTCACCAGTCCTGACCTTCCTACTTTGGTTCCCATTGTCTCCTTTCTTAATCTCCCAGAATGACATAATTCAAATCCCTGCAAGAGAGACTTTTATTTGTCCAGCTCATCTTTTGGAGCAGACAGTATCACTGGCTTTCAGCTAGACGGTGCATTGACCCTATTGGCTCTGGTAACCAGAGGAGGATGGGTTCACTGACCCAAATCATGCCTGTCCAGAAGGGGCTCTGTGCAACACAGATTCCGGGATTGGTGAGTGTAATGCCCGGAAAGTTTGAACACGCATAGAAATCCCTAAGGCAAACAAGAATTTATTTGTAATATAGTAGATAGAGCGCTGGATGTGGAGTCAGGTGTACCTGGTCTTAAATCCGCTCTGTGATGTTTTTGCAAGTCTGATATTTCCTCATCCTTAGTTTGCTTGTAGCGAAATAGGTGTTTTGGCCGGACGTGGTGGCTCATGCCTGTAATCCCAGCACTTTGGGAGGCTGGGGCGGGTGGATCACCTGAAGTCAGGAGTTCGAGACCAGCCTGACCAACATGGTGAAACCCCGTCTCTACTAAAAATGCGAAAATTAGCCGGGCGTGGTGGTGCACTTCTGTAATCTCAGCTACTCAGGAGGCTGCGGCAGGAGAATCACCTGAACCTGGGAGGTGGAGGTTGCCGTGAGCCAAGATCGTGCCATTGCACTCCAGCCTGGGAAACAAGAGTGAAACTCTGTCTTGGAAAAATAAAAAATAAATAAATAAATAAAAACAGGTGTTTCATTTAGGTAGAGAATGCAAGCCCTAAAACTTAAAATGGCTGAAACGAAGTCATAGCAAGAAGTCTAGCTGTGGGTGGCTGCCAGCATTGGTTCAGGGTCAGCTTCTCAGAGCATCTCTTGGCCTTTCTCCTATACTTGTCCCACCACAGTTGCATGATGGCTCTTACAGCTGTAGACATCCTGTCCTTCTCCAGATAGGAAGAAAGGGGAGGTGGTGATGAGCCCATGGACCCAAGTTTATGCCTATTAGGAAAAGCGAAGGGCTCCCCAGACTCCCAGCAGATTTGCACTGATGTCTCTTCTGCCAAGGCAGTGTACAAGGCCACCCCTGGCTACAGGGCAGGCTAGGATAGGGATATTTGTGTGGGGCTAGACATAGGTTTCCCAGAACAAAACTAAGATTATACCAGCAGAAACACAGGAGAGGGGACGGGCATTAGGAAGGTGGGTGGGATATCGCAAAGGGGTTAAATCTATCTGATCTGTTTCCTTCCAGGGTGGTTGTGAGGATTAGACATTTGTGAAATGTGCTGTGGGGTTGTATTAGTCCATTCTTACACTGCTATAAAAAACTGCCTGAGACTGAGTCATTTATAAACAAAAGAGGGTTAATTGACTCATAGCTCTGCATGGCTGGGGAGGTTTCAGAAAACTTACAATCATGGTGGAAGGCAAAGAGGAAGCAAGTACTTTCTTCACAAGGCAGCAGGAGAGACAGGAAGTACCACACTTTAAAACCACCAGCTCTGGTGAGAACTCACTCACTATCACGAGACCAGCATGGGGAAAATCACCCCCATGATCCAATCACTTCCCACCAGGTCCCTCTGTCAACATGTGAGGATTACAATTTGAGATGAGATTTCGGTGGGGAAACAGAGCCACATCATATCAGGGGCCCTTCTCAAAATGAAAACATGAAGCTCCCCTACTTGATCATTCTATTTCCTATGGCTGTTTTCCTAAAGATCGGCCCTTTTTTCCACTTTACTTTGAGAACCACCAAACAAAACTGAGTCTGGCCTGACACTGCCTACCCTTTTCCCTTGCAACCTCATCTCTTCATGTGACCTTTGCCCTCTGACGACTCTAACTTCTTTCGAAGGTCCTTGAATTCACTAAGATTTGTTTACTCAAGGGCCTTTACTTTTACAATTTTCCCTACTTGCAGCAATCTTCCTCCTTTCTGTTCCTTCTGCAGAGAAGTCTACCCTGACTCTCAACCAATGTGAAAAATCCCCTTGCTCTTTCCTGGCTTTCTTTCAGAGTGCTGAGCACAGTCTTCATTTCTGAATAGTCTATTGATTAGCATTTATCTGCTTGAAAGGCAGCCTAACTGTAGCATTTGAGGGCCTGAGTGCTGGAGCTAGACTACCTGGATTTAAGCGCTTCCCAGCTGTGTGATCCCGGGAAAGTTATTTTAATGTCTGGTGCCTCAGTTTCCTCATCTGTAAAAATAGAGATATTAATATCACCTACTTCATTGGGTTGTGGAGGGGATTAACTGTTTATATTTGTAAAGTGCTTAGAGCAGTGCTCTGTGCATAGCAGAGATTATATTAAATAAATAAAAGAAATAATACCTGTTTCCTCCATGATACTGTGTGATCTATAAAGAGGAGAACTGTATCTGTTCTTTCACTGTAGTGGTTAGCACAGTGCCAGGCCATGTTATTGTTGTTGTTGCTGTTGTTTTACATCCAGCAAGTATTAAATATTTGCCAAATAAATGAATAAAGAAATAAATAACTGAGTGATGTTCTAAATTGGAGTGGGAGTAGAACAACATTGCAACATCTCAGGGTTTCAGAAAATATTATTTAAGAAGCAGAAGGCTGGGTGCAGTGGCTCATGCCTGTAATCGCAGCACTTTGAGAGGCTGAGGTGGGTGGATCACCTAAGGTCAGGAGTTCGAAATCAGCCTGGCCGACATGGCGAAACCCTGTCTCTACTAAAAATTCAAAAATTAGCTGGATATTGTGGCACATGCCTGTAATCCCAGCTACTCAGGAGGCTGAGGCAGGAGAATCACTTGAACCCGGGAGACGGAGGTTGCAGTGAGCTGAGATCGCGCCATTGCACTCCAGCCTGGGCAACAAGAGCAAAACTCCGTTTCAAAAAAAAAAAAAAAGAAGTAGAAGTTTCTAGCTCCATTGGGAGTTGAATTCCTGCCTGTGGGGTTTGTTGGAACTGAATCTTCCATGACAAAGTGTGGGACTGGTGTGGACCATCAGTAGAATCATTGCTTCCCCGCTTCTCCTTGCTTCCCCGCTTACAGTAATTGCCTCCTCTTGGAGAACTGCTAGGTCTCAGACCACCTAGGAAGTGGAATTGAGACCCTGTGAGACCAATGCACAGGCTCCCACCCATGTGGAAAGCTGCAGCCCTGATTAGGTGTTTGGCTGGCTGACCCCACCACCCTTGGGACAGCGGTTTCCCTGAGTAGCTTGAGCTCTGACCCTGGTCACGACTCAGGGTTGTTCTGACCCTCTCAGAAGAGAATTTTCCAAAACCCCAAACAATGACAGCTTTATGGGCCAGCTGCATTATGTTCCCTTTGAGAGGCAACCAGAGCTCTTAAATCACATGAAAAACACATCCAAGTTGTGCTGTGGGGACTCACATTAGGCAACTGGCTGCTCTACTCAATTCTTGTCCAACACTAGGTCTCCAAGGAGCCATTTGAAGCCCAGTCAAATAGACCTCAATCACCCTGGCTGGCTGCCAGAGCCTGATGGTCCTCTGCCTTCAGAGCCTCTGCAGCGTGAGCGCTGGACAATTTCCTGTGGCCCACAGTCTCCCCAGCCAGGTTAACGTTCAGCCTCCATGTCTTCTGGATCCCACCTTGTTTTTCTGTTTTGTTTGCTGAATGGCCTCAGGGTTTCCCCTTTCCCGCTCCAGCCCGTCTGGAAGTCTCTTTATTAACAGTTTATTTGCAAGCTCATGGTGGTCTATGAACTTGTCTGAAATTTCCTGGAAAACAAACAACTGCTTGAGTCCCAGGGGAACCTTCTGTCAGTCTCTCCTCAGACAATTCTGAGTGGCTATTCATGTGGTATGTGGCTATTCATCCCCTTTCACCCACCCCCACACACCTTGAAAACAGCCTCCAGCTCCCAATAAAAACATTTCAGAAGTCCTGACAGAGAGCAAAGACTGCGTTCTACTCCTAAAAGAGTGTAGCCTGCAATGGTACTGAGTATGTGGGGGATGCCACCTTCTAGGTGGGCTCTTCAAGGATAGTTTGAGGAGAAATCCTAGGCGAGCCTTTTAGAAGCTATTACTTGCCGTTTGTTGGCTTGTGAGCGAGAATTTCTAGCCCCGCCGAGGTTTGGTTGTGAGAACCAAGCCATGAGCTGGGGAGGAGGGGAAGGGACCGATGCTGAAGATCTGCTTCCTATTTCTCCTATTCCTCCCTGCCTTCCTATTTCTGCCCACTAGGATGAGCGGTCACTCCGAGATCTTCCTCTGAGGACACTCCAGAGCCTGGCAGCCAGCTCCCGAGATTCCCTCCCTATGCAGCTTCTTCAATCAATCACCTCTCGGTCCTTGGCAGCAGCATCCACTTCCCACAGGAGGCCCCGTCCTGAAAGAGAGGGAGCCAGGCTTGGCTTCTGCCCCCGTGGTAGGCCTTGGGTAGCAACACACTTGCTAACACCCCCACTTTCAGGCAAATCCCATATAACTACTCAACAGACCTTGCATTTTCTTAAGGCGAAAGGTATGAAACACAACTTAAAATGCTGATGGCTTTTGACTAGGAACAGAACTCAGAAATGACCAGTTTGCAGGTGTTCAGGTTTTCTTAAGCCACAGTAACCTGCCCTCCAGTGAAATCTTACTGAGAAGCCCATGGAGGTGCCCAAGAAGTGGGGAAGGGTCCAGGCCCCACAGACTCGCTCCCTGATCCTCTTGGTAGTTCCTGAGGTTCTCATGCCAAATGCCTAATATTCTCTAGAGCCCACTTTGAAAGTCACTCGTTTCCATGGAGCAAAGTGTAACTAACTTGAGAACCCAAAGGACTCGCCCAAGGTAGGTGTTACTTGGAGACCTGGGCACAACTGGACCCCAGGTCTCTTAAAATCAGGTTTATGCACTTAGAGAAATTCTGCTAAATGTTTTTTCTCTCTGTCTCTCAATACACACACACACACACACACACACACACACACACACACACACACACACACGGAGTCTTACTCTGTTGCCCAGGCTGCAGTGCAGTGGTGCAATCTTGGCTCACTGCAGCCTCCTCTTCCTGGGCAATCCTCCCACCTCAGCCTTCCACATAGCTGGGACTACAAGTGTGAGCCACTATGCTGGGCTAATTTTTGTATTTTTTGTAGAGACAGTGTTTCGCCATGTTGCCCAGGCTGGTCTCGAAATCTTGGGCTCAAGTGACCCACTCACCTCAGCCTCCCAAGGTGCTAGAATTATAGGTGTGAGCCACCACACCTGGCCTTAATGTGCAATTTATTAACCACATTTGGTTTAGAGTTGGTCCTATGGTGAAACGGTTCAATGCTCATCCCTCTTCTGTTTTCATTAGTTTAAGTAATTGTTCTTGGTCGGCATGTTAGCCAGCCAGGGCTGCCAGAACAAAGTACCAAAGGTTGTGTGGCTTAAACAACAGGAATTTATTTTCTGACAATTCTGGAAGCTAGAAACTCAAGATCAAAGTCAGTGGGGTTGGTTCCTTCTGAGGACTGCCTCCTAGATTGATAGATGGCCATGGTTTTCTCTCTGTAATTGTCTGTGTTTAACTTCCCTCCTCTTATAAGGACATCAGTCATATTGGAATAGGGCCCTTCCATGTGACCTATTTTTATCTTAATTACCTCTTTGAAGTCTCTATGTCCAGATATATCACATTCAGAGGTACCAGCGTTTAGGACTTGAACACATGAATTTGGAGGGGGTGAGACCCAGTTCAGCCCATGACTAAACCTCACCTTTTCTTCCCCTAGTGATTAATTCAAAGAGAGCATATGGAAACTATATTCCCTGAATTCTTGTACATTCAAAAACATCGTACTGTAGCTTTCTTTTTAGGTTACTTTTTTCTCTTGAAACCTGGAAGGCATTGTGCTATTGACTTCTAGTCTTGTAGGTTGTTATGGGGAAAGTCTGAGGCCAGTTAAATGTTTTTCCAGCTCCAACTGCGGGACACATGAAGGAGGTCACATCCAGAGACACTCAAAGAACACGAGGGCTACAGCCTCATGAATGACCCTGAGGGAGACCACCCAAAGAACTGTCTGACTGAACACAGCCCAAACTGCTTACCCACAGGGTCTTTAGCCAGTAAAATAGTTGTTTTGAGCCACTATGTTGTGGGGATGGTTTGTTACACAGCAATTGATAACTGACACACAGAGCTAGCAGGAATTCTCCCTGGATCACTGTGCTGTTTCTTATGACTTGGGGTTGTTTGGGTGGGTGAATAGTTTAGCCTGTGTTTCTCTCCAGACAATTGACAGCAGCTGCAGAGTTACTCATAATGCAGTGTGGAAACGCTTGCTTCCTCCTGTCTCCCAGATAGACTGCTTCCTGTGCATATGTGAATCTGAATCTGAGTGAATCCTCTCTCAGCATCACATTCTCAACTTCTCACAGGGGCTAAACTTGGCTCCTACTCTCTGGTGTCCCCCACCTCTCTCAGCTCCTCCCTGCCTTCCTGTTTGACTTGCAGTGGGTTTGGCATTCTTTCATCAGATATCGCAGTTGGGGTTGCAAATATTACATAGGTTTATCACACATAGGGTTGCATTTCTGTTTCTTGATTTTTTGGGGGGGATAGGAGGGTGTGAAAAAGAGGCACTTCTAGGTTTGCTGTGACATTAAAAAATATTAGGATAAAAAAAATTTAAAAATATTAATCTGTTCAGGCTGCTATAACAAAATACCATAACCTAGGTGGCTTATAAACAATAGAAATTCAGTTCTGATGGTTCTGGATGCTGAGAAGTTCAAGACCAAGTTTCCAGCAGGGTCCGTGTCTGCTGAGCACTAGCTCTCTGGTTCAGAGATGAACTTTTCACTGTGTTCTCATGCTGTGGAAGAGGTGAATAAGCTCATTTGGACCTCTTTTATAAGGGCACTAATCCCATTCATGAGGGATCCATCCTTATGACTCAATCACCTCCTAGAGGCCCCACTTCTTTTAACTGCCATATTGGGGATTAGATCTCAAAATATGAATTTTGGGGAGACACTAACGTTTGAACCATAGCAGCGGCCAACATAAGATTGTCAATTTTTTAATATAAGAAGATTTAAAAAGAGCAGCTGTGGCCAAACAAACATATGACAAAAAGCTCATCATCACTGGTCATTAGAGAAACGCAAATCAAAACCACAATGAGATACCATCTCATGCCAGTTAGAATGGTGATCATTAAAAACTCAGGAAACAACAGATGCTGTAGAGGATGTGGAGAAATAGGAACACTTTTACACTGTTGGTGGGAGTGTAAATTAGTTCAAGCATTGTGGAAGACAGTGTGACAGTTCCTCAAGGATCTAGAACCAGAAATACCATTTGACCCAGCGATCCCAATACTGGGTATATACCCAAAGGATTATAAATCATTCTACTACAAAGACACATGCACATGTATGTTTACTGCTGCACTATTCACAATAACAAAGACTTGGAACCAACCCAAATGCCCATCAATGACAGACTAGATAAAGAAAATGTGGCACATATACACCATGGAATACTATGCAACCATTAAAAAGGATGAGTTCATGTCCTTTGCAGGGACATGGATGAAGCTGGAAAGCCTCATTCTCAGTAAACTAACACAAGAACAGAAAACTAAACACTGCGTGTTCTCACTCACAAGTGGAAGTTGAGCAATGAGAACACATGAACACAGGGAGGGGAATATCACACACTGGGGCCTGTCAGGGGGTGGGGGGCTAGGGGAGGGACAGCATTAGGACAAATACCTAATATAGGTGATGGGTTGATGGGTGCAGCAAACCACCATGGCACATGTATACCTATGTAACAAACCTGCACATTCTGCACATGTATGCCAGAACTTAAAGTAAAATTAAAAAAAGAGCAGCTATTTTTCATTATCATCACCCTTTCAGAAAAGAAATCCATTATAATACCTTATAATTACAAGTCTATAAACTCAGAAAAAAGGATAATCCTTCTTAAGAGAGAATTAAGATATAATGTACTTTAATATTTGTGTTTATGGGAAATATTAATGGATGGAGATGCAGAAAACTTGCAATTTAAAATTAGATTTCATTGAGTGCAGTGGCTTAGGCCTGTAATCCCAGCACTTTGGGAGGCTTAGGTAGGAGGATCCCTTTAGCCTAGAAGATTAAGACCAGTCTGGGCAACAAAGGGAGACCCCATCTCTCTTAAAAAAAGAAAAAAAAAAATCACGAGGTCAGGAGATCGAGACCATCCTGGCTAACACGGCGAAACCCTGTCTCTACTAAAAATACAAAACAAAAAAAATTAGCCGGGCGAAGTGGCGGGTGCCGGTAGTCCCAGCTACTCGGGAGGCTGAGGCAGGAGAATGGCGTGAACCCGGGGGGCGGAGCCTGCAGTGAGCCGAGATCGCGCCACTGCACTCCAGCCTAGGCGACAGAGACAGACTCAGTCGCAAAAAAAAAAAAAAAAAAAAAAAAAAGTAGAGCCCGGCACAGTGGTGTGTGCCTGTAGTCCCAGCTACTCAAAAGGCTGAGGTGGGAGGATTGCTTTAGCCCAGGAGTTCGAGGTTGCAGTCAGCTATGATCATGCCATTGCACTGCAGCCTGGGTGACAGAGCAAGACCCTGTCTCAGAAAAAAAAAAAAAAAAAAAAAAGATTTTACCCAATTTCCCTTTGACTAGTCTGTCATGAAAGTGAGACTACAAACTGTAAAAGAACGTTAATCTTCATGTTTAGGAAGAAACTCATCTCTCTCCTTTCCCGCACAAAGTCATTTTTAAATTATCTTAAGGTAGCAATGATTTTGATGCTCCATCAGGTTCCACTTTTTGATAAAATAGTTAACCTTAATAATCTCCTCTGGCTCAAGCCGTTTCTGACTTTAGGCCCTGTAAGCGCTCTGGACAAGCTCTAATGTTTATATGGAGCAGCAAATGGGTTGGAGGGCATTTTGAAGTTAGAGCAAGCATTTGGCTGCAGAACTAAGGTCACCAGCACTCCACCGTCTTTATTTGTCCCCCATTTACCCCGTCGCTGCCTGGCCCTGTCTGCAGACTGTGGTTTCCGGGACACATGGGCTAAGCCTGGCAGTACAGGGCCGCAGATTCTCAAAGCTTTACCTCTGGATTCAGTCACTAGAAAGCTGTGCAGATGGTGTCACATCTCTCTCGAGCACTTAGTGGCTCTGGAGTAAATATTTGTGGGATAATAAATGAACAGTTTACTGCAGGACTCGCTGAAGTCTGCCTAGGGCCACATCTTGAGACACAGGCTGCCTGCTCCTGCTGTCCCTGCCATCCCCCCAGCGTCTGGCTCACCCACGGTCTATTCTGCATGTCTGCTGCATGCATTCAGCTTAGAAAAAGCCGACTCCCAGAGGGCAGACACTAATATGAGTGCAATTGAGGATACTTTTTTCTTCTTTTCAGAGAAAATGAATGAGGAGTCATTCAGAAGCCTAAGGAGAAGATCTAGGAGGAGCTGAAAGAAGAACAGCCAGTGCTGCTGAGGACTGGCTACGGTGAAGGTTGTGCAGTTTGGTGGGAGCCCTGGGGAACTCCCTTCTATCCTGTGTGTGATTGAAATCCTCACCCCACAATAAACACACACACAAACACACACACAGACACACACACACATACAAATCCAGAGAAATGCAAAGCCTGCTCTTGCTGGGTGGGCCTCATGGCTGCTCCTCTGATCAATGGCCCACCAGAAAGGGACAAATAGACTAAAAACAAAGTTTGTGTCTAAGAACACAAAAGTGGTTTCTCCAATGGGAAAATAGGCCCGGGCTCTGTGGAGTTCCTCCAGAAAGCCCAGCATAGGGCCCAGGAGGGGCCAACCCCCCCGCCACCGCCACCACCGCCACCACCGCCCCCCCCAACCGCCCCACCCCCACCACTGCCCTCACCACCCTCCCCTCCCGCCCCTGCCACCCCTGCCCCCTGCCCACCCCCGGCCAGCCACTGTTTCCTTGCTGCTGCTTTCACCTCCGGCTCCACTCACTTGCTGATACTTTTCCCCACTTGAAATCTGAGCCCAGGCTGATGGTTGTCAAATCCCATGGGCCCAGTGCTTACAACAGGGACACAGAGAAATGGCCTTTGAAGGCTGCACTTGAATTCAGCCTTGCCTCTCGCTAACTGTGTCATGAGGAGCAAGCCACTAAATCTCACGGAAGGTGAAGTTCCCTAGTCTATAAAGGGTGACTCCTGCTGGTACCTGGTACCTGTAAGGAGGCTGCGCATCCAAACAAATCAACCCAGTCAAGGAACCACATTTAGTAATGGGATAACTAGATGCTAATTAATTGTACCTCTTCCCCCTCACTCGAACTTACCTTGTGTACCAGTAGTCAAAAAAGGACGGGCAAGAAGGGAGAGAAGGAAAGGGAAAGAAAAAAGTAGAAGACTGACAAGACCATTCCTGGGTCCTTTAAGTAGTTTCAACAACTGTAAAAATTACGTAGCAATCAAAAAGACTAGAAGAAAACCTAAGATGTTAAGGAGTGAAGGTTATTTGCCAGTGAGAGAAATGTAATTTTTATTTTCTACTTTTATAATAAAAAATACTTTTTTAAATTTTTTTTTTTTTTGAGACAGAGTTTTGCTCTTGTTGCCCAGGCTGGAGTGCAGTGGTGTGATCTCAGCTCACTGCAACCTCTGCCTCCTGAGTTCAAGAGATTATCCTGCCTCAGCCTCCCAAGTAGCTGGGATTACAGGCACCCGCCATCATGCCCAGCTAATTTTTGTATTTTTAGTAGAGACAGGGTTTCACCATGTTGGACAGGCTGGTCTCGAACTTCTGACCTCAAGTGATCCACCTGCCTCAGCCTCCCAAAGTGCTGGGATTACAGGCATGAGCCACCGTACCTGGCTTGAAAAAATACATTTTAAAGATAATCCCCTCCCCCTAATACTTCTCCCCCACTCCTCCTGTTTTGCACATGTTTAACATGTGCAATGTCACAGGGTGCCTTAGTTGGAGCATGAGGCATCCTGAGTCCTTGATGACACAGGCAGGCAGCAAAGGAGGAGGACACTCACATGGGAAAAATAAACACTGGGAAAGGGAGAGAAGCCAGACACCCAGCCCAGCAAGGAGCACAGACAAGGAGAAACCCCGGGTGGCAGACACTATTGGCTCTGGGGGATCATGAGGAGCCCAGGTAGGGCGTGAAAGGTGAGGGTATAAAGGTATCACTAGCAAGACCTGGGTGGGATGACAAGACAACAGCCAAATAGGCTGGGGCCCCAAGGGCTAATCTTAATATGGAAGTAAGGTGATGATGATAGGGAAATCGAGGCAGAAGCTCAGTTCTGTGGTTGCCAAGCACAGAAACCCTTTTACTTAAAATCTCCATGACACCCAGGGTTCTTCCAAGAACACAGAACCCAGGAGATGGGCGTGTGACATGATGTCAGGTCACACTAGGTCTGAGGCTGACATGCTGATGTTCTTTCTGCTGCTGGCCTGATAAACTCAGAACATGGGCAAGGCTGAGCCCGAGGTAGAGGACAGCAATGACCAAAACTGTGAGGAGCTGTTGATGGACAGGAGGGTGAAGATATCAAGCTTCAGAGCTGTCAGTTCCAAGGTGGAGGACTGGCTCAACAGGAAGGTCTAGTAACACAGGGTGGCGGGGGCGGGGGGGGGTGGTGGCTCTACTATCTACACACGAGTAGGAGAAGCCAAGGAAACTCTGGGCTTTATCACAGCTTAAAAAAAAAAAAAAAGTCCCATAGCATAAAAATGCAAAGAATTTATCAATAGTGAAGTTCTGTGAATGATCATGAAATAAGCTTTCTTTTAAAAAGATTTTCTATAAGAGAAGAAATACATATTTATTATAAAGTTAAAAAATAGAGAAAGGTATAAAGATGACAACAACATCACCAAAGCTCCATCATCCAGAGATAACCCACAGATAACATTTTGGTATAATTGCTTCAGTTTATGTTTTATTAAAAATAAAAAGGCATTAGTTTCTCCAAGGTGGGGCAAATAAAAAAATAAAAAGACAAAAATCAAAACATTATTGATTTTTGTTTTAGTTTCTTCTAAACTTAAATAAATTGCATATGTATTTTATAAAATTTTCTGATGTCTTGAGGATGTATGTGTAAACAACATTTTTATTGGTGGCAATATATTTTATTAAATTAATATATCAAAATTTATGTAAACATTCCCTTACTGTTTGGCAGTAAATGGGCTTCATTTTTTTTGTTATAAATAATAATGAGACAAAAATGTAAGCATTCAAACCTGCTTATGTCCCCGACAATTTCTGATGATAAATTCCTAGAAGTAGAATGACTAGATCGCTTACGCATTTTCTATGATTTCTCTGCGTAGCTCAGTGACTCTATTATCTCTCCTGCTAAACTCAGTTTCTTACAAAACAAAATACAATGAAATTTTGCTAAATAAATAGACAAAAGTAGTATTGGCATACATTTATCCTATCATGGGTGATAAAATGAAGATCCAAAAGCTTTTGGCAGGCTGGAACAGCATCTCAGATGTTTCCAATGAAAATTCTTAGGGATATGGTCTGGCATTTAGAGTCACCAGACCGAACGAGTGAAGTACAAGATGAAAGAGATGTGACATAACAACAGGCAAGAGGAGTCATGTGAATCAAAAAAAAAAAATGCTCACTATCTTTGGCCGTAATAATAAAAGTATAGAGTCCAGAACAGGAGGATGATGGTCCTGCTCTGCTCTGTGTGGTCAGAGTCACCCTCAGTACTTGGCCCCACACAGTAAAGGAAACACTAATAAATAGCCCCTGCTCAGAGGAGAGATCAGAATAACAAGAAATAACCTGTGTGGTCTCACTTTTCTGTATTGAGACTTGGTAGCCATGTCTATGTTATGTGACGCAGGCCCCTGCCCAGGGTTGGCTAATCCCAGGTAGGTCTTCAGAATCTCAATAGGAAGTTGAAATTGACATGAAAGTCACCAATGACTTATGTGAATGGCAGGACTGCAGTAGGAGGACGCTGACTCCTGCTCTGAATCCCAGCAACTTCCTTCTCAGGTTGGAGATGTTTAATTCCTCTTTTGATTCTATGAGACATCTCAGGTAAAGCTCACCAGAGCCTGTTTCTGTAACTTGCAACTGAAGTATTAATAGAACTGTGCTAGTACACTATGGAAATGTTGAAACAACCATGGTGTTTATTTTGGAGGAGAAAAGACTTAGAGGGAAACATAAGAGCTGTGGGCAAATATTTGAAGGACTGGTCACCGAGAAGCCGAGTCAGGCTTGTTTCACAAGGCCTCAAATGGCAGAACTAGAAAGGTGCAGGGTCCATTGGATTTCCTCAAAGATCGGAGTTGCCTTGGGAAAGAGAGCGTTTTCAGTGCAAATGTCCACATGTTTTTGTGCAACCTCACGACGATTCTTGTAGAGGCATTCGAGCATTAAATGTTACTGCTTTCAGAGCGCTCCTCTGGTCTGGGCAACCACCCTTGTTCATCCCTTTAACTTTTATTTAAGGTACCTTGGAAGGCCATTCCTGGGATTTGGGTGCCCCTGGGGCAATGAGGTCAAAGACATATACAGAAGGTCCACAACTTACCATGGTTTGACCTGAGATTTACGATGGTGCAGAAAAAATATGTGTTCAGTAGAAACTATACTTCAGAATTTGAACTTTGATCTTTTCCAGGGCTGGTGATAATATAGTACGATGCTCTCTCATGATGCCAGGCAGCAGCTCCAGTCAGCAACAAAGTCATGAGCACAAACAACTGATACTGTGCTCTACAGTGTACTGTGTTCAATAAATTACATGAGATATTCAACACTTCATGATAAAATAGGCTTAGGTGTTACATGATTTCACCCAACTGTAGGCTAATGGAAGTGTTCTCAGCACGTTTATGGTAGGCTAGGCTAAGCTATGGTGTTCAGTAGGTTAGGAGTATTAAATGCATTCTCTACTTATGATAATTTCAGCTCACGATGGGTTTACAAGACGTAGCCCCATAAGTCAAGGAACATCTGTACTCTTGGAAGTCACTCTCTTTGGAGACTTCAGGAAAATAGCAAGCAGTTGATTACATCGTTCTAAACATTCTATCATTGTTGATTAAATTAAATTCAGTACAGGATGTTTTTATACTTTAAAGATATAAGCCAAATAGGCTGTGAATTTTGGGGTGGTTTGCTTTGCCTGCTTTGATTATCTTCTGTATGTCAGGAGAGCTGACAAAATTGTTTGCCTTTCTGCCTCCGATACGTTTGCGTACTCCAACCTCCTGCATACCCTTTCTAACAGATGATTTTGTTCCCAGCGGGTCTGAATAGAATCCCAACAGAAGGAAGAGCAGCGCCACCTACTGGGCACGGATTCTCGAGCTTTTTATTCTGAGTATTTACTCCTGTTCTTGGGAGATAACCCCGTTAAAAGTCGCATCACAGAACCCAAATGACATAATCTGAATCCCCAGTGACATTCTGGAAGAATCTGGAATAATTAAATATCTCACCATTAGTTGGATGGGGCTTCTGAGGTTTGCTTCCAAAGGGAAAGAGACTTAATAAAACAGGCTTCTCCAACAATCCATTATTCTCCAGGTTTACAAAGGCTACCCACCAGTTGGTCAGGCTTTGAGAGCATTTTGGAAGGATCCCGAGTTTTTCTGAAAAAGGAACCATATTTTCTAAAAATCTACAACCTTATTTAAAGCATCTTGAAGAAATACAAAATACAGACACAAGATGGACCAAATGTTAATGGCTTAATTTAACCCATAAGCCTTCCCAAAACTCAAAGAAGTGTTTGGATCTGGTGAGGATCTTGCTTGGCTAGGCAACCTTGCTTGCTTAGTTGTTCTTTCAGTTTAGCTAACATATGAGAGAGGAAAGTGTACAAACAGACCTCTTGTCTTGAGCAGCTGCCTGTCAGCCGGTTGATGAATTGTCTGCCATCTTCTGTTAATGTCCAGGTACTGGTAACTGAGTGGGAAACCCAGTCACTCAGGAAAGAATAGGGCTGTATCTGATACGGTATCAACTAGAATTGTTTTCAAAGCTGTAAACGAAAACAGCTGCAAGGGTAAAGTTCCTGTGCCGGGTGGCCAGGTGCAGTGGCTCATGCCTGTAATCCCAGCACTTTGGGAGGCCGAGGCAGGTGGATCACCTGAGGTCAGGAATTTGAGACCAGCCTGGCCAACATGGTGAAACCCCATCTCTACTAAAAACACACACAAAAACATTAGCCAGGTATGGTGGCAGGTGCCTGTAATCCCAGCTACGTGGGAGGCTGAGGAAGGAGAATCACTTCAACCTGAGAGGTTGAATGCAGTGAGCCAGGAATGCCCCACTGCACTCCAGCCTGTGTGACAAGAGTGAAACTCCGTCTCAAAAAACAAAACAAAACAAAATAAATAAATAAAAAATAAAAGTTCCTGTGCAGGGCTTGTGTACATATTTGGGTAGCTTCACTGAAGTGTCTCAAGGGCCTAAACTGCGCCTGATTCACAGGAGGACTCAATAAATATTTGTAGAGTGAATGAAGGGGTGGGGGTGGGAGGTGAGGTTGCAGGGAAAAGGCAGTGATCACAGACAGTCAGACCACAAGACACCTTAGAACAGCAGCCCCCAGCCTTTTTGGCACTAGGGACCAGTTTTGTGGAAGACAATTTGGAAGGGGTTGTGGTTGGGGAGGTTGGAGAGGTTGGGGAGGAGTGATGGTTTCAGGATGATTCAGGCACATTACATTTAGAATCAGTGGGAGCTGAGCTTGTTTTCCTGCAACTAGATGGTCCTCTCTGGGGATGATGGGAGACAGTGACAAATCATCAGGCATTAGATTCTCATAAGGAGTGTACAACCTAGATCCCTCACGTGCACAGCTCACAATAGAGTTTGTGCTTCTATCAGAATCTGATGCCTCCACTGATCTGACAGGAGGCAGAGCTCAGGGAGTAATGTCAGCTGCCCGCCATTCACCTCCTGCTGTGCTGCTGATTCTTAATAGGGAAGGGACCAGTACTGGTTCATGGCCCAGGCGTTGGAGACCCCTGCCTTAGACAACATGCAGCCCAGTGGATTTCAAAGAGTGCTCTGTGAACACCAGGGCTCCACAGAGGGGCTTGGATGGCTGTTCAAATGTTTTATTCCAATGTCATTAAAAATACATTTTAGCCTGTGATAAAAAGTGCTATTAAAATGCATATTCAAATTTACTGACACACCCAAATGCATTACTATATGCTGCCTGATTAGCTAGGTTTTTTTTGGATTCATTTTGGTTTTGATGACCTCAGATTCAAACCTGTTCTGCTCTAGTTAATGAGTGCCCTTATTTGGCAAGGCAATCACTGAAAAAATAGAAAGAGAGAGAGAGAGGAAGGAAGGCTTTGCAAACACCCTTTTGGATCAATCAGGATATTTTGTGATACAAGACAACTAAAATAAGATACACAAACAGCCTTGTTTCATTATTTTATAATCCAATATGTATTTGAGGTTGTTTATATATATAAACATATATTTTATATTTACATCTGCTTTTTAATATTAAAGTTCTGGGGAAAAATTGGGTGTTGCTAACAAATAATTATAAAGCCACCCCTTTCAAACTCCTCATTTTGCAGAAGAGGAAACTAAGTCAAAGAGCCATGATGAACTCCCTTGACCTCTCAGGATGGATTACTAGCAAACCCCAGAACTTGAACCTAAGTTTTAGTTCTTTCTAAATTGCAAATTGTCCTAATGTTTGTTGTTGTTATTAAATATAGTTTAGTTTTGGATGAGACCTCTTGTTGGCAAATGAATTCAGTTCTCTAATGTGAATTTCCTTTTGTTTGGGGGCATGAAAAATGTTAGCAAACAGCCTTCATGTAACATTAAATGTCTTTTTGAATTAACCTGTAGCATCTTAAAGGACAATGATTATGAATACAAAACTACTGACTCATCATATAGCCACGAAAGAGTTTACAGCTGCAACAAAATCACAGGTCTATTGTCTGGCTTCTGAGACCCCGCAGAGAGAAGGGAGGCAAGCGCTCTCCACCAGCTGTTGAGCTGAAAGCCCTTTTGTGCTTTCTGAGTTGAATCACAGTAGTTTGTGTTTTTGTTTGCTGGTCATGTGATTTTTGAAAGACACTGCAAAAACATGTTTCTAACCCTCCCCCACCAAAAATTGCACCCTGACCCCCCACTTCAGGCAGTGAGTAGGCAAGACAAGGTGGAGGTGTAGAGATCTGGACTCTTCCAGCAGCCTTTCTGTCATCAAGTGGGGCTTGAAACAGGTGATCTAACATGGCTTTGCAGAAATGGTGTAAGTTGATTTCAGAAAGCCTGTATGAGTCCTGTTAGAACCCAAATGGGCTGTGACGGCAGAGTTTCTGCAGGGACAGAATGTGTGTTTCTAATTGGAAGGTGCAGCAAGTTGGAATTCCCTTTGTGTTCTGCCCCTGTGTATGTCATGTGTTGTCACTGTGGCTGGGTGCTATGGACTGAATGTTTGCATCTCCTTGAAATTCACATGTTGAACTCCTAACCCCCAGTGGGACAGTATAAGGAGGCGGGACCTTTGGGAGATAATTAGGTCTCATGGGTGGGGCCCTCATGATGGGATTAGTGACCCAATAAAAGGAACTTCAGCAAGCTCTCTTTCCACAATGTGGGGACACAACCAGAAGAAGACATTCGCAACCCAGAAGAGGGTCTTCACCAGGGCCCAAACTGGCTGACACCCTGAACTTAGACTTCTAATCTCCAGAACTGTGAGGAGTAAATTTCTGTTATTTGCAAGTCCCCAGGCTGCAGTGTTGTGTTGTAGCCAATGGACTGAGTCATGGGGCCACCCATCTACCCCTTCCCCTTTCTCCTTAACCCTCCTTTACCTCATAAGCCCATTGCTGTCACTGTCCCAGTCCTCCCAGACCTGGCCCTCACTCTCCTTCCCTTCACTCCCACGGGGCTCAGTCCTGCTGTTCTTACACAACTGTCTGTGCTGTCCCATTACTGGTCTTGAAACAGGAGAGTTCTCCAACCCCCTTGCAGAACTAGAGACAGGGATATGGCTCATTTGCTTGGCTACTGCATGCTCAAACCCCTTACGGGATGGGGAGCATACAGATGGGCAGGTGGAGGAGCTGGGGCAAGCACTTTTGGGCTCTGACCCCATGGTAGCATCCAGCGGTGTGTTACAATTAATGCTCATTTAGCAGTTGCCATCCACAGATGGCTAAGTATTAAACTAGCTCATTGGAGAGTCAAGGTGACAGCCTTTTGCACCCTGCCCTCTTGGTACCTGGGTCTTCATCCAGTGTCCAGGAAGAATCAGGTCACATGAACTTGAAGAATGGTGAATGTGGGGATTTTATTGAGAGGTGGAGGTGGCTTTTAGCAGGATGGGTGGGGAGCTGGGAAGGGGATGGAGTGGGAAGATGATCTTCCCCTGGAGTTCCATCATTCCATGACCTATCTCCTCTCTGACCATCCCCAGTCAAACTCCTCTTGATGTTCAGATGCTCCTTATCTTCTCCCCTTCTCTGCTGTGCCACTCTGCTGCTCTGTGCTCTTCTGCTCATGGAGCCTGAGGTTTGGGGTTTATATGGGTACAGGATAGTGGGGTGTGATGGGCCAAAAGGCAACATTAGGGCACAAAAACAGGAATGCCTGTTCCCATTTAGGGCCATGGGTTTTCAGGCTTGAGGGTGGGGCTTTTGCCAGGGAACCTCCCTCTTCTACCCAGTGTTTCCCAGCCTCCTGTTCATATCGGTCTTGTTAACCAAAAAGTGACTGAGGCAAGTGTCTCCATTGATAGAGGATTTTTAGCCAAAATTTGAGGATACACTAGGGAAACAAGTCACAGGAGCCTCTGTGACTTGCACTTTTTCCAAATAAAGTTTTGGGAACTTCAGCATTTACAGGGGAAAGAGCAAGTAGGAAGGGGAAAGGGAGGAAGGGTGGACAGCAAGGCAGATGGTCATGTTCTTGTGAGGCTCTGATTAGCACTCAGTAAATCTACATTTTTTACCTGAAAAGAGGGAGTAAAGGAAAAGGTCTCGCTTGGTATATCTACATCTTACATAAGGTAAACATGTAAAAAGAGGGAATGGGACAAGTCAATGATGCATTCTTCTCAGGGTGGGTGGAGGGTGATTTCTGGTGTTGTCCTCTACCTGTGAAAATAAGCTGGCAATTGATATTGTCAGGGTGAGAGTCAACAGAACTCAGATTTAGGGCCCATTTATAGGAGGGATATGTATCTAAAAGATTTAGGGGCTCACAAAAAATGTGCTTGTGAGCAATTTGTGAGGGAGCACACCTAGGGAGGTATGTGGCCTTCTATTGTTGTAGGAATCTGGCTTCTGGATGAGGCTATGACATGGGCTGTGAAGTTACAGCTATCTGTTCGGGAACAAGAAAAAGTGTTGTGTGACTCAGTTCCCAAACTCAACTTTCCCTTTGGCATAGTGAGTTTGGGGTCCAGAGATTCTATTTGCTTCCGCAGTCTCGGGTCCTATCTGCATGTCACTAAGATCCAGTATTGTCATTATGAGGGGACCTGACCACAGACTGAAAAAGGCTGTAACAACCCAGTGGGCTCACCTTGCCCACTGCCTAGACAGAGCCGATTTCTCAAGACAAGGGAATTGCAATAGAGAAAGAGTAATTCATGCAGAGACAACTGCGTGGGAGACCAGAGTTTTGTTATTACTCAAATCAGTCTCCCCAAATGAGCATTCAGGGAGCAGAGTTTTTAAGGACAACTTGGTGGGTAGGGGGAAGCTGGTGAGCCAGGAATGCTGATTGGTCAGAGATGAAATCATAGGGAGTCAAAGCTTTCTTCTTGCACTGAGTTAGTTCCTGGGTGGGGGCCACTAGATCAGATGAACCAGTTTATTGATCTGGGTGGTGCCAGCTGATACATCAAGTGCAGGGTCTGCAAAATATCTCAAGCACTGATCTTAGGAGCAGTTTAGGGAGGGTCAGAATCTTGTAGCCTCCAGCGGCATGACTCCGAAACCATAATTTCTAATTTTGTGGCTAATGTTAGTATTACAAAGGCAATCTAGTCCTCAGGGAAGAAGGAGGTCTGCTTTGGGAAAGGGCTGTTATTGTCTGTTTTAAACTATAAACTAAGTTTCTCCCATAGTTAGTTCAGCCTACGCCCAGGAAGGAACAAGGACAGCTTGGAGGTTAGAAGCAAGATGGAGTCAGTTATGTTAGATCTCTTTCACTGTCTCTGTCATAATTTTGCAAAGGCGGTTTCAAGCCCACTGGGTCCCTGTGAGGATAAAAAAAGAGCAAATATGCACATGGCACACAGTGTGCGGAGGAGTGAAAACTGGTGTCCAGAGACTCCTAGCTGGCGAGGTGGAGTCTTTCACAACTCGGCCCCCCTCTTTCCAGCAGTCTACCTCCCTAGGTTCCTCACTTCTATGCCCCTCACCAGACATTATTAGGACAAACCTTGCTCTTCCCACCTTCGTGTCTGTGCCTAACCCTGTGAAGCTTCGAAGGTGTTTCTTCCCATCCCTGCTTGTCAGAGTCCTTCCTGTGCTTCCAGGCCCAGCCAAACCTAACTCGCAAAGAGCCAGGCTCCCCACCCTCCCTGGGGAGCAGGACCGTGAGGCAGGGCAACACGCCTGACCTTCCTGCACATCAATTTCTTCTGGTGAGAAATGAGGAGGAGCCTCACTGTGAGGACTGAGGAATTAATCCACAGCAAAGGCTTAGAAAAGTGCCTGGCGATCAGGAAGTGCTCAGTAAATATTAGTTTAGCTGTTTCCTTAAATGGGCTGGATTGGTTGGGGCACAAGAAGAGAACACCTGTGTTCTTTGTCTGTCCCCACAAAGCCACTCTGCAGACTCCCGCTTCCCAATCCCTCTGATGAATGTCCAGCATTTCCCGTAATAGTTCCACTTACTTTTAGATCACAAAAAGTCCAGTCTAGTCTAATGACGATGGAACTCTTTTTTTTTTTTTTTTTTTTTTTTTTTTGACACAAAGTCTCGCTCTGTCGCCCAAGCTGGAGTGCACTGGCGCAATCTCAGCTCACTGCAACCTCTGCCTCCCAGGTTCAAGCAATTCTCCTGCCTCAGCCTCCCAAGTAGCTGGGACTATAGGTGTGTGCCACCACGCCTGGCTTTTTTTTACGTTTAGTAGACACGGGCTTTCACTGTATTAGCCAGGATGGTCTCCATCTCCTGAGCTCATGATCTGCCTGCCTCGGCCTCCCAAAGTGCTGGGATTACAGGCATAAGCCCACTGCGCCTGGCCATGATGATGGAGCTCTGATACAGTTGGTGTAATTATCAAAATCCTAGACACTCACCAGTGTGAAGCCTCCCCTTGCCCTGCCTTGCTCTAGCTGGGCAACCAGCAATGGTGTGGGGCATGCCTGACTCTCTGGCTTTGCTGTGGCTCATCCCACCAGAGTTGTGTGCAGGGGCAGTGAATCAGTTGGTCTGGGCTGCCATAACAAAATACCACAGCCTGGATGGCTTAAACAACAGAAATGGATTTTTACCAAGTTCTGGAGGCTGGAAGTCCAAGATGAGGGAGTCGGAAGGTTTGGTTTCTCTGTCCATGGTTTGCCAATGCTGCCTTCTCACCATGTCCTCACATGGTCTTTCCTCTATGTGCATGCCTGCCTGGTATCTCTTGCTCTTCTTGTAAGTATTACAGTTGGTAGCTAGTCAGACATGAGCAGGATAGGAGAGGGCTCCCTGCCCTCACCACCAGGAATGTTGATGGTGGTGATGGTCAGGTGGTTGTTAACTGTCTCTGTAAAGTAATAATTGGTTGCAGCCAGTGCCAGGGAAGGGCAGTCTCCCAGTAGATAGAAAACACCTAAAACTGGTGATCAGCAGCTTCCTGATAAGACCTCAGGAGTTGGGCAAGTGGGCTCAGGTGAGCACATATGGATAGCCCACCTTAAGGGAAGAATCAGGGGAGAAGTAACACAGGATCCCAGAAATATGCCGATACATAAAGCCCGAGGTCAAAAGGTCGAACGGGGCACTTGATCTCTCAAAATGCCCTCTTGGCCCTCTTCTAAGTGTGCTTTTCTTCCTTTCATTCCTGCTGTAAAGCTTTTTAATAAACCTCCTGCTCTAACACTTGATGCAGTCTCTCTCCTTCTGCCTTCTGCCCCTCAAATTCTTTCTTCTGTGGAGGTAAGAATTGAGGTTTTTGCAGACCTGTCTGGATACGGATTTGCACTGGATTAACTGCCCTAAACAGTTCTATTGACTCTCTCCCTGACAGTGTCACTTGCCAGCCTATCTTCACAGGTAGAGGACAAGGACAACACCAGAAATCATCCCTTTGCCCACCCTAAGACGAATGCCTCATTGACTTGTCCCACTCCTTCTTGTCATGTGTTTAGTTTACCTTACATAAGATGTAGATTTTCCAAGAGAGACAGGACATAATTGACCTCCCTGTACAGTTCTGCAGATAGTACAGGCAGCATAGTGCCAGCCTCTGGTTCTGCTGAGGTCTTAGGATGCTTTTACTCATCACAGAAGGTGAAGAGGGAGCAGGTGTGTCCCACTGATGAGACAGGGAGTGAGAGAGGGGAGGAGGTGCCAGGCTCTGTAAACAACCAGCTCTTGCCTGAAGGAACAGAGCAAGAACCCACTCATTACTGCAAGGAGATCACCAAGTCATTCCATGAGGAATCCACACTTATGACCCAAACACCTCCCATCAGGCCCCACCTCCAGCAATGGGGACCCCATTTCAACATGAGATTTGGAGGGGACAAACCAAACCATATCAGGCAGCTAGTGTGAGACCCTTGCAGACCCCCATGGGACCTGCCACTGTAGGTCAGCTGAAGCAACCACACCTCTCTTCTGGTGGGCTTCTTCTGACTCCTCTCTCAGGCCCTGGGCTTTGGTTGCCTGGCCCGTCAGGGTCGCATTTTGATCCCCACAGAGTCTTCTCAGAGGGGCTCTGTTTCACAGCGCCACGTCTGGCCCCAGCAAGCACGCACACTTGCTCCAGCGCAGCCGTTGCCCCCTTCTGCCTGTTCCAACCAGACCCTGAAGAGAGATGTCGAAGGTAGGTGTGGCACTGATGCCTGTGTCCTCTAAGCCCCTGTGACATAAGTCAGGGTTCATTCTCTCATGACTTTCCCTCTTAATCCTCCACATCAATGTACCCCTAGACCTCCTCGGCCTCAACCCCTTTGTGTGTGTCAGGTGAGTGATGAAGCAATGTGGTGTGGTAGTCAGCTCGGCTGCCATCACAAATACCCCAGACGGGGTGGCATAAATAACAGAAATGTGCTTTCTCACAGTTCTGGTAAGTCTGGGCTCGAGGTGTCAGCCTTGATCCCAGTGAGAGCTGTTTCCTGCCTTATCCTCGGATAGCCTTTCTTCCGAGGGGCTGGGGAGCCACATGCATGAACTCTCTGGCCTTTGACGTCTTTTCTGGTAAAGACGCTAATCCTATCAGATCGGGGCCCTGCCTTATGACCTGATTTAACCTTAATTACCTCTTAAAGATCCCATCTTAAAATACAGTCACATCGAGCGTTACTGCTTCCAAGTCTGAATTTAGGGGTAGGGGGTACAATTCAATCCACAGCAGCTGGCAAAACCAGTTTGGCGTTACCTTCTGGGATAGTCCTGCTTAAATGTTCTCAGCCTTGATCTAGAAGCAGGTGGAAGGGCACTTGGCACTTGCTGCTTTGTTGTTTCCTTTGGAGAAGGGTAGAAACACTTAAGACAACGGGATGCATCACCTTTCCCTTCCTGTAACATAACCTGTCATTGTGGAACTGGAGAACCCACACCATGATCCTTCTCACAATTAAGGATGCATCTTCCCCTGAAAGCATAAGCTCCTTACGGTCAGGGGGTAAATCTTAGACAGTGATCACAGTGGTCGTTTGTTTGTTCTACCTATGGAAAAGCTCAATGGTTATTCACTAAGATGAACTGAAGCAAGGGTTGTGGAAGGTTCATTTTGCCACCTGTCTGCATAAGCAGGGCCACCGTAGGCAGCGATCCAGGGATCAGTTACTTCCCAACCAATCTGTTCTGTGGGAGTTGACACTCCTCATCCTTATTGAGGTCTATCACAGAGTTGGTATCCAGAGAGAAGGTAACAAAGGAAGGCATTTTCTAGCAAGTAGCAGCTTTTATTATTTTTAAATATTTTTATTATTTATTTCCTATTTGCATAGGAAACGGTGGTATAGAGGCATCCATTATGAGCTGGTCACAGAGGTGTGCCTCCATGGTGTGACAGGGTACTTACTGAAGAATTTTGAGTTTACATTTTATTTCTTTTGTGGAAAATAGCAGCTGGTACTTCTTTGCTTTAGGGAAGGTTTATAGCAGGTTGAAAGCAGGTATTGCTTTCAAACCATCTCCTCTTAACATTTGTTTATGGATGCTTAAATCCATTGAGGAGAATAGAGTTTGATGTCAGAAAAGAAAACTAGCAAAGAGCTGCCTCACCCATTATCTTTATGCTTCTGAAATTTGTGACACAAAGAACATTCTACAGCCCATCAATAGCTTACGTTATTTTAATGTAAGTTCTTGGTAAGCAACTTAGGAACTGCTTTAAAAACCCACTTCCTTTAAAAACCCACTTGTAACTGCTGTTAATGGGAGCATAGATTCAGGGCAACTTGAGTCTCTGCCCCTTGGTTGCAGTGCTCAAACTTGGCCCAAATAAACTCTCTACTTATGTCAATTCTGCCTCCATTTTTTCCTTTAGATGGACAGAGGTGAATGAAAGAGAGGGCCTTGGAGGGCAGCCTGAAGAGGAAGAGAGGGATGCAAGGCCAGCATAAACAAAAGAGTAGTCCTGGGGTGCTGGGAGGAGAAGACATCTGTCCCTTGGGTTCTGAGAGTGCTCTGAGGATGTGAAAGGACCCAGAAGGACAGCAGAGAGGCCTGTCCTATGTTCCTTGGTCCCCAACCTTGCCAAGGTGCTCAGGTTCCAAACCTGACACTACAGCAAGACAGCCATAGGCCAGATGAGGTCATGGGAGCAGGAACAAAGAACATTGAATTAACATCATTGTCTGGGGTAAATACCTGAGATTTGTTGTCTCACGGCGGCAGAAAACTAGGAAGGGGATAAAGAGTGAGCTTAGCGGAAGTTTAGTAGGCGAAAGAAAGAGAATAGCTCTCTCTGTTGCGAAGATAGGGGTCCTGAACAGGTTTTTCGGTTCTGTGGTGAAATGCAGAGGGTTTTATAGATGAGCTTGAGGAGACAGTGTGTGATTTACATAGGGTACGAATGATTGGTGGGACTAGTGTCATTTGCATAAGGTGCGAAAAACTGGTTAGGGCTAGGTATGCCATTTGCATAGGGCGCAAAAAGCTTGCTGACCCCACGCTAATCTTTTATTATGCAAATGAATTCTCTACCTGGCTAGCGCCATGTTGCCTATTTCTTTACTGTACACGTGGTGACAAAGAAAAGGGAAGATGGAGCCTCCATGTTGAACATACCTGGCTTCCAGATAGCCCTTTTCTATTGGCATAGCTGCCGGCATTCACCCGTGCAAGCTTCCAGCTTGCTTATCTATGTTCGCAGCTAGATTTTCAGGCTGCTCTTTGTTAGAAAAAAATGCTTTCTTGGGCTGCTTTTTGTTAAAAGGGAAGCCTTGCTGAGGACTTTTTTACCCTCACTATCTGCCTAAATAATTTCTTTCTATCTCCTGTCTCAGCATCTCAGTGGTCCTCATTGAGAACAGGTAACCAGTGCCAGCAGGGGCTCCTAGTTCATTGGTAAAACCCTGAACATTGACACCTTTCATTTCCCTGGGGTTGAATGGAAGAGAGAATTGCCCCAAGAAGGACGGAAGTTTCATTTTCTTTGGCTCCTGAAGTAGTACACAAGCGGATTTATAGAAAACAAAGACCTTTAGTATTTCTTACATCCTAGAGTCTGGAGACTTGAGATTCATGCCTATTGCATTATTTCAGAAAAGAGATTTGGTTGTGAACTCTGCTCCAAGACATTGCTTGGTCAAGGAAGCATAAGTTTTAGCCACCTGGACACGATCTCCATCTAGTGGTCATACTATGTAACAGCACTTGCACACAGCTTTGAGAGGTTTGGTATTCTGTATTTTGCTCTTCTCCGGAGAAATTCAATATAGCAGAAATATAGTACATAATATAATGCAGATATGAGAGATTCTACAGCCTACAAACAGTTCTAAAACGGGCTAGAATTTGGGAGGTGAAGCAACAGGGTAGCATTGTAATTTTATTAAATTTCAGAATAATTTTAGATTTACGTTAAAGTTGTAAAGTGGCCAGGCGCAGTGGCTCACGCCTGTATCCCAGCACTTTGGGAGGCCGAGGCGGGCAGATCACCTGAGGTCAGGAGTTCGAGCCTGGCCAACATGGTGAAACCCCATCTCTACTAAAAATACAATAAATTAACCGGGTGTGGTAGCCCAGGCCTGTAATCCCAGCTACTTGGGAAGCTGAGGCATGAGAATCGCTGGAACCTGGGAGACAGAAGTTGCAGTGAGCTGAGATCATGCCACTCCACTCCAGCCTGGGCAACAGAGTGAGACTCTGTCTCAAAAAAAATTAATAAATGAATAATAAATAAATAAAGTTATAAAGTGATACAGAGTTCCCATACACACCTCACCCAGGTTCCTCTAGGTTAAAATCTCACATTACCATGATACATTTGTCAAAACTAAGAGACTAACATTTCCGCATTATTGTCAAAATCCAGACTGTATTTTAATATCACTAGTTTTTCGACTAATGTCCTTTTTCTGTTCCAGGATCCCACTCAGGACAGCACATCTCATTCTGTCCTCATGTTCTCTCAGTTTCCTCTAGTCTGTGAGAGATTTCATGACAGCAGTTTTGAGGAGTAATAGCCAGGTATTTAGCCAGTTTTGAGGAGTAATAGCCAGAATGTCCCTCAATTGTAGATGTGTGGTGTTATTTCTGAGGCCTCCGTTTTGTTCCATTGGTCTATATCTCTGTTTTGGTACCAGTACCAGTTGCTGTTTTGGCTACTGTAGCCTTGTAGTATAGTTTGAAGTCAGGTAGCATGATGCCTCAAGCTTTGTTCTTTTTGCTTAGGATTGTCTTGGCTATACAGGCTCTTTTTTGGTTCCATATGAAGTTTAAAGCAGTTTTATCTAGTTCTGTGAAGAAAGTCAATAGTAGCTTGATGGGAATAGCATTGAATCTATAAATTACTTTGGGCAGTATGGCCATTTTCATTATATTGAGTCTTCCAATCTATGAACATGGAATTCTTTTTCCATTTGTTTGTGTTCTCTCTTATTTTCTTGAGCAGTGGTTTGTAGTTCTCCTTGAAGAGGTCCTTCACATCCCTTGTAAGTTGTATTCCTAGGTATTTTATTCTCTTTGAAGCAATTGTGAATGGGAGTTCACTCATGATTTGACTCTCTGTCTGTTATTGGTGTATAGGAATGCTTGTGATTTTTGCTCATTGATTTTGTATCCTGAGACTTTGCTGAAGTTGTTCATCAGCTTAAGTTTTTAGGCTGAGAAGATGGGATTTTCTAAATATACAATCATGTCATCTGCAAACGGAGACAATTTGACTTCCTCTCTTCCTATTTGATACGCTTTATTTCTTTCTGTTGACTGATTGCTCTGGCCAGAACTTCCAACACTATGTTGAAAAGGGGTGGTGAGAGAGAGCATCCTTGTCTTGTGCTGGTTTTCAAAGGGAATGCTTCCAGCTTTTGCCCATTCAGTATGATATAGGCTGTGGGTTTGTCATAAATAGCTGTTATTATTTTAAGATGCGTTCCATCAGTGCCTAATTTATTGAGAGTTTTTAGCATGAAGGGGTGTTGAATTTTGTCAAAGGCCTTTTCTGCATCTATTAAGATAATCATGTGTTTTTTGTCATTGGTTCTGTTTATGTGATGGATAATGTTTATTGATTTTCATATGTTGAGCCAGCCTTGCATCCCAGGGATGAAGTCGACTTGATCATGGTGGATAAGCTTTTTGATGTTCTGCTGGATTCGGTTTGCCAGTATTTTATTGAGGATTTTTGCATCGTGTTCATCAGGGATATTGGCCTGAAATTTTCTTTTTTTGTTGCGTCTCTGCCAGGTTTTGATGCTGGCCTCATAAAATGAATTAGGGAGGATTCCCTCTTTTTCTATTGTTTGGAATAGTTTCAGAAGGAAAGCTACCACCTCTTATTTGTATCTCTGGTGGAATTCGGCTGTGAATCCGTCTGGGCCTAGGCTTTTTTTGGTTGGCGGGCTATTAATTACTACCTCAGTTTGGTGTTGGTCTACTCAGGGGTTAGACTTCTTCCTGGTTTAGTCTTGGGAGAGTGTATGTGTCCAGGAATTTATCCATTTCTTCTAGATTTTCTAGTTGTTGTTTTCTTTTTGTGTGTGTGTGTGTGTGTGTGTGTGTGTGTGTGTGTGTGTGTGTGTGTGTAGAGGTGTTTATAGTATTCTCTGATGGTAGTTTGTATTTCTGTGGGATCAGTGGTGATATTCCCTTCATCATTTTTTATGGTGTCTATTTGATTCTTCTCTTTTTTCTTCTTTATTATTCTGCCTAGTGGTCTATCTACTTTGTTAATCTTTTCAAAGAACCAGCTCCTGGATTTGTTGATTTTTTGAAGGTTTTTTTTTGTCTCAATCTCCTTCAGCTCTGCTCTGATCTTAGTTATTTCTTGTCTTCTGCTGGCTTTTGAATTTTTTGCTCTTGCTTCTGTAGTTCTTTTAATTGTGATGTTAGGGTGTCAATTTTAGATCTTTCCCACTTTCTGATGTGGGCATTTAGTGCTATAAATTTCCCTCTAAACACTGCTTTAGCCTCTGAGTTCTAATTTGATTGCACTGTGGTCTGAGAGGTTGTTAACGATTTCCATTCTTTTGCACTTGCTGAGGAGTGTTTTACTTCCAATTATGTGGTCAATTTTAGAATAAGTGTGATGTGATGCTGAGAAGAATGTATATTCTGTCGATTTGGGGTAGATATCTGTCGACATCTATTAGGTCTGCTTGGTCCAGAGCTGAGATCAAGTTCTGAACATCCTTGTTAATTTTCTGTCTCCTAGATCTGTCTAATATTGACAGTGAGGTGTTAAAGTCTCCCACTATTATTGTGTGGCAGTCTACTTCTCTTTGTAGGTCTCTAAGAACTTGTTTTATCACTCTGGTTGCTCCTGAATTAGGTGCGTGTATATTTAGGATAGTTAGCTCTTCTTATTGGATTGATCCCTTTACAATTATGTAATGCCCTTCTTTGTCTTTTTTGATCTTTGTTGGTTTAAAGTCTGTTTACCAGAGACTAGGATTGCAACCCCTGCTTTTTTTTGCTTTCCCTTTGCTTGGTAAATACTCCTCTATCCCTTTATTTTGAACCTATATGTGTCTTTGCACAAGAGATTGGTCTCCTGAATACAGCACACCAATGGGTCTTAACTGTTTATCCAATTTCCCAGTCTGTGTCTTTTAATTGGGGAAGTTAGTCCATTTACATTCAAGATTAATATTGTTATGTGTGAATTTGATCTTGTCATCATGATTCCAGCTGGTTATTTTGCACATTAGTTGATGCAGTTTCTTCATAGTGTCATTGGTCTTTATGTTTTGGTGTGTTTTTGCAGTGGCTGGTACTGGTTTTTCCTTTCCATATTTAGTACTTCCTTCAGGAGTTCTTGTAAGGCAGGCCTGGTGGTGACAAAATCCCTTGGCATTTGCTTGTCTCTAAAGGATTTTATTTCTCCTTCACTTATGAAACTTAGTTTAGCTGGATATGAAATTCTGGGTTGAAAATTCTTTTCTTTAAGGATGTTGAATATTGGCCCTCACTCTCTTCTGGTTTGTAGGGTTTCTGCAGAGAGATCCACTGTTAGTCTGATGGGCTTCCCTTTGTAGGCAACCTGACCTTTCTCTCTGGCTGCCCTTAACATTTTTTCCTTCATTTCAACCTTGGAGACTCTGACGATATTGTTCCTTAGGGTTGCTCTTCTCGAGGAGTATCTTTGTGGTATTCTCTGTATTTCCTGAATTTGAATGTTGGCCTGTCTTGCTATATTGAGGAAGTTCTCCTGGATTATATCCTGAAGTGTGTTTCCAACTTGGTTCCATTCTCCCTGGCACCTTCAGGGACCCCAATCAATCATAGGTTTGGTATTTTCACATAGTCCTATATTTCTTGGAGGCTTTGTTCATTCCTTTTCATTCTTTTTCTCTAATCTTGTCTTCATGTCTTATTTCAATAAGTTGATCTTCAATCTCTGATATCCTTTCTTCTGCTTGATTGATTTGGCTATTGATACTTGTGTATGCTTTGCGAAGTTCTTGTGCTCTGTTTTTCAGCTCCATTAGGTCATTTATGTTCTTCTCTAAACTGGTTATTCTAGTTAGCACTTCCTGTAACCTTTTGTCAAGGTTCGTAGCTTCCATGCATTGGGTCAGAACATACTCCTTTAGCTCAGAGGAGTTTATTATTACCTGCCTTCTGAAGGCTACTTGTACCAATTCATCAAACTCATTCTCTGGCCAGTTTGTGCCCTTGCTAGAGAGGAGTTGTAATCACTTCGAGGAGAAGAGGCATTCTGGTTTTTGGAATTTTCAGCATTTTTGCACTGGTTTTTCTTCATCCTTGTGGATTTATCTACCTTTGATCATTGTGGCTGATGACCTTTGGATGGAGTTTCTGTGTGTCAGCCCTTTTTGTTGATGTTGATGTTATTGCTTTCAAGTTTTTCTTCTAAAAGTCAGGCCCCTCTTCTTCAGGTCTGCTGCAGTATGCTGGAGGTCCACTCCAGACCCTATTTGCCTGGATATCACCAGCAGAGGCTGCAGAACAGCAAAGATAGATGCCTGCTCCTTCCTCTGGAAGTTTCTTCCCAGAGGAGCACTGGCCTGATGCCAGCCAGAGCTCTCCTGTGTGAAGTGTCTGTCAATCCCTGTTGGGAGCTCTCTTCCAGTCAGGAGGCACGGGGGTCAGGGACCCACTTGAGGAGTCAGTCTGTCCTTTAGCAAAGCTCAAGTGCTGTGAGAACCCTCCTTGTCAGGATCCACTGCTCTCTTCAGAGCCAGAAGGCAGGAACGTTTAAGTCCACTGTAGCTATGCCCACAATCCCTCCTTCTCCCAGGTGCTACCTGTCCCAGGGAGATGGGAGTTTTATCTATAAGACCCTGACTGGGGCTGCTGCTTTTCTTTCAGGGATCCTCTGCCCAGTGAGGAGGAATCTAGAGAGGCAGTTTGGCCACAGTCGCTTTGTCACGCTGTGTTGAGTTCTGCCCAGTCCTTAGCACTGTCAGGGGAAAACTGCCTACTCAAGCCTCAGTAATGGTGGACGCCCCTTTCCCCACCAAACTCAATCATCCCAGGTCGACGTCAGACTGCTGTGCTGGCAGTGAGAATTTCAAGCCAGGGGTTCTTAGCTTGCTGGGCTCTGTGGGAGTGGGACCTGCTGAGCGAGACCACTTGAATCCCTGGCTTCAGCCCCATTTCCAGGGGAGTGAAAGATTCTGTCTCACTGGGGTTCCAGGCACCACTGGGGTACAAAAAAAAAAAAAAACAAAAAAACTCCTGCAGCTAGCTCGGTGTCTGCCTGAACAGCTGCCCAGTTTTGTGCTTGAACCCAGGGTCCTGGTGGTGTAGGAACACGAGGGGATCTCCAGGTTTGCAGATTGCAAAAATCATGGGAAAAGCATAGTCTCTGGGCCAGATAGCACAGTCCCTCATGGCTTCCTTTCTCTGGGAAAGGGAGGTCCCCCCACTCCTTGCATTTCTGGGATGAGGCAATGCCCCACCCTGCTTCTGCTCGTCATCTATGGACTGCACCCACTGCCTAACCAGTCCCAATGAGATGAACAGGGTACCTCAGTTGGAAATGCAGAAATCACCCACCTTCTGCGTTGGTCTCACTGGGAGCTGCAGACCAGAGCTGTTCCTATTTGGCCATCTTGGTGGATCCCCTTGCCCAATTTTTTTGTTTAAGTGCCCTGTAAAAGCATCACAAAAGCCTCATAATAGTTCTCCCTTTGGAGACCCAGGATTCAGTGTGAGCTCTGCCCAGAACTCAGAGGTCCAGTAAAAGATAAGTAGCTCCTATCTAAATAAAATTGGTCTCTTCATACAATACTAAGATTGTTTTCTGTAATTTTATGTTTGATTTGGCATCCATCTTTAATTTCATACTTATCCCTTCCTAATATTATAAGGTGTTGAAATTTGGCATATGTAGGGAGACCCCCTGAAACTATTGCTATGGAATAAAAGATGAAATGCTCCTGATTATTGTAAATACAAAATTGCATGGAGGATTGTGTAAAGACAATGCCAGGTTGGGCTGCCAAAATAAGCCAACAGCATGTGATGTGCTTCCCCCTGCAGAGAGCCTATAAATGGACATGCAGTCAGGGAGGTTTCACATCACCAAGATTCCTATCCCAGAAAAGCAGATGTTCATATCTCTGGGAATGGAATGCGACCCTTGTGGAGAGCCTATAAACGGATGCATGAGGGGTGCCTGTTCATATGGATAAGATAGGGCTATAAACACCCCATCTTTCCATGGCTCTTCTAGGTCTCTTTAGGGTTGAGACATACTCCCTTCTGAGAATCTGTGGTCTAACCAGTTGTCTAGTTTCACATCCTACTTCTATTGATTGTTTGCAACCAGCTTTTGCTGCAATTATTACTACTGATTAGTATCTTACTAAACATAGGTTATGGATAGACTGTGTTTCCGTTTTAAGGCTCTGTTAGAAATTGCTGATGCACACACTATATTGTAAATTCTTAGCTCTGCATACTGTACTTCTGCATACTGATGTTATGTTAAAGAATTACTTCATCCCCATGTGACCACCTCACCTCATAATCAAATGACCTTAAATCCATCACTAACCTACCCCCACCCTCACTAAACTTAATAATAAATGCTGGTATATCCAGTGCATTGGCGGCATCTGAGCGGTGATCCCCCTGGACTCAGCTTTCACTATCTTGTGTGTGTCTTTTATTTCTTGACCTCCTGATCCACCTGGGAACAAAGAAAGAGCCCCGTTGTTGCTAGCCAGATCCCGCAATAGGCATGGGGGTTACAAAACTATAAACCAAGTCCAAAAGAGAATGATCTTTACTTGCATAAAATTTAGCGAGTAAGACATTGATTGGTTTAATAAAAATAGCTACATCTTGAATTATTTAGTAAAATTACTGTAACTTCTAGTCTTATGGCTTTAGGCAGCCTAGTCCACAGGCAGTAAGGAGGTTTGTTTTGGGAAGGGAGTGTTATTTTTGTTTCAAAGCTAAACTACAAACTAAATTCCTCCCAAAGTTAGTTTGGCTTATGCCCAGGAATGAGCAAGGACAGCTTGGAAGTTAGAAGCAAGATGGAGACATTTAGGTCATATCTTTCTCATGGTCTCAGTTATAACTTTGCAATGGTGAGTTTCATAACTTTAAATGTTGACTGTCACAGATTTCTTAATCTAGGTAAGTGATTAAAATAAAATAATTAGGTAAATGTAATGGAATAAATACTTGTAGATGAGCTCTTCATAATTTAGAATCTAAAGTTATAGTAAATTAAATAATAAATATTTCATTATTTGGGTATTTTCCAATAAAAATATATTGTAGGAAAACCTTTTTTCTAAAAAAGTGTCCTTTTTAAAAACGTGAACAATTTTGTCTAATTTAAAGCTTATTTAAAGGTTATATATAAAACAAGGTAAAAAGAACCAGGAAATAAGAGAGATGTAAAGCAAGTTATAGAAATAGAGACATTTTTGAGTAAGAAAGCTTAAAGAGAAATAATTTTATATGAGAAAGAATCTTGTATGGTAAATTTAGTCCTAGAATAAAATGCCTGGTTTTTTAAGAAAGAGAAATGTTCAGGACGAACCAGAAAGTCCAAACATGTCATGAATGGTCTGCGTAAGTCACAATAAGAGGATTTACTAAAATAGACTTTTATGTGATCAAGTTGTCTATTATTAAAGAGAAATTATAATGGTCCTTCTGGAGACTGGGTTTAATATAAAAAATGCTTATACACTAAAGAATTGGTTAGAGCAATGAAATCTTCTTAAGGGATTGATTTACTCTTAATAAATTATAATAGATTTTAATTTTTTTAACCCAAAGTTCAATTTTTATTGCATCTCACTCTTTTCAGTTTTCTCTCCCCTCTTTAAAAGGCATGAAATAATAACACTTTCCTTCAACTCATTTTCAGCTCATATAAGATTTTTTCCCCCCTAAAGCTCTGTTCATTGTGGCCTGATGCTAATAACGTTTTCTTAAAGGCTAAAGGAAATGTTTTCTTCCAACATAATATTCTGTGCACTGCAGAAGGTCTTTTCTTTTGCCTTTTGCTAACTGGCCCAACAGATTTTACATTTTATTGAAATAATTCTAATGTCATTATTATTAAGTTTTGGTTTGCTTAGAAAAAAGATATTAAAATTTTTTTTAAATTGAGGTTGTTACATCTGTGTATCTTTCTGTATGTGCTTTTAAAGTCCTTGTGACATTGAGTTACAGGGCTTTGACTCTGGGTCTAAAAACAACACCAAGTCCTGTTAAATCTTAAACACTGACAGCAATTAAAGCCTTACTATCAGGCCTGGTAGAAGATGCCAATAAAATAAACTGCATTTCTGAGACACAGGGCCGGAAATTAAAGCTATTCAACTCCTCAAGGCCCAGAGACTATCATGGAAGAGGTGGTCATGTGAGATTTAAAGAACCAATTTTGAGAAATAAAATAAGTTCAGTTTTTCTGTGAATTAACCATTAATGTCAAAGATACAGCAATACAAGACCAGCATATGCGCCCCTGTGTCAGATTAACAAAGTTTTCTTGAAACATTAGTGGACTCCTCAATAAAGGTTAAAAGTCTCCTCTCTCAAAGAATCAAGGTTTCACCTTTTTTGAAATCGTTGAGTTATCACTTTGTGACTGTGATCCTCTTTTGTGATATCAAGTGTTTTAAACCTTTTATATTTGACAACCTTTCCAAAATCAAATTATAAATTATGTATTTTTCTGACCTAATTAGTCATTTAAGATATTAGATTCCTAAAGTCCAAAAGTGACACATTTGGCTTATTTGGTATAAAAATTATACAGGAAACATTGTCAAATAAGAAATAGTATTTGGTTTTCTTTGGGCTGTATTTTTATACATATGTTATTTGTATGTGTTCCAAAATTATGGAAAACTCCTATAATTCTGATATGACTTAGTGTACATTATCAGTAATAATTATAATTGTTACATTAAATTATTGTGTACTACATAGGTAACAAATTTTCTTGTCAATTGTGTCTGTGACTATGGCTGCCCTAAAACTTTTTGTCATCCATGGGCAATTACTGTCTTGTTTTGGTCCTCTTTAGAAGGTGGTTTTATAATCAGCTATAAAACTCTAACAGTTACTCTTGAATGCAAGATTCTGATAACTTTGGAGATTGTGACTTCAGAATAAAGGAAAAACTTTCAGGACTCATGGAGAGTTGAAATGTTCGTTAATATCAAGCAGAACAGAAGATAACAAAGTTATCTTCATGGACTGAACTAATAGAAGACTAAAGGAATCTTTTTGACTTTTTGCTTAAAATGTTACTGATCCTTTATTTTTTGGAGTCAAGGAAGCTTTTCTTTTGAGCTATTGACAGCTTTTAACAATTTAATATACTCCTATGGACAAAATTCAGAGCATATTTGTTTCTCTCTTACCTGATTTCTCTGGAATTTGGAAACTGTGAGTATTCTTAACTTATGGCAATATAGTTTTTTACATAAGTGCAATAAGAATCTGTTTTGAGTTGTAGCAGGATACAATTGGAGAAACTGGTTATTTTACCAAAGCTTTGGCTGGAATGGTATGCTTTCCTTTAAGGAATTGAAATTGACTTAGCCAATAAAAGCCACTTGGGAAAACTGGCCTCATACCTTGTCTACACAGTCTCTGTACAGGGTCAAAATGTCACAGAATGTACAGAATGTCACTTCCTGACAAGTCCAGAGCCCCCAGTTATCTTGGGACCTCAAGAGTAGAAGAATTCATCCAACTTATACATATTCGATTGTACAAATTCACAGCTGGGCTTGGCTTAAAAAAGTCTTATCTGAGATTCCTTTTGTAGAACAATGTTCCATCAAAGCCAATTTTAAAAGCCTATGTGAAAAATAATTACTCTTGCTGCACTTTAAAAAAATAATCTGGCCAAGTATAATAAAGCAAATTGGTCCTACCATGATTTGTCTTTAGTAAAAATGGGAAACTGGAGAGAGAAAAATTATGTTTCAAAAAGCTATATAGCACACCAGTTGTTAGAGTCCAGTCTTGCCTAATGTTTTTCAATTTTTACTATTTTCTACAATTTGGACTGAATTTTAATATTTCCTGGCTAAAATGTTTCCAAAATACCGTTTTAAATTTTTCTTTCTTCCTTTTTTTCTTCCATTTTTCCTAATGTGAAATCACTGAAAACTAAGTTGTGCTTTCTTAAAGCCCTGTGAACTGAATCTAGACAACTTAAACTTCAGAAGAAAATAACAGTAACCTATTTACATATGTAAGCCATTTTCAAACTACCTACTGATGTGTGGACTTCAGAGTAATGTGGCCTATATTAATTTTCCAGGATTGTTCTTTTGTTTGTTGTTCTTTTTCTCCTTTCTTCCCCCTATTTTTTTCTTTGCCTTTTCTTTCTTTCTTTCTTTTTTTGAGATGGAGTTTTCACTCTTGCTGCCCAGGCTGGAATGTGGTGGCATGATCTTGGCTCACTGCAACCTCCACCTCCTGGGTTCAAGCAATTCTCCTGCCTCAGCCTCCCAAGTAGCTGGGATTACAGATGCCATGCACTGCTCCTGGCTAATTTTTGTATTTTTAGTAGAGACGGGGTTTCACCATATTGGCCAGGCTGGTCTTGAACTCCTGACCTCAGGTGATCCACGTACCTCAGCCTCCCAAAGTGCTGGGATTACAGGTGTAAGCCACTGCAGCCAGCCATCTAGCCTCCCCCTATTTTTTCTTCACAGAACATGAGACTTCTCGACCTACTAAAAATGAGCTTTCCTAATAACTCATGACCTACCAGTCTAGGAATAAACCATCCTAGCTGTGAGAGATCAGATGAAACCTGAGACCAGAGACTCATTTTCTTCTAAAATGCTTTCTCCAAAAGAGTATATTTATTTATTTATTTTTAATTGTATTTTTTTATGTTCCAGGGTACATGTGCAAGATGTGCAGGTTTGACACATAGGTAAACATGTGCCATGGTGGTTTGCTGCACCTATCAATCCATCACCTAGGTATTAAGCCCAGTATGAATTAGCTAGTTTCTCTAATACTGTCCCCACCACCACTCTCCCCCGACAGGCCCCAGTGTGTGTTGTTCCCCTCCCTGTGCGCATGTGTTCTCATTGTTCAGCTCCCACTAATAAGTGAAAGCATATATTGTCCAAAAGATTTTAAAAAAGAAAAGGGGGGAAATGCAAAAGGAAGATAAATTTTGGGGCCCTCAAATACCTAAGCTAAAGGGAAAAATCAAGCTGGGAACTGTTCAGGGCAAACCTGCCTCCCATTCTATTCAAAGTTGTCCCTCTGCTCACTGAGATAAGGTCATATCTGATTGCCTCCTTTGGAAAGGCTAATCAGAAACTCAAAAGAATGCCACCATTTGTCTCTCCCCTACATGTAACCTGGAAGCCCCCTTCCTACTCGAGTTGTCCTACCTTTCTGGGTGGAACCAATGTATATCTTACATACATGGATTGATGTCTCATGACTCCTTAAGATGTATAAAACCAAGCTGTGCTCCAACCACCTTGGGCACATATCATCAGGACTTCCTGAGACTGTGTCAGAGACATGCATCCTCAAACTAGGCAAAATAAACTTTCTAAATTAACTGAGACATGTCTCAAATATTCAGGGTTCTCACAATTCTCTATAAGTAAAATTATGAAGTTATCTCAATCCCAATAAAAATACAGAAAGTTTTTCTTTGTTTGTTTGTTTTTGAGATGGAGTTTCACTCTTGTTGCCCAGGCTGGAGTGCAATGGCACGATCTCAGCTCACTGCAACCTCCACCTCCCAGCTTCAAGTGATTCTCCTGCCTCAGCCTCCCAAGTAGCCGGGATTACAGGCATGCGCCACTGTGCCTGGCTAATTTTGTATTTTTAGTAGAGACAGGGTTTCTCCATGTCAGGCTGGTCTTGAACTCCTGACCTCAAGTGATTCGCCCGCCTTGGCCTCCCAAAGTGCTGGGATTACAGGCGTGAGCCACTGTTCCTGGCCAGATTTTTGTTTTAGAGCTTGGCAAGTTAATACTGAAGTTTATGTGGAAAAATAAATGTGCAAGAATAGCCAGAGAATACTAAAAGAAAAAATAATAACGATAGTGGTGGTAGAGGGTTCTACCAGACATTAAGACATCTAATCGAGCTTCTATAATAAAAACAATGAGGTATAGTGCATAGACAGACCAATAAAATAGAATAGAAAGTCCAGAAATAGAATCAAATGCATATGAAAATGTAGTGAATAATAGAGGTGGTATCTTAAATCACTGGAGCAAAGACGGAACTCTGACTCAGTACTCTCGAACAAATTGCTTTGCCCTGATTTGCCTTAATCTGTAAACTGAGAATGACAGCACTGTTTAATGGGAAGAGAAAAATACTTCTATTATCACATCAGTCTACCAAGTTTGAGTAGAGCCTTTAATCTCTCTGAACCTCCCTCCCATCAACTGTGAATGGGGAATAATAATATTAAATCCAATTCCTGTCTGGGGAACTTGCTAATATTCAATGAGCAAACATTGCTGAGAGCCATTTGGGGAATGAGAAAAGCTGTAGAAAAATGGGATATTATTAAGCAGGCTCAACACTCACCACAAATCAGAATGGAGCTTGATATAGTTCGACAGTGTCCCCACCCAAATCTCATCTTGAATTGTAGTTTCCATAATCCCCATGTGTCATGGGAAAGACCCCGTGGGAGGTAATTGAATCATGGAGGTGGTTATCTCCATGCTGTCGTCATGATAGTGAGTGAGTTCTCATGAGATCTGATGGTTTTATAAGGTGCTTTTCCCCCTTTGCTCAGCACTTCTTCCTGCCGCCTTGTGAAGTTGCCTTGCTTCCCCTTCCCCTTCCACCATGATTATAAGTTTCCTGAGGCCTCCCCAGCCATGCTGAACTGTGAGTCAATTAAACTTCTTTCCTTTATAAATTAGCCAGCCTCAGGTGTATCTTTATTAGCAGTGAGAGAACGGACTAATACAGAGCTTAAGTGCACTTTTTCTATTATAGGGCTTAGTGCCATCACCCATGCTATTCAGGTTGGAGTTTGCTAGGGTAGTAGGAAATAGTGGAGACAAATTTCAAGTGAATGTTAATGATTCAAAAAGGAGATTTTTAGCATTTTCTTACCCATCCCTCTTTTTATTTATTCATTTTTGATGAGAGTTCGGGTTTCCTGGGTCACAAACAAACCTGGAAACTATGTCCATTCATGGTCCTCACATGAAGATGCTGGGGTCAGCTGTGGAGTGAAGCAGATTCTCACAGGAGGTGGCCTGGGGCAGAGTCTCTGCCGTGTTTAGCAGGGCTGGGGCTTGTGTCCTGGCTTTGGTCTTCATGTAGCCATCTGCACAGTGTCCTATGTTGATGGTCAGACGTTCATCTCTAGCTGGGCAGGGTTCAGGAACCTTGAGATTAAAAGGAAATTTTTATGAGCAAGGCTTTAATCTTTCAAAACGTCATTTTTTTTTTTGAGATGGAGTCTCGCTCTGTTGCCTAGGCTGGAGTGCAATGGCATGATCTTGGCTCACTGCAACCTCCACTTCCCAGGTTCAAGCGATTCTCCTGCCTCAGCCTCCCAAGTAGCAGGGATTACAGACATGCGCCACCATGCCTGGCTAATTTTTGTATTTTTAGTAGAGAGGGAGGGGGTTTTGCCATGTTGGCCAGGCTGGTCTCAAACTCCTGACCTCAGGTGATCCAACCACCTTGGCCTTCCAAAGTGCTGGGATTACAGGCGTGAGCTACTGTGCCCAGCCCAAAGCTTCTTCTTCTAATTCACGCTCGATGCTCAGTCATTTCATCTGCAGTTTAGCTGAGCTATGAATTAGAGAAGGAATTTGGTAAATCTAGCTTTATGTAATTCCTGAAGACATACTATAATGTCATCATGATGCATGTAAGAGCATTGTGAACTCTCCAAGAGTGGCACCACAAACATTTTATGAAAGACAAGTCTCTGACCCATAATGATGTTTTCCTGAAAATGTTCAGGCCCTATCACTCTAAAGTCATAGCTACTTACTGGTTTTAACACGAGAAAACCTTTCGCAAGTGTTTCTTCCTTTGGCCTAAGATGTGTGATACCTTCTTCCCTTCATTGTGGCCCCCAATCCCTTACTTATTCAGAGTTTCTGGCCAGAAAGCAAAGGCTGGGTGGTTGTCTTAAAAAGATGTGCAGTAATGTTGTTCCCAGACAGAACGAGGTCTGGCTGCTTGATCTCACGGTCCAATAACAAGATGCAGACAGCCTGGGAAATAAGGAAGTTTATTTCTGCAACTAGTTATAGGCAGAAGGTCGGAGTCACTCACCAGACCAACTCAAAGTTTCAAGTTTTTTTCTAGTGCTTATATACATTTTAAGCTCCATGCTGCGCATGGGAGTGCACCTACAAGCAGGGGTGTTTAATTCAATCTCTCTCTAATCTTTAACTAGGGTCTGGGGTCTGGAAAGCTTTCTCTAGAGTCTCGGAAAGTTTATCTTAAGTGGGCCCTGGTACGAGGTGTATGTGTAAGAATGCTTTTATTATTTGACCAGACTTTAATGTCGGAGAAAACCTGAGTGGGGTATTAATGGGTTTGTTTGGGCATTCCAGCCCTTGCACTCAGGCACTAGTTTCTCCAGTACTTTAACGCTTAACTTATACATTCATCAGAATTATGGCAAAAGGCCAGTAAAAATGAACTGTTCTGGTTGCAAATGGAAGCCTGACCTGCCACAATGTCTTTGAAGGATTATGGGGTTGGGGGAAAGGCTGTTTAGTCTTATTTATTTCCATTAGTCCCGCACAGATTAGTTTCTTCAGTGATCTCACAGAAGCCCAAGGCCTTGGACCAAAGTCTTGAGAAGGTGAGGGACAGATGGTTTTCAGTAGGAAGCAAGGTATCATATGGATGGAGGGTAGAAGCATAAGGAGGCAGCCCTGGATGGGAAGGTGAGGAGGGAACGCCCTGGACTGATGGGAATTCTGAGCAGCCTGATAGTCACAGGCTTGGGAAGGCAGAAAGGCAGGCTCTGAGTGATGAGGTGGCTGTCACAGGTGTTGGGATAAATAAGAAGGCACCCTGGAAACTCCTTGACAAATGCCTGAAAAGAAACTAGTGGTGTTTTCCCACTGGGACCTTGTTCTAAAATGCTGCCTGTTTTCTTTAAAGGAACCAGGAGAGGGCGCTGTTGTACTACATCCAAATCCTGCTAAACCAGCTTCTCACTGGGTAATTCTCCCCCTTCCCACCCCAGTCTATAAAAATTCAGCTTTTTGAGGGCTCCCAGACTGATTTTTAACCTCCTGATCAGCGGTGGTGGAGATGTTTACAACAGGGTCTCTGCTGAGCATATGCTGTATGGATAGGGTAATTCAAGGTCCCACTTGAGCCCAAAGAAACACCTTAAGATGATGGTTTTGGCAGCATTATTATATTGCACACAAAATGCACGTGGTTCTTGTGTTCAGGAGTCCAAATATGCAAACAGGTTCAGGATGTAAAGGGAATTTGGATAGTGGGGAAATAGAAGGGTGAAGGTCGTGCATTGTAGGATAACAAAGGGAGTGTGTGTGTGCACATATACACACACACATATACACATGCACACCCATGCACACACACACTCACACACACTGGGATTTTAGATTGGTCAGGATGGGCAGGGACTTTGGTTCACTGCTGACTGCTTCTTCAGCACCTGACATCTGTGCCTGCCACAGAGTAGGTGCCCATGAACACCTTTTGATTGTAACTGATATGTTCAATATCAAGATTTATGAAAAAGTGAGAAAATTTAATCAACTGGCTGTTTAGCTTATTCAGCACTGAGTAATGTTTAGCTGTTTTAACTGCCTTAAAAAAACTAAGCTAAATGAATTGGCTCTTTGTTTGAAGATCATGTAAATATAGGAAAAACATCAATAAATATAATGACGAAACATTGCCTGTTTCACCTCAGCTTTCCTGAAAGCCTCCCGTTCTTCTCATTCAACTCGCTTCCTTATGGGTACCCTTGAAGGCCAGTGAATGCGAGCCTTGCCCTGGCTGAGACCATAGCCAGCATCTCCCTGATGTGTGCAGGGCTGGGTTGTCCTCACCTCATGGAGTGACTTCATTGGCTCCTCTGATTAGTCCTTTTCCTCCCTTCTCTCATCCAGAGCAGGTCCCAGCAGGCAGAAGAGTAAGCTCAGAATTTCAGACATGACTTTCTGCATTGGGGTCTTCATTGTAAAATGAGATCTGAATCCAGGACTCTGTCCCTTTCATCTCCAGGGCTCTCTGCCTCTGAGATTCCCACACCCTGGTGTGAATCAGACATCAGGTCACGCTCCTTATCATGCACCTGCACAGCACCGCCCGGGGAACTGTAGAAATGTAGATTCTCTGTCTCTCCCTAGACACATGGAATCAGAAACTGTTAACCTGCTCAGGGATTATACCCCTTTAATTGCTGCTACTAAGGAGGCTGAGGCAGGAAGATTGCTTGAGCCGAGGAGTTCAAGAGCAGCCAAGACAACATAGCATGACTCACTCTCTAAAAAACATGAAGGAAGGAAGGAAGGAAGGAAGGAAGGGAGAGAGAGGGAGGGAGGAAGGAAGGAAGGAAGGAAGGAAGGAAAGAAGGAAGGAAGGAAGAAGGAAGGAAGGGAGGGAGCAAGGAAAGGATAAACTGTCGGGAAAGGGGAAAATGGTCTTTCCACCCACGCGGGGCCACATGAGAAGGGGCCTTGGGTACTTCCTTACAGAGAGGGAAAGCCTGTGCCGTGCCTATCACCTCATGCATTGCGTGGGGAGAGCTTTCATACTCAATGGATGTGTGTCAAGGGCCCTAGACACCCCCCGCCAGCTTTCAGTATTTCAGACTCGAGATAGAAATATGGGGTTATTCCTCTAGGGCGCAAGAGGAGTGTGCATAGGTAAATTACCCTATCTACACTGACCACACTATTGGAGCTGGTCTTGTTCTGTGTCTTCTCTACCTAAGCAAACATCGTCCCTTTCAGTGCTTGACTGCACTGTTTTCCTTGGTGACTCTGATGCCAAGGTCAATAGGCACAAGTGTTTGGAGTTCTCCCCTGGGGCTGGTAACCAGAGTGTCTTGTTTTGTGAGACAGACACTTTGACAGGGGCCCAGCAGTCTGAGTTAGCAGACCCACAGGGGATTCTGATGCATGCAAAATGGAGCCACTGGTTTAGTGGAACTGTGTAGTGGGAAGAGGGGGTGCCAATATACTGAGGATCAAGTGGAGTTTGGTGCACCCAAGTCCAGAGGAGTGGGCTCAGGGAGGAGCTTCAGGATGGGAAACAAAAATCTCATGGGATGCCTGGGGTGTAAGAAGAGGCAATGTCAGGTAGTGAGGGCCGGGGTGGTGCAGCATGGCGGCCAGGAGCACAGGCTCTCGATGCGACTGCTTAAGTCAGCTCTGCCACTTATTACCTGCATGACCATGGGCAAGAGGCATAAACTGTCTAGTCTCTGTTTCTTCATTTCTAAAAATATAACAGGTCTTGTAGTAACGCTGTAGTAGACATAATCAGCAACGACCTGCATTTGGTGTCTTAATCCCTTCTGCACACTCCTGCCCAACTTCTGGGTTCAAAGCTCTCCTGGGTGTGAAAGCCAGCTGTCCACTACACCCCCCTAACACCACAGTGCCTCCCTGCAAACAATGCTGGATGAGGCTGATGTGTAAGAGCCCTGGCTGTCCAGCCTCTCTGGTGAGTAAATCTGAGGTGTGTTTTCTACACTGGTTCTAGAGTTTCCTCAGCAGAGATAAGCTCTGATGACCGCAGTGGGGTAACTGGCACCACCTGTCAGCTCCCCCTTCCCTCTCTCACTTCCCCACTCTCTAGGCTGGTTTCTAAGATTGTGTTCCAAAGAAACAACTTGCACTTGGACCCTCGTCTCAAGGTCTTCTCCTGGGGAACCCATGATAACCTAAGAACTTACCTTCTAGGGTTGATATGAAGATTAAAGGAGTTAGTGCTGAGAGCTGTGCTTGGCACATCATAAGTACAGTCCTGTGCTGTATAACTACATTCTGGTTGACAAACCACATATACAATGATAGTTCCATAAGATTATAATACCATATTCTTACTATACCTTTTGGTGTTTAGCTATGTTTAGATACACAAAGACTTACCACTGTGTTACAATTGCCTACAGTATTCGGTATTCAATTCAGTATTCCACCACATCACATGCTGGACAGGTTTGCAGCCCGGGAGCAATAGGCTGTATCATATAGCCTGGGTGTGCAGTCGCTGTAGCATCTAGGTTTGTGTACGTGCTCTGTGCCAAACAGCACATTTCTCAGGTGGTATCCCCATTGTTAGGAGATGCATGACTGTACTCAACAAATAATTGCCATTGTTATTAATAACTGAGCACTGAGCTTGGAGCTAGGACACTTGATTCTAATCTACTTTGCGGCTTACCACCGATGGGAGTGCGAGCAAGTCAGCTAACTTCTCTGAGTGTCAGTTTCAGCCTTTTCAGGGCTGTTTCTAGAATAAAAAAGGGGGAAGAGCTCGGCAAGCACTTTGCAGACTGCCAAGGGTGATACCAAAGTGAAAGTGAAGAAGGACCAAAGGTGGAGAAAACAAATGAGATTAATGCCAGCTGCCCACAGAGGCTGTATCTGAGGTGCTGTCCAAGGAGCAGGACCGCCTCAGATCCAGCCAGAAAATTCCTGAACCAAGGCCCCTGACCAGAGGGCTGTGGCCAGCACAGCTCCCCACTGACCTGGGGAGGAGCAGGAGGCAAGAGGAGATTTCTCAGCCTTGCTAGTTTGACAAAATGGCATTGAGTGACATTACAAATCAGGCCCTTTAATCTGTGCACTTCTGAGCATTTTGGGCAGGGTATCTTAGAAGTCATGAGAAACTTGTAAACAGCTGGGCAATTAGGCAAAACTGATCAAAATTATGGATATTTTTACTCTGATACTATTTCTAATACTTTAACCTACAGATATACCTGTAAATGATCAATTACAAAATGATATATTCTGGCCAGGTGTGGTGGCTCATGCCTGTAATCCAGCACGTTGGGAGACCGGGGCAGGCAGATCTCTTGAGGCCAGCAGTTCAAGACCAGCCTGGCCAACATGGGGAAACCTCGTCTCTACTAAAAATACAAAAATTAGCTGGGTGTTGTGGCAGGCGCCTGTAACCCCAGCTACTCTGGAGCCTGAGGCATGAGAATTGCTTGAACCTGGGAGGCGAAGGTTGCAGTGAGCCAAGATTGAGCCACTGCACTCCAGCTTGGGTGACAGAGCGACATCCTGTCTCAAAAAAAATTAATCAACTTAAAAAATGGGTATATTAGAGAGAGAAGGCAAGATGGCCAAATAGCAAGAGTTCTGGTCTGCAGCTCCCAGCAAGATCAACTCAGAAGGTGGGTGATTTCTGCACTTCCAACTGAGGTACCCAGTTCATCTCACTGGGACTGCTTGGACAGTGGGTGGAGCCCACGGAGGGTGAGCCGAAGCAGGGTAGGGTGTCACCTCATCTGGGAAGCACAAGGGGTGGGGGAATTTTCTCCCCTACCCAAGGGAAGCCATGAGGGACTGAGCCTGGGGAACTCTGGCACTGATACTGCACTTGTCCCTTGGTTTTCTCAACCCGCAAACCAGGAGATTCCCTTTGGTGCCTACCTGACCAAGGCCCTGGGTTTCAAGCACAAAACTGGGTGGCCATTTGGGCAGACACCGAACTAACTGCAGGAGTTCTTTTTTTGAATACCCCAGTGGCGCCTGGAATACCAGTGAGACAGAACCATTCACTCCCCTGGAAAGGGGTGCTGAAACCAGGGAGCCAAGTGGTCTGGCTCAGCAGGTCGCACCCCTGTGGGCTCAGCAAACTAAGATCCACTGGCTTGAAATTCTCACTGCCAGCACAGCAGCAGTCTGACATCGATCTGGGATGCTGGAGCTTGGTGGGGGAATGGGAGTCCACCATTGCTGAGGCTTCATTAGGTGGTTTTATGCTCACAGTGTGCTCACAGTGTAAACAAAGCTGCTGGGAAGTTTTAACTGGGTGGAGCCCACTGCAGCTCAGCAAGGCTGCTGTGGCCAGACTGCCAGATTTCCCTGCTCTGGGCAGGGCATCTCTGGAAATAAGGCAGCAGCTCCAGTTAGGGACTTATAGATAAAACCCCCATCTCCCTGGGACAGAGCACCTGGGGAAAGGGGCAGCTGTGGGCACAGCTACAGAAGACTTAAACATCCCTGCCTGACGGCTCTGAAGAGAACAGCAGACCTCCCAGCACAGCATTCGAGCTCTGCTAAGGGTCAAACTGCCTCCTCAAGTGGGTCCCTGACCCCTGTTTTTCTTGACTGAGAAACACCTCCCAGTAGGGGCTGATAGACACCTTATACAGGAGAGCTCTGGCTGGCATCTGGCAGGTGCACCTCTAGGACAAAGCTTCTGGAGGAAAGATCAGGCAGCAATCTTTGCTGTTCTGCAGGCTCTGCTGGTGACACCCAGGCAAACAGGGTTGGGAGTGTACCTCCAGCAAACTCCAGCAGACCAGCAGCACAGGGGCCTGGTTGTCAGAAGGAAAACTAACAAACAGAAAGGAATAGCACGTCCATTCAAAGACCCCACCCGAAGGTCACCAACATCAAAGACCAAAGGCAGATAAATTCACAAAGATGGGGAGAAGCCAGTACAAAAAGGCTGAAAATACCAAAAACCAGAATGCCTCTTCTCCAAAGGATCACAACTCCTCACCAGCAAGGGAACAAAATTGGACAGAGAATGAGTTTGATGAATTGACAGAAGTAGGGTTCACCAGGTGGGTAGAAACAAACTCCTCTGAGCTAAAGGAGAATGTTCTTACCCAATGCAAGGAAGCCAAGAACCTTGAAAAAAAGGTTAGACAAATTGCTAACTAGAATAACCAGTTTAGAGGAGAACATAAATGATCTGACGGAGCTGAAAAACAGAGCACAAGAACTTCACAAAGCATACACAAGTATCAATAGCTGAACTGATAAAGCGGAAGAAAGGATATCAGTCATTGAAGATCAACTTAATGAAATAAAGCATGAAGACAAGATTAGAGAAAAAAGAATAAAAAGGAACCAACAAAGCCTCCAAGAAATATGGGACTATGTGAAAGACCAAATCTATGTGTGATTGGTGTACCTGAAAGTGATGCGGAGAATGGAACCAAGTTGGAAAATACTCTTCAGGATATTATCCAGGAGAACTTCCCCAACCTAGCAAGACAGGCCAACATTCAAATTCAGAAATACAGAAAACACCACAAAGATACTCCTCGAAAAAAGCAACCCCAAGACAAATAATCATCAGATTCACCAAGGTTGAAATGAAGGAAAAAATGTTAAGGGCAGCCAGAGAGAAAGGTTGGGTTACCCACAAAGGGAAGCCCACCAGACTAACAGTGGATCTCTCTGCAGAAACCCTACATACCAGAAGAGAGTGAAGGTCAATAATGAACATTCTTAAAGAAAATAATTTTCAACCCAGAATTGCTTCATAAGTGAAGGAGAAATAAAATGCTTTACAGACAAGCAAATGCTGAGAGATTTTTGTCACCTCCAGGCCTGCCTTACAAGAGCTCCTGAAGGAAGCACTAAATATGGAAAGGAACAAACCGTAACAGCCACGGCAAAAACATGCCAAATTGTGAAGACCGTCAATACTATGATGAAACTGCACCAACTAATAGGCAAAACAACCAGCTAGCATCATAATGACAGGATCAAATTCACAAATAACAATATTAACCTTAAATGTAAATGGGCTAAATGCCCCAATTAAAAGACACAGACTGGCAAATTGGATACAGAGTCAAGACCCATCAGTATGCTGTATTCAGGAGACCCATCTCATGTGCAAAGACACACATGGGCTCAAAATAAAGGGATGGAGGAATATTTACCAAGCAAAAAAAAAAAAAAAAAAAAAAAGCAGGAGTTACTATCCTAATCTCTGATAAAACAGACTTTAAACCAACAAGATCAAAAGAGACAAAGAAGGCCATTACATAATGGTAAAGGAATCAATGCAGCAAGAATAGCTAACTATCCTAAATATATATGCACCCAATACAGGAGCACCCAGATGCATAAAGCAAGTCCTTAGAGACTTACAAAGAGACTTAGACTCCCACACAATAATAGTAGGAGATTTTAATACCCCAATTTCAATATTAGACAGATCGATAAGACAGAAAATTAACAAGGATATTCAGGACTAGAACTCAGCTCTGGACCAAGCTGACCTAATAACCATCTACAGAACTCTCCATGCCAAATGAACAGAATATACATTCTTCTTAGCACCTCATCGCATGTATTCTAAAATTGACTGCATAATTGGAAGTAAAACACTCCTCAGCAAATGCAAAAGAACAAAAATCATAACAAACAGTCTCTCAGACCACAGTGCAATCAAACTAGAACTCAGGATTAAGAAACTCAGTCAAAACCACACAACTACATGGAAACTGAACAACCTGTTCCTAAGTGACTACTGGGTAAACAACGAAATGAAGCCAGAAATAAAGATGTTCTTTGAAACCAATGAGAATGAAGACACAATGGACCCGAATCTCTGGGACATCTTTAAAGCGGTGTGTAGAGGGAAATTTATAGTACTAAATAACCATGAGAGAAAGCAGGAAAGATCTAAAATTGACACCCTAACATCAAAACTGAAAGAACTAGAGAAGCAACAGCAAACAAATTCAAAATCTACCAGAAGACAAGAAATAACTAAGATCAGAGCAGAACTGAAGGAGATAGAGACACGAAAAACCCTTCAAAAAATCAATTAATCCAGGAGCTGGTTTTTTGAAAAGATCAACAAAATTGATAGACAGGTAGCAAGACTAATAAAGAATAAAATAGAGAAGAATCAAATAGACACAATAAAAAATGATAAAGGGGATAGCACCACTGATCCCACAGAAATACAAACTACCATCAGAGAATACTATAAACACCTCTATGCAAATAAACTAGAAAATCTAGAAGAAATGGATAAATTCCTGGATACGTACACCCTCCCAAGTCTAAACCAGGAAGAAGTCGAATCCCTGGATAAACCAATAACAAGTTCTGAAATTGAGGCAGTAGTTAATAGCCTACCAGCCAAAAAAAGTCCAGGACCAGACAGATTCACAGCCAAATTCTACCAGAGGTACAAAGAGGAGCTGGTACCATTCCTTCTGAAACTATTTCAAACAATATAAAAAGAGGGAATCCTCCCTAACTCATTTTATGAGGCCAGCGTCATCCTGATACCAAAGCCTGGCAGAGACACAACAAAAAAAGAGAATTTTAGACCAATATCCCTGATGAACATCATTGTGAAAGTCCTCAATAAAATACTGGCAAACCAAATCCAGCAGCACACCAAAAAACTTATCCACCAAGATCAAGTTGGCTTCATCCCTGGGATGCAAGGCTGGTTCAACATAGGCAAATCAATAAACGTAATCCATCACATAAACAGAACCAATGACAAAAACCACGTGATTATCTCAATAGATACAGAAAAGGCCTTCAACAAAATTCAACAGCCCTTCATGCTAAAAACTCTCAATAAACTGGGTATTGATGGAATGTATCTCAAAATAGTAAGAGCTATTCGTGACAAACCCACAGCCAATATCATACCGAATGGGCAAAAACTGGAAGCATTCCCTTTGAAAACTGGCACAAGACAAGGATGCTCTCTCTCACCACTCCTATTCAACATAGTATTGGAAGTTCTGGCCAGGGCAATCAGGCAAGAGAAAGAAATAAAGGGTATTCAGATAGGAAAACAGCAAGTCACATTGTCTCTGTTTGCAGATGACTTGATTGTATATTTAAAAAACCCCATCGTCTCAGCCCAAAGTCTCCTTAAGCTGGTAAGCAACTTCAGCAAAGTCTCAGGATACAACATGAATGTGCAAAAATCACAAGCATTCTTATACACCAATAACAGACAAATAACCAAATCATGAGTGAACTCCCATTCACAATCACTACTAAGATAATAAAATACCTAGGAATACAACTTACAAGGGATGTGAAGGACTTCTTCAAGGAGAACTACAAACCACTGCTCAAGGAAATAAAAGAAGACACAAACAAATGGAAAAACATTCCATGCTCATGGATAGGAAGAATCAACATCATGAAAATGGTGCCTGTAGTCCCAGCTACTTGGGAGGCTGAGGCAGGAGAATGGTGTGAACCCAGGAGACGGAGCTTGCAGTGAGCCGAGATCGCGCCACTGCGCTCAAGCCTGAGCGACAGAGCGAGACTCCATCTCAAAAAAAAAAAAAAAAAAGAAAGAAAGAAAGAAAATGGCCATACTGCCCAAAGTAATTTATACATTCAAAGTTATCCTGATGAAGCTACCACTGACTTTCTTCACAAAATTGGGAAAAACTACCTTAAACTTCATATGGAACCAAAAAAGAGCCTGTATAGCCAAGACAATTCTGGGCAAGAACAAAGCTGGAGGCATCACACTACCTGACTTCAAACTATACTACAAGGCTACAGTAACCAAAACAGCAACTGGTACTGGTACCAAAACAGATATATAGATCAATGGAACAGAACAGAGGCCTCAGAAATAACACCACACATCTACAACCATCTGATCTTTGACAAACTTGACACAAACAAGCAATGGGGAAAAAATTCCCTATTTAATAAATGTTGCTGGGAAAAATGGCTAACCATATGCAGAAAACTGAAACTGGACCCCTTCCTTACACCTTATACAAAAATCAACTCAACATGTATCAAAGACTTAAACATAAGACCTAGGACCATAAAAATCCTAGAAGAAAACCTGGGCAATACCATTCAAGACATAGGTATGGACAAAGACTTCATGTCTAAAATACCAAAAGCAATGGCAACAAAAGCCAAAATTGACAAATGGGATCTAATTAAACTAAAGAGCTTCTGCACAGCAAAAGAAACTATCATCAGAGTGAACAGGCAACCTACAGAATGGGAGAAAATTTTCGCAATCTATCCATCTGACAAAGGGCTAATATCCAGAATCTACTAAAACTTAAATAAACTTGCAAGAAAAAAAAAAACCATCAAAAAGTGGGCCAAGAATATGAACAGACACTTCTCAAAAGAAGACATTTATGCAGCCAACAGACATATGCAAAAATGCTCATCATCACTGGCCGTCAGAGAAATGCAAATCAAAACCACAATGAGATACCATCTCACACCAGTTAGAATGGTGATCATTAAAAAGTCAAGAAACAACAGAAACTAGAGAGGATGTGGAGAAACAGGAATGCTTTACACTGTCGGTGGGAGTGTAAATTAGTTCAACCATTGTGGAAGACAGTGTGATGATTCCTCAAGGATCTAGAACCAGAAATAACATTTGACCCAGCCATCCCATTACTGGGTATATACCCAAAGGATTATAAATCATTCTGCTATAAGGACAAATGCACACGTATGTTTATTGCAGCACTATTCACAATAGCAAAGACTTGGAACAACCCAAATGTCCATCAATGATAGACTGGATAAAGAAAATATGGCACATATACACCATGGAATACTATGCAGCCATTAAAAATGATGAGTTCATGTCTTTTGCAGGAAATAAACATGGATGAAGCTGGAAAGCATCATTCTCAGCAAACTATCACAAGAACAGAAAACCAAACACCACATGTTCTCACTCATAAGTGGGAATTGAACAATGAGAACACATGGATATATGGAGGGGAACATCACACACTGGGGCCTGTTAGGGGGTGGGGGGCTAGGATAGGGATAACATTAGGAGAAATACCTAACGTAGGTGATGGGCTGATGGCTGCAGCAAACCACCATGGCACGTGTATATCTATATAACAAAATTGCACATTCTGCACATGTACCACAGAACTTATAATAAAATATATATATATATATAGGTATATTAGAAATGGAGAGAAATGCAAAAATGCGGTTATGAATACCATGCTGCAGTTTAAATATTTACCTTTTACAAATGAAATGCTTGTAATAGGAAAAGTGCAATGCAACAAAATTGTACTGTTAATATCATAACTAAATCTTTTGTAAATCATTATTAACTCAGTGCAGAGTAGGTGTAGGCATAGCTGGTACAGGATAAGTTTAAGATGTAGTCTTCTTACTTGAATCCAGCGTGTGTTGTCAAGCAACGCACAACCTCATTTGACCATCATGTCATTAAAAGATAAACTTAGGCGCATTAAACTTCTGAAGAGTTTATTTAAGCAGACAGTAATTCACAAATTGGCCAGCTCCAAACCACAAGTAACCGTACTCCCCCTGGATGGGGAGGGGAGAGGACTACTTTGATAAGGTGTTCAAAAGAGCAACAAAAAGAAAGCTAAAGTGCCCAGTCCCTATTTAGTGGTTAGTGGGTGGTTTCTGAAGGGTTGAGCTTAAGTTTTGTTTTCCCATTTGCATTGGGATTTAGTCTGCTTTGGTGGGAACCCAAGGTGGGAGAGCTATCTCAGCCTAATGGCCTCATGATTAAATTTCTGTTTAACCTGTTACAGGCCTAATCGTAAGCCCTTTGTCCTCCACCTGAGCAGTGACAGCCTTTTCGAAAGTGGAGGTGTAGGAATAAAGCCTTCTGGGATCACCTGGAATGTGGATTGCAGCAGGGAGAGAGGAGATGTGGAATTTATTTAGAATTAGTAGTGGACACATGGACTGAGGCCCTAGAGGTCTAAAGTAAAGCTGCAGAAATGGCTGTGAAGAGGTGGAAGGGACTAAGAGAGATATTTTGAAAGGATTTTTTTTTTTTTTTTTTTTTTTGAGACAGGGTTTTGCTTTGTCACCCAGGCTGGAGTGCCCTGGTGCTATCACCGCTTACTGCAGCCTTGACCTCCTGGGCTCAAGGGATCCTCCTGCCTCCACCTCCCAGAGTGCTGGGATTACAGGCATGAGCCACCACATCCAGCCAGCTTTTTGTTTTTTCACCTATGTGAAATAACAGAAATGCCAATAGAATTAGCAAGAGACCATTTTTGTTTGCTTGTTTGTTTGTTTGAGACGGAGTCTTGCTCTGTCACCCAGGCTGGAGTGCAGTGGCAGGATCTCGGCTCACTGCAAGCTCCGCCTCCAGAGTTCACGCCATTCTCCTGCCTCAGCCTCGCCAGTAACTGGAACTACAGGCGCCCGCCACCACGCCAGGCTAGTTTTTTGTATTTTTAGTAGAGACGGGGTTTCACCGTGTTAGCCAGGATAGTCTCGATCTCCTGACCTCATGATCCGCCCTCCTCGGCCTCCCAAAGTGCTGGGATTACGGGCGTGAGCCACCACGCCCGGCCGCAAGAGACCATTTTTTAAAATGAGCAAAAGGAATTAACTGTGACTTCCGCAAGCTTCTTGAAACTGGCTTTCCTCAGGTGCTGCCTCTGTCTCCTCGGGAAAGGAGGGATATTGTAGCGAGGCAGACAGCTTGCCATTCACTACTCCTCCAGTCATGCACATGTGTGTATTTTTCCTTTGATGAACATTTTTCCTCAAAACACCCAGGCAAGAGCCAGTGGAAGACGACGTGTCCCAAGACAGCTGATGTGGCTGGCAAATGTCATTTCCTTCCCTGCGTCCTTTCAGACTTAGCCCTGGATAGTGGGAAGAGTCTGGGAGAGGTAGCAGCTGCAATGTTTTCCATCATTCAGGAAGGGAAGATTTGTCTGGAAAAGGAAGAAGTTGTAGGCTTCTCCTCTTAAAGGTTAAAGGTTAGATGGCAACACAGCTGGAGCCCTCATTAAGGTTCCCAAGGGACTTGCCCAGGTCCCTGCTCTCAGATACAGAGCTCTAGTCACCCAGGGAAAGGCTTAAGCAGCTTAGTTCTTATTGGATAGCAGCTATTTAACCCCAAGAAGCTCAGCGTTATCAACTAAAAGAGTAATAATAACATGGCAAGCGAAGTGATTGAGATTTTGATTTTTGTGTGCATGTTTTGCTTTGGGTTTTTGCTTGCTTTGTAAGAGATGAGAAAGACTAAGAGGGGTTTTTTCTCACCCTATCCTAAGAGAGTACTCCAGCCTTTCTCTTTGGGGTTGAGGACTCCCGGAGTTCCTTGTGTTTTATAACTGAAGATGGAGATATTGGGGCATGAGAACAGCTCCCACCAAGGCTTCTGTTGGAGTCGAGTGGCCCACTGAGTGGGAGGGGGCTGGTGCTAGAAGTAGAGGGAGAAGCAGGTGGCTGGGCCCAGGGAAGAAGAGACAGGTCTCCCAGGCACTTCAGAGGGCACTTGGCTTTTGAGGCCTTTCTTTCTTTCTCTCTTTTCTTTCTTTTTCTTTCTTTCTTTCTTTTTCTTTCTTTCTTTCTTTCTTTTTTGAGATGAGTTTTGCTCTTGTCACACAGGCTGGAGTGCAATGGCATGATCTTGGCTGACTGCAACCTCTGCCTCCTGGATTCAAGTGATTCTCCTGCCTCAGCCTCTCAAGTAGCTGGGACTACAGGCGTCCGCCATCACGTCCGGCTAATTTTTTTGTTTGTTTGTTTGGTAGAGACAAGAGTTTCACCATGTTGGCCAGGCTGGTCTCAAACTCCTGACCTCAGGTGATCCACCCGCCTCAGCCTTTCTTTTTTTTGTTGTTTTGATTTGTTTTGTTTGATACAGAGTCTCGCACTGTCGCCCAGGCTGGAGTGCAGTGGTGCGATCTCGGCTGACTACAAGCTCCACATCCCAGGTTCACGCCATTTTCCTGCCTCAGCCTCCCAAGTAGCTGGGACTACAGGCACCCACCACCACACCCGGCTAATTTTTATTATTTTTTATTTTTTTTTTGTATTTTTGGTAGAGATGGGGTTTCACTGTGTTAGCCAGGATAGTCTCTACCTCCTGACCTCGTGATCCGCCGGCCTCAGTCTCCCAAAGTGCTGGGATTACAGGCGTGAACCACCGTGCCCAGCAATCTGCCTCAGCCTTTCAAAGTGCTGAGATTACAAGCGTGAGCCACCGCAGAGGCCTTTCTAAAACTGGTGGTGGCCTGTGCCCTGCTACCACACAGCCTGCTAAGACAAGTGATGAGATTTCTGATGGAGTCAAGTGTGGAAGCAGCAGAAGAAAGCTAAGAGCAGTGGCGTTGGAGACTGAGGCAAAACATTCCTACTTATTTGCTCGGCTGAAAATGAAGTGAAAATGAAGTCACCTGACTTTTCTGGTTTTAAATGGAGACCATAACCAGGAGCACCCCAGTAGTGACCAGGAAGGAAACATGTCTAGAGTTTCTGTTTTCTAACTGTAAGCGTTTTGGATTCTTGTATGACTCTAGGAAGGGGAAAGGATTCCTAAAATAGGACTGTGGTTGCTTTTTCCACTACCTTTAAACAAATAAGGTAACATGATGCTGACTTTCACTTTAGCATTCTAAGACTAAATTCATACCTGAAATATTAAGAACACACAATTCCAGGTTTTATGGAGTCTGAAGCTTGCGAAACTTGGAGGGCCCTCTTTAAGAAAAATAATATATGGCTATGGATACACAATTAGGCATGGAAGTGATTATTCAGAATAAGAGCAGAAATCACAACAACATGATAAAAATTTAATCTGACTGTATTAGTTTCCCGTGGCTACTGTAACAAACTATGACAAACTTGGTGGCTTAAACACCAGAAATTTATTCTTTACAGTTCTGGAGGCCAGAAGTATGAGATCAAGTTTTTTTTTTTTTCTTTTTTCAGATGGAGTCTTGCTCTGTCATCCAGGCTGGATTGCAGTGGCAGGATCTCGGCTTACTACAACCTCCGCCTTCCGAGTTCGAGTGATTCTCCTGCCTCAGTCTCTGGAGTAGCTGGGAATACAGGCACCCACCATCGTGCCCGGCTAATTTTTTGTTTGTATTTTTGTAGAGACCGGGTTTCACCATGTTGGCCACTCTGGTCTTGAACTCCTGACCTCAGGTGATCCGCCCACCTCTGCCTCCCAAAGTGCTGGGATTACAGGCTTCAGCCACCGTGCCCAGCCAAGATCAAGTTGTTGTTGGCAGGGCTGCACTCCCTGCAAAGGTTGTAGGAGACAACCTGTCTTTACTTCTTCCAGCTTCTGGGGGCTTCCCCAGCATGCCTTGGCGTGCCTTGGCTTGTGGCTGCATTACTCCAATCTCTGCCTGTATGGTCAAATTACCTCCTCCTGGTCCATCTATCTCCCTGTGTGTCACTTATAAGGACAGTTATCATTGGATTTAGTGCCCTCCTGGATGATCCAGGATGATCTCATCTCAAGATCCTTAACTTAAGTACACCTCAAAGTCCCTTTTGCCAAATGAGATAACATTCACCATTTCCGAGGATAAGGACTTGGATACATCTTTTGGGAGGTCACCATTCAACACACTACACTGATAAATATCACTGTTAAAAAAATATGAATTGAGAGTCCGTTTGGCTGAGATGGCTTCCAGGACCTTGAGTTCCTATGTAAACAAACTGAAACCCAACCGATTTAAACAGTAAAATGAAACTTAAACTTCACCTATTAGAAACTGTCAACTAACCACTAATTAGAGAACTCATCAATCAGAAACTGACAACTAACCTCTAACTAGGGACTCTGCACTTTAGCCAATCAAACATATGTTTTTGTCTTGCTACTGAGAACAGTTTTTGAAAGTTTCCCCTTGAGTTCCCTTGGTGGAGTCCTGAACCCCTCCTGGTCTTGTGCTGCCTGATTCATGAATCGCTGCCTGCTCAAATAAACTGTTTAGAATTTTAACATGCCTAAGTTTATCTTTTAAAACCACTAACATCACCAATGTCAGGAAAATGACAAAACGTTTTAAGTTATTTATTTATTTATTTATTATTTTTTTCAGACAGGTTTTCCCTCTGTCACCCAGGCAGGAGTGCAGTGGCATGATCTTGGCTTACTACAACCTCTGCCTCTCAGGCTCAAGCAATCATCGCAAGTCAGCCTCCCAGGTAGCTGGGACTACAGGCACATGTCATCATGCCTGGCTAATTTTTGTATTTTTTGTAGAGATGGGGTTTTACCCTATCGCCCAGGCTGATCTTAAACTCCTGGGCTCAAGCAATCCACCTGTCTCAGCCTCCCAAAGTGCTGGGATTACAGGTGTGAGCCACCACATTCAGCAAACATTTTTATTTTTTCTGAAATACTTTTTCTTATAATTTCTGAATACTTTTTCTTATATTTTTTGGCTGCACATGCTTTGCCTCTTCATCCAATAATAATTTTGTAATTTCATTTTCTATAGAAACAATAGAAATTCAATATTTACTCAACATGATTGATTTAAATGTGCATATTATGATTTGTAGTTGGGATGCATGCAATATGTAATTCTATACATTTACTCATTATGGAACTTGCTGCTATAGGTTTGAACCCTAAAAAATAGGAATTTGGATAAATTCTATTTCATGTGATTTCTATCAAAAATTGAGGGGAAAGTAAGGTGTTTTATCAGTTTCCTAGGGCTACTATAATAAAGCATCACAAATTGAGGGACTTGAAACTACAAAAATTTATTCTTTCACACATCTGGGGGTTAGAAGTCCAAAATAAAGGAGTTGGCAGGGTCATGCTCCCTCTGACACACTAGGTATGGGTAGAATCCTTCCTCACCTCTTTCTGGATTCTGGTCTTGCCATTCCTTCTTGGTATTCCTTGGCTTGCAGCTGCATCCCTTCTATCTTGGCCTCTATCATCACGTAGGGTTCTTCATGTCTGTCTGTGGCCAAATTTCCCACTACTTATAAGGCCACCAGTCACTGTATCAAGGCCTGTCCTCCTCCAGTATGACCTCATCATTGTTTACATCTTAATTATATCTCCAGAGACCCAGTTTCCAAATAGGATCACATGCATGGGTACTGGAGGTTAAGACTTCAACCTATCCTTTTGGGAAACATAATTCAAAAGCATTTACATCTGTATATTATCAATGAAAAGAGTCAAACTTTAGGTTGGGCATGATGGATCACACCTGTAATCCCAGCACTTTGGGAGGCTGAGGCAGGTGGATTACTTGAGGTCAGGAGTTGGAGACCAGACTGGCCAACATGGTGAAACCCTGTCTCTATGAAAAATACAAAAATTACCTAGGCATGGTGGTTGGCATCTGTAATCCAAGTTACTTGGGAGGCTGAGACAAGAGAATCATTTAAACTCAGGAGGCAGAGGTTAGAGTGAGTTGAGATTGTGCCACTGCACTCCAGCCTGGGTGACAGAGCAAGACTCCATCTCAAAAAAAAAAAAAAAAGTCAAACTCTGTAAAATATTAATATTTGAAGAGATTTATTCTGAGCCATATATGAGGGACCACAGCCCATAACACTGCCCTCAGGAGACCCTGAGAACATGTGCCCATGGTTAGGCCACAACTAGGTTTTATTCATTATAGGAGGACATATGATATCAATTAATACATGTAAGATGTATATTGGTTTGGTCCATAAAGGCAGGACAACTGGAAGTGGTGGGGCTTCCAGGTTATTATAATCAGATTCCAAGATTTTCTGGTTGGCAGTTGATTGAAAGAGTTTATCTAAAGATCTGGAATCAATAGAAAGGAAAAGTCTGGGTTAAGATAAGAGATTGTAGGGGATCTGTTCCAAGATGGCTGAATAGGAATAGCTCTGGTATGCAACTCCCAGCATGATCAACACAGAAGATGGGTGATTTCTGCATTTCCAACTGAGGTACCTGGTTCATCTCACTGGGACTGGTTGGACAGTGGGTGCAGCCCACAGAGGGTGAGCCGAAGCAGGGTGAGGCATCACCTTACCTAGGACACACAAGGGGTCCGGGGATTTCCCTTTCCTAGCCAAGGGAAGCTGTGAGAGACTGTACTGGGAAAATCGGGACACTGCCACCTAAATACTGTGCTTTTCCAACAGTCTTAGCAAACGGTACACCAGGAGATTATATCCTGCGCCTGGCTCCGTGGGTCCCATGCCCACGGAGCCTTGCTCACTGCTTGTGTAGCAGTCTGAGATCCAACTGCTAGGCAGCAGCCTGGCAGGGGGAGGGGTGTCCACCATTGCTGAGGCTTGAGTAGGTAAACAAAGGGGCCAGGAAGCTCGAACTGGGTGGAGCTCACTGCAGCTCAACAAGGCCCACTGCCTCTGTAGACTCCACAACTAGGGGCAGGGTATAGCTAAATAAAAGGCAGCAGAAACTTCTGCAGACTTAAACATCCCTGTCTGATAGCTCTGAAGAGAGCAGTGATTCTCCCAGCATGGTGTTTGAGCTCTGAGAACAGACAGACTGCCTCCTGAAGTGGGTCCCTGACCCCTGTGTAGCCTAACTGGGAGACACCTCCCAGTAGGGGCTGACAGACACCCCATACAGCCAGGCGCCCCTCTGAGATGAAGCTTCCAGAAGAAGGATCAGGCAGCAATAGTTGCTGTTCTGCAATATTTGCTGCTCTGCAACCTCTCCTGGTGATACCCAGGCAAACACGGTCTGGAGTGGACTTCCAGGAAACTCCAACAGACCTGCAGCTGAGGAACCTGACTGTTAGAAGGAAAACTAACAAATAGGAAGGGATAACATCAACATCAACAAAAAGGACATCCACACCAAAACCCCATCTGTAGGTCACCATGATCAAAGACCGAAGATAGATAAAACCACAAAGATGGGGAGAAACCAGAGCAGGAAAGCTGAAAATTCTAAAAACCAGAGCACCTCTTCTCCTCCAAAGGATGGCAGCTCTTTGCCAGCAATGGGACAAAGCTGGACGGAGAATGACTTTGATGAGTTGACAGAAGCAGGCTTCAGAAGGATGGTAATAACAAACATCTCCGAGCTAAAGAAGGATGTTCGAACCCATTGCAAGGAAGCTAAAAACCTTGAAAAAAGATTAGATGAATGGTGATCTAGGATAAACAATGTAGAGAAGACCTTAACTGACCTGATGGAGCTGAAAACCATGGCACAAGAACTACATGACGCATGAGCAAGCTTCAGTAGCTGATTTGATCAAGTGGAAGAAAGGGTATTGGTGACAGAAGATCAAATGAATGAAATGAAGTGATAAGAGAAGTGTAGAGAAAAAAGAGTAAAAAGAAATGAACAAAGCCTCCAAGAAATATGGGACTATGTGAAAAGACCAAATCTACGTTTGATTGGTGTACCTGAAAGTGACAGGGAGAAAGGACAAAACTGGAAAACACTCTTCAGGATATCATCCAGGAGAACTTCCCCAACCTAGCAAGACAGGCCAACATTCAAATTCAGGAAATACAGAGAACACCACAAAGATACTCCTGGAGAAGGGCAACCCGAAGACACATAATCATCAGATTCACCAAGGTTAAAATGAGGGAAAAAATGCTAAGAGCAGCCAGAGAGAAAGGTCAGGTTACCCACAAAGGGAATCCCATCAAACTAACAGTGGATCTCTTGGCAGAAACTCTACAAGCCAGAAGAGAATGATGGCCAATATTCAACATTCTTACAGAGAAGAATTTGCAACCCAGAATTTCATATCCAGCCAAACTAAACTTCATAAGTGAAGGAGAAATAAAATCCTTTACAGACAAGCAAATGCTGAGAGATTTTGTCACCACCAGGCCTGCCTTACAAGAGCTCCTGAAGGAAGCACTAAACATGGAAAGGAACAACCAGTACCAGCCACTGCAAAAACATGCCAAATTGTAAAGACCATTGATGCTAGGAAGAAACTGCATCAACTAATGAGCCAAATAACCAGCTAACATCATAATGACAGGATCAAATTCACACACAACAATATTAACCTTAAATGTAAATGGGCTAAATGCCCCAATTAAAAAACAGAGTGGCAAATTGGATAAAGAGTCAAGACCCATCAGGGTGCTGTATTCAGGAGACCCATCTCACATGCAGAGACACACACAAGCTCAAAATAAAGGGATGGAGGAAGATCTACCAAGCAAATGGATAGCAAAAAAAAAAAAAAAAAAAAAAAAAAGCAGAGGTTGCAATCCTAGCATCTAATAAAATGGACTTTAAATCAACAAAGATCAAAAGAGACAAAGAACGCCATTACACAATGGCAAAGGGATCAATTCAACAGGAAGAGCTAACCATCCTAAATATATATGCACCCAATATAGGGGCACCCAGATTCATAAAGCAAGTCCTTAGAGATCTACAAAGAGACTTAGACTTCCACACAATAATAATGGGAGACTTTAATACCCCACTTTCAATATTAGAAAGATCAACAAGACAGAAGGTTAACAAGGATATCCAGGACTTCAATTCAACTCTGCTCTAAGCAGAACTAATAGACATCTATGGAACTCTCCACCCCAAATCAACAGAACATACATTCTTCTCAGCACCACATCACACTTATTCCAAAATTGACCACATAGTTGGAAGTAAAGCACTCTTCAGCAAATGTAACACAATAAACTGTCTCCCAGACCACAGTGCAATCAAATTAGAACTCAGGGTTAAGAAACCCACTCAAAACCACACAACTACATGGAAACTGAACAACCTGCTCCTGAATGACTACTGGGTAAATAACGAAATTAAGGCAGAAATAAAGATGTTCTTTGAAACCAATGAGAACAAAGACACAACATACCAGAATCTCTGGGACACATTTAAAGCAGTGTGTACAGGGAAATTTATAGCACTAAGTGCCCACAAGAGAAAGCAGGAAAGATAAAAAATTGACACCCTAACATCACAATTAAAAGAACTACAGAAGCAAGAGCAAACACATTCAGAAGCTAGCAGAAGGCAAGAAATAACTAAGATCAGAGCAGAACTGAAGGAGATAGACAGACACACACACAAAATACCCTTCAAAAAATCAATGAATCCAGGAGCTGGTTTCTTGAAAAGATCAACAAAATTGATAGACCACTATCAAGACTAATGAAGAAGAAAAGAGAGAAGAATCAAATAGATGCAATAAAAAATGATAAAGGGGATATCACCACTGATCCCACAGAAATACAAACTACCATCAGAGAATACTATAAACTTTGCTATGCAAATAAACGAGAAAATCTAGAAGAAATGGATAAATTCCTGGACACATACACCCTCCCAAGAGTAAACCAGGAAGAAGTTGAATCACTGAATAGACCAATAACAAATTCTGAAATTGAGGCAATAATTAATAGCCCACCAACCAAAAAAAGTCCAGGACCAGATGGATTCACAGCCGAATTCTACCAGAGGTACAAGGAGGTGCTGGTACCATTCCTTCTGAAACTATTCCAATCAATAGAAAAAGGGGAAACCCTCCCTAACTCATTTTATGAGGCCAGCATCATTCTGATACAAAAGTCTGGCAGAGACAAATGAAAAAGAGAATTTTAGACCAATATCCCTGATGAACATCATTGTGAAAATCCTCAATAAAATACTGGCAAACCAAATCCAGCAGCACACCAAAAAACTTATCCACCAAGATCAAGTTGGCTTCATCACTGGGATGCAAGGCTGTTTCAACATATGCAAATCAATAAACACAATCCATCACATAAACAGAACCAAAGACAAAAACCACATGATTATCTCAATAGATGCAGAAAAGGCCTTCAACAAAATTCAACAACACTTCATGCTAAAAATTCTCAATAAACTAGGTATTGATGGAACATATCTCAAAATAATAAGAGCTATTTATGACAAACCCATAGCCAGTATCATACTGAATGGGCAAAAACAGGAAGCATTCCCTTTGAAAACTGGCACAAGGCAGGGATGCCCTCTCTCACCACTCCTATTCAACATAGTATTGGAAATTCTGGCCAGGGCAATCAGGCAAGAGAAAGAAATAAAGTGTATTCAATTAGGAAAAGAGGAAGTCAAATTGTCCCTGTTTGCAGGTGACATGATTGTATATATAGAAAACCCCATTGTCTCAGCCCAAAAACTCCTTAAGCTGATAAGCAACTTCAGCAAAATCTCCAGATACAAAATCAATGTGCAAAAATTGCAAGCATTCCTATACACCAATAACAGACAAACAGAGAGCAAAATCATGAGTGAGCTCCCATTCTCAATTGCTACAAAGAGAATAAAATACCTAGGAATACAACTTACAAGGGATGTGAAGGACTTCTTCAAGGAGAACTACAAACCACTGCTCAAGGAAATAAAAGAGGACACAAACAAATGGAAGAACATTCTATGCTCATGGATAGGAAGAATCAATATCGTGAAAATGACCATACTGTCCCAAGTAACTTATAGATTCAATGCCATCCCCATCAAGCTACCAATGACTTTCTTTACAGAATTGGAAAAAACTACTTTAAAGTTCATATGGAACCAAAAAAGAGCCCACATAGCCAAGACAATCCTAAGCAAAAGGAACAAAGCTGGAGGCATCATGCTAAGACTTCAAACTATACTACAAGGCTACAGTAACCAAAACAGCATGGTACTGGTACCAAAACAGAGATATAGACCAATGGAACAGAACAGAGGCCTCAGAAATCACACCACACATCTACAATCATCTGATCTTTGACAAACCTGACAAAAACAAGAAATGGGGAAAGGATTCCCTATTTAATAAATGGTGCTGGGAAAACTGGCTGGCCATATGTAGAAAGCTGAAATTGGATCCCTTCTTTACACCTTACACAAAAATTAATTCAAGATGGATTAAAGACTTAAATATTAGACCTAAAACCATAAAAACCCTAGAAGTACACCTAGGCAATACCATTCAGGACATAGGTATGTGCAAGGACTTCATGACTAAAACACCAAAAGCAATAACAACTGAAGCCAAAATAGACAACTGGGATCTAATTAAACTAAAGAGCTTCTGCACAGCAAAAGAAACTACCATCAGAGTGAACAGGCAACCTACAAAATGGGAGGAAATTTTTGCAATCTACCCATCTGACAAAGGGCTAATATCCTGAATCTACAAAGAACTGAAACGAATTTACAAGAAAAAAATCAAACAACCCTATGAAAAAGGGGGCAAAGGATATGCACCAACACTTTTCAAAAGAAGACATTTATGCAGCCAACAGACACATGAAAAAATGCTCATCATCCCTGGTCATCAGAGAAATGAAAATCATAACCACAATGAGATACCATCTGACACCAGTTAGAATGGCAATCATTCAAAAGTCAGGAAACAACAGGTGCTGGAGAGGATGTGGAGAAATAGGAACACTTTTACACTGTTGGTGGGACTGTAAACTAGTTCAACCATTGTGGAAGACAGTGTGGTGATTCCTCAAGGATCTAGAACTAGAAATACCATTTGGCCCAGCGATCCCATTACTGCGTATATACTCAAAGTATTATAAATCATGCTGCTATTAAGATACGTGCACATGTATGTTTATTGCAGCACTATTCACAACAGCAAAGACTTGGAACCAACCCAAATGTCCATCAATGATAGACTGGATTAAGAAAGCATGGCACATATACACCATGGAATACTATGCAGCCATAAAAAAGGATGAGTTCATGTCCTTTGCAGGGTCATAGATGAAGCTGGAAATCATCATTCTGAGCAAACTATTGTAAGGACAGAAAACCACACACCACATGTTCTCACTCATAAGTGGGAATTGAACAATGAGAACACTTGGACACAGGGTGGGGAACATCACACACCAGGGCCTGTTGTGGGGTGGCGGGATGGGGTAGGGATAACATTAGGAGAAATACCTAATGTAAGTGATGAGTTAATGGGCACAGCAAACCAACATGGCACATGTATACATATGTAAAAAACCTGCACGTTGTGCACATGTACCCTAGAACTTAAAGTATAATAATAATAATAATAAAGATAAGAGATTTTAGAGGCCAAGGTTCTTATTATGAGATAAAGCCTCCAGGTAGCAGGCTACAGATAGAATAGATTGTAAATGTTACTTATTAGACTTAAAATGGTGTCAGACTTTAGTTGATTCTCTCCTGGATCAAGAAAAAGACCTGGAAAAGGGAAAGGGGACTTTTTACAGAATGTAGAGTTTTCCCCAAAACAGATCACTTTGCAGGTCTATTTCAAGATATACCCAAGAAACATACGTGTGGTTAAAATATTATGATTTCTTTTCTTATCTGTCATGATGTTATGCCAGAGTCAGTTTGGAAAGTAAGCCACATTAAATAGGTTAAATAAAATTTCTCTGATAAGAGTCTATGGCTTGTAGGATGTGACTCCCCAGGCCCCTTAGATAAGAATTTGGACAAGAGAAGAAAAAAAGGTCAGAATTTAGTCCTCAATATGATGCATTATTCAATATATACCAGGATAAAGCCTTCACTTCTGACCATGCATCAATGAGAACCAAATTATCCACTTAGAATTTTATCCATGTGATTACTGGGATAATTTTCCATGGACTAGTTTCCAGCTCTGGAGATTTTAAACTTGGTTTATTATGGTTGTTATACTGTGATAATTAATATTAAGTGTCAACTTGATTGGATTGAAGGATGCAAAGTATTGTTTCTGGGTATGTCTATAAGGGTGTTGCTGGAGAAGATTAACATTTGAGTCAGTTAATCTGGGAGAGGCAGATCCACACTTGATCTGAGTGGGCACCATCCGATTGGCTGCCAGCACAGCTACAAAAAGCAGGCAGAAAAAAGTGGACTGAGCAGACTTGCTGAGTCTTCCTGTCTTCGTCTTTCTCCTGTGCTGGATGCTTCCTGCCCTTGAACATCAGACTCCAAGTTCTACAGCTTTTGGACTCTTGGACTTATACCAGTGGTTTGGTAGGGGCTCGTGGGCCTTTGATCACAGACTGAAGGCTGCACTGTCAGATTCCCTACTTTTGAGGTTTTGGTGCCCTGCTTACCAGCCACTCCAGCTCCACCCATGGCTAAAAGGGGCCAAGCTACGGCTTGAGCCATGGCTTCAGAGGGTGCAAGCCTCAAGGCTTGGCAGCTTCCACATGGTATTGGGCTTGCAGGTGCGCAGAAGACAAAAATTGAGATTTGTGAGCCTCTGCCTAAATTTCAGACGATGTATGGAAATGCCTGGATGTCCAGGTAGAAGTCTGCTGCAGGAGTAGAGTTCTCATGGAGAACCTCTACCAGGGAAATGCAGAGGCGAAATGTAGGGTTGGATCTCCCACACAGAGTCCCCACTGGGGCACTGCGTAGTGGAGCTGTGAGAAGAGGGCCACCATCCTCCAGATCCCAGAATGGTAGATCCACCAACAGCTTGCACCTTGTATTGGGAAAAGCCATAGGCACTCAATGCCAGTCTGTGAAAGCAGCCACGGGTGCTATACCCTGCAGAGCCACAGAAGCAGAGCTGCCCAAGGCTGTGGGAGGCCACCCCTTGCATCAGTGTGCCATGGATGTGAGACATAGAGTGAAAGGAGATTCTTTTGGAGCTTTAAGATTAAATGGCTGCCCTGCTGGATTTTGGACTCACATGGGGCCTGTAGCCCCTTTGTTTTGACTGATTTCTCCTTTTTTGAAAGGGAGTATTTACCCAATGCCTGACTCTATGTGAGACATAGAGTCAAAAGAGATTATTTTGGAGCTTTAAGATTAAATGTTTGCCCTGCTGGATTTTGGACTGGCATGGGGCCTGTAGCCCCTTTGTTTTGGCTGATTTCTCCTTTTTGGAAAGGAAGCATTTACAGACTTATAGGCAGAAGGAACTTGCCTTGTCTCAGATGAGACTTTGGACTTGGACTTTTGAGTTAATGCTGGAATGAGTTAAGGCTTTGGGGAACTGTCAGGAAGGCATGATTATGTTTTGAAATGTGAGGAGGACATGAGGTTTTGGAGGGGCCAGGAGTGTAATAATATGTGTTGGCTCTGTGTCCCCACCCAAATCTCATCTCGAATTGTAATCCCCATATGTCAAGGGGGGGACCTGGTGGGAGATGATTATGGGGGTGCTTTCCCCCATGTTGTTCTCATGATAGTGAGTTCTCATGAAATCTGATGGTTTAAGTGTTTGGCAGTTACCCCACTCTCTCTCTCCTTCTGCCATGTAAGACGTGCCTTACTTACTCTTCACCTTCTGCCATGATTGTAAATTTCCTGAGGCCTCCCCAGCCATGCAGAAATGTGAATCAATTAAACCTCTTTCCTCTATAAATTACCCAGTCTCAGGTAATTCTTTATAGCCATTTGAAAATGGATAAATACATACATGTTGCAAGAGAAAAAGAGCAGATAGGGGAATAATCAATTATATATTCATCTTGAGTCTTGAACTCAGTAAAGTGGCACTTTATATAAGATAAGTTGAACAAAGAGTAGCTACCTGTGGAATCCTTTTAACTGTAGCTATTTGCTTAGGGACAAAAGGAAAGGCAGCTTTTTTGCATGACTCAGCTTTCAGCTTAATTTTTCTTTTTCTTTTTTTTTTGGAGTAATGAATTGGGGTCCCAAGTTTTTATTTTCCTTTCACATTTTCTCCCTATTTTTTTTTTTTTTTTTTTTTTTTTGAGACAGAGTTTCACTCTTGCCCAGGCTGGAGTGCAGTGGAGTGATCTCGGCTCACTGCAAGCTCCGCCTCCCAGGTTCTTGCCATTCTGCTGCCTCAGCCTCCCCAGTAGCTGGGACTACAGGTGCCCACCAACATGCCCGGCTAATTTTTGTATTTTTAGTAGAGACAGGGTTTCACCACATTAGCCAGGATGGTCTCAAACTCCTGACCTATGATCTGCCCGCCTCAGCCTCCCAAAGTGCTGGGATTACAGGTGTGAGCCACCATGCCCGGCCCTCTCTCTGTTTTTTCTTTTTAAAGCTTTCAGAGGAAACATTTTAGAAGAAAATGAGTCTCTGGTCTTGGGTTTTGTTTGATCTCTCATAGCTAGGACAGTTTGTTCCTAGACAAATAGGTCCCACATTGTTAGGAAAGCTCATTTTTTTTTTAACAGATTTTAAGGTCTCCTATCCTATCAAGAAAAAATAGGGGAAGGAAGAGAAAAAGAAAACAATAAACAAACAAACAAAAAAAATAGAACAATCCTGGAAAACTGATATAGGCTGCATTATTCTGAAGTCCATACATCAATAGGCAGGTATGAAAGTAGTTTATGTATATAAATAGGTTACTGTTATTTTCTTCTGATGTTTAAGTTATCTAGCTTCAGTTTACAGGGCTTTAAGAAGAGCAAAGCATAATTTTTAGTGATTTCAAATTAGAACAAAATGGACAGAAAAAAGGAAAAGAAGAAGGAAAAAAATTGAAAACATTCCAGCTTGTGTCCAGGAAAAATTTTAGAATTCAGTCCAAATAAAAATTTTATTATTTAGAAAATAATACAAATGGAAAAACATTAGGCAAGACTAGAATCTAATAACAAGTGTGCTGCAGTTATTTTTTTTGGAGACAGGGTCTTGCTCTGTCTCTCAGGCTTAAGTACAGTGAGTTGGTCACAGTTCACTGCAGCCTCAACCTTCCAGGCTCAAGTGATCTTCCTACCTCAGGTCCTCTAGTATCTGGGACTGTCAATTGAGCCACGACACCTGGCTAATTTTTAAAATTTTTTTGTAGAGACTGGGTCTCACTGTATTGCCTGAGCTGGTCTCAAACTCCTGGGCTCATGTGGTCCACCTGCCTTAGGCCCCCAAATTTCTGGGATTACAGGCATAGCCACTGTGTCTGACCCTATAGTTTATTTTGAAGCATAATTTTTCCCTCTTCAATTCCTCAATTTTATGAAAGACAAAATCATCATAGTACCAATTTATTTGTAAAATAACTTTTAGTCCTATTACACTTTGCTTGGTTATTTGCATAAAGTGCAGCAAAAATAATTATTTTCCATATAGGCACTCCGTCTTTTTTTAGTTGGCTTTGCCAGAACCTTTTTCATAAGGAATCTAAGATTAGACCTTTTTAAAAGCCTTGAGTCCAGCCAAGGATTTATCTGTGCTTGCAGATACCTGTGTGAACTGGATGAATTCTTCTCTTTTCAAGGTTCTAAGAAAACTTGGGGTTTCTGGGCCTGACAAAAAATGACATTCTTAATTTACCACAGGTTGGCACCCTGTAAAAGACAAGGTATAAAGTCAATTTTTCTAAGGGGCTTCTCTAAGCTCTATAGGTCAGCCTCATTTTCTAAAGTCAATCTGAAAATATGACTCCACTCAAAACCTTGGTAAAATAACCAGTGTCTCCAAATATGCCATGTTAGAAAAGAAAATAGATTCTCATTGAACTTAAGCAGATAACTATATTGTCATAAATTAAGAATGCTCACAAAACAGTTTTCAAATTTTAAAGAAATTAGGTTTTGAGAAAGGGATTGCATTTCAAATTTTGCTCATAAGAGTATCCTTTACTCAATTGTTAACAGCTTTAAATAGCTTAAAGAAGAGAAACTTTTCTTGACTCTGAAAAACAAAACAAAGAGTCAGCAAATGTTTTGAAGAAGCCGTAAAAGATTAACTCAGTCTTCTGTTAGTTCAGCCCATGTAACCAACTCCTGTTCTGCTTGATATTGGATCAACAGTCCTCATGAATACATCGGCTCTCCATGAGAATCTTTGAAATTTTTCTCTCTATTCTTATGGCACAATCTCTCAATTTATACAAAACCTGTATTTAAGAGTACTCCTCAGAGCTCCATAGCTGATTATAAACTGCTCTATGAAAGAATCAAAGTAAAACAACAATTGTGGATGACAAAAGTCTTAGAACAGCCATGGTTGAAGAGACAATTGACAAGGAAATTTGGTTACTTCTGTGGCATACAACAATTTTACATAATAATTATAATTACTACTGATAGTATATGCTAAGACATATCAGAATCACAGGAATCTCATACAATTTTGGAACAAATACTAATAACTCATTTAGATAAATATAATCCAAAGAAGGCTAAATACCATTTCATATTTGACAATACTTCCTGCATGATTTTATTATAACAAATAAGCTGAATATGTCTCTTTTGGACTTAGGGGACCTAAAGTCAAAAAAGTAAATAAAGTCAAAAGGACTGAATATAGAATTTGATTTTGGAAAGTTTGTCCAATATCAAAAGTTTAAAACACTTGACATCACAAAATAGGATCACAGGTCATTGTAAAAGAAGTCATTCATTTAGCCAAAGTGACAACTCAATTTTTTTTTTTTTAAACAGAGAAAAACCTCATTATTTGAGTGAGGATACTTACTTTCCTAAACAATAAGCCTTAATAAAGACAGCATGAAGCTAATTAAATCTGTCTCTCAAATCTTATAAACAAATCTATTAAATTTTAATCATCTTGACCATAGGATATAGTTTCCATAAACCTTTTTATGCTTTTTTTTAAATTAAAAAGTGGGTTAATGCTTCATGAAAACCTTGTTAGTCTGACACAGGGGCCCAGATACAGGTCTTGCATCAGTGTCCCTTTGATATTAATGTTTAATTTATAGAGAAACTCAGAATGAATTTTATTTCTCAAAATTGGCCCTTACAATCTCATGTGCCCTTTCTTACCAAAAAAACTCTTTATATCTATAACTTTCTTTATATCTCTCTTATTTACTGATTTTTTTACCTTGTTTTATAAATAACCTTTGAATTAGACAAAAATCATTTTCCTTTAAATAAGAATGCATTTTGCAAGAAAAATATTTACCTACAATATATTTTTTAATTGAAAACGACCCAGACATTTAATGAATATTTACTATTTAGTTCAATATAACTTCAGATGCTAAATTATGTGACATGTTTATTAACAAGCATGTGAACCCCCCAAATTTGAGACAGGTCTCACTTAATTTAGAAAGTTTATTTTGCCAAGGTTGAGGATGTGCACACAACCTCAGAAAGTCCTGATGACATATGCCAAAGGTAGTTAGGGCACAGCTTTGTTTTATACATTTTAGGGAGTCATGAGACATTAATCAATATGTGTAAGAAGTATGTTGGTTCTGTCCAGAAAGTGGGGGACAACTTCAAGCAAGGAGAGGGGCTTCCAGATCACAGGTAGGTGAGAGACAAATGGTTGCATTCTTTTGAGTTTCTAATAAGCCTTTCCAAAGGAGGCAATCAGAATGTGCATCTATCGAAGTGAGCAGAGGGATGACTTTGAATACAATGGGAGGCAGAATGGCCCTGAGAAGTTCCCAGCTTGAATTCTCCCTTTAGCTTAGCTTAGTGATTTTGGGAGCCCAGGATATCTTCCTTTCACATTTTCCCCATCTTCTTTTTAAAAATATTTTGGGGAAAGCATTTTAGAAGAAAATGAATCTCTGGTCTCAGGTTTTATCTGATCTCTCATGGCTAGGATAGTTTATTCATAGATGGGTTAGGTCCCAAAAGCTCATTTTTAGCAGTCTGTGAAGTTTCACGTCCTATGAAGAGAAAATAGGGGGAGTGTAGGGAGACCCCCTGAAACTATTGCTATGGAATAAAAGATGAAATGCTCCTGATTCTTGTAAATACAAAATTGTACACAGGATTGTGTAAAGAGAATGCCAGGTTGGACTGCCAGAACAAGCCAACAGCGTGTAATGTGCTTCCCCCTGCAGAGAGCCTATGAATGGACGTGCAGTCAGGGAGGTTTCACATCACCAAGATTCCTGTCCCAGAAAAGCAGATGTTCATATCTTGGAATGGAATGAGACCCTTGTGGAGAGCCTATAAACGGATGCATGGTGCGGGGGTCCTGTCCATATGGATAAGATAGGGCTATAAATGCCCTCATCTTGCCACGGCTCTTCTAGGCCACTTTAGGGTTAAGGCATACTCCCTTCTGAGAATTTCTGGTCTAACCGGTTGTCTAGCTTCACCTCCTGTTTCCATGGATTGTTTGTAACCAGCTTTTGTTGCAATTGTTACTGCTGATTAATATCTTGCTAATCATAGGTTACAGAAAGATTGTGTTTTTGTTTTAAGGCTCTGTTAGAAATTACTGATGCACACATTATATTGTAAATTCTTATCTCTGTATACTGTACTTCTACATACAAATGTACTGTACTTCTACATACAAATGTTATGTTAAAGAATTACTTTATCCCCATGTGACCATCTCACCTCATAATCAAATGACCCTAAATCCCGCACTAACCTACCCCTGCCCTCACTAATTTAATAATAAATGCTGGTATATCCAGTGCATTGTTGGCACCGTGGGACCAGAAGGTGGTGACCCCCCTGGACCCAGCTTTCACTATCTTCTGTGTGTCTATTATTTCTCAACCTGCCGATCCACCTGGGAACAAAGAGAGAGCCCCATTGCATTGTGGGCTGCTGGCCAGATCCTGCAATAGGGGAGGAAGGGAGAAAAACAACAACAAACAAAAGAACAATCCTGGAATAATTGATATAGGTCACATTACTCTGAAGTCCAGACATTAGTGGGCAGGTATGAAAGTGGCTTATGCATGTAAATAGGTTGTTGTTATTTTCTTCTGAAGTTTAAGTTGTCTGGCTTCAGTTCACAGGACTTTAAGAAAACAGCTTAGTTTTCAGTGACTCCAAATTAGGAAAAATAAGAAAAAAACAAGGAAAAAAATTGAAAACATTATTTTGAAGACTTGTAGCCAAAAAAATCTAGAATTGGTCCAAATTATAGAAGATAATCATTAGGCAAGACTGGAATCTACAATAGATGCAAAGTTTTGAAACATAATTTTTCTCTCTCATTTCTCTCTCTCTCTGTCTCATAATAAAGACAAATCATGGTAGGACTAGTCTGCTTTATTATACTTGGCCTAATTATTTGTATACAGTGCAGCAAGAATAATTATTTTTTACATAGGCTTTTAAATTGGCTTTGATGGAACTTTGTTCCATAGGAGAAATCTCAGATAAAACTATTTTTTTCTTTTTTTTTGAGATGGAATCTTGTTCTGTCACCCAGGCTGGAGTGCAGTGGCATGGTCTCAGCTCACTGGCACCTCTGCCTCCCAGGTTCAAACAATTCTCCTGCCTCAGCCTCCCAAGTAGCTGGGATTATAGGCACCCACCACCACACCTGGCTAATTTTTGTATTTTTAGTAGAGATGGGGTTTCACCATGTTGGCCAGGCTGGTCTCTAACTCCTGACCTCAAGTGATCTGCCCACCTTGGCCTCCCAAAGTGCTGGGATTACAGGTGTGACCCAGACAAGACTTTTTTGAGGCTGAGCCCAGCCATGGATCTGTGCCATTAAATAACTATGAGTTATGTGAGTTTCTTCTTCTCTTGCAGTTGCAAGATAAACCTGGCTTCTGGGCCTGTCAGAAAATGATATTCTTTACTTACCACAGGTCAGGAACCCTGTATAGGGATTGTGTACACAAAACATAAGGCCAGCTTTTCCAAGGGCTTTATTGGCTTCATAAGTCAAGTTTGATTCCTTAAAGGAAAGCACATCATTCCAGTCAAAGCCTTGATAAAATAACTAGTTTCTCTGATTGTTTCCAGTTACAAATGAAAACAGATACTTTTTTTTTTTTTTTTTTTTTTTTTTTGAGACGGAGTCTCGCTCTGTCACCCAGGCTGGAGGGCAGTGGCATGATTTCGGCTCACTGCAAGCTCCACCCCCTGGGTTCACACCATTCTCCTTCCTCAACCTCCCGAGTAGCTGGGACTACAGGTGCCCACCACCATGCCTGGCTAATTTTGTTTTTGTATTTTTAGTAGAGACAGGGTTTCACCATGTTAGCCAGGATGGTTTCAATCTTCTGACCTCAGCCTCCCAAAGTGCTGGGATTACAGGCATGAGCCACTGCGCCCCATCTAGATTCTTACTGAACTTATGCAAATAACTATATTGCCATAGTTAAGAACACTCACCAATAGTTTCCAAACTCTGGGGAAATCAGGTAGACAGAAAAAAATATGCTCCAAATTTTGCTCATAGGATTACACTGAATTGGTAAAAGCTGTCAATAGCTCAAAACAAAAGTTTCAAGACTAAAAACAACCCACAAAGGATTAGCAACGATTAAAGCAAAAGTAAAAAAGATTGCTTTAGTTTTCTATCAGTTCAGTTTACTCCGTTAACTCTTGTTCTGCTTGATGTTCATGAGCATTTCAGCTCTTCATGAGAGTCCTGAAAGTTTTTTTCCCTCTATTATAATGTCACAGTCTCCAAAGTTATCAGAAACCTGCATTTAAGAACACCTGTTAGAGTTCCATAGCTGATTATAGAACCACCTTCTAAAGAGGACCAAAACAAGGCTTGTCTGTGGAAGACAAAAAACTTTAGGGCAGTCATAGTCAAAGACACAATTGACAAGGAAATTTGTTACCTCTGTGGCACACAATAATTTAACATAACAATTATAATTATTACTGATAATGCACACTGTTATATCAGAATTGTAGGAGTTTCCCATAATTTTGGAACACATACCAATAACATATTTATACAAATACAGCCCAAAGAAAACCAAACACCATTTCATATTTGACAATACTTCCTGGATAGTTTTTTTGTAGCAAATAAGCCAAATTATGTCATTTTTGGACTTTAGAGAACCTAATATCTTAAAGAATTAATTAGGTCAGAAGAAAACATAATTTATAACTTGATTTTGGAAAGTTTGTCAAATATCAAAGGTTTAAAACACTTGATATCACAAAATAGGATCACAGGTCATTGCAAAATAAGTCATTCACTTAACTAAAGTGGTAATGGAAGGATTTTTTTTAAAAAGGCAAAATCTTTATTCTTTGAGAGAGGAGACTTAATTTTCCAAGCAATAGCCCTAATAAAAACAACATGAAGCCAATTAAATTTGTTTTCCAAAATTTTATAAACAATCTATAAAATTGTAATCTTGACCATCAGCTATAGCTTCCATAAGCCTTTTATAACCCTTACAACCTTTATTAAGGAGTTGGCTAATGCTTAAAGAAAACCTTGTTAATCTGACACAGGGGCCCATATGCTGATCTTGCATCAGTGCACCTTTGACATTAATGATTACTTTATAGAGAAATTGAACTTAATTTTACCTTTCAAAACTCACCCTTACAATCTCATGTGCCTGCATCTTGCATTTTAGTCCCTGGGGCTTGAGGAGTTGACTAGCTTTAATTTCTGGCTCTGTGTCTCAGAAATGCAGTTTATTTTGATTGGCATCTTCTATAGGGCATAATAATGAGGCTTTAATTGCTGTGAGTGTTTAAGATTTAGCAAGACTTGGTGTCCTTTTAAGACCCAGGATTCAAAGCCCTAAATGTCACAAGACTTTAAAAACACATACAGAAAGATAACATGGATGTAATAACCTTAATCCAAAAATTTTTTTAATCTCAGTTTTTATTCATAAGCAAACCAGAACTTAATAATAATATGGCAACCTGATCAAATGAAAGTTTTTTTCAGATAAATTCTCTTATTATTACTTAAACCAACTGTTCATGACATGCCTGGACTTTCTGGTTTGTCCTGAATATCCCTCTTTCTTTAACAACCAGTCATTTTATTTTAGGGCTAAATTTACCATACAAGATTCTTTCTCATAAACAATTATTTCTCTTTCAGCTTTCTTACCACAAAAATAACTCTTTATTTTTATAACTTTATTTACATCTGTCTTATTTCCTGGTGCCTTTTACCTTGTTTTATACATAACTTTTAAATAAGCTTTGAATAAGATAAAATTTATTCACCTTTTTTTAAAAAGAACACCTTCCCTTTTTTTTCAGTAAGAATGTTTTCTGGCCAGGCGTGGTGGCTCTTGCCTGTAAGCTCAGCACTTTGGGAGGCCAAGGTGGGTGGATCGTGGGGTCAGGAGTTCAAGACCAGCCTGACCAACATAGTGAAACCCCGTCTCTACTAAAAATACAAAAATTAGCCAGGCATGGTGGCACGCACCTGTAATCCTAGCTACTCAGGAGGCTGAGGCAGGAGAATCACTTGAACCTGGGAGGCAGAGGTTGCAGTGAGCTGAGATCATGTCACTGCACTGCAGCCTGGGCAACAGAATGAGACTCCGTCTCAAAAAAAAATGTTTTCCTGCAATATATATTTATTAGAAAATACCCAAATAATGAAATATCTATTATTTAATTTAATATAACCTTAGAGTCTAAATTATGCTGAGTTTGTCTACAAGTATTTATCCCATTACATTTCCCTAATTATTTTAATTGTTTCCCTAGATTATTTATGAAAACTACAATAGTCATGATTTAAAGTTATGAAACTGCCATTGCAAAATTATGGCTGAGACAGTGAAAAAGACATAACCTAACTGACTCCATCTTGCTTCTAACCTCTAAGCTGTCCTTGTTAATTATTAGACTTTGGGAGGAACTTAGCTTATACTTTAGCTTTGAAACAAAGACGATAACAGTCCTGTCCCGTAACAAACCTCCTTACTGCCCATGGACTAGGCTGTGTAAAGACAGAAGATTAGAAGTTATGGTAATTTTACTAAACAATTCAAGATGTAGCTATTTTCATGAAACCAGTATCAGTGTCTTATTCATTAAAGATTACACAAGCAAAGATCATTCTGTCTTGGGCTAGGTTTATAGTTTTGTAAACTCTGTGCCAAATTTTGACACCTTATAGTATTTGGCAGGGATAAGTATGAACTTGCTTGATTAATAAATGCAAACAATGTATGCTGGCAATTCTTAAGACATTTTTAATATTACTTTGCCAATAATTTTAAAGCTAGCTTATTTACTAAAGATTTTACTTAAGTTACATAAACTTGAAAAAGCATTTGACTAGTCTTTTCCTTTTTCATATCTAATTTAAGCACTTTGATTTTACTTTTAAGCCAATTAATTAGAGATCTTTTATATATTTTTAGTAGTAAAATATTGTGTACACAACACATAAATACATAGATGCATTAGGCATGCTGATAGAAGTACATTTTATAGATTCACAAAAACCTTTTTTTCCCTATCTTAGACTTTGAGATTCTTGATAACGTGTTTTACAACCCTGAGCAGTTGTCAGCTAAGTAGCCTTAAATTTGCATATTAAAGAAAGCAACTCAGGTAAAAGTCAAAGAGCAAAATTTACATTATAATGTGCAGAGAGAAAAATTATGGTATGTTGGAGGGAAATTAAAATGGTTTTAATTGCCAATTAAACATAAAATTATAGAAATTATAAAGGCCTTTTAAATATGTACGCACACACACACAAAGATCCTATAGCTTTTACTTCAGAACTTTTAACCATGAGATAAACATGAAATCATTGGCTTGCAAAAAGGACTTGTTGGATCTAAACAGTGGTTTTTGTCTTAATAGAAAAATAACAGCATATTTAGAGCAGGCAGAAAAGAAAAAAATAGAGAAAAAGAGGACTTAGGAACTCTATAGTTTGCAGGTTGACCTTCGGGCTCCTTTTCCTTAAGGTAATTGTTTACAAAGACCATATTATTTTCATTTTATATAAACTTTGGCAAGTAGATGTGCCATGAAACCCATGGAGTCCTTGAAAGGGGGTCATTTTCCTTGTTTTCTCATTCTTAGATTATTTCTTTCCCGCTTTTTTTTTTTTTTCTTAAAAGGAAGAACTGAGCTCTTGCCTAAGGTTTTTATGTGGTGGATTTATCAATCCACCTGCTTTTGGTCAGGACTCTACAATGTGTCGCCACTGAGTACATCCACCCTCTTACATTTCTGTCTCTAGAGTTTCTTTCAGTTTCTTTCTCCAGAGGTCTATGACCTCAGAGAGGGCTAAAAATGCTGGGTGATCAGCCCTTATATGTATTTCCTGGATGAGCCATTTTAAAAATTAATTTTTGTTGGGGGTTTCCCAGAAGGGCCACTACATGTCATGGCATGGGGGATCAATGCCCTAGACACTGTGATGGGGCCTCCAGTCACCCAGGGACAACTTTTGGCTGGGAGGAACAAATGCCCTTCCTCTTTGGAGCTGAGAAATCTGTCTCTCATTAACATGTGAAAACAACATTTCAGCTCCTCATGAAAATGCACACTGACAAACCAAATTAAGATTAAATTTGGGAGAAAAGGCAGTGGAGAAGACTATATAGAATGCACCTTTAAAGTAGAATTAGGATCCTTAAACAACAACCTCAGACCAGAACAAATAACAAAGAAACACCAACAGTAAGATCACTGAGTGCTCTAATGGTAAGGAGAAATTAAGACCAGCTGGCTGTTAATCTAACTTTAGCCAAGACAAATCCCAATTCAATTACTTACCTAGGGATGGGTCTCAGGCTGAAGACTGCTCTCTACCATCCTAGAAGCAGGAAAAGAAACCCCTCATCTTCCCTGTTGGAAGTGAACTCAAACTCCATAAAGGAGTTACCTACCTTCCATCATCATGGAAGCAGGAAAAACTTGCCTTCCTTGTGTTGGAATGTTGGACTCAAGTAAAACTAAAAAAAAAAAAAAAAAAAAAAGGAGTTTTTACAGCAAAATAAGCTTTAGATCTTAACTAAATTTTGGGAAATTAGGGATCCTCTGGAGGCAGTGTTCTTAGACCTCAGCAAATTGTCCTATTGGTTTTTGCCATGAAGTTAGCGCGTGTTGGCACCAAGCACCAACACAAGATTTGTCAAAGGCCAGGGGCATCTCCACTCAGAACCCCTTAGTGGTTACCAAAATGTGAAGCCCCAAAATTTGAGACAGGTCTCAGTTAATTTAGAAAGTTTTTTTGCCAAGGTTGAGGACGTGCTCATGACGCAGCCTCAGTAAGTTCTGATGACATGTGCCCAGGTGGTCAGGGCACCGCTTGGTTTTATACATTTTAGGGAGATATGAGACATCAGTTAATATGTGTAAGAAGTATGTTGGTTCTATCCAGACAACTTGAAGCAGGGAGGGGGGCTTCCAGGTCACAGATAGGTGAGAGACAAATGGTTACATTCTTATGAGTTTCTGGTAAGTCTTTCCAAAGAAGGCAATCAGAATGTACATCTGTCTCAGTGAGAAGAGGGATGACTGAATAGAATGGAAGGCAGATTTGCCCTGAGCAGTTCCCAGCTTGAATTTTCCCTTTAGCTTAGTGATGTTGGGCCTCAAGATATTTTCCTTTTACAAGCATTTATTTCATTATATTTACCTAATTAATTAATTTAAAAAATAGTTTACCTAAATTACCTATGAAATAACCAAATGAGTGTTTTTGTTCAATAACTCAGGATTTAGCTATTTTCATTAAACCAACAATATTAAATGTCTTATTTGTTAAAAAATTACACAAACATAATTCTCTTTTGGTCTGCAAGCTTTATAACTCTCATGCCAAATTTTGAAGCTTATAGTATCTAGCAGAGATAAATATCAAACTGCTTGACCAATAAATCTAAATGATAATGCATGTTAACAATTCTGAAAACATTTCTAGTTTTATTTTACATATATATATATATATTTTTTTTTTTTCTTTTTTTTCTTTTTGATGTGGAGTTTCACCCTTGTTGCCCAGGCTGGAGTGCAATGGCATGATCTCGGCTCACTGCAACCTCTGCCTCCCAGGTTCAAGCAATTCTCCTGTATCAGCCTCCCAAGTAGCTGGGATTACAGGCATGTGCCACCATGCCAAGCTAATTTTGTATTTTTAGTAGAGAAAGGTTTTCACCATGTTGGTCAGGCTGGTCTCAAATTCCTCACCTCAGGTGATCCACCCATCTCGGTCTCCCAAAGTGCTGGGATTACAGGTGTGAGCCACCACACCCAGCCTTTACCAATAATTTTTAAACCAACTTATTTATTAAGGATTTTCTTAAGTCATATGAACTTGAGAAAGCATTTGGGTTTAAACTTTCTATTTTTCTGGTACAGTATTTCATTTAAGTGCTTTTTTTCTTTAAGCCAGTTAATCAGAGCTCTTTTATATATTTTTGGTAGTGAAATATTACATGCATGACACATAAATACATAGACATATTAGACATGTAGATATGGTGTAGATCTTATAGATTCATAAGACCACTTTTTTTTTTACCTCCTATTATAGGCTTCCAATTTCTTGATAATCTTTTTCATTACCCTATGCAATTGTCAGCTAGATAGCACTAAATTTGCCTACTAAAAGAACAACTCTGAGGTGAAAATCAGATTGTGAAATTTACTTCTCAAAGTACAAAGAGAGAGTCTGGTGTGCTAGAAAGAGATTAAAAATAGATGCCAAGTCAAACATAAAATTATAGAAATCTACCATATTCTACCAAATATGGTAATCTACCAAATAACTTTAAATGATTACTATTACAGTTTTCTTTTCTTTTTTTACAGTTTTCATAATATGTGTAAGGAGACCAATTGTATTTAGACAGGCAGTTTTAAATTTAAGACTGTTCTCTACCATGTTAGAAGCAAACAAAAACTCAAACTTGCCTTCCCTATTGGAAGTGTGAAAGGAAAATAAATCTAGGGACCCCAGAATCACTAAGCCAAAGGGACAAGCCAAGCTGAGAATGGCATCAGGCAAACCTGCCTCCCATTTCATTTCTAAAAAAGATAGCTACAAAGATTTTTCTTAAAAAGTTACAATCCCCATAATTTGCCCCCTAGGAAATGCCTTGTGGGCCCAAAATTTTTACCCTAAAACAACTCTTGAATTTCACCCTGACAATGTAAATTGAAAGCTTATCACAAGTATGGGACAAAGGACAGGACTCAAAGTCCTCCCTCTGCTAATCTGAGATAAATGCATATCTGATTGCTTCCTCTGCCTTATGTTTATTTTATCTTATATAAAAATGCAGATTCACTGAGCTAGATGAATGCCTAAGTGATGATTCCTCTAACCCCGTCAAATGTGAAAGGCTGATCAAAGACTCAAAAGAATGCAACTGCTTGCCTCTTATCTACCCACATCTTTTCAAAATTTCTTTTTCTTTCCCCAGTATCTGCCTTCCCCCTTTAAATACTGAAGCCCTCAAAATCATCTTTGGAGAAAGGCACAGATCTGTCTTCCAGGTGTGCGTCCATAACCTTGGCAAAAGAACCTTCTAAATCAATTGAGACCTATCCTCAAATACTTTGCGGTTTACAGAAGTGAACTGAAACTGCAGAAAAGAATTGCCTACTCTCCATCATAAAGGAAGCAGGAAATCTGGCCTTCCTTGTTGGAAGTAAAACTCCAGAAAAGGAATTGTACAGCAAGGTAAACCTTAGATCTCAACCACATTTTGGGAGATGAGAGATTTTTCTGGAGGCGGAGTCCCTGGACCTTGGCAAATTATCCTGTTGGTTTGAGCAATGAAAAGAGCTCAAGCTGGTACCAAGCACCAATAGGAGGTTTGTCAAAGGTCAGGACCACCTCCACTCAGAATCCCTTCCATTGGTTGCCTATTTGTAAACCAAGATGTATCTGAGACAGGTCTCAATCAATTTAGAAATTTATTTTGCCAAGATTAAGGAAGTGCACTTGGGAGACATGTCTGTGCCTTTCTCCAAATATGATTTTGAGGGCTTCAATATTTAAAGGGGAAAAGCAGGCTGGAAGGGAAGATGTGGTCACATTACTGAATCCACATGTTGCAAGAGAAAAGGAGCAGGTAGGGGAATAGTCAATTACATATTTGTCTGGAGCTCAGTAAACTGGCAATTTACATGAGATAAAGTGAATATACAGTACCTACCTGTGGAGATAGTTAACATTTTATCTGTAACTGTCTGCTTAGGAACAAAAGGAAAGGTAGCTTCTTGCATGACTCAGCTTTCAGCTTAATTTTTTTCTTTTGGCAGAGTAAATTAGGGTCCCAAGTTTTTATTTTCCTTTCATACTTGGTATTAACTACCTATTACAGAGTTGTGCAATGCTTTCAGCCTAGAACTTCTTCATAATCCATCTCTCTCCCATCTTCTCATGTTTATAGGTTTTGAACAGACAACTGCTCAGCATGCTTGCCCTTACATTCTCCCATCTGCCAAGATGACACTTGCCCCAGACAGCCCTGTCTCCATCCTGGGCCTCTTAGGCTGCAGGAGATCCAGCTGCAGAATGACTTTATTTACATTGCTATTCAGAAACAAATGGCTCAGCTCAATGGAAAGTCTTTTATTTCTAACAAGCAAGTCAGTATGTGGCATTTTTCTTTTCCTTACTCTGCAGGACAAAATGAATCTTGCAGATGTTCCTGTAATACCAGGGGAATAAGATTCACTGATGAGCTGCTGAGAGTGGCTTGGCTGCACTACGGGGCTAGCCAGTTGCCATGTGGCCTGTGGTCAAGTCAGAGGGAGCAGCTGTGAATCCTATTTGGGAACTGACTTTATGGCTGTAATTAGGGTGCCAGAAGGCCCATTTGTATAGAGCCTTCCTTCACAAACTGCAATGACTGCCTCCCCTCATTACAAGGCTTGGGAAAAAGGGGGCTTAGATAAGAGCATCTCTTTGACATAAAGTTGTGGGAGCTCAGGTTTTTGGTTTTCTCTGATCGTCATGGGTGGTGGTGAACAATGGGCCAATAATCTGTTTAGTCACTGAGCTAGGTGCTGAGAGATGAAGAAGGCAGACCTCTACCCATGAAATTCCAGGAAAAGGAACAAGACAAATAAAAAAAATATTATTCAAATATTAGTCCTGACCACAGGATGTGCTTAGGGAAAATTAAAAAAAATATTGGTTCATAGTGACTTGGGGAATGTTCATTACCTTAATAAGTAGAAACAGACAGATACTGAGTTTGTGCAATTCATGACAGACCCATTTTGCCAAAATACTGTCAGAGAAGTTCAAGCCAACCAATCAGCTACCACTTTTTTTCACAGTGGTGTGGTCAGACCAACCCCAGGCTTCCAGCCTGTAAAACAAAAAAAAATCTAAGGCTCCCGCAACCATCTGAATGGGCCCTCCTCTCAGCCAAGGGCATTCCAAAGTTAACCTGAAAAACTTGTTCAGGCCATCATGGGAATAGGGGGTTGGAATGCCGCATTCCAAGAGGGTTGGAATGGCCTCTTCCCTTTCAGAAATCAGGAAAAGCTGACCAGCTTTAACTTGAACACGAATCTTAAGTCTGATAAGAAACATTTACAATCTATTCTTTCTGAAGCTTGGTGCTTGGAGGCTTCATCTGCATGACAAAACCTTCATCTCCACAACCCTTTTTGTAACCCAGACATTCCTTTCTATTGATAATAACTCTTTCAACTAATTGCCAATCAGAAATATTTTAATCTACCTGGAATGACTTGGAAGCCTCTCATTCCACTTAAGTTGTCCCACCCTTCCAGATCAAACCAATATAAATCTTATATGTATTTGATTGATGTCTCATGTCTCCCTAAGATGTATAAAACTAGGCTGTGCCTGACCACTTTGGGCTCATGTTCTTAAGATTTCCTGAGGACTGTGTCACAGGCCATTGGTCACTCATGTTTGGCTCGGAATAAATCTTTTCAAATATTTTTTCAGAGTTTGACTCCTTTCTTCAACAAGCCTCTTGTAAGACAAAGGTTCAACCAACACCAAGACTACATTTTACGGTGATGAATCTGACATTCAAGTGTCAAAAGGACTCTCTTTAAGAAAGGCACTTTGCAAATAATCATTAGATCTCTGCATAGCAAAACTCCCTCTTCTCACAGGTGATATGGGTGCAGATGGACACTCCCTTTCATAGATGTAGCCTACCCTTTGCCCTTCCTTATTGGATGCTGATTTTCACCTTTATTGAGCTATCATGGGACTCAGCCTTTTACCAGAACCTTACAGGTGGGCATCACAAGAAAGCCAATACCTGGACTCTGCATTAGATGCATTTTAAATAATTTCCACAGCTACAGGAACATTTGCTGTCATTGTTTCCAAGCCTCTTAGTTACAGTTACAGAAATCCACTATATTAAATAATTCAATATGAGAATGTATAGAAAGTGACTAATACACTGCCTCAATTATCTTAAAAATGTATATGCATATGTATATGCATGTATGTACATATATAAATACATTTGTAATTATACATTTGCTAATAATGAATATCTGTCTCCCCATTAAAGTGTAAACTTCTTGAGTGTAGGGATAAAGTCAGCTGGAGCCTGGAAAATGGAATGACTGACCAAATGAACCAATGAAGAATTTCCAGCAACCAAATGTACTCTATTTCCATCTAGTTACCATGCCTTAGCTATAAATGGCTTTCCCAAAAAATCCTGACCTCTCAATCTGGATGATGCAATGCTTTGAAAATATTTTGGATCTTGTTATTTATCTCATAAGTGACCAACAGCCCCTGCTGCTGTGCTTAGAAATTCATCACTGGGTTCCTGCAGAGAGTACCCTGTCCACAGGCTGCTCCTCAACTATGCCTGAGTGTGGAAGGGATTCCAGGCAGGCCCATTTCTGAGATGAGTGACTTTGATGAGAGGACTCCCCATCAGCCTTGCCAAACATCCCTAGAACTGTACTGCTGTCTCAGACTTCCACATTCAACCTTGTTTCCCTTGCTCCTTCTGAAAGCAGAGAAAACATCTGTTTCACTCCTAGGGTGAAGCAAAGGAAGCAGCAAATTAAAAGAGAAGAACCTGCAGCAGAAAATAAACATGGCTTCCAGGTGTGCAGGCAGCTAAGGCCCAACAGAGTCCCTGAGCCCCTCCTAAGCCCAGAGGGTCACAGAAGAACACCTGAGTTTTCTACAACCCGTCTAAGGGCATACCTTAGCTATAACCTTCAGGTATAAACGTTCTCCCAAGAACTTAGTTGTCACACTGGGAAAAAGAATGGGAAAACGTAGCCTCCTGAAATTGAAAAATTTCATTTTTGAAATGATTGAATTATTACTCAATTGCCAAAAATGTCATCTATTGGCACTATTGTTTCCAGTTCCAAGGGTAATAACAGCTCAAAATACAAATTTAGTTTAGGACTGGAATGAATTAAGAAAGTGAGATTTTGCAGATTAGTTTTGTGACCTTCAAAAATTATACACTGTAGATATACATGCATGCTTGTCTGTGCAGTGGAGGATACAGACAGAGGCATAGGATTTGCCTGGTGAGAGAAACACGTAGATGCAGCCATTTCTGTGGATGTGGTGAGTGCAGCAGTACTGATAGATGTAAGTGCTCTGAGAAAAGGAGTGTGTGACTTTGTTAACTTTGTTGTCTCCAGTGCCTAGCCTTGAGAGTGCCTGGTACCTTGGAGGAGCTCAGCAAGTATTTGTTCATTACACTGGTTGAATAAATGAATGCTATAAAAAGGAAAGTTGCTGGTGGGTCAGCCTTACTGGAGTGGAAGATGAGGTGGAAGCACTTCATGCTGAGGCTGAAATGCGAGCAATCAACAGGTCATGGAACATGTGCTTAGAAGGGGGAAGCTTCTGGAGGCATTTAAGCAGGTGTGATGGTCAATTTTATGTGTCATCTTGGCTAGGCTATGGTGCCCAGATGTTTAGACAAACACTAGTCTGATGTTGCTGTGAAGGTATTTTTTAGATGTGATTAACATTTATTTAATTATTATTTTTTAAAAATTTCAACTTCTATTTCAGATACAGGAGGTATATATGCAAGTTTGTTATATGAGTATATTGCACCCAGGTAGTGAGCCTAGTACCCAACAGGTAGCTTCTCAAGCCATGGGCCCCTCCCTCCCCATCTAGTAGTCTGTAGTGTTTATCGTTCCCATGTTTATGTCCATGTGTGCTCAATGTTTAGCTCTTACTTTTGAATGAGAACATGTAGTATTTGGTATTCTGTTCTTGCATTAATTTGCTTAGAATTATGGCCTCCAGTTCCATTCACACTGCTCCAGTAAACACAACTCCAGTAAACACATTGCACATGCTCAACTCCCAAGTGCTAGCAGGCCGCTGCACATGTGGACAGCCCACCCCAAAGGGAAGAATCAGGGGAGAAGGAATGCAAGATCATAGTAGTATGCCTGTGTATAAAACCCCAAGTCAAAGGTCAAACAGGGCACTTGATCTCCCAAGTCGTCTGCTTGGCCCTCTTCCAAGTGTGCTTTACTTCTCTAAAGCTTTTTAAAAAAAACTCACTTTTGCTCTAAAACTTGCCTCTGTCTCTCCTTTTGCCTTATGCTCCTCAGTCAAATTCTTTCTTCTAAGGAGGCAAGAATTGAAGTTGCTGCAGACACATATGGATTCACTGCTGGGAACATACTTTGGTGCTGTGACTCGGATATGTTCCCCAGTGGTAAAAAACCTCTAAGCCTCCTCTTCTTCAGCTGGAGACGTTCAATCCCCGTATATTGTTTTCTTCTCCCCTTTCACTCTCCTACTTACTAATCAACCCCCAGAACAATTCCTCTTGGCCACAAGTGGCTCTGCTCTTCCCAGCTGATCTCTCAGCTCACCCTGACAGGTGGCTTAGGGGTGGGAAGCACCTTCAGGTCCACGCTAAATAGAACTGAGGCACTAATGGACCTCCTGTACAGGAGGCTTGAGAGAGTGGTAGGTAAATGTTCCCATTCCAAATGGGAGAAATTGGGACAAAACAAAGGGGCCACATGCACTATGCAAGTTCAAACCCAACAGGGTAGTCATTAAACCTTTAAACTCCAAAATAATCCCATTTGACTTCACGTCTTACCTCCAGGGCATGCTGAGGCATGGGGCCAGCTCACAAAGCTCTGGGCAACTCCACCCCTGTGGCTCTGCAGGGAACAGGCCCATGGCTGCTTGCATGGGCTGGTGTTTTGTGCTTGCAGCTTTTCCAAGTGCATGATGCAAGTTGTCAGTGGATCTACCATTCTGGAATCTGGAGCACAGTGGCCCTCTTCTCACAGCTCCACTAGGCTGCGCCCCAGTGGGGACTCTGTGTGGGGGCTCCAACCCCACATTTCCCATCTCCACTGCCCTAATAGAGGTTCTTCATGGGCCCCTGCAGCAGACTTCTGCCTGGACATCTAGGCATTTCCATACATTCTCTGAAGTCTATGCAGAGGTTCACAAAACTCAATTCTTGTTATCTGCACTTCTGCAGGCCCAACACCATGTGGAACCTGCCAAGGCTTGGGGCTTGCACCCTCTAAAGCAATGATCTTAGATGTACTTTGGCGCTTTTTAGCCATGGCTGGAGCTGGCGTGGCTGGGACGCAGTATATCTTGTCCCAAAACTGCACAGAGCAGTAGGGCCTTCACCTCAGCCCAAGAAACCATATTTCCCTCCTAGGCCTCAAGATCTGTGATGAGATGGGTTGCCTCAAAGATCTCTGAAATGCCCTGGAGATATTATCCCCATTGTCTTGGCTATTAACTTTTGGCTCCCTGTCACTTATGCAAATTTCTGCAGCTGGCTTGAATTTCTTCCAAAAATCTGGGTTTTTCTCTTCTATCACATGGTCAAGCTGCAAATTTTCCAAACTTATATGCTCTGCTCCCCTTTTAAACATAAGTTCAAATTTCAAACCATCTTTCTGTGAACGTGCATGATGATGTGCTTTTAGAAAAAGCCAGGTCACCTCTTGAATGCTTTACTGCTTAGAAATTTCTTCTGCCAGATATCCTAAATCATTTGTCTCAAGTTGAAAGTTCCACACATCTCTAGGGCAGGGGCAAACTTCACCAGTCTCTTTGCTAAAGCATAGCAAGAGTCACCTTTGCTCCAGTTTCCACCAAGTTCCTCATCTCCATCTGAGGCTACCTCAGCCTGGACTTCATTGTCAATATCACTATCAGCATTTTGGTCAAAACCATTCAACTAGTCTCTAGGAAGTTCCAAACTTTTTCTCATTTTACTGTCTTCTTCTGAACCCTCCAAGCTGTTTCAAACTCTACTGGTTACCTAGTTCCAATGTCATTTCCACATTCTCAGTTATCTTTATAGAAATGTCCCACTAATTTGGTACCAATTTTCTATATTAGCCTGTTTTCACAGTTACCCGAGACTGGGTAATTTATAAATTACCATATGGCTGGGGAGGCCTCAGGAAACTTACAATGATGGCAGAAGTTAAAAGGGAAACGTAGCATGTCTTACATAGCTGCAGGATAGAGAGAGAGCAAGGGGGAGTGCCACACTTTAAGGCCATCAGCTCTCATGACAATTCATTCACTATCATGAGAACAAGAAGAGAGAAATCCACCACCATGATCTAATTATCTCCCATCAGGCCCCTCCTCCAACATGTGTGGATTACAATTTGAGATAAGATTTGGGAGGGGACACAGAGCCAAACCACCTCAATTGACTTCATTATTTCTTTTGAATACATAAATTAGTGATTTTCTAGTTCCATCTTTTTTTTGGCATTGATTATCAAGGGCTCATCTAAACTATCTAAACTAAAGTTGCCTAATCAATCATTTGATTACTTTATCATTTCTACTGGGTTGTCATTGTTTCTTTTTGAAGGTGTGTTTCAAGTGTACTGGGGATGTCTAGGTTCGATGTGTGGTGAGATGGCATAAAATTATTCCATTAATATTGTTATGCATCATTTACATTCTTATGTCTAACATTGACAAAATACTATAATAATACAATGTTTTAATATGCTGAAAAATAAACACCTTTGGGGCTATGTATTTCAAACTGGTTTATTCTAGATTGTATGAAGCTAAAAAACAACAACAAACCCTGCTTATTTTAATTGAAAGATATATTATTGTAAATGCTTAAATTTATTACTATAATTTACTGATTAATATATCTGGCATTATTACTGTGTTTCATTAATCAGTTCATCCTGGAATTGAACACCTTAAAAGGATAAGATTATTTCATGATTAATAAGGCTTACTAAAATAATTTTGCTCTTACATTGAGTTTTTCTATAAACTCCTGAGGAGATTTTGAATATTTAAATCACAAATAAAAATTAATCCTTAAACTTCACTGAGTTAATTAAATGAACAAAGAATATCGGTACAAATTGGCTAATTTTGATAACTTAAATAAATAGGCCCAGTGGTTGGTTTTTTTCTTTTTCAAGTAAATTGCATATATATGTGTGTATCAAGTAATATATATACATTATTTATGTGTGTGTGTGGGTAACATATGTGTGAGACATGTGTGTATATATATATAAAAACAAAATATATGTAATATATAAATTATACACATTATATGTTATATAAATATAAATATATATATAAATTTTTTTTTCCTCACTGCTGCTTTTCAGGGCTACTATTCAGTTCCCATAGTACAGCAACTTTCCAATTCTGGTGGTGGGATAATAACTACTTCATGATTGGAATGTTGCCTACCTGGCCTCTCAATGTTCCATTCTCAGGACTCAGTTTTTTAGTAAAGTCCAGTAGTGTACCAAGAGCCTTTTTTGAACAGTGTTCAACTCTCAGCTGTAGCTATAATTCCCATTTTCTTAAATACTGGAATATGCACTGCATATTTATTGGCAAGGTGAAAACAGACTCATACAATAAATTGGTACTGAGAGTGGGATGTTGCTGAAATGATACCCAAAAATGTGGAAGTGACTTTGGAAGTGGGTAACACACAGAGGTTGGGACAGTTTGGAGTACTCAGAAGAAGACAGGAAAATGTGGGAAAGTATGGAACAACCTAGAGCCTTGTTAAATGGCGTTGACCAAAATGCTGATAATGATATGGACAATGAAAGGTGGTCTCAGATGGAGATGAGGAACTTTTTGGGAAGTGGAGCAAAGGTGACTCTTGTTAGGTTTTAGCAAAGAGACTGGCAGCATTTTACCCCTGCCTTAAAGATTTGTGGAACTCTGAACTTGAGAGAGATGATTTAGGGTATCGGGCAGAAGAAATTTCTAAGCTGCAAAGCATTCAAGAGGTGACTTGGGTGCTGTAAAAGGCATTTGCTTTTAAATGGGAAACAGAGCATAAAAGTTTAGAAAACTTGCAGCCTGACAATGCAGTAGAAAAAGAAAAACTCATTTTTTGAGAAGAAAATCAAGATGGCTGCAGAAATTTATGTAAGTAGCAAGGATCCTAATGTTAATCCCCAATATCATGAGGAATAGGTCTCCAGGCTGTGTCAGAGACCTTCACAGCAGCCCCTCCCATCACAGGCCCCGAGACCCAGGAGGCAAAAGTGGTTCTGTGGGCCTAGCCCAGGGTCCCTGTACGGTTTGTGGCCTAGGGACTTGATGCCCTGTGCCCAAGCTGCTCTAGCCATGACAGAAAGGGGTCAACATAGAGCTTGGGCTGTGGCTTCAGAGGGGCTTGCCTCAGAGGGTGGAAGCCCCAAGGCTTGGCAGCTTTCACATGGTGTTGAGCCTGCAGGTACACAGAAGTCAAGAATTGAGGTTTGAGAACCTCTGCCTAGATTTCAGAAGATAAATGGAAACACCTGGATGTCCAGGCACATATTTGCTGCAGGGGTGGGGCCCTCATAGAGAACTTCTTCTAGGCAATGCAGAAGGGAAATGTGGGGTTGGAGCCCCCACAGAGAATCCCTACATTGACACTGCCTAGTTGAGCTGTGAGAAGAGGGACACCATCCTCCAGACCCCAGAATGATGGATCCACCACAGCTAGCACCGTGCAGTTGGAAAAGCTGCAAACACCCAACACCAGCCCATGAAGGCAGCCAGGAAAGAGGCTGTACCCTGCAAAGCCACAGTGGCTGAGCTGCCTAAGACCATGGAAACTGACCTTTTGCATCAGCATGACCTGGGTGTGAGACATGGAGTCAAAAGAGATCATTTTGGAGATTTAAAATTTGCCCCACTGGATTTTGGTCTTGCATGGGCCCTGTGACCCCTTTGTTTTGGCCAATTTCTCCCACTTGGAATGGCTGTATTTACCCAATACCTGTACCCCCATTGTATCTAGGAAATAACTAGATTGCTTTTGATTTTACAGGCTCATAGGCTGAAGGGACTTGCCTTGTCTCAGATGAGAATTTGGACTGTGGACTTTTGGGTTTATGCTGAAGTGAGTTAAGACTTTAGGGGACTGCTGGAAAGGCATGGTTGGTTTTGAAATGTGAAGACAGATTAGGAGGGGCCAGGGTTGGAATACTGTAGTTTGGCTGTGTCCCCACCCAAATCTCAACTTGAATTGTATCTCCTAGAATTCCCACCTGTTGTGGGAGGGACCCAGGGGGAGGAATTAAATCTTAGGGGCTGGTCTTTCCCATGCTATTCTCGTGATAGTGAGTAAGTCTCACAAGATCTGATGGGTTTATCAGGGATTTCCACTTTTGCTTCTTCCTCATTTTTTCTTGCTGCTGCCATGTAAGAAGTGCCTTTCACCTCCTGCCATGATTCTGAGGCCTCCCCAGCCATGTGGAACTGTAAGTCCAATTAAACCTCTTTTTCTTCCTAGTCTTGGGTATACCTTTATCAGTAGTGTGAATATGGACTATTAGAACACACATGTTAACTTTTTATAAACTGACCCCAGCAAGGTAAACAATAAAGCAAATTTGCTTGTTGTAATCATTATTAGTGTTATTTTGTTTGTTTTATTATCAAGGAATACATTGTTCACTATCTATTTCTATATATTTTTCAACTTTAACCTAGTTTATTAATTTTTGCTCTCTGTCTTTAGCAATGTTTTATTCAGAAAACATGTTGCCTGTTTAATGTGGAAACCAGGTGGGAATCTATAGTCTGCTCAGGGAAGACTCGGGGTATCTGGTAGGATAAGCTGAAATATTTTGCCTTTTCCTTGTCTAGCTTGATAGTATCAAAACTGTTTGTTATGATTTTTTTAATCCTTTGCTGGTAAAAATTTTTCATATGTTAAGCACAACATTATATAACAAATTCATGGTTCAGTATAAGAAACAGAAGTCATTCCAGATATTTCAATTGTTTGAAACAAGTGATAATAGAGGTACAACATATCAGAGCCTCTGGGATACAGCAAAAGCAGTGATAAGGAGAAAGTTTATAGCATTAAATGCCTACATTAAAAAGATAGAAAGATCACAAATTAACAACTTACTATGGTACCTCAAGAAACTAGAAAAGAAAAGAAAGTAGCAAACCAAACTCAAAGCTATTAGAAGAAAAGAAATAAAAAAAATCAGAGAAGAACTTAATGCAATTGAGATAAAAATACAAAGAATCAATGAAATTAAAAGTTGATTCTTTGAAAAGGTAAACAAAATTAATAGATCACCAGCTAGACTAACCAAAAAAAAAAAGAGGTTCAAATAGGCATGATCAGAAATGAAAAAGGAGAATTAAAACTGATGCCACAGAAATACAACAGATCATCAGAGACTACTGTGAACCTCTGTGTGCTCACAAATTAGATAAACTGGAAGAAATATATGCATTCCTGGAAACATACAAACTCCCAAGATTGAACCTGGAAGAAAAGGAAATTTTGAACAGGCCAACAATCAACTGTGAGATTGAATCAGTAATAAAAAATTTTCCAACATCAACAACAACAAAAAAACGAGCACCTTACAGATTCACAGCCAAATTATACCAAGTGTCAAAGAAGAACTAGCACCATCCTCTAAAAACTGTTAAACACACACACATACACACACACACACACACACACACACACACAAACATCAAAAAGGAGGAAATCTTCCCTAACTCACTCTATGGAGCTACTATTGCCCTGATAACAAAGCCAGGCAAGGACACAACAACAATGAAAAAAACTACAGGCCAATATTTCTGATGAACATAAATACAAACATTTTCAACAAAATACTAGCAAACTGAATCCAACAGTACATCAAAAAGATAATATACCATGATCAAGTGGCTTTTATTTCAGAGATGCAAGGATATACAACATATGCAAATCAATAAGCATGATTCACCATATGAACAAAATTAAAAATAAAACCAAATGATCATCTCAGTAGATGCAGAAAAAGCATTTAATAAAATTCAGCATGGCTTCATGATGAAAACCCTCAACAAAGTAGGTATTGGAAGAACAGAACTCAATATAGTTAAAGCTATATGCAACAAATCTACAACCAAAATCATACTAAATGCAGAAATACATTTAACATAGGAAATTACATGCTTGTCAAACCACTGGTGGAGTTGGAGGGATGGAAGTCACTGTCATTGTCTACAATGACATACCATTGCTGCCATGACCCTGGCCAGAAAACTACTGTTGTCACTGATGTCATCACAGAGCCACCCACACTCATGAAGTTTGTGACTAGGTAAGGAAGCATAGACTATGCCTGCTGCTACTCTATATTTGCTAAAGATCACCTGTGAGTTATCACTGATGCTGAAATGTCACCTCTTCTCTTCTGCATTTGAATTTTATGCCACTACTTCGAGAAAGTAGAGTCTGAATTGTTTCTAGTTACCTGGCTACATGCACATCCTTAAAATATGAGTTTTAGTGTTGCCTTCTTAGTAATACATGAGTGATCTTAAAATGGAGTGGAAATAGATGATGAGTATTATCAACTGACAGCAGCTTAAATAAAGTTTGTATTGAGTATTTGTAAAATGTTGCAACAAAAATGACATTTTAAATGAGAAATTCAAACATTCTCTCCCCTTTCATGCATAGGTAAATGTAGTAATCATTAAGTATTTAAAGTTAACAAAATTATCTTGTGACTTTTTGGCAAAGATCTCCTGTATGTTTCCTAGGGCTGCCAGAACAGAATACCACAAACTAGGTGTCTTAAACAGCAGAGATTTATTTTCTCATAGTTCAGAGGCTGAGGGCCCAAGATCATGATGTTGACAAGTATAGATTCTTTTGACGCTTCTTTCCTTGGCTTGTGGATGGCTGTCTTCTCTTTGTATTCTCACATGGGTTTTTTTCTCTGACAATGCATTTCTGGTGTGATTGTGTTTCTGAATTTCCTCTTCTTATAAACACACTGGCCAGATTATAATAGGGCCCACTTAATAGTCTCATGTTAGATTAGTCACTTCTTTAAAGGCCCTGTCTCCAAATATTTTCACATTCTGAGGTGCTAGGAAATTCAGCTTCAATATGAGTTTTAGAGGGACATGATTCATCCACTAACACTCCCCTCCCATAGTTTTTTATTTAATTTCACAAGCAGATGCCATGTGGACCATGTAAATTTCCATAGTCATTATGAAGTTACATGAAAGGTCATTCTCATGTAATTTATTGATAAATTTTACCCTAAAACTTAAACCTTATACGTGTGTGTGTGTGTGCGTGCATGTACGTAGGCGTACCTCATTTTATTATGATTTAATTTATTGTACTTTGCAGATATTGTACCTTTTACAAATAAAATATTTCTAACAACTTTGCAATGAGCAAAATCATTTGTGCCATTTTTTTTTCAACAGCAGGTACTCATTTTGTGTCTCTGTGTCACAGTTTGGTAATTTTCACAATATTTCAAATATTTTTATCATCATTATATTTGTTATGGTGATCTGCAATCAGGGATCTTTGATGTTCCTATTTTAATTGTTTTGGGGCCCCATGAACTTTTCCCATGCAAGTTGGCAAACTCAGTAGAAAAATATGTGTGTTCTAACTGCCCCAACAATCCCACATCTCTCTCCCTCTCTTCAGGCCTCCCTATTGACAACAATATTAAAATAGGGCCAGTTAATAACCCTAAAATGACTGCTACATTTTCAAGTGAAAGGAATAATCATGTATCTGTCACTTTAAATCAAAAGCTAGACATTATTCAGCTTAGTGAGGAAGGTATGTGGAAGGCTGAGATAGAGGCTGAAATTAGGCCTCTTGTTCTAAAGTTAGCCAAGATTTGAACAGAAAGGAAGAGTTTTGGAAAGTAATTAAAAGTGCTACTTCAGTGAACACATAAAAGATAAGAAAGCAAATGGCCTTATTGCTGATATGAAGAAAGTTAAGAGTGGTTTGGATAGAAGATCAATCAGCCACAGAATTCCCTTAAGCCAAAGCCTAATTCATTAAAAGGTCCTAATTGCCTTCGATTTTATGAAGACTGAGAGGGGTGAGGAAGCTGCAGAAGAAAAATTTGAAGCTAGCAGAGGTTGGTTCATGAAGTTTAAGAAGATAAGCCTCCATAGCATGAAAGTGCAAGGTGAAGCAGCAAGTGCTGATGTAGAAGCTGCAGCAAGTTATCCAGAAGATCTAGCAAAGATCACTGATGAAGATGACTACACTAAATAGATTTTAATGTACATGACACAGCCTTACATTGGAAGAAGATGCCATCTAGAATTTTCATAGCTAGAGAAGAGAAGTCAAAGCCTGACTTTAAAGCTTCAAAGGACAGGATGACTCTCTTGTTAGAGGCTAATGCAGCCATTAACTTTAAGTAGAAGTCAATGCTCATTTACCATTTAGAAAAGTCTAGGGCCCTTGAGAATTATACTCTACCTATGCTCTATAAATGGAAACTAAGACTAGATAACCATGCCCATGTTTACAGCGTGGCTTACAAAATTGTCAAGCCCACTGTTGAGACCTACTACTTAGATTAAAATTGCTTTCAAAATATTACTGCTCATTGACTATACATATGGTCACCCAAGAGCTCTGAGGGAGATATACAAAGAGATTAATATTATTCTTATTCTTCTTAGTATTATAATTATTTTGAGATGGAGTCTCACTCTGTCACCCAGGCTGGAGTGCAATGGCGTGATCTCGGCTCACTGCAACCTCTGCCTCCTGGGTTCAAGCGTCCTGCCTCAGCCTCCCAAGTAGCTGGGATTACAGGCACACTGCCACGCATGGCTAATTTTTTTGGATTTTAGTAGAGACGGGGTTTCACCATGTTACCCAGGCTGGTCTCAGACTCCTGAGCTCAGGCAATCCACCCACCTTGGCCTCCCAAAATGGTAGGATTACAGGCGTGAGCCACCGCTCCTGGCTGAGATTCATATTGTTTTTATACCTGCGAACGCAAGATCTATTCCGTAGCCCATGTGTCAAGAGGTCATTTGATATTCAAGGCTTTCTATTTAAGAAACACATTTTCTAAAGGTATAGCGATAGTTATTCCTCTGATGAATCTGGGCAAAATAAATTGAAAACCTCTGTAATGGATTCACCATTCTAGACGATATTAAGAATATTTTTGATTCATGAGAGGAAATCAAAACATCAACATTAACAGGAGTTTGGAAGAAGTTTATTTTCTTCAATAAATAATTGCTGCAATATCATGATAAAACTCAAATGAAGAAAGACTTGCTTCTTAAGGATGAGGAAAGAAAGTGGTTTCTGGACATGAAATCTGCTGGTGAAGAGTCTGTGAACATTGTTGAAATGACAATAAAGGATTTAGAATATTACGTAAACTTAAATTATAAAGCAGTGGCAGTTTTGGAAAGTATTGACTCCAATTTCAAAAGAATTTCTACTATGGGTAAAATTTGTCTTATTTTAAGAAATTGCCACAGCCACCCCAACCTTCAGTAAACATTACTCTTAAGTTAGCGGCCATTAACAGTGAGGTGAGACCCTCCACCAGCAAAAAGACCAGGACTCATTTAAAAGACAGATAATTATTAGCACTTTTTAAAATAAAGTATTTTAAAATTAACATATGCACATTGTTTTTTAGATATTATACTATTGCACACTTAATAAACTATAGTATAATATAAATATAACTTTTATATGTACTGGGACACCAAAAAAACATTGTGTGGCTCACTGTCTTACTCTATGTTGCTATGAAGGAATACCTGCGTCTGGGTAATTTGTATAGAAAGGAGGTGTATTTCGCTCATGGTTCTGCAGGCTGTACAAGAAGCATAGCCCTGGCATCCTTCTGCTTGACTTCTTGTGAGGATGTGAGGAGGTCAAGCTTCCACTCGTGGCGTAAGGCAAAGGGGAGCAGCATTACTATGTGGTGCTGAAACACATGGAAAAAGAGCAAGCGAGAGAGCAGGGTAGGAGGTTGCAGGCTCTTTGAAACAGCATCCCTCAGGGAACTATTAGAGCAAGAATTCACTCACTACTGTAAGAATGGCATCAAGCCATTCATGAGGGATCCACCCCTGTGATCCAAACACCTCCTACTAAGCCCCACCTCCAACACTGGAGTACAAGTTTCAACATGAGATTTTCAAGAAGTCAAACATCTAAACTATAGCACTTGCTTCATTGAAATATTCACTTTATTGCCGGGCGCTGTGGCTCACGCCTATAATCCCAGCACTTTGGGAGGCCGAGGTGGGCGGATCACAAGGTCAGGAGATCGAGACCATCCTGGCTAACACGGTGAAACCCCATCTCTACTAAAAATACAAAAAATTAGCCGGGTGTGGTGGCGAGTGCCTGTAGTCCCAGCTACTTGGGAGGCTGAGGCAGGAGAATGGCATGAACCCGGGAGGCGGAGTTTGCAGTGAGCCGAGATTGTGCCACTGCACTCCAGCCTGGGTGACAGAGTGAGACTCCATCTCAAAAAAATAAAAAATAAAAAAAAAAAAAGAAATACTCACTTTATTGCAGTGTTCTGGAAACAAACCTGCAATATCTCCGAAGTATGTCTCTCTCTCTCTCTCTCTCTCTCTCTCTCTCTCTCTGTCTCTCTCTCTCTCCCGTCTCTGTGTGTGTGTGTTTTAACCAAATGTGCAAAATATCTAGGCTCAATTATTTACACACCACATTAAAGAAACTCAAAATTGAGGAAATCTTTTTACATTACAGAATATTTGGGATCCATTGCAAATTTTTGCATGACCTTAATGATCTCAATACATACTTTCACTATTACAAATAAAGCTAGTTGCTAAGGTTACAAAAATGAATGTGTTTTACTTGTTTCAAATTAACTAGTTTATTTTCTTTGTAGGAACAATAAGGAAGTGAGTGCTTTTGTAATTCCTGAACAACTGTGTCTTACACTTACTAAGGTAAAATATCAGGATTATGTTAATCTACACTGAATGATGAGAACACTACTGTAAAGTTAGTTAAGGAATGTTCTAAAATTCTAACTAGACTTTGAATAAAATTGTGTTAATTATGCTAATCTAAAAGTATCTTAAATGCTCCCATTGCTCATTATCTTTCTGTGAGTTGCAATTATTCTGTAGTGCTGCAAACTACACTGTGAAATAAGAGCCACTGGCATTTTGATAAATTATTTAAATGTAAAAATTGCTGTACAGCGGTTTACATAAATTCATTTTATTACAGTGTTCACAGTACCTAGATACAGTGACAGATCATTTCTAGGTAGAATCAAGATGAAAAGTGTAGTCCAATTACTGCAAGAAATTCCAGCAATAAAAGAATTTTTTGGCTTAAATTGGCAACTCAGAAAGAAAGGCCAGGCCTGCTGTATGTTTGAGAATAAAAGTGAGCTTATTAATTTGGCTTATTATACACAAATATAACAAATGGTTCATTTCTGATACGCTTACTGATTTTTATTCAAGGTAAGGTTAAATTCAGAAAAAGTGACACAAGATAATATGAAGCTGATATTTGTTTAGGTATACTTCAAATAAATAATACTTTTTAGGTATATTTCAGGAATTAAGCCATATCCCAATTGTTATGAAAATAATCATCACTGAAATTCCTTGCAGTAATTGGATCATACCTCTCATCTTTATTCTACCTAGAAATGACCCGTCACTATATCCTTATACTGTGAACACTGTCTACGATTAAAGAAACTCATATGACCCATCATACAGCAATTTATACAATAGTTTATAAAAATGCTAGTGGCCATCTAGTAATGTGTATGTATATATACACATATATGTGTATATATATGTGTATATGTGTATATATATATGTGTATATATATATGTGTATATATATATGGCCATCTAGTAATGTGTATATATATATACACACATACGTATATATTTGAAATAAACTAACATACCATACAATATATTAATTTAAATTTTAAAATTCAATAGATTTTGTTACAATAATGCATTGCTTAATGCAGATATGTTCTAAGAAATGCATCATTAAGCAATTTCATCCTTGTGAGAACATTATACAATGTACTTCCACAAACCTGGATAGTATAGGCTACTACACACCTAGGCTATCCCGTATATCTTACTGCTCATAAGCTACAAACCTGTACAGCAAGTTACGGTAGTGAATACGGTAAGCAATTGTAACTCAATGGTATTTGCCTGTGTAAACATATCTAAACATAGAAAACATATGATATGATAGAAACATTTTTAGTTCTGTTGTAATTACTGGGACCATATATGCAGTCCATTGTTGACCAAAACGTAGTTACGCAGCTCATGATGGTATATTCACAGTGGGGCAACCATCACCACAATAAACTTTAGAAAACTTCTATTACCCCAAAGCAAAAATTCTATACCATTACTTAATAGTCACCCTCATTTTTCCCCACCATCACCCTCAGTCTTAGGCAACCACCAATCTGCTTTCTGTCTTTAGAGATTTGCCAATTTTGACAATTCATATGAATGAAATCATACAACACGTGGTCTTCTGTGACTAATTCCTTTTATTGACGTAATATTTTTAAAAATTCATTTTTAATTTAGTATGCATCAGTACTTTATTTTTTATTATTGACAAATAATATTTCACTGCACGTAACACATTTATTCATTCATCAGTTGATGGACATTTATATGTTTCTTCCCTGTTTATTATAAATAGTGCTGCTATGAACTTGGTGTATATATATTTTTACTTCTCAAGTACTTGTCTAGGAGTGGAATTGTGGGATCATATAGTAATTCTGTGTTTCACTTTTTGAGAAACTGCCAGACTTTTACAAAGTAGCAGTACCATTTTACATTCCTACCAGCACAGTACAAAGCTTCCAGCCTCTCGCATCCTCACCAACACTACTTTTATATCTTTTTAATTATAACCAAGTAAGTGTGATGTGACATCACATTATGGTATAATTGTCTCTTAATAATATATCAATTAGTAACAAATATCCTCAAGTTATCACCAAGGATCACTTAAATTGTGCTGGTCCAGCCCTTCCTGTGTGCTGATTTTGCAATTATCAATAATCTGCAACAACTGATTTAAATACTTAACAGAGATATCAATTATAAAAGAAAGAGTTAAAGAAAAAACAAGGAAAGAGCAAAATAATAATTATAATGCATAAATAATATTTCATATATTGGATATACTGTATTTTATCCATTCATTGACTGATGGACATACGGATGGAAAAGAAAGGAATGATAGGACAAGGAGGACGTACTAGCATGAGAAAGGAGTTGATTGTCAGACAACATATTATTTTAATGTCCTGAGAAAAATAAGTGTTAATCTGGAATCCTATACTCAGACAAATGATCGAACCATTTGGGGCTCCCAAGAATGTTCTATGACTTTCCCTTGATGCCCAGTGTTCCAATTTCCCTTACGTCCCTCTGCCATGGAAAGCTGTGTTGGTTTCATTGACACGTTTCTAACCAGGATATCCTTGCTCCTACTATTCCCTCTTTTCTCCTTCCTTTCTGATTCAAGTTCTCTTCTCTAAATTTTTCTAATGCTTTAAGGATCAGTTTGAGTGCCTTTCTTTGCAGAAGGAAAAATCCTCTTAGAAAAAAAATGAACATTATGAACATATTCTCTTCTATGTTAAATTGTCAATCTCTACAAAATAGTATTTTATGTGTTAAAATTCTCCATATCTCCTAGTAGAATGTCATCTGCATAAGAGGTATGAATATACATATAAAATTTTAGTAAACTATTAAGGAAAATCTTATTGAATTATTAATGAAGAATGTTTCTGTGACTTGTATTCAAAGCTAATTTCTCAAATCTTGATTAATTACAGAATTTTCTTCATCTATTATTGTTTGCTTTCATAATTATAAAAGAGCACACCTCATTCAAAATATCTTAATATTGTAATTTTCTACAACTCAAGGAATTGTACTATCTGAGTCAGTGACTTCAATTGGCTATATTTGGCTGTATGCTTATTTAACTGCATACACGTTCACACACAGCAAGTTTAAAAACTCACAGAATATTTAATATTAGATGTAATTTCAAGAGTACAATTTCAGAATATACATATAGTTTTATTTACATTATGAGGTACTTTTCATTTGATTTGATTTCTTCTTGTATCCCTTGAATACATAATTGGATTATTATGGATTATATAATCAAGGGACATAAGAAGAAATGCATTATTCTTGAATAATATTCCCTTTATCAATGCCAAGGAAAGTTATATAAATGCCTGGCTTGAAAAAAAACAGGATCCATATTTTATCCAGAGACAATGTAAACAAATTAGTTTCAACACAATCGATTTTGGGGTAATAAAGAAAAATGTTAAATTAAAGAAAGGAAATCTGGTCCTAATAAAAAGTGGTTACAAATATCATTGAAAACTAAAAAGGAGGTAGAAAAGAACTATAAATATTTAAATATTAACTAAAATTGTTTATTAGAAACTTTCTAACTCTATGTGGCACTTGAATGGTAATACTGGTCTTCTAGATCCCTGTGTCTGTTTGTGACCAAAGAGCTGCCACTAGACCTTATAAGGCATCTTTGTTCTTGTTATTGAGAGTTGTGGTCAGAGCTAAAGAAGTCCATGGCCTATAACTGTATCTGAACTTCATTTTACATGGCTATACGCTCTTTGAAGTAATATTGCTGTTTCAAGATTACTGCTCAGAGAATTACTATCCCCCTGGTTCACTGCTGATTTTTCTATTTAGAGCAGAATTGTTAAAAAGCACATTGACTGAAGTAATATCAAAGATGTATTTGAGTGCTAATGATCCAAGATCTTAAGAAACTATCCAAGGGCCATGGACAATAACGGATCATTTTTATAATATATAAATTATAAAGGTCAATTATAATTTTAGAGGATAAAAGTAAGTATTGGTAATGATGATATTTGCCCTGCCAAATATCACAGGGCTGCAGGACAAGTTTGCTAATATTCTAGAATTGCTCTTTTCAAACTAGATTTCAGAAACTCCTAGAGTTGAACTAAAGAGAGGCTGAGTTACATACTGGGTAAGCCTGGCCCCAGCCAGCAACCTTCAGTTCAACAGAAAACAAATGTTAGAACTGTGTAGTTTTATAAGAAGTTAGAATCTATACAGCGAATTAATTCTCTTTTATAATCATTTTGGATAAACAATTTAATTCTTTCTAGAAGATAAATACCCAATGCAACATATTAATTGCTTGACTGGCTTTAAGTTCACTGAGTCCATCTGTCTATACTATGATAGATAGTGAAAATCACATCCCTTGTTTCATTAACATTTAGGTAGCAGATGAAATTGAAAACCCACATATCTGAACACTTCCCAATGTATTACACTTAATAAAAATGAAAACTGTTTTCATTTTGGCAACCTTCTTCACTGCTGAAGTTACCTCTTCTGACTTTATAAATTATATATTGATATTAGTTTTCTTGTGAATGTTTATATTATCAAGCCTTCTTACAGACTCAGTTTTATTTTTTTATTATTATACTTTAAGTTCTGGGGTACATGTGCAGAACGTGCAGGTTTGTTACATAGGTATACACGTGCCATGGTGGTTTGCTACTTAGACTCAATTTTAAAGCTTGTTATAAGTATTTTCTTTTGATGGTAACATTATCATACTTTGTCAGTGGGAATACTATGTGTTTATAATATTATAATATAATATAATATTAGATTAGTTTAAATATAATATTCTATCTGTAGAGCAAGGTTTAAGATATATCTATATTTTTATGTATTCATTCATTAAAGCAGCATTCTCAAAGTAGGTCTGGAGACTTTAAATAAAAATAGTATTATTGATCAAAATGTGGGCATTTAATATTATTCCACAATACTGGTACTTGGTAGCTTGGAGTTACTAACCTCTAGGCCACTGGGGTTACTAACAAAGCCGAAATATATTCTTGTTAATCAAATGTGCTCACATCAGTCTTTCCTTTTTAAATTTAATTTTGTAAAATATTTTGCTTTAATTTTAGTCTGATATAAATTGCTAAATATTTATTCTTTATAATATGTTTACTAAAACTCTTATACCCTCAGTCTCTTCTTTCTAATAACTCTCATACAACTTACTGACTACCATGCTATGGCAATTTCATTGACCTTGAAGGTTTTCACCAAAACTATTGCTTCTCTTTCATCATTGTTTGAAACAATTCATGAAGTATTGTGATTTCTTATTTGAAATAATGAAACTAAATAAAGATTTACATTAAAAATCAGAAAATGATGTTAAAGTTAAATACAGTTAATCTAAATTTTTTCACATAATTTGATTTCGTGAGTTTACTTTTCATGTAGCTTTTCTCATTCTTATTGCATCACAATGCAAATCATTTGCATAAATTCTGCCTAAGAAATAACATATTTCATAACACAATAACTCAATTTCAATAAAGAACCAGATATTAACATAGAAAGAAATGCAGTGTTGCTCAAGATTTGATTAACAAAAAAAAAAATTGCAAAGAATGTGTTTTTGCAGCTATCTCTAGTCAACATGTCTAGTTTTTGAACGTCAAAAGGAAGAAAATAATAGAAGAGAAGTTAGCCAATCAGTCAACTCAATAATGGTAACAATAAAAGTCAAATATAATTATAAATTGGTGGAAGGAATACTAAATAGATTTTTAAAATATTTGATCCTTTATACTTAGATTTAAAAATATATATTTACTATAAGATTAGTGTATCTTTTATGGAAAAATGGATGTAATAGTCAATTGCTTAACAATTGTGTATCATAGTTGTGTATGTAAGTCTATTGTGTGTGTGTTTCTACCCTGAGCTGTAGAACATGCCAAAGCATGGGCACAAAGTAAACAAAACATTTTCAGATGGAGCCAAGATAAATGATGATATCAATCTAAGCTTAAAAAAAATCAAATGACTAACAATAGCTTGTGGCTAATATATGAATGATAGGGATAGACTGCAATTTCTGAGCAAAGCTGTTTTTTAATAACCATGTATATCAAAGCATCAGGGAACACTCAATATCTTAAAATGTTCTTACTATACTAAGTTTGTAAGCATATTCCATTTAAAAATTTGGAAAAACAAAAGCCTAACAATCTAGATGTGATGAATACTCATCCAATGTTGTCCAGAGACATTGAACTTTGGCAAGAAAAATATAAGGTACTGTATTTTGCTCTAAGCAAAGTTTCACAAGGTGTGATCTGCAGACCACTGCTGGTCAAAAACTCTCATTGCTCTATGCTTTCACAACATGGAGACCAACAGTGACAAAAAGAAATTACCTGTAGAAGGTAATTTATTTTCCACTGACCTTCAAAATACCAATCCATATTTGTGTTTAATATTTTGGATTCAGGGATTCATGGGCAATATGACTGAATAGGAACAGCTCCAGTCTGAAGCTCCCAGTGAGACCAACATAGAAGGTGGGTGATTTCTGCATTTCCAAGTGAGGTACCCAGCTCATCTCATTAGGTCTGGTTAGGCAGTGGGTGCAGCCCACGGAGGGAGAGCCAAAGCAGGGTGGGATGTCATCTCACCCAGGAAGTGCAAGGGGTTGGTGAACTCCCTGCCCTAGCCAAGGGAAGCCGTGAGGGACTGTGCCGTGAGGAAGGCTCCATTCCAGCCCAAATACTATGCTTTTCCCAGTCTTCGCAACCTGCAAACCAGTAGATTCCCATGGGTGCCTATGCCACCAGCACCCTGGGTTTCAAGCACAAAACTGGACGTCCTTTGGGCAGACACCAAGTAGGCTGCAGGAGATTTTTTTTCTGTACCCCAGTGGTGCCTGCAATGCCAGCAATACAGAACTGTTCATTCGCCTGGAAATGGGGCTGAAGCCAGGGAGCTAAGGGTTCTTGCTCGGCAGATCCTATCTCCACAGAACCCAGCAAGCTAAGATCCACTCACTTGAAATGCTTGCTGCCAGCACACTAATCTGAAGTCGACCTGGGACACTGGAGCTTGGTGGGGAAAGGGGCATCTGCCATTACTGAGGCTTGAGCAGGCGGTTTTCCCCTCAGTGTAAACAAAACCACTGGGAAGTTTGGACTGGGCGGAGCCCACCGCAGCCCACAAATGTGCTGTAGCCAGACTGCCTCTCTAGATTCCTCCTCTATGGGCAGGACATCTCTGAAGGAAAGACAGCAGCCCCAGTCAGGGGCTTGTAGATAAAACTCCCATCTCCCTGGGACAGAACACCTGGGGGAAGGGGCTGCTGTGGGCACAACTTCAGCAGACTTAAATGTTCCTGCCTGCCGGCTCTGAAGAGAGCAGTGGGTCTCCCAGCACAGCGCTCGAGCTCTAGTAAGGGACAGACTGCCTCCTTAAATGGGTCCCTGACCCCCATGCCTCCTGACAGGGAGACACCTCCCAGCAAAGGTCGACAAACACCTCATACAGGAGAGCTCCAGCTGACATCTGGCAGGTGTCCTTCTGGGAAGAAGCTTCCAGAGGAAGAAGCAGGCAGCAATCTTTGCTGTTATGCTACCTCCACTGGTGATATCCAGGCAAACAGGGTCTGGGGTGGACCTCCTGCAAACTCCAGCAGACCTGCACAACAGGGTCCTGGCAAACAAAAGCAATAGCATCGACATCAACAAAAAGGATGACCACTCGAAAACCCCATCTAAAGGTCACCAACATCAAAGACCAAAAGTAGACAAATCCATGAAGATGAGGAAAAGCCAGCACTAAAAGGCTGAAAATTCCAAAAACCAGAATGCCTCTTCTCCTCCAAAGGATCACAACTCCTTGCCAGGAAGGGAACAAAACTGGATTGAATTTGATGAATTGATAGAAGTAGGCTTCAGAAGGTGGGTAATAACAAACTCCTCCTAGCTAAAGAGGAATGTTCTAAACCAATACAAGTCAAGGAAGCTAAGAACTTTGATACAAGGTTACAGGAACTGCTAACTAGAATAACCAGTTTAGAGAAGAACATAAATGGCCTGATGGAGGTGACAAACAGCACGAGAACTTCGTGAAGCATATACAAGTATCAATAGCTGAATTGATCAAGCAGAAGAAAGGATATCAGAGACTGAAGATCAACTTAATGAAATAAAGTATGAAGACAAGATTAGAGAAAAAAAAGAATGAAAAGGAACGAACAAAGCCTCCAAGGAATATGGAACTATGTGAAGAGACCGCACCTACGTTTGATTGGTGTACCTGAAAGTGACGGGGAGAATGCATCAAATTGGAAAACACAATTTAGAATATTATCCAGGAGCTCTTCCCCAACCTAGGAAGACAGGCCAACATTCAAATTCAGAAAATACAGAGAACACCACAAAGATACTCCTTAAGAAGAGCAACCCCAAGACACATATTCATCAGATTCACCAAGGTTGAAATGAAGGAAAATATGTTCAGGGCAGCCAAAAAGGTCAGCTTACCAACAAAGGGAAGCCCATGAGACTAACAGCAGATCTCTCTGCAGAACCCTACAAGCCAGAAGAGAGTGGGGGCCAGTACTCAACATTCTTAAATAAAAGAATTTTCAACACAGAATTTCATATCCAGTGAAAAAAGCTTCATAAGTGAAGGAGAAATAATATCCATTACAGACAAGCAAATGCTGAGAGATTTTGTCACCACCAGGCCTACCTTACAAGAGCTCCTGAAGGAAGCACTAAATATAGAAAGGAAAAACTGGCACCAGCCACAGCAAAAACAATCCGAAATGTAAAGACCATCGTCACTATGAAGAAACTGCATCAACTAATGGGAAAAAATAACCAGCTAGCATCATAATGACAGGATCAAATTCACACATAACAATATTAATCTTAAATTTAAATGGACTAAATGTCCCAATTAAAAGACACAGACTGGCACATTGGATAAAGAGTCAAGACTCATCAGTGTGCTGTATTCAGGAGGTCCATCTCACATGCAAAGATACACATAGGGTCAGAATAAAGGTATGGAGGAAGATTTACTAAGCAAATGGAAAGCAAAAAATAAAAAAAATTTAAAAAGCAGGAGTTGCAGTCCTAGTCTCTGATAAAACAGACTTTAAACCAACAAATATCAAAAAAGACAAAGAGCATTACATTACACAAGAAGAGCTAACTATCCTAAATATATAGGCACCCAATACAGGAGCACCCACATTCATAAAGCAAGTTCTTAGTGACCTACAAACAGTCTTAGACTCCCACATAATAATAGTGGGAGACTTTAACACCCCACTGTCAATATGAGACAGATCAATGAGACAGAAAATTAACAAGGATATTGAGGACTTGAACTCAGCTCTGGTCCAAGCAGACCTAATAGACATCTACAGAACTCTCCACCCCAAATCAACAGAATATACATTCTTCTCAGTACCACATAGCACTTATTCTAAAATCAACCACATAATTGGAAGTAAAAGACTCCTCAGCAAATGCAAAAGAATGAAAATCATAACACACAGTCTCTCAGACCACAGTGCAATCAAATTAGAACTCAGGATTAAGAAACTCACTCAAAACCACACAACTACATGGAAACTGAACAACCTGCTCCTGAATGACTACTGGGTAAATAACGAAATTAAGGCAGAAATAAATACATTCTTTGAAACAAATGAGAACAAAGACACAATGTATCAGAATCTCTGGGACACAGCTAAAGCAGTGTTTAGAGGGAAATTTATAGCACTAAATGCCCACAGGAGAAAGCAGGAAAGATGTAAAATTGACCCCCTAACACCACAATTAAAAGAACTAGAGAAGCGAGAGCAAACAAATTCAAAAGCTAGCAGAAGACGAAATAACTAAGATGACAGTACAACTGAAGGAGATAGAGACACAAAAAACCCTTCAAAAAAATCAATGAATCCAGGAACTGGGTTTTTGAAAAGATTAACAAAATAGATAGACTGCTAGCTAGACTAATAAAGAAGAAAAGAGAGAAGAATCAGATAGACAGAATAAAAAATGATAAAGGGGATATCACCACTGATTCCACAGAAATACAAACTACCATCAGAAAATACTATAAATACCTCTATACAAATAAACTAGAAAATCTAGAAGAAATTGATAAATTTCTGGACACATACACCTCCCAAGTCTAAACCAGGAAGAAAGTGAAGCCCTGAATAGACCAATAACAAGTTCTGAAATTGAGGTAGCAATTAATAGCCTACCAAGCAAAAAAAGCCCAGGACCAGATGGATTCACAGCCAAATTCTACTACAGGTACAAAGAGGAGCTGGTACCATTCCTCCTAAAGCTGTTCCAAGCAATACAAAAAGAGGGACTCCTCCCTAACTCATTTTGAGGCCAGTATCATCCTGATACCAAAACCTGGCAGAGACACAACAAAAAAAAAGAAAATTTCAGGCCAATATCCCTGATGAACATTGATGTGAAAATCCTCAATAAAATACTGGCAAATCGAATCCAGCAGCACATTAAAAAGGAGAAATACCTATTGTAGAACACATGGACACAGGGACGGTAACATCACACACCCAGGCCTGTCAGGTGGTAAGGGACAAAGGGAGGGATAGCATCAGGAGAAATACCTAATGTAGATGACAGGTTGATGGGTGCAACAAACCGCAATGGCCTGTATATACCTATGTAACAAACCTGCACCTTCTGCACATGCATCCCAGAACTTAAATATAATAAAAAAAAAAGAAAAAAAAAGAACTGTTCAACTGGTTAATTTTAATTAAAATGTAACACATATCTTGAACAATATGCATTGCTTTGTTTAAAAGTTTGAAACATGTAAGAAACCTTGAATTTTTTCATATTACTAGGAACCTGTAAATGTTGTTCATTGCTTGTAAAAATGAGTTTGCATTCTTTTTGTTTTTAATTTGCTTTAAATTTGAATTGAATTAAAGCAATACTGACATTTCTAGGATTTATTTTTATTTTCTTGATAAGTGCTCTATGTAGCTCTATGTATGTCAGCAGGACACACTTGTAGATTTTCAAAAAAATACCACCTCTGCCTTATACCGACTTTGTCTTTTGGCTTTGTGGAATCATTAAAATGAATTGTGTTAACAAATTAATGTTTTAAAATGAGTATTTTGGATTCCATTTTCCCAGTATTCCACATTAATTGTGTTGTATACAGTATCAATCTTTCAAGAATTGAGTAATGAAAATCAGATGTAATATATCTGAATCGATGATTAGCAAATGACAGCCTACTGGCCAATTTTTGCCTGTTTCTGTAAATAGAGTTTTGTTGGAACATAGCCACTATCATTTGTCTGTGTATATACAGCAGTAGTAGTAAGTCCATATCAGAGAAAATATTTTTGATCTTTTCAAATTCTCAAGTACGTTAATTCATTTTGAGTGCCATGATTAGATGGATATGAAGAAAGTTCAGAGTTACCAACTTGTCCGAGTCCAGTGAGTCAGAACATCCGCACACACATCCGAACATCCATGAAGTCAGTTTATAGATGGGCGGCAAGGAGTAACAGAAACTTGGGATTCACTGTGAGCTGGTTCCCTGAGGCTCAGAAAAGCTGCCTGGGTTAGACGGAATTTTATCTGCATGTGTCCCACTTGCACTGACCCTGGAGGATTCTAGAAAGCAGCAATCCTGGGTCTTATATGCCAGGGTCCCAGGAAACTCTGGGATAAGGCATGAAGGACATCCTGTTTCTAGCAGGGAGACTAGAACATAGAATGCTGTTCAGGACAATTTCTCCTCTTCTCAGAATGTTGCCTTCCTAGCACATTCTATGGTTATTCTTGAAAAATACAAGCAAGAGTCGGGGGAGAACTGGGTAGACCCAAAGCCACCCGAACTGTTTTGCAGTGGGATTTATTAATAAACATTATTTATGTCTAATACAGTGAAAATATATTAAATTTATCACAGAGAACTACCAGAGTAAACTGTTTTAATTGATTATGATATATTGATTAGATTTTAGGCATCTGAATAGAATTTCTGAGCAAGATTGACATGAATTTATATATTGTATTATTGTACCTTAGAGCTATGATACATTATTATAACTCTTTCCAAAATACATTGACTTTTTGAAAACAGATTTCTATCAAGATTAATCCAGAAGCCATCTATATTTTGAATTGACATCCCCAACACGTAGCAGTGGTGTCAGATATTTAGTTGATGCTGAAAAATCTGTTGAATAGATCAATGTTAAGAAAGTCTTTGAAATGAAATATATCACTTAAATGTAAACCTTCCTCAAGATAAGTAGAATTTGGAAATAGATGGACTAAAACCTCTTAAAATTCTTAATTTTATTGCCAATTATGGTACAAAGGTTTTCTAATATATTAAGTATTTTATTTAAATAACAGACAGTTCCCAACTTACTGTCATTTGACATGGTGTTTTAACTTTATGATGTTATGAAAGCAATACAAATTCAGTAGAAAGAGAAATGCAAATTTTGATTTTTACTTTTGCTGGCTGTAGATATATGGTACAATACTCTCGTGTAATACTGGGCAATGTGCCACAGCTCCCAGTTAGCCAAATAATCACAAAGGTTAACAGCCATGAATTATTCAACACTTAATTATAAAATAGATTTTATATTAGATGATTTTGTCCAACTATAGGCAAATGTAAATGTTCTGAGCCTGTTTAAGGTAGGCCAGGTTAAGGTATGACATTTGGTAGGTTAGGTGTAGTAAATACATTTGACTGACAATATTTTCAACCTATGATGGATTTATCAAGGCATAACCCCATTGTGAGTTGAGGAGCACAAAAAACGTTAAAGCTTTTTTATTTTTTCCTTACTTTACCTCATTTGGGATGAAAATGTTTTCTGTTATTTATGTCTGGAGATCTGAATCACAATGAACTGTGAATCAATAGTATTTTTGTAGGGGCTTTAAAAAATAACTTTATAATAATCTCTGAATTCTCTAGGTATTGTCTTGTATCTTAAAAATAACTTTATAAAAATCTCTGAATCCTCTAGGTACTGTATCCACTTGATTATTAAACTCCTCTTCTTCTGAGGTCACACATTGGTGAGCACTCCCATGGGATACAAATATCCTCACAGTTTTTGACCACTCAGAGAGGTGCAGCCACATACCTCTTCCCCAAATTTCTTTGTCAACAATATTCCAATCATGCTTCTTCCAAGTCCCTGACCATCCAGCCAAACCATTGGCTACAGTCCATGAATCAGTATGTAATTGCACATCTGGCCATTTCTCCTTCCATGCAAAGTGCACAACCAGGTAGACTCCTCGAAGTTCTGCCCACTGGGAAGATTTCCTTTCACCGCTGTCCTTCAGGAATGTCCTAGAAAGAGGCTGTAGTGCTGCTGCTGTCCATGTTCAAGTAGTGTCTGCATATCATGTAGAACCATCTGTGAACCAGGCCCTATTTTTCTCTTCCTCTGTCAAACTATTATATTGTCAACTCCCCATGAGGCCATCAGTGCAGGCTGGAGGAGAGAAGGCAGGGTGGCAGTAGTGGAGACCATGAGAATTTGAGGCACTTCCTCATATAACTTACTTGTGCCTTCAGGACCTGGTCAAGATCCATCACATGTATACCACTGTCATTTGATGATGGAATGCTGCTGTGCACAACCCACTTTATGACTAGATGGGTCAGAAAGCACCCAGTTCATGATAGGCAGTTCAGGCCGCATGATGACTTGATGACCCACAGTCAAATGTTCAGTTTTCACCAAAGCCCAGTAATAGGCCAAGACCTGTCTCTCAAAAAGAGAGTAGTTACTGCAAAAGATGGCAGGGACTTGCTCCAAAATCCTAGAGGCCTCCGCTGTGATTCACCTATGCGAACCTGCCAAAGGTTCCAAACAGCATCCTTATCTGCTGCTGACACCTGAAACACCATTGGATCTGCTGGGTCATATGGCCCAAGTGGCACAGCAGCCTAAACAGCAGCCTGGACCTTAGCAAAGCCTTCTCCTGTCCTGGAACCCACCCAAAACTGGCAGCTTTTCATGTCTCTTGATAAATGGGCCAGAGTAACACACCCAAATGAGGAATGTGTTTCCTCCAAAATCCAAATAGGCCCACTAAGCATTGTGCCTCTTTCTTGGTTGTAGGAGGGACCAAATGTGGTAACTTATCCTTTATCTTTGAAGGAATATCTCGACAGGCCCCACATCTCTGGACCCCTAGAAATTCTACTGAGGTAGAAGATCCCTGAATTTAAGCCAGATTTATTTCCCATCCTCTGGCATGCAAATGTCTCACCAATAAGTCCAGTGTGTTTGCTACTTCTTGCTCACTGGATCCAATCAGCATAATGTCATAAATATAATGGACCAGTGTGGTATCTTACAGAAGCGCAAAGTGATCAAGATTTCCTCTGAATAAGATTATGACACAAAGCCGGAGAGTTGATATATCCCTGTGGTAGGACAGTAAAGGTATATTGCTGGCCTTGCCAGCTGAAGGCAAATTGCTTCTGGTGGGCCTTATGAAAAGGAATGGAGAAAAAGGCATTTGCCAAGTCAATGGCTGCATACCAGGTACCAGATGTGTTAATTTGCTCAAGCAATGAAACCACATCTGGTACAGCAGCTGCAATTTGAGTTACCACTTGTTTAAGCTTATGATAATCCACTGTCATTCTCCAAGATCCTTCTGTCTTCTGCACAGGCCAAATAGGAGAGTTGAACTGTGTTATGGTGTGAATCACCACCCCTGTGTCTTTCAAGACAAGTGGCACTAATCTCTGCAATCCCTCGAGGGGTATGATATTGTTTTGATTTACTATTTTTCTAGGTAGAGGAAGCTATAATGGCTTCCATTTTGCCTTTCCCACCATAATAGCCCTCATCCTATCAGTCAGGGAGCCAATGTGTGGGTTCTGCAAGCTGCTAAGTATACTTACGCCAATTATGCATTCTGACACTAAGGAAATGACCATAGGATGAATCCAGGGACCCTCTGTAAGTCAGACCTGAGCTAAAACTCCATTAATTACCTGACCTCCATATGTCCATACTTAAACTGGAAGACCGCAGTGATGTTTTGGTTGCCCTGGAATCAGTGTCAGCTCAGAGCCAGTGTCCAGTAGTCACTGAAATGTCTGATCACTTCCCCTTCTCCAAAGCACAGTTACCCTAGTAAAAGGCTGGATGTCTCCTTGGGGAAGGATGGGGGAAAGATTCACTGCAAAAATTGTATGGAGTGTGGTGGAATCCTTCTTAAGGGAAACTTGGCCTCTCCTTCATTCAAGGGGTACTGGGTCTGTAAACTAGCTCCAGTCTGGAAATTGATTGAGGGGCCATGACTGTCTGTTTTTATAATTCAGATTAGTCTTTTGTCCATTCAACCTAGACGTTTTCTTCTTATATAAATTAAGTAGGAATGCAGTAGGCTTCTTGTCAGTTTCACTTCTACGAACACCATGATTAAGTAGCCAATGCCAGAGCTCTACATGGGTCAAACTATTCTGATAGCTGCTTTGCTTCTCCTGTATATTACTGTAGCTATGCCCATCTTGCCCTTGACGGTTGAGTGCTGCCACTTGGCCCCCCCACCTCGGGATCGAATTATTCCCATTTTATTTAAATTTTGTAGTTGAGTGACAGTGGTTTCCAACGTTAGCTCTGACATAAGAGAAGAGCAATTACAGGGCTCTTCAAAGATGCAGGTGCTGCTCTCACAAATGTATTTTGCAAGTCATTGCTCAAGGATATATCTTCTGGACCCTCCCAGCTGGGATAAGTAGGTCTAAATTGACTAATCCACTCCATCATCCCAGTCTCCCTAAGCCTTTGGATCCCTTCCTCTGTATTAAACCAAGGGAGATCAGGCATTTCCAGCTTGCTCACAGTGGGCCATCTTTATATTTCAGCTAACCAAGCAAATGAACTATTAGAACCTTTTTTAACTCCCTGAGCTGCAACATTAAATGCAGAGTCACTACTCAGCAGGCCCAAATCAGTAAACTCAGCCTGATCCAGCTCTATGTTTCTTCCATCACTATCCCATACTCTCAATATCCATTCCCATGCCTGTTCTTCAGATTGCTATTTATACAGATAACTCAAACAGTTCTTTCTGAGTGTAGCACACCTCCTCATGGGTCACACTCTCAACCTCACTTCTAGGGGCCCACAAGGACTTTAGTCTAGTTATAGGTCTAAAAGCAAACAGAGGTGTTGTGGGTGGTTTCTGAGGAGAATCAACATTATCTTGCCTGGCAACTCCATCAGGAGAGACCATCACTGTTGCCTCAGGAGTGCAGGGTTTATCTCTTCAGACAAAGGTGAAAAATGCTGATGGCAGCATGGGTCAGGGAGGAGATGTTGCCACTACTGGGGATGGGGAAGCTGTTCTGTTCCTTCTGGCAAAAAAGGTTCAACAGAGTTTACAAACTCAGTGTCCCCAGTTTCATCATGTTCCTCCCACATGTCCCCATTGCAAGTTTCAAGGTCGCCTTCTTTTCCAATCAATGCCCTCACTTTAACAGTAGACACCTGGCAAAGTTGTGCCTGAATCTTTCGTTGCAGGTCAACTACTCACACGATAAGAGCTTGTGTCTGTTTTTTCACAATTTCAGCTCTTTCTCTACAGGGGATAAGACTCTCACTTAGGACAATCTTAGCAGATTTGAGTCTCAGTATCTGCTTCTGAAGCCAGGAGATAGAATCCGTGAGTTCACCATTTTCTTTCATCACTTTGTCCACTGAAGTTAGTAGCAACCAACCACCTTCATTATGTTCCTTGGTTCTCCACATATGGTCAAAGATATTAATGTATAAAGTCACTAAACTCCTTGCCTCTCACAAGCAGTGAATCAGGAGTGTCAAATGCATTTATTTTGCATAACTCTCTAAACAGTTTCTGCCAAGGACTATCAGTGTTCTGCATACTATTAGAGGTAGAGTCCTTAGCATTTTGGGGACTAATCATATTAAGCAGCCAACTCCAGAAACCTCAAAACCAACAAAGGAAATAGATCCTTAATATTCTGTTCCTCTAGAACCACTCCCAGTACCAAAATAGTACCAAAATCTGTATTAGTCAGGGTTCCCTTAGAGGGACAGAACTAATTTTGTGTGTGTGTGTGTGTGTGTGTGTGTGTGTGTATAAATGTATATAAATGGGAGTTTATTAACTATTAACTTACATGATCACAACATCCCAAAATAGGCTATCTGCAAGCTGAGGAGCAAGGAGAGCCAGTTTGAGTCCCAAAACTGAAGAACTTGGAGTCCAATGTTCAAGAGCAGGAAGCATTCAGCACAGGAGAAAGATATAGGCTGAGAGGCTAGGTTCATCTCATCTCTTTGCGTTTTCCTGCCTGCTTTATATTTGCTGCCAGCTGATTAGATTGTGCCCACTGGGTTAAAGGTGGATCTGCCTTCTCCAGTTCATTGACTCAAATGTTAATCTCTTTTGACGGCACCCACACAGACATATCCAAGATTAATACTTTGTATCCCTCAATCCAATCAAGTTGACACTCAATATTAACCATCGCAGCTTCTTTTGTGGATACCAACTTGGTGAGTTGTTTCTATTTTAGGGCTATTATTGATAAGCTATGAACAAGGGTTATACAGGTCTTTTGTGGACATATATTTTCTCTATTTTGAATATATACTCATAGTATCACCATTTCAGAAGATAACATATGTTTAACTCTCTGAAATTACTGTCATTATCAAAAGTGGCTGTGCCATTTTAAACCAGCAATGTATAACAATTCAAGCTGTTTCACCTGCTGTCCAAAATTTGATACACTTATTTTTATTTACTGATTCTAATGGATGTGGGGTAATATTTTATTGTAGTTTTAATTCATATTTCTCTTGTAAGTAGCACTGTTGACCATTGTTCCATGTACTTTATTATATATTTGATTATCTTCTTTAATGAATTCTGTCCATGCCTTATAATATTTTTTCTTTTATATAAATGTTGATCTTATATTACTGAATTTAAGAGTATATATATACATATTCCAAATAGAGTCCTTTGTCAGATGTTTGTGTTGAAAATATTCTCCAGACTTTGGATTGCATATTTTTTTTCCTGTTTCTTTTCCTTTTTAGGTAAACATTTTCCATTTTTAGCATTCCAATGTATCAGTTTTTTATTTATGATTCATGCTTTCTGCATATGCACAAAGAAGTCTTTGCCTATTACAGATTGAAATACATTACCCTATCTTTTTGTCTGACACATTTATTATTTTAGTTTTAAATTTAGGTCTCTGATTCATTTCAAATTAATGTTTGTGTATTTTGTGAGATAGTCATTATGTTTCTTTTGTTCACTCTTCTCATCTTCTCAACACAAATATCTACTTTTTCCAGCACAATTTAATGAAGATGTTTTTATTTCTTTATCAAATTTCCTTGCAGGCTTTCTTAAAACTTGTTCAATTATGTCTGTTACTCAATTCTCTGTTATGCTTTACTAAGACAATACCGTACTTTCATGATGTTTGTAATTTTATCATAAAGTAACATTTTTAAGTGGATTTTTTTCAAGATTATTTTGATTTTATTAATTTCTACCTTTACCAATAAATTTTAAAATTAATTTTGTCAATTAATACACAAAAGTTTGCTAAAATTTTGATTGAGATTTCACTGAATTCATAGATCAATTTCAGAATTGATATATTAGTAACATTAAATCTTTTAATCCATAGATGTGGTATAGTTCTACATTTATTTAAATCTTGGCTTATTCTATCCTGGCTGCTATAATGAAGTGCCATAGACTGAGGGGCTTATGTACAACAGACATTTATTTTTCACAGCTCTGGAAGCTATAAGTCTGAGACCAGGAAGCCAGCATGGTCGCGTTCTGGCGAGGTCCCTCTTCCAGGTTGCACACTGCTGAATTCTTGCTGTGTCTTCACACAGCAGAAGTAGCAAAGGGCTCCATCCTCATGACCTGATTAAGCACCAAAGACCCAGCCTCCTAATATTATCACATTGGATGTCAAGATTTCAATATAAGAAATATGGGGAGACAAAACCATTGTCTACAGCAAATCTGCGGTTTTTGTCATCAATAATTTATAGCTTGGACTGTAAGAAGTATTTAACTTTTAAATTAATTTTATACTTCCATATATAATGATTTTTGATACCATTTTAATTAGTAATTTTAAATTTCAGTTTTTAATTTTTACTTTTGAATTTGGCTTTATCTTGAAATATTCTAAATTTGTTTATTGTATGTTATACCACTCTTATAAGTTCCTTCATTTTCTCATGCATGCAATCTTCCCTTCTCAGAATTGAAGGAGTTTTACTTCTTTCTTTTTAGTCACTATTCCTTTAATTTTCTTATCTTATTGAACTGACTAATGCACCTAGTATAAAATTGAATAAAAGTGATGTGAATAGTATTCTCATCTTGTTTTGATCCAAGTGGAAGAAGCATTAAGTATTTTATTTTTAAGTATGATGTGATCTGTGGACTTTTCATAGATGTGCTTTATCAGGTTGAGGAAGTCTCCTTCTATTTATACTTTGCTAATATATTTAATAGTAAATGGATATTATACTTTGACAAATGCATCTCCTGACTCTGTTGAAATTATCAAATAAGATCTCAATATATCAATGTTATAAAAATAGTCATTTTTGAATGATATATTATTCTTATGTCCCTGGTAAAACCATCGTATGTTAATGTGTTTTTATTTTCCCATATTGATAGATTTGATTTGCTAATATTTTAATGACTTTTGCATCTGTTTTCATAAGAAATACTATTTCATAATTTTCATTTTTAGGACGGGTAATATCAGCGTCTGATTTTGCTATTAGGCTTGTATTTGTCTCATACGATGAATTGAGAAGCCCTTGCCCCTCTATTTTCTGAAAAAGCTTATTTAATGTTGATATTCTTTCTCTCTTAAGTATTTGACTACAATCATTACTAAAGCATTCTAGAACTGATTATTTTGTGGAAAGTTCTTTATGAATTAAATTTGAAGTAGGAATATTTAGATTGTTCATTCTTATTGGAAGGATATTGGTTTTATGCATCTTTTAAGTCATTCTTGCATTCCATTTTGTTTTTCAAATTTATTGGTATTGAGTTCTAAAAATATCCACTAGTTATCATGTTAACATTTGTGAGATGTGTAGTGGAGACCCCTCTTCATTTCTGATATCACTAATTTGTATTTTCTTCTGTTTTCTTCAGCATTCAATTAGCAGTTCATAAAATTTTAATATTTTTGAAAAAAACTTTTCACTTTATTGATTCTTTTATTTTCTTTCTGTTTGTCTTTTATTTAATTGATTTATATTGTATTTTTATTTTCTGTGTTCCTCTTATTGCCAGTTCACCTATCCTTTTTCTAGTGTTTTTTTTTTTCATCATGTACTTAGGAGCTTTGCTCTAAGATGAATCCACATTTAGTATTATGGATTATTGATTAACCAACCCCTTTGACTTTATGAAATGCCCCTTCTTATATTCTTGAATAAAACTTTTTCTATTTAAGGATAGCAACAACAGCTTTCCTTAACAACAGGTTAGTGTTGGCATGATAAATACATGTTCATCATATTACTTTCAACCTCTTTGTATCTTTATATTTACAGTGTTTCATGTAAATGACCTATGATTACATATTGCTTTTCTATCCAGACTGAAAATGTCTGCTTTTTAATGAGTGTTTAGTTTAGCTACATGTAGTACAAATTATTGATATGCATGACTTCAAATCTAATATATTACTATTTAATTTTGACTTGTGTCATATTTGTACATCTACTATTCTCCCCCTTATTAATTTAGATGAATCCAAAAATTTTTATTTTATTTTATCTCCTCATGTCTTTGTATTTGTATTTCTTGCACGTGTATTTGTGTATTTGTGCTTTGTGTTTCCTTTAGGTTAGGTAATATTGTTGTTTACCTTTGAATATTCTGTGTTTAAAATAGTGTGCTGTTCCACAAAAATTTAAGTGTTCTGTTATTATTTGCTTCCAGAGAAATACCTTCCAATTTCTTCTTTTTTTCCTTTGGAATATTTTTACTTCCACATATGCTATAAAACCTCTTATTATGAACTGCCCCCAAACACACAATTTATATGCTGAAATGCTAGCCTAAATGTGACTGTATTTGCAAATGAGAAGGCCATTAAAGAGATAATTAGGTTAAATGAAGCTATAAGAATGGGTCCTTAATTCAATGTGATTGTGTCCTTATAAGAAGGTGAAGAAACACCTAGAATGGTCACTTCCAGAGAAATGACCACGTGAGGGCACTCAGAAGACAACCGTCTTGCAGGCCAAGGAGAAAATCCTCAGAAGTTAAATCTGCCAACGTCTTGATCTTAGACTTCTAATAAGCTACAAAATGTTATTCTTAAATAAAAATACCTCTTAGATGCAGCTGTCAGATAAATATTTGAGTATATCTTGACCTTGCAGAACAAAATTGAGTACATTGTGACATTAAGACATAGATATGGGGAAAAGATTCCCTTGCAGACTTTTACTTGTATCTCAGGTAAAAACATAATTATGTTTTAGCCTAACTTGCAATGTCGAATTTTTAAAATTTATTGCCATCTTTTAAACATGAGACAGCTGACTTTTTAATAAATCACTAGTGTCTGGGAAGGCAATGGATACTTTTTTCAATGAATGATGCTAATTTGCACCATATCTAAATTGATATCAGACAGATCAACAAGACAGAAAATTAACAAGGATATCCAGGACTTGAACTCAGCTCTGGACCAAGTGGACCTAACAGACATCTAGAGAACTCTCCACCCCAAATCAACAGAATATACATTCTTCTCAGCACCACATCACATTATTCTAAAATTGACCACATAATTGGAATTAAAACACTCCTCAGCAAATGCAAAGGAACAAAAAGCATAGTTATAGAGTTTTTATAACATGACTTATATTGACTAATTGGTATTTGAAAATATATATTTTTTCTCACTGAGCAGCCTTTTGGAAATAAGTAAATTGAGTTTCAGAAATACATCTCCAGTTATATTTTACTTTTGTAATTTGTATTAATTTTTTTAAATTCTCCAATAAGGAGAAAGTAAAATAAGACTTGAACCAATATCTAGTGAAATTGAGATTTTATTACTCTATTTTGATGTGCATACCTACTTATAAGCATTTTACTCTACAATTTTTTCACTTCTTTTGTTAAAATGAATGCTATGGGAGTTATGTAAAATATTTGTGTCTTTAGAGTCTCTGATCACAGTATTGTGTAAACCTGCTTCTTCCAGTGCGAATATTTCCTCTTGCATTTCGAGTAAAATAAGACCTGGTGCCAGGGAAAAGGAAGAGTTTTTTGAGACCCTTGGCAATTTCCAATGAAGTTTTTGATGTTCTTTACCCAAAACTTGCGGGATGCAGCCCAAGCAATGCTTAGAGAAATGTATACCTATAAGTGCCTATGAGAAGTATTTGCTTTCTGGATGATCCCTTTCCAGTTGGCTAGCCAGATCTGTAATGCAGTGATGGGTTCCAGATTGCTTAGTGGGACAACAGACAGATCATTTTTATTCTCATCTTCACTACTATTTGCTTTAAAGGTATTTTCCACGTGGCACTTCCCAGTCTGTGATTTCTTCCTAAGAAGGACTGGAATACAGGCTTCATAGACAAACACACTTCATTATTTTTTTATCTTCAACTTTAGCATCCACATTCTCTTTATCAAAAATTCTCCCGTAGTTTTAAAAAGTAAATCTCTTTTATAATAGATTTCAGAAATTTCTAACTTGCAACATCAGAATAATGTCTGAAGTCATTAGTGATTGATAATTCGTCTTCTCATAATTTTATACTGACATTTACCAATCATGTTATGTGAGTGACAAGCAGCTAGCACCCATCTTCTGAGCTTCCTCTAAAGGCCATTTATAAAATATTCACAATTCATTTTTGATTATCACTTATAGGTTGGCTGTCAGATCCTGTTTTCCAAGCCCATTCTTTTTTGATTCTTTCAAAAGTATCTATTTCTTTCATTCTTGTTTGCCTCACGCTGGACATCATGGTCTCATTAATTTCTTCAGGGGCCGTGGAGCCCTGCCACAGCTTTCAATAGGCTTGGCATTGATCCAAGGCCAATTCACAGGATCCCTTAGACATGGAGCACTACTGTCCTGAAACCAGCCCGTTTGTTTTCAGTTTAGAACATGTAGTGATATGTTTGCATTAAACACAGGCATTTTTAGAAGTTCTTTGTATTTAGTAAATAATATATTCTATTTTTATTTTTCTGTTTAAAAATATAAAACTTTCTTTAGCATTTGCTTTACTTTAGCATTTACTACAAGACTGTAGTATAATACAATTTTGTTAGAGATGATTTCAGATTTTTTCTGTCATATCTATATTTTGTATCTTTTTATATAGATCGATATAAAATTTTTATTCTTATTTTTGAAATATATTTACACAGAAAATATATTTCTTGTTTGACTTTTTCTTTAGGTTTCTAAAGACAATTTTATTTTCTTCTGGTTTCCATTGTTTCTGTGAGAATTCAGCAATTATTCTTACCATCAATCTATCCCATATCTTAATTTTCTCTAGCTGGCTTCAAATTTTTCTTTTTTTTAGTTTTCATTGGTTTGATTATGCTATACCTGGCTGTGTTTTTTTTTTAATCACACTTCAAGTACTCCAAATTTTTTTGAATTTATATCTATTTGCTTGTTCATTTTCAAATATTTGTAAACTTTTTGACCCTTATCTCTTCAAATATTTATTGTGACCCATTTTCTGTTTCTTTCCTCTCTTCCTGGGTCCCAATACTTGTATATTTGAATGTTTTAATATAGTTCCATGAATTTAAAATAATCCATTTCATTTATTTCCACTCTTGTGCTCCAGGTAAGATACTTAATAGTACAAGTTGACTAATTCTTCAAGTTAACTAGTTCAAGTTCACTAATTATTTCCACTGCTGTAACTATTTTGGCCATAGATACAGTTCACTGATTCTTCAAGTTTACTAATTCTTTCCACTGCTGTATCTATTCTGGCTGTAAGCCAATCTTAGTGATTCCTCATCTATTTTACACACACTCTCTCTGTCTCTCTCAATTTATGTTCTCTTTATTGGGCTCCTCTCACAGTGTTTATTTTTATATTTTCTAAAATCCCCTAACAATTCATGCATGTTGCTCACCTTTCTACTCTTATTGATATAGCATATGTAATTTCATCTCTGATTATTTTTTGGGTTCCTGATAATTCTAACTTCTAGCTTGGTTCTATTGTTTATCCCTTCATGATGCGTCATGTATCCTTGTTTTTTAATGTGTCTTATATACTTTGTGTGTAAAGGTAGATAAAACCTGAGGTAAATACAATTTATGCCCAGATATAGGTACATTGCTTCTGTTACTGTGGAGGTGTTGAGTCATTCTAATTTGTGGTTGAACGTGGTTTAGGCTTTGCAATTACTTCTGTCTCTCATCACATCCAGGACTAGAGTATGGGGCTGGTTTTCCTGCCCTCCACTATGGTCAGCCAACTACTACTGCCTTGTAGTAATGTTGGGTTTGGTAAATAGGCAAGTTGTGTTAGGTTTTCCTTCTTTATCCTCAAATATTGGCAAGTCATGCATCCTTGCAATTGCTATTTCTACTCTGTTTTCAATCCTATTTATATATTCAGTACACCATAGATTTGATAATCCTCTCGTGATCGACTGCAGCTGTCTTAGCTTAGAATGGGGTGTGGAATGCTGGAGGATTTCTTTCTGTGTTTTCCTGTCCAGCCTTCAGTTTTTAGCAGGCCTAGGAAGACTTTGCTAAAAAGGAGTTCTTTCTGAGCTTTTGCTCCTCTCTCAGCAGTAGGGCATTTCTGCTTCCTCAATGTAAGACTAAAATTGAGAAGAAAGGTTTTCAGTTTCCCTGCTTCCAAGTCAGCCAGGTGCAGATCCTGTTTCTTTGAGTCAAGCCTTTCTCAGCACTCCTACTCTTTCATGGCAAACAACTTCTTCTTCCCATTCAGTTCAAGGTCCTGAGAACAAAGAGTGTTCCTACCACTGCCCCAGGGTGGCAGGTCTTTGCCTCATTTCAATGCAATGTCAGAAATGAGTGTGATTTCCTTTCAGTCTTTAATAACAGACAACTGAATACCATAGATTCAAAGAATCTATAGTGGGTATATTTTCTGTACTTTCCATAGCAGCAGAGAGCTTTCACCTTGGGTCAATGCAGAGTCTCGGGCAGGCAGGTTTTCTATCTCTTTCCCAGTGGTAGCCAACCTTGGCCTTTCATTAGTTTGCACAGTTGAGGATACTGATCATTTTTGTCTCTCCCCCAGTGATGTATAAATTCTTTCTTATGGAAATGAAGCATCTGGAGCAGATGAGGTTCCATTTTCCCCTCCAGTAGCAGAGAACTTCTGCCTCTCATCGCATCCAGGACCAGAGTATGGGGCCGGTTTTCAGGCCCACCACTATGGGAAGCCAACTACTGCCTTGTGGTAATGTTGGTTTTGGTAAACAGGCAAGCTGTGTTAGATTTTCCTTCTTCACCCTCAAATACCGGCAAGTCATGCATCCTTATAGTTGATATTTCTATCCTGTTTTCAATCCTACTCATAAACACTTGATCTGGGAAAAGGGATAACAACCGGATAGAAATCTTCTCTTTTGTCTGGAGCTTTCAGAGATCCTAAACTCTCATGCTACTCCCACAATAGATCAGTAGCCCATTAAAATTTAGCCTGTTTTGTCCAAATTAATTTTATATTATCAAAATCTATTTCCCATTATTATGTCTTAGGTAAAATGCTTTATGAATTGCATCTCTCCTTGGAAATACTTGTCATCTGTTGGATTTTTTTTTTACCATGTATTCTTATGATCTTACTCTTTTGTTGATAATTAGGCTTGTTCTTATGTTTTTAAGGTAGTAACAAAGTTTTTTTGTTGCTTTATTTAATGCAAAAAGAGAAATCTCACTTTAAATTTTTAAAATTTAATGAACTAAATATATAAGGTGTTAATGTATAAAATTTACCTGCTTTGCAACTTTACTAATGAATATTTTCTCTAGCCACATTTTTTCTCATTCTACCTCTCATAAGCATGAAAATATGGATTTTTGACTTAGTTCCATGCTAAAAAGCTTAGAATTTGGTAAGTTAGGAACCCCTTTACTTAGTTATGTGACTTTTAATTAAGTTTATCAGCTTACGTATTTCCAAAAAGCTACAAAGTAGAGAGAAAGAACTGAATTATTTATAATAATTCTGATAAAACATTTTTATACTGTACAAATAGTCATACAAGTATGCCTATATCTATTATATCTATTTATTGGGCATCTATGATACTTGTATGGGTAATTTAGTTATTAATATCAATGAAATGATGTAAAGAACCAGACAGCTAATTAAAAATACAATTATTAAAGTGTAGTTGTAAAAATGGAAAGTTTCTTCCATCACAGATGAGGTTGCATCTTGAAAACATGATGGAAATGGGTATACCATGAAAATATAAAGATTTTAATCTATAACTTTGACAAATTCGTGTAATATTTTGACTAATGTTTTGCTTGTTAAGAAAGTCTATGTTATGAGACCAACTTAAAACCATGTATAAAGGGTTCTATTCCTTTTCTTCCCCCTTATCTTCTAAGTGGGTTCTTCAAATGCATGAATTTGAAGAACCATGGAGTTTTTCAAGGTTGATAGTTGAAAGTTGTACTTATGATACTTCTCATTTTCATGCAAAGGCCTTTCAAACTATGAAAATTGTTACTACTACTACTACTATCAGTGAAATAAATCAATCTACAAATGAGACAGTGTTTCATGTTACATATGCATCAGGATAATCCAAATATCATCATAGTACACTTGAAAAACCATGAAAGACAATCTTCTCCCTAGATTCTTCACTTCTCCACCTTTAGTACCATCACTTCTTCACAAAAAGACACTTTTGGATACATGCATTTCTCTCCTGGAGTAGCCAGTTAATATGAATTTTTTTTTTATTATACTTTAAGTTTTAGGGTACATGTGCACATTGTGCAGGTTAGTTACATATGTATACATGTGCCATGCTGGTGCACTGCACCCACTAACTCGTCATCTAGCATTAGGTATATCTCCCGATGCTATCCCTCCCCCCTCCCCCCACCCCACAACAGTCCCCAGAGTGTGATATTCCCCTTCCTGTGTCCATGTGATCTCATTGTTCAATCCCCACCTATGAGTGAGAATATGCGGTGTTTCAAGTGAATTGGTGGATGAAGTGTCTGTTGAGTCATTAATATTTGTTATATGGCATCATGAGGCAATCTAGTTTATTAAGAGTATTTTTAAGATGTCATTAGTCATTTTTTAAGATCCTACGTTTCTTTTTTTATTAAATTAAATGCCTAAAATGTATGGATCATTAAACTTTGCATTCAAACTAAAGAACAATAAATAGGTATTAAGAAACAAAGAGTACTAAGACACTAAAGAAGAGAAAGTCCTTTTATTGACTTTTCAGAGGTAAAAGCTTAACTAAATGAATTATAAACAGATGACTTTGAATATTGATAATACTTTTGCAAATCTCTAAAGTAGTCGTTCTATCTGTAATAATAAAAATGACAATCTTTTCAGCTAGAGGCTTATTTCAAATAATAGTAATCTGTAAATGCTTTTTCAAGGAGAACTAATAATTATATTTTTATTTCTTAGACATGCTGAAGTAACAGTAAGTTACTCATGGATTTTAATGTGACATGCATATTTTCAAGCCATGCTTAGCAATTCTAGACACCCCACTATATGCTTTATAGCTTCTCAGAGCTCCTCGGCATATTTATCAGGTTATTTTTAATACCAAACTTTTTATTAAATTTATAACCTAAATCCAGAACAGTGCATATTCATAATCGCACCAATGATACACTTATATAAACACACCTGTGACTGGCACACACAAGAAGAAACAGAACACAACCTGATGTCACAAAGCCTCCCTCATATACTTTTGTTGTTGGTAATAACAATGGTGCCCCCACCACTCCCAATAAAAGAGTAATCACAATCCTCACATCTAAGATCGTAGTCATTTTTGTCTGTTTTTACACTTGATGTTAAAAAGATCATCAATAGGTACTATTTATGTCTTGCTTAATTTGCTCAATATTTTGCATGTGGCATATATCTACAGTGTTGCATGTGGTTGTAGTTTCTTCATTCTCAATGATGCCCAGGACTCAATTGCATAAATATATCACAATTTATTAATTGGTGCTACTGTGTATGGACATTTGTCTTCTTTCCAGATTTTAGCTATTATTAGTTCATTGCTATGAATGGTCTTTTCTTGTATTTTGTTGAACATATATGGTAAGTATATACACAGAAGAAAAGCTACTTGGTTACAGGTGTAAGTAGGTTGGCTTTAATAGATACTACTATCTTTTAAGGTGACTTTACCAGTTTACATTTTCTATAACAGCATATGAGAATTCCAGTTGCTCCATGTTCTCCACACACATGCAATTCTCTGTCATTTGCGCTTACTCTTCTGGTGAGATCACATTTCTGTTTTAATTTGCATTTTCTACTTTATGACAAATGACATAAAGGCACCTTTTCATATATTTGGTGACCATTGGATATTTTATGAAGAGCTTATTTGAATCATTTGCAAATTTTTCTGTTGGCGATTTATCACTTTGTGCAAGTTCTTCATATATTCTGAACACCTCCCTCTCCCCGCCACCACCCATATATATCAAATTCTAACTCTGATATAGTCTCCATTTATATACTAACCATTTCTTCTTTTACCTTTCTCTTTTCTACTTCATCCATCACCTCACACCTGCTCGATTTTAGTTGTCTGTTAACTGATCCACGTGACTTTAGTCTGTCTCCCTTTCTCCAAATCATACCAAACAAGACTAACAGATAAAGCTCTTAAAAAGGAGTATGGCTTCATGTGAGCAATCAACTTAAACTTCTTCAATAGTAAAGTCTTTATATGCAGAGAAAGCCATACATAATCTGATTGGGACTTAACTACTCCTTAATCATTTGGTATAGTTAGAACATGGCATCCAATTACATACAATATTTATGGTAGCAAAGAAAAATTGTATTTAAAGACTTGGTCTATAGTTACATTTTGTTAAATAAGTAAGCACCCTCATCTTTGTAAATGTTTACACTTATTTTTCCGTAATTGCAACTTGTCAGTTTCACATTCTTACTTGCAAGACTTTTGAAAGCTTGAATAGTGATTAAAGTATTATAATGTCTAATCTCAAAATATTGTATTCTTCATTCAATCATTGTCTGTGCTCTAATATATGTCTTATTACTTCAGAAATAATACATATTTGTACATTTTCCTGAAATTATTTGAGTTATCTTAGGGTAAAACATAGAATGGCAACAGGGAATTTATTTCAATATTTTTATGCAGAAAAATAATATTTTAAAATTCCCATGTGATTATACTACATTTTTGTCGGAGCCTTGAAGGTTTGTATTAAATATAAGTCATGATAAGACCTCAGAAGATTTAAGAAAATCTTGGAGTCATTTATGTCCAATTTCTCTTGAATTATCTACAGTGGAACATGTAATGGTTTCATCAAAAAAATTCAAATCTAAAGAAAAGATAGTTATTTTTTTATCCATGGAAAAGCTTTTTATACCAAATTTCAGCTAAGACTATTTTAAGATTTTTTTTCTCTAATGAAGTTTTTCATGTGAATCAGAGTCTATTTTAAGTCACTCGTTTTCATTGCAAAGAACACTATACACATCATATTTATTTTTATATCCCATTTTTGTTCATGTTATCTACTATTTTGGGTCCAAAAAGATTACCTAGAATAAAGTAGATGCTTAAAAAATATTGCTTTAAAGAGACTAGCACGTCCTCTCTGTATAGCTGTATATTATTCATCACAATACTTAACCTCTCAATTCCCTGGCCCTTGTCTGTAAAATGTCAATAAAGAAGCATATACTGCACTGGGTTATTAAGATTAAATAAAATATCAAACATAAAGCAATATAAAGTGCTGAACACATTATAAACTACTAATAAGTCTTAGCTTTCCTTATTTTCTTATTAAAATTTTTTTCAGTACGTTTTTTAAAAGAAGAATCTTGGCTGGATGCAGTGGTTCACACCTGTAATCCTAGCAATTTGGGAGACTGAGGTGGCTGGATCACCTGAGGTGGGGAGTTTGAGACCAGCCTGGCAAACATGGTGAAACCCCATCTCTACTAAAAATAATAAAAATTAGGTGGGCGAGGGGGCAGGTGCCTGTAATCCCAGCAACTCAGGAGGCTGAGGTAGGAGAATCACTTGAACCCAGGAGTCAGAGGTTGCAGTGAGCCAAAATTGCACCATTGCACTCCAGCCTGGATGACAAGAGCAAAACTTTGTTTCAAAAAAAAAAAAAAAAGAAAGAAAGAAAAGAAAAAGAAAAAAAAGAAGCATCTTAAGTAGTATATGTTACTGATATGGTTCAGCTGTGTCCCCACCTAAATCTCACCTTGAATTGTAACTCCCACAATTCCCAAGTGTTGTGTGAGGAAACCGGTGGGAGGTGATTGAATTATGTGGGTGGGTCTTTCCTGGGCTGTTCTCGTGATAGTGAATGAATATCATGAGATCTGATTGGTTTATCAAGGTTTCCACTTTTGCTTCTTCCTCATTTTCTCTTGCTGCCACCATGTAAGAAGTGTCTTTCACCTCCTGCCATGATTCTGAGGCCTCCTCAGCCATGTGGAACTGTAAGTCCAAATAAACCTGTTTTTCTTCCCAGTTTCAGGTATGTCTTTATCAGCAGCATGAAAACAGACTAATACAGTTACTATATCAGTTTTGGCTATTTACTAAATCAATTCCACTATGAAAATACAAAGGCTTTGCTAACATAACATGACTGGGAACCTAATGCTGCCTGAGGCAGTTTCCATGGGAAGCTCCAAAAGTGTTTTGAATAATGGCAACAGTATTGTAATAAGAGTATGTAATAGTTTCCTAGAGATACCTTTAAAAATTACCAGAAACTAGGTGGTTTAACACAAAAAAATTATTCTTTTACAGTTCTGGAGTCTAAAAGCCAAAATTAAGGTAGGACTCTTTCCTTCTGGAGGCTCTGTAAGAGAATCGGTCCCATGTGTCTCTCCTAGCCTCTGATAGTCATCTATAATCATTGGCATTCTTTGGCTTGCAGCTGCGTCACTTGAACTCTGTCTCCCTCATCTCATGTCCTTCTTCCTGTGTGTCTCTGTGTCCAAATTACCATTTTTGAGGACAGTAGCCATTGGATATGGCCACATAAATTCAGTAGGACCTCATCTGAACTCAATTACATCTAAAAAATATTATTTCCAAATAAGGTTACGTTCATAGGATGTATTGATATCCAGAAAATTTCTGTTCAAATGCCCATGTGATTATACTACCTTGCTGTGCTAGTGTTCCAAAGATGTGTACCCAATATAAGTCTTAATAAGACCCCAGAGGATTTAAGAAAATTTTGGAGTCATTTCTTTATGATTTCTTTTGCATTCTCTACTGTGGAACATGCAATGGTTTTGTTTCATTTTAAAAATTCAGGTCTAATAAAAGATAGATGTTTATTCAAATTTCAGGGGTAGGACTTAAATTGATCATTTTGAAGAGAAAATTTAACTCACAACAGTGTGTAACATCCTTTTTTAGATATAGAACTCAGTTAACATTTCAAAGTTATGTTAGTTTCTTGAGAAGATATATCTTGAAATAACTTTATATTGTTATTTCTAACAAATTGATTTTTAAGCCAATGCAATAATAAATTGTCAGTGTGGAGGGGAAATGTGGGGTTGGAGCCCCCACACAGAGTCCACACTGGGGCACTGTGAGAAGAGGGCTACTGTCCTCCTGACCCCAGAATGGTAGATACACGAACAGTTTACACAATGTGCCTGTAAAAGCTGCAGGCAATCAACACCAGCCCTTGAGAGCAGCCGTGGGGGCTAAGCCCTGCAGAGCCACCGAGGCAGAGCTGCCTAAGGCCTTGGGAGCCCACTCCTTCCATCAGTGGGACCTGAATGTGAGAGATGGAGTCAAAGAAGATAATTTCAGAGCTTTAAGATTTAACAACTGCCCTGCTGGGTTTTGGACTTGCATGGGGCCTGTAGCACCTTACTTACTGTATCTCTTCCGTGTAGTATACATATTTCAAATGAGCTTTATAAATGTTCAAAAAGCAATTATCAACACATTTAGAGACTTCCAGTTAAAACACAATTTAAAAAAAGCAAAAATATGCACATACATTAAAACTTCATGGGAATAAGATGATTTGCTGTAAATTGAAGTAAGTTTCCTTGGTTTAGTAGTGGGACCTGGTGTCTATATAAGAATATAATTTTAAGAATTCAGCTTTGAGGATACATATGTATGTAGAAACAGGCAGAAGTTACCATCGGACTAAATGATTACAGTGAATGAGACGAGATATAAATTTTCATTCATTCAAGCTATGCTGGTCACTCTGATGGATATGAGAAAGAAAATAAAAATACAATTACATGTGTTGTAATTATCTACCGAATGTATTATAAAATAAGAAATACTTAGTTTATTGAAAAACACTTTAGGTTAAAAATCCATCTCTCTCTCTTTCTCCCTCTCTCTCTCTCTCACACACACACACACACACACACACACATTTTATGTATATATTTTTATCTTACACCAAATACCAAAGGCTTTTATTTATAAGTCTACTATCTTGCTCCCAAGTCTCACCCACCTCATTGGACTCACTTTAATATCTTGAACTCCTAACATGTCTTTCACAGATTTTTCTTTTCTTTTTCCTTTTTTTCGTATAATTCCTTAGTCATTTTATTTTCTATTACATATTTATAATTCTTTTCAATCTCAGAAAATTTTTCTCTAAATTTCTTAAAGTTCTATAATATCTGCAACTAGATGAAATTTCATATTTTTCTATTTTAGATTCATAATTTATTTTGCATAGTATAATTTAGTACATTTTTATCTCATATTTGTAAATATTTGATTTTTTAACTTGAATTTAGGGTGACTTGTGTATTATTGCTTTGGTTCGAAAAATAATTCTTCCCATTTCCTCTTCAAATATGCAGGTTTTTTAAATGCATTCATTAATTCATACTCTACTCATGTACAATGGATAGTTATGTACAATGGATACTCATGTACAATGGATAGTTATTTCTAAATATTTTGCCAATAGTTAATAATAATATTTTACTCCATTAAAACCTAGAATATTTTTCCCCTCTGGAATTAAAAATACTGTGACAATGCAAGCATAGAGTATTTTACAGTAGCTAACATATATTGTGTGCAGTTTCTATATACCTTTTGACCCAGTAGTCCCACTACTAAGTATATGCTTAAAGAAATTTAAATCCTTCTACCATAAAGTCATATGTACACATACGTTCACTGTAGCAGCAGTATTCACAAAAGCAAAAACATAGAATCAACCAAAATGCCCATCAACAGTTGACCGGATAAAGAAAATGTGATAGATATACACCATTATATACTATGCAGTTATGAAAAAGAATGAGATCATATCTGTTGCAGGAACATGGATGGACCTGTAGGCTATTATCCTTAGCAAACTAATGCAGGAACAGAAAAATAAATACTGCATGTTCTCACTTATAAGTGGGAGCTAAATAATGAAACCCCATTAGCAGAAAGTAGGAAACAACAGACGCTCGGGCCTAGTTGCAGGAGGAGGTTGGGAGGAGCTACAGGTTCAGAAAAAAAACAACTGATACTGTGTTTAGTACCTGAGGGATAAAATAATCTGTGCAGCACAGCCCCAAGTCATGAGTTTATTTACATAAGAAACCTGCACATGTATCCCTGCACCTAAAGAAAAGTTAAAATATTTAAAAATAGCTTTATTATAGTACAGTTAACATAACAATAAACTTCACCAATTTTAGTTGCACATTATGACAAGTTTTGACGAATGTACACATTCATGTAACTAGCACCAAATTCATGGTGCAGAGTGTTTCCACCAAACTTCAAAGTCACAATGGCCACTTTGTGTCATTTTTCTCCCCAGTGCCTTCCCATGGCAACCACTGGTGTGATTTCTGTCTCCATTATTTTCCACTTCTAAAATTTGACATAAGAATTGTAATATGTCATATAGCCTTTGGTTCCTGGTCTTTTCCCTTTTCATGATGATTTTGAGGTGATTTTGAGAGTCATGATTTATTGCATCCATCATTATTTTTTATTGCTAAATAATCTTTGATTTTAAGGCTACAACACAATTGGTCTTATGCATTCTCCTATTGATGAAGATATGGATTGTATCATGTTTGGAAACAGAAAATATTATAAATCACTCTGTCAATAAGTCTTGGTGTAGACCCATGTTTTTATTTCTCTTGAGTAAATACCTAGGAGTGGAATTGGTGAATAACATGGTAAGTGGATTTTCAACTATGTAAGAAACTTCCAACTGGTTTTCAAAAATAGCTGCATCATGTCATATTCCCATTAGCAACAATGGGACTTCCAGCTATTCTATTTATTCTCCAAATCTTGGTACTGTCAGTCTTTTTAATGGTAATCATTAGGCAGAATTTGTAGTAATTTTTCATTATAGTTTTGATTTTCATTTCCCTAATGAAAATTATGTTGGCTATCATTTCATGTGTTTCTTTGCAATGTGTATGTCTTCTTCAGTGGAATGCTTGTTTACAACTGTTGTACATTAAGTTTATTGGATTGTGGGCTTATTTTTGATCTGTACAAACAATATAGTCTGGATTAAATTACTTTATTAAAGTATAAGTTTTGCAAATATTTATTTCCATGTTAAACATTTTATTTATAAAATGTTTGAATTGTTTTATGATATTTTTGATGTACAGCCATCTTTCTAAGTTATTTTATGAATTGTGCTTGTATACCTTATCCAGTAAATTATTGCTTAACTAATGATCACAAATATTTTTTACTAACGCTTATTTCTAGAAGTTTACTTTTAGGTTTAATTTGATATTTCTATCTAAATATCAAATTAAACTTAAAAGCAAATTTAGGTATTTAATTTTATATTTAGATCTATCATCTGTCATGTAATGTACATTCTCTCTTTTTCCCTTTCAATACTTTATTTTTTAGAAAACTTCTATATTCACAGCAAAATTGAACAAAAGGCATAGAGATTTCTATTGTAATGGATTTCCAGGTATATCAGGGGCATTTGCTAAAGAGATTCTCTTTTCCCCCTTTGAAATGCTGTGTATTTTGTCCAAACCCAGTTGATCTCATATGTGTGCATCTACTTCTCTTCCCTCTGGCTCAATGAAACTATATTTGTTCTTATGCTCACAATAACCCATACTGTTTACTATGGCTTTATAATTGTTTTTAAAGGCAGGTCATTGAGGCCTTCAAACTATGTGCATCTTTTATAATTTTTTTTTACTATTCTGAGTTCTTTTACCATCTGTTTTGCTGTTATAAAATTCCATTTTTCAATTCTTTATGACTGATATATAGAAATATGTTTCCCATTTAGCCTACAACCACACTAGGAAAAGACATGAACGGTAGTGCATTTTTGCATATTTCTTCATTATTTATTGGTACACAATTTTGCAAAAAAAAAAAAGATGTTAAAATGTCTCTGTTTTTAATTCTGTAGCTTTCTTGCACTCTCTAGGATCTCATGTAAAATGATTAATAAAAATGAAAGAAAGTTGACATTTTTGCCCTTTTTCTGATATTGATACAGTCACTCTGGCTTCTTTTCAAGAAGTGTTTTCATGGTATGTCTTTTTTTTTTTTAACATCCTTTAACTTTTAATTTATGTGTCTTTGTATTTAATGTAAATTTTTCTAAAGTTAATATTTTTGGTCTTCCTCTATAATCCAATGTTATACTCTATGCATCTTAATTAGTGTGATTAGATCATTCCCATTTTCTTGTAATTTTGATAAGCTTTTAAATCTACCCATCTTGCTGTTTGTTTTCTCTTTTCTTATTTAATCTTTTTTATTTCATGCCTTCTATATTTAAAAAAGTATCCTTCCATTTTGTATTCTATTGTCTCATTACCTACGTGTGTGTGTGTATCTGTATTTATATATTTTTTTTTTCTTGAGATGGAGTCTCCCTCTGTTGCCCAGGCTGGAGTGCGGTGGTGTGATCTAAGCTCACTGCAACCTCCGCCTCCCGGGTTCAAGCAATTCTCCTGCCTCAGCCTCCCGAGTAGCTGGAATTACAGGCATGCGCCACCACGCTAGGCTGATTTTTGTGTTTTTAGTAGAGATGGGGTTTCATTATGTTGACCATGCTGGTCTCAAACTCCTGACCTCAGGAGATCCAAAAAGTGCTGGGATTACAGGAGTGAGCCACCACGCCTGGTCTATTATCTACATATTTTCATTCAACTATTCTTGTTAGTGATTGTCCTGTAGTTTAAAATATACATCTTTGATTTATCACAGTCTACCTTCATACGCTATTATACTACTTCACTTATAATCGATGAGCAGCACAATAGTGCACTTTAATTTCCCCATTTGTATTATTGTTGTCAAATATTTTACTTGTACATAAATCTCAAAGGGTATTGTTGCTATTATTTTTCATAAAATCAAGTATCTTTTGAAAATAACTGAAACAAGGTTAAAAGTATTATTTTTATGCCTACACATACATTTATTTTTCTGATGCCTTTTTATTCATTTTCATCAGGTATCATTTCATTCCACCATTGGAAGTTACTTTTACTTTTTTTAGGCAGGTTCATGAATGATAAATTTTTATTTTGTTTCCTTAAAAACTCTTTATGTCTCTTTATTTTAGAAATACATTTTCTCAGTATTTAAAACCCTTGGTTCACTTTATTTTTCTTAAAGCATATTAATTTATTATTTCATTTTTTCTGGCATGTATGGATTTGTGATGATAAACTTATTGTTTAACCTAATTTTCTTCTTCTATTAGTCTTCTGTATTTTGCTCTAGGTGTTCTTAAGATTGTATCTTTGCCACTAGATGTTTGTAGTTTGATTACAATGTGCCTTTTTGTGGGTTTATATTTATTGTTATTGTGGTTGATTTAATTTCTTGCACCTATGGGTATATGGGTTTATTCAAATTTTGAAATCTTTTAGCCATTACTACAACTATTTAACTATAAGAATTTTAGCATATATTTAGGTCACTTATTATTGTCCTCTAATTCATTGATGGTGTATTTATTCTTTCTCTATTTCCTCCCTCTCTGCCTGCTTTTGAATAGTGTATATTGTTATGCTTTCATGTTCAATGGCATTTCATTCTGCTGTGTCTCATTTGTTGATAATCTCAGACAGTATTTTTTTTTTATTTCTCTTGTAATTTTCATCTCTGGTGGTTGCAGTTAGGTCACTTTTATATCTTCTATTTCTGTTCTCACTATGGACATATTTTCTTCTATAATGTTAAGCATATTGAATATGTTTATAATAGCCATTTAAATGTGCTTATCTTCTAATTCCAGTAACTGTCATTTCTGTATCTCTTACTTTTTTTTAATTGAATGCCAGTTGTCAATTTAGTTCTTGGATTCTGAATTATATCTTTAAAGAAAGCTGAACTTTTTTCTTGGTATAAATTTGCTTAGAAACCATTTAATCAATTTAAGGTTTACTTTTACCCCTATGAAAATGACTCTAGACTATCTCTTGCCTAACACTAATGTAATCCCATTAATATGGTGATACACTTCTGAGGATTCTCTCAGATGGCCTGGACGTTATGAGGTCTTTCTAATCTGGCTGCTGAGAACACACACAGCTCCTAGTTCTCTGTCAAGTCCAAAAACCTCAGTTTACTGTTTTCCTGCACCTCTTAGCAATTCCTTCTATGAATGCACAGAATCAGCATTCAAAGATTCAAGGAAATCTGAAAAGCTTTTTCTCTATACAGCTCCCTTTTATCTTATATTATGCCCTGAAAATTCTAGCCATTTCAACATCCTCAAAATCTGATCTTTGTCTCTTTAAATCAGCAAAGATGCTGAGTCTCTTTGATTTTCATCTTCCTTCCTTGGGTCCTGGAAAATGCCTTTGGAGAATAAGCAAGATCATCAGATTCCACTTGTTTTATTTACCTCAAGTGTCACATCACTTTGCTGCTCTTATGTCTGATAGCATCTCTTACGTTGGTGTCAAAATCCCAGTTGTATGTGATAGTTGTGGAGGGGGGCTGTGGTTACTGTTTCTACAAGTGGGAGTTTGTACGACTTGTTTACATGCATTAACCCATGTAATTCTCACAGACTTCCAATAACGAAGTTGTGGCAGATCATCCTATTTTTAACTTGACTAAACTGTGAATTAACTTCTCCAGATTCTACCTCCCTGTATATTTCTGGGTTGGAAAAAAAACAAACAAACAAAGAACAGAACCTTTCACAAGATGTGGGATGGAGAGTGTGGAATTGGCCACCACTCTTTGAAGGTTGCTGTGGTTAGAGGTGATGACAGACACAGAGACACTCAGAAATTTCCAGCTTGTCCTCCTGCTCCCCCATACATCGTCCAGGTCTCCTTTTTTTTTTGAGAGGGAGTTTCGCTCTTGTTACCCAGGCTGGAGTGCAATGGGGTGATCTCGGCTCACCACAACCTCCACCTCCCTGGTTCAAGCGATTCTCCTGCCTCTGCCTCCCATGTAGCTGGGATTATAGGCATGCACCACCACGCCCAGCTAAATTTTTGTATTTTTAGTAGAGACAGGGTTTCTCCGTGTTGGTCAGGCTGGTCTCGAACTTCCAACCTTAGGTGATGCGCCTGCCTCGGCCTCCCAAAATGTTGAGATTACAGGCATGAGCCCCCGTGCCAGCCATCCAGGTCTCCTTCTGAACTGTGGGCCTTTCTCTATAACTATGTGTCGTGGTTCGTTCACCACAGGTGATATAGACCCACAGAGGCAACATGTTCACATTCCCTCTGTTAGTGTCTTCCTCTTTGTATTTCCTCTTCAACTCCTTAATATGTGTTTGGCTTCTCACTTTGACAGAGTGGTGACTCAATTAAATCTCTCCTGTTCCCTGTCTTATATTCATGTCTCCCTCTCATTTCACAATTTTACAAGGTCTAATTCCCACAATAAATTATCTTTTCCATGATTCATTGCAGTTTTATATCCATCATTCAATCTTGGCTAATACTATGCATTTAATTTATCTCTAATTTTGAAATGAGTATAATAAGAAATGGAAATAATTAGTAAGTGTCTTAGTGTTAAAAAGCTAATTAATAGTTGATCTAGGATTTAAACCCAGGAAATTATTTTCCAAAATTCATGATTCTATGCATCTTTCCTTATTGTCTCTTTAAATCTCTGCACTTATCAGTGGCAATTAAATATCTACCATTTAGTTTTTTAATTTAAAAGTTTTAAAAATTTATAGTTGACACATGATTACTGTACATATTTGTGGGATACAGTGTGATGTTTCAATGCATATATACAATGTGTAATGATCAAATCAGGGTGATTATTATATTCATTGCCTTAAGCATTTGTCATTTCTTTGTGGTGATAACATTCAAAATCCTCTCTTCTGACTATCTTGAAATGAACATTTTAGGCTGGGCATGGTGGCTCATGCCTGTAATCCCAGCATTTTGGGAGGCTGAGGCAGGTGGATCACTTGAGGTCAGGAGATTGAGACAAGCCTGGTCAATATGGTGAAACCCTGTCTCTACTGAAAATACAAAAATTAGCTGGGTATGGTGGGTGCGGTAGTCCCAGCTACTCGGGAGGCTGAGGCAGGAGAATCACTTGAACCTGGGAGGTGGAGGTTGCAGTGAGCCAAGACTGCACCACTGCACTCCCACCTGGGTGACAGGGCAAGACTCCGTTTCAAAAAAAAATTTAAAAAAAAATGAACATTTTATTAGTTATGGTGATGCTACTGTGTATTAAAACACCAGAACTTCTTCTTCTTGTCTAATCATAACTTTGTAGTCCTTGTCCAACCACTCTTCATCCATCCTCCCTTGTACTGTCCCAGCTTCTGGTAACCACTATTCTATTCTCATTTCTGTGAGATCAACTTTTTAAAATACATACAGACACACACACACACACACACACACCCCATATTTTCTGCACCCATTCATCTGTAGAAAGGCATTTAGTTTGATTCCATGGTTTGGCCATGTGAATAATGCTGCATAATCATTGGAGTGCAGATATCTCTCTGATATACTGGTTTCATTTCTTTTGGATATATACCTAGTAATAGGATTGCTGAATCAAATGGTAGTTCTATTTTTAATTTTTTGAGGAACCCTCTATACTGTTTTCCATAATGACTCTATTAATTTAATCTATGTGTCTGTAATCCCAGAACTTTGGGAGTCCAAGGCAGGTGTATCACCTGAGATCAGAAGGTCAAGACCAGGCTGGCCAACATGGCGAAACCCCGTTCCTACTAAAAATACACAAAATTAGCCTGCTGTGGTGGCACGTGCCTGTAGTCCAAGCAACTTGGGAGGCTGAGACAGGAGAATCGCTTGAACCCAGGAGGTTGAGGTTGGAGTGAGCTAAGCTAGTGCCACTGCACTCCAGCCTGGGTTGACAGAGCAAGACTCCATCTCAAAAAATAAAAATAATAATAAATAAAAACTTAAAAAATAATTTAAACTATGTATCTGATAACTTCTTAGTATCCAGAATATATAAGGAATTTAACTCAGTAGCAAAACACACAAATAATCTTATTAAAAATGGGCAAAAGACCTGAATAGACATTTCTCAAAAGAAGACATACAAATAGTCAACAGATGTATATTTTTAAAATGCTCAGTCAACATCGCTAATTATCAGGCAAATGAAAATTAAAGCTGGGATGGGATATCACCTTACCCCAGTTAGAATGGCTATTATCAAAAAGTAAAAAAAAAGAAAAAAGAAAAAAAGAAAAAAAAATGCTGTCAGGGATGCAGAGAGAGGGGAGGTCCTCTCGTATACCAGGTTGTGGGAAAATAAACATATTTTATTTTCAAACAGAGTATTTTTATGACTGGGTAAGTGCTGAAAAATTTGGGGAATTGTATTTATTTGCTAGAACTGTTTGCTAAACCTTACGTTTATGTAATAACTGCAGAATATTAAACTTAAATTCAAGAATAGGGTTTTTTGGTCCTTTTTGTCAAGTATGATACATATAAAAATAATATTTTTGTGAATTAAAAATTCAAGAAATGGTATATCTGAACAAGCTATCTGAATAGGAAATAGTTATAAGTATTGATGTAAGCATCCAATGTTTTCAATTTTAATTTAAATTTCTATGGCCTTAGATTTTCTTACATTTTTTCTCTCATAATTATTCTATAAGGTTTTGTTTCTACCAAAATTTACTTGTAAAGAGCTGCATTCATTATGTATTGTTTATGGAAAAGTAAAGACACTAGTGAATAAATGTTGGTATCAAATAATATACAGTATTTTGTATACTTACATTCATCATTAATAAACTTCAAATGGATAATATATACTTACATTTAAATAGTAAAAATCTCTTTTATTAATATATAGTTTATACCTGAACACAAAATGATTTTAACAAAGAAGAATATATTTTAATATTTTATTTACTTATTCAAGACACATGCAATCCCTTTTATATTCCAGGCACTAAAATGTTATGAGTAAAGCTTTTCAGTAGTGGTGATTGTATTATTAAATGCCCTACTATACATTGTACTATACATAATTCTATTAATTGGGAAGTTAATAGTTGTAGATTATATGTACATAGCTTTGATTGAATTTGTGAATATTATTATATTGGATTAAAATATTTAGTCAATTTCCAGTCCTATAATCAGCACAGTGCCTCGTTCAAATGACAGAATATTGGTAAAACTATACTAGCACTCTTACTTTTGTTTGCTTAAAAACAAGCCCACATTTTAATGTTTATATGAATAGAATAAACTTTTGTTTTTATATGAAAAAGACTATATAGCTGTTTGATATCCAGACTTAATTTTCAGGTAGCAGTGATTTAGTTTTAAAAAGGGTATAAATAATACACTGAATACATATTACAGGGACATTTAATGAGATGTCAGAATACTTGGTTATTTGTCTTGGATTTACAAATCAATTTCTAAATAATTTTGAACTCTTCTCTCATTTGTAAAATATTAAAGAAGAGAATGGAGTTATCTCCCCCAACTAGACAACCATATGAGCTCCAATCTAAGAACTTGACATTTTGAAATATATTCAATGTATTTCCCCTTCCTTGTTTGGTCATTTTTACTATAAAAAAATTATACCAGTACAGTAGGTCATTAAGATGAATCTCATTCCTCCAAATAATATAAATACTGTCATGATTAAAATGACATTACACAATTTAACCATTGGTGTACAGCCTTTTAAGAAACTCACAAAAAAATAATAGCATTAGAGTAAAGGAGGTTTGACTACTAAGGTTAAAGAAAATTAATTTTGTTTTGAATTTAAGTTTTTTTAGGAGATCTCTGGCTCTAGGGAGGGTGAGAATATGTTATAAGAGTAATTTTTAAGATTTTTATTGCCTTAAACTTTCTTAGTATGTTATGGGTAGGAGGTGGGATATTTGAAGACACTAGAAGATACATAGAGAGTTTTAAGTGGAGCTTCATATAAGAATAATGTTTTATCTTTTTATTAATTCCAAAAGGGCTTTTGTGAGGAAAAAATCAAATACATTTAGATATATACATATATGTGGTGACTGTTCTAAGTTGTTAAAATGGTTTATGACCAAGGTTTGGTTTGTCAAACCCATAATCCTGGGAAGAGAATAAAGACAATAAAAATTTCTGGTATGTATCTGCTATTTGATGGACCACTTAGGATTTGATTCAACTGTCATTTGCAATACATGTTTTCTGGATGTGTGAAAGTTTTCCTATGCAAGAAAGCTGATGTAATAATAGTAGCTAAAGTATTATTAGAAAATGTGTTTTTCTCATGAGATATTTATTGCAGCACAAGTCACAACTGCAAAGAGCTAAGCCATGAGTATGCAGGGTCATACAGGATGGTATAATGAAACTAGAGACTCAGAAGCGAGGAGGTTGGGAAAGGGATGAAGGAGGAAAAATTACCTATTAGGTACAACGCGTGTTATTCGGGTGGTGGGTACACTAAAAATATAGACTTAACCACCGTACAATTCATCCATGTAATCAAAACCCACTTTTACCCTAAAGCTGTTGACATTTGTAAAAAGTAAGTACTTTTTTTTTATTATTATACTTTAAGTTTTAGGGTACATGTGCATATTGTGCAGGTTAGTTACATATGTATACATGTGCCATGCTGGTGCATATACCCAAAGGACTATAAATCATGCTGCTATAAAGACACATGCACACGTATGTTTATTGCAGCATTATTCACAATAGAAAAGACTTGGAACCAACCCAAATGTCCAACAATGATAGACTGGATTAAGAAAATGTGGCACATATACACCATGGAATACTATGCAGCCATAAAAAATGATGAGTTCGTGTCCTTTGTAGGGACATGGATGAAATTGGAAATCATCATTCTCAGTAAATACTTTCTTTAAGTAAATAGGATACAGGATAAGATATAGGTGAAGTTTCTCAAGAAAGTTTTATAATAGATATATTCAGGACCCCAGAGAAGGAGTCAGTAGGTAGACAGAGAGATATGAAGGGTTTATCAGTAGAGATTTACCTAGAATTCTTAGCAGTGTACTGGAGCTTAGAGCATGAGCCTTGCTCCCTGATGGATGAGATGTAATCCAAGAAGGCTCCCTCTGTTTTAGAAAAGTTTCATATTTCTCAATGTCCTGAAGAACCCAGGGCCTACCAGGTGGATTAGCAACGGCTGAGGTGGCAATTACAGGAATGGGCCTATAGATTTCTATTGCCTCATCATTTCCGGGAAAACAATGGCTATTTCCCTGGAGCCAGGAGAACATAGAAAAATCCAGATTTGGTCTTCTCATTTTCAAACAAGAGAGATCTGAAAACTCACAAACCCAAGGACAACATTGAGATTTTCTTCTAAATGGAATGTTTTCCTCTGTTTCCAGATGCCTTTCCACCTGAAAGGAAAAAGAAACGTGTTTGTTTGTGTATATGTAGTTTTGCGTGTGTTTACTTTTTTAAGTTTCCTGGTTAGCTTTGAATACTGCATACTTTAAATATAGAATATTTCAAACTATTCTATAGCATTTTTATTTTTAAAAATTCTGTGTAAGAAAATATATCAAATGTGTTTTGGGCTACTTTCCAAGTTTTCCAAATTATTCTTTACCTCACTACTGATTTACACATTAATTTAATAATATTTTAAAAAATCAATAAACAAATAAGGCATTCTGTGTCCAAAAATATGTCTTTAATGTGATAAAAAATAAATGTGAAATTATATTTTATTGATATTAATTAAACTTCTACTTCTGGAGAAGCTAAACTCCATGAAATGATTTTAAACTGTTATTTTGTACTCTAAAAATCTTTGTTTTATTGTGCTATGTTCTTAAAACCTGGTGGTATGGACTTCCAGCTCAATAATTCACTGTAAAGGTATGTTTAATCGGCTGGTCAGCTCTTCAGTCATTTTTTAAAAAAATTTCAAAATCATCTATTTTCATTCTAAAACTACTGATGGTTCTTTTAAAATAATTGATTCATAGTTCATCATCACAATCTTCATCAGCATAACCACCATTAATGTCACTGTTACCATTGTTTTTGTTATTCCTGTGAAGTTCTTCCCAATCTTCTTAAGACTTTTTGTTTGCATTGTGAATACTAGTTCGCATGTTACTCATTCTTATTATTTTTAAGACAATAAATTAACTGATAATATTAATTATGCAGTTTTAATTATTTATCTATGGATAAATGCCCTTCATATCAAATTCTAGTAGTACCCAGGCTCTGAAACTATTTTGGTAGTATAAAAATAAAATAATATCTACTTTTTGTGTGTGACTCTTGGTAATTATATAAGTCCACTCAGGCTTCCATAACAGAATGCCAGACTGAGTGAGTTAACAGAAATTTGTTTTCTTACAATTCTGAATACTAGAAGTTCAAGGTCAAGGTGACAGCAGGATCAGTTTCCTGTGAAGACTCTCTTCCTGGCTTACAGATAGCTGCTTTCTCTCTGTGCCCTCCAGGCAGAAAGAGTGAGGAAGCTCTCTTCTGTCTCTTATGAAGTCAATAATCCCATCATCAGGGTCCCACTATCATGACCTTATGCAAACCTAATTATCTCTCAAACACTCTATCTATCTCTAAATGCCATAACATTTGGGACTAGGATATCTCCATATGAATTTGGGAGGATTCAATTTAGTCCAAAGCAGTAGAGTTTCTATTATTTTAGGTTCACATTTCATACACTTCCTTTTTATTTATTTACTTATTTTGCCTCAGAGAATCTTCCTTCTCTCTCTAGAAATATATCTGTATGAATGAATGAGGGTATTTCTCCACCTACTGAAGAGTAAAGTGTTACAAGGAGAACACATTTTTTGTGTATTTTGCATTGTCACTTTGCAGCTTCTTCTTTACTCTTTCAATGGGAGGATGATATGTTGCCTTATATATATATATAAACGCTAGATACATGATTTGGTTATTCTGTATAAAAACTGAATCGCTTCTATCCATACGCAGATATTTCTCCAATAATAAAAATTTAACTGACTCAAAAAAAGTTTTAGCATCAAAGAGTCAATAATGTTAATTAAAAGCAGTTTATTTTAGTAATTTACAGGTATCTTCTCCAAGCTGTCTTTTTCTAAGAAAACAGTTGTTAAAAGTATACTTTATTTGAAGAAAGGAATTACTGTCTTCTTTATAAATATCTTGACAATTACATAATTTATAAGTAGATATTGACTTTTCAAAATGAATATCAAAAATTATTGACTACAGTGTATATCTTTATCTAGGCAACTTGAGAAATAATTAACCCTGATACTCATAGAAAATTAAAATCAATAAATGCATGATTGTGTATTGCTAGGAATTCTAAGCATTAAAATGCAAGAAGCATTAATACTGCCATTTTATAAATTGCCTTGATGTTTCAAGGCTTTGCTTTGAGTCTTTGATTGTAAAGAGTAGCACCACTTAAAGTTATTTGGCCTATGTATGCATTATGCAATCTCTCATATTACAGTCATAATAAACAGTAGTAGGCAATGGGACAAACCAAAGCCCAATCTTCACTTAACTGAAAAGTATCATGATATGATTGGATTGTGTCCCCACCCAAATCTCATCTTGAATTGTAGCTCTCACAATTCCCATGTGACATGGGATGGACCCAGTAGGAGGTAATTGAATCATGGGGGTGGGTCTTTCCTTTGCTGTTTTCATGATAGTGAATAATCCTCATGAGATCTGATGGTTTTTAAAAGGGGTGTTCTCTGCACAAACTCTCTCTCGCCTGCTGCCATGTAAGACATGTCTTGCTTCCCCTTCACCTTCCGCCATGTTTGTGAGGCCTCACCAGCCATGTGGAACTGTGAATTAATTAAACCTCTTTACTTTATAAATTGCCCAGCCTTGGGTATGTCTTTATTAGCAGCGTGAAAATGAACTAATACAGTAAACTGGTACCAGTTGGGTGGGGTGCTGCTGTAAAGATACTGGAAAATGTGGAAGTGACTTTGGAACTGGGTAACAAGCAGAGGATGGAGCAGTTTGTAGGGCTCAGAAGAAGAAAGGAAAATGTGGGAAAGTTTGGAACTTCCTAAAGACTTGTTGACTGGCTTTGACCAAAATGCTGATAATGATATGGAAAATGAAATCCAGGCTGAGGTGGTCTCAGACGAAGATGAGGAACTTGTTGGGTACTGGAAAAAAAAGTGACTCTTGCTGTATTTTAGCAAACAGACTAGAGGCATTTTGCCCTTGCCCTAGAGATTTGTGGAACTGGAAATTTGAACTTGAGAGAGACGATGTAGGGTATTTGGCTGAATAAATTTTTAAACAGGAAAGCATTCAAGATGTGACTTAGGTTCTATTAACAGCATTGAGTTTTAAAAAAGGAAACAGAGCATAAATGTTTGGAAAATTGGCAGCCTGATGATGCAATAGAAAAGAAGAGCCTGTTTTCTGAGGAGAAATTCAAGCCAGCTATAAGAATTTGCATAAGTAACGAGGAACCAAATGTTAATCACCAAGAAAATGGGGGAAATATCCCCAGGGCTTGTCAGAGATGTTTGCGGCAGCCCCTCCCATCATAGGACCTGAGACCTAGAATACAAAAATTGTTTTGTGGGCGGGGTCCTGGGACCCCCTGCTGTGTGCAGCCTAGGAACTTGCCCTGCATCCCAGCCACTCTAGTCATGGCTAAAAGGGGCAACATACAGCTTGGGCTGTTACTTCAGAGGGTGCAAGCCCCAAGCCTTGGCAGCTTCTATGTCGTGTTGAGTCTGCTGGTGCACAGTAGTCAAGAACTGGGGTTTGGGAACTTCCTCCTAGATTTCAGAGGATGTATGGAAACACCTGGATCTCCAGGCAGAAATTTGCTGCAGGGGCAGGGCCCTCATGGAGAGCTTCTATTAGGGCAGTGCAGGAGGGAAATATGGGATTGAAGCCCCCACAAAGGGTCCCCAGTGGGGCACTGCCTAGTGAAGGTGTGACAAGAAAGCCATCATCCTCCAGAACCCAGAATAGTAGATCCACCAACAGCTTGCACCATGTACCTGAAAATGCTGCAGACACTCAATGCCAGCCCATGAAGGGAACCAGAAAGGAGGCTGTACCCTGCAAAGTCACAAAGGCAAAGCTACCTGAGACCATGGGAACCCACCTCTTGCATGAGCATGACCTGGATGTGAGACATGGAGTCAAAGGAGGTCAATTTGGAGCTTTAAGATTTGACTGCCCCGCTGGATTTTGGACTTGCATGGGGCCTATAGCCCCTTTGTTTTCATCAATTTCTCCTATTTGGAATGGCTGTATTTATCCAATGTCTGTAACCCCATTGTATCTAGGAAGTAACTAACTTGCTTTTGATTTCATGGGCTCATAGGTGGAAGGTACTTGCCCAGTCTCGAATGAGACTTTGGACTGTGAACTTTTGAGTTAATACTGAGATTAGTTAAGACTTTTGGGGACTGTTGGGAAGGCATGATTTGTTTTGAAATGTGAGGACATGAGATTTGGGAGGAACCAGGGTGGAATGATATGTTTTGGCCGTGTCCCCATCCAAATCTCATCTTGAATTGTAGCTCCCACAGTTCACATGTGTCATGGGAGGGATCTGGTGGGAGGTAATTGAATCGTGCAGCTGGGTCTTTCCTGTGCTGTTCTCATGATAGTGAATAAGTCTCACGAGATCTGATGGTTTTATAAGGGGAGTTCCCCTGCGCAAGCTCTCTTTTGCCTGCTGCCACATAAGATGTGTCTTACTTCCCTTTCACCTTCCACAATGATCATGAGGCCTCCCCAGCCATTCAGAACTGTTGATCAATTAAACCTCTTTTCTTTATAAATTACCCAATCTCAGGTATGTCTTTATTAGCAGCATGAGAGTGAACTAATACATATCATTTAATAACAAACAAATTACAATTGTCATGCACATTGTCTTAGTCCATTCAGGCTGCTCTAACAAGATACCATAAACTGGGTAGCTTATAAACAACAACAAAATATTTCTCACAATTCTGCAGCCTGGAAAGTCTAGATCATATGCTTCAGATGTGGCATTTGGTGAGGACACGCTTTCTGCTTCATAGTTCTTCCTGTGTCCTCACATAGTGAAAGAAAGCTACTTCCCACAATTCCCATGTGTTGTGGGGGGTACCTGGTGGGAGGTAATTGAATCATGGGGCTGGGTCTTTCCCATGCTTTTCTTGTGATAGTGAATAAGTCTCATGAGATCTGATGCGGTATCTTTTATAAGAGTACTAATTCCAATCATGAGGGCTGTCTTACCAAAGGCCCCACGTCCAGCTACCATCACCTTAGGGGTTAGGATTCAACATAGAGATTTTGGAAGGACACAAACATTCATACTCAGAATATACCCCTAATTTTCATTTTATTTGAGGCTGTTTTTTTTTAAAATAATGGCCTTCTTATTATATTGGTAACAAATTTTCATGAAATATTTTACTACTTTGTATAATGATGTGAGGTGACCTGGACTCTGATACTTGTCTTTCTTCTGTGACCTTGAACATATAAACTCAACAATAACAAAAAATGATTAATTTATACCATCAAAAAACTGAAACTTATGTTGCAGAAATACAAAGCAAAAGAAGAAACAGTCTTTGCATTCAAGGAGTTTACAATTCCCTTGGGGTAAACAAGAAAATAAGAAAAGCATAGAAGTTATCATGACATAAGATAGACTGTGGCTCTGAAGAGATTTTTAAAAATTAGAGAACTAATATATGCCTTTGTAAAGATTTTTTTAAAATAAGAAACTAAAAGGAATGAATATTATAATAATGATGTAGTATTTGATGTGGACCTTGAAATTTGATTGAGGAAAAAGTCAAAAGATGAAAAAAGAGGGTGGAATTGGACAGCTCTGTAGTCGGCATAAAATATATGGGAAAATGTGGAAAAGTAAGAAACATGTTCAGAAAAATAAATAATCTCTATTATTCAGTGAGCAAATGTAGAGGAATAATAGTATACAAAGGAAGAAAAGCAGTTTAGCATCATATTGTAAAATAATTTAATTGCTAGAGGTTAACTAATTAAGCCAATAATTTATTATAAACTAGAATTCCAGATACCATATCAAATACTAGTAACACATACTTCACATTACAAGAAACACCATCTTTGGGGAATATATATTCTAGAAAGAAGGTAGAAATGCATGATATAATCCCACAAATATAGCTAAAACTACAATTAGATGATTCTCCGAAGGCACAGTGCTAGAGAACTTGTAATAGGAATTCTAACTTCATCAGTAGGATCAAAGAACTTCCTAAAGAAAAAAGATTTGAGATGGATAGAAGTGAGAGTAGGACACAAGAGTATTAGAATTAGGTGAAAGTGTTGTCCTGTTGCACGGGAGACAGGGAAAATAAGCCAGTCTCAGATATTATAGGAGCTTTTAACTTTGTTTTTTATTCTAAATGTAATGACATATTACTTAAATGAATAATAGGAGAAAATGTATTATTATCAGAGGTTCATTTTAATTATAAAGCACTCACTCTTCAGTAAAGAGTTGGTTTGGACAAGAGAATTGGAGGTCAGCAAATTAAAATGCTTTACCACTAGACTAGTTGAGAACTAATGTTTGCTTCAAATAAGTGCTTTGGAGATAGATAGCTATGTAGTAATTTAAGACGTACTTAAAATTAAAAATTGAAAGTACATATTGGATAACTAGAAATTAGAGAGACAGAGTATTCCAAGGTTCCTTTGTTCCCTAGTTGTGATATTTGGGGGCGTGATGGTTCTTTTCATTGTGATAGGGAATCTGGACAAGACCAGAAAATAAAATCCTTTAAGGCAAGAGGACCATAAACTCAGCTTAATGTACCTCTGATGTTCCTTTGAAATAGACATTCAAGAAATATGTGGATTTTCAAAGTTAAAACAGTAAGCCTGGACTGAATATATAGAAAGGTAAGCACAATCTGTTCACCAATAGTCATGGGACTTGGAGCAGTCAAGGAGCTTTGCTAGGAAGCAATACAAAAGAAAAAGGATCACCAAAATTTTGACTACGTAGTATAGATAAGGTCAAGAGGAGTTCAAGAAAGAATAAATCCGAAAGTTAAGAGAAAGCCAAGAGTGTGATGTCACACAAACGTTTCAAGGAAGAGTCAACAAGGTCAATAAATGCTGAGACGTCAAGTAAGAGGATATTGACCACTGGCTTTTGAGATGGAGAAATCAATGAAGATCTTAGAAGTGCTATTTAAGAGAAGTGATAGGATACAAAACAGATTGTCCAGGGTTAAGGAGAGAGAGATAGGTGAGGAAATGAAGCCAGCATTTTTAGGAAACTATTCTGAGATGTGGTTTGAATAGGTAGGAGAGAGGACTACAATTGCAGAAACATGTAATTGCAATGGAGGATTTTTAAAATTAGAATTTTGAATATATTCAACGGAAAAATACAGTTTAAAAGAAGTGAGATTATTTTCAGATTGTGACATAAGCTATTTTTTGACAAAAAAGACAAACTAGAAAATTTCATTTTGTAAATTAATACAGCAGTAGTAAAATGTGACGGGCTAAACCGTTAGTGAAAAAATCAAGAACAAATGCACAGGCTGATGCAATCATGTATATGTGATAATTTTGGAATGCATGTGCATTGATGGCAGAGAGTGGAAACAGGAAAATAAGGAAACTGGTGTGATAATTTTTGGAAAAAAAGAGAGAATATATTGCAACTAGTAAATAATTTTACCTAAAAAATGGAGAGGCTTATGGTAAAGCAAAAGGTAATTACTTAATAGAGGAAATGTACATTATTTGAATGACAGTTAGTTACACTAAAAGTCCAGACTTCACCCCTACTCAATATATCCATGTAAAAAATGGCATTTGTGCCCCTTTTATTTATACAGAAAAGTACATAATCTTTAGTGTCTGAATGTAGATGAAGAAACAATCTACTGAGAGGATAGGTTACTTTTTTTTCACAGATTTGGTCAGTAACAGCAGTTAGGATTTCATCCTCACCCTCACTTCAACAAACCTGTTCTTATGAAGCTCATCAATAATCTCCACATTATTGAATCCAATGATCAGGTCCTCAACTCCATTTTGCTTGACCTGTTAGCAGAGTTTGGTACAAGTGATCAGTCCCCTCTTGAAATCGTTTCTCTGTCTGTCTTTAGAAAGACACACACTCCTGATTTTGTCCAATATATTAAAAGCCTTTACTGATTTCTTGACAAAAAGATGGTGAAGTCCAAGGCTCATTTCTTGATCATCTAAATTTTGCTGATTTCCTGTGTAATATTTGCTGTTACAATGATTGATGCAATTTCTATAGGCTAGCGAGCCCTACATTTTTATCTCAATTCTGAACTCTTAAAATATATCTTTAACATGATTTAACTTCTCTACTTGGGTATCAAATAGGATTCTTGGAATTAACATGACCCATACCTATTGTTTCATTAGAGTCATCTAATAAGAACCTGCTAATCTTACTTTCTCCCTTAAGCTAATGAGTTTTCCACCCTTCTTGTTCTTCAAGCCATGATCTGGAAATCCTTAGTTGCTCTTCCTTTTTCTATTACACATCACATCTATTTCATCAGCCTGTGTTCTTGTCTCTTTGGAATATATTGTATATTTGATCACTTCTCACTGTTGCTACACTACAAAATCCCCTTCTTATTTCTCCTACACTTGATCTTCTTCAGACAGGAAGGTCTTCATGCTTTTCTTGGTATATACTGAACATGCTCTTACCTTAGAACCTTTGCACCTGCCAATCTCTGTGCCTGGAATACTCTTCTCTGTTATATCTGTGTACCTTGATCTCTCTTCTTTAACTCTATACGCAAATATCACATTTGAAGCAAAACTCTAACTAAATATTATTATAAAATGATTTATGCACCACTCCCACATCTCCTGTAACTTTATCGTGCTTTTTAATTTTCCCCATGGTTGTGCACAATGCAATATGTGGTATATTAATATTTTTACTAGCTTATTATCTGTAATCTTTGGCTAGAACATTACTGTCCAGTGTGACTTTCTGCATGATGAAAAGTTTGCAGAAAATATAGCCTAGCCTCCTCACGTGACACTCAAGGATAAATATAACTTAAAAATTTCACTCAGGTAGCCTATGGTAGTACCAAGATTGGCACCATAGCCTCTATCTGTCTGGTGTACTCTCTCTCTCTCTCTCTCTGAGTGTCTCTCTACATACCAAATGACAAATCAAAGCTTTCTAATCAGGCATTCAAGGCTGTGCATTAACCCTTCCCTAAATATATTGATGATTTAGACTCCCCGGCATAAAATTCTTAGGCTAGTTCGAATGTTTTCTACCTGGGTCTCAATGCTTCGTGGTTTACTAATTACATTTTGCTGCTAGCCATATCAATTAACTTGCAAAATGCAAAGTCCTAGATGCATATTTTTTAATGTGTGGGTATATGAAAATTACTTTATTGTACCTTCATATTCGATTTGTGACTTGGTAGATGCAGACGTGTACTTTAAAATGTTTAATTTGCCTTTGGAAATACTCACGTAATACTTAATGTTAAAGATGCCGATTTTTAGATTTTTACTTCCCCTGCTTTATTGCCTTTTTTTTTTTTTTTTTTTTGAGACGGAGTCTTGCTCTGTCTCCCAGGCTGGAGTGCAGTGGCGCAATCTCAGCTCACTGCAAGCTCCGCCTCTCGGGTTCACGCCATTCTCCTGCCTCAGCTTTCCGAGTAGCTGGGACTATAGGCTCCCGCCACCACTCCAAGCTAATTTTTTTGTATTTTTAGTAGAGACGGGGTTTCACTGTGTTAGCCAGGATGGTCTTGATCTCCTGACCTCATGATCTGCCCGCCTCGGTCTCCCAAAGTGCTGGGATTACAGGCGTGAGCCCCTGCGCCCGGCGGCTTTATTGCTTTCAGATTGGCTTTATTTTCAACTGTCTGTTTTTTTAAGGTTTCACAATCTTATTTAAACTTAAAAGAGCTTATTACTTAAATGTTGTTGCTCATAGGTATATTTCTGAAATATACTCAATTTCTCCTTGAAGGATGCTTCCTTCATTAGCTAATAAACCATCATGTTTCTATAGTTAATTTAAACTAACTTCTTGGGCAATTTGTCTAACGACACTGCCATTTTTTTTTTTTTTTTTTTTCGAGACAATCTCACTCTGTCACCCAGACTAGAGTGCAGTGGCGTGATCTCGGCTCACCGCAAACTCCGACTCCCGGGTTCAAGCGATTCTCCTGCCCCAGCCTCCTCGGTAGCTGGGATTGCAGGCGTGTGCCACCACACCCGGCTAATTTTTGTATTTTTAATAGACATGGGGTTTCACCATGTTGGTCAAGCTGGCCTCGAACTCCTGACCTCGTGATCCACCCACCTCGGCCTCCCAAAGTGCTGGGATTACAGGCGTAATCCACCATGCCTGGCTGACACTATCACTTTTGCTAACTAACTTTTAAAAGTTAATCAGTCAATTATAGGCAGGTAAAAAGAATCTGATACACATATATTTATATACATATGCAGCACACAAATATATCTATATCTCTATTTATAACTATATACATATACACAGCAAGAGTGAGAGAAAAAGGGAGAAAGGGATTTTAATTTTATATATACTTTTGGTTTTAGAATCTTTCAAACCATTTTGGAAGTCAAAAAAGTTTGAATAAAGAAATATGAGAGCCATAAATTTTGAATATCTATCTTTTCTCTTACTAGACTATATGCAATCTTTTTTATTGCTGTATTTTAGTATACTTGTTTGATTAGTCATTTTGTCGTAGTGCTTATGAATTGTGTTTATTGCAACTCTTCCTGTTATATCTGTTCCCTAATACAACTCTGTTTATGCAAATGAGACCTTTCTTTGCTATATCCCGTGGGTCTACCTTGAAATGTTCTCATTCTTTATATTATAATTGTCTCTCAATAATATCATTTTTCATGTTCCAGAGGGAAAGTCACCGACTCTGAAACTGTATTCTGGTTTGTGATTAATATTTTATTCCTTTGCCATATATCCATGAAAAAGAACTATGCAACTGTGGGAGAGTATATATATGTTATTTACTATAGCGCCCAAATTAAACATACACAGTCATAAAATATTTTAAAATTAGAAATAATATAATTATATGACTTTTTTGCTTTCTAGAGTCTCAGAATGTTTCTGGAATAATAATTATTTTTATTACAAAAATCTATTTTATAGCTTTCCTTACAGGTTAAGCATATTTTGGAACTTAGCCATATTAGCAATTTTCCTTTCCTTTTCATCTTCAAAAAGTAGAATTAGTGAACTTTAATGATTTGCTAGCATGCTACTGAAACATTTTGCTGTTTGCATTGCAAGAGATAAATTATATATTTGCAACAAGCTACTTAAATTGTATCATGAAATGTCTTGCTAAATCTCACATTTCTAAATGACCGTCCAGAAAATCTGCTCTGGTAATTTTCTATGTACCACTCGATTTCTTCTCTCTGCCCTGCAGTTGTGCCTGAAGTCTGTCATCAATGCACAGCATTATCCAAATCCCTTGCCTTCTGGCTTTCAGTGGAGAAAGGTAGTTCAGGTCCATGTTCTTGCTCTCACCTGAGGAGTGAAGGTCTGGTAGCGGGAGAATTTCCCCAACTCCTTTCAGAAGCCCCCTCTCTCAGCTGCCTTTATTGTTCCAGCTGCATTAACAGCTCTTTCCCCAACCCTTTAGAATTGATATTGTAAGGGTTTCCTCTCCACAACTTCACCGTTACTAGTTCTGGCTAATTTACCATTTCTTGTTGGTTGCATTCAATTAACCTTTAAAGGTGTCAGAATCATGACTGTATAAAATCGCTGTCAATTTTCTCTATTCCAATAATGGCATAAAGGATAGGATTCACAATCTCTTCCCTTGAATTAATTTCTAGGTTAAGTAGACTGAGCAGAACCATGGAAGAATTGCTGAAGATCAAGTGATTTAACCTCCATAGACACTTAGATCAACTAACCTCAGCAGTAGAAAAGTAATATATAGTGATACATTATTAACATTGAGTGTAAAATATTGAGATTCTTGAAAAACATAGCAGTATTAAACTTCTTTTTGAGAGCTCCAATTCCATTGTTCAAAATGAATCAATTATTTGTGTTAGAAGAGATAAGTCATTTCTAGTGATCTTGGCATGGCATGATAGATGTGTGAGTGTGTGTGTGTGAGCACGTATATATTCATTTAAATTAATTCTTAAATATACTATTCACTATTTTGCCAAGCAATATACCTAATATATAATGGTTTTAATTTGTATAAATTGAATATATATCTTATAGAGCATTACAATTGGTAGTTTACCACTATATTCATTCTAAATCATTGTAGTTCAATTAGTGACATTTATTCCGTCAAATATTATAAATTTTTAATGAATAAAATTTGCTGCACTGAAGTGTATTTAATAATCTAATAAAGTGTCAACAAACTTAGAAGAAACATTTGAATTTGAGACTTGACTTCAATCATTTTAAAATAAACTATCTCACGACACTAGATATTTCAGTTTTCAAGGGTTTACTGTAATTTACTAATATATTATCAAAAGTTAATTAGCATTAGCTAATACTAGTGAAAATAAACTTTCTGTCAACATACCTTCTGTCCTGTAAATGAGAAGTTCCTGCTGGGCATAGTGGCTCAGGTCTGTAATCCCAGCAATTCAAGAGGCTGAGACTGGTAGATTGCTTGAAGCCAAGAGTTCGAGACTACCCTGAGCAATATAGCAAGACCCATTCTGAATAAAAACTTTTAAAAAATTAGCTGGGCATGAAAGTATATGTCTGTGGTCCCAGCTACTAGGGAGGCTGAGGTGGGAAGATATCTTTAGTCCAGGATTTTGAGGTTATAATGAGCTATGATTGTGCCACTGCACTCCAGCCTGGGTGACAAAGCAAAAGCCTGTCTCGAAAACAAAAAAGTTTCTGTTGTGCATAAAATACATTTAATATTTGTCATTCTAAAAATATTTTATTATATTGTGACTTTAATATTCCAATTAACTAGATAATCCAAATAACACATTTCAAAAAATAATTTATTAGTTATATGTTATATAAAGAGCTCCTATATTATAGATATGTAACCCTGTTACATACATATATTAAATTGTGTAAAGTACAGGATAATATAAGGCTAAAATTATAACACCATCTTGTTGTAACATGCATTGATGAAATACTTATGTGATATAAATAGCTTAAAGAAATGGTGGTAATTGCAATATATGACTGCTAAGTAATTTTTACTAGGTGTAATTCTACATTAAATACAACTGTATTCTGATAATATAAAGATGCATGTTGCAATCAATACTAGATCAATAACTAAAATTAATACAAATAATAATGCTAAATGTTAAATGTCAATGTAATCTAAATGGTATACTAAAATGTTGGCAAAATAAAAATAAGGCAGAGAAGGAGAAATGAAGAAATAAAAGTATGAGGTGAAACAAATATAAAACAGCAAAAATCAAGATTCTTCTGTATACCCTATCAGGAGATGCACTTAAAATATAAAGACATGGCTCCTCTAGCTTCCCTCTATGAGGTAGAAAGCTGGAAAGAGGCTCACACTCACCTTGCCACCCATAACATTTGGAAGTGATTTGCAAGATAATGGTTTTCCTTTAGACTATTAGAATTGAGTTTAAAGGGAAAAGATCAAGCCTAAAGTCCCAGGATACACCAAAAACTTTGTAAGAGAGGTGGGACACAAGAATATACCCATCTGTTACAGGGTACATGAGAAAGAAATGGCCATATAAAAAATAATAATAATCTAAAGACAAAAACAGCGAATACTATTTCTCCTAGGGTAGCGATGAAGATTTACTACTACAGAGATGTGGGGAGGTGGGGTGGGAATCCAACTATTTCCTAAAGGAAGGAAGAAAAATATTTTGAGCCCAGATCATTTAGAGATCTCTTATTATTTGAGGATAGGCAAAAATCACCAAGAAATTCCTCCTTTGAAACACAGAGCAAAGAGAAACTAAGAGAGGCTGACCAGCACAACAGAGAACATATGTAATTCCTATCATTACCAGATTAGCAAACCTTAAGTAATAAGAAATTGCATATATATGACAGAGGAAACACAAAAATTTAGAGAGAGACTCTAAGATACGGGAATACAGGGAAGGTATAAAGGTAATAGGAGAGCAAGAATATTGAGGAAACACCCACGGACAAACTAGTCCTCACTCTATGTACAAGGTAATGTTAGAAGAATTTGAGGGTAGTTTTGTACTGAAATTAATAATAGTGAGAAATAAAAATAAAATTCTAAGCCTCACAACTCACTGAACAGACTCCCTTTTGGGCAAAGGAACCCCAGAGAAACCTTGAAAACTGATTTCTCAGACATAACTGGATGGGAGGTAAAACATACCTCGTTATAACCCCTTCCACACTGATAGCCACTAGGCTTTCTAACAGAAACTAGCCCTTTCAAAAGACTTTACTGATAATATCAACCAACTGACTGGCAGCTGCCCCTGACTTTTAGGGTTTCAACAAAACAACTGATCAGCATTTCTTCTTGACAAGAGATCACTGACCACAGAGTGGTTCTGGCCAGTCTATGGAGGATGCAGAGATGGTTTTCATATCCCTGTTTCACCTTTTGATGTCACAGGGCAAAATCCACACCCTTGGATTATGCTAACACCATCATTTTTTTTTCACATGGGTCCCATGGGGGAGGCATGAAGCTCAATTGCATATGCACATGATTCTCCTTTCAAATATTCATGACTCCTCTTATAGCTAATTGAATATATGTTCCTGTCTTACTCCTCCCACCGTTGAATCATCTGTTTTTGGTTTCTGGCTGGAAGCTATGCTTCCCAGTCTGTTAGAAGGGCCATGTGGCAGGCTGCAGCCATTTATGAGAAATAAAACTCTTTTTTCTAAATTTATGAACCTTGTCATTCCTTAATTGACAATAGCAACAACAAGCTGAGGACCTAGATCAACTGCTGACTCAACTAACTGTGTCTCCCACAGTAACAGCATAGCAGAAGAAAAAGCACGCGTATTTCAAAGTACATATATTATTTACTACTGTTATTATCATCCTGTACACAATGTCCAGTATCTAACAAGAATTAAGAGAAACAATAAAAAACAATGTCAAAAGACAAAAATCAACATTACAAAGTTGGTTGGATGTTGGAAATATTAGACAGTAATTTAAAAATAAAAATAAAGTGAATAGTATGTTTAAAACTCAAGTGAAAAATTGACAGCAGGAATAAAAAAGGAGAATTTCAACAGAGAGATGGAAATTGAAAAAGAACTAAGTATAGACAGTAGAAATCAAAAATACACTAAGAGAGGTGAATAATGTATTCAATGGGCTGAAGACAGCCAACAAGTGATTCAGTGTACCTGAAGACAGATTATTATAATTTACCCAAGTGAAATACAGGCAGGATAAGCAAATGAACAGAAGAAAGCATCCAGGGATATGGCAAACTATCAAATGGCAAAACATACATGTAATTGGAAATCCAGAAGGGAAAGAGAAATATCTAATGGTGAGAATTTTCTGCAAATAATGAAATATGTCAAACCACAGATCCAAGCAGCTTAGAGAGCCATAAATATAATAAATACAAGGACCCTCTAAAATCAGAGATGAACACAATTTCTTGAAGGAAAAGAAAAATGTCATAATGAGAAAAAAAGATAAGCTCCAGTAAATTTTCTGTTTTTGCAAATCCGAAGCAATATATACGTCGGAAGACAATGGAGTGACATGTTTAAAGCAATACAAGAAAAAAATGTCAGTCCTGTCAGTCCCATATTCTATACTCAGTAAAAATACATATGATAAAGGACAAAAAAATACTCAGACAAGCAACAATTTTAATGAATTAATAATGAGTAAAAATGTGATACAAAAAGTAGTCATTATTTAAGCTGGAGCAATATGCTATTGAACAAAATTTGAATCTATATAAATAATGAATGTCTCAAAATTGTTAGAATAATTATAAATGTTAAACAACTATCTTAGTCTTTTGTGGCTGCTATAATAAAATGCAATTATCTGGGTAGCTTATAAGCAACAGAAATTTAATTCACACAGTTCTGGAGCCTGGGTGGTCCAAGATTAAGATGCCAGCATTTTCTGGTTCTGATGAGAGTCACATTCCAAGTTGTAGACTGTGGTACTTCTTGCTGTTTCATCACAAGGTTGAAGGGGGCAGGGTATCTCTCAGGAGCCCCTTTTATAAAAACATTAATTCCATTTATGATGGCTTAGCCATCATTACCTAATAGCTTTTCAAAGTACCCCTTTTGTAGCACTATTACTTTAGTGCTTAGGATTCAACATATGAATTTTGGAGGAACAGAATCATACAGACCATAGCAAATATCTTTATTTTTTTAATGTTAATCACTAAAAATAAATTACATCTAAGGTGAGGCTTTGCAAACCTTTTTATTAAAGGATGAGGTAAATATGTTAGGTTTTAGTGACCACATACAGAGAAATATATATGTGTATGTATGTGCCTCATATATGCCTCACATATATTTATATTCATTTCTCCCCTTCTCGTTCCTCTTTCTTTCTTCCTTTTCCGGGGTGGCTCCTTCTTTTTTCTATTCTTCTTCATCCTCTTTTTTCAATTCTTTAGATATGTAAAAAATGTACTTAGCACATTGAGCATACAAAGAAAATTAGATACTGTGGAATTTGGCCCATTGATGATAGATTGCATAGTTTATTTACACCTGTGTAAAGCAACAATCGTTGTAATGCAGGATAGTTTTACAACATACGTAACAATGTGTGGCACAGATAGAATAAAAGATGTATAGCAGTAATTGAATATATAATTTCCTAAGATTCTGACAGTATGAGTGAAGTAGTATAATAAAAATGGAAGCTAGATTTATTAGCCAAAAATACATACATTGTAATCCCAAAAGTATATGCTAATAATTTTTTAAATAAGTTAAAAGAATGCAGAGAAGATAAATCAGAAAAATTACTCAGTTGACCCAACTGAAGAAAGAAAACAAAAAAAAGTACGAGAAACAAAGTGAGAATAACAAAAAGAAAACTATCAAGATGGACTACTTAATCAAATCATATAAATAATGACATTAAATATAAATGACTTACAGGCAAATTTTTTTAAAGGAGCTTGTTACCTTGTCCTTTGCTGAAAGCTTTTAAGTATTGATTTCTTTCTTTAGTTAACAAAGGATTAGTCACGTTATATACTGTATATTGAATGACTTTTGGTCATTTATGTCTTTAACTAAAGGTATCCCTTTCAAATAGTTTCTATATTATACTTATGGGCATAAATGACATTCTTCGTGACATTCTATTTTTCTCTCCTTCAAGGTCTGTAGGATATGTAGTAATGTGTCCCTTTATTACACATCCTTTTGGGGGCAGCATGATAGAAATTTGTCATTTTTATTGATATTTTCAAAGAAGCAGCATTGGTTGCATTGATTTTTTTTCTTGTTCTCTTTAATTTTTTAAATTAATTTAGTCTCAACTTTATTGTTTCTATCATTTTCTTTGTTTTGGGCTTATTCTTTTTTTTTTTTTACCTTTTCTATGGTGGTAACTTACATTTTTGAGACAGTTTTTTTTTTAATGCAAGCATTGAGTGATATTAAATTAGCTGGTTTAGCAACAAGATTATGTACACTGTGTTTTAATTGCCATTCAGTTCGTGATACATTCTAGTTTTCCATTGAACATTCTTTTTGATGACTGAGACTCTTATAAGTATGTTGTCTGATTTTTATTTACTTGAGAAATTTTCATGAATTTTTCTGATATTAAGAACTAGTTACATGTATTAATGGTAAGAGAATATACTTTGACCACCTGATACAAAATCAGAAAGACAGATGAAAACTGAAGATCATTATTTCTCCTTATTTAAATATTAATTATTAAATATTATTAATATTAAAATTAATATTAATAAATTTAAATTAATAAATCAGATATTAAATACATTTATTAATTTAAATAAATTTAAATTAATAAAATTAAATATTAAAATTATTAAATATTATTAAATATTGATGATAAATAAATATTAAATATTAATTGTTTCACAAAATATCAAATGGAATCTGGCAAATGTAAAAATACTTTTGATTACGGCCAAGTTTTTATTTTTTAAATCTTAGGAAGCTATTATTTTTGGTTTTTATAATCAAAACACATGAAGTATTTCAGTATAAATCTTAAACATTTCTGCAAATATACATATTAAAGAGTAAAAAATACTGATGAAACAAATTAAGGTACACTTGAAATCAAGAGTTATACTGTGTTTATAATTGTAAAGATGTGAATTATTTCCAAATTTGACATAGATTCAATTTATTTTTATCAGATTTCTGTTCAGAGTTTTTGTTCAAATATGCCAGCTAATTCTAAAATGCGTGTGCAAAAGGAAAGCAACTAGACTTGTTGAAACAATTTTGAAAAAGAACAAAGTTGGATTACACACTTCACCTAATTTTAAGCCTTATCATAAAGTGACAGTAGTCATAAGAGTGTGATGTTGGCAAAAGTTGTTTCAATATATGACTTGAATACAATAGAGAATTCAGAAATAGCTCCAAACATATGTAGTCAAAAGAATTTTTACAAGGTGCAAAAGCAATTCATAAAATGAGGATAATTACTTTTAACAAATCATACTGAAACAAATAGTTATGCATATCTGCAAAAAAACCTTGACATATACCATTAATAATACATCAAAAATGTAAAGGAAAGTGAATCAAAATAGATCTATCTGTTAAATGTTAAACTTTAAAATTCTAGGAAATAAACATAGAAAACCTGCACACGATGATGTATTGTGCCTTTAAAAATGAAAAACTTCTCTTCAAAATATAGGGCTAAAAATATAAAGTATAATTCACAGAAAATATAAATTTTAATCCACAGATAGGGAGATAATATTCAAAAATAAATAGATATAAAAGGATTTGTATCTATAATGTATCGAGAACTCTCAAACTCATTAAAATTTTTAAAACACTATAAAAATGCCAAACATTTGAATAGGCAGTTTGTCATATGCAAGATAATTAGACATTAGTGGAAATTAAAACCACAATGAGATAGCATTAAACACCTATTAGAGTTACTTTAAAAATATAGCATCATGTGCTGGTGTATGTGGAGCAACTGAAAATCTCATATATTATTAATGGAAGTGCAAATGGTACAACTAGTTTGAAAAAAATACAGTTTAGCAGCTTCCTATATAAATAAAATCTTACCATATAATCCAATAATCCACATGACATATATACACACAGAAATGAAAAGCTTTGTTCAAAAAAACTTGCATATGATTGTTTGTGATGACTTTATTTATAAACACTCAAAACTGGAATCAATGAAAATTGCTTTAATGGGTGTTTGAATAAACAGACAGTATAGTATCTACAACAAAATAGATCACTCTTCTGCAATAATATAGTATTTTGGAAAGAAAGAATTGATTCACACAACAGCATGGATGAATCTTATAAAATAAGAAGAGAGTAGATGTAAAGACTACATAATGTATGATCAATTAATATGGTATTCTAGAAAAGGCAAATTTATCACTGCAGTAAATAGAATGTTCATTGGCAATCACTGGGCGAGATATATAAAATTGCCTAAAGGTTTGAGTTTGATGAAAGAACTATATAGCATGATTATGTTGGAGGCTTTATAAATGTATACATTTATCAAAATTTCTAGGATTGCAGATAAAACAATGAACTTTACTGTTTGTAAATAATACATCAATAAACCAAAAATAAATAGCTATACAAAATGATCTCAGGCAAGATATCAATGGGGGGGAAGATGGATTATGAAAATAGTGAACAAAAACAAAAGTCAGAATGATTATATTAATATCAAATAAACTGCACTTTAAGCCAAAGTATTATTAATAAAAAATAAGTAGGGGTATATTACATTAAAAATGAAAAACACAGGGAAAATATGTGAAAGATTGTATAGCCTTAAAAGAGAGCTTGAAATATATGCAGAAAAACTTGACAGAATTGAATATAGAAATAGAAGTTTTTAATTTTTATTTGGAGAGCTTTATTCACTTCCATCAGGAAAAAATGAGAGAAGTTTGAAACAAAATCAGTAAAGATGTTTTATTAGCCATCCTACATGATTATGCCCAATGACCTCTGCCTCCTTGTATTTGAAACCTCTTTTAATCACTTTAACTATTTTACTAGAATTTGTCTGTCTGACAAGTAGCATATGTACAAATGATAGTATGTTACTTCAAACTGGAATCAACCCAAATGTTATTCAACTAGTGTATAATTATGAAAGACTGTAGTTTTGACATCTGTGTCTTTCCCTCTCCTCTTAAATCTTCCTCTGAGTGAAGCAAGCTGCCAAATGTTATTCAACTAGTGTATAATTATAAAAGACTGTAGTTTTGACATGTCTGTCTTTCTCTCTCTCCTCTTAAATCTCATGCTGTGGATGAAGCAAGTGGCTATACTGGATGCAACCTTACATAAAGTCACAAAAAGCAATGACAGTGACAATGTGTCAACAAGGATTTAAAAAGGAATAGAAAATTTGAATTAACCTAGATTAATTAAATAAATTGAGTTCATACTTAGATGTCCTTATATGATAAAATCTCTGAGTCCAGAGGTCTTCACTGGTGAATTTTATCAAACATTAAGATAGAAATGATACCACATCCGTACAAACTATATAAGCCAGTAGAGAAAAGAGAAGTACTCGCTAAAGGAATTATTATTATAAAGGAATTATTATTTTAGTAGCAAGACTAGACAAACATATTACAGGAAATGAAGACTGCTATGCAATACCACTTATAAACATATGTAACAAATACCTGCCTTGCCCCATTTCAGTGCTCAAGCACCCCTCCACATTGTCCCCCCACTGCCACCAGAGCATGTACACAGCATGAACCATGTTGCCCCTTCCCTGATTAAACACTTGTGTTAGAATGTCCACATTGGAGTGTTGTTGCCAACACACTTGGAACACCTCAGCCCCTCCAGCAAACCAGGTGCTTAACCTGAAATGGTCAGAGAACAAAGTTGTAGGCCCGGTACTAGCCCCCCAGGGATTGAGCATGCAGCTCGGGAGCGCTGAGCTGAAACTTGGCCTTCTGAAATCATCCAGAAATAAAGGGGGTTGACTGAACTGGCAACTCTTTTGACTCAGCTGTGTTACATTACAGTGAAACCCTCAAGGACATCAAAGAATAAAAATATTAAAACTCAATCGAAAGCCCAGAAATTTCAAGATTAAGGAAACATCAGCCCACACAGATGAGAAAGAACCAGTGCAAGAACTATGGCAACTGAAAAAGCCAGAGTGCATTCTTAACTCCAAATGACTACACTAGATCCCCAGCCATGGTTTTCAGCCAGGCTGAAATGGCTGAAATGATGGACATGGAATTCAGAATCTAGATAGCAATAAAGATCATCGAGATTCAGGAGAAAGTAAAAAACGAATCCAAGAAATCTAAGGAATCCAATACAATGATAGAAGAGCTCAAAAACGAAGTAACCATTTTAAGAAAGAACCAACTGATCCAATAGAGCTGAAAAACTCACTACAACTATTTTATAATGCAATCAAAAATATTAACAGCACAATAGATCAAGCTGGGGAAAGTATCTCTGAGCTCAAGGCTGATTCTTCAAATCTACTAAGTCAGACAAGAATAAGGAGAAAAGAATAAAAAACAATGAACAGAAACTCTGAAAAACATGGGATTGTGTAAAGAGACCAAACCTATGAATCATTGGTGTCTCTGAGAGGGAGAGCAAGCAAATGGGAAAACTTATTTGCAGATACTGTTCATGAAAATTTCCCCAGCCTTGCTAGAGTGTTCATCATTCAAATTCAGAAAACTCTTGTGAAATACTGTACAAGACAACCATCCCCAAGATGTAGTCATCAGATTTTTCGTGATCATTTTGAAACAAAAAATACTAAAGGCAGCTTGAGAGAAGGGGCAGATCATGCACAGAGGAAACCCATAAGGCTACAGTGAACCTATCAGAAGAAATCTTACATGCCATAAGACATTGGGTGCCAATATTGAGCACTCTTAAAGAAGGAATTTCCAACAAGGAATTTCATATCCAGCCAAAGTAAGCTTCATAAGTGAAGGAGGAATACAATCCTTTTCAGACAAGCAAATTCTAAGGGAATTTGTTACCACCAGACCTGCCTTACAAGAAACCCTTAAGTGAGTGCTAAACTGGAAACAAAAGACCATTACTGGCCACGACAAGAACACACTTAAGTACATAGACACTTAAAGCAACTACACAATCAAGGTTGCACAACAACCAGCTAAAAACATGCTGGCAGGATTAAATCCATGCATATCAATATTAAGTTTGAATGTAAACAGGCTACTTACCCCACCTAAAAGGCACAGAGTAGAAAATTGAATAAATAAGCAAGACCCAATTGTATGCTGTCTTCAAGAGAACGATCTCCCATTCAATGACACTGATAGGCTCAAAGTAAAGTGATGGAAAAAAATCTATCAAGCAAACAGAAAATGAAAAAGAGCAGAGGTTACTATTCTAATTTAAGACAAAATAGACTTTAAACCAACAATGATTAAAAAAGACAAAGAAGGGCATTACATAATGTTAAAGTGTTCAATTCAAAGGAAGGACTTAACTGTCTTAAATATATATGCACCCAATACTGGAGCACCCAGATTCATAAAACGAGGTCTTAGAGACCTACAAAAACACTTAGATAATCACACAGTAAGAGTGGGAGACTTCAACATGCCACTGATAATATTAGATAGATCATTGAGGCAGAAAACTAGCAGATATATTTGGGACCTAAACTCAACACTTGACCCAATGGACCTAAAAGACATCTAGAGAATGCACCAAACAACAAAATATACATTTTTCTCATCTGCACATGGCACATACTCTAAAATTGACCACAAGTTGACCATAAAACAATTCTCAACAACTTTCAAAGAAGCAAAATCATACCAGCCACAATCTTGGATTAAAGAGTGATATAAATAGAAAGCATTGCTAACATGATCTCTCAAAACTATGCAATTACATAGAAATTAAACAACCTTCTTCTAAATGAGTTTTGGGTAAACAATGCAATTAAGGCAAAAATAATGAAATTTTTGAAACTAATGAAAATAAAGATACAACATACCAGAATCTCTGGGACATAGCTAAAGCAGATACAATTTCATTGTTTACCCAAAACTCATTTAGGTGAAGGTTTTTAAATTTCCATGTAATTGCATAGTTTTGAGAGGCCATGTTAGTAATGCTTTCTATTTATATTGCTCTGTAGTCCAAGATTGTGGCTGGTATGATTTCTGTTTTTTGAAAGTTAAGAGAAAAGCTTATAGTGCTAAACACACACATTTTCTAACTATACATTTCTTTTTATATATTTCTATAATATATATTAAATATATATATTTCTAACATGTATATACATACATACATACAACAACCTCACATCACACCTAGAGAAACTAGAAATACAAGAGCAAGCCAACTCCAAAGCTAGCAAAACAGAAGAAAATAACCCAAAACATAGCTGAACTGAATGAAATTCAGTGAAACCAAAATTTGTTATTTGAAAGAATAAATAAGACTGATAGACTGCTAGCTGGAATAAGAAGAAGAAGAAAAAAGAGGAAAGATCCAAATAATCACTATCAGAAATGACAAAGGAGACATTACCACCAACCCCACAGTAATATAAAACAACCCTCAGAGACTATTATGAACACTTCTATACACACAAACTAGAAAACTCAGAAGGGGATAAATTCCTTCAAACATATGATATCCCAAGTGTGAGCCAGGAAGAAATTGACACCCCATGCTCATCAGTAATGAGTATGAAAATTGAATCAGTAATAAAAAGCCTACCAACCCGAAAAAAATTCCTGGACTAGACGATTCACAGCTAAATTCTACCCATTGTATAAAGAAGGGCTGGAACAATCCTACTGAAACAATTCCAAAAACAAATGAAGAGGAATAGGGACTTCTTCCTAACTTATTCTGAGGCCAGCATTATTCTTGTACCAAAATCTGGCAGAGACACAACAAAAAAGGAAAACTTCAGGCCAATATCTCTGATGAACACAGATGCAAAAAGCCTGAACAAAATACTTGCAAACCAAATGCAGCAGCACTACTAAAAACTAATCTATCATGATCAAATAGGCTTTATTCCTGGGATGCAAGTTTTGTTTAATATATGCAAATCAATAAATGTAATATATCACATAAAGAGAACTAAAAGCAAAAACCATAATATATCTTAATAGATGAGAAAAAGATTTTAGAGAAATTCAAACATTTCTTCATGTTAAAACCCTCAGCAAACAAGACATTGAAGGGACATACCTCTAAAAAATAAGAACCACCCGTGACAAATCCACAACCAATATCATACTGAATAAGGAATCCAATAAAATGAACTGAAACCATTCCCCTTGAGAACTAAAACATGACAAGAATGCCCACTGTAACCACTCCTATGCAACATAGTACTGGAAGTTCTAGGCAGACCAATCAGACAAGAGAAAGAAATAGAAGATATCCAAATAGGAAGAAAGGGATTCAAACTATCTCTCTTCACAGATGATATGATGTTATTCCTAGAAAACCCCATAGTCTCTGCCTAAAACCTCTTAGATCTGATAAACAACTTCAGAAAAATTTCAGGATACAAAATAATTACTCAAAAAACAGTATTATTACAATATACCAACAACATCCAAGCTGAAAACCTAATCAACAATACAATCCCATTTACAATAGCCATAGAAAAAAATTAAATACCTGGGAATGCAGCTAGTCAGGGAAGTTAAAGATCTCTACAAGAATTACAAAATATTGCTGAAAGAACTCAGACATGACACAATAAAATGAGAAAGCAGTCCATGATCGTGGACAAGAAGAATCAACATTGTTACAATGGTCATATTGCCCAAAGCAATTTGCAATTCAATGCTATTCCTATAAAACTACCAATGTCATTTTTCACAGAATTAGAAAAAACTACTCTAACGTTTACAAGGAACCAAAAAAAAAACTTGAATAGCCCAAGCAGTCCTAAGCAAAAAGAACAAAGCCAGAGGTAGCATACTGTCTGACTTCAAATTTATACTGCAAGGTTACAGAAAAAAAAAAAAATCATGGTACTGGTATAAAAACAGCCATGCAGATCAATGGAATAGGATAGAGAACACAGAGATAGAGCCTCACATCTACAACCATCTGAACTTTGACAAAGTTGAGAAAAACAAGTAATGGAGAAAGGACTCCCTATTCAATAAACGGTTCTGGCTAGCCATATGCAGAAGACTGAAACGGGATCCCTACCTTTCAACATATATAAATACCAATTCATGATGGATTAAAAAAAATCTGACATGTAAAACCTCAAACTATAGGTATAGAGTTTATATAGTTTTATAGTTTACGTAAAACCATAAAAACCCCAGAAGGAAACCTAGGAGATACCATTCTGGACATAGGCTCTGATAAGGATTTCATAACAAAGACCCCAAAAGCAATTGCAACAAAATCAAAAAGTGACAAATGTGATCTAAATAAACTAAAGAGCTCTGCACAGCAAAAGAAACTATCAACAAAATACGTAGAAAGCTTACAGAATGGTTGAAAATATTTGCGAACTATGGATCTGACAAAGGCCTAATATCCAGAGACTATAAAGGAATTTAAATGATTGAACAAGCAAAAAACAAATAACCCCATTAAAAAGTGAGCTGAGTATATGAGCAGAAAATTCTCAAAAGAAGACATGCATGTGGCCAAGAAGCATACAAAAAAGTGCTCAACATCACTGATTATTAGAGAAACACAAATCAAAATCACAATGAGCTACCATCTCACACCAAACAGAATGGCTATTATTAAAAAAACAAAACAAAACAAACAATAACAGATACTGGTGAGGTTGTGGAGAAAGGGAAATGCTTTTGCACTGCTAGTGGGATTGTAAGTTAGTTTAGCCACAGTGTGTGGGAAAGCAGTTTGGAGATTTCTCAAAGAACTTAACTCAGAACTAACATTCGACCCAGAAATTCCATTACTGGCTATATACCCAAGGGAATATGAATCATTTTACCGTAAAGACACATACATGCACATGTTCATTGCAGCACTATTCACACTAGCAAAGACAAGGAATCTACCTAAATGCCCATTAATTGTAGACTGAATAAAGAAAATATGGTACATATGCACCATGGAATACTATGCAGCCATAAAAAGAGCAAAATCATGTCCTTTGCAGCAACATGGATAGATCTGAAGGCTACTATCCTATGTGAACTAATGCAGGAACAGAAAACCAAACACCGCATGTTCTTACTTTTAAGTGGGAGCTAAACAGTGAGTACACATGGACATGAAGAAGGGAAACATAAACACAAAGGCCTACTTGAGGTTGGAGAGTGGGAGAAGAGTGAAGTTTGAAAAACGATCTAATGTGTACTACACTTGTTAACTGTGTGATGAAATAATCTGTACATCAAACCCCTGTTAACATGCAGTTTACCCATGTATCAAAGCTGCCATGTACCTCGATTCTATAATAAATGTTGGAAAGGAAAAAACAATTCTTATCATTATATAGACACATCAAGTCTAGCAGTATGTAAAAAGAATTATGCATCATAGCTAATTGAATTTTATCCCAGAAATGAAAGGCTGGTTACCAGTTGGAAATAACAAATCCAAAAATATTAAAAATAAAATAGTAATGTAACAATGCTTTTAATTTGATTAAAAAAGAAAAAAACAAAAATGTCAGATGCTTAATAAAACTGTCTTCACAGAGACAATATGTTAATATTCAAAAGCTTGTAAAACACTGCTCGATGTCACTAGTCTTCAAGAAATAGAAGTTAGAACTTCAATGAACTACAACTTCACAGTATACGAATGATAAAAATTACAACAGCTGAAAGTATTAATGACTCAGGCATTGTTACTGAGAATGCAAAATGGGATAACCACACTGCAAATGAGTTGGGGAGTTTCTTAGAAAGCTAATATACACTTACAATATGGTTACAAACCATCACACTTTTTGACATCTCTTCATTATAAATGAAGGCATCTGACCACAAAATGACTTTTGATTAATGTATTTTAATAGCATTATTCATATAGTCTAAAACTAGAAACAATCCAAACATTAACAGGTGAATGGGCAATTAAAATGTAGTATATCTGTACAGTGGATTACTATTCAGCCACAGCAAGGGAAAACTACTAATACACACAGAAACATGGATGAACCTCAAAAATGTCATGTTAATTGAAAAAAAATACAAAAGATGACATACCTCTTGACTCTGTGAATATAAATTTCCAAACAAAATAAACCTACAGTGATAGAAAGCAGATTAGTGTTTGCCTGGACTGTAGATATTTGGATTGAGCTGACTGCAATGGAGAATGAGGAGACTCGACGGGGTGATAGAATTGATATACCTTAAGTGTGATTTTGATTACATGATTTTATTAACTGACCAAGAGTTAAGATGTAAATTTTAAGTGATTTAATTTTATTTTATGTAAATTGTATCCAAATAAATCTGTTAAAATCACTAGATTTTAAAAAGGATATGTTGAACTACACAAAATTTAAGAATTAAGTAAAAGACAACATTAATAAAGTGAGTATGTAAGACAAGTCACAGACTGGTAGGTTTCCCAATAGCCATATATGAAATCAACATTGTATCCATAATAGGTAAATCATTCATACAAATCAATAAGAAAAAAACAGTCAGTCTAATAAATATTTTAGGGGGCATTTGTTAAAAAAGAATTTACAAATGTTCTGTCAGTGAAATATACTTGACATTATCTGTGATCAGAGATAGTCAAATTACAACCAAAATATTATTCTACTGTATTCCCCGCCCATCAAAATGCCTAAATTTTTTTTTTTTTTTTTTGGCAGGCAATCTGGGTGTTATGAAAGATGTAGACCAACAGAAACACTCATACCTTTCTGGTGACAATAAAACTTTGTACATTTATTTTGGAAAACCCTATTTTAGTGCCTTATAAAACTGAGCGTTAGATAATTATGGCCCAGATGCTGCAACGAGAAGTGTATACTTAAGAGATGAATGCCTGTGTGCACCAGAAGACATGCACAGACAGGCATGATTATAACAACTTTATTCATAACAGACCTGAATTGCATCAAATGTTCAACAAGTGAATAGATAAACAAATTGTGCTATATATTAATAGGAATGAATACTACTCAGAAAAAAATAGGCAAACTGCAGACAACATTTTAAAATATATTGAGTTAAAGAAATGAGATACAGAAAAGTACATACTGCATGATACAATTTATATGAAATTCAAAGACAAGCAAATGAATCTATGGTGATAGATCTGGAAGTCAGTAACTGAAAAAGAGCATGAAAGTATCTTGGGTCAGGGCAATGCTAGGTGTCTTGAGAAACATAGTAATTTCCTTGGTGTATAGAATTGTAATATATCATCAAGCCCAAGAATATGTCTTATTCAATAACAATAACAAAACAAGTAAAAAAACTATGTGTTAAAAGACTATGTATAGGTTTAAGAAAATTACTCTGTATGAGAAAATAGACCTTTTATCCAACTTAACACTTTCCCCCAAAAAGGATAAAGTGAGTAAGAAAGGAAATAGAAAGCCTTTTAAAAACTCTCATCCCTGAACCTAACATTCAAAATTGATAAGATTATATTTATATAGAATATGTTCTGAAAACAGATATATTTAAGTATCTGATTAATTTTTTATTTATGAGGTAGTCAGATTAAAATTTGACAAATGTAAAAATTTACTATAAAATAGAAAAGTATCGTAAGTGTATTATAGATTTTATCAAAAATATTACTACCATTTTAGAGGAACTCCAGCTGTTGAATCAGGAAGTAATTAAGCTTTTTTCTATATTGTCTGGTGTTCACTTGCTTTGATTGAAAGCTAACAATTCATATTCATTTCCTTTCATTAGTTTTAGATACATCTATTAATTTATAATTTTTTCTATGCAACCAATAGGTCCTATAAAAATTTATTTTTGTTAATGTTACATTAGAGAAATTAAATATAAATTATTTTAAAAGCCTTCCCTTTTGAATGCTTTCTATAATTATCATTTACATAATGATCACTTTGTCATTCAAATAAATTGAGAGTCATAAAGATTGCCTTTAAAGAAGAATTGTAAAATTGGTTCCAATAGATATGATTCATATTTTGAATCTTTGAGAAATGGTTAGAAATAAAAATAAGGTAAAAGACATACTTTCAACCTCATTGCCATATATTTCATGAACTGTAAGAGAACAAATTTATTGGGGCTATAGGCAACTTAAATAAATATATAACTAAAAATGACTCATTGAAGAAATGCGTAATAGACGCTTTGAATTGAACCACGACTAATACATTTATTCACAGAATAATTTGTTTGAAATGGCCTTTATATTGGGCAAGAGGAAAGTCTATTTATGAATGCAAAAACCTAAAACTATTCAATAAATTATCAGCTTCATTTTGTAATTCCATAGTTGGCTTCTTTCTCTTCTGTTCTTTTAATTCAATACAAATTTTGACTTTGGAAGAAATATTAACCTTAGTTTGATTGATAATTTGAAACACTATATTCAAGGAAACACTGAGAAATGTAATACTATAGTCGTTTTTTTTTTTTTTCTGGATTCTTTGTGACAGAAAGATAAAGGAAAATAAATTACTAGGGGAGGTGAATAATAACCTTGTCAAAATGAACATGGGAAATGAAGATACTTGTAAAGTTGTGCTTTTATTTGAATTATGTATATAAAAACGAAAGACGAATTTCTTACAAATGGTTTATTTTTAACACATGAAGTGAAAATTCTATAATTTACACTTTATATGGACAAGTAGAGCCCATTATTGCCTGCATTTGTGCACTATTTCCAGTATGAAAAGAGCAAGAACACACTTGCAATTTAGAAATCCTGTAAGGAAATGAAATTTGAGGGCAAAACTTAGGGAAATCTCATTGTGAGCTATGGTAATAGCATTTTTTTCTGACAAATCTAAAGTGTCTCAAAGGAATGATGAAATCACACACACTTGTTTCTACTAGATCACGGATTACAATTTTGGTCAGCATATGATGGGGACGAAGTGGTTCAATATAAGAGGGAGCACGATGATGTCGGGCTGAAAGAACCTAACCGAGGAGGCTTAGTCTGCAGCACACTTGAGACAGTGTCATGGGAAGTACTCTGAAAGAGTTGTGTGAACTTGATAGGAGAACCAGTTTCACGCTCTGAGCTTGATAGAGGTTAAGACTTTCTGGATTCTGCAGTTACATTTTTGTAGGTATTTTAGATACTAGATATGTAAAATAGTTATACAGCAGTAAAATTTGTTTTTCTTATTTCTCTCTTTCTTCATACCTGTAACGAAAGGCATATGGAATTTGTATGTTAAATTTTTGGAATTAAAAGAAATTGGTGATTCACCAGCATGCTTAACTTTCATGGATAAATACTGTAATTTGTCTGTAAGGTGTATTCTGTTCACCCACACACTAATTAAAAAGATTTAGAGACTGTTTTTCATAATCCTAGCTTTCACATACCCTATGCATGAAAATTTATTTTTCATACTTCAGAAGTAAATTGAACTGTATGAGTAGGTCAATAGTTCTTCCATAAGCATTTCCTGTCAGGAAATTTAGACTAAAGAGTGGACTGAGGCTGAAGGATATACAGGTCTCATGCTCTTTTGAAATCACACTGAAGAAATGCTATACATTTGTCTTGGAAAAGTACTACTGAGTCATTGCCGCTGCTTCAGTTAAATAAGTAATACACTGGGGATCGTACTTTCTAGATCAATTCAGAACGTAAAAATTTGCCTTCCAGGTTTATTGATATAATTAATATGTTGCTAAATAGAGAGACAATTTAGGCAAGCTTCTTAGACATAATTCAGATCAGACTACTTTGAGTATCTGAACAGGCCATTGAGACTTCTTCCCAATAAACAGCATTCATTTACACATCTGAGCATATATATAAGCTCAGGTGTTTTGCAAACTCTGCATTAAATAGCCAGAGTTCTCCAGGAGTAACAGAACGAGTAGGATGTGCATAGACACAGACATTGATATACATAGACATTGATTTATTTTAAGTAATTGGTTTACGTGATTGTAGAGGCTGGCAAGTCCAAAATCTGCAAGGTGGGCAGACACTGTCAGGCCACCCCAGTAGAAATGATGTTGCAGTAGAAGTCTGAAGTCCATCTGCTTGCAGAATTCCTTCTTGCTCATGGGACATCAGTCTTTTTGTTCTATTCAGGCTTTCAGATGATTGCATGAGGCTTACCCACATTATGGAGCGCAATCTGCTTCACTTAAATCTACTGATTTAAATGTTAATCTCACTTAAAAATGCCCTTACAGAAGCCTACAGAATGTTAGTCCAAATATTTGAGCATTGTGGTCCAGATGCACTGACACATAAAATTAACCATCACAAGTCCACCCCTTGTCCTTCTGGCATCCATATGCATCTCCTTAAACCATATTTAATCTCTAAAAAAGGACAATAACAAGGTCATACTTCCACTTAACATGAGACAACCGGCCTGCATACAACTGAAAATGCACTAGCAATACCTAAATACTATTATTTAAATCAATACACATTGTGTTACATGATAAGGGAATAATAGCGGAAGTAAAGCAATGTTTGCTTAATATATGTACACAAACAATTGTAACTGGTTACTTGGTGTAGCTGATATTTCTAAATACATTCTTCCACTACTGTATTCCTTCTTCCATTCTGTATTCCTTTTCCCCTCAGCAAACCCCTCAGCTGATTGTATAATGTAATGCTGGATAAGCTATTTCTCAGTTCTCTCAGAAAAATAAGTGATGTCTCCCTGCTAATAATAGTATAAAATGATAATGAATATAGGCCACATAAGGACATGTTTCCTGCTCTCATTCAGCCTTCTGAGTAATTGTAAAATTAAACATTAAACACATAAACATATATATAACTGCACAATTAAAGTGTTCTTAATAAAAATAAAATGAAGTCCCTAATTAAATGGAGAGTTAGGGAACACTCAGTCAATAACACTTAAGATGAAATAGGAGTTGAATGGGAATTAGGTAAAGAGTTAAGAAGGAAAACATTATTAGTAAAGTGAGCCACATAAAAGAAGATCTTATTACAGAAAACACTTTATCACATTCTAGAAACTGTTATATTTGTATGCATGTATATATATGGAAGCTAGCAAAGAAAGAGAGAAGAATACTTTGGGATGATGTTGGAGAAGTAGACAAGGGCCAAATATTGCCGGACCTTGAGATTCAGTTTGAATAATGGAGTTTTAATAATTAAATAATGCAAGAAAAGCCACTGAGGATTTTTAAGCTGAGGGAAGAAAGTGTAGGCCACGTATCACTCTGGCTATCATGTGGGAAAATGGAATTTGTTAAAGAAGACAGTAAAACGATTCTATTAGTTAAGATAATGCTAGCTGGTTGTAATGACTATTTTGCATGCCAACTTGGCTAGGCCATATAGTATCCAGTTATTTAATAAAAAAACAAATTTACAGCTGTGTGTGGTTGCTCACACCTATAATCCCAGCACTTTGGGAGGCCAACTTGGTGAAACCCCGTATCTACTAATAATACAAAAATTACTCAGGCATGGTGGCAGGCGCCTGTAGTCCCAGCTGCTTGGGAGGCTGAGGCAGGAGAATCACTTGAACCAGGGAGGTGGCAGTTGCAGTGAGCCAAGATCATGCCGTTGCGCTCCAGCCTGGGCGACGAGAGCAAGACTTTGTCTCAAACAAACAAATAAACAACAACAACAACAACAAAAACAAAGTTGTGTGTTGTTGAAATGGTATTACATAGATGTGGTTAACAGCTACAATTAGTTAACTTTAAGTAGAGGAGATTACTCTCATTAATGTGTTGGGCCTCATCCAATTATTTGAAGGTCTTAAAAGCAACAGCTGAGGTTTCCTAGAAAGGAAGAAATTAGCCTCATGACTGCATTGTAAAATCTTTCCCAAGTTTCCAGCCTGCCTGCCTGCTGTACAGATTTTGAACTTGCCAGTTCCCATGATTATCTGAGACAATTCCTTAAAACAAATCACACATACACAAACACCCCTCCTATTGGTTCTGTTTTTGTGAGGAACTCTGATTGATACTCCAGGTATCAATTAAAACTATCTGTGAATAAACACAAAAACAAATTTGTTTCTAAAATAACCATTTAATGTGGTTGTTCCTGGTTCACAGTTTTCCTACTAGTGTTGATTCAGAATCCAGATTTTTTTTTATTGTGTGCAATATAATTCCCTAAAGTAGTTCACAAAGAAGTCACCACTTCTGAAGCTTGAGGCCCCAACCACAGAGAGTTTTGTTTGCTGGTTTGTTTGTTTTGTTTTTATTTCTAGTAGATTTGATTGGCGATGAAGAATTTGCATCTTTTTTTTTTTTTTGTCAGGTTTGTCGAAGATCAGATAATTGCAGGCGTGTCGTCATATTACTGCATTCTCTATTCTGTTTCATTGGTCTGTGCGTCTATTCTTGTACCAGCACCATGCTATTTTGGTTATTGTAACCCTGTAGTATAGTTTGAAGTCGGATAGCGTGATGCCTCCAGCTTTGTTCTTTTCGCTTAGGATTGTGTTGGCAGTTTGGACTCTTTTTTTGTTCCATATGAATTTTAAAATCGTTTTTTCTAGTTCTGTGAAAAATATCAATGGTAGTTTAATGGGAATAGCATTGAATCTATAAATTGCTTTGAGCAGTATGATCATTTTAATTATATTGACTTTTTCTATGCATGAGCATGGAATGTTTTTTCACTTGTTTGTGTCATCTCTGATTTCTTTGAGCAGTGGTTTGTACCTACATGCAGCCAACAAACATTTGAAAAAAAAAGCTTAGTATCACTGATCATTAGAGAAATGCAAATCAAAATCACAATGAGACACCATCTCACACCAGTTGAAATGACTATTATTAAAATATCAAAAAATAACAGATGCTGGCAAGGTTGTGGAGAAAAATGAACGCTTATACACTGTTTTGTTTTTGTTGTTGTTGTTGTTGTTTGTTTTTTGTTTTGTTTTGTTTTCCGAGATGAAACCTCACTCTGTTACCCAAGCTGGAGTGCAGTGGCACGATCTCGGATCCCTGCAAGTTCTGTCTCTTGGGATCAAGCAATTATCCTGCCTCAGCCTCCCAAGCAGCTGGGACTGCAGGCCCATGCCACCATGCCCGGCTAATGTGTGTGTGTGTGTGTGTGTGTGTGTGTGTGTGTGTGTGTGTGTGTGTGTGTATTTTTAGTAAAAATGGGGTTTCACCATGTTGGCCAGGCTAGTCTCGAACTCCTGACCTCATGTGATCTGCCTGCCTTGGCCTCCCAAAGTGCTGGGATTACAGGCATGAGCCACTGCACCTGGCCATACACTGTTGATGGGACTATAAATTAGTTCAGTCATTGTGGAAGACAGTGAGGTGGTTCCTCAAAGACCTAAAGACAGAAATACCATTTGTCTCAGCAATCCCATTACTAAGTATATACCCAGGGGATATAAATTATTTATTCTATTCATATTATAAAGACACATGCACACATATGTTCATTGTAGTACTATTCACAATAACAAAGACATGGAACCAAACCAAATGCCCATCAGTGGTAGACTGTATAAAGAAAATGTGGCACATATACACCATGGAATGCTATGCAGCCATAAAAAAGAAGGGAACCATGTTCTTTGCAGGGACAGGGATGGAGCTGCATGCCATTATCTTGAGCAAACTAACACAAGAACAGAAAACCAAGTACTGCATGTTCTCACTTATAAGTGGGAGCTAAATGAGGAGAACACACAGACACATAGAGGGGACAACACACACTGGGGTCTATAAGAGGGTGAAGGATGGGAGGAAGGAGAGGATCAAGAAAAATAACTAATGGATACCAGGCTTAATACCTGGGTGATGAAATAATGTGTACAACAAACCCTCATGACACACATTTACCTATGTAACAAACCTGAAGAGTTTGCATATGTACCCCTGAACTTAAAATAAATGTTACAAAAACATCAAATGTACTGCAATTGTTTTCCCTAGAAGGATTCAAAGATTCATAGAGGGCATGCATCAGAACAATCTAAAGTACACGAAAGAGGCAAAATTCCACAGCCCCAGTCTTGTTCTACTGAATTATAATGTCTGGTAGTACAGGCTAAGATATTGCATTTCTAACAATCTCCCCATATAATTGTGTGCCTTAAAATATTAGATGAAGTAGGCTAAGTCACAGGGAAGTGATACAGATTCAAATAAAAAGAATGCATACTTATTTTGAAACAAGCAATTATATCAAGATTTCAAAGAATAACTAATTTCTCACTCAGCACTGCTTCAAAGTAGACTCATGTTTATTAGGCGAAAATATTTGAGGGCGGTATCAGTCTCATCAATACGCAGGTCATAGAGATTGTAAATATTCTCACCTTTTGTACATTTTTTGAGATTATGGAAATTTACAGTTTATGTAACAAAAAATAGAAAAAAAAATAAAGCTCAGTAATATTTCCAATTGACCACTGTTGGACAGGTAGAGAAAATAAGGCACAAAAACCATAAGTAGATAAAAATAAACATACGACTGTATCTTTACAAGGAATAACTTGCCATAAGTTATTGTATCCTTTCTGAGGTACAAATGCATATTGACAGAAGACAGTAGCTTACTCCTTTAATACTGTACAGTCTATAAAACAAAACTTCACAGAATTGAAAAATGGTCTCATTCACTAATATTAAGAATTAGAATAAGTCCCCAGCTATCTTTGTTTTATCTTTAACAATTATATTAATTCCAAACTACTTTGTAGTACAAAAGTTGTATGCAGTTCCAGGCTATCTAAGCAGTCTTGGAGTTTAGTTTATTTTGTTGTTGTTGTTGTTGTCTGTTTGTTTTTAATATGATCACCTTTACTTTTCCTAAATCTGGAAGAGAAATGCACAAAGTTGTAGTGGGTCTTGTATCTTATGCTTGTGGAAATTACTGTTGAATGTCTAGTGTCCTCACTCACCCTGCTTTAGTACCAGGCAATGCAATTGCATTGCATTCGGGAAATGCTGGAGAGACCTCGATCTCAGAGAGGTAAAACCCCACCAGGGTCCCAGGTGATGAATCATACTTTGTCAAAGCAGTAATAATCCGACTCCATTTCATCGGTGCTTAGTCTAAGGATGTTCTTATAATTCAGTGCTAGTCATGAGAAGAAATCAGCTGAAGAATCTAGTATCTCCCACTGCTATAAAGAAATACGTGAGACTGGGTTACTTATAAATAAAAGAGGTTTAATTGGCTCTGCAGGCTGTCCAGGAAGCATGATGCTGGCATCTGCTTAGCTTCTGGGGAGGCCTCAGGAAACTTACAATCATGGCAGAAGGCAAAGGCGGAGCTGGCACTTCACAGGGCTGGAGCAGCAAGGGCTGGGGGAGGTGCCATACAGTTTTAAACAACCAGATCTCATAAGAACTCACTCACTATTATGAGAACAGCACCAAGGGCGAATGGGGCTAAACTATTCATGAGAAATCGACTCCATGATCCAATCACCTCCCACCAGGCCCAACCTCCAACACTGGGAATTACAATTCAACATGAAATTTGGGCTGGGACACAAATCCAAACCATATTAGACCTTTATCACCTACTATGTAGACAAAACATATGTTTTTCTTCTGTTCTCATGCCACAGTTATCAACACAAGAAGTTTCTGTGACTAAATGCGTGGAGATTTCTCTCTACTCACAAGCAAGCAAGCAATTTTACAGCAGCTATCAGCTGGCAGCTCCTGATCCAGTTCAATTCTGATGCTGCCTACCTGAAGATTATGTCAGATCTCCACAGCTTGAGAGCTCAGTCCCGCAAGACTGCCCCCAGTTCCTTCACCAGTCACAAGTCCAGACCCTTGGAACTTCTGATCTATTGCTTCAAGTTGGAGTTCCCATGGCCTTCTCTTTAGGCTCTATTAATTTGTTAAAGTGTCTCAGAAAACCCAGAAAAACATCTGTTTACATTTACCCTTTTATTATCAATAACATTTTAAAGGATACAAATAAACAGCCACATGGATAAATATATAGGGAGAGGTCTGGAAGGGTCCTGAGCACAGGAGCTTCTGTCTCACGGATTGGGGGCGTGCCACCCTCCTGGCACATATGTGAGCTCTTGTTCACCTTTCTGTAAGCCTTCACAAGTTCAGCTGTCCAGAAGCTCTCCATCCCCCATTCTCTTGGGCCTTTTAGGAAGACTTCCATGGAGAGGTATGACTAAATTATGGACCACCATGTCAAAATGTGATTGGATGAAATGAGTGTGATCTAATACTGAGTGGAAAACCCAGCAAGGCCTGTCTGCCCAGATTCTTCTTGGCCCCTCTGTGCAGCATTCTTTTCTATAGGGCTTGGAGCAGGACCCCTCCTGAAATGGGGATCTTATGACCCAAAATAGGACAAAGTAGTTCAGTGTATTAGGGTTCTCCAGAGGGACAGAACTAATAGGATATATGTATGTATCCTATTAGTGAGATATGTATCTATATATCCTATATATATCCTATATATGAAAGGGAGTTTATAAAGGAGAATTTACTCACACAATCACAAGGTGAAGTCCCATGGTAGGCTGTCTGCAAGCTAAAGAGCTAAGAAGCCAGCACAAGTCCCAAAACCTCAGAAGTAGGGAGGCGGACAGTGCAGCCTTCAGTCTGTGGCTGCAGGCCTGAGAGCCCGCAGAAAACTGCTGGTGTGAGTCCAAGATTCCAAGGTCAAATAACCGTCTGACATCCAAGGGCAGGAAGAATGGACAGAAGCATACAGCACAGGGCCTGGTGTGGTGGCTCATGCCTGCAATCCCAGCGCTTTGGGAGGCTGAGGCGAGCAGATCACCTGAGATCAGGAGTTTGAGACCAACCTGGCCAACATGGTGAAACCCCATTACTACTAAAATACAAAAATTAGCCCAGTGTGGTGGTGCATGTCTATTGTCCCAGCTACTAGGAAGGCTGAAGCAGGAGGATCACTTCAACCTGGGAGGCAGAGGTTGCAGTGAGCCACGATTGCACCACTGCACTCCAGCCTGGGTGACAGACAAACAAACAAACAAACAAACGAAAAATGCATACAGCATGGGAGAAAGATGAAAGCCAGAAGACTCAGCAAGCCAACTTATCTCACCTTCTTCTGCCTGCTTTGTTCTAGCCGTGCTGGTAGCCGATTGGATGGTGCCCACCCACATTAAGAGTGGGTCTTCCCCTCACAGTCCACTGACTCAAATGTTAATCTCCTCTGGCAACACCCTCACAGACACAATACTTTACCAGCTATCTAGGCATCCTTCAATACAATCAAGTTGACAACTAATATTAACCATCACACTAGAAGAATTTCTTTATGAGCAGCTCTAAGACACAAATTCAGGAGATTAGAGTTTATTTTTAGCTTCTATGGCCTGCCTTGAGGAGAAAAAGGAACAGGTAAAAGAGGGGCAGGAGGAGGTCAGAGAGAGGTTCTGTTTTCCGAGATTGCTTCCGGGGCCTAACGCATCCTAAGGTTATAAGCAAAGATCATCTTTCACCTTTATTGTTCTGAAGCTGTCCCAAAGCTGCTTCAGGACCGAAAAACAAAAGGCCAAATAGTTTAGCAAAAGATCTGCTTATTGTTTTAGTCACTTAGGAAATAATAGAGGCTACAGGAGTTATGAGCCAGGAACTGTGGATGAAACAAATATTTCTTTATCATAATATTACACCTACTGAAAAAATACTTTGCACGGCAGCACTTCCGAGGTGCCCGTCTTTATGCCCTGCCCTTCCTTACTACCACAGGCACTAAAGTGAGGGTTTATAACCTATGCATTTTGAGTAACAGGTCAAAAAATGACAGAGATGTGATTGTCCCTTGCCATTGAAACCAAAAATGTCACCAACTTCCAGACTTTGTGTGAAGGGAATAATACATTTTCTTACGGTTTGTGAGAGTGTTGGCTTTTTTGTGAAAAGGTTTATGAAATTTTATACTAGTGCTAATATACTAACAATGTTAATTCAAAGATTATCTGATCTGTTGTTCAGAATCTTAAAACTCCATGACTATGTAAAGATAGTAGGGCTGGCCCGGCGCGGTGGCTCACGCCTGTAATCCCAGCACTTTGGGAGGCCGAGGTGGGTGGATCACGATGTCAGGAGATCAAGACCATTCTGGCTAACACGGTGAAACCCCGTCTCTACTAAAAATACAAAAAAAATAGCTGGGCGTGGTGGCGGGTGCCTGTAGTCCCAGCTACTCAGGAGGCTGAGGCAGGAGAATGGCGTGAACCCGGAAGGGGGAGCTCGCAGTGAGCCGAGATAGCGCCACTGCACTGCAGCCTGGGCGACAGAGCGAGACTCGTCTCAAAAAAAAAAAAAAAAAAAAAAAAAAAGATAATAAGGCTGAGCACTTGGTCTCAAACTGGACATTTGGGGCTATGGTCAGAAGAGAACCTGCCTAATGTAATTAAGCTAGCCACATATCATCAGCAGTCAGAGTTTAGCTAGATGGGGTTGTTTTTGTGGAGCAAACGCATTTTAACGCCAGCAAAGTTATGAAAATTTTTGGCTTCACTACATGAAGTCTATTAGGGAATTTTTCACTTGAAAATATTGGCTAGGTATTTAGCCTTTAATGTGGAAGTTAGCCATCAACAAAGTAAAATATAAAGCCCACTGCAGGCAGCATTCCTTGCCAAAAACATCTAATTTTTGTCATGGGACATGATCAACAATCTTTGGTTAGAGGGAATATTAATTATTTGGGACCACATCATGCAGAGATAATTTAGTCCTTCACAAAGCAACTTCTGTTGTTCTATATAAAGCCCTTTGGCAGCAATAATAGGTCCATTTCACACAATAAATTTGTGAATTGGAACCATATCTGAGCTGTCACTATCGCACCACATCATTTCAAGTATTTTTTAAGGCTAACATGACAGCTAAGATTATCCAAGGGGAGTTTTTGATGAAAATTGGATAGTAGCATCCATTATATATCTTGATCACTCAACATATCTAGAATACAAGGACTTTGATGGCAAAGACCGTTATCTCTTTTGTTTACTGTGGTGTCCCTAGTGTTTAGCAAGAGTATCTGATATGTGATAACTATTGTTGACGGAATCACTAAGTTAATATAGCATTGTCTATTCAAAAAAAATGTAGTTGGTATGTCCGTATAAATAATGAAGCAGGTATTTATTTGAGATATAGACAATTAGTTATAAAACAAAGAACATATTAAAAGCACTACTCTCTATAGATCTGTTCTGATGTAGCTTTTACTCATTATGGAATTGTCCAGACAGGTTTTCTCCTTCTAACATAAAACAGAAGCCAAAATGTTTTATCTAAATAATACAGTTAAGTACATATGTAGTTAAAACACACACAAAAACATGTAAATGTTAAAAACACCTTAAGTAATAATATTTATGGAAATATGATAATATAAAAATTCCAAAAAAATAGTATGCATTACACTTTATTTGTATGATAAGAAAGTGTGGGGACATATAGAACAGACAAAAATAAAAGATGCCTCCTTGATTCCTTTGTTAAGAAGCTGACTGCACTGTGGCAAGTGGTGTGATCCTAGAAGTTATGGTTTACAAAGGATAATCAGAGGATACTTTAGGGCTGACATTGAGGATATTTACTACTTATCCAAATGTAGATGCACAAGAGTTACTTATATTCATTCATGCATTCAGAAACTACTTTTTTAATAGCATAGTTTGTTGGACACTGTCCTAAGTGTTAGAGAAAGAATTAATCCAGAGAGAAACATTCTTGCTATCCAGATAGAAAAAATAATATTGAGATTGCCAAAGAAACAGGAAAGATAATTTTTTGAAATGGAAAGAGTTGTCAATATTATTTATTCACAGACAATTTAGAAACTCAAAAATACCCTTGAACTTAGCTGCGCACAGGTCACTATTGGCCTTGGCCAGAGCAATATACATGAAGAGATGGAAGTGGAGGCGAGATTCTGATTTTCCAATTTGCAAGGGTTTCATACTGACTGCTATAACTCATAATTTGTTCTGGTAAATCACACCATTGAAAATTAGAATATTTATTTAGTCAAGGAGCAGAGGTAGAAGGCATGCAGTGAGACATGGTGATGGTGTACTATTGTCTCCTTCAACTTCTTGTTAAGTATATTTGGATATATGGAGTATTTAATTTTGGTGTGAAAACTAAGCAAAATAATACAACCATGTGCATAGTTTAAAGATCAAAGATGCTGTTCACTAAAATGTAGATTAAAATGGCACTGGCCCAGTTTGAGACAAAGTATTCTGAAATAGAGAATTCTTTAGTACACTCTGAAAATGCTTTTTAGCAATTGCTTTATTACTCTAGTGCTTCAGTTTCATCTCCTCTTCATAATAATTGATGAAAGAGTTTATGATATTAATAAATTAGCCACCATTTATTTTGTAGAGATAGAGCAAATGCAACCTTTATTATATCAAACATCATGTCAATTCCTTAGTATTTTCTATTACTTTTCCTGGGAAAAGTAAAAGAAATAGAAATTTGTATTGGATTTCTGTGGGTCCTGGAGTTGTTTTGTTGAGCCATATTTTCTCAAAAAGTAGAGAATATAATGAATTGATTTTTATAGGTAAAATCAATATTACATATTGATAATACAAATTATATTTACTATATGACATGTAAATGTATACTATATGACATGTAAACAAACTTTATATGAACATGTGCCTAATATATTAGCTATTTTGTAAACTATATACATACATATGTGATACGATTTGGCTGTGTCCCCACTCAAATTTCATGTTGCATTGTGGTTCCCATAATCCCCATGTGTCGAGGGAGGGACCCAGTGAGAGGTAATTTAATCATACGGTAGTCACCCTCATGCTGTTCTTGCGATAGTGAGTGAGTTCTCATGAGAGCTGATGTTTTTTTAAGGTGCTTTTCCCCCTCTTGCTAGGCACTTCTCTTACCTGCTGCCATGTAAGAGGTGTCTTTGCTTCTCCTCAGCTTTCCACCATGATTGCGAGGCCTCCTCAGCCAGGTGAAGCTATGAGTCCATTAATCCTATTTTTCTATATAAATTACCCAGTCTCATATATGTCTTTATTAGCAGTGTGAGAACAGACTAATACAGTACCTTGGTATCAGGAGTAGGGTGCTTCTATAAGGATATCTGAAACTGTGGAAGCGACTTTGGAACTGGGTAACAGGCAGAGGTTGGAACAGTTTGGAAAGCTCAGAAGATAGGAAAATGTGGGAAAGTTTGGAATTTCCTAGAGACTTGTTGAATGGCTTTGCCCAAAATTGTGATAGTGATATGGACAATGAAGTCCAGGATGAGGTGCTCTTAGATGGAGATGAGAAACTTGTTGGGAACTAGAGAAAAGGTGACTCTTACTATGCTTTAGCAAAGAGACTAGTGGCATTTTGCCCCTGCCCTAGAGATCTTTGGAATTTCGAACTAGAGAGAGATGATTTGGATATCTGGCAGAAGAAATTTCTAAGTGGCAAAGTGCTCAAGAGGAAGCAGAGCATAAAAGTTTGGAAAATTTCCAGCCAGATGATGCGATAGAAAAGAAAAACCCATTTTCTGGGGTGAAATTCAAGCCAGCCACAGAAATCTGCAAAAGGAACGAGGAGCCAAATGTTAATCACTAAGACAATGGGGAAAATATCTCCAGGGTATGTCAGAGAACTTCATGGCAGTCCCTCCTATCACAGGCACAGAGGCTGAGGAGGAAAAAATGCTATTGTGGGCTGGGCTCAGGGCCCCTCTGCTGTGTGCAGCCTAGGGACATGGTGCCCTGTGTCCAAGCTGTTTCAGCCATGACTAAAAGGGGGCAAGGTACAACTCATGCTGTGGCTCCAGAGGGTGCAAGCCCCAAGCCTTGGAAGCTTCCATGTGGTGTTGAGCCTGCAGGTTCACAGAAATCAAGAGTTGAGGTTTAGGAATCTCTGCCTAGATTTCAGAGTATGTATGAAAATGCTTAGATGTCTAGGCAGAGGTATGCTGCAGGGGAGAGGCCCTCATGGAAAACCTCTGCTAGGGCAGTGAGGAAGGAAAATGTGGGGTTGGGACCCCCACACTGAGTCCCTACTGGGCCTCTGCCTCGTGAAGCTGTGAGAAGAGGGCCACTGTCCACCAGACCCAAAAATGTTAGATCCACTGACAGCCTGCAGTGTGCCTGGAAAAACCGCAAACACTCAATGCTAGCCTGTGAAAGAAGCCAGGAGAGAGGCAGTTGTACCCTACAAAGTCACAGGGGCAAGGCTGCCCAAGGTCGTGGCAGTCCAGCTCTTGCTTCAGAGTGACTTGGTTGGGAGACATGGAGTCAAAGGAGATCATTTTGGAACTTTAAGTTTTAATGAGTGCCCTATTGAATTTCAGACGTTCATGGGGCCTGTAGCCACTTTGGTTTGACCAATTTCTCACATTTGGAATGGATGTATTTACACAATGCCTGTACCCTCATTGTATCTAGGAAGTAACTAACTTACTTTTGGTTTGCAGGCACATAGGCAGAAGAAACTTGCTTTGTCTCAGATAAGACTTTGGACTTGGACTTTTGAGTTAATGCTGGAATGAGTTAAGACTTTGAGGGACTGTTGGAAGGGCATGGTTGTGTTTTCAAATGTGAGGACATGAGATTTTGGAGGGGCCAGGTGTGGAATGATATGCTTTGTCTGTGTCCCCACCAAAATCTCATCTTAAATTGTAGATCCCATAATCGCCACATGTCAAGGGAGGGACATGGTGGGATGTAATTTAATCATGGGGGCAGTTACCCTCATGCTGTTCTTGTGATAGTCAATGAGTTCTCACAGGATCTTATAACCCTTTTCCCCCTTGTGCTCCACAGTTCTCTTGCCTGCCACCATGTAAGATATGCCTTTACTCTTCCGCCTTCCACCAAGGTTGTGAGGCCTCCCCAGCCATGTGAAACTGTGAGTCTATTAAACCTTCTTTTCTTTATAAATTACCCTGTCTTGGGTATGACTTTACCAGGAGCATGAGAACAGACTAATACAATATGTTAAAAAGTATAGAATATAATCACCTAATTTTGATTATGTAATACTTAACTAATTAAGAGAGGAACTCCGTTATTCCTTAAACAGTTTAAAATGGATTAAAAAAAAACCCTTTTTGTATTGTCTGGTTATTTGATTAGCTTGCTGTAGAAAAGCAGATACAGCTCCAAATTTGTATTTATTTGAATCATGTAATGCATAAGCTTATGTACAAATTAATAGAATGAACATTTCTCATGCTTATATAGTTCATGCTGACTATAATTACTGTTATGAGTTTTATAACTTATAAGTCTTTTTATATCCCATTCCTTCAGTTGGCTTGGAAGTTGCATACCTTTTTATAATTATCTTATTTTTATGATTATATTTATTAAACATGCATTTCAAGTTTGTCAAGTCTAATGTTAGTGTATTCACTTTTTTCTCGGTCAATGCAAGAACCTTCAAAATATTTATATGTAGTCCATACTATTCAACTTAATGTGATTGTCATTCTGTATTTCAATAGTAAATATTTGATTTAACTTCCAAAGAATATATTAAATAGTCATAATTTTTAGTTTACTGGCATAGTTAGCATCTCCATGGCTCATTATTTCTCTCTGGTCCCCGCCATCCCCGTGTCTATGACTTAACTTTGCTTATATTATTTCTGCCTTTAGTATTTCCATTGATGCTGGTTTGCTTTCAATCTTTCTCTCATGTTTTCTTTCTATAAAATATTTTTATTTCAAGATAAGCATTTTTATTTTATTAGTAAAATAAAAGAATACTTCTTTTAAAATATTGCTATGTTGTTTTATGTATGTTTTATTGATCTAACAAAATCTTCACCTCATATTTTATCTCCTTAGTAGCTGCAGTATTTGAAACTCCCATGGGTCTGTTTCTAGTGTTGGTTGATCTTGCTACATGTCATTTAACATTGTCTTTCCTCCTCGTAGGTCTGGTCATTTTTGATTGAGTGTAAAAAGTGCATTTAAACAATATTTTAAAATAGTGTATACTAAGATGATGTTTTTCCTTATGCTATAACTTCATTACTTGTTTCAGACATCTTAGGCCATTAACAAACTAAAGTCATGATATTTTAATTTGAGGATTAAAACGATTCAAGCTAGTTTTTGGTTAAGTGCCAGAATATTACACCTGACTCTTTCAGGGTGACAAAATAAAATTTGGTGAGGGTAGGTTAGCAGGGCTGCCTTGCAGGCCAAGTTTGGTCTCCAAATTTTGTCTGCATAACCCCACTGGGCTCTCAAAACTCATCTCAGGCTTTCTGCTACATCTTTCATGAGAGACAAATACATACTGAGGAAAAGTAGTTCCAGATGCTAGCTTCAGATCTCAGAATGTGTTTTACCTTCTTCCCTGAAAAGTTGGCCCAGAAATTCTTGGCAATTTTATGAGCCCTTTGATACCTAGGAGCAGATTTTAAAAGCTCCATTATTACCTTCAATAGGAGAGTTGGCCTCTGTTACTTGATCCACCATTTCTAGACATAAATGTCTTATGTATTCTTCATAAGATTTCTTAAAATGTTATTTGACTATGTTTAATCATTGATAGGGCGAAGAAAATAAAATAATTTTGATAAAAATAACTTGACAGGAACACTTTGTTTTTCCTAACTGTTCCTCTCAAGAGCTTGGCTACAATTTATTTTTAGGGTCATTATAATTTCCTGCACAATGGCCAATACAATGTTTTATATACAGTAGACACATTACATAGACAAATGCAAAGTTGAAATTTTATGCCTAACTAGTTTTTAAATTTTTTATAATGTTAATTTACACCCACAATTAGAGTCCATTCTCTTTCATAAAGTATGTTATTTGTGTAAATAAAAGACGTTAGCACAAATGTCTTGAAAAAAAATAAGAGCTTTAGTAATTAAATCTGTCCATCTGAATTTTCCATACATTTTAAAGAGAAAAAATATATAATGGCAATCTTTTTTTTTGAAAGTGTTTTGTACCTAATAGTAACACATGCTTCAGAAATACTGTTATATGATTAGCATTTCTAAAACACACACATATAACAATAACAGCGAAGAAAAGCGAAAGATAACACAAGATTAATTAGTTGTCATTATCTATTTATTTCATTTTGTGGCTTAGAGTGAAGATGACAGAAGTAAAAAAAAGATAATTTACTATAAAATGAATTTGAGGAATATATCCAAGTGAATTCAAAACAGAAATATTTATTTTAAAACAGTATAGATAGTTCTACAATAATGTTCATAGAACATTGTACATCCATGTTCACAGCACCATTCATCGCAATAGGCAAAAGGCAGAAAGAACCCAAACGTCCTTGAATGGATGAATAAACAAAATGTGATATATGCGTACAATTGAAAATCATTCAGCCTTAAAAGGGAGTGAAATTCACATACATGCTACAACATGGATGAACCATGAAGACATTATGTTAAGTGAAATTACCAGACACAAAAGCTCAAATATTGTAGGTTTCCACTTATGTGTAGTACCTAGAATAGTTTCATTCATAGAGAAGGAAAGTAGAATATTGGTTACCAGGGGTGGCAGGAAGCAGAAATGGGAAGTTATTGTTTACAGAACTCTGGCTACAGAGTTCCAGCTTGGGATGACAAAAAAAGTTCTGAAGACACACAGTGGTGAGGATTACACAAAATAATGTGAACGTACTAATGTTACTGAACTGCAACTTAAAATGGTTAAGATGATACTTTTCATATTATGTACATTCTATCACGACAAAAACTTAAAAATAAATCCTTTTCTACCTCACTCGGCCTAAGAAGTGCAGAAATTGAATTAATTGTCCTAACATGTCTGCATGTAGTAAAGGATAATTCGATTCCAAAGGAAAAAAGCAAATGCTGGTCCCATAAGAGTCAATGCATTTTTTCCCCAAAAAGGGCAGAACTGAACACTTGAAATATTATAGAATAATAAGATTCAATATTTCTGGCTGGACACGGTGGCTCACGCCTGTAATCCCAGCACTTTGGGAGCCCGAGTCGGGCAGATCATTTAAGGTCAGGAGTTGGAGACCAGCCTGGCCAATATGGCAAAACCCTGTCTCTACTAAAAATACAAAAATTAGCCGGGCAAAGTGATGGGCACCTGCACTCCCAGCAACTCGGGAGGCTGAGGCAGGAGAATCCCTTCAACACAGGAGGCAGAGAAAAAAAAAAGATGCAATGTTTCTGATACCAGGAAGCTCACCATCAGGCTGATACATATAAGTTGTTTTCTGGGTTTTTTTTTTATTTCCTTAATTGCAATAAATCTGTATTACTCAAGGCCGTGATTGTGTGCTGTTTAGATCACTGAGACATCTAAGCTATTTGTAGCTCTTTGGAAACTCCTGTGCTTGGATCCAGTATGTGCACATCTGCTTGAGACAAATGTGGCATTGAAAAAAGGGTAGGGAAGTAATACACTTTATGTAAATGAAGACTGCATCTCAAAGGAAAAAGGAGGAAGCCTGTCTCTTGGGACTATAGGGAACGTTTGGACAGTGGGGATATATTCATTTGGCCTCTGTGATCCAACAGTGAACATTCTAACATTCCTCTATACTGTCCCCATCCCAAAAGCTATATTCAAGTCCCCAGGATCAGAAATAAGTTTGTCATTTTGGAAACTAAAACTATGTTGACTTTAGTTTGGTTCGCGCAGGTGGCTCACACCTGTAATTACAGCATTTTGGGAGGCCAAGGCGAGGGGATCACGAGGTCAGCAGATCAAGATCATCCTGGCCAACATGGCGAAACCCTTGTCTCTACTAAAATACAAAAAAATTAGACAGGAGTGGTGGCGGGTGCCTTGTAGTCCCAGCTACTCGAGAGGCTGAGACAGTGGAATCGCTTGAACCCACGAGGCGGAGGTTGCAGTGAGCCAAGATCGTGCCACTGCGCTCCAGCCTGGCGTCAGAGCAAGACTCCGTCTCGAAAAATAAATAAATAAAATAAAATAAAATAAATTTTAAAAAAGCAAAAGAAACATGTATATGTGTATACATGTATACATGTATACCTTATTTCTATTCAGCATTAGTTTATTGATGCAAGTTACAAAGTATGTTATATTGACTGAGATCAGTGAGCTTAATTTCAGAGGTTTGGGCACTGAGATTGCGCTCTTCTTAGAATGTTAATTACTGTGGGTTATCAATGTATATTTTGTAAAGTGAGATTTTTAAAACCTTATTGATAAATTATATATAATCCTGTTTTTCAAGTATTTTAAGTATCTAAAGACTACAATGGTCAGGAATTATTATAAGCAATGGTGACAGAAACATAATAATATGATTCAGTATAATAGGTACCTCACATTAATAAAGAAAATAAACAATGCTTCAGTTAGCAAGTGTATGCTACAAATAATATAAAATTATGTTATAACTGTGTTAAAAAATAAATCTATATCTTTACATGGTTGAGAAGTCCAGAAGTAGTTTTGGCTTCAAAGAAGGCCCAATATATTGACCCAAACAGAATGACAACCGCAGTATTCTTAATTTCTCACTTCAGAATCTGAGATTTTTTCGGGGAGGGGAGGAGAGAGGAGAGAGAGGCTCAGAAGGCAACACAGTGAGCAGTTTTGTAGTTAACATATATTCCATATGTAGTTGCAGACAATAAATAAGTACTCATAAGATGCATTAATTCTCCTTAGGAGTTAGGAGGATCAAGGGTAGCAAAAGGGAAAATTGCTTGTATTGAGTAATTGCATCAACCAAAGAGCTGTGGAATCACAAAATATGTGTGCCATACACTTACGTATATACTTATTCAATTCTATATATGCTGTGTGTGTATGTGTAGAGCTGTTAAAGAGCAGAAAGCCTTAAAATTATTTTAAAATGTATACATATGTGACAATTCTATATTGACAATACTTAAGAGTAAGACTCCATTCTACCACTCTCTAGCTGTGAATCTTGAAAGAGTTTCTTAAACTTTGTGTGCCTCAATTTCTGGAAGAACTCACTCATAGAGTTGTCGTGAGGACAAAAATAATTCATATTTCTAACGTGCTACTCACTGACAAAATAAAAAGTCATGGGACTGCGTAGTATCAACAAATCAGTGACTTTTTAATGACATATTGTCAAATTTTTTTTTTTGCGTCCGAGGAATATGATTGTATGTTGAAAAGTAAACCAGGAATTGCAATTTCAATATCGAGGTACAAATTGAATTATCTCTTTTATTTTCATTTTGTCCTTTCAATATCATTATTTAAACCTCCATGAATTGAAAAGTAATATAATATTTCAAAGAAAAATAAGTCATGTCTCAATATGTATAGATTTATTTTAAATGTTAATTTGACCATTTGGAAGGTCAAAATTGTATTTTTCATTTATTGATATTGCATACTAACATCTTAGAAAAAACCAGTTCAATTAAGCAAAAGCGTTTGACATTTTAAAATGTTAACCCATGTGCTTTATTGTCCAATATAATGAATAGATTGCCAAAATACTCTGTCAATTTTGAATTACTTTAAGAGAAAGAGCACAGCATGAATGACAATATTTTTCTTGAAATTTATAAAGCTCGAGGCAATTAAACAAAGCCATTTTATCACAGCTAAGAATGAGATAACCCCATACTTCTGAGAAGTAGAGATATATTGGTCCTGAAGGAAAGTTTAGTTGTTTTTAGATGGTAGGAGTTGAATATAAACGGAGTCTGGTGATTAATTATAATTCAAATTTCCTGTTTTCAAATGTATCATATATTTGCAAAGAAAAAAAACCACAGCATTTTATAGAGATTAAATGTATTATATTCTAGACTGTGACCAGCCCTTTTATCTACACCTGAATTATCAAAAACTAACATAAACAACATATCTTTAGATTATATGTTTAGAGAGAAAAACATGAAGTGAAATTCAGTATGTTGGTATTTCAGAGTAGGTTTTGGTCTCACATTCACAATCTGGAATCTGTTCCAAACCCAGCAAGCTTTCCTTGTTCAAGTACTCTCTGTGTGCAAACATCATATGTCTGAAAAAGGAGGACAAAAGAGAAATATTTAATAGGTTACACAAAGGAAAAAAATGAACAGACAAAAGATATACCTAACAAACACCATCAGTTATTTCCTCCTGGCCTCAAAATAGCATATTATGTGCTACTCTTTTCCGCACGTGTTCACCTTGATGATGCTTGATGCACAATATAAATGCTTACATTTACAATGCTTTTCATTTCTACTTTTCTGTTGGCGAGCACTAAAAGAAATCCTCCAGGAACACCATTTTCTCATTAACTACAAGTCAGTGGCAACTATTGGCTGGGGAAGCAAGGGGAGCTCAGAGTGACACTCTATGAAGGAAAGGTGGTGGGTGGGTCCTGCTTCCTTCTGAAGAGGGAGGAAACACTGAAAGATAGTCTTTAGGCACCGTAGGCCTAAGAAGTGGCGGTCTACTCTGAGGGAGGGAGGGAAGACAAAGGGCCGAGAAGGACCACTGAAACAAACCCTCCAAGTTCTGCTCATGGTAAGCTCTGATTACCCAAGTGTATTATTATGAAGTTACTGAAGCAAGCAGAAAAGTTGCAATATTTGTACAGTGAACACCAGTACACTCACCACTTAGATTCTACCAATAACATACAACTTATCATGTATCACTCTATCTATCCATCTTATATTTTTGTAAGGCAGTTAGAGACATGAATACACTTCTCTCCAATAATTCAGCATACATAGTACTAATTAGGATTCAACTTTTTTTTAGTAATTGTTTAATCTGAACATAGAATGAAATGTGAAAATGGTAGGTATACCATTTGCTATTTGGTAGTCATTTGAATATTTTGAGAGGAACCTGCCATGTCTGTTTACCCCTTTTTAACATATACACAAACACAGATATAGACACAAATGTATCTGAGGTATGATTTACTATATAAAACATATTATCTTAAGTGTATGACTTGATCATTTTGACAAATGAACACCCATTATAATCCAAAACAACTATTAGACAATTCACCATTTCCATCACCCCAGAAAATTATTTTTCTTTTTCACTCAATCCCTTGAATGTCCTCCCCCAGACCAGTAAACTAGTTTTCTCTTTTTTCCAAAAACAAAAGTTTCACCTATAATAAAACTTCATATAAATAGAATACATACATTTTTGTGTACAATGCCTTTCATTACATATTTTTTGAGATCTACTCACATTTGTGCATGTACCAGAAATTTGTTTTGTTTTGTTGCTGAATAACATTCCCTTTTATGGAAATATCACCATCGTTATGTGGTATTTGATGGACATCTGGAATATTTCAGATATTTGAATTTTTAGTAAGAATTATTTGAACATTCTTATATAAATTTTTGTGTATGTATGGCATAGTTTTTCATATTTTTATGTAAATAAGAGTGAAATTATCATAAATAATAAAGTAGGTGTATTAGTTCATTTGTGCTGCTATACAAATACATGAAGCTGTGTAATTTATAAAGAAAATGGGTTTATTTGGTGCATAGTTATATAAGGTGTACAAGAAACATATGTTGCTAGCATATGCTTTTGGTGAGGGCCTCACACTGCTTTCACTTATACAGAAAGTGAAAAGAACCTGGTGTATGCAGAGATCCCAAGATGAAAGAAGCTACAAACAGTGAGAGGTTACATGCCAGTTTATTTTTAACAACCAGTTCTTGTAGGAACTAATAGAACAAGAACTCACCCGACACCCTCCCCTCAAGGGAGGACATTAATCTGTCCTTCAGGGATCCACTTCTAAGACTTCTCATTAGGTCCTATCTCCAACATTGGGGATAAAATTTCAACATGAGGTTTGAAGGGAACAAACATCCAAATTATGGCAGCAGGTATAATTTTAACTTTCTAATTAATAGCTAACTATTGTGCAAAGTTACTAAACAATTTTACACTCCCATAGTCTATATTATAGTACAGACTTCCTCCACATTCTTGCTAACATTTAGGATTGTCTTACTTTTGCATTTTTGCCATGTCACTGGGCAAGTAATCTTTCTCTACTGTGGCTTTAATACACATTTACTGTGATAATTATGTTATTATCTTTTTATATACTTGTTGGAAATACGTATAGATTCTTTTGAGAAGTATCTTTCAAGTTTTTGTCCATTTTTAATTGGGTGGTTTATCTTTAAAAATCATACATGCACACATACAGGCAAGTATGTGTGTGTATATATGGGTGTTTGTGTGTCTGTGCGTGTGCATACAATATTCATTTTCAACCTTACAAAATGTCATGTGCAGGTATTAGGCCATTCTTGCATTGCTGTAAATAAATACCTGAGACTTGGCAATTTATAAGGAAAGAGGTTTAATGGGTTCATGGTTCTGCAGCCTTTATAGAAAGCATGGTGCTGACGTCTGTTCAGGTTATAGGGAGGCCTCAGTTTGCTTATAATCATGGCAGAAGGCAAAGGGGGAAGAGGCACATCACTTGGTAAAAGCAAAAACAAGTGAGAGAGAGAAGGGCAGAGGAGGAGCCACACACTTTTAAATGACCAGATCTTTGAGAACTCACTATCACAAAGACACCATCAAGCAATGAAGGATCTGTTCCCATGACCCAAACACCTCCCACCAGGTCCCACCTGCAGTAATGGGGATTATAATTCAACATGAGATTTGGGCAAAGACAAACATTCAGACTCTATCATTCTGGCCAATGATATCTCCCAGATCTCATGCCCTTGTCAAACTGCAAAACACCATCATGCTTCCGCAACAGTCTCTCAAGATCTCTACTCATTCCAGCATTAACTCAAAATTCCGAAGTCTCATCTGAGACAAGGCAAGTCCCTTCTATCTATGAGCCTGTAACATCAAAAATACATTATTTATTTCCAAGATACAATGGGGGTACAGGTATTGGGTAAGCATTCCCATTATAAAATGGAGAAATCACCCAAAAGAAAGAGGCTATGGGTTCCATGCAAGTTCAAAACCCAGAAGGGCAGTCATTAAATCTTAAAGCTCCAAAATAATCTCTTTTGACTCCATGTTCATATTCAGGGCACTCTGGTGCTAGGGGTGGGCTCCCAAGGCCTTGGGCAGTTCTATCCTTGTGGCTCCACAGGGTATAGCCCCTGTAGCTTCTCTCACAAGTGGCTGAGTGCCTTCAACTTTTCCAGATGCAAGATGCTGGCTGCCAGTGGCTCTATATTTTTCAGATCCAGATGACAGTGGCCCCCTTCTCACAGCTCCACTAGGAAGTGCCCTAATAGGGATCCTGTGTGGGAGCTTCAACCCCACATTTCCCCTTGTCACTACCCTAGTAGAGCTTCTCTCTGGGGACTCTGTCCCTGTAGCTAGCTTGTGCATGGACACCCAGGTCTTCTTATATATCCTCTGAAATCTAGGTGAAGGCTGCCCAGAATACACCACTCTTGCACTCTGTGCACCTGCAGGCTTAATGCCACGTTGAAGCCACCAAGGCATAAGGCTTGCATTCTCCAAAGTGGCAGCTTGACTTGTACCTGGGCCCCTTTGAACCCTGGCTGGAGTTGGAGCTACAGCAGCTGAGACGGGGGAGCAGTGTTGCAAGGTTGCCAGGGCAGCATAGCCCTGAACCTGACTTACAAACCCATTCTTTCCACCTTGGCTTCTGAGCCTGTGATAGGAAGGGCTGCTGTGAAGGTCTCTGAAATGCTTTTGAGGCCTTTTCCCCATTGTCTTGTATATTAGCACTTGGCTCTCTTTTAGTTATACAAATAGTCTCTAGCAAGTGGTTGCTCCATAGCCTGCTTGAATTCTTCTTGCAAAAAAGATTTTTTTTTTCTTCTGCTACATGGCTAGGCTACGAATATTCCAAACTTTTATACTCTTTATATGTTAAGTATAAATTTTAATTTTAAGTTATTTCTTTGCTCCGGCATCTGGATTTAGGTTGTTAGAAGCAGCCATGACACATCTTGAACACTAACACTTTGCTGCTTAGAAATTTCTGGCCAGGCGCAGTGGCTCATGCCTGTAATCCCAGTACTTTGGGAGGCTGAGATGGGCGGATCATGAGATCAGGAGATTGAGACCATCCTGGCTAACACAGTGAAACCCTGTCTCTACTAAAAATACAAAAAAATTAGCTGGGCATGGTGGCAGGCCCTGTAGTCCCACTTACTTGGGAGGCTGAGGCAGGAGAATGGCATGAACTCGGGAGGCGGAGCTTGCAGTGAGCCGAGATTGCACCATTGCCTTCTAGCCTGGGCAACAGAGCGAGACTCCATCTCAAAAAAAAATTAAAATTAAAATTAAAAATAATAAAAGAAATTTATTTCACCAGATACCCTAGGCCAGCACTCCCAAGTTCAAACTGTCACAGATCTCTAGGGCATTGACACAATACAGCCACATTTTTTACTAAGGCATAACACGTGTGATGTTGGCTCCAGTTCCCAATAAGTTCCTCATTTCCATTTGAGACCTCATCAACTGGGACTTTACTGTCCATATCATAATTAACATTTTGGTTACAACCATTTAACTTTCCCTCATCTTCCTATCTTCTTCTGAGTTCTCAAAACTCTTTCAACCTGTTCCAAAGTTGCTTCCACATTGTCAAATACCATTATTGCAATGCCCCAATCCTTGATAAGATTTTCTGTATTAGGACATTCCTGCATTGCTATGAAGAAATATCCAAGATTGGGCAATTTAAAAAGAAAAAAAGTTTTAACTGGTTGACAGTTCTGCAGACTTTACAGAAAGCATAGTGCTGGCATCTGCTCCTCCTCTAGAGAGGCCTCGGGAAGCTTATAATCATGGCAAAAGGTGAAGAGGGTGCAGGCATGCCATATGGTGAAAACAGGGACAAGTGAGAGAGAGAATGGGAGGGGGTGCCACACACTGTTAAACGACCAGATTTCACAAGAACACTCTATTGCAAAGACAGCACTGAGGCATTAGAGATCCACCCTGATGTGGTTTGGCTCTGTGTCGCCACTCAAATCTCATCTTGTAGCTCCAGTAATTCTCAGGTGCTGTGGGAGGGACCCAGTGAGAGATAATTGAATCGTGGGAGCTGGTCTTTCCTGGGCTTTCTCATGATAGTGAGTAAGTCTCACAAGATCTGATAGTTTTAAAAAGAGGAGTTCTGCTGCACAAGCTCTCTCTTTGCCTGCTGCCATTGATGTAACATGTGACTTTCTACTCATCTTCTGCCGTGATTTTGAGGCCACCCCAGCCGTATGGAATGAAAGCCCATTAAACCTTTTTTCCTGTATAAATTACCCAGTCTCAGGTATGTCTTTATTAGCAGTGTGAAAACAAACTAATACAGGAAATTGGTACCAGTAGAATGGAGCATTGCTGAAAAGATACCCAAAAATGTGGAAGCAACTTTGGAATTGGATAACAGGCAGAGGTTTGAACAGTTCAGAGGGCTCAGAAGAAGACAGGAAAATGTGGGAAAGTTTGGAACTCCCTAGAGTTCCAATTTTGGAACAATTGAGAAACCGCTGTTGAAGGGTTTTGGCCAAAATGTTGACAATGATATGAACAATGAAATCCAGGCTGAGGTGGTCTCAGATGGAGATAAGGGACTTGTTGGAAACTGGAGCAAAGGTGACTCTTGTTATGTTTTAGCAAAAAGACTGATGGCATTTTGCCCCTGCCCTAGAGATCTGTGGAACTTTGAACTTGAGAGAGATGATGTAGGGTACTTGGTGAAAGAAATTTCTAAGCAGCAAAGCATTCAAATGGTGACTTGGGTGCTGTTAAAGGCATTGAGTTTTATAAGGGAAGCAGAGTGTAAAAGTTTGGAAAATTTGCAGCCTGACAATATGGTAGAAAAAAAAAATCCCATTTTCTGATGAGAAATTCAAGTCAACTGCAGAAATTTGCATAAGTAAGGAGGAGCTGAATTTTGATTCCCAAGACAATGGGGAAAATATCTGCAGGGAATGTCAGAGGACTTCATAGCAGCCCCTACCCAGAACTATAGGCCCAGGGCCTAGGAGGTAAAAGTGGTTTTGTGGGCAGAATTGAGGTTTGGGAATCTCCACCTAGGCTTCAGAGCATGTATGGAAATGCCTGGATGTCCAGGCAGAAGTTTGCTGCAGGAGTCAGGCGCTCATGAGGAACCTCTGCTAGGGCAGTGCAGAAGGGAATTGTGAGATTGGAGCCCCCACACAGAGTCCCCACTGGGGCACTGCCTAGTGGAGCTGTGAGAAGAGGGCCATGGTCCTTCAGACACCAGAAAGGTAGATCCACTGACAGCTTGCACCATGCACCTGGAAAAGCTGCAGATACTCAACCCTAGCTTGTGAAAGCAGCCAGTGTGGGGGAAGGCTGTATTTTGCAAAACCACAGGGGCAAAGATGCTCAAGACCATGGAACCCACCTCTTGCATCAGTGTAACCTGGATGCCAGACATGGAGTCAAAGGAGATCATTTTGGAGCTTTAAGATTTTACTGTACCTCTGGGTATTGGATTTTTATGGAGCCTGTAGCCCTTTTGTTTTGGCCAATTTCTCCCATTTGGAATGGCTGTATTTACCCAATGCTTATGCCTCCATTGTATCTAGGAAGTAACTAACTTGCTTTTGATTTTACAGGCTCATAGGTGTAAGAAACTTGCCTTGTCTCAGATGAGACATTGGATTGCGGACTTTTGAGTTAATGCTGAAATGAGTTAAGACTTTGGGGAACTGTTGGGAAGGCACAACTGGTTTTGATGTGTGAAGACCTGAGATTTAGAAGGGGCTAGGGGTGGAATGATATAGTTTGGCTCTGTTTCTCTCCACAAATCTCATCTTGTAGCTCCCATAATTCCCAAGTGTTGTGGGAAGGATCCAGGGGGAGATAATTGAATCATGGGGGTGGGTCTTTCCTGTGCTGTTTTCATGGTAGTGAATAAACCTCATGAGAGCTGATGTTTTTAAAAAGAGGAATTCCCCCACACAAGCTTTCTCTTTGCCTGACATCCATGTAAGATGTGACTTTCTCCTCCTTGCCTTCTGTCTTGATTGTGAGGCCTCCTCAGCCATGTGGAACCGTAAGTCCATTAAACCTCTTTCTTTGGTAAATTGCCCAGTCTGGGGTTTGTCTTTATCAGCAGTATGAAAACAAACTAGACCCGGTGGTGCGGTGGCTCACACCTGTAATCCCAGCACTTTGGGAGGCCGAGGTGAGCGGATCACAAGATCAGGAGATCGAGACCACAATGAAACCCCGTCTCTACTAAAAATACAAAAAATTAGCCTGGTGTGGTGGCGGGTGCCTGTAGTCCCAGCTGCTCGGGAGGCTGAGGCAGGAGAATGGCGTGAACCTGGGAGGCAGAGCTTGCAGTGAGCCAAGATCACACCACTGCACTCCAGCCTGGGCAACAAAGCAAGACTCCGTCTCAAAAAAAAAAAAAAAAAAGAAAACAAACTAATACACACACCCTGTTACCCAAACACCTCCCACCAGACCCCACCTCCAGGACTGGGGATTACAATTCAACATGTGATTTGGTAAGGGACAACTATCCAATCTATATCAATACATATGCCAGATAGATAGATAGATAGATAGATAGATAGATAGATAGATAGAGAGATAGAGAGATAGATACACACACATACACACACCCACATATATATAAATGTGATTTTTGTAAAGCTTTATAAATTAATTTTTTACTTAAAACATATATTAAAGAGTGTTTCATACCAGGGTACATTTTTTTTTTAACTGGCAATGGAGAATAGTCTCTTTATTAACTCATCATTAACCTAACCACTCTTCTTTTAATGAAGATTTTGGTTTCCAAGATTTTGCTGTTACCAAGAAAGCAATGAATATCTCTGAAAAACATACTTAGTCTATTCCCTTTATTTCATAGACTTTGTATCCACTTATTTTTGGCAGATATTAGCATATTATTTTGTGTTCTTGCTAATAAGTCCATAATTTACAAGGACTGGTGATTACTCATTCTTTCCATGTTTACCCACAAGACATTTCCACAGCGACATGACCATTGGTTTTCTAATGTTTTCCACCAGCCGTCTCTGCTCATTCAGATCACACCCAGAACACATCTGAAGTGGGCTGTTGTTGCATCATATTTCCAAGCATTAAAAACTTCGAGGTGCCCAAAAGAGCAGATCTCCTTGTAGTCTTTAGTTGCACTGGTGTCATAACATGGTTCAAATAACTGTAGGAATAATTTTCTACTCAGGCTTCTTAACTAGCTTTATGGTTCTTTTCTCAGAAGCACATTTTTGCTTAACTCTACATTCCCTGATTGATCTTATCTCTGACCTCATGCAAAAATATCTTCCAAGGTCTATACACCTTGACATCAACTATGTAAATTTGATACCTAGGGTTCATTGTTTTCAGTGTAGTGTTTTGAAACATTTCTAGATCTTCATTTTCTATTTTAGAAATGCCTCGTAAGCTGTGGAGCTTTAAAATTTATTTTTCTGCTGTATAGAATTGGTTTACAATAGAAAATGTATGGAAATATTGTAAGGAGTTTATTGTATATCAAAGTCAGACATCCACATATAAGCAGTGGGCAAGGCTGTCTGATTTTAAATTTATTTTCATGCATAAATCTGTGATGGGTGATTTTTAACATTCACATTTGGCTTCTAAGACCTGTGTGTGAGTGGGTGAGATCAAACGTAGGTAAGGAGCAGTTTCTATTTTACTTGGAAATGTCTTCTTTATTGACCCATGTACTTTGAAGTTTGAGCGGTTACTCCATTTCTTAGGACAAAAGGACGATGAATATCACAAGTGGTTTAAGATAGAAACAGTCCTGTAGTATTTTCATTAACCTAGTTTTCTTTGCTTTTTCCATACCTATGAAAGTTAGTTATTCCAAAGTCAGGAAAAAGAATTTAACTGATATTAAACTCTTACACTTTAGCTTAAAAGTTTAGAGAATTAAAGGTGATGTAGTTCATCAGTAGGTTTTAAATTATTATAACTATTCTCGTTAAAAGATGTAATATAATCTATAAAATGAAAAAAACAAACAAGGTTTTAAAAATATATTGGATATGCAAAGCCCTGAATATTTTGAAAGTATTGCATTAAGGCTAGTAATAAACAAATATGTGAGATTTTAAAATGCATATGGGATAATAAAAAATATTGACTATTTTTAAAATCAGAGATATCAAATATAGTTCTATAGATGTAGTTTTTCAAGATAAGATGCGAAATATATACTTATATGAATAGCTAACCAACAAAAATATACATGAAATTAAAATGTGAAATCAGTTCAAGCAGGTGAGATCATAGTTTACCCTGTTACTTTTGACTTCAGTTAAATTATATGGGGTTTTACCACTTTGCATAGAGACAGGTGATATAAATGTAAACAGATGTGCAGAAGTGAAGCCATTACATTTTTGACATATTAAGATGCAAGTGTCTAAGAGTCATGAGTGCGCATATTAATAGTAGTTGGGATCTCAGAAGAAATCAAACCTCCAAATTTTAAATATGGAGAACCAGAAGTGTCTCAGTAGGGAACCTGGGATACGTAATGCTTAGATGTTGGAGGCTGAACCAAAATCCAAATGACAAGAAGTTGGGAATTCAAAAGTGAAAGTGATCATTATTTTCACTTGCATCAGAGAAGTCTAGAAGATCAGTGTATTCATAGAGACATTATGTTTCCATTCAAAAGTGATACATTCTTTTAGAAAGAGCAGTTTCAATGGAACAGAGAGCTCAGAGCTACATGTATTGCAATTGGTTATAAAATAGGAGTTGAGGAAATGACTGCTAGGCATAAAATCTACTCTCAATTTTTCTTCCTTTGATGTCCTATCAGATCAGTTATTTTGTAATAAGTAAATAACTATATAGATAAAGTTGATCGATAAAAATTAAAACTGATAATAATAAATAATTATGCTAACTTTTATAATGAGGACACAATGAGCTCAAAGAGAGACAGTTCTTTACTATAAGTACTTATGGGCATGTAGGACAAGGCACTGAGTAGTCAATGAATTGTACATGTGTGACAGAATTACATTGTTTGACTCCTTTTTATGGCAGTGTAACAGGGGCTTGTAAATTGACATACCGTGGATTAAATTCTATCTACACAGTCTTGATAGAAACAATAAATTTGAATGTCATTTAAAAAGTATCATTTCTCTGGTTCACCACAGGCCATACAGCTCTCTATTATGTTACAGCTAGTTCATTCATATATTTATTTTTACTGCTTGATCCCTGTAGGTACCAGTAGGTATTTGAGTCTGAGATGGTGGAATAAGGCAGAAACACACATGATACATTCACCTTCATCTAACACCAAATATTGCTATGGCTATCCTGGGATTTTCCCTCTAGAACCCTGCTTTATTATATGTGACTCCACTTTCTCAAGTTGTCTGTAACTGAGATCACTAATCAATCCACCTGAAAACTCATACTCACTGAGCTACCAAATCAATATGAACATTATGTATACTACATCATGAAATAACCAGAGACCTTATTATGATGCCACCACCTTAGACTCAGAAACCAGAGTCTCATCAATGACACATTAAGAGTAATCTGTGCCTAAAAAGAAACCTCCTCGGCCGCTCACATTGAAAGGATCCAAAAGTAGTTCACATTCCTAACTGTGATCAGCCATTATATATTATTTTTCTGTAACTATAAAATTAATATGTTCGTGTTAACTCTTGGAAGTAGTAAAACTAGAAAGATTACAATTATCACTCATATTATCTCATCATCTAGAGCTGATTCCAATAGGATCTGATAAAATTAAGTTGAAATCTATTATACCAGAATGCTAGGAATATTTCTGAAGTGAATGTGTATACATAAAAGTGTCACCTGTTTAGCAAAATTATAGGAAGAAAGGAGCAGTATGCCTCCATTTCAGGGCAATGAGAACAGCTTACTCGGACTCTTGCATGTGTGGCATGTAAAGCACGTGCAATACCTATTCAACAGAAACAAGGATCCTTCCTAATAGTAATGGCTCATTATAATTTCAAAAGTCACATTAAATTAGGTATGCAGTAGAGAGTTGAGCTTCACATGTTGTAGCTAGTTATCCAGTCAAGATACAGAACATTTTCAACACCTCCCAAAATTCCTGATGTCCTCTGTAGTGCATCCCTCCCTCTCTCCAATTCTTGACCTAGGAACCACTGATGTCACAATAAATTGGCTTCCACTTATATTACTTTATATTTTTTGAAACAGAAAGTACTCTATTTTTCTATTTCATTAAGTGTAATAATTTTGAGATTCATTCATGTTGCCATATGCATGAGTAGTTCATTCTTTTTTATTGGCAATCTTTCATTAGATGTTTATACCTTATTTTGTTTAATCTTTTGATTCTTGAGCATACCTGCAATAGTTAATTTTATGCATCATTCTGAGTGGGTTAAGGGATGCTCAGATGCCTGGTAAAGCATTATTTTTAGGTGTGTCCATCAGGGTGTTTCCAGAAGAGATTAGCATGTGTATCAGTAGAACGAGTAAAGGAGATCTGTTGTCACCAATATGGGTGGTCATCATCTAGACTTTTGGGGCCTCTAATAGAACAAAAAGGTGAAGGAAAGGCAAGTTCTCTCACTCTTCTTGAGCTGGGAAATCCACCTTCTCCTACACAAAGACATAGGAGCTCCTGGGTCTCAGGTGTTTGGACTTTGGGACTTATACCAGTGCCCACTAGTGAATTCAGGGAATAAAAAAGAGCATAACTAGAAAATACTTGTAAAAAACTAGTTATTTGAAAAATCAAACATAATGACATATACTAGATAATTAATCCAGAACAAAGAACACAAAATTGCACAAAATAGGAATGAATTTTACACACCTCTTTGTAAATACATTTGTAAAGCTCAAGTAAGAGAATTTTATGTTTTCACAAATTTTAAAAATTCAAAACACTAAGCTAACTTTAGAAGAGAAATAATTTAAGCCAACTATACATAATACATTAAATAGAGAACACAATGAAAAATCTCCCACAAATATTACTTTCATCAAGGTTGTCTCACATGGAAATTCTATTAAATCTTTTAAAATATGATAATCCTAGTGCTATTAACTATTTCCAGGCATAGAAAAAGAATGATAACTTATAAAATCATTTTATAAAGAACATGAAATATCGATTCCCAAAAACTGTTTTGTCACAAACAACACAATATTATATAACTTGGACTATTGTTTGTAATATCGTTTAATTGGTGTATTAGTCCATTCTCACACTACTATAAAGATTATAAACAAAGAAGGTTTAATTATCTTATAGTTCCGCATGGCTGAGGAGACCTCAGGAAACTTACAATCATGGCCGAAGGCTAAAGAGGCACATCTTACATGGTGGCAGACGAAAGACAGCAAGCAAGAGCAGGGAAAACTGCCTTAAATAACCATCAAATCTTATAAGAACTCACTATCATAAGAACAACATGGGGGAATCTGCCCCCATGATCCAACCACTTCTCACCTAGTCCCTCCCTTCACATGTGGGGATCATGGGGATTACAATTTGAGATAAGATTTGGGTGGGGACACAGAGCTAAACCATATCAATTGGCTATATAACTCTTATAAATAAATACACTAAAGTCTCTCTAGAATGTTACATTTGGTTTTCTGATTCCAGAGCTGAAGAAATTCCCAGGCTTCAAGTGGTTTAAACAAATTTGTTTCATATTTTACTAAAAATGTGTGTTCTCAAATGGGGCAATCATAAACAAAAGTCTACACTATAAATAATATCATTTACTTGAATATGCAATGCAAAATGCAAACATCTAGGATATACCACTAAGAAAAAATAAGTAAGTGGTTCCTGTTAATGAATGACATGATAGAGAATAAAAAGCCAATGCTTGCATACTTTCTATTAAATATTATAAGGTTATTATCTTTGTTGTTACCTATGATCTTAATTACTGAAGATAACTTATGACTCATTATGATTGTCCCCTAGCACATTAAATGAGCCTTTCCCCAGTCAAGGGAAATTAATGTGCCTTGTTAAATTTTAAATTGATTAGTATCTATTTCTTAAATGTTAGGCATTTAAACATATTAAACATATTAATTTTAATTTAAACATAAAATAATAATCCTAATTTCTTTTCCTGCTAACATTCATTGACACTAATAGTAAACTCTACGATTAACAAAACAAACAGTACTAAAGAAGCACTGATTATTTTGATCAATTAAAAAAACAAGATATACACAAATAACTTTAAAATATATTAAATTACTTTAGTAGAAGCTGCCATTGTAAAATACCACTCACTGGATAGCTTAAAAAACAAATATTTTTTTCACAGTTTTCATTATCAGACAATTTCATGAAAACAAAAAATAAACAATAAAATAAAAATTTTAAAAATATGCTTTTTCTAATTAAAACTCTAAAAAATACATAGTTAAGAAAATAAGGCAAACCACAGAATTAGCAAACATGTAGCACCACTTACATCTGAATAAGTTATTGTATTCAGAATACGTTTAAAAATCTTATATATAATACTCTACTACCCCCAACAAATTCACAAAATAGTATTTTATAAAATAAGACTAATGGATAACTAAGCCTATGTGAAAACATCATTAATTATTAAAATTTAAGAGAAAACAATAGGATGCCATTTTTATGCCCTTCAAAAGTGCCAAAAAGAACAACAAAAACATGACAATATCAAGTGTTAACAACAATGAAGAACAACCGTAATTCCTACACAGCTGAGGCGAGATTGTAAAATGGAATTACACCACTCTGGAAAAGTATGCAGCAGTTCATTAAAGATTCAAATATAAATATACACTCTAACTTTGACATTCCATGCCTAAGTATTCCACCAAGACAGAGGAAATCATATATTCCCACGTAGATTTGGAGCCGGTTATTCATCAGAACTTGATTTACAGTAGACGGGAATTTGAATCAAATCCAACCAACGGGTGAATAGAAGTGTACTCAGTAATACAAGTAATACACCAATGACACATACAAAAGCATGAAAGATTTTAAAAATTATTATGCTAAGTTAGAAAAATCAGACACAAAGGAATATATACTATAATATTCCATTTTTATAAAATTCTAGAAACTGCAATCTTAGCCTGCTTTGGCTCTGTAACAAAATATCATAAACTAGGTAGATTATAAACAACACAAATTTATTTCTCATAGTTTTGGAGGCTGGGAAGTCCAAAATCAAGGTGCCGACAGACTGTAGGTCTGGTGAAGGCCTGCTTTCTGGTTCCTTAATGGTGCCTTTTCACTGTGTCATTACCTAGAGGAAAGGGCAAGGCTGCTGTATTAGTCATGAGCCTCTAGAAGGACAGAACTAATAGGATAGATGTACATAAAAGGGGAGTTTGTTAGGAGAATTGACTCACAAAGTGAGGTCCCACGATAAGCCATCTTCAAGCCGAGTAGCAAGCAAGCCAGTCTGAGTCCCCAAACCTCAAATGCAGGGAAGCTCACAGTGCAGCCTTCAGTCTGTGGCCAAAGGCCCAAGAGCCCCTGGCATACCATGGGTGTAAGTCCAAGGGTCCAAAAGCTGGAGAACATGGAGTCTGATGTTCAAGGGCAGGAAGTATCCAGCATGGGAGAAAGGGAGAAAAATGAAAGCTGGAATACTCAGCAAGTCAATAGCTCTTTCCACCTTCTGCCTGTTTTTTCTAGCTGTGCTGGTAGCCAATTTTATGATGCCTTACACATTGTGAATAGGTCTTCCTAAAGATTCTTCCTCTCACAGTCCACTGACTCAAAAGTTAATCTCTTCTGGCAACACCCAGAAACACCCAGATATATCCAGAAAGAATACTTTGCATCCTTCAATCCAAGCAAGTTGACACTTAATATTAACTGTCACAGCAGCTCTCTGGGAGCTCTTTTTTAAAGGCACTAATCTCATTTGTGAGCACTTCACTCCAATGACCTAATTACCTCCCAGAGGCTCTACCTCCAAATAACCTCACAATGGGGAATGGGTTTCAACATATACATTTTAGAAATACATAAACATGCAGACCATAGCAAACACACTTTATAATGAAATAACATTTTGGTGACTCCTTGACCTTGGGGACAGGGAAGAATATAAACTGCATGGGGGACAAAGAGAACTTTGTGGGTGATAGCAAAATTTTGTATCTTTATTGTGGCAATGTGTTCATAGGCATATAAACAGTCAAAACTAACCCATCATTCTTTAAACTGATACAGCTTCTTGCATATAAAATATAAACAAATAAATGTGATTTATATAAAACTTGCTTCATATGTTCCAGACAAAAGGATAGTTTTGGGAAAATGTGGTAAAGTACAATCATTGAAGTAGAATTTTAATTAACATAGTTGCTTAAAACTTTGAACAGAAGTATTTAAGAAAAAAATTAAGACACTTAAAAAAAAGGAATGGTTTGCAGTGTAGAATTGAATAATCTATATTATAATATTAATATTATTTTGCCTATAATTTATTGTAACTTGTCTTTTATACAAAGATTAAACAGCATTACGAGATCTAAACACCATTTGCCCTATGCTGCTTCTAGATTCAAACAAAAGATATTTATTTATTTATTTATTTTGAGATGGAGTCTTGCTCTGTTGCCCAGCCTGGAGTGCAGTGGTGTGATCTCGGCTCACTGCAGCCTCTGTCTCCCAGGTTCAAGTGATTCTCCTTCCTCAGCCTCCTGAGTAGCTGGGACTACAGGCATGTGCTACCACATTTGGCTTATTTTTGTATTTTCAGTAGAGACAGGGTTTCACCATGTTGGCCAGGATGGTCTCAATCTCCTGACCTTGTGATCCATCTGCCTCGACCTCCCAAAGTATTGAGATTACAGGCATGAGCCACTGTACCCGGCCACAAACACAAGTTATTTTAATGAATTGCAGATGTAATATTGTTTCATAAAGTGCCTATGCCAGTCACAGGTTTCTGAGCCCAAAATAAATTCTCAGTTATATGGAGACTGTGTAAAGTTCTTTCCAATTTCCTATTTATCAAAACACTTATCTATCTTACCTATTCTGATTTTATTTTGGTTGACACCATTTCTATTTTCTAAAGTGTCCAATTTATTGACTATTTTTATTGTTCAGAAGAAAAATATTAAAATGCTAAAGTGAAGGAATAGGATAATCAATGTTATCATTAAATTTGTTGGTTATATATTTGGATAGTATATTGATGACTTTCCATTTTGGGATAGAGGATTAACTCTAACATCATGGGAATTATTTCTAAGTAGACAAAGGCTTAGTAGAGTTAGAAAGGAAAGTGTCTTTAGTGTTCATGAAACCCAAACCCTATATTTCAAAGTTAACAAATATTAAATGAAGCAACCCGACAATCAAATTTCATGTTTATATATATTAACAACTAAACTATCAAAATATTATGTTTGCAATAACAAAATGAAATAATGTAGATATATACAATTCTTTAGGGATATACAATTCTCCATCTTTTGCTACAACTTTCATTACTTTTTCTTTTGTTTAGAAAAAGAGCATGAGAACAAGTAGATATTTTTAAAAGTAAAAAACAAAACAAAAAACTAAGGGAAAAGTCTCTATCTGTCAAATTTGCTTTACTCACATAACATAAATGGGAGAATAAAAGAGGAGTTCACGGGTAACCCATAGCATAAGAACAAGATAATGCACATTTTACCTGAAGAAGATTCTTAATCCTAATGTGACAGATTTTCATAATGTTTCTTATTTTTTTTCAATCTTTTTACTCTCAATGACTATAAGCCAGTTTTAAGACGGGGGAGAAAATTGCTGACCAGTACTTCTCAAGTGTCATCATGAAAGATAAAGAGAAACTGAACATTTTCTCACATGACAAAAAATTGTTCCCCATGGGAGCAGATTAAGAACACATAACAATTGAATGCAATGTGAAATCTTGCATGAAAATGTTAGTAAAAGTAAGAAAAGTAGACTAGCAAACAACTAGTACAGTATGGCTGAAATGTGTTGATTAGTTAATAGTTAATAATATCTGTTACTGATCAATTACTTTAACTTGATACAATATTATTTTATTTATTGGCTAAGACTTCTATGCTTATGCAGGATGTTAAAACAATTGGGGAAGGTGAATGAAGGTATATAAAAACGTGTTCTGTTATTTCTGAAAATGTTTGATAGTCTCTATTTCAAAATGAACAAGTTATAAAATAAAATAAAAATAAGCTGCAGATCATTTTTTACACGTGTTCTTTTTAAAGAAATTACAAATAGTGGAAAACTTTTCCAACAACCGTATTTACAAAATCTTTTAAAATACATTTTACCTTTGAACAGTGTAGGGGTTGGGAACACTGACCCCAGCACAGTCAAAAATCCATGTATAACATTTGATTCCCCAAAGATTAAATTACTAATAGCTTACAGTTAATCATAAGCCTTATCAATGACATACATAGTTAATTAGCATATATAAAAATTCTACTGTATTCTCACAATAAAGTAGGCCAGAGAAAAGAAAATGTTATGAAAAAATAATAAGGAAGAGAAAATACATGTAGTATTCATTAAATAGAAGTGGATCATCATAAAGGTCTTTATCCTTCAGCCTTCATAATGAGTAGGCTGAGGAGGAAGAAGAGGAAGGATTGGTTTTGCTGACTCAGGGATGGCAGAGGCAGAAGAAAATTTGCATTTAAGTGGACACTTGCAGTTAAAACTCATGTTGTACAGAGTTTAAATGTACTGTTTTACTGATGATAATTTTTAAAAAGACATAGATTGGCCGGGTGGTGGCTCACGCCTGTAATCCCAGCACTTTGGGAGGCGGAGGTGGGCGGATCATGAGGTCAGGAGATCGAGACCATCCTGGGTAACACGGTGAAACCCCGTCTCTACTAAAAATACAAAAACAAAATTAGCCAGGTGTGGTGGTGGGCACCTGTAGTCCCAGCTACTTGGGAGGCTGAGGCGGGAGAATGGCGTGAACCCAGGAGGCAGAGGTTGCAGTGAGCCGAGGTCACGCCACCGTACTCCAGCCTGGGCGACAGAGTGAGACTCCATCTCAAACAAACAAACAAACCACGTAGATCATCAGTTAAGTCAAAATTTTGTAAAGCAAAATCTGAGAAAGTAAAAGATGATTCAGTGAATTTTACAGAGACAGACATTCACAAATTTTGGAGAAGCTTTTCGGTCTAGTTATTAATCAGGTTTTTGCAACAATGGTATTTGAAGGTCATTTGAAGGTTTTATGGTACACAGGACCCCTTACTTCACAGATGCATACAATGAAACCTAGAGGACATCATGAAGGCAGGTCCATAAATACAACACCTTTCCAAATACTTGATCTCTTGTCTCATATTCTCACTTTTTAATTTCAGTAATTAATTAGAACATAACTTTAACATAGGTGCACCAACTGAAGGCTGAAAGCACAAAGAGCTATTTTCAGGAAAGACTCAGAATATTTATTGCCTTCTGCACTGTTCCACTTTCTCTTGCTGTTGCTTTGTGAATAGAAAAAAATTTGTTTTAATGTTGCAAACATTTTAATAATATTTTCTTCACAGGAGGAATTCCGGGACATAGAATAGATGGAATTCATAGTCATAGGAAAAATTGGCAAGAAAAGATTCTTTATAGCTTTTGACAGCATGGGAATGAGAAATTAGAAGGAAAACAATGATGACCAAAAAAATGCTGCTTATTCTTTAGTAAACATGGGCAGAGTGCTGCATAATTGATGCCTATGATTTAAATGTGGAAGAAGAAAATAATTCTGCCAATCCAATCTTTGCTAATTTCATCTTTTTGCTTGGCTATACTTTTAATGAATAGTTAACCTAAATTATAATCTTAGAAAAGCAGATAAATGCAAAGACCAAATGCTCTTTTTTGTGCTAAATCCATGAACCTTAGCTAAAATCCCATATCATGTAGAAAAGTATCTATGGTAAAAATATGTCCCTCTGCCACTTATTTGTCCAGATAACCTGTTTACATATTTTTGGGTGGTATTTAGACAATTTTACAGGTTTTAACTTTATCTTCCCATTTTTATAATTGAAATAATTTTAATAAGAATATATATAAAGCAGATAAGATAATCATTTTTTCTCAGTGTCTATTGATTCAGTTATGTATTTTACTATTCGTATTTATTCACTTTTTACTGCTTATTTTATTTTTTCACTTTAGAAACAGGAAAACAACACTCTTTGGATGATGTATTCAGATAATGTAACATCAGAAGCCATGATGATCTGCATAAACTTCATTATTTTATATAAATCATTTTATAATCTACAAGAAAACTTTCATTTTCAGATTATTACATAAAATTATTACACTTGCTAAATCAAGGAAACTTCTAGGTGATTTATTCTTAAAGTTACCAATAAATTCAGTCATCAAATTAGTTCAAGATAACTTCCTAAAACTTTTCTGTGATTATTATGTCCTTATATAAGAATACCCTTGAAGTTAAATTAATAATCTCAAACATTCATAAACATTTGACAAAGATATAGCTTTTTAATTTTTTGGATAATGTGGATTGAGATGTAGTTTGTCCAGGTTTTATATCCCAGAACAATCCATATTTAAGTCAAGCTTTAGAAGAAAATTAGGGAAAACTTCTTCAAGATAACATTTTGTGCCTATGGAGTCCTATGAGAATTTAGGGAAGAGATGCCTGTTTAATTTTCTTGATCAGGTTGGAATCAGGAGCACTTATTGAGGGTGAAGTTGTAGAGATATAGAGGAATCTTGAAGTCAGGGGTGACATTTTGCATTTGTTTTTCTTCAGACATTTGAACAAAATGGTAAGCAAAGTCTAAAAGGGGAATGTCAATGGTTCAAGTTATTTTGGAGATCATGACTTTGTAGTTTCCCATGTTATAGACCTGGAGTGGCCTTTTCTATCCAATTCTTCCAGTTTCTAGGTGTATAAACAGGGATTCTGAATTTAAATATCAATCTGAAGAGGCTTTCTGTGAGGGTAGATTAGAGTATAAGAGATTAGACAAAAACTGGTGACAGAGAAGTTCAAATTAGAACCTGTGGTTCTGAACCTAAAGGGGCAGGAAATGTTGTTATAGAAAATGTGAGACACTTTGAAAGATAATAGCTGAGATGACAGAGAGAGAGGGTTTTAAATTTAACATACTGAAGTAGAAAACCCTTGGGTGGTTATAAGATTTATAGTGAGAAACATTGTAAAAATAACTAAAAGGGAATGGAGATGAAAATCACTTGAGTGAAAAATAATTAAGATTAGTCACCTAATTGTAGGGTTATCTCATTTTTTTTTTGACATTGAAAACTTATGGTACTGTTGAAGTATTTACAGTGAAAAAGAAGGAAGAGAGTTGGGGATGAAATAACAAGGAGATTGTCTTAGTTGTTTTCACACTGCTATAAAGAACTTCCTTGAGACTGGGTAATTTATAAAGGAAACAGGTTTAATTGACTGACAGTTCTGCACAGCTGGGGAGGTCTCAGGAAACTTAAAATCATGGTGGAAGGGGAAGCAGGCACCTTCTTCACAAGGTAGCAGGAGAGAGAGAAGGACAAAAGAGGAATTTCCACAGAGTTATAAAAGCACCGGATCTAGTGATAACTCATTCACTATCACGAGAACAGCTCGGGGGTAAGCAGCCCCATGATCTAATCACCTCTCTCCCTTGACATGTGAAGATTACAAGTCCCTCCCACAATAGGAACACGTTGGAATTACAATTCGAGATGAGATTTGCAGAACCAAAATTTATCAGAAATCAAAAGCGTTTTAACCTGGGAAAAAAATATGTTATTTTATCCTTAAAAGGACATAAGACATTTCTGGAGAAGGCTGAAATAGTATCATTTTGAAAACGCAAGTGATAAACCGTGGGAAGTTATAGGCCTTCTTCGGTGAAATCAAGATGACACAGGGTAGAATGTGTAGTTTAAAATTAGGTAAACTACATGAAAATAAGATGAATCTTCAGAAAATTCTAGGATTCAGCTAAGAAGCTGGCACTTATGATACTCTAGGTAAAAATAATACTTTGATTGTATTTACAATTGAATAAAGTTAACAGTGGGGATAGCATGGTAAGTTATAGGTGGAACCTATTTATATTATAAACCAATTACACTTAATCTTCCAAAGGAATAATATATTTCTTATACAACTAAATGATTTTGTACATCCAAATAAAAAAATTATGCTAGAGAGGTAGAAAGAGAATGTTGGGAGCCTTCATTTGATAGAAAAGTAATGTTTCCAATCAAGTTGTAGAGTGGACACAGATTATTACAGGTAGTTAGATGGCATGAGCATGGCAGGAAAGGGCTCTGACCCCACCCACTAGGTACATCAGGTGATGGTTTGACAATTATCACACTACTTCTTCAAAGCCAGGGAGAAACAATCTCCTGATGCTCCACAGCTGTTAACACTAAATTATTGATTGAATGCAGATTCCAGGGAGAAGAAACTTCCTGGGTATGTGCACTAGGAGACAAGATGGTGACATATGACCTTCCAGGGACACTCCACTAGAAAAAAAAAAATGAAGAAAGCCTCAGATAGGCATGCACACAAATTTCTAAACATACTGTGTGTGTTCAATTCCCAAAGGTAGGAAGGACACTGCGCATGAGGGAAGCCCACCTTAAGGGAAGAATCATGGTAAAGAGGCAAGCCTATAAAAGCCCTAGGATCAAGGTTAAATGCCCCTTTTCTTTCTTTGACCTTCAGGTGCCCTCTTGGATCTCTTCCAAGTAAATCTTCCTTTCTTTCCTATTCTAAAGCTTTTTACATAACCTTCCACTTCTGCTCTGAAACTTGCCTTGGTCTCTCTGCTTTATGCCCCTCGGTCGAATTCTTTCTTCTGAGGAGACGAGAACTGAAATTGCTGCAGACCCATAGGAATTTGGAGTCAGTAACTCAGGGTAACTCAGATCTCCTACACCGGTAACAAGATGACATTAATTCCTTCAAATATGCTTTGCTTAACTCTTCCACACATTTTTTTCCCAAGTAAATTTATAACAGCTTCAAATACTTCTCTGGAATAACTTTCCACATTTGCCCATAGCTCTCTTTAGTATTTTGCTTACATGAGGCAGCACAAAAGTAACCACAAGGCAATCCAGTAATCTCACCTTAAATTATCTCTCACCTTTGAGGTGGTTTAAAACCACGTAGATTTATGGACTCCATCCCCATTTCCCAGTTCATTGGGACATAGAATAAATATCACAGTGAGCATTCCACATTGCACATCAAAGCTTAAGCCCACTGTATCAGTGGCTTATTCCTTTTTTCTTTCATGTTTTTCCTATTCCTCTTGAGATTACTGTGATGAAACAACTAATAAATAAACCCTGACATTTTTATGGGCTCAATATCAAGTCTTCCTGAGTAGTTCTATGGTATGAGGTTCATTGTTTTATGAAGTTCATTCAGTAAGAAACAGGGAGTTTCCACAGTTGTGTGAGAAATCTTGAGAAATAAGCAGGTCAAAGAAGATAGCTCAGTGGTTACATCAATAGAAACAGATTGAAGAGAGAAAAGAACAGCAAAGACAGCAGTTAAATTTAATGTCTGTAGCTCAATAACATGAAGAGAAGAAACCACTCTAAGAACTTTTTGTGAATTAAAGAATAAATTGATTCTAATTTATCCCAACATGTTGAAAGAAGTAAATGGGAGAAAATATAGGATGATGACCTGGAAACAGTTAAAATAACTACAATGGTTTGTTGCTGAGATGGATGATATCCCTTAATTCCTTTCACAGTTTAAATCTGAGTCTCTGATGGAGGTTCTTACTTTATCTAATGCACAGTGGTAGCCAGAGAAGCTACTAGGGAGAGTAAAAGAAACAGAAAGACATGGGAGCATGAGCACAAAATATGTGTGTATTAATACAAAAGTTATTATAGGTCACTTTTTTTTTTTTTTTTTTGAGACAGAGTCTCATGCTGTCACCCAGGCTGGAGTGCAGTGGCGCAATCTCTGCTGACTGCAAGCTCTGCCTCCTAGGTTCAACGTTTCGCCTGCCTCAGCCTCCCAAGTAGCTGGGACTACAGGCACATGCCACCACGCCCGGCTAATTTTTTGTATTTTAGTAGAGACAGGGTTTCACCATGTTGCCCAGGCTGGTCTCGAACTCCTGAGCTCGTGATCTGCCTTGGCCTCCCAAAGTGCCAGGATTACAGGCATGAGCCACCACGCCCGGCCTTAAAGGTAACTTTTTATTGGAAAGTTTGCATTACATTGACTACTTCTAATGAATAAATTAATTTTTAAAATACAACTCTAGTTAGGTGAGTGTTAGGGTATTGATATTATAAATATGATAAGCAATATAGAATGTTAGTGCAATTTTGGAAGTGGGTTTTATGACAATTAGTTCACATATATTAAAATTTTATTTGAAGTATTAAGAGAATCACAAAGGTCTGCAGATAATGGAATAAAGAACTGGAGTTTGGGGGTGGTCAGGAATATTTAGGATTGGGGAATAAGGAAGAATTTATTGGGAGTGGCATCTGAACTGTGTTTTGACTTTAGGTATGTGTAATGGAAAATCGAAACCAATCATGGGGCATAAGGAGGAATATTACATAGGTCAGATTTAAAGAATGTCTCTGAGGGAAAATAGTGGAAAGTTCTAAAGGAAGGTAGGTTAGATTCAGAATTGTTTACTTAAATGACACAGTAATGAATTTTAACTTCATTCCCTACACTATGATATAAAACTACAAATAGATTAGCCTGTACACCACCTACCCTCCCATTTATGAATGGTTATACTTTAATATAAATTCTTTATTTCTAGCAGAGATACAATGAAAGACATTCAAACTTGAAATCTGTGTATTAGAAAATGTGTCTGTTATGTTCTTCAATATTTGTATCAGATAATGAACTACATTACATTTTTTTTGAATTTAGTGAAATGAAAAATGTCTCTGGAAGATCATTTATAAATTATTTTTCTTAAAATAAAGACAAGCATTTGGCTTTTCAGCCATGGCTGAATTCCTCTTCCATCTGATTCTTTAAAAAAAAGGTTTTTAATAAAAAAGGATTTTTTTTCCATTTTATTGATTTCAGAGAGTTGTTCCCCAAAGCAATTATTGTGTATGTAAATTTTTTCAGATAGTTGTTTTCTCTCACCCTATACACTGTGCTTTTAATTTATGCATTTTTCCTCCTAATGCATGTAGATAATATATACCAAATTCATAGACTTAGGAATGAAGAAGTATGATATAACACAGAAAATTCCACAGAAATAATTCTGGCTTTGTGGTTTTTATAATTCTAAATTTTGTCTTGAGGTAAAAGATGTAGAAGAGTCATGGTTATTTTAGTTGATTTCTGCTCATGTCTGGATACAAATAGAAAAAAAAAATGTACTAGGGAAGAGGTTAGAACCATTACTATTGGTGGATCAATTAGATATACCTTACAATACAACCTAGATAGGTGGGGATCTGAGAGCAGACTGTGAGTTGCTCAAAATTAGAATTGAAAAAGCAAATTCACTCATACCACCATGTAAAAAATTGGTGACAATTTATTTATTTTTTATATTGAGCTGACATGCAATAATTGTACATAATTGTGGGTTACAGAGTGATATTTTGAAACAAATATACAATATGTAATGATCAAATCAGGGTAATTAGCATATCTGTCAACCCAAGTACTTATCATTTCTTCATGTTGTTAACATTCAAATTCCTCTCTTCTAGCTTTTGGAAAATATACACTAAATGATTGTTAACAATGTTTACCTTACACTGCTACAAAACACTGGAAGTTTTTTCTTCCATCTAGCTGTAACTTTGTGTTCATTAACCAAATTCGTCTTATAATCCCCTCCCACTAACTTGCCCAACTTCTAATGACCACAATTCTATTCTCTATTTCTATGAGCTCTTTAAAACAACAACAACAACAACAACAACAACAACAACAACAACAACAAAAAGACTCCCATATCCAAGTGAAAACATGCAGTGTATTAGTCCTTTTAACTGGGGTGTGATGATTTCTCATTGTGGTTTTTATTGCATTTCTCTGATGATTAGTGATGTTGAGCATTTTTAATTTACTTCTTGGTCATTTATATACCTTTTATTTTTTTGAAACGGGGTCTTGCTCTGTCCCCTAGGCTGGAGTGCAGTGGTGCGATCTCGGCTCACTGCAAGCCCCACCTCCCGGGTTCACACTATTCTCCCTCCTCAACCTCCCGAGTAGCTGGGACTACAGGCGCCCGCCACCACGCCCGGCTACTTTTTGTATTTTTAGTAGAGACGGGCTTTCACTGTGTTAGCCAGTATGGTCTCGATCTCCTGACCTCGTGATCTGCCCGCCTTGGCCTCCCAAAGTGCTGGGATCACAGGCTTGAGCCACTGTGCCCAGCCTATATGCCTTCTTTTGATAAATGTTTATTAGATCCTTAGCCAATTAAAAAAATCTATTTTTTCTCTCTTTTTTTGGCTAAGTTGTTTGACTTACATGTATATTCTGGATATTAGTCCCTTGTCAATGAATAGATTGCTTGTGTTTTCTCCCATTTTACAGGTTGTCTCTTCACTCTGTTGTTTTCTTTCCTGTTTAGAGCTTTTTAGTTTGATGTGGTCTCATTTATCTATCTTAAGTTTTGTTGCCTGAGCTTTTGAAGTCTTACCCATAAAATCTTTGCTTAGACCAATTTTCTGAAGCATTTCCTCTTTGTTTTCTGATACCAGATAATTTCAGGTCTTATGCTTAACTCTTTAATCCATTTTGAGTTGATTTTTGTGTTGAGATGGAGATCTATAATAGTTTCACTCTTCAGCATAGGAATATTTAGTTTCTGTACCACCATTTATTGAAAACAATGTTCCTTCCCCAAATCATGTTCTTGGTAGCTTTGTCAAAAATCAGTTGGTTAAAAAGCATAGATTTATTTCTGGGTGCTCCTTACGTTTTATTGGCCTGTGTGTTTGTTTTTCTACAAAAACCGTTCTTCTTTGGTAACAATAAATTTGTAGCATATTTTGAAGTCAAGTAGTATGATGCCTCCATCTTTCTTCTTTTTGCTCAGTATTGCTTTGGCTATTCAGAATCTTTTATGTTCTCATAGGAATTTAGTATTGTTTATTTCTGTGGAAAAAAGTAGATATTTCATAGGTCTTTCATGTAATCTGTAGTTGCTTTGGATAGTGTGTTCAATTTATCAATATTAATTCTTCCAGTGCATGAGTATGGGATGTTTTTCCATTTTTTGTGTGTATTCGCTTCAGTTCCTTTTCATCAGTGTTTTGTAGTTTCTGTTGTAGAGATCTTTCATCTCCTTGGTTAAATTTATTTCCAGTATTTCATTTTGTTTTGTAGATATTGTAAATGTGATTGCTTTCTTGATGATTTTCATTATTGGTTTACAAAAATGCAAATAAATTTTGTATGTGATTCTGTTTCAGGCAAATTTACTGAATTTGTTTATCAGTTCTAAGAGTTTTTTGCTGGTCTTTAGGTTCTATGTAAACGTATGATGTATGAAGAGGGAAAATTTGAATTCTTCTTTTCTAATTTGGATGCTTTTTTATTTCTTACTTTTGCCTAGTTGCTCTGGCTAGCACTTCCAGTACTATTTTGAATAACAGTGGTAAAATTGAACATCTTTGTTTTGTTGCAGCTCTTGAAGAAAAGGCTTTCAGTTTTTCCCCATTCAGTATGATGTTAGCTTAAGTTGGTTATATGTAGCCTTTATTATGTTGAGGTATATTCCTTCTATACCAAATATATTGAGAGTTTTTATCATGAAGTGGTATTGAATTTAATCAAATGATTTTTTGCATCTATTGAAATGATCATATGCTTTGTGTCCTTTATTGTATTGTGATGAATTACATCTGATATTTATATGTTAAACCATTCTTCCATTCTTGAAATAAATCCTACTTGATCATGGTGTATTATCTTTTTGATGTGTTATTGGACTTAGTTTGTTAATATTTTGTTGAGGATTTTGCAGTTATGTTCTTCAGGGATATTAGCCTTCAGTTTTTGTTGTTGTTGTTCTGTCTTTGTCTGATCTTAGCAATGGCAGCCTCATAAAATGAGATATGGATAATTTTTTAAAAATAGTTTCAGAAGAATTGGTGCAAGTTCTACTTTAAAAGTTGGGTTTAATTTAGCAGTAAACCCCTGTGGTCCTGGCATTTTCCTTTTGGGGAAACTTTTTATTATGAATTCAATCTAGTTACTGGTTATTGTTCTGTTCATGTTTTCTATTTCTTTCTGATTTAATCTTGATAGGTTTCACGTGTACAGAAAATAATTTTCTCTTGGGTTTTTAATTTTTTGGCATATAGTTGTTCTCACTAGTGTCTAATGATCCTTTGAATTTCTGAAGTATCAATTGTAATGTCCCTTTTTTCACTTCTGATTTTATTTATTTGGGTCTTCTCTCCTTTTTTCTTAGTCAAAATAGCGGTTTGTCTTTTTTTATATATTTCAAAAACCAACTTTTTGTTACATTGATTTGTTCACATTATATGTTAGTCTACATTTTGTTTAGTTCTGCTCTAATCTTTATTGTTTCTTTCCTTGTACTAATTTTGAGTTTGGTTTATTCTTCCTTTTCTAGCTTCTTAAGGTGCATTGTTCACTTATTTGAATTATTTCTGCTTCTTTGATGTACATTTTTATTGCTACAAACTTCCCCCTTAGCACTGCTTTTGCTGTATCCCATTAAGTTTTGAAATGTTTTGTTTCTACTTTCATTGATTTCAATCAATTTTTTTATTCTTTTTTGATTTCATCATTGAAACACTGAACATTTAGGGACATATTATTGAAACTTTCATGTGTTTATACAGTTTCCAGAGTTGTTCTTGTTATGTTATTAATTTCTAGTTTTTTAAAATTGTGGTTTGAGAATATACATTTTATTAATTTAAGTTTTTAATGTAATTGAGATTTCTTTTGTGGTCTAACATATGGTCTATGTGTGTTTATGAGAAGAATGTGTGTTCTGCAGCTATTGGATGAAATGTTCTGTACTTGTTAGGTTAATTTGGCCTGTAGTGCAGTTGAAATCCAATGTTTCTTCATTGATTTTCTGTAAACATGATCTGTCCAATGCTGAAAACGGGGTGTTGCAGTTCCCTACTATTTTGTAGTTTGGTCTATCTCTCTCGTTTGCTCTAAAAATATTTACTTCATATATCTGGATGCTTCAGTCTTGGGTGCATAAATTACAGTTGTTATATCTTCTTCCTGAGTCATGCCCTTTATCATTGCATAATAACCTTCTTTGTCTCTTTATTGTGGTTTTTGCCTTAAAGTCTATTTTGTCCAATATAAGTAGAGCTCCTACTTTATGCTGCTGTTTTCTGTTTGTGTGGAGTATCTTTTTCCATTCTTTACTGTTGCTCTGTCTGTCCTTACATAGAGAGAAATAAGTGTCCTGTAAGCAGCTTATAGTTGGTTCGGTGTTTTTCATCCACTGAGCCAATCTATGTATTTTAATTGGGAATGTCAATCATTTAAATTTTTAATTGTTATTTGTAGGTGAAGACTTACTTTCATCATTGTGTTAGTTGGTTTCTGATTTTCTTTTATATCCTTTATTTTTTCTTCCTCTCTTATTGTTTAGTGTTGTAATTTGGTGGTACTTATAGTGATAACATGATTCCTTCCTGTTTTTTATTTGTGTATCTGCTCTAAGTTTTACACTGTCATGTTTACATAGTGATAGATATTGTCCTTTTGCTTTGAGATGTAGGATTCCCATAAGCATTGTTTTGTAGGTCATGATAATGGTGATGAATTCTTTGTTCTTGTTAGTCTGAGAAAAACTTTATTTCTTCTTTATTTCTGAAGTTAATCTTTGCGGTGTATAGTATTTTTAGTTGACAGAGGGTTTTTTTTTTTTCTTTTTTCCACAAATACATTATGCCATTCTTGCCTGGCCTGCAAGGATTTTGCTGATAAAGGCTGTTAGTCTAATGGAGATTCCCTTATATGTGATTTGATACTTTGTTCTTTGCTGTCTTTAGAATTCTCTTTGACTTTGAAAGATTGATTATAATGTGCCTCACAGAGGAACTTTTTGAGTTAAATCCATTTGTAAGTCTTTCATCCGTATTAGTCAAAAGCTGCATTAGCCCCTAACAAGAGAGTTAGCTTATCCTTTGAAGTTTGAAGTTAGGTATTCACTTCTCTAGCTATGAAAGTTCTAGATGGCATCTTCTTCCAATAAAAGGCCGTTTTGTCTACGTTGAAAATCTGTTGCTAGTGTAACTACTTTCATCACTTATCTTAGCCAGATAGACTTTCAGGATAACTTGTTGTAGCTTCTACATCAGCATCTGCTACTTTGCTTTGAACTTTTATATTATGAAATGTTTTTTTCCTTGAATTTTATTTACCAATCTTTGCTAGCTTCAACTTTGTGTTTGCAGATTCATCACCTCCCTCAGCATTCAGAGAATCTAAGAGAATCTGTTTTAGCCTTCTACATGCCTTCCTCACTAAGCTTAATTATTTCTACCTTTTGATTTAAAAATGAGAGATGTTTTAATTTAAAAAATGAGAGATGTTCTTTGTTTCACTTGAACACTTAGAGGCCATCACAGGGTTATTATTCAGCATAATTTTAATTTTTTTGTGTCTCAGTGAATAGGAAGTTTTGAAGAGAGGAAGATATAGGGGAATTGCTAGTCAGTGGAGCAGTCAGAATACACACACTCTTTTTTCAATTAAGTTCACCACCTTATATGAGTATGATTCATACTGCCCCCAAACAATAACAATAGTAACATCAAAGACACTAATCATAGATTCCCACAAAATATATAATAATAATACAGAAGTTTGAAATAATGTGAGAATTACTAAACTGTGGCACTGGGACACCAAGTGAGCACATACAGTTGGAAAAGTGGCAATGATAAACTCACTCAATGTGGGGTTGCCATAAACATTCACTTTGGAAAAAATTAAATAACTCCATGGTGCAATAAATGAAGCACAATAAAACGAGGTATGGCTGTACCAGCTAACTGTGGTCTATAGTTTAGTAAGTTGGGTGATAAAATCTTTGAGAAGCCATGCTTTTCATTGGAACTACAACCTACTCCAGACAGAGAAAGAAGATAATAAACTTCTACAAAATACAGATATAGCCAACCACTTATGCTGAAGAGGATGACATAGAAAAAAAGGCAGATGGGGAATTAAAAGTTTTTGTTTATTTTAATCTTTCCTTGTTCATCAGTAAATCAAATGTAGAAGATACTGTTAGAATGTGCATATGTCAAGAAATGAAATAAAAACAGTTGAGATAGTTGCAGCATCCCCACTGTTCTTGTAGTTAGCTCATTGGATCTGATATTGCATGATACAAATGAATGATAAAATCCTTGGTAATAATTCTAATTTAAATTTTCTTTACTTACAATTATATTAAATAGCTAAAAAATTACCATTATAAGGTTAAGAAAGAGAGACCAGGATATACATTTAAAGGTTTTATATTTTAGTATATTTAATGTACTTTTTCTGCTTTTCTAGCTTTTTAAAGAGATCTCAATTTTTAGTTAGCTTTGGTCCCTCCAAATTGTATAATGAACTTAGTGTCACATGAATGTGTATTTTAAAAGATGAGAAAAATATTTGTCTTTTTGATCTTTAATTTTTTGTGCCAATTGGATTGAGTCAAGTAACTTCAGAGTAAACATTATTTCCGGATGTGTCCATAAGGGAGTTTCCCAGTGAGAGTAGCATTTGAATCAGTGGACTAAATAAAGGTGGCCTCCCTGTTGTTGGTGGGTATTTTTTTTTTTTTTTTGAGACGGAGTTTAGCTTTTGTTGCCCAGGCTGGAGTGCAATGGTGCAGTCTTGGCTCACTGCAACTTCCGCCTCCCAGGTTCAAGCAATTCTCCTGCCTCAGCCTCCCAAGTAGCCATGATTACAGGCACTCGCCACCATGCCTGGCTAATTTTTGTATTTTTAATAGAGACAGGGTTTCACCATGTTGGCCAGGCTTGTCTTGACCTCCTGACCTCAAGTGATCCTCCCGCCTCGACCTCCCAAAGTGCTGGGATTACAGTCATGAGCCACCATGCCCAGTCAGTGGTTATTTTTAAGGATCTGAATATAACAAAAGACAGAGGAAGGAAAACTTTGCACTTTTCTCCTGCGTAATTGCTTGAACTGAGTTACCTCATCTAAGATTTACATCATTTGTTCCTTTGTTTCTCAGGCCTTTGAGCTTATACTGAATTATACCACCAGCTTTCCTAGGTCTTGAAGCTTACAGACAGCAGATCTTAGGACTTCTCAGGCACCATAATCAATCATGTGAGTCAATTCTTCATAATACAGTTGACCTTTGAACCATTCAGGAGTTAGGAGCACTGACCCCCAGCACAGTAAAAAATCTGCATAATAATTTTGACTCCCCCAAAACTTAACTACTAATATCCTACTGATTACCAGAAGCCTTACTGATAACATAAACAACTAACTCATATTTTGCATGTTATATATCTATTATATACCATATTCTTACAATGAAGTGAGCTAGAGAAAAGGAAATGTTATTAAAAACTATGAAAAAGAGAAAAGATATTTACTATTTATTAAGTGGAAGTGGATCATCATAAAGGCCTTCATCCTCATATTTTTCACATTGAGTAGGCCGAGGACGAGGATAAAGAGGAAGGATTTCTCTTGCTGTACTAGGGGTGGCAGAGGTAGAAAAAAAATTGCATATAAGTGGACCCATGCTGTTAAACTCATGTTATTCAAGGGCCAACTGTACATCAATAATGTATATGTATAGGTATTATATATAATGTTATATATGATAAACTATTTGTGTGTGTGTGTGTGTGTGCTGTGTGTGTTTTCTGTTTTTCTAATGGACAGTGACAATACAAATTTTTGGTTTGGTTTCTCTGAAAAACCCTGACTAATATAGTCCAAATATGAAATATATATTTCTAATTAACAAAAACTTTATTTCAGCAAACAGAGAAACCATATTTCAGCAAAACCAAGGGAATTGATTTTCCTATGAAATTATAATATAATGGCTTAGGATAGAACTTTTGTAAGAATTACCTAGAAAACACAGAGGTAATAAAATTGCGGTGGTATATTTACCTGTACTTTTAAAAATTGCCATTCTTTCAAGCAGCAAAAATCCCCCACTTTACATTATATTTCATTAATCTCTTTCTAAAAAGAACTTGAAATACATCAATTGCTTTAGCAGAATGTTATACATGGAATCTAGAGGATTATTTGAATATATTCATATAAATTTGTTCATTTATTTATGCTTTTGTCAACAATTGGTAATAAAATGAATAAGCAATCTTATATTAGTATCCCAGTTGTAACAATCAAATCAAATTAATAGATGTGGTTCATATCACCTCAATTAAGATAGTAACATAGAGTATTGTTCACATACTAAGACTTCATTGCCAAGGTAAGGAAATAAGATACCTTGATATTGTTTTTGAATTTTACCCAAAAGATATACAATTTTCTCATGTCCTAGATAAAGAAAAATCAAAGTAAGAGACCTATTCGAGATTTACAGAGGAAGACAATCTTTTCTTCTCACCTTGGTACCAAATAGACAGTAAAAGTCTGCATAAAGATGTTTCCATTAAGTCTATTGAAATCAATTTTGTTTTAAAGTTTAATGTGTTTTCTTATGTGATAAGATTGTTGACCAGTGATAAGATTTTCTGGCAGAGTAAAGTTTTAAGAAAAACAGGTATTGACTTTCAAAGACTCTTCCTGGCTGTCTTCTATTGTATGAGTATCTTCACGTAGAATCTCAAAGATAAGAAGAAAAGAAGCAATTATTGAAGATATAGTAGATTTTTTTAACTAGCTAACAAGCTGTGCAAGTAGTGGAATATCTCAAAACTAACAATGAGAAGAGGAAGTCATTATCTGAGATAGCTAATCAAAGTGACCACACTTCTAAACTGACCACGCTTAATTAGTTATGGAAAGCATATTTTTCAACCCGCTATGTTAACTTTTACAGAAAAAATATCATTGAGTTAGGACCCTATGGCACATAAGAATATTTTTTACAATAGTTAAACAAAGCATCTAGTAAAAGTAAAATTGCATAAATTTTGTAGGTTTTATTACTGAGGGATAGCAGGATAATGCAGTTATAATGTGAATTTGTTACAAGAGGGCAAATGTAAAATTGTTGAATATATACAGAAATAAACGATTTAATTATCATCTTCACTTTTTGTTTTAATTTGTATTTCATATGTCTTTTCTAACAGAGATAAATGATCCAATGATTCGGAACTTGAAAAGTGGTAGCTTTATGAATTCTCCTTAAGAAGAAACCTGTGCCCTGATCTTGCCTACTCACCCAAAGGCACTGTGAGGTAAAGAACAGGAGTGTGGATGGAAAATCAATGGAAAGTGAAAAGTATGGAAATTATAAAACCTCAAACACATTTAAGAAAAATACTAAGTAAAGGAATATGGGTATTTGGTCTAGGGACACAGACATGTAATTTATTTCAATATTAAAAAATTCACTTTCCCATGCATGATGTATAGTGACCGCCATATGAGTTTTTAAAAAGGTGCAGGATTTTTTTTTCTTGGCTTGATATACAGAAGAAAAGAGAACAAAAATTATGATAACCTTCTGATGCTAATTGACTGTTAATAATAAGCTTGTATATCAGGAAATTCATTCCACTCTTTTTGTGCTTAGAAACACAGAAAAACCACATTCCCAACACTTCTTTGAAGTCAGTTTGCAGGCCATGCAACCAAGTTCTGGACAATGGAATATAAAGAAAAGTGAAGCAAGTCACTTCCAGTTGGGCCTTTAGAAAATTCTGTGTGCTACCTCCGTTCCCTTTCCCCCTTCAAAGCTTCCTTGGAAGCACTGAGTTAGATGGTAAAGTTACAAGAAGGAAGAAGTCACAGAATCATCATTTAATGGAGAAAGCTGTGGAAAGCTGTGAAGTGATCAACAAATAAAACATTAATGAGCAAAGACACAGGGATTTAGCAGTTTATTGCCACAGGATAGTTTAGAATATTCTGATCATGAAATAACTTTATACAGGAGTGAGGTGCTACACCATGAAAAATCTAACTTACATTGCAAAACATTATTTTCATGTCTTATATAGGAAGGCAGCAATTATAAAAGGGACTGCAAGTCAAGACATGTAAGAGACTGACAAATATAAAGACAACCTACTGTAAATTGGGAGGCAGATGACATACTTACAAAACAGAGAATTAAGAAAAATGATAGTATGTATTTGTAGCCATTGGTGAATTTTTAAATATATGAGAAGAAATATTAGAGAGACTCCAGAAATTCAAGGCCTTCCAAGAGTAAGAGAGAATATGTCTGACATAAGATTTTATACAAAATAGGCCAGTAAAAGAATCTTGGTCTAGTAAAGTGACCCCCAATGAAAGATCAAGTTAATGATGGTCCTCCTATCTTTTTTTTTTTTTTCCAGATAGCATCAAAGGAACAGCTAGTAAGAGACACAGAGCCAGAAATCAGGGAAGTAAAATACACTTGACATCTACATTCGGAAAGAAATTTTAGGAGGCAGAAGCAAATGGATCAGAAGCTGCTTATATTTTTGCAAGATTACCAAAGAAACCATTGGTGGAGAAAGTTCTGTGACCAACTTGTCTGAGTCTAGTAAGATTGAACGCTCACACACAAGTTTCATGAAGTGGGTTTGATACTTACAGATAAGCAGCAAGGACCAACAGAAGCTGATGATCTATGGTGAACTTTTTCCCAAGGCTCCGGAAAGCTGCCTAAAGTAGATGGAGTCTTCTCTGTGTGTGCCCCACTGGTCCTGCAGTTGAAGGATCCGGTAAAGCAGCCTGCCCTGGGTTTTATACTCCAGAGGAACGTGATTTGCTGGACTAAAGCATTGAAGTGCATCCTGTTTCCGGGGGGCACTGGAACAGAGCCTGGTCTGTTCTAGCCAGTCCCTTTCTATTTCAGGATGTTGCATTCCCAGTACATTCTACAGTTATTCTTGAGAACTATAATCAAATAAGCAGGGAGAACTGGGTAAGTCCAAGGCTTATCTATACAAGCCTTTACATATTCAAGACCAAAAAAAAAAAAAAAAGCCTTGGTTCTTATCTTTCTTTCAGGAAAGCAGAGGCTCATTGCGGAACCCTCAAGGAGCATGTGGTCGTCTTCATCCCTCAGTTTATAAATGGCCAAGGAGAGTAATGCAACAAAAACTTCTCAGAGTTAAGAGCCAGAGTTCCTAAAGAACCATGGACAAAGGGTTCTGTCTAGTGGGCAGAATTCATCCAGCGAAGGTGCTTACTGCACTCCCAGCATGTGCTTGGGAACTTTATTAAAATTCCTTCCTATTGAGATTTAAATTGCTGTCCAGAATTATACAATATAATGAATGGGGGCATTCATTATGTGTATTCTATGCCTTCTCCATCATTGCATATTCAGTCCTCGTGCTAGAGAGAGGCAGATAATCTACCTTTTAAATTTATAGGTCTCCTAACTACAGAGGGTCACATCTGGATCTGATGGCACCTACAGAACTTGGACTCTGAGCGACAATCAGTGACCAGGTGTGACTTTATATTATCTCTGTCAGGGAAGGGTGAGAGTGTTCAATGTGTGAACATAGAATAAAATGGTCTGGTGACCAAAAGCCTCTATTAAAGATAATATGAGATGTTCAAAACACTGGCTATTTTCTTGGGAACAAAAGTTGAACTTCTAAATCTTTCTCACAGATTGTAGACCAAAGGAATGAATTCTGATTGGCAGAATATAAGCCTACGTAATATAAAAAAGACTTCCAGGTTTGGCCCTCTGAGTCTTGACTCATTACACACCATCTCACAGCCTTATTTTTCCTTTCAGCAGGAAATTTGGAACCTAGGTTTTCCCAACCTACATCTACAAAATGGAATGGGTCTGATTCGCAAGTTTTCAGAGAAAGAAGCCAACCTTAATCAGACTGTGATATGATGAGGAAATAAAAATTGCTGTGCTAATCAACTGATACTGGGAAGCATGTTTATTATAATAACATAGTCTATGCTTAACTTTTCTAAGAAACTAATGATCTGGAATATCGATAAAAAGAAAAAAGAAAGAAAGCAAAAGGACAGAAAGTTTTAGTGAGAATATGTCACTAAAAGAAAAATACAAAAATCTCCAGGTAATTGTTCTTGTCTGTCACTATAATCAAAGTGGTATTTCACCCCCCATCAGTTGTCCCTGCTTTGATGAGTGAGAATAGAAGAGCAGTTCCTGGTTACATGTTGGCAACAGGAGGATATAAATATCAAATTGCCTTAAGCACTGGCAAAGGCTTAAGAGTCCATCCTAAATTGAGGGATTATCCAGTACCCTGTTTAGAATGGAAATAAATCCTTGCACAGTACTTTCAACTCAATAACTGAAAAAATGCAGACAGCAAATTCAACAATTTGTATTACCAACAGCCAGCTGAGTCCAACTTTCTAAATCCATTGGAAAACAGAAAAGCAGAAAAGCGGAAAAACAGGCATCAGTAACTGCCCTAAAAAGTGAAGGACTCAGGAGGCTGAGGCAGCAGAATCACTTGAACCCGGGAGGCAGAGGTTGCAGTGAGCCGAGATGGTGCCACTGCACTCCAGCCTGGGCGACAGAGCGAGACTGTCTCAAAAAAAAAAAAAAAAAAAAAAATGTGAAGGACTGAGGGAAAGAAACAGAATAGACCATAATGAGTCAGATGCGAGATAAGAGAAACAGGGCCCGGAACATATGCCCTCAGATAGAATAAGAACAATATCAAAGATGAAAATCCAAGAAAACACCTTGAGGAAAATAAGATGATAGTAATACTAAATATATATGTTAAAGGACTAATTTTAATGAGATACATTCACATAGGTAGAAAGAAAAATAAATTCAATGTGCAGATATTCCTTATGTATATACCAATGAAAGTAAAGAGACAGATAAAATAAGTCAGGCAAATGCTAACATAAGAAAATAGAGTCACATTATTTATTTTGTAATTTGATATCTGAATATTAAAAACTTACACTTTCTAATGTTCTATAATAAATTCTAAAGTGCAGATATAACTCCCATGAATGTTGACACACTAAGTAACAGTAAAATACATTAAGCAAATTAGAACTGTAAGAAAAAGGAAAGCAACACAGAATAAAAACAAGACTCAGTAGGTGATCTTTATCTAGAATCAGAACAATTAAAATAAAATAATGACTGGAGAAAAACTGAAGTAAGTACTATGTTTAATGCCTGTAAGCAAATATACGTATTTTGAATTGTGACATGATTAAAAAATAACATATGATTTTCAAGTGTTCATATAACACATTGAAAAATTAAGCATAAACTCCCCGAAATTCTTATACCTAAATGTCATAAAATAAGTACCAATCATACCAACTACTTTTCTGAACATAATGCAATGAAATCTATAAAACAACTGATATTTTGTGGCTGTTTTTTACTGCATCAAAAGAAGACTAATAAAGCAATGTATTTACCCTGTGAATGTATATGTTCAAATAATTTATATAGACTGTACACATAATATTCTTTTAATTTTCTTTATATTTCTTCTTATATATCCATTTTCTAAAATAGTGAGTTATGCTTTTATTCACTAGATTTTTTCTGTTTAAATATGTTTAGGTATTATATTTGATATTTTATTAATTTCTGTATTGATGTTTATCATTTACTTCTTCCAGTTTTCAAATATTTTATGATTAAAATTGTAGATCATTGTTTTAAGACCATCTTATGTAAATAGCAAAGGTTTGATTTGTAATGATTTTATAAATATACATATTTTAATATAATCAAATTGTTAATATGCTGGTCTACACATTTGCCTTTAGTTTCCATTTTTACCCAAGATATGCTAGACAAATATTTTCATGTTATTCTAAAGATTACAATTTTTATTTTGCTATCAATAGCTCTTTAATCTCTTTCATATGTTCTATCTACCTATATCTCTGTGTGATCTTTGTTAAACCCATATTCTGAGGTTTAGATTTCCCAACCACCCAATACTGGTGGAAATTCTGATAGTTTTTGAAACCATGTCTCAAGACTTGTCCCATGGAAAATAAAGGGAATCTCTATTCTGTCATTGGCTGGGAACTGCTCTAGGGTGTTTACATCCCTGGCAATTTTTATTTTTCTCATGTTGAGCCTGAAAGAAAGTCACCGATCATGAAATGCGAGCATGGACAGGGACAATTAGTCCAAAGGGAAAAATTAGAGACACTGACTGTTCCATTACACATAACTATATACCTACTCACTCAATATAATGAAGAGTTTCATAATTAGTCAAAATGAAATTGAACCATATTAACTCTACATGGAACAATTCAAAATGAATTTAGTCTGGGTATAGATGGTAAAGAGAAAAAGTGAATTTAATTAGAACACAATTTCAATCAAATTAAGTCTTTGCATGAGTTATCAAGGACACAATAAATAATTGAACAATTCCAAAGAGTTACTTTCATAGTAATTTCAAATAATGCTCTAATTATCTCGAATATGTGTGTGCCAGATAAAAAAACCTTCAATTTTCTAGAGGAAGAGTTGAAAATTGTGAGAAGAAATATTCAGAAAAAAAAATGTTGATTTATTTGCCTTAACAATTTAAGCTTACATAAATAAGTATGGACATAAAAATAGAGTACCACACTGGCCATACACAGCATGCTTGAGATCAATCCATAAGGATAAATATATACAGGTACTGTATTCCTTTCATTGCTATATGTTACTTTTTGCATCACCTCATTTTATGTATTTAAATTCATTAGCCCCTATGAAGTTAATGTATAAAATAACTAATTTTTTATTTCTCTAAAAATACTTTATTGAATAATTTATAATTTCCCCTTATATTTATAGTGAAACCACTGTTATTTGAAGTTTGTATATGACTATAATTCTCCTCTGATTATATCTGGTTTTCACTTTTTAATTTTTAATTATTCTTGTATCCCTCAATGAACCTCATTTAGTCATTATGCATTCTTCTTTTTTTTTTTTTTCTGAGATGGAGTTTCGCTCTTTTTGTCCATGCTGGAGTGCAATGGCACTATCTCAGCTCCCTGAAACCTCTGCCTCCTGGGTCCAAGTGATTCTCCTGCCTCAGCCTCCCAGGTACCTGGGATTACAGGCATGCGTCACCACGCCCAGCTAATTTTGTATTTTTAGTAGAGGCAGGGTTTCCCCAAGTGGCTTTTACTGATTCTGACACAGGCCAACTCTAAGCTTGAGACAGCAGTGGAAGGGTTTCTGTGGGTGAAACAGGGGTGTCTCAGGCTTGTCAGCCAGGTATGACAAAATATGTCTTAGGTTTGATTCTCATATGCATGATGACTATAAATATTTTTGCAAATGTCAGTATTTTAACTTCATATATAAACATAAAATCTTCAAAACACTAACACAAATTAGAGTTCTTCTATCAATGCTCATAGCTAAACATACTAGAGTAAAGATTTTGCATCAGCCTCCTTTTTTGAGTAAGAAGAAAAACAATCAAACAAGCAAATACATCTCAATCATCAATAAAATGTTCTTTAGAAGTCAACCATGACCACTAGCCACAAACTATGAAGAAAGACTCACTAGTGCAGTGAAAATTAAGTGTTGAAGTAAAGCATGGTCTCATACTTGTACAGACCTACAGCAGTGCAAGTGCTCTCCAAAGGTAGGCTATGCATTATGAGGAGTCAAATTTAAAAAATCTCTTCCTTCCTATGCCAGGTAGATGTCTATTAAAGACTTTTGCTAACATAAGCAGCACTGAATGAGAGCAACAGGCAAACAAACATTCTTTATAGATACAGCTATGATAAAGAGAGGATACAGAGATTATGGTCAACAGTGCTGCACCAACTAAACTTAGTCAACTGAACTAAATTTACTGTTAATTCACAAAAGTAATGCTGAAATATGTATTTGCTGGAAGAAAAAAGACTTCTTATCCAGAGCAAAACCAGATTATATAGGCTGAGGTAGGGTGTTGGTGGAGAAGCTTTGGTCCATAATTAATTCTCAGTGTGATCACTAGAAAATTATCTGCAGAGAACCTAGGTGAATTCATAGCTTGAAAATGATATGAAGAAAAATTTGGATAACAAAGATGAAAATGTTCAAAAGAGGTTAATTATACCACAAACTATATAAATATTAACATACATTTCTGCAAGCTATCAAAGAAATAAAGGAACATTTTGGCTTTTTAAACATAGAATAAAAAATGATGTGAAAGTGGTGTTAAAAATGTGAAATGGCAACATCAAGGAAGAAATAGAAGATATCCATAAAACTATTACAGAAAGAAAAAGTCTAAGTAAAACAGCAGATTGTCATGAATAAGGAGGTAAATAAGGAGAAAAAAAATGAGTGCAATGAAATTATAAAAAGATGAACACGTTTAAAACAAGATCCCCTAGTGTTATCATACATATGTATAATATGAGACTTGGATGAAGAGAATAGAAGAAATGTCTACTAATGGGGAAAGGAGGGCTAATAGTGCAGACTTCTTCTTAAATACGTTTGTAGATCAGAGGAGTAAACTGAATACACCACTACTGAGTGACTGATCTTCTAATGTGAGATTTTATTATTTTTATCATTTTTGCAAGTAACCAAAAATGTTTTGCTTGGTTCACATGAAAGTTTGATATATGTGTGGTTAGTAAGCTCCATATTCCAACATTTGTGTTCAAGCACAAGATCAAATAAATTAATATAAATAAATACAGTGTGAATTCATTAATCTGTGTAGATGCCTGACTGATTATTGTGCAAAATAATTCAAATGGATGTTCATTTTTAAAAGAATGAATATGCTAGAATTTGTTATGGAATTACTGATGTTTTTACTTCTGATTATATTTTGTTTCTAGGCTGGAATCCAATCAATAGCATGTCTTTCACTGCCTGATTCAGAACATCACAAGAAAAAAACAGGAGTTAAGCAAAAGGAAGATTAAATTAACATTCTAATGTTGATAAAGGAGATAGTGTGTAATACGACAATAATGAAGTTCCCATGACAGCACGTCAATATTGAATATAAATCCAACCACAGCCATTGGCATCACTTACCAACCCCACAGCAGGCCACCTTCCCTGAGGCAGAGACTGTAATAGCTTTTGAGACACAGAAAGTGTGTCTCCAGCAATCGAGCAGGTTCAGCAAAAGAGAATAGGATTCCTACATTCTCAGTTCATCTCCACAAACTCACGTATTAAAACAATCATTCAGTTCTGGGACAAGGTCCACCTGTATTCATTTAGTGAAGCCCCTCCACATATTTGCTGTTACAAGATTAATTTTAAAGAATGAAGTTATATTTACATGTGTTTTTCAAACATTTAGATAATGGTGATAGATGTGTTTTCACTGAGATCATCAATATATATCTTAAATACATTGCCCCAAATAAAGCATTATTTCACAGAAAATATAGAGATGTTTTCATGTAAATAAATGCAAGTCACAACTTATATAATTATATATTTTTGTTTAATAATTAAACCATTGGGAATTTATGGATCACATAATTCAAATTCCTCTGCATGGTCAGGAGAAGCTGTGTCCTGTCCTTCCTTACCTTGGTTTTTTCTATTCTGCCACATGCCAAATGCACTACTCCTGACTCAAGGCTTTATAAGTCTTTTCCTGGAATAGCCCAGCCATAGTCATATGCCTCATCTTTCCCTTCAGTGTAGGCCTCAATTACTGCCTTTACTGCACCTATTTAAAATATTCTCGTTATTCTCTATCTACTTACCTGAGTTTATTTTTCTTTATGACATTTTTAAGATCAGACATTATACACTATTTTATTATTTGTTTTTTATTAATCATTAGAATAATAATCCACAAAGGCAGGAAACTTGTTTTGTTTGCCTTTCTATCCCCAGAATTTATATAGCAGCTACTATTGTAAAGTAGATGCATAATAGCATAAATGAATGAATAAGTAGTTGAATGCATGAACAAAGGAATGAGAAAAAAAATTCTAGTTAACATTTTATTAATGTGGGTGTGTGTGTATGCACATTTCTTGTTTTCCGGGCATTATTTCATCATGCAATCAGGATATATGTAAAATACTCCACTTTGTTTAGGGTGATATAGTGCTTCAGAGTGTTAATTAAATTTAGATAGACCCATGTTCAAACTTCAGCCATACAACTTATTTTTTTTTTCTTTTTCTTTTTTATTATACTTTAAGTTTTAGGGTACATGCTGCTGGAGAGGAAGTGGAGAAATAGGAACACTTTTACAACTTATTATCAATCACATGATATTGGCTGAGAAATAGTCTCCAAATTTGCTTATGTCTTTAATGATGAGAAAAGGCTCAATAGACATTCTCTTTTATCAGTGTTATCGTGAATAAAGAGACTTGACCATAGAAATGTACCTACTTTAGAGAAATGGAATCTATCACTAATTTTTTCTTGAAGACAGCTGATGAAGCTTACTCTGTAATTAAATAGAAGGCAGTGTATTTTTTTTTTTTTTTTTTTTTTTTTTTTTTTTTTTTTTTTTTTTTGAGACGGAGTCTCGCTCTGTCGCCCAGGCTGGAGTGCAGTGGCGCGATCTCGGCTCACTGCAAGCTCCGCCTCCCGGGTTCACGCCATTCTCCTGGAAGGCAGTGTATTTTAACATTTAACTTTTCCTCACTCTAATTTTTTGGATAGAACCTATGTTGATATTCATTCTTAAACTCATTGTAATTTAAATTCCAATATCCCTGGCTTAAATATAAGAAACGATTCAAGACATTATAATTTTGTTATAGAGACAATAAAAATATCTGCAATACTAATTCGTTGTATGTATATGTAATAATTTTTATTTACCATCATAATATCCAGTGTTTTGCCTCATGACATAGTGCAGGCTTGGCTTTTTTTATTAATAGATTTTTTTTTAGACTGGTTTTAGTTCACAACAAAATTTACCCAAAGCTGTGTAAAATACCCATAAATTACCCTGCCTAGACAAATACATAGCCTTTTCCATCTCCCACTAGAGTGGTACATTTTGTTACAATTTTTGAACTTGCATTTACTCATCATTATCAGACAAATTTCACGTTTCCAAACTGCATTTAAACAAATGTAGCTCTCATTTTAGTTTCATGCGGAGTAGATTCACTGCGCTAAAAATCCTCTGTGCTCTGCCTATTTATCCCTCCCTCTCTCTAACATTTGGCAACCATTCATCTTTTTACTGCCCCATCATATGGCCTTTTCGAGAATGTCATATGGTTGGAATCATACAGTGGATTTTCTGTTCACTTAGTAACAAGCATTTAAGTTTCTGCCATGTCTTTATAGCTCATTTCTTTTTAGCTCTATATAATATTCCATTGTTTGGATATTCCTCAGTTTATGTATCCATTCACCTACTGAAGAACATCTTGGTTGCTTCCAAGTTTTGGTCATTATGAATAAAACTGCTATAAACATCCTTTTGCAGCTTTTTATGTGGACATAAGTTTTTAGCTCCTTTGGGTAAATACCAAGTAGCACGATTGCAGAACCATATGGTAAGTGCTATAGTTTGAATATACTGTTTGTACCCACCAAATCTCATGCTAAAATTTGATTCCAATGTTAGAGGTCGGCTAAATGGGCAGCATTTGAGTGACAGTGGCAGATTCCTCATGAATAGATTAATGCCCTCCTTCAGGCGTGAGTTCTTACTCTTAGTTCCCAGGAGAGCTGATAAACAAGAAACTGGCACCTTATCCTCTTTCTCTCTCTTGCTTCCTTTCTCACCGTGTAATCTCTGCACATTCCAGTTCCTCTTTGCCTTCTACCATGAGTGGAAGCAGCTGGAGGCTCTTACAAGATACCTAATCTTGAACTTTTTCAGACATCAGAAACATAATGCAAATAAACTTGATCTTGGTAAATTACCTAGCCTTCGGTATTTCTTTATAGCAACACAAAACAGACTAAGACAAAGGATGTTTAGTTTTGTAAGAAATTGCCAAACAAAATGTCTTCCTAAATTGCTGTACCATTTTTCATTCCCACCAGTAATGAACATAGTTTCCTGTATTTCCACATACTTGACAGCATTTGGTATTTCCACATCCTTAACAGCTTTTGGTATTGTCAGTGTTCTGAAATTGGACAGTTCTAATATGTGTGTAGTAGTCTCACATTGTTTTAATTTGCATTTCCCTGATGACATAAGATATAAAACATCTTTTCATATGTTGTTTTCCATCTGCGTATCTTCTTTGGTGAAGTGTCTGTTAAGGTCTTTGGCCCACTTTTGCATCAAATTATTTGCTTTTTTTATGGTTGAGTTTTGTAGCTCCCCACAACAAAGAATTAAGCCACTTCAACAGCTAATAGTGCTGAACTTGAGAACGCCGCTCTTGGTGGACAGTTGCATGGTGTCTGTTTTTGACAATAATGAATAAAGGTACTTGTGCAAGCCTTTTTGTAGACTTATGCTTTTCTCCCCCCTAGGATAAATGCCTAGGGGTAGAATTGGTACATGTAAGGTAGATTTAGTTATCCAAAGTAGCTGTACTGTGTTACACTCCCACCGTCAATGTATGCAAACTCTAGATTCTGGTTTCTTGACATCTATGCCAAATATTGGTAACACAATTTTTAAAACAGTAGCTTTTCTAGTAGATGTGTATAATTATCTCATTTTATTTTTTATTACTAACGATATTAAGAAATTTTTCATTTGCTTATTTGCTATTATATCATTTTTGTGTAGCATGTTAGTTTTTATAGTTCTCTTGTTTCTATGTTGTACATTATATTTATATATTCTTGCTCTTATTCATAATAAATAGTATATATAATTGTGTAATTAAAAATAAACATTAAAGTATAAATATATTTATACATTTCTGTAGTTTATCATTATATAATTATTGCTTTCTGAATAAAAAGAAATTTCTCCACAGTTTGGACAAAAAGAAATGCTTTCATGTAGTTTACTAAGACATTTTCTGTGCTTTATATTTGAAGCCTATGCTTTCACTTTTACACATTGTTCCATAATATATTTTGGACTCATTTAATTTTGAGCTCATTCATGCTTTTGTTGTGAGGAAGGACTTGAGGTTTGTTTTCTTCACATTTATCTCGTAGTTCTGCACACTTTGTTAAATAAAATTATCTTTCCCCTTTGAATAACTGCAGTATTTTTGATATTATATTATTCATATAAGCATGGATCTATTTGTGAACTCTATTCCATTCCATTACTCTAATTGTTTATCCATATACTAATAACACATTCTCTTGATGACTATAGCTTTAAGTTATTGCATGGTGTTAGGAAGTGTGAGTATTCCAACTTTTTTCTCAGCTTTTTATCATTTGTTTTTGCTCTCTTGATGTACATTTTTAAATCAGTGTGTCAATTTATATAAAAATATCTTTTGTGATTATGGTGAGGATTTCTAGAATGATTAATTTGGAAAAACCAAAACCTTTTACACACTAAAATTCATTGAACTTTCAAGCCATGATTATTGTATTAGTTTGTTCTGGCATTGCTATAGAGAAATACAGAAGATTCAACAATTTATGAAGAAAAGAGGTTTAATTGCCCCACTGTTCTGCAGGCTATACAGGAAGGATGATGCTGGCATCTACTTAGCTTCTGGGAAGACTCAGGAAACATACAATCATGGCAGAAAGCAAAGGGGGACAGGCACGTCACATGGCCAGAACAGCAAGAGAGTGAAAGGGGAAGGTGCTACACACTTTTAAATGACCAGATCTCATGAAAACTCACTCACTCACTATTATGAGAACAATATCAAGAGGGATGATGCTGAACCACTCATGAGAAATCCACCCCATGATCCAATCACCTCCCACCAGGCCTCACCTCTAACATTGGAGATTACATCATATCAGATTTAGGCAGGGACACACATCAAAACCATCAATTATTGTATGTGACTCCATTTATTTAGAACTTTCCTACATCTCCCAACACTTTTGCTAGTTTCCTATTTAGAGAGATCTTGCATGTAATTTGTTAAAATCATATATACATATTTTATTTTTATTAGTATTTTACACGAATTTGATTTTTATCATTAATTGCTCATTGGAAATATATAGAAATAAGTTAATGGGTTGACTTATTTTTTCTATGATGTGGCTAAAATTACTAGTTTATTCCAGCAGCTGATTTTTACAGTCACTAGAAGTTTATGTATAGGTAATGGAGTTGTTTAAAAATTTAGAATTGTATTTTTCATTTCTTAACTGTGTATGTTTTACTTATTTATTTGATTTGTCTCACTGGTTAATTCCTCCCATACAGTAGAGAGAACAATAGTGAAAGAGGACACTTTGTCTTCTTCTGGATCTTAAATGAATAATTTATTAGTTCAAACTTCAGTGTGATATTTCCGTAGATGCCTTCTATTTGCTTAAGGATGCTTCTTTGTATTCTATTGGGGCGAGATATTTTTATTATAATTCTATCTTGAAAATGCCAAATGTTTTTTCTGCCTCAGAGGAAGTTTATATATTTTTTTCATTTTACTCAGTTAATGTGGTGAGTTTGAAAATTCAAAATACTTGAAAAATCACGTTCCCATCAAACACTGCCTCTTACTGTGCCTTTCTAAGAGGACTACCTTCAACTTGGGCATTTAGAGGATACTTCCCTTCCTATAGCTCAGGGTTTTTTTGTATTTTTTTTATGTTTAAATTTTAGTGATATTTCTTTTATGTGTTTTAAAAATATTTTATGGGCTATTGCATTGATCCATTTGTTTCAACTTTACAGCTCTAGTTAAATATAAAAATTAATAAAATGTCAACACTCAAGTATTACATATATCCCTTGATCTGGTGATTTAGGACTATGAGAAAAATGCTCAATTTCCCTCGATAGAAGGAAGTATCAACTTTATTTATTTATTTATTTATTTATTACTGTAGTCTCACAGCCTAAAAATCATTAGGTCTCCATTGATCAGCAAGCAAATGATCATGATTGTTTTTCTGAATTTTTGACAATTTCAGAATAGGCAAGAAAGCTAAATTTTAAAAATAAAATGCCAACACCAAGAATTTAAAATCAAATTCGTCACAATGAATCCCAACAGGAAATAGTTCTTCATTTTATGATTACTCAGAGATTTTGCTTGTTGTAGTGGTCTTCCTTCTGGCTCATAATTTTTTGCTACTCTGCAGCAGAAATAATAAGAAATATTTTCCCAGTCCACAGCGGTGAAGGAGAAGAAAACTATAAATCAAAAGTAGCATATTCTGTGGATCATTTATTGAAATAAACACAGTGAGTACAAGATGGGTAATCTATTTGCATAATCAAAGACACCCTTCATCTGTGTCTATTTTTTTCTTTTCTTTCTTTCTTTTTTTTTTTTTTTTGAGACAGAGTCTCATTCTGTTACCCAGGTTGGAGTGCAGTGGCATGATCTTGTCTCACTGCAGACTCCGCCTCCCGGGTTCCAGCAATCTTCCTGCCACAGCTTCCTGAGTAGCTGGGATTACAAGGTATGGGCCACCATGCCCGGCTAATTTTTGTATTTTTATTAGAGATGGGGTTTCGCTATGTTGGCCAGACTGGTCTTGAACTCCTGGCCTCAAGTGATCTGCCCGCCTCAGCCTACCAAAGTGCTGGGTTACAGGCATGAGCGACTTGCCTGGCTATGTCTATTTTTAACATAGTTATAGTGAACTATAATTATTTTTACATAAAAACTATTCTTACAAATGTTATATGTATTTTAAGAGCATACAAACTTACGGGTTTTTTTATTTAATAAAAACCAGTGGCAGATTGATAATGCAGAATATATTATTTATAAAAAATCATTTGTTGTCATACAAACATATATTTTATTTGAAAATTATACTTTTGAATAGCTTTTTGGAAAGTTAAAGTATTCTCATTTATTGCATACATTTGTCACCAAAATTATACGAAAGAGTGTTTGATTCAAAATGTGTGTGTGTGTGTGTTCCTATATAGGACCCGGATAACACATATATATTAAATAAATAAATACATGTATATATCATGCACACACATTTAAATATAATGTAAATGTGTGTTTGTGTGTGTATGTGTATGTGTATGCAGATGCCCCTCTGGAAACAGATTTAAAAAGAATCCCCTCTTTTGAGTGTATAAAGAAGTTCCTTTCTTAAGGAATGGATAACAGGGGTTGGTACTTTGGCTGAATTCCTCTTCCTCTTACTTTCATTAGACTTGGCACTGTTGCATAGAACACAATTTTCCAAAATGTAATGTCTGTGTTATGCCTGCAAATGTACCATACATAACAATTTGTCATTTTCTGTAATTACATACTGACCTATTTAACATTTATCTAACCACTTATATATCTTAATCAAAATAAATCAACCCATGTAAATTGTTTATTTCTATTGTCTTTCTCAGTATAATGCACAAGATACCTTTCTATGTCTATATGTATTTGTCATTTTCATGTCTGTCCCTAAATGAATTGACTCTATTTTTCTATTACATAGATATGTGATGTTAGTACAATATATGTTAACTAAAAATGGATGATGCAACCTTTTAAAATTATGACCATCACAGTGAAAATTATGTCTCTAAAACCCAATGACCACAGGGACATTCCAGTTTTTAGAAAAATATCAGGGGCTTAGGTATTTTCAGATTAAATTTTGAAAAATAGAATATCTTTCCAAATATTTCCAAATGGGAAATTTATGTGGGCAAATTTCCCATTTGTTCACATTAAATCTTAATGGCATATTGCCTAAATCTTTCTCAGAAAAGCTTAGCCAAATTGCCTAGGACGTTTCCTTTCTCCCATATTACCATCACTGTATACCATCATATTTCTAATAATTTTAATTTTGGAACATGAAAATGGTATTTCAGTTTAAATGCATAGTTTTTCTATTTGCAAAGAGATTAAACATCTCTTCAAGTTTTTAAACTATATGCAGCCCTTCTTTTCTGCTATACCTGTTCATTTCCTCAAGCTATTTTTCCATCAGACAGTTTTATGTTTTCTCATTGATTTGAAGCTTCTATTAAAGTATTGCATACACATGGGTAAATGCACATAAGTTTAAAGCTTAGTGAGTTTTAAAATACTATGATCATCCAGAATAAGAAAATGTAATAGTCACACACCTGATTTCCACCCATCCCTCTTAACATAACACTATTCTAACTTTTACCAGTAAGGAATCAAATAGTGTGCGTAGTGTTTTGAACCACATTTTTTTGCTTAATATTTTATTTGTGAGACTAATTGATTATATGACCTGCAAATGAAACTATTTACATTTATTTCTCTAATATTTTATTAGGTGATCATATTACAACTTATTTGTTTACTGTACTCTTTATAAGTATTTTAGTCCACTTTTGGCCCACAGTTTGGGGTTATTTTGGTGTTATTCTGAAAAGTGTTTTCATGAGTACACATTTTTTTTTAGCTATATATATGCATGCATTTCTGGAGAAACCATCTTTACAAGTAGAATTTTGGGGCCTAATACATATCTTTATCCAAATTATTTGAACTAAGCTATGCCAATAACATCAATTTGAGTGTTCTAATTAGTCAACATTCTCATCAATACTTTGCATTTTCTCTTCAACTTAGAATTCTAAAATATTCCTTTCAAATTCAGGATTCTGAATGACAAGTACTTACATCTCATTGTGGTTTGAATTTTTTTTTCAGATAACCAATATAAATAAAAACCTTTTAATAAGTTCATTGGTTATTTGAGTATTTTATTTTTGAAGTGTCTAAAATATTTTCTTTTTAATCCAGTCCAGTTATTTTTCTGTGGTTTGCTTCTTGTTGTCTTATTGAGTTCATTGCCTTTTTAATATTCTTTTCCAGTTAACATTTCCCCCTCATTGATCTGAAATGTTTTCATTATATACCACCTTTCCATATCTGTCAATGTCTTGATTTTCTATATGATCTTCATCTATCTGTATTTATAACTCATTTTAATCATAGAAGCTTTAAGAATTGCTTAACATTTTGTATTGACTCCAAATTCCATTGATTTTATAGGATATTTCTAGCTATTCTTGCTTCTTTATTCCTCCAAGTAAATTTGTCTATTTTTCTAAATCTGGAAAAAGAAATTCTAGAAAATATTGTTTTGTTATGACATAGAAGATATAAGTTTATTTAAAGAACTGGCACATTTATGATTATAAGGCTTTTTCAAGAGCATGGAATTTCTTTCTCCGTGCTCAAGTCCAAATTTGTGCCATTCAGAAGTGTTTTCTAGTTTTTTTTATATATAGGTTTTAAACATTTCTGGTTAAGTTTATGCCCTCACATTTTATTTTAGTTTGGTTAATGACGTTTTACATGTGTGAGTTCCTCAATTATTTCTTTTAAATGTTCTGATTCAATAGGAACACTCTCCTTAGTATCCTTAACAGAAATGATTCTTGTTTATAGAATTGCTAAATAAGTAAAGAAATTTTAAGTTAAATCATGGCAAGGAGTTATAATTACACTAAGCTTTTTTGTTCCTAGAGATTTTGGCTCACTCATATGGTAATCTATATGAAAATTTTTCTGTGATATCCAATATTAGAAAGATCCTCAATGATAGAATAGTGTTTCTTCCTAGCTGATTCATACATCTTTCTCTGCCAACATTTTGTTTGTTGAAGTGTTCCCCAACATATGACTCATTGCTTACTAAATCCCTATTGAGCAGCCAAAGCCCTGGTGACTAATTATGTCATTAATTTGGGAAAGTCAGAGACAATAAGACTGTCAGTTGAAACTCTGTAGGAGGTAAAAAAGTCACTGCTGTCAGCTGCAAAGATCCTTAAAATGGTCTTTAATGAAGTCAAATTTTGTGACAATAATTATTGCATCAAAGTCGGGGAAATACCTCTTAGATCAAATAAGATACATTGAAAAGCCAAAAATTATTTTTATCTCACTTTGTATTCTCATAAGGTCTATCCACTGTTATTTGGATATGAGACTTAACAAATGGAAAAGAAGACAGGGGTACTATCACACTGTATTTTCCTATGGCCTAACGACCACAATGGTTGATGAACTGCAGTAAAGTTTCTATAATATTTTCCATCTATTCATTTGCTCAATCACCTTGTAATGGTTATGTTGGTTAATTCCAGTCTTTCATGTGTAAGCAACAAAATGAGACTTATTTTGAAATATCCAGTATTTTTCTATTCTTACAAATAATTTTCAGGATCAATGCATTGAGGATTAGGAATGGCAATGTGTATTACTACTTTGATACCAACTATATCCAATCTAATGTTGGAATTTGTTTGACAAAGTGTTGTGTATTTGAAAATAGGTAGCACTGAATAAAAAGAATATGGGCAAAAGAAAAATGGAAGTGTTTTGAATGGAAGTCTAAAATATTTATTGATCAATGCTGAACTGAGTAAGCAGGAGATGCCTGTACATAAATGACATTATCCTGATCTAGTAACAGGGAGAAGCAGAATATCTGAAAGCTGTTTATTAATTTGATAATAATAAGATTAGAAACATGCAAATCAAGATTAATAGTATTCACTGCTAATTGGGTTTAGGTAGACTTTGACTATTTTGCTTCTGATGTTCTTATATTTTTAATTTTCCATAATGATCATATAATATATAATATTTTCATAATATTAAACACTTTAGAATTAAACTCCATTAGAGTGTATCTTTCCTAAAATAATATAAACATCCAATCTTGTCCTTAACAATTCCGTTCTCAAACATTAGCCTATTCCCTCAAGCCAATGTTGCTTTCGACCCATATTGTCCATCATTTCAATTTATCTCAGTTTTTTATTGCAACAATTAAATGCTTTGAATGATACCCAAGGCATAGTTCTATTTCAATAAAATTTCAAAGTTAATAGTTACATCAAATTTTGTTGGTGCTCATTGAATTTGATTATTAAAACCATAAGTAGTATGTTTTATGCTGACTGAGGGAGATAAAAGTAGTAATGTTTAATATTCAAACTGTGATGACTGAAAAAAAAAATTAGAGGCCTGTAAAATCTTATTTAATGTCAAATTTTAATTAAACAGGCTTAGCAGACCAAAATTAAAATCTCAATTATTTTTATATTATTAATGACAGACAACTAGATTGAGTGAACACTGGCATCTCTTTTCAAATAACTTAGTTTAGTGGATGAGTTAAACATAAACTAGTTATTATAATGCAGCGAAGTATGTGAAAAATTTAATTTGAACCCTACTTAGCTTAAAATCCTGACATTCTAGGATGCAAGTCCTGCAAACTTTCCATATGTAATCAACAATTTTCTAAACATGCATGCTGTATCTCTCCTGTGTGACTTTGCATACATCATTCCCACATTCTAGATTATCCCAACCCACCTTAAGTGACTGCTTTTGCATAATCTCCCTTAAAATTCTAACTCAAGCAGTGCATCTTTTGAGTCCTTCCCTAACATCTTAACATCTTCCTTCTTTCATTCATCATTAACTATAGTTAGTTATTATATCACCTGTTAGCACTGTAAAATTATGTGTGTTACACAAGTATAACATGCAGACTAAGGTCGTGTATTACCTAGCCTCATATCAGCGTCACCTAGAACAGCAAAAATGTATGCAGATTAATCACAATATATTTGGATGTACAAAATATATTGAGAGCAAAATATGATGGAAATTTAGGTGATGCTCTTTGAGCACTGCTTCCATTTTCCAATAATGTAACCAGGAATCACTGTTCACGTAATTAAAGAACAATAAGTCTATGTGAATCAAAATATACATATACATGCAAATGTTAAACCTCAGTAGGAAGAGGCCCATTCTCTTGCTTGCTGATATATATATATATATACATATATATATATACACATATATATATATGTTGTGTGTATATGTGTATACACACAACAATCTATAGGCTTGCTTTTTAAAATAGTATAAGCAACAAATTTTAAGAGAAACAATAATGAGTGTGTAAAACATTAGATATGTGTATGTACCTTTGCTATTATTTGTGGAAATGGGGCTATAAAATAAGCTCCTTTATTTTCTTTTGTAAAACATTTCTTTAATATGAAGTAATGCAATACGTATTTATGTTCTAAGTGTTTTAATTTCCTTGGATATAAAATAATATCTTGTTCCTTTGATTCTCTTACATATAAGTGTATTTACTCAGATATTACTCCAAATACACCAGATATATTCAAAGTTGAAAAAATATATACTTTGGAATGTATTATCACCTTATTTCACATTAAGAAATCAAAATCTCTGGCATCCAAGTGCATTCCAGCCTGAAAAAAATTATGCAATTGTGAATTTAACAGAAAGAAAATTGCTCACATATGGAGTCAACGTGAAGCTATATCAATATTTATTAAAAGTTTATATATTACTTTTGATCCCCTGGAGAGAAATACAAAATTCAAATAATTATTCTATTTTTATATCCCAATTTGTAATTATGAAACTCTAGCATTTTAATTTTTCTCTTTCAAGTTTACCTGAAGCTTCACAAAATTCTGTGAGGAATCTATTATAACAGGTATTTTGCTTATTTCCACACAAACAGAAGGAAATGTGTATTTTCTATGCCCTGAAGAATTTACTCTTTTCTGTAAATGACATATGGCAGTTAATTCTTTTTGGTAATAAAATATTCCTGTTTTTATGCCGAACAGCCTTTTCATTTTAATTCAGGGCAACATATCAAAGCTTTGCCGTAATAATACAGAGTAATCAACTAAAGTAATATAGAATTTAAATAACAAAGAGTTTAAACAATTTAATATGTCTTCTATTAATTTCAAACTGAAATTTTACAGAAATTATTTGGAATATGCTGCCAGAGTACACACACACACACACACATCACACGCTCACATCACACACTCACACCCAGCTAAAGGAAATTACCACAGCTATAATGATTTCATTAAGTATCTGAAATTAAAGTTTCTTTTGGACTTTCAGCTGAAGCTCATAGTAAATAAAAGTAATATGATCATTGTTGCATACTGTGAATCAACAGCACACAGAAACCTTAGACTTTCTATATTTACACAGCTTAATTATCCGAACTGAAACCTGAGGCCATCTGTGTCAACATGATTTCACAATTCATTCCAGAAAAGTATTTTTCAGGAAAGTAAGGCTGCAAACCAATAAATAACTTATTGTTTGCTTCAGGAAATTTCTGCAAATCAATTTATGTCAGTAAGCAACTCTCCTCTGGGCCAACAGATTGCTCACCTGGGCAGGTAGCAGCTTGTGTAAATAACAGTTTACTTATGAAGACTTCTGTCATGGCCCTTAACTCACAGTGTCCCCCAATCCTAAACTCTATGTCCTGAATATTACCTATTCTTATCAGTCATTGGTCTTGAAAGGCCCCAGGCAACCATTTGAGCCCAGACTTCAATACTCTATCAATACCACCTTATCATCTACTTTTCTAACATAACCCCTCAAGGTGGTGACCCCACTTACAGTCGTATTTTATTGAATTTAGCTTTCCCTAATCAACATGCTAGTCTACTGGATGCAGTGTCAGAGGCAACAATCACAGAGGTTCTGAAAGCATCAGCCCATGGTTTTCTAAACATCATGGTTCAAGACCCTTAACACGAAACAGAAAGTTTCCCCGAGGCGCCGTAAACAACCCGTTTGGGCGCTTCCCTGGTAATTATAGTGAAATCTGGCATCTAATTTTTTTTGGTGGACTCTCAAATTTTATATTTATGTTTTGATTCCTAGAAATAAAAAATTTTTTATAAGGAATTCTTTGATCGTTTATGTTTTATTCTTGATAGAAACCTACTTTATAACTTCGAACATTATTGATGTTCTTCCTGTATTTCTGAGAGGTGACAACTTGCTGGCATCCCTCGCTGGCTCTCGGCGCCTCCTCGGCCTCAGCCCACTCTGGCTGCGCTTGAGGAGCCCTTCAGCCCGCAGCTGCACCGTGGGAGCCCCTCTCTGTGCTGGCTGAGGCCTGAGCGGGCTCCCTCTGCTGGCGGGGAGGTGTGGAGGGAGAGGCGCGGGCCGGAACCTGGGCTGCCTGCGGTGCTCACAGGTCCAGCGCGACTTCCGGGTGGGCGCGGGCTCGGCGCGCCCCGCACTCTGAGCGGTCGGCTGGCGCCGCCGGCCCTGGGCAGTGAGAGGCTTAGCACCCGGGCCAGCAGCTGCAGAGGGTGCACTGGGTCCTCCAACAGTGATGGCCCGCCGGCGCCGCGCTCGAATTTTCGCTGGACCTCAGCCACCTCCCCGCGGGGCAAGGGGGCAGGGCTCGGAACCTGCAGCCTGCCATGCTGGAGCCCTCACCCTGCTCCCCGCCCCCGTCCCCTGCCCCCCGCCCCCCAACCGCGGGCTCCCGCGCGCCACCCCGAGGGGACGGGCGCCACCTCCTGCTACGCGGCATCCGGTCCCGTCAACCGCCCAACGGCTGAGGAGTGCGGCAGCGCGCCAGAGACTGGCGGGCAGCTCCGCCCGCGGCCGGGATGCACTAGGCAAAGCCAGCTGGGCTCCTGAGTCCGGTGGGTACTTGGAGAACTTACTACGTCTAGCTGGAGGATTGTAAATGCACCAATCAGCATGCTGTGTCTAGCTCAAGGTATGTGAACGCACTAATCAGTGCTCTGTGTCTAGCTAATCTGGTGGGGACTTGGAGAACTTTTGTGTCTAGCTAAAGGATTGTAAACAGACCAAGCAGCTCTCTGTAAAATGAACCCATCAGCTGTCTATGAAATGGACCAATCATCAGGATGTGGGTTGGGTGAGATAAGGGAATAAAAGCAGCTGCCAGAGCCAGCAACAGCAACGTGCTAGGGTCCCTTTCCACAGTGTGGAGGCTTTGTTCTTTTGCTCTTTGCAATCTTGCTGCTGCTCACTGTTTGGCTCTGCGCAGAGCTGTAACACTCACCAAGAAGGTCTGCAGCTTCACCCAAAGATATTCGAAAGATACAGAAAACTATATAGAGACATTTTGTATAGTTCTAATAGCATATAATCCACAGGTCCCTGATCTATAATATGGGTTTTTTATAAAATTGGTTTTTTGTATGCTATGAGGAATTTTACTTGTTAAAAAGAAGAGGTGGAAAGGCAGAATATGAAAACTATGAAAATGACATAAGAGACTATGAATTAGGTGAGAAACCAGAGAGATTTAGAAACCTGTAGACATTGTGCATCCCCCAATGCCTTTCCCCTTAAAAAAATATTATATTCTAATCCAGTCCATCAAATAAAGTCTACATTCATTAGAAACATATTCTCTTGGTTTTTATAATTTCAGTTTTTTTCAGACACAGATAGTGCATATGCAGATTTGTTACTTTTGTACAGTGCACCCTGGTAGTGAGCATAGTACCCAGTAGGTAGTTATTCAGCCCATGCTCCCCTCTCTCCCCCACCCCCATAGCCTGCAGCATGTCTTGTTCCCATGTTAAATGTTCCTGTGTGCTCAATGTTTAGGTTCCACTTATAAGTGAGAATGTGTGGTATCTGGTTTTCTTTTCCAGCACTAATTTGCTTAGGATTATGTCCTTAGCTCCATCCATGTTGCTGCAAAGGACATAATTTCATTCTTTTTTATGGAGGCATAGTATTCCATAGTGTATATGTACCACATTTTCTTTATCCAATCCACCGTTGATGGGCACCTAGGTTCATTCCATGTCTGTGCTATTGTGAATAACATGCTGATGAACATACGAGTGCATATATATTTTTCTGGTAGAATAATTTATTTTCCTTTGAATATATACCCAGTAATGGGAATGCTGGGTCGAAGGGTATCTCTGTTTTAAGTTCTTAGAGAAATCTCCAAAATACTTTCCACAGTACCTGAACCAGTTTACATTTCCACCAACAGTAGTGTATAAGCATTCCCTTTACTCTGCAGCCTGGCCAACATCTAATTTTTTTACTTTTTAATTATAGCTATTGTGACTGATGTGAGATGGCATCTTACTGTGGTTTTTGCTTGCATTTATTTATTTGATGATTAGTAAGGATGAGTGTTTTTTCATATACTTGAGTGTCTTCTTTTGAGAAAATATCTGTTCATGTCCTTTGCCTTTTCTTGATTTAAATTTTAAGTTCTGGGGTACATGTGCGGGAAGCGCAGTTTTGTTACATAGATAAACGTGTGTGGTGGTGGTTTGCTGCACCTATCAACCCATCACCTAGGTATTAAGCCCAGCATGCATTAGCTATTTTTCCTGATGCTCTCCCTCTCCTCAACCCCCTACAGAAAATTATAGTGTGTGTTGTGTGTTGTTCCCCACTGTGTGTTGTTCCCCTCCCTGTGTCCATGTGTTCCCATTGTTCAGCTCCCACTTATAAGTGAGAAGATGCGGAGTTTGATTTTCTGCTCCTGTATTAGCTTTGCCCTTTTTAACTGGGGTTGTTTTATGCTTGTCATTTTTTCTTCCTTATGGATTTGTTATATTAGATCTTTATCAGATGCATAGTTTGCAAATATTTTCTCCCATTCTGTAAGTTGTCTGTTTACTCTGTGGATAGTTTCTATTGCTGTGCAGAAGCTTTTTAGTTTGATTGACTTTCACTTGTCAATTTCGTTTTTGTTGCAATTGTTTTTAGAAACTTAGCCAAAAATTATTTGCCAAGGCCAATGTCGAGAAAAATATTTCCTAGGTTTTGTTTTAGAGTTTTCATAATTTGAAGTCTTACATTTTAACCTTTAATCCATCTTGAATTAATTTGTGTGTATGGTGGAAGGTAAGCATCCAGTTTCACTCTTCTGCCTATGGCTAGCGAATTATCCCAGCACCATTTATTGAATAGGGTGCCTTTTCCCCATTGTTTGTTTTTGTTGGCCTTGTCCACGATCCAGATGGTGGTAAGTGTGCAGCTTTATTTTTGAGTGTTCTATTCTGTTCCATTGGCTTAAGTGTCTGCTTTTGTAACAGTATCATGGTTAGTGTACACTTATAGTATAGCTGGAAATTGGGTAGTATGATGCCTCTCTGGCTTTATTATTTTTGCTCAGAATTGCTTTGGCCATTCTGGCTTTTGGGGGTGTTCCATATAAATTTAGAATAGTTTTTTCTAATTCTGTGAAGAATGATGTTGGTAGTTTCATGGAGATAGCCTTGAATCTACAAATTGCTTTGGGCAGTATGGCCATTTTAACAATATTGATTCTTTTAATCTGTAAACATGGAATGTTATTCCATTTATTTGTGTTATCAAAATTTCCTTCCTTCCTTCCTTCCTTCCTTCCTTCCTTCCTTCCTTCCCTCCTTCCTTCCTTCCTTCCTTCCCTCCTTCCCTCCTTCCCTCCTTCCCTCCCTCCCTCCCTCCCTTCCTCCCTTCCTTCCATCCTTCCTTCCTTTTCTTATTTCCTTCCTTTTTTGAGACAGGGTCTCACCCTTTCACCCAGGCTGGAATGTAGTGGAGTTATTATAGCTCACTGCAGGCTTGAACTCCTGGCCTCAAGCCGTCAGGGTAGTTAGGACTACAGGCATGTGCCACCATGCCTCACTATTTAAAAAAAAAAAAAATTTGTATAGATGAGGTTCCACTATGTTGCCCAGGTTGGTCTCAAACTCCTGGGTCCAAGCGATATACCTGCCTCGGCCTCCCAAAGGCATGAACCACTGCATCCAGCTTCAGATTTCAGCTGTGTTTTGTAATTCTCCTTGTGGAGATCGTTCACATCTTAGGTTAGTTGTATTTGCAGGGATTTTATTTTCATCCTAGGTGTTGTAAATATGATTGTGTTCTTAATTTAACTCTCAACCTGGATGTTGTTGTTGTATAGAAATGCTACTAATTGTTGTACATTGATTTTGTATCCTGAAACCTTGCTAAAATCCTTTATCATTTCTAGTAGACTTTTGTTGAAGTCTTTAAGGTTTTTTAGGTATAGAATGATATTGTTGGGTGAAGACAGTTTGCCTTAATCTTGACTTCCTATTTGGGTGCTTTTCTCTTTTTCTGTTGCGAGATTGCTCTGACTAGGATTTCTGGTACTATGTTGAATAGGAGTGGTAAGAGTGGATGTCCTTGGCTTGTTTCATTTCTAAAGGAGAATGCTTTCAGCTTTTGCCCATTGAGTATTATATTGGCTGTGGGTTTGTTGTAGATAGCTCTTTTTTATTTTGAAGTATGCTTATTTGAAGCCTCAACTGTTGAGGGTTTTTTTTGTTTTGTTTTTTCATGAAGGGACACTGGATTTAATTGAAAGCTTTTCCGGCATCCATTGAGATGATCATATGGTTTTTGATTTAATTCTGTTTGTCTGGTGAATCACATTTATTGATTTGCATATGTTGAACCAGCCATGCATCCCAGGAATAAAGCCTGTATTGTCATAGTAGATTAATTTTTTGATATGCTGCTGATGGATTCAGTTTGCTAGTACTTTGTTGAGAATTTTTGAGTCTATGTTCGTCAACAGTGGTCACCTGAATGTTCTTTTTTTTTTCGTCTCTGCCAGGTTTTGGTATTAAGCTGATTCTGGCTTCACAGCATGAGTTAGGAAGGAGTACGTTCTCTTCAACTTTTCTGGAATAGTTTCAGTAGAATTGTACTAGTTCTTCTTTATACTTCCGGTAGAATTTTGCTGTGAATCCATATAGTCCAGGGCTTTTTGGCTTGGTAGATTTTTTATTACTTATTCAATTTCAGAGCTTCATATTGGTCTCTTCAGTATTTCAGTATCTTCCTGATTCAATCTTGGAAGATTGCCTGTTTTCAGAAATTTATCCATTTCCTCTAGATTTTCTAATTTTTGTGTCTAGCGTTATTCCTAGTATTCTCTGAGGATTATTTTGTATGTCTGTGGGACCATTTTTAATGTCGTTTTTATCATTCTGATTTATATATTTAGATCTTCTCTTTTTTTTCTTTGTTTATCTAGCTAAAGGTCTATCAATCTCTTTTTTTTAAATCAACTCTTGGTTTCATTAATCTTTTGTATGGATTTTTGCATCTCAATTTCATTCAGATCTTCTCTATTTTAGTTGTTTCTTTTCATTCCTAGCGTTGATGTAGGGTTGTTCTTTTTTTTTTTCCCTAGTTCCTTTAGGTGTAGTGTTAGATTGTTAATTTGAAATATTTCTAACTTTATGATAAAGGCATTTAAACGTTCCTCTTAACACTGATTTAGCTGCATCCCAGAGATTTTGGTAATTTGTGTTCCCATTTTCATTAATTTCACTTGCTTAAAATTTCTCCCTTAATTTTGATTTTCACACAGAAGTTATTCAGGAGAAAGTTGTTTAATTTTCATCTATTTGTGTAGTGTTGAGAGATGTTGATATTTATTTATATTTTGATTACATTGAGATCTAAGAGTGTGCTTGATATGATTTCATTTTTTAAAATTTATCCAGACTTGCTTTATGACCAAGCATGTGGTCAATGTTAGAATATGTTCCCTGTGCAGATGAGAAGAATGTATATTCTGTGGTTATTGAGTGGAGTGTTCTGTAGATGTCTTATTGGGTCCAAATGGTCAAGTGTGAAGTTTAAGTACACAGTTTCTTTCTTAGTTATCTGCTTTGATGATCCAGTGCTGCCAGCGGGGGTGTTGAAGTCTCCTACAGTTATTGGGTGGTCGTCTGTCTTTTTGTAGTCCAAAAAGAACTTGTTTTATGCATCTGGGTGCTCCATGTTGGGTGCATTTATATTTAGGGTACTTAAGTATTCTTGTTTGATCATATACTTTCTCATGACGTAATGCTCTTCATTCTTCAATTGTTCTTTTTAATTTTGATTAAAGTCTGTTTTATCTGATATAAGAATAGTTACTCCTGCTTTTTTGTTATCATTTGCATGGCAGATTTTCTCCATCCCCTTATTTTGGGCCAGTGGCTGTCATTACATATGAGATGAGTCTCTTGAAGACTACAGATGGTGAGCCTTGCATTTTTATCCAGTTTGCCATTGTATGTCATTTAAGTGGGGTGTTTAGCCTATTTACATTTATGGTTAATGTTGATACATGAGATTTTGATCCTATCATCACGTTTGTAGCTGGTTTTTAGGTAGACTTGATTGTGTAGATACTTTATAGTGCCTGTGAGCTATGTACTTAAGTGGGTTTTTGTGGTAGCAGGTGTCATTCTTTTTACTCAATGTATAGCACTCCCTTAAGGACCTTTCATAAGGCTGGTCAAGTTGAAATTGATTCCCTCAGTATTTGCTTATCTGAGAAGAAATTTGTTTCTTCTTCACTTAGGAAGTTTAGTTTAGTGAAATATAAAATTATTGCCTGGAATTTATTTTCATTAATGATGTTGGACATAGGCCCTTAATCTCTTCTGGCTTGTAAGGTTTTTGCTGAGATACTTACTACTAGCCTAGTGGAGTTCTTGCTTTATGAAAACATGACCTTTCTCTCTAGCTGCCTTTAAGATTTTTTTTTCTTTTGTATTTACTTTGGTGAATATGATGACTATGTGCCTTAGGGATAGTCACCTTTTATAGTACCTAGCTGGGTTTGCTGTATTTTTTGGATTTACATGTCACTCTCTCTAGCGAGGTTAGGAAAATTTTCATAGACTCTATTCTCAAATCTATTTTCCAAGTTGCCTTTTCTCTTTCTTTCTCTTCTAGGAATGACAATGAGTCGTAGATTTGGTCTCTTTATATAATTCCATATTTCTTAAAGCTTTGGTTCATTTTCTTTTTTTAATTCTTTTTTAAAATTTTCTTTTGACTCAGTTGATTCAACGAACCAGTCTTTGAGCTCTGAGATTCTTTCCTTAGCTTGGCCTACCTTCTGTTAATATTTCTTATTGTATTATAAAATTCTTATACTGAATTTTTTGTGCTCTAGAAATTCAGTGTGGCTGTTTTTTAAAATGGCAATTTCATCTTTCAGCACTTACTTAGATTGCTTTACTGGATTACTTGGATTGGGTTTCAGCTTTCTCCTTAATGTTCATGAGCTTCCCTGCCATCGAGGTTCTGTATTCTATGTCTGTTGCAATTATTTTAGACTGATTAAGAACCATTGCTTGGTAGCTAGTGGGCTAATTTTGAGGTAAGAGGACACTCTAGCTTTTTGAATTGCCAGAGTTCTTGCACTGATTTTTTCTCTTCTGGCAGGGTTAGTGTTCCTTTAACTGTAGTGTATGTTGAGTATAGGCAATTGGTTTTGTTTCTGGATGCTTTCAAAGGGTCAGGGCTTTCTCTGTCCAGGATTTTTATGTATGAGTAATTCTTGTGTTTGGTTTCACAGGTGTATATGTAGCAGGATAAATTTTGATGTTGTAGTTTGGGATGTGATCCAATGCATGGTGCTTAAGAGTGATGGCCAGTGGCTAGCCTAATACCCAGTGGCATGGCTGTTTTATACTTCCTTTTGTTTGCAGGTGTGCTCTATAGTGGGGGTGGGAGAGATGCCTCCATCACCAGATCTGCTCCTGGGCCCTGGGGGAGTCTCCTGCAATCACTGTGTTTCTTGTGTTAGGTGTTCTAGGCCACAGGTCTCTCTCAGGCAGAGGCCCTTTCCTAGGAGCCATTCTGGGGAACTAGCTGTAGTGTTTGGGTTCCCTGCACAGGCTTCCTCCCTCTTCAACTCAGCTTCATTGCTGCCTCTCCATCCACTCAGCATTTTCTCTCTCAAGATCTGCCTAAATTACGGTGGTTTACTCCATAATTTGGTATCTCTCAGTGGGGGTGGTGCTTCCTGACCATGTCAAATTGACCATCTATTGTCCCAGAATGAAAACCTCTTTGATAGACTTTGTAACATTTTTGAATATTACATTCAGGAGTAAAATCTTATGCAGTGTGATCCCAGCTATCTCTTCACTTTTGAGAATAACCTTAAGTAATTAAAGGATAATTAAATATGTAATTAAAAATTGAAAAATAGAACAGCTACACTTCCAGATCTCAACTTCTTTCAGAAAATTTTAAAATCTCTTTAAAGAAAGGTAAATTGAGACCAAAATAGACTAATAGCTTTATAAAAATAAGTGCTCAAGGAGGGTGTTACATGTGAAAATTAAACTTGGAATTTGTCATTTTACCCGTAAAATTACTGAGAGTAATTTCCTTGAAATGGAAATAACTTTACAGATTTTTAATTAACAAAAATGCTAAAATATTACTCCGCTTACCTTTATGTAACCTCTTCCTTGAAAACAACAATTTACTCATCTGGTGTGTGACTCTAATAACCTTCAATCATTCTCTATATCTGACACCATGACTAGTAACTTAGATCTTTAACTAAGCAACCTTTCTTTCCGCCTTTGTGATACTATATCTAGTAATTTAATAACAAACAATCTATGTTGCAAATTAAACTTCCAAATTGAATACTAATTTTCAAATCCCAAGGACCCATTTCTTCTGCCTCAATCTTAATTAGGTCTTAGTTAATAGAAAAATTAACTGACTGGGTGCGGTGGCTCATGCCTGTAATCCCAGCACTTTGGGAGGCGAAGGTGGGCGGATCACCTGAGGTCTGAAGTTCGAGACCATCCTGGCCAACATGGTGAAACCCCATGTGTACTAAAAACACAAAAAATTGGCTGGGTATGGTGGTGGGTGCCTGTAATCCCAGCTACTCAGGAGGCTAAGGCAGGAGAATCACTTGAACCTGGCGGGGTGGAGGATGCAGTGAACCGAGATCCCACCACTGCACTACAGCCTGGGCAGCAACAGTGAAACTCCTCAAAAAAAAAAAAAAAAAAAAAGGAAAAAGAAAAAAGAAAATTAACTAAATCAAGCCTAAATAAAACATATTCACAAAGTGGCAGACTTTTTTAATCCAAAAATTTAACTGTATTAATGTCTCATTTATAGAACATTATTTTACAATGAGGTTTTACACATCAATCAGTTGAGTCACTTCTTTTTCTTCTTCTTTTTTTTTTGAGATGGAGTCTCGCTCTGTTGCCCAGGCTGGAGTGCAGTGATGTGACCTCAGCTCACTGCAACCTCCACCTCCTGGGTTCAAGCGATTCTCCTGCCTCAGCATCCCGAGTACAGGCACTACAGGCACGTGAGCAAGAGAAGCTGACAGATTCAAATGTTCACAAACATTTATGTTCTATTTTGATAGATACATAAACTATATTTCTCATTCTTATATACTTTATATTAGGGCATGGGATTAAAGTCAAAATAGTGGAAAATTAGTAGAAATAACATATTTTATATCCAATTTAGTCTCCAAAATCCCAACATGCACTCTTCTGTATACGTTTTTCAGTATGCTTGACTGGAATGGCCAATTCTACAGTAGTCTTGGAAGCAACATACTGCGGATTAAATACCTTAGTAGCCTATGTTCTTGAATGCGGACATAAAGGAGCAATGCTTTTCCTATCTTAAAAAAACAGTTTATATGAATGAAACTTCTGTTCTGTTTAAGATATTATATGTTGTTGAGTGTAGTTGTCAAAGCAACTAGCACTATTCCAAGTAATATAGAAATCACCAGCTTGAGTTGGGTCTGCTATAACAGAACCTAAAACATATCCACTAAATTAGTATTAAATGGACAAGTAAACCAAACTCAGAGGGTTGAAATGAAGACTTGTAATACCCAGTGAAAAAAAATTATTGAAACTACCATCTAAAATTAATTGGAAGCTTAATATTACCTCTAGGAAAGAGTGTGGGAAATGAGGAAAGGCAAAAGGTAATGTGTTCATGTTTGTTCTGTTCCATAATCCAAGAAATAGATAAACACAGGCAAAAAAAAAAAAAAAAAAAAAAAAAAAAAAAGAAATATCCTGTCTTTAGAGTGGAAAGAAAGTGGATAGAGTTGAGTTGCTAAACCTTAGCATTATTGACATTTTATGCCTGATATTCCTGCATTCTGTGGGAGGTTATTCTTTGCATTGTAGGATATTAATAGTATCTCTAGGCTATATCACCACATACCAGTAGCATCACCACCTAATCATTATAATTCAAAATGTCTCCAGACACTGACAAGTGTTCTATGGAAACAGAATTATTCCTTGTTGGAAACCACTTGTAAACAAAAAGTCTAGTAATGGTGGAATTATACAGTGACAGACAAGCTCAGGTTTTTCTGATTAGGTTGAAAAAGCTGCTCAGAAATTAAATCCTACTGTGTTCATAAAAAACAAGGAACCCAGCCCTGAAGCAAAGAACTAATCAGGGAAGTTGTTTTCTCTTTCAAGTCTGTGATTTCAAATGACCTTAAAGTGGTCATCTTTACAGTCAGAGAAGCATATGTGTGTTGGGGAGGAGAGAAAACAAGGAAATGAGGCAGACTTTAGAATTATACCTAGGAAAGAACTGTATGTTTGGTTATAAACTAGATCCAATAAATAAATAAATGGTTTCCACATAACTACTTGGCAAAGGTATAATAAGCCTATTGTGAGAAAAAAAATTAAGGCTTAAAATATCCTCAAGCATCCCAAATTGCACTAATCAGTGCAATTGATTAGTCATGCTGAGAAAACACTCATTGTTCTAATTTAAGATGGAGGCATGGAGAATAAGAGAAAATGTAAATTACCTCAGAAAGTAAATCTATGAGCCACAGGGACAATGGACCTTAAAGTTATTTCCACAGGACATGTTTATGGTTTCATCAAATAAATATTTGTACTGCTCAGAAATATTTTTGTCAGTGCTCTGCAGACTTCTTTGTCTTCTGATAGGAGCTTCACCATGGTAACTTAGATTTTACAGATAATTTGTCTTTTGACTTTATAGGACACTAGTCCTCGTTAAGTCATATAGTGGCTTAAGGGAGAGATCTGCACGTCATGAAACATCCTGAACTCTAAGTTGTAGGCAGTAACTGGGCAAAACTTTAAGTTGTTTACAGAGTGAAGAGAAGTGAATTTTTCATATATAAAGAAGTGTGCAAATTGTATTTCATGAGTAGTCTTTTGTCTTCTGGAATGGTGATATATACAAAGTAATCTGGGAAGATACAATTTGGTAATAGTAGATCCTTCATTAACTTGAATTATTTTTTGCAGGAAAGATGTGTCTTTAGCCAAAATTACTTATGGTAAACTGATATGTAAGCAAGAAATCACCTTCTACTTGGTTTAAGCTATTCAGTGTACTCTCTAGATAGATATGACACAAAGCTAGCATTATAATACAGTAAACCAAGTGTTAATGTAACGTTATGTTGATTTTGACTACATTCTGAAAATAATAAAAGTCATTTGATATTTGGGCAGTATGGCCATTTTCACGATATTGATTCTTCCTACCCATGAGCATGGAATGTTCTTCCATTTGTTTGTATCCTCTTTTATTTCCTTGAGCAGTGGTTTGTAGTTCTCCTTGAAGAGGTCCTTCACATCCCTTGTAAGTTGGATTCCTAGGTATTTTATTCTCTTTGAAGCAATTGTGAATGGGAGTTCACTCATGATTTGGCTCTCTGTTTGTCTGTTGCTGGTGTATAAGAATGCTTGTGATTTTTGTACATTGATTTTGTATCCTGAGACTTTGCTGAAGTTGCTTATCAGCTTAAGGAGATTTTGGGCTGAGACAATGGGGTTTTCTAGATATACAATCATGTCGTCTGCAAAGAGGGACAATTTGACTTCCTCTTTTCCTAATTGAATACCCTTTATTTCCTTCTCCTGCCTAATTGCCCTGGCCAGAACTTCCAACACTATGTTGAATAGGAGTGGTGAGAGAGGACAAATCAAAACCACAATGAGATACCATCTCACACCAGTTAGAATGGCAATCATTAAAAAGTCAGGAAACAACAGGTGCTGGAGAGGATGTGGAGAAATAGGAACACTTTTACACTGTTGGTGGGAATGTAAATTAGTTCGACCATTGTGGAAGTCAGTGTGGCGATTCCTCAGGGATCTAGAACTAGAAATACCATTTGACCCAGCCATCCCATTACTGGGTATATACGCAAAGGACTATAAATCATGCTGCTATAAAGACACATGCACACGTATGTTTATTGCAGCACTATTCACAATAGCAAAGACTTGGAACCAACCCAAATGTCCAATAATGATAGACTGGATTAAGAAAATGTGGCACATATACACCATGGAATACTATGCAGCCATAAAAAATGATGAGTTCATGTCCTTTGTAGGGACATGGATGAAATTGGAAATCATCATTCTCAGTAAACTATCACAAGGACAAAAAACCTAAGACCGCATGTTCTCACTCATAGGTGGGAATTGAACAATGAGAACACATGGACACAGGAAGGGGAACACCACACGCTGGGGACTATTGTGGGGTGGGGGGAGGGGGGAGGGATAGCATTAAGAGATATATCTAATGCTAAATGACGAGTTAATGGGTGCAGCACACCAGCATGGCACATGTATACATATGTAACTAACCTGCACATTGTGCACATGTACCCTAAAACTTGAAATATAGTAACAATAAAATAAAATTAAAAAAAAAAGTTCGTTTTTAATTATAGCACTACACCATGCACTGAATCACTGAGGGTAAAAATGCACACTGTTAATAAGAAGGAGGGAGTCAATCTCATTAGTATTATAATATTTATACTGAATGAGACTCCATTCCCGAAATTCACAGAATTAAAATAATAAAAATAAAAATTTATTGCTAGCCAATTTGCAGCAAAAAAGATTCATTCTCATATTCTGCTATGAGAAAATATATGAAATTGAATTTTAAAAGACATTTTTGGAAAGCCCTTTGAATTAACCAGAAAATTGTTAAATTCGTAGTTTTTTTGACTAACATTCTTCTTCCACGTTAACAGAATTTATATATAAGTGACACTCATTGCGTATACTTTTAAGGGGTAAAATAATTACTAAATTTATGTACACTATGAATACTTCATTTTATGAAATTGCATATATACCCATATGCAAATGTGCACAGAATCAATAGGGTAACCATAGACATAAAATGATCAGTGCAGGATATTTTATTTTATTTATGCATTTTATATATAATATACTTTTCATTTAATATTTTTGCTAATTTTATTGAATTGAATATTTATGCCTTGGTTATAGAACAACTAAATTTATTTTCAAAGAAACTCCATTATTATTGTCTGCAAGAGTAAAACTTATAAACAATCTAAAAATTCAACCAAATACAACCATTTACAATTGTGCCCTAGTTGAATATGTAATCATAGGAGAAAACACAGGTGTTGAATTTTTAGAATTTCATTTAAAAAATAATTGATACAATCCCTAAGGTATCATATAAATTAATTGAATTGTTATTGTCTTGGGTTAACAATTATTTCTAGAGGTTTTTTTCCCCTAATATCTGATTTTTTCCATTAACATTACTTATTTGGATAATCACAAAAAAATCAACATTGCCAAAAGATAGGTAATACCACAAGCGAAATATCTATAATAATGATAGGAAAATGCTTTGATTCAGGCTGAATGAGAATTAGTCTAGGAAAACAGCTTGGACCCTCTCATTCCTGTTAATGTCATCTCTGTGTTTAGCACTGCTGCTATTCCTCAGCCCCTAAGAAATGCTCTATTGCTGGGCATGGCATATGGGAAGCCAAGAAAAATGACTGGCTGCTTGGTGACAGCTCTCTAGTCCTCATGCCAAGTTCTGCCAGTGATTTAAATATTAAGTAATGGAAAGAATGTTGAAATCCAGGATGATTAGAAAAGTCATTTTCTACAAAACTGAAGCATTGTCTTTAGAGATTAAAATCTATGAAAATAACATTATTGAAATACTAGACTTCAGACTATTTTTCTGAATTATTGTAACTGTTGAAATAGGTCTTTCAGCCCATTAAGATAAACACCACAGTTTTCTCTTCATGATCTTCAGCTGTAATTTTATAGTGAAAGGTACTTGCATAAAAGAGTTCACACTATCTGAAAGATGTCACATGTAACATTGACTGGCAGCCATTTCAGAATGGCAGACAGCCAATAAATCATTCAGAACTATGTGTCACTCGTTGTGGCTTTAAAATTGTATTCCTTCTCCTTTGATAAAGAACATTTCAATGTCAAATAGTTTGTTCTATTTAAACTTATACATCAACCAGAATATTGAGATACACAATAAAATTAAATGATTTGGTAATACCTTTAGAATTTATCTAAAAACAGCCATATGTATTTGCATGACAGATGTGGTTCACAAACCAATCAAGTTGTTAGTATCAAAGGCATGTTTTAGTGCTGATTTATGTATAGATAAATTTAGGAAATTACATAAATAGAAATACTTCTTTATAAAATTCCTTGACCTTGTGATATCTTGGTATTAAGAATCTTAAAGGAATCATTTAAAAAAATTCAAAAGCAAACAATTTCGATTTTACAAGAGCTAAGAAAAAAACATTTTGCTATGGACGCAGATCGCTCTTCAAGAAAAGATTTCTTTCCCCCTTGGCTGCTAGGAGCGATATTACAAAGCAGCCTTCAGCTCTCAGCTCCTTCAAAGTTTGCCTCAGCTGTAACCATTGTCTGACTCAATGTTAGGTCATCCTGGAGCACTGGACATGCAAACATGAATGGAGATGAGGTATAAAGCCCGGCCATTTTGACCCACCTGAGAGGATTCTGACAGGTCCTTCCAGTGCCTGAGAAACCCAGGGCTCACATGCTTTATATTCTGATCATTCTGTAGGGGTTGTTCCCATGGGTGATAGAAGCTGCCAAATATAAAGAGGCAGCCATGCAAATTTTTAGGAATTATTTCCAAAACTCTCATAACAACATCATATATATTTATTGGTTGTTTAAGTAGATTTCTGAGGAGTAGATAGCAACGATAGAAGTGAAAGAAAGTAAATGCAGTTGTTAAAGGATTAGTCTTCCCATACTTAGAAAGTACACAAGTTGCATATACACTATGTTCCTTCCCTAGAGCAAGTATTTCAATGCAGTCGTGTGTGTGTGTGTGCTTGTGCGTGTGTGTGGTGTGTGTGTGTGTGTGTGTGTGTGTATGCTAACTGAACTCATTATAGATTTTATTGGATCAGATATATGAAGAGACTTGGAAGACTTGGGTTTGTCTGGAATTGGGTGAAATAGAGAAGGACGATCATTGACATAGAAAGCTCATTACTTTGACCTTTGAGTATAAATAGTCTTACAATAAAATGGCATCTCCACTGTCTAAAACACATTTTTACATTTGCTCTCCTTCTGAAATTATTTATGTGAAATTAACAAATCTACTTATTACCTTAGAAACAAACGATCCCTAATTTATATTATTTATTGTATATTTGTAGATCCACTTAAAATTGATTTGCAATGTAAGGAAAAAATGCATTTTATAAGTTGTTTGCTTTGTGTGGTGCATCTTGTTAACCGTAGGACTACTGTTGCATTGAAACAAAATAGAATTAATCTGTTCAGGTAAATAGAACTGGAAGTGAGATTTGTTGTCACTCCTTCTCCTTCAAGTACTGACCAGTCTTTTAATTCACACATAACTAACACTCTGTGCAATAATATTTGTTTGTTCTCTGTCTTTTCAAATAGAACTCAAGCTCCATGAGGAGATGTTTCATTGTCAGTGAGCACATTCTTGTCAATTAGTTCCTTCTTGTTTATTAGTATAGCCCTGTGTCTAGAACCTTTCCAGGTATTCAGTAGCCATTTAAAAATTATTTGTTGAATGAATTGTTATTTTAAAGAACATCCACAAGTTTTGCCTGACTGGGCATGGGAATACATGCCCATCTTTGGACTGAATGTCCATTTTTCCCTTCTTTTATCAAAATATTGGTTAAATGATCAGGACCACTGTTAGAAGGAATTTTATATCTAAAAATAGTTTACCTTCTTTGGATGTAAAAAACAGTTGTAGTAGTTCTGGCTTTTATATTATTCGATGTTTCAAAGTGGTTTTTTTTTTCCATCACAATATTCTACGTTCTTGAAAAGTAGTTCATGTGACTGCTATCATTTATGCTTTGCAGCACGTAGATACAGGAGAGAAGATAAGGAAAATGCTTACCCTGTGTCTCCTTCCCTGTAACACAGTTTTTTTTTTTTACCATATTGATTCTCCACTTTCTACTCCCTAAGTAAAATTTTGCAACAGGCATTTGGGAAACTCTGGATACAAGAAAAAAATTTTAATATTGTACAAAGAGACAAGAGGTGACTTCTTTTTTATTTTTCATTTAGAGTTTATAGTTTAATTAAAGAAAATGCACATATATCTAAAGATAATCATGGATACTACACTCATGTAATTACTACTTTCAGTGGTTGTAACAACAGCCAAAGCACAAACAGAAATGAGAAAGGATTATCAGCATTATGCAAATACATATCCTCTTTAAGAATTCCTGTTATAGTGAAAGCATTAAAATAATTGAACACGTACAGAGACCATATACTTTGTGATCTTTTAAAAAAAGTATTCAAAATATATTTCTGTATGCAAAACATCTTCATAATGATCTTGTTTAAATGAAAGTATTTAGAATAGCACATTGTAAAATTATGCTGCAGAGCACAAGTATTTTTCTCTTTAGAAGACACATAATAAAATAGAATCATCAGTGTTTTTTCATAAACATGAATCTTTAGAGTGTTACTTGATCCTGCATAATAAGGGTACTTTTTTGCTTAATGTAAGCATAGTATACTAATTCTTTTAAAATTCAGAAAGCATATTTACAGTCTAGGCAGATGGGACATGAAGGTCACACAGCATGGGCAGTGAAATATCATTTACCTAGAGTTCTAGAGAGAATTTTAGGAACTCTTATTTATTATCAGTGCATAAACAAGAGTAAACTATACAAAACTGTTTGCAAAACTCTCCTCTTTCTACTCAGAAGGCTTTCCCTAGAATAATCATTATGGAGTCTGTCCATCCTTTACTCATTCACTGCATGGGGACAGGTGTTAGTTATGAGATTGGTGAATTTAGAAAGCTAACCAATTTCATACCTATTTTGCGATTCTCAATTCACAAACTTTTGTGCGTTTCTTAATTGTTTCCTTTCTTTTTCTTGTAGAGAGCAGTCATGATGGCCTGCACTCCACACAATGCAACAGAGTGAAAGAGCAGGTTCTGCTTCTTTGGTGTAGTCCTGAAGCTTCCTAAGAAACTTCACATCAGGTGATGGATAGGAGCAACCCTGTAAAACCAGCCTTAGACTATTTTTCAAACAGTAAGTAATAAAGGTGACATTTTGATCTTTATCTGCTTAATTACTTCTGCTATGATTCTATTGATTCTAACATTGAAGGAGCAGTAAATTTATATGTATTATCAAACTATAAAACAATAAATAAATGATATATCAAATACATTATCACATCCTTATGTTCTTATGATAATATTGTCCTTTTTTAACAGTTTTTATTCTTATTTGTTGATTGGTTTGTCTTTATGTTGTCCTTTCTACTATCAAACTGAACATGTTGAGGTCATAGGCTATCAAAACTGTACATTTCTGATGCTAACCATAGAGACTTAACAACAGTAAATAGGCCAAAATGGAATGTTGTTAGCCATAGTGTGTATTACTATTTCTTTTATACATTTGGTCACTGTTAGAGGAGTTTATCACTTTTTGCCTAGATTAATGACACACAAACCATCTACAAACGAATCATACCTTATTCCCTCACTGCAATTTTTAATGTTGCTATTTTTGCCTGTTAACATTCCATAGGTTTATCACATTGCTTAAAGATTTAATTTAATTTCTGTATTGTATATGTCATGAGAGATTGCTTTTAACCTTCCAGTGTTCATGTTTTCATTTTCATTAACATAATCCCAACTTTAGCTGCGCACAATACCACATTTCCCAGCATTCCTTGCATCTGGATATAGCTGTATTAAAATAAGCCGTGTGAAACTTCTGGGATGGCTCCTTAAGTGCAGTTGACTCATTAGGGAGGTATGTCTTTTTTATTTTTCTACACTTTCTGCTGCTGTCCTGGAGTACAGACATGGTGGCTAGAAGCATGAAATCACCTTGAAGATAGAAGTCATGCATTGAAGTTAGTAAAAGAGAAATGTAAGTGTATAGGTTCCTGATGAAAATGGGAAGCTTATGTACTAGCAACAGAATGCTTATTATGCAGGCTTCCTATATGTAAAAGAGGACAAATTCTCATTTTATTAAGTTTCTGAAAGTAGATTTCTAAATGCTGGTTCTATTTTTTATTGAAAGTAGTGGCAAAAAACGCAATGCCTTTTGTACCAACCTAATAGTTAATAAACATATCCTCAAATGAAATGTCTTAGAATTGTATTCATCAAGTTAATATTAATAATTTATTAGAATAGCACTCTAAAAGGTTGCAGCCTATGCATGAAAACACTTACAGACTACTACATGATAATCAATTCTTTTTGGCAAGACTGCTATTTACATGGACACAAGAGTTATTATAAGAATGTTGTATGTATACATGAATAGTGTCTGTTAAACACTGGAGATAATAAAAACAATAATTTTTCTGTTAATTATAAAAATCTGAACATTTTTGTGATTATATTTCACAAATGACACACCATTTTATTTGCAGATTTTTCTTGTCCCCAAAGTTTTTGTTAATTTATTACCAACACAGCACACAATTCTAGTGGCAATGCATTACCTCTGCAGTTGATTTTGAAGTAAGAAGGCCTATTTATTGCATTCATTCCTGCTTAGATGACATCTTAAATTCGTTAATTGGATTATTATGCTCTATTCTGTACATTTATTGATTTATAGATTTTGTGGACACAAATTTCAAAACATATTCGAAAATTTAGTGATAGCTTTTTAGAATCTATTCTTCAACATAGTTATTGAAAATGAACAAGAACGACCTCCTCTAGAGATTAGGTTGAGAACCACTTCTTAGATTTGTTAAATATGTGTACATGGGTACCATGTGGCTTTATTATGAGGAGCCACTTAAGTGGCTGAGTTACAATTCACAAAACATTGTCACAGGGAAAACATCAGGACAAATTTTCAAGTCGCATGCCAAGAAAAAAAATCTTTCTAAATGCTTATAAGAAATACCTTAATTAATGGGAGCCCTTCAAAGTACACAAAACATCATAACTAGGAGTTGCAACACAACCAGCAGTTTGCTGATTGAAATGCATTCATTCATTCTGACTTCACCTGCTGAATGGAATATTGTGCTGTACTGTCCTTAGCTATGGAGAATTAAGGAATATCCCCTTCTAGTGTTCAACAACAACGAAAGAGCAAGAAAGATATATTCCTAATTTTTAAAGAAGAATGTAGAGATACTTAAACAAGACAATGAAGGTGGTAGAAAGATTATTACCATCCCCAAAGTGTTTGCTCATTAAAACATTTTGTGATTTTCTCTGCCAATATCTACCTGTATGGATAATTGTTTTACTATCCACACAGTTATGAGAGTGAGAAGATGGAATATAAAAGATGGAACAAGAGGGAATCCGTGTGGTGACCACAGTAATCACAGGCTGGTTGGGATCCTAAACTCGGCCACAGCACAAAAGCATGTTCAAGTTTAAAGTCATGAGAGAGGCCTGGCATAGTGGCTCACACCTATAATCCCTGCACTTTGGGAGGCCAAGGTGGGAGGATTGCTTGGGGCAAAGAGCTCAAGATCAGCCTGGGCAACATAGTGAGATCCCATCTAAAAAAATGTTCTTTAAGTTAGCCTTATGTGGTGGCATGTTCCTGTGGTATCAGCTACTCAGGTGGCTGAAGTGGGAGGGTCACTTGAGCCTGGAGGTTGAGCCATAATCATGCCACTGCACTCCAGCCTTGGTGACAGAGTAAGACTCTGTCTCCAAAAGTAAAACACAAAACAACACAAAAAGTAAAGTCACAATAAAATGAGATGCTATTAAGGTTGTTTTATGTTGATTTTCAACTAGACCAGCATTTAGCCTGTACAAAGGTATATACAAAATAAACCCTAAACCTAAATGGGATTCAGCAGCAGCAGTGTGGGTTAAAGAAGCCACCAGTTCCCTGGAGGCCAGAACCACAGGCCTGTGGCCTTTTTTATTGTTTTGACAGGGAGGTGGAAAGCAGGAGTATAACTTCATTCAAGTGTCTGCTCTGTTGCTGTATGAGAAAATCCGTGCTGTAGCACATCAAAGTTTTTCCAAATTTTATTTCTTAGGACATCTTTGGGGTTTATGTAAGTATTTAATAGAGCTCCCCTAGCCCAGGCTTACACAGGACATATGTCTAGTGTCATAGGTCTGTATGCTTAATTATAGCAGAAAGTTTGCTAAAATTTAAGTGAAGTAATGTTGAAGGTTGAATCATTTGAAACAAACTACCTGCACCAAAATATTCTTTAGTGTACTGATTTCTATCCCACCCCTAATGAGGCTGAATTTTAATCTTAACTCTGCTTGTAATTAGGTATTTATATGTGTCTATTATTCATTTTTTAACAAGATGTCTCTTCAGAGATAAAATGAGGGTAGCAAAAAATAATTTTAATAGCCATTTATATGGCTTTGATAACAATTGTCTGTTCTACTTATTTGACTGATTCTAAACTCTAAAGGTTATTTTACAGTTAGTAAATTACATAATTTTTATGCAACAATTTGCCTGCCAGGATTCCTATAATACTTGTCAGCTATCAGTAGGTATAAGCCTGTTAGCCTCTAATGTGAAGATAATATCTCTTTAAGTTATAATGCATTTACAATTGTTACAGTTTCTAAGGTCTTTTTAAGTTAGAGGTGCATCTGAGGATGATGGTTTTCAAGGAGATAGCTCTTTGACAAAAAATGACAATATGGGACTTAGTGTTATATTAATTTACACATTATGTTTTTGCTATAAAGAGATAAAAGGTGTGCTATACTACCTATAAATTACTGTATGCCACATTTTGTAGAATTGTTTTCCATATTATTGTAGAATGTGGCACTTAAATAGTATCATGAAAAAAGTTTATTCAAGAAATAAGTAAGACATTAATGAAATATAATTAATATATAAAGACTATATTTAAAAATAATTATGTATTTCTAATCCTAAACTTTTTAAGGTGACATTTTTTTTTCTGTGATATAATTTCAGTTTAGAAGAACTTTAAATTTTAATAAGATTTTAAGATGATTCAGTAATGTTAACATACTTTTCTTCTGTAAATTTTGTTTGTTAACAATTTAGCTGCATTAATTAAATATTTATATAGCTAATTTTAATACTGATATTTTAATACAATTCTTAATTTTACTCCTGGCTTTCAATCATTCATATATGTTTTTAAAAATTGCTTTTTCCATTGCTTTACTTCTTAATTACTTTTATCAAAGTCTTAATTGTGTGTGGTTGATTTTAAAAGTTAAATATTTCTATAAGATTTATAAAGACAAACTGGGTACACTGACTCACACCTGTAATCCCAGCACTTTGGGAGGCCGAGGGGTTAGATCACTTGAGGTCAGGAGTTCGAGACCAGCCTGGCCAACATGGTGAAAGCAGTTTCTACTAAAAATACAAAGATATGCCTGGTGTGGTGGTTGGCCCCTGTAATTCCAGCCACTTGGGAGGCTGAGGCAGGAGAATTGCTTGAACCTTGGAAGCGGAGGTTGCAGTGAGCTGAAACCATGCCATTGCACTCCAGCCTGGGCAGCAAGAGCGAAACTTCATCACACACACACACACACACACACACACACACACACAAAATATATATATATATATATATATACACACACACTATATATATGTATATATACATATATATACACACACATATATATGTATATATACATATATATATACACATATATATATATACACACACACAATAGAAATGTCCTGGCTATATCTATATTAATAGGTTTTGCACATTTAAACCAAAGTCACACATATGGTTTGATTCTAATTAATTCTAATGCATCTTGCAGGTTACAAACTGTATTCTATTATGTAATTATCTGCTGATCCACTCTGTATCCTGTTGTGTAAGTTGCGATGATTAACCTCTGCCTTTATGATGTAATCCAAATGTAGCATATAGACCTCAATGATAAGATTGATCATGGTGCATTTAATCATTAATTTATTATTAATCTCTTTTATCCTGGTACTTAGAGTGCAGATTTTTCTCAACAAATATTTACGCAATCATTAAATGAAATATAGCCTTGTGTCACTTAGCAATGAGGATATGTTCTGAGAAGTGTGTGGCTAGGTGATTATCTTACTGTGCAAACTTCATAGAGTGATCAATCTATAATGGTGATAGCAATTTTTCAACCCTATTATAATCTTAATGAGCCATTGTTTTACATGCTGTCTCTTATTGATGTAAGCGTTGTTATGTGGCACATGATTATATAAAAGATATTAATCCATTCATTATTTGTGCATTCATCCATTTGACCTATGGTAGTGTTCTATTGAAAATGAGTCATCGTGATATAGAAATCCACTCTTAGTTGTTTTTACTTTCTCTCGTTCGTGGGGAAGAGTGGGTATTGATTTTAAAAGTCTAAAGAATGGGGTATTGTGAATAGTGCCACAATAAACATACGTGTGCATGTGTCTTTATAGCAGCATGATTTATAATCCTTTGGGTATATACCCAGTAATGGGATGGCTGGGTCAAATAGTATTTCTAGTTCTAGATCCCTGAGGAATCGCCACACTGACTTCGACAATGGTTGAACTAGTTTACAGTCCCACCAACAGTATAAAAGTGTTCCTATTTCTCCACATCCTCTCCAGCACCTGTTGTTTCCTGACTTTTTAATGATTGCCATTCTAACTGGTGTGAGATGGTATCTCATTGTGGTTTTGATTTGCATTTCTCTGATGGCCAGTGATTGTGAGCATTTTTTCATGTGTTTTTTGGCTGCATAAATGTCTTCTTTTGGGAAGTGTCTGTTCATGTCCTTTGCCCACTTTTTGATGGGGTTGTTTGTTTTTTTCTTGTAAATTTGTTTGAGTTCATTGTAGATTCTGGATATTAGCCCTTTGTCAGATGAGTAGGTTGCGAAAATTTTCTCCCATTCTGTAGGTTGCCTGTTCACTCTGATGGTAGTTTCTTTTGCTGTGCAGAAGCTCTTTAGTTTAATTAGATCCCATTTGTCAATTTTGGCTTTTGTTGCCATTGCTTTTGGTGTTTTAGACATGAAGTCCTTGCCCATGCCTATGTCCTGAATGGTAATGCCTAGGTTTTCTTCTAGGGTTTTTATGGTTTTAGGTCTAATGTTTAAGTCTTTAATCCATCTTGAATTAATTTTTGTATAAGGTGTAAGGAAGGGATCCAGTTTCAGCTTTCTCCATATGGCTAGCCAGTTTTCCCAGCACCATTTATTAAATAGGGAATCCTTTCCCCATTGCTTATTTTTCTCAGGTTTGTCAAAGATGAGATAGTTGTAGATATGCAGTGTTATTTCTGAGGGCTCTGTTCTGTTCCATTGATCTATATCTCTGTTTTGGTACCAGTACCGTGCTGTTTTGGTTACTGTAGCCTTGTAGTATAGTTTGAAGTCAGGTAGCATGATGCCTCCAGCTTTGTTCTTTTGGCTTAGGATTGACTTGGCGATGCGGGCTCTTTTTTGGTTCCATACGAACTTTAAAGTAGTTATTTCCAATTCTGTGAAGAAAGTCATTGGTAGCTTGATGGGGATGGCATTGGATCTATAAATTACCTTGGGCAGCAAAGACTTGGAACCAATCCAAATGTCCAACAGTGATAGACTGGATTAAGAAAATGTGGCACATATATGCCATGCAATACTATGCAGCCATAAAAAATGATGAGTGCATGTCCTTTGTAGGGACATGGATGAAATTGGAAATCATCATTCTCAGTAAACTATCGCAAGGACAAAAAACCAAACACCGGATGTTCTCACTCATAGGTGGGAATTGAACAATGAGAACACATGGACAAAGGAAGGGGAACATCACACTCTGGAGACTGTTATGGGGTGGGGGGAGGGGGGAGGGATAGCATTAGGAGATATACCTAATGCTAAATGAGGAGTTAATTGGTGCAGCACACCAGCATGGCACATGTATACATATGTAACTAACCTGCACATTGTGCACATGTACCCTAAAACTTAAAAGTATATAAAAAAAAGGGGTATACACACAATCAGGTATCAAGCAGTGGCACCTCGTGCAAAATAATAAACTCATCTAAGATCCTAGCAGTTCATTCAGAAAATAAAGCTAGAAATATATCTTGGATATGTAAAATGTGAGTGTAAAAATTAATGAAACTAAGCAATGGGAATATGAGTAGTAAATTATTTGAGAAAATATTATAACATTTACTTTTTTAAATTTCAAAACTATACTTCCTTATTTAAAACTGAAAATTTTTGTGTACATATATGAAACTAATTGTGTCATTTTTCTTTTTGTTACAATATAGAGTGATGTTTCAAAACACAAACATAATAGGTAGAGTCAATTACTTAGGGGAGTTTAAACCTGGAGGTAACATTAGAAATAGAAATAATAAAATGCAGTGTTTTTGGATTTGTCTGTTAAGATTATTTTAATCCAAATCATATTTAATGGTTTACATAGTTGTATATCAAATTTGGTTTCACAAATAAATTATATAGTAAATTAAAAAATGCAAAAAATGTATATTGTTATACATTCTGTAACCTATGAATCCATATAACTTGGGCAAGAAAATTATATAATTAAAAATAAAACCTTTCTGTTCTGAATTATGTTTTAGGGACAGCTATATAGTTCACACTCACAAAGGAATCATAAAAACTCTATGTATAATCTTGGAAGTAAAAATATCTGTTGTATCATATTTATGAAGTATACAATTGATTAAAAATGATAATGTCTGTCTTCTATCCAATGGCAATAACAGAAGATAATGGCATATAAGTAGGCCTGTCTCCTTTTTTTTGGCATTGATTTATATATCTTTACTAGCTTTGTTGTTTTAACTCCAATGAAAGATTATTTAGTAAGCCAAAGCAAAAAAAAAAAATCCTGTGAGCAGCCACAAACTGAAAGACTACGATTTTTAGTCAGTGTCCTAAGCAACACAGTAATTTTAGGTTAACCAATGTGTCAAAGAGAATGAGGAAAAATTATTACAAAAATGAATAAATAAACTGGTCTAGGTCAAACCGTACTCCTTCTAAAGAGAGTAGTCAACTGATATTAAAGCCTATGACGTAGTATGTGCCATATTGAGTATGCAATATCAAAATATTTCTTTTTTTTCTTTCTCCAGCTACTGCAAACCCTAATTATTTCCTTATCCGATCACTTTAAAGTCATTCAACAAATCATAATTATGCCATTGTTAACATCAGAAACTGAAAACCTACTGTCAAAAGTGAGCTAAAATATCACTATTTGGATTTATTTATAAATTTAATTTATTTTATAAAAAGATTGACTTTCAATTTGAGAATAACATAAAAAATCAATTCATTCCTCTGTGCATCAATATTGTATCATTGGTAGTTTAAACTTTTCATCTAATATTAGACTGCATGCAGGATTTTATATCTAATTACTCTGGCAGATGTCCTTTAGAAAATTCAAAAATAAAATGCAGCAATTCATATTGGCAGATTTACTATTGAGACCAATGCTTTCTTAACTAAAAGGTTTTGTTTAAAATCGTTAGTTTAGGAAATCTGATAAAGATTTTTGAATATCAGAGCGTTTAAAAGAGATTCTTACTTTACATCTGGCATATTTCTTGTGTTACATATTATAATTTCATTGAACATGGCTGTCTGTAAAACTATATATATGATCCGGAAGAGACTCAAACTAAATTAAGTTTTAACAGCCATCAATTCATTTTAAAATGACACAGGCATGAAAAATGATCTGTCAAGGTTTGTAAATCTTATTCTGTTAGCTATTGCTAGAGATAGTCTAAAGATATTCTACTTGGAATTTGAGATCAAGACAAAGATTTTCTATTAGTAATAATATTCAGATTATTTTTATTTTAATGTATAAATTTAAAATTCTTAGAATATTTTCAACAATATTTTCCATTTCTAAATTTATTTTATTTCTAAACAAATGTAATTACTTTATTTATTAATTTTTATTTTCAGTTCAGGGGTATATGTGCAGGTTTGTTATATAGGTAAACCTATAGGTAAATAGGTATACAGATTATTTTGTCACCCAGGCATTAAGCCTATGTGCGTTAGTGAAAAATGTTATTGCTTTAAATATCCAAATTATTCAGCTGCATTTGATCTCATTCTTTAGTCCAATGTAAGTAAGAGTAAAGCAATGACATTTAAGGCCACCAGGCTATTCTCATTTTTGGAAAAATGCTGGATTACATTACCAGCATATTAAATGAGAATATCAAGGTGTAATATCTCCCTAGAAATTGTCTCACCTTCAATACTATTGACATTTTTGGACCTGATAATTTTGTTATGGGCTCTAGCCTCGTATTATAGGAGGTTTACCAGTTTTCCTGCCCTAAACTTACCGGATGTGAATAGCACACTCCACTACCTACAGCAGTAAAAACTAAAATTGTCTCTAAACATTGACAAATTGTCCCTGGTAGTGAAAATCACCCCTGGTTGAGACCGTGTTTTTGAAAATAAAACAAAAACTTTCACATCAATAAATATGTTAGGCCGTGTATGTTAAGGATTAACATTAAGACAATATGGAGCAAGCACTACATGAAAGCAGTGACGATTGGGAATTAGTGGCACATTATCCTAATAGTTAATATAGTGACTGTAATATCTAAATATCATCATATAGAGTTTTTCTTAGATTTTTTCATTAGTATAACAGGATGTTGTGTATGTTACACTGTATATACTGTTATTTTGAGAGACAATTTTGGGAGATTTTGCCAAGGTATTTTCAATTATAGGTCTTTAATACATTCTAAGCAAGTGGGTCTCAAAAATGGGAATTTTACACCCCACATTCTTCTTCCCATCCGGTGGACATTTGTCAATGTGTGCAGATATTTCTGATTAAAAAAAAAAAAAACTGTGAAAGAGAGAGTGTGCTACTGGCATCTGGTGGTCGAGGCTAGGGATGTTGCTAATCATCTTACAGTGTACACGATAGTTCCCCACAATGACTTTGAGAAACCCTGCTCTGACACTACTGCAGGATGAATTTTAAGCACAATTATAAGAGAGGACCTAGATATTGAGTTTTAAAAGGAGAAAATATAAGTACAAAAGAAGAATGAAGATTGTTATAACAGGGGCAAGTAGAAGTTAGAAGAAAATGTGATAAAGTAAATCTACATTTTAGAATAGTACTGGAAGTTATTATCAGGTGTTACAGACAAGTTTGAGACTTCCGTAAGTGACCTAAAGAAATTATGGACACTGCAAGACTAAATAATCATTCATTTAGGAAGGAGCTTAAATGCACTTTCTCAAGGCCGGGCGAGGTGGCTCACGCCTGTAATCCCAGCACTTTGGGAGGCCAAGGTGGGCAGATCACGAGGTCAGGTGATCGAGACCATCGTGGATAACACGGTGAAACCCCGTCTCTGCTAAAAAATACAAAAAAAAAATTAGCCGGGCATGGTGGCGGGCGCCTTAGTCCCATCTACTCAGGAGGCTGAGGCAGGACAATGGCGTGAACCCGGGAGGCGGAGTTTGCAGTAAGCCGAGATCCCGCCACTGCACTCCAGCCTGGGTGACTGAGTGAGACTCTGTCTTAAAAAAAAAAAAAAAACTTTCTCAAGCATGCTAAGTCACAAAATTTGAGTTATCCTGAGCTTTTTTTACTTTAAGCTATCAAGCCATTGTTTGGAATCTTCAGAACCTCTTTAGAGTTTGGGATTTAAGAGTCAGTAGGTAGATAGTGAGCTTAAGATGCCAAACACAACATATAAAGCTATAAAAATCCATATGATCTTGAAAGATTAAATGGAAGCCCAGCACAAAACAATTGCTGAGTATATTATTTACATTATCTGAAAGTATGCCAAACAGACACTTTATATGTTAATAAAGATATGAGAAAGAAAATTCCAAAGAGTTTCTAAAAAGTGAACAACCACAAAATTTCAATAGCTTGCAACAAACATTTTCTTCTCACTCATGTTACCTGATGGAAAATCAAATGGCTGCCTGGAGACAGCATGGAGGGAGAGACTGATTACTGAGGTGCACAAGAAAACTTTTCATAATGATGGTTGTGAATGTAGTGATATTTCTAAAAGTATATACATATATATATATATATCTCAAATTTGACCACATCACACATTTCAAGTATACTGAATTGACTGTGCATCTCTTATTATACCCCAGGAAAGTTGAAGATATGACAATGAAAAAAAAATTCTTCCACCGACTACCCATCAATTTTCTTCTCATTAGCCTCACAGATTTCACAGTTAATTAAAGGGAAGATGCAAATATGTTCAAACTGTACATATTCTGAGGCGCATACCTTGCCATTAGCTCAATAAAGAGAGACATTGTCCCTGGCATGAAAATGAAAAACTTGCACACTCCCTATGTGGCTTCTGGACACTCTTAAGACATGAACACACTTCAGGGGCTCACCCTGTCAGGCTTTGCTCTCAGAGCTTAGATGAGAAAAACACAAAAATAAAACCAAAAGGTGACATTTAGATCCCCATCAAGAAAGATGTGTTGGGAACTGGACAGGTCAGGGCTTTAAGTACTGTATCTTACTGTATGTTTAAGTACTGTATGTTACTGTAGAAACTTACCCATTTTCCCCTCAGAACAACTCTGTCTCAGGAGGTGAGTCTGAGAGCTACTGTTTCTTTGTAAAGATTTTATCTGATCAGGCCCACGGTCACCACGTCAGCCCCACTGCCCCTAAATAGTTTGAATCTTGATGTTTTGATTTCAAAGACTTCTGATTCTAGCTACATAGCTTTGTCCATTTCCCACCTTACCACTATTTACTTTGAATTTTGTTGCATGCCGAGACCAGTGACTGCCACAAATGTGACTGTTCTAGAATCTGCTTTCTGCTCTGATCTTTAGTCACTGTGCAGACTCTAACATAAACTCCTTTCTATCGTATTTTCTTGAGTCCAAGAGCCCATAGATTGTATAATGCACTATTTTATGTCCCGTTAAGCAAGTAATTCGCATTGTGGCTAATTAAACTAAGACATACCACTGAATTGTAAAATGCATTATATTTTCAGGAGATATTAAAATATGAAATGTATAGGTCTTGGAATAGATGAATTGTGACAGTATCTTTGGAAAGCTAATTCAGTTGCAGTATTGCTTAAGATGTCTTTAAGAGCTGACTTCCTTTAGTTGGAATACATATGTAAATTATTTGCAGAGGAGATTTACCTCTTTTATCTCATTCATTTGTTTATTCAGTCATTTATTGATATCAATATGGACTAAGGAAAATTACATTTTTGGGTATAATCCAAATATAATACCAATTAATGTATTGTGTTGCTAAAATTATTCTAGAAATTGAAAGACCTTTCACTTGGCCCCTGTGCTTGTTTGACATATCTCACAAATAGATTTTTGTTAGTATTTTCATAATTTCTGGCACTAGAGGATGTCCCAGGCTCATCTTGTGTATTTTCTTCCCCATTCTTAGAATCAGCCACTTTCAAAGACGCCCTGCTTTCTATATATGATTAGAATCAGCCACTTTCAAAGACGCCCTGCTTTCTATATATGAAATCAATATTTAAGTGCTAGCTGTGCCTATAGCTAAGGGAGTATCAATTTTTTCATAGCTCTCTAAGATGAGAGAGCAAAGAAACAATGTATATTCTTACACATATGTAGACACATATCTTTAAATATTTCTATATGTAAACATCTATATTAGTCCATTATCCCATTGTTATAAAGAACTACCTGATCCTAGGTAATTTATAAAGAAAAGAGCTTTAATTGCCTCACAGTTCCACAGGCTGTACAGGAAGCAAGGATGGGGAAGCCTCAGAAAACGTACAGTCATAGCAGAAGGCAAAGAGGAAGCAGGCACATCTTACATGGCTGGAGGAGGAGGAAGAGAACTAAGGGGGAGATGCTACACACTTTTAAACAACCAGATTGTGTGAGAACTAAATCATTATCACAAGAACAGCAAGGAGGAAATCTGCCCCCATAATCCAATCCCCTCCCACTAGACCCCTCTTTCAACACTGGCGATTACAATTGGACAAGAGGTTTGAGAGGGGACAAAATGTAAACCATATCACCATCTATGTCTATATTAAGCTAAACATGGGTTCTTACTGATGTCACTACCTCTAACCTAGTCCCGCAAGCATCAATGCCTTCCTGTATCTCTAAACCCCCACTCCAACAATAAAAATCCTGACTCTTATTTTGTGACATCTATTTAGTTAATTGTTCACTTCCAGTATATGTATATAGCTGTACCAGAATTGATAACCTGCCCTTAGTAGAAGAACATCTTTATCAACTAAATTAAATGCCTTCGTACAAGTTTCTTTTGCCTTTCATCTTAAGAGACTGCACTCACTTTCAATATCACTTTGACTAGCACCCTTTCCCTTAAGTCCCTCACTGAAGTTATTTTGTATGGTTCATAATAGAGCTAGATAAATAAATTTGTAACAGTCTGCATTCCATCCTGAGATTCTACAACCTTTTAATTAATTTTTAATTAAAAATATAACTTTTATTTTGGTAAATATTAGCACTTCTGTGCCACACTACTATATATAAATATCAAAAAAAGGTCCAGAAAGCTACAGAAAATTTAAGTAAAGTGCTGAATGTTGAACCTAACAATAACTGGGCTAAAGTAAGTACAGAAGGCAATTTTTTATTTATGTAAATTTATGGGATACAAATATAATCTTATTACCTCCATAAAGTACATAGTATTGAAGTAAGGGTTTTAGAATATACATCACCTGAAAAATGTACATTGTACTCATTACATAATTTCTCATCATCCCCTCCTCCCACCCTCCTGAAATTTCCAAGTCTCTGTTGTCTATCATTCCACATTCTATGTCCATGTGTATACATTATTTAGCTTCCAGTTATAAGTGAGAACATGCAGTATTTGTCTTTCTGTGTCTGATTTGTTTCACTTAAAATAATGACCAGTTACATCCATGTTGTTACAAAAGACATGATTTTATTCTTTTGTATAGCTGAATAGTATTCTATAGCGCATATATGCCAGATTTATTAATCTAATCATCCACTGAGGGACACATTGCTATTGTGAATAGTGCTGTGATAAACATATGGGTGCAGATACCTTTTTCATATAATTATCTGTTCTCCTTTGGGTAGATCTCCAGTAGTGGGATTGTTGGGTGAAATTGCGGTTTTATTAAGAATGTATATTCTGTAGTTGCTGGGTAGAATTTTCTGTAAATGTCAGTTAGGTCTATTTCATCTAAGGTTGAATTTAAGTCTTAGGTTTATTTGTTTTCTGTCTTGATGATAACATTTAATGCTGTGAGTGAGATGGTAAAGTCCCCCAGTATTATCGTATTGCTGTCTATTCCTTTTTTATGTCTAGTAATATTTATTTTATGAATCTTGGTGGTCTAGTGTTGGATGCATACGTGTTTAGAATTGTTATATCCTCTTGCTGAATTGATCCCTTTATCATTATGTAATGACTTCCTTTGTCATTGTTATACTGTTTTAGATTTAAGTTCTGTTTTACTTGATATAAGTATAGCTATTCCTGCTTGCTTTTAGTCTCCATTACATGGAGTATCTTTTTTCACCCATTTACTTTAAATCTGTATGTGTCTTTACTTTTCAGTCTGTATGTGTCTATATGTTTCTTGTAAGCATAATATTTTTGGATCATTTTTTAGTTCATTCCATCAATCTACCTTTCTTTTTTTTTTTTACTTTTAGATGGAGTTTCACTCTGTCATCCAGATTGGAGTGCAGTGGCGCAATCTTGGCTCACTGCAAACTCCATCTTGCAGGTTCAAGCGATTCTCCTGCTTCAGCCTCCCAAGTAGATGGGATTACAGGTGCCGGCCACCACGCCTGGCTAATTTTTGTGTTTTTAATGGAGATAGGGTTTCACTATGTTGGCCAGCCTGGCCTCGAACTCCTGACCCTCGTGATCCACCCACCTCGGCCTCCCAAAGTGCTGGGATTACAGGTGTGAGCAACTGCACCTGGCCCAATATCTATCAATCTATATATTTTAAGTGGAATGTTTAATTCATTTACATTCAAGGTTAATATTAATACATGAGGTTTTCTTTCTGCCATATTGCTATTTGTTTTCTACTTGTTTTATAAGTTCTTTGGGGTTATTTTGTTGTTGTTTTTTGTTTTTCTTTCTGTCTGTCTCTTTGTCTTTGTGGTTTGGTGGAAATCTGTTGTGTTGCTATTTGATTTCTCTTCCTACTTTGTGTGACTGTTTTACAAGACCTATGAGTTTGCCACTTTCATGTGTTTTGATGATGATGAATGTTGACCTTTCATTTTTGTGTTTGGGACACCTTTGAGTATTTCTCATAGGACTCGTTTAGTGGTGACGAATTCCCTCAGTGTGTGCTTGTCTGGAAAATACTTGGAATCATTTCAAGAAAATGAGCAGTGAGTTATGTCAATCAAGCCATTGGTTTGTATTTGGTGGCACATTTACTCTGTATTATTTCACACTAGAACCATCTGAGTTAAGTTTTATTATTTGCTATATGTTGCAGATGAAGAAACTGAAGCTGAGAGAGGTTTAGTGAATGACTAAAAAGGTTGTCAGGCTGCAGGGAAAAAAAAGAAACAAAAACTGTATGACTAGCCTGCAATGCTTCCCAAAGTATGCAGCTTATTATTATTGGTCACTTTTTGAGTACAAAATGCTGTGCTATGTAACAAAATAATACAATGTACATATGTATAAAAGTTAACATATACATATCAATTAACATAAGCATAACTGTAATCACATATACTGATAAATAAAAATATAAAGTAATATATGGTAATGACCCAACCATTTGCCTAAGTTTCATGTATTACAGAAGTTTTGAGGAGGGACTTCAGCTGTATGCGAATCAGCAATTCGGGTTGTACAGTTGATTACCCATTAGTTCAGAATTTTAATAATTTAAAATATATTTATTAAGAACCTAACAATTGGAAGACCTTACAATAGGTGGGAAAATTCGACAGATGAATAATGCTTAGGAGATATCAGCATGTTTTGGAAGGATATTCCCATGAAGAGAAAAAGTATTGTGGGAAGTGTGGGAAGTGTTATGGTGCGAGAGTAATACAGGTTCCAGCGTGTGTTTACATTATTCTGTTGGAGGTGTTGGGGAACCTTTCATGGAAGGTGTGTGGTAGACTGTTGGACAGGTTTCGTCAACTTTCGTTCCACTCTTTGAAGAGGTTAGAAAATTAAAACAAAACAAAACAAGCAATGCAGCTTCCCTTGAGCCAGTTTTATGAATGCAGCTTAGACCACTTACCCATTGTTTGCATAAGAATCAGACTTAGAAAAATGGAAGAGATCAAAGCCTGTCTTGCTATTGTTGATTCTGGCAAGTGAAATCATGGAGACAATAGTTCAGAAGTAGTGGAAGTGGTAGGATTCAATATCCTCGTGCCTAATCCCCAGTTTCATGGGCATAAGAAGCTTAAAGTTTTAATAGTAGGAGCATCTTTTTGACCCAGGATTGCAGAAATGATTGCGTGCCTTTGAATTCAAGAACTCAAAACCTTCCTCCATGCCACAGCTACTTTAGTTATTTTAGCTCTTCCTATTGTATATGTATGAAATGCACTTTCTGCTTAAGATACCTATTGCGGTTTTTATTTCCTTATTAAAACCTTGGAAAAATATAGCACTTAAATTATGTTTTGTAGAAATTCACTAAGCAAATAAAGCTAAAGGGGGAGAGAGTTAACCTTCTCTGCCCCCTTTTTATCAGAAGTTAGTTGTAGAAGAAATACACAATTTTTGCGCAATTTTAGCACCATCTAAGTTTTGTAGGTCTGGAACACAGACTGGTTAAATGAGCATTTCAGGAGCACTATAGTTGCAAAGTTAAGCAGTCACCACAATTTTATGTGTCTATACAAAGATTTTTAACTTTATGTTTAAGCAACGAGCCTAGAAGCAAATGGTATTTCCATCAAGAATTGTCTCATATAAAGTAGAGCGTTTTGGAAAATGAAGTTATTAATAGATAAAAACATGTTTATACAGTTGGTTTCTAAGTATGACAAACCTATTTCTTGGTAAATTGCAAGTCCATTCCACCTGTGTTTGTAGGCTCATTTGCCTCAAAGTCTTGGGATTTTTTCTGATGATCTATTAAATTTTCTTTCTGATTATCTTTTCTAATGCTGTAATAGCATTTCTAACACTGTAATGAAAGAGAACAAAAGTACACGCTTGCTCATCATTTACTAATTCTAAAAATATATATTGAATACATCTATGTAGCAGGTACTGTGGTAGGTGTGGAAGATAGTTGAGACAGGTAACAAGTCCAACATTATGGAGCTTAGCATCACCACATAGAAGAGTTTTTAAAAAACATAGATAAGTGAATAATGATTATAAAGACAAAGAGATTCTTGCCATATAATTACATATAAGCAAATTTAGGATGTGATGAAAGATTTTGATATTGGTCTTCTGATTTGGCTGTAGGATGAAGTGTTTATAAGTCATCCCAAGGAAGAAACAATTCAGATGAGAACTATTCAATGGATTTGCAATAACAATCCAAAGATGGAAGAAAACACTTCTGGGTAGACAAAATTGCAAGTATAGAGAATCTAAATTAAGAGAGAGCTTAGCTAGATGAATTAAAAGATTGTGGTGATCAGAATGTAGAGATTGACGAGAGACGAAATAAAACTAGAAGGACAAGTAGAGATTTGTGGGTCAAGTTTTTTAATTTTATTATAAATGCACTGATACTGTTCTGAACATTTTCTTACGCATGGAAATTTAATGATTATGGCTATTGAAAAATGTAACTCTTCATTTATATTTTTCCGAGAATGAAATCTGTGGAATTGCTGGGGGGTGAAAATGTCCAATGCGAAACAGGAGGCTAATTTAAGAAGGGATACTGCAAAATTGGTCATGATGGCTCAAACTGCTGTTCATAATAGAAGAAAATGGATAGAGTTACATATGGATGAGAGTAAATTGACAAGGCTAAATGCTAAAACGTGGGTAGTGACAGAAAGTAGGTGTCAAAATAGACTTCCAGGAAAAGAAAAAATGGGTCTACAAAAGAGCCAAATGCTGATCTGGGTTACATGATCCTGAGCAGATGCAGATGTAATTGGTTAAGTAAAGTAAGTTCTTAAGATAGATTTGGCCTGGCGCTATACATTCTAGAGCCCCTGAATATAAGTGGGATATAAAACCATGGGAATGACTGTATTTGTCTAAGGAGAGAATTTGGCAGAAGAAAAGGAGACATAAGATGAAATGCAGAGGAAATTCAAATTTAATTGGCAGGTGTAGGAAGACAAGGAGATGACAAAAGGAACTGGAAATGAGTAATCAGAGACAGAAAAGTAAAAGTAAGAGTAGAATGTCATGGAAGGCAAATAATTGGAATGTTTCAAGAACAGGGAAATGGGCAATAAAGAGAAGAAAAAAATAGTGACCAGAGGGTATAGTAATGTGTAGAAATTCATCCTGTGTTAGGTTTGATTGCTTAGATGTTTTATATAAAAATCTTTCCCAGAGAGTAATAAAACAGAAGTGAGGTTAGAGAAAGAACATACGATTTAGCCAAAAGGTGGGAAAAGAGGAAATGAAGAATAAATATGTTTAAAGATAATGTAATGGCTACTCAATGTACAACCTCTTTTCTTTCATTATTTTTAATTGTGATATTTAAAAATAGTAATTACCACTTTTAAAAATTGTCTTATTATTTGTTACATAAGAAAATGCATTAATTCAAGCCACATAGTATCATTTATATTATGACTGTCGAAACATTACTAGAATTACTAGAACTATTAACCTAATGGCCTGAAAATTTCAACTCACTTCCCTAGCTGTCCTGATGATCATTAGTGAAAGGAAAGACTCCATTAAATAATGCTTACTTATAGAGAACTGGTTATATCTGTCTCATTTCCATACATATATCTATATAAATTAATTTGATTAATAAAACAAACACAAGGCACAAACAACAAAACACAATTTATAAATGTCATTGAAAAATGCATGCCTGTACAATTTGGGTATTTGTAATTGTAAATTGATATACTTCATTTTTTATCCAGGAGTTACTTAGATTGAAACTTTACCTAATGTATGATAAAATAATAAGTGATTAAATTTAAAAACATGATGAATTTATTTAAAATTGGCTTCAATAATGTCAGAAAGTAATAAAATAAAATGATTCCTTCAAAGACTGCACCTGTTTATTGCCTGAGATGATCTCTCTTGGCCACAAATCAATATTACTTTCTTTCATTCATCAGTGATAAAGCTTTTCAATAATTCTAATTTTAAAGGATGATTACAGCAAGTATATAGTCATTGATTGCTTAAAGGTTGCAGCTAAAATGAACACAATGGTAATTTTATTTTTAATAAATGAGCCCTTTTGAAAAGTCAAGCATTTTTCCTCTCACAAAACTTTGTGTAATAAGATTATAGATTTGATCATGTATGAGTTTGCACTGTGTGTGTGTATATATGTGTGTGATTTCAGCGATAAAGTTCACTGTTCCACAGCTGGCAATTTCTTCTGCTTAATTGAAAATTCCGTTTTAAAATATTTCTTTAAAGTTCTAAAATGGGTTTAAATGGGTTCATGAGCTGTAATACTGTTAAAAAAATATACATCTACATATTTGTTGATTCTTCTCAGTTTAAGAAGTGGAGCTTCATACTCCTCCCCTTGAAGGCAGGCTAAGCTGAGTGACTCCCATCTAAGAAATAAAACACCACAGGATTGGAATGTTACCTTCTGAGACAAGGTCACAAAGGCTAGGGTTTTAATTTTGAGTGAACTAATTTGCTCCTTACTGGTGTTTCTCTCTCTTTCTCTCCTTCAACTCTTTACGAGCCCAGCCACCGTGCAAATAATTCCAAACTATCTTTTCTAGAAAGCTCACATGAAGAACCGAGGCATCCTATCTGATATCCAGCCAAATGATTAAACATTCTAGAAGCAGACTATGATGCACTGAATTTGTGAAATCCTAACCCCCAATGTAATGATAGTAGGAGGTGGAGCTTTTGGTAGATGATAGTCTGTCTTCATGTAGGGGATTAGTGCCTTGATCATTATTTTTTTTTTTTATTTTTATTTTTATTTATTTATTTATTTTTGAGACAGAGTTTTGCTCTGTTACCCAGGCTGGAGTGCAGTGGCGCCATGTCAGCTCACTGCAACGTCTGCCTCCTGGGTTCAAGTGTTTCTTCTGCCTCAGCCTCCTGAGTAGCTGAGGAGCTGAGACTACAGGTACGCACCACCACACCTGGCTAATTTTTGTATTTTTAGTAGAGACGGGGTTTCACCATACTGGCCAGGCTGGTCTGGAACTCCTGACCTCGTGATCTGCCTGCCTCAGCCTCCCAAAGTACTGGGATTACAGATGAGAGCCACGGTGCCCAGCCGGGGATTAGTGCCCTTATAAAAGAGACCCCCAAAAGCGTCCTTGCCCCTTCTGCCATGTGAGCTAGAGGACAGTAATCTATGAACTAAAAAATGGGCTCTGACCAGACACCAAATCTGCAAGCACCTTGATTTTGCACCATCCAGCCTCCGGTACCATTAGAAACATTTCTGTTGTTTATAAGCTACCCTGTCTATGGTATTGTGTAGCGACAGTGCAAACAAACTAAGACATGGACCTTCCAACACAAGTTAAAGGCTTCAGGGGATGCTGCCTGGGTCAACAACATGACAGCAACCTTTACTCATGTGAGACTTCGACTCAGAACCACCTACCCAAATCCATCATTTCCCTGACTTCTATAAATTGTGTCATACATATTTGTTATTTTAAGCCGTTAAGTTTTAGGGTAATTTTTAAATGGAAAAAATACATGATCATAGGTAAAACTATAATTAATAGAAAAATCTAATGCCAATAATATTTACCATTGATTGACTGTAAAAACTCCATTAATTATTTGCTTTCCATTTATATTTATTTTGGGATTTCTTTTTTAAGAGAATGGCACCTGTGACAGCATACTGTTAATATTACCCTTGTATCGTACTTTACCATGCCATCTCTGAAGAATATTACAGACCATTTTGGAGCATGGTGAATAAGAAATTTTTACCTTAGGAGTTCACTTGAATAGTCATTTTTATATTTGTGACTGCAAGTCACTTTTAGGGGCTGTACTTCCTTAGTACTGGTAGCATTATTATCCAATGGACTTTTATAGCTTTCATTAGGTTTTCTTTTGTTTTTGTTCTTTAAAGAACATTTTACTTAACTTAGTATTTCATTTTTCATCTATATTATGAGGCAGTAAGAGTCTTCTGTTTTTCCAAAGTTGAGACTGCTTTATATTTATTTCATATTGTCTACAGCTGTAGTGTTCAATACATTAGCCACTAGCCACATGTGGTTATTTAAATAAGATAAAATAAAAATTGGCCGGGCGTGGTGGCTCACGCCTGTAATCCCAGCACTTTGGGAGGCCGAGGCGGGCAGATCATTAGGTCAGGAGATCGAGACCATCCTTACTAAGACGGTGAAACCCCATCTCTATTAAAAATGCAAAAAATTAGCCGGGCGTGGTGGCGGGCGCCTGCAGTCCCAGCTACTCAGGAGGCTGAGGCAGGAGAATGGCGTGAACCTGGGAGGCAGAGTTTGCAGTGAGCCGAGATGGCACCACTGCACTCCAGCCTGGGGGACAGAGCGAGACTCCATCTCAAAAAAAAAAATAAAAATAAAAATAAAATAAAAATTAAGTTCTTTAGTTGCACTAGCCATATTTCAAATACTTGATGGATACATGTGGCTAGTGGCTAACATAAGGGATAGCACAGATATAAAACATTTCCTCATCATATAAAGTTCTATTGGATAGTGCTGGTCTGTAGCTTATAGGATGGTATCTTAGTCTGCTTCAGCTGCTAAAACAGAATACCGTAAATTAGGTAGCTTAAACAGTAGATATTTTGACCAGGCGTGGTGGCTTATGCCTGTATTCCTAACACTTTGGGAGGCCGAGGCAGGTGGATAACTTGAGCTCAGGAGTTTGAGACTAGCCTGGGCAGCATGGCAAAACCTTGTCTCTATGAAAATTAGCTGGGCATGGTGGTGCACGCCTGTAGTCTGAGCTACTTGGGAGGCTGAGGTGGGAGAATTGCTTGAACCTGGGAGGCGGAGGTTGCAGTGAGCCATGATCGCACCACTGTACTCCAGCCTGGGTGACAGAATGAGACTCTGTCTCAAACAAAAAAACAAACAAACAAAAAAAAAACAAAGAAACGGATATTTCTCACATTTCTGGAGACTGGAAGTGCAAGATCAAAGTGTTGGCAAATTACGTTTCTTAAAGAGGGCCTGCTTCCTAGATTGGAAATGGCCATCTTCTCTCAGTATCCTCACATGGTAGGGAGAAAAGCAGCTCTAGTGTCTCTTCTTATAAAGGAAGTAATGCCACCATAGGGGCTCTATTCTCATGACCTCATCTAAACCTAATTCTCTCCTAAAGGCCACGCCTCCCAGTATCCTCACCTTGGGGGTTAGGGCTTTATCATATGAATGTTTTTTTTTTTTTTTTTTTTTTGAGACAGAGTCTCGCTCTGTCTGTCACCCAGGCTGGAGTGCAGTGGCACAATCTCGGCTCTCTACAAGCTCCGCCTCCTGGGTTCACGCCATTCTCCTGTGTCAGCCTCCTCAGTAGCTGGGACTAAGGCGCCCGCCACTGCGCCCGGCTAATTTTTTGTATTTTTAGTAGAGACGGGGTTTTACCATGTTAGCCAGGATGATCTCGATCTCCTGACCTCGTGATCCACCCGCCTCGGCCTCCCAAAGTGCTGGGATTACAGGCATGAGCCACCGCGCCCGGCCTATCATATGAATTTTGAGGGAACACAAACATGCAGTCTGTAGCAGATGGTAATAGGCTGATATATTACACTTGTTGATGTAAATCTGATAGGTTTCTTTCTCTCCAAGGACAGCTTTTTAAATATTTAACAGTATCAATAATTTTTCAGGTTCTGTGAGAATTTTATAATTTATAATTTGCAGACTTAATGTATAATCTATTTTGTCCTAACAATTACAAATATATTTTTTATTTCAGATTATATATATTCCTACCAGATGGAGATAATTACAGCTTTAAAAATTTTTATTTTTTCATTTTATTTCACATATTGACATTAAATTTTTATTGACACATAATAATTGTACATATATATGGGGTACAATGTGATGTTTTAATACATGTACTCAATGTGTAATGATCAAATCAGGGTAATTTGCATAATGATTTTTCTGTAGGGAGAAAATTCAAAATCTACTCTTCTGGCTATTTTCAAATATATAATATGTTATTGTTAACTATACTCATCCTACTATGCAATAGGACACCAGAACTTATTCCTGGGTTCTACATCTGTTAAGCCAACCAAGGATTGGAAATATTGGGAAAAAAAATTCCGTCTGTACTGAACATGTACAGACTTTTTTCTTGTCCTTATTCCTTACACAATATAGTACAATAACTATTTGCATGACATTTACATCGCATATTATGAGTGATCTAGAGTTGATATGAAGTATATGGGAGGATGTGCAAAGGTGATGTGCAAATACTATGTCATTTTATATCAGGGACTTGAGTATCCTTTGTTATCCTCAGGAGATCCTGAAACTAGTCCCCCATGGATACTGAGGGCTGACTGTATAGTCCTATCCTCACGGCACTTTCATTCTAATGAGGGAAGACTGACTATAAACAAAATATATGTAATAGGTGGTGGTAAGTACCGTGGAGAAGTAACAAATGGGGCAAAGTGAGTTATACAGCTCCATTCTTAGAAACCTTGGAGTACTTTTCTTAGTTTATACTCGTGGTGGTTTCCTTTTGTCTCCTTTATTACATGGGACTCTGACATGTGCCCATAGCTAGGGTGGCAGTAGGATCTACCCGATAGTAGGGTGGCAGTAGGATCTACCCGAAAAGCGTCCTGCTGATACAGGACCAAAGCATCCTGTTGTTCTTGAGCCTATAAAAAGAGCTAATGGTCTTGCTTCTCTTAACTGTGGCCTCCTACACTGTGTTTTGGATGATTGGTGATGTCTTGGATATTCTGTTTCTTTGGAACTTGGAATATACAACACTTTACTAGGGAATTAGCAACGGAAGCAGAGCAAAGATGTACAGAGGAAAGAATGCATAACTCTGATGGAATTGAAGTCATGAGGCAGCAGAGAGCTTAAATTACAGCTTTAAAAATTTTTTATTTTTTAGAGGGAATTTAATTGAGACTAACAGCAGTAATAGTTAACGGAGCCAGAATGCTTGAGTCATATAATTGCAAAGCAGAGTTGGGAGCAACAGATGCTAAAGAGTAGTTGCTGTAGTTCCTCTTTGGGTCGTAGGAGCAGTTGTCATATTACTATATAGCTACTGAATGAAGAAGAGTTCTTAGTGAGGCCTGGGTGAACAGCTCTTCTTAGTATTCTGTGTGACCCCATTTGACCTTTTAACAAATCCCTAACTAAACAAATAGCCCCTAAGGTAAACTAAGTTTTTCTCTGCTATTTTTTTGCTTGAGAGAGCTATAACTGTAATAGACTTATATTTCTGAACATTTTAGTGCTTGCCAATATTTGGTAATATTTACGTTTCCTATATTTGTAATGAACATTCTTCTTCCGGTACATTTTTTGTTAAATTATTGTTTCATGCATAAAAGTTCACCTTTTGTTGTATAAAATTGACTCAGATTAATTTATACACATTGACAATGAGTAAATAGAATTTTTCAGATTATTAAAAGCTGAAGGAAGCCCATGTAAGCAACAAAAAAAAAGAAAAAACCAACAAAAATAAACCCAAACCCCTCAAACAATTTCGAACACAAAACATTCTTCTCATGCCGGCATCCCTGCTTGCAGGTGTGAAGGGGGCAGGAATCAGCGAGGTGTCCTGGGCTGAGTCCCCGGAGTGGGAAGAGGTGGCAGGAAGGGGATCTGAGGAGGAGAACAGGGGTCCTGGTGGTCTGTGCTTCTTCCCAGACACGGGAGCTGTAGAGGAGACCTCTGCAGCAGATGCTAGGGGGGCCACTAGGCCCAGGCAGTCTTGGGACTTGGGTCTGTCCTGCTGTGCATCCATAGTGGGTGCTTTAGAAAGGGGAGGCCCACCCGAAGCCCCTGTTGCAAGTGAGGACAAAGTGTGGGAAGGCCGTGAGGGTCTGCAGTCCGAGATGGCCTTGTCCTCAACGTGCAGTGCACTGTTGATGCGGGGCCTAGAGGCCTGGGATCTGGGGGAGCCACCCCTGGGGGCGAGTGTCTGCCCTGGTGCAGTATCTGCCTTTTCCCAGCGGGTGTGACCCGAAGAGACAGCCTGAGGTCTGTCCTCACTCACTGTGTTTGAGGAACTGAGGGCCAGCTGGCAGTGGGATGAGGCTGGCCCCCTCTTCCGCTTTAGTTCCTGGAGGCCTTCCGTAGAGCTGTGGGAGCTGCAGCTGGCATTTCCTTGGAGGCACGATCTGGTCCAGGAGGTCTGGGATCTCTGGTTATATCTCACTTCTGACCTCTGGGCACGTGCTGCAGCTGTGGCTGAGGCCAAGAAATGTGCGGGGCCTCCATCCACTGCATTGAGTAGTGACCCCGACGTGGGGTTCAATGTGGAGGGGGGAGGGGCTGCTGCTGCAGCTGCAGGAGCCGAGGTGCCAGGCCTTGTTCTTCTCATGCCGGCATCCCTGCTTGCAGCTGTGAAGGGGGCAGGAATCATCGAGGTGACCTGGGCTGAGTCCCGGGAGTGGGAAGAGGTGGCAGGAAGGGGATCTGAGGAGGAGAACAGGGGTCCTGGTGGTCTGTGCTTCTTCCCAGACACGGGAGCTGTAGAGGAGACCTCTGCAGCAGATGCTAGGGGGGCCACTAGGCCCAGGCAGTCTTGGGACTTGGGTCTGTCCTGCTGTGCATCCATAGTGGGTGCTTTAGAAAGGGGAGGCCCACCCGAAGCCCCTGTTGCAAGTGAGGACAAAGTGTGGGAAGGCCGTGAGGGTCTGCAGTCCGAGATGGCCTTGTCCTCAACGTGCAGTGCACGGTTGATGCGCTGGAATGCCTCCTCTTTTTCCAGGTGCAGGTCTTCAGCCGTGACCCGGTACCCCAGCTCTAAGGGAGGTGTCAGCATCAAAGGCTCCCCTCGCCTGCGTGGCAGCAAGGGAATCTTGCGTCTACGGGGTCTAGAGGCCTGGGATCTGGGGGAGCCACCCCTTGGGGCGATTGTCTGCCCTGGTGCTGTATCTGCTGCCTTTTCACACCGTGAGTGACCCGAAGAGACAGCCTGTGGCCTGTTCTCACTCACTGTCTTTGAGTAACTGAGGGTCAGCTGGCAGCGGGATGAGGCTGGCCCCCTCCTCTGCTTTAGCCCCGGCAAGCCTCCCGTGGAGCTGTAGGAGCTGGAGATGGCATTTCGTTTGGTGCTCGAGCTCGTCCAGGATGTCTGAGATGTCTGGTTATATCTGATTTCTGAGCTCTGGGCATGGAGGTCTGTCTGCAGAGGCCCGGGCCTCGGCACAAAGGGAGAGAGGCCTCCATTGTCCCGCAGGGGCCAAAATGCAGACCGTGCATCCCCGGTGACCTCGGGGACCGTTCTCTGATCATCAGGATTTTCTTGGACTCTGGGGTCCTTGTCCTGCTCAGGCATCCCTGCCCTGCTCTCCTTGAGGGCCCTCAACACTATCTTCCCTGAACACAAGTCTGGGGACAGCCGGGTGTTGTGGACCCCAAAGGGGTGACTACCTGCTCCTGGGCCCCACAGAGTCCTTGTGCTCAGTGTAGTGGCTGAGCTGGGGGATGCCCTGGAACTCGGAGCACACAGCACTGGCTTACTGTGGTACCTGTGCAGTGAAATTGAAGACAGAATCACCAGGATGGAACACAGGTCTTGCAGGATGACGGAAAACCTTCTTAGAGTTGTCTTGACAGCACTGATGTCGAGTGTCCGGGTGTTTGTAGGATGGCCTGCCACTCAGTCCAGGGGCAGGAGCAACGGGGAGATCCCACAAGCAAAGTGAACTGGGGGATGGGCTGAAGGGGCTCCAGGCAACTGAGCCCTACTCGCAGGTCCTCGGCCTTGGCCCAAACAGGAATGAGGGGCACAGAGTGCCCGGGTAACCGCTCCTGGGAGCAGTGGGGAACTGTCGGATACTTGAACTCTCAAGAGCTGGGCTCTGAGCGTCCTCGTCCAGCTGCCAACTTGGCCAAAGGCTAAGCCAGCAGATTGTTCTGTTGCCGGGCAACGCACCTCCTAAACCTGAGGGAGTGGGCACGTGAGCACATAATGGCACCAGTGACAGAGCGACCATAATGGATTAATAAGCGCAGCCAGGTACCCGCGCAAGGCACTTGCTGGCAATGGCAGGAGGCGGACGTGGGGGGTCGTGCAATAGGTACTGGAGGGAGAGACGTGGGCCCAAAGGTCGCGGGAGGAACAGGTGCCCACAATGGCTGCAGATCTGCCCGTGGATCACTGAAGATTCCTGCTCTCCTGCTGAGGTGGAGACTGCAGTGAGCTGAGATCGCACCATTGCACTCCAGCCTGGGCAACGAGTGCAAAACTCATGTCTCCAGATAAAAAAAAGAAAAAGAAAAAAAAGAGGCCGGGTGTGGTGGCTTATGCCTATAATCCTAGCACTTTGGGAGGTCGGGGTGGACGGATCACGAGATCAGGAGTTGGAGGCCAGCCTGGCCAACATAGTGAAACCCCGTCTCTAGTAAAAATACAAAATTTAGTCAGACATGGTGGGCAGGAGAGAGCATGTGCAGGGGAACATCCATTTATAAAACCATCAGACCTCATGAGACTTATTCCCTACCATGAGAACAGCATGGGGGAAACTGCCACCATGATTCAGTTATCTCCACCTGGCCCCACCCTTGACACATGGGAATTGTTACAATTCAAGATGAGATTTGGGCGGGGACAGAGCCAAACCATATAATTCTTCCCCGGCCCCTCCCAAATCTCATGTCCTCGTATTTCAAAAGCAATCATGCCTTCCCCTAAGTCCCCCAAACTCTTATTTCAGCATTAACTCAAAATTCCATAGTCCAAAGTCTCATCTGAGACAAGGCAAGTCCCTTCCACCTATGAGCCTGTAAAATCAAAAGCAAGTTAGTTATTTTCTAGATACACAGGGATACAGGCATTGGGTAAATACACTCGTTTCAAATGGGAGAAATTGGCCAAAGCGAAAGAGCTACAGGCCCCATGCAAGTCCAAAACCCAGCAGGCAAATCTTAAAGCTCCAAAATGACCTCCTTTGACTCCATGTGTCACATCTAGGTGATGCAAGAAGTGGGTTCCCAGGGTCTTGGGCAGCCCTGCCCCTGTGGCTTTGCAGGGTACAGCCCCCCTTCTGGCTGCATTGAGTGTCTGCAGCTTTTCCAGGCACACAGTGCAAGCTGTCAGTGGATCTACCATTCTGGGGTCTGGAGGATGGTGGCCCTTTTCTCACAGCTCTGCTTGGCAGTACCCCAGTGGGAACTCTGTGTGGGGGCTCCAACCCCATATTTCCCTTTGACACTGCCCTAGCAGAGGTTATCCATGAGGGCCCCCCTCCCCCCACAGCAAACTTTTGCCTGGATTTCCAGGCATTTTCATACATCTTCTGAAATCTAGGCGGAGGTTCATGAACGTTAATTCTTGACTTCGGTGCATCTGCAGGCTTAACACCACCTAGAACCTGAAAGGCTTGGAACTTGCACCCTCTGAAGCCATGGCCTGAGGTGTACCTTGGCCCCTTTTACCTATGGCAGGAGCAGCTGGGATTCAGGGCACCAAGTTCCTAGGCTGCACACAGCAGGGGGTTCTGGACCCACAAAACCATTTTTCCTTCTAAGCCTCCTGGCCTGTGATGGGAGGGTCTGCTGTGAGGGTCTCTAACATGCCCTGGAGACATTTGCCCCATTGTCTTGGTGGTTAACATTTGGCTCCTCATTACTTATGCAAATTTCTACAACCCAGTCTCCTGAGAAAATAGATTTTTCTTTTCTGTTGCATCATCAGGCTACAAATTTTCTGAACTTTTATGCTCTGCTTCTTCTCGAATGCTTTGCTGCTTAGAAATTTCTTCTGTCAGATACTTTAAATCATCTCTCTCAAGTTCAAAGTTCCACAGATCTCTAGGGAACTCTAGAAAAAAATTCTTATTTTCACTCTTTCCCGCCTATCTTATGCCCGTTTCTAATACAGGTGCACAATGCCTGCAGTGTCTTTGCATAGTAAGAGTGACTTTACTCCATTTCCCAACAAATTCCTCATCTCCCTCTGAGACCACCTCCGCCTGGACCTTATTGTCCATATCACTATTAACATTTTGGTCAAAGCCATTCAACAAGTCTCTAGGAAGTTCCAAACTTTCCCACATTTTCCTATCCTCTTCTGAGCCTTCCAAACTGTTGCATCCTCTCCCTGTTACCCATTTCCAAAGTTGCTTCCACATTTTCGGGTATCTTTACAGCAGCACCCCACTCTACTGGTATCAACTTATTGTATTAGTCTGTTCTCACACTGCAAATAAAGACATACCTGAGACTGGGTAATTTATAAAGGAAAGAGGTTGAATTGACTCACAGTTCTGCATGGCTGGGGAAGCCTCACAATCATGGTGGAAGGCAAGGAGGTGCAAAAGCGTGTCTCACATAGTGGCAGGCAGGAGAGAGCATGTGCAGGGGAGCTCCCATTTATAAAACCATCAGATCTCATGAGACTTAGTCACTACCACGAGAACAGTATGGGGGAAACCATCCCCATGATTCAGTTATCTGCACCTGGCCCCACCCTTGACACGTGGGAATTATTACAATGCAAGGTGAGATTTGGGTGGGGACCCATCCAAACTATGTCAGTATGTTTTGACTTCTTGCTTGATTGCTAGGTTGCATAGAGGACAAACATGGAAATTAATGAAGTACCTTAATATCTGGCTTCAGATCTTAGACAGGATCAGAGGGCCAGCTCAAATTTGCAAGGAGGGGAGGTAGATCCCACCATTTTATGGGTGAATGGCAAAATCAAACAGAAATTATGTGGGATGGGAGAAACTGATGCAGGCATCTTTGGAAACATTCTACTTAGCTAATTTTATGCTAGGCTTTAGGTCAAGAAGGAGAGAGAGAGCTGACATGCTGTGGTACACACTTATAGTCCCAGCGACTTGGAAAGCTGAGGCAGGAGGATTGCTTGATCCCAGGAGTTTGAGGTAGTGTGCGATGATCGTTCTTGTGAATAGCCACTAGCCACTGAACTCCAGCTTGGGCAACATTGAGACACCCTGTCTCTTAATTAAAAAAAAAAAAAAAAAAAAAGGAGGAAATAAAGTGGTCTCAGTTTTTAATGTAAATATTTTTAATGGGATAATGATATTTTAAGATTAATGTATATTGTATATCAGTTAACTATAGGTCAATAATTATATAAAACTTAAGGTACGAAAAACATTTATTTTTGCTAACATATCTGTGAGTTGACTGTTCTTGGCTTGGTGAGGCTGCAAGCTGCAGATAGAGTCTAGGTATGTTTTCTGTGTGTTTGTTCCCCCTTGGATCAGTGGACTACCTGAGAATGTGTTTTTGTCACAGTGATAGAATCACAAGGAAACTCCAGTTCTGGAAGTACATTTTAAGCCATTGCTTCTATCATGTCCACTAACATTCAGTCAGCCAAAGCACATACCTTGTCCATGGCTAACATTGATAGTATAGATAAATATACCTGATCTCTAGCAGGAGGAACTGCATTGTCTTGGGGAAAGGTTTTAGATATAGGGAGGGGTGATGAGTTGGGAACAATAATGTAGTCTGCCACAAACATATTAAAATGTAACTGGATATGGTTGCTGCAGAATTTTGAACCTTTGTTTTAATTGTGATTTTTACTCTTTTCCCCCTATCTAGTGCCCTTTTGTAATACAGTAATTCTCATGATTTTTGTCTGAATTGAAATCTTCTGAGATTAGATTGTCTACGAAAATACAGTCGATCCTCCTTGTTTTCAGCTTTTGTATTTGTGAACTCACCTACTATTTTTTGTAACCCCCAAATCAGTACTCACAGCACTTTCATAGTCATGTGTTTGCGCAGAGTGTCAAAGAATTTGAGTTTGAACAGGATGATATTCTGCCTTCTTTTTCAGCTGTCATACAATAGTCAGGTATCCTTTTTGTGGTCTATTTAATGCCATGCTTTTCCTGTTTTTGTACTGTTTGTTGGTTGTTTTGCCATTTAAATTAACCCCCAAGCATAGTGCTGAAGTGCTGCTTAGCATTCACAAGTCCAAGAAGTCTGTGATGTGTCTTACAGAGAAAATACATGCATTAAATAAACTCCATTCAGACGTGAGTGCTGTAGTGCCATTGGCTGTGAGTTCAATGTTAATGAATGAACAATGTATATTATTTATTTATTCTTCATTTAATTAATTATTATTATTATTTTTTGAGATAGAGTCTCACTCTGTTGCTCAGGCTGGAGTGCAGTGGTGCAGTCTTGGCTCACTGCAACCTCTGCCTCCTGGGTTCAAGCGATTCCCCTGCCTTAGCCTCCCAAGTAGCTAAGACTACAGGCATGCGCCACCATGCCTGGCTAATTTTTTTTTTTTTTTTTTTGTAGTTTTAGTAGAGACGGGGTTTCACCACGTTGGCCAGGCTGGTCTCGAACTCCCGACCTCAAATGATCTGCCCGCCTTGGCTTCCCAAAGTGCTGGGATTACAGGCGTTAGCCACTGTGCCTGGCCAACAATATATATTAAATAAGCACACATACAACAAAAGTAGGTGTTGGTAAGCTTACAAAAGTGTGACCAGTAGCTTGCTGAAACCTAACTTTTTATTTGTTCATGGAACTTTCTAGACCGTAACTACACTGAATAATGAGAATCTGCTGTAATCTTTTTAGGTGCTATAGATGAGCCATTGGATTAAATTATTACAGTATGTTTCAGACTGCTCTGTTGAACCCTAGTGAAATGCCTCTCAAACCTTCATAAGGATCACAATCTCATGTCCTTTTTTTTGTTATTAAATGCCCAGTATGTGTTAGCGATTTAAACAAAATTCAAATTTTTTTTTTTTTTTGAGACAGAGTCTCGCTCTGTCACCTAAGCTGGAGAGTGCAGTGGCATGATCTCGGCTCACTACAACCTCTGCCTTCCGGGTTCAAGCGATTCTCCTGCCTCAGCATCCTGAGTAGCTGGGATTACAGGCACCCGCCACCACGCTGGGCTAATTTTTGTATTTTTAGTAGAGATGGGGTTTCGCCAGGTTGTCCAGGCTGGTCTGGAACTCCTGACCTCATGCGATCTGCCTGCCTTGGCCTCCTGAAGTGCTGGGATTATAGGCGTGAGCCACCATGCCCGGCATTGACTTTTTAATAATAACCATTCTGACTGGTGTGAGATGGTATGCCATTGTGGTTTTGATTTGCATTTCTCTAATGATCAGTGATATTGAGCTTTTTTTCATATGCTTGTTGGCCGCATGTGTGTCTTCTTTTGAAGTGTCTGTTTATGTCCTTTGCCCACTTTCTAATGAGATTTCTTTTTCTTGTAAATTTGTTTTAAGTTCCTTATCAGTGTTGGACATTAGATCTTTGTCACATGCATTGTTGCAAAAATTTTCTCCCATTCTGTAGGTTGTCTGTTCACTCTGTTGATAGTTTCTTTTGCTGTGCAGAAGCTTCAAGAAGAAAGGAATCCGATTGGTTCTGTGTCTGTCTCTTTTGGTAGTCTCAGAATTATGTAGTCATTCATATAGAAAGATGATTAGGAAAATAGGCCAAGAATAGCAGAAATCTACATAAAAATGTAGGAAATTAAAATTAGTTACCAGCATACAAAAAACTTCTATATGTTATAATTACATACTATAACTCACCCCTCCTTGCCAAATATTCTCTCTCTTTTGACTTCAAAATCATGGCTTATATGTACTTTCTCTATTTCCCAGATGCAAATATAATTAATTGACTTTATTTATCTAGGACATGTTACTGGTATCTTAATTGTAGTCATTGGCTTGAGTGACGGGTTTTGGTAATTCAACTACTATTACTTGAAAGTAGTAGATTTCATAGGATACTGTTATAAAATCTTTTTAACCTCTTTTGTGATTTCAGGAGTAATTAGTAATTGTGGTTTACTGGAAAATTCAATGAATGGGGTGTTAAAGGAAGCAATTCATTAATAATATATCTAATCTATTGGGAGACTGAGGCGGGTGGATCACCTGAGTTCAGGAGTTGGAGACCAGCCTGGCCAACATGGCAAAACTCCGTCTTTACTAAAAATATAAAAATTCGCCGGGCATGGTGGTGCATTCCTGTATTCCCAGGTACTCAGAAGGCTGAGGCAGGAGAATCACCTGAACTCCAGAGGTGGAGGTTGCAGTGAGTCAGGATCACAGCACTACACTCCGGCCTGGGTGACAGAGTGAGATTCCATCTCAAAAAAAAAAAAATTAAAAAATTAAATTAAAAAAAAGCGGGCTGGGCGCATTGGTTCAGGGCCGGGCACGGTGGCTCAAGCCTGTAATCCCAGCACTTTGGGAGGCCGAGGCAGGCGGATCACGAGGTCAGGAGATCAAGACCATCCTGGCTAATGTGGTGAAACCCCGTCTCTACTAACAATACAAAAGTTAGCTGGATGTGGTGGCAGGTGCCTGTAATCCCAGCTATTCCAGAGGCTGAGGCAGGAGAATCACTTGAACCTGGGAGGCAGAGGTTTCAGTGAGTCCAGATCATGCCACTGCACTCCAGCCTGGGCGACAGAGCGAGATTCTATCTCAAAAAAAAAAAAAAAAAAAAAAAAAAAGCAGCAGAAGCAAATGAGAGTGCCTGGGAGTGGTCATTGTGGGGCCTTCCCGTTTGTGTGACCCAGGTCATGTCCCTCCCTAAGCCCTGGTCTCTCTTGCCTCCTGCAGGGCTGGTGAATTACCAGATCTCCGTCAAGTGCAGCAACCAGTTCAAGTTGGAAGTGTGTCTTTTGAATGCAGAAAACAAAGTCGTGGACAACCAGGCTGGGACCCAGGGCCAGCTGAAGGTGCTGGGTGCCAATCTCTGGTGGCCGTACCTGATGCACGAACACCCCGCCTACCTGTACTCGTGGGAGGTAATGGTGGTTTGGGACTTGCTTAAGGGAGGTCTTTTGCCCCCATCTGGTAGCCCTGGCTTCAGCAGGAGCCCAGGACAGGTGAACGGGCAGGTGTGGTCCTCTGAGCTTTCTGATGTTTCCCACCCTTGGTGGGAGGCCCAGATTTTTTATTTATTTATTTATTTATTTTTTTGTGATGGTCTCACTCTGTCACCCAGGCTGGAATGCCATGGCCTGATCACAGCTCACTGCAGCTTTGAGCTGCAATCCTCCTACCTTGGCCTCCTGAGTAGCTGGGACTACAGGCACATGCCACCATGCCTGGCTAATTAAAAAAATTTTTTTTGTATGCCGGGCATGGTGGCTTAGGCCTGTAATCCCAGCACTTCGGGAGGCTGACGCGAGCGGATCACTTTAGGCCAGGAGTTGGAGACCAGCCTGGCCAACATGGTGAAGCCCCGTCTCTACTAAAATATGAAAATTTGCAGGGCATGATGGTGCACATCTGTAATCCCAGCTACTCGGGAGGCTGAGGCAGGGGAATTGCTTGAAACCAGGAGGCAGGGGCTGCGGTGAATTGAGATCATGCCGCTGCACTCTATCCTGGGTGACAGAGTGAGACTGTCTCAAAAAAAACCTCCTTTTTATAGAGTTGGGGTCTTACTAGGTTGCCCAGGCTGGTCTTGAACTCCTGGACTCAGGTGATCCTCCTGCCTTAGCCTCCCAAAGTGTAGGGATTCCAGGCATGAGCCACCTCGTCTGGTCAAGGAGAAGGCCTGATTTTGAAGGGCAGGTCCCAGGGTCAGCCAGTGAAGGGCAGAGCCTCTGGTTGCTGCTTCTCTGCAGGCCCAGAGGCGACTTCTGGGGTGCATGCACGAGGGGTCTTCCTGCTGTAGGGCAGGCCAGATGGGGCTCAGGCTGTCGGGGCGCTCACACCTGGCGCTTTGGCTGTCATAGGTGCGGCTGACTGCACAGAAGTCACTGGGGCCTTTGACTTCTACACACTCCCTGTGGGGCTCCGCACTGTGCCCGTCACCGAGAGCCAGTGGGTGAGAGCCAGTTTCATTTGCGGTAGAGGCAGCAGAGGTTGTAGAAATGCTCCTTGAGGCAGATGCCACACCCCAATTTCATGGAGTGATTTGGGCTGAGCCGAGTCTGCAGCAGGCAGAAGGCTCTGAGATGTTGTCCTAGCCTGGGCAAAGGACAATTCAGAGCTCGGGGGAATAGGGGTGTGCTCAGCACGACTGGGTGGACAGGCCCTTTGTTGTGAATCGTACAGGCTTCCAGGAGCGGGTGCCTGAGGCTTCCAGACAGGCTTTGGGAGGTGGCCAGAGGAGATGCCTGTTTCCGGGGCAGGAAATGGAGGGAGGGCCCAGGCTGGAGAGGTTCAGCCAGGCTGTCACAAGGCTTTGAAGCTTCCCATCTGAGAGCCTGGCTATTGGAGAGCGTGGTTTGGAACTTGAGGCTGGGAGGTTCTATTCTGTCCTGTGCCAGCCACAGCCTTCGGATGGGCAGAGCAATGATGGGGGGAAGATGTAAAAGAAAAGAACTGAGGAAAGAAGAAGAAAACCAGCTTCAACAACGGTCTAGGCCGGATGCGGTGGGTCACGCCTGTAATCCCAGCAGTTTGCGAGGCTGAGGTGGGTGGATCACCCGAGGTCAGGAGTTCGAGACCAGCCTGGTCAACAGGTAGTGAATCCTGTCTCTACTAAAAATACAAAAATTAGCTGGGCATGGTGGTGGACGTCTGTAATCCCAGCTACTAGGTAGGCTGAGGCAGGAGAATCGCCTCAGGTGAACCAGGAGGCAGAGATTGCAGTGAGCTGAGATAATGCCACTGCATTCCAGCCTGGGCTACAGAATGAGACTCTGTATCTCAAAAAAACAAAACAAAACAAAAACACAACAGTCTGTTCTGTGGAGGCCTTGGGCAGATGCTGGGAGCTCTGAGCACGGACTGGTCCCTCTGTTGGGAGCCTCTTCCCTTCATCCCTCCTGGTTAACTTGACTCAGCGTAAAGGCCATTTCTTCTAAGAGCCTGTCCCTGACTCTCCAATCGGGGATGTGTCTGTTGTCTCATAGAGTGCCCAATTCCTGCCACCACTTGGCATTTCCATTCGCAACATTTCTTTCATTGTTTGTTTTTCAGAGTCAGGGTCTCACTCTGTTGCCCAGGCTGGAGTGCAGTGGTGCAATCATAGCTCGTTGCCATCTCGACCTCCTGGGCTTAAGCGATCCTCCCCACTCAGCCTCCCAAATAGCTGGGACCACAGACGTGCGCTGCCTTGCCAGGCTAAATTTTAATATTTTTTTTCCCCACGAGTCAGAGTCTTGCTCTGTCTCCCAGGCTGGAGAGCAGTGTTGCGATCTTGGCTCACTGCATCCTCTACCTCCTGGGTACAAACAGTTCTCCTGCCTCACCCTCCCGAGTAGCTGGGATTACAGGCTCACGCCACCATGCCCAGCTAGTTTTCTTCTTTATTTTTTGTTGAGATGGGGTTTCACCATGTTGGCCAGGCTGGTCTCGAACTCTTGAGCTCGTGATCCACCTGCCTTGGCCTCCCAAAGTGCTCACAGGCTTGAGCCACCATGCCCGGCCCTAATTTTTAAATTTGTTGTAGAAACAAGGTCTTGCTATGTTGCCCAGGCTGGTCTCAAGCGCCTGGTCTCAAGTAAGCCTCCCAAAGTGCTGGGGTTCTAGGCGTGAGCCACCTCGCCTGGCACTTGCACCGTTTTTCTGTGCATGCGTCTCCACTCCCACTGCCCAGGACCTGTGGACTTAGATTTGAGTCATTACTGAGCACCTAGCACCCAGCCTCATGCCTACCTCCCACCTCGCACTACCTGTTTGCTTGATGCATTAATAAATATTCCACCTGAATCCACAGTCCATTCACTTCTGTGTTCAAGAGCTATTTCAGGAAGTGAACCTCATTTTTGGCAGTGTTCAGTCCAGTGAGCTCAGCTCTGTGTACCTGGCAGGGTGGCTACGCCTCTGGGGGAATTGGATTCAGGGGTGGGGGAGAAAGAGTGTTGTTAGAGAGCTCGGTCTAGGACTAGAGGAACGTGCCCTTATGTAAAATACATCTCAAGTTAGGGAAGAAAGCAGCGGCTCTGTGCTTTGTTTTTGTTTTTTTTTCTTTTCTTTCTTTCTTTTTTTTTTTTGTTTGTTTGTTTGTTTGTTTTGGGGCAGGGTCTTGCTCTGTGGCCCAGGCTGGAGTGCAGTAGCGTGATTTCGGCTCACTGCAACCTCCACCTCCCGGGTTCAAGCAATTCTTGTGCCTCAGCCTCCCGAGTAGCTGGAGTTACAGATGCGTGCCACTATGCCTGGCTAATTTTTGTATACTTAGTAGAAATGGGGTTTTGCCATGTTGGCCAGGCTGTTCTTGAACTCCTGACCTCAGTGATCTGCCTGCCTCAGCCTCCTGAAGTGCTGGGATTACAGATGTGAGCCATCATGCCTGGCCCCCAGTTGTGTTCTGGCAGGGGAAGATGGGACAGAGAGGATGGGAGGGTGTCTGAGCCTTTCCCGGACTGACGGAACCTGTGTCTTCTCTCTTTTGTGGACAGGATGGTGATTGCTCACACCAAAGCCTTGGACCCCTCCCAGCCTGTGACCTTTGTGACCAACTCCACCTACGCAGCAGACAAGGGGGTGAGCCTGGGGGTCCCCACCCCATTTCTCCCTGCCTTTGCCTGGGCTTGTCCTGAAGCCTGCTCATGGGAACAGCTGGAAAGAACCATGTGCTGCCAGTCTGAGCTTTTTATTTTGTTTTACTTAGAAAGATAGAGACAGGGTCTTGCCATGTTGCCCAGGCTGGTCTCGAACTCCTGGGCTCGAGTGATCCTCCCGCCTCGGCCTTCCAAAGGGCTGGGGTTACAGGCGTGTGCCACCGCACTCAGCCGCAGCCAGTCTGTTTTCAAAGATGGTCTTTGGGTTAATGACAATTCTCTCTCTGCTTACTCTCCAGGCAGTGTGGCTTTCTGAATCCAAGGAGGCTGGGCATAGGGAGATGGGATTTGTTTGCCCAGTTTGGACTCAGCATTTTTTGTACTCGATTTAATAGACTCATAAAATGTCAAAGGTTTAAGTGAGCTTAGAGTTCATCTGGCCCAAACCTGGCTGATCAGAATCTCCAGGGGAAGTTTTATTGAAATGCCAGATCTCTGCATTCTGAGATCCTGATTTAGTAACTCCAGGGTTGGAACCTGAGTTTTTTTTTTTTTTTTTTTTTTTTTTTTTTTTTGTGAAGGCAAGGTCTTACTCTGTTGCTCTGGCTGGAGTGCAGTGGTGTGATCACAGCTCACTGCAGCCTTGAATTCCTGGGCCTAAGCAACCCTCTTGCCTCAGCCTTCCAAGTAGCTGGGACTCCGGGTGTACACCACTGTGCCCGGCTAATTTTAAATGTTTTTGTAGAGATGGGATCTCACTATGTTGCCCAGGCCAGTCTCAAACTCTTGAGCTCAAGTGATCGTCCGCCTTAGCCTCCTAAAGTGCTGGGATTACAGGCATGAGCCACTGTGCCTGGCTGATACTAGCATTCTTTTTTTTTTTTTTTTTTAAAAAGATAGAGTCTTGCTGTGTTGCCCAGGCTGGAGTACAGTGGCACAGTCTCAGCTCACTGCAACCTCCGCCTCCCAGGTTCAAGCAATTCTCCTGCCTCAGCCTCCCAAGTAGCTGGGATAACAGGCACATGCCACCACGCCTGCGCTTGATCGTGGGAGGCAGAGGTTGCACTATTGTGCCACTCCATTCTAGCCTGGGCAACAGAGCGAGACTCTGTCTTCCAAACAAAGTGAAAAAGATTATCTGCGAGAATGACTGCATTGGCCCCTTGGGTGGGAGGGCTTCTCCAGGGCAAGGTGAGGGGATGCCCAGTGCTGGGAGTGCTGCCTGGAGAGGAGTCAGTTCCAGTGGCGGGGGCCCTGGGTTTTGGCTGAGGACTGCGTGTTGGCAGCTGCTCTGCCTCTCACAGCCCTTCCCAGCTGCACACGTCGTGAGCGTCAGTGTGCAATCACAGGCCTGCCTCCTTTGGGCCACTTTGTGACCATGTTTTTTGCTTGTGGGGCAGGGTAATTTCAGGATCTAAATTGGTGCAGTTGGATGTTCTCAGCCCCGAGAGGCAGCTCTTCCCATTCTAGGCTTTTGTTTTGTAGAAATGGAGTCCTACGATGTTGCCCAGGCTGGTCTCAAACTCCTGGGCTCAAGTGATCCTCCCACCTTGGCCTCCCAATGTGCTGGGATTACAGGCATGAGCCACTGTGCCGTGCTAATTTTCTTGATACTATTTTTTGTAGAGCTGGGGTCTTGCTGTGTTGCCCAGGCTGGTCTCGAACTCCTGGCCACAAGCCACCCTCCTGCCTCAGCCTCCCAGAGTGCTGGGATTACATCCCCTTCTTACCTTCTCTGTCAGAGGAGCCCCCACAGCATGTGAGTACTGAGTCATGCGGTCTTGTGGTTGCTGAACGGGCTCTGCTGCTCTGGTCCTAGGCTCTGTATGTGGATGTGACCCATGTGAACAGCTACTACTCTTGGTATCACAACTATGGGCACCTGGAGTTGATTCAGCTGCAGCTGGCCGCCCAGTTTGAGAATTGGTGTAAGACATCACAATCCCATTATTCAGAGCGAGTATGGAGTGGAAACGCTTGTAGGGTTTCACCAGGTAAGCGGTGTTGAACTTTCTGCTTGTGTATTCTCTCTGGGCAGAGATGCCACTTGCCTCCCCCACCCTGCCCTGCGCCCACTGCAGTTCTCCCCTCTCTTCAGCTTTGGGCCCACCTCCCGCTACCCTGTCCATGTTCACTTCTCACCAGCAGGCAGGCCTCTGCCCCACTCGCTTGGTCCTCAAAGGTGGACTCCTTACTGGCCTTGTTTCCAGACTGCCTCCTATCACCCGTGCCCAAGTGGTCTTTCTAACGAATCCCAATTTTTGTTTCTTTTTGAGACCGCCTCTCTCTATGTCACCCAAGCTGGAGTGCGGTGGTGCGATCACTGCTCACTGCAGCCTTAACCTCCTGGGCCCAAGTGATCTTCCCACCTCAGCCTCCTGAGTAGGTGGGACCATAGGCACAGGCCAACATGCCTGGCTAATTTTTTTAGTTTTGTAGAGATGGGGCCTTGTTGTGTTCCCCGGGCTGGTCTTGAATTCCTGGGATCAAGTGATCCTCCTGCCTCAGGCTCACAAAGCGCTGGGATTACAGGTGTAAGCCACTGGGCCCGGCCACAAATCAAAATTTTTGAGTCCTATCATTGGCTCCCCCAGGCCCATAGGACAAAGTCCTATCCCCTAGTCAGTACACTCAGTGTCCTCTGCTCTCTCCTGGGTTTTCATCCTCTTCTCTTCTCACTCCTGGCCACTGATCTGTTTCCACTGCCCTCATTTGCTCTCCTGCTCTTGCTTGAGCTATTCTTTCTGCCTGGAATGCCCATGTTGGCACCATAATCACCAACTAAAAGATCCTTTTCTTTTTATTTTTTTAGAGATATGGTCTTGCTGTGTTGCCCAGGCTGGTCTCAAACTCCTGGACTCAATTGATCTTTTTGCCTTGGCCTCCCAAAGTGCTGGGATTAACAGGTGTGATCCACTGTGCTAGCCTTTTTTTTATTTTTTATTTTTTTCCTGACAGGGTCTTGTTCTGTTGCCCAGGCTGGAGTGTGGTGGTGTCATCATAGCTCACTGCAGCCTCGAACTCCTGGGCTGAAGCAATTCCCCTGCCTCAGCCTCCTGAGTAGCTGGGACTACGGGCGTGCACCACCATGTGCAGCCTAGTTTTAAAAGTATTTTGTAGAGATGCAGTCTCGCTATGAGGCTGGTCTTCATCTCCTGTCTTGGACTCCCAAAGTACTGGGAATACAGGCATGAGTCACGACACGTGGCTGAAAAGATTCCTATTTGGCGTCTGAGTCTCCTCATAGCTGTCCCCTCTGTGGGGAGGTTTACCCCGCCTGCCCCAGGCGGAGGGAACCTTCCCCATGCTCTGCCCTGTTGCAGCCGGAACCTGGCTCTCCCAACATTCTCGCCAGACACCGTTGTTATTTCTTTGGCTTTCTCTTTGATCGGACTGTGGGCTCAGGAGACAGGAGTCCTATTTATCGTTGTTTCCCAGGTACTCTGCAATAGCTGACACAGCACATGCTAAATAATACCTATTGAGGGCATGGGTGAGATCTTAGAGCCATGTTTAATCACTCACTTTGTCTTTTTTTTTTTGTTTTTGAGATGGAGTCTCACTCTGTCACCCAGGCTGAAGTGCAATGGTGTGATCTTAGTTCACTGCAACCTCCACGTCCTTGGCTCAAGCGATTGTCCTGCCTCAACCTCCCAAGTAGCTGGGATTACAGGCACCCGCCACCATGCCCAGCTAATTTTTGTATTTTTGTAGAGGTAGGGTTTTGCCATGTTGGCCAGGTTGGTCTCGAGCTCCTGACGTTAAGTGATTTGCCTGCTTCGGCGTCCCAAAATCCTGGGATTACAGGCCTGAGCCACCATGCCTGGCCTGTCCTCATTTGTTTATCCATCTCATTTTTTGTCCTTCTCACCAAAGATATGTTGCTTTGTCTTGTGGGTTTTTTTTCATGTGGATTCCTGAACCCCATCCAGCCCCTTGTCCCCTCCTCAGCCAGCTCACACTCTTTTGTCACAGCTCCTGGGACTCCCGTTGACACACAGGGAACAGCCACCCACAGTGGACTGCACTGTTCTGTTTGCACCCTTAAATTTATCGTGCTTACAGAATGACACTTGTGCAAACTAGTCAAGTAGGGGGAAATGGTTTGTGGATATGCACCCTTGTTCATTCTCTTTGAAAAGGTAACCAGCTCTGAATTCTTTCTCCTTTGAGGAGGAGTTTCACTTGTCACCCGGGCTGGAGTGTAGTGGTGCAATCTTGACTCACTGCTACCTCTGCCTCCCAGGTTCAAGCAATTCTCCTGCATCAGCCTCCCAAATAGCTTGGATTAGAGGCATGCACCACCATGCTCACCTAATTTTTTTTTTTTTTTTTTTTTTTTTTAGTAGAGATGAGGATTCACCATGTTGGTCAGGCTGGTCTTGAACTTTTGACCTCAAGCGATCCACCTGCCTTGGCCTCCCAAAGTGCTGGAATTACAGGCATGAGCCACCATGCCCAGCCCCAGTTCTGAATTCTTAAGAAACTCGAGAGGGTCTAGGTGAGCATTGATAGAACCTCTGCAGTGCTGGGTGTAGTGGCTCACACCTGGAATGCTAGCCCTTTGGGAGACCGAGGTCAGAGGATCTCTTGAGCCCAGGAGTTTGAGACCAGTCTGCACAACATGGACCCCATCTCTACAAAATATTTAAGATGAGTTGTGGCTGGTTGCAGTGGCTGACGCCTGTAATCCCAGCACTTTGGGAGGCTGAGGTGGGTGGATCACGAGGCCAAGAGTTCAAGTCCAGCTTGACCAACATGGTGAAACCCCGTCTCTACTAAGAAAACACAGAAATTAGCTGGGTGTGGTGGCATGTACCTGTAATCCCAGCTACTCAGGAGGCTAAAGCAGGAGAATCGCTTGAACTGGGGAGGTGGAGGTTGCAGTGAGCCGAGATTGTGCCACTGCACTCCAGCCTGGGCGACAGAGCAAGACTCCGTCTCAAAAAAAAAAAAAAAAAAGAAAAAGTTGGGTATGGTCGTGCTTGCCTCTAGTCCCAGCTACTTGGGAGGCTGAGGTAGGAGGATTGTTTGAGCCCTAGGTCAAGGCTGCAGTCTGCCATAATTGCACCACTGTACTCCCACTTGGGTGACAGAGTGAGACCTTGTTTCAAAAAAAAACCTTTGCAATGATGGAAATGCCCCATGTCTGCACTGTCTGAAATGGTAGCCACTAGCTACATGTGGCTATTGAGGTCTTGATATATGACTAGGTTAACTGAATTTATTTGGTTTAATTAAAAAAAATTTTTTTTTGAGACAGCCTCACTCTGTTGCCCAGGCTGGAGTGCAGTGGCATAATCACAGCTCACTGCTCAACCTCCTGGGCTCAAGTGATCCTTCCTCCTCGGCCCCCCAAGTAGCTGGAGCCACAGGCATGTGCCACTACACCTAGCGAATATTTAGCCTTTTTATAGAGACTGGGTTTCACTGTGTTGCCTAGGCTGATCTTGAATTCCTGAGCTCAAGTGATCCTCCTGCCTCGACCTCCCAAAGTGCTGGGATTACAGACCTGAGCTACCATGCCCAGCCTGGTTTAGTTTAATTTCATTTTTCATTCATTCATTCATTCATTCATTCATTCATGAGATAGGGTCTTGTTCTGTCACCCAGGCTGGAGTGTAGTGGTGCAAACACAGCTAACCACAGCTTTGACCTCCGGGACTGAAGCAGTCCTCCCACCTCAGCCTCCCAAGTAGCTGGGACCACAGGTGTGTGCCTCCGTGCTTGGCTAACTTTTGTACTTTTTGTAGGCTAGTCTTGAACTCCTAGGCTCAAGCAGTCCTCCCACCTCCGTCTCCCAAAGTGCTTGGATGACAGACATGAGCCAGCACGCCTGACCTAAAGACATATTTTTCCTTCTAGTGTAGTTCAGCCTTAAGACTGTATCAGCAGATAGAGACGGAAAAGTAAGAAAAATTGAGTATCAGATTATATTTATAAATAAAGCAGTTACTAATTGATGTTTTTTTTTAAAACCTCCTTTTTAATTCTGGGTTACATCATTCCCTGGCTGTCTTTTTTTTTTTTGGAATTTTTTTTTTTTATTATTATACTTTAAGTTTTAGGGTACATGTGCACATTGTGCAGGTTAGTTACATACGTATACATGTGCCATGCTGGTGCGCTGCACCCACTAACTCGTCATCTAGCATTAGGTATATCTCCCATTGCTATCCCTCCCCCCTCCCCCCACCCCACAACAGTCCCCAGAGTGTGATGTTCCCCTTCCTGTGTCCATGTGATCTCATTGTTCAATTCCCACCTATGAGTGAGAATATGCGGTGTTTGGTTTTTTGTTCTTGCGATAGTTTACTGAGAATGATGATTTCCAATTTCTCCCTGTCTTTACCCTAGCATCAGTGAGTCCTGCAGTCACTACAGCCCCCAGTGAGGACAGATATTTTGGTCACCATCAAGTGGATCTTTATTTTTATCTAACATTTACAATTCTGCCAGTTCTTACTCTTAATTCTCTTTGCCTTGATCCCAGGATCCACCTCTGATGTTCAGTGAAGAGTACCAGAAAAGTCTGCTAGAGCAGTACCATCTGGGTCTGGATGAAAAACGCAGAAAATACGTGGTTGGAGAGCTCATCTGGAATTTTGCCGATTTCATGACTAACCAGTGTAAGTGGCAGTTTAGCGCATGGGATAATGTACCCGTCCTCATTTTTTCAGGTTGCCTTGCCCATTCTGGACATTTTGGCTGTAAGAATATTGGAAACAAAGGGGGGAAGCTGGTTTAATCCATGTAGGTTGTGTTGAGAATTTCCTAGGAAAAGTAAGTTGTGCTTAGGAAGTAGGGAAGGAGTCAGGCCCCCGCTTCCCACATACGGTCAAAACGCAAACATGAGAGTCTGCTATAGTGAGATGGAAATGGCTAGCTTGCCTTTTTCTTGTCTATTTCATAGCCAAGGATGAAGGAAAAACTGGACCTCATTATGGATTTACTTTTGGGATACACTCATTATTCCAGAGGAGGGTAAAGGCTGAGAAGCTTAAGGTATTTCAGTCTGTTTTATGTTACTCATTTGCGAAAAGCAGGCTCATCGAATACAGGTGAGTTTCAACGCGTCTTGAATATGGCAGCATTTAAAAGTCTTCAGACCAGGCATGGTGGCTCATGCCTGTCATCCCAGCACTTTGGGAGGCCAAGGTGGGAGGATTGCTTGAGGCCAGGAGTTCGAGACCAGCCTGTTCAGCATAGCAGGACCCCCATCTCTACAAAAACTAAAGAGATTAGCTAGGTGTGGTGGTGTGTGCCTGTAGTCCTAGCTGCTTGGGAGGCTGAGGCAGGCGGATAGCCTGAGCACAGGAGTTGGAGGCTGCAGTAAGCTGTGATTACACCACTGCACTTGAGCCTGGGCAACAGAGTGAGACCTGTCTTTAAAAAAAAAAAAGGAGCTGGGCACGGTGGCTCATGCCTGTAATCCCAGCACTTTGGGAGGCCGAGGCAGGCAGATCATGAGGTCAGGAGATCGAGACCATCCTGGCTAACAGTGAAACCCTGTCTCTACTGAAAATACAAAAAAAATCAGCTGGGCGTGGTGGTGGGCGCCTGTAGTCCCAGCTGCTGCTCGGGAGGCTGAGGCAGGAAAATGGCGTGAACCCAGGAGTTGGAGCTTGCAGTGAGCCAAGATTGTGCCACCGCACTCCAGCCTGGGCGACAGTGAGACTGCTTCTCAGAAAAAAAAAAAAAAAGGGTCTTCAAAGACAATAAGATCTGTGCTCTCACGTAGGGTGGATGAGGGGCTGCCAAGTTAGCAATGAATGTTTCCCATTTCTTCTTAGTTTATGGACTTTCCATAAACTCAGGATGGCAGTTTGGTTGGTTGGAGAAGGATATGGTGATAGCGGGAGTTACAATACATTACTTATAGGGGAAGATAGGCTTTTGAAAGGTTAAAGCTTAAAAATGAGAATGGAAAAGGGATGAATGAATGAACATGATGAGGTGAGAGGGAAGAGGTAAAGGGAAAAGGAGAACAAGAAACTCTTCTCTGCGTGGCACCTGGGATGAATGGTTTCTGGGGACATCCCTGATGGCAGTTTTGTGGAAAGGTGCAAGGCTTTATGTGGTAAGAAATGAGCTGTAGGCTCAGTGCAGTGGCTCACGCCTGTAATCCCAGCACTTTGGGAGGCCGAGGTGGGTGAAAAGAAAAAATGGGCCGGGCGCAGTGGCTCACGCCTGTAATCCCAGCACTTTGGGAGGCCGAGGTGGGCAGATTATGAGGTCAGGAGTTCGAGAGCAGCCTGGCCAACATGGTGAAACCGTGTCTCTACAAAAAAATAGAAAAAAAATCCCTGCGTGGTGGTGAGCACCTGTAGTCCCAGTTACTCAGGAGGCTGAGGCATGAGAATCGCTTAAACCTCGGAGGCGGAGGCTGCAGTGAGCTGAGATGGTGCCACTGCACTTCAGCCTGGGTGACAGAGCTGGGTGGTGGCTCAAGATATGTTTTGTAAACCTGAAGATTTGAGATCATATAAGCCAAATCGAAACTTAATTGGCATTCATAACTTTTGGTTCTAGAGACTCCATGATCAACTAAGAGCCACCAAGCATTTCCCATGTAGACTATTTTGACCATGCTGACTCTACTGACACTTTGGTTACTGAATTCACTTTATCTCTAGAAATTAATTCTTACTAATGGATGTCTGTCACTGTAAGATCCTTCTATCCTCTGAAATAAGGAGAACATTTTAACTTCAGTAGTTTAAACTAGTGTCCTAAACTATAGCATTCAAAATGAGATAATATGCTAAAGTAATACACAAACCAAAAATCCCAGTGGCTAACACAAAAAGTTTTTCTTACTCATTTTACTCATTCTTACTCATTTTCCATATCCATACAATAGAAGTATATGTCTTTTGAATAGCTTTTATTTTATACTAGTTATTTTATAATACATTCACTTCAAATTTTGGTTTAAAGTGTTTGTCATAGATAAAATAAAACAAATGAGAAATTGATTTTATGGTCTTGAATGAGACGATTATATTAATCTAGCAAATGAGTTAAATCAACAACAGAATTTTGAAAAATATGTAGTGGGTAATAGCTAATAATAATGTTTTTATGTGTAACTGATTTTATAACATTCAACCAAGTTTGTTTTTGTTAGGCCTGATAATATCAGAAGTAGTATATTTGTAATTTCAGTGTTTATTACTAATATTATACATCCCTCAATTGGCATAATTATAATATTTTAACTAAAATATACTGTGAAATTGTACATTCTAGGCACTGTGCTGGGCTTCTGGCAAAATTATAAAGTTGCTTTACTAAATTCATACATGCGGAAATCTAATATAAGTTTTATACATATATTTTTTATCATAAGAGTGTATAGTATTTCTTAGGGAATTTCAATGAACCTGGAAAATCTTATATACTTTAGTGCAACTGTAAGTTACTACACTTGGAGAAAAAAATTCTTGATATTTTCATAGTGCAAAAGTATACATATGTGCTAGTCTGAGCATCTAGATTAGAAGTCCACCCTTGAACCTAAAATAAAAGTTAAAATATTTTTAAAAAGAATCTGTCCTACAGAAGTAAAGGCATATATGTGATCCTCGATATACAAGAATGCTTTCACAGCATTGTTTATGATGGCAAAATAAACCGGAATTAAACATGAGTTTCTTCAACAGGTAATTGGTAGAATAGTTTTTGTATCCTTATAATGGAAAAATTTTAAGATATTAAAAGATAAGTTAGTTTGCATGTATTTACCTGAAGCTATGTCTGCACCTATATGCAAAATAGGAGTTTGCAAAATAATATACATGATATCATTCACTTCATACAGAGTATTGGTTAACACATTAAAGAATTTTCTGTGTGGGACCAAGTTAAGGAATTTACATGCTTTGGCTGATTTAATTCTCACATAAATCAGCTGATAGAGCAGTTTTATCATTCTCATTGCATCCCTGAATCTTAGGTGCATAGAGGTTCAATAAATTGCCTGGAGTTACACAGGGAAAGAATAAAGTTACTCAATTATTAGGATTTTGAGAACTTCAGAATAAAGAAAGCATGTTTAGTTCCCCCCGCGCCCCCCCCAACCCCGGGTACATGGCTGTTTTCCCTGGTTTCAGTTAACCAGCATTCAACTAAGGTCTAAAAATAGGTGAGTGTTTAATAACAAGATATTTTGAGAGAGAGTAAAAGACCACATTCATCTACTTTTATTACAGTACATTATAAATGTTCTATTTTATCATTTTTATTGTTGTTAGTTTCTTACTATGCCTAATTTATAAATTAAACTTTACCATAGCTATGTATGTATAGAAAAAAAATACATAGTACAGTATATATAGGATTTGAACTACCTACAGTTTCAGGCAACCACTGGGGGTCTTGGAATGTATCCTCTATGGATAAGAGGGATTACTATATTTCCTAAGTTTCATAATGGCATTCTTTTGGAATAGATTAAATGTCATGCATGGGCTTTGAGCTTATTAATTTTATTATAACATTTGACAACATCTCATGAAATTCTGATGCACACATAGAAAATATCAAACCAGATGGAAGTATTATGTGCTATATACTTGGTTGAATAAATATACCCACAATGATTAATCAATGGGTACATTTATGGGTAGTTTGAAAGGAAAAATAATATACTTCTGGGTTCTATTACTGGCACTATTGTGAATGCAAATGTTATCAATCATGTAACTATTAGGCTGCTCACAAATACTTTAGTTTTTCTCATACTATACAAATAATAAGATGGCAGTATTTTATCCTGCTTGAAGGTAAATGAAACCACTTTACTTGTTTTGACCAATGTCATTTGAATAGAAGGAATTTTTACAAGGCCTTCCCATGGTCCCTTATGAGCTGTATTAGCATGAGTTGTGACAGAGTTTTTATCAGCTGTCTTCCTAAATGACTGTCTCCTTGTAAACTTATTATAGAGACTGAATTGGTTTTAGATGTGAAAGTTATTACTGAAGTATAGTATAGGTCATCTTAACTGATACACATAACAAAATGGAATGTTTGGTTTAGAAATATACAAATGTCCCTACCAGGGGAAATTAGACAATTCATTTAATAATAAAACTAGTATTTAATTTCAGGAATTCAGAATTTATAGTATATAATATATTTATGTATATATATTATACTGTAGATATATTCACAATGTTAATTTTTGATTAATAACTTACAGAAAGCTCTGCACTTGAGATTTATAAACTTGCTGAAAAAAATTTAGTAAGAAAACTCTATTTTAGTATATGCTTAATGAAAATATCTTGGTGGAAACCCTAAACTCTAAAACTACCCTGTGGTATTCAGAATGAGTCAAGCAAAACCCATAATAAATGACTTTATAGGTAGCTTTTGGATACAGCTCTAGGTTTAAAATTTGAGAATAAGGTTGGCAGATTCTATTCTTTACAAAGGAAGGGCTGTCACAGCAGGGTGTGCCTGGAACCCATTTTAAATAAAGGAAAAATTGAAGAGCTGGCATTTTAACCATCATATGTCTAATACATAATGATGCTTCATAAGTTATTGAGACCTCCCTCGATCTCTGGGATAGTTGGAGCAATGGCTGAATATAAACTATCAGAAAAATTGAATCTGTAATTCTGTCAATAAGTGAGAAAATATTCTAAGTTTCTTTAAATTTTAATTCTGGGTTTTTGAACACATTGATGTGTAAAATATAACAAAATAAGGTGGACACTGTTTAACTGCAGTTGGTATCAATTCTTATGTACTGAATTTAAGGAGAGAGATGTTATCACCGTAGGAAATTATACCAACTAATGACTGCATACCATTAATATATTTTCTGAAGTTTGAATTTTCAGTTAATGCACTTTCAGTGATATTAAAGAGCACTTTATTAACAGCTATTTGAAGGGTAATTTATATACAGAGAACTGCACATATTTAACTTGTATACTTTAATGAGTTTAAACATATGCAAACACCCCCGATACTGTCACCACACTCACTTGGATATGATTCACATAAACATATCCAAGATGCCCCGAAATTTATTTTAAACCCCTTATGTGTGTATGTGTGTGGTGAGAAGACTGAATTTGAGACCCAGCCTCAACAAATTTTGACATGCACAATATAGTATAAACTATCGGCACTATATTGAACAGCTGCTCTCTAAAATGTATTTATCTTGCACAACAAAGTTCATATTCCTTGAAAAACTTCCCATTACCCCACAACAGAGCCTTTGGAAACTACTGTGGTCTTCTCTGCCTCTGTGAGTTTGACTATTACAGATACCTCGTATAAGTGGAATTCTGCAGTATTTGTCCTCTTGTGACTGGCTTATTTCACTTAGCATAAGATCCCTTAGGTTCATCAATATTGTCACCAATGGCAGGATTTTCTTCTTAAGACTGAAAAATATTCTATTGTATGTATATACCTCAATTTCTTTATCCATTCATCTGCCAATGGGCATAGACATGGGTCATTTCCATATATTGGCTATTGTGAAAAATGATGCTATAAATGTGGGAGTGCTGATATCTCTACAAGATCCTGATTTTAATTGTTTTGGATATGTATCTAGAAATAAGAGTGCTGGATCGCATGGTAATTCTATTATTTTTAGCTTTTGGAGGAACCTCCATACTGTTTTCATAGTTGCTGTATCATTGTACATTCTCAATGTACAGTGTACAGGGGTTCCAAGTTCCCTACATCCTCACCATTTATCTTTTGGTTTTTTGAAAATCAACATCCTAACAAGAGTGAGGTAATATCATTTTGATATTACTATTTGCAATGACTTTTTGAATATGACATCAAAAGCACAGGAAACAGAAACAAAAAATAGGCAAGTTGGACTATATCAAACTAAAAACAAACAAGAAAAACAAAAACCAAGCAAACTTCTACACAGCTAAGGATACAATCAACGGAACGAAAAGGCAATCTATAAAATGAGAGAAAATATTTGCAATCCATATATCTGATAATGGATTAATTTTCAAAATATATAAGAAATTCCTACAATTTAATAGCAAAACATGCATAATCTGATTAAAAAATGGGCAAAGGATTTGAACAGACATTTCTTCAAAGAAGATATGCAAATGGCCAACAGGTACATTAAAAAATATGCTCAACATCTTTAATTATCAGGGACATGCAGATTAGTAGAACTTTCAAGTAAATAAAGAAATAACTCTACTTCACAGACTAACCTATAAAATGCTGAATTTTGTTATGTAAAATGTTACAGAAATAATTTCCTCACAATTGTGTTAATTCGTTTGTGCTACTATTACAAAATATTTACTACCTGGTCATTTATAAAGAACAGAAATTGATTTTTCACAGTTCTGCAGGCTGGAAATCCAAGATGAAGTCACCTGTAGTTCAGTGTCTGCGTCTAAGAGAGCACTTTGTTGCTGCACCCGCCAGAGGAAAGAAATACTGTATCTTCTCATGAAGGAAGGAACCGAAGGTGGGAATAGGGACCAAACTCCCTCTTTCAAGCCTTTTTGTAGTGACATTAATTCATTTATGAGGATGCCACCATCATGACATAATCATTTCCCAAAGGCTTTCACCTCCTCCCACTATTGCATTGGGGATTAATTTTCCAACACATGAATTTTGAGGGACACATTCAAACCATAGCAACTGGTATATAGTAACTAGGTGGCCCAATGGGCTTCATAATAAAGTTATATTTTACTTTAGTATAAAATAAAAGGTCAAGGCTTGTAACTGTCATGAGACTGCTTCATGTATATCTCCCCTAGTGACTATCACAGTTGACTGACAGCTCCTGGGGTTCATCTTTGTATCCATCACTACCTATAGTCCAAAATCCCCATCTCACAGCTGTTGTCAGCCAATGACAAAGCATAGTGAGGTGCTGTTCCTGCTCAATATGGAGGAAAACTTTGGCTTGATAACTCTCCATTGGCCTGCCAAAATATGTTAAGTATTGTGCTACTATCTGAAACTCATTTTGCCTAACCTTTTTTATTTTCTTTCCTCCTTCATAAGGTTTACAAGTATTGTGGCTGAAGGCTGTGTCTATTCCTGCTTCCTCCACCTCACCTTGCAAAAGTGTTTATCCAAATAAATCCCTCACACATCTAATCCCATTTTGGCAAATTCAGTTTCAGAACTTTGCCTTCACTACTAGTCTCAAGGAAAATATATTAATACACACACACACACACACACACGCATGCACACACACACGTATATATTTCCCAATCTATTATAGGTAAAATATACTCTTATCACGAATAAATCCAAATTGTGAATGCTTAAAATATACTTTACAGAATATTAAAATTTAAAAGTATCACAGGAAAAATATTAATACTGTTTACAGAATTTCAATATGTGAATAATATTTACATTACAGTTTCATATGAACCTTTTACTTCTCTATTTAGTATGCCATCATGTCACTGCAGAGGTATGAAAAGGAGAGCTCTCCTAGTTGTGAAGAAAGAAACATGTTTTATTGGGAGCTAAGTGGAAGGTTGAACATGTGGGAATATCTGGGCATGCACTGAAGACACCTTTTGCATCTCCCCCATCCACATAGCAAAGTGAATGTGGTTTGTGTCCATTTATGCAGGATACTCTGGAAAACCAAACTGAAACAAGGTTAACATACATTTTTAAAAGAAAACTAAAGGAAAACAACACACACTTGATTACCTATCAAAGTAACCACTTCATTGTATTTTAGTGGAAGCTATTATTTATTATCGAATTATTTGCTTTGGCAGGAGGATACAGGGTTTTTCCATTTGGGTTGTATATGTTCCTCATGAGAAAAGCTGAAGACAAAATCTTACCCTTCTGCCCAAAGTCAATTGAATCAACATGTTTACCTTGTTCCACGGAGCTGCTAACCTACTGGCTGGGTGTTGTGTGGCTTGGCAATGGAGTTCTGCATGACAGGAACAATGGTTTTTAAGTGGACTAATCAGAGCTGTTAATGCATATGCAGTGAAGGCAGGAACTTTGCTACATGCAGGGCTTATCATTTTGCTAATAACAATGCCAGGCACAGATTAGCAATTTGTTGAAATAAAACATATTCTGGGAGATATAAGATAGAGAAAGAGAGCAGCATGTAGTAGAAATAGATGTCGAAAGATGAATTAAGATGATGCATTAAGCTTGAAACGTGAGGCAGAGAAAGCTGTACATAAGTTGAAGGCTTTGAGTTAAAAGACTATAGGAATTAGATGAGTGGGGGCTATGGAGAACGGAGAGAATTTAGAGTGTGGACAAGCGTTCTATGAGCAGAGACTGGGACTAGCCAAAACGTGATGATGGGCTGCTAGCTTGGAAAGAATGCTTACAACGTGAAAATTATATATTTACAAAAGGCCATTACTTCTGTTAAAGACCAATAGACCCCAGTGAAAAGAAAGGAAATTGAAAAATAGAGAAAATGTGGAGAAAACTAGAATCTCTATAGACAGCATCAATGCAGCATCAATTATGTGAACCACTTTTGAGCACAAAGAACTATTGTTTTGACCTTGGAGGCAATTTGGTCTTCATTAGGTTTAGCTGTAGGATAGTTGATGTTCATTATTCCCTATAATGCTTGTGATGGCAAAACCTTCACAAATTTATATGATCTAGGTATGTTTTCAATCCTTACAACCCAAGTAACCGATCATAACTCTCACTATGTCATTTGAAAAAAAAAATGATCATCAGAAGTGTAATTCAATTAGCACGTATCAGTAGTAGAGTATAAATTATTGGTTAATACTAAGCATGATTGAAAAATCATAGTAGATGGAAATATGGGAATCTTTATTTTGGATGAATAAACTTTATGCCTAAAACATGTTTATAAAAAAAATACTTTGTGAATAAACCCATTGTCTAATATTTAAAAGAGTTGAAGTATGCTATTATAAGACCTTCCTTAATTGATGAAATGATGCAAAGCCAATAATATTGCTCCACTTACTGAAGTATAGAGATGAACAGAAACCTTTTTCTTTATTCCATGTTCTATATAAGTCAAGAACTAGAGCTCAAGATTAAGTTTTTTGTTTTTTGGTTTTATTTCCATTTCCCTGGGAACAGAGCAACAGTCTCTCTGGGTCTAAAACATCCTTTTTTTGGTACATCCCACAGCATCCTATAGAAATATGTTGCAATCAGTTGCCAAGTCACATCCTAGCTTAATGTCAGCAATTTTCTTTCTGAACCAATTTTGCACCCAGCATTAAGAGGAAATATTGAAGGGAGACATACCTTTTATGTTTGTAAAATTTATACTTCTTAAGATAAAAAGGCAACTATATCATTGTCGTGAGATCTTGAGAAGAAATAAGAAAATGAAATATTATAGAAAATATTATATTATTTAATTGTCCTGTTCTAAAACACTTTCTAAGCCTGCCTGTTTTTTTGCCAAATTAAATCAATATTTGGATGTAGACAGCTTTTCAGAGTGGCAGTATCATAGTCAATGAAGATGACCTGAGGCACAATTATTGCTAATTGGACATAGAAACCACCTTCACTCATATATAAAAATTATTATGTGCTATACTAGATATTTCAGGAGAATTGATAAAAGAAAGACTGTTGTATTCATATGCTTGTCTTCCTGGCTAGAGGATCTGTTTTAATTAATCAGCTCATGGAGTTTGGAAAATATTTATAGTATACATAGCTGAGTGTTCATGTAAATTTTGAATACATTCATACATCTTTTTTTTTAAAAAAAGATTGAACTTCAAAACCATTTTCTTACATACTCAGTAGAAGTTGTTATAAGCCAACATGTTTTGTGAGCTATACTATTTTAAACATCTAAAGTAAATTATTTGACATATAAAAAGACTTCTTCATTTAAAAATATATCTTTTAAAAATAATTTTACAAGTGATGGCATCTCATTTTAGAAGAAGAGGCATCAATGACAGCAGTTACAGTAACTCGATGCTGAATATGTTTTTAAATACCAGATGCTGTGTTCAGCATTGTACATACATTATCAAATTTTATTCTGATAATATGCTGCATGATATATTAGGCTGGGTTCTCTCAGACAGAACCTACACGTATACATATATATATACACACATGCATATACCTACACATAGAGAGAGAGAGAGAGAGAGAGAGAGAGAGAGAGAGAGATGTACATTTATTATAGGAATTGGATCATGCGATTATGGGGGCCGAGAAGTTCCAGGATAGGTTGTCTGCAAGCTGGAGAACCAGGGAAGAGAGTAGAGTAGCTTTCTCCAAGTCCTGAAGCTTCAGAACTAGGGAAACTGATGGTATAACTCTCAGGCAGAGGCCAAAGGCCTGAGAACTCAGACAGCCACTTTGCAACTCCTGGAATCCCAAGGCCAGACAGCCTGGAGTTTGGATGTCCAAAAGCACCAGAAGGAGGGTGTCTTAGGTCCAGGAGAGAGCGAGCTTTCCTATGCATTTTTGTTTTATCCATACCCCTGACTAATTGGATGGTGCCCACCCGCATTAAGGGTGGGTGTCCCTCTATTAAATATTTTAACTATAATTTTAACTGTGATATAGGCACTGAATTCTCGTCGCTAATAATCTGGTAAGATCCATCTGAACTATGAAGTGAGTACCTGGAGGAACTCCTACATTTTAGGCTTTCAATGGTTACAGGCTTTTCGTGTGTGTGTGTGTGTGTGTGTGTGTGTGTGTGTGTTTTGAGAAAAATGGAATTGAAACACTGTGATTAGAATGTATGTTTACTTATATAGAATTTATGAATGAATATATATAATAATAATTACTGTATATAATTTTAAAATATAATAAAGTCTCTTTATCCATGTGGTGTTAGTCTGTCTCTTCCATTTTGTTTTTCTTCCCTTCTTGAGCACTCCTTGCTTTTTCACCCATGGCCATTGTTCGATAATGAACATATTTGTAGCTTCTCATTTTAAGTCCCTTTCGACACTTTCAGAGACTTTACCCTGCAAATTTGGAAAGGTTTTTCTTTTCCATAATATAATTTTCCAAATGTTGGCTACTTGTTTAATTTTTTAAACATGCAATTGTTTTGCTTGTTTGCTTCACCTGGCAGCTCTCTCTAAAACCTGAGTCACTATTCCTTTTGAACTCTGCTAAGAACATTATCATCTTCTCCAGGAGCTGAGGTGAAAGATGATGTTTTATTCTACTGCTTTAATAGGAAGAGCCACATTATTGTCTAATTCGAGTGCAAAATATCTCGTACCATTGATCATTTTTCTGGCAATAGACATCACAGTCTGCTTCCTAACCATTTCATCTCAGGCACTGTGCTGATTACTCCTTCAGGACTCTGGAGTCCACCGTTTTGCTGTAATTTCTTTAACCACCTGCCAACTCACTAAGGGCATTTGCTTAGTGTTTAATGTTCGCCTCCCAAATCAGTCTTTTTAATTGAATAGGCTATTTTTTTCACATTTCATATTCAAGCTTAACTTCCCTTTTGTAATATAGGCAGATGTTAAGATCACGTCAGCACTGCTGTGCAAAGGTTTATGGTAGATATTATTTTATATCTTTGTTCCACTGTCTGTCCTAAAATAAAAATCAATTGGTTTTTTGTTTGTTTTCTTGTTTTTAACATATCAACACAAACCAAAGTATTCTGTATGCTCCATTGATACCATCTCGTTGTTTGGATAGGCAAGATAAACATGTCTTAAGTTTTTAAAGGTTACAGAAGGGTTGAAAATGATGGAATCCAATCACTGATTGAAAATGTGTGTTTACTAGGTAGTATTTAAGAATGAATGCATATAATAATTATTGTTATTTTCAATTTGAAAATATAATAGGGACCTTTTATCAATGTGGTGAGAGTCTTTCTATGTCCAGTCTGGTTTTTTGCCCTTCTAGAGCACTCCTTTTTACCCATAGCCTTTGGATGATAATCAACAACATATATGTTGCTTCTCATTTTAAGCACTTTTCAATACTTGCAGAAACTTTAGTATATCACGGACATATATGAAATTGTGAGGACTTTGTTATTGAGATTTTTAATTAAAATAAAATTATCATAATCATAATAAAATACATTTTATAGTAAAATATTAAAATACAAATATAATAAGGCAAAACTATAGTAGCATCTTTGTCTAGATTGCAATTTAAAGAAACATTGACTTCCTAATGTTGGAATCAATCTTTTTTTGTTTGTTTGTTTGTTTGTTTGTTTTTGTTTGTTTGTTTTTTTGAGACGGAGTCTCGCTGTCGCCCAGGCTGGAGTGCAGTGGCGCGATCTAGGCTCACTGCAGGCTCCGCCCCCCGGGTTCAGGCCATTCTCCTGCCTCAGCCTCCCGAGTAGCTGGGAGTACAGGCGCCCGCCACCTCGCCCGGCTAATTTTTTGTATTTTTAGTAGAGACGGGGTTTCACCGTGTTAGCCAGGATGGTCTCGATCTCCTGACCTCATGATCCGCCCGCCTCGGCCTCCCAAAGTGCTGGGATTACAGGCATGAGCCACCGCGCCCGGCCGGAATCAATCTTTTTAAAAAGTTTATATTTTAGGTTTACGGGTACATGCGAAGGTTTGTTATATAGATAAACACATGTCATGGGGGGGCTGTTGTACATAACATCACTCAGAAATTAAGCTCAGAATCTTTTTCTTTCATTTTTAGCTATATTATTTCCCTTATGTTGGACCATAAATCTAAAATTGTAATTAAATGTCCATCCTCCAAAAATGGAAATGCAAGCGTGTACATGTCTTTAAAGGTAAGACACAGAAGCTGCCAATGTAATTTGTACAGAAGTTATATTTTTAATCCGTGTGTGCACATACAAGGTGGAATGCCCATTGTATGAGGAACATTCTATACATTGATTATGTGTAATTGAATGCAAGAAGTTATACAGAGGTACATTAAGATGAAGAAACATGTTTATCTTGTTCTCTCTTCTCTGTAGCATTGAAATTTCAGCTGCAAAGAAAAGGGTAGGCAAGTCAGGGCAATGTCAATTTTTCTCAATTAAAACAATTTTAAAATCCAAATGAATACTAAGGGGAGAAAGAGAGCCAACTACCCATAAGTATTTATAATTTGATTAAAATTCTGTTTTGTTGAACTCTTCACATTATTTAATAAGAGGTAGTGAGCTTAGAATAGCTTACCCTGCTCAGATAAACCATTACAAGCTTTGCAGTTTACTAATCATCAATCTAAAACAATTTTCTGTAATATTTTAGCCCCTCTTCACTGATACATAAAGAGAACTTGCATATAAAAACACTAGAGGAATTCAAGATGCTATACATTTAAAATCTCAACTGTAGAAATGATTTTCTGCCATATCTAGTAATTCAGAGCTAGACAAAACCATTAATTTAATTATATACCTGCTATGGTTTGAATGTGTCCCCCAAAGTTTATGTGTTGGAAACCTAATTCTCAATGTAATGGTGTTGGGAGTTAGGGCCTAATAAGAGGTGATTAGATTATGAGAGTTCTGCCCTCATGAATGGACTAATATCATTTTCCTTGGAGTGGGTTAGTTATTATGAGAATGGGTTTGTTATAAAAACAAGTTTGGCCCATTCTTGCTAGCTTGCTTTTGCCTACTCTTGACCTTCTGCTTTCTGCCATGGGATGACAGAGAATGTAGGCACTCACCTGCCATTGCTATGCATTTGAATTTCCAGTCTCCAGAACCATGAACCATGGTTCATTATAAATTAACAAGTCTGTGAGAGTCTGTTATGAGTATAAAATGAACTAAGTCCCTAATGTGCAATATGAAAAAATGAATACAAGATTAATCTCTCAGACTACCTTTCACTATCCAGTGTAGAGAGAATCAGTCCAGGGTAAAACTAACTTTATGTAATGAAGGATAAAAGGAAGAAATCAAATTAACGAAAATTGATGCATGGATTAGAAAAAAAAATCGTTAAAAAAATTAAATGGTTGTACCCAAAGGAGACACAATGCATGGTTTAAGTGGGAAACCTCACTGACCATGACATTTATTTTTAATTAGCAATTCAACTAATGTATAGCATCAGTAACATTGTCAGTAATTATCTCCCAAGCTTTGTCATTGTATATAATTTATAGAACTCTCCATATATGTTGTTTTTTCATACATTTACAATATTTTTAAAATTTAAACCAGTAGTCTAATGTAATAAGAACTATTTCACTATGAAAGATAAAGAGTGTAATAATTCCTGTCAAAAGTCCAATGGACATTGTCTAGGTAAGCAGAATCCAGATAGTTCACCTGAAAAATAGTAAAATGTCCAAACAGCTTCATAAATAAATAGACTATGTTTAATCTTAAAAAACTGCTAATATACATATTTGATATTAAGAATTTTAAAATTAATTTCACTGGAGTTTGAGACTTAATTTAGAGAAAAATGTAACATTTTATATATACAGTTTTTGAATTCAATTTTTTTTAACAATTGAAAAACCATACCATGCTAAGAATTTGCATTTGAACACTGAAATATTCTCTAAGTGGCCTGTTAGTGTATTAAAATTTCCTCTTAAACCTTTTTATTTTTATGTTTTTTTAAAGCTCCTAGTGGAAGGTTTGGCTACATAAAATGTATTTCATCAAGTTCGGCTCTGAAGCATAATGCCAATTGCACAGTTGCCCACATTGAGCTATGAATGGGCAGCGTTTGTAACCATGGATATGGTGAACTTAATGTGAGAGCCATATTCATCTGAGGCTTGCAAGGGTTGGACAGTGCCCTACCTAGATATTCTTTACTGGGTCAGTGAGCGATCTCCAGCTGCCAAGTGATGTCAGCTCACTCCAGAGAATTGGCCTTGTCTGACAGAAGTATGCCCAATAAAATGTATGCATATGAATCACTGTCTTAAACTCTACTTCTAGAAAATCCAAACTATGAGACTCTTATTAAGAAAAATAAGCAGTATTTTTCTGAAATTCTTATTCTTTCTTTTTTTCCCCAATATAAAAGGTTTTTTTTTCTTTTGCTAGTAGTGCAGATTTTGTTTCACATAGCATTCTTTCTCTCTCTCTTTCGCTCCCTCTCTCTTAGTCTCTCTGTCAGTGGTCAGGGATTATTATCAGTCTGTCATCGGTCAGGGATTATTTGATTTAACCTTCACAGTGGTTTTAGCAGATAGGGAGCATTATCATAACTGGTTTTGTTTTGACAACAGTTGGAGTAGCTGTAAATTGGATAATATAAATATTGGCCAAGGTCACACATTTAGTAAGTGGTGGAGTTGAGATTGCAATCTGGTCTGTCTGACTCTAGAGTAACGGAACTCTTAACTGCTACGCCGCACTGCATCCCTTTATAATTTAGGGAGCCCAGTGTTGGTGAACGGTAGGACCTATCACCAGCTCCCTCATAGTCCAATTAGATGCTGATCAAACATCCTTTTCAAATATTCAGGCACAGAGAATTGGGCAAATTATAATTATATATGTAGAGAGAATGTATATGAATATGCTTTACACGTCCATATGATTTAAAGAAATTCATCCAGGTATGTTCATTTGGGGCAATATCCTTGTGAGGCATTGTGGAAATAAACTAATGATTTCAAACAGAAAGCAAAAGAAAAACGGGATGGTAGGAGTTCTGTTAGACAGGTATTCTGTCCTTCGCCTACCTACTAACTTAATGCAACTTTGCAAATCTATAGTAGGTTTTCTTTAGGACTACACTGCCCTGGTCCTTTGTTTATGTTTTTCTCTCATCCATTGTGGATTCTAATGCCCTCAGTACTGAATAATAAACACAAGTCTGATGGTAGGGGCTACCTAATGAACTCTATACCCTATATCTGCATTTGTATATTTTTTCTCAATTTATGTTAGCTTCTTTGGTCTAAAGATAGGAACTTAAACTTCCTAATATTTATTTTCACTTGCGTTAATGATCTTTTGTTTAGAATGATTTATGTACTCATAATATTGCTCCTTAATGTATTCTCAAATGTGTTACTTGGAATCTTTCTCACAGAACTTTGGCATGTTTCTATGTTTATACTTCTGGTTTTTTTAAAAATTCTTTAATTATCTGAATTTTTAGTATCTGAATTATTTACTTTTGTATATATCTTTTATTCTCATCAATGTTTACCTGGAGTAGTACAGGGACAAATTCCAATATTCTTACTTATCACAGCATATTACTTGGCAAGTCCTCAGATTTATCAGTATTATATTTGAAGATAAAGAACTATCTAATAAAATAGAATAAAGACATTCAAAAGTTAAATTTTAAAAATTTCATCAGTGGATTTTAATTGGGAAATATGCATGTTTCAATAAACACTATAAATTGTTTCTGGAACCTGTGCATCTTTCTTTTGCCAAATTGCATTTGGAACATTTTTACAGAATTAATTGTACAACCTTGTTAATGAGTATTCTTTTTTGCAGCTCGTCATAATTTTTAGAGGTCATTATGATTTTGTCACGTTATTTTAATCACTTATTTGCATATTATTTGTATAATTTGGTAAAAAGGAGACATTAAAATAAATAATGAGGAGATGAAAATTAGTTTCTTGGAAAAAACATCTCTCATTCCTCTGGAATGAGTTGCATGTCTTTGTTCAAGTTTGTTTGCTATTATTGTATGTTTTTTAAATCGTGATTAATACATAGTAAACAACATTATAGGTTTATTAATTTCAAATACACAGAGTTTTTCCTGAAATAAATATGATCAGATAGTAGACATTGATTTGATAAATTTAAACTGAAATATATAGTTATTTAAAATCAAACCTACAAAAATTCTAAAGAGATACAGAAGGCACTGACTTATTTGGTGTTTTTAAGAACAAATGTGAAAATGCGACTGATAAAATTATTATTTATACACTGTGTATGTGTTACACACATACGTATGTTTATAAATATATATATATAATTGTTTGTGTCTGTAAGTATATTTCTCCTAAATCCCTCACTTCAGTCTTATTTCTTCTATAATCTAGTGTCAAGAGGTGAACATTCGTAATATATCCATGGTTGTAACCAAAATCTCTGATTGTAATTAATCCATATATTATTTCTTTGTTTTTTAGTAGATTAACAGAAAAAATAGTCAAATAAATTAGATTATTCCCTAAATGGGTCAGAATTATTTATATAGAAGGTCTTATGAAAAATATTTAGGAAATTCAGGTTTGGAATTTCTGCATTCTATGAATTTCCACATATGAAATCAGATAATGGTCATCTCAAAATAAATTATTTTAAGAGAAATTAAATTGGCTCTAGGAAACTACATAATTATTATATGAAAAGATGTAAATTTATGCATAAATGACCACCTGGTAAGTAAAATCACTTTACAAGAAACTTAATTTTTCTGAAATATAGACACTAATTCCATATAGGCAAGGTTTGTATGTTTGTAAAAAATAAGAGAAATCACATCACGTTTGAAAATTGCCTTGGCCACCTGAAAAAGAGCAGGCTTGGCTTGGCACAATGGCTCAGACCTGTAATCCCAGCACTTTGGGAGGCCGAGGCGGGTGGATCACTTGAGGTCAGGAGCTGAAGACCAGCCCAGCCAACATGGTGAAACCCCGACTCTACTAAAAAAACAAAAATTAGCCGGGCATGGTGGCATGCACCTGTAATCCCAGCTACTCGGGAGGCTGAGGCAGGAGAATTGCTTGAACCCGGGAGGGGGAGGTTGCAGTGAGCTGAGATCACACCACTGTACTCCAGCCTGTGCGACAGAGGGAGACTCTGTCTCAAAAAAAAAAAAAAAGAAAGAAAAGCAGCCTTTGCCCAGATTTAGTATGCTCTTAGATTGTTTAGTTCCCATACTTTGTTTTATCTGAACAATATATGAGTAGATGGAGAGGATATTGGTGGTAAGGTCCATTCACAATCTGGATCCTGAAAGGTAATAATACATTGAAATGTAGATTTTTGAATAGCTGAGGCTTTTGAGCTGTGTATTATTTTTGTATTGCTGAAGTATTGAATTACCACAAACTTGGCAGCTTACAACGAGAAAAGTTCATCATCTTACAGATCTATAAGTTAGGAGTCCAATATGGGTCTCACTGAACTAAAATCCCAATGTTGAAAGGGCTGCAGTGTTCCTCTTTAGAGGCTAGAAGAAATAATTTATTTCCTTGACTTTTTCAGCTTCTAGAGGCTATCGACATTCCTTAACCCTTGGTCCCCATCCTGCATCAAAGCCAACAAAGTTTTATCTCTCTGATCATTCTTCTATAGTCACATCTCTCTTTCTGACCACAGCCAGTAATGATTCTCTGCTTTTAAGAACCCATGGACTATATGCCAAACAGAATAACGAGGATAATTTCATCTCAAGGTACTTAATCACATCTACAAAATCTCATTCAACATGGCAGGTAGCATATTCACATATTTTGGGGACAACAATGCAAACATCTTTGGGGGCCATCATTCAGCTTACTACAATGTGTGATTTCAGTAATAGAGCTACAGATTCATAGTAGGGTCTTTCTCAATAATGATTTTGTTCATACTGCATCTTTTAAAAGAGGAGAGTCATAAAACTTGATTATTTAATCATGATTAGGAAAGTTTGGTATATAACACAGTAGCCATATTTTATACAGTTGTGGCTACTGTGAAATAGGAAGCTCAGCAGCAGCCATTGGGAGCGTGCATGTCTTGGCCGTGAGTAATCTGAGTAAATTCTACAAATATGTTTCAGTAATTGAAAACAGAAGACATTCATATGAAATTTGCCGAAAGTCCTATTCCCAGCGATTAAGTAATTATCTGTTATCAATCAAAATTACTCCAATAGTCATAAAAATTATATATTTATACAGCTAAACTCTAAAGTTTTGATTTGAATAATGCTAACCAATTGTAGCAAAAAGAGGTTTGGAGAGGAAATCAACAACTGTAACATAATTTCACTATTACCACTTTCTGAAATTGTGACTAGGAACAAGTAATTTAGCAATTCTATTTCAGAGTTTACTCACAGAATGAGTTTCCTAGGCCAGACATGACTATCTCATTCAAACAATTAGAAAAAAGTGATATAAAAAGTGACTAAGACCACGTATATATTCCATATTTTTTCTCATCTTCAATTTCTTCCACAATGAGTTTTATTAAATGTTTTGCTTTTGTTTGGGTTTATTGTCAATAATTTTCCCCCACAACATATAATATCTAGTAACATCTATGTGTGAAGACATATGTCTTAAATCTATATTAGTAGTTAGAATTTCACAAATTCTAACTGTGCAAATAAAGTAGGGAAATGTCCATTTAGGTTTCTGTCACTCCCATAAATAGATTTATTTCTCATAATATAATTACATATTGGGAGAGTAATTAGTTAACCACATAGTATTAGACATGCTATTGCATTAACTGACCAGTTTTTCTGCATTTGAAATTACAGAGCAATTAGAAAGAATAATCACAGTATAAATACTATGATTTATTCTTCAGATTTTTTATGAAAGACTGTTATATAAGATTTGGAAGCCGGGCGTAGTGGCTCATGCCTGTAATCCCAGCACTTTGGGAGGCCGAGGCGGGTGGATCACCTGAGGTCAGGAGCTTGAGACCAGCCTGGCTAACATGGCGAAACCCCATCTCTACTAAAAATACACAAATTACCTGGGCTTGGTGGTGGGCGCCTGTAATCCCAGCCACTGGGGAGGCAGAGGCAGGAGAATCTCTTGAACCTGGGAAGCAGAGGCCACAGTGAGCCGAGATCATGCCACTGCACTCCAGCCTAGGTGGCACAGCGAGATTCTGTTGCAAAATAAATAAATAAATAATTTTTAAAAATTTGGAGAAATCAAACTCCTCATGGTATAGTCGAGACATCACAACATGGAGATGGAGAGACATGATGACTTTGTGCGTGAATTCAAATGTCAGAGAAATTAAAAGTCTATTGCAATATCAAAAAGCAAAAAGTAAGCTAAATTAGTTTGACTTTATTATCATATTTAAAAGTATTTTAGTACACAGGTTTGCTCATCCCTTCTTTTATCTCAATGTCACTTAGGAGCCATATTTGTTAATAATAATGGTTTAATATATTGGCGTACTGTACCATATTCATGTAAAACAACAGTCAAGATTTGTAGTTTCTTGAATAATTTGTTGATTAAATGAAAACCTACCACTTCCATATATTTAGCAAATATTTTTAGATTTTTAAAAATCTTCCTAAGAACAATTCAAAATCTCTTTGTCTCTTCCAATCAAGGCAAACTGATGTATTTCCTGCTCTGCTGACTTTTTTAAACTAACTTTTCTGCTGGAAAATTCTATCTGTCAATAGAGTTCTTAAAAGGATTTGTATTAAGCCTTCCACAGATACTCTGATATTAAAATCAGGTCTGAGTAAACAGGTACATTCTGTGTAGTTAAAATTAAATACTGCTATAAATATGCCCAGTGGGGTAATCCAATTTACTAGTCACTTCAGAGCTGATATGAAGGTCAGAAGGTACTTGGCAACATCGTTTGGAATCGGGATTACTTGTAGGTTATTTATCCTTAAGAAGTAATGTCTGTGTATAAAGTGCATTATTCGTTAGAAACTGCCTCGGGCAAATAACACAGGCTTAAGATTCTCATTTTCTGTCCCTTTATGCTGTGTACATGCAGAGTCAATCCATTGTTATTACACAGCCAATGATAGGACCAAAACATAATTTGCATTTCTTTTCTCCTTTTTAGTCATAATCTTGATGATTATAGCCAAGCTCTATTTTGTAATTTTAAAGAAATCCCCTAAATGTACTTCCACAAGCCATTTTAATTATTCTCATGATGTCTGTGGTAGGTAGGTGAAAATAGTCACTAACAGCCATAAATGATAACTAAGAAGTATGTGACCATAGCAGTGTGTTAGGAGACACATATTTACGGGATTTTTATTTAAATTGATTAGCATTGCTTCATGCATACACCAGTGGTTCTCAACTGTCCATCAGACTAAGCTGGCAAGATTGTTAATAGTTTAGATACTCAGGTTCATGCCCAGAGATGGTTCTCATTTTCTATCTGTCTCTATCTCTACCTGATGCCCAGAGATTGTTCATGCCCAGAGATAGTTCACTTTCTCTAAGTGTATCTCTAGCTCTCTCTCTCTTTATCATGTCCTACTTCCAGATGATACAAATTTGCAGCTAAGGCTGAGAAACGCTGATCTAGATGAGAATGCACCAAGCAGAAAGATTAAGTGAATTATTAATGCCCACAAAGTCATTTCAAATGTGTATTTATTTATTCAATTGATTTGACTGAAAACTAGTTCTCAGCATTTTAACAGATTTTCCTCTAAAGATGTAAGCCATTGGCTGACTGACTTGACTGAAAACTAGTTCTCAGCATTTCAACAGATTTTCCACTAAAGATGTAGACAGAGTTTGCATTTTGAGACAAGGACACAGGGTAACATTTAATCAATCTGATTAACAGCAAGAAATAAATGGGTATTACCCACTAGATTGTGATCCTCATTAAAAAAGGACTAATGCCTATTTTGAAAGCTTTACAAACATATTTGAGTGATTGAATAAATAAATACACATTTGATTTTGTACATCCCAGATTCAGTACATTGCGATGAATTATAAAAAGAAAAAAACTCGTTATACTTTCCATTTCCAAAATATGTTCAAAAGTAAAAATATTAACAAATTTCAATTTCCGATGATTACTACTACTTCACAATAAATGCAGGAAAAATTCCATAATAATTCACAAAAGCTCTATACTTAATAGGAAACAACTCTCATTGGTATTAGATAGATAGACCTTGCATTATTTATACCAAATGACATTTTCTTTTTTTTATTTTGCAGGTTTAATAAAGTATAATTCAAAAATTATGTGATTAATCTATACTATCTAATTATTTGGTATGTGTATATTATGTGAAATGATAACAAGTCAGTTAACACATCTATAATCTCACCTAGTTAGTTTGCTTTGTTTTGCTTTCGTTTTTGTTTTTAATTTCAACTTTTAGTTTAGATATGAGGGTACATATACAAGTCTGTTACACGAGTCTGTTGTGTGATGCTGAGGTTTGGGGTATGCATCACATCACCCAGGTAGTAAGCATAGTACATGATAAGTAGTTTTTCAATTCACACCACCCTTTTTTTCTACCCCATCTAGTAGTCCACAGTGTCTTTTTTTCCCATGTTTATGTCCATGTGTGCTCAGTATTTATTTCCCACTTATAAGTGAGGACATGCCATATTTGGTTTTGTGTTCCTGCACTAATTTGCTTAGTATTATGACCACCAACTGCAACCATGTTTCTGCAAAGGACGTGATTTCGTTCTTTTTTCTATGGCTCTGTAGTACTCCATAATGTATTTATACCACATTTTCTTTACCCGATCCACCACCACTAATGAGCACCTTAGTTGATTCCATGTCTTTGCTGTTGTGAACAGCATGATGATGAACATTTAGGTACATGTGCCCATTTGGTAGAATGATCTGTGTTTCCTTTGGGCATATATGCAATGATAGGATTGCTGGGACAAATTGTAGCTCTATGATAACTTCTTTGAGAAATCTCCAAACTACTTTCCACAGTGGCTGAACTAATTCATATACCTGGCAACAGTGTATGCGCATTCCCTATTCTCCACAGCCTTGCCGGCATCTGTTATTATTATTATTTTTTTTACTTTTTAGTAATAGCCATTGTGAGTGGCATGAGATAGTATCTCATTGTGGTATAGATTTGCATTTCTTTGATGATTAGTGATGTTGAACTTTTTGGCCACTTGTATGTCTTCTATTCAGAAGTATCTGTTAACGTCTATTGCCTATTTATTGAGATTCTTTTTTGTTTCTTGATTTGTTTAAGTTCATTATAGATTCTGGATATCAGACTTTTGTCAGATACAAGGTGATTGGTATATATTTGCGAATATTTTCTCCCACTCTATAGGTTGTCTACTTTGTAAATAGTTTATTTTTCTGTGCAGAAGCAATTTAGTTTAATTACATCACACCTGTCAATTACTGTTTTTGTTGAAATTGCTTTTGGGGACTTAGCCAAAAATTATTGGCCATGGCCACCATCAAGAAGGGTATTTTCTAGGTTTTCTTCTAGGATTTTAGTTTGAGGACTTATTTTAAAAAGCTTTAATCGATTTTGAGTTAGCTTTGTATACGGTGAAAGTTAGGGGTCCAGATTCATTCTTCTGCATGTGACTAGCCAACTCTCCCAGCACTACTTATTAAATAAGTAGTCCTATCCCAATTGCTTATTATTGTCCACCTTGTTGAAGATCAGGTGATTGTAAGTGTGAGTCTTTATTTCCGGGTTTTTTGTTCTGTACCATTGATCTACATGTGTGTTTTTGTACAAGTATCATGCTATTTTTGTGACTGTGGCCTTACAGTATAGTTTGAACTTTGGTAGTACAATGTCCCTGGATTTGTTCTATTTACTTAGAATTGCATTGGTTATTTAGGATCTTTTTAGGTTCCATATGACATTGGTAGTTTGCTAGGAATAGTGCCGCATCTTTAAATTGCTTTGGGCATTATGGCTATTTTTATGATATTGATTCTTCCTATCCATGAGCATGTAATGCTTTTCCATTTATTAGTGTCATCTTCTTTTTCTATATGGATGCCTTTCATTTCTTTCTTTCACTTTATTACTCTGACCAGGACTTCTAGTATATGTTGAATAGGAGTGGTGAGAGTGGGCACCTTTGTCTTGCAGTTCTTAAGGGGAATGGTTCCAGCTTTGGCCTATTTGGTATGATGTTGGCTGTGAGTTTACCATAGATGGCTTTTATTATTTTGACCTATGTTTTGTGATGCCAACTCTGTTGGGAGTTTTTTATCATGGAGGGCTGTTGGAGTTTATCAAAAGTCTTTTTTTTTATATCTGTTGAAATAATCATATGGTTTTACTGTCTAATTCTGTTTATGTGGTGAATCATATTTATAGATTTGTACGGGTTGAAACAACTTTGCATCACAGGAATAAAACCTTCTTGATCATGGTGAATTAATTTTTTGATGTGCTGCTGGATACAGTATGCTAGTATTTTGTTGAGTACTTTTATGGCTATGTTCATCAGGGATACTGGCGGGAAATTTTGTTTTTGATTTTTTTTTTTTTTTTCGCTGTGTCTCTGCCAGATTGTGGTATCAGGTTGATGCTGGTTTCATAAAATTAGTTAGGAAGGAGTCTCCCTCAATTTTTTGGAATAGTTTCAGTAGGATTGATGTCAGTTCTTTTTTATACATATGAGAGAATTTGACTGTAAATCCATCTGGTCCAGGGCTTTTTTTGGTTGGTAGGTTTTTTGTTACTGATACAATTTCAGAACTTGATATTGGTCTATTCAGGATTTTATTTTTTTCCTAGTTCAATGCTGAGGTATTATCTGTTTCCAGGAATATATCTATTGTCTCCAGATTTTTGTGCATAGAGTTGTTCATAGTAGTCTGAGATGTTTTGTATTTCTGAAAAATCATTTGTAATATTTTCTTTCTAATTTCTGATGGGATTTTCTTCTTGTGCTGTTGTTGTTAATTCAGATAGTGCTCTATCAATCTTATTTGTTTGAATAACCAGCTCTTGGTTTCATGTATCTGTTGTATGGATTTTTGCACCTCCATTACATATAGTTCTTCTCTAGTTTATTTTTATTTTATTTTATTTTATTTTTTGAGATGGAGTCTCACCCTGTCACCCAGGCTGGAGTGCAGTGGCACAATCTTGGCTCACTGCAACTTCTGCCTCCCGGGTTCAAGCAATTTTCCTGCCTCAGCCTCCCGAGTAGCTTGGATTACAGGCACGCACCATCACGCCTGGCTAATTGTTTGTGTTTTTAGTAGAGACGGGGTTACACCATGTTGGCCAGGCTGGTATCAAACTCCTGACCTCGTGATCCACCTGCCTCAGCCTCCCAAAGTGCTGGGGTTACAGGCATGAGCCTAGTTATTTTTACTGATATTTGAGATCTTTCTAACTTCTTGATGAAGGTGTTTAGGCCTATAAGCTTTTCTCTTACCACTGCTTTAGCTACATCCCAGAGATTTTGATAAGATTTGTCCTTATTTTCATTAATTCCAATGAATTTTTTATTTCTGCCTTAATTTTGATGTTCTCTGAAGAGTTATTCGGGAGTAAATTGTTTAATTTTAATGTATTTGTGTAATTTTGAGAGATTTTATTCATATTCACTTCTTTTTTTTATTGCATTCTGTTCTGAAAGTGTGGTTTGTATGATATCTGATTCTTTGAATTTATTGAGACTTGCTTTATGACTGACCATGTGGTTAATATTAGAAAATGTTCTGTGTGAAGGTCAGAAGAATGTATATTCTGTGGTTGCTGGGTGGAGTGTTCTTTGGATGTCTATTAGATACATTTGGTCTAGTGTCAAGTTTAAGTCAAGTGTCAAAGTTAAGTTTCTTTGTTAGAGTTCTGCTTTGATAATCTGTCTAATGCTGTCACTGGGGTGTTGATGTCTTCCACTATTAATATGTGGCTAAATAAGTCTTTTGGTAGTTAAAGAGGAACTTGTTTTCTCAATCTGGTTGCTCCAATGTTGGGTGCATATATATTTAAGACAGTTAGTTATGTCTTCTTGTTGGATTGTATCCTTTATCATTACGTAATGCCTTTCTTAATTATTATTGGTTTTAAGTCTGTTTTATCTGATACAAGAATAGTGATTCTTGCTCTTTTTTTTTTTTTGTCGTCCTTTTGCTTGGTAGATCATTCTCTATCATTTTGCTTTGAGCTCGTGGATTTTATTATAGGTCTCTTGAAGACAGAAGGCAGTTAATTCTTGTCTTTTTATCCCGCCTGCCACTCTGTGTCTTTTAAGTGGGGTGTTTAATCCATTTAAACTCAAGTTTAGTATTGATATGTGAGATTTTGATCCTTTCATCATGTTGTTAGCTGAGTGTGATGTAGACTTGAACATGTAGTTGCTTTACAGCGTCTGCGGGCTATGTGCTTACGTGTGTTTTTGGAGTAGCAGGTGTCATTTTTCAATTTCACGTTCAGCATTTCCTTAAGGACCTCTTGTAAGGCTGGTCTAATGGAAACAAATTTCCTCAGTATTTGCTTTTCTGAGAAGAATTTTATTTCTTCATTGATGAAGTTTAGTTTGGTGGGATATGAAAGTCTTCATTGGAATTTCCTTTTTTTAAGTTGCTGAAACTAAGCCCAATCTCTTTTGGGTTGTAAGACTTCTACTGAGAGGTCCATTGCCAGCCTGATGGGGTTCTGTCTGTATATAATATATATGACCTGACTCTTCTTTCTGGCAGCCTTTAAGATTTTTCCTTTTGTGTTGACCTTGGTGAGTCTAATTTTGAGCCTTGGGGATGGTTGACTTTTACAGCATCTGGCCAGAATGCTCTCTATTTCTTGAATTTGCAAGTCAATTTCGCTAGCAAGATTAAGAAAATTTTCATGGCCTATGTCCTCAAGTGTATTTTACAAGTCTTTCATTCTTTCTCCTTTTCTCCCAGGAATTGCAATGAGTCATATATTTGATCTCCTTATAGAATCCCATATTTCTCTAAGGTTTTGTTCATTTTAAACTTATTTTGTATTTATTTTTTGTCTAATTAAGCCTGGTTTAAAGGACCAGTTACTGAGCTCTGAGATTCTTTCCTCACCTTGGTCCATTTTGCTGTTAATACTTCTGATTATATATCTTGTAGTGAATTTTTGAGCTCTAGAAGTTCAGTGTGGTTCTTTCTTTAAAAAGTTACTAATCTTTCAGTCCTTCCATCATTTTACTCTATTCCTTGCATTCCTTGGATTGGGTTTTAATTTTATCCTAAGTCTTGATGTGCTTTCTTGCTATACAAATTCTGAATTCTATGTCCATCATCTCAGTCATTTCAGACTGGTTAAGAACCATTACCAGGGAGCTAGTGGACTCCTTTGGAAGTAAGTACACACTCTGGCTTTTTAAATTGCCAGAGTACTTGTGCTGATTCTTTCTCCTCTGAGAGGGCTGGTGTTCTTTTAAAGGTGACTAAGTTGAGTATGGTCAGTTGGCTTTTCTTTTTGGGTGTTTTCAGAGGGCCAGACCTCCGTACAAGGTCTTTATTTGTGGCTGAGTTCTTGCTCTTGGTTTCACGGGGAAGTATATTAGCAAAAGATATTTGATGTTTTAGTTTGGGCTGTGATCCACTAAATGACACGTAAGAGTAATGACAGTAGATAGGCTCTTTACTCAGTCACACAGCTCCTTTGTCTTTTCTTGCATTTGCAGCCATGCTCTGCAGTGTGAGAGGGAGAGAAGTGACCCCCTCAGCAGGTCAACTTCTGGTCCTTGGGGGAGCTCCTCTCATCATTGGCACTGTGCCTCTGTGTCTTTTCTTTTCTATTTTTTTTTTTTTGAGATGGAGTCTCCCTCTGTCACCCAGGCTGGAGTGCAGTGGCACAATCTCGGCTCACTGCAACCTCTGCCTCCCAGGTTCAAGCGATGCTCCTGCCTCAGCCTCCCAAGTAGCTGGGACTACAGGCACGCACCACTATGCTCAGCTAATTTTTTGTGGTTTTAGTAGAGACAGGGTTTCACATGTTGGCTAGACTGGTATCGAACTCCTGACCTCAGGTGATCTGCCCACCTCGGCCTCCCAAAGTGCTGGGATTACAGGCATGAGCCAGTGCGCCCAGCTGCCTCTGTTTCTTTTATTAGATGTTCTGGACCATGGGGCTCCTTTGGGCAGATGCTGTATTATGGGGATAAGCCACACACTTTTTGAACTGGCCCTGTCAAGGGGGACATAACCAGTTCCTGTGCCACCCCATCAATCCCCACCTATTCTGAGTGTAGGCTCCTCCCCTGCTTGAGTAATGGCCACAGATCTTGGCTCGGCACTCCCAAGCTGCATGCTGAATTCCTGGGACAACAAGACTGGCTTGTGGCTCCATTCTCCAGATCCTTGGGTTGGCTTCTGGGTGCCCTAGGAGATCTGAAATGCTCTCAGGCCACCAGGAAAGTACTCAAATGCAAGAAAGCACCCAGACACTCTGAGCTTTTGGTGTTATAACTGCAATTTATACCATTTGACTGACACCATCTCTTTGTTATATGTCCATGCCCCTAGTAACCACCATTCCGCTGTCTACTTCTGTAAGTTTAACTTTTTAAGATTCCACATATAAATGAGATTCTGCAATATTAGTCTTTTTTTGTCTGACTCCTCATCAGGGTAATGCAAATCAAAACCACAATGAGATAACACTTCATACCTGAGATGATGGCTACTATCAAAAAAGATAAGAGATAGCACAAGTGTTGGCAAATATGTGGAGAAACAGCAAAGATTGCCAGAAAACCACTAGAAACAATGGGAAAAGCATGAAACAGGTTCTTCCTCACAGCCCTTAGAAGGAGCCAACCCCGGGCCCAGCGCGGTGGCTCACTCCTGTAATCCTGGCACTTTGGGAGGCTGAGGCAGACAGATCACGAGGTCAGGAGATTGAGACTATCCTGGCTAACACGGTGAAACCCCATCTTTATTAAAAATACAAAAAATTAGCCGGGCCTGGTGGCAGGCGCCTGAAGTCCCAGCTACTCGGGGGGCTGAGGCAGGAGAATCACTTAAACCTGGGAGGCGAAGTTGCAGTGAGCCAAGATTGCGCCACTGCACTCCAGCCTGGGCGACAGAGTGGGACTCAATTTAAAAAAAAAAGAAGAAGAAGGAGTCAACCCTGCCAACACATTCATCTTAGACTTCTATCCTCTAGAACTAAAAGACAATAAATTTCTGTTATTAAGTCCACTCACTTTGTCATGCCAGTCCTAGCAAGTCAGCACACAAGTGACATAATTCCTTTATGAGTCTATGTCCATTAACCAAAAATGGACATTTATGGAGGTCAGGAATTTATAATTGACAAGCATTGTAATTATGACCCAAGCAACATATTGATTTATTTGTTTTGTTTTCTTTAGAATACAGTTTTCCTAAAACATTATTAGAGTGCTACAAATTTTCAGTTTGTGAAATCATTTGAGTCTGTGAAGTTGAAAGCATGTGTGTGTATGCATGTGTGTATCATCTTTCCAATCTAAAGCACATTCGCTAATACCCTGCGGGTGAGAAATCTATCATGAAAGAAGAATTTTTTTAATTTTACCACCTCTTCAAAATGCAGACTTTCTAATCCCCATAGGGATGTCCTGAGAACACCAAATAAAGTTATCCATCCTAACAAGTGTTCACAATTTTGACCAACAAACATAACCACCTACATATATCATCTCTAGTTGTCTGACTTATTTCTCATACGAATATTTATCAATAATTTATCATCTTTAACAAGTTTTATTCTTAATGTATTGGACAGTGTTAATAACTTTGGAATTAATAATATTTCTATATTCTCAAACAAAATTTATGTCATCCTAATGCTGTTTAATCTCCTTTCCTCTCTAAGAACTCAGAGTCCTCATGATTCACTCTGAGGACAATGGGACAGTATTCTTTAGAAAAACCCAGATGATTTCCCAGCTGGCTCAGACTGGAAGCACACGCATCTCCCAAACAATATTCGTGAATTACTGATACAGTCTGCCAATCCTAGAATAAAGATTCTAATTCTTCCTTCTGCAGTGACATTTTTATTTCTCCTTTCATTTCATATAGCTCTGGTTCTCCCAAAAGAAAGCTCCTCAAATCTTCAACTCTCCGCTGAGTCATAGGTATTGCTCACAACTTCAATGGCTATAGCCTCCATTGTGACAGTGTGCCCTGAATTCTTTGTTGAGGATGTGCTGGTGCAGAGAGTAAAATCAGCAGGTGTCTGTACTTCTATATTAAGCTATAACCAATAATGAATATTGACATTTTGTTCTACTAGATTTATGTCCCAGCTTTGGTCTGTGGTGTCCAGTTTAGCAAGTGTAAGCACCTACGTGATTTGCTCATTTTCTGACCAGAAATAAGACGGTACTTCAGATAATCATATTCTTTTCATTTATTAATGTTAACCCATTTCAACAGACTCCAATACATCACTGGATAATCAGATCTTGCTAATTTCTTTTAATTTTGGGTGCCTAGGATCTCCTAGATGATGCAGAGAGAAATAGTGATTCTAGGTCAGTTTATCGTACTCTTTAACTTAATGAGATTAGTTCTATCATTTTATTTCTGAAGCGATGTTAAGTTTTAGTTGATGCAGTTTGTCAAGTAAAAAAAAAAATATTGTTTCTAGTAATCCAAACATTTTATACCAAGATCTGTATAGAACTTTATCAAAGGATATTTTCTATGATAGTTGAATTGATTGTATTTTTCCTTTTAATTGGTTAAAGTGGTTAAGTTCATTATTTCCTACTCTATCTATGAAGATCTCAAGAGTAATTTAGGGATTCTACTAATTTTGAGAAGGGAGGATAGGGTGATGAAATTTTGCTATGTTTTTTATGAAGTATACTTTAATGTGCTTAAAGAAGTTGGGTAAAATACTTAAATTTACTTTAAATTATTTTTTAATATTCTATAATATTTTACTTTTAACTTATCACACTTCTCCAAAATGTATCATGATTACATAGAAAAATAAGTCCGTGTGTGTATGTGTAAGTATATATAAGCACACATATATGTATGCATATGTGTATATATATACACATATTTACATTCAAATATATGTATACATATGCTTATATATTATGAATACCTTCATATATAGAAATGTGTACAATATGTATATACAAACATACTTAGATACATACAATATGTCTAAGCTTCATCATTTGGGAATCCTCCTTCAGGCTAACCCTTCTTAAAAATATTGTGTGACACTTAGAAGCCTTGGTTTAGAATTTGAATAATCCCTAGCATTGGTTTTGTTGATTACTAGTTTTGCAATCTTAGGCAAATTATTTAATTTTCTGAACCTTTTGTCTGTAAATTAGGAAGACACAGGTATGATGCGTGTGTTGTGATGCTTAAAACAATGATGCTTGTGTTGTAACTAGCATAAGACTTTATACACAGGAAGTGCTCAAAAAAAGTATTTTTTTCAAAAATTATGTAATGTGACTATTCAATACAAAAGGCACTCTATAAAATAAAATCAAATTGATTAATGTACCTCAAAGATTCAGCTGTGTGGGTAATTATTTCTCAGTTTTTCTTTTGGTGATTTTATTTATTTTAAATTCACACCAAAAAAATTCATGACAGGAAAAGTAAAATTGTCCCTGCCAACATCATAGAATTCAAGTGAGAGATTAATTATGTCATATATAAAGCATCACTTTGAACTTCAGAAAGTCAATTAAATTTAAATTTATAAAAAAAAAAAATACTCAAACCTTTCTAGGTTTCAAGTTTCTATCTAAGCTGTAAGAAAAAGTTACAATATAGTCGTATGTTAAAGTACATGAGTCAATGATAGTGATATTTTTCTGTAATTTATGGAGTAATTATTTTATATGTTGTATATATTATTATCTGTATATAAGGTAATAGGTACCAGGTGGAAAAAAAATAGTGTTCACGTTAGTATTACTATGCTTGTTAAGATAATTTTAATTCAAAATCTATTAAGCACCACATATTATTTTACCAGGGCTGCCACAACAAAATACAAGAGACTGGATGGCTTAAACAACAGCAATGTATTTTCCCACAGTTCTGGAGTTGGGAAATCTGACATCAAGGTGTCAGCAGGTTTGGTTTTTGCTGAGGCCTCTCCTTGGCTTGCAGATGGCCGCCTTCTTGCTGTATGTTCACATGATTGTCTCTTAGTGTGTGCATTTGTCTGGTGTCTCTGTCTGTCTTAATCTCTTTTTAAAAGGACACCAGATATATTGGATTAGAACTCATCTTATTGACCTAATTTTTACTTAATTGCTTCTTTAAATATCTTGTCTCCAAATGGGTTGCATTCTGTGGTACTCAGATTTAGGGATTCAATATATGAATTGGGGGGATCACAAATCAACCAATATCACATGAATTCTTTTTCTAGCAAAGAAAGCATCCATTCTATTAGGAGTCTTCCTTTACTTAATAGAAAACCAGCAGAACAGTACTATGTTTATACAAATGTAAATTAATTTACTTCTTCCTGTATGAGAGCACTCATAGGTGTGTGCATGTGAAAACAAAAGTCATAAAGTCACTATATATCTGAACACATGAATTTTAGTGTACTTTTAAGAGGATTGTCTTCCAAAGACTTAGAAAATCATTTTAAGTTTTCAAATGGAGTTAGACTAGACTGCTGGTTGCCCACATATAGTGTTTTGTATTTTGTGATGAATTATTTCAGACTTTGAAAAAATACTGTGATATTCTCTGGGAGACCTGGAGATTGAATGATCCACAGCAGATAGGAGAGAGGACTTCACACATAAATAAATGGATATGTGTGCTGTGTCTAACTTTTGAGTGGTAACAATCCTTGAATTTGAAGGAAGACGACATTTTCATGACTATTGAAGCTTTTGGAATCAGGACGTAGAAATGAAGAATCTGGTGAACTAAGGCATTAAGGTTAAAATAAAACCAGAAAATTTTGATAGATTGTGATTAAGTAGACCTTGAACATATGAAAACTTTCAGGGATCCTGATATTTGTCTTGGACCTTTGGGCCCTGAAAGTAATCACCTTTGTTACTAAGGGAAGTCACTTTTTTTTTTTTTTTAATTATACTTTAAGTTCTAGGGTACATGTGCACAACGTGGAAGTTTGATAAATAGGTATACCTGTGCCGTGTTGGTTTGCTGCACCCATCAACTCGTCATTTACATTGGGTATTTCTCCTAATGCTATCCCTCCCCCAGGCCCCCACCCCCCAACAGGACCTGGTGTATGATGTTCCCCACCCTGTGTCCAAGTGATCTCCTTGTTCAATTCCCACCTATGAGAGAACATGCAGTGTTTGGTTTTCTGTCCTTGTGATACTTTGCTGAGAATCATGGCTTCAGCTTCATCCATGTCCCTGCAAAGGACATGAACTCATCCTTTTTTATGGCTGCATAGTATTCCATGGTGTCTATGTGCCACATTTTCTTAATCCAGTCTATCATTGATGGACATCTGGATTGGTTCCAAGTCTTTGCTATTGTGAATAGTGTTGCAATAAACACATGTGTGCACGTGTCTTTATAGTAGCATGATTTATAATCTTTTGAGTATATACCCAGTAATGTGATTGCTGAGTCAAATGGTATTTCTAGTTCTAGACTCTTGAGGCATCACCACACTCTCTTCCACATGGTTGAACTAATTTACCCTCCCACCAACAGTGTAAAATTGTTCCTATTTCTCCACATCCTTTCCAGCATCTGTTGTTTCCTGACTTATTAATGATTGCCATTCTAACTGGCGTGAGATGGTATCTCATTGTGGTTTTGATTTGCATTTCTCTGATGACTAGTGACGATGAGCATTTTTTCATGTGTCCGTTGGCTGCATAAATGTCTTCTTTTGGGAAGTGTCTGTTCGTTTCCTTTGCCCACTTTTGGATGGGGTTGTTTGTTTTTTTCTTGTAAATTGGCTTGTGTTCATTGTAGATTCTGTATATTAGCCCTTTGTCAGATGGGTAGATTGCAAAAATGTTCTCCCATTCTGTAGGTTACCTGTTCACTCTGATGGTAGTTTCTTTTGCCATGCAGAAGCTCTTTAGTTTAATTAGATCCCATTTGTCAATTTTGGCTTTTGTTGCCATTGCTTTTGGTGTTTTCACTTCAAGGACTTCCATGAAGTCCTTGCCCATGCCTATGTCCTGAATGGTATTGCCTAGGTTTTCTTCTAGAGTTTTTATGGTTTTAGATCTAACATTTAAGTCTTTAATCCATCTTGAATTAATTTTTGTATAAGGTGTAACGAAGGGATCCAGTTTCAGCTTTCTACACATGGGTTGCTAGTTTTCCCAGCACCATTTATTAAATAGGGAACCCTTTCCCTATTTCTTGTTTTTGTCAGATTTGTCAAAGATCAGATGGTTGTAGATGTGTAGTATGATTTCTGAGGGCTCTGTTCTGTTCCATTGATCTATATCTCTGTTTTGGAACCAGTACCATGCTGTTTTGTTTACCGCAGCCTTGTAGTATAGTTTAAAGTTGGGTAGCATGATGCCTCCAGCTTTGTTTTTTGTTTGTTTGTTTTGTTTTGTTTTTGCTTAGGATTGTCTTGGCAATGCAGGCTCCTTTTTGGTTTCATATGAACTTTAAAGTAGTTTTTTCCAATCCTGTGAAGAAAGTCATTGGTATTTTGAGCTTACCAACCAAAAAAAGTCCAGGACCAGACAGATTCACAGCTGAATTCTACCAGAGGTACAAAGAGGAGCTGTTACCATTCCTTCTGAAACTATTCCAATCAATAGAAAAAGAGGGAATCCTCCCTAGCTCATTTTATGAGGCCAACCTCATCCTGATACCAAAGCCTGGCAGAGACACAACAAAAAAAAAGAGAATTTTAGACCAATATCCCTGATGAACATCAATGCGAAAATCCTCAATGAAATACTGGCAAACTGAATCCAGCAGCACATCAAAAAGCTTATCCACCACAATAAGATCGGCTTCATCCCTGGGATGCAAGGCTGGTTCAACATACACAAATCAATAAACATAATCCATCACATAAACAGAACCAATGACAAAAACCACGATTATCTCAACAGATGTGGAAAAGACCTTCAACAAAATTCAATAGCCCTTCATGCTAAAAACGTTCAATAAACTAGGTTATTGATAGAACGTAACTCAAAATAGTAAGAGCTATTTGTGACAAACCCACAGCCTATATCACACTGAATGGGCAAAAACTGGAAGCATTCCCTTTGAAAACTGGCACAAGACAAGGATGCCCTCTCTCACCACTCCTATTTAACATAGTGTTGGAAGTTCTGGCCAGGGCAATCAGGCAAGAGAAAGAAATAAAGGGTATTCAATTAGGAAAAGAGGAAGCAAATTGTCCCTGTTTGCAGATGACATGGTTGTATATTTAGAAAACCTCATCGTCTCAGCCCAAAATCTCCTTAAGTTGATAAGCAACTTCAGCAAAGTCTCAGGATACAAAATCAATATGCAAAAATCACAAGCATTCCTATACACCAATAACAGACAAACAGAGAGCCAAATCATGAGTGAACTCCCATTCACAATTGCTACGAAGAGAGTAAAATACCTAGGAATCCAACTTACAAGGGATGTGAAGGATCTCTTCAAGGAAGTCACTTTCTGTATTGTACTTCGCTTAATACTTAAGCCTCCAGGAAAGTTTTGTTAGATATTGCAGTCAGGTCTAGGCTAAGTATTTTAAATTTTTTATTTTTATTTTATTTGGTTATAAGCGGTGTTCTGATCAGTGACAGAAGTGACTTGGGTCCACCTTTAACAGAACGTTGGTGTAGAGCAAATCAGCACAGTCTTCTCTATGAACATGTGTGTTGACTCATGCATACTCAAGAAACCCTGTGAAGCAGCCTTGAAAAGAGATTTTTCTGGCCAAGGTGATAAGCAAATACTTGTATAGATGTTATGACTGTGCAAATGGTTTGCAAGGAGACCTCAGAAATGACTTGCAGAAGAGAATTTTGAAAAAAAAATTTAATTGGCTCTAACACAATAGAAAGCCAGTCATTAATTGTAATAACTCTTTAGTGTTGATACTCTAAGGTATGAGCATACCTCGGAATTAGGACCAGTTCATATTATACTAAAAAATAAATATTGTCTTAAATGATATGGTGTTATTAGGTCACATTAAAATGAGGAACACTCATTTTGCTTCTGTTATAATTATCATCAAGTCATTCACAGCTAAAATATCTGGAATTGGTTCATACAGATATTTACATTAGTCACCAAACACTCACTCATTTGGATAGTCAGCTGGGCTAAAGAAAAATATGTATTATAAAGATTACCTTAATTACTGAAAACACATCCTGGAGTATTTCTGCTTTCGTGAAACGAACAGCCAATAAAAAGTTTCTGGATTTTGAAAGGCCCAATTCACTATGGTATTGTAGTCCATAGAGAAAAGAAGCCCCTGGCATTTCCTTCTTTATCATAATTATGTTGCATTTCAATTATTATTCTAATTAATCATTAAACAGGCACTTCAGGCTTTGCTATGATGGTAGAATTGATTTCCACATTGCTTTGATGTCCCATGAACATGACCTCGTCAGTGTAACTCTAACCTTGAGATGCCTCTTCGTTTCCTTTTAGTAACTAGAGACTAAATCTCTCAGACACATTCTGGAATCCAATGCTCTATATGTCTAATGTGTTAGAAGCTCCATTAGGATGTAACAAGATTTTAGCCACATTCCCCGCAGCACTTTGGGGTACTGCTGCTTCATGAGATTTTTCTCTAAAGTAACCTTTCAAAGTCAGCCACAAAACCTCTTATTCTAGATCATACTGGCATCTGACCTTTGTAAACTTACAAGAAAAAATAGGAAAAAGGAAGATGCTAAGGGAGACACAGTTATCTTTTTCAAAATGCAGCTAAACCCACAAGCTACAGAGATATCATGACCTATAAAGTTCAGAGCTGTGTTGATTCTTTCTAACAATTACCCACAGCTATTATGATTTCCTCCCATCACTAAAACTGTCATTGCTAAGATTATTGCCCCAGTTTGAGAAGGTAGAAGATTTAACAAGTAACTAATATGTAAAGGATAGAGAGAAGAAGGGGAGAGGTTGATATGATCCCTGTCCTTTCACACTGTTAATATGCCGGGTGATAAAATGTCTCATTCACTCCGAAACATTATCACTATACAGGCACTCCTTACAGTGTTTGTTCTCATATATGTCTTCGTATCTTTTTTTCCTTTTAAAGTGGCTCTGAGAAATGGCTAATGCACAATCTAATTATGTGATAATAAATGTTAATGACAGTATTATCAGATGATAACTAGGCTTCATTAATGTGTCTCATTATGATTCTCAGCCCCTTGTGGAAGATTGTGAAGAAAGGACCTTAGATATTCCAGATTATATTTGAATGTAGTAGTTACAGAGCCCATATCCAGGGAGAAAGGAAGATATCAGAGACACCTTTAAGCTCTTTCTCTAATTTTGCTTCTTCAAACCTAAGCATCCATCAATCACATCTCAAAATTTATCATATACCTTCAGCATAATGAAAATAGTAATTATAGTAATAGTAATAGTCCTGATATGACAAATAATATGTAAGATCATTTTAACTGTAACTGCTGATATATTTTGGTATAAGTATACAGGCATTTATGTCCCAAACATTATGACCTTGATTATCCATCAGCAAGTTCAAATCATTTAGAGAGGATACACTTATTTAAAGGTTTGCACCTGTTAAATTTTGGTTCTGCTACACCATATATATATATATACACATACATATATATATATATTTTTGTTGTTGTTGTTGTTGTTGTTGTTGTTGTTGTTGTTGTTGAAATGGAGTCTCCCTCTGTTGCCCAGGCTGGAGTGCAGTGGCACAATCTCAGCTCACCGTAACCTCCGCCTCCTGGGTTCAAGTGATTCTCCTGCCTCAGCCTCTCAAGTAGCTTGGATTACAGGCATCTGTCAACACGCCTGGCTAATTTTGTACTTTTAGTAGAGACGGGTTTCTCCATGTTGGTCAGGCTGGTCTTCAACTCCTGACCTCAGGTGATCCACCCACCTCAGCCTCCCAAAGTGCTGGGATTACAGGCATGAGCCACTGCACCCAGCCAGCTACACTATTCTTAATATTCAAAGTAGCACTGTCAAGTTATCACACAAGTCATCACAATTTTTATTATTTTTCTATATTTACCCTCTATTTTAACTATGTAAATTTATCGAATGTTTTAATATTTGAGAGGACAAATCTACTATCACCGTTATTTAATGTTTTGTATTTTTTCTTAATTATTATATTTTTTAAATTGACATGTGATAATTGTACATATTTGTGGGGTATGTAGTGATATTTTGATACATAAAATGAATAGTTAACAGATTCGTGTAATTCACATATCCATCATGTCAAAATTTATCATTTCTTTGTGATGGGAACATTCAGTATACCCCTTCTAGCAATTTGAAACTATATATTATTATCAACTACGGTCATCCCACAATGCTATAGAACACTAGAACTTATTTGTCTCTAGCTGTAATTTTGTATCCCTTGACAAATCTCTCTTTATCCTTCTCTCATCCCACCCTTCCCTGTCTCTAGTATATTCCATTCTATTTTTCCTCCTCTGAGATCAACTTTTTTTTAGTTTCCACATATGAGTGAGAACATGCAGTGTTTAACTTTCTGTTCTTAGCTTATTTTATGTAACATAATGTCCTCTTGATTTGTCGAGGCTGCTTCTTATAGTTTCTATTAGAAATATGTGTGCGTGCGCCTGTGTGTGTATAATGTAGGATATTTTAGGTAAACAACTAAATAGTTGTAAATAAGGCTGAACTGTATTTTTAAGGTTTTATTTGTGACTAATAATTTGTCTTATTAATAAAGCCTAGGTTAAAAAAATAAGTGGAAGACATATCTGTCACACACTATATCTTGGGAGTTTTGAAAAATAAAGTGTTGATTTCAGGCAAAATACTTAGTTCAACTGTAACTAAATCAGCAAAGATGTCCTGATTCCATAAGGGAGCCACTCTAAATATAATGTTACATGGAATATTTCATTATATTTTAGAAGTAGGGACTACTAGTTTGACATTAATGTTTTTGAGTATATGTGGTTGCATTCTTATATGTAATAAAATATTCAATTGTCTTAAACTTAACATTCTTAAGGCCTAGGGCAAGAATAATAATCAAAACCTATATAGTGTATGTTTGCATATTTAAAAGTTATAAATCAAGTTAACAAACTGTTAAATAAAGTGTGCTGCGTTCTCTCACTTTGACACATATACCTTCTCAATGAAATTCAGGTTTGGAACTAGAATTCTTGGGCCGTCAACATCCAGCACAGAATATGAGGACATAGAGAGAGCCAGTGCCCTGACCTGGTCTCACACCGTGAGAGGCCTCGTGTGTATACATTTTGGGTACCTCTGTTGATATGTTGAAACTCAGTCTACCACTGTAGCTCTAGCAAAAAGCTTCCCATTGGCCCACAGGGCCTCTAGTGGTGCACTCTGTATACGTGGTTCACCATGAAAGACAGAACTGGTGGAGAGGAACATGGATGCTGGAAGCAGTCTCAAAACCCTTTGAAGACAGAATTCTAAGTCTTTATGTTCTACAGCATGATCTAAAAGGTGGTAGGTGGGGGTGAGCAGCATCACCTCCAACTAACCTCATCCCCTTGGACCTGGTAAACTCCTTGTACTTTGGGGAGGAATGTGGCCAGAGAGAGGACCATAGTGGAGCCCTTGAAAGCACAGGCTCCAGGGCAAAGTGTTCTTTTGCTCAATTATATGGGCATTCTTCTTATGGGTGTAGTTATTTGCTTATTGCTATGTAATGATTTGGATTTAATAATGCTATATTGAAAGTGCAATGGCCTACAGAACTGAGGGATCGTGTTTTAGCTTAAATTCAATAGAAAAAAATGACTCCTTTATAAAAAAAAGTATTTAAATTTGTAAGTTGTCATCCCTATCCACTAAGGGATATTAAATGTATTAAATGCTGGGAAATATATATGCACATATATATTTATATATGTATGTATCTATGTGTGTGTGTGTGTATATATATAATAGTGATCAGAGAAAAAGACAAATGAAGACAAACAGCAATGAGGATAAAAATGGTCCAAACATATGAACTCCCAGATGCCATTTTGGAGGAAAATAAAAATTTCCATAGAAATCAATAGATAAGGAACAGATATTTAAGAAAATGTGCTTGGAACAAGTGCACATAAAATAACTAAAATTTAGTATAATGGTCCTGAAGGAAAAAAATGTTATGCATGAAAACAAGACATCATGGGATATGAGAAAATTAGATGCTGAAGAAAATAATTGATTGGACTAAAATTATTCCATTAGGCACTCTGATTAATACTCATTATTTAGTGGGGAGAAATATAGAGGTTGTTATTAGAAGACCCAATAGGCCCACTATAACCTTTATATATCATTATATATAATTATATTGATCAATTTTACAGCTTCCAGTTTAAATAAAGGTTCAGTCTCAGTAGATGCATTTTCTATATATTATAGGTATCTGTATATAATTACATATATGTGTGTATTATATTGAATATTGACAGATTATAATCACTTACATTTATAGGGTATAGAGTTATGCTTTAATATATGCATCCGATTTGGAATGACTAAATCAAGTTCATACCCATCGCCTCTAATAATTACCATTTATTTCTCCTGTCTCACAGAAATATTGCACTCTTTCAACAATATCTCTTCATTCCTCTCACTCCTAAATCTCTGGTAACTATTCTGTTCTCTACTTCTAGAATTCAGCTATTATAGAGTCCACATAAAAGTGAGAACATATGGTATTTGTCTTTCTGTGCCTGGCTTATTTCACTTAGCATAATGTCTTTGTATTAGTCCTTTTACACACTGCTGTAAAGAACTACCTGAGACTGGGTAATTTGTAAAGAAAAGAGGTTTAATTGGCACACAGTTCCTGAGGCTGGAGAGGCCTCAGGAAATGTATAATCATGGCAAAAGACAAAGGGGAAGCAAGACATCTTATATGGTGGCAGGAGAGAAAGTGTGAAGGGGGAAGTGCCACCAGATCTTATGAGAACTCACTCACTATCACAAGAACAGAAAAGGGGAAGTGTGCCCCCATGATTCAATTACCTCCCACCAGGCCCCTCCCCCAACATGTTAGAATTACAATTTGAGATAAGATTTGGGCAGGGACACAGAGCCAAACCATATTGTTCTGCCCCTGGCCCCTTTAAAATATCATGTTCTTCTCACTTTTCAAAGCCAATCATGCCTTCCCAAGAGTTCCCCAAAGTCTTAACTCATTCCAGCATTAAACCAAAAGTCCAGTCCAAAGTCTTTCTGAGACAAACAAGTCCTTTCCACCTATGAGCCTGTAAAATCAAAAACAGATTAGTTACAATGGGGTTACAGGCATTGGGTAGATAACTCCTGTTCCAAAAGGGAGAAATTGGTCAAAACAAAGGGGCTATGGGCCCCATCCAAATCCAAAACCCAGCAGGACAGTCATTAAGTCTCAAAGCTCTGAAATAATCTCCTTTGACTCCATGTCTCACATCCAGGGAATGCTGATGCAACAAGTGGGCTCTCAAGGCCTTAGGCAATTCTACTCTTGTGTCTCTGCAAGATACAGCCCCTTTGATTGCTTTCATGGATTGGCATTGAGTGCCGACAGCTTTTCCAGGCAGCCAGGGCGAGCTATTGGTGAATTTATCATTCTGGGTTCTATAGGACTGTGGCCCTCTTCTCACAGCTCCACTAGGCAGTGCCCCAGTAGGAACTCTGTGTGAGGGCTCCAACCCCACATTTCTCCTGTGCACTGCCCTCATAGAGGTTTCCATGACAGCTCCATTCCTGCAGCACACTTCTGCCTGGACATCCAGGCACTTCCATATATTATCTGAAATCTAGGTGGAGGTTCCTAAACCTCAATTCTTGTCTTCTGCGCACCTGCAGGCCCAGCAGTATGTGGAAGTTGCCAAGGCTTGGGGCTTGCACCCTCTGAAGCAGTGGCATGAGCCATGGCTGGAGCTGGAGCTGCTGGGACACAGGTCTTCACGTCCCAAGGCTGCACAGAGGACCGAGGACCTGGGCCCAACCCAAGAAACAATTTTTCCCTTCTAGGCCTTCAGGACTGTGATGGGAGTTGCTGCCGTGAAGATCTCTGAAATGCCCTGAGGACTTTTTCCTCATTTTCTTGGAGATTAACATCAGGATCCTCTTGATTTATGCAAATTTATGCAGCCAGCCTGAATTTCTCCCCAGAAAATGGGTTTTTATTTTTTTAACCACACGGTCAAGTTGCAAATTTTCCAAACTTTTAATGTCTTCTTTCCTTTTAAACATAAATTCCAATTTCAAACCATCTCTTTGTGAATGCATGTGACTGTACACTTTTAGAAACTGCCAGGTCAGGGCGTGGTGGTGCATGCCTGTAATCCCAGCTACTTGAGAGGCTGAGGCAGGAGAATCGCTTGAACCTGGGAGGTAGAGGTTGCAGTGAGCCAAAATCACACCACTGCACTCCAGTTTGGGCGACAGAGCGAGACTCCGTCTCAAAAAAAAAAAAAAAAAAAGGAAAAGAAAAAGAAACCACCAGGTCAAATCTTGAATGCCTTTCTGCTTACAAATTTCTTCTGCCAGATGCCCTAACTTCTCTCTCTCAAGTTCAAAGTTTAACAGATCTCTAGGAGAGGGGCAAAATGTCACCAGTCTCTTTGGTAAAGCATAGAAAGAGTGACCTTTACTACAGTTCACAATAAGTTCCTCATCTCTATCTGAGACTACCTCAGCCGGGACTTTATTGTCCATATCACTATCAACATTTTGATCAAAACTATTCAACAAGTCTCTAGGAAGTTCCAAACTTTCCCATATCTTCCCGTCTTCTTCTGAGCCCTCCAAACTCTCCCAACCTCTGCCCGTTACCCAGTTCCAAAGTCACTTCCACATTTTCAGGTATCTTTGTAGCAGTGCCACACTTTCCTGGTACCAGTTTTCTGTATTAGTCCATTTTCACATTGCTATGAAGAACTACCTGAGACTGGGTAACTTATAAAAAAAAGTTTTAATTGACTCATAGTTCATGGCTGTAGAGGACTCAGGAAGGTTACAATCATGGCGGAAGGCAAAGAGAAAGCAAGGTACATAGTGACAGGAGAGAGCACAAAACGGGAAGTGCCACACACATTCAAATAATCAGATCTCATGAGAACTCTATCACTATCATGCTAACAGCCAGGGGGATGTCCGCCCCCATGATTCAATCACCTCCCATCAGGCTCCACCCCTGAAATGTGGGGATTACAATTCTAGATGAGATTTGCATGGGGACACAGGGCCAAAGCATATTGGTCTTCCAGGTTTATTCATTTTGTTGCAGATGACAGAATTTCCCTCTCTTAATGCTGAATAATATTCCATTGTATATATATACCACCTTTTCTTTATTCATTCATCTCTGATGGACACTTGGTTGATTCCGTAACTTGGCTGTTATGAATGATACTTCAATATCTGAAGTGCAGATATCTCTTCATCATGCTGATTTCATGTATTTTAGACATACACTCAGAAATCAGATTGCTGGATCATATGGTAATTTAATTTTTGGCTTCTTGAGGAAACTCCATGCAGTTTTCTGTAGTGGTTGTACTATTTTACAGTTTCACACACAAAATACAAGCTTTCCCTTTTCTCCACATCCTCCCTAATACTTGTAATCTGCATTTTGTATATTTTTAATTTTCTGAGTTAAATAAAATGTATTTAATGCAGTAAATATATATTTGGATCAGATGATCACTTCAGAGCTATTGCCACCAAGGTTCTTATGCAAGACTCTTCTTGATAAGGTAGATTGCAGAAGTAACAAAAGAGGTTTCAATAAACATAACTTTGGCTGTGTGTACTTCCTATTACTCCAGCAATGCATAATGGAGGTAAATATTAGGACTTCATGTGGATAATTTATAGAATGTAAATTTGATGTATGTATATCCAATCCATTTCTAAGTATGAGATATTATAGGCAAACATTTACTTTCTGTCTGAGTAGAACATTTCTCGCTGACAAGGGAGATGATTTTTATGTCGTTATTTGCATTTGCAAAAGAACACTATCTTTTCTTTATCAAGATGTTCTTGATCCTGTGTAAAATATTTTCAGAAAAATTAAAGAGAAATTAAGCTTAGACAATTCCCTCTTATACACCTGAAGCAAGCCCCTTGACACTCAAATAGTCACATAATAATTCTTTCCTCTTTTTGTGGAAAAAGCCTATAATAAAAGCTAAATAAATTTAGTATTGACTATTAAAGTCAAGAAAGTCACAACAAATATTGTGTTTACCATTCTCAACAAAACCTATTTTATTTATTACAATATAAGAAATATGAAATGCATATATCTCTCGTGTGAAATAATTTTTAAATTTTTCTGTTGAATATTTCATGTCATTAATAGAAGTGAAACCTTTTAAAAATATATAAAAGGATGTAATCACTGTTCCTTCGTTTTGATTCATGAATGTTTAGAAATGTGCAGACAATGTGCTGTACTTTTGCAGAACACAGTAGGTCACATGCAAAACCAGTGGTCACTTGCCCTCCAACAGTGAGGTTCTGAAACTCCTCACAGCTCTACATAAGAAAATTTCCCCAGAAAAGTGTGAAACTCAGTGTGTTAAGATATAATATGATGCAATGTTTTGAATAGGAAATAGATAAGCATTGTAATAATTCAATGTTTGATCTCTTAGTTTTATAAAATGTATACTTTGTTAATTATTTTAAAATACTAAAAAATAGAAGTTACCTCTGCTTTTGGCAGGTACCTCATATAACTTATTGTTGAAGATATGAGAAGTAAATGGAGAAATATCATAAAATTTCCTTAGCTTATATGCATGGACCCTTGGGTTATATTCCTGAGAGCTTGCTGGAGCTGTGGAGGTTACGTATACAACATTTAGTGAGAGAGATGCTTAGCAATTTGTCATCTGGCCAACCCACTCATCACCCATCTCATTTTGCTGATGAAGATAGCTGAATTCCACCTTTTGTGGCTTTAAAAATGACTCAAAGGTAGAGAAGTTTTGTCATGCTTGCCTTCTCTTTCCTTTCTTTCCTCTCTCCATCACCTCTTGGAGTCAGAAAGGATAGAGGTGAGGCTGAGAGATTTGAGTCCATTTCCTCCCCTTCCTTGCCTTGTAATGGAGAGGGCCAACCTGAGAGTGGCGTATAGGAGATATCAAATCTCTATAGCATAAACCCATTTTTAGGATTCATGAAACTATAACAATTTAGTGGAGAATCAATCACTTTTGTAGAAGAACTTCTCATTTCTTTCCCCAAAATAGGTCAGATTACTTAAAACAAAAACTATTTGAGGAAGTCTTCCTCACTTGTCCTTGAATATAAAGACTGCTTAAGACAAAACAAAAATCCTAATCTGGTGATATAATTTGGATATGTGACCTCACCCAAATCTCATGTTGAACTGTAATCCCCAATGTTGGAGGTGGAGTGTGGTGGGAGGTGATTGGATCATGGGGGTGGATCCCTCATGAATACCATCCCCTTAGTGCTGTTCTTGTGATAGTGAGTGAATTCTCACAAGATCTCATTGTTTACAGGTGAGTAGTGCCTCCGCCCATCTCTTGCTCCTGGTCTCATCGTGACGGGCCTGGTCCTGCCTCACTTTCTGCCATGACTAAGAGCTCCCTGAGGCCTCTCCAGAAGCAGGTATCACTATGCTTCCTACACAGCCTGCAGAACCGTGAGCCAATTAAACATCTCTTCTTATAAGTTACCTAGTCTCAGGTATTTCTTTATAGCAGTGCAACAACAGCCTAATACATCTGGCAATGTTTTTGGATGTGATTATAGATAAAAATAAATCTAAAAAGTTTACCAGCTTTCCAGGGATCTAGCCATCTTTATACAAAGGGCTTCAAAAATAAACTAATTAATAAAAGGATGGCTAATCATTAGAACAACATTTCAGTATCTGTGTGGGTGTTATATTTTATCTGTTAGTAAATATTTTATAATAAGGGAGCATGTTTCTTTCTGACTTGACATTAAAGTACCTATACATCTGTTAAAAAGTGCTTTGACCTTTAGCAATGTGGTATGATCAACGATATTATAAGCTGATTTAGGTTAAAAAAAAGACACATGGGCTTATCAGTTTTAGAAGTAGACATCTGTGTGCCAAAAAAAAAATGTATTTCTGTATTTCAAGCACAAAATTAAGAACACTTAATTTTTCCTTTGGAAAAAAATTAAACACATACACTCGCATACGTATACCACTCATACACAAACACCTATTTTTTGAAGCTTTGCTTTAAAACATAACATTTTAGAAATAAAATTGTGGATAGAAGGAGACAAGTGTTTAGTATGAAAAAAATTGCAGCATTTATCAATTAGAATATACTCATTAATTTGGCAAAGCCAAATGTGATTACAAATTAAACTGTGTCTTAAACCAGTAATTTTCATTTGTAGCATTTAAAGCACAAAGAAAAAAAAAGCATATCTGTTCTGCTGTCCTGGAAATTGGGAGTACAACATAATCATTGACAACATGAAGAGAATATAGATCAGGGTGTAGAGTAGTTAAGAAAGATTTTTCTGAGAATAAAATATTGAAGACAAAAAAGAGCCCGTTTTAATCTATTCCTGTGACCTCAATTTCTGAGATGACATGCAAGGAACTAAAATACACACACCTCATGTTTGCTGAAAATCTGATATTATTTATATGTATATATGTTTATGTAGATGTAGATATGGATGCATGCATGTATGTATGTGCATTCATATACACACAGGCCCAGATCAAGTCCAACACCAACAGGGCAAAATATATCAAATTGTAAGGGCTGCAGCTCTCCAGTGCTGAAATCTGGGTTCATGGAGGCAGCCTTGCCCCCATGGCTCTGCTGGCATTACCTTAGTTGGTGCTCTCTGTGATAGCCTGTCCCCATGGCAGTTCTCTGAGGTGGGCCCATCCCTATGGGTTCTCTGCCTGGACCTTCTAGCTCTCTCAGGGCATCCTTTGAAATCTAGTCACATCTCCTCTGCTTTCCTGGGTGAAATACACACTTCGCTAAGGCTGCTGATTTCACTGGTGGGGTGACTAAGGAGAAGAACTGCAGAGTGCGGGGAGTGGAGACTGCAATGTGAGGAGGCTGTTATAATCAGTGGTGGTCTCTCTTTTGATAAACTTCTGCCCCCCAGACCCTGGAATTCTGGGCTCGTGATGGGAATGGCAGCATAGACAATCTCTAAAATGCCTTCAGGGTCATTCTTCCATTGCCTTTTACAATAAGCCCTGGCTTCTGTTTAGATGGCAGAATAACCCTTTCATTGTTTTTGATGAATAGCACCTACCTTCCATTGAGGTGGCCTATCCATACTAATCTACTTATCCGACAGTTGGTTGGCCCACACTTGTTCTCTCCCAAACAGGTTTCCTCATGCTTTCCAATGTAGATAGGCTGAATCTGCTTCAAGATTTTGAAGTTCTGCTTCCCTTTGGTTACAATCAATTTTAAATCATTTTTCTCTTTGCATATTTTACTATCAGCAGGCAAGAGGAACCAGGCCACTCTTCCAATACTTTGCTCAGGAATTTCCTCAGCCAAATATTCTATTTCAGTGCTTACAATTTCTAGTTTCCTGAAAACACGAGGAAAATTCAGCCAAATTCTTTACTCCTTTATTAAGAGAGTGACCTTTTCTCCATTTTCCAATGACATGTTCCTCATTTCAACCTGAAACTTCATCAGTGTGACCTTTACCAAGCTTATTTCTGCCAGCATTATATTCTTGACTACTTAGTCTCTAAGAAAATTCCAGCTTTCTCTACAGCTTTTCTCCTCTCCTTCAGAACTCACACCAGACTCACATTCTAAAGATCCTTTCAGAGCTGTGTTGGCTTTTTCTACCATGCACTTTGAAACTCTTTTAGCCTCTACCCACTACCCAATCCCAAAACATCCCCACTTTCATATGTTTAGGTATATGTTATAGCATAGAGCACCCCCACTCTTTAGTACTAATTTTCTCTTAGTCTGTTTGAATTGCTGTAATAAATTGATACATACTATGTAGCTTATAAATGACAGACATTTATTTTTCATAGTTTTAGAGGCAGGGAAGTTTAAGATCAAGGCACCAGCAGATTAGGTATCTGGTGAGGGTCAGCCTACTTGCTGGTCCATAAACATCTGTTTTTTTGCTATAAATTCAAATGGCGGAACAGCTCAGGGGGAGGTCTCTCTCAGACTTATTTTATAAAGTCACTCATTTCATTCATGAGGGCTTTACTCCGATGACCTAATCATTTCCCAAAAGCCCCACCTCCTAACACCATCATTTTGGGGATTAGGGTTTCAACACGTGAATTTTGGAAAGGTACAAATGTTCAGACCATAACAGGTAAAATATCATTTTTCTAATTCTCCCTGTGCAAATATTTACAAATGCCAAATGACATGGTTTGGCTCTGAGTTCCCACCCAAATCTTATCTTGAATTGTACTCCCATAATTCCCAAGTGTTGTGGGAGGGAGCTGGTGGGAGATCATTTGAATCATGGGGATGGTTTTCTTCATAGTGTTCTCATGATAGTGAATAAGTCTTCTGAGATCTGATGGTTTTATCAGGAGTTTCTGCTTTTCCATCCTCATTTTCTCTTGCCGCCGCCATGTAAGAAGTGCCTTTCATATCCTGCCATGATTCTGAGGCCTCCCTAGCCATGTGGAACTGTACCTCCAATTAAACCTCCTTTTCTTCCCAGTCTCAGGTATGTCTTTATAAGCAGCATGAAAATGGACTAATATGATGAGTTATTTGTTAACAACAACAACAAAAACAAATAGGACTTTGTTATTATAACAGTTGCCCAACTTTTAGCTCCTTTGACAAAACATGTTAATAATGAAATATAAAATGAAGTGAAATGTTTAATTAATCTCATGAATTTGCCTCCTTTAAAAAATATGTGAATATACCTACACACATTATGGGAATTTTCAAAGCCTTCCTAAAGCAGTGACATTTATCTGAATAAAAGTAATCATTAAAGAAAATACAGAAGATGTTCTTAATGATCTCTGCCTGAGATATTTTTAAACATTTATAAAATTATTGGTTTTAGTAAAAATTGAGGGGAGACAAGGATTTAATGGTTAATAAAATTTCTCAATGCAGGAAGTAAATGAGGAATCACATGCTCATTCATTGCTATTACTATATCACATAACCTAAATAAAGGGGGATAGGTATCGTATTAGTCTGTTTTCATGCTGCTGCTGATAAAGACATGTCTGAAACTGGGCAATTTACAAAAGAAAGAGGTTTCATGGACTCACGGCTCCACGTGGCTGGGGAGGCCTCACAATCATGGTGGAAGGTGAAAGGCATGTCTCATATGGCGTTAGACAAAAGAAGAGAACTTGTTCAGGGAAACACCTCTTTATAAAACCATCAGATCTTATGAGACTTATTCACTATCATGAGAACAGCATGGGAAAGACCCACCCCTATGATTCAATTACCTCCTGAGAGTTCCCTCCCACAACACGTGGGAACTGTGGGAGCTATAGTTCAAGATGAGATTTGAGTGGAGACACAACCAAATCATACCAGGTATTAAGTAAATATGGCATATTGTTCTTTTCCCATTAAATGCATTTACTGTCAAATTTCCATTTGCCTTTTTTTCAAATCCTCTTTTCAAACATACAGTTTGCTTTCCCACTCTGAAAAAAAAAAATGTGATTTATGAAAATTTCACAAGACTATAGATGGCTATACTTAAAGTAAGAATATAAAAAACTGAAACTGATATGATCTAAAACAAAAAACGTCAATTCAGGGAATACAAATCAAGAGTAGAAATATTTGAGTTCCTGAATATCATAGTTCTGAAACATGCATGAATGCCAAAGTGAATGTCTAGGTCTGATTAGAAATCTACTGAATTTCTAAATCTGGACCATTAGACCAAATGTTATTTATTGTAAAAGCATTAGGTGACTTAAACAGGACTTTCACTTGAGGTAGTATTAAAATTAGGAACAATCCATTCCTCAAGTTTAATCAAATACCGATGTTTCTGTTTAGAAAAATGTGTGGGAGAAAGTGAAAAGTACTGCAGTAAGCAAAATAAGAGGCCCCCAAAGATATCCAGCTCTTAATCTCTGGAGTCTGTGAATATGTTATTATGTTACATCGCTTAAGGGAGTTAAGGGTTCAGATGGAATTTGGCATTTAAAAATGAAGATTATACTGGATTATCTGGGTAGGCATAATGTATCACAAGGATCCCTAAAATATGGAAGAGGGAGTTAGGGGAGTTAGTATCACAGTGATGCAATGTGAGAAAGACTCAACTGTCCGTAGCTGGTTTTCAGGATAAAATGGGATCATGACCCAAAGAATCTGGGCAGCCTCTCAAAGTTGGAAAAGGCAAGAAAACAGATTCTTCCCTAGAGTTTCCAAAAATGAATGCATCCCTGTGGACACCTTGATTTTAGCACAGTGAGACATATTTTGGACCTTTGGCTTCCAGATCTGTAAGGTCATAAGTTTGTGTTGTTTTATGCCAGAAAGTTTGTTGTAAGTGCTTATAGCTGCAATAGAAAACAATACAGTTGTTTATAAAAGGGAGATTCCCTAAGCAGAGTATAATAGAGAGACGGTTGCTTGTGAGGGGTGGCAGAGAGGCATGGAGGAATCTCTATGGCACTATGTCCCTGACATCTAATCTTTAAAGTTGTACAGGATCTGACAAATAAGAGAACCTTGCCCTATCATTGGGATAATTCTCTTTAGAAAACGGGAAGCTTTTAATGTCAAAGAGCTATGACATTTTAGCACTATGAGGTAGATTAAGATTTCTCCCTTAGGATAGTAACACTCAAGAGATATTGATCAGATTCTAAGAGCTTGAATTGTTGTTTTTTTAAAAGAATATTCTGAGTTATACCATTTCGATGGCATTTAATGTAGAAGATTAAGAGCTGGCATTTCAATTTTTAAAATAAGAGACAATAATAGCAATAAAAACACACTTTTTCTGCTGTGTTTTGTTTTTTGTTGCTCTGAATTTTGGACACATATGAGTCAGTGAGGTTCATTGTCTGCATACAAATATGTGTTTGTAATGTATACACCAACACACACACATACACATATATGTAAATATATATATATATGTATACACACATATAAGTTTAGATAGAGAGATAGTGAAGACTAAGAAAGGAAAAGAAGCAATATTTAATGATAAAGCGATTGTAACCTTTTCAATGTGATGAAAAACAGGAATTACAAACCCAGAAGCTCAACACAGTACAATAGGAGGAAAACAAAGAGATCCAAATCAGACACATCAAGTAAAATGTTGAAAGCCAAAGAGAGAGAGAAAATCTTGAAAATAGCAAGAAGAAAACTATTTATCATTTGTAATAAAAGCCCAAGTTAACAGTGAATTTCCAACTAGAAAAAAAATACATGTCAGAAGGCAATGGAATATTATGTTAAATGTTAAAATTAAAACCAGCCAAAAAAAAAATCTGTCAGCAAAGATCTTATGTACAACAAAATGATTTTCAAAACCGAAGACAAAAGAAAGACATTCCCAGATAAACAAAAGCTGAGTGAATGTGTTGTTGTCAATCCCAGCTAATACAAAATATGGAAGCAGGTTTTCAGGCTGAGAGCTAGTGATAGGTAGACAGCAATTCAAATTCACATGATAGGCCGGACATGGTGGCTCACACCTGTAATCCCAGCACTTTGGGAGGCTGAGGCGGGTGGATCATTTGAGGTCAGGAGTTCTAAAGTAGCCTGACCAACATGCAGAAACTCTTTCTCTACCAAAAATACAAAAATTAACAGGCGTGGTGGTGTGCACCCGTAATTCCAGCTACTCGAGCGGATGAGGCAAGAGAATCACTTGAACTCAGGAGGCAGAGGTTGCAGTGAGCCAAAACCATGCCCCTGCACTCCAGCCTGGGCAACAGAGTGAGACTCTGTCTAAAGAAAAAAAGAATCACATGATAAAAAGCAGAATACTGGTAAAGATAATTATGCAGATCACTATAAAATATAATTATATAGTTACACAGATCACTACAAAAAATATAAGATGAAGTATAATTGATATTTCTTCTACTCTTTTTTCATAGTTGATTTTAAAAGCAATTGTATGAAATAACATTTACATATTTGTATTTATTGAGCCATCAACATAAAAATGCAATGTATTTGACAATAACAGCACAAAGAATGTGGATGGAAACAAAGCATACTACATTGGAGTGAAGAACTTGTATCAGATCCTTTTTTTTTTTTATTTTGAGATGGAGTCTCACTCTGTCGCCTAGTCTGGAGTGCAGTGGCATGATCTAGGCTCACTGCAGCCTCCTGCCTTAGCCTCCTGAGTAGCTCGGATTACAGGCACCTGCCACCATGCCCAGCTAATTTTTGTATTTTTAGTAGAGACAGGGTTTCAACATGATGGTCAGGCTGGTCTCCAACTCCTGACCTCAAGTGATCCGCCCACCTCGGCCTCTTGAATTGCTGGGATTATAGGCGTGAGACACCACGCCTGGCCCTTGTATCAGATCTCCAGAGAGAAATGAAGAGAAATAGAAATGGTAACTAATAATGTTTGTTGGGGTTGTAACACCTATGGGCCCACTATGTATGAGATGATAACACACAAAAAGGAGGGGAGGAATTAAGCTCTACAGAAATAAAACTGCTGTGTTACACTGGACCTAAGTCAGTATAATCTAAATTGTATGGAAGTTAATATTCATATTTAACACCCTGAAACCATCACTAAGAAAATATCTAAGCAATATTATTAAAAATCACTAAAAGAATTAAGGATTATACTAGAATATAGCCACTTAATATGAAATAGTTAAAAGGAAACAGAAGTGCAAAGACACATGAAGGATATAGAAAGAGATAGAAATATGGATGATATATTAGATATCACTCCCACATATCAGTTACAACATTAAATGTGAATAGATTAAACAATATAATTAAAAGTCAAAGATTATGAGTTTCAATGAATAAAATCAATATCCAGCTATAATTTTACAAGGGAGGTACTTCAGAATCAGAAATAAAAATGTATTTACAATAAAAGGATGAAAGGATAGACGGTACAAAAAGCAATCGTGAGACCTGGAGTGAAACTTTAAAAATGTTGCTAGAAAGGCCGGGCACAGTGGTTCATGCCTGTAATCCCAGAACTTTGGGAGGTGAAGGCAGGCAGATCATTTGAAGTCAGGAGTTCAAACCAGCCCGGCCAACATGGTGAAACCTCATCTGTACTAAAAATACAAAAAATTAGCTGGGTGTGGTGTCAGGCGCCTGTAATCCCAGCTACTCAGGAGGCTAAAGCAGGAGAATCGCTTCAACCTGGGAGACGGAGGTTGCAGTGAGCCGAGATAGCATCTCTGCACTCCAGCCTAGGTGACAAAGCAAGACTCCATCTCAAATAACAAAAATAAAATTTTAAAAAATGTTGCTAGATAGAAGGAGGGACAGTGCATAATGCCAAGAGTCAATAGATTTGGGAATATATAAAATTCATCTAAGCATTTAACAACAGAATCCAAAGATACTTTAGATAAATATTGACAGAATTGAAGGAAAGAATAGACAATTCAACAGTAGTAGTTGGAGATTTTAATACCTCTTTCAATGAGGATAGAACAAGGAGACAGATCAATAAAGACAAAGATTTTAACACACAACTAACTGTAACACACATCTATCTATAGGACACTCCATTTAGCAAAAGCAGAAAGCATACTTTTTTAAAGTGCACGTGGAACATTTTTAAAAGCCTCAATAAAATTTTTTTAAAATTGCAATAATACAAATTATATTCTTCAACCTCAATGAAATTTAAAAAATCTTCAAAAGGAAATTTGAGAAATTTACAAATATGCAGCTATCAAACAACAGATTCTTAAATAAGCAGTGGGTCGAAGAAATTACAAGAAAGGTTTGAAAATGCTTTGAGATGAATATAATGTACGTATAAAATGGTAAAAAGTATACAAAAAACTAAAGCAGATTTCAGAGTGAAACACATAGCTATGAACATTTACAGTAAAAAAGAACAGTATCCAAAATAAATAACCTAAAAATTACTTTAAGTTTGTTCCAAGAGAAAATTTATAGAAATAAATTAAAAACATGATCAAAGATTTATTGCAGAGAGTTTAGAATTCAGAGAATATGAGAGTTTGAAATGTGCAGATATATAATAAGAACATCTAAGATATATCTAACAAAAGGTTTAAAGAATTATAGGGTGTGAAAAAGGCCATACTAATCAAGACATACCAGCTGAAGTTTTTTTTTTTGTTTTTTGTTTTTTTTTTTTTTTTGACACAGAGTCTCGCTCTGTCACCCAGACTGGAGTACAGTGGCACCATCTCAGCTCACTGCAAGCTCCGCCTCCCGGGTTCACGCCATTCTCCTGCCTCAGCCTCCCGAATAGCTGGGACTGCAGGTGCTCGCCACCGTGCCCAGCTAATTTTTTGTATTTTTTAGTAGAGATGGGGTTTCACCGTGTTAGCCAGGATGGTCTCGATCTCCTGACCTTGTGATCCTCCTGCCTAGGCCTCCCAAAGTGCTGAGATTACAGACGTGAGCCACCGTGTCCGGCCACCAGCTGAAGTTTTTCCAGAATTGGTGGAAGATGTCCGTCCTCACCTCAGGCAGCACAGTTTTCAAAACTACTGTACCTTTGTATTCTAAAATTGTCTCTCACCAAGCATATACTTAGCAGACATTTGTTAAATGAATCTTAGATACATTATGATGAAACTATCCAGCATTAGATATGAAGATATAATTTTTAAATCTAATACTCATTTAGATTGCTTACTAAGAAACAGCAACAAGGTGAAACAAAATTTCCAACAAACACAGAGCTGGATAATTTCTTAGAAGGAATGCTGGCAGAAAATAATTCTCCACCTAGAATTATATATCCAAATAATGATAATTTCAAATTATTATTTCTAATTTTGAAAATATTAATGACACTATTTTTGATGGCCAAATAAAAAAAAAGTTGAACAAAGTGCCTAAGGCTAGGAGAACATTATTGAATAAATTTTTTTATTTTTATTACCTTTCAGAAAGTAGACACAGATCCTCCTATGATGTGTTAGAATGATTAATGGGATCAGAAACTGCACAAATAGTGGTGAATCTAAACAAATATTGATGACCTATAAATATTCTATACTGGATATTTTGTTGGGAAAAGTGATGAAATTAAGACACAGGGCACAGTGATGTGTTAGAAGAGAGATGGCTGAGAAGTCATGAAATAATATTTTATGTTGCTCACAAAGAGTGCAGAAATTTATTACTATAGAATTTGTTTAGTCAAGTGTACATATTAAAACTTTAAGTATAAAACTGAGCATTTGAAATAAAGTGTGCAATTGAGCAAATAGGAAAAGGAAAATGGTAAAACAAAAAAAAAGTAAAATGATCTGTCAAAATAAGATAGAATGTGAGTTCATCTCTGTGGATATAAAATAACTATATGAAATATAGGCTTTACACGGGAAAATATAAGTCCCAGAAAAATTTAAAGGACATAGATGTCTCAGTGATTTGATAGTTTGAATTATATATCTTTGATATAAGTACATATTCATGAAACAAAATATGAGACTGAATTTAGCAATAAATTATATATCTGACATTAAAACTGGATTTTTTTTGTTTGCTTATAGATACTGAATATTTATTACTGTTATTTAGTTACCTCTTTTTCAGTGTTTCTTGAGGCTAGTTATTTGACTTTCACTTTAGTGAAAAATATACATTGATTTTGACTGTTTCAAAGATGAATTGCAATTAATAGTTGATGACTCACTGACCCCCTGTAAAGAAGTCATTAAGCAGACGGTACAGTGTAACTTAGGTATAATTTAGTTCATATAATTTCAATTTGACACATCCTATTTAAAACCATGACCCATTTAAAGATGATTGTGAAATGCCTAACAGAGCTATTCACTTTCCTTATTTATTCTCTGAAGAATTAAGATTGAGACAGAAAAAAAATGTGTGAGATTTTTTCAATGGCCCTGAAAATTTCCATTGAAGATCGCAAAGTCTAATCAAAAGAAATTTATGAATGTGTCTATGATGGATATGGCATTTTCCTCAGATGCTGCTGAACGTTCACTGCCACCATGATTTGGATGCTCTGATTTTAATAAGTAGTTTTTGCATTCGCATGCTCTTTCAAATCTACTCAACCAAAATATTTTATAACTAAGAAACATGAAATGAGATATCTTGACCCAAATTATTTGTATAATAAGCCAGTGCTTTTTGGGTTATGTTCCAAATTCCTAGATTTATGAAGTGAAATATATGTTTGCTATATGGATATATGTTTTAAAATACATATACATATATATAGAGAGAGAGTAAAGATGTAATGTAGAAATTTTCCAGATTTTAAAAATTAAATATATTTTTTAGTTTTTTTCAATGTATTAATAATAAGGTCATATCATTTTTAATAAATATTTAGTTAGAATGCTTTTGGTACTGGTTCATTAACTGATAATTCTCTGATATATATATTGTTGCTATCTGCAGTAGAGTGACAATAGAAGGTTAAAAATGAGACAAAGAGAAAAAACATATTCTGACTTGATCTTCATGTACAGAAAGGAGTGGTTAGTATCAAAATCTTCTACTAGCCCTTTATAGGCCTGAATGTGTCATTTTGATATGCTTGTTCACCGAATCTGCCTGGTGACCACATGGTATCTGGCTAATGTTTCAAAACAAAGACTCATCCACTGAATGATATAATTCCTGTTTTATTATCCTGCTTCTAGAATTCTTGCTTTTGAAATAGGTCTTGCAGGTTATATTCACAAGCAAAAGCAAGGCATCACTTAATGGTTACCAATAGCAGAAACTTTAAATATTTTATAGGTACTTTTTATTGGGAAAATATGGGATATCCTGAAAAATCAACTGAAAATGGCTTAAACATGAAGGATTATCTCTTATATAACAGAAGTCTAGGGGAAGAAAGCATGAAACTGAGGGAGGGTCTCCATTATAACCTCATGGAATTAGATTATCTTTGTCTTTCCCTCTCTAATTTCCAGCAGTTGACTTTCGTCCTCATTCATGCTGTCTCATGGTTACCAAGCTGCTCCTCTGTCACCATGTGTTATGCCTGCATTACTGAAAGAAAAGGGCCAAAAGACCAAACTTCATGGACTGCTGAATAACCAGTTAACTCAAATTTAATGACTTGAATTTGATTATTTATTGTGATTGCCTAGTTATTATTAAAAATTAATGGCCACAACCCCTGCTAAGCTCAGCCGTAAGGATCTTTTGTATGCAAAACCTACTGCTTTAGGGATGGTGATGTGGTTTTTTTTGTCTGTTTGTTTTGAGACAGGGTCTCGATTTGCTGCTCAGGCTAGAGTGCAGTGGCATGATCATACCTCACTGTAGCCTTGAACTCTTGGATTCAAGAGATGCTTCCACCTCAGCTTCCCAAGTAGCTAGGCCTACAGTCATGTACATACCACCAGGCTTGGCTAACTTATTTTTTTTTTTTTTTGGGTAGAGATGGAGTATCCTTATGTTGCCTAGGCTGGTCTAGAACTCCTGAGGTCAAGTGATCCTCCAGCCTCAGCCTTCCAATGTGATGGGATTATAGGTATGAGCCACTGCACCCTGCCAGGAAAGTTGTTGAAAAAGACCAGCATGTTGGTGTGTGTTGGCAGCTCCTCAGATCCTTCAGTATGGGATATAAAGGGGTTGTAATTAATTGGTTGGAAATAATCAGTGTGCAAACAACAATGGAAATGGAAGAGAATACATCTTGGTAATAAAATCTCTGTCTGTCCATGGCCTATAATATAAATTGCATAAATTTCTAGTAATTTGATATCTTGCAATGTTGTAAAAATCAACTACTTTTATACTCCAAATAATAGGGAAACAATGATCATCTAGAGCCCTTGTCAAGGGTCTCCTATTGAGAGTCCTTAGACAATGTGACACATCTCTGTGGCAAAGATCAGATATAATATGTTGCATTTACACAAGTAACAGACTTCTGGCTCTCCTCCAACTCAGGTATACTCTTCTGCCGAGAGACTGTACTTCTCAGCCTCCCTTGTGGCTAGGTGTGCCATGTGACTAAGTGCTCATGATTGAGATGTAAGTAAATGTGAAATGCAGGACAGCAATACCCCTTATTAAATGTAATTGCCCATAATTCCCTTGTTTTTTACTTTCATCCCAAATGAAAATGGTGATGACCAGGGCAACACTAATAGCTGTGTATCATGGATAACAAAGCCATACCCAATTTGTTGGGTTCTGGACTGATTCATGGAGCATAGAGTTCCTGGGCTCATAATGTAAGCAGAAAACACTCTTCAGTTTTAATAAGAAATCTATATTGTGGGGCTTATTAGCTCTAGCAATGTAGGTTTTACTGTAGCTAATAAATAATTGGTACATTGGAAGGCTTTCTGCCTGACACAAAAACCTTAAAAAAATGTGGAATAGACACGTAAGTGAGAGTGAAGGCAGTACATTTATTTAAAGTGTCACTTCTGGTAACTGGAAGAGCAAACCCCTTGCCTAAAGAGCCTTCAGCTGGAGGAGAAGCTGATGGAAAGGGCCAGAATGTTACCATGTGTTAGCTGTTTATTGCTGCATTAGGTAGCTTATTTCAAGAATTAATGAGATCAAGGAAGAACAAGACAATTTCAAGTAGAGGTTGAAGAGAATAAAGAGTCCAGAAATGTGGGATCTGATGGGGCTGGAAAAGCCACCTTCGTTTATCACCCTACACAGTAGGAGATAACCCTGCTGCTCAAAAGATTTAATAAAAAATGTCCATTAAGAGTTCTCAGCTCAACAAGTGAATCTATAGATCATCTGTGCAAAAGATCAGATAAAGTATGTTGCTTTCCAAATAAGTCTATTATTTTATATGGTTTTATACTTTCAAGAGCCATCATCAAAATGGTAACAATTGACACTGGCTTAACAAAGAAGTGAGACCGTAAGAATAGGTTTCATAATTATTTCCAGAAAAGAGCCTTGGATGTAGGTTTCCAGCACAAGAAAATAGATGTATGCAGTTAGACCATAAACTCATTGAATGTTCTAAGAATTTTTTTTTTTTTACTAAAGAAGTCAAATATTTAGCCTTCAAAAAGTCCCAAGTTCCCAAATTAGTGGGTGCAGAAGCAGGCTATGAAAACTGCAGTGCTTCTGACAAAAGAAATCTCTTTAATATTCATGCAGATGTGGTGAGGGAGAATGTATTACAAGAACAAATTTTTTCAGAGAGAAAACCAGGACCGCAGAGGATAGAGGACAGGAAATTCTTTTCAATAAGCAGCGATCAGTTTTAAGCAAGAAACTTTCTCCACTGGTAGAGCAGAGAGTCTCTGCAATTTTTGTCCTGCAAAATTTTATTGCTCTGAGCAGTGACTGCGTGGCCATTCTTTTTTTTCTCAAATGAGACATTTTATTGTAATTTTAAGTAATATATAGTTGCTATTAATGATACGTAGGAAACTTTTGTGATAGAGAGGACTGTACCCAAATATCCTGACATCTGAACTGTATACCATGCCTGAGTGTAACTATGGCTTGTCTTTCTTGGGAAGTGGGTAGACATGTTCTAACTTTAGGAAGAAGGGTGTGCAGATTATAAAAGATACTGCTATCTGTCCTTCTATTAATAATAACTAGCCTTCCTCCAGGGTTTTTTCTGGTCTGTGTCAACTAGGTTTAGAGATTTCACTACACTTCAGCCAAAGAGATGTGCACAGAAATGAGGCAAACAACCTCACATCGCATCTTTTCAAAGGAACACTGCTTGCCCTTTGCTCTATCTTTTCCCTCTTTTGTCGGATCTACTGGACTGTATTTTTCATGTATTGTCACATGATAATGTCTCATTTCTCATGCTCTTCTTGCAATTTTATTGGCAATCCTCCAAATATTTCCTGGATTGCAAGCTCTCTCTTTATTAAACTGAATTGAGACTTGTAACTAAACCGACTGGTAGAGTATGGTAGAAGTGATGGAATAGAAACTCTAAGGCAACTCATAAAACATAATTCTCTTCAATTTGGCTTTCTTTCTGAGTCAGGATGTTCACCTTTGGAACCTAGCCACTATACCGTGAGGAAGTGCAGACCACATGGAGCCACCATGCATAGCTGCTCCATTCAACAGCCCTTGCTAAGTTCTCAGAAAACAGTCTGTATCAATTGTTAAGATACGTAAATAAACAAGCTACTGTATAGCGCAAGTGTTTCACAAGGCAACGCTGGAATAAGGAAGGCAGAAATTTGAACCTGGATGTCTCTGGAGCAGAGTTCCCTATCACTTTGGGCTGTTTTCCCTCTTCTTGAACTTTAGGAGTGAGAAATAAGTGTCTATCTTATGAAAACAACTGAATTTGGGGATCTCTAAAATAGTGGTAAGAAATAAGATTAAAGCTTTTATAGCCTGATTCCTGCTGTCAGAGTTCTGAGAAACAGAACTTTGCCCATATCTTACTTTATACCCCAATGCCTCGTAATTATTATTTAATTAATTAGCAATTTTTATTAGAAATATATTCACTTAGAAAATATGCTTTGACTTCCTACCATATAGCAGAGTCTGGTTCTTGCTGCTGTGAAAAGGATAAGGAAGAAGCTATGCATGATCTTTGTCCTTGTATTACTTTCCTATTGCTGCTGTAACAAAATGCCACAAACTTTGTGGCTTAAAACAGCACACATTAATTCTCTTAGGAAAAAAATTAGAGTTCTGGAGGTTGGAGTTTAAAAATCAAAGTGTTGGTTGGATTGAGTTACTCTTGGAGGCTTGTGGAGTAATCCATTTCCTTGCCTTTTCCAGCTTCTAGGGACTGCTTGAATTCCTTGACTCACAGTGCCTCACACCAACCTCTGGTTCTATTGAAACTTTGTCCGGCCTCCTCCCAACCTGCCGTCTCAACCTCTAGTTTCCCTCTTATAAGGACCTTTGTAATTGTGATTACATCACACTCACCTGGATAATTCAGGAAAATCTCATCATCTCAAGATCCTTAACACAATAAAATCTGCAAATTCCCTTTTACCATGCAAGGTAATGTATTCACAGGTTCCTGGGATTGTAACAGAAACATCTTTAGGAAGCCACTATTCAGTCTCATGCAGTGCACACAAACATGCATTTTCTGTAGGAATATTGAAAGCATCTTATTGTGAATCGATGACTTAGAAAATGTATTTCAGATTTGGCCTGACTTTTTTATTATTGTTCTTTTAGTCTATACTCTTCATTAAAAAGACTCAGTAAGTGATTTTTTGCTTGTATCTTGTAAGATACAAATTTGAGGTAGCCAAAGTAGTTTTCTATTCTGTATTTTCTCCTTTATGAATACCTTTATTTACTACACATATTAGTACTTTGTCTTCCTTAAGACTTAAAATACTGCAATATAGTACTTTATGATGAGAAAATACTAGATAGCTCTTAAATAAAATTCTGTTGTCCGTGTACTTTTAAAAAATATTGTGATACTGCAAAATATAAGTGTCTCCTTTTACCAATTTTCTGAAGATGGAAGGTTGTTTAAGAACCATGCTATTCTGGCAAAAGAACACCTAAGGTAGACTTGGATTTTCAGCACGGGGAGAGCACAATAAATAAGAGTGTACTTAATCTTGCTTTTTACTGGAAACACATATTGGAAACAAAGCCGTTTCATAGTCTATGTGTATAGAAGAATACTCTTGACTCCAAAGAACTTCACTTGTATGTGGAACTCCAAGAGAGTCAATAATAAAATCAATAATAATTATAAAGAGAGAACTTGGGCATAGGTGAAGAAGTGATATGATATAATATAGCAATAACAAAAAAACATGTTGTATTGTCAAGATCCAGGAAAAATCTTCTGACATTTAAAACTGGTAGTGAAATAGATTTCTAGTTGCCATGGGGCAGGAGAGGGGGGGCTCATAAAACTCCTCTCTCTTTCTTTCTTTCTTTTCCTCTTTCCTCTGTTTAATTAATGTAGGTTCGCATTGGCCTCTAATAAGGGAAAGAAGAACGGCAGAAGCAAATGATAAATCTTAGTAGGAGTGTAGACCAGCTAGTTTTACTAGTATCTTGTGGTAGTAATTCAAAGGTAACTGGAAAAATAAAACTCAGCTCAAGTCTTGAGTATTTTGTGCTGGTGGGAAATGGAACATTCAAGAATAAAGAAACAAGGTGAAGAATTGGTCAGTGGTAACATTTATTGGGAGGAAATTGACTGAATTTTGGCAATAAACCAGCAGAGGAAGTTGACCTAAAGAACAGACTGTCAGTCATCTGTTTCTTTGGCATTATTTATACAGGTCCTTTCCTCATTCTCTCTTTTTATGCTGTTTTATTAGGTCCTGCTGTTTTATTAGGTCTAGTTTTTTCTTAGTTTATGATTGTAACCTGTTGTTGCTAATTTTCTTAATTCTTAATTTTCTTAATTAATAATTAATTTTCTTTATCTTGTTTGCATCCAAAATCATATTTTAGATTTAGAATTATAAAAATGTTAGTTGTTGATGACAGTTATTGTCATTATCATTAATATTATTATTAATGGATCAATTAAAAACAAAGATAGTTATCATGGGGGCTTATGATTGAGACAATGAGTCATGTGTCTGTCCTGTATAGACAGTATAACATGCTATATCATAAGAGGTAGAAGTCAAATTGTCTCTATTTATAATATATTTCAACTGGGGTAGGAAGGCTTTTCCAAAAGTGCAGCAGTATATTTATATTGTAATATGCTTGTCTTAATGAAAAACATTATGGGGTAGGAATACCGTTCTTTACATTTGTTGAACTCATATGATAGTGTTTATACCTGTATTTTTCTTTACAAGTATATTCAGCATATCTCCTTTTAAAGCTCCATTGAAGTCTAAAATGCCCATCTAGACACTTACTATACTTAGCAACAACTCCTGTGAAAATGAAAGTGCTTACACATTAAAACATTTACAACATGATCATTATATAAAGGGGTTTCCAGCATTCAAAATATGTAAAAAGATGAAATTATTTATAATAAAACAAATTAGGTTTAGTGTAAAATCAAACAATAAACACAAAGAATAATATAAAACTTCTCTTTTATCTAGCAGGGATATTTTTCTTGCAGTGATTAATCTGAAACTGTCAAGTTCTGTTACCTTGGTCTGTATAAGGCTATAACAGGGCTATCGTTAACTTTAATTTATCTGTAATAGGATACAAAGTTACATATTTCACAAAATGTTAATCATGCTTATGTGTGGGTCTAAGATGAAAATCAACAATAATCTTAATGTTTTTAAGAAAATAGTTATTGTGAATATTGGGGAAAAAACAAACATACTGTAAAGGAAAGAAATTCTAAGAGCATTAACTATTTTTAAAACAAAATATTGTCTATATATCATACCATCATACATGTTTACATTTTAATAAATTTTGAGGCTGCTAAGTAGTTGGGAAGTGGTTTGTAAGTTTATCTCTGCTCTTTGTAGTTCATCAAATTCTCCAAGTTAAATTCAGTTTTCACTAATCAAATTATCATCATTTATGGAACAGGTTATTCCCTAATTACAGTAGGGTTTTATTATGAAATATATATATTTTTCCTAATAACCTTTAACAGCCAGTTTCCTCTGACAACGAATTCTTATTATATTCTTTAAATTACTTAAATAAAATTTTAACATATTAGAGGGAAAATTAAGTAAAATATAATCTCATGGAAAATTTGTGAAAGTGCAATTTCTCTCAAGTTTTTTTTTAAAATGTCACTCTATTTTAATTACTATTTTTGGCTAGCAAATATTTGCTAAAATTTATTTGTATCACAATTCCATTTGAGTTTTAAAAATATGATATAGTATAAACTATTTTTATTGCATTATAAATAAAAATAGCTAATATCATCTGTTAAAATGAGCAAATAAACTATGAAAGCAAATTCTACCAAAATAAGAAAAGTAATTTGTAACTTTGGATATCCAACTATCAGTGCCTAAAAAATCTGCTAATTTTTTAAAAGGCTGTAAAGATACAACAAAAGTTAGATGTGGCCTATGTCTTTAAATTATGCATGAGAGAGGACACAATGCCAAGATCTAGCAACTGAGTATTGAAAAAAGTAAGGGACTTAATGTAATCCAATAGTAGCTGAAAAGACTAGAAAGTACATTCTTGTATTACATTTCATTTGTTATGTACTCTGCACTAAAGCAACTTCAATGGAACTTAGTAAAATACACATTTTTTAAAGTTAAGGCTACTTTGATTTACCCACATTATCTATCCTTAAATTCTAGACTTCTTGGTAGTATTGACGAAAAAATAGAGTAATATCCATGAAATTGAAAGAAAATTACTTTCAGTCACCCAAAGCTCAATTTACATCTGTCTCTCCCATAAAGTAATCTCATTCTGGATCGCCTATAACTTGGAACCTACAATATAAAGGAGTCTCTCATAAGACATTTACTTTCTTGTGGAAATTAATCTGTTTCCATATGCAGAAGAAATACATACAGATTAGTTCTAGCACAAGGAGAGGGTCAAAATGGCCAGCCGCAAAACACGTATGTGAAATTCAAGGTATTAGTCAAGAAAGCCTCCAGTGAGAAAAAAGGACTCGACATCAGAAGAATAGCCCATCACTACAGAAAGTTAAATATTCGGAGCTCCAAATTCACGTAGGGGAAATAGCATTGCTCTATCCTCATATATGACACAAGAGAGAATGTTACAGCTTGAGTCTTGTCATGCTTACAATTCAAAGATGAATAAACAAACAACACATACTGAATCAAAGTTAAATGAAGCAAGTGTGACACCTTAAGAATAAGAATTAAACTGAATGTGCATGTCATCATACTTCTGAAACTGACTTTGGTCAGAGGGGAAAACTTAAAAGGAAGAACGCAAGAAGATGAAAGGTAGCATGGAATCTAAAACACAAGAGACAAAGTGTAATTAGAAAAAAGATAGAGATGTAATTCTGACAAGTAAAAAAAAAAAAAACTCTTGCAGAAATAAATTAGAATATTTGATAAAAATGTAAATAAAACTTTTAAAAATTCTCTCACAGAAGCCTATAGGAATATATCTGCCATTGTGGATCTTAGCCTTAAAAAAAAAAAAAAGTTACGCATTATATTTACATTAAAATAAAACAGGCAGGGTGTGGTGGCTTGCGCCTGTAATCCCAGCACTTTGGGAGGCGGAGGCTGGCAGATCACGTGAGGTCAGGAGTTTGAGACCAGCCTGGCAATGTGGTGAAACCCAGTCTCTTCTAAAAATACAAAAAAATTAGCCAGACCTGGTAGTGGGCGCTGGTAATCCCAGCTACACAGGAGGCTGAGGCAGGAGAATCACTTGAACCTGGGAGGCAGAGGTTGCACTGAGCTGACATCATGCCATTGCACTCCAGCCTGGGCAACAAGAGCGAAACTCCATCTCAAAAAAATACATAAAATAAAATAAAACAAAGCAAAGTTAAGATATGTCATGGTATAAATATATGATCATAATTTTTAAATAAATATATTTTCTAATAATTATAGATTTACAGAAAATACGCAAATGCACCACAAAGAGTTCTTGTATACTCTTCACCTAGCTTTTCCTAACAATAGGATCTTACCTAATAATGGCACATTCATGAAAACTGAGAAATTAAAATTGATACAGTACTCTTAGGTAAATTATAGCTTATACTTTAATTTCTCCAGCTTTTCACAAATTTCCCTTTTCTGTTTTGAGATCCTATTCACAATGCCATGTCATATTCAGTCATTATATCTTCTTCATCTCCTATGATCTATGACAGTCTTTCCTATTAATAGTTTCTTATGACATGAACAGTTTTGAAGAAAAATGCTTAGGTATTTTGTAGAATGTCCTTCAATTTGAGTTTGATGTTTCCTCATGGTTATATCGAATGTTTTGGTCTTCCGGGAAGAATATCACAATGGTGGATGGAGTGCCCTTCTCCACATATCATATTGGGAGTAAGTGATGGCAACATAATTTTTCACTAGTAGTGTTAAATTACATCAAGTCAATAAGCTTTTAATAGAAAAATATCTAGGCTAATATTTAACAAATAACATAATCTCTATGCATGAAGTAACTCAAGTTTAAATAAATAAATATACATATATAAAACTTGATTTGACTACCTTTTTTTAATTTTAGAGAGAGAATTTTGCTCTTGTCACCCAGGCTGGAATGCAGTGGTGCGATCTCAGCTCACTACAACCTCCGCCTCCCAGGTTTAAGCAATTCTCTTGCCTCAGCCTCCCGAGTAGTTGGGATTACAGGTGCCTGCTGCCATACCCGGCTAGTTTTGTATTTTTAATAGAGACGAGGTTTCACCACGTTGGCCAGGCTGGTCGCAAACACCTGACCTCAGGTGACCTCCCACCTCGGCCTCCCAAAGTGCTGGAATTATAGACGTGAGCCACCGCGTCCGGACTACCTATTTTTTAACTTTATACCAAAGATAAGACATCGTTGAAAGGCAAATTATAAGCTGTGAATATATGTAACAAAAATGATAGAAGAAACATTAATGTTTTTAACATCTAAAGAACACACATGAGGACACACTAGAGGCCAGGAGTTTGAGGCTGCAGTGAGCTGTGATTGCACCACTACGCTCCGCTCCAGCCTGGGAGACAGAGCAAGACTTTCTCTCTAAAAAGTAGAAAGCATAAAAATAAAAAAAAAGAACACACAAATAATTTAAAAATTAAAAGTTCATTATTCCAACAAAGGTGGGATTTCTGGAAAGATAACAACAGCAAAACCCAGCAAAACGCAGGAATAGAAAGTCAACTGAAAAAATTTTAATTGTCCCTATATGTTTTTTAGAGTTTCATGCCACTAAATGCAGAAATATTCAATTCAATCAGCATTTAACATATTTCAAAAATAAAATGGAAATCGTATGCCACTGTGATTGTCGAGATAAAAACTGATTGTCCAGAGAACATTGAGAGACTATGTTGAGGCATTTTTTTCTTTTTTTTTTTTTTTATTTAAGCTCTAGGGTACATGTGCACACGTGCAGGTTTGTTACATATGTATACATGTGCCATGTTGGTGTGCTGCACCCATTAACCTGTCATTTACATTAGGTATATCTCCTAATGCTATCCCTCCCCTAGCCCCCACCCCACAACAGGCCCCGGTGTGTGATGTTCCCAAGTGTTCTCATTGCTCAATTCCCACCTATGAGTGAGAACATGCAGTGTTTGGTTTTTTGTCTTTGTGATAGTTTGCTGAGAATGATGGTTTCCAGCTTCATCCATGTCCCTACAAAGGACATGAACTCATCATTTGTTGGGGCATTTTTTTCTAAGGGTAATTCAGTGTTTCTTTATAAACTTACATATCTTTTTTACTTTTTTATTATATTTTACATTTTTTCTTACAGTTCATTTTGGCAAAAAAAAAATTCGCATCAAGAATGACCCTGATGATGATGTTTAAATAGCCACAAGTTGAAAAAACCTTAAATCCTTAATAGGGATCATAACAATTTTTTATAAAACTTAGGGAGTAAAATTAAAATGAAATCCTATTTTTTTGCTAAAATAACCTAATGAAAGTATAGTTATTGGCTTGGAAAACAAATCAAATTTGCTAAGTGAAAATAACATTGAAATTATTTAATAATATTAGTATTCTATGTTATTATTAGAATAAAGAAAAAACTTATGTGTGTAAACAATGTATAAATAATGAAGAGAAAAATAAGCTAAAATCAGACGAAATGAGATGTCATGCTTCCCATTACAATGGCGTATTTAAAAAGGTAATATTCATTATCTTTGAGGAAACACTGAGATTTTCTGATAGGTTGTTTTTGTGTGAGTAAACATTGTTACATTAGATTTTTAGAAATCAATTTTACTGAATAGCAAGGGCTTTCTATTTATTTCACATCTAGGAATCTCCTTTGAAATAGACCTCATTGCCCATGTTCATGACAGACGAATTATATTAAAGAAAAATGGAAAATTTCCCAATATACTGTCTGACAATAACAAAAAGATGAAAGGCAATTAGTATATCCTCATTTAGAATATGTTTCAGTCTCTTTCAGGCTGAAAGAAATAAAGTAAATCTTGAGTTACTTTAAACAAATATCACTGAGCCTGAAGATTCATGAGGAAAAGAGGAAAATGGGCACATGAACAGAGGTTTAGCCTGAATTCAAAAGTATCTGAAATGGTCAAAGAGGCTGGCCGAATCTATAATACTGACCAAAGGTGGGAATTTTACAGGGACCATATGAGGCCATTCTGTGGCCTTCTGGAGAGAGGAGAGGGTTAGGGCAGCAGGAATTGCAAGGTTTCCTCACAGAAAGCAGAGCTGGTCTGTTTAGAAGGAAATTGTATGCATCAATTAATATAAATTTGAAAAAGTGTCACTATTAGGGAACTATGCCTGCAATATGATATAAAGCAGAGAAAGAAAAGTCTAATTCTATTGAGGTTGCTGACGATAGTAATAAAAAATAATAGAAAACATTTATTGAGCATTAATTCCATGCCAAGAAATGCGCCAAGCACTTTTATATAAATTATTTTGCTTGTTCTCACATCGACCTTATGAGGCTTATGAAAAGATTATGCCCATTTTACAGATGATGAGACTAAGTCTTATAGATAACTTGTCCAAATTCACACATTAATAAATGGAGGACCCAGGTTTTTAACCCAAGCAATCTGACTCCAGAATCTTCCCCCTTCACCTAAAAATGACCAAAGAAAATACTTCCACCAAGATGACAGCAAGCATTCTGGGTGGTGGGTTGATATACTGACTAATTTTAATTTTATTTTAATTTTCTATCTTTCAGTTTCTAAAATAATGGAAATTATATTTATTACAAAAAGAAAGCTATTTTGATTTTTTAAAAAAAGAGAATTGTCAAACTTCTGGGAAAATATAATATTTATACAAACCAATGCCTAGATGGCATATTTTATGAAAATTGAAAGTGACCTCATCTAAGTTTTATGGCTTTGGGAAACAAATATGCAGCACCAGCCATAAGCTTATATCTTTTAAAGTGTTGGGAAATAATAAATATGAATGATTACTGGAAAAAATGGACTTGTTAGGCTCAAAATGAATACTATTTGGGTTAGTTTATTTTTAGAATAATAAAATGCAATACTTTAAAATTTTTTGTAACTCAGTGTGCTTGTATAACTGTGCTTTCACATAATTAGAAAAATTATGTATTGCCTGTTATTTTTATGATGTTTCTGAAACTTTCATTCTTGAATTTAGGTAATTTTTAAAACTCTTCATATACCATTGAATTTCAGGAAATTATGTAAAGAAAATAGAGCTAATAGTAACATAATAGATTAACATAAGAATAATTAACATAAAACAGTATGTAAATATGTTTGATATTTTTATAATAATAATGATATTAATTATGTTATTACACAATATATTTTAGGTACTGTGTTAATTATCTTCCATATAATGACTCAATCTTTATAACACTGTTTTAATATATGTTAATAAGCCCATTTTGTTGATGCAAAAATTGAACCGCAAGTATTTTAAGCCATTTGCTAAAGTTAACAAATTCACTGCTGTAGTCTGAATGTGTCCCCAAAATTTCATGTATTTAAACTTAATCTCCAATGCAATAGTTTCAAGAGAGGAACTTTAAGAGGTGATTGGGTCGTTAGAACTTCTCTCCTTTGAATGAATTAAGTCCTTCATGATAAAGGCTTCATAGAGCATTTGGCCTTTTGCCTTTTCTGTCTCTTCTACCACATGAAGATACAATGTTTGTTTGTCCCCTCTGGAGGACACATGAACAAAATGCTATCTTGGAAGCAGAGAGACAGGGCCCTCACCAGACACTGAACCTGTCGGTGGTTGGACATTGGACTTCCCAGCCTCCAGAACTGTGAGAAACAAATTTCTGTTGTTTATAAATTACCCATCCTGTTGTACTTTGTTACACAGGCACAAAGGGGCTAAGACAGCCACTAGCTTGTGACAAGAGTCCAATCTCAATTTCTGTGCTTTTAGTTATCATATCGAAAAAGGAAAAAAAAAAGACCCAAACCTTTATCTGAGGAATGAAAACCTCTTTAAATTATCAGAGAGGTGTTACAAATGTGAAAGCAGTCATATCTCACTCCCCCTTGAGATAAACAATTACCTCTTGAAGCCTCTTCCTATGTGGGATCTAGACTAATGCTAAGTAGCCATAAAATGCCGTACGCCTATGGTTCAGCAATGTATAGACAATCACTAATCAATATTACTTCTGTAAACCAGTGAGAATTCCTGATTAGCAATTTTGTAATCACCCCCTCTCCTGATTCATTCTTTGTTCTTTACAAACTTGAGCCTCTCCTTTGTACTCCAGAGCCCTGCTCAAGGCAACCTGAACTCCAGGCTGCTGAAAGTGTCCCAGGTTGTTGTCCTTAATCTTGGCCCAAATAAAGTCTCTATATTAATTTTGCCTCAGCTTTTGCCTTTAAGTTGACATTTTAACACTGTTTTTCATATGGTATGATTTTTTAAATTTAGCAACAATTAAATAAGCAATTAAATGTAGCTATATTTTCTCTTTTAACTTATAAAGTCATTCCGTCATCTCAGAATAGTTAAAACATCTTTAGTGATATATATTTCACATTAACTAAGTAAATATGTTGATGAGCATTAAAGAACATTAAAGTATAGTTTTATAATTTAACATGCTGTTTAAAAAATGATGATCCATCTGTTATTTTTAAATGTTAATAACAGTCTAATTTACTTTCATTTCAAAACAGTAATTTCATACAAATACTTAACAAGTCACATGCATCCAATCTTAATTTTAGAGCATTAAACTTTAAAGTCTCTCAGTGCCATTTAATTTACAGGTTTCTTTCTGCCACCAATATTCACATCTGGAAAACATGGACAGGATTTCTTAATTTTCTGGAGTAAATATTCTATCTAACACAGTTCCAATTAACATGTACATTTGCCACATATAGAAAAGAACTAACACATATTGAATTCTGATTTTGATAACAGAACATAGCATGTATGCTGTCTTACAGTAACAATTGAATGTTTTTCACAATGCGTGTCTATTACAATGGGACAATGAAGCAATACAAACAAAACCAGCAGGCACGTTATCTTTAGTAGAAAATGTTATGCAAATTTACTGAGAATATTACATAAACCAAGTAATAGTGAAACATATACTCCTCAGATTTCCCTAGTTCCTTATTGGAACTGTTGGAACTGTCAGATGTGGAAAGACTCAGCCACCCTCAGTGAGGATCCACTAGAGAGGAAAAGCTCTCCTCCTCCGATTGTGAGAGTTTTGTATCCTCCCCACTTCGTGCCTGATTATTCTGAAGACTCTGGCTTTGTACCTACCTCCTTCTCAGACAAAAGTAACAGTGGTGATACAAACAAATAACTCAGCGCATTTCTGAGAATCCACTTTAGAACCTGGTGACGTAAAAGCCTGTTTCCTCGGCAGGCCCAGCCTTTAGTTCTGTCTATCATTCCTTGGTGTCAACGATGAAAATTATTGTGGACTAACCAAGTTGAATGACAGTGAACAGTGTGAATGACTGGCTGTTCCCCAAATCATATGAACATGTCCTCACACTTAACTTGCTTAACTTGCAAAGCTTTGAATGGTGTTCAAGGTGAGTCTGGAACAAAGTGAACTGCTGTAATTCAATTTTAAGTTCAGTAAAATATAGGGAAATGATCTATGAAATGAAACTTCTCTCTCCTATCTGCTTTAATAAAAAATGTTAGAAATAAGTTATTCATGGTTTCTGTGTTAAAAACATTGTATTGTATTTACACCATTGAATATATGTTGTTCCTTAACTGCTTACACCATAAATTTATAAGATATCTATGAAACTCTTCAAATTAAAATCTCAAATTTATTTTAACCCTCACCAACAACTAGTAATTTTCCATTTCCTTTCTTAAATTTCCAAACTGCTTATCATTGCATTGGCACCAGGGCCAAGATATATGTAAATAACTCTCCAGGGGAAATCCTTACATTCAGAAGCATTGTTGATTATGATACATATCACCTTAAAATTTATTTGTCTTGCAAAGTGCCTTTGTCCTTTTTCAGTAAATTAATAGCAGGGTGCAGCTGGATGCTTCTGGAGGTGCTGACTTTTGATATCATCAAAGTGTGAAGCTAATAAATGAGCAGACCTCTTGATGCATAATGGGCTTGTTTAAAGATACGCATAATGGCAAGTATTTGAATACATCCAGGAGCTATTTTGGGGAAGGTAGCAACAGGTCAGAGAGAAGTAGGACTTTCTAAAATCAAATAAATGACAAATTATAGATTAGAGATTAGTCCATACAGTGTGATCTATGTATACAGAGCATAGGAGAGTAGTTGAAGCATAGTCCTTGGAGCCAGATTGATTGGATTCAGGTCAAGCTCCATCATTTATTCAATAATTTTCTTAACCTTGCTGTTCCTCAATCTCTTCATTTGTAATGTATGTATAATAATAGTATCTAACTATTGAAATTCTCATGAGAAAAATTTAATGTTAAAAATGCACAATTTCTTCTCACTGGTATAGTCAACTTGAAAAAATGCAGTTTCTATATATGCCTGACACATTGTTAGCACTATATAAATGTCAGATACAGTGATGATGATGAAGACGAAGAGGATGGTGAATGTTCTCCAAACAAGTAAAACATCAAGTGAATATGAACACCAGATATTTGCAAAATGTTTCGGTTTTTTTTTTGTACCTACTAAAATGTGGGTTTTACATAGTCTATATTCAGAATTTTAAACCAGATGATCAAAACTTCATGGACTATTGAAAACATTTTTGGGAGATGAGATTGACTCACACATTGCCAAGTTAATTTTCCAAACAGAAAGATACAAATCTTTGCAGTGTGAATTTGGCTATAATTTGTTAATTTACTTGTTCATACTTCATTCTTTCAATGGGTTTTTTATTGTTTTGTGTTGGAGATAAAACTCAGAAATTTACTGAATATCAGAGTCCTTCTTACCTTTCTATCATCCTTCATCATCCCTTTTTGTTTTCAAGATTTGCATCCAAAGACAGTAGCTAAAATTCTGAAATAAGCTGATAACAAAGAGTGGTATTTGTTCATAAACTTCACAGCTTTCCTTTTGGAGGAAATATATCATATGCCTCCATTAACCCAGGTTTATATGTACCCACTAGATTTTTGATAATCACGTCTAACTTGCTTGTTCCTATCTCTACTTATTTAGCTATTTTAATTTTTCCCATCTATCTTTTGTTTCTTCCCTGCCTCTGTTTAGATTAATTAAGCCTTCCTGCCATGGTTTGGACTCCATTTTATTTCCACTGTTGGTGTGTCAGCAATTGTAATTTGTTATTATTTTAATTATTTGTTATTATTGTAATTATGGCTGTTATTATAGTTGTGCTGTGGTTGCTCTAGAATTTACAATATATTTCTTTAATCATAATCTGTCTTCTTATAAAGCATTTCACATATAATATAAGATCATTGAATTCAGTGATGTGGAGGGCATGTGTGCATCATCTGGAAAAAAAGGTGCATGTCTCTTAGCAACTCCAAATTAGTTATATCCTTTTGTAGCATCAGCTATCTTCCCAGCCTCTAGAACTATGACAAGCCATTTTCTGTTGTTTGCAAGCCACTCAGTCTAAAGCATTGTGTTATAGCAACCTGAATGGACTGAGACAACTATTAAAATGCTTAGCATTTGGAAATTTCTTGCATCTGTAGCCTTGTTTTCTCAGCCTTCCCACTAACCCCTCTTACTCTACAATTTAGCCAAGCGTACGGTCAACTTTGACATCTATAAACTAAGGTATGAATATTCAGAACATGCATAAACAAACAAAGTTGTGTAGAAGCCAGAGAATACTTAAGAAATGCTAAAACTTTAGGGTCATTGGGTCAGCAATTGGCATCCTTTTAAGCTGGACTTTGTGGCTCTTTTTCTTCTGTGCTTGAGATGTATCCACTCAGGTTGTTTTGAAATTATTCCTGGTTTTTATGGCAAAGGACCCTTTTAGGAAAGTTGTTCTCTGTGGTATTCTCTTGATCTTCTTGGACAGGCACAATTAACCTTCCATTTTCGCTTTGAAAAGCTAATTTTCTTTGTTCTCTGTGTTTATTCATATATATCTTAAAAGCCAAGAGGTAACTTGAATTATTCTGCAACTCCCAAGACCACTGAGAACTTGCAAGTTCTATCCAAGTCTGTGAGTACTTCAGTTTATTCAGTCATTCAAGAAGTATTGATTATGTTCTATGTACCACAAATTGCTGTGGGTGCTGGAGACCCAGCAATAGAAGAGTCAAAGTTCTTAATGTCTTGGAGTGTGCTTTAGAATGGGGAGATATTTGATGAATAAATAATATAGTTTCAGATAATGGGAAGTAAATGAGGAAAAATAGTATTGATAAAAATTTGTATAAGATAGACCATGAGGATTCTTGGAAGAATTTACATGTAATAGAAAACCATCCACAATACATATATACATTCAACAAATATCTTAACATGAATCTCCCTTTTTCTGTATTCCCTCTCAATTCAATCTCACCATATGACTCTTTGATATAACTGTTAAATTACCTTTCTTTTATTTTTTATCTTAGACTATCCTTGATTAATAATGTAAGAGATCCTAATGTAAGAGATTTATCTTACATTAGGAATTTTTGAGAAGAGGAGAAGATGAAGAGAAGTTGGTTAAAGGGTACAAATACACAGTCAGATAGAAATAATAAATTTAATGTTTGATAGTAGAGTAGGGTGACTATAGTTCACAAAAATGCATTATATGCAGGTACAATACAATTTGTTAACTATAGTCACCCTATTCTACTATCAAACGTTAAATTTATGAACACTCTAAATACCCTGACTTGATCAGTATGCATTATACACATGTGCATTATATACATGTGACAACATTTCACATGTACTCTATTAATTTTTACTAATAAAAACAAATACAAAAACGACCCATTTTCTACTGACTACTCATTTCTGAAGAACTTCTCTGAATCCCTTTTAATTTACTAAGTTTTGACATAAAGGAAAACTCACAAAAACTCTAAATAGTTTTTACTCCATGTCAGTTAAAGATAATTCTGGGGAATAGAATATTATGCATATTTAATCAATGAGTGTTATGATAAACTACTGAATTTGCTCTGGAACAATCTGTAAGCACAATACTTTGTATTTTTTGACCAACCTACCTTATAAAGTTCCAGAAAGAAAAATAAAAAAGAAATGTATACTGTACTATCTCTATATCATAAGATACAATATCTAATATGTATTAATACACGGTCTGTGTAGCCTGTTGAATCATCTTTTAAAAATTGCAGAAAATAAGTATTTGAAAAAAAAAGTGGAAAATGGAAATCCCAAATGCAAGTAGAAAATTAACATTTATATTACTCTTCGTATTGTCTTCCAAAAAACATTCATAGGACTTGCTCTATTTTAATTATTTTCCTTAGTGTTTTGCTACTGTCCACATGGGTACAAAGACATTCTATTCAGTTTATCTTTCACAAAACACAAAAGGATCCCAGGTGCTAAATAATTCACATGAAGCCTGGAGCTCACAGCTGTATTACCAGAAACTTTGCCAATAACAGATTTGGCCATTTTTTGAAATCGGAAATCACTCTTATGGTGTTTTTGCTAGCAGACAGAATTCACAACATTTAGAGAAGCTCCTATAACATGAACTAGCATGTTAAAAGATAGAGTTTATTGTTGGGTGACCCCATTTCTATTGCAGCAAAACTGATGCTAAGCAAAGATGGAAAATAGAAGAGTTTGAACCTTCAATTATATTTAAGGGCCTTAGTGGGCCCTCTCAAACCACAGTCTTCTACAAGGGTGTTTTCTGGCCATCCTGGTGATGCAGGATTGCTCTTTAGCTCAGCTAGGTCTGGGCTGTTTTCTCACGACCAGGAAGAAGTAGGCACATGGACACTTGAAGAGTGAGCCAGGTAGGAAGTTTTATTGAGTGATGAAGCAGCTGTTAGCAGAAAGGAGACATGGGTGTGGTATCCCTACCCGAAGGTCGGAGAGTTCCCAATATGGCTACCCACCCCCACTGCCGTGTTTCATGGGCTCAGAATACAGAGTGTGTGATGATTGGTTTGCAAGTATGCAAAAAAGTTTAAAGTGAAGACACCACTCTAAGGTGTAGAAGATAGTGTAGAAAACCAATTAGGCTAGAGTAGGTATATATAAACTAGGTAAAGGATGGGGATCAATCAGAGGAAAGTGTGCCAAATGGGAAGGCAGGTTCTCAATCTTGTTCGACGTTTTACCCAGGACTGTTTCCAGCTTGAAGGTTGGATTTCACCAGGAACCGCTCCTATCTGCCTAGGCCTTTGCCTCCTGCCTCTATCACTGGTTGGTACATTGCTACCTCCTTGATTAACAGTGGTAAATATTTCATAAAGATCAAGGCAGAGAATGACTAAATTTGTTCATTGAATTTAGTAATAAGGAATTCACTGGTGATGTTTTTACAAAGCATATTTTAGAAGTGAGAGAAGAATAATTAAACAGAAAAAATATAGATGAAAAAATCTATAGCTAAGTATAATAAGGAAGCAAGACTATAATTATAGTAATTTTTTTTTAAAAACCGAAGAACAGGTTTTAGTGGTTGGATTTGTAAGCAAGCTAGAAGCAATGAGGGCTGCTACGCCTAGATAATAAATGAGATACTTTTGGTGGTTGAAATAGTAAAAATATTATTTCAAAACATATATTGTAGCTATTGTTGGCTGCAGCAGCAATTTCCAAAATAATTGGAAGAAAAAATAATTCTTCCATAGTGCAAAAAGGTAAAAACTAAATGCAGTCAGCTAATGTCTGAAATTATATCCCTTAAAAATAAATGCTTATGTAACTATGTATTAAAATTTGTTATAGGACAGAAATCAATTTAATAATGCCAGTATATCAGAGATAATTTACAAATAAGAATTGCTAAATTTGAACATATCATAGTCTACATCGTTTTTCTCTAAAATAAAATTTAACAGCGAGATTGGTGAATAGATATATTGTTTTTATTTATGTCTGAGGCTCAGTGAAAACCAACAAGTCTGGTTCTGAGAAAATCAAGAGAGAAAAGTGTGACATGAAAGTAAATGGGGCCTGGTGTCTTTAATAGAGTTACTGCTACCATACCTCTGGGGAAATACTCTGGAAGCAAGAGTAAACTGATAAAACTAATAAGTTACTTGCTGGAATCCTGCTTTCATACCTGAAATATACAAACTTCGTTGAAAAACCCAGTAGTCATCATAACGGAACAAAGTAGTTAATTTCACAAAAACACAGCCCTTCAGATCAATGAGAACTAATGCAATTCACACATTTAATAAGATTACTTTTAAAGTTATATGGTTTCATAAGCTGAAGATTCTGAAAATCACAGGATATGGGATAAAGTGTTTAATAAGTATAATTTGGAGATTAATTTTCAGCTAAAGAGAGGTTAAATATATTGGAACAAATCCTTTATAAAATGTTAAATATATTATAAATTAAATGTCAAAGACTGTGTTTAAAGAAGCAGATGAATACACTTATAAATGTAAAATTTGAGTAGCATCCATTTTTTCCCATGTCTTCCATGATGCCATGAGTATATTATTTAATTTTTCTTTTCCCCAATGCAACTATTTGGAAAATTGCTCTCATTACATCAAATATTCTTCTCAAATAGATACATTAGTTTTGTTTCTAGATTTTCTGTTGAATAATTTGAACAATAATATATCTAAAAGACAGATTCAAATATAGTGTCTTAGAAATCAAAGCAATTATTGAGTAATGATTATGATTTACAGAAAAACTCAGTTTCCATGGGACTATAAATAATTTGTTCCTGTCTTTAAGGAGCTCAATATCTATTTGTCTTAGATTATTAGGCTATCGATCACCTATGTGCCTCATCTTTTTTAATCATCTTGTAGTCAATGTTAACAATTGAATAAACTTTTTTTTTAAAGCACACTGCTTTTGGTCCGAGAGATGAATTGTCACTAAATATTGAATGATGATCTCATCATGCAAATTTCATTGACATATATAAAAAATAATTACAAAATAGAATCCTATTTAAATATTTGCCAATTAAACTAGTGTTATTCATTTACATTATACTATTAATTTAAATTAATAAATAATACTATGCTTATAAAACGAGACATCATGCTAGAAAATATTATAAGGCTTACTGTGATCTTAAAGAAAAGAGAAGGTTTTAAGTCAGTTTATACACTAGCATCTAGTGTTGCAGTTAAACGCCCGAAATGAAGACTAAGTTGCCATGTAATGATAGAGGATATAACACTTTCATACAAATGTCATGAAATAACAAAGATTTTAAAACTCAAAATTCATTATTTAATTAAAAATAAAGACAACATTAGTTTTTTTGAGAGTTTGAAGAGGTTATAAATAGTAAAAAGCAAACAAAATGAAAGAAGAAGAGAAAGAAGGAGAGGAAGAAGAACTAGTAGTGGTGGTGGTCCAGGCAAAGAGGAAACAAAATAAACAAAACAATGAAAAATAAAGGAAAGCACACTCCCACATAAAGAGATGAAGAATGTTGTGTAGGTCACATTTATCTAGAAGAGCTCGAAGCTGATGGCAAAGGTTATACAAAGCAGGTGGGGCCACTCTACGGACTCAGGGTATTTAACCATGGATCTGCAACAGGTCAACATGTCAGCTCTTGTAACACTGCTTGTAACACTCAATGTGCTCATCTATCAAAGCAGGGTAGGTCATTTCCAGGCTGCGCAGTGGTGCAGCTCTCCTAAAACCCATCAACCCCTTTGGGACAGGAGAGCCTAACACCTTCAATACACACATCCAGCACAATGCTTATTTTCTGCCCTTCCCCTACAAATACCAAGGATCTGGTATTCTTACATTTAAGAAATACATAAATGAACAGAAAATTAACCACCACTAAATAGAGGAAATGGAGCTTGTCTTAGTCTATTCAGGTTGTAATAATAAAATACCATAAATTGGGTGCTTTATAAACAAGTTTATTACACAGTTCTGGAGGCTGGAAAATCCAAGATCAAGTCATTAGCAGATTTGGTGTCTATTGAGGGTCCACAACCTGCTTCGCAGATGGCTGTCTTTTCAATGTGTCATTACATGGCAGAAGGAAAGAAGGGGCTCCCTGAAGTCTCTTTTATAAGGGCACTAATAGCATTAATTAGGGCTCCACGCTTATAACCTAACTACCTACCAAAGACCCCACCTCCAAATATCATCACTGGCGATAAGGTTTCAACAGATAAATTTTGGGGGATACAAACATGCTTGGCCTAAATAAACAAAAAATAGAAGAGCAATCATAATATTGTAAATGAATAAGTTAATTGTTTTATTGTTAAAACAAAGGCTTTTGGGGGTGAGTATCTGCTCTATGAAAAATCTTCTAGAGATCTTGGTATTAAAAATGTAAAAATTTTATCATTGCCATTAGGAAAACTGGTAGATAGGCTGAATAACAAAACAGTTGCAACTTAGGAGAAAAACAGTGAGCCCAAAGACTGAACATAAGGATTTTTTAAGTTTTATGGTAGCGTAAAGAAATATAAAGTGTATGAGAAAACCGGTAGAGATCTAGAAGTTCTTTCTGGTATCTAAGAAGAATTTCAGAATTTAATTAAGACAGAGTGAAAGGAGTAGTATTTTTAAGAGGTAACTAACATAATTTTTATGATCGTCCATACAGATTTGGCAATTTCTACTTCCTTTAATTGCAGTACCTGGTGTGTCATAAGCAATTTTTACAAGTACAGTCATTTTTTGTTTTCCCATTTCAGTGTTGTAGCATGAAACGATTTTCAGTGATGAGCAACCTAATTTAAGTGAACATCCATTTTTAATGCTACCGCATAAGGAAATAGAGCTATGATTATGATTAACAACTATGTTCTATGCAAGGGTAACCCCAGACATATGCAGCTCCGTCATAACTGACTCCTTTGTCTGGAACTATGTCTTTTATACAATGAATGTGAAGTCCTTCAATTTTCATAGAAGATACAGTTGACATTATTTATAATATAGAAGTGGTGATGGCATGATAATACAGAAAATTAATAATAATTATTCAACAGAAGTTCCCAGCCATAATATCACTTCTGAAAAATAATGCATGCTAGTATTTTTTGAGAATCTGTAATGGCTTGACACTTAGCTAAGCAGTTAACTGCTTTCATCATATTATTTCATGTAAGTCTGTTTTAGTCTGTGCAGAACGCTATAGCAAAATACCATACACTAGGTAACTTATAAACAAATTTCTTTCTCACGGTTTTGGAGGCTGAGAAATCAAAGATCAAGTCATCAGCAAATTCAGTGTCTGCTGAGGGGCTTTTTCCTTGTAGACTAATGGTTGCGTCTAGCTGTGTCTTCACAACCCATGATGCAAGGGGCAGGGTAGCTCTCTGGTACTTCTTTTATAAGAGCACCAATTCCATTCATACCATTTATGCCCCCATGACCTAATCACTTCTCAAAGGCCTCACATCCTGATACTATATGACCCCATACCTGATACCTTGGGAATCAGAATGTCAGCATATACATTTGGGAGGACACAAACATTTTGATCATAACAAGGTCCTAGAAAAGAAAATTGAAATCACAGAAGTAGATTTGATTATTTAACATTTGCATCTAGATTGCCAACATTTTATTTCTATTAATGAGTTTGCAAATTCAACCCTGTTAGAGCGATACCAGCTTCATACCATCCCACAGAATCAGGAGAGATTTTCTTGAAACTGCTTCACAGCCCAGCTTCTCTCTCTTCACTTCCGCTTCCATCTCTGCCCAGCAAGTGTTGATCCCAAGAGCATTTCCTAATAAACTCCTTGGAAATTAATCTGTCTCTGTCTCAGAGTTTGTGTCTCAGGAGATCAAACCTATAAAAGTGTTCCAGAATGAACAAGGAGGTTATCAAAAAAAAAAAATACAGGCATAAAAACAATCTGTTAATCTTTGATTGGCGTATAACTCTGAGACAATTCTCCCCATGTAAATAATGCCTAGGTGTGCTACATTTAGTATATGAAGAAAAGGTAAAGACTCAGTTATAGGGCAGAACACAGGTGGCTCACGCAAGTCATCTCAGCACCGTAGGAGGCCAAGACGGGAGGATTGCTTGAGCCCGGGAGTTCCAGACCAGCCTTGGCAACACAGTGAGACCCAGTTTCATAAACAAACAAACAAACAAAAAAAGCAAAAAAGCACCCAGTTGTAGAGCAATATGATTTTTCCAACAGAGGGAGACAAAATTTAAACATAAGCTTTAATGCCAAATGTCAGATAACCATTTTAATTTTCACATTGGTCCAATTATATATGTTGACACATTTTATTAAGTATTTTACTCACACAATTTCACTTACAAATATAAAAATATATAGAAAATAAAATATAGATACTATTATAAGCTTGAGGTTAATGATATACTAAAACATTAAAGGATGTTTATAATATCATTCTGATTGCTCACAAATATTTGGAGAGAATTTAATAAACAATACATTTGTGGCTACATTAACACAACTACATTACATTAATATGACATAGAGATGAAAAAGACCAAGTTAGCTTGTGGAAAATGAATTCAAGAATGTGGATGAGTTTCTTAGTTCAGAATTGCTCAGGAATTGGGACATTATGTAGGTAAGATTCTGGAAAGGGCAAAAGGATGAAAAACAAGAGAAGGCCTAACCCATCTGCTACTTGGTTATCTTAATGAAGCAAATCTAGAGATTTATTAAAGTAACTCTTGCTTATTGAGCACCATATTTAACACAAACTATTTAGCTTTAAGGCAACAGTTATCATCATAATTTGCTTAAATTTTTAGGAGTTTACTCATAAAGCTTTGCTTTCAGTGAGATAAGGCAGGATGGGCAAAGAGTAAACTACCCTGCAAATATATGCGGATAATTTAATTGGTTTCATATTACAGGAATCTAGAGGGCCAATTACTTTTTCAGTAATAAAAAAATAAAAGGGCCAGATGCAGTGGCTCATGCCTGTAATCCCAGCACTTTGAGAGTCCGAGGCAGAGAGATCGCTTGAGCTCAGCAGTTTGAAACCAACTTGGGCAAAATGAGAAAACACCCATCTCTAAAGAAATACATAAATTAGACAGAAATGGTGTCATGTGCATGTAGTACTTGTATTCCCAGCTACCTCAGGAGGCTGAGGTGTGAAGATCATTTGAGCCTGGAGAGGTCAAGGCTGATTGAGCCATGATGGTGCCAGTGTACTCCAGCCTGGGTGACAGAGACTGTCTCAAAAAAAAAAAAAAAAAAAAAAAAAAAGACAAAAGGGTTCTTACTGAAATGCTTAGCCGTTGCTTGCTTATACTTCTCAGATATCTTATACAGTTAAATTACATTTCTCTTAAGTGTTTTTTTAAAAGAGCCCAGGCTGGTTGAGTGAGCATACAATCTTAGATGAAGTCATTTTCTTTTTGACATAAAATATTCGGCTCCTCTTTAGCTTAATAGTAAACAGGTGTTAATCCGAAACTTTGTCCATGAGCTTTTTCATTTATGAATTTATTGTATCTAAATGCCAAGATGATTTTTTTTTGAGTTACATAATCTTACTTCATGGAACTGTAGCAAAATCGCAGCTTGGAGATATAGTATGTGGTTTCATAATGTTCGTTCTCCTACTTCCAGGCATAAGATAAGCTGGCAGTTACTTTCCCCTTGAAGATAGGCAGAGTGAAATGACTAAAACTGACCAACAAAATGATGGACAGAATCTATAAGGGCCAGTGCATATTTTAATTTACTGTTTATCTCCTGCCCTTGTAGCAAACAACATGAAGTAGACACCCAGCTGTTTCAGAGTAGCCAGTGCATACTTAATTTTGAAAGAAATATTTTATTGCATTAAAATATCTTCATAAAACCTTAGAATATTTATTGGCTATGGGGTGTTAAAGGCTATATGGTGAGTTTTTCTTGTTTTACAAATGCAAAAACTGAAGCATGGCTAATTTTTTGATGCACCCAAGGGCGCAGGAAAATCTATATTTTTCATGTTAAAAGCAAAATTCTGCATTTATTTGTTTGCTTCCCTCACCAAAGGGGCTAGATTACGTTACTCCAACACAAATACAGACACACATTACTGGCTTATGCCACCAATGGCTTATTTCTTACAAATGCTGTATCACATTTTATCATAAGCCACCAAGTTTTTGATTTTGCTCTTGTGATGTTATTGCAACATAACCCAACTTATCCTCTGTTAGGTCAGAAACATTGAAGAATCTGGTATTTTATTCTGCCTACAAGACAACAGAGAGTAGGTGCGTGTGCTGATACTGTGTATGCTCTGTGTATGTGTGCCTACACAGAGCACACACTCTTACACAACACACAAAACTTCTGGGTCAGAGAAAAAGCCAGTTTATTTATTTTTATTTTTAATTTTTTTATTATACTCTGAGTTCTGGGATACATTTGCAGAATGTGCAGGTTTGTTACAGACGTATACATGGGCCATGGTGGTTTGCTGCACCCATCAACCTGTCATCTATATTAGGTATTTCTCCTAATGCTATCCCTCCCTTAGCCCCTTAACCCCTGACAGGCCCTGGTGTGTGATGTTCCCCTCCCTGTGCCCATGTGTTCTCATTCTTCAACTCCCACTTATTAGTGGGAACATGCTGTGTTTGATTTTCTGTTCCTGTGTTAGTTTGCTGAGAATGATGGTTTCCAGCTTCATCCATGTCCCTGCAAAGGATATGAACTCAATCTTTTTTATGGCTGCATAGTATTCCATGGTGTATATGTGCCACATTTTCTTTATTCAGTCTATCATTGATGGACATTTAGGTTGGTTCCAAGTCTTTGCTACTGTGAACAGTGCTGCAATAAACATACATGTGCATGTATCTTTATAGTAGAATGATTTATAATCCTTTGGGTATGTACCCAGTAATGGGATTGCTGGGTCAAATGGTAGTTCTAGTTCTAGATCCTTGAGGAATTGCCACACTATCTTCCACAATGATTGAACAAATTTACACTCCCACCAACAGTGTAAAAGTGTTCCTGTTTTTCCACATCCTCTCCAGCATCTGTTGTTTCCTGAATTTTTAAGGATAGCCATTCTAATTGGCGTGAGATGGTATCTCATTGTGGTTTTGATTTGCATTTCTCTAACGACCAGTGATGATGAGCTTTTTTTCATATGTTTGTTTGCCACATAAATGTCTTCTTTGGAAATGTGTCTGCTCATATCCTTTGCCTACTTTTTGATGGGGTTAAAACTGGAGACATCAAGCTACCTGACTTCAAACTGTACTACAAGGCTACAGTAACCAAAACAGCATGGTACTGGTACCAAAACAGATATATAGACCAATGGAACAAAACAGAGGTCTAGGAAATAACACCACACATCTACAATCTTCTGGTCTTTGGCAAGCCTGTCAATAACAAGCAATGGGAAAAGGATTCCCTATTTAATAAATAGTATTGGGAAAACTGGATAACAATATGCACAAAACTGAAACTGGACTCCTTCTTATACCTTATAGAAAAATTAACCCAAGATGGTTTAAAGACTTAAATGTGGCCAGGCATGGTGGCTCATGCCTGTAATCCCAGCACGTTGGGAGGCTGAGGTGGGTGGATCATGAGATCAGGAGATCGAGACCATCCTGGCCAACACGGTGAAACCCCGTCTCTACTAAAAAAAAAACACAAAAAATTAGCCGGGCATAGTGGCAGGCGCCTGTAGTCCCGGCTACTCGGGAGGCTGAGGCAGGAGAATGGCGTGAACCCGGGAGGCGGAGCTTGCAGTGAGCCGAGATCGCGCCACTGCACTCCAGCCTGGGCGACAGAGCGAGACTCCGTCTCAAAAAAAAAAAAAAAAAAAAAAAAAGATTCGAAGACTGTAGCATAGAGAGTTTAGGCAGCTTCCCCACAATCACAAAAGGAAAGAGGCAGGTTGAGGATTTGACCCCAGGGAAACTGTGCTTTTAATAACTGTAGCTGACTGATCTAGAGAAAGGTTTCATTCACTCAGCGTATTGACCATTTGATCTCCAGTTTGAGTGTCAACAAAGGGAAAAGAAGACTAGAAAATGGGGAATGTTCATTTTCTTGAGACGTGTGTTGGGGAGGGACTGATGGTGTCACTTGTCCACACAGTGAAGCAGAACATTTTGATAGCTCCAAGTGTGTGGACATGTTGATGTCAGCACATTCTGTCTCTCCCTCTGCTGTTAACAAAAGAGGACAAGAATCGTGAATTTTTCACAGGTCAAATATATGAAAGCATATTCTAAAGTGAAAGAAGGAAGAAAACATAAATCAAAAGAAGAAAGAAATGCATTTTGTGATATATCTATAGCTCTCTGGGGACTATTCATAGGCTGCCTGTAAAATGTATTTATTTATGTCTCATCACTACTCTTTAGACTAACAGCTCCTTGACGGCCTGTTAAATTAACTTTAGAGGTATTGTAGCACATGCATCTAGCAAAGTGTTTTTCCATAGGAAAGATTTAACAGGTACATATTGGATCAGTGTGAATATAAATGCTATATATTAAAAAATGTTTAACAGCACAGGCTTTGGAGCTAAACTCATTGGCATTAAATACTAGTTTCACACTTAGTAGCTCTTCGATCTTGGGCAAAACAATTCACTTGTCTAAAACATTGTCTTTTCATCTCTAATCCTGAGATCCTAATAATGAAGATTAACTGAGTTATTATGTGCATCACTTTGCACAGATAATTGTGCAAGCTAAATGGTTTATAGTGTTACTTATTGTAAAGTTGAATATATATAAATTACATAGCATTCAAAATTGTTAATGAAAGTAGCATTTTAAAATATGTGATGTATTTTTTCTTCTGCACTTTAAAAAAAAGAACTGCTTTATCAAGGCTTGATTGGCATACAAAAAACTGCACATAGTTAAATGTATACAACGTGATGAATTTGGAGCTATGTACACAATTGTGAAACCATCGCCACAATCTATGCCATGCACTTACTCATCTCCTCTAAAAGTTTCTTATTTCCTTCTTGTTTATTTATTATTTTTGTAATAAGAACACAACATAGGATCTACACTTTTAGCAAATTTTTAAGTATATAAAAAGTATTGTTAACTACAAGCAATGTGCTAAACAGTAGAACTCTAGGACTTATTCATCTTGTTTATAACTTTGTACCCTTTGACTGGCACCTCCCCATTTCCTTCTCCCTGAGTCCCTGGCTACTGCCTTTTACTCTCTGCTTCTATGATTTTGACTCAGACTTATCATATAATTGGTATTGTGTAGATTTTGTCTGTCTGTGTCTGGCTTATTTCACCAGCATAATGTCCTCCAAGTTCATCCGTGTTATCTCAAATGGCAGGATTTACTTATTTTTTAACGCTGAAGAATATTTTATTGTATGCATATACCATGTTTTTTAATCCATTCATTTGATAAACATTTGCTGTCAACTCACTCCAGCTAGAATGGCTATTAATAAAAAAACAAAGATAATAAATATTAGGAAGATGTGGAAAAAGAGAACCCTGGGACACTGTTGGTAGGAATGCGAAGGGGTGAAACCACTATGAAAAAAATATGAGTTTCTCAAAAAATTGAAAATAGAATGACCATATGATCCAGCAGTCCCCCCTCTTCACTTTTATGTACATAATTATCTCCTTAGTGATTGGAAGATAGTAGGTGAGGACTGTTTTCTGAGAAATAAAAAGGTAGAATTCCATGTCTTGTAGTTTCTAGGATTTAGAATTGAGGATTTTTTCAGAGATGTAATAATTTTTTAGACCCCATTAGCTCCTAGTTTGTATATCAAAAGTCAAGCTTGGTGGCTTAGATCACAGTGTTTTTCATTAGTTTATGTGTTTTTATTTTTTTATGTTCTAAATATAGTGGAATACCAACTTCTCCAAGGCTGAGGAAGTTTTGGAAGAAAATGATATGCAAATGTAGGGAAGGCCAGAAAACCAAGTGTTGTTAGAGTGTGAAAAAATAATAGATGAACGCAGATGGAAAAGGGCCATTTGTTTCCGTTTCTATTTGGGGCAGAAGGAGATGATGATCTCACAGGGTGTTCAGCAACAATCTGGGAAGGCAGAAAGGGAGGAAGTTAGCACTTCCCAGCCATTCTCAGCACATGGGCGATATAAAGAATCTAGAACTTGTCCTGCATTTTGGGGAAATGTGGCGATAGCTGGTGGTGGAAGGCAAGCCCACAAGAAGGTTTACAAGGTGGGACAAACAGAGGGGAGTGCCTACAGTTCTATAGCTGAAATCTATAGGATAACTGACCCAGTTTGGAGATAGGTGGTGATATGGTGCATCTGTGTCCCCACCCAAATCTTATCTCAAATCGTAATCAAAATTGTAATCCCCAAGTGTCAGGGGAGAAACCTGGTGGGAGGTGATTGGATCATGGAGGCGGTTTCTCCCATGCTATTCTCATGATAGTGAGTGAGTTCCCACAAGATCTGATGGTTTTATAAGTGGCAGTTTCTCCTGTACTCCTTCTCTCCTCCTGCCTTGTGAAGAAGGTGCCTGCTTCCCCTTCCGCCATGATTGTAAGTTTCCTGAGGCCTCCCAAGACATGTGGAACTGTGAATCAATTAAACCTCCTTTGTTTTCAAATGACCCAGTCTCAGTGTCTTTACAGCAGTGGGAAAATTTACTAACACAAGTGGATTATCACTGCTGGGTATCCGGTGGAGGCAAATGAACAGGGGAACGACTGGGCCTTGGTCAAACCAAATAAAAACAAAATTCATGTTATAGCAGCTCATGCATTAGCAGCACGCCCCAATAAAATGGCAGGGGATAGGGTCCCACCAATTCACATCATAGACATCAACCAGGGCACATTGGGTAAGCAGACAACCAATTCTGTCACATAAAGCATTTATCTTTACATTAGGTATAGCTTTAACATTCAGACAAGATAAAAAAAATAAGTCCATGGTCAGTATCTGAGCACCTGCTCTCTTGGAAAGAGGTTAAAGGCACTTACATAATATTTAATGCTGCAGTCCTCTCTATTTTGCACTTTTGTATTTGGATAATCCCCCTTCTGAGTAACACATTCTTTTTTTTAGAGGTGTTAATAGTTGCAACCAGGTTAATGTCACGTCCTGCTGGCCTGGGAGCCCTCTGCTCTTGAGGTGGCTGCTTAGCTATTATCAGCTCCATGATGGGCTTATCTAAAAGTTTCACTGTCAGGGGACAGTCTTTAGACACTTATTTTCAAGTCAGCCTCTCCCAGTTTCTCCTTACTTCAGAGTTATTTAAAATGGAAGAGATACTACAGAGTTAGTATCTCTTACTATTAGTCATAATAGTCATTACATTATTTTTCTATTGTTTATATACTTAAACTTTTAAAGAATTATTTTCAAAAATGTAAAGAAAATGTTATATATTTTTAAGAAAACTTAAGACTTTTAATTCCAGGTTTTGACTTTCATGAACAAATGGGTCAGCAAAACTTATAGACATTTGTCACAAATAAATAGTGTACAAAATAATGGATAGATTATAGAACTGTTTTGTAGAACTGATGGGACTCAACAGTGTTTTCTTGTTGTTGTTTAATGTGTTTTATTTTGAAAATCAACAATTTAGTAAAAAGGGCATAGATTAAGGGTCACAAAGTTGTCATTTCGCTTACAGAATTACTCAGGGTTAAAAAAAATAATTATTAGCAACATTTAACAACCTGAAGATCTTACATAAGAAGCCGGATGTTCTACTTCTTAAAGTCTGATTTTAAATTAATCATTGCAAAACAGCTGCGGTTGTGTAACATTAAAAGGAAAGAAAAATATTTCTTGTTTATTGTTAGTCACTGTTACAATAGTAATAGGGAACCCAAAGAGCCATGCATTTTGAGAGAAAAACAACAACAAAAAAGTATATTTCTTAGTTTAATTGAAGAATATTCCTGTGTGGCGTTATACCAGCTTGTTAAAATAAGACATTGCATGACCCCATTGCCAGCCACCTTCCCCCGTTTAAGTTACCTATCCTGCCTGTTAAGGCATCACAGTATGTGAATCTTGCCATAAATCATGTTTGGCTCTCATAACCCTGGGTGATCTCACTGACTAGCTCGTAACCTGAGAGTGCTAAGTAGTTCTCAGGACCAACTATGCCAAGGTCAACACGGGAATGCCCAATATGATTGGGATGTGTCATAGTGAAAGCGGACCATCATAGTTGATAGCAACTTTAAGAAAATGTCACTACAGAAGTTAGTTGTTTTTATTACCAAGACAAATGTCAGAGTAGCTGATCCTGAAATGATGAGTTTGTGTTTTATTAAAAGTGATGTTTTTCTGAACATACATGTCCTTGAAATCTGTAGCTCCTAGATGCCACTGAAATTTAAATAATTGAGTCAAGCCTCTGCCACTCTGAAATTCTGTGACCCAAATTTTATTGGAGAGCCAAGTTTTCTATATAACTGAGATGTTACTGTCTGCACTCTGATACTAGATGCGTATGTAATCTGTACAGCAAAAACATTTATATACACATATTACTGGTTCATTCTGCAATAATAAGATGACTTTAAGAAAAGAAAGGTTTAAAGGACTTTTTGCTTTTATGTTTAATAGTTTCATATAGCTTGGCTCATTAAGCACTAGGTATTTTCTAAATGATCATTAAAATTAAAAAAAATTAATTGTGGTAAAATACACCTAAAATAAAACTTACCATTTCATCATTTTTAAATGTACAGTTTGGTAGTATTAAGTACATTCACATTGTTGTGTGAGCATCACCGTCATTAATCTCTAGGGCTCTTCTTGCAAAATGAAACACTATACCTATTAAACAGCAACCCCATACAATTCTCTACTGCATACGGTCACTGACAACCAACTTTCTACTTTCTGTCTGTATGATTTTGATGACTCTCGCTACCTCATACATGTGTAATCATTCAGTATTTGTCTTTTTGTGACTGATTTATTTCATTTAGTACAATGTCTTTAAGTTTCACTCATATTCCAACTTGTGTCAAAATTCTTGTCCTTTTTAAGGCTGATGAATATTCCACTGTGTGTGTGTGTATACACACACACACACACACCATAATTGTTTATCCATTCATTGACTGTGTGACACCTGGGGGTCCTTCCATCTTTTGGCTATCGTAAACAATGCTATTATAAACATGGGTGCACAATTATCTCTTTGAGACTCTGCATTTCATTTTTTAAAAATATATCCCCAGAAGTGAAATTTGTGGTTCATAGAGTAATTCTATTGTTCATTTTTTTAGATATTTCCATTCCATTTTTTCACAGTGGCTGCACCCTTTTAATTTCCTACCAACAGTAGAGTTTCCCATCCCTCTGCATCCTCTCTAACATTTGTCATTTCCTATTTATTATAGTAGGTGTATGATTTAATGTAATTCTTCCTCTTATGCTATCAAATTGAAGACTCATAATTCACATTGGGTTAAATAATGCTTCATATATCATCTCTATTCTTTTTCTTTCCATGTACTTCAACTCTGTTAATACTCAGTTCTACTAGACTCAAATATAATACATCATTAAGCTCACGAATGACCAGAAAATATAAATTGCAGTATTTACCGGTAGGATCTTTATTTTTAACTCTTGTGAATTATATTTGCCTCTTTATTTCCTAGACACTAGTTTTGATGGTAGACTAGATATAACTCTAATTATTCCAGAGAACTAAACAGGGTCAGCTATAATTCCTTAGAATACCAAACATGAGTATTTTTTCATCCATGCATATCCATATCTAACAAAATATGGAGAAGGTATTTTTTGTTTAAAAGGCTGACATAATGACACAGTTATGGAAACTTAAGATAATGGATCCACTGTATTCTTGCATGCTAACTAGTTTTCTGATTCTTTTTTTCTGTTTAAAATTACACATATTTTGAAATTTGAAACCTTTTAATGTATGTACAGGTTTAAATTAAATGCAGACAAACAATTACATGAATAATAAGTCTATTTTAGAAATCCAAATATACACTTTCAAATAGCCTACAATTCCTCCAGCTTTCCAACAGTCTCAAGACACCTTTTTTCTTGTATAATTTATGCTTTGCTATCATATTTTATTTTATTTTATTTCTCTCTCTCTATTCTCTTTTTCAATATCTCGAACAGATTAGAAAAGTGATTCCTGACTCCTGGTATCATATTCTTAGTGCCTTCCAGCCAGGGACAACCAGGAACACACTTACAGTTGAAATAGTTGTTTTATTAATCAGTGCAGTAAGAAAGAATGTCCAGCATGTGGAACCCTGAAACAGTTCTGTAAGAGGGTGTTAGCAAACTAAGAGCATTTGCTTTACGTGATTTTGGGGTTGTTTAACAAAGTGGGGCTTTGCTTTGGACTTAGAGTGGGAGAAACTGAGTGTGAGAGTAGTTATATGATTGCATTTTTAAATAAATCTTACCAAGAAGGAGAGATGACAAGGTTGAAGCTCCAGGTTTATTTGGGAAGGAATCAGCAGACACTTATATTAGCCGATGTAGAGAAATGTTTGCTATTTTGTGGCTTAGACAATTGTCAAGTTTTGTCTGTGTTTAGACATGAATATGAAGCGGCCTTGTTTTTGTGTTATTTACTACAGTCCCACAATGGCCTTGTCTGATGTTGATTCTTTCTCAAATTGTTTGCATTCAGCATAACGACAAGACCTAACTGGGCTCCTGCTCCAAGCTAACAGGGGCTGCTCTTATCTTTCTTGTAGACACGTGAATTCAATTTAAAGACATGATTTATTGATTTCTGCACCTCTGTTTTCTCACCAGTACAATAATAATATCTGATAGTTTGTTTTGAGTATTACATTGATTAGGAAATATCACAAAATTAGCATTGCAACTAGGGCATAGTAAGAATTCAATAAATGCTACTTACTACATAATATTGGATGTTTGACAATCACTATTGTTTCTCATAGTGTGCCAATTTATCGAACTAATAAATCAAAAAAATGATTGAATGAGATAAATAAGGTAAGTCCTGGTTATAGGAATCAACTGATGATCTGATTTTTGAAGCATACGATTTCACTTGTTTCAAGGAAAATCCATAATTTTCTCAAATATACTTTTGGAAAATCAGGACACGTTTTAGGTGAAAGGGGCATGTTCTGTGAAAAATATAATAGATTCAAATGAGAGTCAAAAATATGCACTACTTTCTGAGCTTTGCTTAGAAACATGCATGTCGTTACAATTTTATTTGGGGAGCTAGAGAATAAAATACATTGTGAAGGAATAATTGAGTTTAGTTAATCAGGCTGCAATTGCCAACAATATTATACGAAAGAATAATTTAATTTCTTGTGTTCATAAATTCTGCTCTTGTCTGAGAAATTCTGTGTAGTCTGGGGAATGTGTGTTGAAGGTGATTTGTTCTTTTTATATAAAACTGAATCTTTCTTTGTCCGTTTTATATAAAATATCTAGACAAACGCATAATCTTCACTCACCTGCTTAATTACTATGTTGTTATTGTCTTTAGACAATGAGGCTGTTTAACCCAAAATTTATAAATGCATTATTCATGGACAATTGAAAATATGTATCATGTTTCATTAACACACATACAATTACTTTTTTTTTTTTGAGACGGAGTCTCGCTCTGTCGCCCAGGCTTGAGTGCAGTGGCGCCATCTTGGCTCACTGCAAGCTCCACCTCCCAGGTTCACGCCATTCTCCTGCCTCAGCTTCCCTAGTAGCTGGGACTACAGGCGCCCACCACCACACCCGGCTAATGTTTTGAATTTTTAGTAGAGACGGGGTTTCACCGTGTTAGCCAGGATGGTCTTGATCTCCTGACTTCATGATCCACCCGCCACGGCCTCCCAAAGTGCTGGGATTACAGGCGTGAGTCACCGCGCCCGGCCACAATTACATTTTTATGGTATTTCTCTGGCATAAGTAATTCAGTAAAACCATTTTTAATCTGGGAAATCCATCACCAACTGGAATCTAATTAATAGATTACAGAAAAAAATGTAATCCAAGTCTTAGAATAGATTTCAATGTTTTTTAGTATTCTCAGTAACAAATGTCTAAATAATAAAACATTATAATGACTATTCATAACTTGCTTTATGACATGAAAAATAAACAAGACAGGTTGAGAAACGTAATAAAGATGTTAGTGTAATAATTACAAAATTTGAATTTTTCGACTCCACATGCACAGGAAAAAAATTTGCAACAACCAGGACTTGTACATTTGATATTGAAAAAAGAATACCTTCAAGATTAATATTGTCCTTTTACTTTACCTGAAATTAAGTCTCATGATTTTCATATAATATTTAGTTTCTAACTCCTCACCTTTCCTTGCGATCTGAAACCCAGTAACCTCCATGAAGTGCTTCTTCTCAGCATATGTCTGGTGAATTACTGTAGAATTTCTACTGACATTTCTGCCTTACCTGTTCCACTTTTCCTCCACTGGAAACCTCTGTATTCTACAAATGATCCATCATTTGCTGAGCCTCACATTCACATTTTGCTGAGTACATTTCTGTTCTTTCTTTCTTTCTTTCTTTCTTTCTCTTTCTTTTTTAACTTTCTGCTAGGTACTGTTTTATTTTTTTGCAAGGAACTCTTACAGATGTAAACAGATAAAATTAGTTCACAGCTGTGTGTGGTGGCTCGTGCTTTTAATTCCAGGTCTTTGGAAGGCCTAGGCAGGAGAATCACTAGAGTTCAGGAGTTCAAAACCAGCTTGGGCAACAAAGGGAGACCCCATTCCCCCAGCAAAATAATAATAATTCACAACAAGTGAATTGTAACTATCATTCTCCATTTACTTGTTAAAAATGGAAACTGAGTAACTGATATAAATCTTTAATTATAATCAGTCTTTCTTATCAAAAGTTTAGAGGAAATGCTGTAAACTAGTTTCTGGCCAGGAATTCTTCCAAATCAAGATTGAAGACACTTTGGTCATCCCCAGCAATGGAAAGTAGGGAATCTACAAAGTAATATCACAATAGCTTTGCATCCCTTCTTGTGAACTCCGTTTCTTTCCTGGTAATTTCTATTTCTATTCCAATGGCCTGGAACTTCAGCATTCCCACATCTTCTTTTCTCAGCAATATTTCTTTCTTCTTTTAAGGTTTGAATCTTGCTTTTCCCTAATTCAGCACTCAGTAGATGATCACTGATGCTATTATAGATTAGAGCACCCCTGGCTGAAGGTGACATCTGCCATCCCAGAGGATGGTAAAACTTGTTCTATCATCCTAAGCTCCTTTAATCTATTATTTAACGTTTATTTTAAAAACGATATGCCTAATCTTCCTCAATGGCCGTACATTGTACAGAATGTTTTTTTTCAGTTTCTGGTGGAATATAGCCTCCTCTCAACAGCAATATAATAGGGAAATAATTCATTATGCCATCTTAGTTTTTATGAGGAAATCCAAGGTTATTTATGGAAATAATGAGTCATTAAAGAAATACTAATAGTGGGAAAAAATCTATTAATTTGTTTGATATATTAATTCTTTTTGATGAAATAGTTCTAGTATATACGTATACATAATCAAAAAAGTTTAGATAGCTTAAAAATACAAAATAATAAGTTTATTATCAATTGCAGTTCAAAATCCCAAAGGGATAAAATCTAAGGAGAAAATGATAAGGTTTATCTCACTTATAGGGTTGAAAGTTTCAAGAAAATGACCACCTTAAATTTGATTACAAGCTGCATAATATGCAGGTTTGGAAAATAAGCTTTAAAGTTTGGTTTACCGGCAATTAGTGTCAAGCTTAGATACAGATGGTATGTTGTTAATCTGTTAAAGCTGGGGCTGTCTTTCAAGAATTAAAACAAATCAACAAAGTTGATTGCTATATAATTGAATATCCACAGTTTCATTTTGCTCTAAATGTATTTACGATAGCTAATGCTTATTGACAAATTTGTTAACAGCCCATGACTTTGAGCCTCTGAAGTTATTTGAAGGGCACAACACCATCTGACAGTCTTGCAAAAGATTGAAGGTGACTTTACTGGAATGAATAGCGCATTTTAGCCTAAAATAAATTGCTTACAGTGTTTCAGTTTCTTTAGGCATGAAGGACTGAGGTTATTTCCAGAAAACCTAAATTTAGTTAATAAGTCAATGCTACCATGCTGCCTGATCCCCATTTCCTCCTGAAATCATCACTTAACAAGTAAACCTAATCACCTAATTTTGGTTAATCACCAAAAATTCACTTATCAATGAGTTTTCACTTTCAATATAAACTCTATGTAGTACATAATGGTACATTTAACAATATAGAATTTTTTGAGGTTTCTAAAAATCAATTCAATACTGCTATTTGCAAATCTTTTTATGGCATAAACTCTACCCATGAAATAAGTAATTGCTAACTAGTTATTCAGACAATTTAATAAAAACTGCATAGTATGTTGAGGTATTTATTATATTAAATGTGTCATAGTTTTATAAGTTTTATGTTAAGAGAATTAACTCTCTGCCCCCAAAAAACCATTTTTTGTAACATAAAGCAAAACTAAAATTATTTTAAGTTTATTTATGGCTCAAATTATGACTGGTTGAGTGGAATAGATTGGCAGGACTGCCCTTCTCCACGTGGTTATTCAGGGATTCATACTGACAGAAGTGGCCTGAAAATTAGTCTGGTGCTCATGTCTTTTTCACTCCAACAAGATAGAAGAAGAAATGAGTGCAAGTGAGAGGTTATGAACAAGGTCTTGAAGTGGAGTTCATCATTTGGGATGACTGTGGCTGGAATGTAGGCTAGCTGTGTATCCAATAAGAACAGGAGATCATACATTTTGGATAGTAGCCACCAGTCTCTTTCACAAGTACTTTCTGTTAATTATCTCATTTCATCCTTTGACAAACCTACTATATTTATGATATATTAAGAAATAAATTTAAAGATAGAGAAATTATATTACTTGATCACCTTATACACTGATAGAGCTGAAGCCTGGGTCTTTCTGACATACAATACCTCTGTTCTATGTGACTCTAATATTCTTCAGTAACATTATTGTTATTTGAATTTTTGCATTATTATTTGGAAAAACAGCAATGCAATGGTGGATGAATATAAGAGTTTCTATTTCTGATTGTGAATATGCTACCTATTCAATTTTGCTTACCTATGTCTGTATGAATATCTACCAATGATATAACCTCACACATTTCAAATTATTTAAGTTAAAGATTTGATTTTGCTTTCATTCTCATCGTAATGTATCCATTCCCTTTATTTGAGAATGTTTCTTATTTAATAATCTCAGTATTTTAAACTATTACTTAACAAAATATGAGAGAAATGTCATGTCATAGTTATCTGAGGTCAGTGGACAGATTTTCTTTCTCTCTATAGCCATTCATTAATTTGTTCATTCAACAAATGTTTATGTAGCCCCTATTACGCAACATTCATTTTTGTGACAGAGGGGATAGTATAGCACAAAAAGTAGAAATATCTGCCTTCAGTGACCATCTATACTAGTAGAAAATACAGATAATAAATAAATAAATGCTAGATGTATAATTTAATATCATGCAAGGGATCTGTTGAAAAAGTAAATGAAGAAAAGTAAGAATTCAATATCTCTACTAAAAATATACAACTTTAGATACAGTCATCACTGAAATCCTTTAAGTTTGTCATTTGAGCAGAAACCTGAATGAAATATTGATCGATGGGAACTGCTAGCATTTTACTAGTATTTAATTGAAGCTTTCTCCAGTGGAAAGTAGGCAGTTATGGAGCTTGGCTGAGTTTTGTGATAAATTACAGACTGGATGAATTATAGGAAGCAGATTTGCAACAAGGGGTGAATCTAACTAATGAAAAGGTTAATGGAGTTTGTTGATGTACACACAGGTGATGTTTACTGTGTTTCTTAACTTGAGGCAAGTACATTTGCAGGGGATTAAATTTAACCTATGACTTAACTTACATGTTCGGCAAGGGATACTGTGCATGGATATCTATAACTAATCAAATAATTAAGAATTTCATTGTTATTTGTGACATAGATAAACTAGGACATACCTATGTTGCCAAGAGTTCTGCCTTTTCACATATAATGTTACACTCTGTAAACCACAAGTTTGATAACAGTATTTTTGTAATTATTAGTAGCTCATTTCTTACATTATACAGCATTATATCATAAAAAGACTATTGAGCTCATTTAACAAATACAACATGGTCATACTATTACTTATGATATGTATGACAAATAATGTAACTAAGCTTATGGAAATTTGCATTTGTTTAATATCTCTGCATAAAGACAAAGATACAAATATTATGTTGAATTAAATCTCTCTCTCTCTCTCTCCCTCTCTCTCTCTATATATGTACATATATATATTTGAGGGCTCTCTGATTTCTGTTTATGAGAATTAAGTTAACCTGGTGAGAAGTACCAGATAGCATGAGGATCAATTGATTTTATGTTAAATCCATTTTATCAGTTGGAGAAATTCAAGATTAATGTTGGAGAAACAGTATAAAGCTCTAGTTTTTCAGGCTGTAGAATATAAAATCATCAGACAAAACCTAAAAAGGCAAGATATTAGATGTAAGAAATGTCTTGAAATGAATGTGAAGTGAATTGAAAAGAGCCGTGAATAAAGCAAAAACCACTAGGAATTCAATTTTGTTGGCTATTTCTGACATTCACAAGTAGACGTACCAGAAGAAATAAAATCTAAGAAGAGTTTATCTTTTACACAAGTTATTTCCAGCATCTGGCAGTTCATAGCACAAAGTAAACTTCTGTATATGTTTGTCAGAAAAAACTAAATCGTCTTGTTAATATACTATTGACACTGATTTTCTTAAGAATGTAGTAAAAAAGTAAATCGTTCATTAAAAAAAGGAAAAAATAGAGAATGGTTAAGACCATGAAGTTGTAACTGAGGAAGATATTTAGATTTTATAAGATAAGGAATGATTTTAGTTTATTCAGTCATTACAATGGTTCAACTGCATGCATATATTAAAATATTATTATTATGAACATTTAAAAATGTACACAAAAATAAAACAGTAAACGGTTTAATGTATTTAGCTCCCAGCTTCAAGAATAATCAACATATTCTCCAAATTTGTTTCATATTCTTCTCCACTTCTTTCATCTTGGACTAGATGTTTAAAGAAAATCCTAGATGTCATGCTGATATGGTTTTAATGTGTCCCTATCCAAATCTCATCTTGAATTCCCACATGTTGTGGGAGGGACCCAGTGGGGGTACTTGAATCATGGGGGCAAGTCTTTCCCATGCTGTTCTCATGACACTGAATAAGTCTCATGAGATCTGATGGTTTTATAAAGATGAATTCCCCTGCACAAGTTTCCTCTCTTCGCCTGCCGCCATTCATGTAAGATGTGACTTGCTCCTCCTTGCCTTCTGCCATGATAGTGAGGCTTCCCAGCCATGTGGAACTGTAAGTCCAATTAACTTTCTTTCTTTTGGAAATTGCCCAGTCTCAGGTATGTCTTTATCAGCAGTGTGAGAACAGATTAATACAGCAAATTGGTACTAGTAGAGTGGGGTGTTGCTTAAAAGATTCTTGAAAATGTGGAAGCAATTTTGGACCTGGGTAACAGATAGAGGGTGAAACAGTTGGGAGGGCTCAGAAGAAGACAAGAAAATCTGGGAAAGTTTGAAACTCCCTAGAGACTTGTTGAATGGCTTTGCCCCAAACTGCTTACAAGGATATGGACAATGAATCCAGGCTGAGATGATATCAGATGGAGATGAGAAACTTGTTGGGAACTGGAGCAAATGTGACTCTTGTTATGTTTTAGCAAAGAGACTGATGGCATTTTGCCCCTGCCCTAGAGATCTGTGGAACTTTGAACTTGAGAGAGATGATTTAGGGTATTTGGTGAAAGAAATTTCTAAGCAGCAAAGTGTTCAAGAGGTGACTTGAGTGCTGTTAAAAGCATTCAGTTTTATAAGGGAAGAAGGACATACAAGTTCAGAAAATTTGCAGCCTGGAAATGTGATAAAAAAGAAAAACTCATTTTCTGAGGAGAAATTAAAGCCAGCTGCAGAGATTTGCATAAGTAAGAAAGAGCCAAATTTTAATTCCCAAGAATATGGGAAAAATGTCTCCAGGGCATGCCAGAGGTCTTCATGGCAGAACCTCCCATCACAGGTCCAGGGGCCTAGGAGAAAATAGTTTCAATATTTAGTATGGTTTAAATATTTTATATTTTACATTTTCAAATATTGCAGTTTTATTATTTATTTTAAATTTCGCCATCATTATCACACAGAAGGAAATTTGCAACATTTTCTTACTGCCATCTGTAACCCAAAATAAACGTGCCAATTTATTTCAAAATTCATTTTTTACAATCCATTGGTTTAAATCATGATCCATAAGTCACACATTGCAATTGATTGTTGTCTTGTAAGTCTTTTATAATCTATAACAAGTTTATCTATGTTTATTTTGTTATGAATTCATTATTTGTCTTTTTGAAAAAACAGATCATTTTGTTACAGTAGGTAGCTTGTCAGGCATGAGCAGGGTAAGGGAGGGCTCCCTCCCCCAACCAGGAATGTCAAGTGACCATCAGGTCATGGTCAGGTGGTTGTTAAAGTGTCTCTCTAAAATAATAATTGGTTGCAGCTGGCACCAGCAAAAGGCAATCTCCCAGCAGAAAGACAAAACCTGAAACAGGTGATCAGCAGCTTCCCGATAAGATCACAGGAGTTGGACAAGTGTGCTCAAGCCTTATGCATGTTAAAAAGCAAAATGATAGAGTTTAACTGGTATATGACTTTCTAGGAAAATTCAGCTGGTAAGGGAATAACACCTCAAAAGAGCATACATACAACTTTGTATTTCATTCTTTTTTATGGATGCATAGTATTCCATGGTGTATATGTATCACATTTTCTTTATTCAGTCCATCACTGATGGGCACCTAGGTTGATTCCACGTCTTTGCCATTGTGAACAGCACAGCAATGAACATATGAGTCCACATGTCTTTTTGGTATAATGATCTGTTTTCCATACTCAGTAATGGGATTCCTAGGTCAAGTGGTAGCTCTGTTTTAAGTTCTCTGAGAAATCTCCAGACTGCTTTCCACAGTGTTTGAACTATTTGCATTCCCAACGACGGTGTATAAGTGTTCCTTATTCTCTGCAGCCTCTCCAGCATCTGTTGTTTTTTGACTTTTTTTTTTTTTGAGATGGAGTTTCCCTCTTGTTGCCCAGGCTGGGGTGCAATGGTTTGATTTCGGGTAACTGCAACCTCTGCCTCCCGGTTTCAAGTGATTCTCCTGCCTCAGTCTCCCTAGTAGCTGGGATTACAGGCAGATGCCATGATGCCCAGCTAATTTTTGTATTTTTAGTGGAGATGGGGTTTCACCTTGTTGGTCAAAGCTGGTTTCAAACTCTTGACCTCAGGACATCTGCCTGCCTCAGCCTACAAAAGTGCTGGGATTACAGATGTGAGCCACCATGCATGGCCTGTTTTTTGACTTTTTAATAGCCATTCTGACTGGTGTGGGTTGGCGTGTTATTGTGGTTTTGATTTGCATTTTTCTTACGATTTGTAATGAGCATTTTTTCATGTTTGTTGGCTGCTTGTATGTCTTCTTTTGAGAAGTGTCTGTTCATGTCCTTTGTCCATTTTTAAATGGGGTTATCTGTCTTTTGCTGGTTGATTTGCTTAAATTCCTTACAGATTCTAGATATTAGTCCTTCGTTGGGTGCAGTCTGTGAATATTTTTTCCCAGTCCATAGGTTGTCTGTTTACTCTGTTGATAGTTTCTTTTGCTGTGCAGAAGTTCTTTAGTTTAATTAGGTCCTACTTGTCGTTTTTATTTTTGTTGCAATTGCTTTTGGAGACTTAGCCAAAAATTCTTAGCCAAGACCAATTCAAGAAGGGTATATCATAAGTTTTTCACAATTTGGAGTCTTACACTTAAATCCTCAATGTGGTTAACATTTAAATCAGTAGACTTGGAATAAATGATTTTACACACCGCAATGTAGATGGCCTCACCTAATCAGTTGAAGGCCTTAAGAGAAAAGACTAGGCAACTCCGTTTGGGTCCCCTCCCATTGTATGGGAGCTCTGTTTTTATTCTATTAAATCTTCCAACTGCACACTCTTCTGGTCTGTGTTTGTTACAGTTTGAGCTGAGCTTTTGCTTGCCATCCACCACTGCTGTTTGCCGCCGTCCCAGATCTGCCATTGACTTCCACCCCTCCAGACCCGGCAGTGTGTCCGCTGCACTCCTGATCCAGTGAGGCACCCATTGCTGCTCCTGATCAGGCTAAAGGCTCGCCATTGTTCCTGAACAGCTAAGTGTCCAGGGTCATCCTAATTGAGCTGAACACTGGTCGCTGGGTTCCATGGTTCTCTTCCATGACCTATGGCTTCTAATAGAGCTATAACACTCACTGCATGGCCCAAGGTTCCATTCCTTGGAATCTGTGAGGCCAAGAACCCCAGGTCAGAGAACAAAAGGCTTGCTGCCATCTTGGGAGCAGCCCACCCCTATCTTGGGAGTGGCCCGCCACATCTTGGGAGCTCTAAGAACAAAGACCATCCTATAACATCTGGTGGCCCATACGGGGATTCTTCAAAGTGGTGAGTAATATTGGACCCCTTTCACTTGCTATTCTGTCCCATCCTTCCTTAGAATTGGAGGAAAATACTGGGCACCTGTTGGCTGGTTAAAAAGATTAGCGTGGCTGCCGGACTTAAGACTCAGGTGTGAGGCTGTCTGGGGAAGGGCTTTCTAACAACCCCCAACCCTTCTGGGTTGGGAGCATTGGTCTGCCCAGAACCAGCTTCCACTTTCAATTTTCCTGGGGAAGCTGAGGGCCAACTAGAGGCAGAAAGCTGTCATCCTGAACTCCTGGCATTAGCTGGTTGAGATCATGGCACAGTCAGAAGTCTCTACTTAACAGTCGCCCATGCATGCGCTCCTACCTTTCCATCTGACCCATACCTCCTGGGTCCTGACCATGACTTTCTTGAAAGTGTAGCCCCAAAAATTCTCCTTACCTCTGAACCTACTTCCTCCGATCCCTGCCTCCTAGGTACTAATGGTTCAGATTTTCATTTCCTCTAGCAAGTTGTATCTCCAAAGGGATCTAAGGAATCTTTATGCTGCATCCTTAGGCATCTAGACTATGAACCCAGGGGGTCTTGTCCCTGGTATCCCTCCCAATTTAGGTATACAGCTCTCAACATGGGCAGTTATGTGTGGCCTGTTCCCCACCACCCTTGCCAGGACCCCAAGTTTGTAAATGGCTAGGAAGATTGCTCTCCCATTGTGTAAGATGCTCTCCTCCCCCAGTTTCTACCCAGCTTCCCCCCAGCCCCCCCACCAATACAATCTCCAAGCCTTGGCTCCTTGGCCAGGGCCTTAGACTGATGACCCAGTACTTTAACAACTAGAACTGGGTCTATGACAACATAATAGATCAGGATGAAAGCAAATTGAGTAAGTCGAGGAGAGAGAAAGAGACAGGAGAGAGACAGAGACAGAGGAGAGAGAAAGAGAGACAGAGAGAGAAAAGGGAGAGAGAGAGGAGAGAGAGGGAAGAGAGAGAGAAAGGCAGAAAGTCAAAGAAAGAGAGAGACAGAAAGTCAAAGAGAGAAAGAAAGAGATATACAAGTAGTTAAGAAAAAAACAGTGTACCCCATTCCTTTAAAATCCAGGATCAATTTAAAACCTTTAATTGGTAATTGGAGGTCTTCTCCATGACCCTATAACACTCCAATACTACCTGGTTGTCAGTGTAAACAAGGGCTTAGCCTGAAAACACCGAGACCACCGACAACCCGTAGCCTTCCTAGCAAAAATCCTTAACCCAGTAACCCATGGATGGCCCAAATGCATTCAATCTGTAGCAGCAACTGCTTTGCTGACAGAAGAAAGTAGAAAAATAACTTTAGAGGAAACCTCATTGGGAGCACACCTCACCAGTTCAGAACTATTCTAAGTCAAAAAAGCAGAAAGGTAGCTTACTAACTCAAAAATCTTAAAGTATGGGGCCATTCTGTTAGAAAATGGTGATTTAACATTAGCCACTGAAAATTCCCTTAACCCAGCAGATTTCCTAACAGGGGATTTAAATCTTTATTACCTTAAAAAGATCTGACCTGATCTGGGAGGAACTCCCTTCAGGACAGGACGATAAATGGCTCCTCCTGGGTGATTGAGAAAAAAACCACAATGGGTATTCAGTAATGATAGGGAGAATCTTGTGGAAGCAGAGTTAGGAGAATTGCCTAATAATTGGTTTGCTCAAACGTGTGAGCTGTTTGCGCTCAGCCAAGCCTTAAAGTACTTAGAAAACCAGCAAGCCCATCTTTTACTGCTCGCTCTCCTTCTCATAGGAAAAAGGCACATAGGATAAACAGGATCCATCTCTCATATATTGTACCCAAAAGGACTTAATCTGGGGCAACAAAAAGTTTAAGATCAATAATTAGGGCATATTCCTACAAAGGAAAAGAAGGACAAAGACTCTAGTAGGCAAAAACTCCATCTCACTCCTGATTCAAAAGGTTACCTACACCCTCTCTGAAACAATTTTGTATAATAACTGTTGTTTATGGGACTGCACCTTGATGGGGCAACTGGGTTGTTATGAAATACTCAGGAACCCAGCCCAGCTCTAGGATTCACCCCTGAACTGGAGCAAAGGTGAATATTGTTATGTATTAGCAAAGAGACTGGTGGCATTTTTGCCCTGCCCTAGAGACCTGTGGAACTTTGAACTTGAGAGAGATGATTTAGGGTATCTGGTAGAAGAAATTTCTAAACAGCAAAGCATTCAGTAGGTGACTTGGGGGCTGCTAAAGGCATTCAGTTTTACAAGGGAAGCAGAGCATAAAAGTTTGGAAAATTTACAGCCTGACAATGCAATAGAAAAGAAAATCCCATTTTCTGAGGAGAAATCCAAGCCAGCTGCAAAATTTTCATAAGTAGTGAGGAGCCAAATGTTAATCCCCAAGACCATGGGGAAAATGTCTCCAGGGCATGTTGGAGGTCTTCACAGAAGTCCCTCCCATCACAGGCTCAGAGGCCTAGGAGGAAAAAGTGGTTTCATGGGCTGGGCCCAGGGTCCGTGTGCTATGTGCAGCCTAGGGACTTAGTGCTCTGTGTCTCAGCTGCTCCAGCCATGGCTGAAAGGTGCCAACATAGAGCTGGGGCCATGGCTTCAGAGGGTGCAAGCCTCAAAACTTGCAGCTTCCATATGGTGTTGAGCCTGAGAATGCACTGAAGTCAAGAATTGGGGTTTGGGAACATCCACCTAGATTTCAGAAGATATATGGAAATATCTGGATGTCCAGGCAGACGTTTGCTGCAGGAGTGGGGCCCTCATGGAGAACCTCTGCTTGGACAGTGTGGAAGGGAAATGTGGGGTCAGAGTACTCACACAGAGTCCCTACTGGGGCACTGCTTAGTGAAGCTGCAAGACAAAGGCCACTGTTCTCCAGACCTCAGAATGGTAGATTCACTGGCAGCTTGCACCATGCACCTGGAAAAGCCACAGATACTCAGTGTCAGCCCATGAAAGCAGCTGTGAAGGAGGCTATACCCTGCAAAGCCACAGGGGCCAAGCTGCCCAGTACCATGGGAACCCATCTCTTACATCAGCCTGACCTGGATGTGAGACATGGAGTCAAAAGAGAGCATTTTGGAGCTTTAAGATTTGACTGCCCTGCTAGATTTTGGACTTGCATGGGGCCTGTAACCTTGTTGTTTTGGCCTATTTCTCCCATTTGGAATGGCTATATTTACCCAATATCTGTACTCCCATTGTAGCTAGGAAGTAACTAACTTGCTTTTGATTTCACAGGCTCACAGGCAGAAGGGACTTGCCTCGTCTTGGATGAGACTTTGGACTGTGGATTTTTGAGTTAATGCTGAAATGAGTTAAGACTTTGGGGGACTGTTGGCAAGGCATGATTGGTTTTGAAATGTGAGGACATAAGATTTGGGAGGGGCTGGGATGGAATGATATGGCTTGGCTGTGTTCCCACCCAGATCTCATCTTGGATTCCCACATGTTGTGGAAGGGACCCAGTGGGAGGTAATTGAATTATGGAGGTAGGTTTTCCCCATGCCATTCTTATGATAGTAAATGAGTCTCAAGCGATCTGACAGTTTTAAAAATGGAAGTTTCTCTGCCTAAGCCCTCTGTTTGCTACCATCCATGTAAGATGTGTCTTGCTTCTCCTTGCCTTCCACCATGATTATGAGGCCTCCCCAGCCAGGTGGAACTGTGTGTCCAATTAAACCTCTTTCTTTTATAAATTGCCCCCAGTCTTGGGTATGTTTTTATTAACAGCATGAAAACAGACTAATACACAGGCATACCATTTTTAATTTTTTATAGCAAATTTTTACTCTGCCTTTTCTGTGTTTATATATGTTTAGATACATAAATACCATTGTGTTACAATTGCCTATGATCTTCACTACAGTAACCTGCTACAGGTTTGCAGCCTAGAAGCAATAGGCTATAGTAGATAGCCTAGGTGTGTAGTAGGCGATACCATCTAGGTTTGTGTGAGCACACTCTAAGGTGTTTGCACAACAACAAAATTGCCTCATGAAGCATTTCTCAGAACATATTCCCATCATTAAGCAACACATGACTGTACTTTGTTTGGTCTATTATTTTACTCAAGGCCAGTCTTACAGAGTCAGGCAGTGATGTCATTTACATTAGGAAGTATTTGCATGAAAAGTCTCTTTGAGAAAGCTGGTATAACACTAGTAACATTCTATGCACTGATTGTGTCTTTAGAAGGCTATAATTGAATGGCATGGGTAAATCTGCAATCAGGTCCTGAGGAAGGTGGCCACTTCCCATCATTTAACAATGCCCCTCAGAGGCCTGCCTATTATTCTCAGGGAGACAGCAGGACCTGAGCCCAGAGCAGTGGTGGTTGTGGCAGACTCAACACATAGTAGGGCCAGGGATGCTAAGGCCTGAGGTGCATCCAGGATCTTTACAGGTCATAGCTATTGTTATGGGCTGAACTGTGTCCCAACCCTCCACCCCAATTTATATGTTGAAGCCCTAACCCCCAGCACCTCAGCATATGACTATATTTGGAGATAAGGTCTTTATGGACTGAATGTTTGTATTTCCCCCAAATTCATAAGTTGAGCTCTAAACCCCCAAGCTGATGGTGTTAGCAAGAGGTCCTTTGGGAGGTGATTAGGTCATGAGGGCTTTGCCCTCATAAATGGGATTAGTGCCCCTATAAAGGAGACCTCAGAGAACTCCCCAGCCCCTATTGCCATGTGAAGGCACAGAGAAGACAGCTGTCTGTAGACCAGGAAGCAGGCCTTCATCAGATACTGAATCTGATGGTGCCTTGATCTTGGACTGTCCAGTCTCCAAAACTGTGAGAAATAAATACTTGTTGCTTAAGCCATCTAGTATTTGGCAGTTTGTTATAGCAGCCTGAAGGAACTAAGAGGTAAGTTAATTAAGTGAAAATGAGGCTGTTAGGGTGGGCCATAATCCAATCCAACTGGTAGCCTTAAAAGAAGAAGACATTTAGAGACACAGAGAGACACCAGATATGTGCACACATGGATGACCATGTAGGGACTCAGCAAGATGACGGCCATTTGCAAACCAAGGAGACACACACCCTGTACACCTTGATCCTGGGCTCCCAGCCCCCAAAACTGTGAGAAAATAAACGTCTGCTGTCTAAGCTTCCCAGTCTGTCATACTTTGTTACAGCAGCCCTAGTAAATGAATACAATTGTTAAGAGGGGAGGAAACCTGTTTGGCATCTTCAGCTTTGCATCTGCTCTCCTGCACGCAGTTCAAACCTTCACCATAACTTTTTATGTGGCTGTAATTCTCTGTTTCTCGTCTTGACCTCTTCCTCTTGACCTTGAGTCCCTTGAGTAGGGGGACTCTGTTTTGTTCAACTTCTATTTTCAACCTCAAAGAGAGTTGGAGAGGACTCCTGCATATGCTGTAAAGGGTGTCCTCTCAGATTTACTGATCGAAATAGACAGGGGCAGTTGGCTGTGCATCAATGCAGAATGACAAACAGCATGTCAGGGCATTTGTGATGCCAATAGTGGCCTTTGAAAGTCTACTTTGTGCAACCTAACACATTGACTAGGCCTGTGACCTGACCCACTCCTAGAGAAAGGGGAAAAACTCAGAGCTTGCCTGCCAGGTAACATTTCTGCCTCCTCCTTGCTCCAGTCTGCTCTGAGAGCCAGCGAAGTCTCTCTCACCAGCCTATCATTTGTCTGACTCAGGCTTTTGTCTGGGCTGAAGGCTATTACATTTTGAGGAGAATGACATTTCTCTGGGACCCCTGGGGGTCTGTATACTGAGTGACTGCCCAGTGAGCCGGGAAAGCAAAGTGTGGTTAATACTTTGGCCAGAAATACGACAGAAAAGTGATGAAACAAGTCTCCATCTTGCTCCTTGCTCCTCTTCCCTTTCTCTTCTCCCACACCTTTGCTCTGCTCTTCCACTCTTCACCCTAAATCAGCAACCTTCAAGTGATGATGACAAAACCATAATTCAGGAGCACGTGGTCTTCAGAGAACTTCAAAGAAAATGAGCAAAGGTAAAGGGGTGTGGTGGGGAATTGGATCTGAAAAAAAAAAAAGCCTCAAATGACATCCACAGAGAGGAAATAAATAGGATGGAAAAATAAATCTTATTGAAGCATCCCAGAAGACTCATTTGCTGCTGTTCTTCGTGCTGTAACAACAGAGTGTCTGCAAGTGTGGTAGATACGTGCTTGTGCAGATGGAGCCCTCTTACAGAACAGGACAAACTTCTTCTTTTCTGTCAAGGATGGTCCAGGAGTCGAGTGAAGGAAGCCCAGGAGCCAAGGCAGGGAGGCAGGTCTTTTGCCCAGAAAAACAACCAAAGTCCCTTTTACTGGTTAATGGCATGGCATGAACACTGGCATGTTTACAATGGTAAGAAATATGTTTACCTGGCTCTGCTGCAGAAACTGTGGGCTCTAAAAACTTGCGGCACCTCCTGGCTTACTTCACAGACCAGGACGCCTCATTACCACTTAATAAAGTTGTCCAACTTGTACCATAAGCTCCTGGCTTCCAGCCTTCCTCAATGCCGTAAAACCAGATTTCCTTGATTCAGAGAAACTTACCCTAGTCACCAAAAAGAGCCCTGTAGTAAAGTGTTTTTGCTAAGAAATTAGAAAATACATTAAATATTCTAGAACTGTTGAAAGGTCCATATTTTTTGAGAACTGGTTATAGGAATGAGAATTGCAGAGAACAAACTGGAAAAATAATTTCTTTGGGAAGAAGTGTCTTAGAGATAGCCAGACACTTGGTCCTCATGGCATGTGGGCTGATGAATGTCCCAATACATTGTCTATCCTCAATCTATTTCTTGAATAACAAAACCAGTGACATTTAAAACTCTTTTTATTACTATTTCATAGTCACCCTTCTCCTCTGCTTGACTTGGTTTCACACATTCATAGTAAGTGACTCTGAGTCACACAGCCCACAATTTTCAACATTGTTCTAGATTATTCTTACAGTTCCTTTCAACTAAAAAGCCAGTGATTCTAGGGTTCCAAACATCCCCACACCATCTGTTCTACTTATCTCTTGATATTTGACATGAAGGCTGAGTCCTTTTCAAAGTGTGGTCTTTGGATCGCTGTTTGTCACATGTCAATCAAGTGATTAGCAGGTGGTTTAATCTCGTTTCAGAGAAATACATTGATGGATGTACAGTTGGAAATTTTTGAAATGAAAGATGAACTATTATCTCACAGATTCCTGAACATTATTAATAAGTGTTCTACTTTTAAAGGGAACCCAAAGTTTGCATTGGTCAGGTGACCTCTGCTCACATTCCAGTAAGGATGTGGTTCTGCTGATGGCATTAGTAGGTTACTATTTGTGCTTGTTAAAATTGCGGGTTTTTTCTTGTTATTTTTCCTGTCTGCACTGTATTTCCAATTCATGAAAATGTCTCAACTACCTGGACTGGTTCATTAGAATGTAAAAGTCATGGCCGGGTGCGAGACTCACACCTATAATCCCAGCACTTTGGGAGGCCCAGGTGGGAAGATCACTTGAGCCCAGGAGTTTGAGACTAGCCTGGGCAACATAGTGAGACTTCATCTTTACCAAAAGAAAAAATTAGCCAGGCATGGTAGCACATGCCTGTAGTCTCAGCTGCTCGGGAAGCTGAGGTCGGAGGATCACTTGAGCCCGGGAGGTCAAGGCTGCAGGGAACCGTGATTATACCACTGCGTTCCAGCCTAGGGAACAGGCTGACACCCTCTCTCTCTCTCTCTCTCTCTCTCTCTCTCTCTCTCTCTCTGTATATATATATATATACACACACACACATATACATATACATATATATGTCATGGTAAAAGTTAATAAGTATGATTCTTAGAGACAAAATGATGTCAAAAATAAAAGGTGAACTAAAATATGCACAAGCATGAGTAAGAGAAAAGACAAAAGTGCTGTACCATGATGAACATCCAGGATTGCACACATTGACTCTGTTCCCTCACTCCCCCTTTTTTCCCTTCCCTGATATGTTTTCTATCGTGAAACCATAAAATAATGACTTGGAACTCATCAAAACCTTGCATAATTTTCAATCAAAGCAGAGGACCTTTTCTGTGAAAGTAATGAGATTTTTCTGGAGCAAGTGTAGAATCATGCATTTCAGGATAAAACTGATGGATGCCATTTCTAAATTGGAGAAGGGAGGTTTCTGAAATTCCAGTGACAATGACTAGGGTAGGTGATGCATCTTAAAGTAGGTTGATACCAGGAACTGCAGCCATCTAAAGAGAGGGTCCAGATTTTGACGGGGTGAGTGTCACAGGACAATTGACCGTATTTCCCCGAGGCTGAGCAGCTGTCCCCAGCTGCTGTGTGTTTCAGAGCTGAAGACAGATGTATGCAGATTTCCCACTGCATATTGGAAAATATTAGATTTTCATGGGCATAACTGCCAGGACGTTGAGTCTGCCCCTGGAGTTTTGATTTATTATTAAATTCCCCATGGACTTAGAAAACAGATGTGGGTCACCCAGCACCTATCAGGGTATAAATCCATGTCAGTGATTAATCTGTAGCCTTAAACTTCCTGTTATGAATTGAAAATCCTTCTACAGCCAGGGAATGTAAATTTGATTAGGTTGACAATTTATATCTCCCTCCCATGCCTGAACCGATAGGCAGAACACTGTAATAATACTGTGGTCAATTTAGAATCAACCCCTTGTATGTCAGTCCTCAGATGTTAATTGGATGTTTCACACAGAGGTCAACTTTGGCTTTGAATGCCTCATCTGTGCTGATTGGCTGTTGTCATTGTGTTTGTTGTGCAGTATCTATATACCTTTCATACGGTGAGAATCCCTCCTTTTGTGTGACAGTAGTGGGATTCAATGTCCTGCTGTCCAGTGTAGTACTTAAGTTTGGAGTTTTCCCCTTCTTTCTACCATGTGGTAGCTATGGCATGGGCATATAGTTTAGAATTAGCCAATCAGATAATTGGATAACTCCTACCCAGGAATTTGGAATAAATGACAAAGAACAAATGGTCAGTTAAGAATTAGTTATGGTGGTTTACAGGTGTCCAGGAGGATGTAAGGTCTGACTCTACCAACAGTGACATTACAGCCAAACTGTTCCTGCTGAAAAATAAATTGATTAGTTTCCTGTGTGGAACCATCTATACAGTTTTGCCTGCATTTTTCGAAGCCTGGTCCTTTAGCTGCCAGTCAATTCTGTGAGCACCTTGTAACTTTTTGATGCAAAACTTTTCTGCCTAAGACAACATGTGATGATTTCTATTGCTGACATTCAAATCCTTAATTGATATACATGCTTTTTGGTCTACATATGGCAGAGAGTAGTGATGATGATAATCAAAAAGGAAAAGGAGGGAGAAAAGGGGGAGATAGAGGAGATGATAAAAAATATGGACAGATATAGAAGATACAGACAAAACCAAAAAGGAGACAGATAGGAAGGTAAAAAAAATACAGATTCCTACAGTTGGTTTAGAATCACCACTTATTGCCCTTTTAAAAATTCTATTTTTCCATGTGCTGATAGTTTTTCTTGAGTTATGGAACACAGTGACTTCCCCTACAATCTCTTTCATAATTCAGTCAAGAAGATCCTGGAGTGATCAGGCTTAGAATAGACCAGTGGTCTGCAAATTATGGCCTGTGGGCTGCCATTTGTTTTTATAAATAAAGTTTTGTTGGAACACAGCCCTGCTCATTCATTTCTGAACTGTTCATGGCAGTTTGCAAGCTACAGTGGCAGACCTGAGTAGATGAGACAAAGATTCTATGGTCCATAGAGCCTAAAATATTTATTACACAGCCCTTTACAGAAAAGTCTACTGGCCCCTGGATAGAGCATCTGAATCTCTGGGAACTGAGATACAGAACTGTGTTTATCTCATCTTTCACGCCTCTCCTAGATGCCCTCCTTTTCCAGCTAAAGTTTCCCAGTGTGGAGGATTAATACAAGAGGTCTGCTCTTTTTCAGTGGGCTAAGATCCATTTTCCCAGAGGATAGGAGCAAACAAGGAAGAAGAGATGAAAACAGCTCAACTCTCTTTAATCCTATTGAACTCCCCATCTGGGGGCCTGGTTCTGGGGGACTCTGAAAGCCATGCTTCTGGGCAGTGTGCAGAAGCAAAAGGCTCAAGGTCACACCGCTAATTATAACAGCTGAGACCCAACGCCAGGTCTTTCCGTACTCGGCCTGTTTCTCTGCTTGTCACTCTGCCTCATCAGGGAAGTCTTAATAGGAGTAGTGGCATTTGAGTTTAGCTTAGAAACCAGAGGGATAATCTAGCCAGCAAAAACTTAATTCATCTCTTTTCAGTACATAATTACTGAAGAGCAACATCTCATTGTACTAGATACACAATATGTCACCCATAATGAAGCATGAAGATCACTGGACTAAGAGTCAGCAGACTTATGCTTTGGTTCTGGAGCTGCCACTAATTAGCTGCACTGCCTTGGGCATGTTACTTCTATTTTCTGGGCTATTATTCGGTCAAATATAATAGGGTGGGGAAATGGGTTAAATGGGCTGCAGCTGGCTCTGCTTTTCTTAAAATCCTGTTGTACTGTTATTGCTCATCACACAGGTGTCCTTTCCAGAGATACACATGCCGGTTAGGTGCATAAAAACTGGATGATTATGTGCCAAAGTCTGTCTTAAATGGGGCCATCCAAGGATGCAGTTATGGAGCATGAGCATTTGACTGGATTTGTAGGAAGGCATGCAGACAGACAGGCAAATGGCTCTGAAAGATGAGAGCCCCATGTCACACCAGCAGACAGGAACCAATGGGACACGGTTCGGTGGACTCCTGGTTTAGAATCCAAGAATGCTTTTTCTTTACTGCCTAGTTTAAGGCTCAGAATAAAGAAATGTATTTGGGATGCCAACCCCAGATCTGCTCCCTTTGTGGTTTGGGTGGAGTGTCTGAAATCAGCATTACTCATGTGGAAACATTTTGCTCCTTAATAGTTTCAGAGTCCTGGAACAGCCTGTGGCAAACCATGAAAGCAGGCAAGACAGAGCAGCTCCATTATTTGCTGAATCCAGTGATTAATTTTCAAGGCACACTCAAGGTTTTATAAGGATTATTCATAAATTTATACAGCTTTATTCCTTTAAGATGTTTATCTCTGTTTCTATATAGAAATCTGGCCTTATTTTTTCGAATTCACCTTTGGAAAAATCGAAGAAACTAAGAAAATATCTTCAAAATTGCAGAAGCCTCCCAAACTTAACACCAACACCCTGTAGTATCTGGAGCTCAATTCAATGGAGGCATAATTTGTCCCAGCCAATTATTAAAAAAAGAAATTGTTTTTAGTGATCTGTAACCTCTTAATAGGTTTAATGACTCAAATCCTATTTTAATTGCTTAATCACGAGCAGGAAATACAAAACAATTTATGCAGACTTGATGTTTTCTGTCTAGTAATTTTCTTTAACTCTGCCCCTTTCTCCAATCCCTGAGCTGTAATAATAGCCAACATTTGACAGTGAGTGGGTGCCAGGCACTGTGCTAGGAAGAAAGTGTTTTGCTGCAGCAATGTCTCTTTTAATCTTCACAACAACCATGTAAGATAGATATCATGAGCCTCATCTTACTAATGAGGAAACTGAGACTTAGAAAAGACAAAGTAACAGCTAGAAAGTCAAGGAGATGGAACTCAAACTCAGGTGGGTCTGCAGCTAAAGTCAATATGCATCCATCTATTCATCCATCTATCTGTCCATTCATTAGCAGATATTTATTGCCATCTGTCATATGGCTGGCACTATGTTAGGCATTAAAAGTACAGTAGTAAGAAAATAAAGATCTCATTATGGTATAGATGGTCTAGTGAGAAGAGAACAGCATTAATGAATACAATAGATAAATATAAATTTTAATTTGAAAAGTACTGCAAAGATGACATTTTAGTGCTCTGAGATCACAGGGGAAAGAACATATCTAGTTAAGGATGTCTATCGAGTGGGACAGTCCATAGACTATCTGTAGTAATAAATTAATTCTGAAAGCACAGTGGCTTAACACAATAAAGTTTATTAATAACTTGGAGTACATTTTTTTTTTGAGACGCAGTCTTGCTCTGTCACACAGGCTGGAATGCTGTGGCGCGAACTTGGCTCACTGCAACATTCACCTCCAGGGTTCGAGCAACTCTCCTGCCTCAGACTCCCGAGTAGCTGGGATTACAGGCGCCTGCCACCATGAGTACATGTTTTATAAAGGTCAACAGAGAGTTCTCCTCCACCCAGTCACTCAAGGACCCAGGCTGACAGAGACTCTGCCATCATAGCTCCACTACGTGGAACACATGGCCACCAAAGTAAGTGAAGGAGGAGAGGAAGAGTAGGATGATCTCACTGAATGTTTTCAAAGGCTAAGCTGAGGAATAGCTTGCCTCACCCACACCCATTGGCCAGAACCCAGTCAGCTGGCCCCAATTTAACTGGAAAAATGTCTAGGACGTGGCATTGTTTCTGTTGTGAGAAATCAGGAAAGGCCTCCCAGAAGAAGGACCGGACATGTAGAGGAAGTACCCTGCCTTCTCAGGAAGTATCTTGGGACAACCAAATAAATAGAGGATTTCCAGCTCTCTAAATCCTTCAGCTCCCTTACAATTGCCTTATTTGAGCTCAGGCAGTGTTTAACTAACCAGTACAGCACATACTTAATCCATTAATTTGGTTTATATTTTCCGTTTACTTATTCTACCAAGGACAGGCATTTATGGAGTATTTACTATGTATGAGTTGCAGAACAGGCTGTATACAAAGATAATCTTGGTATTGTTATTTCCCTCAAGGATGTTTAATCTAGTTGAAAAAATAAGACAGATATGTAGAGTATTAAGTAATAACACAATAAAGACAATGTTGAACCACCTCAAAGGTGTAAACAATAGAAAATTTATTATTTCACGTAGAAAACAGTTGAATGGTTTGAAGACTGGGCAATTAGGTAATTTGGTGGCTCACAAATGCCATCTAGGACCAGGTTATTTCCATCTTTCTGCTCTGCTATCCTAGGGTTTGCTGTAGTGTCCCATTTTGTATGTAAACATGACTATATTCAGTGGAAGAAGAGAGAGAAGAAGTACATTTCCTTTCTGTATGTCCCTTTTCAGGAGTAAGGAGTCCTTCCCAAAATTCCCCAGCAGATTCTCTTCTTTATCATATAATGTCAAGTCCATGCCTAAAATAATCCCTGGCCAAAAGATGAATCTAGTCATATTTTATTTCCTGTGACTAGAACTCACTTTATCTGAAAGACAGAAGAACAAAATCAAGACTCTGTTACAAGGTGTTCCATGCTGGGTAGGTCTATGCAAACCTACCCCCAAAGTCCAAGGAAGCTGAGAGGTCGAAGACAGAAGCTGACATATGCAGTTTCTCTGAAAGAAACATTTAATAGGAACTTAGGAAGAGAAGCCATGTCTGCGTCTCAAGTGGTGGTGAGAGGAGATGATGGATCCCTGTGCCATTACTCCCCAAAGCCAGAACTTATATGTCATAGGGAAGGGGTATATGTGATTCAGATGGGATGTGTAGGACAAGTGAGGTATGATAACATCAAGGTTGTTTTAACCGAAGGGCAGGATTTACAGTAAGTATGTGCTCTTACCTAAGGAACAATAAATATACTGGAAATTTTAGAGGCCTTCCCAGGACAGGTGTTAATCAGAAGTCAACATGGAAGATTAGCATTCAAAATGGAGTTGCTTTGGCCTCCACAAAAAGAAAAAAGAAAATAACAACAAACAGTGTCTGCTATAGTGGTGATGCCAAGCGCTGAGTAGCTTGGACATGTACCATAACAGCAAGAGAACACTTTGTGGTATTATCTGAATAAGCCTAGTAAACTTCATGAAGAGAGAGTAAAATAGGAGGACTTTTAAGGCAAGGAGACAATGACTAGGAGAGAGGCGCACATGAGAAGGATTGAGGAGCAATGGAAGTAACTGGCTAACTGGGGTGGAGGGGTCTATGGAACCCTAAAGAAGGCTGAGCTTGGAGGAACTGGGGATGTGGACAATGAGGTGATCTCTGCAGCTTCATTCAAAAAGACTTATACTATCTTCTCTGGAATATTTCAGAATGAGAAAGTTATCTTCCATTGTCTCAAGAATCACTGGATTATTCTTCATGATTATCAAATGTTCTCAACTCTCCTGAGATGTTTATTTACTTTTTACAGTGTGAATTTTTTGTGTCAACTTGGCTATCTTGTGGTTCCCTGTTGTTTGGTCTAACACCAGTCTAGATGTTGCTGTAAATGTATTCCTTTAGATGTGATTAATATTTAAATCAGTAGACTTTGAATGAATTATATTACCTGCCATAATGTAGACAGGCTTCATCCAATCAGCTGAAGGCCTTAAGAAAACAGACTGAGGGACCCTGAAGAGGAAACAATTCTGCCTCCAGACTGCCTTTGAACTCAAGACTGCAATATCGACTCTTGGAATTTCCAGCCTACTGGCCTGCCCTGTGAGTTTCAGACTTGCCAGCTCTCACAGTCACATTAGGCAATTCCTGAAAATCAGTCTCCCATTTTGAGGAATTTACTTGGATCTTTCAAGATCCTGCTGTAGCTAAGCAAGATCTTCAAGAAAACCCTTGTCTTGCCTTCATTGTGTAAATGCAATTTGCCTTGTCAAATGACTAGGAGGCCAGTATAGCAAGGTCCCTTTGGGAAACTGGGTTCCGGAGGGTCAGAGCTGCCTCTGCTTCAGGCTTCTTCATGATCTGGATCAAGCTTGTTTGACTTCCATCTACAGAAGACAACCTTGGCTTCTGAAAGAGCAAAATAGGGCTGAGCAGGCTAGCCCTGGGGAAGGTCACTGTGTCCTAAGGCTAGGGGAACCAAGGGAAGAGGTTGGTGTTATCTGGATTTAGAAGCTGGAAGAAGGGACCCTACAGGGCTGAGACTCAGGCTTCTGAGGAGGGGGAACTGCCCAACTAAAACTGATACCTTTGCCAGGGTACAATGAGGCTAATTCTGGGAATATAGAAAGAAGCTGACCTGGAACCAGCTACAGCCACCAGTGTCCAATACACAGTTAGCAGGTCATCTTAGTGAGAAAGACTCAAAAGATTGTCTGTGAATACCCTAAATCCAATCCAGGTATACTGGATGCAAACACTAGGAGAAAAAAGAAAGCTTTTATATAAGGAATTATATTGTCCTCTGTCTGAAGAAAGAAACGATTAGGAAAGATGGAAGTGATCTGAATAAAATTTACAAAAGGAGAATTCAGACAGACCAACCTGGGTGATGTGTTTCAAGCTCTGCCCCAGGAGCTTGAATGTCTGTTCCTTGTGGCAGGAGCATTCCTAGAGACTGGTGCATCAGGTTTTATGTTGTTGTCTCTCCGCTCCAGCTCACCCTTCAAAACTCTGCCCTGGGATGTTGGAACTCAGATTCTGCAAATAACTTTTCTCCTTTGTCAACCCATAGGGGGTGACAGAAGAGGGTCCTGGATGGCTGTAGAAGACACTTGCTCTTTTTTTTTTTTTTTTTTTGGCTTGCTGTTTTTGTGTCATCTGAGCAAAGGCCCTTAACCCTGGTAGCTATAGTTGGTTCCAGGTCAACTTCTTTCTATATTCCCAGAATTCTTCTCATTGTACCCTGGCAAAGGCATCAGTTTTAGTTGGGCAGTGCCCCCTACACAGAAACCTGCAGGGTCCCTTCTTCCAGCTTCTAAATTCAGATGACACCAGCCTCTCCCCTTGGTTCCCTCAACCTTACAAGATGGTTACTTCCCTGTGTTGTGTAATTTCTTATAGTAAATTCTCTGTGTTAAAATATCTAGTGTGGTTTCTGTTTCTCTGTTTGGAGCCTGATGGACACAAATGCTCAATGACACCAGCTGTTAACATTATCCAACAAGTTCTCTCTCTCTCTCTCTCTCATGCACACACACACACACACACTACCATGCTTAACACACACATCTCTGATTAGTATTTGGCTTCTCAAATAGATTTGTCTACCAAGAGAATTTGTTTTTCAGCAAACATCTATAATACATATAGCCAGTTTGAGAGTTATATTTTTCATTATAAATGAATACATTAAGATGATAGTTTTTGTACATGAGTCTCTGAAAGCCTTATTCTTGTGATGGAGACAGATCCATTCCTGGGACACTGGCAGTGAGTTTCCTGCACTTGAATAATGACCCTAAACATGTAATTCCACCAAAATTGTAACATCCTGACCAGCTGACCAACTTCCTCTCTTATTCCTTTGTTCCTCATTTTGCCCTGTACTGGTGGCAAGGTGAACCCATTTTTCTTCAAATGGCAATATCTAATGTCTATAGGCAATGTCCCCTTTCTGAACACACTCTGATTCTTTTCAAAACTTCTTCTTCAACTGGAATTTCTCTGTAGAGCATCTGAAAAAGCCCTTAACATGAAGTCATAAACAACCAATACAGCTAAACTACCTCATCTCAAGGTGTATATTAATTTTATTTGTATATTGATAAATCTATAATTGGTTTAAATCAAAGAGACTAAGCCTTGATTTTAGAATCTCAGAATTCACTGTGCTTAGTACGGGGAGTATTTTTCACTGGGAAGAGGCAAGAGAGAGGTGGGTCACATTTCCACTGCTCTCGAAAATCATGCAAACAGTTGCCTCCTTTAGCTGCTCTTTAAGTTGGCACTGATACAAAGACACGTTCAGTCCAACACAGTTCTTGACTGTCCCTTGGCCAGACCATAACTGATCTCCTTTTGGCTTAGGCCACAGTGAAGCACCATGGGGGAGGCCACGGAGTACCTACACATCTTATAACGGCCTCCTTTGTAAAGCTAAACAAATATTTCCCTCTGCCTTGCAAAGCTGAGTCACAGATCTGGCTTTTACATGTATATTCATATGCATCTGCACCTCTGCTGCTCACATTAGTGGCCATGCCAACATCCTAACTGGGCCCTTGGGGCCAAGGCAGGCAGGATGCAGTGACAGTCCCAGTGTATCCAGGAGCCTGATGTCCTCAGGTGTCTTTTGTGAACTTTCACAGCCAGAGACAACTGTGCAGAACTGGGACTTCATCACCTCCAGGGAGGTTGCCTGGGGCAGATTCTAGATGTTTTTAATATTCAACCCATAGGTAAAAAATTATGCCCAATTGTTATTCACATCTTTGAAAACTAGACATAAGGAACATTCTGGAGCATATATGAAATGCTAACCAAGTAAGATTTAATAATAAACCAATGTTTAAAATGCATTTAATGAGAAATTACTGGAGGGAAGTAAAAGATACCTATATTGAAAGATGAGGGACTCTTCTCTCTGGCCCAGTTTTCTACTTACTGCCCATGAACTTAAGTAATTTACTAAATCTTTTCAGACTGTCATCTCTGCGTGTACAAGATAGTACATGTATAGACTCCAGACCTCTACTGGGTCTGGAGTGTTTTTTTTGTTGTTTTAAAAAGTTTTCATACATGTTCTCCCTATTTGTTTGCTAAGACTGACATAGCAAAATGCCACAAATGAGATGACTTAAACAGGGAAATTTATTGTGTCACAGTTTTGGAGTCTCAACGTCTGAGATCAAGGTGTTAGTAGGGTTGGTTCCTCCTAAGGGTTGTGAGAGAATGATCTGTTCCATGCCTCTCACCTACCTTCTGGTGGTCTGCTGGCAATCTTTGGTATTCCTTGGCTTGTAAATGCATTACCCTCATCCCTGCTTTCATTTTCACATAGTGTTCTCCTGTGTGCATGTCTGCCTCTGTGTCTAAGTTCTCCCTTTTTATAAAGACACAGTCATTTTGGGTCAGGGCCCACCCTAATGACCTCATCTTAAGTTGATCACCTTTAAAGACCTATTCAAAAGTAAACTGAGGCACAATACAGTTTTAAAGAGTTTGAGCAAACAGCAATTCATGACTCAGGCATGAGTCTAAACCAGAAGAGGTTCAGGAGCTCTACCAAGGGAACACAAGGGGTGGGGAGGCTTTTACAGGACAAACACAGATATAAAGCAAATAAAATAGTTGATTGGTTACAGTTGTACAATTGCCTTATTTGGTCTCTCCCATTGGAAAGCTTCTGAGTCATTTAACTTACATTGCGTTTTTCTTTAATATAGGCATTTACAAAAAGTTGCTGAAGTTAAGTTTTGCCTATGTTTGCAAACCAAGCAAGGTTAAGGCCACTTATGAAACCTAATTGGCTTTGTCTGCTAAGGGATTCTTCAGGCCTGGTGTCTATTTTCATTTACTTTAACAATCCCTATTTTTAAATAGGTCATACTTGCAGGTACTAGGGATTAGGACTTAAATTTCTTTTGGGGGTACATAATCCAACCCATAATACTTTCTGACCCCAATTCTTGAAGGCAGGCTCCCTGGCAGCTCTCAGACTGACCTCCTTCTCTCTGCCATTGACCCATTATTGATTTCTTGGGAGAGATCAATAATGGGCCAATGGCAGAGAGAAGGAGAGATCCTTCTTTGCAGAATCCTTCTCTGTAGATATTTCTCTATAGCAAGGCAGGAGAACTCACTCTGGAAAGACAGATGGAGTTCAGTTCTTTCCAGCTGCATAACATAAGACAAGTCACTTTACCTCTGCAAGCTTCTATCACCTCATCTATAAGATGGGATCATAGGTTTGCCAACAGAAGTCAGTGAGATAAAGCAAAGTAGTACTTGGCTAGCACATGGTAAGTGCTTAACAAATTACGGATATTATTATTTATTCCTTTTGAGTCAATGAGAGGCTGGATCAGTGATTCCTAACCCTGGATGCACCTTAGAATCATCTGAGGGAAGCTTTTAAAAACTGCCCAGGCCCCAATACAGATTCTGACTCAATTGGTCTGGGATAGAGTCCAGGCATTAATATTTTTAGAAGCTCCTTGGTTTAATATGCAGCCAGGGTTGAGAACCACTAGAATAGATGACAGGATTGAAAACACGAATGGAAAGTCTCAATGCGGTAGAAAGTCAGAGGCTGATTTATAGTTATTTAGCAAGATGGCCCACTTCGTGGGGGATGCATGATGGTGAGAGCCAGAGACAGCTCTTGGAAAACCTGTGAATTGGGTGACCTAGATTTCAGAGCCACTGCTTGCTTTGTGGTCTCCCTGTGACATTTTCTCTGGGCCTCCCTGAGGAGGGAACACCCCCAGTGAGACACTGCTCTGGGCTTTCCTTCCCACAGCAAAAGCCCATCCACTTGCTCACCCTCCAAACACAGGCGCCATCCTTTCCCCAGCTCCAGCTCCAGGTCTGGGAAGAAAATCCTCAGTTACTAAGAATAACAGTTTGACACACTTCCCTTCCCAGGGACATCTACCTTTTAATGGTGGACATGACAGAACTCAAGGAATCCTCCAGTGAGGAAGGTTTAGATGCTCAAGGGTAGACTTGTAGCACGGAGATGGCTGAATTTTTATGCCCTACTAGGTGGGAACTGACTGCTTGGACTGAACATGACTCCCAAGGCCTCTGAACTGTGGCCTGGAGAGCTTTTAGTTCACAGAGTAACTCTCTCCCTCCGTCCCCAGCACCAAACCCTTTCCATGTATAAGTGTGGACTCTGGAAGCGGCTGTTCTGGTAGCTGCAGGAGGGGCCAGGCTAGCTTTTGACAGTTCTGGCCACTTCCAGAGATGGCTCTTGGTTCTCAGGCCCTTGGCTGAGCAATGGGGGCAGCTGTCAACAGCTCTCTCTCCTCTCCCCTTTCCCCAGCTGCTCTGACTCTTCATCAGCAGGCTGAGCTTCTCCAAGCCTCAGTTTCCCACAGTGCCTCCTCGCCCCCTTCTCATCAAACGCTTGCCACCCATGCTATTTACGGTCCTGGGTCTCTCCAGTTTTCATGAGAGAAGGCCAGTAACATTTTCTTAAGCGAGTGAATGAGTAATATAAATAAAATCGTATGTAAATAGAAGCAATTTTTGATGACAAAACTGTTTAAATTCTCTTAATTTATTATCCTGAAGCAATTAGGAATGTCCATTTTCTTTTTGGCTGAATTAATAAAAGTATAGCAACTAAAGCAAAGACATGAGAATCCTCTTAATCTGGATACGCTGTGTTTGAAATAACGTGTTTGGTGCTTTCCACTTCTTCAGTTTTGTTATTTATTTATTTTTTAAGTAGAGACAGGGTCTCACTAAGTTGCCCAGGCTGGCCTCGAATTTCTGGGCTCAAGGGATCTACCTGTCTTGGGCTCTCAAGGTGCTGGGATTATAGGCATGAGCCACTGTGCCCGGCCCCGTTTCTATTTTAATCAAGAATATGTCAAAAGAAAGAGGAGCCAGAGACAGCCTTCTCTTAACACAAAGCAGGGTGTTGTATCTTCATCTGACAATAAGTGACTTGGTTAACTTTGATTTAATTTTGGCTTTTGGGAAGTCATGGGGAAAAGAAGTAAAGCTGAGGATGGCGAAATACCTTTGCTAAACCCAGAGACACTGCACCTGAATCCTGCTCAGTGTTTTGTAGGCAACCAACTGCCTTCTGCCACTGGTATCCGGAAGGGGAAATGAGTTACCTTAAGTGGGCCAAAGTGGGGAAATACTAACAGTACAGCTAGAAACCAAGAGCTGTCGTGAAAGCCCTGAATGGGTTCCCACTGCTATTTCAGACAAAACTGATGCAGTTAAGCCTGAATTTCCTGGCAAGCGCAAGGGTAGATTTTTCCAAAAGGCTTTTTAGACTGCAAATACACAGCCTTTCCATGTCTAATCACAAAAGCAAACTGCTGGACACATGCTCTCTGTTCCCAGCTGGTTGTGTATGTTTTCTTCACACTTCAACAGAAACGTGCCAAGGTGTGACATTTATGAATTTCGCCAACTGGGAACTGTGCACACAAATCGTTCTTGCTTGTGGTGTGGGAAAATGATGAATGGGGGCTGTTCTGCCTGGGGAGGAGGGCTGCTGTCACTCTGGCATGCCTACAGCCTTATTTATTACACACCAAAGTATAAAACCACTCCGCCGCTGCAGCTCTCAGCTCCAGTCCTGGCATCTGCCCGAGGAGACCACGCTCCTGGAGCTCTGCTGTCTTCTCAGGGAGACTCTGAGGCTCTGTTGAGAATCATGCTTTGGAGGCAGCTCGTCTATTGGCAACTGCTGGCTTTGTTTTTCCTCCCTTTTTGCCTGTGTCAAGATGAATACATGGAGGTGAGCGGAAGAACTAATAAAGTGGTGGCAAGAATAGTGCAAAGCCACCAGCAGACTGGCCGTAGCGGCTCCAGGAGGGAGAAAGTGAGAGAGCGGAGCCATCCTAAAACTGGGACTGTGGATAATAACACTTCTACAGACCTAAAATCCCTGAGACCAGATGAGCTACCGCACCCCGAGGTAGATGACCTAGCCCAGATCGCCACATTCTGGGGCCAGGTACTCAGAATTCTCTTCTAAGGATTTTTGTGAAAGCTTAATGAGTGTTGTTGTTGTTGTTGTTGTTGTTGTTGTTGTTCTTGTTCTTTTTTTGGCTCAGATTCTTAGAATCAATGAATGCTTTTGAGAAGTTCGCTAAGCTGCTTGTGAATCTCTTTCTGGATTGCTCTTGGGTACAAGAGAGACTGTCGGTCTCTGTTAGAAAATCAGCAGAGGCAGCAATGATGTGATGGGATAGTGGCCGTAGCATCTCCCCATCAGAAAGGGGAACCTGGCCAGCCAGCTTCCTGCTATGCTGGGACTTGATTTCCTTCTTGCTCTGTTGGTCCGGAAAGGAGTGCTGACCCATGCAGACAGATCGGTCACTGTAGACAATCATTTGTTGTTCTTAAGAGAATTGGGCTTTCTTCATCCCTTCCGGCAGGGAGAAGCTGCCCTTTGAGTTTGTCAAAAGCAATCAAAGTTTTTTTACTTTGATTTGTGAGTATACTGTGACATTTCATGGCAGTCTTGTTTATTTGATTTATAGCATTCTAGATTGTTAAGCCTCTCTGTTCAGCCTGTTTTAAAAAGAATTAAAGAGTTAAATAAAAAATAAACTGTTTGAAATGCATACCTTATAGCATGATTTGATGCCTGATAATCACAGAGGACTTGATCTATTTCTCAGGTTATAAATTCAGCTCTAAGGAAATATCTTTAACTCTTGGTAGTATGAGAGTGAGTTAAGATTTCAGTATAGTGAATTGCAAATTGGTGAAATTCAATGTAATTTAAAATATTAAGTACAGGAAGAGACATATTTTGAATTACCCTCTAGACATCTAGTATGCTGAAAACTGTTAGAGGGGGCAAGAAGAGTTACTTTGAGTTATATGATATTTGAACATACAGGTTTTTACTACAAGATTTGATTACTTTAATGCATTAAATAGGACCTGAAGAATTTCATGTAATTGAAATCTAAATCCTTCCTACCATGGATTCAGAAGTTTGGGTTGGTTGTTTGGTTATATGGTCAGACCAAGATCACACACAGAATCAATTGCAGATTTGAAACTAACCCAGAACTTCTAACTTGACCACACAAGGCAGTTGCCCAAACCATTCTGTGGGGGATGCATCCAGAGAAAATTGCTTCTTTAAGGAGCCACGGGAGAAATGATAATCTCTAAATATGATCCTATCTTTTGAAAACCACTTTTAGAGATTGTCTATTCATCTGATAATCTTTTGGCTAAAGGGTAATGATTAACACTAATTTGTGTGTGGGTTTTTGTTTGTTTTTGTTTTGTGGTGAAGATATTTTCACTTGTGTCCAAGACTTGATCTGGACTTTCCATTTCACACATGGTATCTTTCTTGGCCAACAGATGGTATCTTTCCTGGCCATGACAGTGTGATTCCCCCAGAGGAAGCAGAAGGAAGTTAAAGGTTGTCTTTGGTCATTATGTCCTGACAACCAACACCCAGCAGGCCACTGAAATTCAAATCACATTTCTCCTTCACTCTACCTTCTAGGTTCCTGAAGTATTTTCAAACAAACCACCAATAGGAGATATTGAGGATATTTAGAGTTACTGACATTCTGGAAGTTTTCAGTACAACTCCTCTACCAACGGCTATGGAAACCACAGTTTGAATTTAGGATTGTGCTATGTTCTTCCTTCTTTCCCTACTTTCCCTGTCCCTTTTCTTTGATCATAATTCAATTTTCCTCTTATTCATTCAGTTCCCGTGTATTTCTTGTGCTTCTACTTTGTACCAAACTTTAAAAGGGGGGCCAGGGATATATAAAGATAAATATGCCTGAGCTCCCATGTCCAAACCATCCTGAAGGGCTGTAGTAGAGATAAATTTTTGTTAATTAAATTAAGTTTAATTAAATGCCATGTGTTAAATAAAGTCAGTACATGAAAGGCAATTGGGCAAAAGTGTCAAAGTACTGATAGTTTTTGAGCTGGATCTTAAAAGATGGGATTAAAAGAATGACTATCCACAGCAAATTTTAAAAAAAAAGTGCTGCAACAGAAACTGGAAAGCCTGTGAGGAGTTGGCTGTGGCTGAAGCTCCTGGGTTGGGGATGCAGGGGTGGGGGTTGGGGGGACGATGGGACATTACATGATTTTAGTGCCAAGAAGGATTCTGCTAGCTGGTTTAGGAGCTTAGATTTTGCTTTGCTAGCTAGGTTTTGTTTGTTCATAGCAGGACAGTGAGGTAATCAGATATATGGTCTGGAAAGATGCTCCAGCTGTGGGTTCATGGTGGAGTACAATGGCCAGAGATCTGGGGTGGGCAGACCTGGGCTCTTTTTTCCTGGTATTTTCTTCTCTGTAGCCTCTTTTTCATTCACCTTTGTCAATCTCCCCTCCTTCTCCCGGATACCCATTTCTCCCTCCTCCCACTTCCCTTCCTCTTCTTTCTTTTCCCTTTTCTTGGGGCAGGAGGTTTAAAAAAAGGAGCTATGACTCTCCTTCCTAGAAGTCACTTACTAGTAGTAGAGCTCAGTTCTGCATCACTACCCCTAGGCCTCCATCTGCAAAATTGATGGAGCATTTCTTAGAGACAAACTCTTTCTCGCATGCTGCAAATTTACCTGCCTTTTGCATACAAATTTGTCCTGCTTTTGGGAAAGGGGATGATAAACAAGGAGATCATAAATAGCAACTACCTACATGTAATTTTCCCTTACCTAGGAGAAAACTTCTGAATTAACACATCCCTTCCAACTTGTTCTAAGAGTTCCAGCAAAAGATTCAACAATGCAAAAGCATTGCTCCATTCAACTGAACTTTGAAAGACAAGGCCAGAGGAAGGAACGTGTAATGCAATGCTGCTGAAGGGTTCTCACGAGGTGCTCGACTAGTAGCAACCAGAAGTCTCTCACTGTTCTGGTGGCAGCTCTGTGCCCTCAAAGTGCCCTCAAGTAGCTTGGTCTTGCACTTCCAATACTAGTTGGCTCTAGCATTGAGCAACTTCATCTCCTGGAGCTGAATTCTTGTGCCTAGATACTAGACTTTAAAAACAAAATGTTTCTAAATTATTATTTGAGGCTTTGGAAAATACTTTAGTATCTTTGCATTGTAGAGCTGGAAAAAAATGCAAGACGATTGTAGGGAAAAAGTGGGAAATCTTCTCTTGTTTCATCCTCTGAAGATTCTCTGAAAATTAACTGTCCAAAGGCAGATCAATAGGAGAAACACACATACCGCATGGGGATGATTTCCCAGTAGCCCAATGTGGTATGCATGCTTACACACCCTTCCACGTAGGGTAGCAGGGAGTTGGGGAATGTAGAAGTAAATTACAAAGTTCCTCTGAGCCCTGGGGGAGGTGCTGTTACCAAAAGTGAATCCACACGGGTCTGCAACAACCTCAATTCTTGGCTCCTCAATTCCATTGAGGGTCATAAGGCGGAAGGAGAGACCAACGCAAGTTTTAGAGCAGGAATGAAAGTTTATTAAAAAGTTTTAGAACAGGAACAAAAGGAAGGCAGGTATACTTGGAAAGGGCTAAATGGGCAACTTGAAAGACAAGTGCACGGTTTGACCTTTTGACTTGGGGTTTTTTTACGTTGGCATACTTCTGGGGTCTTGCGTTACTTCTCCCTTGATTCTTCCCTTGGGGTGGGTTGTCCACATGTGTAGTGGCCTGCCAGCACTTACTTGGGAGGTGAGCATGCATAGTATGTTTACTGGAGTTGTAACCATGCTCACTTGAGGTATTCTTCCCTTACCAGCCAAATGCTCCTAGGAGGTCATTTGCCAATTAAACTCTGCCATTTTGCCTCTTAATGCACATGCTTGAGCCCACTTGCCCAACTCCTGAGATCTTATTGGGAAGCTGCCGATAACCAGTTTCAGGTTTTTGCTCTCTTTAGGAAGACTGCCTTTACCCGGCACTGGCTGCAACCAATTATTATTTTAGAGAAACAGTTAAAAGCCACTTGATCATCACCTGATGATCATCTGATATTCCTGGTCAGGTGGAGCCCTCCCCTACCCTGCTCATGTCTGAGTAGCTACCTACTGTAACAGTGTCAAGAAGGGAAGGGAGAGAAATTTACTGTGAACAGAGGTTGTCTTAAAGCTTCCCAGATTATGGCTCCTAGCTGCCCTCAGGAAATAGAAAAAAAAGCCTGTCTGAGCCTTGTGATGACTCCCAGTCTCTTCACTTCTCCAGTGGTTGATCTTTCCTGGTTATTTGATGAGATTCCTAAGGAGGGGGTCTTAAGACAATTGCATTTCTTTTGGAAAGACGCTTTCTTAGTCAAATAAAGAAATTCCAGACAGAGTCCCTCCCGGCACTTCTGGAAAGAAGATCAGAGAGACTGGGAGGCAGGGAAAGGTCAGAGAGAGACCTTGGATCTGAGGCTTCTCTCTCTTTTTTTAATAAGAGATTTGCCACAAGCCAGTTTTCCCTGTGATAGCTCTTCCAATACGTCTTTCTTAAAACACCTAAGTTCAGAAGGATCATGAGGCCCCTCTCTCATGATCTGCATTCATACTGAAAATCAAGATCAAGCAAGCTTTTGTCCTGCTCTGCAGAGCCTTCCATCCTCCCTGTGCTCACCTTATCTTTGTGGCTTATTTCTGAAGCCTTCCATTTCCAAAGCACTCAACACGCTGAAGCAGGTATTTTGAAGAGTCATTTTCTGTGCACCAACACCACCTCATCCAATCCTCTGATTTAATAGCCAAAAACAAAACAAACAAAAAAAGATGTCTGGAGAACAGCGACTTCTCTAAGGTCACGCAGCACCATGATGGAAATTCTGGTTTCAGTCCAGTGGGTGTTTCAACATTCCTAAGCATCTCAGTATTTCCATTCCATTCCTACATCGATGGTTCCACTTGAGGATTTTCCCTCCTTCCCCTCCCTTCTCCATCCTTAAAATTCATCATTGGCAGAGCCCTGGATTTTCTGAGGTTTAAAAGGCTGAATTTCACATTGGCAAAACCATAACAGGAAATATGGAATCCTTCCTTCTCAGATTACAGTTTTGGATTAGAAGGTGGGGTGTGCCGTGGTGTCTTTGACTTTCCAAGTGTCCTGAAATCCCTCAGATAAAATCCCTGAGATGAAATCCCTCATCTCAAACCAATGGCTTTAGTTGACTTTTCTTCCCCTACCAATTTGACAGAAGGTTTTCATAGACTCTAGTTCTTGTCCAGGTTTGAGCCTGGTAGACTGAAGACAAGACTAGGAGTTAGCTCTAAGTTATAGCTCCTGATCAGGCAAGACTTGGGTTCTGAGAGGTTGCAGGAGAATGCTTGTGCTGCAGATACTGTTCAGTGTTTTCCCTGAATAGCTTGGTGGAAAATTTTAGGACAAAGCAGTGAGAGAGTGAGAACAAAATTCAAGCCCATTTTTTATTAAAGAAAAGATAGTAAGGTCTAAATGTTTAACTGTGTGAAGTTTTGATCCAGTTCTCTGCTTAAATTTTTAGTGACAAATACAACTTGAATTTTAAATTCTTTTTTCCTCTCTCTGTGTCTCCTTTTTCTTTCTCTTCTTCCCTGGCCTCCTTTTTCTCTCCTTTGCTTCATTTTTTTCATGAATCTCTTAGCAACAACATGCTGTTTTCAAAAGACCGTTGAATTATAATTGATGTCTAGGAACATTTCCACAAGTATTTTGTATGACATAATTAAAAGTCAAGTTGCCAGTTTAGATGGGAGTTCAAATTTCATAAGCAACTTTAACTCTTCTGTCAATCAACTTCCACTAGGTCTTTAGCTCTTTGACGGTAAACATATATTTTAGAAATTTATCTTTGTATAAATAAGCATTTCACTCAGTGTCATACTTGAGCATGTTTAGTACCCATTAAGTGCTTATTAAATATTGGTTCAAACAGTGAGATAATCATTTCACAATTTTTTTTTTTTGAGACTGTGTCTTGCTCTGGTCGCCCAGGCTGGAGTACAATGGTGCTATCTCAGCTCACTGCAACCTCCACCTCCTGGGTTCAAGTGATTCTCCTGCCTCAGCCTCCCAAGTAGCTGGGATTACAGGCATGCACCAGCATGCCTGGCTAATTTTTGTATTTTCAGTAGAGATGGGATTTCACCATGCTGGCCAGGCTGGTCTCCAACTCCTGACCTCAGGTGATCCACCTGCCTCGGCCTCCAAAAGTGCTGGGATTACAGGCGTCAGCCACCATGCTCGGCCCAATCATTTCACATTTTAAAGTAGAATGTGTGAAATAGAAATCATGTTAAATAGTTGATTTACTTATAAAGTTAAAGTTGTTTCAAGATGTAGATAATTAATAAAAATGTATTGGACTTATAGTTAATAGCAATGTATTATATTCTTGAAAATTGTTAAGAGTAGATTTTAAGTGCTCTCTCTACAAAAACAGTATATGAGACAACGCATATGTTAATTAGCTCAATTTAGTATTTTGCACTGTGTACTTATTTTATAACAACATGTTATACGTGATAAATATATATATAATTTCTAGTTGTCAGTTAAATAAGTAAATAAATGTATTGGACTAAAAAATACTTTATTTCCTTTGTTTTCTAAGACAGTTTAAGTGTGCTATGGCTGTTTGAAAAACTAGTGTTACTATTCAGAATTTCTAAGAGATCTTAATCTAGCTCTTAACTCAGTATCATGGATATAGTAAGCATTTAAAAACAGTGCTTAAAGTGGATAATTCTTGTAATTTGAGGACCATCTACTCAATTTAGCTACATCTGGGGCTATGGCAGTTGGAAAAGAGAAAAGGCTTCCAAGTCCACTTCTGAAGGAGTTTCTTCCTTTGCTGTTACAGTAGCAGCAGGAAGGCACTTTCCAGAAACAGGACCCAACTTCCCACCCCCACCCACACGCTTTTCAAAGAGCATCTTCCTCTATTGACTTTCTTGTTGCCTTTTCCTTTGATCATCAACTGACCTTAGCTACTCCCTGACCCTTTGCCATTGATATCTCCACCCCATCCCATCTTTTGTGATCTTGCTGTGATTCGATTGGAATTAAGTTTACCTAAGGGCCAAGGCCAGTGGAAATTTAAAAATCCTAATTGCTCACAAGTACCTTTTTTTCTGAAGCTTCTCTTTCTGTCTTTTTAGTCTCCACAAACCGGAGGACTACCCCCAGACTGCAGTAAGTGTTGTCATGGAGACTACAGCTTTCGAGGCTACCAAGGCCCCCCTGGGCCACCGGGCCCTCCTGGCATTCCAGGTAAGGATGAGCAAGACATACTGTCAATCTAATTGCAGCCTGAGCTGAAGTAGGAGCAAAGGGCAAACCTTAATAATTTGGGATCACTTCTGTGTGATCCAAAGGATCCGCTAGACTCTTGGCACCCTGGAATACCAGGTTCATAGACTAGGAGGCTCCTCAACAGCATTGAGTCCGAAACGACCAGGTCATAGTCTTCGTTCCAGTATATCTGCCACAGCGTGCTTTATGAAGGGCAGAGTAGAGCCAAAAGCTTACTGCTCTGGGCTACAGCCATCTCAATGCCAGTCACTGAGCTGTGCATCCTTCTGTGTGACTCTAGGTCCAGCTAAGTGCTTCTTCCTCCAGTCTCAGGATCTCTCCATGTTCAGCCGTCTCTCAGTTGACTCTCATGCCACTCTTGGCCTCATGGAAACATTTTTAGGCTCCAGTACCATGTAGTGATATGGGGAATGCTCTGGAGCTACATGAGACCCCACTAGACCAGCAGTTCAGTCACCTGTACTGTGCCGATGCCACCAGGCATAGGAGAGTGCCGCGGGCCTGCTGGTACCCTGGGTCAGTCCAGGAAAGGGTAGCCCAGGTCTCCTCAATATGGGGCTCCCAAGCCTATCTTGCGTTTCATTGTCTTCATCCTCAGGTTAATCCCTAGGGTAGGGCCTCATCTCAGGGTCTGGCCAAAGTCCACTGGCTCTTCTGTGACTTACTCTCATTGATGTTAATATTTATCAAATGTGGTTCAATTTTTTTTCTACTTTTGAGTAGCTTCCTGCACAAAACCAAATTTACAGCAAGAAAATCTTATGTTAAACTTTAAACTACACTTACTGGCTTGGAATCTATGTCATTGGCCATCAAGGACAGCAGCCAGCAGGAGCAATGATGTAGGGGTAGGGCCTACTTCGACCCTTGTAAAATCTTCTCAGGTCTTAACTCTTCTGAGGTTACACAAAAGATTGGCCTTGGTTAAATGTTTTCTAACCAGGAAATGGCTTTGTCACTGAACACATTAATTTGTAAACACAGTCAAAGTTCATCTATTTGGTAGGGTTGTAAGCCTGGTATGATAACCAACCAAGGGTAGCATGCAAAATGAACAGCAAAAAGCCTGAAATTTAGCAAATATTAAAAATAAAGAAGAGGTGTAGAAATTGTCTCTTGGTGGCAAAGGGAAAAGTTAAAATTGTTTTCCAACTCTTGCTTTCAAAATCATTGCTGTAATTTGTTTAATGAATGAGTTTACCTTTTCCCCAGTTATAAAAGTGATGTGTTTTTTGTAGAAAACTTCAAAGAGACAGAAAAATATACAGAATGACATGAAAATTACTCATGTTCCACATTTAGAAAAGAACCTCTGTAAATATTTTTCTGTAACTTATTCTTGTCTTTTTTTCCCTATGGATATAATACATAAATACATATTTTTCCAAACAAAGATAGTATCATGTTATTTCTATTTACTCATAACTTTCTTTTGCCTGAAACAAAGTCTGGCTCTTTTGTCCAGGCTGGAGTGAAGTGGCATGATCCAGGCTCCCTGTAGCCTTGGTCTCTTAGGCTCAAGAGGTCATCCTGCCTCAGTCTCCCAAATAGCTGGGACTACAGGTGTGCACCACCACTCCTGGCTAATTTTTTAATTTCTATTTTTGTAAAGATGGGATCTCGCCATATTGCTCAAGCTTGTCTCAAACTCTAGGGCTCAAGTGATCCTCCCACCGTGGCTTCGCAAAGTGTTGAGATTACAGTTGTGAGCCACTGTACCTGGCCACTTATAACTTTAAAATCTAAAAATATCATGAATATCACTATATCATTAAATGTTTTTCTTCAGCCTTCTTTTTTATGACTATATAACATAGTTTCTAGAATATGTCATGCCCTCCTAGTATTGGTGATTATATAGGTGGTTTCCAATCTTTGCTATTTTAAATGATAATGTGATAATCAGATTTGTACACAATTTTTCCTCCAAGCCTCGCTTCAAAGGATAAACAGGCTTTGGAGCTTTAGGGTATCTAAGGCTTCTTTCAGAGCCTATTGCCCTATTTAGATGATGATACCCCTTGGTTATATTTGGGATTGTTTTGAATGGTCCCCTTTCATAATTGAGTTTGGATAGTATGTCTAGAAATGGATGGTAAGTATGAGTGACTGGGTTTTCTCATGTGATGATGTCTGGTTGTTTAAGGAAACCATGGAAACAATGGCAACAATGGAGCCACTGGTCATGAAGGAGCCAAAGGTGAGAAGGGCGACAAAGGTGACCTGGGGCCTCGAGGGGAGCGGGGGCAGCATGGCCCCAAAGGAGAGAAGGGCTACCCGGGGATTCCACCAGAACTTCAGGTAAACCATCCTCGGTACATCTCCTGGTGGCTTTCCAACCTGCCTGACCACAAGGGGCCAGGAATCAGGATGTTCGAGCGCTTCCTCAAGTCTTCCCCAATCCTGAGTAAATCTGAGTCTCAGTTTGTTCATCTACATCACAGGATGTTTGCATAAGGCCCATACTGTCCAAAAGGAGGACTTAGATATTATTCTTAGGGAGGAGAGACATTTATGAAGGGTGAAATCTAAGTCCCTCATAGAACCAAATCCAAGGCAACCCTAAATATAAACTTATCTCCTATTTTCCCAAATAAGATGTTTTAAGAATGTAATAAGATGTAATAAGGGTTTGGGCCAACATGAATGTATAAACATTTAAATACATAAATGGAATGATGAAATGTCTAGTTATAATATTGTATTTATTAACATTATTATATTTACATATACTAATCCATACATAAATATTGATATATATTGTTTTCTCTCAACTCAGATTTTGTGGTATAATTTTTGTTTATTTTTTGAAACAGAGTCTTGCTCTGTTGTCCAGGCTGGAGTATAGTGGCACGATCTTGGCTCACTGCAACCTCTTCCTCGTGGGTTTGAGCAATTCTCCTGCCTCAGCCTCCCTATAGCTGGAATTACAGGCATGCATCACCACACCTGGCTAATTTTTATATTTCTAATACAGACGGGTTTTTGCCATGGTGGCCAGGCTGGTCTCAAATTCCTGGCCTGAAGTGATCTGCCTGCCTCGGCCTCCCAAAAAAGTGCTGGGATTACAGGCTTGAGCCACCACACTTGACCTTGTGGTATAATTTTTACTTGAGCTTTTCTTGTCAGAATCTTCTTTATCAATGGAGAATTTCAGTTTTGAGCCATCCAGTCAGTGTTCCAGACCAGATTACATTCATTTCAGCATAAAGTTTAAAAAATCAATTTATGAGGTTAAAACTGTACATTTTTTTCCAGGCTCAAGTACCCATTTACCTATTCTTTCTCTCTCTTTTAAATGATCATTAAAGTTCTTATTGCCAACAAGATCTTAAACTTGTAAATGTGAGGTTAGGTCACAAGAAAAATTACTAACTTTGGGTTATTTCTGGAAGGTGGAGGAGGGCTAATATTTTGAAATGGATCCCCTCTGGGGGACTTCTATCAGCATTGAAAACTAGCATTTTTTAAAAATTAAGTTTCTTTCTGACTAGTGTCTTCCCAAAAAAAGTAACTTGTGGATAAAAATAAAGTAACTGAGATAAAGTACTGCAACATGAGAGATTTTTGAAGAACTAGACTATAAAGCGATTCTTGCCTGAAAGATCAATTAGGGGGAAACTGTCTTTCATTTGTGCGTGTACGGTGGTGGTTTGACCCTGTATAAGTTGCATCATTTTTCTGGGCCTTGGTTTTTCAAGTTTAAAATAGCTTGAATAGTTAGTGTGTTACTCTCATTTGTGGGTTTTGCAACTTTTAAATGAAAGCCGTTTTGTTTTGTTTTGTGTGTGTGTGCACAGGCTGGAGTGCAGTGGTGTGATCTTGGCTCACTGCAGCCTCCACCAAGGTTCAAGCGATTCTCTTGCCTCAGCCTCTGGAGTAGCTGGGATTACAGGTGCGTGACACCATGCCCGGCTAATTTTTTTGTATTTTTAGTAGAGACGGCATTTCTCTATGTTGGCCAGGCTGATCTCAAACTCCTGGCCTCCAGTGATCGGCCTGCCTCGGCCTCTCAAAGTGCTGGGATTACAGGTGTGAGCCACTGTGCCTAGCCAAATGCTGTTTAATAATTTCAGCAACCTGGGATCCATGTGCCAGTATAAATTTACAAACAAAAAGGCTAGAGATGCCACTCAGCCAGGTTAAGGTATTTAATAAGACAGAAGATAAACATCTCAAAGCTAGACACTCTAACCCATAACCTATGAATGGTAAACCACGGAGAAGGGGCCCTAGAGTAGCCAGTTTGATAGAGAACATTCTGGGCAATTATTAAATTTGTCCCATCAGCTATTTTACCCTAAAATCACAATACAAACATTTGGGTCTTACACAGATTGTGAAGGAGGGAACTTCACATTCTTTGAAGGTCCCAGCAAATTAAAGAATTTATTAATCTAACTTACACTCAGTTTCAATGACTCATTTGGACGAAGGATTAACTTTGACTTTCACAGCTCATTCTTCAATGGTGGTTTTAAGCAAAAGCTTTTCTTTTCTTTTCTTTTTTTTAACCTTTATTATAAGTTCAGGGGTACATGTGCAGGTTTTTTACATAGTTAAACTTGTGTCGTGGGGATTTGTTGTACAGATTATTTTATCACCAGATATTAAGCCTAGTACCCATTGGTTATTTTTCCTGATTCTCTCCCTCCTCCCACCTTCCACCCTCCCATAGGCCCCAGTGTGTGTTGTTCCCCTCTATATGTCCATGTGTTCTTATCATTTAGCTCCCACATATACATGAGAACATGCGGTGTTTGGTTTTCTGTTCCTGCATTAGTTTGCTAAGGATAATGGCCTCCCGTTCCATCCATGTTCCTGCAAGGGACATGATCTCATTCTTTTTTATGGCTGCACAGTATTCCATGGTGTATATGTAGCACATTTTCTTTATCCAGTCTATCATCAATGGGAATTTAGATTGATTCCATGTCTTTGCTATTGTGAATAGTGACAAAAGTTTTCTTGACAGGCGGAATTGTCTCAAGGCTTTTAAAATTATTGTTAACATTTTGTATTTTGAACTTCAACCCTGTCTTTGGATATTAGTAGTATAGAGGTGGTAACAATAGTAGTAGTGGTGGCAAGAGGAGGAAGAGTACTACCCCATTCTCCACTTAGGGGATATAGAAATTTGAGGCCCAATTACTAATTACTCAATTGCCAAGTGACAGAATTAAGAGAGGTGGACCTTAATCTCATATCTTTGGACCCAAATAGACAGCCTTATTCCCAAACTCATAGAGCCTCTTGGTTGCCACCGTGAGCAGGTTTCTCAAGTTAATTCTCTTTGCTGATCTTTTACTGATTAAGCAGAGGCTTTCAAAGTTGCTTAAAAGATTACACATAAAGTATTTGTAACCATTCCCAGAAATGGGTGTTGACCATTAAATGACTTCTCGGATTCTCCCATCTCTAAACTTTACAGTTCCAAGATGACATTTTTTCATCCAAAATCATGCTGAGAAATTTTTGCTGTTCTAATATTCAAAAAGATTGCTAATTTTAGTAAACCATTTTTCTATATTTTAGATAACTGCAAACACTCCTTTTTACCTTTTCAAGGTTATTCACGTAATATCTTTTCACTGTTAAAAAAAAATTAGAAAAGTTCTGGGCCAAAAATAATAAAACATGCCAAGAGATGATTACTGTTAACATACAGTTATGTAACTTTTCAGATTTATGCATACTTATATACATGTTACTTTTAAATATGATGGGAACAGATATACTTATTATTACTTTATTTCATGAATGACAATCTATCCTAAATGTCTGTTCATATAAATAAATACAATCCTATAGCTTTAAAATTAGTATCTTTTTTCTGAATATAAAATTAATACATGCTAACTTGAAAACTATAAGTGCAATGAAGAAAGGAAAACTTTCCCACGAAACTTCTACCAAGAAAGACCTGCTATTAATAATTTCAAGAATATTCTTGCAGATATTTTTCTGAATTGCCCACACAATAACTCCATCCACACAGACACAGTTAATAAAGGCTGGTATCAGATAATAATGATCTTGTGTTGTCTACTTTTTGGGTAAACAGTGTATTGAAGATATTTTCTCCTTTTATACAGATGCACATTTAGATCAGCATCAAGAATTCTCAAAGTGTATTCAAAGAATTAATTTCATTAGAAATTAATAGGCTGGGCACCATGGCTCACGCCTATAATCCCAGCACTTTGGGAGGCCGAGGAAGGTGGATCTCTTGAGCCTAGGAGTTTGAGACCAGCCTAGGCAACATAGTGAGACCTCGTCTCTATAAAGAAAAAAAAAAAAGAAATTAATAGGTATCTTTTCGGGAAAAAATAATGCAGGGTTACCAAAATTAAAATGTTTGGCTATAGGGTTTCTCAGGTCCTTGAATTTGCTAATGTGCATTTCTCGGCTATAAGTGGAAAATTTCATATAAAATTTTCTGGTATTATTTGATAACAGAATTTTAGTATTTCAAAAATCATTTGAAAGACAAATAATCTTTGAAATATATGTTCAGAACTGTTGATAGACATTGTCAATCTAATGGCTGCATAGCATTCAAATGTTGGAATTACCATAATTTATTTGTTTCTCTCTCCATAGATTGATGTTTATTCCCAATCTTGCTGTTATGTATAATGTTTAACAAACTAATCTGCATAAAAACTTCTTGACTTCTTTAAGATAAATTGCCTATTTATTGACCAATAATTCTTTCCTTAGATTGCATTCATGGCTTCTCTGGCAACCCACTTCAGCAATCAGAACAGTGGGATTATCTTCAGCAGTGTTGAGACCAACATTGGAAACTTCTTTGATGTCATGACTGGTAGATTTGGGGCCCCAGTATCAGGTGAGATGGAAACAAAGGATGAAGATTGAGTTAATCAATGTAATAATAAAGACAATTAAGGAAGGAAGGAAAGAAGAGAGGGAGGGATGGAGAAAGGGAGGGAGAGAAAGGAGGAGGAAGGGAGTAGGAAATAATGACATTAAGGTAGTTATTTTTTTCTTATTCAGGTTAAACCAAACAGCTCATTTAGATTTCTGTTGGATTTCAAAGTAAACGAATTAGAATCTGAAAAGACAAAAATAGTTTTTAAAATATGGCCATAGTCATTAATATTATTAACTCTGATTTAGACTGAGCTAAATAATTCTTAAGAGGACATACTTACCTCTGACTTTAAAAGTCCTTAAAACATAATTCTCAGTTTAAATGTGTCATAACTGTTTCCTCCCCCTGCCACCACCTCAAGGAGTGCCTGATCCTATTTTTTTAATTAAAAGAAATTGAACAGGTAATACATTTACTTATTTAAAAAGTTAAGGCCCGGCGCGGTGGCTCATGCCTGTAATCCCAGCACTCTGGAAGGCCGAAGCAGGCGGATCACGAGGTCAGTAGATAGAGACTATCCTGGCTAACATGGTGAAACCCCGTCTTTACTAAAAATACAAAATATTAGCCGGGCGTGGTGGTGGGCGCCTGTAGTCCCAGCTACTCAGGAGGCTGAGGCAGGAGAATGGCTTGAACCCGGGAGGCGGAGCTTGCAGTGAGCGGAGATCGCGCGACTGCACTCCAGCCTGGGCGACAGAGCGAGACTCCGTCTCAAAAAAACAAAAAGAGCTTGTTTATGCAAATGAATACAAATATATCTTCTCATATTTCTAAATAAAAGCTAGGACACTCTACATTCTGATTGTGTCTTGCTTAAAAAAAAAAAAAGCTAACAATATATTTTAGAAATCTTTTCACGTCATTACTTCATCTTCTTTCTTGTAGCTGAATGTACCAAAGTATATTTAATGAATTCCCTTATTGCTGGACATTCGGGTTGTTTCCAGTTTGCTTTTTTTTTTTTTTTTTTTGGTGGTGGTGGTGGATTTTGTTTGTTTGTTTGTTTCTAGACAGGGTCTCTATCGCCCAGCCTGGAGTGCAGTGGCACCATCTCAGCCCACTGCAACTTCTGCCACCTCTGCCTGCCAAGCTCAAGCGATCCTCCCCACTCAGCCTCCTGAGTAGCTGGGACTGCAGACCCAGGCCACCACATCTGGCTAATTTTTGTAGTTTTAGTAGAGACGGGCTTTACCTTGTTGGCCAGGCTGGTCTGAAATTCCTGGCCTGAAGTGATCCACCTGCCTCAGCCTCCCAAAGTGCTGGAATTACAGGTGTAAGCCACCATGCCAGCAAGAATATACCACTTTGTAATTGATCACTTACAGGTATATCTGTAGGCTAAAGTTTTAGGAATATTATCAGTATAAACATATCCATAATTTTTATCAATTTTGCCAAATTGCTCCCTGTAAGGGTTGTACCAATATACTTAAATTGTCAAGATATGAAAGCACTTATTTCCTGATAGCCTTATCAACAAAATGTGCTTTCAAGTTTCTGGATAGTTGATAAATAGAAAATCCCACTTTACAAACTTTTTACTTTGAATTAATTTTAGACTTATAGGAGAGTTATGAAAATATTATACAAAGTTCTCATATTTTGTTTAACCATCTTCCACTACTATTAACATTTTAAATAACCAAAGTGCAATTATAAAAATAAATAATGAACCTAGGTACAATACTATGACTAAATTATGGACTTCATTCAGATCTCACCAGGTTTTTCTGATGCCCTCAGCTTTTCATTCCATTTATTGTCTGGCCATTTCTATCATGGGTTCACGCCTTTTGTTCTATAATGTTCTTTTATAGAGGTATTTGCTTTATTAGTATAAATTCATGGCTACATTTTTCATCTACTACATGACAACATTTTTTCTTGGAGAGTATTGTTAATCCATTAGGGTCATTTTTGCTTTTCTTTTCTACTTTAAAAAATTAACTGAGGGTTGAATGAGTTTAATTTTCCTAGACCAGCCGTATGCTCTAGTTTCTTGGTGAAGAAAGGACCAGGGCAGTTTCTAGACTGGATAACTCAAAGGCTCCCTCCCCTGCTGCCAGGGGACTAACGGATTCTTTTAAGTATGGCCCTGATGTGCGTTTTTCTTGGTCACACTTCCACTACCTCTCCAGACTGCACCGGGTCCATGAAAGCTTCTGAAGCCAGCCTTATACTTCCTGGTTCCCTTGCCTTCAGGAGACTTTTTCTTTCTTTCTTTTCTTTTCTTTTCTTTTTTTTTTTTTTTTTGCTGGCAGATTTTGAGATTGGCCACTGCAGGTCCTCTTTCCACATCCTACACTGTATCTAGCAACCATCACCCCAAACACAGCCTTGCTTCCGCTCAGCCCTGTTTACAGGGGCTTGTTTTCAACATTGCTCTTCCACGTGGCCCTCACTATCAGGGAGTGCATTTCTCCTGGCACTGTGTGACACCTGCTGCCACCTGGCCTCCTCAGAGCCTCGCCCAACCTCGTGTTATCTCCACATGACTCTGTCCACCCTCGGGGCATTTGGCAGCACTTACAGGTATTTTTGAAGTTCATTGATTTTCTTCCAGTCTCCTAGCGTTGCAGAACGTGGATATTTATTTGGTTTTTGTTTTTCAATTCTACTCATTTCTCTATATGGTATCCAGAATTAAAAGGAAGAAACTTCTGATGGAGGCAGTGGCCCTGTCAGATTTTCACAAATGCTTTTAAGTGCACCTTGATTTATTTTTTCTACTCAGTTTAAGTCAGAAATGAACTGAGATATGAAATGATAGAAGCAATCTTTCATCACACTTTAATGTCATGAAAATCATCTTTAAATGTTCTTGTGTGATTTTCTGCTCTGAAGGTTTATGTCATAATTTTCTTACAACTATTCTGTTAAATGCTATCTATGCCACAGATTATATTAATGCCTAGAAATACCTAGTCCACATTTCCATGGAATTAAATGGCTTTATAATTGAAGCCTAAGTAAGGATTTAATTTTTTAGAGCTCTCTTGGGCCAGACGTTCAGCTTCTAGTGATACCAACTGTCATTTGACTCTCACAGTTTTCTGTTTCAGTCTCCATTTTTGCAATAGATTGCAAAAAGACCATTTTGTCCTTTTCAACTTTGGGAGTGAAGAGACAGAGAAGGCTGGTTTTTGAAATTACAGCAACACAAAGACCTCCAAACCGTAGTGCAAATGTGTCTCCTCTGGTTTCAGTACCTTCCCTTGCAGGAAAGCCACATGTGGTATAATACATACTCACTTCGGTATTTCCAACTCCAGGCATTTCATTTATTCACCATCTGGTGTTTTAGTCTCCTCTTTCTAACATGTTTTTGCAACCTATTTTTAATAGTAGTCATCATTTTGTAAGAAAAACTAGTATATTTTCCTGTCATTTTGATTTCAGCTTTATCTTCTTGAGGCATTGAAAATTATGTGTGTGTATGTGTCTAATAGGAAATTTTGTAAAATGTGAAAAACTAAACACATATAAACTATTTTCCTTGAGGCTTTTAATTTTTATCTGCCTTTACTTTTCCTCTGTGGGCCAATCTCTAGGCATATGAATAGGCATGATAAACTTTTAGGCCATTTCCTTTGTTCCCAGAACATTGAATATGCATTCCTGGCACTAGACAAAGCATCATCATACTTCTTCATTTAATTTGACTTAGAATCAGGTGAATTGACATGGCACCCTTACAACTTTCATCTTACTTGATTGCCCTTTGAGAAAGAAATAGAACTATCTTCTATTAAAGCTATTTCTGGGTTATTGTCTTGAAAGGCCATTAGTTTAAAATGTAACATGGAAATCAGTAAGAGTTTGATGACTTATGTTCATTCACCTTTCCAAAATGCACACCAAAATCCCAGATCATTTAGAGTTTGAAAAATTTTCCTTTTGTCTTTTCTGTGTGCTATTGGATTCTTCTTAATCATTCAGTGAAAGTATCTTGTGTGCTGGCATTTAGAGTATATTAGGTCATATTATATTGCTTTCAATTAGGAGCCCTAGGCTCTTATTAAAAAACTCAAATCTTTTAAAATATATGTTCGTCTTTTTCAAATGAAGAGGATACAGACTTTTAGTGACAAGGTCCTGTTGCTGAGTCTAAGTTGGATCTTTCTGTTTGTTGTACATAATTTCACCAACATACAAGGAATAGCATGAGAAATTACCAGAACCATTTCTTTAGAACTCATAAACATTTGTTCTGTGCTCCAGGATTTCCTCATCTTTGGCTAATCCCTTTGGTGAGTTTAATCATCTGTTATATTGTTATAGTTGCTCATTTTCTTAAGTCATGGAGCATCGTTGTTCAACCACAAACATCTCTGCACCTTGGTAACACGAGTTCTGTGGTACATGAGGATGATCGCTAACCTATGCCCAGGAACAACGCCTACTTTGCCCTAAGCACTTTGTCAGGGCACAAGGCAGTGAGATACAGCTAAAATGAGGTAGGCTGCTTCCCTTAAAGACTTTTAAGTCTTATTCGGGATACACAGTGTACACATTGAAAGCACTTGGAAGGGGAGTAGATATAGGGACATTCCTGCAAATTAAGGCCAAGGAGAGACACCATACTACAAAGAATATCAATAAAAGACATGTGAAGGCATTTGGCAAATCTCCAGGTATCTCCAGGTCCTCAATGTATAACATGTTAATATCAACATGGATATATACCTGCTTTTTTCAGGTGTGTATTTCTTCACCTTCAGCATGATGAAGCATGAGGATGTTGAGGAAGTGTATGTGTACCTTATGCACAATGGCAACACAGTCTTCAGCATGTACAGGTGGGTGGTCTTTTCTGTCATGGGTCTCATCCATGCTGCCATTGTTTGTTCAAGGAATGCCTAATGACAGGGAAGCGTATAGGAGTCAATAGAGCCTGACATGGCCCCTATCCTTAATAAGAGCCCTCATGTACCAGTATGGCCACATTATCATCATTATTGTTTGGGAAAAAGTAAATCTGATGAACTTGAGCATCAGCAGGTTGATAAGAGGCCTTGCATTAATTACTAGCAGCACTCCCAATAACCAGTCATTTGGATTATTTTTATAACTCATTATTTTTCTCGTCTCTCTCTGCCCCTTTTTCTGCTTTCCCATTCTCCCATGCCCTCTGATGTTAGCTTGGAATGTGGCAAAGAGGCAGAGAGCCGACACCTTTCTTACAATTAAAAGGGCCATGAGTTATCTATGAAAAACTTTGTGGCTGTTATCATTTCCCTGTTATTTTTGATGATGTGTGATAATTGCTGTGTTTACTTCTGGAGCCTTACCTGAGTGGGAAGATGTATTTGAAATGCCAAAAGACAGGAAGATGAGTTAGGGTAGGTGAAATTGTTGCAAGTAAGAGATCCAGTTACTCTAACATGCTAGAAGTTGATTTTTCTTCACCAGTCCAGGGCAAGAGTTCCAGGTTGAGAAAGAATGAGGGGTTGTAGGAGAGGTGCAGGTTGGGAGTGGGTTTATTCTTCCTGTTTTTTGAGGAAGCCAGGCTGATGAAAGCAGCTCTGCTGTCTATAAAACTGACTTTGAGCCAGGCGCGGTGGCTCACGCCTGTAATCCCAGCACTTTGGGAGGCCGAGGTGGGCAGATCACGAGGTCAGGAGATCAAGACCATCCTGGCTAACACGGTGAAACCCCGTCTCTACTAAAAATACAAAAAATTACCCGGGCATGGTGGCAGGCGCCTGTAGTCCCAGCTACTCGGGAGGCTGAGGCAGGAGAATGGCATGAACCCGGGAGGCGGAACTTGCAGTAAGCTGAGATTGCGCCACTGCACTCCAGCCTGGGCGACAGAGCGAGACTCCATCTCAAAAACAAAACAAAACAAAAAACAAACAAACAAACAAAAAAACTGACTTTGAAATTCTCTTTGGTCATTGTCATTGCCAGAGTCAGAAGGAGAAAAGCTTGCTGTTGCAAGCTTGTGGAAATATTTATGGATCAGGAATTCTGTTCAGAGAACTTAGTCACATTGTTTTCCACCCAACAAATGCAAGGGTGACATGGAATTGCAGTGCCAATGGAACAGAAGAAAGGGGATTCTGGTGAACAGCTAACCTTCTCTGCCCTCTGGCTTCCAAATATCTGCTAAATTCTTCTTCCTACACTTACAATACATGTCTCCCCATCTCTCTGTCCCTATGGGAGACAGCCTGTGAAGCACAAATAATGCATCCAGCTCAAAGCCCTGAGTCAGTCAATGAGTAGTCCTTTTTATCAGATTGGTTTGTTGGCTGTTTTTCTCTTTGGCTCCTGGTTCTGTCCTCTAGGAGGGTCTTCTTTATCTGCTTTTCTCTGTGGCACATCTGAAAGGTGAGCAGGGCCTCCTCGAGGCTCTCTCACAGCCCACTTCCTGCTGGTGCAAATTTGAAAGCTGAGTCAAACAGCCCAAGCCTCTGGAGTCTGGTTTTGTGTCTCTGGCAAACCCATTTCCTCAGAAACTTACTTGGCAGGCTTTTACTCTGTTTTTTACTCGATTTTACTCTATTTACTTAGCTGGCTTTTACTTCATTTGTTAAATAGATTAAGTGAAGTCAGTTACATGTGTTACTAAACCACACTCCATATACTTTTCTTGACAGTTTTCAGCCTGCTATTCCTTGTCTTCATGCCTTTCTCTCAAGTTAATGGAGTTACCCTGAGGCCTTCTAAAGCAATCGATTTGGGCAGAAAGGCAATATTTTTAATCCATCAGATTGTGCCACAGCTGTGTCTACTTGATTGAATGAGTAGTCTTTTTTTATTATGATTTTACTTTAAGTTCCAGGATACATGTGCAGAATGTGCCGGTTTGTTACACAGGTATACATGTGCCATGGTGGTTTGCTGCACCTATCAACTCATCATCTAGGTTTCAGACCCTGCATGTGTTAGTTATTTGTCCTAATGCTCTCCCTCCCCTTTCCCCTCACCCTGCCACAGGTCCTGGTGTGTGATGTTCCCCTCCATGTGTCCATGTGTTCTCATTGTTCAACTCCCACTTATGAGTGAGAATATGCGGTGTTTGGTTTTCTGTTCTTGTGTTTGTTAGTTTGCTGAGAATGATGACTTACAGCTTCATGCATGTCCCTGCAAAGGACATGAACTCATTCTTTTTTATGGCTGCTGAATGAGTAGTCTTAAGGAAAAAACATCAACTTTATCACTGCTCTTCCAGATATAAAGACACCTGGCTTTTTTAACCTTGTTAGGCCCCAATCACGTAGACAGTATTTACTTCCTTTTCTTCAAACAAGTCAGTTTTTGCCTAACTCATCTTTTGTAGCAACATCTTTCTAAAAGCAGCAAAGAGTACTTTGGCTTTTTCCAATCACTTCCCTTTCTTACCCTACAGGCATTAGATCTGTCTTCCAAGTTATCACGTTTTCCAAATGTTTTTGCACAGCGTAACATGGATCTTCTGCTTTCCCAGACCATGATATTTGTTTCCCCATTGCTCCTTGCCTGACCATGAGCCAGTGTAAGCCTATTTTTATTTGGGTTGCGGAGCAGCCTCCTTTTGTACCAAATTCTAGCTTAGTTAGGGGAAGCTAAATTACTGTAACAAAAACCCAGTGGAATAGCTCAAACATAATATAACTTTCTTTCCTTCTCATCAAACAGCCCAAGGTTGTTCCAGGTTGGAGCAGAGAAGAGAGAGAGCTCTTTTCCACATGGTCTCCAAGAACCCAGTATTCAACATATGGCTTCTAAGATCATTCTGGTCATTGTCATGAACATTCCAGACAGTCATAAGAAGGAGCAGGGAGGGGTTTTGTGAGAGTGTTACTAGCCAGCTTTAGAAGTGGCACATAGGTCATTTCTGCTCACAGGCTGTTTAGAGAACTTAGCCTCAGGATTATACCTGTGGGAAGGAGAGAAGGGGAGCACAGACTTTGGTGAAGAGCTGGTTGTTCATGGCAAAGACTAAGTAGTTTGTTCCTCTTTTTCTTTCCAGCTATGAAATGAAGGGCAAATCAGATACATCCAGCAATCATGCTGTGCTGAAGCTAGCCAAAGGGGATGAGGTTTGGCTGCGAATGGGCAATGGCGCTCTCCATGGGGACCACCAACGCTTCTCCACCTTTGCAGGATTCCTGCTCTTTGAAACTAAGTAAATATATGACTAGAATAGCTCCACTTTGGGGAAGACTTGTAGCTGAGCTGATTTGTTACGATCTGAGGAACATTAAATTTGAGGGTTTTACATTGCTGTATTCAAAAAATTATTGGTTACAATGTTGTTCACGCTACAGGTACACCAATAATGTTGGACAATTCGGGGGCTCAGAAGAATCAACCACAAAATAGTCTTCTCAGATGACCTTGACTAATATACTCAGCATCTTTATCACTCTTTCCTTGGCACCTAAAAGATAATTCTCCTCTGACGCAGGTTGGAAATATTTTTTTCTATCACAGAAGTCATTTGCAAAGAATTTTGACTGCTCTGCTTTTAATTTAATACCAGTTTTCAGGAACCCCTGAAGTTTTAAGTTCATTATTCTTTATAACATTTGAGAGAATCGGATGTAGTGATATGACAGGGCTGGGGCAAGAACAGGGGCACTAGCTGCCTTATTAGCTAATTTAGTGCCCTCCGTGTTCAGCTTAGCCTTTGACCCTTTCCTTTTGATCCACAAAATACATTAAAACTCTGAATTCACATACAATGCTATTTTAAAGTCAATAGATTTTAGCTATAAAGTGCTTGACCAGTAATGTGGTTGTAATTTTGTGTATGTTCCCCCACATCACCCCCAACTTCGGATGTGGGGTCAGGAGGTTGAGGTTCACTATTAACAAATGTCATAAATATCTCATAGAGGTACAGTGCCAATAGATATTCAAATGTTGCATGTTGACCAGAGGGATTTTATATCTGAAGAACATACACTATTAATAAATACCTTAGAGAAAAATTTTGACCTGGCTTTAGATAAAACTGTGGCAAGAAAAATGTAATGAGCAATATATGGAAATAAACACACCTTTGTTAAAGATACTTTCTAAACTTGTTTTTAATAAACTTTAATAGTCATAGAATTGTAAATCACTATGGTTAACAGAAAGTGAAAATATTTTCATGCAGATGATGTGAACAGCCATGTGAATAGGTGACTTGGGCACACAGCAGGGTCATATGACTCCAGAAACTTTGCTTTTCAGTTATTCCATTGTTATAATGTCAACCCTTTAAGACATTGATGTTTAGAGGGCTCACAAATAAAATCTGAATACCTGTAAGGAAAGGGGTTTTTTATCACATACCTTAAGTCTTTGTAATGTTCATGCTTAAATTCTAAGTTTTCACCTTAGTGACACACAAGGTTTGGTTGTAGGCAACAAGTCCCAGGTATGTGGGAAATTGTTTCACAACAGAGATGGGAAAAGGTGCAGATAATTTCCAATGCCTTCACAATTTACCCATGACCAGAAATATACTTGGAAGACTAATTTCACAAGTGTCCCAAAACTGAGATGCTAAAAAGGAAACAGTAGGTAGGTGTCATAGGAAATTTACATGTACCATCTAATAAACAAACTTGCAAATTCTAAATCTTTTTTTTTTTGAGACAGTTTCACGCTGCTGCCCAGGCTGGAGTGCAGTGGCATGATCTCAGCTCACCGCAGCCTCCGCCTCCTGGGTTCAAGTGACTCTCCTACCTCAGCCTCCTGAGTAGCTGGGACTACAGGCGCCCACCACCAGGACCAGCTAATTTTTAATGTTTCTAATAGAGACGGGGTTTCACCATGTTGACCAGGCCGGTCTGGAACTCCTGACCTCAGGTGATCTGCCTGCCTCGGTCTTCTAAAGTGCTGGGATTACAGGCGTGAGCCACCGCACCCAGCCGCAAATTCTAAATCTTAAAACAACTCTGCAAACGAAGCACTTGAGTTTCTGCTTGCTTCAGGGATGTAATACGGTGTAGAACTGTTTCACATAATGATCAGCCTTGGTAATTTTCCAGTGTAGAAAACATTATATTTGACCCTTGGACAACAAAGAGATTATATTGAAGGAATTTTATTGATTGTATCATGAATAAAAGCTGAAGTCAAAATTAAAATGTAAAAAAATAATTCAGAGGATGGAATATGCAAATGAAAACTCCAAACGATGTGGCTGGAATTCATAAACATTTACTTTATGCAAGATACTGTGCTATTCCAGGCACTCCTATGGCATTTAAAGTACAATTCTTACCTTCCCTAATTTTTCAACCTAGTAGAGGACAATAGGCTAAAGGGAATAAGTACATGGATAACAAAACATAAAGTAGAATGTTTTTACAGCCATAGAAGGCAAAGGGCTAGGAATTCACAGGAGAGAGAAACAGTATCTAGCTGAGAGCATAAGAAAAGCTTGTGGAAAAGATAATATTTGATGGCCAGAGACAATTTCTTGCTTTGGTATGTTTGAAGTGTTATATTTAAATATATATATTTTTATTAAAAAAACTCACTATAGAAAATTTATTAAATTCCCCAAAATATTTAGTATAAAATTAATCATCCCATCAAATATTAAATAATATTACTATTTTAAAGTGTTTATTTCAATTTTTTCCTGCATGTATTTATGGCTTTTATTTTTAAATATAGTAATAAAATAATTTGAAATTAGCTTTTTATATATTTTTGTGTCTTGCTCTAATGGGTTGGACTAAACATATTAAGAACACTCTCAAATGCTACTAAGGACAATTTGAAAACATAATTTTAATGACTGCATAATTTATTTAACTTTCCTGTTTTGGAAAATTTTTTTTTATTACAAATAATATGTCATGAGCATTCTCTTTTTAAAAAAATAAACTATGTGTGCATATAATTATTTCCTTTGATTAAATTTCCAGAAGTGAGATTATTTGGTAAAAAAGCCTAGACATTTTAAAAGCTGTTAATAATGTCACATTTAAAAAAAAAATAGCTTAAACTTATGTAAGGAGGGACTTTATTCAAAAGGATTATTGCCATAAGGGGAAGGTGACTACGACAATAGGGAAAAGGCTCTGAGATCTATGAGATCTGTAGCTCAGAGGACAAACACAAATAGGCTTTCTTTTATGGAGAGAAGTAAACAAGAACTGGGTGCACAGGGGATGGGATGGGTGACAGGTATGATGGGACATTGACTAGGGAACACTTTTTCCTGAGTTCAGCCAGTTCCCTGAAGGAGGGGCCTCTAACTTTAACATGGCTCCATGTTCCAGTGCCCAAAGTGGGCCAAAGTTTAGGTACCTGGGCAAAGGGGAAAAGCCTTACTAAACTTCGGTCAAGTCAAGTTAGTTTGCATTTTGCCCAGATTGAACAGTTCAACAAACACTTCAGCTATTTATAAGACAAAAAAAGTGGGAATTTAGAGGGTCTGTGCCTGGTCATGTTCTATGTAAACAAGAAAGTTTTAAGTCATAAGAGAAAGCATGATTCTTTGCAGCAAGCCATTTCCCAGAACAAAAGGGAAGGAGGATTTTTAAAGTTCCTTTCCAAGAACGCGGGGCTCAGGTAAGGTTCAACATTGCCAATAAATATTGTCAAATTGTCCTCCAAGAAATCTGCACTTCTACTAGCAATATTTGAGAATGCTAGAAATGCTGCAGATAGGTAGGATTGTGATTCATGAGGATGGGAGACAAAGTGTTCTATGCAATGAAAAATAGTTTGGAAAAAAAAAGAGGCAGGGAAATTGCAAGCTGTTTGTATGCAACAGCATAGTGTGCAGTCAGCCTGGAATGAATTGCTGATACAGCGTTAAAGCAGGTACGGCTAGAAAGGGAGACAGAAGGAATGCCATAGGCTTTCAATGCCAAGGTGAGACCTACACTTAAATTAGCAGCTAAAGAATCACTGTTAAATTGTGATCAATATTTTGATGTAACCAGGGCTAAGTTTTAGGAAAATCAATCTGCTGAAAATGGGAGGCTTTGAGGTGCTCACATTTTTTTTCTTTTAAAGACAAGCATTGATTATGTCAACCTTACAAAAAAAGACACTAGAAAAAAATTAAATATGTTGGGTTTACTTGGTAATAGAAATAAGTATTATAATCTGAATGCATGGAATGGCAAACCATGAGTACATTTGGTGAGGCAAGGGGAAGGGGAACTTTTGTTAGCAAAAAAGGTTTACATAAGCTGCTTAGAAACAGAGTTCGTTGGTTCTAGAGGTTGAAAGCCAGAGTTGTTAGCAGTTTATGGATGGAGACGCTGTTAGTGGGCAAGTGTTCTTGAGAACATCATATCTGAATTATTGCAGTTCTGGAGAATGTCTAGTCATAAACCAAAGGGTTTTTAGAAAGTTCTTGGAAACAGTTTTTCTTATCTCAGACATATAAGCACGAGCATCCTCTTTTTCGGGCTTTACCAGCTCTATTTTGTCTGGGTCTGATGAAAGTGATTTCATCCTGGTATCTGCAACTTTCACAGCTAGCTAATGCTGAACATACATCCCACCCTCTCCCCACCACCCCCGCACAATTTCTTCTCCAAATGTTTATTGGACAGTGCAAGGTAAGGAGGCACAACCCCTGTTTGGATGGTAAGTGTTAATCCAGTGGAATGGACATAGCAACACCATGCTTTGCAGAATGCCTTAAAAATACTCTCTACCCTTATTTCCCCTGCAGAAACCCCACAAAACACACCCACTGTCACTCATTTTGACTCTTTAGTGTCACAGCAATATTGTGGACTAAGAAAGAAGTCTCTCCCCTCTTGGCATAAATGAGTTACTTTGGGCAAGTTACTCAATGTCTGTGCCTGAGTTTCCTCACTTGTAAAATTGGGTTGTCTGCTAGCATGTACCTCAAAGAATTGTTAAAAGAGAAATTAGTTACTGCATGTTTTAATTATTTAGTGATACATAACGACCACAAACTAACAGCTTAAAATAGCACACATTCATTGTTTTATGGTTTGTGTGGGTCAAGAGTCCAGGCATGGCTCAGGCAGATTCTTTGCTTCAGAAGCTCTCACAGGTCTACCGTCATCAAGGAGGGCTGGCTCATCTGAAAGCTCAACTAGAGAAGGCTCTGCTTCCATGCTCCCTAATGTTGCTGGCAAAACTCCATTTGTTGAGGGTGTTGGGTTGAGGGCCTCAGTTCTTTGCTAGCTGTTGTCTGGAAGCCACCCTCAGCTCATTATGATATGGGCTTGTCCAATGAACTGCTAACTTCATCAAAGCATGGAAACTGAGAATATGATGCAGAAAGTCTGCTAGCAAGATAAAAGCCACAACAGCTTAGAACTTAATCATGGAAGTGACATCCCATCACCTTGTGGTATTCTGTTGGTTGGAAGCAAGTCACCAGGCCAGCCCAAACTCAAAGGGAGGGGGTTTCACAAGGCCATGAATTCCAGGAGGAGGGGATCAATTGGGCCATCTTAAAGTTAACCTTAGATTGCCCTCCAGCCCCTAATGACTCAAATAATTCCCACATGCAAAATACAGTCATTTTCTTGCAAGGTCCTCAGAGGTCTCACATCATCATCATAGCATCATCTCAAAGTCTAGAATTTCATCTTCTGCATCATGTCCAGATATGGGTGAGGCTTTTTGGAAGTAATTCTTCAGTCCAGCTCCTCGAGTACAGTTACTTTTGATCTGCTAACCTGTGAAACCAAAAAGAAAAGTTATTGGCCCCCCAAATCTAATAAAATAGTAGGACAGGAAAATACATATAACAGGTGTAAAAGTTTCTATTCAAAAAAGAAGGGAATGAGAGTGACAAAGGCCAAAGATTCATAGCAATTCTTAAATCCAGTTGGTCAGAAATTATAAGTTCCTTGATTAGCTTTCAAGGCCTATAACACTTCAGCATGTATCTCAGAGAGATTAGTTTAAAAAAATATAACCATAAAAAGAAAACATGGGCTGGGCGAGGTGACTCATGCCTGTCATCCCAGCACTTTGGGAGGCTAAGACAGGTGAATCGCTTGAGCCTAGGAATTTGAGACTGGCTCTATTTAAAAAGAAAAAGAAAAAAACAAGATGATAACCACAAAAAGAAAAATGATAATCTCAAAAGGAAAAAAATTCTTAATATTATCAAGTATCCAGTCAGTGTTTAACAATATCCCAATTGTCTTACAAATACCTTCCTACTGTATGTTTGGTTAAATCAGGATTTCAAACAATATTTGTATATTACATTCGATTGATGTATCTAAGTCTTTTTAAATGGGCAATAATTTCTTGCTTATTTATCATTTACTTTCTAACATTGTGGATTTTGCCAATTATATCCTTTGGTTTATCCTATATCCTCTATATTTCCTATAAGTAGATAAATAAGATGCCTTGATTAAATTTAGGCTTCAGATTTTTGCAGAAAAACTTCATAGGTGGTTCTGTCCATTGCATCATACAGGGAGGTACATAGTGCCCTATTATATTGATATTACAGTTATCAGTGGATTCGGGATGTCAAAGCCAGATTTATACATTATAAGTTCCCTGCTATGGACTGAATGTTTGTATCTCCCCAAAATTCACATATGGAAACCCTAATCCCCAGTGTGATGGTATTTGGTGATGGAGCCTTTGGGAGGTGATATGGTTTGGCTGTGTCCCCACCCAAAAAATCTCATCTTGAATCGTAGTTCCCATAATCTGCATGTTTTGTGGGAGGGACCCAGTGGGAAGTAACTGGATCACAGGGGCAGTTTTCCCCATGCTGTTCTCATGATAGTGAGAGAGTTCTGACAAGATCGGATGGTTTTATAAGCACCTGGCATATCCCCTGCTAGCTTTTCTCCTTCCTGCTGCCTTGTGAAGAAAGTGCCTTGATTCCCTTTCACCTTGAGCCATGATAGTTTCTTGAAGCCTCCCCAGCCATGCTGAACTGTGAGTCAAACCTCTTTCCTTTATAAATCACCCAGTCTCAGGTATTTCTTCATAGCAGTGTGAGAACGGACTAATACAGGATGTGATTAGGTCAGGAGGGTGGGGTCCTCATGATGGGATTAGTGTCTTCATGGGACATGAGAGAGAGCTTGCCTCTCTCTTTCTCTCCCTCGCACTCTCTACCTTGTGAGAACATAACGAGAAGCCACAAAGAGTGCCTTCACCAAGAACTGACTCTGCCAGCACCTCGATTTTGGACTTTCCAGCCTCCAGAACTGTGAGAAATCAATGTCTGTTTAAGTCACCCAGTCTATGGTGATTTGTTATAGCAGCTGAAGAGACTAAGACATTTCCCCCTTTAGCTTTTTGCCTAATGTTTTCAGCAGCCACTTAGGATTATAGCTGAAATCTGCTATTTCATTTGGGGTTGCAAATAGTGAAAGTTTTAAAGACAGATATTCTTTCATTAGCTATTTGGTTATCCTGAAATACCATTCATATGGAGGGCAAGATAAATATTCAACTTTTACAATAAAAAGTTGGTGCCCTAACAACCTCCAGCAGGGATCAATGAAGGCTTTAAAAACCATTATTGTGAACTCATGAATGTTCATAGTATTTGATGTGTTTTAATCCACCACAGTCACTATTCTAGTTTAACGGGCTCCATCTTAATTGTCAGTGGGAAGCCCTTCAAGTTAGTCCCTCTGCCCATTTGGGTCAGATTTAGGCTGGTGCCAATCCTGCACAGCTGGCAGGAGTTCAGCAGGGCAGGGGTGAGTGGAGTCTCTGTGCAGACTCTCCATCCTAACCAGACATTCATGCTGCAACCTTGAATGTGACTCTAGCAGCTCAAACTATTCTGTGCCCTGCCAATTGCCTGAATTCTGGCTTTCCCAGCAATTCTATGAGCTACTTGGTATCCTTCCAGTGAACTTTTTTTTTGTATTTATGCCAAGAATCCTGATGGATCTAAGAAGAAGTAGTAGAAATGGGAAGCCAGTTAACATAAAATTGAGTGGTAAGGTAGTTTAGAAAAATAAATGCAATATAATATACTTTATCAAATAAAAACCAAAATAACATTTTGACAAAACAAAACATAGTATATAAGCAGTACAGCTATGTCTGCAGATAGATATAATGGACTGTAGGACATACATCAAAGTCATGGGAGTGTTTGTCTCTTTTTTTTTTTTTTTTAAACTGAGTCTCACTCTGTCACCCAGGCTGGAGTGCAGTGGCATGATCTCATCTCACTGCAACCTCCACATCCTGGTTTCAAGCAATTCTCCTGCCTCAGCCTCTGGATTAGATTACGGGGGCCACCACGGCCAGCTAATTTTTGTATTTTTGGTAGAGATGGGGTTTCACCATGTTGGCCAGACTGGTCTCAAACTCCTGACCGTAAGTGATCCACCCACCTCGGCCATCCAAAGTGCTGGGATTACAGGCATGAGCCACCGCACCTGGCTGTGTTTACCTCTTGAATGCTGCGGTGGGGGAGGCAAAGAAATCTCACTACAGGTGAAAGTTAAAGAAGACTTTAGCTATGGAAGGAGTTTAAAAGCAGCTTGCATTATGATGCATTTACCCCCTTACTACAGGGATGCCCTGAAAGAGAAAGAAAAAGGCAAGTGAATCTCCATATTAACTGGATTTTGTGTAAATAGATGCATGATATTGTCTAGGAGGAAGAGAATTGAAAGACTGAATGCACTTAACAAGATATCCCTGGCCAAAGGATTATTTATGGTAAATAAACCCGGAATCTAAGAAGCATGGTTCCATAGCTAAAGCAATTCTCTGAGATATAAAATGAAGTCTATTAGGTGACCTGAGAACCTCGTTAGAGACTTCATCTGTAATTTGGGGCAGAGGGGGTATTCGTTTACTAAGGCTGCCGCAATGAAATACCACAGACTGGTTGGCTTAAACAATAGAAGTTTAATTTATCACAGTTCTGGAGGATAAAAGATCAAGATGTTGGCAGGTTTGATTTCTTCTGAAGCCTCTCTCCTTGGCTTGAAGACAGCAAGTGTCCTCACTTGATCTCACTGTGTCCTCACATGGTTCCCTTAGGTCTGTGTTTTTTTGGTCCTAATCTCCTCTTCTACAGATATTAGGATTGAATATTAGTCATATTGGATGAGGGCCCACCCATATGACTTCATTTTGGCTCTATCTCTAAATACAGTCACATTCTGAGGTATTGACGGCTAGGGATTCAACATATAAATTTTTATTGATTTATTATTAATACATAATATTCGTACATATTTATGGAGTACATGTGATATTTTGATACATGCATACAATGTGTAATGATCAAATCAGGGTTTTTAGGATATTCATCACCCAGAACATTTATCATTGTTTTGTGTTGGAAACATTTCAAATCTTCTCTTCTAGCTTTTTGTTTGTTTTTGTTTTTTTGTTTTGTTTTGTTTTCTTTTTGGAATAGGATCTCACTCTGTCTCCCAAGCTGGAATGCAGTGGTGTGATTATAGCTCACTGAAGCCTCAAACTCATGGGCCCAAGTGATCCTCAGACCTCAGCCTCCTGAGTTAGTAGGTTTATAGGTGTACACGACATCCAGATAACTTTTCAAGATTTTTTTTTTTCCAAGACAGAGTCTTGCTCTGTCGCCCAGGCTGGAGTGCAGTGGCATGATCTCAGCTCACTGCAACCTCCGCCTCCCTGGTTCAAGTGATCCTCCTGTCTCAGCCTCCCTGGTAGCTGGGATTACAGACACGCACCACCATGCCCAGCTAATTTTCATATTTTCAGTAAAGATGGGGTTTCACCAATTTTTCAAGTTTTTTGTAGAGATGGGGTCTCACTATGTTGCCCAGGCTGGTTTCGAACTTCTGGCCTCAAGTGATCCTGCTGCATCAACCCCCCAAAATGCTGGGATCACAGGTGTGAGCCACTGCATCTGGCCACTATTTTGAAATATACCATATACTGTTGTTAACTATAGTCACCCAACTGTGCCATCAAATACTATTATTTAGCTATTATTTATTCCTTCTATCTACCTACATGTTCATACCCATTATCCAATCTCTTTTCATCTCTGCCCCTCCATCATTCTACTCTTTATGAGATTAAATTTTTAACTCCCACATCTGAGTGAGAACGTGTGATACTTTTCTTTCTGTGTCTAGTTTATTTCACTTGACATAATGACCTCAAGTTCCATCCATGTTGCTGCAGATGACAGGATTTCATCCTTTTTTTATGACTAAACAATATTTTATTGTGTATATGTACACATTCTCTTTGTCCATTCATCCAGTAATGGACACTCAAGTTGATTCCATATTTTGGCTATTGTGAATAGTGCTGCAATAAACATGTGGGTACAGGTGTTCCTTTGACATACTGATTTCTCTTAAGATTTTTATCAAGACAATATGTGCACAGCTGAACATAGACCCTTATCAGTTTTTGATTTTGCCTTTTGCCTTGTGATCTTTGCTTTGCCCTTTGCCTTGTGATCTTTATTGGCCTCAGAAGCATGTGATCTTTGTTCTTCTTGTTTGCCCTTTGAAGCATGTGATCTTTGTGACCTACTCCCTGTTCTTAAACCTCCTCCCCTTTTGAAATCCTTAATAAAAACTTGCTGGTTTTGCGGCTCAGGTGGGCATCACGGACCTACCGATATGTGATATCACCCCTGGTGGCCCAGCTGTAAAATTCTTCTCTTTGTACTCTTTCCCTTTATTTCTCAGACTGGCCGACACTTAGGGAAAATAGAAAGAACCTATGTTGAAATATTGGGGGCGGGTTCCCCCGATACTTTTGGACATATATGCAGTAGTGGGACTGCTGGATCATATAGAAGTTCTATTTTTAGTTTTCTCACAAACCTCCATACTGTTTTCCATAATGGCTAAACTAATTTACATTCCCACCAACAGTATATATAAGTTCCTCTTCTCTGCGTCTTTGCCAGCATTTGTTATTTTTTGTCTTTTTGATAATAGCCAGTCTAACTGAAGTAAGATGATATCTCATTGTGGTTTTGATTTGCATTTCCCTGATGATTAGTGATGTTGAGCATTTTTTCATATACCTGTTGGCCATTTGTATGCCTTTTGAGAAATGTCTGTTCAGATCCTGTGCCCACTTTTTCATGAGATTATTTCATTTTTTGCTGTTGAGTTGTTTGAGTTTCTTGTATAGTCTGCATATTAGTCACTTGTTGGATGAATAATTTGCAAAATATTTTCTTCTATTCAATAAGTTGTTTCTTTATTCTGTTGTTTCTTCTGTTGTGCAGAAGATTTTGTTTAATATAGTCCCATTTGCCTATTTTTTGTTTTTGTTGCCTATGCTTTTGAAGTCTTAGTCATAAAATCTGTGCCTAGGTCAATGTCCTGAAGTGTTTTATCTGTTTTCTTATAGTAGTTTTATAGTTTTGGGTTGTATGTCTTAAGTTTTTTAATCCATTCTGAGTTGATTTTTGTGTATGGTGAGGGATAGGGGTCTAGTTTCATTCTTCTGCACATGGATTTCCAGTTTTTCCAGCACTACTTATTGAATAGAATGTCCTTAATGTATGTTCTTGGTGTTTTTATCGATAATCAGCTGGCTGTAAATATATGGATTTATTTAGGGGTTCTTTATTCTGTTCCATTGGTCTTTGTGTCTATTTTATGCCAATAGAATGCTGTTTTGGTTACTACACCTTGGTAGTATAATTTGAATTCTGGTAGTGTGTTGCTTCCTGCTTTGTTCTTTTTGTTCAGTGTTGCTTTGGCTATTCAGGACCTTTTGTGGTTTTATACAATTTTTTTTTTTCTATTTCTATGAAGAGAAAGCCACAGAGTCCTAAAATAATTCTAAAACTCATCATGACTTTCTTGCCTAAAAGATCTTGATTTCAATCGTGCCTAGTTTTGCTTTAATCACTTGCTTGAGAAATACATAAATCCCCACTTAAGATTAGTGCAGGCATATCTCTGGCACCCATTTCTGGTTCTATTAAAATTCCTAGAGATGTCAAAAATTACATTAGGCCACCTGACAGGCTATACCTAGAAGAGAAAAAATGATTTGTAAAAGCAGTGGGGCTATTTGCGATTGCTTTTTTTTTTCTTAAATATCACCTATTAGGTTGAAAACCTGAAATTGCAGCTTTCTGTAGAAATGGCGGAAGACAAACTAACATTTTTAAAGCGCTCTCATTTAGCTCTGATGAGTACTACACCCCTGATATTCTTCTGATACTAAAATAATTTTCCTAGTGTAGTCTAAACTTTCTTAAAAAGACATGTAATCCGCGGAGTTTGTAACTCAAAACGAGTGCATCTAGGAGGTATTGCAAGCCGTTTCTGGATTAAATTCCCAGCTAGCTAGCTAGGGTGAAGAAGACAATCTGCAGCCTAGGGAAGAAAACGCTTTCGCATTGTTCTTACGTGTTTACGTTATTTTATTTCCCTAGAGCGAGGCAGGAGTAGGGACTCGAATGGTACAGTTGGGCTGGGGATCGCCATGGTACAATAAAAGCGTCCAGAGAGGACGGTAACAGGCAGGAGCTCCAAAGGTTGGTCCCTGCAATTTAAGACTCAGGAATTTAGGTTGCACAAAAAGGAAAGCAACCTACTGCCTTTGGCACTGGCGGTCCCGGGAGGCCGGGGGGTGAGGAAGCGCCCAGTGCGCAGACTCCGCGGGCTTGCGCAGGCCCACAAAAGAGGGACGGGGGTGGTGCCTTTGGGGCGCGGCGCCGCGGCTGGGGGCGTGGCGCCGGGGATTGGGAGGGCTTCTTGCAGGCTGCTGGGCTGGGGCTAAGGGCTGCTCAGTTTCCTTCAGCGGGGCACTGGGAAGCGCCATGGCACTGCAGGGCATCTCGGTCGTGGAGCTGTCCGGCCTGGCCCCGGGCCCGTTCTGTGCTATGGTCCTGGCTGACTTCGGGGCGCGGGTGGTACGCGTGGACCGGCCCGGCTCCCGCTACGACGTGAGCCGCTTGGGCCGGGGCAAGCGCTCGCTAGTGCTGGACCTGAAGCAGCCGCGGGGAGCCGCCGTGCTGCGGCGTCTGTGCAAGCGGTCGGATGTGCTGCTGGAGCCCTTCCGCCGCGGTGAGCCCGGGCCCCGCGGGCTGCTCTCGGGAAGTTCCCGCGGAGGGGAGGGGCCTGGCCGTTCGATCGAGGCTGCACCCGCCACACCTTTGCCCTGTTGCTGCAAGAACCCTTGTCGGCCCCAGCCTTCCAGATTTTTGCCTCCTAGGGTATTGTTAGTGATCATTCATCCCAAACTGGATTGTCCAAAACTTGGGTTCTGAGGTACTGCTGTTGCCCGGTTTCTCCTTTTGCCTCTCTGACTCCTTCCCAAATTCCTCCTTTTTTTTTCTAAGAAACGTTCCGTATTTGCCTTTCTTAATTAATTGAGGGTCTTGAACCCTGTGAGAATCTAATGAAAGCCATAGGATTCCCTTCCTGGAAAACTGCATATAGGCGGTCATTCGGCTACCGTTTTGGAGTGCTGTACCCTCAAGCCATCCACGGGCCCAGGCTAACGCTCCTCCCTGCCTGAAATGCTGGCGTTCTAAGTCTCAGCATCTGCTCCCTGAAGCCCGGTTACCCATTCCCATCATTTTCACCTTTTTGTAGACTTCCCCCTTTCAGAGCGGCAGACGCTGGCATACACAGGTCCTGGGCATCGCCGTCAAGGCTGCCCGCCAGGCAGCTTCCACAAATCCCAAAATGAGCCTTTCCTTCTTCCTTCTAAAACAGCATCTCCACCTTCTGTATTATTTATTTCAGTGAATGCCTGAATCTCAAACTTGTACTTCATCATGGACTCCAGTCTTCCTTTCACATCCAATTTCAATGATCATCAATACAGTCATTTTGCTCCTTAGCCCACTCGGACTATTTCTCTCCATACCTGCTGCAACTGCCTTGACACTGGCGTGACAGCCTTTTAAAAACTGGCGTTTGGGGCTGGTATCACTCCAGTGGATTCTCAGACAGCTCCAGAATAACTTTGTTCAAGTAGAAATCCAAAGCATTGCCTGGTCTATAGTGGGAAATCGGTAAATGGTGAATGAATGAATGCCTACGGCACAGCCGGCTTATTTAAATTCGTTAACTCATTTAACCCTCACAGCTGTATTTGAGGCTTGTAACAATAATGATTTAATAATTAAGATTATGTAATAATTTAAGAATGCTCCATTTAAGATGAGGGAGGCTTGTCCAAGGTCTTGTAATTAGGAGGAAGGTCGGCTGGGAATACGGATATAGCCTCCGGGTGAGGAGTTGTGACTGGTGTTTAGGTAGATGACTAGAGGTTTTCTGTGATTTATTTAGCCTTAGGAAGGTAAAGATAGTGAGTTTATTATGTAATTTTGATTACTTTTAATCCCAGGAAATTTCAGGTGCTGGTTACCTGGGGTTTGTGCTATAAATACTATACTTGTTGATAGCTTAAAAACTCTCAGGTACTATTGTCACTAACCACTCTTTCTACAGATGGGTGCTAAACTTTTTCGTGAAGGTACTGATGCTAGGCACTTTAGCGCCTATGGAAACATCAGGTGTAAATTCTGCAGGAGGAGCTCATGAGCTGATAGGGAAGATAAGTGTATGCATGTACAAGCAAGTGCAGCTAAGGTGGGATGTGGTAAACACTGATGCGGTATAGAAAAAGAGAAAAGGGATTTACTAAAGGGATGAGACCCTGCTCTGGGGATTGAATAAATAGGCTTGGATAAACCTAGAGGGAAACAGAGATGTACTGGGAGAAATTACATCCTGGGAAGAAGCCACACATTCCAGAAATGGTGGCTTCACTCTTTGAGTCCTTAACTGCTGTAAACATGCCATTAGCCTACAGCAAATGTTATTAATATTACTTGCAATGGTGCTATTTTATGTTTGTCTCAGAGAAGGGATTATCTCCATCCTCAATTCATACTCTCTTAAGAAGATCGTTACTTTTCTCTTAAGGTGTCATGGAGAAACTCCAGCTCGGCCCAGAGATTCTGCAGCGGGAAAATCCAAGGCTTATTTATGCCAGGCTGAGTGGATTTGGCCAGTCAGGAAGCTTCTCCTGGTTAGCTGGCCACGATATCAACTATTTGGCTTTGTCAGGTATGTTGAAAAAAAATTTAGTCTACACTTTTAATTTATTCCATCAAGATCTACAGGTATGTTGATTAACAATAATTTGTAAAGGTGAAAATTTAAACATTTATCAGAATCAATCAAGAGAGCATGCGTGTTTAAAATGGATCGGTTTGAGTCTTGAAACAATCATTCTCAACCTTCCCTCACCCCACCCCTTAACAGGTTGGAAGGATAATACATGCCCACTACTATCATTTATTTACTACATTTGTTGAGTCAATTCTCAGACAAACCCCTGCTAGGAATTAAGAGGCTTACTGGGTACTACGGATGGTTGCTCTGTGGTTTGAAAATGTTGACATAGTTAGATTCTGACAGCTACTTCTCCCCCGGACCCCGAAACCTCCGGACCCCGAAATCTCCACCCACCATATTGAGAATCATTGCCTGAGTCATTGTTTCAGACTTCTATGAGCACTAAAAAAAGCCCATGGTTTTCAGGTCCTAATAGCACTTTATTAGAGTTTTTGCCTGTGACAACATGTGAGATAGGCCTGATTCCAGAATTCTAAGAACCATGTGTTGTTGACTATAGGACATTTCAGATTTTCTGTGAGTACACATTTAAAAGTTGAGGAAAGAAGTGGGTATAGAATTGGCTCTTCACATCTACTTAAAAATTAAATTCCTTTTTTTTCTTGTCTGCAAGTATTTTCTTACATTTCTTTATGCTAAGAATGAAAGTGCATTTACTGTTTTAAAACCACAAAATAAATAATCATTTTCTTTTCCAAAAGTAAGTGAGTAAAAACTTAGCAATATTTGAAAATGTTGGTTGGAATAGGTTTTAGAGAGGAAAACAACAAAACAAGGATCCTGTCTTGAGGGAAAGCCTGTTTATGAGTTTACTGACTAAGCTCAGATTTGGAAAAGTGATGTATACTAGCTTTCACTTAGATTATCTACTGGAGAGATTGATTATTCCTCTAAGATGCTCACATATTTATTTTAAGAAGAGATTAAATTTAAAAGAGACATTAAATTTGTTTTTAATGATGTAGGTGTTCTCTCAAAAATTGGCAGAAGTGGTGAGAATCCGTATGCCCCGCTGAATCTCCTGGCTGACTTTGCTGGTGGTGGCGTTATGTGTGCACTGGGCATTATAATGGCTCTTTTTGACCGCACACGCACTGGCAAGGGTCAGGTCATTGATGCAAATATGGTAAGTATTAATTGGGGTAGATGCCTGCCACTTGTCCCTAAGTTTAAGATATAGCTGCTTAAAATCCTTTTTTTGAAGAAGAAGACAAGAGATAAATGACATTTGAAGTTTCAAGCCAGGTTACCAAGGATATCCTTTTCTTTTTAAAATAGACTTATGTCTTTTATATATCTGTTAGAATGTCATATTTTGATCATCTGTCCTTGGAGTCAGTTCTCTGAACTTTCTGTGACTCATGTGATTCCTACGTTGTTTTAGGTTGGTGCAAAAGTAATTGCAGGTTTTGCCAAATATTTGCCAACCTAAATATTTCAACAATTTTCCCCAAGTATCTCTTGTGCTTAGTATATCATTTTCAAGCAGTCGTCATTCAAAAAAAGTTCAAGAAGTCTCCCTCAGCTGGTAGAGAAAATTCTTAGGAATGCTAAGGTCAAATGGACCTCCCTGTCCAAACCTTCCTGCTGCGTTTTATAGGGGATGCTCTGATATCATAACACTTCTGTTTGTTCACTGTCATCCACTGAGTGCTTGCCTCATGTTCTGCTGAGCACATTCTCTGTGTGATTTCTTCTTATTCTCAAAACTGCATTTGGAATACCTTGTTGTTTTAAAGAGGAGGGAACGGAAGCATTGCCATTTGCTCAAGATCTCACAGCTAGTGGGTAAGAGAGCCCACTCCAGCACCACCACTGCGTGTTTGCATTTTCACAGACATTTGGAGGTGGGATGGAGAATGGATTTGAGGAGACAAGACTGGAGGTACAGAGACCAATGACTGGGTTATTGCTGAAGAGATCAGGGCAAGTACTAAAGCAGTTAATGGTAGAGTTGGTTTGCATTGAAGGGACATTTGAGGTATAAAATTGCTGGGAATTGATAATGGACTGACAGGGAGCGAAGAGGGAGAAGTTGAGGCTGGCTCCCAGGTTTCTGGCTTAGATGACCTGCTAGTGTCCTGAGGGAAGACTGCTGAACACAGTGGGCAGAGCATAGAGTGGCAGCTGACTACCTCCGTCCCAGCTCTGCCATTTACTAGCTCTGTGATCTTGGGCAAGTTACTTAACCTCTCTGTGCTGTAGTTTCCTTTGTAAAATGGAGATAATAATGACATCCACCTCATAGCATTGTTAGTTGCTATGAGAATTCAATGAGTTCATCCATTGTTCAGTGTGGGAACACTGCCTGGTGTACAGTGGGCCCTCTGTAAAAGTTTGTCATTGTGGTTATTTTTACTAGAAGAAAAGGAACTCAGTTTTGGTCTTTTCAGTTTTAAAGTGCCTTTCAGATATCCAGGTGGGATACTTGAGGTTAGGGACTGGAAACAGATTTCGAAATTATTTGGGAGCCATATGCGACTATGTGATCCACTAGGAAAGGGGATAGAACACCAGCATTTAAGGAATGCGTGGGCAGAAAAGAGAAGCAAGGGCTGAGGACAGCTAAGGAGAGAAGCAGAATGGAGTGTTGTCATGGAAACCAAAGAAAGGAGTGGTCAGAGGGTCAAATGTTGGTGGATACCTCAAGAGTTTAGAGACTGAGAGTGTCAACTGGATTGGGTCCTGGCTGATCTTCACAAAATCCATTTTCTACCAGAAACCCCCTCATCTCCAAAGCTTCAGCCTGCGCTTCCTTCTCCTGTTCATGGTGAATCATGACCCAGCCCTGTACTGAGTGTGTGCCTGTGGGACACTGTCATCAGGGCACATCTCACACTTTCCAGTGTGCCCTCTCTGAAGTGTGTACCAGCAGCAGGGGAGTGTGGTTTATCTTTCGTGGGCCAGCTCTTGGCGTACTCATGGCATAGTCACTGCATGAGATAGCAGCACCAGATTTATACCAGTACCCGCCAAACTCAAGACCGGTACCTTCCACAGGGCTTCTGTGATACACACAATTCCCTGAGGGAGACGTGCTACTATCACTGGCATTGAAGACTTGAAGGCTTGGAGAGGTTAACTGCCTTCCCCTAAAGCAGATGACGGGAAAGGGTCTGAAGCACTGCCCCAGGCAGTTGGACCCTAAAGCCACTGCTTTCAACAACTTCCCCTGCTGCCCCAAGAGCATGGTCCCTGGGGTCCAAAAGGAATGAACTAAGAGCAAACATGGAGTCTTGGGAGTGTTAAGGAGAATTTGAGCCTAGATACTTCTCTAGTAATAATTTGAATAATTTACTGAAGAGATGCAATTGATTATCATCAAATATAAATAAAAGGTGATTGCTGCTTTCAGCAGAATGTAGCTAATCAGAATTATATAATGATTAGAAGATAGTAAGGTTGGCTGGGCATGGTGGCTCATGCCTGTAATCCCAGCACTTTGGGAGGCTGAGGTGGGTGGATCACCTGAGGTCAGGAGTTCGAGACCAGCCTGGCCAACATGGTGAAACCCCATCTCTACTAAAATACAAAAAAGTAGCTGGGCTTGGTGGTACGCGTCTGTAGTCCCAGCTACCTGGGAGGCTGAGGCATGAGAATTGCTTGAACCCAGGAGGCAGAGGTTGCAGTGAGCCGAGACCACACTACTACACTTCAGCCTGGGTGACAGAGTGAGACCGTGTTTCAAAATAAATAAATTAAATAAAGAAGATAGTAAGGTTTTAGGGTATGTGAAAATGTTGTAATCTTTCTTCTGGGTTCATATTTCCATTAGGGGCTAGTAAGTGTTTGCTAATTACACAAGGCTAAAAGAATCAGTAAATCATAGTCATTACTTCATCACTAGGACCCCTTGTGACACAGGCAATTGCAGAAGCCAATTAGGGGAAGGCAGATACCTTCTAATGGGCCAAAAGTTTTCACAGTGTTTAGCAGCAGAATTCCAGACCTGGGCCTGCCTGTGAAGAGCTGGAGGCTGCCTTATTGTAGTGCTGTTTCCTTGGAAACTGTAGTTAAGATAACTCTGGAATATGGAGTGCGTTTTGCTGTATTTACACTCAATCTGAGCCCACATGATGAGCACAGCGTTGTTAAATTAACTGTAGCATAAAGCTGCCCCCTTACGTATTTTAAGTTCCACCTAAAGGTTTCTCTTACATAATGAGCTGTGACCTAACTGGATGTGTAAACAGACTGTAACCTGCTTTTGTAACAAGCAGCAAGTCTCAGCCAATCACAGCAGCCGTACTTCAACTAATCACAGGCGGCCAGCTGTTCAAACCGTGTTCAAACAAGGCAAAGGTCCACTTGTAACCAATCCGGCTGTTTCTGTACCTCACTTCTGTTTTCTGTACATCATTTTCCGTCCATAAGTCCTCTTTGGCCCCAGGGCTACACTAGTCACTCTGAACCTAGTCTGGTTCCACAGACTGCCCAATTCATGAGTCATTCGTTGCTCAGTTAAACTCTTAAATTAATTCGTCTAAAGTTTTTCTTTTAACAGTATCAAAGGTTGGTGGCAAATTGAGGCTGCAGTTTCCCTGTGTCAGGGGGCTCTTCACTCGCATGCATGGTATATGAGTGATGGGGCAAGAGAAGCCGTGTGCCAGGGTAGCCACTGCCAGGCCTTATGATGAGACGAGGAGGGTTCCTGCTGTATTTCTTGTCCTGTACCTCCTCTGATGCTAAGGATTAGACCAGAGCTTGTTTTTGTCCTGAGTGGACCCAACTGGATCTGTAACTCTGTTAACACGTCTATTTTTCAGCAGTCTCATCAGGGCGTTCAACATATAAAAGAGATTAAAGGGGTATTTTATTAGCATAAAACATTTTATGTTTACATATTCAATATTTATATATTATTTTGTCAGACCAACGAAGCTGTTCTGCTAAACACAAACACTGGAAGTTAGAGTTTATGGGTGATTGTCTCATCGCTTTCAGTATTCAGTTTATTACTGTATTTCATTTTGGCTGGATGTTGGGAAAATCCTGAGTTACGGAGATAAGTTAAAAATATCCATAGTTTTTACACAAAAATTAGCTGGGTGTGGTAGGCACCTGTAATCCCGCTACTCGGGAATCTGAGGCAGGAGAATCGCTTGAACCTTGGAGGTGGAGGTTACAGTGAGCTGAGATTGTGCCACTGCACTCCAACCTGGGCAACAGAGTGACACTCCATTTCAAAAAAAAAGACCCTATATTTTTAAAAACTTGCTTAAAATTTCAGATTGCATTTCATTTATGATGAAGCAGAACAAAAATACTTTGTTTCAAGGTCGACTCACTACAGTGTGTAGAAACTTCTCACATTCTTTGGCCTGAACATGAAAGCCAGATAAACAGTATTCAGAACTCTCTGCTAAAACTCTCTCTTGCACTGTATGACAAGCTTGCTTCCAGTTCATCTATTATCGCCCTATTGATTCGGCGTTAGGCTCTGAGAGAAGCAAAGCTTGAGCGGAAAGCAGGCACTTGCTTGTTGAAGGTGCTAACTTGTTGGTTTTGTATGAGTCTGCACAAATTAAGAGGAGAGGAGAACCATGCAGAACAAAAGTTTTCCTTGATAGTGTTTCAAATACAAGGTAAGATTTATGCAAAATTGGAAGGAAAAGCTTTATTTTAAAGTCTAGCAACAAATGTTAATGAGTTGAGGCTCTGATGAGTCAGAATTTGGTATAGGATACATTTAAATATGTGCTTAAATAACATAAACATAAAATATATTTAAAATAGTGCACATATACATGCATATGTGTATATATGTGTGTGTGTGTATGTGTATAAATGCGGAACTCTAATATCTCTGTAATCCAGCCTCAAAAAAAGGCACTGCCATAGGCCACTTGCATGAACTCAGCTATTTGGTGACAATAAATGTCACAGCCATAAATTCAGATGTGTGTGAAATTTCAAGTTAAGAGGGAAAATTGGATATATCCAAAGATACATTTTGTGGTTGTTCCACAGTCAGTAACTGAGAAATTGCTAGCAGTTGGAATGAGGCCTGCTCTATTGGTAACTTTTGAGACAAGGATGCTTTGAGGGCCTTCCTCCTGGGGTGCTGGAGACATTAGGCTCATAAAAGGCATAAAGATCAGAACATCATCTTCTTCAAATAGTCCAGTGCCTCCAGCCTTTGAGTTTGAGCCTTGTGATAATTGTACTTTATTGTGTAATTACTTCAGGACTCAGTGGGAAGGTGGCTTGATGAGATGACTTTAGGACTCAGTGGGAAGGTGGCATTCCCAAACCGGTTTGCCTGGACTCAGAAAATGCACATACCTGCCATCCATATTGTTAGTTTATTTTATAACTTTCTAGTGATTATGAAATACATTAAATACTCAAATACAGTTTTCTTGGGATTGGAATCAAGCCAGAATAAGCCAAATTTTACTCTTATGTGATTTACCTTTAAAATGTGGTATGGTTTATACATCTGTGTGTGTTTATAGGTATGGAGATCAGAAGATGGATTTTTAAAAGCTCTTTTAATTTTTAACTTTTTATCTTGGCAGTTTTTAACATTATAAAAAGTAGAGAGAATAGTATAGTGACCTTCCATGTACCCTCACCTAGCTAAATCACTAGCATTTTGCCAATCTTATTTGAAATGGAAAGCAAAGGTCATTTCTTCTAAGTCTTATAGTATTTTTGGAACTGAATAGTGCAGCCAATTGTTATTTTAACACAAACTGCTCTAACTCACTTTCTGGAAATACCAGAGAAGTTGTGTAATTAGGTAGAATCTTCGTATACTCTAAGATAAGAATTTTTACGCAAATTTTTTTTAACTTGAATAGGAGGAATTATTCATGCTTTGACACTTGAGTTATCTGGATTTGTCTTGTATTCTGTTTTCTCAAAGGTGGAAGGAACAGCATATTTAAGTTCTTTTCTGTGGAAAACTCAGAAATCGAGTCTGTGGGAAGCACCTCGAGGACAGAACATGTTGGATGGTGGAGCACCTTTCTATATGACTTACAGGACAGCAGATGGGGAATTCATGGCTGTTGGAGCAATAGAACCCCAGTTCTACGAGCTGCTGATCAAAGGTAAGTGAACTTCACGCGTCTCCCCCAGTTCCCCTTTTGCTGTGGATGTTCTTTGGTTGTATTTTAAAGACTTTTGGCATCTAGGATGTCTTTTATTATATAGCCACTTTCTAATTAACCTAATTATAGCCATCAGTATAATGTGGGGCATTTTCCATGGCTTTTAAATTGACCAGCAGTCTTACTAGTCTATAAAATAGCTGAGGGTTTTAAAAATAATAATCCCTTTTGTAGGATGTTCGGTGCTTTTATTACAGTTCACTCCTTGTGTTGGATAATCTTGACCCTGTGTGCCTAGATCTTACTCTTCCCTAGAAATGATCTCACATGGGTTGCTTTCCATTCAATATTCTACCAGCTCCTATTTCTTGGTAGATGTCCCTTATGGCACTTCAATGTCAGAAGTCACCAGAGCATGGAAAGATTTTGCCAAATGAGATTCTGTTAGAATATGTTACTATATCACTATGCCTTTGCAGATTACCTGTCTTGCAGATTCTTGCCTTCTTGGCAAGTTGCCATAAATTAGCAAGAAAATTTGGGATCTCTTCTTCCCTAATTAAATATTTGGATGGGAGTCGTTTTGTTCCTGAGAAATGTTTGAATTTAGAGTTCACTCTATAAATAATGTAGAATCTAAGAAGTTTTAGAATATACTCTGAAGTGATGTGAAAGCTGATCACAGTGCATTTACCTTTCTACTACAAGTTTAGAGTTTCATTGTTATGTTTGGTAGCTTTTCAGATGCATATACTAAAAGTTATTTGCATATAGCTGGAATGACTTTTTTTAAATTTTCCAAATTTTTGATGTGTTCTCATCTGATGGAGTAATTGTTTTTGCAGGCATCTGAGAGCATTTTATGATTAAACATATTAACTTCACCTATTCAAATATAGTTGGAAAAACTATAGAAGAACACAATGGTTTATCTAGATCATAAAGGGTACCTCTCTGTCCAGAAATTAAAAAGCTTGCCTTTTGTCACTGCTCCAAATAAATTGGAAGCTCTGGCTGCTCATGATGCTCTGGTGGAGCTCTGTGGAGCCGTGAACACTGCCACCTGCAGTCTGATGAAGATAGCAAATGATATTCATTTTCTGAGTTCTGGTCCTTGGCCAGGTCTGGGAGAACTGATCTTGCTGAAAATACAACAGGAAGCAGTATCGTGCCAGGCAAGGCAAACCCCCGTCAGTGTGAAGCAATGGCCATCGTTGCAGCCCAAGTCATGGGGTTTTGTGTGGCAGTAACCGTTGGAGGGGGCAATGGCCATTTTGAGTTGGATGTTTTCAAGCCAATGATGATTAAAAATTTATGTTACACTCAGGCTGCTGGGGGATGCTTCAGTTTCCTTCACAGAAAACTACATAGTGGGAATCCGGACCAATAAAGAAAGGATCAAGAAGCTAATGAATTAGTCGCTAATGCTGGTGACAGCTCTCAACCCTCATATAGGGTATGACAAAACAGCAGAGATTGCTAAGACAACACCCCAAAATGGATCAACCTTAAAGGAAACTGCCGTTGAACTTGGCTCTCTCACAGCAGAGCAGTTTGATGAATGGGTAAAACCTAAGGACATGCTGGGTCCAAAGTGACTTAAATAAGTTTTAATGAAAATAAACGTGTAAAATTAAAAAAAAAATACTGGACATTTTAAATAATTTAATGTGACAACTCCCAGGACTCCTCAGGATCCCTCAGTCCTGGACTTGTTATTGTTGCTGTTTGTTTAATGATTTTCTTAAATTAAATCTGTATTCTTTGGCATGTGCAGCCACCAAAGTCAGCTGAGTTAGTTTCAGCGAATGATTGGACAGAAATGTCCTTAAATGCCTTTTTTTTTTTGTTTGCTTGTTTGTTTTAATCTAGGGGACAGGGTCTCACTCTGTTGCCAAGGCTGGAGTGCAGTGGTGTGATCATAGCCTTGAACTCTATAGCCTTGAACTCTACAGCCTTGAACTCTGGGGTACAAGTGATTCTCCTGCTTCAGTCTCCCAAGTAGCTGGGACTACAGGCACGCACTACCACAACTGGCTAATTTTTTATTTTTGGTGGAAATAGAATCTTGCTATTTTGCTGAGGCTGATCTTGAACTCCTGACCTCAAGCTATCCTCCTGCCTCAGCTTCCCAAAGTACTGGGATTTCAGGCATGAGCCACTGCGCCTGGCCCTTAAATGCCTTGAACCAATAAATCTCCCATCTTTTTCTGAGGCACCATATGCCTTAACTTCTTGCTTGTGAAGAGCCTCAAGGTCAGCCAGAGGTGAGAGACGAGGGCCTTTACAGATCTCTTCCAGGCATTCATACTGCCCTGCATGTGTGCGTGTGCGTGGCCTTCTCAGGAGTTGCAAAAAAATTCTCAGGAATATGTTGGAGCTTTTCAAAGCCCCCTATGGATATCCCATTCCCCAGTTTATTCTTTTGAGTTTTTTGGTCAGCATCTTATGAGCTGCAATTAAATAACACCACCTAAGACAGCTGCGATAAAATATTGCCTTTTTTTTTTTTTTTTATTAAATCAACATTTTAGGGGCTAGAGCAAAGTGAGCTCTGAGTCAGAAAGACAAGCCCTGAGAATGGAGCCTTTCAGGGAGCTGCCAGACAGGCTAAATAATGACAGTTCTCTGGGGATGGGGTTTTGGGGGAAGCTCCAAACTTCTTTTCCTCCTCTCGGGGCTATTCTCCTGCTGGTTTTCAGAACTGACCAGAGTTGAGAGGAAGTTGTTTTTCAAGGCTACCACAGGGAGAGGGTTGAAATTAGCACAAGTTCTGACACCACAAAGCTCACTGCTCTTACTGAGATTCAGCTGTTTTTCTTGCATAAATGCTCCTTGGCTTGCTGCAAGCTTTTAATTTCCAGAATTATGAAAAAGTTAATTCTGACAGTTGTTGTTAGTGTTCTCATTGCTTTAATGCCGGTTTTTGAAGGCTGTCATTCTGCCACTCTGGAGTTAACTCCCTTCCTTGGTGTATCCTGTTATTTTAAAACATATACAGTAGTCCTCTCTTATCTGTGGGCGATGCATTGCAAGACCCCCAGTGGGCGCCTGAAACTGCAGATAGTACTGAACCTGATTGCTGTCAACTGGAAGATGTTTCTGTTTATGTCTTCCACCCACAAAGTTAATGCATTTTCCATCTTAATTAAGCACTTATGCACTCTGGCTGTAACTTTTCAGTCTGAGTTGTGACAGCAAAACTAGCATGAATTTCTTTTTCCTTCTTCCCTTCTTCACAATCTCATGAATATAAGATTCATTCTTAACAGTCGATTTTAGCAACCTTGGCTTATGAGTTTTATTCTTCCCTTAAGCTGAGAGCTTTCACCTTTTCACTTAAGGGAGGCACGTTAGGCTTCTCTTTGGCATATCCACATTGCCAGCATCACCTTTGCTTACAACCTTTGGGGCCCTTAGGAAGTAAAATAAGGGTTACTTGAACACAAGCACTGCAATACTGCAGCAGTCAACCTGACAACCTAGTTGGCTGCTAAGTGACTAATGGGCTGATAGCCCCACAGTGTGGATGGGATGGACATGGTTCATGTCCAAGGCAGGATGGAGCAGGATGATGTGAGGTTTCATCATGCATCATGCTACTCAGAACAACATGCAATTTAAATTTATGAATTGTTTATTTCTGGAATTTTTCATTCAGTATTTTCAGACCGTGGTTGACTGTGGGTAACTGAAACCACAGAAAGCCAAACCTCGGATGAAGAAGCACTGCTGTATGTGTGGAGTGCTCATTTTTCATATCCACACTTCACCTCAATGAATGAGCCTTCCTGGAAACACTGAAAATGAAACAAGACAACATTTTTCTAGCAGGGTCATTGCTCCAACCCCTTAACTCCTGATCACCTTCTCCTGGGTATTCTTCTGCTGAGTTTAAACTTTGTAACTCCCCTGATTTTTTTACAGCCCCCTCTTTTTGCATCCATAGCCTTTTATGATATCCTTAACCCTCATCTCCCTTCATAGTTTACCTAGGATCCTTAGCTGACAGATGACTTGTGCTATAGGAGATAGCATGTTAAACCACCTTTCACTTAATCTACCTAGTCCATGCCAAAATGCCTCAGCATTCTCTTTCTTTTATAATATTTATTTACAAAAATAGTACTTTTACTAATCACATATACATTTCTTCTCTCTCAAGTCCTACTGGACAAACCCCCACATCTGTAGTAATTTTTTGAGGGCCAGGTGCGATGGCTATGCCTGTAATCCCAGCACTTTGGGAGGCCAAGGCAGGTGGATCACTTGGGGTCAAGAGTTCAAGACCAGCCTGGGCAACATGGTGAAACCCCGTCTCTACTAAAGATACAAAAATTAGTCAGGTATGGTGGCGCGTGTCTGTAATCCCAGCTGCTCGGGAGGCTGAGGCACAAGAATCACTTGAACCGGGAGGCAGAGGTGGCAGTGCACTGAGATCGCATCACTGCCCTCCAGCCTGGGTGACAGAGCGAGACTCTGTCTCAAAACAACAACAATAATAGTAATAATTTTTGAGGTAGTACTAATTACATATCTAATTTACTCCCCTTTGTGTTTTAGATCTTTGATACCATACTTTAATCTGTATCTTCAGTTTCTGAACATAAGTATGCAAAATCTTTTTAAGGTGCATACTCTACTGCGTCCCTGCTATTTTCTAGGACAAAAAAAATCTGAAAACACTGAGAATTTTATGACATTTTGAGATAGCAAGTCTCTTATAGTACAATCAGGTAAGCAATAGATAATTTTCAAAAGCTGTTTTATCAGTAGATAATTTTCAAAAGCTGGGTGATCTCTGTCACCCAGGCTGGAGTGCAGTGGCATGATCTCGGCTCACTGTAACCTCTGCCTCTTGGATTCAAGTGATTCTCCTGCCTCAGCCTCCTGAGTTGCTGGGATTACAGGTGCCCACCACCATGCCCGGCTAATTTTTGTATTTTTAGTAGAGACGGAGTTTCACCATGTTGACCAGGCTGGTCTCGAACTCCTGACCTCAAGTGATCTGCCCCCACTTAGCCTCCCATAGTGCTGGGATTAGAGGAGTGAGCCACCACTCCTGGCCTTCAAACTATTATTTCTAAAAAATACAAAATAACAAGTGTTGGCAAGGGTGTAAGGAAACGAAACACTTGTGTATTACCAACGAGAGTGTAAAGTGGTGTAGCCACTGTCAAAAACAGCGTGGCATTTCCTCAGAAAATTAGACATAGAATTGTATGATCTAGCAATTCCACTTCTAAGTATATAACCAAAAGAATTGGAGGCAGTGACTCAAACATATATTTGTATATCTGTGTTCATAGTGACATTATTCACAATAGCCAAGAGGTAGAAGCAACTCAAGTGTCCATCAACAGATGAATGGATGAACAAAATGTGGTACAGACATAAAATGGAATGTGATTCGGCCTGAAAAAAACAAGAAAATTCCAACACGTTACAACAGAGATGAATCTTGAAGACATTATGCTGAGTGAAATAAGTCAGTCACCAAAGGGCTAATACTGTATGATTCTACTACATGAAATGTCTAAAGTGGTCAAGTTCATAGAGACAGAAAGTAGAATGGTGGTTGCCAGGGGCTGTGGGGAGGTAGGAGCGGGAGTTAGTGTTTACTAGGTTCAGAGTTTCTGTTTGAAAAGTTGAAAAAGTTCAGGAGTTGTGTGGTAAAGATGGATGGTGGTGATAGATGTAAAGCAGTATGAGTGTACTTAATGCCCTAGTACTGTACACCAAAAAATGGCTGAAATGGTAAACTTTATGTATATTTTACCACAATTTTCAAAAATGAAATAACAATTTAAAATTATATGTTTTCTAGGAAAAAAAAAGCAATACAGATTTTAAAAAGTAAGAAGGGAAAATTTTCCTTTGTTCTTACGGTTAGGGAAAATTTGGGATGTGGCCTTCAAGAATTTTTATTGTACACATACAAATGCACAATTATTCTATTCTATTTTATTTTTTTGAGACAAGGTCTTACACTGTTGCCTAGGCTTGAGTGCAGTGGCACAAACATGGCTTACTGCAGTCTTGACCTCCTGGGCTTAAGCAATCCTCCTGCTTCAGCCTGTCGTGTAGGTGGGACCACAGGCCTGTGCCACCAGGCCTGGCTAACTTTTTGATTTTTTTGTAGAGACAGGGTCTTTACTAAGTTGCCCAGGTTGGTCTTGAACTCCTGGGCTCAAGTGATCCTCCTGCCTCAGCCTTCCAAAGTGCTGGGATTACAGGCGTGAGCCACTACACCCAGCAATTATTTTCTGTTTTACAATTTATAATTTATAGATATAATTATATAAATTTATAATTTATAGCTTTTTATACAACAGTATAGCAAAGACATTCTTTCATGTCTGTACAAAAGATCTTCACCCTCACCCATTTGATATAGCAGCCATATCATATTTTTGATCTGCCTGTACTAAAATTTATATAACCAATTCCCTATGCAAGTTCATTTACATTTTTTCCAATTTTGTATTATAAAAATAATTTTTATGGCTGGGTGTGGTGGCTCACACCTGTAATCCCAGCACTTTGGGAGGCCGAGGCGGGTGGATCACGAGGGCAGGAGTTCGAGACCAGCCCGGCCAACATAGTGAAACCCCATCTCTACTAAAAAATACAAAAAATTTGCCGGGCATGGTGGCAGGCACCTGTAATCCCAGCTACTCGGGAGGCTGAGGCAGGAGAATCTCTTGAACCTGGGAGGTGGAGGTTGCAGTGAGCCGAGATCGTGCCATTGCACTCCAGCCCAGGCAATAGTGTGAGACTCTGTCTTAAATAAATAAGTAAATAAATAAATAAAAATAGGGAGGCTGAGGTGGAAGAATGGCATGAACCTGGGAGGCAGAGCTTGGAGTGAGCCGAGATCACACCACCACACTCCAGCCTGGGTGACAGAGGGAGACTCCGTCTCAAAAATAATAATAATAATAATAATAATAATAATAATAATAATAATAAAATAATGTTTACAATTGCCATCCTGGACATATATCATTGAATACTTACAACTTGAATTTTGACTGCTTACTATATACTTAATATTATAAAGCAGTAAAGTTTATGGCATGTACTTAAAAGAATAAGCATTTTGTGTAACTGTGTGTGTGTGTGTGTGTGTGTGTGTGTGTGTATGGTAGTTATTTTTTGGAATCAAAACATGCTTTCCCAAGTTTTAAATGGTGTCTGAGTCCCCAGGCTAGTTCCTGAAAATCTGTTTGACTTAAAATGCCAGAAATTTCATAGTGATTGTACCATAACAGCTAGCCACAATCTATAACTGTATTTATACAATTATGGATTCTGAGACTTGGGACTGGATTCCAAGTTCCATATTGGAGTGTCAGGAGCACAGCAAACAGCTCACCTTAAACCACTGGTGTTTAATCCTGTGGCCTTGGTCAGGGTCATGGGCAGGATGGGAGATTGTGGGCTGTGAAGGGATGGTAGACAATGGGAGAATTGGGGTGTTAGAGTTAGGGTAGGATCTGGGGACTTTTGATTTCTAGTATTTTTCTAGCATACAAACTATGACCTGTGTAATCTCAGCTATAAAGTTAAAGAGAGAACACATTGGCTCCAGCTTTACTTAGTGTTATGATTCTGATCACATTCTGATAAAAAGAAACTGTTTTAAAAGCATGTGAAGATCACTACTTTTTGCTCAATGCTCATTTTATGTGCCTTTCACTCACAGAGTTCAGGGCAATCAAGAAAGAACATCAAGTGAAAGACATCCTGTAGATTATAGTGATAACCTGAAACTATGGCCTCATATCCATCCTGGTATTTGAATGGGACTGGTGGTTACAGAAGAAAATGTACTTATATATCCCACAGGAGGCTGTTTACAAAAATCTGGAACTGTGTTAGTTCTTCTTATTTCCTCATAGTCCTCAAAACCTTAAGAAGAGGCTTCAGTATTTATGTCTTCTTACCTCTATAGGGACTTTACCATCTTCAGAGCAATTTACAATTAGCCTTGATTGTCAACATGCTACAGAAGGAAGGTATTCTATAAGTGAGGATTATTCAATTAACTTGGCTAAACTTACACACAGTGTGATGCATAAAGAAAGGGCCTTTCATTATCATTCGACACTTAGCCATGCACTTTTAAAAGCCTGCTTATATGGCGAAGAAAAAGGACATTTACACCAACTGTTGTAAAGCAGCCCTGCTCTTTGGGTATAATTTAATCAGAACTGGAGTTTGGGCATGTCTGCAGGGGTAGAACCACATAGTCAGTAAAGGAAGCGCAGATGGGGTCAAGAGCTAGAGAGGCCACCTTTCCTGTTAAGTCCCCAGGTAGCTGCTGTCATGTCCTCTGCACTGTGGTCTTGATGGGCCCTTCAAGTCCCTTTCATGCCGGAGAGGAAAGTCTGCATGCCCCACTGTTGACTGGCTGGCTAATAAGTTTCTGTTTTGTTTATTATAGGAACAATTTGCTTGAGTCTTTGGTTACCTTACAAGTCCTTCATCCTAGTACAAAGCCCTTTTGGGCTCTTTTATTTTAAAAATGTATGTATGTTTGTATGGATGGATGGATGGGTGGATGGATGATGGATGATGGGGGTCTTGCTGTGTTGCTCAGGCTGGGCCTTGAACTCCTGGGCTCAAGCAATCCTCCAGCCTCAGCCTCCCGAGTAGCTTGCACTATACTCGTGCCATCACTCCTGGCCATTCCAGCTCTTTTATTTTAACAAAATAAAGATAAATGAATGTATTTTAAAAATTGCAATCCTGAATTAAATAATTTGTCTTCAGGCTTCTTCCTTGGAAACTGAGATGGCCAAATGTAAAATTGTTTATATTTTATTTTTTTTATAAGGTTTGAATACATTATAGAAAATAGGGAGTTATTTTAGCTCAGTATGACTGGTAATAACACCCTGGGGAAATTTTTTTTCAAAATCTACTCAGAGGTAGGAAATCAATTTCTGGAAACCAGACCATTGAAAACAGACTACTTTTGATGAAATATGAATAATAAAATCTCAGTAGTGACAAGTCTGACTACCTCTGCCCTCTCTAGCCTTTGGCTCTAACCTTAAACTGATTTTACATTTTTTTCTCTTGACTCATTTGACAAGCCCTTATAGAACATCTTATTTTGCATAGTACAGTGGGCTCAGCATTCATTTTTATTGGTTATAATTGCTCTGTTCAAAGCATAATAATTTAGGAAATTGTATTTTTCCTCAGGACTTGGACTAAAGTCTGATGAACTTCCCAATCAGATGAGCATGGATGATTGGCCAGAAATGAAGAAGAAGTTTGCAGATGTATTTGCAAAGAAGACGAAGGCAGAGTGGTGTCAAATCTTTGACGGCACAGATGCCTGTGTGACTCCGGTTCTGACTTTTGAGGAGGTTGTTCATCATGATCACAACAAGGAACGGGGCTCGTTTATCACCAATGAGGAGCAGGACGTGAGCCCCCGCCCTGCACCTCTGCTGTTAAACACCCCAGCCATCCCTTCTTTCAAAAGGGATCCTTTCGTAGGAGAACACACTGAGGAGATACTTGAAGAATTTGGATTCAGCCGCGAAGAGATTTATCAGCTTAACTCAGATAAAATCATTGAAAGTAATAAGGTAAAAGCTAGTCTCTAACTTCCAGGCCCACAGCTCAAGTGAATTTGAATACTGCATTTACAGTGTAGAGTAACACATAACATTGTATGCATGGAAACATGGAGGAACAGTATTACAGTGTCCTACCACTCTAATCAAGAAAAGAATTACAGACTCTGATTCTACAGTGATGATTGAATTCTAAAAATGGTTATCATTAGGGCTTTTGATTTATAAAACTTTGGGTACTTATACTAAATTATGGTAGTTATTCTGCCTTCCAGTTTGCTTGATATATTTGTTGATATTAAGATTCTTGACTTATATTTTGAATGGGTTCTAGTGAAAGAGGAATGATATATTCTTGAAGACATCGATATACATTTATTTACACTCTTGATTCTACGATGTAGAAAATGATGAAATGCCACAAATTGTATGGTGATAAAAGTCACGTGAAACAGAGTGATTGGTTGCATCCAGGCCTTTTGTCTTGGTGTTCATGATCTCCCTCTAAGCACATTCCAAACTTTAGCAACAGTTATCACACTTTGTAATTTGCAAAGAAAAGTTTCACCTGTATTGAATCAGAGTGCCTTCAACTGAAAAAAACATATCCAAAATAATGAGGAAATGTGTTGGCTCACTACCTAGAGTCCAGAGGGACAGTCAGTTTTAGGGTTGCCTGTATCCAGTAACTCGGGGCCTGTTTCCCCTTGGGTCTCTGGGCTGTCAGCTTTCCTTTCTCCATGTGTTTGATTTCTCCTCAGGCTGGTAGCAAGTTCTGGATCTTATACCCAACACACAGCAACATCCAGAAATAAAGATCTCAGGACCCCCCAGCAAGTCGTTTTGTGTCTCCTTGGACTGAGTTAAGTTACAAGCCTTTCTTATACCTGTCTTTGACAAAGAAGACGGGATTGTCTTTACATAAAACCAGCCTGCTCCTGGAGCTTCCCTGGACTCAACTTCCTAAAGGCATGTGAGGAAGGGGTAGATTCCACAATCTAATCTGGGTGCCATCAGAGTAGAGGGAGTAGAGAATGGATGTTGGATAGGCCATCAATAAGGTCCATTCTGCGCAGTATCTCAACTGCCGTTCAACAATCACAAGAGGAAGGTGGAGCAGGTTTCTTCATCTTACAGTTGAGAAAACAGAGACTCAGAAGGGCTTCTTAGTTCATGTTTCCCTTAGCGCCTCAGTGATTTTTTCATGGTGGCTTAGGCCAAAAGAAATATCTAACCATTCAATTTATAAATAATTAGGTCCCCAACAAATTAAATATTATGTCCTACCAACTTATTAGCTGCTTGAAAAATATAATACACATAAATAAAAAAATATATTTTTCATTTCTATTTCATTGTTAATCACAACCACTTACTAAGGAGATGTATGCACCTATTGGACACTGTGCAACTTCTCACCTGGAATGAGATTGGACACTGCTGCCCTCATTTTCTGCTCCATGTTGGTGTCCATATAGTACTTGATTTTTTATCAGATGGCCTGGAAAACCCAGTCTCACAAAAATATGAAATTATCGGAAGGATTATAGTGCAATCTTATGTTGAAAGAATGAACTACCTCACTAGTAGTTCATGTGATGTCTGACAGATGTTGAGTTTCATTGTGTTTATGTGTTCAAATTTTTAAATATTCTGAGATACTCTTGTGAGGTCACTCTAATGCCCTGGGTGCCTTGGCACAGTTTTAGAAATACCAGTTGAAACTATTTGCTCAGGAATATGCAACTAGGAAGGGGCAGAATCAGAATTTAAGCTTTCATATTCTAGCCTTCAGTCTTGTTCTTCAACCATTTTTAGGAACTTTCCCATAAGGTTATGTTTTCCAGCCCAGGCATGGAGGATCACTTGAGGCCAAGAGTTCGAGACCAGCCTGGGGAACTTGGCTGGACCTCCGTTTCTACGAAATGAAAATAAAAAAATTATCCAGGTATGGTGGTGTGTGCCTGTAGTCCTACCTACTCAAGGGTGGGGCAGGAGGATCACTTGAGCCCAGGAATTTGAGGCCACAGTGAATTAGGATTGCACCACTGCACTCTAGCCCAGGCAACAGAACAAGAACCTGTCTCTAAATAAATAAATAAAAATAATAATAATAAAAAAGATGTTTTCCCTACAACTCAGACTTTTCATTTGAACTCAGGGTCCAGCAAGGAAAATATAACCCACTCGAAGTCTTTAAAACAGAGGAAATTTAATATAAAGAATTCCACTGGTGACGAAAGAGCAGGGAAGCCCAGAAGATAGTGAGGCAACCCTGATAGGAGCATAACTAGGAAGCCAAGACCACTCCTATGGTTGCAGGGGTGATGGGAAAGCTGATGTACTTGGACCCAGAAGCCAAAGTTGCTGCACCCACCTTGGAGACATAGACACTGGCAGTAATACCTCAGGGAGAAGAAAGAAATCTAGGGAAATATCCTGGCTTCTTTCCTTCTCTCTCTCCCCTAGTCTTCCTACCAGTGTCTCCCATTAGCCAAATCTACCTAGAAGCCAGAAAACAAGGGAACCCTGGAAATGTAGCCCCATAAGATAAAGAGCACCAAAGGAAATAGATCTGAGCAGACAGGCAGCACAAAATGCAGTGTGTATGGTTTATTCACTCAGTAATTCCTTTAGCAAATGTTTATTGAGGATCTACTAGGTGCCAGGTATCATGATACTTGCTGGGGATACCATAATGAACAAAACAGACCTGTTCTCTGCTCTTGAGGAAATCAAAGACAAACACAGGATATGGAATAAACCCAGAATTATCTCATTGTAAAATGTGTTAAGTACCACGAGGAGAAATATCAGGGCGATCTGACACAGCTAATGATTTGAAGAAGGGTGTGACCTGCCACCATTTTAAATCTAGTTATTTCACTCCTGAGCTGTGTGTGTGGAAAACTTGTAGTAAAAAATAGAATGTCTATATTTATAAAAAGAAGTTTATGAAAAGATATCAATTTATTTACATTTTGACAAACTCTATGTAATAAGGCTTTATTACCTCACAGCCATGTGTGTGATCATGTGTAATAGCATGTGTGTATGAGAGAGAAGCCATGTGTAATTATGTGTAATAACATCTGTGAGAGAGAAGCCATGTGTGTGATCATGTAAAATAACGTGTGTGAGAGAAGCCATGTGTGTGATCATGTAAAATAACGTGTATGTGAGAGAAGCCGTGTGTGATGTGTAATAACACGTGTGTGAGAGAGAAGCTATGTGTGCAATCGTGTAATAGCATGTGTGTGTGAGAGAAGCCATGAGTCCGATCATGTGTAATAACGAGAAAAGCCCCATGTGTGATCATGTGTAATAGTGTGTGTGAGAGAAAAGCCATGTGTGTGGTCATGTGTAATAATGTGTGTGAGAGAGAAGCCGTGTGTGATCGTTGTGTAATAACGTGTGTGAGAGGGAAGCCATGTGTGATCATGTGCAATAGCATGTGTGTGTGAGAGAAGCCATGTGTGATCATGTGTAATAGTGTGTGAGAGAAGCTGTGTCATGTGTAATAATGTGTGAGAAGCCGTGTATGATCATGTGTAATAGTGTGTGTGAGAGAGAAGCTGTGTCATGTGTAATAATGTGTGAGAGAAGCCGTGTATGATCATGTGTAATAACGTGAGAGAAGCCATGTGTGACCATGTGTAATAACGTGTGTGAGAGAAGCCGTGTGTGATCATGTGTAATAAAATGCATGAGAAGCCATGTGTGATCATGTGTAATAGCATGTGAGAGAGAAGCCATGTGTGATCATGTGTAATAACACATGTGAGAGAAGCCATGTGTGACCATGTGTAATGTGTGTGAGAGAAGCCATGTGTGATCATGTGTAATAGCATGTGTGTGAGAAGCCATGTGTATGATCATGTGTAATAACATGCATGAGAGAGAAGCCGTGTGTGATCATGTGTAATAGCATGTATGTGAGAGAAACCATGTGTGATCATGTGTAATAATGTGTGTGAGAGAAGCCATGTGTGTGATCATGTGTAATAGCATGTGTGTGTGAGAAGCCGTGTGTGATCATGTGTAATAGCATGTGTGTGTGAGAGAAGCCAGGTGTGATCACGTTTAATAGCGTGTGTGTGAGAGAGAAGACGTGTGTGATCATGTGTAATAATGTGTGTGTGAGAGAAGCCACGTGTGTGATCATGTGTAATAGCATGTGTGTGAGAGAGAAACCGTGTGTGTGATCATGTGTAATACTGTCTGAGAGAGGCCATGTGTGTGATCACGTGTAATAACGTGTGTGTGAGAGAGGGAGAGAAGCCGTGTGTGATCACGTGTAATTGTGTGTGTGTGAGAGAGAGAGAGAAAGAGAGAGGGAACAGTACAAAGGAGGATCCCTTTCGAAAAATATTCCAATGTCTTAAGGAGCCAGAGGGCTCATTCACAGCTGCTAATCTCTGTCATGCTTTCCAGCACCACCCCCTCCCTCTCATCATAACTTGTGATCTTAGAGGCAGGAAAGAATTTGAGCCCCTCCCCCAGCCTGACCATCTCTGTTGGTTGCTCGGCCAGGCTCCACGTCAAATCCAGTTTGAAACACAGACCCTAGGACCACGCAGGAGGTGGTGGGCTCGCAGGAAGGTTCCTCTCTCAGTGGCCATGGGTGGCAACAGTGGGCAGGCTGGCCGCCACATCTATAAATCCCTAGCTCATGATGGCCCCTTTGACTCTGTGGAGCCGCCTAAAAGACCCACCAGCAGACTCATCATGCACAGCATGGCCATGTTCGGAAGAGAGTTCTGCTACGCGGTGGAGGCAGCGTATGTGACCCCAGTCCTGCTCAGCGTGGGTCTGCCCAGCAGCCTGTACAGCATTGTGTGGTTCCTCAGCCCCATCCTGGGATTCCTGCTGCAGCCCGTGGTCGGATCGGCCAGCGACCACTGCCGGTCCAGGTGGGGCCGCCGGAGACCCTACATCCTCACCCTGGCAGTCATGATGCTCGTGGGCATGGCTCTGTACCTCAATGGGGCTACTGTTGTAGCAGGTAAGTGGGCTGCACAAGGTGGGCAGGCAGGGATATGTGTCTTAGTGTGTACCTCTGCAGGAGGAGGGTGTTAATGTGTTTGACCTTTCCTAGAAATTTGTTAGAATTGATCTCTCCTAGGTTACAATGAACTTCCCCTTTGACAAATTTGGCCCAGATTCTGTGGTTGGGGAGCCTCTACTTCTAGAAATATCAAAATAAATATGTTTCATTGTTGTGAAGATTTAAAAATAGGATTAAATTTGTATCTATTTTATTAAATTTGTATCTATTTTATGGAATTGAATATTTTTACATATTTATCAATTGAGTTACTTTTTGAGCCCATTATGCTCTATTTAATACTCTTATCAAATTGACTGGCTGCCAAATAGCTCCATAAATATTTACAATAAGTTGCCTGTGTATCCAAATAAGTTAATTCTGTTCATAGTTTTATGTAGAGCGTTTTAATAGGCGTAGGGCATAAGCCCATCAGCTCAAGAGGACCTTTCTGGCATTGCAAATTCTGGACAAAAGCAAACCTGAGGGTAGGCATTTTTTCTAGCCATTAATCAGCTACCAGTTAATCAGTAATTGATGGTAGTACAATAAAGTTGCATTGCAAAAAGGATCGCTAAAAATAGCACACATTTGTAGATCATTAACTCTCAAGCTAGCAGAATAGGTGATTATGAGGCAGGATAATCAATTATCATTTGTACATATTTGAAAGAAAGCGTAAATGTACAAATGTAGGATATTTCCAGGAGAATGAACAAAAAGCTGATAAGCATTGTTGACTCTAAGGAGGGTTACTGAAGGACAGGAGGTGAGAAGTGGCGGGTAGACTTATTGTTCATTTAATTTTATACTGCAATTTTTAAAACGTGTATATAATCTATGCTATTCTTAAGTTTAAAAAGCAAATGGAAACAAGAGAAACAACAATGTATCTTTTATAGGAGATTGGGTAAACGAATTACAGTGTATCCATAGAATGAAAATCCAGCTGTTAAAAATTGTGAGGAGCTGAAATTATATGAAGAAAGTTGGTTACTGCGTCAGTGCTGTTCAAAGATGTGGCCTCTGACCTGCCCCTCAGCATCAGCAGCGGCCGTTAGAGATGCAGTTTCTCGGGCCCCCTTCAGGCCCACCAATTGAATCAGAGTCTTGGGAAATGGGGCCAGCAATCTGTGTTTTAACAAGACGTACAAACGATAGTTCAATATGCCAAACTTTGAGAAGCACTGCGTTTGACTACCATTGTACACGTGTGTCTGTATGTGCAGAAGTGCGTAAAAGGAGGCCTTAAAGCCTGACCTTTGCTGGGGCTGGGATTGGAAGCATCTCCCTCAGCTTTTTTAATAGAATTGGAATTGCTTGCGATAAGCACGCATACTTTTTTATTTAAAGAGATATTTTACATACCAGAAATTTCACTAATTAAAAGTGTACAATTCAGTGCCTTTAGTATGTTGTGCAACCATTACCACTCTCTAATTCTACAACATTTTCATCACCCCAAAAAGAAACCCATTACCATCAACAGTCATGTCCACTTTTCCCCTATGCACCAGCCCTAAGCAACCACTAATTTACTTTCTGTCTCCATAGATTTGTGTTTTCTGGACATTCGCTTGCATAATTTTTAAAACCTGAAAAAAAAATGTAAAGCTATTTTTATTCGGAAAAAAGCAAAATAAAAGCAAGGAAGATGATTTTATGGCAAGAAGTTTAGGTGGAAATTACAAAACGCGGATGATTCTAAAACAGGATTTAGGAGACCAATGTTTATTTTTCTTTTAGCTTTGATTGCTAACCCAAGGAGGAAGCTGGTTTGGGCCATAAGTGTCACCATGATAGGTGTCGTTCTCTTTGATTTTGCTGCTGACTTCATTGATGGGCCCATCAAAGCCTACTTATTTGATGTCTGCTCCCATCAGGACAAGGAGAAGGGCCTCCACTACCATGCCCTCTTCACAGGTAGGGAATATTCCAGAAAGTCTCTCCTTCAGCTCCCCAGACAATGAGGCACTTCCACTAAAGCCATCCAGTGTCTCTACACGTGGAGTTTTTTGAATGAACGGGTCAGCTGATGGGCTGCTCCCATCATGCGGGCACTGTCTCCCCGTGCATTTCTCTGAACAGTCAGCTTGTGACTAGTGCTGCAGTTTCTGCAAAGGAAGTTTACAGAAGAGCTTTCTTAAGAATGCTTTGTGGAGACAATTACAACTGAAATGAAAAGAAGCCTTGTGGATTGTACTTTTGCATTAGAGCAGAGGATCTCAAGCATCAGCAATGTAGCATCCACATTCCTTAGAAGGTCATTGAAAATACAGTTGCCTGGGCTCCTTCTCCAGTTATTCTGATTCAGTGAGTCTAAGGCGGGGCCCAGACATTTGTATTTTATTTAATAAAGACCCCAGATGATTTTGTGGCAGGTTTAAAAAACAAAAAGAGAAAACAAACGAAGCAAACAAAAAACTCAACGTCTTAGAAATTTCTTAGTTATGTAAAAGGTTGGCATTTCCTCAACCTTGTGGTTTGAAAAAGTTCATGCCAGGAGGAAAATGGGGGCTCTCTTGATCTCTTGGGACTGTTGCCAGCCTACTTTGGTTACTGTTGGTCAATTGTTTAGAGCAATGCTACTCAGAGCACCAGTTAGGACTATGCTAGAACTAGGCATTGAAATATAAGGCGACAGGAGGATCCTGGCCCAAGAGGATTTTTATATCTAAGAGGGGGACTCTATCAGCCCACCTTATTTGATTGTCTTTGTAGCCCAGTCAATGCATTTTTTTACGTTTTGATGTATTCTCTCTCCTTCCATGGCCAGGTAGGTCCATGAAAAGCAAGATTTCAAGTTTTGCTCATAGTTTCTGTCTCTAGAGCTAAGACTGCTGCCTGCCCATGGAGGCCACTGGAGCCAATATTTGTCATTTGAGCAAACATTTGAATAGTTGAAAACATGAAGGAGTGAGGCCGTTGGAGCACAGTTGGTAGATCCTCCTTTGTGTAAGGAAGGCAGAGGGGCAGGAGTGCAGCCCCGTCTGTCACTGGCCCCTGCCCACTATGTCTCCAGGTGTTTAAAGGCACCTAAGACATGGCCAGGGCTTGAGACTTCCCCTGCCTCACCTTTGCTCTTGGCTTCCCTTCCCACTGCACTTTCCACGTGTGTCTCCTCACTCAGGTGCTCCCACCCCGCTGGCCTCCTTCTGTCTCTGGGGTCAGCCCAGCCCATCATACCTGCCCCAGGGTTTGGCATGAGCTCTTGCCCTGCCTGGGACACCCTTCCCCATATAATCCCATAGTCATGCCTTTATTCCACTCAGATTTCTCATCAGATATCTCTCATCAGTGACGTCTTTCTTGGCTACCGTACCTGGCATAGTATGACCACTCCTCTTTCTCCTTATCCTTATTGGGTTTGATTTTTCTTTCTAGTGCTTATCAATACCAGACTAACTGACTGGCTATTTATTTATCTATCATCTGTCTCTCTCTCTCCTTCTCTTTTTTCTTTCTGGTTGTCTCTCCCATTTAGAACATCAATCCCAGCTGAGCAGACCTGTTGTTTTGTTCTCTGATGAATCTTCAGTTCCTGGAAGTGTCTGCTACATAGTAGGTGCTCAGTAAATACTGAACAAACATTTCTCAAATACCCCATGTATGATAATAACCATGTATTAGGTATTTTCTCTTACATTATCTCGATCCTGACAATGGCCATGTGGAAGTGGTGTGATTCCCATTTTTCAGATGTGGAAGCTGAGCCTTGAAAGCAGTGGTGTGCTTACAGCTGGCTCATGCTGGCTTCCTGAGAATCAATTGTCAAATTTTAGGAATTCAGCGAGCTTGTTGACATCATATTGCTGGCTTGAAACTGGCCATGATGGCAGTATTAAAACTCTAGAAATTGGCAAAGCTATAAATCATGGTTTTTTTTTTTTTCTTGGAAAGCCAGTTGTTAAATATTTACCTGAAGTCCACTGATTGGAGTAGGAGGGGGGTTCGGTGATTAAGTCACTTGCCCATAGTCCATAGCCGGAAAGTCTCAGAATAGATTCCAACTTCATTTTCCTAACTTGAATCTGACAATTCCTTCTGTTTTATTATAATTTGTTGAAATTAATTACAAGGTCATGGGAGACTTTGTGGCTTTTGAACTCGATATTAAGAGTTTATTGATCTACAGGACATTGGACAATGTGGCCACCACTTCCCAGCTTACAATTGTATTAGATGTGGCTAAAAGACCCATGCTTTGCTGCCTTGATATTAAAAGACAAAACTCTGTGTTAGGGAAACTTTTCCAAGGCCAATACATGATAGTATTGTAAACCAGAATTAAAATTCTAACCCCCAGCTAACTGAAGGACCCTTCCTCTCGGCCAAGGTCATCCTAAAGCAAATCTGAAATACTAGTTTAGGCCATGATGGGAATGGGTGGTTGGACATGCCTCATTATACCTCTGTCCCTTTGGAATTCAAGCACAATTGATCAGCATTAACATTAAAGCAGAGACTTTAAAACTGACAAAACAGACTGTTTGTAGCAATTAGGTATTAACATGATAACATAGCAGGCCCTGAAAGAAATAGAAGTATTTCACCCCAATATACATTTATTTGATATATTTTGAAATGGCCCTGAAAAGCTGTCTCTTATGGGGAAAATCTACCTTCTGTACTCCTCACTCTTCCCTTTCCAGTTATTTTCCTGATTTAGGATAGAATTAACTAAAGTATCTGGCACCTTTTTAAGTCTGATAGGAAACGTTTACAATCTATTCTCTCTGAAGCCTGCTACATGGAGGCTTCATCTGTATAATAAGAACCTTGGTTGCCACAACCCCTTATTTTAACCCAGACACTCTCTTCTGTTGCTTCCAAGTCTATAGATAAACTCTTTCAACCAATTGCTAATCAGGAAATCTTTGAATCTTCCTATGACCTGGGAGCCCCACTTTGATTTGTCCTGCCTTTCCGGACCAAACCAATGTACATCTTACATGTATTGATTGATGTCTGATGTCTCCCTAAAATGTATAAAACCAAGCTGTAGCCCTACTGCCTTGGGCACATGTTTCAGGATCTCCTAGAGCTGCGTCACAGGCCATGGTCTTCATATTTGGCTCAGAATATATCTCTTCAAATATTTTACAGAGTTTGACTCTTTTCATTGACAGTATTTTTATGAGTTTCAGACAATATATCCCTTTTGAGATTTTCTGTTGATATTAGTATACGGTATGGTGCCAGCAAACATCAATAATTTTAATATTACCTTCATTCAGGCTCTTAGTACATCTCATCTGAGCTTTAGTACTGTTGATGGAAAAAAATTAAAATATTTGAAGAAGTTTATTCTGAGCCAAATATGAATGACTATGGCTTGGAACACAACCTCAAGAGGTCCTCAGAACAGTTGCCCAAGTTGGTTGAGTTATAGCTTGGTTTTATATATTTTAGGGAGCTAGAAGTTACAGGCAAAGATATAAATCAATAAATGTAAGGAATACATTGGTTCGGCCCAGAAAGTTGGGGCACCTTGAAGAGGGGGGCTCACAGGTTATAGGTAGAGTCAAAACTTTTTCAATTGGCAGTTGATTCAGAGTTAAGCTTTGCCTAAAGAGTTGAAGTCAACAGAAAGAAATGCTTGAGTTAAGGAGGATTGTGGAAGCCAAGGTTCTTGTTATGTAGATGAGGCCTCCAGATAGCAAGTTTCAGAGAGAATAGATGGTAAATGTCTCTTTTTGAGTCTTAGAAGGTGTCAGGCTCTCTAAAAAAAAACTGGTAAGGGAAGGAGGTTCTCTACAGGAAAAAAAAATCCCCCACAAAAGATGGCTTTGCAGGGCCATTCCAAGATATATCAAAGAAATATATTTTGGGTAAAATGCATTAATTTTCTTCAGGGTCTGTTATCTGTCATGTGATGGTATACCAGAGTCAGGTTGGAATTTGGCATCCTATTGCTATGAAGAGTGTTTTGTATGGCAGTCTTAAGATCTCTATTTTAATGTTAATGCTGGTTAATTCTGTCTAAACTCCAAAGGGAAGGGTTATAACAGGGTATGTCCAACACCTCCCTTCTCATCATGGCCTGAACTAGGTTTTCAGGTTTCTTTGGGATCCCCTTGGCCAAGAAGGGTGTCCACTCAGTCAGTTGGAGGCCTTAGAATTTTATTATTGGTTTGCAGTACTCATCCTTTAACTGTTCTCCAGTCTCCAGTTTCTTCCCACTCCAATTGAGCCAACTGATAGCTTCCAGATTCATATTTTTAAAAGCCAACCGTGACCAGGACACTTTCCTGCTTGATGAGCTGCAGTGGCTCCCTATGTGCCTCATGGGTAAATAATATTTTCCTAGACAGAGGTTCAAAGCTGCCACAATCTGTTCCCATCCTACTCTCCAAGCTTTACTTCCCATTACTCCTTCCACATTCTCTGTGCTCTGAATAATTTTTCATCATGTTTCCAGGAGCAGCGGGCAGGTCTGTTTTATTCCCTGCATCCCTCACTCCTCTACCACTGCCTTGCATATTGTAGGTGTTCAAAATAAATACCAATGGGACAAATGAAGGAGCCAGCCCTTCCTTCTTCGGGTTCTGGGTCTTTGCTCACATCGAAAGTTTCTTTCTCCTTTTCTGCCTGTGGAGATCAAAGCTGCTTGGAAATGCTCACTCACTTTCTAGGAACAAGGGCCATCATTCTCTTCGAAACTGCAGGTATACTTAATTTCTAACTTGGTTGGGGACTAGATCCACAAAATAATCAAAGTACAAAAGTTTATTGAGTAGATGAACATGAAGGTGCCAGTGAGGTAGATAACTCCATCAGGAAGAGACCATTGAGGCTGCAGTTGATCACACATACATCCTGAATTTTCATCTCCTCCTGGAGCCTTTATGGTCTGTTTGGGCTGCCATGCCAGAATGTCACTGACTAGGTAAACAGAAATTCATTTTCCCACAGTTCTGGAGTATGGAAATCCAAGATCAAGAAGCTGTCAGGGTTGGTTTCTGGTGAGGCCTCTCTTCCTGGCTGGCAGACAGCCGCCTTCTTGCTGTGTCCTCATGTGGCCTTTCTTCTGTGCACCCGCACCCTCACTGTCTCTTCCTTTTCTTACATGAACACCAGTCCTATTGGATTTGAATTAGGGCTCCACCCTTACAGTCTCATTTAACCTTAATTACCTCTTTAAAGGCCTTGTCTACAAATACAGTCCCATTGAGGGTTAGAGTATCAACACAGGAATCTGGGGAGTACAGGGACACAATTGAGCCCATAATTGAGCCCTTTCACTTTTACCCTTGTTGCCACTGAGTCCAGCTCCTGAAGCTTGGATGGGATGTGGATGGAGCACACATGCTTTTCTCTCTCTTCCCTCCCCCCCAATCCCTTTTCTTTTCCTTCTTTGCATAATGAAGATATTCTAGAATTTTCAAATAAACAAGAAAAACACAAAAGGTCTTTTTGTGTTCATAAGAGCAGTTATGGAACTGGAGTATTGTGTTCCAATCTAGCTGTTCTCAGGTTCTCATGCAGAATGCTCCCTTTAAGATCTTCTAAAATCCCTCCACCCCTGTCCTGCAGGGAGGGGAAAAAAATCTCCCCCACCCCCCTCACCCCTCCAACCTCCACCCCATCCTTGGAGGGAGGGGCAGTTGGTGGCAAAGGGAAAGTTGGCTCACACCCTGAGGAAAACATTTTACCACCTCCCAGCTTAGATAAACAGTCCAGCCCCAAAGGGCTACTTTCTTATGTCTCTTTCTTGGCCTTTGCCATTTTCCACCTTCCATGTTAGTTATTTGAATACATTTCTAATCATACTCATTACACCATAAACTTCTTGAGGGAAGGGGGCTGTCCAGAGGTAACATACGTGTGAATGAGTGAGAGGATAAAGGATGTGTGAATGAGAGACAATGTTATATGCACTTTAATGATCTTTTTTGGGGACTGGTACTGCCACCCAAAAATCCAGGTTGATTTCCTTCAGCCCTTCCCCGTGTTCTCGGCCCCTTCCCTATCAGCACTTGGTATATGCTTAGGGAATAGAGTGATTAGGAAGGGGTTGTTTGCAAGTCACTAACGCCCACAAAACAGTGGCTTAAAGGCAGATGTTTATTTTTCTTATGTAACAAAAAGTCTGGGAGTAGGTGTCTGCTGGCTTTCAGTCAGCTGCTAGATGTCAGAGCCAACAATTTAATGTTTCCTTGGCAGCTTTATGGATGTTTTGCCTCCTGGATACAAGACAATTGCTACGGGTCCATAGCTCTTGTTTGTTTCAAGACAAGAGGAGGGGAGAGGAGGGTCAGGGAGAAGGAAGGGGGAATGGGGAAAGAGCCTACATTCACTCTTTAAATGAAGAAAGCAAATCTTCCCTAGAAACCTCCCCTCTCCCAGAGCTCTGCTTGTTTCTCATTAGGCAGAATTGGGTTATGTGAGCATTCAGTGGCCTAAGGAGGTTGAAAAGTGAGGGTTTTGCTGGGAGTTGGTCATATATCTCCCTAAACCACATTGGGGTTTTATTAGCAAAACGAAAGGAGCAATTACTATTGAATAGTCAAAGCTGGTAGCTATCACATAAAATGCAAACACAGTTGAATGTTAGCTTAATAAGAATAATTAAAGACCAAGACTATTATAAGAAAATGAATTAGAGCTTTTGAAGTCCCATATATGAGTAAATAATTAAAGGATAATTATATTTTGGAGTGATATACATGCCTGCTCGCAATTTTACCTGATCTGCACATTTGTTCACTCTCTCCCCTGTATTGTAATTTACAAGGTATTTATCTACCCCTCCTGCAAGATTCGTAAACTCTCCCATGAGGGTTTACCTGCAAATTCCCCATGGCTTCTAATTCATTGCCTTGCTGTTAGCAGGCACTTAAACATGTTAGTTGTGTAAAAGGAGACCCGAGGGTTACATAACCCTGTTTATAATTCATGGTTTTAAATGACACGACAAATTGCATCAATTAGACAAATATGCTCATTTAATTACTTTGTCTCATGACCAGCACTGAACCCCAAACCTCAGCCGACTGTCTCCAGTGCATGTCTTTGCTCATATGGAAGCAGCAGAGGTTGTGTGGATGGCTCAAAGCAATTTCTTTCCCCAACTAGAAAAACAACTTAAAACATCTTCCTCTTTTAGGACAGTGCAGTGGAGTCTCTCACTTTGTTTAAGGCTTAGATTCTAAAGTCCCCAACTCAGTGACAATGACAATCGACATTATTCGTAAATATCTCTCAGATTACTCATAAAATACAATATGCTTTGTTTTGTGTGTACAAACCTGCACATATATATATATGCAGATTTGTCTCTCCTTTAATGTTTACTCCTGAAATTAATAGAATTACCCATACTATTTAAAATGTTACCCTTGTCTTTCTTGCAATCTCTCTCTTTCTCCCTGTGTTCAAAGTGTGAATAGTTGAATTCTGGTGAGTTAAATGTGGGATATGTGATCCCACTGTGGTATCCTCACTCTGAATGAAAAACTGCATTAAAAGATGAGTGAAAATAACAAGCAGGGCCTTGTCCCTCTGCCCTGTCTTTGCATACATGCCAAACTTTTTGAATTTACATGCCCTTGACAAAGAGATAACTACAGCATTCCACTTGAAGCAAACATTTTCTGGCAAAGGCATGTTCAGTGTCAGGGCCCATTTTGATTTTTCATCAACAGCAAAATATTATTCACCCAAGGAATCCAATCATCCCAGTAAATTGAAATTCTTTTTTTTTGTTTCACTGCTGTGGTTCTGTTCCAGCATTTCCAAATGCTTCATAAATAAGCATCCAAGGGTTCATTACCAAAATATTTCCCAGCATATTTCTGACATTTTTTGGGATTTTCTAGAGAAAAGACTGTACTGGCTCCTAGGGAGACATTTAATTCCTCTAGCTTCTATCTTTCATATTTAAAGGCAACTCTATCCTCCTCCATCCCTGGCATATGTGGTAGCCACAGTAGGTTTGGTGGGTCCACCCACATCTTCTCACCACACAGATCCTTCACTCCTGGGTGCACCTGAGGCTGTGGAACCCAGTGAGCTAACAGAGTGGTACTCACCAGGGAAGACTGGAAATCCTTTTGTGCCCAGGGAGTCTAACCAAGCGTATTTCTGCTACTTGAACCCAAGACTTTGCTGTTCTTAGCAGTGGGCTTTCTTGCTTGGCGGGAGGCTGGGATCAGGCATGACAGGAAAGGCCAGCCCTGTTCAGCTCCTGGTTCCTCCTATTCACTGCAGAGTAGCCTCAGCATTTCTGAGCTTTCGTTCCTTCACAGGCTTGCAAATCTCTGCACCATGTTAGTTAATAACCACCTTGCAAGGGTCACAGGCACAGCACAATGAACCATCTAAAGGATTTCATCTAACCCAAAGAGATGAAACGCCAAATGTTTATATTTACTTGATTTCCGCTATCCTCACTATGCCTGCAAACATTTTATTTGTAATGACTCAGTGAGAAACTTGCCCCATTACATCCTTAGAAGAAGAATGGGTAACTTGTCAGATATCAACTTCTTTTAACTTTTGTTTTTTAATACTTCAAAGTATGCACAAAAAATGCGAACATGCAACAAATGCTCTAAATAGCAAATAATTAAGGGCTAAGAAAAGAGTCTTAAAAATGAAATTGAAACGAGACTCTTTGACTAAACCTTTTACACAGAGGAAAGGAGTCACTTCATGTTTGAGACTGTTTTCACCTTTTCTCTTTTTCATCTTTAGATGAGGGGTTTTGTTTCATCAAACAAAACCTTTGAAGTTCCACCCATGGTAGACTTTCACATCTCCTCATTCAGGCAGCTTGGAAAGGATGTGGCCAGGGCAGAAACCAAGGATACAGGGATTTCAGCTTGTGGATAAAAAGGGTGATTTATGCAATTTAGGGTGATTAAGTCTCCAAATTGCCATCTCTTTTCCATTCAAATGGGATCAACACAACTCTCAAAGAATCTCCAAGTCAGATTAGAGAAGTGGGAATCTGGGGGACTTTGTCCTCCCTGTTTCCTCTGCTCGAAAGTGCTTTCCCAGGTACCAATTGGCGATTGGCTTTTGGCCTCCTTGCTTTGTTACTCTGATCGCAAACACACACCCCCAGCCCTGACTCCCGTCACAGAGGTACCCATCATTACTTGACACTGTATTATTTTTTCATTTATTTATTTCTGTAGGTCTGAATCAAACAGATTTTATTCAACTTTTTAGAATGAGGGAAACAAATGATATAAAATAAGTCACAAAAATGCTTTCTTATCCTACTACCTCAAACCATTTTCAATGTTTTACAAAATGCTCACCTAGCAAATACGAAAAGCTTCAACACATTCTTCTCTTGTAACTTCTGCTGCAATAAATGCGATATTAGCAAATATACAAACTTCCATATCAGTCCTAAAAGTTGGATTACTGAATTATTATACTAATTTGTATGATGTTACTCATATTTTTATTCATACACTTTTAATGAGATCATTGGCAATACGTATAGTATTTTCTTTAACTTCACTTTCACATTAAGCCAATGTCTTTTATATAGCCATCAAAAAGTAAATTACACAGGTTTATAGTTCAATTTAAGCTCTAGCGTCTTAGAATCAGCCACTTTCTAACCTTTCATGATGCCTTCCTGCTTTGCAAAACCATGATCAGCATGAATTGCAAACATACCTCCTTCAGTACAAGCATTTCTCAGGTCTCCTCCATTAAAGTCATCTGAAAACTTCACAATTACTCCATAATTAATTTCACCATACTTTGTAAGGGGACTTGCATGGATTTTCAACGTGTCTAATCTTGCTCGTTCATTTGGCAAATCAATATATATTTTTTTCTATCTAATCTTCCTGGATGCAGCAAAGCAAGATCCCGTGTATTTGGTCTGTTGTATTTTAACTGTGTGCAGAGTATCAAATCCATCCATTTGATTCAGTAACTCCATTAAGGTTCTCTGAATCTCTCTGTCAGCTGAAGTACCCTTGGAAAACCAACAACCATCAATAGCATCTAATTCATCCATAAAAATGATGCATGGTGGATGGTCCCTGGCATAATTAAACATTTCTCTGATCCAATGAGCCCTTTCACCAATGTGCTTGTCTACAATAGAACTAGATACAACCTTTAAGAATTGCAGTCCTGGCCAGGTGTGGTGGCTCACACCTGTAATCCCAACACTGTGGGAGGCCAAGGCAGGTGGACCTGGGCACCATGGTGAAACCCCATCTCTACAGAAGATACAAAAATTAGCTGGGTAACTGGGTGTGGTAGCTCTCACCTGTAATCCCAGTACTTTGGGAGGCCAAGGTGGGTGGATTACCTGAGGTCAGGAGTTCGAGACCAGCCTGGCCAATGTGGTGAAATCCCATCTGTACTAAAAACACAAAAATTAGCCAGGCATGGGGGTGCATGCCTGTAATCCCAGCTACTCAGAAGGCTGAGGCAGGAGAATCGCTTGAACCCAGAAGATGGAGGTTACAGTGAACCAAGATCACGCCACTGCACTCCATCCTGGGCAACAGATGAGACTCCGTCTCAAAATAAAAAATAAAAAATAATTAATTAACTAATTAAAAATTAGTTGGGCATGGTGGTGCACACCTGTGGTCTGAGCCACTCCAGAGGCTGAGGTGGGAGGATCACTTGAGCCTGGGAGATGGAGGTTGCAGTGAGCCAAGATCACAGTACTGCACTCCAGCCTGGACAATAGAGTGAGACCCTGTCTCCAAAAAACAAAAAAAAAAAAGGAAAAAAGTTGCAGTCCAGCTGGCCAGCAATAGCTTGTGTGCCAAGAGTGTTTTTCCTGTTTATGGTGGTCCACATAACAAACAGCCTTTTGGAGGTATTATTCCTACACGTTGGAATAACTGGGTTTGTAAGTGGTAACCCCTCAATTCCCACATCTATTCTGATAGCCCTCCAATCGCAGAATAAGAAACATCCCAGGATCCTCATGAGACATGTTATAAATCAGTGGCTCCACCTCTCTTGGTAAATATCTCATGATAGTTAGTGTAGCCCTATCCAAAGCAACTCTTGTTCCTGGCTTCAGCTACTTTTATGAAGCTGTCGACGACAACTCCCAACATATCTTGGTCCATCTGCAGCTTTAACAATGAATTTTTCTTCAGTTAATTGTTTAAGCATGTTACTTACAATCTGCCCAACACTTTTTAGGGCCTTCAGATCATTTTCAGACTTTTCATACGGCTTGGTAAATTCTTTGAATTGTTCCCTTAGCTCCTTAAGTTGGCGCCCATCTCCATGCACTCTGGCAGCTTCTTGCTGTAGTCCTGAAATATCTTATCTCTAGGGTCCACCATGATGAGAAGTGCTATTTGTTTATTGTTTATTGTCTGTCTCTCTAACCATCATATAAACTCCTCAAGTACAACATTGTGTTTCCTGTTCATTGACCACCACTATCTTGAATAGTGCTTGGAATATGGAAGGTGCTCAAAAAATATTCGTGGGATGGATATTCAATTTTAACATCCTAATTTTATTAATGATTAAGTTGTGTTGTTGAGAGGTAAAGTGGCTAACCCAAGGTCACACAGCTGGTTAGTGGTAGACTAGGGGTAAAACGAACCCACCAACCAACCAACCAACAAGCCAGCCAGCAACCAGCTAACCAAAGATGTGGTTCATGAGTTAGTCTGGATTCCTCTAAAAGTTGAACCCCAGAGGTTTGTATACAGATAGTTTATTTGGGAAGGGATTCTAGAGAGCAAGAGTAAGGAAATGGTGGATAGGAACAGGCCAAACAATAAGCATTACAGAGCTGGCTCTGAGGAGGCTTAGGAAGGGAACCAAAGAACTCTCCATGTAGGGGATGAATGAGGGAAGATTAATCCAGTCTGTACTGACTGACTAAGGGTGGTACCATGGGTTTTGTAAGCCCTGAACCCCAGCTGTTTCTGTCTTCCCTCAGGTTAGGCACCATCCAGATGCACCTGTCCAGTGCAAAGCTGGCCGGAGCTGGCTTAGATTTGGTCACTGCAGCAGCTGCTGGAGCAAGGGAGGCAGGTGGGGACCGAGAAGGTTTGCAGTGGCTCACAGGGGCTGTCTAACTCAGCTGATGACTTCTAGTCTGCAGCTTTTTCATTCTAGCATTTGTGCTCTTTGCTCCCTGGTCACCACTAGGAGGAGTTAAAGCATTTTGCAAAATACTTCACAGTGTGCTGAGCCATTAAAACTTAGAACTGGAAATATTAGTTCTGTAAACTTTAAGAAAGCTCAAGACAGCCATAAATGCCTCCAGAACGAGGCCAATTAATGCCTGACCTCCTGCACAGCCTTTTCTTCCTGGGGTTCTTACTGCCTCCATGGGGTCTGACCAGGAAATGAGGCACCTATCTTCTTGCTCTTGGATCCCTCAAGGCTTCCAGGGGAGGCTCTGCTCCTCTCTTCCCACCCTCCAACTCTAGCTAGGCCCATCAAGCAGGCAGCAAGACCATCACCGCCTAAGGGATTTACCAATATGTGTGCACCCATCATGAATGCTCTGTCTAGCCTGGGAAGCCTGGTTCTTAAAGCACATTTTCTAATGAATCTACTCTCGATGCCTTCGCAGCCTAAGGGCTTTTGGAACTCTGAAGCAAGACAAACCTTTCTTATTTCTCTGCTCTGTACTGTTACATACTGTCCTCAAAGCAGTGAGGCATCCTGGCCCAGCTTAAATGTGAAAGAAGAGCCCAATGAGAGAAAGGGATGCCAGGATTAGAGGTAGGTGGATGGAAACAGTGAGCAATATTTTAAACATATTATCTCAGCATCTTTGAAGAGAAAAGTTGCTTTGTAAACCTAAAGAAATATCAGATCAGCTTGTCTGGTCAAGCTGGTCTTTGACCAGAGCATATGTATCATTTTTTTAATTTTAATTTTAATTTTTTTTTCTTTTCATTGGGGACACAACACATGTATCATTTTGACTGCTTTTTCTGTACTCAGCCTCCAAGAGGGCAGAGGTCGTGTCTGTCTTGCTCATTGATGTATCTCAAGTGTTTAGCATAGTTCTGGTGAAGATAGGTGCTCTAACAATTTCTATTGATAAACAAATGGGTCAAGGACACCACACACACACACACACACACACACACACACACACACACACAGACTGAGAGAGAGAGAGAGAGAGAGTAGCTGGTACTTATGTTAACTGTCCAGGATTTAGTATGTACCTGGTGGGAATAGGTAGGAAGCATGCACCTAATCTGACACTTTCATTGCTATTTTTTTCAACATGTAGAAAAGAATCAGAATGACTTCCTCATGAACCCCATGGGAAGACGGGAATTCTTTAGTCTGTCCTCCTTCAGAGGTGAAGTAGCAAACAGCACATAGCTAGCTCTCATGACTTGAGCTGTGTCAGCCCTGGTGCTGAGCTTGCTAAGCCACACACCTGATGCCTGCAGGCAATTACAGGCAGATGGTAGGTGCAGAGTTTGATTTAGATGGACTCTCTTGAGTTTCCTTTCGTCCTTTAGATTCCTTGGTACTGACAGTTTCCCAGTTTCCCATTTTACCTATCATAGTTGTGGACTAAAGATAATTTTTTACATATTTCTATATATTTGGACTTCTTCCAGTATGGGCCACTGTTCAAGTTGCATCATTAGTTACGAAATATGACATCTGTCTTCTAAAGCCATTTATTCTGCTGAGTTTGACAACACAGCCTGGCTTGGTGAGGAAGGGGCCAGCTGGACCACTTTTGGCCCTTCTTTGTGAAAGCTTGTTATCTAATGTGGCAGCAGATGTCCTCCGAATGCTCTGGCTTATGGCTTGCCCAATAGCCTGGTGATTGATTCCAGTGGCCTCACAGAGGCTCATTTTGGCAGCAGAGGTAAATACAGTCTGGATGTAGGTGTGGGAGGTGGTAAAATGGTAAAACTATCAGCCTTTATCATAGCGCAATTAGGTTTTGTTGGGGAGATTGTCTTTGAAGATAAAACCCTTGGCTTAAGCAGAAGAAGCAAAAGAAAGGCCTTTAATGAATTCCTGCAGCCCTCTACTGGCCCTCATCATATCTGAGGCAGCAAATAGATAGATAAAGTTTAAATATTTTTTTCCAGTGTCTTAATATTCTGTTAGGATAATTCCCCCAGTGGCCCACTTTGCTTTCCTGGCATGTCCTGTTGTACTATTGTAACTTGCAGCTACAACTACTTCAAAACAGTAGCTTTGGGACAAATAAGACAGTTCTTCCTTTTTTTTTTTTTACCCCCTTCCCTAAGATAAAAGAGTGCTAATAATTCTCTAAGTTATAGATTATGTCAAAGTTTTAAATTAACACATTAATAAAGGAAACAATGGGGAAGATATAAGAAGAGTTTCCCCCAGGTTCTTGAAGGAAATGTGTGTGTGTGTGTGTGTGTGTGTGTGTCTAGCAAAATAAAAAATGCTAGACTAAATATGAACCTGGTTAACCTTCTACAAGACAATAAAAGTATAACCCCTCTGTAATACTTTTGGAGTAATTTCCCTACCAGGCTATAAAAACCCTATTCATATCTGCAAACTACCTTAATTTTACGGGACTGCAAATCACTGTGCTTTATCAGTTATGAATTGTGGGTCAAATATCCTGTGACAACAAAGTACCATTTCTCAAGAAAGGAAATTAGTTGGAAACTGCTGTCACCTGGCCACTCCAAAGAGTGATGCTTGGCCCAGCAGCATTGGTGTCAGTGGTGAGCTTGAAAGAAATGCAGAATCTCAGGCTCCACCTTAGACCTTCAGAATCAGAACTTGCATTTTAACAAGGTGCCCACATGATTTGCGTGCACATTAAAGTTTAAGAAGGCTGCTCTAGAGGAATATTTTAAAAATCAAGCAGTTGTAATTTTTACACTTTCCAAGTTTGAGATATATTTTACTTTCTTGATACTTGCTACATGCCACAATAGGGTCAGGGATAAGCCCAGGTCTCAGCCCTCAGAATAATCCATTAGTTCTAATCACTGGGCCTAAAATGACTAAATCCTTTCAGCAAGTTCCAGGCAGGCTGCCTTCAGCCAGTTCAGTGCAGTAGCTATCCTCTGCTTCTAGGGGAGGCTTTGGAATTAGGGTTACTATAGGAAGTCAGCAGGGAGCTCAGTTTTGGGTCTGGTTCTGCTATGGTATGTGCTGGGGCTTGACATGGATTATTTGCATTAATCCTCACTAAATTCAGATGAGGAGGCAGCACCACCCTTGTTTCTCAGAGAAGTGCCCAAGAGCATGTGACTAGAAAGCACAAAGATAGGAATGGAAATCAGGCACGATTCCAAATCTCTTCTTCCCTCTGTGTGGTCTTCCATCACAGAGTCACTAAAGCTCATAGCTTTCTGATCTAACTCTTCAAATCTCCTTTTACCTCCAAAATTTTTTAATTCATTGATATATTGAACTCTTATAACTTTCATTGCTAATGAAGAGAAATCCTGTCAGATTTACTAATAATCGACATCACCTTGTTACCATTAACTAGCACCAATAATTGACTCTTCGAAACTCCTCTGTACTCTGAGTACCCAGCTCTGAGTTCTAGCTTATCATTTATTACTGTTTTGAAAGTAGCTTCTCCCATTATGTGCTTCTCCCACTTGAAACCACCTTCTGGGGAAAAAAATGGGAAACTGTCTTTTTTATGTTTATATCCCCAGAAGTTTGTAGAGTCATTTACATATATTTAGTGCTCAATACATGTTTATTGAACTAAAGTAAACCAGTAGACATGCAACTGCATCAGGAAACTCCCCAATTGTAGGACTCCATTTTCCAAATTAATCTCTAATACAAATCCATCATTATATGCATATCCTTATATTTTTTTCCATAAAATATAACTACCATTCCATTGCACAGTGGAGGATTTATTTCACATATCAATTCTTTCAAATGAGCAAGGGTCTTCTGCTCTATATTCTTCCAACTGAGGCAACCAGTAATGCTCAGTTGAACAAAAATTTGTAAGATAGAGGCATAAGTGATGATAAATTGAATGGCAATGTGAAAACCCTTGATCTGTTTACAAATGATAGTTTCGAAAAAGGAATGTGTCTGTCATAGGGTTGACTTAGGTCAGGGGTTCTAAACTAGGGGCCACTTTTCAACCTCCTTCCCTCAGAGATATTTGGCAATATCTAGAGACATTTTTGGTTGTCGTAACGGGTTGGGCAGCAGACTTAATACATTCTTATTGGTTGATTGCTTGGCTTGATGCATGACTTCTGATACCTTCTGCATCTCTACAATTGAATAGTCATTGTCTAATAATAATCAGAGGCACTACAAATCCCAGAACATTCTTCTGAATCAGTCATAGAGTGTGGCTGTTTCAGGACCTTCTCTTTCTCTCAAATCCTGGGCACTTCACCATCATCTGTCCTTTATCTGTTTATGTATATGCTCATCACATATAACTAGACCATAAATTTCTTGCTTCCAGAGACTATATGTCTTACTTCACTGTGCCCCATTGGCCACAGTTTCTTGTAATTCTGCCTTAAAACACTTCAGCATTCAGGACATGCTAATGATGCTTTATTTTTGGAATCCAATGATTAGATTGCTGGTCCTCCTTAAATAGGCTCTATGTTAAATTGCAACTAACCAGAATATGAAGTGACCAAAATTGTCTACTCTCTCACTAATTTGAATAAATTAGGATTCATGGTACTTGACATTCAGGTTTGTGTTCTTGAGGTCAGAGTTTATGTAACTTTAGATGTTTAGGGTTAGAGAGGAACTCCTTTAGTTCTATTTTCTTCCTTGATTCTCTAGCTTGTGAAGATGTTGTCCTTATATGAGAAATAAAATAGAGACTTCACTCATACACACACAAAAAAAATCAAAAACAAAAATGAAAGCTGATCTGTTGAGCTAGATAAATTGTGGTTGGTAGGTGTGATGAGAGTTTGACGTTTAAAGAATTTTGACAGGAGGATCAGTCCTACATAAGTTTGTGACATACGTAGTGGATGTGTCCAGCATTCAACTCTTTAATTCCCTCAACATCCTATAATATGTCCACCGCCCCCTCCCCAACCATGCTATCTCCCCACCTTTATCAGAAATGACTGATGTCTGCACCAGAAGGAACATCTGAGGAACAGTTACTACTTTGGTGCTGAGTAATTTCTTGCCCATACCAGGAACACGTGTATTTTAAAACAGAAACTCAAAAAAGGAATAACTAATAATGGGATTTTAAATATCGGATAATTAGGGTTGAATAGATTTTGAGGAGCCTTTCCTCAGTATCCCTCAAGTGACACTGTGTTTAAGCCTGAGAAGATAAAACAAGCACCAAAAAGACCTCAGGTTGGAGTCCTGTGAAATGATAATAGGATTTTTAAAAATTCATGTTTAAACTTTTGTTCTCATTATTTCCTGTTCCCAGCTATCAACTGGGAACAAGTACCTTGAGCTTCTAATAGAGGAAGAAAGACAGCTTTTGAGGGTGTTTCATCTTTGCAAGCTTACGTCATCCCAGGAAGCTTAATAATAGAGAAACTACAAGTCATTTAATTTTATTGCTGCCAGAAATTGGTTTTCTTTGGGGCTTTTTCTGGTCAGAAATTTAAGTTCAAAGGCAGTCTAGAGAATGCACTTTGGAAACGTCACAGTATCTCTGATGGTAGCAGTACTTAGTAAGCCCTTGCTATGTGTCTGGCCCCATCCTGAACACTTTCTATTTTCAAATCGTGACCCTACTAGTAGGTTACTCTTTTACTATTACCTCCGTGTTCTGGGTGAGGAAGCCCAAGGTCACAGCAAGTAAATGCTAGAGCCAAAACTTGAACCCACAGTGCCTGGCTGTGTGTTTTTCAGCATCTTGCTGTATTGCTTTTCCAATCATATCCAGGCTGCCTCTGCTGTCTTCAGGGAGTTTTCCCACTGAAGGGGAGTGTCTATGCATGAGGAAAATGAATGATAATTTGCTAAATATGCTAACATAGATTTTCTTGCTTTCCAGGTTTTGGAGGTGCCCTGGGTTACCTTTTGGGTGCTATAGACTGGGCCCATCTGGAACTGGGAAGACTGTTGGGTACAGAATTCCAGGTCATGTTCTTCTTCTCTGCATTGGTGCTCACTTTGTGTTTTATTGTTCATCTGTGCAGTATCTCTGAAGCCCCACTTACAGATGTTGCAAAGGGCATTCCCCCACAGCAAACCCCTCAGGACCCTCCATTGTCATCAGATGGAATGTACGAGTATGGTTCTATCAAGAAAGTTAAAAATGGTTACGTAAATCCAGAGCTGGCAATGCAGGGAGCAAAAAACAAAAATCATGCTGAACAGGTAAAGATGCAACATTTTTTCTTTACAAGGGAAAATATTCTTGCTCTTTGTTGTTGTTGTTGTTTTTTAATTCTTTGTTTTGTCTGTTTGTTTGACGAGAAGAGTTTCATGGGGTCTAACCGAATTCCCAAATCCCCGGTAGCTATCATCCCTTGGAATTAAAATTTTATATCTCAAAGAAAAATGTCTGCATTTTCCTCTGGTCCTCCTGTCTCTTACTCCTCTCAGAGCATCCAGCCAGGGAAGATGAAGCCAGTTGAGAAAGGTTAGGCAACAAGAGAAGCCTAAAATCATCCTTAGGCCAGAAGAAATATCCTCTTAGATTAGGATCATAAATTAGAAATTTTTTCCTCCAAATGGTAGCATCCTTGGGTTGGTGACTGAGTTGGGCATATCGAATTTGCCTGTTATGAGTTGATTGGATATTTTAGTTCATTTTCAGTGAACTGCACAGTGAATTCATCAGCTTAAAATTTGAAATAAAACTCAACTAACTGCCAGAGAAATGAGACCATGTTCAGATGAAATGATCAGAGAAGAGACTAGAATTAAGCTGAGCAATATAGTAGCTAATAATCTCGTGGGACTATTTAAATTAAAATAAAAATAAAATTAGAACTTCATTTCTTCAGTTGCATTAGCTACATTTCAAATGCTCAAAGGCCCCATAGGGCTTGTAGCTAAAATATAGGACGGTGCAGATGTAAGACATTCCCGTCATTGTAGAACGTTCTGTTGGACAACACTGATGAAATAATTGCATTTTCCTTCAAGCTAAAATTGAATGCCAAAACCTCAGGGATATAGAACAAAGGATTTCTTGATTGACAAAAGGTTGTAGAAGACTTAAGTTCAAATCTTGGTTCCTCTAGCTGCTGACTTGTGTTATTCATTCAATGAATCACAAATAGCTACTTGCTATAGGGTAACCTAAAGATTAAGAGCACAGTGCTTAAATCCTGGCTATATCACCTCTGGATTGCATGACTTTGGGCATTTACATTTCTGTTAAATGATAAAATAATTCCATCTACCTACAAGGGTTTTGTGCAGGTTGCAGGGGCTAATTCAGGTAAAGTTACTTAGAGTGTTTGCTACCACATAATAAGCTGTTGGGTTTAGGTCTTGTTATTATGACCCTGGCAGAACGCTAGAGTGCTTTAAGCACAAACAGGGAACACAAATCTGGACTCCAACAACTTTCAGACAAGCTCAGTGAATCTCACCTTCCTGTGAGGTCAACTTCTTTTGTTGGCTTGGCCAGTCTATTTTCTAGGATTATTAGGATGTTCAACTAAGATAAAGCATACAAAGACACTTTTTCAAACTTCACATAAATATATAAATACATTATAATCATTATTCATTTAACAAACAGCTTGGGGTACTGAGTATGTGCAAAGCACTGTACTAGATATTTGGGGACCATAAAACTGACAAATGTCCAGTCTCTATGCCCAGGAATTTGCAGCCTAACACGTGGCATATGCCATTTATACCATGACTCATAATCCATGATAGAACATGGTAAATGCTATAAAACAATGTATCAGTTCAGATCTTTTAAAAAGGCACCAAGATAGGATTTGACATGTAAGAGATTCACTGGAGAAAACAGCATGAAAGATAAAGTGGAGAAAGCAGAAATAGGAAGGGAAAGTCTTCTTATCTTGATGCAAGTCAAACACCTGTGAAAGGAGAAAGGAAAGGAAAGAGGATAGGGTAGGAAGCCTCTCAGATGCAGTGAAGTTTCAAGAAAGCTTCACTCAGGCCAAATGGGAGTCCTCCAGCCAAAGATGCTCCTTAGAGGAGTCCCAACTCTTGTAGGAACAGGCTAACACTAATACCCCCCGTCTTGTTAGTGACTATCTGGGAACAGTCAGGAAAGGGGTAACTTTGGCAGGAACAGGTACAGGAACAGAGTTCCTTGGCAGGAACAGGAACAGTGGATCCAGAGAGGCAGCATTCAGGGCTGTCGATCAACTGTGTTTTCTCCGGTAGGTGACCCAAATGGCACATTTCCAAGGTGGCCACAAATGGCAAAATAGCAATTGCTTTTAGTTTTAAAAGGGAAGGATTGTGCCTAAATAAATGGAGAAAAGCGTTACAGAAGAGATCTCCCCTGAGTTGTGCCTTGAATGATAGTTAGGATTTGAATAGAGATTTTGGGGGAAAAATACTTCTGACAGAAGAGCATCAGCAAAGCCACAGACATAAAAAAATTTTTTTTTAAAGCATGAAGCATATTTGTAGAAAGTATAAGTGGTACCATAGATCACAGAGTTTGTAACTTTAGAAATAAAGTTAGGAAAGCAAATTGGAGACATATTTTGGAAGCTTTCGAATGCCAGCATAGGAACTAAAATTTTATTAGGTGGATGATGGAGGTCCATCAAAACTGTGGGGCGAAGGACTCCTTGATGTTAGCTTTTTTTGGTTGGTTTTTTGTTTTTGATATTAATCCAGCTGCTGGCTACAGGGAATAAAGAGGTACCCAGGAGGGTTTATTTGGTTGAATAATAAGATTTCTTGGAATGAGTTGCACTGTGTGCTTGGTTCATTCACTTGTGCATTCTTTTATTCATTCAATAGCTATTAATTACACCTGCCAGACCGAGTGCTGAGCATCAGAATACTAGTGAACACCACAGCCCTTGTTCTACCCCATGGAGTTGTCACCTAGAAAAGTGTGCCTATGTGTTATTTTGCTTTCTTAATCAAAGTTTAATTAGATTTACAAAAAAGTTGCAGATAGTAGAGAGAGTTCCTATGTATGCTTTACCAGCTTTTCTCTTATGTTAACATCATAGAGAACCATGTACATTTGTTAAAATTAAGAAATTAACACTGCTTCAATACTGTTAGGTAAACAGCAGACTTATTTGAATTTCACCAGTTTTTCTACTAATGCCCTTTTTTTAAAAAAAATGTATTTCCATAGGTTATTGGGGAACAGGTGGTGTTTGGTTACATGAGTAAGTTCTTTAGTGGTGATTTGTGAGACTTTGGTGCACCCATCACCTGAGCAGTACACACTGCACCCAATTTGTAGTCTTTTTCCCCTCATCCCCTTTCCACACTTACCCCCTGAGTCCCCAACGTCTGTTGTGTCATTCTTATGCCTTTGCATCCTCATAGCCTAGCTCCCACTTATGAATAAGAACATACAATGTTTGGTTTTCCATTCCTGAGTTACTTCACTTAGAATAACATTCTTCAATCTCATCTAGGTCACTGCAAATGCCATTAATTCATTCCTTTTATGGCTGAGTAGTATTCCATCATATATATAAAAGATACTTGCACACACATGTTTACAGCAGCACAATTCGCAATTGCAAAAACGTGGAACCAACCTAAATGCCCATCAATCAACAAGTGAATAAAAAAACTATGATATATATATATATATATATATCAGATGAATGTCCATAATAAAAAAAAATAGATGTTGAAGTGGATGCAGTGAACAGGGGACACTTCTACACTGCTGGTGTTGATGTAAACTTGTACAACCACTATGGAAAACAGTGTGGAGATTCCTGAAAGAACTGAAAGTAGAACTACCATTTGATCCAGCAATCCCATTCCTGGGTAATATCCTTTTTCTGATCCAATCTAGGATACCACATTACATTTAGCTAAGCGGTTTACAAAATTTAAAAACGGTACTTTATTTTAATGGTATTTTAAGGAATTTTTTTTTGCTATGTATAGTCAGCAGAAAACCTCATTTTTTTGTATACAGTTATGTATATAAATAAAAGCAATACATCTTAGCTGTTAGTTATAAAAGTCGGTAAGTAGTTTTCCCTTGAGATCAAGTGCTTCCTCCAGTATTGTTTACTCTGTTCATTTGCTTAGCATTTTTCCAAAATAAATGCAAAAGTAAACTTCGACACTGCTCATGTTTGAATTGGCAAAATGGTTGAGTATGATCTGCTGAAACGAGGCCTCATTCTATAAACATGACTGCCTTCGAGTTGAGTTGCCACAGCGCATCAACCTGCCTCTCGCCATGCCACTTGATAGGAGAATACAGTTGAAGAGAGTAATCTATTCATCTGATTCCAACAGTAGCTCCTATTTTAGGATGAGTGCACTGTTTTTCATAACTGTAAGAGTGCAATGAGGAACTACGAGGTCATTGGGATAAAGCCTTCATTTTATCTCGATCACTCAAGTAGAGAAAATTTGAGATTTTAGGTCTCCTAATGCCTGGACTCAACCCCGTTTCCCTATACCAGGCTGCCTGGAGGAGAATACTTGTACTCTTTGACCCTCCTTCACCAAGAAGCCAGAACTCTAAGATTACTAGTTGGACTGGAGCCCTTTGTGCATTTATGCAGGACAGCCAAAGAATCATGGAATATCTATATGATAACATTCATGCAGTCATTAAAAATGTATGTTTCCGAAGGTTTACTAAAAATATATCAGGTAAAATATACATTACATGCACAAAACCATCTTTTTTTGGGAGAAAACAAAGCTGCATACATAGAGGAAAAAATGGAAAGGAAATATACAAAAAATGAAAAGTCTGGATGATAGGCTCACAGAAAGCTTTAATTTTCTATTTTTAAATCCTGCAATACATCCAAAATTTCTATAATAGATAAAAAATAAGGGGAAAAGTAATCTAATAATGTGAAAGTGAAAATTAAAAAATAATGTGGTGGTTTGGGGAACAAAACAAGGTGCGGTTTTACTAAATAAAAGTATATACGTGATAATAGATAACACCCTGATAGATTATCTACCTCTTTGATGTCCCCTTCGATAGACTGGGACTCCCCCTCCAAGAGTCGCATAGGACAGGGGTCGTCCCATCCACTCAGAGGCTGCTGTGAGGATCAAATGAAATCAACTGAGTGGAAGCCTTTTGAAAGGCATGGAACTCCCACACGAGTACAAAAATAAATACGACAGATAAAACGAACTTTCTAGTAGGGGCCACATGAAAAATTTTGTAGTCTCTGAATGATCTTGTTATTTGGTTTAAAAAACAAATTGAGACCAGTGCAGTGGCTCATTCCTGTAGTCCCAGCAACTCATGAGGCCAAGGTGGGAGGATCCATTGAACCCAAGTGTTTGATGCTGCAGTGAGTTGTGATCATGCCGCTGCACACTTGTCGGAGCAACAGAGAGAGACCCCACCTCTAAAAACATAAATAAATAAGCAAATAAAATAAGACAAAAAGATAAAGTAAGAATATAGCACAGAGTAATGCATCTTACTCTCAAAGCCATGGATTTGCACTTCTCTTCCAAATGTGTGCCCTGGGAGGTCCCCAGTTAAGCAAAGGAAGTCTGCACTTCCCCAGGGTCAGGGCCAAGGCTTCAGGGCTGTCATTGCTTGCCAAAGACATTGCTTTCCAAAATAAGGGTGGCTGTGTAATTTAAGAACAAATTTTTCTTTTTTAATGGCAAGAGGGCTGAATTATTTCAGAAGTTTAAACCAGATCTCATAAAATCTATCTCCAATTCCTCCATGTCATCAGTTGCTCCCTTTAACATTTAAATAGTCTCCTTTTGAGGGTATGTTTGTGAAGTTTTCTTTCTCCCTGACGACTCTGTACCTTTTTCGCTTGTAAATTCATCACTACCCAGTCTCCAGCTGACAGTGGTGCAAAATAAATGCAGTAAAACAACTCCCAAGGTTTCAGAATCATTGAAAGGATTTTACCAAGGGAATTGATGAGTCAGGAATAATATCCCAGCTGGGTTTTTATTCTGAGTTAAAATATACAAAGGGGCTTTGAATATTTACACTCTCAGCTTTTACAGAAATACTACGCACATTTTGAAAGCTCATATTTATTTTTAGAAGAAAGGAGAAATTAGGCTAACAATGAAAGCAGGCTGAAAATTATGTATAAGTCAGAAGCATACATTAATATTTAGAATGAGGCTGAATACTTGCTGACCAGATTCACTTTCTCAGTTCTGCATTTTTGGAAGGAGAGGAAGGAAAGTGATGACAAACCATTTAGTTGGAGGCATGAAAACCAGGCTGTTGTTTCTTGGGCTATTGTTAGCTGCTTCTTTCTGTGGTTGAGGAAAAAGTAGTAATTCTGCACTTCATTTTGGTTATAATCATTTATTTTTACAGGTACCATATTGAACTTGCAGAAAAACAGTTATTTTCCTTCAATCCAGGGAGATGTCTATAGTGTTTAACACTGATTATCAGAGAATGAGTATAGTTATGGTCAGTGGGCTAGATACTGCAAGACTGATGAATTTTAAAAAATCAACTTACACAACAAAATTAAAATGGGTGAATATAATTTTCCACAGCAAAGAAGTAAAAAGCATGATTATATAAGGTTAAGAAGTATAAAAAATATGCTGTTACAGTTAAAATAGAAAATCTCAGTAGACTGTCTTATAAACTAGCCAGTACTCAATGTCATGATTCAGAATAAATAAAAATATGACAAGAAAGACCAATTACCAAATTGTGTCTGATGTTTATGGTCTCAGTGTCTTCAGGGAAGCTAATCAATTAATATTCCCAAGGTTTCTTTCTTCTCTTATATGACAAGATGCTAAAAGCTATTATCATTTTTTGTATTTCAAAACAGTTGTATCAATAGTTTAAAGTTTCTCATTCTCTCAATGTTTCTGAAACCAGAAAAACTATAGCTTCTAGTTTTAACCTAATTTAAATCTAAATTAAGGAATTGGGGCCTATATATTCGTTTTTTACATATATGTGTGTGTGGGATGGGCCTTCCTAAAGTTAATGGAAAGATAGAATTAAAAGATAAAAATTAAAAAGAGTAAACTTTATTTCTTAATATAAGCTCCATTGAGTTCATTGCTTACTTTCATAAGCAATGATACCAGCCATTTAGCCCATCCCTAAAGAACTGGGGGTCCTGGAGATTTAGCTATGTCAATGCAGCCTTTTTTACAATATTAACTGAAAAACCATGGGTGCCCTTTATAGATTTTTTAAGATTAGGAAACAGAAGTCAGAAGGAGCTAAATCAGGACTGTGGGGTTGATGCCTAAAGATATTCCATCAAAATTATCACAACATTGCCCTTGTTTGATGAGAGGAATGAGCAGAAGCATTGTTATGGTGGACAAAGACTTCCTGGTGAAGCTTTTGTGTGTTTTTCTGCTAAAGCTTTGGCTAACTTTCTCAAAACACTCTCATAGTAAGTAGATATTATCAATCTTTGGCCTTCCAGAAAGTCAACAAGCAAAATGCCTGAGCATCCCCAAAAAACTGTTGTCATGGTCTTTTCTCTTGACCTGTCTGCTTTTGCTTTGACTGGACCAATTCTACCTCTCGGTAGCCATTGCTTTGATTGTGATTTGTTTTCAGGATCATACTGGTAAAGCCATGTTTCATCTCCTGTTACACCTTTTTGAAGAAATGTTTCAGGATCTTGATACTGCATGTTTAAAATTTTCATTGAAAGCTCTGCTCTTGTCTGCAGTTGATCTGGGCAAAATACTTTTGGTACCCATTGAGTGGAAGGTTTGCTGAACCTTAACTCTTCCATCAGAATTGTGTTAACTGAACCAACTGAGATGTCTATGGTGTTGACTGTTGTTTCTGCCATTAATTGTCAGTCCTCTTCAATTAGGGCATAAACAAGATTAACTTTTTTATTTGCAAACTGATGTAGATGGTCTGCCCCTGAGGACTTCATCCTTAACACCATCTGGTTCCTTCCTAAAATGAGTTATCCATTTGTAAACTGCTGATTTCTTTGGGACGTTGTCTTCATAAACTTAAAAAAAATCAGTGTTTCACCATTCTTCTACCGAAGCTTCACCATAAATTTGATGTTTATTCTAGCTTCAATTTTAGTAGAATTCATGTTGCTCTGTTAGGGGCTCTCTTCAAACTGATGTCTTATCCTTCTTAGTGCCTCAAACTAAATCTTCTTCAGACATGCTATAACAAGTTAGTATGAGTTTATATTGCTTCAAAAAATTTTTGGAATCCATGCATAATTTTTTCATAATATGCATTTTCCATTAACATATTGAAGACCCCGTGTGTGTGTGTGTGTGTGTGTGTGTGTGTGTAAACATATATATTTGAGTTCTACATTGTTCTTACTTCTAACTCAATGTAAGGCTCATTAACATGTTTCTGCTATCATTAGGATTCAGAGATATAACCTGGGAGGAGACATCTGGCTAAGAACAGGGAGCTGACTGGCTCTCTGTATTAATGTTCTAATGAATAAAAAATTTTCACAAACTTAGCTGCTTAAAACAACATCAGTTTATTATCTCACAGTTCTGTAGATCAGAAGCCTGGGTAAGCTGCACTAGGTTTTCTGCACAGGGTCTTACAAGGTTGAAGTCAAAGTGTTAGCAGAGCTGTATTCTCATCTGGAAGCTCAGTGGGAAGAGCCCGCCTCAAAGCACATTCAGGATGTTGGCAGAATGCAGTTCCATGTGGTTATAGGATTGAGGTCCCTGCTTTCTTGTGGACTGTTGGCCTGGAGTTGCTCTCAGCCCCTAAATGTCACTCTCAGGTCCTTTTCAAGTGGCTTCCTCCACCTTCAAAGCAGGCATTTCTTGTGCTTTGAGTTGCTCTGACTTTCCCTTCTACTACCAGCTGGAGAAAATTCTGTACTTTTCAAGGGCTCATGGAATTTGGTTAGGATCACCCAGGTAATCTCCCTTTCAATTAACTCAAAGTGAGCGATTAATAACCTTAATTATTAATATATCTGCAAAATCCCTTTGCCATGTAACAGCACATAATCACAGGGATGACATCAGGGGACCAAGATCATGACAGACATCTTGGATTTGCCTACTATGCTCTCACAGTTAAGAGACCCAAGAATTATAATCATCTAAGAGCTGGCTTATGTCTGTGACCTTTGTCCTTGTGCAACAGTTCTGTCATTCAGAGATAGGATGCTCAATGTCTCCTACACCTTGGCCTGAAGCTAGCACCATTCTCATTCCCTTTGCCCTTGTGTCCAAAGCCTCATTCTGGGCCTGAAACTGCCAAGCAGCCACTCGTGCTTAACAGAATACCTCCTGTGAGTCTACTCCATGGAAACCTAGTTCCATGTCCAGGAAAAGTGACACTTTGTGTGATGGCTGACTGAAAAATACATAACGTGTCTGTGTGCTCTGGCTCCCTTAGCTGGCTGAGTTTCTGCAGTGAAGATCACACCTCTGTTTCATGTTTTATTTCAGACTCGCAGGGCAATGACATTAAAGTCACTGCTGAGAGCACTGGTGAGCATGCCTCCTCACTACCGCTACCTTTGCATCAGCCACCTCATTGGATGGACGGCCTTCCTGTCCAACATGCTGTTCTTCACAGATTTCATGGGCCAGGTAATGAACGTGTCTGTGCACACAATCACTGTTACACATCATTTCCTCCATTAACACCTGTTGAGGTTCTTCTGGGCTATCCTCTAAGATTGGCACAGTAAGAATGTAGGAAAGGGTACCATCAAGAAGCTGGCTTACAGACAGGTGTAGAAAAATGCTACTATACCCTGGACAACTAGAGGACACTACGGAGCCTGCCAGTATTTAATCAAATACAACAAATAGGGCCAATTGATGTGAGCTGTAGCAATCATGGCAGGCTTCAAAAAGGAGGGGTGGGGTTCAGGCCAGGCATGGTGGATCATGCCTGTAATCTCAGTGCTTTCGGAGGCCAAGGTGGAGCAATAATTTGAGGCCAGGGGTTCAAGGATGCGGTGACCTATGACTGTGCCGCTGTACTCCATTCTGAGTGACAGACCAAGACCCTGTCTCTTAAAAAATAAAATATGATAATAAATACACATAAAAAAGGAGGTGCAGTATGGTCTGGGCCTTGAAGGGTGAGTAGGAGTTAGAGGAATATTAGAGAGGGAGAAAACATTCCAAGCAGGAACAGGAATGGCCCATGTGGAGATGAGTCAGAAGCCGATTGGCTGTAGCAGAAGATGAGTGGTAGGATTGCCTAAGTCAGGTGGGGCCAGCTGTGAGATGGAAGGAGGAATGTTAAGGATCCGAGAGAGTGTTGTTGAGATCTGATGCAGCAAGCATTAGATTTCTGATAGGTCCTTGAATGAAGATGTGATAGGATGGAAGGGGCGACTTGGTCATGACAGCATCAGCTCTGTACTTTAGAAAGTACATTTGCTCCCCAGGGCTGGGGAAGCAGAGTGCATGCATGAGAAGGGGTTCTTACTACATTGCATTTGTACCTCAACAGCCTCCGATCTCTCTTTCAGATTGTGTACCGCGGGGATCCCTATAGTGCACACAACTCCACAGAGTTTCTCATCTACGAAAGAGGAGTCGAGGTTGGATGTTGGGGCTTGTGCATCAACTCTGTGTTTTCCTCACTTTATTCTTGTAAGTCTTTCTCTCTCCTAAGGATGTCTTCTAAAAGTTTCTGGTCTAGCACAACTTGGATTTGATATTTCTATGTGTATTTCCTACTGTTTAAAATACCAGATTCTTAATAAATCTATGGACGTCAGGAAAAACTATTGCCTTAAAAAGAACCATATAAAGCATCCTTTTTTCATCGTGAATTCTAGGTGTCATTTCCTCACTGATTACTTTGCTCTTGGAATCAGTGGGTTCCTGATCAAGTTTCTCTGGAAAATGAAAGGGAATCTTTACAAGATGAAGTGTTGGATGGATGAGTCCCAGCAGGTTCGTGTTCTACTGGAGCAAGATCATTGGTAGCATTTCATAGATAGGCTTATCAGATTTGTAGATGATACAGAAGAGAAGCAATATTAATATGACAGGTGACAAAGTCAGCATGCAAAATGACCTTAGCTCAGATGTGTAACTGGGTGGGTTATAGGAGCACCACACCAGGATTGGGGACAGCTGGCTTTCCTTCCCAGGTGCCAGCTTTTCTGAGCCTCTTAACCTCCACTTACCTAAGTTGCAGCTGTGAAGACACTGAACAAAGGGATTTCTGCTATTGTCTTTATGTAAGTCCAGGTGGCTGTGCTACAACTCCAGGGCATTGCACAGGCTGCATTGTACTTGCGACTGTGTATGGATATCTCCAAGCTCTGTATACATTGAGTTAAGTGAAACGTCTGGCCTGAAAAATGTATGCAGTTCTCCTAATTATAAAGAGCTCCTATAAAGGGCTCTTCTTCTGCAAGATTGTAAGAATAACTGACCCCCAACTCAGGGCTCTGGGCTTTGGACAGGTCCAGGGGACAGCAGGGATATGGCCCAGGTGAAGGAAGTGGGAAGAGATGGGGAGAATCCCTGTTACCATTCTCAGGAGGACTCACTCTGTCACTGTCAGCCTGCTTCTTGTGAAGGGAAAGCGTGGATGTATGTGAGGGCCCCTTCCCCCTCCCTTTACCTAGCCATAGCACAGCAGGAAACCTGCCTCAAGACCTCTTAAAAATTTAGCCCAATTGGGAAAATGGGACCTCATATAAACATGCAAGAAGTTGATGAGCCCAATAATCACATAACAACAACATTCATTATTTTAAAATTTATGATACTCAAAGAGTAGTGCTTAAAGATTACATTTATTTAGCAAACTCTTTTCTTCCTCTTCGAGTGTGCAAACTAAGAAAAATTCCAGGAGGAAGATTTCAAGCACTTAAAATAGAATAAAAGAATGTTAGACTAAAAGGGTCTAGTAAATTATCCAGCTTAAGTCCTTCATGATTTCAAGGGCTGAGGGGACTATTTACCACTACCCTCATTCTTTTTTTTTGTTTTTCTTCTTTTTTTAAGACAAAGTCTCACTCTGCCACCTGAGCTGGAGTGCAGTGGCATGATCATGGCTCACTGCAGCCTCAACCTTCTGGGCTCAAGCAAGTCCCAGCCCTCTGAGTACCCGGGACCACAAGCACATGCCACTGTGCCTGGCCTATTAATTAAAAAAAATTTTTTTTTTGTAGAGATGGGGTCTCCCTACATTGCCCAGGCTGGTCTCGATCTCCTGGGCTCAAGTGATCCTCCTGTCTCAGCCTCCCACAGTGCTGGGATTACAGGCATGAGGCACTACATCCAGCCCTACCTTCATCTTTGTCAGAAAAAAAAGTGTCAATCTAAACTTATTTTTCCTCAGGGAACTCCTACTAGATAACATTCCATTAGTCTTGTCTGCATAAATTTTATGGCATTTGAAACTTTAAAGCATATTATTTTTAGGTCCCTTCTAGTTAAAAGCGTTTCTAGTTACAAAAGAAATTATTAGTTGAATAGTTTTCCAAAGTTTTATTAATGTATAAATCTATGGGATCCCTACCATTGTAAATTCAAATCAACATTTTATTTATAAAATACCAGCCAGCTCTGCTCAAGGATTTTAGGGGTTCCCCATGCCCATAGGATAAAGTCAAATTCCTGAGCTTTTCACAGTTTGGCCTAGTTCATACTTTGCCCTTTTTCACTCCCATATCAATTAACCACCCTCAATGACCCACTATGCAGACTTTCTCATCTCTGGGTATTTGCCACTGCTTTTAGTTTCTTCTGCCTGAACTGCTCTTTCTACTTCCCCAGCTGGACAACTTCTAATAATATTTCTAGACCCAGCTTAAATATTACTTCCTCAGTGAAATCATTCAAGTTTTCTTCCCCCTGCACCTCAACCCACTCTGGGCAGAATCAATCCTTTCCTTTCCTTCCAGAGCTCACTATATTACCCTCTATTTTGGATTCATCACATAACATCAGGAGCAGATTCAGAGTTTCTATCCACATGGAGGTTGGCAGGACAATCTGGCTGCTGAGGTGGAGAGTGCTGATAGGGACTTGTTTCTAAGCTCCTTTTGTATACAGCAGGTACAGGTATACCAATTAGAACAACAACACTGAGTACTAAGATATGGCCTATTGTTCATACCATAATATCATACACTACTAGTCATAACTGGTGCTTAAATCTATAATTTCCCCTCAGTCCTGAAGAGAGGCATTGTGTGAGGATATGACTACCACTGGGTATCAGACCCATCAGAGGGCAATTCAAGCTTGGCCCTGAAGTTCACTGAATTATCTTTGTGAATAAAATATTCTTTGCCAGACTTTCAGTCTCTGTACTGAAGTTACTTATGTTTCCAAATACCTCTTTGTCCTACTTTGCCTTCTCCTCTGCTGGCATACACACTTGGATAAGAGCATTTCCCTAATGAGTATTGATGGTATCTTTTAGGTATTGAGACACCTTAGATTACATTTTCTGTATAATTATTAAGCAAGCAGAAACTGTTCTAGCTTTATTCTCATTTTTGTATTCTCAACCTTAACAACAGTCCTCCAGTCATGGTATAAGTTTAATAGAGGAAGCAATGTTGCCTACTTGTCATTTCCAGATCTTTGTCTTCCATCAGTGTGAGACAGTGTTTAGTTTCATAATTGATTCAAATGTACTGCAGATAAGGTTGCTTGTCTACAAGGTGTAAGTCCAATAATTATATGAATAGATATGGAAAATGTCATTCTTAATAGTCACATTTCAAGTATCTGTTATTTATCCCCTGATTCTTGTGTTCCAGGAGAATGGGGCAGGGAAGAGATGAGGAATGTGTGGATTAAAAACAACTGATTAAGAAAGAAGATAAAAACAATTTAGGGATTTTCCTTGCCATTGTGGAAAACCTTGTAAAATGTTTTAAAGCAGAATTTTTCATTTTTAAAAATTAGCTCTGCCACTATACTGATATAAGCAAGCCAAGTTGACCTGCTAGAAGAGGAACCCAGTTAAGAGTCAGCTGTCTCCAGCTCAGCCTGTCTTGTTGCTTAATTGGATGTTTTCTACATGCTAGGCACTAGGCTGGGTGATTTCACAGACACTTCATCTCACTTGATCCTGGCAACAATTCCAAAAGATGGTTTTATTATTCCCAGTTTTCAGATGAGGAAGCTGGGGTTTTGAGAAGTCAAGGAACTTGTTTACCAAGAGTTAGGGAGCCAGCGATGAGGAGATGCTGGGTGCTGTGGGAGCCCCTTACCAGTCTGGGAAGGATTGGCAAGTCACGGAAAGTGTCTTCAGATAATTGCACATCTTTTACCTCCTTCTCAGATGTGCAGACTCCATTCAGATGGGGGCTAAGAAATCATGAATGACTTAGATCATTCTGTAAATTTTGGTTGTTTCAATTTTCCCCAACCTGACTTTGGGTTGTAGGGCCAAGATAGGCCTGTGTTATTATTTTCGTCCTATGGGGCCACAGCCCATCTGATTCAGAATAACCCACACTTTGCTTGAAGCCCCAGGTTCCCATAGTTAGGTCAGATTTTCCACCACCTTTCTCGCTTCTTTTTGCTATCCAGCTGTCTGCTAAACAGTGCCAGATTCTTCTTTGTAGAAAAAAAATCAGCCTACCAAGGCAATTTCAAGCTGTCCTTTATGCAGAGGTCTTTAAAATGGTTCCAAAAGCCAGCTGTTTTCAACCCACAGATAAGGGGATTCTTTTGTTCCTGGCTCAGTATCAAAGGATGTCTAAAAAGGTGAATCTTCAGAAGAAAGGATTGTCTGAAATTATTAAATGTTATGAGGCACTGCCAGCTGTAATTTCTCCCTCTCTTCTTCCCACAGACTTTCAGAAAGTTTTGGTATCCTACATTGGATTAAAGGGTCTTTACTTCACGGGATATTTGCTGTTTGGCCTGGGGACGGGATTTATTGGGCTCTTCCCGAATGTCTACTCCACCCTGGTCCTGTGCAGCCTGTTTGGTGTAATGTCCAGCACCCTGTACACCGTGCCCTTCAACCTCATTACTGAGTACCACCGCGAGGAAGAAAAGGAGGTGTGCTGTCATTGAACCTCTGCCTTGGGTAACATCCAGACTCATCTGAAGGCTGGGGAGGATTTGGTAGCAATGTGTAGAGCAGAGCTGGAAAATAAGGGTTCTTGAAACAGCAACAGTCAAATGCCCAACCAACTGCAACCATGATCTGGTACAGGCATGCTCACCAGCCCAGCCCAGCCCAGCTGTCCTGTCCTCCTTATTCTCAACTCCTGCTCACTTAGGGAGCTGTAGGGCAAGAAGTGTTACTCCCATTTTTCTAATTAGAAAAAGGCTTGGTGAGGCTGAGAAACCAGCCCACAATTACACAAAGACAAAAAAAGGGGGACCCAGGTCTTCTATAACCACCTCATAGGTCTCCCTGGTGCCACCTGCAGCATTTCTAGATACCGACAATAAGGGTCTCCCTATCCCCAACTTTCAGAGGTACATAGTGGAATTTCTTGGCATTATTTGCTGAGGGTAGGAAAGTCCTAGGCAATGGAGTCCAGATTTTAGTAAGTCAGACCCCATGTGTGAGAAGGAAAGCTGGAATCATGGGTGGTAATCCCCCCTTTGCTGCCCTGAGCGGGACCTGCGCCATTTAAACCTTGGAACGCAACTAGTGAACAAGCACCTATGCAGTGCTTATAACAGAGTCGGTGTTTCCACTCTAAAATTACCACCTCTTCTTATAAAAATTTGCAACTTTCTTCCCATGAAAACAGGCTTACAGTTCCTTAACTGGAGCAATGATATAAAAGCTACAGAGATAACTCCAAGTTTAATCCAGCTCAGCATGAAACTGCAAAAACACTGAACATATAACCATCAGACTATAATTCTGGCCATGTTTTTCATCATTTGATCTGGCAGCAGGGCAGAGGTGCACCAGGAGTAAAAACCTTTCAAAAAAGAGGTGTGGCTTTCCTCATCCCCTGGCAAACATTGTCACTAAGGTGGGATGTTGCTGCTAATGGGAGAGTCATCATAAAAAACTGTCCCTACAAGGAGAGTGTTACATGGTGTTGGGGGAAGAAAACCTATGCTTCAGGCTCAGAGAAACCTGGATTCAAATCCTGCCTCTCTCATTTGGAAGCTGTGTTACACTGGGGATGTTATTTACTTGTTTATTAGTTAGCACTTAGAATGAGTTCATTTTTAGGTGAGATAATATATTCACAATGATACACAAAAGTGCACACTGTGTGCTCCCTTTACCATTTACTATCTCCCTCCAGCCCCAACGTGTTACCACTCTTACTAGTTTTTTGTTAATCTTTCCGGCATTTTTAAATAAAAACCAAGCAAATGTAAATCTGTTTTCTTATTTTCCTTTCTTATTCAAAGGATAATATGCGTTTTTCAGCATAATGCTTTTTTTTTGCCTAATAGTGTAGGAAATCATCATTTAAGCTCGCAGGCCCTCAGTTTCCTCATGAGGCAAATGGAAAGAATGTTATTTACCTTATAGAAAAGCAAACAAGATAGTGGATGTGCTTAGCATAGTGCCCCCTAGCACCTGACAAAGACTCAAAATGTGATAGCTAGTATTATAATTATTACCATGGGGGTAATGATAATAACATGTGAATCCAGGGAGGTGGTGAGGTTGAAATACAGTAACAGGTAAAAAAAAACCCAGGCCCAGCACATAAGCGATACCCAACAAATGACAAAGTTATCAGCCAGTTCGGAAGAAATATCAAGTATTAACCAAACATTATTATATTAATCAAGTAGCAACCATATTTTGAAAGATTGAAATGCTTTTTAAAGTTGCTTCTCTTAAGGACATCAGCAATTCAACATCCTTCTTAAAATCTTTGAATTTTTAACACTAAGAAAGGAAAAGAATGGGATATTTATTAAGTATCCACTACATTGTATTGATTATGGCCCGCCACTTGTTTTTGTACAGTCTGCGAGCTAAGAATTCCTTTTAATTGTTTAAATGATTGAAAAAAACGTTCAAAAGAAGGTTAATATCTTGTGACAGGTGAAAATTACATGAAATCAAATGCTAATACCCATCAATATTCAGTTCAGTTCCACATCACCAATTCATGAAAATTACATGAAATCAAATGCTAATAATGTCCATCAATATATATTGGAAAGCCAACTCAGCTCCACATTGCCCCTGCTTTTGCATTACAACAGCAGAGTTGAGTAGTTATGACCAGGGCTGTATAATCCACGAAGCCAAAGGTATTTACTATCTGGCTGGTCACAGAAAAATTTTGCTGACTTGTGCCCTAAATGACAGTTCCTTGTAGGTCAAATGGTGGTTCTGTGCTTCCTTTGCAGAGGCAGCAGGCCCCAGGAGGGGACCCAGACAACAGCGTGAGAGGGAAGGGCATGGACTGCGCCACCCTCACATGCATGGTGCAGCTGGCTCAGATCCTGGTCGGAGGTGGCCTGGGCTTTCTGGTCAACACAGCCGGGACCGTTGTCGTCGTGGTGATCACAGCGTCTGCGGTGGCACTGATAGGCTGTTGCTTTGTCGCTCTCTTTGTTAGATATGTGGATTAGGTCAATAAAGAGACAATGACCCTAACCTCAGACACAGTGAAGCACATGGCAGGAAGTTAACATTTTCTGCAGCTCTGAATCTTAGGGTCTGCCCATTGGACGCCCACTCTTGTGATTTCAGCTGTGGAATCTGCCCACCTCTCTCTCTCTCTCTTTTTTTTTTTGAGATGGAGTCTTGCTCTGTCACCCAGGCTGGAGTGCAGTGGCACGATCCCGGCTCACTGCAAGCTTCGCCTCCTGGGTTCACACCATTCTCCTGCCTCAGCCTCTCGAGTAGCTGGGACTACAGGCGCCCACCATCATACATGGCTAATTTTCTGTATTTTTAGTAGAGACGGGGTTTTGCCATGTTAGCCAGGATGGTCTCGATCTCCTGATCTCATGATCCGCCCCCCTTGGCCTCCCAAAGTCATGGGATTACAGGCGCAAGTCACCGCGCCCGGCCCCACCTCTCACTTTAAACCAATCCTCTGCACAACAGTCCCCATATTTCAGGCAACGTTTGCCTGAACTATGCCTCCATGCATCGGTGGCAAGGGGTAAGTGTGGGTGGCAGCATCTCGGTGCAAGGGTGGAAGAGGCAGGAGCTGCTTTTCACAGGGCATTACAAATCTTGCTGAGACCTCAGAAGCAGACTAATTCCATATACAATGCTTGGATGTGTTCTGTGAAGTGATTTGATTTTTTTTTTTTTTAGCCAGGGGTGCATATATATTGGGGAATCATATATTTCATCAAATTCACAAGTATTCAAAATATTGCTAATGATTTATTTTCTGATATTAATTTATTCATAATTTGCTCATAATTAATTCCTATTACTTTATGATACCCCTGACAAGTCTACTCAAACATCTCATGCTGGAGAATTCACCACTTTAAAATAGTTCATTTCATTGACACAGTAAAAATATTTCTCTCTAGTCTGCACCCTTGTTTTGTCCTCTGGATTTGATGTGAAAGTCTTTCAAAAAAACAGCCCCCTGTTTCTCCTCTGATCTTCTCTTCTCCAAGCTAAGCAGTTTTTCTCTAACCATACCCCTTCAACTGCCCCATGATGAGGTTTTCAGCAGCCTTGAGAGACAGCATGGTTTAATAAAAATCATGTTTTGGAATCAGCTGGTTTTGAATCCTGGCTTTGCCACTCAGCAGTAAACTATGTAATCTCCCCAAGGCACACTTGCTCATCTATACATTTGGGATAAGAATTGCTATCTCAGAGAGTTGTGATGATTAATAATATGTAACATTGGTTCAGGCATGGTGGCTCATACCTGTAATCCCAGCACTTTAGGAGACCGAGGCAGGGGGATCCCTTGAGGCCAGGAGTTCGAGACGAGCCTGGGAAACATAGGGAGACCCTCTCTCTACAAAAAAAATTTTAAAAATTAGCTGGGCATAGTGGTGCATGCCTGTAGTCCCAACTATTGGGGAAGATGAAGTGGGAGAATTGCTTGAGCCTGGGTGATCGAGGCTGTAGTGAGCTGTGATTTTGTCACTGCACTCCACCCTGGGAGACAAAGCGAGTCCTGGTCTCAAAACAAACAAACGAACAAACCACAAAACACAAACCATGACATTTATGGAGTCTTTACCACTATTCTAAATGCTTTAACGTTAACACAGCAATTGTGAGAGTGGGTGCTGTTACCACTCTCCATTTTTTAGATAAAGAAATGGAGGCAGAAAGATATAACTTATCTGAAACCACACAATTCTTAAGTGACAGAGCTGGGCTTTGAACCCAGTCACTTTGTTTCCGTTGCTTCCTGTAGGGACAGCACTTAGCCTGGTGTCTGGCACATGAATGGAGGCATGTGATCCACAGCCCATCCATCTTCACTGCTTCCCCTACTCCTCTCTCCACCTAGGCAGTGTAGAGTCCTTGTGAGCATGCTGGCGTCAGCACATCCATAGCCTCCCACCTGCCTCCACCCTCTACCGCTCCTGCAAACGACCACCCTTAGCCACTTAAGGGTGGACAGACTCAGTGGCATGGAATTCCCTCTGGAGGATAGACTCAAGAAAGAACCCATGGATTCCTTGTAAATAGACTCAGGGCCATTTGGACAAGAGATTCCAAGGTCTCAGGTACCCAAGCATAATCTAGGAGGTGGGAGGACTAGGGGGGCACAGATTCCAGAAGGTCCTGTGCAATCCTTGCCATGTGGGGAGGGGCAGGGGAAGAGCAGGGTCTCCTCTAATGATGACACCCAGACCAGGGGCCCTGGCTGCCCAGGTCTAAGGACTGTATCTACTGAAGTTGGTCAGCCTAGGAGCAAAGAGCCATTTGTTGTCATTCTGTGCTGCAGCCTCCTTCTCCTTCCCAGCCTCCCCAAGTGTCTTATAAGGCAGTGGCATTCCTGATATCTCACACGCGCTTTCCTCCTGCTGCTGCTGCTTGGGCTTCCACTTTGTTGCTTCAATTCTACCATTACTTCCTTTGTGTTTAAAGAACCCACTCTCTGCAGCTACCTGGTTCTTATACCTGTGACTGAGGCAGTGCTGGGGTGTGGAGCAAGGCGTCTGAAATGCCCCTGTGAGTCTGGCCGCTTCTGGTGTATATGTTGGGGGGAACAATAGAGGGCAGGGGTTTATGCTAAAGTGGCCACTTCTTCCTGCCCCCTGCTCAACCTCGTCACCTGCAGGGCATGCAGCTTCCTTATCCAGGCTCCTGCAGTGTGTCTGTCCCATTCTCTCCAGATCACTGGTGCTTTCCAGACCCAGCTAGGCTGTCTTCTCTGGCTTGAGCATGCTCTTTTACTTATCACCCTACAAGCCTTGCTCCCTTCTCATTTTCTGCTTCCCAATCAGGTCCTCCTGTATTCTATTAGTACATTCACTCCCAAATGAAATAATCTCTTTCTTTTCACAGAATATATACAAAATTACCCCTTCTTCTCTACTCCACCCTCCCATCCCCCTGCCATTATCCATCCTGGAGAAATAAGTTAATGACTCATTTAGAGAGGCCACTAGGGAAAACACCTGCTCCCAACCCCATTGTGTGGGATGAGGATGGGTAAATGCTCAGAGGACTTCATGGCACATAACTCTTGGCATTAGGAAAGAAACAGCGACAAGCCACCTCTCTTATTTCTCTTACCTGTACTTGGCCTCTGCAAGGTTTAGAAATGGAATTCTCTCCAGGGTTCAGTGTTTATTTCCTGTCCGTTTCTCCAAAAACTGTTCTGATGTGTGAAGATGTGGAAATGAATAGATGGGCCAGCTGGAAAGGTGACCCACAGCTGAGGGCCATCTTATTGAACCCCAAGAAGTCAAATGTAGTCATCCCTAACCAACCATAGGGCACTTATGCGCACGCGCGCACACACACACACACACACACACACACACACATATGCAAATACTCATTGAACTCAACTCCCTTGAGGTTTGAATGAATAAATATAATCCAATTTTCAAAGTCTTTAACCACATTTGGGAATCTAAGTATTTGTTCTCAGTATACCAATGACATATTCTTTCTGGCAAAAGAAATTTCCTTTCCCCAGACAAATAAAACTAGTACAAGGACGCATACTCTCAACAGAAATCCTGGGAAATCCAGGAAGAGAAAGAGAATCGCTACTACTTTGTTTCCTGCTTCCCTAACCAAGCATCTGACATTCCAACACCAAAGCTTTTAGTCACCACATTTTATTAGCGTTGAATATCCTCTCTACCTCCGAACCAACCCCTGCCATTCTGCCTAAACTGTGCCCATATATTTAGACCTGTCTCAAATATTATTTTGACCAGAAAGTCTGATCTCCCAGCAGGATCAACTTTTCCTTCCTTTGTCTTTCTTTCTTTCAGCCTTACTTTGACATTCAGCTCATCATTCCCTGTCTTATCTTGCTTGTGCTCACCGCTGTCTGTCCTTTTACATGTGGAGGTCAGAAATGTGTCTGATTCGTGTACATCACCTCAGCACCCTGTACAGGGGATGGCACAAAACAGCCACTCAAAAAGTAATTGTTGATTACAATTGATCTGACCATTTCCTTTGGTGACCCTTTGTCTTTGTGGTAGACCAAAGTCATGATCTTTGATCCCTCCTGCCACGTTCTCAGAAGCCTTGTGCTTGGGATTTGGACAAAGTGACCCTTTTTATAGAGGTTATTTTTTTCCCATTCCTCCAGCTCCTTCTTTGCTGTTTTTCTAGTGCCCATAGTAGCAGATGCACATACTTCAACACCCTTTCCTAAAAATTCTGAGCTACCCATACATTATTTTATTGTTAAATTGAAATGGAAATTTGCTTTGATAAGAATCTCTCAGTAAGAGTCTATTATCCGTGTTATAGATGTATCTCCTACCATGCAAATGTTAGTTTTTTCCTGTGTTTACTTTTTCATGTATTTTGTATTTTGGGGACCTTTGTGGAGCTTACATTTCAGTCTTTGTTAGCCTAATTGCTATTCAATATCTATATCAATAATTGTTCTTCCCAAAGGGTGAAGAAAAAAATGGACTACTTCAAAACAAACACACCATTCAGTTTTCTAAAAGAGCTGACTTCACAAGACTGCTCAGAATCGCGACTGGCAGCTTCTGCCTTTGTGGGAAGGCATGAGTGTTTAGTCATTTCACTGTGTTTTGCAATCACAGAAAGCAGATCAGGGAAGGTGGGAGTTGTAGATCTCACATTTTGAGCCCTGAATCTCAGATACTGCAGAAAACTTTCAACGACATTACTAAACAATTCTACTGTTCAAGAGGCTCTTTAAACAGACCTGTTTTTACGAATGGCTATTTTTTATATTAAACCAACCACCCCGGTGGGTGCCTGCATCATTAGTTTTTTGGCCCCAAACCAGGTTGCCGAAGAGAGTAGCAGTACCTCTATGAAAGCCAGCAGAGGGGTAGGTAGACTGATGTTTGATCCCAGTTCTTAGAAGAGCCTCAAGAAAGGACTTTGTGAGGGTTTAACATCTTAAGCTCCTGTGATCAAAACAGAGTCAACATGAGAAATGTGAGGCAATCTTCGGAGACAGCTCCATAAACTGTCTGGAGGCTGGGAAAGAATTTGTCATGCATGCTTAATATGTAAAGCACTCTTTAGAATAAATGGAAATTGGTGATGGTAATGTCCAATGGGAATTCCTATTTCCTACCTTCTCTTGTCAATAATATAAGCAATAAAGAAGCCCACACCTGAAATTCTGATGATACCCTCAGAACAGTTTCCCCAGTACTCTGCTCGCTTTAGAACATGGTACCTGAACCTTCTATTTTCTTTCCTACCCCACACCTCTGTTTGAGAGATCCGACCCAGCTTCTAGGAATTTGGTTTCCAAGATTCCACTTCCCCCCGCCCCCCGCCCCAATTCCCCTTGCACATTTCTGAGGTATTTCTTCCTCTTCTATCTAAGCCTACCAGAAAAAAATAAAATAAAATAAATACTGAACCATCCCTCTACTCGCTGGTCCAGGGCCTCAATCAAAGGAACAGCTTGATTCCCAAAGCGTGGGAAGGGAGGAACTGAAGAAGTGCCCCCACTCCTCCCAGTAGAGCTATTCAAGATGCCTCTGGGCCCAGCTCACCGGCAGCACGCAGACTGCTCTCAAAGGAACTGGAGCGCCCGAGCTTCCTGCGCGCAACGCGCCAGCGCTCCACTTCCAACTCTGCTACCAAGTGAGCATATGAGCCCCCTTTCACCTTTTGGGGCAGCAGCCTGAAGAAATTTCCCTGTCCAGCCCTTCTAATCACACTGTGTCTCCTCCCTCCCGCAGTGACGACACTCCCCAGAGAATGGCTCTCCCAAGCTGGTGACAGGTGTTATCCCCCTGCTAACGTCTGAGCTCCGGGGCTGTGCAGCTAGGTCGGGCTCAGGGTGTTCCCGCTGCCCCAGTCCGGAATGATAATTGTCATAATGACTCCATTGGAGGTGGCTTTCCTTTGCCGTTTCTCCTGCGGGCGGACCAGGATGGTCAGTTCTTTTTCTTAACTCCAAAAGCGTTTCTTGCCTACCAGCTCTAGATTCCTGGGGCAGCCCCGCAGCAAGTAGGACCTTGGCGCTGCTGCAGTCTCGTTTGCCAAGACGCAAAGGAGTGTTTGTGCCGACGGCTGCCCTCTCCGCAAAAGTCGCTGGAATAAACGGGCACAATTGTCTGCGCATCATTTGGCTAAGCCCCGCTCCCCGTGCCAATTTCTCTACATTTTTGCTGCTTGTCTTCGCTTCTGGGCGCCCCCACACTACTCAGCGTGGGAAGAGTAAGGAGAGGCTGTGGGGTGCGGAGCGGAGGTTGGCTGTCTGGCCCGTGGGGCTCGTCTCTATCCCTTTGCCAATTTCCTCTCTCCACCTGATTTCGAAGCATCTCCTCTCCAGAGTAGGTCCTCGGCCTATCCACAGGCTCCTCCTCCATGCTCTGCCCATCCTCCTCCCACCTACTTCTTAAATGGGCCCCCCACCCCCCAGCCCTCCTTCATCCTTTCACCTCTTTATCGCCGGGGGAAGGCCACCTTGCCCCGACGGCGCGCCCGGGGCCTGAGGCCTGCGTCAGTACGCAGAGCTGCTGGGCAGCAGGTCGTAGCGCCCCCCGCTGTAGACCACGACGCCAGGTGGGTAGTAGAGCAGGTCCGGCTCCGCGGCCGCGTGGGGCGGCGCCAGGGCCTGCAGCCCCTGATCCTCGTGCTCCGGCTTGGTAGTGGCGGTGAAGGGGCGCATGCTGGTGATCGAAGGAGACGCGATGCGCCACAGCAGGCTCTTGAGCGCCTTGCGGAACTCGCGGCGCACGAGGCAGTAGAGGACGGGGTTGAGGCAGCTGTTGGAGTGCGCCAGGCACACGCTCACAGGGAACGCGTATACCTGGCACAGGAAATACTCCTGGCTGAAGGGCACCGCGTTGAACTTGATGAGGATGCTCCAGGTGGTGAGCGCCTGGTTGGGCAGCCAACACAGGAAGAAGGACAGGACAACGATGGTCACTGATTTGGTGACCTTCGACAGTCTCCGGGCGCTGGCTCCGGTCGGGCGTCCTCCGGCTACCGCGGCCCCTCCTTTGGTCCCCGCCGCGCGGCGGTCGGCGATGAAGCGCACCAGCAGCAGGTAGCACAAGATAATGATGCCCAGCGGCAGCACGAAGCCCAGCAGCACCTTCTGCGAGTGGTAGAGGCCCAGCCAGAACTGCCTGTCGCGGCCCAGCAACTTGTCCGGGAAACGCACCAGGCACAGCTCCTCGCCCATCACCTTGACCGTGGTGGAGAAAATGGCACTGGGCAGCGAGGCCAGCGCGGCCAAAGCCCAGATCCACACACACAGCGCCTTGGCCGAGAAGCAGCAGCTGTCCCCCAGGCTCCGGCCGCAGCAGTCGCCCCGGCCGTGTCCTCGGGTCCGGTGGCTCTTCAGAGCCGAGGCCACCGAATGGTAGCGCGTCACACTCATGGCAGTGAGGAAGAACACGCTGGCGTACATGTTCATGGACGTCACCATGGACACGATCTTACACATGGCCTTGCCGAAGGGCCATTTGAAGTCAAGAGCGTTCTCCACCGCCCAGAAGGGCAGGGTGAGCACAAACTGAAAGTCCGTCAGCGCCAGGTTGGTGACGAAGAGGTTGATGGAGGACTTGCGCCAGCCCTGCATGCTCTTCATCAGGTAGAGAACCAGCAGGTTGCCCGCCAACCCCAGGGCGCACACCACCCAGTACACCACGCTGATGAGAATCCGCACCCGGGCCTCTGTGTCCGCGCTCTCTGCCCCGCCGCTGCCCAGGGGATGTCCTGGCGGCGCGCCGTCCGGCAACTCCAGCCCCAGCTCCCACCACAAGTCCGGAAGCTGCAGCGACGCGTTACCACTCGTGTTGGCCGCCTCCAGAAGGTCCGGGACCAGACTGAAGAGTTCTGCTAGCTTGTCCCCGCCTGCTGCCTTATTCATGGTGGCTATCGTGGCTGCATCGGCCATCTGCATGCGCAGGTACCTCTAGGTCATGTTCTGGGGGACAAGACCTAAGATAACACGGTTTACCCCAGTTTTGTTGCCAGGCTAGCCTGCGGGACGTGCGTGGGAGCTTTCAAAGCAGCTACTGAAGAGAGAGCCCAGGAACTGGGTACTAAGCGCGTCCTGGCGCGCAGCGAACGCCCTGGACGCAGGAGTTGAGCTCAGCGGCTGCTTTGGAGCAGAGTTGAGGAGTGCAGCCCGTAAGGCAAGCACTCGGCGTCCAAGGGTTCTCAGGCCAAGCTCGGAGTCCCTAGGTCCTTATGTACAACGCAGACTTCCCCTCTCCGTGTCCCGCGGTCACTGGGGCACTGGCGCGTAACTCCCCCAGCCGCTCAATTGTGCGATTTGGGGCCGCTCGCTCCCTTTCAAATACCTTTATCCGTTTCCTCTGGGACTGCTTGGATGAGGTTTCCGTCCTTGGAGAGAAAGAGATCGTAGAGTTCCATCCACCACGCTCAGCTTCCTGGAGGTCAGTGGGTGTCTGCGTCTCTCCGCGGTTGTCAACTCCGGGTGGGTTGCCAGCGGCTCTCACCAGTTACGGTGGCACTTGCACGGCCAAGGCGGCGGGCCCCAAGGAGCATGCGTAATCCCGGGGCGCCGCGAGGGGCGCTTTCCGAGGTGCTGAACCCAGCCGCGCCCGCGCCGCGAGGGAGAGTTGAGCTGCAGGCAAAGCCCACCCGCCACTCCCGTTTTCCTCCCCAGAGTTTCAGCAGGAAGGGTCTTAAGAGTTTATTTTACACCTGCAGGAGAAAGTCGGCTTTGACGTGAGTTTCCTCTTCCTTTCTTATTCCCAAACATTATGATTAGAAGTTTTTTTTTCTTTCTTCCTCACTCCCACTTTTCACTGGAATTATTCCATTTGGTGAGGAATGGTTCTAAAAATATGAGCTATCCTGCTTACTTTCCTTCTTGAAAGTAATAACAGCGGCCTCTTTTCATGCTCAAATGAGATAATGGGTACTTATTGGATACACAAAGGACAGCTCCACCTCCCCTCTTTAATTAGCTGACCACTTATGCAGTACCTGTGTTTGTCAGGATTTTCAAAGGGTCTTCACACGGCAGAAGTCTGGGCTCAAGGGTTGCCCCTACTTTAATGTATTCTGAGAGGTGACACAAAAACAGAGCAAATAACTGATGGTCCTACTTCACAGAAATTAAATGCCCTAAGCCCAAAGCGCTTCAACAAATTGTTTGATCACATACAGGCCACAGTCTCTTTACCTAGATGCAAATAGAACAGAGGATATCACTGGGCTGATCGTGAACCACCAGCCCTCCTATTTCCATTACTGTTAGCATCAGGACTCTTTTTCAGGCGTTTTTCAGACCAATGGAAGTACATTCTAAGGACTCTTCCAAGGGAATGAGTGGAAACCACTTGAATTACTTCTCAAGCTTCAGTCTACATAAATGCCAGGTCAATCGCTCTGGTGTAAATTACACTTTTAGGATTTACTTTAAAATTTTGAAATGTTTTCCTCTTGGTCTGGGACTAAACTGAAACCAAAGTTTCTTAAGCATAATTGTCCTCACTCCTGGAGTACTACAGAACTCCCAGCTTTACTTAAGGAGATAAAGAGGATGCAACCTTCAAGCTGAGGAGATAAGAAACAGAAAAAGAAAGAAAGAGAAAAACAAAAAGAAAGAAAGAAAGAAAGAAAAGAAAAGAAAGAGAAAAAGGAAAAAAGAAAAAAAAAGAAACAAGAAACAATCTTGATTCCAAAGGACTTTTGGCCCTGAAGAGCACACACCTTGCTACGGATGCTGCACAGCTCCGTCTTCCCACTAGAGGGAGTAAGGGCTTTAGTAAAAACCTAGCCAAACACAAACATCTCCTTTGATCAGTTCTTACCTGGAGATCACCCCTGCCCTGAGGATTCCTCCCAAAGCACAGGTTATTTCTATGGATGACTATTATCCTGGTTTTAGTAGCCTCACTTTCACACTCAGTTTTGACTTTATTTTTAACTGGTTATTTCTCCATCAATTTTCTCTCTCTCTTCATCTCTGTCTCTATTTCTCTTTTCTAATATTTCAAGGGACTGTTGAAACACAAGAAAAGCTGGGGCATACCCTGAAAGCTCTCTGCTGTTAAATTTTTGGTATGTTCACACCAATGACCTCCATCCCACACATACACAGCTTCTCAGTGCTTCTAGGCACACCCAGGAATATATCTACTTGGTCTGCTCCAAATCACATGTACATATTCATACTTTATGAAAAAATTATAGGGGCCTGATTCAATTCATCTCACATTCATTGGCCACTTACTCTTGCCAGGCACTGAGATAGGCTGAAAGACATAAGTCCTCTATTTTGAGCCTCTCTGGAATTCTTAATCTAGATGAGTGTGCAATCTACTAGTGTCTAAAACTATATTTTTTGTTTAGTTTTGTGCATGACTAAGTTATCTAGAATGTGATGATTCATGCCAGATAAGTGGGCAATAATTTTACCTCTTTTATTATTTCCCTTTTTTTTAAGGGGTGGGTAGGTAACAAATAGTTATACCTTGATGGGATATTCCAGTTTTAGGTTTTTTGGGAGGGGGTACTCTATGTTGGTATTTAAAGAAACCATAAAGGAGGAAGGGTGCAGAGCTTGTTATGTTACATATGTGGTCTGTTTTCCTGTTCCTCTTCTTACCAAAATTGAAACCAGGCTGTGATGGGGGCCTGGAGGAAAATCAGCAGCAAGAAACTGTCTCTCATTCACAGTGGCAGGGTGTGGGATCTTGAAACCTTTTTCTGGGCTTCTTTTGTGTTCCTGAAGCCACGTGGGCCATGCGAAGCCATGAGGACAGCATAAAATCATACTCTAGCATGTAACCATTGGGAGCCCATGATCATAGAAGGGAAGAAATCACCTGCTTTGGTCCAGCATTTTGCAGAGGAGGCTTGAAGAAATGAAGGTATTTACCAAGAATCTCACCACTAGGAAGGAGCCACACCTGGTCTAAAACATGGTCTTGACTCTTAAGTGATGTCTCTTGATCTATGCTCCATTTCCCAGTTTGGATCTAAGTCTTCCATATTGTTTTTCAACAAAGGGGTGGGTGGTAGGCTGAATAATGCCTCCCCACACACACAAATATGTCCACATCCCATTTCCCAAGCCCTTGGATGTTACTTTATACAGCCAAAGGAACTTTGCAGCCACTAGAAGCTTAACTAAGCAAAAAGATGGATTCTTTCCTAAAGCCTCAAGAAGGAAACAGCTCTTCTGACATCTTGGCTTTACTCTAGTGAAACTGATTTTGAACCTCTGATCTCCAGAACTGTGAGAGAATAAATGTACCTTCTTTTAAGCCACAACATTTCTGCCCATGTGTTATAATAGCAATAGAAACTAGCATAGGGTGGGTACACAGCCTGGCTTGAACATAACCTAATGGGAAATGGAGCAATTCTGATTTGAACATGTTGGTTAATCTTAACACCGACTTTGTGCTAGACACTGTGTCATGTACTAGAGATTTAGTGGTACCAGAACTCACATTCTAATAGATGAGAGAGACCTTTTAAAAATTTGAATTCTGGGTTGGACACACTGTCTCATGTCAGCACTTTGGGATGCTGAGGCAGGCAGATCACTTAAGGTCAGGAGTTCAAGACCAGCCTAGCCAACATGGTGAAACCCCGTCTCTACTAAAAATACAAAAATTAGCTGTGTGTAGTGGCACATGCCTGTAGTCCCAGCTACTCTGGAGGCTGAGCCAGGAGACTTGCTTGAGCCCAGGAGGTGGGGGTTGCAATGAGCTCAGATCACATGACTGGACTCCAGCCTGGGCAACAGAGCAAGACGCCATTTCAAAAAAAAAAAAAAAAGGAAATTCTAATAAATTGTATTATTATAATTACAATAAGAAAAAAACAGAGTAAAATAGAAAGTTACAAAACCATGTGCAAGCAACTAACTTTTAACTATTTACAAGCACATTTATCTAATTCTAAGATTCACATCTTATCAAATTAAAGATTTTTAAGATCAATATGGATTTCCAATTGCTATATATCTATTTAGTGAATAATTTTTTTCTCTAGAAAGCTGTAAACAAAAGGTGTGTCTTATAAGCTATAGTATCTTGGAAGAAAGGAAATTCTATAATCAGGTAAATGGGGGTGAGGTGGGGGTAAGGAAAGGGGAAGAAAGAGGACTCTGGGCAGAAGGAACAGCCTGAGTGAAGGCACTGGGCAGGAAAGAGCATGATGCTTTTGTAGGACAGAAAGAAGATGAAGTGCCTATAACACAGGGAGATGAAGTAAATAGTGCTAGATAGTCTGGTGACATGGGCAGGTGTCAAACAATTTCCGACTGCAGAATTTTGATCTATGACTTTGGAGTAATGGAGGACATTGGAAAATTTGAAGCAGGGGAGCAACACAATCAGTTTTGCATATTCAAACCATCACTCTAGATATAGTGTGATGAGTAGACTGGAAGGGGCGGAGCTGATATAAATCAAGACAATTAGGAAGCTACATCAATAGTTCAGGAGAGAGATGATTGTACTTTAATCTAGAGGGATGCGGGGCAGAATAAGATTTAAATAGGCATTTAAGAGACTGACTTGACAGTACTTGGGGGAGGACTGCATACAAAGAAAGGGTGAAGGTAAGGAGAAATTAAAAGCTTTCAAGTTTTTACCCTGAGCATGTGGGTAGGTAGGCATGCTGAGCAAGTGAGGTGGGGGAAGATAACACATTCAGGCTGGACATATGAGAGTGTGAATGCCCCAATCAGATTTAGATGTCAAAAAGACAGTTGAATACATGAATCAGTGACTCAGAGAAGATAAAAATATGTGGGTCTGCAGTGTATAGATTATAATTGAAGCTTTGACATTGATGAGACTGTCTAGAGAAAAAGTGTAGAGTGAGAAGAAATCTCTTGTTAAACCTGGGGGAAATCTGAGATTGGACTGTCTGGTAGAGGTTGGAAAGCCTGTTGATGATAATTGCTACATGTATATTTAATGACTATTCTCACTGTTTATGACAATGAGAATTAGAACTAGAAAAGAGGAAAACTAGGAGCCTGTGACATGTGAACCCCGAAAATCCGAGACAGGTCTCAGTTAATTTAGAAAGTTTATTTTGCCAGGGTTGAGGACACGAGCCCATGACACAGCCTCAGGAGGTCCTGATGACATGTGCCCAAGGTGGTTGGGGCACAGCTTGGTTATATACATTTTAGGGAGACATAAGACGTCAATCAATATATGTAAGAAGTACATTGGTTCAGTCTGGAAAGGCGGGACAACTTGAAGCAAAGGCAGGAAGACTCGAAGCAGGGGAGAGAGCTTCCAGGTCACAGAAGGTGATATGAAAAGGGCTACATTCTTTTGAGTTTCTGATTAGCCTTTCCAAAGGAGGAAAATCAGGTATGCGTCTACCTCAGTGAGCAGAGGGGTGACTTTGAATAGAATGGGAGGCAGATTTGCTCCAAGCAGTTTCCAGCTTGAGTTTTCTTTAGTGATTTTGGGGGCCCAAGATACTTTCCTTTCACACATGGAAGCCAAGAAATAAAAGAAATGTAGGGGAAAAAAAGCAGGGGCTGTATTTAATGCTGTGTCTAATGTGAGGCCAAGGAAGGCAGGAAAGGAGAAATGTTCATTGGATTTATGGACATGGAGACCATTGAAAACCTTGGGGCACTATTTCGGGAGGCAGATACTGGGAGAGGAGATACCAATGAAACTAGAAAGCTATTCTCATTGACTTCTAGCAACCAAAGAAACTGAGTCAACAGGAGAGACAAAAGTTTGTTTCAGTTCAACTGGCAAGTCAGTAACAGAATTAGAAAGGGATTCAGAGATATTGACTAACATTTCACCCTTTGGTTTGTTAATTGACGCTTTAATTGAGTCAATTGACTCTTTAACTGAGTCGATTAACTGCCTAACAAATCAAAGAGTTTGAGCCTTTGGGGTCCTCAGGCACCACTGCTAATCTAAGCAGTCACTTTAGTCTAAATTAAAATTTCTCAACCTTGAAACTATTGACATTTTAGGCCATATAATTCATTGTTATGTGGGAGGGGCTGCATTGTATGATTATTATTTACCAGCATTTCTGGCCTCTACTTGTTAGATACCAGTAGCAATCCCAGATGTTGTCTTGTCAGACAACCAAAACTGTCTCCAAACATTGCCAGACATACCCTGGAGGCAAATATCTCTTCCTTCCCCAAGGTTGCAAACCACTGGGCTAAACATGAACCATTTGTTAGAAAGGGAAATGGCAGGAGACTGTGAAAGAATCTTTTGTTACTCATTCTCACTTCTAGGAAAACAATTCAAGGGACCTCCCCTTTAGGTGGGAGTTGGAAGGGTGTACAGAGAACAACAGCATGTTACATTTTTGTATGCTACATACACACCCCTCCGAGCATTGGTGCAATGCATCCTTTTCACTAGAAATCCCCATCCTTTCTCTAGATGCTCTTCAGTTAAGCTAAAGCAGAGCTTGCTAATTTCTTTTAAATAGATGAGCAGACCTGCCTTGGGAAACTTCAGAGGCTCTCGCTCATACATTATGGTTAAGACTTCCCTGACATTGCCTAGATGGAAGAGAAGTTCAGGAAACCCGGACCTTGGCACATTGGCAGTTCTGATGTCCACCCACAGTGGAATGGTTTAGTCCTGTGGCTACTGGATGCCGCCTCCATCACCACTGTGCTAAGGAAGGCTCTGGCTCACTCAGGGGCCTGCTCCATAGCCTGAGGACATTGTGCTGCTGGTCCTCCCGAGCCCATTCTGCAAGTGAAGGAAACTACAAACAGACACGGGTTGTACCTTTGGAACTTTGTTTTCAGATGTCTCCCAACTAAGATTCAGGTTAGACTTCTCCAACAGGCATTCTAATTTAATAGGGATTTGAATGTTGAAAAGAGAAGCCCAGGGATAGGGCATTCTTATTTGGAAGTGAGAAATCTGGGATCTGACACTAAGTAACCAGATAACGATACCCCAGTCAAATGACAGTGTAGAAGCCAAGTCTCACCAAACACAGGCCTCCATAACAACTCTTTCAGTACTGAGTGGTTAAGTTAAATATGAAAAGCCAGTGGCTTTATACAAAGGCTGTTATGTAACAAAAGCCCATCAAGAGTTTTGCCTAGGCCTTTCCTGGGCCTTAAAGCATGACAAAATAAAGAAGGAATTCTTAACAGGACCCATTTAGGATGAAACAAGTTTTATCGTGGGGCTGAAGAAACTCCCCAGGCCTCAAACAAGTTCGTTGGGGGGTCTGAAGAAACTCCTCAAGCCTCCGTAATTTAGCAGGAGACAAGATAAGGGTAATCACGCCAGCACCTGGATCCATTTAGATTAAGTAAATTTACTGAAGCTCCAGAGAAAGGTCTTCAAGACTCAGACCTTAGTTATAGATTAAAAGAAGTTAATCACTTATGTCTTTAGATGAATGCACACTTACAAGTAGACATACAGCTTAGAAGGTTTATAAACTCTGGAAAACTTTGTAATTTTGAGTAGGTCTGGCGATAATTTCCAGGCCTACTCCCTGTAACCGGCTACAGAAATAAAAACTCTCTTCTTCCCCAGTTCATCTGCATCTCATTATTGGGCCATGAGAAATAGAAGCCCGACCCTCAGTTTGGTCCCGGAACAATGCTTCTGGGTCTCAGATTCCTCATCTATATAACGAAGGAATTGAGGTTCTTGAATATTCTAAGATAGACACTGAATCGGTGGCATCAGAATCAACTAGAGCTTGCTAAAAAATACGGGTTGCATCGCTCTTCAGACCCCAGATTCTGATTCTCAGTGGATTGGAAAGGAGCCCAGGAATCTACATTTCAAACATTCTTCCAGGTGATACTATTTTTTTTTCAAGTTTGAGAACCTCTGTACTAACTTTTATTCTAGTTCTAACACTCCATGTAAACAAATTTTAAATCTCAAAGAATTAATCTGCAATGATGGTTTATCATACACTGCGATTGGAAGTAAAAGACATACAGAGAAGGGGATATTGAAGCCTGACAGGTGATATCTCTTCATTGTTGGACTATGAGGGTCATGTGTTCTGGAGGTACATCAGGCCATGAGTACCAACCAACATGAGACCCAAGCTGAAACTGAAACTGCCTTTGAAAAATTATAAATGAGGAAATTATGACTTTGAAAGAGATCAGACCTAACTGACCCCATGTTGCTTCTGTCTTTTAAGCTGTACTTGCTCATTCCTGGGCATAGGCTGAACTAACCTCGGGAAGGCATTCAGTTTATGATTTGACTCTGAAACAAAATTGATAGCAGCCCTTTCCCCAAGAAAACCCCTTTTTGCCTTGGGACCAGTCTGCCTTCGTAGGACTAACAAATTAGCTACAAGAGTAGAAATTATGGTTTAAGAGTCATGTAGCCTCTGGCTGCAAGAGTCTGAATCTCCCCAAATTGCTGATGGGGATAACATCAATATTGTAAAACTTAAGATCAGTGCTTGAAATATTTTGCAGACCCTGTACTTGATGGATCAGCTGACACCACCCAGACTATTAATCTGGCTCAACCAGTTCTGCAGTCCTACCCAGGAACAGAAGACAGCAAGCAAACCTCACTTTGACCCCCACTATGATTCTATCTCCAACCTAACCAATCAGCACTCCCCACTTCCTGAGCCCCTACCCACCAAATTATCTTTAAAAACTCTGATCCCTGAATGCTCAGGGAGACTGATTTGAATAACAAAACTCCAGGTCTGCTGCACAGCTGGCTCTGCGTGAATGATTCTTTCTGCATTGCAATTTCCCTTTCTTGATAAATTGGCTCTGTCTAAGCAGTGGGCAAGGTCAACACATTGGGTGGTTACAGGACCCCAGGAGAACTTGTTCCCAAGTGTGACCCTTGGAGACTGCTGCTGGAATGCTAACACACATAGAATGTACTTGATTTTTTTAATCTGTTCTTGAAAATGAACCACAGATCATGTGTAAGAATTTATACTACTGTTTAACTAAGCCTGTGTTGTGGAACCAAAAAATCCTTTTTCTTTTTTTTGAGATGGAGTCTCGCTCTGTCGCTCAGACTGAAGTGCAGAGGCACGATCTCAGCTCACTGCAACCTCGGCCTCCCGGGTTCAAGCGATTCTCCTGCTGAGCCTCCCAAGTAGCTGGGACTACAGGCACATGCCACCACACCTGGCTAATTTTTTGTATTTTTAGTAGAGATAGGGCTTCACCCGGTTAAGCAGGATGGTCTTAATCTCCTGACCTTGTGATCCACCCGCCTTGGCCTCCCAACATGCTGGGATTACAGGCGTGAGCCACTGTGCCCAGCCTAAAAAAATCCCTTTTCAAATGACTTCTTTCCCAAAAACACTTAAAGATATTTTAGATCACTTATCTTAAAAGTATGGGCCATGGTTTACTCAAACAGGATCTAAAAATTTCAAGGAGAGGGGCATCACAATCATGGTCAAATACCATGTCAGTGTACTGTTAAAATATTACCAAAATCTTGCCATATAAATTTCTACTGGAAAATTAGGCTGGTGGATAATTTGATTGTATTGTTCAGGAGGATCTACTTTGTGGAAAAATAAAAAGAGAAGATTTCTTTCTCCATCGTCAGGTTTTATTTTATTTTATTTTATTTGAGACAGAGTCTCACTCTGTCACCTAGGCTGGAGTGCAGTGGCGTGATCTCAGTTCACTGCAACCTCTGCTGCCCGGGTTCAAGCGATTCTCCTGCCTGAGCCTCCCAAGTAGCTGGAATTACAGGCACCTGCCACTGCGCCCGGCTAATTTTTGTAGTTTTAGTAGAGACGGGGTTTCACCATGTTGGCCAGGCTGGTCTTGAACTCCTGACCTAGAGATCCACCCACTTTGGCCTCCCAAAGTGCTGGGATTACAGGCGTGAGCCAGCACGCCCAGCCCACAATAGTCTGGTTTTAAATCAGCCACCGCTTGCTTCCCCATCCTCACTCATTAATCTGATTGTCAAGTTTTATCACTGTGGATGCACACATGTCAATCTCTGTTTTCCCAGCTTGGTGCCTTTGCTAAAAATGTTCTTGTGAATGTTTTCTCTTTTCCCTCATTTCAATGTGTTTCAATCTGACCTGTACTTTAAGGCAAAATGCTACCTTCTTTGGGAAGCCTTCCCTAATTTCTTAAGAAACAGGTAGGCTGGGGGCAGTGACTCACGCCTGTAATCCCAGCATTTTGGGAGGCCAAGGTGGGTGGATCACTTGAAGTCAGGAGTTCGAGACCAGCCTGGCCAAACGGTGAAACCCCATCTCTACTAAAAATACAAACATTAGCTGGGTGTGGTGGTGGACACCTGTAATCCCAGCTACTAGGGAGGCTGAGGCAGGGAGAATTGCTTGAACCTGGGAGGCGGGGTTGCAGTGAGCTGAGATTGCGCCATTGCACTCCAGCCTGGCCAACAGAGAGAGACTCCCTCTCAAAAAAAAAAAAAAAAAAAAAAAAAAAAAAAAAAAAAAAAAAAAAAAAAAAGAAAAGAAAAAGGAAAAAGAAAAAAGAAAAAGAAACAGGTGTGATTTTTTTCCCCTCTCAATCTTAGAACCCTCTATTAGCATATCTCTTAAGGCATACGTACCTATGTAAGGAGTGCCGTGGCTCTTTCAGTATATTTCTCATCTCATTTCAAAGGGTGTCATCCTCTTGTGGACAGGCCATGTATCATCATCATGGTTGTTTGCTCTTAGTGCTGAGCCCAAATCTTTCACACGTGTGAGCACAGAACAGGCTTGTTGATTGGAGTCTACATTCAGGTGGTTTCCTCTTAGGAAGGCAATCCAAAAATCCTTAAAAGGTAACTTACAAGTTTCCCCTAACTATCCACTCATGTAGAATATCCAAGTGTAACTCTAGGGGAATTGACATTTTAAAATATTTTATTTTTGCCTAACCTATACCTGCATCTAGCTTAAAGCCACCTGCACATTAAAGCAAGGGTGAAGCCTTTTAAAAATACTGATGACCAGTGCCAATCTTAAAACAATTAAATCAGAAGCACTTGTGGAAGAGTAAAACATGAAAATTTGCAGTTCCCCAATAGCTGGGTCCTCTATATTTCTTCTGCCCATAGGCACATTCAAATGTTTTAAACAATTCTTTTACTATATAGCTCAATAACTCTAGCTGATATGCTTATATTGCTACTCTATGTTTTCATTTTAGGCATTATTTTTCAGTTCCTACTGTGGAAAGTGAGTAGCCCTTTTTCTCACACATTGCTCTTTCACTTCTAGTAACATTCTAACACCTCCCCATTTGGTTCTGTTGTACTTTTGAAAGATCAATTTCTAGCATTTATACCGTAATGACTTTACTAACAATTGAGCCATACAGTATATAGCAATTGTTTTTTTTCTTGCACAATGTTTTGTCTCCATTGAAATTAGCAATTACCCTGGTTTGTTCAAGGTAATGATCACTAAAGTATCCTCAAACTGTCTTTGAATTGTGAAAAATCTTTTCTCCATATCTTAAAAAACATTAGGTTCTTCTCTATCTGAGGATGTTAGCCTCTTCTTGCCTAAAGACATTCTTCCCTGAGGTTAGGGCCTTGCAAAGGGCTTTTGGTCATCCTAAGGACTACCTCCCCTGTTTAAAGAGGGGGCTCTATAATCAGACAAAGTCCTGGCAGGCCCCAGGGAGTCTGGGAATACTTAAGCGTGACACATGAAGAAAGTACAGTATACGCCAAAATAATTGCAAGTTTATCAATGTTGTTGATGGAAACTGAGAACATTTATGGGAATGGATCCTAAAAGTGCTGGATTATGGTGGACGAAATGCAATGTTGGTCTGGTCACATTTGTTGATATGAGTACAGCATGCAGAGATTCTAGATTTAGTATATTAGTTCAAGCTATAGGAAGTGGCTCTAACAGTATACTTGTTGGTTGGCTGAAACATGGATCTAGAAGTATCCTAGACAAAATTTAAACTGAAATGCCAAAAATTTTAGAAATGTCTCAGTATACTACAAGGGACACTACCCAGATGCTTAGGATGATAGGCATGGTAAAGTAGATTTACCACGTAAGATCTGCTTACTCATCCCTAACTGTGTGTACTCTTTCAACAAGGCAGCAAGAAATACATTCATGAGGGGACCCTGGGCATCTTTGAAGACCTCTGTGGAGTTGTTATCAGTAGGCCAGGAATGCAAGTGGGAACTGCTGTCATTGACCTAGACTCCTTGAATTCAATGAAGATAATGGGATTTCAGGGTGGCAGGGGCCCAGCGGAGGCCCTGAGTTAGCAGAGGTGAAGTAGGAAAGGCATGACAGTATGCAGCAAAGTGGAAGCAATGATCAGAATGGTTTGACCTATGACTTCAGTGCTAATTGACCATTGTTTCTAGGACTGAAATAGGTGGACAACCTTGTAAGGTCTTACTTGATATGTACAAGCAAAAAAATCACTAAACTTTGTGAACAGAGATCTAACTTGAATCACAGTAACAGAGATGTGGTCCCTCAAATAATTACCAGATTTGAACCAATTTATAGATGCGGAGTCCCTTGGATGAAAGGGAGGCCAGGTACCTTCAAGGAAGAACTGTGAAAAACAGCCAAAAATTTGTATTGTAATCATTCTCTTTAGCTTTCACCAAAAGAACTTGCATTCATTTGCCAGTGTGACTGGGAATAGAGGAGAAGAAATAGCTAGACTTTGGCTCTGAATTGACACTAATTCCTAAAGGCCCAACATTGCACTGTGGGCCACTAATCAGAATAGAAGCTTATGGACATCAGGTGATCAATGAAGTTTTGGCTAAGCTCTGTCACATGGTGGGCTTAGTGTGTCCCCTAAACCACACTGTGGTTATTTACTCAGTTACAGATTGCATAATTGAATTACTCAACAATGGGCAGAATTCCTCTATTGGTTCCCTGGTCCATGGAGTGAGGGCTACTGTAGAAGCCCAAGTGGAAGCTAGTAAAGTGGCTTCTCCCCAGCAAAATAGTGAACCAAAAGTCATACCACATACTTGGAGGAATCCTGCAGAAGTTAGTGTCATCATCAAGGACTTAAGGGGTGCACAGGTGGAAATGAAACGGCAACCATTTCTGTGTATGGCAAGAGGCACTGTTGTATCTTGCTCACATTTTAAGTGACCTCCATGCTACTTTATTGGCATTGGGCAGCAGCTGGGATTTCAGCTCTTCCACTTTCTACTGCATATCTTTCTTTAGCTTTTTTTGAGTCCTGGGCCAGGCACATGTGCAGCTCTATAGCAAAAGGTATCAGCTTCTTCTGCAGGTCATCTGCATTGTCAGTTCTGGAGGTAGTGAGAGAGGGATTTTACTAAATTCAAGTTTGTCTTCATGGGTTCCAGCAGAAGAACAGTTTTTTTAAAGAAGAAGACAGGGCAAGTGAATATGCCTGGAAATGATTAAAGGTTATCTTACTCCAACTCCAAAGAAAATTTGGCTGATAGATTTAGGCAGATCCTTCTAGCAGGCAAAGAGCAAAGAACCAAAGTCAGCTGTGCATGGGAGACTATGCTTGAGGGAGAGACACATGAAAAGACTGTGGAAAGAGCCTGGGAGGCCATGCTTGAGAATTTGGATTGCACTTACAGCACAACAGGAAGCCACCAGAGGGATTTATGTAGGTGCAGTAGATGCTGTTGGTACCCTGCACATCTCACCTTAGCACGTGCCATTTCCCTGTTTGCCAGCTTGACTTTCAAGTATCAGCTCTGGAGACTGTTTTCCCCAAGGCCTTTCTGTGGCAGTCAGAACCTTCCTTGCATGCTGTGGGGCAGCCTAGAGGTGGTGGAAATTTAACCCTCCACTCAACCTTATAAGGTCTCAGGGGACCTTATAAGCAATCACTGATGGGAGTTGATGTATAAATATCCTGGCTACCTTGCTTCTTTGGCAGAGCAACTCTGATGTGTGCTTACTCTATTTCCTGGAGTTTAGAGATAAACCTTTAGTTGGCAGAGTGGAAACTTGCTTGACAATACACCCTTTATTAGATTTCTTCCCTTCTCTATCTCACTTCTCCACTCCACTTGTGTTATCTGAGGTCATCTTCCAAATAAACTACTTTCACTTGAATTTTTGGTTCTGGATCTGATTTGGGGAGAGTCTAAATTAAGATAGCAGGAACATTGTGGAATCCAGTTTAAACTGTGTAAAGACCATACTAATTGCTGTACGGTGAAAGATTGTAAGGCAACCATGGTGTGGGCTGGGAACCTAGAAAAATGCTACTGAAGTAGTCTAGGTGGGAGGGGGAGCAGCTTAGCAGTGGGAATTGTGGGGATGGAGAGAAGTCCTGATCTAAGTTTTATTTAAAGAGTAGAATTATAATCAGGATGTGGTGATGGACTGGATGGAGTTAGAGGGAAGGGAAAAGGTAGTTTCAAAAATAACTTCATCCTAGGAAGCTAACAGGAATTTACTACAATGGAAAGACTGGGAAAAGAAAGATTATGGTGCAAGACTAAGAGAATTCTCATGGACATGTTGCCTTTCTGATATCCAGGTGCAGAGGTCAAACAGGCAGGGGGAAACAGGTATGTGGGTCTTACAAGCTGGGACTGGATTGGTTATTAAATGAATAAGAACATGTGAAATCACCCAAGGAGAGAGAGTATAGAGGAAGAAGGCATGCACCCATCCAGGGTAGAACAGAAAATGTCAGTTTCCAAAGACAAGGCTTCCATAAAGTTTCTAGAGGAAGCTATCAGGATGAGCATTTTAATTTAAATACCTATTTTAAAAACAAATTTCTGGAGAAAACTGGAACTGTTTCCACCCAACTGAATGCAGATAACAGAGACTGAAATAGAAAATATTAAAAAGGTGAGTTGAGCATATCTTTAATAAGACTAAGACCTTGAAGAATGCATAATTGTTTTTTACTAAATATGGAAAATTCACTGTCAACTGGGGCTTTTCATAGATCAAAAAACGCCTGGGCTTCCTTCAATTTTTTCCCTAATGCTCCTGATATAGATAGGCACTTGATCTTAGCCAAAAGGCTGAGAAGTGATCCTGATATAGACAGAAAGATAAAGATAAAGAAATAGATAATATAATGATGTATACATATAATGAAAATATGCCAAAATTGAATTACAAGATGATATTGTTATAATATACATAGTTAATTAGAAGCTTAATATTTTAACACAAGAAAAGACTGTGTAACCTGAGATGTTGTAAAAGCCTAAGTTTGACGTCATTTGTGAGTGCAAGAGCTAGGCTTCTTGTCCCACTTCCTGACTCCAATCCCCTGTGGGCTTTCATGCCAACTATTGTGATAACTTGGACTGGTCCCAAGAAGATCAGACCTCACCTCGTGACTAGAAATGACGTCTTTTCTTCTTTAAAGGAAACAAATGCCCCCTGTGTCAGTGAACAAGCTTTGGACCTTAGGCTGTAGAAAGGAAGGACTCACCTACTCTTCGGTTAAGGCAATTGGAGGGCTGGACTCTGGACTATGCAGATGTCTGGGTGGGGCTGGGCCATCCCTATGGAACAAGTTGGGCAAAGATCCTCTAGTTGTGAGCCTGAAGGGTAGCCAAGACTAGTAGCAGGAGAAGCAGCCCTCTGTGTCACTCCTCTGGGTGTTAAGTTTTGTTAAACACTACTGCCCAAATTTAGCTGTGTTTTGGGGAATGAAAGAAGTGATTTGAATCCATGCCTAGGGTGGACTAATTACATCTACAAAGACCTTATTTTCAAATAAGGACACATTTATAGATACCAGGGGTTAGGACTTGAACATATCTTTTGGGGGAGCACAATTCTACCTACCACAGGTGTACAACTGTGTACACTGTGCAAAGGGTTTCACCTGCATCAGCTCACCTAATGACCACAATCAGCGAGGCTGATACCATTATTATCCCAAATCTGTACTTGTAGTCCTTTACTTCCAGAACTCTAGAGTTGTCTATTCAATTGCTACTTGATATTCCCATATGGTTGCTGATTTTCCTTCAGATTTCTCAATCTTGCTTAGTGGCATTACTATTCCCTTATCTGTGCAAGTTAAAAACCCAAGAATAATTCTTTATTTCTCATTTTCCTTTATACCAAATCTAACCCTACCTAGTAGGTTCTGCTAGCATGGTCTCAAAAAATTCTTTTTTCTTGAATCTGTTTACTTCTCTCCATTTCCACTGGTAATATTTTGTATTAGTTACTATTTGCCCAATAATAAATTACATTAAAAGTTTATGGCTTAAAACAATGAACATTTATTATTGCATAGTTTCTATGAGTCAAGAATCCAGGTGTAGCATAATGCCGTTAGCTCAATGTCTCTCTCTCATGAGGCTGCAGTCGAACTATCAGTTAGGGTTACGGTTTTATATGAAGGCTTGACTGATAGGCAGAGGAAACTAATCCTAAGCTCACTCACATGGCAGGTCTCCATCTTTCACCCTGTGGGATTCTCCTCAGGCTGCCTCACAGCATGGCAACTGGTTTCCACCAGAGTGAGTGATGTGATAGACAGACAGTGCTCAGCATAGAAGCTATAGTCTTCTTTTAACCTCCGATCAGCAGTGACACTCCCAACACTTCTGCCGTATCTTCTTGTTTAAAGGAGAGTCCACACTCAAAGAGGAGGAGGACACACTCAAGTAAGTCCAGTCCACACTCAAAGAGGAGGGGGCTACACAAGAGTACATGGGTCACGGGGGACATGTTAAATGTTGCGTAGCACAGCAGGGCAGGATGTCATGATACCTTGTGGAAAACAAGAGTTGGAGGGAAAGTCATCTAAGCAGATATTTCAACAACTACACAGTGCTGGGACAACAGAGATTGAACTTCCAACCTGGTAAAGTGGAAGGGTGCAAGTAATTTGTCTAAGCTTTTGGTTGAAACTCCAGAAGGAACACATCCTAAGGGTAAGTTCTACGCCCTATTCTCAACAAACAGAAAATATACATTTTTTTCTAAGTATACATAGCATATTCATCAAAAGAGACCACATGCTGGGCCAAAATAAGTTTCAAAAAATTTCAAAGGATTGAAATCAGACAGAGCATGTATTTTGTGCACGGTAGAATTAAACTAGAAATCAATGAAAGAATAACAACTAGATGTCCCTCAAATGTTTTGAAATTAAGCCACACATTTAAGCAACCCATGAGTGAAAGAAAAATTAACAAGAGAAATTAAAAAATATTTTAAAGTAAATCATAATAGAAATGGGACACATCAATATTGGTAGGTTGCAACTAAAGCAGTGCTTAGGGGGAAGTTTATAGTTGTATGTGCATATTTTTAAAAAGATGAGAAGTTAAACATCTAAGCTTCTAAATCAAAATACTGGAGGAGGACAAATATGTTACTTACACAGAAAAAAAGAAGTATGAAAATTTTAAAGATAGGAGCAGAGTAATACATGGAGAGTTTCTGTGACGGCAAGTATTAACCTTCTAGTTGCCAGATGATAGAGAGATGTGTGAAGGGGGCCTCAAGAGAGGATGAGAGCAGCTTGGGGCAGGGGTTACTTAGTGCTCTCAGGGCAGTGGTTAACCTATAAGTATGGAGACATATCAACATTTTATAAAACTTCTACTGTTAAATTCCCTCATACCAGTGGAATATGAATATGGAGTCTTCTCAATATGGTCCCACCCTCTATTGTATCCTCTTGTCAACCTTTCCCCACCAGCTGCAATACCCAAACACTGAATTGTGCTGACACTAGCCCGCTAGTCATTCCCTACATTTTGAAGCAATCTCCCTCTCTTCTTTACCTACCCCATCACTCTTTTTGCTCAGGTAGACATTTTTCTTCTGTCCCTGTTGTCTGGTAAACTACTAATTGTTCTCCAAGATTCAACTCACACATTGTTTTTTCTTTGAAGGATTCTCTTATTCCCAATATTCCCTAGACAGAATGAATTACTCTTTTTGTGCTGCCATAGAACTTTGTATGAATATTTATTATAGTACCTTTTACTGCCTTAGACAAACACAATAATAAATGACCACCCCTTCTCTAAACTGAATACCTCTTGAGAACTGTAGTCATATCTAATCCACCTTTGTATCCCCAGCTCCTGACATGTGCCTAGAAAATCATATGCAGCTTGAACCTAGAATGAGACATTAATTCCATTTCTTTCCTAACCACTAACATCCATTTAACAAAGAGAATGCATTTACAGTTAGAATACCCTGCAGTAATCTGCGAGCTCCGTTTCAAATGCTTCTCTGGTCCTCTCCGTATTCCACATGCTCACAACCTGGCAATTGCCATTCTCCATGTGTGGGAAGCAATATCCCCCCTGAACTTTGCCCCAGCTGAGGGGGCCTCTGCAATCAGGGTAACAACCATGCTTCCTAGTCAAAGAGTTAATGGGGCCTTGTTTCAGCAGAAGATATTAAAACTGGTCCTGACTGCTCCACAGCGTTCAGAGGGCAATATTTATCACATTTCATTATTTTTCTAAATTAAATTCAGGCTGGGTTAAGGCTCCTCTAATTAAGTTGGAGAGACATCAGACCAATCATCTCTGGTAGCCTCTTCCTCTTCAGCTGTACCCTAGGGCTCATGCAGTTGGAAAGAGAGGATCCTGGTTCTGGTGCCCTGCAGGCACACTGCTGATGTTGTTGCATGTCATGTCTGAGTGGCCTAACAAATTTTGCAGCTCCACTGGCAGCTTCTTTTTATGCTGAGCTCAGCCTGGTCATCTCTGTCGAGTGTCCCAACAGGATGACCCCATATGCCCACTTGCTATTGACACCCGTGCAGGCCTCCTCACTCAGGAAAGCACGGAGGCAAGCTTTGAACTCTTCTAAGTCTCCAACCTCTCTCCTATCCCAGTCCCTAAAGTTCACAACCTTTTGGACTTTAGCACTTCCTTTTTAAATTATTGAACTTGTCCATTCGACCGTTGAGAAATAATACAACCTAATCATGGCAGAACCTCTAAAATAGTGGTTGTCAAAACGTGCTCCCAGCAGGCAGCATCAACATCACCTGGGAGTTTGTAGACATGCATAATCTGGCCATACCTGATATCTACTGAATCAGAAACTCTGGGGCCAGGACCCAGCAATCTAGGTTTTCACAAGACTACCAGGTGATTTTGATATATTGAAGTTTGAGAATCACTGTTCTAAAACAAAGAGGTAGCCTTTCCCCAACTCCCACTCTGAAACACATTGAGAAAGAAGGAAGGAATATAGGAAGGGAGGAATTGGTTATTACTCTTCCCCTTAAATAAAGTTCAGGCAAAAGACAATAAGGATGTAAGGATGTGAGGGATTAGGGGGAGGGGAGCAGGTATGTGCATTGGCTGCTTTTCCCTTCTAAGGTTATGAATATCCATGAAAGTAAAAACAAAATACAGTAAAATTTTTCCAATTGATTATTCTGCCACAGAATAAACTGTTGATGCATTGTTTTCTTAGCTGTCTTAGAATCTCTTGAGGAGCTTAAAAACATTCCAAACTCTGGGTTCCTCCGCCTAGGAATTCAGATTTTGTAGGTCTGGATTAAGATCCAGATGTTATTTTTGCAAAGTTTCGCAGGTTATTCTAATATGCAGCCGAGGTTAAAATGCATTGCCCTAGATCTTCTGTTGTCTTTTAAGAATGACACAAGGAATTTTAACTCCTTGTTACCTCCTAGGCCCATGTGTGACACAATCAGAAATGGACTGGGAACGTCCAATCCTAGCTGCTTTCAGTGGCCTCGTATTCAGTCCAAGAGCTGACATCACCACTCTTTTTCTTGCTTGTTTACAACGACCAGAGGAACGACAGTAGCATTTGCACATAGGTCTAACCACTACAAAGTCATTGAGGAATGCTTTTGAATATCAGCCCCTACACTCTTCCCACCTCCATCATTGCAAACTAACTTAGGCTGATTTTTTATGTATAGCTTCTAGGTTCTTTTTATTTTGTATTTTTTAAAAAAGTTTTAAAAATTGACAGCATTTTATGCCTTTATTGTATACAATATGATGTTTTGAAGTACATATACATTGTGGAATGGTTAAATCTAGATAATTAACAAATGTATTACCTCATATAGTTATCATTTTTGTGGAAAAAGCATATAACATCTACTCCCTTTTAAGAATATAGTATATCACCATTAAGTATAAAAACCTTGCTATACAGAAGACCTCTTGAAATTTATTCCTTATATCTAACTGTAGTTATGTATCCTTTGATCAACATTTCCCATCTCCTCCCCCAACCACCGTAGTCTCTGGTAACCACCATTGTACTCTCTACTATTATGAGATCAACTTTTTTAGATTCCACATATGAATGAGATCATATGATATTTGTCTTTTTGGCCTGGCTTATTTCATTTAACACAATATCCTCCAGGTTCATCCATGTTGTACCAAATGGCAGAATTTCATTCTTTTTTATGGCCAAATAGTATTCCATTGTGTATATCTACCACATTTTCTTTATCCATTTATCTGTTGTTAGACACTTAGGTTGATTCCATATTTTGGCTATTGTGAATAGTGCTCCAATAAACATTGCAGTGCAGCTATCTCTTTGACATACGGATTCCATTTCCTTTGGATATATATCCAGTAATAAGATTGCTGGATCATATGGTAATTGAGACCTGAATAAGCATTTCTCAAAAGAAGACATATAACTGGCCATCAGGTGCTTGAAAAAATGCTCAATATCATGAATCATTAGGGAAATACAAACCAAAACCATTCTTCTGCAGGCTTGATGAATCTAGCTAGCATCTAGCATCAAGGATTTACCTCAGGAAAATGCAACAATGTTTTATCAGCAAGATATGGCTAGTGACATAGCTTCAGTCAAACAGTAAAAACATTCTAAAACCACAGACTCGACATAAATCTATTTATCAATCAGGTCAATGGTGCCACTTACAAAGAGGGACTACTTTCTAGATTCTAAAAGCATGTTTAAAACTGCAATATAATTCACACATAATAAAGTGCAACATGCTTGAAGTATAACACTTGATTCCAACATGCCTGAAGTTTTTTCTTGCCTCTTTGTAATCTGTCTGTCTTTCAGACTCACTCATTCTGATTTGCCTCTGTCACTATAGTTTGCTTAACCTAGAATTTCATATAAATAGAATCGTATGTATCCTTGTTTTGTACTTTAGAAAAAAAATCTAGCTTTTTTTTTTCACTGAGCATAATTATTTTGCAATTTATCCATACTACTGAGTGTAGTTTTATTGGGGGAACCTGCCCCCAATATTTCAATGTACATTCTTTCTATTTTCCCTAAGTGTCAGCCAGACTGAAAAATAAAGAGGAAGAGTGCAAAGAGAGGAATTTTACAGCTGGGCCACCGGGGGTGACATCACATATTGGTAGGTCCATGATGACCACCTGAGCTGCAAAACCAGCAAGTTTTTATTAGGGATTTCAAAAGGGGAGAGGGTGTACCAACAGGTAGTAGGTCACAAAGATCACACACTTCTGAGGAAATAGGGCAAGGACAAAAGCAAAGATCAAAAGGCAAAGCACAAAATTAGAATTACTAATGAGGGTCTATGTTCAGCTGTGCACGTATTGTCTTGATAAACATCTTAAGCAACAGAAAACAGGGTTCAAGAGCAGAGAACCAGTCTGATCTCAAATTTACCAGGGAGTGGTTTTTCCCCCACCCTAATAAGCCTGAGGGTACTGCAGGAGACCAGGGCGTATTTCAGTCTTATCTCAACCGCACAAGACAGACACTCCCAGAGCAGCCATTTGTAGACCTCCCCCTAGGAAAGCAATTCTTTTCCCAGAGTATTAAATATCAACATTCTTTGCTAGGAAAAGAATTTAGCGATATCTCTCCTACTTGCACGTCCATTTATAGGCTCTCTGCAAGAAGAAAAATACGCCTCTTTTTGCCCAACCCCACAGGCAGTCAGACCTTATGGTTGTCTTCCCTTGTTCCCTAAAATCACTGTTATTCTGTTCGTTTTCAAGGTACACTGATTTCATATTGTTCAAACACACGTTTTACAATCAGATTTTATATTGTTCAAACACACATGTTTTATAATCACTTTGTACAGTTAACGCAATCATCACAGAGTCCTGAGGTGATGTACATCCTCAGCTTATGAAGATAACAGGATCAAGAGTTTAAAGTAAGACAGGTTTAAGAAATTATAAGAGTATTATTAAGGAAGTGATAAATGTCCATGAAATCTTCATAATATTTGTTCCTCTGCCTTGGCTCTAGCTGGTTCCTGCGTTTGGGGTCCCTGACTTCCCGCAACATAGTTTACTCCTTTTTATTGTTGAGTGTTTTTCCACAATAAGGATATATCGCAGTTTATTCTTTCAACTGTTGATAGCTTTGAATTGTTGCCAGTTTTGGGCTACTACAAATGAAACTGTTATAAACATTTGTATATAAATCTTTGTGTGGATATATGCGGTCATTTCTCTTGGGTAAATACCAAAGAGTAGAATGGTTAGGTCATATGGTAGGTGTATATTTAACTTTTTAAGAAACTGCCAAACTATTTTCAAAAGTAGTTATACCATTTACATTCCTACACGCAGTGTATGAGAGTTCAGTTCCTACATATCAATCAAGATATCCATACTTGGTATGGTCAGCCTTTTAAGTTTTAGCCTTTCAGCTGCATAATGGTATCTCATTGTGGTTTTAATTTGCATTTCCCTAATGACTAATGATGCTAACAGTCTTTTCATGTTTTTATTTGGCATCTATAAATCTTTTGTGGTAAAGTGTCCATTTAAATATTTTGTCCATTTAAATATTTTGTCCATTTTTATTGGTTGTGTTTTGTTCATTTAGTGGTGAGAGATCTTTACATATTAACGATTTATATAATTTTTAAGATACATGTTTTGCAAATAGTTTTTTCTAGTCCTTGATTCACCTTTTCCCTCCCCTCCCCTCCCCTTCCCTTTCTTTCTTTTTTTCTTTTATTTTTTTGAGATGGAGTCTTGCTCCATTGCCCAGGCTGGAGTGCAGTGGCACAATCTCGGCTCACTGCAAACTCCACCTCCTGGGTTTAAGCGATTCTCCTGCCTCAGCCTCCTGAGTAGCTGAGATTACAGGCATGCAACACCACACCTGGCTAATTTTTGTATTTTTAGTAGAAAAAGGGTTTCACCATGTTGGTCAGGCTGGTCTCAAACTCCTGACCTCATGATCCACCTGCCTCGGCCTCCCAAAGTGCTGGAATTACAGGTGTGAACCACCATGCCCGGTCATCACCTTTTCATTTTCATAGCAGTGTCTTTTCAAGAGCAAAAGTTTTTAATTTTGATGAAGTCCAAGTAATTTATTTATTTATTTTTAGAGTTTGTGCTTTTAGCATTTATATTTTTTTCTTACTTATCTTTAGAAACTACGAAAGCTTTTGGGCTATATTTTAAAAATATTTTGCAAACCCAAGTTCACTCAGAATTTCTGCTAAAGTTTATTCTAATGTTGCATATATTTAACTCTTAAATTTCTCTTGAAGAATAAATATAATCTCCCCTCCCCTCCGTTTTTTGTTTTTTGTTTTTTTTGAGCTGGAGTTTTACTCTTGTTGCCCAGGCTAGAGTGCAATGGCTTAATCTTGGCTAACTGCAACCTCTGCTTCCTGGGTTCAAGTGATTCTCCTGCCTCAGCCTTCCAAGTAGCTGGTATTATAGGCACCTTCCGCCATGCCCAGATAATTTTTGTATTTTTAGTAGAGATGAGGTTTCGCCTTGTTGACCATGCTGGTCTTGAACTCCTGACCTCAGGTGATCTGCCTGCCTCAGCCTCCCAAAGTGCTGGGATTACAGGTGTGAGCCACCGTGGCCACCCTTATAATCCTTTTTAAATTAATATTTGTATTTGGTGTGAATTGAAGATCAAGGTAAATTTTTGTGTATAATTACCCAGTTGTTCTAGCACCTTTATTGAAGTGATTATTTCATCCACTGAATTGACTTGGTACTATTTATTAAAGTCAATTAACAATGTATGTGTAAATCTGGATCATGGCAGATGGGAGGCAAGACTATATTGCAGCCTGGACTTGCACAGACAGAGTAGCATGTGAAGGATCCCAATGTGATTTTTTCCTCCAGAATGACTGCAGGAATAAATCAGAAAACCTGAGAGGACCCACAGACCCTCTGAAGGAAGCAGATTGCTTCTGCAGGACCTGGGAGACACCCCAAATACTGTGAGTGCCTAAACTGTGGAAGTGGGAAAGGGAGATCATCTGCCCCCAAACACACACCTGCACTGGGGAAACTGAAGGTCTAGATTACCGGAGAAGATTCTGACCTCACCTGGAGCTGAGTCAATTGAGAAAGCCAAGTGAAATACGGGGGTAGAGGAAGCAGCAGGGAAAGCCCTGTGAATTTGGTGGGTCCCCTAGCAAGCCATTTCTGCCTGGCCTCACAGGGGTCCTTTGGGAGGGTGGCCTGAGGCACTGGGAAAAGGCCACAGGGAAAAGGAAATCTCCAGCTGAACTTTGTAACAATTTGAACTGATCGAGAAGCCTCTTGGCCAGAACTCAGGGGAGGGCAGACTCCACAGGCTGGGGAAGAAGGAGAGCCATACTTGCTTTTGCAGCTGAGAGGTGGGTAGCCTGGGGCAAGTTCTCACCCCTGCTCACCCACTGCCTGGAAACAGACTCGGTGCTGTCATGGGTAGGTGGGGCATGGTGGGAGTGAGACAGGCCCTTTGGTTTGCATGGGAGCTGGGCGAGATCTATGACTGCTGGCTTTCCCCCACTTCTCTGGCAACCTGCACGACATAGTAACCACCACTGTTCCCTCTCCACACTACTACAGCTGATGCTTTCTAGAAAGCACCACCTCCTGGCAGGAGGCAACTAGCACAAAAATAGTGGATTAGACAACCAAAACTAAGGACCCTCACAGAGTCCATTTCACTCCCCTGCCACTTCCACCGGAACAGGTGCTGGTATTCACGGTTGAGAGACCCACAGATGGTTCACGACACAGGACTCTGTGCAGACAACAATGTATGTGTAAGTCTGTTTTTGTTTGAATTATTTTGGCTTTTGTGTGTCTGAGAAAAAGTATTTCATCTTAGAGTCTGAAAGTTTTTTTTTTTTACTGATTATAGAATTTTAGCTTTTTTTTGTTTTGTTTTAATACCTCAGAGCTGTTGCTCCACTGTTTTCTGGCTTGCAAAGTTTTAAGTGAAAAGTTTCCTTCATTCTTTTCTTTTTGTTCTACGTGTAATATGTCTTATTTTTCTGGCTGCTTTTAAGATTTTCCATTTATCACTGGTTTTGAGCAATTGGATTGTGATGCTGTTTTGCAGTAGTTTTGTTTCTTGTGCATGAGATTCATTAAACTTCTTGGATATGTGGGTTTATAGCCTTCTTCAGTTTTTGAAAAATTTTGACCATTATTTCTCCAAATAGCCTTTGTTCCCCCTTAACCCTTTTGTGGACTTCAATTACATACAAATTAGGATTCTTGGAGTTGTTCTGTAGCTCCTTGATGCAGTTTTTTTTGTCAGTCTTTTTCCTTGTGTATTTCACTTTGGGTAGTTTCTATGTCTTCAAATTTACTAATATTTTCTTCTGCAGTGTCTCATCAACTATTAATACCAGTGTAATATTAAGCAGTGCAGTTTTCATCTCAGATTTTGTTTTCTTCATCCCCAGAAGTTTGGAATTGGGTCTTTTTCCTATCTCTCATGTCTTTCCTCAACATGCTCTTCTACTTTCTTAAACTTATAGAATATAATTGTTACAACTCTAAAAATATCTTTACCTACTAATGCTTATCATTGTCATTTCTGGGTCTGTTTCTGTTGTTTGGCTTTTCTCCTTATTTTGAACTGTATTTTTTCCGCTTTTTATGCCTGGCAATTATTTTTATTGAATGACACACGGTAAATTTTACCTTGTGGATGCTGGATATTTAAAAAATTTCTTTAAATATTCTTGCTCTTGGTTCTTGCACTTTGGGTCACATTTCAATTACTTATAAAGTTTGGTCCTTTGAAGATTTGCTTTTGTAAAATGTGAGACCAGAGCAACTTTTATTCCAGGTCTAATTTTGCCTCATTACTGAAGCAATATTCTGAGGCCTGTGTATTACAAGGTTTTTTCCAGTTTGACTGGTGGGACAACAAATTATTTCTGGCCCTATATAATCACTGGCATTATTCCACCTGAAGCTTTCTAGTGTTTCCTTTTTTTCCCTCCTGCCTCAGGTAGTTTCTGCACATGCAGAGGGTGAGCAATGCTCAGTTAAAGGCTTGAAGGGAGCCCTCTAGACATTTCTGGGACTCTTTCTATGTGTAGCTCTCTCCTCTCTGGACAAGTCCTTCCTTTTCTGCAGTCTCCTGTGCAAACTCCTAGCCACTTTGGCCTCCTCCAGTTCTTAGCTGACTCCTCAATTCAGAGATACCATAGAGCTGTTTGGCACTCTACCCTTCCCTCCCAGCACTACAACCTGGAAAGTCTCTCTAGAAAGTAAGCTGCTTAATTGTTGGTCTCACAGCACTTGTTTGCCTTTTCTCAGGGATTACTGCCCCATGCTGCTTGTTGCCCAATATCTGAAACAAGTAGTTTTATGTATTTTACCCGTTATTTTTTACTTGGTTGAGTTGAGAGGGCAAATTGCATCCCTATTACTCCATTAAGATTAAAAGCAGAAATCCCTTTTTTTAATAACCTGTTTATACAAGTTTGGGGATTGTCTCTACAATATCTCAGTCAAGCCAGATGTCTTAAACATTCTAGTTAAGAAACATCTGGTACTTATCAGAGATAAAGATAGTTGAAATATTTTTCAGTTGCTAACTTGTAGCATAAACTTTTGATTACATATTACTTCACCATTCTCTGGGTTCATATTCTTTTTTTTAATTTTTTAATTTTTTTTTTAGTAGAGACAAGGTCTTACTATGTTGTCCAGGCTGGTCTCAAACTCCTGAGTGCAGATGATCCTCCTGCCTTGGCTTCCCAAAGTGTTGGGATTACAGGCATGAGCCACCACACCCAGCCCATATTCTTTTTAAAAATATGTATTTATTTATATTTTGAGACAGGATCTTACTCTGTTGCCCAGGCTGAAGTGTCGTGGTGTGATCATGGCTCACTGCAGCTTCAACTTCCCTGGGCTCAAGTCATCCTCTGATCTCAGCCTCCCGAGTAGCTGGGACTATAGGAGTGAGCCTGTAGTAAGCCTGGCTAATTTTGTATTTTTTGTAGAAATGGGGTTTTGCTATGTTGCCCAGGCTGGTTTCAAACTCCTGGGCTCAAGTGATCTGCCCACCTTGGCCTCTCAAAGTGCTGGGATTACAGGTGTGACCCATTATACCTGGCCTCTTTTTTCTAGGGTGCAAAAGTAACACACAAGAATAATTGATAATGAAATATTTTGAAGTAAATTATAGATATTGTACCCTTTCCCCCAAAACAACTGCTAGTGCATGTGATCTTGGGTCTCAGTGGCCACATCCTTACCAGCAGAGCCCCGGCCATTGGCTCCTTTTTCTCATCTATACTCTTAGATGCTGGAGCCAGAACCACATGTAGAAACGACAGAGAGGGCATGTGCAGAACAGTGCAAAAGCTCCTGAGCAGCAGCCATGCCTCACCTTCTGTGGAGGTGTCTGTTATAACAAGTGGCCCTTAGGTCAATATTCACAAACCTCTTCTTGCTTAAGTGACTGATGATTTAAATATTTTGCTTTGAGAAAATCTGCAAAGTAGTTTATTCCTGAAGGCAAAGAGAGGAGCGAATAGTCTAACACTAACTCCAGAATCTCTTTCCCCAGGTCAGGTGGGAGTTCAGCAAAGAAACCAATTCTTTTTAATAGGGAGACATTTCTGTGGGCCTCAAAGCCCAGATCCTTCCCCAGAATGTTTCCCACTAGTTCATCCTCCCACACACCCATACTCTAATCAAGTATTTATTCATCAGGCTCATCTTTGAGGGAAATGCAGAAATGAATAAAGCATATTCTCTGTACCTACCGTTTATAATCAAGTAGAAAATCAATCATCAGCATCTAATGAACTCGAATCTCACTGTATGAAACGCAGCTCAGTTGCCTGCTTTCTAATTCCCTACTTGGTGGCATCACTCGTTTTTGTGAGTTCTTCACAGACTTCCCTCTGCCTTACATAGTAACCTGTGTATTCAATCAACATAACCAGTGTACCTGATTTTCTCACACTAGCTTTCAAAGACTCCATCAGGCTATTCAGAGATATATCACCACTCTTGCCTTCAAAAGCTGAATCACAACACCTTAATCTGATTCTGGCTACTACTTTACTCTAGGAAGTAGTAGCTAAATCAATACAACCCTTTGATCTTGGAGGCCTCCGAAGAGACTTGGTGCAGATTTCAGGTGAGAGCAAAACAAGTAACTCACAGTATGTCAAGTGTTATCTGTAACACACAGAGGGACTATAAAGTAACAAAGGAGGCCTCCCTGCCCTGCCCCTGGCAAGATGGGCACCATTTTTAGAGCATGGCAGAGATGGATAAAGGCGTTAGCAGAGGCAGGAATGCCTGAGAGCACAGAGTCTGCATTTCTGTGCTTCAAAGAATCAAAGTGCTGCAAATGCTCATCTGTGGCTGTGGAGATAACCTACACTTCTCTCTAGCAGTGTGGTCAAGCTGTATTGAGACTCAACAAAACCATAGGAAATCTCTAATCTTAATCTAGGGTTAACTTCAAAGCTGATTTTTTGTTAATGTGTATCCTTTAAAGTCACCTTTTTTTTTTTTTTTTTTTTTTTTTGAGAAAAGTTCTCGCTCTATTGCTCAGGCTAGAGTGTAGTGGTGCGATCATGGCTCACTTCAGCCTCTAACTCCCAGGCTCAAGAAATTCTCCCACCTCAGCCTCCTGAGTAGTTGGGACTACAGGCATGCACAACCATGCCCAGCTATTTTTTTTTTTTTTTTGGTAGAGAAGGGGTCTCCCTATGTTGCCCAGCCTGATCTTGAACTCCTGGGCTTAAGTGATCCTTCTGTTTCAGCCTCCCAAAGTGCTGGAATGACAGATGTGAGTCACTGCATCTGGCCCAAAATCATTTTATCTTGAGGAGAAATATGTACTGTCCATTGACATGCAGTTGTTGGAGCACTTGCGGTCCTTGCTTCCTCAACTCCAGGAAAAGATCTTTAACATGAATAGTTGTATGCATGCATCTGCTTGCTTCTAGGCTAGGTGTCCTTGACCACGTTTTCCCTCCATAATTTTTCTAATGGTCAATAGATATTTAGTGAGGAGGTGAATGAATAGACCCATTGTGGTATATCTATATAATAGAATTCAACTCAGAAATAAAAAGGACCAATGTATTGGCACACAATATCCACAGATCTCAAGTGAGTATGCCAAGTTAAAGAAGGCAGACAAAAGTGAGTGCATACTGTAGACTCTACATAAAATTGTAGAAAATGAAAACCCATCTACAGTAACAGAAAACAGAACAGTGGCTATCTGTGGTTGGTGGTGATGCAAGTAGACATGGGAGAATGGGATTACAAAGGGGCAGGAGAAAGTTTCTGGTACATATATGTCAAAATTTATTGTGATGATTATTTAACCGGTATATTCATCTCAATATTTATAAAAGTGTGCACTTTAAATATGTTCGGCTTATCCTATGTTAAATTATACCTCAATGAAGCTAAAAAAAAGAGTGGGTACCAGTATGATACAGTTATTCACTGATAACGACAACTTGGTCAACAATGGACTGCATATATGACTGGTCTCTTTAGATTATAATGGAGTTGCTCTATAATGGTGTGCCACATTCTATCTTTTATACTGTATTTTAACTGTACTTTTTCTATATTTAGATATGTTCGGATACACAAATACTTCCCATTGTGTTACAATTGCTTACAGTATTCAGTACAGTAACATGCTATATAGGTTTGTAGACTAAGAGTCATAGTTCATATCATGTATCCCAGATATGCAGTAGACTATACCATCTAGGTTTCTATAAGTTGTTAGGTGACTTCATCATTGTCAATGATGAAAATAACTTACAGACACATTTTACATAGAGCATCTCCATTAAGTGACACATGACTGTATATTGTTACTGCTACCTGAACTAATCTCATTTACTCACTTCAAACTTTCTTGAGGGCACAGCTGATGTCTTCCTCTCAGTCATCCCAGGAGAATACCAAAGAGCAGTGAAAAATAGAGGCAGTGGCCCTCTCAGATCACAGTAGAACTCCCTGACCCTCAGCTGGTCTCCCGCTCTGAGTAGGAGAGGCACACTCCAGGCTCTCTTAGGCTTCTGGTTGAACTCAGTGAGTTAAGAGAACATAAAGAATGGGGTAAACTAGGACTGTGGATGTTCCTTGGTACTCTCATCTCTTCCTGACAACACTCTCCATGAGGGAATTTCTAATCTGTACAGATTTCAAGGACGTCGATCACACTGCATTTATTGGTATGTGGAGTTATTTTTCTTAACTGATCAAACTCAGTCTTTGGTGTCACTCTTCCATTTTTGTCTTCCTTGCAGCTTAGTATGAAGAGCCAGGACTCCTTTCCAGCTCTTACTCCAGTTTGAGCTATTGAATAACGGCTCCTTTCTCACTTGATTTCAAAGATAATATGCTGTCTTGGGTCTCCTCTTGTCTCATTGCTCACTCCTTGGTCTTTAGTGATTTCTCTTTATTTCCTGTAATTCTAAATATTGCAGTACCTCAGAGTTTAGTCCCCATATCTACTTTCTTGTCTACTGAATTCACTCACAGGTACTCTCATCCATGTAACTACTATGACTTCCAAATGGATACTTCCAACCTGGACTTCTATGTGAAACTCAGTCTCGTATATCCAACAATCTACTTGACATTTCCATTTGGATATCTAAGAGACATCTAAACATGTCTCAAACCTCCCATCTTCCCCATCTTAATTACTGGCAATGCTAAACCTTTTAGTCATGTGTGATTTCTTGCTTTCCCTTGTGCCACACATCCAAATAATCAGAAAATCCTGTTGGTTCTACCTTCAGAATAAATCCAGAATCTGATTAATTCTCCCTGTCTTTTGCTACCACCTGATCTAATCCACCATTTCCTCTTACTTGGGTTAATCCAACAACCTCCTAACTGCTCTCTGTGCATCTGCCTTTATCTCTCTGCAGTCATTCTCAACCCAGCACCCAAAGAGATCCTTTTAACTCCTAAGTCAGTTCTTGTCACTCCTCTATTCAGAATCCCCAGTGCTTCTTAACTTCCTCAGGGTTTCAGAGTTCTCACTATGGTCTCTAAGAACATACACAACCTCCCCACTTCTACCATCATTCTACCCTTGTCCACACACTCCAGCCACACCAAACTCCTTGCTTTTCTTGGGCTCTCTAAGCATGTTTCTACATATTCCCAATGGAAGGTCTTTTCTATTACTGTTTTCTCAGCCTGAAATATTCTTCTCCTAGATATCTATTTTGCTCAGGTTCTTACTTGCTTCAGGTTGCTGCTAATATCATCTTATTAGAGAGACCACTCTTGACCGCCTCATATAAAATTGTAACCTACCCCCCTCAATCACTCCCTGTTCTCCTTAGCCTGCTTATTGTTATCCATTGCATTTATCACTGTAGCACATATTCTATATTTACTTGCTTATTTTCTATCTACCTCCCACAAGCTCACACTAGAGTGTATGCATGCATGTATGAGAAAAGAGACTCTATTTTATTCACTGTTCCATTCCCAGTGCCTAGACATAGTAGACAGTCAATAATATTTGTTGAATAAATAGAGTATTTTCTTTTTGCTAAATGGGTAGTACTGAAATTGTCCCTGAAACATTTCATCCTTAATTTCTTCCTGTCTATGGGAAAAAATGGGCACGCTATTCTTCAACTCAGATTTAATCTTTAAGGTTGAATGAAAGAAAAGGGATAGAGTCCATGTGGTTCAGGACCAACATAACACCAGTATGATAATGGTAAGAGCCACAGCTGTCAGCTTGGACACTTTTGCCCAGTTGCACCAAAAACTACCATACATTGGCATTTAGTTGGCTAAGTTCCAGAATGTAATAGATAAATGTGTCATTATAGGCCTCCCTAATTTCCAAAAAATTCTACAGCATCTCTACCAAGCTTTCAATTGTTATAAAGAATGAGAACAGACTAAGACATTTGATAGTTTAATAAAATTTAGAAGCAATCTCAAACTTACAGCAAAGTTGGAAGTGGAGTTAAAAAAAAGAGACTTTTGTGGTCTCAGTAACTTGAGAGAATTCTTGTGAGATCTGGTTGCAGAAAGATTTAAAAGAAAATAATACATGTGGCAACAATATTTAAATATGATGTTTGGAGTCACTACTTTTTGAGTTTCATGTGGAGTTAAGGTCTAACTACTCTTGAAAATGTCAGATGAAGATTTTTCTCCCTTCTACCCTTTGACCTGCTTGGGAGAAACACCTTAAAAACTGTAATGTTCAACACAATGATTATTGCTGTGAGATGATGGTTGCGGTGTTTAGGCAGAATTAACAGATGTAAAGTCTCTTTTTGTGGCATATTCATTTGTGATTCTTAGGTCCAACTCAGGGTTTTCTGGGCCACTGTCGATTTATTTTTTGTCTTTCCAATGCTAATGACAGCTCCGAAAGATGTATTAAGCTAATTTTCCTTGAACTTCAGCCATCCCTTGTGATCCTAAGGGTTTATTAGGAAAGTATGAACATTTTTTATGCCTTATTTGCTAATGAAACAGAGGGAGCTCTTTGTGAGGTATCTTAGATCTTGGGTCACAAATTGCATTTTTACATGGAAAAATACTATAATGAACTAAACTACCATCCAAGGCATTCTGATGATGTCTATATGTCAGTGTTCTAATCCTCTTCACTCTTTGTGGATGAGGACATTACTAGGGGCCTGAAGTAAAACAGACCTATATTTGAATTGACTTAGTGGTTTTGCTACATCTCTTAACTTCTCTGAACTTTAGTGCTTCATCCTGATTTTACTTTCACAGCCACTTAATCCTAGGCAAGTTACTTAACCTTTCATTGTCTGTTTCCTCATCTATAAAATGAAGATACTAATGGTACCCACATAATAAGTTTTTTATGAAGTTTAAGTAAAGCAATGCCCATATAGTCTTTAGCACAGAGCCAAGCATATAGTCAGCATGTAATAAATGCTTGCTATTCTTAGCTATCATTCAACTCTGGAATCTTGCATGGTTTTGTAGTGTTTCCTCAAGGGCAGCATGTTTGTATAAGCTCAGAGGTAGTTTGGATACTATGCAGTGATTCACAGTTCTGCTATCTACAGTGGGCAGGAAAGGTAGTTGGCTTTTTTATTGCTGCCAACCTTGGTCACCAAGGGGATTTGTTACCTTTTCTCATTAAGCAGAAGCAAAGTTGAGGAGGATTAAGTCTCTCTACGCTGAGGTAACTCCAAGCTTTGGAGAGATTTTGTAAATTCTGGAAAGAGTAGGAGGAACGTTAGAATAGTAGCAGAATGTATATTTGTGCTAAGTCATGTTGAGAACGTGCTAAAGTTGGAGACATGAATTGATAGTTGCACAATTAGATGCAATTATGTGAGTTTTTTCAACAGCACTTGGAAACAGAGCAGAGAAAATCAGCAGCTAGGGTAAAACAGAGTTAGATTTTGATGAGGAAGATATGAGATGTTGAATGTACTGGTTTAAGGAGGTGGATCAAAGGGTATGACTGGGCAAAAAAGGTGGTGAGTCCAGAGAGATGCTGATTATTAGAAAACCAAAGATGGGGAGATCAAGGAACTAGAAGTTCCTACTAGGCTGAAGATCCGAGGTACTGGGTATAAAGGTTTGGAAGGGCTGGCAGAATACAAAGTGTTGGTGGGATTTTATAATTTTAATATTTCAGTCTTGGTTGACTTATGGATAATAGATATTCCTGGTTATGGTCTTGAGAGTAGATGGGAGAAAGAATAAGGGAAATGCCATTAGAGTTGAAGAGGCTAAACTGTGAAGCCAGAGTGTTCAGTGTATCATCCCTGATACTGGTGGAACTCAGCAGTTCTCCAGAGTTCTTCAGGTTTCTGCCTGAGAGACAAATCTCTTCTCTAGGACCTGGGAGCTAGGAGTGATCTTGCCCTTTGGACAAGATCTTGCTTGCTATTAAAAGGAGCAGCAGGAGAAAAAAAGGTGGAAGAAGAAGAGTAACAGGAAGAGTACAAGGAGGAGAGAGAAACAAGGAAAGGGTGAAGGGAAGCAAAGAAGAAGGGGAAAAGGAAGAAAAGAAAAGAAGCAAAAAGAATTCTAGCCCAAAGTTGTTCTTCAATGTCCTTGCAAATGCAGGTCATCATGCCTGTGTTATCTGAATGTCTTTTAACTCCAGTTGTGATCCTGCTTCCTAATGTTTATGTAACAGAAAAAAGGCTCAGAGTAGTTCTTTTACTTGCTTGTGACAACAAAACATGTTCTGTTACACGCAAAGGGGATTTAAGGTTGCAGATGGAATTAAGGTTGCTAATCAGCTGATTAGGAGAGTGTCCTGGATAACCAGGATGAGTCTAATGTAATTGCAAGGGTCCTTATAAGTGGAAAAGGGAGGAAGAAGAGTGATGTGATGTGAGAAAGACTCAAAGGGCCATTGCTAGCTTTGATGGGGGAAGAGGGCCATGAGCTGAGGAATTCAGGCAACTTCTGAATGAAGTTGGAAAAGGCAAGACAACAGATTCTCCCCTAGAGTCTTCAGAAATGAATGCAGCTGTGCTAACTCCTTGATTTTTAGCCCAGTGAGACCAGTTTCAGATCAGAACTGTCACATAAGAAATTTGAGTTGTTTCAAGCCACTGAATTTATGGTAACTAGTAACAGCAAAAATAGGAAACTAGCATATACCTCTAAAAGTCTTGGTGCCCATGTGTTCCACATCTGAGAGGACCACCTTGCTTTCGGGCCACTGAGTTTGCCTTGGAGGCTCTGTCCCTATACAAGGTTGAGTAAGCTGGTATCCCAGAACTCTGGATTAACACAAGTGGTTGGCTGGCAGCCAGGGAGAAGTCAATATTGGGGGCCGAATTCTTCCTGAACGGAGTAAGGAGGCCTGTTTCAGCTCAGAGGTGAAAAATCTTGGCTGGATTAGCCCAGTAAATTCTCAAGATGCCTGGCAAGCGTCCTGGATTGTGGCATTCTCTCACCGATGTAAAAGCTTGAGCCTCTGAATGAATGGACGCCCCCTCCAGGGTAGCCAGTTCAGGGAAACTGGGGAGATACCTTAACACCTTCCTGGGTTGACTTAATTCCTGGTTTCCTTTTGAGTGAATGGAGGTGGGCTAGGAAAGATGAGGTTCTAAAATCAGAAGAGCCGCACAGAGATCTGCAGACTCAGAGGGGCCCACAGGCATTTGCAGCAGTCACCTCATTGCACAGATGAGGGGGCTTGTCTGAGGTCACATTAGCAGATTAGCGCAGCCCATTTCCCTTTGTGTGACTTGGCAAAGAGAAAAATCGTCTATTAGTTTTTCCAGTGGAAGAGAATCCCAGAGCGGTCCGAGTGGGTGAGGAGTCTTGATAGAGCGATGTTGGGAAAAGTTCAGGAACTTGGAGGAGAACAGCAGGGGAGGGGGCAGCGCTGAGCGCGGAAGGATGGAGGGAGTGGGGCCCCCCTCTGCCTCAACTCTGTTCTCATCATTTTGAGCTTGTATTTAAGCACGCCGGGGGGCTGGCCTGGGGGCCTCTCACTCGCAGCTTCCTCCAGTGCCTCCCAGGGCGGCTCTCCCGGGTCTCCCGTATTTGGCCGGCTCGGCCAGCTGGGCCTGGCGTTCGGGGCGGGGCCAGAGGAGCGCGGGGGTGGGAGTCCCGGAGGAAGATGCACCGAGCGGGCTGCGAGGCCGCGGGGCGTGCGGGAGGCGGAGGGGTGGGGACCGGGGTGGGCTGCGCCCTCCCGCTCTGGCCCATTCCACACCCCGCCGAAAGCGGACACTGTCAGCTGAATCACTCCCCTTTTAGGAGGAGGGAGGGGAAAAAGGTGTCTAGCTCCTTTCTGCTTAAAAAAGCACAGGGAGATCGCGGGCAGCTTTGCAGTCGCTGCCTTCTCGCGCCTGACCATGCACCCCTGCATCTTCCTGCTGGGCCACAGGCGAGCGCTTTATTTCTGGAGCTGAGGGCTAAAACTTTTTTGACTTTTCTTCTCCCCAACATCTGAATCATGCCATGTGCCCAGAGGAGCTGGCTTGCAAACCTTTCCGTGGTGGCTCAGCTCCTTAACTTTGGGGCGCTTTGCTATGGGAGACAGCCTCAGCCAGGCCCGGTTCGCTTCCCGGACAGGAGGCAAGGTTAGTGACTCTTCTTTATTTCTTTTTAAAACAGTGGTGGTAAGACTTGCGGGAACTTTGTTGCTCCCCTTTCCCTTCCCCTACCCGGCAGAACTGAACTCTGAAAAGCCATTTGGCTGCGTTGTAAGGAAATCTGGGCTGGGACCTCAGGAGCCTAGGCTTTCTCAGAATTCAGTGCTTAAGGTGATGAGTCCTTCATTCTTATAGAAAGGTGAGTACCTCACTCTCTCTTTTACAGGGATGACACTGCGGTCTTTGAAAGACCCAAGAGGTAGCTGGTAACTTTTTCTCTTTTGTCTCCTCTTTGAATGCTGTACTGTTTTGATCCCCTATTTTTCAGACTCTAAACATGGAAAATTATTATTTTTTAAGTGCTAACTGGCTACTGGCCGTCATTGCAGTGTTTCTAGTTAGTTTTAAACCTCTGGTCAGGAAAGGGGAAATGTGATTCTTTCCCCCTACTGAGCAGGCTTGGCTGTGTTTTGGTTTCCTGGAAAGATTTAGGGTTGTATTTTTAAAATAATAGTCCTTTTGGGGGAACTATACCTCCATAAGGGCTCACTTTTTCCTGTCCTGTCTCACTGACCACAGCTGGCTGTTTCTCTTTATGAATTTCTGAACTCATGTTATTGTAGGAAGCATTGGAAGCGTTCTGGTGGACAATTTGTTGTTGTTGTTTTATTCTTTTAAGCCTAAGAGTCAGCAGTTTATTGGACTTGGAAGGGTCAGAGGCACCTTCATGTTTGGTGGGGGGTTCATTGTACCTCTGGGGGTAAACAGTCCTAGCAGCAGCAATGGCCCGCGTGGCACTCTGTGTCAGCCCATCCGATCACTGGCAATAGCCTTCCAGGGTGCAGGTACCAGTGTTGCTGTCCCTGCTGTACAGATGAGGATGCTGCAGCTTGGAGAGCTTATGAGGCCAGCTAATGTAGAGCAGGGTTTTCAGCTCAGGTAGTCTGACTCTTAGAATCATGCAGCACTGTCCTGTAGCAATAATAGGGACACACACGCCCACACACACGCATATGCACCCACAGGCATGCACACGCACACAGAGCACTGGGTTAGCATGCACTAAGTCCTGTGTTTGCTGACTGTGCTGAAGCCTCGGGAAGTGTCCTCCATGGCTTTCTGACATCCCTTTAATTCCCAAGGCCACTCGGGTGATAAACATCACCAGCCTGTCCTTGTTTAGGATTTCTAAGCAGGGTTTTCTGCCCATGTTGTAAAATTCAAATATTGCTGGACAACTCATCTGCTGTGGCTTCAAGACGTATCAGAAGCAAGTCCCTCTCTTTGCTTTACTTGGAAAGCTGGAGCCAGCAAACACTGGGGTTAGATGTCAGTCAGCCAGCACTCACTTGTGTAAACGGTCCAGATACAATCCCCCACCCCCAAGTTTAAAATAGCAGGGCTTGTTGTTCTTTGAAAAACAGTTCCTTTGTGAAAAGTCTCCCTTCTGGGGCAGCACAAACAAAGCCTGCAAGCACTTCCCAGGGCATTTGGAGATGATTTTGTTCAAAGACACACATTCTCCTGGGTTGGTTTTCATCTCTGCTCCACATCTTCTTTGTAAGGGAATTCAGCTTGGTGTGAAGCAGACACCACGGGGCCATGGTTTTTGCTCTCTGGAAAGTGAGATATGATTATTTTCCCTAGTCACCTCTATCTAGAGCTATGTGCTGAGAGTATCCACTGTTCAAAAAACCTATAAAGTGCTCTAAGCTTATTGGTGATATATTTATTTATTTAGGTTTAAAAATAATTAGAGGTTTTTGTTTTTTGAGGCCGAGTCTTGCTCTGTCTCTCAGGCTGGAGTGCGGTGGTGCAATCTCAGCTCACTGCAACCTCTGCCTCCCGGGTTCAAGTGATTCTCCTGCCTCAGCCAACCAAGTACCTGGGATTACAGACGTGTGTCACCATGCCCGGCTAATTTTTGTATTTTTAGTACAGACGAGGTTTCACCATGTTGGCCAGGCTGTCTCCAACTCCTAACCTCAGGTGATCTGCCCACCTTGGCCTCTTAAAGTGCTGGGATTACAGGTGTGAACTACTGTACCCAGCCAATAATTTCAGTTTTTAAAAGCATTTCACCAACCACAATCAATTCCCTAGTGGATTTACAAATAATCCACATTTGGTGCAAAGGAGAAATTTCTAAGCAGACTTACATTTAGAATTAAGAAGGAGAGTCAGAAAGAGGGAGGAAGGGATGGATGAGGGCAAACCAGTAGAGAATGAAATTCTAAGGCTATCTGGGATTAGGATGGCCTGGGTTTTTCCCTCCAAATGACCTACCTACAGCCTCACAAATAACCAATCTCCTTAGACTTCCATTTCCACTTTGATAGCATTTTTGAATGCATTCAAATCCTGAACGTTTAAACTTGCAAATTACTTCAGAGATCATCTCACCCATTCTTATTTTTGAAATATTTAATTTTTTTTTTTAATAGAGATGAGGTCTAGCTATGTTGTCCAGACTGATCTTGAACTCCTGGCCTTAAGCAATTCTCCCACTTCAGCCTCCCCAAATGCTGTGATTACAGGAATGAGCCATCATGCCTGGCCCCCATTTTTACTTTTATGGATAAGGAATGGGAGGTCTAGGGCATCAGTTAGTCAACATATATGATTGAGCACCTAATAAATGCCCCTTCACGAGGAGGGTAAAGGGAATTGCACAGGGTTCCACAGTTGGAGACAGATTCAGACACTACATTACCTTTTAGGTTCCTTCTAGTTCTAAGAGTTGGGCTAAGTCAGGATTTTAGTCGTTGGAAGGAGTATGGAGATAAATCCAGTCCTTTCTGGGACTAGAAACATAGAAACAGGCTATTTGACTAACTGCCCAGTATTCTTTCCACATTGCTCAGTTGTGATATAGGAATGTGCTGTGACTTACACAGGATTTCTTGGTTCACAACCAAGTATCAGAACAACGGGAAATATTAATCTTGCACACAACATGCTGCGTGTCTTCTACAGCCAATCATATCCCCTTAGGTTTGTTTACCCCTATGCTGTTTACAAAGCGCCAGTCTGTTCCATGACCTCTTTTGCTCCTGCCATCTCTGTGAAATCAACAGGACAGTCACTTTATTCCATATTAGAGATGAACTCCAGGCTTGTGCAAGAAACAGAGGGAATGTTGCAGTGTTTTCAGATAAGAGTTTTAATTATTTATGTATTCTATTAAAAAAATTCTGCAAGGAGGAAAGGATTTCAGCTATTTTCTTAATGTAAAAAGAGAGTTCACAGATTTGATATTTTGTGTTGATTATAATAATCTATATAGTTAGCGCATTAGTTATCATAAAGTTTATGAGCAAATCCAACCTTCTGTGGCATACTTTACAATTTTGAGGAGACCAACACAGTTCTTCACAACATTCCAACATGTGTAAATTTCTATAATAAAAATAGCGTTGCAAGGTTACAGTTATCTTACATGGAAGATAATTATGAAAATAAACCTCTATTACAGGAATTTCATAATCTTGTTTTTTAGAAAGGGATCTGAGAAATTCAATTGTCTCTAAGATAGAAATAAATATAAAGAATAAGTACAGATAATGCTCGCTTTGGAAGCACATATACTAATATTGGACCGATACAGAGAAGATTAGCGTGGCCCCTGCTCAAGGATGACATGCAAATCTGTGAAGCGTTCCATTAAAAAGAAAAAAGAATAGGCCGGCGTGGTGGCTCATGCCTGTAATCCCAGCACTTTGGGAGGCCGAGGCGCATGGATAACCTGAGGTCAGGAATTCGAGACCAGCCTGGCCAACACAGTGAAACCCCATCTCTACTAAAAATACAAAAATCAGCCGGGCGTGGTGGTGCATGCCTGTAGTCCCAACTACTGAGGAGGCTAGGCAGGAAAATCTCTTTAACCCTGGAGGCAGAGGTTGCAGTGGGCCGCCAAGATCATGCCAGCCTGGGCAACAGAGCAGGACTCTGTCTCAAAAAAAAAAAATGAATAACTACTATAGACTGAGCCTAAACTGTATACAACTAGTAGGTAAATATTCTCTTACCTCTGTCCTTTCTAAGCTGAGGGAAAAAGATGCCTTGTTTTGTGTTTTCAAAAGTGCTTGTGCCAGCAGCCTTTACTTGAATTTCTCATGAAGTACCATTGAAACTTGTGGACTGAGGCCTTAAATATAATTTTAAACAAGGCAAATCACAGTATTTGGAGCTTATAATATTTCTACAAACCCTTGTATAGACTGTGATGTAATTTTCATGTATCTCAGCCTCTGGCCCTCCCAACCCCACACCTTATTGACAACCCGCCTTGACATCTGTGCTAGGTGACAGACCCTGTAGATGCACGCAGTGAGGGCAGAGCTTAGGAGTGTGTGCTCTGGGATCAGATTGCCCAGGAAAAAATCCTCATCCCTCATTGTTGTCACTTTACGGAGATGGAAGTATAGTCCCAGATGAGGGATACAGTTAATAATGCTTACTCAGAGAACTGTGAGGATTAGATAAAACCAAGCCGGCATACTCTTAATGTAGTACTTGACCACAGAAATGATAAAAATTAGGAGCTATTATTATTTCTTGACACCTATTTCTCCATCGCTGTCATATCTCCTCTGAGTTCTGCTTTCATTGGCCAAGATTATAGCTAACAAATCTGCCAAACTAATCTTAGCTTGCGGAGAGGAGGCTATGGTGAGTGTGGGCTTCTCTCCTGTCTCTGCTTGGAGGTTATACATGTTTATGTCCACAGTGATCCCGGGTAGCCAAGTTCCTACCTTTAAGACCAACAATGCTAATGTTTAGCTAATGAATGTTATTTGTCAAGCACAATTTTAAATCTATTAAATATATTAATACATTGGAGCCTCACTCCCAGCCTAGGAGGTAGATGCTATTATTATTATGCCCATTGTATAGTTGAGGTAGCTGAGCTTGGGTCACCAACACAAACCACACTTTGTAAGTGACCCCCGATTTCCATCCACACCTATGGGCTGCCATGGCTTAGCTGCCTCCTATGCAATTAGATCAGGAGGGAAAACCGATCTTATCCCTCATCACTTTGCCCAACAAAGAGGCAATTACTAAGTCCATTGATTGCTAAGCAAATTGAGGTGTAAAGAGGTGAAGCGCTTCTTGTCTGGTCAGATCACCGTCCCTGGGAGCAGTGTTATCACCTCTAACCCTGCTATACTCTTTGCCAAGAGCAGCTGCTTTTCTTTATTTACTAATGAAGTGTGGTGGCTAGAGCATGGTTTTGAAATAGGAGGCACAGCGTTTCAATCCAAGGAATGTTATATAACGTGGCATAGTGACTTCCTACATTCAGTTTCCTTATCTATGAAATGGGGATAACAACTGAATCTCTATCACAGGGTTGTTGTGAGTATTGAAGGAGGAAAGACTTATGGTAGCTGGCTCATAGCAAGTGCTCATGAAACACTTACTATAATTATTATCATATTATTCTACAGCCAACTTAAATTGGCTCTCTTAAAAATTCATTAGATCAAAAGCAACTGGGTCAAAATTTATAAATTTGTTTGCTCTTTTATTTATTGGGCAATAGGTGCTAGGGCATAGGCAAACTTTAGTCTTTCCCTTTATACTTTCAAAAATCATATTTAAATCTGTGAGATGTATCTTCAGAGGCAGTTTCTATAAGGGATATTTTAAGTCAGAAAATTTATGAGAAAAATTGTTATTTTCTGGATAAATTGAGATAACTCCTAGATTAAGTTTGCTTCTGCCACACTCTTCCCGTTGCAGTTCTTCTAACTCAGATCTGGGATTATTGCTTCTCTGCTGGATGGCCTGGATGGCAGAATACCAAGCCTGCCATTTAAGGCTGCCTCCACCCAGGCCTGCTTTTTCTCACATCCTTGCCTCCTGCTAACACTCCTGTGGATCTGTCACTCCAAACTCATTTTGCTTTCCTGTTGCCTGAGAAGACCTCGAGCTCTACTCTAGCTGCCCCCTCCCCGTCTCCAGCAGTCTCAGTCAAGGGATGCCTCTTCCAAGGTGAATTCTTCCCTCAGGATGCAGCCAGCTGTAATGGGCACAGTGAGCAGGGCATCGGGAGTGATCATTGTCAGACTGCCTTGTATTATGGGGCACTGGCATGCCTTACTTATCTTGTCTACTGGATATTCTCTATAGTTCTGTCATAAGCCAGCACAGCACTCTCCCATTCAATCCTTCTCACCTATTTATTTTTAATTGGGAAAAGCAACACAGGAACTACAATTTTTTTTAAAATTATTTTTTATTTTTTATTTTGAGATGGAGTCTTACTCTGTTGCCCAGGCTGGAGTGCAGTGGCACAATCTCGGCTCACTGCAAGCTCGGCCTCCCGGAGGAACTACAAATTTTAAAAGGAAAAACCACACCCCAAATCTCATCATCATAAAAATATGTACTCTTACCCATTATTTCAAAGGCTTTGTTCATATGCATATATATTAGTATATCTCACAGTTGCAATTATAGTAGAGATGCAATTATACATTTATTGCCCCTTTATTATATCCTATTGTTTCCATATTTCTGCAAAATTACCACAATTATTTTGATATATCAACTCACACAAAAATTTAGAGTAACTTTTTAATAATGTAAGATTGATTTAGAATCACACTTGTTGGTTTCTGTTTCATGACAACCTAAATTTTATTATAGTTGTTTTCTAAGTATAACAAATAAGATATTTTCAACTCTTTTCAGAGTTTTTCAATAGGTTATAGCTCATTTGACTTGGAAGAGTATAACATTTTATTCAGAATTCATGTTTTAAAATGTGATTGCTTTTCGTTCGTGCTCCCCTTAAATCAGTCAGTCTGGCTTTTGGAAAAAATAATCTGCTAGAAAAGATGCTTATTCTTCTGTTTTGATGGAGATGCAGAGACTTGCATATATAACAGGGCATTCAAATGGGACTCTTTCTTTTGTCTCAGTTTCTGCCAAGACCTTAAGTCTGAGAAGAAAAAAAAGATTAATTTTCCACATACACTTAAAGAGAAATTTCAGACCATATGTGTGGGACTTGCAGGGTGATGGTGTGATTCTAATTCCTTCACTCTCCTAGTATGCATGTGAGGAGAGGCTTAAAGGCCAGTGCAGAGATTTCAGAGAGAGAATTCCTTCAGGAGAGATGAGAGTGCCGGGGCATTCATCCCCCCTACTGTGCCCCAACTCAAGGCAAGTGAAGGGACAGCTAGAGATCTTGAGGGTTTGCTATGGGCTTGGGGAGCATGGCCACTAGCATTTTATCCTTAAAATACTGATAGGCAAAAGACTGCCTGGAATGACATTTGGTGGCAGAGCTGACCAAAAGCACGGCCAGGAGTGGCCTGATTTTCATGACGTGGGATGGGGGTGAAGGGGATGTCAGCGATCATGGTTGCTTCTTGTGAGCCAGATTTACACCTCATGGAAGGCAACAAGATGTGGATCATCTTGAAAAGATGCCAAATAGGATGCCCTGCAGGGGTGACGTGGTTTCAGTAAAGGGGTAGAAGATAGGAAGGCAGTGAGCAGTCAGTTGGGGGAGGAATTGTCCACATTGAGGGACCTGAAGGGAGCAGAGGTTTCCCAGTGGACACAGAGCTTCTCTTAATAGAAGGCGCCAGTCAGCATGTGGACACTGACTTCATACAGAGCACCATTGCTAGATGACACCGTTGCTATACCCAGCTGAATAAGATATTGTCTGACCCAACTCCCTTCGCTGTTTGAGCCCTGGAGGAGCCAGAGGCATCACTGTGAGTAGCAGAGGAGAAGAGCAGCCAGAGGGAAATACTATGGAAGCTGACTGCATCCGCCTCACCCACCTACAGTTTCTCTCTTTGGTAGGTCTAGACTTGGAAGGTCCTCCAACACCAGATTGGAGCAGACATTTCTTAGGGAGTGAGTGGACAGGAGAGAGGACTGAGTCAGTTATACACCTCAGTTCACGGCACACTAGTATGAATTTACGAAAAAGCTTTTTTTGTTATATATATTTATGCATTTTTGTTCCCACTCCCTACTCCAATTCTTCCCCATGGAAAACCATTTTAATGGGTTCCATATGTATTTCTTGTTCCAGTGTGTTCTGGAAAACTTTGTATTATTGTTTTAGTGTGTGTGTATTTTCCATGAATGTAAATAGCTCTTCATTAGCTTGTTTTATTTCTTGTTTTTCATGGAGCGTTGCTGTGAAGATTTGCCCATGTTGCCATGTGGTCTGCTGTGCCTAACTGCTGCAGTAGGAAGTAATGGGTCCGGGCTTTTTACACCTAAAAATGGAGACCATTTGTTAGTACCTGAGAGTGAAAACTCTGTGTTCTGCCCCATATTTCATCCAAGGCAGAGAAGAATGATTCCACAAAGGGTTTGGAGGTAGTTGCCTGGAAAAAAAAAAAAAGGCTCTTTTATAATTGTAGCCCATCAAGTCCAGTTATTTTAATTAACCAGCTACAATAGTGTTTACTGATACATCAACATATAAGAACTGAGCACCTGTGATGTGCAAGATTCTGGCAGATTTGGGGATAAATCATATAATAAAAGGCAATATAAAATAAAGCCATTCTGGGAGGTACAGAAAGTAAGGGCATGAGGTTTCAGGGAAAGGAGAGAGAAGTTTAGCCAGGGACACTAGGAGAATAAAGAGGAAGGATTTGAGTTGAGATTTGAATGCTTAAACAGGATTTTGATAGAATGCAAAAGATGTTCTAGTTGGGGAAGTTACATGAGCAAAGTAAAGCAAGATCCAAAGTGCAAAACTACAACTGATAGGTGATAAGTAGAAGGTTTGTTTGTTTCAAAATATTAGTTTATCTTACTAAATGGTTAATAGTTTTGGGAGGCCAAAGTGGGTGGATCACCTGAGGTCAGGAGTTCAAGACCAGCCTGACCAACATGGAGAAACCCCATCTCTACGAAAAATACAAAATTAGCCGGGCATGGTGGTGCACACCTGTAATCCCAGCTACTTAGGAGGCTGAGGTAGGAGAATCACCTGAACCTGGGAGGCGGAGGTTGCAGTGAGTCGAGATCATGCCATTGCACTCCAGCCTGGGCAACAAGTGCAAAACTCTGTCTCAAAAAACAATACAAAACAAAACAACAAAAAAAGAAGAAGTGTAATCCAGAGTGATGATAAATTCCCTCCTAGGTAGATCCTTTGTTATTCTCAAACATCAAAATAAGGAGGTAGTGGTAGGGAGGCAAATTTGAGTAGGTCAAAATGTGTATGTGTTCTTGTGTGGGGAAGGATCAAGGGTTCCAGTCTTGCATTTTTAAAGTGGCAGTTTTTATGTTTTGAGCCAATGCCTCAGATCCTGACATATCTCCTTATCATATTAATTTGGTAAACACTTTTTTAAAACCCAGCTTCTTTTATGCACTCTTTGCTGCATTATGGAACACTCTTATGCTGTAATTGGTGTGAGGTTTGTCAGCGTGCATATGATGAGTTCTCCATGATTTTGTGTTTTTTTCCCCTCTAATCTGACTTTATCAGGAAGTTCTTGATGTGTTGAAGCACCTTAAAATCCACAGTGAAGCTCTGTGATTTGTCTTTCTGAACTCTAGACTTGAAAGATTCCTGTTCCTCATTCAGATCTTGCCCCTTTTCTAACAGTACCCCTCACGGATTAATTCCCATCTTAATGTGTCTCTGGTAAAACACCTGATATCATGTCACTGAGGAGGAAGCACTAGGTAAATTTGAGTTGTTCTGGGAATTTAATGTTAACAGTATTTGTATGATGGAAAGGATCTCTAAACTTCAAGTCAACAGTGGGATTTTGTAATTAAAAAGCTAGCGGCTGGGCATGGTAGCTCACACCTGTAATTCCAGCACTTTGGAAGGGCAGGGCAGGCGGATCACCTGAGGTCGGGAGTTCAAGACCAACCTGACCAACATGGAGAAATCCTGTCTCTACTAAAAAAAAATACAAAATTAGCCAGGCGTTGTGGCACATGCCTGTAATCCCAGATACTCAGGAGGCTGAGGCAGGAGAATTGCTTGAACCCAATGAGGAGGAGGTTGCGGTGAGCCCGGATCGTGCCATTGCACTCCAGCGTGGGAAACAAGAGCAAAACTCCATTTCCAAAAAAAAAAAAAAAAAGCTAGCATTCAAGTTCCAAACGAAAGTGGCTTTGCTTTACTACCAATCTCCCTCACTGTTCTTCCATTTCTCCTTTTCTTTCAGAGCATTTTATCAAGGGCCTGCCGGAATACCACGTGGTGGGTCCAGTCCGAGTAGATGCCAGTGGGCATTTTTTGTCATATGGCTTGCACTATCCCATCACGAGCAGCAGGAGGAAGAGAGATTTGGATGGCTCAGAGGACTGGGTGTACTACAGAATTTCTCACGAGGAGGAGGACCTGTTTTTTAACTTGACGGTCAATCAAGGATTTCTTTCCAATAGCTACATCATGGAGAAGAGATATGGGAACCTCTCCCATGTTAAGATGATGGCTTCCTCTGCCCCCCTCTGCCATCTCAGTGGCACGGTTCTACAGCAGGGCACCAGAGTTGGGACGGCAGCCCTCAGTGCCTGCCATGGACTGGTGAGTGTGGGCTCTGGCATCTCCTTCCTCTGCCCTGGCCCCTAGAGTCACAGCTGGTAGACCTACTACCAACAGGTTCACAGATGCACTGACATATGGGAGTTGAACCCCTGTGATGTGATGATCCTGGCCTCCAAAGTGGTTGGCCAGAAAGTATTTAATAAATAAAAGAGATCGACTTGAGAGATACAAAGAGTAAGGGCACTGAGGGTTCAGAGGAGGCAGACAGAACTCCAACCAGCAACATCAGTGTGGAGTTGGAGGGGGAAGAAGAGGGAGGATTTGAGTTTGGTTTTCAGCCTCTGAGGCAGCTCTGAGGCAACTGACTGGCTGGACAGCGTATTTTGAATGAACAGAACCTAGATTTGGACTGAGAATTTATGAATAATGATGGTGATAGAAGCTGCTGTGATGTAATAGTTGACTCTGTGTGCTTCGTAATCAGACTTCATGAGGGAACCTCGGGCAGTCAGTTGATCCCTTTGTGCCTCTGTTTTCTCATCTGTAAAATGGAGAAAATAGTAGTACCTGTCTCATGGAGCAAGGTTTGGCAAACTATGAACCATAGGCCAAATCTGGCCTGCCTCTTGTTTTTATAAATAAAGTTTTATTGAAAGGCAGATATGCTGTGTGTTTACAGATTGTCTGTAGCTGTTTTCAAACTGCAACAACAGAGCTGAGTAGTTGATGTAGTTACTGTATGGCTGAAGAACCGCACAATATTTGCTGTCTGGTCTTTCAGAAAAAGTTTACTGACACTTTTAATTGTGAAGAGTGTTTAATAAATAATAAACACTCAATGAATATTGGCTGCTGTTATTATATTTTATTATTCGAATATGCCAGGCACTGGGATATGTGGTTTACTATGTGGTTTATGTACATTGTCCACTTTGCCTCGTTTTAGCAGATGAGACAGTTTGGAGATACTGAATAAATTCACTGTGCAAGTTACTTTGGGTTCAAGTCTTTCTATCATTATATGCTATATCTCAAAATGCAGCAACAGTGATGGCCCCACCAGCAACTGCAGGGCAAACAATGCTCAGGAATTCTGTTGAGATTTTTTGAGGTGTGTGTTTAGGGAGTGAGTGACTGCAGGGGAAGGAATCCCAGAGTCTCGAAGGTGGTTATGGAGGAGTCCATGTTTTTGGCCTTGGTCCCTGTGCCAGGGCTGGTTTGCTAAGCAAAACTTCTAGTGGCATTGGCATTCCTACAAAAGGCACTTGTTCCAAATCCTCCCATTGTTACTGCCATTTTGCTAAGAATTTCTGTACTTTGTAATTTAGGGCTCTGTTTATCTTGTATCTCTGGAGTTTGGCTTTGCTAGAATACTGTGAGAAAATTCAGTAAAACATTATCCAGCAGTTTAAGTTTTCCAGAGGACCTCTGGGGATGAATTGCTTTGTACAATAAATGGAAAGTCTTGCTTTGCCTCTTTCTGTAAATTTGGATTTTCATATTAGGTGTTTATCGTTTCCCCCTAATTAGATCATAGCAGAAAATCAAGAATGGTGAATGGTTTTCTATTTTTCTTTTCCTCTTCTCTCTGGGCCTCATCAGGGGCTTCATTGAGCTGCAGAACATTTCCCAGCTCCATGGCTGTCATCATCTAGGCTTGCTCTGGACTCACATCACATCTCGCCTTTGCAATCCTGGCTCTCATTCCTGTGAGACAACCCTGGAAGCATTATGGCACCTGGTCCTCTATGGCCAGAACTGGAGAAAGTTCTGGATGATGAAACATTATCCTGCTCATTAAACATGAGCATCTTTCCATGGAATGGAGCAGTATGGTCTGTGGACCTGCAGAATCAACATCACATTGAATGGGGAGCTCATTACAAAGACAAACCCATGGGCTGCACTTCAGACCTAGTGTGTCAGAATCTCGGGGGAATGGGCAAAAATGCCTCTGTGTGTGTTTAGCTGCTTTATTGAGATATAATTCACATATATACGGTTAACCCACTTAAAGTTTACAGCTAAATGGCTTTAAATGTGTTCAGAGTTGTGCAGCCATCACCATAAATTTTAGAATATTTTCATTAGCCCACAAAGAAACCTATATCCCTTAGCAGTAACTTACCCATTCCCCCATTCCTCCACTCCTAGGGAACCACTGATCTACATTTGGTCTCTGTAGATTTGCTTGTCTGAAACCTTTGTTTTAATTAGCTGTCCAGGAGATTCTGATGCCCGCTGAAGTTGGAGAAGCCCTGGACTAGAGTAGTCATTGTTAACCCTGGCTCAACATTAAGACTAGCTGGCTAGCTTTAAAATGGACCCATGCCCCAACCCCACAGCCTAGATGTTTTGATTTAATTGGTCTGAGAGTAGAGTCCCAGCATCAGCATTTTTTAAAGCTCCCCAGGAGATTCTAAATTGCAGTCAATGTTGCCAACCACTGGATTAGCATAAGTGGGTGTTAATGGGTGGTATTGGCCAGTGTTACTCTAAAGTACCAGATCTCCCCAGGTGATTCTAATGAGCAACCAGGGGTGCAACCACTGTTGTAAATTGCTCCCTATTTTCATCTTGTGCTTTCTAACGGAAATTGCATATTGTTTAGCATTATCCTAGGCTTGGGAATAGAATACTAGGACCCTTTCAATTTCAAATGTCCCCAAGGAGCAGGAGTACTACCATGTAGGCATTTTCAGATTCAGATTTCAGATTCATACGACGTTCAGAAGCACAAAGTGTTAGTTAAGATGACGGGAAATTTTCACATCCAGATCAGTGAATGATTTTGCCAGAAGAAATTCTACTGGGAGGATTATTTTGGAACCTTTTACACAAAATTGGATGTTTAATGGATGGTTATAAAAAAAAAAAGGCACCCAAAGCCAAATGAGTTTCTTTCCTTTCTGTGTGTGCACTACTTGGCTGGATTCAAGTTCATTTGCTTGTGTACCAAAATTTGCCAATGTCCACCTAGAGTGGTCGTAGTCCAAAGGATAGTGGTTGGACTTGTACCTGACTTCTGATCATGTGTCTAGGGTCTGACATCCAGAGTAGTTGTTCTCTCTTTCACCCAGGTATGGCCCTACATTCAAATTCACAGGATGGCAGGCCTAGGATCTGCTGGCTCTAAGCCCTTCTCCACTTTTAGGGGCAGAAGTAGCATTTGGGAAGTCCTTCTTAGGAAGAAACACATTCATGTGGACCAGGACGTCTGCCTGTCATTCCTGGGGTGCAAGCCTGGCTTTGTTTGTTTCAGATGTGGTCATCTGAATGAGATGTTGGAGGCTCCTGGAGTTGTCTGTGATTTGAGACTCATTTAGTCTCCTCTGGAGCAGACTCAGATGATTTCAAACTGAGGACCCTAGAAAAGCTACCTATGGGAAGCTGTGGGACAACCTTCTTCCTGCATTTAATATACTCTAGCATGGTTCCAGCACTTGTCCTCTTTGAGGCTGCTCCCAGACTGAGTCAGCCCGTGTCTCGGCTCAGCAGCCGTCCTCTGTGATCGCCACCGTTTTCACTACCCTTCTCCTGTCAACATTTTCACAACTTTGGCATTGTGGAATTTGTTTGTTTTAACAGTTTAGTTAATTTCTTCCATTCTCAGCTTTTTGATGGAGGAACTGTGTTCTTTAATCAGTTAGATTCTGAATTTATCCTCAGGAATGAGTATCGCAGTGGGGGTGGGTTTGGTTTTGCTGTTGCCAGGAGCACTACCGGATTGGTTCCAAGTGAATTTGTTGTTAGTATTTCAGTTTAGATTTCTTCACTGGAAGGATAGTGCAAGATATCTACCCTCGTGCATGAGACAGGATTGGGGTTCTGATTTTTCATAGGGCGTTCTAATTCTGCTAAGCACTTATCCTCTGGACTGTGTACCTGGGTCATTAAACTTATAATTTTAATTTCTGTTTATAGCACATTATGTAATTCCTGTTCATAGCATTTCTTAGCTCAGGCTTTACTAAAGTGAATACAGTTTTTGACTCTATCAAAAACTCTAATTCCAGCCCCTGCTGGGAAATCAAATTCTAATTCTTAATCTGAATAGCTGGTCGTGGATCTCTCAAGGGCCATCCAGCTTTAACTTCCATCCACTCTCCAGCCTTAAGTTTCCCTTTCTCTTTGGGTGAATTGAGATTTCCTTTCTTGTTTTAAACTCAAATATGGGTTAAACTTTTGAGAGAGATATTTCTTAGTATTTTTGTGTTAAACTTTTTATTTTGAAATAGTTGTAGATTCATAACACTTGTAAGAACTAATTCAGAGAGGTATTAGTATGTACCCTCTACCCAGTTTCCTCTGATGGCAACATCTTGCAAAATTACTGCACAGTATCACAGCCAGGATTTTAACACTGATGTGGTCAAGATGACACACTTTTCCATCACAAGAATCCCTCATGTTATCCTTTTATAGCTATACCCATTTCTCTCATGGTACCACCACCTCATATTTATATTTTACATTTAAGTCCATAATCCATTTTGAGTTAATTTTTGTATGAGGTATGAGACTTAGAGGTTCTCCTCCCTCCCCTCCTCCCTCCTTTTCTCTCTTCCTTCCTTTCTTGCTTTGTTGTTTGCCTATGGATGTCTGATTGTTCCAGCACCATTTGTTGAAAGGCTGTTTTTGTTTCATTAAGTTGCTTTTGCACTTTTGTAAAAAATTAGCTGGATGTATTTTTGCGAGTCTATATCTGAGTTTTAGGTTTTGTTCCATCAATAGCACACAGTCTTCATAACTGTAGCTATATAATTAGTCGTGAAATCAGGTAGACTGATTCCTCCCATTTTAGTCTACTTTTTCAAAATTGTTTTAGTAATTTTAGTTTCTCTGTCCTTCCATATAAATTTTACAATAATCTTGTCTACAAAATCTTGCTGGGATTTTAATAGGAATTGTATTACATCTATATATTAGTTTGGGAAGAATTGACATCTTTGCTATGTCAAGTCTTGCGATCCATGAACATGGTATGTGTCTTGATTTATTTAGATCTTCTTTGATTTTTTCCATCAGTGTTGTGTAGTTTTCAACATCCTAGCTCTATATGTGTTTTGTTAGATTGACTTCTAAATATCTCATTTTCTAAGTCCTTATATTTTTAATTTTAGTATTCATGTGCTTGTTGCTAGTATGTAAACACATAATTAATTTTTGTATGTTTACTTTGTATACTGTGAATTTGCTAAACTGTCTTATTATCTCTAAGATGGTTTTTTTAGAAGATTCTTTGGGATTTCCTATGTATACAATAATGTCATTTGCCAATGGGGCAGTTTTATTTCTTCCTTTCTCTTCATATGCCTTTCAACTTTCTTTTCTTGCTTTATTACTTTGGCTAGAATTTTGAGCACTATATTGAATAAGAATGGGGAGAGCAACATCTCTTGCCTTTTCTCCAGTCTTAGGGAGAAGGCATTCAGACTTTTGTCGTTGGGTATACTATTAACTATCTGTTTTGTTTTGTTTTTGTAGATGCTTTCTATCAAGTCACGGAAGTTTTCTGAGAGCTTTTTTTGATTTTGAATGGGTATTGAATTTTGTCAAGTGCTTTTCCTGCATCAGTTGATATGGTCATGTGACTTTTCTTCTTTAGCCTATTAATATGATGGACTATATTGATTAATTTTTTAAAACGTGTTTATTTTTTAAGAGCAGTATTAGGTTTATACCAAAATTGAGAGGAAAGTAAAGAGATATCTCATAATCTGCCTGCTCCCGTATATATACATAGCTTCTCCCATTTTCAACATCCCCCACCAGAGTAGTACATTTGTTATAATTGATGAATATATGTTGACACATCATTATCACCTAAAGTTTATTGTTTACATTAGAGTTCACTCTTGGTGTTGTACATTCTATAGGTTTGGACCAATTTATAATGACATATATCCACCATTATATTCTCATATAGAGGATTTTCACTGCCCTGAGAATTTTCTGTGCTCCATCTATTCATTTCTCCACTCTCCTACCCCTGGAAACCACTGATCTTTTTAGTTTTGCATTTTCTAGAATGTCATATAGTTGTAAAAGCATACAATATGTAGCCTTTTCAGATTGGCCTTTTTCACTTAGTAATATGTCTCACTCTGTTGGTAGGCTGGAGTGCAGTGGCACGATCTCGGCTCACTGCAACCTCCGACTCCCTGGTTCAAGCAACTGTCCTGCCTCAGCCTCCCAAGTAGCCAGGATTATAGGCACGTGCCACAGTGCCCAGCTAATTTTTGTATTTTTAGTACAGACAAGGTTTCACCATGTTGGCCAAGATGGTCTCAATCTTCTGACCTCATAATCCGCCCACCTCAGCCTCCCAAAGTGCTGGGATTACAGGTGTGAGCCACTGCAACCAGCCCCCTGAAGTTTTTTTATGGCTTGAAAGCTCATTTCTTTTTAGTGCCGAATAATATTTTATTATCTGGATGTACAGTTTTGTGTATTCATTCACCTACTGAAAGACATCTTCATTGCTTTTAAGTTTTGGCAGTTATTGATAACGTTGCTATAAACAACCTTGTGCAGGTTTATTTGTGGACAAGAGTTTTCAACTCATTTAGGTAAATATCAAGAAGTGTTACTGCTGGATTATATGGTACGAGTATGTTTAGTCTTGTAAGAAGCAGCCAAATTGTCTTCCAAAGTGGCTGCACTATTTTGCATCCTCACCGGCAATGAAGGAGAGTTCCTATTGCTCCATATCTTTGCCAGCGTTTGGTATTGTCAGTGTTCTGGATTTTGACCATTTCAATAGATGTGTGGTGGTATCTGGTTTTTGTTTTAATTTGCATTTTCTTCACCATGGAAATGCATATGATGTGGGATATCATTTCATATGCTTGTCATATGTATATCTTCTTCAGTGAGGTTCCTGTTAAGGTCTTTGTTCTAGTTTTTAATCAGGTTGCTAATTTCCTTATTGTTGAGTATTAAGAGTTCTTTGTAAATTTTGACAGCAGTTGATTTATCAGATGTCTTTTGCAAATATTTTCTGTCAGTATATGACTAGTCTTTTTATTCCCTAGATAGTGTGTTTCACAGAGCAGATATTTTTAAGTTTTATAAAATCCAGCTTATCAATTATTTCTTTCATGGGTAATTCCTTTGATGTTGTATCTAAACAGTCATTGACAAAAACAAGGTTATCTAGATTTTTCTCCTATATTATCTCTAAGAATTTTAGAGTTTTATATTGTACATTTAACTCTGTCATCCAGTTTGCATTAATTTTCTTGAAGAATATAAGATTTATTGTGTTAGTTTTCCCAAAGGGTGTCTGGATTATTTTTGCATGTGAATGTTCATTTGTTCAGCACCATTTGTTGAAAAGCCTGTCTTTTCTTCATTACATTGCCTTTCCCACTTTGTCAAAGATAAGTTGATTATATTTATGTTGGTCTATTTATGGGCTCTCTATTCTGTTTCATTATCTATTTATCTATTCTTTCACTAATATCACATGGTCTTGATGATTATACCTTTAATGTAAATCTTGAAGTCCGATAGTGTCAGTTCTCCACTTCTCCTTGCATTCTGCATTGGCTAGTCTGTGTGTTTTGACTCTCCATATAAATTTTAGAATCATTTTGTGAATATCCACAAAGTAAATTGCTAAAATTTTGGTTGGGATTGCATTAAGTCTATAGATTAAGTTGGAAAGAACTAACATTTTAATAACATTGAATCTTCCTATCCATTAGCATGGAATATCTCTTCATTTATTTATAGCTTATTTCCTTCATCAGAATTTTGTATTTTACCTCATATAGATCTTGTACATATTTTGTTCAATGTATCTAAGTATTTAATTTTTGGAGAATGCTAATGTAAATGGTATTAAGTTTTTAATTTTAAATACTTCTTGTTCATTGCTGGTATATAGTAAAACAACTCACTTTATTAACCTTGTGTCCTTCAAGGCTGGGTACAATCACTTGCTACAATTGTTAGTTTCAGGAGTGTTTTTTTTTTTTTGAATCTACATAGCATTCACATCATCTGTGAACAAAGTATTATTTCTTCCTTTGCAATTAGTATACTTATATTTCCTTTTCTTGTTTTATTGTACTACCTAGAACTTTCAATATGGTGTCAAAAAGGAGTGGTGAAAGAGGACATCTTTGCCTTACTTTTGATCTTAGTGGGAAAGCTTCTAGATTCTCATAAGTATGAAGAGATATTCTTTATTAAATTGAAGAATTTTGTCTCTATTCCTATTTTACTGAGATATTTTATCATAAATGGGTGTTGGATTTTGTCAAGTGTTTGTCCTCCATCTATAGATATGATCATGTAATTTTTTTCTTTAGCCTGTCAGTGTCATGGATTACATTAATCAATTTTTGAACGTTGAACTAGCCTTGAATACCTGGGATAAATCCCACTTGATTGTGTTGTATTATGTGTCCTGCCTGAAATGTGTCTGGGTCCCTTTTAGCCATAGCTGGAGCTGGAGTGGCTGGGACACAGGGAGCAGAGAAAATGTCTTCTTATACATTGTTGGGTTCAGTTTGCTTGAGGGGTTTTGCGTCTCTGTTTATCAGAGAAATTGGTCTGTAGTTTTCTTTTCTTTTCTTTCTTTTTTTTTTTTTTTTTTCAGATGAAGTCTCACTCTGTCACCCAAGCTGGAGTGCAGTAGCATGATCTCGGCTCACTGCAACGTCTGCCTCCCGAGTTCAAGCGATTCTCCTGCCTCAGCCTCCCCAGTAGCTGGGACTACAGGGGTGTGCCACCATACCTGGCTAATTTTTGTATTTTTTTTAGTGGAGACGGGGTTTCACCATATTGGCCAGGCTGGTCTCGAACTCCTGACCTCGTGATCCACCTGCCTTGGCTCCCAAAATGCTGGGATTACAGGTGTGAGCCACCATGCCCAGCTAGTTTTCTTTTCTTGTAATGACTTCGGTTTTGGTGTTAGGGTGAGGCTGGCCCCACGGAATGAGTTAGAAAGAATTCCCTCTGCTTCTGTCATCTGAGAGATATTTCAGGGAACTGACATAATTTCTTCTTTAAATATTTGGTAAAGTTCACCAGTGAACCTATCTGGGCCTGATGATTTTTCTTTTGGAGGGTTATTAATTATTGATTCAATTTTTAAAATAGATAGAGACCTATTTACATTGCCTATTTTTTCTTGTCTGTGTTTTGAAAGATTGTGTCATTCAAGGAATTGTTTCATTTCATCTAGGTTACCAAATATTGGGGCATATAGTGGTTCATAATATTCCTTTATTCTTTATTCTATAATATTTCTCACATAATGAACATGTGAGAAATGTTCATTCTCACATTGCCATAGAGAACTACCTGAGAGTGGGCAATATTTAATGTCCGTGGAATCTGTAGTGATATCCCATCTTTCATTTCTGATATTGGTAATTTGTGTTCTTTCTCTTTTTTTCTTAGTTAGCCTAGCTCAAGGCTTACTGATTTTATTGATCTTTTAAAATAATCAGCTTTTGGTGTTACTATTTTTTCTATCTTTAACTGCATTGAGTTCTGCTCTAATTTTTACTAGTTTTTTTTCTCATTGAATCTAATTTGCTCTTTTTTTTTCCAGTTACCTAAGGTGGCATTGGCTCATTTTTCAAATATTGAAACAGGCTTGCATCTCTGGAATTAATTCCACTTGATCATGGTGTACAATTCTTTTTATATATCACTAAATACTATTTGCTAATATTTTTAAAAGGATTTTTGCATCTATATTTATGAAAGATATTCTTTCATAGTTTTCCTTTCTTTTCAGTACTGTTTGTGTCTGATTTTGGTATCAGGGTAATATTAGCTTTATAAAATGAATTGGGTAGTGTTTCCTTATCTTCTGTTTTCTGGAAGAGATTGCATCGAATTTATGTTAGTTATCTTTACATGTTTGGTAGAATTTGTATTGAAACTATCTGGGCCTAGAGATTTCCTTTTTGGGAGTTTAAAAAAGTTATGAACTTTATATTCTTAACATAATTCTTAATAGGGCTATTCAAATTTTCTATTTCATTTTGGGTGAGTTGTGGTGGTTTGTGTTTACTGAGGAATTAGTTTATTTTATCTAAGCTGTTAAATTTATGTATTGATTTGTTCATTGTTCTCATACCTTTTTTGGGGGGAAATTTTACTTTCATCTTCATATTAATTCATTGTCACATGGCTATAAAGAACTACCTGAAACTGGGTAATTTATAAAGAAAAGGGGTTTAACTGGCTCATAGTTCCACAGGCTGTACAAGAAGCGTGATTGAGGATACCTCAGAAAACTTACAGTCGTGACAGAAGGCAAAGAGGAAGGAGGCACATCTTATATAGCCAGAGAAGGGGGAAGAGAAAGCGAAGGGGTAGGCACTACACACTTTTAAACAACCAGATCTCATGAGAACTCACTCACTATCACAAGAACAGCAAGGGGGAAATCTGTCCCCATGAGGCAATCACCTCCCATCAGTCCCCTCCACCAACACTGGGGATTACAATTTGCCATGGGATTTGGACAGGGACACAAATCCAAACCATATCATTTTAGCTCTGGCCCCTCCTAAATCTCACGTTATTCTCACATTGCAAAATACTATCATCCCTTCTCAACAGTTTCCCAAGTCTTAACTCATTTCAGCATTAACTCAAAAGTACACTGTACACTGTTGTGGGAAGTCAGGGACCCCAAACAGAGGGACCTGCTGAAGCCATGACAGAAGAACATAAATTTTGAAGATTTCATGGACATTTGTTAGTTCCTTCCCCAAATTAATACTTTTATAATTTCTTATGCCTGTTTTTATTGCAATCTCTGAACATAAATTGTGAAGATTTCATGGACATTTATCACTTCCCCAGTCAATAGTCTTATAATTTCCTATGCCTGTCTTTACTTTAATCTCTTAATCCCATCATCTTCATAAGCTGAGGATGTATGTCGCCTCAGGACCCTGTGATGATTGCATTAACTGCACAAATTGTTCGTAAAGCCTGTGTGTTTGAACAATATGAAATCTGGGCACCTTGAAAAAAGAACAGGATAACAGTGATGTTCAGGGAACAAGGGAGATAACCATTAGGTCTGAGTGCCTGGGGGCCAGGCAGGACAAAGCCATATTTCTCTTATTGCCAAAAACGGGTAAGAGAAATATCACTGAATTTCTTCACCAGTAAGGAATATTAATAATTAACAGCCCTGGGAAAAGAATGCATTCCCAGGGAGGGCCTCTAAAATGGCCACTCTATGAGTGTCTACCTTATGCAGTTGTCGATAGGGATGAAACATGCCCTAGTCTCCTGCAGCGCCCCCAGGTATATTAGGATTAGGAAATTCCTGCCTAGTAAATTTTAGTCAGACCAGTTGTCTGCTCTCAAACCCTGTTTCCTGATGTTTATCAGTGACAATGTGTGCCCAGTGGAACATGGATCTTCATTAGCAATTCTAGTTTTGCCCTGACCTTGTGATCTTGCTCTGACCTTCTGCCTTGTGATATTTTATTGCCTTTGAAGCATGTGATCTCTGTGACCCACACCCTATTCGTACACTCCCTCCCCTTTGAAAATCGCTAATAAAAACTTACTGGTTTTGCGGCTCAGGGGGCATCACAGAACCTGCCAACATGTGATGTCTCCCCTGGACACCCAGCTTTAAAATTTCTCCTTTTCTCACAGCTCCTCTAGTCAGTGCCCTAGTGGGGACCCTGTGTAGGGCTCCAGCCACACATTTCCCCTCTGCATTGCCCTACCAGAGGATCTCCATGAGGGCTCTACCCCTGCAGCAGACTTCTGCTTAGACATCCAGGCATTTTCATACATCCTCTGAAGTCTGGGTGGAGGTCCCCAGTCCTCAGCTATTGCCCTCTGTGCACCTGCAGGCATAACACCACGTGAAAGCCACTGAGGTTTACAGCTTGCATCCTCTGGAGCAGTGGCCTGACATATGTCTGGGACCCTTTTAGCCATGGCTGGAGCTAGAGTGGCTGGGACACAGGGAGCAGTGTCCCAAGGTTGCACAGGGCAGCCCACAAAACCATTCTTTTCTCCTAGATCTCTGGGTCTGTGATGGAGCAGCTGCTGCAGAGGTCTCTAGAATGCTTTTGAGGCACTTTCCTCATTGTCTTGACTATTAACATTCAGTTCTCTTTGCTTACACAAATTTCTACAGTTAGCTTGAATTCCTCCCTCAGAAAGTGGGTTTTTATTTTCTACCACATGGCTGGGCTGCAAGTTTTCCAAACTTTTACAGTCTGCTTTCCTTTTAAAAAGGGGTGTCCAATATTTTGGCTTCTCTGGGCCACATTGGAAAAAGAAGAATCGTCTTGGGCTACACATAAAATACACTGACACTAATGATAGCTGATGAGCTAAAAAATTTTTGCAAACAAATGTCATAATGTTTAAGACATTTTAGAAATTTGTGTTGGGCCACATGTGACCAATGGGCCATGGGTTGGACAAACTTGCTTTTAAATGTAAATTCCAGTTCCAAGTCATTTCTTTGCTCACAGTATAAGCATAGGTTGCTAGAAACAGCCAGGCCACATCTTGAACATTTTGCTCCTTATAAATTTATTCCACCAGATACTCTAAATCATTACTCTCAAGTTCAAAGTCCCATAGATCTCTAGGGCAGGAGCACGATGCCTCTAACCTGTTTGCTAATGTATAACAAAAGTGACCTTTGCTCTAGTTCCCAACAAGTTCCTCATCACCATCTGAGACCACCTTAGCCTGGACTTCTATATCACTATCAGCCTGGATTGTCCATATCACTATCAGCATTTTGGTCACAGCAATTTAACAAGTCTCCTGGAAGTTCTAAACTTTTCCTCATCTTCCTTTCTCCTGAACCCTCCAAACTGTTCCAACCTCTGCCTGTTATCCAGTTCCAAAGTCACTTCCACATTTTCAGGTATCTTTATAGCAGTGACCCACTTCTAAGTACCAATTTTCTATATTAGTCCATTCTCATAGTGCTATAAAGAACTACCTGTGACTAGGTAATTTATAAAGAAAAGAGGTTTAATTGAGGCATATATTACACGGCCAGAGGAGGAAAGAGAATGGAGGGAGAGATGCTACACACTTTTAAATACCAAATCTCATGAGAACTCAACTCCCTATCATGAGACCAGCAAGGAGCAAATTTTTCCCCATGATTCAAATCACCTCCCGTCAGGCCCCTCCTCCAACACTGGGGATTACAGTTCCACATGAGATTTGGGCAGGGACACAAATCCAAACCATATCAAACTTAATATTACATTTGACTTAGTATAATTGATAAAACAAGCAGATAAAAAAATTCTGTAAGAATCTAGAAGATTTGTGCATCACAATTAATAATTTTAACTTGTGGACATATATATAACAGTACACCCAACATTGCATAATTTTTGTTTAAAAACTTTTTATATATGTGTGTGTGTGTTTGTGCTGTGTGTGTGTGTATTTTTATTTCAATAGCTTTTGGGGTATAAGTAATTTTTGGTTACATAGATGAATTGTATAGTGTTGAAGTCTGAGATTTTAGTGCACGCATCACCCAACTAGTGTACACCATCCAATATGTGGTTTTTTTTATCACTCATCTCCCTCCCAACCTCCCACTTCTGAGTCTCCAAAGTCCATGATACCACTCCATATGCCTTTGATTATCCATAGCTTAGCTTCCACTTATAAGTGAGGTCATACAGTATTTGGTTTTCCATTCCTGAGTTACTTCACTTAGAATAATGACTTTTAGCTCCATCCAAGTTTCTGCAAAAGACATTATTTCCTTCTTTTTTATGGCTGGATAGTATTTCATGGTGTATGTATACCACATTTTCTTTATCCATTTGTTGGTCAGTGGGCACTTAGGTTGGTTCCATGTCTTTGCAATTGTGGATTGTGCTGCAATAAACACATGTATGCAGTTGTCTTTTTTATATGATGACTTCTTTTCCTTTGAGTAGATACACAGTAGTGGGATTTCTGGATCAAATGGTAGATCTACTTTTAGTTCTTTAGGAAATTTCCATACTGTTTTCCATAGAGGTTTTACTAATTTACATTCCCACCAGCAGTGTATAAGCATTGCCTTTCACCACATCTTTCACCACACCTATGCCAACATTTATTTATTTATTTTTTTATTTTTTTACTTTTAAATAATGACCACTTTTGCAGGGGTAAAATAGTATCTCATTGTAGTTTGAATTTTCATTTCTCTGATAATTAGTGATGTTGAGCATTTTTTCATATGTTTATTGGCCACTTATCTTCTTTTGAGAAATGTCTGTTCATTTCATTTGCCCACTTTTAGATGGGGTTATCTTTTTTTCTTGCTGATTTTTTTGAGTTCCTTGTAGATTCTGGACATTGGTCTTTTTTAGATGCATAGTTAGCAAATATTGTCTCTCATTCTGTGGGTTTTCTATTCACTCTGATGATTATTTATTTTGCTATGCAGAAGCCATTTAATTTAATTAGATCCTACTGATTTATTTTTTGTTTTGTTGCATTTGCTTTTGGGGTCCTAGTCATAAATATTTTGCATAGGCCAATGTCCATAAGAGTTTTTCCTAGGTTTCTTCTACAGCTTTTATGGTTTCAGGTCTTAAATTTAAGTCTTTGATCCATCTTGAGTTGATTTTTGTATAAGGTGAGAGATGGGGATCCAGTTTAATTCTTCTATATGTGGCTCTAGAGTTTTCCCAGCACCATTTATTAAACAGGATGTCCTTTCCCCAAGTTTTATTTTTGTATTTTTTGTCAAAGATCAGTCGGCTGTAAGTATTTGGCTTTATTTCTGGGTTCTCTATTCAGTTCCATTGGACTATGTATCTATTTTTATAACAGTACCATGCTCTTTTTGTATCTATAGCCTTGTAGTATAACTTGAAGTGAGGTAATGTGATACCTTTGCCTAGGATAGCTTTGGATATTCAGGCTCTTTCTTTGGTTCCATATGAATTTTCAGATTGTTTTCTAATTCTGTGAAAAATGATGTTGGTATTTTGATAGAAATTGCATTGAGTCTATAGATTACTTTTGCAGTATGGTCACTTTCATGATATTGATTCTTCTAATCCATGAGCATGGGATATGTTTCTGGTTGTTTGTATCATCTGTGATTTCTTTCAGCAGTGTTTTATAGTTCTCTTTGTAGAGCTCTTTTATCTCATTGGTTATGTGTATTTCTAGGTATTTTGCTTTTGTAGTGATTGTTAAAGGGATTGAGTTCTTGATTTGATTCTCAGCTTGGTCGTTGTTGGTGTATAGCAATGCTACTGATATTTGTACATTGATTTTATAACCAGACACTTTACTGAATTCGTTTATCAAATCTAGGAGTCTTTTGAAGGAGTCTTTAGGGTTTTCTAGTTATACAGTCATATCATCAGTGAACAACAATAGTTTGACTTTCTGTTTTCTGATGTGCTTTATTTCTTTCTCCTGCCTGATTGCTCTGTCTAGGACTTCCAGTAGTATGTTGAATGGAAGTGGTGAAAGTGAGCATCCTTGTCTTGTTCCATTTCTCAGAGGCAATGCTTTAAACTTCCCCCTCTTCAGTATGATATTGACTGTGGGTTTGTCATATATGGCTTTTATTATTTTGAGGTATGTCCATTCTATGCCTCGTTTGTTGAGGGTTTTTATCATAAAGCAATGCGGGATTTTATCAAATGCTTTTTCTGTATCTATCAACATGATCATATGGTTTTTGTTTTTATTTCTGTTTATGTGTATATCACATATATTGACTTCCATCATCCCTACATCCCTGGGATGAAATCCACTTGATCATGGTGTATTATCTTTCTGATATACTGTTGGATTTGGTTTGCTAGTATTTTGTTGAGGATTTTTGCATCTGTGTTCATCAGGGATATTGGTTTGTAGTTCTTTTTATTATTATTATTATGTCCTTTCCTGGTTTTGGTATCAGGGTGATACTGGTTTCATAGAATGATTTTAAGAAAATTTTCTGTTTCTCAATCTTTGGAATAGTTTCAGTAGGATTAGCACTGATTTTTCTTTGAATGTCTTATAGAATTAAGCTGTGAATTCATCTGGCTCTGATCTTTTTTTTTTATTTAATACTTTAAGTTCTGGGATACGTGTGCAGAATGTGCAGGTTTGTTACATAGCTATACATGGGCCATGGTGGTTTGCTGCACCCATCAACCTGTCATCTACATTAGGTATTTCTCCTAATGCTATCCCTTCCCTAGCCCCCTAACCCCCTACAGGCCCTGATGTGTGATGTTCCCCTCCCTGTGTCCATGTGTTCTCATTGTTCAGCTCCCACTTAAGAGTGAGAACATGCGGTGTTTGGTTTTCTGTTCCTGTGTTAGTTTGCTGAGAATGATGGTTTCCACCTTCATCCATGTCCCTGCAAAGGACATGAACTAATCCTTTTTTTATGGCTGCATTGTATTCCATGGTGCATATGTGCCACATTTTCTCTATCCAGTCTATCATTGATGGGCATTTGGGTTGGTTCCTAGTCTTTGCTATGGTGAATAGTGCTGCAATAAACATACATGTGCATGTGTCTTTATAGTACAATGATTTATAATCCTTTGGGTATATACCCAGTAATGAGATTGTTGGGTCAAATGGTATTTCTGGTTCTAGGTCCTTGAGGAATCACCACACTGTCTTCCACAATGGTTGAACTAATTTACACTCTCACCAATGGTGTGAAAGCATTCCTATTTCTCTACATCCTCTCCAGCATCTGTTGTTTCCTGACTTTTTAATGATGGCCATTCTAACTGGTGTGAGATGGCATCTCATTGTGGTTTCGATTTGCATTTCTGTAATGACTAGTGATGATGAGCTTTTTATCATATGTTTGTTGGCTGCATAAATGTCTTCTTTTGAGAAGTGTCTGTTCATATCCTTTGCCTACTTTTTGATGGGGTTGCTTTTTTCTTGTAAATTTATCCTGAGTGGTATTACCTAGGTTTTCTTCTAGGGTTTTTATGGTTTTAGGTCTAACATTTAAGTCTTTAATCCATCTTGAGTTAATTTTTGTATAAGGTGTAAGGGAGTGGTCCAGTTTCAGTTTTCTGCATATGGCTAGCCAGTTTTCCCAACACCATTTGTTAAATAGGGAATCCTTTCTCCATTGCTTGTTTCTCTCAGATTCATCAAAGATCAGATGGTTGTAGATGTGTGACATTATTTCTGAGGCCTCTGTTCCGTTCCATTGGTGTATATATCTGTTTTGGTACCAGTACTATGTTGTTTTGGTTAGTGTAGCCTTGTAGTATAGTTTGAAGTCAGGTAGTGTGAAGCTTCCAGCTTTGTTCTTTTTGATTAAGATTGTCTTGGCTATACAGGCTCTTTTTTAGTTTCATGTGACATTTAAAGTAGTTTTTTCTAATTCTGTGAAGAAAGTCAATGGTAACTTGCTGGGGATAGCATTGAATCTATAAATTACTTTGGTGAGTATGGCCATTTTCACGATATTGATTCTTCCTATTCATGAACATGGAATGTTTTTCCATTTGTTTGTGTTATTGTTTGTGTCCTCATTATTTCCTTAAGCAGTGGTTTGTGGTTCTCTTTGAAGAGGTCATTTACATTCCTCCTAAGTTGGATTCCTAGGTATTTTATTCTCTTTGTAGCAATTGTGAATGGGAGTTCACTCATGATTTGGCTCTCTGTTTGCCTATTATGGATGTATAGGAATGCTTGTGATTTTTGCACATTGATCTTGTAACCTGAGTCTTTGCTGAAGTTGCTTATCAGCTTAAGGAAATTTTGGACAGAGACAATGGGGTTTTCTAAATATACAATCATGTCATCTGCAAACAGAGACAATTTAACTTTTTCTCTTCCTATTTGAATACCCTTTATTTCTTTCTCTTGCCTGATTGCCCTGGCTGGAACTTCCAATACTATGTTGAATAGGAGTGGTGAGAGAGGGCATCCTTGTCTTGTGCCGGTTTTCAAAGGGAATGCTTCCAGCTTTTGCCCATTCAGTATGATATTGGCTGTGGGTTTCTCATAAATAGCTCTTATTATTTTGAGATACGTTTCATCGACATCTAGTTTATTGAGTGTTTTTAGCATGAAGGGGTGATGAATTTTATCGAAGGCCTTTTCTATATCTATTGAGATAATCATGTGGTTTTTGTTGTTGGTTCTGTTTATGTGATGGATTATATTTATTGATTGCATATGTTAAACCAGCCTTGCATCCCAGGGATGAAGCCAACTTGATCTTGGTGGATAAGCTTTTTGATGTGCTTCTGGATTTGGTTTTCCAGTATTTTATTGAAGATTTTTGCCTTGATGTTCATCAGGGATATTGGCCTGAAATTTTCTTTTTTTGTTGTGTTTCTGCCAGGTTTTGGTATCAGGGTGATGCTGGCCTCATAAAATGAGTTAGGGAGGATTCCCTCTTTTTCTATTGTTTGGAATAGTTTCAGAAAATGTGCTACCAGCTCCTCTTTGTACCTCTGGTAGAATTAGGCTGTGAATCCATCTGGTCCTGGGCTTTTTTTGATTGGTAGGCTATTAACTACTGCTTCAATTTCAGAACTTGTTACTGGTCTATTCAGGGATTTGACTTCTTCCTGGTTTAGTCTTGGGAGGTTGTATGTGTCCAGGAATTTATCCATTTCTTCTAGATTTTCTAGTTTACTGTGTAGAAGTGTTTATGGTATTCTCTGATGGTAGTTTGTATTTCTGTGGGATCAGTGGTGATATCCCTTTTGTCTTTTTTTATTTGATTTTCCCCTATTGTGTCTATTTGATTTTCCCCTATTTTCTTCTTTATTAGTCTGGCTGGTGGTCTATCTATTTTGTTAATCTTTTCAAAAAATCAGCTCCTGGATTCATTGATTTTTTGAAAGGTTTTTCATGTCTCTATCTTTTTCAATTCTGCTCTGATCTTAGTTATTTCCTGTCTTTTGCTAGGTTTTGAATTTGTTTGTTCTTGCTTCTCTAGTTCTTTTAATTGTGATGTTAGTGTGTCGATTTTGGATCTTTTCCTCTTTTTTCTGTGAACATTTAGTGCTGTATATTTCCCTCTAAACACTGCTTTAGCTGTGTCCCAGAGATTCTGGTATGTTGTGTCTTTGTTCTCATTGGTTTCAAAGATGTTCTTTATTTCTGCCTTTATTTCGTTATTTACCCATTAGTCATTTGGGAGCAAGTTATTCAGTTTCCATGTACTTGTGAGGTTTTGAGTGAGTTTCATAATCCTGAGTTCTAATTTGATTGCAGTGTGGTCTGAGAGTCTGTTTGCTATGATTTCTGTTCTTTTGCATTTGCTGAGGAGTGTTTTACTTTCAATTATGTGGTCAATTTTAGAATAAGTGCAATATGGTGCTAAGAAGAATGTGTATTCTGTTGATTTGGGGTGGAGAGTTCTGTAGATGTATATTAGGTCTGCTTGGTCCAGAGCTGAGTTCCAGTCCTGAATATCCTTGTTAATTTTCTGTCTCATTGATCTGTCTCATATTGACAGTGGGGTGTTAAAGTCTCCCAATGTTATTGTGTGGGAGTCTAAGTCTCTTTGTAGGTCTCTAAGAACTTGCTTTATGAATCTGGGTGTTGCTGTATTGGGTGCATATATATTTAGGGTAGTTAGCTGTTCTTGTTGCATTGATCTCTTTACCATTATGGAATGCCCTTCTTTGTCTTTTTTGATGTTTTTTGGCTTAAAGTCTGTTTTATCAGAAACTAGTATTGCAAACCCTGCTTTTTTTCTTTCATTTTGCTTGGTAAATATTCCTCCATCCCTTTATTTTGAGCCTATGTGTGTCTTTGCATGTGAGATTGGTCTTCTGAATACAGCACACTGATGGGTCTTGACTCTATCCAATTTGCCAGTCTGTGTCTTTTAATTGTGGCATTTAGCCCACTTACCTTTAAGTTAATATTGTTATGTGTGAATTTGATTCTGTCATTATGGCGTTAGCTGATTATTTTGGCTGTTAGTTGATGCAGTTTCTTCATAGTGTTGATGGTCTTTACAATTCAGTATGTTTTTGCTGTGGCTGACACCAGTTTTTCCTTTCCATATTTAGTGTTTCCTTCAGGAGCTCTTGTAAGCCAGGCCTGGTGGTGACAAAATCTCTCAGCATTTGCTTGTGTGTAAAGGATTTTATTTCTCCTTTGCTTGTGAAGCTTAGTTTGGCTGAATATGAAATTCTAGGCTGAAAATTCTTTTCTTTAAGAATGTTGAATATCGGCCCCCACTCTTCTGGCTTATAGGGTTTCTGCAGAGAGATCCACTGTTAGTCTGATGGGCTTCCTTTTGTGGGTAACCGGACCTTTCTCTCTGGCTGCACTTAACTTTATTAAGGTTAAAATGAAGATTGAAACTTCATTTCAACCTTGGTGAATCTGATAATTATGTGTCTTGAGATTGCTCTTTTCAAGGAGTATCTTTGTGGTATTCTCTGTATTTCCTGAATTTGAATGTTGGCCTGTGTTGCTAGGCTGGGGATATTCTCCTGGATAATATCCTGAAGTGTGTTTTCCAACTTGGTTCCATTCTCCTCGACACTTTCAGATACACCAATCAAATGCAGGTTTGGTCTTTCTATATAGTCCCATATTTCTTGGAGGCTTTGTTCATTCTTTTCCATTCTTTTTTTCTCTAATCTTGTCTTCACACTGTATTCATTAAGTTGATCTTCAATCTCTGATATCCTTTCTTCCACTTGATTGATTTGGTTATTGATACTTGTGTATGCTTCACAAAGTTCTTGTGCTGTGTTTTTCAGCTCCATCAGGTCATTTATGTTCTTCTTTAAACTGGTTATTCTAGTTAGCAATTCCTCTAACCTTTTTTTAAGGTTCTTAGCTTCCTTGCATTGGGTTAGAACATGCTCCTTTAGCTCAGAGGAGTTTGTTATTACCTAACTTCTGAAGCCTACTTTTGTCAATTCATCAAAGTCATTCTCCATCCAGTTTTCTTCCCTTGCTGGCAAGGAGTTGTGATCCTTTGGAGGAGAAGAGGCATTCTGGTTTTTGGAATTTTCAGCCTTTTTGTGCTGGTTTTTCCTCACATTTGTGGATTTATCTACCTTTGGTCGTTGATGTTGGTGACATTTGGATGGGGTTTTTGTTTGGATGACCTTTTTGTTGATGTTGATGCTATTCCTTTGTGTTGGTTAGTTTTCCTTCCAACAGTCAGGCCCCTCTTCTGCAGGTCTGCTGCAGTTTGCTGGAGGTCCACTCCAGACCTTGTTTGCCTGGATATTAGTAGCAGAGGCTGCAGAACAGCAAAGATTGTTACCTGTTCCTTCCTCTGGAAGCTTTGTCCCAGAGGGGCACCCACGAGATGCCACCTGGAGCTCTGCTGTATGAGGTGTCTGTCGACCCCTGCTGGGAGGTGTTTCCCACTCAGGAGGCATGGGGGTTAGAGAGTCACTTGAGGAGACAGTCTGTCCCTTAGCAGAGCTTGAGCACTGTGCTGGGAGATCTGCTGCTCTCTTCAGAGCCAGCAGGCAGGAATGTTTAAGTCTGCTGAAGCTGAGCCCACAGCCACCCCTTCACCCAAATGCTCTGTCCCAGGGAAATGGGAGTTATATCTATAAGCCCCTGACTGGAGCTGCTGCCTTTCTTTCAGAGATGCTCTGCTTAGAGAGGAGGAATCTAGACAGGCAGTCTAGCTACAGTGGCATTGCTGAGCTGCGGTGGGCTCCACCCAGTTTGATCTTCCTGGCAGCTTTGTTTACACTGTGAGGGGAAAACCACCTACTCAAGCTTTAGTGATGGTGGATGCCCCTCCCCCCACCAAGCTAGTCCAGGCCGGGTCAACTTCAGACTGCTGTGCTGGCAGCGAGAATTTCAAGCCAGTGGATCTTAGCTTGTTGGGCTCCGCGGGGATGGGATCCGGGGAGCTAGACCACTTGGCTCCCTGGCTTTAGCCCCCTTTCCAGGGAAGTGAACAGTTCTTTCTTGCTGGCATTCCAGGTGCCCCTGGGGTATGAAAAAACTCCTGCAGTGAGCTCAGTGTCTGCCCAAACCGCCACCCAGTTTTGCACTTGAAACCCGGGGCCCTGGTGGCACAGGCATCTGAGGGAATCTCCTGGTTTGTGGATTGTGAAGACCATGGGAAAAGTGGAATATCTGGGCTGGAGTGCACCGTTCCTCAAGGCACAGACCCTCACAGCTTCCCTTGGCTAAGGGAGGGAGTTCCTTGACCCCTTGCGCTTCCCGGTTAAGGTGACACCCCATCCTGCTTCTGCTTGCCTTCTGTGGGCTGCACTCACTGTTTAACCAGTCCCAATGAGATGAGCTGGGTGCCTCAGTTGGAAATGAAGAAATCACCTGCCTTCTGCATTGATCTTACTGGAGCTGCAGACCAGAGCCGTTCCTATTTGGCCATCTTAACCAGGTCTCAAGTTTTTTTTGTTGTTGGCAATTTCTTTTTTCTTTTTTTTTTTTTTTTGAGATGATGTCTTGCTCTGTGACCCAGACTGGAGGGTAGTGGTGTAATTTTGGCTCACTGCAGCCTAAACCTCCTGGGATCAAGCAATCCTCCCACCTCAGCCTTCCAAGTTGCTGAGACTACTGGTGTGCAACACCACACCTGGCTAATTTTTAAAATCTTTTGTAGAGATTGGGTCTCACTATGTTGCCTTGGCTGGTCTTGAGTTCTTGGGCTCAAGCAATCCTCCCACCTTGGCCTTTCAAAGTGCTGGGATTATAGGCATGAGCCAGCACACCTGGACTTGTTCTTTTCTACTGTAAGCATTTTGTGCTTTAGCTTTTCCTCTCAGCATTGCTTTTTCTGTGTCTTACAGTTTTGATATGTTACATTTTGATTTCATCTAGTTCACTGAAGTTTTTAATTTGTTTGAGACTTTTTCTTTGACCCATGGATTATTTAGAAGTGTCTAGTTTGCAAGTGCTTGGAGGTTTTCCTGTTATCTTTCCGTTATTGAATTCCATTTTAATTTCATTGTAGTCAGAGGACACAGTTTATATTATTTCAATTCTTTTAAGTTTCTTGAAATTTATTTTATAGTTCCATCTTGAAAAGAATGTGTGTCTTGCTGTTGTTGGAGAGAGTGTTTCATAAATGTTTTATTAGATACTGTTGGCTGATGGTCTTGTTGAATTCTTTTACTTTACCCTAGCTGATTTTCTGTCTAGTTGTTCTGTCATTTTTTGAGAGACAGAAGTATTGAAGTCTCCAACCATAATTGTGAATTTGTCTATTCATCTTTTCAGTTCTATCAGATTTTCTTCACATATTTTGCATCTCTGTTGTTTGATGCATATGCATTTAGGATTGCTATACATTTAGGTCTTCCAGGTGAAGCGACATGGTTATCATTGTATAATGTTCATCTCTGTCTCTGGCAATTTCCTTTGCTCTAACGTCTAACTTAGTCTTTAAGAGGCAGAAGTAGATATAATTCCAATTTTTCTGTGTGTTTCTCAAGGAACATAAGAGAGGTTTCAGTTCTAACTGAACTTATCAAATTCCCTTTGCTTTGGAGCTTCAATTTTTTTTCTTTTCCAGCCTTATTGATGTATAATTGACAAACAAAAATTGTGTATATTTAAGATGTACAACTTGGTGATCTGTTATACATATATATGTAATAATAACCACAGTCAAGTGAATCAGCATATTCATCACCTCATATTAATTACCATTTTCTTTTTTGTGTGTGTGATGAGAGCACTTAAAATCTACCCTCTTAGCAAATTTCAAGTATACACTTCAGTATTGTTAACAACAGTCACATTGTTTTACATTAGATCTCTAGAAATTAATCATCTTACATAACTGAAACTCTGTACCCTTTGTGCAACATCTCCCCATTTCCTGCTTCCCCCAGGCTCTGGCAACCACCATTCTACTCTCTGCCTCTGTGAGTTTGACTGTTTTGGTTCTACATATAAGTGAGATCATGCCGTATTTGTCTTTCTGCAGCTGCCTTACTTCACTTAACATGGCATTCTCCAGGTCCACCTATGTTGTCACACATGACAGTTTTTCTTTTGTTTTAAAGGCTGTGTAATATTTTATCACACATATACACATGTGTACATGTATCAAATTTCTTTATCCATTTGTCTGTCAGTGGACATTTAGGCTGTTTCCATATCTTGGCTATTGTGGATAGTGCTGCCATAAACATGAGATTGCAGCTATATCTTGAAGACAGTGATTTCAATTCCTTTGGGTATATACCCAAAAGTGGAATTGCTGAATCATATGGTAATTTACTTTTAGTTTTTGAGGAATTTTCACACTGTTTTCTGTAATGGCTGTACCAATCTACATTCCCACCAGCAGGATACAAGGGTTTTCTTTTCTTCGCATCATGGCCAAACTTGTTATCCCTGGTCTTTTTTATAATAGCCATTCTGACAGGTGCAGGGCTATATCTAGTGGTTTTGATATGCATTTCCCAGATATTTAGTGAAGTTTTCCACCTTTTCATATACGTATTTGCCACTCGTATGCTTTTTTTTTTTGAGAAATCCTTTAAAATTTAGAGATGGGGTCTCACTATGTTGCCCAGGTTGGACTTGAACTCTTGGGCTCAAGTGATCCTCCTACCTCAGCCTCCCAAATGGCTGGGATTAAAGGTGCAAATCATCCCACTGGCTGCCAGTTTTTCTGGAGGGGCTACCTTTTACAATTTCACCTGCCTTCCCTGCATGACTTCTTGCAATTTGCACAAATATGTGTGACTATAAGAGTCATATAGCCCCTTACCCATAGGATTTGGCCCAGCTTTATGTTCCCAGATGACAATCACCCAGGACACAATAGTCCATCACCAGCATGTTTTCCAAAGCCTGAGTTATTCAGTCTCAAACAGCAGTGCAGGGAGGTTTTGCGGGGGATGTGTGTGTATTCTTCAACAGATCCTTTTCCACTGAGCTACAGCAGGTCCTGACCAATTCTCTATCCAGTCTCTCCTTTGATTCAAGGTGAAGAATAAGTCTGTGTCTATTTCTTGAAATCATTCAGGTTTTGCTTCTATCTCCAGTGAAGAACTGTTTGTGCTGGAATACAAGTTGGGAGGCCTTCTCAAGAAGACACAATTATGCCGGGTACAGTGGCTCATGCTGGTAATCCCAGCACTTTGGGAGGCTGAGGCAGGAGGATTGTTTGAACCCAGGAGTTAGAGACAAGCCTATGCAACATAGTGAGGCATCATCGCTACAAACAAACAAACAAACAAAATAGCTGGGTGTGGTGGCGCTTGCCTATAGTCCCAACTACGTCGGAGGTTGAGGTGGGAGAATTGCTTGAGACTGTGGTTGATGCAAGGCTGCAATGAGTTGTGATCATGCCACTGCTCTCTAGCCCAGGCAATAGAGCAAGACCCTGTCTCAAAAACAACAACAACAACAAAGATACAATTATATAAAGACTCACATTCTATAAATATGCAGAGAAAAAAACACATTTCTCCCATACAAATATGCAAAACTGCAGTGACACATTTCTGCTGAAATATAAACCCAGTAGTCATGTTCGAAGGCAAACATGACTCTTGTTTCCCTGTTTAACCACCTTTACATCGAGATGAAGACATTTTTTATTTTAATCACCAGAACAAATAGAATGTCTGCTCCAAAAAGAAATTTAATCTTCCTTCTTTTAACATGTAGGACACCATGGAGCTTTGGAATAGCTTTCCAGCTTCTAACCAGCAAGGAATCAATTTGTCCTAGGATATGCTGTTATAATAATTTGAACTTGTTAAACTTCCTTAGAGTCTAATTTCCAGAAATGCAAGGATTAAGCATTCTCTCTGTTTAGCTGTGTGAATGCTACAAATGAGGATTAGTGACATTTAAAATCTGTGCCATCTGATGGTGCCTCCATTGAGAGAGGGGACATGCCTCATACCACGTTACTCTTTTAAGTGCAGTTCAGTTCTTGGCCCAGATGGAAAATTCTGCTGGTTCCTTTTCCATACAATCAAAGAATGTGACCGTTTCTGCCCTCTTGTTCTTGAATGCTGGCTAAAGCCTGGGGTGATGTAGCTGAGGAATGAAATCTACTGGCAGAGCTGTGTGGGAAAACTTGCCCAGTGAGGCTTCTTGCCTTGTTTCCTGATCCGGAACTTTGTGGCTCACTGGCAGAAATCACTGATTTGAGTTGCAGGATGCCTGTGTGTCAGGGTTTGTTGTCCCTCACCAGGGGGAGGGAAATAAATGCTCTGCTTATCCCCTGACTCTGCCCCCCAGGATGAGGAATTCTCTCTGACCTCTGACCTTTGGGGGTTGCCTGGTAAGACCCATGCTTACTCAGACATGAGACTTTGGAATGGGGCCTCTGGCTGGCGGAAATTCCTCCTGTCACTATCAGTGCTTTGTGCTGCAGCCTCATAAATAGGAATGGGTTTTTCTCCCGCTCCCTCCCTTTTTGTCTTTCTGCTTACTTTTCAGTTCATCAGGTTTATTTTGTGAGTTCCCATCATGACCAATTAGAGATGGGAGGGATAGAATTGAAGAACCTATGTTTTAAGAAGCAGCATTGTTTTCTTCTTTCTGCTGGGTCTTGAATCAGCAGACCTTCCTATGGTCTAGGGATGGTACAGGAGAAGGAATGGAGAATGATCTCTGCTATTACTGGGGAAAGAGGCCAGATTCTCTATTATAGGGTTAGTGACTTGGCTTAAGGGTCTACACAAATGCAGCCCACAGATGTTACTCCCTTCTGGTGTTTATCTCTTCTGGAGACTTTACTTTGAATCTCTTCTCTGTTTTCATTACATAAACTGAAGACTAGGTGTCCAGAGCCTCCCTCCAGATATTCATGGATTAATATTTCTGTTCTTTTTGACCGAATATGAATCACAGGTAGGGAGCTTAAATATTAAAGAGAGCTAATCCCTTTTGAAAATGTCCCCATTGATTTACAGATATTAATAAGGACTTTGAAAAATGGGAAAACAAGAGGCCTGGTTTTTATGTCCTGTAACTGAAAAATTGTTTTACTTGGTCATTGGAGGTGATCTTTCAGTATAAGATGACTGATGTATTTTTAACCAGACAACCCATGTGGAGGCTTGACATATTTTTCATAAAGGGCAATTCCACCGAATTTGGGAGTTGGAGGAGCTGAGCTCAAGTCCTAGCTTGACTATGCACTGTGTTACTTTAGACAAGACTTTGCCTCTTTAGAGCTGTTACTTTGGATGAACTGGATCCTTGCAGCCCAGGGACCAGCAGGATTGGCATCACCTGAGGGCTTGTTAGAAATGCACATTCTCAGATCCTCCCCCGGTCAGCTGAATTAGACCTAAATTTTAACAAGATCCCCAGGTGATTTGTATGTGCATTAAAATTTGAGAAGCATTGACCCATTAAACACAGACACTAATTCTATTTGAGTTCACCCTTTTATGTCTTGCATCCTTGTGGCAAATTGTTTGTTGAAAGCCTAATGATGCTTAAAACAGTAGCAAGGAATGATGCTGCTCTAATCAATGTTGATGGGTGAAGGAGTGGAAGAGGAATCTTAGATAATGTGATTCGGGAAAAGACTGAGAAGATACATGGGAACTTGGAAGACAAAAAAGATGGGTCATTTGGCCAAATGTACCCATTCATTGTCATCCTTTTCTGCTCCCCTATTCTCTGCTGTGTTGTGTTATGTTCAAATCTGTGTCTTTGGCATGGATAGCTCTTACCAGAAAAGCTGCTAGTTCTTCTCATGCTCTTTAATTCTTGTCTGCTTGATGAGTGTGCCAAGCAATAATCTCTTGTTTTGGTGTTTTCATCTAAGCTGTTGAGAAGAGATAGGCTTTCTGGGCCACAGAAGGGCTGGGACAGACAATGACAGCTAGCGTTGTTGATGGTTTTATTCCTATCTCAAGGGGATGGACCTTGTTGATTCTAAGTTTAGGTCAAGAATGAAGAGACCTTGATGTTATAAATATTCTCTTAAGAGATTGTTAGTGTGGAGTTTTCCAAGGTGGTGATTAAAATCTGTGTATAACAGGGCAGTGGCAAAACAAGAATTAGGCTCCCTGCTCGGTTCCGGGAGGACAGTACCCATGCAGACAGGGCTGCTGACAGCAGTGCACCCTGGGGACGGCAGGGGTAGGGGCAGGAGGCATGGCCCCTGCTCCTGAGGGGCTGTGGCCACCTTGCCTCTGTTAAGTTCTAGACCCCTGACTAAATGAATGGGGATTTAGAGAAGGTATGCATGTGTTTTTTTTGTGTGTCTCCATAAACTGCAGCCATCCTGTCTGTTTGCCTTTTTATTGATGATACCTGTTATTTGCTTTTAAGCCCTTTCAAATAATCAAATACTGAAAATCTTCCTTTCAACAAACACATACAAATGACCTTCTTAGCTTTTTTCCCAATGGTGTATGTTGCTGGATTTGCTTATTTCCCTCCTTGAGAGATTTCAGACATTTACTTTAATAGAGTGAATTTCATACACTAGTGCTTCCTACCAGACCATTTCTCTAACTTGCAGACTGCACATTTCCATGTAGACATTCCTTCATAGTTCTGCAATTAAATTGGCTGGGAGGACAATAAACTATTTTCAGAAACAGATTTATCAGATTATGAAATTTCATACTAAACGGCCGCATTTGGTGTCACTGATTCCTCCCTTTACCCATCCTCCATCCACTCACCCTCTGTACCCCGTTTATGGCAGATTTTTCTCTAGACTGTTTTTTCCCGTTTGATTTCTGCTTTGGCCGTAAGAAATGAGTCACTTAATTTTAAAATGCACAACTTTCAGTCTCTTAGTGGGTCATCAGATACTACTATCTTTCTTCCAAGCAGCCTTTCTTTCTTCTAGAAAACCTTTTTAAAAACTTTTTAAAAGTTTACAACTGATTCTTTCTCTTTCTGGTCCTTCAGTATTCTCAGCTGATCTCTAAGGACTTTTTTTTTCTGTTTACCAAACTGAGCTTTCTGGGAATTTTCTTTGGCTTTTCTTTCTCTTCCTTGGTCTTTGTTTTAGTTGTTTTTACAATTTGGTTTTGTTGTTGTTGTTGTTGTTAGCACATTTGCAGAAGAAACACAGGAGGTTAAACTGTTAGCTGATATAAGGCTTAGGAATAGTCGGTGGTCTCTTATCTTTTCCAACCTCTACAGAGCTTGATAAGGAAAGAATATGGGGAATGTGCCACTCATGGCAGAGCTTCCGGACAAATTAGAGTTGATTGATAAGCAGGCTATGGTGTGTGTGTGTGTGCTTGCACATGCGTGTGTGCACATGAGCATGTGTATGCCCATACTGGGAGTAGCTAATGCAGAATAAGTCTGCAGAAAGGGGTTTTACCTGAACGTATGGTGCAGAATAAATGAATGAAATCAGCTAGGCTTACTGAAAAAGACATAAAAGCATCTCTGCATCTTTTTTCTTCATTTATTTGAAATTGCATTGCAGCAGAGGGCACATCTGAACTTGGAGGTTGGATATTGTGGGGGACTGGGCAGCAATCCAGTATCCCTTCTGAGCAGATACTCTTTTCTATCTGGAAGGTTGTGATAACAGTTGCTTTGGCAATGACCAGAGGAGGATTTGAGATGTATCGGTGAGTGCTTTACATCCCTCCTCTGGAAAGGATTCTCTCTTTTACTAGTAAATCCTTTTAATTCAATTAGTTAATTCAACTGTTTCAATAAAGAGATTCAAATTTGACAAATAGACTCCTCTTTCCTTTTATTTTATTTTATTTTTTTGAGATGGAGTCTCACTGTGTCACCCAGGCTGGAGTGCAGTGGCGCGATCTCGGCTCACTGCAAGCTCTGCATCCTGGGTCCATGCCATTCTCCTGCCTCAGCCTCCTGAGTAGCTGGGACTACAGGTGCCCACCACCATGCCTGGTTAATTTTTTGTATTTTTAGTAGAGATGGGGTTTCACCACGTTAGCCAGAATGATCTCGATCTCCTGACCTCGTGATCTGCCTGCCTCGGCCTCCCAAAGTGCTGGGATTACAGGCATGAGCCACTGTGTCTGGCCTCCTTTTATTTTTATTGCTAGCTTAGTCCACTGTGATTTAGGCTTAAGACTTCAGAAGAGTACTGTGTCATGCGCAAGCACTGAACTTGGAGTTGGGAGACCTGAAGTTTATGCCTGAATGCTCCCATCTAGCCAGAAGCTCTAAGAGAAGTTTCTTAACACTCAAGATTCCAGCTTCTTTTTCTGGGAAATGAAGGCTAATTCCTAAGATCTTATAGAACTCAGGAACTCTGACCAAAGCATATCACCTCATGGGGTGATATGTGCAAAATTAGGTATATTGTTGTTTGTTTTATTGGTGGGTGACCTTAGACAAGACTTTGCCTCTTTAGATCTATTACTTTGGGTGAACTGGATCCTTGCAGCCCAGGGACCAGCAGGATGGGAAAAAACTCTCTCTTTGACCTTTGAATCTGAAAAACTAAACAGTCAAAAAATATGAAGGTGAGAAATAATGTCCTAGCCCAGGTCATCCAGAGTAGATATTTACACTGTAACATTTTCTGTGCTGTGGACATGGATGGTGGCAGCATGATGCTGGTATCAGACTGTTCCTGTGAGGAAAAGGCTGCTGCAATGAGAGAGGCCTATGGTGTCGAGAGCCTGTTGGGCTTTCCAGGTAGGCAGATTTCAGTCATTAGCTCTGTAACTTTGGGCATGTTAGCTCTGAGATTGTAAAAGGGGCTGACAGCACCTGTTTTGGTTGGGAGGATGGGTGTGTAGCACTTAGCATAGTGCCACACCAAGAACTCTCTTGTGAAAGGGAACAAGAAGGCCTCCCAGAGGTCGCCGTGGCCAGCTTCCCCTGAGGTCTGATTAATCCTCTCTTTTTGTGAAACTTTCTGCTGAGTCATTGTGTCTGAAACCCAGAGGCATGTGAGACCATGCCACATCCTGGGTCAGGAAGTCCCCTTTCACCTGCTCTAACCGATGTGCAGGTGACGGACCATTAGACGCTCGTGGTAAGGGTGGGTCACAGTCTGGTGGTGAGATCTGCTCCATACAGATGATATGGTAAGAACAGATCATCTATTGAGAGTGAAAATCTCCGTGAGAGGAATCTAGGCTTTTCCCCCTTCGCTTTATAATACGTTTAGCAGGTAATAAGTTCACATGCTACAAAACTTAAAAGATAAAAAGGATTTACACTATAAAATACATCTCCCACCTGCCTCTGCTACTAGTATAGTGTGTGTATATATTATATACACATGCTATCTATATGTAGGTAATACATATATAATATGCTATGCAATACATATATATATTGATACAATATATATTGCTATGCAATACATATATATTGATACAATGTATATATTGCTATGCAATACATATATAGATACTATATATTGCTATGCAATACATATATAGATACTATATATTGCTATGCAATACATATATATTGCTATGCAATACATATATATTGCTATGCAATACATATATATTGCTATGCAATACATATATATTGCTATGCAATACATATATATTGCTATGCAATACATATATATTGCTATGCAATACATATATATTGCTATGCAATACATATATATTGCTATGCAATACATATATATTGCTATGCAATACATATATATTGCTATGCAATACATATATATTGCTATGCAATACATATATATTGCTATGCAATACATATATATTGCTATGCAATACATATATATTGCTATGCAATACATATATATTGCTATGCAATACATATATATTGCTATGCAATACATATATATTGCTATGCAATACATATATATTGCTATGCAATACATCAATACATATGTATATATTGCTATGCAATACATATATATATTGCTATGCAATGCATATATATATATTGCTATGCAATACATATATATATTGCTATGCAATACATATATATATATTGCTATGCAATACATATATATATATATAGCTATGCAATACATATATATAGATGTCTCTTCTCAACAGCTTAGATGAAAACACCACGATATATATATATCATGTGTGTGTATAATATATACACATTAAAGTTACTTAGGTGATTCTGGTGCAGCCAGGTTTGTAAGCTAATAATCTACGTTCTAGATTCACATTTTCTCATCTGCTTCTCCAAGGCCTGCCCTCCCACTTCTCTTTTTCAGTGCTAATACTTGCAATCATCCTAGGTGATAGACACTCAAAATACTTCAGCTAAGAATAGAAGCCTGCTTGCATTTTCCCTAGGCAAGTTGTCATTGGGGCAACTGATTCAGAATACATCTCAACAATCCCAACAACCTCAAGTAACCTGTATAAAAGATAGGACTCTCTGAATTCCAGTTTTGCAACTAATACCAATGAGGGAAACACAAATTTGACTTCTCAGGATTGGAGAGAAACATTTCTCATGATGTAGACATGTGTATCATAGGAAACATCCTACAGACAGTTTTCTTAAAATCTTGTATAGATCTTGTTCTTGTCTTCAACATTTCACATTCACATTCACAGAAGCTTCTGAAATCCCTCCATCTTTCACCTCACTATGTCGCTTGTTTGTCTATCCTCTGCCCTCATGTTGACTTCCTGTTAGGTGACAACTGGCACTTCAGGTTCTGGATTCTGGCTGAGCTGAGACACTCCAAGGTGGCTGGTGGTGGTCTGGGCAACTCCAGGTACTCAGGCATTTCCTTGCTTCACTTTTTTTTTTTTTCAAACGGAGTCTTACTCTGTTACCCAGGCTAGAGTGCAGTGGTGCGATCTTGGCTCATTGCAACCTCCGCCTCCTGGATTCAAGCGACTCTCCTGCCTCAGCCTCCTGAGTGGTTGGGATTACAGGCACCTGCCACAATGCCCTGCTACTTTTTGTATTTTTAGTAGAGATGGGGTTTCACCATATTGGCCAGGCTGGTCTCAAACTCTTGACCTCAAGTGATCTGACCACCTTGGCCTCCCTAAGTGCTGGGATTACAGGTGTAAGCCACTGCACCTGGCCATTGTTTCACTCTTTATGGCAGGGAGAGGATATCCTTGGAAACACAATTTCTTCCTGTGACAGATCTTTGGTGAATACAGTCTTCTACCTCATTCACCTTACAGGTGCTGTGCCCACCCATTAAAGGTGGCCTGTTTTCTGGTAACAGCTTCACCTGAGCCTCTCCAAGGCCCCCTTTGCCTAACTTACTGCTACTTTTATCTTCCTTGGCAGTTAAGTAATCCTATACTTGATCATTTGGGTATAATCATTCTGGGTTTGATCCAGTCCTTGAAACTTCCTTTTTTTTCTTTTCTTTTTTTTTTTTGAGATGGAGTTTTGCTCTTGTTGCCCAGGCTGGAGTGCAATGGCGCGATCTCGGCTCACTGCAATCTCCATCTCCCGGGTTCAGGTGATTCTCCTGCCTCAGCCTCCCGAGTAGCTGGGATTATAGGCATGTGTCACCTTGCCCGGCTAATTTTTGTGTTTTTAGTAGAGACGGGGTTTCTCCATGTTGGTCAGGCTGGTCTCCAACTCCCGACCTCAGGTGATCCACCAGCCTAGGCCTCCCAAAGTGCTGGGATTACAGGCGTGAGCCACAGCGCCTGGCCGAAACTTCCTGTTTTTTATTAGTGTCCTGTGGGCAGTGAACATGTGATCTGGCCAGGCTTGCATGAAGGTGCTACCCTTGAGTCTGGACATGGGTAGAAATGCTTGTGGATACGTGAAGATCCACATATCTCTGAGATAGATCTACACATCTGTAACATAGCACCTTTAACATTTTCCTTCTCTCAGGGCCTTTGTGCTGGATTAGGGCTTCACTCTCAGTTCTTCTCACAGGCCAACTTGGGAGTTCTACTGTAGGACAGACCCCCACGAAGTTGTTTGTTTTCCCTTTCTGGAACTTGATCAGAGGCAGCTGGTGTCTTGCCTGGATAAGTAGCAAAGTGGGAGAGAAGACAGAAAGGAGGTATTGGTGGGCAAGAGAAGCTCCAGTTGTTAATCTAGTACATCAGAAGAAAGAAGCAATATTGCTACATCTTGGGGAAGCCCAAGAATATGGTCTTTGATCATCAAATGAGCTAATTGGTGTGCAATTTTATTTTATCTTTTTAGGACTCATTGCATCATAGTTGTGCTGAAAAGCCTTCAAACCTCCGGGGACAAACATTTCCTTAATCAGAACAAAGTTTCAGGAATTTATTAACAAGTATTCGTTAGGTACCCATTGTGTGTTCTGCAAGGTGTTTACTACTATTGAAGACACAAAGAAATATAAGATGTAGCTACCCCCACCCCCATCAAGATCTCTAACTTTGCCTTTGAAGCCTTCACATGATACACTCCTGAACTGTTGAGTCTTGTGTTGCTTATCATTGCTCTTCTCAGAAGATGGAGGAAAACATGAACTCTGGAGCAGCAATCAAGGCCGTCTTCCTAGAAGATGAGCATTTGAGCTTGACCTAGAAAAATGAGTAAAAAGGAACTTTAGAAACTCAATTCTATTACTGGCTTTGGGGGCTATTACAGCATTTCAAGTGTTTGGTTTTATTTTCAGGCTAGAGAACAGAGGGAAGGAGTGAATCACTGTGAAAGCCTGATGTTTAGGTGGCTGTTTATTTTAGAGACAGAAGAATTCAGTTAATCAAACATATGGGACATCTAGTAAGTATTGGAAACAGTACATGACACTGTTTTCTGATAACTCCAGTTTCTTCAGTCTAGAATAATTCCTCTGCCTTTCTTTAGCTCTTATGACCTTGACACTTTTGAAGATTATAGACCAGTTATTTTGTAGGATGTCCCTCAGTTTGGGTTTGTCTGACGTTGGCTTATGATTTGATTCAGATTGTGCACATGATACAGTTTGGATATTTGTCCCCTCAAAATTTCATGCTGAAGTTTGATCCCAAGTGCTGGAGGTGGGCCCTGGTGGGAGGTGTTTGGGTCATTGGAGTGGATCCTTAATGTATGGGGAGCTGCCATTTTGTGGGAGTGAGTTCCCACTGCAACACCTGGTTGTTGACAAGAGGCTGGCACCTCCTCTGCTCCCTCTTTTCCTTTCGTTCTCTCTCCTGCTTCCTCTCTCACTGTGTGATATCAGCCCCACTTTGCTTTCCACCATGAGTGGAGAGATGGCACCTTTGGCAGAAATAGCCAGAATTGACCATGTATTTTCTCATTGCATCCTATCAAGTGTCACATACTTCTGATTTGTCTCATTTCTGCTACTCATTTTGATTACTTGATTAAGATGATGTCTACTAGGCTTCTCTACTGTAAAGTTAGTCTTTTTTCTCTTTCTAATTAATATGCATTTGAGGGAAAATACTTTGAAACTATGTGAGCACTCTGTTCCTCATCAGACATGCAATTTATTTATTCATGTATTTATATTGGTATGGTCTTATGCTTATGTCTGTACTAATGTAACATCATTATTTAATATATGTTATTACTATTATATATGTTATTATTAATACATAACAGCAGTATTTATGATGATATTCAATTATCTCAGTTTGGTCAGTGGGAGCCCCTTCAATCTGGCTTCTGTGTCTTTTGCCTCATCCCATCATTCTTTGAGTATGCTCTTGCTTTCTGGGACAATAAGATGTTCTAGGGTCATTTTGTACTTTCCCAGCCCTATAGTTATTTCTTCAGGGAACCTTTTTCTCCCTCCTCTGAAGAGTGATATTTTGAAGCAAAGATCTGGGCACAAAATGTGCTCATTGCTATCAGGTGCTGCTGTTCCAGACCCTCTCAATGGACAGAGGTAGAGAATATGTGTGTATATGGGCATATGTGCATGTAAGCCACAATACCTGCTTGCAGCTCTAGTTATTTGTGTACCTATATACTAATATACATGTATGGAAAATTATGGGTTTACACTAATGTTGTAGTCCTCCCTTATATATGGTTTCACTTTCTGTTTTCAGTTTACCCATGGCCGACTGTGGTCTGAAAATTTTACATAAAAAATTTCAGAAATTATCGGGGAAACTGCCCCCAATAGTCACATAGGTTCTTTTCTATTTTCCCTAAGGATAGGCCAGGTTGAGAAATAAAGGGACAGAGTACAAAAGAGAGATTTTAAAGCTGGGCATCTGGGGGAGACATCACATGTCGGTAGGTTCCATGATGCCCCACAAGCCACAAAACCAGCAAGTTTTTATTAGCGATTTTCAAAGGGGAGGGAGTGTACAAATAGGGTGTGGGTCACAGAGATCATGTGCTTCACAGGGTAATAGAATATCACAAGGCAAATGGAGGCAGGGCGAGATCACAGGACCACAGGACTGGGGCAAAATTAAAATTGCTAATGAAGTTTCAGGGACCATTGTCATTGATAACATCTTATCAGGAGACAGGGTTTGAGAGCAACTGGTCTGACCAGAATTTATTAGGCGGGAATTTCCTCATCCTAATAAGCCTGGGAGCACTATGGGAGACTGGGACTTATTTCATCCCTACAGTTTCCACCATAGAAGATGGCCATACCCAAAGGGGCCATTTTAGAGGCCTACCCTCAGGGGCACATTCTCTTTCTCAGGGATATTCCTTGCTGAGAAAAATAGTTCAGTGATATTTCTCCTGTTTGCTTTTGAAAGAAGAGAAATATGGCTCTGTTCCGCCTGGCTCACTGGCAGTCAGAGTTTAAAGTTATCTCTCTTGTTCCCTGAACATTGCTGTTATCCTGTTCTTTTTTCAAGGTGCCCAGATTTCATATTGTTCAAACACACATGCTCTGCAATTTGTGCAGTTAATGCAATCATCACAGGGTCCTGAGGCAACATACATCCTCCTCAGTTTACGAGATGACAGGATTAAGAGATTAAAGACAGGCATAGGAAATCACAAGGGTAATGATTGGGGAAGTGATAAGTGTCCATGAAATCTTCACAATTTATGTTCAGAGATTGCAGTAAAGACAGGCATAATAAATTATAAAAGTATTAATTTGGGGAACTAATAAATGCCCATGAAATCCACATTCTTCTGCCATGGCTTCAGCCGGTCCCTCCATTTGAGGTCCCTGACTTCCTGCAATAAGAAATACATAATTCATAAGTTTTAAATTGTGTGCCATTCTGCGTAGTAGAAGATCTTGCACCATCCTGCTCATACCTTTGTCCAGTATCCACACTGCCTAGGCCATTTGCCTGTTAGTCACTTCCTGGTTATCAGATCCAAAACCATAGCACATATAGGATTTGGTATTATTCATGGTCTCAGGCATCCAGTGGAGGTCTTGGAACATATCCTCTGTGGATAAGAGGTGACTACCGTACCATCGCTTCCAGGCCAACATCATAGTATTCATTCTGGTTTTCTCCCTTTTTATATTTGTGAAAATATCTTCTCTGACAATGATGTAACTGGCTTTCATTCTCCTTAGTATTTGATCAGTCTCCCTGTTTTTGATTAATACCCCAACTCCATTATTGCTACCACTCCCTGCTCTCTTCTCACCAAAATTCAGCTCCCACATTCTGTGCTGGCTACTCGCTACCCCCTTGCCTGATATGGATGCCCTCCTCACCCTGCTTGGGCTCTGACCTCCATGTCAAGCCATGGGGCATTGATTCTCCAGCCAGACTGCTCCCTCTGGGGCTGTCCACCTTAGCTTGCTCAGGCTCAGAAACCTAGCACTGTGCCTCTTTCTCATTAACACGGATATTTTTCTCACCTTGCTCAGTCCTGGGCTCTGTTACCCTGCACCATGTATCATGCCTGTGCAGATGTCTTCACTCTGCTCAGGCTATGGTCTTCTGCTCTAGTCCACCTCAGCTCTCCTCTCATTCCAACCCTACACAGATGCGTACTTTTCTCTGTCCTACTCAAGGGCTTTAGAACTGAACTGTTCAGGAAGGGAAAGGTAGGGGAGAGAAGGGCACCATGTTTGTCTGGGTGATCACCAAGGGCCCTTCCAGTTCATGCTATGGGGATTTAGACTGTGAGTGCCAGCCACTCAGCATTGCTTACTTTTTCATTTCCTGTGACCTTCATAACAAATCTATGAAGTTGACCCTATGCTGGCTTAGCTACAGATTCCCAGCTCTATCTTAGTGTTTCTTGGAGCTCACCAAGTCTGGCTCTGTCTTTTGTAGTTTTTCTAGCCTTAGCTTCCTGAACGTGTGTTCGCACCCCACTGTTATCCTGGCTCTTGGTATGATGCCTACTGTCCTGGTGTCCAGGGGTCTTCTTTCCTTTTATGGGTCACCTACAGGGTCTCTGCACTGTTAGAGGGCTTAGATGGAGAGACTGTCCCAGCGCCTGGCACCGTGCCTGCCTCCCACTTTCCTCTGTTTTTCCAGCTGCCCCTTGTGTTTCCTCAATAGTTCTTTATGCAGCACTCTGGATATTAAGTAAACTTTGTGCTAATTTCAGCATGAAAAGCTCTGTTTAAAAGTTGCAGTGTAGACAACTCCTGTTTTAAATTATTTTTGCTCTAAAAGCTTTTATGCTATGAGGACTTAGACTTTTGTGAACCCTCCCTTTGTGGAAAGCTGCAACCTTGAGGATTTACTTATACTGGAGCCATCCCCAAAGCAAATTCTATTTTACCATGATTCAGCAGAATAATTTGTAATAGATCCCTAAGTAAAGCAGCTTTTAAATTTATGTAAAAGTTAGAAATGAAGAATGAGGACCACAACAAAGATGAAAGAGTGAGGGGAGAAAAGGCATGAAGAAAGCACATTTCGCTTTTTTGCATAGGATTACCAATTATTTTGCTTCTCTTATGAGTTACAGATGAACGTTTCCAATGACTCGTTGGGCCTGTCTACCTAGATGTCTTAACAAAGTAAAATCATAATCCTTTTGTTCTGGAGATTGAGAAGGCATTGCTGAGAGATGGTTAAGGAGACAAAACTGAGGCTTCACCCGATTGCATGAGTGGTGCTAATGGCATTTACCCAGGTGTCCAGGTGTTCAGGGAGATCATGAAGTCAAAAAGGGGATGGTGTAAGAGGAAAATGAAGACGTGTCAGGGTGTGGAATTTCATGGTTGTGTAAGAATGAGAGGTAGAACCTATTGACCCATGTGGCCCTGGCTGAAAGATTTTGATGAGGAGAGAAGCATGAGTCTGCATGAAAAATTACTTCTCTCCCAGAATACCCTACCCTACTCTGGACTGCTTGGTAGCATCTAGGACTCAGCACAAATGCTCCTTCTTGCATTGCGTTGTCAGGAACCCTAGCATAGCAGTCCCATTGATGGGGAGAGAGCAGAAACCATAATGCACTTACATGCAAGACTGAATAGTAGGAAATTAACCCATTTATGCCAGAGGTTGCAAGTTTTTGTGTGTGAAAAATCAGACCTTGGCGACGACCTTGAGCAGTAGGATAAAAATAACTCCTACAAGCTTAGCATTCCAATAATGGAACACTAGGCAAAAATGGGTTATGCTCTAAATGTAGGCCACCCTATTTGAAAGAAAGAAAAACACAGGTCAGAGCATGAGGCGAACAAAAAGTGTGAGTTTGAGTTTTTCTTTTGGAAGTTGAAAGAGAAATGAGCAAAGCCACAGGAGAACCAGAGGTTAACCAGAGACAGGATGGTTGGTGAAATGAAGTCGCAGAGAAAGTAAGAGGTCCAAAGCTGACAGAACAGTGAGAAGACTTTGCCTTAGATGGAAGTACAGGCCCTTTATGCTACAAAAAGGATGAAAAGGAAGGAGGGAGTAGCTGCAGACAACTGTGAGGTTGTGGGGCAGGAGGTGGAGGGAGCTGCAGCAGGGCCTGGAGCCACCAAACCCTAGCAGTACTGGTAAGGCCTGTGGCTATTGAAGCCTGATTGAACAGTCTGGGGTTCAGGGAGAGAATCCAGCCAGGAGACTGTGTGGTCATGTGTGCCACACAGACTGGGGGGACATGACAGAGCTAAGGGTGGGAGCAGCTCAATTGGCCATATGTGCCACACAGACTGGAGGGACATGGCAGAGCTAAGGGTGGGAGCAGCTCAGTTCAGCAGGACTGGAATGCTTAGCTTCAGTTGATTTGAGCACTGCACTAAACATAAAGCATCTGAGTTTGATTTGGTTTAGCACTGCACTAAACTGAGGCTGATTTGGCTTAGTACTGCATCTGAGGCTGCCTTTGGATTAGCACTGCACTAAACCAAAGGTTTCAGAGGCTGATCAGTGACTAAACAAGGGCTGCACCTGCAGGCCGAGGATTCCTCCTATCCCTGCAGGGTGGCCCTGGGGATCCAGGGTCTCATATGCCAGAAGGGCTGCAGTAAGGCTGCTGCATTCCTGGGGCCTTGGGCATAGAGCTGAATACTGTTAGTACAGCTTCCCATGGCTACAACCAGTTTCAACACCTGACTGTGTGCCAGGCACTGTCAGAGGTGCTTACTTCTTTATTTCACATAACCTTCACAACTAATCTATGAGGTGGTACCATTATCATCTCCACAGTTGAGAAGAGGAAACAGGCCACAGGGAACTTAGGTGAGTTGCTCAGGGTGGCACATCTGTGACCAAGCTGTGAGTTAACCCAGGCTGCCAGGTTCTTCATCCTGAGGTCTTCACCAACATGCCATGGTTAATTAAAGGGTGAGATGGAGAAACTGAAGCAAGGAGATAGAGTTAGGAAACCCTTCCTAAACAGAAGTAGTAAGGAGAAAAGATTTTGAATACATACAGTGAGACCCTAGAGCTCAAGCATTGTATATCTTTACCTAAGATCTTACAAAGAGGAAGGTGAAGATGTAAAAGAATAAAGTAGGCTATGCTGATATTTCACATCCTGGCCAGAGATCACCCTGCTTTTGTAAAGCTTTGGAGAAAATGGGTGTAAGTAAACTTGCCTCTGGGGCACTTCTTCCTTCACGGAGATTTGGTGTCTTTCTGCAAGTGGAGATACTTAGGCTTTGTCAAGGAAAGTCAGTGAATGGGAAATTAGTGAGTTTGCTTAGAAAGATTTATCTTTTCATCAAAATACATTTAGAGGAATAAATTTGAATTATTTAATGCCCAAACCATCTTCTTTTTGTAGTGTCTTTTTCTTCCTAGCTAGTCACTTGATTCAGCCCTACTAAAACACAGAAGAACTTTCTTCTTCCCATTTCATGAAGTTACCAAGCAAACTACTGTATTTGTTTATAGTGAACAAAAATGATAGCACGGACAAATGCGGAGAAGCAGGGCTCATGTTTGTATTGCTTGCATTTCAGTGAAGAACGCGATACAGCCTTTTTGAGCGGGCAGGGCACGGTGGTGGGGATAAGGGTGGAGAGAACACTGTGTTGTGGGAGGAGTTTTAAAGTGGACAGTCAAACCTAGGAGGTAAGAAGCTTGATGTTGGTGGAAACCAAGAAAGGACCCTCTGTCTTCAGCCGGCTCCCCTCAGCATGGAGCGCAGACCTCATTCTCTGGTTCCCTTCCAGAGTTGGAGCCACCACGTGTTCAACTAGGAAAGAAAATTGACCTGGGATCCTGTAAAGAAGGAAAAGCACGTGTCTCAGCGTGACTTAGTAATGCATAGATGTGGAAAGGACACACACCAATTAGTGTGACAATAAAATGACTGACAACAGCATACACCAAAATTCAGGTCTAAAATACGGTTAAACCTACAGTCCCTCATATTGATTAGCCTATAAAAGACACTTGAAATGTGGGATAAAAGATTTCTGCTAATAATAGCACACACAGCTTATATTGCCAAAGCTTACTAGAATCTTATAACATAGATATTCTTATCATCTCCTATTTGTAGACAATGATACTGAGGCACAAACATGTTAAGTGCCTTTCTAAAAGTCACATATGGAGAGAAGATTAAAGGAGCCTACCCTCAGCTCCTGTGATCTTGATCTCAACGCTCTTCTGCCTCTTTTTTAAATCACAGAAAGATCAAGTTTGAAAAGACCTGTTTTAGGATCTTCACGTTTTAGAGGAGGGAACTGCGATCAAAGGAAGTTGGACACACAGTTGACATAGCAACTCAGGTTAATGCCAGAATTGGGAGTTTGAATCCAGTCGTTTTTTATCCAGCAGAAGGGGCAGTGACTATAAAACCATGTTATTGTTTCTAAGAGTTTTAGTCCATTATCTGCCCTACAGGTACATTTTCTCTTTGGAAATGACCTTCCTTATTCTGTGGTAAGCTCTTCCTCTTCCCTTTTTTCTTCCTACTCTCTTCAGTCCCTTCACCATCCCTCCCCAGGTCCTCTTCTCTGCTCCATCTTTCCTCTTTTCCTTTCTTCTCCCTCTCTCCACTTCCCTGTTACTTCTGCTTCTTTCTTTTTTTTTTTTTCGTCTGTGACAGAGTCTCGCTTTGTCACCCAGGCTGGAGCGCAGTGGTATGATCGCGGCTCACTGCAACCTCTGCCTTTCAGGTTCAAGCAATTCTCCTACCTCAGCCTCCACATAGCTGGGACTACAGGCATGCACCATCACACCCGGCTAATTTTTGTATTTTTAGTAGAGATGGGGTTACACTATGTTGGCCAGGCTGGTCTTGAACTCCTGACCTCAAGTGATCTGCCTGCTTCGGCTTCCCAAAGTGCTGGGATTACAGGTGTGAGCCACCGTGCCTGGCCTAGTTCTGCTTCTTGAATACCTTTGTGGCCTACGATTCTTTTTGTCTGCATTTATTCCTCTTTGTCTAACACTATCATTTCCAATGTTTTAATTTTCCTTTTTTAATCCTTTGACACCATTGAATCTGCCATTAGAAATCTAACAAACTATATAACTGATGTGGTTCTTGTTATTGAATGTCTTTAGTCCTTTCAGCTCTTAAGTGTTAACCATTGCTTCATCGTCTTTAAATGTGCATAGTCATTGCTCAACCTGGAAGCTAGACACCACACCTGTGTGAGTCCACATGAGGCACAGGGTAGCTTCTCTATAATCCTTTCTGTGGGGATGTTGTGGAGAGTAATGAAAACACAGTGCTATTCTTCATGACAGTTCTCACTAAAAAAAAATATGAGAGCTGTTAAGCGGAACCACAAATACAGATTTAATTGTGATGTTTTACTGGGCTTAGTAAATTATAGTTTCAATATTGTACCCTCTGTTGTCTACTTCTAATTTTTTGACAGTACGTTTTCAGAAAGGCAGGCTTGCTCAGCAGAAAATCTGTTTTCTGGTTAAAAGTTACAAATGTGGCTTCTTTAAAAACTAATTATCCCCAGTGTTCTGGTGTAAGAAGTGTTTACTAAATAACTCAGTGATTGGATCCAGGTAGTCACTGTCATGGACCCGTCTCCTTGGTTTTGTTACTGTCATATTCCACATATCGTCTTAAGCTTTCTTTTACAAAATCATCATGCACTTCAAGAAGGGCCAACCAAAAGAACCATGCAGATGCTAGGAAGGGAGTGGGAAGTGCTCTTAAACCCAGAAATCCCATTCAGCTGGAAACAAAGACATGCCCTGCCCTGTGGGGTCAGATTCCTGCAAGAAATGAAGGATTTTCAAGAATTTCTTGGTGGAACCAAGTGGTAGATTGTCAAAGGAATTTGTTTATTTCTGTGGGTGTGGCAAGCAAAGTGCTTATGAGGACTTTCTCCAGTACATCTTTGGAAGAGGTAATTAAAAGCAGCAACTCAACTGAGGCTGGCCTAGTAACTGACCCATCTCCACTTTCCACCATTGCCACTCAGTCCTTCCATTGCCTGGTCGATTCTGTCTCCAAAGTATTATGTTGGTGCATAAGTACTTTCAGTTTTTGCCATTAAAAGTAATGACAAAAATAATACATTTCAAGTCCTGTCTGTCCACTCCCCTACTCGGGCCCAGCCCCGATCTCTGACCTGGTCTCATTCCTCCCTAAGAGTTTGTCTACACAGGACAGCCAGAGGGACTTTTTTAAAGCACACAGTGGGGCTTGTCTGGTGTGCTAAGTCCCCCAGGGTTTTCCCATTGTTCTCTGGTTAAAAGCCAGGGCTGGGCATGGTGGTCCAAGCCTGTAATCCCAGCAATTTGGAAGGCCCAGGCAGGAAGATTGCTTGGGCCTAGGAGTTCAGGACCAGCCTGGGCAACATAGTGAGACCCTGCCTGTAAAGAAAAAAAAAAATTTTTAAAGCCAGACTCTCCCGGAGGCCAGATGACCTCTCTCTGCAGCCTCTGACCTTCCCATTCTACCACCAGCCCTCTAGGCTCTGGCCACCTTGGCCTAGATGCTCCGTGCTCTTTCCCAGCCCCAGTCTGTGTACCTGCTGCTGTCTGTGGCGCGGACATTTGTTACCTCCACCCAGGTTCTTCTCCCTCAGTTCTCAGCTTCCCTGCCACCTCCTCCGAGAGCTGCTGGGTTCTCTGGGTCAGTCTCTGCCTTACTTTCTTTTTCTTGGCTTTTTCCTATTTCCTTCCCACCCAGCGCTTCTACAGAATGGACTTTGTGCTTTTTTGTTGCCTTGGTCCTGTTGTCTGCCTCCCCTGCTGTAATGGAAGTGCCCCCAGAGCAGAGTTCTTGTCCTGTCCACCCTTGTTCTTCTGTTATGCCCTTAATATTTAGTTAAATAAATAAACATTTGTTGAATGAATTCATTCCCAGCCTTCCAGGTTTTGCAGCTGATCTTTACCCTCTCCCAGAAATGTAATGTGCCACCCCTGTCTAGCTGGCATTTGCATGTCAGAGGAGGGTGTTTGGAGAAGGCTGGTCCAGCGTGATGAGCCTTCAGGTCCGGGGCTGCCTGGGACCTTTCAAGTCATTCCAAATTGGCCCGGCCCCCTCCTTCAGGCTGAGGAAGTCTTTTGTGGCTGGTGAACATCCTGCATCCCTGCTTCTCCCTCCACCCAGCCAACCACAGTGGGCATGGCCGTGTGATTTTCAGATTCTGTGCTCACACGCATTGGGCTTTTTCACTTGAGGGAATGCTTTGTGATAACTTAACCTGCTGAGGATGTGGGCTTCATGAAAACAAAAACAAACCCAGTAACATCCATACATTTGCTGAGCTTCTGGAGCATATGTTGCCTATTTCCCTTATTTGGGTCTTAGCATAAACTGCCCAGATAGACACACACACACACACACAGAGAGAGAGAGAGAGAGAGAGAGAGAGATGGATATTATCCTCAGTTTGATCATGAATTTCTGTGAGGGCAGAAAATCTTATACTGCTCTGTATTTTCCAGTCCTGAGAACCTTGCATATATTTCATTTCTTTAAAGCTCAGTTATCTCAACTCTAAAATGGGGACAATAATTGCTACGGTCTGTATGTTTGTGTCTCTCCAAAATTGATATGTTAAAATCCTTACCCCCAAGGTAATGGTATTAGGAGGTAGGGCCATTGGGAGGTGATTAGGTCATGAAGGGGAACTCTCCTGAATGGGATTAGTGCCTTTATAAAAGAGGCCACAGCGAGCTAGTTAGTTCTTCCATCATATGAGGACACAGCAAGAATGTACCACCTATGAACTAGGAGACAGGCCCTCGCCAGATACTGAATCTATAGGCACTTTGATCTTGGACTTGCCAGCCTCCAGAACTGTGAGAAATAAATTTCTGTTATTTATAAGCTACCAAGTTGATAGCATTTTCCTATAGCAGTCTGGATGGAGTAAGACAATACTATTAATTTTACAAAGTTAGTGCAAAGATTAGGGATAATGCTTAACAAGTCTTTACCTGGTGCTATGGACTCTCAGTAAAAAGCTAATTTGGTCTTGTTCTTTCATTACTCAACAAGTACTTAGTATGGACCTCACTGGGGATACAGTAAAACAGACATGGCCCCCCTGCCTTTTGGTCTTACGGTCCTGGGAGGTTATGAACTGGGGCTCTGGGTACCAATCCTGGCTGGACCACTTATTAGCTGTGCATCTTGGACAAGTAACTTCTCTGTTTCCTCATTTCTAAAAACAGATTCAATTTCATGGGTTGTCCTGAAGTTTAAAGAGATAGTATTTGAAAAATGGTTAGCCGCATTCCTGGGTTATGGAAAGTACTATTGTTTATATTCTATTGATAATACTTGGCAGGTGTTGCCACACAGTCAAGTGAGTTTCCTGCTTCTTTCCTGCTCCCTCTCCCTGCAAGGGCCATTGGGACTCCACCATTCTCAAGGATATTAGGTGGATCAAAATCAGTCCAAAAAGCACTATCAGCAAGGCCTCAGACCTTTTACTTGTGACCTAAATATGTATTTTAAGCAGGCATTTGAAAGAATAATTTTTGGCCAACAGCAGCATGTGTGTAGACATAGAACACAGTGTCCTAATCCTCCAGGAAACTAGGGACATCTGTCCTAAATTCATACCTGCCCAGGGAACTTGGGTGAAAGGTATGTGTGTGGGATGGTGGTTAAGAGGGATTGACCTGACTTTGGAGGATGGCTTTGTCCTTCTGACTCCTCCAGTGGGGATTCATAGAGAAGGGCAGGGCTCCTGGCCTTTCAGAATGCAAGCTAAGAGTTCATAGAGGGTCATGGGTTCCTGAGTGAGGAGTGGGTTTTTCCCTAACACATGCCTGGCAGTTAACTCATTGCTAAGAATGTGGCTCTGATGGAAACCCTCAAGAATGCTAAAAACGTGTTTCAAAGATAAATTTCATTGTTTTCTCTATATATGAAAATAATACATCTTATTGTAGAATATTTGAAACACTCATGAAACTACCAAAGAGGAAAATGAAAATTGCCCCACATTCCACCACTAAAACACTCTTGTATATTGGGCCCCTGTTATGGACTGTATTGTGATCCTCCCAAAAATTCATGTTGAAGTCCTAACCTCCAGTACCTCAGAATAGAACCATATATGAAGATAGGGTCTTTAAAGGGGTAACTAACTTAAAATCAGACCTTAATCCAATATGACTGCTGTCCTTATAACAAGAGAAAATTTGGACATAGAAACATAGAGAGGGATTATGATTTGAGACAGAGGGACAAGACAGCCATCTAAAGCCACCAAGCAGGGCTGGAACAGATTCTTCCCTCAGAAGCCCTCCAAAGGAACTAACCTTGCCTACACTTTGATCTTGGATTTCCAGCCTCCAAAACTGTGAGAAAATAAATTTTTGTTGATTAAGCCACTCTGTGGTACCTTCCTATGACAGTGCTAGGGAACTAATGTAGCCCCATTTTTTCCTATGCATGTAGTTAATAATTTACATCATTTTATGTATTTAGCTTTGAATCCTGTTTTTTATTTAATATTTTATTGTAATCATTTCCCGAGTCATGAATTTTTTTGTGAATTAATTTTTCTAGCTACAGAAGATTTCATTGAATGGCTGTGCCATCATCAGTTTAACCATTCACAAAAGCTTGGACGGTTTTTGAGAGAGAGTTTGCAGGTGTAGAGCATTGTAGAGAAAACTTTTTTCTTCCTTGGTTGAATCTACTCTCCATTGTAAGGTACTTAATTTCCTAACAGATACAGTCAAATGTACCTTTTATATGTGAATTATACAGTTTGAGATATTTTAGCTAACTTGTTCTAGGGAGGTTTTTGAAGAGATGTAAAGACTTAGGACTGGTCCTTGAAAGGTGAAAGTGAACCACTCTTTGTCTCTGAAAAGAAAAGAGAGCTGATATAAATGACAAAGTCCCTGAGCTCCCCTGAAGAGGCAGCTGTGAGAATTCATGTTGCAATGATTATGACCTTGTGTGTCCTTGCTGTGTGGCTTCCCAGTCACAGATACAGAAATGCTTGTCAGAGCTTGGTCCTTTGAGCTTAAGTCCAATGAGGCCAATGGGTACATACAAACTAAAAAAGCAAATACTGTTATGCAGTTGGAGGTGTACTTGGAACTTACTGGAACATGGTTTCTTTGAACAGAAATTTTATTTCTTCCCTCTGCCTTCACACCATCACCATAGTTATTCATGATCATCATCTCACACTAATTCCCATGTGTTCTTAGGAAAAAATGGCAGCAGTGACTCACAAGTTTTGCTTTTATTTCATGGTGACTTATTTATAGCTATTGTACTTCTGGAAGATCAATGACTAGAGAGAAACAAAAGCTTCCCTGGAATCTATGTCAACAAGAGAGATGATATTGACTGAATTTAAAAAGTTAAATTTAAAGATAGAGGAATAAGCAAGTGGCTTTTTTCCCCTTCACTTTTTGATTTCAGGCCATTTGATTTCAGGCCAATTGTTCAGTCTGGTTTCTGCCTCCCACGGCTGTCTTTAGTGCATATGTGAGAGTCCGAGGGAATGGACCTTATATTTATACTGATATAAATGGAAGCAAAGTATGGGTTATAGTTAAAGAAGGGGAAATCCAGCTCTTTGTAACCATCCTTTCAAATAAAGCAACATTGCATTATTGTCCCCAAACCAAGCCGCATCAAGGGAAAACACCACCACCCCGCTAGTGCCTGGTGGAAATTCTCTATCTGAGCATGCTCATTGCCAGATGGTAGAAATTGTACACATTTTGCTGAGTCTTTAATGTCTAACACGTTTACTTGCACATTTGTTGAATGGAACTCGATTTAAATCTGAGTACAAGAAGAGGGAATTCAATTTTGTGCTTGAGACTATTCCAACTACAATGATTATTTTCAGTTTTCATATAGTGACTTTAAATAGATGTACTGTGCCCATATCCAAAGGGTTTTTTTTCCCTCACAAAATGTTCAGTTATTTATTGGGTTGTTCTCATTGCAAAGCAAATAGGTAGAACCTGTTCATATAGTACAAATGAGGAAACTGAAGCATAGTAAGCTTGTGGACTTCGATGAATCTCACACAAGGAGTCAAGGGCACAACTTGGGAATGAATAAAAGACCCCCTTCCTATCTAATTATTTCAATCACCAACTTATATATCCTCCCATACAATCCCAGGTTTTTCTTTGGAAATCAAACTGCAGATACTGTTCACACCTTTTCATGTGAATCTATCAGATAGTTTCAGCAATGGTTCATGAACGACAGTCTTGGTGATCACTTGAAGTGTGAACCTGAAAGCTGCAGAAATCACTGCATTCTTCAGAAGAGAAGGGGCTGTGCTTGGTACCAGCTACCTTGCAGGGACCCTGTGAATCCTGTCTCCTAATTGTAACTGTTTGTTTTGTCATTCCTGGCAGAATGCTTTCTGGGCGTCAGGAGTCCTTGAGAGGACCTCCCCACTTCTAGCTTCTGCAGTGGCCTTGGCCATAGAGCAGGGCTTTCATGACTGTCTCTGCCACCTGGAGTTTTCATCTTGGAGAGCTAGTCATTTATCATGGCAATATATTTTGTTCCCTGTGAAGGCAGGAGGGATAATAATCATAAAAAAGCAGCCAGAATAAAAAGAAGGTAATTAAGGAGTCTGCTTAATTTCAGCTATTATTCTATTGGTAATTAAGCAGCACAGTAAATGTGGATTAAGCTTGTTACAATCATGTGATTTGGGGAGTAATGAATCATCTAGAAGGAGGACCAGCTGGAAGATGGAAGCAGGACTCTTCAATTGGAACCAACAACGCACCTGCTATTAGTTCTCAAAATGCAGTAAGTCAAGCAAAATATTTGCCTTCAGAAGCCAGACTACTATTTGGGCTAATTTGTGCAGAAACTTTCACAGGATAGCAACACTTAAGATCATTGTTTATTTTTGCTAGGCAGGTAACTCACCATCCTTTAAGAGACAGTATAGTAGAGTGGTTTTAGTGATGGATTCTGGAAGCAGAATGCATGGACTGGAATTCTAGTTCTGTCATCTTTTCATTGTATAATCTCGGACAAGATATTCAATCTCTATATGCCTCACTGACCTCATCTTTAATAAGGGATACAAATTGTAGCAGTTCATAGGATGTGGCTTCAATGAGTTAATATCTGTAGCATGCTTAAAAGAATGTCATAGTAAATATGCCTTACGTAGTAAATATTCTCTATTGTTTTTGCCTATTGTTATTGCAATTGTTTTAACCATTCTTCTGGTGTATCATATGGAGCTATGTGTGTGTGTTTTCGTGTGTGTTCTCCATAAATTAAGAGTCTGTTTGTAGCATAGCCATGAAGGAGATCATTTTGAAAATGGAATTAAATCAGGAACCAAAAGCATCAAATCATGCTACTGTTTTAGTATGGGCTTCTTTTGCAGAAACTGAAAATAAGAAAGAATTCTTTTTAAAATTAATATATTTATTTAACTTATGTATATATACAGTAAGACACTGTTTATATCAGTATATACATATACTGATATAAGTGGAAGCAATATAAATGAAAGCTATATATATATAGACAGAGTTTTGCTGTGTTGCCTAGGCTGGAGTGCAGTGGTGTAATCATGGCTCACTGCAGCCTTGACCTCCTGGGCTCAAACAGCACTTCCATCTCAGCCTCCCAAGTAGCTGAGACTACAGGTGTGCACCACCACTCTTGGCTAATTTTTTTTCAATTTTTAGTAGAGACAAAGTCTTGATAAGTTGCCCAGGCTGCTCTTGAACTCCTGAGCTCAAGCGATCCTCCAGCCTTGGACTCCCAAAGTGCTGGGATTACAGGCATGAGTCACTATGCCTGGCTAAGACAGAATTCTTTAGCAAGTGGCTTTAAAGTTGTTAGGACCTCTTGTCCCCAGACACTTCTATGTTTTATATCAATTGGCTGCTTTCTTGGTAGGCTGACCATTTTCTGACTATCTTCTCTTGTGAATATACTTCTAATCATGTAATTGAGCTAGCCTTATATAAAATTGTGATATTGATCAAGTTTATATTCCAGTTGTCTTAGCTCCTTTTTGCCATTTTTCTCCTCATATCTCCTCTTCCCTCTATCTTCCGAAGGGATCTGGGCTGTACAATGGCTCTCCAGAGCCCTTATTGGACCATTTAACTGAGGTCTTCCAACTTCATGGATCCTTTATTTCTCCAAAGTTGTCCCATCATTTCTTCTTTAATCCATCAGAGCCTCATGCCCACAGCATAGCTAGAAATGTCTACCTCATTTCAAATTTGAGATCCTAGCTTTGATTTATATCTGATACCACTGACCTGTCTTCCAGTTTGGGCTGTCTGGCCTCCCTTTCTTCATATGTTAGGGCTCAGGGTTCTAACATTTTATTGAGTTAAAGGTAGGTATGGGCTAGACCAAGAGAGTTATGGAAAGGGCTCTCTGAATGTCACTGAGGCTGATTGCCTCAGATGGAAAAGGACTGGGGCCAGATGGATTTCTCAGTATGAAGCGGGTGAATTCTTTGGGAATTGAGGAAAGCTGGTCAACATTAGAGTGGGACTGGAAAGGGCCATTTTTAAAGGAGAATTTCCGACCACAGCTGCTTAGTTAAGTGAAATCTGCTCTTAGATGTGTAGGGGAATTGTTTCCAGGGAATGAGTTCAGGGGAACAGAGAGGCCCATGGAACAACATGCCTCAGGAGGAATTAATTAAGACCCAAGGGGGTTGAAGAAGGCAGGGGGCAGCACAAAGGCCAATGGTCAGATCCTCCTTCTATGCAGTTCTTGGGAAATCATTTCTTAACTTCCAGGCTGAATTTGAAGTTGAAATTATAGCAGGCAGCTAGCTGTGTGCTGCTTTGGAAAGGTGGGGAGGGAAGGTCCTGGCTGGTGAGAAGAGAAGAAGGATGGAAAGAAGAGTAGTGAGTTTAAAGTATGCAATAATAAAACACCAACTCAAAGTACTATTAAGAATGAAATCAAAGCAAACAGGGAAAAAATAGAGTATGCAGTGAAAGGTCATATCTGGATGAAGCTTTGCTAGTAAGGCAGGTTAGGATGCCCCGTCTCTAAGGCCAAGTCCTGCAGCAGCCTGAGTATCTTCCTTCATGTTACATTCAGGGATGCCAGCTTGGGGAGGAGCACAGCTCATGAGTATGAGCCTCTGAATGGGTTCTTTTCCCGTTATTGGCATGCAAGTAGCCTGACGAAAGGTGCCATCTGTTTATCTCATTGAATTGTATCAATTATGTGATGAAAGAGGTTTTAAGATGGCCATGTGCTGGAGTGGATCTCATTCAGAGCAGTATGGTGTGTATGCCCGTTGCTAGTTTCACCAGGGCTGACAAGGCAAACAGCAGCATGACCCTTTCCCTCCCACCCCCCATCCCAAGTGGAGAGGGATTCCAGTTTTCAATAGGAAAAGATAAATCAAGGATTAGTAACTGCAACACAGGGGTGAAAGAGGATGTTCAGGGCAGAATCTACTGAGACAGAGCCCTCCCTTTACCTCTTCTCCACCAACAAGATCCTGAGTCACTGCATCATACCCTCTGCCACAGTACAGTGGGATCATGTTGGCTTCCCAACCACATACATATTTCTCATCTTACCTCTGCCCGGGGTGGATTGTTGAGCAGATGGTGTTAGAAAAACTGGCTTATAATATGGAGAAAAATAAAACTAGAGGGTCTCATACAAATATGGACCCTAGGTGGATTAAGGACTGAAACGTGAAAGGTAAAAGTATGAAGCCAACAAAAGAAAATGTAGGATAATATTTTAGTGACTTAGTGCTAGGAACATATTTCTTAATAAAGATCCAAATAAAACACAGATTATATAGCAAAACATTGAGAAATATGATTATATAAAATTAAGCATTTCTGAGTTAACAGAAAGATATAACAGTAAGAGATACCTGAAGAGTTTGGTGTCTAAAAGATAGAGGACATTCTGGAAATAAATAAGAAGATGGGAGATCTGGTAGAAAAATTGACAAAAGCACATGAGAGGGCAGTTTACAAAAGGGGAAACTGAAGTGCTTAATAAATATATGAAGTGGTACTCAAACTCAATGATTCAGAAAAACACAAATTAAAAGCACTTGATGTTACTTTATACCTGGGAGATTGACAAAGTCTCAGAAGTTGGTAATGTCAAATCTTGGCAGATATAGAAAACAGGACCTCTTGCACTGCCAGGGGAGTAGCCTGGTGTGACCATCTGAGACAGAAGTCTGAGAGTGCATTTCAAATTAAGTGGTCATATGTCCTGTGACCCAACCATCCATTTCCTGGGTATATGCCCTGGAGGAATTCTTAGATAGGATTATGAGGAAATGATCACAGTGCTGATTTTGGTAAAGGAAATGAAGGTCAACTTAGTAAAATGCATAAAGAAAAACATAGCAAATACACACTATGGAATATTTGGTAGCAGTTAGAAGGAACCCACTAGATATACCCACAGCAAATGGATAGATGGTAACAAGGTATATTTGAGTTTTTTTATAAGACAATAAATAGCATAGTATTTATGACACAATACTATTGATATAAAATAAACTACATTAGCAAACAAAAACATTCTATCTATCTATCTATCTATTTTTTTTTCTCCAAGGACATATCCAAATGCAAGGATACATGTCAAATCACAACAGAGTGGTTACTATTTTTTTATTAACATGTTTTTTTAATGGGTGAGTAAGACAGGGAAGTGGGGATAAAGGAAATTTGCTGAGGTAATAGCTTTCTATTGCTGCATAATAAGCTACCACAAACTTAGAAACTTTGGAACAATACCTGTTTATTAGCTTACAATTCCGTAGGCCAGAAATCTGGCACAGCATGACTGGGTTCTTGGCTTAGGGCAGCACAGACTGAAATGAAGGTATTAACGGGCTGAGTTCTCTAGAGACTGTGGGGAGAAGTCCGTTTCTAAGCTCAGTTCTTTGCAGCCATAGGACTGAAGCCCCTGTTTCTTTGAGTGATAAACCAGTGACACCATCGACTTTTAGAGACTAACTGCATTTCTTGCTATGTGACCCTCCTTCATCTTCAACCCAGCGGTGACACATCAGATCCTCTTCTGTTTCCCATCACCGACTTGTGTCCCTCTGACCAGCTGGAGAAAACTCTGCTTTCAAAGAGCTCTGTGATTAGGCCATGGTCACCGTGATAATCTCCGTATTTTAAGGTCGACTGTTTTGGAACCCTACTTACATCAGCATAGTCCCTTCACACAGCATGTAGATTAGTGTTCCTTTGAATGACTGGGAGATGTGCCTACTCCAGGGGCTTGGAATCTTGGGAGCCATCTTGGAAGTCGGCATATCACACTGACCTAGGGATCAGTTTTTTTTTTTTTTTTTTCTGGTATCCTTGATCTTTAGGAGATGGTTTCACATTTATTTGTTCATTAGCGTGTCCATTAGAGAATTCCTAGCCTATAAATATCTCATCTTCCTTTTAAATCCTGAGTTGGTCTGGGGGTAAATATGTCATAGCATGCACCATGAGGAACCTGATATTGGCATGAATATAATGAGTGGCAGGTAGTTTTGCTATAAAGGAAGCCAATTTAGGCTTATCTAGCTGAAATGTTTCAAACACTACAAAAATGCCACATTCTTGTGGGTGACTTGACTGTGTCACACTGCCTCATCTGTTCCACACAGCCTGCCAAGTGTAACCATGTAGTCTTCCTGGATGGGGTTGTTGCTGTTCACAACTGGCTTTGAAGAATAGTTTTTCAGTTACATTTTCCAGGTCCTCCTATCCTGGGGCTGTTTTTCTGCCCCTGTGTATGCCCAGCCTTTTTCTGCATCATCTCCTGCTAGCACTGTCCTTGGCTTGGGATCAGAAATGTAGTCATTTTGCTGTAAAGAAGAAAGATCTTGCCTGAGATGTCAAGGTTGCCTTCTGAGTCAATTCTCAAGAGTTGCCAAACAAGTGCTATATTTCTTTTTTGCAAAGTATTCCTTTTGGAAATGCATGGAGTATAAAATATCAGGTAAGGGGAAAGCTTCAGGAAAACAGAGTGACTTGAGAATCCATCTGTTTACTTCCTTTATTCAAGAAATGATATTATTTAAGAAAAATTTTGTGGTTATATAGTAAGTGTATAAAGGTGTGATATTAGTAATTACTTACCTTATGCTATTGCCATTATTTGCTCTTGTGGCTTATAGGTGAGAGTATAAAGTTACATGAAATACAAAGAAAAAGCCCTCTGGCATTCCGGCTTTAGATTTTATGTTTTCAATTAATTTCTTTAGGTTTTAAGGAGCACCTACGTAATTGTGTATGTTTGATATAGTATTTTTCCAGGTGCCCCACCATGGCTCCAGTCAAAGTAGCTCTGTTCTTAATGATTTTATATGTCTGGGTAACTTTTCCTTGAAATCAAATATTCTGAGAACCTGATGCCAGAATCTAGTTTTCATTGTCAATTGTTCAGCTTTACATTGCCTTACAATTCACACATTTATTTTTGCAAGTCACAAAATACAAAACTCTAAATAGAAAACAATAGCTAAGTGTTTACATACTAGGACTTGTAAAAAATGATGTATGTGGATTGTATCAGGGGTGGGAGAGTTTTTTTTGTAAAAAGCCAGATAGTAAATATTTCAGGCTTTATGGGCCCATGTGGTCTCTCTCACAATTACCCAACTCTCCTGCTACAGGGTGAAACAGCATAGACAATGCGTAAACAAATGGCCATGACTCTGTTCTCATAGAACTTTATTCACAGATGGGCCAGGTTTGGCCCATGGACCATAGTTTGCTAACATTGGATTCCACTATTTAATCTTTATAAGAGCCCTATAGGTAGAAACTATTATTATTATAGCCATTTTACAGATGAAGAAACTAAAGTCTAGAAAAGCTAAGACTGGCTTTTTCAGTATAACTCCTGAACTCAGCTATTATTCCTTGAGCTGTATGTTTTCCTGATTACCGCTAAAGAAAAATATGCAGTGGAAAAATATTTGGGGTCTTATATTTTAGTATTGTGGATGAAAAGAAAACACAATCTTCCTGAGCTACAAGTATAATGTTCCTGCTGTAACTTCTAATCTATTTCTTCAATGTAAATAAGACTGACCCTCCTTGACTCCTACCTTCCTAAAAGACTTGATCCTGGTTGATAGAGGTCAAGGTTGTGGTCTCAGCAGGGTCAATTCTGAAAGTGCTTCCCCAGGCCCATCTGTCAGCCTTGAGCAGACCCCTAATGGGCTGAGAAAGGGACCAGGTCTTTATGCGGTGAATGAGACACATCATTCCATAGACATTAATTTTTGTGGATGAACTGAGAGCTATTTAATAGGAAACAATTACATGACTTATTAAGGGTCATTAAATTTTAGTATTCATAAAGTCAGCACATGACTAAAGCTTATTATAGACTCCAATTTGGTATTTTACTAAGAAGCCCATTCTCCCCATAATGCCTGGCAATGTAGCTGAGGTCTCACTACCATCCAAACATATAGATGGCTGCAGTTCTGCAGTTTGGGGACAGAAGTTTACCATCAAGGTAGTACTTAACTGTTTATTTTTATTTGATACTTGTTTTAGTGCTTATTGTTTATTTGGTACTTGTTTTTCATTATAAATTCCTATTAGTTTAGCTTCATTATTAATTTAGGTTATTTGTTAAATAGCCAATAATGGGTAGTGGTACACATTTTCATCAAGAATATTTCTATGTTTTCAAACAATTAAACTCAAAATTATATATATATATACACACACACATATATACACATACATAAACATATTTCTGTTTTCAAACAGACAAAAGCATATATATACATGCATATACATGGGTTCATACATATATTCATACATTCATACATACATGTATGCATACATATGTATATGCAAATCGAATTACCAATACTTAAACCTTTGCATGTACACTTTTCCAAATTTGCTAGTATTAATATTACTATTTTTTATTAACTTTTTTTAATGGGTGAGTTAGGTGGGCAGCTAATCATTTTCCCTCACTGAGCAGACTATCATTTTTATAAGTTAAGTTCCATAGCTCAGGAAGAAAAGTTCTTTGCTAAGCACACTATTGTAGACCACATCAAGATGCATAAATTGAATATAAAATTTTCAAAGAGCAGTAGAGAAAACAATTTCTTTCTTGACTTCCCTTAGAAATGTCCCTAACTCTTCTCACCAGCAAATCATCTAGGAGTATAGAGGTGATGTAGTTTCATCTTCCCTGTTTTTAAGAGGACTTCTTTTTTTAACACCTCCTAACTGCAGTTCACATAACGAAGTCAAATGATGTGTACCGCCTATTCAACTATGGCAAGGTAGAGATCTGTTCCAGTGTGGAGTTTTCTAAATTCAATTTGCAGAGGTGAGCTGGTGCAGCCACAGCATCTAGACCAAACTTGATTCTAGTTTGGAGACACTCTCTTCTGGTTACATAACTGAGGAACCACATGACAAGAATACTGCTAGCAAGGTCTCCACGGAGGAGTTGAACCAAAACTCATTTGGAAAGAATTGCTTGCTGTTTGGTCTTACTTTCTCTCCCACTTCCAGAGAGTTTTTGTATAATGGATTATTGCTTCTTCCTCTATCGATTTGCAAAGCAAAAACCATACATTTTAGAATTATCACTGGAAATTACCTGATCTTTCTTTGCAAAAACAAAAACAATTCTGATCACATAAAATTTTAAAGCACTACCTTGATCAAATAGTTTTATGCAATTAGTTAAGAGACTCATATGCTTTTTGCCCTTTAGTTCCTTTTGGGTTTGTGTAGCATCTGCAACACAAATCCTGAATGTACAAATTTTCATCTTTGCCAGAGTTTCTGCAACATTCATGCAGCTCTTACTTACACTCATCCAGCTTTGGCCACTGGCTAAATCTCTCATCTAATGACATGATATATCCAGCTCAGTTTTCCTCTCTAAAAAGTTTGAGCCCACAGCACATTCATTGATATCACCAGAATCCTGGAAACTTGCACGTGCTCTGTGTTCTTGTATATGGTCAGGAAGATTTGTCTGGAATTTCAGTAGATGACTTGACTCTTCATACATATAAGGGATTTTCAGCATGCTTTGTGGAGCCACCTCCACAAAGAGACCTTCTTAATAGTAAGCTCTTTGCAGAGCAGAAATGATTTTGCAAACTGGATCTTTGCATAAGCATGGGTGAAACCACTGTAGTTTTCCTGGGAACTCTATTAGGATGTGCTTGCTAGCTACTTTTAACACACAGCTGCCAAATCTTAGTGGCTAATATCAAATTTTGTTTCTCATTCACACGATAGCACAGTCTGGGTCAGCATCTCTAGTGGGATGGCTCCCCTCCAAGAAATAACTCTCCTTCCAGTGGTAGCTCAGGAATCCAAACTCCTTCATCATGTGGCTTTTGCAGTATTAGAGTCCCTCACTTCCCATTCTGCTGAAAAGCTATGAAAGTATGAGCTGAGAGTCTTCTAGGAGATTTTAGGGGCCAGATTGGGAAGTATCATCCTAGCCTTAACTATGTAACTTTACAGAGCAAGGGATGCTGGGAAGTTTTCTTGTGTGACCAGAAAGAGGAAATGGGAAGGTGAACACCGAGGCAGTCTCAGCTGCAACACTGTCACGAGCCTTTCTTCCTCACTTGTACTCCTGAACTGATGGCCTGCCCCTAGATAGCCACTCATTAGTACAGCTGACAGGCTGGCTCCTCTTCTCAGGCAACCAGCACAGCCCTCTCTTTTTTGCTTTACACTCCTGGTCTGGATGAAGACAGTGACTTAGAGTGGAGGAATCTATTCTTTAGGTATGATTATGTTATGATTGCTCATTTGTTTTTTATTTTTATATGGACTAACTTGCTCCATTGAAGCCTACAAAAATGTAAACCTGGGGGCAATGTCCTCTTCTAAAAATGAACTGACCAAATGGTCTTTTAATATAGAAGGGAACCTACCTTCAAGGGCATTTGAGGCCCACAGCTCTTCACTGGGGCTGCTGCAAACCCGTAAGTCCCCCCTTTCTGTTCCCGTCTTCTGGCAGGTGGCTTCACGGGAAGGTAGCATAGAAGTCTAGGGTTGAGTCCTGGGTCAGGCTCAAGCTGTGTGACCTTGAGTTGAAGTAAAATTAACCATATAAAGCCCTAGCCCAGTATCTGGGATTTAGTTCTTAGGATATCTTAGTGCTTGTTATGATCTATTATTATTGAGAAGAAAGAGGTTTTCCTCAGTGAGTGCGTTGGCTCATGACCATGATATGCTTGGGACTCTTTAACAATTTAAAACTTTTTTCTTTTTCAACAAGCTTTATTGGGGTATATAACTGACCAGTAAAAATTGTATATATTCAAGGTGTATAACATGATTTGATACATGTATGCATAGTGTAATGATCACCACAGTCCAATTAACCAACATATTCATCAAGTATTTTTCTTCACACTCTTCCTTCTCTGCCCCAATTCACCCTATTTTTTTATTCTAAAAACGAGACCCCTGTCTCAATCAGATAATTTTTTCTCATTGAAGGAATCTCAAGGGTCATTCTGAAACGGATTAACGAAGACATACAACATATTTTATTTGGATTCCATAATATTGAAAATAAGCCAAGACTGACAGGTAAATATCAGGAGTTTCCACCTAAACATGTGAAGTTCCTTTTTCTTAAAAAAAAAAAAAAAAAAGGCAGAAAATGTTATAGCAATAGGCTTTTATGCCAGCTGGGCCAGAGTCACTGGGGGCTGAGTCTCCCCTCCCTACAGGGTGAGTCCCGTCTACTCACTGTAGCTCCCACCACTACCTCTCTTTTTTTCTGACACTAAGACCAACATGTAGTAGTCACCATTGATCATTATATTTATACCTTGTTTGCTAGTGGTTGAAGGATGTTGTTTCTCTTGTGAATAACTACATAAAAAAGAGAGGATAACAAAAGATATGCCTAGGGTGTTAAATGTGTGACAAAGACGGGAGAAGGCATAATTCGTTGTGAAAGTGAAGATCATTCCTGCTTCTAAGTATAAAGCATGTGCCAATTTTGAAAGAATAACAGCCAGTGTGCTTCACTCATTCATGTTACCAGTTTGGCCCTGAAGGCAATTGAGCTTGCCACCCAGGGAGAAAAGCTCTCAGTTGTGTATAATTAAGTATCAGAATAGATAATGCAGTCAATATTATGGGCAGTCTAAAGGAGGGCTTTGTATTTTTTGTATTTCTTTTCTTTTTCTTTCTTTTTTTTTTTTTTAGAAATGGGGTCTTCCTCTGTCACCCAGGTTGGAGTGAAGTGGTGTGATCATAGCTCACTGCAGCCTCAAGCTGCCGGGCTCCAAGGATCCTCCCACCTCAGCCTCCCAAGTAGCTGGGACTATGGTGTGCACCATCACATCTGGCTAATTTTTTAATTCTTCTACTTGTAGAGTTGGAGTCTTGCCAAGTTTCCAGGCTGATCTTGAACTCCTGGCCTCAAGCAATCCTCCCACCTTGGCCCCCCAAAGTGCTGGGATTACAGGCGTGAGCCACCATTCCCGGCCTATATTTTTCTTGAGCTGTGCAATGATGTTTTTTATTTTTCTTTAGAATCATGATTTTATTTTTTATTTAAATTTTTTAGTAAGAAGAGTACTCCTTTTAAATACCAATTAATTTTGCAGATCTCCTGCATGATAATAGTAATAATCATAGTATCTTTTAATTTGTGGACCAAGAAAATATATATGTGCACATGGATTTGAGGATTCTTTTAAATTTTGCTGCAACCCTCCAGCCATTTGCAGGTGATAAGTTGAAAAACACTTGATGTCTATAAGTTCACTTTTTATTGGTAATTAAGGAACTTTTGGAGAACACCATGGAGATTAAAGAGGTCTTATAGAAAATATAACCCAATTTCCTCATTTGCAGATGAGGAAACTGAGGCCCAATAAAAAGTGAATGAGATCACAGAACTAAAGCCAGAACTAAAGTCTTCCTCCCAGGGCTGTGCTTGCATGCTCTGTGTCCAAGTGGGCAATTATACGTCCCCAGGGTGAGGTTGGCCACTTAGAGAGCTTTCAGAAGTGAATTTTCTACTCAGTGTTAGAGACCAAATGGAGCATCATGTGGCTTTTCATTTTCAAGGCATTAAAATCAAAGAAATCAGGATTTAAGGCATTTCCCCAGCATGGAAGGGAGAAATAGGATCTCTCAATTGTGGAACATGGAATATTCCATGGTGATAAGTTGTAGATTCCAAGGATAGAGAGGAGACCAGGAGTGAGGGAAAAATATAGTAGTTATTTTTCATAAACAATATTATAGAGGACATTTGTAAAAACAAAACAGAATGTGACTTGAAGATGCCTAAATCTTGATTAAACACGTGGAAGAGTAAGTTTTACTATTTTAGTCTAGACAGAAGGTAGACAGTTTCAGGAAATCTAAAATTCATCAGTTCTAAATGAAGAGCTGGAATGTAGTAATCAGTGACTTGGTTGGCAGAGAAACATTATTATACTGAAAACCTTTCATTAAGAGGATTGAAAGGGTGATGTTGGGTAATTAACATCTGTATAGCAAGTTCACAGCTAGAGAAGGGAAGTAGCTTCATGTATTTGATAAAAATGTGACTTGGAGTAGCTAAGCAACAGGAATGATTTTTTTAAATTTAAAATTGTAAGTAAAATGTGTTGCCTTATATATTTCAATTATGTTAAAGCTAACAACGAGTACTTAGAGAGTGGGGAGATGCCTCAGTCACGTACTGCTGGTTGGAAAAGATCATGACAAGAGTGTTCAGAGGGCAATTTCTTAATGCAGATCAAAATAAAAATTGTATGACCTAAAACATTATAATTTCATTTCTAGGATTTTATTTCCAGTATATCCACTATAAATCAGTGACTGGGATGATTACAACAGTATTGGCTATAATAACGAAATACATAAATTGGAAACAAACTAAATGCCAAAAAATAGAGAAATGCCCAACAATTGGCGTATCTTCATACAGTGGAAAATTATGCAGTCACTCCCAGTACTTGGGAAGATTATTTGAAAGTAAATAAAGGAATTCATAAGATTGCTAAATATGAAAAGCAATACATGATATGACTCAAAATTTTACATTATAATGATTATAGATATAAATGTAGTAAAACTATAAGAATGTCATTAATGGTCATTACTGGTGTTATGATCATGTGAGATGATGATGATGATGATTATTTTAACTTTTAGGTTCTGGGGTACAAGTGCAGGTTTGTTACACAGGTAGACTTGTGTCATGAAGGTTTGTTGTACAAATTATTTCACGACCCAGGTATTAAGGCTAGTACCCATTAGTTATTTTTCCTGATCCTCTCCCTCCTCCCACACTCCACCCTCTGAAAGGCCGCAGTGTATGTTGTTTTCCTCTATGTGTCCATGTGTTTTCATCATTTAGCTCCCACTCATAGGTGAGAACATGCCGTATTTGGTTTTCTGTTCATGCATTACTTTGCTAAGGATAACAGCCTCCAGCTCCATCCATGTCCTTGCAAAGGACATGATCTTGTTCTTTTTCATGGCTGCATAATATTCTATGGTGCATATGCACCACATTTTCTTATCTAGTCTATCATTGATGGGCATTTAGGTTGTCTATGTCTTTGTTATTGTGAATAGGATTGCATGAGATTATTCTCCTGATCTATATTTTCCAAATTTTTTTTTATATATTAAGCTATAGCAATATATAGTTTAGTAATTAAAAAACCCAACTCCATAATCAAACAGAAATTTCTTCTCTCAGTCAAAACCGACTTCAGTTCTACTGGCTACAGAACAGTTTATTATCTCCTCTACCAATAAACTGTTTATCAGTTGTCTTTAGATCTTGTGCAAATGCCACTCATAGTCTAATAAACATATGTTAAAAGATCTGTATAAAGTTCTTCTAAGAGGTCCAGGATAGGAAACGCAAAAGCATACTTAAAAGCAAATAATGCAGGTGGTGCTTTTAACATATTCCAACATGATAACAACTTGATTATTGTTGGCAGTTTGCTTTATGTTTAATTTAAATCTGTTGCTCTTCATTTCAAAGATAAAATTCCCCCTGCAAAGAGCAAAATCCTAATATTTTACTTTGATTGCTCCCAAATAATTCTGTGATTTCAATTTTTGATTGAAAACATCTAAACAGTGCTAGAATTTGAAGGAACATTTGAAATTATATAACCCAGTCTCTATTTACAGGTGGCACAGCTGAAACCTGGAGAAATAAAGTGATTTTTCCAAGGCCACAGTTAGCCAGTTCCAGAGACTCCTAAATAAATGTCAGCCACTCACCATGCCCAACAATACCTAGAAGGGCTTGCATGTGTCCTTCAACAGCAGAAAAGAAACCAATTGTTACCAGATAATCACAAATACAAAATGGCAGCAAGAGGATGGAGAATATTCCTTTTCCCTTCCGAGATGGCCAACTTTTAGCTCCCCATGGGTACTGTGAGCTGCTTCTTTCCTTGGTCTCCTGCCTCTTTCCTTTTACTGCCTCTTTGTCCTTCTCATCTAGGTTGAGGTAGGAAGTCCATCACTGATGGCCCCCAGATGAGATGGCTCCTTAGTCCTTACTACAGGAAGTGTTTGGGTATCTCAGATTCTTCTGAGTGGATCGTTTATAATGTCCATGCTTCCCAAAGTAATACACAGACTAAACACAATTCCTATGAAAATTTCAATGGTGTTCTTCACAGAACTAGAAAAAGAATCCTAAAATTTGTATAGAACCATGCAAAAAACAAAAACAAAAACAAAAACAAACTGCAAATAGCTAAAGCAAAACCGAGAAAGATAAACAAAGTTGGAGGGATCACATGTCGAAATTTAAAATTATAGTACAAAGCTACAGTAATCAAAACAGTATGATACTGGCATAAAAACAGAAACATAGACCAATGGAACAAATTAGAGTGCCTAGAAATAAATCCTAACCAACTAATTTTTAACAAGGGCATCAAGAGGACACAATGAAAAAAGAATAGTCTCTTAAATAAATGATGCTGAGAAAACTAGATTTCCACTGACAAAATAATGAAATTTGATTTTATATCATACAAAAAATTCAAATGGTTAAAAGATCTAAATGTAAAACTTAAAACCATAAAACTCATGGAAGATAACATAAGGAAAAAGCTCCTTGAACATTGGCCTTGGCAATGACTTTTTTTGGATATCACACCAAAAGCTCAGGCTACAAAAGCAAAAATAAATAAATAGGACCACATCAAAGTACAAAGCTTTGCACAGCAAAGGAAACAATCAACAAAATGAAAAGGCAACCTACATACTGGGAAAAAAATTTGTAAACTATATAACTGATAAGAGGTTAATATCTAAAATTTATTTAAAAATTCTTACAACTCAATAGCAGAAAACAAAATAATTTGATTAAAAAATAAGAAAAGGACTTGAATAGATATTTCTTAATAGAAGACATACAAATAACTAACAGTTATATGAAAAAGTACTGAACATCACTAATCATCAAGGAAATGCAAATTAAAATCACTATGAGATATCACCTCACACTGGTAAGTTTGGCTATTACCAAAAAAGACAAGAGATAACCAACGTTGGTGAGGGTGTGGAGCAAAGGGTACCCTAGTACACCATTGGTGGAAATGTAGATTGGTACAGCCATTATGGAAAACAATGGAAAACAATATGGAGATTCCTAAAGAAATTAAAAATAGAACTACCATGTGACCCAGCAATCCCTCCTCTGAGTATACCCCAAAGAGAGGAAATCACCACCTCATACATAGATCTACACTCATGTGAATTACAGCATTACTCACAATAGCCAATATGGAAAAAACTTAAGTATCTATAAACAGACAAATGGATAAAGGAAATGTGTATATATGGAATACAATTCAGTCTTAAAAAAGAAGGAGATCCTGCCATTAGGACATTATGCTAAGTTAAGCTAGACACAGAAAGAAAAATAATTGCATGATGTCACTTATATGTGGCATATTTTTAAGAAAGAGCTTGTATACCCAGAGAATGAAACAGTGGTCATCAGGGGGATGGGGGAGAGGAAATATGGAGCTGTAGGTCAAAGGATGCAAAACAGCAAATATATAAGATATATATAGAATAGTTTAGAGATCTAATGTAACATGAGTACTAAAATTAATAAAATTATATAATATTAGGGATTTTTGTTGTAGAAAATAAGTAGATTTTACCTGCTCTTGTCACAACAAAGTAACTATGTGAGATGATAGATATGTTAAACTGCTTCACCACAGATTTATTTTGCTATCTACATATATCCTATGTTGTAAACCTCAAATGTACACAGTAACATTTATTTTTAAAAAGACAAATAAATCCATACCTTGCTCTCTTTTCACATGATAAAACCTCAATGCTCTATTTATATGAAAAGGATCTTTTAAGTATCTCTATATTCTACTATGGAAAGATTTACATGATATAATGTTAAATGGAAAAGAGAAAGGTGGAGAAAAAGTCACATATTTTAAAAAATGAGATGATCAGGGATATCTGAATACTAACTGACTATTTGATAAATTAAAGAATTATGGCTAATTTCTTTAGGCGTGAAAAGAGCATTGTAGTTGTATTTTTTTTTAAAGAGAATCTGTGTTTTTGGAGATACATACTCAAATATTTTCTGATGACATTATCTGCTGTCTGGAATTTGCCACAAAATAATCCAGGATGTGGTTTGGGGGAAGTGGGTGGGTATAGATTAAATGAGATTGTCCAAGAATTGATCATTGCTGAAAATGGGTGAGGAGTACGTGGAGGTTCATTATACCATTCTATTTTTGTAATGTTTGGTATTTTCCATAATAACAATATAAAGAACTCCTATTAGGATGTTTAATGGAAAAGGCAGGAACTTGAGACCCTTGAGTATTCAGGGTTTAGAGAGGGAAGAATGAAGAGGGTGAGGAGAATTCCATTCTGTGGAATCATAAATATTTCTTGACTGACTAAATGATAAATTGCAGGTATGAATGAATTGATAACCAAACCTGATTCTTCTAATTCTAGTGCAAGGCAGTTTCCACTAAAGTTCAAGTTAATGTCTCTTGTAAAACATAGACTACTTACTACCTGTAGGTTTCAAGATTGGAGTTTCTTACTTGTTTATCCAACATTGTACCACATGCTTTGACTTTGCTGTGTGACTTATCTTTCCAAAATGGCAGAATTGAACCTTCCTTTTGTCCTCCAAGCAGCTGTTTTGTGTAGAAGTCTGATTAATATTTTTTAAGGATACAGCTTGAGTGATCAGCTCATAGACTGAGAGGCTGTTTGTTTTTCATTCTTGACCCCTGCACCCTGGAGAGGAAGCACCGTAAACTACACACTTACTGAGGGAAACAATAGTTTATGTTGCTTGGAAACTTGTTTGGAAACGTTTCAGTATCAACAGAGACCCAATATATAAAGAGCTAGAGTTGTAGGTATCTGAGGCAAAGATGAAGAAATAGGCAACTAAGTTAAAATCTGATTCAGAACAATCCTACTCACTCTTAGAACAAAATTGCTCTTCAGCTTCTCATCCTCAGTTGATGTACCCCCAGACACCCCGGTGCTTTCCTCACCTGTCATTTCCATTGGATTGTGATTCTTTTCATTCTCATTGGCTTTCTCCCACTAGCCTATACTTCACTTTTTGTAACCTCAACACATAGCACAGCACTAAGTGCATAACTGTTAAGTAGTAATTCTTGATTGGATATGTTAGATAAATGTTAATGGAATCAATAGAGGTTATAATCTTCATAGAAGCAGAGAGTAGAATGGGGGTGAAGGGAAGACTGGGGATACAGAGGCTAGCGGGTGAAGGGAAGGGAAGGGGGAGATGATGGTCAAAAGGTACAAAATCTCAGACAGGAGGAATATATATTTTTTCTTGTTTTGAATTACATTGCATACCATGGTAGATACAGTTAATAACAGAGTATTGTACATTTCAAAATTTCTGAGACAGTACATTTAAAATATTATCACAAAAACTGTTAGGTACTGCATTTGAGATGATGGATGTGTTCACTGGCTTGATTTAATTATTCCACATTGTATTCATAAATCATAACATTATTTTATACCCACAAATTTACACAATTATAAACTGTTCATTTATAATACAAAAAAATCCTGAAGGTGAGGAAAATATAATCAGAAGACAGAAAAAGATCTGTCAGGCGGTGCGCATTTTTCACCCAAGGATACTGAAACTGAGGGAGGCCCACTGACTTGCTCCTAGTCACTATGGCAGGACCGGACCTGGGTGCTCATCATCTTTCCATAGAATCACACTACTCTTTGTTTGAAGGATGGCAAATTGGCAATGAATTTGCAGACGGAGACCAGGAGGACCCATGAGAGAGCACAGGACATCCATCTGGACATTTTCTTGGTATGTGAACTGATGGATGCTGGTCCACACCAGCTGTGAAAGGAAAGAGAAGAAAGAGGGTCTCCATTAATATCATCAGAACTTTAGAGGAATCCTTCCTGGATAGTTAGAGGAGATGGAATTAGGACTGGTCCTGGATACCTTTGCGATCTGGGTAAAACTTGCCTTTCCTGCTTTCAGGACTATGCGCTCCTCTCTCCTTCATTTGCCAGGACCCCAGGATATCTGCCTTGCTCATTGTGCAACATCTTTAACTTTGATGTCCTAGCTAAGTTTGTTCCCCATAATCCTCTAAAATCTTCTTTTTTTAGCTGAGGCTTCTATAATAGAACACTGTGGAGTAGGTGACTTAAAAAACAGATATTCCTTTCTCAAAGTTCTGAAGGCTAGAAGTCTGAGATCAGGGCACCAGGATGGTCAGGTTCAGGGCAAGGGCCCTCTTTCTGGCTTGCAGGCACTGGCTGACTTCTTGCTGCATCTTCACACGGCAGAGGGAGGAAACTCTGCTGTCTCTTCATCTTATAATGGCACTAATTCAGCATAGGGGTTCTACTCTCAGTGCCTCATCTAAACCTAATAATAATTACCTCCCAAAGGCCCGGCCTCCACATACCATCACATTGGGATTGGGGCTTCAATCTATGACTTTAATGGGAACGTAAACATTCAGTTTGTAACAACTTCCCTGACCTGTGCGCCAGTCTCCAAGACCCAGAGGGTGCAAGGGAAGAGATGCTAGCCTGCAAAATAAATCAGTGCTGAGGTGTAATAGCAAATTATTTTTCCTACATTGTTAATTTCCCCTTCATTGCACCATCTTGCTGTTATTTCTTCCATATTTAACAACAATAACAACAACAACCCTCCTTGACAAGCCCAACACCTGAGTTGGCAACTCTGCTCCACATCTGTAACAAAACTACTGACAGTATTTGCAGTAAAATCACTGTCTCTCATTACTCCTTTTCCTATTCTTTCCTAAACTCTACGATTCAAGAATTTGTCTCCATCACTCCTCCTTTCAAGGAGTGTCTTATCAGTTCCTCTGGTCGAGGTCACAGTAGTGCCCGCATTGATAAAGCCAACAGTAAATTATCAGTCCTGAGTTGACTTATCATTGTCACTGACGCAGTTGACGTGAAGTTCTTCCGTGAAGAACTTTTTCTAGTGTGCATGTTGTACACTTGCCTCTCCATTTTTCCAGTTCTTTCTTTTTCCCAGCCTCTTAATGTTGAAGGATCCTAGGATTCAGTGCCTGGGCTTCCCCTCTACTCATCTACACTTATATTCCCTGGGTGATTTCATCCAGTTCCATTGAGATTGGCTTTTCAGAAAACCAATAAACATATGATTCCCAAATTTATATCTTCATCCTAAATATCTGCTTTGGATTTCAAACTCATGTATCTAACTGCTTAATTGACTGCTCCACTTAATTGAGCTAACAGAAAATTTAAATTTAACTTATGCAAATGGAACAGAACAGTAAGTCCAGAAACAGATCTCACATGCAATCACTTAATTTAGGAGCAGGGTAATATTACAATGCAGGAAAAGGATGGCCTTTTCAATAATTGCAATGGTGAATTAGATATCTATATGGAAAAAAAGTGAATCTCAACCCCTATCTCATATCATAAGCAAAATCAGTTCCAGATGAATTTCAGGTTTTAGTATAAAAAAGAAAACCTTCCAATTTCTAGAATGTAATACAGGGGAAAATATTTATAACATTGGAGCAAGGAGCAATTCCTTCATTAAAACACTAAGATAAAGGAAAAGATTGATACATTGGATTTCATTCTAATTAAAGACATCATTAAGGGAGAGAAATAGCAAGCCACAGATTGGGAGAAAATATTTGAAGAACATACTTGCAACAAAGGATTCATATTCAGTATATGCCCCAATTTCCTGAAAATCAGTAAGAAAAGACAGAAAGCTATTTTTACTTACCTATTGCCTCGTAACAAACCACCTCAAAACTTAGTGGCTTTAAAAAAGTAACCATGTTATTTTTGTAATTTGAGCAATTTGTTAGTTTTGCAATTTGGGCAGAGCTCAGGGGGCACAGCATGTCTCTGCTCCACATGGCATCAGATGAGGTGGCTTGACGGGGATTGGAGAATCCACTTCCAAGACTGGCCATTCACATGGCCCACAAATTGGTGCTGGCTGTCACTTGGGAATCCAGCTGGAGCTGTTAGCCTGAGACCTTAATTATTTTCCATATGGGCATTCCCATATGATTTGTTGAGTTTCCTTGTAGCATGGTAGCTAGGTTCTAAGTGAGAGGACACAGAAGCTGTCAGCCCTCTTCAAGGTTAGGCTCAGAACTGGCAGTGCATAATTTCTACTGTATTCTACTGATCAAAGTAGTCAATGGCTTAGCCCAGATTCAGCGGGGTGGAGAAATCTACTCCACCACTCAGAGTGTATGGGGAATGGCTGCAAAGAACTTGTAGCCATCTTTAATCAACCACAGCAATTAATTAAAAGATTCACAGACAACTTGAAAAAGTACTTTGCAAAAAAAGGTTATTCAAATTACCAATAGGCATCAAAATGTGCTCACCATGTGTTATCAGAGAAATACAAGTTGTTATCAGAGAATTACAAGATAACACTACATACCGATCCAGTTGGCTAAAATGAAAAAAGCAGACGAACAAATCTGGCAGCACAACTATTGGGGAGGATGCAGAGCAATATAGACTCTTTAAATATTGCTGGTGGGACTTTAAGTTGGTGCATAACACTGGGAATCTGTTTTGCATGATCCAGCAAGTCACCCACATGGCTGCAAGCTGGTACTGGCTATCACTTAGGAATTCAATATGAATTAGTTTTTTCTGTTTTTGAAATTCATGTAAATAGAATTATACAAAATAAACTCTTTTGTGTTTGACTTTTGCTTTGATTCTCCTTCACATGAGTCTTTCTTCCTGGCTGCCTGGGCTTCCTTATGGCATCTTGGCTAGGTTCTAAATGAAAAGATACATTAGACATATGTATATATGGATATGTACCCAGGACAGATGCACATATATGTGCGACAAAAGTGTGTATAAGATTGCTCATGGCAGCAGTATCAGTAATAGTCCAAATTGAAAACAAGCCTAATATCCATCAATAATTGAATGGATAAATGAGTTGTGATGTATTCAAACAATAGAATAATGCACAACAATGGAAAATATATGAACCATTGTTATATTTAACAATGTGGATGATTCTCACAAAGTTCATACTGAATGAAAAAAGTCAAACACAAGAGTTGATATTGTGTAATTCCATTTATTTACATGAAGTCCAAAGCCAGGCAAAACTAATCTATGTTTATGAATGTCAGAATAAGTTATCTTTGGGATAGGTGATGACCAAGAGGTGTGTGAAGGAAGCTTCTCTGTTGGGCAGAATATTCTCTTTTTGATCTTGAGGTGAGTAACTTGGTATGTTCTCTGTGTACAAATTCAACGAGCTGCCCACTTAAAATGTGTTCATTTTTCGATATATTCATTTAAGCTTAAGAAACCAACTTGCCTAAAACTGAACTTCTAATTCTCCCATCAACATCTGTCCTACTCACAATCACTACTCACAGATCTTTATTTTTGAGACGGAGTCTTGCTCTGTCACCCAGGCTGGAGTGCAGTTGCACCACTATGGCTCACTCCAGCCTTGATTCCCTGGGCTCAAGTGATTTTCCCATCTCAGCCTCCCAAGTAGCTGGGACCACAGGCACATATCACCAAGACTGGCTATTTTTGTTTTTTTAATTTGTAGAAACGAGGTCTTTCTTTATTGCCCAGGCTAGTCTCAAACTCCTGGGCTCAAGCAATCCACCTGCCTTGGCTTCCCAAAGTGCTGGGATTATAGGCTTGAGACACCACACCGAGCTGCTGACAAATCTTTGAGTTAGTGGCTTCCCTATCGTTTATGTCATCCCTGACTTCACCCTCTCTTCCTCTCACCTCCCAAGTTCATCTGTAAATCTGGCTGGCTCTGCCTTCAGCACGGGTGTAGATTCCAACCACTCTCTCCTCCTCCACCAGAACCGTCCTGGTCCAGGACACCTTGTTGGCTCACCTGGGTTAATGCCATCATCTCCTACCTGGTTTCTCAGCTTCTACTTTATTTCCCTACAGGCTATTCTTGGTGCCACAGTCAGATGTCCACTCAAAACACAAGGCATTTTATGGCCTCCTCCAGTGGCATCCATCTCACTCAGAGTAAAAGTCAAAAGCCCTTACTGCAACTTATGGGGCCCTGGAGGATATGGCCCCATTTTCTCTCTAGTCTCCTTGAATCCTTTCTCCTCTAGCCATTCTGGTCCTCTTGTTCCTTGAACACAGTAAGCATGCTCTCCCCAGAGGGCCTTTGCCCTTCTTGTTCCATTTCCTCTTCCTGACCACTTTTCTCCCAGATATTGGCATGACGATCACCCCTTTTAAGTCTTTTCAGACATCACCTTCTCAGTGAGACTTGCTGTGACCACCCTAATTGAAGTCATCCTTCCCCTGCACTCCCTTGCCATGCTTTGGATTTCACCTTTGCACTGACTACCTTCTAAAAAACTATATATATTTTCCTTGTTTAATATGTTTATTATCTGTTTTTCCCCTTTATACAGACTCCCTGGGGGATTTTGAAGCAATTTAAAGTTTGGGAAGCTCTAGTTTTGATCATCCTGGTGACAAAGTGCTCTTACATTTCATTATTGAATTTGATTTTACTCTATGAGTTGGCACAGTACGTACTATTAGCCCCCATGTTTTTGTTGTTGTTGCTTAACAGATGCAGAAACTAGTGCTTAGAGTCCAAGATCACGAGCAGGGCCAAGACTTATATTTTGGTCTTCAAGGAGTTGGCTCCAAGGCCAGTACTTTTCCTGCCATGACACGTCATCCCCCACATCAAACAGCTGTAACTAAAAGGCAGATGATACACTGGAGAGAACCCAGCAAAGAGGTGGGACAAGGAGCACAGGGAGTGACCAGGACTTAATTTAGATATGAAGCAAGATGGCTGAGGAGTGTATGGACCTGTGACAGAGCCTGGCTAAGGGATAACTGGCCCATTGTCTCCAGGGGCCATTGTTGAGTCAAGTAAAGATAGGCTTGGCTTTATTCTGAGTCCTGAGACAAGAAGTGAGGCAGAAGAAAGACCTTTCCCCTCAATTTTAGGGCAAAATTCCTGGATGATGCTGTCATATCCCTTGTTTTGCTGGTACTCACAGAACTTTTAGGGCTCTCAGCTATCCCAGAGATTCACATGAGAATCAAGTCTAGATTTCTAGAAATTACTTCACTTTTTTTGTACTCTTTTCCACAACTTCCCTTCTAATCAGGTTTGAAATTGCTTACAATAAAAGACACATATTGAATAGGACCAATAGTACAAACAAAAAAGATAAATAGCATATGTGGGGGTGTGGGGTGTAATAAGCCAAAAAAGCTTTTTGCATGGATTTACTGCAATTGGAACATTTACTTCTGATCATCCTGGAAGTGGAAGAGAAAATGAAACGTAGTTGTTATGCCTGATTAAAACTTGCCCCACATTTGGTTATGTGAACATGGGATTTTTAGAGGGATACAATCCAAGAGGAACCTATCTCAAAAATCCTCTTGAAAGGACATTAAATTCATGACTGGATTTTTATTTTTACAGGCCTATTTTCTAGCATTTTTTTCTGCTACCAGATGAGTGTTCTGTTTACCCAGTAGCGTTCTCTAGACAGTAAAATGCATTATGTTTTGGCCAGGGGCTTTCAGGGAGGAGTATTTGCATTGCAGGACCACTTTTGTGCTTTCACTCCTGCCTCTCCCCTGAGCACTCTTAGGACTCTGTAATTCAGCATTTTCCAGTGGATCATATTTTCAGTGCTTCTAATCTGTTTTTTTTTTTTTCTGTTAAACTTCTTAAGGATTAAAATGCCTTTTACTTCTTTGGTACTCCAGTGCTAAGCCCACGTATGATTCTCCCTCTCTCCTCTTTCACCCCCACCCCCAGTCTCTACTAAAGAATTGGTACTGCCTCCCATCTGCCTGGAACTCTGTCTCTCCAGCATGCTCCACGTCTTTACTAAAATGTCACATTCCCAGTGAGCCTGACCCTGACTATCATATTTGAAATTGCACCTCCATCCCCACCCATAGCAGCCTTTTCTTTTTGCCCTAGCACCCCTTACCTCTTAAGTGACCACTACTTATTTATGTCTTTTGCTTATTGTGTGTCTCCTCCTGCTGGAATGCAAGATCCATAAGGCCATATTGCAGGGAGTAGTGACTGATAATTTTCAGAAGTGATGAGATGCTCAATCCTCAGATTGAAGAAGTCATCCCAAGTCGAATAAATAAACATAAATCTAGGTGCATCACAACACAATTAGAACACAACAAAGATAGATAAAAATTTTGAAAGTAATCAAAGGGATTGAGAAGTTTCTTAAAAACAAATATTAGACTGTTATAAAATTTCTCATTAGCAATAATAGAAGCCACAAGACAAGAAAATATCTTCAAAGCATTTGGGGGCGGGATGGGAGGAGTGGAAAGTAACTGTCAATGTAGAATTCTGAATCTGCTAAACTCTTGCTACTCAAACTGTGGTCCAAGGACCGGCAGCACCAGAATCACCTGGAAGTGAGTAAGAAATGCAGAATCTACCCCAGACCTACTGCATCATGGTCTGCAGTTTAACAGGATCCCTGGTGTTTTAAATGCTCATTACAGTTTGAGAATCCCTGATGAAGTGAACTATCATTCAAAGTGAGACCAAAACAAAAACAATTTCAAGCAAAGAACAAAAGAGAGCTTTGCGGAAAAATTACTTCAATAAGAAAAAGAATGGAATCCATAGGAGAGAAGCGGGATGTGGAAAGCAAAGAAATGGATAAATGTGGGTAACCCTAAAGAATTGAAGACATAATCCTTGCCTTCAGGAAGTTTATCATAGTGCTGAGAAGAGGAAACCAAAACACACAGGAAACAGAGGGTCAAGGGGCACCCTGAAAGTAGTCAGGGAAACTAGATTCTAGTCCGGAATTGGCTTTTTGTTTGTGTAACTTTAAGGAAGACTTTTAATCTCCTTGGGCCTCAGTTTCTTCATCTGTGAAAGGAGTTTATCTAGATCAGTGGTTTTCAAGCTTTTTTGACCCTGACCTAATAAGAAAAACATTTTATATCTGTACCCAGTTCTTTCATATGAATGTATGTAAATAGACATGCTTATACAAATTATGCTTTCCCTTTTTATATGCAATGCACTCTGATATCTTCTATTCGATTTCCTTTATGCATTTGCTGGTGTAGTGTTGATTTTAAAGAGACAAAACCAAAGATTTGCTGAAGTTATTTTTGGTTCTAACCGTACACAATTTTATTCTAACCATAGGCAATTCATTCATGTAATACCTCTAGATAACTGGTTCTCAAACTTGACTACACATTAGAATCTCCTGTTTTTGTTTTGTTTTAATTACTGATGCCTGTGTCCCACCACAGAGATACTGATTTAATTGGCATGGGGCATAATGGAGATCAGAATTTTTAAAAGCTTCCCAGGGAGTCCAAGGCTGAGCCAAGTTTGAGAACCACTGTTGACAGAGACTCCATACACCAAAGGCATCTCTGCAACTGGAAATAGCTTTTCCCAGGCCCTGCTCCCCACAGCCATTTCAGAAAACTGCACTAGTGTATGTAAAGACACATACTTCTCTAATTCCTTCTGACTACACCGAAGAGAAGTCCTTCTTTCTGTACACGGCTCATGCTTTCCCTTCCCTTGAGCCTTTGATCCCATTGTTTCTCTTTCCTTGAGAACTTTGAAGAATCACTTACCACCTTTCTGTCCTTCATTTTCACCGTGTCCTCTACTGCTAACTTCATCCTGCACGCATTCCAATATGCTGTAATCACTTGAGAGAAACAGTTTGCCCCATCTCTTTCTTTCCTCTTCTATAGTGAAATTTCCTGAGAGGCCCACACTTACTAGCTGCATCCCAGCTCCAACTCGTTGTCAGATAACTGCACTCTCCTTCCACACCTGCTTCTTTTTGCCTATTAACTTTGAATAACCATTACTCATGATGGTTCTCTTTGAATTCCACACAAGTTTCATTTGCGCTTGCCCAGGTATGTATGTAATGATCTTTCATCTGATACAAGTAATTTACTCTCCATTCTTGAAGTGGTCCCATATTTCTGGGTGAATTAATTATGCCTTCATTTTTATGACTGCATTAAATTTAAATCTGAAAAGTCAACAATCAAGCCAACCAATGATTATGAAAACAATAATTAAGTCAACACCACCAGATTTTTATTTAATGCTTATTGTGTGCTAGGCTCAGAAATAAAGAACTTTACATCTATCATCTCAGTTTATCCTCACAGGTACCCAGTGATATAGGCGCTAACATTATTTTATAGATGAGGAAAACAAGGATTACAGAAGAGTTGGGTCATTTGACTAAGATCTCACAGCTAGTAAATGATGAAGCTAAAAGTTCAAGCTGAGTCTGTCTGATTCTGGAGCCATGCTATTGTATTCCTCTCCTGTATTTGGAAATCTGGATGTTTCCTTAATGAAGAAACAGATGAAGTGTCCATGGCTGAGTCACTTCCTTTCTCTGAACTTTAGTTTTCTTATCTGTAAAATGACTATATCAGGCAGAGAGTAACAAAAAGCAGTAAGTACAAAAGTCCAAAGGCCGAAGGGAATGTGGAACCCTGGAGGAGATAAAAATCTAATATTGCTGAAACAGACAGAGAAAGGAGAAAAATGGTTAGAGACACACAGAGAGGCCAGAGGAGAAAGGGCCTTGTACGCTGTGTGTAGGAATTCAGAATTTATTCTGAGAGCATGGAAAACCATTAATGGGTTTTAACAGGGGTATGACACGAGTAGGTCTGCAGTTTTAACCTATCGTAGAGGCAGTCAAGTGGGAAGTGGACTGCAGGAGTTAGAGTGCGGGCAGGAGCCACCTGGCGTCAGCAGTTACTGTGTGGCGGCTGCACGGGGATGATGGCAACTGGATGGATGACAGCCGTCGTCAGGAGAAACTTCAAAGATAAAGTGAACAGGATAAATAGGATGCATTGGAAATCTGAAACATGACAGTATTCGTTTTCTTAAAAGAAATGTAAACTCCCCTCCTCCCCACTAAATTCTAGAGTAACCAACACATTTAGAAGATCTAGAATCTAAGTGAAAGTTTCCAGGTTGTGGCCTCAGTAACATGTTTTTGCATATCAAGAAGCTCAGACAGAGCCTGTAATGTACCCTTGGCAGGAATCCTGGAGAAGGGGAGTGTCAGCATCAGCTCCATCACTGGACCAAAGCCGAGACTCCTTGACTTGGATTTCATTGAATCGTTTAAAATTAGGTTCTGATGTTTCTACTTTTCCATGTAAGGATGTTAAAAAGTTAAAAAGTTACTTCTTTCTGCCCAACACCATTCCATTCCACAGACTGGTATTGAAAAGCCCCTGAGCTAGCTGGCCATGATGAATGGTGTTCCCAACCTCGAGGCTGTGCTTCCATTAATGACATCTCTGTGTATGGACTGGATGCATTTCTAGATTCTTCAGTGACTTCTGTATATTGGGAGTAAGGGGAGAGAAGGAACTAACACATTGAAAACACGCAGTATTTTTTTGTATTTTCATGATCTTCTGCATCATTTCATTAAATACTTACAACATTCCTTCAAGGTACATATGACCTGTATAACTAATGAGTAAGCTGAAATTCACAACAGATTTGTGGCTAGTAGATGGAAGAATAAATAATGAATTTTTAAATATTTATTCATCTTACTTGAAATTGTAAAAAAGTATCTGATTTTAGATATTTACACTTATTTACCACTTAGCAGCAGACTCTAAACATAATAAAGTTTAATTTTATTTTTAAGTGTTCGCAATTTATGTTCTTTACAAAGTCTTTTTTTTTTTTTTTTAATGAGAGGTGGCTTTTTTTCCCCCTTTTCTTTTCAGAGACAAAATCTCACTCTGTTGCCCAGGCTGGAGTGCAATGGCACAATCACAGCTCACTGTAACCTCGAACTCCTGGGCTCAAGCTATCCTCCCACCTCACCTCCCAAAGTGCTGGGATTAAGGCATAAACCACTGCACCCAGCCCTTTTTTCCTTCACAGCATACATATCATAACCTCTTTTCTCCTGTCACACATACATTTATTAGACAAACATTCATTATCAAAGTAGACACAAAAATAGTGCATAGGTCTATTCTGTGAGCTTGATGAAAGCCTCCACGCGCTCCCCTTAGGAGACCTCACTCCATTAGGATGGTCTGCAGATTCAGCACAGCCACTGCCACATTACAAGGCTGTGCAGTCAGTGATCCTCCTAATGTGATCAATTGCTGGATGTGGATCTGATTAAGGAGTAAGCCTCAGGTGCCCTATACAGACCTTGAGCCTTGCTGGGGTCTCATACCTTGTTCATGCAATGGAGAATATGGCTCAACTACCATGGCAGTTTATGTATCTCCAACATCTTTAATTTCTTTAATGAGACTGAATTTCTAGTATTCATTATGCTAATTAACAAGACCCTACCTTCACCAATAATTTTTAAAATTTGTTATGTAATAATTAGCAAACTGTGGATTGTTGATGTTGACCCAGGTAGTAGAAGTATTTGGGGAGCCTCTCCTGGAGGATGGCTCTTTTTGTCATAATGCTAGCTAACCACCCCAGGGCTGTGTATAAAGCATATTGTTAGCTTGACCAATCTTAGAATTTAAATTAAAATTAACTGATGCTTACGTAATATCACACTGAGTAGACTGGAATATTTTCCAGTATATTGCAGACTTCATGATGCTCACTCTCATGAGTACATTGGTACTTGTCAGACATTGTTTGGCGGGGGTGCAAAGTGGGAATGACTGGGAACTTCATCTTTGCTGTGCTGATCCCCATTGACTTTCACATATTTTTTTTATTCTGTAGTGCAGGGTTTTCTTACTATGATTTCTTGGAGTACAATGTTCTATCTCTTCACCTCCTTACTCTTAGGCTGGTAAATATCTATAGTAATGAATGGAATGGGGATAGTGAGCGGATCAGGTATATGTAATTTGAAATTTCTGAATGATTCTGATGCAACCCTTCACCCACCTCACTGCCTTAGGCTAGTTCTTCCTTTTGGCTATATCATTCTTTTCACTTGTGAATTGCATTGCAAATATTTTATCAAAATGGTTTCTACAGTGCTGTCAATTTCCCAGGACCTCTTAGGCTGAGGAGGGAAGTGATGGGCTATGTACCTTTCAGCACGTGTTGGGGAATGCCACTCTAAAACTCAGTGGCTTTAAACAGCCATCATTTATTCTTGCTCACACATCTGCATGTCAGTTGGGAGTTGGCTGGCTGGCTCTCCTTCCAGCTGTGAGAGAGCTGGGCTTGGCCCCTCATGCAGGGTTGGGCTCAGGTCTGCTGCCTGTATGTTCCTTCTGAGGCCAGGTTGTCAGGAGGCTCTTCCCATGGCAGTGATGGGGGTGCAGAAGGTGAGCACCACTGTGCAATCATAGCTTGTTTGCAATGGGTTTGCTAACATCCCTTCCAACAAAAGAAGTCACATAGATGAGCCCAAAGTCAAGGGGCAGGGAACTCTACTCTGCATATGAAGATGGGGGAAGAGGAAGGGAATATACATGAATAACTTAATCTACTGTGGCCTGTGAATGAAGATAATGTATTTTGGAGCACTTTTTAGTTTGCAAAGACTTCTCCTCACCCACATACATTATCCCATTCGGTCCTTATAATAGCCCATGAGGTGTGTGTTATATCTGTCTCCATTTTTAATGAGAAAATTAAGGCCTAGGGAAGTTAAAGACATTTGGTAAAGGATGTCCAGCCAATAGGCAGCACAGCTAGGCTCTTGTCTTCTTCCCCTACATTGTTGATATGGTTTGGCTCTGTGTCCCCACCCGAATCTCACCTTGAATTGTAATAATCCCCTGTTTCGTGGGAGGGATCCCATAGGAGGTAATTGAATCATGGGAGCAGGTTTTTCCCATGCTGTTCTTGTGATAATGAATAAGTCTCATGAGATTTGATGGTTTTATAAAAGGGCAGTTCCCCTGCACACACCCTCTTGCCTGCTGCCATGTAAGATGCATCTTGCTTCCCCTTTGCCTTTTGCCATGATTGTGAGGCCTCCCCAGCCATGTGGAACTGGAAGAATTAAACCTCTTTCCTCTATAAATTACCCAGTGTCAGGTATGTCTTTATTAGCAGTGCGAGAACAGACTAATACAATTGTCTCACTCTTCATCTGACCTCCCATGAATCATAGAGATCACTGTACTTTGCTGCCATTGGAGAACATGAAAGTAGCTGGGTATTTCTCAATGTTATTTGTTGGTGGCATCCTAAGGAATCAAACCCAACCAGAATGGTTCAGGCCAGTGCACCCCACACTTCAAGGCATGTAACAGTGAACTTGAATGACCAAGGTAGCATTTACCACTTTAGGTTGTATATAGCGTGTACTTAATTGACTCTCTAAATGTAAGCTTCTCATTAACAGGGCCTATGTCCGGTCACCAGTAATGTGTCTGATTCTATCAGATGTTTGTTCCCACCACACTTCTTTTGGGGTTTGTAATAGTTTTGTCTGTGGGTTTTTTTGTTTAGTTATCTTAGTTTGTCTGTCTGCTTTTATGGGCGAGTTTGGAGAAATTTAAAAGCAATCCCACACTGCCTTCATCTTCCCTGGATCCATGTACCTTATCATGTATGAGTCTTTTCCTGGCCCTCTAGAGAGACTGTCTACCACCTCATTTGTGCCTTGCTGTTCCCTGGACATCCTTATCTTATAATATCAGTGACACTTGCTGATTATGGGTAAGTCTCCTTCTGAGGGCAGGGGTTGTTTTTCACTTGTGTTTGGATCTCAAGTACCTAGTTAATTGTCTGGCATGTAGAGTTCCTCTGTAAGCATTTCTTACATGAAGGAATAAACAGGCTTTTGCCCCAAATAGGTCCCACATCTGGAAGAGTAAACTTGTTACCCTGTGCAAATTGCCTAATAATAGCAACTGTATTACGTCTCCCATAGAGGACTGCTATTGCTAACATTTGTAGCTTGAAAGGATGTCCAAGAATTTATTTGGGGATCAGAGTAGGGCCCCTGAGATGTAGTGTCTTAAAAAGGGAAGGCTAGGTGGTTTTCTGTTAGCTATCCCTGGATGTTAACTTTAGATGCCACCTGGGAAGAGGAAGTTGCCTGAAATTTTAAAACTTTAAGCAGAGCACTCAGTGAGGGCATTTAACGGGAGTCATGGGGAAGATGCAGAGAGCAGGGACAAGGTGGCCATCCTAGCAGTGGTTTGCATGTTGCTGTTACCATAGCACCAGTGGGTGGTCCATCCTGTGGAGCAGTGGCATCTTTGATGATGAGCACCACCTCCACTTCTGTGACATTGTGGGTGGTGTCATCTTGTTTGACAAATGCTACCTGCCTGTGATTAGGATCCAATGTTGTACTTGGCCCAGCTTAGCTTTGCTTAGTTGTTTGAGCTGGAGTTCAACAACTTTACAACACAGCCCCTTTCAGATAATGCTGTTTGATTAGTGTTGGAGAACTTCTCTTAGTCTTTTTGGGCTGCTATAACAAAATACTATATGTGAGTGGCTTATCAGTAACAGAAATTTATTTCTCACAGTACTGGAGGCTGGAAAGTCCAAGATCAAGATGCTAGCAGGTTCAGTGACTGGTGATGAAGGCCCACTTCCCAATTCATAGATAGTGCCTTCTCACTGTAACCTTACATGGTAGAATGGGAAGGCAGCTCTCTGGGGCCTTTCTTATAAGGCACTGGTCTCATTCATGAGGGCTCCATTCTCATGGCCTGATCGCCTTCCCAAAGCCCTACCTCCTAATAGCATTACATTGGTGATAAGGTTTTTAACATACATTTTGGAGGGACATAAACATTCAGACCATAGCAATCTTCCACTGAAAGCTCCACTTTAATAAGTCAATGATTTGGCACTGGGATCACAAAGAGTGGAAATCACAAAGATGGGAAACACCCCAGCAGTCACCTTTAATCTTCAACCTCACGGCATTTTCTTGTTGCTTCGCCGTCTGATGTCACAATGAGTATTCATTCTTCAGTGACTGGCACTGGGACTCCCTCACCTTTGTACCTTCAGCACCATTTCTGCTACACTGTAAGTGCTTAGTAAATGTTTCTATAATGAATGAGTTTGTTTTGAGGCTCTTGTTTTTTCTGAAAGGACACCAAACCACAGTGAGAAGAAAAGAGATCTGCCTAATAACAGACAGAACCTGTTTGGGAAAGATTCAGAATGAGGAACCTGGTTATAAGTTGAGTGTGTTTCCTAATGACACATCACATTATATCATGTCATATCACAGCACATCCTGTCATGTCATGCCATGAAGTGACATTTGCTAGTTGTTTAAGGCTGATTTACTCAGTTATGATGTGAGCAAACCAGGTCTCTAAAACTAAAAGCCCTGATTTGTAGCATTTGCCAGTTTCTGGGGTGTAAATATTCCCACCATGGCTGATTTCAGGCTACGCACCTGTATCAGTTTCCTACAGCTCTGTAACAAATTACCACCAACTTGGTGCCTTAAAACAACAAAAATGTATTCTCTTAGTTCTGGAGGCCAGAAGTCCAAAATCGGTTTCACGGGCTGAAATCAAGGTGTTAGCAAGACTGCACTCCCTCTGGAGACTCTATGGGGGAATTTGCTTCTTGCCTCTTCCAGCTTCTAGTGGTTCATGGCATTGCTTGGCTTGTGGCTACATCACTTCAATTTCTGACTCCATGGTTCCAGCACCTTCTCCTCTTCTGTGTGTGTCAAATCTTCTGCATTCCTCTCATAAGCATACATGTGACTACATTTAGGACCCACCTAGATAATCTTTCCATCTCAAGATGCTTAACTTAATTATACCTGCAAAATCCTTTTTTTGGTTGTTATATAAGTTAACATGCACAGGATCCAGGGATTAGGACATAGATACCATTATTCAAGCAACCACATCTCTGTTTAACACCAGCTCACAAAATTTCTGGATATTTAGCAAATGGTCCTTACAAGCAGGCACATGGGGGCTCCAGCACACCATTGAATGTAAGCTTCTTGTAGGAGAAGACTGAGGCTACCAATTAATTGTATCCTCTACAATCCTTAGTCTGGTGAAGCTTGTATAAACTAGAGCTCAAAAAAAAAATACTTTTGAATTGATTAAGAAATCGGACAACTCCAAAACTGATTAATGCAAAACCACTCAGGTTATTTATTTCTAGGAAAAACCTTCAAATTGTGAGAATTGTGGTAGAAATAAATAGTAGAAGGCTATGGGAAACGGCCAAAACTCATAGTTCTGTGAGAAAATCTTGTGGATCATGTCCAAGTTTGCGTAGTATTGAGCTCTTTGGAAAGCCCACATATCCGCAGTGACTCCTTTTCTGAGTGTTCCCCTCAGCTCAAGTCTTCCGGTCCTGATTTTTATTTGTCATGTGCTTTGTTTCATCTGTCTCACTAGACTAAGGTCTTTGGGCAGGGACGTGTGTTATACTCCCTTACTACTCCAACCTTTTCCCTTCTGCAATCCTGCGACACTGGTATGGTGCCTTGAACTTAACATCTCCACAATTATTTTGTTATTTATAGACTGACTGAGCTATTCACCAAATTGAAGTGTGTGTATCTATATAAGTCTACTGAATGAGTGAAAATTAGAACTGCGTTTGTATTTTGCTAAAGTCATCAAAGTCAGTGTCATATTGGTATCCCCTTTGGCTTAAGTGCCTGATTAGCACAGCCTGTGTTGCCTGAGCCCTTAGAGGAGGCCACAGTCCCAGACCCAGGAACATTTCCAAGAATGTTGGTCACCCTTCCCCACTAACCCAGAAAATACTCTGGCCTACTGGTCTCTGTTGCTCCTTCATTTAATAACCTTGTCTCAGTTGCCCTTATCTGGATTGAGGAGAAGATTGTGTATGTCACATATAAGAGGGACACTCTCTGTGAGCCTGATGTGGCACTCTGCGACCCCTTCCTGTGCCTTTGATTGGATTCAGTGCTGTTGGCCCAGCTTCTACCATCCTGCTTTCAGATAGTCACTCAACTATTTTGAGCAGCAAAGAAAGAAAGAGATGGGAAATACATTAATTAAGCACATACAGTACAATGTGTCAGCATCGGACTAGAGGATTTACAACATAGTTTTCTACTTAGTTCCCTTGACAACCCAGCCAATGGGTATAATGCCCATTTTATGGATGATGAGATTCAAAGCCAAATAAGGGGTTCAGTTAGCATGTCAATAAATGGTTTGGGAATGAAGGCTGCCTGATGAATGGATGGAAAGAACTTGCACTCCAGGCAGTTGCAGAGTCTGAAGTGGGAAAGACTCTGCCCAGCAACTCTTGCACACACAGGAGGGAAAGTGTGATGGGACTAGAAGTATGAGCAGCCCCTTGGGAAAGGGTGAGGTAGAATGAGTCTCAGTGAGGCCTGATGATGAGTATATTTAGGTCCTGTGGGAGAGTAGAAAGAAGGTTGGGATTTTATTTGCTAAAGTAGTAAATATTCTGTGTTTGCACTTAATTAGTAAACCAACCAATATAGCAACATTGAGGGATGTGGTTAATGAACAGGACATTGACTTCCCAAGGGTTCTAGTGCTGCTTCTGGAGCACACATGCCCACACTGGTTGTTCTCATCTTTAAGTGCACGGCACTTACTGCCTCATCCCTCATGCGCTGCCTTGAGCCACTGCTTGTATATTTGCCCCGTGAGCCCTGTGTTCATGGGGAAAGTGTCTTCTCCACAAGTAGATGGTGAGCTCCAGGTAGAAAAAGTTGTGTATTGTCTTTCTTCATGTCTCCCATTGAAGCTCACACAGGAAGAAAGCAGAGGATTGCACAGATGCCGCAGAGCCCTTCTAAGGTGATGCTATCTGTTATAGACTGAACTGTCCCCCAGAATTCATAGGCTGAAGTCCTAACCCCCAATGTGACTATATTTGGAGACAGAGCCTTTAAAGAGGTAATTAAGATTAAAGAGATCATAAGAGTGAGCTCTTAATCCAATAGAACCACAGTTCTTATAAGAAGCCGCTAGGAGTGGTGGCTCACGCCTGTAATCCCAGCACTTTGGGAGGTCGAAGCAGGCAGATCACCTGAAGTCAGGAGTTCAAGACCAGCCTGGCCAACATGGTGAAACCCTGTCTCTGCAAAAATACAAAAATTAGCCAGGCATAATGGTGGGTGCCTGTAGTCCCAGCTACTCGGGAGGCTGAGGTGGGAGAATCACTTAAACCCGGGAGGCGGAGATTGCAGTGAGCCGAGATTGCACCATTGCATTCCAGCCTGGGTGACACAGTGAGACTCCATCTCAAAAAAAAAAAAAAAAAAAAAAAAAAAAAAAGATACAAAGAAGAGACATCAGGAACATGAGAAAAGACCATGTGAGGACACAGAGACAAGGCTTGTCTGCTAGCCAAGGAGAGGGTTCTTGGGGGAAACCAAGCCTGCTGACACCTTGATCTTGTACTTCCAGCATCTAGAAATGTGAAAAATAAATTTCTGTTGTTTAAGCCACCCAGTCTGTGGTATTTTATTATGGCAGCCCTAAAAGACTAACATACTACCCTTGGAAATTTAAAAAAAAAATGTCATGAGAGTGTAAGTAGGCATCTAGTAGATGCTCTTTGAATATACTTAAGTTATATTCAAAATATAACTTAAAATGTACTTGTTTTATTCAGAAATTTCCTTCAGTGAATTCATCACTGAAGATGCTGAGGAAAGAGATTGTCAGATGTCTTACCTACCAAGAGGCAGTAGGATGGATGAAATAACCTCTTCAAGTCTATACTTGCTATAAGCCTTTATGTTCACTTTTTATGTTAGTACTTTGCTACAGACATTAGAAAATTGCAATTTAAATAACATAAGTATTTGTGTAGCTAGTATATGTTTGTGTAGCATATTTGTGGAGTTGGGCTATGCTCTCTAATACTCATTCAGGTTCCATAATAGCTTGAGAAATATTCATAGTAACTTTTTTTAAGAAGAAGAAAACACATCAGTATTTATTGTGCTAGAAATAATTACAAATACAATTCCATTAATCCTTACGACAACCCAAGTAAGTAAGGTATTATTTATCATATTTTATAAGGAATGTGAACATAGTCTAGAGTGGTTGGGAATGTACTGAATTTCTCTGTGGGGAACCTTCATCACTAAGTTCTGACATTAAAAGCCAGCTCACTTTGGCTTCTGCGCTCAGCCATGGTCAACTCGGGGTCAATCTCGCTGTGTCCCTCTGGATCCCAGAATCTTTCTCCTGTGTTTCAGATTGGTTGTATAAGAGTTTTATTTTAGAGAAAAGATTTATCAAAGTGCTAGCAGTTACACACTCTGTTCACAACTTCTTTAATTCCAGTGTTTACTAACTTCCCTATTTCTTATAACTCCAGGAGATAGCATTTAATTAGTCTCCAGTGTCAATGGCATATCCTCCCATTTTATAGGGCAGGAGCCCTCTTCAACAGGCTTGGCCAGGAAGATTACAGACCCTTGACCACTCAAGGTCTGTAAAAGTGAAGTCTAAATTCTTGCTAGCAACTGGCATGGGGCTGTGGGAGGCTAGGCATCTAGATTTGTTGACGTGATGTAAAGAGTTGCTTGTTCACATTCTTGTTATCAGGATGTTATTTTTTCATGCCTGGATTTAGAGATGCCTTTATAGAAGAAGGTTTCTCAGAGTCCTCTCAGTCCTGCCTTCTGTGAGGTTTTTGCCTTTCAATTTGGACATGCTTTGATCCAGTAGTTGGAGAGAAGTCAAGCTTCCTTGAGGGAGTCTCTATCCATCAACAATCACTGAGTTCATCATCCAGTCTTCCATTCCCAAAGGCTGGACTTAGGGAGTCCACAGCTCTCATTTGAAAGCACATAATTTTATGTTTTTTAATCAAATGATGATGAGGGTGAAGTTTGGCTTTGGGGAGGCTTTTGAAGTTGCTCCTTGCACCATTTCTTTTCCTGCTCTTCATAGACCCTACAGGATCCAGGTTGCCATAGGCTTGATCTCAGCACATACATACTTTCAAGATAAACTTAGGAAAGGGAAGAAACTCTGAGGCCCATGCTGGTATGTAAATGGTCTGGCCTGGAAGTGACACGTGTCATTTACTCTTACAACTCATTGGTGAAAACTAGACATGAGGCCCCATCCAACCACAAGGGATGAGGGAATTCAGCTCTCCATCTGCCTATAAGAAGAGAAGTTCTGGATGTCAGTGAGAAACACCTTTGTAGGCACTGCAGGTGTATATAAATGCTACATACCTATGTTAATATACATAATTTTAAAATGAAATGTATGATGAAATAAATGTGTAGAAAATCACTAACAATAAAAATGATGTCATACTGTGTTCTGTAATTTGGTGTTTTTCATGCAACAATATACCTTGGCATCCTTCCATGTCAGTATGTAAGTTGCATTTGTTCTAAAGTTTGCACAGTAGTGTGTTCCTTTCCTTTACTGACGCATCATCCAGCACCTACTGGTGATGAACTCTGTGATTGTTGGTGGATAGAGTATGCCACGCTCTGTGCTGGGTGCCAGAGTGAAGAAGATGGCAGTGGCAGTCCTGCATGGCACATTCTGCAGCATATCCACTGTACGTATGTGCCATGATCTATTGTCCTATTGGTGTCCCTGTAGATGAGACTTAGATGTTACAAACAATGCCGCGGGCAACATTGTTGCACACACATCTTTGGGCATTTGCTTGAGTTTTCTCTCTTGTATGGACAGCAGAAAATAAAAGTTGCAAATTCCAGCATTACTTCATGTGCCCAGAAAGATTCTATTTATCACAATGGAAGAGAGAATGGACTCTTCAGAGTGGGGCTCTCCAAATGGAATTTCTAAGTATTTTTTTGCCTGGGCTTTGTTCTCAGCTTAGGCCAGCATTTAATTGTGTGTGAAGTAATCGGCCTCAGGCACTTTGTTCCTTCATTCCCTTCAGCTTTTACTTCTACCAGTGGGGAGTATAGTGGCGAATTTTCAAAACCCTCCACATTTGGGCTGAGGTGGCTCTTACTGACAGAGAGGAAGAACGGCTCCCACATCCCAGCTCCCCCATTCCTCCACATTGGGAGTATAGCCAGAGCTTGAGGAGTCTGTCCATTCACCACCGCTCCTCTGAGGAGCGTAGTTGCTGGAGTCCCATTGTGCTTCTGAATGACATTTCTTAAGGTTGTTCGTATGAAATGAGACTATTTCCTAGTTTCAGTGCTACATGAATAGATTTATTTTTCGATTTAAAATTTTTTTTCATTTGACGTAGGGATTCTGGAGTTTGGTAATTTTTAATATTTCTGCCACCTTTTCCAGATGTCTCTTGTCTTTTAGTGCACTACATCGTGGGGCATTTGGTGAGAGCAATACTTTTTTGTTGTTGTTCCCACAGGGATTTCTATCTGGGTTGGTGTATTATAATGTATTGAGACATTTCCAGTCACTGAATTCACCAGCCTAATGATTCCCATCTCTTTACAGGTAGGGCAGTGCCATTTGTAAGCATACTGAGTGCCAGGGCAGATGCTTGCAGATTAGATTTACTGGAATCTTTCAGCCCATGGGTCCTGTGATGCTTTTACAGCCAGAACTATAGAGAAATTATTTCCAGCTTTCCTCTGCTATGCATGTAGAGTTTCCAAATAAAATCCAGACTTTGCTGTACACGTAAGTCTGTTCTTGTGACCAGCTGCTTGAAATGAACAAATTTTTCAAGTGTCTTTTTAAAAAAAACTTGGTCACTTTTTAATTAATTTTTAAAATACGTAAATAATGGTGTCTCTGGGAGAAAAAGGACATCATTAGGGAACTGTCCTTTGAGGAGTATTTCAAGCTGCCGATGGAGTTATTTTTCACTGATGACAGCTCAGGGTGTGATTCATAGTGCTGGAGATCATACCACTTTCGTACTCTTAAGTTCTGGAGTCAGCGATCTCCCCCGCTGGCCCCTTGCAGATAGAGGAAGATACTCAGGTGTGTACCTCAGATGCCTACCATATCAAGGGCTGCTGAGATACATTCACATCTTAACAGGCAGCTGCTGCTGGTTCTGCTACTGATGTGCCATCCACAGTGCCGGTTTCCAAGGAAAATGGAGCGTAGGAAGAAGGGCCGTAACTAGAATGCAGGCACTGCCTACCTGCACCTCGGTCTCCATTGCCAGCAGACAGTGCATATTTGATTTACTTAATTGAGTGGCAGAGCTATACAGAGAGAAGTCAGTGGAGCAGGATGAGAATAAGCTCCTGCAGCAGGCTGGGTGCAGAAAACCAGAATCTTCCCAGGCATGCAGCTGGCTTTCCGCTCACCGGCTCAGCACCATCTTGCCTGCTTGTGCAACCTCCACTCTCCACTCTTGAAGTAATGAGGACGGGAATTTTAGCTCCAGATCGACTGCAAGAACAAACCAGCAATCCCAAGAGGCCCCACAGACCCTCTGAAGGAAGCGGACTTCTCCTGCAGGACCGGAAGAGACACCCCAAATACTGTGAGTGCCCCAACTGCGGAAGTGGGAAAGGGAGACCCTCCTCTCCCAAGCACACACCTCCACTGGAGAAGCTGAAGGTCTGTTTGCGGGAGAAGTTTCCGACTTTACTTGGAACTGAGTCAAGTTAGTGAGCAGAGCGAAATACAGAGGTAGAGGAAGCAACAGGAAGGCCCTGGGAGCTCCCTGGGTCCTCAAGCAGCCCATTCCCGCTGGGCACCACAGGGATTCATGGGGAGGGTGGCCAGAGGAGCAGGGGGTAAACTCCACGGGGAGGAGGAATTCTCTCCACGGGGAGGAGGAATTGAACTTTGTAACAATTTGAAAGCTGCGAGAAGTCTCCTGACCAGAACTTGCGGGAGAGTGCAAATCGGGCATGCAGACTTCACAGGCGGGGAGGGGGGAAGAACTAAAGCCCTTTTCTCTCACAGCTGGGAGGAAGATGGCCTTGGGCAAATTTTCAAGCCCATCTCGCCCTTCGCCTGGGAACAGACTTGGGATTGTTGGTGGGGGCACGGTGGGAGTGAGATTGGCCCTTCAGTTTGCATGGGAGCTGAGTGAGGCCTGTGACTGCCGGCTTTCCCCCACTTAATATCCACAGCAACTCAATTCTCTGAGTTGCTGTGGATATTAAATTGAATATGTGGATATGGAGCTTCATGTGGAAATACATTAAACAAATAAGAAAAAAAGGTTTGGGTAAAATAATCCAATACAGTCTCTCATTTCAAAAAATCTTAAATTCAATTTAAAAAATGTGACTAGATAACTTTCCATTTATGTCAATATTTATAGCCCATCCAGATTTTAAGAAACTTCACTCTCTAAAACATCTGTTCCTGGATACTTAATCAAATTCAGGATTTTAAACTATTTTAAGCAATTCAGAAGATTATTCTTAAGTAGTCAAAAAAATAAAGTTTATTCTATGGGAACATTTGATATTTTGCTTTAACATTTTGAACATATTCTCATTTTGTTGGGGGGTCTGACCTTCACCCATGATTTTAAGTGTTCAGCCTCGTTACACACAAACCTTATCTGTCCATGGTCCCAAATAGTTAGAGCTCATGTTTCTTGTTTGTATTTGTGAACAGAAATTTTTAGCAAGGAATAAAATAAGATTAGTCCTTTATCTGAAACACACTGGAGATAAATTGGATAGCCGTAATTGAGGAAGAGCCGTGGTGGCCAAGAGGCCAAAGTCCTGAGGCAGATGAAACCCCAGTGATCCACTGTGGCACACATCCCGAATGAAGGCAAATTCATGGACACTAAGCCTGGTTCCCAGAACTCAGTGCCTGCTGTTGTGCTTGATGTTTAGGGAGTGCTATGGGAAAGAGACAACAGAGGACACAGGCTCCTTTCAGAAGGCTACCTTGGGAGACTGACTTCTGTGCCAGTCCAGAGGAACCACAAGTAAACCATGTTCAGTTGTCCAGATTGTGCACTGAGCAATAACACCAGCCAAAGGTTGAGTGGAGTTGGAGTTCGGCTCCCACTCTGCTCACCAAGTTGTCCCTTATGTGCAGGACTGCAAGTATAGAGAAGAGGCTATGACTGTCTTTTCAAGGATACTATCTTCTTGTTTTTGTTCTGTGCCTATGGAAACAGCCTGATAACCAAGTGTCAGTCTGTTCTGCCAATCATTGCTCCACACAGGGTCAGAGATAGCTGCAGTGGCAGGTGTTGAATCAACACATAACTGCTGAACATCACCTGTGCTTAACACTTGTGCCAGGCTCTTTGAGGGATAAAAAGTATAATAAGCCCACCAAATTCAATAATTGGATGTCAATTATGTAAACTGTAGAGATATTATCACGAGGTCAAGGAAAACCAGTACTTTTCAGACAGAATTTTAGTCCTATCTAATTTTCTCAAATGGGCACTGGATGAAGTAGGGGAGCCAGTTACATGACATGCACATTCATGGTATCCAGCAATTGACTCTATAATACGGGGTCCCTTTGCTACCAATCTAGCGGACTTAAAAGTGAAAGCAGGCTGGGCATGGTGGCTTATGCCTGTGATCCCAGTACTTTGGGATGCCGAGGCAGGCAGATCACTTGAGGTCAGGAGTTCGAGACCAGCCTGGCTAACGTGTTGAAGTCCCATCTCTACTAAACAAACAAATTAGCTGGATATGGTGGTGGGCGCCTGTAATCCCAGCTACTCTGGAGCCTGGGGCAGGAGAATTGCTTGAGCCTGGGAGGCAGAGGTTGCAGTGAGCCGAGATCGTGCCACTGCATTCCAGCCTGGATGAAAGAGTGAGACTCCATCTCAAAAAAAAAAAAAAAAAAAAAAAAAGTGTGAAAGCACGTTTAAGCTAAGACTAGGTATAAATGTAAAGATGTCACAGATAATTAGCACCAGGACCTATGGACAAAGAGACATCACTAGGGTCAATGCAGCCTAACAGTCTTCAAGGAGTATAGGGATCTGAGCTAGGCTTGGAGGATGGGTATTAGTAAAGCTTCCTTTGTATCAAATGACAGATACCAACTTCGCTATCCTAAGGCCAAAAAAAAAAAAAGAAAGGGAAAAAAAAAAGAGTGGAATTGATTGGGTGGTTCGGAAGGACATCTGGGGTATCTCAAGGAACCACAGACAGACTTAACAACTAAGACTCAGAAATTTCAGGGACCAAAGAAACAAGCATTCATGGACATTTTCTCTAGAGAATTTCCATTAAAGTGGCTTAGCTGCCTATTATATAGGTCACTGCATAGAAGTACAAATTTCTAATTCCCAGGTGATAAAAATCTGATTGGCTTGGATAAACACTTTTCCTAGTTCTTTCTTTATTTAGTAGTCCTTGTTTTTTGTGAAAAAAAAAATTTTTAAGGCATCTAGGCACAGCAAGGATATATGTATAAGGGATTAATAAAATATATCTTACAGGAATTTAGAGCTGAGAGAGATTGAGACCAACTCCCTTATTTTACAGTTGGAGATTCAGAAAAGTTTAGGTGACTTGCCTAGCATTACAGAGCATATTAATATCAGGGTCAGGTTGAGAATCTCAAAATTCCCAGTACCTCGTATTGCCCAGGATGTTTTCATTGGAGAGTTTTATATTTTAAGCCTGAACATCCAACTCAATAACTACCAGACATCTAATTCTTGCTGAGAGTCAAGAGGTACTGGCCAGCCATGCTGCTGTGCATGTGAGTAGCTGTGACCTGGGTGGGGTAAGAAATCAGGTGTGGAGCTTAGCTCAGAGGCCTTGTCCTCCATCTCCTGGAGTGGTTTTAGATCTGGCTAGATTGCTTTCATCATGAGAGTGTGACCGCATGCTCTGTAGTGGAGGGACTGGCAATCACCATGCAACCCTCTGATCAATGTTAACATCACTAAATGTGCAAGAACCAGACATTAGGGGTTTCTCCTGTGGGATGCAACAGGAAGAACACAGCATCACCTATTCAGTATTCTTACATATACACATATACATGTAGCTGATGTCTGCACCTTAGCCATATATATATCAACATGCATATATATATATATATATATATATATATATATGTTAGTATGTCAAGCTAGAAGTTTGATTAGGGTCAAGTATATGTGTGTTTGTGTGTATACCTGAATCTCTATGTGCACACATGTGCGTGTGTGTACACACACACACACACACTTTAATAAAGCCTTTAGCTCTGTTGACCAATTTACAGGAGAAAAAGGTTAAAGGAGAAAGCAACAGACAAATCCATATGTGGGACATTCTTTTTTCTTTTCTTTCTTTCTTTTTTTTTTTTTTTGAGATGGAGTCTTGCTCTGTCACCCAGGCTGGAGGAGTGCAGTGGCGCGATCTCGGCTCTCTGCAACCTCCGCCTCCTGGGTTCAGGCGATTCTCCCACCTCAGCCTTCCGAATAGCTGGGACTACAGGCATGTGCCACCATGCCCAGCTAATTTTTGTATTTTTAGTAGAGACGGGGTTTCACCACGTTGGCCAGGATAGTCTTGATCTCTTGACCTTGTGGTCCATCCACCTCGGCCTCCCAAAGTGCTGGGATTACAGGCGTGAGCCACCGCGCCTGGCCAGATGTGGGACATTCTAAAGGACAATCAACTGGTTTCTGCAATTAGCCAATGGCAGGAAAAAAAGGGAGATGGAACTGCTCTAAAAGAAAACAGACTTAAGGATAAAACAACCAAATACTATGTGTGGACTCTGGCCGCACCTGATTCGAATGGATGAACTGTAAAGAGACTTTTTTTTAAAGAACACTACAAAATTTGATAATCTATTAGATAATACCCAGGAATTGTTCTATAACCTTGTTAGGTGTGATAATAATATTGTGGTTATGTTTGAAAAGGTCCGTAATTTTAAGGATTCATAGTGTAGTCTTGGGGTGAAATGACATGAGATAGCCGATTTGCTTTAAGATACTTTGGCAATCAACACTGTTGTATTCTTAGGCAAAGTAAATCCATGAGAGGCAGGCTTGAGCTGTCCATTTAGAAAGAAGAGGCTGCAGACCACATGGCGCTTCCAAGCCAAGAACGAACTTGAGAGCACTATGGGGAAATTGACTTTCCCCTGTGTTGGTTCATTTGTCAGGGACACTAAGTAATTTCAAAATTAAAGAAAAGCCAGCCACAGCTCTGAAGTGCCGAGGACTGTCAAGAACGCTGTGTGTGTTTCTATCAAAGCACTAATGTTGCTAACACATTCGTCATTTATTTTTAAACCTGCTGGGACTGCTGTTGAGGTACTCTATGCAGCCACTAGCCATTTTCTTCCTTGGGCAGGGTTATTAGCTTCTGCTTTCCTCCAGAGAGACCAATGAGGGAAGGTGCAGAAACCTCCCTTGGCTTTTCTCTGACAGAATAAAGAAGAGACCCTGAGAGCAGTCTAGAGACCCTAAAAGCAGACTGTGTATTAAGCAGTGAGGCATGGGCAATGGCGGCTCTTCCATCTCCAACCTCTCCTTGGAGATGGCTCGCTCTCAGCCCTGGGGGAGGCCATGTGTGGGCAGCATCTGCTGCTGGAGTTTCATTGGCAGCTGTATTTGTGTCCCTATTTCATAGACATCCATGGTGGGACAGCAGCTGGTTCTCTGGGTCTTTGAGGCCTTGGGCCTGGGACACAGCAGCTGTCAGGCTGTCTCCTTGCTGAATGTGTGTGAGAGACCTTTCTGTCCCCTAGGGAATTCACACAATGTCCACAGCCTATGAAACCTCCCGTGTTCTCATAGATCCCAATCATGACTCAGAGAGGAAAATCATGCTTTGATGTACAGAATCCGTGTGATCCTGAGTGTGTGGATGTGGTTCAGATTTCTGTACCCTGACTCACATTTTTGGCCAGCTGGGATTTCACTGTTAGGGAGTTTCTTAGACTCCTGGGAAGGGAAGAACCTCTGCTGAGCACTGTGGAAAAATTGCTGTGGGAACAGCCAGAAGATGTGGAGGAAACTCAGTTTCTGCATCTGAACAAAAGAGGATGGGATACCTGCCCAGCCCCTTTTTACAGAGTTATGGGAAGAACAAAGGTTAATGTGTGCGCATGTGCTTTAGTAACTGCCAAGTGGTCTACAGGTGGAAAGTAGGGTTTTTGGTAATAGGTTTGCTTATGGTGAAAGCCACTTCCTCCTTTTGAATAGCCCGTCTCTTTCTCAAGACTGTAATCCAAGGATCCTTTCATGACTGCAGAAATTCAAAATAGCTTCCTGGTGCACCTGCTTCCAGTGTTTCTCTTCATCATGCCCTATTCCTTTCCTCGCCAACTCACTTGAATTCCTGGGAAAATGAGATTCCGTGGAACTATCAAGAAGAGAAAGACAACATTTGCTTTTTGTGTGCACCTGAACCTGGCATATTTTAGCAGTCCTGCTTTTTCTCTCTCCCCTTCTTTTCTCTCTCTTCCCATCTCCTCCCCTTACCTTCCTTTCCCTTCCCATCCCTCCCCTCTTTCGTTCCCTCTTGGTACATTTGCCTATGATTCCAGTGAGTTGTTATGAAATTTAATTAAATTTCTCACCTTGAACTTCTGCGTATTTATTGGACAGGCAAAAAAAAAAAAGAGAGAAAAAAGACTGTTAATGTACCTCCTTTAGTTGAAGTTGCTTGTTTCAGTTAGAGGACATACATTATTTCATGGTTTGAAAAGTGACAGGAACCCCTACTGGCTGTTCAGAAGGAGCCATCTGTGGACAGGCGTCCATATTCCAGAGCAAGACTGTAGTTCGAGGGGCTGGCCATGCTTCACATTCACAGGTGACCAAGGCAGGGCAAGGGAGCCCATCTGTGCTGGAACTCACAGGCATCCTTAAAAGTTCATTATGGTGGGTGGCTAAGTGTTGCCATTTCCCTCCCGTTTGAGCAAGGCTGTGCCCTTCCTGGTGGCAGGGTCTATGGTATGTTTGTCTTCAATTATCTGGCACCCAGAACATTCCCTCACACATGGTAGATGCTCAGTAAATGTTTGTGTGGAAGAGTCACGAGAAAACAGCTCCATTTCCTATCCTGCTTTACTTTGCCTCTGTAAAGTGTTGAAGAAATATCACTCTCTTTTCTGTATGGGAAACTGTTCTGTAACCAGTCATGCCTGAGAGACCCTCAAGCATGGGACATCGAGGAGGTGGGGGCAGTGGGGATGTGGGCAGCTGGTGTGGAAATCAGGGTAGGCCTTTTTAAAAATGGCCTGCTATGGACAGGTAGCCCGTAGACTTCAAGCCACTCAATTCCTGCAGCCTCTGTGCCAGCACGTGGCTCCCACCAGGAGCATGGCTCCAATCGCTGATGTCACTGCCAAACCTACCTCATATACTTGGCAACTAAAGTCCTCATAGTCGCCTTCTTCTCTCAAGAAACATGTTCTCGTGATGAATATGTCTTCTTAGAAATGCTGAAGGTTTTGTCCACAAATGCTGGAAAATATTAGGAATTTCAAGCAATTTGCTAGGCAGATTTAGGAATGTTTTTGACATTCGAAAAGTGGACAGTGGCCCTGCAATGGATTGTTGCCTTAATTTTCTTGAAGCTCCATGTTCTCCCATCTACAAACCTGTCTTTCTTCTAACAACCGTAGAGGAAGCTTTAGCCTTTACATCAGCAATCTGATCTTTTTCAGGGGTAAACCTGACAATCAGTAAAATAAATCAATAGGAGGTGACTACAAATGCTTTTTTTTTTCATGTTTCCTACCTTCTTCCAAGAATGGAAAAACTCCCACTGAGTAAAGAATGACAATGTGCTTCAGGTTGGGGGGTATAGTCTTATAATCACTGAATTGGAAAGAGCTAAAGGACTTTTCAGCCATAGAGGACCACATCTAGACATCCACTTAGCAGGTTATTTCATGACTAATTAGTAGAACGAGTATGATTTGGTCCTAACTGTAACAAAATGAGTAGCTCTTTGCTATTGATATAAGAGGGGGATCCCTTCTGATGGACCAGAATCCCCACCAAAGGCAGGGGAATTGGGAATCTTAATTGTTGGTTTAATTTATTAGGATTGGGAAGGTACTTGCTATCCCTAGTGTCTGGCACTGACAGGGGACTGGGGAGATGTGAATAAAAGGTCAGAAAATAGTTTTTCCTAGAGTAATATTTATCCCACGTTGCACTGCCACAGTGCTGAAAGTTCCTACTGTTGCAGACATGGGCTGTGCTTGTTAAACTTACCTGGTCACAAGAATCACTGCTTTGCTTATTGAAAACAGACTCCTAGGACCCAATCTATCAAGAGAAGAGGTTCTCAGGGGTAATATGCTTGGGAGGCAATGCATATCAGAATCATTTGGGGAACATTTGCAAAGTACGTACAGCCTCCTGATAATAGATGGTATTCTTCAACTTCTAATATTTATTCCAGGGAGGAGGAAGTCTATGTGTGTTAAAAAAAAAAAAAAAAAGCTTCTTAGATGATTTTAATATGCTGCCTTCTGTCCTCTTCTCTTTCCCTCCCCATCTCTGCCCTTTACCCTTGTTGGAAAACCATTAAACCCAAAGAAAGGAAATTATTTTTATTTTCTTATAAAATGTTTTTAACAGCCTTATTGAGGTATCATTTACACACCATAAAATTCATTTACTGTAGTGCACAGTTCAATGATTTTTAGTAAATTTAGGCAGTTGTGGAATCATCACAATACACTTTTAAAATATTTCCATGACCCCCAAAAGTTCACTCATGCCTATTAGCAATCTGCATTCCTATCCCAGCCATGAGCAAATATTGTTGTCTTGTTTGTCTTTCATTAGATGCATTTGAAAGAAATGTCATATAGTGGAATCATACAAGATGTAGTCTTTTGTATCTGGTTTCTTTCACTTTGCATAATATTTTGAGGTTCATTTATGTTGCATTTATCAACAGTTTGTTCCTTTTCATTGATGAATAGTATTCCATTGTATTGCTGTATCAGATTTTGTTTATCCATTCATGAGCTGAGGGATGTTTGGATTGTTTCTAATGTGGGGCTATTATAAATAATGCCGCTATGAATATTTGCACACAAATCTTTGTGTGAATACACGCTTCATTTCTCTTAAGTAAATATTTAGGATTGGAATTGTTTGCTTATATGAAATGTCTATGTTAGTCTTTTGAGAAGCTGCCCAACTGGTTTCCAAAATAATTGTACCATTTTACATTTTCAACAGCAACATACAAGGGTTTCAGTTTTTCCATATGTTAGCCAACATTTGGCATTGCTAATCTTTTAGATTATAGCTATTTAAATGGGTTTGTAGTAGTATATAATTACGATTTTAAGTTGCATTTCCCTGATAATTAATGATGTTGCATATCTTTTCAATATTTCTTTGCTGAAGTGCCTATTCAAATCTTTTGCGCATTTCGTAGTTTGTCTTGAGTTTGAGCATACATGAACACACACAAACACACACGTACACACACACACGTACACACACTCTGAATGCAAGTCTTTTGTCAGATACATGGTTTGCAAATATTTTTCCCTGTCTGCATTATATCTTTTCATTTCAATTAACACATATTTTGAGAGCAAAGTTTGCGATTTTGTTGAAGTTCAATTTATCATTTTTTTTTTTACAAGCTGTGCTTTTGGTATCATATCTAAGAAATTTTGGCCTTATCCAAGGTAGAGTGAGTTTCTCCTATAGTTTCTCCCATAGTTCTAATAGTTTCAGCCCTTATATTTATGTCTATGATCCATTTTGAGTGAATTTTTGGGAGTGGTATGAGATAGGTGTCCATCATCATTCTTTTTCATGTGGATATCCAGTGAAAAGCCTCATATCCTTTCCCACTTTTCCTGCCCTTCCATCATTAAATTGCCTGGGCCAACTTTGTTGAAAATTAATTAACCTATGAGCAAGGGTTAACTGCTCACTATTTTCTTCCATTGATCTGCACATCTTTTCTTATGCCAATACCACACTATTAATTACTGTAACTTTACAATAAGTTTTGAAATTAGGTACTGAAAGTCTGGCAACTTTTGTTTTTCTTTATAACATTTGTTTTGAATATTCTAAGTCTTTTATTTCAATATAAATGTTAGAATCAGCTTATTAATTTCTACCAAAATAGCCACTTGGAATTTCAGTATATAGAATATATAGATCAATTTGAGAATTTCCCAGACTTGAGTCTTTAATCCTTGAACATGGTATGGCTCTCTAACTATTTAGAAATTCTTTAGTTGATCTTGGTAATGTTTTGTACATTTCAGGATATAGATATTGCACATTGACTTAAACGTTAATTTGTAATTATTTTGTTCTTTCTGATTATCTTGGAAATGAAACTACTTTCTTAGTTTCATTTTTGGATTGTTTCTTTCTGGTATAGAATACAACTATTTTTTTTTATACTGACCTAGTATCCTGTAACCTTGCTAAATTTGCTTGTTATGTCTAGTAAGTTTTTTGAAGTTTCCTTAGGATTTTCTAAATAAATAATTATATTGTCTATAAAAGAGTCTTACTTTGTTTCCAATTTGCATGCCTTTAATTTCTTTTGCTTGTCTTATCACGTTGGCTCACCATCAGTACAATGTTGAATGAAAGTAGTGAGAGGGGACATATTTGCCTTGTTCTTAATCCTAGGGTAAAGCATTCTGTCTTTTATCATTAACTATGAGGTTAGCTGTAGACACTTTTTAAACATATCTTTTATAAGGTTGAAAATTCTCCCTCATATTTCTAGTTTCCTGAAGTTTTTGTTATGTATAGGTAGTTGATTTTTGTCAAGGACTTTTCTACATCTATTGAGAGGGTCATATGGTTTTTGTTCTTTATTTTATTAATTTGGTGTTTTAAAATAATTGATTTAAAAATTTTAAATGAACTTTGCAATCATGGGTAAATCTCACTTGGCCATCATACATACTCTTTTTCATATATTGCTAAATTTGGTTTGTTATTATTTTGTTGACATTTTTATATCCTTATTCATGAGGGATATTGGCCGGTTTTTTTGTGGTATCTTCTTAATATCTTTGTTAGCTTTGATGTCTGGGCAATACTGCCTCCAGAAAAAGTTGGAAAATTTTATGTGAAAATTTATTTTGGGAAGAGTTTGTGTAGGACTGATATTATTTTTTCCTTAAATATTGGATAAAATTTATCAGTGAAGCCATTGAACCTGGGTTTTTCTTCATGGTAAGATTTTTTAATTACTGATTTGGTTTTTTAACTTGTTATAGTTTGTCTTCTTGAGTCATTTTAATAATTTGTGTCTTGCTAGGAATTTTCTATTTCATATAATTTGTCTAATTTGTTGGCACAGAATTACAGCTAATATCCCCTTATAATTCTTTTAATTTCTGCAGGGCAGATAGTGATGTTTTCTCTTTTATTCCTGTTTTTAGTAATTGGATTTTATTTTTCTTTTTGCTCAGTTATTCTAGCTAATTGATTTTGCCGATTTTGTCAAAGAACCTGCCTTTGGTTTTTTGTTGACTTTTTTCTATTGATTTTCTTTTTTGTACTTAGTTAATTTTTAATTTGAGCTTTATTTTTTCCTTACTTTAGATTTTATTTGGTCCCCTTTTAATGTTTTTATATAAATGCATTTATAGCTTTCTTCTTTTCTAATTCAAATATTTAAAGCTAGAAACCTTCCCTCTAAATACTATTTTCATTGTAACCCATAAATTCACATGTTTTGTTTCCATCTTTATGTAATTCAGTATTTTTTGTAGTTGCTCTTTTGGTTTCTTTCTTAACTCATTAGTTATTTAGAAGTTTATTGTTTAATTTCTCAAATTTCTTTCAGTTGGTGATTTCTAATTTAATATTCTGGTGTTCAGAGAACTTACTTGGCATGATTTTAACTCTTTTACATTTCTTGATAATTATTTTATAGCCTAGCATATGGTCTACCCTGGAGAATAGTTGGCATGCGCTTAAGATAATGTGTGTTCTGCTTTTATGAGGGAAATGTTCTGTGTCAGTAAGGTCAAGTTGATAGCATTGTTCAAGTCTTCTAAATCCTTCTTGATTTTTTGTCAAGTTTTTCTATGAAGTACTAAAAGAGAGATATTGAGATATGAAGCAATAATTTTGCATAATTTTTATCCTCAATTTTGCCAGTTTTTTACTTTATGTATTTTATGGTTCTGTTATTAAGTACATATACATTTATAGTTACTATATCTTCTCGATATATTTATCTCTTTATTATTATGAAATGTCTCAATTTTTCTCTGATATTTCTTACCTTAAAATATTTTTTGTTATTAATGTAGTCAACCTAGCTCTTTTATGATTATGGTCTCCATGATTTATCATTTATTCAATTCTTTCACCTTCAACCATTCCATGTCTTTGAATCTAATGTGTGTTTCCTGTAGACAGATTTTGGTTGGGTCTTACTTTTTTATTTTATATGACAATCTCTGTTTTTTGAATTGAGTGTTTATTCTATTCACATTTAATGTCATTATTGATGTTGGTTGGATTTACATCTGTTTATTTCTTCATGTCTCATGTCTTTTTCTTCTTCTGTTTCTCTTTTACTGCCTTGCTTTGTGCTAACCAAATATTTTTTAATGTGCTATTTAATTTTTTCTGTTGATTTTTAACCATATTTTAAAATTATTTTCTTTTTGGTTGTTTGGTAGTATATAATAACTTTGCTTTAATGTCGCTCCATTTACTCCCTCACATGTGTGCTATTATTTCCTATATATTATATCTATATAAACTCTAAATCCATTAATACACTGTTGGCATTATTGCTTTATATATACTTATGGCTTTTTAAAAAAATAAGAGAAGAAAATAGAAAACTGTTATATTTGTCATTTCAGATCCTTATTTATTGCTGTGTACTCAAGCAGAGACAATTCAAGATGAGGTTAAGGTATAGATACAGGAAGCCATAATTCAGCTGAGTTTTAATGGATAAATAAGAGTTTACACTATCTCAAGAACAAAAAACCAAACACCACATGTTCTCACTCATAGGTGGGAATTGAACAATGAGAACACATGGACACAGGAAGGGGAACATCACACTCTGGGGACTGTTGTGGGGTGGGGGGAGGGGGGAGGGATAGCATTAGGAGATATACCTAATGCTAAATGACGAGTTAGTGGGTGCAGCACACCAGCATGGCACATGTATACATACGTAACTAACCTGCACATTGTGCACATGTACCCTAAAACTTAAAGTATAATAATAAAATTAAAAAAAAAAGAGTTTACAGGATGATAAGAAAGAATGCAAGGGCAGGCAGGATAAATTTACTGGTTAACCTTTCAATTATAGTCGGTGTCTCCCAGTGTCTCAGCAGATTCCATTCTCTGATATGCAGCTGCTGCAGCTGTTTTGTTTGCTTCTTTGTTTTCACTGACAGATTGGCCTGGTCAATGTGAGTCATGTCACTCAGTGTGGTCCCTGGTCTGGTCACATGGCCATCCTCAAGGAGCTTGTGAGAAATGCAGACTTCCAGCCCACATCTACATATTCTGAATCAGAACAGGCATTTAGTAAGATCCCTATGTGATTCTCATGTACTTTAATGTGTGAGAAGGACTAAGTTAGATGACTTCTTGGTATTTCTGTTAGTTCAATAATTTTAAGACCCATTAAGATATGCGTGTGTGTGTATATATATATATATACACACACACACACGCACATATCTGTATTATACACATGCACAGACATTTGCATGTGTGTGTATATCTGTATCTATATCTATCTATATCTATGTATGTATGAGTTGGAGCTGTCTATTTTCTTACCTTACAGCATAAAGTCTGAAAGAATAAATGTCCCCCAAGAACTCAGCTATAATAGCTGTGCTATTCACTTAATCCCAGAAAACACTTATGATTCCTAATGCGTTGTTTCAACCAGTTTTGCATATCTATTATGACAGTATTCTTCATGAAAGTAAAGAAAGAAAAAGAAAAGGGAATGTATTTGTCAGTTTTTGCCTGGAAACTTATGCCATCCCACCACTGAGATTCCCTGATGAGACCACTCCTGCTGCATGACCATCAGGAGCTTTCTGAAATGTTGCTTGTAGTGAGAAGGGGAAAGACCAATCTCACATTTATTAGACTCTTCTTAGGAGAGAGCTATAAAAGGAAAGGAGTCAGCTCGGAAGAAAGGGGTGCTTGACCCAGTGGGATGAGGTTGGCTGCTCTTGTCTTAAAGCAATACGATTTAGAAAACAATTTGAATATAATATTAGCCTGATAAGGGACAAGAATCAATACTTGGTGGCATAAACAAAAGTTTAGACTCTTTTGTAAAAGCTCTTTTACACAGGGAATGCCCAACTCCATTTCTTTTTGCATCAATCTACCTGAACCACCTTAGCTTATTTCCCTTCAGTGTTTCCAATCTCTGTAACCACCTCGCCTTAAGGAGGCACCACTGGTTTTTATTGAGAGGTGGCAGAAAGAAAGCAGCCATATGAAGATCATGCACATGTTTCTTTGTAAAAATATCATTGAATCCCTTATCTGTAAAGTATCTCATACCTTGTATGATGAGATCAGAATTCTAGTGTCAAAAAAAAGTCTTTCATGACTGAAAATTTGGTGCATTTCTTCTTTTCAGAGAATAAGAATTGTATAACTCATCTGATCTCCTTTTTAACCTTGACTGACAGAAATCTCAAGGCAAACTTAATTCTGAATAGAAATAATGCTTAATTGTTAAGGTAAATTTTTACTCCTCTTCATGGATTAATTTTCTATCTTTATCTTAACAGACTTCTTGGTTGGTTTCCCCTCCTACAGCTTTATTGAAGTTTTTTGACAAATAAACATTGTATATATTTACAGTATGCAACATGTTTTTGTATCCATTGTGAAATGATTACCATATTTAAGCTAATTGACATATCCATCATCTCACAGTTATCATTTTTTGTAGTAAAAACATGTAAGATCTACTCTCGTAGCAAATTTCAAATGCACAATACAATATTATTAACTATAGTCACTGTTATAGTTATTATTAACTATAGCCACGTTAGCTCTCCAGAACTTATCCTTCTTGCTTAACTGAAACTTCATACCCTTTGACCAACATCTCTTCGTGGCCCTCATCCTCCAGCCTTTGGTGACAACCATCCTGCTCTCTCCTATAAGTTCAACTGTTTTAGATTCCACATATAAGTGAGATCATGTAGTATTTATCTTTCTGTGCCAGGCTTATATTTCACTTAGTATAATGTCCTTCAGGTTCATCCATGTTGTTGCAAATGACAGGATTTCCTTCCTTTTAAAGGCCAAATAATATTCTGCTGTACATATACACTACATTTTCTTTATCCATTTATCTGTTGATGGGCACTTAGATTGATTCCCTGTCATGGCTATTGTGAATAATGCTGCAGTGAACATAGGAGTTCAGACATCTCTTCAAGATAGCAATTTCAGGCCAAATGCGACGGCTCATGCCTGTAATCCCAGCACTTTGGGAGGCCAAGGTGGGTGGATCACTTGAGGTCAGGAGTTCAAGACCAGCCTGATCAACATGGTGAAACTCTGTCTCTACTAAAAATATAAAAATTAGCTGGGCATGGTGGCAGGCACCTGTAATCCCAGCTACTCAGGAGGCTGAGGCAGGAGAATCGCTTGAACCTGGTAGGTGGAGGTTGCAGTGAGCCGAGATTGTACCACTGCACTCCAGCCTGGGCAACAAAGCAAGACTTCATCTCAAAAAAAAAAAAAAAAAGATATTAATTTCAGTTCCTTTGGATATATACCCAGAAGTGAGATTGCTGGATCATATGGTACTTCTATTTTTAATTTTTTAAGGAAACTTCATAATGTTTTCTATAATGGCTGTTCTAATTTACATCCCCACTAACAGCATGCAAGGGTTTCATTTTCTCTACATGCTACCTTCCCAAATCTGTTATCGTTTGTCTTTTTGATAATAGCCATTCTAACAGGTATGAGATGGTATCTCATTGTGGTTTTGATTTGCATTTTCCTGATGGTTAGTGCTGTTATATCTCTTGGTTGCTTGTATGTTTTTTTTGAGTAATATATATTTAGGTTTTTTGCCCATTTTTAATTGAGTTATTCATTTTCTTGTTATTGAGTTTAAATTTCTTATGTATTTTGGATATTTACCCCTTATTGGATATCTGGTTTGCAAATATTTTCTCCCATTTCCTATGTTGTCTGTTTACTCTGTTGATTTTTTTTCTTTGCTGTGCAGAAGCTTTTCAGTTTGATGCAATCCAATTTCTCTATTTTCACCTTTGTTGCTTGTGCTTTTGAGTTCATATTTTAAGAAAACAATCCTTGCCAAGACCAATGTCAATAAGTTTTCTCCCTAAGTTGTCTTCTGGTAGTTTTAGTTTTAGGTTTTAAGTCTTTAATCCATTTTGAGTTAATTTTTGTATATGGTATGAGATAAGGCTTCAGTTTTATTCATCTGAATGTGCATATCCAGTCTTCCCAACACCATTTATTGAAGAGACTGTCTTTACCCTGTTGTATGCATTCTTGGCATCTTTGTTGAAGATCAATGGACCATAAATGTGTGGGTTTACTGCTGAGCTCTCTATTTGTTTCATTAGTCTTTGTGTCTTTTTTTAATGCCAGTACTCTGCTGTTTTGATTATTATAGCTTTGTAGTATATTTTGAAATCAGGTAATGTTTTGCTTCCAGCTTCAACTTTTTGCTCAAAATAGCTTTGACTATGAGGGGGTCTTCTGAGGTTCTATATGAATTTCAGAATTTTTTCCATTTATGTGAAAAATGCCATTGGAATTTTGATAGGGTTTACATAGAATCTGTAGATTGCTTTAGGTAGTACTGATATTTTTCATATATCAGTTATTCTGACTGATGAACATGAGATATCTTTCCATTTATTTATGTCTTTTTCAATTTCTTTCATCAGTGATTTACAGTTTTCAATGTACATATCTTTTACCTCTTTGATTAAATTTATTTCTAATTATTTTATTGTTGTTTCTCCTATTATAAATGTGATTTTTTAAAATTTCTTTTGGGATAGCTCTTTGTTACTATATAAAAAAATCTTACTAATTTTTATTTGTTAATTTTGTATTTGCAACCTTACTGAATTAATTTACTAGTTGTAACTTTTTTTTTGGTGGAGTCTTGAGGATTTTCTATATAGAAGACCATGTCATCTGCAAACAGAAAATTTTACTGCTTCCTTTACAATTTGGATGCCTCTTATTTCTTTTTCTTGCCTAACTGCTCTGGCTATGACTTCCAGCACCATATTTAATAGAAATGGTGACAGTAGGTATCTTTGTCTTGTTCTTGATCTTAAAGTAAAAGCTTTCAGCTTTTTACCATTTAGTCTGTTAGCTGAGGGCCTGTCATATATGGCCTTTATTATGTTGAGATACATTCTTTCTATACCCAATTTATTGAGAGTTTTTGTCATGAAAGGATGTTGAATATTTTCAAATGCTCTTTCTGCATCTATTGAGCTGATCATATGATTTTTGTCCTTCATTCTGTTAGTGTGGTGTATCATATTTTTAAAAATTTTTGTGTGTAGAATTATTCTTGCATCTCAGGGATAAATCCTACTTGATTATGTTGCATGATTTTTTTAAATGTGCCAGTGAATTTCGTTTGCTAATATTTTGTTAAGGATATTTTTGCATCTTGGTTCATCAGAGATATTGGCCTGTCATTTTCTTTTCTTCTAGTGTCCTTGTCTGGCTTTGGTATCGGGGTAATAGTAGCCACATACGATGAGTTTGGAAGTCATTCTACCTCTTCAATATTTTCGAAGAGTTTGGGAAGGATTGGTGTTAATTTCTCTTTAAATGTTTGGAAGAATTCAGCACTGAAGCCAAGAGGTCCTAGGTTTTTCTTCGTTGGGAGGTTTTTGATTTCTGATTCAATCCCTTATTCACTACTGGTCTGTTCAGATTTTCTGTTTCTTCATGATTCAGACTTGGCAGGTTGTAGGTTTCTAGGAATTTATCCATTTCTTTTAGGTTTTCTAATTTATTGGAGTGTAATTGTTTATCGTAGTCTGTTATGACCCTTTGTTTTATGTGGTATCAACTGAAATGGCTCCTCTTTCATTTCTGATTTTATTATTTAAGTCTTCTCTTTTTTTCTTAGTCTAGCTGAAGTTTTGTCAATTTTATTTACTTCTATTAATTTTCTAGTTTCTATTTCATTTATCTCTGCTCTGATCTTTATTATTTCTTGCCTTCTGTTAACTTTGAACTTAATTTGTTCCTTTTTTTCTGATTTCTTAAGGTATATAGCTAGGTTGTTTGTTTGAGATTTTTCTTTTTCTTAATGGAGGCATTTATTGCTACAAACTTCTTTCTTAGAATTGCTTTTGCTGCATTCCATAAGTTTTGGTATGCTGTTTCTATTTTCATTTGTCTTGAGATATGTTTTGATTTCTTTTAATTTCATCTTGATCCATGGATTCAGGAATTCAGGAGTGCATTGTTTAAATTCTACATATTGGTGAATTTTCTAATTTTCCTTCTGTTGTTAATTTCCAGTTTCATACCACTGTGGTCAGAAAAGATACCTGCTGTAATTTTAGTCATCTTAAATTTGTTAAGACTTGTTTTGTGTACTAACATGATCTATACTGGAGAATGTCTCATTTGCACTTGAAAGAATATATATTTTGCTGCTGTTGGATGGAATGTTCTGTATGTATCAGTTAGGTCCATTTGGTCTAAAATGTTGTTCAATTTCAATGTTACCTTATTTATTTTCTGTCTCAATGATTTATCCATATTAAAGGAAGAACATTGAAGTCTCCTACTATTATTGTATTGTTGTCTATTTCTTCCTTCAGTTCTGTTGATATTTGTTTCATATACTGAGGTACTGTGATGTTGGGTGCATATTTATGTACAATTGTTATGTTTTCTTCATGATTTGACTCCTTTATTGTTGTATAATTACTTTCTTCGTCTCTTGTGACAGTTTTTGACTTAAAGTCAAAGGTGTCCTCATATGGCAGAAGGGATAATGAGCTCCCTTCGGCCTAATCCCTTCACGAGGGCTCTGTCCTCATTACCGAATCACCTCCACAAAGGGTGTACCTTCTTATTCCAGCAAATTGGTGATTAGGCTTCAATATATGAATTTGGGGGAACACAAACACTCAGATCCCAGCGCCCCACGTGGAGGGTCTCTCTCTGCACCAGGCTGCAGGCTTGGGGATGGGTGATGTGGGTCATGTGGAGCTGTCCTCCTACCCTCTTCATTGCATCTTTTCTTATTTCTGCACTCCACTCAGGTGTTACAATTTCTCACATGGATTCCTTAGTTCTTATAAAAGTATTTTCTTTAATGGCTAGTTTTCCAAAGTGATGTTTCTCTGAGGAAATGCATACTGGAAAGTCCTGTTCCACCGCCTTGTTCATATCACTCTCCAGACATCTTTGATTGGAAGAAACTTTGCATGTTTTTGTACTCTGATGGTATGTAAATTAAACATGATTTATTCCTAAGAATAGTCATGCTTTGTCTGTAAGGGCTATGAGCAAAATAGTGAAGTTCAAGAACTTCCTTTCCTCTCTTCTGAGCTTTTTCCACCTTTTCCATGGGCCCTTTACCCACCTCAGAAATCTTATTCTCTTATATTCTTCCGTTTATTGCCCAAAGTATAAGTGACATAATAGCTTTCATTATTACTCTTCAAAAAAGAATTATATTTTTACAGGGCTCAAAGCCCTAAGATAAGGGGTGAACGTCTCTATTGATGGGATGTCAGTTTGTGCCAAGCAGGTCTTCTCTGCGCATTTGGACATTCTTGGTGTTTCTCTTCCAGGGGTTCCCAAACACTGTCACATTGACTTTCTGCATCAGAATGACCTGGGGAGCTTTAAAAACATCAGGATTCACAGGCCCTATCACCCAGAGATGCTGATTCAGTAGGTTTGAACTGGAGACTAAGAATCTGTATTTTTACCGCATTCATCCCTTCCCTCTACCTAGATGATTTTCACCATCACAGTATCATTTTCAAAAAGTCAAAAATGTCATTCTTATATAAACATAGATATAGTGTTCTCAATAGTGGAAACTTGGGAAAGTTTAATTAACTCATTAAAGAACAAATCAGCGGGAGAATAAAGCTGGGCAAAGCAGGACATGAGTAACAGTTAATGAAAGACGGGCTACTGGGATAAGAATGCCAAGACAGATACAAAATGGGTTAATGTTGTACAAAGCAATAAATATTAACTTTCAGGGTTATCTTTTCTATTGGATAATAGTCATTTGTATTTCTACTGGACAAAAATAATTTTCAACTTTTCAATCTTCTATGAGTTAATTCTAACTTCACAGACTCTGGACTCTCATCAAAGGTCAAGGGTAATTGGAATAAGAGTACAGTCCTCCAGAGAATTAGACAGCCTTTCAGTGGGTGGGCCTGTTACACAATGTTCTGTATGAAGCCAAAAGGGCATGCTTTCATCCTTTTGCATTATTTCAAAGTTTTGATTTTTTTTCATAACACCATGTACAATCATGCTTAGAAAAAAAATAGTGTAGTTCACATATATATAAGCAAACCCAAAACATTTGGTGCCAGATTAGCTCAGATTTCAATTCCTCTAGAGATCCTTTCCTGGGACCCTCAGGTTCCCCTCTTAAATTTTCCTTGTCAGGACTTCTAATTGTCCATGGGCAGGAATGTCTGGTTCGTTTACAGCTGTATTCTTAGGGTTCTGATAGAGAAGCTGGCACACAGGAAGCACCTAATAAATGCTTCTTGTTTGGATGGATGAAAGTGGTGATCTCAGACCAGATTAGGGACGAGTGAAACCAAAATCTAATATACTGGTTGGTGCAAAAGTAATTGTGGTTTTTGTCATTACTTTAAATGGAAGTAACCTCCCCATTACTTTAAATGGAAGTAACCTCCCCAAAGGCCACACCCCCGGTAGTGGAGGTGCCACCTTTTGTAGGTGAGGCGGATGGCAGTGTGTGTACATACTTTTGCACCAACCTAATAGTGGATTCTGAGCAAACTCAGCCAGCTGCTTTCTTTGGGCACCCCCTGACAGTCAGTGGCTTCTTGGCCATATTTCTTTCAATGAAGGGCCAACTCAGTTTTATGAAGAACTGAAAGTCATATGTATGTATGCAAAAAAAGTCTATCATAATCACCCTCAAAAAGCAACTTTTTCAGTAGCTCGGGGTATGTGGTGCTGGGCTAGGCTCCTGGAGAGAAGGCATTCAACATTATCAACACTACTTGGGATTAGGCAAGAAAGCTGATCTATATGATCTTTCTTCTTCCCAGTTTATTCACAGACTTAGTTTCATGCTACTTCTGGGAGTCAGGGTAATTTTGAGTCCAATAACTAAGAATTCACAGAGAGAAACAGACCCTAGTTTGTCATCCTGACTGCCATAATGGTGGAGCTGTGACCAGCCATGAAGGAGGCTCTGTAGATGACACATGTCCATGCCTAGAGTACATGTCAGGCCACAGACTGGCAGCAGGGTTTCATTTTATAAAGAACATAGTGCACTCATCAGCAGCCAGTTCTCACTGTGAATACCCTATGTGAGAAGAATGAAAACAGAAGGGAATGTGGTTCTTAAGGCTATGAAAACCTCTCTGCCTACTATCTATTATAGGAAGCTCTAATCAAAATATCAAGAACATGGCCTAAGTGTCAAGTAGACTGATATTGAGGAGTGTCCAAAGAGTTACTATCTGAGTCTAAATTCAGAAAGAAACAAGTCACCGAACAAAAAAAGATAAGCAGCAGATGCACTTCTTAGAAAAAGGAAGAATAAAAACAAAAGATTCCATCAAGAACAGCTCATGTGTTCAAGAATCCTGGTTATTTATGCCTTGCACCTTCCATATGCAGGTTGTTTGCAAAGTATTTGCAGCTGTCTAAAAGATTACCGTTCCAAACTCTAAAGTAATACTCATTCTCCAAGACGCAGATCACAAACACCTTCTTTCTGAAGCCTTCCCAAATGGAATTGATTTCTTTCTCTTTTGTGCATCCACAGTGTGGGATCTGTTTCTTCTCACTGCCCACTTCATATTAGCGTTATTCATTCCTGTGTCTAGAAGGCAGGGTCCAAGCCTTATTCATATCACACGTGGGGTGCTTATCTCCATGAGCTTCAAATAGTGGTGCTTAAAATGAATTAAAACCAGTGAAAACTCATCCAGGATTAGCTCAGTTTTTAAGAGTGGTGCAGATCTGTCTTTAACTTAGAAACCCTCACTATGCTAACGGTTTATGAAGCACAGCCAAGCTGCTCTTTTTCAAGAAGCCTGGAAAAGAAGTATCTCAGTTTTCATTTGGGCATATGCTTTATTATGTATGCATCCAGGCACATAGGGAAACTGTCTTCTCTTTTCTTAATTCTGGCATTATTTTTGCTCAATCTCCTGACCTCCTGGATGTTTTCCAAGTGAGTAATACAGCACCTTGGGAGGAGCTATGGCTAAAACACATGGTAAATTAGTTTCATCTCACACTACTCAGTTGGACCCACTGGTAGAAGATGCCTGGGCTGCTAGTTGAGGACTGTGAGATGGGTTGAAGGTGTGAGGTGAGAGCACCAAGGATGAATGGCAGTGTCTGCTGTGAGCACAGGATGGGACCAGATAGGTGAGGCAGATGACAGTGTCCTTTTTTGCTGTCTCTGGTCTGGACGAATTACTTATGGTAGCTCTTGTGCAAGGGAACTGCTGTTGAGAGTCTAGAATGAAAACTTCACAGGATATACTTGTTGAAAAGGACCACAAGGCAGGGCGTGGTGGCTCATGCCTGTAATCCCAGCACCTTGGGAGGCCGCAGAGAGGATATCACCTGAGGCCAAGAGTTCAAGAGCAGCCTGGTCACATAGTGAGGCCCCATATCTACAAAAAATAAAAAAAGTTAGCTAGGCATGGTGGCCATATCTACAAAAAATAAAAAAAGACCTGTAGTCTCAGCTGTTTGGTAGGCTGAGGTGGGAGGCTTGCTTGAGCTCAGAAGTAATAGCTTGAGGCTTAATCCCAGAGGATTGTTTGAGGCTGCAGTGAGCTGAGATTGTGCCACTCCAGCCTGGGTGACAGAGCAAGACCTTGTCAAAAAAAAAAAAAAGAAAGAAAGAAAGAAAGAAAAGGGATGAGGGGACCACAAAGGACATCACGTACGCAGTATAACTTTACTACACAGTGTTATCACTTTAAGGACAGTGAATATTTAATATTATATACAATATACAATATATAAAATGTACCATCTTAACCATTTCTATGTGTATAATTCAGTGACATGAGTGTATTCACATTGTTGTACCACCATACCCATCCATCCACAGAACTCTTCATCTTGCAAAACTAAAACTCTATCTGTTAAACAAATTCTATTTTTGCTGTATGGATATTTATTTTTAATAAAAGAAACTAATAATTATAGGAAATTTAGAATATTCAAGGAAATAAAAAAGAAGAAAAACCTCACTCAGAGTGGGACCATTAATACCATTAATGTGTTGATGAATGTTTCACTTGATCATCAAGGCTGTGACCTCATTTTTCTTTGACTTTTTGAGGTCTGCTCCCAGGCAGTAACTGGTACCCACTCATTCATACAGGCTAAAAACTTTACTATGATACTCCTTCCAAACCCATTGTAATTATTTTTCAGGAGACAGATTCCTTTTTTACTTTAAGCTAAAGGAATAAAGATCTAGTTATGGATGTTCAACATCATTTACTCAACAGTCATCACTAAACAGACATTTGTTGAGTGTCTATCATGTGTTGGGTAGCATTGTATGCAATATATTTAATAGATATAGGATTGAACAAAATAGATGAAAACCCTACCCATCAGGGAACTGAAATTCTCATACAGAGAGTGATATTAGTGACATTTACTAACCTGTAAATATATGCCTGCCTATCTATAATATGAAGTCCTCTAAAGAAAAATTTAAAAAGTAATGAGGACCAGGAACAGTGGCTCACATCTCAAATCCCAACACTTTAGGAGGCTGAGAAAGGAGGACTGCTTGAGGTCATAAGTTCAAGATCAGAATCTCTACAAAAAGATTCAAAAAGAAAAAATAGAGGAGGAGGAGGAAGAGGAGGAGGAGGGGAAGAGGAAGAATAAGAGGAAGGAGAAGAAGAAGGAGGAGGAGGAGAAGAAGAAAGCAGGGAGGATAGGGAGTGCTGGTTGGGAGCTCTGAACATTTTTGGTTGTGTGATCAGGGAAGGACCTTCTAGAAGGTGACATCAGAAGTGTACATGTACCTGGGGGTGGGGGATGAGGGCAGAATTTGAGGGCAGAGACCGTGAAATAACATTTGAATCATCCTCTCCTGGGCCTAAAGCAACACAAGCTCTCTCTTAGACCCCTGAATTTTTCTGAGTTTATATTTCAGATGAATGTGAAAAACATTTTTAAAAACATTCCTATATTGCCACAAAACCTCCAGATAAAGCTGCAGGTGTATAGCTGATGAGAGATGGACTTACTTAAAGCTCCTGCTCTGTCCTCGGAGGAGCTGAATCACGGGCAGTTACAGATTCCTCCCGGACCCCCAAACAGTGTGCAAGTTACAAATTAATAAATAGTGAGAAAAAATGGAGTTTTCCCCAATGTTTCCCAGTAGATCCCAGAAAAGTTGAAATTTGATCCAAATAGGATCTCTTACTCCTATTTGAAGTTTATAGAAAACTTCAAGTTTTTCTATAGTCAGTTCAAAATTGGAAGCAACCAGGATCCAGCACATAAGGCCATTTCCTCTTCAAAGCCCTTGAGATCAGACTGTTCTGGGAAGGTCTCGTTGGAACCTTTGGAATGAAGACATGTTTAAAACCATGAGCTCATGCTGTCCATGGATGGTGAGACTTTGTTAGCGGGACCATTATATTATTAAAAAGCCACCACCCACCATCCCCAGACATGAGATTTTTCAAAAGAAAATCATTCATACAGCATCATTGTGATTTGCAGCAAAACAGTTTGTTATGATTATTAAGCTGAAAATTATAGAAGAGGGTATATACATACTTTACCTGTAGAGTCATGCATATAGTTTTATTTGCTCTTCACAATACCCATGGGAGGAAGGCAGGACAGGTGTTATAATTTCCATTTATCAGCTGCAAAACCTGAGACCCCCAAAATTTGGTGACTTGCGTAAGGTCTCACATCAGGGTACAATTCTGCATCTCTTGATTGCTTGACCAGATTCCTTTTGGTCATGCCTTACATTTGACCCAAGTGTCCCAAATCAACAAAATACCTTAAGCCTTTCTAATTGTGATTTTTCTTCCCAGTAGAAAAAATAACTGTATTTGAACCTTGCCAAAGTTGGCATTTTCTTCCAAGTAGTTCTTGGGCTGATTTTGGCAACTCTTGGGGCTGAGATGGACTCACAACATCACTGCCTGTAATTGATGTAAGTGAATAAAATGGACTCATTTTAAGTCTTGCAGAGGCTTTAGTCTGGATTAAGTAGCTAAAATTTCCAGGAAGCAAGGTTAGTTCTTTTTATCCCTCCCAGGACTGGACACTAGCTTTTGTCTGGATTAGGTCATTTCTATTAAGAGCTGGCACCCAATTCTGGTTGGCACGGTCCCTCCATTTGTACTTGATGTATGTAACCATGCTGCTTTAGCTGTGGGGTTTCAAACAACGCAAATTTACCATCTTACAGTTCTGGAAATCAGTAGCTTGAAATGGGTCTCAGTGAGTCAAAATCAGTGTTGGCAGGGCTGTGTTTCTTCTGCAGGCTCTTGGGAGTTTCCAAGGTGACACTCTTGGGAGTTAGTTTCCCAGCTTTTCCAGCTTCTGGAGGTCACTTGCCCCATTTCTCCATCTTCCAAGCCAGCCTTTCTCATACTGCCATCTCTCTGGTTCTTTCTGTTGTGCCTCTGTCTTCCAGTTATAATCTTTTTGATTAACTCAGGCCCACCTTGATAATCCCTATCTGAAGGTTAAGATTATCCTTACCTTCAGATAATCCTTATCTGAAGGTCAGCTGATTAGCAACCTTAATTTCATCTGCAACCTTAATTCCCCTTTACCATGTAATCTAACATATTCACAGGTTCTGGGAATTAGGGCATGGACATTTTTGAGGGGGCTGTTATTCTGCCTACCAAGCATACCTTGTCTTATTTTCTTTCATTTAACAATGTGCATTTTGATATGTAACAATATGAGTAGTTTCTTATCATGCCACTACATGTTCCTGAACATGGTAATAAGTGGGATTCTATTTTTCCATAAAGGATATTTGAACCAAATAAATTATAGCTAAAACCCACAACTACTATAAAAGACATGGACATTAAAAACCTTATAAATTACTTGGAATAATAAAATTAAGCTATAAGTCCTATAAAACAGTCATGAATATGTTCTGTACAATGATTACATATTATATTTCCATATATCTAAAATTTAAAAACGTGCAAAATGCAATTCTGTTGCATGATTTAAATATGATTGAAAACTAATATCCTTGCAAATCAAACATCTATAAAATAATAAGAATTTTCCTTATGATTTAAAAGGGCTTTCGAAATAGCGATTTTGATAACCCCTATGCCTCTAAAAGCTTAATGATGTTATTACTTCTCTGTAGCTAGCAGAGGTATTAAAAAATCACCCCCTTGGCTTTAGAGTTATGGGTTTCAAAAATTATTTCCTCGTCTGGTCTTCCTCTTTTGCCATGAATAAAGTAAACATGTGAATGACTGAATAAAGGCAGTACAGTTGGAACCAGAGGCCAGGAGCAACATCAGTAAACAGCACAGCCCGCTTCCATAGCATGGAGACCTCCTGAATGGCCTCTTGCCCAGCACAGCAGTCCTGTTGGCTGTTCTTTATCAACTAACTTCGGCCTGAATGGTTGCCTCCCCAGGGCATTTTTTTTAACAGCTTTAAAAATTTTTTAGAAAAAATATGTGCCAGTTCTAACTCTGTTGGTTTATCTACTGATTATGATCATCTCTCACCCTGTACTGTTGCCTATTGGTGAGTTTATTTCATGCAATTTCCAATTTCCTACTTTACAGATTTGAAAGACATGTTTGTTCATTTCTTCCCTTTATTTTCCTTGCTCTTGTTCCATCTTTTCCTGTCTCACCTTTCCCACTTCTTCTGTTATTTTTTCCCCATCTCTTCTTTTTCTGGTGTAGTTTCCTTCTTTCTTCCTCCCTATCATCTTCTCTCCCTCCTCTTCCCTGCCTTTAGCCGCTTTACCTGGGGACCTCTAATTAGCAATGTAATTGCACAAACTCTTGACTGGCTCTTAGGAACAGAATGTATTTTTTAAAACTTCAATTAAAATCATGCTTCCCAAATGAACAGATATCCCTAAAACATCCAAGCTATTTGTATATATTATTTAGTATCCTTAAAAAAATTCTTTTTAGTTAAAACATGTTACCATTGAAACCATTGCATTTAGAAAAGTATAATAAAACATTGTAATACATTCTATATGGCTACAAAAAATAACACAGCTAATATAGAGATTGGATAAATACAGAAAGGCACAAAGAGGAAAATAAAAATTAATTGTAATCTAATTATACAAAGAAAAGCAGTAGCAAATGCTTTGAAAATAACTTTATTTTTAGTATAAAAGAAATATATATCTGATGTGGCAAGTTCAGAATTTTTACTGAAAGCATAGAAGAGAGAAGGACCGTTATCCAACCATTCAGGAATGACTGTGATTATATTAAAACATATGTATTTCTTTCCTGTATTTCCTATATATTTCTACAAAGTTGGAATCATGTTGAACATACAATTTTCTTTCATTTAAGTTTATATAATGAATAGTTTTCCATGTCGTTAAAAATGTAACACATTTTTTATTTGCTGCATGACATCCCATTGTGTAGATGTGCAATTTGTTTGCCAGGCAATTATTATTGGCCATTAGTTTGTTTCCTAGTATTCATCATTATCAATAATGCAGTGGTGGATATGTATCTTTGTGCACAAGCTGACTTCCTTATTTTGGATCAGTTCTTTCAGGGATTTTACAGATGGAGTGTTGGGATGAAAAGTATGTATTTCTGAGGCTTTTAATGCATATTGTTCTGAAAGGCAGATGCAGTCCTCACTTTCCCACAGTGTCTGTTTGACCACGATATGATGACATTGCCAGATTGATAGAGTAATTGCACAATTTTACTACGGGATAATTTTAAATTTCCATTTCCAACTTTGGGATCAACTTTCTGTAAATTTTAATACTAATTAAAAAAGAATGAGTTCTTTGTACCTTTTTTTTTTTTTTTTTAATTATACTTTAAGTTTTAGGGTACATGTGCACATTGTGCAGGTTAGTTACATATGTATACATGTGCCATGCTGGTGCGCTGCACCCACTAACTCGTCATCTAGCATTAGGTATATCTCCCAATGCTATCCCTCCCCCCTCCCCACCACAGTCCCCAGAGTATGATATTCCCCTTCCTGTGTCCATGTGATCTCATTGTTCAATTCCCACCTATGAGTGAGAATATGCGGTGTTTGGTTTTTTGTTCTTGCGATAGTTTACTGAGAATGATGGTTTCCAATTTCATCCATGTCCCTACAAAGGATATGAACTCATCATTTTTTATGGCTGCATAGTATTCCATGGTGTATATGTGCCACATTTTCTTAATCCAGTCTATCATTGTTGGACATTTGGGTTGGTTCCAAGTCTTTGCTATTGTGAATAATGCCGCAATAAACATACGTGTGCATGTGTCTTTATAGCAGCATGATTTATAGTCATTTGGGTATATACCCAGTAATGGGATGGCTGGGTCAAATGGTATTTCTAGTTCTAGATCCCTGAGGAATCGCCACACTGACTTCCACAATGGTTGAACTAGTTTACAGTCCCACCAACAGTGTAAAAGTGTTCCTATTTCTCCACATCCTCTCCAGCACCTGTTGTTTCCTGACTTTTTAATGATTGCCATTCTAACTGGTGTGAGATGATATCTCATAGTGGTTTTGATTTGCATTTCTCTGATGGCCAGTGATGATGAGCATTTTTTCATGTGTTTTTTGGCTGCATAAATGTCTTCTTTTGAGAAGTGCCTGTTCATGTCCTTCGCCCACTTTTTGATGGGGTTGTTTTTTTCTTGTAAATTTGTTTGAGTTCACTGTAGATTCTGGATATTAGCCCTTTGTCAGATGAGTAGGTTGCAAAAATTTTCTCCCATGTTGTAGGTTGCCTATTCACTCTGATGGTGGTTTCTTTTGCTGTGCAGAAGCTCTTTAGTTTAATTAGATCCCATTTGTCAATTTTGGCTTTTGTTGCCATTGCTTTTGGTGTTTTGGACATGAAGTCCTTGCCCATGCCTATGTCCTGAATGGTAATGCCTAGGTTTTCTTCTAGGGTTTTTATGGTTTTAGGTCTAACGTTTAAATCTTTAATCCATCTTGAATTGATTTTTGTATAAGGTGTAAGGAAGGGATCCAGTTTCAGCTTTCTACATATGGCTAGCCAGTTTTCCCAGCACCATTTATTAAATAGGGAATCCTTTCCCCATTGCTTGTTTTTCTCAGGTTTGTCAAAGATCAGATAGTTGTAGGTAAGCGGCGTTATTTCTGAGGGCTCTGTTCTGTTCCATTGATCTATATTTCTGTTTTGGTACCAGTACCATGCTGTTTTGGTTACTGTAGCCTTGTAGTATAGTTTGAAGTCAGGTAGTGTGATGCCTCCAGCTTTGTTCTTTTGGCTTAGGATTGACTTGGCGATGCGGGCTCTCTTTTGGTTCCATATGAACTTTAAAGTAGTTTTTTCCAATTCTGTGAAGAAAGTCATTGGTAGCTTGATGGGGATGGCATTGAATCTGTAAATTACCTTGGGCAGTATGGCCATTTTCACGATATTGATTCTTCCTACCCATGAGCAAGGAATGTTCTTCCATTTGTTTGTATCCTCTTTTATTTCCTTGAGCAGTGGTTTGTAGTTCTCCTTGAAGAGGTGCTTCACATCCCTTGTAAGTTGGATTCCTAGGTATTTTATTCTCTTTGAAGCAATTGTGAATGGGAGTTCACTCATGATTTGGCTCTCTGTTTGTCTGTTGTTGGTGTATAAGAATGCTTGTGATTTTTGTACATTGATTTTGTATCCTGAGACTTTGCTGAAGTTGCTTATCAGCTTAAGGAGATTTTGGGCTGAGACAATGGGGTTTTCTAGATAAACAATCATGTCGTCTGCAAACAGGGACAATTTGACTTCCTCTTTTCCTAATTGAATACCCTTTATTTCCTTCTCCTGCCTGATTGCCCTGGCCAGAACTTCCAACACTATGTTGAATAGGAGCGGTGAGAGAGGGCATCCCTGTCTTGTGCCAGTTTTCAAAGGGAATGCTTCCAGTTTTTGCCCATTCAGTATGATATTGGCTGTGGGTTTGTCATAGATAGCTCTTATTATTTTGAAATATGTCCCATCAATACCTAATTTATTGAGAGTTTTTAGCATGAAGGGTTGTTGAATTTTGTCAAAGGCTTTTTCTGCATCTATTGAGATAATCATGTGGTTTTTGTCTTTGGCTCTGTTTATATGCTGGATTACATTTATTGATTTGCGTATGTTGAACCAGCCTTGCATCCCAGGGATGAAGCCCACTTGATCATGGTGGATAAGCTTTTTGATGTGCTGCTGGATTCGGTTTGCCAGTATTTTATTGAGGATTTTTGCATCAATGTTCATCAAGGATATTGGTCTAAAATTCTCTTTTTTGGTTGTGTCTCTGCCAGGCTTTGGTATCAGAATGATGCTGGCCTCATAAAATGAGTTAGGGAGGATTCCCTCTTTTTCTATTGATTGGAATAGTTTCAGAAGGAATGGTACCAGTTCCTCCTTGTACCTCTGGTAGAATTCGGCTGTGAATCCATCTGGTCCTGGACTCTTTTTGGTTGGTAAACTATTGATTATTGCCACAATTTCAGCTCCTGTTATTGGTCTATTCAGAGATTCAACTTCTTCCTGGTTTAGACTTGGGAGAGTGTAGGTGTCGAGGAATGTATCCATTTCTTCTAGATTTTCTAGTTTATTTGCGTAGAGGTGTTTGTAGTATTCTCTGATGGTAGTTTGTATTTCTGTGGGATCGGTGGTGATATCCCCTTTATCATTTTTTATTGCGTCTATTTGATTCTTCTCTCTTTTTTTCTTTATTAGTCTTGCTAGTGGTCTATCAATTTTGTTGATCCTTTCAAAAAACCAGCTCCTGGATTCATTAATTTTTTGAAGGGTTTTTTGTGTCTCTATTTCCTTCAGTTCTGCTCTGATTTTAGTTATTTCTTGCCTTCTGCTAGCTTTTGAATGTGTTTGCTCTTGCTTTTCTAGTTCTTTTAATTGTGATGTTAGGGTGTCAATTTTGGATCTTTCCTGCTTTCTCTTGTGGGCATTTAGTGCTATAAATTTCCCTCTGCACACTGCTTTGAATGCGTCCCAGAGATTCTGGTATGTTGTGTCTTTGTTCTCGTTGGTTTCAAAGAACATCTTTATTTCTGCCTTCATTTCGTTATGTACCCAGCAGTCATTCAGGAGCAGGTTGTTCAGTTTCCATGTAGTTGAGCGGCTTTGAGTGAGATTCTTAATCCTGAGTTCTAGTTTGATTGCACTGTGGTCTGAGAGATAGTTTGTTATAATTTCTGTTCTTTTACATTTGCTGAGGAGAGCTTTACTTCCAACTATGTGGTCAATTTTGGAATAGGTGTGGTGTGGTGCTGAAAAAAATGTATATTCTGTTGATTTGGGGTGGAGAGTTCTGTAGATGTCTATTAGGTCCGCTTGGTGCAGAGCTGAGTTCAATTCCTGGGTATCCTTGTTGACTTTCTGTCTCGTTGATCTGTCTAATGTTGACAGTGGGGTGTTAAAGTCTCCCATTATTAATGTGTGGGAGTCTAAGTCTCTTTGTAGGTCACTCAGGACTTGCTTTATGAATCTGGGTGCTCCTGTATTGGGTGCATAAATATTTAGGATAGTTAGCTCCTCTTGTTGAATTGATCCCTTTACCATTATGTAATGGCCTTCTTTGTCTCTTTTGATCTTTGTTGGTTTAAAGTCTGTTTTATCAGAGACTAGGATTGCAACCCCTGCCTTTTTTTGTTTTCCATTTGCTTGGTAGATCTTCCTCCATCCTTTTATTCTGAGCCTATGTGTGTCTCTGCACGTGAGATGGGTTTCCTGAATACAGCACACTGATGGGTCTTGACTCTTTATCCAACTTGCCAGTCTGTGTCTTTTAATTGGAGAATTTAGTCCATTTACATTTAAAGTTAATATTGTTATGTGTGAATTTGATCCTGTCATTATGATGTTAGCTGGTGATTTTGCTCGTTAGTTGATGCAGTTTCTTCCTAGTCTTGATTGTCTTTACATTTTGGCATGATTTTGCAGCGGCTGGTACCGGTTGTTCCTTTCCATATTTAGCGCTTCCTTCAGGAGCTCTTTTAGGGCAGGCCTGGTGGTGACAAAATCGGTCAGCATTTGCTTGTCTGTAAAGTATTTTATTTCTCCTTCACTTATAAAGCTTAGTTCGGCTGGATATGAAATTCTGGGTTGAAAATTCTTTTCTTTAAGAATGTTGAATATTGGCCCCCACTCTCTTCTGGCTTGTAGGGTTTCTGCCGAGAGATCCGCTGTTAGTCTGATGGGCTTCCCTTTGAGGGTAACCCGACCTTTCTGTCTGGCTGCCCTTAACATTTTTTCCTTCATTTCAACTTTGGTGAATCTGACAATTATGTGTCTTGGAGTTGCTCTTCTCGAGGAGTATCTTTGTGGCGTTCTCTGTATTTCCTGAATCTGAACGTTGGCCTGCCTTGCTAGATTGGGGAAGTTCTCCTGGATAATATCCTGCAGAGTGTTTTCCAACTTGGTTTCATTCTCCGCATCACTTTCAGGTACACCAATCAGACGTAGATTTGGTCTTTTCACATAGTCCCATATTTCTTGGAGGCTTTGCTCATTTCTTTTTATTCTTTTTTCTCTAGACTTCCTTTCTCGCTTTGTTTCATTCATTTCATCTTCCATTGCTGATACCCTTTCTTCCAGTTGATCGCATCGGCTCCTGAGGCTTCTGCATTCTTCACGTAGTTCTCGAGCCTTGGTTTTCAGCTCCATCAGCTCCTTTAAGCACTTCTCTGTATTGGTTATTCTAGTTATACATTCTTCTAAATTTTTTTCAAAGTTTTCAACTTCTTTGCCTTTGGTTTGAATGTCCTCCCGTAGCTCAGAGTAATTTGATCGTCTGAAGCCTTCTTCTCTCAGCTCGTCAAAATCATTCTCCATCCAGCTTTGTTCCGTTGCTGGTGAGGAACTGCGTTCCTTTGGAGGAGGAGAGGCACTCTGCATTTTAGAGTTTCCTGTTTTTCTGTTCTGTTTTCTCCCCATCTTTGTGGTTTTATCTACTTTTGGTCTTTGATGATGGTGATGTACAGATGGGTTTTCGGTGTGGATGTCCTTTCTGTTTGTTAGTTTTCCTTCTAACAGACAGGACCCTCAGCTGCAGGTCTGTTGGAATACCCTGCCGTGTGAGGTGTCAGTGTGCCCCTGCTGGGGGGTGCCTCCCAGTTAGGCTGCTCGGGGGTCAGGGGTTAGGGACCCACTTGAGGAGGCAGTCTGCCCGTTCTCAGATCTCCAGCTGCGTGCTGGGAGAACCACTGCTCTCTTCAAAGCTGTCAGACAGGGACATTTAAGTCTGCAGAGGTTACTGCTGTCTTTTTGTTTGTCTGTGCCCTGCCCCCAGAGGTGGAGCCTACAGAGGCAGGCAGGCCTCCTTGAGCTGTGGTGGGCTCCACCCAGTTCGAGCTTCCTGGCTGCTTTGTTTACCTAAGCAAGCCTGGGCAATGGCGGGCGCCCCTCCCCCAGCCTCGCTGCCGCCTTGCAGTTTGATCTCAGACTGCTGTGCTAGCAATCAGCGAGATTCCAAGGGCGTAGGACCCTCCGAGCCAGGTGTGGGATATAGTCTCTTGGTGCGCCGTTTTTTAAGCCGGTCTGAAACGCAATATTCGGGTGGGAGTGACCCGAGTTTTCCAGGTGCGTCCGTCACCCCTTTCTTTGACTCGGAAAGGGAACTCCCTGACCCCTTGCGCTTCCCAGGTGAGGCAATGCCTCGCCCTGCTTCGGCTCGCGCACGGTGCGCGCACCCACTGGCCTGCGCCCACTGTCTGGCACTCCCTAGTGAGATGAACCCGGTACCTCAGATGGAAATGCAGAAATCACCCGTCTTCTGCGTCGCTCACGCTGGGAGCTGTAGACCGGAGCTGTTCCTATTCGGCCATCTTGGCTCCTCCCTTTGTACCTTTTTTTAAAAGTACACTTTTAAATTTTTAGACTGTTTTTAAAATTACAGAAAAGCTGTAAAGATAGTATGGAGAGAGCCTTTGTGTACCTGACATCCAGTTCCCCTGCTGTTAACATCTTATGATATTAAATTATATTTGTCAAAACTAAGGAACCAACATTGGTACGTTACTAGTAACTCAGTTATACACTTTATTTAGGGTTCACTAGTTTTCCCCTATTGTCATTTTTTTCTGTTCTAGGAATATCCAGGCCACCACATTACAATTAATTGTCATGTCTCCTTAGCTTGATGTATTGGTCAGATTTTTTGTAGAATGCTCCTAAATTTGATTTGTCCAATGTTTTTCTCATGGTTAGACTGGGTTGTGGGTTTTGGAGAAGAACACAGCAGAGATAAAATGCCACTCTGGTCATGTCATATCTAGGGCACATGTATCAGTAAGACTTGATGCTAACCTTGATCACGTGGTTGAAGTAGTGCCTGCCATGTTTCCTCACTGTAAAGTAACTTTTTTCCTTCTCTTTTAATACTCTGCTCTTTGAAACCAAGTCACTAAACACAGGGGGCAGTTAAGTTCCACCTCCTGGAGGGAAGATTAAACTATTTGGAAATCTTCTGTACAGGAAGACGTTTGTAGATATCTTCAGATGTAGACTTAGGGCTTACAGACTTAAGAAGTATAGGCAGAACAACCGAAGATTTACCTGATTGTAACGACCTACGGCTAAAAAAAAGTGGTGTTTCCTGTTATATCTAAATTTAAATCAAGGATACTCAAGACAGTGAGCACTTAATCACATCATCTGAAAGAGATTCAAAGTATTGTACTTTAATCTTATGAAATTAAGTGTGTCACATAGAGATAACCAGTGACAAATTTTTAAATAACTTTTTTTTTGTTTGTAAAAAATTTAGAAATTGTAGAAAAAAGCATAAGAGGCAAGAGCCATTATCTTTATTTTTTTTCTGTGGTCAGAGATTATTGGTTATACCTTTGTGCTCTGCTTAAGAATGCTCTTCATTAGCGATTTGGGGGTCATGATTTAAGTGTCAGACAGGCTGTCATTTGCTTCCAGCAAGTTCATCTCCAAGAACATTGCCTTGATCAGGGTTAAGGTTACTGAAAAATGGAGGGTACATTTTACTTTTAAGAAATATTCTGCTTTTTAATGTGCTTGGAGTAAGTATGAAATTATTTTTTAAAAAATTGTATCCAGATGCAAAATGTTAAGCTTGATTAGATTTTGGATTACAAACAAAGACAGAACCAATGCAAAACTAAGATGTTTTGGGGACAATTTGAGAAATTCAAACATGGAATGAAAATAAGGTTATTTTAATTGTGGCATATTTACTAATTCTCTCAGGTGAAGTAACAGAACTGTGGTTATACAGGAGAATGTCTGCTCCTTAAGACTTGCCTGATGAAGTATTTAGGGCTAAATTGCCATGATGTCTGCAATTACCTTCAAATGGTTGAGCATATATATTAGAAATCAAAGGTGGCAAAATACTTGTTGAATCTAAGGGTGGGCATATGTGTGTCTATTTTTAAATTTTCTGTACTTTAAAAATTTTGCAAAATAAAACATTGGGAAAAGAAAAAAGATCATTCACATATATACTTTAAATCAACCTTTCCCCTGTAATTTAACACCCAGGACTTCCTGCCTAGCTTGCAGAGAGACTGGGACTGTTTGTAGTGGGTTGGTTTTGGTGTGTTATGTTCATATGCAGAATAGCGCTGCTTTAAACTGTTTGTAGGCATCTTGGATGCTGAGAGAATGGTAAGAATCGGGGGTGCAAGTGGGGGTGGGAGTTGAACTCTAATGAAGATGCCTGGTCAATTTGGGCCTTGTTTAAGAAAAAAAAATCATCAAATTTTAGAAAGCACTTAGCCATTCTGTCTTCAATGTTGTCACTATATATTTTTCCCAATTTTAAAGCTCATTTCCCAGACCCCACCCCATCTACCATGGAGAAAGTAGATCTTTTGGTTAAGGCCTAGCAAAAGAAGTAAGTTAGACTGAAGTTTTGCCTTACTAATCTCTTCCCCGAAGAATTTAATTCTTATGAAGGAAAAAAGTTATTCTTTTTCCACTATGTTATTTTTCCAAAGCTGATGGCATTGGAGTGCTGGACTCTCAATGTTCAGTTCTGGTGTTATTTCAAGAGGAATATTGACAAGCTACAGTATGTTTCAGGGAGAATGACCAGACTGCTGAAGAATTAGCACAATGGGAAATGTCAAATGGTTGAAAGGAATGGAAGCATTTAACATGAGTAGAGAAATCTTAGTGGCACATGATAAATGTCATCCAATCTAAGGATATATTATGTATAAAAGATATTAGACATATTCAGGTATAGTTCCAGAAGGCAGAACTAAGATGATGAACAGAAATTATAAGGACTCAGATTTTTCATCATGCCATAAAGGGAAGAGATTTCTAATAATTAAAGTAGGTTAGCAATCATAGATGACTTGAGAAATAGTCTCTCCTCGCTGGAAATGCATTTGTATGTGTAGACGAGCGTGTTTGAGGAGGCAGTTCCAGTATCAGCTGAAAACAGAGCCCTTGCAGAGTCTTACAGTGCTAGGATTATCTGGTTTTATACAAGAAGCCAGTAGTGTTTCTTAACGAATGCTCTGTGTGGCACTACAGCCCTGTAGGTGCTTCCTCATGATATTTCTTTTGTTCTTAACAGCTGTATCAAGTATGCATTCCCTGTTTCCCTATGAAAAGTCTGAGACTCAGCCATCAATCCATTTGACCAAGGTCACACAGAATCAGTATAAGAACTCAGATCCACATTAACTGTAAAGCCCAAGCTCTCCATTCCATATCAGTAGTTTTGAATCTGGAACCAGAATTTAAAATAAATGAAATAGAGTGGCACAGAATGGAATATATCAGAATGCCTCCCACATAGGAAAAGGTGGAAACATTGTTTCCTACAACATTTGTTTGCATGTGAACTGGTTGTGACATGAAATGTACTTTATACTGTGGGTCACGGCCAATGCCCTAATGTCATGGACCTTTGGCCTCCTGGACTTGCCTGAATGGGACTACTTTGGTGATCCATTTCCATGACCACCCCCTAGGGTGTATTAGTTTCCTAGGGCTGCTTTCACAAATCACCACAAAGTGACATAAAACAACACACATTTATTCTTTTCCAATCCTGGGGATCAGAAGTCAAAAATCAAATGTTGCCATGGCTACCTTCCTTTAGTAGAGTCCAGGGGAGAATCTGTTTTCTTGCCTTTTTCATTTTCTAGAGGTCACCTTGGCTCCTGGCTCCTTCATCACATCACTCCAGCCTCTTGCCCCTGTCACTTCATCTCCTACTTGTGCAGATCCTCTTGCCTTCCTCTTATAAGGGCCCTTCTGATTACATAGGTCAACCCTGATGGTGCAGGACAGTTTCCCTGTCTCAAGATTTTTAATGTAATCACATCTGCAAACTCCCTTCTGCTAAGTAAAGTAAGATATTGGCAGGTTCCAGGGATTAGGACGTGGACAGCTTTGGGGGACTATATTCAGCCTACCACACCAGGCTTGCTTTACAAATTCTGAATGCTCAAACTTAAACAGTCCCCTTTCTGACCACCACTTCCTCTGCATTTGCCTTCTTTGTCATTTCCCTTGACTTGCTTTTTACAATCTCAGCTAAGCCTTCAACCTGGCTGCATAAAAGATCAGCTCCTTCTCCCATTCCTCAGAGCAGTTTCCCAAATGCCCATCTACTTGCCTTAAGCAGATGATCTTACCTCCTACTTAAAGAGAAAAAGAGGTTCCTGGTGTGTATTGCTTCAGCTCCCATCCTCTTTTCTCCCTATGCTATCCTGGAAGGAGAACACAGCACTGCTAGTCACTCTGAAGTACCAGAGAACAATGAATAGTTTACTGAAGATGTCATAGGTAAAAATGGTAAAGGAGATTATGTTGTACATTTCCTATCATGCTCCAGGGAAGAATCCCCATTTTCTTCCTGCAAATCTTTCACTTTGGCCGCCAGCTGCTGTATCTCCCTCCATGGATCTTTTCCCTTCTGGCCTTGTCATGTCCAGGTCACCCCTTTCTCTGTACGTGGGTTATTTCCAGGCCTCCTAACTTTTTTCTTCTTTCTTTCTTTCCTTTATTTATTTATTTATTTTTATTTTTTTTGAGGTGGAGTCTCACTATGCTGCCCAGGCTGGAGTGCAGTGGCACAATCTCGGCTCACTGCAACCCCCGCCTCCCGGGTTCACACCATTCTCCTGCCTCAGCCTCCCGAGTAGCTGGGACTGCAGGCGCCCGCCACCACGCCCGGCTAACTTTTTGTATTTTTAGTAGAGACGGGGTTTCACCGCGTTAGCCAGGATGGTCTCGATCTCCTGACCTCGTGATCCACCCGCCTCGGCCTCCCAAAGTGCTGCGATTACATGCGTGAGCCACTGCGCCCAGCCTCTTTTATTTTTTTATTTTTATTATTTTTTTGAGATGGCATCTTTATCACTCTGTCACCCAGGCTGGAGTGCAGTGGCACGATCTTGGCTCACTACAACCTCCGTTTCCCGGGTTCAAGCGATTCTCCTGTCTCAGCCTTCTGAGTAGCTGGGACTACAGGCGCATGCCACGACACCTGACTAATGTTGTATTTTTAGTAGAAATGGGGTTTCACCATATTGGTCAGGCTGGTCTCAAACTCGTGACCTCAGGTGATCCACCCGCCTGTGCCTCCCAAAGTGCTGTGATTATAGGCGTGAGCCACCATGCCCGGCCCCCTTGTTTCTTAAACATGATTATTTTAGACTTTCTCAGCTCCTCTCCACCACCACTTTAATGTTGTCTTCAAGGATGTGAAAGCCTATTAGCCTAAGTAGGAAGATTTTTATTGCCCCCAGCCAAAAAATACTACAGTTACTCAGACCTATTCTCCTTATAGGGTAGTGGGGGATTACATATAACTAAAATGAATTTATTTTGCTATAATTATGACATTAGTGGGCCGTAGAAAATGGAGACAGCGGGTGTGGGTATATTCTGTAAAGAAAGACCCCGTGGGAAGGCAAATCTTTCTTTGTCTTTTTGTTTTAGAGACATGATGCAAATATAAATATTCATTAATGTCCTCATTTATGTCTCTAACATCTCACTTGACCTCCTCTTCATTTTGCTACCCTTTCTCTGCTGTGACTCTTGGTGAAATCAACACTACCAAATTCCTCCTGGTTAGCCTATGTCCATCACTAAGCCATCAGAGATGGCATTCCCCTCTGCCACAAATCATTGTGAAACATCCCTGGAATGCTGTGTGTGAGGCCTTCACAGTAAGGAGGATGGTCACCGTGTGGCCACAGGAACAGCCTTGCCTGGCTGCCCCTCCTTCCAGGGTGGGAGCACTCCCTCATCAGGGATCCTTACCTATCAGGGTGGGAGAAGAAGGCCTAGGGCCATGTTCTTCCCAGCCTCAGAAAGGCTTTATGTCCTCCGGTGAAGGATGGTTTCTGGTTTGAAAATGGTGAGCTACTGGGGTATCATGAAAAAGAAGTGCTGTATCAAGGCTAAATCCGCCATAATGGCTTTTTGCTTCCCACGGGGAAGTGCTTTCACTACTGGAAGCAGGTTCTCTCCCATTGTTCTCCCTAGTAACATGTTTCCTGGGCTCCCGATGTACTAGCAATTTTTCCTCTTCCTTTTAGTTGGACATTTTATTTTTTGGTGAGACATGGCAAATGTGGGTTTATGGATTGCTGCTTAGAAGCGCATACGCACACACACACACACACACACACACACACACACACACACACACACACAGCAAAGACAAAGAAATTATGAGAAGCAGAAAACTTTTCTGATAGAAGATTTTTGGGTGCAAGATAGGGAGTAAAAAATGACCAGAAAACTCTGGCATTCCTCTTTTTGCTCAGGGCTTCAAAGAGCCGTATTTTCAGGTGGTGTCATTTATGGGGCTCCCACCCTTGTCCCTGAGAACAGTGTTAGAGAGAAGTTCTGATGAGCTTTTTAGATGCTACAGTGTCTCTTAGTTGATGCTCCTGGATTTCGTTGGTTTATCCAGAAATGCATGGTTTGAGATGTAATGAAAATTCTTTTCCTAATTTTCTTCAGCATGTATGTCAGGCCAGCTTTTTCCTTTTCCTAATTTTCTTCAGCATATATGTCAGCCCAGCTTCTTTCAGAATGCCCATTTTCTTCTTGACATGAAATAATTTCACATTTATTTTACATTTCAAATGCAAAACATTTATTCAGCTAAAGTATCTGCCTACTGGAATGTTTTTCAGATCTTTTTTTTTTTGGCATCTTTTTATTGTCCTAGTCTGCCAAGCTATTATAGACATTGTGAACCTTGAATTCAGGGGAATAGTCTTTACAAACTGCAATCAACAATTGTCATAGTTAGAACTTCTTTTGATGATGAAGGTTAACTAAGTGTTAATTGGGGCCATTACTAGTACTTCTCTATATCCTTAATACTATGCCATTTGGGGGTTGGGGGTGGGAGGTGAAAACAATTAAGCACCACATGATGGAAGAATGCAGTGCTTTCCAAAGGGTGGTACATGGATTATCTATAACAGAAACCTCAGGATGCTTGCTACAGTGCAGATTCCTGGGTCTCACGCTAGATTTGCTGAATCTCTGTGCCGGGCTCCTGGGCATATGCATTTTTAACAAGCTCTCCATATGATTCTTTTGCACATTAAAATTGGAGAACCTCTGGACTAGTGGGTCACCTGACGCCTTATTCTCTTTGGTGGTTGCATTTTTTATTTCTAAAAATCCACTTTATTGGACTGAATGGCTGTCTATCAATGACTTACTCTTCCTTCTGTAGGAACAATAGTTTGTGAATCTGTGGGAGCAGCTCTTGGGAATTAAAATGAAATAAATGCACTCAGTTCCAAGTGCTATCAAGTGAGAAACAAAGATAATTAACTAAAATGCAACTTTTCTAGTCTTATGTGAGGAGAGGGTTTTCTTCTAAAACCAAAAACTGAGTATTTCCAGAATAAACAACTATGTTAACCATACTTCAGGATAAGGAAATGACTGATTTAGTCACGGAAGAGTTGAGATGCTGTCCATCAACATGACATCCACAGAGACAGCAGATTGACTGAAGGTTGGCACTGTTTGGGGTCATTTTCATGAATTACCTTATTTAGTTCTTGTCAGCAAAAACCATTTTGTCATGGTCATTTTACAGATGAGGAAACTAAGGCTCAGAAAAACAAAATTACTTGTGCAAAGCAAAAACTGCTTGTTAATGCTGGAATTGGGTGCTGAACTTAGCCTGTCTCTGAAGTCTGGCTTCTTTTACTAGAGAAAAACAGACTATGCTATAGAATCTGCTTCCAGCAGGAAATACAGGAGGCCAGGACCTGGCGTCCATGGTTGATTTAGAGACTTGGAAATGAAGTCTGTTGAAGGTTTCAGCTCTAATTCCTTTGAAGAAATCTCCGTTTGGGAGTTTGCTTGATTCTGCCCAAGAGATGCCCTAAGAACCAATTACTCAGGCCAAGAAGATGCCTGGGATGTGCTGGAGGCTTGATTAGAAGCCTCAGCCATGGCTTCCAGCTCTAAGACTCTATCAAAAAGGAAAAAAGAGAAATTGATTAATTCTGTCCCTGCTCAGATTTTTCTAGACTCAGTCACCACTGGTTCTACTTCGGTTAGTGGGGTATCATCTGATCTGTTTTGTGTTAACTAAGGGCAGGCCTCTCCCTAGAGAAGAATTTTCCTCCCCTCCCTGCTTGTTGGTGAGACACACAAACTTTGCAGTTGTGAGAAAGTTACTTCTGTGGCCATGAGGAGAGAGAGAGTTGGAACTGACATATATAGTGCCTTCTCCTTATCCCACCAGTATCTGAATCTGGACTGTGAGTTGGGTGTGTTGGAGTGTGTCCCACCTCCTGGCTGTATCACCTGAGTCTGACAAACCCCCATGACAACTACTAATGAGCAATTCCGTCTTGCTTCCTTCTCTCTACCCTTTTGCCATCAGATACTGCCTACCCCGTCCATTGGTTCACACCTTCCTCCTTCTGCTCAGAATTTTAGTGACACTGACATCTGGAAATTTTAGTTTTACTTTTGTGGGAGCCCTTTACCCCCTTGCGCAAATCCACATCCTCTCTCTCCAGCCCTCAGACAAGCCCACTGCCGTTGTTTTTCTGAGAACAACTTACTCCATTGCCTGCCTGCCATCAACTTCACTTCATACTTCTGCTGAAGGAGTCCTGCTTTTGTTCATTATGCCGAGAGGCTGAATGTCAGAGTGTGGCCCCTTCTTGCAGCCTAGCGATGGCTCAGGATCACTGCCACCCTGACATTCCTCCCATCTGTCTGGGTGGGCAGCACCTTTCTGCCTATTTGAGTTTCACCAGTATGACGGGGTAGCTTTTAAAAAATGCCTCTGTCCATTCCTACAGAAACCCTTAACTTGTGGCCCAGGCATCCCTTAGACTATCATAGCAGCTAATATCGTAGTAGCATATTAGCATAATAGCTAATAGCCCAATATGCTTATCGGGCACTTACTATGTATGGATACTCATCCTAGCACTTTACACTGACTCGTTTAATACACATGACATCCTTTAATGAGTTAATAAATTACTATCAGTATTCATATTTATCAGATGAGGAAACTGAGGCGTAGGCTTCAGTTACTTGCAGCAAAGAGATGAGTCAAGCAGATGGACTCTAGAGTACCTGCTTTTAAAGCACCACTTTATACTGTGTTTGCGGTAGACGATGCTATGATGAAATAAGCAACTGTGCATTTATTGAGCACCTACCATATGTCAAGACCTCTGCTAGGCATTTTACGTATAGTGTCTCTGATAGTCATAACCCTGCAAGTTAAAACTGATTTTGCCCCATCTTACAGATGAGACAACTGGGGCTCAATGTGTTAAGCAATGGGACCAAGATCACACAGCTCATGCTGTTTCTATTCAACCATATCATACATTTTTGATCCTATATTCTTTTAGAACCCATTTTGTCCATTTTCCAACAAAGGGATTATTTTTTCCCACCGCTTGGATTCTTGAGCTGCCAGCCAGTGGATGTGGTCTTGTGTATATTAGGGTTGTATTAGGCTCCTTCAAAAAGCATCTGAGAGGGATGAGGGACATGTAGGTTGATATTTCAGGGCTCTCAGCATACAACTTCCTCTAGAAGTGGAACCCAGCTTCCAATTCTGCATGATCACAGCCCCCGTCCGTGGTTCCTGCTAGATCAAACATCTGTTCCCGTTCCATTCTGTCCTCTGGACAGTGGCAGCTCCCTCACATAGCCCTTATCCTGTTACATTTATTCCCAATGATTCATTTTAATTTTGGAGAATGTTGCATTTTTTATATCCAGGTGTTTCTATTGATTCTCTGAAGCCTGTGTGCAGTGCATGGGTGTTCCCAATCTGGCTCCTGATGTATTTGCTTATGAAAACCAAACCATTATAGTGAAGTAGGTCACATTTTTGCAGTTCATTTTCTTTTAAGGCAAGTGCTTAAATTGGCCCTGATGACAGCTGTCATCACTATAGGTGAATATACTTATGATTATGAATCTCTCTCTTTCCTTACTTGGCCAATCTTTACAAATAAGCTGTCCAATATTGGAGCCACTAACTGCCAGTGGCTGCTTAAATTTAAGCTAATTAAATTTAAATAAAATTTAAAATTCAGCTTCTCTGTTGCATTGGCTATATCTCAAGTGCTCAACAGCTGCATGGGGTTAGTGGCTCCCAAATTGAACAGTGCAGATACAGAACGTCTTCGTCACCACAGGAAGTTCTGTTGGACAGCACTGTTTTAGGGCAGAGGGACCAGCTCTGTTGTGTTGCTGTATCCCTAATACCTGCTTGGGACATGGTAACTATCAGGCGGATACACCAATGTCTTCCTGGCTTCAGTCCATATTTCCTGAAACCACATGAGTTACTAGGGCTGCCCAGACTCATATGCAAAATCTTCATGAATTGATGACATCACTGGTCACTCTCTTCATTGGCTTCATGGAGCCCACTTAGGCATCACAGCAGAGGGTAGGGTGTGCTGGGTGAAATCTTCCCAGTGGTCCTACTCCCACCTCTCTTTATTCTGAGGCTTCTATAATCTCTTGACTTATACTTTCTGCTGACTTATTATTTTGGCTGTGTATTACATGAGAAAAAAACTGTCTCTTGCAAACCAGCAACAAGAAATAATAATTTGGAGAGCCTCTCATGGCTTTAGGACTGTGCCAAGTGTTCTGGAGTCTGTGGAAGTTCAATCTTGGCTTCGCTGCCTAAAAGCAGCCACTCTCAGTGGCCTCCGAAACACAGTGCTGGAATCCATAGCACCCATGGAAGTGCCGCTCCAGTGAGGGCTGTGTTCTGTGGGGAAGGGCTCTGTGACACAGGACTTCAGGTCTGGGCTCTAGGCCCAGTGCCACCAGAGGCCATGGGTTTGCCTCTTGAGTTGTGTGAACACTAAGTCCTTTTCAGCATAAAATTACCCTGGGCTTTGCTGTTCCCTTCCCTACTTGTTAATGAACATCAGCCTTGTCTTCATGGCTGGATTGTATATAAACCTTGAGGGCAGGGTCAGTACCTTTCTTAGCCCTCTCAGCACAGGGCTGACCCTATGATAGATATAGATTGATACTTTGTAAGAGGAATTTTTGGGGTGCTATTTTATCCTTTTTCCTGTCTATATGATGGGGAACAGGTGATGTCTTTTCCAGTGCTTCGTATACTATTGGGTACCTTGGGTACCTCTTTATCCCCAATTTTTTTTCTGTTCTTGATTTCAGAATGTGTTGTGTTGTCTTTGTCACTACAAGAATAAACAAATTCATCTGGTAACATCTGCGATTTTCAAATGAGTAAAAGGAATTTTCAAGGCAGGGTGATGGTTTCGGAAGCACAGTTCCATCGCACAAGTCCGGGGTGCCTTCATGTGTCTTTTACACTATCATTGGCTCTTACCCTTCAGGCTTTACTTGTGGTACTCCAGAAGGCACAACAGCATGGGGTGGGTGACTCTTCAAGGTCTCTAGTCTCTGTGACTCTAGAACATTCTATTCACAAATTCCATATAAGATGCTGTCAGTTTCCCACTAACCCCAGATCACTGTCACTAATTGAAGTAAAATATCACATACATCAAGATGACTAATATGTTGATGCAAGTTGAGGGGAGGGAGGAGAGATTACAGGCAACTCTTCTCACTCTGGGACTGTTCTGAATAGTGCAACAATCCTTCCCCATCCTTCTTCATCAAAGAGCAGTGGAGGTCAAATACCAGCTGGCTCACACCAATGCATCTCAGCCTTTGGTCTTATCCCTACCATCTGGGCTTGCCATATTTCTCCTAAAGCAATATGAAGAGTCTGATTTAATAAGCCAGGGGAAATTCACCCACTGTAACAAAATCTTTTTTATTGGTCAGCCCCTAACTCTTGAAATGAACTAGTAGCCTTTTTGTGTTTGTGCGTATATCAAATATTTTTTCCTCCAAAGAATTCAAAATAGGCTCAAAACTAACATTTTAGTGTTGGAAATCAGGATCATTGTTACCCTTGGGGGATGTTATTGATCTGGAGAAGGAACAGGGAGTCTCTCAGCTGCTGGTAATGTTCTATTTCTGCATCTAGGTGTTCTTTTTATAAAACATTTATGAGGATTTACAACTAGGATTTTGCACATCTCTCCATATGTTTATAATGCTTCAAAATAAAGTTTATTTAAAACAGTTTTTAGTAGACTTGGGAAGCATTCACAGATATTTATTTATTTATTTATTTATTTTGAGATGGAGTTTTGTTCCCTCTTGTCTCCCAGGCTGGAGTGCAATGGCACAATCTCGGCTCACTGCAACCTCTGCCTCCCAGGCTTAAGCAATTCTCCTGCCTCAGCCTCCCAAGTAGCTGGGATTACAGGCACGTGCCACCACACCTGGCTAATTTTTGTAGTTTTAGTGGAGACAGGGTTTCACCATGTTGGCCAGGCTGGTCTCGAACTCCTGACCTTGGGTGATCCACCCACCTTGGCCTCCCAAAGAGCTGGGATTACAGGCATGAGCCACTGTGCCCAGCCAGATGTTTTTAACTTAGTTAAAACAAGTAGGTGAGTTTATTTCCAAAAGAGAGTTAGCAGTATGCAGAGACTCCTGGATACTGGGTGGGAGAAGAGCAGATGACACAGGAGGTGAAGGGGCATGTTTATCTTCGAGCTTTAGCCTAGGGCTCATCCTGCCCAGGTTCTTCTGAATGCCCAGTGCAAGTCCTCACTAAATTGGATACTTTTTCCTCAATTCCATTTCTATTCTCCTTTAAAGATGTAAGAGAAGTGGGCAGGTTGCAAAGAAGACCGGAATGGAAACTATTTTCTTTGGATAAGGTACAGACCTCGTAACAGAAGAAGGTGGTTCTCTTGGGCAATTTGCTTCAGGGACAGTATGGGGCCAGCCCTTTCTTTGGAAAGCAAACCACGGGTGATTTTTTTCTAGCATGACCCTGGCTCCAGTTAGATGAGAAGAGATCAATAAACTGGACCCACCTGGGTACTAGATGTACAAAGCCCTGTGTTTATATGTTGGGAGAGAGAAGAGGTGCAGAGCTCAGCTGAGGAATTCCCCACCTCACTCTCCCTACAGCTGCTTCATCCCCTCTCCTACCTATTCCTTTCTCTGTGACAAACACACGAGATCCCGGGACCAGCAGCCTACTTGCATGTCAGCAGATCTCTGGCTTCTCCTCTAGTGGATGAGTCAGCAGCTCTCACAGGTTTCCAGGTAGCTTCTGAGAAATACTGAGGTTGAATAGGTGATTTTCCGTGTGCACCCTGGCAAGACCACTTGGTGGAGGAATGCAAATGGAGTAAGCCTTTAGGAAGATGCTGGTTTGGTTCTCAGGCTTTCTTATTCATGTTGCCCGTAAAATGGTTATTATGTCCTCAAGTGTAGCCCCATCTGTTTCTTCTGTGCCACTTGGGTCCAAAATTTGAGGCTGAGGAAATATCAATAACTCCTTCATCTTGGTGGTGTCTTTTGTAGTTTTTCTCCTTCAAGGACATCAGTATTGGGCTGATAGCAGGTACACTAAGGGCCCCTAGGTCCAATCATCTTTGAGGACTCCTGGACTTCTGCTTTGTTTCCATAGAACAAATGAGCTTTCTGACAACAGGCTCACATTTTCCTCTTGTGCCTGGTCTCTGACTCAGAGGAGAAACGGAACCAAATCTCAGTACTGCACAGAGTCTATTTCCTACTATTTTATGGCAGTTATTTGACAACTGTCTTTGGGCCTTGTCCGTTCTTCCTTCCTGTTCCAGAGATTGTCCTCAGAGACAGATACTGAAAAAAATGTCATGTTTTCTAAGCAATGTAAGCATAGAAGCAAATTATGTCAGATGTAACTGCAATTGGAGTTGGTAGTTAAAGTATTACCCCTCTGCATTTATAAAGCAGTTTGCATGGCACTTTTACAAGCTTCACCTCATTTGATTCCCCGAACAGCCCTATGAGGTAGTAGGTGTTGCCCCCTTTTACAGAAGAGGACTTTGTGCCTCAAAAAGTTTGCATGACCCATTGAAGGTCACACAGCTATTCTTATTACTCCCAGTAAAGTGCTCTATTTTTTCTATTGTGCTTATTATTAAAGACATTCTAAGGTCAGCAATCAAAATAGGAAGCTGATTGTGAGGTTTATGTTAAGATCTTGTTACATTACTGGCTACAGTGAAGCAAACATTTTGGAAAGACTCCCACGTCTAGAGCTGTCCAGTGGAGACCAGCATCCCCCTTTGTTGGAGCCCCTCTTGCCTCCTGACAATGGGGGCTCCTCAGCTTGTCTTCAGACTCATCTGCAGAGCAGGAAGCCTTGAGTTACTGATGAATAGTGAAAGGACCTTGAACCTTGAAAGCCTTTTGCAGTTTCCCTAAGCCCCCCATGTTTCCAAGTTTAGTTTTGCCATCTTAACATTTACTGAACTGCTATATTGACTCTGGAGACCCTATTACAATAAAATGACATGGAATCAGAGATCCAGAAAGAGCCTAATGGTAGGTGAGACTATGATCCAGGCCCTCTTCTAAGAGCTTTGCATACATTAACTCATTTACTCTTCATAGCAACCCTTGATTTATCCTATTTTTCAGCTGAGAAATTAAAAACTCAGCCAGTCACTTGCTCACTATTGCATGGAGGAGTTGTTTAATTTGAACCCAGTTTAATTCCCGAGTCTGAGCTCCTGCTCACTTTAATGTGATGCCCCAAGCAGTCTGTCTAGGTCAGGTCCTTTGTTTCATAGAGTTAGCGTTGAGATCCTGAGAGTTAAACCCATCTTAGGAGATCATTGGCAAAGCAGTTTTCTAAGCACCTCAAATGGGCACTAAACATTTTCCTAAAAGGACAAGAGAGTTGTAGGTTATAGCACTTCTAGACCTGACCTCTAAAAGGAGTTACTCATTGGCCAGTGTTCTGTAGCATATCACTGATTTTCATATCTGTGAAATGAGAATATTCCCCTTTCCCTAGAAACTGACAGAGGGCTTTCTGCCGTAGGCCCCTGAAACTCAGTCTCAGATCAAGGACTTTGCATTACGTTTCTTTGTTTTCTTGAGTGAAGAGTGCCATTAAACACTTCCAGCCACACAGTTGTGTGAACATGTGGCTGGGCTACCCCCATGCAGGTAAATGTTCTAAAAGTTGTCAGTGGAGTGTGGGACATAGGTCCCAACTCCATAATAGAACAACTGGGAAGCACTGGGTCTTCATTTGGGATCCATAGATATCCAGCAATGGGTTTTAGAGGAATCCGTGAACCTAAAGAATTGTAGGCTACATTTCGGACACGTGTATATGTGCACTTTTTTCAATAAGGTCACAAAGGGATCTGTGACTCCTAAATATTTAATAACGATGACTATAAAGATATTTCACTAAATTATTTGTATGTAACTCTTCTATGAGATCGAACAGCAGACTCTGAAAGCACTGGTCTTAGGAGTTTCAGAGATACTCATAAGCTATATAATTTTTCACTTTGTTTTTAGTATGTATATAGAATTGGTTAAAATAAACTTTCTTACTGAATGTATTTACAGACTGGATTTTTCCAACTACCACATGGAGACTTTTTCATTGAACCCGTGAAGAAGCATCCACTGGTTGAGGGAGGGTACCACCCGCACATCGTTTACAGGAGGCAGAAAGTTCCAGAAACCAAGGAGCCAACCTGTGGATTAAAGGGTATTGTGACTCACATGTCCTCCTGGGTTGAAGAATCTGTTTTGTCCTTTTGGTTGTTTTATTAAAACATGACCTATTCTTACTCAAGTCTCTTATCTCCTCTGTATTCTTTTTTTTTTAATATCTTCATGACATTCAAATCTCTTCTGTATTCTCTTGCCAGAAAGTGTACATTCTTTTTGCTTGTATAAACCCTTTCACTTGTCAATACTCGAGTCTCTGCATATTCTTAATGAGAAGGAAATAAAAGCATCTTTGCCACATTAATTGATGATGCTCATAAGACATTTACAATGAATTTTTTTTTTAAAAAACTCTTCTGAATAGTCTACAGGAAAATAATTAAAATAAAGACGTAATGATTTTCAGTATTAGCAGTGTTATAATACATTAGTATGGAATATTACCAGACAGCTCATCACATCTGCATATGGAAGGCAGATTTAAATGTTTGATGATGCCGATAATAATGTGTGAAGAAAAACTGAAAAAAATTATCAACACATTGTCAGATGATGAATTCAGTAAAGCCTCTTTTGGCTACACAGTGTTGTGTCTGCAGTTTGCTGAGCTGCGTTCCCTGCCCTTAAGCCCCAAGAATGATCTGAATTGGTCCTCTTGGCCTTGTCCCAAATAATTTCAGGTAGTTTTCAGAAGTAAACTGATCCAAGTCATTTCCTTGCAACTCCCACATTCTTCTTAGTTTGTAGGAGATAATAAACTATGCATTCGTTTATCGGGATTGGGAATCGGGACAGTTTCTTAAATATTACATAATGTCTCCCTTCTTCAGAGAAAAAAACAATGCCAGAGGGGCTGTTAACAAAAGGAATCCCTAACATTATTTATGAGTCTTGAGGATTTGGAAACAATGGACCTCAAAGGGAAAACAGATGATGAGGCAGTGAGGGAAGGTGGATCCTGAAAAGGGCAGGAGGGACTCAGAACTGGAGCTTTGCAAATAGAATGAAAGGACAAGAGGACAAGCAACTTCTCTACAGACTTCACCCAGTCCCTATGCCAGATAGCAACTTCCCCGGGAGTTTCTTCTATCATCTTAGCAGAGCATGTAAGCAACAAGAAACTTTTGAGTCTAAAATGTTTTCTGTACACAAAAACACACAACTGCTTTAAATTGTTGACTTCAGTAAGCTACTGCAGCTTTATTCTAAATTAGATAACTTGCTGGCTAAATCCTCTAACAAGTACCAAGAAAAGGGATGAAATATATCATGTAGCTGATTTGAGTGATGAAGGTATCAGTATAGATAAGTTAGTCTTAATGTGAATATCTAGAGTTCTCTTGTTTGTCATTGATCCAGTCACCTGGATAATTGCCCAATTCCTATTACACTCTGGGTGATGGGGAACACTTTGTGATTTTATACCTTTTAAATCACTAGAACATCAATACGGTGGAGAAAGTTACTAGGACAGTGAGTGATCTTGACTGGACACTTGCTCCTGTAGGCATCCTTGCTCTGTGAAATAAGTGAGACTATTCCTTATCTACCCACCTTGAACACCTCTGTCTCATAACTCCCCTATTGAGGCAGAGTTAATTACAAATGAATTGAGAATAGCAAATATTTAGTCATGAAAACAGAAGGGATGGATAAGAAAAGAGTGGGGTTTACAACTATCATGGCCCCCTATTAGGGCATATGCAACACCACAATTATGTTTGTCATCCCATTTCATGTTGTTCTTCTAGGCCGATCTCAAGACTTTCCACTTCTAAAGAACCTTCTGTGATTAATGCCATACAATCTTTGCCTTGTGAATTTCTCCACCAGATAGAATTTCCACCAGGTGGAATTTCTCCACCTTTGTACCTTGAGGTACTAAGCAAGTATGAGAGAGTATATGGTAGAGAAATTCACAAAAAAGACACTCTCTTACACCTGCTTAGTACCCCAGAGTGTCAGAATTGAACAGCTCTACTAGAAGAACCTTTGAGGATGCCTTATGTAGCTTCCTTCCTTCTTTCACCAAAGAGATAGTTGTGTCTCAGAGAAGGGAAAGAATTGTCAAAAGCATCAAGATAATTGGTGTCAGAATATAGCCAAGCTCACAAGTCACGGTTCTATTCTACCTGAAGCTTTATACGGCCTCCGGTTTACTTTTTAAGTCTTCCTTGAATATACACCTTGTTTCATCAATAATTCTCACAAGCCCTATTAGAATAGGTATTCCCTCCCCAGTCAGTGTGTAACAGAGGGTTCAATGCAAAGTAGGAATTCAGTAAGTCATCAAAAAGGAACTGACAAAGAGTATTTCATAGCCAAGAAGATGAAACTAGAGTATATTAGTGTCTAATATATATGTCACTCATGGAAAGAAAAAAGAAACATGCCTTTTCCAAATATTGAAGTATCAACTGTGTGTGATCATCTCTCTTCCTCAGACAATATGTGTAATGCATAGTTACTGTTTAAACAGTAGCTAGAGATCCAAGAATTGCTAATGTGCTTGTGAATATTCTTAAACTACACATGACGTTTAAAATTTTTAAATCTTGGTGTAATGAAATGTTCTTGGCCTTGCTGAACCAGGTCATTGCAGTGTTCTTATACCATATTGCCCTGCAGAGAGAACAGAATTAACTGACAGTGGTGGTGTCATTAACCAACATTAAAGTACATTTCATGCTTAGGTCAGTTGATGTTGCCAGACTGAATTACTGTGATTATATGAAAAAAAGATCACCTTTACCATATATGGAGCATTTTGCTTTTGTAACGTTCAAAGAGGAGCACTCTAGATATTGAAGAAAGATGTAATTTAAAAGTACCCTAGTGCTTCAAGAGAGAAAGGATATCAATTCATTTCTCCTAAAATCTGTCCTTTCACTCATTTTTATTTCCCACATAGAAAGGTGCCCAAATGTCACAATATGACTTAATTTCTATTTTCCAGGCCTTTAATGTGATGCTATTTTGTTTTTGATTTGCTCAATTTTAACTATATTTTCTTAAGTTGTTATGCTAGTTTTGTTTGCTTTTCTAAGGCTTATGTTTGCTAAGCCCTGCTGCAATTCTTGTTTCCTCTAAGATCGACTTTCTAGAATCTATGGTAAACAGTGGGAAAATAAAGCTTCCCTGAATTAAATCCAGGGGAAATTTCAAAACCTCATTTTATCAACGATGACAAGCTCCTTTCTCTAAGGCTTTTTGGTGAGAACATGATCACACTGGGATTTGAGTGGTGTTAGATGGAAGTCTCTGTGGGAACTTTTGTTCCAGAAATCTGGGGAAGAAGAATTAACACTGGTCAGATCAATCAGATGAGAACAGATACTGGGTCATCTATGGCAGAAAAGGGTCCTGGCACGTAAGGTCAGAGTCTGGGATTTCATGCATTAGAACTCTAGGCTAGAAAAACAGGGTCTGGCTCCTGGCATACATGCTTGTGTTCAAAATTTATTCATTCATTCAACAAATATCCATTAGGTATCTTCTTTGCACCAGGTTTTTCCTAGGTTCTTTGGGTAGAATTGTAAATAGAATATACCTCTTTGTCTGAAGCACTGACAGCTTGGATATAGGACATGAGTAAGTAGAGATCTAGTCCTGGCTTTATCTTTATAATATATAGTAAGACTAACAAGAGATTTGGAATCTTAATGCATGTTTTATACCTTTTGCTACTCAATATTGGGTTGCTAGGACATGTAGCTATAATTCATTCATTTTCTCTTCTGTAGTTTTTCCATCTCATGAATCTTTCACACTCGATCCAATCTCCTTTGAGTAGATCTGAACTGCTTTCAGGCTTGGACTATTTTACATTATGTTGAAAAGAACATTCTTGTCCATATTTCCTAGTACACAGGTTCATAGATATTCCCAGTACTGGGTTCATTCCACCCAGTAGTGGAATGAAATTAGTAACCAATAAGATAAATACATCTATGACTTTAACAGATAATGCAAAATTGTTCAAGAACAGTGAACGAGAGTTCCCATTTTCCCATATTATATCTAGTACTTGGCATTCTCACTTTTACATGTAGTTAGTCTGGTGAATATGAAGTATCTCATTATGTTTAATGTTAAAGTCACACATATCCTGTTGTGATTAGGGCCCTAATCTATGGGCCCTAAATCTATGGCTTGTGGCTATAGATTCTCAATGAATAGTTGTCTCCCCTGGACCCAGAGTCAAGGCCCACTTTATTTGCTTACTTTACTTACTTTGTTTGCTTGTTTTCTGTTTTCCTTTTTCGCTTAGTCCCTAGACTGACTTTTAACCCTATGAGTCCTAATGTCTTTTTTCCCCGGAGCAAAAATAGGGAGCAGTACACATCCCAGATGAGCTACCAGTGCCATGTGCCAGTCAGGGGTTCAATCAGATAAGAACAACCAGTAGGAAATATATATTAAGAAATTCATTGCAAGAAATTGGCTCATGCAGTAGTGGGGGCTGGCTAGGCAAGTCCCAAATTCATGAGCAGGCCATCCAAAAGGGCAGGCTAGAACTCTTGGGCACAGGCTGAAACAGCTGTGCTCAAAAAAGACAACATTTCTTCTTCTGGAAAGCCTCAGCTCTGCTCTAGACCCAGTTCTACTTTTCGACGGATTAAATCAGGCCTGCTACATTATGAAGAGTAATTTTCCTTACTAACAGCCAACTGATTATAGGCTTTAATCACATCTACAAAATGCCTTCCTAGCAACACCCAGATTAGTGTTTGATTGAATAACGGGGACTGCAGCCTAACCATGTTGACACATAAAGAACATCATCATGCTGCATCTTTTACTTTTCTCTCTGAATTGTTTTGCTTAATTTTTTTCTACTTTTGGCCTCTGAGGATTTCTTCTTTCTTTCATGTTTTACTATTGTTAGGGGCTTAATACTGGAGGATGTTTAAGAATATCTTGTCTATTGCACGAAATCAAAGCCTCAAGTAAACTTCTTATTTAAGACATTCGGAAATTGTGAGATGCTTTTTAAAAATTACATGCTCTAATATAAATAAATGTAAATGGTATAATACCATTAACACTAGCTCCTTGGAATTTATTAGCTTGTCAGATCACCAATCTGATAAATCAGAACAAAGTTATAAACTTGGGGGATATTTATAATTTTGTTCTGATTTCATGGAAATCCAGTGAGTTGAAGATTCTAAGTGACCACCATACTCCACATTGAGTTTAACATGTACTCAGTAGATGGTACTATTGGAATTGGCTAACACAAACACTTCTTGACACAACCTGCCTGAGTCTTGTCTTGAATTTCTTGATTACTTGATTGCCTTGTGAATAGAGGTGGCTTCACAGTAGTTTGTGCTTTGCTTTGCTATGAGATAGCGAACATTTTAATTGTTGCTCTATATTTGTTTTTTATTTTTTCTTCTGTTTTTTGGAGGGGTGGCATGTGCATATATGTTATTATTATTATCTGCCGTAAGAACTGGTGGGAGGATTGATAAAGTGCTTCAAGATTTTACTAACGAGAGGGATGAAAAGACTGTTGGTGAAAATTTGGGGAAATGCTTAATGCATGAATGTATAGGGAGATAAAATAATAACCCTATTAGTTTTGTTTGCTTAATAAAATTCGAGACCAAGACTTTAGGTACTCAGAGTGCCAGAGGCCTCAGCACAATTTCTCTGTAGCTCTGAGATACTCAGTTTTTTTTTTAAGCCTTTTTTCATTAACCAGCCTTCATGCAAATAATCTTCTTCTTTGCATTTCCTCAGCACTGGATAGTCTTTTGGTATGTTCCTTCATCACTTCAGGTGTCTGGGTTTCCATGCCCCGATAAGGAGATGGCTCTCCAGGAAACACAACATCTGTTTGTCTTATCTCCTCCAGGATGCTCTGTGCTGAGCTCATGCTGTCACAGTGGCAGAGGCTGCAGAACTGAACTAGAACAGCCAAGAGCACTGTGGGAGGCATTCTAGGGTGGGAGGGGGCCTTTGGATCAATATGAGCAAAGGATCAGTTTCACCTGATAGATGGTTCTTTTGCAGGACAGAAAGTCTTAATACTAAATAAATGTTACTTGATGTGTTCACTATCTAAGCTCTCTGGCATTTCCCACAACTCTGCAGGGCAATGAATAAGTAGCTTTGAGTTTTCCCTTCATCATTCCTGTGCTGCCATCTGCCTTGGGTGGAGGCAGGAGGAGGCTTGTTCTGTTCTGACCCACCTTCTGGCTTCATCCTGCAAAGGCCTGAGAGAGCCTCTGAGCTTTCCACCCCTCACTCATAGAGTCATCAGAAGTTCTGATGAGAAAGTGAGATTCACTCTAAAGAAAACCCCCAAAGATCTGGGTACAGCAGCTCATGCCTGCAATGCCAGTGCTATGGGAGGCCTATGTGGGAGGATCACCTGACCCCAGGAGTTCAAGACCAGCCTGGGCTACATAGCAAGACATCATCTTTACCAAAAAAATTTTTTTTAATTGGCCAGAAGTGGTGGTTCACACCTGTACTCCCAGCTACCCAGAAGGCTGAGGCAGAAGGATTGCTTGAGCTGGGAGATTGAGGCTGCAGTGAGCTATAATCATGCTGCTGCACTCCAGTCTGGGTGACAGTGAAACCCTGTCTTTCATTTTTAAAAAAATGAAAGAAAGAAAACCCAAAACAAATGACAAAATTTCTAGCTTCAAAGCTCTATGTGGCAAGTAAACCCCTGGTGAGGGTGGCCTTCTTTAATCCGTGTCCTCAACCAACTCACATTATTACCAAGTCTTGTCATTTCTGCCTTCCCAAATAGCTTTCTACATTGTCTGCCTTTCCCCAGTGTCATTACTGTGCCCCAGCATCTGTCGCCTCTCACTTGGATGATTGCAGCAGCCTTCTAACTAGTCTATCTGCCCTTGATGTCTTCCATTAGAAGTCAGAGAAATATTTCCAAAACACAAATCAAATCATATCTTTCCCATGACTAAAGCCTATCAGTGAACCCATTACCCTTAGGATAAAGACCCAGCTCTTTTAGTACCTTTTGGGAGCGCATTCTCTTGTCACTCCAAATATAGCCTGGAGCCACCCTGACCTCATTTTTATTCATTAAAGAAGCTTTGCTTTTCATCACTGCTACCCTTTGTCCTTAGACTCCTTCTCCCTGAAACGTGTTCTCCCCAAATGCTTTTCTGAGTGACTTCTACTTATTCTGTGGGACCCATGCATGGCTTCCATTAGAACACTACCTACTTCATACCCTACCACAGGCTCTATCATATGATGAGTATCTGCCTATGTCTTTCCCTAGACAAGAAGCTCAGTTGGGACAGGAATCATGTCTGCTTATGCCCAGGGGTGTTCCCAAGATCTGTCAGAGTTCCTGGCCACGGCAGGAACTTAAATATGTTCCGCTGAAGTATTGAACTTACTGTCTGTGATGCATTTTATAGCTTATTAGATACTTCTCTTTTACCTATATGGAGCCAGTTTAACCCCTGAGGATAGCCACCCTTTCCTGGAGAAATTCAGTGTATGTTCTGAATGGCCTGCAAACCAGCAGTAGTTGCAACTTACCTCACTCCTAAAGAGGAATGTGCACCAGAGACAAAGATGTGGCAAGGGTTGTGACTTGTGGCCTGAGGGTGTGGTTAAAAATGAAAGGACTCCTTAAAATCTTTATTTTGGAGAAAAGCAGATCACGTATATATGTATGTATGGATAGAAGGAAAGAAGGGTGGGTGGATGGATGGATGGATGGTTGGATGGATGAATAGATGGATGGATGGATAGACACAGATAGAAAAAGAAAGCAAGTGATTTCATTTACTCAGCGAGCTCCCACACTCACACTGTGCCAGACACCGGGTACTTAGGATACAAGGGTGAACAAAATATTGAAGCAGGCAGAAATGTAAAGATGGAGGCCTGAGAGAGCTCTTGGGTAGAGAGGAGCAGGTGTGTTTTCTAGGCAGATACAAAAGAGGCAGGGGCCTTGGAGGATGATATGGAAGATGAGGCCCTGAGGCCCAGCCAATTGGCCACAGCAATCCTAGCAAACTGGGTGCTTGTCTCTGAGCCTAGAGCATACATAGTTTTTAGTTTCCTGTGGGCAGGGGGAGGACAAATTCTCATCCGGTCCACTAAGTAGATTTCTGGCATTCTTCCAGTCTCATTTCGAATAGTGCTGCCTTCCCCCACCCTGGACTGCCTCCGAGGCCTGCTGGCCCCCACCATTTCTTGAGCTCAATCTGCATTCTGATGTGGCCCCTTGTTACCATCCACCTCATCTCCCACCACTCTCCCCTTCCTTTTCTGTCCAGTGTTCCTTGAAGTGGGCTCACTGCAGGGCCTTTGCCCTGGCTGTTCTCTCTGCCTGGAATACTCCTCTCCCAAATTTCTTTATGGCTCACCCTTTCATGCTAATGAACTCAAAATACCCAGAGAAGCCTTCCCTGACCACTGTTTAAGATAGCTTTTCCTCCGTCACTTTGTAAGCCCTTTATCCTACTTTATTTTTTCACAGCACTTGTCATCACCCGATGTTATTTTAGCTGCTTATTTGTGTATTGGTTTATTGTCTGTCTTCCATGAACCAGAAATATGCTCAATCCAGGCAAATACTTTCTCGCTTTTGTTCTCTGCACTATCCTTCAGTTGCCTAAGACAGAGCTGGCCATAGTCATGAGCATCTGGTAAATGTTGAATGAATGAATGAATGAATGAGTAAATGAGTGAATTATAGCTTCATTAGTGATTATCCTGTTGAACTTGGATCTTATTTCCACCAGTAGACACATCTTTGTATTTTAAGTATCAAGCCCAGTGTCCGATGCATAGTAATCATTTAACAAATGTCTGTTAATTAATTGCATGAGTAAATGAGGTATGTTTGCCCTGTGGTGCTGCAGGTATGAGTAGATATCAGTCTTACCTGGGGCAAGGGTCTCAGCATTCCAAGAGCACTGGGAGCCACTGAGGCAAGGCAAATGTGTTCTTAGACAGCAATTAATGTTAACTATGAATTTGTCCCACAGCTCGATTGATGCCAATGTTTGGGAAGACAAACACTCCCACCCCTGTGGTGTCCCATTTCTGTGCAGCAGCTGGAAGTCTCACACATCACCACAGTTTTTTTTTTTTTTTTTTTTTTTTTTTACGGGGAAGGAAGTTTACTTGTTAGATTTGACATCAGATGTTTGAGGAAATTATCAATGTACTTTATGCTCTAATCTTCCCCTTCAAAGGCAGATTAATGAATCCCCTAGGGCACTTTTTGGGCCAGTAAGCCAAAAATGAGAAAGTTAAGACCTTTAATTACATTGCTTTGTGTGTCATTGATTGACCTCCTTTTCCTCAAGAAATTTTAATTTGTCAGATACTAAGGGACACAGCTCTGAACCTGTCAAATTAGACCCTGCTCTCAGAGACTTACAGTCTAGTGGAAAAAGAACTTAAACAAAAAATCACAAAATCGTATGCATGAACATTGTGAAAAATGCTGTAAGAGTATATAGCAGAGGAAATTGATATAATTAGGAGGTTTAGAAATGTTCCCCCCAAATAAGCCACAAAAGTGGGTTTGGTGTAATCCCAGCACTTTGGGAGGCTGAGGCAGGTGGATCACAAGGTCAAGAGATTGAGACCATCCTGGCCAACATGGTGAAACCCCATCTCTACTAAAAATACAAAAATTAGCTGGGTGTGGTGGCACATGCCTGTAATTCCAGCTACTCGGGAGGCTGAGGCAGGAGAATCGCTTGAACCCGGGAGGCAGAGGTTGCAGTGAGCTGAGATCGCACCACTGCACTCCAGCCTGGCGACAGAGTGAGACTCCATCTCCAAAAAAAAGTGGGTTTGGATTCTTAGAGAGCCATTTTCCAAGATCGCTTCTACTGGTATTCAGCACTTGAGAAGTGGTGTCCATTATGAGCTAAATGGTGTCCTCCCCAAAATCCGTATGTTGAAGCCCTGACCCCCAGGACCTCAGAATGTGACTGTATTTGGAGACAGGGTCTTAAAGACCTAATTAAATTAAAATAATGTCATTATAGTGGGCTTTGACTTTGCCCTCATAAGAAGAAGAAATCTGGACGCAAGCATGTCCAGAGGAAAGTCCCCCATGAGGACACAGAGAGAAAGCCCCATCTGCAAGCCAAGGAGAGAGGCCTCAGGAGAAACCCAACCTTCAGATACCTTATCTAGGCCTTCCAACCTTCAGAACTGTGGGAAAATCTGTTTCTGTGGTTTGGGCCGCCAGTCTGTGGCACTTTGTCATGGCAGCCCTAGCAGATGAACACAGCATCCACTGGCCATCCTGCTGGCACAGGGCTCCTTTACTTCTGCCAACCCAGGAGCACTTAGTTACGCTGTGTGTGCAGCAGGAAACTACACACACACACCTCAGTGAGGTTTTTTCAGGGTTGGCTGCATGGGACTGTGACTAGAGGGGCCACACAAGGCCTTACACTAGAAAGAGTTCCATGCTTGGGGTGTAGTGCTTTGAGGTAGCGTCTTGAAATTTTTAGTGTTTTTAATATTTGAATGTCCGCTTTGTAAGTGAAGTCTGAGGAGACAGTGGAGCACGAGCTGGGGCCTGGGACGTGGCCTCACTCACGGTCCACCTCTCGCCAACATCCTGCCTTCTGGAGTTGGGTTCTCTGTCACTTTCTCCCTGGCCCCTTGGTTCCCAGGCCCCACCTGGCCTCTCCCTTTCTGCTCCAATCCCGCTACCACTGTGACCGCCTGTCTTGGGCAGTGACCAGGTCACATGAAAGCAGGGAGGCCTGTTCTTCATTATCCCTCTATGCCCCTGGTAGGAGCCTGGGTGCAAACATGGGGAGGGTCAGGATTGGGTGCGTGCCCCACAGTGTCTTGGAGTGGGACATAGCAATCATCCCCCCCATCCCAAGATGGCATTTGGCAAGTGACTCAGGGGACCTCTCACCCCTGCATCCCCGTCATCCAGGTACCACACACATCCCTGTGCAGAGTTTTCAATCCCTTGGGAACCACCCATCTGTGGTGGGTTGGAGTGGTGGGCCCCTCAGCAAAGGGGAAGACTAACCTCCCTGCCCCAGGCCGGAGCCCTACATTTTTATTTTGCACTGTATTCTAAAAATTATGTAGCTGGCCCCGGGATTAGAGTTGCTTTACTTGCAAAAAATTGAGGTGAATCTGACACACATTAATGATATACCTGAGATTGCTGTATTATTTGCTGTAGATGAAAAGCAATGATTATTTATTATTCTTTTTAGTCTTGCTTATATACAGTCAAATGAGTTTTATATTTTTCTCTGTTCTTCACGTTAGAGTTGAAAGAGAAATGGATTGGAAACTGGGAGAATTATGTTCTGGTACCACCTCTGTCATTCCCTGACTTGGGCAAGTTACATAAATCCCACCCTTATTTTTCCTCATCAGTTACATGAAGGGGTTGGAATTCTCTTAACTTTCATGAGTTATGAGTCTTTCTGTTTCGATTCAGCAATATCTAGAAACAAAGCAATCTTGACATTCTTTATTCACACCAATGTGGTTTAAAGCCCATCAAGTGGGCTTGTACACACTGGCATCTCACATCTAAAAGTGAAGATCTTGACCCATCTTTCTGGTAACCCTGACATCTGGCTCTCAGGTGCTTTCTCCTCCCAGGCCTTCTGCCTTCTTTACACCCTTGCCCCATCCCTATCAGCCACAAACTTAGGAGCACAGGCCCACTGCTCCTGGTACTCTGCCTCTCACCCAGAAGGGACAGCCAGGACCTAAAAAGGGGGCAGAACTTCAAGGTCATGAGTAAGTGGATGTGTCTAGCTCATCATCACAGGTCAGAACATTGAAAGGAGGAAGTGGCAGTCCTAGAAACCGAGTCTGGACACAAGATCCCTAATATCTGTCGGGGAGAGAGGTGAGAGTATGACGGATTTGAGTGCCTACTTATTCAGGGCATGGCTCCTTATCCTGGCATCAGATGCGTGAGACCACACACGTATGCACACATGCATGCACATGCACATACACATACACATACACATAGTTTCTTCTGAAATGTGGTATTTGGTTAAAAAGACTCCACATGCATTTGAGTAGTGTCAAATACATCAGGGCTGTTATTCTAAGTTCAGGACCTAGCATTTCAGCTAAACTCAGCCCAGTGGGGGCTGTGCATAGTGTGTGTGTGTGTGTGTGTGTGTATGGAGAATGTGTGTGTGTTTGCCTATATGTGTGTGTGTTTATGTGTGTGTGAAGGAGTGTGTGTTGATGCGTGGGGTGTACATGTGTGTTTAAACATTCGTCACGTCACACACTGTCAGCTCCAGGATGTAAAGATGGCTTGCTCAGCTGTGATGACTCGGGGATTTATGGAAGTTCTACCTGTTCTCTTTAAATGCAGCGTGTTGAAAGCCTGAGGTATTCTCTCAGTCAACAGAGAGGTTAAACTCTTTGTTTAACCTAACTAGCAAGGGAGTCCAAACACCTCCGAACGAAAGGCTTTCCCTTGCTGGATAAGTTGTGCTAAGAATAGAGTCAATGTCAACCCCACCAGCAGCTGACCAGCACCCTGGCTGCATTTCTTAGGGAATTACTACTGCTAAATTGACACCAGAAAGGGCAGAGGGCTCATTTTCTGTAAAGCATCTTCTCCCCACGCCATCCTCTCAAAGACATTGCACGGGAAACCAGCCTTCGTGCCAGCTCCTCCAGAACACTGGCCTTGGCTCTTCAGCTCCTTCCTCATAGGATCAGCTGTGCTGAGGGCTTGAGGACTGGCTCCGTCCTTCCTCAGCCAGGACAGTGTTGCGATGTGGAAACTGACCAACATAGCGAGTTTCCCATGGCACTGATGTTGATGTGCAGAAGACAGGCATTGCAAATGCAGGTCTGTTAGGAAGATCAATTTTGATACAGTATCTGCAAGTAGGGAACGCTCCTAACCAAAGGATAGGGCAGGTGACCCATGACATGAGAGGTGAAAGCCGAAAGCCATTTCTCATTAGCTCTTCATGGGGCTTCAGAACTCTTTTGGTCTCATTTCCCCTGGAATATGCAGGAGGCATCAAAGACACTTAATTTGCATACCTTCATTTCTTGAGAACAGTTCCAGCCTAAAGCAGCTATTAGCATTGGAAAAGCTCACCTGATTGGCAAGATTCTGTACTTTATGCCTGAGTAACCAAACAAACAAAAAAAAATCAAAGGGCAGTCCCAACAGCCACAGAGCAGTAGTTTTTCCACTCCCGCTCCTGGTTTGGAGAAGGGTATTTATCAGGGGCTGGTTAGAGGTCAGGGTTATGGCCTTCTAAGATGGGGAGGCCATTACCAAAGACCCCAGGTAGCCCCATCCCACACACTTTCCACTAGTGCCTATATTGGGATGAATCTTCTGGCAATCTTCCTTAAAACTTCAAGAGACCTCTTTAAGATTCTGTAGTTGGGTGAGCCTGTCTGTGCCCAGGGTAGCCTGAAGTTAAGGTGAGGGCTTAACAGTGGTACCAGGCAGTTTGGATCCCGACTAGCTAGCTGTCCTTGGGCAAATGACTACTTTCCTACTACTGTTACTTCTTGTTTCTATTTTCTCCTCTGTAAACTGCGGGTAATGAAAATGTTGCGCAAAGGTAGGGTGGGTGAGTGACAGCTACAGGCTCACTGTTCCTGAAAACTGCAATTCGAAATTCCACAGCCCCCTGAAAATAAAAAGTCTTTCAGTGAATGTTCAGCAAACTCCCTTGGTGGCAAAACTGACTTGAATTAACATGAGGCTATTTGTGATATTTTGTAAATCTCAGTTAGTGAGACTAGTTGTACATTTTACTGTAGAAATATCCATGTGTTTGATTTCAGAGTACTACCCTGAAAATACCCAGGTATTTGGAAGCATAGAATATATGAATTAAATGACTTTTTTAAACAATTGTGGTAAAATACATATAACACAAAATTTACTATCTTGACCACTTTTAAGGGTACAGTTCAATAGTGTTTGTATATTCACATTGTTGTGCAACCAATCTCCAGAATTCTTTTTACTTATTAAACTGAAACTCTGTACCTATCAGACAACTCCCCGTTTTCCCCTTTCCCCAGCCCCTGGCAATCACCATTTCCAAATTTCTTTTAGAATTACAAAAATTCCAAATTCCAAAACACATCTGGCCTCACAAGCATTTCAGATAAGGGATTGGGAACCTTAATTAGGGAAGGGGAATGCCTAACATTTGATAGAGTCACCACCTTTCGAGATGATCCTGGAAGAGGGAGTTCTTCCAATCTTACAGGGGCCTGTCAACCACAGCACACTGCTTCCCAACATCGATGCCCTTTTGTAAAAGATGGCAGAGTACCAAGAACAAGGGCCATTAGATTCTGACCAGATCAAACAGAAAGCAGGTACTTGCATGGGATGTTTGATACCTTCCCCTTCTTTTCTGTCATTCCCTTGATCTCAGTTTTTCTCAGTAAGTAGAAGAGCACATGTTGGCAGCTGGTTCTGGCATCTACTTTTTATTTCCATTCCAGGGACCATGATGGAGGATGCTTTTACAGTGAAAAGGCATGAAAACCTTTATGCAGACTGAACTCATGGGGAAGATGCTGACAGTCTGTTTAGAACTTGCTGGAAGCCATTGAAGGCCAGATTTATCCATTTTGCAGAACTCTCTAGGAATCTTCAGAAAAGCAGTAAGGCTTACCCTGCTGTTCCCCAGCAGATCACAGTATGGAGACCGGTTCTGAGTCATGCTCCCTATAACTGGAATAACACAGGGAATTCTTCACATGTTTCATAATGTATGTGAGTGAAAGGACAACCCAGACTTGTTATTGAAAAACCCGACAGTGGTCAGGCATCATTATTGGAATGTCTTCTCCACACTGCCCATTCTGTAAACATCCTGGGGAAATGTCGAGGTTACTTTCTGCGTGAGGCTTGTGCTTTCTTTTCCTGTTTGTAAATACCAGGGATGAAAGTGGATGCCTTCAGAATTGGAAGCCCATGAACACAAAAATTCTGCAGAATACAAAACCCTCTGATGGACCACTCCTGATAAATATAAAATAACCTTAGTACCAGAACTTCCACTTTTGGGTTATGGAAAATATGCCAAGAATTTTATGTTTTAAAAACAAACTACAGGCTGGGCGTGGTGGCTCACGCCTGTAATCTCAGCATTTTGGGAGGCCAAGCCAGGTGGATCAACTGAGGTCAGGAGTTCGAGACCAGCCTGGCCAATATGGTGAAACCCCATCGCTACTAAAAATACAAAAATTAGCCAGGCATGGTGGTATACGCATGTGTTCCCAGCTACTTGGGAGGCTGAGGCAGGAGAATTGCTTGAACCGGGAGGCGGAGTTTGCAGTGAGCCGAGATCGCACCGTTGCACCACAGCCTGGGTGACAAGAGTGAGACTCTGTGTCAAAAAAAAAGAAAAAAAAAAAAAACAGCAAAAAAAGAATACAGTTGTTCGGATGCCTTTATTATCATCATTACCATTTTAAAAGCTCTAAGAATCCTTTATTCTCAAAGAAAACAACACTAAATGTTGTTTAGTGTTTAACACTTTTAATGTTATCTGGCCCTGGAAAAATCAAACAAATGATCAGTTTCCAACATCATCAATCAACATGGAACATTTCAGATTCATAGTGACCAGGATGTTCCTGGGCACCAGAGGTTTGGAGCCAGCAATAGAAGAGGTTTCCTTTCCTTAGTGGCAGTTCTACCACTGTCCTGAGCATTTCATGGTCCGTGCTGGACATTCATTGACCTTTCCAGCAGCTTGAAGCTAAGGTGTACTTCCCCGATTAGGCCATTAGGTAGCTGGGACCTCAGGAAAAGCAAGAAAACAGTTGTGGGGTCAGGGGGCAGTTGGGATCAAGACCAGAAATTGGTCTAGTGTCTAGATGAGGGGCCAGGCAACTACAGTCCATAAGCCAAATTCAGCGTGCCATCTGTTTTGTACAGCCTGATAGCTAGGAATGGATTTTACATTTTTAAGTGGTTACATTTTAGATGGGTATATAAGTACTCATATAAGATCCTCGATTTTACCTTTCATCCTGCAAATTATACAAGATAGCAAAAACATTTACTATCTGGCCCTTTAATAGTAATAAAAACTTGCTGCTCCCTGGTCTAGACCATTGGTTCTCAAAGTTTAGTCCCCGGACCAGCAGCATCAGCATCACCCTGGAACTTATAAGAAATGCAAATCTACAGGACCCACCCTAGCTTTATTGAATCGAAAACCCTAGGGTGGGGCACAGTATCTGCATTTTAACTTTGGAGAGCTATTTCTTTATTCCTTCAGAAAAGAAGACCCGGGGCAAATTACTTAACCTCTTTGTGCTGGATTTTCTTCATCAGTAAGGGTTGGGAGAATTTAACAGCTGAAACATGTAAAACATATTAAGGTAAATGCCCAATGTATGTTAGTTATTGTTATCTCAAATGTACTATTATTTAAAAAAGCATTTTATTAGGCCTCAGGTTAAAAATCAAAAGACTTTACCAGACATCTGAAATTCTAGCAAGAATCATTAAGGTACATGCAAGGTATCTTGCAGTAAGGTATGTCCGGGTGGGAATCAGAAGTGCTGGTCTAGAAATTTGAGAGCCAAAGAGTTACAGACCCTGTCAGGGTGGCCCACAAGCTCCTCCTTCAGCCAGGCTCTGGAACATTTCCCAAGCCCTGAGCAGACACCCCAGTTGATGTTTCTTCCAGTGGAACATTCAGCCTCCTGCCCCACCCACCATTTTGGCTATAGCCCCTTCCTCTCAGGCCTTTGGTGTTGTCATCCTTTGCTGCAGCTTCTCACTTCCTTGCTAACCTGGAGCATAAGTACTCATACTTTATTCATGAATCATTTGGGGCAATCAGGATAGTAAAATTCATTCTCAGGGGACTGGGTCTTTGTTAGGAATTTTAGAAGCTATATTATGTTTAGCACAGTAAATTAAATGTGGAAAACATGTTAGCTGTCTTCCTTGTTATAATTTTTTTAATTCACAATTGTGACTTAAAAACCTGGGGTAACTACATCTCTAGCTGGTTAACATCAAGAGAAGCTGCAAATTATTTTGAACAGCAATGATTTCTGCTAATGTTACTGCTCTTCTTCAGGTACTTCACGTTTTTTTCTTCTGGTGCTATTATTCTTGAAGTCAGGCTTTGCAGAGCTGTGTCCTCACCTCTGACCTAGGCAGCTTTTGTTCCAAAGAACCAGAAGTGACAGGGTATGACCACTTCTCCTGAGAGGCAGAGTGGGGTTTGGTCTCTAGCTGCGAACAGGAGAAGCAAGGAACACGTTCCTGCTTTTAGAATGGAGGAAAGGAAGGATATTGTTGTCTCTTCTCTCTTCACCCACTGATGGCTTGGCCACTGCTTGGGGACTGCCTCCCTCCTTGTCTGCTCAGTGCTTTTTCAGAGACATCCTGAGGCTAAGAGCTTACTCTGTGTGTGTGTGTGTGTGTGTGTGTGTGTGTGTGTGTAGTGGGGAAGTGTAGGCTTTGACATCAGATGGGTCTGGGTGTGAATTCTTGCACTGAACAGCTCTGAGACCTTGGGTGTTTCTGAAGTTCTCTGAGCCTTATGGTCTTCATCTGTAAAATGCACATGGTACTTGCTTGGCTGTGTCTGTGTGAATTGGAGATGATGCATGCATGTTAAGTACTGATCTCTGTTATCAGAGCTGGCAGCCCCCGTGTCTCGCTGATGAGTCTCCATGGCCACATGGAATGATGGTTTACAAAATGACACTTATGATCCTTTCAGGAAACTCTGGGTCACAAGGATGCTTTAGCCAAATGCAAAGCCACCTGGATTTGCACAAAGCATGGCCATGTTTGTTTGGAGTATAAGGACCCAAGGGTGCTGCAGCCACTTTTACTGGCCAAGACCAATCCATTCAAAGCTGGTTTCCAGCTCCCTTCAGACTAGCTAGTTATCAGTATTCGAAGACCACGTATTCCAGGCAAGCTACTAGAAACTTAACAATGTCTCTTACTTAAGACTCGTGGCTGTCTTATGATTAGAGGCTGTTATTATCCCCATTTCACAGATGAGAAAACTGAGGCATAGATCAACTGACTTGCTCAGGCTCACGCTGTTAAAAGTAACAAAGGTTTGTGTCACTACAGATTCTGTGTTCTGGACCAGCATGCTCTAGGACTTTTTTCCTACAACTGGTTTTCTTGAAGAAGGTTTCATTTAACAGTTTTAATCTGGATTTAAATTTCTTTAAAAAAATAGTAACTGTATTATTATGTAACTTGGTTATTATAATAACCAAATATAATAACCATATTTTTTTTACTGGGAAAATAATATAATGAGGAAAATAAAAGTCACTCATAATCACACAACCAAAAATAGCCACTATTTGTGAATATGTTATTTATGTAACATTTTATATGTTATGAAATAATATAATTTAGTGTTATATTGGATAAAAATATAATATAATATATAATAAAACCCACAATTGGGATGTGTAAATTCATTCTGCACAGTTTATATTGTGAACATTTTCCCAAGTTATAAAAGGCTATTTTAAAACATTTTTAAGGATCACTTAAAGCTTTACTGTGGAATGAAATCAAAATTTATTTACACATTCCCCTGGTGTTGGACTTTTAGATTTTTTTCACAAATTTTCTTATGATAAAACTCTGTGTGATTATTATTCTTGTACCACCAATTTTGCCCACATTTTAAAATATTATCTTAGATTAGAGTCCTATAAATGAATTACTGAAAATATTTCTAAGAATTCCTCCAAAAAGTAACACTAATTTATATTTCCAAAGCAACATATAAAAAGTATCCATTTGTTCTACTTTTGCCAGCATTGGACAATGTATTTTTTAAATCTTCTCTAATTTGTTGTGCAAAATATGCTATATCAGGAGTGCCCTAATTATTTCTGTGAATATGAATATGCACAGTTGTCAGATTTTGAACCACTGATAATTCTTCTTTAAGAATCATCTCTCCATGTTCTTTGATCATTTTTAATAGGATTATTAGCAATTTCTTAATTTTTCATAAAGGCACTTAAGAGATTAAGTATGTAACATCTTTGTCATATTTGTGGGAAAATGCTTTTTCTGTTTTCATCTTTAATTTTTTTATCTCTTCTTATGTAAGATTTTCATTTAGACGTTTTCTTTCTGATTTCCTCCATTCTTTTTATGCTTACAAAGTCCTTTTCCATTCTAGTGTCAGATAAATATTCACCTACATTTATTTTTTTTAGCACTTCTATGTGGTTTACAATTGGATTTTGAATGAGAAGGGAGATGGTGAATATGTGGTACATGTATTGCCTCTTCTGGCTCCTGGTGCTGGGCAGACATCACTAGTCTATGCTAGCACCCTATTCTGCTCAGCCTGCGCAGTCCTGGTGCTGGGTAGACATCACTAATCTATGCTGTCACCCTATTCTGCTTGGCCTGGATGCAGCCCTAGAATATTTCTCAAGGCAGCTCCAGGTCTAGCTACCACCAGCTGGTCAGAGGTGGAACATGAGATTATACCTTTTTGCCATCTCTCCAAAAGAACAAATTTCTCTGATATTGACAATAAAGATGACCAGTTTTAAAATCCTAAGTACCCTATAAATCTTATATCTATATGGAATAATTTATAGTCTTGTCCATAATAACACATGCAGTCTAATAAGATGCAATGTTAACATTTCTTAGGCAGGGTCATGAGCCATCAGCAGACCTCTGGCATCTCTCTAGTGGACAGCCTCTGCCTCAGCCAGAGCATCGTGTTCCTGAGTGCTGCCTTTTCACACTGGCCTTAATTCTAGATCCTATCAGCATAGTCCCAAAAAGGATTTTTAGCAATCCTTAATTGTTTGCTCCTTTCTGCCTTTCCTGATGTCCTAGGATTTGACCATCTTGGTAGACACGACTGGCCCTTCCTGTGGAGCTGGAGTGCATGTCCCAGCCTCTGCTGGCTGCCTTGCCTCATTATCATGCATACCTTTTCAAGGCATCTGATAAAGACCATTCCTGAACACATCTGAATGAAGCTTAGGATTGCCATGATGAGGCAGCAGGAGAGCCTCCTGTGCTGTGTACATGGCTGTCGTCTTCAACACTCACTTTAATGTAGAGAAAAGAAAGATAAGGTTGGGTGCAGTGGCTCACGCCTGTAATCCCAGCTACTCGGAAGGCTGAGACATGAGAATCTTTGGAACCCGGGAGGCTGAGGTTGCAGTGAGCCGAGATCACACCACTGGACTCCAGCCTGGTGGAGTCAGTGAGACCCTGTCTCAAAAAAAAAAAAAAAAAAAGAAAGAAAAGAAAGATAAGCAGAGAAGAAACTAAGAAACTGGAATTTATTAATTCATAATAGCAGTGATTAGAAATAAATTATTTATTATATGCATGACATTGAGCTAAATCCTCTACAAACATCCCTTATTTAATTCTCCCAATAACACACTGCAACTGCTTTTACTATCCCTATTTACAGATGGGAAAAGTAAGGCAAGTCAGAGATCTCCCAAATAGTTAAGTGTGACTGGGATTTGTATCCGGGTCTGTCTGACTCCTGAGCTAGTACCCGTTATTCTCAACCCTTCTGCTATCTCTGCCAAGGTAGAGATTTCTTCATTGCTGAAGAACTTCAGGACAATAATTGGGTTATTCTAAATGAGCAAAGTTAAAGGACCATGCAAAGGGTTGCCTGTCTTTTGTGGTCCAGTTGAGAATTTGTGAAAACATCAATGGAGTTAATATTATACCAGTGTGAAAAACAGTAGATAAAGTCGAGGGTTCCAATGAAGCAATCCTAATTAAGTGAAGGATGAATCTTTCTGTCTTTTGCCACTAGCTTGCTGTAGGTCAATGGAAGGAACCTGCCTTTGGAAGACCACTGGTTTTAGTATATTTTGCTGTTATTTAAGACAAAAACCAATAAAATTGTAGACCTTTATTCATCACTTTAAGATAATGAATCAACATTCTATAGGAAAAAATAAAAATAGGCATTTAAACTATATTTTAACCACGTAAAGGAACACATACAAGAGGAGAAGACACAGGGAAGGAAACAGAAAAAGGACAGCTTTTGTGGCCCCTCCTGCCTCCAGTCTTCCCCCCACCCATCCTCTTCCAAAAAAGGATCAATCTTACCACACACATACACACAGAAACACACACACAGAGACACACACACCCACACACACACCCTAATGGACTCTGATCTCATAATAGCACCAGCACCTTATACAATAGTGATACTTATACAATGCCACACATATGCTGTTTTTGCAACTATTGGCATAAACTGTGTCTAATCCCATATCACACAGAAAGATTCAGATTTCATATCTGATCTGTAACCTGTACAATGTGGGTCTCCTTTCTACCCGTGGGTGGGTAGTGAAGGACTTCGTCAAGAGCCTCAGGGTGGAAGAAAGAAGCCTTCTAATGTATAACTTTTGCCTTGGAGCTCCAGAATGGAACTTTTGGAGCTCCAGAATGGAACTTTTGCCCATAGACAGACTCTTAATCATTACTATATTTGGAAAATGTTGGGTGGTTTAGTAAGTAATATTTGGAAAGCCACATGCTGTGTATCAGTGATTCATAATCCACACACAAATTGATTTCCAACCCTCTTGCTCTAAAGCCTGAAATTGGGTGTTATCAATCTCAGCCACTGCCAGTGTCTCTTCCTTTATTTAGAGAGAAACTTTGGGACACTCTGCCACTTGCCAACCAGTAGGATCTGCCTGACCTGCCAGTCTCCAGCATCCCAGAGGCATCGGGTGATGCCTCTGACTTTTCAGAACCCTTCAGAGTACCATCCCACCGGGGCTCATATCTACCCTCTGAAGTCAGCAGTCTGGAAATTATTTTCTTACTAAACTCTTTCTAAGTATGTAAATTATGTGTTGTTAAAGCAAATTAAAATGGAGGCCACAAAAACTCCCTGAGCAGACAAAGCCAGTTAGGTCTTGAAAATAACCTTAACTTTGCTTACATTGGAAATGGGAAGGAGACTTAATTTGGGCTATTTCTTGTGAATGCTTGTATTAGAGTGAAACAATTTAAGCTCAACTAATAAGAAGCAGCCAACTAACTTGTAATTATGCAACTAGGGACTTTCCAGTGAGGTAGATCAAATATGGCAACTTTATACCTGTAACCAATCAAATATTTTCTTTGCATGACTTCCACATTCACTCTATAAAAGCTTGTCCTTTATGTTTCTCCAATGGAACCCCTGAAGCACTTCTGGCTTGGGGCTGCTTGATTCATGAATCGCTATTCACTCAAATAAACTCTAAAATGTTATTGTGTCCCAGTTTACCTTTTTAATAGTTTGTATAATATAACATTTGGAAGGTTCATACATGTATAAAGAATATAAAATATCAGTATGCTCTCATCATCATACCAAGCTAATATTGTTAATATTTCATATTTGATGCTCATCGGTTTTCCTACACATATGTGCAAACATGTATACATATCATGTACATATACACATATATGTATGTGCATTTATATAAGCATATATGCATATGATATATCATGTACATATACACATATATGTATGTGCATTTATATAAGCATATATGCATATGATACATGCTACTTTCTAATGAAATATACTTTATAAATGAGATTAGTACAACTGAGTGGTGAAATGATGAGTTCAACCATACCTGACATTACTGGTTAGTCGTTTGATTCTAGAAATCTTTTCTCTCCATGACTGTTCTGATGGCCTTCCCCTTTCCTACACACATTCAGAGCTCTCTACAGGGGTAGCTGGCCTTCTTCAGGCTGGGGTGCTAAGGTGTTTTGTGGAAGAGGCTGGTGGTCGCCTGAGCCTGAGGCCTGAAGGAACACTGTCTTTCCCTCCCTGTGGAGAGGTGAGGCTTAAAGGGCAAATGGCCTTGGCAGAGAGGCCCAGGGCCAGGCTGATCCCAGTAACAGCCCATGACTAGAGGCCACACTGAGAGGATGGTGAGGGCCACCAGGAACAGGGCTTTGCGAGTCTAAAGGAGGCAAGTGGCAGAGTTAAGAGGCTGACTCGGACAGGACGGGAGTCGCACCTGCCACCAAGGTCTCATCCCACAGCCAACAGTGTCCTGGAAGGAAGCCAACTCCTCCAGGTTTTGCTCGGAGCATCCCTTTCGTGTCCAATGCTCTGACACTGTTCTTCCCCTCTCGCTTTCCACTTCTCTCGTAGCCTGTGGATTTTCAGCTGAAATGTCTCATTTCAGTGAACATCCCGAGTGGGATAATGTCCTTCTGCCTCAGAGAATCCAGCAGCACAGAAAAAGACTGGGCCTCCTTCTAGGGGAAGAGGATGGTCTCAGGGCTGCTCTGGAAGGAAGATGAGGATGTCCAACAGTCATTTAACTGTTTCCTGTGCATTTCAGGGACACTCCAGGGTATGAGCCAATTTTTGTTTAATATATTTGTTCCTTTCCTTAGAAAATAAGAGGGGTTGCAATCTTCATGCTTTTGCTCAATCTGCAGGTATCTATTGAGGGCTTGCATTAAAGATGCTGAGCATAGAGTGTGAATGTGACAGGTGCCATGCTCTCAGTAAGCCTACTGCCTCATGGGAACATTGGTAAAGAAACAGATAAATAATTACAAATAAGTAAACATAAACACAGGCAAACCGATAAATATCAGGAACGGAATTAGTGGGATGAAGCACCAGAGGGCAAAGGAGACGATAGGATGGTCCGTAGGACTTTTAGGCTGAAAATGGACAAATCAACCAGCGCTAATCGTTCAAAATCTAAGAAAGAGTGTGTTCCAGGGAACAGGATGCATACAAGTCTCAAGCATAAACAGCTTGGCTTCTTTGAGGAATTAAATGAAGGCCAGTGTGACAATAAAGAGAATAAGCTTGGAAAGAGAGCCAAAAGCACCTTTGAATTAAACTGAGTTAATATTCATGTGTTTACAACAGTTGAAGCCCTTGGAAAGTCTGGAAAACAGAAAATGCCCATGAAAGGGATACCTCAGGACAGTCTGTAAAGCTAATGCTTCATTTGCTTTGGGTTTGCTCTAACTTCAAAGCAGAGTTGCTCACAGAAAACAGCTATGTTAACTTCCTCCTATCAGAGAGGCAGCTGCAAAGCGATGAAATGCCTCCATGGAGGAGAAGAAACAAGGAGGCGAGAGCCCAATGGACCCTCTCTTGAATAACTGAGAATTCACTCAGAAATGTGAGGACACACACGCGTCGTCACCCAGGCCAGATCTCGGTGGTGAGGCTTGACCTCGACCCAGACACACAGGTCCAGCGGCAGCCACAGTTCATTGTGCTTGGGCCAACCCTGCCTTGCTTTTGCGCTTGGTGATCCTGTCTCTGCAGTGTCCAGCAGCATAGGGCAGGTGGCAACTGCCTTGCGCCTCCAGGAGAGGTGAGAGGAGAGAGAGAGGAAGCTTTGTGAGAGCCTGCTGGAGGCGGTGAGCTGACTCGACTAGAGATTTGATTCACCCAGGAGTTTCCTCTGGAGCTGGAAGGAGGCAAACTGCAGCTGGCTTAGATCCAAGCCCAGGAGATGCCTCATCTGCCCAGGCGGATTCCTGGATCTGGCCATCCAAAAGGATGCATTCACATGGCTTCAGAGTGAGGGCACTTTATAAACTGCAGGGCACCACACACATGTAAGGATGATTCTGATAGTACTGTTACATCAAGCTGAATTTGGCCTAAGAAAGCCTCTGCACTTGCATATTTGAATTCTTAAGTCTGAACTGCAATCTAATATGTTAACTCAAAAGTTAACTTAGGAGTAAGCTTCAGTAACAATAGCTGAATCTCGGCCTATTACAGTGGCCACACTTCAACCAATCACAGATGGCCAACTGTTCAAACCGTACTCCAATAAGGCAAATGCCAGCTGTAACCAATCCAGCAGTTTCTGTACTTGCTTTCCTTTTCTGTCCATAAATGTCCTCTGACCATGAGACAGGTCCAGAGTCTCTCTGAATCTGTTCTGGGTGAGGGCTGACCCATTTGCAAATCTTTTTTTCTCCCCCTCAGTTAAACTCTTCTAAGTTTAATTTGTCTAAAGCTTTTTCTTTGTTAACAATAATAAAGACAATTTGGTGGGTTTTGGTGGTGAGTTGACTGGCCAGAGACTTTAGCGTCAGCCACGGAGCTTTTTTAGGAGCTCACACCTGCAGCCCTCTGCCCCAGGCCTCCTCAACTGTACCTACAATGTGAGTGACATCAGTGTACTCACCAAGGCAAGGAAGTGGCATGACTAGTCCCCTGGACACTTTCCCTTCCAACCAGATTGCTGCATTTAAGGCTCTTGCTTGTAGACCCATCTGGTGATCCTGGACACCCAGATCTTTGTTGGCCATTGCTTAAGCCACATAGTGGAATGTGACCCAGAACAGGACATGGGAGGCTTGGATTCTTGGCCTGGCCCTGGCACTAATGAGCTGTGTGGTCTGGAGCAAATGACTCAGCCTCTCTGGGCCTCTGTTTTGTTTCCTTGGTTTTACAGTAGAAGAGTTAGGGATGTATGTTCTAAGATAATTCTGATTCTCGCACGAGAGTGTGCATCAGAATCCCCTGGGGAATTTGTTAAGTTGCAGATTTTTGAGTGTTGTCCCCACTTGAGTCCTGGTTTAATCAGCCTTGAGTGGAACCCAAGAATTTGTATTTATAACATATTCCCAGAGGATTCTGATGCTGCTGGTCCTGGGAACCTACTTTGATAAATCTTCTCACAAAGTCCTCAAGCTGAGGTGTGGCTATGATTGCAAACTTCACAACGTGAGGGCTTCCTCGCCGATGTGTCTGGCAAGGCCATTCCCAGCTGCGGCTGTGTGCCTGTTTCCTTGCAGGCTTTGAGTTGTGCCCAAGTCCCGGTTCTGTTGTTTGACCATTGTGATCTACTTTGGGTGCTTCCTCATGGTTTCTCTCAGCCCCTCTTTCCTCCCTTCCTTAGTTTGGCAAGCTTATCACACAGAGCTTTAAAGACTTCAGAGAGTTTCTATGCTCTGGGATGGCAACAGAATTTAGTATCATAAGTGGGGAAAGTTCTGGGTAATGCAGAATCTCACTTTTTTGGGGCTGAATAAGATGATCAGGCAGGGGAGGAACAGCTGGCTCTTGCACCAGTGCATTCCCTTCATATTTGACCTTAAACTATCAGAGAAAGAGAGACTGTGTCTAGGGAGCCAGGCAACCCAGAAGATGAGCTGGAAGGAAATCGGGATTGGAATTCAAGTAGAATGCTGAAGGTAGTGGGGCTTTAGAGATCACCCAGCTCAGTGGTTTTGAAAGAAATCAATGTTTCTACAGAATCATATCGGGAGCTGATTCAGGAATGCCGATTGTCAATTCCAAAGACTACTGGAAACACCTGTTCATCAAGCAGAGCTAAGCTGATGAGCCATGCTGCAGTCAGGGAGAACTTGGCAACAAGCGAGCCTTAGTAGTATCATGAAATGGGGAAGGCAGGGGGAAGGTATAGGGTTTCCGGGCCTGAGCTGGGCCATTTCAAGACAGGTCTTATAAGGGATAAGGGAGGAAATGGCTGAGATTGGAAAGAGTTTTTGGAAATAGCTTTGGATTGGTTGGCTCAACGAGGTGAGAGTCTTGAAATAAGTGGATTTTGATAAGAAGCTGTTGGCCGGGTGCGGTGGCTCACGCCTGTAATCCCAGCACTTTGGGAGGCCGAGGCGGGTGGATCACAAGGTCAGGAGATCGATACCTTCTTGGCTAACACGGTGAAACCCCGTCTCTACTAAAAATACAAAAAATTAGCCGGGCACGGTGGCGGGCGCCTGTAATCCCAGCTACTCAAGAGGCTGAGACAGGAGAATGGCGTGAACCCGGGAGGCGGAGCTTGCAGTGAGCCGAGATAGCGCCGCTGCAGTCCAACCTGGGCGAAAGAGCGAGACTCCATCTCAAAAAAAAAAAAAAAAAAAAAAAAGAAGCTGTTAGCCTTGATGACCAAGCTGTTTACAGGGTCCTTAGTCTTGTTCTTCAGTAACAGTGTGTTCAGAACACATGGTTAATGTATTCTCACTTGGTCTCAGAATCGTTTAAGATATGGACAGAAAAGTATGTCTGTTTCCAGTATTATTTAGCATAAATAAATAAAGGGAGTTATGTTAGTTTTCATTTTCAGGGATGAAAGTGGTGGGGGTGGGGGATGACTGTGTGGGGTCCCTGCCCCTCCCTGACCTCCCAATCAACCAGAGTTTCTCCACACTTTTCTGTTTTCTATGTTGGGCCTCCACATCAGATTTCACTTAAAGTAAGGGCTTTATGTTTTAAAAAGGGCTTAAAATCCAGAACTGTTTAAAAATCTCTATTTCTAATAGAAGAGAGAATACTGAAATCCAGAGGGTGTTGAGATGTGCCTATGATCACACTGTTGGTCAATAGCATAGGAGAGAACCAGAGAGTTTGGTACAGGCTCACTCTGGATCCAGCTTGTGCTTGTTCTGGGATATTCAGGACAACGATGCTAGGTAGAGCCACAACCACCATGAAAATCTCAGGAGCTTTGCCCAGTAAAGATGTCTTCTTCATTGCATTACATCTGAAGGGGCCAGGCAGCTTCCTACATCTTCCATCCTTACCACCTGAAACATGTGTTCTCCAAAGTACTATGGCAATAGAGTGGAAGGGAAGAGGGCACCAGCTGTGAACTGCCTCAGCTGAAAAACACATGGCACATCCATGCACAGGCCATTGGCCCCAATCTGACAACAGGGGTGCTGAGAAATGGAGGGGAGTACATGAAACATTTGGGGAGTACCAAGTACCTCTGCTTGCCCAGGGCTGGGGTTGCACACACCACTCCATGTTGTGCTGCTTTTATTGTTCAGTTTCTGGAGGAGGAAATGAGAGCAGAGAAGATAAGTGACTTAGCCAATCCCACCCAGGTTGTAACTGATATGGCCAATGCTTGTACCCCAGCTCTTTTGATTTAAGATTAGTGCTTGTGTTTCTCCCCTACCCTGTTAAAGAAAGAACAATGTGGAGAACCATGAGGCCAAGCTCGGTTATTATGGGATGGAAGAGATCTATGCACATTTGGAGATAGAGGGGCAAGAACAGAAGGACAAGAAGAAACAGAGGTGTTTGGGGTCAAAAGGATGACTGAGGTCTTAGAGAGATACATAGGATTAAAATGTTAGCAAAAAGATGGGATTATTTCTCTTTCTCTTACACAAAAGGGAGAATAAGAGAGTAGTTTATATGCAGCAAATATAAGGAAAAATGGAGTTTGCTTCTCAAAACCTTTACACAAGACCTGAGATTAGAATAACACAAGACAGTAAAATGGGGAGGGGAGATATTAGCCCAGGCTGAGGGCATAGGAGGAGAGCAAGGCATTTAGAGCAAGGCATACCTGTCATCCAGGTATGAATGACAGGAGAGGCTGAGCTTTCAAAGCCATCCATCAGGGCCACAGCACTGTCCTGCCTTGACCCCTGATCCTGAACTGCCACTGTCATCTTCCCCATCCTCATACCCACTCTCTCTGCTTTTCTTGGGCTTCCAGGGTCTGTTCTCCTTCCTTCCTTGCTTCTGCAGCTGTATATCAGGCACTTCCTCTCTGCTCATAGCCCTCTCCTGCCTCACTATAGGCCAGTTTGCTGCTCCAATTTAGTTAGACTACAGTGGTCACTGCCTGGACCACCTTCCTGACTTTGGGTCATGACATAACCATCACCTTGCTAGTGAGCCCTCAATTACGTGCCTTTGACTCACCGGCTGTGAGAATTACTCTTGGTCCATTCCCCTCTGTTCCCTTGGTTTGTTGGTAGAGTAGATGTTCCCTGTGTAGTCTTTTTACCCTTCCAGCTAAAGATCGTCTTCGTTTCTGCATAGCCAAACTGTGCGTAAAGGAAACAAGCTCATTTTGTTATTTGGTCTAAGAAAATATTAGGAAGATCATTCTTAGGACAGTCATCAGGGCTGCTTGGATTCACATTTCAGCCTCACCTCTAACCAACTCTGAGATTTTAGACAGATCACCTAATGTCTCTATGCCTAACATTCAGCTGTAAAATCGGCATATAATAATGTCTACCTTATAGGGTGATTCTGAGCATTAAAATCAATAATGTAAAACACTTAGAACAATACTAACACTAATATAACTGTTTACCATCATCATTATTGATATTAAATACACAAATAACACAATACAGGGTCAATAGTAGTAAAGGTTTTACTACTTGTCCATTGGAAAGATCTATATCACTGTGTTGCTTTATTCTGATAACAATTACCGGTGGACTATATTACTCTTTTGGTTGTAATAGCATTTCTTTAGGTCCAAATATAAAAATGTATGATCTGAGTTGGATGGAAATGTGGTTGCGGTGTTAGTCACATTGCAGTTTGATATTCTTACCAAGAGAAACATTGTGGCCAGAGGAGTGCTTTTATGTCAAGTTATAAAGGAAAGTTGACTGAAGCCAGAATAAGGAAGAAGCCTTGTCAAATTGCCATCAGAATGAAAGGAAACGTCCTCACATACCGATCCTGCTGCTTATTTATATAAAGAACTCTCAGGCTCAGATCACTGTGAACAAAGACCATGGCATTTGGTTTTAGCCCTTCAGAGGCTCTGAGGACTATTGAAAGAAGGCCAGTCCAATCCATGTGAGATGGCAGGCTGAGCTGCCGGGTGTCACTCTCAGCAAAAACTTATCCTTGAAAACAAATAAAGGAAGAAGCAGGTGGTGAAGGGAAAGGCTGTGGAATAGACCCAGGAAAGCTGAGATAAATCCAACTCCAACTCAGGATGCAGGATTAAAATATTTACTCTGGCATTGGCAGGAAAGGCTCGGGGCAAGCGTTTGCTTTGCCAGCTCAGCAATATCTTCTGGCCATTTTGTATGCACTAGCAGGCTTGCGGCCCTTAAAATATCAACTTTTATAATTTTGCAGGTGGCAATCCAGAGTGAGGAAAAAGGACCCTCCCATATTGAGAGACCATGGAGACCTTTTCTCCAGCCATGTTAGAGCTATAGAGAGGGGAAAAGGCAGCGGTCCCTCTCATGATTGGTTCTGTCTCCTGATCCAAGCACCTATTCCAATCATTTGACTGGATTCGGAGGGGGTTTTCTCATGTGTACTTCTCATTATTCAACTGAAAAAGTTATTATGTCGTAAGTGCACAGTTTGTAAACTTTCACAAACAGAACACATCCATGTAACTAACACCCACACCAAGAAGCAGAACATGACAAGCTCCCAGAAGACCCTCCGGGGCCTCTTTATTCTAGTCATCCCTCTCCCCAGAGCTAACCATTACCTTGACTTCTAGCAGAATAGATTAGTTTGGCCTTTTTGGTGTTTCATATGGGTGAAATAATACACTCTCTCTCGTGTCTGGCTTTTTTCGGTCACATTACATTGGCGAGTGCATCCATACTATTAGATGTGGTTGCATATCATTCTTTGCTGTACAGAATTCCATTGTGTGACTATTTCACAATTTATTTCTTCATTCTACTGTTGTTGGGCATTGGATATTTTTCATTTGGGCTATAAAACTAGTGTTGCTATCAATGTTCTAGTACATGTCTTTTGGTAAAAATGTGTACATGCTTTTGAGAATACACACACATCACACATACACACACACATATACACACACATCCCTAAGAGTGGAATTACAGGGTCATATAGTACGTATATGTTAAGCTTTAGTTGAAACTGTCAGTTTTGCAAAATGGTTGTACCAATTTACCCGCTCACCAGCAGTGTATAAGGGTTTCAGTTGGTCTCCATTCAATTTTGCCTCCCTTGATTCTAGGACCAGGATGACAAATTGCACATGGAATAAGCACACATAATGGAATATGTAATCCCACTTAAATAGGTGACAACATTATTTTCAAAGTAGAACCAATACTGTTGCTGCTCATCTCAGCTTCTCTCCATCTGGCAAGATTTATCTCATCTTTCTTTCTTGAGCCAGCAAATCTTTATTGATGTAAACACAGGTGAAATTCTTGGTTCTGGTCTTTCTATTCAGCATTTATTGTTGATGGTTACCATCAAATAATTGAATTTCCATGACCTATTTATGGTTGAACTTGAAATGAACTTGGAATGCTTATTCTTGAATCCAGAAAAAAATACTTAATGGAGTTGGAAAATGAAACCACTTTTTGAAATTGGCAATCGTGTGTGTGTGTGTGTGTGTGTGAGTGAGAGAGAGAGAGGAGGGTGAATGGAAACTATTAACATTTTATTCAAAAAACTTAATACATTGATGCCAAAAAATCCCTTTCATTCTGATCAATAAATTTCTCTTAACCCCATTGTCCAATGGAATGAGAATTGGTCACAATTTTGAGTTTCTGGATAGCTTCAATCATGGATGTCTGGATGTTTTTATAAGGAGCATTTTTTGTGTGTGTGGAATGTTTGGCAAATGTCTGTAATAAAGATATTGGGTTTGAGATTGTGGATACAGATGTATAAGGTCACCATACAAATCAGCCAACAAATAACATTTAGGTATTTAAAGTAGATACACATGAGTGCTTTGAATCCCTCCCCTAGCAACCCCCACCAAGTATTTCTCTTTGGTTTCCATTTTTCAATAATTTTCAAAACAATTTTTTCTTTGTATTAGGCTATGGGCAGAAAGGCCTTTAAAAAGTATACAGCATCCATCTGTTATAGTAACTTCGCTTTTAAGAGAACTAATAAGGTTGCTGCTTTCCATGCTTCCTTAAAGCTCATAAATAGACTTAAGTTCCAGCAAGTAACAATGACAAAAGTCAGTGGCTAGGAGTTGAGTTGTCCTATGGATAAAACATTAGGCTTACAGGGTTTAAATGCCACTTGGCGGGATGAACCCCCTTAAGATTCTTAGATGCTGATGGTGCTGTGAAATCACTCAATAGACACTCATTGGACAGCTGAGCCACTCGTTCATCTTGTTGCTCTCTGGTCAGAAGATCTGATTAATCATGTGTACAATTTATTTCTTAACTAAATTTCTAGAAATGGAATTGCTAGGTCAAAGGGTAATTAAGTGTAAACTTTTACAGACATTGCCAAATTGAGGTCCAAAAACAGTTGTATCACTTTTCACCCAACCCAGAGTGTATGAGGGTGCCTGCTCTTCTTATTCCTTCTTCTAAAACCTCTTGGGAGCAACAAAGTCCTCTTGGTTTCCCTCCAGAGCACTCCCTTCATGACTGCACTCTGTATTTTCTTAGCATCTATCTTTTTCTTCTCTGTGGCATATATTTTGCATACTTTGCAGCAAATATCTGTATCTATTCCTCTTCCATTGGCACAGCCCATCTACCTTCCTACCTAAGAATTAAATCCCAAGTGGATCATTAAGCTCTGAGAACTTCTATTTCCTCAGTGACAAAATGAGCACAATCACACCCATCTCACAGGGCTGTGAGGAAGATTAAACACCGCAAGGCATGTAAAATCCTCAGCATGTTGCCTGGCATGTAATAGACACAGAGGCACAGAAACCTGAACAGAGACTTTCTTACTTTTGCCACTCCTGATGCTTCCTGGCGTTTAACACAACACAGTGTAGAATAAGCGTTTTGCTGACTGACTTGATCTCCGGTGTTCAAGCCAATCATAAACCAAGTACCTAGGCAAGTGCTTGCAATATTTTCAGGTGCCCGTCGTTAGAAAGTGCACTGCTGTGCTGCACTAAATGGCTCTTTCCTTACCATTTTATGACACATAAAGGATCCTGAATCAAGTATGGTGACCAGTTTACGGCCCCCAGAAAGTGGCCTCATTTACCAGAAAAGCAGTCATCACATGTGGGCATTCTTCTAGTTCTAGCATTAAGTACCATCTATTCTTTACAGCAGCAGTTCCCAACCTTTTTGGCATCAAGGACTGATTTCATGGAAGACATTTTTTCCACGGACTGGGAAGGGGTGGAATAGTTTTGGGATGAAACTGTTCCACCTTAGATCATCAGGCATTAGATTCTCATAAGGAGCACACAACCTAGATCCCTCAGATATACAGTGCAGAATAGGGTTCACATTCCTATGAGAATCTAATGCTGCTGCTGATCTGATAGGAGGCAGAGCTCAGATGGTAATGCTTGCTCATCTGCCACTTCACCTCCTGCTGTGCGGCCTGGTTCTTAACAGACCATGGACCATTCTGGTCCATGGCCTGGAGGTTGGGGCCCCTGCTTTACAGCAATTTTATAAAATCTTTCTCAGAATCCATGTTATCTGGACAAAGGACATTTGCTTAATATGTTCTCATACAAAATCTAATATAATCATACATATGGAGATAGATGATCTTTAGTGCCCTATTTATCACAATCTGTGATTCTGTGGCGCATGTTAGACTGTATTATACTTTTAAATATTATTTGCCAATATTATTAGAGCTGAAGCTCAGATAGCACAGTATTCAGCCCAGGCAAATTCAACCTGCTACGTGAGAAGCGCAATTTAAAATGTTAGGATTGTGTAAAACTTTTGCCTCACAAATGGGAACACACAGAATACACAGAAGTTTGTTGTGGAGATAAGTATGGGAAACTAGGCAGTAGTGTGGGTCACAGCTATGACAAAATGACTTTCACTTCCAATGTCATTTTCTTTTCTTACTATTGCAAATTCTTCACATTGACTTGTTTTATTTCAATCCAGTGTAGACAAAAATAAGTAGAAAAATATATTCATCAGTTATTGTTCATCATTTATGGGCTTGGGCTTATCATAGTTTTAATTTCATAATAACTTCCTGAATACTCAATTGTGTAAGTTGAGGAAGGCATGTAGAAATAATAAAGATATCAAGATTAGAGTCACTAAGTTATTCACAGTGATCAAGGCCTTTTACTTGGTGCAGGGTGCTTGGTGGGGAAGGAGAGTATTTGAAAGAGACATATGGTGCCATGGTGAAGAGCCAAATTGGCTGTTTCAATCCCTGCTCTGCCACTTACTATCTGTATGGTATCCAGAAACTAACTTCCCTCATCTGTAAAATGAGGGTAATAGTAGTACTTACCTTACAGGGTTATTATGTGGATTAAATGAATTAATATATGCAAAGCACTTCTGATAGGATCTGGCACTGGGCCATCATTACATGTTTATTGCTTCTGGAATACTTTTCACTTAACTATTCCATTGAAAAAGAGGCTGGAAAGTCAACTCTGGGTTCCCCTTAGAAGACTAGATGAAATTTGGGTGCAGAGAGGGGTGGTTTACTTGCGAGGACTGAGCTTTTCAGTGAGGAAAGATAAGTCATGCAAATCCGTCACGATGCTAGGACATGGGACAGCCTTCCCTGTTGTGCCCCACACCTCTCTCCTGTAACAAGGATGAAAAGAGCTTAAAAAAAAAAAAACCCTACAATTTCTTTCTCAATCTCTACTTACACCAGTTTTCCAGCTTCCAAACTGATAGAGTCATAACTCTATAGGGTAGGATCAAAATTGTTACTGTATGCATGTTCCTAGTTTTTCCCTTTTGCAAACCAATAAAATAAGGATTCTGCTTTGGAAAGTACAATGCCCCTCCTGCTGTCCTCTGAGTAGGATTTAGTCCTATTAGACAAGTTCTCTTGTACTTTATTTTATACTGTAGAATTAGGAGAAAAGTGAAAGTGGAGAAGAATCTGAAGCCTTTGGGCCTGGGCTGGGGAAAGAGGCTTTTCAGGGGATTTTGGAAGAATCTTGTGAGTTTAAGAAAATGATCTTTATCATGATGATCCATCATTGCTAGAAAACTACTCAAGTTTTTTCAAAATGTATTTTGTTCGTGGCTGAACTGTGTTCCTTTGGTCATATTGAAATTTAATTTTCAATAAATAAAAAACAATTCTGATAAAAATCATATTGAATATGTGTCAGGTTTTAATTACCTCAATAATGAGAGAAACAGCAGGATGACAAGGCTGATTCATAGGAGGACAGGAGAAACTAATGTGTATATAATAAGCGAGGGAAAAACCAAAATAAGCACTGCAATAAAAAAGAAACTGCAATAAGATTGCTGAGCTAGATAGATACACAATTGGTTGATTTTCTACAAGACAATAAAACCATAAGTTTTAGGGTTATTTTGTGTCTTTAGTCCATTTGGGTTGCCATAAGAAAACAGTCTTAGACTGTTAATTTATAAATAACAGACTGGTTAATTTATAAATAACAGAAATTTATTTCTAACAGTTCAGGAAACCAAGAAGTCCAAGATAATGGTGAAGGTAGATTCAATGTCTGGTGACGGCAGACTTAAAAGATGGTACCATTTAAAAGACGGTACCATTTCTGTGTCTCCACATGGTAGAAGGCACAAACAAGCTCTCTCAGGCCTCTTTTATAAGGGCACTAATCCCATTTACGAGGGCCCCACATTCCTGACCTCGTCACTTTTCAACACCTCTGCACTGGGGATTCAGTTTCAACAAATGAGTTTTGTGAGGACACAAAAATTCAGATCATAGCATCTTATCTACTGGACAAAAATTATTTGTAGTATATAATGTTTCTAAAAGTTAACATCCATCTTTACAGAGCTGTAAAATGCCTGGGCCCTTATTAACAGTAAATTGTGAGTCAAACAAAGTTATAGTCCCCAGCCTAGAGAGAGTCAGAAGAAACTTGGGTGGGGTTGGCTAGACAACTCCCTGGCCTGACAACAAAGGTTACACAGTCATCTTTTTGCCTTTCTCCCATGTTTTGGTTAATTTTTAAAAATAGTTCCTTGTGTGATTATAAAGTCTCCTAGGATTATTCTTTATCACAAAAAAGGCTGGTTTTATTGTGTTTTGCGTTCTTTATGGGATTCATTTACAGAGGAGAAGCATACAGAACACATACTACCCTCCTGTTGTAGAGTGCAGTAAATCCACAACCACGAGAAGCTGAGCAACTACAAAAGCCGAAGAATTAGCTCGGTCTGAAGAGTTTGTAAAGAATCTAGGATTGCATCTCAATAACCCTTATCATTCCAGAGATTCCCCTAGCCAAAGTTTTTATTTTTAATTCTTTGTTTTAATCACTCATATATGCTTATTTTTTCTAATGCTAGAGAAACAAAATTAAGAAAAAAAGTATTTCCATCCAGAGTTCACCAACAATGCCCACAACTACATATGAATTCTCTCCTTAGTGTCCCCCAAAACTTGCTAAAGTCTGAAGACTGTTAGGATGGCTTCAAACTTCCTCTTTACTGCCTGTAAGTCACAGAATAGAGACATACTGATTTCCCAGTATGGTTTTGTAAACATTAGTTCCACGTATGAAGCTCAACCCTTGTTCCATAATTGTGGGTTTATCCTATTGAATGAAATGAAATTTAACTCAATTATGACATTCCTGCCTGGAATTAAAAAAAAGAGAGAGCTTCTTCAAGTCAACAGGCCCTGAAAATGGATCATCACTCATTCTAAATTTATTTATTGTTACATAATAATTGTACATATTTATGAGGTACATGTGATATTTTGATATATGCATACAATGTACAATGATCAAATCAGGGTATTCAGGATATCAAATACCTAAAAGATTTATCATTTCTTTATTTTGGGAACGTTTCAAAACTTTTCATTTAGTTGTTTTGAAGTATACAATAAATTATTTTTAACTGTATTCACCAAACTATGCTATCGAACCCTAGAACTTAATCCTTCTATGTAACTGTATGTCTGTACCCATTAACCAACTTCTCTTCATACTCTGCCTTCCCTCTGCCCCTTTCAACCTCTGATAACTATCATTCTACTCTTTACTTCTATGAGATCAACTTTTTTAGCTTCCACATGAGTGAGAACATGTAATTTTGTCTTTCTGTGCCTGGATTATTTCACTTAACATAATGACCTCCATTTCCATCCATGTTGCTGCAAATGACAGTATTTCATTCTTTTTTATGGCTGAATAGTATTCCATCATGTATATATCCCACATTTTCTTTATCTGTTCATCTGTTGATGGACATTTAGGTTGATTCCATATCTTGGCTCTTATGAATAGTGCTGAAATAGACATGGGGTGCAGGCATCCCTTTGACATACTGATTTCCTTTCCTTTGGATAAAAAGATAGTAGTGGGGTTGCTGGATCATACGGTAGTTCTATTTTTAGTTTTTTGAGAAACGCTTATACTGTTTTCCATAGTGGCTTTGCATTTACATTGCACTTGCATTACATTTTGATTTACATTGCCAACAACAGTGTTTGAGAGTTCCTTTTCTTCCGCATCCTTGCCAGCATTTTGTGTGCGTGTGTGTTTTTGACAATAGCCTTCCTAACTGGGGTGAGATGATATCCCATCGACTCATCCTAAATTAGTTTAAAGGGGCTTTCCCCCTTCTTCAGCTGTAACATATAGGCAGCTGTAGGCTATTACTTTATCTCCTATTTATGGTTCCCCAATTTGTAAAACTCTCTAAAAGAAACACCAACTCCTGAAAGACTCTAATTGTTGAATTGTCCAGACTTTCAAATAAATACAAGTGGTATCACAAGCCCACATGAAGATTTCAGGTTCTTCCTGGAGGACAGGGGTCCAACCAAGACTACCATGCTCTTATCTGTAAAAGAAGGTTGGTGTCAGAAACGAGATCTTTAAGACTCTTACTCTGAATGATAATGACCAGAATAACTAGTTCTTACTGGGTTTTTTAATGTCCCCCAAATAGATTTATTTCTATTGACAGTAGATTCTTGTCATATAATCAGTCTGACTTGAAAATTGATCACATTTGCCTTTTACTCAGTAGTGGCAAGAACTAGAGCCAACTTTGTGGACTAACCAAACAAGTGAATCGACAGAATATGGTGACCCGTTTTTCTCATTAGTTTCATTATTTTCAGTTTATTTTATCTTCTCCTCATCAATTTTTTTTTCTTGTCATCTCCTGATTTAAGTCATCTGGCCATCCTGTCTTTATTTGGAACACACATTAGTTGTTTTGTGAAATAAAGCAGGCTATATATAAATCAAATGCCCATACTGGGTCCATTTCCAAATTTCTGTTTGTGATATCTTGTGGTTTTGAGGATTAAAAATGCTTTAAAACCAGCAATAAAAGGTTGTTCTAGCTTTTAAATATGTATTTTTAAAAGCTCTTGTTAAAACTTCTGAGAACTAATGAGGAAGTTACTTTGTATGTTGGTGGTTTCTGTTTACTTGGTTCTGTTTTTGCTCCCTAGAACTTGATTTCCACAGCAGTGAGCTAACAGCACTCCTGCTATTGCTGACTGGGCATATCTACATACAAAAAATCTTGATAAAACAATGTGTGCTGAGGAGTGTAAGTATAGCTCCCTGACTGGCCCTTTTAATAATACTGATTGTTCCCTTTGTTGCATTTCACATTATGAACCAAACTCTAAGAACTGATTGGGAAACGTCTTCTTCTTTTCAGAAACATCCATTCAGAGGCTTAAGGCCTCAGATTCCTGGCCTTCCACAGTTACAGCTCCAGTGTGGATTTTGTCCAGTATGTGTTTAAAATCAAGATGCAAATCCCTAACAAGTCCTAAATTTATTTTAAAATGTGGCCAAGCTATACAGAGTCTAGCCAAATCCCATATTCTGCCACTAGATGATTGCTATTGGATCTAGGCCATGACCACATTGATTTTTTTACAGGCAACTTTGCAGCCCCAAAGCCAGATATTGAATCAAGGAAACCAAAGTCCCAGTGTTCAGGAGGACAGCATTGTACTAACCCATCTCAACCAGCTTCACCTCTTTGTACAAGAAGTACTCAAGAGGCTGAAGAGTTGTGAGGTTTGGGTGAAGAGGCCAAACTAGTTCATCTTTGCCAGTTTGTTATGTAGATCATCACAGCTTCTCACCTACGTCAGTGATCTTGCACTTAGCCTTGTCTCTATCTTTTACCTTGTCAAACCTCACCAACTCTTTTCTCCACCTCTGTCATTCCTAAAACCTATAGTAACTACTTCACTCAGTTACCTTCAACTGAATCTCTGTGGCTTAGTGTTGCCAACGTATCCACCCCTGCAAGAGATAAATCTGCTGCAAAGATGAGGGTTTTATAACTTCCTTTTCACAACTTGCTGCTCTTCCTATCTATGCAGTTCTTCTCCCTGCCCAAGTTTCATTACTTGTCTATATTTGAAACCTACCTCCAAAGAGCATTGAAAGCATTTTACCTCTTGAGGGTAGTATGTGCTTTTGGGGGATATGTTGAGACCTTCTGCCATCATTCGAAGTCCTGATGCTGCCTTGGCTGTTAATTGACAGTGAGGTTTTTTATGTTTTCCAGCCAGTTTTTATTTGTTAGATCAATTATTAATAGTAATATTTAACATTTAGTAAGTATTTACAGTGTGCCTGCTACTGTTACATGTGGTTTATGCATCAAGTCATTTAATCCTCATCAGAATTTCGTTACATTCCAATATGTCTCCATTTTACAGATGAGTAAACTGAGGTAGAACAAAGCCAAGTAAGTTATACAAAGTCACTTAGGAGTTACTAAGAGATGGTACTAATTTGGCTTTGGAACTGTGCCCAAACATCATTCTATCCTGCCTTCACTGGTAACCTACTGCATCCTCAGAAAATATGGAAATACTATTCCTAAAATTACAAGCTCAAGTGTAAGAGGCTGAGCAGATATTTGAAGATTCCAAGTACAACTAATATTAAGTGATCAGTGATCTGCTTTCTGCACATATCCTTAGGGTCACTCCTTCTCTCCAGGATCCATTATATTCCCTGTGTTTAAGTAGTAATTGTATCTTTGAGTTTGAAAGACAATAAATTTGACAATTCTAACTCTAGACATTTTCAGAGAGAATATTGGAAGAGCGATGAGGGAAGCAATGATCATACTCATTTATTAACATTGATTGTACATATTTCTTCTTTGGGAGGATGTTGCTTGTGTGTTTGTTTACACAGTTCTGTCGTTTAAGAGAGTAACAGTAGGGAGTGGTGCCTGGAGCATCATGCAGTGAGTTTGGAAGGACACCAAAATCTGTTTGTGCTGTGTGTCCCCTGGGGTGTGAGACCTGACAGGGCCAGCTGCAGCCCTACAAGGCCTTTAATTTAGAATTTCCTGAGCCACTTATGGTTCCAAAATATTTCTTATGTGTTTCAAAATAATAATTGAAAAGGAAGTAAAAACAGCCAGTCAGCTGTAAAAATTGTATGATATCTAGCAACTGGGCTGGGTCACCGAGGGTTGACACCCCTGAGAGAAATCAGTAACAGAGCCTTGGAAAGCACCATGTTAATTTGGATGGGGGGGTGGGGATGTGGCTGGAAGAGGAGAGGAGACTCAGGGTTCTGGGAGTCAGTTGAGTGGGGTTAGTCAGTCACTCTCTGGGTTGTGATTTCTGTGTAAAAGGCATTGTTGAGGTCCCGAGCTGGTGATAAAGCTGGTCCAGGGGTAGGACATGGTATTTGAAAATGGTGGTGCTGAAAGTTGTTATTGGAATCTTCACTGCAAGAGAGAAGAAGAAGAAATGACCACGTAATTTCCATTCTTATTTTTGCCATCCCTCAAGATGGTATATCATTTGGCCCTGCCTATCTGTGCAGGGGAGTCTCTTAGACCACTTGCCCCACATTCACTATGTCTCAACCAATCCTCTTTCTGAAAATTTTTAGTACTCATTAAGATTTTTCCTGCTATAGAAGTTCTATGCTTGCTCTTTTCTATGTTTGAAATATTATTTCTGTGTGTCTGCACATAGGCTTTTCGTCACTGAGGTCTCAACTTAAATGGCACACCCTCAAAGTGATGCTTTTAGATCATGCTATCTAAAATGCATTCTTCCCTACACTGTTGTTTAAGCAGTCTGTTCGTGTCTTCCACAGTGCATAGGACAACCTCTAACTTTTGAGAAGTGTGATTGTCTTACTTGTTTGTCGTAGGTCTTCACCATCAAATTCCAAGCTCCATGAGGCCAGGAGCCATGTCATTATTGCTCACTGATATCTTCTCAATTTCTAGTACAATGACTAGGTCATAGCAGATGCATAATAAATATTTGTTTCAAAGGGAGAGAGTGGCAAGAAGACTTGACAATTTGAGATCAGAAAATGGAGACGTGGTGAACCTCTAAAATGTGTTATGATTAGTTCCAGCCTACAACCTTGGCCTCCTTGACACCATGCTCCAGTGGTGGAAACTGGATTCAGGATCATTTTTACATGCAGATTCTTAGGCTGTCTTATATGGCAATGGTTGGAGGGTAGACCTGAGTGAAGAAGCAGAAATTTTATCTGATTAGTGCCTTGGAAAACACTAACACGCTGCTGGAGCCTTCAGGAATTTTTATTTTCCAAATTTAAAACTCTAAAAATAGTTCTGAAATAATATAAGTTACTGATTCCTCCCATATAACACAACACTTTTTATGGAATGGTCATACCTAGCATATCTTTGGGTCACAATAACAGTCCTGGGAAGGGACTAAGACACACAATTTTAAACCTATTTTGAAGATAAGGAATTGGCTTCAAAGAGTTTAAGTGATTGTAACCATTAACAAATAGCTGGAATTAGAATCTCGTACACTTGGTTTGTGTGGATTGCTTACTCTACTACATTTTTTCAGACAATATTTTATTTTTATAAGTTATTTTCATGGTAGATTGATTGGATTTTGACTTCAGTTTTTTTCTATTTTATTTTATTTTATTTTAATTTCTGGAATACATGTGCAGGTTTATTACATAGGTAAACGTGTGCCATGGTGGTTTGCTGCAGCTTTCAATGCATCACCTAGGTATTAAGCCCAGCATGCATTAGCTACTTATCTTGATGGTCTCTCAACCCCCATATCCCCCCACAACAATCCCCCATGTGTGTTGTTCCCCTCCCTGGGTCCATGTGTTCCCAGTGTTCAGCTCCCACTTATAAGTGAGAACATGCAGTGTTTGGTTTTCTGTTCCTGCTTTAGTTTGCTGAGGATAATGGCTTCCAGTTCCATCCATGTCCCTGCAAAGGACATTATTTCATTCCTTTTTATGGCTGCATAGTATTCCATGGTGTATATGTACCACGTTTTCTTTATCCAGTCTATCATTGATGGGCATTTGGGTTGATTTCATATCTTTGCTATTGTGAATATAGTGCTGCAATGAACATATGTGTGCATGTATCTTTATAATAGAATGATTTATATTCCTTTGGGTGTATACCCAGTAATGAGATTGCTCGGTCAAATGGTATTTCTGGTTCTAGGTCTTTGAGGAATCACCACACTGTCTTCCATAATGGTTGAACTAAGTTACATTCCCACCAACAGTGTAAAAGGGTTCCTATTTCTCCACAGCCTCACCAGCATCTGTTGTTTCTTGATTTTGTAATAATTACCGTTATGACTGGCCTGAGATGGTATCTCATTGTGGTTTCAATTTGCATTTCTCTAATGATCAGTAATGTTGAGCTTTTTTTCATGTTTGTTGGCTGCATGAATGTCTTCTTTTGAGAAGTGTCTTCATGTTCTTTGCCCAATTTCTTCTTAATATGGTGAAGCATAGTATTCTTTTTTTGTTCGTTTTTGTTTTGTTTTGTTTTTTATTTGTTTTTTTATTTTTTATTTTTTAGTATACTTTAAGTTCTGGGATACATGTGCAGAACGTGCAGGTTTGTTATATAGGTATACATGTGCCATGGTGGTTTGCTGCACACATCGACCCGTTATCTACATTAGATACTTCTCCTAATGCTATCCCTCTTCTTGTCCCCTACCCCCTGATAGGCCCTGGTGTGTGATGTTCTCCTCCCTATGTCCATATGTTCTCATTGTTCAACTCCCACTTATAAGTGAGAACATGTGGTGTTTGATTTTCTGTTCCTGTGTTAGTTTGCTGAGAATGATGGTTTCTAGCTTCATCCATGTCCCTGCAAAGGACATGAACTCATCCTTTTTTATGGCTGCATAGTATTCCATGGTGTATATGTGCCACATTTTCTTTATCCAGTCTATCATTGATAGGCACTTGGGTTGGTTCCAAGTCTATGCTATTGTGAATAGTGCTGCAGTAAATATATGTGTGCATGTGTCTTTATAGTAGAATGATTTATAATCCTTTGGGTATATACCCAGTAATGGGATTGCTGGGTCGAATGGTATTTCTGGTTCTAGATCCCTGAGGAATCTCCACACTGTCTTCCACAATGGTTGAACTAATTTACTCTCCCACCAACAATGTAAAAACATTCCTATTCTCCACATTCTCTCCGGTGTCTGTTGTTTCCTGACTTTTTAATGATGGCCATTCTAACAGGCATGAGATGGTATCTCATTTTGGTTTTGATTTGCATTTCTCTAATGACCAGTGATGATAAGCTTTTTATCATATGTTTATTGGCTGCATAAATGTCTTCCTTTGAGAAGTGTTTGTTCATATCCTTTGCCCACTTTTTGATGGGGTTGTTTGTTTTTTTCTGGTAAATTTGTTTAAGTTCCTTGTAGATTCTGGATATTAGCCCTTTGTCAGATGGATAGATTGCAAAAATTTTCTCCCATTCTGTAGGTTGCCTGCTCATTCTGATGATAGTTTATTTTGCTGTGCAGAAGCTCTTAATTAGATCCCATTTGTCTATTTTGGCTTTTGTTGCAATTGCTTTTGGTGTTTTAGTCATGAAGACTTTGTCCATGCCTATGTTCTGAATGGTATTGCCTAGGTTTCTTCTAGAGTTTTTATGGTTTTAGGTCTTATGTTTAAGTCCTTCATCCATCTTGAGTTAATTTTTGTATAAAGTGTAAGGAAGGGGTCCAGTATCAGTTTTCTGCATATGGCTAGCCAGTTTTCCCAACACCATTTATTAAATAGGGAATCCTTTCCCTATTGCTTGTTTTGCTCAGATTTGTCAAAGATCAGATGGTTGTAGATGTGTGGTGTTATTTCTGAGGCCTCTGTTGTGTTCCATTGGTCTACAGATCTGTTCTGGTACCAGTGCCATGCTGTTTTGGTAACTGTAGCCTTGTAATATAGTTTGAAGTCAGGTACCATGATGCCTCCAGCTTTGTTCTTTTTGCTTAGGATTGTCTTGGCTATATGGGTTCTTTTTTGGTTCCATATGAAATTTAAAGTAGTTTTTCCTAATTCTGTGAAGAAAGTCAGTGGTAGCTTGATGGCAATAACATTAAATCTATAAATTACTTTGGGCAGTATGGCCATTTTTACAATACTGATTCTTCCTATCCATGAGCATGGAATGTGTTTTCATTTATTTGTGTCTTCTCTTGTTTCCTTGAGCAGTGGTTTGTAGTTCTCCTTGAAGAGGTACTTCACATCCCTTGTAAGTTGGATTCTTAGGTATTTTATTTTCTTTGTAGCAGTTGTGAATGAGAGTTCACTCATGATTTGGTTCTCTATTTGTCTATTATTGGTGTGTAGGAATGCTTGATTTTTGCACGTTGATTTTGTATCCTGAGACTTTGCTGAAGTTGCTTATCAGCTTAAGGTGTTTTTGGGCTGAGATGATGGGGTTTTCTAAATATCCAATCATGTCATCCACAAACAGAGACAATTTGACTTCCTGTCTTCCTATTTGAATATGCCTTATTTCTTTTTCTTGCTTGATTGCCCTGGCCAGAACTTCCAATACTATGCTGAATAGGAGTGGTGAGAAAGGGCATACTTGTCTTGTTCCAGTTTTCAAAGGGAATGCTTCCAGCTTTTGCCCATTCAGTATGATATTGGCTGTGGGTTTGTCATAAGTAGCTCTTATTATTTTGAGATATGTTCCATCAATACCTAGTTTATTGAGAGTTTTTAGCATGAAGGTGTGTTGACTTTTATCGAAGGCCTTTTCTGTATCTGTTGAGATAAACCAGCTAGCATCATAATGACACGATCAAATTCACACATAACAATATTAACCTTAAATGTAAACGGGCTAAATGCCCCAATTAAAAGAGAAAGACTGGCAAATTGGATAAAGAGTCAAGACCCATCGGTGTGCTGTATTCAGGAGGCGTGCAAAGACACACATAGGCCCAAAATAAAGAGGGGTTGCAATCCTAGTCTCTGATTATACAGACTTTAAACCAACAAAGATCAAAAAAGACGAAGAAGGGCATTATGTTATGGTAAAGGGATCAATGCAACAAGAAGAGCTAACTATCCTAAATATATATGCACCCTATACAGGAACACTTAGAGTCATAAAATAAGTTCTTAGAGACCAACAAAGAGACTTAGACTCCCACACAATAATAGTGGGGGACTTTAACACCCCACTGTCAATATTAGATCAACAAGACAGAAAATTAACAAGGATATTCAGGACTTGAACTCAGCTCTGGACCAAGCATCTCATGAGAGTTCATGAGATGAAGGGGGAAGGGAACAGTATTCCAAGCCAAACAAACAGCATGCAAAAAGACTCTATTTTGCCATAAAACTTTCAAGACTGTTTTTCTATTTTTTTAAAAAAAGTGTCATTGGTATTTTGATAGGAGTTGCATTGAATCTGTAGATTGCTTTGGTTAGTCATATTATTTTAACAATATTAATTATTTCAATTCATGAACATGGAAGATCAGTTTGTGTCCTCTTCAATTTCTTTCATAAGTGTTTTGTAGTTTCTTGTAGAGGTCTTTCACATCGGTTAAATTTATTTCTAGATATGTTATATTTTTTTGTAGCTATTTAAGGAGGATTGCCTTCCTGAATTCTTTTTCAGCTAGTTTATTATTATTATTGTTGTTGTTATTATTTTTTGAAACAGAGTCTTGCTCTGTTGCCCAGGCTGGAGTACAATGGTGTGACCTCAGCTCACTGCAATCTCTGCCTCCCAGGTTCAAGCGATTCTGCTGCCTCAGCCTCCCAAATAGCTGGACTACAGGTGCCCAGCACCACGCCCAGCTAATTCTTGTATTTTTAGTAGAGATGGTTTCACACGTTGGCCAGGCTGGTCTCAAACTCCTGACCTCATGTGATCTACTCACCTCGACCTCCCAAAGTGCTGGGATTACAGGCTTGAGCCACCGTGCCTGGCCCAGCTAGTTCATTATTAGCATATAAGAAAATGACTGATTTTTATATGTTCACAACTTGTTGGATGGGAGATAATATGGGAAAACTATTCATCTGATGAAGCACTAACATCCAGAATATACAAAGAACTCAAACAACTCAACAGCAAAAAACAATCCATTTAAAAATTGGGCAAAGGCAAAGGTATGGAACCAGCCCAAGTGCCCATCAATCAAAGAATGTATACACACACACACACACACACACACACACACACACACACATACACCATGGAATACTACTTGGCCATAAAAAGGAAAAAAATAATGGCATTTGCAGCAACCTAGAAGGAGTTGGAGACCATTATTCTAAGTGAAGTAACTCAGAAATGGAAAACCAAACACCATATGTTCTACTTACAAGTGGGAGTTAAGCTAAGAGGGTGCAAAAGCATATGAATCATACAATGGACTTTGGGGTCTCGGAGGAAGGCTGGTAGACAGGGAAGGAATAAAAAGCAATAACCACATGCAAAAGCATAAAATTGAACCCTTATCTCACACTATATACAAAAAAACCCTCAAGATTGAAACAATAAAACTCTTAGAATAAAATGTAGGAAAAAAACATTTCTAAACATTGGACTGGGAAATGATTTCTTGCTTATAAAACCAAAAGTATAGGTAACAAAACAAAAAATAGACAAGTGGGACTATGTCAAACTAAAAATCTTTTGCACAGCAAAAGACACAATTAACAAAATGGAAGACATTTGATGGAATGAGAGAAAATATTTGCAGACCACATATCTGATAAGTGGTTAAAATCCAAAATGTATCCCTACAACTCAATAGCACATAGAAGCCATTTAAAAAATAGGCAGAGGACCTAAATAGGAATTTCTTCAAAGAAGGCATATAAATGGCCATCAGGTATATGAAAACGTGATCAACATTACTAATCATAAGGGAGATGCAAAGCAAAACCACAATAAGACATTATTTTACACCTATTAGGTGGGATATTATCAAAAACACAAAGGAAAATGAATGTTAGTGAAGATGTGGATAAAAGGAGATCATTTTACACTCTTGGTGGAAATGTAAATTGGTGCAGACACTATGTAAATCAATATGAATATTCCTTAAAAAATAAAAATAGAATTACCACTTAATCCAGCAATCCTGCTTCTGGGTGTACATTCAAAGGAATTGAAACCTGGATCTTCAAGAGATATCTGCTTTCCCATGTTCATTGCAGCATTATTCACAATAGCCAAGATATGGAAGCGATCTGAATTTCCATCAATAGATGAATGGATAAAGAAAATGTGGTATATACATACAATGAAATACTGTTGTCAAAAGACAAAATTACAACAAATTTGGTTTAAAGATATTAGTTGGTTTTTATTTGTGATTTTAGGATCAAACAACAACTCATTCTGTAGACTAGAATGAGTGTTCCCATAAGCTGCGTAAAGAAGTTTGGCTTTATAAGCAGAAAAGGGCTGAAGAATGCAAAAAACAGGGAACAAAAAGCTTATTGGTCATTAGAAAGTTAATTTCCTTGTAAAGGTTAAAGCAGAAGAGGCTTCTTATTGTACTAGCTAAAACTGGCCTGTCTGGGGATTAGGCTTTTATTGCTCTCTTTCCTGATTTCATGGAAGATCAGGTAACAACTTAGTTTTGTCTCAATGGCATGGAATTTAGCATAAGTGACTCCATTTTGGTTGGTTTCTTGGGCCTAGTGCAGAAGCTCAGCCCAAACCAATACCTCCTGTAAATTTTATTTAACACCATTCACCCTTAAAACTGAGGAAAGGATAGCACTGCCATTTGTGACCATATGGTTGGCCCTGAAGGACATTAGGTCAAGTAAAATAGGCCAGACACAGAAAGATAAATGCCATATGAACTTGTTTATGTGTGGAATCTAAAATAATTTGTAGAAGCAGAGAGTAGTATGGTGGTTACCAGAGAACTAGGGGGAGGAAGAAATGGGGAGGTGTTAGTCAAAGAGTGCGAAGTTTCAATTATGCAAAATAAATAAGATCTGGAGATCTGTACAATATAGGGCCTATGAATAACAATACTCTATTATATACTTAAACATTTTCTAAAAGAGCAGACCTTATATTATGTGCTTTTACCACAAATGGGGCGGAATGAAACTTTTTGATGTTATGGATGTTTATGACATTTATAGTGATGATGGTTTGATGGTATCATGGGTATACACTTATCTTTAAACACATAAAGTTGTACACATTAAATATGCACAGCTTTTCATGTGTCAAGCCTATTTGAACAAAACAGTTATAAAGAAAAGAAAATTCACCCTCCAGGGGTGGTCAGCTGGTATTGTATTAGAAAGACTGTAACTCTTCAGATCTTAATCATCACCAGAGGCTTTGAAAATTAGCACAGAGAATGTCAGAAATGGTTTTATTGGTGAAATGAGAGACTTGCTAGTCACGTGATGCATATCAAAATAGATTCTCAATGGTAAGATTGAAGGTATTCAAGTTTGAGGAATGGGGTATCATCAAGGTGCTCCCCACCTGTGGATGAACAGGTTATAGGAATCCAGTGAGACCCATGGTTGTGCCTGTAGAATGGCACTGAGGTACCATCTACAGACAGTCTTGTTTCCAGCCACTCGTTAGGAGGCTTTCTGGCTGCCTAATGCCAAGGCATGAGGGTCCTACATCTGAAATAGCGTTACTGCTGCCTCAAGAGAAATTTCTAGTCAAGAGGTAGAATCCATCAAGCTCACAGTTGTATGAACTGTTCTGGACCTGCCTTCTAAAGGAATGTTTAATAAAAGGTCAGGTTTTGTCAATGAAAAAAAATGCAGTTGATTCGTAAAGAAGCCAACTCTCATCTAAGTAGAGTTTGTGGTGACTGAGGTGATAAAATAGATATAGTGCCATTTGCCACTCATGGGCACTTTTGTACTGGGTGAGCCAGTTCATTTGAAGCTCATTGTACAGTAGACTCTTGTTTATCTAAAAATATTAGCTAATGAAAGATCAGGGAAGTTACACCTTCTGTTTGACTTACACTCCTATCTACACCACTATGCATTCCCATTGTTTAAAAACACAAGAGATGATGGAAAGTATTCAGTAAGAGAACTCAGATGGGCACAATTATTCCTTTGATGATTGGGAAGACGTGTGTAAGTCTTTAAAGACTCATGAACACCAACAATACCAGGTAATGCTGCAGCAGAAGAAATAATACCCTGGTAGAGATGCTAGGCTGATTCTAGAACCAATGCTGGAAGTTGCTTTATATAAATTATTAACATCAATTACCTTATCATTTAGTCAATTTCCTCTCTTTTGTAAAAGTGTCTAGGAGGAGGAATGACTTTCTAGTTATGTATTAAATTGAGCTTTGCACTCGTTAAGGTTCTGTGAATACAGTCATTTAGTGCTGTGTTAGTAACACTCTCCTTCGGTGGGATGGGTTGGAGACTTTAGTTTTTAGCCATCTGTGAAATAGAAAATCCACTTGATCCAGTGCATGCACCACCAGAGTCCCTTAAGGATTACTGTCAGAAGTTGTCACTCTCCTTTAAGTTCTCATTAAGAGGAAACTTGAAAAAGGAAAATGATGAGGATGTTTTAGGATTTGTGGCCATGGGGGATTTTCCATCTTCATTTCAAACAGCTTAAGGCAGGCAATGGGAAAGATCTTGTGCTGAAGTTTATATGGGCTTTGTATCTTCAAGCTGAATCCCACAAGTTAAGCCTCCAGTTTGCAAAACACTTGGGAGACAAGGGTCCACCCTCCCTGGATTGCCAACTCTGAGAGTGGTTATTTAGAAGGGCAAGGCTGTGGGGTTTCTTCTCACTTTATATGGCAATCTCAAGATACCTTTGCCATGGCCTGGATGAGCTTGCTTGTTTTGTTTAATTGTATTTTATATTTTGACCATTTAAGATATGAAGAGAACTTCTCAGTAATTCTAGATGTTAGGATTTGAGTAACTTCGTATTGAATCAGATCTGCTCCCAGGAACTATGCTGGGGTGGGTGGGGTGGTTGTCAATGGCACTCCCCTTTGAGCTTCAAGGAAAGCTCAAGAGAAAGAAGTGAATACTGGCTTGGCAGTCTATGATGAGTGCAGATGGAATTCACTGGGTCATACTTAACGAAAAGAGTAGCCAGGCAGTCTGAGCCCAGCTAGTAAGGAAGGAGGAAAGAACAAATTTTGGAAGAGAGCAGTAGCTCTGCATCACCAGGGAAACCACAAGTAGATGTAAAGTTCTAAGGGTGCTCAGATGTTGGGGAGTAGAACCTGGAGAAAATCCCTTAGTAGATGACAGTCCTGCTAGGCCCTTTCATAGGCTAATTGTATTTGATTAACTTTATCTTGTTTTCATTTATTTATGCACACATCTATAATTTCCCAGACTTGGGATTATATTGTATATGCTGTTTTTGTCATGGACACTTTCTCTTTCCCTCCCTCATCTCCATTCCTCAGAAGTTGCTATTCTTGGTGCTAAGTCCACTCAAGAAGGAAACACAGATCTGGAGTTCAGAAGGGCTGTCTGGGCCAGAGTTGTAGTTCACCACTGGCTCTGCACTAGGAATTTGGAGATTTACGTGTAGGTTTTGTTTAAGCTATTATTGTGTGAGCCTAGACATATACTTTTTAAATAAAATTATTACTGAGATAATTGTATATTCACATACAGTCGTAAGATACAATATAAAGAGATCTCATGTACCCCTCACCCGGTCTCGCTTAATCATAACATCTTTTAAAACAACAGTACAATATCACAACCAAGATATTGACAATGATACAATCCACTGGTCTTATTCAGATTTCCCCAATTTTACTTGTACGTGTGTGTGCGTGTAATTAGTTCTATATGGTTTTATCGCAAGTATATTTTTGTGCATCCACTGACAGTCAAGATACTGAACAGCTGCAGCCCCCAAAGATTCCTCATGTTGATCTTTTATAACCATACCCACCTCCCTACCATGCCCTCATCCCTCCATCCTAACCCTTGGCAACCACTAATCTGTCCTAAAATTTCTAAAATTTCGTCATTTAAAAATGTTATATCAATGGAATCATAAAGTGTTTAACCCTTTGGGATTGGCTCGTTTCACTCATAATAATTTCCTGGAGAGTCATCCAAGTTGTTGTGTCCATCAAGAGTTTGTTCTACTTTATATTATCAAGTAATCTTCCACAGTACGAATGTATCCTTCACTGGTTGAGGCACATTTGGGTTGTTTCTAGGTTTTGGCTATTATGCATAAAGCTGCTACAGATTTTTATGTGGACATAAGTCTCCCTTTTCTCTGGGATAAATGCCCAAGAGTAAAATTATTGAGTTGAATGGTAATTGCATGTGTAGTTTTATAAGATACTGCCAAACTGTTAAAACAGAGTGGGTAGACTATTTTATATTTCCGCCAGTAGTATATGAGTGATCTAGTTTCTCCACATCCTCAACAGCATTTGGTGTTGTCACTATTTTTTTCTTTTAGCCATTCTGATAGATATATAGCAATATCTCATTGTGGCTTTAATTTGCATTTCCCTGATAGCTAATGATGTTGACTAACTTTTCATGTGCTTTTTTGACATCTGGATATCCTCTTCAGTTCTCTTTGTGTAGTTTGCTTGTTTTTGTATTGTTACTCTTAAGTTTGGAAATTCTTTTTATATTCTTGATACTAGTCCTTTGTTAAATATATAGTTTGAAAATATTTTCTCCTGGTAGGTAGTTTGTCTTTTCATTCTCCTCAAATGGGCTTTTTCTTTTTAGTAGAAGCTTTCTTGAGACATAATTTGCATACAATTCACTATTTTAATGTGTACAACAATCTGGTGGTTTTTAGCATATGCACAGAGCGGTACGACCACCACCAAAATCAATTTTAGAGCTTTTTATCAGTCCAAAACGAAACTCCAGATTTCACATAGGCAGAGAAAATAATTTTAATGATGTCAAATTTATTATTTTTTTCTTTTATAGACTGTCTTAGAATTCGTGGCCTAGTCCTTCATCCCAAACATTTTTCTCGTATATCTTATTCTACAAATTTTTATAATTTTATGTTTTATGGTTAAGTCCATAATCCATTTTGAGTTAATTTTTATATAAGAAGTAAAGATTAGGTCAAGGTTTTTTTTTAAATTTTTTGCCTGTTAATTCCCAATTATTATAACATCTTAGTCGAGAAGACCATCCTTTCTCCTTTGAATTGCTTTGCACATTTGTCAATAATCTGTTAGGCATCTTTGTGTGGGTCTATTTCTGAGTTCTCTGTTCTGTTCCATTAATCTGTATGTCTATGCCTCCTAACTTAAGCTTTTTATTTTTATTTATTTTTATTTTTTATTGTTTGAGATGGAGTTTCACTTTTGTTGCCCAGGCTGGAGTACAATGGTGTGATCTCACTTTACTGCAACCTCCGCCTCCTGGATTCAAGCAATTCTCCTGCCTCAGCCTCCCAAGTAGCTGGGATTACAGGTGCCCACCACCACACCAGGCTAATTTTTGTAGTTTTAGTAGAGATGGGGTTTCACCATGTTGGCCAGTCTTGTCTCGAACTCCTGACCTCAGGTAATCCACCCACCTTGGCCTCCCAAAGTGCTGGGATTACAGGCATAAGCCACCATGCCCAGCCAGATACTTTAAAAAACTTAGTTAAAACAAGTAATTGAGCTTATTTCCAAAAGAGAGTTAGCAGTATGCACCACCACACCTGGCTAATTTTTGTATTTTTAGTAGAGACGGGGTTTCATCATCTTGGCCATGCTGGTCTCAAACTCCTGACCTCAGGTGATCCGCCCGCCTGGGTCTCCCAAAGTGCTGGAATTAAAGGTGTGAGCCACTGCGCCTGAGCTTAACTTAAGCTTTTAAAAATGTAATGGACCTATTGGGGAAATGGGGCTAGTGATATCTGCCCTCTTACCCCTAAGTTGTTAGAAGAAGCAACTACTGTGTTAAAGGCACTAGCTCTGTGAGCTGTAAAGCAACATCTGAATGTAATATATTATTATTGAGAAGAATATAGAGATGTCACACATTCCCCCTTTACATTTTTTCAGCTTATCTGATTGGCATTCTTCAATTTTTATATTTTTATTCTGGGAACCATGATGAGTGAGTTACTGCTCAGTTAGGGACATGAGAATGGTCCACTGTATGGAAACTTTGCAGCAAAGTTAGGATTCCTGCACAGCCTCTATCTGCAGATCTTTTGCAGGCTTCCTGGATTCCTCTCATCATCCCAGCTTGTGTAGGTTCAGAAAGATGAGATGATTTTAATAAGCAAAATATAACATCATTATAAAGGAGAGCTGATATCCCTTGGTCACTTGGCAAATAGAAATAACTTAGAATTGGGCAGTTTGGAATTATCCAGGCTATTCTGAATTCTCAAAAAGCCAGACGTTTATTCTTCTCTCCGCACCTTTGTTCATCCTGCTTACTCAGTTGGCTCTCCCCTCTCCTCTGCCTAGTTGCATTCTGCACGCCCCCAAAGACCTGCTTACCACCCTAAGAAGTAAGGCTGTTCCATCTTGTTAGGAATAACGCTTAAAATTCTAAGGAAATTCAACACTCTAACAATGGATTCTTAGCAAAGCAATTTTACTTTTGCGCAGAGGGGTGCCTCCTTGGCCAGTTGCCATGACAGCACACCTGAACAAAGGGGCATGAGAACCTTTATTCCTGAAGCAAGTCCTGCCCCTGTACCCTTTCCCCATTGGCCGGGGTCAGGCCGTATAATCTGAACTAATCCCGGTTGGCTAAACATTTGATTTGTTTTAGATAAGGTGGGCATGTAAAAGAAAGCAGAGAGGAAAGGGGAAGGGGTGTCTGTAGTAAGCTAGAAAGCCCTCTTTCCAAATAAGGAAAGGAATGTGAGCTGGTACTGATAATGCCTGGTATTGTGGTATTGTGTCTGGGCATCTAACAAAGGCTAAAAGGAAAAAAAGGAGAAAAAGGGAAAAAGGAGTGGGGTACTGTGAATTAAAGAATAAAAGATTAATTGGGTTATTTGAAGAGAAACCTCATCATATCCCACAATCTGTTTCTCTAGATAATGAGCCCCTTAATGGCAGTAAAGTTGCTTTTACTCATCTCTGTAATTTCTGGGCCTGGCATGGCAATGGGAAACAAACAGGTGCTCACTGAATTCAGTTTACCTTGATCTCTTTTTCCCTTTAAATGCCTCTCATCACTCTTAGTGACATTTAATCATTTATCATTTGTGTGATTCTGTTTCTTATGGATGGTTTTTGTCTTCTCCAATAAATAAGAGAACATCTTGAGATTAAAAGGCATTATTTGTACCTTATCTTTCCCTAGAGAGCCCGGCAGTTTCTGAATATATACACACCACCTTATGCCCTAATTAAATATCACAGTTTAAGTATATTGAATTCATTATCCCATTTTTGAGAAGAGAACATTCCAGAACTCCTATTTTTTAAAGACTGGAGGCTTTAAACTACATGTTAGAGAGGAGTTAGAGAGGGAGGTATGTAATAAAAAGCTTTTTTTCTTGGGCTAACAAGGAATTAGTGGAGTGAAAGAATTAGACAACAAAATTTAGATGCTTAAAATGTATAGTCCAAAAAAGCAAGCTGAACTGTGGAGAACAGCATTTCACATTGACCATATTAAGCCGAAAAGAACTGCCTAGGAGACTGTAATAGCTTCAAGAGGGCAAAAGTGGGCAGGGCCCATAGGTGAAGCCAAGACTGGTTTGTCAGTATTGATAACATCACAGAGGTTATGAAGCTTTAGTAAATATCTCTATTGAAAAAATTAACTCAAACTTGAGCCTTTACATAGTTTTTCTAATCTTGGAAGCAGCCTCCCAGTGCAGACTTACTTCCCTTCCTTTGCTTTTCCTGGAAAGCCAGCTGCATGATGTCCCTCACCAGCTGTGACACTATCCCTGACCTCCATCTCTAATTAGGTGAGGGAAAAACCAACCAGGCTGCCATCAAGGATTCAGCTAGGGTCCCGGAAAAGAATTTTCAATTTGTGTTATTGTCAAACCTCATTTAACCGGAATGCTTTGGACAACTGAAAGGTTTTGGACAATGGAATTTCTGGCTAATTATAATTTTTTTTTTTTTTTTTTTTTTTGAGACGGAGTCTTGCTCTGTCGCCCAGGCTGGAGTGCAGTGGCGCGATCTCGGCTCACTGCAAGCTCTGCCTCCCGGATTCCCGCCATTCTCCTGCCTCAGCCTCCCGAGTAGCTGGGACTACAGGCGCCTGCCACCACGCCCGGCTAATTTTTTGTATTTTTAGTAGAGACGGGGTTTCACCGTGTTAGCCAGGATGGTCTCGATCTCCTGACCTCGTGATCTGCCCGACTCGGCCTCCCAAAGTGCTGGGATTACAGGCATGAGCCACGACGCCCAGCTATAATTTGTTAATTGACGATTAGTCAGAAAACCCTGATTTTAATAACTCCAATTACAAGTACTGAAACATTAACACCTTAATAAGCACATGTTAGTGACTGTGAATCAGTGATTAAGGATTGAGTCTCTTTAGGGACACTATAGGACTCGTCAATGCAGCGATTGAAGTGCAGGAAATTGGGTGAACTTGTATTCAATTTGACATCCACCATCTACCATGGAAGTTACTTTTTTAGAAAGTTGATTTAAAAGTTTTTGGTAACATATACATAACAGAAAATTTACCTTTTGAACCATTTTTAAATGTACAGTTCAGTGGCTTTAAGTATATTCTGTTGTTAGACAACCATCATCACCATCCATCCCTCTCCAGAAGTTTTCCCATCTCCCCAAACCAAAACTGTGTACAAATTAAACAGTTTTTCCCATTTCCCTTTTCCTCCCCAACTCCCATCCTCAGGCAACCAGCATTCTACTTTCTGCCTCTGTGAACTGTACTACACAAGGTACCTCATGTAAATGGAATCATACAGTATTTGTCCTTTTGTGACTGGCTTGTTTCACTTAGTATAACATCCTCAAGATTCATCCATGTTGTAGTATGTGTCCAAATTTCCTTTGTTTATAAGGCTGAACAATATTTCATTGTATTGTATATACGACATTTTATTTATTTGTTTATGGACAGGAAGTTACTCTTTAAAATAAATATGTCACGATTTACTGATCTCTCTCTCTCTGTCTCTATTTATTCCCCTCTCTCTTTAAAAAAGAGAATGAAAAAATACTTGATAAAAATTTCTTAACTGAATTATGCTTTCTTGTCACTTTGTTCTAGTGGGTGAGGAACTAGGCAGCCATTTCACAAGGTGAGGGTGAGGATAAAACAGCCAGGCTGATTAAAGACAAGGCTCTCCCTAATCAGAATTAAATAAACCTTAACTGAAAACAAGAGGAATTAGAGTTTTGATCTATTATGGACATCATCTCTTTAGTTGCAAATAGGATTGAAGAAAACAGAATAATACATACTGTGACTTTACTATGTGGCAAGTATGGTGCTTGACTCCTTTCTTCAAGCAATTATATTATGTGAGTCTGACTTTAGATAAAATAACAAATAACTAGGAGACCCTAGATGGATATCCAAGTGTCTTGACCTCTAAACCAGTGCTCTACAATACAAATGTGTGAGTCACAATGAAGTCACATAGGTAATTTTCAACTTTCTAGTAGCCAAGTGAAGAAAATGAAAAAACAGATGAAATTAATGTTAATACTTTTCTTAGCTCAAGATAATCCAGAATATTATTATTTCAATATGTAATCAATGTACCTTATTAGTGTGAGAGTTCACATTCTTTTTTATCATATCAAGTCTTTGAAATCTAGCCAGCACATCTCATTTTGTGTACAGCGCATTTCAAGCTTCCATCACTGCATGTAGCTGGCAGCCACCATATTGGCCCGGACTTCTCTAGACTAAAGTGTTCTTTCCTTCACCAGAAAGTGTGTTCATGTGGCTCTTTGCGTTCAGTCTTTCCCTTTATACTTTATGTGTCAGTAGTTCCTTAGTAGAAATGCTGGCTCTTATTTTCGAACCTTTTTACCAGTCAGGTACCTTCATAGAAGAATGGCTGGCTTATTACCAAAAGGGTAATTTTTCTCTCCTTGATTTTGCTTGTTTCCCTAGGTCTACTTTTCTGTCTTTTAAACAACCAAGAAATCAATGAAAACTCAAATTGCATAGGTTTATATTTCTCAGTAATTATATAGGTTACTATGTGATTGCTCTTACTAGAGGAACAATTTAGATGGTTGAGAGAATAGCCCTTAGTTTTTCTGTTATAAAGTCAGACATTAATAAAAGAATTGGAGAAGAAATTTGAATTTTTAAATTGCTTTGGGCAGTATGACCATTTTAAGAATATTGATTCTTCCTATCCATGAGCATGGAATGTTTTTTCATTTGTTTGTGTCATCTTTGATTTCTTTGAGCAGTATTTTGTAATTCTTGTTGTAGAGATCTTTCACCTGCCTGGTCAGCTGTATTCCTAGGTATTTTATCCTTTTTGTGGCTATTGTGAATGGACTTGCTTTCCTAATTTGATTCTCAGCTTGGATGTTGTTGGTATATAGAAATGCTGAACTTTGTACATTGATTTTGTATCCTGAGACTTTGCTAAAGTCATTGATCAGATCTAGGAGACAGTGGGGTTTTCTAGATATAGAATCATATCATCTGCAAACAGAGATAGAGTTTGACTTCCTCTCTTCTTATTTGGATACCTTTTATTTCTTTTTCTTGCCTGATTGCTTTGGCTAAGACTCCCAGTACTATGTTAAATAGGATTGGTGGGAGTGAGCATCCTTATCTTCTTCTGGTTCTCAAGGGGAATGCTTCTAGCTTTTGGTCATTTGATATGATGTTAGCTGTGGGTATATCATAGGTGACTCTTTATATTGTGAGGTATGTTCCTTCAATGCCTAGTCTGTTGAGGATTTTTATCATGGAGGGATGTTGCATTTTATCAAAAGCCTTCTCTGCATCTATGGAGTTGATCATGTGTGTTTTGTTTTTAGTTCAAACAGAACATTTCAAAAGCTGAATGAACATACATACTATTTTTATAATAAGTTGGCATGTAGGACATTTTATTTTTATGAAATTAGATAATTAGAACAAACTGTAAATATATTTATGTGTACACAGGTATGTAATAAGCCCATATATATGTAAATATAACCATATATAAATATTACCTCTTTCACGTTCTTTAAAAATGAAGTCTCATCAGCATGGAATTACTTTGTTGCTGTCTATTGAAAGAGCAGATGGTTTCTCAAGGTCTCTATGATATATTCTCTAATTATAGAGAATTTTTACTCTTGACTTTGAGCTTGATTATTGCTGACTCACCAAGTTAACATTTGTCAATCTGGGAGTATGGGAAGAACATAAATGTATTTATGCCCTGCAGTTAAGTTCATGAAATGAAATATCAAGCAGTTATGTGTGAGCTGGGTGTAGCAGCAACAGAGATAGCTGAATTGCAGGCTTCCGACTAACAGACTTGCTGACCCTTTGATGACAGTGGAGAGAGTGTTAATAAATAAGCAGTCCAGTGGGAATCACCCAGAATTTTCTTGCTTCATTTAAAAGTACATATGAGGTTTCCAAGCATAGTGTCTACTTTCCCTCTCAACTAAACCTTGGTACCTGCAGTTCTCTTAAGAAGATACATGTAGGACTCATGGGATTATTTTCTCCGGAACAAGAGTAAATATATGACTTCTCTGAAAATACTATTTTTGGAAGCCACTGTGGGAAATCAGTCTTATTCCTATGTTAACAGACTGAAGGTAGTAAAACAGAACTCACTGTTTATTTATACCTTATCAACTTGCTGATCTGAGGGGACGGATTGAATGCTGTCACCTGGAGATGAAAGCAACCCACACCTAGGATTACGGACTCTGAGAAGAGATAGTGCCTCCCAAACGTGAAGGGGAGAGTTAAGTCATCCTGTCACTTACTTAGGATAATAAGGCTTTTGGGTGACAGAAAGTACCACATAAGATTGATTTATTTAAAATATTGTTACTGAGTAGAAGGAACTATTCTAAGTGCTGGGGGTAAAAGGAGTGAACAAAACAGACAAAACAGCCCTCTTCTATTCAAGTTGAAAAATACTTTTATTTTTCTCACATATAAATGGAATTTGGAAATAAAACATCCCAGGTTTTATCTCCACAATCAGGAACCCAGGCTCCTTCTATTGTCTATCTTCTATATTATTCCATCTTCTTCAACATCTGGCATCCACTTTGTTGAAACCATCCACATTCAGGCCAGGAAGGAGGAAAAGGAAGAGAAGGGGCTCTGCCTTCCCTTTAAGTTCTGAAAATTACAGGTAGCCCTTCCCCTTGTGTCTTATTGGTCAGAATTTAGCTGCAAGGGAGGCTGGGAAATTTAGTCTATATTCTAGGAAGCCATGCACCCAGAACAAAGTCAAGGAGGAAGAGGGGAAGAACAAATATTGAGGACAATTAGCAGTCTAACACAGTCATCATAAAGGAAGGCACAAATTGCCTCAGGCATGTTCAGTATTTGACCTGGTAAGTTTTAAGGACTTGATGCAAACAACAGAGAAGGGCCTGGGCCAGTGGGGTAGGGACACTGAGAGGGGGCTTACCTTAGGATAGCCCAGGTCTATTTAGACACCACTAATTCATTTTTTCTTCTTAGGTCAATAGTTAGCCTTAGGTTGCTGTGAACATTAAGAAAAGCCTCTTAAGCAGTTTGCACTGTATTTATTGAGCACACACTATGCTTGCAGGTCTTAGTGAGTAATCTCTAAAAGTGCTGCCAGGATGTGTAAGGAGGTAGACACGGAGTTCCAGCATGGTCTTGTCTTTGGAAGGTCCTGCTGAAGCTTAGGACCAGCCCTAACTAAATGCCAGCATGACTTCTTGCTGGTCCATCACCTATCTTTCCACAGATAGAAGGTAACTCCGTTTTCCAAGAGACCTCTCTTCCATGTCTCACCTGCTTCCCTAGTGGCTCTATTTAACTAACAGTATTTCTGTTCCGGCAAGATGGAAACTGTCCTTAAGACCAGGGAGAACCCTAAAAAGAAAGCATTCCATTCCCACTGTATGGTTCCTGGATAAGATCATCATAGAATGACAGGCTTATAATATGAAAAGACTTTAGTATTCATTGAATCTCACTTCCTTCCTAAGCTAGTATTCCCTAAAAGTTGTATTTTTTCCAGTGATGTTCCTCAGAACACTAGGTATTAATGGGAGCTCTGAAAACAAACTGGGACTCATTGTCTAGAAAGCTTTGTAAACATGTACTAAATTTCCCAGTAGGAGAGTCACAATATAGGTAGTCTTTCTTTTATAGGCTGGTAGAAACTTTATACCCTACATGAAATGTAACTGTGCAGGAGTAAACTCTTTTTGAACACTTGCAGCAATGGCCAGCTCACCACTGAGGACAAAGAAACTGTAAGAAATGTTTTGTGGAGGCTTGGATGAAGCGTGAAAGTCCCTGAGTTATTCCCCAATCCTGAGTCACTAAGCCAAGGGAAGTGTGTCAGCAGAGTTCAATCGATGTCTAAGCATACTGGGACTCATTATCCACTCGGTTGATTACTTCATTTTTTGTTATTTTACTTCTGCCCCCAGCAGCCTCCTCCGCATCTGGTCTTCATTGTGAGAAATGCATCAGCACATTTCTATCAGAGAGTGCGGAACGGAAAAAAGTGTGTGGGGTCAGACCGCAAATCAGTGGAATTACTTTGCGTTCCAAGTGTTAAATAGATAATTAACAAAATAATAATGTATTTAATATAAATCCATTATTATATTTAATATAAACATATAAATAACAATGGATTTAATATAAATTCTTTATAAATTCTCGACTCATTCAGATTATTGACTCTCTGGAAGGATCTTCAAACATCCTTTTTACTTACATTTGATGTAATTATGTTGGTATTTTGGGAAGAGTCATGTGTCCCAAATGATCTACCATTTCCATCTTCCTTTTTGACATATTCTGAATGAAGTGAGTGCAGTGTCAGGCAGGACCATCCAGCCTTTGAGAATACATCTCTTTCTTTCTTTTTTTTTTTTCAGGTGCTTATACTTTTTGTCCATACTCTTAAGCTAGGATGTATTTGTTTTGGGGATCTAGCAGTTTCTAACAACTTAGACTCAGGTTGCTTCATTTCTTTCTTTAAAGGCAGCTGTTTGTACTTCAACAATGGCCAGTTTTGAGAAATGGATAGTCTGTTACTTAAATGTAAAAAAATATTTTTTGTTCTCAGTTAGTGTGGTAAACTTTTTGTGGAGTAAAAATGAGCTTCCTACAGAGACCCTTCAAATCTACCCAAAGCTGGCCTGGAGAGATGGGCCCCTCGGGCTGCTCAGCCCTTGTTGCTAATGGATGCACACACCTGCACTGGTGTTTGACTCTGCTGGGGAAGGCCACAATGACCTGCCAAGAAGAGTGTCTGGGTGCAAGTGTGTGGTAGTGGCAGATAGCTCACAATTATGCCTTGGCAGTGGGAATGTGTGTTTGCCCAACTCAGAGAACACTAGAACTGGAAGAACCCCAGATATGGTGTCAGCTGGTGGTTTAAAGATGCACCATGTGGAATCCCCTTTGGGGCCACCCACCACACCCCATGACCCCAGCAACTTTGGGGTTCATTCTTTTCTTTACTTTTTGCATAATCTTTGTATCAAGGAAAGGTTCCATGACCCTTAAAAAAATAGGAATTCAATTCAGTTTCTTCATTAGACAGGGGAAGAGATAGTAATATTTGTCCAAGGTCACAGGTGGTTTGGGCCAGGCCAGTAGGCATGGGGAGCAAGCAGCTATCAATAGTGGGCCTGGATAGGACCTATTAGTCTTAAGATGCTTTCCTTCTTTTTTCCTGGTACCATCTCTCCAGGCCTCAACACTGGGTCCAGAATATCTTCCCTGAGTAGCACTTGTCTGAGTTATATAAAGAAGCAGGATATTGTCTCCAGAAATCTAGTATCAAAAGGTCACCTACCTCCTACTGCACTCATAGACAAATGTCCTTCATGCATTGCTGAAGACTGGTGGGGACCTGGAGGACTAGGACTCAGCTGGTTTGGGGTCCAACTTCTTCTATGTATGATTTTTTTTTTTTTGAGTTGATCCTTTCCATTCCTCATGCTGAAAATTTCTAGGCAGATGATCCCAGAAACCCCATCCCCATCTCTATGCCACTAAGTTAAATAAGATTCACACTAAACCAGCTAAAATGCTGGTCCTGCTGCTTACTGGCTATGAGACTTTGAATAAACTCTATAATCTCTCTGTGTCTCAGCTTTCTCATTTTAAAATGACAATAAGATTTACTACATGTTTTAATGTGAGAATTAAGATAAATGATCAAATCCAAGAGTGTTTAGCACCAGTTGGGCTCTTGATAGGCACTGGATCCCAGATGGCTGTTAGTGTCTATGTTGCTGTGTTGCTGCCCAGGTGTCATGTTTCAGAAAACTTGCAGAAGTGGTGACAGAAAGGTGGGACAGTTAGGGTACTGGGTCTCATTTGTCTGGAAGCTGCAGTGTAGGCTGGAGAAGATTAACTTGAGAAGGTCATCTTGGGGGAAGCTGGACCTCAAACAAGGCAGTAGTAATTAGTGGCCAATGTCCAGTTAGTGGTCAACCTGCGTGGGCTGGGCAGAAATCCTTCTCTGTTGGAAATCTGATATAAGGGTGCTGAAGAGAATCCAGATGAGGGAAGGGTTGGGCTGGAGGCAGAGCCTTGAGCAATTTTCTAAGTAGAATAGGCAGCCTCATTGCTCACACTGGAAACTACTGGCACGTTAAAAAGCACTCCAGAATGTACTGGAAACTGTAATTTCCAGAGTCTTCTGCCATCTATGTTCAGTTTCTTTGCTCCCTAGCACTACTCCAGGTTCTCTGTGTGGCTTCGTCAAGGCGTGATCCATGCCTGGCTGCAGTGGACACTGACTCAGAGATCAGCAGGTGAGGGCTCTGCCATCTGCAAAATCCCTAAATAGAGCTTTGTGAAGAGCTGCCTGCAGTATGTGGGGAAGGAAAAAGTACTCGGTAAATTGCATTTCCCAGGGATCTTCTAGGACTTCTGTTCTGTTAGTGCTCAGGTATCCTGAGCACCTCAGACAACGCTGGACAGATATCTGCACTCTGTTAGCTTCCATTTAGGAAAATCATTTCACTGTCCTCTCTCAGCACTGGAAATTTTCCTTGCTTAAGCTGCCCGTTTGGCTGGATTTCTCTGCTTGAAACAAACATGTCATGGTCTCAGTGGGGAGAATTCCTTAAATGAAAAAAGTCATCGAATGGAAAAAGTGGACAAACCTGGCAATTCTTCTTTGCTTGTGGTTCATACATTGGTTCTAATTCATCTTCAGTTCTTTGCTTGTGCATTTGGTATTTACTGGGTGCCACTTTTGCCTGTTATGGTGTTAGGATTGGGGCAAAGGCAAAGAAGATGTTTTTCTAGCCCTTTAGTTGCTTAAAGCCTAATTAGAGAGTCCTGTTATTTAAAACAGGAAATTATAGCAATATAAAAAGTACTCGGGTTGAGGTGTGGCCAGAAGCTATGCCAGCTGAGAAGAGGGGTCTCTAAACAGAGTGGTGTGTATGATGGGAAATAGTGAGGGGAGCTTCCCAGAATCATCAGCCCCTCACCTGACCCAAAGAACTAGCTGTCTTTGTCATCAGCTTTAGAGATAAATGTGTAGGGCTGGTTTCTTGTACTTTCTGAAATTGAGTAGCAGAAACATTTCTTCCATCAAATCTGAGATTTCACTAGAACTCCGCAGAGTCAGCCCACATATATACAGTCCTCTCCCCCAGCTCAGTCCTGTTAAGGCCCAGTTCAGATCTTACCACTTCCGCAAAGCTTCCGGCACTATCTATAATATAACTGATATTTCTCTTTGGGAATTACTTGAACCCCAGTGATGACAATTTTTCTTATGTTCATGTCTCATTTCCCACAAGTAGATTGGTTTTTGCATAAAGTCAAGGATCATGTCACATACTCCTTTGTCTCTATTCAGGAGAGTTACTTGGGCCTTGCCCAGAAAACCTATTGTATAAATGTTTGTTTTTGCTGTAGTGGAATCACACAGATGGCTGAATCTGTCATTTACTATGTGACTTTAGGAAAATTACCTAATCTTTTTGAGCCTCGGGTCCTTCATCTATAAGATGGTGATCATAAGAGGGCTTATCTCATAGATTTTTGGCAAGTTAAATGAGGTATGGTGCTATGTGCTTAGTATAGGACCTGAACTTTCATAAGTGCTTAATGTAGGTTTTGTTGAAAGATTTAAAATAGATATATGCCTTTAGCAGACCCAATCTCTCATTTCCACATTTCCTCCTATATGACTGTTTACTACTGAGTAACTACCTATTTGCTGGAAAAATGAAAGTAACTTGGACTTTAAAGATGTCTTTAAAAAAAAAAAACTCATGTCTTAGTTAGCTCAGGCTGCTATAACAAAATGCTATAGACTGGGTGTCCTAAACAGCAGAAATTTATTTCTCACAATTCTAGAGACTTGAAGTCCAAGATCAAGTCCAAGATCTCTCTCTCTCTTGCTCTCTCTCTCTCTCTATATATATATATATTCAGCGCCTATATATAGAGAATATGTGTATATATATTCAGTGCCTACATATATATAGAGAGAGAGAGGAGACAGATGAGGACACAGCAGGAAGATATATACATCTCTCTCCCTCTCTCTATATATAGGCACTGAATATATATATAGGCACTGAAAAATATATATATATATATAGAGAGAGAGAGAGAGAGAGAGAGAGAGAGTTGTATATATCTTCCTGCTGTGTCTTCATGTCTCCTCTCTCTGAGAGAAAGAGAGGGCTCTGATGTCTCTTCCTTTCCTTATAAGGACACTAATCCCATGATGGGGGCTCCACTGTCATAAGCTCATCTCGATCTAACTGCCAACTAAAGGCTCCACCTTCAAATACCATTACCTTGGGGATTAGGGCTTCATCATCGGCGTCTAGGCAGGATGCAAACATTCAGTGCCTAGCAACTCTCTTTTTCAACACTGAGGGATAAAAGGCAGAAAAAGGGGAGAGTAAAGAAGAAGTAAGTAAAGAAACACAGGACCAAGGGAAGCAGAGAAACTACTTCTTTTTTCTACACGCTTCTCTCCCATGACAGCTTCCTGCTAGCACCTAACAGTAGATATCTGAGGGTGGGGACTGAGGCTGCAGCCAGGAGCACAGGGTTCTGCTTTAATGAGGGGCTGTGCACGGCACAGTCTTTGCCTGCTGAGGTGAGCTGAAGCCTCTGTGAGGGGACCGGCACCCAAGGGAGGGAGGCTGAGCCTGCGGGGGCCAAGGGAGAAGAAGGGCTAAGGCCCCAAGGGCTTTGTGAGGGCACTGGGTGAGAAAACTGTCTGCCAGTCACCCTCACGCACAAGGTCAGGGCGGCATGGAGCAGCCTCCTGGTTAGAACAGACCTGTCCCCACCCAGCAAAATAGGAGGGGCCTGAGAGAAAGATGAGACCGAATCCATGTTGACAGGATTCCTGTACTCAGCCCAACCTGTAACAGCCGTTTCAGAAAACCCCAGCCCACATGGGCTCAAAGGGGGCTGGCTGCTTGGCTTACACAGAGACATTTGAAAGCAGATAGCGCTTTGAAACATTCATGTGAGATTCAAAACAGGGACAAAAAGCTGATGGGGCAATGAGGGAGGGGGTTTCAGAAAGTTAGAAACTATTGATAAAATCTTGACATTTCTTAGGGAATTCATGCTTCCCCATGCAAAGTGAGTGGAGAAGGAAACTAGAAAATGGTTCCAGCACAAATGAGGGGTTAACCATCTCCGCATTTTTAAATCTTCACAGGACTTCCCTCCAAAGTTTACATAATCCTAGATTATTTCTCAGAAGTGTTATATCAAAGTACAGCATTATTATTTTGAAGTAAAACTCACAACGCTAGAGTTTGAATTTATTTAGACCTATGATGATGTTTCATTTCTTTTGTCAATATCGCCAAACATGTCTAAATTCATATGGACAGAGAAACTGAGGAACCAGGAAGGGTTACACACAAATCAGTGTGAGCAACTCCACAGCCTAGAGAGTACCAAGGGAGAGGGCAGGATATGGTGTTAGTTGTCCCAACTCAGGGTCTGAGGCAGGGCCTCAGGAGGAGGTATAGTCCTAGATGCTTCAGAGAACAGGACCAGAGCTAACGAGGAGGAATGACAGAGAGGCAGGTTTCAGCTCAATGCAGTCGAGAATTTCCCAATAGAACAAGATGCCCTGTGAGTTGTTGAGTGTCCCTTCCTCCTGCTGGAAGTTTTCAAGTTCAGACTGGATGACCATTACCAGAGATTAGGAAGGGGACATGAGGTTTGCCACTCTGCTTCGATGTTCTGCCCCTGCCAGGGGCCCAGGGTGCAGATGAGGGAGAGGCAGGAAGTGTTTGTGGCTGTGATCCTGATAGGAATCTTCAAAGACCCAGGCGCTGCCCTGTATCAGCCCAGGCTTCTTTCTTTACTCTCTTCTGGTCAATCTGTCTTCCTCGGCTCCCTAAGCCATTCTGAGCCCACTGGAACTTTTTACACTTGACTTCCACTTGGGTTAAGTACCTGCTTCCTGATGTGTGAAGTAGCCTTTTATTCGTTTTGGTGTTAAACAGACCTCTTTCAAGTTAGAATATGCTCCCTACTTACAGTATTCTGGGATTTTGAGAATGATTCCGTGCAGCTACTGTCTGACTTTCTTTATCATTCTATAGCCTCTCCTAGATTTCGTCTTCCAAACCATGACCCTCATGTATCAAATCCTTTTCATACTAAAACCTGTTAGTCACCTTGATAGTTTTGCTGTCCTTTGGATCTTTTCCACCTCTTTTTGTGCCTTCTTCAAGTGGAATGCCTGGAACCTTTGGCAGGTTTTCAGCTTATATATACTACAGTTTTATACATGTTTACTCTGTTGGAAACAGTGTGATGTATATTTTTAAAAATGCATGATTTTGGGGCATAGAAAGTACTGGATCTTTTACTGACTGATGGGCTGCACAACTCTGGGTAAGTTATTTAACCAGCCACTTTGAGCATCAATTTCCACATTTGCAAAATGGAGAGAAGAATATGTACCTCTGTCATTCATGAGGATAAACAATGTGGCATTTAAAAGCTAGGTATATTGCCTTGCACACAGTAGGCACTAAATAATTTAAAGGAGGAGAAGAAAGAGAAAGTTCCCATTGTTGGTTACGTCTTTTCAATAGTGGAAGACATAATTTAATGTAATAGGTAAGAAACATTTTTATAAAGTACTTTTTGAACCTCTCTGTAAGATTCAAATTTCTCTTGGTCATATTCATTTAAATTGGTCTATTTTGGTCATGTACGTAAAAACATTGCGTTTCTATTATTAAATGTAAATTAAACTTATGGCCTTGCATCTTTACTAACATAAGTAGATAATATATGAGACATATACAGTGTTAGACCATTGTCTTCTGTTTACTGTTTAGACAGTGTTAACATCTCCCGGAAGCAAGAGCTATGGCGGGAGAAGTGGGAGAGGCACAACTTGCCAAGCAGAAGCCTCTCTCGGCGTTCCATCAGCAAGGAGAGATGGGTGGAGACACTGGTGGTGGCCGACACAAAGATGATTGAATACCATGGGAGTGAGAATGTGGAGTCCTACATCCTCACCATCATGAACATGGTATGCCAGACTACATGGGGGCTGGGGCAGCTAGTGAACAGATGTCATTAGAAATGCTTACATAAATAAATAAGAAAGGCCTTTTTGGGGTCCTTTTAACTTATTTTTATAAATATATATGTGAATCTAGTACCTGCCTAAGGATGAATATGGATGGAAATTCAGGATGAATTAGTCTTTCCCTTAAAGATGTGTATCCTGGGAACATTTTATAATTTATTAGTTACATACTTCTGGTAGGTATTTTCCAAGTGACTCAATCCTTTTCGTGTGGCTTTGTGTCATCAGTTTATGTTAGTAAACCGAAGGAGTAAACTGAGGCAAAGAACTAGAACATAATTTCCTCAAAGTAGTTAGAAATAGAATTGGAATAAAGTTAATGACTCTTAATTTCAAACTTTCTCTTTGCATTATTGATGTTTTCTGCCTTCAAGAAGATGTTAGTCCTATTGAGGTGGGAAAAGGTATTTGCCTGAGTAACTGATAATAAAAGAGGAGAATACTGTGGGCTGGGTTAAGAAAAGAAAAATGTTAATCCTTCAAACACACAGCCGAGCTATCACCCTGAAAGATTTTGTTTAAATATTGTAATGTGGAATGAGCTGTGGGCATATTTCACTCTTCTTAGCACACCGCCAAACATTTCTGACCTATAAGAAAACCTTTATTTTATGTGCATTACAATGCTATTTTCTTCTCTGGTATTTATTTATTATCTCTTCGTGTGGAGCTAATGGTTTTCTATTTCTGACCCTAGGTCACTGGGTTGTTCCATAACCCAAGCATTGGCAATGCAATTCACATTGTTGTGGTTCGGCTCATTCTACTCGAAGAAGAAGAGGTAACATTTTTTCCCTTCACTCTTCTGCTATATATCCTCACACTTCCTACCTTCTTTTTTTCAGGGGAGTTCTTGGTAGACAAGAAAGAGGGTACCAGAAAGTGTTTGGAAGCCCATTGAGAAGGAAAATATTATTTCTGTGTTATTCCCTTGGGAGTTCAGTGATACTGAGCGGGATATGGATAACATTTCCAAAATATACATAGTTGAAATCTCTTGACAGTCATTGTATCTAATAACATACACATGAGACTCACCGCAGTCACTAAAGATGTTCTGCAAAAGAAATAGACTAAATCATGACATGGTTGGATGGTTTCAGTAAAAGGTAAGGAAGACATGGAAATGTCGAACCTTTGATACTATTAATTTACTTCTTGCATATTTAACACAAGTCTCTCAGATTTGGGACCTCTTGTCTATCTGCACATTTACCTTTGGGGATTTCATCTATTCTCAGAGATGATGTAAAGTAAACATAAGACTTAATATGTAAGTCTTAATATATAAGACTTAAATGTAAGTCTTATATAAATGTAAGAGACTTATATGTTATCTATGTCCTGAGACCCTCAATTGATACATCCAGCCTAGACCTCTTCCTTGGGCTTCAGGCTCGTATCCAATTACTTGAAATCTCCACCTGGAGGTGTCAAAGTCCATTCAATCTTGAAAACTTAATAAATCCCGAATGGAACCTTGATTACTCCCTTCCTAAATAATCTCAGTTCTGCCACCTCCATTCCCCAAATCACCACCTTACCCAACAGTACTATTATGCATTGGTTACATAAGCCCAGGAGATATTCTTGATTCCTTTTTTCATATCTTCCACATCCAATAGCAAGGAGCACTGTGGTCTTACTTCCAAAATACGTATCATCTCTGCAGTCATCACATTGGTTTGGCCTTATCATATCTTGCATAGGCTACTGCAGTGAATTCCCAAATGGTTGTTTCCTATTTTCAGCCTTGCCATCAGAATTCATTCTCCATGGATGATCATTTTAAATGCAGCCATAATTGATCATTTTAAATACAAACTGAAGTGCTGCACTGCACAAAACCCTTTAATGTCTTTCTGGGTTTTTTTTAGAACAAATTCAAAATTTCTTGCTGTGACCTGTGGTGACTTTCATGATCTTTCCTCCATCTACCTTTCTGGTCTTTGCTTATGTTACTCTCTTCCTTGTTTCCTACTCTCATACTCACTGTCCATGCACTTGTGGTTCCCAATGCCTGAAACATCTCTCTCCTGGTTCTGCACATGACTGGCGCCTTCTCATGCCTTATGCCCCGTGTAAATGCTGCCTCTTCAGAGAGGTCTCAGTGACCAATTTATTCAAAGTAGACCCCTCTTATTGCTTTTCATCACAGAATGATGGCAGTCTCACAATTCATCATGATTCTGTGTATTTGTTTACTCTTTTTTTGCTTATCACAGCCTCTACCAGAATGTGAATTCCATGAGGGCGGAAGCCATGTGTCTTTATTCTGTTAGATCCCCAACACCTAAAACAGTGCCTGGGACACAAATGAATGAATGAAGTGAAATGTAATGAATGGTAGGACCAGCCAACTGATGAAATGCCCTTGAAATCTATAGAGCTTAACCAGCAGCTGGGATATGTAAAGAACGGCATCATTCAGCTTCCCATCAGCAAGAGACCTGCAGTCAAAATGCCAAGGGAGGGCTTATTGTTTTCTTGACAGGAAAAATCTCCACGATTGTGTGTGTTAGATTATTTTTAAAACAATCTGTGGAGTGGGGATCCATTTTTTCTTCTTTCCCCTGTAACCCGGTCTCCCTTTGTCACCTAAAACCTACTTTGGGTATCTTGGAATACCAATGGGTATGTCATGTCCCTTCATGTGGTCTTTTTATTAAGAAAATGTATTCAAAACTTGGAAAACAGGCAACATGAAAACTATATATCCTTTCGACATTTAAAGATACCTATCTTACTCTATGAAAATGTAACTGCTTGTTTACCATTGATTGGGGCACAGATGTGGTAAAGTTAGATGTTGACATGTAGAAAATGATAGGGTACAAATGGTTTTTGCCTAGTAGAGGTGAAAATGATTTATGTCCAGCAGAGAAGATAATTCTGAAGATGGTTTTATTGGTTGGCGGAACCAGACCAATAAAAATTGGTACCTAATTTTGTATCTAACTTAGCAATCTCATTCAGCAGTTCTCCCACACTGGCTATAGCTGCATCAGTTTTTTGCATCTGCCTTTGAACTAGCTTTGCCATCTTGCCTATCCCCTCATTAAGGAGCCAAATTCTCTTGCCTGTCTCCTCACTAATGAGTTAAATACATCTTGAACATGTGCTCATTATATATTTGTATGAAAATTGTGTTTTTGACTTTTGAAAAGCATGCTTTGATACCTTGGAGAAAAAAATTTTACTTTGTCATACTGGTTGAGCACATAGGCATTCCTAGATACAAATGTGAAGAAACATTTAGCATTTTCGACCAAAAAAAAGGAAGAAGAAAGCTACTTCTGGGAGTAAGAAGGAAAAATCCTTGGGTTTGAACTGCTTTCATATAAAACAGAAGGAAAAATCTTGACCCTCTGTAGTCCCAGCAGCACCACTGGTAGGATTTCATAATATGGCTTCCACGGATCAGGCCCCTTTAAACTCCACGTCTCTTCATTCCCAAGAAATAATGTCACCAGGGCATCTCCATGGCATGTTGATGCCAGTGAAGTTGTTTGAAGGAGCTTGATTGGCCTCTGCCCCCTGAATCCATCACAATCACATTGTTTCTCCTCTTCTCTACCAACCTGGTTTTGCAAATGTAAAGAGACACACATGACTTGCTTCAGGAAGCCATGGCTCTCTACCTCCCACTTGCCAAATATTATCCTCGTTCAAGCTTTTACGGAGTCTCTAATTGGCACAGAGTTCACAAGTTAACAGCAGAATTGCAGTCCGCAATTCTCATTTTCCTAATTCCCAGGAAATGGCTCAAGCCATTCTTCACATCTGTGACTAATAAGCAGCTCAACTACAAACAGCAATGATTCCAGCCCTTAACTAATGTCAAGATGGCAGGCACAGGAAGCAGAGTGTGAGTTTCAGTGCTGTGACTCCTTTGAGCAAGTTGACCTGAGTTCAGCAACTCTAAGGAAGGTACATCATTGCTCCATGTCCATTTTTCTTAATTTGTAATGAGAAGAGAGTTGTGGAACATCAGGCATATGTCACACCTTGTGGTAGCACCAGGGATGCAAATGTGAACACAAGTCCCATTTCCTGATTCTGAGGAACTTTGAGACTACTGCACAAAAGCACAAAAATAGCAAATTTCAAGTTGAGATTGGCATGAGTATAAAAGTACTGGGATAGGAAAGGGTAGTTGGATGTCTAAGCTGGGATTTTAGAAAATAAAAAGGAATTAGCTAGTGAGGAAGTGATACGGTTAGGCTAATTGAAACATGGGGGTGGTTTCCCCCATGCTGTTCTTGTGACAGTGAGAGAGTTCTCATGAGATCTGATGGTTTAATAAGGGGCTCTTCCCCCTCTGCTTGGCACTTCTCCTTCCTTCCACCTTGTGAAGAAGGTGCCTTGCTTCCCCTTCACCTTCCACCATGATTGTAAGTTTCCTGAGGCCTCCCAAGCCATGCTGAACTGTGAGCCAATTAAACCTCTTTCCCTTATAAATTACCCAGTCTTGGGCAGTTATTTATAGCAATGTGAAAATGGACTAATACAGGAAGGAAATTCCAGGTGGAGGGACCTGCATGGGCAATGGCTTTATTCTTAAACCAACAATATACATATGAAAGGCAGTGGACATATCACTGATGTTGGACCACACAATGGGAGGTTGAGAAGTGTTGCTGTGATACAAAGGAAACAAAGTGATTGTGCTGGAGACAGGAGAGAAAGCAGCCAATCAAAACCTGCCCACTTCCACTCACACTTCGGTTTGTCCGGTGTTGCTCATGTCTGCACGTGACATTACCATCCTTTCAGTTGCAGAGGCCAGAAATCTCGATGCACTGATGATACCTCCTTCTCTCCCTCCCATGTCAAGTCTGTTATCAGGTACTGACCATTTATCTGACCATCTCCATTTATATCACTTCAATTCAAGCTACAGTTATCTCTTTTCTGGACTATAGTGGTATATACTTTCTGGTCTACTCAAAACCAGTTGGATTTCTTTTCATCTTGTTTCCTCAGTGTAGTCAAGTAGTCAAGATAATCTGAAAATGGTAATCTGATCATATCCACCCTCCTGCCACCCTTTCTCCAACCCCCACACCTGGCTTAATTTAGTCCAGTGGTTTTCTGATTCCCTTTCTCATCTCTCGCTATTCCTGCCTTTGCTCTTGAGAGGTAGCAATAGTCTTATTCATCAGGCTTTTTCAAGGCCTGCCACTGGTCTTGTTGTTGCCTGGACTGTCTTCTTGTCTTCACTTAGTTAACAGCCTAATCTCTCAGATCACAGCTCCAGTCTCACTTCCTTGGGGAAGCCTTTCCTGACCCCCTTTCCTAGTAAGATTCTGTTATTGACTCCCATAAAACTACATTTCTTCTCCACAGCATGTTTCACAGTTGTAATCTTAGATCTATTTAATCGATACAGTTTCCTCAATTAGTATGTAAGACTTAAGAGCAGAGGTTGAGTTTGGTGTTGCTCACTGGTATATAATAGACCCTCAATAAATATTTGTTCAAATACTAAATAGGAGAAAGTGTGCAAATGAGGCCAGCAGTCTGTCAGTGAACCAGGGCCAATGGCAGCCAAGTTGCTGTGGGCCTTGTGGCCACATAAGGACTTTGGATCTAATCCTGTGGGATACTCTAGATTATTCCAAACCAACAAATGGAGTTAGAGAGATCACTCAGGCTCTGTGGAAAGTGTGTGAGGTGGGGAATCCCGAGATTGGGTCTCTGAGGTAGATTCCTTTTATCAGTGACTTTCTATCACTCTTGTCTTTCTTATTCTAAATAAATCTCATGGGTAACACCATTTGGGGCTTTATTTTTCTGCGGTGGTTTCAACAGACCTTGAGGTTAGGCTATATACATAAAATGCATGTTTGTCAGTTACCACCATCTAAAGACCACTATGGGGTTTCATCACATTTTGAGAATAAATTGGAGTATTGGGTGTAAAACTCACTTTGGAACAATTTGGAGGCTTTCTCATAGGCGAGATAGTCATATTTCAAAGCAGTGGAAACTGAGGTAACTGATGTATACAAAACCATGTTCTGAAAAGACGTGTCAAACATATTAAGAAACCATGGGCCAAGAAAACAGACAGTGAGTTCAGATAGGAGCCAGCTTGCTCTCACTCCTGTCATGTCCCTGTCTATCCCTGAATTGAGCTCTGATTTTCATTTTATGGCCCAAATTCTATCCTTTTAATTTTCTCCTAGGACTTAGACACAAACTTGACCTCTAAGCCCTTTCTGTTTTAGACCAATTTGTTTGGTGGGCCCCCCTGCTCCCCTCTTGGGTCGGGGGTTAGGGATGGGATTAGACTCGTTCCTCCAATTCTTGTGAGCAGCTTGACATCACAGAGAGTACCAGATTTATCATTAGTTCCACTGCTTGCTAGCCATATAATTTTGGTAGGTTGTTTAACTTGTCTGTGTCTCCATTTCCTCATTTTGTAAAATAGTGATAATTATATGTATTTCATAGCATTGTCATGAGAATCAAATGTCTTCATTCATGTAATACTTAGCATAGTATCTGGCTTGTAGAAACTGCTTAATAAATGTTACTTGTTAATATCAGTCTTATTATTTTTATCATCATCATCATTTAGCTCCCACAAAAACCCTGTAAGCTTATTAATACTATGCTTAATTCACAAGGACTTCAAAATCCTTGGAGGAAAATAAAAGACCTAAAGGACAAAATCAGGGTCATATGATGTTGGAGACTTCTTTTAAGAACAAGATAGAGACAAAACTGGAATGAGAGTGAGTCGGATGAAGCCAAATGAATCCCATCCTAGGTGACTATGCCATCCAGTGGAGGAGCCTAATGGCATTGGTGGGGCTTGAAGGTACAGCAGTAGGGCTGACAGCAGCAGGAAGGAGACAACCGCTTTCACAAAGAAATTCTTCTTGGTGTACTGAGAGTGGTTTAGTGTTGAGTCTACTCTTTTTTGGAAACTCTAGAGTTAAAAGCCTGTTGATTTTAAAAATTCAGGCTGGTGGTTTACCCCTCCCCCCAGCTGATGTGTGGGTCTGTATTGTTCTTTCAGGGTAAATGTCAAAAATACTGGCAAAGAATTTTTAGACTTATTCTCTCTCTCTCTCTCTCTCTGTGTGTGTGTGTGTGTGTGTGTGTGTGTGTGTGTGTAAGATAGAGTCTCACTCTGTCAAGCAGGCTGAAGTGCAGTGGCACATAGTTCACTGTATCTTTGAATTACTGGGGTCAAGCCATCCTCCCACCTCAGCCTTCCAAGTAGCTAGGAATACAGGCACTTGCAACGATGCCTAGCTATATTTTTTTAAAGATGGGGTCTCACTACGTTGCCCAAGCTGGTCTTGAACCTTAAAAAAAAAGTATCCTTTCCTCTGGTAATCAGATGAGTTGTCCCTTAGACACATGAGAAGTTTCAGATTAAACCTTTTACAGCTTGTCTCTTCTCTGCTCATCCTCTTTCTTTCAGTAGCGTAAGCCTGACTACCAGAGCATGGTCAGATTGTGCACTGAGTCAAAAACTGCTATCAGAAATTCCAAGAGAAATCAATACAAGATTTTCTCATTATAGAGAGAGCTTACAAAGAGCGAGAACAATTTTTAACAAAAGCCATGTTCTTGCAAAATTATTTCCCATGTGGAGCTATTTTATGAGCTTTCTATGATTTCCTCTAGGTCAGCTTCCTGTCCTGTTAATTCACATACAAAATGTATAGAAAAGGGGAAGTGGAAAGTGAATTGGATTAGCTTGAGAAGATGAAGTGAAAAAAAATAAACAAAAAGAGGAATCTATTTTTGTTTGCAAAGGAAATGAGGAAAAAATAGTGTGAATGGGGGTTTGTTTTGACATGCTCAAATAGTTTCCAGGATGCTTTACGGAAAATGTTTAGCACAAGTTCCCTCGCATTTATTGTGAGCCATCATAGTCTCTCTGAAGTCCTGTTGCATTTTTTGTGTGCTTAGGGCTGCCTCAATTTAATCCATAACTAATTACTATTCTCAAGGCTCCTGTGATCAAGAGCATACAATAAATTAAATGAGTGTTTCTTGGGCTTAACCCCTTCTGAGACTTGGAGATTAAGAAGCTGAAAAGGTTGAAAAAAATGTGCTCAATTACAGCTTTCTGGAAGAGCTGTGACATTTAATAGAAAAGACACTGTCACTGAATTTGTGTTAAATGTCACATATTGCAGATGAAAGTTCTACACAGGGGTGAAGTATCAAGCTGTAGGTAATCATCAACTCAATTAATTGTACACTTGCTTTGTCTGCACGAGGAACTTTAAATAGGAATAGGAAGAAAGCAAGAAAGATTTTGAGAGTAGACTTAAAGCCCTAGCATTTTTTCTCTTCATCAATGACTATCTCTCAGGTTATTCCAGAATTACTCTTATAGCAAAACTGGAATGTAAGAAGAATCTCCTATGTTGAGATTTTATTTTACTATTCAGCTTCTTTCCCTCTCCTTTACTCCTTCCCCAACAGCTCTGCTGCTAGAAAATCTCAACAACCATGCAGACCTGCCCATATATTTAGATGGTCCAACCTTAACGTGGTTCTCACTACTGCTTGATCACTTTTTCTCTGTTATCCTCCTTATTCCTGTCAAGAACTAGGCAGGGTCTGTTTTAGTCCATCATCTGCTGCTCCATTCTCTATAACAGAATATCGCAGAATAGGTCATTTATAAAGAACAGAAGTTTATTTGGCCCATAGTTCTGGAGACTGGGAAGTCCAAGATCATGGCACTAGCATCTGGTGAGTGTCATTCCATGGTGGAAGGCATCACATGGCAAGCAAGCATCCAAGATAGAGAGAGAAAATAGGGCTGAACTCATCCTTTTCATCCCTGCAGTAACAAACTCACTCCCATGGTAACAACATTAATCCATTTACAAGGGCTCTTAATCACCTCTTAAAGGTCCTACCTCCCAATATCTTTACATTGGCAAACAAATTTCAACATGAGTTTTTGAGGGGAGATTCAAGCCATAGCAATCTGAGATTTTACCCTACTTGCAAGCTAACAAGTTAGTCTGCCGTGCTTTTATGAATGCAATGCTGGCAGAAGACATGAAAATCCTGAGTCACAGACAAAGGACTTTATTGCTCACAGCATAATGGGACACGAGCATCTGTACCTGTCCCCCTTGTCCCATAATTTGCACCGGGGTGTTGCAGGCAGCCCAAGTGTATGCTATGCATACAGTGGGTTTTATCCCAGCTTAGGACCCCCAAAATAAGAAAGCCTCAATCCTTTAAAACAGATTGTAAGCAAACGTGTCCAACTTTTGCCCCAGAGGAAGCCATCACCTTTATTATTATGGACATAAAGTAAATCCTTCCTTTTCCCTGGAAAAAAGATTATCTTCTAAGGCTGTTTCCTTTACAACAGCCTTCAAAGGATACTCTGGAACAAAACCTATATCTTTGCTCAGATGATGTGCAGAAACATGAGACACCCATGTAGAATCTTCTACTAGCAGTTCCTATTACAGGCACTGCCCCTTCCCTAATCCACAGGAGAACTTGCCTCTTGTTAACTTACCACAAAGCCTCCCATTCACCTAGTCTTCACTTTTTCTGGCCTAATGGATATATTCTCTCCCTTTTCTCCTTTCCTTCATGGGTGGTGTGCATCCTCAGTTTTGTCAGTCAGTATATCTGCTGTAAACCAGGATATATTCAGTGCCTGAGACAAGGAGAAGAATAAACCTCAATTCTTGTTCTGGAGGCGCTAAGAGGAAAGCAGGCATACAATTTGATTATTATGACCTTGCACAGCGAGTGCTGTGAACCAAGTATGAAGAAGGTATATTGGCAGGAAGCTAAACCAGACTAGGGGGCAGGGAAAGCTCCCTGGAAATGCCCAAATTAAATCTTAAAGAATGAATAGAGGTTGAATGGGTTAAAGGGGGTAAGAGAAAAAGACAATCTAGGAAGAGGGAACATCTTGAAGAAAGGAAGGTGTGTGGGAGTATGTGAGGGAGATCTGAGGGAGTGCTAATACAAGCAGTTGTTGCTAAAGCATAAACCATGAGGTTGCAAATGAAAGGAGAGCTTCCTGGAGGCTAGACTTCGAAGGATCTTGAGCCATGGGTCATGATATGGACAGACTTTTGTTTTGATCCACCTGCCAACAGTGAGGAGGATGGATTTGAAGAGGGCCTGGATATTGTAAACCAAGCATAAAATGAAGGTTTGGGCTAAGGACAGTAGGTAGCAAAGATAGTAAAGACAGTAAAGGTAGCAAAGACAGTAGGTAGAGGAGGTAAAATTAGCAGCACATGATGACAGATTGGGATGCAGGATATGGGAGGAGAGGGGGATAACAAGACACTGGCATTTCTAGATTGGGCAACTGAGTTGATGGTGGTTCCTGCAACCACAGAAGGCACAGAAGGAATCGCAGGTTAAAGTGGGAGGAAAGGATTTCGGGGATGCTGAGTTGAAAGTACCTGTGGAGGTGACCATCAGGAGATTTAGGTTCATAAATTTGAACTCAGAGAGATTTGGAATGAGATACAGATGTGGGAGCCAACAATCATATTTTGGAGTGATTTCCAAAAATATGACTGATTGAGAGTGAACTAAGCAATGAACCAAAGGAAGGACAGAAGAAGAAGGGCTCACAGAGGAGCCCAGGAAGTGGACAAAGAGTAAGAAGAGGACAGGGGTAAGAATCTCGAAAGAAGAGGTTATCTGCTTTTCTGTTTGTCTCCTCACTGAGGGTAGGATTGTGAGGTTGAGGAGTAGAAATAAGCCATAATCATGCATTGGTTAATTACTAAGTCTTTCCAGTGATTCAAAGCAGAGTTTAGAGAAGTCCTCAATAGTTTGGAAACCACTAGTCCTAAACTCATAGCTGCAAACCTGTGTTCCAAGCCCTGCTCTGCCAATGCCTGCTTTGTGACTTGGCTAAGATACTGTCCCTCACTGTTTAAATGAGAGTATTAAATGCATAATTCCTGAGGCCCTTCAGGGAAATGGGCTCTTCATTATGATGAAAACATTGGAGGCAGCATTTGGAATGCAACATCTGGAAGATGACTCTGCTTTCTCCACAACGATGAAGGTGGGTCCTTGCTGACACTGAATTTGGTTCAGGAATGTGGGAGACTGGACCTTTGTAAACATTCGCTTTTTCTAAACAGACACACATAGATTGGAATGTAAGATTTTCAAACTGGTGATTCAAGCCAATGTATAAAAGGACAACATTGAAAGGTAGAGCTTTTCAGATCCAATCAAATCCCCCTTTCAACAGTGTGCCCTTGCCAGGGACCCTGTGAGCTAAGGGAGAACAAGAGTGCTATTTCTGCCTGTGTAGCTGCTTCAACTCTAATAAGCTTTTATATTCATGGCTATTGAATTAGGGATCTTAATTAACTTTAGCATGGATGTATCCATGTGTGAGTGTGTGGATGTAGAATACTGTGGGGGTGTGTGTGTATGTGGATGTGTGTGTATGTATGTGTGTGTGTATGTGGATCTGTGTGTATATGAGTATGTGGGTGTGTGTGTATGTATGTGGGGGCGTGGGGGTGTGTATGTGAGTAAGTGGGTGTGTGTATGTGAGTATGTGGATCTGTGTGTATGTATGTGGGGGTGTGTGTGTATGTGAGTATGTGGGTGTATGTGTATGTGAGTATGTGTGTATGTGAGTATGTGGATGTGTGTGTATGTGGATGTGTGTGTATATGTATGTGGGTGTGTGTGTATGTGAGTGTGTGGATGTGAGTGTGGATGTGTGTGTATGTATGTGGGTTTGTATGTATGTGAGTGTGTATGTGAGTATGTGGGTGTGTGTGGATGTGGATGTGTGTGTATGTGAGTATGTGGGTGTGTGTGTATGTGAGTATGTGAGTTTGGTGTGTATGTATGTGGGTGTGTGTGTATGTGAGTATGTGGGTGTGTGTGTATGTGAGTATGTGGATGTGTGTGGGTATGTATATGGTTGTGTGTGTGTGTATGTGGGTGTGTGTGTGTATGTGAGTGTGTGGGTGTATGGGTATGTGAGTATATGGATGTGTGTGGGTATGTATATGGTTGTGTGTGTATGTATGTGGATGTGTGTGTGTTTGTGAGTATGTGGGTGTGTATGGGTATGTGAGTATGTGGCTTTGTGGTTGTGTGAATGCATGGGCTCTTCCTACCCACTGTAACTCGTCTGAAAGACTACAGGTTCCCTTTGATTCAAAGGTATGAGTTCTCACATATAATCAGTGAGTAATCTGCATAGGATCATACCAGAAAGTGTTATAAGATCTTCTATTGCAACCCTCTAGCCTTGGTTCAGACCAGTTATTTTTAAGGTGTTTTTGTATTTTTCTGTTTGTTTTGAGTTCATTGTACATTCACATGCAGTTGTAAGAAATAGTACAGAGAAATTCCTATTACCCTTCATTCATTTTCTCCTAATGGTAACATCTTGTGTAATCTTAGTACAATATGACAACTCAGAATGTGATAGTCCAACAATTCCACCTACCCTCAGATGCACACAGTGGTGTGTGCATGTGCATAATCATGTGTGTATACATTCAGTTCTATGCGATTTTTGTCACACATATAGGTTTGTGTGACCATCACCACAATTAACATTAGAACAGTTCCCTCACAAGCATCCCTTGTGCTACCCTTTCATACCTTTTATACTTCCCTTCCACACCTTTTATACTTCCCTTCCACCTACCTACCTGATCCCTGATAAGCACTAATCTGCTCTGTGATAATACATCTGTATGATTTTTGTCATTTCAAGAATGTCATATAAATGGAATAATACCGGATATAACTTTTGAGACTGGATTTTTTTCATTCAGCATAATTCCCTTGAGATCCATTGAAATTGTGTGTATCAAGAGTTTTTCCCCTTTTTGCTGAGTGGTATTCTATGATATGTACCTATTTGTTTAAGTATTCACCCACTGAGGGACATTTGGGTTGTTTCCAGTTTTTAGCTACTATGAATAAAACTACTATAGACGTTCAACTACAGGTTTTTGTGTGAACATAAGTCCTCGCTTCTCTGGAATAAAGGCACAGGAATGTAACTGCTAAGTTATATGGTCATTGCCTATGTAGGGTTTTGTTTGTTTGTTTGTTTGTTTGTTTGTTTGTTTTTTGAGATAGAGTCTCGCTTTTGCCGTTCAGGCTGGAGTGCAGTGGCACGATCTCGGCCCACTGCAACCTCCGACTCCCGGATTCAAGCAATTCTCCTGCCTCAACCTCCTGAGTAGCTGGGATTAAGACACCCACCACCATACCAGACTAATTTTTGTACTTTTGATAGGGACGGGGTTTCACCATGTTGGCCAGGCTGGTCTCAAACTCCTGACCTCAGGTGATCCACCCATCTCAGCCTCCCAAAGTGCTGGGATTACAGGTGTGAGACACCGCGCCCGGCCACCTATGTAGTATTTTTAAGAAACTACCAAACTGTTTTTCCATAATGACTGCACCATTTTCCACTCTCACCAGCAGTGAATGATTCAGTTTTACCACATCCTCACCAGCATTTGGGTGTTGTCATGATTTTTTATTTTACCCATTCTGGTAAATGTGTAGTAATATATCATTGTGGTTTTAACTTGCAATTCCCTGATAGCTAGTAATGTTGAGTATCTTTTTATGTGCTTATTTGCTATCTGTGTATCCTCCTTGGTGACATGTCTCTTTATGATATTTGCCTATTTTCTTATTTTTTTTTATTGTTGAGTTTTGAGAGCTCTTTACATATTTTAAATATGTCTTTCATCAAATATGTGTATTACAAGTATTTTCTTCCACACTGTAGCTCTTTTTATCCTCTTCATAAGGTTTCTCTCAAAGCAAAAGTGTTTAATTTTGATGTGATCCAATTTATCAATTCTTCCTTTTATTAATTGTGTTATTAGTGCCAAGTCTATAAATTCTTTGCCTATCCCTAGGTTCCTAAGATTTTCTATGTTTTTTTCCTAGAAGTTTCATAGTTTCACATTTTATATTTAAGTCTATGATCCATTTTGAGTTAATTTTTGTACCAGCTATGAGGTTTAGATTGAAATTCTTCTTTCTCTTTCTCTCTTTTTGTTTATTTGTTTTTGGCCTGTGGATATCTAGTTGCTCCAGCGCTATATATTTATTTTCCCAAATGCAAATAATGCTTTATTATCTGGATTTGAATTTTTCACTATGAATTTCTTAATCTAAGGCTTTTGCCTTTTTTTTAATACTACACCTTCTGGCCTTCAACTCGTATATTCAAGAAGTGCAGAATAAGTGTAATATTAATTTAAGTAAAAGTTTAACAGATCTACTACATTATAGAGTGCAAATATAGTGATGTATTCCAAAAACAAATGGAATTCATTCCCAGGTCATGATATTCACACAATAAACACACACAGTAGAACTAATGACATATCCTACATGATGCTTGGACTTTACCTATTGGTACAGGATTCATTGTGGAACATTTCACAGATTGAATATGGTTTGGGTAATAGCTTCCCCATCCCCATGGGCAACATCCTCATGGGCAATGTGAAACATTGTCAAAAGTTTTAGGGAACTGGATGATATCATTACAACAAACAAAAGAAAAGACTGTGGTAGGAAACAGGAGAAAGACTGGAGAAAGAGTATTCTTTTTTATGGAAAATAGCTTTAGAAATCATAATAATTCAGGGAGGACTGTAAAGAATTATGATTTGCTGAACATAGACATGTTCAATTTTATTTGTTCGAAAGTTTATGTCCACTAACTAATTGTATTGATTACTTTCAGACCATTGTTTTTCTATTTTCAAAGGAATGCAAATCCCTATTTTTGGTTTACTTTACATCTCTTTATTAAAATGCATGTTTCATTATTGTTTTAGTCTGAACACCTTTTATTTTGGGCTGACTCTGCTTGCTGTCTGCAGTTTCTCCCAAAAAAACAAAGAAATTGAGAACTTGAGTTGCTATTGAATCAAGATATTTGCCCTGAACTTGATTGTGTCATCAGTGGGAAAGTTACAAGTCTGATAAATGGTGACTGACTTGCAGGGTAAGAGGGAGGAAAAAATCAGCTAAGTATCTGATTAGAATCCTCCAGAGGCCGGGTGTGGAGGCTCACGCCTGTAATCCCAGCCCTTTGGGAGGCCAAGGCAGATGGATCACTTGGGGTCAGGAGTTTGAGATCAGCCTGGCCAACATGGTGAAACCCCGTCTCTACCGAAAAATAGAAAAAGTAGCCAGATGTGGTGGTGCAGGCTTATAGTCCCAGCTACTCAGGAAGCTGAGGCACAAGAATCGCTTGAACCCTGGAGGATTGCGCTACTGCACTCCAGCCTGGGCGACAGAGTGAGACCCTGCCTCATAAAGAAAAAAAAAAATTCCTCCAAAGCAGATTTAACTGTAATGTAAATCAGTAGATCAGTCATCAAGGAACAGATCCGTAGGTGAAAATAGATGCCAGGACCACTAAATATCAGAACACAATTACAGGTGTCCCCTTACAATGGTTCCATTTATGATTTTTTGACTTGATAAAATTATATGCATTCAGTAGAAATGATACTTTGAGTGCCCATATAATCTTTTCACTTTTAGTAGAGTATTCAGTAAATTACATGAGCTATTCAACACTTTATTATAAAATAGGCTTTGTATGAGATGATTTTTTTCCAATTGCAGGCTCATGTAAGTGTTCTGAGCACACTTAATGTAGGCTATGCTAAGTTACAATATTCAGTAGGTTAGGTGTATTCATTGCATTTTCGACTTATGATATTTTGAATTGATGACAGGTTTATCAGGACGTAACCCAGTTGTAACTCAAGGAGTATCTGTGTCACTTACTTCTTGTTGCTTGGGGTGAGAATTTGTCAGGTTTGTTTCCTACTATCTTGCACACATTAAAACAAATGCTAGGATAGAAAGATATTGGAAGCAGGTGCAGTAGTATGGTGAAGTTAATTGAGGAAAGTCTTTCAAAGGTGCTCTGGAATCTTAATGATTTCCAAAACTGTTGCCTTTGAGCTTCCCTATCTTGCCTCTGGTAGCCTAATTAATACAGAATGACTTTTTAACTGGTACCAAGTTCCACTCCAGTTCAAATGACAGCTGTCAGGAGAATGTGGCTGAGAACTGAAGAGATTCCTAGCTATCTAATTATTTTTAGAAGATAGACGATACATAGATATTTAATTATCTACCTATCTTTAGAAGTGTTTGGTTTAATGAGTGCTGTCATTCATAAGGTGTTTTAGAACCATGCTAGGCATTGTTGGGGCTCTAAACAGAGTTTGTTTTCAGATTATTTAATCATCAGCAGGGCTTCAATATCCTCCCATCCACCATAGCAAAGTAGAGAGTTATAGAGAAAATATAGTCTTTGAGGTGCATATAAAATAATGGAGGACCTATGGAAAATGCAAATATGCCAAAAATGCTACAGATACAACCAATGGTGTAACCAGTTGCAACCATACAGAATTATTCCTATTATTGAGGTTGTATATTTACTCTTTCAAGTGTGAGTCTCTGTAAGCGAGAAATCTTTTTTTTTTTTTTTTTTTTTTTTTGAGACAGAGTCTCGCTCTGTTGCCCAGGCTGGAGTGCAGTGACGTGATCTTGGCTCACTGCAACCTCCGCCTCTTGGGTTCAAGCAATTGTCCTGCCTCAGCCTCCCAAGTAGCTGGGATTACAGGTATGCACCACCACGCCCAGCTAATTTTTGTATTTTTAGTAAAGATGGGGCTTCAGTAAGTGAAAACTCTTTAAGTTTTATGTGCTATTTGCGGCTTTACCACTTGAAAACCATTAGTGATCAATTCTAATTACTAAAGTAAACTTTCTTCTTAGCAGTAGACAGGAGTTAATCATCACTCTCCTAACTATTAATACTTCACATAGTTGTTCGCAAAATCAAATAAGATGAAGTATGTGGAAGTGATTGATAAGCCATAACGTGCTAAGCATGAAACGTGGTTTTATTATTATGTAGAACCTCACTGGGACTCACATATATAAAAAACGGGTTAATCTGTTATAGAGTAAACACACCTAATAGCAATAATTTAAGCATATCCTTAAAAAGACCCTGTATGGTGGCCGGGCATGGTGGCTCACGCCTGTAATCCCAGCACTTTGGGAGGCCGAGGCAGGCAGATCACGAGGTCAAGAGATCAAGACCATCCTGGCCAACATGGTGAAACACTGTGTCTACTAAGTATACAAAAATTAGCTGGGCATGGTGGTGCGTGCCTGTAGTCTCAGCTACTTGGGAGGCTGAGGCAGGAGAATCCCTTGAACCTGGGAGGTGGAGGTTGCAGTGAGCTGAGTTTGTGCTACTGCACTCCAGCCTGGCAACAGAGTGAGACTCTGTCTCAATAGAAAAAAAAAGACCCTGTATGGAAGATACACCTGAATGTGTGTTACAAGCTAGGGAATCGAGAGGAGCCACCCCAGAGATTTGTTCCTTATCTATGATAAACACCTGAGCCTCTCCCCATCCTGTGGAACACAGGCCATACAGGGAATTGAGGCCCTGAGTTTTGGAGTAAATGAAGGTTGCCAGGTGGAGGTTATTAGCAGGATGTTATTAAGTGAAAATACAATATAGACCACATGATGTCGGCAGGTGGTTGTAGTTTTTCTGGCCAGCCCTGCGCCGCTGGACTGTGTATGTTAATGGTGGAGGGTGTCCAGTTCTTGGCATCTTAAAGAATTGGCCAAAACACACAAACAAAGCAAGGAAGGAATGAAGGGTTTTATTGAAAATGAAAGTATACTCCACAGTGTGGGAGCAGGACTGAGCTTAGAGGCTCAAAGACCCTGTTACAGAATTTTGGGGAGTTTAAATACCCCTTAGAGGATTCCGTTGGTTACTTGGGATACGCCCTATGTAAATGGAGAGGATGAAGTAAAGTTACAAAGTCATTTACGGCGTATGCCCTATGGAGATGATATTTCCTGTAGCCGAAGTGCGAATGTTTTACCTGCCTCTAGACCCATTTTCCTGCCTCATCTCCCCCCTGAGAGATGTGATCCCCATAAATCTTTATGGGAGGCAGAGGGATCGATGGTGGGAAGGCAGATATATTGTCCAGCCCACCACTAGACCCTCTCCCCATCACATAAGCCCCTAATAAAACCCTGTATCTCATTTGCTGGCCTTGGGTCTCTTCTTCAGTCTCTTGAACCTGATGCCTTCCCTATTGAGGTTAATAGAGGTTTGGCACAACATCTGTGGTTTCCACCTGAAGTCTTTCTCTCACATTTTGTGTAATTCTTGGCTGTTGCTCATGGCTTTGGCTTTGGTTTAGGTCCCTCTTCTTGATTTCTGTCTTTCTCTCTTATACATTTTAAATTTATTTTTAATTGATAAAAATTGTATTTATTTTTGGTGGACAACATGTTTTGAAATATGTGTACACGGTGGAATGGCTAAATCAGGCTAATTAACGCATACATTACCTTGTATGCTTTCTTTTTTGTAATGAGACTACTTAAAAATCTACTCTGTTAGCAATTTTCAAATATACAGTACAGTACATTGTTATTAATGACAGTCACCATGTTGTACAATAGATCTCTTGAACTTATTCCTTCTATCTAAACTGAAATTTTGAATCCTTTGACAAACCTCTCCCAGCTCCTCCCCCAGCCCCTGATCTCTGCTTCTCAGTTTTACTTTTATAGATTCCACATAAGTGAGATCATGTGGTATTTGTCTTCCTGTGCCTGGCTTATTTCACTTATGTCTTCAAAGTTCATCCATGTTGTCACAAATGGCAGTATTTCCTTGTCTTTTAAGGCTGAATAATGAATGTTCCATTATAGATATATATTTCTTTCCTTTGCCTTTTCCCTTCCCTTTATTTCTGATTCATGCCACCTGGCCAGTTTTTTATGTTGGGTGGGCACGTTTGTTCCATATATATATAATGGAATATATATGATATGTATACCTTACAGTTTCTTTATCCATTCATCAGTCTATGGGCACTTAGGTTGATTCCATATCTTGCTATTGTGAATAATTCTGCGGTGAACATGGCAGGTATCTCTTTGACTTACTGATTGTATATCCTTAGGATATATACCCCATGGGATTCTGGGATCATATGGTAGTTCTTTTTTTAATTTTTTGAGAAACCTCCATGCTGTTTTCCATAATGGCTACTAATTTACATTTCCACCAACAGTGTACAATGGTTTCCTTTCCTCCACAACCTCTCCAAATCTTATCTTTCATCTTTTTGGTAGTAGCCACTTTAACAGATATGAGACGATATCATATTGTAGTTTTAATTTGCATTTCCTTGATGATAAGTGATGTTGAATTTTTATATGTGTATCTGTTGGCCATTTGTATGTCTTCCATTGAGAAATACCTATCTGGGTCCTTTGCCCATTTTTCAATTGGATTATTTGTTTTCTTGCTATCCAGCATAATTTATTGAAAAGGCTGTCTTTCCTTCAGTGAATTGCCTTTTTACCTTTGTCAAAAATCAGTTGGGCATATCTAGGTGGGTCACATTTGGTGTTTCCTGTCTGTTTCATTGATCTATGTGACTATCCCTGCACCTATAGCACACTCTCTTGAATATTATAGCTATATAGTAAGCCTTAATATGAGGTAAAGTGATACGTTCCACTTTATTTTTCTTTTTTCAGAATTGCTTTAGCTAACCTGAGGCCTGGAACTTTTTAAATAAATTTGATATAAATTTTAGAATGAGCTTGTGTGTGTCTACAACAGAGTTGCTGAGATTTTGATGGGAATTGTGGTAAAGCTATGCATTCATAGCTTGAGAGAATAGATGATGTCTTTATTATGTTGAATCTTCAAATCCATTAACACAGTACGTTTCTGTATTGACTTAGGTCTTTGACTTCTTTAAGCAGCATTTTATAATTTTCAGGATACAGATCCTGTATATGTTTTGTTAATTTATACCTAAGTATTTCACTTTTTGTAACAATTATAAGTGGTAATACTATTGGTAATTGTAAATGGTAATGTTAAATTAATGAGTGTTCTCAAAGAGACCTCTCCCAAAACATAACAAAGAAATGTAGGGTTAAAAACAGACCAGAAAAATATCTGATCATAGTTGATGCTTTATGTGATAACATGCCTTCCTGTCTGATGGAGCTGGAACTGAGGCACCTTCCCAGTGAGGTTGATGACCAATTGCAACTCCAAGTTTTATCTAGGAAACTTTTTTATATTCTTTGGCTCAATATCTGAGCTAAGTGACCTTGATCTAGTTCTTCACTTCTCTGAGGTTTAATTTCCCTTATTATACAATAAAAATGATAATGCCTTCTTTACAAATAATACTGAGTAGATGCAATTAAAAGAGACAGCATATGTAAAAGCATCTGGCACATAGTAAATGATCAAGAAATGTTTCCTTCGTTTCTCTCCTCCCTTTCCTTCCTCCCTCCTTTTTTTCTTTCCTTTTCTCTTCTCCCTTCCCTTTATTCCTGATTCATGCCACCTGACCAGTTTTTTATGATGGATGGGCACGTTTGCTCCCATCTAGGGAGGGCTGTTGATCTAGCAACAGCTTGGCTGGTTGAATTGGAGGCTGACTCCCTCATTCCCAGCTCGTCCCCCAGAATTCCTCTACCATATATCATTCTGCTGGATGATGTAACAATGAAAATTATTAAATAATGAAGTCAGTGTCTTCCATCTAAATTCTTTATGCTGAGCAGCTCAGTGACTTTTAACACATCAAGAGCCACCTTTCGGTGTTTTCACAAAAGGAAACTGGTCTATAATAGTTACTTATGATGAGGAGACCTAAAAATGCCTCTAACACATAACTGATGCCCCTCGGGCCTTTTATGATTTGGGTGTGGGCCTCAGCAAAATACAGAATGGTAGAGAAGCAGGCTCATAATTTGATGCAGAGACTGTCCTGAAGTTATTGGACCGAGCCCAGAGCAAGGCTCAGATGAGATTGAGCCAGTGGAGGTTAGTCATCCTCCTGGTGGAATCCATCCTGTACCAGGGATGGCTCTATGTGGAGGCCCCAAAGAATTGAGGCAAAGGAAAGTAATTTCTCCTTTAGAAATTCAAATTAAACCGGAGCCACTAAAGAGCTGACTATCTTTCTTCTTCTCCCCATTCAACAAGTGTTCATCTGGATAATTTGGAGTAATCCCTTCCCTCGTAGCCCCAGTAGTAGCTACCAGCCAGGCAGATGCCACAGGGCTGGCATAGGCCTCAGAAGCCCTTGAAGCTGCAGGCTGGGGGCATCTGCTACAGCATCCTACTTGTTGTCAGGGGACCAATTCTCCTAACTGGTCAGCAGCCTGGAGAGATTATGTCATCCACTGTCCTTCACCCATGGGTGTCAAACCAAAATAAAATTCAAGGGTTAGAAAACATCCAGCGCAACTCTAGCCTTGCAGGATATCTCATGAGAAGAAAAAACTTTTGTTGAAAATCTGCTTATTTTGCATTAGAAATAAAAATGCCTCTTTGATATTGCATTGGTTTAGGATGCAGAGAGACACAGAGATAGACCTTCAAATAGCTTTTGGTTATTGCTAATATATTTTTAAATGTTCTTCAAGGGCTGCTTGTCCCAGGGATAATTTCTGTCTTGGAGTTTTCCCCTTCAGGTTCTTCTAGTGGAGGTCATTAGAATGGGAGTGTTTAACCCAGAAGATTAGTCAAGAGGAGTCAGTTGGCCTCTGCCACATGACTGCCAAATGTCTGATGCACCCACCCTGAATTCATCTCACTTGGACACCTCTGGAGATGAATGCCTAATGCAATGGTCCCTGACCACAGTGAGCTCTCCCATGCTAATCTCTTCCTCTTCTTTCTCCAGCAAGGACTGAAAATAGTTCACCATGCAGAGAAGACACTGTCTAGCTTCTGCAAGTGGCAGAAGAGTATCAATCCCAAGAGTGACCTCAATCCTGTTCATCACGACGTGGCTGTCCTTCTCACCAGGTACACCAGAGACTACATGAAACCCAGGGGCAGTAAAGCAGGGAGGGCTGGCAGGTGAAAGGCTTACCAGGTGTTCAAACCCATGACATTCTCACTATTCTTTGCTGCTCTCGTAAAGACAGTGTCTTTGATCTAGTCAACGCCTGACTTCCCTATCAGCAGAGGAAACAGTTTAACAAACTTGCTAATACGACAAAGCTCTCCTTGTTAATAAACTGCATCTGCTGGCAAAATGCAGGCCTCTTTACTATCCCACTGATGATTTCCTTTTTAAAACTGGTTTCTTCATGTAGCTCTATAAACAATCAGGAAGCTTGTTTGCAGAGCCTCATTAAAGACACTTGTTACTTTTAACCAGTGGGATTTCCAATCCTTTGCTATTTTATTTTTCTCCAATGTAGAAACATGAAATATCTTTACAGAAATCTGTACACCTTTTAACTGTTTGATGCTGAGGATAGGATATGAGGAGCAGGTCCCCACTGAGTAGGCAGACTGGTTTGGTTACACCTTTCTCCCATGAAAATATCATTTTGTTCTAATCACAATAGAGCCTATAGTGCTAATAAGAACGATCAAACCTTCCAGGACTCATAGCTGTAAAAATCCAATGAACTTTCTTGATCAACTCTTGCTCTTTGAAGGCTATGTTTGCTCATTGATTCAATAAATATTTATTGAGCACCTACTATATACTAGGCACTATTTTAATCTAGATGAAAGAAGGGCTTATATTAGAATGGGGTAAAGTAAATTCTTCTTGGGCTCCCTATGCCTATTTGTCCAGAAATCCAGGTATGTATAGTAAAGGAGGCCTCTTGGCCCTGCCCTTCAACCACAGAGAACCTCAAGCACTGAAAGGCCCTTGGTGTGCACTGTCCCTTTGGAGGATAGGCTGCCCATGAACATTTTGGCCCTGTGATCTGTCCCTGTGATAAGATCATCTCAATACGTAGAATCCCTACAAGGAAGGATAATCAGCCCCCACCCTATCCAAATGTCTACCTTGCCCTGATCCAAAACTCCAGTCATCAGAATCACTCTTTTGAGTGAAGGTATTCAAACGCTGGTTAAATGTGAATGTATCCCACAGGAAGTTTTTGACATAAGCCTGTGACAGTAGGTACATTAGGTTCTAAGACACCTTGGGTTGATCAATAGGTCCCCTGGGAAATAGCATGGGTGTGGAATGTAAGCACGGGGACTCTGGGGAGCTAGCAGACAGCCTGGGGACACCGAGGACCTGGTCAAGAGGCCAGGTGAAGGCTTCAGTCAGACAGAAACTTCTGTAGGGAAGAACCCCAGAGTCAGGGAATGGCATTGCCCACTAAGTTGTGTCTCAGAAAGTCTTTCCTTCCCCTGAGAGCAGAATCAGATGCTCCTGTCATTCTCACCTGAAGAAATGAGTGAGTTAATGATAGCTTACATGTGTGAAATGTTTGATATGGACCAGGCACTGTGCTATGTCTATTAGAACAGCCATTGTTCCATTTACTTCCCACAAGAACACTGGTAGTTGGCTACTATTAATCATTCATATTTTACATATAGGGAAACTGAACCTTGGTTATGTCTCTTGCCCAAAATCTCATTGCTGTTAACGGGTACAATTGGGACTTAAGTCCAGGTAGTTTGACCCCAACAGCCATAACTTAGCTATTACCCAATATGAATACGAAGGATCTGATCTCCTTTTTTTCTTATAGTCACTTTCCTTCCTTAGGACAGGGGTCTGTTTGCATAAAAGTGTGTTGAACCTCAACAGCTCCTAGACAGTGGAGAGCATTTCAAGTTCTATAGCAGTATTTCCCACCCTCAGCACTATTAATATTTGGGGCTGATGATTCTTTGTCGTTGGGCCTATCTTGTGCATTGTAAGATATTTAGCAGCATATCTGGCCTCTACCCATGAGATGTCAGTAGCACTCTCCTCCAAGCTCTGACAGCTGAAACTGTCTGCAGACATTGCCAAATGTCCCTTAGGAGGGGGTGAAGAGCAAAATCACCCACCCTCATTGAAAACCACTTGCCTGAAAAGATAGGTAGGATCACGAAGGGAGGGAGGTATGAGACTGAGCTTTGCCTCTGAGAGACTATCCTGAGATCCACATTAACAGAGTTCTCTACAGAACAGCATTCAGTAGATGGAAGATTTGGCACGAAACACACCCAATGTGGGTTCCACATGTGCAGCTAGTGGCTGCTGCAAGCCAAGGCATATTTTCTGTTACATAGTGGCCCCAGTGCATGGTGGAAGTAGAGCTTAAGCTGCTGGCCTGTAAGAACCATGTTCCTATAATTCTTTTGTTAGCCACTTTTTTCTTTAGTGCTGGACACTTCAGAGGCACTCTATAATCAGTATTTAATGTGCCTGACCTCCTGCCATATCAAAATGAGAAAGTCAGGGGATCAGCAATGAGCACCATTCATCTTTTTCCAGCAGCTTCACACAGACCTGGACTTTTTGAATGAAATAATAACAAGTGCATTCTGCAGCAGGGGTAGAAAAGTGTTTGATTGGTTCTCTTACAGACCTAGAAGTTACGTAAATGACTGGGCTGTATAATCTCGCTCTCCAGTACTGAACCCCCAGTAACTGCTGCTGCTAGTGAGAGTGCGGATTTGAGTTTGTGGTGCATGTACTGAGACTGGGCCTGCTCTTTCCTGTCCTATTACCCCAGCCATTGCAACCTGGAGAACTGAAGATTCACATGGGTTCTCAAAGTCTGGATCTTTTCCATGTCCCAATGGATGAAAAAAGCAGACCATTTGCTGCTAGAAATGGTGCCCACACAAACCCCGTTAGCTGCTGGTGTTCAATTAACTAGAGCTCATAACACTGTGGCCATTTCTGCTAGTCCCTCTTGGCAAAGAGCTCCTTTTGTGCTAAAGAAAACCTAGTGACTAATTAGTGACTCTTTCAAAAGTCTTGTCCGTGATTGAAATAATCTCTACCAGTTTATGGGAGCATGTTTTTTCTATTTAAAAGCCATAATTAGTATTTTCTGAGATTCTAGGTGTACATGCACACACAGGCATGCATTCTCTCATATACACAATATTGTTAGTGGAATGGGGCTGGATAGACAAGTATTAAATCTCTGGATAGGTTGATGGGACCAACTATCTTTTTCATGAATGGGAAAAAGAAGTTCTTAGATGAGTTTTGAACACAGACCTCAGAAAGACTAAAAAGGATTTTCATATTTGAAAAACTCCAGTCACTGCTGATTGTTCCTTCCCTATTTAAAAGTTCAAATTAACTTGAGTTTTCAATAAAATCTTTTGTTGGCCAAATCATGTAATTTGACCTCCCGAGATCCAGAGCAAAATAAGCTCAAAATAACACATTTGCTATATTTTCCCACATTCTGTGTTGGTGAAATTCAGTAATCAATAGGTAAAATCAGAATCATCTCAGTGAATTCAAAATTGCTGCCTACATTCATGTAGACTTTTTAAAAAATGCCAAGCATTCTTTACAGACCATATTGAATGTGAGTTTATACCCAGATTTTTTTCCAGGAGGTTTTTCCAGATGTTCCTTTGGGCGCCTGAGCTTCTGTATTCTCTGCTTTCAGAAAGGACATCTGTGCTGGTTTCAATCGCCCCTGCGAGACCCTGGGCCTGTCTCACCTTTCGGGAATGTGTCAGCCTCACCGCAGTTGTAACATCAATGAAGATTCGGGACTCCCTCTGGCTTTCACAATTGCCCATGAGCTAGGACACAGGTAAAGGGCCAATGATAGGGAGGTTTGCTCTCCATATTCATGTGTCAATATCAGCAGAGAGAATGGAACACACCTCAAATTGGGGGTCAGGAGACTCAGATTATACTGTGGCTTGTGACTTACCCTCCTCAACCTCTGCTTTCATCTGTAAAGTGGGGATAGTAATGCACCTCATGGGCTCCAATGTCTCCACTGCCCAGACCATGTATACTCACACACATCACAGAACCAAATAGGCCACTCCAGTTCTCTGGATTAGAATGGAGGAAGGGCAGAGATAAGCTTGAACTCAGTTGTTTAATTGAGGAATAACCCTTGGTTAGTTCTTATGAAATGATAATGTTAATATCACTAAAAAGCCATAAAACCTAACATTTTTGCACCTTACTTTGTGCCATTGTGCTTTTCATTGCATCATTGAATCTGCTTAACAACCTCTTGAAATAGATGGTACTGTTAGTCCCGTTTTACTTATGTTTATTAAAGGAGGACATGGAATAAATAAAAAATGGAAAACTGCTGTAAATTTGGAAAGACTATAATGTGAACACCAGTTAACTGGATGTCCAAGTTGTTCACAAAAATGTGTGAATTTGATTAGGTGAATTCCTTGAAGGCAGGTTTCAGAATGCTTGAGTGAAGATATAATGAGATTCTGAATTCACCAGATATCAGAGGTTTCCATGGAGGAAAGTTCTTAGCTTATTTGTAACTTTATTTGCTGTTATATTTGCTAACCACAAATAAGAGAGCATCATACTAATAGGAAACTGGGTGGGGAGGCACATGAACAGCTGAATTATATCCCCTGCCTGTCATGTATCCACCAGCCTGGATCTCCTCCCTTTGAAGAAGGAAAAATGCTGGGGAATATTCTTAGTGCACAACTAGAAAAGAGGCAGGATTGGAAAAAACACTGGAGACTGAATTATTCCAGGCCTGGCCTCTCCAGTTTCGGCTTGCTCACCATTTTTCTAATATAACATTTGGACTTTCTAAAACAATTTTACCTACATTATAAAGCCAGAGCATTGCTTTGAGAATTGGAGAAAGAGAATTGTTGTTCTGACTTCTCTATTGACCAATATTATGACCTTAGATAATTCCCTTCACCACTCTATACCTGTTTCCTCATCTATAAAATGAGTAGGTTGAACTAGGCAATATCTAAGGTGATTTATTGGATTCTCACCAAAAAGACCTTGGTTATAAATGTGATATATTCCAGTATCCTTAGTTGTCAAAAATTCAGAGATAGAGAAGCTAAGTGACTTGCTTTCATTAAATAATAATTAGGGATGCAGGGGAGCTGGCCATCTTGATGAGGCTAGGCCATAGTTGTTGGCATGTCGATAATAAAACCTGGCAAAATGTTAAGTTATTGTTATGCGCAAACAGACAGGAGTCCCCAGTTCTGAAATGTGGAAGGACATGGCCCCTGTGGCCTTCAGTCAAGACATGTCAACAGTACCTGCTGGCCAAACAATGCTAGGTGACTGTAACTGGGTCAAACTGAGAAGTTATCACTCAAGCCATCCCAACAATGGTATACTCAAACCAAAGAGAAGTGGAAAAGACTTTGCTTGATAAAAGACATTTTCGAATCCTCACTTTTTGTGTTCCAAGGAAGGATTCTTTCTATCCTCAAGTTCAACCTGATCTTGTAACAAGAATATGTTAAGCATGTCCTTCAAAAGCAATGTTGCCCAATTTTTGAGGCAATCATTGACTTAACTTCCTGGGCATGGACACTTCACCTTTGTAAGGAAGGCCACCTAAGTAAACAAAGCTAAGGGCAAGTATGATCCTCCTTTCAGATTTCAAATTTTCTCTAATAAAGTTAAGAACCTCATGGTAACATTACTTGGGCACAATTTCCCTGAACACTTAAAAACAAATATTAGTGGTAGATGTTTAATAGTTATTGGGAGTGGTGGATTATTTAACAGACTAGAACTGAGTCACTACCTGAATCACTTTGATATTGTAGTAAGTTTAAACTGAACACTCGTTCAGAACTATCTGATGCATTGTGGAAATAAAACTACTGTAAGGTTTCTTTATCCTATGCTTTTGTTGTTATTATTGTTCTATTTCAATTATGCAGGAAGAAAGTGAGGATCTAGCTCCTAAAAAAACCTCTAACTAATTATCAAGTTTCTAAGTAAAAGAATTAAAGAACACTGAAGGCAGAACTAGAGAACCGTCTTTGAGTTTATTCAGAAAGCCATTATTCTCAGCAAACTAACACAGGAACAGAAAACCAAATACCTCATATTCCCACTCATAAGTGGGAGTTGAACAGTGAGAACACATGAATACAGGGAGGGGAACATCACACACTGGGGCCTGTCGGGGTTCAGGGGAAAGGGGAGAGATAGCATTCGGGGCATACCTAATGCATAATCTAGGCTTAAAATCTAGATGATGAGTTGATGGGTGCAGCAAACCACCATGGCACATGTATACTTATGTAACAAACCTGCACATTCTGCACATGTATCCCAGAACTTAAAGTAAAATAAAATAAAAAAATAAAATAAAATAAAATAAAAATAAATAAATAAAACTAAAAAAAAAAAGTCAACCCCGAGACAAGGATTTGAGAGCAATTAATTTATGTGGAAGGTAAAGGAAATACCAGTAGGGTAGTAGGGTGTAAAAGAGAACAGGGAAGTTAGACAATAAACAATTCATTATCTCAGCTTCCACTCTGAGCAGTTGAACCTTAATCCCATGGACAAACTCCAAGAACGGTATACAACACACGTTTCAGAGTTACCCTACCCAACGTGAGAAGAACTGGGCTGTTTTATATACCAACACCCTTAAGCTGTTGGTTAGAGGCTGTTCCCAGAGGTTGTTATTAATAATTCCTTGATACTTTCAGCAGAGCAGTCTAATTGGCTCTGGAGAAATCCCAGGTAAAGAGATGCATATAGTAACAGCTGGAAGGCAGCTAGTAGTGAGTCTATGAACAGGTACCAGTAGCATCTGTTACCAATAACTTACTCAGGGGCATTAAATGCTGCCCCTTAGAAAGTTATAAGCCATGGAAGATAAAATATACATACTTTTCCATATGCCGTCTACTAAGTATGATGAAAAACACTGAACACTATATCAAAAACAAACATAGGAAGACTGAAAGATGGAGAGAAGGAAGACAGGCTGAGGACCACAGAACCTGAAGAGTGACATGGTGGTGAATTCCCTGGCTTTTCTTTTCTCTCATATATGCCAGACTTGGAACTGATGATGGCAACAACCTGGAAATACAAACACACACACACACACAAGCACACACAAAATCACCCACATACGCCTGTTCTCTCTATCCAAAGGAGTAGGAGAGGGACAGTCTAACAAGGCAGAAAATTTTAGACAGTAACTCTTCCACTCCAGGTGAACAGCAAAGGAAAGAAAAAACTGTAAAACTGTGGCTCTATGCTAGCAAAGTCTGAGTGGGAAGCCTAGACTTGCATCTGTGTGAAGCTATAACAAAGCATCAAACACCACTACTTGGGTAGTGTCAAAAAGACCAGTTAGGGACTAAGACTTTGATCCCTACAGGCCAGTAATGAGGGCTCCCCTAGCCCCACCCCTGTGGTGTCAGGACAGATTACATGGGGAGCCAGAAATTTCATCCACCCCTAGACAGTAACAAGGAGCCATCCCTTTGACAACTCAGGTACCTATAAAGGCTTGGCAGTATTGAAGCAGTGGCCCCACTCCCTTCCCCTCCAGAGTAGTGTCAGAAAAGCAAGCTAAAACTGAAGATTTAAATACAATCCATAACATAATATAAAAACCTCCAGGTTTCAATATAAATCACTCATTATACCAAGAACCAGAATATCTCAAACTGAATGAAAAAAAAGAATGTCAAGAGATGACAGATTTTAGAATTAGCTGACAAATATTTCAAAGCGGCCATGGTGAAAAAGTTTCAATGAGCAATTACCAGCAACCTTTAAACAAATGAAAAAATAATGTGTCAGCTAAGAAATAAAAGACATGAAGAAGAGTCAAACATGTAGAACTGAAAAATGCAATAATGTAAATAAAAAGCTCAGTGAACACTAGGGCTCAACAGTAGAATGGATGAGAAAGAGGAAAGAATTAATGACCTAGAAAATAGAACAATAGAAATTATGTAATCTGTATGAGCAAAGAGAAAGAGACTAAAAGAAATTGAACAGAGCTTCAGAGACCCGTGAGAATATAACAAAAGATCTTACGTTCATGTCATTGGAGCCTCAGAAAGAGAGGAAAAAGACAATGGCATTGAAAAAGTGCTCAGAGAACAAATGGCTGAAAATTCTGCAAATTGGATGAGACATAAACCCACATATTTAAGAAGGTGAGAGAAACTCAACCAGGTTAAACCCAAAGAAAATCCATGCCCAGGCCTATCATAATTAAACTTCTGAAATCTAAAGAGAAAGGAAAATCTTCAAAGCTCAAGAGAGAAATGATACCCCATCTATAGGAGGGAAACTATTCGAGTGACAGTGGATTTCTCATCAGAAACAATGAAAGCCCAAAGAAGTGGTGCAATATTTTTCAATGTTAAAAGAAAAGACCTGTCGACAACCAAGAATCATAAACCAAATAAAGTGGATGAGAAGGGAAAACTTTCTAATTCATTTTATGCAGCTAGTATTACCCTGGCACTAATTTCAGACAAAGACAATGCAAAAGAGAAAACTAAAGAACAATATCCTTCAGGAATATAGATGTAAAAAAATTAACAAAATATTAGCAGGTAGAATTCAGCAATATAAGAAAAAAAGAATTAGACACAATGACCAAGTGGGATTTAGTTCAGGGATGCAAAGCTGGCTCAATATTTGAAAATCAGCATAATCCACCATTGTAACAGGCTAAACAAGAGAAACCACATGATTATATTAATATTAATTTTAGTAGATAAAACATTTGACAAAATTTGACATCTATTCATCATAAAAACACTCAGAAACTGAAATTTCCTCAACTTGATAAAGAACATCTTCAAAAAATTTAAACCTAATATTATACTTAATGCTAGATCACTGAATATGTTTCCCCTAAGATCAAAAACAAGACAACGATGTCCATTCTCACCACTTCTTATTCAACATAGTACTAATAGTTGCAGCCAGTACAATAAGACAAGGAAAGGAAATAAAAAGCATACATATGGGAAAGAAAGAAACAAAACTATCCCTGTTTGCAAGTAACATCATTGTGTATGTGGGGGACCCCATATACAATGAGAGAACTGATCTTTGACTAAGTCTACAGAAATATACAATGGGGAAAGGACACCATGTTTAATAAATGGTGCTGGCAAAATTGGATAGCCACACGCAGAAGAATGAAACTGGACCCCTATCTCTCACCACATACAGAAACTAACTCAAGATTGATCGAAGACCTAAATGTAAGTCCTGAAACTACAAAAATCCTAGAAGAAAGAAACTCTTTTGGTCCAGGCAAAGAATTTATGGCTAAGACCTTAAAAGCAAATGCAGCAAAACAAAAAATAACCAAATGGGACTTAATTAAACAAAAAAGCTTCTACACAGCAAAAGAAATAATCAGTGGAGTAAACAGACAACCCACAGAGTGGAGAAAACATATGTAAACTATACATCTGACAAAGGACTAATATCGAGAATCTATTAGGAATTCAAACAACTGAACAAGAAAAAATAAACAACCCCATTAAAAAGTAGGAATAGGATAAGAACAGACATTTTTCAAAAGAAGACACAAAAGTGGCCAATAAACATATAAAAAATCCTCAACATCACTAATTATCAGAGAGATGCAAATTAAAACCACAGTGAGGTATTATCTCACACCAATCAGAATGAGTATTATTCAAAAAATCAAAAAAGGACAGCTATTGGCAAGGATGTGGAGAAAAGAGAATGCTTATACACCACCGTGGTTGGAAATATAAATTAGCACAAACTCTATGGGAAACAGTATGGAGGTTTCTCAAGAGCTAAAACTAGAGCTATCATTCGACCCAGCAATCCCACTACTGGTTAGGTACCCAAAGGAAGAGAAATTATTGTGTAAAAAAGATACCTGCACTCGTATGTTTATTGCAGCACTATTCACAATGGCAAAGTCAGGAATCAACCAACAGATGACTGGATAATGAAAATGTGGTATATATAGACCACAGAATACTACACTGCCATAAAAAAGAATGAAATCATGTCTTGCGCAGCAACATAGATGGAGTTGGAGACCATTATCCTAAGTGAAATAACTTAGAAAATCAAATACCTCATATTCTCACTTACAAGTGGGAGCTAAACAATGAGTATGTATAGACATACAGAGGGAAATTATAGACACTGGGGACTCCAAAAGCTGGGGAGAGTGGGAGGAGAATGAGTTGAAAAGTTACCTACTGGGTACAACGTTCACCATTTGGGTGATAGGTACACTAGAAGCCCAAACCTCAGTGTTATGCAATGTATCTATGTAAAAGACCTGCACATGTATCCCCCAAACTTATAAAAATAAAGAAGAGAAAAAAACTGTTAAGGTGCCTCTCAGGTACTTCTTTTTTAGTTGTATAATTCTAATTAGCTGTGGACCAAACTAAGAAACATTGGCGAGATCAACGAAATGGCCTGGGACAGACCATAAGGAGAAAAATATATTAAAACAATATCCCAAGAAGACACCCATCATAGTTTAATAACAAAGATATCCCTTTGTTTTTTGCACACTTGTTTGTTTCATCACTGATTGTGTATAATACAAAAGAGAAAGTAACTTGTGCTATCACCCAAGTGAATAATTTTACTTTTATTTTGAGAGAAAACTTAAAAATCTATTTGTGAGGGCCCTAGATTATATGGCTTGGTGTAGCGACATATCCACAGCTAAGAAGATCATTATTCATGTAGGTTTTTAGAACCTTGCTTGCAGTTTAGGATTTTAACTACTGAACAGTCAAACTTGTAGAGTACTTCATGATCTGGGTGGGGCTGGATTTGTAGCAGGCTAGGGAAAACCTGCTCAGAAGGAAGCTTTCGTTGAACCACATTCTTTGTACATTGATTCTCTGACTTCTTTGTGAGTTTTATATTCATGTGGAATGTGATTAGAGTTTGTTAAGTACATTGATAATACCATAATGCATGAAAACACAAGAAAATCTCCAAATCCCCCAAAGACTCTTCTCAGCAAGAGTTGCTAATACTGATCAGAAGGTTTCATTAAAGTTGGATATGAGCTTCCCAGTCAGACGAGTTGAATTTCACTACAAAGAGTAAAAGGTCATACAGATTTAGAAATTTAAGCCAATGTCTCCAGGTTTAAATGTCTAGTGTCTCAAAGTCCACCCCAGTGGAGAGAGTTCTGGGAATCTCAGAAAACGTCTTTGGGTGATCTTGAGAACGTGGCTTATAAACAAAGGCTTCTGAATTGTCTTCTTCCCTAGGCACCCTCGTGCCATGGTGGATGGTTAAGCTTTTCAAGGCCCTTAAAGGCTGCTTCACTGGGTCAGCCCTGGCAGTGGAAGGTCAGGGAACAGACCAAGTGACACATGGACAAGAGTACTGTGTTAGGAGCACAAAGATCTGTGTCTGAAACCTAGTTTTACCACTAACAAGCTATATGATTGTTGACAAATCTCAAAGTCTAAACTTTTTCATATGGAAAAGGAAAATAAGCTAGATCATGATAAAAAGAAAACAAGAATGTTTTTTTAAAAAAATTCTATCCTTTGTGAAGCCCTTATTATCTGTCAGGTACCCTGTTAAATTGTTTTCAAACTTTATTCTATTCAGATCTCATTGTAGCACTAGGATGACTACCCCATCTTCTAGGAGAAGAAAATGAGGCAAGTTTTAATGATTTACAGGTCATTTAAGTGGCAAGGCTGGAGTTCAAATACAGATCATCTGTCTTAATCCTGCTGTTACCACTGAATTAGGAGGACTCCTGTAGCAATAGTAGAAAGACATTGATCCCTCAAAGCTTGTAGGCTTTGACAAAGTCTCCCAGAGGCTTCTCCTTTCATGCTGTCTCTTAAATTCTGATGAAAAGGGAGAAGGAAGGTTTTGTTCTTTTGTGCTGTGCACTGTGGTTGCTGCAGCAGGAGAAAGCAAATAGCTGGGGGCAGGATTTGCCTTCCTGACTCCTGATTCATAGAAAGAAAGCCAGACAGAGCTCTTAGCCTTCTGCCAAGCAGAAGTTTCTGAATTAGCTGCATGACTCCCATGGATGCATATTTGAGGTAAAGCATACCTACAATGCTCCCTGTCCTTTTTCATTTGAAAATTAGCTATGCCCCTCCAACTTCAAAGTCTCACTTTGCAAACAGTTGCCTTCTGTACAAATGTGGCTGTCTGTGAGTTATTACGCTCTTAGGGAAACTATGGTTTTTCTTCCTGTTTAATGCCTGCCTGCTGGCTCTTCTTGTGCTTGGTTCTTCCCTGCCAGCTTCGGCATCCAGCATGATGGGAAAGAAAATGACTGTGAGCCTGTGGGCAGACATCCGTACATCATGTCCCGCCAGCTCCAGTACGATCCCACTCCGCTGACATGGTCCAAGTGCAGCGAGGAGTACATCACCCGCTTCTTGGAGTAAGTGACAGTGTCTCATGATGCCCTCACCTGGGTCTCTTTAAATTGGGAGCTGCATTGAGTTTTACACAGAGAAGCTGATGCCTGGAAAAGGCTGGATTCCATCCCACAGGCCACCATGTCAGGGTGGCATCAGAAGGGGCGGATTTCACTTCTGCATTCTGATCCTGAGGTCTAGATGGGCTCTGCCCTCTGGTCACAGGCAGGTGAGCATCCTGTCCCATCCCAGATTGCTCCTGCCCCAAAATAGCTTTCTATGAGCCAATTATGAATTAAGTCCTTGGGAACTGGCAGGAACACCCAACAGAGATAAGAGTGGTCATTCAAACCTCATTGAGAGTAGGATAATGATTTTCTAATTTTACCATGGCTTGTATTTTCTAGATAAACTAAGCTTATGTTGTGGGATATGATTTGCATTTTCTTTAATAACTCCCATGATGGGCCTAGAGAGTTCTCTGCCTTGTAAATAATAAAGTTGTCTTAAAGGACAAAGAGTAAACCAGAGGGAAGTTTCTGTTGAATGAAAAGCTGAAGGTAAAGGGAATCCTAAACAACTCCTCTCATTTCTGTTAACTTGTTTTCAGCCGAGGCTGGGGGTTCTGTCTTGATGACATACCTAAAAAGAAAGGCTTGAAGTCCAAGGTCATTGCCCCCGGAGTGATCTATGATGTTCACCACCAGTGCCAGCTACAATATGGACCCAATGCTACCTTCTGCCAGGAAGTAGAAGTAAGTGTACCTTTTGGTGGGTATATGCAGGGCTTCAGATCTCCAGCATGCTGAAGGAAGGGCCAGGACAATATTTGGAAATCTGAACATCCAGACACAGAAATAGAAACTTTATATTTAAGGCAAGGTGTGTCTGTAAGGGAAAACAATTAAGCTGGAATAACATGCCTTGACATTGCCACCTTGGTATTCTACGAAGCCTATATTCCATTGCAACTGGGTGGTGTTTGACACAGTTCCATAGTGATTTTCAGGATTCACAGTGATTCACACCTGCAGACTCCATAGCAACCAACTTAATCCCTAAAATTGCTCCCTTTCTTGAATTTCACATCTGGCTGAAGAGTACCAGCAGCTCCCAAGTTAGAAGTAGGATTTATTCACCAATTCATTCTTCTTGTTTATTTTCAACGTCCAAATAATAATTCAGGATTTGACACCGTACCTTCTGAAGAATCTGTAGCTCTGTTCTATCTTCTTCATTACCACTGTCACTGCCTCAATTCAGTCTCTCATCATCTTTCCTTGCTATCGTAATTATCTCCTACCTAGTCTCCCTCCTATTCAAATTGTTGCTCAAGTTATTTTTTAAAAACACAATGTAACCGTGGTCTACTCTGCTGTTAGGGTCCCCGCTGACCACAGGATAAAGTCCCAGCTCCTTTTGAGGCAGTCCTTCGTGATTTGGAAATTGTCTACTCTCTGAACTCATCCCTTATAATGCAAAAGTATCTGTGTTAACACACACATATTGACGAGGCAAGTCTCGCTGAATCCCTGCCAGATTCTGTGCTATGTACTGAATAAGAAGAAAATATAAACACTCAAAAATTAATAAGACAAAGTCTCTGCCCTCGAGGAGCTCATGGTGGAGGAGGCAGGCATAAAAATTTTAATACAGTGAGATAAATTCAAAATGAAACAGAAAAAACTTAAAGGGGAAAGTAAATAACTGTGCTTAGACAGAACAAGCAAACTTAACAGAGAAGGTAAAGTTGATACAAAAATCCTCACCCCTCATTTCTAACTGGCTACCAAGTTATGCCAATTCTGCCTCCTAAATTTTTGTTTGTTTGTTTGTTTGAGACAGAGTCTTTCTCTATCGCCCAGGCTGGAGTGCAGTGGCATGATCTTGGCTCACTGCAACCTCTGCCTCCCCAGTTCAAGCAATTCTCGTACCTCAGCCTCCCAAGTAGCTGGGATTATGGGTATGCACCAACAGGGCCAGCTAATTTTTGTATTTTCAGTAGAGATGGTGTTTCACCATATTGGTCAGGCTGGTCTCGAACTCCTGACTTCAGGTGATCCACCCGCCTTGGCCTCCCAAAGTGCTGGGATTACAAGAATGAACCACTGTGCCCAGCCTAAATATTTCTAAAATCCACCTGTTCCTAGATGACTATAGCAGTTCCCTGATTGGTAGAATCTGAACGCTTCCCCTCAACTCTGATTCATTTTCTAAAATGCAGCCTAAGTAACCTTTATAAATGGAAATCCATTTATAAATGGATTTATAAATACTCCCCTGTGAGTAGAATATCTCATGGCCTTCCTATTTTCTTGCAATAAAGTACAAATTTCCTAAAATGGCTTAAGAAGAGGCTTCATTCGCTCTCCTCTTGCTCTCTGGCCTTATGTTTTAGAATATTGTTTTAGCCCTTCACTCTCTAATTTGCTACTGATTATATGTATATGGAATTTAATCACTAATCTTTCCTATCTGGGAAACCTCTCCTTCATATTTTCTTCTCTTTGTGTCTCTGTATTTTATATCATGTATCTTTATCTTCTAGTTCACTAGTTCTGTCTTCAGATTTGTCCAATTATGCATATTTAACCTATTGACTTTTTAATCTCATTTATCATATTTTTATTTATAAAAGTCTATTTGGTTATTTTTCTGAATTTTCTCTCACTTTCATGGTATTTCGTTCCTAATTTTAAACTTTTGATGTAATCTTTTATTTCTTTAATAATATGTGACATATTTGTTTTGCAATTTATACTGAGTAATTTCAGTGTTCAGAGTCTATGTGCATCTGTTTCTCCTGTTTGGGGTTTTTTCACATATTACGTGTTATTTCGTTTTGTGATTTTTGCTTTTATTGTGAGCCTTTAGTTATAAAACTTTATGTCAGGTTTTCCTTTAGGGTTCAGATGGCTGGCACATTCTTTCACCGAAAATTTTCAGTTCTATCTCTGGGTCAATTTAAAATGTTACTGATTTGATGTTGTGTTGACTTCATGAGCAGCATGGGGGCAAGTGTGGTTACCAACTCTCAGGAGTAACATTTGACCACTCCTTCTAGAGTTAAAGTCAAATGAGACAAGTTTTCTGTGTACCTAGATTTCAGGTCACCCTTTCACTCAAGGCCTTATATGAAGGTCTCCAACTTCCTACCTTACATAGGCCCTACGCATTGTCTCCAGTATCTAAGTGACTAATAAATCGAAGACCTAAGTAACTAGGTTTGCATCTCCAGATTAACATTTCTGCTACATTTTTAGCCTTCAGGGGGTTTCCTTACTTTCTTGGTGACTCAAGGATGCACTTAAAATATTTAAAATATATTATGCATGATTTTAGAAGATTTATAGAGGTAAGCGTTTTCCAGGGTATCCCGTTGTTTACTAGAAACAGGACACCCAAGTTATCTCTGGTCAGCTCCTCTTTTGCAATCCATGTTTATCTGTCGTGAACAGCCTCCATTCTCTGAAAGTGCTGGGTTCTCCACAACCTCTAGAACCCTGCACAGTGGTTCCTTGGAACCATCCCTTCTGCTCATCATTTGAGCCTCAGCTTAAATATTCTTTTATATCCTATCCTGAATTTCCTGTGTCAAAGCTTTATTAGACTATATTTTAGGTTTTTGTTTACTAGACTATCTCCTCTCCTACCATGTGAGCTCTGTGAGGAAATTTTTATCCCTGACACTCAGCAATGCCTAGCACATAGTAGGCACTCAACAGATAAGTGAATGAAGACTTCAGATCTCTTTATATGGCAGCCAAGATAACCTCATCATTTTCCATGTTAACAACACCCTAAATTACCAGAAAATGTATCATTATCCATGTTATAACTTTTTATTTTGAAATAGTTTAAACTCCAAAAAATTGAAAAAAATAGTACAAAGTTTCTGTGTACCATTCGCCTAGCACATCATCCTTTCTAAATGCTCAGTGAACTTAAAGTAAAAGAAATCCTCGGAAAGAAGGAAAAAAAATAAAAGAGGGAGTGATAAGCATGAACAGATATTGAGGCTGAAGTGGAGATAACAAAAGGGTTATGTGGGTTTTCGCTTCCACATTGGAAGAGACAATGATGTATTCTCCTTGACCAGGGCCAGGATTTAGAACTGAGACCTTTGCATGAAGCTGCGATTCTCAAAGAGTTGTGCTTCAATGAAAGGATGAGCTAGAAGAAATCAACCAAAAGGAAAGAGAGATGACAGAGAAGCATCTTTTATCTCAGCCTAGTTTCTAGTGGGGCAGTGGGGTGTGTGTGGAAATACTGGTGAATAACTTTCTCACCTGGAAATTCTTTACTATGGGCCATGCTCATGCTAATCTAGAGTTTAAATCTGTACCCCTTATAGCCTGAGTGCCTTCATGCAATAATAATAATAATAATAATAAATAAAACATTTGTCCTGGAGATACCATGGATGCCTGGAAATAAAGGTGAAACTGGCCCAGAGGAACCAACACTCAACCAAGGTGGCATGAAACTCCAATAGATAAAGCCACCCTAGGCCAGGTATGGTGGCTTACGCCTGTAATCCCAGCACTTTGGGAGGCCAAGGTGGGCAGATCACGAGGTCAGGAGATCAAGACCATCCTGGCTAACACTGTGAAACCCCATCTCTACTACAGATACAAAAAATTAGCCGGGCGTGGAGGCAGGTGTCTGCAGTCCCAGCTACTCAGTAGGCTGAGGCAGGAGAATGGCGTGAACCCAGGAGGCAGAGCTTGCAGTGAGCCGAGATGGCACCACTGCACTCCAGCCTGGATGACAAAGTGAGACTCTGTCAAAAAAAAAAGCCACCCTTCAGATGAGTTCATAATTCAGCCTCTAATTCAAAAATCTAATGTAGTCTATCTTCAGCTAAGTGAGCTGAAGCCCTTAAGAAGCCCTTAACAAGCCCTTAAGAACTTTCAAAAATTGAATTTTTATATAGGGATAATAAAATAAATATATAAGAATGAATTGTACATGAGAAAAAAGAACCATAGGATATATGTAAGGCAGATATGAGGAAGAATAAATATAACTTCTGGAAATGGAAAGTGTGGTTATTGACTTAAAAATTCAGTGGATGGATTAAATAGCAGACTTGACATGGTTGAAAAGAAAATCAATCAAATGGAATTTAGAGCTGAGAAAATTACTTCCCTTCCCACTTGGGTGCTTCTTAGGGGTGTGTGATGGAGGAGAAAGTTTCTTTGGTTTTCATATACAACAAGATTGAGAGATGAGGAATATGAAAGTGAGGTTGAAACACAAAGTACAGAATAAGAAGGTCTATCAACAACAATTACGGGTTCCAAAAGGAGAGAAAGGAGAGGCAAAATTTAGAGAGAGAAAGATTGATAATTTTCTAAAATGGCTTAAAATATCAAGTCATATAATGAAAAAACACATGCAGTGTAGAACACAATAAGTGGATAGAACTATGGAAGATGAATAGACAGAAAAAAATACTGATAGATAGATGGAAGCAGCTAAGCCATTTCAGATGGCATCTGAGAATCCTGCCAACCTTCCTTTATCCCCATAAGGGTAGAAATAAGAAGGAATATGCAGCTCTCTTCCTGGAAACTGAAACCAGCTGACTACTTAAGGTAATAAGTGAACAAGCTGAGGCTTTCTAGATGGAAGAGTTTCCATTTTCTTCACTGAGCAGGCTCAAGTTATAACCACCCCCAACTGTTAGTAATCAGGTTGCCTTCCAGCCACAGTTTAGATTTACCTTTCATAGATGATCACCAGTTACCTTTCCCAAGAGCAATGAGGGCTGGATATTGTGCCAAACATATAGAAATGACCATCTCAACCCTTAGAAAATAGGTTTTATCCCTCATTTCCATATTACCTAGTATGATCTATAGACCATTGTTTATGAATGATGACAAAGTCCAAGTTAAGCTTGAACTGAAAACTCTAATGATTGCTTTCTGTCACTCTTAGTCACTAACAACAGTGGCATTTATTGTGAGTGTGTGGATGAGTGTGCATATTTTACTGTAACTATAGAAATGCTTTGTGGCAGGTTTTGAAAATACAAAAGAAGTGCAATTTGTTTTCTAGAACGTCTGCCAGACACTGTGGTGCTCCGTGAAGGGCTTTTGTCGCTCTAAGCTGGACGCTGCTGCAGATGGAACTCAATGTGGTGAGAAGAAGGTGATGCGTCAGGCCGAGGAATGAGGTGGGAGGGCGGTGGGCAGAGTTCTTGGGAGGAGCTGAGGAGAAGGCCCTAGAGGGCAACTCTCTCTAAGGGAAGAGCAGTGGATGGAGGTCAAACCGTCAGACCAGCCAGAGGAGATCACCCACATCCACCACTCCTGGTGAACCTGCATTGGGAGCAGGTAGTTAAGGAGGGAGGGCTGAGGTCCAGTTTCACACTTCACTTGTAAAACATCTGTTTCATCTTTCCCTGATGAATTTCTATGGAGTTTGTGGTCAACATTTCCTAGGCTTATTATCAGCCTTCCTTTTGACTTTTTTTCTCTCATATGGAAGATTGAAAAGGATAAGCCAGCGGCTTCTTCTTCCCAAAAATGCAGGATTTAGGCCACTTATCATCTTCTTTCTCATCTTCTGACATGACTGCATTTCTTGAAGTTCTGCTACTTTACTAAGCAGGCAAATCAGACACCACAGAACACAGAGAGGTTTGACATCCTCTAGGCTGGGTTTCTTGTGGGCCTAGAGCTTACATGTTTAGTGGGCGTCTTTATGCAGCTTGAGTGTGGCAGGACCCCTCACTGAGATTACAGAACTCGGGCAAAATACACTGTGGCCAGAAAAAACACAAGAGGAAAAAAAGGATATCAGACAATAAAACATGTCCAAATCCTCCAGGAAATGTGGTTATTCACGACAACCACATAGCATTTCCCTTTGTTTTCATTTTTGTATATTTACTCTCCTAAACCGATAGTCGTGGAAGGATTGCCTTGAAGAGGGGAGAGAGTGGATTTTTTCTTAGTTGCTTGAAAGGCCAGAGCTGTAAACAATGGGTAGAGTTAAAAGAAAGTGGAATTTTTGTCTTGATGTAATGAAGAACTTCCTAACAGCTAGTGTGTTTTGGCAGTGAAATTGACTTTTTGCAGCGGATGAGTTCTCTGTTGCAGTCATTAAGTTCCCAGAGAGCTATAAAGAAGTGCTATTCACTGTGCCAGTCTGTGAACTATTGTGGTTTGCAACAAGATAAGGATCATGCACCAGAAAGCAAATCAACTATGTTACTAAGCAACTATGTTGCTAAGCATACTAAGCTGACATGCTTTTCATAACAAGACTTTCTCAATGAAAAAAGTAGTATGTTGATTTACATTCTCGTGCTCAATCTGCCAACCACACTGTGTAGCACCTGTGTGATTAGGCAACATAAAGTTTCCTTCCATTCTTGAAACTCTCTGATTCTAAAACCCAAGACTCTTGGCAGAAACTTATATGAGCCCCAGTTTGTTTTACATCTGATATGTGACTGTAGAAAGCTGGCTTGCTTGCAGAGAATTGGGTTTAGACTTTTAGGGCTCTTGGCTCAGCTTGCTCTGGTAACCTTCCTGATACGGCCATCTCCTGCCTCTTCCCTTTCCAGTGGTGTATGGCAGGCAAGTGCATCACAGTGGGGAAGAAACCAGAGAGCATTCCTGGAGGCTGGGGACGCTGGTCACCCTGGTCCCACTGTTCCAGGACCTGTGGGGCTGGAGTCCAGAGCGCAGAGAGGCTCTGCAACAACCCCGAGTGAGTCCAGATAAATATATTTCCCTTCTCTCCACATGTGCTGGGGGCGGGATGGGGGGCAGTCTTGAATGGCATGACCTCAGTGACCCCAAGCCTCCTCCAGGTAAATTAAATGGGTTCCCAGGACAAAACAGAACAAGAAGATTCACAGAGAGTGGGGAAAAAAGTGGTTCTGTTTTGTGTTGTTTCATTTCGGCTTGGCACTGGATTCTCACTAAAACTTGGATAAGTAAGCTGATTTTATCATTTGGGGAAATAAAGCAAATTTCTTTTAAATGTGCAATCTATGTGAAAGCCTCTAGGAGATTATACAATTAAATCTTTTTAAATAACTCCATTTTATCAGTAGAGATTAGTGAAATGCAATTTTGCTGATAAGATTGTAGCTTGCTTTCAATGATAATGAATACACAATTTTATGAGAATAATTCTTTCCTTAAGCAACTAGTAAAACAGGTACATTTTTGAGGATAATTATTTTTAATATTTTTAGATAAGGATTTTTATAAACCCTAAAGTTCCGTAGTGGCCTGTTAAGGATTCTGCAAATGTTATTTTACAAGTGACTTTCAATTGTTTAAGCAAATTGCTTAATTTTTCATATATTCTATTTGTATGATAATATTATATATGAGGTAAATTTAAACTTGCTTGTTTTCCAAATACACATTACATTCTTAATTTCATTATTTTCTGATATACTGTCTCCCAAGTAATTTCTTAAAAGTGTATATGTGATATCTCTTTTAAGTGGAAATTATATTGTTTCTTTTATCTAAATTTACATTCATCTACTTTGAAAAGTAGGAGTCACATTTTTTAAAAGGCGAGCAATAAAAGTGATTTTATCTCTCAGTATCTCAATTCCAAAGGTTATTTATCCTTTTTGTTAATAACTGTATTACCTAGATGTATAGTATTTAAATATAAGTATATGTATATATAAATATATATGCATGTATACATTACATATATACATATATACACTATATATATTATATATTTTTTCTAAGGGTTAATAAGTTAGTATGTGTAAGGAATTTAACACAGTATCTACTACATAATAAAGTGTTAATAAATAGTAGTTATTATGAATCTTTATCATTTACCACATTTATAAGCACGCATTTGGAAATTCTTCACAAAATTATTTTAAAATTTCACCCTTTGATGAAAGTTGTTTTATTTAAATACTGGGTTTCTGTGACTTTCAAAATTCAAAACCAAGAGTTTCTCATAGAGTATTTTATTTTTAGAGAAAATTGTCATTTAATCGTTTGTTTCCATTTGATCCAGAAATGTGATTTCCATTTTCATTTGAGAGATCAGAAAAGAAAGGCAATTTGCTCTGGGACTTATTGTCAATGCTGTATATTCAGACATCACCAGTGTGAAAGTTCTTGGCAGGTTGGTCAGTGACTTGTGGCTATCAGAGAAGGGAACTCCTAGTTGAGGAGGTGAAGGATGAATCTCTAACCTGGCTTCAGGAGAAAGGTAGTTCTAATTCTCATCTCCGAGGCCACAGTTTGTCATAGAGTCTCTTTGGGTGAGTGGACATGCCTGTTCTTCGTTGCCAGTTTGCTTAAATTCATTGCTAACACTGCCAATGGCACCGCATCATAGATTTGGATCTGTGGTTCAAGTCACAGATTCAGGCCAATGCATGAGCCAGCTGATCTTGGGACTGCATCCTTGCTGTAGGTCAACTGTCTAGTGAGAACCCAGCAGAGCTTGGCTCATAAGAGGCTGTCAGTGATATTGATTGGATGGAAATGAATTGGAGACATATCAGGTCATAGAGTGTCCCTGCATCAGCACAAATAGAAAGCCAGCCTCATCTTAAATAACAAGGACAATTCTTGGTACCTCCTAAAGGGAATCAACAAATTAAGAGCCTACTATGTGAACTGCCTTGGTCAAAACTCTTTCATGAGTGAGGAACAGAAGCTTACTCAGGCCACATTGAGGGAGGGGAGGTATAGAAAATCTCATGGGCATTCAAGGAGAACAAAGTACAGCAGAATCAACAAGAATTACAGCTGCAACCAGTACTTGACTAGACTGCCAGGATTTGAATTCTCTGTCTCTCAGGATTTTGTGGTCAGGCAGTGTAACATAGTGGATAAGAGCTCAGGTTTTGGATCAAGGAAGACGACGATTCAAGTCTTGGCTTTGCCACTACCACCTGTGTCCTTTGGGGAGCTGTTCTAGCTTTCTGTGTCCCTGGAATATGATTTCATCTGGACTGCTCACTCGACATGCCTTCTGCCTTTGCACTGAGAAGCACTTTCCAGTCGTCCTTTAAGACCATTCTCCAGGACAAGCCCTTCCGTAAATCCTTCCCAACTAGCCTCATTTCCATGGCTTTCCCCTTCACACAACTCTCATTGTACTTTCAGTCTGGGATACATAATTGCTGTCTTAAATTTTCTCTCATTTCTTATATAGCTCATTTTTTTCTCCTCAACCAAATTATAAACTTCTAGGAAGCATAGAGCATGGGTTGACCTTCATTTGCACTCTCTTCTCCCTGAACAGTGTTGAGCACATGGTAGTATATAAATGCTGGTTGATTATTATTCATGACAACCAAAAAAAGTGCTCTCAGTTATTGATCTCTCATTCTGTGTTAGTTACTCTACTAAATCTGTGTGTGCATTGTCTCATGCAATACAACTTGTGAGATAAAAACTATTATGCTCATTTTACAAACGAAAAAAAACTGAGGCTCAGAGAAATGAGGTAACTTATTCAGATCCATCTAACAAAAAGATAATACCAAATTCGAACTCCAGGCTATTGGCACTCCTGCGATAGGAGGCACACTCCCTGATTCAGATACTGCAGCAAGATGGAGACCAGAAGGCATGCCTGGGAACCTTCTCAAAGGATAGTTTCTTCACGTCTCCCCTCTCCCATTTTTAGTGACCCATTGATCCTGACAGGAAGGCTGGTATGCCCTCAGGTGTATCACAAAGGAAAGAAAAATCAAAAAGTGATTTTTCTAAAATAAGATTAACTTATTCACCCATTGAATATCTATTAAGAGCCTCCTATGCCCAAAGTACTGTGAGGCACCACAGAGGACACAGAGCTTGGATTGTGCCATCAAAGAACTATCTTTGGGAATGATAGATTCAGGACGTGCAGGCAGCTGGCACACAAAGTGTCACTGAAGAGGAGAAAAAAATTACTGCTGGTGGAAATCCAGGAAGGATTCATGAAGGAGGTAGCATTTATTTAGTTCTTCAAGCATGAGCAGTATGTAGACATGTGGAGACTTTAAGGGAGGAAAAAAATCTATCCAAAGGCACAGAAAAGAAATATTAAATAAGGCAGGTGGCACCACTGGAGCAGGGTAACATGAAGCAGAGTGTGGGAAGTAAATTGTTAAGGTGAGTTAAGGCAGGATTGTGAGGGCTTTGAATGCCAAGCTCAGGAGGCTGATGTGACCGTTGGATGCTGTTAGTGATTTTAAAACAGGGAACTAAAATAATTAAGGTCATCTGAAAATTTAGCCTGATAATTGTTTGTACTGTGGGTTCAATTTTAAAAGTAGAGATAGAAATGGAGATAAGAATTTTAAAAGTAGAGATAGGAATGGAGATAAGAATTGGACTGGTTTGATTATTGCAGAGTTGAAGAGTAGGAAACAAATGTAAATAGGCAACTGATTGACTGTGGGATCCAAGGAAGGCACAGATGGATGATTCTGAAATCTGACCACTTTTAACTCACCAAATAGGAATCAGAGAAGGAGCATACTCGAAAGGAAAATGATGTATCCTTTTTTGGCGTAGATTTCACCTGGAGGATATACAGGTGGAAATGATATATAAACTATTTCAAAATAAGCTACTATACACTTAGGACTGAAATGTTGTCAGGCAAGGAAAAAATGTGTAAAATTTGAAGCAGTTATTTAAAAGGTAAGTTTTGAGGGCATAGAGAGACATCATTTGTCAAGGCCAGATACCAGAGGAGTTTTAAAGGAAAGTGTTGGCGTTTAAGCAAACTAAAAGAAAAGCTTGTCTGTTTCATTTGCAGGCCAAAGTTTGGAGGGAAATATTGCACTGGAGAAAGAAAACGCTATCGCTTGTGCAACGTCCACCCCTGTCGCTCAGAGACACCAACATTTCGGCAGATGCAGTGCAGTGAATTTGACACTGTTCCCTACAAGAATGAACTCTACCACTGGTTTCCCATTTTTAACCCAGGTGAGGAGCTGTAATGGTGTATCTCAGATCTAGGGAACAGCCATTCTCAAAGCATTTGTATGTCAGTCAGGGTTTCTGTGATCCATACAAAGCTTAACAAAGACAGTTGTACACCAGGAATTTTGTAATTTAGAAGATGGAAACACTGACCTGGTTAAGTTGATCAGTAAATGTTGAAGGCTGAATACATTCAACTCTGGCTGAGCTTTGTGGGAGATAAAAGAAGTTTATAAAACATGGTGACTTGCTTCAAAACAGCTGAGGTGCAATTGAGCCATTAATAGGGCATGTAGGAATTCAGTAACTAATTGCTTGTTGATGGACATGAGAAACTGACTGTGATTTCGTCAGAAATTCAGAAGAAAAGGTCATTGTGGGTTTGAAGTAATTGCAAAAAAAAGGTTTCCAGTGAAGCAGTTGATGATTCTTAAGACTACTCATGCTTTCATGAGCAGTCTTTCCACAAGAAGAAAGAAAAGGGAAGACATTCAAAATAGAGTCATTCCAAGTGGGAGTAGAATAACAGGCGGAAAGGCAAGATAATAGGAATGAAAGAACAAAAGCCAGCTCTGCAACAGAAGTCAACATTTTATAAGTACTGGAGTATGAGAAGGGTGAAAAGTAAAATCAAACATCTGAATGTTGCACAGGAGGGATGGGGACATAATGGAGTTGGAGAATGGAATAGCGGCCTTGGCAAAACGTCCAGACACATTCTCTCCTTAAAATGAAGAAGAATCAATGACCGTTAGCTAGACATCAGCATCAAAAAACATATTTGTGTTGTTTGTTGTTATCTGAGTAGGAAATGAAACAGAAAAGATTTTCCTGTGTTAAAGAAATTTAAGGCAAGGTAGTAAAAAATAGCTAATCAAATTTTTCATGATTTTTGAGTTCCAGAAAATCCATTGTGAATAGGGCACAAGAAAAATCACAGATTTGAGAATTGTGTATTTGGGCTGTTAGAACAATGACTTATGCAATAGCTTGTGAAAGAAAGACTCTGCAGTGCTTTGCTCAGCTCAGGTCTCCAAAATACCCTGATGCTCTTAGTTGTCAAGGGCAGTGATTGCTCCTTGCCCCCAATTGTTTGGTGTCATTTATGATCTAGAGGGGAAAACCATTTGGTTATTGGTGCAATTTAGTTTCCTGAGTCAGGCATTTGAATACAGGAAAACTCAGACATATACTCAGGTGTACTCCAAAATTATCAAGTGATGAAAGGTGCATCCAGCCAGTGCTATCTATGTGTATATCCTGCGCATTCTTGATTTGTTAAAACTATTTGGGTCAGTGGTCCTGTAGACTCTGAATGAGCAGCCTGTCAGAGCTAAGATAGCATAGCTGCTCCAGTGATATCACATGTGCTTAGTACGGGATCCCCCTCCCAGATATACAGTTGGATTTGTGTCTATCTAACCCTGATGGCTCAAGTAGCTGGACTTAGAATAAAAATATTTGATTCAGCATTGCTTTTCATTTGTTTGCAAGCATTCATCATGTGCCTACTTTTTGACTAGCAAAGCAATAGGTACTAAAGAAGTGAGCGTTATACAAGTTGACATCAATTCCACTCACTCTGGAGTGATTGATTTGCTTCTCTAACTCAGATGAAGTTTGCCACCTGCTGACCTTACTCCCTACCCAGTCTATCAGTATTCATCCTCTATCCCGGTAGTTTCTTTACAGATTCCTATGCTATTCTTTTCATTAGCAGACAATGACTTATCTGCTAACCTGAATAGCTACTACCTTGAACAGCACACTGATGACTTTCCCCATTATACTCTGTCTACAGAGTTGCTATTTGCTTAGTTAACAGGCATCCCTGGCAGTGGGTCGTTCATGTCAACAAGGATTTATGCAGCATTTTTTCTGTGCCAGATATCGAGGGCCTTACAGCCTCCCAGGCATCCTTTTAGAAATCACCAGAGGATAAAATAAACATACAGCAGAGTTTTCTACCCCCTCAGTGGACAGTGATACTTCCCACAGCACTTTATATGCTTTTTCCTAATTTTATCTCCACAAGAAAACCCTTCAAGGAAAGCTGTTTTTGACCCAATTTTTAGAGATAAGCTAATAGGTTCGGAGGACCTCTGTAACTTGCCCAAACTCAGACTATGAAATAGAACCAAGAGTTAGCCCATGCCTGACTCTGCAGCCTGATCATTAAGCACGAAAACACACAGGGACTGGGTTAAGTTCATTTCCTTAAGACCAATGCACTGAATTTTGAATTTTCCCTAAGGCAATGTTCATGTCTTTAAAACCTTCGATTATTTCATAAGCCAGGAGCTCTGCTAGAAAACCCGACAACCCTTTTTATTATGATTAAGGCTCAGTTTATTAAACCTATATATCTTGCCCTTGAGAACCAGTGTTTTCTAAACATTTAAGCATCGATGACTAATTATTACATTGCTTAAATAATTTAAGTTGTGATTCTAAGTTTACCTCTTAAGCATCTTAACCAAAAGACAGAACTTAAAACTACACGGTAAATAGAAAACTCATTACTGCACTTACCCTAATATAATACATCAATACAGCCAGGCATAGTGGTGCACGCCTGTAATCCTAACTAGTCAGGAGGGTGGGGCGGGAGAATTGCTTCATCACAGAAGTTTAAGGCTGTAATGACGTATGATTGCACCACCTCACTCCAGCCTGGGTGACAGAGTAAGACCCTGCCTCTACAGAAACATTTTAAAAATAAAATATAAAATAAAAAGATAACATCAATGACAAGGGTTTAATTCATTTTAAAAAATTATTTCTACTTTTGTTTTTATACCTTTCTGTGGTTACTATAGAATATATTCATTTTAATGCCTTCTTATATTTCACTAATACATATTTCTATGTATTGTGGGGATTACAATAAGATTATAGTATTAGAAAGTACAAGAATACCAGTTTAGACTAGCCAAAGGTTTCAAACTCTTGGTAATTACTTGACTGATTTTGGGCTGTGATACAGAGTGACAAGTTTTCATTTTTGCTTTTTCCTCCAAGCTGATTTGATTTTAGTTCTTAGCTGAGCTTCCTTTTTAAGTTAAACATAACTTCTTGCATCAATAAAACATTTTAAGTTATGCCTTTTGCTTTGGGGTTTAGTATTTCTTGGGATCTGTTGAGGAGTGGCAGGGGTGCACACCACAGATCCCTTCTCTTCATGTGCACACCGCCTTCCCGTTTTGGCCTTCCCTTACCGAACACAAGTTCAAAGGTAAAATGATTAAGAATTGCAAGACAGAGACAACAGCATTCAACCAAGTGTGAGGTCCTGGGTAAAAGCACCGGTCTAATGCCCATGAAGCCCTGCCTGTGAATGGATTTTAGAAACTGGATTCTTTAAAATGATGAAACTCACTTTCCAGTCTATTCACAAAACACGAAATGCATCAAAACTTTTCCTTACCTAAGAAATATTTTCATTCTTTTTAGCAAGTTAGAGCTTTCATTTCTGTCATTTATTAAGATCATTATCCAAAAATGTTGAGCCACCCTGTTTCTGCAAAATTGAAAATGCAAACTTTGATTCGGTAAGTTCATCTCTTTTCCTAAGCTCCCTTTGAGAGGATTAATCAGAGAGTGTGAGGGTGAGAGTTCACTAGTAAATTAGTTTTAGAGCTTTTGCTTAGGTGAATTATAAATGGACTTGAAAGCTTTTGAAAGCTAGAGGGAAAAAAAATCACATGACCCTAAAAAAGGATGTGTCAGGGCAGGGGAGTAAATGTGAGACAAGGAAAGTACTCAACTCTGTAGAGATGATGGATTCAACAAAGTTGATGTCTGGCACAGAGAATCTCTGATACCAGTGATGACTCCCAAGAATTAAGACCATCCATTACCACCCTTGCCTCCTCCTGCAGATCCCTGTGCCACAAGACAACTTAATGATATAACCAGAGCCCTTCCAGAGCACCATGAAAGACAAAGGCCAGAGAAGGAGGGGACAGAGGAGGACTTCAGGCTCAGCCTTATAAAAGCCTTGAATAGCACTGAACCTTCCATTTAGGATGACTGCTTTCAAACATAGGCCTGAGGCACACCTATAGGTCATGGTGGTGGGAGCTCTGGGAGAGTTGCAGCAGAGGATCTGTATGCTGTCATTGTTGTTATTATAAATGTTATTTCCTGGATAATTTCTAAGACTCCATAAACCACTATACTTATAGTCAACACACATGTGTGTTTCTTGTAGGCAGTGTACTTCAGTAAACCTGTCTAGCCTTGAAGAATGTACTAGTCCTGTGTTGTGGAAACAGGATGAAGGGAAGTTTTGAAATTAGAGACTCTCTTTATGGTGATGTGTCATGAATATCACTGGGGAAAGAAGACTTTTCCAGTTTTCCTATTTGAGGGCCAAGACTTATTATTTTTAAAAGGAATATATGTGTCTTATAAAAATGCAAGTGCATATAATAGAATGAAACAGAAATGAATTCCTATTATCCCACTGCATTTAATGTATTCCTCCAAGATAACCATGCTAACAGCAGGTTTTCATTTGCACACAAATAGAACCATAATTTGCCAGTTCAGCAACTTGATGCACTGAGTAGATCATGGCATCATGGTTTACCTCATTCTTTTTAGTGACTGCATAGCAGTCCATTATGTAAATGCGACTTAGTGAATCTGTCCGTTTCTCTCTGAATAAACATTCCGTTGCCGCAATGAACATGCTCTGGTCCCAACTCTTCCCAGCAGCCTTGAAACAGATGATTCCTTAGAAAAGCTCCAGAATTATTCAGGGCTGCTTTCTATTTTTGCTTTATGTATTCCAAATACAAAATCCCAAATCCAATTCTAAAGTTTAAACCAAAGTCTTAATAAAATAATCCTTGGATTCAGCACCTGGATTGATGTTCTCATCCTTAGGAGAATAGAATTGTTCCCAGGTTGCTCCCTTTAGTACTTCTATTCCACTTTGCGCAGTAACAGAGCTAATCGTGCTATCAGAAATGGAGCTACACAATAATCCCAAGTCACGCTTTGTCCCAGAGTCTTGACACTTTTCCCCTGGCTGTTTATCCAATGATCTCTTCAACTCATTTTGAGTCTATCTGGTCAGACAGCTTATCCACTGCACCTTATATGAAATCAGTTGGTTTTCTTTATTTACATATTTGCTTTTATCTTTCTCTTTTAAGCTTTTTTGTTTGTTTGTTTTTGGATTCAGGGAGCACATGTGCTTGTTTGTTACCTGGGTATTACATGCATAATGGTAAGGATTGGGGTTCTAGTGTACCTAGCACCCAAATATTGAACACTGTACCCAATAGGTAATTTTTCAACCCTCACCCTCCTTCCACCCTCCTTACTTTTGGAGTCCCCAGAGTCTATCTCCATCTTTATCTCTATGGGTATCCAATGTTTAGCTCTCAATTAAAAGTGAGAACATGTGTTATCTAACTTTCTGCTTCTGAACTAGTTCACTTATCTCTTTTAAGCTTTAAACAGATGTTTTTGACCTCAGTCTCAAGTTTGTTCAGCATTTCAGCATTTGGAGCTTTTGCTCATGGTTACATTTGTGTGAAATTTGCACTTTCATTTCCTGGCCACATGAATCACTGCAACCTCAAGCAGACACAGCCATCACTGTGCACTCAGGCTTGGCATTTGGTGCCCAGCCCAGTGAGAAGGGCCCATGACGAATAGCCTTATGGCTGGTACCATTGAGTCCTCAGCTGATCACACAATGAAGGAACTAACAGCCCTGCCCATAATAAACACATCCAGAAGAGACCCCAAAATCCCTGCCAAAGAAGACATTATTGTGTTTTTCACTAAAGAAAAGCATTCATTACATTCATTAAAAAATTATTATTTGAATTCTTCTTATCATATACATGTATTCACTATTAAAATTTTTAAGGCAATCTGTGATTTAAATGTTATCTATCTTTCTGGTTATTCTGTATACATACATATGGGTATGCATTTTATTATGTAAATGTTCCTGTGCTCTAGATCACCCTATCTTCATTCACAATGGAGTAGAAAACTGAACCTTAGAATGGATTCAGTGTAGGACCAAGATGATGGGATGGATCACTATGATAAGCAGGTTGGTTTCAGCTTCAACAAAAAAAATGTTTCTACATGGTTGTCAATCTGAGCACATCTTAGACTGGAGGAGGATATTTGTTGGGGCAGGATTATGCTGGTGGTGATGGAGGTTGTGGTAGTAATGAGCTGGCTCTGTAGGAGGGGATGCCTGTCCCCTGGAGGTCTACTTACTTTGCTGCAAGAAACAAGCAGGCATCCCGCTTGCCTGGAGTCCTTCATGGCTGGTTGCAATAACTTATTTTCTAGGCTAACCCCAGATGCTCAGTGCCTTATTTTTATAAGCACAATTCAATGTTGAATAGAAAGAAGTCATTGTTTACAGCAAAGCATAGAGTATTTTAAAGCAACCTTTTAATTTAATTCATTATGAAACTTGTTTTGAAAAAGGAAAAATAATCCTTGGATTCAGCACCTGGATGTGTGAAATGTGTCTTGAGGCATATTTCAGCATGTGTCTCAAGCAGGTGAAAAGGTGGGATTGCCAGAGTAAGTGACACTTGGGGGTCCTAAGTACGGAGGAATCCTGGGGGAGGATGCTGAGCTAAAAGCTAATTTGCAAGGCTTTGCCTTCTTTTTTCCCTTCAGCACATCCTTGTGAGCTCTACTGCCGACCCATAGATGGCCAGTTTTCTGAGAAAATGCTGGATGCTGTCATTGATGGTACCCCTTGCTTTGAAGGCGGCAACAGCAGAAATGTCTGTATTAATGGCATATGTAAGGTATTGGGTATGTTTCCTTAATCTACAACTTTATAAAATCATGACTTTTACTAATTTGGGAAGTCAGATGTTCTAGGTTTGTGCTTTCACAGCATTTACACCTCATCTGTTTTTTATATATAGTTCATGAAACGAAAAGATAAGACTTCCCAGTGTTCGTCAAAGTCACAGTTTTGGATTGAATAGTTTTTTCCTTCTGCCGTCATCTTCATTTCTTGATTAGTTGATGTGCACTACGATATTGTTTTAGACATTGAGCATGAAAAAGAGGAATTATCAGGAAAACCCAGCCAAGATTATTTCAGTGGCATTAAATTTGAGAAAAACTGAAATTAATAATAGTTTCTATGGTACTTTTCATAATGCATTTTCACATTTAATTCTCCATTGACTATCAACATGAGCTTCTCAGAGAGACGGCATGACAATAGTTACAAAACACGTTTCTGATTTCTATGTAATTTTTCCACACTCACTTCATTAATCAAGTCTATATAAATTATTTAGACCTGATGTGTTGATGCTTTTAAGTGTGTAACCATTAAAGAATTCCTTGTTGTTGCTTGCATTTTATTTTGCAAGGAACTGAGGAGCAGGACTTGTGATCCAACCCCCAGGCATAAATCTCAGTTTAAAGAGAAAGTGTTTTTAATTGGTTAAAGGAAGATGTTTTAATCAGTTAGTGAATCATAATGGTTTAGCACTGGGGTTTTAGAATATGAACTCAACACCATCATTTACTAGTTGTATGATCCTATACATCTTTCTAAGACTCAGTCTTCTGTCATAAAACTGGGGTATTTTTATGTATCTGCCTAGATGGGGTTGTCAAAAGATTAAATAAGGTCAGTTAACCTAAATAACAGACAGAGAGAGGCTCTCTAAAAGAAAATGAAGCTTATTTGGGAATAGTGCATTGCAATGGGAATACGTATGCCACAGTTAACTATGTGCATATTTAGGAAGGTAAAGGAAGACAAGGGTTTTTAAAAGAAAATGAAAATTTTTAAAGGAAAGAAGTTGAAGAGAATTGCAAAATTGTTTTTAAATAATTATTATTTCCTGCAGAGCTCAATAACAAGGGTGACACCAACCCAAGGTTGCTCAGGAAGTTGCTGGGCAGATGTCATTGCAAAAGTATTCTTTGTGTAAGGTTGTGATAGCCTTTGTGCAAGGTTGTGGTGTTTGCAGAGCCTTTTTCATCATCAGGCATACAAGGGTGAGAACTCATTCTTCCTAGCCTTCCCTGGCTATATTTATCAGGGTTTTTTCTTAACATTAGTTGCTCCATTTTGATTCTGACAACTTTCACAGGTAATATATGTTAAGCTCTTAACAGAGGCCCTGGTGTAAAATAAACTCTTAGAAAACAGATTTGTAAACTCAACAAATTTTGTTTTTTAAAAATATTTATAATATTTTTTTCCACTGGACAAAATTATTCCCTGTGACAAGCTCTTGCCCCTAAATATTCAGCACTCTGAGAAGTTTCATATTTCTCTATGCAGTTGCTTTTTCATTTATTTTATTCAAGGCACCTGTTTTCCATCACAGGCTAAAGATGCTATTTCTCTCAATGCAAAGTTATTTAGATCTAAAAGATAATTTCAGCATCACATTCACTCCTCAGTGACTAAAGTCCTCAGCCCCAGCTGCATATAATAATCACCTGGGTAGATTTTAAAACATCAATGCCCAGACCCCACATCCCAGAGATCCCGAATTAATAGGTTTGAAATAGAGCCCAGACATCAGTAATTTCTAAAAGCTCTCCAGGCATTCTAATAAGTAGCCAGGATTGAGAACCATTATAAGTTGGATGTCTTTCTTGAGGCCAATCAAGTGAACCCAATAGAATAAGCCAGATTTTATCAGCCTGCCTTACTCTTTGTGGGAGCCAGTTAAGACCTTTTAGAAGCTATAATTGCCCACTTTCTGTCTATAGCACCCTGGTTTGAGTTTTTAAGCTGAAAAAACGGTGTCAAATCAAATATGCTTAATAGCCTAAATACTTTATCTTCAAGGATCCAGGTTGTAGGTAATTCCAGGCTCCTTATTTGTTAGTCTTATTGTTACCCTCCTATTCATTTACTAGTTTTTTCAAAGGGGATTGAGCATGTATTACATAAAAGTATATGCTTTCAGGAAAACAATGTATGCAGTGTTTGTCTAATCTGCATTCGTTGTGAATATGAAAACTTGGTTGCTTATATTCATGTCTATTTTGAATTTACAATATTTGCCAATATTTTGGTATGTTAGAGTTGCAGATTATATTGTCAAGGAAATTATCAAGCCCTGATCAGAACTGAATTTGTTCTGGGAGGTAACTATCTATGCCCTTCCCCCTAGTTTTTTTTAGTAAGCTTGTTTATCAAAGATATAGATTTAAACTTTGACTTTTCAGGACACCTTCTGTTTTCAATTACAAGGATGACATAGAATAAGCTTTTAAAAATGAGCAAATGCCCTACTCACCTCCACCCACTTCCAGCTCTGAACTCTCACTCTCATACCCACTGTCTGAGGCCAGCTCGCTAACCTTCCAGCTCTCTCCCCTCTTTCTCCTGGTAACCAGTTGGTTGACTTCAGCTCCTGGACTCCTCCGTCTTCACACAGTCAGCATAACGTTGACTGAATTTCCTTCTAAAATAGACCAGATGCCCTGGTCTATCCATCAGCTGCTCCCTAACTTTCTCTTAGCCTTCCCCCAATCTGTTACACCAGTTCTGGATAAGGTTCTGGATCAACCCCATCACACCCCTTTTTTGATCTTACCATTAGCCTACTGTGCACTCCTTAAAATAAAAATTCAACGTTATGCATGTGTGTCCTTACAAAGTCAATGTCTTCAATCCACCTAAGCTTTTATCCTTACCTGACAATCTTCCCACTGTCCCAAGTTAGCTTCCTCACTCATTTCTCTCAAAAACTGTTTTGAACCTTCTTTCATCTCCAAGGCCATTTTGGCCATCTCAGTGATACACTAAACATCCCTAAATCAATTGCTCAGAGCTAGATCTACGTTCAGAATACCAGATCCTATCTCCTGACCCTCAAAAGCCCAAGAGTTACTTCAATCTTAACATTTCTAAATTAAAATTATACCTAATTCTTGCCCCAACCTGTTCTTCTATAGCACTTCTTTTTGGAATGATGCTAAAACCATTTAGGTTTACTGATATCTAGGCCAGAAATCAGTAAGTCATTCTTGAGTCTTTCTCAACTCTCCTCTCACAGTTAATTACTCACTATACCACCACCACTACCACCACCACCATCATCACCATCACCCCATATCAGCACCAACAACACTACCACTGCTGCCATCACCACCACCACATCCACCACCATTATCACCCAACCATCACCACTACATCATCGCCACCACCACTCCCACCACCACCATCACCACCACCATCACCACCATCACTACCATTACTTCCATCACCCAACCATCCCCACCACCATCATCAAATCGACACCACCACTACCACATAACCACCACTACCTCTACCTCCACCACCACCACCACCATCACTCCACCACCTCCACCACCACTACCACCATCACCCCACCATCACCACCACCTCATCACTACCACCATTACCACATAGTCACCACGACCAACACCACCACCACATCACCACCATCACCACCACAACCATCATCACCACCACCACTACCACCACCACCATCAAATCACCACCACCATTACCACATCACCACCACCACCATCGTCAAATCACCACTACCCTACCGCATCACCACCACCATTACCATCAAATCATCATTACCACTACCACATAACCACCACCACCATCAGCAAATCATCATTACCACTACCACATCACCACCACTACCATCACCACCATCAAATCACCATCACCACCGCTACCACTACCACCATCAAATCACCACCACCATTACCACATCACCACCACCACCATCGTCAAATCACCACTACCCTACCGCATCACCACCACCACCATCATCAAATCATCACCATCACTACCACATCACCACCATTACCATCAAATCACTACCCCCACTACCACATCACCACCACTACCACTACCACCATCAAATCACCACCACCATTACCACATCACCACCAACACCATCATCAAATCACCACCACCATCACCTCACCACCACCACCACCATCATTACCATTAAATCACCACCACCATCACATCACCACCACCACCACCATCATTACCATTAAATCACCACCACCATTACCACATTACCACCACCACCATCAAATGACCACCACCACTACCACATCACCACCACCACCATTATTACCATCAAATCACTACCATCACTACCACATCACCACTATCACCATCACCCCCACCACCATCACCACTACCATCACCCCCATCACCACCACCACCATCAAATCACCACCACTACTACCACATCACCACCATCATCACTGCCACCATTACCCCGCAGCACCATCACTGTCACCACCACCACCCCCACCACTACCACCATCCTGCCCCCCACCATTATTGTCCATCACCATCGCCACTACTTCATCATCACTATTATCACCACCTTCACCATCATTACCACCACTACCATCACTGTTCCCACCACCATTGTAATTGATGGTAAGATGGGAAATCAAAGTGATTTTTTTTCACAAACACACTACCTATTGGGGTGATTGCCTGGCATATTCAGAGTCACATCAGAAAAGGGCCATGCTGAAGTCATTTTCCACATAGGGTAGCAGCAGTGGAGCCACCTCTGATTCTGCTGAAGGCAGAAAGAGCATACTGTTGTGGGCTTTCTGTGTTGCCAGAGCATGTTATGAAGAAGAGTGAGGTTTGTTTCTTTTCCCCTGAGAGCTCCTTATGTTTTATATGCAACAAGGAGGACTGGTTTATGTCTTCATAGACCTTTTGTTGCATACTTAATTCAGTTTTTATTGTACTTCATGCAGCTCACAGGAAAACTAAATTGGGTGAGTCTCTGCAAGAACCCATTTAATATGCTGTGGGACAGAATGTTGGGGACATGGGTGTGTCTCCTTCCCCCAACCCTTGTCTCTCAGTTATGCAGGCAAATATTACTTTAGAAATATAAAACTACCCATTCAAGAAAAAAGACTTGGGCTTCAGATATTTGCTTTTCTGACTTTCTTTCCTTTATTCTTCACATTTTTTATATCTATTTCCCTGTTGGTAGAGATTAAAGAAAATACTTTAAAATTAATATGCCTCAGAGTCAATCTCCATAGCTCATTCTAAATCAGTGAAGGAATGAAGGCCACTGGGAATGTGGTTGTAGATGTCAGCTTATTAGAGGGTGCTCAAGCTTGATGCAAACATGTTGCTTGTGAAGGGTTGGCATTTTACTCATAGTCACTAAAGGCACCTGTTTCCCACATTGCTTTTTTTCCCATTGTTATTAGCATAATTAAATGTTGGTGTTTTTTTTTTTTAAATCTCTTAGCACTTAATTTTTCCCCCCTACTAGGTGAAGCAGCACAGTCTTTGGACCTAAAGGAAATTAAAGACAGTTAGCCTAAAGAATGAAGCTATTTTCTGTTAGTGGGTATTCATTCTCTGTTTAGCTGGTAGAGGGTGTATTTAAAGACTCAAAATAAGCCTGGTGTTGTACCTGTAGTCCCAGCTACTCAGAAGGCTGGGGTGGGAGGCCAAGAGTTCAAGGCTGTTGACTGAATAGCTACTGCACTCTGGCCTGAGCAAAATAGCAAGATCCCATCTCTCTCTAAAAAGAGATTCAAATGGTTCTTCGTTTGAGTAGATTTGAGGTGGCTTTCAAGTTAGAAAGAAAATGATCTTTAAAGATCAAAAAGGAAATGAAACTATCTGGACACAATTGTTCCCAAACAAGAAAGAAACTTATGACTAAAGGAATATGGTATAGCTTTCCCTTGTGGTCATGGAAGAAAGCAAGCCACAGAAAAGTCCAGGTGAAGGTCAGATACGGCTCATGACTTTCAATCTAAGTGTCATGATTCTTTGGTATCCACTCCCACAGAACACCCCAAGCTTCGTGGCTCTCCTTTTCCAGGATGAGAACACATCTGAAAGAGACTTGCTGCTTTTCAACTCCAAGATGTTTTCATAGTTAGATTTTTGGAACATTTGCATAGATTTTGTTCAGTTCTGCCTCTGACTCGGGAAATTAGAGACCTCACTCAATGTGTGCCTCCCTCCCCTCTGAGCAAGTAGTGCCTTTACCATTGGTGGATGCTTGGATATTCCTCTTGCTGCCACCAGGAACAAACATTTGTCCTTGTACCTGGTACCTCCTGCCCAGTCTTATGAAGCACCAAAGGGGAAAGAAGAAGTCACAGATCCAGGCAAGAGTGGCGTCCCCTGCCTGGGCATTCATCCTCCACCTCTCTTCCCCACAGATGGTTGGCTGTGACTATGAGATCGATTCCAGTGCCACCGAGGATCGCTGCGGTGTGTGCCTGGGAGATGGCTCTTCCTGCCAGACTGTGAGAAAGATGTTTAAGCAGAAGGAAGGATCTGGTAATAAACAAATAAATAATCGAAGTGGCAGGGGACCAAAGGTGGGGGGCAAGATAAATGGTTGATTGGTTCCTAGTTTTTGTTTTTATTTCTTTAAACAGTCTGTGATCTTCAAAGTATTCAAAATGGAATATAGCCTTTACCACAAAGGAGGAAGGGTTCTTCGGTAGTTGTAGGAAAGGGGTTGATTGCTGACAAAATACAGGATGCATCACAGTGAGATAGAGATCTGAAATGGCCCTGTGGCTGTGCACAGGAACAGGTGTAAGAGTGTGATCTCTGGGAGAGGATCCCCTTTGGGAACAAGCATCACAAGAGGATCCAGCATTAAAGCCAATGGCATTGGAACAGACCAAGAACTAGGGGAGAGAAGAGATCAGAAGCTGGCTGAGAAGGCTGCAGACACAAGGACAGATTCTGTAGTGAGGACAGAAGCCAGCAATGGGTTTACAGGCAAAAGAATTGGGGTGCACCTTCAATTCAAAGTCAAAAGAGAAGCAAGGCAGGGTTGCATCAAATCTCGTTTATTCCCAATTGCTCCCTGGGAGGGGGTCCCACCCACTGGTCCCTTATGACTTTCCAGACAGCTCCTCCACCTAGCATCCCCTTCTTACCCACGCTTTACTATTCTTTTCCCATAGTCACCTTTTGCAGAGTTTCTTCTCCGTGCAGCTTTGGGCTATGGATAGTCCTCAGGGCATGAAGAGTTCACCTTCAAGGGTGGACCCCAAGGAAGAGTCAGTTCCCAAGGAAGGCAGCTAAGAAAGGGTGAACCATTATATGGGAGCCATGGCAGATCTTGCACCTCTGAGTTTCCCCGACCTGAGGGGTGAAGGAATTGAGATAATATACACCACTTTCCACCAGTTATGGGTTGAGGTTACTCTAGGGAGATCAGACTGTTAATTCTCTGGATTCCATAGAGATGCTGGGAGTAGGGAATCCATCATGCACTATTGCAGTAGGGCCTGAGGGGAGAGGGGCAGTGTCTGCTACACAGGTTGATGCCCAGGACAGGAAGTGATAGCCACTTTGAGAGATGGTAAAGCCCTGTTTTCCTGGATCCTGGAAAAATAATATCTCTCTTCTAAACATGCTTCCTACCCAGGATGAAGTTACTGAGTAGGATCCTGAGAGGATCAAGTATGTCCTTCAGTTAATTACATGACCTATTGTTCCCTAGTAATCATAACAGCAAACAGTCTAAATTTAATTTCCATCCCTATTTTTCATCTTTGACTATTGGATTACTAAGCTTAAGTTGTGAGATGTAATGCTTGTCCTGCCCATGAGAATTACCACTGGAAGACTGTATTTCATGTCTTTGATTGATAGCTTTATTATGGATGAAAAATACTCTCTGAATTACTTATTTGGAATGTGAATGATAACCGGTATGTCTTAGGCTTATGATTAAGCACCCTATGATAGCCAATGTTTTTACAAGCTTTACAAAGGTGTTTTGTAAATATTTTTCATTATTTATAGTGGCTTTACTTACTTATAAAAAGTTACACTTAAAATCGTATTTCTGCATTTAACCTGTTTTTTCGTTTTTGTTTCTGTTTTTGTTTTTTTGAGACGGAGTCTCGCCCTGTCGCCAGGGTGGAGTGCAGTGCTGCAATCTCAGCTCACTGCAACCTCTGCTGCTGGGTTCAAGCAATTCTTCTGCCTCAGCCTCCCGAGTAGCTGGGACTACAGGTGCATGCCAGCACACCCAGATAATTTTTGTATTTTTAGTAGAGACGGAGTTTCACCATATTGGCCAGGATGGTCTTGATCTCTTGACCTCGTGATCCACCCACCTCAGCTTCCCAAAGTGCTGGGATTACAGGCATGAGCCACTGGGACCAGCTAACCTGTTTTATTTAATTTTCTTTATGAGTTCCTATCTTGGCCTCTGAGGTGCTGTTCTTCTAATATTATGATAACTCAATTGAAAACCAGAGTTGTTGTCCCCAGGTCTCTTCCACTTAACCTTGTAATCCCTTAGGAAATCCAACTCTAATTCTGGGTTCTTTCCTCTGCCCTGGTCTCTTGGGAATGAGAAAGAGGGATTATAAATGTCTTCTGCTCCCCTCTTACCCCTACCCCTTCCTGCCTCCAAGATCTCAATACCTCTAGCCACATACCCATCTCCCTGTGCCTTTGTGTTTTCCGTTCTCTTTCTCCCATGTCCCCTTCCTACAATTCCTTTCCACCAGCTTCTAACAAGAGGGTTATGGTTGCTCGCAGTGTGTTACAAGATTCCAATTATCTCACAACCCTCTTTTGAGATAACTGAGACTAAGAGTCTTAATCTAAGGCAAGGCATTTTAACTTCTCAAAACATCTACCAGGTACTGTTATTTTTATATATTTCTTCCTCACTCTGTGGTTTGTGAGCCTGTCAAACACTGGTTTGTATCTGAACCAGACACCTATGTGTCACTGCTCTCAAGCCTGGGATCAGACATGGACCAGCATTTCCCAGGAGCCTCCACACATCAATCATGAGATATTGGCCTGCAGTGAGCATTGTCTCAAATGGACAGCATAAATCTTTAAAAAGACAAGCTGACCACTGTAGATAAGTTGCCCAGGGTTAATGGTATAACCTCTTTATGAGCACATTTTTATTAGAAATGTCAAAGACTGGAGACCAAATATGCCAGTGAGTAAAGTCCGTTTTTGTGGACCACAAAAACAGTTGGATAAGATGTGTGTTAGCATCAATAATGTATGATGTCTCTTATCAGAATCTCAGAAATGAGGGCCTGTCTTTTGCCGCATCCTCAAACATCCTGAATATTCTTTTTTTTTTTTTTTTTTTGAGATGGAGTCTTGCTGTGTCACCCAGGCTGGAGTGCAGTGGTATGATCTAGGCTCACTGCAATCTCTGCCTCCTGGGTTCAAGCAATTCTCCTGCCTCAGCCTCCCTGGTAGCTGGGATTACAGGTGCGTGTCACCACGCCTGGCTAATTTTTGTATTTTTTAGTAGAAATGGAGTTTCACTATATTGGCCAGGCTGGTCTCAAACTCCTGACCTCATGATCCACCCATCTCGGCCTCTCAAAATGCCGGGATTACAGGCATCCTGAGTATTCTTTCAGCTCAATGTGCTCAAGACTGGGATAGTAATGGAATAGTTTCTCCAGGTGGTCTCCTTGGACCCAGAGACTTCTTGTTTGAGGTCAAAATTATGTTCCTCCTCTTCCCCTTATACTGGTGCAAGCAGCTAATGCTGCCACTGGCGAAGATGCAAGAAAATTGATTTGCTAAGCAAATATATTCATCATTCTTAATACAGTTGACCCTTGAATAACACGGGGTCGAACCAAATGAGTCCACTTAGTATGAGGATGTTTTTCAATAAATACATTGAAAAATGTTTTGGAGATTTTTGTGACAATTTGAGAAAACTCACAGATGAACTGTGTAGCCTAGACACATCAGAAAAATTAAGAAAAAGGTATGCCATGAATGCATAAAATATATGTAGATATTAGTCTTTTTTATCATTTACTACCATAAAATATACACAAATCTATTATAAAAAGTTAAAAATCTATTAAAACTTATGAACACAAACACTTACAGACCACACATGGCACCATTTGCAGTTGAGAGAAATGTAAACAAACCAAAGATGCAGTATTAAATCATAACTGCATAAAAGTGACTGTAGTAATACTGTACTACCAGAATAATTTCATAGCCACCTCCTCTTGCTATTGTGGTGAGCTCAAGTGTTGCAAATATCTGTTTAAAATGCTGTGTGATGCTAATCATTTCCATGTGAGGATATTTGTCCAGTAAATTGTGTATCACAGTAAAAAGTGATCTCCTGCAATTCTTGAATATTTTTCATTGTGTTTAGCACAATACCATAAACCTTGAATAACACCATGGGATTCATACAAAGTGCCACTAGTGATGCTGGAAATGCTCCCAAGAAGCAGAGAAAAGTCATGACATTACAGGAAAAAGTTGAATTGCTTGATATGTACCATAAGGTCTGCAGCTATAGCTGTCTGCTACTTCAAGATAAATGAATCTAGTGTAGAAAAGGAAATTTGTAAAGCCATCACTACAGCTATGCCAGCAGGTACAAAAACCTTGCACTTTTTGTGAAACTTTTTATCTTTCATGTAGCTTTCACATCGGTGCAGGACTGCTATAGGAAAGGCATACCATACCTATAGACTCTGATATGATTCAACGTAAAGCAAAGTCATTGGCCGGATGCAGTGACTCACGACTGTAATCCCAACACTTTGGGAGGCCAAGGAGGGCAGATCACGAGGTCAAGAGATCGAGACCATCCTGGCCAACGTGGTGAAACCCTGTCTCTACTAAAAGTACAAAAATTAGCTGCGTGTGGTGGCGCGCGCTGGTAGTCCCAGCTACTCAGGAGGCTGAGGCAGGAGAATCGCTTGAACCCAGGAGGCGGAGGTTGCAGTGAGCCCAGATCGCACCACTGCACTCCAGCCTGGTGACAGAGCGAGACTCCATCTCAAAAAAATTAATAAATAAATAAATATATACATACATACATACATGCATACATATATAGCAAAGTTATTATATGACAACTTAAAGCAAAAGGAAGGAGAGGGACCAAAAGCTGGATAATTTAATACCTGTAAAGTGTGATTTGATAATTTTTGAAAGAGGTTTGGTTTTAAAAGTGTCAAGATAACAGGAGAAGCAGCTTCTGCAAGAGACATCAGATGAGTCTCCAGCTGCCATTAAGAAAATCCTTGAAGAGAAAAAAATCTGCCTAAACAGATTTTTAATGTGGATGAAAGTGCCCTATTGTGGGGCAAAAATGCTAAAAAGGACATTTACTAGTAAAGAAGATAAACGAATACCAGATTTAAGGCAGGAAGGAATAGGCTACCTCTATTGTTTTATGCAAATGCAGTCTGGTTTATGATCTGTAAAGGAGCTAACCTAACAGCCTTGAAGGGAAAAGATAAACACAAGCTGCCAGTCTTTTGGTTGTACAAGGAGAAGGCCTGGACAATGAGAATGCTTCTTCTGAATTGGATGCATTGATGCTTTGTCCATAAAGTCAGGAAGTACCTTGCCAGTAAGGAACTGCCTTTTGAAGTTCTTTTGATATTGAACAATGCCCCTGGCTACCCATGAACTCAGCACCAAAGGCATCAAAGTGACCTACTTGCCCAGAAACACAATGTCTCTAATTCAGCCTCTAGACCAGAGGGTCATAAGGATCTTTTATGCTCATTACACCCAATACTCTTTGGAAAGGAGTGTCAACATTATGGAAGAGAACGCTGATAGAAATGTCATGAAAGTCTGGAAGGATTACAACGTTGAAGATGCCATTGTCCTAGAAAATGCCATGAAAGCCATCAAGCCCAAGAGTAAATTTCTGCTGGAGAAAACTGTGTCCCAATGTTGTGGATGGCTTCACAGGACTTGTAACAGAGACAATCAAGGAAATCATGAAAGAGATTGTGAATATGTGAGAAAGGCGGGGGTGAAGGGTTTCAAGATATGGATTTTGGAGAAATTCAAGAGTTGCTAGACACCACACCAGGGGAATTAACAGAAGACAAATTGATGAAGAGAGTGCTTCCGAACCAGGACCAGACGACTGTCCCAGAAAGAAGATGGAGAAGAAACAGTGCCAGAAAACAAATAGACATTGGACAGTCTAACAGAAGGGTTCTGATTACTCAAGACTGCTTTTGATTTCTTATATGACATGGACTCTTCTGTGATACAGACACTGAAACTAAAGCATATGGTGGAAGAAGGATTGGTACCGTATAGAACACTTTTAGAGAAATGAAAAAGCAAAATGTCAGACAGAAATTGCAATGAATTTCTGCAAAGTTTCACTGAATGTGTCTGCCTCTCTTCCTCCATCTCCACTTCCTCCACCTCTTCTACCTGAGAGAAAAATCAACCCCTTCTCTTCGTTTTCCTCCTCAGCCTACTCAACATGAAGACAACAAGGATGAAGGTCTTTATGATGATCCACTTCTGCTTAATGAATAGTAAATACATTTCATCATGAATTTCTTAAAATTTTATTTTCTCTAGCTTACTTTATCATAAGAATTCAATATATAATGCATATAACACAAAAAATATGTATTAGTGGACTGTTGATGTTATTGGTAGAGCTTCTGGTCAAGTTGTTAAGTTTGGAGATAGTCAAAAATTATACACAAATATTTTTACTTGCGTAGGGGCTCAGTGCCCTAACCCCTGTGTTGTTTAAGGGCCACTTGTACTTTGGAGCTATTCTTACTGGTCCTTCTTTTATCTACAAGCTATTCAGAAGCAGTAAGTTAAATATGCCTCTTTCAATCTACCCATAATAAATATTTCTAGTTTTGGATTTTCTCTCTTAAGTGGAAGAATAAAAAGCAAACACTGTTGTTTATTGTTTTTTTTCTATTTAGGTTTTTATTTTTTAAAAGCAAGGAGCAAGGTGGTAGACACAGTATTTCATACCAGTTCATTTACCTGCATGAGCTCTGATATGAAAAGGCATGCAACATCCTAAGTATGAAAATGACTGCAGATAGCAACACTCGGAGGGCATTTATTTTTTAAAACCATTAGCCTCGATTACATGTGATCAATATCTTCCCTGAGGTGGTCATACATTAGTGGTTTTAATCAGCTGTTCTAGGCAAGTGTTTGAGAGCCAAATGGAACTTAATTAAATACTACGCAAACCACATTTTTGTTCCTCTGGATGAGAGCTGCCAATTTGAAAAATGAGGCAGAGGTTGTGATCTGTATCCAGTTTCAGAGCAAATTATTCTTGCTGGACAGGACACAGTTTGACCCCTAGGACCCCATACTTCTTTAGCGCCAGAGGAAGATGAAGAAATTGAGGCACTTTCAGGTGACAAAGAGGAAGGGCTTGCTGATCAGACCAAATAACCTAGTGCATATCCAGTGGAAAAATAACCAAGATCATCAGTGTCTTAAAACTGTATTTTATATTTTTTTAAAAAAAGTTGAAAGAACAAAGAATAGTTAACTTGCAAAAGAGAAAAATCACTCACTATTAGAGCTGAGAGGGACCGCAGACGTCATCATTCAATCCCCTTCTGTGCAATGAGATTCAAAGAAGTTAGATGAATCAATGAAACTCATAGAGCTGATTTGCAGAAACGCAGAGACTAGAATGCAAGTCTTTCAACTCCCATTGCCCCAGAATTCCTTTCACAATGCCAACCTCCAAGTCCATGTTCTTTCCATTTTATTAGGGAATGGTTCTCAAGAATCATAAAGAAAGTGAAGGCATAAAATGTTTAGCATAGAGCTTGGCAAACACTGGCAACCACTAAGTGTTAATTTTTTCACCAGTATGCCTCTTACCATAATGACCATTAAACAGGAATAATAAGACTGTGGCTGGAGTTGATTGTTATCTTTAAGTAAATGTCAACCTATGATGCTTTTTCAGAAGGCTGAATTAGAACACAAGAGAATAAATTATAAGTTCCTATTTCAGTGATATATAAAAGAAAAAATGAGAAAGAAAACTTTCTAATGAATAGAATCGTCCAACAGTATAAAAGGCTGTACTCAGAGTTGAGTTCCTCATCATAGGCTGTATTCAAGATAGCCAGGTGGCAAACAATCTGAGATTCCCTCCAGGATTTTCTTAATGAATGGAAGCTAGGATTACATTACTTCTAAGAGTCTGTCTTTAACCTGCTGGCAAGGGGGGTGAGGAAAAGTATGTATCCAATGCAATGTTCAGGAAGTCTAATGTAATAGTAGCAACAAAGGGGGAAGCAGAGATACTAGCAGGAAGCTAGCAAGGAGCTTTAGGGTTTTGAACTATCAACATAAAATTACAGAAAAATAAATGCTAGATCAACCACAAAAGCTTCAGAGTCCAATCTGCTCTTATTTCACCCCTCCTTACAAAACTGGGCACATATTGAGTCACAAAACTCCTGAGAATTCTGTTCCTGTCCAAGTTCTCGAAAATCCCCCATAAGTAGTGCTTCTGCCAATTCCAGTGGCCACCCAGCAAGGTCACTAAATGATGGGGAGGCTGGAAAGAGGATTAACAATGGGTCAGAAACAGATTGCATTCAGCTGAGAAGCTGGCGTGCCTCTTTCATGATTGTGTCTTCTCTCTTTAGGTTATGTTGACATTGGGCTCATTCCAAAAGGAGCAAGGGACATAAGAGTGATGGAAATTGAGGGAGCTGGAAACTTCCTGGCCATCAGGAGTGAAGATCCTGAAAAATATTACCTGAATGGAGGGTTTATTATCCAGTGGAACGGGAACTATAAGCTGGCAGGGACTGTCTTTCAGTATGACAGGAAAGGAGACCTGGAAAAGCTGATGGCCACAGGTCCCACCAATGAGTCTGTGTGGATCCAGGTAATGCAGAAAGGAGGGAAACTGCTGACATGTGTGCTAGTTAGAATACTTCTCCTTTTTCCCCAAGGTACTTGCTAGGGGACATTAAGTCAGAATCTTTAAAACCTCTTTTAGCAAGGAGCAGGGAGGGGAATGAGATATTAGTTTGTGCTGTTAATCCTTTATTGCCTAGATATTGCTGAAACCCCCATAACAAAATGCAAGGTGCTTTAAAACCACCCACTGGGATGTTTGAGTTCAGCTTCTGGGCTGATTTAATTGAGGGTGATTGTTCCTGAAGTCTATTGTCATTGTGGCACGGGTTTCCAAGTAGCTTTCCAACAGTGGGGATAAACTGACATGTTACTCTGTGTTGTCCTCAAGCAAAGCATTTGGCTTTGTGAAATTCTTGCTGGAAGGAGGAGTTAGAATACAATATGTGCTCTTCAAAGGTACAAGAAATTTATCTTTCATATTGGGCACAGAACTGTAGAAAAGGAGTGGAATGAATATACCAATAGCAGCAAGGCAGATTGAGGATGACAGATGGCCAAGGAGTTAGATCCAGCCACAGTCTAAAGTTAGAGAGACATCCTTTTCGAGCCAGAGATCAGAGCACTCACAGAAGCTGAAGGTCAAGCGTGGCAGCTGTGATCCATGAGTGTCAGGAGACTTTGCTTCTGACACAGGCAAGGATTAACACATGGGAATCCCCAGTCCCAGGGAGCAACCAATCCAATGCCTCTATGTTTAAGATGAATCAATTTTAAACATGTGATAAGTAGATTGCCTGCATGAGAGGGAAGTAAGGGGAAGATCCCAAGAGCAGCATACCTAAGCTAAAGTCCATGACCATTGTTAGCTCAGAACTACTATTTGTTAAAGATACTGAGTAGCCTGAGAGGTAGGGAAAGCCATCGTAAGACAACAATAACAAACATAATACAAGTTAACATTCGCTGAGCCACTGTTCTAACCACTTTCCATGTGTTTACTCATTTAACCCTCACAACAATCCTACAAATAGGCACTATTTATTATCCCCACTTTGTATATGGGCAAACTGTGGCATTTACCTATATTCACAAAGCTGGTAAGTGCGTAAGAACACAAAGTAACCTATCAGCCTATTGTTGGAAAGAACACTCCTTGCCATTTCCACAGAGTACTCCCCATATGATTTGATCTCCTCATTTATGTGAACTGAAATTCCCATGTGAATCCAGCCAAGAAATAATTAGATGGAAAATATATAGCTATAGAGGTAGATGTAGATCTATAGATATGAACTTAGACACAGACATAGGTATAGACATAGGCACAGACATAGGTATAGATCTATTTAATGGCTTTATTCCAATGCATGCTCCCATTACTAATTTTAGATGACTGACATTTTGTGGTGTTTTTACATGACTGGCTTATGGCATAAAGTCATGACAGTTTGACATGACCCCTCTCTTGCCTTTTAGCTTCTATTCCAGGTGACTAACCCTGGCATCAAGTATGAGTACACAATCCAGAAAGATGGCCTTGACAATGATGTTGAGCAGCAGATGTACTTCTGGCAGTATGGCCACTGGACAGAGTGCAGTGTGACCTGCGGGACAGGTGAGAAACAGCCGCTCTCACTATGAAGCCATGCCAGCCTCAGAGCAGGTCGTAGAGGCGATTACACCAGTGATTTGCTTTGTGCTCTCTGCCCATGGATCTGCAGGGCTCCACTGAGATGGCCAGGGGCCTCTGTGGACAGTGAACATGGGCATGGTTTGAAGAGAGGCAGTTTTTCTTTTATCAGCTCTATATACTGGCCTTTTATTGAGCTGGTTAAAAAGTTGATAAAAGTTTTCAGTAAAACCTTTGTTTGAATGTTTCGTTACGTGTCAAACAAAAAGCATTAACAACCAATGCTCTGGTTGAGAACCTGAAGACCACAAAAGCGGAACAACTCCTCAAATGTGTACCATAAATCATGGCTAAATTCAAACCACAATCAGCTCTTCTGATTCCTAACCCAGTGCTCTTTCTCCATCTCCTGTTTATTCATTTTTATACATATAGCAGAGGAGTAGCTTACTCTCACAAAATCAAGCACTGGAGAGATTCACTTGCTGCCATGTACTAGTCAGGATGGGATAAGTTCTGCCACAAGAACAAAAAAATTGAAATCTTAGTAATTCAACACAATGAAGGTTGATTTTTAACCCACTGTATGCCTGAAGCAGGTTAGAAGACTCTGCTTCATTTCCTACATAAGACATACAAAACACATGGCTTCCAGCTTGCCCCGTAAGGAAAGAAAGATGGGAGAGGCACCCTGGCTCTGTTGACAGCCTTGGCCTGGAAGTGCTGCAAGTCACTTCCACTCACATCTCGTTGGTTGGCGTTAGTCACATGGGCACCATCTAACTGCAAAGGGAGGCTGGCAATTATGGAGGGGTACGTGGACATTTGAGGAGCATGGAATCTCTGCTGCAGTGCTGGATGAACTTTCCCAAGCCCTATGAAGGCAGGAGTCAGGGCCTGCTGAATACTTGGGGCTATATCACTCATTTAGGGGGCTTTAGTAATATTGCCATATGCAAAAGCCTCTACCTCTCTTTCTCCTTTGGGTCACGTCCAAGTCTGTTCTGAAACTTCTTGCCTCTAGGCTGTAACTGCAACCTGCAAAACTAGGACAGCTGCAGAGTGATGTGCCAGAATTGGTGATGTAGCAAAAGGGAAGAAAACTGAAGCAAGTGAATGGAGCAGAAGACCATGGCCTACTCTCCCACAGGCTTCCCTCTCACTTAACAGGTCTCTGCAGCACCTGCACTGGCTTTCCCACCCCTGAGAGTTGTGCACCATCAACCTTATAAACAATTTTTGTATTATCAACTTCTTTCTTTCCCCATTTCAGCACAGAAAGCCAAAGTTAGCTTTTAGAATTCATAAGAATAAAATTAAATTATGTGATATTTAACAATGCTAACTAACCCTCTGGAAATCTATCAAGGTCAAAGGTGCAGTCTGTGGCAGCAGCCATGAGCGGTGTTGATAGGAGAGTCAGTCCTGCCATTCCTACCACTGCCTCTAGCATTTCCAAACATACTGCCCACCACTGCTCAGGGTCAGGGACTGGGCTTGGAGTTAGGTGAAGGCAATTTAAGCAGAAAATAAGTGGGTGAAAAAAATTTCCCTTGAGGAGCAACAGGAGGAAAATGAAGTCATTGTGACTATAGATATAAATACTTTGTCGATTTGTCATCCCCTTTGTTCTCATCTTTCTATGAAGTACAAGTTTAAGCTCTAAGTCATTTGTCTCAGGGCACCATGGAATGAAACAGCCAGTGCTGATGGCAGGGACTCCTGAAAGAAACAAGAACATCCTCCACTCACTTCTGTTTCAAGATAGAATGGACCCTTTGCATCACACACACAATATTTCAGAACATCAGGAATCAAGAGATAAGTGGCTGATGTGTGCAGTGATCATAAAAAGACATCTGAAGTCAGCTAGGAAATTGGACATTCTCACCAGATGTAAATCAGACATTTGGTTTTGTTACAGCCTAAGCCTTCAGCAGCACTTCCACCTACCTAGGTAAATGTCACTCTGATTACTAAGCCTTAATGGGAAAGATCACAATGCTCACATGCTCACCTGAACTTCAGCCACACTGTTTGTTTGAGTGAGGGCGAATCTTACTCTGGCAAAGGAGAAAGACAGCAGCATATCCACTGTAATACTCTCAAACATAGAGAATGAAATGCTATTATTCACACAGGACACACATTGCTAAATGTTAACATTGGAAGGTTGCCTGAAACACTGAATCATTCAGTGATGGATTTTTATTTTATTTATGCTAAAACTTTCTACACTGTAAAAGTAAGTTAAACACATTACTGAAACATGAAAAATTGTCACCACTCTAACACATGCACTTTTGCTACTTTGCTTTTCTTTCCTTTCAGTGCATTTTTTTCTAATCATAGATATATATAGGTGTGTGTATATGGATGCATTTATGTACATTACACACATATATTTTCACTTATCACAATACGGATACTTTTTCATGTGTTAGACAATCTTCATAGCTATCAATTTTAAGGATGCATTTAATTTGCTGAAAAGATAAAGCAAAATTTCCTTAACCAATTCCTTATTGCTGTTCTTCTGATGAGCATTTAGGGACCTGTGTAAAAAAATGGTCTCCTGAGTTTTAATTTCTGTGTGAAATTTCTAGGTTCAAAGAATATAAATATTCTGATAATTGACTTATACCAAATTACCAGATAATATTAACTTATTGCCAAATTGATTTCCATAGTAAATGGGTTACAAATAGGTGGCAGCAATCATTTTATTTTTTTAATTATTGTGTTATTTTAGTTTTACTGAGAAACATTTCAAACATACTAGCAAAATAGAGAATGTAATAACAAATTCCTTTGTAGTAACCGCTCAGCTTTATTGCTCTTACCATTTTGTTTCAATCTTTACTATTAAAGACAAAAAAAAAAAAAGTCCCACAACTACAATCAAGAAGCGCATTCCACATCCACTTCCTTCACTTTTTCCCCAGGGTTAACTAGGGTCGTGAAACTAGTGTTTATTATTCTCATGTATATGGTTAAATACTTTTACTATGCGTATGTATAGCCATACACATTATATAGGATTGTTTCTCAGGCATTTAAGCTTTCTGCAAATAGTATCATATGCACTATACCATGCTTTGTCTTTTTTTTCCCTCAACATTGTGCTTTTGAGGTAAATCCACATTGATTAAAGTAGCTCTAGTACTTTTTTTTTTCTGTCACCCAGGCTGGAGTGGAATGGCACGATCTTGGCTCACTGAAACTTCTACCTCTGGGTTCAAGCGATCTCTTGCCTCAGCCTCCTGAGTAGCTGAGATTACAGGCATGCACCATCACATCCAGCTAATTTTTGTATTTTTAGTACAGATAGGGTTTCACCATGTTGGTTGGCCAGGCTGGTCTCAAACTCCCAACCTCAAGTGATCCACCTGCCTCAGCCTCCCAAAGTGCTGGAATTACAGGCATGAGCCACTGTGCCCAGTCTCTCATACATTTATTTTAAGGGTTGTGTACTATTCCGTTCCATGAATATATCATGATTTATTTATACCTGCTACTATTTTGCAGCTATAAATATTTCTGCAATTCTGTAATGAATGCCTTATGATTATTCCCTCATTACCTCAGTATTTGGGCTTCTTTAATATGTATACCTAAAAGTAAAATGCCTAGGTCATACAGTCTGCATATCATAGGAGTAAATCTGTGAACTCATAGGGTGCCATGGAATATTTTAAATTTTCCAGGGAAACAATGAAATGTTAAAGGGAAACACAGCAGGAGTTAACATTTCTTGGACATCATGTGTCTACTACCTGCTCGAGGTAGTTCAAGGTTAGGTCATACTACATTCTTTTCAATGGCATTCTATGTTTGTGAAACTGGTTTTTCAGTGGTTGCTGTGATTAAAAAATCAAGTACCTCCTGAAAATTGACGTGAAACCGGAAATATGGTGTCTCATTCCAAGATTTGAAAAGTTGTACAGTATCCAATAGAGGCACACACCTCATCAAGTTAATTTAAAATGAAACAAAAATACTATTTTGTGTTTCTTTTTTGTTGTTATTGTTGTTCGTTTGTTTGAGACGGAGTTTCATTCTTGTTGAACAGGCTGGAGCGCAATGGCTCAATCTCGGCTCACCGCAACCTCCACCTCCCAGGTTCAAGTGATTCTCTCTTGTCTCAACCTCCCGAGTAGCTGGGATTACAGACATGTGCAACCATGCCTGGCTAATTTTGTATTTTTAGTAGAGACGGGGTTTCTCCATGTTGGTCAGGTGGGTCTCGAACTCCTGACCTCAGGTGATCCGCCCACTTTGGCCTCCCAAAGTGCTGCAATTACAGGCGTGAGCCACCATGCCTGGCCTGTTTTTCAATTTATATGTATTATTTTTTCAGATGGTTACTAAGTTGTTGGACCATAAATCTTTATTAAGTTAAGACTGAATTATTTAATGAATGGAACTGTTAAATGTTTTATTTTGTATAGAGGCCACATGAAAAATGACTGAAACATGAAGGGCAATATGAACCAAAAATGTTGCAAGTCTCTGTTCTCGTCTTTGCCTTGTCTTTTAAACTTTGTTTACGTTGACTTATTTACGTTAAGCAGAACTCATATTAAGTAGAAGTATTACACTTTGTGAGGCAGGAAATCACTTGTGCCCAGGATTTTGAGATCAGCCTGGACAACATGGTGAAACTCTGTCTCTACAACAAATACAAAACTTAGCCAGGTGTGGTGGTGGTGGTGGTGGGCGCCTGTAGTCCCAGCTACTGTGGGGGCTGAGGCATGAGGATTACTTGAGCCCAGGAGGTTGAGGCTGCAGTGAGCCAAGATCCTGCCACTGCACTCCAGCCTGGGCAACAGAGTGAGAACCTGTCTCCAAAAAAAAAAAAAAAGTTAAATTTTTATTATAATGAATTTCGTGTGTTTTCCCTTTAAAGTTTGTGCTTTTGGTGTCTTAACTAAAAATACTTTTCTATCCTATATGTAGATATGATCCTATATTTTCTTCTAAAAGTTTTAGATTTTGAATTTCACATAGGGAGTTTAACCCACCTAAACTTATTTTTTGTGTGAGGTGTAAAGTAGGAATCCAGTTTCCTTAGGAATAATCAATTATTCCAACCACATTTATTTAATATGACAACCCCTCCTTGTTGGCACTTTTAAAGCTGTTATTATTTTAATACCTTACTTTAAAGAAATTGCTGAGAATTTGACAAAACTGATGTCGATGGCTATAACTGCACTTGACAATATCTGTATGGGGGAGGAGGTGAAATCTCTAGACAGTACTCAGAAGTGAATGCTCTCATCCCACCCCACCTACATGTAATTCAGGTTAAATATGTGCGTATCCTAGTAGCTGGAACATCTGTTTCTAGCTTGTTGTTTCCCTTGGCTGCTTTTCAATTGGATTTCCTCCATCAGATCCTAGGCTTATCACCACAGCCAGGGTTTGTTAAACATCACCACTGTCCTGCATTAAATAGGAGGGCCGGGACTAAGCTAATAACTCACCTGCCTTTCTGACCGAGTGATGCTCTCCATGGTCACTTACCATTCAGGCTCCTTGGGAGGGTGCTTTTCTTTGTCTGTACCTCTGGGTGGAACTGGTTTTCTTTCCTCTTGTTCCTGCAGTTGCACGTGAAAAGGTGGGTTCATTGTGGCCTCTCTGGGGCAGCTGTGTGATGCTTTGCCACTATCAGAGAGTCAAAGGAACTGCATCTCAACAAACTCACTGCATCCCATCTGTGAGAACTCTAAGCGTGATAAGTGATGATTCTCTTCTGTTTTCCTTTTTCCATCCAGTTTTGTAAGCACATCTGTAAAAAGACCCAACTTTTTAGGAATTGTAGTCATTAAAATCTTATTAGCTTGGTTTTTAAAGCACAGAATTCTATTGTTAAAATGATCGAACTCCGTCTTCATCTACCTCTGATTATTTGCCGACTTGTAATTTTAATTATAATATTTGTGTGCACGTCTTATCTCCTTTGCCAGATTGTAAACTCCTGGATGACAGGTTCTGTGCTTGATGCTTTTTGTGTGTCTTTCCTCCTTCCCAGGTGTGGCACAGTGCTACTTACTGGTTTATTCTAAAGAATGTTACAAAGGAAACAGATGAAGAGATGCATAGGGCAAAGTGTGTGGAAAGGTGATAGAGCTTCCATGCCCCCTCTGGGTGCTCCACCCTCCAGGAACTTCCATGTGTTCAGCCATCTGGAAGCTCTTTCACTGGCATTTATCCAATTTGCTTATAGGTGTGGGTCTATTTCCCAGCTCCTATTCTGTTGCATTGATCTAGTTCTCTAATTTTTGCAGCTTTATATATGTGTTAGTATTAAAATTCCTTATCTAGTTCTTTCTCTTTAAAAATCTTCTTATCTATTCCTGGCCTTTGCTTATTTATCAGTTTGTAAAACTCCAAGAAAATCCTTACTGGAATTGTGATCAATTTGTATGTTACTTATGTGAGGATTGATGCCTTTAAAACTGAGTTTTCCTGGGTCTGAATACATACGGCTAACTAGGGAGGTGAAAGATCTCTACAAGGAGAACCACAAAACACTGCTCAAAGAAATCAGAGATAACACACAAAAAATGGAAAAACATTCCATGCTCATGGAAAGGAATCATCAATATCATTAAAACGGCCATACAGCCCAAAGCAATTTACAGATTCAATGCTATTACTATTAAACTACCATTTAGATTCTTCACGGAACTAGAAAAAAACTATTGTAAAATTCATATGGAACCAAAAAAGAGCCTGAATAGCCAAGGTATGAATACAATAGATCTCTCTATTCAGGTCTTCGGGATTCTTTAAGAATTATTTTCTCCTTAGAGATACATAGGAATGCTCTTGATTTTTATGTTTTAATTTTGTATCCGGCAATCTTGCTGAACTCTATTATTAGTTCTGTTTGTCTGTAGAATTTTTTGAATTTTTGTTTCAGTAATAAGAAAATTTTTATCTCCTTTCCAGATGTTTTACTTTTTGTTTTTTGAAGTCATTGCATTGCATTGCATTGCATTGGGCCTGTAACAGAGTGCTGAATGGAATAGATCCCAATAGACAATAAGAGATATGTATGCCTTTCTGCTGACTTTGAGAAGAATGCTTCAGATGATCCTTATCGGTGAAAAAAAATTTTCTTCTATTCCTGGCTTATTACCTTATTATAAAGGAGTGTTGAATCTGTTTAATTTTTTTTGCATCTACTGAGATGGTCATATAGTTTTTCTCCATTAATATTCTAAAAGAGTTGGTTATTTCATGAATAGATTTTCTGTTATTGAACTGTACTGGCATTCCTTTGACAAAGCTTACTTAATGTGGTATAAATTCATACATGTATTATATACACTGTTGAGTTCTGTTTGCTAATATTTCACTTAGGACTTTTGCATCTACATTCATGAATGAGATCTATCTTTAATATTCCCTTCCAGCACTCTCCTTGTTCAGCTGGGTATCAAAGTTATAGAAGGCTCATAAATGAGTTGGGTTACTTTTCCTCTTTTTTCTCTGCAACTTTATATAAAATAAGAATAACAATGGTTTGTGTCCATTGCTGTTCTTGCTTCCAAAGAAATTTCTCCACAGGTTCTAGTCAGTCCTACTTTGGTTAGGTGGGGGAGATTTTTCTTCATTCTTCTGTCCTCACATAGGACTCACGAATGCATTCAAAGGTAGGTTGTCTGCAGATCAAGTGGCTAGAGTGGGCACGCAGTGGTCTGTGCATGAAGGCAACTCATCCTTACAGTTTCTTCACACTTCTTGACCATATGGGTCAATAGGTACTCCTTATTTTCTCATTCATTTATATTATTCTTTCTTCCTGTTGACTGGCTACTATTTTCCTTTAAGATAGAGAAGCATTCAAGTAAGTGTCTCCTGCAATTGTATAAAATCTTCCCTGGTCCCATGGCTCTCTTTCTCATTCTTAAGTAATAAATAGTTCTATTAGTATGTCATGGTAGTTCATTAAGATTGTAGCCTCTGGGATGGGCACAGTGGCTCACGCCTGTAATCCCAACACTTTGGGAGGACGAGGCAGGCAGATCACCTGAAGTCAGGAGTTTGAGACCAGCCTGGCCAACATGGTGAAACCCCATCTCTACAAAAAATACAAAAATTAGCCGGGCGTGGTGATGTGTGCCTGTAGTCCCAGCTACTTGGGAGGCTGAGGGAGGAGATTTGCTTGAACTGGGGAGGCAGAGGTTGCAATGAGTCGAGATTGCACCTCTGCATTCCAGGCTGGGCAACAGAGCGAGACTCCATCTCAAAAAAAAGAGAGGATTGTGGCCTCTGGAACCAGACTGTTCAGATTTAAATCCCAGCTTAACCAGCTATCAACTATATAACTTTGTATAACTTATTTGTGCTTCAATTTCTTCATCTATAAATGTGAGAAATTTTGTATGGTTGGTATGAGAATTAAACGAATGAATATATGTAAAATGTAATTGTTAAAAAGCAGTGCCAGAAAATTATTAGTAATTATCTATTTAAATACTACTCATTGATTATCCTCTTTATTCTCTGTTCTGTGACTCCTATTACATGAATGCTGAAACTTCTCGATTTACCCTGTATACATCTTAAATGCTTTTTATATGTTTCAAGTATTTTTTCCTTTCAAACTGAACTCTGAGTTCCTCAGAACTTTATTCAACATCACTCACTTACTCTTCAACTGTGTCCTATCTAGAATTTACCCTCACCACAGCATTTTTTATTTCAATGACTATATTTTCCCCAAGTTTTCCAGTTGTCATTTTTATATTTATCTATTCTTGTTTCTTCCATTTTTACAATTTATTATGCTCAACTAATAGAAATTATATCTTTTTAAAATTTATTTGAACATCCTCAACATTTTATTTCTGTGTGGGAGAAAAATGCAAGAGGTAAGGAGAAGATATCCAAAGTTTTTGCAGCAGTCAAGGGAAATAATACAGTGGCTAGAACTGAAATTAAAGTGACATAGATGGAAAAATTGTACAAATGTGGAGCTCTTTAGGAAATAGGCTAGACTCGGCTCAGTGGTTGATTCCATTTATCTATTAGTGGACAGTGATTTGAGCATAGGGAAGACTGAAAGGTAACACTCTGTGTGCTCCGTTGGGTAAGTAGCCAAATGGTGGTATCATTCACTGCGACAAAGAACATATAACAAGAAACAGGTCTGAAGAAGAGTTTATTTTTATATATGTCTAATTAAAATGCCCAAAGGCAGTAACATGCTTATTTTAAAGCTTATCAGAGTGCCCTATCAAATTTATTTCACCCAGAGTGGATTCCTATTCTAATTACTTTGTAGCTTGTCTTAGCATTAGATTTCTCTAAATGTATTTTGGAATTATAATTTACAGGTTTGATTAGAGTGTAATTTCCTTTTAGTGGCTTTTTCTTTTTTCTCTCTCCTGCCTCTTTTCTCCCATCTTCTGTCTGTATGCACCCCACCCTTTCTAATACTTTTGCAGTTTTACTTGACCACACTGCAGAGCCTCATTTCAGGACCAGGATTTGTCATGATTGTTTAGAACTGCTGTCTCATGGTGACATTGACAATATACCGGATAAAGTGATGGAGCCAGCAGGTAGGTCGGCTGAGCTCTTGATTAGAAATTGAATTCTTGTCTTGCTAACTTCCCAGGCCTAAAACTCTTCAAGAGTGATTGTGCTAAGTAGGGGGGTGGTGGGGGGTTGTTCTTTCTTTTCTTTTCTTTTCTTTTTTTTTTTAATTTTGAGATGGAGTTTTGGTCTTTTTGCCCAAGCTAGAGTGCAGTGGCGTAATTTCCCCTCACTGCAACCTCCACCTCCCAGGTTCAAGTGATTCTCCTGCCTCAGCCTGCCCAGTAGCTGGGATTACAGGCATGCGCCACCACACCCAGCTAATTTTGTAATTTTAGTAGATACGGGGTTTCGCCATGTTGGCCAGGCTGGTCTCGAACTCCTGACCTCAGGTGATCTGCCCACTTCATTCTTGCTCCTTCAGATGATTTTTATCAGGGAAAATAAATTTTCTTCTATTCCTAGTTTATGACATCTTTCATTATAAACGAGTGTTGAATCTGATATTTTTCTGTATCTTCTGAGATGATCATGTTTTATATCTATTAATATGCTAATTTGGTTACTCCATGAATAGATTTTCTGTTACTGAGCCGTACTGGCGTTCCTTGGTTACAGTTTACTTAATATGATATAAATTCATACTTATATTAACTGCATTCACTCTTGATGAGTTCTAGGCCTAAGAAGGTCGTAAGACACTAACAAGGCCAGGAGCCTGACAGAGCTCTGCTTAAGTTAAGCACTTCACTTAAGTTCTGCTCAGTATTTTGCAGGGCTGTTTGACTACATTTGAGTGTGGTGCCTTATTTTTTGTATTTTATAATCTAATTTTGTTTACATGTTTATATGTTATATATTACTGTTACACATTTGGAACAAAGTATTTAAGCATAAATTCACTAAGATGTTGTTTTCTTATTTTGAATTTTTAAAATATTACCTTTGTTCTAGATCAGAGATCCATGTGAAAAACTGGCAAGACAATAGTCTAAACTGAGCTCACTGGTATGAGAGCCAGCCTATTTTCCACAGTTTAGTGCTCAGAGGTAAAGGGCACTCTCAGAGAACACCAGTGACAGCTTTGTCTCCAAGCCAGTATCTGTTCTTCTCTCCCCTCAGCGGCATTTGCTTTTACTTCTGCCTTACCATGGGGAGTGACGCTCTGACTTTAGGGGAATTTAGGACTGACTACTCCTCAGGAAACTTGGAAAAGAATTACCATGCATTGCGGAAGGCTTAATGAAAGTAATTTATCTGAGTCACCCATCAAAAGATCACCAATGAAAGTTCAGCCAATAGATTATCTGTGAAGAAACATCTGCAGAAATGGCTTGACACAGATATTCATCTCCACAGGAAGCTTCAGGACTCCTTATAAGAAAATATTTGGGCAAAAGCTCAGGATCACTTTTAGAGAGATGCAAAAGCCACCTTTTTGCCCCATTGCAGCCTTAGTACTGCAGAGTTCTGTCAGTCACAATAGCGTCTAACCAAAATTTCCTGTGTCCTGGAATGGCCCTACTGCTGGAAAATAGCTCCTCACTTCTGAACGTGACCTTTGCCATTTTTGTGTTCAGTGATCTTGATTCTGCGTTTTGGGGCCTGTAGGTACAACAGTAGCCTACACAAAAGAGAGAACACTTCTCCTGCCCTACCCTGGGCTTCTCCTTTTCCTTTATCTCCTGGGTAAATTCTCTCTGGAGTTAAGTCATTCTCCCTTTGTTCAAAAAATGTCATGTGCTGGTAGGAAAAGCAAATATTGAAAACTGCAAAGACCATGCCTACAAAGTTCCTGGAGATTGTTTGACTGTTCTAAACTGAATTATAAACTAGATCACATTCATTGGAAATAAATTAGCATGGAGCAGATACTTCTGTTTACTGAAACTAGTTCCTACAGGATTTATCCAGTAGTATTCCTACTGAAGCTCAGTGTAACCATGCTTGAGATAATGTCCACATATCCTTGGTAAAGCATGAGATTCATAAATAGAAGCACCTATTCCGCTATAACCCTGATTTGTGACCATATACTGATATTTAGAAAGCAGAATACACTTCTTTGGAAACTCAGAGTCAGATACTTACTTAACATTTTCAAAGTGCACTCATCTTGGTGCTAATCCATCTGACTTTGTCCACCATAATGATCAGGTAGGATCAACCAAGTTCAGATATTGATCTGTCATAATGTAGGACTTCATAAAGATAATAGGAGGATGAATTCAGATGATTTTAATGGAATTAAATTATTGGAATTGAGAGATGGATACTCTAGAATGAGGATCATATAGTTTACTAAATGCATAAATATATAAAATAAACTACTAGTAATATACAGTGGAGGTCTGATAACCTTTCTGTTGTAGTTCACTAATGAAGAAATGAGAATCCTTAATCAGAGTGGCTAATCTAATGGTCTGTTATTTAGCCAGCCTTCCTAGTTCCATTTTTTACCCTGTGCGGCCAGCAGAGATTTATCCTGCCCTTATTTCAAGGCCTTAGTTTTGTTCTTTAATAATGCGGTTGCCTGGAATTTCTCAGTTGGTTTCTGTGGAGCTTTGCCTTGCTCAGTGTGCTCTGTGGAATGCTGACTGCCTGCTTTTTTGTTAACCCATGAGAGCTGTGAGGCATTGTAGGCCTCTGATTTTCTTTAAGTGAATGAGGTCCCTGACTTGGACACAGAAAGGGAGTCATAATCAGGCAGGAATACTCTTGATTGTGGTGAATTTTGAAAATATCTCCTTCATAGGGCAGAATCTTTTTCTACCTAAGACTATTAAACATTCTTTAAGCACCTTATTTAAGCATTTCTTATATAAATTCTTATGTTACCCGTAATCTTGACAGTCAACTTATGAACTTATGTAACAGTTCATTGGCATTTCAGGGAGAGAAAAAGTAGTGGCTTGGAGTTTTACTGATGTGAGAGGTATAGGTTTCAACAAATGATGATAGTAAAATAATATCTTATTATCTAATATACATTCAATATTTGTGGTTATTGAAGTCAATGTCAATGTTCTTTTGAGCTAGGAAATAAAAATGAATTGTGTAACAAGGGTCTAGTTGTTTGTAGGAAGGAGTTTACATCACAGAAGTATGAAAACTACGGCTTCATTGAATTGGATGAGTTGAGTTCGCTTTATTCCCTAGCCTCAGAGTGTGAAGCCAACCCTGATCTTATGAGGTGCAGGAAGCAGAATTTTAGAGGGAGTTAATATTCACTATTGGATGAGTGGGTTACAAAGAGGCTTTGGATTCAGGTTACAAAACTTTTCTCAAGGTCCTACTATGTGCATTCAGTATAGTACCAGGACTTAGGGTACATCGTGGGCATATGAGGATGCATACATCATTTTGTCCTCACAACAACCCTATACTATAATCTTTTGCCATCCTGAAGATGAGGACAAGGTAATTGAGGCTTGAGAAGGTTAGCAGGATTGTCCAAGATTACTCAGTAAGTAAATGTTAAAAGCAGGATCCAAAACCAGTTCCAGTTTTGATGGTGCTGTCAATGTTGTGATTGTTGATCACACACACACACACACACTCACTCTTAAATGTGTTTGAGCTTGTATAGTCATGAGACCCAAGCTGTCCTTGACAGAGCCTTCATTATGAAGGGTAGATCTGAACTCATAGAGCATGAAAACTGGTGAAGAAACCAAGAGAGCCAGAAAGAAAAAAGGTAAATATTTAGTGGGAACCCAAAGTGAAAGTTGGCTAAGAATGGACTCATTGACAAGAGAGACGGACGGATAAACAATTCCCACACTTCTCTTCTTCTTGTGAAGTTAATGTTTGCTACTTATTTAGGGGAATTGTAAGTGACAAGCTCTTTATTGAGTCACAGAATTGTTATCATTTTCTATTATTAAAATCAATGTTATGTCTAATTTGGGGAGGATTGTAATTTATGTGCTAATGTGCAATTTAACTTGTACTGGTATCATTCTCACTTAAATGGTTATTTTAAAAAAGAAACCTTACCAGTATTTTAAAGATTGAGTATACAATGCCTTGAAACTTTCACATGCTGTAATTAAATGTTCACTGCCTTAAGTATCTAATCTTAAGTTTATACATAACAGGAAATACTATAGTTTTAACCATAAGTCATTACAATAAGCTATGTCTTCACTTGTTTTATCTAAGTCTTTCAGTTGTCTAAACTGAATTTTTGAATCAAATTTAATTAACCATAACAAACTCCCCTGATTTTACAATCTGGATATTGAATTGAGAATATGATGAGCTATGTCATTTTCTTTTAGACGTAAGGAACATTGCTTATTCCTTATATTGAGGCATAATTTTCATTCAAGATGAGTACTCCTGTTTAGAGTACAGGAAGACAGTTCTTTTAAAGGCACTTAGTTGACCTTTCATTGCTAGTATCCAATGAGATTTACTAAGTACTGCTGCATGGCAACGTTCTGGTTGCTACGTGGGGAAAGGCATTCAGAATCATCTGGAAATAACATTTTGAATTTAGTTCTCATATATTTTGGAATGCAACTGATTTCTACTTTGTGTCTTTTGAAGTAAGCGCTTCCAGATAAACAGTTAACTTAGTGCTGTGGCAACATATTGATTGATTGGCATCCTTAATTAGCTGGAATTTCTTTTGGGACTATATTTAGTATAGAAGAGAAAGGGAAAAAATAGCAAGCCAAATAAAAAGCCAATATCATTTATCTTTCTTTAATTTCCAGGGAAAGATCAAGGTCACATAGACTTAGCTGAATGTGTTGTATTTCCTGCATTTGCAGTGTCACATAATGATAACTGCTCTTAAAAAGATGACTGATTTGAACCCCCTCCACAAGAGATATTACAATATCCTATGTCAAAGAAAGATTTTATTTCAGCAATCGATTTTCAGAGTTAATGAGTGTATCACTGAAGATGAATAGTTTAGGATTTTTACTGCAAGGGAGATATTACCAGTTAGGGACCCAGCAGGGAACAGCTGGAACAGTCAAGCTGATGACCTTGCCTACTGTCAAAGGTATGGGTAGGGTTTAGGGAAATTAAGAAAGGTAATTTACTGCCCCTGCCCATTAACAGTGAAGGGTCAGGGGAATAAGGCTACCATCCCTAGGCCTAAAGAATTAAGGGGGAGGAGAAGTTAAACAAAGAGATAGTGCCTCCATTTCCCAAATCTCATGGGAAGCCACAGCAATCCACAGGATGACCTTCTTGAGGTTTAGGGCAGGGAAGAGAAGGGGGCACAGTGGATCTGGAGGGAAAACAGAAGAACTGTAGCACAAGAGAAAAGAACATGAAAAATCAATAAAATCAATCATGGTTGGACTATAGCAAGCCAAGCTCAATTGCAGCTCTGGGTCTTGACTGGAGGAAAGAAGAAAGCTCACATTTATTGAGTGTTCTTTCCATTACTCCTGGTATATAACAAAACACCCTTAAATTAGTGTAGTAAAACATCCACCCCTTTATTATGCCACAGATCCTGTGGGTCAGAAATTGAGACAGGACACATTGGGTATGCTGTGCCTCTGTTCCACTGTGTTTGGCACTTTGGCTAGGAAGACTCAAATGCCTGGGGGCTAGAACCATCTGAATGCTGTTTTATTCATGTGAGTGACACCTGAGCCGGTTGATCCAAGGGCTAGGTTCATCTGGGGCTGACTGTTGACCTACATGTGGCCTTTCCAAGGGCGCTGAGTTTCCCCACTGTGGTAGCTGGAGTGTCCCGAGAGTGAGACACAGATGCAGCAGATGAAGTTGCTTGGCCTTTTCTAATCTGGCCTCTGAAGTCACACAGCATCACTTCTGCATTTAGTTCAAGGCCAGGGGAATTAGACTCTGTGTCTCAGTGAGGGATGACAAGGTCATGTTGTAGAAGAGCACGCTGAATGGGAGAATATTGTTGCAGCCACCTTTGGAAAATATGAGCTGCCATATGCACACTCACGAAGGCAATATGAACTAATATCATTTTGAAACATTCTGACAATCGTTTCAACAAACCATTTTCTAGGTTAACCATAAAATTATATTAACCAGATCCTTTCATTATCCAAGGTTTCCAATGATTAAACTTTGTCTTCCTTTTATGGAGTATCACTTTTAAAATGTAAGAGATGCTTCTAGGATAAACTAGCTGAGCTTCCTGCCCTCCAACAGCATGAATATCACTGTTCTCATTTTCCTACAGACTAAACCCAGTGATGTGTAGAAGGGAAAGTAGGGACTAGAACTCAGGACGCTTGGATTCTATTTGTTTTCTTTTTTTTTTTTAATTTAACCAGGAATAGATAAGAAATGAATTGATAAATTTTACCAAATGAACACACAAGCATCAGACTTAAGAAAGAAGCCCTTGGCTATCCTATAATGTCAGGGGGTCGACCTACTGGGTTGGGGCCCTCATTGGAAGATTGGGCTTAGCTTGGTACCTGGCACATACAAGGGCTGTAGCATGTAAGAATGCAGTTGCCAAGAGAAGAGTAATGGTCACCAGGACCATTAATGTCAGTGGAGAAACTCTGAAACATAGTTATCCCTTTTCCTTTTGCCCTTGATGACATCTGCCTGGCCTATCCATTCATCTCCCAGCTGGTGCAGTGGATTGACCCATGCCATGTTATTAACTTTCCGAAGGGGATTTTATGTAAGGTTTTGTGCCCTTCTGGAGACAGGGACACTAAGCACACTTACCTTTGCTATTCGTGCACAGATACAAGCCTTTTTGGAATGTTTCCAACCTGTTACAGTCATCTGACAGTCCTTTTCATGTTTTGACATCAAGAATTTGCCAAACCACCCAAGCTTTAATGAAACTTCTAAGCAGCTAAACTTTTTTCCCCCACTCTCCAATGGCAGATGCATGTCAGCTTCTCTGATGTCAATGAGCCGAGTCTCTATTCCACCGACATCTGTTAGTTGAGAAAGCCTGAGTGGTTGAAGGTTTACTTGTCTCTTGAAAACAGAATTTTCTCAAAAAAAAATTGTTCTTTTTTAAAGGGTTTACTTACTGTTTTGCAACTCCCTCTGACACTTTTTTAAGTGACAAGATGCCATCTGGCATCAGGGGGATTTGGCTGAAGCGAGTCCATGCTGAGGCAGCGCAAGGTGGTGGGTGGTAGGACAGCAGGTTCCAGGTCAGTCCTGCCAGCTGTGTGACTGCAGGAAAGCCCCTCAGTGTCCTTGGCTGTAAAGGGAGGAGGTGACCAGCTCGTTGGATTGCTTGGGGCCTTTCCACTTCTGGAGTTCTGTACACCAGTGAGCCCACACAAGGTCTAGACATCCTGAGAGCTCAGGGTGCCAGCCTTTGTACAGATTGTTCCGCCTTTCAGGGTTCTTAGTCTTTAGTATTCTTACCCAGTGTTTCACATGTCACATGTGAGCACTAGCCCTTTCAAGGGAGATGCTGAGTTGCTTCTTCACTGCCCCTTCACTTCAGTCCATGACAGTCTGGCCACTCCTCTACGTTCCCTTGCTAATGATGTCCTAGTTATCAAAGTCAGTGGTCCTTTCCCTTTCTCAACCTTTGTGACTTCACTGTGCCTCAGTTTCTTCACCTGTCAGATAATGATAATGATGGTGCTGATCTCATTGGGTTGTTGAGAGGTTTGGGTTATTATACATCATAATAGATAACAGGTAATACATTATTGATATAAATACACATAGTTTAGAACAGTGCCTGGGACAAGGCTTCATTTGCCTATAGACTCTGTGTGAGTCCCTTACTTACATTAACTACCTGGTCTCTGAAAGCAGCAGGATTATCAATCCTTGCTATCAAATCCCTGTATTTTAAAAAACATAACATCTCAAACTTCACGACATTATTTTAAATTGTATTTCAGTCTTTCAGAATTCACTGACCTCAACTAATATAAAGATATCTGTCTCCTCTATCCTTTAATTAAGCTAATAATGTAGCAATTGCCTCATAACACCTGGTGATGATATCTACTTTCATTAGTAGTAGCAGAAGTATTTTGGAGACAGATTCTCGCTCTGTCACCCAGGCTGGAGTGCAGTGGCACGATCTCAGCTTACGGCAACCTTCGCCTCCTGGGTTCAAGGGATTCTCCTGCCTCAGCCTCCCAAGTAGCTGAGATGACAGGAGCCCACCAACACACCCAGCTAATTTTTGTATTTTTAGTAGAGATGGGGTTTCACCATTTTGGCCAGGCTGATCTCGAACTTCTGACCTCAAGTGATCCACCTGCCTCTGCCTCCCAAAGTGCTGGGATTACAGGTGTGAGCCACTGCGCCCAACCTACTTTCATTATTTAAATCTCATTTGGTTTTCCACCTGGCATGTGTGGGTTAGTCTCGTCTCCATGGCTGGACTGTAATCTATGGAACAGACTTTACCTCCTACCTCTATGATCTACAGTTTTTCCTAGGCAAGCTCTCCTCCTCCTCTTGCCAGCTACAGCACCAGGGTGAATTGTAAGAGGTCCCTATTCTTCATCCCTCCTTTAAAACCAAGTAACTTTTGAACAACTTTCCCATCAGCCGTCAGCATGATCGTTGACATGGTCAGGTACCTCACCTGACCATGAGCATGTGGGCTCAGGATTCAATATGTGTGAATCTTTCTCTCTGACCCCCAGGTATCCGCCGCCAAACTGCCCATTGCATAAAGAAGGGCCGCGGGATGGTGAAAGCTACATTCTGTGACCCAGAAACACAGCCCAATGGGAGACAGAAGAAGTGCCATGAAAAGGCTTGTCCACCCAGGTAACCATCGTTAACAGCTGGAGCTCTGTGTGTCTGCCTACAGTGATGTCTGACTCAAGAGTGACCTAGTGCTTGCTGATAAAGAAATATTGTGTGGTTTTGTTATTTGGATAAATACAAGAACGTGGTTAGAGTTTTCTGTGGCTATGCTGTTGGAGCCTGTGGCAAGCTGTGAGGACATATTCTCCCAAGAGCAGTATTTTCACAAGGTGATGTGTTCTGTGTTTAATTATTTGGCAAGACTAACTGCCAAAGCATTGGTGAAGAGAATGCTAAGTGGATCACCCAAAAGTAGTTTTACCATAGAGTTGTCTTTTCCAAGGGCTTTACCAGTGCAACGCCAGCCTTCAGACAAAAGGTTGGCACCTTCCGATCACAGTACCCACTTGTACTTCAGGCTGTCCAGAAGAGGGGGCTCAGAGAGCAGGTTTTCCCAATCTTGACATTACTGGCATGTGGGGCTGGCTGACTCTTTGTTGTGGGGGGCTGCCCGTGAATTGCAGGAGGCTTGGCAGCATTGCTGGCCTGTGTTTACTTAGATGCTAGTAGAACTCCCTCCCTCCCAATCCAGGCTATGACAACTAAAAATGTCTGCAGACATTGACAGATATCCACTACGGGGTAAAATCATCCTCAGTTGACAGCCACTGTTATAGAGATATTCAGCAATATTCAGGGTGTTGCTAATCACATTGGTTCAAGAGATTGGGATCCTAGAAGGTAGTTGGGATGTTATTATGCCAGGCTTATGTTTAAAAAAAAGAGAGAGAAAAAAAGAAAGGAAAAAGAAAAAGGAGGAAGAAGGAGAAGAAGAAAAGAGGGAGAGAAAAAGGGAGAGGAAAGAGGAAGAAAGGAAGGAATATTGGTTGATTTCCAGAAAGTGTCTTCATTCTCTGGCAACCTTAAACAGGGATGTATTTATGTTGCAGAGTCCATCAAGCATTCATCCCAGTTCTAAGCAGACACACTATGAGGCATTTAAACAAGGGGGAGACTCAAATCAAACAGGTGACAGGGTGGATTCTAAAGAAGAGCTAGAATGTGATAAATATCCAAGAACTAGGTTAGAAAGAAGAGTCAGGACAAGACAGTTGAAAAAAGTGATGTCAGTCTCTTAGCAGTCCAAACAGGCAGGACCCAGAGGCCAGGGTATTCTCAGCTCAGAGAGAGAGGTTTATTTTCTCTTCTGTTCTGTGGCTTTTTCTAGGTAGGAGCCGGACCCCACAACTATTGAAGCAGGACAGAAATGTGTCATTGCCTCACCGTGCTGTAGCTCCTTCCTGTGGTTCTTCTGCCAGGAAGAACTAGAAATGACAAGGGAAGATAAGGCTAGCACTAGGTTTTACATGAAATTGCAGTTATGTTACTTTCTCAGGGAAGAATGAGGCAGGGAAGACAGCCTTTCTTAGAGCTAGTCCATTGCCTACTACTCCACAGAGTTCATGAACTGTGAGAGTTTTGACTGCTGAGAATGTTAATTAGGCACAATATAATACATACAGGTATAATTTCTGAAAATGCACTCTCAAGTAGGATATAATAAGCTAAGTAGAACTGCATGAAACATTCAGATATAATGAAGACTGGATAACTTACAAAGAAAAAGAGGTTTAATGGACTCACAGTTTTATGTGGTTAGGGAGGCCTCACAATCGTGGCAGAAGGGGAAAGGCATGTCTTATGTGGCTACAGACAAGAGAGAATGAGAGCCAAGTGAAAGGGTTTTGCCCTAATAAAGCCATCAAATCTCATGAAACTTATTCACTAGCATGAGAACAGTATGGGGCAATCCGCCCCTGTGATTCAATTATCTCCCACCAGGTCCCTCCCACAACACGTGGGAATTATGGGACCTATAATTCAAGCTGAGATTTGAGTGGGGACACAGCCAAGCCATATCAATGGCCAATTTACAAAAGTCCTTTTTATTTATGATTGCATTTTAGCTTCTACAAATATTTATGAAATAGTCATAAGACAGGGTATGGGTATTACTCTGAGGTGGTATATGAGGAGATAAAGGTTCAGAGAAATTTGATGCCATACCCTAGGGGAAATGGCTGCAGAGAAAACTAGCACTTCTTTTTTTAAATTTTACTTTAAGTTCTGGGATACATGTGCAGAATGTGCAGGATGTTCCATAGATATACATGTGCCATGGTGGTTTGCTGCACCTATCAACCCATCATCTAGGTTTTAAGCCCCGCTTGCATTAGGTATTTGTCCTAATGCTCTCCCACCCCTTGCCCCCCAACTCCCTACAGGCCCCAGTGTGTGATGTTCCCCTCCCTGTGTCCATGTGTTCTCATTGTTCAACTCTCACTTATGAGTCAGAACATGACATGGTATTTGGTTTTCTGTTCCTGTGTTAAAAACTAGCACTTTTTAAGAATGCACTATTTTCCAAGCTGTTTCCACATAATCATATCATTTAAGCCTGTAAGCAACCCTAATTTGTAGATACATTTATGCTCATTATACAAATGAAGACTCTAAAGCTTTCACCAAAATTTTCCTAGGTCACTTAGCTACAAATTGTAGAGTCGGGATTTGAACCCAGATCTGTTTGCTGTGCTGGATCTGTATGTGCTGCTACACCATGCTGCTGCCTAGGATCTCAGGATAAGCAGGTTTCAGTATTAGAACCAGAATCTCCTACATTTAAACTTTTTCTCTCACATTAAAACACAATAAAAATGTTATGAATGCCTGACTCCAAAACTAAGTCATGCCTCCAGGTCCAAGCAATTCTCCTGCCCCAGCCTCGTGGGTAGCTGGGATTACAGGCGCACACCACCACATCTGGCTAATTTTTGTATTTTTACTAGAGATTAGGTTTCACCATGTTGGCCAGGCTGGTCTCAAACTCCTGACCTCAAGTGATCCACCCGCCTTAGCCTCCCCAAGTGCTGGGATTACAGGCATGAGCCCACGTGCCTGGCGATTTGCTTTTTTAAAAATAAATAAATAATGAACTAATATTATTTGTTTTTGCAAGCTTAGTTCACTAGTTTCCTTGTACACGAATTTCAAGATGCAATATCTTCTTCTGTCACCGAATTTCCATGGTCTCTAAAAAGTTCATACCCATCTCTGGGAGCTGTCATTTCCTTTCCCAAAAAATTTCCTGTGCAAGGTTTAATCTTATTTATTTCTGGATCATTTTTCTTCAGTAATATCTTGTTTTTACAACCAATTTCAACATTCTGTGTTCTTCCCCAAAGGAGTATTTGAGAGAGTTTTTTTTAAGATTTAATAAAAACTTTTGATTATCTAAACATAAAAAAATATATATTACATTGCCAATGGCTTTCAGGATGAAAGCCTTGTAGAGCATGTTCCAGGAGAGAGTAGGCTGTCAAGAAAGAAATTCTTTGAAAATTTAATATATCTGACTCCAGAAAGAGGTTATTTGAGTCCCTTCTCCCTACTGACTTCTCTCTGAATTTTGGTTTTCAGCAAAGCAAAGCTCTGCTAGGCCACAGCTGCGATAGTGCCTAGCATATCCAAAGTACTCAATAAACCTCTGACAGTGATTTTTTTAAACTCTGGCGGCTACATGTAGGTTTCAGTCCACAAAATAATGGCATATGACTTAAATCAAGGTTTCTCAACCTCAACGCTATTGCTGCTTTGGGCTGGATAGTTTTTTTTGTTTTGTTTTGTTTTTTGTTTTTTTTGTTTGTTTGTTTTGAGACGGAGTTTCGCTCTTGTTGCCCGGGCTGGAGTGCAATGGCGCAATCTCGGCTCACCGCAACCTCTGCCTCCCAGGTTCAAGCGATCCTCCTACCTCAGCCTCCCAAGTAGCTGGGATTACAAACATGTGCCACCACGCCCAGCTAATTTTTGTATTTTTTTTTTTTAGTAGAGATGGGGTTTCTCCATTTTGGTCAGGCTGGTCTCGAACTCCCGACCTCAGGTGATCCGCCCACCTCAGCCTCCCAAAGTGCTGGGATTACAGGCGTGAGCCACCGCGCCCGGCTTACTGGGCTGGATAGTTTTTTGTTGTGGGAAGCTGTCTAGTGCCAATGTAGGAGGTTTAGCTGTATCCCTGGACTCTATCCACTAGATGCCAATAGAAACCCATCCCCCCTTCCCTGTCACCACTGATTTGTGACGACGAAAAATGTCTTCAGACATTCCCAAATGTCCCCTGGGGAGGGAAGCTGCAGAAATCTCTGCTGATTGAGACCTTCTGATCTAAATGAAAGGAATAAGATCACTGAGACTGGGAAAAGCCCATGAAAGAGGGAAAAGGACTGAGCATGGTGTGTGTAGGGGACAAGAAAGCTAGGGAAAATGAGGCTGGAAGAATGGGATATAATAAGAATATGGAGACAATGTGTACACAGAGCCAGGAGGTAAGAGTGCTTATACTGTAGTCATGGTTTTGTCAGAATTTGAAATGTTTAGTTGAATCGGATTTTGGAATGTAAATTCTATTAGGAAAAATATTAGTACAAAGAAAGATGATAATTATAAAATTTGATTTCTTAAAGGAAATTACTATTCTCAGCAAGGGTTTAACAAATTCAGTTTTGGACTTTCATTTATCTGAGTAATGAAGGTTAGAAAGAGTGACGTGTCCTGGTTTGTTGGCGATCAGCGCTGTTGGAACATATACTGACAGGGGAATCAGTAGAAGCTACTGATAAAAGAAGGGTTCTTTTAAAAATAAAAGAGAGGTTCAAAGGGTCTCTAACCCATCCCTTCTACTTGATCTCAGAGAGGACTCGTATCCAAACTACAGTAAACTTTTACAGAATTCTGGAACAACTACAGGCTCTTCAAAGATCTCAAACATAGGCACACACATACACACACACACACACACACACACACTTAGACATTTAGATAAAACATAAAATCTCCATAAATATAAAAACAGTATTTTAGAAACCTCCAACAAGAGGTGGGATTATGGCAAACACCCAAAAGAATGAGATGGGCAGCAGAGAACAATTGGACCATGGCTCCTGAGCCCTGGACCTGCAAGACCTTTACAGGAAAAAAAAAAAAAAAGGAAGAAGAAGATGGTTTTCACTTTAATCTTGTGAGACTAAGACTAAGCTGTTTTAGTCCATTTTGTGTGGCTGTACCAGAATACCACAGACTGGGTAATTTATAAAGAACAAATTTATTTCGTGGCCAGGTATGGTGGCTCACTCTGTAATCCCAGCACTTTGCGAGGCCGCGGCAGGATTACTTGAGCGCAGGAGTTCGAGACTAGCCTGGGTGACAAAGCAAGACCCTTTCTCTATAAAAATAAAAAATAAATTTCTTTTAAAAATAAACATTTCTCACAGTTCTGGAGATTGGATGGCCAAGATTGGAGGTTCATTTGATCTGGCGGGGATCTTCTTGCTTCATCCTCATAAGGCTGAAGGAGGAAGGGCAACAGAGGACAAACGTTCATGTCCTCATACAGAAGAGTGAGAGGGAGTAAACCACTCCCAAATCCTTTTTCAAGTGGCCTTAATCCATTCATGATGGTAAAGCCCTCACGATCTAAACACCTCCCATCAGATCCCACCTCCCAACACTGTTATATTGAGGATTAAGTTTCTAACACATATGTTTTGGGGAACACATTCAGACTATAGCAAAATCACAGGCAATATGTCCCCTAAGGGACTGTAGAGAAAACTCCAAGAAGAGAAAACAAGAACGTCTATTATCACTTTGCAGTAATACAGCTGAAAGCCCTGTAGCAAGTACTTAGATAAATTAGGCTTTCAACCAACTCAGATTAAGACCTTTTCAGAATGGCACTTTATATATTCCCTTGGCCTGCCCTCCTTTAGAAAAGTCAGAGGTAGGACAAAGTAATTAGATTAATACAGTGGGGCACTTATTTGGTTTCACATCATACTGTTCCAATATTATTAGCTCTTTATCCACTGATGTTAAACACCAAAGAATAAATAAGTAATCTCAATTACTTATTAAATGAAGAATATGATTGAATTGAGGAATTGCTTTCTTCTGATATTTTTAACTTGAGTTTAAAAGTGTCACAATCAAAAGAAATTCTACACAAATAAATATAATATTTAGTAAACAAAAATAAAAGTAAAAAGTTTTATCTTCAAAATTACCAAAATTCAATGCTGTCTCAAGTCAGGAGGCTTTCCTGAAGTCAGGAATGAAGGACTTCCCCCAGTGTACTATTTTCCCATGAAAAATAGAAGTGTCCCACTTGTTACTATATGAAGGGATGGACAAGCGGGCTGTACATAGGAAAAATAATGGACCCAAACCACACTGGGTGAAGACACTCAATCTGTCTTCGGTGTTGGGGAAGATTTGCACAATAATGGAGAAGATGGACAAGAGATGGCTCCCTGCCATTTTCAAAAGCTACTTCTATGTAACCAGTGGGCCCACATCCTAGATTATTGAGTAAAAAAAGATTTTATTTAAGTTTATTCTTTTTCTACTCATTTCTTATCAAAGGGACCAGTGAGAATATTAACAAGTAGACTGCAGGAGATAGGGAAAAAAATAAAGGCAATATCCCTGATTGATCGCCTCCTAAATAATTTAAAAATTTATGTTTAAGTAGCTACTTTACATTCAATTAAAAGCCAGGAGACCTAGAGTCTAATTGGACTCTTTTATTCAATAGCATGGTCAAAATAACAATAAATCATAACAAATGCTTGAGTTCTTGTTATATGTCAGGCTCTGTACTATGCACTTTACATGAATTGGTCTTTCATTTCATGCACAACGCAACAGTCATATAAAGAAAATATATTTTCACACCCATTGAATAATGAGAAAGCGAGGCTTAAACTTGCTTAAAGTTGCACAGCAGAACCCTGGACCTCAGTTTTCTTCCTGAAAAGAGAGGGCATGCATATATATTTTTTTCTCATTCAAAAACATGCGTATTTAGCAACTGCTTATGCCAGGCGCCCTGCAGAGCTACGGAGCTATGATTGAAGACACGGTGGCCCTGTCTGCAGCACGCCCCCTAGTGGGTTGGAGTGTCTCCATGGCCCTCCCAGCCCTGTGATCTGCATTTCTGCCCCTGCTGTCTCAGTGGTTGAATGGAACATATGCGTAAGTTGGCGATCTTCTCTCACATATCCATGTTTGCCTGCAGGTGGTGGGCAGGGGAGTGGGAAGCATGCTCGGCGACATGCGGGCCCCACGGGGAGAAGAAGCGAACCGTGCTGTGCATCCAGACCATGGGCTCTGACGAGCAGGCTCTCCCGCCCACAGACTGCCAGCACCTGCTGAAGCCCAAGACTCTCCTTTCCTGCAACAGAGACATCCTGTGCCCCTCGGACTGGACAGTGGGCAACTGGAGTGAGGTGAGCTCAGGGCTCGGAGGGGAAACTGGCATTATTCAAGCTTCATCAGCCCCTGCCTTCCTTCTCATTATCCAATCCAAAGTGACCCTAGGTAAAATTGCAAAATAGCCAGTGTTCATCACCCCTGGCCTGTCTCCTGCCTTTCCTGTGTCCACTGCTTATTTTCCATTCATAGGGGATCTTGCTCCCACTTGCTCAATGGTCAGCTTACTATCTGACAGGGGTGAGGTAGACTCCCCACTCCCAGTACAGGATCACAACAACTAGTTAATAAATCATCAGAAGCTTGGCCAGGCCCATTGTTAAACCACTGGTAGCAGAAAAGGGACCTCCCACACACCCCAAAAGTGGTTTATAAAACATTGACTGCACATCACTGTAGTTAACCCAAACCAAAAGAGTGTCGCTTGACGCTAAGAAAAATCCCCTCAAATTATCCATCTATTCACCATGTGTCAAGTCCAAACCAGACCAAGGTTTATAACATCTATTATCAGACACACAAGTTCAGATAAATGTTGCATTTTCCCAAAATTAATTTGATCTAATTATCTGACTATAATTGGAAATCAGTAAGCTGGAAGGTTATGAAAAGCTCTCTCAGGCTTTAATTTTCTTTGGGTCACTTTGGAATCTGGTTTCATCAGGCATTGTCATGTTCCCAGTTTTTAGTGGAAGGCCCCAAAGTCTCCAAGGGCCTCAGCTCTGCTTCTCTGTGTGCAGTTCAGTGAACAGCCTAAGGAATAACTAGAAAATACATGTTTTTTAAAAATTAACAGGCCAGAGTTTAGAGATGGATGCTGACTTTATCTTACGAGCTTCCTTGAGAAGCCGTATGCTTCCATGATAATGCTACCACTGGCCAGGCACCTGTAATCCCAGCACTTTAGGAGGCCGAGGCAGGAGGATCACTTGAGCTTAGGAGTTTGAGACCAGCCCAAGCAACATGATGAAACCCCATCTCTATGAAAAATACAATTAGCCAGTCATGGTGGCACATGCCTGTAGTCCCAGCTACTTGGGTGGCTGAGGCAGGAGGATCGCTTGAGACTGGGAGATCGAGGCTGTAGTGAGCTGATATCATGCCACTGTACTCCAGCCTAGGTGAGAAAGTGAGACCCTGTCTCAAAATAATAATAATAACAATAATGCCACCATTGCTCAGGATATTTTAGGAACTCCTGTGAGGATTCAGGAGAAAATGGAGAATATCTGATTCAGGAGAATGCCACAGAAAGTCAATTAGAATGGGGCCTGATGGATAAATGAATAATGTGATCAAAATCTTTGTGTCTAAAAAATATTTGATGATAAATATGTGACAGATTGCTTTTCACCTGCTCTGAAAGAAAAATTCTAAAATTTGTGTAAGCAAAGATACCATCTCTGAAGATACCTATTTGAAAGCAAAACACTCATTTAAATACAGCAGCTTTGATGAAACCTTATTTCCAAGACTCCCTTTTATTAGCTTATGTCACAGTTTAGGTTTATTTACCTTCTGAATCTGTACAGGATGTTCTCTTGGGCATCTAGGTGAAATTTAAAAAAAAAAAAGAAACAGAAAGTATGGTCCCTAGATGGTAAGAACTTCCATCCAGTGGGAGAGATACGATCCAGAAAAGAAAAAGAAAAAAGGAAAGGAAGGATAAAGATATGCATGCAAAGAAATATACCTACATACAAATATGGGTGTATTACTGATTCACGCACAGATGTATGTACACACATCAGTGATAAGCCATACATTCTTTTTGCTATTCCTGGGAGAGTATAATCACAGCATTTGGCTGGCCTGCCTTATTAGTCCACTGCAACCTAGGTTTCTGTGAATTACAGTGTTGTCAAAATAAGGCTGAATGGAGTATTGTGACTGGCCTATTAAATCTGTTTACCAAAAATGTGTTGGCCGCATCCAAAACTGTTAATAATTCTTGTCATGTAGAATTTACTAATTGCCAACATCTTAATGCTTTTTCAGAGGACTGCAATTACAGATTTGGCTGAGGAGTTCTTCTTAATGTGTTCATGTTTATGGGAAGCGTAGTAACCTGTCTTAACTGGAGAACAAGAGACCAAAAAGTTGGCATGATGTAAGAAGCACTTGGGTCTGTGATGCCATATGTAGGCCATTGCATAGTCAACGGACCACACATGGACAGTTTCTAGCTTCCACTTGACAGAGCTGAGCAGAAAGGCTGGGCCAATGCCCTCATTCAGAAGATGTCATTGGAAGTGCTTTTAGTTAAATCAGTATCAAAATATTCATCAAATGGGTCTTCCTTTCTTCTATCTGCTCTCTTACTAATAACCTCCTAATGAACTTTGCTGGAGTATGATGAAATGTCTTTGACATTCTAACTATGCCCAGATACTTTTTTTAAAGAGAGGTGACATAGTGATTCTTGGCAGGCAGTATTTATTATCTAGATTTTGTCTGGAGACCAACATCATTTGAAGCAGGATAGTGCTCCAGCCATCATTTGGTCTGCACTGTGTCATTTTCATCTGCATTTGTCATTTTCATCACCCTGGATGGTCTAAAACTGTAAAGTTACTGATCCAAAAGGCCCAAGAACTGACAGCTTTCTAGACTCCTGTAAAATGGCCTTCTCTGGGCTGACCTAAGTGAGAAGAAAGAGGAAGTACATTCATGAGCTCCTTTCAAAGCACTCCACCAACTCAAGCAGTGAGGGGAGAGTGGGCTCAGCCGTGCCAGGTTGGTACACTCATCCCTGTCCCAGCAGGGATCAGAAAGGGGAGCTCTCTCCCCTGCTGCCCCAGGCAGGCTTTCCTGCCCCCTGTGACCAGCCCCTTTTCTCTAAGCTTATGTTCTAGATACCTGATTCTCACCTCCAATCTCAGGTTTTACCAAGAATCTTATCCTGGTTTTGCCCACCCTACTTTGTGGACTTAAAGAGTAAAGAAGGGAACGCTATTTATTGTAATCAGAGACCAGGTATCAAAGTTACTGTGACTCCCTTACTTCCCAGATACACCATTTCAGGCACATGCCTTGTGAGAGGCAGCCAGTCTAGTAGTGAAGGGCACAGCCCCTAGAGCATGGCTTCCTGGGTTCAAATGTGTATGTGTGGCAAACAGGACACTCCAGAAGCCAGGATGTGTGTGTTTGTTTATACAGTTTTCCTTTCCAAAGGCATTTCAGGCAGTTTACAATAAAAGGGCTCTAGACATTGAAGTGGTGAACTAGAAGTTGTAGCCACACGTGGGAGCAGAGAGCAACATGCTAAACATGAGAATAATAGGGTTATTTTGATGAAGCTTTCAGTTTAACCCAGTGCATCCAGACAACCAGGGCAACAAGGGCAGCCCAGTGGGTTCCATAATTCTTTCTTTCTGATAGATGGAAGGGTACTTCTTCTTCAAGAGACACCCCTGGTACCCCCAATGAGAGCTTTAAAATAAATTGCCAAAATTATATGAGATTTTTAATCATGGCTCCAATGGTTTAGTCAGATACTTTGTAAAAACCTATGCCATCTTTTTCCTTGGAGGGATGGATGGATGGATGGATGGATGGATGGATGGATGGATGGATACATGGATAACCACCATGTACTTAATAAATGTTTGACTAGTGCATCCTTGGCAGAAAGGGAAGTGGGAAGAGTCCTGGCTGAGATCATGGAGAAACCATCTTAGTTCTGGCCTTGTATTGCATAAACTTGTATTGCATATTGAACAGTCTTAGGAAAATGATTTTTCCTTATAGGACCTCAGTTTGCTCAATTATGAACCAACATGTTATTTCTCCTAGTAATTAGACTAATAGTAATGATAGGTGGTAATTTTTCTAGGTTTTCCAGCCCTGGCAATCTAATTGTGTGGCCTTGAGCCAGTGCTAATTCTCTCTTAGCCTGTTGTCACTGAGAAAGATAGGATTATTGTAAGAATTGAATAAGATAATTCATGCAAACACTTAGCGTAGTGCCTGGTAAAAAGTAAGTGTTCACTAAATTATTATCAGACAAGAAGACAAAAGTCTATTTTCCATGCTACTCTGATTTTGCAAACCTTGTTCAATCAGTCGTACCCAAATGTACTGAAGGAACTGATTTGTGGCCCCTTAAGTTTTCACCTATCCTCTCCTTGAGCTCAGGGAGCTCATTCATTTTATGCATGAAACACTATAAGCGCAGTGCTTGGGGCCTACAGATTTTTCAAGGGCCTGCACAACTATTTGAGACCTGAAAAAAACCCTCATGCATTGCATCTATAAAAACAAAAGGACCCTGCAAAATCAGAAATCAATATTTAATTACATATTAATAGGAAATACATACCAAGCATTTTGTATGTATTATTACTATGTATTATGTATGTATCTATTAAGTACTTTTATGGGTATTAGCACATTTAATCTTCACCATGACTTATTTAGCCCCATTTTATTAATACAAGTGAAGAAACTGAGGCATAGAAACATTTAGAAATTTGTCCAAGGTCACATAACCACTAAACCACGGAGCCAGGATTTGAACGCAGGCAGCACAGCGTCTACTCTGAATGTACACTTTGCCATACTGCATCTCAAATATCTGCAAAATGTAGCAATATGACAGCTCTTAGTATTCATAAGAAATGTTTTGTGTTTGGAAATTATTTGTAGACTGGCTTTTCTCATTCTGTTGGAATTTCAGACTATGCATGACAATTGCTGAGAAATCAGAGCCTCCCCAAAATTAAATGTTACCTTCAGTGAATAACTTCAAAAGCGCAGGAAAAAAATAAAGCCTTTCACAAAAGATTTCAATAGACATTTCTCAAAAGAAGGCATACTAACGGCAAGCAGGCATATGAAAAGGTGCTCAATATCATTGATCATCAGAGAAATGCAAATCAAAACTATAATGAGATACAACTTTTATCCCAGTTAAAATGGCTTACATCCAAAAGACGGCAAAAGCAAATGCTGGTGAGGATGTGGAGAAAAGGGAACCCTCGTACACTGTTGGTAGGAATGTAAATAGTTTAACCACTGTGGAGAACAGTTTGGAGGTTCCTCAAAAACGTAAAAGTTAAGCTACCACGTGATCCAGCAATCCCACTGCTGGGTATATACCAAAAAGAAAGGAAACCAGTCTATCAAAGGGATATCTGCACTCCTATGTTTGTTGCAGCGCTGTTTGCAATAGCTAAGATTTGGAAGCAACCCAAGTGTCCCTCAACAGATGACTAGATAAAGAAAATGTGGTGCATATACATGGTGGAGTACTATTCAGCCATAGGAATGAATGAGATTCAGTCATTTGCAACAACGTGGATAAACTGGAGATCATTATGTGAAGTGAAATAAGCCAGGCACAGAAAGGGAAACATTGCATGTTCTAACTTATTTTAGGGCTCTAAAAATCAAAACAATTGAACTTATGGACATAGAGAGTAGAAGGATAGTTACTAGAGGCTAGAAACAGTAGCGAGAGTTTGCAGGGAAGGTGGGGATGATTAATGGGTACAAAAAAATAGAAAGAATGAATAAGACCTACTATTTGATAGTACAATGAGGTGACTATAGTCAATAATAACTTAATTACACATTTTAAAATAACTTAAAGAGTATAATTAGATTGTTTGTAACTCGAAGGATAAAAGCTTGAGGGGGTGGATACCCCATTCTCTATGACGTGCTTATTTCACATTGCATGCCTGTATCAAAACATCTCATGTACCCCATAAATATATACACCTACTATGTACCCATAAACATTTTTTAAAACTGGAATGGAAAAAAAAATTTCAAATGTTTTTTATAGCAAAAGTTACGTTTCACTTGAGACAAGAAATGCATTTGAATATATTTGATGGGACATGGGGTGGAGGCTCTAAAAGCAGACACACACAGAGTCTAGGAAGATCTTTAACTGACCCTTCCTGCGCGTGACAAAAACACACAAACAAAACATTCACTTAACCAAGGTACTGAGAATCGATAAAGTACAAAGCTCATCACAGGGGTGTTGGAATGCAGAGTGACCAAATAGACTGAATGCCGATGTTCACAAATGAGCTCTCTGGCTCTTGGGATAGAAGACGTGGCAGCAAATGGCAATGCTATGTCTATTGCTAAGTGGGAAGCAAAGCTAGACTCATGTGAAGTCCCTGCCACCCGAGGGAAGAGAGCATGGAGGGATAGGGACATTTTTGAGAGTCGCTGACCCTCTGGATTCCCCAGTTCCAGGCACTCCTGTGGGGCTGGCCACCTGATGTTCTGACCTTGTCACTCCCTCTTTTGGTGTGGAGTGTCATTCATCAACATCTCAGTTCTTCCCAGGCATCAGTAGCCTGTGCTCTGCCAGGGTTCCTGGAGAACAGATATGGGCACCTCTGTTTGCAACAACTACTCACAGAAAACCAGCTGAGAGCTATGTTGATTGTCCTCATCAGGTCTGATTTTTTTTAATTATCTAGGTCTGATTTTTTTTTATTATCTTAGTTCCCGAGGGCTGCCCTAATGAAGTACCACAAACTGGGCAGATTAAACAACAGGAATTTGTTGTCTCACATCTGCAGAAGCTACAAATCCAAGGTCAAGGTGTTGGCAAAGTGAATTCCTTCTGAAAGCTGGGAGGATGAATTGTTCCATGCCTTTCCCCCAGCTTCTGGTGGTTTGATGTCAATCTTTGGTGCTCATTGGCTTGTAAATGCATCACTCCAATCTCTGCCTTCATCTTCACATGACATTCTACCTGCCTGTGATCTCTGTGTTCAGATTCCCCTTTTGATATGGATACCATTAGGGCCCACCCTAATGACCTTATTGTAACTTGATTACCTTTTTAAAGATCCTTTCTCCAAATAAGGTCAAATTCTGAGATGGGGGGCATTGGGATTTTGACATATCTTTTTTGAGAGGGACACAATTCAACCCAAAACAGATACCTATGTGTTTTAGCTTGCTTTCAAAGCTGGTGTTTGTATGAGATCTAATTATTCATTTATAAATTTCTGAGATTGTGCATTAAATGTTTTAATGTCCAAAGTATTCACTGTTTCTCTACTCAGCCCTTTAGCCCAAACCCTCTGATAAACTCCGACTGTGTTTTCGAATAAGCCCTTTCTCAGCACTACAGCTCAGTGCCAATTGTGAGCCTTCTCACCCACCACAGTGGACCACAGGTGGGTGGAGTTGATAAATTTGGCAGCAAACCTCTTTCTCAGTGGGTTCCCCGACAAGAGGCCTGTATCCAGGATGGTGATAAGTGAGGGCAAAATGACTCCCAAAGAGCAGGTTAACAGGTTGACATGCTGCTTTCCTGGTCCAGGGTTCAAAATTACAAGGTAAGGGCATACGATAATCATAGCTGAAGTTGGTTTAGAGAATTCTGAAACTACCAATTGAGATAGGTTTGGAGTGTGGCGTTGTGTACTGCATTTATCTCATCTGAAGGGCTTGACAGCTCCTAAGGAGATAAACACAGTTGGAAGATGTACTAGAAGAAGCGTGGAGCTGAATACAAAGCAGCACTGCCTGTTCTGCAGTGACTAGGAGAAAAGGCAAGTTCGTATTCAGGCCCAATATGCTTGGTAGACAGCTAATACTGTCCAGCTGGGCATAGTGTGCCCCAGAACTAAGGAATGGCAATCCTGGGTTATTTGGAAGATTCAATGTCTGCTGGCTAAGTAAAGTAGATGTGGATGGAAGGTTGGTGCACTGAGGGACGTATAAACTCCCAGACCCCAGGTCTTCATTAATCAGGTTTTGGGTTGCTATTTGGGAATGAGAGCAATAGATGCAGATCATCAGCTTTTCCAAGAGAAGTCAAAAATCAGGAATTTTATTAACATAAAATTGCTAATTTTTAAAATGTTGGCTACTATTTTGGTTTTTGTGTTTTGCTTGTTCGTTGGTTGGTAGGTTGGTGGGTTTTAAGATTGAGCAGGCTAAAGAATACATGTCAGTGGGCCAAATGTAGCTGTTTGGCTGCTACTTTGGAACTCCTCTTCAAGAACCATCTTCTGTTTTAAAATATTAAAATCTAATGTATTTTAACTCAGCAACCAGCTAGGTAGCTGAAATGGTCTGGCTGTGTGTCCCCACCCAAATCTCATCTTGAATGGTAATCCAAATTGTAATCCCCATGTGTTGAGGGAGGGACCTCATGGGGAATGATTAGATCATGGGAGCAGTTCCCCCGTGCTGTTCTTGTGACAGTGAGTTCCCATGAGATCTGATGGTTTTATCAGGGGCTTTCCCCCCTTCAGTCTGCACTTGTCTCTCCTGCCGCCATGTGAAGAAGGATGTGTCTGCTTCCCCTTCCACCATGATTGTAAGTTTCCTGAGGCCTCCCCACCCATGCAGAACTGTGAGTCGATTAAATTGCTTTCCTTCATAAATTTCCCTGTCTGGTATTTCTTTATAGCAGCATGAAAACAAACTAATACAGTAGCTTTTCTTCACTCCTGCCTTACCCTTTTAGGTTGAGCAAATTCACACCATCAGTAAGATTACTTAGTTCTTGTTATTGGTAAATTTGAAAACCACATATCCATCGGTTGGCTCTAGGAAATCTGAATCTAAAAACATCCAGCAGTAAACCAGTAGGGGGTGTGTGGATCTCCACAGTATCTTGTAGACATGTGCCTGCACCTACCTCACCAAGACAGCTGCTCACTTCACACCTCCCTGTTGAGACAATTCTGTGTGTCACCTACAAGGGCAGTAGAAATTGGGGAACCCCAAGCCTTTTGCTATGATCACTATTATTATTATCAGCATCATTATTAGAACAGTGATAATAATAGCTTTCAATCACTAATTGTCTTCATATGTTATGCCACCTCTGTTAAGCCTGTTGTTGAAGGTAATCCACACAGTAGCCTGCAAAGGTAGGTGCTGCTGTCTCTGTTTCCAGGTGAGGAAGCTGACTTAGTCACCGAATCACACAAGGAGTTAATATGATACATCAGGGAATTTAAGCTATTTCTCAGAGGTTTTATAGTTTTTTGACTTCATAGTTCAATGGGGAGGTGGAGGGGATATGACCCTATACTTTGGCATTTAAAATTTTTTTGTAAAAGTGTACAAGTAAAGCTAACTTCTTTAGAGATATTAGCAACATTTCAAGTCAAAACAAACCAAAAAGAAAAAGAGAAAGAAGAGAAAGAAAATAAAAATAGAAGCGTTTCCTATTATGTTACTATCTAGTCTAATACTTCATGGAAAGGAAAGCCGAAAGAGAGCCACCTGTTGCCTGAGAAGAGTTGGCAGTAGCTGGGACCTCAGTTATCAGTCAGCTCTCAAGACTGAGCCTGCCTGAGGCAGCCAGCATGGAAATGTGTTCACACATACAAAACTGATCAGTTTTACAAAGTGGGGATTTGAAAATCCAAGAAGTTCAGATTAGAATGTAATAAATGGAGAGGGACTCAGCATGACTAAAATAGATGGAGCACAGAGTATCTTCCTACACAAGAAGGGAAGAAACAGTGCAGCAAACCAGGAAGATAAATACCTCCTGCCTTCCCTTTCCAGGTCCAGGGAGAAGTGAGTGATGGACCATGCCAGAAGAGACTGTTTCCTCCCTGTTGGGCTCTGATACTTGCAGTTGGTAGCCCCCACTTTGGTGGGAAATGATTGTGCATTAAGCATCATTTCCGCCCAAATTATTATTATTATTATTTCAAAACAAATCTGGAAGTTCCATCTTGGAGTGACTTGCTTTAATATTTTGTGGACATCTTAAATCCACAGCTTCACTGGTTGGGTCCAAACACAGTTGGACACTCCTTCAGCTGTACATTCTCCTGTGCTCACAGCATCTGCTTTTCAAAAGAGCTGATTTCACAGAGCTGTTATACATCAGTAAGTGATTATGTTTGATTGAAACAAAATAAAGGAGAAGTTTTCTATGTCAATATTATGTTCCTACTTAGAGAAAACTGAAAATAGAACTTGAGAAGGCAAGGAACGTAATCTAAATGCAGAAGCTCATGAGTGAGAATTTTTCCATTCCTGATTTTTTTTCCAGGTAAAAGAGTCAATTAATATGTATAAGGTGATCAGTATGTCCTCAGAACTATCCTGGAATTCCATTATGAATAAAAAACAGTTCCTGCCTTTGGATAGCTTTTAATAAATCAAAAGTCACTGAGTGAACTCCATGGACAGCTACTTGTACAGTGTGTTGCACTAGGTTTGGGGATGGGGGTAAAAATAAATCTAATGCTTATTCTATGACTGACTTGCTGCCTTTCAAGTGAGTTCCTGGGCCTCAGGTTCCTCACTTGTGGGAGGCAGAATAACAGTTCCTGCCTTGTACATCTCATAGGGACGTCATGTATATCACACAGAATAATGTTTGTGCAGCCCTTTGAAATCATTATGCAGTCCCCATCCTTAAGAAACGTGCTTTGAGGTCAGGGATACCTGACAGAGAAATGTAAAATGACCAGTGAAGACCCCTGCGTGGTCTGTGCTCAAGTGCCAACTATTTGGTGGCTGACTTCAAATGCCATTGGAAAGAGAAGCTAAAAATGGAACCATTTGGTAAAAGTGCGGATTTTTCAAAATATTTAGACATTTAGTGTTTTATAGCAACTCCATATCTGCCATTCACATGTGTTGAAATTGATGCAATGAAGATTCTTTACCATGTATCCTGAGGAAGGCCTGTTCTGTTAGGATTCCCCCAAAGGCAGTCTAGCTGCTTGGGCTTCAGCATGGCATACAGAATGTGGAGGGAACATTGGGGAGGGGCACTTACCAGTACCCGAATATATACCTCAGTGCCATGCTGAGGGATTGACCGAACTCCTTGGGAAAGGCTATTTCCTACCTTTGATTAACTATGTACCTTTAAATTTTAGAGTAGGTCTTGGATCTATGCACCTGTGTGAGTATGGTGATTATCTAGCTTTTAATCTGATTCCACCTGCCATAGGCAAGTGAAAATGGAGCTTAAGGTACCTGGGGAAAATGTGTGAGTTATGATGGTTGCTTTCTAAATAGAAAGGGAAAGGTTCCTTATACCGAATTTCATATTCCAGAGAATATGCACACATTATACATTAGTTTAATAAAATCACAATCCCAGAAAAGAGACAGTGTGACTTACTAGCTCTTTAAAAGATTTAGCAACTTGTGTAAACCATTGCATTCATTGTGGATCTCGCCATCCATGATTCACAGCCCAAAGGGACTGCAGTTTGACTACATCATGGTTTACATTTTCAGTTTGTGAAGAATAAATGGTTGAGACTGAGTCCCAGCTGGTCTCCAGGAGATACATATTTCCATGGAAAACTGAAAGAGCACAGAAACCAAATGTAGATAGCAGACAATTTTAGCTGCATAGTTTAGTTTCCATCAGGCCTGTTTTGATCTGTTATAGACCTAACCATGAGAATAAAAGCATCTTCTCTCGCCAGGCTAACAGCTGTTTCTCTCTTCTAGTGTTCTGTTTCCTGTGGTGGTGGAGTGCGGATTCGCAGTGTCACATGTGCCAAGAACCATGATGAACCTTGCGATGTGACAAGGAAACCCAACAGCCGAGCTCTGTGTGGCCTCCAGCAATGCCCTTCTAGCCGGAGAGTTCTGAAACCCAACAAAGGCACTATTTCCAATGGAAAAAACCCACCAACACTAAAGCCCGTCCCTCCACCTACATCCAGGCCCAGAATGCTGACCACACCCACAGGGCCTGAGTCTATGAGCACAAGCACTCCAGCAATCAGCAGCCCTAGTCCTACCACAGCCTTCAAAGAAGGAGACCTGGGTGGGAAACAGTGGCAAGATAGCTCAACCCAACCTGAGCTGAGCTCTCGCTATCTCATTTCCACTGGAAGCACTTCCCAGCCCATCCTCACTTCCCAATCCTTGAGCATTCAGCCAAGTGAGGAAAATGTTTCCAGTTCAGATACTGGTCCTACCTCGGAGGGAGGCCTTGTAGCTACAACAACAAGTGGTTCTGGCTTGTCATCTTCCCGCAACCCTATCACTTGGCCTGTGACTCCATTTTACAATACCTTGACCAAAGGTCCAGAAACGGAGATTCACAGTGGCTCAGGGGAAGAAAGAGAACAGCCTGAGGACAAAGATGAAAGCAATCCTGTAATATGGACCAAGATCAGAGTACCTGGAAATGACGCTCCAGTGGAAAGTACAGAAATGCCACTTGCACCTCCACTAACACCAGATCTCAGCAGGGAGTCCTGGTGGCCACCCTTCAGCACAGTAATGGAAGGACTGCTCCCCAGCCAAAGGCCCACTACTTCCGAAACTGGGACACCCAGAGTTGAGGGGATGGTTACTGAAAAGCCAGCCAACACTCTACTCCCTCTGGGAGGAGACCACCAGCCAGAACCCTCAGGAAAGACGGCAAACCATAACCACCTGAAACTTCCAAACAACATGAACCAAACAAAAAGTTCTGAACCACTCCTGACTGAGGAGGATGCAACAAGTCTGATTGCCGAGGGCTTTTTGCTAAATGCCTCCAATTACAAGCAGCTCACAAACGGCCACGGCTCTGCACACTGGATCGTCGGAAACTGGAGCGAGGTAAGACATTTCCTACTCCTGGCCTGGTTTTACATGGAAAAAAGCTAGGAGTGTTAAATTCATGTGAAAATTTCAAAATGAGTTTGCATTAAAATATATTCTATTGTGAAAACAAAAGGAAGCAATCAGACCCATGCCCTCCCCTCCCTCCTTACCCCCATAACTCTTTAAATGGAAAAAAAATTATGTAAATTATAAAACTTGTGAAATTTTATAGATATATTGTCTAGCTTTTAATCTGATTCTACCTGACCCAACCAAATGAGAGTTCCTGCCGTGTACAATTCTTAAGGATGTTGTGTATATCACACAGAATAATGTCTGTGCAGCCCTTTGAAATCATTATGCAGTCCCCATCCTTAAGAAACCTGTTTTGGCCGGGCGCGGTGGCTCACGCCTGTAATCCCAGCACTTTGGGAGGCCGAGGCGGGTGGATCACGAGGTCAGGAGATCGAGACCATCCTGGCTAACACGGTGAAACCCCGTCTCTACTAAAAATACAAAAAAATTAGCCGGGCGTGGTAGCGGGCGCCTGTAGTCCCAGCTACTCGGGAGGCTGAGGCAGGAGAATGGCGTGAACCCGGGAGGCGGAGCTTGCAGTGAGCCGAGATCGCGCCACTGCACTCCAGCCTGGGCGACAGAGCGAGACTCCGTCTCAAAAAAAAAAAAAAAAAAAAAAAAAAAAAGAAACCTGTTTTGAGATCAGAGAAAGGTAAACTGACCAGTGAAGACCCCTGGGTGGTCTATGTTCAAGTGCCAACTGTTTGGTGGTTGACTTAAAATGTCATTGGAAAGGGAAGCTAAAAATTTATATATAGGGAAGGAGAACAAATGCAGTGAGATATAGTGAAAAGTACCCTGAACTAAGCTAGGAAGCCTGGGCATTCGGCTGTGTGATTATGTCGAATTCATCTATCTTTCTGAGCCTTTTTTTTTGCCTACAGAATGATAAGGCAAGTGTAGATTATCTCTAATGTCCCTTTCAGCTATAAACTACAATGATCCTATGATGAAGGATGACTGAAAAGGCCTGATTCACATTTCAATCAAAAACCTAGTTTTGAGACTTGGTTTAAAATTGTGAAGTAATCACAGATAGAACGGAAACCTAAGACAAAACTTGTTAAAACAATTGTATAGCTCGCCATATCAGTGATTTCTTTTCTTTTCTTTTTGGTTTGTTTGAGTGCTTGCATTTAAAAAATTCATTTTGGCTTATTGAAAGAATTAGAATATAGAGGAAGAAGAAAATAAGCATGATGACATCATGCTGGCCCCTATTTTCATGCTCCAGAAATTTGGCTAGATATTTGTCTTTTCATTTCTAGAACTAATTACATCCTTTGAAGCACCAAAATCATTTCTCACCTATTTGAAATCTGAATATGCAGTATACAAACTTGTTAATATAATGTAACAATGCAAAAGAGGATTTTGCAGCAAAGTAATCACATGTTCAAATCATTCAGCATTTTTGACATTTCATGACTCATCTCGCCAGTTAAAGTGAATTAAACTATTAGCAGCTAATATAAAAATAACAATTTGAGTATAACAATTTATAAAGTATGTAATTTACAAACCACTTTCATAGGTAGTCTCATTTTTTTTATTATTATACTTTAAGTTTTAGGGTACATGTGCACAATGTGCAGGTTTGTTACATATGTATACATGTGACATGCTGGTGTGCTGCACCCATTAACTCGTCATTTAACATTAGGTATATCTCCTAATGCTATCCCTCCCCCCTCCCCCCACCCCACAACAGTCCCCAGAGTGTGATGTTCCCCTTCCTGTGTCCATGTATTCTCATTGTTCAATTCCCATCTATGAGTGAGAACATGCGGTGTTTGGTTTTTTGTCCTTGTGATAGTTTACTGATAATGATGATTTCCAATTTCATCCATGTCCCTACAAAGGACATGAACTCATCATTTTTATGACTGCATAGTATTCCATGGTGTATATGTGCCACATTTTCTTAATCCAATCTATCATTGTTGGACATTTGGGTTGGTTCCAAGTCTTTGCTATTGTGAATAGTGCCACACTAAACATACGTGTGCATGTGTCTTTATAGCAGCATGATTTATAGTCCTTTGGGTATATACCCAGTAATGGGATTGCTGGGTCAAATGGTATTTCTAGTTCTAGATCCCTGAGGAATCGCCACACTGCCTTCCACAATGGTTGAACTAGTTTACAGTCCCACCAACAGTGTAAAAGTGTTCCTATTTCTCCACATCCTCTCCAGCACCTGTTGTTTCCTGACTTTTTAATGATTGCCATTCTAACTGGTGTGAGATGATATCTCATTGTGGTTTTGATTTGCATTTGTCTGATGGCCAGTGATGATGAGCATTTTTTAATGTGTCTTTTGGCTGCATAAATGTCTTCTTTTGAGAAGTATCTGCTCATATCCTTTGCCCACTTTTCGATGGGGTTGTTTGTTTTTTTCTTGTAAATTTGTTTGAGTTCATTGTAGATTCTGGATATTAGCCCTTTGTCAGATGAGTAGGTTGCAAAAATTTTCTCCCATTTTGTAGGTTGCCTGTTCACTCTGATGGTAGTTTCTTTTGCTGTGCAGAAGCTCTTTAGTTTAGTTAGATCCCATTTGTCAATTTTGTCTTTTGTTGCCATTGCTTTTGGTGTTTTAGACATGAAGTCCTTGCCCATGCCTATGTCCTGAATGGTAATGCCTAGGTTTCGTTCTAGGGTTTTTATGGTTTTAGGTCTAACATGTAAGTCTTTAATCCATCTTGAATTAATTTTTGTAATAAGGTGTAAGGAAGGGATCAAGTTTCAGCTTTCTACATATGGCTAGCCAGTTTTCCCAGCACCATTTATTAAATAGGGAATCCTTTCCTGCTTGTTTTTCTCAGGTTTGTCAAAGATCAGATAGTTGTAGATATGTGGCATTATTTCTGAGGGCTCTGTTCTGTTCCATTGATCTATGTCTCTGTTTTGGTACCAGTACCATGCTGTTTTGATTACTGTAGCCTTGTAGTATAGTTTGAAGTCAGGTAGCGTGATGCCTCCGGCTTTGTTCTTTTGGCTTAGGGTTGACTTGGTGATGTGGGCTCTTTTTTGGTTCCATATGAACTTTAAAGTAGTTTTTTCCAATTCTGTGAAGAAAGTCATTGCTAGCTTGATGGGGATGGCATTGAATTTATATATTACCTTAGGCAGTATGGCCATTTTCACGATATTGATTCTTCCTACCCATGAGCATGGAATCTTCTTCCATTTCTTTGTATCCTGTTTTATTTCATTGAGCAGTGGTTTGTAGTTCTCCTTGAAGAGGTCCTTCAGGTCCCTTGTAAGTTGGATTCCTAGGTATTTTATTCTCTTTGAAGCAATTGTGAATGGGAGTTCACTCATGATTTGGCTCTCTGTTTGTCTGTTATTGGTGTATAAGAATGCTTGTGATTTTTGTACATTGATTTTGTATCCTGAGACTTTGCTGAAGTTGCTTATCAGCTTAAGGAGATTTTGGGCTGAGACAATGGGGTTTTCTAGATATACAATCATGTCGTCTGCAAACAGGGACAATTTGACTTCCTCTTTTCCTAATTGAATACCCTTTGTTTCCTTCTCCTGCCTAATTGCCCTGGCCAGAACTTCCAACACTATGTTGAATAGGAGTGGCGAGAGAGGGCATCCCTGTCTTGTGCCAGTTTTCAAAGGGAATGCTTCCATTTTTTGCCCATTCAGTATGATATTGGCTGTGGGTTTGTCATAGATAGCTCTTATTATTTTGAGATACGTCCCATCAATACCTAATTTATTGAGAGTTTTTAGCATGAAGCGTTGTTGAATTTTGTCAAAGGCCTTTTTTGGATCTATTGAGATAATCATGTGGTTTTTGTCTTTGGTTCTGTTTATATGCTGGATTACATTTATTGATTTGCATATATTGAACCAGCCTTGCATCCCAGGGATGAAGCCCACTTGATCATGGTGGATAAGCTTTTTGATATGCTGCTGGATTCAGTTTGCCAGTATTTTATTGAGGATTTTTGCATCAATGTTCATCAAGGATATTGGTCTAAAATTCTCTTTTTTTGTTGTGTCTCTGCCAGGCTTTGGTATCAGGATGATGCTGGCCTCATAAAATGAGTTAGGGAGGATTCCCTCTTTTTCTATTGATTGGAATAGTTTCAGAAGGAATGGTACCAGTTCCTCCTTGTACCTCTGGTAGAATTCAGCTGTGAATCCATCTGGTCCTGGACTCTTTTTGGTTGGTAAGCTATTGATTATTCCCACAATTTCAGCTCCTGTTATTGGTCTATTCAGAGATTCAACTTCTTCCTGGTTTAGTCTTGGGAGAGTGTATGTGTCGAGGAATTTATCCATTTCTTCTAGATTTTCTAATTTATTTGTGTAGAGGTGTTTGTAGTATTCTCTGATGGTAGTTTATATTTCTGTGGGATCAGTGGTGATATCCCCTGTATCATTTTTTATTGCATCTATTTGATTCTTCTCTTTTTTTCTTTATTAGTCTTGCTAGCAGTCTATCAATTTTATTGATCCTTTCAAAAAACCAGCTCCTGGATTCATTAATTTTTTGAAGGGTTTTTTGTGTCTCTATTTCCTTCAGTTCTGCTCTGATTTTAGTTATTTCTTGCCGTCTGCTAGCTTTTGAATGTGTTTGCTCTTGCTTTTCTAGTTCTTTTAATTGTGATGTTAGGGTGTCAATTTTGGATCTTTCCTGCTTTCTCTTGTGGGCATTTAGTGCTATAAATTTCCCTCTACACACTGCTTTGAAATGTGTCCCAGAGATTCTGGTATGTTGTGTCTTTGTTCTCATTGGTTTCAAAGAACGTCTTTATTTCTGCCTTCATTTCATTATGTACCCAGTAGTCATTCAGGAGCAGGTTGTTCAGTTTCCATGTAGTTGAGTGGTTTTGAGTGAGTTTCTTAATCCTGAGTTCTAGTTTGATTGCACTGTGGTCTGAGAGATAGTTTGTTATAATTTCTGTTCTTTTACATTTGCTGAGGAGAGCTTTACTTCCAAGTATGTGGTCAATTTTGGAATAGGTGTGGTGTGGTGCTGAAAAAAATGTATATTCTGTTGATTTGGGGTGGAGAGTTCTGTAGATGTCTATTAGGTCCACTTAGTGCAGAGCTGAGTTCAATTCCTGGGTATCCTTGTTAACTTTCTGTCTCGTTGATCTGTCTAATGTTGACAGTGGGGTGTTAAAGTCTCCCATTATTATTGTGTGGGAGTCTAAGTCTCTTTGTAGGTCACTCAGGGCTAGCTTTATGAATCTGGGTGCTCCTGTATTGGGTGCATATATATTTAGGATAGTTAGCTCTTCTTGTTGAATTGATCCCTTTACCATTATGTAATGGCCTTCTTTGTCTCTTTTGATCTTTGTTGGTTTACAGTCTGTTTTATCAGAGACTAGGATTGCAACCCCTGCCTTTTTTTGTTTTCCATTTGCTTGGTAGATCTTCCTCCATCCTTTTATTTTGAGCCTATGTGTGTCTCTGCACGTGAGATGGGTTTCCTGAATACAGCACACTGATGGGTCTTGACTCTTTATCCAATTTGCCAGTCTGTGTCTTTTAATTGGAGCATTTAGTCCATTTACATTTAAAGTTAATATTGTTATATGTGAATTTGATCGTGTCATTATGATGTTAGCTGGTTATTTTGCTTGTTAGTTGATGCAGTTTCTTCCTAAATCTCGATGGTCTTTACATTTTGGCATGATTTTGCTGCAGCTGGTACCGGTTGTGCCTTTCCATGTTTAGTGCTTCCTTCAGGAGCTCTTTTAGGGCAGGCCTGGTGGTGACAAAATCTCTCAGCATTTGCTTGTCTGTAAAGGATTTTATTTCTCCTTCACTTATGAAGCTTAGTTTGGCTGGATATGAAATTCTGGGTTGAAAATTCTTTTCTTTAAGAATGTTGAATATTGGCCCCCACTCTCTTCTGGCTTGTAGAGTTTCTGCCGAGAGATCCACTGTTAGTCTGATGGGCTTCCCTTTGTGGGTAACCCGACCTTTCTCTCTGGCTCCCCTTAACATTTTTTCCTTCATTTCAACTTTGGTGAATCTGACAATTACGTGACTTGGAGTTGCTCTTCTCAAGGAGTATCTTTGTGGTGTTCTCTGTATTTCCTGAATCTGAACGTTGGCCTGCCTTGCTAGATTGGGGAAGTTCTCCTGGATAATATCCTGCAGAGTGTTTTCCAACTTGGTTCCATTCTCCCCGTCACTTTCAGGTACACCAATCAGAGGCAGATTTGGTCTTTTCACATAGTCCCATATTTCTTGGAAGCTTTGTTTGTTCCTTTTTATTCTTTTTTCTCTAAACTTCCCTTCTTGCTTCATTTCATTCATTTCGTCTTCCATCACTGATACCCTTTCTTCCAGTTGATCACATCAGCTCCTGAGGCTTCTGCATTCTTCACGTAGTTCTTGAGCCTTGGCTTTCAGCTCCATCAGCTCCTTTAAGCACTTCTCTATATTGGTTATTCTAGTTATACATTCGTCTAAATTTTTTTCAAAGTTTTCAACTTCTTTGCCTTTGGTTTGAATTTCCTCCTGTAGCTCAGAGTAGTTTGATCGTCTGAAGCCTTCTTCTCTCAACTCATCAAAATCATTCTCCATCCAGCTTTGTTCCATTGCTGGTGAGGAACTGCATTCCTTTGGAAGAGGAGACGCACTGTGCTTTTTAGAGTTTCCAGTTTTTCTGCTCTGTTTTTTCCCCATCTTTGTGGTTTTATCTACTTTTGGTCTTTGATGATGGTGATGTACAGATGGGTTTTTGGTGTGGATGTCCTTTCTGTTTGTTAGTTTTCCTTCTAACAGACAGGACCCTCAGCTGCAGGTCTGTTGGAGTTTGCTAGAGGTCCACTCCAGACCCGTTTGCCTGGGTATCAGCAGCGGTGTCTGCAGAACCGTGGATTTTCGTGATCCGCGAATGCTGCTGTCTGATCGTTCCTCTGGAAGTTTTGTCTCAGAGGAGTACCCGGCCGTGTGAGGTGTCAGTCTGCCCCTACTGGGGGGTACCTCCCAGTTAGGCTGCTCGGGGAACAGGGGTCAGGGACCCACTTGAGGAGGCAGTCTGCCCGTTCTCAGATCTCCAGCTGCGTGCTGGGAGAATGACTGCTCTCTTCAGAGCTGTCAGCCCGGGACATTTAAGTCTGCAGAGGTTACTGCTATCTTTTTGTTTGTCTGTGCCCTGCCCCCAGAAGTGGAGCCTACAGAGGTAGGCAGGCCTCCTTGAGCTGTGGTGGGCTCCACCCAGTTCGAGCTTCCTGGCTGCTTTGTTTACCTAAGCGAGCCTGGGCAATGGCAGGTGCCCCTCCCCCAGCCTTGCTGCCGCCTTGCAGTTTGATCTCAGACTGCTGTGCTAGCAATCAGCAAGACTCCGTGGGCGTAGGACCCTCCAAGGCATGTGCGGGATATAATCTCCTGGTGCGCCATTTCCTAAGCCCGTCGGAAAAGTGCAGTATTCAGGTGGGAGTGGCCTGATTTTCCAGGTGCCATCTGTCACCCCTTTCCTTGACCAGGAAAGGGAACTCCCTGACCCCTTGCGCTTCCCGAGTGAGGCAATACCTCGCCCTGCTTTGGCTGGTGCACGGTGCGCTGCACCCACTGTCCTGCGCCCACTTTCTGGCACTCCCTAGTGAGATGAACCCGGTACCTCAGATGGAAATGCAGAAATCACCCGTCTTCTGCGTTGCTCACGCTGGGAGCTGTAGACTGGAGCTGTTCCTACTCGGCCATCTTGGCTCCATAGTCTCTTATTTTTTCCTTTTCATGGTCCTGATGAGTAGGTAAGTGTCTCACTGATACTGACTTACAAATAGAAAAAGAGATTTGTAACAGTTAACTGATTTCTCTGAAGACACAATTGGATGATGAACCTTCTATCTCTTCCCACTCTGATCTGCTATCTCTCTGGTGGATTTTAGCACCAATTGACAATTTAACTATATAAAATTCTTTTATATAAATTAATCAACATCATTGGTAATGGAATTGACTACAAGCAATAAATAGGTCAATTCAAACCACCTCCAAAATTTCTTGCATCAAATACTATAATTGCTTGCATTTGAGCTATGTTTTCACTTTGATTTATGTTTGATTTCTAAAATGAGTTATCACATTTTCTGTCATCTTATCTCCATTTAGAGGTAAAGAATTCAGCTTCAGAGGTAGAAAAGATTTTCATGCTTACAGTAAGCCAATTTGTTGAAGGAAGGAGATGAATGGGTCTTATGACTCCTGACATTTTAGTCCTATTTCTTTCCTAATCAGTTTCTTTCCTAAGCATGCATCAGGCTTTACAAGCATGATTTTACGCTAATGAGCATAAATTCTCTCATTTAATCTTTACCACAGTCCCAGGAGATTGGTAGTATTTTCCCTATTGTAGAGGCAAGGAAACCGAAGCTGAGAGAATTTAAGTAGCTGGCCAGAATCGTACATACCTGTGAGCTACGGGGACTTGAACTCAGACAGATGGACTTCAGAACCCATGACCCCTGGCTCTGCAAGTCAGAAAATATTACCATCCTCTGTGTCTTTGATTTTATTTATTTCTTCTTTGGTCATATTACATATGAAAATAATGCCAGTTATGTGGTGACCTTGGGTATACAGATGAGAAAATGACATAGTTCACAAGAAAGTTCTTTAAAATAACATTGAGGCCACTCATGGTTACTTTGAGTTCACCTGGGCAAATTGTCCCTCTATTACCACAGTGGATCCAGGCTAGATGTTTTGAAACAAAATGGATCTGTTTAGGTGTTTTTGAAGTGATAGTGTTCGGATTCCCCCAAAGGCAGTCCAGCTACTTGTGCTTCAGCATGCCCTACAGAATGAGGATGCGGAGGGAACATTGGGGAGAGGCACCTGCCAGTACCTTTCAAACAGTACTGTCAAGATATATATTTTCTTCCTAAATCATGGTATCCCTAAAGGGCAGATAAGCAGGCCTACTGTCTTCTTCTGTCGACATAGTTTAGACAGTGTGTGGCTTCTGTGGACTGAAAACAAAGAAAACAAGTGGTAGAAGTGGAGGCTACTAATTAATTTGTATTTTGATATTTAGTTAATGGCAATAAGGTCTGAAAGCACCTACAATTAATGACACTGTAGGCCATGAGAATAAGACAGCCTAGGTCAAACAGAATATGAAAGAGTAGGCGATAAAAGGCATACGTGTAGGATTGATATCAGAACCATTAAAATATGAATGACGTGTGTGTGTGCATATGTAATTAGAAATCACACTTGCCTACACTCACACACATTAGGAAGGCTAGGCTTCTGTAACAAATAAAGCCCAACAAGTAATGTCTCACCAGAAGAGGTGTTGACTTCTCAGTCACAAGGCAATACAAGGTGATGATTCCAGTCTGCAGTGCTGATGGTAGAGGATGGTGCAGTCATTTGGGAACCCAGGCTAACAATGGCTCTACCATCTTCCCATCATCAAATTTGCCCTGGGGTCACCATCCCAGTCAATCAGAAAGGGAAAAGGGCATAGAGGCACTCCTGCAGGAAGTTGTATGCTCCAAGCCTTGAAGTGGAACAAAACACTTCTGCCTACATTCCGTTGTCTAGAACTAGGTCTCATGGCCAAACCAAACTCAAGGAAACTGGGAAATGCAACCCAATTATGTGCCCAGAAGAAGAAAAAGGATTATGGTTAATATCTAGCACTCTCTGCCACTGACTGTAGGTAGCCTATTCTGAAGCAATGAGGATTTTGACCTATTGGGAGGTTATTGCAATAGTCCAGGTGAGGCATGAGAACTATAAGAAGAATATTCAGGATGAAGAGGGAAAAATATATCTAATATATATTTGAACTTAAAATCAGGGTTTGTAAATAATTGGATATGGGGAATGAAGAAGACAGAGGAGAAGAGAAGGAGTCCGTCACTGACTCATTGACTTTTTTTGAGACAGGGTCTCACTCTGTCACCCAGGTCGGAGTGCAGTGGTTTGATGATAGTTCATCACAATCCTGAACTCCTGAGCTCAAGCAAGTCTTCCCACCTAAGTCTCCTGAGTAGATAGGAACAGGTGCCAACCACTGCACCTAGATAATTTTTTTATTATTTTTTGCAGAGATGGGAGTCTTGCTATGTTGACCAGGCTAGTCTGGAACTCCTGGCCTCAAGCAAAATTCTGCCTCAGCCTCCCAAAGTGCTGAGATTATTGGCATGAACCACTATTCAATTTGGGTTTTGGCTATTCCATTTGAACTGACTGTCATTGACTATTCAATTTGAATCAACTGTTAAATTTGAATTTTCATTGTCTGCTGGGTGGTGCTCCTATGAACTGAAATTGTCTCTAAAAACAAAATGGTTGTATGATGACCCAGATATTCATTTTTTTCCCCATCCTGTTAACTTTTCATTCATCACCAAAACCCAGAGCAGTTGTGGAATTATGGAATTTAAATGTGTTTTAATTATTTTGTCTTGAGAATATTTAATACATGTTAATTAATTGATAAATGTTAATTGATTTAACGAGACATTACTATATCCATGCAAATTAAGCCAAAATGAAGTACGCATCAACTATGATTACTGTTTGAGCTCAAAGGTTAATTAACACGTTTTGATTATAGTAAATCAAGATACAAAGAATTAATTCTATCTCAAACGTCATTATTTGACTTTGACAGAAATAAATGGTCTTATTGAACACATTATAGCTCACCAAAAAAAAAAAAAAAAAAAACAAAAAACTGGCAACAGTGGTGGAACGATTAACAGCTATTAATTCCTGGCAGTTTGGCTAGAAAAAGAATATTGGCTCAGATTCTAGAGTTTTCAAAGCTGTAAGGACTATTACTAGAATAGAGCTCCGCATTTGGCAAGAGTCCCCCCTCATGACAGGGCCTGGTGCCTGCTCTCTTTGTGCATGTTTTGAGAGAAAATGTTTAATAAATAGAACTGAAGGCCAGAGCGGTGGCTCATGCCTGTAATCCCAGCACTCTGGGAGGCTGAGGCAGGTGGATTACTTGAGGTCAGGAGTTTGAGACCAGTCTGGCCAACATGGCAAAACACTTTCTACAAAAAATATATAAAAATTAGACGTGGTGGCGCATGCCTGTAGTCCCAGCTACTCGGGAGCCTGAAGCATGAGAAACACTTGAATCCGGGAGGCAGAGGTTGCAGTGAGCCAAATTTGAGCCACTGCACTCCAGCCTGGGTGACAGAGTGACACCCTGTCTCAAAATAATATATAATAATAATAAATAACTGTCAGAGAGGGTCAGGGTTCAGAATGAAAACTCTGAGTTTTGAGTTCCTCACTGTCCCTGATTTTTATTTCTGCCTATTCCTGAAGCTATTTATTTGGGATTGCCTCTCTCCATAATGAGTCACTTATCTCCCAATCACCACAACTTAGAGCCCGTAGAATCACCATTGATATCAATTTGCCTCTGTCCTACAAAAAAGAAAAAAATTGTAATAGTTTTTCAAGTCAGTATCACCTCATCATTCCTGTCCTCTCCTCTTTATGTTCTCTGTTAGTGTAAGACCCAGTGGTTTCTAATCTGATGGTAGGAGGAATTTACAGATGAAGGAGGATGCTTTTGTTTGTTACAACAATGTGGGGAAGGGGCGGCAACTAGCATTGAATGTCTGAGAGGCATGAATGATAAAAGTCCCATGACATTCAGGAAAGTCCCTTATAAGGAAGAATTGTTGAGTCCCAAATGCCAATGGTGCCCAATAGATGAGAGTGAAGGACCTGGGTTACCACTCCTGCTTAGAACACCTGCCATTGCATCCTTGCTGGTCTACATACCTCCAGCCTCTCCCTTCTCCTATCTTTTCCACACACTGTTGCACAAGACATGAGACTGCCAAATTCATCCTCCAAAAAGCTATTCTAATCATTCCAAACTCCTGCTCATAAGTCTTTGATATCTCCTCATTTCACACTTATTCAGATAAAATCTACTGCAACCCAATATCCAACAGCCTTCCTAGGCTTACATAATCAAGCTTTCAAAACATACTGCCTCCTACTTTTCTTCATCCATGCTAAGCTTCAACAGCTCAGTTGCTTTAAACCTCCTGCCTGTCCCAGTTTGGTGTCTCTATTCATGCTGGTTCCTCTCCCTGGAATTTCCTTCCCCTTCTCCTCTGCCTTTTTAAATCCTATCTGTTCAGGATCAAGCTTTGAGTCTGATCTTGCACAAAGCTTTTCCTGATCCCTAAAACAGGAAGTGATTTCTAAAGTTCCTTGGGTGTGATCTGAAATCGCTCTTGCAATGTCCTCCTGCCTTCTGGCCTGTGGGAGGCTGTCCACAGCCCCACTGGACACAGCACATTCCTTTAATTGTGTTTTCAAATATTAAGTAATTGATGTAAAAGCTGAGCTAACACTGTAAGTAGGTGTAAACCTTGAAGCCAGACTTTCTGGGGTTTAGTACTGACTCAGTAAATTACCAGCTGTATGTCCTCACTCTACCTCATTTCCCTCATCTATGATATGAGGATGATGATAATGCCCAACTTCTATGACTTAGGAGATAAAAGGAATAACTATATGTAAGGTACCCAGAAGAGTGTCGGGCACATAGGAAGTACTCAGTAAGTGTTTGCTCTGATCCATATTTACAAAACAGAGAACTTCAGTGCTATGCAGTGTGCATGGGTATGGCTTTTATTTTGATAGAGACTCACCTCTCATTGAATTGCCTCATCATTCAGTCAGATCCCTTGGGCCAGTCAGTTAACTGTAAACTGTGTGGTCGTGTAAAATAGAAGTGACAGCATAATTTTCCACAGCATTTCAGAGCAGTGTTCATATGGTGCTGATGTGAACCCCAGCATCAGTTCTGGTTCTGAACACCTGGATACTGACCTTTGACTTGGTTAGTCAGTCGCCACAGGGTCACTAGGTGTAATGAGCCCTCATCCTCCAGCAGGCCAGCCCATGTTTAGTTTCATAGCAGAGGCAGGGGTCCAAGAGCAAGAATGGAAAGCACCAACTCTTGAGAACTGGAACCGCATCATCCACTGCATTCTGTTGGCCAAGACAAGTCACAAGAACAGCCCTGATTCAAGAGCTGGAGAAATAAATTACACCTCTGGATGACAGAAGCTGCAAAGTCCCCTTGCAAAGAGCATGGGTTTAAGGAAGTATGAACGATGCAGGCCATTAGTGCTATCAATCTATAGTACTTCAGCTGTTATCTCTATTACCTAGATACATAATATGATACAAAGAAGAAAGTGGTAGCAACTTAACAAAAGAAACAAATCCTAAAGAATTATAAGGAGGAGAATATATTACCTCTATAAATGACTCACTTGGAAAAGACGATGATGTAGTAGAAAATAGTTTCTACTTTTCTCTTTCTGTGATCTACAGATTATCTACCTAAGAACTCTATTATGTTATATATGTGTTATAACACAAGAACGTGCACAAAATGAAACATAAAATTATATGGAGAGTGAAGGCCAGGCATGGTGACTCATGCCTGTAATCCCAGCACTTTGGGAGGCCAAGGAGGGCAGATCACCTGAGGTCAGGAGTTTGAGACCAGCCTGGTCAATATGGTGAAGCCCTGTCTCTACTAAATATACAAAAGTTAGCTAGGTGTGGTGGCACACACCTGTAATTCCAGCTAGTTGGGTGGCTGGGGCAGGAGAATTGCTTGCACTTGGGAGGCAGAAGTTGCAGTGAGCCAAGAACATGCCACTACACTCCAGCCTGGGCTACAGGGTGAGACTCCATCCCCCCCCCAAAAAAAAAAATTATATGGAGAGTGAAGTTACAGCAAGAGAAACTTAAGTCTGGTCTTTATTTACAGCCTATCAAAAGAAACCTTCAAGCATGTCATAGATGGAACTTCCACCCTGTCTTTTTTTTTTAGTTCACCACTTTGTTTTGCTCATCCAGAAACAGCCCCTTTTAGTGAGGATGAGCAGGGGAGAGGGGATGCAAGAAAAATCAGTTACAGGAAAGAATCAGGCACACAAAAGGGAACAAATTTTGTGATGGACATTTTCATGGTTTTCAAAGTGACCCCCCGCTAAACCTGAGATATTTAAGAATTATAAACAAACAAAAACACTTTGAGGGGAATGAGCTGTATGTGTGGCAAAGGCGACTGAGTTCTTCACCACCAGTGGATTGAGGGATGAAAAGCATCATGCTGTAACATCTTTCTAACTCCGAGTGTGATCTGAGGACCAACAGCATCAGCAGCACCTGGGAGCTTGCTAAAAGGCACAATCGCCTCCCCTCCCCAGACCTACTGAATCAGAATCTGCATTTAGCAAGGTCCCCAGGTGATTCATATGGTCCCTAAAGTTTGAGGAGCACTACTGTAACAAATATTGTCCTGGGTTTTAGAGACAGAAAACCCTTTGGGCAGGTCAGCTCTCAAAGCCTGTTTCTTCATCTACACCATAATGATACCAGTCTACAACTCAGGTTTGTCATGGAGAGAAATAGGTGAGATAGTATCATTCAATATTAAGGAGGAGAGGCAAGGGGCAGACACCTGGACCTGACATCCACTCTGAACAGCATTGGTAGGAAATGTGGCAGCTTGCCTGCAGCCCCCTGGGCATCATGCCAAGATAATTAATGTTGTTTTCTTTTGAGACAGGATCTCACCCTGGCACCTAGGCTGGAGTGCAGTGGTGCAATCATAGCTCACTGCAGCTTCAAATTCCCAGGTTCAAGCAGTCCTAGCAACTCAGCCTCCTAAGTAGCTGGGAATGCAAGTATACACCACCACACCTGGCTAATTTTTAAATTTCTTTAGAGATGGGTTCTCCCTATGTTGCCCAGGTGATCTCAAACTCCTGGGCTCAAAGGATCCTCCTGCCTCAGCCTCCCATAGTGTTGGGTTTAAAGGCATGAGCCACTGCCCCTGGCCTGCCAGGATAAGTTTTAAAGGGAAGCAAATTTCCATTTGCATTGAATTTTCCTTCTACATGCAAATCAGGGTTTCTCAACTGTGGCTATTTTTTAAAATAAGCTGGGGAATTATTTTTAATACTGAGCATCCCCGGGTCCTACCCCAAGAGATTCAGATTAATTTGTGTGAGTGGGGTGCCCCAAGTGTTGGTAATTTTTAAAAAGCTCTGTGGGCAATGTTAGCAAACGGGACTGAGAACTGACTCCAGGATCCCAGTGATGGGGCATGTGTGAGAAGGTGACACTCAGCCTCTGTCATCTCTCTCCTTCCCTGCTACAGTGCTCCACCACATGTGGCCTGGGGGCCTACTGGAGAAGGGTGGAGTGCAGCACCCAGATGGATTCTGACTGTGCGGCCATCCAGAGACCTGACCCTGCAAAAAGATGCCACCTCCGTCCCTGTGCTGGCTGGAAAGTGGGAAACTGGAGCAAGGTAACTTATCAGGCTTGGCAGAGTCTTGGAGGTAGAGAAGGTGGGGATGGGTTGGAAAGGGAATCTTATATAAGCACTTGCTAAAGTCGTTTTTTTTTTTTTCTTTTTCTTAATTAAAGTTCTAGGGTACACGTGCACAACGTTCAGGTTTGTTACATATGTATACATGTGCCATGTTGGTGTGCTGCACCCATTAACTCGTCATTTACATTAGGTATATCTCCTAATGCTATCCCTCCCCCCTCCCCCCACCCCACAACAGGCCCCGGTGTGTGATGTTCCCCTTCCTGTGTCCATGTGTTCTCATTGTTTAATTCCCACCTATGAGTGAGAACATGCGGTGTTTGGTTTTTTTCCTTGTGATAGTTTGCTGATAATAATGGTTTCCAGCTTCATCCATGTCCCTACAAAGGACATGCACTTATCATTTTTTATGGCTGCATAGTATTCCATGGTGTATATGTGCCACATTTTCTTAATCCAGTCTATCACTGCTGGACATTTGGGTTGGTTCCAAGTCTTTGCTTTGTGAGTAGTGCCGCAATAAACATACATGTGCATGTGTCTTTATAGCAGCATGATTTATATTCCTTTGGGTATATACCCAGTAATGGGATGGCTGGGTCAAATGGTATTTCTAGTTCTAGATCCCTGAGGAATCGCCACACTGACTTCCACAATGGTTGAACTAGTTTACAGTCCCACCAACAGTGTTTTTTTTCCCACCTTTCTGCTGCCCTTTTACCTCTTATAAAATCAGGGATGAGCAAATCATGGGCATTACCATAGGCCAACTTCAAGTTACACAAAAGTCTTAGAAGTACAGAGTTTTTATTAACCCACATGTGGTAACCCACCTGTCCTTTCTCTTACAAGATAAACCAGAAAAGTTAAGTTTGGGTTATTAATTGCTTCTCCAGCATGCAATGCTATTTCTATATTACTTCAATTTAGCATTTTAATGAATAATCCTATATTATCACGGATATAATTAAATCATGAATCACCTGTGCTTTACAAAGCGAATATATGGTTTAATCTTCCAGACCCAAAATGAAACAAAAGCTGAGATATAAAGAATAATTTGTTCTTTAAAAGCGTACTCCCTGCACTGATCTTCTTATTTATTTTTATTTTTATTTTTTTGAGATGGAGTCTCACTTTGTCACCCAGGCTGAAATGCAATGGCGTGATCTTGGCCCACTGCAACCTCTGCCTCCCGGGTTCAAGAGATTCTCGTGCCTTAACCTCCGAGTAGCTGGAATTATAGGCATGCACCACCATACCAGGCTGATTTTTGTATTTTTAGTAGAGATGGGGTTTCACCATGTTGGCCAGGCTGGTCTCAAACTCCTGACCTCAAGTGGTCCGCCTGCCTTGGCCTTCCAAAGTGCTGAGATTGCAGGCGTAAGCTGCCACACCCAGCCATATTGATCTTTTTAAAGTGCAATTTTACCATCTTTGCTAATCTTACTGTGATTACTTATTTTGCTGTGCTGTCTCCATAGTTCCTTGTGAAAAGAATGTATCAGGTTTTCAGATTAGTTAGCCTTGGTGCTTTGAGACACTAACTAGGCCTGATCTGCTTGTCACGCTGGACTAGGGCTTAGCCAGCTCTTGGGGGATAATTCAGGGCTATAAGGCACTGGTCAGTGGTGAGATTGAGGGCCAGTTGGCAGGTAGGGAGTACAGAGGTGTGAGCTGTGCATATACCTGTTTGCCATACATGATCAACCCTAGGAAGCCTGGTAGGCCCCTGTCTTCTCTTCAGGGAGCTGGTTCCTCTTGATAGCTGAGACACAGGAGAAAGGAAAAGAAAGAGCTACCCAAGAGGTTTAGGGAAGCTGATGTCACCTCTAGACATTTGTTTCTTCATCTAGTGAAGAGCTCATGTCCCCAGACAGACAGGACCCAGAGGTGTTGCAATGGGCATTTCTGTCTCTGGTTCTCCTGGCAGACTTACCATCAGACAGGAACATGGGAGGCTACTGTCTGATGGTCGGTCTTTAGGACCCTTTCCCAAAGCAATGCTCTGGTCTTTGGAAGAGAGGGGTTGTGAGGCTACTCCTTGAGAAAATTACCACCTTCTTTCTCTTTCTATATAATTTTTCTTTCAAGAATCGATACTGGTCTTTTTTATTTCTCTTCCAACTCATAACAAACTCAGGATCTGAAAAGGACTGAAAGTTTGGCTGCAACTTCTCTTCCATATCCAGAGAAATCTCAAGAAACATCTCATATCCCTGAGCTTGCCAAATGTTGCCCAAGTCCTAAAGTTCCACTTTCCTGTCACTGGGAATAATCATTTCATTGGAAATTACATGACTCATGAAAAGGAAAGATGTGTGAAATAGCTTTTGTTTTGAAAAGGTCAGCTCCAGCCTGAGGGAGTCTAGCCAGTGCAAACTCTGGATGAAAGATTAGCAAGCTCATCTCTGGGGTCCGGCCTCCTAAGGAAAGCCTGGCTTGACTCCTTGCCTGGCCTATAGGGTCTCTCATGCCCCTCTCTCTCTCTCTTTCATGGCCTTTAGGGTTGCAGATATATTGATTAATCTCTGTAGTGCCCTGAGTGGTTTTGTAGGAGTTATTTCTGACACATCATCAAATTCAGCTAGAATGAGGTAACTACTATATCTAAAATATAATCCTCAAAATTACTGTATTCCTACCAGTAAAGAAAGTGTCTCTTTTATTAGATAATAGATAAACCTTATATCAAAGATGCTATTTAACTACTGATGGTCAGTTGCCCTGATTTTTGTTTTTTCTGACCACTATTATGGGTATTGCATACATCAGCACTCCCTAACCTTTTTGTCACTAGAGACCAGTTTTGTTATCTCTACAAAATTCTTTTTCCACGGACTGGGGGAATGGTTTTGGGATGATTCAAGCACATTACATTTATTGTGCACTTTATTTCTATTATTATTACATTGTCATATATAATGAAATAATTATAAAACTCACCATAATGTAGAATCAGTTGGAGCCCTGAGCTTGTTTTCCTGCAACTAGATGGTCCTATCTAGGGGTGATGGGAGACAGTGACAGATCATCAGGTACTAGATTTTCGTAAGAAGTGTGCAACCTATATCCCTTGCATGCACAGTTCACAATAGGCTTTGCATTCCTATGAGAATCTAATGCTGCTGCTGATCTGACAGGAGGTCGAGCTCAGGCAGTAATGTGAGCAATGGGGAGCAGCTGTAAATACAGATAAAGCTTTGCTTGCTCGCCCGATGCTCACCTTCTGTGTGCAGCCTGGTTCCTAACAGGCTGAGATATAACAGACTGGGGGATTGGGGATCCCTGGCATACATGGCTTGTCTTTCCTAGAGATATTAACTTAAATCTTGATTATTGAGACCCCTTTTTCTAATTAATTTTTTTTTTTGAGATGGGGTCTCACTTTGTCACCTAAGCTGGAGTGCAGTGGCCCACTCACAGCTCACTCCAGCCTCAACCTCCTGGGCTCAAACAATACTCCTGCCTTAGCTTCAAGTAGTTGGAGACCCCTTTTTCATATGGATGTCTAAAGTCCAAATCATGTGCTAGGAAAGATTTGAAGGCCTTCCCTCTGAGCTTCGCTAATTCTGATAGGCCTTTTATGCTCTCTTTGTGGCAGACCTCCAAAATCCAGAGCAGGAAAGAGGATCCCTGGTTTTGCCTTTAAATATCCAGAGAGTTTAGATTCTGCCGAACTGATCATTTGCCTTTTCACAGATACTTTCTCAGAAAGAAAAATTCTAATTTTACCTGGAATTTTCTACATTATTCCAGCAATCTCTCCTCCAGATCCAGAAACACTTTAATTCTCATAGGATGACAGGGTATGTTGCAGCCTTACCTGAACCCACAGGTATCCTACCTGAGGCATCCAGGTTACTCACCAGGAACTTCTACCACTGTGATTGCTGTCTGGATTGCAATTGTTTTACTGGCTTATTTCTCTCATACCATTCTTCTTGATGAAGCCTGATAGAACTGCTGTGAACATTTTCTCATATACATATGTCAGGTTCATGACTACACCAAAGGTCATGTTGCAGTCTGAAGGGAGTGGGTGGATGAGCAGAAAGAACACTCAGGGGCCAGAGGCTGGTGAAAGATTATTTTATTCAGCAGGAACTCTCATCAGCAGCTTTTTCACACTGTCCGCCCCATCTGGGCTGCTTAGTCCGGCTCCCACACACAGCTTCATGGCTGGCTTTCCCTTGCTTTCAGGGTCAGCAGGTTAACTCTTTCTTTCTCTCTGAGCATGAGCGAGCTGAGCTGTGTCCTGGCTCCCCTCTGTCCATCTTTGCAGATGGACAACTTTGGCTCTCTCTCTTTCTCTTGGTGCAGTGTGACCACACTGTGTCAAACAGGGCAGTTATACCTTTTACAGACAACAGTGGCTTAGAGCCAAGTGATGGCCTTCCCACGTTATGGCTCCACGGCTGTGATAACAAGTGGAGTTACACACCTGCACTCTAAACTTGCTGAGTCACACAGGATGTAAACATCCTACCTTGGCCTATCCTTCACCAAAGCACAGCCATGTTCCTTACAACATGACAGAGGACTGAGACATTCAGATCTCTACCTTTCCAGTGTCTGGAAGTAGTTTATCACAGTGGCTTTCCTCCTCTTCGTGCATTAATCTGTCTGAAACAAAATCAAGGTCGTCATCCTCAGGTTTCTCCCAGAGGCAGTCTTGGAAAAATGCAATTATGCAGTATTGAATCCCAGAGCGGTCTGACTTGGAATCAGATGTATATGGCATGATAACCTACTCTGTCACTAATCAGTATGTGACACTGGCCATTCATCTAACTACTTAGGAGCTTTAGTTTTCTCACCCCTGAAATGAAGTGGATGATATTGCCTCTACTTACTTTGTAGAGTTGTTGTAAGGATCAAAAGAGAAAATGTGTGCAATGAACTCTGTTCATGATAAAAGACTAAACAAGGCCCTGGACAAACGTCAAGCTCTAGGTAAAGTTAGGGCTGGCTATTGGACATTGACTAATCTCTTGCTTCCTGGACTTGGAGCAAGAGGCCTGTGGACAGGTTAGTGAAGTAAGCCCTGCCAATGGAGAAACTGGCCTGAGAAGGTGTTCACTCCCCAGTACTACACAGTCAGGGTGCTCAAAGTGTTCCTGAACTCTGGAGGACTTGACCTACTGTGGGTGGTAGTACTGCCACGTGTCTGACATTGCATGGAAGCTTTGGATAAACAATTTTATTTTTACCATAATACAGGACTTTATAATTTCCACTAAGGAAACTAGGGCTTAGAGTATTTAAATCACCAATATATACTTGATCACAAAACTAATATTGAATAGTCTCAATTCTAAGAAACCGTCACCTGGGGGATTATGTCATTTTAATTACAGCTTTTCAGAAAGAAATGAAACACTACACAATTAATACGTATATCAGTTGTAGGACACATGCCAGTTTCAGAATGTTAAAATTTGTATGGGGGAGGCTGGGCACCGTGGCTCATGCCTATAATCCCAGCACTTTGGGAGGCTAAGGCAGGCAATCACTTGACCTCAGCAGTTCAAGACCAGCCTGGGCAATATGGCAAAACCCCGTCTCCACTGAAAATACAAAAAAACTTAGCCCGGCTTGGTACAGCACATGCCTGTAGTCCCAGCTACTCGGGAGGCTGAGGTGGACGGATCACTTGAGCCCAAGAGGCAAAGGTTGCAGTGAGCCAAGATTCCGCCACTGCATTCCAGGCTGGGCAGCAGAGTGAGACCCCATCTTAAAAAAAAAATCATATGGGAGAAAAAGTGATTCTTCTGATGGAAGAAATGTAGTAAGAGATAATAATGAGCTTGAAAAATCCTCAGCTGGGTTTGACAGCAAAACGATGCATCATCTGCACAGCTCCACACACTTCCTCACTGATATTTTGTCTGTTTCTTCTGAAGTTTTGGCAACTGCTGATTTGACAACCCCTTTATTACTTCAGTTAGAATGAACATTGCCCTTTTCATAGCTAAGTCTAGCAGATCTTGATTTATTTCTGAAGTGAATCAGAAAGATTTTTACTTTTTTTTTGTAATAATCTGTCTTCCCACATAGGTAACGTTGCCTTTTTATTTTAGCGGTAACTTTATCATCTAAGTTATTTGCTGGAAAGTAACAGAAAGTGACAGCCTTTCCTTATGGCTTTGGATTTCATGTATTTGCTAACTAGTCCTTCTGTCTTATTCTAGTTCTTGTCTCCATGTTTATTGAATTTTACAGATTGTCTATGGCAGTACTCCATTTTATGGACCTGAATTTTTACAAATGAATGAAATGTGAGAATAGCCTTTGTTTTGCTAAATACAGACAAACCATACTTTCATACACAGCATGTTCCCAGAAACATTTACTAAAGTCCAGTGTGCAAAAGTCAAAACCTAGAATTGTATGTTATAGGAGAGCTTCTATCCTATGAAGGCAAAAATTGAGTAGCAGAAAGATGAATCATACACTGAGTATCCCTACATTTATTTTACTGTTGATATAATTTTTTCTATGTCTAAACCATCACACTCTCTTGACACCCCTGAGCATTTCAGATTAAGAGATTCTCAAGAAGAAGTGGTTAGAGGAGTGGCAATTAAATAGAAGCCTTTAGGAGCATATAAGAAGTGACCCCAAGACCACCAATGTCCAGACCACAAGGTTCTCCATGATGGCATCCACCCATCTTTCTCTGTCTACCCCTACCCCCTGCTCTAGCATTCTGACCAACTTACTGTTCCCAGACAAGCCATGTGGGTTCACAGTCTCTGTGCATGCCATTACCTCCACTTCAAATGTCCCCCACACTATTTTGCCAGCCACATGAGCATTTACTCATTAAGATTCAGCTCAAGCTTTGACTCCTTTATTTAAGCTTTTCTTGACTTCTTCAGGTGAAGTTGACTGTCTCCTCCTTTGTGTCCTCACTAGATTGTAGACAACTATGGCATATAATCTTTATTTCTTCTATTCATTTATGTGAATTCTCCTGCCTCAGCTAGATTGCAAACCACTTAGGGTAGAGATACAGAGCTTGGAACATAGTAAGTGCTCAGTGAAGGGAAAGTGGGGTGGGGAGAGGGACAGGCAGACCCATGAATTTTGATGCTGTTCCGCTTAGAATTTTTGGAATAAATTTTTTTTAACTTTTATTTTAAGTTCAGGGTACAAGTGCAGGTTTGCTACATAGGTAAACTTGTGTCATAGGGGTTTCTGGTACAGATTATTTCATCACCCAGGTATTAAGCCTAGTGCCCATTAGTTATTTTTCCTGATCCTCTCCCTCCTCCCACACTCCACCCTCCGTTAGGCCCCAGTGTGTGGTGTTCCCCTCCATGTGTCCATGTGTTCTCATCATTTAGCTCCCACTTATAAGTGAGAACATGTGGTATTTGGTTTTCTGTTCCTGTGTTAGTTTGCTAAGGATAATGGCCTCTAGCTCTATCCATGTTCCTGCAAAGGACATGATCTCATTCTTTTTTATGTCTTCATAGTATTCCATAGTGTATATTACCACATTTTCTTTATCCAATTTATCATTGATGGGCATTTAGGTTGATTCCATGTCTTTGCTATTGTGAATAGTGCCACAATGAACATATGCGTACATGTGTCTTTATAACAGAATAATTTATATTCCTTTGGGTATATACCCAGTAATGGGACTGCTTGGTCAAATAGTATTTCTGTCTTTAGGTCTTGAGGAATCACCACACTGTCTTTCACAATGGCTGAACTAATATACTCTCCCACCAGCAGTATATAAGCATTCCTTTTTCTCCACAACCTCATCAGCATCTGTTATTTTTTTTACTTTTTAATAATAGCCACTCTGACAGATGTGAAATGGTATCTCATTGTGGTTTTGATTTGCATTTCTCTAATGATCAGTGATATTGAGCTTTTTTCCATGTGACTGTTGACCGCGTGTATGTCTTTTTTTGAAAAGTGTCTGTTCATGTCCTTTGCCCACTTTTTTATATGGTTGTTTGTTTTTTGTTTTTTGTATAAATTTAACTTCCTTAGAGATGTTGGATATTAGAGCTTTGTCAGATGCATAGTTTGCAAAAGTTTTCTCCCATTCTGTAGGTTGTCTGTTTACTCTGTTGATAGTTTCTTTTGCTGTACAGGAGCTCTTTAGTTTAATAGATCCCATTTGTCAATTTTTGCTTCTATTGTAATTGCTTAAGAACAAAGGTGGAGGCATCAGCCTAAGAGACTTCAAAGTATACTACAGGGCTACAGTAACCAAAACAGCATGGTACTGGTAAAAAACAGACACATGGACCAATAGATCAGAATAGAGAACCCAGAAATAAAACCACACACCTACAACTATCTGATCTTCGAATTATTTTAAGGGTCTTATGAATGTGTTTAGCAGAAGGCCAGAAAGGAATTCTTTCCATATTTCAGAAAGAATTATTTTAAGGGTCTTATGAATGTGTTTAGGAAAAGGCTGGAAAGGAATTCCTTCCGTATCCCAATTTAGTATTTGATGTATAACTTTGAGAGGAAGAAAGTATTCTGAAATCAAAACAGAGCACAAACTCAGTGATCTCATACATTTATGACACTCTAGAATGCTGGGATAGTTTAATCATCTAGTTTATCCTCTTTTGAATACCAATGGAGAAATGGAGGCTTAGAGAAGTGCAGTGATTAATCTGCAGTCACATAGCCACTTCATGCCAGGGTCATAGATGGAGTTGGTCTGTTAGTCCCCCAATCCTATGTTTGTTAGTTGTGCTATACTTCTCTGAATACTCTGTAGGAGTTCAGCCTGGGAAGTGTACCAGGATTTCATAAATCAAAAATAGCACAAGAAAGAAAAGGTTTTGATTTCATTTTACCTCTGCCAGTGGCCCCAGTAAGCTAAGGATATTTTTCATTCTAACTCAATTTGCTTTGCAAATCACACGAATTAAACAAACTGATGTAGTGACGTGGTAACTGGATACTATCAGACCTGTTTGGTTTCAACAGGGCATTTACCAGTCTTTCTGTTCTCATTAGCCTGCCTCTTGTCATCAGTCTGGTTCGCAGGCTTTACATTAGGAAAACAGGAATACAAACGGCCTTCCTCTCAGGCAATAAGAAAATGAATATAACATAACAATTGTCATTCAGCACACAAAAGCAAAAGAGCGTTAGGACTGGAGTGACTTAATATGCTGTCACTTCCCTCTTGCTAACAGAATCAGAGGCTCTTTTGAAAATGGAATAGAATAATGATTGATTTAGTGAGTGTCTTCCCTTATTACTGACTTCAGCATATTAATAAATTTTATTTCCCACTGAATGTGCACATGCTCTTGACAAAAGAGTAATGCTAATTTGAAAAATAAATTTGGGAATAACAGATTATAGCAACAAATAGAAAATAAAAAAGTAAAATCTCATTTTATGCTTATGTCTTTTAAATCCCCTTTTCCTAATAAAAAGTACTCTTGTTTTAACTATGGGCTATTTCCTGGAAATTTATTTTGTCAGACAAATAGTTGCTTTGAGTGGAAGCTATTAGCATGCTTTCTCATTTGTTCTATGGCAAATTTTAAGTTTGCTGTTACTGTTTTTCTTTGTGTGCTTACTGTGTGGCAGGAAAACAAAGTTTTTAATTTGCACTTTTGGGAAGCTGTTGGCAAGTATTGCTTATTTCTGATAACCTAAACACACTTGATTTATGGAAGTACCAGAGCATCAATCTGCCCCTCATCACATGGGCCCATGTGTTTCCAAAATACAGACCAATGTTTGAAGTCAGGTGACTTGGTGAAATCTGCCAATCAGAGGAAGAAAGGGGAGCAGTATTTTGGGGTCTATGTCTACTGAAAAGTCGTGAGGAATTTTCTTTCCTCAACCACAGCCCTAGAATCATGGCTATTCCACCATAGCCAGAAAGACAGCATGGTCTTTTACCCTTCAGAGAGAAGAGCCAGATGAAAATATACCTTACAGCAAGGGATACCCTTTCTTGGTGACTTGTTTCCTCGGCCAAGACTGCCAATGAGATCATTGATGGAAGGATTCAGAGGGTAAAGAAGCACATTCTTTATCCTATGATTACTGGAGATCTCTTTAGCCCACTGGGAGCCCTCCCAGCTGGCATTTTCTCATAATTCAATGTTGATTCAACAGCTTCATAATGGCCATCTACACTGTGTCTGTCCCTGTGCTAGGGATCCATGGTGTGATGCGGAACAGGGCAGGGCAGGGCAGGCTCTGCTTTCATGGCAGTGATGGATAGTAGAAAGGATGGACAAAATCAATCAAAGTTGCTCTGCAGTTTAGCTTTGTGGGATGAAAACAGAAGAGGAGCTGAGACAAATTACAAGAGAAATCACCTCCTTTAGATCAGGTATTCCATGAGGACCTCTCAGAAGAGGTGCCATTGAAAATGAGGCATAAAAAAAAAGCAGTGGTGGGTAATGCAGAGAATAGAGGAAGGAACATTCAGGACATGGGAACCCCAAGGACATTGTATTAACCCGAGGAGAACCTGGGGAAGAACCTGGGCTGACGAGCACAGATGTTAGCCTCCATCCCACCTACCTCGGGTCCCCACCTCAGTGTGGGCAGTAACAAGACTGGTCAGGCCAGGTCTGGCCATGAGACACCAGGCTGCAGAGGGAAGATAAGCAGAAGGCCTATGGCAAGCACTGGAGTTCTAAACAGACCAGAGAGCAAGTCCTAGAAGCACAAGTTACGATCAGATAAAATCTTTGGAGGTCAGAGAGTGGGGAGCTGCCAAAATCCAAGAAGTCAGAGAGTCAACAAAAGCAGCACTCTGGAACAGGCTGTGCAAACTTGGTTGTAGGTGACCCAGACCCATCAGTGTTTATCACGGTCCAAGAGAAATCAGCAGCCTGCTGGTGAACCTGGGCTGCTGCACAAGGGGTGGGGTCAGAGAGGAAGGGAGTGAGTAGGGCCTGTGTAGTGGCTATCGGGGGCAAGTGCTGAGAAGACTCTCAGTGATGGCTGCAGGTGATGGCGCTGCAGGAGGAATGGTGATGGTGGGGGCAAGGACAGGGTTTGCTCACACCCATGAGACAAACCACTGAGTAGTTAATTCAGTTTATTTCCCTACTCAAGGCCCTTCATGAGAGAGACATAGTAACCTATTCTGCATCCAGCATCATAGAGAAAACCAGTATTCTGAAGAAAAGACGGAGAAGGCTTAGCAGCCATGCCCACTCCTGGGAAGGGATAGGCAGGCCACTCTGCCTCTAGTGAACACCGACTTCCAGACGGAACGGCCACCCACTGGGGCAGATGCTGTGCCAGCAGGCACTCCAGCCCCAGGGTCTATAATCTCCCCACAGCTGGGAGGTAGCAGTTATGATCCCAGTTTAGAGATGTGACACCTGAGGCTCAGCGTACTTCAGTGACAGGCCCAACGGCTCAAAACTAGCGAGTGGCAGAACCGGAATTCTCACCCACCTCTGTTGGCCCTCAAAACCCTCACACTCCTATGCATGTTTCCCGACATCGGGAGCTGCTGGGGTGCCTCCTGCTCTGCGGTGTGGGAGGGAAAGCAGGGTTCACCGGAACTAGACCTAACCCCTCTTTATGACTGAATGCCTGGCACCTCCACGGCTGAGGGGAAGGAAGGGAGGCCTGATGCCAATGACTCAGAGATCGCCTTTGATTTTTCTCTCCATACAGTGCTCCAGAAACTGCAGTGGGGGCTTCAAGATACGCGAGATTCAGTGCGTGGACAGCCGGGACCACCGGAACCTGAGGCCATTTCACTGCCAGTTCCTGGCCGGCATTCCTCCCCCATTGAGCATGAGCTGTAACCCGGAGCCCTGTGAGGCGTGGCAGGTGGAGCCTTGGAGCCAGGTAAGTCCCCCAGAAAGGGAGAGATGTCCTCACACAACCTGGCAAGCCATGAATCTCGGTCTTACTGCATAAGGGTAGAAATCAGGGAAGACCACACCTGTGTCCTGCCAATGACTGGCCTCTGTTCAGTGACCCCATCCTGTATGTGAGAAGCTGAATGGGTCTAACACTTTCAGGAGGTGAAAAAATTCCATGGAGGAGACAATGTGTTATAGTTTCAATCACAGCAGTTCAGTGTTGTGTTGCAACCTGGTCTCCCAATGGATATACTGGGGAATTGGTGTCCTTGCAGGGAAAATGAACACAATGGGATGATTTGAACAAGGACGAATCTGATGAGAGCCACTTACAGACAGAGCCTAACATGCCTCTCTGAGGCTTCTGCAGTCAGGCTGGGAGAAACAGCCCTATCTTTTCCACACAATATAATATTAGAGTTTCATCTCTTACATCTCTCAGATCACTGTACAAATAACGAGTGTGTGAGTGTGTGTGTGTGTGTGTATGTGTGTGTGCTCTCTTTATGAGGGCCCTGGCTCTGCTGGGTCTTAGTTTTACTTTGGCACATGAAAACAAGGTTATTTGATGAAGTTCTTTGGTGAAGTGTGATGATCTCATTTTTCAACAGGCAAATGTTTAAATATCTCAACAGCTAAAACATACTCCCAACTACATCCACAAATGATAGAAAGAAGGCCAAAAAATAAAAATAAAAGAGGAACCCTGCATATTTTGAGTGTGTCCAGGAGCTAGGCACTTTCCCTATGATACTTGGTTTAATTATCTCCATGACCTGGATGGTAGGCATTTTTAACCCTATTTTATAGGGGAAGAAATTGAGACTTAGGTTGAGAAACCTACCTGAGACACACAATGAGAAAATAAATGGAGTTTTAATTCAAACATAAGGCATTCACAACCAGAAAGATTTGATTGCTCATCTTTGATTGCCCATCTTTGATTGCCCATCTTTGATCCTGCTATGATGTGGAACTTAGCCCAACGGGCATTGAGCGAAAAGTGAACTAAGGAGAAAGAATGAATCAATAACTATTTTGGGGGGCACCTACCATGTGCCGGTGAAGGGAAGGCAGGGAATCCCAACCTGAGGCTACAGAGTTAGTGTCAAAGCCTGTAGAGGACTGAGCCCCGAGTTACTTACCACCCACCGGCCAAGCATCCACACTGATTCCTGAGGCTCTGGGCCACTAGCTGGAGTTTTCTGGGGCAGCAGCCACCACTGTCCCCTCTTCATCCTCCTTCCCCTGCCTAGTTCTTGAGTACATGAAGTGCCTGCTACTCCCAGGCTCTGAACCCAGACCTCCAAACTCTCCATATGTGCTGAGCCTGGCCTGGACCTGTTCAGGCAGCAGCTTCCAGAATCCAGGAATTCACAGAGGAGCTTAGATTGCCCTGTCAGAGAAATGACATTTGCAGGCGATCAAAGATGAGCAATCAAATCTTTCTGATTATGAAAAAGATCTATTCTTTATGTTTCCTCTGTAGCTTCTCGGATCGCCATCAGGAACCTGTTCGCTGAAGCCCTTCTGTCTCTCTCCTTTCTAAATTGCCCTGTTTTGAGCAAACCACAAAGTTGGTAAAGTTCCCTCTTAAGCAGTAGTAGAGATAGAAAATGTAAAAGTCAGTTGAGTACCCGGAGCTGCTCTTAAGGGATTGGGCATCTTTAGGTACTTTTCTTGCCCGTGGTGCTGACTGCCATCCTGGGAATGTTACGAACCCATCTGGCAAGCATATCGGCCCGCCTCGACTACCCTCCATGGCAGATGCATTTTAGCTGTGGGACCATCTCTACACCAGTGGTAGTCAAGCTTTATCATGCTTCAGGACAACCTGGAGGGCTTGTCAACACACAGATGGATAGGTCCCACCCCGAGAATGGCCAATTCAGGGGATCTGAGGTGGGGCCTGAAATTTTGCATTTCTAACAAACATTCAGAAGATGCTGAAGTTGCTGGTCTGAGGAGCATTTGAGAACCACTTTTTTGACCCCCTTTTCCTAGAAATTACTTAGCCAGGTGGTGCTGAATCTATGTGCACCTAGGTAGGTATGCGCAAGAACTCCAGATGTGGAATTCCTCTCCCTCTTTCCTCAGATGGGGTTAAAAACAGGTTGAATAAGTGGGAAAAAAGTTGATGTTGATTCTCAAAGCTGGAATATTGTGAAGGCACTACGTTAGTTCTTTTATTGAGCAGAAAAGGTTAATTGCATATAATTTCCCTGTTTTCTATGATACTACCACACACATACTACCTGATGTGATGGACATGATGTTTGCAAGACAGCCATAATTATCTTTTTGCTGTTGTTGTAATCATGCTAAAACTAAGATTTTTCAAAATGCCTTTCCAAATACTCAAAGAACTTTTCAAATATTCTTGGTGAATTATTTTATTTCCTCCTAAAAAACTCATGCAAATGAGATAATGTATCTTATAGAATTATTCTAGTAAGCAAAAACCTGACATGTTTCAGAATTGTACCCTTTTAGAAATCTGACTTGTCATCTTGAATTTATTTTGTTGTGAGTGTTACAGCCAATGCATCTGAGTCCTGAGCAAATCCATCCATTTTATTACTCCTACTATGGACAAATTTAATTCTAAAACTTTATGCAGTGGAAAAGGAAGACTAAATCTCATTTTAATAGGAGGCAAACAAAATTGTATTGCAAATGTGTGCCCCCCTTTTGGGCTGTCAGAGATAATCATTATAAAAAATCTAAATCATTATAAAAAATCTAAATCTTCTGACTTTTCTCCTCCTTATATCTTCAGGATTTGCTTCATCAATATTTCCACCTCTCTTTAATTCTTGTTTCCCCCCCTTTTTTTTTTAAATAGTGAGTGGTCATTGTAAGGAATTTGCAGGAATGCTATAAATTCCAATACAGATACCAATATTCCTAGTAACACTGTACACAACAAAAATGACAGTACGAAGTTCTTCACTTATCATTAAACGTGTCTCCACCTGACTTTTACCTAATCTTGTCATTGCTGTGTATCAGTGCTCCAGGTCCTGTGGAGGCGGAGTTCAGGAGAGAGGAGTGTTCTGTCCAGGAGGCCTCTGTGACTGGACAAAAAGACCCACATCCACCATGTCTTGCAATGAGCACCTGTGCTGTCACTGGGCCACTGGGAACTGGGACCTGGTGAGACTTGGTTATACATACTTTTTTTACTTTAGCTTTTTTTTTTTTTAATACTTTAAGTTCTAGGGTACCTGTGCACAACGTGCAGGTTTGTTACGTAGGTATACATGTGCCACGTTGGTTTGCTGCACCCATCAACTCATCATTTACATTAGGTATTTCTCCTAATGCTATACCTCTCCCAGCCTCCCACCCCCCGACAGGCCCCAGTGTGTGATGTTACCTGCCCTGTGTCCAAGGGTTCTCATTGTTCAGTTCCCACCTATGAGTGAGAACTTGCAGTGTTTGGTTTTTTGTCCTTGCGATAGTTTGCTGAGAATGATGGTTTCCAACTTCATCCATGTCACTACAAAGGACATGAACTCATCCTTTTTTATGGCTGCATAGTATTCCATGGTGTATATGTGCCACATTTTCTTAATCCAGTCTATAATTGCTGGACATTTGGGTTGCTTCCAAGTCTTTGCTGTTGTGAATAGTGCCGCAATAAACATATATGTGCATGTGTCTTTATAGTAGCATGATTTATAATTCTTTGGGAATATACCCAGTAATGGGATTGCTGGGTCAAATGGTTTTCTAGTTCTAGATCCTTGAGGAATCACCACACTGTCCTCCACAGTGGTTGAACTAATTTACACTCCCACCAACAGCGTAAAAGCATCCCTATTTCTCCAAATCTTCTCCAGCATCTGTTGTTTCTTCACTTTTTAATGATCACCATTCTAACTGGCATGAGATGGTATCTCATTGTGGTTTTCATTTGCATTTCTCTGATGACCAGTGATGATGAGCATTTTTTCATGTGTCTGTTGGCTACATAAATGTCTTCTTTTCAGAACTGTCTATTCATATCCTTTGCCCACTTTTTGATGGGGTTGCTTGTTTGTTTTCTTGTAAATTCCTTTAAGTTCTTTGCAGATTCTGGATATTAGCCCTTTGTCAGATGGGTAGATTGCAAAAATTTTCTCCCATTCTATAGGTTGCCTGTTCACTCTGATGGTGTTTTGTTTGCCATGCAGAAGATCCTTAGTTTAATTAGATCCCATTTGTCAATTTTGGCTTTTGTTGCCATTGCTTTTGGTGCTTTAGTCATGAAGTCTTTGCCCATGCCTATGTCCTGAATGATATTGCCTAGGTTTTCTTCTAGGGTTTTTATGGTTTTAGGTCTAACATTTAAGTCTTTACCATCTTGAATTAATTTTTGTATAAGGCGTAAGGAAGGGATCCAGTTTCAGTTTTCTAGATATGGCTAGCCAGTTTTCCCACCACCATTTATTAAATAGGGAATCCTTTCCCCATTTCTTGTTTTTGTCAGGTTTGTCAAAGATCAGATGGCTGTAGATGTGTGGTGTTATTTCTGAGGCCTCTGTTCTGTTCTTTTGGTCTATATATCTGTTTTGGTACTAGTACCATGCTGTTTTGGTTACTGTAGCCTTGTAGTATAGTTTGAAGTCAGGTAGTGTGATGCCTCCAGCTTTGTTCTTTTTGCTTAGGATTGACTTGGCACTGCGGGCTCTTCTTTGGTTCCATATGAACTTTAAAGTAGTTTTTTCCAATTCTGTGAAGAAAGTCATTGGTAGCTTGATGGGGATGGCATTGAATCTATAAATTACCTAGGGCAATATGGCCATTTTCACGATATTGATTCTTCCTATCCATGAGCATGGAATCTTCTTCCATTTGTTTGTGTCCTCTTTTATTTCATTGAGCAGTGGTTTGTAGTTCTCCTTGAAGAGGTCCATCACATACCTTGTAAGTTGGATTCCTAGGTATTTTATTCTCTTTGTAGCGATTGTGAATGGGAGTTCACTCATGATTTGGCCTGTGTTTGTCTGTTATTGGTGTACAGGAATGCTTGTGATTTTTGCACATTGATTTTGTATCCTGAGGCTTTCCTGAAGTTGCTTATCAGCTTAAGGAGATTTGGGGCTGAGACAATGGGTTTTTCTAAATATAAAATCATGTCACCTGCAAACAGGGACAATTTGACTTACTCTTTTCCTAATTGAATACACTTTAGTTCTTTCTCTTGCCTGATTGCCCAGGCCAGAATTTACAACACTATGTTGAATAGGAGTGGTGAGAGAGGGCATCCCTGTCTTGTGCCAGTTTTCAAAGGGAATGCTTCCAGTTTTTGCCTATTCAGTATGATATTGGCTGTGGGTTTGTCATAAATAGCTCTTATTATTATGAGATACGTTCCATCAGTACCTAGTTTATTGATAGCTTTTAGCATGAAGGGGTGTTGAATTTTGTTGAAGGCCTTTTCTGCATCTATTGAGATAATCATGTGGTTTTTGTTGTTGGTTCTGTTTATGTGATAGATTACGTTTATTGGTTTGCATAGATTGAACCAGCCTTGCATCCCAAGGATGAAGCCGACTTGATCATGGTGGATAAGCTTTTTGATGTGCTCCTTGATTCAGTTTGCCAGTATTTTATTGAGGATTTTTGCACTGATGTTCATCAGGGATATTGGTCTAAAATTCTCTTTTTTTGTTGTGTCTCTGCCAGGCTTTGGTATCAGGATGATGCTGGCCTCATAAAATGAGTTACAGAGGATTCCCTCTTTTTCTATTGATTGGAATAGTTTCAGAATAAATGGTACCAGCTCCTCTTTGTACCTCTGGTAGAATTCGCCTGTGAATCCTTCTGGTCCTGGACTTTTTTTGGTTGTTAGGCTGTTAATTATTGCCTCAATTTCAGAGTCTGTTATTGGGCTATTCAGAGATTCATCTTCTTCCTGGTTTAGCCTTGGTAGGGTGTATGTGTCCAAGAATTTATCCATTTTATCTGGGTTTTCTAGTTTATTTTCATAGAGGTGTTTATAGTATTCTCTGATGGTAGTTTGTATTTCTGTAGGTTGGTGGTGACATCCCCTGTATCATTTTTTATTGCGTCTATTTGATTCTTCTCTCTTTTCTTCTTTATTAGTCTTGCTAGCGGTCTATCAATTTTGTTGATCTTTTCAAAAAACCAGCTCCTGGTTTCATTCAGTTTTTGAAGGGTTTGTTGTATCTCTATCTCCTTCAGTTCTGCTCTGATCTTAGTTATTTCTTGCCTCTTGCTAGCTTTTGAATTTGTTTCCTCTCGCTTCTCTAGTTCTTTTAATTGTGATGTTAGGGTGTCGATTTTAGATCTTTCCTGCTTTCTCTTGTGGGCATTTAGTGCTATAAATTTCCCTCTACATGCTGCTTTAAATGTGTCCCAGAGATTCTGGTACGTTGTGTCTTTCTTCTCACTGGTTTCAAAGAACGCCTTTATTTCTGCCTTCATTTCGTTATGTACCCAGTAGTCATTCAGGAGCAGGTTGTTCAGTTTCCATATAGTTGTGTGGTTTTGAGTGAGTTTCTTAATCCTAAATTCTAACTTGATTGCACTGTGGTCTGAGAGACAGTTTGTTGTGATTTCCGTTCTTTTACATTTGCTGAGGAGTGCTTTACTTCCAATTATGTGCTCAATTTTAGAATAAGTGTGATGTGGTGCTGAGAAGAATGTATCTTCTGTTGATTTGGGGTGAAGAGTTCTGTAGATGTCTAATAGGTCTGCTTGGTGCAGAGCTGAATTCAAGTCCTGGATATCCTTGTTAACCTTCTGTCTCCTTGATCTGTCTAATATTGACAGTGGGGTGTTAAAGTCTCCCATTATTATTGTGTGGGAGTCTAAGTCTCTTTGTAGGTCTCTAAGGACTTGCTTTATGAATCTGGGTGCTCCTGTATTGGGCGCATGTATATTTAGGATAGTTAGCTCTTCTTGTTGAATTGGTCCCTTTACCATTATGTAATGGCTTTCTTTGTCTCTTTTGATCTTTGTTGGTTTAAAGTCTGTTTTATCAGAGACTAGGATTGCAACCCCTGCTTTTTTTTTTTTTTTTTTTTGCTTTCTATTTGCTTGGTAGATCTTCCTCCATCCCTTTTTTTTTGAGCCTATGTGTTTCTCTGCATGTGAGATGAGTCTCCTGAATATACACACTGATGGGTCTTGGACTCTTTATCCAATTTGCCAGTCTGTGTCTTTTAATTGGGGCATTTAGCCCATTTACATTTAAGGTTAGTATTGTTATGTGTGAATTTGATCCTGTCATTATGATGCTAGCTGGCTATTTTGCCCGTTAATTGATGCAGTTTCTTCCTAGCTTTGATGGTCTTTACAATTTGGCATGTTTTTGCAGTGGCTGGTACCGGTTGTTGCTTTCCATATTTAGTGCTTCCTTCAGGAGCTCTTTTGTAAGGCAGGCCTGGTGGTGACAAAATCTCTCAGCATTTGCTTGTCTGTAAATGATTTTATTTCTCCTTCACTTATGAAGCTTAGTTTGGTTGTATATGAAATTCTGGATTGAAAATTCTTTTCTTTAGGAATGTTGAATATTGGCCCCCACTCTCTTCTCTCTTGTAGGGTTTCTGCAGAGTGTCAGCCACTGTTAGTCTGATGGGCTTCCCTTTGTGGGTAACCCGACCTTTCTCTCTGGCTCCCCTTAACATTTTTTCCTTCATTTCAGCCTTGGTGAATGTGACAATTATATGTCTTAGGGTTGCTCTTCTCGAGGAGTATCTTTGTGGTGTTCTCTGTATTTCCTGAATTTGAATGTTGGCCTGCCTTGCTAGGTTGGGGAAGTTTTCCTGGATAATATCTTGAAGAGTGTTTTTCAACTTGGTTCCATTCTTCTCCTCACTTTCAGGTACACTAATCAAATGTAGATTTGGTCTTTTCACATAGTCCCATATTTCTTGGAGGCTTTGTTTGTTTCTTTTTACTCTTTATCTCTAAACTTGTCTTCTCACTTTATTTCATTAATTTAATCTTCAATCACTGACACTTTTTCTTCCACTTGATTGAATCTGCTATTGAAGCTTGTGCATGCGTCACGAAATTCTGATGCCATGGTTTTCAGCTCCATCAGGTCATTTAAGGTCTTCTCTACACTGTTTATTCTAGTTAGCCATTCATCTAACCTTTTGTCCAAGATTTTTAGCTTCCTTGTGATGGGTTAGAACATGCTCCTTTAGCTCAGAGAAGTTGTTATTACTGACCTTCCAAAACCTACTTCTGTCAACTCATCAAAGTAATTCTCCATCCAACTCTGTTCCATTGCTGGTGAGGAGCTACGATCCTTTGAAGGAGAAGAGGAACTCCAGTTTTTAGAATTTTCACCTTTTCTGCTCTGGTTTCTCCCCATCTTTGTGGTTTTACCTATTTTGGTCTTTGATGTTGGTGACCTACAGATGGGGTTTTTGGTGTAGATGTCCTTTTTGTTGATGTTGATGCTATTCCTTTCTGTTTGTTAGTTTTCCTTCTAACAGTCAGATCCCTCAGCTGCGGGGCTGTTGGAGTTTGCTGGAGGTCCACTCCAGACCCTGTTTGCCTGGGTATCAGCAGCAGAGGCTGCAGAGCAGCAAATATTGCAGAAGAGCAAATATTGCTGCCTGATCCTTCCCCTGGAAGCTTCGTCCCAGAGGGTCAGCTGCCTATATGATGTGTCTGTTGGCCCCTGCTGGGAGGTGTCTTCCAGTTAGGCTACACAAGGGTCAGGGACCCACTTGAGGAGGCAGTCTGTCCATTCTCAGAGCTCAATCACCATGCTGGGAGAACCACTGCTCTCTTCAGAGCTGTCAGACAGGGACGTTTAAGTCTGCAGAAGTTGTCTGCTGCCTTTTGTTCAGCTATGCCCTGCCCACAGAGGTGGAGTCTACAGAGGCAGTAGGCCTTGCTGAGCTGTGGTGGGCTCCACCCAGTTCGAGCTTCCTGGCCACTTTGTTTACCTACTCAAGCCTCAGCAATGGTGGACACCCCTCCCCCAGCTAGGTTGTCACCTCACCATTTGATCTCAGACTGCTGCGCTAGCAATGAGCAAGGCTCCGTGGGTGTGGGACCTGCCGAACCAGGCACAGGAGAGAATCTCCTTGTCTGCCAGTTGCTAAGACCTTGGGAAAAGTGCAGTATTTGAGTGGGAGTATCCCATTTTTCCAGGTACAGTCTGTCACGGCTTCCCTTGGCTAGGAAAGGGCAATCCCCCAACCCCTTGCACTTCCCGGGTGAAGCAACGCCCCGCCCTGCTTTGGCTCACCCTCCATGGTGCAGGGACAGCTGCACCCACTGTCCAACCAGTCCCAGTGAGATGAACCAGGAACCTCAGTTGGAAATGCAGAAATTACTCGTCTTGTGTCGATCTCGCTGGGAGCTGCAGACCAGAGCTATTCCTATTCAGCCATCTTTAAACCTCAATCTACTTTAGCTTTTTTAAAAAAATGGTTTCTTGCCACTATACTTAAGCAAAAAAATAAAAATAAAATAGCATGCATTTTCTTTTGATTACAAAAATAATCTTTACTCATTGTAAATATTCAGTGCATTCATTGATTTACAGTATGTTTCTGGATACTCCGGTTTTCATATTCTTCTGCCACTGAATACCTCTAAGTCTGCTAAAAGTTGACCCATGGCTGCTGTGGGTCTTGAGTTGAGAAGGAAAAATATTAAATACTTTCAAAAGAGAAAAGATCAAATATCAAAGTTATTCCAGAGGCACACAGCCTAAGAAACATCTGTTTTACACCCAGCACCTTGGATTCTCTGGCTTTTCCTAGAGCAAAGAGGAGTTGGCATCTGTCCTAAAGCTTTAGGCATAGTCAGACTTATTGAGTTTCAGGCCTCTTGTCAGCCCACAGATCAGTTTGCCAGATGGCCAGCCTGTTTGATGGAACAAAATAATTAAACTGTAAATGAAGGAAAGAGGTATTATTCTCCCTAAGTTTGCTTATTGCATAAATAACACTCTATCAGCAATATTGAAAATAAAGAAAATTGTGGCCAGGTGTGGTGGCTCACACCTCTAGTCCTAGCACTTTGGGAGGCCGAAGCAGGTGGACCACCTGAGGTCAGGAGTTCAAGACCAGCCTGGCCAACAGGGTGAAATCTCATCTCTACTAAAAATAAAAAAATTAGTCAGGCATGGTGGTACATGCCTGTAATCCCAGCTACTCAGGAGGCTGAGGTAGGAGGATCACTTGAACCCAAGAGGTGGAGGTTGCAGTGAGCCGAGATTGTACCACTGCACTCCAGCCTGGGTGACAGAGCAAGACACCATCTCAGGAAAAGATAATAAAGAAAATTCTCCCATGGACAGATTCTGCCATCATTCTGATTTGTCTTATCCTGGGTTTTCTGTCAAATGGAGTCTCGAGAAAAAATTTAACAGTTTATTAGGAAATTCAGTGCCAGGGAAGCAGGGGTGATAGAAAAGAGAAAGAAGGCAGAGAAGAAGGAGAGTCAAAAATGAAGTGGTGTGTTACTAGACTGATTATCTTACCTAACTGACCATCGCTTGGTGTCAGGAGCAACTGACTGCTGGCTCTCACAGGAAGGCTTCTAAAAACTGTGTGAACTACTGCGTGTTGTGGCAGTTTATCCAGGAAGGGAGGGAAGAGTAGGAGAGAAGAAGAGTTATCCACTGGCTCCTATCTCCCTTTGGTGGAGTCTCCCTTTAGAGGGCTAATATCTCCATACTTATGAATTGTCCAGATATGGGCACTGAGCAAGTCCCATTGTGTCTCATGTCTCATTGGCAACAAGAAAACCCAATCAGAAGCAGGGAGGCATGAGACATGGTGATATGGTTTCGCTCTGTGTCCCCACCCAAATCTCATCTCGGATTGTAATTCTCACGTGTCAAGGGAGAGACCCAGTGGCAGGTGAGTGGATCATGGGGGGCAGTTTCCCCCATGCTGTTCTTGTGATAGTCAGTGATTTCTCACAAGATCTGATGGTTTTATAAGGTGCTCTTCCCATTTCACTCCCCACTCTCCCTCACCTGCTGCCATGTAAGACGTGCCTCTTCCCTTCCACCATGATTGTAAGTTTCCTGAGGCCTCCCCAGCCCTGTGGAACTCTGAGTCAATTAAACCTCTTTTCTTAATAAATTACCCAGTCTCAGATATGTCTTTATAGCAGTGTGAAACTAGGCTAATACACATGGCATGAGGTGAAGGCCACTGGGTTGTGCTTTCCGAAAGTTGGTTGCCACCTCAGCTGGGACAGATCCTAGGGCCATGAGCTGGGAGACAGGAGAGCCAAGGTGGTCTGATACACTAACACCACAACTACTAACATTTTTATAAAGTAACTTGTTCCCGTGCATGTATGTTTTGATGGTTATAATTATAACACACACGGGAATGCAGTATTTTGCCCAACATAATGCTCCCAGCTATTTGTAGGTTGCTATACTGTTTGTAATTCTCATTGTTCATAGCTGCATAGTTGCACCGGCACAGCCATTGATCCACTCTAATGCTGTGTCAAATTGGCAGTCTATTGGCAGTCAGACATGTGAGGCACAATAGGCTGGACTCAACACCGAATTCACTTAGCTGTGTAGAAGGATACAAGCAGGAATTATATTAGGCACAACAGCCTCATCTCTGCAGGAGGTTGCTACCGAAGGATACAATTTCAGCAACTATCCAAGAGTACAACTTCATTTGCTTCCTTGTCTGTCAAGTGTGATATGTATGGGTAGCAAGAAATCAGAGCCAAGATGCACACAGGCCACCTTGACACAAGCCTCAGCCTCAGTTTCTTGCCAATATTTTAAACTATTTTGGTCTCACATGCCCAAGGCCGCATGCCAACTCACAGACATCCAGTAGGGAGCAGTCCTACAGTCAGGAATTTCCTAGTGAACAAGACAGTTATCATCTTTTGCATTTACCTTAACTCTCTAGTTTCCAAGGAAACCATACTTCAAGGTCACTTTTTCTCTCCAAGTACTCTGAACCAGGACTAATGTTAACCTCTTCTTTACAGTAATATTCCATCAAGTTGATTGATCATATTTACTCAACAGTTGCCCCTTTGCTAGAATGTTTATCTGTTGGCACCCAATAAATAGTTACCAAACTAATACTCACTCCTCTGAGCAAGATTTGTGTGCCTAGTCTAGCCATGAGCTTCACAAAATTCATTATTAACATTATGGCAGATTGGATCAAGGCAGCAGTGGCCTTCTCCAGCCACATGGGCCTGAGCAAAGGCCATGCTTACTCCTGGCAGGCCTTGCCCCAGCTGCCTGGATATATTTCAGGACTAGGCTCTTTATAAATATCTCAGAGCTCTGTATAACAAAATAAGTACCTCTAATCAAAGCAAACATGACCTCGAAAAGAGAAAATGTGATACAATGTGAAGTCATAAAAATGCTGTAAGAATTGGGCCCATTCAGGGAAACAATCTCATAGAAGATTCAAAATTGTAAAAGAACATTTTTAAGTCTCCCCTTTAACTCCCTGAAGGAGTTCCAGGTGAGTCTATCGAGGGTGGACTTGGGTTGAAGTTCCTTAGAAGAGCTGTGTGTCAGGAATTAACCAATTGTGCATAGCAAAGAATGGAGGGATAATGAGAGAGTGGTTAACACCTGCCAGGCCAGCCTTTGGAATCACTCGTAACCTCTATGATCTATTATTAAGTGAAACTACACAAGCTATGGATTGAACATATACATTTGCCCTTGTTCTCAAAACTCCACTAAATAGGCAGAAGGAATAAAACACTAAAAATGGCACAAACCCAGAAGGACAAAGATGGGGGCAGCAGACAAGAGCAGAGAGATGGGTTCATACAATTTTGGAACCTGTAAAATTACACTGATCTATCTTTAGCTTCCCCTTGCCAAAAATAAAAAATAAAATTGGAATCTGGAAACAAATGGCTAAACTTCCAGTTGACTTAGCGAGTGTGCCAGAGGAAAAAGTCACCAGGTGTGGTGGCACACGCCTGTAGTCCCAGCTACTTGGGAGTCTGAGGTAGGAGAATCACTTGAACCCAGGGAGGGAGGTTGCAGTGAGCCGAGATTGTGCCGCTGCCTTCCAGCCTGGGTGATAGAGCCAGACCTTGTCTCAGAAAAAATGGTTTAAATGGTATATTTTGTGTTTTATATATTTTACCTCAAAAAATAATTTAAGAAAAGAGCATATGTGGTAAATTCAGGCACATTTTCTTGCATCCTGAAGAATCTTATGTAAACTGCTTTCCCAGGCCAGCGAATCTCCCTCCTGCAGCCAGGTGGACGATCATGACATTGCAGTGGAACCATATCATTAGAATGGCTTGAGAGGACCTGGTCCGGCTAGGCACAGAGCTGGGTCCGCTGTTGCTCTGCTTCTTCCCCAGCTTCCATGCTCAGCCCTGTCCCTACCCCCATTCCACATTCTCTGCATGCCACTGGGGTCTTTCCCTCCCACTTCTCTTTTTACCCAACGTTCATCTCTTCAGGTAGCTCCACCCCTCCTCACATCCAATCCCCAGCCCCAAATCAAAATTAGTTCAGGCCGAAGTACCACGTCCCAGGTATGAAATTGTATTCTGCTTTGCTTGCAATTCAACCTCCCTCCATATGTTTCACTCCATATACTCATGATGCAAAGATGAATGTTTGGGTTGGGAGTTTTAGCTAGAACCAAGGGTGTGAACCCCATGGGCAATGCCTCCCTCATTCCCGTTCCTCTCTAAGCACATGCTTCATTCTATTCACCTTTTCTGCCATCTGGTTTTCACTCATTCTACTTGGCAGGAAATGTGGCCACCAACAACACCCAAGTTTTCAAATTTCAGCCTTAGATGGAATCTCTTGCTGGGTCTCAATTCAAATTCCCAAGGAAGTGACTGATTGGCCCAGCTTGATGCAGGGACCTTCCCTAGAGCAGTCATGTGTGGCCAGGTGGCTGGGTCCAACGGCACCAACGTAGGTTCCTGGAGCCCAGTGCTGTAGCCATGTGGCGAAAGGCATCAGGCCATTCTCAAACGTGTGAAAAAGGAGCACGTTCTGCAGAGAACCTAATAGTAATTTCAGTCAGATTCAATCCACACAACCTATAGTATAGAGTCTCTCTAAACTCACATCTCCAAATTATTACTGCCTTTATTCTATGACTCCTCCAAAAAGGTTTCTGGTTATTGAGATGTTTCCATTCTTGACCACAGTGGGATTGGAGGTGTTCTACTGGTGTTTCCTTGGGAGTCGTGGGGAGGACTTCTGACTCTCTGTTCAACTTCTCTTTCAGTGTTCCACTTCCTGTGGAGGTGGCTTTCAGAAGAGGACTGTCCAGTGTGTGCCCTCAGAGGGCAATAAAACTGAAGACCAAGACCAATGCCTATGTGATCACAAACCCAGACCTCCAGAATTCAAAAAATGCAACCAGCAGGCCTGCAAGAAAAGTGCCGGTGGGTGAATGGGTTTGCTCAGGGAGAAAGAGATCTTTGCACAAATGTCATCCTGCATGATACAACTTGTAGATAGCTTTACATTTCTTTTACTGAATAGAAAATCTTAATGTTAAAGAGGTCAAACAGTAACCCTGGGAACAAACTATCTGATCTGGTGAGGTTTGAATCCTAACTTCTTGAGAGAGTATCTCATCCATTTTTCTTTTTTTATTATTATTATTTATTGAGTATCATAAAATACCATTTTCTCTCTGTAAGCCTGTTCACACTGATGACATCCAACATGGATGAGAATTACTTCTGTGCTTTCAAAGATGTCTTGAGAGATATCCCAGCCTTTCTTAGGAACGCAGTCAAGTGTGAAATGGTCATCTCTATAAATCTGGTACCACTGCATTAGGCCAGGTCCCCCAGAAGCAGGCTCTGGGGTGAAAGTGTGTGTGCAAGGGATTCATTAAGTAAGTATTTCCATGGAAGATCATTAAGGGAGTGGAGAAAGCTGGATGGAAAAGGGAGGAGACACAGCCAGGGTGCCTTCTCAGGAACCAGAGTCCTAGCTTCAGCCTGGTCCTCCAGGCAGCTCCAGAGCACAAGTTATACCCCCAAGTTGTCCACTACTGAGCCAGTAAGTGGTACATTCACACTCCCACACTCTTCAGCCATTGGCCAAGGGCTACCCCAGGAGAAGTGAATTTACAGGAGGCTCTCTGCGTGAGAGACAAAGGAGCTCCTATAGGTTGGGTAGGTTCAGCTATGACCTATAATGTCCATTCCACTGATTGTTTGGGCTTCATTGACATGTAAAATTTCTAAATAAAATTAAAAACAGAGAAGTGAGTATATTCAGGAGCTCATTAAAAGAAAAATTTGATAGCCCTTTGTGCTGGGAGAAAGGAGAGAAAGGCTAATGCCCATAATTTTGACTTGGGCAGCTGAGTAGATGAAGCTACCATGCACTGAGAGAGGAAGCCCAACAGGAGCTTTGGGAAAGAGGGAAGATAGTGAGTTCTGTCTGGGACATGTTTGTTGAGGAGTCTGTGAATTATCTAGTTAAGGGTGTCCTGTGATTGGTTTGCTCTACAGGTATGGAGGCCAGGAGAGAGATCTGGTCTGGAAATACTGATAAAAATGCACTGAGCGAGGAAATGCTTTGGGTGTGATTATCACAGGAAGCTCTTACTGACTTGCACTTAAGGGTGGCTTTCATTGGCCTTACTTGAAATTCCAGAAGAAACCACTTAGAGCTCATTTTCAGAGGTGTTATTCATGTCTTCCAGACTCTTGCTTCTCAAAACATGGTCCCTGGACAAGCTGAATTGGCATCTCCTGGGAGTTTGAGGCTCTCAGGCCTCACTCTAGACCTACCTAATTAGAATCTTCATTTAACAAGATCCCTGGTGATTCATGTGCACATCAAAGTTTGAGAAGCACCTCGTTCTAGACCAAGGGACCAATTTGAGAATCTTTTCCTTTCATTTCATTTCATTACCTTCTATGGTACCATACTTTAAATAGTTGAGGCCTGGGCGACAGAGCGAGACTCCGTCTCAAAAAAAAAAAAAAAAAAAAGAATCCCTTCTATGTTGTGTTTTTTATATAACTGAAGCAACAACTTACTCTTGGTTGATCATGCCTAGTGTTAGGGCTTGTTATTTTGAATTATATGTAGGTTGTCTTCAACTGTCCTATTGCTGGACAATAAAATCTTCAATAATCAAAACAGGGTTAAATGCATAGATGGTAGTTTTCATTTTGAAATCTCACACAGAATAAATGGCGACGAATAGTTGGCTGGCAATTGATGTGCTTAACAATGAATTCCACTCACTGACAATTATCAGGGCCACAAAAGCTAATTACTAGCTTCTTTTGAAGGCAGAGCCATGCCTACTCACATAGAAGGAAAATGAAAGAAGAGTTGTGAGAAATTCCTTGATTTAAGAAACCAGCCACCCACCCTGACCACTATAATTCTCTAAAATTCTTTGAAAATATTCATTCAATGCCCAGACTCTTGTCAATCAGCTTTCACAATAAACATAACATACTCCTAAGTATATTTTATAATATCAGGTATGAATTCATATAAGGTTTAGTTTCCTCCAGGTCATTTTACTTCTTTTAGAAACCATCTGAAGTTTTAATGACTTAAAATCTAAATTGGAACTATTATTTCCACATTAGTGCCTACAAAACCCTTTCCACATATCTACATGGAAAAAAAATCAACAAAATTCATTTACCAAGTATCAGCTTTATTCTCAGCATTACATTCTTATTGATTAAAAAACAAAAGCAAAACCCTTAAGCCTACCATTCCTGGGGTTGTTTTGTTGTTGCTGCTGCTATTGTTTTTAATTTAAGGAAGGGTAGAAAAGGCCAAAAAAAAAAAAAATAGAAACAGTACTTAGATCCAATGTTGATACAGATGAACATTTAAGTCGGTAAATTTTCTAGTAAAGAATATTCTGCCAGATGAATAGGATCTCATTCATTCACGTATTCAACAAAATATTATTGATCACAAGATGTCTCAGAGAAGTGCTAAGAGCTGAGGAGAAAGACATGAGTAAAATACAGTTCTTGGCCTCAAGAAGCCCAAAGTCATGGAAGCTGTATTTGTCAACAACATTGAAATTGTTTTTCAAGCTTCTTTGGTGAAAAAAATATTATCGCCTGATAACACAGCTGACAACAAAGATACAGGCATATAACTGTCCCTTTAAATTTCCAAATGTGATTTTTGTTGAACCAGCAGAGGCAAATTGGGATCTCCCCTCCAAGTTGCCCATAATTATAAGCATTGTATGTACTTTGGAAGTGGAATCCAATTGACTAATGAACACAACAAGCCTTCATTGTTTCACAGCAATAGGGAGAACTGATGTAATTGAGCCCTGTCATCATGTTGGGCTCACGGTCATCATCTAAATGAGTTTCTAAATATAGTTCTGGAACACAGACTGCCAATATAGGCCACTCTCATCCTCCACTCTTCCTTCCGGTCCCCCACTCTCAAAAAGTGGGGCCCCAGGACCTTGCATGTATCCAGGCTCCAAGGACTATTGAAAAGCAAGGCTCTTGATCTCATGGTTTCCAAGAACATGTGAGGATTCCAGGCTTGGTTGAGTCTCTTTCAGTCATTTAGGTGTTGACCTAACCTGACAAGTGGGCCTCCTGTGTTGAGAAAAAGAAGATGTTCTGGGCAGAGAAGACCTATTCATGTGATCTTCTCCTGCCCCATCACCAGTACAAGAGATTCATTCTCTCAGAGACAAAGCTTGGGAGCTATTGAGACAACATTCAATTTCCAGCGGCACCATCTATGTACCAGCTGTGTGATGTTGGGTCAATTGCTAAGCTTCTCTGGAACCCTCAGTTATTAAAAGAATAGATGCACCCACATCTATTGATTTCTGCGACAATCAAATGGTATAGTATATATCAAACATTGCCTAGTGTGTGGTAAATGCTTAATAATTTGTATCTGTGTTTTTTCTGCTTTCATGGAGGAAGGGGTATATTAGCTTCCTGGGCTACAAGCACACATATTCATGCTGCCATAATAAATTATAATAAACTAGGTGACTAAAGACAACAGAAATCTATTCTCACAGTTCTGGAGGCTAGAAGTCCAAAATCAAGGTATTAGTAGGGCCACAGTCATTCTCCCAGCTGCTGGCAGTTGCCGGCCATCACTGTCATTCCTTGGCTTACAGAAACTGAATTCCAGTCTCTGCCTCCATTACCACATGGCTGTCTTTCCTCTCTGTGTCTGTGTCTCAGCACGGCTTTTCCTCCTCTGTATGTGTGTCTCTCTCTGTGTCTCTTCTCCTCTTTTTATAAGGACACCACTCAGGTTGGATGAAGGGCCCACCCTAGTTCAGAGTGACCTCATCTTAACTGATATCATTATTCTATCTGCCAAGATCTTATTTCCAAATCAGATCACATTCACAGATACAAAGGGTGAGGACTTCCACTCTGGGGTACATTTCAAAGGATACAGTTCAACCCACAACCTTTGGGGGGCCTCCTAGAGGTCCTTTTTATAATGGCAGATACCTTTGGCCCTTAGCAGAAGAGGCTCATGCTCAATTTACAGAGCAGGTCAAGAGAGAGTATGGTGCCGTGCCCGAGTGTGTAATACAATAATGCCTGTTTGGAGATGGAGACAGAGGGGACTCATGTGGGTCAGCACTGCCAGAAGAAGCTTTGTGGAACGGTGGCTGTCAGCTGAGCCTCCACCCTTCCTCTGTCTTTCTCCTCCTGGGCAGCAACCCTAGAGCACTCACAGACACGGCGATGAGATTGTGGGGCAAAGAGCCGCCCCACCTGTGCCCTCTCCAGCCTCCATCCACAGAGACTTCAGGAGAGGCTGGCTAAGAAACTGGGGCAGCTTTGTGATGCTTGGACTACCCTGCCAGGGGGCTTCCCAGAGCCCGGGAAGGAAGCCTTGCCTTGTTCCGATCAGCAGTGCACACAGTGCATGGCCCAGGTCCCGTGAACAACACCCACTGCTCTGCTGGGATGAGGGAGATGAAGAGCTCAAAGGGATATTCCACAAGAGACATGCTTGGTCAAAACATGTACTCTCTGAAGTTGAATTTTGAGGAGAAAATCCGAAACAAAAAGAAAAACAAGGCCAGGCACAGTGGCTCACACCTGTAATCCTAGCACTTTGGGAGGCCGAGGCAGGCAGATCATTCGAGGTCAGGAGTTCAAGACCAGCCTGACCAACATGGTGAAACCCCGTCTCTACTAAATATACAAAAAAAAAAAAAAATTAGCTGGGCGTGGTGGCACATGCCTGTAGTCCCAACTACTCAGGAGGCTGAGGCAGGAGAATTGCTTGAACCCGGGAGGCAGAGGTTGCAGTGAGCCGAGATTGCGCCACTGCACTCCAACCTGGGAGACAGAGGGAACCGTCTCAAAATACAAAAACGTGTACTCTCTCTGAAACTCCCAAGGGTGTCAGGCAATTTCCTGTGGGGTTTTAAGAGAGACAGGGTTTTTATAAGAGGCTTAAAGAAGAGGCCTGAAGAAGGAAAGATGAAGACTCAGATTTTGGAATCTAGGAGCATTATATGTTACCAATTCCTAAGGGCACTTAAAACTTCAGCACCAAACGGGACTCTGGAAGCTAACAGAAGACATTCATTTCTTCACAAAAATAAGGCACAGTTAAGAGAATAAGGAGTTCTGAGGAGATAAAAAGAATTTTTTGCCTTTATGATCTAAAGGTGAAAAAAGCATAGAGATGCAAAGATACTGTCGCAAATTTGGGGTGGAGAGGCTATTATTTCCATTTCTACTTTTCCTGACTGTTCCCTTTACAAAGGACAGCGGCCTGTTTATGAAAGTGCTTTTCTTCAGAACTATGAAAATATTTTCTCTGTAAAGGAGAAAGAAAGATGAGCGCTCCAAGAAGTACCTAAGGCAAGCTTAAAACAACTTCACTTTCTAGAAAAAAAAAAAATCTAATTGAATTCTTTACAGACCTGGAACGTGTGGGCCAGTGCCATCTGAGAACCACCCGTACAAAAGGGTGGTCCCTGAGCAACCCACTCTCGTTCCCTGACTCATGTATGGGAAAAGCAAGGCCAAGAAAATTAAAGGACACACTTTCCCAGAGCTAGTTAGAGGAGAATAAGGGTTAGAACTCAGGTGACTAATTGTATACTTACTCTGGGAATTATTCGTACATGTCTTCTGCCTTCATCTCCATGGTAAAGTTCTGCAGGGCGGGGATCACAGTTTATGTCTGTATCCCTCACTCACTCTGGAAGCATTGGTTATTATTTTTTTTCTTCTGTTTTTGAGACGAAGTTTCACTCTTGTTGCCCAGGCTGGAGTGCAATGGCACGATCTCGGCTCACTGCAACCTCCACCTTCCGGTTTCAAGCGATTCTTCTGCCTCAGCCTCCTGAGTAGCTGGGATTACAGGCGCCCACGACCACGCCCAGCTACTTTTTGTATTTTTAGTAGAGACGGGGTTTCACCATGTTGGCCAGGCTAGTCTCGAATTCCTGACCTCATGATCCGCCCACCTCAGCCTCCCAAAGTGCTGGGATTACAGGCGTGAGCCACCATGCCTGGCCCGGAAGCATTGGTTATTTTGCTGACGGGTTGTTGGCTTGACACTCTGAATGGTATGATTGATTAGAGCATGTGCTCTAGAGTTAAGACTGCCTGTGTTCAGATCTGGCTATGCCATTTATCAGCTGGACAACCTTATACAAGTTCTTCACTACTTGAGGCCTTACTTTCGTCATTTGTGAAATGGAAAAAATACTTGTCTGCTAGTAGCACTGTAAAGATGAAATGCAGTGAAGCATGGAAGACACTGCATTCAACTATTTCCATAGCAGTACTGCATAGCAAAGCACCCCGACACTCGGGTTTAAAACTACAGTCATGTATTTTTTTCTTTTTTAAAATTTCAATAGTTTTGGGGGTACCAAAGTAGTTGTGGGGGATAACCAAAACTCACGTTCCTTAGTGGCGATTTCTGAGATTTTAGTGCACCCATCTCCCAAGCAGTGTATACTATACCCAATATGTAGTCTTTTATTCCTTACCACCCCCAAGTTTCCTCCCTGGGCCCCCTGTCTATTATATCATTCTTATGCCTCTGAGTCCTCATAGCTTAGCTCCCACTTATAAATGAGAACATATATTTGGTTTTCCATTCCTGAAGTTACTTCACTTAGAATAATGGCCTCCAGCTTCACCCAAGTTGCTGCAAAAGACATTATTTCATTCCTTTTTTTTTTTTTTTCTGGTTGAGTAATATTTCCTGGGGTGTATATACCACATTTTCCTGTATCCACTCATTGGTTGACGGGCCCTTAGGTTGGTTCCATATCTTTGCAATTGTGAATTGTGCTGCTATAAACATGCATGTGTGTGTGTCTTTTTCATATAATGCACAGTCATGTATTTTTTGCTGAGCATCTATAGGTCAGCCAAGGTTCACATGATTGAGCTTGGCTTTGGTTGACCTTGGCTGCTAACTGTAGGTTGAGTCCAGGTCTGCCCCATGTGTCTCTTATCACCCTTGGTGGCTGCACCAGCCAGGTTCTTCTTATGGTGACAGCAGAAGCTCATCAGGGAAGGCTTGTCCTCCTGCACATTCCAAGTCACTGCAGAGATCGTGTCTACTAGCATCCCATTGTCTAAAGCAAGTCACAGAGCTGAACCCAAAGGCAAGTAGTTGGGAAGGATTCTCCACCCACTAGGCAGCCATGGCAAGGAGGGAATGTTCTGTATAAAACAATTACATGGGAGTGAAGAATTGTGACTGATAATTCAGTTTAGCATAAACACTCTGCACAGTGTCTGATACATAATAAACATTCAGTAGATACCACCTATTATGAATTGTTATGGCTCCTTTCTTGGTAGACATATAAAGTCTTACATTAATAGAAGTTGTGCTTGTATATCCACAAAGGATAATCTTTGGACTTTTTTTCTTATTCTTTTTCTCCTTCCACAGATTTACTTTGCACTAAGGACAAACTGTCAGCCAGTTTCTGCCAGACACTGAAAGCCATGAAGAAATGTTCTGTGCCCACCGTGAGGGCTGAGTGCTGCTTCTCGTGTCCCCAGACACACATCACACACACCCAAAGGCAAAGAAGGCGACGGTTGCTCCAAAAGCCAAAAGAACTCTAAGCCCAAAAGGAAGCCAGCTTCCACCAGACTGCAGCAGCCTGCTGACCGTGACATGCTTTAGCCCTGGGAGCTGCTTCGTTGAGGTTTTGCTTCATATATTTCAGATTCAGCTTTGGGTCATGATGAAACAAAATCCATTGTGTTCCTCTAGCCACCGAATGTCCCTCACAGGAGGCCTAGGCTGCCGTACTTGCTGCTCCCTGATAGGAAGGTGAAATAGCTAGGAGAATCAGGCAGCACCTGGTATCGGCTCCTGGGAAAGGTGCCAGGTTAGACAGATTTGTGAAATACTGTATTTTTGTTCTCCCTTAAAGATAAAAACAAAGAGACCAGCTATTTCCCTGACTACCTCAAGAGTATCAGGCAACACTTACCCAGGGGACAAATAATCTTCTTAATTTATCTTGATGAATACCTTTCTTTTTTTTTTCTTGCCTCCCTGCCTGGGGCAGCTGCTATTTAAAATGTCACAGCGGAGCTTTAGGAACATTCCTTTAATTCATCCAGGCAGAGGACTGCTTTCTTCACCCCATGTTCAACTAGGGCAGGAAGAGAAAGTGCTGGTTACATCCCTCAGTCTCTTCCTCCATCCCTGTAGGGCTCCATATCTGGGCTGCTTAGAGTCTCCTGCCAACCTTGGGACACTAGACTAAGAGGAAACAGGCATAAGAAACACAGCCTAAGGGGTTTAGGTCACTTACACAGAAAGCACTTCTGGTTTGAAGAGCATTTCTATGAAAACTCGTAAAAAGCAAATGAGCAGAAATCAATTTCTTACTATTACAGAAAAGGAACTGTGGGCCTTTATTCTTCCCACTTTCCTGGCAAATACACACTCCTTCACAGAAGGGAAAATGAGTCTTCTGGCTGACTTCCTCCCATCCTCCAGTCCCTACAGGAGGCCTGAGCTCAGGTCTCACCATCGTCTTGCTGCAGGGGCTGTATATGCAAAGACCACTATGACCAGCTCTGGGGCTGCCACCTGTCCTCACCTCTCCTCAGGTTGGAAAATGGAGGTTCCATATTAAAATATTTCAGAGAACCAGGTAAATTGTACTAAGTACAAGAACATAGTGCAAACTTCTAGTCTAGAGAAAAAACATTTCTAAAAAGTAAGGTAAAGGGGATCTACTCCTCAGTGTACCCAATATGTAGTTAGTCTTAAAGATCTTTTACTTTGGGGAGAACAGGTGAATCAGGGAGTCCAAAGAAACTGAAATGAAAGTTAGAATGCTTGTTCTGGATGTTCCTACCTCCCACCAGAAGTCAAAGTAGGCTTGGTCTCAAATTCAGAGCAAATTTCTAGACAAAGTGATTTCTAAGGGAAGGTACTTACATGAACTGAACCCAGAGAAAGAGGGTAAGTGGGTGGGTGGAAGGGCATAAGCTTCAAATGAAAGAAGATATCAGAACCAATTCTTGACAGGGAGAAAGGCAAGGATGTGGCCTTCATGTGATGGGCAGCATATTTTCTGACTCATGCACAGATACACTTAATACTCCTCATGGAACACAATATCCCACGTCTCCCTTTACCTATCCGTTCAGCAGAATGGTGCTATTAAAAAGACGGTGCTAATATCTAGATGGTGGCAGAATTAATGTAAACATAGCTAGGCATACAAATGGGTAAGTGTATGTGAAACTCTCCATATACATCTTCTGTTAAACATGTAACGGTGTTGCTGACCAATGCCAGTTTTATTGCTTGGGTACCTTGAATTTAAGATTTAATATTATGTGCTTTTTATTTTTTTCCAAGCCATTAACGTGTATTACTCTCATGAATTCCTGTGAAAAATAAAACAGTGGGATTGGGATGAAATTCAAGATAGACCAGAAACAGGAGGAAAGTACAAATGTTTACCTAAAGCCAGAGAATTTATTTCTAGATGATAATTACATTATTGTATTCTCTGCCTTTAAACATAAACATTGCTGGCCGATAGCAATCTCTGGTGAATAATGATTTTCGAGGAGAGGAGACACTTAAATTGTTAGTGACATGAGTGGAGGAGAATCTGATATTTACTAATGAGGCAGTTTGCAAAGACTGTCCCTGAAGTGTAGTGTAGGCTTTCAGGGGGATTCATTTAGTAAGCTAGATTGATTTAACCTGGTACTGTACTAGCATAGGCTCAAATACCTGTCATCAGAGACCTGGGTATGACCAGGCTTACAAAACTCAGGAACAAACTCAGGTTCCTACTGACCTCAACCAACTAAACTAGGCCAAATTTCTCCGTGTACAAAATGGACCACGTTATTTACAATCCACGTGGTGGAGAAGATGGTAGACATGTGGAGAGAGTTTGGCCAGGTGCTCCATTCTAGGTCTTTTTCCAGTTTCTCAAAGGCAGAACATTGGCTCCTAATTATTTGCCATGGATATTTGCTTCCTGTTCTGGAGCTATGTTGTAAGACAGCTGTGTGATGTCCATCATTCTTGACTCCAGAATGAAGACAGGGCTTGCTGTTTTCTGTCCTGTTGGTATCATCTGTTGCCTTGGCGATCACTCAGTGATGAGTCGTCAGTATTTTGACATGTCCCAGTGCTTGCTATACAAGAGAGGACTCAGATCAACAGGAAGACTCTGAAGACAGGAACCTGCATGGTATCTTACATCTTTGATACTTGGGTGCTGATATGAAGCAGAGTTGTTGGTTTACTTTATCTAGGCCCTTCTTTCTTCTCACCTGGATCAAGCAACTGAGAAGTGTATCAGGAGACACTGGATACATATCTCTATGAAATAGAGAGGGCCATCGCAGGGCCTGGTACTTAACTACATTAACGTTCTAAAACCCAGTTTGGTTTACATTGTCTTTCACAGTAGTATATTTAGCTCTTCTCTGGAAAGTTGTGGGTTAATATAATTCTTAAACATGAAAATGTAATTAAACACACCACGAGAGAACAATATTCCAGGAGACTTAATAGTGATTACTTTCTTCAATCAGGAAATCGTTTCAGTGCCTCCTTTGTAGGAATGCTTTGTTTTGTGATGGGTTTTCTTAAAGAAGAGCACACCTCCGTCCAATCTCCTGAGACAGCCACGTCTCCGCTGACATCCCACTGTGATGCTTTCAGATAGTCAGTGAATGTTTCTGATAACCTTCATCCAGTATCTGAAACACAATGTGAGGGATTATATTGTTTTAGATGATAACATCCCATTTAGTTGACTAAAATCTTCCAAACTCTGAAAGCTGCACACTGCTACTCCAGAGAGTGCAGGTCTTAGCTCTTCTCCTTTCTGACTTCAAGATGAATCTCTGGGACGATGTTTCTGGTGCTTGGTCCACAGTGATTCACTTTTGAAGGAGAGGCCACATGACATGAACTGCCTGGTGTTACAACCTAGCTAACATATTTGATGCTACTCCTGTTGTCTGTACTGCTTATTCAAGTAGCATTCTAAGTTATGTTACTAAAAAACATGGTGGGTAAAGCACAATCCTACCCATCATTGTCCTCCAAAATAATTGTATGACATACACGTCCCAGCCCATTGCCCTCCCTGCATCTCTGTGCTGCTTTGCCATTTCCCCTTCTACCCAGCCTCCTCAAGGGGTACCTTGGTTGATATTTCAGTACTTAAAACCAGACTGTAATCATAACCTCCCTCTGTGTGGCATCAGTAAATAGCCAAACTCATTGATGTTTCTGTGTGATTCTTTTACCCCTGCTGTGAGACTCCCACCACCCACCAGTGTTACTATGGATTTTAGCAACCTGGGAAAGGATGCTGTCAATTTCTTCCTCCCACACACGTTCCAGATTCCCTCCTACCCTACCCCTAGACCAGTACATCATCAGATGAGTCACATCCCAGGTGAGCCGGTCTCTTCTCATGAATGTGCAACAACTGCCACACTCCACCATATGATAATCTGAAGTGATGCCTAAAATTCCCCAAAACACTGAATTCAACATATTCATGCTGCTCACAGCAGAACCTATTCCTTCATCTATCCAAAGTGTAGGCTTAATGCTTAAGAGAAAATGACCCATCTGTAGAGGAATTTGCTTTGGGAATTCAATCCTTATTCAAAGATGGGTGCGCAGCTCAGTAAATGCAACTAGCAACAGCAGAATTTGTACATATAGTGATAGAGTCTACTCACATGGAATAAACAAAACCATAGAGGTAGGGAAGAGCCAGGCCTCTCCAGGTGATCCCTAGGATGTTTGAGGGCATGAATAGGAATAGTAGGAAATGTAGTTTTGGTCAAGAAGGCATCACAGAGAGCCATGGATACCTCCCTGATTATACCTTAAAAATTATTCTATCTGTGACTACGAGATCTTTCTAATACTGCAAAGCCCAGCTCAAATGCTACTTCCCCTAGGACACCTACCCTGACCCTGCCAGAAAGACAGGGTCCATTTTCCATTATACTCTGCTCCCACTATACTGGGTACATTTTCCACTAGAAAAGTAGCTCTTAATCGAGGGTGATTTTTGTTCCGCAGGGGATCTTTGACAATGTCTGGAGACATTTTTGATTTTCACAACTGGGCAGTGGGGGAGGGAGGGAGTGCTACTGGCATCTAGTGAACAGAGGCCCAGAATGTTGCTGAACATTCTGTGGGACGACATTCCCTCAACAGCAAAGAATTGTCTGGCTCATAATGTCAATAGTTCCAAAGCTGAAAAACCCTGCACTAAAACAATTATCACCTTGTAGTGAGTAGCAGGGGATCTCGGTTGAGTAAAACCAAGCTTTCACTAAAATTCAGACTTCTCGAAAGGACTGATGAGGTAGGTCAGAAAACCTCAAAAGGACTAAAAAATACATCAGGGTTCAAAGCACACCAGCTTGGTTAAAGAATCTTGATGTTGAAGGGGATACAGGATAATGAGCACAGCTCAAAAGAGTCTTAAACCAGCCCCTGGGGACAAAGATGTTTCGATCCTAGAACTGGGGCAATAAATCAAAAGCAAGCAAAATGGAAAACTGGTGTGTTAGTTTGGATTAATCATCCTCTAATTGAGATTTCTAATCAAACTGAGAATAGACATAATCAGCCAGATCAAAATATCGGCTTCAGTAGTGGTAAAGCTGGCTTGGAGAGCATGTCTTGGGTGCAAATGGAAAAAGGGTTTTCCTACCCTTCACATCTGCATCCCCCCATGGCAAGTAGCTGGAGATCTGCAGGCCTCCCTCCAGTGGTTCTCTGAGTTCCAGGCTTCAAGCTCAAGAGAGATGGGGATGGAGTAGAAAGAAACAGAGAGAAATGGACCACTCAACCTATTAACCTCCGTTAATAGGAGTCTCATGGCCATCGAACTTTCACCAACAGAAGCACCCTCTCCTGCCCTGGGAGGAGCATGTAAAAGGGTTATCATAAAGACCCCAAAGGGATATCTCAATACTATCCACTCTGGAAGTGGAGGATTCATGCCCCTATGGGAAAGAGGTAAGATTAGCGTGAAGGAAAAAGCGGATAGAGGAAACATTGATTAAAAACTACCACATGGGCTGAACACAGTGACTCATGCCTATAATCCCAGCACTTGAAGGCCGAGGTGGGAGGATCACTCCAGACCAGGAGTTCAGGACCAGCCTTGGCAACATGGTGAGACCCCATCTCTGAAAAAAAAAAAAAAAATTAATTAGCTGGGTGTGGTAGTGTCCACCAGGAATCCCAGCACTTTGGGAGGCCAAGGTGGGAGGATCACTTGAGGCCAGTTTGAAACCAGCATAGGTAACATAGTGAGACCTTGTCTCTACAAATATATATATATATATATTTTTTTTTTTTTTTAATTAGCTGGATGTGGTGATGCATCCCTGTAGTCCTAGCTACTTAGGAGGCTGAGGCAGGAGGATTGCTTGAGCCTAAGTGTTAGAGGCTGTAGTAAGCTATGATCAGGCTACTGCTCTCCAGCCTGGGCGACAGAGCAACACCCTGTCTCAAAAAAGAAAGAAGTATCAAATTTCAAGTTCTAAATAGAATAGATCCTCATTATTTGCAGTTCCATATTTGCAAATGTACCTACTTGATAAAATTTGTTTGTGGCAACACTTTTGCAGGCATGCACAGAGTACTGAAAAATTCCAGTCATCCTTATAAATATGTTCCAACGATGAGATACTTTCCTTTTTTTCTTTTTCTTTTTTTTGTGACAGTCTCACTCTGTCACCCAGGCTGGTGTGCTGTGGCACAATCTCGGCTCACTGCAACCTGCACCTCCCGGGTTCAAGCAATTCTCCTGCCTCAGCCTCCTGAGTAACTGGGACTACAGGCACAAGCCACCATGCCCGGCTAATTTTTGTATTTTTAGTAGAGATGGGGTTCCACTGTGTTGGCCAGGCTGGTCTCGAACTCTTGACCTCAAGTGATCTGCCTGCCTTGGCCTCCCAAAGTGCTGAGATTATAGGCATAAGACACCATGCCCAGCCTTTTGCTTTCCTTTTCAAGGTCTGTTTAGTGCCATGTCTTTTGCATGTTTGTTTTGGTGTTTTTTCTATTTCAAATGGCCCTCAACTGCAGGGCTACAATGCTGTCTGGTGTTTTGAAGCACAAGAAGGCTGTGATGTGCACACTAAAATTTGAGAGCCATTGGGTTAGAGTCATTTCCACAGAATACAGCGTTATATAACCATGGGGTTTAGAGGTGAAGCAGTCATAATGTGTTATATTGTTATTAGCCTGCAAGAAGTGTGGTACCTGTCCAAAAAGCCTGTACAAGAATGTTCATTACAGCTTTATTCAAAATCATCAAAAACTGGAAACATATCTGGCATCCATCAACAGAAAAATGAATAAACAAATTGATATATTTATTCAGTGGAATATTACTCAGCAATAAAAAGGAATAAACTATTGATACAGCAATATGAAAAAAATCTCAAAACTTTATGCTGAGTGCAAGAAGCTTTACCCAAAAGAGTACCTACTATATAATTCTTTTTTTTTTAAATTGAAAAGAGGCAAAATCAGTCTACAGTGGAAAAAATTAAGAACAGTGGTTGCCTCTAGGGGTTGGGTGGGGGTGATGGCTGACTTGGAGGGGTGTATGCGACATTCTTAGGCTTCACCCCCAGAATTTCTGATTCAGAACCAAGAATCTGCATTTCTAATAAGTTCCCAGGTGATATTGATGCAGCTATTCTGAAGAATTACACTTTGAGAACCACGGCTCTAACCTAGCCTCTTCAATTGAAGAAGCAGACACCCCTGGTGCCCATGTCACATTCCCGAAGGCCCATTTAAGTTCTGTATGTGCTCAAAGTCCCTTGCTTCAAGCACATGCCATGCATCTATCTGCCCTCTGTTCCAGAGCACCCTCACCTATGCACAGCTCTGAAGTGCAAAGGAGTTAAGACCACTGGGCCTCCCATCTTTCAGATGCACCAATCTGGGAGGATTATGCATGCTTTGTATGAGGTCCCAGCATTGTTGAGCCCCAGTTGCCCACAGTGGCAAGCTCTATAACACACCTCCAGATTTGCCTTTCTCCTTCCCGTCTCACCCTTCCTATTCTCTTGCTTTTATTTCCTAAGATCACCTCCTAAATAAACTACTTGCATCCAAGTCCTTGTCTCAGGCTTTGCTTTGGGGAAGTAAGATAACTGGGTGGATGTTGGGAAATGAAAGGACACTGAATATGATGAGTACAAGGGAAGTGTATGGGTCTGTTCTCATGATGCTAATAAAGATATACCTGAGACTGAGTAATTATAAAGAAAAAGAGGTTTAATGGACTCACAGTTCTTCATGGCTGGGGAGGCCTCACAGTCATGGTGGAAAGTGAAGGAGGAGCAAAGGCACATCTTACATGGCAGCAGGCAAGAGAGCTTGTGTAGGGGAACTGCCCTTTATAAAACCATCAAGATTTCATGAGACTTATTCACTATCATAATAACAGCATGGGAAAAACCCACCTCCATGATTCAGTTCCCTCCCACTGAGTCCCTCCCATGACACATGGGGATTATGGGAACTACAATTCAAGATGAGATTTGTGTGGGGACACAGCTAAACCATATCATATAATGTCAGCATCTGACATTATCGTAGAAGAGAAATATGGAGAACAATGGCCCTTATTGTGCTGCGTTGCTACCAAATCTGACATTTCCCATTTGAACCTAGTGTGCCTACCTGATTCTCCCGCGAAACAGAATCTACCCACTCTTTCAGTCTGGTCTTGGTCAGGCCACAGCCCAGGGTGGTAGTGTGGTGTCACAGAAGTGAGTACAGATGGGTCAGTATCAAGCTCCATTCTTCTTTTTTTGGGAGGTGGGGAGTGGGGAGCAGGGTCTCGCTCTGTTGCCCAGGCTGAAGTGCAGTGGTGCGATCATAGTTCACTGCAGCCTTGAACACTTGGTGAAGATCCATTCTTCTTATGGGTCACTCATGCCCATTTCTCAGGCCACTCACTGAGTTCTGTCCTCTCACTCTCCCAGATTCTCTGCCTGACCTCTGAGTCCCTTTGGGAGTCTCTCAATTCCATTTAATGCCTCACATTGCAGAATTGGATTCTGCTTTCTTGGGCTTATGTCACTTTGCCTTACCCTTGTCATTGAAGAGAAAGATTGGTTAAAACAGCACTTCCCAAGCTCTTTACATATGGCACACAGAAAGATGATCATATTTGCATAGCCCACTGCAGTAACTGTGAACAACTAGCAGCCAGATGTGACCAGGCCTGACCACCCTGAGCGCCGAGGAGTTCAATATCTTGGGCACACCTGTAGCCTCCATCCTGTCGAGTTGTGTGGTTTTGACTCTGAATCCTTCCTGTCTTGAGTTGTCTTAATTTGATGCCTTATAGATCTGTATCTAAGGTATGTGGGGGTCTCTTTTGCCCTAACTCCCTCCTATATGCCAGGCAACCTTAAAATACACCCTTATCTCCAAATATTAATAAACACAGACTATCAATACTCACAGGAACAAGAACAATGGTGCTCTGGAATTCAGGGAATGAAGTATTGTCTACCCACAGTGTAAGAGTATTTGGGGACAGTGAGCCCAGCTTTGGGTGCCCTCCATTCTTTCACATCCCAAGAAGCTGGCCTGAAAGTTATCATCTCTGCTCCCCTCATTCTGTTCATGGTGCATCTCTGCAGTCTGATTTTAGGGAGTCTTCCAGGGAAAGGGAATTCTTCTCTCTCCTAACTATTCTGTCTCCTAGTTGCCTTCTTTTCTCGAACCTCTTCCAGTTTTGCCTCATCCAGACCTGTGCATCCATGGCCAAGCTACTCAATTCCATATGGCCCCAGGTCATCATCATTGCCTTGGTCACAAGCTTGGGCCTGACTGTGCATCAGCTGTACCCTGGTGAGTGTCTTCAGGAAGAGAGAAACTGCTCAACCCTAACAACATGGGAGAATCCACAGGAAAGGAAGACCCTTGTGAGGAGAAATTAGAATGGTAGACTGTGGTGGTGCTGATTAGCTAACAAGCAGGAACATGTTTCCTCAACTCCATGGAAATAATTGCAAATGGGTTTCAATGGTGGGAGCCACAAGGGACCAGCTTGAAGCTGGGGCTGCACAAAATGGCAATTTGTGTTCCACTGATGGTCTTGCATCTGTTTTAGATCTCAGACAATAGATGAGCTAATGAATTGTGAGATTGAATTAGCTCTCCTTGGCTCTTATGGATTAGAAAAGGAATTAGTTATATATTGCTGGGGGGATCAATAGCTCTTTTATGGCCTTTTTGCTCAACCAAAGAGCAGAACATTAAGTAAACTCTCCTTTGTCTGGTGGTTGGGGACAGACACCTCACTGAAATGCTCATCTGAATCTCAGAAAGGGAAGCACGCTGACAAATACACTAGGATCAGAAGATGCACGCTAACAAATACACTAACATTTCTTTTCTCCTTACTTAGGGAGACACAACTCAGGAAGCAAGAAGATTATTGTTAAACTAAATCATCAGATTACTGGAAGCAGGAAAATCAAAAGTGAAGGTGGTCAGCTGGGCATCTCCCTTGTAGGGATTTGGAACTGACTTTCCTGGTCTCAGGAAGCCCAGTTCATTCGTTCACTGAGACAGCCTTATTGTCATAAAGAGCTTAATTAACACAAAGCCAGCCAAGTGGAAGGACTGGAGTTTCATTATCACTCAAATTAGCCTCTCGAAGAACTCGGAGACTAGGGTTTTATGGATAATTTGGTGAGCAGGGAGCTGGGGAATGGGTGCTGCTACTTGCTTGGGGATAAAATCTTGGGGGTGTGGAAAATGGTCCTCAGGAACTGAGTCAACCTCTGGGTGGGGGCCACAGGACTAGTTGAGTCATGAGTCCAGGGTCTGGGTGGGGTCAGTTGGTTGCCAGAATGAAAAAAATTCTGAAAAAAACATCTCGAAAGACCAATCTTAGGTTTTACAATAGTGATGTTATCTATAGGAGCAATTGAGGAAGTCACAAATCTTGTGACCTCTGGCCAGAGGTTCTGAGCAGTAGGGGATTATAGAAACTATGCCTGCATGTAAGCAGAATTGAGCCCCTCCCATAATCCTAATCTCATGGCCTTTCATTACTTTTACAAAGGCAGTTTTCGGTGGGAGCAAGGAAGGGATCAGTTTTAAGGAGGGACTGTTATCATCCTTGCTTCAAAGTTAAACTATAAACTAAATTCTCCCCATGGTTAGCTTGGCCTATGCCCAGGAATGAGCGCCAGCCTCTGAGGCTAGAAGCAAGATGAAATAAACCATGCTAGACTTATCTCACTGTCATAATCTTTGCAAAGTTGGTTTCAATCATACCCCTAGAAATAGAATAAGTTGATATTTTGGTTTATATATTAGTTTCTTGTGAACTTGGTTAGTGTATGTTAATTCTCCTAAGTCAGAGAAAATTTTCTAAAGCTGCCAAAACAAAGGTCAGACCTTGAACTATGATTGATACATTCCCCATAAAATGCCACTTCTTGAGGCCCAGTGGGAGCAGCCATCTGACCACCTACTGTGACATTGCAATCTCCACTCTCCCTGGTCTCACTCAGCAAGTGAGTGGTAGGGATGTTCAGAGAATTCCAATGTCTAGCATAGCTCCCAGCATATAGTAAGAATTTCATAACTTGTGGAAATCATCTTTTTTCTTTTGTTCGCCCATTCATAGAAAAGATGTCTTGAAGGAGGAGGAAGCAGCAAACATAAAAGAGCTGGAGTAGGGGAGAGAGGAAAAGGTAAGAACACACAGGTCATGCTCAGGGACAAGAGAGCAGACGATGGGGTGGAGAATGTGGTAGTGAGAGGTGACAGAGTGCTGGCAGTCCTCACAGCCCTCACTCGCTCTCGGCGCCTCCTCTGCCTGGGCTCCCACTTTGGCAGCACTTGAGGAGCCCTTCAGCCCACCGCTGCACTGTGGGAGCCCCTTTCTGGGCTGGCCAAGGCCAGAGCCGGCTCCCTCAGCTTGCAGGGAGGTGTGGAGGGAGAGGCGCAAGCGGGAACCGGGGCTGCGTGGGGCGCTTGCGGGCCAGCTGGAGTTCCGGGTGGGCTTGGGCTTGGCGGGCCCCACACTTGGAGCAGCGGGCCGGCCCTGCCAGCCCCGGGCAGTGAGGGACTTAGCACCCGGGCCAGCGGCTGCGGAGGGTGTACTGGGTCCCCCAGCAGTGCCAGCCCACTGGCGCTGCACTTGATTTCTCGCCGGGCCTTAGCGGCCTTCCTGCGGGGCAGGCCTCGGGACTGCAGCCCGCCATGCCTGAGCCTTCCCCCGCCTCCGTGGGCTCCTGTGCAGCCCGAGCCTCTCAACGAGCGCAGCCCCCTGCTCCACAGCGCCCAGTCCCATCGACCGCCCAAGGGCTGAGGAGTGCGAGCACATGGCGCCGGACTGGCAGGCAGCTCCACCTGCAGCCCCCTTGCGGGATCCACTGGGTGAAGCCAGCTGGGCTCCTGGGTCTGGTGGGGCCTTGGAGAACCTTTATGTCTAGCTTAGGGATTGTAAATACACCAATCGGCACTCTGCATCTAGCTCAAGATTTGTAAACACACCAATCAGCACCCTGTGTCTAGCTCAGGGATTGTGAGTGCACCAATCAACACTCTGTATCTAGCTGCTCTGGTGTGGCCTTGGAGAACCTTTGTGTCCATACTCTGTATCTAACTAATCTGATGGGGACGTGGAGAACCTTTGTATCTAGCTCAGGGATTGTAAACGCACCAATCAGCGCCCTGTCAAAACAGACCACTTGGCTCTACCAATCAGCAGGATGTGGGTGGGGCCAGATAAGAGAATAAAAGCAGGCTGCCAGAGCCAGTAGTGGCAACCCGCTCGGGTCCCCTTCCACACTGTGGAAGCTTTGTTCTTTCGCTCTTTGCAATAAATCTTTCTACTGCTCACTCTTTGGGTCCACACTGCTTTTATGAGCTGTAACACTCACCGCGAAGGTCTGCAGCTTCACTCCTGAAGCCAGCGAGACCAGGAGCCCACCGGGAGGAACGAACAACTCCAGACGCGCCGCCTTAAGAGCTGTAACACTCACCGCGAAGGTCTGCAGCTTCACTCCCGAGCCAGCGAGACCACGAACCCACCAGAAGGAAGAAACTCTGAACATATCCGAACATTAGAAGGAACAAACTCCAGACGCGCCACCTTAAGAGTTGTAACACTCACCGCAAGGGTCCGCGGCTTCATTCTTGAAGTCAGTGAGACCAAGAATCCACCAATTCCGGACACAGTAGGGTGTGTGTGTTGGGGTCACGGAGAGGAGTTGAGTAAATATCAGAGGCTGAAGTGCACAGATACAGTATCCTTCCCTGTCCATGCACCGTGGCAGGGGACTGAGGGCACAGCTGGGGCCATCTCAGAAGGGATGGGGGTGTGTACTTCCTCCCTGTGCTTGCACTAACCTGAACCCTCCTCTCGTCTCTGCTAATCCCAGCCTGTTTGTAGCTCAGGGAGTAAGGAAGCCATGTGCCGGGGGCTTCTCCAAAGTTGTGTATGGTTTCTCCGTCACGCAGGTGGTTGGTGTGCTCCTGCCCATCCTGGGACCTGAAAGTTGCTTGCTCCAGGTCTGCTCCTTAGGATCTTGAGGCCTGGGGTAAGAGTTCAATGGAAGGGCCACTTACCAAATGTATAAAGGTTTGAAAGTCATGAAACAAGCTACATTCTAGGCCTGGCCTCTGTTCTCATCCAGCATCTCACAGCCATCTCCCCAAGGATCAGCCATGTGACTGAGAGGCTAAATTAGCTAGCACTGGGCCAGCCCTGCCTCCTGAGAATTTGGTGGCGCAGACCCAGGTCTCCAAGGTGACTAAACCCAAATCCCTGATGGAGACTGACCTGGCCAAGCTCCCTAGGGAGTCTGGAGGGGTAGGTTCCTTGCTCCCATGCCTCACTTTTCCACCTCATAACCTGCAACAATTCTAAAAACCTTCCAACAATATCACATGGGCAGAGAAAGGGGAGGGAGCCAGTTATCTGCAGACCTGGTCCACCCAGGCCCCTAGACACTCACCATGGGTGCTATGGGGTGGCGAAGTATAAGCAAGAGCACAGCTCTTTGCCTGGTTTCCTTGGGCCTAGCCTGTGATTTTTGCATCCTCAGCCTGCACTTATAGACTGTCAGGCCCACACCCTTCTCTGGCCTGGGGAGCCCAATGTATGTATTGTATTTTGATAATTCTTACTCAGTCTGTTACAAAACTCAAAAGACTTTGTTACCAAGCCCCAAGGACAGAAGTATTTGTATTTGAGCCTTTTGGAGTACTGGCCCATAGAAAGCCAGGCTTGGGGCAGGGGCTCCTGTTGCCAGGCCTAGAAGCAGTACTGCACGCTCCAGTGTAGTTCACGAGAATTTCCAACTAGAGCAGAGATGCTTGTGGGAAAACGACATTGTGGCCAAGTAGGGTCCAGGCTTATCTTGGACAATAGGATAGATGAACGGCTGGGAAAGTTGTTGGCATGCTCCAGCCCCAAAGCCCAGGTTTCAGAGGGCCACTCAGGAAGGCAAGCTGTTAAGTCATGACTGACTGGCCAGAATGGGATCAACAAATTAGAACCAATGTTTCTTGAGCGCAAATTCTGAGGTGTGCTTCCACCCTACTTCTGGCCCATCAGCCTCCACTCTTGCCTAATGACAGGAATGTGATTCACAGAGGACCGAGAAGCAAAAGACATGGGCAGAGGGGCTATATGGGCAGGGCCTATTTCAAATGCATCAATTATCAGGCTGGACACGGTGGCTCATGCCTGTAATCCCAGCACTTTGGGAGGCTGAGGTGGGTGGATCTCTTGATGTCAGGATTTCGAGACCTGCCTGGCCAACCTTACAAAACCCATCTTGTCTCTACTAAAATGAAAATAAAAATTAGCCTGGCATGATTGCACATACCTGTAGTCCCAGCCACTTGGGAGGCTGAGGAAAGAGAATTGCTTTAACCCAGGAGGCGGAGGTTGCAGTGAGCTGAGATCGTACCACTGCACTCCATCCAGCCTGGGCAACACAGCAAGACTCCATCTCAAAAAAAAAAAAAAATAAAGATCAAATGTACCAATTATCTTTTCTCTGCGCTCAGACAAAGAAGCTAATTATCACTCTGAATCATTAATAAACTGTTGGGATTTCACAAAAAGTTCCCACATTTCACTCTAGGAAGCCAAACTCAGTAACTCCTTATCAAGTTATCAAGCATGACGTATACATCTGGGGATTGAAGTAACAGCAGGACCATTTGGGACTTTGCTTCTGCTGTTCCCATATAGGGATTATCGGGAATTGAATGCCCAGAAGGATTTCAGGACCAGGTGCCAAGAGACAGCATATCTGTTATCTCTTTCCACATCAGTACGATGGTGTTAACAATATTTGGCCTACCTCAGAACCTCTCAGTGTGGCTGGGGAGCTAAAACAGAGTATAGGAAAGGGCCTGGCAAAGATGGTGGGCCCAAGATACATCCACTGCCACTCAGCCACCCACAGGAGAGATTGTGTCCTTGAGAGTCACACCATCCACCTAATATCCCTCTTCCACTCCTCGTCTCTGTCATCTTTCATCCCTCCTCCATATTTATCAAGGTCTTTTGCTCCTGCTTCAGTCTTCCTTCTGGAAATAAAGACCAATCAAATGAGAAAAATAAAGTCTATTTATTCTGAACTTACTATAGCAAGGGAGTCAGCCACTGTCAGTGTCCTTTGGCAGAGACTCAAGGACAGATAGAGAAGTGGGAAAACCTTATAGTGTACAAAAGGGAAGGCTTCAGGTGTGCCCTGATGGGAAGCTTTTGGCTTGGGAAGCTGTAGGAGGCTAACGAGAAGCAGTCATCCTATGTCATTGATTAAGGTGCATATTTGGCTTTCTCTGGTTGGTCCTAAATTAGAAATCGGGACAAAAATTTGGGAGGCTTTCAGTTATTAATCAAGTCCTGATCATTTGGGGCTGATTGCTACAGGAGTTGTTTAGCTTCCTGGATTCTCACTAAAATATAGCAATCTAGGCTGGGCATGGTGGCTCACACCTGTAATCCCAGCACTTTGGGAGGCCAAGACAGGTGGATCACTTGGGTCCAGGAGTTCAAGGCCAGCCTGGGTAACATGGTGAAACCCCATCTCTACAAAAAAATAAAAATTAATTAACTGGGTATGGTTGTGTGTGTCTGTGGTCCCAGCTACTCAGAAGGCTGAGGTGGGAGGATCACTTGAGCCAGGGAAGTGGAGGTTGCAGTGAACTGATTGTACCATTGCACCCCAGTCTGGGCAACAGAGTGAGACCCTGTCTCAAAAAATAAAGACAGCAACCTGGCTTCTTGCAATACTGACTTACAGCAGGCTGGCTTCCTGGGTTGTCTATTGTAGATAAGGGGGTAGGCTTCCTGGGAAAGTTGCTGTAGGTCGTGGGTCAAAGTTCTATGGTCTGGCCATTGTCTATTTGTGTATTCATTCTCACTTCCCATTGCCAGTTCTACTCTTTTTTTGAGAAATTCAGTGTCTAATGACCCATCTAACTCCCCAGCCCTGTGCTCTCAAACTTGAGTTTACACAAGTTACATGGAAGAACTTTTTAAAAATGTGAGCTGTTTGGCTCCAATTCCAGTGATTCAGGAGGATTTAGTAGGTCTGGTGTAGGCCCCAAAATTTTCAGGTGATGCAGATACAGATGGTCCAAGGGTCACAGAGCAGTCTTCTACTCTCTCAATTGCTTGGCCTGGTCAGCAGAATGGACCCAGGGTCTCTCAGAGGTCTTGAAGAGTTCTAGGCCATTTCTATTTTTAGAGGATTCCAGCATATTTAAAAATGAAGAATTGTCAAAGTTATCAAAATTTGAATGTTTATATGAATAGGTAGACGCACACACACACACACACACACATCTAACTGCATTTGAAGTAAACAGCCGAAGTCTAAACCTGAAGCCTTCCTAAGATGGTCAGCCTTGGTACAAAGTGTAGGTGCAGTGGTCCTGAAGGGAATATGCAGACCAACCTAAAGCCTTAGGGCTTCTTTCTTGTAGAAATAAGCCGGAAAAATAAAAGTAAATTTTTAAAAAGACACATTAACCAATAGAATATGAGTGCCCAGAAATAAACATATGGTGGACTGATTTTTTACAAAGATGCCAAGAACACACAATGGGGGAAGGATGGTCCCTTCAATAAATGAGAAAACTGGATATTAACATACAAAAGGATAAAAATGTACCTTTATCTCACCCCTCATACAAGAACCAATTCAAAATGAAATAAGATGTAAACATAAGACCTAAAACTATAAAATTACTGGAAGAAAACATATAGAAAAAGCTCCATGACATGGTCTGGGCAGTGATTTTTTGGATATGACCCCAAGAGCACAGACAACAAAAGCAAAAAGAGACAAATGGGATTGTGTCAAACTAAAAAGCTTCCGTACAACAAAGGAAACAATTAATAGAGTGAAGAGACAAGCCCCAGACTGGGAGAAAATATTTGTAAATCATTCATAAGGGGCTAATTAATATCCAAAATACACAAGGGAAATCAAACTATTCAATAACAAGAAAACAATCTTACTTAAAAATGGGTAAATGACTTGTCCATCAAAAGAAGATGTACAGATGGCCAATAGATACATATTTTAAATGCTCAACATCTGTAACAATAAGAGAAGTGCAAATTAAAGCCACAATGAGCTATATCACCTTATACATGTTAGATAGGCTATCATCAAAAAGATGTAAGATAACAAGTGTTGGTGAGGTTTTTGAGAACAGGCAATCTTTATACACTGTTGGTGGTATTATAAATTAGTACAACCATTTTGGAAGACAGTATGGAGGTTCTTCAAAAACCTAAAAATAGAATTACCATATGATCCAGCAATCCCACTACTAGGTATATACCCAAAGGAACTAAAATTAGTATGTGGAATAGATACCTGCACTTCTACATTTATTGCAACATTATTCACACTAGCCAAGATGTGGAAGCAACCTAAGCATTCATCAATGAATGAATAGATTTTTATTTTTTTATTTTTTGAGATGGAGTCTCGCTCTGTCACCCGGGCTGGAGGGCAGTGGCGCGATCTCAGCTCACTGCAAGCTCCACCTCCCGGGTTCACGCCATTCTCCTGCCTCAGCCTCCCAAGGAGCTGGGACTATAGGCACCCGCCACCACGCCTGGCTAATTTTTTTTTTGTATTTTTAGTAGAGATGGGATTTCACTGTGTTAGCCAGGATGGTCTCGATCTCCTGACCTTGTGATCTGCCCACCTCGGCCTCCCAAAGTGCTGGGATTACAGGCTTGAGTCACCACGCCCAGCCTGAATGAATAGATTTTTAAAAGGTGGTATACATACATACAATAGAATACGGTACCATTCAGCCTTTAAAAAAAGAAACGAACAACAACAAAAAAAAGCAAGAAATTCCGTCATTTGTGACAACATGGATAAACATAGAGGACATTACGTTAAGTGAAATAAGCCCAGGCACAGATACTGTATGATCTCACAGCATGTGGAATCTAAAACATTCAAACTTACAGAAATAGAGTGGAATAGTGGTTACCAGAGGCTGCTGATTGAGTTCCTTGAAGCAAAGGTTTAGAGACTCTGGTGATGTTTTTCATACTCAGAGTGTCCTATCAATAAGGGCATGCATGAGCATGACCTGAGTATTTTGCCAGACTTCCTTAGTGGTCCAGATAGTGGCTGGTCCAGGGAGAGATCCAGCCTATGCATGGACTGCTGTAGTGATGAGACTTTTGAAGTACATATCAAATCATTGGGCTTTAACTCTCAATACTTTTTCAGATCCTTGGCGGGAGAGGGGTGGGAAGGCCAGCTACAAAGCAACCTAGGGTTCCAATAAGGATCTGAGCAGTTAGGATTTAATTCTCAGTGATGCCACATCAGGAAGTAGAGGGTTGTGGCTAGATAGTTTTAAAAAAAATTGAAGAATTGGAAATTTGGTAACAGTTGGCAATGAATGGAAGATGACAGGATTCAGTTCAATTTACAGGTAAGTAACATGTTAACATATTTTGGAGATTTTTTTCATATTCATTAGTTACCTACAATTAACAAAGAGATGTTATATAGCTCAAAAACTATGAATATGATCAGAATCTGATAATCCACAATAGTGTGCTATAATTTTCTATGAAAAACAAAATTTTTCTCAACAGTTACCCTTTTATGATCAAAGATAATCCCAAAGAAAAAATGTTCTTGATTATAAAATAGGGCCGATATCATTAGATTTGGCCTGATCGTTTACATATATACAGAAAGAAAGGTAATTTATACCATAATAGACCTTTTTTAGTTTGCTTTATTGAAGTTTTTCATAAGGAATCTGAGATTAGACTTCTAAAACCACGTCAAGGCTAGGAAGCCATGCCAAGAACTCACTACCAGACTTTACCTGCAGTAGCTTTAGATTTGGATGAACTCCTGTCTTCTCAAGGTTTCCAAAATATTGTAAAGTTCCTGGGCCTGCCAGGATGTGACCTTCCTTACTCACCTATAAGGCTGGGAACTCTGTAAGCCAAGTACCAGGCTGGGTTTTCCCAAGAGAGTTTTGTAGGCATTAGCTATATAAAATCAACCTTAGCTACTAACAGTTGATTCTATGTTTCTATGACCATCATTCTCAAATATGACACTTCAGTCAAAGCTTTGGTTTATATAACCAATGTTTCTAATTATGTCCTGTTAACAAAGGGGTCATACTCACTGAATCTATGCAGAAAAATTATGTTGTCATGAAAATAAAAATATAAGAATTTGCAAATTCTGGAAGAATCAAGCCAAGGAAAAAATGTAATTGTTTCAGTTCTGTTTACAAAAGTATAATCTACTAAATTGTTATGCATTACAAATAATGTAGAAGAAGAGAGAAGGAGGGTCCTTATAATCAAAACATAGAACAGTATCCACAAGATTCCAAACAAAATCCATAATCATTTTTTATCAGCCCTATGTAATTCGTTCATAGAACTATAATCCATTCAGTCACATATAATCAGTTCTTATTCTGTTCAATCTTGGGTTAGCAATATTATTAACCCATTGGCTTCTCCACTAGAGTTCTAGAAATCTTGACTCAGTACAATGGTATGGTCTCAAAAATAATTAAGAAATGCCATCAGCCTGGGCCCAGTGGCTCACGCCTATAATCCCAACACTTTGGGATGTCAAGGAGGGATGACTGCTTGAGCCCAAGAGTTCAAGACCAGCCTGGGCAACATAGTGAGACCCAGTATCTACAAAAAATTAGATAACTAGCCAAGGATGGTAGCACACCCCTGTGGTCCTCACTACTTGGGAGGCTGAAGTGGAAGGATTGTTTAAGCCCAGGATGTCAAGGCTGCAGTGTGAGATGTGATTGCACCACTGCATTCCAGCCTGGGCAACATAGTGAGACTCTGTCTAAAAAACAAACAAACAAGAAATGCCATCAGAAGCTTGTGCCCTAGAAGCCTATGACTCAGAGTACCTGAAATAGTCCTTTCCATGGATCTCTGAGACAGTCCTTTTTTCCTAAAGATGACCGGGTACTTCTATACGTTTCCTCTCATTTCTCATATTTAACAAGACACTTTTCTATGCTTCAAATAAAAGTGAGATTGTTGACAAGTGATATGGTTTGTCTGTGCCCCGACTCAAATCTCATCTTGAATTGTAGCTCCCACAATTCCCACATGTCTTGGGAGAAACCTGGTGGGAGGTAATTGAATCATGGGGGCAGGTCTTTCCCATGCTGTTCTTGTGATAGTGAATAAGTCTCAAGAGATCTGATGGTTTTTAAAATGGGAGTTTCCCTGCACAAGCTCACTCTCTCTCTACCCACCACCATCCATGTAAGATGTGACTTGCTCCTCCTTGCCTTTGGCTGATTGTGAGACCTCCCCAGCCATATGGAACTGTAAGTCCATTGAACCTCTTTTTATTCCCTGTCTCAGGGGTGTATGTCTTTATCAGCAGCGTGAAAACGGACAAATACAACAAGTAATTTCAATGTACTTTCCAAGTGAGAAAGGAGTAACCAAGATATAAACATGTAAAATACTGAAACATTCCCTTGATAAGAATTGAGTCCTTGGCTTTATGTGAGATGAGCTCATTATCACTAGGTGTATTACAGGTTTACTCTAATTTCTCTAATTTGATAGATTTGGAAATAAGAAAGTCTTTGTTCTTCCTTCAAAAAATTAATACTAAAAAATTTTGAATTTCTAAGATTCAATTTTGTGCCATTAATTTTAAAAATGTATCAAGCTGATGTTTTGTGATTAAACTTTTAAGATTCAAATCCAAGGCAATAAGTGAATTTTAAAAATAACACAAGCGAAGGAGTAATAATCTTCAGGAAGCTGAGAGTTGCAGTCTGTAATTCAGGGATCTTGATTCAGTATTCATGTCAAATCTAACCAGAAAGACAGGCCTATATGAAACCTAAACTGAGTTTAAGCAAGGGTGAAGGCCGGGTGCAGTGCCTCATGCCTGTAATCTCAACATTTTGGTAGGCTGAGGCAGGAAGATAACTTGAGCTCAGGAGTTCAAGACCAGATTGGGCAACAAAGTGAGATCCCCATCTCTACAAAAAATTAAGAAAATTAGCCAGGCATAGTGGCTCATGCCTGTGGTCCCAGCTATTCTGGAGGCTGAGGTGGGAGGATTGCTTAAGCCTAGGAAATCAAGGCTGCAGTGAGGCGTGATCACACCACTGTACTCCAGCCTGGGTGACAGAGCAAGATCCTGTCTCAGAAAAATAAATATAAATACATAAAATAATTAATTAATTAAAATAAATTAACTGGAGGAAGGTGAGTAATAAAATCTTGCAACTTTGTTCAGTTAAAACAAAGGGAAAGAATTTCCTGGCATCATGCCACAAAAATTTGATTCAGCATTTTAAAAATTTACCCCTACATCTCCTTTTGTATCTATCAACTATAAAGCGGGCTTTTTTAAAAAAAAAGAATGTTATATTTTCTAAAGTATTTTTCTAAAATAATTTGGCTCTCAAAAAATGCTATAGCCTATTTATGCCATATGTGCTTTTTCCCCCAACATCAGAATAGAGGCTGGCTGTATAGAGAGGTTCCTGGTACTGAGAAGAAAGAAAAAAATAAAAGGATTGTCTCAGCTATCAATGGGTTGAAAGAAGACTTCTGTTTTAATAAAGTTGAAATTACATCTTATAATGAGATTTTTTTTCTTTTTTACTGGTCAGTCACATGAAAGGTATCATGTTCTGTTTAGTATACTACATTTTCAAAACAATATTAATAAAGAAAACTTTTTTTTTTTTTTGAGACAGAGTCTCACTCTGTCACCCAGGCTGGAGTGCAGTGGCACAATCTCAGCTCACTGCAACCTCTGCCTTCTGGGTTCAAGCAATTATCATGCCTCAGCCTCCCAAGTAGCTGGGATTACAGGCATGGTACCACCACGCCCGGCTAATTTTTTGTGTTTTTAGTAGAGATGGGGGTCTCACCATGTTGGCCGGGCTGGTCTCGAACTCCTGACCTCAGGTGATGTGAGCACCTCAACCTCCTAAAGTGCTGAGATTACAGGCATGAACCACCATGCCCAGCCAAGAAAACTTTAGAGAAGCATTCACCAAAGTGAATACTGGCGAACATAACACTGCAAACCTTCCCCCCAAAAACAAGATTCCCAGGGTCAAATAGGATTAGAATACCCTGAATTCTCAATACTCTTCCTACAGTTTCACACTGCACTTACCATATTAAAGGCTCTGGGAAGTCCTAAAAATATGGAAACTTTTTTCATTTTGCTTAGCACATTATTTTCCAATTTTTTTTTTATTTTTCTTTGTCATAGCAACAATTGTCATTCTGCTCAATCTGATTTTGAAGAACATCACTTTAGGAAACACTAATCCAGAAAAGGACCAGAATGCTGACAATGTCTGTGTTTTATTGGTCACACAGGCCAACCCTCATACAACGTGGGAGGAGACTAGTAAAGGGTGTGAATACCAAGCGGGTGGGGATTGCAGGGAGTCCTCTTGGAGGCTGGCTACCACATCACATTTTGAATAATTCTGGCAAAAAAAATGATTATCATCAGCTCATACTAAAACTCTTCCCGCTTTATACTTTTGCTAGATTCCATTCCAAAACTTGAATTGTTATCTTTGGCAAGTAATACAAAATATCACATGCTACGTAATAGGTTTGATAGTTTTCAGTATGGACGACGGAGCCAAGCAGGTAGAAAAATTCAGCATAGGGCCACGCAAAGTGGCTCACACTTGTAATCCTAGCACTTTGGGAGGCCAAGGCGGGTGGATCACTTGAGATCAGGAGTTCAAGACCAGCCTGGCCAACATGGTGAAACCCCGTCTTTACTAAAAAGACAAAAATTAGCTGGGTCTCATGGCATGTGTCTGCAATCCCAGCTACTCGGGAGGCTGAGGCAGGAGAATTGCTTGAACCCGGGAGGCAGAGGTTGCAGTGAACCGAGATCGCGCCATTGCACTCCAGCCTGGGGGACAAGAGACAAACTCCATCTCAAAAAAAAAAGAAAAAAGAAAAAGAAAAATTCAGCATATTCTTTGTATTTTGTGGCTTTGTTAGGCAAAGACTATATATCCACATAAAAGACTCTTTGTGGTAGCATGATCAAACACTGAAATAGATGGCCTGAACATCCTGATATTTTTTTGGAGTGACTGATCAAAGGGAAGATAATGGCTTTCACTGAGCCCAACTTGGCAGGAACTGTTGGCCTCTGGCCTTCTCATTCCTGTACTCTAGCCACGGTGTCTCCTTTTATAAACTGAGTCCCAGCATCATGCATGATCAGTCCTGCCCCATGCTGGGAGTGGAAGAGGAGCTCCGAAGACAGTGTGCCCAGGGTCAAGCTCTATGCTTGGTGCTGGTGTCCAGTTTCTTGTTTCCTGTTGGCCTGGGCCTTCAGCTCTGTCTTTCAACTGTCCTGGAATTCTGGTGCCAGGGTCTGACCTCACTGATGTGGACTTGCTGCCTTGACCCACAAAACCTCCATTCCATGCTGACTCTCAACCCTGTTCCACACTCTCTGAACTAACTGGCCTTCTTGGACGTGACATCTGTCCTGCCTCATTTTTTTTGTTTGTTTTCTTTTTCCACATATATATATATATATAATTTTTCTGTAAAATCTCCCAGTTCTTCCATAACTTATAAACATGATTTATACTGAGGGGTAGATGGGAAAGTGGACAGGGGCAGGGCAGACTGACCGGGGATGGGGAAGCTCCTCTCGCTGCCCCCTTGGAGCAGGCCCAGGCTCTTTGGAGGATGGGGACTCCAGGACATTCCTCCCTGAGGTTGTCTGGCTGCCTCTACCACTGGTGCTCAGAATCCTGTGTGCCACTCAATTCCGGAATCCCTTCTGGGACTGACCCCAGGGCCGCTAGACACGCTGCCCCTGGTACTCAGAATCCTGAAGCGCCAGCTGGTTCCAGAATCCCCTTCTCAGCTGCTAGGGTGGTGGGGTCCCTCCTTTCTGCTGTCCGCCTGACCCCAGAGGAGGAAGGGAAGGGAGGGGGAGGGGGCCCCAGGTCTCCTCTCTGTGGCAGGAGGAGGGTGGAAATAGAATCTGAAGTAGGAAGGGCGTGGAAGTGTCAGGAGGGTTCAGCCGATGGTGAGGCCAAAGCCACTCCGTAACTTGTTCTTGCGGTGATTCAGGAAGGCTCCAAGGGCTAGTGTCAAAGGCAGGAGCAGGAGCTGCTTCTCCAGCGTGGCACCCACAATCCAGTTGCTGTCCACAGAGCCTTTGAAGAGGAGGTTGGCCTTGGGCAGGTCCAGCTGGTACCCAAAGGAGACATTGGTGTCCTGCATCCTTGTACTGGCCTCAAACTCCACATCCACCTGCAGTTGGTCACTGGGTTTGTGGTGTTATGTCCAACCCAACGTTACCGTTGCCAACCAGTTGTTCAATGTGTATTTCCCAGCTACAGACATGACAGTGCCCTCCTCCCCAGGCCGTCGGTGGTAGACCAGCTCACTGCCCAGGGCCAAGCAAGGCGTGATGCTCTGGAGGTAATGGGCTACGAGGATTCCTGAACCCATCAAGACGTCTGGGTTCCCCAGGGTGACGTCCACTGTGAAGTCAGAGCCCCAGTACTCCCCATCCACCTGCCACTTCACAAACTTTGACTGCTGGGTCTGGATGGCCATCTTGGACCTGAGGCCGGGGCCCAGCTGGTGAATGACCTGAGCATTGAGGCTGCCACTGTTGTCCATGTCACCCACCAGTACAGGGAATGCCTCTGTGGGACTCAGCTGCTTTGTCCCCATATACTTGACACCAAAATGGTGGTTGGACTCCCTGATTGTGCTGAGGGTTACTGTGTGGTTCACCTGAAAATGCTTACACAACGCTTTGTTCATGTGAACTTGACACCTTCCATCTACAGCTCCTTGCACTTCCGGTGGCACTCCTCGAATGTGCAGGGGTTGGGCAGGCAGCGGCAGGCCCCATCCTCGGCACCCCCTGCGGCACTGGCGGTTGCAGCTCCGGGGGTCCGCTCCAAACCTCGACCCACACTGGTCCTGGCGCCCAGGCCGCCTCCCAGCGGCGGTAGCGTGAAGCCTGGATGCTAGGGCGGAGGTGGCGGCAGTCCCACGAGGGCCGGCACAGGTGGTGGCGGCGGCCCTGCAGGCAGGGAGCTGACTGCCAACACTTTCCCCATGGTCACCTGCGATGGGAGAGCTCAGAGGGCGGAGGTCAGGGCCTGCGCGCCCCAGACTCAGCCCCAGCAAACTACCGCCCGGCTCAGGGCCCGGGTTCTCACTGGCGGCGGCGCCTGCTCCGGGCCTGTCCTGCCTCATTTAGGCACCTGCTGTGGTTACTTCCTTCTGGGCTGGCTGACGTGGCCCTAGATTCGCACAATCCGGCCTGACACAGTCTGTCTTAATGTGACATGTCCATTGCTTTCCTTAGCCTCTTTTCTGGTGCAAAATTGAATACCATCACATACATTTCCTTATATAAAAGATTGAAACATCGTTATTGTCTATGTCTCCTGTCTGTATATGTTTTTAATATTTTCTATTTTTTTCTTATTTTTTATCAGAAATCAAATCTTAGGCAAAATAAATATTTTACATCCTTTTATTTTATTCATTCATCTATTCACTTAATGATTCAAGCTTATACACCTTCCACATACTGTGATATTTCCCCAACTTGAAAGCTTCCATCCCTATTGACACCTGTCACCCCTCTCCATTGACAGTGGAGTCTATTTCCTCTCTCTTTGAATCAGGGCTGGTCTATGGTTGCGCTGACCTACAGAATGTGGGAAAAGTGGCACCCTGCTGATTGCAGGCCGGGGCTTAAGAAACCTGGCAGCTTCCAGTTTGCCCTCCATGGCCATGAGCTATTGTATTTAAAAAATGCAGTATACGGTTGGAGAAAAGAAGGCAACTAAGGCAGCAGACACGTGAGTCAGACATATCTAGCCCCAGTCAAGGCGTTCCAGCCAACACCATGTGGAACAGAGACCAGCATGCCCTACCCAGTCCTGCCCACGTGGCAGCATCCCACTAACAAGGATCTGGGTTTCGCTGTTTTCAACCACCAAGTTTTGGGGTAGTTTGCAATGTAGCAATAAATAGCATACATTTAAAACATGAAACTTTGAAAGAAACAAATACGAAACTTGTAAATTAACACAAAAAATATGTCCGGGGAATAAAACCCAACTTCTGGATCTACCGTCTACTCTCAGGAGTGAATCATGTTTAATTGGATCCAAAGAAAGTTATTGGTTTTAGAAAAGCAGAGGACTCAGCATCCAGCTTACAGGAAATTAATAAGAAAGTGATTAGTGAAAATTGGAAACAGGTAGGTAGAGAATAATCATTCCAGAAATTAGAGTAACCCAGTGGTTTTCAATCCTACCAATAAACCAGAATCATCTGGGGCCCTTTCAAAAGTGCAGATTTCTGGGTCCCATGCTTTAAGATCCTGACTTAAATAATCTGGGGTGGATCCAGAATAGCATTCTGAAATACTGCTGGGGTTTATAGGGGACTATGAAGAATAAAAATAAGCCTGCAGCTGACAGGCCAATGGTTAATTATAATATATTATGTATTTCAAATAGCAAAAAGAGGATTTTAAGGACTCATCACAAAGAAATGATAAATACTTGAAGTGATGGATGTGCTAATTACCTTGATTTGATCATTCTGGCACTGGTTTCCAGTTTCTTGTTTCCTGTTGGCCTGGGGCCCCAGCTTTTTGTCTTTCAACTGTCCTGGATTTCTGGTGCCAGGATTTGACCTCACTGATGTGGACTTGCTGCCTTGACCCACAGAACGTCCATCCCACATGGACTCCCTGCTCTGCACTCTCAGAACTGGCCTTCCTGGACCTGACCTCTGTCTTGCCTTACTTAGGTACCTACTCTGGATACTTCCTTCCAAGGAGTATATATTTATGATGTATATCAGATTGTACACCATAAATACACACAATTATTATTTGTCAATTAAAAATCAAACTTTTTTAAAATAAAAAAATGGGTTTTTTAATTTTTTTTTTTTTAAGAGACAGGATATCTGTTGCCTAGGCTGAAATGCGGTGGTGCAACCATAGCTCACTGTTACCTCAAACTCTAGGGCTCAAGTGATCCTCCTGCTTCAGCCTCCGGAATAGCTGGGACTACAAGTGTGCACTTGCACAGCTAATATTTTATTTTTATAGAGAGGGGGTGCTGTGAGCCACCATGACTGGCCCCTAAAAATGTGTTTCAAACTTGCAAATATATGGCTTTTTGTTTGTTTGTTTGATTTTCTATCTAAATTGCATTGTTATCTGAGAATACAATGTGTAATGGGGCTAGGGCTAGAAATTTGGGCTAGGGCTTTATCTGTCATTTTGTTGCATAACAAAGAATGAATATTTTACAATATAAAAAGCTTATATAAAGTAATGAGACAAAATGCTTTTCTTAACGTGAGAAAAGGACAGGAACTAGTAGTTATGGCCTCAAACTAGCCTATAAACATTAAAAAATCCAAATTAAAAACAATACACTGTTTTATCGACAAAATTTGCTAATGTTTATAAAATTCTAACACAGGAACGTTGTGTTAGAATGGCCAAAATACCAAAGAATAAGAATTCACAAACAGTGATGATAGAATTATCAATTAGTACTGTATTTCAGAAAAGCAGTGGGGCCCTATATATCAAAGAATGTTCAAAATGTGTATGCCTTTTGACTCAGTAGTTTCACTTTTAAACACTTATTCTCTCAAAATAATAGATACCAACAAAAGATACATATATAATACCTTTATTGGGATAGAAATGGAATACTAAAGTCATAAAAAGGAGGAGGAAGTGTATACTCTACCCCAAAAGGCTAATATAGTAAATGTGAGTGATGTCAATTCTATCTGTGCCAACCTAGAAAAGAGTAATACAATGTGTTGCATAACCCTTGGAATGGGAAATAAGGAAATCAATTTTTTAGAATGAGTTTAAAATAAACTCATCATGTGGTGCCTTATATAGGACACGTTGTAGGTCATTTTAATCAATAACCTTAATGGTTTTACAGCAAATCTGATCCTCACACTGTCTAAAAAATAAATAAATAATGAGTAGGAGAGGACTAAATTAATGTCACATAAATATAAAGCTTTATTATAATTAATGTAATATACAGATCTTACAATTCAACAAAAAGTAAATGAATAACATATCCCTAAGACAATCTGGACTAAATGTCATTTTCCTCTGCTTAGCTGTTGAAAGTAATGAAATAATCGATAATTCAAGGTTATTTTCCAACTAGAATATTTTTGGAGCAGTTATCATCCATTTTGCCACTCAGCTGTAGAAAAAGTCCAGCAATGTTCCTGTGAAACAGTGGATTCTGAACGGGGTAATTTCCTGACACACCTGCCAGAATGAATTAGCTACCTATTGCACAGCCAGGCACCTGCACGCCATGATCTGTTGCATGGAGCTATTTAAATTCTGGTGAATGTGAAGGAAGCCAAATTATTTCCCCCAAAATACTGAGGATTGTTAAGTTAAACACACTGAATGAACTTAGGGAAATGCTCTGCCCCAGCCTCTGTTTGCCCAATGGCAGGACATCAACTCTTCCTTACTGGAGACAGCTCTGGCTCATCAGCCCAGAGCAGGTACCAGCAGGCACCAGAGGAATCTGGGAACAGATTTTACTATCTTCCCACATTTCCCCACCATTTATTTATTTATTTATTTGAGACAGAGTCTCACTCTGTCACCCAAGCTGGAGTGTGGTGGCACAATCTCGGCTCACTGCAACCTCTGCCTCCCAGGTTCAAGCGATTCTCCTGCCTCAGCCTCCCAAGTAGCTGAGACTACAGGCATGCACCACCACATCCAGCTAATTTTTTGTATTTTTAGTAGAGATGGGGTTTCACTATGATGGCCAGGCTGGTCTCAAACTCCTGACCTCAGGTGATCCACCCAGCTCGGCCTCCCAAAGTGCTGGGATTACAGACATGAGCCACTGCTGCCCAGCCCCCACCCTTTAAAAGACTAGAACTGAGCCAAGCACAGTGGCTCATGCCTGTAATCCCAGCACTTTAGGAGGCTGAGGCCGGGAGATCCCTTGAGGCCATGAGTTGGAGAACCACCTGGGCAACATAAAAAGACCCTGTCTCTACAAAAATTTAAAAATTAACCAGATGTGGTGGTGCACACCTGTAGTCCTAGTTACTCAGGAGGCTGAGGTGGGAGGATTGCTTGGGCCTGGGTGATGGAAACTTCAGTGAGCCATGATTGCCACTGCAGTCTAGGCTAGGTAATATAATGAGGCCCTCTCTCTCACAACAACAACAAAAAAAAAAAAAAAAGAAAGAAAGGGAAAAAGAAAAAAGAAAAAAAAAGGCTAGGCCGGGTGCGCTGGCTCACGCCTATAATCCCAGCACTTTGAGAGGCCAAGGCAGGCAGATCATGAGATCAAGAGATGGAGACCATCCTGGCCAACACGGTGAATCTCCATCTCTACTAAAATTACAAAAATTTAGCTGGGCAAGGTGGCATGCACCTGTAGTCCCAGCTACTCGGGAGGCTGAGGCAGAAGAATCACTTGAACGTGGGAGGCAGAGGTTGCAGTGAGCCGAGATCACACCACTGCACTCCAGCCTGACAACAGAACAAGACTCTGTCTCAAAAAAAAAAAAAAAAAGAAACGAAAAAGAAAAGAAAAAGGCCAGAACTGCTCTCTCCTTTGTTTTGTCACTATGAGGGATTTATGGCTCTTTGATAAAATACCATTTAAGCAAAGCCTCTAAGCCACTGCCTTGAGAGAGAGGTACTGTTGAACTGAGGCCTCTCCTGCATGTTGAGTACAGCATGGGTTAACAAACTTGTGCTTGTTTTTCTCCTGTTAATCCTGTTTTGTTTTCAGGGGAGTGTTTCAGCTAAAAACCTAAGAAAAGAAAGAAAAGAAATTATGTTTTCTCACCTACAAATACCTAGGGAGGGCAGTAATTGACACTTGAGCCATTCTTTCTGGCAGAAGTTAAATAGTAGGAACAATTGCTTATAGAGACATTAATACATACTAAACTTTATCATAGCCAGGTGCGGTGGCACACATCTATAACCCCAGCTATTTGGGAACCTGAGATGATAGAATCACTGGAGACCAGAGTTTGAGTCTAGCCTGGGCAATATTTGGAGGCCCCCATCTCAAAAAATAAAACAAATTAAATAAATAAAACCCTATCATAAGCATATAAAGACACACCTGTGACTTACTTTGGCAAAAAGGTTTGGATTCCAATTATCAAAAAGTGGTCTCCCATTAAAGAAGCATAAGTTAAAGAATAGGTTCGATAAAACATATTTTTCTGTTTTATAACCCTAGAGACTGACGTCTGATCTCACCACATTTTCTTGGCTCCCTTGAATTGTGAAAGGGCATCAGAAAAAGGGTACTTTAAGAGTTAGGGGTCTCTACTAAGCCCTGTAAAAGTTAAAGTAAGGATTGTCCAATGAGTGACCAGGTTCAACCTGGTTAGCAGGGTGTAGTGTTATGAGATATATCATCTATATGCACACATACGTATAAATACACACATACCTATGTATACACACACACATATATTTGCATATACACATATGTATACACACGTGTATATACATTGGTTTTTCGTCCCCAGCTCATAACTCCCACAATCCTTTGTACAGTCTTTTATTATCATGTTGGGTATGTTAGTTCTCAGGAAACAGAATCTCTCTGACCTTCCCTTGCTCCTGACTTTCTGACTGTGGGTCTCAAGACCATCCCCAGAGAGGGTCCCACTCTGTAACTGGGGGAATGAATGCCGACTCAAGAAGCTTCCATAAAAACCCAAGAGAACTGGGTTGGTGAGCTTCCCAATAGCTGAACACAGGGAGGGTGGTGCACCCAGGGAGGACAGGGAAGCTCAGCACTCCTTCCCCCATACCTTGCCCTACACATCTCTTTGCTTGGATTTTTTATAGTATCCTTTATAATAAGCCAGTAAACCTCAGTGTTTCCCTGAGTTCTGTGTGCTGCTCCAGCAAATGAATTGAACTCAAAGAGGGGATCATGGGAGCCCCAATTTGACACTGATTGATCAGAAGTTCCAGAGGCCCAGATTTGTGACTGGTGGGAAAGAGGGGGCAGTCTTGTGGGACGGAGCTCTCAACCTGTGGGATCTGATGTTGTCTCTAGGTAGATGTGTCCGAATTGAATTAGAAGACAACCAGCTGGTGTCTGCTGCCTGGTGTGTGGGGAAAACTCCTATGCATTTGGTCACAGAAGTCTTCTGTGTTGATTGTTATGGTGGTATAAAGAGCAGAGGAAAAACATGATTTGGAAGAGTTTTTCCAAAACACAGGGCAATGGCATTTTTCCTTTTTTCAGTGGGAGGGGCTACCCTGAAACTCAATTTCATACTGGTGACTCCCAACATTTTCAAGTTCTGGACCACTGTCACCTGTGCTCACATTGCTTAGTGTTAAGGCACATTTGTCCCTTAGCCACGCAAGATACTCTTACACTTATTGCATAAAACAAGAGAGCAACAGAGGTTATTGTCCCTCTGCTGGTAAACAGTCCAGTGTATCCAGGCACATCCCAGCCCAAGCCAGACTCTCTACAAATTCCGGAAACTGAGAGACTGTACGGACAGACTGAGAGATACCTGCTAACCTGCTCAAAAGTGGTGCATCCTTGGGTCTGGCCCAAGCCCATTGTGGGATAAGGCCTTACAAGCCTGGCTCACATCTGAATTTAGTCCATAAAATCAAAAGTGGATTAGATGTCAGGCAATGTTTTAACAGTCATTGTTCTTGCCCGATTAACTGGTCATTAAACACAGAACACAAAACACCCCTCTGCTCCATAGCTATTGGCTGGGGATAGATAAATCTTCATAGTCTCTAATACATTCTCCTATAGATTGCTATTAATTCACTGCTTTCATTATTCAGTCTCCCCATCTCCCTTTTTGGGGAATGGGAGTTGATTATTTTGTAGCTCTTGTAGTTGCTGTTTATAAAACTTTGGTTAGTTGCATTGTCTTAAATACTTGCTTGATTTGGATCCATCTCTTTTATCCATTTATTTACACTGATTTTTAAATGGGCATAAAATTCAAAAGGTACAAAACAAAGTAAATTTAAAACTTTCTTTCTTATTCTATTCTCCCCAATAAGTACCCTGTTCTGATCTCCAGAGTTAGCCATCATTACGAGATTTCTAGTGTAATCTTCCTAAGATGTTCTATGCATATAAGTTGATCTTTTAAACAAACAAAAATAGCATAGCATAGACATATTTCTGCATCTTGCTTCCTTTTATTCAACAATATATTTTGGCAATTATTTCTTATTAGTACAAACCTACTTCCTTCATTTTTAAAGTTGCATAACATTTCATTCCATGATTGTACTATTATTTATTTCATCACTCCACATTGGTGGATATTTAGTTTGTTTCCTTTACAATTATAAATCAAGCTAACGTTAACATCTTCATACATTTGTTTTTGCCTCCACTAGTGAAAGAGTATGCATGTATTTCATTTTAATAGCTAATTTTAATAGCTGTTGCCAGATTGTCCCCTGGAGAGGGCTGTAGTAATTTCCTGTCCCATTTCCTGTTTCTCTAAACAATTACCAACAAAGTGTATTATCAAACACTTTGATAATCATTTTAATCTGTGTGAATCTGATTGGTAAAACATATTTTATCTTTATAGTTCTAATGAAAAATTAACTCCTTGTTTCCTATTTTTGTACCTTTTATATAATTTCTGTCTGTGTTGTATTAGCTACTACCTCCAGAACAATGTCGAATAATTATTGTAAGCATGGATTTTCTTGTCTTGTCCCTAACTTTAAAATGAAGAAGTTTGATATTTCCCATTAAGTAGCTCTTGGGTTGAGCTACAGATATTTTGCGAGTCTCAGAGACTGTTTCTAGGGAACACAGTCTAAGACACAAGCCTGTGAACCATTATTTGATAGGTATTTTCCATTTGTTTTGTCCAGGCCTCCACTCTCCCTCCTGACTTTCTGCCTCAGGAGGCTCAATTGTGTGAATTACATGAACTGCTGTTCCTCCCTCCCTTGGATCTTTTGTGGTGGCACTCTTTTGACTAAACCCAACAGAAAGCCAACAGGCACAGAATTTATGTGCCCTTTGGCTTTCTGTTGGGGTTAGTATGTGCCATTTGGCTTTCTGTTGGGTTTAGTCAAGAGTGCCACCACAAAGGATTCAAGGGAGGGAGGAAAACAAGGCTGGGTAGTGTTGAAGTCAAAATTAAAATATGCAAACAAATCTCTGAAATTCAACATTTATTTCAGGAAGAGAGAATTGCAATTCAGAGCATACATGCAGACCAGGTGGTCTTCAGAATATCTGAAGAACAAAGAGAAGGTTGGAAGTTTTATAAAAAGGAGAAATGTTAAACATTGACCATTGAGAAAGTTCATTGGCACTAGTAAGGTTCTGGAGAGCTGGCAAACTCTGATTTGTGAGCAACACTGATGTGCAAAATTAGTCCTAGAGTTGCATAAGTTATCTCAGCAACTATAGATAAAACTTGTTTCAGGTTACAACAGGTAGTTTCAGCAGCTGGACTTGCAGAGAATTACATTCTTGGAGTAATATTGTGTGTCTTGAGTGCTTTCCCCACAAGCTTCCCTACCCTGTTTTAGTTTGGTACTACAAGAGTAACTCAATTCATATAATCATATAACCATAATACGTCCATTTTTTCAATGCACATGGCAGGTCAATAGCCAGACACTGAGATGCAGCAGAGAAAGAGATTGAATCACAAGGCTGGTGAACCAGGAGACAGGAGGAAATCTCAAATCCATCTCCCTGTGGAGTTTGGGGCTAGGGTTTTTTTGTTTTTTGTGTTTGAGACGGAGTCTCATTCTGTCACCCAGCCTCTAGTGCAATGTCATGACCTTGGCTCACTGCAACCTCTGTCTCTTGGGTTCAAGCGATTCTCCTGCCTCAGCCTCCCAAGTAACTGGAATTACAGTCATGTGCCACCATGCCAAGCTAATTTTTTTTGTATTTTTAGTAGAGACAGGGTTTCACCGTGTTTGCCAGGCTTGTCTCGAACTCCTGATCCCAAATGATCCACCCACCTCAGCCCCCCAAAGTGCTGGGATTACAGGTGTGAGCCACTGTGCCTGGCTTGGGGCTAGGGTTTTTAAAGGTTTTAGAGTGGGACAAAATATGGAGATCACCGACTGGTTGAAGAGTGCAGTATAGAGTCACAGGACAGAGAGGTGGAGAAACTGTATTCTCACGCTGATTTCATTTCTCTGGTTGGTGTCAGCTGTTTTGCTGTAATTCAGGATTTGAAAAACATCTTAAATAATCCTTACACAAAAGTTTTATGATTCTAACATCAGAAATCCTATCTATAGGAACAATGGGAATGCAAATGGTCAGTATCTAATGCTATGTGACTTTTGGTTACAAAGAAATGGGCCAAAGTGCAGCCCAATTGATGCTTAATCATAACTATATTTCTGTACAGAATTCTTGTTAACCTGATAAAGATGGCTTTAGTCAGCTTTCACAACAGTTGCTCCACTGGTCCAGGTTGAATGGGTTATTTCATTGTTTGAAGGTCAATGCTGCTCTCCAACTGGCCTGTTCAATATGACTCTATCCTTCCACATACTGGTAGTATCTTTCTTCTTCTGTCCCCTCAAACCTAGAGATGGTGAAAATTCTGTTGCTACTATCACTTGTGGTTCTCTTGCACCAGCCATACCTTTTTAACTAGTCCTTCTTGTAAATAAATCCCCCTCAAATCATGCAGGGTCTAATTATGCCATCTCTTTCTTTTTGGGACCAAGACTAATTAATGTACACTCATTAGGTACAAGTGAAACCACCTTTGTAAAGGTTATGACAGCAAGAGAAATCTAGCATGGCAAACTCCATCTTGCTTCCAGCTTCACATGCTGGCTGATCTCACTCATTCCTGGGCATAGGCCAAGCTAACCATGGGAAGAATTCAGTTTATAGTTTAACTTTGAAGCAAGGATAATTATAGTCCCTCTCTTAAACTAACCTCCCTCCTTGCTCAAGGACCAAAGCTGCCTTTGTAAAACAAATGAAAGGTCACAAGATTAGGACAATGGAAGGGGCCTGAATTCTGCTAAAATGTAAGCATAGTTCCTATAATCCCTTACAGTTCAAGAGTCATGTGGTCAGAGGTCACAAGATTTGTGAATTCCCCAATTGCTCCTATAGATAATATCACTATTGTAGAACTTAAGATTGGTCTTTTGAGATGTTTTTCAGACTTTTGCATTCTGTCAGCTGATTGACTCTACCTGGACCCAGGACTCATGACTCAACCAGAATTGTGGCCCCTGCCTAGAGGTGGACTCAATGTGCAAGAACTGTTTTCCATACCCTTATGATTTTATCTCCAACCAATCAGTAGCACCCATTCCCTAGACCCTTGATCACCAAATTATCCATAAAATCTCTAGTTCTCAGGGAGACTAATTTGCGTAATAATTCCAGTACTTCTGCTTGGCTAGCTCTGCATTAATTAAGCTCTTTCTCTACTTCAATACCACAGTCTCAGTGAATCGTTTTTTGTCTATGCAGAGAGCAGGAAGAACCCATTGGGTGATTGCATAGAAAGCAAGATGAATTCTCCCATTGCTTCCTGTCTATACTGAACAAGTTTTAGCCAGGACGAAGAAAGGGGATGTAAGGAAATACTAACAATAATATCTACTGATACTAGCCAGGCATTGTCAAATAAAAACTAAATCTGCACTTAGATAAGGAGAAACTTTATTTTAAAAGATTACTTCAAGAAGTAGAGCTGAGAGGAAAGAAGGGATTTTGCAATAGGAGGAGGGAGACTACTGCAACAGGGAGAAGTCTTTGACAAGATCTGCAAATTCAAGAGTTAGGCCAAATGGTAGGCCAGGCATGGTGGCTCATGCCTGTAATCCCAGCACTTTGGGAGGCCAAGACAGGAGGATTGCTTGAGGAGTTCAAGACCAACCTGGGCAATATAGTGAGATCCTATCTATACAAAAAAATAATAATAATTAGCTGGGTGTGATGGTGCGTGCTGTAGTCCCAGCTAACTGAGCTGACTGAGGGGCTGAGTTGGGAAGGATTGCTTGAGCCTGGGAGGTCAAGGCTGCAGTAAGGTATGATTGTACCACTGAACTCCAGTCTGGGTGACAGAGTCAGACCCTTGGCTAGAAAGAATCTGGGGTGGGACAGAGGAATGAAAGAGTGAGGTGGCTAATCTGATAGTAGATCAGAGATTGCTTGACCCTGGAGCCAGCCTATTTTCAGGAGGGGCTGTTAAGAAGGAGTTGTATGCTAGCTCAGGCTGCGGATGGGTCAAATTCTGGGATCTAGGAGAAGGAGATAATCTTAACCAAAGTTTGATTAACAAGAACTTTGTTCAGATTTAGATTCCATGGTCACAAGCAGTTCAGCTAGTCATTTACGAGGCAGAGAATAGGAATTTAGAGGATCTTTGTCTGGCCTTGTCAAAGGTGAAAGAAACCAAATATTTCCCCTGAAAGTATTTCTCCTGGGTATGATGAATATTTTAAATTAAAGGCCCTTAAAGATCAACAGAGAGCTAGAAAAGTCTTTTCCCCTATGTACGTAAAGACCCCACAGATCTGCTAAGGAGAACAATTATTTTTCTTTTCTCTCCCTGTTCCTCATTATCTACTAGGGGAAAAAAATCATGAAGATGCAGAGTAAAAAGGAAAAAAAAAAGAGAGAGAGAAAGAGAGAGAAAAAAACGCATGAATTAAGACCTTATGAATGTAACCACCCTGAATGAACCCTTTCACAAGATAGTATCTTCTTTCAGGCTCATTGAATTCCCAAACAGAAACATTTACAAGTTAATCTCTGTTTCCTCATCCATTCACTCTCCCTGGTAATCATTTATTCCTTCTCCCAGAATCACCAATATTCCTCAGTTGCCCCTCCCCTCTGAAATAAGGGTATGTAAGCTTCTGCACCCCACTGGGGAGTTGGGGTAATCACTCTGTGATTCTCTCCCCCTCATCTCTGTACACGTTAATAAATTTGTATGCCTTCTTTCTTAATCTGACTTTGGTCAGTTTTCCCTTGGCCCTAATGAAGGTAAAAAAGAGACGCATCTGTGCGTCTTATCTAAGTCATATGGAAAAGTGTATTTCTTGGCAATAAAGTGATATTGGGAACACAGAGAGTGGGGGGATATCTTTAACCATGGCTATTTTCCAGGATCACAGGGCCTAGGTAAAATTCAACATTGTCAGCACTTACCTTAGAGTTTTATTTATTTATTTATTTATTTATTTATTTTTAATTACCTTTTAGTTTAGAGATGGGGGCCTCACCATGTTACCCAGGCTGCTCTCAAACTCCTAGACTCAGTGATCTGCGCGCCTTGGCTTCCCAAGTGCTGGGATTACAGTTGTGGCCACCACACCCAGACAATCTAAGAGTTTTCAATGGTGATCTTGATAGCGGCAGGAGGCAGTCAAATGCCTAGGTAGATGGGGGTGGGACCCTGGTGAAACCCGACCTTCAAGCTGAAGACGATTTAAAGTCTAAAAACCAAGCTATAGGTCAGAGATAAACCCATGCACTGGATTGAGAACCTCTCTTCCCATTTGGGGCACTTTCCTCTGATTGATCCCCACCCTTCACCTATTTTACGTATACCTACCCTTCCCTAATTGTTTTTTTGCATGGTCTTGCCCATCTTTGAGTGGTGCCTTTTTTTAAATCCTTTTTTGCATACTCACAACCCAATCAGCATGCACTCTCCCATTCTGAGCCACACTGGCAAACTACCTGCCTTCTGGTGGGGGACCACCCGCCTTGAGTCAGCTCTCCACTGAGAGCTGTTCCATGGCTCAGTAAAACTCTTCTCCGCCCTTCTCGCCCTCTGGTTGTCTGCGTAACCTCATTCTTCTTGGATGCAGGACAAAAACTCGAGACCTGCCAAACAGCAGTGACAAAGGAGCTACTGTAACACTGTAACTCTCCACCCTCCGCTGGTGTCCAGCAGCCCATGCAACGGGAAGCAGTGGCAGGGCCAGGCCAGCCCCAGTGCCGCCAGCCAGAGTGGGGCAGCAGGACTGAAAGAGCTATAGCACAAATAGGCTGAAATACTGCCTTGCTCCCCATTCGCCGTGCTGTAAGCAGCAGGAAGGAAAGAAGAGCTACAACCCTTCTGGGGGCCTAGACTTTGGGGCTCCCTGAGCCAAAACTGTAGCATGCTGTAACACCCACTTTGGGGCTTCAGGGTTGCTGGCATCTCCAAGATTTTTGGGCACCACCACATTCCCCTCATCCAGACGCCGGCACCCAAAGCAGAAGCAGGTTGCGGCATGACCCATCCAGCTGCAGGCTGAGAACGGATCCCATGGTGATTGCGGGATTCGGGCTGGAGCACAAGCCAAGCACAGCCCACTGAGTCGAGTAGGCGGGGTATCTCCAGCAGCAAGCCCAGAGCCCAGCAAGGCCCAGGCAAGGGTGTTGCTGGCTGTGCAGGTCCCTGGCTGGCGAAGCAGCACCAAAAATTCCTGCATCGATCTTATTTAATTCTTTCACCATATCTACTTGTGTAAGTACAGTGATCAAGGGAGCGCTAACAAGACAAATGTGGGCAGGTTATTTAATGATATTTTCCTCTAGTAAAAGGGGATTAATAATAGTTCTGGCCTCAGGATTGTTGTGAGAGCTCAAAAACTTCATACGCACAAAGTGCTTAAAACAGACCTGGGATGTACTAAGTATTCAATAAATGATCCCAGGAAGAGAATCTTATTTTTCCCAATTTACAAATGAAGTTCCTGAGGCACAAGGAGGGCAAATAATTTACCCAAGTAAAGATTAAAACTCACCCAGATTATAGGCTTTTATCTACAGTCTTCCCTCCTGCACTTCCGAAGCGGGGAGAAATTAATGGATAAATCGAAGCTAGGCATGGTGGCTTGCACCTGTAATTCCAGCTACTCAGGAGGCTAAGGTGGGAGACTCTTGAGTGCAAGAGTTTGAGGCCAGCCTGAGCAATATAGTGAGACCCCATCTATTGAACATAAAAGTGGGCAGATAAAGTGGAAGAAATGTTAGACAAAGACTTGATAGGTTTTCCAGAGTTACTGCATACAAAAAAAAAAAAATCAAATCTTTTTTTTTTTTTTTTTTTAATACAGGGTCTGGCTCTGTCACCCAGACTGAAGTGCAATGTCCTGATCTGGGCTCACTACAACCTCTGTCTCCCAGGCTCAAGCAGTCCTCCCACCTCAGCCTCCTGAGTAGGTGATACCACAGACGTGTGCCACCACACCCAGCCAATTTTTGTATTTTTGGTGGAAATGGGGATTTGCCATGTTGCCCAGGCTGGTCTCAAACTCCTGAGCTGAAGCAATTCACCTGCCTTGGCTTCCCAGTGTTGGGATTACAGGCATGAACCACCACACCAAGCCCAAATCACTTTTTTTATTTTTCTCAAAACGTAAAGATTCTTGAGGAAGTCAGAGTAAGAAAACATTCTTATTTCCATCGACCTGAAATAACCAAAAGGATCAGAATTCAGTTTTAATGAGTTTATTTGAGTAAAAAGCTGGAAGTTACCATCCAGGAAACACAGACTCCAGAGAAATGGGGTCAATGCTCTGAAGTTACGATCTTGCTTATATAGGCAGAACACAAAGAAATTTAGTGGGATTATAACATTCTCTAAATAAGGCTGGCTTATGAACTATACCAATTTAATGAGTTACAATGTGTTTTCTGTACAGCCTGTTTTCTTTTCTTTACAGCTTGTTTACATTTTCTTTCCAATTAAAAGAGTGTATTTGACATTCCATCCCAGACAGTGTGATAGGAAGTCTGTGTGACACAGTGAAGAGGAAAATTGGGGAATTAATAGGCCCAGTGCTCAGAAAACGGTTAGTAAATGACTGTTTGGGAATGTGAAGGGTGGAACTGCACAGAAACAAAGATTGTCTTATTATCCAGATAAGGTTCCCCAGGCAATCTCTAGGACTTCTCTAAGAAAAATAGATGAAAAGTCTGTCTGGGAGTAAAGAGGACTCCCAGTCTCTTCTCTTCTCTGGGTGGTTGATCTTGCCTGGTTATTTGATGAGATTTTTAGGGAGGGGTCTTAAGACAACTGCATGTCATTTGGAAAGAAGCTTTCTTAGTCAGATAAGGAAATTCCAGAGAGAATCTCCACTTGAGAGGGGGACAAGGCAAGGTTAGAAGGGCTTTGATTATAAGGCAGCTCCCAAGGCTTCTTAGCATGTCAGAGTGCCAGTCTTTCAGGTATTGCTTTCTGAGCCCCAACAAAGCTTACGTGTCATTCAAGAGTAAGCAGCAATTTTTTACAGCCTAAACAACAACAAAATCTTTTTTAGGGAGAGGTATTTTATCACTAACATTTTCAGAATTGCCAGTGTATGGTTGGTTTTAATTATGGTTTTAAAATTCTTTATGGAAAATGTACCTAATTATTGCCTGCACCAAGAGCAGACCATTTCCACTGCCTCGGTCTTTCTTAACTGGTATATGGTCAAATACACAAAGGTCCTTCTTTTAGAATGATACATGTTGAAGTATTTAAGCATGAAGTTTCACAATGTCTACAACTTAATTTCCAATGGCTAAGACACACACACACACACACACACACACACACACACACACACACACACAGCGCATAGAAATTGATAGGGAAAATACAGACACTTCTCACCATATGATGGGAATGAGTCCCAATAAACCCACCCGAAATCAAAAATGCATTTAATGCACAGCCCTTTCAACATCATAGCTTACCCTAGCCTACCCTAAACACTTATATTAGCCTATGGTCAGGCAAAATAACCTAATACAAAGCCTATTTTAAAATAAAGTGTTATTCATTTATTAGAATCGCAGAGTACAAAAATAAATATAAAAATAATATTAAATAAAGTATTGCTGGGTGCAGTGGCTCTCATGCCTGTTATCCCAGCTACTCAGGAGGCTGAGGCAGTTCAAGGAGTTCAAGGCTGCCATGCACCAGGATTGTGCCACTGCACTCCAGCCTGGATGACAGAGCAGAGTTCTAATAGAACTTCAGGACCAGGCCTGATACTATGTCCTGCAGAAATGCCTCTGCAGGGAACAGAGGTGGAGAAATTGTAGGTTCAGTATTTTAAATGGACACCTGTAACCCAACTCCCAAACCTCATCCTCTTCAAAGTCTACATATAAGTAAGTTGAGAGTCTACCGTGAATTGAGATAGTCACATTACTTACTGCTCTCAGTAATGTCTGCCTCACTATGGAGCCAAGTTAGATTAGGAGAGTTTTACTAGAAGGAAATCAGAGAGCACACACACACACACCCACAGACACACACAGCCCTTCACGCTCATCTTGGTTTTCTTTTACCTCTCTGCCTTTGGCAGGAAGAGCTTCAATAACACCTCCTGTTTTGTTGTTGTTGGTTTTTTTTTTTTTTTTTTGAGACAGAGTCTCGTTCTGTCCTCAGGCTGGAGTGCAGCGGCATGATCTTGGCCTCACTGCAACCTCCATCTCCTGGGTTCAAACAATTCTCATGTCTCAGCCACCTGAGTAGCTGGGATTACAGGCACGCGCCACCACGCCCAGCTAATTTTTTTTTTTTTGCATTTTTAGTAGAGACAGAGTTTTGCTATGTTGGCCAGGCTGGTCTCAAACTCCTGGCCTCAAGTGATCCACCCACCTCGGCCTCCCAACGTGCTGGCAATTACAGGAGTGAGCCACTGGGCCCAGCCACACCTCCTGTTTTTAACCCAAACTGCTTTTGATGAGACAATTCAGGAAATCCATACATTTACCTCTTTGTCTGCTTTATCATAAGGGGGATATTTCTCAAGTCCTGAAGTTTTTATTTAAGTCACGAGAATAAAATAGCGTTGAAAATATTTTATTATCTTCCCATTAAACATGTTACTTAAAAGAAAAAACTTTCTAGAAATAAAGACTTATTAAGAGTCAAGTCGCCCTTCTAAATGACATATGCAGGAGGCTGGAGAGCTAGGTCAAGGATCTCTTTCGATTGCATTTGATCAATTACTTTCTTTGTTCTGCTAGCTGCAAGTAATTGTCCATACTAGCCATTTGGTTAGAATGTCTTTACAGAACAAATGGCACTCTTTCGCATATTCTTTTCCTTATGTTCTATTTGAAGACTAAGCAACAACGACCTTTGTAAATTCAGGCCTCCCCTCAACCCCTGAGCTAGGCCTGGGACCCCACTTCTGATTCTTTGAATTTGCTGGTAACTTCCATTAGTCCTGAATGACATAAACCACTACAGCCCACCTCAATTCTATCCCATGCCCTAATCTACTTCATCTCTTTTGCCCCAGACTAGTTTTCACAGCTTCCTGTTCATTTGTTCATTCCACCCTGGGTCTCTAGGAGACGAAAGAAATCTACCTGATCTTACCTCTTTCCCTCTTTCCCTCTACAACATGCTATGAACAGGGGCCTTGGAGTCCCAAAACCTGAGTGCAAAATTTTAACACTTCACTAGTATAATAATAATACTGTCCTTGTAGAGTTATTGTGAGGGTTAAATTAGTTAATACATCTAAAGCATGTAAAATAGTGCTATTCAAAGGATATTCTTTGAACCTACACAGTCCAAAAATTGCTTGCTACTAGCCTGCAACTAGATAGGTATAAAAGTACAGAATATTTACAAATGAACTAATCAAATCTTCATTGGATCGATAAATTTATAAATCAAGAAAAAAGTTCATTGGGTATATTAAAATCTTTAAATGTTGATATATACAGCATTTATTCAAAGTGTACATAAAGCGCTGGGCATGGTGGCTCACACCTGTAATTCCAGCATTTTGAGAAGCTGAGGTGGGAGGATTACTTGAGGTCAGGAGTTCGAGACCAGGCTGGCCAACATGGTGAAACCCTGTCTCTACTAAAAATACAAAAAATAAGCTGGGCATGGTGGCGCATGCCTGTAGTCCCAGCTACTCAGGAGGCTGAGGCAGGAGAATTGCTTGAACCTGGGAGGCAGAGGTTGCAGTGAGCTGAGATTGTGCCACTGTACTCCAGCCTGGGCGACAGAGTGAGACTCTGTCTCAAAACAAAAAACAAAAACAAAAAAACAAAATATACATAAAGGCTCTTAAAGTGGGGAATCATTATTTCACTCACAACTTTTTGAGAAGTTATGATTGTTAAATAATCTGTAGAAGTTATTAGTATAATTTTCTATGTTAAACACTTTATATCCACATCCACTTTCAATGGACAACAAATACAAGTTTTGTAGTTGTTTTTCTTTTTTTTATGTCATTTTCTAGGAATTAAGTTTTTTATTTTTTTATTTGTTAAATATTTATTGAAGTGTTTGTAGTAATTTATAACCAATAACTAATTTGTACAGTGATTTCAATTTTAAGGTTTTTTTAAAATTTTCATTTGTCACTGTAAAAGCTCATAGGAAGTAACTTTTAATGTACTTTGCAGAAATATTGATCTGTGGCAAATTGGAAATTCAAGAAAAAAGTTAATCATTTACCACAGAGAGTTTGAGAAGCACTGACTTATTACAGAGCTCTGCCTGGCACATCATAATATGAAACACATTAAAAAAGTGCAGCCAAATAGGAAGTGTTCAGTGAATACTCACTATTACTACTTTCATTTGATAGATGAAGAACCTTAGGCAGAGAGGAGTTCAGGAACTTACCCATGTCCTGTGTCCATGATCCTGGTCCACTGAGGCACACTGCATGGGACCTAGAAGTACCTGCCTGCCTACCCTGGATAAACTGATAGAAGGAATTTTCCTTATTGAGACAGGAGACCCTGCAGAAAATCCGGGACAAAAAACAAGCAAAACACATATCTCAGAGTGTCCCCAAGGTGCTGATGTTGCCATCAAGAGCCGGATGAAATGGAATTGCCCAGAAAGCACCTGCAGGTGCATTGCCCAAGCAATAGTCACAACCCGAAGTAATAACCACCCAGAAGTTGGCAGTGGAGGCCAATGAGGCACCTAGCAACCCAGCAGCAAAGAAACATTATCCAGAAGCCAGGAGATCTACTGGGGACCCTGGCTTCCGCACAAAGCCATAAGGTCAAATAAGCTATATCCTTTCCAAATTCTACACAATCTTAGAGAAACAACAAAAGATAAGCTGTTTGAGGGACTGAGCACTTTTGGCTAACAGAAATTGAACCCCACTAAAAGGGAATAAACTTAGGTTGAATTAGAGATGTAGTTAATTGTCTCCTAGTATCCCCTAAGGGAAAGGGCTCAAGAGAAAGTTCCAATTACAGAGGAAAAATCTCCTTTTCATTGTACCTCTGAGTTGTGAGACGAGTTGAGTTTTTCTGTCACTAGAAGCACATTGGGAGAAAACTAGAGAATGAATTAAGGAACCTTTGAATCTCATGCTTCATGATTCATTTTTTCCAACTCCTTCCCTCCAAGCCCCTTTGACAGCAGAACTTGCAGTGCCTCATGTCTGCTGGCCTTGGAGCAAAGTGTCAATCAACGCTTCCCAGCCCATTAACCAAACTTGAGGACAAGGGAAGTTAAGTGCCGCAGCCCACAGGGGAGCATGTAAGTGGATTCAGATTCCCCAGGGAGCATAACACCTTAAGGACTGTGCTTGCAATGGCTGGGGAGACAATGAGACAGGCGGGCAGTGATTCTTCCAGAGACTAATGAGGTTTTTCCTGGCAGAAGCATGTCTCTGCCTACACCGCACTAATGCAGCATTAATGGAGAAAGGAGAGGAAATGCGAGCATTTTCTTCTATGGAGGACAGATCTTGTGTTATGTCTTTTTGTTTCCTTGTTTTATTGTAAGGTTTTTAACCTTTTTTATAAGTTAAGCAAATTTTAGTATTACATGTTATATATACCTGTATATTTGAAAGAGAAATGTAATAACAGCTTTAATGTTTATACCTATAAAATAAATGAAAACATTTTGAAAAACCCAATTAATTCCTTAACAGTTTTAAAAGTAAGAGGCTTTTGTAAAGTTTCCCTGCGTTGTTTGTAGTGGTTACATGACTGCATATGTTCATCAAAACTCATTGAACTAGGCCGGGGGTGGTGACTCACGCCTGTAATCCCAGCACTTTGGGAGGCCAAGGACGGCAGATCACCTGAGGTCAGGAGTTTGAGACCAGCCTGGTCAACATGGTGAAACCCCGTCTCTACTAAAAACACAAAAATTAGCTGGGTGTGGTGGTGGGTGCCTGTAATCCCAGCTACTCTGGAGGCATGAGAATCACTTGAACCCGGGAGGCGGAGGTTGCAGTGAGGCGAGATCTCACCATGTCACTGTACTCCAGCCTGGGCAACAGAGTGAGACTCTGTCTCAAAAAAAATAAATAAATAAAGATATCACTACACACCTATTAGAATGTCAAAAAAAAAAAACAACAAAAAACACCAAAAACCAAAAAACAAAACAAAACAACAACAAAAAACACCTCATTGAACTATATATATGTTCAAAAGGCCTAAATTCTCAGCATGTTAATTATTCTTCAATTTGAAAAAATAAATTAATTTCTTAAATCCCAAAAGCAGTTTTAAGGAAACATGTGAATATTATAATAGACTTTTTGGAAATAACTTCAAACTTATAGAAAAGTTCCAAGAATAGTAGAAAAAACCTTATTTTTTTCCTAAACTTATTTGAGAGTAAAATGCCTATTTTGCTCAATCTCACCTCGTGTTATTCAGAAAGAAAGGAAGAGAAGGGAAGGGGATGAAGGGGAGGGGAGGAGAGGGGAGGCAGGGGAGGGGATGAAAAGGAGGGGATGAAGGGGAGGGGATGGAAGGGAGGGAATGAAGGGGAGGGGTAATGAACAGGAAGGAGAATGAAGGGGAGGGGATGGAGGGGAGGGGATGAAGGGGAAGGGGAATGAAGGAGGGGATGGAGGGGAGGTAAAAGGAGGGGAGGGGATGGAGGGGAGGGGATGAGGGGAGGGGGAATGAAGGGGAGGGGGAATGAAGGGGAGGGGAGGAGCTGGAGGGGATGAAAGGGAAGGAGATGAAGAGGAAGAGGAATGAAGGGGAGGGGAGGGGAGGAGATGGAGGGGAGAGGATGAAGGGGAGGGGATGGAGAGGGAATGAAGGGGAGGGGAGGGGATGGAGGGGATGAAGGAGAAGAGGGATGAAGGGGAGGGGAAGAGGGGGGGTGAGGATGGAGGGAGGGGATGGGGGAGGGGATGAAGGGGATGGGATGAAGGGGAGGGAAGGGGAGGAGATGAAGGGGAGGGGATGGAGAGGGGATGAAGGGGAGGAGATGAAGGGGAGGGGATGGAGAGGGGATGAAGGGGAGGAGAGGGGATAGAGGGGAGGGGAGGAAAAGGAGGGTTGGGTGTCAGGGCTGGTTTCTTCCTGGAGGCTCTAAGAGAGAGTCCATTTTCTTGCCTTTTCTGGCTTCTAGAGGCGATTTGCATTCCTTAGCTTGTGGCTCTTTCTTCCATTTTCAAAGCCAGCAATAATGGGTCCAGTCCTTCTCACATCACATCACTCTTATGTCCTTTTGTGCCTTCCTCTTCCACAGGTAATCCAAGATAATGTCCCCATTTCGAGATTTTTAGCTTAATCACATCTGCAAAGTTCCTATTTCCATGTAAAGTAATATATTCATGAATTCCAGGAATTAGGATCTGAACATTTTTAGGGACTCATTATTCTGCTGGTGTTTTGTTTGGTTTTTGTGTTTTTTTGCAACTATCTGACTCTGTCCCCCAGGCTGGAGTGCAGTGGCGCGATCTCGGTTCATTGCCACCTCTGCCTGCCAGGTTCAAGCAATCCTCCCACCTCAGCCTCTTGAGTATTCTCACCATGCTCAGTTAATTTTTTTTTTTTGGTTTGCAGGTAGAGATGGGGTTTCACCATGTTGCCCAGGCTGGTCTCAAAGTCCTGGGCCTCCCAAAGTGCTAGAATTACCGGTGTGAGCCACCGTGCCTGGCCCACCATTCTGCTGTTAAATCAGCCACGGCGCCTGGGCAACTATTCTGCTGTTTAGCCTAAAGTTGTCTTCTTCCTTATTTTAAGTTCAGCCTAAACGTTTCGCTGTACATAGTGAACTACAATGAACTACAACCTAAATGGAAGTGCAAACAGACTGTAACCTACTCTTGTGCCAATCACCAAGTTTTGGCCAATCTAAGGTGGCTAACTGATCAAATCATGTTCAAATAAGGTAGACACCAAGCTGTAATCTATCCAGCTGTTTCTGTCCCTCCGTTTTCTGCATGCCACTTTCCTTTTACTGTCTATAAATCTTCTACCCTGGAATCTTCCTGAACCTATTCTGGCTCAGGAGGCTGCCCTATTCATAAGTCACTTTTTACTCAATTAAACTCTATTAAATTTAATGTGGTGAAGGTTCTTATTTTAACACTGCCTACCACAAAAAGGAAGGATGGAAGAAAGGAAAGGAGGGAAAAAAGGAAGGAAGAAAAAGTCTTACCCAAATGTTGATATATGGGTTTTTATGGTCTTACTAAACCATCCAGCTCATACCTAGAATTCATCTCCCCCTCCACAGCTCACTGAAGCATCTCTACAGGCTCAGCCCACACAGCTGCACAGCCCTGGAGTTTCTGTCCATCTGAATACAACACTTTGATGACTTCAACTTGTCTGCATTCTTCATGAGTCTGAGACAAATTTGTTACAATCTTTCTTAGGCAACTGAATTATCTTCATCATGATTATGGCAGAATAACCACAACATGAGGAGCTAGGACTGCCCAAGTGGAGTTTGAAGCGTGGTCCTTGCACCAGCAATCCACTGGGGCAAATGCCCAAAGTGCAGGTCACCTATCCCAGCCCATGATGACTGAATCAGAAAACCTGCAGACTCCACAAGCCTAGATTTTTCCGACGCACACTGAAGTTTGAGAAACACTGGTTTCAAAACATTACCTAATAGGAAAAGTTGTGGAGTATTTTCTTGGAAAGAGAATGACTTTTAAATTTCAAGAAATAAGTGACAATTAGAGGCTAAAGCCCAGGAGGAGGGAAAATAAGCCCTATTTCCAGTTCTAGCAAAGATAATTTTTTAGTGGCTTAGGTAAGAAGCTGTGCCCTGATTGTAGCCATCAGCTTAGAGAAATGAGCACTGATAAGTGCTAGGAAACGTTAGGCATATGAAATTCAAATGTGCTAACAAAAGTAAAATGTGTTCCCTTTAGAATTTGTGGACTAGAATGTATGTAGCAGACTTTATTCCAAATCAACAGATTAAATATACCAATGTGAACACCACCTTATATATTAAATAATTAACTTTAAATTTTTAAATTAATATTCCATCAAGGTATCTGCATTTCTCACATAAAACAGTAGCTCTCTAACTTCAAAGAGTGGAAGAAATTACTTAAGAAGCTTGTTAAAACATATATATTCTAGACTCCCTCTCCTCCATTGATTTTTTTAGGTCAGAGATCAGCCTAGGATTTTAATGAGAATTCCAGGTGATTTAGAAATGGTGTTATAAAGGCTAACCTTTGAAAAACAAACACTTATGAAGAAGAGTCTGACCTCTGCCCAATCACTCTCTCTTCCCCCACCAAAAAAAAAAAAAAAAAAAAAACCCTCAAGACAACTTATTCAAGCAAACTTCCCAGTTAGCTGCACATTGAATTAATACTCAGTGACTAATTTAATATCACATACCCATTTCCAGAGCCATGAACACAGTAACAATTGTAACTTCCCAGAGTTGAATTTTTTTGAAAGTAATTATTTATTACACGAAGCTTAATAGTAAATTAGCTTAGGGTGGTACTCTGGTTCTGTGATGTCTGAGTACACGCATGTAAATCAAATGCATTAATATATTAAATTTCAGTCTCCTGGATTTCTGCGTATGGGATAATGGAAGTGGAATAGATGTTGGTCATGCTTTTTGGTTACTCAATAGTTTTTGAGCTCTGTTCCTACTGTAAAGGTAAAGAACGTACCATCCCAAAATATGCAAAATTGGTATATTGATTATTTCAAGTTGAAAACACTAAAGAAATTGTAGTTTCAGAGAGAGCTAGCTGACTGTGTCTTCCTGCAGGCAGCAAGCCATGAAGGGGTACACTTCTTATACCAGGGTGAGAAAATAGCTCTTATCACCAGACTGGGAACTGGGCACTGCAATAGACCTGAATAAATATACTTATAGAAATAATCCTTATCTTCCACTAGTTTCACACACACCCACCCTCACATATTTTGTAGTGACTTCCCTGGAAATTTGCTGCTCCAGGCCAGGCGCAGTGGCTCATGCCTGTAATCCCAGCACTTTGGGAGGCCGAGGTGGGCGGATCACAAGGTCAGGAGTTCAAGACCAGTCTGATCAACATGGTGAAACCCCGTCCCTACTGAAAATACAAAATTAGCAGGGCATGGTGGTGCGTGCCTGTAATCACAGCTACTCGGGAGGCTGGGGCAGGAGAATCACTTGAACCCAGGAGGCGGAGGTTGCAGTGAGCCGAGGTCGTGTCACTGCACACCAGCCTGGGTGACAGAGCGAGACTCTGTCTCAAGAAAAAAAAAAAAAAGAAATTTGCTGCTCCTAGCCAGACCCCCTTTGTTCTGTCATTGCTTCTCAAATTTATCATTCTTTGTCTAAAAAGTATAAAAGCATTTTTCTTTGACCACTTCTTCAGACTTCACTCTCTTGTGAAAATCTCCATCTATAATTGCCTGACAGGTTCTTCCTGCCCACTGCACAGACAAAACCAATTCACGAAGACCATAATATTGCAGTAGAGAAAGAGTTTTATCATTGCAGAGCTAGCCAAGAATGACTAGAGTTATTAATATTACTCAAATCAGTCTCCTTGAGAACTCAGAGGATAGGGTTTTTAGGGCTAATTTGGTGGGCAGCGGGCTAGGGAACCAGTGCCACTGATTGGCTGGAAATGAAATCATAGGGGTGTGGAAAATGATTCTCCTGTGTGGAGTCAGCCTTTGGGTGAGGGCCACAGGACTGGCCGAGTCATGAGTCCCAGGTCCCGCTGGGGTCAGTTGGCTACCAGAATGCGAAAGTCTGAAAAAAATCTCAAAAGATCAATCTTAGGTTCTGCAATAGTGATGTTATCTATAGGAGCAATTGGGGAAGTCTTGAATCTTGTGACCTCTGGCCACTTGACTCTCAAGCAGTAACGGATTATAGAAACTGTTCCTACCAGAATCCTAGCAGAATTCAGGCTCCTCCCATAATCCTAATTTCATGGCCTTTCATTAGTTTACAAAGGTGGCTTTGGTTCCTAAGCAAGTAGGGAGTTAGTTTTAGGGAGGGACTATTATCATCCTTGCTTCAAAGTTAAGCTATAAACTAAATTCCTCCCATGGCTAGCTTGGCCTACACCCAGGAATGAGTGAGAACAGTCAGCCTGTGAGCCTAGAAACAAAATAGAGTCAACTTTGCTAGACTTCTCTCGCTGTCATAATTTTTGCAAAGGTGGTTTCCACATACATGTAAAGCTAATAAAATTTACGTGCTTTTCTCTTGTTAATCTGCCTGGTATTAATTTGATTTCTAGACCCAGCTAAAAAGCCCACTAAGACCTAAAAGGGATCCCCTAAACTACATTTGGGGAATTTCCCCCATTATTCATCTTCTCTTCAAGATGGAAGCCTTCCACCAACTTCCCTTAAAACTAGTGCACAAGGAGCATTATTTTCACTGGGAAGAAGAAGGTACTGGGTGAGTCCAGTCAGCAGAGAGATGCGGCTGGATCATGATGGAGATGCCAGCTTTCATAGGCAGCATTGGCAAAGACGTGAAGGCAGAGAGAGTTGCCAAATGCAACACAGAGGATCTTTGGTCTTTGGCAAGCACCATTTGAATTGTGTGGTGAGAGCTGAAGTCAGAATATCAGGGACACAGAATACACTGGAATAGAAAAGATGTTGGTGCTTTTAGGTTTATAGGTAGAAAGCAATTAGGGAAGAAGTTGATGATATATAGGGGATAACTGTTGAATCAGGTATGGGAGCAGATGAAAATAATAGCATTACTTTTCGTATACTTTATATAAGGCCCACTGATTGCTATTACTGATTCAATGAAAGAGGTATGTATTAGTCCATTCTCACATTGCTATAAAGAAGTGCCCAAGACTGGTTAATTTATATAGAAAAGAGGTTGGATTGACTCACAGTTATGCATGGCTGGGGAGGCCTCAGGAAACTTACAATCATGGTGGAAGGCAAAGGGGAAGCAAGGCACATCCTACGTGGTGGCAGGAGGAAGAGAGAACAAAGAGGAAGTACTCTACACTTTCAAACAACCATCTCTCGTGAGAACTAACTCACTATAACAAGAATAGCAAGGGAGAAATCCACCCGCATGATCCAATCGCCTCCCACCTGGCCCTTCCTCCAACACTAGGAATTACAATTCCACCTGAGATTTGGGTAGGGACACAGCGCAAAACCATATCAAGGTTTTATTTACATTTTATGGGTAAGTAAAGAGGCTCAGAGAAATTAAATGGTGGGTTATCCAACTAAGAAGAGACAGAATAGCAACTCAACTGGCTCCAAAGCTCATTACCTTGGTTCTATATCAGAGGATCGAGAGGTCCAGTAGAATGGTTGGACTTAAAAGGAGGGAGAAGACCTCATTTACTGGAGGGAAGAAGGGAAACACTAATACAAGTTTCTAGATTTAATGAAGTAGGAGGAAAGCAAACAGTCAGCTGATAGTGCAGGGAGTAGACAAAAAGTGAAGTGACATTTGAAAATATAAAGTTATGTGCTTTCTATAGGCTCTTAGGGAAATTCAATCTTGGGGAGACGTAGGTATCTGAACGTAGTGACACTGAGGGACTTGAGGGACTAGATAAGGAAACTACATATAGAGATAAATTATGGTGCAGCTGAAGCTGGAGATAACGAATTAGAAGTAGCTCCAGTTCTTAAAATTCTAGACTGTTTTCTCTAACAGTGCTCAGTCTCTTAACTGTAGAATTTGGAGAGACATTCAGCATTTGTTCAATGAATCAAGCAGGACATGGATGCATGGAAATTGGGATTACTGGAAAAAGAGGTTTATAAGTGATTGGCCATGGAAATTAAGGCTTATTGAGGAAGAGAAACAAAAGGGGGACAGGGCAGGAGACAATCCGGGGTGGAAGGCTGGGGAACAAAGGAATTAAAAGACTAGACATGGCAGAGGACTTTTGATATGGTTTGGCTGTGTCCCCACCCAAATTTCATCTTGAATTGTAGCTCCTATAATCCCCATATCATGGGAGGAACCCTGTGGGAGGTAATTGAATCATGGGGGTGGTTACCTTTATGCTGTTCTCATGATAGTGAGTGAGTTTTCACAAGATCTAATGGTTTTATAAGAGGCTTTTCCATCTTTTGCTCATTTTTCTTCTTCCTGCTGCCATGTGAAGAAGGACGTGTTTGCTTCCCCTTCCACCATGATTCTTAAGTGTCTTGAGGCTTCCCCAGCCCTGCGGAACTGTGAGTCAATTAAACCTCTTTGCTTTATAAATTACTCAGTCTCAGATGTTTATTCATAGCAGCATGAGAATGGACTAATACAACTTTTTAAAATTTTAATTTCTAATTTTTTTTAGAGACAGGATCTCTGTTGCCCAGGCTGGAGTGCAGAGGTGCAATCATAGTTCACTATATCCTGGAACTCCTAGGCTCAACCAATCCCCCCACCTCAGTGGCCTGAGAAGCTGGGACTACAGGCGGGAGCCACCAGGCCCAGCTGTGGCAGAGGAGTTTCAACCCTGTTTGCTCAAAATTAATCTTGAAACAAAGACAGAAGAAGTTGTCCATCTTTGGACCAGAAATCTGACCATAGTAATTCAGTGAAGTTGGCTTTTATTTCTGTCATACAAAAATGCAGAATTAGGCAGTCCAGGTAGATTCAGTGCATCCACCACATTATCAATGATCCAAACTCTTTCTATTATCCTGTTCTCCACTAACCTGTGGTTTTCATTTTCATGGTTACCTTGTAGTTGCAAGATGGCTGCCGGATTGCCTTCTAAGCAAAAAGAGGAAGAAAGGCAAAGAAGGGCAAATAAAGGGCAAAAATTTATTCCATTTAGTAAGCTTTCCAAGAAACACTACCCAGGGACTTCCACTCCTATCTCACTGGCCAAATCTATCTCACGGGTGCTCCTAGGGCACACTGTCTTCCTCAACTAAATCTGAGTGCAAGAAGAAGTTAGTGGAGCAATAAGCAGTCTGACATGCCAGGAGACATTTGTAACCCCAAACCACAATCTCTGAAGATTGCCAACAAAAAGAGTCAAACTCTGTAAAATATTTGAAGAGACTTATTCTGAGCCAAATATGAGTGACCCTGGCCCAAAACACAGCCCCAGGAGATCTTAAGAACATGTACCCAAGGTAGTCAGGCTACAGCTTGATTTTATACATCTTAGGGAGACATAAGACATCAATCAATACATGTAAGATGTACATTGGTTCAGTATGGAAAGAGAGGACAATGCCAGATGAGGGCTTGCAGGCTATATATGATTTAAAGATTTTCTGATTGGCAATTGGTTGAAAGAGTTATTATCTAAAAACCTGGAATCAATAGAGATGAGTGTCTGGATTACGATAAGGGGTTGTGGAGACCAAGGTCCTTCTTATGTATAATAGACGAAGCCTCCAGGTAGCAGGCTTCAGAGAGAATAGATGGCAAAATTTTCTTTTAAGATTTAAAAAGGTGCCAGACTGTTAATTCTCTCTGGGATTAAAGACTTGGAAAGGGAAGGGGATTCTCTGTAGAATGTAGATTTTCCCTTATCAGACAGTTCTGCAGGGCCATCTGAAAATATGTCAAAGAAATATATATTTTTAGGGTAAAATAATCTCTTTCAGGGCCTGCTGTCATGTTGGTATCTTATTGCTAGAAAAACTGTTTTGTCAGTCATTAAGGTCTCTGTTTTAATGTTAATGCAGGTCAGTTGTGCCTGAATTCCAAAGGGAGGTGGGTACAATCAGGCATGTCTGAACCGCCTTCCCATTATGGCCTGAACTCATTTTTTAGGTTAACTTTGGAAGGCCCTCGGCTGAGAGGAGGGGTCCATTCAGTTGATTGGGGGGCTTAGAATTTTATTTTTGGTTTATAAGATGGAAAGTGAATGGGGCATCAGAAAATGATGCAATAGACAGAGTGAAGGTCAAATTTAAGCACCTGCAAATGGCAGGAGGGGTAACAACAACTAGCAAGGCTATTTGCCCTCAAGGCATGCTTACAATATGAAATAGAGACCAAAATATCAATAAACAAACTTAAAAGAAATAAAAATGCAGCATGCTGAATAAAACTTCAATGTGATTAAAATGAATGCTCTAAGGAAATAAATCCAATCCAAGTAACCAAAACAGGATACATTGATATATAAACAGAAACACTGAAAACTTAAAAAAGAAATACAGATGAAAAAATTTAAAAACACAATAGAAGAATAAATGGGAAGAGAAAGTTAAGAAAATCTCCCTTAAAATAGAACACCTAAATAATAGAAGGCCCATTAAGGAGAGAACAAGGTAGGGAAGGAAACCACCAAAGACTAAATATAAAAGTATTTAGAACTGAAAGATCCAGGTCTCCAGAATGAAGACTGCTCACCACGACGGAAGGCAAAAGGCTGACACAGTCATGAAATTTTAGAATATTAGGCCCAAGAAAAGACATCTAAATCTTTCAGAGAAAAAAAATGACTGGTGGCATACAAAGGTATGAAAATAAAAACAGCTTCCTCATAAAAACACAGGAAGGCAGAGGAAAATGGGGGCAATTTCTTCCAAATGTTAAGAAAAAAAGTCATTGTGTTGCCAAGGCTGGTCTTGAACTCCTAGCCTCAAGCACTCCTCCTCCTTCAGCCTCCCAAAGTTCTGGGATTATAGGCACTAGCCACTGTACCCAGCCACAAAGAAAACATTTTACTGTATTATTTATTTATTTTTCAAACAGGGTCTTGCGCCCAGGCTGGAGTACAGAGGCATGATCTCAGCTCATTGCCACCTCCACCTCCTGGTTCCAAGCAATCCTCTCACCTCAGTCTCCTGAATAGCTGGGACTACAGGTGCATGCTACCATGCCCGGCTAATTTTTTATATTTTTGGTAGAGATGGGGTTTTGCCATGTTGCCCAGGCTGGTCTCGAACTCCTGAGTTCATGCAATTTGCCCACCGTGGCCTCCCAAGGTGCTGGGATTACAGAAGTGAACCATTACACCCAGCCAAAGAAAACATTTTTTATTTTTTATTTTTGAGACAGGGTCTCACTCTGTCACCCAGGCTGGAGTGAAGTGGCACAATCTCGGCTCACTGCAACTTCTGCCTCCTAGGTCCAAGCGATTCTCCTGCCTCAGCCTCCCAAGTAGCTGGGGTTACAGACATGCGCCACCATGGCCTGGCTAATTTTTATATTTTGCGTAGAGACGAGGAATCACGACGTTGGCCAGGCTGGTCTTGAACTCCTGGCCTCAAGTGATCCACCCACTTTGGTCCCCCAAAGTGCTGGGATTACAGACACGAGCCACCATGCCTGGCCTAAAGAAAACATTTTAAAAGAAAAGAATGATTATTAACTCCAATAACTCATACAGAAAAGTACTTAAAAAAAAGTAATCATAGAATACAATACTACATGGCTTATTAGAGCATAATATTTATGGTCATAATAACAAAGGCACCTAATATGGATTTCACAAAAAATTGAGATATGACATTATAAGGATGGAGGGAAGAAATAGATTGTGAAATAAATTCCTCATTTTCTGAAACAGGAAGTCAAGAGAGGGGTTCTAAGAGTAATGAAAAAAGAGACAGTAACAATCAGGCATAGTGGCTCACTCCTGCAATCTCAACTATGTTGGGGGCTGAAGTGGGAAGATCATTTGAGGCCAGGAGTTCAAGACTAGCCTGGGCCACGCAGTGAGATCCCATCTCTATAAATAAAAAGTCAAAAAAATTAGCCAGGCATGGTGGTATATACCTGTAGTCCCAGCTACTTGCGAGGCTGAGGCAGGAGGACTGCTTGAGCTAAGGAGTTTGACGCTGCAGTGAGCTATGAGCCACCACACTGTGGCCTGGGCATCTCTATTAAAAATAATGAGATTGCAATAGTATTTAGAAATAGGAAAAGAGATATGCACTGGTGTGTCTGAAAGTGGTTGCCTCAGCAAGAGGAAGAGAGATGGAGGTCAAAAGGACAAAAAGTTGGTTTCCTTATAACCTTTTTTTCCCTATTTTTTATTTTTTATTTTTTTTTAGGCAGAACAGAATAAGGACAGTCAGAGTGGGAATGACGGCCTTCTATTCAAAGTGTGTTTCTCAACATCAACTGGGAGCTTGTTAATACAGTGTCTCCAATCCAGCCCAGACCTACAGAATCAGCCTGCATTTTAACGCCATCTCCTGGTGATTCATATGGCCATTGTAATTTGAGAAGCATTTGTCTAGTAGTCACAGTGCAGGGGGCCTGAGATGAGGTGCAGGTGTCTATCGCTGTAGTAAAGGTGAGGAACTGAAGCAAGATTCATGAAGTACACAAGATTCTGAACTCAGCCCATCATTCGAGGTAACTTCACCCTTTACCCTTATACCTTCTTAACATCACTGCTGTATTTCTGGCAAGCCTTAATCTTGTTTCTCAAATTTCCTGCCCTGGTCATCACTTTTTTCACCATCTGGTTTGAGTTTTACCTCTCTACTTCGCAAAATCTATCTTTACAGATTTTGTCACATGGCAGTTGCAGGTATTATTGTTCTCAAATTGTTCCTGTTTATTTAATTACCAAGACCATATAACTCACAATAGACTAGATGCTCAAGAAAGCTTAGCAATTGGGTTCTTTCAAATCTTCAAGTTATATGCCAGAACTGATGCATGAAGAACTGTAAGCAGATCAGTCGCCACTGTCCAGGAAAGGGAGGAAAACAAAATTACAGATAAGAACTTTGATGGCGTAAACCCACAATTATAGTAGCTCTTAGAGAGTGGTCCTGGGTGTGGTGGCTCTCACCTGTAATCACAGCACTTTGTGGGGCTGAGGCAGCAAGACTGCTTGAACCCACGAGTTTGAGACCAGCCTGGGCAACATAGTAGGAACCTCATCTCTACAAAAAATAAAACAAAAAAAAAAATTAGCCAAGTGTGGTGGCATGCACCTGTAGTCCCAGCTACACGGCAGGCTGCCGTGGGAGGACCACTTGAATCCGGGAGTTTAAAGCAGCAGTGCACCCTGACTGTGCCACTGCTCTCCAGCTTTGGTGACAGAGCAAGACCCTGTCTCAAAAAAAAAAAAAAAAAACCCCACACAAGAACCCTCCCATCAAGACAGTGGCCCTCTAATGATTCCACTAGAAGTGAGGACTAAGCTAAGTAGGTGTTAGTTAGGTCAAGACAAACCTTTGATTTCCAGTCCCACTAAACTATGTCTTTATTACACTTTTTTATCCCAAGTTTTGAAAGATTTATAAAGCTTCTCTAAATGTTGAGTCTGGTTTAAGTATAAAATTAAGTTTCTTTCAGACACATAAAAATTACAACTCTATCACAAAAGTTAATTTTAAAGCTGTTTAGAAGCAAGGCTTAATTACAAAGTTTCAAAAGAAAAGCCCTCTATGATTAACGATCTTAGCTCCTTTATTAAAGTGAAAATTAATCTATGCAAATTAGCTTCTCTTTGAAGTGACCCTTGTGTATTAGTCAGGGTTCTCCAGAGAGACAGAATAGGATATATGTATATATGAAAGGAAATTTAGTAAGAATTGACTCACACAAGCACACGGTGAAGTTCCACGATAGGCTGTCTGCAAGCTAAGGAGCAAGGAAGCCAGTAGTGGTTCAGTCCGAGTCCAAGCCTCAAAAGCAGGGAAGCCGACAGTGCAATCTCCAGTCAATGGCCAAAGGCCAGAAGGCCCCTGGCAAACCACGGGTATAAGTCCAAGAGTCCAAAAGCTGAAGAACCTGGAGTCTGATGTCCAAGGGCAGGAATCATCCAGCACAGGAGAAAGATGAAAGCCAGAAGACTCAGCAAGCCAACTTAATCCCACTTTCTTCCACCTGCTTTGTTCTAGCTGCACTGGCAGCCGACTGGCTGGTGCCCATGCACACAGAGGGTGTGTCTGCCTCTCCCAGGCCACTGACTCAAATGTCAATCTCTCTGGCAACACCCTCACAGACACACCCAGAAACAATAAAGGCATCCTTTAATCCAATCAAGTTGACACTTAGTATTAACCATCACACCTTGCAAACAAGCTATTTGAGATTATAGCACTGACAAGATGTTGCTTTTTAGGCTGGGCGTGGTTCACACCTGTAATCCCAGCACTTTGGGAGACTGAGGCAGGTGGGTCTCTTTTATCCAGGAGTTTGATACCAGCCTGGGCAACATGATGAAACCATCTCTATAGAAAATACAAACATCAGCCAGGCATGGTGGCACATGTCTTTAGTCCCACCTACTTGGGAGGCTGAGGTTGCAGTGAGCCAAGATCATGGCACTGCACTCCAGCCTGGGGGACAAAGGATCTTGTCTCAAAAAAAATTTAAAAAAAGATGTTGCTTTTAAAATATGATTCTATTAAGGAGGAATTAGTATTTATCCACATAAGAAATTATTTACTTTGTGTTGTCCTTTCAATCACCATTTATTGGTAGAAGATTTTGAAAATGATCCCTTATGAGAAAATAGGGAATTTGTAAACCAAGTGATTCTATGGTCCAGAACAGTCTGCCATAAACAGATATTTCTCTGAAGATTCATGTTTTATCTTAAACATTTGTGCAAATCTACTCTGTAATAGATCCATGGTAGTTTTTGTTTGAAAAGGTGTCCATCCAACATTAAGTAAAAATGACACTCCCAAAAGTGTTTATCCTCTGAGAAGCCAGCACCCAGCTCACACCCAGTTTATGAATAGCATTATGATGCTGCACACCTACCCCGTCTCCATCCACCCTGCATTCTATTTGCTGTAAATCTGTAAAGATAAATACTGAACCACATTATCTGTCTCAGGCACGTATGTGTACATGTGAGGGACAGAGCAGTCTTGAAACTTATGTGAATAAATTTTTTTTTTATTTTTACACCATAATCCAATTCTAGTTATCTTAATTGAATTTGAAAGCTTTTTCAATCGCATTAAATTTACAAAAAAGTTCTCCCACATTACACTAAAGCATTCCTCATGTTTCACTTCCAGTACTCAGATACTGAATGAGTAAAATCATTTTATTGGCTCTCTTTTAATTAACTCCTTCAAACGCACATTGTTTAAAAACTGACTAGGTCAAAAATAGTTACGCCTGCAGGTTGACCTATTCGGACTCTGCCAAACTCCTCCAAGTTCAATATAAATTGACGTTTTCAGAGTACAAAGTCAATTTTATGGAAACGCTGTTCCTCCTTTTCCATGGAGCCAATCTGGGCAATTTTTTCATTAAAATTCTTCTTCTGCCTGTTTGCTGCGGAACTCTTTGAGCTGCTGTAGCCGCTCGATAGTTTCAGAAATGGTGCGTTCCCCGTGGACCTTATTGTCTCTTGTGCGGATATTAACAGTGCCACTGATTTTCTCTTTTTCACCAACAACTAAAACAAACACACAAAGCTTTGTCAGACTTAATCTAAAGATATGGAAGAATTCACACTGAACATCTGAAAAGAAATGATCCTAGGACCCAAAACCTACCCCATAGCTTCTGATACATTAAAACGTACAAGTGACCATGTGTTGATATTTAAAAGAAACTCTTTGCAATATCTAATACTACTGTGCTTATGGAGTCAATCTAGACAATGTAACAACCAAATAATAAAACCCTAAACATCATGAATATCTTTTTTCAAGTAATCCCACATAAGGAATTATCTTGAGAAAGTAATCCAACAGATGTGTTTAAAAGCAATGCGTCTTCATTCTTGTTATAATAGCAAAATATTTTCTCACAGACATCCATGATTTAAGTGAAAAAAAAAACCCAGTATGTATGCATGAGCCTATTTTTATAGTTATTATATATTAAAATATATAATAGAAAAAAAATCAGGACTGGAAGGAACTAAATAAATTCTTGATTACAATTCACTTAAACCTGTCTCAAGGTTTCAGTAGATTTTCCTGAGGTGTGGCAAATTTTCTTTGGTAAGTTTCCATTCTTACCTAAAATGAAGTTATACTGCGCTAACTGTGCATTTCGAATCTTTTTATTCAATGTACAGCCTGGATCCAGATCAATGTCTGCCATGAATTTGGCATCGTGGAATTGTTGTCGTACCTATTGTAACAGAGATACAGAATTTGTCAGATCTAAAATCAGAATTATATTTTGATCTTACATGATTTTACTGAACACAGGGATCAAGACTTCTTGGATGAACTTCCAGGAATTTAAAGCTGGCAAAACTGTCTTAGATAATATTATTCACTGCCATTTTTCCCCCCTCAAAAAGGCCAGCTCCTCTTTATTACCTCAGGTCATGTGTATTAAGTAAACAATGTTTTCAGTATTCTTCTTTTCCAAAAAAGCAATACACTAGATTACATTTTATTAATTTTACATTAACTAGATTAAACTTCCCATTAACCTGATAACATATTAACATGACAAAAAGACCTAAATGAACAATTTTATTTCACTATCATTTCATATGAACCTCAGATTACAGATGTGAAAAATATCACATGATCAACACCTGAAAGAAATGATCTTCAACTGAATAAATCTTAACTTCTGAGTATCAGAAAGTTTTTCTTTTAATCAGGTTATCATAGGCATTAGTCCCTTAACTTTAAAATAGAATAATATTTAATAGTCTAAAAGTAATTTAGATTAGAACAAATTAACAATGAGTATAAAAAATGTTTCTGTTCAGCCTGCTATGAGAGTTGGGCATTTTACATTCAAATCACCCCACACTTGGCAGAAAACTGTTTCCTTACAGTGGCCATTAACCCAAAGGAAGAACAGGAAAGTTGGAGGACGCTGGTGTTCCTTCCTCATCTCTGCTATAGAGACAGTACCATTGGGCTTTCACGCAAAGCCATGTGAGCAGTGACGGCCTATCCTCTTTTTGTAGACGCAGAAGTTACACTGTTTACTAGCAGAATCACCATCACAATTCCACCCAGACCTCTTAGAAGGGTCAGAGTTTCTGGAAATCCTGGTCAGAAAGCAGAATGAATTTTTCCAGGACAACATCTTAAGTACAGCTGAAGGTGAAATAGTAACTATCATACTCTACTTAAGTATCATGAGTAAAACCAGCAATCTCTGGTTGACCTGGGTGACGAAATATTTCTTTCAATTTTTGATTGAAAAAGATTCTAAATGATCTACAACACATTCATTTCTCAAATGCGAGTTATGTGTAAACCAAGGGTTATTTATGTATGTCAAATGTTTATTTCTATAACGCATACTTTTTGAAACAATCTAAGTGACTTTGCCTATACTGTGCACAAGTCTTAGCATTTTAACTAGATTTTTAAGCCACAGTGATCACGAACCAATTAACCTGTTGACATTTTATTACACCCATTTCAGAAGAGTTGTTACAGAATTTTAGAATGCCAAGATAGGTCTACATCTTCAACTTATAACTACTTTAAAGGATAAGGCATCAGTTTCTTCATTTTTCTCAACATGGGTCCTGTGTGTGCACGTGAGATGGGCAATTCTGCAGTTGGGGAAGTGGCCTGATAATTACAGGGTGTTTAACATGTCTGCTCTATAGTTATTAGGTATCAGGAGTACTGCCCTGTCTTCTCTCCCCACAAAAGAAAAGCTTACCACCACATAATCTGGAATGCCACCTACCCGCAAAGGGAAATGGGGAAGTCAGTGCTGTCTCCAGTTGAGAACTCAGTTAACCAATATAGAACTTCTTCCTACTGTGTGAGTTTTCACATACAAATAAGACAAAGTGCACTCAACCATGGAACATAACTTTGATTGTCATCATTTGTAACTAAAACTACTGAGTGCAGTAATAGGAATAGTCTGAATGGTTTATCTATTAGATGGTTTAGTGTTCACTTCATTTTTTTTATTTATTTATTTGTTTTTATTTATTTATTTTTTTGAGACGGAGTCTTGCTCTGTCACCCAGGCTGGAGTGCAGTGGCATGATCTTGGCTCACTGCAAGCTCCGCCTCCTGGGTTCATTCCATTCTCCTGCCTCAGCCTCCTGAGTAGCTGGGACTACAAGTGCCCGCCACTGCGCCCAGCTAATTTTTTGTATTTTTTAGTAGAGACGGGGTTTCACCGTGGTCTTTATCTCCTGACCTCATGATCCACCCGCCTCGGCCTCCCAAAGTGCTGGGATTACAGGCGTGAGCCAACACGCCTGGCCCACTTCAGTTTTTTTTTAAGAGATGGGGTCTCACTATGCTGCTCAGGCTGGAATGCAGTGGCTACTCACAAGCACAATCATCACACCCTGAACCCTCAAAGATCCTCCTGCCTCAAGCTCCTAAGTAGCTGGGACTACAGGTATGCATCTCCATGCTCAAGTTCATTTATTTCTTAAGGGTAATTAAGACCTGAGTGTGGTTTATTCTGATGGTCTGAAGACATGATGGTTTTGATGTTATAGTATTGTTCACTCATCAACTTTTAATAATTTGAAATTCCTTAGTATGGAATTTTCACTATGGCAGAACAATGCTTTAAAGTGAAGTTATGAATGGCTATACATTCGTTGGTAAGTTAGTTTTTTTGGTAGAGAGGCAAGACATTGGTCTGCTATACTATTAACCTGAAAAAATTTCAACTACCTGAAGAAATTTACATTAAAATGAAGCAAAATTACTCACTGAGTCAAAGAGCAGCCTAAACTGTATTTTGAACAGGAATTTACCTACCATACTGAAGTACCTGATATCTGCTAATCTGGTTTTTTAAAATACTAAATACTAAAATATACAAGTGTAACTGGGTATGGCGGCTCCTGCCTGTAGTCACTGCTACTTGGGAGGCCAAGGTGGGAGGACTGTGTGAGCCCAGGAGTTTGAGGTTACAGTGAGCCATGACTGTACTACTGCACTCCAGTTGGGGCAAGAGAAAGATCCCATCTCTTAAAACAAATATAATAAAATACACAAGTGTACATAAAACACTATCCAAATATGTCTTCTGATTATGGAATCATGGAGAAAAGCATTAAAGAAGTAATATAATCTATTCAGGCTTAAAAAAGATTAAAAATAGTAACATTTCTCTTTATCACAACAGCTCGATTCACCAAGAATACAGGGCTTATGTGATTTGAAAAGCTTAACAACAGATATTAAATTGAAAGAAAATTCATATCTAAGGCTTACCTTTTGGGCATATTCATCACAGGTTGGTCCCACTGGAACTACCATTACCTGGCGAGGGGACAGCCAAAAGGGCCTTTGGAAGAGAATAAAAATATTCAATGTAGATGTGGGCATATTCACTAAACAGGGACAGCATATTTCTTACTCTACTCTTCAGTATCTTTTCCTGGAACATGTAACGACTACTTTTAAAACTTGGCTTTAAAAAACCCCAAAATGAAAAAACCTATCCAATAAAGATTAAGGCAAGGAGATGCAGGAGAAGAAAACTAACCCTACATAAGGAAAGCCTGTAACTACAATTTGTCTTGCTAAGTAGATAGCAAAGCAAATTGAGGATAGGACTAGGCCTCACACTTTAATACATCACAAAACACTGTGTATTGGCTGTGAGAGGAGGTAACAAATGATTTAATAACTGCATGTAGTGATTAATTGTTCATGACTTATTCTTCACGGGGACACAGTGCCCTCAGTTTACTCAAAATCCATTTTGAATCATTCAGCAAATTGTAATTGATAATAACTGGTTATGGCACTTGGTAAAAATCAGAGTTTTCACTACTTATTAAAAAATACGCCCATCCAATTCTCCCTTTGAAGCAATACAAGTGTCAAATGCTTCTGATGCTGCAAACATCAGGCTAATGTTTTTCTCCATCATTCCTCTATTTTCAGTTGTTCTGTTGTATGAGGCAAAAGGCTAAAGTAGGCACTAAATTCTACCCTAATCATGGACTTTTCCCCACCTAAAACAGGTTTAGCAGAGCAATTAGCTGAGGACTCCCTTAATTGTTGAAATACCTTGCAGAGAATGTGTCTCACATTTTATCTGACTTTGAGAAATCTAAAGAGATTATCTTGTATCATTGATCAGAATGAGAAACTGTCCTAATTTCTGAAGTAACCAAGTTCAAATAAAACTGAAATGACAGTAATGTGTAAGATTAAACCAATGTACATCATTTTACAAAAGTTTTAAATCAATATGATTAATATGGAAGGCTCTACACACGGGTGCTTTTATAACCCTGTGCTGCTTTCAAATGCACTGTGGGTCCAGAAAAAACTGCTTAAGAATTAAGATGAAAGTTACGTGGCCACGTATCTTGGAAACAAAAACTTACTTAACCTCACAGAAATGAATCACAAATGTTGATCGGTTTGGCATCTGTTTTAAAAAATGCTTGGCTTTTAAAACATGTCCAAATACCTGCTTGTTATGATTAGCAAGGCTGAATGAAGAAAGCCATAAGCCTCCTAATTTATCTATGTAAAACCAGCAAAGCCATCTAAATCCCAAAACAAAGTTACTAGAAAAGCATCCAAAACAGTAAGTATACTTCTTACAGAATACTAATTCCTAATTAGAAAGTATTACACAACATCCAAACAAATCAAGTTCTGGAATTAAAGTAATTACTATTAGCAATTGTTCTTAATGCTAAAAAGTTTGTGTTTAGATTGTGATTCCTTATTTTTTAATGAACACTTGTCGTTAGTTAGAAGCAACCGATTGGAATCATTCTCCCTTTCCATCTGATAATTAAATCGAAAAGTAGACATTTCTTGTAGCCAATTTATACTAATCAGAAAAAAAAGACAGTGACAAAAATTACCATTTGCCCCCATAGTTTTCTGTGAGGATAGCAATCATTCTTTCCACTGATCCCAAGATGGCTCGATGAACAATCACTGGCCTTTTCTTATCATCACCATCATGGCTATAAAGAAAAAAAAATTGTTTTGTCTTATTATATATATTTTCTCTTATATATCCCTGGAGAATATTCAGAGCAGACACCAGAAACTCACCTTACATAAGTAAGATTAAATCTGATGGGCAACTGAAAATCCAGCTGGATGGTTGCACACTGGTGGTACCGCCCAATCGCATCTTTAATCTGTATGTCAATCTAAGAAGCAAAGACTGGGTTATTATAAAATGCCAGTGATACTAAAGTGGAGCTCAATAGTTGGATTAGGGCTGATTTTCTTTTTTCCAACTTTTTTCGAAGTCGTATCTTCTTCATCCACAAGTGAAAATCATATTACCCAAATGTACTTTAGTGCTCACCTTTGGGCCATAGAAAGCTCCATCTCCAGAGTTTAACTCCCACTTTTCACCAAATTCATTCAGACTGTTTTCAAGTTGCTGAGGATAAAGCAAAATGATTTTTATTTTTTTCATCGCAATTTCCCTTCTTTTAGCCTAATTTGAGACTAAAAATACAGTAATTACTTTCATAGATCAATATTCTCTGCTTTAGAATTTTGTCCACCTGAACATATGCTCATACCAACCCCTTTTTAAAGCTTATAGCTTGATAACTGAAAAAAGCCATGAAAACATTCAACCATTTCAAAAATACACAATCATAAAGAAAAAAACTAGCTTACACAAACCTAGGAACCATTTCCAATTTCATTTTGCTTTTATCCATTTAAAGAGGCTTGGCTTTCTTACATCTCAGAACAAGCCAATTTCAAACAGTATTCAAAAGCACGCTGAAAAACACCACTTACTTTCTCAGCTTGATCCCATACTTCGATATCTCCAAGGAATTTTTCCGGGCGAGTAGAAAGGTTTAGTTTAAAAGAAAATCCAAATACGCTATATACCGTACGTAGAAAATCCAAACAACCTTTTATTTCATCTTCAATCTTCAAATTAAAAAACAAAAAAAGAAACAGTAGTTATTCTCCTTGACTTTCTTGACACTTCTTTCTAAGTATTTTATTCCCAGGGTCTCATACCTGCTCCATGGCACAGAATATGTGAGCATCATCCTGTTGGAATCTTCGTACCCGGGTGAGTCCTGTGAGTGCTCCAGACAGCTCGTTCCTATGAAGTACCCCAAAATCAGCTAGCCGCAGAGGCAGTTCTCGCCAGGACCTTGGCCGATGATCAAACATAAGGCTGAAGAGAAAAAGAAAAGTCCACGGACACTTAAGAATAAAACTGCTTCTGTAATGCTATATTTAATTACATGAAAGGTTGTCAAAAAGCCACTGATTCTAGCTGTCCATCCAACCAACATTTCTCAAATTCTGGGCTTCATACAGCAGTAAAAGCACTTGCATGAATAAAACAGCAAATAAGTTATAACTCAATGAACCACAGTGAAGAATTAAAAAACGTATTCCAACAACTGAAGAATCTGGGAAAATTAAGAATGAATTTGGTTGGTCCCCTAGCCTATAATACAGCTTCTTCACAAAGATTCTTCTCTCACCTCCTCTGCCCTCCAGGCCTGGCTAGTAGGAGCTGCAGACACTAAGCTACCTGTATCCACAGCTCTCCTGTGTCTTCCCTTAAGCTGTTCTTCACCCAGCTTTCAAAGATAGGAAGCAGAGTGGCCTCATGACAAGGAACATTTTACAAGAATGCTGAGTCATCAGCAGGTTTTGACAGAACAGGTTTCTTTAAAACAACAACACACTAGGTAATTTGTTACACCCCCATATTCCATCTTCCTGTTTTATATTCTGCCTTGGTCATTGCTATGATCCCAGTACCATTACTGAATGCCCACAGATCTGGAGATCTGGCTGGGCACAGTGGCTCATGCCTGTAATCCCAGCGCTTTGAGAAGCCAAGGTTGAAGGACCGCTTGAGGCCAGGAGTTTGAGACCAGGCTGAGCAACGTGGCAAGACCTCGTCTCTACAGAAATAAAATTTTAAAAATTAGCTGGGCATGGTGGCATATGCCTGCAGTGAGCTATAATCGCATACCTGCACTCCAGTTGGAAGACCTCTTAAAAAAAAAAAAAAAAAAAATGTGGGGATCTAATCAGGTGCAGAAGATATAATACAACAATGATGTTGTGTTTAAATGCTCTTCTGATCACATAATTTGTTTTTAATAAAAATGTTGTTAAAGGAGGGAAGAACCCAGGATGAATTGTAGCATGTGAAAATCTTCAGTAGAAATTCAAAGCTGCCGAATACCAGTGTCCTGGGCAGTTCATGGGTTTCAGGGCAAACAGCTCCTTCTCCACCTCAAAGGAGAACATGTTCTCGCTGTAGTGCTGCCAGTGGCCCGAGGTCATCCAGAGTCGGCTGTTGAAGATGTTTGGGGTGACTACCTCCTGGAATCCTCTTTTCCTATATTCGCTCTGATAGAAAATAAACAGAAACGTGTAGGCAAATAAATGCTCATACTTCAAGTGGGAGTAAAAACTTAAAGAGCGATTTTATACTCTCTCATGAAAAAGATGGACACATGCCATGATTCAGAAATCCCACTTCTAAGTATATACCGGAGAGAAAACTCTTGGCACATGTACCTAAGGAGGCTTATAAAAGTGATGCTACTGCAGCATGGCTGATAATAAGGGACAATTATACATCAGTGTCCATCAATACAGGGATGAGTGCATTGTGGTAGTTATATAACAAAATAATATGTAGCAAGTGAAAATAAACTTGATTTGCATGTCTCTAAAAATAAATCACAAGGCAGTCTGATACACAATGAGGCTTCCTATATGTAACACACAAATACATAAATAATTTAAGGGTACAAATACATGGGCTAGATGTAAGTAACATGGACAAAAAGAATCCATGCCAACTTCAAAACAGTAGTTTCTTCTAGAAAACTGGTATATGATATACCAGTATATGGATATATATATACCAGTATATGGAGGTATATGGATCAAAACTGGGTCCTAAAGAGAGGCTTTTTAAACTAATTTTTTTTTTTAATATCATGAATGAAAAAATCTCAAGCAAATATAGCCCAATGTGAATATTTGTTAAATGTGGGTAGTTAAGTACAAGATATTGGATATACTATTCTCTATAAACTTATACCTGAAACATTTCATAATTTACAAAGGAAAAAAGCAATGTAAAAACCGTTTTTTCAAAGAAAATACAAATAAATGATCAAAGTCAAAGAGGGCACAGAGCTCCTATGTCAAGGACCATAGGTCCCCCTTCAAGCTCACCAGTTTCTATGTGTATATGGGCAAAATCAACTATTAGGGATGATTTATGAGGCCACAGACTTCTACTTTTACTTATCGTCTTATATATTTCTTCTCAAATACAGATTATCTTTCCTCTTAGTAGACCTTATTTAATAAAATGATCACATATCCTAAATCTAAAGAAGAAAGCAATAAATATGACTTACCCTAATGAATTCAATAAGTGCATTATAAATGTAGGCTCCTTTTGGCAGAAAAAAGCAACTTCCAGGGCTGAGTTCATGAAAGAAATATAGTTCTTGGTCCTGGGTAAAAGAAAAGCAAAAGAATGTTTATGTATGTCACGTATACGTGTGTGTATATATACATAAATTGCAGTGTTCTTGAGCTCAGAATACGGTCATGATGTCCCATATTTCAATCAGTGCCAATCCTGAATCAAAGAAACCATGTCAGTGTTTCTGGTGTTATAGAATTGCAGCTGATTTACACTTTGGCAGACGTGTAACACATGCCCTGCCTGTTATATTCCTCAATCCAGTCAAGTTTCCCCAACAGTGGCAGGGAATAAGGGTCCCTTCAGTTCTTTAACTATCCACTGCAGTACCTCTCATGGTTCTTAAATTCCTTAAAGCTCCAAGATCTGGATCTTTTTTCATTTTATTTATGTATGTATTTATTTTCTTAATAAGAGTATCAGGAAGGAGACTGGGAAAAAGACACTGATAATGAAATACATGATGGTAAAGTTGGCTGACTTTGGGTCATGGTGAAAGAAACACACCCTCCTACCTCCTTGCCAACATCCCCCTCCCCAAGTGCCCAAAAGCCCTCAGGGAAGGGCCCATCAATCATTGCTGGCTGCCTCATAGCTGGAATGTCAGGTAGTCAGGGGTGCAAGGCAGTGGCTGCTACCTCCAGCTCAAGCTTCATAACCTAACAGCCAAGGACCCCTGGCACAGAGTGCCTATTTTAATGGGGAATGTTTTATCTAGCCTAACTTCCAGTTTAGAGGACATTCAGCAGTAACAGAGATAATGGGTAGAGGAAATGATAGCACAGGATCCATGTGCGACATGCTGCTAAACCTTGGGCAACAAGTAGGTTAATCTTTGTGGGACTCTGTTTCCACATTTTAAATGAGTCAGTGAAACTAGAGGGTTTCCATAGTTCTCCCAGTTCTATGAGAAGCTGTTATACTTCTTTTACAGAAAACCGTAGATCATCAGTGTTTGCTCTCAATAAAAGTAGTTCAAATGCATTTTTGTGCGGTACTGAGCATACTCCAGGCAGATAATGTGGACAATCAGTAAGTGTTTATAGTTCGTACAGGACATAGCACCAGTTACTAAAAAGCTACAACATCTCTTCAAAACAAAATTCCTAGTACTTCATGCAGCTGAATTTCAAACTTCAAATGAAGTTGAAGAAAACTCAGTCTAGACACATCATTGTTCTTGAACATACCCTGCCAATTTTCCTATGATCTCGGTTTTTAGCTTCCTCTTGGAACTTCTCCCACTCTTTCAACATTTTAGGATCTGGGAATGAAATGCCATAAATTCTCTGGAGAGTCTCCATATCTGCTTTGCCTTCCCAGTACGTGGAGGAATTCTGAAAACAAGGATTAACCATGAAACAACATTCAAATTTGTAAACATCTCACTTATTTTAACTCCCAATTGCTTTGGGGCCTTGTTAGAGTAGTTACTCATTCTGCAGCACAAAGTTGGCTGTTTTCTATCCTCAAAAATGCCCCTCACTCAATCTGCAGGTGGGTGCAGTGGCTCATGCCTGTAATCCCAGCACTCTGTGAAGCCAAGGCAAGAGGATCGTTTGAGCCCGGGAGTTCGAGACCAGCCTGGGAAACACAGGGAGACCCCATTCTTTATTTTTAAAAAAAGAAAATTACCCAGGCATGGTGGTGTGCACTTATGGTCGCAGCTACTCAGGAGGCTAAGGCAGGAGGACCGCTTGAGCCTGGAGTGCAGTGGCACGATCTCCGTTCACTGCAACCTCATTTCCCAGGCTCAAGTGGTCCTCCACTCTGTCTTTTTGGGGCAACAGAGTGAGACCCATTCTACACCCCAATACCCCCAAAACTGCCCACCCCTCAATACTCAACCACAATTCCACAAACATTACTTTGCCTGCAAAGGCATTTCTCACAAAATGAGCAAAAATAGAAATGAGCCAATAAAAAAAAAATCTTGGAATGACTCAATTGTTCTCTTGATTTAAAGTGCATTTTAAAAACCTCCATAAAATGTTTATGAACTAGTATAAAACTGGGTTCTGTTAAAAACAACAACTTGGGAAATTATTAATTTAGACATATAAAGGGCAAAAGCACATACTCCCAGTGAGTCTCAAAGCTTTTATAGAGCCAGGATGGCCCATGCTGTATGATTTTGTAAAATCTCCATCCCCTGTGATTGCTCTGGCAATGACAGCAAGTCAGTCACCCCTTGAGGGATTTCAATTATAAAATCCTGATGGCATACAGCTCCCAGTTAATAGACAGCATGAGAAAATACCATCCTTTCATGTGCAACAGAAAATGGTAAAGAGAAATCAGTGAAAGTTTAAACACATATCTATTCTAGACAGATACATTCACACTCTTTAAAGTTACATTACTTACTTTGTGTATTTTTAAAGCCTTAATTTTGCCCGTGTGTCTAACATGAGGACCCCGGCAGAGATCTATCAAAGGGCCACATCTAAAGATAAAATGAAAGGAATTTTAACAAAGACAAAATGACATACATACCAGATACATTTAATGACATCTAATATTCTTACCTATAGACTGTGGTAGTTGGAGTATTCACCTTTTCATTCAATATCCGGCATTTGAACTTGTTGTACTGAAAACAGGAAAAATTATTATTTTAAAAAACTGTCCTTTAATTTTTACTTCTAAGTACTATAGCTAAAATGTAGCACTGTATGAATATAAATGTTGATACTTCATGTTTTAAAAACATGTTGAAGGAATGGTTTGCTAGGAAAAAAATGAAATTAAAAAAATAATAAAAACACTTAATTTTTGCTAAAGAACCAATTAGACTTCAGCTTAGTACACGGAACGCCAGTGGTGTCACTTCAACTAACATGAATAAATGATATTAACAGTGGGGGCCACGCACTATGGTTCAATTTACCTTAAACATTGCCAGTAAAGTTTCCTTCTTAACTTCCAGTCTTTCAAAAGCTTGTTTTTCTTTAATGATTTTCTTACACAAAGCCTCCAGAGAAGAGAAATCATTGCTAGACACACCCCTGAAGGAGAAGAAAGTATAATCTTTTCATTCCATTCGAATCACACCATGGCTTCGAAAAATGTTCATTTGGAAATAGTATTTGGAATACTTCAAGGGTTTTAATATTAAAAAATTAGACTATTGCATCGTATCTTAGAATTCTAAACAAAACATTTTTCATAAGTAATTTTTACATTTTATATTTTCAGTAGCTTCTACCTTGGTCATCCATGGAGACCTTTCTCACTAGTGACCCCTTCCCGCAACTCTATCACCAGGTTTTAAAGGAGAGGGGAGGACCAGTCTCCCTGAATTTCCCAAAATACCTTAGGACTCTACCTCCATCAATCTAGAACAGAGGTCTCATCAAATCCTCTATTACTTCAAGTAAATTGCAACACTTCAAGTACTGATAATGGGCATACCTGATGAAGAAGCAGTGAGATCTATATCATTCCTCCCTTACTGAGAACTCTTAAGAATAACTTACGGACCCATAGTCATTGACTTCAGTTTTCTTTATCTAGTTGATGGCTTACCCTTCTTCGAGGTACATGTCATAATAGAATCCATTTTCTATTGGCGGACCGTAGCATAAACATCCACCATAGACTCTTTCCATGGCTTCACCCATTATGTGAGCACTAGAGTGCCAATACACCTGAAAATTTAAAGAAAAATGGCATGGTCTGAGTCTTGGCAAACAAGTTGCCAATTAATGTGGTTGTCTGAAAGAGACAGATGATAATATTTACTACAAGTAAACCCAATATATAAAATCCTAAATTTCTAAATCTATAAACTACTGTTTCTATCCATAGCCAAAGTAATTCAAGAGGCTTCCAATTACTAAAGTGTATTTTTATTTTGGAAATCATCTGGTTTAGCTGTTTTCAAACAAATTAAACTAAACTTGGCATCACTAATTAAATGACATAGACTTTGTTCTCTGAAAACAACTGCTACTCACAATGTGACTAACTCATTGATTGCAATGGCCCAGGTTCTTTTGAGTCAATGTGCTCACAGCACCATGTCTCAGACACTGTGATCTGGCCTTTAGCTGGCTATGGAACATCACTTAGAAATTACATGTTGTTACTGGCCCAAAACAAAGGTGGTACAACCCGACCCCACAACACAATGACAAAACACGAGGACAAACATCTGTACACTGAAATCAAATGGCAGTACTTGGTTTTAAAGTAATCACTGGGATGAGTCAGAATACACCCAAAGCAATGTTTTCAAGATTTAGTATTAAGGTACCAAAGTGACATTAAAAAATTCTCGTAAGAAACTTGAGGGCTCCAAAATACATTTGAAAACCACTAATCCACATACATAAGTGAACAATCATCACTAAAAGAAAATACTTTGTCTCCCCTTATATGATACACAGCCATGGAGAATTAAAAAGAAAATCTTGCCATCACATGCAGGTTGACTTTTATAGTGTTATCCAGCAGATTTGCATCTTAAGATGAGAAAAAAATACAGAAATTGTCCAATAAAGGCAGTGCTTTGAAGTAAGGTTCAAATTTATTTGTCAAATGTACATATCTTGCTAGAGTGTTCATAGTTTAGAGGCCAGGCACAGCGGCTCACACCTATAATCCCAGCACTTTGGGAGGCCGAGGTGGGCAGATCACTTGAGGTCAGGAGTTCAAGACCAGCCTGGCCAACATGGTGAAACCCCATCTCTACTAAAAATACAAAAATTAGCCAAGTGTGGTAGGGAACTCCTATAATCCCAGCTACTTGGGAGGCTGAGGCAGGAGAATAGCTTGAACCTGGGAGGTGGAGGTTGTACTGAGGCAAGAGCGCACCACTGCACTACAGTCTGGGTGACAAAGCGAGACTCCATCATAAAAAAAAAAAAAATTAAAATAAAATAGTGTTCACAGTTTAGAAAACAATTTTTACTTGCTTAATCAATGTTTAATACAATTCCCAGAACATTTTCCCTATTGAAGTGTCTAGTAATGAAAAGACTTATTCAGCTTCACCCCTTTATTTTCTAAGGCAAGCACTTTTATTATGTTCCCTAAATGAAGGACAAAATGAAGATTTCAAATATGACAGTGAAACAACAATAAATGTTAGCCACCCAATCGCAGCAGGACTGAGCTGGAAGAGACTTCAAATGTGAATCTGCATCCTAAAATTCAATGAATACTAATCAGCAACTTACTGCCTGAGCTTCCTCATCCTCAAACTTGAGAAGCTCCAAGGTACAATCTTCTTCCAGAGGGCGGTCCAGGTCCCACACAACATTATTTACTTTAGCAATAACGGTGTTGTCGGCCAGGCCTTGACTTAAAAAAAAAAAAAAAAAAAAAAAAGTCCACACATATATAAGTACACACGAATCTAATTTGAAAACAGGAAAATAAACACTATTTTTATTACATATTGTTTTTTTATATTGATGTATCTCTATTTTTCTGAAATATAATGATAAAAACAACAAATTCCAAAAATGTACCTAAGAACCTAACTGGAAGATCCTGAAAATGCAGAACATTATCATTTGACATTGAATGCCTCCTGTTTAAGCAGATATGGCAACTCTGATAAATAAGCACTATCAATTTCCAATGGTTTGAATAATCTTAATTTCTCCAACAAATAAGTGTTTTTTTTTTAATTTTTTAGCAACAGGGTCTTGCTATGTTGCCCAGGCTGGCCTCCTGGCCTGAAGCAATCCTCCAACATCAGCCTCTAGAGTAGCTGGGACAACTGGCACAAGTCACCACACCGAGTTTTCTCTTAATACACCCACCTTTCTCTTTCTACAAAGCTAAGCTATGTAGACTCCAAAGGAAAAAAAAAAAAGGCCTACTAAATAACTTCTCTGTTCCTCTTCCTGCTTAAAATGTACACCAGATCCTTTCTTTGACAGACAATGCTAACCTCAGAATAAATTCTGCAAATGCCTATGATAATATTTATAACAAATATAGAGGTAAAATGAAAGACTATTTAATAAAACTTTCCATATAATGTGAGTAAAAACATTACACACCCAATATACAACATCGAACATAAAGTATCATCAAGTGATGAAATATCAGAGCACACAGAGTGTAAAAGCTACAGGAGTTCTGAGGAGGGAAAGCAGTACAGGTCAGAGTCATCTGGAAAGGCTTTGAGGATAAAGCACTCACAGGAAGAAAAGAGGAGGCCATGGCATTCCAGACGAGGGAATGGCCACAGATGCAAGCAGAGATGCAAGTGAAGAGAGGTTTATGCAGGAAGCTGTGTGACTAGAGCAGAGTTGAGTAGGTGAGCCAGATTATACATCTAAATGCACAGCTAGAGAAATAATAGTCTATAATAGCCTGGACATCTCAACGAAGGTAGGCAACATTCTACACTGTGAAGAAAAAGTATACACCCTTTACACTGTAAATCTCAAAGAAACCTACCACTAGAAGGCTTTAAGCTAGCCAGGCTTGCTGTGTTGGTGGCTCTCTATGTCTAAGGGTTTACAACAAAATGTATACAACTCCTATCTGAGGATCAAGAGAAAAGAACCAAACAGAAAGTAAACAACAAACTCCTTTCTATTTTCAATGCTCCTACTAACTTTACCATAGGTTATAAACAATGTTTTCTTTCCTCCTGAGATCAGATGGAGTCAATAAAATAAATACATGCATTTCACAAAACATAACATGAATTTGGCAGAGAGAAATGTATTTCATCATATTGGTGTAAAACAGTTTTCAGGAGATTAAAGAACTGATAAAAAGGACAATCATATTCTCTATATTCTTTGGGAAGAACATGACTTTTATCTTATGATCCAATATGGAGCCCCAAGATTCTAAGAATAGAGTTACTCTGAAAATGTAGATTAAACATGGGCCATACTGGATCATTTCAATTTTTCAAAGAAGGGTAAAATAATCTTTAAGATTTGTAACAAAACGGCCGGGCGCAGTGGCTCACGCCTGTAATCCCAGCACTTTGGGAGGCCGAGGCGGGTGGATCACGAGGTCAGGAGATCAAGACCATCCTGGCTAACACAGTGAAACCCCGTCTCTACTAAAAATACAAAAATTAGGCAGGCGTGGTGGCGGGCGCCTGTAATCCCAGCTACTCAGGAGGCTGAGGCAGGAGAATGGCGTGAACCCAGGAAGCAGAGCTTGTGAGCCGAGATGGTGCCAATGCACTCCAGCCTGGGCGACAGAGCGAGACTCCTCCGTCTCAAAAAAAAAAAAAAAAAAAAAGATTTATAACAAAACAAAACTTGAAAGAAAAACCTTTTGACACAAATGGAACATGTCTTTTTTGTCCTTCCCTTTCATATTCACCACTAATTATGTGAATCTTTAAATAGCCTGTTATCAATGTTATAATTTTTCACAGAACAAAAAGTTATTCTGGACTTCTGTAAAAATTTCATAAAGTATTCTCAGTGCAGATCAGTGACTTAACTCCAGAGCTAAAGCCCATCAATGTTTTATGTAATTCAACCTTTTATTTTTTTCCCTGGAGATGGACTCTCGCTCTGTCACCAAGGCTGGAGTGCAGTGGCTCAATCTTGGCTCACTGCAACCTCCACCTCCCGAGTTCAAGCTATCCTCCCACCTCAGCCTCCAAGTAGTTGGGACTACAGGTGTGCGCCACCATGCCTGGCTAATTTTTGTATTTTTAGTAGAGACAGGGTTTCGCCATGTTGGCCAGGCTGGTCTTGAACTCCTGACCTCAGGTGATCTGCCTGCCTTGGCCTCTCAAAGTGCTGGGATTACAGCTGTGAGCCAACACGCCCAGCTATGTAATTCAACTTAGAATTTTATAGTTCTTGAAGAATATTTTTCAACTGAAGACTTGATAAATTACAATGTAATCTAGATCAACATTGTAGAAGGTAGAGGAAAAAGTTCCCAAACTAACAGAAGCCTAAATTTTAATGACACGGCTACAATCTCATTGTGTGACAACAGAGGAATCTATTAATCAACCTGACCTTCAAAATTATCTCTAAAATGAAAGGTTGAACTGATACGTAAAGGTCTATCCAGTTCTCTATGCTCTCACATAGAAACTTGCATGGTATTACAACTTTTTATTTCCTTTGGAGTAAGGTAGAAGAACTTGTAGGTAGAAGCACTTGTCAAATGAATGGAAACACTCCATTCACTTTGTAAAAAGTACTAACTAATGTCTGTGGTACAGTAGACGCTCATGGCTCATAGGCCTAACTGGTTCTGCTTCTACTAGTTGTATAATACGCTTACCAAGAATCAGCCACGTTGGTTCCCCAAACTGTTTTTGTGCTTGTTCTTTTACGTGTTTGGTTCAACAATACAAAATTGATGATAATCAACCACATGACAATTCATATGGTGATTCCAAATGGTTCAATTCAATACATAACAATTATAAATAAACTTCAAAAATATATAATTATAAAATAACACAATAAGGGAATTATGGATTCTATGAAAACCAAGTTGAATGTTTGAGAAGGCTTGATAAATCCAAGTCACACACACAAAAATACTGTCAAGTTAGGTGTAACTCTACAACTACATGAAAATCTGCAAGGATTCTGTGCTCAGACTACTTCTCAAATGTGTTAAGATAATGTAAGAACTCTAATTAGCACTCGCTATCCCCCAAACCTTGCCATACATATATATATATTCACTGTTTTATGTATGTATATAAAGTTAGTGAATACATACATATTCACACATTTTAAGTTGAAGTGTTTAAGACCAAGATTGGCAAGCTTTTTCTGTAAAAGGCCACACAAATATTTTACACTTTGCAGGCCAAACATGGTCTCTGTTGTATATTCTTAGTTGTTTTATTTTTTCCAACTATTTAAAAATTTAAGAATCATTTTTGGCTGGGCGCGGTGGGTCACGCCTGTAATCCCAGCACTTTGGGAGGCCGAGGCAGACGGATCACAAGGTCAGGAGATCGAGACCATCCTGGCTAGCACGGTGAAACCCCGTCTCTACTAAAAATACAAAAAATTAGCCGGGCGTGGTGGCGGGCACCTGTAGTCCCAGCTACTTGGGAGGCTGAGGCAGGAGAATGGTGTGAACCTGGGAGGTGGAGCTTGCAGTGAGCCAAGATCGCGCCACTGCACTCTAGCCTCCTGGGCAACAGAGCAAGACTCTGTCTCAAAAAAAAAAAAAAAAGAAAAAGAAAAAAAAGAATCATTTTTATTTTTCGCTTTCAGGACATACACAAACAGATTATGACTAGAGTTTCCCAATACCTAGTTTAAGAGATATATATATACACGTGTATATATACGCGTATATATATACACATATGTTTTACCAACTCTTATTTTGATAAACTGACCAATTATTGATCCCAATCATATCAGATTAAGAAAGCCTCTCCCCTATTACAAAATATGCATCTAATTCTCAGTTAATTGAAATAACTTCTTCCCACCCCAATAAAAGTTTTAAGACTAGGAATACTCTTTCATTGAATTTATAAAAATAGTACATTTTTTTCATGTGTTATATGAAGTTTCTTAACCTTTCCATGTGAGATTATGTAGCTTCATTTTTAACTTCAAAACCAAGACATTTAAGTCGAAATAGGTAAACACTGTCTAGTCGGTTTTGTAACATTTATAATCATAGTAAGACTAAAAATATACAATGCCCCAAAAGATAAGATCAAAGTAAACTCTTTCAGAAATTAACTTTGAATTTTGACTACAAAGCTCTGTATCATTTTGATTTTTAAAAAATCTCAAGTAGGCAAAATTAAACAGATTAAAAACACTGAATGGTAACATAAAAATATTATAAGAATAAAACATGGCAAGATAATAAAAGGAAGTTTAGTTAGATCACAAACTATGGAAGGTCATGATGGGTGTAGCTTATACCTAATTCCACAGGCAATTTGATATGGTGTAGTTTTCCAAGATTCCGCATCAACCTGTTTACCATCAGGCAAAGTGACTTTAATTGGCTTGCTATCTTTTTCTGCCTTTTCTGCCAGAATGGAATCATGTTCTGCTTTTAGTATATTATACATCTCAAGACGTGTGTAAATATATTCAGGCCAAGGATTCAACTGCAAGACAACAAACAAATCAGGAAACAAATGATCAGTAAATATTGCTTTCCTATTTAGAAATGGGAAAGAAATAATAAAAACAATACAGAAACCCAGGACTATTGATTCAATGTGGTAAATAAACACTGCCAAAATCACCGGGCATTACCTCAATTTGGTTCTAAATGAAGGTAAAAGAAGGAATTAAATGCCCTATTCTTATGCTGAATCGACAATTACCATTTTGCTACTATTTACAGCAAGTGGTCTTTTCTCTTTTAAGATGTCTTCTTAGGATCTTTTCTAACTAAATTATTTTACACATAGAGCTATAAACAATACTGGAAATAAAAACAATAAACTGGCTTTTCTATTTTGTTTCAATCATGTCCAGGTGATGGTCTGTGCAGCTGGTCAGCCTATATGTCCACTCACAACCAATCACAAATTTCTTTGACTTAAGGTCTCCCCTTCAAGGAAAGTATTTACTGAATTCAAAGATGCCATGATCACCTTGGAGTATGTAATTAGCAACTATATAAAACAACACACTACTACTTTCTATAGCAGATAAAATTAACAAAAATATTCTATATAAAACACCCACTTAGGTTTCTAGAGGTTTGGCAAAGAAAGAAAAAGAGACAGCAATCAGAGAGCTGACTTCCTCTACTGTCAGACTCTATAATCTATGGAACATTTCAAAAAGGCAGTGAATCTGTGGTAACAAAACAGTCAAACTAACATCTACAGCATTCATCATCTTCAAATTACATGAACATTAACACTTCATACAAAAGTGAAGAGGAGATTGCTTAATTTTGCCATGACTTTCTATCTTCAAATGAATTTCAATCTATCAGACATAAAATGACTTACTGCAATACAGATTTTAACATTTATTCAATGTTGATAATGCTACCAACGTCTCCATATATATGTCTCCATATATATCAACATACCACAATTTGAAAGGAGTACAAGTGAATATCTAATCCTTAAGAAATTGACTGGGGCAGGGCATGGTGGTTCATTCCTGTAATCCCAGCACTTAGGGAGGCCAAGGCAGATGGATCACTTGAGGCCAGGAGTTCGAGACCACCCTGGCCAACATGGCAAAATCCTATCTCTACTAAAAATACAAAAATTAGCCAGGTGTGGTGGCGCACACCTGTAGTCCCAGCTACTTGTGGGGCTGAGGCATAAGAATTGCTTGAACCTGGGAGGTGGAGGTTGCAGTGAGCCAAGATTGGGCCACTGCACTCCAACCTGGGCAACAGAGTGAGACCTTGTCTCAAACAAAACAAAACAAAACAAAACAAAATTGACTGGAGATAATAGAAAATAATATCAAATGAAAAAGATTAATTGTCTGCCCAGTAATTCCTTCCCTCCCTCCTTCTTTCCATTCTTTAACGATAGGGTTTCACTATGTTGCCTAGGCTGGCTGGAGCGCAGTGACTATTCACAGGCACAGTCACAGCGCATTTCGGCCCCAAACTCCTGGGCTCCAGTGATTCTCCCACTCAGTCTCAAGTGATTGGTTCCCACCACCGTCTCAGGCCCTAATATCTTTGTAATTCCCACCCACAGCAGTCCCTCCCTTTCTTTAGTCATTCAGTTGTTCTTTGAGAGCTTTTCATCAAATTATCACAACGGTCCATAACCTTCAATGGTGAAGAACCCATGAATTAACTAAAAGCTCAGACAGAGCCTGTCATTCTACAACCATAATCTGAACCCCTCAGACTAATGCACGGTACCCGGTTCCATCCACTCTAAAGCATCATTATAATCCTACCCACCTGCACCACCCTCTGTATCTTAACTGCAGTTTATCATCATAGCCACTTGCAATGTCCCAATTAGAATTTCGTGTCAAAATCTCTTCAACATTCATTCAGCAGATACCCTCTGTGTCAGTCTCTGTGATTGCAGAGATGAATAAAACCTGCAAGTTGCCCTTGGAGGGGAAGACCAAGGTCTTGGACAGTTCACTGTACACTCTTTTTTCCAGACCAATCGTTAAACATAAATAATCACATGTCCCACTTAAAATTCTCTGTTCAGAAGAGTCTTCTAATTATACTCTTTGTCTTATTTCCAGGTCATTTCTCAAGCTGTGATGGAACAGCATGTATGTTTGTATTGAAAGTATAAAAAAGAAATTAGGGAACATATGCATTTTTCCATTGGCTTGCAAATTTTAAAATTCACAATCAACAATTTTCTTCACAATTACAGTGGGTGTATAATGGTCGGGAGACTGATCAACTGATCAGCCGTAAGATAAATGGTTAGGTAGGGTTCTAAGCAACACTACACTTGATCATCTATAAACTTACCCTAAAGTAAATGACGGCACTATAAATTTAGCAATTGCAGCATTTGTAAAAGTGGCTCTTAAAAGCCAGCTTACTGTGCTACTTCTAAAAAGGCTGTTCCTTTGTGCTTCTTCCTTCTGGTAGCTTTCTAAAGAGTCTCCAATAAAACAGCTGTAATGACTAAAGCAAAAAAGTGAAGCACAGTTCACAGCAGTAAAAATAAAGTAGAAAGGCAAGCTTAACTGCCTGTAAAAGCAAAATACTCAGGAACCAGGTTGATTTAGGGCTGGCTTTTGATATGCCAGTTCCTTTCAGTGTGAGCCTGGGGAAGTGAAAGCATTTTCTGCAGACTTGAGAGGCCTTAAGGGGATCTGTCCTGGCTTAGAAGCCAACCCTAGGGCAGGTCCAGATGGAAAGGCCAAGGAGGGGGTCAAAAAACTGGCTTTCTTTGGTTTTCATTGTATTCAGTGTAAGCCCAAACACCAAGTCTCTATTCCCTAACATCTCATTTAATGAAATGTCAGAGCTGGCATCACATCTGGCAACTGAATAATTACCAGTCTCCTCTTCAACTTTTGTTCTCTGATTTTTATATTCAACCCCACAATCAGATCATCTTATACAAGCATACGCCAGTTGCTTCCTTTTACAGTAACAACTGAAAGTCTTTTTTCCCCTCTCAGATTACCCTTTCCTAATTCTTCTTCCTGATTTTTCCAACCAGTACCATCTTACACTACCATGTAAACCATTAGAACCCTTACACATTAGGAAAGTCTCAGAAAGTTCCCTGTGATTTGCCAACCTCTGATAACAGAGCCCTCTGTGATGATAACTTTTACCTCAGCTCGACCTCCATCTCCAGATCCTTCTTTGTTCTTCTTTTTGCCTCCTTCCTTTTGCTTCTCTTCACCAGCACCAATCTAAATAAGCAAAAAACGTTTTATATTTTAATCTAATGTGACAACTCCATCCTGTGATGCCCCAGGAAGTGTTGAGAATGTTATTTTAGTATTTGTTATTTAATTTTTAAAAAATGGAAATCTGATATTGAAAGACTGAACAATTTCATCACTGGCAAAGACAGGTTAACAACTTACAATAAAGGCAAGTCTTTAAAAAGTAGGAAGGAGTTACTAACGATGTTTAACTCCTCAAATTGCATTTATTTTATTTTAACTATTCTTGTGACTCTCGTTTCAGGTTTACTTGGACCACATACCAAACATATGGCCACAAGGAAGCACGCAGTTGATTCAGTAAGCATATTTCCAGGGGGAAAAAAAAAACAAAACTGAATGCAAAGTGTGCCCATGAATTCCACCAGTGCTACCAAAAACCATGGAAGAAGCAAACATAAGGCCCAATCCCTACCATGTGTAAACCTAGTCTCTCCAGGGAAAGTAAGGCATACATGTGTGAGAAACTCCCGGAGGAGAAAACACAGTAGTAACGCTACGATTAGATGTCAAATAAGCTAGGACTAGCGTTTTAAAGGATGGAATGCATTTCAACAGGTGGATTCTGAGAATACAGGAAATGTGTCCTATGTGTACACATAAGCTTGTTGTCAGAAATGTTAAAATTTAAAGAGAGAAAAAATGACTAAACCAGGCTGATTAATGAAGGATTGTTTTAGAAAGTAATACAAGGTAAGACAGACTAAGGCTCACAGAAGCAAGAACTAAAAGTTACCATAAGGAATACAGACTTCAATTAGAAGCAAGTGAAGTCATAGAAAGTTTTAAAGTAATAAATCCTGTGCCAGGAATGTAAACGGGGATTTTAATTAGTTTGCATGTTTGTGACCTTTAGTTTTTTTAAGTTTTAAGATACAATTCATATACCATACAAGTTACCCATGTAAAGTACACAATTCAATGGTTTTTAGGTATTCACTGTTGTGCAACTATCACTACCATCAATTTTAGAGTATTTTCATCACCCTCAAAAAGAAACCTTGTACCCATTAGCAGTTCACTCCCTGTTGCCTTCATCTCCAGACCCTGGCAACCATTAACCCAGCTTCTGTTTCTATAGATTTGCCTATTCTGGGAATTTCATATAAATAGAATCACACATTATGTGGTCTTTTGTGACAGGCTTCTTTTAGTTAGCATAATAATTTCAAGATCAACAGGTTGTAACATGCATCAATACTTGTCATTGTACCTTTTTATTATCAAATAATATTCCATTGCTTACTTATCCATTTATCAGTTGATGGACATTTTGGCCATCGTCTTTTAAATCCTACAAAATGCGTTACTTGTATAATTTTAAAAAATAAACTAATTTTAAAATATGACTCCTAATTTCATGCTGAGCTAAAATCCCCCCTACTCCAGAAGTCTGGATTTAATAAACTTTAAAGGTTCATTTAGATTCAATAGATCCTTTGTTATACTGTAGAAGTGATGTAACTGATCAAGTATACTGGGTAAAAAGAAAAATTGCGGCTGGGCGCGGTGGCTCATGCCTGTAATCCCAGCACTTTGGGAGGCAGAGGCGGGCAGATCACGAGGTCAGGAGATCGAGACCATCCTGGCTAACACGGTGAAACCCCGTCTCTACTGAAAATACAAAAAATTAGCCAGGCCTGGTGGCTGAGGCAGGAGAATGGCATGAACCCGGGAGGTGGAGCTTGCAGTGAGCCGAGATCGCACCACTGCACTCCAGCCTGAGTGACAGAGCGAGACTCCGTCTCAAAAAAAAAGAAGACTGAATGAGTTAATTCATGGAATGCATTAATACAGTGCCAAACTCGTATTTAGTACTCAAAATAAATATTAACTGTTGTATAATTATTACAGAAAGGAAAAATTACATATTTGTTAACCATACATATCACGTCCAATTAAGAATAGCACAGGAGAATATTTATGGACATGGAAAGTTGTTGACCACATTCTATTAAGCAAAAAAAAAAAAAGTTACAAAACAGTAAAAATATCATTTTATGTGAAAAAAATCTATGTATAGTCACCATTTATCATCTAGAATTAAATTTACATAGTTAGAATGTGCCCGTATGCAGTTTCTCCATTCAATCTCGAGTGGACAATCAAGAAAAAATTTTGGCTTTTAAGTGAATTGTCCTGTCAGACTTGGGATAGAGGATTCCTTAGCTGAAGACGTCACCACTTCTCACTTGGACTATTACAACAGCCTTCTGCATGTGGCCTAACCTTCTATCCCAATGCCAGCGTGACTTTTACAAATACAGTCTTCCCGCTTAAGATCCTTCATGTATAGAATACAAGTTTCAAACATCCTTGTTGCCTAAGATCCTTCTGATTGCTGTTCCTTTAACCCTTCTTGCATATCTCTTGCAAACAACCCGAAAGACAATTCACCTGCGTGCCCCTTTTCACTGCCTTCCCTACCTTTACGTGGGAAGCCCCGTCCTGCCTGTTTACCTGGTGAAATCATTCTTCCAAACTAAATTCTAAAGTGCCTTCCTAAACTTCCTCTTCTGTAATACCACAAGGTTGATCACAAAGCACTAGGGCTGTTTTCCTGTCTCTTACACATCAGCCTGTGAGGCCCTCAAAGTCGGGGAACTGGGCCCTATTCATCTTCCCACATGCACCGCCCAGATCAGTGCCGGGCAAAATGTATACTTAACCACCCAAACTTGGACAAGCTGGGTCAGATCTCGGGCACTCGGTTTTCCTTTCCTTAAAATGGAGCTCTTTACCCCCGCAGGATCTTAGGAGATTGATTAAATAAGGCTCTGCAATGTGTTTCCCGCTTACAGTAAGCCATAAACGCAAGTTTGGAAGCCCCAAGCCTAAGATTCTGATTCTGTCTCCGCGTCTAACTACTGTAGATGTGAGGCTCTGAACAAGTCGCTCACTCAAGGTCTGTTTCCTCATCTGTAAAGAGAATGGACCCACAGATGAACTGCAAGGCCCCACCCTAATTTATGAATGGATGGTTCCCAAAGGGGGTTCCGACTTTCCAGGAGTCCCACCATCCCCCACTTCTCCGACCCACGCGGTCCCGGCCGCTTCCTGCTTCCTGCCCCCCGCTCCCGCCGCGAGCGTAGCGTCTGCACCCACTAGAGTCCCAGGCTGGTCTCTGGGTCCCACCAAGTTTGCTCACCGGCTTCTCCTCGCCTCCCATCTTCCCTGAAGGACTGCTGGCCTTCTCCTCAAACATTGGCGAACGACGAAGCGATGAGAGAACCCGAAAGCGACGGCCTAGAGGAGAGGAGCCAAGAGGCGGGTCGGAGGTGGGCTAGCGCCCGGGACTTGGCCTCGGCTGGACCAGCTGATGCAATCGAAAGGCGCCCTAACCCCGCCCCCAACTTGCGGCGGAACGAGCAGCCAATGGATAACGGGGGAAGGCGGGCCCTCCCTCCTCTAAGCCAGTGGAAAATCTTTTCGGGTGACAGAGCCCTTCTAGGAAATCAGGTCGCGGAGGGTGAGGAGGAGCAACTGCAGAAGCTACATGCCTACTCTCCGCTGACCTTGGTCTGGACGCTTTCCAGAGTCAAGTCCCCAATGCGCGTGCGCCTTTACTCCCTTCTGACTTTATGTGGCACAATCATGGACCTTCCCGGACACCGTAGATAATAAGTAGGTCTTGGTCTAAACTTCCGGGAAGTTTTCGGCGACCTGGATACCATCTTCGACACGGGGACAAATCCCGGGATGGAGTCCAGGGTTTCCCGCGGCTTCGGCGCTTCCTGACCTGGCGTGACTGCCGACTTGTCGGCACCACCCAGGCCTCAGGCTCCCTGTCTGTAGTGGTGAATCGACCTTCCTCATGGCAGTCCAGGCTCCCCAAGCCCCATGTCCTGTTGATCCGGGACAAACTCTTCCTTGAACATTCTTCACTACGAGCCGCTGCTGATCTGTACTGCCTGGAGGAGCATTTCCATAGCGCCCGCAAAAATAACAATAAAGCTCACCCAAGGAAATAACCATGGATTCTCACGCCTGGGTGCCAGTGTTTGGAATCGACTGGGCTTTTTTATGTTAGTAGGCAATTTAAAACAATTACTTATTTGAAATCAGAAGCGCAATAGGCACAACTTCAGGTACGTGCTCCACCACCACGTTTTGTGGATTTTTCTTTTTAAACATCAGTTCTGTTCTCTACAACTCTCCGCCTTCAGGTTTATACTTTCCAGGAACAATAGCTTCCGAATTCGACTTTGTGCATCCATTTTTCATACAGCACCGTTGTAGTCTTCAAATACAAATATGATCACGGCAATCTGCTGAAAAATCTTTGGTGGCTTTCCCTTGCTCTTGGACAATCCCTGATTGTCCAAGTTTTCGGCTTCATCTCGTTCGCCCACCATACACTGAACTATAAACTGTAGTGGCTTTTTTTCCTCAGGTCTTCCCACAGAGTAAGTACCAAGATTTTTCCACCCTACCCTCATCCGTGCTCATTCCGACACACTTTTTGCCTGTTTGACACCTCATTTATTGTCAGATTTCAAGAATCGTTTTCTTCGGGGAACCATTTCTTGACCCCCTTACTGGATGAAACAAGCCTCCCTGTTAAACAGTGTTGGAGGCGCAGAAACATACCCCCAAATAATGGCGTTTTGACATCTGAACTGAAGAAGCCTCAAGGTCCCACTCCCCTAAATCCCCACGCCATCTCTGCCAAAGCAAAGGATAAAGTTTAGACACATCACAAGGAACATAATTGTTTTTGTTGCCTCCCTGTAAGACCAAGAATGTAGTCATCACACCTGAGCAGACCCTGTCACAAGATGTTGTACAAATTAATGTGTTCCTGATACATTCATTCTCCCTTGTAATCCCTCAACAGAATTCCTCTTCTCCCTATCATAACCTGTGTCGCTGGGATTGTATCCACAAGCTTCTGAAGCCCTCTGAGGGGTGGGTAATCACGCTGTGATTCTTCCTGTGTATACACGTTAAGTAAATTTGTATGTTTTTTCTATTAATGTTCCTCATGTTAGTGATTTTCAGCCAAACCTCAGAGGGCCAAGGAGAAAGGTCCCCTTGGCGCTTACAATAGTGTCTGCTGGTAGTTTCATGTGGTTCTTGGTAGAACTTACCGGTTCAACTTGTTCTTTCACTATGTGTGTATTTAGAGCTAAGCAAGTTTACTATATATGTGTATATATATATATATACACACACACACATATACACATATGTATATGTATATACATATATTATATATATATATATGCACAGTAATGGTTCTGATCAGTTGGCCTAAGAGTACACCCTATGTGGGGCTTCACGTACTGCTACACTCACAGGCAGAATTGGGGGTTGTTTTTCTGTCCAGAGTGATTGATCCTGATTACAAGGGGACAAGCGGGTTTCTTCTACATAAAGGAGAATTTTGTCAAGAACCCAGGAGATTCACTGAGACCTTTTTTAGTACTTCTTTGTCTAATGTTTCGCTGTTGGAAAACTCTGGGAACCCAACAAAGACAAGGAAGGAAGGAAGGTTTGGGCTATCCTTCTAGGTAAAGAATCTAGTCTAGCGAGGTCCTGACAAAGGCTAAGGGTAACTTGAAAAGGTGCTAGGAGAACAGAGTTATACAATATTAGCTACCTAATTTGCAGATTACATATATATGTATACACATATACATATGTGTGTGTGTGTATATATATATATATATAACTGCTCTTTAGCTGACACCTTGATTTCAATAATAGTCCTTTTCTTTTCTTTTTTCTTTGAGATGAGGTCTTGCTCCATTACCCAGGCTGGAGTGCAGTGGCACAATCATAGCTCACTACAGACTCAAACTCCTGTACTCAAGCAGTCCTTCTGCCTCAGCCTCCCAAGTAGGTAGGACTGAAGGCACACACCACCACACCCAGTTAATTTTTTCTTATTTTTTATTCCATCTATCTATCCATTTATTTATTTTTGAGACAGAGTCTTGCTCTGTTGCCCAGGCTGGAGTGCTGTGGTGTGATCACAGCTCACTGCAGCCTTGATCTCCCAGGCTCAAGTGATCCCCTCGCCACAGTCTCCTGAACAGCTGGGACTACAGGTGCACACCACCACGCTCGGCTAATATATATATTTTTTAATTTTTAGTAGACATGAGGTCTCACTAAGTTACCCAGACTTGTCTCAAACTCCTGAGCTTAAGCTCTTCTCCTACCTTTCAAGTTTATAGTTTTTTTAAAATATATTTTATCTCCTTGATTGAAAACTTCACGAAAGCACACTTTGTGTATTTTTGCCAGCATCTGGAAGATGTAAACCTATCACACAGCAGATGTTCAATAAATGTTGAGTGTTGAGACAAAACTTGCTTAATTTTTCAAGCAAGGTTTGGAAAATTATCTCTTTATTTGTATTATAAAAGAAGTCAAAACCCCTTTACTAACTAGATCTAGAAGAAAGTTTATGATGAGAGTAGATTATTAGTAGTGCTTGATATTCCAGGAGTTATGTACAATTTTAATTAGACCAAACTAACTCCCCACATTTAAATTAGAATGAGAATCAATAGGATCTAATCTTACCTTTTAATGTAAAACAATTTAATTATGCTCATTAGACACATTTGCCTGAATTGTATCTTAATTTTAACTAAGTATAATGAAAACCAGAGAGATCAAGATTCCTGAATTTGCTGGATGCAGAAAATGATAGGCTAACAATTATATTTAACTGCTATATAACATTGTTTCTAGCAGCTTCTCTTAACTCTTTGTTCTCTTTCAACTTTAAAAACAGTCCTCATTTAAGGATGGCAAAAAGAAAAAGCAGAAGGCGTTTCTTTTTTTTAATATATTTTTATTATACTTTAAGTTCTAGGGTACATGTGCACAACGTGCAGGTTTGTTACATATGTATACATGTGCCATGTTGGTGTGCTGCACCCATTAACTCGTCATTTACATTAGGTATATCTCCTAATGCTATCCCTCCCCCGTCCCCCAACCCCACAACAGGCCCCGGTGTGTGATGTTCCCCTTCCAGTGTCCAAGTGTTCGCATTGTTCAATTCCCACCTATGAGTGAGAACATGCGGTGTTTGGTTTTTTGTCCTTATGATAGTTTGCTGAGAATGATGGTTTCCAGCTTCATCCATGTCCCTACAAAGGACATGAACTCATCATTTTTTATGGCTGCATAGTATTCCACGGTGTATATGTGCCATATTTTCTTAATCCAGTCTATCATTGTTGGACATTTGGGTTGGTTCCAAGTCTTTGCTATTGTGAATAGTGCTGCAATAAACATACGTGTGCATGTGTCTTTATAGCAGCATGATTTATAATCCTTTGGGTATATACCCAGTAATGGGATGGCTGGGTCAAATGGTATTTCTAGTTCTAGATCCCTGAGGAATCGCCACACTGTCTTCCACAATGGTTGAACTAGTTTACAGTCCCACCAACAGTATAAAAGTGTTCCTGTTTCTCCACGTCCTCTCCAGCACCTGATCTTTGACAAACCTGACAAAAACAAGAAATGGGGAAAGGATTTCCTATTTAACAAATGGTGCTGGGAAAACTGGCTAGCCATATGTAGAAAGCTGAAACTGGATCCCTTCCTTACACCTTATACAACAATTAATTCAAGATGGATTAAAGACTTAAATATTAGACCTAAAACCATAAAAACCCTAGAAGAAAACCTAGGCAATACCATTTAGGACATAGGCATGGGCAAGGACTTCATGTCTAAAAACACCAAAAGCAATGGCAACAAAAGCCAAAATTGACAAATGGGATCTAATTAAACTAAAGAGCTTCTGCACAGCAAAAGAAACTACCATCAGAGTGAACAGGCAACCTACAGAATGGGAGAAAATTTTTGCAATCTACTCATCTGGCAAAGGGCTAATATCCAGAATCTACAAAGAACTCAAACAAATTTACAAGAAGAAAACAACCCCATCAACAAATGGGCGAAGGATATGAACAGACACTTCTTAAAAGACATTTTTGCAGCCAACAGACACATGAAAAAATGCTCATCACTGGCCATCAGAGAAATGCAAATCAAAACCACAATGAGAGACCATCTCACACCAGTTAGAATGGTGATCATTAAAAAGTCAGGAAACAACAGGTGCAGAAGGCATTTCTAACAGGTTGACTGTGGTGCAGGAACATAGGGGAAGAATGTAATGAGTTGCTAGTGTGGGAACCTCGCAGAGGTATCCCTGTGGCACAGTGCCCTCTGGTGTTAGGAAGGTGTTCTTTCACTATGTGTTTAGAGCTAAGCAAAGATCACGGGAGCGTCCAACACATCTCAGACCTAAAGCACAAAACACTGTTATACAACTTTTGTGTATTTGCCAACAAAAAAAACTTCTGATTTACTCCCAGTGTTATAATTTATGCCCACTGTATTAACCCGTTCTCTGCTATGAAGAAATACCTGAGACTGGGTAGTTTATAAAGGAAAGAAGTTGAATTGACTCACAGTTCTGCATGGCTGGGGAAGCATCAGGAAATTTCCAATCATGGCAGAAGGTACCTGTTCACAGAGCAGCAGGAGAGAAAATGAGTGCCAGCCGGGGAAATGTCAGACACTTATAAAACCATCGGATCTCATGAGACTCACTCGTTATCAGGAGAACAGCATGGGGGAAACTGCCCCGTGATGCAATTACCTACACCTGGTCCCACCCTTGACACATGGGGATTATGGTGATTACAATTCAAGATGAGATTTTGGGTGGGGACACAGCCAAACCGTATCACCAACTACCCTACATGCTTTAAAAATTTTTTACATTATTTTATTATTTTTATTTTTATTTTTTTTTTAGAGACAAGGTCTTGCTTTGTTGCCCAGCTAGTCTCAAACTCCTGGCCTCAAATGATCCTCTCACCTTGGCCTCTCATGCTGGGATTATAGGTGTGAACCACCACACTGGCCTCCTACATACTTTTTAGGAAAGTGGCTGTCAATAGCTCTGCCTTGAGAAGTGAAGCAAAATTATGTGATATGCTACAAATAATGTTACAAATAATAGAAGTTTGTACATAACCATCTCTCTATGGGTTTGGGGCAAAAGAGTCTTCTTCATTATCAATCCTTAATTACTCATTTGAATAATTTTTGCTTCTGGTTCCTACAACCTTGGGCTGGATGATTTTGAAGAAACTAATCCCTGAGGGAAGAATGCTTCTATCAGGGGCATAGTCATGGTTCTGATCAACTGGCCTAAGAGTACACCCTATGTGGGGCTTCATGTACAGCTACACTCACAGGCAGAATTGGGGTTGTTTTTCTGGCCAGAGTGATTGATCCTGATTACAAGGGGACAAATGGGTTTCTTCTACATAAAGGAGAGTTTTGTCAAGAACCCAGGAGATTCGCTGAGACATTTTTTAGTACTTCCTTGTCTAATGTTCTGCTGTTGGAAAACTCTGGGAACCCAACAAAGACAAGGAAGGAAGGTAAAGAACCCAGTCTAGCGAGGTCCTGACAAAGGCTAAGGGTAACTTGAATAGGTGCTAGAAGAACAGAGTTATACAATATTAGCTACATAATTTGCAGAACCCAATGCAAAATAAAAATGTAGGGCTCCTTGTTAATTTCAATCTATTTAATAGGCACAGTGGAGCAGCAACTAAGTGTAGAGCACGCTTCTAAGTATTGAGTCCTGTGTGACTGCCCAGGTTGTGCATCCATGGAGCTGGTGCTAGTGCTATGATTGCTAAATTAGCCCTCATGACCAGAAAGAAGTATGGCCTGTAGAAGTTATGTTTTTTGTTACTTTTTTTCCCACTCCCCCAACTTTTCCTTATATATGTATCATATATAAAGAATACTAGGAGTGGCTAACTTTTTAGTTCTCGTGAGGGAATATGATTGAATCAAGATCACTCCATAATGATACACATTCTGAAGGGACTTCATGTGTCCCTTGTGTTGGAGGCACACACTTTTCATGTGGATGAAAAGCTATAGAGGATGTTGAAGGGGAAAAGGTGTGGCCTGTACCAATGGACTGCTGGGCCATTGGCCTCCAGTTGCTTCCAGCCAGTGAGACCCTCAGCAGGAGTTGGGAGGGAAGAAAACAAAATCAGGACATGTATACCCCTGGCCCTTCCCGGGAGGAGGTTGCCTTGTGCTGCTGATGTTTCACAACCAAAGGTCACTGCTGATCTCATAGCAATAACTACAGAACACTTCCCTTCTAGGTTCCAGCAAATGCTGGCTACCCTCACCCTGCCTGGCCTACATGTGGTTACAGATTTCCCACAATTACTATTTGTAGGATCCTGACTCCCTATACTTCTCATCTCTTTTAAATAAACCCTCTTTAAATTACTGTAACCCGAGTGTGCCCTCTGTTCTCTGTTGGAGCCCTGTGTGATATAATCATGTTCCTCAGCTATAAAATGGTGATAGAAGTAATAAACCTGATTCCAGAACTTGCTGGGAGGATAAAATGAAAGTACAAGTATACAAAGTACTTCGCAAATTCTAAAGGGCTATAAAAGTTAATTATGTTTGGGGAAATGAATGCTCTAGCCGGTTACCCTCTCTGGTTTACTCTAGATTTATTTGGAACCATTCTGGATAATATTCCTCAATTTGTTTTCATTTTTGTCATATCTCTTCTTTGCTGAGAGCTTTTGCTATGATTTAACTGTGTCCCCTAAAGTTCATGTGTTGAAAACTGAATCCCCAATACAACTGTTGGGGTGTGGAGCCTAGTAAGAGGTGATTATGTCATGACAGCTCTGCCATCATGATTGGAGTGATGTCATTATCTTGGGAGTGGGTTAGTTATTGTGAGAGTGGGCATGCTATAAAAGTGAGTTTGGCCCCCTCTTGCTCCTTTGCTCTCTTGAGCTCTCTTGCCCTTCTGCTTTCCACCATAGGATGATGCAGCAAGAAAGCTTTCACTGGGTATAGGCCCCTGACCTTGGATTTGCCAGCCTCCAGAATTTAAGAAATAAGTTCATTCTCTTTGTAAATCTCCTAGCTGTGGTATTCTGTTATAGCAATACAAAATGGACTAAGACAGATTTAAAATAGCTTTGAGAGGCCTAGCATATGAGGAATACATTCTGGATAGCTTTTAGGAGGTTCTGAACCTCATCTCCAAAGGGCATGCTTTCCTCCAAAGTATTGTAATGTTGTAAATGTGTAGATGTAAATGTAAAGTTGTAAATGTGTAGAATTGTGCATTTGCCTTTAGTGTCCCTCCCTTCTCATTTCTTTGCAGAGTATCTGTGCCATTCCCTGAAGGTATTTGAGCACCTCACACTTTTCTTCATCCTTCCTACCTCTATTAAAAACAGTTTCCAGGAAAGGCTGTGAGTTCATTTTTACTAAATAAATGGCTGCTGGACTTTGATATGTGGCCTTACCCGGATATCAAAAGTCTGAAGCAGGATTTTTCACAAACTCAGCACTATTGACATTTTGGGGCTAAATAATTATTTGTTGAGGGAAGCCACTGTTCTGTGTACTATAGGTGCTTAGCAGGATCCTTGACCTCTACCCACTGAATATCAATAGCACTCTTCTCCCAGTTGTCATGACCAAAACTGCTTTCAGACATTGCCAAATGTCCTATGGGGGCAAAATTACTTACAGTTAGGAATACTGGTCTAAAAAAATGAAAATTCTTCTGTACAATCTTTTGGGCCTCATCAAATAAAAAAAATGCATATAAGGGCAGTAACTGGAAGGTCTTTCTAAAAATACGGAACTTGAGTGCTTGCTGGTAAAGAATCACTTGGTTCTCTGAGTTGTATAGTCTGATAGTTTTTCCTCCAAACAAATCTGCACATATCCATGTTGTTTCTGAGTACTTCCCACCCAATGATTCAATTATGGTGATGTGATTATGAATAAAAACATTTTTTCAAGTCCTGTTTCTTATAGCAATATATGAGTAATTTGTGTATACATAAAAAATATTCTGAATATTAGCCAAAGTTCTTCAGAGAAACAAAATCATCTATCTACTATCTATCTATCTGCCATCTATTTATCTACCTACCTACCTACCTATCTGAAGAGAGAGAAAGAGGGGAGGAGAGAGAGAGAGAGACAGACACAGAGACAGAGAAAGAGACAGACAGAGATTTCTTAGAAGGAATTGGCTCACATGATTATAGAGGCTAAGAAGTCCCAAGTTCTGCAATTGGAAAGCTGGAGACCCAGGAGAGCCCATGGTAAAAGTTCCAGTCCAAAAGCCAGCAGGCTCAAGATCCAAGAAGAGCCCATTTTTCAGTCAAGTTTGAAGGAGTTCCCTATTACTCAGCCTTTTTGTTCTACCCAGGTCTTTAATTGTTGGATGAGGCCCACCTGCATTAAGGAAGGCACTCTTTACTCAGTCCACCCATTCAAATGTTCATCTCATCCAGAAAATCTCACAGATACAAGCAGAATAATGCTTAACCAAATGTCTGGGCATCCCTGGTCCAGTCAAGTTGACATGTAAATTAATCATCATATCTTCCCATTGACCTGTTGGACTATTTTAAATTATCTCTCAAGAACTGAGTTTGGGAATGTTGATACCAATATTTCAATCTGAGACACTATGCTAGTTCAAGGATATACATAGCCAGCTGAATTTTTCAGTGAGAAGCAGCTTGGAAGCTTAATAAAATTGGAGTCCTCTGCTGGTACAACCTACTTGGGAGCCAACAAGACCATGGTGCCACATTCATGCTTTCCCCTAGCCATCATAAGCCCCTATTTCTAGCAATCAGATAGAAGAAAACAGAAATCCAATTCATAAGATACGATAGTTACAGTAAATGCTAAACAGAGGTAGAAGAGAGGCTCCAAAATACAATGACAGTAAACTAGATGATTACTTATTTTTCTGTTACAGCTATGTAGGGCCCCAAGTTCCTTTTATCTTTTTGCTCTAGTGCAGTGGTTGGCAAACTTTTTCTGAAAACACTAGATAGCAAATATTTAAGGCTTGCAGCCCAACATGGTCTTTGTTGCAATTACTTAAGTTCTCTGTCATTGTGGTGCAAAGGCAGCTATATATACTTTGTAAACAAATGGACATAGCTGTGTTCCAATAAAACTTTATTTACAAAACCAAGTGGCTGCTCTATGGGTGATAGCTTGTTAACCCTTTCTCTAGAGGGTTCTCATCTGCATGGTTGTACTTGGGTTGCTGGCATTTCTGCATTTCAATTTGCAAAAAAAAAAAAAAAAAGAGTGGAATTGCTTATTCCAAGGGTTTTAAGGCCCAGACCCAGAAGTGGCACATAGTTACTTCTACTCATATCTCACTGGTCCAAACTGAGTTGCATAGCTTCTAGGGAGGCTGAGGAATCTGGTCTCTAGCTAAAGAGTCATGTACCTCACTTAATTTCTGTTATTGAGGGGAAGAAAATATTTTGGTGGAAAATTAGTAACTACTGCCACATGACACCACCACTTGGGGGTAATTCTGCAAATTACATGATTCTCTCTCTATCTTTTTTTAAAATGTAATTTTATTTTAAGTTCTGGTATACATGTGCAGGAGTGCAGGTTTGTTACATAGGTAAACACGTGCCATGGTGGTTTGCTGAACCTATCAACCCATCACTTAGGTATTAAGCCCCACATGCATTAGCTATTTATCTTGATGCTCTCCCTCCATACCCCCTGCCCCGACAGACCCCAGTGTGTGTTGTTCCCCTCCCTGTGTCCATGTGTTCTCATTGTTTGACTCACACTTATAAGCGAGAACATGTGGTGTTTGGTTTTCTGTCCTTGCATTAGTTTGCTGAGAATAATGGCTTCCAGCTTCATCCATGTCCCTGCAGAGGATGTGATTTCATTCCTTTTTATGGCTGCATAGTACTCCATGGTGTATATGCACCACATTTTCTTTATCCAGTCTATCATTGATGGGCATTTGGGTTGATTCAATGTCTCTGCTATTGTGAATAGTGCTGCAATGAACATATGCATGCATCTATCTTTATAATGGAATTATTTATATTCCTTTTGGTATATACCTGGTAATGGGATTGCTGGGTCAAATGGTATTTCCGGTTCTAAGTCTTTGAGGAATCGTCACACTGTCTTCCACGATGGTTGAACTAAATTACATTCCCACCCACCAACAGTATAAAAGCATTCCTATTTCTCTACAGCCTTGTCAGCATCTGTTGTTTCTTGACTTTTTAATAATTGCCATTCTGACTGGTGTGAGATGATATCTCATTGTGGTTTTGATTTACATTTCTCCAATGGTCAGGGATGTCGGGATTTTTTTTTTTCATGTTTGTTGGCCACATAAATGTCATGTTTGTTGGCCACATAAATGAGAAGTATCTGTTCATGTCCTTTGCCCAATTTTAATGGGTTGTTGGGTTTTTTTGTTTTGTTTTTGAGACAGAGACTCACTCTGTCACCCAGGCTGGAGTGTAGTGGCACGATCTCCGCTCACTGCAAGCTCTGCCTCCTGGGTTCATGCCATTCTCCTGCCTCAGCCTCCCGAGTAGCTGGGACTACAGGCACCCACCACCACGCCCTGCTAATTTTTTGTATTTTTAATAGAGACGGGGTTTCACTATGTTAGCCAGGATGGTCTTGATCTCCTGACCTTGTGATCCACCTGCCTCGGCCTCCCAAGGTGCTGGGATTACAGGCATGAGCCACCATGCCTGGCCTTTTAATGGTTTTCTTTTCTTCTTCTTCTTCTTTTTTTTTTTTTTTTTGTAAATTTGTTTAAGTTCCTTAATCTTAAGCAAAAAGAACAAAGCAAGAGGCATCATGCTACCTGACTTCAAACTATACTAAAAGGCTACAATAATCAAAACAGCATGGCCCTGGTACAAAAACAGACACATAGACCAACAGAACAGAATAGAGAGCTCAGAAATAAGACCACACATCTACAACCATCTGATCTTCAACAAACCTGAAAAAACAAGCAATGAGGAAAGAATTCTCTGTTTAATAAATGGTGCTGGAAAAACTGGCTAGCCATATGTAGAAAACAGAAACTGGACCCCTTCCTTACTCCTATACAAAAATTAACTCAAGATGGATTAAAGACTTAAATGTAAAACCCAAAACTATAAAAACCCTAGAAGAAAATCTAGGCAATACCATTCAGGACATAGGCACAGGCAAAGATTTCATGACAAAAACATCAAAAGAAATTGCAACAAAAGCAAAGATTCTCTCTCTTACTGCAAATTTTATTTAGTTAGGAGTTTTTTTTTTTTCCTTAGGAAATAACTCTCATAAACTATTTTCTCAGAATGTAATGCATAGTCTGGATAGTATATACAACTTAGACCTTATGTTCCTCAAGAATATATCTACTAATGCCTACTTTGTTTTAGGCTGTTCTGTGATTTGTGCCTTTAGAGAGTTTACAGTCTGCTTGAAGAAATAAAATATCTCAACATAAAGATAAGCAATACAGGGGATGAAGCCAAGATAGAGGACTAGAAGGAGCTCATATGCGCCATTCTCACAAAAAGGAAACAAAAGGGCTAGTGAACACTGACCCTGCAGGTCAATCATCTGAGAAGCCATGTTGGGATCCATCAAGGCAGCAGGAGAACACGGGGAGCAGAGAGGAGCAAAGGTGGGCACCAGCCTGTGTGGGCTCAGCGTAGAGTCAGGAGAACCTCTCCAACATGGCAAAGAGTGAGAGAGAGCCCCCAAGTGGATTCATGCTTTAAAGACTGGGAATAGGACAATCCCCTCAGCCTTCCCATGACCCCTCCCCCTGCACTATGCTTCTAGACTGAGGCAGAGAGCCACACAGATGTGGGAGCAACTCTTGGATTCAAGGGGACCTCTACAAGCCTTGGGCTGTGAAGCAGACTAGCACCAGCACATCAGCCCCAATAGAGGCCACAGTTGTGGTGCCTGGGAACAGTAAGATTGCTCCACCCCCTCTTGCTGAACGTGGCTCGGAGCTTCCAGTCCAGCAGTCTCTCTTTCCCCTAAACTCTGCCAGCCACTCCACCCACCCACACCACCCCAGTGCTAGCCAGGTGGCCAATGCTTGCTAGAGCTTCTAGCCCAGTGGTCCCACTTCTGTGTGAACTCAGCCAGAGAGTGCAGTCTCCTATTGTCCTGGGAAACACCCAGACAGTAGGGTGCATGATCCCATACATTTCTGATACTGATAGCTAGGTGGGCAACACCTGTAGAGCTTTGGGCCCAGCGATCCTGCTTCTGTGGAAATTCAGCTAGTGGGTGCAGCCCCCTGTTGTTCCAGGAAGCATCTGGACAACAAGGCAGTTATCCTCACCCACTCCCACCACTGGTAGCCAGGGGAGCCACATCTGCTAGAGCTTCTGGCCCAGTGGTTCTACTTCTGCCTGAATTTACCAAAGAGTTCAGCCTCCTGTTGCCCTGAAAACCCCTACAGCAGGGCAGGCAACTCCATCCATCCTCCCCTCCCATAGCCAGACAGGCCACACCCACTAGAGTTTACAACCCAGAGGTCCTACTTCTGCCTGAATTCTGCAGACAGGCACAACCCATGTTTTCCAGGAAGTACCCAGACAGCAGATTAGGGCTGACTTGGCAAGGATACAGCTTGTCTACTAACTGCAGCCCCTACCAAAGGGAGCCCAGTGGACCAGAACACTCAACAAAAGAAACATGGGCATGGAAACAGTAATCAGAGGAGGCTTCTCCAAGACCCAGTAGTGAACAAGAATTGAATCCAGTCAACTGAACTCACCTTATATCATACATAATCAAATTTCCAAGGGCATCAAAGGACAACAAAAACAACAACAACAACAAAAACAAAGGACAGCAACTTCAAAGACTGAAGGAACATCAGCCCACACAATAAGAAAGAGCCAGCACAAGAACTCTGGCAACTCAAAAGGCCAGAGTGCCTTCTTTCTTCCAAGTGATCACACTAGTTCCCCAGCAAGCATTCTTAACCAGGCTGAAATGGCTGAAATGATAGAAATAGAATTCAGAATATACACAGGAATAAAGGTCATTGAGATTCAGGAGAACATTGAAACCCAGTCCACAGAAGCTAAGAATCACAATAAAAAAATACAGGAACTGATAGACAAAATAGCCATTATACAAAGGAACAAAACTGATCTGATAGAGCTGAAAAACACACTACAAGAATTGCATAATGCAATGGCAAGTATTAACAACCGAATAGGCCAAGCTGAGGAAAAAAATCTCAGAGCTTGACACTGATCCTCTGAAATAACTGTCAGACAAAAATAAGAAAAAACAATAAAGGAGAATGAATAAAACCTCCAAGAAATATGGGATTGTGGAAAGAGACCCAATATATGACTCATTGGTGTGCCTGAGGAAGAAGGAGAGAAACCAAGCAATTTGGAAAATATATTCTAGGATATTGTCCATTAAATCTTCTCCAACCTTGCTAGAGAGGCCAACATGCAAATCTGGGAAATACAAAGAACCCTCGTGAGCTATTACCCAAGAAGATCATTCCAAGACACATAATTATCAGTTTTTTCAAGGTCAAAATGAAAGGAAAAATGTTAAAGGCAGCAAGAAATAAGGGCAGGTCACCTACAAAGGGAACCACCAGGCTAACAGTTGACCTTTCAGCAGAAACTCTACAAGCCAGAAAAGATTGGGGGCCTATATTCAACATTCTTAAAGAAAAAAATTTCTAGCCAATAATTTCATATCCCACCAAACTAAGTGAAGGATAAATAAGATCCTTTTTAGATAAGCAAATGCTAAGGGAATTCATTACTATCAAACCTGTGCTACAAGAGGTCCTGAAAGGGGCACTAATTATGGAAAGAAAAGACCATTACCAGCCACTACAAAAACACACTTAGATACACAGACCAGTGATACTATATAGCAATGTTTATAGTATGCATAATGACCAGCTAACAACATGATAACAGGATCAAATCCACACATACTAATATTAACCTTCAATGTAAACAGGTTTAATGCCCCAATTACAAGGCACAAACTATACTACAGGGCTACAGTAACCAAAACGGCATGGTACTGATACAAAAACAGACACACAGACCAATAGAACAGAATAGAGACCTGAGAAATAATGCCACGCACCTATAATCATCTGATTTTTGACAAAGCTGACAGAAATAAATAATGGGAAAAGGACTCCACATTCATAAAATGGTGCTGGGATAACTGGCTAGTCATATGCAGAAGATTGAGACTGGACTGCTATCTTATAACACATATTTAAAAAATCAACTCAAGGTAGATTAAATACTTAAATGTAAAACCTGAAAGTATAAAATCCTTGGAAGATAACTTAGGAAATACTATTCTGGACATAGGACTTGTCGAACGTTTCACAACAAAGATGCCAAAAACAATTGCAACAAAAAAAATTGACAAATGGGATCTAATTAAATTAAAGGGATTCTGCACAGCAAAATAAACTATCAACAGAGTAAACAGGCAACTTATGGAATTGGAGAAAATATTTGCAAACTATGCATCTGACAAAGGTTTCATGTCCAGAATCAATAAAGAACTTAAACAAATTTGCAAGCAAAAAACCAACAACCCCATTAAAAAGTGGGGAAAGGACATGAACACTTTTCCAAAGAAGAGATACATGCAATCAATAAGCATATGAAAAATGCTCAACATCACTAATAATTAGAGGAATGTAAATCAAAACCAAAATGAGACACCATCTCATACCAGTAAGAATGGCTAATATTAAAAAAATTAAAAAAAAAACAGATGCTGGCAAGGTTGTGGATAAAACGGAATGCTTATACACTGCTGGTGGGAATGTAAATTAGTTCAGCCATTGTGGAAAGCAGTGTGGTGATTTCTCAAAGCTCTTAAAACAGAAATACTATTTGACCCAGGAATTCCATTATTGGGTATATACCCAAAGGAATATAAATCATTCTACTATAAAGACACATGCATGGTATGTTCATTGCAGCACTATCCACAACAGCAAAGACAGAATTAACCTAAATGCCCATCAACAGTAGACTAGATAAAGAAAATGTGGTACCTATACACCATGGAATACTATGCAGTCACAAAAAAGAATGAGATCACATCTTTTGTGACAACATGGATGGAGCTGGAGGCCATTATCCTAAGCAAACTAATGCAGGAAACAGAAAAATGAATATTCACGTTCTCACTTATAAATGGGGCCTAAACAATGAGAACACATGGATCCACTAGGAGAGGAACAACAGACACTGGGGCCTACTTGAGGGTAGAGGGTAAGAGGAGGGAGAGGATCAGAAAAGTACCCATCAGGTACTATGCTTATTACTCAGGTGACAACATTACCTGTGTGCTAAACCTCCAAAACACACAGTTTGCCTATATAATAAACCTGCACATGTACCCCTAAACCTAAAATTAAAGATAAAAAAAGGATTGAAACAAGATTGGCAATACATTTTCAATAGCTGAATCAGATGCTGCAATATAAGCATTAAGAGAAGGAGGAAGAGATAATTGGTATCTCATATCTAGGATATGATTTCCTATTTTCAAGCTGAGTTGATAAAACTGCCTTGTTTTGCATGGGAACAGTTGGGAACTGAAAGGCTTGTCCTCAAAAAATTGCTTTTTTGAGTCATATATTTTAATTATTATTATTTTTTTGGAGACAAGAGTCTTGCTCTGTAACCCAGGCTGGAGTGCAGTGGTATGATCTCAGCTCACTGCAACCTCCACCTCCCAGGTAAGCACTTCTCCTTCCTCAGTCTTCCAAGTAGCTGGGATTACAGGCACGTGACACCATGCCTGGCTAATTTTTTTTTTTTTTTCTAAGTAGAGATGGAGTTTCACCATATTGGTCAGGCTGGTCTCGAACTCCCGACCTCAAGTATCCACCTACCTTCTCCTCCCAAAGTGCTGGGATTACAGGCATGAGCCACTGCACTCAGCCTTTGAGTGATATATTTTAATATTATCAGCACTTGATTTCAAGAGACAGAAACCCGCTCAAGCAAGTTTAAACAAACAAAAAATGGCATGGCCAGATTCAGAGGCTTTAATGATGAATCCAGTCTCTATCTCTGCTTCCCTTCACGTGCTAGCTTCAGTTTTACGAAAGCTATTTCCATGTGCCAGGAAAAAAGGGCCACTAATTTTTCTATTTTATCTTTACATCTTTGTAGCTCAAGATCCCAGAGGAAGAGGAGCCATCTTTCCCAGTGGCTTTAGCAGAAAAGTCCCTGAGCCAGTCACTGTGCCCACTGGAAGACAAATGGAGACTCGCCAAGCTTTGGTCATGAACTCACTGGGACTGCAGGAGACTGGGTCAGCCCCACCAAAATAATGCAGAAGGTAAATACGTGGTTTTTCAAAGGAAAGGTGGGAAAACCCAGTCCAATAAATGTGTTTTCCTTTTGGTCACACAAATCATATACAATATGTGCTCATTTTATAAAATTACACACTCCCCACTACATTTTAAAAAGGATATATTGACAATGTACTATTAATTCTTGCTTTATAGAGATGATAGATAGGTAATAGATAATAGATTAGATAGATGATAGAGATAGATTAGATAGATGATAGCTAGCTAGCTAGCTAGCTAGATAGATTAGGGCATCAGTGATAGGGTCAGTATAGGCCTGGGTGCTGGAGCTACAAAGATGAGTGAGGCCTGGGGTTTCTAACCTCATGAAACTTATAGAAAAACTTAAATAAGTAAACAAACATTACAAAACAGTGTAATTATCACTAACAGGTTTGATATTAGAAAATAATTTTGTACAAAGGAATACAATTTTTTAAAGTATTATTTCTTTCCTTGTTTGGCTTTTGAGGGTACAAATGTAATGACAAACATGCTGGATTGGGAGTCAGTAGGCTTTGGGCAACCTCTACCTCTGTGACCTTAAGCATGGACAAAAATTACCACTTTGATTCTCCGTTTTCACTAGTGGAAAATGAGAACGTTGAAGTATATGATCCCCTAGGTTCCTCTAAGTTAAAAATTCTAAATATTTGCATACATGAGATTATAGTAATCAATGGTGACTTCGTTGGAATTCTTGATAGGTCAGGATGTATATAAACTGAAAAGCCACTAGATGTCACGCTTGTCACAGATTTTTGCTATTCTAATTTTTTTTTTTTTTTTTTTTTGTAAATATCAAGGTCTGGGAGTTGAGCAGGACCTTAAAAACTGTATTTGTTCAATCATATCTGTTAATTAAAAAAAGACTATTTGGACTGGATAGATCAAATTACTTAGCTAAATTCACACAGCTAGCTAGCATTAATACCAGACCTCCTGATTTCTATTCCAGTGGAGCCATCTCTCTTTAAAATGAATGATGTTTGAAATGATGTTTTTACATCAGCTGTCAACTTTGGTAATGATAATTTTTTCTTTTTCTTCTTGAACTATCACTCAAAGTAATTTGGGGAACCAATTGTTAAAAAATTCTATGATTCAATATAATATCAATAACAATAGATAAAAAGTAGTTATTACTCATAGATTGCTAGACTGCCTTGAAACCCTGTTTGAAGATAATTTACAGGATGATGTAAGAAATTGGGTAGATGTGAATAAAAGTGGAAATTAAAGTTCACACACACCTAGCTTATCTGAATTTCAGACTTTGAGAATTTCAGGTTTTCTTTTCTTAAAATGGCTCTGGATAGAAAATAAGTTTTTTAAAACAGCTTTCTTTGAGAAGTGAAATAACTTTTAGGTTTCTGAACCAAACTAATTAACATTAATTTTTATGTAATCCTTTGAACTTTGTCTAACATGCAGTTCTTAATAATTGTGGTTCTCTTATTTATGATTCCCAATACTTAGTTGTGCGAGAGGATTTGAGAGAGAAACAGGGCTGTAAGAGGCAGAATTGCAGCAGATAGCCTGATGAGAGGAGAGGGGAGGATTGCTAGACTCAAAGAAACAAAACTATCTTACATCATTACAAAATAACAGATGTTTCTAATTACAACCTTGTGTCTTCGAGAACAGGTTAAATTATATTGACAGTCCTTTGTGACATACAAGCTTTTTGAGAAGGATTTTCTACAAAATGTTCAAAATGAAGTCTTGGTGTCCAAAAGCAGTTAAATATTGCTTATATAGGGAAGTCATTTATGTAATTCTTATAACTGTGAAGTTACAATAAATCCTTTTTCCAGAGTGAGTGTAAGGTTGGATTATGTATATAAATAGTGAGCCTGTTAATACTGGCTCTGTTGCCTCAGTAAACTGAGAAGAATAATACTACTGCACAGAGGTGCTGTTGGATATTTGAAGGAGTTGTGGAAAATGGAAAGTTCTATATAGTTGTAAGCTATCAAGATGATGATAGTTAGAAAACGTGAATGGACACATTCTCCCAAGAAGAGCTCTCCCTGTGGAGATGAGCTACGGAAACTGGAAGAGCTCAACATTAAAGAGCTAGAACATATGGGAAGCCCAGAGGTTAACTTCTCTGTGGATGATGAAGTAGCTGGACTAATCTACTTTCCAAAAGTTAAGAAGTGATCACAGAGATTCTTCCAGAGATGAGAAAATGGGACCACTCTCTGAATCAATACTGAGATGTGATGTGTCATGAATGCAGGTAAAACCATGGCTATCCAAATAGGATGGAGCTTTGCGACCGTAAGAGACCAGCTCTTGCATTCGTTCTCCCCATCTTTGTTCTGCTTTCCCTGCTCACTTCCAAAATGAAGGAAAGCCAGGACCTGTGTAATATCTTTCTTGAGCTATTTTCAGTTGTATTTTTTATCTATTCCTGGGTTGGAAAATTGAGGCCTTCTGCTGTTTTTCCTGTTTTCTGTGGTCAGGCTTCAGTATTTTTCTACCTCTTTTTAAATCTTCTTGATGAACTTATACTTACAAAACAAAAGTTGCATGTTGCAGGAATATTCCAGTTGGTTTCAGAGAGGAAGCAAGACAAGTTGGATATCACGTGCCCATATCTCTCATGTATGTGCTAACTGGATTTCTACATTCCCTCAAATTACTTCATGTTTTGCAAAATTGTTGTGTTAGAATCAGCAAACAATTAGAAAATGTACTTTATTTCAGTGTGGCAATTTTATATTCTCTTCTCTATTACTGAAACAAATTATTTCCCACATATTTTGATAACATTATACTGGTGCTAGTCACGTTGTTGTAAGGTGGCGTCAGCATTCCCATGATAAACTTTGTCAAGCTCTTGTAACTTGGCTACAAAACTCTACCTCGAGTTTGAGACTTGCTTTAATCCCAGAGCCATCTAGGAAAGAAAATAAATTTATCTTAAATTGGACAAAATGTTAGCGATAAAGTAATTAACAGTGAAAACCTCCTCCCATTGCTCAAATCTTGATGCTATTTTTCAACAACTCCAATCCCGAAAACATCATTTTTTGAATTTAGTAAATTTTCTCATTCTGTATGAATTTTCTTATAATTTGGAAGTTCATCTTTAGATCAGAGAAGGACATTTTATCTCTGCAAATAAACCAATTAAATATCTGGGTGAGAAAATTCTATTTTTTAAAAGTTTCTTATTTTTAACTAAGTCGTTTCCTAAAGGTTACACAATGGAAGGACAGAAAGGGCAGCCAAGAGCCCTGGAGGCACCATTTGTTCTGATGCTGTCTTTTTTCAATTTAAGAAATAAAGCCACAGAAATCCTGCTTCACTCGCCTTTTCTCTCTTGAGTTGTTTTTTTTTTTCCTTTCTAAAGTTTGAGTTCAAATTCTTGTTATTTTGATAGAAAGGGAGTTCTGGTGATAAAAGTGAATAGAACATAGCTACACATCAAATTCACTTTGTAAAAATGTCTCTTCAGAGATTATCAGTAAGTGAGCCAAGGTGCTGTAGAAGTGAAATGCTTTCTGAGTTGAACTGTCTTTCTGGATACGTTTAATTTTTAAACGGCCAATTTGTCTGCACGCCTCCATTTTTAACTTACCCACTTGATGATAACTTGGGTGACCCTGAGGCTTTTGTTAAACTTACATTGAGAGATCAAGGCTCCAGTCAGGGACTCAGCCCCGCTGGGGATGTTTCCTACTCTCGCGGACTTCAAAGAAAACGGAGCCCAGAGAAAGATAGCACACTGGGGTCATCTGAGACAATTTTTTAAAAATCAAGAATATCATGCAATATACCCAGGTAACACACCTGCACATGTACCCCCCTGAATCTAAAATAGAAGTTGAATTTTTAAAAAAAATGTCCAGGCGCAGTGGCTCGTGCCTGTAATCCCAGCACTTTGGGAGGCGAAGGCGGGCGAATCACGAGGTCAGGAAATGGAGACCATCCTGGCTAACAGGGTGAAACCCCATCTCTACTAAAAATACAAAAAAAAAAATTAGCCGGGCGTGGTGGTGGGCGCCTGTAGTCCCAGCTACTTGGGAGGCTGAGGCAGGAGAATGGTGTGAACCGGGTAGGCGGAGCTTGCAGTGAGCCAAGATTTCGCCACTGCACTCCAGCCTGGGCGACAGAGCAAGACTCCTTCTCAAAAAAAAAAAAAAAAAAAGAATATTTTGGGGTAGGGTTCTTGGGAAGAACCAAACTATGCACAACTTCTAATCACTTTCACAACCCTAAATGAGAATGTTTCATTTTAGTAAGTTCAATCTGAATTGAATGCCAGTCAGTTGGAAAAATAGCAGATGTGTTATGGCACCTCTAAGCTAAATGTGCTTCCTGAAAAAATGCTCTCATTCAAGGTTCTATAAATGTAGTAAGGAATACGCAGTGGGAAGAGCAGAAGAGAAGCCCTGTCTTCACTTTGTTGGATCACTCTTATTAAGTTGCTATACTTCTCTGAAAGTCAGTTTGTGAAAGTTTCTCTCTACATAAAATAAGAAAAGGAAGTTATCATAATGATAGTTTTAAAACATTGTTTAATGCAGGGACTGGCAAACATTTTCTTGAAAGGGGCAGATAGGAAATATTTTTGGCTTTGCAGGCTGCATGGTCTCTGTCACAACTACTCAACTCTGCCGATGTAGAGTGAAAGCTGCCATAGACAATACGTGAATGAATGGATGTGGCTGTGTTCCAATAAAACTTTATATACAAAAAGAACTGATGGCTCACAAACCAAAGTTTGGTGATTTTGGTTGGAATGCTTGCATTCTTATTATTTGACAGGTACCACTTCACTGCTTTACATACATGAATATGCCTAAAGAGGTGGAAACTATTATTGTCATCAGTTTATGAATGAGGAAGCCAAAGCTCAGAGAAATTGATCTACTTGCCCAAGGACACATAGCTGGTAAATGGCAGAGCTGAGTTTGAGCATGAAGTCTACCTCCGTCAGTCTCTTACATTTTTCTTTTTTTCTCTTTTTTTAGACAGACTTGCCTTCCCACCTAAAAGCTAAAAGCTTCCGTAAGGGATTTGCAACGACCCAGGAGTATTAGCTGGGTGTGGTGGTGCATGCCTGTAGTCCCAGCTACTCAGGAAACTGAGGCAGGAGAATCGCTAGAAGTCGGGAGGCGGAGGTTGCGGTGAGCCGAGATCGCGCCACTGCACTCCAGCCTGGGCAACAAGAGCGAAACTCTGTCTCAAAAATAAATAAATAAGTAAAAATAAAAATAAAAAAAGACCCAGGAGTAAACACTAGGAAATTTGTTGTAAATCTTAATAACTCCAACTGGTGAGTGATATAGAAGAGCATTCAGAGTAGTTTGTCACAGAACATACTTTCCAGATGATTCTTGGAATTTAGCTTGGTAATATGGATAATTTGCTTTTTCTGATGTTTGACTATACTTGTTCCACCCATATTTTAGCTTAAAGGGGGATTCCTCTTCTCTCCAAATATATTTACTAGCTTTCCCACCTTTTCCCCCTCCCTTAAAAGCAAGAATAGTACTATTAAGATGCACTACTTACTTGAACTTCTCTTTTTTAAGTGAAAAAACTCAAAGCATATTTTTTTCTTTTACCCTTTCAAGAGGTAAAATTAAAAAGCAGTGTTTCATAAATGGAAACAATGAGAAAACCTTGGGAAGCACCATTGAGATGATGAATTGTAATTCAACATGAAAGTCATTCCCATCCTCTTGTGTGATTTGACAGTTACTTAAGGGCTTGCATCTTTGGTTGTATGGCCTTTGTGATAATAAAAGTGTATGCATTTTTACAATAAGACTGTTGGATTGTTACTCAGACAGAACAGTTCATTTGATGAGACTTAGCAGTATACTGAGATTCCAAGTTGGTTTATCTCCATCAGGGAGAGGAGAGCTCCCCCGATACCTCGTGTTTTCTATCCGGCTCCCAGGGCAAGCTAAGACTGAATGAAAAAATAGTGGAGTATTGACTGACAAACATTTTCTGGGAAGGGGCAGATAGCAAATATTTTTTATTTTGAATGCTACATGGTCTCCATCACAAATACTCAACTCTGCTGACGTAGCATGGAAGCTGCCATAGACAATATGTAAATGGTGGATGTGGCTGTGCTCCAGTAAAACTTTACCAAAAACCTGATGGCTCACAATCCAAAGTTTGGCAACTTTGGTTGGAATGTGTGCATTCTTATTATGTGACACATACCATTTAGCAGCTTTATATACATTAGTATGCCTAATGTATGTAAAACATAAATGTAAAATGTAAAACTCCCACATTTTCAGTGTAGTAGAACCAACTATCACACTTTTCTATAGGCTGGCTGTGGTTTATGATGTTCTTCTCAACTCTTCTCTTAGATTTCCAAGAAGATCTTAGCATAGGGTCTCTGAAAGGGAACAGGGGCTCCAGAGAAAGTCTTGTAGTGCAGCAAATATTCCCAGTGAACCTGACCTAAGCAGTGTGAACTTTCTCAATTCAAAGGTTACCTCTTAATCAATCAGATCTGAAGGACGCAAAACAGTCCCCAAGATTTGAGCTTCCAGAACAAAACTATCCACCCATGTATGTGCAGTGCCATGGCTAGAACTCCTGGGCTATCTTTTTGTAGGATGGAGCCATTCTGGCTTCTGAAGCTTGGTGAGCTTGCCTTTGTTTTTGGATTGGAGTCATGAATGTTTTATGGACAATAAACCTCCTTGACAATTCTCTGGAGGTCTTCTTGGATTATTAACTCTGTTGAAGGTCTGATTAAGCCAAATCAGCATTTGCAGTTCCTTTTCTGGGAGGAGCAATGCAGTGATGCAGGTGTATAGTTGCCACTAACATTATCATCATCAAGTGGTAATTAGTGACCCATTGGGGATAGCACTGATGCTAGGCATCAGTGCTATCCAGCTGTCTTTCCAGAGTCTCTCACTTTCAGGAATCTCCACATTCTGGGGTCCCCAAGCTAATCTCTCATTTTTATTCTCTACCTAAGCCTGGCCCCTCCAGGTGTGTTACAGGTCTCTGTATCTTATTTGTTTATCTAACCCAGGTATGCACATGTTGCTTGTGTTGGAATAAAGTCTCATCAGGTTGTTTTAGGAAAATTAACCTTACTTTTTAAATCACAATTAGGTGTGAAAGAGGCAAAACAAGATTATGTTTCTTCTTGTTTTCTTGTTTTTTTTTTTTCCAACTAAGAAATACCAACTGTATGAGACACTAGGTTGAATTATAGTTCTCCAGCACAATCAATTAATATATGTATAATATTAAAGTACATGGTTACAAAAGGGATAACAGTAAACTTTTGAACCCTTGATGTTTCAAGAGGAATTCCTTACAAATGAACTAGAAAGTACATGTTTATGATAACAGGATATTTAGAGACACCAAGGCAAAGATGTGATATTTGAATTCTTGAATTGTCTGGAGAGTTCTCTTAATTATCTACTTATTGATGTAGAATTGATCTTCTAAGAAACTACATAGCTTATTTTTAGAAGTATTCCTAGAGAGAGATAATTATACTCTTGTTTTTCATTTCTGGTAAAGTTTACTTTGCTGGAAAAGGATGCAATAAGAGTGAACATTTAATTACAATCCAGCAGCATAAAAATTTGTCATTTCAACTATCTGTACTGTTCTTTAGAAACACATTTTATTTTAATCTAATGTTTTGGTATGTTTATCATCAAATACATTTCTTCTAAATATACAGCAGGGTCAGAGTTTTCCCTAGGACATCATACTATCCAGGGAAAATTAATGACTTAGTAACACAACCTCTGCCTCCTAGACCAAAAAAAATTTTTATGTTTATGAAAGTAACATATGCAGTACTTCTCCCTTATTTACAGTCTTGCTTTCCATAGTTTCAACTACCCTCTGTCAACTGTGGTTCGAAAATATTCGATGGAAAATTTCAGAAATAAACAATTCATAAATTTTAAGTTTTTCAGCATACTAAGCGGCATAATGAAATCTTTCATCATTCTGCCCTGGAAATGAATTCTCCCTTTGTCCAGTGGATCCATGCTGTAGACACTACTTGCTCATGAGTCAATTAGTAGCCATCTTGGTTATCAAATCCACATTCACATAACTTTATTACAGTGTAAAGTTATACTTGTTTTATTTTACTAATAGTTATTGTTCTTAATCTCTTACTGTGCCTAATTTATAAATTAAACTTTATCACGGGTAGGTATACATAGAAAAAAAACATAGTATATATAGGTTTTGGTTCAGGCATCCACTGGGGATCTTGGAATGTATCTTGTGAGGATAAAGGAAGACTATTCACTCTAGGACATTTGGAAATAGATTTTATATGAAATTATTTTAACATATCATTCATAATTCAACTGTCCATAAATAATCACTGTTACCATTTAATATATTTCCTTCCAGCCCTTATCCATGCAGGCGTAAATCAGTGTGCATATATCAATGGGGTCATAGTAAGAATTTTAAGCAGAATTTAACTGGTTTATGTTCTTTTTTTCTTCTTTTCTGTTTTTTTTTTTTTTTTTTTTTTTTGAGACAGAGTCTTGTTCTGTTGCCCAGGCTGGAGTGCAATGGAATGATCTTGGCTTACTACAACCTCTGCTTCCCAGGTTCAAGCAATTCTCCTGCCTCAGCCTCCTGAGTAGCTGGGATTACAGGTGCATGGCACCACGCCCGGCCAATTTTTGTATTTTTAGTAGAGACGGGGTTTCACCATGTTGGTCAGGCTGGTCTCAAACTCCTGACCTTGTGATCTGCCCGCCTCAGCCTCCCAAAGTGCTGGGATTACAGGCGTGAGCCACCGCACCCAGCCAACAGGTTTATATTCTTATCTGTACAGCTTCAACCTCCAATTGCAGCCTGCCAGCTCCACTCCCTAGTTATTTCTGGGAGTTCCTGGGATGTCCCAGATGAGTTCATAAACAGTTTCTCATGTACTTCTTTATTTCCCTTATTGCCTTCTTCTGCCCTTGTTTGTTGTTCATTGCTGTATCCCTTAGCATCTAGAAGAATGGCTGGCACAGAGAGCAACTGATACATATTAACTGCTGGGTGCATTTGCTCATGCCTGTAATCCCAGCACTTTGGAAGGCCAAAGCAAGAGGATCACTTGAGGCCAGGAATTCAAGGCCAGCCTGGACAACAGAGTGAGATCCCATCTCTCCGAAAATATTTTAAAAATTAGCTGGGCATGGTGGCGCGCACCTTGCATATCAGCTATTCAGGAGGTGGAGTCGGAAAGATCGCTTGAGCCCAGGACTATAAGGCTGCAGTGAGCTATGATTGTACCATTGCACTCCAGCCTGGGTGACAGAGCAAGACCCTGTCTCTAATAAATAAATAAATAAACAAACAAACATTGAGGTTCTTAACAAATAAAAATTTTAAAAATACTTCCACAGTGTCCCAACTGCTCGTGCTCTTTCAGGGGACACTTTTGTCCCACAAAGGGTGCAGCGTCCTCATGCTCTTCCTAAAGTTCTCACTGGGATGGACCAATGCTTCACAAAGAGGTGTTGAGGCCCCACTTCCCAGCTCTGTGCTTTGTCTCTCAAAATAGCAATGCACTGTGTAGGCCCCCACACCTCACAGAGTTCCTTTGAAAACATTTTCTTTGGCTTCTGCCTGCAGTCCCCTCTGCACTGGACTCAGATCTGAGTCTATAGGGTTGGGAATCATATCTGAAACAGACATTATGCTGTCTCCTCCAGTTTTGTGTCTGTATTTCCTCCTCTCCAAATGTTTTCATACAAGTGAAATTTGATTACAAGAGGAAAAACAAATTACATAGTTGGTGCTCACTGAATATTTTTAAAAGGTGCGAACAGTGGATAAAACATTCCAATGACTCAGTGAGGTGTTTTGCCTGAGAAATGTCTGAGAAAGTGGGAGAAGGATAACCCTATCTCATTTACCTTGGAAATAATAGTTGTAGTAATAATACCAGATGTTTCAAGATCTTTTCTAGGTTTTGATGACATTTTTGTGTTTTAGGTTTTTAAATGTATTTTTGTTTGTTTGTTTTGGTATTGGATTAATTCAATTTCTTGGCTCATATAGTCACATGCATTTTTTTGTGATTTATGTAATCTATTTACTGATGCCAGATTTATCCCTTGATACAGAAGGAAAATTTAACTTATGCAAGACAAAAGGAATCAAGTCCATTTTGATTTTCAAGGTCAATACTAAAGGGAGAAAAGTGATAAAAGTTTCCGTTTTAGAAGCACAACAATTTTTTCTGTTCCTAGGACTTTGAAGTGTGGTTTCATAATCTGAACCATAAAGTCGATGTGTTTCATGGACTGAAGACTTGGGGATGCCTTTCACCTTCAGCAAAGCTGCTCCCATGGGTCCTCTCTGGGCCAGTGGGGCACTTTGAATAGAGCAAAAGTGAGGACAGTACTCAGAAAAGAAAGTCATCTGGGATTCCTCAGAATGATTTTGAAAACTATCCCAAATCGTCTTTTCCTTCTTTCCCAACATGAACTTAGTTCCTGGTTCATATCAGCCACTTTTCTGCTGCTCTGTGTCCTCTCATATTATTCCCAAGTTGGCATTAGGGCCATGGGAAAGATACCAGAATGGCCCTCCAGACCCTTTTCCTGAAGCTGCCTGTGCTCTTCAGAGCTTGGCTTCAGTCCTTCCTCTTCTTTGTTTCTGTCTCTAACTATTCCCGCCCACCTCAAGTTTCCTTTCACTCTGAACACCTCCAGCACTCACAGTCTGTCTCACACTATTTGGCAGATAGCAAATATTTATTATTGGTCAAAGCCATTGCCTGGGAGTCAAGATATTTTTGTTTTAGTTCAAAGTCCATTTACTAAATGTTTTTAGGTTATATCGCCTTTTCGATTTGGGGGATCTTATTTTTTCATATAAAAATATAGGAGTAGGTAAGTTATCTCTAAGATGGCTTTTAGTTTAATTCCATTACCTCTGCTGCTCAAGTAGATTTGAATTGCACATAGGACTGTAACTGAGATTTCTACCTTCTTCATGCCTAACTGAAAGCTGGGTGCAAAGAAGAGCATAAAAAGTGAATACCTAGTGGCTGATTCAGATCCACAGAAAGTGCAAATATTTTAGTTTTTTATTCTCCTATGAATAGGAAATATAATGTCAAACATTTATTGCTATGTTTTAGACTCATTCTAAAATTAGCCCAAGGTTTCCTATATTTCCTACATCCAATGGAACTGTGTATTAGTCTGTTTTTACACTGCAGACAGAAGCATACCTGAGACTGGGAAGAAAAAGAGGTTTAATGGACTTACAGTTCCACAATTGGGAGGCTGGGGAGGCCTCACAATCATGGCAGAAGACAAGGAGGAACAAGTCATGTCTTACATGGATGGCAATAGGCAAAGAGAATATACCAGCAGGGGAAATGACAGATGATTATAAAACAATCAGATCTTGTGAGAACTCACTCACTATCATGAGAACAGTATGGGGGAAACCTCCCTCATGATTCAATTATCTCCACCTGGCCCCACCCTTGGCACATGAGGATTATTACATTTCAAGGTGAGATTTCGGTGGGGACACAGAGCCAAATCATATCAAACTGTAAAATTAGAATTCGTGGTCAGAAGATGACTCTGAACTCCTGTTAAAATTTTAAGTATCTTTTTCTTCATTACAGAGGTTCTCAACTGGGGCAATTTTATTCCACAGGAGACATATGTGGCAATGACCAGACATTGTTTTGATTGTCACTACTGGGGAAGTATCACTGGCATCTAGAAGGTAGGGGCCAGGGATGTTGTTTAACATCCTGCAATGTATGGGATTGCACCCTACAACAAAGAATTATATAGTTTAAAATATTAATAGTACCAGGCTTGAGAAATTCTACTATATAATAAGCCTATTGATGGTGGAGATTTTTGTCTTATTTGTATTTGTTTTCTAGAGATCAATGCTTGTTTCTCATGTTCTCCAAAACTGATCTAATCCGTTCAGCTTAACATTACTGTTAGATACATTTTATGGAACTAAAATTATTTGAAAATTGATAATGTATGTAGAGCTTTTATTTTGTAATTTTTTAATAATTAGAATATTCAATTAACCAGAACAATCACCATTCTAACCAATAAGTTTCAGAATTAGAGCCTATAACACTATATAGTTTTCTGTACATTGAGCCTACAAAATGTTATTCATAAACAGTAATATAATCCCACCCTAATGGACTCTCCGAAATTGACATTTTCTTCTGAAGTCAAGTTTAATTATGATAAATAAGTTGTATGAATACCTGAAGCACATTTCCAGATGCGAAGATGAAAGAGTGATGATATACTGTTTCTCAGAAACTGAATTAGTGAGTGAAGAGAGAAGGAAAGGGGAGACATATGATGCTTACACAGTCACTGTTAATATTTTAACTTTCCAAACTTCAGCTTTGAGTATAGCATGGGTTTTTAAAATTTATTTAAAGATTTAATTTTTTTTCTTTTTCTTTTCTTTTTTTGAGACAGTCTTGCTCTGTTGCCCATGCTGGAGTGCAATGACACAATCTCTGCTCACTGCAACCTCCACCGCCTGGGTTCAAGCAATTCTCCTGCATCAGCCTCCCAAGTAGGTAAAATTACAGGCGCATGCCACTATGCCCAGCTAATTTTTGTATTTTTAGTAGAGAGGAGGTTTCACCACATTGGCCAGGCTGGTCTTAAACTCCTGACCTCAAGTGATCCACCCATCTCGGCCTCCCAAAGTGCTAGGATTACAAGCATGAGCCACTGCACCCAGCCAAAGATTTCATTGTTATTTGCCAAAGATGGTATAGATATTTAAAAGCTGCCAGTTCCTAGATTGATTGATCCATTCAATCCGTCTATCATTCAGTCAAGGAACTAAACTTGTATAGATTGCTCTCATGTACAATCTTTTTTATTTATTTATTTATTTTTTTTTAGCAGAGACTCACTGTGTCACTGAGGCCAGAGTGCAGTGGCGGAATCTAGACTTACCACAACCTCCACCTCCCAAGTTCAAGCAGTTTTCCTGCCTCAGCCTCCCAAATAGCTGGGATTACAGGTACGCACCACCATACTCGGCTAAGTTTTGTATTTTTTGTAGAGACAGGGTTTTGCCATGTTGCCCAGGCTGATCTCGAACTCCTGACCTCAAGTGATCTACCCACCTTGGCCTCTGAAACATTGGGATTACAGGTGTGAGCCACCGCACCCAGCCTCTCATGTACAATCTTCTATGATAGATAAAGACTAAGGAACAAGGATTCTGTTCTCTAGGAGCATACAGGCAAATGGGACAGATAAGACATATCTGTGTATATCTCTAATACAAAAAAGAATTTTTAACAGGTTTATGCAAATAAGATGCAAATAAGTGTTCTTGTAGTTCAGAGGAGGAAAGGTAATTTCCAACTGGTGATTTTGGTGGGGGAAGATATGTTGGGGAGGAACTTTGGGATCAGAAAATATGAACAATATATACAGAGACATGAAATGTTCCTTTGGCCCAGTAGTCTTTGCTCTTCCTGACCAGTGTCAAAACCACTATTTACTGTGCATAGAACTTCTCAGAGCCTTTGATATGCTAAGTAAACTTCAAGAGAAGGAGATATTATGCAGCACATCTCAAACGTGTTAGTAAATGTATCACTTTATTTATTTGTCAGGATGTAAGTTCCACAGACCACATTTCAGAAAATGCTGTTTTACTCTATAGAAGTTGGGTGAATGTGGAAGACAGGCCTCTGGATAATTTTGAAATCACATTCAGGGAAGAGGAAGGGAGGTAACAATTTTCATGTGACTGAAATTGTGCTGCGTCCTGTACGTAACCACTTGCATGGGCCACCAAAAACCTCCAGCCCAAAGAAAGGGTTGGGTTTGAGACCAAGGATGAGCAGGCTGTTGGGTGCCATGGGGGCTATGTGTTTCATGTCACAGATACACACCAAGAATCCATTTAGCTCCATGGTAACATGGAGACTGGCTGCCTCACTTAGCCGACTCATTTCCTCTTATTAAACTTGAACAGTACATGAAAACCAGGTTCCAGGCATCCCCCCAACACCCCTCCTTTTTTTCCATTTTCAGGATTAGAAATTTGATCTTTGGAATTACGCTTTTTTTCTTTTTAAAATAAAACAATGGTGGCAGGTTTGGTATGGAATACTTCTTTAATTGTAAATAATTGTTTCATATATTGGCAATGGGGCCTACTTAGAATTGAAGGGTCCCTAGGTCAAAATGTGGAACCCATTCAGACAACATCAAAGCCTTCTATGTTCTCTCCAGAGGGCAGACAGCAGATACATCTGCTTGATCCAACGCATACTTTTCTTGCAACCAACCAGTCGTTTATTGTTTTAGCACACACTGACAAGCAATGAGACAAGACAGGGACAGAGGAGGCAGCTTGCCAAGGGATAGGGCCCTGAGCATCTGTAAAGCAGCATTGCAAAATCACAGAACACTAAAGCTGAAGGGAACTTATTGATTCCCATAAAAGAATCAGCTTCCCTAGACAAGATGGGGGGAAACTGAGGCCAAGAAGGCCAAGTGACATACCTTAATTAATCAAGAAATAAAATCAGATTCTGGGCTCAGCATCTCAGTCCTAAATCAGTGTCCATTTTTCTGCATCACAAATTAGTACTCACAGTTTGGATTTCATTATGCAATACATTCTCTATCTACTCTTAGCTTTTTTACTTTTAGTTTGTTTGAGAGTAAATTGGGATTCCCAGCTATCCTTTCCTCAGGCATGAGCCTTTGGAGGCTTCTAACTTGAAATAGTAGATGGTTCTGGCATTTGGATGGAGTGGAACACAAACAGATTTGCAACAGAGATTCAATTTTGTTGGAAACTCACTGGGGTTGAAAAATGAAAGACGAAATTGCCAGATAGAAATGTGTTTGGGGTTTTAGTGAATCCAGAATGCTGAGAAAGAGTTGAAGAATTTGGACCAATCTCCTCATTGCTTGGCTTGCTCAGCCCTGCTCAGCACTACGGGAAAGTTTGGTGGAAAACACTGGAAAGAGGCTTTGTCTATAAATATCCCAGCAATAACCAGTCGACGAAAACAATCTTGGGCTCATGCTTTTATTCTCAATATATCCATGACACAATTAGTAAATGTTTACTAAGCAACTACTGTGTGCTAGGCAGTGGGGATACAATAGCTTTAGAGATGCTCTCTCCCCTAGCAGGTTGTCTTCTAGCATGGAATTTCCAGGGGCCTGGCATGGTGGTTTGTGCCTGTAATCCCAGCACTTCAGGAGGCTGAAGGGGGAGGATTGCTTGAGCCCAGGAGTTCAAAAGTAGGTTGGGTAACATAGTAAGACCCTATCTCTACAAATAATATAAAATTAGCTGAGCATGGTGGCATAGGCCTATAGTCCCAACTACTCAGGAGGCTGAGGTGGGAGGATAGTTTCAGTCTGGGAGGTTGAGGCTGTGGTAAACTGTGATAGTGCCACTGCATTCCTGCCTGGGTAACAGTAAGACCCTGTCTCAAAAAAAAAAAAAAAAAGAGGAACTTCCAGGGGACTTCTAGAAATCGTCCTTGACCTGCAGTTCAAGGACACTGCAGCAAATGTCCAGGTGCATCCTTCACTTGTGGAAGGGATCTTGAACTCAGCTCACAACTGAGGTTCAAACGTCAATACTCTGGTCTGGTGCACTGGGGTGCCAGGGGCGGGAGTTGGAAGTCAGAGATAAAGGATCCCCTGAGAGAACATCATCATGAGTGAAGACAGTAGGCCCAGTTGTTCAGATAGAACAATGTGATGATGGTCCGGATGTTGGAGAGAGTAGTGGTTTCAGTTTTGGTGTGAAACTGCACTTGACCCAACCAATTCTCCCTCATTCCTCAAGAGTGCTTAGTCCTTTCCACCAGGTATTATGTTATTTAGACGTCTCTTTCTCCAACTAGACTGTAAGCCTCTTAAAGGTAAGGTATATATTTTAAATAATAGTAACTTTTGTTGTTTTTTCTCTTACTTGAAAGGAAATGCACATTTATTATCAGACACTTAGAAAATAAAGATAAGCAAAATGAAGCAATACAATGTTTGGAAAATTTCCATACACCTTTCTGTTACTGATTTCTAAGTAAATTACATTGCAGCTAGAGAACGTAATTTGTATGAATTTAATATTTTCAAATTTATTGAGATTATTTTAAGGACAAAAATACAGTCTTGCTAACTAGTGTATGCGTAGTTATAAAGACTGTGTATTCTGCTGTTGTTGGGTGGGATGTTTTATAAGTGTCAGTCAGGCCAGATTGGTTCATAGTGTTGCTCAGGTCTCATATTCCCTTACCGATTCTCTGTTTACTTGTTTCATCAATTAATGACAGAGAGGTATTGAAATATACAACCCAAGCTGTGGCTTTGTCTATTTTGTTTTCAGTTCTTTTAGTTTTTGCTTCATGTAGTTGAAGAAGCTCTGTTACTAGCTTCTAGTTCTTACTTTGGTGCTGCTGACCCCTGGGTCTGCACAGTTCAGGGTCTCATGGATCAGGGGCAGGTTTTGAGTGTCTTGGTGAATGCTATTGCTAATAAGAAATAATAAAGTAGGAAGCAGCACCTGATTTTGGTGCTATTTGATACCTTGTTTGAGGAGCCCCTCCCTTATTTTCAGAACCCCATCCCTGACTATCCCCTCTGTGCCTTTGCTCCTCTCTGTGCTATAAAGAAGCTCATTTCAGATTGCTCTGTTAGATTTATTTAAAATTTTCCTTTCTTTTACCCCTCTCCAAAATGTCTGGTTCTATAGGGTTCAGATGAATGGCAACTGTAACTACTGTAATGAGATTAACAAACTCTAGTCCAAATGTTCTATCAGACCCAAGTATTGAATCTATCTCAAGCAAGAAAGGAATCCACTGAAAATATACTGAGTAACTCACAAAATACAGAAGGAGAAGGTTTCTAAGCTCAGAAATGACATAAACTAAGGAAGGCCAGTGAATTAGTCCATTTTCACCCTGATATAAAGAGCTACCTGAACACTGATATAAAGAGCTACCTGAGACTGTGTCATTTGTAAAGAAAAGAGCTTTAATAGACTCACAGTTCCACGTGGCTGGGGAAGCCTCAGGAAACTTACAATCATGATAGAAGGTGAAGGAGAAGTGAGCACCTGCTTCAAAAGGCAGCAGGAGAGAGACAGAGAGAGAGAGTGAGGTGGGAACTGCCAAACACTTTTAAACTACCAGACCACATGAAAACTCACTCACTATGAGAACAGCATGGGGGAAACTTCCCCCATGATCCAGTCACCTCCCACCAGGTCCCTCCCTCGACACATGGGGATCACAGCTTGAGATGAGATTTTGTTCGGGCCACAGAGCCAAACTATATCAGCCAGGCAACAGGTACATAATTTAGAACATGTCACAGGAACAGCTGGTTGGAGTATGGCCACTGACCTGACTGCCTCTGAGCACACTGAGCTACAGCTCCTGGCCCCCTACCTTTGAGCCATTGTCTCTGTCCTTTACGTCATTCTTTCTCTATTCAAAAATCCAAGGAAGAAGCATCCAATTATCCAGGCTTAGGTTTTACACCTGTGTCCCCTTTACCAGAAAGTTGAGGAAGACAATAATTTGTCCCCTAACTCCAGCTTCTGTAGTTGGGTATGAGCCCAACTCCTCAAGCAGAAAGAATGTTTACTTCTTGTGCTGATCCAAACCAGAATAATGTAATTGAATAATAATTTAACCTTCCTCCTGATAACATATTTTAATAAGTGCATTCAAAACTTTAATGGAAAGGAGGACCTAATACAATAACAGCAATGACTTCTTGCAGCAGAGTGGCTATCAGGTTTATTGACTCCCCTTTGACCATATCAAGAATAACAATAACAAATTATAATTTAAATAATTTTTGCATAGTTTAAAAAGCATTCTTGTAAAAATTATCTCATTTCACCTTGATAATTTTCCTGAGTAACAGACAGTCTAGAATTTTGAGTCCTATTATACAGATGGAAAAACTGACACCTAAGGGGGTTTCACCTAGCCTGAAAGGGAGTAGAAACATGGTTTGAACCCATGATTCCTTTTGCTACATTCTGTTGTCTGTCACATGGAGCTGCCCACTTTCAATAACCCTAGTTCACACTAAGAACCAGAAAACAACTTCAAAAAACTAAATGTCTAAAAAATTGGCCTTGTCTCTAGCAGTGGTTCTCAAATATTGGTCCATGGACCAATGGAGTCAGGTTCACCTGGAGTTTCTGCTGCACCCCATCTTCAGTCCTTCTCCCAGGTGTTTCCCTTGAGGCCACCATTTTTAACACTTTTAACCAAGTGTCTTAGTCCATTCATGCTGCTATAACGAAGTACCTTAGACTGGGTAATGTATACACATTATAAGTTTATTGCTCATAGTTATGGAGGCTCGATAGTCCAAGATCAAAGTGCTGGCAGGTTCAGTGTCCAGTGAGGGCCTGTTCTCTGCTTCCAAGATGGTGCCTTAAACACTGTTTCCTCTGGAAGGGACAAACACTGTGTTCTCAGATAGTAGAAGGGACAGAAGACAAAAGGGCCTAGCTAGTTCCCTCAAGTCCTTTGACAAGGATATCATCCCATCCATAAGTGCTCTGCCCTCATGACCTAATCACCTCCCAAAGGTTTCTTTCTTTCTTTTTCTTTCTTTCTTTCTTTCTTTCTTTCTTTCTTTCTTTCTTTCTTTCTTTCTTTCTTTCTTTCTTTCTTTCTTACTTTCGTCTGTCTTCCTTCCTTCTAAAAAAAATGGGATACATGTGCAGAACGTGCAGGTTTGTTACATAGGTATTCATGTGCCATGGTGGTTTGCTGCACCTATTTATCCATCCTCTAAGTTCCCTCCCCTCACCCCTCATCACCCACCAGGCCCTGGTGTGTGTTGTTCCCCTCTCTGTGTCCATGTGTTCTCATTGTTCAACCCCCACTTATGAGTGAGAACATGCAGTGTTTGGTTTTCTGTTCCTGTGCTAGTTTGCTGAAGATGATGGCTTCCAGCTTCATCCATGTCCCTGCAAAGGACATGATCTCATTCCTTTTTATGGCTGCATAGTATTCCATGGTGTATATGTCCCACATTTTCTTTATCCCGTCTATCACTGATGGGCATTTGGGTTGATTCTATGTCTTTGGTATTGTAAATAGTGTTGCAATAAACATACGTGTACATGTGTCTTTATAGTAGAATGATTTATATTCTTTTGAGTATGTACCCAGTAATGGGATTGCGCATCAAATGGTATTTCTGGTTTAGATCCTTGAGGAATCTCCATACTGTCTTCCACAATGGTTGAACTTATTTACACTCCCACCAACAGTGTAAAAGTGTTCCTATTTCTCCACAGCCTCACCAGCATCTACTGTTTCTTGACTTTTTAATAATTGCCATTCTGACTGGTGTGGGATGTCTCATTGTGGTTTTGATTTGCATTTCTCTGATGATCAGTGATAATGAGCTTTTTTTCATATGTTTCTTGGCCACATAAATGTCTTCTTTTGAGAAGTATCTGTTCTTATCCTTTGTCCCCTTTTTAATGGTTTTTTTTTCCTTGTAAATTTGTTTAAGTTCCTTGTGAATTCTGGATATTAGATCTTTGTCAGATGGGTAGATTGCAAACATTTTCTCCCATTCTATAGGTTGCCTGTTCACTCTGATGATAGTTTCTTTTGCTGTGCAGAAGCTCTTTAGTTTAATTAGATCCCATTTGTCAATTTTGGCTTTTGTTGCAATTGCTTTTGGCATTTTTGTCATGAAGTCTTTGCTTATGCCTATGTCCTGAATGATATTGCCTAGATTTTCTTCTACGGTTTTGATGGTCCACCTTTTAATACTATCACTTTGAGTCTTAGGTTCCAACATAAGAAATTTGGAAGGACACATACATTCAAACCATAGCACTGAACCTGTTTGTTTGTTTCTTTCTTATTCTTCTGATGGTTATCTTCGTGTTTACTGCTAAATTATGAGTTATATATTTTAGGCATTATCTACTGTCATCCTACCATATTAGGATTTAGCTCATAAATATTGCCTTTGATCTCCTTACCCATTCCTAATACAAACATATGACCATTTTTATTATTTCATTGATTACACTTGTAAATGTTGATTGATAATTACACTTGACTCCACATTTTGTACAATGAGGAAAATCATGTCCTTTCTTAACAGTTTTCTTCTCCCACTTTCAGCTTCCAACTTTTCAGATCTATACTTTTATGTTCTTAAGGTTGATAGTATTGGTATTTGTATCCTGTTTCCTAATCATTATTAAGAACTTTGTGTTTTAGCTATAAACTGGTTCTAAATATTTAAAATTAGAAAACAGTGTCTATATTATAGCAATGTAAATATTGTTTACCTTGCTACACAAGAGATCCATGCAATCTGTTATGATAATGGCTTATTTCTTGTACAGCCTTCTGTTTACACAGGACAGGGGTTGGCAGAATGTTTCTATAATAGTCAGATAGTGAATATTTTAGGTTTCGTAGACAATATGGTCTCTGTTGCAGTTCCTTTTCAACATTGCTACTGTGGTGTGAAAGCAGCCAGAGACAATATATGAATGAATGAACATGGCTGTGCTCCAATCAAACTTTATTTACAAAAATAGGCAGTCAGCTGGATTGAGTCAGCAGGTCATAATTTGCCCACCCTGAGTGTAGGAAACTCTAGTTGCCTTTCTATTTTCTTTAGCGTTCACCTTATCCCATTCTTAACTTTGTCAAATGTCTCAAAGAAACTATCAAGTCTTTGAGATTCTCTTGTTTTCTCTAATCTGTCTCTACAGCATCTGCTTTCAATTCTGCTAGGATTGGGATTTATAGCTTTCTTTGTGCTTGTTGTCCAGCTATCATTCATTCAATTATTTATTTAGCACCTTCTTTTGGAGCACCTGCAATATATTAGGCAACATTCTAGTTCAGAGATAGCCTGGGGTCAGGTTTAGTTTTACTTTGTAAAGATAATGCAATATGATAAGTTTTGCATACTTGTTTTTGTGTGAACATCAGCTGTAATAAAGCTAATAAAGTAATTATATCTGAAACATATACGTGTATAATAACAATGGCTAGCATTTATTAGGTTTTAATTACAGTATAAAAAATGTTTTACATGAATTATTATCCTATTCCCTCTCTTAAGTACTAATCACACTTCTGGGAAGACATTGGTATTTGGGAGGAGAGGCAGTTACTCCTATTTTTTTTAGAATAGTGGTCAACCAATTAGTATAAGATACAAAATTTTGGAATTCTTAGAAAGTAAAGAGGCTGGGCACGGTGGCTCATGCCTGTAATCCCAGCACTTTGGGAGGCTGAGGCGGGTGGATCACAAGGTCAGGAGATCGAGACCATCCTGGCCAACACGGAGAAGCCCCGTCTCTACTAAAAAAAATCCAAAAAAAAAAAAATTAGCCAGGCATGATGGCGGGCACCTGTAGTCCCAGCTACTTGGGGGGCTGAGGCAGGAGAATGGCATGAACCTGGGAGGCAGAGCTTGCAGTGAGCCGAGATCGCGCCACTGCACTCCAGGCTGGGCAACAGAACGAGACTCTGTCTCAAAAAAAAAAAAAAAAAAAAAAAACAAGAGAAAGCAAAGAAATTAACTAGATGGTCTCTACAAGGAAATTGGACCGTTAGCAGCAGGAACTACAAATTTGGTGGTCCAGGAATAAGACGATGATATTGGTTTGTGATTTTAATTTCATCCAGATGGCTATAGGACCTTTAAGGAATGTAATGACATTAACAGCAAGAAAATAAAATCACCAGCCGTGAGCTCTAAGCTCTATCCTACCACTCAAAGATTCATTCCCCTGCTTAGTCATCTTTTCATCTGGCTTTATCTTAAAAGGTGAGTGTTATCCTAGACAATTGTTTTATAGACCACCAATTCTTGTTTTTTTATCAGACCAACTCCATGATTAATTGTTTGATTGGGGAATCTGATGATTTTTTTCATATTTTCATGCAGACCAACAATGGTTAGTATCAGAGCTGATTTTATCCACAGTGGGATGAGTCTCTCATTACTTGGTTTCCTTTTGTTGGTAATTATAACTCCTCTCTACTCCCTTTTCTTCCTTAAATTTAGAAATCCCAGTACTTAGGGCAACTCCGGTCACTCCACATTTGAAAACCATCACTTGCATTTTTGAACTTCCTCCAGCCAAATCACTAAAAGAATGTATTCCTGAAGCAATTGCTCTGGTGATTACACCGATTTTGCCTTGTTCTAGTGACAAGTGTCAGGACCAGGGCAATTATGACTCCCTGGGAAAAGAACATCCTAAATTGAATGCTGCCCAGGACCTAGGCATCCAGGCTGTCTGGGGTTTGCTGTTTTTATTAAGGCTACAGGAAGGAGGTTTTGTTATATTAGTCACCACCTGTTTAACTATACTTCCTCTCCAGGTTGTCTGTCTGGCTGGCCTGCCTAGGCCCCATCTCCTAAGCTGGGGAATTGATATGTTCATTTAGATCCTTCTTAATTGCTGAGGGAAACAGAGACCATGAGTCCTGCCTGGTTCAGCTAGCCCTGCAGAGCAGCATGGCTGGGCTTGCATTCAGAGGGGTTCTTTCATTATTAGGGAGGTTAGCAATTCTGTGACCAGAGAGCAAATAACACTAAAGCTGTGAATACCTTAAATTTCTCTGACTTCCACAGACAAGATATTTTGGAACAATGTACCTTCAAGTACTTACAATCCCAATGAAAATATAAGATGAGTAAATAACTAACTACAAAAGAGGTTCTCAGTGTGAATTAAGAATCCTTAGGTGAACAGTTATATATATATATAAATGATAATAATACATAACAAAATAATATAATGATAATCACTAATATTTCTTGAACACCTAATGTATTAGTCCATTCTCACACCACTATAAAGTATACTACCTGAGACTGGGTAAATATAAAGGAAAGAGGTTTAATTGACTCACAGTTCTGCAGGCTTAACAGGAAGCATGGCTAGGAGGATTCAGGAAACTTACGATCATGGCAGAAGGCAAGAGGGAAGCAGGCACCTTCTTCACAAGGTGACAGGAGGGAGTGCGTGTGAGAACGAGGAAGTGCCACGCTTTAAAATCATCAGCCTTTTTGAGAACTCACTCACTCTCATGAGAACAGCATGAGGGAAACTGCCCCCCTGATTCAATCACCTCCCACCTGGTCCCTCCCCTGACACATGGGAATTATTAATACAATTCGAGATGAGATTTGAGTGGGGGCACAGAGCCAAACCGTATCACCTATCATATGTCAGGCTGTATCAAGTACTTTAATAGACTGTTTCATCATTGTTCAAGGTAGGTACTAATACTATCTTCATTGTCAGAGGAGAAAACTGAGGCCCAGATAGAGTAAATGACTAGCCCAAGGTTCCATTACTGATGGGTGGCATAACTAGGATTCTGATTGTTGGATTATATTTTTCTCTCTCTTATCTATGATTATTCTACACATAAATGTCTACAGAAGTTTGAACTAGGATGATGATTGGAGAAAGCTTCAGAGAAGTGAAATTCATATAAGATGGTCTTAAAGCACAAGTTAGAAATAGAACAGTGGAAATAGTAGTGAGAGAAGAAGCTGGGCATTAAAGGTGGAAGAAATAATGGACAAAGGCTTTATGAGCATTATTTTCTCTTTTATCTGTTGCCTCATCTCTCCAATGCCCCGTGCCTATCTGTACATCGTGTTCAGCTGTATATACTATTGGGTTGTGTGTTCTGACATGATTTTTTTTTTGTTAAGGCCACTTCATTATGACTAGGTAATGGGGTCCCTCTAAAGGATGTGGGTCTCTCAGTATATCACTTTTGGAAAGGATCATTCTTCTGACAGCACATTGATTCTCCTAATTTTTGGGAGAAACTTCTTAGACAGGAGGAGAGCACCTGCTGCTTTTAAGTCTGCCTCTTTGTGAGTCTAAAATTAGAGATAGATTTGAGGGCCCTACTGTACATTGTGGGAAATATCCCTACTTCTGTATGGAGGCAGGGAGGCACATTAAGAGACATCCCCATAGGAGGAGATATTTTAGATGACATAACTGAAGATACTCCATAAAATAGATGATCTTGCTTCATATTACTTTATTTTTCTTTTGTGATCTGAGAATCTTCAGTAGTTTTATTTAAATGCTTAAACTTGATCTTGGCTGTTATGCTCTTGAACCAAAAAAACCGTAATGCCCCCTGAGGTCAGGATAGTGAGGCAGCTATAATTCCTTCACTTTCCCCATCTCCATTCTCTCTCTCTCTCTCTCTCTCACACACACACACACACAAACACACACACACTACCACTCTTACTTTCTTGGTATCCATATACTGCTACCCACATACATACTTTTGGAGGGCAGGCTATGTGTCACACACAGTGTTAAGAACTTCATGCATAATATCTTAATTAATGTTCATGCCAACACTTGAAATAGGTGCCATTATTACCTCTACTTTATTTTTGAGGGCCACAGAACTGGTAAGTGGTAGTTTCAGTCATCTATTGCCATAATAATGCTGCAAAATAAATGGCTACAAAACATCAGTGACATACAATAGTGAATGTTTGTTTTTGTGCATGAGTTTGTGGGGGTTCAGCTAATCTAATCTGGACTTGGTTTATCTCAGCCCGTCCCCCTCTTGTGTCCAGCTCTGGGATGGCTCAGTGGCTTTGCTGATCTTGGCTGGACTTGCTCCTAGGGTTTGACTGGTTACTGACTGATTGAGGATGACCTCAACTGGGATCACTAGGAGTTTTTCTTCTCTTCAGTTCTTGTCCATCCTTGCTAGTCTAGGTAGGTCCATCTTATGGCATGGCAGAGGGAAAGAGCAATAAGCAGAGCCATGCTTATAGTATCATGTCTGCTCGTATTCTCTTGGACAAAGCAAATCACATGGCCAGATTAAGAGGGAATGACAAGGTTACATGGCAAAGGGCTTGGAGAGGTGAAAAATTGAGCCATTAATCCAATCAACCTACCATAATGGTGGAGTTCATACCCCTTCTCACTTCTGTGTCTCCCACTAATTAGTGAAAATTATCTAATATTTTTTCCAATTATTCTTTACTTACCTTCTTCCAAGAGAAGATTAATTATAGACTAGAAAATTTGTGGCTGAAAGGCCTATCCACCTCCCCTTTCTCGTGGAGATTCTCCCCACACTGACAATTTCAGAAAAGCAGTTTTCTTCTTTGTAATGTGTGTATTCATATCCTGGAATTGTGATAACTCATCAGACTCCAAGTGAAAGAATTTTCTTTGGTGCAGTGGTTATCAAGATTCCAGAGGATGAAGACTCTTTTTCAATAACAAAGCACTCACAGAGCCTTACATGATATTAGCTGTGTCAGACTGAAGAAATACATAACAGCAAAGGGTTATTTTAAGTTCAGTCCAGGTGTTTAGACTAATTTACATTTTAATAATCCCCACAATATCTCTATACATTTTGAAAATAGTGGTATTTATATATGTGAGATATTATTTATGTATTTAAGAGAGAGTGCAGTTTGAGTATATGAATTCTTTGTTTCCTTGCCATATCTCTGAGGCTTCCTTCCCAAGTAAAGACACACAGACAAATATATACCTATCTGCCTCTTAGCCTTAGTGACAGAGGCTTTCTTATTACATATTTTACAACATACGTCATAGTAAATGTAGGGCTGACATTGCAAATGGAGCCCACTGGAGCTGCCTTTCACAAGGTGCAGGAAGTGGCAACCTCCTGACTCTCTACAGAGAATCTTCATTGCATACAGGAGAAAGGCCTCTCTCCTAAGCCAGGGATTCAAAAATCTTCCATATTGAGCTTAAACTTCCCTTTCCAGCTTTCTTTTTCACACTGCCTTTATAAAATGCTCCTCTATCCAGCACATTTTGCTTATTTCTACTTTTTGCTTTGCATTAATTATCTTCTCAGTCAGTGATGGGTAACCAATCACCTGTGCCTGAAGGCCACGTTTCTGGTTCCCTGAATCCTTCCTTAACTTGGTCTCCAGCCTGTCTTTTACTTCCTTATTCTGTTCATCTTGTTACTTATTTGGCTTGTTATATTCAATTTACTTCAATTCACATTTATTAAGCACTTACAGGCACCATACAGCAGGCCAGATCCCAGGGTTTTAGAGTGAAAACTCTCTCTGCTGTGAAAAAACCCAGCTATTTTCTCTACAATACAGATTCCCAACTCCATTGCATGCACTTTAATTTTATATATCCTAAAATACCAAGTAAATAGAAAATGGTTTAAAAGTACACCTTGAATTACTAAAAAGAAAATCACTGATGATATTTTCCCTTGGGGAATATGTATTGAAGGTCTTAAATCTGAAAAGATGAACTTCTGTGGCTTCAGAAGATTTTCCTCTGACCATGGTGAGGAGGGTAATTGTAAGACAGCCAAGCCCAGTGTTGCCTCAACATTGAATCTGGACTATTATCTAAGGGGTCCACCCTGAGCTTAGACAAAAAGTGGAAGAGCAAGAACTCTTTTATTAAGGGTTTGGAAAGGGAGGGGCTGATCAAAAGTTACTTCAGAACAAGAGCCTGGAGGCTCTCTCTGGGCACTTGGCAGTGGTTCCTTGTTGCTTATACCATGTGGATGGATGAATGTTGACAAAGTCAGAAAGGAAATTACTAGATTTGGGATTGAAAGAAATGGATGCCTCAGTTAATTCTTGGCTCCATTGTCTGTATGTCAAATTTTAGACTGCCCCTTTTCCATGACCTCTGTTGGGTAGAAGCAGGACAGACCAGAATCTCCCAGTAATCTCCCTCTGGGCTAGCAGGAGAGACTCCATGAGAGATGCCCAATAAATATGCCAGTTGGCTTTAAGATTTCCACTGTAATGACCTTGGTGGAATCAAGTAATTTCCCTGCCAATCAAAAGCAGAGATGTCAGTGGAGGAAGGAAAAAGAAAAAAAAAATGGAATTTGGCAAACAGGCATCTCATTTGTATCATATCTTTGAGCAACAACTTCCATCAAGACTGCAGTGTTCCACTTCTGGGTGTGCCCACAAATACCCACTAAGATGGCCTCCCTTGCCTTTATAAATTCATATGTAACAGCTGCTAAGGAACCAGGAAAAAAAATAATGCTGATGTTTCCATGTTTAATTAGTGGAATAGTTATTAAAACCGGATCAATCATAGCCTTTCCTGGCTATCTGTCACTATGGTGTTCAAGAGCTTTCTCTTCTTCCTGTGAAAATCAACAATATGTGATTGTATAAAACATTCATAATGTTTCATGTACAAAACAATGGCCAACTTATTTCTTTGCAGTACAGCACAAATCACATAACTGACTAGCAGTCAAGTTTGCACATAATTCTGACTTCAGCCACTCATGTGGTACTTTGCTTCACTAGTTGCTTTTTGGTCCTTTGGGATGGTGGAATAGGACTGTTAGGAAGAAAGACTGACAAAGATTCTTTGCTTGGCCAAACATTAGTCAGGCTCCTGAACCTTCTCCTAGGCCCATTCATATACTTCATTGCAGTATCCAGTTTCAGAAAGAACCCCCACCCTTGATATCTGATCACCCTCAATATCTGATTGGGTTCCTCAACTTCCGCTATCTCCCAGGCAATGTCTGACTACCTGGCCTGTCTTCAGCAAGAATACTGTTAGGTCAGTTGAGCCAGAATCCCTCTTACCACTAATGCTTCCTCTTAGTAATTTTCCATCCACTGACCCCACCCTGCTCCTTGGCTGTAAATTCCACCTTGCTCGTGCTGAATTTGGAGTTGGGTCTAATCTCTCTCCCCTACTGCATGACCTTGTTGCCATAGTCGCTATACCTATCGTGATGGTGCTGAATCATGTCTTCCTTAAGATGCTTTAATGAGTGTCACTGAATAATTTTTTTTAACAAGATCCATATTCTGGCCTTATTTCTGTACTGTTTATTAATTAGCTGTGTATCCTTAGGAAAATTGCTTAAATTCATTGGATTTCCGTTTTTTCAAAATTGTGAATAAGAACCTATTGTCATTGAAAAATCTACTGAGATGCTAATTGCTGTCATGTTTTGTTTTCAATACTATAGAAAATGGGAAGATTTGAAGGTAATTTTCCCTTTCTCTAACCAGATCCCCACTCCCGTTATCCATCCCTTGTGTTCTGTGCTTTCTGGATCCTAAGGGAATTATGTTTCTTTGTGTATTAGACATCCCCCTTCCTCAAGACCACCACTGCCCAGAGCTTTGTTTGGAAATATGGGGTTACTGTGGAAAGGAAGAAGAAGATTAAGCGAGGGCTGATTTTTAGCCATCTCAGGTGGGGTTAAGCCAAATTCTACTTGAATTTAAAAAGTACATGGCTACTCTGGGTGCACTGCCTATCGGTTAGCACTACTGCATAAGTAGCAGTAAAAAAAGTACTTGAGATAATTTTTGCATGTCAGCATTGTGGTGGAGGCTCATACATGCTTCCTCTCTTTTGGAGTGAATGTCAGGACTGAAATCATGGAGCATATGTGAAAGCATCTAGCCCAAATGCCTCACACGAAGTGGGGTCAATAAATACTTATTACATTTCTCTTTTCTGCCTACTTGTTTGTACTTTATAACTAGGAAATGGTTGACCCATTTGAAACTCCAGTGTCTACCTTCTTTAGATTAGCTATCAACAAACTGGTTAACTTTTACCACTAGTGTGCACAAAAACTCTTCAATGGGGTTAAGTGGGTAAGAGAGACTTAGGGGATTTTTTTTTTAGATTATAAAGGTCTATCTTCTTTACTTTTTCTAAAATTGATCTGTCCAAGGTGAAAGTCATTCTAGCTGTCTTTTCTCAACTTCCCTTTTACAATCAGCTTTTTGCCATTTGATATTTTGTTAAGTGAAATAAGCTGAGAATGGAAAGGCCAATAACACATGTTCTTATTAATATATGGAAGCCAGAAAAGTTGATCTCATAGAAGCAGAGAGTAGAATAGTGGTTATTAGAGGCTGGGAAAGCGGGAGGGATAGGGAGAGGTTAGTTAATGGTTACAAATTACAGCTGGATAGGAGAAATAATTTCTAGTGTTCTAAGGACTATAGGGTGACTATAGTTAACAATAATTTACTGTATATATCCTTTTTCTTCCTTTTTTAATTATACTCTAAGTTCTAGGGTACATGTGCACAATGTGCAGGTTTGATACATAGGTATACATGCACCACGTTGGTTTGCTGCATCTATCAACTCATCATTTACATTAGGTATTTCTCCTAATGCTATCCCTCCCCCAGCCCACAGCCCTCAACAGGCTCTGGTGTGTGATGTTCACCTCCCTGTGTACAAGTGATCTCATTGTTCAATTCCCATCTATGAGTGAGAACACGTGGTGTTTCGTTTTCTGTCCTTGTGATAGTTTGCTGAGAATGATGGTTTCCAGCTTCATCCATGTCCCTGCAGAGGACATGAACTCATCCTTTTTTATGGCTGCATAGTATTCCATGGTGTATATGTGCCACATTTTCTTAATCCAGTCTATCACTGATGGACAGTTGGGTTGGTTCCAAGTCTTTGCTATTATGAATAGTGCCACAATAAACATACATGTGCATGTGTCTTTATAGTAGCATGACTTATAATCCTTTGGGTTTATACCCAGTAATGGAATTGCTGCGTCAAATGGTAATTCTAGTTCTAGATCCTTGAGGGATTGCCACACTGTCTTCCACAATGGTTGAACTAATTTACACTCCCCCAACAGTGTAAAAGTGTCCCTATTTCTCCACATCCTCTCCAGCATCTATTGTTTCCCGACTTTTTAATGATTGCCATTCTAACTAGCCTGAGATGGTATTTCATTGTGGTTTTGATTTGCATTTCTCTGATGACCAGTGATGATGAGCATTTTTTCATGTGTCTGTTCCCTGCATAGATGTCTTCTTTAGAGAACTGTCTGTTCATATCCTTTGCCCACTTTTTGATGGCATTGTTTGTTTGTTTCTTGTAAATTTGTTTGAGTTCTTTGTAGATTCTGGATATTAGCCCTTTGTCAGATAGGTAGATTGCAAAAATTTTCTCGCATTCTGGAGGTCGCCTGTTCACTCTGATGGTAGTTTCTTTTGCCGTGCAGAAGCTCTTTAGTTTAGTTTGATCCCATTTGTCTATTTTGGCTTTTGTTGCCATTGCTTTTGGTGTTTTAGTCATGAAGTCCTTGCCCTTGACTATGTCCTAAATAGTATTGCCTAGGTTTTCTTCCAGGATTTTTATGGTTTTAGGTTTAACATTTAAGTCTTTAATCCATCTTGAATTAATTTTTGTATCAGGTGTAAGGAAGGGATCCAGTTTCAGCTTTCTACATGTGGCTAGCCAGTTTTCCCAGCACCATTTTTTAAATAGGGAATCCTTTCCCCATTTCTTATTTTTGTCAGATTTGTCAAAGATCAGATGGTCGTAGATGTGTGGTGTTTTATCTGAGGCCTCTCTTCTGTTCCATTGGTCTGTATATCTGTTTTGGTACCAGTACCATGCCGTTTTGGTTACTGTAGCCTTGTAGTATAGTTTGAAGTCAGGTAGAATGATGCCTCCAACTTTGTTCTTTTTGCTTAAGACTGTCTTGGCAATGCGGGCTCTTTTTTGGTTCCATATGAACTTTAAAGTAGTTTTTTCCAATTCTGTGAAGAAAGTCATTGGTAGCTTGATGGGGATGGCATTGAATCTATAAATTACCTTGGGCAGTATGGCCATTTTCACGATATTGATTCTTCCTATCCGGGAGCATGGAATGTTCTTCCATTTGTTTGTATCCTCTTTTATTTCATTGAGCAGTGGTTTGTAGCTCTCCTTGAAGATGGCTTTCACATCCCTAAGTCAGATTCCTAGGTATTTTATTCTCTTCAAAGCAAGTGTGAATGGGAGTTCACCCATGATTTGGCTTTCTGTTTGCCTATTAATGGTGTATAGGAATGCTTGTGATTTTTGCACATTGATTTTGTATCCTGAGACTTTGCTGAAGTTGTTTATCAGCTTTAGGAGATTTTGGGCTGAGAAAATGGATTTTCTAAATATACAATCATGTCATCTGCAAACAGGGACAATTTGGCTTCCTCATTTCCTAATTGGATACCCTTTATTTCTTTCTCTTTCCTGATTGCCCTGGCAAGAACTTCCAACACTAGTTTCAATAGGAGTGGTGAGAGAGGGCATCCTTGTCTTGTGCTGGTTTTCAAAGCGAGTGCTTCCAGTTTTTGCCCATTCAGTGTGATATTGGCTGTGGGTTTGTCATAAATAGCTCTTACTATTTTGAGATACATTCTATCAATACCTAGTTTATTAAGAGTTTTAAGCATGAAGGGCTGTTGAATTTTGTTGAAGACCTTTTCTGCATCTATTGAGATAATCATGTGGTTTTTGTTGTTGGTGCTGTTTGTGTGATGGATTACATTTATTGATTTGCCTATGTTGAACCAGCCTTGCATCCCAGGAATGAAGCCAACTTGATCATGGTGGATAAGCTTTTTGGTGTGCTGCTGGATTCAGTTTGCCAGTATTTTATTGAGGATTTTCGCATTGATATTCACCAGGGATATTGGTCTAAAATTCTCTCTTTTGTGTGTGTGTGTGTGTGTGTGTCTCTGCCAGGCTTTGGTATCAGGATGATGTTGGCCTCATAAAATGAGTTACAGAGGATTCCCTCTTTTTCTACTGATTGAAATAGTTTCAGAAGGAATGGTACCAGCTCCTCTTTGTACCTCTGGTAGAATTCGGCCATGAATCCATCTGGTCCTGGACTTTCTTTGGTTGGTAGGCTATTAATTGTTGCCTCAATTGCAGAGCCTGTTACTGGTCTATTCAGAGATTCAACTTCTCCCTGGTTTAGTCTTGGAAGGGTGTACGCATCCAGGAATTTATCCATTTCTTCTAGATTTTCTAGTCTGTTTGCATAGAGGTGTTTACAGTATTCTCTGATGGTAGTTTGTATTTATGTGGGATTGGTGGTGATATCCCCTTTATCATTTTTTATTGCATCGATTTAATACTTCTCTCTTTTCTTCTTTATTAGTCTTGCTAGCAGTCTATCAATTTTGTTGATCTTTTCAAAATACCCACTCCTGGATTCATTGATATTTTGAAGGGTTTTTTTGTGTCTCTATTTCTTTCAGTTCTGCTCTGATCTTAGTTATTTCTTGCCTTCTGCTAGCTTTTGAATTTGTTTGCTCTTGCTTCTCTAGTTCTTTTAATTGTGATGTTAGGATGTCAATTTTAGATCTTTCCTGCTTTCTCTTCTTGGCATTTAGTGCTATAAATTTCCCTCTACACACTGCTTTAAATGTGTCCCAGAGATTCTGATACATTGTGTCTTTGTTCTCACTGGTTTCAAAGAACATCTTTATTTCTGCCTTCATTTTGTTATTTATCCAGTAGTCATTCAGGAGCAAGTTGTTCAGTTTCCATGTAGTTGTGCGGTTTTAAGTGAGTTTCTTAATCCTGAGTTCTAATTTTATTGCACTGTTGTCTGAGAGACAGTTTGTTGTGATTTCTGCTCTTTTACATTTGCTGAGGAGTGCTTTACTTCCAATTATGTGGTCAATTTTGGAATAAGTGCAATGTGGTGCTGAGAAAAATGTATATTCTGTTGATTTGGGGTGGAGAGTTCTGTAGATGTCTAATAGGTCTGCTTGTTGCAGAGCTCAGTTCAGTACCTGGATATACTTGTTAACCTTCTGTCTCCTTGATCTGTCTAATATTGACAGTGGGGTGTTAAAATCTCCCGTTATTATTCTGTGGAAGTCTAAGTCTCTTTGTAGGTCTCTAAGGACTTGCTTTATGAATCTGGGTCCTCCTATATTGGGTGCATATATATTTAGGATAGTTAGCTCTTCTTGTTGAATTGATCCCTTTACCATTATGTAATGGCTTTCTTTGTCTCTTTTGATCTTTGTTGGTTTAAAGACTGTTTTATCAGAGACTAAGATTGCAACCCCTGCCATTTTTTGCTTTCCATTTGCTTGATAGATCTTCCTGCATGCCTTTATTTTGAGCCTATATGCATCTTTACACGTGAGATGGGTCTGCTGAGTACAGCACACTGATGGGTCTTGACTCTTTATCCAATTTGCCAGTCTGTGTCTTTTAATTGGGGCATTTAGCCCATTTACATTTAAGGTTAATATTGTTATGTGTGAATTTGATCCTGTCATTATGATGTTCGTTGGTTATTTTGCCCGTTAATTGATGCAGTTTCTTCATAGCATCGAAGATCTTTACAATTTGGCCTGTTTTGCAGTGGCTGGTACTGGTTATTTCTTTCCATGTTTAGTGCTTCCTTCAGGAGCTCTTGTAAGGCAAGCCTGGTGGTGACAAAAGTCTCTCAGCATTTGCTTGTCTGTAAAGGATTTCATTTCTCCTTCACTTATGAAGCTCAGTTTGACTGGATATGAAATTCTGGGTTGAAAATTCTTTTCTTTAAGAATGTTGAATATTGGCCCCCACTCTCTTCTGTCTTGTAGGTTTTCTGCCGAGAGATCTGCTGTTAGTCTGATGGGCTTCCCTTTGTGGGTAACTTGACCTTTCTCTCTGGCTGCCCTTAAAACTTTTTTCTTCATTTCAACCTTGGCAAATCTGACAATTATGTGTCTTGGGGTTGCTCTTCTCAAGGAGTATCTTTGTAGTGTCCTCTGTATTTCTCGAATTTGAATGTTGGCCTGCCTTGCTAGGTTGGGGAAATTCTCCTGGATAATATCTTGAAGAGTGTTTTCCAACTTGGTTCCATTCTCCCCATCACTTTCAGGTACACCAATCAAATGTAGATTTGGTCTTTTCCCATAGTCCCATATTTCTTGGAGGCTTTGTTCATTTCTTTTTACTCTTTTTCTCTATCCTTGTCTTCTTGCTTTATTTCATTAATTTGATCTTCAATCACTTATACCCTTTCTTCTACTTGATTGAATCAGCTACTGAAGCTTGTGCATGCATCACGAAATTCTCGTGCCATGGTTTTCAGCTCCATCAGGTCGTTTAATGTCTTCTCTACACTCTTTATTCTAGTTAGCCATTTGTCTAATCTTTTTTCAAGGTTTTTATCTTTCTTGCGATGGGTTTGAACATCTTCCTTTAGTTGGAGTAGTCTGTTATTACTGACCTTCTGAGGCCTACTTCTGTCAACTCATCAAAGTCATTGTCTGTCCAGCTTTGTTTTGTTGTTGGCAAGGAGCTGCGATCCTTTGGAGGAGAAGAGGTGCTCTGATATTTAGAATTTTCAGCTTTTCTGCTCTGGTTTCTCCCCATCTTTGTGGTTTTATCTACCTTTGGTCTTTGATGTTGGTGACCTACAGATGGGGTTATGGTGTAGATGACCTTTTTGTTGATGTCGATTCTATTCCTTTCTGTTTGTTAGTTTTCCTTCTAACAGTCAGATCCCTCAGCTGCAGGTCTTCGGAGTTTGCTGGAGTTCCACTCCAGATGCTGTTTGCCTGGGTATCACCAGCAGAGGCTGCAGAACAGCAAATATTGCAGAACTGCAAATATTGCTGCCTGATCCTTCCTCTGGAAGCTTTGTCCCAGAGAGTCAGCTGCCTATATGAGGTGTCTGTCAGCCCCTACAGGGAGGTGTCTCCCATTTAGGCTACATGGGGGTCAGGGACCCACTTGAAGAGGCAGTCTCTCTGTTCTCAGAGGTCAAACACTGTGCTGGGAGAACCACTGTTCTCTTCAGAGCTGTCAGACAAGGACGTTTAAGTCTGCAAAAGTTGTCTACTGCCTTTTGTTCAGCTAAGCCCTGCCTACAGAGGTGGAGTCTAGAGGCAGTAGGCCTTGTTGATATGGGGTGGGCTCTGCCCAGTTTGAGCTTCCCAGCCGCTTTATTTACCTACTCATGCCTCAGCAATGGTGGACGCCCCTCCCCCAGCCAGGCTGCCATCTCGCAGTTTGATCTCAGACTGCTGTGCTAGCAGTGAGCAAGGCTCTGTGGGCATGGGAGCTGCTGAGCCAGGCATGGGAGAGAGTCACCTTGTCTGCTGGTTGCTAAGACCTTGAGAAAAGTGCAGTATTTGCACAGGAGTGTCCCGTTTTGCAGGTAGTCTGTCATGGCTTCCCTTGACTAGGAAAGGGAAATCCCCAGACCTCTTGTGCTTCCCAGGTGAGGCAACGCCCCGCCCTGCTTTATCTCACCCTCTGTGGGCTGCACCCACTGTCCAACCAGTCCCAATGAGATGAACCAGGTACCTCAGTTGGAAATGCAGAAATCACCCGTCTTCTGCGTCGATCACGCTGGGAGCTGCAGACCAGAGCTGTTCTTATTTGGCCATCTTGGAACTCCCTTTTTATTTATTTTATTTATTTATTTTTTTGAAACAGAGTTTCACTCTTGTTGCTGAGGTTGGAGTGCAATGATGTGACCTCGGCTCACTGCAACTTCTGCCTTCCAGCTTTAAGTGATTCTTCTGCCTCAGCTTCCCGAGTAGCTGGGATTACAGGTGCCCGCCACCATATCCAGATAATTTGTTGTATTTTTCGTAGAGACAGGGTTTCACCATGTTGGCCAGGCTGGTCTCAAACTCCTGACCTCAGGTGATCCACCCAACTGAGCCTCCTGAAGGCTGGGATTACAGGTGGGAACCACTGCGCTTGGCCAATTTATTGTATATTTTTCAAATAGTTAGAAGAGAAGATTTTGAATGTTCTTAACACAAAGAAATGATAAATGTTTGAGGTGATGGACATGCTAATTAACAGTATCAAAATATCACACCGTATACCATAAATAGATACCATTATTATTTGTCAACTAAAAATAATGATTAAGAAAAAAAGAAAGAAAGGCATATCTCCCATTCATTCCTGATCTTACTATATTTCATTGCCTCAGGCTGTAAAACTAAGTTTGTTTGGTGATCAAAGAGACAATTTGAAATATTGGAGTCTGTACAGCCTTCTTTAAACAAAGAATCATGGAAGGTCTTCACATGTTTTTATGTCTTTCTTTCTTTCTTTCTTTCCTTCCTTCCCTTTCCTTTTCTTTCTTTTTTTTTGAGACAGAGTCTCACTCTTGTTGCCCAGGCTGGAGTGCAGTGGTGCCATCTTGGCTCACTGCAACCTCTGCCTCCTGGGTTCAAGTGAGTCTTCTGCCTCAGCCTCCTGAGTAGCTTGGACTACAGGTGTGCACCACCATGCCTAGCTAATTTTTGTATTTTTAGTAGAGACAGGGTTTCACCATATTGGCCAGGCTGGTATCGAACTCCTGACCTCATGATCTACCCACCTTGGCCTCCCAAAGTGCTGGGATTACAGGCGTGAGCTGCCAGTCCTGTCCTATGTCTTCTTTCTTATTTTATTATTGAGTGTGTATATATATACATATATATACACATATATACATACATACCCACATATGTGATACTTATATGTTTATTTTCATGCAGGGTTAGTTTCATTTCAGGGTTATTGAGTTCTAACATATATACAGCAAATATTACTACATTTTATGTACAGTTCAATGAATATTAACAAATCCATGTTGTCAAACAATAATAACCCTTATCAAGTTATAGAACATTTCCACTCATATGGTTTGGATATTTGTCCCCTCTAAATCTCATGTTGAAATGTAATCCACATTGTTGAAGTGGGGGGCCTAATGGGAAGTGTTTGTTCATGGGGACAGATCCCTCATGAATGTCTTCATGCCCTTCTCACAGTAATGAGTGAGTTCTGGGGAAATATGTTTTTTTTTTAAAGAGTATGGCATTTGCCTCCTCCCTTTGTCTTGTTCTTTCTCTCACTATGTGGTGTGCCTACTCCCTCTTTGCCTTCCATCATGAGTAGAAGCTTCCTGAGGCCTTCACCAGAAGCAGATGCTGGCACTATGCTTCCTGTACAGCCTGCAGAATCATGAGCTGAAATAAACCTCTTTTCTTTATGAAATTTCTAGTCTCAGGTATTTCTTTCTAGCAATGCAAGAACAGACTAACACATCCAATATCTCAAAAAGTTCTCTCTTTCTCCTTTGCAGCCTGACCTCTTTCTCTCCCAGACCCTGTCAATCATGGATCTGATTTATATATCTACAGTTTGTATCTTATTTCTTTCTGTGTCTTATATCCAATAGACCAACAAAGTATGACTTTGGAACTAAAGATTTTGACCCACTTTTGGATGCTGTGGGTTCAAACATAGTACAGAGTGAGTGGGAATAAAATAATTTTTGCATCGTTCTTGAGTTACTATCATATGAGAGCAAAGCAAATAGAGAATCCATAAGAAAATATTGACCCTAATCCATTGACTCTCCTATCCTTTACTGTCTATTTAACAATTGTTAAATCCAACTTCTCCTCTACTCTATGCCTATGTCAATGTGGCTTAACACAGCAGAAGAATTCTGTGCCAGCACTGCTGATTAGCACCACTTTAAAGTTCACAAATCCTAAGTGTTCCCTTAAGGCTTCCTGACAAATAGTTTACATTTTCCTAGTCTGAGTTTAATGTCCCATTAATATGGTTTTGTTCTATGTCCCCACCATGTCTCATGTCAAATTGTAAGCCCCAGTGTTGAAGGTGGGACCTGGTGGGAGTGACTGGACCATGGAGGTGGTTCTTCATGAATGGTTTAGCACCATCCCTGCTTGGTACTCTATAGTGAGTGAGTTCTCATGAGATCTGGTTGTTTAAAGTGTGTGGCACCTCCTTGCTCCCTTGCTCCTTCTCTAGCCGTGTAAGATATCCCTGCTGCCCTTTGCCTTCTGCCATGTTTGTAAGTTTCCTTAGGCCTCCCTAGAAGCCAAGAAGATGCCAGCATCATGCTTCCTATACAGCCTGTGGAACTGTGAGCCAATTAAACCTCTTTAAAAATTACCTAGTCTCAGGTATTTCTTTATAGCAATGTGAGAATGGACTAATATAGAAAATTGGTACCAAGGAGTGGAACATTGCTATAAAGATACCTGAAAATGTGGAAGCAACTTTGGAACTGGGTAATAGGTAGAGTTTGGAAGGGTGAGGGCTCAGAAGAAGACAGGAAGATGAGGGGAAATTTTGAACTTCCTAGAGACTTGTTAAATTGTTGTGACCAACATGCTGATCATGATAGGGACAATGAAGTCCAGGCTGAGAGGTCTCAGATGGAAATGAGGAATGTATTAGGAACTGGAGTAAAGGTCACTTTTGCTATGCTTTAATAAATAACTTGATTGGATTGTCCCCTTTCCCTAAGGATCTGTGGAACTTTGAACTTGAGAGTGATGATTTAGGGTATCTAGTGAAAGAAACTTCTAAACTGCAAAGCAGTCAAGATCTGGCCTTGCTGCTTCAACCAGCCTAAGCTCATATGTGTGAAGAAAGGAATGAAGGCTTGGAAGACTTCAACTAGATGGCAGAGGATGTATGGAAAAGCCTGGCTGTCCAGGAAGAAGTCTGCTGCAAGGATGGAGCCCTCATAGAGAACTTCTATTAAGGCAATTAAGAGGGAAAACATGGGGTTGAAGCCCACACACAAAGTCCCCACTGGGACACTACCTAGTGGAGCTGTGAGAAGGGGGCCACCATACTCCAAACCTTGGAACAGTACAGCCACCAACAGCCTGCACTGTGTGCCTGGAAAAGCCACAAGCACTCAACTCCAGCCCATGAGAGCAGCTGCAGGGGCTGAACCCTACAAAGCCATGGGTCAGAGCTGCCCAACACTTTGGAAGCCCATCCTTTGCACCAGTGTGCCCTGGATGGGAAACATGAAGTCAAAGGATACTATTTTGGAGGTTTAAGGTTTAATGACTGCCTTGCTGGTTTTTGGTCAGACTTGCATGAAATCTTTTGGCTGATTTCTCACTTTTGGAATGGGAGTGTTTACCCAGTGCCTGTACACTCATTGTATCTTGGAGGTACCAACTTGTGTTTGATTTTACAGGCTCATAGGTGGAAGGAACTTGCCTTGTTTCAGATAAGACTGTGGAATTTTGAGTTAATGCTGGAAGAAGTTAAGACTTTGGGGTACTGTTAAGAAGGCATGATTTTATTTTGCAATGTGAGAAAGACATGAAATTTGGAGGGCTAGGAGTGGAATGATATGGTTTAGTTCTGTGTTCCCAACAAATCTTATGTCAAATTGTAATCCCCAGTGCTGGAAGTGGAGCCTAGTGGGAGGTGACTGGATCATGGAGGTGATCCTTCATGAATGGTTTATCACCATCCCTCCTTGGCACTGTATAGTGAGTGAGTTCTTGGGAGTTCTGGCCATTTAAAAGTGTGTGGCACCTTCCCCCGCCTTGCTTCTTCTCCAGCCATGTAAGACATGCCTGCTTCCCCTTTGCCTTCTGCTGTGTTTTTAAGTTTCCTGAGGTCTCCCTAGAAGCCAAGCAGACGCCAGCATCATGCTTCCAGTATCAGATATTTCTTTGTAGCGATATGAGAATGGATTAATACACCCATTCTTGTAGATGACTGTTTTATAAATTTTCCTAGTCCTCAAGTCGCCAACATCTCCCTTTGGATTCCTAGTCTCAATGAAAATACTGAAGCAATCACAAGAGAATTTTCACAGGCTCTCACCATCATTATTGTCAATGTATCTACTGACAATTTATATCTGCATACTCTACCTTCTTTCTGTTAAATTCTTCAGGTACAGGCAAAAGACCAATGCTTCCACTTGCATGATAGACTCCATTCCCTAGCTTATGCATAGATAATGTTCCAAGCATTCTCCCCTCTTTCCCAGATTATTAATTTTCTGCCATCTATTAGGCCATTCCTAATTAATATATAAACAAACTGCTATTTCTATTATCATAAAAACAAAACAAACCTCTCAATATCACTTCTCCTACTGGGTGTGTATTGTCCCATTTCTCTGCTCCCCTTTACAGCAAAACTCCTCAGGAGAGTGTCTCAACTCACTGTCTCCAGTTCTTTTCCTTGCATTCTGTCTTAAACTCACTCAACTGAATCTTTTCCTGCGTGGGGGAGAAAAGTAATATTACCTCTCACCCATCCCAAGATTCATGGCTGAGGCCCCTATAACAAAGGAAAGATTGTCAAAAGAAAACCATACAAATTTGTTTAATATACATTTTACATTAGCTGAGAGCCTTTGAAATGAAGACTGAAAGAAAGCAGGAAACCTGTGTTTTTTTGTGAAAAGTCATGCAGAAATATGATTGGAGGACAAAAAGACATGATCTAATGGTAAAAAACTGATGGGAACTTAACAAGACCTGTTTATTCAGATTCTTCTTGGCATCTCTGTATCTTCAAGGATAAAGTCATTTCTTTCCTCAAGGTACAGGGTGGACACCTCAGGATAAAGTTTTTATGACCTAGACTTACATTAGAAAGTCAGAGAATTCTTTTTTTACCTGCTTCAAGGGAGAAGAGGGAGGGAAAAGTGAGCCTGACTGCTATGGTTTGAATGTGTCCTCCAAAAAACATGTATTGGAAATTTAATCCCAAGTGCAACAGTGTTGAGAAGTGAAACCTTTAAGAGATAACTAATTCTTGAGGCTCTGCCCTCATGAATGAATTTATGTCATTTTCACAGAAATTGGCTCATTATTCCAAGAGTAGGTTTGTATAGAATCTAGTTAGGACATTTCTTGCTCTCTCTCACCATGTGATGTCTTCCACCATGTTATGATGGAGTGAGAAGGCCCTTACAAGACGCAGCTTCTCAATCTTGGACTTCCCAGCCTCCAGAACCATGAGCCAAGTAAACTTCTACTTTTTATAAATTATCCAGTCTGTGGTATTCTGCTGTAGCAGCACAAAATGTAAGAAGACAATGACCTTTTTTCTGCTGTTTCTTCAACTGTCAAGAAGACAATGACCTTCTTGTTTCTGCTGTTTCTTCAAGTGTCAAGGTACCATATTTTGGGGTGTTGTGTCCTAAACTCCATCTACTGCATCATCTTCTAAAACCTTTCTTGTCAAGGTCACCAATGACCTTCATTTTGCCAAGTCCAAAGCCTAAAGTCATTGTCTTACTTGAACTTAAATACCATATGACATTGTTGATCACCACTACTTTCCTGGAAGTCATTTCATCCCTTGGCTTCCAGGATAACACTTTTTTCATGTTTTTCTTTACCTAATTGGCTACAGTTTTTTAGTCTCCTTTTTATCCTCTTCTCCTATTTATCTTAACATTGGGTCTCTAGTCCTTCCTATCTACACTCATTCCATAATGTCATCCAGTTTCATCCGTATGAAGAAAATTCCCAAATCTATGATGCTACCTTGAATTTTTCTTTGAACTCCAGACTCAAATTGCATATTTGATTGCTCCACTTGAATGTCTAATAATCATCTCAAACAAAATATTTAAAAGAGAACTATCTTTTCCCTAATACCTACTTCACCTGTAATCTCCATCTCTTTTCATGGTAATGCTATTATATCAAAGACTTTCATCTATTTTTGATTACTGCTATATCCCTAGGAACTAGGCTCTGGTACATTCATTCAACACATACTTGCTGAATGAATGAATGAATATTAATGATTATAGCACTGGACTAGGTGCAATGGCTAACACCTGTAATCCCAGCACTTTGGAAAGCCAAAGTGGGAGGACTGCTTGTGTCCAGGAGTTTTAGACTGGCCTAGGCAACATAGCATGACCTTGTCTCTATAAATCAAAAATTAGCCAGGTGTGTAGTGGTGCATGCCTGTAGTCCTAGCTACTTGAGAGGCTGAGGTAAGAGGATCGCTTGAGCCTAGGAGGTCAAGGCTGCAGTTACATGTGATTGTGTCACTGCCCTCAGCCTGGGCAACAGAATAAGACCTGGACACACACACACACACACACACACACACACGACTATAGCACTTTATTGCATCCAGGTAACACACTCATAACAAAGTTCTATTTCTGAGGCCAGGTGTGGTGGCTCATGCTTGTAATCCTAGGATTTTGGGATACCAAGGTGGGAGGATTGCTTGAGGCTAAAATTTCAAGGTCAGACCACATCTGTACAAAAGAAAAGTCAGCTGGGTGTGGTGGTGCACACCTGTAGTCTCAGCTACTTGGGAGGCTGAAACAAGAAGATTACTAGAACCACTAGTGGATAGCACCCACTGCACTCTACCCTGGGCAACAGAGAAAGACTCTCTCTCTTAAAAGAAAAAAATCCCTATATGTCCTTCCTTTCTTCTCTTTCCTATTTTGTATTTAGAATTCAAATGTAATAATCTTAAATTTAATTTAATACTTATTTAATTTCAGACTTTTTCTTCAACAATACTTGACTTGGCTGTCTGACTTAATTTGACAAGGATTCTCCACTTGTTGAATGAGTAAAACCTGCAAGTGCATTTAAAACACAAATGAAGATAAAATAATTTTATTGAAAAATGTATGACAGTGTAATTTTTTTACAATAGTTTATTCTTAAATGTACAGCAGGCTCCAAGACAACATTTCATTCTAGCCAAGTGGCAAGACATGTTATGGCAGATCTTTAAATATGAATGGAATCAAGGGGCACCATTGCCTCAGGCATAAGGAACAGTTCACGGTTTCCCAGATTTCTTAATTCCACCTGTGGCCTGGGGCCCTTCCTCGTAGCCTTTGCTTTTAGCTTCTTGAATTTCTTTTGCTCCTCTTTTGGCTTCTGCTTGAAAAAACCTTTATTTTCCTTTTCTATCTCCTTGGTCTGCTTTCTGGGCTGTTTCAGGGGCTTCTTGCCACCTTCATGGCTGGACATGGTGCCTGCTATCCCTTCCACATTTCAAGTCAATATTATTTCGAGTTTTTCAAACCTTTCTGTATATATTGGGTTAAACAAGTTTCCTGAAAGTGAACAAGACATATCAATCACTTGACAACTTTGGATAAAGCCTTTTTGTTGTATTTTCCAGATTTCAGAAAGTGGACGATTTTGTCAGATTATAGACCTTTTGCAACTCAAGTGGCTTCCAATTCCTTGTTTCCAATAAAAGTAGCCAGTTGGCAAATTACTAAAAATGACTCTTGAGGATGGTTCCTTGTGGAATTTTTGCTATGTAACTTAAAAAGAGTTCAAATCATTAAATTATATTGCTATAATAAAATTCCTTCTATACATATTTATAGGACTAGGTTTTTTCAGTACTTACATTTATAAAAAATAAAAAACATGAGTAAAATTGATACTGAGCTGTATCTCATTAAAATAATTATTATTATTTAGTGAACTAATCGAAAAAATTCTCATTTTATTAAAAGACATATGTCCAATAAAATTTTACTTTTTATGTTCAATTTAGTTATTTATTGAACTTTGTAATATATATGTTGTTTGGAACAATTGTATACTACCAATAATTTCAATGGCTCCTTCAATCTAGAAGAAAGTATATGGATGAGAGGATTATGGATACAAGCAATTAAAAGTAAATTCATATTTCAAATAACATGCATATGTTAGTTGCGGAGAGTATTACAGGGTGATTAAAATAGCATAAAGATATATTTTATTATGGTAAATTATGTGAGGAGCATTCTTTTTGATGCCTAAAAAAAGCAACGATGTAGCATGTATGTTAAATGTTCATTTATGTGTTTTTAAATAGTTGCAAACCAAGTTGCTAGGGTATTTAACTTTCATTGGACGAATTTATAAAAACATGCAGCAGTTTTGTTTTTAAATGTTGTTATTTACAATACACCGGAAACATCACCTTTTGCAATTATTTAAATTTATGATGAAAAATTTGAGAGAACATTTACAAAATATGTGAATGGGTACTTAGCTTTCCATGTTTTGGTAAGTAAGCAAACCAAAAGTGGGAAGATCATTGTTACAGAGAAAATGAAAAGTGCAATTTGGGTAAAGTTGGTGCTTTACTTACTGCGGGTAGCAAAGAGTAGTTGGGAAGAAATGGGGAACAATGAAAGGAGGATTAGCATACGTTATTTGCAGTACAACAGAAGTACCATAGAGGGGCGCTAGAAGACTGAGGGACAGAGAGGTCTTTGGCTGACCCAACTGGAAGGGAAGTGGCTCTTGGGGCAAGCAAGGGTAAAACAAAATGGCGAAGATTCGTCAAAGATGTTCAGCTGCACAAAGATATGATTGGATTCGTGACCGCAAGTTGGCTTGGGACAACAGATTTCCAGGGAGTTGGAACGCGAAGCTGTTCCAAGCACAGTTGGTGAGTTGGAGTCAGGGCGGATGGAGAGGAACCATGAAGATTTCACTTGGGGGATGCTATAAGTCCATCCTGACCACTCATGGTTCGACTCATGCAAAGCAGTCTGTGTGTCTTACACATAGAAGTGAGAGCACCTCAGGATTTCCCATGCCACTTAGGAAGAGGAATGCAGTGTTGGTTGTAAATGAATAATGGGTTTGCTTACTGAAGACACCCAGACTCTCTTGGTGACTGTAATGATACCTGTGTAAGCAAAAATTTACTTTCCAAAGGCAATCAGTATTTGGTTAAATCAACTACTGAACTTTTTAGAAAGAGTACTTTGTATTTCAGAGTCTCCTGGGTTGTTGGAAATTAGGAGCTATCGTCCATGAAAGTAGCGATTTAGGAGAATTCCTCCAGGATTTCACAGATGATGGTGCTGCAGAGACGATTTTCCGCCTTGACCATTCAGGTGTTCAGTTGCAATTGTATACTACCAGCTTGTTTATTGGATTTGAAGCAAATCTGGCTAGTGAAATGTAAATCTAAAAACATCTCCAAGACAAAAATAACTGTTTAGATTCTCAATCATTCACATTATTTAAACCCTGATTTCTACTCCACCTTCTTCCTTTCCTTCAGAAGCACAAATGATCACATCACTATATTTCTATTTTGTAAATACTCCAGTTTTCCCAGCAGGTACTCTTGCCTGTAGAGGAAAATCTGATTTTTTAAATCTGGCATTTAGGGACCTTCACAATTTACCTCAATCTATATTTCTTATTTTATTTTTTTATGATGTCCTTATGTGGAGTCTCAGCACGGTCCATCTGCTTCTCTGCCATCTGAATATGACTTCAGGATATAGCATGTGCCAGACTGAGATACAAAAGATGATTGGTGATCACTTTTAATAGGGCAATCAAGGAGGTTTTCAGAAGGAGATGACATTTGAACTGGTTCCTGATTTGTTGGATTTCAAGGTATGGGTTTAGAGTGAAATATTGAGCTATTGGTGAGAACTTAGATGTGGCCCAGCCTTCTAGGAAATTTATTCCAATAAAAGTCACCAGGAAGCCAGGGACTATTCGTTTTGGTCTTTTCTTATTATATTCTATGCCGGTCTGGTGAAAGTGTCTCCATTAGATGTGTACTTAGGTGTCTTTCAACACATAGAGTTGTGAAGTAGGAACTTCCTGAAATTTGATCCACTAGTAGGCAGAATTTGATACAGGGGCACTTCTGTCTAGTATACTGTTCATGTTGTATTATAATCAGAGAGTGACTACATTCCTATATCTTTCACCTAGAGCATTTTCACATAGGAGTTATCCAGACAGCTCTTAGGCAAAATGGTGATTGAGATCTTTCTTTTTTTCAGACGGAGTCTCACTCTGTTGCCCAGACTGGAGTGCAGTGGCGTGATCTTGGCTCACTGCAAACTCTGCCTCCCAAATTCAAGCTATTCTAGTGCCTCAGTCACCCCAGTAACTGGGATTACAGGCATGCACCAGCACACCTGGCTAACTTTTGTACTTTTAGTGGAGACGGGGTTTCACCATGTTGGCCAGGCTGGTCTCAAACTCGTGGCCTCAAGTGATTCGCCTGCCACAGCCTCCTAAAGTGGTGATTCGTATCTTTATTGTCAACCTGGGATTCGGAAAAAAAATCCTTAATCAAGAATCTGAGAGTACAGATCCTAGACCTAGCAGTGCCACTTGATGCTAATAAGAACAACAACAACAAAAGCTTCTCCACCCTGGTTTTCCCACCTGTGAATTTATATAGTAATAATTTTTCTTATTTTTAGGTGTACAGTGGAAATTACACGTTAATATAGGCAAACATTTTTCCAAGAAATAAAAACACCTTAAAATGCAAAGGATCAAATTCCGATCCTTTAGTTCTCTGTGAAGGTACAATTAAGAAAAATGAAAAATATAGGTATGCAAATGTGTTAGATGGTACAGGTGAAGTTCAGGAGAGTCAGGACTTTGTTTTGCATTATATGTTCAGTTCACTTTACCAACATATAGTGAGTATGTGAACAGTGCAAGTATACTGACACTGTTCACATACTCGCTATATGTTGGTAAAGTGAAGGGATGAATGATTGACTGGAGGCATTTAGGAGCCTTCCGCTAGCTGGCTTACCTGGCTGCCAAAGCTCTCTATCTAGGTGACTGGCTGAGTGAAGTCTCCAAACCGTATACTTTAAGGATATTTTGCTTCCACCTGCTTTTCTCCTTGTTTTGATAACAGTAATAGTTAACATTGCTTGAGGACCAAATATGTGCTACTTCTTTACATAAACCTTTGGTAATCCCCACAACCCTGAAAAAGTGTTTATTCCTATTTTAAATATCAGGAACTTATGCTCAGAGAGGCTAAATAACTTACTAAAAATGGTATAGCTAATGTATCAGTTTGGATATGTTAGATTATGCTGTAATAACAATCTCTAAATCTCAGTGTGGTGGTTAATACTGAGTGTCAACTTGATTGGATTGAAGGATGCAAAGTATTGATCTTGGGTGTGTCTGTGAGGGTGTTGTCAAAAGAGATTAACATTTGAGTCAGTGGGCTGGGAAAGGCAGACCCACCATTAATCTGGGTGGGCACAATCTAATCACCTGCCAGCATGGCTAGAATATAAAGCAGGCAGAAAAATGTAAAAAGACGAGACTGGCCTAGCCTCCCAGCCTACATCTTTCTCCTATGCTGGATGCTTCCTGCCCTAGAATATCGGACTCCAAGCTCTTTAGTTTTGGGACGCAGACTGAGTCTCCTTGCCCCTCATCTTGTAGAAAGCCTATTGTGGGACCTTGTAATCATGTGAGTTAACACTTAATAAACCACTTTTTCTAAATATATCTATGCTATTAGTTCTGTCCCTCTAAGAGAACCCTAATACACTCAGTAACTTAAAATATAATGGTTTATTTTTTGCTTGTAATACATATTCACTGGGAGCCAGCAGGAAGGCCCTGCTTATTATACTTAGGGATACAGGCTGCAGAGCAGCAACCATCACAAATATCCCTACACCAGAGGGAAAGGCATCTCTGGAGAGTGTCATACCAGCAACAAATGCTTTACTTAGAAGTGACATCCATCCCTTCTTTTCATCATACTTTGACTAGGATTAGTTGTATGACACCACCTATCCACAGGTGGGCCAGGAAGTATAGCTCTGCCATGTGTCTGGAGGATAAAGCCAGACATTTTGGAGGTGATGCAAATGACTACCAGGGCAAGTAAGTCAGAGACTTGGTTTCTGAATCCAAAAGTATTTGACTCCAAAGCCAGGTTTATTTCACAAAACCACATGGCTTTACTCAACTTGCCTAGAGTTCTGGGTCTGGGGTAGATCCATACCTTTTGACTTTCTGTTGCTTTTCAGTCAGGATTATCTCAACCCTAAATCTTTATAGGCTGAGAATAACCCTTCCCTCTCAATTGTCATACCAGAAAGCCTGACCCCTTTGGCCTAAGGCAGATGAGGGCTTGAAAATTAGACCCTGATGGGGTATGGTACTTGTCCCTGTTCCTGCTATCTTCTGCCTCTATATCTATGCAGAAGCAGGATCAAACCACTTTCTGCTCTTCCAGTCCCAGAGGCACTAGAGTGACTTCTAGTACCAGAGCAGCTGGAGTGACCTAGCAATTGGCTAGGTACATCCTGAACTATAGAAGATAAGTGCTGGGCCAAAAGCAGGACTTTTTCTTGCAAACTTGAATGGAGCTGATGACAGTGGCCTGTCAACAGTGCCGTGACTGTAGTTTAGGGTCATTCACATTTCTCTCTTTATAGGAAGCCCATGTTAGGAGTTTAGAGGAGGCTGCCCAGAAAATAGCCCTGAATCAGAAGTCAAGAGGTTTGAAATCAGTCCTGGCTGTGTCATCATTAGCTGTGTGACCTGGGGTAAATAATTTAATCTCTGTGAAGTGTGAGTTTCCTTATCTGGAAAAAGAATGACCGTTCCAACATACACATTTTTTAAATGAAAATGCCAATCTGCAAATAATGTGAAAGGCTAACATCTAAATAGTGCTTAATACTTTACACAGTTTTGTTTTGTTTTGTTTTGTTTTTTTGAGACGGAGTCTCCCTCTGTTGCCCAGGCTGGAGTGCAGTGGCGTGATCTCTGCTCATGGCAAGTTCCAACTCCCGGGTTCACACCATTCTCCTGCCTCAGACTCCCGAGTAGCTGGGACTACAGGCACCCGCCACCACGCCCAGCTAATTTTTTTTGTATTTTTAGTAGAGATGGGGTTTCACCGTGTTAGCCAGGATGGTCTCAATCTCCTGTCCTCGTGATCCACCCGCCTCGGCCTCCCAAAATGCTGGGATTACAGGCGTGAGCCACCACGCCCAGGCTTTAAGTTTTTCAACTGCCCTGCTATGTAGGCGTGATCACCATGATTTCCCCATTGAAGAAACTAAGTCTTGTAGGATTAGGTCAGTTGCCTAAAGTCTCACAATTAATAAATAACAGAAGTAGGACTTGAATATAAGTCCCTGTCTCCAAATCTGGTATTCTTTCCCTTGTCTGAGTCTTTAACTAGGGTGGTCCATAGGATGTGAGAAGGAATGCACAAGTAAAGAAAGCGGGAGGCAGAGAGAAAGCAGTAGAGGATTTGGATCCTTGAAGACCAGATTTGAATTCCAGCTTTTCCAAATACTCGTTTGTAGTCCTTTAAAAGCCACTTCATCTTTCTTTTTCTGTTTGGCAAATGTAGACAGGGCTGATAGTCATGTGGTATATAATGGTACGGTCATATTGCTTATTAAAATACTGAAATCCTTCCATACTATTTAGTGAATACCCATTCCAACTGATCCCCTCATTTGAGGTCCCCTCCCACCTCCTCACACTTTAGCAACAAAAGGGTTGATAGGCTTAGCAGGAATATTAAGGACCCACTTCACTCCAGGGCTATGGCTTAGCAGGGGACATTAAGGACCCACTTCACTTCAATGATTAGGAATAATAGCTACAAACATGAGAGGGTCAGCCATAAACCTTAAAGCACTATTTTCTAAAATGTCATAGAAATGCCCTCTGGAAAAATAATTCTGTTGTGTAGAAAACCTACATAGAATTTTACCTAGGAAAGACTTACTGTACATTAGCCTATTCAAGACTCTGAGATGGCCTGTTGTAAAGGAACTTATTTTACATTTTTAACTTTGATTTTTCTAATATTTGAGAATATAATTCATTTTTCCCCGTTATCACCTATCATATTCTCTGCTAATTTTGTGAATCTTAGCTTTTGACCTTGAGCTTATTATTTTCTATGTCTACTTATTCTCTTACAGTACATCTTTTTATGTGGTGGTTCACATAGTTTGTAACCCAGATGCTGTTTAGTCCAGGGTAGAGACAGTCAACTTCTTACGGTAGGTTTATTGCAGGTTATTCTAGAGTTCAGCTATCCTAGAATGACAGGAACAAGAAAAAACAATAGCATTATCAACAACAGTGGCAGCTAGTATTGATTGAGTGCTTTTGATATATTGAGGACTCAGCTGAGTGCTGTACATATTATGCTGGTTATGGTGCTTAACTCTGTTTCATTTCAAATGATCAGTGTAAGCCAAGGGGTAGTAGACTATGGCCCATGGGATATTCAATCCTAGGCCTGTGATTGTAAGATCCATGAGATAACAATTTTTTAAAATGTTTTTACAAGGTTCCAAGAACCTTGTTCTTGTGTTACAGAGACTGTATGTGGCCCACAAAACCTATGTTATCATTTTGCCGTTTATAGAAAAAGTGTCAATACATGATAATCCCACCTTGTTTTCTAATGGCTGGAATAGGTTTAGACATTTAGTCCATTCAAACAAATAGTCATTGAGTCCTAACCACTATTTGAATGTTAGGGGCACAGCAGTAAACAAAACAGACACAAAATCGTATTCTTGTGTATCTTACATTCTAATTCATTCTGCTTAATAAGATATAAATCTGTTACTGTTTGCTTAAAGCTTCTCACACCTAAGTATGCAATATTGCAAAGGATATTTCCTTTTTATGTTTAGATATTTCTCTCTTTAAATGTGGTAGTTCTAACTTATAATTGTAAGGGGAACCAGCTCAAGAAAGACCCCACCCATTAAGGGTGACAGAGAGGAAAGTTGAGAATGAATTAATTAAGCTACTGAGTCAATCAACCTTGAATTCTGCCATATCTTAGGACTTTCCAGTATATTAGATAATAATTTTCCTTATTGTTTAAGTCCTTTTAAATCAGTTTTCTGTTACCGAAATTAACTAAAGGTATATGTATACGCATGTGTTGCCTAATTTAATCCTTATGACAACCCTATGAAATATTTATTATTCCATTTTGCAGAGGAAGAATCTTAAGATCAGAGAAATTAATTATTTACATAGTCAACATATTATGTAACATAACCAAGATGAGAACTCAGGTCTCTCTGACTCGAGTTCAATATCTCCCTCTTACAGAATTTCTAAGCAGTGAGAATTGTTAGAGGGAAAGGCAGAAAGCCAATACGGAGACAGGTTTTCATGTCCTGAGCCTGTGTATATGACTGTGTCATTGAGTTTCTTCCTCTTTTTTAGATCTAGAGTAATGTTTCTTTCTTTCATTTTTTTTTTTTTTTTTTTTTTGAGACACAGTCTTGCTCTGTTGCCCAGGCTGGAGTGCAGTGGCACAGCAACCTCCACCTCCTGGGCTCAAGCAATTCTCCTGTGTCAGCCTCCTGAGTAGCTCAGATTACAGGTATGTGCCATGGCTAATTTTTGTATTTTTAGTAGAGATGGAGTTTCACCATGTTGGCCAGGCTGGTCTTGAACTTGTGACCTCAAGTGATCTGCTGGCCTTGGCCTCCCGAAGTGCTGGGACTACAGACATGAATCACCACACTTGGCCGAGTAGTGTTTCTTGACTCCCATCCCACTATGAGAAGACAGCATTTTCCCATTTGTTGGGCATTCATTGTCCTAAGACAATTGTATAATACACATAAAGAATAAGGGAGAGGCACATCACCCAGGGAGGGACAAAACTGTCAGTTTCTTTCCATCTTCTCCACAATCATCTGATCACTTTTCACTTTGTCTACTCCAGTAATAAATTCCCATCTGGTCTATGTTTATTCACTCTGGCCTTCCAATTCAATCTTCACATTGCAACTAGAAGATAAAGACAGATTTTTAGGCCAGGCGTGGTGGCTCACGCCTGTAATCATAAAACTTTGGGAGGCCGAGGAGGGTGTATTACCTGAGGTCAAGAGTTCTAGACCAACCTGGCCAACACGGCAAAACCCCGTTTCTACTAAAAATACAAAATTAGTCAGGCATGGTGGCGGGCGCCTGTAATCTCAGCTACTTGGGAGGCTGAGGCAGGAGAATTGCTTGAACCTGGGAGGCAGAGGTTGCAGTGAGCCAAGGTTGTGCCTCTTCACTCCAGCCTGGGCAAAAGAGCGGAAGTCCATCTAAAAAAAAAAGACAGATTTTTAATATGGTCTACAAAGCCTCTTCAGCTTCATTTTTCCTCAAGTGCCCTCCTGCTTTCTCTGTTCCTGTGTACTGGCTTTTATCAACCATTAGTTTCTGCCTGGAATGATCTTTCTTTCCTTCTATGCCCAATGAACAACTATTTGTCCTTTTGATATCTGTTCAAGTTTTTCTTTTTCATACCAGCCTTTTCTGATCTCCCTGACTAGATTGACTCCTATCATAAGCTCTCAATGGGCCATGTGCATTTCCTTCAAAGCACATGGCACAACTGTAGTTTTTCATTAGTGTGTATGATTACCCATTTATATCTATCTACCCTACTATATTATGTGCTCTAGGAGAGCAGTGGCCACATCTGCTACCCAGTGGTGGCACACAATAGTTGCTCAATACATATTTGTGGAATTAATGTGTAAATGTATACAGAAAAGACATTTTACATTTCATCAGTGATTTAAAACAGATTTCAGAGCTCAGGTTGTAGCAATCTGAGTCCCTGCGGGAAATAAGTGAGATCATCAAATGGAACAATTTCCATTTTGAACAAGGAAAGTTCAACCTAGGGACTATTTACATAGTTGTAACTTGGTTATAAGGGAAAGTAACAAGGAATGGTGAAGCACCCTGGGGTTAGCAACAGTGAGTTAGAAGTTGGTATCCCTAAAACTGAATGGGCAACTGAAGGGAGAAGTTTGGCCTTAAAGAGAATAGCCATGGTTCTGGAAGACAACCACAGGATAGGTGCTGTAGCCATTGTAGAGGATCCCAGCCAAGCCAATGAAGCTCTGCAGTGTCTAGTCATGTCAGAATTATAAAATCAAGAAAAAACATTGTCATCATCATCACTCTCTTCCCTTCCTTGACCTCCATCCAGTGCCTCTCATTGGCTAAACCCAAGTGAAATCCAGAGGGAAGAGAACTGAATGATGTTCATAAAGGCCTGGACTTTCAGGGGACAGAGCTGGGTGAAAAATGGAGAAAATGGATCCAGCAGGACAAGTAAAAAATCCCAACCATTGGTCATTGGGACAATTCCCTTTTTTTTTTTTTTTGAGATGGAGTCTAGCTCTGTCACTCAGGCTGGAGTGCAGTGGCACCATCTCGGCTCACTGCAACCTCCATCTCCTGGGTTCAAATAATTCTCCTTCCTCAGCCTCCTAAGTAGCTGGGATTATAGGTGCCTGCCACCACGCCCAGCTAATTTTTGTATTTTTAGTGGAGATGGGATTTCACTGTGTTGGCCAGGCTGGTCTCAAACTCCTGACATCGTGATCCACCAGCCTCGGCCTCCCAAAGTGCTGGGATTACAAGCATGAGCCACCACACCCGGCCGACAATTCCTAATTTTTAAAGAATGGCTAAGATAAATAATGCAAAAAGGTAGCTTGGAAAGTTTTAATTTAATGTAATAGGAAGCAGTTACTAAAGTTTGAGAGTTATATAGGTAATGGTAGCTACAAAAAGTTTTCTTGTAATGGAAATGTCATGATTAATGAAATGGATTAATGAAAAGTCCATGGGATTTTAAGTTAGACGTGAGATAGAATCTTAGCTCTGCCCTGTCCTAGTTTGTTAGCTTTGGCTTTCTTATTTGTAAGGTGAGGATTATAGTGCCTCTGTCATAGGGTAATTGTAAGAATCCATTGTCTGGCACATAGTAGGTGCCAGACATAAGTATTGTGAGAAAGGCATGTAGTTATTGTCTGCTGTGGCCTAGCACTATAATAAGATCTCCTCCTGGGAGCTTTTGATGTAGTTAGGCAAGCAAAGCCACCACGGATGGAGCAATTAGAGACTAACAGAAGAGGAAATAATCAAAGACTCAATGGTATATTAAGATCCACAGGAAAGATGCAGGTCACAAGCTCTGACAGATCTGTAGTGAAACTGGACCACTCCTCACCTTTGACCCTTCCCCACTCCATCTGCCACTCCCCACACCCTGGATCTTTAAGGAACCTTCCAGTCCTAAAAGCTAGTGCATTGTAGATAATGAGGGTAGTGTACGTCAATAAACTCTACTGAGTCACTCAGCTACGTGCAGTTAAACCACAGGCTATCCAAGCCAATAAAAACAGGAGCAGTTTAGAACTCCTTAGTGGGTAGTTCTACCTTAAGACTATAGTGACATTACACAGCCCAGCTCTGATGCATTGTGTGAAAGTGACGGGATCCGCCCCCCGCACCCTCCACCCCCTTGCCCAGTTAATAAAACTGCTCTTTGCTTACTTAGTGCTGAATGGCTCATGTGTTTACATGAAGGACAGATTAAAGACCACATTGTACTTTTCCTTGCCATTGTGTAAAGGGCATTATTTTCCATGTTGATAAGATCTGGAGGGAAGAATAAAGCACAATGGACTTTTATTTTAATCACTAAACACTCACCCTATCCCACAGAAAGCCCAAAGTTTTTTATGCTTCTCCTGGTTTCAAGGCATCTGCCATTAGGAAAAGTAGAGTCAAGTGGCTCAGATTTTATCCAAGGGAGACTTAACAGTGTCCTTCCCTCATTGGGAAGGGGTTGAGAGAAGTGATAAAGAAGCAGAATTTGATGACCCAGAGGAAAAGCTGAAGTGACAGTATTTATGCCTGGAGTTTACTGCATGCAGTTGCTATGGGACCTGATTAAAGAGTCAGAACAATATGATTCTTGCTCTCAATAGCTTGAGACATTTTGGCAGAGAGGAGCAGATGCCACCTGCATTAAGTAAGTCAGAGCATGTTAGCAATGGACTTGGATAACTCCCACTTCACCCACATAGCCTTCTGTCCTGTGATGCTCTCTATCTCCTCCATATTTTCTTCAAACAAGGCTAGCAATTCTTCCGTTGCCTCCTCTCTTTTTTCAGTAATATTTGTGCTTTATGTTGTCTCAGTTTACTCTTGTATTTGAAGTCATGTTGGACCAGAAATCAAGAGACCTACTTCTAGCATTAGCTTTGCCATGTATCAGTGAACATGCCCTTTTAGAACTTCCAATTTTCTCAACTCTTAAGAAATATCTATGTGCTGTAGTTAACAGTGTTGAGAAACCAGAGAAATACATGTATGTAGAAGTAGCTTTTTTAAAATTTGAGGTAATATTTACAAACAATTGAATGCATAGATCTTAAGTGTACAATTTGATGAGTTTTAGAGAATGTATATAGGAATACCTCATTTTATTGTGCATTGAAGATACTGTGTTTTTTACAAATTGAGGGTTTGTGACAACCCTGCATCAAGGAAGTCTGTGGTGCCACTTTTCCAATAGCATGTGCTCACTTCATGTCTCTGTATCACATTTTGGTAATTTTTGCAATATTTTAAACTTTTTAATGATTATTATGTCTGTCATGGCGATCCATAATCAGTGATCATTGATATTATTATTGTAATTGTTTTGGGGTGCCACAAACCATGCCCCTTTAAAATAGCAAACTTAATAAATGTGTGGGTTCTGACTGCCCCACTGACTGACTGTTTCCTTTCTCTCTCCCTCTCCTCAGGCCTCCCTATTCCTTGAGAGACAGCAATGTTGAAATTAGGCCAATTAATAACCCTACAATGGCCTCTAAGTGTTCACATGAAAGGAAGAATTGCATGTCTCTAACTTTAAATAAAAAACTAGAAATTACTAAGCTTTGTGAGGAAGGCATATTGAAAGCTGAAACAGGTTAAAAGCCAGGCTTCTTGCACCAAACAGTTAGCCAAGTTGTGAATGCAAAGGAAAAGTTCTTGAAGGAAATTTAAAGTGCCACTCCGGTGAACACATTAATGATAAGAAAGCAAAATAACCTTCTCGCTGATATGGAGAAAGGTTGAGTAGTCTGGATAGAAGATGAAACCAGCCACACATTTCCTTAAGCCAAAGCCTAATCCAGAGCAAATCCCTAACTCTCTTCAAGTCTATGAAATTTAAGAGAAGTAAAGAAGCTTCAGAAGAAAAGTTGGAAGGTAGCAGAGGTTGATTCAGAGGTTTAAGAAGCCATTTTTTATAAAATAGAAATGCAAGTTGAAGCAGCAAGTGCTAATGTACGTGCTTCAGCAAGTTATCCAGAAGATCTAGCTAAGATCATTGTTGAGGGTGGCTAAACTACATTTTCAATGTAGGTGAAACAGCCTCATATTGGAAGAAGGTGCCATCTAGGACTTTCATAGCTAGAGAGAAGTCACCGCCTGGCTGCAAAGTTTCAAAGGACAGGCTAACTCTCTTGTTAGGGGCTAATACAGCTGGTGACTTGAAGTTGAAGCCAATGCTCATTTGCCATTCTGAAAATCCTAAGGCTAAATCTATTTTGCCTGTGCTCTATGAATAGAACAACAAAGCCTAGATGACAGCACATCTGTTTACAGCATGGTTACTGAATATTTTAAGCCCACTGCTGGAAGTTACTGCTCAGAAGAAAACATTTCTTTCAAAATATTACTTCTCGTTGACAATGCACCTGGTCACCCAAGAGCTCTGATGAAGATACACAAGGATATTAATGTTGTCTTCATACTTGGTAACTCAACATTCATTCTGCAACCATGGATCAAGGAGTAGTTTTGATTCTCAAGACTCATTATTTAAGAAACACATTTCATAAGGCTATAGCTGTCATAGATAGTGATTTATCTGATGGATCTAGACAAGGTAAATTGAAAACCTTCTGGAAGGGAGTCACCGTTCTAGCTGCCATCAAGAACATTAGTGACTCATGGGAGAAGGCCTATATAACAACGTTAATAGGCATTTGGAAGAAGTTGATTCCAACCCTTGTAGATGACTTGAGGGATTTACAACTTCAGGGGAGGAAGTTGCTTGTTATGGATGAGCAAAGGAAGTGGTTTCTGAGATGGAAACTACTCCTGGTGAAGACGCTATGAACATTGTTGAAATGACAACATAGGATTTAGGGTGTTACATAAACTTAGTGAAGGAGTGGCAGTGTTTGAGAGGACCGTCTCCAATTTTGAAAGAAATTCTACTGTGAGTAAAATGCTATCAAACAGCATCACATGCTCCAGAGATTCTCTCAAGAGTCAACTTATATGGCACACTTCATTGTCATCCTATTTTAAAAAATTGCCAAAGCCACCCAGCTGATCAGCAACCTGATCAGTTAGCAGTCACCAACATCAAGGCAAGACCTTCTAACAGCAAAAAGAGTACGACTCAGATGATCATTAGCATTTTTTAAGCAATACAGCATTTTTTTTTTTTTTTGAGATGGAGTCTGCTCTTGTCACCCAGGCTGGAGTGCAATGGCATGATCTCGGCTCAGTGCAACCTCTGCCTCCCAGGTTCAAGCGAGTCTCCTGCCTCAGCCTCCCAAATAGCTGGGACTACAGGTATGCACCACCAAACCTGGATAATTTTTATATTTTTAGTACAGATGGAGTTTCACCATGTTGGCCAGGCTGTTCTTAAACTCCTGACCTCAGATGATCTGCCCGCCTTGGCCTCCCAAAGTGCTGGGATTACAGGCGTGAGCCACCGTGCCCGACCAATTCAGCATTTTAAGATTAAGGCATGCAGATTGTTTTTTAGACATAATGTCATTGCACACTTAATGGACTACAGTGTAGTGTAAACATAACTTTTTTTTTTTTTTTTTTTTTGAGATGGAGTTTCACTCTTGTTGCCCAGGCTGGAGTGCAATGGCACGATCTCGGCTCACCACAACCTCTGCCTTCTGGGTTCAAGCGATTCTCCTGCCTCAGCTTCCTGAGTAGCTGGGATTACAGGTATATGCCACCATGCCCAGCTAATTTTTGTATTTTTAGTTGAGATGGGGTTTCTCCATGTTGGTCAGGCTGGTCTCGAGCTCCCGACCTCAAGTGGTCTGCTCGCCTTGGCCTCCCCAAGTGCTGGGATTACAGATGTGAGCCACTGCACCCGACACATAACTTTTATATATACTAGGAAACAAAAAAATTTATGTGACTCACTTTACTACAACATTCATTTTATTCCACTGATCTGGAACTGAACTTGCAGTATCTCCAAGGTATGCCTGTACATCTATGTAACCAACACTCCAATTAAGATATAGTATATTTCTATCATCCCAGAAACTTCCCACATGTCCATTTCATATCCCCTTTCAATCAATCCTTCCCACCCTGAGGCAACAACTATTCCATCACCACAGATGTTTTTCCTGTCCTTGAACTTGTTAGAAGCACTTTGAAAAGTGAAAGCCACTGTACAAAATCCAGTATTATTACTGTATCTCAACTAGATGTTACATTATTTAAAAGACCTAGTATTTTACTTAGTACTGAGCAGAAAGCATGGTAGACACTGACTCAATTCAATATTGAATATATCTTAAAGTGAGTAAAGTGTAGGGAAAGGGCCTTTGGCCTGGGTTCTGGGAAAGCTGAATTCGAACCTGCTCTGACTTACCTAACATTGTGACATTTAAAACAAAACAAAACATTTTTTACCTTAAGTGTTTCTTCTACTAAATAAAGGAGTTGGACTAGATGATGTTGTAGAGTACCTTCATGCTTTCAGAAATTATTTAACGATGATAATGGCTAACATTTATTGAATGATTACTATATGTCAGGCACTACTCTAAATACATTTATGAACTCATTAATCTTAATAACAGTCCAACAAGGTAAATCTTACTACAGTTGACCCCTGAACAACACAGGGGTTGGGGCCGCTGACCTGTGGTTGAAATCCATATATACATTTTGACACCTCAAAAACTTAACTACTAATAGCCTACTATTGACTGGAAGCCTTACCGATTTAACATAAACAGTTGATTAACACATATTTTGTATATTATATGTATTATATACTGTAATATTACAATATAGTAAGCCAGAGAAAAGAAAATGTTATTAAGAAAATCACAAGGAAGAGGAAATATATCTACTATTTATTAAGTGGAAGTGGATCATCATACAGGTCTTCACCCTTGTTGTCTTCATGTTGAGTAGGCTGAGGAGGAAGAAGAGTAGGGGTTGGTCTTGCCGTATCGGGAATGGCAGAGGCAGAAGAAACTCCGTGTGTAAGTGGACCTGTGCAGTTCAAACCCACGTTGTTCAAGAGTGAACTGTATTTCCATTTTAGAGATGAGCTTCAGTGACTTTCAACATTTTGCCATACTCATTTTCTACCTCTCTTCTTTTTTATAAAATAAAAACTACGAAAAATTTCTAACATACTCTTTGAAGTAGACGAATGGTGTTTCTCACCCTTAAATACTCTAGCATGCATCTAAAAAAAGGACAATTTTATAGCAGTCACACCTAACAAAACTAATAATAATTCTTGAATATTACTTATTTAATACCAAGTTCATATTTCTCTGACTGTCTTAACGTTTCTTTTTTGGTGTTTTGCTAAATTAGAGCCAAAAATGGTCTACTCGTTTTATTTGGTTGTTGTGACCCTTAAGCCTCTTTTAATTTAAAATCCCCTCTGCCTGAAGAGGGAGGATTTAGACTGTTGTGAAGGCAGAAGGAGACCATGGGGTGCCTTTCTACTTCGCTTCTCATACACAAAAATGTGGTGATGAGGTTACAGGAGAATAAAGCAAAATCACCCCAGCTTCTTCCTATTTCTTGGACTCTTGACCCACCTTCTTACCTTATGGGTGGCCATCCCTATTTCTGTAGGTCACTTTCTTATGTGAGTAGTAAGGGGTTGCTAGGAAGAGGCTGGTGGATTTCCTTGCACTTACCAGAAACAGAGGGTATATCACTACCAACGGAAATTACTATGAATAGCTCTCAGCAAAACACTTCCGTTGTAATAGGGGCATGATCTCAATGAGGAAATTGGTGCTTGAAGATTTGTCTTTGTATCCTTTTTTTTTATGCAAGAAGAGAAAACATGGGGTTATTTACATTGTAGGGAGGAACTCTTCAAGGTCAGAAGGGGCTCTAGTGAACTCAGCCTGGTTGAGGCTTACTGGCCTGTGCTTTCTGAGATTGAGTAGGCATCCAGAGAACCATGTCCTTTCTCTCCATAGCCTGGGTTAAATATGGAGACATTCTACTAAAGAGTAACTAGAATCGCAGAAATGCACTGCTAGCAAAGGCCTAAAGAATAGCCAGCAAGTGTTTTCAAATGCTGTTCCCACAAGGCTCCATCCATGGAGGCACTTTAAGTATTCTGCAAATATTTTCTTTGAACTTCCTTAAAAAATGTGGTCAATTCTTTATTTTAGTACTAGTCCTTATTTTGGTTTTCTTTTCCAATCTTTCTCTTAGAATTCAGTTTTCACTAAACTTTACCAACACTAATAATAAATTAGCCTCATCTCTTTGTCATGAAATCTCTAAAGTAATGATTCCCAAACCACCATGGAAAAAGCATACATTCTTGATGCCAAAATGAATTTTTGAAAAGGTGCTTTCTTCTTATGTACCTTAGTAAAATAATTTTTTGGAAGTCCATTCTCTTTGGTGGATCTTGAAGCCTGGGAAGACCCATTCTGGAGTGAGAGAATGTCTTCACAGAATAGGAGTTGTGCAAGTTAGGGTTTTGGTTTTTGTTTTTGGAGTGTGTGTGTGTGCATGTGTGTGTGTGTGTGCAGTAAGTCATTAAATCAAGGCTGAAGCTTTAACTCCATAGAGGCTAGTGGAAGGAATGTTCCTCATCTTGTAAAAACCATTTCCAAGGAAGAGTTTAAAAGAAATAATTTGGGCCAGGAACTGTGGCTTACGCCTCTAATCCCAGCAATCTGGGAGGTTTGAGGCCAGGAGTTTGAGGTTCAGTGAGCTATGATTTCACCACTGCGCTCCAGCCTGGGTGACAGGGCGAGACCCTGTCTCTTAAAAAAAAATGAGGATAAAGTTGCCAAGTTTAGTAAATTAAAATATGGGATGCTCAATTAAATTTGAATTTCAGACAAATAAATGATTTTTTAAAAGTACATCGTATTTGGGACATATGCTAAAAACATTTGTCGTTTATCTGAAATTCAAATATAGCTGAAACTTGTTGTTTTTCTGAAATTCAAAAATAAGTTGTTTTGTTTTTCATCTGGTGACTCTCTTGAGTTAGCTGCTTTTGTCTGGTATATTCAGAATTCCAGATTTATTCATTTATAGTCATTCCTCCTGTAACCGTCTTTCCAGTGTGCTGAGGTCCTGCAAGACTCAGAGCCAGGAGAAATTCCTGTGTACTCTGCCACTGACACTTCCTGCACTTAGTGACCTCAAAGAGGTTGACCCCAGGGCAATGAGAAACAAAAGAGGAAAATCAAGTCATGGGTCCCTGTGAAATCTTTTCTTTCAGGGCTGACCTTGATGTTTTGCAGCCTCACGGTGGCCTGGCTCAAGTGGTTTAGTGTTGAAATTCTTTTAAGTGATTGTGTTAGTTTCCTTTTTGTAAACCTTATCTCTTCCTTGGAGTGTGTTTTAGTTTGCCTGGATGGAGTTGAGTATTCCATCGGCTCCCTGAGTCCTCACGTCAGACTTGGTTTCTGTGGGATTTCTCTTTGCTTATTTACTTTAGGAAGAGGCTCATTGATAAAAGAAGGCAGGCATCTGGGGGCCAGGGAGTCCTCTGGTGCAGTGGCCCACTTGGGACCCTGCCTCCTTCTCAGACTGCAGGGAGTTAACTAATAATCATGGGATGTTTAAGCTGTGAAGCACCTTAAAGTGATAAAGGAGCATGGGAAGGGGTCCCCTCACCCCTCCTCCCTTAGTAGTTTCACTTTTTGTCTGTTATACACTGTAGGTTCTCCTGAAAGATGATCATTTGATGAAAGGATTCTGCAGCTAGAAATAAGCTATAAAACCAATTCTTAATTATGGCCCTGGTCCATTACAAATAAGGAATCTGAAGCCCAGAGAGGCTAAGCGACTTGCCAAAGATAGTACAGCAGATTAGCAGCAAAAAGTGGGAAAATAAAAGCCCAGTTCCTCCAACTTCCACATGGTGATTTTTATTCAGGACTATGACAGATAATGTCCCAAGTCCTTAACACCATTACATGAGGAATTTACTAGTCGGATTATGCACGTTTCAAGGCTCAGGCAAGAACTCCTTGGCTCTCCAGTTCACACGCCCTTTATTCGTGATCAAGGAGGGTTGGGGATTGTTTTGATTGCTACTGGGGGAGAAGTGCGGAGTAGGAATGTGTTAAGGCATAAAATGTAAATACCTGGGAGAAGCTAGACAACCATTCTATTCCACACTCATAGAATAAGTAAATAGATATGAATTTGTTGCCTGAGATAAATGTTTCATGGAGGAGAGCGTAGAACAATCTTGGACTCTACAGTTGGAACACTTAGGTGGATTGTCTTTAGGGTAGAAATGGATTCCAAGAGCAGGGGAATGTGACCATGGCATACATACTTCTCGGTTTTTCTTTAGCTAGTCCTTTTTATGGTATTTCATCACCTCTGGGTGTGAGACAAATGTGGAATTCTCTTTTCTCTTTCCTGCTTCTTTGCTGAAATGTGAGGCTAGGTACTTCACTTTCTCTCTTGTGTCATGTACTTGTATTATTTCTAAACCTTTCCCTGAGGGATTCTCCATAGTTCTTTATTATATTGTTCCTCAAACAGTTCAGGCAACAATAGGGAATCACAAATGCTAGGAACTATAGCCCCAAATGTCCCTTATGCTTTCCTTGTATGTAGAAAAATGTGCCATGTCACAAGGAACAGAATAATGAGATGTTTAAGGACTGGGGGTTTGGATTCAAACAGACCTGGATTTAAGTCTAGCTTTGACTTTTCTTAACATGTGACTTTCAGTAAGTTATTTTTATCTCTCTGAGCTCAGTTTCTTCAAATATGAAAGAGGTGGATTGGGAGCTAGTAATAGCCCATTCTTCATAGGATTGTTGTGAGGCTTAAATGAGAAATGTGTATAAAGTGTGATATGGCTTGGCTGTGTCCTGACCCAAATCTCATCTTGAATTCCCACATCTTGTGGGAGGGACCCGGTGGGAGGTAATTGTGGAGGCAAGTCTTTCCCATGCTGTTCTTATGATAGCGAATAAGTCTCACCAGTCCTGACAGTATTAGAAAGGGAGTTTCCTCACCCAATCTCTCTCTTTGCCTGCCATCATCCACATAAGATGTGAGTTGCTTCTTTTTGCCTTCTGCCATGATTGTGAGGCCTTCCCAGCCATGTGGAACTGTAAGTCATTAAACTTCTTTCTTTTGTAAATTGCCCAGTCCTGGGTATGTCTTTATCAACAGTGTGAAAATGGACTAATACAGTAAATTGGTACCAGTAGAGTGTATAGAGTAGGGCGCTGCTGGAAAGATACCTGAAAATGTGGAAGTGACTTTGGAACTGGGTAACAGGCAGACGTTGGAACAGTTTGGAGGGCTCAGAAGAAGACAGGAAAATGTGGGAAAGTTTGGAACCTCCTAGAGACTTGTTGGATGGCTTTGACCAAAAGCCTGATAGCAATATCAGCAATAAGGTCCAGGCTGAGGTGGTCTCAGGTGGAGATGACGAACTTATTGGGAACTGGAGCAAAGGTGACTCTTGTTATGTTTTAGCAAAGAGACTGGTGGCATTTTTGCTCTTGCCTTGTGGAACTCTGAACTTGAGAGAGATGATTTAGGATATCTGGCAGAAGAAATTTCTAAGCAGCAAAGCATTCAAGAGGTGACTTGGCTGCTGTTAAAGTCATTCAGTTTTATAAAGGAAGCAGAGCATAAAAATTTGGAAAGTTTGCAGCCTGACAATGTGATAGAAAAGAAAAACCCATTTTCTGAGGAGAAATTCAAGCAGCTACAGAAATTTGCATAAGTAACGAGGAACTGAATGTTAATCGTCAAGACAATGGAGAAAATGTCTCCAGGACATGTCAGAATTCTCAATTCTAGGAGAAAATGGTTTAGTGGGCCAGGCCCAGGGTTCCTGTGCTGTGTGTGGCAGAGACTTGGTGCCCTGTGTCCCAGCTGCTCCAGCCATGGCTGAAAGAGGCCAACATAGAGCTTGAGCTGTGGCTTCAGAGTGTGCAAGCCCCAAGCCGTGGCAACTTCCACGTGGTGTCGAGCCTACAGGTGCACAGAAGTCAAGAATTGAGGTTTGGGAACTTCTGCCTAGATTTCAGAAGTTACATGGAAACTCCTGGATGTCCAGGCAGAAGTTTGCTGCAGGGGTGGGGCTCTCATGGAGAATCTCTACTAGGGCAGTGCAGAAGGGAAATGTGGGGCCGGAGAGCCCCCACACAGAGTCCCTACTGAGGCACTGCCTAGTGGAGCTGTGAGAAAAGGTCCATCATCCTCCAGACCCCAGAATGGTAGATCCACTGACAGCTTGCACCATGAACCTGGAAAAGCTGCAGACACTCAACACCAGCCTGTGAAAACAGCTGGGAGGGAGGCTATACCCTGCAAAGCCACAGGGGTGGAGCTGCCCAAGAACATGGGAACCCACCCTTTGCTTCAGTGTAACCTTGATGTGAGACATGGAATCAAAGGAGATTATTTTGGAGCATTAAGGTTTGGCTGCCCTGCTGGATTTTGGACTTGCATGGGGCCTGTATCCCCTTTGTTTTGGCCAATTTCTTTCATTTGGAATGACTGTATTTACCCAATGCCTGTAGCTCATTGTATCTAGGAAGTAACTAACTTGCTTTTGATTTTACAGGCTTATAGGTGGAAGGGACTTACCTTGTCTCAGATGAGATGTTGGATTGACTGTGGACTTTTGAGTTAATGCTGAAATGTGTTAAGATTTTTTTTTTTTTTTTTTTTTTGAGACAGAGTCTCACTCTGTCACCTGGGCTGGAGTGCAGTGGCACAATCTCAGCTCACTGCATCCTCTGCCTCCTGGGTCCAAGCAATTCTCCTGCCTCAGCCTCCTGAGTAGCTGGGATTATAGGCATGTGCCACCATGCGTGGCTAATTTTTGTATTTTTAATAGAGACAGGGTTTCACCATGTTGGTCAGGCTGGTCTTGAACTCCTGACTTCAGGTGATCTGCCTGCCTTGGCCTCCCAAAGTGTTGGGATTACAGGCCTGAATCCCATTTCACCTGGCCTGCTGAAATGAGTTAAGACTTTGGAGGACTGTTGGGAAGGCATGATTGGCTTTGAAATGTAAGGACATGAGCTTTGGGAGGGGCCAGGGGTGGAATGATATTGTTTGGCTGTGTCCCCAACCAGATCTCATCTTAAATTCCCGCATGTTGTGGGAGGGACCCAGTGGGAGGTAATTGAATCATAGGGGCAAGTATTTACTGTGTTGTTCTCATGATAGTGAATACGTCTCATGAGATCTGATGGCATTACAAGGGGGCGTTTCCCTGCCCAATCTCTCTCTTTGCCTGCCGTCATCCACGTAAGATGTGACTTGCTCCTCCTTGCCTCCTGCCATGATTGTGAGGCCTCCCCAGCCATGTGGAACTATAGATGATTAAATCTCTTTCTTTTGTAAATTGCCCAGTCTTGGTTATGTCTTTATCAGCAACATGAAAATGAACTAATGTAAAGTGTTTTGCATAGTGCCTGGCACGTGGTAAGCACTCAGTTGCTGCCAGTTGTGTTATTATTATTGACTTCTTTATTATTATTTTTCCCATAAACTTAATTTAGATCTCTTATACCATGATCTGGGGTTTGGGTCATTATTCCTGTCTTTCATTAAAGAAAATCTCTCTCCTAATCAAAATCTATTCATCTGATTTTAAATTGTTTCCCATTATGATTCCTTAAGTTCTAATTCCACTTGCTCCTCCTTGTTGAAATCTTCTTTCACCATTCTATGTCATTGATCTCTTTCTCCTTTAATCTCTCGATTTACACATTCCCTGTGCCAAATGATGAAGAGCAGTTTCTAACATTTTTCCTTGTATTATTTTCCCTGTGAATGCTGTTGTTGCAAACATATTTTTAAAGCTAATGTTTTTATTATGGAAATCTTATACATAAAAATCATAAAAAAAGTGTAATTGTCTCCATGTATCTATTGCCCAACTTCAACAGTTATCAACTTTTTGTCAATCTTGTTTCTTTTAAATTCTCTGCTCTCCTTTTATTTTGCCCAGAGTATTTTAAAAGCAAATCCCCAGACATCCCGCAATTTTATATGTTAATAGTTCAGTATGTATGTCCAATTGATAAGGATTTTTTTTCTTATAACTGCAAGGCCATCATCATTTTTAACAAAACTAGTGATAATTCCTTTTTATCATTTAACACGCAATTAATATTGAAATTTCTCTTGTTGCCTCAAAAATATGTATATATATTTTTAGAGATGGGGCCTCACTCTGTTGCCCAGGCTGGAATGTGGTGGCATGATCACAGCTCACTGTAACCTCAAACTGCTAGGCTCAAGCAATCCTCTTGTCTTGGCCTCCCAAGCAGCTGAGATTGCAGGCATGAGCCACTGGTCCTGGCCCCTCAAAAATATTTTTTAACAGTTTGTTTGAATCTGGATTCAAACAAAGCCTACACATTTTATTTGGTTGCTATATCTCATAAATCTCTTTTAATTAATTACAGTTTCTCTTTCCTAACTTTTTAAAAGAGTTTTCTAAAAACTCAAAATTTAGACAGAAAAACAATTCAGACTGCATTTATCATAAAGAAGTCACTTTCTTATGTATTAAATGAGATGTCTATAACTCTCAATCATGAGATAACTAAAATTAACATGCTGATTTCTCATCAGTTCAGCATAAAGCAAAGAAATTTGACATTTTAGTTAACTTATGCATCTTTATTTCAAGGCTTATTTCCATTTGTCTTTTTAAAATAAAAATAGTTTGGGAAGTTTACTCCTAAAATGTAAAGTTGGGGCCAACTGACGTTTATTATAGCAAGACAGTTCTTACATTTAAATACCTAATATTAAGTATTTTTCTCAGCAGGAAGAGTCCTTTTATGTCTGCACTCCCTCTCTCCAACTCCACCAGTTATCACTGATGCTGTCTGGTGAGGCTTTCCTGTTCTCCAGGTCTCAGTCTTTGCCTTTGACCTATTCATTGGCTATTCTCAACCCCAATGACTTTGTCTTCCCAATGAGACTGGACAACGGAGGGGATGAGGAAAGCATTTTACCTCTCTTGCGGTTGGAAGGAGGGGAGAACATGAGATCAGTGGAGAGGGAATCATTGAAACAGTCAGAGACCAAAACCCTGAGAGAGACAGGATCCTATAGATCTAAGTTAAGAAGAAGGCTGATTTAGAGAGATATTTAGCTTTGGTGGCTGTGAAGATTATGTTTTATCCAGACTCAAAGTAGAAAGGGTGTTCAATCCTAGGTCTGAGATTTGTTATATTATTATTAAAAAAAATCTTTAATTTTGTGGATAGAGCCATCACCAGAGATTAAAAGGGCAGTTTTGGCTGGGCATGATGGCGCATTCCTGTAATCCTAGCACTATGGGAAGCTGAGGCAAGAGGATTGCCTGAGCTCAGGAGTTTGAGATCACCCTGGGCAACATAAGGAAACCCTGTCCCTACAAAAATGTTTTCAAAAAATTAGGCTGGTGTGGTGGTGCACGCATGTGGTCCCAGTTACTCAGGAGGCTGAGGTGGGAGGATCACTTGAACCTGGGATGTCAAGGTTGTAGTGAGTCATGATTGTGCCACTGCACTCTGGCCTGGGGGTCAGGGTGAGATCCTTTCTTTTATTTTCATTTTTTAATTTTTTTGAGATGGAGTTTTGCTCTTGTTGCCCAGGCTGGAGTGCAATGGCGTGATCCCAGCTCACTGCAACCTCCACCTCCTGGGTTCAAGCAATTTTACTGCCTCAGCCTCCCAAGTAGCTGGAATTACAGGTGCCCACCACCATACCCAGTTAATTTTTGTTATTTTTAGTAGAGATGGGGTTTCACCACGTTGACCAGACTGAGATCCTTTCTTTTAAAAAGAAATAAATAATAACAACAGCAACAATAATAATAATGATAATAATAATTGGTGTAAACTAGGAAACAACACAGCCAGTTTGATTCCTAGATAGTGACTCCTCTGTTACTTTAGTAATTTGATTTTTAATATATTAAATTATTTAAAATTCTTTAGAGGGGCTCACCATGCAAAGAAATATTCCTTTTTTCCTCAAGTAAATTATAACCTTTTAATTACTTGTTTTATAAGTTTTGGCTTTTATATTTTGACATTTCTTGAAATGAGTTCTAGCTAGATATTTGAGAAAATGAAAATAGGAGCACTGATGTTACTTGGTCTACAAAGAGAAAATAACATTTCTGTTGTATTCATTCTATTATTATAGCTGTAAGAGATGCCACATACTATAGTTCTGATGACATCAAAAGGTTCAGTGGATGTATTCTTGAATATTCTCTGGACATATGTAAACATTTTGAATATATCACAACTTTCATTTTTCCTAATAATGGAAAATTAAGCATGCAATTAAATATATGACAGTCATGGATGACTTCATAAAGGGATTTTAAACTGAATTATAGCTAATAAAAAATACAAAGCAAGGGTATTTACAGCTACTATGAAAAAATTACAAAGAAAACAATAAAATCATCTTTAGGGCTTCCTTATTAAAATTTGTTTTTGCTGTCTAAATGTAAACTTTATCCTTAATTTAGGTTTTGTTATTAGCAAATTATGTTTTAAATTAATTGGTGGTGTCAAAAGTATCATTAAAATGTGTTAAAAAGATATTATTGATTGAGCACTCTGTAGTCTCAGTGTTGCCAGGAGATGTATTTGGTTTAACTGAAATTTAAGATATTTTTGCCTTTAGTTATTTATAGCCTTCTTAGGTAAACAAGAGAAAACACATGAAATTATGAAAAAAGAGTCAGTGGCGATTAAGTGACATACTGTGTCTTACAATCACTACTTGGATAAATAATTGATTGGTATGAGCTGAGGTAGTTTGTCTTGTGGTTCCTGATAGAGTTTCTAAAATTAAATTACTATTCCAGTATCTTCTTGGACCTAGCCATTTGGTTAAAGGTCAAATTCCTTCTGCTACATATCAGAAATTCCGTCTGTAATTTTTATTTGAACATTTCCCTGCCTTTTTCAATAATGTATTCCCACCCTAACCACCCACCAGAGAAAACAACATAGGATTCTTTTGTGTGGTGATGGCATTTTGTGAACAAAAGAACATGACACATGTGATTCAACTGAGTATCTGGATGTCTGCATGATGCTGTAATGTAGTCCTTTGGACAAGAATTACATGCATCTATCTTGGGAGTCACTGTACCAGGGCAGAAGTGAAGAAACCTTGAACTTTAAAACCAGCCCCTGGGCAGAATTCTGTTTTTGAAGGGAAAAAATAACCGAGAATGGTGTATGTGTGTGTGTGTGTGTGTGTGTGTGTGTGTGTATGTATAGTGGCAATAATGGCAAATTTCACAGATAAGGAAATAACAACAGTTCTGAATTATTTCCTAACAATATTGAGTGAGGGAGGAGCTCTGTCTTTCAGCTTTCAAATTATGTAAGAGGGATGAACTGCTGAAACTAGCATCTGGTACCAGGTGAGTCAGCTGCTATGTACAAACTTAAGTGCTTCTATTCACCATGCTAGGTCAGGCTGTAGTAACAAGCCATACCAAAATCTGAATGGCTTGAAACAACAAAGGCGTGTTCCTTGATCCCACTCATGTCCACTGTGACCCAGCAGAAGATTTTGTTGCACGACACTATTGTCCCTACTCTGGGACCAAGGTTGACAAAGCAGCCACCATCTGGAACATTACCAGTCAAAGTGGCAGAAGGGAAAACAAAACAAAAAAACCTCTCTAGGGTCTTGTATCTGCATCAGTCTCTAACTTGAATATAACACAAATCATGGGGGAGGGTACCAAGACAGCCAAATAGGAAGAGCTCCAGTCTACAGATCCCAGCGTGAGCAATGCAGAAGACGGGTGATTTCTGCATTTCCAACTGAGGTACTGGGTTCATCTCACTGGGGCTTGTTGGACAGTGGGTGCAGCCCATGGAATGTGAACCAAAGCAGGGCAGGGCATCACCTCACCTGGGAAGTGCAAGGGGTCAGCAAATTCCCTTTCCTAGCCAAGGGAAGCCGTGGCAGATGGTATCTGGAAAATCAGGGCACGCCCACCCTCATACTGCGATTTTCCAATGGTCTTAGCAAATGGCACACCAGGAGATTATATCCCACACATGGCTCAGAGGGTTCAATGCCCATGGAGCCTTGCTCACTGCTAGCATAGCAGTATGAGGTCGAACTGCAAGGCAGCAGCAAGGCTAGGAGAGGGGCGTCCGCCATTGCTGAGGTTTGAGTGGGTAAACAAAGTGGCTGGGAAGCTCAAACTGGGTGTAGCCCACCACAGCTCAAGGAGGCCTGCCTGCCTCTGTAGACTCCACCTCTGGGGGCAGGGCATAGCTGAACAAAAGGCAGCAGAAACTTCTGCAGACTTAAACATCCCTGTCTGACAGCTTTGAAGAGAGTAGTGGTTCTCCCAGCATGGAGTTTGAGATAAGAGAATGGACAGACTGCCACCTCAAGTGTGTCCCTGACCCCCGAGTAGCCTAACTGGGAGACACCTCCCTGTTGACACCTGTATGACACCTCATACAGCCAGGTGCCCCTCTGAGATGAAGCTTCCAGAGGATCAGGCAGCAACATTTGCTGTTCTGCAATATTTGCTGTTCTGCTGCCTCCACTGGTGATACCCAGGCAAACAGCATCTGGAGTGCACCTCCAGCAAGCTCCAACAGACCTGCAGCTGAGGGTCCTGACTGTTAGAAGGAAAATTAACAAACTTGAAGGACATCCACAACAAAACCCCATCTCTAGGTCACCATTATCAAAGACCAAAGGTAGATAAAACCACAAAGGTGGGGAGAAACAAGAGCAGAAAAGCTGAAAATTTCAAAAATCAGAGCCCCTCTTCTCCTCCAAAGGAATGCAGCTCCTTGATAGCAATGGAACAAAGCTGGACAGACAGTAACTTTGACACGTTGACAGAAGTAGGCCTCAGAAGATCAGTAATAACAAAGTTCTCCGAGCTAAAGGAGGATGTTCGAACCCATCCCACAGAAGTTAAAACCTTGAAAAAAGATGAGACAAATGGCTAACTAGAATAAACAGCATAGAGAAGACCTTAAATGACCTGATGGAGCTGAAAACCATGGCACGAGAACTACGTGACGCCTGCACAAGCTTCAGTAGCTGATTCGATCAAGTGGAAGAAAGGGTATCAGTGATTGAAGATCAAATGAATGAAATGAAGCGAGAGGAGAAGTTTAGAGAAAAAGGAGTAGAAAGAAATGAACAAATCCTCCAAGAATTATGGGACTATGTGAAAAGACCAAATCTACATCTGACTGGTGTACCTGAAAGTGATGGGGAGAATGGAATCAAGTTGGAAACCACTCTTCAGGATATTATCCGGGAGAATTTCCCCAACCTCGCAAGGCAGGCCAACATTCAAATTCAGGAAATACAGAGAACACCACAAAGATACTCCTCAAGAAGAGCAGCCTCAAGACACATAATTATCAGATTGACCAAGGTTGAAATGAAGGAAAAAGTGTTAAGGGCAGCTAGAGACAAAGGCCGAGTTACCCACAAAAGGAAGCCCATCAGACTAACAGCGAATCTCTCAGCAGAAACTCTACAAGCCAGAAGAGAGTGGGGGCCAATATTCGACATTCTTAAGGAAAAGAATTTTCAACCCAGGATCTCACATCTAGCCAAACTAAGCTTCATAAGTGAAGGAGAAATAAAATACTTTACAGACAAGCAAATGCGGAGAGATTTTGTCACCACCAGGCCTGCCTTACAAGAGCTCTGAAGGAAGCACTAAACATGGAAAGAAACAACTGGTACCAGCCACTGCAAAAACATGCCGAATTGTAAAGACCATTGATGCTAGGAAGAAACTGCACAAACTAACGAGCAAAATAACGTGCTAACATCTTAATGACAGGATCAAATTCACACATAACAATACTAACCTTCAATGTAAATGGGCTAAATGCTCCAATTAAAAGACACAGACTGGCAAATTGGCTAAAGAGTCAAGACTCATCAGTGTGCTGTATTCAGGAGACCCATCCCACGTGCAGAGACACACATAGGCTCAAAATAAAGGGATGGAGGAAGATCTACTAAGCGAATGGAAAAATAAAAAAAGCAAGGGTTGCAATCCTAGTCTCTGATAAAACAGACTTTAAATCAACAAAGATCAAAAGAGACAAAGAAGGCCATTACATAATGGTAAAGGGATCAATTCAACAAGAAGAGCTAACTATCCTAAATATATATGCACCCAATACAGGAACACCCAGATTCATAAAGCAAGTCCTTAAAGACCTACAAAGAGACTCAGACTCCCACTCAATAATAATGGGAGAATTTAACACCCCACTGTCAACATTAGATGGATCAACGAGACAGAAAGTTAAAAAGCATATCCAGGACTTGAACTCAGCTCTGCACCAAGCAGAGCTAATAGACATCTACAGAACTCTCCACCCCAAATCAACAGAGGATACATTCTTCTCAGCACCACATTGCACTTATTCCAAAATTGACCACATAGTTGGAAGTAAAGCACTCCTCAGCAAATGTAAAAAAACAGAAATTATAACAAACTGTCTCTTAGACCACAGTGCAATCAAATTAGAACTCAGGATTAAGAAACTCACTCAAAACTGCACAACTACATGGAAACTGAACAACTTGCTTCTGAATGACTACTGGGTACATAATGAAATGAAGGTAGAAATAAAGATGTTCTTTGAAACCAATGAGAACAAAGACACAACATACCAGAATCTCTGGGACACATTTAAAGCAGTGTGTAGAGGGAAATTTATAGCACTAAATGGCCACAAGAGAAAGCAGGAAAGATAAAAAATTGACACCCTAACATCACAATTAAAAGAACTACAGAAGCAAGAGCAAACACATTCAAAAGCTAGCAGAAGGCAAGAAATAACTAAGATCAGAGCAGAACTGAAGGAAATAGAGACAAAAAACCCTTAAAAAAATCAATGAATCCAGGAGCTGGTTTTTTGAAAAGATCAACAAAATTGATAGACTGCTAGTAAGACTAATAAAGAAGAAAAGAGAGAAGAATCAAATAGATGCAATAAAAATGATAAAGGGGATATCACCACCGATCCCACAAAAATACAAATTACCATCAGAGAATACTATAAACAACTCTACGGATATAAACTAGAAAATCTAGAAGAAATGGATAAATTACTCAACACATCCACCCTTCCAAGACTAAACCAGGGAGAAGTTTAATCTCCGAATAGACCAATAACATGTTCTGAAATTGAGGCAATAATTAATAGCCTACCAACCAAAAAAAGTCCAGGACCAGACAGATTCACAGCTGAATTCTACCAGAGGTACAAAGAGAAGTTGATACCATTCCTTCTGAAACTATTCCAATCAATAGAAAAAGAGGGAAACCTCCCTAACTCATTTTATGAGGCCAGCATCATCCTGATACCAAAGCCTGGCAGAGACACAACAAAAAAAGAGAATTTTAGACCAATATCCCTGATGAACATTGATGCAAATATCCTCAATAAAATACTGGCAAACCGAATCCAGCTGCACATCAAAAAGCTTATCCACCATGATCAAGTTGGCTTCATCCCTGGGATGCAAGACTGGTTCAACATAGGCAAATCAATAAATGTAATCCATCATATAAACAGAACCAAAGACAAAAACCACATGATTATCTCAATAGATGCAGAAAAGGCCTTGGACAAAATTCAACAGCGCTTCATGCTGAAAACTCTCAAGAAACTAGATATTGATGGGATGTATCTCAAAATAATAAGAGCTATTTATGACAAAGCCACAGCCAATATCATACGGAATGGGCAAAAATTGGAAGAATTCCTTTTGAAAACTGGCACAAGACAGGGATGCCCTCTCTCACCACTCCTATTCAACATAGGGTTGGAAGTTCTAGCCAGGGCAATCAGGCAGGAGAAAGAAATAAAATGTATTCAATTAGGAAAAGAGGAAGTCAAATTGTCCCTGTTTGCAGATGACATGATTGTATATTTAGATAACCCCATCATCCCAGCCCAAAATCTCCTTAAGCTGATAAACAACTTCAGCAAAGTCTCAGGATGCAAAATCAATGTGCAAAACTCACAAGCATTCCTATACACCAATAACAAACAGAGAACCAAATCATGAGCGAACTTCCATTCAAAATTGCTTTAAAGAGAATAAAATACCTAGGAATCCAACTTACAAAGGATGTGAAGGACCTCTTCAAGGAGAGCTACAAACCACTGCTCAATGAAATAAAAGAGACACAAACAAATGGAAGAACATTGCATGCTCATGGATAGGAAGAATCAATATTGTGAAAATGGCCATACTGCCCAAGGTAATTTATAGATTCAATGCCATCCCCATCAAGCTACCAATGACTTTCTTCACAGAATTGGAAAAAACTACTTTAAAGTTCATATGGAACCAAAAAAGAGCTGGCATTGCGAAGACAATTCTAAGCAAAAAGAACAAAGCTGGAGGCATCATGCTACCTGACTTCAAACTATACTACAAGGCTACAGTAACCAAAACAGCATGGTACTAGTACCAAAACAGAGATATAGACCAATGGAACAGAACAGAGCCCTCAGAATTAATACCACACATCTACAAACATCTGATCTTTGACAAAACTGACAAAAGCAAGAAATGGGGAAAGGATTCCCTATTTAATAAATGGTGGTGGGAAAACTGGCTAGCCATATGTAGAAAGCTGAAACTGGATCCCTTCCGTACACCTCACACAAAAATTAATTCAAGATGGGTTAAAGACTTAAATGTTAGACCTAAAACCATAAAAACCCTAGAAGAAAACCTAGGCAATTCCATTCAGGACATAGGCATGGGCAAGGACTTCATGTCTAAAACACCAAAAGCAATGGCAGCAAAAGCCAAAATTGACAAATGGGATCTAATTAAACTAAAGAGCTTCTGCACAGCAAAAGAAACTACCATCAGAGTGAACAGGCAACCTGCAGATTGGGCGAAAATTTTTGCAATCTACCCATCTGACAAAGGGCTAATATCCAGAATCTGCAAAGAACTTAAAGACATTTCCAAGAAAACAAACAAACAACCCCATCAAAAACTGGGCAAGGAATATGAACAGACACTTTTCAAAAGAAGACATTTATGCAGCCAACAGACACATGAAAAAATGCTCATCATCATTGGTCATCAGAGAAATGCAAATCGAAACTACAATGAGATACCATCTCATGCCAGTTAAAATGGTGATCATTAAAAAGTCAAGAAACAACAGATGCTGGAGAGCATGTGGAGAAATAGGAATGCTTTTACACTGTTGGTGGGAGTGTAAATTAGTTCAACCATTGTGGAAGACAGTGTGGTGATTCCTCAAGGATCTAGAACTAGAAATACCATTTGACCCAGCAATCCCATTACTGAGTATATTCCCAAAGAATTATAAATCATGCTACTATAAAGACACATGCACATGTATGTTTATTGTGGCACTATTCACAATAGCAAAGACTTGGAACCAACCCAAATGTCCATCAATGATAGACTGGATTAAGAAACTGTAGCACATATACACCATGGAATACTGTGCAGCCATAAAAATGATGAGTTCATGTCCTTTGTAGGGACATGGATGAAGCTGGAAACATCATTCTGAGCAAACTATTGCAAGAACAGAAAACCAAACACCGCATGTTCTCACTCATAGGTGGGAACTGAACAATGAGAACACTTGGACAGAGGGTGGGGAACATCACACACCGGGACCTGTTGTAGGGTGGGGGGAAGGGGAAGGGATAATAGTAGGAGAAATACCTAATGTAAATGACAAGTTAATGGGTGCAGCACACCAACATGGCCCATGTATGCATATATAACAAACCTGCACGTTGTGCACATGTACCCTAGAACTTAAAGTATAATTTAAAAAATAAAATAAAATAAAAAGAAAATAACACAAATCAATCTTTTTACATTTTTAATGTATGTTTGTTTTTATTAAATACATTTGCACTTTAATAAATCATTACAAATAAGGAAAAATTATAAAAACCTATCTCAGTGATATTTTATAATTTATTGTAGTTTTTGTTTTAGGTTCAGGGGGTACGCATGCAGGTTTGTTACACGGGTAAATTGCGTTTTGCTGGGATTTGGTGTATGAATGCTTCTGTCACCCAGGTAGTGAGCATAGAATTGCATAGTTTTTTAATCCTTACCTCCCTCCGCACTCCCCCCGCCAGTATTTTTCAGTGGCTGTTGTTCCCATCTTTGTGTCCATGTGCACTCACTGTTTAGCTCTCACTTATAAGTAAGAATATGTGGCATTTGGATTTCTGTTTCTGTGTTAATCGCTTAGGTTGATGGGCTCTAGCTGCATCCATGTTGCCTCAAATGACATGATTTTGTTGTGTTTGATGGTTGGGTAGTATTCCATGGTGTATATATGCCATATTTTTATGATCCAGTCCACCATTGATGGGCATCTAATTGGATTTCATGTCTTTGCTATTGTGAATGACACTGCAATGAACATATATGAGTGTGTGTGTCTTTTTGGTAGAATGATTTATTTTCCTTTGAGTATATACTCAGTAATGAGATTGCTGGGTTGAATGATAATTCTGTTTTAAGTTCTTTGAGAAATATCCAAACTGCTTTCCGCAATGACTGAACAAATGTACATTTGCACCAACAGTAGGTAAGCATTCCCTTTTCTCCATAACCTTGCCAACAACTTTTTTTGGGGGGGGGGACTTTTTAATAATAGCCATTCTGACTGGTGTGAGATGGTATCTTATTAAGGTTTTAATTTACATTTCTCTAATGATTAGTGATGTTAAGCATTTTTTCATATATTTGTTGACCACATGCATTTCTCGTTTTGAGAAGTATCTGTTCATGTACTTTGCCCATTTTTAAATTAAGTTGTTTATTCTTGTTGAAATATGTCAGTTCTTAAAGATTCTGGGTATTAGACCTTTGTCAGATGCTTAGTTTGCAAATATTTTCTCCCATTCTGTAGGCTGTCTGTTCATTCCATTGATAGTTTATTTTGTTGTGCAGAAACTCTTTAGTTTAATTAGGTCCTGCTTGCTAATTTTTGTTTTTGTTGCAATTGCTCTTGGAGAAGAAATTCTGTGCCAAGGCTAATATCCAGAATAGTATTTCCTAGGTTTTCTCCTAGGATGTTTTCAATTTTAAGTTTCACATGTAAGTCTTTAATCCATCTAGAGTTAATTTTTGTATATTGTGAAAGTAAGGGGTCCAGTTTCAATCTTCCTCATATGGCTAGCTAGTTATCCCAGCACCATTTATTGAATAGAGAGTACTTTCCCCGTTGCTTGTTAGGTCAACTTTGTTGAAGACCAGATGGTTGCAGGTGTGTGGGTTTGTTTCTGGGTTCTTGATCCTGTTACATTGGTGTATAAATCTGTTTTTGTACCAGTACTGTGCTTTTGTGGTTACAGTAGCCTTATAGCTTGGCAGTGTGATGCTTTTGGCTTTGTTCTTTTTACTTACAATACTTTTGCTATTCAGGCTCTTTTTTTGGTTCCATGAATTTTAGCATAGATTTTTCTAATTCTTTGAAAAATGATGTTGGTAGTTTTGTAGGAATAACATTGAATCTGTAAACTGTTTTGGGCATTATGGCCATTTTAGCAATATTCATTCTTCCTATCCCTGAGCGTGGAATGTTTTTCCATTTGTTTGTGTCATCTCATTTCTTTCAGCAGTGTTTTGTAATTCTCATTATAGAGATCTTTCACCTCCCTGGTTAGCTGTTTTCCTAGTTATTTTATTCTACTTGTGGTTATTGTGAATGGGAATGGGGTCATAGGAGCTCCTGCTGTTAAGATCCCAGAGGTCCGTGACAAGAGTGGGCTCCTTCACAGTTACTTCGCTCACTCTTTCCTTAGGAGCCATTGGACAAGTCAATCTTGACAGTTTAGGATTTATTCAAGTTTCATAAGATAAAACTCCACTGAGGTAAATACAAAGTCTTACATTTGAGACCTCTAATTCACATGCCAGGGATGAGCATGTGTACAAAAAAGACTGAGGGCTCAATATGAGTAGGTCAACAGTGTTATATGAAGACAAAAAAAGGAAGTTAATTGATTTCAGGTTACAATAATAACATCCAAAGCAAAAGAGATAATGGTCTCTAACAGTCCTGCTATACTCCCTAACATTCTAGATTCTAGAAGGATCTAGATTCTAGAAGGATCTACTCAGATTAGATATTATATGTGAAGAGAGAGATTCATAAGGTAAAAATGAGTTTAGATGCAAATAAACAGGAGGTCGAAGAGTCAGGAAACTCTAATGTGAGGAATGGTTGAAGAAACAGCTATTTCACTTAAAAGAAGATAGACTGGGCACAGTGGCTCACGCCTGTAATCCCAGCACTTTGGGAGGCCGAGGCAGGTGGATCACGAGGTCAGTAGTTTGAGACCAGCCTGACCAACATGGTGAAACCCCATCTCTACTAAAACTACAAAAATTAGCCAGGTGTGGTGGCGCGTGCTTGTAACCCAGCTACTCAGGAGGCTAAGGCAGGAGAACTGCTTGAGCTCGGGAGGCGGAAGCTGCAGTGAGCCGAGACTGCGCCACTGCACTCCAGCTGGGCGACAGAGCAAGACTCCATTTCAAAAAAAAAAAAAAAAAAAAGATAGAGATGGGGTATCTTGGCTGCCTCTAATATATGGAGATGGAAATTCACTCTATATCTATGTATACAGATGGTAGGAGGGGACCCATGCATGGAAGTTAAAGGAAGGAGGACTTCAACTCAGTATAGAGAACTTAGTAGTAATTAGAACTGTCCAACAGTAGCATGGACTATAGGGTGAAAGGTCTGTCTCTGTGAGAGGTTCTAATCGAACAAGGTTTGTTACACGATGTGATTCCATTGTTGTCTCTGATAGACTTTTATTCTTATTTAGTTAGCTACATTTTTGTTTTGTGCAGTTAGGAGGCTATTTTAATCTTATTTGGGATTTTTGAAACTGTCAAAGGTCTTTAAAAACTTTTTGATAAATAAAATAATGAAATTTTGAAACTCTCTTTTAGGAATTATTAAATCACATATGTTGGAGTCAGACTGACTTGTGTTCATATGTTAGCTCATCCCTTACAAGCTTTCTCACCTTGGCAGTTTAGTTACTTAGTCTCTGAGCCTAACTACTACTACTACTGCTACCACTACTACTACTACTATTACTACTACTACTACTACTAGTATTGCTGAGAGGGTTAAATCAAATGAGCTAATGCACATAAAAAGGTTTTATGGTGCTTGGCACAGAGTAGACACCCAGAACATGAGGCTACCACTGTTATTAATCCTTTCCTTGACCTTTGTTTTGCTAAAGCTAACATGGTGCTTAGTAAAGGCTTTTAGATCTTAGTCCCAGCTTCTTTTCACTATTGTCCTTGAGTTACTTAGGTTTCAGGGTTAAGTCAAGAATATCATGAATTTTAATGACTCTTCTATTCATTTACTTTCTTTACACTCAAATGCTCTAGAATCAGGGTTTTTTGATAACCTCTGCAGCTGCAATCACTGATTATTTAAGTAGTAAAACACATCGTACTACAGCATCCAACTGTCTCACTTGTCTTTGAACCAGTCTTCTCTGGCTCCATGCACAGTTTAGATTTTGGGGCCATAGGCCAACTCATGTGTATATGATCTTCCTTAATTTTTTCCTCACAGTCAAAGGCTTTTTAGTTTTTCTTTGACAATTATCTAGAGTGTGAGACTTAGATAGTATCATTAACTTGACCTTTCCATTAAACCAGAGAAAATTCAAAGAAATCTCATCTAAATCTCTTTTAGGGAAAATAAGCTTTAGAAACAATAACATTTGCAAGCATTGAAATTTTTTATTTTTTATTGCCTCATTTTTTCCTTGGAGTTGACCAAAATAATTGATATCTCAAAATCTATTGGAAGCAGCAGACTTTTAAAATCTCATATTAGATGAGAATGTGAATAATCACATTGTATGTAGGTCCTATTTTGCAATACTTTACTGAAAAATCACTAAAAAGGACGTTTTTGCCCGTGGATGGGATGATTCCTTCTAGCTCTTTCTCACCTGTTCTGCTCAGATGCCAACTTGTCTTTATTTCTTTTTGAGTGTCCAACCTGTTGGCTTTATTCCTAAGGTTTGTAAGGAATTAATTCTCTACCTCTCCATAGGGACCAGTGAAACCTAACTATGTTGTGATATGGAGAAGCATGAGGCCTTTGGAATTTATGAATCATAGCACTAAAATCTGGAACTAGTCATGTAGCCCTTTGCCTGGAAGCATATTATTGAGCATTCCATTCACGGTTATAGCTTTTCCCTAGTGCCAGTTTGTAAGTTAGTTTAAAAACTGTTCTAATTCTGTGAAGAAAGTCAATGGTAGCTTAATGGGGATAGGATTAAACCTATAAATTACTTTGGGCAGTATGTCTGTTTTCACGATATTGATTCTTCCAATCTATGAGCTTGGAATGTTTTTCCATTTGTTTGTGTCCTCTTTTATTTCCTTGAGCAGTGGTTTGTAGTTCTCCTTAAAGAGGTCCTTTGCATCCCTTGTAAGTTGGATTCCTAGGTATTTTGTTCTCTTTGTAGCAATTGTGAGTGGGAGTTCACTCATGATTTGGCTCTCTGTTTGTCTATTATTGATGTATAGGAATGCTTATGATTTTTGCACATTGATTTTGTATCCTGAGATTTTGCTGAAGTTGTTTATCAGCTTAAGGAGATTTTGGGCTGGGATGATGGGGTTTTCTAAATATACAATCATGTCATCTGCAAACAGAAACAATTTGACTTCCTCTCTTCCTATTTGAATACCCTTTATTTCTTTCTCTTGCCTATTTGCCCTAGCCAGAACTTCCAACCCTATGTTGAATAGGAGTGGTGAGAGATGGCATCCTTGTCTTGTGCTGGCTTTCAAAGGGAATGCTTCCAGCTTTTGCCCATTCAGTATGATATTGGCTGTGGCTTTGTCATAAATAGCTCTTATTATTTTGAGATATGTTCCATTAATACCTAGTTTATTGAGAGTTTTTAGCATGAAGTGGTGTTTAATTCTATCGAAGGCATTTTCTGCATCTATTGAGATAATCACGTGGTTTTTGTCATTGGTTCTGTTTATGTGATGGATTATGTTTATTGATTTGTGTATGTTGAACCAGCCTTGCATCCCAGGGATGAAGCCAACTTGATCGTGGTGGATAAGCTTTTTGGTGTGCTGCTGGATTCGGTTTGCCAGTATTTTACTGAGGATTTTCACACCGATGTTCATCAGGGATATTGGCCTGAAATTTTCTTTTTTTGTTGTGTCTCTGCCAGGTTTTGGTATCAGGATGACACCGGCCTCATAAAATGAGTTAGGGAGGGGTCCCTTTTTTTTCTATTGTATGGGATAGTTTTATAAGGAATGGTACGCTGCAGCCCCTTTTTGTAACTCTGGTAGAATTAGGCTGCGAATCCATCTGGTCCTGGGCTTTTTTTGGTTGGTAGGCTATTAATTACTGCCTCAATTTCAGAACTTGTTACTGGTCTATTCAGGGATTCAACTTCTTCCTGGTTTAGTCTTGGGAGTGTGTATGTGTCCAGGAATTTATCCATTTCTTCTAGATTTCCTAGTTTATTTGCATAAAGGTGTTTATAGTATTCTCTGATGGTAGTTTGTATTTCTGTGGGATCAGTGGTAATATCTTCTTTATCATTTTTTATTGTGTCTATTTGATTCTTCTCTCTTTTTTTCTTTGTTAGTCTGGCTAGTGGTCTATCTATATTGTTAATCTTTTAAAAAAACTAGCTCCTGGATTCATTTATTTTTTTGAAGGGTTAGTTCAACCATTGTGGAAGACAGTGTGACAGTTCCTCAAGGATCTAGAACGAGAAATACCATATGACCCAGCAATCCCATTACTGGGTATATACCCAAAGGATTACAAATCATTCTACTAAAAAGACAGATGCACATGTATGTCTATTGCAGCACTAATCACAGTAGCAAAGACTTGGAACCAACCCAAATGCCCATCAATGATAGACTGGATAAAGAAAATGTGGCACATATACACTATGGAATACTATGCAGGCATAAAAAGGATGAGTTCATGTCCTTTGCAGGGACATGGATGAAGCTGGAAAACATCATTCTCAGCAAACTAACACAGGAACAGAAAACCAAACACCAAATGTTCTCACTCATAAGTGGGAGCTGAACAATGAGAGCACATGGACACAGGGAGGGGAACAACACACACCGGGGCCTGTCGGGGGCTGGGGGGTTAGGAGAGGGATAGCATTAGGAGAAATACCTAATGTAGATGATGGGTTGATGGGTGCAGCAAACCACCATGGCACATGTATACCTGTGTAACAAACCTGCACGTTCTGCACATGTATCCCAGAACTTAAAGTACAATAATAAAAAGCAATAAAAATAAATAAATAAAAATTTTAAAAAAACTGTTCACGCAGCCATTCTATGAGGAGAGTTATGCTGGCAAACACTTCAGTGTTACAGACATTTATTACCAAACTAAGCAAAACATTCCCATAAATGTTCATGGTTTTTTCTTTAGAACAGTCCCGAAAGGGGACTGTTTTTTCAAAGTTTTTCTGCTTTTTATTGCTCATGGCCTCCCCACTTACTCACACATTCAGCAGCACTCCCTTGACTAATTGGTGTTAAAGTGATGATGGGGGCATGTTTTCGAGTTTTTTAAAGGAGGAATTCATGGTTTTTTTGCAGATGGATTTCTGTAGGCTAATCTTAACTTTTCTTAACAAACTTTAGATTACTGGGCTAGTATTCATAACTGGATTACCCTAATTTTTATAATGGGGGAAAATTTAAAATATTTGAATTGCTCGCTATGTATAGGCATTCTCATAAGCAGGAATGAGTTACTAGAGAGAGAGATTCAGGTAAATTAATATTAGTAGCTTTCATATAAAAGTTGTTGGGAAGGCATTAGGCCTCTAGTTCTTCATTTATAAAACAGGACTGCTAACAGTACTATCTCATAAAGTTGTTATGAAATTCCAAGGAGATTGTGCATAGCAGCTAACCCAGTGTCTATGGCATTGTGAGTGAGGATCTGATCCTTGTAAGCCTGTGACATAGGAGGTATATTGTTATCTGCACTTTACAGGTGAGAAAACTAAAGCTCCAGAGGATTAACGGGGACTTGCTCATGAAAGTGATTTTAGTCTGAGATCTCTAACTTATAGCTCAGTGCTTTTTCACTATAAGAAGTTCCAGGGGGAATTAATCAGGTAGATTGCTCGAACTTAATCCCATTTTTTAAAGTACTTTTTCTTTGACTCTTAGTATTAACAGTACCTTAGTAGGTCCTTTCTCTTGGGGTAGTATATTGCCCCAAAGAAAAATCTGTTACTCTCCTGCCCCAGCGATATAACTCAGTTTTAGCATTATGAGCAAAAGCCCTGGCGCAGGAGACTTTTACTTAATCTGCTGTTTTTAGTATAGTATTGCTGCCTTCAACTGTGCCTGATGTTTCTGAGTCCATAGAACTTTAGTTTCAGTAACTTCATAAAAATCAATATGTCCAGTCTTCTGCTGGGGTTGGGGAGAGACAGTCTCCTGGCTTTGCCTGGTAGGAGAGGAAGTGCTCTTTCTATGGGTCCTTTTCCAGTCCCTTACCATATTCAAAGCCACTTGGTGCCTCCAGTTTCCTGTTCTTTCTGGTGTTTCCCACTGTGAATCTGCTTCTTTGTTACCACTGCCCCTCCACCTCCAGCCTGCCACTTGTAGGTAGTTAGCTTTCTGTCTTAAAGGATGTTTCAGTTTCTACTCTTTATTTACTTTCCAGGTTCCAAAAATTTTGACGTGGATCATTTGTTATCTTTTCTCTTGTTTCTCCTGTTTTTTGATCCTTGTGGGTTTATGAGTTTTTGAAAATTAAATAATTTTACTGTTTTTACAGGGTTTTTTTGTGGAGATGGAGGAAATCTAAAATCATGTGTTCAATCCACCACGTTTAACCCTACCATTTTATTTGTTATTTTGAAGAACTTAACATATATTTATTTTCAGGTAACTCTACTAACTCTATCTCTTCGGATGTGATATCCTTTTAGTCTGCCTTTTGTAGCACTTAACTTCTGCATATTTGTAACTGTTGTTAGGTATATGTTATCCTTTGTGGCTTTATCCTGTCCATCATCTCCCTACGGGCATCTTTTGTCTTCTTCTCCATCTCTTTACTGCTATTGTAGTGAACATGCTGCTTGCTAGGCTCTTCCGTCCCTATTTAGATATTTGTTCTTTTGTTCATGGCAATTGCAGTCTAGGTTACAACTGGAAATGTGAGGATGTGATGGCTGCAAGAGGGAAGGGCATGGAGCTTTCTTCTTTTTTTCCCTTTTTTTCTTTCTCATTCTAATCTGCCTCCCAGGATCTTCCTTCATCTACTGATGTCTTTACTCTTCTGCTGACATGTTGCCAGCACCAGGGATTGTGACTGCAAAGAACAAAGTGAGAAGCCCCAAACATACCCCACCAGTCCTAGGGCTGCCAGCCACATTCCTGCCCTGTCCAACAATCACACCTCAATCCCAAAAGCTCAGTCCTGTTTGAAAACCTTAAGGACCTTTTTTAAGTGGATGTCTTCCTTTTATAAACCCAGAGGGACCTTAGACTGTCTTGGTTTTTCCCTTAGGACCTAAGTAAAAAGAAAGGAAAGAAGATACAGGAGGGAGTTTTTTCTTTTTTTTCACCTACTTTTGTGCTTACTAGCAATTTTTAAAAACCTGAAAACTAAGATTAGTGGTAAAGTTGTCAGATAATATTTTATTGTTCGTGGGGCCAGAGTAGGAAGAAATTGGTCAAAAGTTATGTGATGGCTTTAGAAGTGAAAGGAGGTAGACCCGATTCATCCTAAATTTCTTTGGGAGAAATATGCTCTGCTCATGGACCTTCTCTTTGTTCCTTTATCTTTTCAGATTCTCCCTTTCCTCAAATTTCAGATAAAAAAGTGGTTCGGAGAGGAAGTTCTAGAGCTAGACTTTTTTTGAAGCCCAGCTTTGATGATTTTTAGGTATATAAACTCGAACACCATCATAATAACTGTGACAGCGTGATACTGGTGCAAGCATAGACAAATGCACCAATAGAACAGAATAGACTCCAAAACAGACTGATGATAAGAGTGATACTGCAGTTCAGTCCTTAACCTCTGTGTGTCTCAGTTTCCTCAAATGCAGAACAGGAACAACTGTATCCCTATGGTGGTGGTGTGATGATTAAGGGAATTAATACAAATGTGCTTACAATAGGGCCTGACATCTAATAAATGTTTAGTAAGTTCCACCTATTTTCCCTGGTCCCAGGCCTTAATCAACTTCCTCTGAAATTTCAGTCCTTATTCTGCACTGCTTATTTTGGGACTTAATTATTCACTTCCTTGCTTTGCTACCAAATTATTTTGTGTGTAGTAGTTTTGTGTCTCCATCTATTGTAAACTCTGAGGACAGAGACCACATAGACTGCATGTAATTGCTTCTCTAGTTATCAGGGTGCCCAGAATAACGTTGAGTTCCAGCTGGCATTCAATCTGTGCTTATCAGTTGATTGGGCAATAGATCACTTTGGGAGTTAGGAGATGTTTGTCGGGAGATCTGCATTTTACCTTCCAAGATAGAGGGTCAGAGCAGTTCTGTTTTTTTGTAGCCTTAATTTTTATCAGAAACATTTGCTGTTTTTACCTTTTTACTAAACAGCTCTGGACTGTATGAGTTCTTAGGGATTATACCTGAAAGAATCCACCCAGAAGTATATACACTGCAAGGAAATGTAAAGACTCATGGTTCTTCCCTTTCTTTCACCTCCAGGGCCTTTAAAGGAGACAGGAAAGAGTTTATGATTTTGCTCATTCATGAATAACATTTTCTCATCCATATTGTTCTTTTGGGTCTGCTTAGTTTATATACTTTATGTTACAACCTAAAACTCCCAGTTGGTTTTTTTTTTTCTCTTCTTTTTTGCCTTCCATTTCACATTACCTTCTGGCCCCAGGAAATCTGTTTTTTCAAAGTTTTTCTGCTTTCCCGAGACAGTTTGCCAGTTACCTGGAAGGTGGCATATTGCCCTTCTTCGTGTTTCCAACTAGTTTCAAAGTGCTTTCTTTCCTAAGAGGTGGCCAAAAACGGCTGTGCTGAAATGGTCATTTGTGAATACAGTAATTCTCAGGAGGCGTAAATTCACATCCTGTTCTCACTATGTATTTTATTAACTGTTAGAGTTATTCTACTGCCAGGCCCTGGCTAGAACCTGACTTGGTGCCTAGTGCTAACAACTGTCTTTAAAGGATTATGAATAGGGTCATAAACACTATTTACATTAGTAGGAACACGTACTTTTAGTATTTCTACCACTCCTTCTCGCTCCTGCTCACCCTCACAGGCATGGGCAGTTCGTAATAGGTGCATGGGTACTCTGCATTTCCCCTGTGTTTTTTTTTTTTTTGGTCACATGTGGATGAATTCGTTTGTTTAAACTTTATTTTTCACAATCAAGTCACTCTTGTATCCTGGCCTCCAGTCTTCAAATGACATGAAACTTCCCAGATTATGTGTTCTAAGGATTTTTCCCCCTTCTTTTTAACTAGGGCCAAAAATAATAAACCTGGATTATGATGCAAGTAACCAGAAAGTTAAACCATTGCTTAATGTGCATTAGCATTAGTATCAGAGCCTTGTCATAGGCATAACAAAATCGTGGAACACTCTTTAGTTCAATGGCAAACAATATTTACTTCCCAGGTGTTTGAGATATTAAATATCAACTTCACATCAGAGAAATGTAAAAATGAGAGTTAGAGAGGCAACTCATCCGTGGGTTTTTCCCTGTTTTACTTAAGAAGGAAACTGGATAGTTGAAAAGAGGAATTATTCCTGTTCTCTCAAGATGTGAACCCTGTCCTGTTAAAACATATATTAGATGGCAAATGTGGGAAAGAGGCAGTATTGTGCAAGGGTTACTTTGATAATGACTGGCTTTGCACTAAGAACATATAGTAATACATGGTGGATATCATTCAAAAAGCTTCCAAGTGTATGTAGGACAGGGCTTGGATTCAGTTCAAGCAGATGGATGAACAGTCACTCATTCAACATGCCCCTCTAAGTGATGAAATCAGAATAATGATAGCAGGGATTATAGATGACAGAGTCTTTCCTACAAAAAAAATACACGGCAAAGAAATGCAAAAACTAATGTTTCCTTGACCTTCATGTAGAGATAAGGAAAACTAAGGGAAGATTGCTGATTGTGTACTTAATTTTTTCTCATAGACTCATTTTCTCATTCTCATTATTTGGCTATGCATTTTATATTCTGTGTCCTTAAAACTGATCATAGTCATGAACTGTGCCTGAAAATGCTGTTTAAGACAGTGTAATGTGGCCAGCAGAAGTTTCAACAAGCCACCTATCCTGTAAAAGCAGTTCTGAGTAATGCTTAAAAGCACTGGCTTTGGAAGTAGCGGAGCTATTCAGTATAGCATCCATTGATTCAACCAGTCATGGATAGAAAATATTTTTTCAAAACAATAAAAAAAAACAACAATACAAATAATACAAATTTTAAAAACCAATACAGCATAACAACATTTACATAGCATTTACATTGTGTTAGGTGTTATAAGTAGTCTAGAAATTATTTAAAGTACACAGGAGGATGTGCACAGGTTATATGCAAATACTGTGCCATTTAGTATAAGGGACTTGAGCATTTGCAGATTTTGATATCTGCAGGGAGTCCTGCAGCCAACCCCGACAGATACCTAGGAGCAGCTGTAGAGTGTTGTTAACCATTACTTCGATTTTGCACTGACGAAGATGTCAACTATCTGGCTAGTTTGAGTAACCTCTTCTCTAAACACTGCTAGAGAAACATAATGATCTGTGTTTCACATTTAAAGTCCATTTAAGGGGCCGGGCACGGTGGCTCATGCCTGTAATCCCAGCACTTTGGGAGGCCGAAGCGGGTGGATCACCTGAGGTCAGGAGTTCAAGACCAGCTTGGCAACCATGGTGAAACCCCGTCTCTACTAAAAATACAAAAATTAGCTGGGCATGGTGGCGTGCACCTGTAATCCCAGCTACTTGGGAGGCTGAGGCAGGAGAATTGCTTGAATTCAGGAGGTGGAGGTTGCAGTGAGCTGAGATATCACACCACTGCACTCCAGCCTAAGCAACAGAGTGAGACTCCATCTCCAAAAAAAAAAAAAAAAAAAAAAAAAGTCCATTTAAGTCTTTTAAGAGTTCCATGTACATCTTTTGATTATACCCGTGTGTTACTCCTGCCCAGTTTATAGAAAAAGATTGTTCCTAGTTGTATTAGGAGAGAAAGTTGACCAGTGGGTACTGATCTCTTTTTTAACATGGCTTCTGTCTTTACCCAAGGAGAGCTGGACTCATGCCTCACCATAAAGAGGATAAGAGACAGTGAAAATTTAGAGGGTAACATTAACTATAGTGTCTATTACAGAATGGGCTCTTGTTGAGGGGCTTTGTAAACAAGAAGGGATTGATCACGTGAAATACATAGATTCAAACAGGAAAAGCTGGGGAATTTTCTAATTCTAGTACCTTCTCCAAGCATCAGCATTTGTAGACTTTTATACAAGTGGTATGAAAAAGAAGAATCTATTTTGTTTTGTTTTGTTATTGATTTTTAACTACTAAAGACTCTTCCCTGTGAAGCTATTGTGTTAGTGAAATAAATTTTACTCCACAGAAATTGAACCTTCTCTTCAGAAGGTCTTTGCTGGCTCTTCTTGCTTCGAATATCCAGTGGAAAGAAGCCCTTATATTTCTGTGCCAATATTTTCTCCACTTTGGAAGTACTTGAGTGAACACAGCACATCATTTTTTCAGAAATCAAAGATTTCTCATTAAAATCTTTACTTGAAATTCACAATTTAATAAAGTTTCTGAGTTAATATGAAACCAATAGTCCATTAAGAATAAGGAATGATTGGCTTGTATTTTTTATTAATCGTCAGCTGTAAGCAACCTTAAAATACCATCTAACACATTCAAATTCACCAGGCATGACTGCCCAGTGCCCCACCCAACCTAGCCTCTCATTTGTTCTCTTATTACATCTCTTATTAAATCTCCAGTGGAAGAGATTGTGTCAGAGTCTCCTTCACTAGTCTATTTCAGTGTCTTACAATTCATATAATGCTTAAAAAGAGAAGTAAGCATTGTTTAAGTGTAAATGTTTATTTTGTTATTGCTCAGGTTGAATCCTTTTCATATTCTGCTGGCTGTCTTATTTGTGCACCAGTTGTTACTCATGATGCAGATTGCTGCTATTATATCTGATGCTATTGTATACTATAGAAGATGGGCCACCAAAAATGCTGAGTGTCCATGAATCACACAGCAATGATCTGAAATCTCTTTGAGTATGAGGACCATTGTTAAATGACAAAATGTCATGCCATCACCCCAGCCCCGATCACCTGACCTCCTTTCACACATATACACAATACTAGTTTTACTTTTAGTATCTAAGAATATTTATTGTGGAAAACAACTGTTATGAGTGTAGTAAAGCTTTATAGTGAAAGTGTATTTTATTAAATATAATAACATCTTCATACATCTAAAAAGTAGTAGTGATATGTCAAAGTTTTTTATCTAGAAAATGAAGGTACTGTATTTGTACAAGTTCTCATTCCAAGTCATTTAGTGAGAAAATTGGTGGTGTTTTACCTATAAAAATCCTTCAAACATTGTGCATATTTTTGGAGCTAATTAAAAACAAAAATAACAAAGATTGATATACATTTAATTTTGTTCACTCTACATAGCTATAGCCCATAGGAAGGGTTCTGCAAGAACACAGCAATCACCTTGATGATGAAGCATAATCCCTGTGGGTGCTTCATGCTAAGTTCTGAGCCTCAGCCCATGTTGCCTATGGTTAAATCAAATAATGTATGTAAATAACAGCAAAAGGTCTGTAATCTCAAAAAGTTATCTCTACACAAACTTGTGTATATACATACTTTTCTCTATATAGAGTACCAAAATTTCCTGATTCATGAGTCTTCTTTAATTTAACATTGAAAAAATTGCCCTCTGTGGCATATATCGCTCTATGGAGATTACCTCAGAATAAAACAATCTTTTAACAACAACAAAAAAGTATTTATGAGGGTCTACCAGGCAGCTGGCAAGAAATTAGTGGTTTCTCTCATGCATTTACCACATGTTATCTGTTGGCCATAGATGAGTACTGAATGTCTGTTTCTATGGATGCAGAAAGGAATTTTTATATTGGTGAGCTGTATTTCAGTTTAGAAAATTGACCCAGGTTTTATAAAAATAGATTCGTCTTTGATAGATATTTTATTGGATAACTATAAAGGCACTGTTGTTTTCATTCATTTTTTATATTTGTGAAGGAAAAGTTGATTTGTATATTTTTGGAGCTGGTGAATTTTTTTCTGCCCATGTATGAAGAACTGAACGATTATACATGTGGTTCAATGTTTTTGTTAGATTGTTGGGGATAGTGATGAGGTTGGGGTTAAAGAATCAGAAATTGGTATACCAAAGGTACCAGGAGATTGCTTGTCTTGATTTGGTGCTAATAGAGGGACAGAATTCCCCTTTCAGACCCTAGGAGGCCTGTTTGTTTTTGCGTGTGGAGATAGATACATGGAGGTTCAATTTGGAAATGTAGTCAAATCTCTGCTAGAATAGTTGATAGAAAAGCTACCGTGGGCCACTCATATTTCTGGTTATCATAAAGGTCAAACTGGATATTTAAAACATAAAACAGAAGGCTTTAAAGGACTGTCTCCCTTGCTGTGAAAACCATTCATGCCCCTCTTCAGGTAGCAGTATTTTAGTGGGAAAGATTGATAATCAGAACTCTCCATTATCAAGTTTAATATAAAATATGTCTAAGATATTTCCATTAATCATGAATCACAGACTTTTCTTGGGTGTTCACTGTGTTCAGGGCACTGCAGTTGACAGTGAATACACAAATATCTGTGGTGTGATGAAATGTGAAGTTTAATTAATGGGCTCTTTTCATCCTCCGAGTTTAGTAACCCAAGTGAGTTAACTGCCCATTTGGCAGTTATACCTTGGACACCTGTTGCTTTTGTGTTGCAAACCCCACATGCCAAATTTGCAACTTCTAGCTTCAAAGACTAAGACAGATGATTTGAGAAGAGAATGCCAGCAGACTGAGCAAGTTTCTTATCCTGTTTCCAGACTAGGTAAAAGACTCTTTGAACTGGCACAGGAAAGGAGCATTTGAAGAGGACGAGTAGAATTAGACATAGTCACGTGCATGGCTTTTAGCCTCCCAGTGGGGTTGGGGTTGGGCAGAGGACACAAGAAAATTCCCCTTGAGTTTCTCAGGATTTCAAGAGTAGGGGAGACTTGTGCTGTATCTTCACTTTTGGAGACTTTGAAAGTAGTAGGTTTACATAGGTGTCTTGTGCTATCTTTTAACAGGTGAGAGGACCATATATATATACATATATATGTGTGTGTGTATATATATACATATGACTGTATATATATGACTGTGTGTATATATATATACACACACACACACACACACATACACACACACACACACACACAGATGGTGTCCTGTATATATGCCAAATGACTCTTGCAGTATGGTAGATATTACAGAAGTTAAGAAGAAAGAACAGTTATTGTGGCCTGGGTTTGTTGGAGAAAAATTAAGTATTTTCCTATCTTAATAACTTCAGTATGGGTAACAGGATATTATATTAGCCAGTTAGGATGAATAAGATGTTTATTATCCCCAGAATCTGATCAGTAATAGTCTTGGTTTCTTTTTTTTGCCCAAATATATAATAAAATATCTACTTATTGTTGACTAGAGAATGGATAGAGCAAACACACTTTTTTTCTTGACCCTTGGGGTGCTATTTTCTTCTTTCGGTTATTAAACTACTTCAGATCTGATGGTTAGTAATTTTCTTTTTTTCTTCCTCCAAAAGTAACTGAGGTGTCAGGAGTCTTGATCAATTGCCATCCATCTAATAGGCATTATAGAAGAGCAACAATAGCCCCTAATAGAACAAGTTCCAGCCATTGTATTTTAGAAACAAACCTACATCCTAATAATCACTCAGATCACAGGGCACACCTATCCATCCATTTCCTGTGTTCAGGGCACTGCAGTTGACAGTGAAGAGTCCTCACCCCCAAGGACTCACATTTCTTCCAGATGTTCCTTGTTCTCAAAAATTACAGAACAGCCACTACAAAGGTAACACTACCATAAATTTTGCCTGCCCTAGAAAACCTTCAGGTAAGAGCCTCCTATATCCAATTTCCATTCCAAGAATAAAGTAATAAACCAAATCACAGCAAGAAAACACAACTCCTACATCATTTGTATCCCATGCAATTTGACCTCACAGGAAAACAATAAGAAAATTATCATTGAACTAACTGCAGACTGTACCATATGAACTGGAAATAAGAACTTTAAGGTTTGCAAAAGCCGTTGGGAGATGCTGCTTAGATTTAATTACCGATCCATTTATATTGTATTTCAGTTTTTCAAACATTATCAGTTGTTTGGTGAATTCAGAAGATCCAAATAATATAATGTGGAATATCAGTTCAGAATTTACATTATGCAATGATTTATACTACTCTCTGTCTTTTGTCCTTCATAAGAAAAATAGCATTTTCTTGATAGTTCTATTCCTGGTAAAATTACAAACTGAGGTGTGACCTTTCACCTTAAGTAAACAATTATATCACTACTTAGTAATAATCACTTTACCATCTACACTTCACACTAAATTAACAGACATCTGATTCTCATTTCTGGCATGTAGCTCCAAGCCCTACCTTTCTTTTCTTAGTTCATTAATGATCATTTGTATCCTGGTGACTGTTGGACTCAATCAGTTTGATGGATGGAAAAACAGAGCATGAAATGTAGCCTCATTTATTCTGAGCTGATTACTACATCCAGCTTTGTTTCCATCCCACAAAGCTCAGTTCTTAGATAATCCAGGCTTTCAGGTTTCTTTTCTTTTTTATTAAATCACTTTATTGTGGTATGAGTGGCATATGTATTCAATGTATACAACTTCATGGATGTATATATACAACTTCATGGGTGTATATATACCTCCAGGATTTCAGATTTCTTTATCCCATTTTGGTCCTGTAAGTACATGGACTATTTATTTGTGTTAATTTTCCATTGTGAGGCTTTCTAGTTTTGAGTGAGATTCCAATGGGTTCTGAAGGGAAAGGGGAATATAGAAAGGTCAAAATCTTTCTTGTAACGTGGATTGTGTTCCCTGTATCCATGGAGAGACAAGGCTATCCCTTGATGGGCGTTAAACTAATGCAAAGGTTCCACCCAGACTCGGTTGTGAGGAAAGCATTTGCTTATGTTCCAGTGTGTAGCAGGCTTTTACAGCAGAGTAAAAAAAATAATTAATCATATTTCCTGACAGTCTAAACACTTTCTTAATGTATTGCTCTCTGCTGGTGCTGAGGACGGAGGGGAGGGGAGGGGAGATGTTGGCAATCATAAGGCTCTGAATTATTAGCCTTTTGTCCAATTCCACAGATGTTCTGGCCTGAGAGCCTTCACTTTAAGGCTTAAAGAAAATATTCCACCACAAACTTCTGATAGTTACAGATGAAGAGTTCGGATTCCATCTTTATTTCTTTTCTATTTTTTGTTATTCATCTAAGGGCCTGATATACTTTCCTCTTCATATTCTGTCTTTGCTTTCATTCCTTCCAATTCTCCCTATTATCTCACTGTCTTTCTACACCAAGGCATATACTTTGCTGGACTTAAAAAATATGAACTTATATTAAATGTTGAAATTATCCCTGATGTATTTTGCCTGTGTCTGTGACTTCTAGGGTATCCTACACTTTTCATGATAAAGAGAAGGGTGGCCAGCATGGAGTCAGTGACTTGCTATTTCTAGAAACTCATCTGTGTGAATTGGATTTATGGCAATTTAAGTAGCTGCTCTCTGGAGGTCACTTGGCTGTCTAACTATACTACCCTAGAAGATTCCTGTTAGAAATGAGCTGTTAGTGCAGAGAGCAGCCTGCTAGTGCAGAATAATTCTGCAGTCAGCCAAAATATAATTATGGAAACATTTGCAAAGGTTGTATGACTTCAAAATAAATCCCCTGAATTTTTAAAGAAAACTTATCAGGCCCGGATATGCATGAAACTTTATATATATATATATATATATATATATATGAATGTGTGTGTGTGTGTATATATGTACACACACACACAGAGTCTATCATCAATCTATTTATACTATATACTACTATAGAGAGTATAGTTCGATAGATAACATATATTAATTTGTTATATAATTTCCTTCTCCTAGGTGCCTCTAGGGAAATGGCCATCTCCTCCCAGGTTAGCCTTGAATATAGGGATAGTAGATAGTCACTTTTATGGGATGACGGATTAACTTGTGTGAGCTCAAAAACATCTCCCTCACAGCCATCATAGAACCTCAAATTCTGTCAGTTGTGTTTCATTCCTTTAAGTTCTGAAGACCTTTCAACATTCTTAACTAAGAATCAATTAAAATTTAAATGTTCTTGAGAATACTTATCAGCTAAAACTTGTTCGAAAGGATGGGAGAAAGAAAGAAAGGGCATCCACTGATAATTAGATAACAGTAAAATCTTGGCAAAAAGAGTCCGGGGTAGGTAACCTGGATTTTACAGGGGGACAACTGGGGGTAAGGGATGGGACTCACAGCCAGAAGGGGTGGGAGGGAAGTGTCAGGAACAAATTCACCTACTTAGTTTCGCAGAAGTCTGGCCCAGCCCCCCTTTTGTGTGTAATGGGTGTTCACTTTGTCAAACAAGTACTTGGATGGTCTCTGAAGGGAGGGAGAGAAATAACTTTTCTCTCCACGCTAACAGCCAGAACCATCACACACCTAAATAAACACCCTTCTGTGCCAAACATCACATTAGTTTATAGGGAGATGTCAGTGGTAGAGCTAAAATATTACTTTAAAAGCTTTCCTGTTGGAGGGGTCTGACAGAGGAGCTGGAGGACAGATTTGCTGGGCTGGGCCAATAAATGCTCTTTAACATTATTTTCCAGTGGCTCTGTTGAAGTTGTAATTCTTCACATTCATGCAATTTAATGTGTTTCCTTGAAAGTGAAATGGCTGGGACGGGCTCGGAAAGTCAAAACCTGCCCCATCTATTGGATTTGATGGTGATGGGGTTAGTGACAAAATCTTTAAATCCTTGTTTTGGTCTGAGTCTGTGTCTCATTTTCAGCCTTTTATGAGGACCCATTTTCTTTTGCTAGCAAAGTTTGACAATCTTACCTTTGTTTCAACATCACTGATGAGTCTCAGGCTAACCAACTCTTTTTGGCCAGTCTCATCCTGCAGTTGCTTGTCAGTACTGTCAGCTGTCCCCATGTTTCCTGGGGTCCAGACTTAGCATCTCCTTCTTTTTTTTTTCTAAAATTTTTTGTTAACGTAACATGTTGACCAGACCAGAGTGGTAGGAGTCAAAAAAAAGTAATGGAGATAAGAGTAAGTACCTATTATGTGTCAAGTACTATGTAGCATTATTTACACACTTTATTTCATTTAATCCTCAAAGCACTGTGGCAAGATAGATAATTATGGTAATCATTTTCATATGTGTGTAAATCGTAGCTCAGAAAGGTTAACCTAGATACTACTTGAGTCTAAAATCAATTTTGGGTTCTAATCTTGACTCTACCTACTTGCTACCTACTGTTACTGTCTCACTGTTTCCATTTTCTTATGTGTAAAATGTATGGAAATGGATACACTTTTCATGTGCCTAATATCAAAAACATTTTCATATGGTTTATAATAAAAACACAAAATGAGGCAGCTCAAATTTTAAAAAATGTTATAGAGCAGTGGTTTTCAAATGACAATCACTGGAATAATAGGGGATCTAGCGCCATCGGGGGGTAGGGGATTGGTTTTTCTTCTTTGCTTAATTTTCTTTTCTTTTCATTTTTTAAATTGATACATGATGTTTTCCATATTTATGGGGTACAGGTGATATCTTGCTACATGTGTAGAATAGTCAGAGTATCTGAGGTATCCATCACTTTGAGTATTATTTCTACATGTTGGGAACAGTTCTAGTCCTCTCTTCTAGATACTTTGAAATACATAATACATTGTATATCTATAATACACTGTTGTTTACTATAGCCACTCTACTGTTTACTATAGTCACAGACAACACTTTGTTGTCAAACCATAGAACTTATACCTTTTATCTGACTGTGTCTGTATTGATTAACTTACCTCTCTTCAGCCCCTCTCCCTTCCCAGCCTCTAGTATTTATTATTCTACTCTCTACCTTTATTATATCAACTTTTTAAGCTTGCAGTGGGGGATTTTTTAGGGAGATTTGTTGGGAGTGCTTGTAGCTCTGCTCTCAACAGCTGTACTTTTAACTGTTTCATGTATCAAGCCAAAGGTACATTGCTTATCAAAAACAAATTTTTAAGTCTTGATTAGTTACAGAGTTGCAGAGGTTTGTGTAAGGAACTTGGGATGTCAAAGTTGGAAGCAAAAGGTTGATTGAATTTCTTAGCAACTTCTAGGGCAAAGAAGGAACTATGTTTGTTTATACAGCCCCTATTACCTTCTGTAGAAAAGAAACAGAAGGAAGGAAAGAAGAAAGAAATGAAGGGAAGAACAAAGAAAGGGAGGAAGTCATGGCCGTCAGAATGGCAATTACTAAAATGTCAAGAAACAACAGATGCTGGCGAGGTTGCAGAGAAATAGGAACGCTTTTACACTGTTGGTGAGAAATGTAAATTAGTTCAACCACTGTGGAAGACAGTATGGCGATTCCTCAAAGATCTAGAACCAGAAATACCATTTGACCCAGCAATCCCATTACCGGATATACACAAAAAGGAATACAAATCATTCTATTATAAAGATACATGCACACATATATTCACTGAAGCACTATTCACAATAGCAAAGACATGGAATCATCACAAATCCCCGTCAATGATAGACTGAATAAAGACAATGTGGTACATATACACCATGGAATACTATGCAGCCATAAAAAGGAATGAGAGAATGTCCTTTGCAGGGACATGGAGGGAGCTGGAAGCCATTATCCTCAGCAAACTAATGCAGGAGCAGAAAACCAAACACCACATGTTCTCACTTACAAGTGGGAGATGAACAGTGAGAACACATGGACCTAGGGAGGGGAACAACACACAATGGGGCCTGTGGTGGTGGGAGACTGGGGGGAGGGAGAGCATCATGACAAATAGCTAATGCATGCTGGGCTTAATACCTAGGTGATGGGTTGACAGGTGCAGCAAACCACCATGGCACATGCTTACCTATGTAACAAATGTGCACATCCTGCACATGTATTCTGGAACTTAAAATATAAAATAAAAGAATTTAAATTAAAAAGCAAAATGAAAGGGAGGAAGGAAGGAAGGATAGAAAGAAGAGAGAGCAGGCAGAGCAAGGACAGAACAAGCAAATCAGTATGGCAAGGCCGACTTTCTCCTGGGATTAATTGAGGAGGAATTTATCATATTTCTTATATGAGGGGCATGATGGACAGTTATGGTTTTAACTCTGGTTTTACATAAGATATCCTTATGATGGAATTTTCTTATAACAACCTGTGACGAAACCTAAAGCATTAAAAAGCATTCCTGAGGGAGGGAAAAAAAACAGGGTATATAAAATGGGTCTACCAATTTGTCTAGTCTGCTTTACAAGGTTGTTGCTGAAAGCTCCAAAGAACTAATGTGTGTGAAACTGTTTGAAAACCTGTAGGAATCACCTAACTTTTAGATCGTTATATCATTTATTAGACCACACATATTTATGGGGCTCCTACTCTGTGCCTGGTAGTGTTCTAGGTGCTGGGAATGCTCAATGCCAATCATTCTAGGTTAGATTTCATTTGTTTACCTTTATTTTTAGCAATCTATACATTTAGTTATCTTGCTACTTGGAAAGAAAAGATTAGTCACAAAAATAAATTGAGTGGGATTCATCAATGATTCCTGGATTGCTCTCAGAGCACGCTGGAAGGATTTCTAGAGGTTATCTGGTTCATCTTGCCAATATAGGACTCTCTCTCACAGAATTCCAGAGGCAGAGCACTGGAAACTCTTCAGAGATTTTTAATCCCCATGCAAGCCAGCATATCATTAGTTTAGTTTTTAGAGAATTTCTTTACATTGAACAGCCTAGAACAGTGGTCCACAACCTTTTTGGCACCAGTGACTTGCTTTTTGGAAGACAATTTTTCCACGCACGAGTGGTGGTGGTGGGGTTGGTTTTGGGATGATTCAAGTCCATTACATTTATCATTTGATTCTCATAAGGAGCACACAACCTAGATCCCTGCATGCTCAGTTCATGACAGGGTTCATACTCCTATGAGGCTCTAATGCCTCTGCTGATCTGGCAGGAAGCGGAGCTCTGGTCTTAATGTTTGCTGGCCTGCCACTTGCCTCCTGCTGTACGGCCTGGTTCCTAATAGTCCATGGACTGGTACTAGTCTATGGCTCGGGGATTAGGGACCTCTGCCCTAGAAGGTTGGCGAGCAGTGGTAGAGATGGGTATTAGAAAATTCTTGATATTCTTACGTTGATTCCTTTCCTCTTTAACTTCCACTTATTGGCCCTCAAAAGCATGGTGGAAAGAATCCTGCTGCCTTTGCACTTGACAACCTTTGGAGGTAAAGATGTCTGTGTCATCCCTGCAATTTGTCCTCTTATAGGTTAAATGTTCTCAGTTCTCTCCTTCATCATTTGAGATAATTTCCAGACAGCATCTTGGTTGCCTTTGTCTGGATACATTGTTTTGACAGTGTTTCTTTTACAACATAGCATTGAGAAATAAACACAGTGTCCTAGATCTGGCTTTACTAACACATTGGATTCTGTCCTGGAGAGTTTATTTTACATTTTTATTTTCTTTTTTTAAGCTTCAGATCAACTTATACTTGAAATATGTGCTTATGGGAGACCTCTGATCATATGCTGTCTCTCAAATTGTTTACTAATATCATAGTACAAACGATATATCTAAAAGTAACGTATCACATAATGGATGGTTGGATGAGGTAATCAAAGCAAAGCCTGTTTGTAAGTCATTAAACACTGTACAAGTATGAGATGTTGTAATTAAGGTCCTCATAGTTTCAACATGTCAGTTTGAAATCATTGTTGAAATACCCTTGGATCCATAATTTTATTTAGGCAAAATAACCAAATATCTTCCAACTAACCAAATGTTTTTTTCATGGTCATTTTTTCTTTTATTGAAATAAATTAATTGGGGCTACATTTTCACAAATCACTCAGGAAATGGTTATTGAGCACTGATAAATGTACTGTTAAGCACTTCAGTGGATACAAGGAAATCTTGGACACTGTCACCACGGAGTCTCTCTTATGAAGGCAGGGTGGCCTTGGGCAAAACTGAATTTGTCATTGTTGTTTTCATTAAAATATTCTTTACAAAAGGTGTTCATTTGCTGGAAGAAGAGGGAACTAAAGCCTGGGAGATTGGAAAAGAGTGGTTGATTTTGGTGTATGTAGAAAATGTGTGATCTTCAGTTTTGAAATATTTGCACTGAGGTGACAGTGTGGACTTGCAGAGAACTCTTGCTTTCTGGAAGTGAAGGCAGAAACAAGAGAAGCTGTAGTCTGGAAGAGCGAAGGGAAAAGAAGAGAGAAAATAGGGAGAAGTGAGTGAGAGGATAGCACCCTGCGAATAGCTGATGCAGGTTAGTAACTAAGCATAGAGGAACTAAGGGGGTGTTTGCAACTAAGGGAAGATTAAAAGACACACTTGGCATAGCCCAGGGAGTCTGCAAGGCAGCGAGCTCTAGCACAGAGGTTTCAATCAAAAGATAAAGAAATCGGACAGATCTGTGGCCTAGCAGGACAAACTTGGCTATTCCATAACTGAAAGGAAGATGAAGCTCAGTCTTGAACTAGAAGGAAGGAATAAGGGAGGATAATCATAAATGTCAGCACTCAAAATGGGCTTTTTATTATCTTACATTAGCTTGGAGTTAGAGGTACTACAGATAATTCAGTGCCTCAGTGATGTGATCAAGGGCCCAGGTCAGCTCTTTCCACCCCTCTGTTTTGCCAGCCTCAACATATTAGCTTTTGTTCTCAGATGAAATGCTTACAGTGTCAAGATGGTTTCAGTGGTTCCAGACATCACTATTTCACTACAGTTTTATATAAATATAGGAAGGTATACAAAGTGGGCCTAACCTACTACCTCCAAGAAGACTTTGGGGGTAAAAGTCTTCTCCAGAAACCCTGATATACTTTCCTTATATATTAGTTATATTTCCACATTTAAGTCCACTGCCAAATGCAGCTAGAATAATCATGGCATGCACCAATCATGGCTTATATTTTGGAAATAGGAGAGAGGCTCACCTTTCCTGAGCACTTGGCTGCCTGCTCTGACCCAAATCACGAAGGGAAAATGGGAGGGGAAGCTGTTGATAGGCAGTCAACAATATCTGCCATAAATAACTCCGCGATCTCATTCAACAAATATATCCTCTTTTTTTTTTTTTGGTTTTTATTCAAAGGATTTTGATAAAGGAACAAATACTATAGAGCAAGTTCCGGAAGGGATTTATTTATTTATTTTTAATGCTTGTGCCTGCCGTGTAGTATGAGGCTGAACTTGCGTTTTGTTTAACCACCTTGTTTACAGGGTATTCAAGAATTCTGGATTTCTGTAAATTCAGCTTGTTAATATGAATTCTGATTCTTAGGACTATACAGATTAGATTTGCTAACTACTTTTTTTGGTATATATCAAAATGTTTTATTGAACTAAAAAATGGCTTTCTCTATTTTGTGCTTATAAGACATTTTCTCCCAAAGGAAAATACCACCAAAAAGATTTCAATGTCCAAGAAGTTTGGTGAGACATAAAATAAAAGTTATAAGCCTATAATTTCATACCATAATATAATTTTATCATGGTGGTATCATGAAGGAGCATTGGATTGGAAGACAAGAGACCTGAGGTGTACTACTGGCTCCTTGACAAAGTAGCTTGTGGTCTTTATTCAGTTATTTTACTTCTCCAGACCTCAATTTCATCATCTCTTCCCTTGAGGGAGTTATATTAGATCAGTGTTTCCTACACTGTGTTCCATGTAAAACTAGCTTTCCGAGAAAGGTTTATTGATATACGAAAACTGGAAAATTTGGTCAAACAACCTTGGAAAATACTGGGTTAAACCAAGTTAATCACATTTCTTCATTGCAGGATTTTCGGGGCCTTTACTATGCTAATATAGATTGTGAATCTCCAAGAAAAGGACAGAGTATATAGGGTTTTCTAACACTGTTTGGCCAGGGAGTCTATTTTGTTTTTGTTTGTTTGGTTTGGTTTCGGTTTTTTAAAGTATCACAAAACATTTTTCTTTGGAGCACAGTGTGAAACATTGAGCTGGTTAACATTTGACTCTGCAGTTGTGCAAAAGGGATGTGTTCTTTGATTTCAGAGGCTTTCGGTGAAAATAACTGGGTGGAGGTATATCTCCAATTATATTGAAGGAGGAAAATCAAAACTAGAACCTGGGGCTGGGCATGGTGACTCACTCCTGTAATCCCAGCATTTTGGGAGGCCGAGGCAGGTGGACTGCTTGAGCTCAGGAGTTTGAGACCAACCTGGGCAACATAGTGAAACCCTGTCTCTACCAAAAATACAAAAAATCAGCTGGGTATGATGGTGCGCACTTGTGGTCCCAGCTACTTGAGAGGCTGAGGCAGGAGGATCACTTGAGCCTGGGAGGCGGAGGTTGCAGTGAGCTGAGTTTGTGCCACTGCACTCCAGCCTGGGTGACAGAGCGAGACTCTGTCTCAAAAAACAAAACAAAACAACAACAACAAAAAATCAAAACAATAAAAAAAACTAGAATCTGCAGAATGGATAGAGTTTTCATAGCTGATGATGAGTGGAGAGATTTTTGGATTAAAGGGTTAATCTGGATAAAAACATGAACAGAAGGCTTTGAGAAAGCCTCCACCATCTTCATTTGTAACTTCAACCTTCCTCATCATGCAGAAGTGGGTTGAGAGGCATGTATGGTAGAATGAATGAACTCTTATGTATAATAGACTATGACATTTGAGAAAGCCTAAGAGGTTTAGGGCTGTGATTCTCTTGTGACCTATTGGAATGAGAGGTCCTCAGAAGGTGCCTATGAATGTGCATGTGAACATGTATGCCACATGTGGTCATGTGTGTGCATACATGTTCATGTGTATGCACAAGTGTTTGTGTTTTAACCAGTTTATTTGGATCTGAGATGTTTTTTACACATTTTTCACCTAATTTTAATATTTTTTCTTCTTTTTTTCTTAAATCGTTGGAGTTTCTTGGCTATCTTGAAAGAAACTGTAGAAGTCATACAGAAGGGGAGGTAAGAAGGCATCTCTAACATTGCAGTCTTTCTGCTCTTCATTCCTCTGCCACCTGGCAACTTTTACTTCCTATAACAATTGAATTCTGGACCCAGGATTTTTAAGGGTAGGAACACATTTCTATGAAATTTTGCAGTCAAAGAAAACATGTATTGTCAACACTGTTTGGAATCCATGATAGTTATCATACTTGGCATCAGGGAAATTGAAATCCCACATGATTCATGCCCTAGGATTTTTCCCTTGGCTTTCATGTCCACTGAAACATTTCCTGGCTTGCTTGAGTTCTCATCCAGCCCAGGAGGTTCCTATCAGAGCTGCCTGAACAGACTGCATAACATGGGTGATTTATGATGCACTAATGATGGAGTTGCAGATTTTTTTTATTAAATACCAAGAACAGAAGGGAAACAAAAGGGAAAAACATAGATCATAACTATTACTGCCTGAAATCTTTGCACTGGGCATGTAAAAAACAAAGCAACGAGAGGCTCAAATCTTACCATGTCGAGCAAACTTGTGTGTGGATTTACTGGTTTCTTCCCCTGGGGTTTTCTGTTTCTTCCCCTTTGGCTTCCTCTTTGGAACAACAACCTAGGAAATATTGTTATTCACAAACATTTTATTAAAGTGCATTTATTCAGTCAACATATATTTGTTGAGCAACTACTCTGTTTCAGGCACTGGTTTAGGCCCTGAGTACACGCAGCAGTCAACAAAACAGACAAAAATTCTTTTATGGAAATTGTGTTTCTAGTGGGAAGATTTTACATACGCACATACATACAGTTATACTATAGATATTTATTATATGTACATAATATATACACATATATAATACATGTACATATATAATATAAATACATACATACATATACAAATATACATGTGTATATATAGCAAATTAAACAGTGATGAGAGCTAAAGAGAACAAAAACCAGGAAAGGTGAAATGGAGAGTTTGGGGGAAGAAGAAGGGTTGAAATTTCAAATGGGGTTCAGAGGGAAGGCCTTATGAAGAAGGTGACTAAAGCCTCCAAGGCATTGAATCTTTCCAGATGGAGGGAATCTCAGGTGCAGTAGCTCTGAGGAGTGTGAGAAACAGCAGGAGGCCAGCATAGCTGCAGTGCACAGAAGAGAGAAGAGGAGATGAGGGCATGGTAGCATCGTGGGTTATAGTAGGGACTTGGCTTTCTACTCCTGTGACACAGAAAGCCATTGGAGGGTTTTAAGCAGAATCTGAGCTTGACTTACATTTTAGCAGAAATATTTGACTTCTGTGGTGAAACACACAAGGGCAGAAAAAGGGAGACAAATAGGTAAGCTACCTGGGAATCTGAGGCCTTGTCTTCAGTTTCTTCCAGGGAGCTCTTTTGACAAGACCTAAATTACTGGCTCTTGTGTGTACTGTTCCACATCCATCTCATGGGAATCCCTTCTTCATCTTCACCTCAGCAAAATACAGGAAATGCAGCAACTTCTTTCTGGCTGCCAAAGCCACAAGCCAACCTATCTCTTGCTTTTCAGAGTTTTCAGGCAGGATCAGACACCATTTCAGTGAGTTCCCCTCTAACAGAAGAAGATTAATGAAAAGCTATCTGAGTGCTCTCTTTGTAGCCTAATTTCTCTTGGCTGGGGTCAAGAAGGAAGCACTCTATTCCCCTTTGGGAAGGAAAAGACTCATAAAACACCAATAATTTTCTCCACTGAAATACCCGTTAGAGATTCTCTAAGTAATGTCCTCAAAGTCTCTTTCATTAGACTTTATTTTAGGAGCTAGTACTACTTCTGTGCCTTTTTCTTGGAGGAAAAAAGATAGCATAACATTCTCTGAGGAAATCTTTCTTCTCAAGCTGTATTATTCTCCCATTTTTTATCCTCTGGATGAATGTAACGGATTAGAGAGTTTTGCAATTATTTCTTCCAACTACCACTTTTGAAATTTGCATCTTGGTCTGGCATTCTATCTTGTAATGTCATAGCTATTATATTTTGGTACCTTGGTTACAACATCCTATTACAAAGGGAAGGGTTCTTTGCTAATTAATGACTTATGTATTTCTGACTTGATAATAGCTATCAATAAATGAGAATGTGTTTGGCGGAGAGTTTCTAAAAAGAAAATTCAGGATGTCTTATATTATTGTGTCTTGGCATGGCAATATGCATGTAGTAGATACTTAACAATATTTGTTGAAAGAATGATTGAATTTTGTGGTTTGAATGGAAACTGCAAAGTGAATTCATATTAGGAAAGCAGTTCACGATCAGAATTAAGTCCATCCCTCACAAAGATAGAGCAAATAAGGTAATTGTGTTCTCATTCTATATCAGATTACTGCCCATGCTATTGCTTTTTTTTTTTTTTCAGCACAGGAGTTGGTCAGCAAGCTCTAAGCCTCAAAGTCCTTATGAGTCTCTAAAGAAGCTGACACCTAATTAGATAACAAATGCTTTCATGTCACCAAGAGTGTACTGGTTTGTAGAGAGAGTAGGAGAGTTTTCTGACCAATGCGAGAGACATGAGCCTTCATGTCTAACCCTCAGACCTGGACTAGAGAAACGTGTTTTAGAAATGATGGTAAATACTGGAAGATTGCCTTAACATGACCTGCTCTGATGTGGAATTCACACTTAGACTTTGTATTGCTTTTTAGTAATAAATGCGTATCAGAAGGATACTGTGAGCCAAGCCGTGAGCTGGAAGACAAAGCATATGAATGAGAAAGGTTCAATAATAGTACATGAATGGTTGTGAGGCAGTCCATCGTCAATTGCCAGTAAAAGGTCTAAACAATGAGCTCTGTGAGAATAGAGGAGGAAGCAGTCACTGTGAGGTGGGGGAAGAATGTGAGGCTTTCTGAAGTACCAGAGAAGCTCACTATATCCTAGGGTTCCACCCTATAAATTTTACACTCATGTAACATATGTCATGCAAGTGTGAAAAATATAAATCACTTAATCACTCTGTGCCTCAGATTTTCATCTGCCCTTTATTACCTTTCAAGTCAAGAAATATAACACATACACAGAAAAGCACCTCAGAAATAAATGTACAGTTTAATGAATAAAGAAAATAAAGCCACATGTATAACTGTAACTACATGAGAAAACATGGATGGGGCTCTGGAAACCCTGTGTGTCTCTTCCCAATTCCCATCTCCTCTCTCTGTCTTCCAGATAACCACTGTCCTGAGTTTTATGGCAATGATTTCCTCAGCTTGCTTTTTAGTTTTGTGCACTACATACTGTAAGAGTTGCCCGAGCCTGGTCTGGAATAGAGCTCGTCTCTGTGATTTAATTTACAAACACTTTTGGGGAGAAGATTAGCATCCCTCATACAGTGCCTGAACAATTTTCCAGTAAACTTTAATGAGATTTAGATTTGTTTTGGAAACTACTCACTCATCAGTTTTGCTCTCAGTTGACTATCAGTCAAAAATCTACTATTAATATCTTTAACTAAACTTTCATTCTTTATATATCTAGACTAAAAATAACTACCTCATCTGTCTCCTTTCCTATAAAATGTACATATGAGGAATAAGTGTTTGAATAGATCTCTACCTTTCCCTTGTGTTCAAAATTTTTTTTAATATTTGCTACCTGCTTATAAGTAAATAGTCTGAAAAGTTTACTTTAATGGTAAGCATTACTAAACTCTGTATTCTAGTGCATAGGGCTCATTTTTGAACCATATGAAATGGATTTATATTTATTTTGTCATCTTTTCTTATTTCACTGAATGGTTTGTTTTTAAGAGCTGACCGTCTTGTTCTATGTAGTTTAAGAGCTGACCATCTTGTTCTATGTAGTTTAATTATTTTTATTGCTGTGTAGTATTACTCTGGAGATACATACCAAAATGTATTCATCCTACTGTTGATGGACACTTTGTTGTTTCCAAAATTCCAGTTTGGGATAGCTAGGGACAAGAGTTTTAGGACCGTTCTTGTGTATGTATCTTGATGCAAATACGTAAGAATTTCTCAAGGGAATGTACCCCGGAGTAGACTTGATGAATCATAGAATATGCAAACACTCAATTATAGTAAATAATGCCCACTTCCTTTTTCCATTGTGTTTCTACCAATCTGTACTACTTGCAGCACAGTACCAGAGTTTCCATTTGCTCAATTTCCTTACCCAACACATTGTATTTTCAGACTTTCTAATTTTCTTAATTAGTTTGGAGTAAAGTAGGAATCTCATTCTGTCTTAAGTTAAAGACAGTATTTGTCTGATTAGAAATGAGATTGAATACATCCACATAGATTTATTGATCACTTGGATTTCCCCTTTCATGATTTTCCTGTTCAAGCCTCTTGCCCTTTTTTTTATTCTATTAGTGTTTCTTTTTTTTAATTGATTTGGAGTTCCTAAATATAAAAAGTCCTATGTTGCTAATACCTTCTCCCACCTTGTACCTGTTTTATGCTCTTTTCAATACAATCAAATTAATAATCTTTTCCATTGTGGTATGTGATATGATTCGGATGGGGACACAGCCAAACCGTATTACCAATTGTTTTCAAAACTTGTTTGACTCACAGATTACTTTTGCTATTCTCCAGACCTTGTCTTCTGTGGAACAAACTTTGGGGAAAATAGGTCCTTGCAAGCTAACAAATTAGGGTCAATTTATGGTCCTTATTTTACAGATAAAGTAATAGAGACTGAGAAGGCTTATATAACTTGGCAGTCATAACACTGAGTGGTAAAACTTAGACTTGGATTGGTGTTTTTAATCTTTCTCAATATTGCTTCACTAAAAATATAATTTTTGTTGAAAGAAAGTAATTCATGATCAGGGACTCTCCACCTCATGTCAAATGCACCACTAATGGACAAAAGGATTAGGTTTCCCTAATGTCCTGATTGGTATTATTGCCTGGTGTAACATTTCTTACAATTAGACACCTCCAAATTCCCCATTGGCAAATCTGTATATACTTCAGCATATAAACACCTTTTGAGGGCCTCTTATCTAGAGATTATTTTTTTCCATATGATGAGATGTTTAGTGTGATTCCTGCATGAGAAGACCAATCAGATCTATTAAGGCCTTTTTGGTCAGAGGATGTTCAGGTAAATTGTACAGCTAGATTGGATGTACCCCATCCTCTTCCCACTCAATCACTGCTTACTAGTGGTTTCTTGGGAGCTTGGGCTGGCCTCTGGTGAAATTTGTTGGGGTTCTATCTGTATTATTTCCCATGAAGCCATTTTTCAGTCACATGGTGACTGATGTTCTATAGGATGCACAAGAAGTATTTTTTTCTTCTATAATTTTTTCCTGTTTTGTTTGTTTGTTTGTTTTTAATTTCCTTATCTCTTGAATTTGTCTTCATGCCATTGGCTGGAGTATGAAGTTTTCTTTCTATGAAACAATCTTTGAGAGGGTAGAGTCAGAATCAGCTGTGTAATTTGCGGGACCAGTGCAAAATGAAAATACGAGGTCCTTTTTTCAAATATTACCAAGAATTTCAAGACAGGTACAGCAGAGCATTAAACCAAGAGAGGGGCCCTTCTGAACACCAGGCCCTGTGAGATTTCACAAGTCACATGCCCCTGAAGCTGGCCCTGAGTAGAGTATCAGGAGTCAGAATATTGCAGTTCCAGTTCTGGTTTTGCCACAATCCAGTTGTCTGATCACTTACTAACCCATTTCTTTTTCATCTCTTAAACAAGGAGCTGAATTAAATAGTTTCTGAGATTCTGTTCAATGATAAGGTCATTTGCAATTTCTTAGAGATAAACGGAGTGGTACTTAATTCATTAGCTATTCATCTTTAATTATCCTCCACCCTAAAAAACCACCCACATATACACATTCAGTGCTCAGACAGGGGGTAGTGGTGGGACTTCCTCAACACTAGACATTTTGGATGACTATTTCTCTCTTCATTTTATTTTCAGCAACAAATGACAGCTAGAGAAAGGCCTTTAGGTTGCCATTTTTCACTGGGGAAGATGAGCACAAAAGGGAGAGACTGAGTTTGCTCTTAGAAAAATAAAGAAATTTTTAGATGTGGCTAATCATCTGGCTAGAGGCCTGGTTTAGTCCAGGCATACACACATTCTGTATCATCTAACTATGTACTTTTATCCAGTTATTTGTCTTTATGTTGAATAAAAAGTGTCATTACCATGGAAATTGCTTTGTTGCATCAGGCTTTGTTTGAGATAAAGCAAAAGAACACATGCTTTTTTCACAATGCCTGTTTATATTCATGGATAAAATGAAAACTAGAGCTATAACATTGTTATTAACTAGTTCTTTTAAAGCAACATAAGAATTATAAAGAGCTAAACTGAAGAGATCCATAGGTTACTACTGGATTCACAAAAAAACATTCAGAGCTGCTGCTGATCCCTTTGTGTTCTTAAACATTTTCACAAATCTTCTGTGCCCCCCACACTTTTTAAGATTTGTTTTTTATTTATCTACAGCAAAATTCACTTTTGGGTATGTGTACAGTTCTGTGAGTTTTGACAAATGCATAAAATTGTGTAACCAAAGGATACAAAACAGTTTGATCATCCTCCCCTGAAATTCCCTCATGGTGATACCCTCAACCTTAACTCTTGACAACCACTTATCTGTTCTCCATCCCTCTCATTGTGCCTTTTCCTGAATATCATATAAATAGAATCGTGCAGTATATAACCTTTTCAGGCTGGCTTATTTCACTTAGCGAAATGCATTTGAGATTCATCCATTCTACTGTGTGTATCAATAATTTGTCTCCAATTGAGAGACATTTGGGTTGTTTCCAAGTTTTGGCAATTATAGCAATTCATGTATGTGAATGTACAAAAATTCATGTATGTGAACATGGGTTTTCATTTCAGGATAAATATTTAGGAGTGAGACTGCTTGGTCACATGGTAAGTGTGCATTTCAGTTTGTAAGAACCCGTCAAACTCTTCTCCAGAGTGACTCTACCATCTTGCATTACCAATGGGAATATTGTTTTTGTTTCTTATTCTTGCCAACAGTTGGTATTGCCAGATTTTTTAAATTGTAGTTATTATAATAAGTAAATAATGACACTTATTGCAGCCTTTTTTTACATTTCCTCAATGATCATCGATGGTGAACTTTTTTTCATATTCATATTTGCCATCCCTATTACTTTTTTGGTGAAGTGTCTGTTCAATTTTTTTTTTTGCTATTTTTAAAACTTAGATTATTTTCTTATACCTGAATTTTGTGAGTTTTTTGTATATTCTAGATACAAGTTTTTTTTTTAGAAATTTTATTCAGAAATATTGTTTCCCCACCTGTTGCTTATCTTTTCATACTCTTAATACCTTATACCACACACAAAAATTAACTCAAAGTAGATCATAAACCTAAATATAAGAGCTATAAAACTCTTAGAAGAAAATAAATTCAACTTCATCGTAATTAAAAGCTTTTGTTCTTTAAAAAAGTGAAATGATGACACACAGAGAGGGAGGAGATATTTGCAAACTATGTATCTGCTAAGGGACTTGAATGTAGAATATATAAAGAATTCTTACAACTCAATAATAAAAAGACAAATAATTCAAATAAAAATGGGCAAAGGATCTGAATAGACATTTCTCCAAAGATAGAGAAATGCCAATGAACTCATGAAAAGATGGTCAACATGATTAGCCAGCAGGGAAATGCAAATAAAAACCATAATACATACTCAGTAGATGGTCATAATGAAAAAATGACACATCATAATAAGTGTTGGTGAGAATTTAGAGAAATTAGAACTCTCATATACTGTTGATGGGAATGTAAAATAGTACAGTCACTTTGGAATACAGTTTGGCAGTTCCAAAAAATGTTAAACAATCAGGAATCTCCTCCTATGTATGTACTGAAGAGGAATGAAAACATATGTTCACACAAAAACATTTACATGAATGTTATTTATGTTAGCATTATTCATAATAGCCAAAAATGACAACATAAAGTCCATCAATTGATGAGTGTATAAACACAGGCTGGTATCCTCACACAATAGAATATTATTTGGCAATAAAAAAGAGTGAAGCATTTATACATGCTATAACATGAATAAATCTTGAGAAAATTGTGCTAAGTAAAATAAGCTGGTCATAAAACCACATATTGTATTATCGCATTTAGAGCAAGTGTCCAGAATACGTGATTCTGTGAAGTAGATTAGTGGTTGCCTAGGCCTGAGGGTTGTGGAGAAATAGTGAATGGGTATGGAGTGTCTTTGTGAGGTGATGAAATGCTCTAAAATTGATTGTGGCGATGGTTGCACAATTCTGGAAATATACTAAAAACTATTGACTTACACATTTTATGAGTGAACTAAATGATATGTGAATTACATCCCAATAAAACTTTCCCTTTTAAGGAAAAGAAAAAATGAGGGCGGGGTTAATGGAAGAAATCTACATTAATTTCCTAAAGCAAGGATAACAAATTATTACAGACCAGGTGGCTTAAACCAACAGAGACTTACTCTCTCACCATTTTGGAAGCCAGCAGTCTGAAATCAGTTTCACTGGGCTGAAATTAAGGTATTGACAGAGCCATACTCCCTCCACAGGCTCTGGGTGAAAATCTGTTACTTGCTTTATACAACTTCTTTTTTTTTTTAATTTTATTATTATTATACTTTAAGTTTTAGGGTACATGTGCACAATGTGCAGGTTTGTTACATATGTATACATGTGCCATGTTGGTGTGCTGCACCCATTAACTCATCATTTAGCATTAGGTATATCTCCTAATGCTATCCCTCCCCCCTCCCCCACCCCACAACAGTCCCGGAGTGTGATGTTCCCCTTTCTGTGTCCATGTGTTCTCATTGTTCAGTTCCCACCCATGAGTGAGAACATGCAGAATTGGTTTTTTGTCCTTGTGATAGTTTGCTGAGAATGATGGTTTCCAGTTTCATCCATGTCCCGACAAAGGACATGAACTCATCATTTTTTATGGCTGCATAGTATTCCATGGTGTATATGTGCCACATTTTCTTAATCCAGTCTATCATTGTTGGGCATTTGGGTTGGTTCCAAGTCTTTGCTATTGTGAATAGTGCTGCAATAAACATATGTGTGCATGTGTCTTTATAGCAGCATGATTTATAATCCTTTGGGTATATACCCAGTAATGGGATGGCTGGGTCAAATGGTATTTCTAGTTCTAGATCCCTGAGGAATTGCCACACTGACTTCCTGCCAGCATTCCTTGGCTTGTTAGCTGTATCACTCCAGTCATCTTTGCCTCCATAGTCATATTGCCTCTTTCCCTTCTGTGTGTCTCTTTGTTAAATCTCCTTCTGCTCACTCTTGTAAGGATACACGTGATTGCATTTAAGGCCCACCTAGATAATCTTACCATCCGAAGATCCTCAACATAACCACACCTGCAAAATCCCTTTTGCTTCATGTTAAAAGAAAATCTTCAGACAAATGTAATGCAGTTTATTTGAGCAAATAGTGATTCATGAATTGGGCATTTCTCAGAATTGGCAGAGGTTCAAAGAGCTCCACCCATCTGTGTGAGCAGGAAGCTTTTATAGGCTTAACATGGGACCAAAGTGGAGAAATCACCTGATTGGCTTTAGCTAGATGTTTGCCTTATTTGGGCATGGTGTGATGAGGCATTTGCGTTAACGGATATGGTCTAATTTGTTGGCTACCTGTGATTGGCTGAAGCTTCGCTGTTTGTGATTGGATAAAATGGCTATTTCTTACAAAATATACTCTGAATTAGGTTCTGGTTTGTTTACTACTGAGTTAGGTTATAGTTTGTTATGTAGGAACTCAAAGTATGGAGAAAGCCTCTGGCTAATGGCCTCCTGCTTATTTAATTTAACACTTAACAGATAACATTTACAGGTTCTAGAAATTACAATTTGATATCTTTGTTGGGGCATTATCTGGCCTACCTCAAGCTCCAAAAGGCCTGTTTTATAAAGTATCTCTTTGATGGGAGTTAACTTCAAGGGGGCCTGACTACCCGCAAGGGGCATGTTTATGTTTGGTGGTAAATTTGAGGAAGAAAGACCAGGTGATCTCTTAATCCCATGAGTCTACTTCCTAGAAACATTACTGGATCTTCATGTTTCCATGATGTATTTAACAACCCAGCCAAGAATTTTATATATATTACCTAATGTACTTTTCAAGTTTCAAGCTATTCTAAGCTTTGTCTCAGATTTGTGGTAAACATGGTGTGCATTTGTGACTGGCTGAAATGCCTCATTTTGGCTTGGTTCATACAAAGTGCTGATATTTCCCAGAAACCTTATTGGGTCAGGAAACCTTCCTTTTTGTTCATTTTATTAGTTCCTGTGTAAACTGTGAATTTCTATAAACACAAGAGATCATTTTGTTGGACATGTTCTCCTCTGATAGTTCTCACTGCAGTACCTAATCATGAGTCTCCTGACATGGCTTTAGGCTTCTAGGAAAAGGAAAATAATGTCTTATAAATTGAAAACACAGTGTGAGGATGTACATTTAAAAATATGTCCTCTAAGAGTTCAAGGATTTGAAATTCGTGTAAACTATTTATTTTAAACTCCCATTGAACTCTTTAGAGAAAAAAATCTGAGACTCCTATATGAACTGGAGGTAATGAGCTGAGTTTTAAAGCTATGATTAGAATTTTTGCATCAAAATGGCAGTTTTCTCTCAGAGTGCTGACTTGAAGATGGTGCATTTATTGTGATGATTTGGCCCCTGTGCAAAAACACTGGTGACTCATTTTGTGTGGGTGATTCTCTTTAGTCCAGTTTCTGAATAACTGAGCTCTTACTACCTTATAGTCATCCTTAATATTTGACCACAACTGGTATCACTCAGCCTGCTTATTCACTCCACTTGCCATTCCTTATTCTGAGTGATTTGGGGTTATTTAAGAAAATTAGATTCATCTATATTTGCTACAGCTGAGGCTACTCAAAATAATTTGAGCTGATGTCAATAATGAAATGGAACTCCAAGAAATTGTAAGTAATGGCAACTTAACGAGAGTAAGTGAATAGATACCAAAGAGGAAGACCTTCAACAGGACAATACAAATTTGGATATGTAGATTTAGGTGTGAATGTGTTAAAGATAAAATAAATCACATGTCTTGTAGTTACTTTGCAACCCAAAGTACAGAATCCTTTGTCCATTGTATCTGTTGCCTATCTTCAGCCAAGAACAAATGCTTTTTGCATATTCATCATTTATCGAAACTGGTATAGGCTATTAGGAACTAAATAGGCATAGTCTCTGATTTCATGGGGACTTAATTAGTTAGAAACAGACAAATAAAAATACATAATATGTCATGGGTAATAAATGCTTCTGGGAAAAATTAAGGTCATTGAGAACGAGAGTGATGGGGTGGAACTATTATTTGGATAAACTGGTCAGGAAAGACCTATCTGATAAGACGATGTTTCAGCAGAGATTTGAACAAGTAAGACAGCTAGATTTGTGGGTATTTGGGGGAGTGGCAGGAGTGGGGTGTTGAAGAGAGAGAGCATTTTCCAGAAGGAACAGCATTTGCAAAGAAGTATGCTTGGTTAACATTGTGAACTATGAGAACAAACATGTCTCAAAAGACCATTCAGGACAGTTTAAGAATGAAGCACAAATATACAGAGGAGGAAAAATCTGATTTGGGAAAAAATATCTCTCAATCAAAGCTCAGGATAAAAACTTTTCTCGGCCGGGTGCGATGACTCACACCTGTAATCCCAGCACTTTGAGAGGCCGAGGCAGGTGGATCACGAGGTCAGGAGATCGAGACCATCCTGGCTAACACGGTGAAACTCCGTCTCTACTAAAAATATAAAAAATTAGCCAGGTGTCGTGGCGGGCGCCTATAGTCCCAGCTACTAGGGAGGCTGAGGCAGGAGAATGTCGTGAACCCGGGAGGCGGAGCTTGCAGTGAGCCAAGATGGCGCCACTGCACTCCAGCCTGGGCAACAGAGCAAGACTCAGTCTCAAAAAAAAAAAAACCTTTTCTTTTTGTGTCTTCTGCTTTTCATCCTACTCATCAGCATTTGAACTTGCTCTCCCTTTTAGTTTTCTGATCTCAAATTATTTGACTAGAATAAATGTAATCATGCTATTCTAGATACATGTCCATGCACTTAGGATGAATCATTGTGATTCAGTCATTGTGTTATTTATGTTAGTGCATTAGAGTTAAGACACATTGCTAAGGGCAAGGGAGGCTTAGGTGGAATGGGGAAAGATTTTTTGAGCAATACTTTTCATCTGGATATTTTTGCTGAATTATCTGTATATCTACCACAATCCTAATTTTTCCCTCTTGGTTTCTAAAGATATGCTTTCTGTTAAGTCTGGAGAAAAACCGTGTTTGGAGGATGGTTTCTCAATGCTCTTAAACAGCAAAATGAAGACTCTTGATGAGCTACCGGATAAAGTTTCTCAAGATGAGGGTTTTATTTTATAAAAGAGGAGTTGGGACATAGTTGTAGAAATCAGAGTTTGAAGGAACCATATAGCTCCCTGTGAATTCCACTCCCTCAATTTACGCTTGGTGGCATGAAAGCCCTGCAAGGCTAGGGGGAATGGAAACTCATGTATACTGAGTGCTTTCTGTGTAGCAGGCATTATGCTGGACACCTTCATGTGTATCATCTTATTTTATCAGCTCCACAATTCTATGAAGCATTGGCAGGGATATGTGTTAGCTCTTCTCTATTTGCCCACAAAGTCTACTCTGCACACTGCTTCACCTTCTTTGCTCTGGGAGGCTAACCTTTCTGCATCTCATTAGCCAGATTCCTTTGCCAACGGGAAGCATAAGCTGGAGATCAGAGGGTGGAAAATGAGAGAGGGCATGGTCTTTATACCCTATCTCCTGTCTGTCAGAGTCACAGTTTAATGGTGATGGGCAAAAATGGATCGAATTAGAGGGAAGAATCAGATGGGAAACTCAGTTAATAAGCATAGATGGTTCTTTTAGGTATCTGGGGCATTTTGTTCTCTCAGTTCTTCAAACATAATTACATATTTGAAGTTTCATTCTGTATCTGGATAGGATTGTATCTGTATCTTCTTGATAAGAGGAAAATCCTCTGGAGTTTCCCAGTGTATCTTGGCTTGTCTTTAGCTTTGGCTAAGCATAAGTCAATACTTACTTATTTGACATATGCAATCGTGAAGACTTTTCTTTCTGTCTTAATAAACATGATACAGTGTGTCTTTTGCCTCTGGGATCTCTTAAAATGTGTTTGGAATTAAAAATATATATATATATATACACATACTCATATATATGCGTATATATATATTCATGTAGCATTTTAAAATCATGTCATAGTTTCTGAATGTGTAGAGCTAGGATTCTAAATGAAAGAATAAAGGAAACCATGGACTTGGATGGTTTTAAAGTATGCTTCTTTGTAATTTTGAGAGGAAAGTCAGAAAAGAACTGCAAAAATGATGTATGAATGTAATCACTCTGTCTTTTGTAGCCTTGTTTTCTGTTCTTTGTTTCTTGACCTTGAGCCAGTTTTCATTCTGTTGTATACAACTCTTTCCAGTAGAAGGGATTTACATTGCTTGCAGCCTGGACTTGGCCCCTGAAGAGATATTAGAGGAACAGTTTAATGGTTAACGAGTTATGTTGGGAGCTGAGGTTGCTGAGGCAGAACAGGATGCAGTTGTCCAGACTAGTTGCTTGGGGAGCAAGGTTGTCTGGATGGTGTAAGTTTAACTTAATGGCTTTGGCAGTGGCTGAAGGCGGAGGTTAAAGCATGTCTTAGAGTGGGACAGAGTAAAGGGGCTGCTGCTCTGAAGTTCAGTTGCTCACAATTTCCATTTTATTTTCAATGAACTTAGGATCCTCTTGTAGTTTGGGGGCTTATAGAGCTCTGAAAAAGGTAAGATAAGAAGGGCATTAGCAAGCTGCCTGTGGGGAGTTAGGTGTCTCTGAGCAGCAACACAAGTTGGCTGTGAATAATACAGAGCTGGGCTGCTTATCCTTAAATATTTTAGTGATATGCTTCATCCCCTTGCTTCTTTCTCCCCAATAAGGAGAACTTCCTTTGCAGTAAATGAGCTTATAATGTCCAGGGAGGAGTTTTGGCTGTAAAATTGTATGACTTGCCTTTGCTTTTATTCACCATAAATATTTATATTTCAAGATGCACTCCAAACCCCATAACAAAAGATTTTAAAACAGTCAGGCCCTAAAGGAAATACATGTGAAGATAATGGAAACCAGGCTGGTAAGCCTAAAAAGAATTCCACGTCCTTGATCTAGCTTTGGTTGTGATTGCAGAAAAAGGAGAGTTAGTATATGAAAAGGTAGCGTTCTGTCTAGTGATATGCTGCTACTATGAGGGGAGGTTGGGGGGGCTTGGGTTTTGAGAATCTATTTGTTCATTTAATAAAAATATTAGACACCCTGTAAAGGTTAGTTATATTCGTTAGAGGAAAGGTACATTTATGGTCATAGACTATGACCTGAATTTAAGGCCAGATAAATTAAAAGGGCTTGTTACTGAGCCTAGGAAGAGCCCAGGTGAAAGCATTTGGAAGGATTAGGAAAACTCATCATCTCAACAAGGGAAAAATAATTTGACAAAACATGCATGCGCAGGTTCACTAGCATGATCTCAAGTTAAAGGGAATTTGCTTGGAGGCTGAGACGAGCATTTTTAACAAAATTCAGGAACAATTTTGAAGACAGAGTAGAATTTTTTATTTGGAAGACTTCTATTTTGAATTATATCAGAAAGTAATTTCTTTTTTTTTGAGATAGAGTCTCACTGTATCACCCAGGCTGGAGTGCAGTGGTGTGATCTCAGGTCACTGCAACCTCCACCTCCCGGGTTCAAGTGATTCTCCCACCTCAGCCTCCTGAGTAGCTGGGATTACAGGTGCGCGCCACCACACCTGGCTAATTTTTGTGGTTTTCTTTGGGTAGAGAGGAGGTTTTCCCATGTTGGCCAGGTGGGTCTTGAACTCCTGATCTCAAGTGATCCACCCTTGACCTCCCAAAATGCTGGGATTATAGTCGTCAGCTGCTGTGCCCTGCCCAGAAAGTAACTTACAAAGATGTGCCAACAGAGATAATTCCAGGGTCTGTATCATAACTGTAGTGTGCTAAAGGACACTAATTTTAATTCCAAAATATTTGTATCTAAATAATTTTAAATTTGTTTAAGAAGAAAGGCCACTGGGATCTGGTGACATCCATTTACCTTAGATGAGTTTGTTCATTCATTCATTCTATAAACCTTACCTGAGAATAGACTATGTGATAGGCTTTGCAATAAGCACTGTTTGGTGAATTGTAAGAATGCAACACTTCTCAGAAGAAGGTGGGAGTTTTGACATTTAGGGAAGAAACTTTCCTGAAAGAGAGCTTCTAGGTCTTGGTAACAAGCCCATGTAAGTGAGGGTAAGATGAAGTTCTCATGCGGAGAGATACAGGCTCATCTGGAGGCCTCTGACAAATGTTCCATGGGCCTTTTGGGATGTTTCCACAATTTTATTTGAAATGTCCTTCTTTAATTTTTAGCTCCTCCTTTGCTTTATTTGCCAGGAAAATTCTTCAATTTCTGTGCAAAATGCAGACATTTTAGCTTAGAAAGAGATGAACTGTGCAATTTTTTTCTAGTAAAAATATTCTTCTTACCTCCCACTTTTAATTCCTCAGTATCTACCACTACATTTGCTAGGGGTCTCCATTTCCATGTATCTCTTATTTACTAATCTTGCATGTTGATTTATCTTTTTCCCCAGTATATCCAATGTTTGGGCAAATTTGGTTATGGCTTGACACACAGATGGAAACTATTTGAGTTTTTAAATATCCAAGGCCTTTGGTGTGGTTTCTAATGTGTCTTTCCCAAGTTTCTAATAATAACTTCCTCTGATCTTTCTGGTGGCAGCCAGAAGCTACATGGGTGATTGAGTTGCTCTTTCTAAATGTAATTTATTGAGTTTTCCTTCACTGGAAGAGAGGGCTATTCTTGGACAGTAAAAGAGTTGTAATATAATTGATCTGATTTGTTATTTTCATTCTCTTAGTCATTATCTTTGCATGAGTTTTTAGGGCTTAGGGTAGGAGGTTGGTATAAATAGCAGTTATTTGTTTTCTCTGATCCACTTCCTCTAAGAATTTTACCTGATTTATGGAAATTTAGTGACAGCTTGAAATAGCAGTGTATCTTTTTCTAAGTATGTTTATGCCCTTATTTTAATTCCAGATAGATGATAAGGGTGCCTTTTTAAAAACAGCCCACTTCTTTGTGCTCTGGTCTTCATTCTTCTTGGACACTAGTTTCTCTAACTAAGACCAATGTTTTCTGAAAGTCAGTTGATTTGTTTACTAAATGTTCATTTTAAAATGGAAGAAGAGTCTTAGAGTTGGAAGGAATTTTAGAAATTCTTTATCCATCCCTCTATTCCCCATTCAGTGAAGAAATGCATTCAGACTGCTTGAACAGCTCTATTGAATTCAGTATCCTACCTCACGGGAATCATCTCATTTGTAAAAGTTCTAATTATACAGTGAGCAAAAATATGTCTCCCATAGTATCTATTTGTTTCTTCTAGATGATTTTCTGTAATCAACTGGAATGTCTCATTGTTTTACATGTTTAAAATGGTAACATCCTTTTTCTCATAGACCAGATGTCCATGGTCAGTTCATACAACATGGCTTTCAGGTCTACCATTGTTCATTTATTTTTTTCCATCTACAAGAATTTTTTTGAAAGTCATATTGTGCTGGGCATTGTGCTACCCACTGAGATTACAGAGATCGATAAGAATTAGACACTAAACGAGAAAGTTTAGAGTATAATGAGAAAGATAAATGAAACATAAGAATTTAATGTGATTGACGCTAATTAGAAGTATATACTAAATTCTATAGAACACATAGTAGAGGCATCAAAGACATTTTGTTTTCTTAAAGAGTTAACTAAATTGAGACTTGAAGGAAAAGAGATATATGGACTGAGTAATAACAAAGGCACCAAAATATGAAATAGTATGTCATATTCATGTGAAGCATGGCAAGAGTGAAAACAGTGTACGGTGCAGTGATAGAAGAGAAGGCTTGAGAAGGATTTATAGGTTATAGATAAGGCCCAGATCATAAAGAGTCTTATACACTTCATGGAATTTGAGCTTTATGCTGAGTACTGTGGGTAGCCATAGAAGTATTATGAGTATGGGAGCGACTTGATAATATTTGCATGCTAGTCTGATCACCTTGGCAGCAGGTAAAGGGAGAGTGGGTTAAAGTAAAGCAATCTGGAATCTGGGAGCCTAAGTAGGCTACTGAGGTCATTCTGGAAAAACTTTGAGGGGTGTGAATTTGAGGGAATTTGAGGCAGTGGGGAAGAAGGAGAGACAAAGACAATGGCCAGAGGAGATAGATAACAGAGGTTTATGGCCGGGCATGGTGGCTCATGCCTGTAACCCCAGCGCTCTAGGAGGCTGAGGCGGGTTGATCACCTGAAGTCGGGAGTTCAAGACCAGCCTGATCAACATGGAGAAACCCCGTCTCCACTAAAAATACAAAATTAGCGAGGCATGGTGGCACATGCCTGTAATCCCAGCTACTCAGAAGGCTGAAGCAGGAGAATCTCTTGAAGCCAGGAGGTGGAGGTTGCGGTGAGCCGAGATCATGCCACTGCACTCCAGCCTGGGCAACAAGAGCGATACTCTGTCTCAAAAAAAAAAAAAAAAAAAAAAAGGAGATTTGTATCTAATGTCCTGATTTTCAAACTTTGCTGGAAGTTAAAAAAAAAAAGAACTGTTGCCTGGGGCCTCCCCTGTGAGATTCTGGTTAATTGGTATAGGGTGAAGCCTCCGCATCAGGATTTTGAAAGGCTCCCGAAGAGATTTTAATTGTACAGCAAAGTTTGAAAACAACTAATCTGTACATTTCAGGAACTGAATAGGTACTAGTTTTCAATATCCTATTTATATGGCACCAAGAAGTAGACAAAATGCTCTAGATGTGTTCTCATTAAGTAGGAAAATTACCTTCTTGGATCAAGACACTATTCTTCTTTATTAATGAAGCCTAACTTGGAATTTGTTTCCTATTTTGGCAGTCATATCACATTGTTTCATACAGTAAGTTTATAATTAACTAACCTACATGCCTCTGTCATAGGAATTATGTTAAACAAGGTCTCCTCTAGTCCCCACATTTGCAGTTGATATTTCAGACGTAATTACAGGCTTTTACATTCAACCATGTTTAATGTTATCATATAAGGTTTAGCGCATGGTTCACTAAATCTTGATTCTTTATTTAAACTCTCTTATCCTTGTTATCATAGATAAGACATGCCTTCTAAGTCCTCAAACAGGTAATTAATAAAATATATTAAATAGGACAAGGACAATAATTTTTGAGTTTTAATAGAGTACAGAATGCTCTGCTAGTCGTTTATGTGTGTGGGTGTGTATGGGTGTTTATGGGTATGGGTTCACACAAGCTTCAGGGTTGGGGGTTACAAAACCTACTTTCCCAGCTTTAAAGCTTGTAGGCTCACATTTAGAGCTCAGATGAAATATTTTATTAAAAGATCCTGGGAGGTCTAGTTGGGTGAATTCTGCTTCTGTGAGCTCCTGTAATATTCTCAGGAAGTGTCCTTTACTCCAGAAAAATCTTATGTATTTCTCACCACCTTATCACCACTAGAAATAGTATGAGAATTCTTAAGCTCCTGATTTACAAAAATTCTCAAAGAAGTCTCCTGATAAAGGCCTGATAGTCCATTGAAAGGTATTTGGTCAAGAGGTTTTCTACAAGCTATAATTTATAATATGCTAAGGATAAAGGTTGGGAAATGACCACTAATATCCCTTTCTTTGGAGAAAAATGCTTTTTAAGCCCTGAATGACTTGAATAAATGCTGTTTTGTTTAAAGTATTTTGACTTTAACCTCAAGGGTCTAAAGATGTCAGAAGTCCAAATATCACTAAACAATAAAGCACTTGTTAAACTGACTAAGGAATGTAAATGCCATTTTCTAACAATTGATGGAAAGCCATAGATAAACTGTGAAACTTGCTAATATGCTTTCACTGGATTTCATTTAGAAGAACTCTACTAGACAGAGGCCTTTGACCCAAGGGCATTTACTGTAGACTTTCCTCCCAAAATGAATCTTTTCTGAGTTACAGACTTTAGCAAAAGAGGATTGTTGTGAAAAACCCAAAGACATTTTTTTAAAGCATTTTCTGAATGCTAAGAAATAATAGACATTTTTAATCATAGCAAGTTGAACAGGATTTTTACTATGAGTAAAGATGGCATGCGGCAATGCTGAAGGCTTCCTTTGGAAAACAATTATAAAACTATTGCAGAATTAGAAAACCAATTAAAATAGTCATCTTTAATTTTGATAGTTGAAGTTTTTATTAGGCTGTTCCTAATAAAAAAAGTGCTAAAGAAGATGAAGTTTCTTTTCTGGTCTGGCTGTCACTGTTCTGTTTTTTTGGTCCCTTTTACCTTCTGATATGCCTTACCCCAGGATGTCTCATGCCCTTACATACTGCGACCAGGGCTGTCCTCCCACCCTCTACAGCACTACAATTAACATGTCAAACCTAAGCCTTTGGACAGCATCCTTCAGGCTCTCTTCTTTGTAGCCTGCATTGAATCCTTTTCTTTCAGCATCCTCATACAAGCCATTTCATTAGTTTCCAATAAAGGGTTCACCTTGAGGGCATATGTCTTATTATTTTACTTTATCCTGAGGGTAATTCACAGAAGAGAATATACAGATGTCCAATAAATATATGCGCGTAGGATATATCACTAGTAGACAGGGTTATGGGAGGATGAATTACCCCAACACAATCTGGCCCACACGTTTTTACCTCTCAGTCTTGCTCTCCCATGCTCACTCTCCTCCTGTCACCTTGCTTTCAACATCTCAAGCATGCGCCCCTTCAGGGCTTGCACTTACTTTTTTTTTTGTTACATTGAAAGTGAAACCTTCCCTACCTATTCTATTTAAAATTTCACCCTCTCCTCCCAGATACTCCCTCGTCCCCTCTCTGCTCTGTTTTTCTCATGGCATTTATCAACACCTGACGTATGATTGATTGATTGATTATCTATCTACAAACTCTAAATTTGAGCTATATCAGAGCAAAAGTTTTTGTTTGTTTTGATCATTGCTCTATTCTATATCTGGAACATTGCCAAACAATTAATATCCCTCAAATATTTGCTGAATGTATAAATTAACCCTTTTTGGAAAAGGATCTGGCGGTATTTATTCATACTAAAAATGTGCACGATAATTTTACTCAGCAGTCTTACTTATAGATTAAAGTTGGCTGCATATGATTTTGCTACTCCTCCTATGGATAGGTTTATGTCCAATCCTCTTGAATCTAGGTGGGCTCTATGACTGACTGACCAATAAAATATGGTTGAAAGGACACTGCCAGTTTCCAGGACCAGGCCTTAGGAGATTAGCAGTTTCCATTTTCTCTCTCTTGAACATTTGCTTCTAGAACCAGCTGCCATGCTGTGAGGAAGCCTAAGCAGTCCATGGAGAGGCCTAGGTGGAAAGGAATTGAAGTCCTTTGTTAACAGCTCCCACCAATAGCCAGCAACAACTTGTGGTTGCTCTTGGAAATGAATCCTCTATCCGCATTTGAGCTACCCCAGCCAAAGCTGCACGAGTTGTTGTGCTAAGCATTGCCCCAATTTTAAATTCATAAGCTTTTTTTGGTGTGGTTTGTTATCTAACAATTAATAACTGGAATGCCACTTTTTATGAATCTATCTTATAGAAATAAGAACTCCAGAAAACAAGAATGGACGTATATGGGAATGTTTATAACAATGTCCTTCATGATTTAAAAAAAAGAAAGAAAAAATAAACTAGAAACAACTTGAATGTCCATTCTGTACATTATGGTTAAAAAGTATTGCATAGCTCCATTGTGGACTATATTTGGCTATTTTTTTGTTTATTTTTGAGACAGGATCTCACTCTGTTGCCCAGACTGAAGTGCAGTGGCATGAATAAGGCTCACTGTAGCTTCAACCTCCTGGGCTCAAGCCCACCTCAGCCTCCCCAGCAGCTGGGACCACAGGCACATGCCACTATGCTCAGATAATTAAATTTTCTTTTTTTTTTATAGAGACGGGTTCTCCCCATGTTGCCCAGGCAGGTTGCAAACTCCTAGGCTCAAGCAATCTTCCCACGTTGGCCTCCCAAAGTGTTGGGATTACAAGGGCAAGCCACCGTGCCTGGCCATATTTGGCTGTTAAACCATATGAGTTAAGGCTATACATATCAACATGATCAACATGGAAGGATATCCAGAAAGATAAACGGAATAAAAAGCAGATTTTGGAGTAAAATGCTTAGTCTAATTTCACGGAAAACAAACAAACAAACAAACAACTTCTATAGGCTGGGCGCAGTGGCTCATGCCTGTAATCCCAGGGCTTTCGGAGGCCAAGGTGGGTGGATCACTTGATGTCAGGAGTTTGAGACCAGCCTGGCCAACATGGTGAAACCTCATCTCTACAAAAATATAAAAATTAGCTGGGGATGGTGGCGTGGACCTATAGTTCCAGCTACTCTGGAGGCGGAGGCAGGAGAATGACTTGAACCCAGGAGGCAGAGGTTGCAGTGAGCTGAGACCATGCCACTGTATTCCAGCCTGGGCAACAGACCCAAGATTCCATCTCAAAAAAAAAAAAAAAAAGAAAAGAAAAGAAAAGAAAGAAAAAGAAAGAAAACAGTATAAATATGTATACTTTACATATATTTACATAAACATAAAACATAAAAAATATAAAGAATCTATACACCAAATTATTAATGGTGATTTTGTCAAGAAAATGGGATTGAGTAGGGAAGCTAGAAACTGTTTTTTTCTTTAAACTCTTCTATATTGGTTAAACTATTACAAAAAAGTTACAAAAAATTTACTTTTGTAACTAAAAAAATATCCTGGGTTTCAAGCAAAGTGGTGGTGATATGCGTGTATGAATGCAGGTATATATTTGTTGGGGAACTTTCTTAGAAGTGCTGCTCTGTTCAAGGAGAATGGTTTCTTTGTGGGCGCAAGGTTGGGGAGAGGGCCTCAGGGGCTAGTGACATTGAATCCATTTTCTTCCATTTCTGACAATGCCTTTGTTGGGGAACAGCAATACAAGTGTGACTAGAAGAAAAGGAGAAAGATTATGTTTCTACTTTAGTGTAGTCAGTCCTCCTACGTGTTAGCAGGGAGGAAATCTTCAATACTGGTATGACAGGGCCAAGCTTTGTGGTGGTTTTGGAACCTGGTTATAGGGATTTCCAAGTGGAAAACAAAACTGTCTAGTTACTAATTTTGGAAGTTTTCAGATACCTTTGACTCCTTTTTAGGGGATCTTCTTAGAAATAGATTTTCAGAGGGTGACTAGTAAATCATTTTCCTTCATGTGGAAGAAGGGGAGAATACTTTTGTAATGTAGTGATTTATTTGCTGTGTGGAGAGACGATGTGAAAGCAGAACTTGCTTTGAAGATTAGGGACCCGTCTTTCATTAGTGGTGAGGAAGTGGAAAGAGGAATCAAAAGAACCAGGCTCTGATCCTGGTTCTACTACTGACTAGCTGACTAGCTGACTGACCTCTCTGAGCCTCTGTTTACTTTTCTACACGGAGATATGACACAGAAAGAAAGATTATGCCTTTCATTGCCTATAGAAAACAATCAGAATATGTGCTTTCCTACAGTTTATAAAAATAGGTTACGTCTCACCGTTACAGCAGCTAGATGGCACCACCACCTCTAACATTTCTTTTTTAATGCTTCAACTGTAATTGCAGCTGGTACAGAATGTGCTTTCTTTCCTTCCGTGATAGCATCTGTCAAAAGCTATGACTTTTAGATGAAAAGGAATTTAGCTATGTTGCTTCGAGACATCATGGATCTCTCCAAAGGAGATTCAGCATAGATAAACCTGAAGTCTTTGAGAAAACTAAAAGCCGGTAATTGTAGAGGATAATCACTGTATTGTAATTGTCCCTTGGGTATTAGTTGCCCTAATTTCATCAGAGTTCTCTCTTTGTTCCCCAGAAGACATGCTGACAGGCTTAGCCTGAGGGAGTGAAATTATGTGAGCTGGGCAGTGTTGCGGTTAGGGAGACTCTGTCCTTACCACATCTCTAGCTACAAGGAAAGAGACCTCCTATGCTTTGTTGACTGTAGAATCATAGATTTTTAGCAATCCTACTTCTGCATTTTACAACTAGGTACGTGAGACCCAGAGAGTTGAAGTGATTTGCTAAAAAAATAGTATATACTAGTCTCAATACTCTTATTTCTTGTTTTTCCACTTGACTGCTTCTGCCTGTTTTTTGTGTATGTGTGTGTTTTTAACTTAAATAGACTGCCTTGGGGGTTACAGCTAAATGGGAATTTGAGGGATCGCTTAATATTAAAAAAAAATCCCATAAGCAGGGTGGAATTTTAAACTATTTTTATCTCCCTTATCACCAATGCGCTTCAAAGAAAGGATGATTTGGGCAACTGGGGAATCATGTGATCAAACCCTCTGCGATGAAAGTTTTCTATTTCTTATAAACACATTTAAGTACTATTTTGCGTGTCTCACAATATTGTACCGAAAAATTATGTGAGAATTGAGAGTAAAAATTAAGAGTAAAAATTTGGAGTTTTCTAAAATAATCCTTTAGGAACAGCTCAATATTTAATTATTTCTCTGCCAAAGAAGTTAGTTTTCATTTTTCAAAATTTACTTCTTATTTGTAATTTTTTTTTCAGTTTGCAAGATGCTGAAGAACATGCTTAATTAGCCCTTTCCCTCTTTAGTTTTACCTTTATCAATTTAAACATAAAAGTTGTGCATTCAGCTTCATCCATGCTCTGGTGTGCATGAGCAACAATTATGGAAGGAGTGATATGCTAGCATGTTGTTCATTTTCTTGTTTTTTCTTTCTTCAAATATTGGGTTACTGAATTGTGAATTCCAGGGAGTTGCTAGGATTTTAGAAACCTGCTTGAAAGACTATTGGCATTTTATTGGGTAGCATAGTCATATTTTTTCCTTTACATTCATCAAGTCTATTCCTTTCACTAAAAAATAATCATTAGTTTATATTTTTTCTTTTATGGTTTTATTTACAAACTTTTTAAGTCCATATGTACTGTGTTGCAACTAGAAATCACTTTACCCAGAACTCTGAGATGAGCATGGTGAACAGGTTTATTAGGAAATTATGCTGATAGTAATTTGATATTTTGGGGGTAGTGTTTCCTAGTCTGTCTGAAAATTATAAGATGGAGAAAATAAATTGAAGGAATGTTGCATGATAATAGTTATATTTATAGTGTATGTTGACAATGAAAACACATAGTGATAAAAAGCAACTATGAATTCAGTAACACTGTACCTGACTTGGTATTTTATTGGTCACAAAACACACACATATATATATTTTTTAAATAGGAATACTTTTGTGAGCAAACTATATTATTCATTTAGTTAACAGATAGTACTAGATGCACCTAAGAATTTAGTTGCAGTTTCTCTGGAGCTTCTGGTATCAAACCGCTGTTCACCCAGCGCAGGAAGACCAGATATCCACACTGAGGTTTGCAGCAGGAGAAAGGAAAGTGTTTATTTGCAGAGTGCCAAGCAAGGAGAATCAGGCAGTTCATGCTTAAGACTCAAACTCCCAGAGGGCTTACTGTAAGATTCTCCCCGGGCCTGAAAGCTTAAGATGAATAACTCCTCCCTTTTCAGGCCCAGTCCCAAGGCGCAACTTGCGCCAGCAGGGTGCGCCAGCAGGGTGCGCCAGCAGGGTGCGCCAGCAGGGTGCGCCAGCAGGGTGCGCCAGCAGGGTGCGCCAGCAGGGTGCGCCAGCAGGGTGCGCCAGCAGGGTGCGCCAGCAGGGTGCGCGATAGCAGAAGCAGGAAGAGAGCCGGGGGAAGACGCCTACCCTGGCCGGAAGACACGAAGATCCAGAAAAAGGCCATCCGGGTACAACGTAGCAGTTACATCGGACTGTGACACTTACTGTTTACAGGAGACTATAAAACCTTTGCCCAGTCGTCACTTGGGGCCCGCCTGCAGCCAGGCCGTCATTAAAACAGCATGTTGCTCCACACCGCCTCGTGTTGTCTGTTGGCGTGCTCTCAGGGTGGAAACGATACAAGAACGTTACACTTACGGTAAGGGTTTTTAAAGGCAGGAAGGCAGAAGTTACAGGTAAGGTCATAAATCAATATATAGAGGCTATACATTGGTTTGACCTAAAATGGTAGGACATCTTGAAGTGGAGGGGCCCACAGGTCATAGGTAGGTTCAAATATTTTCTGATTTGCAATTGGTTAAGGAAGAGAAGCTTTGTTTAAAATTGTAAAGTCAGTAGTAAAGAGTGTTAGCTCTGGCTTGTGGGTGAGACTTTCTCCAGGCCCCTCAGGAAGAAATTTAGAAGAAAGGTCAGAGTGCAATCCTCAGCTCCCCCTTATCTGAGGTCTCAGTGCCAGCAGATCCATTTGGTGGGGGTCCAGGTTGCTGAAAAACAACTCAGGTATACATGTTAAGATGTTATCTTTACTTTCTACAGGGAACCAAACATTCTGGTGATTCTAACTCCTTGGCTATTGTTTTAAGCTACTATTACCTTCCCACTTATCAAGTTGTTTATTTACTTCTTAAGGATAGCTAGGTGCCTGGAATTACCCTTGAGGGAACTCAAGATTTTCCTTTATTTTCATGCTAGTTGTTGGGGTGGTACTCACAGGCCCCTACGAGGGGTTCCTGCCCTGTTTCACTTCTCCCAACTGTAAGTTGGGAACACTGTTCTAGAATGATAAGTATATCCAAGTGAATCAAGTTTTAACAATTTGTATTTAGCAGTGGCTAAAATGTATTGGGAGCTTAATATGTTCAAGGAACTATGCAAAATTGCTTTATATGTATTAACTAACTTAATCCTCATTAACAGTCCTATGAAGTAAGTGCTACCACTGTCTCCTTCTTATAAATGCAGAGAGGGAAGCTTAGATGGTTAAAATCACTTTTTCAGGGTCACATATTTTCAAAGGTAGCCCCAGGTAAGTTCAATGCATATCCTTGGTTAAAAACTACTCGTCTAATTCATCTTCCTTATTTGTATTTGAGGAATTTAAAGTCCAGATGGGAAGCAAGTTACTTCTATGCCAGATCTAATATTAAAATCTTGGCCGTCAACATAAACTTTTTTTTTTTCTGTTTTCAGAGATTTACAGAGATAAAAGGCTCTTTGAGTGGCTTGCAATCTGAATAGAGAGATAGGACTTGAGCAGAAAAAACAGAAATGATAAAAATAACTAATGCTATGTGGAGAAATGAGGGATGGCAGAAAGAAAAAAATATTTAATGGCAAGAGACATCTTTAAGGTAGGCTTCAGAATGGAGGCAAGTTTTAAAAGAAAAGTAGAACTTAGTGAAGCCAGAGAGGAGGAGTGGGAAGCTCTCTAGTCTGGAGTAGTAGTATGAGAAAAAGACAAGAAGGTGGGAAGATGAACAGAAGTTTGGGTTTGATGAACAGAAACATTCTAGTTCAAGTGAGTGGTCTTTTAGGGGACAAATAAAAGACCAGTTATGGAAGTGGGTAGGGTTTAGATAGTAGCCTCTTGTGCTGGACTAAGAAGTTTGTACCTTTTCCTATAGGAAGTGGGAAGCTATTGAAAGTTTAAGAGAATGGGTAACTGGTTAAAATATTTCCATGCCCAGTGGCTGAGTTTGAGGGTGGGGAATTGGATTCACTTGATGCCTTTGGGACCCTCCTTCAACAGTAGTAGAACTGGCTTGGAATTAAGAGTTGGAATGGTGAGTATAAGTTGCCTGAGATGAATTGTCAGACACAGACTCTGATAGCAAATAAGCAAGGAGAGTCTTGCTCAGGACCCTCAAAGCAGTTCCCTGAACTACTTTCCACAGTGGAACTTCTAAAATCTGTGTTTACAAAGTTAGTATTCTTAAATTCAAGGAGGGTTGAAGAGGTGTTTGGAATTTAGTTCAATGTTTTATGTTTGTTTGTTACTGTCTATTCTTGCTCTAGCTAAGTATGCTGATATGTCATTATATGGACCTCAGGACTTTTCACGTGGTGAAATTGATTCTGGCTCAGAAAGAAACGTACATGAGAAGACCACAATAACTCTTCAGGAAGAATTTATTTATTTTTGTTTATTCACCCTTGTGGATTTAAAAAATTAAATTAATATAGATTAAATTAAAAATTAAATAAATATAGATCCACATGTAGCTATAGAAAATAATACAGAGAGATCTTGTGTACTCTTTACTCAGTTTTCTCCAATAGTAACATCTTGGAAAACTAGAGTTCAGGATCACAGCCAGGATACTGACATTTATTCAGTGAAGATACAGAACATTTCCATCATCACAACAATCTCTCATTTATAATAGCCATATCCAGTTACTGCCTGCCTCCAACACCACCTTAACTTCTGGTAATCACTAATCTGTTGACCATTTATATAATTTTGTTTTACACACACACACACACACACACAGTTATGTAAATTGAACAATGCATGATGTAACATTTAGGGACTGGCTTTTTTCACTCAACCGAATTCTCCGGAGTTTCATCCAGGGCATTGCATGTATCAATAGTTTGTTCTTTTTTATTATATTCTATAGTGATTTTGATGTATCTCTTTGAATAACTTGTTTAGTGATTGCTCTATATATCACATTATGTATACATTACTCTTCATAGTCTGCTGGTATTATCACGTTATTGCTTCAAGTGAAGTATAGAAACCTTACCTCTCTTTAAATCTTCTATCCTCCCCTATTTGCAATACAATTGTCTTAAATACTTCTGCATACATTTAGAACCACATCAAGTAGTGCTATATTTTTTGCCTCAACCATCAAACATGATTTAGAAAACTGCAGAAAAGTCTGTTGTATTTACTTATATTTTTGCTTACCATGTTCTTTCTTTGTGATGTTCCAAGGTTCCTGTTTTATAAATTTCTTTCTGTTGAGACCATTTTCTTTAACCATTCTTTTTTAGTAGATCTATTGGTGACAAATTATCTTAGTTTTCCTTCATCTGAAAATATCTTGATACCCACTTCATTCTTGAAGCATATTTTCACCCAATATAAGATTTTCGGTTGACAGTTGTTTTCTTTCAGTTCTTGAAAAATGGCGTGCTGTTTCCTTCTGGTCTCTATATCTTTAAAATTAATAATTACTGTCATTTGAATTGTTTTTTCTTATAGGTAAGGTACATCTCTTTTGCTGCTTTCAAGACTTTTTCTTTAGTTTTTGTAATTTGACCATTATGTGTAAAAGTACAGATTTCATTGAGTTTATTTTGTTTGGAATATTCTCACCTTCTTAAATCTGTAGGTTTGCATTGTTTTTGCAAAATTTAGGAAGTTTTTGGTCAACTCTTATTTCTTCAAGTATTTTTACAGCCCCATCCTCTTTTTTCACCCCTTCAAGAATAAAACATGAAAATTAGATCTTTTGTTATAGTTCCAAAGGTCCCCTAGAATCTGTTAACTTATTTCAATCTATTTTCTCCCTGTTGTTCAGACTGGGTAATTCCTATCATCCTGTCTTCTAGTTCACTGATTCTTCTGTTCCCATTCTGCTGTTGAGCCCATCCACTGTTTTTTTTCGTTTGTTTGTTTGTTTTTAATTTCAGTTATATTTTTCAGTTCTAAAATTTCCCTTTGGTCCTTAATTATGTCTGTTACCTCTTTGCTGAAACTTTAAAAAATTTGTTTGCTGAGACATCCTATTTTGTTTCAAGTGTATTTGTAATTGTTCATTGAAATGTTTCTATCATGGCTGCTTTAAAATTTTTGTCAGATAATTCTAAGATCGCTATCATCTTACTGGCATTTGTTAACTATCTTTTTTCATTTAGTTTCAGATTTTCTTGGTAATTGGTGTAATGAATAAGTATCAATTAAAACCTAGACATTTAGGTACTATGTTATAAGACTCCAGATCTTATTCAAATCTCTGTTTGAGGTGGCTTTCTCTGACACCAAAGGAAGATTGAGTGCTACCTTGTTACTGCTGGGTTTGTGTAGCAGTCCATTCAGGTTCCCCAGTTTGGATACATTGGTAACCAAAGCCATATACTTCTTGTTACTACTGGGCAGGAATGGGAGTTCCAGATCCCTCTAGTCTCCACTGATACCTTCCTAGTGGGGAAGAGTAGGAGGGCATCCTTGCTGCTCCCTTCCTAGCTACTACTGACCCCATGGGGAGAGGATGAGTGGCCTCATTTTCTCCTGGAGAGCGATGAAAGTCCTGACTTTCCAGTAGGTCTCCTCTGACACCACTCCAGTGAGAAGGCAGAAGCATACCTCATTACTGCTGGGTGGGTAGAAGTATGTTCCCCATGGCATCTCCATTGCTCCCCAGGTGGTCTCCACTGACACCATGGGTGTTTGAGGGGGGCTGGCTCATTAGTGCTCAGTGGGGAATGAATGTCCCACTTCCTACTCTACTACTACAATGAGGGATGTGGAGATGCCGTGTTACAGCCTGACAAAAGTGGGTTTTTGCTTGGCTTTTGCTGCTGATGGTGGTGGTGGAGGGGAGTGGCGATGATGTTTGACAAAAGTAGAGCAACTATTTTTTAAACATTTTCTGCCTCTTTCCAGGACATTTGACTAGAAAGAGCAGACTTTTATTGTTGTTATTGTTTTATTTTTGTATTCATTGGTGTTTTGGGGTTGCTGACTTCTTTAGCTGCAAATCCTGAATATATGAGGCAATGAGAAAATGCAGGGAACTCATCACTGTATTGTCACTCAGATCCTGAGGTCCTTAGCCTGTCTCCCTTTTCTTAACCTGTCAGTCTTCTTATATAAATTTTACATATGCAGAGTTTTTAGTTGTATTTACTTGGATGAATACAAAAAAGAACATCTACTCCATCTTCCTGAAAGGGGAAGCCCCCTGAAAAATTTATTTTTAAACATTAGTCTAGATCTTTAGGGTAACAGATGTTCTGAGATGCATAATTTATAACTTGTCCCCTTTCATACTGATTTATGCCTTTAAAAATTAATAAATTTTCTTTGTGTATATTTGAGTTACTACTTTTTAAGTGAAACATTTAAATGGGTGCTATTAAAAAAGAACTTTTGGTTTTAAGTGACACTTTGCTCTCTAAGTTGACACTTTGTTCTCTAACTCAGTATTTATTATTCTATCTTGCTGGGGGCAGTCAAAGAAGTCTCTGAGAATATAATTAAAATAATATGACTTTTGCTCCTCAATTTTGCTTATGATTTAGGAGGTTTATATACAGCATATAGAACCCTGGTAAACCATTCATTTTCTAAGTATTGGTAATACAAGAGCTATGAAACTAAGAAAACCCCAAGAATGGGAATGAAAAAAATGATGAGGAAATACTGGGCTCAGGCCTCTGTCTTGACTTAGGCTGGGCAATACCTATAGCCCAGCTCTACAGTAAAACTCCATTTGATTAGCCTAGGTAGAAAGATGACTCTTCTACATACTGGAAAGAGCTTCTGTCAATTCCTATTAATGCAATCCTTAAAGGTAGTGGAGCTACCGTTCTAAGTAGGTCTTCCTTATGTCAATGTTTATACTTTATTTCTTAATGTCATGTCTTAAGCACACAGTGAATATTTTTCTATCTGTATATTGACAGCAGTTTGAGGAATTTCCTTATTATGTAATGTTCATATCCTTACTTTTGGCTGACCATAATTTGGCACAAAATGCAGCCCTTATGTGAACAAAAATGGTATGTTAGTAAAGACTGAGATTTTTTTTTCCCTCTTGAACAAAAGATTGAAGTAAAGTGTTGGATGACTCTCGAGGCAAGACTGCTAAAGGAAGGTTTTTCATTTGTCTATTGCTATGTGATAAACCATCCCAAACTCAGTAGTCTAAAAACACAACTATGTATTCTCTCTCATAATCCTCTGGTTTGTCAATCTAGATGGTACTTCTGCTGGTCTTGCCTGAGATCACATGATCGCAGTCATATGATGACTTCACTGGGGCTGGCAGTTCAAGATGTCCTCCCTAATACTTCTGGCAGTTGATGCTGCCAGTCAGCTGGGGCACCTTGGCTCTCCTCCACATGGCCTCTCAGCCTCCACTTGGTGAGACTGGACTCCTTGACAGCATGGTGTTCTCACAGTTAGTTCCAAGAGAGAGAAAAATGGAAGGTGTAAGGTCTCTTAAGGCCTAGCCTTTGAAGCCACAGTGTTATTTCTACAAATCAAAGGCCCAGCCCAGATTTCTACAGAGGAGAAATAGATTCCATGTCTTGATGAGAAGAGGGGCAAAGTCACACTGCTAAAGGGCATGTGAGATGGGAGGAATACTTGTGACTATATTTGCCAACAGTCTGTCACAGGGGACAGAGAAATGAAATGCTGATGAGGTCGAGGAGGTTGCAGTGAGAGGTAGGGTGAGCTGCTGACACAGGGCCATGTGTCCTGGAGAACACTTGAGATATGAATAGCAGCCAAAGAAAAGAGTGTGAAGCAGTTGGCAGGGAGACTTTCCATGATGACTTTAGACAGCTCTAGGGACTGCTCATTTTGACTGGGCCAATGGACAGAACTATGCTTTTTTTTTTTTCTAGAGTGTTCCCTTTATTGGACACAAAGACCTAAATCAACAGGCTGCAATTCAATCTGGATACATAATCAGCCTGGCACAAAAAGATTTTCCCAAGCTAAGCACCCCATGGGCTTAAAAAATTCAAATATGAAATGAAGCAGTCTGAAAAATACTGGTTATGCAAACATTTTGTAAGCAATGAAAAAATGACGGCTAGGGATTTTGCAAAGTAAGTGATCATTTTGGTGCTTAATGACCCAGTGGATTATCAACATTAGGTTTAGCAAACTAGCTTGAAAGGGGATATTGTGGCTATTTCTTGGTAAAAGGTGGTACTTCACCATTTAGTATTGTACCATCTTGATTACTTAGGTAAGAAATTTATATCAGGTATTCACTTCTGGAACAAGAGCTTTGAGCAGAAATGTGACTATACCTGCAAGACAGAGTGAATGCCTAAGAATGATATTTTGGGGGATTAAAACAAAACAGAGGAAAAAAAAGACAGAGTAGATGCAGAATCAGCTATATCTAGGAGAGACATGCACATGAATGATCCCATGGCAGCATTCCAGTACTCAGTGTATGTCCAGTCATGTGTTTTACAAGGCTAGCTTTTAGAGTTTCACCATTTGGGATCTCTGAATTCTAGGTATGCAACCTTACTCTAACACAGCAGTAAGAAACAGCCTAGTAAATAAATGTGACTAAAGTATGGCAGTGATCGCAGACAGATGTCAAGACCCACCTTATTATCCTACATGTATTTTATTCCTTTAATTGTAATATATCGAGAGTATCCACAATATAGATAAGCCATTGTCATGGAAATTAACCAGATAGTGCACATGGCTGGTTTTATAAAGGTATGCAATAGCAAAGTGATCTGAAGAATTTTAAGGAAAACTTACTACAAAAGAACATCCTTTCTAGCTCATTTGTAAGGTCTGAAATTTTACCACTAAAGCAATTATCTTTCCCCATTCCTCTCTTCCTTTTCCTTCTAATATTGTTTTCTATAGGTTTTCACTTTTAAAATGCAAATACTGCTGATATGTTACTATATCAAGCTTCATGATATAGTGGAAATCATACAGGCCTTGATTTCTGACCCTGTCTTTACTATCTATGTGATTGCGGGCAAGTTACTAAACCTCTGTTAAATTCACTGGGTTTTGTGAGGATTAAGTGCTATAAAAATTATATGTATATTGAATAAATATGTGTATGATGTTATGTACATAATTATTAAATATATAATGTGTATGTATGTATTATATGTGTTATAATTATATGGAGAGAGAGAGAGATGGAGAGAGAGAACTGGCAAATAGTACATGCTCAATAAACTTTAGTTTCTGGCTTCTCTTAAAAAAGCAAATCAGCAAAATACTTGGGTAGTACTTTCTTTCACTGATTTTTCCTGACTTTACAGCAGAGGTTTTTAACTTGGGGTCCATAGGTAGAATTCAGGGGCTCTGGGAATTTGGATGGGGAAAATCACATCTTTATTTTCATTACCCTTTAACTGAAATACAGCATTTCCTTCAATTATAAATATAGGTTACAAACCACAGCAATATTGGCAATATCAGTGACTTTGTCATCAATAGAAGTCATAGATACTTTCATGTAACGTTATAAGTTACAGAAATCTTGAAACATGATTTATGCTCATGTCCGCTTTGAAGTTGTAATAGTTATTAGACTGCCCCTAGATCTTATTATTTTCCATGTTGATATAGATGCACATATCACAACACATCATAATTTGTTTAGTGATTGGTAAATGTATTTCATGGTAATTGGTTTCATTTTAAATTTTATGTATTTCATTTTGCATTTAAAAACATTTTAAAACTGGGTCATATGCAGTAAAGGAAAATGATGTTGCTTGTACTTGTTCATTAGTGGTGTTTGTGATACCAACTTTTGTTTATTGTAAGGTTTAATCATTTAATCACTTACTCTTAGGGTTTTTTATCAATTGGCTGTAGACATGACTGCCTTTTAGCAATTCACAATTTTATTGTTCAAAGAAATTCTTCACAGTGATTCAATTTATTATCAAACAATTAAAATTTTTATGTATAGAAGACTTTAATTAAACTATGGCATATCTATAAAATAGAATATAAACCAGTATAAAAAGAAATAAGGAATAGCTACATATACTGCTATGGAATTATTTCCAGGATATGCTGTTAATTCAAAAGAGCAAAATTAAGACATAAGTATGTAGTATACCACATATTATCTAAGAAATAGGATATGTAAGTATAAAATAAAAATATATGCTAGCTTATTTTTGTAAAAATGGCCTAAATGCAATGAGATATTCTGGATGCTGGAACAGAAAGAGGACATTAATGGAAAAACTAATGAAATCTGAAAAAAGTTTATAGCTTAGTTGATGTTACTTCTCATTTTTGACATTGTACCATGATTATATAAGATGTCAACATTAGAGGAGGCTGGGTAAAGGGCGTATAGTCCTCTCTGCTATCTTTGTGACTTTTCTGAAAGCTGAACATTATTCGTAGTTTTTTAAACAAGAGTAAAAAAATGAAAAGATAAATAAGAAACTAATAAAAATATTACTTATGAGGGAGAACAGGATAAAGACAATAGGAATAGAAACTAGAGGCCTCTAAAGGTACACTGTTTTATAAATGTAACTCTGGAACTATGTAATGTTTTAAGTAATTTTTAAAACAAAAGTGAAGGGAATAAATTTCCTAAAATAAAAAGCCAAAATAATCTAAAATATAACTACTTTTTGCATTGCTGGCTTAATTACACAGAGGGGAATTATGTCAAGTGATTTTAAAACAGATAATTTGCCTGCACACTCCTAGTGGGATGTATACTATGGCCAAAACAAACTGTAAAAAAACCTTAAACTGTTTTGAGTAATTGTGTACTAATATTAGCACTGTTATTTTGAACCCATTGTATATGTACATATATATACATATATATGCATATGTATATGTGTCTGTGTGTATAATATATAGTAGTATAATATTAATAAAGTATGTTTATGTCATTACTAATCAATATTTTCAGTACAATAGACAAAAATAAAAACATAAAATCAAAGAAGTAAAAGCCCTATAGTCATGTACTTAAACTGCAGTGTTTACTGGGATGAATTCATGATAATTTTCTCTTAAAAATATCAGAGGCAATATGATATTCTTTTACTGATGACTAAAAGAAGCAAATTAAAGATAAATACATAAATAAGGTGATTTCTTGGTGATTAAAAGAAGCAAATTAAGAGATGCGTACATAAGTAAGGAAAATAAGTCAGATTGAAAAAAGTAATTAAATCAGCACAGTGGTCTCCAGTGTGCAAGGCACTGTGGGGAATAGTGGGAAAAGGATAGTCTACTTGTTATAGCTATTGTCAAATGGAGGAAAGAGATACTTTGGAGGTAATGAGTATGGGGCAAACCATCCCTTTATACTTAATCACTGAGGAAATTACACTAAAATTAACGATACTGACAATTATGATTTGAATTAAGAAAAGCTTCAATCATGACCACATCCTCTTTTGGAGAGCAGTCAAATGTTTTAATGTATTAGAAAATAAATAAAACACTTTTCAGCATTTAAACATAAGTTCAGGTATGTAAAAATTTATGTGTGTGGCTTGCCGTATTCCCAGATGATACTGCAAAATGAAGAGTGGTTATATTTGGAAGCACTTCCAAATATGAGCTAATGTCCCCTATTGATTTGCACCATGTGATACCTTGAAGTATCTTGGTAGGAATAACAAGCGTCTGGTCTGAGTCTATAATTATGAAAGGAATTGGCTGATAAGTAGTTATATGAATCCATGTGTCTCTCAGAATGTAAGTGCTGCCTGAATAGGTCATTGCAAGATGATCAGGCCTGTCTAAATATACAGTTAATCTCCAAATGAATCTGGAGTATCTCCTCCCCTCCCCACAGTGCCTTGCACATTGGAGACCATTGTGCTGATTTCATTAAATATTTTTTTCAATCTGACTTCTTTTCCTTATTTATGTCTTTATCTCTTAAAAAGTAGTAGCACTATAGTTTGCTTCACATTTTAAACTTGGGATTTATTGAGTCACTAGTCTCAGATATCAATGACAGAATAGTCTTAGTTGAACTTGTCCTTATGTGAGATACTCAGACATTGATGGCTTGCTTTTTTGGTAGAATGGTTAATTCTTTAATTATACTTTACTGCTATCTGTTTTCTGGGCCAAAGTAAAGAAATATACTGAATTGATAGATCACATTATAAGGAAAACAACTGATCTTATTTTTCAAATAGGGCAGAAATGTGCTCAATTGTATAAAATATATTAATTCTTTCTTTCGTAAATGTCTATATACCAGGCACTATTCTAATACTGTAACATGCAAGGGTGAATTATACATGGAGAGTATCCCTCCTCACACTCTTGCCTATTCCTACCATTTTCCTCTATTGTCTGAAATTTATTGCATAGTTGTAATGCAAGTGCAATGCATGTATTTTAACAAGTTTTAAAAAATGCATATATATCTGGAGTTGGTAGAAGACTATCCTCTTAGGGTTAGCAGAATCAGATTACTTCCCTTCTAACACCTAGCTGAAATAAACTTCATTGATGGAATAAACTTTGTCTTAAAATGAGCATTGTGGAAGAAATTGTTGATTAATTTGGCACGTTAAATATTTGTAGTGTCAACATTTGGGCAGCTAGAAGACAGATGACAGCAGTGAGTAGCTAAGGAATCTGGGGTAAGGGAAAGAAAGGAGTAAAGAAAGGAAGATCCATTTCTAAGGACAAACTGCTTCTGTCATTGTGCCACAGACTGACTTTGTAGCCTATCCCAGGGCCAGTTCTCTTGGCATCTTGTCTCTTGCTCCACTCTCCCTCATCTCTCCCCTTGAACTTCCCTTTTGTTGAGGCTGTTCTTTATTTAGGATGTATCAATCAGAATATCCACACAGTTTCCATATTTACAAAGCTGCCAGAATGATATTTTATAAACCTAAGCCAAATATTACTCCACTAATTAAAACTTTCCAGTGGCTTCCCAATACATTTAGAATAAAAGTCAAACTCCGTACCTCAGCCTACAAAAGTCTGCTTCATCTGGCTTGGGCCTGTTCTGTGATATTATCTCCCACTGTCTTAGTTTGTTTTATATTGCTATCACAGAATACCACAGACTAGGTAATTCATAGTGAACAGAAATTTATTTGGCTCACAGTTCTGGAGGCTAGGGACACCAGAATTGAGGGGTCACATCCAGTGAGGGCTTTCCTTTTTTTTTTTTTGAGATGGAGTCTCGCTCTGTCACCCAGGCTAGAGTGCAATGGTGCGATCTCGGCTCACTGCAACCTCCACTTCCCAGGTTAAAGCAATTCTCCTGTCTCAGTCTCCTGAGTAGCTGGAATTACAGGTGCGCACCACCACGCCTTGCTAATTTTTGTATTTTTAGTAGAGACGAGGTTTCACCATGTTGGCCAGGCTGGTCTCGAACTCCTGACCTCATGATCCGCCCATCTCCGCCTCCCGAAGTGCTGGGATTACAGGCTTGAGCCACCGCCATCCAGTGAGGGCCTTCTTGCTGTGTTATAACATGGCAGAAGGCATCACATGAGTGAGAGACAGTGGGAGATCAAACCCACATCCTCAAGCCCTTTTATAATTGGCATTAAAACATTCATGAAGGCAGAGCCCTCACGACCTTCCCATTGGGCCCCCTTTCCCAGCACAGCTGCATTGGAGAGTAAGTTTCCAACACATGCTTTTTGGGGGCACATTCAAACTATAGCACCCACTGTTCTGGTGCTTAGCCATGCTGCCTTTCTCTCTGTGATTTGGGCATCCTCAGTATATTCTTGGTTGGCAGATTTTGGACTTCTTTTTTCTCTCCTATCTCTTGACTCTTTCCCTAGACCTTTGTATGTCACTAAACCCCATGGTAATCTCTAAATGGAAATACCTTATTTTTTTTTGTTTACTTGTTTATTGTTTCTCTAATTTCGTTGGAACATAAGCTCCATGAAGGGAGAGATCTGTTCTGTCATGTTCTCTGCTGTTCATTAATGATGTGTTCACTGAGTAAATAGAGTACATTTTATTTTGATTAATTTTACTTATTATTTTAGGGGAATACCCTCTGTCGGCAATGCCTCATTTTCATTTAGTTTCCCTCTTTGTAAAAAGGCCAAAGTTTTCAAATAAATATACAAATATATGCACAAGCTGAAAAAAACAAACTTTGCCTTACATTCAAGTCTCTAATTTGGGGGAAGTTGAGATGGTAAAAGAGCATGCAGCTCTCTTTTTCTTACAGTTCATACTTGTGCTAGAAGGCTGAAAAGTATTCTTACGTGTCTTGGATATGTTTCCTGGGGCTTAATCACCGTTAGCCAGAGAATGTTATCTGTTGTTGAAGAAAAGAATAGGCAAGAGAAATGTCAGACCAGCAGTATTGCTTTCTATTTTATGTGATTTTATTCTTACTGCACCATCCTCCTTCTCACTTCTGCGTTCTGTAAGTAGTTTGGAAGCTTCTTAAGCATGAAAATGGGAATATGTATTTTTATTTCCCAGTAGTGTGTAGAATAGTGCTAGAGAGTAGATAATCAATAATCACTTTTTCACTAAAAATAGTATTTAAGTTTTACATAGATCTTTACAGTTTAGTAAGAAATACAACATCATTTATTACAAAAACCCAGTGAGGTAGCAAGGCAGATATTAATTTCTTTTCTTTTACAGATTGAAAGACAGATTTCAGAGCTTAACAGAGTTATCTGAGTTCACTCAGCTAGAAGTGGCTGAGCTGGGAGTAGAGACTCTGGAGAGTGTTCTGTTTCCTCTAAGTGCTCATGTCTCTTTGTGACACACTGTTAATGATGATGGTATTGCATACAAATTAAAAGAGGAAATAACTTCATGTAAGATTTGGTGAAATACTGTTAATTCTTTGATAATAAAGTGAAAACATGGATTAAGCATTTGAAACGGAACTCACATACAGTCTCTCAGATACCAATGAGGCCTCTGAGACTATGCTGGCATTTTAGATCAATAGTGGAAGCACAAATGGTTCCAATGGGTCTCAGCCTTCAAGCCTTATTGTCTTTTGCAAATTTGCTTATAAGCTGCTGAAAATGCCACAGAATTGCCCTAACATTAGAGAATATAATAGTATCAAAGAATTTTGCTTTTTTACTTCTAAGAGAATTTTGAAAAACTATTAACCTCCTTGCATATTTTTGACATTCAAAATTTTTGTTATAAGTAAAATGGTTGACCAGGAGCACTGGCTCACACCTATAATCTCAGCACTTTGGGAAGCTGAGGTGGGCAGTTCACGAGGTCAAGAGATCGAGACCATCCTGGCCAACACAGTGAAACCCCCTCTCTACTAAAAATTAAAAAATTAGCTGGGAGTGGTGGTGCGCGCCTGTAGTCGCAGCTACTCAGGAGGCTGAGGCAGGAGAATCACTTGAACCCAGTATGCGGAGGTTGCAGTGAGTCGAGATGGCACCATTGCACTCCAGCCTGGCGACACAGTGAGACTGCATCTCAAAAAAAAAAAAAAAGAAGAAGTAAAATAGTTGCAAATGATGGAATTGTCACTGTATTATTATAAATATTGACATACTAAAACAAAACTACTATATGACTTTTTAGAATATGTTCAGTGGCATATAAGTGCAATTATAATAAAAGGCAATCATATATTTAAAAATACTCGCATAAGCTCTTTTTAACAGTTGGAAATTTTATATCTCTCTTGGAACTATAATTTTCATTGCATTTTTCTTTCATAAATCATAATGTAAATAGTTTTATGCTTGCTTTACTTTATGGATCACTCATTACATACCTCTTAAGACATATGTCCATTCTTATAAAATTTAAAACAGTGAATTTTCTGTGACCATAAGGCTCTAAGTATTTAAAACATTCTCCTGAATTGCATTATCATTACAATATTATTACTACATGATTAGTACAAGATAAATATATATTTTTAAAATAATATATAATTGTTAACATAAAATAAAATTTTCTTAGGCATACTTTATTACCATTATTAGATGGGTCAGGTGTTTTCCCAGTCAATTCATGTGTCTATGTTTACTATTTATTGCTAGGATGAAATGGGATTTAGCATCAGTTTTATTTCTGTTAATTTTTAAACGCATAGATGCTATAAATCTTATTCATACAAATAAGTAGATAAGAATGGAATGGAATAAGTTTGTTATAGCAGTGTTATTCCGTGTGATATTAGAGCAGTATTCACTTAGTTCTTTTTTTTTTTGCAATAAATGCCAAAATTCACATAAGTTAACTTTCATCAAGATTAATTTTAATGCTTTATCAGCTGACAAGTTGATTTTGGCTCTCCTTCAATTTTGCTAAAAGCAAAGAATTTGAAACCATCATATTTTCCAAAGGTTTTGCTTCCCTGTCAGAATAATTCATTTTCTAAAAGCTGATACTGATATTTGAAAATGTTGCTTTGTTTGGTGCCCCAGAAGTTTTGACATTCGTGGGCCACAGACTAGGGTAAGATTCTGGATGGGTAAAAAGTTTGCCTATCTTTTGTGAGGAGGGAGAAAGAGATAATAAACGAGCACCACAGGCATATCCTCAGGCAGATCAGCTTTAATAAAAAGAATGTATGGAAATTGAGTACCTGGAAATACAGTGATCTGCAAATACCATTTTGAATGCCACAAGGTTAATGGACTAGCTGTGAGAGTTGAATGAAACACCCTGATAAACTGGGTCGGGAAGAGAATGATCAGAAGCTGCCACCATTCACATTTTATTATTTATTATTAATTGTCTCACTTTAGAGGAAAACTCCAAAGATGGTCAAATACAGTGACTTTTCATTGATTTCTTAGAAAACTGCTAAGTCAGCAGAATAAAGTAAGATATGTCACTAATTTTTATTATTTAGAGATGTTTTGCTTACTTTTTGAACATAGAAATTTAGTGTTTGCTGAAAGCAAACTGGTTCACATTTTTTTTGCAGGGATAAATAATAGGAAGGCTGGTTTTTGGCAAAATTATGAGATAGCAATGTTGATTTTTGGTGATTTCTCACCCCTTCCTTCAGCATATACCTTTCTTTCATTTTTCAGATTCTTCAGTTCTTCAACTCTTGAGTTGCTACAATAATCCACCTACCCCCGAACCCCAACCTCCTTAACTTCACCTTGTCTCTGACATCTCAATTTTAAGGGGAATTCCTAAAGAATCCAAAACCTTCAAGACACAAAAGAATGCAAGATACAAAGGAGTAGTGACAGGCAATGAGAAATGTTCTTTTGGAATAAAAAGTTACTTCCTGAAATATAGATAGGTAGCTAATGCTACTTATTTTTTCTTCCATGGTCAGGTCTGGGGCACTGGGAAGAAGGAGTAAAGGGCAGCGTAGTTCCTGTGTGCTGGACCAGTGTTTATTATGTAGGCCAAGTAGTATTTTGTAAGCCAAATGACCTTCTTAGACTGAGTTCCAAGACTAGGCTATTTAGATCAGATCCACGTGATATAAATATTGCATATCATATGAAACTGAAGACAGTGACTAGATACTGACCTCCCAGGTTGTGGCGCCGAAAGATTAATGAATGGATGAAGTTTGGGTTTCTGACAGCATTTTGGCTTTTAGAAAAAGTTGTGAGCAATGGTAGTGACAAGCAAGTAAAGGACTGTTGTATCTAAGTCTAAATAAACAAAAAGATAGGAGCAGACTGAATATAAATAGATGAAGGGTTTTTTTCTTAGTGCCAAGATAAAGCACATAGCAAAGCAGAATCTTTATTTATAATGATTATAGAGTCGAGTTTGAGTTCATTGCTCTTGAGAAGAATAAGCAAATCTGTGTATTTTTAAACATCTTCCATGCTAAATTTTATTTTTAATGAAATCATGTGCATCAGTTTAAAGAGAAACAATATTCTTGAATCCATATAACTTCAATTATTGGCATGAAGAATGTGGTTTAACAAGACACTATCCTACAATTTTCTTAATGGAGTCAGTTTCTTCTTCAAAAAGCAAAACCATTCTTAACTCTATAAGAAAATGATAAGCTATTGTATTTCCCATTCCAAGGAAAGTTATTCCAGCACAGCAAGCTGCAGCCATCATGATAAATCTTAGAGCCAGTCACCAGAGTGTTTCTATATTGCTCATGAAGCCTTAGCATATTTTATATTCTACACAGTGTAGTGGAGAAAATTAAGCCTTGCAACAGCTAGGGACTTATGCCAGGGTAATTTCCTTAAATAAATTTATTTGTTTTATTTAATTTATTATAAAAGTCATTAATACATAGCTTATAGAATTTCTGCCATAAAAACGCCTGAGGAGATGCTCAGTCAATTTTTTTTTTTTAAATCTAGAGGTCTAGAGATTGGTCAAAGGTCACGTCATCAGTTGGTCCCAGAGCTGACTCCCAGTCCACTGCTCCTGCTACTTTTCCAGTCACCCTCCTGAGATGGCCCGCTTGTCTGTATGCACACACAGAAAGAAGTACTGGGAAAAGTAGGAAATAATACTTAAAGCCCTTCCATTTGTATTTCCAGAGCCTGTCAGAGAGAATTTGGCAACCCAAGTAAAGTCTTTAGAGACATCAGAGTATTTATTCTTCACTCCGGTGACCTGTCTGAGATTTTTTTTTTTTAATTATACTTTAAGTTTTAGGTACATGGGCACAACGTGCAGGTTAGTTACATAAGTATACATGTGCCATGCTGGTGTGCTGCACCTATTAACTTGTCATTTAGCATTAGGTATATCTCCTAATGCTATCCCTCCCCCCTCCCCTCACCCCACAACTGTCCCCAGAGTGTGATGTTCCCCTTCCTGTGTCCTTGTGTTCTCATTGTTCAGTTCCCACCTATGAGTGAGAACATGCGGTGTTTGGTTTTTGTCCCTGCGATAGTTTACTGAGAATGATGATTTCCAATTTCATCCATGTCCCTACAAAGGACATGAACTCATCATTTTTTATGGCTGCATAGTATTCCATAGTGTATATGTGCCACATTTTCTTAATCCAGTCTATCATTGTTGGACATTTGGGTTGGTTCCAAGTCTTTGCTATTGTGAATAATGCTGCAATAAACATATGTGTGCATGTGTCTTTATAGCAGCATGATTTATATTCCTTTGGGTATATACCCAGTAATGGGATGGCTGGGTCAAATGGTATTTCTAGTTCTAGATCCCTGAGGAATTGCCACACTGACTTCCACAATGGTTGAACTAGTTTACAGTCCCACCAACAGTGTAAAAGTGTTCCTATTTCTCCACATCCTCTCCAGCACCTGTTGTTTCCTGACTTTTTAATGATTGCCATTCTAACTGGTGTGAGATGGTATCTCATTGTGGTTTTGATTGGCATTTGTCTGATGGCCAGTGATGATGAGCATTTTTTCACGTGTTTTTTGGCTGCATAAATGTCTTCTTTTGAGAAGTGTCTGTTCATGTCCTTTGCCCACTTTTTGATGGGGTTGTTTGTTTTTTTCTTGTAAATTTGTTTGAGTTCATTGTAGATTCTGGATATTAGCCCTTTGTCAGATGAGTAGGTTGTGAAAATTTTCTCCCATTCTGTAGGTTGCCTGTTCACTCTGATGGTAGTTTCTTTTGCTGTGCAGAAGCTCTTTAGTTTAATTAGATCCCATTTGTCAATTTTGTCTTTTGTTGCCATTGCTTTTGGTGTTTTAGACATGAAGTCCTTGCCCATGCCTGTGTCCTGAATGGTAATGCCTAGGTTTTGTTCTAGGGTTTTTATGGTTTTAGGTCTAACGTTTAAGTCTTTAATCCATCTTGAATTAATTTTTGTATAAGGTGTAAGGAAGGGATCCAGTTTCAGCTTTCTACATACGGCTAGCCAGTTTTCCCAGCACTATTTATTAAATAGGGAATCCTTTCCCCATTGCTTGTTTTTCTCAGCTTTGTCAAAGATCAGATAGTTGTAGATATGCGGCGTTACTTCTGAGGGCTCTGTTCTGTTCCATTGATCTATATCTCTGTTTTGGTACCAGTACCATGCTGTTTTGGTTACTGTAGGCTTGTAGTATAGTTTGAAGTCAGGTAGCGTGATGCCTCCAGCTTTGTTCTTTTGGCTTAGGATTGACTTGGCGATGCGGGCTCTTATTTGGTTCCATATGAGCTTTAAAGTAGTTTTTTCCAATTCTGTGAAGAAAGTCATTGGTAGCTTGATGGGGATGGCGTTGAATCTATAAATTACCTTGGGCAGTATGGCCATTTTCACAATATTGATTCTTCCTATCCATGAGCATGGAATGTTCTTCCATTTCTTTGTATCTTCTTTTATTTCATTGAGCAGTGGTTTGTAGTTCTCCTTGAAGAGGTCCTTCACGTCCCTTGTAAGTTGGATTCCTAGGTATTTTATTCTCTTTGAAGCAATTGTGAATGGGAGTTCACTCATGATTTGGCTCTCTGTTTGTCTGTTACTGGTGTATAAGAATGCTTGTGATTTTTGTACATTGATTTTGTATCCTGAGACTTTGCTGAAGTTGCTTATCAGCTTAAGGAGATTTTGGGCTGAGACAATGGGGTTGTCTCTCAGACCACAGTGCAATCAAACTAGAACTCAGGATTAAGAAACTCACTCAAAACCACTCAACTACATGGAAACTGAACAACCTGCTCCTGAATGACTACTGGGTACATCACGAAATGAAGGCAGGAATAAAGATGTTCATTGAAACCAACGAGAACAAAGACACAACATACCTGTCTGAGATTTAAGATGTTTGGTGAACTATACCATCAGTGATATTTCCTCTTAAATGTTAAGAGAGGTATGCTAAAGAAATGCTGGAATGCCGCAGAGATTCACTAGGCAGGATCTGGGTATTAGGACACACAAAGCAATCTGGAGAGCTGAATATTTATGGTAAACGTTTGCAAGTTTGAAAATCTTGTATATACCAATAGGTGCTCTGATTGAAGTCAGGGGTGAGAGTTCTGGAGCTCTGTTTACTTGTCTTTCTCTTTCCTCTGAGCTGCTGCTTCTTCAAAGATCCCTGGGCTTGTACGAAAACACCTCTTGGAAACCACAGGGCTAGGAAATTGACTTGCAAAGGAATCGTTTATTTGAAATTACTGACATATCACTTTCTTTCTTTAGTTCAACAAGTATTTACATAATTAGAGTGGTCTTTTATGCAAATTTGTGATGTGCTACTTTTCACTCTAAGATAATGTTAAGTCAGCTGATTCCTCAATAACAATTTATTTTTTCATACCAGTTATTGGAGGAATGTCTATGGCCATACCTACCACCCTGAATACGCTCGATGTTGTCTCATTTTGGAAGCTAAGCAGGGTCGGGCCTGGTTAGTACTTGGATGGGAGGTAGTCGACTATACATTATGAGGTGTTTTCATATAATTGACCCACTTGATCTTTGTAACAGTTCTTTAAAACAAGATATTTTAAATATTCATTTCTCAGGTGAAGCAGCAGAGCCTCAGAAAAATTGAGTTGTCCCAAGGCTGCATAAGTAGTCACTGGGGAAACCAGTATCTCAACCTAGGCTTCTGACCATAAGTTTGGGCATTTTAGACTGTTTTCTTTCTAACCTATGTGGGTTTGCCCATTGTCTTTGGTACAATTTGAGAAAATGCTAGTATAGCCTGTAGTCACAGAATTAATCAAATCCAGATTTGGTTTATAAAGTACAGAAAACCATGACCTCGGTTTCGCTTGCACTCACTAACTAAGCTAATTGGCTGAGGGGAATTAAAATCTCCATGGTAATTATCACTAAAGCTTAAGCATGCTTAATTATAAGCTGGAATCCTGGATTGTTTTCATTACTGTTTGCTTCAGGATTCTCACTGTTCTTATTAAAGCATAGTCATGTCTATGATCAGAGCTATCTCTAGATAGTAAAAGAATTTTCCCTAAACTTTCATCTCTATTTTTTGTGCTAGTATCAGGGAAATGACTTAGGGAAGTGGGTTATGGGAAGAAGGAAGTCATCCTGCCAACAGATGCACAAAAGGACTTACACAAATATAATCAATCCACAGTTTTGCCATTTTATGCCAAAAGGGATAGAATTTCTCTCATTTCACCCTCAAGCTGCAATTTTCTGACATCATTTTAAAATCACTGCTCCTAATCCTCATTTCATCAAACTTTATCTCTTCATAATAACTGAGATGTGGAGACAGAAAAGTAAGCGCATGCTGATTTTCTTCCCTAACCCTGTCCCTCTCAGGAAAGTTGCTGCTAATAGGCACCAGCACAAGCCTTTTATATGTTCTTATACAATGCACAGCTGTGCACTAAGCACACAGAGAGGCACACAACACAAAGCCAGTCACCTGGTGAGCAAAGAAGAATCAAGGGCAGGGGAAAAGTTGCAGCGAGATTTTTGGCTGTTTCTTCTTAGGACAGTGTTTTTGTCTGACTATAATGTGAGACTGGAGAATTGTTGGCTCTAGTTTACAAGTCTGGCCACACTTAGAGAATCCTTTCCATGTGGGGAATCATTTTGATCTGATAGGCAGCCACATACTTGTCTTATTTGTCTGGGAGTCCAGTCATGTCACCTCTTTAATTTCCACTCAGACTTTCCCACCATATGGTTAGGAGTTTGAAAATATTCGATATGGTCAGACCTCCAAGGTTTCTACCATATGAATGTTTAATTGGCTCTGAAATTCTCAGCCCTGGGAATCAGTTGCTATCAGCCAGAATCTCCTGAGGTCACTTCATACCATAGCAGACCACCTCTAATCTTCTGCACCCGATGGTATTTTGGCAGGATATTCAGACTTCCTTTCGTGTCTTAGTTCTTCTTGAAGTTTGATGCCAATTAGATGCCCTCACCGTGACAGTTTCCTCATGGTCACATCTCCAGGTGTTGGGAACAAGTGTGTCTGGTGCTATATTTGAGTATGACCCAAACACATATTTTCTTTCTTCCCAGGCAAGCCTGGAAGCATTTTAACCATCTTTTCTGCACATATTTTTGAGGAGATCCTGACGAGAGAGTACAAGTTGTGGTTTTCATGTTGAATTTATTGCCTTTCTCATTAAACAGTAGTAAGAAATGGAGTCTCACAGTTTTCATCTGTCCAGAGTTTCTGGTGCAGCTTTTGATGTTTTCTGGTTTATAGCCTGCTATGGATTTCCTGTATTCAGCAGACATTTGATCCTTTTTCCCACCACCCTCCTATTTTTTAAACACAGGAAAGTTAAATTCCTGAGATGGCAGAATATGGTAGCTCATACAAAACTATGGTATTTTAATCCTATCACACAGTTAATTGTTAAGTCCTTGGTTGTAGGACACACACTGTAAATGTTAAAAGGCCTCAGAATTGGGGAATACCACTGTCATTCTTTCAGCATATATTTTTTTAAGCCTCCCTTTGGAGGGACAATGCTGGACTAGGCAACAAACTAGATTCTGTTAATTTATTTCAAATATTTTATCTTGAGAAAAGGAAAAATGTTTCAAAGAAAATAAGAAGGCACTTGAATTTATTTTTAGCTCTTGGTGTTTTCAAAAAATGACCACACTAATTGATGTATGTACTGAGTAAATCTATTTGTGGGATCTCACTATGGCCCCAGTTACTAGACAGAAATAGCAAATTAATATCATCATATCTTCTCAAGTCTTTATCTGAGAGGCATAGTTTGTCTTTGTAAATGGAAAAAGTGATATTAATTATCATGATTTATCTCCACAGGAATGATGTATGATGTGGAATCCCACCCTTGCATCTTTAACGCTTTGCCTGGTTCTCTATCTCCTACCTCTTAGAATATGACACACAAGGATGGTTTTTTTAAAACAATATGTAGGATATAATTAGGAAACTACTGATTCTTCATGGTAATGTCAATGTTTGGTGGCTGAGATAATAAAAAAGCAAGATAATTTAAAACCATTTATTAATTTTTGCAACCAATCATATGCGTACAGTCACATACCACATAAAGATGTTTCTGTCAGTGGTGAACCACATATACTATGGTGGTTCCATAAAATTATAATGGATCTGAAAAATTTCTATCACCCAGTGATGTAGCTGTTGCCATGTCATAGTGCAACACATTACTTCTGTGTTTGTAGTGATGCTGATATAAACAAATCTGTACAGCCAGGTATATCAAAGTCCAGCACATACGGTTATGCACAGTACATAATTCTTGATAATGATAATAATGACTATGTTACTGGTTGATTTATTATACTATACTTTTAATCATTATTTTAGAGTATACTTCTTCTACTTATAAAAAGAAGTTATCTGTAAGACAGCTTCAGGCAGGTCCTTCAGGAGTGCTCCAGAAGAAGGCATTGTTACCACAGGAGATAACAGCTCCATGTATGTTATTCCCCCTGAAGACCTTCCAGTGGGACAAAATTTGGAGGCAGAAGACACTGATATCATAGGCCTAGGCCAGTGTGTTTTTGTCTTAGTTTAAATGAAGTTTAAAATATTAAAAACAATTATTTTAAAAATAGAAAAAAGCTTATAGAATAATAATATGAAGAAAAAATACTTTGTGTAGCTCTGCAATTGTGTTTGTGTTTTAAGCTGTTATTACAAAAGAATCGAAAAGTTAAAAAAATCAAAAAGTTTATAAAGTAAAAAAGTTTCAGTAAGCTGAGGTTAATTTATTATTGAATAAAGCATTTTTAAAATAACATTTAATGTAGGCAAAGTGTACAGTGTTTATAAAGTCTACCGTAGTGTACAATAATGTGCTAGGCCTTCCCATTCACTCACCACTTATTCACTGACCCACCCAGACCAGCTTCCAGTCCTGCAAGCTCCATTCATGGTAAGTGCCCTATACAGGTGTACCATTTTTTATCTTTTAAAAGATAGTTTCACTGTGTTTTTTCTATGTTTAGGTATGTTTTGATACACAAATACTTACCATAATGTTATAGTTGCCCACAATATTCAGTACAGTAACATGCTGTGTAGGTTTATAGCCTAGGAGCAATAGTTCACACCTTATAGCCTAGGTGTGTAGCAGGCTGTACCATCCAGGTTTGTGAAGTCACTCTATGATGTTTGTACAATGATGAAATTGCCTAATGAAGCATTTCTCAGAACATTTCCCTGTCATTAAGCAATGCACAACTGTATTTATAAAATCAGGTATATCTTCACTAATTGGCTTTATTTAGGTTAAAGTTAAAATGTTTTCCCAAAATCACACTAACACTTGGAGGTTATCTTACACAAGTATCAGAGATTACAAATGTATTTTGAATATCTATAGTAGATATTACATTCTGTATTTTTTCATATTTGATGATTTACATTATTATTTTCATTTCTGCTACCATGAAAACAAGAATGAGTTTAGCACGCTGTTCATAAGGTGTCAAAGGTGTACTGGCTAGGTTGGAGTCACCTCTCCAGATCTGTCTCTTTTTATTCATACCTGCTTCACCCTGCTTTGGCCCCTAGAAACTTGATAGGTATAGACTAGTCAGACTCTGGTGCCTCTAGCTTCTGGATGCTTTTGGTCAGTGGGAGCCTTGCTCATATTTCTGGGCATTTTTCCTGAGTTTACTTTCAGTGGCTGTCTCTCTTTCAAAGGTGACCATCTGACATGACGAGTTTCCTCTTGGGTTACGGTCACCTCACTCCCCTTCCACTGTGCTTAGGAGTATTAACAGATCCTTGGGCGTTGTGAGCCTTCAAGTGACCTACTTACTGCCTCTCCCCTCACATCCTTCCACACATTGTATACATCTTGTTATAAATAAAGCATCCTCAAACTCTTCTGCCTTCAGTGTGCCATCTGTTTCCTATAGGGACACTGACTTTTTTTTTTTTAAAAAAGGAAATATACAGAGCTCAGGGTGCAGGGTAGCTGTGGATTACTTTCATTTGTAAACAGTGAGGGAAGAATAGAAGAATAGAAAAAGAAGAATAGAAAATTGTAGCTCACCTTCAGATTTGTTAGAAAAGAACTTAAAGCTCCTAGGATAAGCACATTTACTAATTTTTCTGTCCCAAACAGATATAATTTTTATGTGTATATATATATATATGTATATACACACATTATATGTAAATATATATAATATATTATATAATATAAATATAATATATATAATATATTTATGTTATATTATATATATATATATACCTTGTGTTTGCTCAGTTTTGTACATAGCTCAAAATTTCACTGAATATACTAGTGCACGAATATGGGTGAACAATAGCGGTTTAGATCTGCCCCATGGGTAAGATGCAATTCTTTTTTTTTTTGACGGAGTTTTGCTCTTGTTGCCCAAGCTGGAGTGCAATGGCGTGATCTTGGCTCACTGCAACCTCCGCCTCTGGAGTTCACGCGATTCTCCTGCCTCAGCTTCCCTAGTAGCTGGGATTACAGGCACCTGCCACCATGGCCTGCTAATTTTTTGTATTTTTAGTAGAGACGGGGTTTCACCATATTGGCCAGGCTGGTCTCGAACTCCTGACCTCAGGTGATCCACCCGCTTCGGCCTCTCAAAGTGCTGGGATTACAGGCAATATGCAATTTTTTATTCCTGAGATTCTATATGTTTCTTCCGACTGCCCCTGAGATGATTATTTATTATCCATAGTGATTGTGCTGATGGAATTTCTGAGGATGACTAATAATTCTGTCAGAGCTCACTCCAGTTAGAGTCTTTTCTTTGGCAAGTGTCTTTTCTTTGGCAAGTGACTAAAAATATTGTTATGTCTGTTATTCATCGTGGTACTGCTTCCTCTATTCAGAGGCTACGTGGACTATAGCATTCTAAATGTATAAACTCTAAACCTTAGTGTTCTAGGTGGGCATTTGGAATGATGAATGGCAAAAGACTTTTCTACTCACTCAGTACTTTCATATATAGGATACAGGCCAGGATAGGTGAAATGGTAACTCTGCTTTTTTAGCATTTGTTTTGAAATAATTTTAGATTCACTGAAAGTTACAAAAATAGTAGAGTATTCTTGTGCACCATTTACCAACTTCCCCCAATGATAGCATCTTTGCATAGCCAGAATTTTATATTTTATTAAGAAATTTTTTATAGAATAGATTTATTGATTTATTTCTGTCCTCTGTGTTTTAGTTTGTTCATGAGCTAATATCAAAGAAGCTCCATCTTTCTATTTTTATTTTGGGAAACAAATTTAGGATGCTTTTGTTCCCTCTTAAGAGGGAACAAATAGTATAATAAACAAATTCTTTTTGCTAGAAAGTATTAGCTTGGTGGGTAGTGAAAGGCTGCTTTTCTTGTAGAATTTTTAGCAATTACATCAAAATATTGACTTTTTTTATTCCATAACAGAACAATTGGTTGTGATTTGTTACATACCAGAAATGCTTTCCCTAGCAGTGCCAAAGTATATTTGGGGAAGGATGTGGAGTTTATAGGCAGCCTTTGTTTAAAAAAAGAGAGAGAGATGGAAAGAACTACTTTTTCCAATTTTTTATTTATTATAGCTAGCACATTTTTCTGTTTATAAATTTATTTCCAATGTCTGTCTACCAAAAAGTAAAATCCGATAGAGTACGTTTGGATGTTTTATTTTCATTTTCAGACGTATGGTCTGGAAAGACCTCTTTAACATTAAAAGATCCTTTAAAATAAGGCTTCAAATTGCCAAGAGCTGAAAATTCAGAGTAATAATTTTTATGCTAAACTTGACTTTTGAGTACTCTGTAATGATTATTGTCTCTTCTGATGTCCAATTCCATATGAAATATTATATTTTTATAAGATAGTTTGTACTTCTTATAACTATAGAATGATCATATTCTCATTCAGATAGCCCTGCCCTCAAAATGTGGCCCTGGTCAACCAAACCCTGTGTATTCAAACACCTATTTCAGATTCTGCATTCACTGAGGAGATGAAAGCAAGTGGAAATAACCTGCTCTCTGTAGCATTCATTCAGCTATAAAGAGGTAGGCCACTGGTCTTTTAACAGATTATTGTGTATTAGCTGCTTTTCACTGAAGTCAAGTCTACTGATCAAGAAGCAGACACATCAGCTAAAAACTAGTAACTTTATAAATGACCCATTTGCCAGTTTCCAAGCATTATTTGAAATATTTGCATTTAAAATTGGAGAGACAAATGTAATTTTAACTTTCCATAAAAATTGGTTATTAATTGCAATGAATTTTCAAGGTTCTAGTTCTATAATATAAAGCAAATTTATACTATATTAAATTGTACATTTATTGTGCTACTTTCAAGCATTTAGTTTTAATAGCCCTGGGGGAGACTGCCACTTGTTTTACTGTGCTCAGCAACAAGTCAAGGCTTGCGTTGTATGTCTATTTACCTCCTATTTGAAATTCTTTCTATAAGTATCTTTCTGCCGAAGAGGAGAATTTAAAGATGAAACTGAAGTACAAGGAAAATCTTCAATTTTGGTCAATACTTGGTTCACTTAATGTGAACCCTAATCCTAGGATCTAGAAGGGGACTTACCACTCAGTGGTGTGTTCTTAGGAAGCTGTGTATGTCATTAGGAACATGATTGAACTTCTTTTTCATCAGCTTTCTCTTCATGAATCCTCTTATGGTTTTTGCTTGCTGAGATTGATACTACTTATGTTGTAAATAAAGAAGTATTTTTAATAAGTAAAGCAAACCTCTTAGGTACCTTCCTGTGGTCAATTTATTAGATGAGTTCATAATGACCCTCATACTTGTGTATTCTCTGGGTTGTACTGAAATTAGCACATACCATTAATGACCTGAGGAGAGCTGTGTGAGGGTAGTTGTTCATCCTCTTTTATGGTCACAAACTTTATTCCTAACCTGGCTATGTACTACTGGTTATAAAGAAGACTGGGTAAAGAATAAATCCATCACCACTACAAGGAAAATCCTTGGGATTTAAAGATTTAAATTGGGATTTAAAGAGGCATGAGACATGGTTTCTGCCATCTCGGAGCTCATAATCCAATGAGTTGGAAGTAAGCACAGAATTACAATGTAGTTTGTTAATGATATGATTAGGGTGTGTACTATATCTTTTTCTAAGGGTGAGGTTTGGGTCAGGGAGAGCTACCAGGTGGAGCTAACCTAAGATGTGAGTTCTGGAAAGACAAGTAAGAGGGCTACATAGGCAAAGGAAAGGGTGGGCAGACTGGGAGGTGTTTGGGGATGTGAGGTGCAGCACAGTAGAGTTAGAATAGATGGTAGTTAGGTGAGATGCCATTATGAGCAACCATGTGTCTGAGCTTTGCAGTTCTCACACACCTTCATTTCAACCCATTCTATAGGCAAGCAAAATATCATTCCTATTTAACAACTGAGAAAAGTAAGGCCAGAAATGTTGAGTGAATTACACAAAATCTTATAACTGCTACAGTCGGGGTTTGAATCTAGGTCTGGTGACTCTAAATTCTGCCCTTTTAGTATGCCATTTTGTTCAAGTCCCTCTAAAGTGAATAGTGAGTTGGACTATCTCTTCACTCATAAAAACGTACCAGTTTTCTTTCTGAGACTATACATTTTTTAGATATATCACGTGTTATTTCACTTTGTACCCTCAACTGTGCTTAGCATGTGCTTGACTTGTAGTAGATGGCCAATCATTGTTTTGAACTGAATTGAATTGATGTATGGGTATTGTAAAACTTCATTGAATGAATGAAAGTCTTGGCCAGGACTTTTCACTTTTTGCTCTCCTTACTTAGTTCTCTTCCAGTCTGTTCTTACCTTCACAGGTGTCAACTCGCACTAGCACTTCATTCCCAGATCCAAAACTCAGAACTGCAGCTTCTCACCCTCTAACCAGACTCTCCTTTGCATGTGGTAGAGGGTTCCTTTTCAGATACATTTGTGTAGAACCTATGCCACATGTTTAGGTTTTTTCCCCTTCATATTCTTCACTCCAAACAAAATCTTGACAAAGAAAATTATGCCTTTGTCTTGGCAAATGGTGTTTGTTATCAGTTTTCTTTTCTTAAAACACTAGCAGAAGGCACAGGCACTCGGCTTCCTGTGAAGACCTTGAAGTGATTGTATACTATTTTTCACATTTGCTCTTGGCTAGGGTGATGATGACATTTTTGTTTTTAGTGGGGTTTTTTGTTTTGTTTTGTTTTTGAGACGGAGTCTAGCTCCGTCACCAGGCTGGAGTGCAGTGGCACGATCTTGGCTCACTGCAACCCCTGACCCCCTGGTTCAAGCGATTATCCTGCCTCAGCCTCCCGAGTTTTGGTGGTCTTTTTTACCTCTACTTGAAATTGATGAAAAAGGAAACTATACAGTTTGTCTGGAAAGGAAATCAGAGATCATTTGATGCTGACCTGATGTTAAATGAGGACAGGGCTGAATTTAAGCAGCAGAACTTGTTTGTACTGACTGCTCTCCACTTTCCAGCATTTGAATTGTGTTGACATTCACAGGAGCTGTGTGAGGCCAATTTTGTGTCAGAAAACCTGAATTTCCAAAAAAGTCTATGGAAGTAATTATATGACTCTAATGGTTCATCTTCCCCACTGTAACGTGAGAGACAGGTCCTAAAGGACAACCTGCATCAGTCATCACTGGAAAAGCCTGTCCTGTGTTGGAGTGGCCCCATACCGAGTGTTTCTAGTGTTTCTAGTGAGGAATCCACCATTTCTCTTGGCAGCCCTTCCAATTCTCTGTCCATCACAGCTTTTTCCAGATGATGAGGCTTGTTTTCTGCAGCTGTGTTTGGCCAGATGGTCGTGGGTCATTCTCCCAGGCCCATCCCCATTATGCCCAATAACGTGTGGGCCACAAAGTCCCGATTTGGATGGGGTAGGGGGAGAAGTGTAAATGTTGTTAGCTTAAAGATTCATGTTTTAGTGTTACCTTTTTGCTCTTAGTTAAGCCTCCAGTATCCCTGTTACTTGTTTCTTACAAATGGGAGATATCAAACGTAGTGATATCTAGCTTTACTTTTTATCATCACTTAGTTCTGTAGTGACAAACCAGTACCTCCACATCAAGTCTTCATCAATGTCGTTACATCTTTGTGGGGACCTAATGTCACAAGAAACATGAGGCATTCACTTGACCAGTACACCAAATGTTCCTGGCCCCACTTTCAAGCAGTACTCTATTGGAAAATCATCCATAATTTTCTGGCTGCTGTCATTCCTGGGCCTCTGCTTTCCATAACCTCTCATTCCTGTTGAACAGCTGTGCTTCTGATTAGTTTTCTCTGGAGGTATTAACTTTTCAGCACTCTGCACAGGGAAACTTTTGAAGTGATGGGAACAATGGGCCCATCCTTGCTTTGTTCCAGCTAGTTAGTCTGCTGTGCTTCAGAAAAAACACTGAGAGAGACATGAAACAAAACAAAAATAAGAATTCACATAAAATTTTCTTAAAAGAAATCTTGAGCATTGACATTGTAAAAATGATTATCCACTCAGTATGAAACAGTGTGTTTTCTTGTATATATTTCTCTTATCTACTTTTTCCATATATTTTGAGAAACAAATATTTAGTTATCAGTAACACATACCAGTTCTCTGAGAATTTGAAGAGAGAATGAGTGACTCCAGTTGTCAAAGGTAACTGTACATAACCACTTTTACTCTTTTTCTCTGACCATCCAATTTTAGGTCAGATTCTATTGTTACATACACTTACTGAATGACATTTTCTTCATAGCATTTACCACTCATTCAAATAAAATCTGTTTTACAAATGTAAACACGGGGTTCAAGCGACTCTCCTGCTTCAGCCTCCCAAGTAGCTGGGACTGCAGGCGTGCGCCACCAAGCCCAGCTAATATTTTTGTATTTTTAGTAGAGACAGGGTTTCATCGTGTTGGCCAGACTGGTCTCGAACTCCTGACCTCAGGTGATCCACTCATCTCGGCCTCCCAAAGTGCTGGGATTACAGGAGAATCACTTGAACCCTGGAGACGGAGGTTGTGGTGAGCCGAGATCTGCCACTGCACTCCAGCCTGGGTGACAGAGTGAGACTCTATCTCAAAAAACAAGAAAAGAAAAGAAAAATAATTCTATAATCCTATGTAATTCCTATTACAGAATAAAAGATTATCTGTAATCTTTCATTTTTATGAAAAATATTTCTATGCAATTCCTATTATAGAATAAAAGATTATTCATACTCATAAAAGATCATCTATAATCTTTTATTCTGTAATAGGAATTACATAGAATTTGTCAAATTTTTCAAACAGTAAATCAATTTTGTATGCCTAAAATAAACTCAATTTAAACATAATCATCATTCTATTTATCAATTGATGAATTTTCTTTGCTAAAATTTTTCAAGGACTGAAAGATCTATAGTAATATACACATTTTTATTCCTAACATTGATTATTTGTGTATTCTGTTTTTGTTTCTTGATGAATCTCCTCAGGGAGCTATTAATCCTATTAGTCTTTAACGGAAATAAATATCCTGGAAGGAAAAGAAAAGGTATGTACAGCTTTGATTTTGTAGAGAATTTAATGAAGGAAATATCTAAAGGTATGTTGTTAGGGAACCCAACAAAGGATTCTGAAGCTCTCAGGTACTAACAATAAGAAGCCATTGCCATTACTGGGCTTGATATATTCACAGGAAAGAAGCCTAAGCATATAGAATTAATAGGAATGAATGGATCTTATGATAAGAGGTGTACTTGTAGAGGGACATAGCCCCTGCCACAACTATAGCGTTGAGGCAGTGAGGAAACAAAGGAACGATGGCCTGATTCCTTGTTTTCCTCCTACAATTCTGTCTCTTACCAGCGCCTCTCCTTGTCTGAACTCTATCAGAAGGCTAAGTTTGCAGAATGTAGTGGTCAGCCTCCTGAGATTGAGAAAGGCAGAAAATGGATCTTGGGGTCAAACAGAATAAGCAGCACACAATGATCTAATCCCCTCTTAAAGGCCCCCACCTCACAACCCTGTTACATTGGCAATTAAATTTCAACAGAATGTTGGAAGGGACAAACCATATTCAAACCATAGCAGTTCCTAAAAGGTGACCTTAAACCTCTGCCACTATGATTATAGATTTGTCTATTTATCCTTATTTTTGTCAGTCTTTTTATTTTGAGGCCATGTTATTAGGTTTATATGAATTCAAAATAGTAATATCTTATTTGTGAATTAAATCTTTTAATCATTATGAAGGATCCTTCTTATCTCCAGTGATACTTTTAGCTGTAAAGTCTAATTTGATGTTAATTTAGTTATATCACCTTTGTTTTCCTTAGTGTTGGCATGGCAAAATTATTTTGATCCTTTCTTTCAATTTTTCTGTATGCTTTCTTATGATCTGGCTGTGTCTTTTGCAAACAGTCTATAGTTTGTTTTTAAATATAACTGAAAATCATTATTTTAATTGAAGCATTTAATTTATATGTATTGTGTTTATTTTTATAGTTGTATTTATATCATCCTACCATGTGTTTTCTATTTGTTGCACTTGTTCTGTATTCCGTGCTTGGCCTACTTTCGTTTATTATTATATTTTTTCCTCAATTGATCCAGGAATTTTGTATTCTTTTACTATTTATATTCTTTTACTGAGCAAGCTATCAATTTGAATTTTAATCCTTTAAAGGTAATCTGCCCTTTTTCCTCTGGTTGGTTTTAAGCTTTCCCATTTGTGGGCCACAATAGCTTGCACCTGTAATCCCAGCTCTTTGGGAAGCTGAGGCAGGAGAATCGCTTGAGCCTAGGAATTCAAGACCAGCCTGGGCAACATAGCAAGACTTCATCTCCCAAAAAAAAAAAGATCCTATTTGTCTTTTGTTTTCTGCAGTTTTTAGTGATTACTCTAGAGCTTATAGCCTGAATCCTTTACTTATTATATCTAATATTAATTAATATTAGCTATATTAATTAGAATGAATTAGAATAAGTGAGCAATATTTACTGACCTTCCAAGTTACATGCTGTTATTTTTGTGCATTTGAATTCTTTCTATATTTATACAGTCGATGTTCATCTACATCTTTCCACATATTATCATTTTTGTTGTTTTCCTTTTTTCTACATTTCTAATCTTCCGTCTAAATCATTTCCCTTTTTCCTGAAGAATATTCTTTAGTATTTCCTTTAGTTTGGTTTATATATCTTTTAGATTTTGTCTGAAGATAATTTTATTTTACCTTTATTCTCAATATTTATTTGGGGAGGTATAGCTTTCTAGTTTGCCAATTATTTTTGTTAAGCACATGAACAATATCCTTCCATTAACTTTTGGTTCTCATTGTTTCTTTTGAGAAGCAAGCTGTCAGTCTGATTTTTATTCCTAAAGTAATCTGCCTCTTTTTCTCAGATTGGTTTTAATATTTCTTATTTGTCTTTTATTTTCTGCAGTTTTTCTATGATGTTTAAATTGTGTATCTTTTTAATCCTAGTTGGGGTTTGGAGCTCTTTTTCAACCTGTGGATTGATGCCTTGCATCAGTCTCAGAAATTCCTCAATCATTATCCTTTCAGATAATACTATCCCAATTCTCTCTTCTCTGTTTAGGGCTCCAATTAAGCCTATGTTAGACCTACTCACTATATCCTCGAAATCTCCTATCCTATCTTTTATATTTCCTATCTTTTATATTTCCTATCTTTTTGTCTTTCTGCTTTTTTTTTTTATTCTGGATATTTTCTTCTGACTTATTTTCTATTTCACTAACACTTTCTTCAAATGTATCTAATCTGCTATCAAACCCATACTTAGAGTCTGATCTATTTACTAACTGGGTATAGAAAGGTCAAGGACCATTTTGGCTGTACTGGTGCATACCAGTGGAGTATTAACCTTGGTGATGTCAACCATTACCAAGGATTTAACTACTAATTGTATGTCAAAGACTCTCTAGCTTAATCTCTTCAACACATTCCTCCCTTTAGAACTCTAGACCCAACAAACAAATGCTTACTTAACATTCCCCCTAAAATTACTTCCAGGTATCTCAAACTTTACATGTTTAATATTAAACATTCTATTTCCCATTCAAATCTGCTGTTCCTTGCACCTTTCTGTCATCAGTAAATAGAATTCCCACCAATTTATATATTCTTGCCAAAGCCTGTGAATGGTTCTTGATATATCCCTTTCTCTTATCTTTAATATCCAGTCTGTCAGAAATGTCATCTGTTCAATTTCCAAAATAGATTTGAATCAATTCACTTCTCTCCAACTTAACTGTCCTTCTACTAGCTAAGCTACAATCTCATTGTATCTTTTCTTTATCTGTTCTCTCTGTTTCCACTCTTGTCCTTTATTCAGTTGTTTCTCCATTCAGCATTTGAAAAGATCTTTGTAAAATCTTAAATCTCTGACTTTTAAAAACCCCTCTAGGATTTCAAATGCTTTCCCATAATACACAAGACAATACATGTCTATTACAATAGCCTGCTTCTCCAACTTCCTAAAAACTTTCTCTTTCTCTCACACTATTTAGCCATACCTATTTTAGTTTTTTGAAGGTTGGTTTGTGTGTGTTTGTTTGTTTGTTTGTTTGTTTTGGCCTAAAACTCTCTTCTCCTCACTCTCTCTTTCTCTCTTTTAGGCTTTAGTTTGTATTATTCTCATAGAAGACTTCCTCATAATCCAATTTAAAAAATGAGAGTTTCCCTGCACAAGCTCTTGCTTTGCCTGATGCCATCCATGTAAGACGTGACTTGCTCCTCCTTGCCTTCTACCATGATTGTGAGACTTCCCCAGCCACGTGGAACCGTAAGTCCCATTAAACCGCTTTCTTTTGTAAATTGCCCAGTCTTGGATATGTCTGTTTTTTTTAATTTTATTTTATTATTATTATACTTTAAGTTTTAGGGTACACGTGCACAATGTGCAGGTTTGTTACGTATGTATACATGTGCCATGTTGGTGTACCGCACCCATTAACTCATCATTTAGCATTAGGTATATCTCCTAATGCTATCCATTCCCCCTCCCCCCACCCCACAACAGTCCCCGGAGTGTGATGTTCCCCTTCCTGTGTCCATGTGTTCTCATTGTTCAATTCCCACCTATGAGTGAGAACATGCGGTGTTTGGTTTTTTGTCCTTGCGATAGTTTACTGAGAATGATGATTTCCAGTTTCATCCATGTCCCTAAAACGTACATGAACTCATCATTTTTTATGGCTGCATAGTATTCCATATTTTCTTAATATATGCCACATTTTCTTCATAGTATGTGCCACATTTTCTTAATCCAGTCTATCATTGTTGGACATTTGGGTTGGTTCCAAGTCTTTGCTATTGTGAATAGTGCCGCAATAAACATACGTGTGCATGTGTCTTTATAGCAGCATGATTTATAGTTCTTTGGGTATATACCCAGTAATGGGATGACTGAGTCAAATGGTATTTCTAGTTCTAGATCCCTGAGGAATCACCACGCTGACTTCCTCAATGGTTGAACTAGTTTACAGTCCCACCAACAGTGTAAAAGTGTTCCTATTTCTCCACATCCTCTCCAGCACCTGTTGTTTCCTGACTTTTTAATGATCGCCATTCTAACTGGTGTGAGATGGTATCTATCTCATTGTGGTTTTGATTTGCATTTCTCTGATGGTCAGTGATGATGAGCATTTTTTCACGTGTTTTTTGGCTGCATAAATGTCTTCTTTTGAGAAGTGTCTGTTCATGTCCTTCGCCCACTTTTTGATGGGGTTGTTTGTATTTTTCTTGTAAATTTGTTTGAGTTCATTGTAGATTCTGGATATCAGCCCTTTGTCAGATGAGTAGGTTGTGAAAATTTTCTCCCATTCTGTAGGTTGCCTGTTCACTCTGATGGTAGTTTCTTTTGCTGTGCAGAAGCTCTTTAGTTTAGTTAGATCCCATTTGTCAATTTTGTCTTTTGTTGCCATTGCTTTTGGTGTTTTAGACATGAAGTCCTTGCCCATGCCTATGTCCTGAATGGTATTGCCTAGGTTTTCTTCTAGGGTTTTTTATTAGCAGTGTAAAAATGGACTAATACACCACAGCCCCAAGGATACTCATTCAAATTTATTCTTCAGTATTAAAAAATTAGTGCCAAAGAGTAAAGATCATGACATTTTTTTTCCCCACCACCATAAAACCAAGACCTAGTTTGTGTCTGGTACATGGTAGGAACTCATTAAATACTTGTTGAATGAGTGAATGATCTCCAAATGGCAAATTTTACTCTTCCAAAATTAAATTTCATTCTCTGCTCCCTGTTATATTCTTTTTGAAAAAAATTTTCTCAACCATAACTTTCCATGTCTGTTATAAGCCATTCATTAGAGTTTTTTGTCAGGTCAGCACATATTTACAAATCTAGTTAGTTCTTATTTTTCCATTACAAACAAATGTTAGAACATCATTCTCCAAAACCCTATCTCAGAAACAGACAAATTTTCTTTTATTTTTGAAGTTTATTGTTTAGTTTAAATCAGATTTTCTAGATCTTTCCTTTTTACAATACAAACATGACTTCTGTTAACTGAGACTACTTGAAGCTACCCAGTTACCCAGTGTCAGTTTGTACTAACTATAGATTTTTAGACCAATGGCCCTTGTTTTCTCCATACATTTCTTGGAATTTTTCTGTTGCTTTTGGTATTAAGATTTATTTTTTTTTTTGGTCAAAACACTGGGTTTGCCCACCTCCTCCTCCTCCTCCAACAAGATGCCAGAAAGAAAGAAGCATGAGTCATAGGAAAATGAAAGAGGAATGTCTCAAATATTAGGATGAGAAGACTGCTCTTCTCATCTAACAGATTCTCATTTCCTGCCCCGCGTCATTTCTTCCCATTGAAATAACAACTGTAATTCTAGTCATGGGTGTGTAAGTGTTTGTGAGGGTGGGTGGGAGGTCTTCAGAGGTCTCAATAAAAAAGAGAGAGTATGAAACTTTTGTTATTTCCTGTTTCTGAATATGTCTTTTGGTTAAGGATGTTGGAAGGGGTGAGAATCTTTGGATCTCTGTAGTGCTTGTAGTGGTGATGGGGAGTATTGAATGTTTCCAAGCCAGTACGGCACACTGAATAACTGGATCAGAGTTCTCTTTTGGTGGGAATAATATTAATAAATAATGGAAGGTAACTACATGTTGAAGACTGGTAGAGTAATCATGAGTTTCACCTTCTCATGCCAGGTGACTCTTCTTTATGGGTATAGTCCTGTATTTGGTCTTCTAGCTTCCATGTGAAACTAGTCAACTTCGAGAAGTTTTGATCTGTCTCAACAGAAATGAATCAGGGAGAGGGGAAACAAATAAATAAATGGTAGTTACATCAAGGTGGTATACGAAGTACTAAATACAAATTCTCAAAACTTTTACCCATTTTCATTTAAAAATATTTATTTATTATTTGTACTCTCGTAGAAAAAAATAAAGATCTCTTAAGAGGTCTCTCAAGACATTTGCGAACAATAAGGGTTTGTTTTTTCATGAGCCAAGATGGATTTTGGTATGTCCTGACTTTCCTTGAAGTAGTTGTATTTCAAATGATTAATTGCCTTGAGCTGCTTTTAAAAATTGTTTTCCTGCTTCTGTGATTTTTTTATTGTGACAAAATTTGAAGGAAGTAGTAGAAATAATATTCTTCTGCCAAATTTTAATTATTGAAGTTTCAAGAATTTCTTCTTTTTCCTTTCCTTTAGGAATAAAATTAAAATGTAAAAATCTTGGAATTTGGCATTAACCAGCTTAAAATTTAGTATGCTAAAAATAATAATATCAATTCAACATTATTCTATGAAACTTATACAAAATTTTGGAAACATGGTCTTTACATATGCTATATATTTCAGTTATACAAGTTCAGAATTAAGTGTTTATGCCACGTTACATTTAGATTATAGAGTTACTTATATTTCCTCACCTTTCGTATTTTATTAAAGAGATTCTCTGACTCTCTAGCCTCTAGCAGCTTTTGATAACAGTCCTTTCTCCCTAGGGAACCCAACCTCTCTTATTAATGAAGTCCAAATATGAGTCACCAATCCACATTCCCAAACACCGTGCTTTTTAGGTGGCTCTTCGTAGTCCTTTACCTCTGGACCAGGCTAATCAGAAGTGGAGTACTTCAAGTTAATAAGTCATGTTATAGAATTTTTTCTATTATAACTAGGGCTCAGTATTTTTTTAAAATCCTAAAGTACCACTAAATATCTTTGGCCACATAAAAGACTAGATTTCCAGTTCAGAATGACAACAGATATAGGGCTTGACATATCAGGTACCAAATAATGCTGTGGCAAAGCTTGGATTTTTTTTGAAGATAGTAAGATGTATGCTAATCCTTAATATGACTTGCATTAATGGATTTCCGAGTAGTATATAAACCGACGATTATTCTTATTAAGCAGTGCTAATATATTTTACATACAAAAATTCTCCCCAGTTTTATCCCTTTATATGTGTCATATCAAAAGACTTAGTCAAAGCTGCTTTCTACTGTTTATGATGTTATATGCTTCATAAAAGTGTCCCTGTGCTATGCTTCTAATGAAACTTTATTTTGTCTTGTTTTATGTAACACATTTGAAAATTCTATCTTTTAAAATACATTATTTTTATTGCTACAGGGGTATTATGTTCTGATTCTTTCTTTTACAGTTTATTCTTGTATTGACTTTAGTTCCAAAAATAAATTAATTCATATATTACTTTTGATAATACCTGAAAAAAATTAAGTTATTCACAAAATATTTGTGAATCCTGAATCAGTGTAAGTTCTATTCAATTACAGAAATAGTAATTGCATACCGACTAGCACTATCTGAAGTTATATAAAATGTGATTTTTGTTTTCTTATTTTTGCTTTTGCCTTCTTCCAGAGAGTATTGAGTTCCATGAGAGAAAGGCCTTTGTTGGTTCACTGCTGCATTGCTGGTTTCTATAATATTTCATGGCACATAGTAAACTGCCAATAAATATTTGCTGAATGAATTCACTTATTCAGAAAATATTTATTGAGTGTCTCTGGTATGCCACATATCTAGGCACTGAGGATAGAACAGTGAATGGGCCAAAGTCCTGACTTTTTGGAATTTATTTTCAAGTGGGAAGAGAGAGATTATAAAATACGTGACCCTGAAAATATATGTCATATGTCTGATGTTGATAGTGCTAAGAAGAAAAATAAAGCAGGACAAGGGGTGGGGAGAGAGAATTATTATCCTAGCTAAGGAATTCAGTGAAGGCCTCTCCGAGAAGGTGAAAAATGATTGAATGTCACTACTCCTGTGCCACTGCCACTGGCGATACTGAAAAAAGTGGAAGACCAGGTCTTAGACTCCAAGGTGAGTATAATATGATGATAAAGTCAGACATATTACCTATCATAAACATAATGTGCAATGATAGTGTCATACATACATGCTATGGAACAGTGTCTGGAGAATGAAGCATAGCCACCTATTAGCAAGCAGGGTATATGGTGGTGGGGTGGAGGATGACTGCAGTCTGAAAATGCAGAACTGATTCTAGGCTGTGAAGGTTCTGCCAGATTAAGGACTTTGGGCTTCAGTCAATAGCTGGTGGGTGACTAATGGTAGTCTTTAAACATGGAAAGGGACCAATCAGAGCTACATTCTAAAAACTAACTGGTAGCAAAATGGGTGGATTCGAGGGCATGAGATTGGGTCAGCTGATGTTTTGATAGAATTTGTGATCAAATATTACTTGAAATAACAGAACCTTAGTTGGGCCAAATCTTTTCTTCAAACAAAAGAATAGTGCTTCCAGGATTTTTTTTTTATGGTCGAACCGGATTACCATATAAAGACATAAGAAAGAAAGAAATAATATTTCATGACAAACTAGCTGAGAAGGATCAAGAGAAAGGCAAGAATGAAGATTTATAATCTGGGATTTATAGAATAGCTGTAATTGGTACAGGGAAAACACCCAATTTATCTGGATATACTTGTGTTTCCCGATTTAATCCACATGGTGTCATTTTTTACATGTGTTTTCTCAGAGCAGTTATTTTCATTCACAGACTGTGGTGATGACTCACTTCATTCCCTTTTGGGTATTAGAGGCTCTTATTTCATTCAGGAGATTTTCCGATTCACCAGACAGTGCATTAGACATTATTGTCTTGTTGGAATTTGGCTGGGGGAAAATACTTAAAGAAATATATCACTGTTGCTTATACTACCCTCACATACACATTTTATTTAGCAAAATCTGAACCTGATGAGGAATCCGTATTAGTTTGCTAAGGCTGCCATAACAAAGTACCATAGACTGGATGGCTTAAATGAAAGAAGGTATCATCTCACAGTGCTGAAGGCTAGAAGGCTGAGATCAAGGTATAGGCAGGGTTGGTTCCTGTTTTGGACATTGAGGGAAAGATACGTTCCAGCCCTCTCTCCTTGGCTTGTAGATGACATTCTTCTCCCAGTGTTTTCACATGGTCTTCCATCTGTGCAAGTCCCTCTGCACAAATCTGTGTCCAAATTTCCTCTTCTTGTAAGGACCCCGTGCTTAGGGTCTACTCTAATAACCTCATTTTAACTTAATTACCTCTTTAAAGGCCCTATTTTCAAATATGGTCATATTCTGAGGTAGTAAGGTTTAGAACTTCAGCATATGAATTAGGAGGATGGGGGATTCAGATGATAATAAAGTCTAAATGTTTGGCTTTTTCTCTCCAGATACCCAGTTTCCCTAAAGTGACAATCATGCCCAGTGACTGGCTGATGCAGTGCTATAAAGGTCTGTTCCACTTGCCGCAAATTCAGGACAATTCTGTAAAGCCATCCCAGCCCCAGAACTCCCTGTGCCATGAGCTGAGTTCTTTGTTATGAGAGTATCACATCTCCCCTCTCTACCTAGTCCTACTTCCTCACTCCCTCATAAGTGTTGGGTCCTTATAAATTTGCCAAGGAACTCAACCTGTGACAACTTTAGTTCAATAGATTTGACCCTTTCCTTGCAAGGGAACTGTTGGTTTCTTACTATTATTGTCAGTTGTCCTCATTAACAAGGTCATTTACTAACTGGCTGCAAATTACTGAAAATTGTTTGGAACGACAATTTTTCGTATAGACTTCAATGATTATTCTAGCTTAAGGTCATTTTTTTCTCTGCACTTCTGTAGGACAGCCCTGTACAATTTAGTACTTTAATGGTGATTTGTATTTTTTGCTCATTCACATTTGTAAATTATTTAAGATTGCACATTTCTTGAAAGTTGATATGCTTCTATCAGATTTTTTTCTGTTCTTCGAAATGTTTAACATAGTTTCAGAGCTCTAGTTGGTACTTAAGGAATTTGGGAGCATACAGTAGTGTAGATACCCCAGAATTTTTAAATGAGAGTATGGAATCTGAATTATAAAACTCATATTAGGGAAAGCCTACACTGGGAAAAGAAATTGCATATGTGGTATAAAATAAATAGAAGATCTGTGGTCGAATATTGACTATGCTGTTTACTCACTATGTGATCTTATAAAAGTCACTTACCCTCCCTGAGCCTGAGTTTTCTCATCCATAAAATAGGAATATTTTTAATAGCAATCTTATAAAGTTGCTGTGAATGTTAAATGAGATGCAGTATTAAATAAGATGCATGCAGTATTTAGCACATGATTCAATCATAAAATGGATATTACCTTCACACTTCAATATTTCTGAATTCATGATGCATCTTGTGATTAATGTCAAAAGAAATTTGTCAATTTTACACAACGAAGTGGAGTGTGATATATTAATAGTTCTTAACGTCTATATGAGTGGACTTAGTCATCAGAGAAGATAACTATTCACCCAGTTACTTGCCTCAGTTAAATGCCTTGTAGTTGTGACAGAACCTTAAATTTGGATACCTAATTATTATTTTAAGGTGTCCCCAAAAGGATTATATTATAATCCAAAGACATAGCTTTAACATAAATTGTTACAGTGGAGCAGATTGCCTATCATATGCCAAGTAATTCAATTAAAGATGATGGAAATTTTTAGATATTTTAGAATTAGCTGTATAACTTTAAAAATTAGAAAAAGTTGTATGACCAGTTGATGAATTATGAAAACCAAATTCTAAATCTAATCCTAAAGAAGCAATCAAACAAACCCAAATTGAGGGGCATCCTACAAAATAACTGATCTATGTTCTTCGAAAATGTCAGTGTCTGGGAAAGCAAAGCAAAGCAAAGTTGAGGAACTTTTTAGAGTTAAGAGAGACTAAACCAGTATGACAACTAAATAAAATATATGGTCTGGATTGGATCTTGAATTAGAAAAAATAAAATTGCCATGAAGGACAAATTAGGACAATTGGTAAAATATGGTATGGACAATTTGATTATCATATTGCATCAATGTTAAATTTTCTGAATTTTCTTATTATACTTATATAAAATTCTTAAATACTATAATTAATCTAATTATACTGACTTATTTAAGAGTTTTCACAGGATAAGTTCCTCAGCAAGTTTGTAAGGACTCAACACTTGTGAGGGAGTGAGGAAGTAGGATTAGGGAGAAAGGGGAGCTGTGATACTCTCACAACAAAGAACTCAGCTCATGGCACAGAGAGCTCTGGGGCTGGGATGGCTTTACAGAGTTGTCCTGAATTTAGGGCAAGTGGAGCAGACCTTTATACCACTGCATCAGCCAGTCACTGGGTGTACACTGCCCCAGGGAAGAGTACATGACATTCATCAAAGTGTGTCTCTTTAGCCAAGGATAATTTCCAAAAGGGAATTCAGCTGCAAGCTGTTCATTGCCAAAACTCTTCAGCTGATGGGGAAAATTAGTAGTTCAGTCCTAAAGAGGGAAGAGGAATATAGGTGTCAGACCACAGCATTCAATCTGGTTATCATATCTGTAATTTACTTTAAAACGATTCAGTAAGTAAAATGATGTGAGAACAAAGATAATACCAAAAATGCAGAAAAGCAAGAAAGATCTCAAATTAGCAAAATACGAAAAAACCGGTGAATCTGGGTGAAGTACTGTTTTCAGCTTTTCTGTAGGTTTAAATTTAAAAAGAAAAAGTTTTAAAAATGAAATTCCCAGGTGATAACAGTACGCTAGCAGATTGGAGGACTGTGGAATGAAGTCATCTTTAGAATTCATCCCAGCTCTAGCATGATGGAATTCTGTGACATGATCAGATTGGTTATGGTGCATTTGCTTTGGGCTCTTGAAGCCATGGAACCACAGCATATTTCCTACATGTTTGTTTTGTCCATCAGTTCTCAAACTTTAGTAACCCATATTGTTTAATTAAATGGGTTTGAAGGATTGTAATACCAACCCTGGATTTATAAATAAAGCTGTTCTTTTCTCTATTTTGATGAACAGTGGGCAAGTTTCTGTATTAAAGATCAATTATTATCCATTTGAAGAAAAACAGGGAAGCTGAGAATATTCAAGATAAATTTATTGAGATTATTAGATCTCACAGTTAATGAAATTGTGTTGTAATAGATACATACTGTCAATAGTTTATTGAAAAACTGCAAGCAAAGCAAATGTCTTTGCCTTTATTAAAAGTCAGGGGAAGATATAGCAGGCTCAAATATTTAATATTTATCTTTTTAATTGTGAAATCATCTTTGGGATATTTATTATGAAATACATTTTAAAATATTGCTTAATTCTAAAATACGATTTAAAATAAACTATTTTTTCTGTAGTTTTTACTGAGTCCTCATCTCACTAGGCTGGAATATTGATCCCAACCACATCTTGTTTTAGATGTGAGGATGGTCATGTCTTCCCACTCTGTTTTCAGTGTTACATCAAAAAGTCCCAATTCAAGGGCACTGAAGACAGTTATTTTCTTATTAAAGGTTTGCCAACTCCTTTCTTACAGGGATCTTGCTGAATGCTTTCAACAATCATTTTTAAGCATAGACTCTAGAGTCAGTCTCCCTGGATCTGAATTCCAGTTCTAACACGTAGCTATGTGCTCTTTGGAAAATTACTTAACCGCTCTGTGTCTTAGTTTCCTCATCTATAAAATACAGTACTTATAGAGTTAATAGTTAATATTACCTATGTTATAGAGTTATTTTGAAGATTAAATGAGTTACAATATGTAGAACACCAGGCATGTAATAAGTACTTAATAAGGATTAGGTATTATTATTGTCATCATTATTAGATATTTATACTGCATACTAGAATCATATGTTTTAACTTAGATCATTATTATTATGTTGATTTTATAAAAATAAAGATGCAGGTTAATTAAATGCTAATCCAAAATCACCAAGGTCATCTAGCTAGTGAAGGAGGGGAGCTGGAATTCAAACTTCAAGCCCAATTTTCTTTACACTGTTTTGGACTCATGGGTGAGAGAATTCCAGTGTATTTTTTTGTCAGCCTCCTGGGACCAGCAGCAGATTATCATTTGGAATGGACTTAAATAGGCCCTGCCACCTCCAATGTGTTTTTACATGTAATCCTGTGTGCCACAGATGTAAGCATCTGGGGACTTTATTTCCTATCAGATTATAAATTATTTAGAGCACAGTCTAAGTCTTGTTGGTATTTGTGTCCCATGCACTGCTTAGTGCAATGCTTTGAAGACAATAGTTGTTCAGAAATTGCCAATAGCATTCCAGAACAAAATTACTATTGATTTTTAACATAGTTAGGCTGGGCGCAGTGGCTCATGCCTGTAATCCCAACACTTTGGGAGGCCGAGGTGGGTGGATCACAAGGTTAGGAGATCGAGACCATCCTGGCCAACATGGTGAAATCCCGGCTCTACTAAAAATACAAAAAATTAGCTGGGCATGGTGGCATGCACCTGTAGTCCCAGCTACTCAGGAGGCTGAGGCAGGAGAATCCCTTGAACCCGGGAGGCGGAGGTTGCAGTGAGCTGAGATTGTGCCACTGCACTCCAGCCTGGGCGACAGCGCGAGACTCCATCTCAAAACAAACAAACACACAAACAAACATAGCTGATGCTCATGTCTTAGTTTTACATGTTGCTATTCTGACATTTAGTAGGGATGCAATAGCCAAGACTCAAGCTTGCCACAAGGAATTAAACAATTTGAACTTTGCTTTGTCCACCAATAAAATTCATCCCATTATGGTTTTGTGTAAAACAAGCCTTATTCTCTGCCTATAGATTATTTCAAAATGTTAATTAGTGTGGTCAGACCTGATAATAATTTCCTGATTTATAACTAGATCTTTTAATTTATCCAACCTTAAAGCTTTGTGTTATTCTTTTCTCCTTATGAACTTATTGCCATTTCAATCAAGCTTGTGCAATCGTCAACCCACGGGCCACATGCGGCTCAGGACAGCTTTGAATGCAGCCCAACATAAATTCGTAAACTTTCTTAAAACATTATGATTTTTTTTTGCGTTTTTTTTTTTTCTTTTAGTTCGTCAGCTATTGTTAGTGTTAGTGTATTTTATGTGTATCCCAAAGACAATTCTTTTTCTTCCAGTGTGGCCCAGGGAAGCCAATATGGATATCCCTGATTTAGATGATAGTCCGCTTCTGACACTTCATTGAGCTTCATTTACCTAATCTGCCACAAGCAAAGGTTAGATTAGATGGCTTCTAAAATATGACTTTGTAAATTTTTGCTCTTTATAAGAAGATAATTTGTATGTAGACCAGTTTATTTCCATACTAACCGAGATTGTCTCCTTTCAGAGTAACAAATCAGATTGCTATCCATTTGGCCTGGTCATTTGAGTCTTGCTGATTGGTCTATGAGAAACATGGCCAAAATTTTGAATCTGCTCTTTAGGGGGACATTTAGGTGAACTGGTATGAACTGATATTTTAGAATTGTGTCCAGTTGAATGTGTGTGTGTGGGGGGGGGGTTGCCACATTATCAGTTTTTCATCTAATTTTAATATTATTTGAAGGGTCCTAGTCAACTTTGTTCATGTATTTCTTCTTAAACACAATATAAACAGACCCATTATTAGGATTCAAACTTTGAACTGTATCCTTTCCTCCTTCCTTCCCAACTCCTTTCTCTGCCCCTACTCCTCCCTCCTTTCTTTCTCTCTCCTTCTTCCTTTTCTTCCTCTCCCTTCTCTGCCTTTCCTCTCCCCTCCAAATACTTTCTCCTTCTTCCCTTTCTTCCTCCCTCCCTTGCTTACTCACTCCTTTCTTTCTTTCCGAGAAAGTTTAATGAGAATCCACTGTGAGGCACTTTTCTGAGGACTTAACAATTCAAGCCTTAAATAAGGTCTAGTCTTGTCCTCAGGTAGCTCTTAGACTCATAGGGCACACTGAAAAGAATAGATACTAATTATAAAATAAGTTGGTAAGTACAGCAATATGAAAAACAGTGCATTCTCATAGGGTTAGATATAGTTTAGGGTTTGGAAGCATTCCAAACGAGGTGATAGTTGGGTTGAGACTAGTTAGACAAGGATGGTCATGGTAACAATATATACAATATATCTACTATATATATACACAATATATATACACAATATATATAGAATATATACTGTATATATATAATGCATATATATACGTGTGTGTGTGTGTGTGTATATATGTATGTATATATATATATATTTTCCTGCACCCCTTTTACTGAACTTTTGGAGTTTCATGACTGCTCTTTAGAACCTGGAAAAGAACACAAGCTACAGTAAAGAAAAATATGCCTGTCCAAACAAATTTGAAAGGTCAACTCTCAGTCTATCAAATTGAGATTCTTGTCCTACACTTGATTCTCTTAGTGTAACACCCACATGGTTTGAAGGGAAACATGCCCTTTAGAAAACAGGACAGACCGTTATGGGCTGGGTGTGTCAAATTTTTTGTAGTACCCTGGGTTTTATCAAAATAACGCCATCCAGTTTTGCCAAGGGCTTTGCTCCTCACTTAAAAAGACCTCATATTTCAATCCATGTGTTTCATATTCATTTAGACATCTCATCAAGCTAGAGTTGGGTAAGAATTGTTTAGTATCCAAAACATCTTTTCTACTAGCCTTTGATTCTTAGAAATAAAGAATTATGCTGGGTGTGGTGGCTCACGCCTATAATCCCAGCACTTAGATAGGCCAAGGAGGGCAGATCACTTGAGGTCAGGAGTTCAAAAACAGCCTGGGCAACATGGTGAAACCCCATCTCTACTAAAAATACAAAAATTAGCTAGGTGTGGTGGGGCTTACCTGTAGTCCCAGCTACTCAGGAGGCTGAGAATTGCTTGAACCCAGGAGACAGAGGATGCTGTGTGCTGAAATTATGTCACTGCACTCCAGCCTGGGTGGAGAGTCTGAGACAGAGTGAGACTCTCAAAAAAAAAAAAAAAAAAAAAGAATGAATGAAAGAATTACACTTTGCCAAATGTAAATGAATTTCGGACCCTTACTTTTCAAAGGGGCTTTGCAAATCGCCTTGTGCTGTAGGCAAATGTGGAAAAATCTTTATGTCCCTATCCTGATTCTAGAGATACTCAGGCATGGGAGCCTTTCTCAAAGTGATCTCTCTACATTAGAATCCCCACAGGGGTTCCTAAAAATGCCTCTTGATGGGCCCCAGTACAGATTTACTAAATTTGAATCCCTTCTTCTTTTATATAATGTGATTCTTTAGAAGGAACTGCACATTGACTTAGTGAATATGTACTGTATATTTATATAGTGAATAGGTACTCTCTCTCTATATATATACACACACACATATATACACATATTTACCTATATATATTTATATGTAGTACCTATTCACTAAGTGTTAGCTATTATTATCCAGATGCCTTTAGACATCTCAATTTGATATCTAACAGGCATTTGGAACTCACCTTGTCTAAAATTGAACTCATGATCATCCCTCCAAATGTAGTCAAAGTATACCTTGTCTCAGGGGGCAGGGTGCCACCATTGCCAAATCCAGAAACCCCAGCAGTTACTTGCCTCTCACTTCTGATGGCTCAGTATGTCCTAGTTAGATTTTACCTCTAACTAACATCTTTCTAGTTAATTCCCTCGTTTTCATGCCTTCTGCCACTGGCTGGTTAGATCCACAACATCACCTCCACCCTCATCCAGATTACTGCAATCACCTCTTTCCTTTGCTTTCAGTCTTCCAACTTCTCCAGAGGACTAATCCATCCTCCACACTTAAATATATATTTGATGATGCCACCTCCCTTCTTGACTGCCTGGGCTCAAGCTGTGATTCCTTATTAATGTCTAGGATGAAATTTAACTTTTACTTTAATGCCCACAGCCCTTATGATTGGTCTCTTTCTTACCTCTGCAGCCTATCTCTCACTACCCCATGTGAATCCTTTGCTCCAGCCCTACAAATAAAGTTCTCCAAATGTGTTCTGCTCTTCCATGCTTTTACATACTCAGTTATCCTCTTTCATTCCTATTCCCTTCCATGCATCACCCTCTCCTAACTTCTTTTAGCTCTTATGTTTTCTTCAAAATCAGCTTTGATATCACCTCTTCTTTAAAGTCTTCCCCTATCAGTCTGATTTAATTGCCACTATGCTTAGCAGAGTGTAGTAAGCACTTAGCATAATATAATAAATGATACAATTTATCTTTTTTTTTTTTTTGGGAGAGGTCAAGTGGAGTTTACCACACTATTGTTAGTTATAAAGCTTATATTGAGACCTGTTCTTTCCACATTTACTCTAGAACTTTCTAAATTTATGAAACTACTTGATCTTTGGAATGCCGATTACATTTAGAGGGAGGTATCTGAGGGGTCCATAAGGCTTGCTGAAGTGCTGCTGATAACGTTCTATATCTTCATCTGGGTGGCACTTCCATGAATATATACATATGCAAAATGCATTATTCTGTATTCTTAAATATGTGCACTTGACTATAAGTCATACTTTATTTTTTAAAAGTGAATAAAAGTAGCTGACCTTTTACCTTTAACTATAAAATTCTATTTTCTGTTTTGTCTATTGAATGATATCATGGGCACCTTGGTTCCAGAGCACAACATTAAATGCCATTATGGCAAGGCACATTTAGCTTCCTGGGGAAAAGGGCTTTTAAAATTTTAACTTCTCACTAGGCAATGAAATAATAAAATGGGATTAATTAGAGAAGTAGTTTAATACTTGCTTTACTAATGTTTCTACTCCCCAAATATTTATTTAATTTTGCTAGGTGTTAATCTTGTTACTATTGTGATACTCTTTTTAGCTTTTCAAGGTTACTAAAAGTAAAGATTATTATGAATTATCTCATTAAAAATTATTAAAAATATAGATAAAAATAAACCATTGCTTCTGAATTTTCAACTTCGGGTCTTAAATCTTTGACTTAATCATTGTCTACATGATCTGTAAACTCTTAATCCTGAGAGTCTTTGATTTCACTTGGAGTGTTTTCTTTGAAGAGACTTTATTGGTTAAGAGTTGCATTCATTTCCTGACTACTTTGAAAAGTAAATTCCCTTTAAAAGTAGACTTATAGATATAGATTATGTTGCTTGCTATTGTATCTCCAGCACTTAAAACAGCCTCTGACACATAGTTGATGCTGAAGTATAGTAACAATAATATTGAAGCACACCCTAAATATGAGCCTCTTTATTCAGTAATTATGTTTTATATATACAAAGCAACCCAATGCTATATCTTACCTAGATTTACTTCTAATTTAAAATTCATGGATCACAGGACAGCCATATTTCTGGGAGGTGGAAGCATCAATTTCGTTGTTATTGTGGCTTTAGAACAAGTCTTGGTTTGACTGGAAAATCAGAAGTAAATCTGGACTCAATCCAAGTTTTATCAAATAACCTTGAGACTTGTAGATTTTAGTTAATCTCCTTGTACTGTAGGCAAGTAGAAACAATACAATTGAAATGCTATTTTTCCTTTTTATAATAGTATTAAAAATAAGAATGAAGTAAAGTCTATAGTCTTTGACAAGATTAAAACATTATACGAATTTAAGATGATGTTATTAAATATTTTTTGCTGGTACTGATAATAATTTGCAATAACCAGATAATGTATATTTTCAGGTCCTAGTCGTACTTGTTAGGATTATAGAGACAAATATATTAATAGCTATTTCTCAGAGCAACTGTTTCTGGAAGGAATATAGAAAATAATTTACTCATACTGTAGAAAATGTATTTTTTCATAAAATATAAGAATGTATTTGTTGGGCATATATTCAGTATGTTCTGACTAAAATCAGTTTACCACTCTTCTTTTTCAAAAAACACAAAAGATGGCCGGGTGCAGTGGCTCACGCCTCTAATCCCACCACTTTGGGAGGCAGAGGTGGGTGGATCACTTGAGGTTGGAAGTTTGAGACCAGCCTGGCCAACATGGTGAAACACCGTCTCTGCTAAAAATACAAAAATTAGCTAGGCGTGGTAGTACATGCCTGTACATGCCTGTAATCCCAGCTATTCAGGAGGCTGAGGCAGGAGAATCGCTTGAATCTGGGATGCAAAGGTTGCAGTGAGCCAAGATCGCACCATTGCATTCCAGCCTGGGCAACAAGAGCGAAACTCCATCTCAAAAAAAAAAAAAAAAAAAAAAAAAAAGGAAATGCAAAAGTAGCTGTTTTCTTGCCATTTACTTAGTGTGCCGTTATTGTTTTTCTAGATCTGTACTGGGTTTTGCGGAAAATATGGAAAGATTAGTAAACATGCTACTTAAATTGAAAGGGTTTACAACCTTGTAGGAAAAAATAAGCCATATCTTTGGCATTTTTATTGAACAGTTTTCTTGTTATTAACTAGTTTTCAAATCCACTAAATAAATTCTTACAAAGGCTAAAAATCCAGCCTATCAAAATCCCTTTGAGTTAGTTTCCCAGGTAGGTTATTAACAAATATAAGTGATGCTCCCTTCATTTTCTGAGTTTTTGTTGGTCAATAATTTCTGTTGACTGGTACTTCTTTGTTTTACATTTAAAATAGTTATTTCAAGTATTTGCTATTAGGATGCTGTAAAATGTCAGTAGAAATGCTTTCTATATCATCAGAATTAAATCAGTGATTAAATTTGGTTGAATTTAATTTTAAGTTTAAATAGTTTAAACTTTTTATCTCCATGTTTGTGGTCCCCTGGAGGAAAGACATTACATGTTTTACCTTCTTGTGTACCCCCAGCATTATGTTTGTGCAAAAAATGATACAGTTTTTTTTCCCCTCAAAAGCTAAAGGCATGGGTCACAACTATAATCACAGCACGCTGGGAGGCTGAGGTGAGAGGATTGCTTGAGGTCAGGAGTTCGAGACCAACCTGGGCATTATAGCAAGACCCATCTCTACCAAAAAATAAAAGATAAAAAAATTAGCTGAGCACGGTGGCATGTGCTCATAGTGCCAGCTACTTGAGAGGCTGAGGTGGGAGGGTGGTTCATGCCTAGGAGATCCAGGCTGCGGCGGGCCATGATCACATCACTGTGTCGTAGGACTTTCTCCTTAGTTTAGCTAAAAGCTAGGTTCTTGTCACATGGACATGAAATATTAGGCTCGCAGACACTTTGAAAAGTGAGAAAACTGGAATTTATTGGGCAAAAGGGATAAAAGGGAAACACAGATTCTCAGTAAAGTGAGAGTCCTGCTAGCTGGTTTCTCACCTCATAGATTGAATGGCAGGTTACTTCCCTGGATCAGAAAGGCCAGGCTCCTCCCAGATGCAAAGGGCATGAACTTCCCGAGGCCCCACCCCAGTGCACACTCCTCCCAGTGGCAGGCTGGTTGGAGGTTCTGCCAGGGGTCCTTTTTTACTCGGCTGTCTCAACTGCACTCCAGCATGGGAAACAGAGAGAGGCCCGGTCTTGAAAAAAATAAAAAATAAATGGCCGGGCACAGTGGCTCACGCCTGTAATCCCAGTACTTCGGGAGGCCAAGGCAGGTGGATCACCTGAGGTCAGGAGTTCAAGATCAGCCTGGCCAACATGGTGAAACCACGTCTCTACTAAGATACAAAACATTAGCCAGGCTTGGTGGTGGGCACCTGTAATCCCAGCTACTCGGGAGGCTGAGGCAGGAGAATCGCTTGAACCTGGGAGGTGGAGGTTGCAGTGAGCCGAGATGGTGCCACTGCACTCCAGCCTGGGCAACAAGAGGGAAACTCTGCCTCAATAAATAAATCAATAAATAAGAAAAAATTTAAAATTAAATAAAGAAAGCTAAAGGCTGTTAGAAAAAGATAAATTTAACAATAATTACATAAGATGCAGTGATGCTGTTTTAATTATACAAAGAAAAAACAAATTTAAATCTTCAGATTGCAATGTCCAAATGAAGTAAAGCATTTCAAATTTTTGGCAGGGAACAGTGGCTCATGCCTATGATCTCAGCACTTTAGAAGGCTGAGGGTGCAAGGATTGCTTCAGCCCAGGAGTTTGAGACCAATCTGGGCAACATATAGTGAGATCCTGTCCCAGTTAAAAAAAAAAAAAGAAAAAATTTCAAATTTTTACCTAACAAAATGAAATCTGAGTTGAAATCTACTGAAATAGTATTAGATTTTCCTTTCACCTTCTATAGCTGAAATTTCATGTTGAAAGATGTTAAAGGAATAAATAAGTATATAAAAATAAGGATTTGCTTCTTTCTAGTGTTTAAAAATTATTTCTCATTTTACTATTGGTCAAGAACTTCTATTAACTTCAATGTTTGCCATTTTGCTCACGGCGTCTAGCATATAATAGGCACTCAGTAACTAAGTTTTTATTAGTTCAGCTGAAAATTTAAGTTAATAAAATAACATGAATAAAAACAAAAAAAACAAACCAGTATCACCACAACAAAAACATCTGGCACAAAGCTCAATTTAGACAAAATACAATAAAGGTGAGTTCTTGCCTTCCTCTCTCTCACTCCTGCCTCTGAATGTTTCCTATACTTCATAATTTTGCTGCAAGAATTCCCAACTGAGTTCCTTTATTTAAAACCTTAGGTTCGTTGGTTCTTTGAAAGTACAAGTGATTATAATTGAATGTCCACAAATAGTCTTTCACATTAGGGCCAATAGGAGATAAATAGAGTTGGTCAAAATGTGTCATGTCCTAAGCTTGGTCACTTTTCTCATTATGCCTTGAGATCTGCTAAAACCTTTGTTTTAATGAACTTTGACTGGAGTGTTGCAAAAGGAAATGAAGCATGGTATGTTGATAGAGAGTTTGCTTCAGTATTATGTTCTTTCTCAAAACACACTATTTTGTTCAGGGCTAGCCTAATCCTAGTATGAACTTAGCCATAATTATATGACTCCATTTACCTTGTGCAATTAACTGGATAATTGCATGAATGTGAACATTGCTTTGGCCAGCCTTTCCTCCATATATTCCACAGGGGACATCTTCTTCCGCTGCAATGTAGTCTTCTGGGATCTAATTATGATGTCTCTTGGAATCTGGCCCGCATACAAGAATTCAAGCTGGTTTTCCAGGGTGGAGACCATGAAGAAATCCCAATCGGATTCACTGGAATTCATTTGTAAACATCATGCTATTCGACTGTATTGTAATGGAGTAATTCATTATGATTTTAATTTACACACTAAAATTGAATGCTAAAATATGTGTTGACTGTCCAACTTCTAGTTCAGCACGTCTGACTTGACATATTTACTGACTGTTGACTGATATGTCTGTAAGGTTGATAGGCCCTATTGTGTTGTTAATGAGACAAGGTAATTGCTCTTGTTATGGGGTTATAGCAAATGGTTCCAGAATGGAAGAAGGGCCAACATTCTTAATTTAGAGATTAAAATACATTATTTCTTCTCAAGGTGAAAGAAACTTGTAGCAATGGTCTGAACTTCTAAAACACTAGACAGAAAAATGAAGATGAGTGAACCTTTACTCTATATTTTGACTGAGTGGAAGTAAATTTCACTTTTCATATTTCCTCAACTTGTCTTATTAAGGCTTAGAAAGAGACCACTGATGTTGATAGCCACAGCATTCTTCCAGGAGAATTATGTTTACATGGATTCAAGTTTTTTAATTCATCGAGGACAAAGTACTATCACTTGTGAAGTCATTCACTATCCAAACTCATCTTCTTCTTTAAAAAAAAATACTCACCAGGAAGAGTAGGATATGGAGGAATGTTATGTAAAATGAACAAATATGGCTAGATGGATTCCATTACATAATTGGGAATAAGTGATAATGAGTCAATCTAGTTATTTAGTTGTAGTTGTATACTTGATCTTACAGCTCAGAGTGGTGGCAGCTGCTTGCTTTTGCTAATCCCTGGATTACCTTACTTTATTTTTACTTCTATACCTTGACCCTGTTTTGTTTCTTAGCCTTTCTATCACCTATGTAACTAAATTCCTTCTATTAAATTTTCGCATTCCTGTTTGCTTGGTTGAACTCTGAATGATGAGAATGAGTTTTATCTTACTTAATGGAAAGAAAGAGTAGAAAACAGTTGAAGAAGAGAAATAAAGATGTATTATAATTTATGGATTGACAATGTGTATGTTTAGGACTGGCCTGTGAGCTTTTACTTTTCTCATTCTGCTGTTTCCCTAAGTCACTGCTCACTTGCAGTAGTTTGAATGACCGGAGGTAGACACCTGAATTTGTCAAGTCCTCAGTGGTGGCTCTTACTAGAGACTTTGATTCCTGCTTGGTCATTTGATCCTCAGTCAGTTTGGTTTTCCTCCAAGAGGACACAGAATTTGTCCACTGAAAGGCTCCTGTACTTTTTGGTTAATGCAGTATGTGGAGAAGAAAGAAGGAATTCTTAACAGTTCAATGTAGGAAATTAAATATTCAATCCCAATGAGTTCTCTTGTTCCCCATAGAGCGGCATTTATGAAATTCAGACTTATTTAGCATGTGTTTTTGCTTCTTCAACCAAATCATCATATTAATAATTTTTCTGCATACACTTTGGCTGAAATTCCCTCTATAAATAAAGCTCCTTCTAAAATGACTTCCTTAATGTGATGTTAGATGTGATTAGTTCGCTGAAAAGCCACAGAAAATATTTACATGATCAACATTGTAAAAGTAATACCTCAGATGCTGTCACATCATATGAGTACTCCATAAAAGGCAATGCAAATGCTCTTTCCATCTATGCCTTAAAGGAGACCAAAAGAAACCATGATGATCTCAGCTTCTTTATTATAAAAGTTGATCCTTTGGTAAATTTTATTAAAGAATAATTTGCTGAATTGGAAAAGAAAATAAAAAATAGGTATGTCATCCAATAATTTGTCCTCTTTGTGCTAAAAAGAAAACCTTCAGCATAATTGGATGCCTTTTTAAAAATCCAGATTGTCTGTAGTTTTAAAGCATACAGTCATTTGAAAGACAATCCAGTGTCAAATATTTTGTAGAAGTTGAGGAATTGAAAGCCAAGGCAGAGACCAAGGTGGACCTTGTATCTATCCCAGGGAGCTAGCCCGTTTCTCTGAGACAATTGTGAATTGTTAGTTGCCTCCAATTTAAAGTATTCACGTTTCATATAAAAAATCCCAGGTTAAATGGAACTCATATGACCTAGGACGGACGTTAGGAACCCCTTTACATGAATTAGAAATAGGACGTGCAAAGCCAAGCAGGGGAGACCAAGTGGATACACAAGCTTTCTTTGGCTCACAGAAGGACTTGGACAGCCAGATGCATTAACGCTCTGTGGGCATACATACATGAAAAGCCTTATGTAAGTGTCAGGTGCCAGGCTGCTGATGGTGTATTAGAATCATCAGATAGGTGGTAACACAAATCCAGGCTCCTAGTAAAATAAGTTTACATGTTTTTTTTGGTAGGAACCAACGCTAGGTTGGACAGTTAATGAGCTCCAGAGCTGTTTATTGGTTACTCATAGGGAACCTGACGAAGTATTTCAGTCAAACTGAGATGCTGTTTGGCTGGTGGGGAAAACCTACCCAGCCTTAGTGCTGTTTCCTCTCACATTATGGTGGATATTTCCCTTAGCCAGAGGTTTGCTTTCTTGTTTGTTTGTTTGTTTATTTGTTTAGGGGGTCCATTGCATGGAAATTGATGGGGTTTGTTTGTGTCCTTATTTTTTTTTTAAATCACATTTTGTTGGCAAAGGAGAAGAGGGGATGCATTGGGTCAGCTGGATGGCATTAGGTCAAAGGCAGTTGGGGAAAAAATGGTCTTGGCTAAGGGGTCCCGGGCAGCTAAGGGGTCCCAGGCAGCGTGCAGAAGGCTGTGCTAAGAGAATGAAAGATAAGCAAATTTAGCAAGTGCAGGGAGAGGAAGGAGCACTTCCTCCTGGCAATTCTCAGAACTGTTTCTCAGCTATTTACTTCCTATTTTGATACCTAGAGCAACAAGAGACAAGGCCTCTGGAGCAGCCTTTGACTGGCCTTGTCCTGAGCTTGTTTATCCACTGCATCTGTCAGGAAGCAATTATGATAAGGCCTCTGGCACTGGTCTGGAAGATTTTTTTTTCTATTTTCTGTGTGGCTTTTGATTGATCATGTTGTACACACAGAGCTCTATTCTTGGATTGATCTATTAACAAGGTTCAAAAGAACCTCCACCATTTAGAAGGTTTTTTCCTTTTGCTTCAGAGGAAAAACATTATTTGCACCTTTACATAAGGGCATTCTCCAGGCTTTCAGTTCAATAACTAATGAGGATGGAGTGACTTGTGTCTAGGGATCAATGCCCCCACATCTAGATGTATTATATATGTGTACACTTGACATTTAATTCATTGCACTGGAGTGGATTTGTTTTATCTGCTGGGAAAGTAAAAGATGAAAGGCTTCTTGAAGAAAATGCTGGTTTGGACAAGTCACTTTAAGACTCCAGGGCTTATTCAAAGGGTTTCTATTATTTTATTATATGTTAGGGAGATCCCTATTATTTTCTTCACCCTGAAACCACTTTCTCTCCCACAGTTTTCCCTTTGCAATCACCCCAAGCTATACCATGTTGATTTTGTGTCATTGGTTTCATGTTGGATTGGGTCTGCATTTGGAATCTGCCTGCTTTGGACCAGAAATTAGATTTGCTTGGCCCCACTTCAAATATTGTCAGCACTCTGTACATTTAGGGCTCTATAAAAGTATGAAATAATAACCACTACTTTATGAGCTGAAAACAGCTTTTCTCACCACATTTACTTCTCAGTGGACAACAGTAATTTCCACATTTAAGAGACAATCAATATTAAGCATCTTTCATTATCTCCGTGCTACTTCCACTGAAATGGACATAATGAGAAATTGGAAGCATCTTATTTCTCTCTGTTTGCGGATGATACAGACTAAATGAATGCTTTTCAAAATCATAGTAAAAAGGATACACATTCTTCCCTGCAGTGAGGATGCTTAGATGAAAAATTTATGTTGTCCGGCAGCTGCTATCACTTGTCATGTTTATTTTTACTTCTATACCTTGACCAATAGCAAGGGAACAAGAATAGACCACCGATAAGATTAGTTTCTTTTTAGAAAAAAGTGTGACCTTCTTATAACTCAGAGCAGCTTTGATTTCTGGAAAATACCATCTCAAATTCTGCAGAGTCATCAGATAAGGCTGATCAAATTGGGCGTGAGCAATAATTATACAAGGGCGGTGTAGTAACAGCCAATGAGATCCTTTTATGAAGTCATTATTCAGTATGGCCAAACGCCATGTTGGGTCAGCAAATGTTAGTCCAAATTTTGCTGTTTTGTTCTTAAATTACTGCTGTGTAATAAAGTGGGACACAATATTGAGTTTTTCAGAAGACTAATTTTTTAAAAATGTGATTACTTTCTATTAATGGGATTTAAAGCCTTTTATGAAATGATTGTAAGGGTAGTAACTAATGCATCAGTGAACAACAAAAAGTGTTTGATATGATGCCAACTGAGAAAATTTTACAAATATTTAATAGAGCACATTATAGAGATCTCATTTACTAGGACCCCAAGGAAGAGAAAGTTACCCATGATTGGTCATGAGCTGACAAGTAGGATTTCTGGAGGCAATACCTCAGTTATATGACCTGCTTCTTACCCCTGGTGCCCGTGATTATAATAGAGCATAAACTGCAAAACACAGGGCAGCTGCTCCTAGTCCAGCAGCAGCACAAGCCTCTGCCATGTGTTCAGACTTTATTCCTAAAGAGTAGCTTTCCTGGATCCATGAACAGCTCGTCGGTTCTAAAAGCAAGGTCTGCAGCCTGAACTCTCTTAGCATGGGCTTTTTGGATTATGATACAGTATTTTGATCTGTGGTGTTACTTATCATATTATGGTATATAGATAATATACTTCGTGGTGAGGCTGAGAAAGGAGCATTGAATAGCACACCCAGGAGACCTGGGTTCTCTTTTCCGTACTGTTTTTAATATGCTAGTGTCACTTTCTTGGGCTTCAGTTTCTTTGTTTGTAAAATGAATGACAAAGTTGGTTGAGGTCAGTGTTTCTGGTCAGGATCTGTTTGCCACGTGCTTCATGCTCAAAAATCCTTGTTGAAACACAGATTCCCGGGTCTATCTTGCACCTATTGAATTAGAATTTTGTGGGTTGGCCGTGCAATCTGCATTTATACTACATTGTTCCTTATAGGTGATTCTTACACAAGCAAAATTTGAAAAGTACATGATTGCACTGAATGTCTCTAGGATTCCTTCCTACTCTTTAGTCTCCTACTCCTCAGGGTGGTGCTTCATCAAAAGGAATAACTCACTTTCCCTCCCCCATGGGAATGGATCACGGTTGTTCAAGGGTGTTTTGCCCAACTAAATTCTTTTGTAGATAAAAAATTGTGGAACTTAGCTATCTCCAGTACTTTAGGTTAGGAAGATTGCCTGCATCACAGAGATAAATTAAAACAATGCCCTTGTGGGGGGAAAACTTCACAAGGTTTTGAAAACACAGATGTCCTTGTACTACATTCCCCTACAGTCACCTTCAAAATAATCCCTTGAAAGTCCCAGTTTCCTCTTTGTGGGCAACAGTTCAGTCTGTGCTGAGACTCACGCAGCCAGGTGATTCGGCTCTTTAAAAGGCTTTGGTTCAGTTCTGGTGAGGATTCAGTTCTTCCCTGACTCCTTCAGACTAAACATTTGAGTTACAAGCCACATTAAAACCATTTGGTAGAGATTGTAACTAGGGAAAGTCAGTTCACAATCTGACACCTTATAAAGCCTTATTTTAGAGTTTGTGGGGTTTGGTGTATAAAATTTATTTTTTTGGTCTTAAGCAAGCACCTGGCTGTAGGTTTTTCTCTTGCTGGCTGACAAAACAAAACAAGGTTCAATTGATTTCTCTCCTTTAAACAGTTTATGATCTTTGCCTAATTTTATTTGGACTTAGTTGAGCTAGCTGGGATCACTGCAAACACAAAGCAGCTGGAGGAACCTGGGTACAGCCAGATAAATTTGAGCCTGGGTTTCCTTTCTCCAGCATTTACAGAGGTTGCTGTCAAACAGGGACAATTTACCTCCCAGGGACATTTGGCAATGTATGAAGACATTTTTCCTTATCACAGCCGGGGCAGTTCTACTGGCATCTAGTTGGCAGAGGCCAGGGATGCTGCTAAACAGCTATAATGCCAGGTTAACCCTCATTACCTACAAAGCATTATCTGGCTCAAAATGTCAACAATCCTGAGGTCAAAAAACCCTAATATTCTAGGGTAGCTAGAATAATAATCCATGTATTTTGGAGGTGGGATATATCCATAAAGCCAGAAAATAGTATGGGATGGAATAATAGAAGGAGGGTAGCTTTGACATAGACTTTTTGACATAATAGTGCTGAGTGTGGTGGCTCATGCTTGAAATTCCAGCACTTTGGAAGGCCAAGGCAGAAGGATTGCCCCAAAGTGTGAGAGCAGCCTGGGCGGCATAGTAAGACCATGTCTCCTCTATTTAATTTAAAAAAGAAAAACTTCATTTGAAAATGAAGTCTAACTAATTTCTAGGACAGGTTCAAGCTCAATAAGTTCCTTACAACAGATTCTGACAAGGATCCAGGAGAGAACTGTAGGCTGCATTAAATATAATAAAGCAGGCCCACTCATTTTAGGCCAGCTAAGGAACAAGATGAGTTTCATTTATCAACAGAGACATATTAGACATCTTAGCAGTTTGTTTTTCTGATGTGATTTTAACAAAGAATACATTTTCTTTTAAAAGTTGTGTTTATAGATTCTAGAATATTTTTTATATATCTCCCTATCCTTTCAACTTTTCTAAGGCTATTAAAAGCATCAAATAGTTAACCACTAGCTAAAAAGAGAGCCTGGCTGAAAGCACTTGTTTTTACTGATGTCCCTAAGACCACCTTTGCAAAATTATGACAGTCTATTTCCAAGCTGTCCTTGGTCATTCCTAGGCATAGAGCAAGCTAACTTTGGGAGGAATTATGATAATAGTCCCTCCCTAAAACTGACCCAGGGACCAAATACTCACTTTATAAGACCAATGAAAGGTCACAGGTATAGGATTATGGGAGGGGCCTGAATTCTGCAATGATGTAGGCATAGTTTCTATAATTTCTTACTGCTCAAGGGTCATGTGGCCAGAGGTCACAAGATTTGTGACTTCTCAATTGCTCCTATAGATAACATCACTATTGTGGAACCTAAGATTGGTTTTTCTTTAGGTGTTTCTCACTGACCTCACCCAGACTCATGACCCATGACTCAGCTGGTCCTGTGGCCCCACCAGAGGTAGACTCAGCCTGTGAGGATGGTTTTCCACACCCCTGTGATTTCATCCCCAACCAATCAGCAGCACTCTTCTCTAGCCCCCTGCCCACCAAATTGTCCATAAAACCCCTAACCTCTGAGCCTTCAGGAGGAAGTGATATTTGAGTGATAACTTTAGTTCTCCCATGTGAGAACTGGCCTTGCGTCAATAAAACTCTTTCTTTCTCTACTGCAGTGCCATGGTCTCAGTGGATTGATTCTGTTTGTGCGGTGGCTGGGAAGCATCTGTCAGGTGCTTACATCCTTCTACTCTCAACCTGCACTGGTTATTTTCTCTGCTCCACCCATTGTTTTCTCTTCCTTGTACACCAATAAGCTCCCTTGCTCCTGGTTTCTGTGTAGATTTGGCTAATGAGAGACACCAGTAAGAAACTAAGGGCAAGATGAAAAAGAAGTCCAGGAGGTTTACCCCAGTTCTCCTGGCTTTACAGCATTCTGGCAACAGATGACCCTCTAAGACCCCAGCTTTTATATGGGGCAGCCATTCTTCCTCCATTTTGCCAGGAATAAACCCTGGTTTCTCCCCTTGCTCCTCCAGACCTAGGAACAGTAATGGCTTTTCACTTTTCCTAGTTTCTAGATGCATCACAGTTTCCCTTTTTTCCCATAACTCAGCACTACTTTGTAAGTAGCCCCTTCAGTTCTTTTCAGTTAAGCCCTCTTTAGTGTAGGCCTCTCAGTGATGCAGTCAAATTTTCAGTGGAAGGTTTTTGATTTTTTTTAAATGAACTGGCCAATTAATATTGAACCGGAAGCTGTTCTTCTATTCAAGCTCTTTCCTTATAAAAACCTGATGAGTCTTAGTTCCTCATCTGTTAACTAAAGATTTAAAAATATGCCCTGTGTTACACAGAAATGTAAACATTACTGCATTGAAAATTGGAAGCCACTTGACATAGTGAAAAGGAGACTACAGACATATATTCTAATTCCAGCCCCAATTATTTATAACTTTAACTTTATGTTATATATATAACATATATATATATAACATTTATGTTATGTTTTATATATATAACTTTATGTGTATACTTTAGTTCTCTTGGACTCTTTTCCCCATGATAAATATGCTGATTAGATTAAGTAATCTCCCTGTCCTTCTAGTTCAAACAATTTTACAGTCCTTATATATTCTGTTCTTACTGTTCTAGACTATTCAGTAGCATGACCTGTAAAAACAAACAAAAAGAATGTGGAACATAAAACTGAAGAAAAGTGTTGATAGAAGTTCTCCAGAGAAAGGAAAGTTAAAAGATCTAACTTCTATGTGGTTACAAAGGGCATAATCAAGACCATTGGCTAGATGCTGTGGGAGGTAGCTGTAAGTACAATGAATGGGAACGCCTTTCTAGTATATAGACTGGTTCAGTAATGAAGTGGAATATGTTGACTTTCAGGGAAGTGACTTTTCCATCACTGTAATGTTCAAGAAGAGATACATATTTACTGTTTTCTCAGCGGGTACTGTAAAGAAGATGCCTGTGATGATATGCGGTTGAAGTAATGGCTAGGTAAGTCACAAATGTGCAGTAGTCTTCCCTTACCTGTGGTTTCACTTTCTGAGGATGTGACTATATGTAGAAACAGGGCATGTAAAGAGGTTATTAAGGTAAAACGAGGTCATATGGGTGGGCCTCATGCCTCTGTGACTGATGTTCTTATAAGAAGAGGAAGAGGCACAAGGGGTGTGCATGCACAGAGGAAAGACCCTGTGAACACACAGGAGAAGAAAGCCCCCTGCAATCCAAAGGAGAAAGGCCTCCGAAGCCAACTCTGCTGACACCTTGATCTCAGACTTCTAATCTCCAAACTGTAAAAAACACAAATTCAGCTGTTGAAGCCATCAATCTATGGTAGTTTGTTCTGCTAGTCCTAACAAACTAATAATATGATAAAGGACACTTAGTAGTAGCACATGATTTCAAAATTTTCCACCATATAGACATAAGGTTTACTATACTTCCACACCGTGTTCCCCTCACATGTATTTACACCACTGGTACTCGGTGTGAACCCCTAGAAACTCTATACCCAGTGGTTTCAAACCTTCCAGGAGCTGCCATTGCATGTCTTTCCAGTGTATCAGTGACTCACCGAGGAGGAGAACAGCCAGGTGAGGAGGGATTACTGGTGATTATTATTATCAAGGTTCTGTGTAGATACTTCCTGCTGGGATGTGCACAAAAGAGAGATCTGGTACATCACTGTAAGCAAGCTCAGCCTTCAGAATGCAAAATATGCTCTTGAATCTAATTAGATATGGGATCAAAGTAAAGAATTTTCTTCCCCAGATTGACTGGAAGTTTTGTATATTTTTTAGTGGACCAGGTCACCTGAGAGTACCAGTCAGCCTACAGGCTCAAACTGATTTATACTTTGGAGGGAAGGAGAAGTGGCTTTGGAAACTCCAGCCTTTTCTAAATACCATCTAGTATTTAGATGGGTCTAGTTGGCTGACCCTTCTAAGGCAGCACTGTACATCTGCAATGATTTATACAAACAGAGTCTGCAGCTTGGCTGTCGTGGTGTGACTCCTTCCCCCCAGCCCTGTCCATATTTTGAGGACCAAATGGAAGAGCCCACCTATAGCAGCACCCCATGAGGAAGAAGTTTGTTACCTATGGATTCAAGCCAAAAAAGATGAAGTACTATTTCTTCTGAAATAGCTGCTTAAGAAGCAGAAGAAACAGCTATAGGGAGAAGCATTCTCCAGGAGGGTCATCATCATAGGCCAAATGCTATCAGGAATGTAGCATGAAGAAGAAAAGCTTGAATAGATCAGGAGAGGTCTAGGTTTAATTCTGAGTTCTAGCACAGGAACACGTGGTTGGCAGGTCATTTAGACCTTCTGTATCCTCCTAAGAAATCCAGTCTGTGAAAAATAATAATGGGAAATTTTACATAGCAATTCAGGCACTAAATGCTTTATATTTATTGTAACTCGGTTAATCCTCCCAAGGGTTTTTGAAGCTTGTTGTCTTATGCAGAGTTCCAAAATGACCCTTAAGATTCCTGCCCCCTTGTGTATATGCCCTGTATGATCCCCCTCCCTCATACCCACCTGAGCGTGCATGGGACTTACAAATATGAAGCCTATCACTTTATGATTGTTGTTTTATAAGATGAAATAAGTTTGTAGATGTAATTAAGATCCCTAATCAGTTGGCTCTGAATTATTCAAAAGAGAGATTATTCTATTTGAACCTGACCTAATCAGGTGAGCCTTTAAAAGGGACTGGGCCCATCTTGAAAGAAGAAATTCAGCCAGGCGTGTCGGCTCACGCCTGTAATCCCAGCACTTTGGGAGGCCGAGGTGGGTGGATCACGAGGTCAGGAGATCAAGACCATCCTGGCCTACGTGGTGAAACCCCATCTCTACAAAAAATTAGTCGGGCGTGGTGGCGGGCACCCATAGTCCCAGCTACTCGGGAGGCTGAGGCAGGGGAATCACTTGAACCTCGGAGGTGGAGGTTGCAGTGAGCCGAGATTGCGCCACTGCACTCCAGCCTGGTGATGGAGCAAGACTCCATCTCAAAAAAATAAAATAAAATAAAAAAAAAAGAGAAAGAAGAAATTCATAGTGTAAGAGGGACTCTCCTGCTGGCCTTGATGTGGCAAACTTCTGTGTTGTGGAGAGCGACACATGTCAGATATAGCAGGCAGCTTCTAGGAGTTGAAAATGAACCCTCCATTGGCAGTCAACAAGAAATCAGAAACCTCGGTCATACAATCACAAGGAAATGACCCGAAAGAGCTTAGCAGTGAATCTTTCCTTAGTCAAGTCTCTAGATGAGCATGCACCCAGCCAATTCCTTGATTTCAGCCTGTGAAACCCTGGGCATATACATATATATGCACTAAAATGTGACTGGCTTTGACCTGCAGAAACTATGGGAATACATTTGTGTTGTTTTAAAGTCACTAAGTTTGTATCCACAGAGACTGCTAAGTTTGTGGCAGTTGTCATGCAGCAATAGAAAACTAATTCACTGGTGCTATCATTACCTCTATTTTACAATAGGGAAACTTAAACTAAGTTGTCTAAGGTCACAAAATAAGCAAGTAGTGGAACTTGGATTTGAACCTAGTTTCTGGCTCCAAAGTGTGTATGTTTAACTATTGCACTGCACCACGCTCTTGCCACCTGCCTTCTGTTTTCCTCTCCTTTATAAGTTGCCATGGCTAGTGTAGACATAGGACTCCTCCCTCTGATATATTGGTCTGAAAAACCATTTTGAAGTCAGTAACTCTAGGCTCTTGGCCTCTAGCCAGTCTCCCACTCTGTAACAACTCCCATTTTTCATAGATGGGAAATTCTAGGCTTCACTCCCAGAAGGTTTTTTTTTTTTTTTCACCTCCCTTAAAAAAAAAAAAATCTACGGTTTTAAATTATAGCCCTGTGGTTAAGGGAAAATGACATTTACTGGGGAAGCAACTTGTTACGGTCTTAGGTACTCTGCCAACTGCAATGAAAAAGGGGCTTTTAAATGTCATTTATACATTAAGAAAGATTTAAAGCGACACTAAAGAATATACCTAGCTGGCATTGCCAGAATCTGTAGGCCTTATATCCACAAGTATCCTGGGCTAAAATTTAATTTGTTCTTTTATGTGTGAGTAGAGTATGTTCAGCCCCAAGTCTGAACCAAAATGTTTAAAAATCACACTTCATTTAAAGGGATTCATGGAGACATGCCAGATCTACAAAGATATAAAGTGTAGATCTGAAGAGGAGGCAGAAATCTCCATTGCCTGGAGAGTCTCTTTTTAGGGTGGAAAAATTATCTTAAAATGAGGCAATATTCTGTTAAGAGGACCTAACCTGGATGAGTTGTCTTAAACTTTCTGAAAACCAAAACAGAATCTCCTCTAATTTAAATAAAAGATGACCGAGGCCCAGGTAATAGTATGGCCCAGGTATCAAAAGATAAAGAAGTGAGTAATCAGATTTATTCAGCAATGCTATTGAGTTAAATTGAATTTCCACTGTGGCTGATTTAATCTGATCCCTGTAGAATGAAGGTTGAAGGAAGATAAAATCTTGAGGATAATACTGGCAGTGATACCACTGTGATGCATTTTAGCTTCTGCCAGTTAATTTCATCTATGGCCATGAATATATTAGCATTCTATATCTCTGTTGTTTCATTTAGTTATTCACATTTTTGCCTGTAAAATGCTCCTGAGAACCCTTCTCCCACTAACCTTCAAACATCTTAGACCCTGTGTTTCAGCTCTGCTCATTTATAGCCCTTACACTTGCCTTGGAAGGGCCGATAAAATACTGATACATTTCACTTTTCTGAGGTTGATGGAGCACACTAGCACATTAAATTGAAAAGTGGTCATTATATATAAAAGTGACATAAGAGTCTCAGTATCACTGGGCTGTGTATATCAAACTGTTTTTACTATAAGTGTTGAATTTGGGCCAAGTCGTTTAATGCATTTTAATCTTGTGACCGAGAGTATGCATTTACAAGATTTTCACCAGGAATAAGTGTGCTCTAGAGTAGATCTGCTTACCATGTGTTGATACCACAGGAATGTGATTTTTCGAAATAGAGTAAAAAATGGTACAACGGTGAGGAACTATTTGGTCAAAAATTCGCAAAGAAATTTTTAAATAATGCTAAGAATTGGATATCTTTAAAAATCTAATTCTGATGTATTTGTGTAGCACAAGGCCTGCATCTTAGTAATAATAATCCCCCGTGTCCATAGCAAGGTCTCTTGAAGGTGATATCTAACTCAGGATTTCTGTAATGAATTTAGGAGACAATACGTGAGACTATCTATACCTAACACAATGCCTGGCACCTGTGAGTTATTTAATTGGTAGAAAATAGAAATCTAAAAAACAAGTTAACAGGTTGTATTGAGTGCCTGATAGAATGAATGAATGCAGGTAGGAAACATTTAAGATACTTATTAATGAGTAGGCATGGAATTCTCTGTACTATGACTATATAATTTCTTAAAATTGAAAAACATTGTTTTAAGAGAGTTCTTGCCATCAACATTTAGTATCTCATGACTGTCAAATTCTTTTAGATAGGAGCTTACACAGAGGGAATGTTGCATCATTGAAGAACACTGTGGGATGATAAATTGGGCTGTACCAAATTAGGTCATCCTTAGTCAAAATGTATAATGACGGTCTTTTCACAAACATCTTCACTGGGTTAAAATACCTGACCCAGGAGTTCCATCTGAATGATGGCTAGGTTGAGAACAGTATTTTCTCATGCACACCATGAGCAGAAGAAAAGCCAGGGTGAAAAGCCCTTTCCCCCTGAGGCTTTAGCCACCTTCAGGCTTTAGCCAATTACCCTGCCTGATACTCTGGTTTACTTAAAAACACATTAGTTGGAAAACAAAACAAAAAAGTCAATTTAGTTGTAAGGATGTTGACCATTTCCCTCTACTATTTCAGGCTTCGCGACTCTGCCCTAATTGGCAAACAGGTCACAGAAGGTTGATCATATTATTGTATCTGCATCACTATAAAATTGAACAGTTTTGCTTATTTAATTATTTTCATTAGATACCCTTGATATTCTTTTTTCTTTAAATTTCTTCTAAAGGAAAGATTGTATTTGTCACTCTTTTGGAGCCTGCCAAATAGTGTAATTAATTGATAAAGGGTATTTCAGGTATTGGGCTCACTATCTAGAATTCGCTACAGTCGTCATTGTTCTGGGGAAAAAGAAAACAAACACTTGGAAGTGGCAGTGGATAAGCCGGGGCCGTGGTTTATTCAGTGGAAGGAAGTGTAGTTAGTTTCAGCGTAGAGGAAATCTGTCTAAAGGAAACTGGATTGATTTCTTTAAGGAATAAAAGCCAGAGTGCTTTGTGGGGAAGGTGAAACACTCGGTGACCGTTTGCTTAGCTTTCAGTACAGTCACAAATACTAGTCTGCTGAGTAAAAGCACCTAGGACCGGTCACAAAAGGACTCCACCGCCACAATGAGAGGCTGTCTAGGGCCTGCCCTGGGCAAATAAGTGAGAAAGTTTGTCCTCCACAGGTGTCCATGGCCTCCGCCACCACAATCTGCAACCTCTTCTTCAACTCTAGAGTTTCTTTTCTCTATTTTCTTTTCAAAGGCTTACGGTGTTTTCATTACTTTTTTGTTGTTGTTGAAAGTATTTCTTGTGTTTTCTTTCTGTAGTATAACGTTCTCTAATTAAAGCAGGAAAGTAGTTTGATAAACTGTATTCATACTAAGGTAATACAGTCTCAGGATTTTTTTTTTACACTTTGTAGTGATCTTTCTACTAATACTTGGAAAGGACTGTGCTGAACTTAAGGAATTTTTAGACACCTGAGAACCAGAATGGAAGAGATAAGCAGGCACTTGAGCAAAAGATGAACAGAGTGAATACAATTGTACAGTGGATGCCAACAGGACTGAAAGTGTTGAGTTTCAAATCTGTTTCTGCACTCTTGAAAAAAAGGTTATTTTGCTTGATTAATATGTGAAGTAGGCTTAATGACTACCACATTCTCTATCATTTCATTTTAAGTCCTTCCCAGAAAAAAATGTATACTACCTGTAAGACTGCTTGTCGTATGAAAGTATAACTTTTTTTTTTTTTCTGATAGTTTGTCATATACAACACCTAACCCATCTGCCATCATCTTTTTCAATTTTTGTTTTTGTAGAGCTTAACATTATGCTGAAACTCAATCATATATTTTCCCTCTGGGGGTTGCATCAGTTTTGAAGAAATGAAAATGTACTTATGTTCTAAAGAGGACAGGCTCCATAGTGTGACTTCTGTCTGGGTAGAAAGGATTCCTCCATCTCCATCAGGCATCGGGACATGCAGAGGCTTCAGCCTAACCTGCAGAAATACATATCTCAATAAGACTGAAGTCTCCTTCCTAGTTTTTTCAAACAATGATAGTTTACTCTGTATCTCAGTAGTGCCTATAGGGAAAAGAGCATGGGATTTGTAGACAGGAAAGTAGATATGTCTGCTTGGCATGCTGCTCCCCTCTATGTCCACCACATCCGTCAGATTCATTCCACCCTATTTTGACCAGTTCTGTGCCCGGGAAGCTGACCTCTTTTGGTTGCCTCATCTGAAATCCTTACTCTCTGGCTTCTGCTTTATTTTGGTACATTGGAGGTACTGGCAGGGGCCTGGAAGGTGACAAGAGGGCAGGATCAGAGTATTTCTTCGCTGGCTTTATGCCTGCTTTGTCACAATTCTGGCAGTACCTGTGTTCACTGTCCGAGGCCACAGCTCCTGCCACACAGCTCCTCTCGTGGTGGCAGCTCTCACCAGGCTCCGGGAACATTGTTTCCTCTTCTTCAGGCCTCGGCGTGTAGTCCTGCTTCCTGCTTTTAGTCCCTGAGTGCTTTACCATCTTTTTTTTTTTTTTTTTTTTTGGCCCCCTTAGCTTTACTCTTCAATTATTTTCAGTCAAATCCTTGAGATGTGCCATCTATTTCCTGCCAGGACCACAAAGGATACATTCAGGCTGTTGGACAAGTCAGATAATCTCTTTGACCTTTAATTTCCTTTATCTGTAAAACCGGATAATACCTATATTGTCCACCCTGAAGGGTTGTTAGGAGGACCAATCATGCATGTGAATTGTAGAGTGTCATAAAAATGCAAACCATGGGTAGCGAATCATCTGTTAATGTTGATTTCCCAACCAGCTTTCTTTAGGCACTTCATAAGTTTTTCTTACCTTCCTCTCTTGATAAATTGATACAAGCTTTGGGAGTGCAATTTCACATTGACTAAAGGCAAGCAGAAGTGGGAACAGGAATCCTCTATTCCATGCATTTGAAAGCTAAATATAAAGCATCCTTAGGTTTATCATGTCTCTGCTCCCCTTCTCAGCAGTATGTAGTTCAGACCTGGGAGGGCGGTATAGAAGATCTTAACATACCTTTGTTTCTGCCTGGAATTTTTACCCTTGATAATAATTTCATCAAACAAAATTCCCCCATAGTACAGTGCATGTATCACTCACATCTCTATGAGATTGTAAAGCTTCTTTATAATGTTTCTGAGGATACGGGATCCTATATATATATTTTTATGACTCATAGTAACTCTCATACTGTTAAGTACATATTTGATAAAGTAGATACTTGGGAAATGGATGGCTAGGTGTTAAGTGCACATTAGTTGATATTGAGATTTCTCAAGCTTGATAATATGCATTCACTGGTTTTATGCAAGAGCATGCTCTCTCTGATTAGCGTGGCCCTCTCTTTGCATGCATGGAAAGTATTTGTTTAACAAATGAATATTTTATGGACATCTGTTGCGTTTTATGTGTGTATTTTATTGTGTGATTTGGCACATGCAGGACTAAAATTCAAGGAGAAATTCTTCCTCTCTGTCCCCATCTTACTAGGTTGGAACCCAGTAAAATGATGTTACAAAACAAAATAAACATTGAAAATGAAGAATGCTTTTCCATCTAGTCTTCCCAAAGCTAATTAAGAAAACTAGTGCTGCTCCTGAAGACTAGGTAAACCCAAACCCAAATGTTCAGGGGGAAGCATTTACATTTCAGAATGTTAGGCCTGGGAATAGTGAGTGCTGGTTTACCCTCAGCGCCAGCTCTAGAAAGGGTACACAGACAATGGTATGAGAGGTATTTGGCTCACTGATCCTTCCTTTCTTTGTTTTCTTACTTCTGGGTAGGCACAATGCACTCCAGAGAACCCTTGCTATTTTTTGTTCCCACATTCTTACTCTTTCAAAAATAAAAAAGGAAAAATAACTGAGATAATCAGGGGCTACATTAAGGGCCCTTGGGAGGTCCAGACTGATCCTACTAATTTTTCTCAAGGAGAGGCTATGTAAAAACAAAATCAACGGCCTAGTTGAAGGGGCAGTATAAAAGTTTCTCCTAGTTTGCTGAAGTCACCGAGGTGCTGAGGAAAGTGAAGAAATGCTTAGACCCTAAAATAACTTTGGTAAATTTAAAAAGGGGCCAGAAATATAAAATGGTAGGAATATATGTGTTTATGCATGGTATAAAGAAAGAAAAGTGTAATAGAGGGGTCATGGTAGATTAGCAGCTGACTGAGAGTAACATTCCAGTGTTACAGACAAGAGCACAGGACTACTGGGAAGTTCCAAGAGGAAAAGAGAATGTATGAGCTGGATACACTTCTAAGTTATTTGTTATAAACAGTAATGCCACAGAGGTTTAGACAATGGACAGATTAAAACAAAAAGAACCACCAGGGAACATTCCTTGAAGAAGATGAGCCCAACTGGCCTCTGAAGGGTTGGATTAGTGGAAGGCAGAACTGTGGGGGTGATGAAATGCCACACACCTTCCCATGGGAGGGTTTATACATTAAAGCAAAGAAAATTGTTCAAATAGAATGCCCAAGAGAAAGTAATGAGATGATTTTGGAAAGTTTTCTCTCCTTCACCCTTCTTCTACACAGACCCTAGACAGAGAATCAGTCTACCTGGTAGTTAATGGTGGTAATGTTCCCAGAACCAAGCTGGGTCTGGCTGCGTTTTCTCAAGGCCCAATAACGAGAAGCAGACAAACTGGGAAAGAAGGGAATGTATTGCTGTAACCGGATACAGGGAGAAGGCTGGAGATAATTCCACCAGACCAACTCTGTTACAGTTTTCTTAGTGCTTATATAGGTTGGGGTTATGTGCCTATGTGCAGTGTAGCATTCACCTAAATCTATTGGTAACTAACTAATTTCGTTTCAACTAGAAGGTCAGAGGCAAAAAAAAAAAAAAAAAAAAAAAAAAAAAGCTTGCTAAGTCCGAATATGCTGTGAGAGCTCCAGGACCTTCAAGTCCTGTCTACTGTGGTACTGGAGTAATGATTTCTATCTTATCTCTTTTACAGCTTGGTCCAGAGAGCTGCCTTAGACTCTCTAATAAATCTATTCAAACAGCTGCCTCTGTTACCTTGACTCGTCTCAGATTTTGTTGACCCAAGATGGGTGTCGGCCCTAGAAGCATAAGACTGTCTCTTACATTCCTTATTTTGGCTTGCTCCAGGTTAGGGAGAAGCCCATACAAGGCTCCCACTTACCATATGTTTCATTTCTAGCTTTGATGTCTTGGCACTGATTTCCTTAGGTTTAACTGTTTGCTTAATGTTCAGTCTGCTCTGCGGAAATTTGTCTATGTATTTGAAGTGCTATGCAGGCCTGTCTGTGTGATTGTCATGCAGGCCTGTTTGTATGATTGTCAGGGAGAATTGGCCCGCCACAGTAAGGCAGGGAAGCATTCATTCAGGGTTTTCTTAATGGAGAGGCTGAAGGGAGTGTCTTGGTCTGCTTACGCTCCCATAACAATACCATAGACGGGGTGGCTTAAACAACAGAAATTGATTTCTCACAGCTCTGGAGGCTGGGAAGTTCAAGATCAATGTACCAGCAACATAGGTTTCATTCTGAAGTCTCTTCTCTAGGCTCGTAGGTGGCTACCATCTTGCTGTGCGTTCACATGACATTTTCTTTTTGTGTGCTCAGAGAGAGAGAGGAGCTCCAGTTTCTTCCTCTTCTTTTAAGGGCGCTAATCCCATCATAGGTGCCCCACCCTTATGACATCATCTAAACCTAATTATCTCCCAAAGGCCCCACCTCCAGATACCATCACATTAGAGTTTAGGGTTTTAACATAAATTTTGGGAGGATACAAACATTCAGTACATAACAGGGAGTAAGTCAGTTGCAGGAAAGGGAACTCATTATTCTGTTGGAGGCATCTGGAGAAGCTGTCATGTGAAAAAGGGAAAAGGTAGGCAAACAGCAGGAGGAACAGTAGAATCCTGACTACATGGTTATTTAAGAAACTGGGCCCAGAATAAGAGATGAGAAGATGTGACATATCTAGAGTTCATTGACTAGCCATAGGAACTAACTAGCAAACTAGGGACTGCTTAGTCAGACAAAAGAATCAGAATGCACAGGAGTTGATTGGATATGGAAAAAACAAATGTAAGGACCGATGTCTGCATCTAGAATTCAGACAGAATTAATTCCAGGGAAGGAGAAGTTTCTTAAGTCACTTCATGATGGTTTGATTGTCAAGGAAGGACACTTTAGGGTTATATAGGAAATAATTTTTGACATGTAAGGCCAGGAATTAAAGGCAAAGAAACAGTTGTAGAGTAAGCACAGAATGACCCAAATTCAAAGAGGGTACGGTCCTGAAGCAGAGACCTGGAGTGCTATATTGTACTTAGTGGAAATGGGGGAAATGGTGCAAAGTTAACACTCTGGTAAGGGGTTAGGGAAAGGATGTTTTTACAGAGAGGGCTAAGAGTCTTGACCTAACCCTAACCCAAATGACTGGTGAGATATCCTGGGAACACATTGTGACATAGTTCAAAGTGAGACACCAGTAAAGAGATCAGTGATCCTAGGATCTCTCACTTTTAAGCATAATATCATTATAGACAGGAGTGGCCTTTCATTTAATACCACTGAAACTCGATTACACTGGGGCCTATGGGGGGTGGGAGGAAGGAGAGCATCAGGAAGAATAGCTAATGGATGCTGTGCTTTAATACCTTGGGGATGGGTTGATCTGTACTGCAAACCATCATGACACACGTTTACCTGTGTAACAAACCTGCACATCCTGCACATGTACTCTGGAACTTAAAATAAAAGTTGGAAAAAAAAGAAAGAAATTCTGTTACTTTGACTAGTTATCTTTCCGCTGCCCCCCCACCTAAGGAAGCTCCAAAAGAAAACAGTGACAAATAGAAGAGCAGCTGAACATCTAAGGCCTAATACAAAGAGGAGGATATTAATGTACTTGATGTCTCGAAGGAGACCAATTTCTCTTAGTATAATGTGCTGCCCTCAAACATTAAACCAATTTATACAGGATCAGTGCACTCCAAAGCAGGCAATGTGGCATGCATACTCTGCATTTGTCCAAATGTGCATTATCATAATGCTAACAATAATTCATAATAAAAATCACTCTAATGAAAAAATACACAAAAAGAATGTGAAACTCTATACATTTAAGATGATATGAGCTATAAAGTTTAAATTTGCATTCCTATTTCTACCGGTAAATATGTCATATTTATTGGGATAAATTCCACAAATAGTTTTTTAAGAAAAAAATAGTCAAACTAAATTTCTGCTGCAGCTGTAGAATCTACATTACTCTGTGACCTCATTCTGAGACACTGCAACCTGGATAACTTATGGTGGCTTGAATAAATAGAAGAGATATATATATGTACTCTCTGCATATGTGCATGCGTGTGTCTGTGTGTGTGTTTTTCCATTAAATTTTAAACCCTCTTTCTCACTCATTGCTCTACCATTCTGTTCCTTTTCCCTGTCTGTCTGTCTGTCTATCTGTCTGCCTGTCTATATTAGAGGAATCACCCATCTGAATGATTGTGGAATTGTAAATCTTATCTCTGGAGCAGCCAGTTTCAATCAGAATTTAAACACTACCAGCCAAAGGCTGACATCAACAGTCCCAGAATGTAGAGTGTCTGCCAATGTCTGTTACTTGAGGATAGATGGATTTGGTTCTGATGTGATCATTCTCTATTGGCAGCAGAGACCTGTTATGAGACAGAGTGCTAGGAAACAAACAAGACATTTACTTATTTTCAAATCAGAAATTCCAGAACTCCTTTATCTAGGGTGATTATCTTTTGAATTAAAAAACTGAAACATTATTTGAAATGTATATTTGAATTTTATAGATTCCCTGGGCTAAAACTTTTTGGTTGCCCCAACAAAAGAGGATTAGGAAAAAACATAAACGAGTAGATGATTATAAGGAAGGCAGCAGGCCAGATCAAACAAAGGTCAGAAGCAAAGTGAGTCCGGGCCTACCATCACTGCCCTACTAGATGGGCTCACTCAGTTATCCTAATCTGTGTCATGAAAAATGGCACAAGCTAACCCTGGAGAGTTTCAGAACATAGAACTTGCTCGGCCATGCTAAGTGCAGCTCACATACAGCCTCAATTTGTTTATATGGTTCAAATTTGTAAAAGAAGAGCATTGGTCATTTTTAGTGGAGTGTATATGAGGGTTAGGAAGGGAATATGCTTTATGCTTGGACCTGCCAGCTTTTGAGTCCTGCAGATGGCAATAAATTTGTTCAGGACCAAAGTGCGTGTGTGTGTGTGTGTGTGTGGTGTGTGTGTGTGTGCGTGCTTTGGAACTTTGAGTGGAAAATTAGTGTTAGTGTATAACTTTTAGTTTTGTAAAATCCCAGCATTTCCACGGCTACCTATTTCCTTCTAAAATGATGCCATTCATATAAAAGATAACCGAAGGCTGGTAGTACCTATAATAGGACCTTGAGATTTTAACAGCTAGGCTCCTAAGAAATATAATCAGCTAAATTAAAAGATGTTTTTCTACTCAATCTCTTTTGTATCAAAATCTAAACTTTAATTAAGTACCAAAGCACAACTATTATGGAATATGTGTCTAAAACTCTACCAAGAGCTACCTAATTGGCACTTATTGTCTTTAGAATACTAATGTGGTCAATAAGAAACCTAAAATGAATCTTAACTGGCTTTGACATTCTTTTTGAGAAAACTAAAGAACTTGTACAGAGAAATGGGAGAGATAGGTAGAATTAAAAAGAAATAGGGTATAGAGAGTGGACCCTGATTATTTAAAGGAATTAATAATAATAAAAAAAAATTGACCAAAATACTGGAGGATGAAAAGTGATAAAGTGTTTCTGAAAGGCCAAGAAGAAACTCTTTGTAGTGAATGTGGTAATGTTTTAGAGGTTTTAAACTCATTCTCAAGATAAGGCCAGAAAGGCCAGACAGAGAAAGAAGGTATCAGAGTGTAACACACAAAAAACTGTAGTGAAAACGCTGTCCAGCTATTCTTGGCCATCTCCTGCCTTATATTATCTCTCCCAATGTGTCTCCCACCACTTTTTTAAAGCTCTTCACTCCAAGTCATATCAAACTACTTAAAATTTCATCAATCTATCATCAAGTATCTTTATTCCTTGATGCTTTCATTGCTTGGAAGCTCTTCCCTCCTTTGGCCACATGGCAAACTCCTACTTATTTTTCAAGACTCAGCTCAAATATCTCCTTTGTCATAAAGTTATTCCTGACACCCTGTAAATTTTTGGTTTTGATTGCACTAATTGCACTATCAAAATTATTTATGTCTTCCCTTTTAGACCATTCAAAACAGGTATAGGCTATCATAGTCATCTTTCAGGTTCCTAACTCATAGTAAGTGCTCAACAAATTTTTGTTCAGCAACTAAGTGAATATTGAGTATTATGATTTCAGAAAGACATATGATTATTTCTCATGACATAATTGTGAATCAGATAAGGAAATACAGAGGGGATTTATGGTTGGTTAAATCACTAGCCTAGAAAGTCATTGGTCAATATGAATCTAGGGAAGTCTCCAGTGACATACATTGAGACTTTGTCTTAAGCCAAATCCTATACTGTATAATCAGTGGCTTAAAGAAATAAATAAAAGATTATAATTGATTAATTGCATTTATGTAACTCTTGGTAGTCTTTAAAGTTCTCAAGTTCTACAGTTCTAAGGTATGCTATGCTCCTCAATGTATCAGTAATTTAGCTTTGTAATAAATTAATTTTGTGAGTTATACATTACTGTTTTTTTTGAGTTGGGCTATTCGTTTGGCTTTCCAGAGGTTGGAAATCTGTACCTGAACTAAAAAGAAATAGAAAATAATAAAACTAAAGATTCTGAACTTATAGTGGTGAAGTGTCTCTCTCTTTGCTATTTTCTCCTTAGTACCATAAAAACAACAGTAATTTGTCAAAAACTACAAATCTTAATTGTTTCCTTTTATTTCATCTTTTTCTTTTGTTTGTTTGTTTTTGAGACAGAGTCTCACTGTGTTGCCCAGGCTGGAGTGCAGTGGCATGATCTTGGCTCACTGCAACCTTCACCTCCTGGGTTCAAGCTATTCTCCTGCCTAAGTCTCCCAAGTAGCTAGGATTACAGGCACCGGCCACCATGCCCAGCTAATTTTTGCATATTTAGTGGAGACAGGATTTCACCATGTTGGCCAGGCTGGTCTTGAACTCCTGACCTCAAGTGATCCGCCCAACTCAACCTCCCAAAGTGCTGGGATTACAGGCGTGAGCCACTGTGCCCGGCCTATGTAATCTATTAAGGAAGATGCAAGACACTGAATGTCTTCAGTAATTTTTAGATGGCTCTTGGAGACCAATAGGAAATACTAGCAAATGAAAATAATAATAATAAACCCTTATGTTGTTGATAACAGTCAGACTCTTACAGAAAACATGTGAGTTGTGTGTGTGGGTGTTTTAAGTTTTAGGGTACATGTACAGGATGTGAAGTTTTGTTACATAGGTAAATATGTGCCATGGTGGTTTGCTGCACCTAACAACCCATCACCTAGGTCTTAAGCCCAGCATGCATCAGCTCTTTTCCCTAATGATCTCCCCCACTTGACCTCCCCCAACAGGCCCCACTAAGTGTTGTTCCCCTCCTTGTGTCCATGTGTTCTTATTGTTCATCTGTCACTTATAAGTGAGAGCATGCAGTGTTTTTCTGTTCCTGCATTAGTTTCCTGAGGATAATGGCTTCCAGCTTCATCCATGTCCCTGCAAAGGACTTGATCTCATTCCTTTTTATGGCTTCCTAGTATTCCATGGTGTATATGTACCACATTTTCTTTATCCAGTCTATCACTGATGGGCATTTGGGTTGATTCCATGTCTTTGCTATTATGAATAGTGCTGCAATGAACATTAGTGTGCATGTATCTTTATAATAGAATGATTTATATTCCTTTAGGTATATACTCAGTAAGAAGCTGCTGTTGGAAAATAATGAAAAGAAAACCTCTCTAAACCTGTTGGCTTAGAATACAAACAAAGCCATTAATCCTGAGGTTTTGCTTATCTTACCATCTCAACTCTGCTTTCTCTGTGCTACATAGAGGAACCCAGTGTCTGGGTTTAAAGACTGATTTGCACAAATATCAATGACTACAAAAGAGAAATATATTAATAGTTTTTGAGCCAGCTGGGAACTTCAGAAATCATCTGGCTTGTATATTTCCAGACCTGACTGCTCATCAGAATCACCTTAAGTGCTTTTAAAATATAGATTTCTGGTCATCATCCCTGAGATATTCTGGAGAGAGTCTAGATAATTAGATTTATTAGAGCCTCCAAACAGTTTTGATGTCTACACAGGTTTGGAAGCCACCGATCTGGTCAAGCCTCCCTGATTTCCAGATACCTAAACTGAGACACTGAAGGTGAAGTGACACTTAGCTCAAGGTTGGCAAAGCCAGCATCAGAACCCAGTGCCCCAGTATGCAGTCTTCAGTGCATCTATATTAAACCACAGAGGCACAGATGGCATTTTTCTCCACCTAAGTGATATTGTAAGTGACCTTTCATAGTTATAGGAGGCAGTGGAATAGTGAAAGAAAAAACATCTAAGTAAAACCAAAGGCTTGAAAGACTGCTATGAGAATCAGTGAAATGACAGGTCAATGCTTCATGAACTGTGAAGTACCCATACCAGTACCCATATAATATGGTATATGCAGGGGAGCAAAATTGTCATGTAAGAGGAAAATAAAAATATTTTAAATGAACTGGTACATTAAAATTATCCCAACTTTTTTCTGTCTCAGGCATATCAGGCATAGTGTAGAGGTGAGCAGGAGCAGGAAGATCCATAGATGCTTTGTATCTGTGCATTTTTGTTTGTTTGTTTGCTTGAGACAAGATCTCTCTGTCACCCAGGCTGGAGTGCAGTGGTGTGCTCAAGTGATCCTCCTGCCTCAGCCCCCACCTCCCCTATCCCCACCCCAGCAGCTGAGACCACATATGCCTGGCTAATTTTTGTATTTTTTTTAGAGATAGGGTTTCGCCACGTTGACCAGGCTGGCCTGGAACTCCTGGTCTCAAGTGATCTGCCCGCCTCCGCCTCCCAAAGTGCTGGGATTACAGGTGTGAGCCACAGTGCCTGGCCTGTATCTGTGGATTCTAAGAACTGTGGACAAAACATGGAGACGTGGGTTCAAACACTTCTACTTATTTGCTGCTTGAGCTCTCTGAATCCTGTGGTACTTTTCTCTGCCTATTTTGCAGATCTCTTTGCCATCTTGATTTCTCCTATTTCCTGATTCTGCTTTGCGACTTTCCCCATTTTCACCTCATTTCCCAGTCTCTTTTTTTAAATTCAAGAATAATTTATTAAGCAGCTTTTTAAATATGTTGCTCTGTTAAGTAGCTTGGATATAAAAATGAAGAGTATAGTGTTCCTGATCTTATAGAAATCACATTCTAGCTGGGCAGAAAGTCATGTAATAAGCACATTATGATAAAATAGGATAAGTTCTACAATAGTAACATGGGACATTTCCTGCAAGCACATGGAAAAGAAAGATTAATCCTTCTGGAGCTATAGAACATGCATGTAGATGTTGTTGATGGATTATAGAGGTAGGGGGGTTTGAGTGGGATGTATAGAATGAATAAAGTATTGGAGACCACATTCCAGGTAAAAAGTATGGATAAAAGTGTGAAAGTGCCTACTGTGTTCATGGAATGGCTACTAAAGCTCGAGTGGGCCTACAGTTTGGTTTAGAGTGTGGTGCTACTTGGATTAGGGAAGGAAAATGAAATGGAAAACTAGGATAAGTTGAGAGAATAATGGTAAGATCTAGAAAGATTTCTGAGACAGCAATGTGGTTGTGTGGAAGGGAGGTAGAATAGAGAAGGAACCCAGTTAGGAGAACACGTAAGTAATTATGAAGATAGATGAAGAGAGTCAGAAGTAAGATGGTGACATTAGGGATGGAGAGGAAGAGGGGTATCAGAAATGCTTAGAGGCAAAATTTGTGGAATAAGATGACTAGCTATAGTGAATGATGGAGATGATTTGAGGTTTCTACTTTGAGCAACTGTGGAATATAGGGCTAATAGATTTTTGAAGGGCACGGTAAACAGGAGATACCTGTTGGTTGCCCTACTGGAATGTCTAGTGAGTTGTTTGAAATGTAAGTTTTGTTCTTTTTGTTTGTTTGTTTTGTTTTGTTTATAAAGTTTATTTACTTATTTATTTATTTTTTGAGATGGAGTTTTTTGCTCTCGTTGCCCAGGCTGGAGTGCAATGGCGCAATCTCGGCTCATTGCAGCCTCCACCTCCTGGGTTCAAGCAATTCTCCTGCCTCAGCCTCCCGAGTAGCTGGGATTACAGGCACGGGCCACCACACCTGGCTAATTTTGTATTTTCAGTAGAGATGGTGTTTCACCATGTTGGTCAGGCTGGTCTCGAACTCCTGACCTCAGGTGATCCGCCCGCCTTGGCCTCCCAAAGTGCTAAGATTTAAGCAATAGAAATGCATAGACTTGCTGGGGAGAATGTTTAGAGAGAGGAGAATCTACAGGATAAGACTCTGAGGAGTACTGACATTTAAGAGTAGGTAGGGGAAGAAGAAGCAAGAAAAGAGGGTGAAAGGAACAATGAGATAGAAAATCAAAACAAAGCAGGAGAATGATGCTATAGCAACTAAGGAAGTCCAAGTAGGGTAGTTCATGCTGTTGGATAAAAACTAAAAATGGACCATTAGATTGGACTATTTTGCTGGCTTTGTGAGAAATGTAGTGTTATTACAGCAGCAGAAGCTAGACTTTTCTGGATTGAAGAATGAAGGAGAAATAAGGGCAAATGTAGATCACTTGAATGGTGGCAGAAAAAAAGAATGATAACATGGTGACTTGAGAGTTTTTTTTTTTAAGGAGAGTAAGAGACTTCAAATTTCTTCTTGAAATTAAAATAGCGTACCCCCTAACAACAAAGAAGCAAATCTGCATATCATCTTGTGATTTTTGTCTCTCTTCTTCTTCCTTCTATTCCTCTTTTGTTTTTACTTTATTTCAAGCCTCTCCCTTTTGCAGAGGGTTAACATCAATGTAAGTTTCTAAAGGGCCATTTACCATGTAAGGCCTTATGCCATCTGGTTCTTCTTTATCTCTTTCCTTTTCTCACTTCTCTCTATTCTTTGCTGGCACTCACATGTACTAAACATGCTCCCATCTGTGGAACTCTGAATATGCTATTTCTTCTTTCTAAAATGTTCTTTTGGTCAAGTGTAGTGGCTCGTGCCTGTAATCCCAGCACTTTGGGAGGCCGAGGCAGGTGGATCACCTGAGGTCAGAAGTTCAAGACCAGCATGGCCAACATGGTGAAACCCGGTCTCTTCTAAAAATGCAAACATTTGCTCAACATGGTGGTGCGTACCTGTAATCCCATCTATTTGGGAGGCAGAGGCAGGAGAATCGCTTGAACCCATGAGGCGGAGGTTGCAGTGAGCCAAGATCATACCATTGCACTCCAGCCTAGGCTACAAGAGCTAAACTCCATCTTAAAAATAAATATAAAAATAAAAATAAAATGAAATGTTATTTCATCCTATATCCACATGGCTAAGCTTTCAGTTTATCCAGGTCTCTGCTTAAATTTCATCTCCTCACAAAAGCCTCCTCTGGCCACTGGATGTACTCCTCCTTCTATCCCCCGACCTGCAGTGTTTTCTTCTATACACTGATCACTACTTGGCCTCTTATGTGTATACATTTGTTTGTTTGCTGTCTGTTTCTATTTATTATAAAATATAAACTCCAAAGGTACAGGGTATTTGTTCTATTCACTGTGTTATCTCCAGCTCCTAGTATAGTGCATGGTTCACAGTAGGCATTCAATACATATTTCACAGTAGGCATTCAATACACATTTTTAAAAAGAATACTGTCTTCATCCTTTTTACTGCTATAACAAAATACTATAGACTGGGTAATTTACAAAGGACCGAAATTTACTTCTCGTAGTTCTGGAGGCTGTGAAGTCCAAGATCAAGGTACCAGCAGGCTTTATGTCAGTTGAAATGTATTCAACAGACATAAAATCAAAATCTATTCCTTATAGCTTTTGCTGCCCAGGTGTCCTCACATGGCAGAAGGGGCTGAAGAACAAAAAGGGGGCAAACACTGTGTCCTTACATGGCAGAAGAGCAAGACAGTGTATTCTTCAACCTTAAGCCCTTTTATAAAGGTGCTGATCCCATGAGGGCTCTGCTCATGGTTGATCCCATTCTTCAACCTCAAGCCCTTTTATAAAGATGAGAGCTCTGCCCTCATGATTTAATTGTCCCTCAGAGGCCACACCTCTTAATACTGTTGCATTGGGATGAAGTCTCAATGAGAATTTTGTAAAGAACATCATCATTCAAACCACAGCAAATATTTATGAAGGATGAATTTAATTGTGGACATGGTTAAAGTGTCTATTTATATCATTTATTCTTATAGGAAGGTATAAGATAGTAGTTTTGTCTTCTTGGCTATTTGCTTTGTTTTTGTTGTTGTTCTTGCTTTCTTCATTTTTTAAATGCATATACGCATATACATTAAAAATACAAATCAATGAGCAATAGGATTAGAGTCTAGTATAGTTTGGATGCTTGTCCCCTCCAAATCTCATGTTGAAATGTAATCCCAAATGTTGCAGGTGGAGCCTGGTGAGAAATGTATGGATCATGAGGGTGGATCCTTCATCAATAGCTTGGTGACATCTTCATGGTAAATGAGTGAGTTCTGACTCTGAGTTCACAGGAGACCTGGTTGTTTAAAAGAGTGTGGCATCTCCCCTCACCCTTGCTCCTGCTCTCAGCACATGACTTCACCTGCTCTCCCTTCACCTTCCACCATGATTGTAAGCTTCCTGAGGCCTCACCAGAGGCAGATGCCGGTGGCATGCTTCTGTTACAGTCTGCAGAACTGTGAGCCAAATTAAACCCTTTTCTTTATAAATTACTGAGCCCTAAGTATTTCTTTATAGCAATGCAAAAATGGACTAACACAGGGTCTTGCTGGGTGTGTCTTATCAAATATTGATTAATTTTCTTTAAGCTACAAGGTGTGAGTGTGTGAGTATGTTTGTGTTTACAGGTGTGTTGGTAGCTAGAAAGAAGGGAGTTGCATTGGCATACTGGGAGGAGGTGTTTCCAAAGACTTAGTAGTAGTCATTTTTCAAGACTTTATGGACACAGTGGATGAAAAACTGATAAAAGCACTTGTACATTTTTGGTTCTGCAAGCATTTTTGAGCAACATGCCAGGGAGTTTGTCAGAGTTTTCCACTGTAGTAATCCCTCTCTCTCCCCATTCCCCATTTCATTCTTTATGTGGAAGGATGTCATTATGTGCATCCCACAGTTCAGGAATGGGGAGTTAAGCTCCACCTCCTTGAGGATAGATTATTGACATCAATTATTTGAAATTCTTCTATGCAGGAGATTTGTCTATTAAATGTCAGTGTTCCCCAATGCTTCATTTCAAGTCTTCTTAACCCTCTCTGCATACTCAGTGGGTGATCTCATGCTGTCAGCTACTGTGTAATTCCTCAAGCTTTGATTTCTTTTTTAAATTATTCTTATGTATTTATTTTATGAGATGGGGTTTTGTTCTGTCACCCAGGTTGGAGTGCAGTGGCGTGATCTCGGCTCACTGCAGCTTCCGCCTCCCAGGCTCAAGTGATCCTCCCACCTCAACCCCCAGAGTAGCCAGGACCACAGGCACACACCACCACGCCTGGCTAATTTTTTTGTATTTTTCATATGGACAGGATTTTACCATGTTGTCCAGGCTGGTCTTGAACTTCTAAACTCAAGCAATCCACCTGCCTCAGCCTCCCAAAGTGCTGGGATTACAGGCATGAGCCACTGTGCCTGGCCTCTAGTTTTGATTTCTATTCCAAGTTTCAGATTCTATTTCTAGCTGCAACTGGACAGCTCCTAAATCTAATTCAATGTTTTAAAAATCAAACTTTTTCCAAATCTCCGCTTCAATCTCCTTTATTACTTTTCTCAGTGGCTGGGTTTATCTTCTATGTACTTTCTTATTTTAAAAAATCACATTCAACCTTTATTCTTCCCTTCCTATAACCTTTACATGCTCCCAATATCTACTGGCCATAACATCCTATGGAGTGTATCTTTGAAATATTTCTCAAATCAAGTTCTATTTGCCATCTTGACAAAAGTGTCTAGTATTGGTCCCAGTGTAACCTAATAGTCCCCAAATAACTGCTTTAGGCTTCTAGATAGAATTCATGGGTACAGTGTCTCCTGTGTTTAGTATACCCTGCACACAGATGCCATGGTGATCTTACTAAATCAGAACTCCACATCTAACTTGTATTCCTAAAATTGTTCCATGGGACATAGCATGGTGTGAAAGCTACTTCCAGCTCTGGCTTCTGTCTGACCTCTTCAGCTCTTTCCACTGCCATTTCCTTCCTTTCCTCACATCTTGAACTTAAAGCTCTACAGAACTTATTACTATTAGTGAGCACACCATGTTCTTTTGTTCTGCTGAGATATTTAGATGTATAAAGCTGGAGGAATTTCTGCCTGAGAAAAGTCCACCTTCCTCTGCCGAAAAAATTTCCCTGCATTCTTTATGACCTCACTTGAATATCAACTAGTGTTTACTGAGAACCTACTATGTATAGAGCCAACATATTATAATCTTCATGTTTTCAGTAAGTGTCCTAGTATTAAGCATTTTGCTCTTTTTTACCTTTTCAAATATAAACATTTGGGGGAAAATAGCATATTAAGTATTTTATACTTAAGTGAGACTCAATTTATAACATTGTTTTCCTCGATGACATAAGGGCCATGTGAGAAGAAGAAACAGTGGATGAGAGGGAAGAAAGTGTCAAAGAAGAGGAAAATAGAAGTAGCTACTAGAATAGATAGCCTGTTACCATATTCTCCAGCCTGGAAAAGTGCTGTAGTCCACAAGTGGTATACTTTTTTTTTTTTTTTTTTTTTGAGATGGAGTCTTGCTCTGTCGTCTAGGCTGGAGTACAGTGGCATGATCTCGGCTCACTGCAACCTTCGCCTCCCAGGTCCAAGCAATTCTCGTGCCTCAGCCTCCTGAGTAGCTGGGATTACAGGTGCATGCTACCACGCCCAGCTAATTTCTGTATTTTTAATAGAGATGGGGTTTCACCATGTTAGCCAGGCTGTTCTCAAACTCCTAACCTCAAGCCAACATAATATAATCTTTATGTTTTCAGTAAATGTCTTAGGCCTCCCAGCGTGCTGGGATTACAGGCTTGAACCACCGCACCCAGCCCACAGTGGTATATACTCTTAACTGGATGACAGCAAGAGAAAAAATTGTCAAGGCACAGACAAGGCTGAACATCCCTGAGCTGAATCTTAGTAAACTCAGAGGTGTGTAGTATGTCAGACTTAAAAATAGGTCTTGAATTTAAAGCAAAGAAGGGCAAAAATGTGCAAAATCTCAAATTTAGAGCTGTTCTTAGAATACAGTTCTGTGGTCGAGATTCCCCTCTGTGTAGGGAGGCCCTTCAGGCTAAATGTCAAAAAGGTTGGGGAAAGAATCAGGCAGTTTGAAGGGAAGTGATATCTCTAGAGAGGCTGTGCAATTTCAAGTGCTGTGTAGGAAAAAGGAAGATGTGGATGGCAGGTTTTTTTTTTTTTTTTTTTTTCAGTTGAAGTGGACCTTAGAGATAACTTAATTCAGCCATCTCATTTTGTAGTGAAAGAAACTGAGACCTTACATGTTAGCTTTGAGCAGACCTTAGCCCTCCTGCTGCAAGTGAGATAGGGAACTCCTCCAATCGGTTTTATTTTTCCACAAATAAAACTAATACCAGGATGTTGCATAAAAATTACAACAATAGCATACATTTGTATAGAGCTTTGTTTATAATATTCTGGGCACAACATTATCAGAGAACGTGTACTGTTTCTGCCCCTGAGACACTTATTAATAATGTGTAACCATGTAATTTATTATCTGAACCAGGACACTTTTGAAAATGAAAGGGGAGGCTATTAATAATTTTTCAAAAACAATAGGCATTAACTGGGAGTGTTCCAAGCACCCCGGGATATGTGGTCACTTGCTTTTCACCTAAGTGCAGAATTTCCAAGGCTAAGATCCAGATTAGGTTACAATGCAAAAGTTTCTGGGCCAGCAGACTGAGAGCTGTTGGCTCAGGTTCTCACTCAGAATGGGAAGACTGGGTTTGTTTTCTGCCTTCAGGTTTAGCATTTGTATATATCCATGTTTGACGGGATTGTGTTCAGGCTTATTCATTCAGCAAGCTAAACATTTATTGAGAACCGGGTGTGCAGTGTTAAGAGAGAAAACTGTAGAGGTAGGAAGAAGTAAAATCATTGAGGACAATTTATGCCATGTAATAAACTTGTACTGGTAATTTAGCAGGCGAATAGACTGCTGAATATTTAATTCAGTTTAGTCAGAATGAACAAACAAAATAAAAATATTGTTATTTCATTTCTGTTATCACTACATTGAAATGCTACTTTCTGAACTTTATTTTTTGGTACTTGGCCCCCATCATACACAAATGTATCTGCTTTTGTTTCTGCTAGTGCAGACTTAGAGAACGGCTAACTCTGGCCTGTGTAAGGACTTAGATCAGTGTTTCTCAGTGGAAGGCAATTTCGTTTCTCACGGGACATTCGATAATGTTAGGAGACATTTTTGTTTGTCACAAATATGGGAAGGGATACTGCTGGCATTTTAGTAGTTAGAAACCAGGATGTGGCTCGACATCCTACAGTGAACAGAATAGCCTCCTACAACAAAGAATTATCCAGCCCAAAATGTCAACAGTGCTCAAGCTGAGAAACTCTGAAGTAGATGGAGACAGTATTTTTGATTCTTTGTAACCTTACTGTGTTGTTGGTTTGGGTTCTTCCAAAGCAGAGCCTGAGATGATGACTTGGATATGGGAAGTAAGAGTGAAGGAACGGGGAGAGTGCAACAGAGAAAAATGAAGAACTAAGATAAGGGGGCATTATTGGGGTGTCCCTGTGTGTAACAGGGGATAGATTTCATTGAGATCTTCTGAGGAACATTCAAGATGCCTCTCTAAATAGTCCTCCCACGAGGAATGAAAAATGGTAGCATTTACTCACCATTGGCATTCATTCAATCCCTCATTGGCTGCAGAAAGCTGCTGGGGCTTATATACCTTCATCCACCCAGACTGTGTTTACAGGTGGGCTGTGGAGGCTGTTGTGCACTGGAGGAGGTCCTGGGGCAGAAACAGGAAAGATGTGCCATGTACTCTACATGGAGCCCTATCAGTGTTAGCTGAATCTGAGTTTACATGAGACTGTCCACCACAGATGCAGCTGAAGTCAGAGGTGGGCTTCTCAGGTTGACATGGGGCACGAGAGGTATTTGTTACAGTTGGTTTAGGAAAAGTGCAGTTGTTTTCGAGATAAAGTGCTGTATCCTCATACTAACTATATTCCTCAAAATTTATAATTCAGTTTATTCTATCATTGTTGACTTTTTACTATGTGTCAAAAAACTGTTTGCTCAGCAAATTGAGACCATAAACAAGATTTCAGAAAATATTATTATTTAAAAATTGCTTAGGACTTCAATACCTTTTACGTTAACAAAACATATTCAGGATAAAAGAATTGTCTCTTAAGTATATATTAAATTTCTTTTCTTCCACAACCGAAAATTAATAAAATAACATTAACTATGCCATATATTTAAAAAGTTAAATGTTTTTAATGCTCCTAACCAGTTACACTGGGTTAATTATTCCTCTCTTTGTTCTCTTTCCCTTTCTCTTCTTCCTTGGTAAAAAGTACAAAGTGAGTGGATGTCAGCTATGGTAATCAGGAAAATTTGTTGGTATTGTGCTTAAGGAGGCTGCTAAGGTTAGAAACTATCCTGTGTTTGAGTCTTGACACAGGGTTATTATGTTAACTTGTATTTTCCACTAGCTATGCATAAAACAGAGAAAAAAATGTGATCCAACTTTTTTTTTTTTTCCTGATGTCAATCAGCTACATATCCAGCAGGGATTGGAACTTTAAAGAAAGGGCCCTTTTGTTTTGTGTTACACTTTAATTATAGTAAGGATATACCTCAGAGATACTGTAGGTTCAGTTCCAGGCCACAGAAATACAGCAAAGATTGCAATAAAGCAAGTCAAACTAATTTTTTAGTTTCCCAGTGTGATGGTTAATATTGAGTGTCAATTTGATTGGATTGAAGGATGCAAAGTTGCTCCTGGGTGTGTCTGTGAGGGTGTTGCCAAAGGAGACTAACATTTGAGTCAGTTACTGGGAGAGGCAGACCCACCCTCAATCTGGGTGGATACCATTTAATCAGCTGCCAGTACAGCTAGAATAAAGCAGGCAGGAGAAGATGGAAGAGTTGACTTGCTGAGTCTTCCAGCCTTCATCTTCCTCCTGTGCTGGATGTTTCCTGCCCTCAAACATCAAACTCCAAGGCCTTGAGTTTTTGAACTCTTGGGCTTACAAGAGTGGTTTGCCAGGGGCTCTCGGGCCTTTGGCCACAGACTGAGGGCTGCACCTTTGGCTTCCCGACTTTTGAGGTTTTGGGACTCGGACTGATCTACCACTGGCTTCCTTGCTCCTCAACTTGCAGATGGCCTATGGTGGGACTTTACCTTGTCATCATGGAGTCAATTCTTCTTAATAAACTCCCTTTCATGCATGCGTATATCCTATTAGTCCTGTCCCACTGGAGAATGCTGACTAATATACCCAGCACATATAAAAAGTTGTGTTTACACTATACTGTAGTCTAATAAGTGTACAATAGCATTATGTCTAAAAAATATACATACCTTAATTTGAAAATTGTTTATTTCTAACAAATGCTAATGATCATCTGAGCCTTCAGTGAGTTTTAATCTTTTTACTGGTAGAGGGTCTTGCTTTGATGTTGATGGTTGCTGACTGACCAGGGTGGTGGTTGCTAAACATAACCTGCACAGACCTTGGGGGACTGAACAAAGCAGGGCAAACGGGGGACTAAAGACAAAGACAAAAGAGTATGTTTGGAAGAAGGGGTCAGGGGCACCTTGCCTCCAGTGGACAAGGGCCCAGACTTTCCACTGCCCTTCGTATTCATTGGTAAAAGAGATAGCAAGAAGGGGGGTGGAAGAAGAGGTCAGCAGCTCAGTCCAGAGTAGGCTTGCAAGACTGCGTTCCTCGAACAGTAAGCTCTAGATGTCCCAGTAGATAACCTCAAGGAGCCCAGCGCCAGGAGCTGACTGCCCTCAGCAAACCTTCTGGTGGCAGGCACAGCCGTGAGTTTGCTCACATCCTGCATTCATGATAAACAGTTTGCTGTTTGATCATATAGCCTCCAGTGGAATGCTGAGTTGGTCATGATCCCTTTGGCCTTTTCGGCTCCAAATAGCTAAAGGTTAGGGTGGCTGTGGCAATTTTTAAAAATAAGACAATAATGAAGTTTGCTGCATCAATTGACTCTTCCTTTCATGAAAGATTTCTCTGTAGCATTTGATGCTGTTTGATAGCATTTTACCCACAGTATAACTTTTTTCAAAATTGGAGTCAATCCTTTTGAACTCTGCTATTGTTTTATCAACTAAGTTTATGTAATATCCTACACCCTTTTTTGTCATTTCAACGATGTTCACAGCATCTTTGCCAGGAGTAAATTTCACTTCAAGAAACCTCTCTCTTTGCTCATCTATAAGAAGCAACTCCTCATCAGTTCAAGTTTTATCATGAGAAGGCAGCAATTCAGTCACATCTTCAGACTCCATTGCTAATTCTAGTTTTCTTGCGTTTATACTACATCTGTGGTTCCTTCCTCCACTGAGGTCTTGAACTCTCAAAGTCACCCATGAGGCTTGGAATCTACTTCTTCCCAACTCCTAATGTTGATATTTTGACCTGTTCCTGTGAATCACAAATTTTCTTAATGGCATCTAGAGTGATGATTCCTTTCCCGAAAGTTTTCAATTTACTTTGTCCAGATCCATCAGAAGAATCACAATCTCTGGAAGTTTTGTCCTTACAAAACATGTTTCTTAAATCATAAGACTTGAAAGTCAAAATTAACTTTTTGATCCATGGGCTGCAGAATAAGAATGGATGTAGTGTTAGCAGGTATGAAAACACCATTAGCTCATGATCAGCCTGGCCAACATGGCAAAACCCCATTTCTACGAAAAATAAAAATAAAATAAAAAAAGCTGGATGTGATGGTGATCAGTTATAATCCCAGCTACTCAGGAGGCTGAGGCAGGAGAATTGCTTGAACCCAGGAGGGGGAGGTTGCAGTGAGCCGAGATCACGCCACTGCACTCCAGCCTGGGTGACAGAGTGAGACTCCATCTCAAAACAAAACAAAACCAAAACATTAATCTCCTTGTATACCTCCATCAGAGTTCTTGGGTGACCAGGTGCGTTGTCAATGAGCATTAATATTTTCAAAGAAATCTTTTCTCATAAGAAGTAGATTTCAACAGTCGGCTTAAAATATTCAGTAACCGTACTGTAAACATGTGCTGTCATCCCAGCTTTGTTGTCTGATTTATAGAGTGCAAGCAAGGTAGATTTAACACAGTTCTTCAGGGCTTAGGATTTTCAGAATGTTAAATGAGCATCGGCTGCAACTTCAAGTCACCAGCTGCATTAGCCCCTAACAAAAGAGTTATCTTTTCCTTTGAAACTTTGAAGCCAGGCAGTGACTTTTCCTCTCTAGCTATGAAAGTCCTACATGGTATCTTCCAGTATACGGATGCTTCATCTACAATGAAAATCTGTTGTTTAGTGTAGCCACCTTCATCAGTAATCTTACCTAGATCTTCCGGATAACTTGCTGAAGGTTGTACATTAGTACTTGCTGCTTCAACTTGCACTTCTATTTTATGAAGATGGCTTCTTTTCTTAAACCCTGTGAACAAACATCTGCTACCTTCTAACTTTTCTTCTGAAGCCTCTTCACTTTTCTCAACTTTCATCGAATTGAAGAGAATTAGGGCCTTGCTCTAGATTAGTCTTTGGTTTAAGGGAATGTGTGGCTAGTTTCATCTTCTATCCAGACCACTCAACCTTTCTCCACATTAGCAAGAAGGCTATTTTGCTTTTTTATCATTCATGTGTTCACTGGAGTGGCACTCTAAATTTCCTTCAAGAACTTTTCCTTTGCATTCTCTACGTAGCCAATTGGTACTAGAAGCCTAGCTTTTAACCTATTTTAACTTTCAACATGCCTTCCTCATAAAGCTTAATCATTTCTAGTTTTTTGTTTAAAGTGAGAGACATAAAACACTTCCTTTCATGTGAACACTTAGAGGCCAAAGTAGGGTTATTAATTGGCCTAATTTCAATACTGTGGTGTCTCAAGGAATAGGGAAACCTGAGGAGAGGGAGAGAGAAGGGAAACAGCCAGTCAGTATCTGCAAAGTACAATAAGGCAAAGTACAATAAAATGAGGTAGGCCTGTAAGCAATTCCAAATAGAAGCAGACAATCCTAAAAGGCCTAAGATTGATATAACCGACTGTGAACTCTCTTGCTCCAACAGAGGAGCTTCTCAATAGATAATCTGTAGTCAGCCCAGAATCAATATTTCTTGGGATTATGAAAGGAAGCAAGGTGACTATCGTATCCCAGCTCCGACGTAAAATATAGTAATGACTGCTAACTAAAATTTACTGAGAGATTTGCCAGGTATTTTCCTACTAGGCATCCGTTTTATGTTCTGCTTTCCACTTTTGCAGTAAACTACATTTCCCAGACTTCCTTACACACTGGCATCTAACAGTTCAGAAAATGGAGGCACTGCCAGAAGATTAGAAGAATCTTAGAATTAGAAGATTAGAAAGCCCCAGTTCCTAGGCCTGGATAAAACTACTTCTTTTCAGCCAGGCACGGAAGCTCATGCCTGTAATCTCAGCACTTTGGGAGGCTGAGGCAGGTGGATCAGGAGGTCAGGAGTTCTAGACCAGTCTCACCAACATAGTGAAACCCCATCTCTACTAAGAAATACGAAAAATTAGCCGGGCTTGGTGGCAGGCGCCTGTAATCCCAGCTACTCAGGAGGCTGAGGCAGGAGAATCGCTTGAACCCAGGAGGCAGAGGTTGCAGTGAGCCGAGATTGTGCCATTGCACTACAGCCCAGGCAACAGTGTGAGACTCCATCTGAAACAAAACAAAACAAACAAACAAAAAAACTACTTCTTTTCTTTGTCTTCCAGTCCTATGGGGTGGTAGAGACTTCTAGCACTTGTTAATCTCTAGATTCCTTCATGGTCCCCTGTTAGCCTTCAGCACTTCCAACACATTTGAAAATATTCCCTAGGGTTTAGTTTCTCTGCCTGTACACCAATATTTAAAGTTCTAGGCACTTTACATATATTAATTAACTCTCTAAATAGCAATTCTATGAGGTAGACACTATTATTTTCCTCATTTTGGAAATGAAGAAATCAAGGTAAATACAGATTGAGTAGCTTGTCCAAGGTCCAACAGGAAGTGGTAGCCTGAAAACAAGCAGTCAATTTCCAGAGGCTAAACTCTTTTTTTTTTTTTTAAGAGCCTAAACTCTTACTACTAAATTATATTGCCTCTCATCAGAACCAAATTATTCACCCTTGACTCCAAACATTTCTAACTGAAGGATTCTTCCCTCAATTCTGAGGTCAGGGTCATTGGCATTTTGTCAAATGTCTCTAGTGATGCTTCTATTTTTAGTAGGGTAAGTGGCCAAGGGACTGCTTGTGTTACCCTCCATGAACCCCTAAGATCCATTTTGCTTTCTTTCTGTGTTTTCTTCCCTCTGTTGCCACTCCAGGCCTCCTACCAGGGTCACTCACTGAGTTGTCTTGGTCCCAGTAGTGCACTCAGTGCATCCAGAGGTGCCTCTTGCTCCAGTTTTGCTCCGTGTCTCAATTCTGCCTTTTGCCAGGTTCATTGGTGCATAAGGACAGGTCAGAGATAAATTACATAACACATTGATGATTCTAATGATGAACTGAATACTTCCCAGAAAAATTCCACTGTCTTTCCCCATATAGCACTGTTATAAATATACACTGGCTCTTCATTTGGGATTCTGTGAATATATCATGTAATTTTGTATTTCTATATTTTTTCTCTTACTGTCTTCATTATTTGAAATGTCCTTGCCTTCTCTCTCCTCTGGGTGAAATATTACTCATCTTGAAAGGTAAGGTCTAGCTTAAATGCTATCTATTCTGAGAACTTTCCATGATTCCACTTTCCCTACTCCTAACTCAGATAAACTAAATCACTTTGTATTTTTTGCTTCCACATCACTGTGTTCACCCTTTTGATCCAGTTCTCAGCGTGTACCTGTCTCCCAAATAAACTTGAAAGTAGAGAGTATATCTTTGCTTTTGTGTTTCCTGTTACCTAATACCTGTTTATCAGAGTTTTAAGTTGAATCAGAGCAAGCAGTTTTGTTGACCTCTGCTGTAACAAATCTAGGAGCCAGAGGATAATAAGTAAGCATCATTTAGTGAGTGCTAAGCAGGTGAAACCGTCTTCCATATTGACTTGGTTTTTGTTCTTTTAGCTTGATATGTTAGAAAATGGGAAATTTGGTGATTTTTCATAGGTTATTTGTTTCTTAGATGCTAAGTTCTAACTCAAAATTGTGTGTGTGTGTGTGTGTGTGTGTGTGTGTGTGTGACAGTGGACAAATTTACTTGAACAGTTACTTTTTCTTGTAGACAACTGATTCACAACATTATTGTGAGTAAAGATGACTGCATGGTAGCAGAATATTATTTTGGAAATACAACTCCTATGATATACTCAGCAATGAAAGATAAGAATTACTGAATCAGCAGTAGGTTATAAATGGGTTTATTTTTAATAGGAACTATTTAACACAGACAGTTTACTGTTTTAGTGCTAGGGAGAATACGTACAATCTTAGCCTATGCCCACACAGGTTGGGTATTTCATGTGTGGCTTTCACCAAAAGATAGTTAATTCATTTGGGCGATATAAAGGCTATTTGCCAAATAGTTATATAGTTTATTGAATAGCTATTACGAGTTAATCATTAAACAGTTTGCAATTTGCAGATCAATAAGTTCCTACTCTGTCTTTGAATAATGTATGAAGTTGGTTACTAACCAAAGTGGTTTAGTAGCTAGATAGATAGACCCATTGCAGTACCAAATGTATAGTAAGTCTTAGTCTGTTAGAGCTGCTGTGATAGAATTCTATAGACTGGGTGGCTTATAAACAACAGAAATTTATTTCTCACAATTCTGAAGGCTGAGAAGTTCACAATCAAGGCGCTGGCAGATCTGGTGTCTGGTGAGGGCCCCTCCCTGGCTCATAGACAGCAGTCTTTTCTCTTTGTCGTCACATGGTAGAAGTGGAGAGAGATCTCTCTGGGGCCCCTTTTATAAGGGCACTAGTCCTATTCATGAGGGCTCTGCCTTTATGAACTAATCACCTCCAAAATCCCCCACTTCCAAACACCCTGACACTGGGAATTAGTTTTCAACATACAAATTGGGGGTTAAGGGGCGGGCACAGATATTCAGACCACAGCATACAGTATATGTATTTTTCTCCTGGTGGGTCACCCAATATAACCCAGAGAGCCCTATCAAAGGATCATATTTGATAAGAGTGACTAGTCCATACTGTTGCCTAGTTTTACACTTGTAAATACTAGTGTTCCATTCTCTGCTTTCTTCAGTTTACATGATTGCCACTAAACCAATTCTTTTCCTTCAAAAAATTGTAAACCTTTTTATTTTTAACATGATCTATCTTTCTGCCATTAATTTATGTTCAGGTGAAAAGTTTAGGCCCCAAATGCCTAATAAAAAGCATGCAGGTAATTTGACTGGAAGTACAGCAAGAGTGCTAAAAAAAAGTGTTGTTATTTGTGAAAATGAAGGTTGCTGTTGGCTAGAGGTGAGAGGGCACCCAAAAGGAAATATACGAGAGGCCAGATGGTAAAGTTCAGCAGGCTTTTAGACATAGATGAAAACTCTTTGACATTGCGAAGGGCGTTATAAACATCTCCATAACTGGGAAGAAGTGACCAACAATTGCATAGACAGGAGCTCCACAGACTATGGTTAGGGCTTCATGGGAATTTAGGAGATCTGAAGAAAATAAAACCACCACCAAGATAAAAAATCAGGAATGCATCTCCATAGAAGCTATAAATGAGACAAGCCCTATAAGTATGTCATGCCCTGCATGTATACAAACACAAATATAAATGTATATACACACATATAGAAAGTTAGTGTTTGTTTTTATTAAAATGAGACATTATGAACATTATTCTATAACTTATTTTCCTCACTTAACAGTGTGTCATTGGAAGTGCTTTCTTAATATGTAGATGTAACTAATTTGTTTTTTGACAAGGGTGACAAGATAATTTAATAGAGAAGGATCCATCTTGTCAACAAATGGTGTTATGACAGCTTCATATCCATATGCAAAAGATTAGAATTTTACTTCTGTTTATACTATGCACAAAAATTACTCCAATTGCATCATAGACCTAAATATAAGAGCTAAGACTACAAAAACATTTGAAGAAAGCATGGGAGAAAATCTTTATGACCTTGAGTTAAGTAAAGCATTTTTAGGTACAATACAAATGCACAAGTGAAAAAAAGAAAAACATATAAATCAGACTTCATCAAAATTAAAGACTTGTGCTTCAAATATCCATCAAGAATGTGAAAATATTTTTGTGTCATATATTTGATGAGAGGCTTGTATCCAGAACATATAAAGAATGCATGTAACTCAACAATAAAGACAAATAACCCAATTAAAATGAATAAAGGATCCGAATACCTATTGCTCCAAACAAGATAATGCAAATGGACAACAAGCATGTGAAAACATGCTCATCATCGTTAACTATTAGGGAAACGCATATCAAAATCATGAGATAGTACTTCACACCCACTAGGTTGGCAATAATCAAGAAGATGGATAATAGCAAGTGTTGGTGAGGATATGGAGAAATTGGAATCTTCATTACATTGCTAGTGGCGATGTAAAATGGTATGGCCTCTTTGGAACACAGTTTGCCATAAACATAGAGTTACCATATGACCCAGTAATTCCACTCCCAGGTTATACCCAAGATAAATTAAACATATCTTCAAATCTCAAACCATATCTAAACTTCGATATCTAAAACATATCAAAAACTTATTCATAAATGTTCATAACAGCATTATTTATTATAGCCATAAAGTGGAAACAACCCAAATGTCCATCAGCTGATAAATAAATCAAATATGGCATAACCACAAAATGGAATATTATTTGGCAATAGAAAGGAATGAAGTACTGACATATACTACAACATAGATGAACCTTGAAACTTTATGCTAAGTGAAAGAAGCCAGTCACAAAGGACCCCATACTGTATGGTAAATTCAATATAGGCAAATCCATAGAGACTGAGAGTAGATTAATGATTACTAGAAACTGAGAGAGTTGGAGGAAAATGGAGAGTGACAGCTAATGTATATGGAGTTTATTTTTAGGGAAATAAAAATGTTCCAAAATTGATTGCGGTAATGGTTGCACAACTCCGAATAAACTAAAAATTACTTAATTATGCCCTTTAAAATGATGAATTTTATAGTGCATAAATTATCTCTTAGTTTTTAAAATCCACAACAATAATATTTGCAAAATTATTTTTGCTGTGTTAGGTGCCATATTCATTCACAGGTTCCAGGAGTTATGATGTAGATATATTTATGGGAGCCATTATTCTGTCTCCCTACTTAGATTGTATGGAAGTAGCTGCAACTGTAATAGTCAGACCTGGCTAGACCTTGCTGTCCTCTGTGAGTAGCAGTGCAGCTCTAAAGAGTATACGTCTACAAATAAGGACAGTCAGGATGATGCACTTCTTAGCAGATAGCATGGAAAGATGAAGATAGAAGGCACTATTTCCTACTCCCTTTTCTCTCCCAACAGTCGGACATAATGATACCACAAAAGGCCCTTTGTCTTAGTCATATCTTTGTTATGGTGTCTTTTTCCCTCAATACTTTAAAGTTTTAAGTAAACTCTCCTTTTTCATATTTCCTTGTTACTTATGTTGTTTAGAAAGATCTCCCCTACATCAACATCAAAACTATTCCCTAATTTTTTCCATTATTTTATTTTTCTTTTAAATATATAATGTGTGTGAGATTCTTTTTGTCAGTAATGTGAGATGGGTATGCCTTTGTTTTCTTTTAATTGGATAGCCATTTATTCCAGCATCATTTGTTAAATAATCAGTTTTTTTCTCTCTGAATTAGAGATCTTAGCCATATATTACATTCCATATTACCCCTATCTATTTCTGGACTCTGTCTTGTGTTTCATTGATAGCTGTCATTTTCAAGAATAAGAGCCTAATGCAGAAAAATAATTACATAATTAAAACTTCTATTCTGTTACACAGTTTGACACTGAACAATTAGAAAGTAAAGCAGTTTGGACCATTTTTCTTTCCTGCTATTAACATAGGCCTTATTTGTGTAGTCCAGTTCACACTAAATGCAAAGCAAGATTGTGTATACACAATCTTTTAAGTATTTGCTCAAAGAGCTGGCTGATAATGTAAACACTACCTGAAATGTACAGATTGAAAGACACTGAGAAGCTCCTCTGCTTAAAAATATCTTCCTTACTGACAAGCAGCCTGGCCTGAAATAGCCACCATTAGAGTTACTCTCTTATAATAAGTGTACCACATCTAGAAGTTTCTTATATGAAAAGTTGAACACAAATCTATGGGCATCTACCACCATGTTAGACTTGAAATGATAGGTTTGATGGCATTATGAAATGCAAACCATTCCATTCAGTATATTTTCCTAGCATCATTAAATATTGAAGGAGATGGGGAAAGGTTTCCCCCATGACTTAATCTCTTACTAGAAGAAAATGTGTTTCTCATGAATATATTATCCTGGAAAGAAATCTCAGGGGGAAGGTTCGCGTGTATCAGTGACTCTTGACTTAGCTTTGCCATTTTTTGTTGTTGTTGTTAGCTTTGTAGGCCTTGCTATACTTCTTGACTGTTGCTTATTTAGAAGCATAATAAAGAAACTTGATTTTTTCCTCCCTGAGACTGCCTGCTTTCAGGATCAGTTTATCTTTCTTCTACTGAAAGCTAAGATTTGAGCTCATATAAATGATTTATTAATTGGAATTTGAGTTGTCTTGAAGAGAAGCCTACTGTTTAAAACCACTAGCATTTTCTCCCCTCAACCCATTTCATTGAAGGGGCATTCAGCAAGGTTGTAATTTATGCAATGACCCTGAATTTACTCTGTGCTTTGCTTTCTGTAAATGTTATATGTTATAATGTGGTAAGACAGAAGTAGCCAAGTTACATTAAGAAGGAATGTATCCTGAACAAATTAATTAGAGTAACAATTTTCTTTTGAGGTTTCTTAGTCTCTTGGAGCTCTTAAGAGTATCTGTAAGGAGACTAGTCTATATTTAGTAATTACTGATTATTTAACATGAGATTTCAATAGATAATTTTCTCTTCATGACTTTTTCTTAGAGTCACTTCAAGGGATGATATGTTCTCTATAGATGTTTTTCAATAGTAATTTTATTTTTGTTCTCATCCAATAACTGAAATCATTTGAGCTTTCTTCTTATCATGGACCCTTTTTTATATCACTTTAAGTGAAATGACAGGTAGGAGGGCAGTCGTATTTGGAAAATAGAAAAAAAGCTAAGATTGAGCCATACACATAATTGTAAGGCAATATTTGTCTGTGTTTATCTGTTTATTGACCTGTGCAAAGATACAATTAAAAAGCTGTTTATTAAAATGTTTTTTAAATCAGCTTTAAATATGTCTGTGTGTTTAAATGTATTATTCTGCAAGTAGAAGAAAAACATTTTTCTCAACAGTTTTTAGATGTATTATCTCCCACTGAAGAAAGACGTGGAAATATTGGAATTATGGACCACCACAACAAAAACCTGATAGTGTGTGGCTTCAACCTTGACTCAGTTCAGAATTTCAACTACTTTGGTTGTTTTTATTTGATCAAATAGATGCCCAGATCCAATGCATTTATGGATAGCAGAAGTGAGTTGACCTGATTTCCTTAGTCTGAGGAAACCTTTATCAGAAATAGTGATAACATCATGAGCTGGAATGAGAAATAACATAAAACATTTAGCAGAAAGATTAAAATTGGAGAACTACACCACTGACAGTAAAGACATTTCAAGACTAGTTTTATTAACTACTTAGTATAAATCAAAGACTACAGAATAATTGTGTAATTATTTCTCAGAGCTGCTGTGTTTATTTTCATACAAAACATAGAAAAATACCACGTAGACAAAATATTTCATTTTAGTCAGCGTATAATGGCAGCTTGACATTTTTTCCAAGGCAAACATGACTTCTAATCTTAGATAGCTCTTCCCCTTGGTGATAAGCATAACTTCCCACCTCATTCTAGTTGATTTTGTAAAACAAGCAAACAGTTTTTAAACTGCCCAATAGTGACTCTAACACATGTACCCTATTCATCGGATTATTTTATAAATATTCTAAATTTATTAAAATGCTTTTCTATGAACTTATTCTATATACTGATAATTTCTAATGTGAAAAATCTCAAATTTTTGCCACTAAAGAGGAAATATTTTCTATGTTATTGTTTTAAGAAGTGCTTCCTCAAAACAATAGAATGCTGGTTACCAGAGGCTGGGAGGTGGGAGGAATGGGGATGATAATCAAAGGGTAAAAAGCCACAATTAGATAAAAAGAATGATTATGATTTTTTAGATCTATTGCACATAATGGTAAATATAGCTAATAATTGATTACTGTACATTTCAATATCTTGAGAATAAATCTCAATCTTAAGACAAAAAATGCCAAATATTCCAGGTGATGGATAGGTTAATTAGCTTGATTTAATTATTTCATATTGCATTAAAAATAATAGCCTCACTTTGTACCCCATAAATATATACAATCATAGTTTGTCAATATATAATATAATAATACTAATAAGTGCTTTCTCAACTTTTTTGGCATATGGTAATAATATAGGTCATCAATTATCTATTACATTTATGATTGGGTTGTATTTAAACAGTGATTTGGATGAGTGTTAAATTTTGCCATTTTAAATGCAACCAGGAAAATAAGTACCATTTTGCAAATGATTTTTTTTTTTTTTTTGAGACAGAGTCTCGCTCTCTTGCCCAGGCTGGAGTGTAGTAGTGCGATCTCAGCTCACTGCAACCTCCACCTCCTAGGTTCAAGCAATTCTCCTGCCTCACTCAGCCTCCCGAGTAGCTGGGATTACAGCTGTGTGCCACCATGCTCGGCTAATCTTTGTATTTTTGGTAGAGATGAGGTTTCACCATGTTGGCCAGGCTAGTCTCAAACTCCTGACTTCAGGTGATTTACCCACCTCGACCTCCCAAAATGCTGGGATTCTAGGTGTGAGCACCGTGCCCAGCTGATTTTGTGAGGTTAGAACTCTTGCTATTTCAATGCTCACCACACAAGTGTTATACTGTTGAATATTTGCTTGTCTTATGACTATACACACGACATATACACAAGCAAAAATATGTAACTGATTTAAATTTTTGTGTTAAATAAAACAAGAAGGTATTTTGTCCACTCTTCTATGAATTATTTTTACTTAAATAAAATGAGTCAATACAAACAGAGATTCATTATGACTACAAAGTAACTAAATCAGTTTTAGAATTGTTCAATCTTATTATGTAACAGTCCCATTATGTATATATAAGTTAAATATAAATTTTAAAATTCCTAGAAAATTGTAATAAAAATTTACTAGTCAAGGAGCTAACATTCTCTACTATATTGAAGGAGCAACTTTGTTTTCAGATTCTATTGAATCTAAAATTCTTTCTATTAAAAGATATACCTGGCTGGATGCGGTGGCTCATGCCTGTAATCCCAGCACTTTGGGAGGCCAAGGCAGGCGGATCACGAGGTCAGGAGTTTGAGACTAGCCTGACCAACATGTTAAAACCCTGCCTCTACTAAAAATACAAAAATTAGCTGGACATGGTGGTGCACACCTGTAGTCCCAGCTGTTCAGGAGGCTGAGGCAGGAAAATCACTTGAACTGGGAAGAGGGAGGTTGCAGTGAGCTGAGATCATGCCACTGCACTCCAGCTTAGGCAACAGAGTAAGACTCAGTCAAAAAAAAAAAAAAAAAAAAACACCCAGAGGTATACCTCATGTACTACCAAAAAAAATCTAATTAAACTGTGACATAATACTTTGTTATTGCTTCAGATTTTTATTTTATACTTGCCAAAAGAATTATTTTAGACTCATTTATATGTGGATTTTTAAATAATTACTTCTGAGCACTCAAACAAAAAGAAAATTTAAACAGAATGCATTTATTATACTTGTCAAACATCTTTGCATTCAGAGTTCAATTCTTCTGAATCACTTTTAAACTCAAATTGTCAGTATCTGTTTTTCATACATATTATCTCTTCTATCATCAAGAACATTAGTGCTATAGCTGTTCCTAAAATATTAATCCAGTATTATCTGTAGTATTTTCTTTCAAGTCACTAATACTCATCCAATCTGCCAGTTTTGAAACTGGCATTTTCCTGTCTTCTAGAATATTTCAGTGAAAGGTTTTTTTTTTTTGACAATAACCGAACTTGATATTCCTTCCTCAAATTATAAAGTTGTAGACATTAATTAAGATCAAGGCATTGCAACTGTCTGGTCATGTGCAAGAATATAAACCTAGTTCACTCCTTCAGTGACAGCCCCAACATGACTGCTCCCTGGATAATAGAGAATATAAGATGCCACCTATTTAAGACAAGTCTTAAGTTCAGAAATGTTAAAATATAGAACAATGTGTATTTTAGAATTAATGAAATGTGGCATTAACATTGTTAAATTTTTCTATAATTGCAATAATTTAAAAAGTTTTAACAAAACTTTATATGCCACATTATCACTATATTATCTGGAGCACCTTGTGTGAATCTTTGCTGTATAAACAAGAAGCAGCTCAATTGCAAAACAACATCTGTATTTCCATATCCGTTTTATGAAAGGATATGGAACAGATGTTCACTGGGAACTGACAATCTATGGAGGCAAAGGGGAATAGTTCTAGGGATTCAGAGTCATTTCAGGAATAGGAGTTTTTCCTTTATTATACTCCATGGAAAACACAGTCTCACAATTTCAGGTTAATGTCTGAAATGTTAGACATAGAATTCAGAATTGGATGGCAAGGAAGTTCATCAAGACATAAGAACAAGTTGAAACCCAATCCAAGCAAAACAGTAAAATGATCCAAGAGTTGAAAGATGACATAACCATTTTAAGAATGAACCAAACTGAAATTTCAAAGATGAGGAATTTACTACAGGAGTTTCAAAGTACAATTGGAAGCAAAAACAACAGAGTAGACCAAGCAGAGGAAAGAATCTGAGAGCTTGAAGACCGCTCCTTCAAAACATACAGGCAAACAAAAATGAAAAGAATTTAAAGAAATGAACAAAACCTCCAAGCAATATGGGATTGTATAAAGAGACCAAATCTGTGACTCATTGGCATTCCTGAAAGAGGAGAAAGAGCAAACAACTTGGAAAACATATTTGAGAATATAGTTCATGAAAATTTTCCCAATTTGCTAGAGAGGTCAACATACAAATTCAAGAAATTCAGAGGACCCCTGTGTGATACTATACAAGACAAACATCCCCAAGATGCATAGTCATCAGATTCTTCAAGGTTATTGTGAAAGAAAAAATGTCAAAGGCAGCTAGATGGAAGAGGCAGGTCACTTACAAAGGGAGCTCCATCAGGCTAACATCAGATCTTCAGAAACCTTACAAGTCAGAAGAGATTGGGGGCCTATTTTCAGCATTCTTAAAGAAAAGAAATTCCAACCAAGAATTTCATATCTCACCAATGCTTCATAAGCATAGGAAAATTAAATTCCTTTCAGATAAGCCAATGCTCAGGGAATATATTACCGCTCGATTTGCCTTACAAGAGGTCTTAAAGGGAGTACTAAACATGGAAATAAAAGAACAGTACTTGCCACCAAAAAACACTTGAATACATAGCCCGTTGTCAATATAAAGTAACTGCACAATCAAGTCTACATAGTAACCAGCTAACAACATGATGACAGAATCAAATCCTAACATATCAATATTGGCCTTGAATGTGAATGGGCTAAATGCCCCCACTTAAAAGGCTAGGTACAAGCTGGATAAAGAACCATGACCCAATTGTCTGCTATCTTCAAGAGACCCATCTCACAAGTAACTACACCTATAGACTCAAAGTAAAGGGATGGAGAAAGATCTATCATGCAAACAGAAAACAAAAAAGAGCAAGGGTTGCTATTTTTATATTAGATAAAAAAGACTTTAAAACGAGAGTGATCAGAAAGGACAAAGAAAGACATTGCATAATGATAAAGGATTCAATCCAAAAGAAGAGCTAACTATCCTAAATATATAGGCACCCAATATTGAAGCACCCAGATTCATAAAACAAGTTCTTAGAGATCTGTGAAGAGATTTAGACAACCGCACAATACTTTTAAATATTTAAGTACTAGAGTTTTCCACATTAACAGGAATTTTTAACAATTCTGAAATGATTTAGCAGTGGAATTGGATACAACCTTATGTTCACCATTCTGTTTTAGGGATTGATTGAAAAATCTCAGATAGTCAACAGATACTGAATTTCTCAGCATACTTAATTTCTTATTTTGGAACCATTTCTTGATTTGTACATAACATCTTAATCTTATGATGCATCCTTTTGAATCAGCAATCAAATGTCCCCTGAGCTGGACTTTGGTTTCAGTGACTTCTGCGAAGGCAATCACAGCATATGTAACACGTTGGATATAGCTGTTTAAATATTACTGTCTCTTTGGTTGTTGAAATTTCTTTCACATTGATTCTTCACCTTGTTTTTCCTTTGACATTGTACCTCTCTCAGTGGGCCCCCAAGTGTTCCACACATAGGACATTGCTACAACTGGCTCAAAAACAAACAAACAAACAACAACAAAAAAAACCTTTGTTTTTAGACTGGCTTTCAAATAAGAATTCCCTATAGAGAGATTTTTAGACTCTTTCCTCTCCTCTCTCACCTTCCCAGCTCTTGCTGATATGACACTAAGATTGTGTATCCTTGGAGTGGCATTCAGATCATGAGGAATTAATGAGTATTTGGGACCCAGATTTATTAAATTAGACCAGAATTCAAATAATAAAAGTTTCTCAACATAATTCATTGAAATCTTTATAATTATGTGATACTCTACTCCTTACAAAAGAAAAAAAATAGCCAAACCTGTGTTAGTCAGTTCTAGTAATTCTTGTTCGTTTAACAATCTCTAAAACCACAGTAGTATATCACAATAAAATCTTATTTATTGCTTATATACATCCTTGCAGTCTGCCAGGTCCTTGTTCCATGCCTTCCAGAAGGCAAGTTCCTTCCATTTGTGTAGCTTTATCTGTTTCTCATTTCTTGGAGTCCTCTTCATTCAGGATTAGGGAATTACATGAGATACAATTTTATAAGCTGGGCCTGGAACTGTGCACATCTCTTTTCTTCACATTCCATTGAACTAAACTCAGTCATCTGGTTACACCTAACTGCAATGGAGACTGGAAAATGTATTCTAGCCTTATACCCAGGAATAAGAGAAGAATATGGATAATTATGAGCACCAGCTCTCTCTGTCTCAGTAAATTTTGAGTAGGCTATTTAGCAGTACTCCAGATATACCCTCCAAATTTGTTGAAAATGTTCAAACAAAATATGTTATTCAAATACAGGTATAGATGAATAAATATGAATGTATTATAGATTCAATCTTGTTGATTGAAGCTTTATTTAATATCTGAGAAAATTAGAATTAAAATGATAATCTATTTATGACTGAAATTATCAAGAGAAAATATATAGAGAGGATTTCACATAATAAATGCATCACTTTAAGGGAATACATGATTTTGTTCAATATGTAGGTCAATGTTTAAAGATTCTTTAAGGGGTTATAGAATTTAACAACAGATTTAAGAGAAACAAGGGGCGTGGTTTTAAAAATCAACTTTTGATTATTCAAGATCTGATTACCTGTTTAGGGTATTCCAGAATACTCAATTTTCATCATATTTGTTCTAATACCTCCAGTAGCTATTTTATGAATTATAGATGTCTCCCCTGGAAAAGAGGACAGAAAATTCAAACATTTAATATAGTTACAAAGGAGTTTTAGAAATTGCCAGTCTCTGAAATGGTGTTTGTTAAGATTATCCTACTGTCCATGGCAATGATGAGTATTAGCCCTAGTTTTCAGTACCCTAGTGTCAATGAGGTATGAGTGAAGGCCAAAAGCAGATGTTGTCCTGAAGACCATGTCTTGTCATACATCATGACAGACTTGATTTTCTCAGTCATTAGTTCAAGGGAGCAGGGTTAAACAATTTAGTTTTACATTAAGACAAGCTTTTGGCTTACACTGCACTCTTACTTGCTTCTTAGGAATCAGGAATGTTCTCTGTTCATCAGTTCTCATTTATCTTTTGTTTCTCTTTCTCATTGTTCTTGCTTTCAAGTGATAGGATAGAGGTTAAATATTAGTGAGGACAGAGATAGACATATCATTCTTTAAATATTTGTTTTTGAATGGCGATCATTAAAAAGTCAGGAAACAACAGGTGCTGGAGAGGATGTGGAGAAATAGGAACACTTTTACACTGTTGGTGGGACTGTAAACTAGTTCAACCATTGTGGAAGTCGGTGTGGCGATTCCTCAGGGATATAGAACTAGAAATACCATTTGACCCAGCCATCCCATTACTGGGTATATACCAAAAGGATTATAACTCATGCTGCTCTAAAGACACATGCACACATATGTTTATTGTGGCACTATTCACAATAGCAAAGACTTGGAACCAACCCAAATGTCCAACAATGATAGACTGGACTAAGAAAATGTGGCACATATACACCAGGGAATACTATGCAGCCATAAAAAATGATGAGTTCATGTCCTTTGTAGGGACATGGATGAAGCTGGAAATGATCATTCTGAGCAAACTATCACAAGGACAAAAAACCAAACACCGCATATTCTCACTCATAGGTGGGAATTGAACAATGAGAACACGTGGACACAGGAAGGGGAACATCACACACCCGGGACTGTTGTGGGGTGGGGGGAGGGGGAAGGGACAGCATTAGGAGATAAACCTAACGCTAAATGACGAGTTGGTGGGTGCAGCACACCAACAGGGCACATGTATACATATATAACAAACCTGCACATTGTGCACATGTACCCTAAAACTTAAAGTATAATAATAATTAAAAAAAGAAAAAATAATGGGTGATTCCTCTAAATAGATGACTAGCTTTTTCTTTCTCTCACCTTTTTTAGTGTTTTCCATATAGATAAGGTTGGCTGCACAAGTAGGCAGAGCTTGAGTATTATTCTTTCAGAGGACCAGGTATCTCCTGTCTGACCTGGCATACAGTGATTTGAGGCAAAACAAAATTTTGTGTGTAATTTGATTCTCAGGGTGTCTAGAAAATCTTTCAGTTGAAGGTTTCTGAGCAAATGAACAATCCTCAGTTCTTTGAACTATGATAAATTCTGAGAGAAGCTCATAGAACATTCATTATTCCCAGGTTATATTTTTCCATCTTGGATAGTACTAGAAAGCCTTTTCCCATGAATTCAGGAATGGAATAAGATTATGTTGTTTGAAAGTGCAGTTTTTTAATTAGAATGTAACCACCAGGACTTCTTTTTGTAGAAAAGATGGTTAAGTGTGATGCATTCTACAGGCTCTCTTTCCAACAAATTCCTATCACCAGCCTATCTTATGCTTGAAATTGATTCTATCAGGTTGAAGCTTTGCAGCTCCAGAAGTCTTCTTTAAACACAGTCACAAAAGAGATAGTAATATCAGTCATTCAAAGAGTTATTAGAAGAACATTATTTCTAGAAGAAATTGGATAAGAGAATAACTAGCTGAGCATTTCAGATATATTAATCAATTGAATAATTCATGCTCAGTCAAACTATTTATTACGAATCAGCTATGTATCTGCCACTGTGATAGGTTCTGGTTATACACACATAATTGAGACACTACTGCTGACTTCAAGGACTTACAGTCTAGTAGGCAAGACTGACAAGTAAACAAATAACTATCATACATTGCAAATCCCCCTAAAGCCTGTGAAGTGGGTATGGTTTTCCCCATTTCACAAAAAGAGCACTTTTTTGCTGCCCAAAGGAAATAATCCTATTGAATAAGTAGTGTCCCCAGGAAGGAGGCAGAAGTTGCATAAAGTACCTGGAAATTAATAGGTGCCCAGGAAATATCTGTGCATGACCTCTTCTATATCATGCTTTCAAGGATCAGTTTTGCCTACCACTTAAGAAAATAGAAAAGGATTTATATGACAGTATTTCAGTTTTTCTGTTTATAAATTGGACACTCTAATTCTGTAGAATAGAGTCAGAAGTGAGATTTAAATATCTAACAGTCTGTATAGCGTGGACACTAACCATGCAAAATAGACACAGCTATAGCACTGAGGCAGTCCTGTACGTCCTGTGCTGTGAATATACCTTTATTCATTGGATACTGGGGATCACTAGAATCCTGAGGGAAGGACCTGGGAGACTAGGGTGGTGGTGAATCACCTGGAAAACTTCAGATAGCAGCTATTTGCCAACTTATACAAACATATTTAAATATTTTAACAACAGGTTTAGCCATTCTAGTGCGTAAGGATGAATGTGAGCTCTGAAAATAGCTATGCTCCAGAGAAAGAATAAATGATACTGTGAAGTAGAGAAGTTACAGTTATTGTAAAAATTGATGCCACTAAACTAAAGCCAAATTTCTTTTTGGCATCTGGATTACTTTATGATGGGGCAGGATATAATCATTTCTTATTCTTTCCCCCTCCTACATACTGCTGATGCTAAGTTGTGGGTGAATTTAGCGAAGATCTAGAGGCTTCTTTCTTCTGCCCAGCCCCAACTCATGGGACAGAGGCTGTACCTTGGTTGTGGTACTGTTGAGAATACTGGAGCCTTCATTAGCCTAGGTAATTCTCAGACCTACCTTATGGTCTGAGAGTTTCACAGTGAGAGAAACAAGCCCAGGACACCTTTGACTGTTGCCCTCTATCAACTTAGTGTTCAGCTCTCAAGAAGGTATTTCACTCAGAAAGAAGCTCCCATTGTTCCTATCCCTAGCACCAGAGACATGGATCCACCATTCTCAGCAAACTATCGCAAGGACAAAAAACCAAACACCACATGTTCTCACTCATAGGTGGGAACTGAACAATGAGATCACATGGACACAGGAAGGGGAACATCACACATGGGGGCCTGTTGTGGGGTGGGGGGAGGGGGAGGGATAGCATTGGGAGATATACCTAATATTGGATGACGAGTTAATGGGTGCAGCACACCAACATGGCACATGTATACATATGTAACTAACCTGCATGTTGTGCACATGTGCCCTAAAACTTAAAGTATAATAATAAAAAAAAAAATTCTTTCCTAGGGAAGGGAGGAGAAAGCAGGTAGAATATATAACTCCAGCTCCTACCCAAAGGAACTGACTTCATTTGCAAGGAAAGATGGAGAAGTTCAAACCTAAGAACACTCAAAAGCAGTGGTGAAAGGCAGTTGGGAGGAGATGGATGGGCTCACTGGAAATATAGAATAAATTGTAGGCTAACTAGTTCTCTGGGGAAAACTAAGGAAAGAGATACCTGAGAATAGCGTTTTTTGGGTCAGAGCAAATCTAAAACACTGAGGAAATATCCCTTAAAATGAGCCTGAATTTAAATGGATTAGTCTGTGAACCAATTTATACCTCAGGGCATTGTTGAAAAAAATAGAGCAATCAGCCCTCAATTAGTGGAACTTAACAGCTGAATATGGTCAGGGAAAAAGACAGAGAGAGCCCTGCCAAAATTATTGTCATCCCAGGGTGACTGTGAGCATAAGCAAGAATGCATGCCATGAGGAGCAACATCAGAGGCTTCACACTCTGTAGGAGTGGATAGATTATTTTAGTGGATTAGCTAAAATAATCTAGGTCATCTCTAAACAGCTAAACAAGCAACCAGCCATAACAAGCCCCAGAAGGAATACCCTGAGTTGCTACAATATATTATCTAAAATATCCAGTTTCAAACAAAAAAAAATATGCATGCAAAGAAACAGGAAAGTGAAAAAATGCAACAGAAATGGTCAGTGAGAGCAACCTGATGCCAGATTAAACAGACAGTAACTTCAAAGTAGCCATTATAAATATGTTCAAAGAACTAAAGGAAGCTGGGATTAAGAAACAAAGGAGATATGATGACAATATCAAATGAAATAAAGTCCATCAATAAAATCAGTAAAGTAAAACAATTTTTTTAAAACAACCAGTTAGAAACTCTAGGGTTAAAAAGTACAATAATTGAAATGAAAAATTTACTAGAAGGGTGATAGATTCACAGTGGATTCACAGTGGAATCACAGTAGATTTGAGGTGTCAGAAAAAAATGATTAGTTAGCTTGAAGATAGAACAATATGTATTATGCAATCTGAAGAGCAGAGAGAAAAAAAAGAATAAAGATAAAAGAATAGAGCCTCTGGAAAATGTGGGACACTGTTAAGTGCACCAGTATATGCATAATGAGAGTGTTAGAGAGGGCGAAAAAAAGAAAACAAAAAAAATTATTGAAGGAAATAATGGCTGGAAATTTCCAAAATTTATTGAAAAACGCATCCAGGAAGCTCAGCAAACTTCAATAAATGCAAAGAGATCCACAAATAGACACATCACAATAAATATTCTGAAAGCCAAAGATAGGGGAAAATCTTGAAAGCTTCAAGAGAAAAATAATTCATTATTTAGAGTAGAACCCCAATAAGATTAACACTCACTTCTTATTGGAAACAGTTGTTGGCCAGAAGGCAGTATGTTAACATTTTTGAAGTGCTGAAAGAAAAACAAAACGAAACAAAAATAAAGAAAAAAAAAAACTGTCAACGAAGAATTCTATACCTAGCAAAGCTGTTATTCAAACATGAAGGCAAAAAAAGACATTGCCAGATAAGCAAAAACTGTGCAAATGTGTTGCCAGCAGACCACCACTACAAAAAATACTAAAGAATTCCTTCAGCCTGAAAGCAAGTGGCCCCAGACAATAATGTAAATAAATAAATAAATAGCACCAGTAAAAGTAATTATGTAATTATAAAAGACATAAAAGTATAATTGTATATTTCTTCTCCTTTTTAAACCTATGTAATACTGAATATAAAAACCAATACGTATATAAAATATAAACATACTGAGCTATAGCACATAGAAATCTAATCTATCTGCCAATAATAATACAAAGGATATGAATGGCAGCAAAGCCATATTGGGCTAAGAAAATGACTCCAAATGGTAATTTGAACCCATAGGAATAAAGAAAAACAACCAAATAAAAATATGAACATTAATATAACAATACCTATAAATACATATTTGCTCTCCTTTCTTGGAGTCTCTTTTTTTAAAAAGTCTTTTATAGTAATAATTAAAACAATAACTATAACCAAAAATAGTCAGGTTTTTAAAATTTATGGATATAATATGTATAACAATAATGCCACATAAGAGGGAAAAGAGAATAGAGCTATATAGGAGTAATGTTTCTATATCACACTGGAATTAAGTTAGGATAAATATGAAGCTATTTCTGATAAGTTAAGATGTATATAGTAAGCCTTAGAGCAAGAATTAAGGAAATAACAAAAAAAAAACCAAAAAATACTTTAAAAAATTGAACTGCTACATTTGAAAATATTCACTTAATACAAAAGAAAGCAGTAAAAAAGAATAGAGGAACAAAAATACACGAGGCATATAGAAAACAAAAAGTAAAATGGCAGATTTTAATCTATATCCATTATAACATTGAATATAACATGGATTAAAGATTTCAACAAAGGGCAGAGTTTCTCAGACTAGATTAAAAGACAAGATCTGACTGTGTGCTATCTAAAGGTGACACACTTTGGATACAAACAAATCGGAAATAAACGGATGAAAAAAGATATGTAAACAGAACTACAAGAAAGTTGGAGATTCTGTACTAATATCAGACAAAATGGCTTTAGTTGTGATAAAGAGAGGCCTTTTCTAATGATGAAAGGATCCATCTGTCAGAAAGATATGGCACTTCCAGGTTAAGCATCTCTATTCCGAAAATTTGAAATTTGAAATATTCCAAAATGCAAAATCTTTTGGGCCAACATAATGCCATGAGTGGAAAATTCCACACCTGACCTCATGTGATAGGCCATAATCAAAACATTGTCAAAACGTTGTTTCATGTACAAAATTATTTAAAATATTGTGTAAAATTACCTTTGGTCTATATGTATAAGGCGTATATGAGACATAAACGATTTTGTGTTTAGACTTGGATCTCAGTCTCAAGATATCTCATTATGTATATGTAAATACTCCAAAATCTGAAACACTTCTGATCCCAAGCGTTTTGGATTAAAGGATACTCAACCGGTGTATGCATATGTGCAGCTAATAGCAGAAAACTAAAATACATGAAGCAAATACTGACAAAAATGAAATAAGAAATAGACAATTCAACAACACAGTTGGAAACTTCAATATTCTACTTTTAGTAATGGCTAGAACCACTAGGCAGAGGGTCAACACAGTTCTAGAAGATTTTAACAATGCTAGACTTAATACGTATCTATACATAACACTCAACAACAGCAGACTACATTTTGCTCAAGTGCACATAAAACATTATTCAAAATAGAACATATACTAAGCCATAAAATAAAGCTCAATAAATTTAAAAAGATAAAAAATAATACAAAGTATGTTTTCTGACCACAAAGGAATGAAATTAGATATTAAAAACAAAGAAATATGGGGAACTCCCAAATATGTGGAAATTAAGTGACACACCAGCTTCAATGAAGATATCAAAAGATACACTTTGATATAATTTTAGGTGAATACAAAAAGGCCAGGCACGGTGGCTTACGCCTGTAATCCCAGCATTTTGGGAGACCGAGATGGGCGGATCACTTGAGGTCAGGAGTTCGAGACTAGCCTGGCCAACATGGTGAAACCCCATCTCTACTAAACATACAAAAAATTAGCCGGGCATGGTGGCACATGCTTGTAATCCCAGCTACTTGAGAGGCTGAGGCAGGAGAATTGCTTGAACCCAGGAGGTGGAGGTTGCAGTGACCTGAGATCGTGCCATGCCATTACACTCCAGCTGAGCAACAAGAGCAAAACTCTGTCTCAAAAGAAAAAAAAAAAAAGAATATTACATGATAGAGTAAAAGCAGTACTTAGAGGTAAATTTATACCACAAATGACTATATTAAAACATATCCTACCCTTCTGTATTAAGACATTGGGAAAAGGAGAGTAAACTAAACCTAAAACTAGCAGAAGCAAGGAAATAAATATTAGAAAGGAAATTAATGAGATATAGAATAGAAAAACAGAGAAAAATAATGAAACCAAAAGCTGGTTCCCTAAAATGACTAATGAAATTGACAAACCTTTAGCTCAATTAACCAAGAACAAAAAAAAGGACTCAAATGAGTAGAATCAGAAATGAAAAGGGGGACAAAACTACTAACCCTAGAGAAATAAAGAAGATTACAAAGGCATAATTAAAGAACTGTATATTAAAGTATTAGACACCTTAGATGAAATGGTCAAATTCCATTTTAGAAGGACTATATTAAAATAGATCATAACCTTCCATATTAAATCAATTCAAGGAGAATAAGGATTAATTAAACCAATTGTTTGGCATAATTGAATTTTAATAATTTCAGTTCATTGTACAGGCTTCATATATTTAGGTTTTGAATCCCATGTAGCCATGGATACTTTTTTGTCTTTTTCCCTAATAATCAACCCATTATTGATTTCAGGGCTTTAATTGGGTTGAAGAATGAGCACAAATATTAACTGTTCCAGCCTGAAGAATGACGATTATTGTGAAAGGACTTTTTAACGTGTGCAACAAATGATCATAATTTCTCTTTGATTTTTCTTTGTGATAAAGGGGAAAAATAGCATTAGTAATTGTTACAGAAGGTAGTAATAATATATAATAATTAATGGCAGAGTTAAGTTGAACACAATTTAGTAATTGTTTTGTTCTACAATATTTGTAAGATTCTTTTTCCTTTTCTAGTAAGTTTGTGTCTAAATTTTAAACATCAGACAAGTTGTTTTTAATTTTAGTGATGATCAGAGGAAATTAATGAGAAGCATTTGACTTTGGTTGTCATGCAAAGTGTACTGGTTTTGGTTGGTTTTTGTTTGTTTAACATTTGACACATTCTAGGAGGTACGATTGTTTCGGTTACCTAAATTGTGTTTTATACTATATGAATGAACTTACCCAGGGAATGGAGTAGATGAAAAAGAGAAAGCAGGAAGGAAATCTCAAAGGGATATTTTTATTTCTACAAAATAGCAGACTTGTAGCTTTCCTATCAAAGAAAGAATAATAATTAATTATGGGCCAGCAGCATGAACATGGGCAGCTCCTGGGAGCTTGTTGGAAATACAGACTATCAAATACCACCACAGACCCACTGAATGTGCATTTTCACAAGATCATGTGATTCCTATGCATATTTAAGTGTGAGTAGCCCTGATAAGGTACCCCTCCCCTGTACTATCTAGAAGCACTTTCTGTATTTGTGGTATTCTGCTAGGTGGGGGGTTCTACCCACCTAGCCCAGTGTTTACATTTAGATAAAAGGCTTTAAGCCTTAAGCTGTGAAAAATGTTTATGTAATTTACAACATTACCGATTAAAAGAGAAAGATGCATAAAGCACCAGGAGCTCTAGTTCCATTAAAACTGAACCGTAGGTGTGGTATCTGTTTCACGTGTAAGGAAGCCAGCTTTTTTTCAGTTAACCAGTACAAAGTAATTTAAATTCTTTGGGTCTTGGATTTCGCTTGTTGTTAGAAGCTCTGGGCCTAAAAGTTATTATGCAATTTTGAATGAATCTTATAGGGGGTCAGTTTTTAGACAGTTGTGTCTGAAGACTGAGGATGCTATCTGCCCAAGGGGAGAGGGCATACTTTGGAAATTTTGGCACCTTTGGCTGAAAGGAATGTTTGTGGCCTGACTATATTTACCCAGCCTGCCTGAGATGATTCTGTTAGTATTTTGATATAAACCCATGGTAAAAAAGATGAGTATTAAGGAAAATCCGTAAATTACGCTTGCATTGGATTGAGAATTTTGCATTCCACTATCATTGCCTGAGGACATTTGGAGAACTATTAATATATTTAAATGATATAATAGTCCCTAAATGCAGAACCACAGAGAGTGTATTAACCTAAGTATTCTGGACAAATATTAGCAGATTGAATGATGTCACTATGAACTAAGCAGCTACCAGCTTGAATCTGTTGATAAAATTTGCAGTCACATTAGTCAGTTTTATTCATTAAATGACAACTTCATCTTCCAAAAACCCATCTTGTTTGTAGTGTGATATGAATGGAGAAAAGCAGATAAAAAGCAAATATCAGGGCTTTGTTCTTAGCAGTACAGTTTAAGCAATTTTCTCAACACCCTCGTTTAATTTTCTTTCAAGGAATACCTACTATCTGTTAAACACTTTCCACCTGCCCAGTATTCTAAACTTCATGAAACAACGTGGCAGTAATTTTTGCAAAAGGCAGCATTTTCTAATGAAAATGCTCTTTGGTTAAGGAATACCAGAAACACACTTTTAGTTGAACAAGTTGATTATTTATTATTTGATAAAATGAAAGAGAATAAATCCCATGGAAACGTGGGACATCTCAGTAATAGTGTTGTTATGAGTGAATATTTGTGTCCCCCCAAAATTCATATGTTGGAGCCCTGATCTTGATGTAATTGTATTTGGAGATGGGGCCTTTGGGAGGTAATTAGACTTAGATGAAGTCATGAAGACGTGGCCATCATGATGGGATTAGTGCCGTTATAAGAAGAGATATGGTGGGAGTTTCCTTTTCCTCCCACCCCTGCCATATGTGGACACAACGAGAAGGCAGCAGCCATTTACAAGTCAGGAAGTCACCGCTCACCACAAACAGACCATGGTAGCACCCTGACCTCAGACTTCCAGGCTCCAGAACTGTAAGAAAATAAATTCTACTGTTTAAGTCACCCATTCTATGGCATTTTGTATGGCAGCCTGAGCAGACCAATACAAGGGTGCTGGAAAGAACCTATAATAGCATTTGAGCATTGGTGGGGTGACTTTTGGGAGGGTCCAAGAAAGCAGAGATTTGCTCTAGATTGGGTACTCTCAAAAAGTGGGGACAATTCCGTGACTGGGTATCTCAGTAAACAGAGAGGGCAGACAAGAAAGAGGATAAAGCTATTTTTTTGTAAAGGAACAGCAGTCACTCATATTAGCCAGGAGATAGGGAGGTTGGGTATTTCGTGGGGGACATAATGACCTTGATTTTGTCTATGCTAAGATAAAATTATAAACTGACGTTGTTTTGTCTCACTTTATCATGGTGTCAGAGTGACCTTTTCTGATATTGGTGTCATGTGAAATTGTTTATGTCCCACAGGGAAATAACATGGCCTAACTGTAAGTACAAGGCCAGCTTCTTAACAACAGTGAAGCCCAGCCACACATGTCAGACTAGTTCCAGATATTACAGACTGATTTCCTTTTCACTAGCTAGAAAATTGTTTTCTAGATGTTTTGGAAGAATTATTCCTTCCAGTAGTAAAAGACATTTTATTGTAATAAAAGTATTTTTGATTTAGAGTCTTTAATTCATTCAATAAGCAAACATTGAATAGATAAAAGGACCATACATAGACTCTTAAAATTTCAGTTGTGAAATAAAGCTTAAACAGCATCTAATTCAATCTCTCATTTGATACTGGTATCCTTTCTCTGACATTGCTGCCTAGTAATTGCCTAGTCTGTGTTGGAATGGTTCCAGTAAAAGGAAGAACTCACCTTCCTGAGAGAATTCATTCCATAAGTTGAATAATCAAGTTAGACTTTGATTCGTTGTATATTTCATCTATTGGCTTTATTTGTACCCCTGAAGCAACAGAGAGCAAAACTAATGTTTTCCATAAGAAAGGCATTCTAATCAAGGAAAAAATAATTCACACAAACTAATTCAAAGAAAAAAGTAATTTTTTTTAAAAAAAAGGCTACAACAGGCAATATCAAAGACAATAAAAAGAAATTCCCATCACACTGAAGCAAGCTAAGCCTCTTCCTCACGTCTTCCAGAGTCATACCATCTCTGATTTCTATTTTTCACTGAGTGTCCTTCCCATTTTTTCCTCCTTGCCAATCAGCATTCTGTTTCCCATTTTACCCGTAGCTTCAGCCAGCTGATTACTTTGGCTTATGGTGGTCCTAGCTCCAACGGAAACTGAAATCCCAAATCTACAGGATATTTTATCTTAAGAGCTTATGAACTTATGAGCTTAAGTGACTCAGTCTTGGATTAGTTCAAATTTAAGGGTAAGGGAAATCTGCTTGGATCAGTTCAGCCTATGATTTTTCTTCCTCTAGGTCAGGTGTTCAGTCTTGTCTAATTGTTCTACTTCTTAAAATGCAGCTTTTGTAGACAAGGGCCAGCACTGTGTTCATTACAGAAACTATTCAAGGTTCAAAGAGTTATTTAGAAATGTACCAGATTAGGGTAGAGGATGTGAAAATACAGAACCATTTAGGAAAATGGTCCCTAAACATATGAAAAATGCTCAACTCACTCATAATATGAATATAAAATAAAACTACTCTGTAATGCCATTTTTCACAGGCCTGTAAAATTGTGGAGTAAAATGTTAGATATGTTAGCCAATATAGCATATCAGAGGCTGTGAGGAAGTAGACCTTTTTACACATTGCTAGTAGGAGTATATATTAGTACAGTTTCTATGGAGATTAATTTGACAATGTGTTCGACTTAGATTTTCATCATTAGGGACGGAATGAATTCATTAAGATGCAGTCATAGAATGAAAACCTATGTGAAAATAATAAACATAGAAATACTTTACTTAGTGATATGGTATTTCCACATAAAAAAAAAAAATCCCACCTTCCTGGGCCCTTCCCCCATCCCCAAAATATCCATTAAAGAAACTAGACTCTGCTACGCTGACAGAAGAGGGCACCATTGAACTAAAAATTTTGTAAGCCACCACACATCTACGAAATGGATTAGACAAAAGTGAATAAATCTATACAAATCTGCTATCTACTATAACAAAATCAAAATCAAAATTTTCATCCGATAAAAATTTGTCTTCAGAAAGCATCACGAAGCAGAAGAAAAATGTAATAAAAAGCTCCAAACTTGATTTAGAATTCTTAAGCATTTGTTGATATGAAAACATTAAAGGCAAAGTGGACAAAAAGCTATAGAAATCAAAAGAGATTGACTAAACTCAGGAAAGAAATTAGGAAAAGGAGAAAATTATCATAAATATGAAGACTAAATTAAAGAGTGCCTAAGGGATGACAGACTGAAATGAAAATTGTATGGTATATTGAAGTAGGAAAACATAAAAGATATTGAAAAGTGACACACAGAAAAGTAAAATGGAACAGAAAAGAAGTGGCTGAAATGGAAGACAGGCAAAGAAGAAGACATATTAATTATAGTCTTTGTGGGTACACTAGCATGTCAGAAATCATCACTAAAGAACTTATCCATGTAACCAAAAACCACCAGTCCCCCAAAAACTATCGAAATAATAATAATAAAAAAAACTATAGTCCCTGAAGCAGAAAAAGAAAACAATAGAACAGGGCTAATATTTAAAACTTTAATTCGAGAACACTTTCCAGAAATAAATGAAGACCTGTATGTGCATATAGTAAGAGCTCAGTGGGTAGCTGGAAAAATCAACCTGGAATGGTGAACTTTGAGGCACATCCTAGTAAAACTATTAGATTTTGAAATCTAAAAAATAATTTTCTTAAGCCCTCCTACCAAAAATATTAAATGATTTACAAGGAGGAAAACATAGACTAGAGTCAGACTTCTCCAAAACAACATACAAAGTAAGACAGCAATAGAGCAACTGTGCAGAGTGGGGAGTGTGGAACTAGGAAGAAATTTTGCATTGGGGATTCTTTATTCAGATCTTAGAACAATAGGTAAAGTCTACTAGGGATGGTTTTTTTTCTAAATAAAGGGACAACTGGGAAAACTTCAGAAATGGGGTATATGGTAAACATCTACTATATTTTATCATAGATAGGAGATTAAAAGAAATATGCATACAAGGATATAAGTATAATGTAGAAATATTACATGTTCTGACAATGTAATGATGCAAACAAAAGAGAGAGGATAAAAGAGAGGTAAAGGTAAATAGGAAAGAGAAATAAGCTCTTGGTAGTATATTTTATACGTGAGAATTAAAGGATCATTAAAAACTGATAAATAAGAAGGTAACAGACAACTGAAAAAAATTATTTGCAATATACAGCCAAATAAAGGGCTAGTATCCCTAATGTATAAAGAACTATTAAAATTGAGAAGAAACACCAAAAGCTTGGTAGAAAAGATAAGAACAATTTACAAAAAGAGATATAAAATTGACCCTTAAGTATTTGAAAAGTTATTCAGCCTCACTGATAATATAGAAGTGCAAATTGAAACTACAGAAATATATTTTTCATCTCTCAGATTGGAAAAAACTAAAAAGTATGGCAACACATTTGTTGGCAAGGTTATATGTAATCTGGCACTCTCATACTGACAACCTCAAACATGCCAATTGGTACAGCCTTTGGAGAGGGAATTTGGCAGTATCTAGTAAAAGTATTTAGACATTTACCTTTCAATGCAGACACCTTTTCTAGGAATTTATTCTGAAGATTTTCATTCAACAATTCAAAAAAAAAATGCACGCATAAAGTTGTTTACTACAGCATTTTTTGTAATCGCAACATATTGGAAATAACCTAAATGCCTTTATGTAGGAGAGAAGTTGAGCAAATTAGAGACTGTTCATCCAATGTAGTACTATACAGCTTAAAAAGAATAAGGAAGACCTCTATTCTGATATAGAATAACTTGTGGTATACTGTTTTATGAATTTTTAGAAAGCAAAATGCAAAAGAGCATCTAACACCTATAATTTTTATTTAAGGAAAAGGGAAATAGAAATGTATACATATTTGCTTATTTGTACAGAGAAAAACACAAGGAACATAAACTAAAACTAAAAAATAATGAGCTAGTTGCCACCAATGATGATTAGGAATATGAGAGTGAGAGCAAGAGAGAGAGAAGGAATGAGGTAGAATACATGGGTTCAGGGGAGAGATAGTTCTCTATACGTATTTGTATACTTCTGACATTTAGTACCAAGATGATGTTGCACATCCTAAAATAAATGAAGGAATGGATGAAATCAATAGGGTTTGGGGGGATGATGGAATACTAACAGGATAAATGAGGCTAATTGTATTTCAAATGGATAACATAACTATACTGAATGGGAAGGGAGCAGACTCATTTAAAGAGCTTTGAACGTTGTATTTTGATTATATAGCCTCAGGTTACAGACAAAAAGAACTTTAAACAAACATTTATTCTAGTTAGTAGGTTTATTTTTCACAGGGTGTACTAATCTGTTGTCATGCTGCTAATAAAGGCATACCAGAGACTGGGTAATTTATAAAGAAAAAGAAGTTTAATGGATTCACAGTTTCAGATGGCTGGGGAGGCCTCACAATCATGGCGAAAAGCAAATCATAGCAAAGGCATGTCTTACATGGTGGCAGGCAAGAGAGCTTCTGTAGGGGAACTCTCATTTATAAAACTATCAGAGCTCGTGAGACTTATTCACTACCATGAGAATGGTATGAGGGAAAATGCCCACATGATTTAATTATCTCCACCTGGCCCTGCCCTTGACACATGGGGATTATTACAATTCAAGATGAGATTTGGGTGGGGACATAGCCAAACCATATCACAGGGGTATAAATTAGCAATTCTGAAACTATTTGAAGTGTATTCTAGTATAGAGTAATACATAGTAGTATGTGAGACAAGTTTTTTTATTATCAAAGAAGCAAGTTACGGATACATAAAGTGGAGACTAGAATGAAGTTTTTGATGTTACATTAGAATTTGAGATGCCATTATGAACTCATGGCTTTAAAACATATAATAAAATATATGTAAATAGAAACAGATCTGTGTGTGTGTGGGGGGGCGTGTTCTATCTTTGTTCACCAAGATAACCTAGATACAGTACCATTTAATACCATCGAGCATCCCTGCCATCCAGATGTAGTTTCTAAATACCATTGTTTACTAAAAGGAATAGGGGTTCCTTAAAAAAAAAATGACTGGTTCCAGGGCTGGTGTACAGAAAGTTCAAGTTCAATTAGAACATCTTTTTGTGTGCTGTTAACTAAGGAAGTGATCAAATAGTGACAGAGACATGACAAAAAGGCATTGGAACTAGTTTAAAGAGCCCTCACTGACCAAATTTTGGACAATTGAGCATCAAAATAAATAATGATAGTTAGATTAAAAGTCATGAGTTTTTTATATAAACACATAAATAAATATAAATGGGGTAAAGGAGCACTCTGTCTAATAGTAAAATATTAAGTAGTAAATATAGATGAATGATGGAATTAGCAAAAAATATTGAAACATCCACCATAGTAATAAATGTTTCAGTCAAGGATCATCAATCAAATTAGTGAGTGGAAATATGCTGATGAGAAACAAGTTTTTACATAATCTCAAAGTATCAACCCATAAGATACTTATTAATTACAAAAGGAAAAATAGTAACTTTATCGTGGACAAACTTTCAGACACCATCATAACCAAATAATATAAGTCAGCATTGTTAGTGATAGGACAAATGTCATGTACTTCCAGCTATGATGTACCTAGAAGACACATATTTTCTGTTATTCCTGCCGAAAGCGAAAATGTGAATCTATACTTGAAGAAACATCAGACAAACCTAAACTGAGGGGTATTCTACAAAATATCAAGGTTATTAAAGACTGAGACATTGTTCTAGAATAAAGGAGATCTGACAACTAAATCCAATATATAATCTTGAATTGGATCCTGGGCAAGGAAAAAATTATATTTCTATAAAAGACATTAGTGAGAAATAGCCAAGAGACTATTTGGGATTCAGAGACTCACCCTTTGCCTCTTCACTTCTCAAAGTTGATTACTATTTTTCTGTCTTGGTTCACTCCTTTCTCCATGTTTCCCCAATTTCTCCAAAAGATGAGAACTTTAGCCTACTCCTTTTGAGAACAGAGGGCTTATGCAGAGGCTGGGAGGCAGTTATCAAACAATTCATACTGAAGTCCAATCACTTACTTCCACTCTTATTTCCCTGATCCTAGCTACTATCATCTTGTACTTGATTGTTGCACCACCTTTTTTATTGATGCTGTTGCTTTTACTATTGCTTTCCTGTAAACTATTCTTAACACTGGAGTCATAGTGAGCTTAAGTCAGATCATGTGACTCTTCTGTTCAAAAGCCATTAATATCTTTCCATCTCTTCAAGAGTAAAAGCCAAAGTCTTCACAGTGATCTGCCCATCTGTCCCACTGCTGCTTTAACCTCACCTTCTTCACTCTCTACTTCAAAAAGCTCTGAAGGACTGTTCTGCCCCAGAGCCTTTGTACTCACTGGTTACTCTGCCTGAAATATACTTCTTTCAGATGTTTATTTCCTTTACTTGCTTTTAGATCTATGCTCAGTATCACTTATCAGAGTTTTTTCACTGGCCACCTCTTATATAATACTCCCTCCTATCACAGTTGCTCTTATTCCCTATATTAGTTATTTATTATTGAATAACAAATTACCCTAGACTCAGAGGTTTAAATCAATAAATATATATTGTCTCCATTTCAGGAATTTAGTAGTGGCTTAGCTGAGTGATTCTGTTTAGGCCCTCTAGTCATGTTGCAAGCGAGGTCAGCTGAAGAAACAACCATAAGTCATGAGTGGGGCTGAAAGATCCACTTCCAAGTTATCTCACTCACATGCCTGGAAAGTTGATGCTAGTTTTGGTTGGAGGTCTCAGCTTTTCCCCATGTTGCTCTTTCCATAGGACTGCACAAGTCTCTTCATGACATGAGGGCTTCCACCAGCATGAGTGATCCCAGGCCAGAATAAAGGGAAAGCTCAGTGTCTTTTATGACCTAGCCCTTATCATTTCTGCAAAACCCTATTGGTTATATAGGTCATCTCTATTCAGTGTAGCAGAGGACTACACAAAGGCATGCATACCAACAGGCAAGAATCACTGAGGACCATTTGGGAAGCTGACTTCTAAATCCTTCATATTCTACTTTATTTGTCTACATAGTTCTTAATTTCAACTAACTTACTATATATTTATTTTTAATTTGTGATTTATTTGCTTTTCCTCACTTGTCTCGTTTATGCCCAGCACCTTGAAATTTTTTATTTGAATTGAGTATTATCAACACTGCAATCAGGTTTTTGTTTGGAAATAGAAAATATCCACAGTTGGGTAACTTTGTTAGTATAATTATACAGGGATTAAATAATAGAAGAATGTCCATGCTGTGTACACCTGAAACTCTGCAGGAAATACTTTGCTACTCCTTCATCAATATAGACCTAGTAATTGCAAAAAATATGGTGGCATTGACTTTTACTCCTCCATAGCCTATTCCCAAGCTCCTTCCAAAGAATAGTCTCTTATGCTTTATTAACAAAGAGAAATGGATTTTTAAATCTTGTCAACCTTAGTAGGCCTCCCCCACCCCCATTAACAGGGTTATTTTGAGAATTAAATCAGTTTTATGAATATTAGGAGACTCTCTGTCTCTGAGTGTCTATTATGTCTTCAACTTCTTTGAAGAAATTTGATTTAATTTTGGAATATTAAGGTTTTTGGTAGCTACTAGACGTTCATGTGATCCTAGCTGGTTTGTCAGAATATCAAGCTGTAGGCACAGGCTGTTGATATGGCCTGGACTGAAATCCCTGCCTAGTAAGGACAATAGTAATAAACTGAACCAGTAAAATTTTCTGTCTTGGGACTGGGAGTCATGCTTCCTTAGGAGGATGCATCAAATCTCTCTCAAGGTCTCCATATTGATTTTCTCAAAGAAATCTCCACTGATTCTGCTGTTTAGCCGCACCCCTGCCCTCCCCTTCACTGAACTATATAACCTCTAAGCTTCATTTCAGCAATAAGTTCTTTGTTATTTGATGAGAATCAAAAGTTTAATGTGGGCTGGGTGCGGTGGCTCACACCTGTAATCCTAGCACTTTGGGAGGCCAAGGCGGGAGGATCACTTGAGCTCAAGAGTTCAAGACCAGTCTGGGCAACATAGTGAAATTTTGTCACTATATACTTAAAATAAAAAAATTGAAAACAGTTTAATGTGGTCCAAAATCACCTGACTTCAAGATTTTAGTAAAGATTGTTTCCTGATGAGAAATTGGTAGTTAAGAATAAAATAAATATAAAAGAAAAACGAAATATATACCTGGAGGTAGCTTACCTACTATGGAGTGTCTATATAGTATTTTATGAATCTGCCTCTTCTCTAGAAGGTGAGCATCTTAAGGGCAGAAGCTAGGATTTACTCTTGAGATATGTGCCTATATAGCGTTAGGGCTGACTCAGCATATCTCTTGGCGAGAGAATCTGGGAGCCAGTGGAATTCTCCCCTCAACAGCTGGATTCTCCAGCCTGTAGCAGATAATGGAGGGCTTGATGGGATGCAAATGAAACAGTGCGGGCTTGGTTAGTTTTTCAGAACAAGTGGGGGCTGAGAGGCTAGAATATAGTTCGTTGATGCTACTTTGAAATGCATGTTAATGTGCTGATTCACGTCAAAGATAAGTTTGGCTTTATAAATAGTCTTTCTCTCTCTCCCAGCAAACAGGCTAGAAAAGATGATTCTCTGACAGGAATGATACTCAGGACTAGGAACCTCCTAAATGATGGGGCCTATTTAGTTAATTATGGGGCCAATCTGTGAATGTGTTGCTAGAGGCTTGGAAATGAATACTTTCCCTTGTAGTAAAGGAGCAGTAGATGATGGTTTCAGCCAACTTCAGCTCCGTCTATGAAGAGCCCACACTTCCCTGGATAAGCAGCCCAACTGTTGGGTCTCTTTAATAATTAGAGAAGCCACTTGTTGGTCAGAGCTGACAAGAAAAAGTAGGGAGCAAATAAAGGTAATTTTTTTGATCTCTTTCATTAGAGAATGTTCGTGTATATAAATATGTTCTGGGTTGAGAGTCAGAATCATGTTCTGAGTGAGGCATTGGGAGGGTTCTACTTCAAGAACTCTGAAATTAGCTCACAGTTTATCATATGGGACTCTAGTTCTGTCTTCTGTTCAGAAACTTTTAAAGGAAATAATACAAACAAAAATTTCTACAGGACTTATGTATTCTAGAAAATTCTACATTTGGAACACATGAAATCAATGCAAGGAATTAAACTGTTTTGTACAGTATCTAGTCATTTATTTCTTTTCACTACCTTTTACTCAATACTTATATCTTAGTCCATTTGGACTGCTATAACAAAACTACCATGAACTGAGTAGCTTATAAACAACAGAAATTTATTTCTCACAGTTTTGGAGGCAAGGTAATCTGAGATCAAGGTGCCAGCAGATTCAGTGTCTGATGAAGGTCTGCTGTCTAGTTCATAGGTGATTTCTTCTATCTATGTCTTCATATGGTAGAAGTGCAAGGAAGCTCTTTGGGGCCTCATATATAAGTGCACAAATCCCACTCATGAGATCTTAACCCTCGTGACCTAATCACTTCCCTAAAGACCCCACTTCCAAATACCATAATACTGGTGATTAGGTTTCAACATATCATTTTGGGGGACACAAACCTTCAGGCCATAGGAACCTATTAGGTGTGATAAGAAGCTCTACTGGTCCTGTATCCAGTTCCCAATTTCTATCAATTTTGTTTCCTGAGGTCAAAAAATATGAGTGTTTGTATTCTGGTTACATATTTATATAACCTCAGAGTCTTCATTTGTAAATTAGTACCTACTTCATAGGAATGTTGTAAATAAATAAATGTGTTAATACATGTTAGATATTTAGATCAGTGGCTGCATATAATAAGTGATTTTTTAAAGTTAGCCAGTTATCTCTTGAACCTGTCCTATCTTTGTTCTCCTTGTTCCCTTAACTTAATCTAGGATATTATTTTTTTTTCTGGATTGCAGTTCTCTCCACTAACCTCCTAGCCTCTAGTATTTCTCCTCTCAGATCCCTTTTCTGCATAGCTACCAGGGTAATTTTTCTGAAATGCAAGTATTACCATATAACTCTCTTGGTTATTTTTTTTTATTTTTATTTTTTTTATTATTATACTTTAAGTTTTAGGGTACATGTGCACAACGTGCAGGTTTGTTACATATGTATACATGTGCCGTGTTGGTGTGCTGCACCCATAAACTCATCATTTAGCATTAGGTATATCTCCTAATGCTATCCCTCCCCCCTTCCCCCATCCCACAACAGTCCCTGGTGTGTGATGTTCCCCTTCCTGTGTCCACGTGTTCTCATTGTTCAATTCCCACCTATGAGTGAGAATATGCGGTGTTTGGTTTTTTGTCCTTGCAATAGTTTACTCAGAATGATGGTTTCCAGCTTCATCCATGTCCCTACAAAGGACATGAACTCATCATTTTTTTATGGCTGCATAGTATTCCATGGTGTATGTGTGCCACATTTTCTTAGTCCAGTCTATCATTGTTGGACATTTGGGTTGGTTCCAAGTCTTTGCTATTGTGAATAGTGACTCAATAAACATATGTGTGTGTGTCTTTATAGCCACATGATTTATAATGCTTTGGGTATATACCCAGTAATGGGATGGCTGGGTCAAATGGTATTTCTAGTTCTATATCCCTGAGGAATCGCCACACCGACTTCCACAATGGTTGAACTAGTTTACAGTCCCACGAACAGTGTAAAAGTGTTCCTATTTCTCCACATCCTCACCAGCACCTGTTGTTTCCTAACTTTTTAATGATCGCCATTCTAACTAGTGTGAGATGGTTTCTCATTGTGGTTTTGATTTGCATTTCTCTGATGGACTGTGATGATGAGCATTTTTTCATGTGTTTTTTGGCTGCATAAATGTCTTCTTTTGAGAAGTATCTGTTCATATCCTTCGCCCACTTTTTGATGGGGTTGTTTTTTTCTTGTAAATTTGTTTGAGTTCATTGTAGATTCTGGATATTAGCCCTTTGTCAGATGAGTAGATTGCAAAAATGTTCTCCCATTCTGTAGGTTGCCTGTTCACTCTGATTGTAGTTTCTTTTGCTGTGCAGAAGCTCTTTAGTTTAATTAGATCCCATTTGTCAATTTTGGCTTTTGTTGCCATTGCTTTTGGTGTTTTAGACATGAAGTCCTTGCCCATGCCTATGTCCTGAATGGTATTGCCTAGGTTTTCTTCTAGGGTTTTTATGGTTTTAGGTCTAACATTTAAGTCTTTAATCCATCTTGAATTAATTTTTGTATAAGGTGTAAGGAAGGGATCCAGTTTCAGCTTTCTACATATGGCTAGCCAGTTTTCTCAGCACCATTTATTAAATAGGGAATCCTTTCCCCATTGCTTGTTTTTCTCAGGTTTATCAAAGATCAGATAGTTGTAGATATGCGGCATTATATGACATGTTACAAGGCATTTCCCTCTCTAACATTAATCTTCTGTCTATTCTTCCCATTTTTCTCTTTCACAATACTGAAAGCATTTCAGTAACCCCATTATAACAGACTCTCTTTTGCTTCCATTATTCCAATATATTCTTTTCCTTCTTGCCCAGCTGATGGGCATCTTTCCCCTTCTATTGATGGCCTTCTGCAAGCTTCCTTAATCTGTGCCTGAGCTAATTACTTCTTCCTCTGTGTTTTTTCTAATTATCAGTTATGTCTTTTTTTTAAATTTCACATAGTCACAGTATTGTGGCTGCACATGAGAGTAGGATAGTTGTTTTAGTAAGTATCCAAGTAGGTGCACTTGGATACTTACTGAAGTATCCACTTACTGAGTGTGCACTGCACACTCTTTGCAGGTGGAGGGCAATACTATTTGCTTAGAAAAGCAGTTGTCTGAAATTAGAGATCCAAACCTCACTTATATTAAAATAGCTGTAGTTCTGAGATGTGTAGTCTCTGAAAGGGGAACAATTGTAGAAATATTTATTTATACCCTATGATGTTTAGAAGTGTGATTTAAAGTGGCTATTGTGAACTATGGAAGTCAAGAAGGTACTAGTAAAAAAGTGGAACAGGATCTTTTGTTTGATTGAGAATATTCAAGTAATAGAGACTTTTGGTTGTACTCCAATTCCATTTGTCTCTTCCTGAGTATGTGTAATTAGAGTCCTACAAGAAGATGATTAGGAAAGATCATAGAAAAATATTTGAAGAAATGTTGGAGGGCATTTAAAAATGTGATAGAAATTAAAAGCAAGCTCAACAAAATGCAAGTGGAAAAAAATTGCAGGACATCATAATCAAGCTGCTCAAAGCCAGTGATGAAGAGAAAATCTTAAAAGTAAAAACAGGAAAAAAGACATGTTATGTAATAAGGAACAGAAATGAGAGTGACAGCAGATTTCACATGGGAAACAATGCATGTCAGAAAACAGTGGAGCGACATTTTTAAGGTACTGAAAGAACAAAAAACTGTAAAGCAAGAATTCTAGAGCCAACACAAATATCTATCAATAATGAAAAATAAATGACTATTTCAGACATAAAAAGCTAAAACACAACAGACAAGATCTGCAAAACATATCAAAAGAAGTCCAGATAGAAGTAAAATGAGAGCAGATAATAATCTAGCTATACAAAAGATAGAAGACCACTGGAAATGTTAAATATGAGGCTAAGTATAAAAAGATTTGTCTTATTTTAAAAATGAATTTAAAAGATAATATACTATTTAAAACAATGATGATAACAATATAACTATATAACACATGTAGAAGTAAAATGTATAGTGATAGTACAAAGTCCAGAATAATATACTGTTGTAAAATTCCTTTACTATGAAGATGTGGTGTAATATTAACTGAATGTTGACTATAATAATGTAAAGATCTATACTATAAACCCTAAATCAACTACTAAAGGAACAAAAGAAAAAATATATATAGCCAATGCTGTAGATAACATAGAATCATAAAAATATTCAGTTAATCCAAAATAAGGCAAAAGGGGGAAATAAAAAAGTATGGACAAATTGAAATCAAATAGCAAGATGGCAGCCTCTAAGCTAATACACAATAATAACATTAAATGTAAATGGTCTAATCAGCCCAATTTAAAAAGCAAATATTGCCAGATTGATAAAAAGTGATACCTAATTATATGCTGTCTGTGAGAAACTAACTTTAAATTTAAAGACATGTGTAGGTTAAAAGTAAAAGACTGGAGGGCAGTATATTATGCCTACATTAATCTAAGAAAGCTAGAGTGGCTATATTAATACCAGGCAAAGTAAATACCATGTGCTATTTCTAGAGCTAAAGAAGGTCATTTCGTAATGATAAGTCAATTCATAAAGAGTACATAACAGAGCTAAATATGTATGCAACTAATAACAGATATTTTAAAAATATGAAGCAAATATTGATAGAACTGAAAAAATACACACAGCCACAATATTAATCAGAGATTACAACATCCTTGTCTCAATAATTGGGAGAACAAGGAGAAATAAGAAAATAGAAGACTTGAAACAACACTACCCCCATCTTGACTTCACTGACATTTATAGAAGTCTCCACTCAACGATATGGGCAAATGTTATTTTCAAGTGCACACAGAACATTTACTGAAATAGACCATATTCTTCACTCCCTAAAAATGTCTCAAAGTATTCAAAAGGATTTAAATTATTTAAAGTGTGGAATCTGACTGCAAGGGAATCACATTAGAAATCAGTAACAGAAAAGTATTTGGAAAATTTTCAATGATTTGAAAACTAAGCAGGATCTTTTTTAAATAACACATTGGTCAAAGCAGAGTTTATAAGGAAAATTTTAAAATATTGTGATTTGACTGAAAACTAATGCAAGGCATATCATAATTTGTGTGATACCGCTAAATTGGTGCTTTGAGGAAAATTTATTACATTAAACACGTATTAAAAAAGAGAAAATTTTCATTTCAATGCCCTAAGCTTCTACCTTAAGAAACCAAAAAATAAGAGTTAGTTATACCCTGCAAAGAAGTAATGGGAAAAAAATCCTAAGTGCAGAAATAAAGGAAATAGAATTTAGGAAAATAGAGAAAATTTGTAGCCTGAAACCAAAATTTGATTAGAGAAAATCAATGAAGTTGTCAAATCTCTGGCTATATTGATCAAACAAATAAAGAGAAAAGGCACAAATTACCAATATCAAGAAAGAGAGGGTCATCTCTATAAATCTTAGAGACTTTAAAAGAATATGGGAATATTAAAACAACTTTATGAATACGCTTGATAATTAGATGAAATGGGAAATTTCCTTGAAAGACAAAAATTGCCAAAGTCCCTCAAGAGAATAGATAACCTGAATAGCCCTATGTTTTTTAAAGACACTGAATTTATATTTAGCTATATTTACACAGACACACAAACACATGCACAAATAAATAAATGCCAAGCTCAGAAAATTTCACTGGTGAATTCTACATTAAAGAAGCAAACAATAGCAATTTTACACAAATGTCTCAAGAAAACCAAAGAGAGACTATTTCTCAACTCATTCCATGAGTTCAACCCTTCCCTAATACCAAAACTAGACAAAGGTATTACAATAAAAGACAACTGCAGACCAATATCTCTCATTAACACAGATTTAAAAATTAAAAATTTTAGCAAATGGAATATAACAATATGTTGAAAAGTCAATGCATCATAATCAAGAAACGTTTATCCCAAGAAAGAAGGCACAGTTGATTTAGTATTTGAAAATTAATCAATGTAATTTACCATATTAACATTTTAAAAATAAAAATTGTATGATCATCAGAATAGATGTAGAAAATGCATTTGACAAAGTCCAAATTCATTTCTGATAGAACTCTCAGCAATCTAGAAATAGAACATTTCTCAACCTAATAAAGGACATGTATGTGCTCCCACTCAGACAGACAGCACAGCATGTGGAAACTCACATCGGGAACTTTTGCTCCAAATACTACCACAGGAACATACCAGGAGACTCAAAAGATTTCACAGACCGTTTGAAAGAAGTGGCTTGTCACTGCAAACTTCGTGAGACAGCCAAAAAACTATGAGTTCCCAAAGTGTGAGAGGGGGAAAGTCTACCTTCAAACACACATCCTCACTGGGGAACCTGAAAATCCAGATCACGGGAGAAGGATATAACCTTACCTAGAGCTGAAATTGATTTAGAGAGCCAAGCGAAACATAAAAGTAGAAGAAACTGCAAGAAGAGCCCTGTAGGCACTCCTGGTACCTAGGGAAGCCATTTCTGACTTTATCTCACAGGCGTCCTTGGGGAGGGCTGCCAGTGGGATTGGGGAAAGACCACAGGGAAAAGGAAACTTCCAGTGAACTTTATAATAATTTTGACTGAATGTAAATTTTCTAGGGCAATATCCAGGAGTGGAGGGGCAGTGAATGGGAAGTGCAGCACAGAAGCTTTGGCAGGTGGGGAGGCCAAACCCTGAAAGCCCTGCTTGCTTTCTCTCAGTGAGGAGGCTTGTCACCTGAGGCAAGATATCAGCCCTGCTCACCAGCTGCCTGGCTGTAAGCTCAGTACTTTTGGTGGGGCACACTGGGAGTGAGACTGGCCTTGCTGACTGTGTGGGAATTGGGTGAGGCCTGTCACTGTTTGTTTTCCCCCAGTTCCCTGGTGACCTGTATATGCAGCAGAGGCAGCCATAATTCCCCTGGGAACATAACTCCATTGGCCTGAGAACCACGCCCCTATCCCCCACAGCAGCCATAGCAAACCCCTCCCAAGGGGATTCTGAGCTTAGATATGCCTAAGCCTGCCCCCACCTAATGGTCTTTCTGTACCTGCCCTCGTAGCCAAAGACAAAAGATATAATCTCTTGGGAGCTCTATGACCCCGCCAATTGCCTAAGAAACCCAAATACTTATCCAAGTGACCTTAGGACAAGCTTGTATCCCCCCTGTACTACTGCAGCTGATGCTGTCTTGAAAGCACCACCTCCTGGCTGGTGGCCAACCAACTCAAGCCATTACAGCAACTCATAAAAGAAAAACCATGCTCCAAGAAAGGAGAAAACAACAGCTATTTCCACTGCCTGCCACATCCTGGCTAACCAGAGGTCCTGAGTCTGACCACATGACAACTTCACTGCTAGCACAACCAGCATTTGAGAAAACTGGTGCACTAAACAAAACTACAGCCAAGGTTCCTCACAGAGTCCACATCGTTCCCCTGCTACCTCCACTGGAGCAGGTGCTGGTAACCATGATTGAGAGACCTGAAGATGGATCACATCACAGGACTCTTTGCAGACACTTCCCAGTACCAGTCCAGAGCCTGGTAGCTCTGCTGGGTGAGAAGCGCAATGACAATCACTGCAATCCAGCTCCCAGGAAGCCCCATCCCTAGGGAAAGGGGGAGAGCACATCAAGAGAGTACCCATGGGACAGCAGCGCTTGAGCCCCAGATCTTTCCTTTGAAATAGCTAAATGCGAAGGAACCAGAAAAATAATTCTGGTAATATGACAAAACAGCGTTCTTTAACACTCCCAAAAGATCACACTAGCTCACCCGCAATGGTTACAAACCAAGAAGAAATCTCTGAATTGCCAGAAAAAAAGAATTCAGAAGCTCAGTTATTAAGCTACTCAAAGAGGCATAGGAGAAAGATGAAAACCAACTTAAAGAAATTTTGAAAAATGCAGGATATGGACAAAAAAGTCTCCAGAGAAATAGACAGCATAAATAAAAAACAAGGACAACTTTGGGAAATGACACACATTGAGAAATACAAAATACACTGGAAACTTTCAACAATAGAATCGAACAAGTAGAAGACAGAACTTCAGAGCTCAAAAACAAGGCTTTTGAATTAATCCAATCCATCAAAGACAAAGAAAAAAATTTTTTAAAATGAACAAAACCTCCAGAAAGTTTGGGAACTATGTTAAACAACCAAACCTAAGCATAATTGATGTTCCCAAGGAAGATGGGAAATCTAAACATTTGGAAAACGTATTTGAGGGAATAATTGAGAAAAACTTCCCTGGCCTTGTTAGAGGTCTAGACACCCAAATATAAGAAGCTCAAAGAGCAACAGGGAAATTCACTGTGAAAAATCATCACCTACGCACATAGTCATCAGGTTACCTAAAGTCAAGACGAAGGAAAGAATCTTAAGAGCTGTGAGACAAAAGCATCAGGTAACCTATAAAGGAAAGCCTATCAGATTAACAGCAGATTTCTCAGCAGAAACCTTACAAGCTAGAAGGGGTTGGGATCCTATCGGCCAGGAATTTTGTATCCAGAGAAACTAAGCTTTATAAATGAAGGAAAGATGAAGTATTTTCCAGACAAACAAATACTGAGAGAATTTGTCACTATCAAGCCAGCACTACAAGAACTGCTAAAAGGAGCTCTAAATCTTGAAACAAAACCTTGAAATACACCAAAATAGAACCTTCTTAAAGCATACATCTCACAGGACCCATGAAACAGTAACATAATGAAAAAAAAAAAAAAAAAAAACCAAGGTATTCAGGCAACAACTAGCATGATGAATAGAATAGTACCCCACGATCTCAATACTGATGTTGAATGTAAATGGCCTGAGTGCTCCACTTAAAAGATACATAATGGCAGAATGGATAAGAATTCACCAACCAAGTATCTACTGTCTTCAAGAGACTCACCTAACACATAAGAACTCACATAAACTTAAGATAAAGGGATGGAAAAAAATATTTCATGCAAATGGACACCAAAAGTGAGCAGGAGTAGCTATTCTTATATCAGACAAAACGGACTTTTTAACAACCATTAAAAATGACAAAGTGAGACATTGTGTAATCGTAAGAGGACTAGTCCAACAGGAAAATATTACAATTCAAAATATATATGGACCTAACACTGGAGCTCCCAAATTTATAAAACAATTGCTACTATACCTAAGAAATGAGATAGTTGCCGGGGACTTCAGTACTCCACTGACAGCCCTAGACAGGCCATCAAGACAGAAAGTCAACAAAGGAACAGTGGACTTAAACTATACCCTAGAACAAATAGACTTAACAGATATTTACAGACCATTCTACCCAACAACTGCAGAATATACATTCTTTTCATGAGCATGTGGAACATTCTCCAAGATAGACCACATGATAGACCACAACCAGTCTCAATAAACTTAAGAAAATAAGAATTATAGCAAGTACTCTCCCAGGCCACAGTTCAATCACTAGAAAACCTAGAGGAGATGGATAAATTCCTGGAAATGTACAACCCTCCTGGATTGAACCAGGAAGAAAGGTCATACCTTAAGGTAATAAAAGCCATCAGTGACAAACCCACAGCCAACATTATACCAACTGAGGAAAAGTTGAAAGCATTCCCACTGAGAACTGGAAGAAAACAAGGATGCCCACTTTCAGCACTTCTAGTCAACATAATAAATGAATTCGGTAAAGTTTCAGGATACAAAATCAATGTACGCAAATCAGTAGCACTGCTATACACCAGCAGCAGCCAAGCTGAGAACCAAGTCAAGAACTCAACCCTTTTTACAATAGCTGCAAAAAAAAAAAAAAATACTTAGGAACATACCTAACCAAGGAGATGAATGACCTCTACAGGGATAAGTACAAACACTGCTGAAAGAAATCATAGACAACACAAACAAATGGAAATGCATCCAATGCTCATGGATGGGTGCAATCAGTACTGTGAAAATGACCGTACCACCAAAAGCAGTCTGCGAATTCAATGCCATTCCCATCGAAATACCATCATCATTCTTCACAGAACTAGAAAAAACAATTCTAAAATTCATATGGAACCAAAAAAGAGCCTGCATAGCCAAAGCAAGACTAAGCAAAAAGAACAAATCTGGAAGTATAACATTACCCAACTTCAAACTGTACTATAAGGATATATTCACTGAAACATCATGGTACTTATATAAAAATGGGCACACAGACCAGTGGCACAGAGTAGAGAACCCAGAAATAGAGCCAAACACTTAGAGCCAACCAATCATCTACAAAGCAAACAAAAACATAAAGTAGGATTTTGGGATTTCTCTGTACCTTCAATTTATCTGTAAATCTAAAATTATTGAAAATAAAAGCATATTAATAAAATTTAATTTGTTACTTATGAAGTAGAGAAGTATTAGAATTATTTATATAGACATACAGATCAATAGAACAGAATTCAAATTCAAGAAATAGGTTGACATATATGGTCAACTGATTTTCAACAAAGTTGTCAAGGCATTTGATGGATCTTTTCAACAAATGGTGCTAGGTCAATTGATTGGATATAAGCAATAACATAAAATATATAAAGAAAGTCTTCACACCATTTACAAAATTAACTCAAAATGGATCACAGACCTAAGTGTAAAAGCTGAAACTATAAAACCTCTAAAAGAAAATATGGCAGAAAAATTTAAAAATCATGAATTAGGCAAAGATTTATTAAGTAAAACACAAGAAGCATAAACTAGAAAAGAAAAACATTAATGTTACATTTTATCAAATTTAATAATTTTGGTTCTTCAAAACGTTACAAAATTAAAAGTCAATCTAAATATTGGAGAAAATATTTGCAAAATATTTACAGATGCTCCTTCACTTACAATTGAGTTACATCTTGATAAACCCATCATAAGTCAAGAATATGATAAGTCAAAAGTGCATTTAATACCTTGGCAAACCCACTGTAACATGAAAAAATCGTAAGTCAAGCCATTATAAGGCTAGATGCTCCTTGACTTATGATAGGTTTATATCTTGATAAACCAATCATAAACTTTAAAAAATCTTTTTTTTTGGGGGGGGAACAAAACAATAAACACCTTTATTACATGGGTGAAGACAAAACAAGGATTTATTTGCCTTTCCGGGCCTTGATTTTCCTAAGATAGAACTCCAACTCTTTGCCCTCTAGCACATAGCCATCTGCTCGGCCACACTGTCCCGGCCTTGAAGCGATGCATGCAAGAAGCTTGCCCTGCTGGAACTGCTCTTCCAGGAGACTGCTGATTTTGGCATTCTTTTTCCTTTCATCATATTTCTTCTCAATTTGTTTAGATCGTTTTTTGTTTAAAATCTCTTCTTCCTCAGGAGTCAGCTTGGCTCCCTTCTTGCGGCCCAGGGGCAGCACGTAGTGGGACATCTTACCACTGTCGGTACGGTGTGCTGTCGATGAGCATGATGCAATTCTTCACCAGGGTCTTGGTATGAACCAGCTCGTTATTAGATGCATTGTAGACAACATCGATGACCCTTGTTTTACGAGTACAACACTCTGAGCCCCAGGAGAAATTCCCCCACGTCCAACCTCAGGGCACGGTATTTCTTGTTACTTCCCTGCACACGGACTGTGTGGATGCCGCGGGGGCCAATCTTGGTGTTGGCAGCTGGGCGCTCCAACTCATACTTCCGCTTCTTGTGGTAGGGCTTTCTCTTGCCCCCGGTTTTGCGGCGCTTGTGCCAGTTGTCCCGAGAGATGCCCATCGCTTGGCGCTGGCTGGAAAGAGAAACCGCCCAAAAAAATCTTAAGCCAAAATCTTAAATTGGAGACTGTATTCAATAAAGGAATTGTATCTAGAATACACAAGAAATTCTTACAACTTAACAGTTAGAAGACCTCAAAATAATCAAGGCTGGATGTGTTAGCTCTCGCCTATAATCCCAGCACTTTTGGAGGCTGAGACAGGCAGATCGCTTGAGTTCTGCAGTTTGAGACCAGCCTGGGCAACATGGTAAAACCTCATCTTTACAAAACATACAAAAAATTAGCCGGGTGTGGTGGTGCATGCCTGTAGTCCTAGCTATTTCAGAGTCTGAGGCAGGAAGGTTACCCGAACCTGGGAGGTAGAGGTTTCAGTGAGCCAAGATTGAGCCACTGCATCCCAGCCTGGGAGACAGGGCGAGACCTTGTCTCAAAAAAAAAAAAAAAATCACTGAAAATTGAGCAAAAGATTTGAAAAGACACTTTAACAAGAAGACACGCATATAGAAAGTAAGCATAAGAACAGATGTTGAACATTATTGGTCATTAGGGACATGTAAAACAAAACCACAATGACATACCACTATATTTCCACTGAATATCTAACATTAACAAGACTGAATATACCAAGGGTTGGTGATGATGTAAAACAGCTGAAATTCTCATTCACCAATATTAGTAATTTTAAATGGTCATTAAAGTATGTAATTTTAAATAGTCTAATTAGTAATTTTAAATAGCTTTCATTTTGAAAGTCTTTTTTTGAGGTGTTATGCACATAACATAATGCTTTTAAAGTGTACATTTCAGTGGCATTTAGTACATTTACAATGTTGTGCAAGCACCACTCCTATGTAGTTCCAAAACATTTCCATAACCCCAAAAGAAATTCTCAATACTTGTTATATTCGATTTTTAAAATTATAGCTATCTTTGTGGGTATTCAGTAGCAACTCTTTGTGGTTTTAATTCTTCCTGACATTAAAACAAGTTAGACATACATCTACCATATCATCTAGCCATTGTAACGTTACACATTTACTCGAAAGAAATGAAAGCATTTGTGCTCACAAAGACTTGTACATGAATGATCATGTTTTATTTGCAATAGCCCAAACCTGGAAACAACCCAAATGCCCATCAATCAGTGAATGGGTAAACAAATTGTGGTATGGTTATATAATGGAACCACTGAGCAATATGGCTGAATTTCAAATATGTCACTGAGTGAAATAACTCAGAAAAAGCCAATTTATAATTCTAATCATGTAAAATTCTAGAAAAAGACAAACCATTCTATGGTGACAGAAAGACCATAATTTGTTCCCTATGGATTTAGATTTGGAGATTAAGAGAGGAATGGATTACAAAGGGACAGGAGGTAGCTCTAGGGAGTGATGGGTATGTTCACTATTTTGATTGTGATGATATTTTCACAGGTATATACAACAGTCACCAGATTGTCCACTTTATACACAATTTATTGTACGTGAATTATTCAAAAACATTGCCAATTAAAAAAACTCCATAATTTCTATATCAAAGGAGGGAAGAGAATGGAGAACTCAAGCCTTCTCTTACTCTGTCTTAGAAGTATGAAAGGTCATTACTATTCACAGTTCATTGAGAAGAACTCATCATGTGTTCCCACCTAACAGCAATGGCACTGGTAATGTAGGAAGCACATAGCCATTCAGTGAGCTATAAATACCTCAGTCACAGTTATAGTAGAATCTAGACACCTCCAAGGTAATTATTGGGAGATACAAAAAATTGATATTAGTCAAGGAATGTATTTAAGTTACAATATCCTTGGAATGTAATAAGAGATTCCCTCTGAAAATTTAAGTGAGGTTAGATAAATTTTGTCCATAGATGTGCATCCTTCTTTTTCATGAATGTTGCTGAGGGATAATTTTCCTTGAGTATCTTATGTTTCTGTGTATCTTGCAAGCAGAATAACTAACTTTTCTTTTTCTGGACTATCTCTTTAAAGATATTGGTATAGTGAATATACCTGGAAAGATAGAGTGCCCCACTCTAAAGCAAAGGTAAAAAGATTTGGGTTCCCTAAGCTCAGGTTTTATCTCCTGTAGTGTAACCCACTGTATGTCCAGGCATCCATCTGGGCCAATTTGTGTTGCCTTTGTGGGACCTGGAGCAGGGGGAAATAGTGTAAAATATGCTGGTACTCTGGCTATTGTTACTGCTATAACAGTCTGTCCTTTTACTCTACCCTAGTGTTGTGCTTTCTTTTGCCAGCATCTATGAGATTGCTTTGGGCTAAATTATTACCTTGGAAGTAGGATAGAATCTCAGACCTTTCATGATTCTTGTATAATAAACACAGTTGGTGTATAACCAAAATGGTTGATAAGACCTCTAAAGGTTCATTCATTTAATATAAGTTACAGGCCTAATATATGTGAGATATTATACCAGGTATTAGAGAATAATAAAGCTGGACAGGCATGGCCTTTATACTAGGATTATTTACAGTCTAGTTGGAAGACATGCATGGAAACAACGATAATACAGTAGCAGAACCATTGTAATAAAATGATAGACAAAAATTCAATAAGACTCTAAGGAGTAAGAGGAGCCCATTCCACTGGCAGAAGCTTTACATTGAGGAGATAGTGTTTTAATTGAAATATGTAAGATAAATACAAGTTACCCTAATGGTCAAAAAGAGAATATGAATTCTAGGCAGAATAAAAGTCTTGAACAAAAGCCCGGAGTTATGGCCTGTTTAGGGAACTGCAAGTTGTTGAGCATGACTGAAGTTTTAAGTGCCACAGAGGATGAATGGAGAAAAGGGTGGCTTGAGAAATAGTGACAGCACTGTGAAAGTGTATTGTGGTGACTATAGTAAATAATAATGTATACTTGAAAATTGTGAAGACAGATTTTAAAAGTTCTCATCACAAAAAGTGATACATATAAGAGGTGAGGGATTATGTTAATGAGCTTGATTTAATCATCTCACAAGGCATACATCGAAAAATCACATTGGACATTATAAATATGTATAATTTTATTTTCCAATCAAAATAATAACAAGGAAAATAAAGTGGTTTTTTTTTTCAATCTTTTAGGCCACACAGAACTATTTAAGTGCACTTTGAAAAAATAACAAAAATAGGCCCTGCGCGGTGGCTTATGCCTATAATCCTAGCACTTTGGGAGGCCAAGGCGGGCAGATTGTCTGAGGTCAGGAGTTCAAAACTAGCCTGACCAACATGGTGAAACCCCATCTCTACTAAAAATACAACAAAATTAGCCATGCGTGGTAGTGGGCGCCTGATATCCCAGCTACTCAGGAGTCTGAGGCAGGAGAGTCACTTAAACCCGGGAGGCAGAGGTTGCAGTGAGCGGAGATGGTGCCACTGCACTCCAGCTTGGGTGACAGAGCGAGACTCTGTCTCAAAAAACAAACAAACAAACAAACATAAAAACCCAAAAATAATTTGTGGTAATAAGACTCTCAAGAGGGTTTTAAGGAGCAAATCTTACTCTTTCTAGAATAATGATTTACTGAATTACTCTGATCATCCTCCTTTTCATAAGGTCATTCTCTTATTGATGTTTAGAATAATTTTCTTCTTATAAATAAATAAGTTATCTGTAATATTGCATATAGACTTAAAATTGATATTTAAGCCAGTTTTTAAATTGCAGTTACATAGCCAAGCTGCAACAGAGCTATATCCTTAAAAGTGAGTTTTGTTTATTACAGTCAAAGCTAATGAGGAAAGACAAGATTTTATTAAACAGTAATTATATTAATTCTTTTGTACTAAAGAGGCATGATCTTTTCTATTTTTATGAAAATTTTTTCTTTTATGCAAGACTATTCTGTTTAATTTTTATATACAGTTTTGATGAAATACATTTGGACCCCTTCTAACATACTTCTGAAAAGACTTAAATTGAAATACAGTTGGCACTCCGTGTGAAAAGTGTGTCATCTGTGTATGTTACATAGGTTACCTTAAACTTGATGGTTCCAAAACAGTATTTACATATTCTTGGAAGATGTGATGGGCACCTTTTTCCTGAAGAATAGGGTTTTCCTTGTGGTGAGACAGAGTTGAGTATGGGAAACCTAAAGCATATATTTGTTAAAACATCCCTGGTATTTGCTCAGGCACTTGCCAAGTTTGTTGAATGAGACACTGTCTTTTGTTGTTACTGGAATTTATAAAGGTAAGGCAGTTTTCATCCTATGTAGCTGCTCACCTTTTATCATTCTGTTGTTGTTGTTGTTGTTACACTGGAAAAACAAGTAAAGGAAAAATCTATGAGCAAAGTAGGGAAAGGCACATCTTACAAACGTGGACTGTAGGTAGCCATGTTAGAGTAACAGATGATGCCACAGTAAAGCAGTCTTTTACATTATAGTGTGAATTACCAAATCTCAAATAATGGCTCAACCTGGAGCTTTACTTACCTCTGATTAGAAAATAGCCAACCTATTGTGATTTTAAGAATGCTACACAGGCTTCCCGACAAGCAATATAGTTTTCTAAGTATTTATTGGTATACTGGTAGAAAACTCATTCTACAATTACAGATAAAATTTAAGGTACAAATTCCCCTAGGTGAGGGAGCGCATGTACTAAATACACTGTATTTGAAATGCATTATAAAATCAAATGTTGTTGATAGAGATTTTTGAAAAGGTTAAATCACTTGAGTACCAGATGTATGAAGGGGAAAAGGATTTGGAAGATGAAATGAAGAGTAGTGATTCCAAAGACAAATGAAATTAAATTAGCTAATACTTACTGAGTGCTTATTGCATATCAGGCATCTAAGTTCTTTGAATGGGCCGTCTCTTAACCCACCCCAACAACCTTATGAGACAGGTACTATTCTTATCCCACATTTTAGAGATGTGGCAACTGAAGCACAGAGAGATTAAGTTACTTTCTCAAGGTTATATAGTTGGTAAGTTGTAGAGATTCTGATTCAGGCAATCTGACACTAATGCTGCACTCTTTACCATCATACTATACTTCATTGTATCACAATGCTGTGCAATAGTATGTGGATTAGAGCTACCTGCATTGCATGGAGGAGTTGGCCCAGCAAGCTACAGTCAATTTACCACAGAAGTGGTAGGGTAAATAACTGTGTGTGTGTGTGTGTGTGTGTGTGTGTGTGTGGTGTAATATGAGATGACAGGAAATTTGGTTTTTTTTTTTAAACCAATTTCCTTTATCTACTAGCACTGTAAAAAAAAAAAGAATTCAGTAAGTGTTTGAATGAATCCACAACTTAAGCATCAGTTTGTAGTTTTGGATCATAAATGTAGACATTGTCAACATGCTCACTAAATTTTTTATTTCCCCACGAGCAGTACCTTAAGCTATTAGTCTTACACATCTCATAGAAAGGAGAAGGGAGGGAAGCCTGGTGGAAAAGCTCTGGATAGCTGAGAGAGGGCACCCCATGAAGGGGGAGAGATTCTTTTATTCCATCTTTTCTCATTTTCTCTTTCATTAGGGACAAAAACAGTCAGGTTATTAATAATTTGAGTTTTCAGCTTTTCTATTCCTAAATTTTCCTTTTCTTTACCATGAAGATTCTTTTTCTTTAACATAGGAATGGATTTACCTTCTACTTTGCCCCTTTTCATGCAAGAAGAGTGAGGAAACACTACCAGTATGTTGAGATGTTTAAGAGCTCAAGCTTTTTTTTCATTGTCAACTTTTTTTTTTTTTTTTCTTTTTTGAGACGGAGTCTCTCTTGGTCACCCAGACTGGAGTGCAGTGACGCGATCTCGGCTCACTGCAAGCTCTGCCTCCCGGGTTCACGCCATTCTCCTGCCTCAGCCTCCCAAGTAGCTGGGACTACAGGCGCCCACCACCACGCCCGGCTAATTTTTTGTATTTTTAGTAGAGACGGAGTTTCACCGTGTTAGCCAGGATGGTCTCGATCTCCTGACTTCGTGATCCGCCTGCCTCAGCCTCCCAAAGTGCTGAGATTACAGGCGTGTGTCACTGCACCTGGCCCGTCAACTTTTATTTTTGTTTCAGGGGCTACATGTGCACGTTTGTTGTATAGGCAAATTGTGTGTCACTGAGGTTTGATGTATGAATGATCCCATCACCCAGGTAGTGAGCATGAGCATAGTAGCTGATAGTTTTTCAATCCTTGCTTGCCTCTCACCCTTCCTTCTCTAGCCATCCCCAGTGTCTATTGTTCCCATCTTTATATCCATGTGTACTCAATGTTTAGCTCCCACTTATAAGTGAGAACATATGGTATTTGGTTCTCTGTTCCTGCATTAATTCATTTATAATTATGGCCTTCAGCTCCATCCATGTTGCTGCAAAGGACAGGATTTCATTCTTTCCTATGGCTATGTAGTATTCCATGGTATATATATACCACATTTTCTTTATCTAATCCTAGATTGATTATGTATCTTTGGTATTGTGAATGGCGCAACGACAACATCATTCTTCATGGAGTTAGGAAAACTGTTCTAAAATTCATATGGAACCAAAAAAGAGCCCAAATAACCAAAGCAATACTAAGAAAAAAGAACAAAGCCAGAGGCTTCACACTACCTGATTTCAAATTATACTAGAAGGCTACAGTAATCAAAACATCATGGTATGGTAGAAAACAGACACATATACCAATGAAACAGAAAATAAAGCCACACACCTGTAACCATCTGATTTTTTTTTTTTTTTTTTTTGTGATGGAGTCTCGTGCTGTGGCCCAGGCTGGAGTGCAATAGTGTGATCTTGGCTCACTGCAACCTCTGCCTCCTGGGTTCAAGCGATTTTCCCTGCCTCAGCCTCCTGAGTAGCTAGGATTACAGGTGCACACCACCACACCTGGCTAATTTTTTTTTGTATTGTTAGTAGAGATGGGGCCCTGCCATATTGGTCAGGCTGGTCTCGAACTCCTGACCTCAGGTGATCCACTCGCCTCAGCCTCCCAAAGTGCTGGGATTACAGGCATGATCCACGGTGCCTGGCCAACCATCTGATTTTTGACAAAGTCAACAATAACAAGTAATGAGGAAAGGACTCCCTATTCAATAAATATACTGGGATAGCTCACTAGCCATATGCAGAAGAATGAAACTGGACCCTTCCCTTTCACCATATACAAAAATTAACTTAAGATAGAGTAAATATTTAAATATAAGACCTCAAACTATAAAAATTCTAGAAGAAAAACCTAGGAAATACCATTCTGGACATTGGCCATGGTGAAGAATTTATTGCTAAGTCCCCAAAAGCAATCGCAACAAAAACAAAATTTGACAAGTGGGACCTAGCTAAACTAAAGAGCTTCTGCACAGCAAAAGAAACTATCAACAGAGTAAACAGAAAACTTAAAGAACGGGAGAAAATAGTCACAAACTATGCATCTGACAGAAGTCTAATGTCCAGAATCTATAAGAAACTTAATTCAAGAAACAAAAAACAAACAGCCCCATTAAAAAATGGGCAAATGACATGATCAGACACTTCTCCCAAGGAGACATGCATGCAGACAACAAACATGAAAAAATGCTCATCACTACTAATCACCAGAGAAATGCAAATCAAAACCACAATTGAGATACCGTCTCACATCAGTTAGAATGGCTACTATTAGAAAGGCAGAAAACAACAGATGCTGGTGAGGTTGAGGAATAAAGGGAACATTTATGCACCGTTGGTGGGAATGTAAATTAGTTCAGCCACTGTGGAAAGCATTTTGGAGATTTATCAAAGAACTTAGCATTTGACTCAGCAATCCCATTACCAGGTATATACCCAAAGGAATATAGATGATTATACTGAAAAGAAACATGTACTTATATGTTCAGCAATGTTTTGTAGTTCTCCTTGTAGAGATCTTTCACCTCCTTGGTTAGATGTATTCCATGTGTCTGTGTGTGTGTGTGTGTGTGTGTGTGTCTGTGTGTGTGTGTCTATTGTAAGAGGGATTGTATTCTTCATTTGGCTCTCAGCTTGGACATTATTGATGTGTAGAAATGCTACTGATTTTCATACATTGATTTTGGATCCTGAACCTTCATTGAAGTTGTTTATCAGTTCCAAGAGCCTTTTGGCAGAATCTTTAGGGTTTTCTAGGTAGAGAATGATTATCTTCAGCAAAGAAAGATAATTTGACTTCTTCTTCTCCTATTTGAATATCTGTTATTTCTTTCTTTTGCCTAACTGTTCTGGCTAGGATTTCCAGTCCTGTGTTGAATGGGAGTGATTAGAGTGGACATCCTTATCTTATTCTAGTTCTTAAGTGGACTGCTTTTAGCTTTTACCTGCTCAGTATGATGTTGGGCCTGGGCTTGTCACAGATGGCGCTTATCATTTTGAGGGATGTTTCCTTTGATGCCTAGTTTGTTGAGGGCTTTTATTATGAAGGAATATTGAATTTTATCAAAATATTTTTCTGCATCTATGGAGATGATCACGTGGTTTTTGTTTCTAGTTCTGTTTATTGGGTGAATCACATTTATTGATTTGTGTATGTTGAACCAGCCCTGCATCCCAGGAATGAAGCCTACTTGATCATGGTGAATTAGATTTTTGGCGTGCTGCTGGATTCAGTTTGCCAGGATTTTGTTGAGGAGTTTTGCATCTATGCTAATCAGGGATATTAGCCTGTAGTTTTCTTTTTTGTGTTTGTCTTTGCCATATTTTGGTATCAAAGCAATACTGGCTTCATAGGTTGAGTTAGGGAGGAGTCCCTCCTCCTCAATTTTTTGAATAGTTACAGTAGGATCGGTAACAACTCTTCTTTATGTTGGGTAGAATTCAGCTGTGAATCTATCCGGTCCAGAGAAGAGCCCAAGCTTTGAATCAAACTTGATTTGGAATCCTGACTCTATCACTTGGTAACAGCATGCTCTTGAGCAAGTTGTTAAGAACTCTACACCTCATTTTTATCTTCTACAAAACAGGTATATTTATTGGGAACATTCATAGCTGTACATAACAAAACTTCCAGTTGTCAATGGGTTTATTTTTCCCCCCACTAAGAAATACAATGGTAAGCAGCTGCTTATTTTGCTGCAGTAACTTGAAGATTTCAGGGTCAGCTTTTCTGCCTTTCTCTAGGCCATTCCCTAATTCTTTTACCTCATGGTAACACATTGATTGCTGTGACTCCAGACATTTCATTTTGTTAAAGGCAGGAAGAAGATAGAAGTGACAGTAATAATCATTGCTATCTTATTTTAGTCAGAAAAGCAACATCTTCTTTAGGAACCCAGATTTTTTTATGCTTCATTGGCTAGAATTGTGTGACATGGCCACTCCTAGCTAAGGAGTAAAGGAGAACAAATATTTAGCTCTCCCAAAGGGGATCTCAAAGGCTGTTGGGTCAGCCAAATAACTATATCACAAAGGAGAATCATAGAATCTATTTCATAGGTTAAGTAAAAATTAAATTAGATTATACTATATAAAGTAATATTTCTATGCCTGATACATAGAAAGTACTTAATAAGAGCTGGCCCTAGTTATCGTTGTCATTCTGTATATTTCAATTACCACTATCAAGAAAGGTAACAGATCTTCCCATGTCATAGCCCCTTTTATTTTGTGTCCTATCTTATCTCTGACTACTTTTTTTTACCCTCAATACAATAATAACTGTTTCAGCAAAACTCACTGCTTGGAGTTCTCATACAAACCTTTCTGCTTCCCCTTTTCATCTGCCTACCCTGATCCTCTATAGTGCCCTTTCCATTCTCACTGACTTACGTAGCTCTGACTCAGCCTCTAAAACCTGCATAGGCTTCACTTCTCTGGCAACTCCCAGCCCCCTTACAAATGGGATTAATGTCCCTCTTCAATGTCCCTCAGGCTCTGAGTGTATCACTATCCTAGACTTTTACAAGGGTATGTAGGAATTTTTTCTTTGCTAATGGCCTTCTGTGGCAGAATCTAAATTACTTCAGATCTAGAGGAGCTTTCCTTTGTATCTTGGTGTTCACTAAATAGTTGGCAGTGAGTACACATTCATTAAGCACAACTGGGAAGTCATGTTGTATTTTTTTAAATCTTCATTGTCCCCCCATCCCAAGCTCTTCATAAATGTCTTTCTCATCTTGCCTTTTTTTCTCACCTTTCTCAGGGGATTAATGATCATCTTTTAATGAAATGGTAATCAAACCATGATTTATTCTGGTGTTTGAAAAGTAAACATTTACTTAGCTTGAGCTCTTGCTGATTCTGACTGCCAGTAGTAAGGAGTTAAAAATGGAAACTACATAAACTACCTAGAGAAAGAATCTCTGTTCTGCAGGTTTTCTGATAGCTCAATTGCCATGGAAACAGCTTTTCCCTGGTGTTAGCTCATTAGGGTTTTTTTTTTCCTTAAATAATTTGGAGGACAGCCATGTTCCACAGTAGACTACTTCATGGGAAAGAGCATACTTGTCATCCCCTTCCTTATGCTTAATTCTGTACCAAACAGAAAGCAGCTATCCTTCAACATAACATAACCTATGTTAAAAATTCACTTATTATAGCAGGCAATCCATTTGATTTTTTTTTAAACTCTCACTGCTAGAGAATGTATATGAAGTAAGAACAGGAATACATTTTCAAAATCAAAATGATTCTAATAGATCTTATTTAATCTGTGCATCTAGGGTTACAGTCTTAATTCATGTTTATCAAATACAAGTACCACCTCTTCTTCAAGGAGAAGAATCAGCTTTCTCTGTGATTATCTAAGGAAGTGAATTCTCTGTCACCTAGGAGTATATCAGATAAAATACAGATAAGAAAAATTATTTTTTGGAGATTACTGGAGTTATGTTTTCTGTTAGTTTTGGAGAATGTTTCCCCCTGAAATCTCAAATTGCCACAAGAGGAGTCACAAAAGTATGTTACAGGCTTTCACCTGATTTTGATCTGAGCAGGCTGTTGATAGTGAATTCACTCATATTGCAAACTTTATTTCTATGGAGAAAACACTTGAATATTATGGCATATACTTGGGTTTTCTACCAAAGGAATTCGAAAAATTTATCCCTTGGTTCTGTGAGGCAGAGATCAGTAAGAACTCAATTACAACTGATTTAAAACATGATTTGACTTTGAAGAAGTTCAGCCTGCCAGGAACAAACCTGCAAATTTGGTACCATGGGCCTCCCTTTTAATATTTTCCATAGATTGAATAATTAGGTCTGGTCATTTCTTTATTTATTAAAATTTGTCCTTCAAAAAGTCTCTAAAGCTCATTCAACAAACTAAAGCCCACATTATTTAAATGGCTAAAGAAACTTCGCTTGAAAAAGAATCAAGATCTTTAACTAAAACTGAGGTAGAATTTGGGCAGGAGAGAAGTGGCTCCTATCTCCCTTAGCTATAGTTGATCATCATCATTCTAACTTTAGATATATTTGAACTTTTTACCATGCTAAATTCACATGATTCCAAAAGAAGTTTGGATTCTTATAGAAAAGTGGTAGCCTACCTAGTCAATGATCCTTCTCTAGGCAAGATATGGATTATAAAGGAAGGAGACCTTATGGAGTTGATTAAAAAAATAGCTTTGACTGTCCTATTTTGGAAAATGAACCTATGAGGAAATCTTTTTATGAGTAGTTTAGAAAGAGTGTGATGCTTTTTACTTCAGGTCTGAAATTCAACACTGTAAGAGAGAACACAACCCATCTAGCATGGACAAGAGAGTCTGAAAGTTGAAATAGCTTACTATATACTGAGGTCTGGAAAGAAACAAAATTTTGCAAAATAACAGAAAGAGAAATTCTATTAATGTTCCTTTGTCTATGTTGTTAGCAGCTTTTCTGTTGACTTTTGTTATATCTCAGCTAGTTTTTGGAACATATTCCAATTCATTAAAAAATAAATTACAATTACTTGTTAATTTAATAATAATTTCTAAGAAAACATTGATCAGTTTCTCAAAATATTCAGCATTCAAAAAACATTAATTTTGTACTTACTATGGGGAAGGTACTCTGCTAAGTATTAGAAGACAAACATGAATATGACTTAAAAGGCTTATAGTCTAGGAGAGGAAACAGAAAGTAATTGCAGTAAGATGCAGTGATAGAGGTTTGCCCTGAAGACTAAAGGCCAAGTTTCATCTCACACAAAAGACTCAGTCAAAGACTAGGTGTTTCTGTGTAAGGTATTTTATCTACAGAGAGTAGTCAATAAATATTTATAGATATGTGTGATATTGGAGCAAAGCACTGATTGAAATGGGCGTGGTGGCTCATGCCTGTAATCCCAGCACTTTGGGAGGCCGAGGTGGGCAGATCACAAGGTCAGGAGATCGAGACCATCCTGGCTAACATGGTGAAACCCCATCTCTACTAAAAATACAAAAAAATTAGCTGGGCGTGGTGGTGGGCGCCTGTAGTCCCAGCTACTTGGGAGGCTGAGGCAGGAGAATGGCTTGAACCCCGGAGGCGGAGCTGGCAGTGAGCCGAGATTGCACCACTGCACTCCAGCCTGGGCGACAGAGTGAGACTCCATCTCAAAAAAAAAAAAGAAATCTGTTATTCTTTTTATTATTCTTTATACTTCTAACCTTAAAATACAAATTGCTTTGGGGGTTATGAAATGTGTATATAATTTATAAAACACATATGAATATAGGTATAATAGGTATTTACAAATATTATTTGTTACACATTTGAGTAGCAGTGTAACAGTACTGAATTGATTTTGGCAGACTTTGGCCTTTTTTTCTGGGGATGGACAGCAAGGACCAACATTAATAGACAGAATCAGGCAAGATTATATATTTATGTAATTTTAAATATAAAAGTACTCTGGGAATCCCGTTTTCTGAAGTATTTTTTCTAACATCATAGTCAGTATGCTAATTTTGCCTTAGTAAGGGGATTACTTTGCCTCATTAATTTCATCAACACCTAGCTTTTAATCAGCTAGTCAATTAAGTAGAAATTTTGATTCTTAAATAATATGATTTTACTTATTACGTCAGTATTTATGTTTCCAGGCAAGTGTTATTCCTTGTCATTTTTAGAGATGATAACCTTCTTCCATGACTCAAAATGATTGGCAAAGTGATCTTTTAGACTCTTTCAAGTGTCTGTGACTGACCCATTCCTCTGAAAATTTCTATTTAAAAATTACATTCAGTCTATTTCTAAGACCACAAAAATGTATGTTCACTGTAGCATATTTGAAAATTTGATAGGCAAAATAAGAAAATTTGAACCGCCTATATTTCTGTCTTCTAGAAATAATAACTCAGTATTTTAGTTTATATGCTTCTGATTTTTAAGAGAAAGATAATTTTTAAAAATTAGATCAGGACTGGAACAGTGGCTCACGCCTATAATCCTAGCACTTTGGGAGGCTGAGGCGGGTGGCTCACGAGGTCAAGAGGTTGAGACCATCCTGGCCAACATGGTGAAACCCTGTCTCTACTAAAAATACAAAAATTAGACAGGCATAGTGGCACGCACCTGTAGTCCCAGCTACTCAGGAGGCTGAGGCAGGAGAATTGCTTTAACCCAGGAGGCGGAGGTTGCAGTGAGCTGAGATCCTGCCACTGCGCTCTAGCTTGGTGAGAGAGCAAGACTCCATCTCAAAAAAAAAAAAAAAAAATTAGATCCTATTACAATATTGTTTTGAAATTATTTGCTTCATTCAAAGATATGGCATAAATCTCTTTCCATGCTTGGAATTCATCATATAATGTAATGTACCTTATCTAATGAACACTCTATTGTCCAACTTTACGATAGTGCAAAAGTGATGTATTCAGTACTCTCCTCAATCTGTCATTGGTTTATGTTCAGACAAACCCATTGTTAGTTGAAAATATTGTAAGTTGAAAGTTTTGTAACCCATTGTAAGTTGAGGAGCATCTGGTACAAATTTACTTCTTGATCACATTGCCACACTATTATAAATAGGTAGGTGGGGAGCCCCCTTTCACACAGTCATTCAGGGGCCCACATTGATGGAGGCTCTTGTTTTTTACATTTAGCTTCCAGAGTGGCACTGTGGATCTTCTCCATCCCAGCCAGCTATAAAAGAGAAAGAGCATGGAAGAGAGTAAAAGATGTTTTTAATAGACTAGACTGGATAGTGGTATCCTCATTTCTGCTGACATTTCATTGGTTTGAATTCAATCATATGATGACATGTACATGCAAGGAAGTCTGGAAAATGTAGCTTTAGCTGTGAGGATAAGAAAAAAGTTGTGAATGTTGATGAGCATTTTATAATCTCTGCTATACCATCACTTGTTAACATGCTTTATCTAGAGTTATTAGGCCTAAAAATCCAATGTAATATTACGTAGCCACGTAAAATCAGTGGTTCTGGTTGCTTGCAGGATCAACATAAAATTTGGCCTAAATATGTAATTTCCATGTGAATGGCTTCTATTTTCATCCAGTATCAAACTTGAACAATAGATGAACTGAGCACCTCTTTGATTTCTTCAGTAAATAATCCCATCATACCACCACATTAACAAGCAATGTAGAAGTGATCTACAATTTCATAGGAGTGGCAGACAACATTCACCATACAGCAAACAGCTCAATAAATCTTCATCACACATTTTCATTCTCTTCCAAAGTCTTCTTTCAACTGTGTGGCCCTTTGAAGACTTAAAAAAAAAAACTTTTCCAGCATGAAGGCCCTAAATCTTCCCAGCTTCTATGTCCCGTACCTATATCAACTTTCTTATATATCTTGTAATAGACCAGATATACTAAACATGCATACCCACACTCATCACCTTATTTAGGAAAAAACATAAGACCCTTTAAATTACTGATTCCATCCTCCTCAAAAAGCAGTAAGGGATGATAAATTGCATCCCGTCCTCCCCACTCGCCACTGTACAAGTTATGTCAAAGGGCTTTTTGGCAGACTCATTTCTACCTTTTAAAATTTTATCTCTAGTTTTCCCCTTCATGCCTCCTACTGTACTCCAGTTATTCTGAACTCCTCTCACCATTCCTTGAGCACATTATGGTGGATTTGTTTTTTCATATCTCTAGGACCTTTGTAGAGACTACAGCCTCCACTCAGAACCCTTCTCCTGCTTCTGCATGTCAAAATCCCATAAACCCTAGGGGCTGGCTTAAATGTCTCCTTCACTGTGGAGCCTTACCTACCCTTATTTCACTGCTCTCACCTGCACAGAATTTATCGCTCTGTCTTCTCTGCTCTGATAGAATTCTGTACACATTTCTATTTTAGTACTTATTGCATTGTCCAATATATTATTCAGGTATCTAGTTCTTCAGAACAGAGAGATTTTGTCATCTTTGAATTCTCAGTGTAGTACCTAAGACGGGGCTTGAAACACAATTTCTCAGTAAATGTTTGTGGATGCAGAAAAACTGTCCTGAGAGCTGAAAGCTGGCCAAGAGACAGGGAGGCTCTCAGTCCATGACCAAAGGTTGAGTAACTAGTCTGGAACGCAGAGCACTCCCATGAGGGAAGCCTTCAGGGTAACTTTAATTCTTTCCCCCAAAGTGCTATCCTTGCAGGGGAAAAAACATTTTTGGAGCTATTTTAATTTGCTAGTTTCCAACAGGTTCTTAAATTACACTTTCTGTGAAGAGAATGCTGAAAGAGAGAGGAGATTAAGTAAAAGGAGAATACCAAGCCAGAAGCTAAGGACATTCCGGAAATGTTATGAGAGTTAAAATGTGTAACTTTTCCCTTCACTTCCTGGGTTTACATGCATTTGATGTAGCTTGACCTATTGAACTCAGCTTGGGTTTCCCTGTGGAGTCTCTTTCAGGCCAAACTATGTATCTACTGTAACAGACAGAGAAATAACCATATATCCCTAACAGTTCCATACATTCCTATGAATTAATAAAATAATCCAGAAACTAAGTTTTCTAGTGCAATTTAGAAAGTAATTAACAACACTATGAGTCTTTGCATGGAGGAACATGTTGACTGTGTAGTCAGTAACTCAGCCTTCTTTGTTATTATTTTGACCTTGATGCTAAAGCTGACCAGAGATAGGTGAGTAAAATGATACCCCATCAGAAAATTAAGGTACATCCTCCAGAGAATTAGGCAGTAGAGATATATCCAAAGTATGATAGATGCCCTTTTATACCAACTGGAATGGTAGTTGTTTAGCGTATTATTTAGGTAGCTCTAGCTGCTATTTACAAATAAATCTCCAAGTCTCAATGGTTTAACACAAAAATGTATTTCTTCCTCATGTTGGGCAACTCACCTCCAAATGATGATGGTTTAGGGATAATGGTTTCTTTTCTATGGTTTCTTCCATCCTGGGGCTCTGGCAAATTCAACATAGGACTCTCCCAAGATTTCCCTGTGGCTTGTCTTCATCCTAGGCAGTGAAAAGGGGGAAACAGCACAGAGGCTCTTATGTGGGAGGGCTTTATGCATCAGGTCTGGAAAGGGTGCACGTTACCTCTAAGTCCATTCCTTTGGCAAAAAGCCAATCACAAAACCATGCCCAACTCCAAGAAAATCTGGAAGCGTATTCATGCTATTGCAAGAAGCAGGAAAGTGGTGTGGTAGTCAATGCCATAATCTATTGAGGAAATAAATGTGATTTTAAAAGGAAGCAAGAAAAATTTACAGTTGATCCTCATTATTCATGGATTTCATATTTGCAAATTCACCTATTAGCTAAAACTTATTAGTAACCTCATAGTCAATACTTAGTGTTTTCTTAGTCATTGTGAACATGCACAGAACAGTGAAAATTTTGAGTCACCCTATGTGCATGTCCCCAGCTGAAGCTGAATAAGGTGATACAGTGCATTCTTGCTTCAGCTCTCATCTGTAAACAAATGTGCTTTTCAAGTCTATTTAATGCCATTTTTTAATGTTTTTGTGCTATTTTGTTAGTGATTTCACTGCTTAAAAGACTCCCAAGCACTGGGCTGAAGTGTTATCTAGTGTTCCTTAGTGCAAAAAGGCTGCAATGTGCCTTATGGAGAAAATATGAGCATTAGACAAGTTTTGTTTAGGCATGAGTTATAGTCTTGTCAGCTGTGAGTTCAATGTTAATGAATTGAAAATATATATTAAACAAGATATCTTTAAACAGAAACACATGTGAAACAAGATTGCATATTGATTGATGGGTGAAAATGTGACCAGAAGCTTGCAAGAGCCTAGCCTTTTATTTTCCCAAGGAGCAATAGTTTAATATTTGCTAATTCAGTGTTCATGATGATTTTATAGAACACAACTACCATGAATAATGAGAATTGATTGTGTGTGTTTGTGTGTATGTGTAATTTTAACTTTCTATCCCATTCTTTTTTGTTTGTTTGTTTACATATTGTGTCAAGTACTGCTTGTTGCTTACCCCGAAAGGCAATCTCCACTTCCCTCTGATGTCCTGGTTTTGTACACTAACAAAACCCTGATTTTGTTCAGACATCAGAAAGAGAAAAGAATCTAGATCTCAGCTAATGTCAGTGAGTAGTTTGGCATGGCTGAAGTCACATGGAAGAAGTGGAAACAAATGAGACTGTAATATTAGGTTGAGACAGATAGTAAAAGATTTTATGTATCATACTCAAGGTTTGAAATTTATCCTATAAGCCAGTGGATGTCAAACTTTTTTAAAGCAATTAGATACTTTAAAAACAAACAAAATCTTACCTAGAATACCAATACATAAAATGAGTAAAAGCAGAGTTCCTCTGAAATGGAAAGTGGGAGTCAGGAATCTTACTTATCTATCCTCTTCCTTTTTCTTCATGCTAACCCTTATAGAACCCTAGAATTTGACAAACTATGACTTGAAAATCCACTAACAGAATCAGCAAGAGATTACCTGATATCTTAAAATAAAACTTTATTGAAACATAATTTGATTACCATACAATTCACCCATTTAAAGTCAACAATACAATGGTATTTACTGTATTCAGAGTTGTACAACCATGCATGCATGTTCCACTACAATGTTTTCTAAACATTGGTGTCACCCCTGAAAGAAAGCTCATACTCATTATCAGTCAGCCCCCACTTCCCCACAAATACCCTTATTACCCCTGAAGCAACCATTAATCTGTTTCTATCTTTATAGATTTTGCTATTCTGGACATTTCATATAAATAGAATCTTATGACTGAGTGACAGCCTTCTTTAACTCTATTGTGATTTCTTTTCTGACTCATTGGTTATTTAGAAGTGTGTTGTTTAATTTCCACATATTTGTGAATTTCTCAAATTTCTTTGTTATTGTTTTCTAATTTCACCCTTTGTGGCTGGAGAACATACTTTGTATGATTTCAATTCTTTTCATCCTTTTACATATATTAAGCCTTGTGTTACAGACTAGTGTATGGCCTATTGTAGAGAATGTTGCATGTGTTTATTATAGTTGGGTAGAATGTTTTATAGATGTCTGTTAGGTCTAGTTGATATATACTGTCGTTCTGGTCTTCTATTTTTTTGTTGCTCATCTGTCTAGTTATTCTATCCATTATTAAAAGTAGGGTTTTAAAATACCCCGCTACTATTATTGAAATTTTTACTTCTTCTTTCCATTTTTTCTCTGGTTTTGCTTCATGTATTTTAGGGCTCTGTGGTGCATTTATGGTGCATATTGGGTCATATATATTTATAATTGCTATTTATCCTTGATAGATGGACCCTTTTGTCATTATCCTTTTTTCACTATAAAATGTTCCCCTCTCTCTTTAGTAACTTGTTTTTTGTTTGTTTTAAAGTCTGTTTCTTCTGAAACTAGTATAGACACTCCTGGTTTCTTGTGGTTGCTGTTTGCTTGATGTTTTCAGTCCTTTTACTTTCAACCTATTTGTAACTTTTACCTAAAGTGGGTCTTCTATAGATGACATATAATTGGAAGTGATTTACTTCTCCAGTCTGATAATCTCTGCATTTTGATTGGAATATTTTGTCTGTTCATATTGAATGCTATTATATATTTACATAATCAATATATAGTTATATGTCTGACACTTTACTACTTTTTGTTTTTTATATGTCTGTGTCTTTTTTGTTCTTCTATTCCTTCTGTATTATTTTCCTTGCATTAAATAAATATTTCTAGTGTAACATTTTAATTTTTCAAATTATCTTTTTTACTGTATTTTTGAGATTTTTAAATGATTTCTCTAAAGTTTGTAATATACAGCCTTGAATCTATTTCAGATTTATACTGTTAATTCCAGTAGCATATAAAAACATTGCTTCTGATTAGCTCCAGTCCCTTTTCTCCTTTTAGTGCTATTTTGTGATGTATATTACATCTACATATATTATCATCCCTATAATACTTCCTTATAATTACTTTAAGTAAGTGTCTCAAAGAAGCTGAGAAAAAAAGGCGACACAGTATATAATTATGGACTGTGTTATGTTAATCTTTTGATTTATCATTTGTAATTCTTTTCATTTGTTCCTGTGAATTTAAGTTACTATCTGGTGTCATTTCCTTATTTCAATGAAACTTTGCTCCCACCTACCTCCTCCTCTATACTGTTATTATCAAAAATTGTAATTCTCTATGTTAAAGACACACAACATACATATTAGTTTATAAAATTGCTTTTTAAATTATTTAAAAGAAAGGGGTAAAACTGTCCATTCACACTTTCATAATTACATTATTATTTTTATTGGTATTCTTTGTTTATTCATGCAAATTCAAATTACCATCTGGGATCACTTACTTTTAGCCTAGAGAACTTTGTAAAAAATGTATTTCTTGAAAGGTGGATCTGATAACATTGAATTCTCTCAGTTTTTGCTTATCTGGAAATGTCTTTATTTTGTCTTTATTCAGCACATTGAATATATTATCTCACTGCTCTCTGATTTCCACTGTTTGTGATAAGTCAGCTGTTATTAAGGTAACCTATGTCATGAGTCCTTTCTCAACTTGTTTCTTCATGATTCGTTGGCTTTGCCTTTCGACAGTTTCATTATGATGTGTCTGGGTGTGGATTTTTTTGATTTTATCCTCTTGGATGGATAAATAATATTTCTCAAGAAATCTGGGAAGTTTTCAGCCATTATTTCATTGAATATTCTGTTCCTTTTTCTTTCTCTTCTCCTTCTGGATCTCTTATTATATGTATGTTGGTATGCTTAATGGTGCCCCACATTTATCAGAAGCTCTGTTAATTTTTTTTCATTCTTCTTTCCTTTCTGTTCTTCAGATTGCATCATCTCTATTGCTCCATCTCCACAAATTCTTTCATTTGCCTGTTCAAATCTGCTATTGAACTTCTCTAAGGAATTTCTCAAAACAGTTATTGTACCTTCAATTTCATGATTTTTGTTTGGTTATTCATATACTTCATATCTTTTTTGAAATATTCTCTATTTAATGAGATGTCATCATAACTTCACATTTCTTCAAGCATGGTTTCCTTTAGTAAATTTTATATTTATAATGGTTGCCTTGAAGTCTTTCTTAAATCCAACATCTGGCCCTCTTACAGAATTTTTTTAACCTGCTTTATTTTCTGTGTATAGATCACACTTTTCTATTTCTTTGAATGTCTCCATTTTTCATTGAAAGTGCGTATTTTAAGTAATATGCTGCAGCAACCCAGAACATGATTCTCCTTCCTTTTCTACAGGTCTATTTTTGTTATTATTGTTTTGTTTAGTAATTTTGTGAGGTGATTTCAGTGAAGTCCATTTTCCCTGCAGGGTGAAACTTCTGATGATGGTTGTCAAAGGGCACAACCTTGGGCATAGGCATAGTAACCTTGTAATGAGAGTGGTTTTAATGGGCTCCCTTTGATTGTCTCTTTTCCTTATCTCTCTGTTAAGCTGTGTGCCTCATATTACATCATACCCAGGTATTAGGCTTCACTGATTTTAGACATATTATTCTATTGTTTTCAATAATATACTAGGGCATAGATTGTTCCACAGTCAGAACCATTTACATTTTTGAAGTATAGTTTTTGAGACTAGTTTTTGAGTTCTTTAGCTGTCCCTCTCCCTTGTTCCTTCTGGTAAACTGGATGGCCTAAAGTTTAGCTTGTCTCTTTCATGGAACTAAGCAGCTTCCTCTTAATTGCTTACTATCAAAATCCTCATTGTTTTCAAGAGTGTCTCTAGGCTTGAACTTTTCCATACTCTATTTTAATAAAGCCAGTTCCTTTGAGGAGAGCCTCCGAGCTCTGCATTCTTATGGACTACCTCTTTCACTGGGAAAAATCTCTGAGCCACTACTGCAGGTGCTTTATTGTACTGGTATATTAGTTTCCTAAGGATGCTGTAAGAAAGTGCCACAACTTAGAGGCATCAAACAACAGAAATTTTTTCATTCACAGTTCTGGAGGTTAGAAGTCTGAAACTGAGATGTCAGTAAGGCCATGCTCTTTATGAAGACTCTAAAAGACAATCTGTCTGACATCCTTCTCTTAGCTTAGTTACTGGCAATCGGAGGTGTTCCTTGTCTTGCAGCTTTATCATTCTAATTTCTGTCTCCTTCATCATATGATCTTCTTCCTGTGTCATTCTTTGTGTCTTCTTTTCTTTTTTGTTTTTTAGATGGAGTCTTGCTCTGTCTCCAGGCTGGAGTGCAGTGGCGTGATCTTGGCTCACTGCAACCTCCACCTCCCAGGTTCAAGCGATTCTCCTGCCTCAGCCTCATGAGTAGCTGGGACTACAGGCATGCACCACCATGCCCAGCTAATTTTTGTATTTTGTATTTTTAGTAGAGATGGGGTTTCACCATGTTGGCCAGGATGGTCTCGATATCTTGACCTTGTGATCTGCCTGCCTCGGCCTCCCAAAGTGCTGGGATTAGAGGTGTGAGCCACTGTGCCTGGACTTGTCTTCTTGTAAATACATCAACCATATTAGATTAGGGCTCACTCTAATGACCTCATCTTCACTTTTTTACATCTGCAAAAACCTTATTTTCCTAGAGGTCACATTCAAAAGTACCAGGGTTTAGGACTTCAACATATCCTTTCTGGGGTCACAAAACCCATAAAAGCAAGGGAGCCTAGACAATGTGATCTGCAGGAATTAGCATCTCAGGGCACAAAGCAGCAAGAGAAAAGTAGACAGTGATTAAGAGCATTACTAATGGAGACTTAGTCTATTTTATGCTGCCATAGCTGAATAACATGGACTGAGTAATTTTTAAAAAATAGAAGTTTATTTGGCTGAAGATTATGAAGGCTAGGAAGTCAGAGATTAAGGGGTCACACCTGGTAAGGACCTCCTTGCTGCCTCATAACATGGTGGATGGCATCATATGTTGAATAGCATGCAAGAGAAAGAGAAAGCCAAACTTGTTTTTATAACAAACCCATTCTCATGATAACAAACCCACTTCTGCAATAATGATATTTATCCATTCAAGAGGGTAAAGTCCTCATGACCTAATCATCTCTTAAGGGTCACGTCTCTCAACGCTGTTGCATTGGAGGTTAAGTTTTTAACACATGAACTTTGGGGACACATTCAAACCCTTTCTCAAAAGTAGCTGACATGTGGCAAACCCTGGAATCAGAAAAGCAGAGTCCAAAAACAATTTGGCTGTGTATCTTCAAAACTGTACAGTACATAGGGTGCCATGATCATTGACTTCAAATTTCCCTTCACTTTGGCATGTGTTACTTCCCTAGTGGAGTTGTATGATAGCCTATTGCCACATAACATTAAAACCACTAAATAAAATTTCCTTGTTGTGATTTCATGTTCAGCAAACTGATCATAATTTGGCTTTTCATATAGTTTTTCCATAGGGAAATAATGTACTAACTGTTACAGTAGGTAGTCAGGCAGACATGAGCAGGGCAGGAGACACATCTCACCCACCAGGAATGTCAGGTGACCATCATGTGGTGGTTAGGCAGCTATAAGATGTCTCTCTAAAATAATAATTGATTGCAGCCAGCACCAGGGAAAGGAAGTCTCCCAATAGGTAGAAATACCTGAAACTGGTAATCAGCAGCTTCCCAGTAAGATCTCAGGAGCTGGGCAAGTGGGCTCAACCATGCTGACTAAAAGGCAAAATGGTAGCGTTTAACTGGTGTATGACCTTTCTTTAGGAACCATACTGGTAAGGGAAAAATACCACAAGTGAGCATGTGTACAACTTCAGTAAACACACTATGCATGAGGCCCCTCCCAAGTGCTAGCAGGCCACTGCACATGTGGACAGCCCACCCTAAGGGAAGAATCAGGGGAGAAGTAATGCAACCCTGGGAGCATGCCAAGACCCCATATCGAAAGTCAAATCACACACTTGAGAGATCAAGTCATCCGCTTGGCCCTTTTCCAAGTGTTCTTTACTTCCTTTGGTTCCTGTTCTAAACTTTTTAATAAACTTTCACTCCCACTCTAAAACTTGCCTCAGTCTCTCATTCTGCCTTATGCCCCTGGATGGAATTCTTTCTTTTGAGGAGGCAAGAACTGAGGTTGCTGCAGACCCATACAGATTCACTGCTGATAACACTAACCACCTTATTTGAATGTTCTCATCTGAAAAATCATTCTTACTTCTATTGTAAATTGGCATTTTATGTGCTGGTCTGTAAAAAATCCTTATTGTGGCTATGAAGAACTGAGGCTAATATCGACTTCTTAATCAAATTTCTACCCTTCAAGTCACTGCCATAGCAGCCAGCTAGCCTAAGATGACTCTTCTGCCTCTACTTTATAGTGATTAGGTATGAGTACTGAGTAAAAAACTAAAATTTATTGAATACTTATTATTTACTATGGTATATGCAATGGACTAAAGGCCTGCATATGCCCAAAATTCATATGCAACCACCAAAATCCTAACCCCAGTGTTATGACATTAGGATGCGGTGCCTTTGGGAGGTAATTAGGTCATGAAGGTAGACTCCTCATGAATGGTATTAGTGCCCTATTATAAAAAGGGACCTCAGAGAGCTCTCTTGCCTTCTTTCCACCATGTGAGGGATTAACGAGTTGTTAGCTGTGTGCAACCCAGAAGAGAGCCCTCACCAGAACCTGACCCTGCTGGCGTCTTTATTTTGGACTTGTCATTCTTAAGAAGTGTGAGAAATAAATTTATTTTGCAAGCCACCACGTTTATGGTACTTTGTGATAGAAGCCCAAACTAAAATAGCATATAAAGGTTGTATATGCTGTTTCATTCAATTCTCATAATAATCTTGTGAAATATTCTCATTTTACACCCATGGAAACTATGGCAAAGGGAAGACAGTTTCAGTGCCCCAGGTAGTAAGTTGTAGAGCTGGGATTTGAACCCATGTCTTTATGACTCCAGAGCCTGTACTATTTCCATGACAACATGCTTCTTTTCTGACTATTGATTTTATTGACCAATGACCAAAGGATATTTTCATGGTAATTTAATTTACTAGGTCTTTAATTAACACCTAATCTTATTTCATATATTGATAGGCATTGTGGGGAACATGAAAGAATTTAAAGAAATTGCCTCTTTCTTCTGGACTCTTATAATCTAATTTAACAAAAAGGCAGTGCTTGAGCCCCAGAATAATATTTGTGAATTATAAATGCTGTGGGAAGTCAGAAATCAGTAAATAATTGATATAGATATGAAATACCTCATGGAGGTTAAACAGTTTATACAGAGGGATATTTTAGGCAAAAGATCTAGCATTAATGAGCATATTTGGTTGAGAATGAGTGTAACATATTTAGGAATAAGAGAAGACAATCCTAGGTAGAGCAGAGGGGATGTAAAATGTAAGAAAGAAAATAGTAGGTCAATAAGTAGTCAGGCAAGACCTCAGCCTTGGAACATCTGATTGATGTCTAAGCTTGAGTTTTCAGTCATTGTAGAAGTACTGAAGGGTATTGTACAATGCTGATTTTGAAAAAAATATATTTTCTGAAAATTAGCCTGTCAGGAGTATGTGAATAACAAGGAGTCAAAGATAAGAGTTTGGTAAGCAAGGTATCAGAATATGAAGTCTCAGGCTGTGCTCACCCTCCTCGACACAGAAAGTTCAATGAGCGACTATCTACAGACCATAACATCTTTCTGAAAATTTCAATACTTGGAAACAAGGCTGAGACACCCATGTGGTCCGTGGAACTAAATGATAACTGAATTAGAAAAGTCTCACTTTGGCCGGGCACGGTGGCTCATGCCTGTAATCCCAGCACTTTGGGAGGCCGAGGTGGGCAGATCACAAGGTCAGGAGATCGAGACCATCCTGGCTAACATGGTGAAACCCCGTCTCTACTAAAAAATAGAAAAAATTAGCCAGGCATGGTAGCAGGCACCTGTAGTCCCAGCTACTCGGGAGCTGAGGCAGGAGAATGGTGTGAACCCAGGAGGCGGAGCTTGCAGTGAGCTGAGATCATGCCACTGCACTCCAGCCTGGGCGACAGACCAACACTCCATCTCAAAAAAGAAAAGAAAAGAAAAGAAAAATCTCACTTCAGCTGTGTCACTACCCACTCAACCCCCTTGAAGTTGGCACAGTGTCAGACAGAAGATTCCCCTGGACCCACAGTTTTTATAGTGGGAAAAAAGAATTGGAGGCAGTCATCCAGTGTCCCTAGCATTCTGAGATGTTTCCCAGGAAGCCTACTCAGGCCTCATCTTATGGGATACACTGAGGGTAATGACATAGCTAAACTGTTCAAAGTCAAGTAGAAACAAAGAATGAACATGGAGCTCACACTGACCAGTGTGTGGATCTTGGTGGTACCTCTGTGTTCCTACCAATTGTGGCACCCAATTGGAGAGCCCAGCAAGTGCATAGCACACCTGCAAAGCTGAACTGGTTGCTTTCAGAAGCACAGTGAAAAGTTTAACTTTGGCTTGAGTCTCTAGACAACTAGTCTCCACAATCAGCCTCTTGAGACACCTCAACCACTTCACCTGGGCAAGGAGATGCTTGCCTCAGCCCATTCAGAGAAGCTTAGGGGCTAGAAGTGCTTGACCTGCAAGTGCAGAATGGCTCAGTTTAGCCAAAAAGCCCCTGGTGACCCCATTCGGGCAAGGATATATTCACTTCTTCACATTTCAGAGAAGCATAGGGACTAGACCTGCTCAACCTTGGAAATTAAACAACAGTTGACTCAGTCAAAAGTTCACTCTATGGCTCTGCCTGGACATGGAGGCAGTCCCCAATTATGCATTTCTAAGGAGCATAGCCTCAGGTTCCACCCTTCTTGAGTAGCAACTCTGCCTAACCTCAGAGGTCAGGGCCACTGTAGACCTGCCCAGTTGCAGATTCCGAATAATGGAACTGCCCAGCCAGGAAATACATCCTGTGACCAGCCTGACCAGATGCCATCACAGTACCAAGCCAGAAGCTCTGCCTGATAGCAGAGCCCAGCAAGTGATCTCACTGGACAGCTGAGTCCAGCCAGTAGCCCCATCTGACATCAGAGCAAAGACAATAACTCAGCCACCTAGAGAACCCACACAAACTCTTCCTGCCTAAGGTTGTCACCAGCTTGCCATTTTAGAATTTCAGACTACAATAAATAATGAAGACCTATCCCTGCCAAAGAACACCTGTAAAAGTTGGAAGAGGCTCTCTCTTTAAATGCACAGACAACACCACAAGGATTATGAGGAATCAAGAAATCATGACACTTCTAAGAAATATAGGTCTATAAAATGACTGAAAATGAATTCAGAATAATCCTCTTAAAGAAATTCAGTGAACTACAAGAATATATGGATAGAAAATTAAGTGAAATTTGGAAAACAATACACAAACAAAGCTAGAAGTTCAACAAATAGAAACAATTTTTTTACAAAACTAGAAATCCTAGAGATGAAGAATACAATGACTAAACTGAAAAAATGCACTAGAAAGCTTCATCAGCAGACTTGACCAAGCAGAAAAAGAATCAATGAGCTTGAAGAAAAAGCATCTGAAATTATTCAGTCAAAGGAGCAGAAAAACAAAAGAATGAAGAAAGCCTGTGGGAATTATTGAACACTATCAAGACACCAAACCTTCGCATAATAGAAGTATCAGAGAAGAAAAAAGACAGGGCCAGAAAGCATATTTCTGGAAATAATAGCTGAAAAATTCCTCAATTTGGGGATAGATGCCAACATATAGGAAGTGCAGAAGTCTACAAATTCTACCAAAAGAAGAGTTCACAAAAACATGTAATAATCAAAATATCAAAAATCAAAGGCAAAGAATCCTGAGATCAGCAAGAGATAAGATATATAAAGGAGTCTCAATATCACATATAAAGGAGTCTCAATATGACTATCAGCAGATTTCTCAGCAAAAACCCTACAAGAACGGAGAGAGTGTGATATTATATTCAAAGTGCTAAAGGAGAAACACTGATGACTGAGAATACTTTACATAGTGAAGCTCTCTTTCAGACATGAGGGAGAAATAAAAACTTTCACAGATGAATAAAAACTAAAGGAGTTCATTACCAGTAGATGTGCCTTACAAGAATTGCTAAAGGGAGTTATTTAATCCAAAACAAAAGGCTGCTAATTAACAACATAAAACAAACGAAAGCACAAAACTGAATGTTAGTAACACAGAGCCATGTTGAGAATACTCTGGGAACATAAAAATGGTGTTTAAAGCAATTTTATCTCTGGCACAAAGGTTAAAATACAAAACTGTTAATAAAAGCTATAGCCAAAATAAATTGTCAAGGGATACACTTTACAAAATGATGTCCATTGTGACATCAAAGATGTAAAATGTGAGGAAGGGGGGAGTAAAAATGTAGATTATGACATCAAAGTTGATATTAGCTTGAAATAGTCTGTTGTAAGTATAATATGTTCTATGTAAGTATCATGGTAAACATAAAGCAAAAATCTTTAGTAGAATCACAAGGAAAAAAAGAATTCAAAGCATACCACTACATAAAACCATCAAACCATAAAGGAAGACAGCAAGAGATGAAGAGGGAAGTAAAATAACTATAAAACAACCAGAAAACAATTCACAAAATGATAGTAACATGTCCTTACCTATCAATAATTTCCTTGAATGTAATGCATTAAATTCTCCCATAAAAATGCATGAAGTAATTTAATGGAAAACAGCAACAACAACATGACCCAACTATATGCTGCCTAAAAGGGACTCACCTCATTTTTAAGGACACATATACACTGAAAGTGAAGGCATGGAAAAAATATTATTCCACCTAAATGGAAACCAAAAGAAAGCAGGGGTAGCTATACTTATATCAGAAAAAAATAGACTTTAAGTCAAAAACTGTAAAAAGAGACAAGGACAGTATATAATGACAAATGGATCAATTCCTCAAGAGGATGTAACAATTGTAAATATTTTTGCACCCAATATTGGAGCACCTAAATATATAAAATAAATATTAAAGGATATGAAAGGAGAGATAGATATTCAGTACAATAATAGTAGGGTATATTAATGTTCCACTTTCAACAATGGGCAGATCGTCCAGACAGAAAATTAATAAGAAAACATTGGACTTGAATAGCACCTTAGACTAATTGGACCTACCAGACTTATACAGAACATTCCATCCAACAGCAACAGAATACACATTCTTCTGAAGTACACATTGGATATTCTCTAGGATAGATAATGAAAGGCCACAAAACAAGTCTCAGCAAATTAAGAAGACTAAAATCATATCAAATATCTTTTTCAGCCACAATGATATGAAACTAGAAATCAATAACAGGAAGAATTTTAGAAAATTCACAAATTTATAAAAATTAAACAACATGCTCCTGAATGGGCAACAAATTGAATTAAAAGAGAAATTTAAAAATATCCTGAGACAAACCAAAATGGAAATACAACATACCAAAACTTACAAGATACAGAAAAAGCAGTTCTAAGAGGTAAGTTTATAACAATACATGCCTACATCAAAAAAGATATCAAATAAACAACTTAATGTTACTTTTCAAAGAATTAACATTAGAAAAAGAACAAACTAATCCCAACATTAAAAAGGAAGGAAGTAATAAAGATTAGAGCAGTAATAAATGAAATAGAGATTAGGAAAAAATCTTGTCTGATCTCAGAAGCTAAGAAAGGTTAGTACTTAGGTGGGAGACTAGAAAAACAATACAAAAGATTGATGAAATTAAGAGTTGATTTTTGGGAAAGATAAGTGAAATTGAAAAACCTACATCTAGACCAAGAAAAAAGAAAAAGACTCAAATAAATACAATCATAAATGAAAGAGGAGATATTGCAACTTATACCAGAGAAATACAAAGGGTCACAAATGATGATTATGAACAATTATACACAAATTATCTAACCTAGAAAAAATGGTTAAATTCATAGACATGTATGCCCTACCATGAATGGTAAAGAAATAGAAAATCTGAACATACCAATAATAAGTAAGAAGATTGAATCAGTATTACAAAGTCTTCCATCAAAGAAAAGACCAGGACCTATTGCTTCACTGCTGAATTCTACCAAATGATTAAAGAAGAATTAGCACCAATCCTTCTCAAACACTTAGAAAAAATTGGAGAGGATGGAATACTTCCAGACTTTTTAATGAAGCTAGCATTACCCTGATACTAAAGCAGAAAAGAACATTACAAGAAAAGAAATTACATAAATTTAATATTTTCTATAAATTTTGATGCAAAAATCTTCAACAAAATACTAGCAAATCAAATTCAACAATACATTAAAAGAATCATTTGCCATGATCAAGTGTGATTTTCTCCAGTATACAAAAATGGTTCAACATACACAAATCAATAAATGTGACACACCACATTAACAGAATGAAGGACAAAAAGAAAGCCACCAAAAATCATCTCATTTGATACAGAAAAAGAAACTGACAAAGTTTAACATCCTTTGATGATAAAAAATCTCATCAAATTAGGTATAGAAGGAATGTACCTCAACACAATAAAGGCCATATATAATAAGCCCACAGCTAACATACTCAACAGTGAAAAATTAAAAGCCTTTTTTCTAAGATCTGGAAAAAGATAGGGATGCCCACTTGTGGCACTTGTATTTAACATAGTGTTGGAAGTCTTCGCCTAAGCAATTAGGCAAAAGAGAGAAATAAAATGTATTCAAATAGGAAAGGAAGTGAAATTGTTACTTTTTGCTGACAACATGATCTTATCTATAGAAAACCTGAAGATTCCACCACAAAACTATTAGGACTAATACACAAATACAGTAAAGTTTCAGGATACAAAATCAACACACAAAAATTAGTAATATTTCTATACACTAACAATGAACTACTTAAAAAAGAAATCAAGAGAACAATCTCATTTACAATAGCCATAAAAAATGTTACTTAGAAATAAGTTTAACCAAGGAAGTGAAAGACCTGTATGCCAAACCCTTTAAAACATTGATTAAAGAAATTGAAGAGGCCAGGCATGGTGGCTCACACCTGTAATCCCAGCACTTTGGGAGGCCAAGGCGGGTGGATCACTTGAGGCCAGGAGTTAGAGACCAGCCTCGCCAACATGATGAAACCCCATCTCTACTAAAAATACAAAAATTAGCTGGGTATGGTGGCAGGCGCCTGTAACACCAGCTACTTGGGAGGCTGAGGCAGGGTAATTGCTCAAACCTAGAGGGTAGAGGCTGCAGTGAGCCAAGATCACACCACTGCACTCCAGCCTGAGTGACAGTGTGAGACTCCATCTCAAAAAAAAAAAAAATGAAAGAAAGAAAGAAAAAGAAATTTGAGAAAACACAAATGGAAAGATATCCCTGTACTCATGGATTAGAAGAATTATTATTGTTAAAATGTCCAGCCAAAGCAACCTATAGATTTAATGCAATCTTTATCAAAATTCCAATGTTATTTTTCCTACAAATAGAAAACAATTATGTATTGGTCCGTTTTCATGCTGCTGATAAAGACATATCTGAGACTGGGCGATTTACAAAAGAAAGAGGTTTATTTGACTTACAGTTCCACGTGGCTGGGGAAGCCTCAAATTAGTGGCAGAAGTTGAAAGGCACGTAACACATGGCAGCATACAAGAGAAAAGGGCTTGTGCAGGGAGACTCCTGTTTTTAAAACCATCAGATCTCCTGAGACGTATTCACTGTCATGAGAACAGCACAGGAAAGACCTGCCTGCATGATTCAATTACCTCCCAAGAGGTGCCTCCCACAATATGTGGGAATTCAAGATGAGATTTGAGTGGGGACACAGCCAAACCATATCATTCTGCCCCTGGCCCCTCCCAAATCTTATGTCCTCACATTTCAAAACTAATCATGCCTTCCCAACAGTCCCCCAAAGTCTTAACTCATTTCAGCATTAACGCAGGAGTCCACAGTTCAAAGTCTCATCCGAGACAAATCAAGTTCCTTCTGACTATGAGCCTGTAAAATCAAAAGCATTTCAGTTACTTTCTAGATGCAGTGTGAGTACAGGCATTGAGTAAATACAGCCGTTCCAAATGGGATAAATGGGCCAAAACAAAGGGGCTACAGGCCCCATGCAAGTCTAGAATTCATCAGGGCAGTCAAATTAAGCTCCAAATGATCTCCTTTGACTCCATGTATTACATGCAGGTCATGCTGATGTAAGAGGTGGGTTCCCATGGTCTTGGGCAGCTCTGTCCCTATGGCTTTTCAGGGTACAGCCTCCCTCCCAGCTGCTTTCACAGGCTGGCACTGAGTGTCTGAGGCTTTTCTAGGCACACAGTGCAAGCTGTTGGTGGATCCACCGTTCTGGGGTGTGGAGGATGGTGGCCCTCTTCTCACAGCTCCATTAGATGGTGCCCCAGTAGGGACTCTGTGTGAGGGATACAACCCCACATTTCCCTTCCACACTGCCCTACCAGAGGTTCTCCATGAGGGCCCCACCCCCTCAGCAAACTTTTGCCTGGGCATCCAGGTGTTTCCATATACCTTCTGAAATCTAGGTGGAAGTTCCCAAACCCCAGTTCTTTACTTCTGTGCACTTGCAGGCTCAATACCACATGGAAGCTGCCAAGGCTTGAGGCTTGCACCCTCTGAAGCCATGGCCCAAGCTCTACATTGGATCCCTTCAGACACGGCTGTAGCAGCTGGGACGTGGGGCACCAAGTCCCTAGTCTGCACACAGCATGGGGACCTTGGGCCCAGCCCACAAAACCATTTTTTCTTCCTAAGTCTCTGAGCCTGTGATGGGAGTGGCTGCTGCAAAGGTCTCTGACATGCCCTAGAGACATTTTCCCCATTATCTTGGTGATTAACATTCAGCTCTTTGTTATTTATGCAAATTTCTGTAGCTAGCTTGAATTTCTTCTCAGAAAATGGGATTTTCTTTTCTATCGCATTGTCAGGCTGCAAATTTTCCTAACTCTTATGCTCTGTTTCACTTTTAAAACTGAATGCTTTTAACAGCACCCAAGTCACCTCTTGAATGCTTTGCTGCTTAGAAATTCCTTCCACCAGATAACCTAAATCATCCCTCTCAAGTTCAAAGTTTGACAAATCTCTACGGCAGGGGCAAAATGCTGCCAGTCTCTTTGCTAAAACATAACAAGAATAATGTTTGCTCCAGTTCCCAACAAGTTTCTCACCTCCATCTGAGACCACCTCAGCCTGGATTTTATTGTCCATATAGCTATTAGCATTTTGGGCAAAGCCATTCAACAAGTCTCTAGAAAGTTCCAAACTTTCCCTTCTTCATCTGAGCCCTCCAAACTGTTCCATCCTCTTCCTGTTACCTAGTTCCAAAGTCGCTTCCACATTTTCAGTTATCTTTTCAGCAGCATCCCATTCTACTGGTACCAATTTACTGTATTAGTCTGTTTTCATGCTGCTGATAAAGACATACCCAAGACTGGGCAATTTACAAAAGAAAGAGGTTTATTGGACTTACAAATTCTATATGGCTGGGGAGGCCTCACAATCATGGCGGAAGGTGAAAGGCATGTCTCACATGGTGGCATACAAGAAGAGAGAGCTTATGGAGGGAGACTCCCATTTTTACAACCGTCAGATCTCATGACACGTATTCACTATCACAAGAACAGCATGGGAAAGACCTGCCCCCATGATTCAGTTACCTCCCGCAACATGGGAATTCAAGATGAGATTTGGGTGAGGACACAGCCAAACCATATCAAATTCTAAAATGCATATGAAAGTATAAAAAACCAAATAGCCAAGGTAATCATGAGCAAAAGGAAAAAAACTGGAGGTATCACACCACCTGATATCAAACTATACTACAAAGCTATAGTAATTAAAACAGCATGGTACTGGCATAAAAATAGACACATTGACCAATGGAATAGAATAGAGTTAATAAATGAATCCATGCATGTATGGTCAGTTGAAAACAGGTTGGGGGTGGGGTGGGGTGGAAACTACATGACATTGGTCTTGGCAGTTATTTTTTTTCTTAATTTGTCCATAAAAGTACAGGCAACAAAAGCAAAAAAGACAAATGTGATTAAGTCAAACTAAAGAGTGTCTGCAGTGTAAATAATTAGCACACTGAAGAGACAACCTACAGATTGGGACAAAATATTTGCAAGTCATGCATCCAATAATGGGTTAATTCTCAAAATATATAATGATCTCAATTCAATAGCAAGAAAACAAAAAACCCAATTAAAACAAATCAGCAGGAGAACTGAATAGATATTTCTTTTAAAAAATACATACAAATGGCCAAAAAATATATGAAAAAATGGTCAACATTACTTATCATTAGGAAAATGCTAATTAAAATAACAAGATATCACCTCACGTGTTCCAGAATGTCTATTATTAAAAAGATGAAAGATAAGTGTTGGTGAGAAAGTTGAGAAAGAGAACACTTGTATGCTATTGGTGGGACTGTACAATAGCACAGCCATTATAGAAAACTGTATGGAGATTCTCTAAAAAGCTGAAAACAGAATTATTATATGACCCAGAAATCTCACTTCAGGGTATTTATCAAAAGATTTGAAATCAGTTTGTCAAAGAGATATCTGCAAAGATTAGATACAGATATAGATACAGATATACATATATATACACATACACATATATATAAATATAATCATATAAATAGTATAGTATTCCATTGTATATATATATATGTGATATTGTATATTTAGCCTTAGAAAAGGAGGAAATTCTGCCATTTGCAACAACATGAGTGGAACTGGAAAACATTATGCTAAATGTTATATATTAAGCAAAATAAGCTAGGCATAAAAAGACAAATACTGCATAGTCTCACTTATATGTGGAATCTAAAACAACTGAACTCATAGAAGCAGAGAGTAGAATGGCCATTACAGAGCTTGGGGTTGAAAAGAATATGGAGACAATCATCAGAGGATTCAGTCTCAGACAGGAGGAATAAGTGCCGTTGGCTTTTTTTGAGATCTATTGCATAGCACAATAAATATAGTTAATAATAGTGTATTGTACGTTTTTAAATTGCTGAGTAAATTTCAAATGTTCTCACAACAGAAAATAAGTATTTGAGGTGATGGATGTGTTAATGAGCTTTATTTAATTCTTCCACATTGTATTCATAAATCTTAACATCACTTTGTACCCCATAACTATATACAATTATGAATTGTAACTTACAATAAAATTTTTCTAAAAATAGGAGTTTTATTTGGGCCAGAGATGCCAGCCAACAGTTAATGGGACACATTCCCAGGTTAGAGCAGTGCTATGCTGACCTTGAGAGCTGCACTTGCAGCCAGGCTTGGTGGCTCACGCCTGTAATCCCAGCACTTTAGGAGGCTGAGGCAGGCAGATCACCTGAGGTCAGGAGTTCGAGACCAGCCTGACCAACATGGAGAAACCCTGTCTCTACTAAAAATACAAAATTAGCTGGGCATGGTGGTGCATGCCTCTAATCCCAGCTAAGATTCGGGAGGCTGAGGCAGGAGAATCACTTGAACCCGGGAGGCAGAGGTTGCAGAGAGCCAAGATCGTGCCACTGCACTCCAGCCTGGACGACAGAGCGAGACGCCATCTAAAACAAAAAAAGAGAGAGTTACACTTGCACAGACAGCCTTTCTGCTTCCATTCATCAGTTGGAGATATTCTGCCTCTGGCCACTGTTTGGATCTGTGGCACTGCCCTGTGCAAACCATAATGAGGGAGGTAGAGAGTTTACAGATGCATTTGTTCAAGGAATTTATCCCTCTTAAGCAAGCAGTTTGTTTAGTGAGTTTTGGCATGGTCCTGTTGTAAAGAGCCAGGCTCCTTTAGCACTTAAAGTATTTTGGAGGAAAGGTGCTATGCAAATTGAATTGATGCTATTTATGACTGCTTTGGTTTTTCTGTAAGTGTCTGGAATGTCTACTCAGAGATTACCAACTTGAGGGCTCAAAAGGCATGCCCAAGAGACCTTGCCACAAGTGGCAGTTCTATCAATATCCAGTTGTGTAAAACGGCAAGATTTTGTGACTGTTGGGAAAGCTAGTGCTATTTATACCATATAAAAGATTGCTCAAGGTCATCCCTCTTACACCAGCTTTAGTAAATTCAGTGTGACGTGTGGTTTTCCTCAATTGTTGATGAAATGTCTCCTTTGGGGACACTCGCCAGCAAAGGATAAAGTTCAAACTTTTAAACTGGTATTCAGTGTTGTCTGTGACTCTTCTTTTAGTCTCTGTTTACTACTTACCTACACGAACCTCCTGCTCTGATCAAACAGCCCTACTCACCATTGCCCAACTTTCCACTTTCTCACCAGTGTATTTTTGTTCACCCCCATCTTCTCCTCCCCCACTTCTCCTCCCTAATCCCTCCTTCTTGACCATACCAAAAACTCACTATCCTCTATTTAAATCCTATATGCCTTTTACGAGGCAGTATAATTTCTGGTCCTCCGTGAGGACAGCTGCAGAGAAATTATAGATGACCTACTGTTTATTCATGTAGTTGGCGTTTTCAATTTAGATTATGTTTTGCATTTAAAAAAATGTTTTTAGATTTTAAACTCCTAAAGGGCAAGAACGGACTCTATAACTGTGCATACAACCAAGAGCCCTGTGTAATTAAGAACTCAAAAGTTAATGCTTTTAATGTCACTGATATTATGAAGATAAATAGAGGAATGCAATAGGGAGAGTTGTTAATTACTTACTCCTAGAAATTTACTCTATAATTTTTAAGAAAAATTTATGTTGACCCAGATTCCCCTGAAGAATTTGTATAGATGTGTGAACTTTGTTATCACTAGTGTGCCTCATCAAGGGTGGCTGCTTTTGTGGGGAGGAGTGAAGCTCAGTAAGGCCTGCTGAATGGGATTAATGATCTTTCCCCTAGACATAGAAAAATTATGTTCCTGAGTAAAGATCACTTTTCCACAAATGTGGAAAGTTACCACTTTACCCCTAGAAATCTATGGGTAGCTAGTAATGTGTTCCTGTTTGTCTGCCTGATATTATAATTTGATGTCTAGCTCAACAGTTGTGGCAACACTGTGATTGCTTTTATAGTACTCTTCCTGATGATGCTGATTTCTTTCAGCAGGAGCAACAGTTGCTCCAACCATCACCAAGAGTGATAGGCAAGGGCAACATGTGCTGACCTAAGGCCAATAAAAACTAGAAACCTCCAGCAGTCATTGAGGATAACTTAAAAGCATACCCAACATTCACTTTTATTTCTTATCTTTTCCCCTCGACACCTCATTTATAGTGCACCTAACACTTTGCTTAATGACTCAGAATTGCTCTATGCACAAGAAGTAGTTTGCTGCCATTTTTATAAATGCTTTGGATGAACCAGGATGGACTATAAGTGTCTTACTGCCTGATATTGTCACTGTTTATAGGAGATGCTGCTTCTGAGACTGAAATTCTTAACAATATGTTCCTTGTGACCTATTTGGATCACAAATCCAGTTCCTTGCTGCATGAAAAATAATATATGTGGAAGACCTATAAGTTGATCTAAAGCCAAATGTCATGTACTCCCATAATTATCAACTAATATGCTAAAAGGTGGACATAGTGCTTTTCTCTTTTATCCTTTATTACCACTTTGTTCTGTCTTATGGTAATATGCTATAATAATGGCAGAAATATATGTAGCATTTAATTGAAAACTACCAACAATGTTTGGTACTTAGTTTTCGAAAAGAAGGAACAAATCCATTTTTTCTTGCCACTGCTTGTGACTTTCATCAAGCAGTTACCACCAACTCATCATGTGCTACGAAGCATCAGGCAAGGTAGGTCATAGGAAAACACTTAAAGAAATTAGAAGTTAGACTATACATAAATATTTGTTAGCCTGTTGGGGTGTTTTCCCAATTGTAAAAATGTTAGAGAAATATGAAGAAAATGTGCACCATTTGCTTAGAGAAAGAATGCTTTATATCCTGTGCCAATGTCTCTTTCTTCTTTTACTTGCTTACTTTTTTTAAGGATTAGGAATTAAAAATATTTGATGCAGCCTTAGGTAGAATATGATCTAGTGACAAAATATAGTTGTGAATTTGTCCAGCTTCTAATCTGTTTTAACTTTTTTTTTTTTAAACCTCTGCACAATTGACTTCTGGATAAACTCACTTGTTACCACCCACCTTCTTAATTACTATTAACTAAATCATAATATGGGTCCTCCTGGGGGATCTTCTGTTGAGTAAAGTTATTTCCTTTACTGGATCCTTCTCAATATGGTGTCTGTAAAACATTCTGAATTTTTTTGTTGTTATCAAAACAGTCTCATAAGCCCACGGTCTGGGTTGCGATTTGGATTAGAAAGCTGCAGTTTCATACGGATCAAATGAATGTGCATTTCTGGAAGGAAGAAGCATTTTTTGTGGTCACAGTGAATGCCACTGGACATCACCAGTGTTAGACTTAGGGGCATCTGAGAAGAATGTGATATTTTTTCATATTTTAGTTTCTTGTTCAAAGCTAGGTTCCTTGATTCAGTGGCATGCTCTTATACTGGAATAGTTGATTTTGTTTGTTTTCTTTCTTGCTTATTGTGATTACAGATGTACCTGGTCATCTGTAATCAGCCTCCAATATTTGGGAGCACCCTGAATTAAATGTGCGTAATGAATCTGGCTATGCACTGAATAAAAATAAGAAATTTGATGCAGATATATTACAGTTTCTGTTCAGATTTGGGCACCACTCAAAGTTAAGAAGGGGAAAGGGAGGATATGTACAAAGATAATTTATCAAGGAACAGGTTTGATTCTTTTTTTTTTTCTTGGTTTTGACTTAATGAACCTCAGGATTTTTTGAAAGGGATATATGGAAATCGTAGGTAAAGGCATGAATGGTTAGTGGTGGAATAAGGAGAAAGGAATTTAAATAATAGGAATATAGATTAATTTGGTAATGGATCAGGAAACTTTGGTAGGAGATAGACATTTCTAATCATCTTTATATAATTCATTTTAAAATAATTTCTGATAGAAAAAGTGTAATGACAGTACAAAGAAGTCTTCCTTGCTCAAGTTCTCCACCTGTTAACATTAGACCACATTTGTTCAGTCTTCCCTAAATCCTTCAGTGTGTTTTCCAAAAACAAGAACACACTCCAGCATAACCAAATGCATCCATACAATGAAACCAATAGTCATACAATAACACTATCCAATTCACAGACTCATTCAGATTTTTCCAACGGTACCACTTGTGTCTCTGATCCAGCATCCAATATAGATTATGTGTCACTTTTAGTTCTCATATCTCTTTAGGTTCCTCCACCCAGAACAGCTCCTTAATTGTTCCCTGGCTTTCATGCTCTGCACAGTTTTAAATAGTAAGGCCTTTCATTTTGAAGGGTGTTCTACAACCTGGGTTCATCTGATATTAATATTTACTTGGAACCAGTCTCAAGTTATGATTTCCTAGCAGTCATACTACAGAAGTGATGCTGTGTTCTTCTCAATTCAGGATTATGGGTATGCACAATGTCTATTTGTCCCACTACCAGTGAGGCTAACCCTGATCACTAGGCAAATTAGTGCCTACCAGATTTCTCTACTGTAAAGTCACCATTTTTCTCCTTGGTAATTGGTAAGTATTTGGGGGGGAAGATATTCCAAGATCATGCTAATATACTTTTTTGTAGCAAAGTTCCACCCAGCAGCCTTAGCATTCACTGAGCATTCACTTAGCATTCACTGAGGAGCCTTAGCATTCATTCATGTAAACCACCAATATGGCTCTTGCCAAATCTATATCTATTAGCTGCATTCTATAGTAAGAAAAAGCTTCCCCATGAGTTAGTCTGAGTTTTCCAGAGAAACAGAAGCAATAGAATCTATCTAGATTGATCTAGATAGATAGACAAAGATAATGATGTAGATATAGATACATAGAAAGAGATTCACTACAAGGAATTTGCCCATTCAGTTATGGAAGCTGAGAAGTCCTATAGTCTGCAGTTTGCAAGCTGGAGAACAAGGAGAGCTAATAGTATACTTCCAGTCTAAACCAGAAGGCCTGAGAATCAGGAGAGCTGATGGGGTAAGTTTTAGTCAGAGTCAAAATGCCTACCAAGAGAAGTGACAATGTAAGTTCCAGTCTAAATTCAAGTCTGAAGACAGAAGATCTGTGTCCCAGCTCAAAGACAATCAGGCAGAGAAAGTGAATTACTCTGCTTTTTCCATCCTATTCAGGCCTCCAACAAATTGAATAAGGCCCACCCACACTGGAGAAGGCAATCTTCTTGACTCATTCTACTGATTCAAATGGTAGTCTTATCCAGAAATACCCTCACAGACACACCCAGAATAATGTTTAAACAAATATCTGGGCACCTCATGGTTTAGTCACGTCGGGACATAAAATTAATCATCACACCCCTTCTCTTTCATTCAGTCAGTAATTCATATCAGTATGCAATCAAGGGTGCTTGTTTCATTTGGTGGTTTATAACCATGACTATCATTATTTTGATGCTGAAATTTTCCCAGTTTGGATTGCTGACAGTCACTTTCAACTGGATTCTGTGTTACTTTGACATACCTGCATTTTTCTTTAAGAATTTTCTTACTTTCTAGCACAATAAGAACTTCCAGGTCATTTTGCATTTTCATTCCCTTTGACTTTGATGCAGCACTTGAATCCACACAGCATCACTTTCTTCAAGTAAGGCTTTTTATTTTGCCGGCTTCCATAATATTGCAATGGTCTATGCCTCCCTTTTACTTCAACAATTTTTTTCTCCTACTTTGTCCTCTTCCCAACTTCTAAATGCAAGAATTTCCCAAGATGTAATCTGAAGTATCTATTCTTTTCACAGACTCTCAGAAGTCTTCCTCTCTCAGTACACATGTGATTTCTAAACAGATGAATTCCTCCATGGCTGTATTTATAGCCTTGATGTTTTTCCTGCATTTGTATTTGCCAGCTAATTATCTACTTTTAAAAGCTTTAATGTTATCACAAAATATGCTTAGCACCAGAATATCTTCAACATTCTGAGCAAAACAGACGGTAAAGTTTCCAATTCCACATGTCAGGAACTTAAAAGTCACTACTCAGTCCTAACAAGTGAAAGGCTGAACAACCTGAAAAACCAACTCTTAGATCTTTAAGAGAAGTGAGGTCCCAAGGCAAATTTCTGTCCTCAAATTGGAGGGACAGGCAGGTGGATACAGAAAATCATGACATACCAGAGCAGAAACCTCTTCATGAACCAGTGCGAGGGTGGGAAAACATGAACTGTAATAAATTGTTGGAGGCTGGGAGTGGACAAATCTGAGAATTAAAATCTCCAGGTGGGTCCAATCATATGGATTCCCCCACACTTTTGTGTTTTACCTCTAGGAGCCTGACCAGGTTCTCACAGTAAATATTGGAATAAAATTCCCTCATTCTTTCAGGAGTGAAAGAGGAAAAGGAACCATTTTGAAATATGCCAGAGCACTCTGTTCTTAATAAGTTCTGCCCTCAGGAGAAACTAGTTAATCACAGCCTAACTTTCTGGGGTTTTATCACATCCTACCTGACTTGGGGAAAGAGAAAAGGAAAATACCTAACTCTAGCCCACTTTAGCCGTTCTGTCTCAGCTAAGGGGTAGAAAAAAGCAACTGTGAAACACTGTGACATTCAAAGTCCAGAAACAGGCTCACTAAAAGACAAAGACCTAATCTTAGAACTATAGGATGCTTCCTCTCCTTCCACAACTGACCACCACATTACTGAAGGACTATTCCCAGCAGATCCTTTTACCCAGTACCTCATGTCAGCTATCAAGAGAAAAATTACAAAGAATACTAAAAGGCAAAAAAAAAAATCCTACAATTTGAAGAGACAGAGCAAGCACAAGAACCATACCTGGTAGAGATATTTCTAACAGAGATGTTAAATCAACTAAGATTAATATGCTAAAGGCCCTAATGGATAAAGTAGACATCGTGCAAGAACAGATGGGTAATTAAGCAGAGAGATGGTAATCCTAAGAAGAAAGCAAGAAAAAGAAGTGCTAATGATCAAAACCACTGTAAGAGAAATGAAGAATATCTTTAATGAGCTTATTACTAGGCTGGACATGGCTTGAGGATGTACCGACAGAAACTTCCAAAACTGAAAAGCAAAAAAAAAAAAGAAAGAAAAAAGAAAAAAGAAAAAAACAACGACTGGTAAAACAGAACAGGATATCTAGGAACTGTGGAACAACTACAAATAGTGTAATGTATGCATAATAGGAATAGGAAAGGTAGAAGGAAGAGAAAAAAGAACAGAAGGAATATTTAAGATAAGAATCATTAATAATTTCCCCCAATTAACATCAGACATCAAACCTTAAATCTAGAAAGTTCAAAGAATAACAAAAAGATAAATGTCAAAAAATGACATTTAGGTATATCATATTCAAACTACAGAAACTCAAAGATAAATTAAAATCCTGAAAGAAGCCAGAGGGGAAAAGAAACATTTTACCTATAAAGATACAAAGATAGCAATTTCATTTGACTTCTCTTTAGAAACCATGCAAGCAAAAAGAAAATAGAGCGAAATATTTACAGTGTTAAGACAAAAAAGCCCCCACCAACCTAGAATGCTGTATCCTGTGAAATTATTCTTCAAAAATGAAGATGACATAAAAGCTTTCTCAGACAAACAAAAATTGAGGAAATGTGTTGACAGTGGACATGACTTATAAAAAATGTTAAGGTAAGTTCTTTAGATCTACATAAAGAAAGAAAGAAAGGAAGAGCCTTGAAGAAGGAATAAGTGAAGGTAAAATATAAAATGCTCAATGAAAACCGTAAAAGGCAGAAAAAGAGGGGAAGACAAAAATAAGAAAAAGGAAAAGGACAAAAATCAGAAAACAGTAACAAATATGGTAGATATTAATTCAACCTCAATAATCACTTTGAACATCAATGGTCAAAATGAACCAATTAAAAGACAGAGATTGTCAGAGTGGATTTAAAAACAAGACTCAACTATATGATCCATTCAAAGAACCCACCTTAAGTATGAAGATATAGATTAAAGGTAAATATTAAATTTTTTTTTATTCCATAGGTTTTTGGGGAACAGGTGGTATTTGGTTATATGAATAAGTTCTTCAGTGGTGATTTGTGAGATTTTGGCATATCTATAGAGAAAGAGATACCTTGCTAACACTAATTTTAAAAAGCAGGAATCATCATACTAGTTTCAGACAGAACAGACTTCAAAGCAAGGAAAGTTATCAGGGATAAAGAAGGGCATTACATAGTGATAAAGGGTCAATCCTCCAAAAAGACATAACTGTTTTAATGAGTATATGCCTAACAACAGAGCATCAAAATATGCAAGGCATAAACTGGAAAAACTGCAAGGAGAAATAGATGGATTCAAATTGGAGACTTCACCACTCCTCTTTCAGAAATGGACAAATCCAGCAAGCATAAAATTGTAAGGACTTAGTTGAAACCAACAGTATGAGTCAACTGGATATAATTGACATCTATAGACTATTTCATCCAGCAACAACAGAATGCACAGCATTCTCAAGCTAACATGGAACGTTCACCAAGATAGGCCACATTCTGGGCCATTAAACATAACTTAACAAAGTCAAAAGAATAGATATCATGCAATGTCTGGTCTCTGACCACAATAGAATTAAACTCCAAGTCAGTAACAGAGGTAAGTGGAAAACTTCCAAATACGTGGAGATTAAACAAGACATTTCTAAATAACACATGAGCAAAGAGATTTTCTCAAGAGAATCTTGAGAATTTTCAGATTTCCTCAAGAGAAATCTCAAAATATTTAGAACTAAATGAAAATGAAAACACAACTAATCATAGTTTGTGGGAAGAGTGAAAACACAGTTTAGAGGAAAATTTATAGCATTGAATGCATCTATTAGAAAAAATAAATATAAAATCAATCATCTAAACTTCTACTTTAGGAAACTAGAGAAAGAAGAGCAAATCCAAAGTTAGCTGAAGAAAAAAGTTAAACATTAGAGCATAAATTAATCAAATTGAAAATAGGACATGTAGAGAAAATCAATAAAGCTAAAAGCTGCTTCTTTGCAAAGACCAATAATATTGATCAACCTCTAACCAGGCTAACTACGAAAAAAGAGAAGAAACAAATTACTAATATCAGAAGTGAAATAAGGAACATCACTACAGATCTTATAGATTTTAAAAGAATGATAAAGGAATACTATGAACAACTCTTTGCCTACAGATTTGAAAACCTAAATGAAATGGACCAATTTTTTGAAAGAGACTATTTGCCAAAACTCGCACAAGAAGAAATAGGCAATCTGACTAGGCCTGTATCTACTAAAGAAATAAGTTTCAATAATTAATAACCTTCCAAAACAGAAAGCACCAGGCCAAGGTGGGTTCTTTGGTGAATTCTACCAAACATTTAAGGAAGAAATTATACCAAAGCTCTACAATCTCTTTCGGAAGATGGAAGCAGAGGGAACAGTTCCTAACTCATTCTGTGAGGCTAGTTTCACCCTAATACCAAAACCGGTCAAAGACATTACAAGAAAAGAAAACTATAGACCAATATCTCTCATAAACATAGATGCAAAATCCTCAACAAAATACAGTCATATGCTGCATAGTGATGTTTTGGTCAATGATAGACCATAGACATGATGCGGTACCATAAGATTATAATGGAACTGAAAAACTCCTATTGCCTAGTGACATCATAACATCATAGCAAAACACATTACTCATGTCTTTGTGGTAATCCTGGTGTTAACTTGCCGCACTGCCAGTTGCATAAAAGCATAGTATGTACAATTATGTGCAGTACATAATACTTGATATGTTACTAGTTTATGTATTTATTACATACTTTTATCATTATTTAGAGTGAAGTTCTTCTCTCTATAAAAAAAGTTAACTGTAAAACAGCTTCAGACACATCCTTCAGGAAGTATTCCAGGAGACAGCATTGTTGTTATATGAGATGGCAGCTCCATCCATGTTATTATCCATGAAGACCTTCCAGTGGGACAAGATGTGGAGGTGAAAGACAGTGATATTGATGATCCTGACCCTATGTAGGCCTAGGCTAATGTGTGTATTGATGTGTTAGTTGTTAACAAAAAAAGTTTAAAAAGTAAAAAAAAAAAAAAAAAAAAAGAATTTTAATAAAACAAAATCCATAGAATAGGGATATAATGAGAGAAATATTTTTATACAGCTATACAATGTGTTTGCGTTTTAAGCTAAGTATTATGAGTCAAAAAATTAAATGATTAAAGTCAATAATGAAAAAATTTATATGGTGACAGTTGTAGTAAGTTAAGGTTAATTTATTGATGAAAAAAGAAAACTATTTTGTAATAAGTTTACAGTAAACTAAGCATACATTGTTTTTAAATTCTACAGTAGTGTACAGTAATGTCCTAGGCCTTTATATTCACTCACCACTCACTCACTAACTCAGCCAAAGCAACTTCCAGTCCTGCAAGTTTCATTTATAGTTATACTGTTGTACCACTTTAAAAAATCTTTTGTATTGTGTTTTTACTGTACCTTTTCTATTTATTTATTTATTTATTTTGAGATGGATTCTCGCTTTGTCACCCAGGCTTGAGTGCAGTTGCGTGATCTCAGCTCACTGCAAACTCTGCCTCTTGGGTTTAAGCAGTACTCCTGCCTCAGCCTCCCAAGTAGCTGGGATTACAGGCATGCATCACAGCACCTGGCTAACTTTTTGTATTTTCAGTAGAGACAGGATTTCACCATGTTGGCCAGGCTGGTCTCAAACTCCTGACCTCAAGTGATCTCTCTGCCTCGGCCTCCCAAAGTGCTGGGATTACAGGAGTGAGCCACCGTGCCAAGCCTTACTGTACCTTTTCTATGTTTAAATACATAAATACTTATGATTGTGTTCCTATTGCCTATAATAGTCAGGGCAGTTACATGTCATAACAGTTTGTAGCCTAAGAGCAATAGGCTGTACCACATAGCCTTCATGTGTAGTAGGCTACACCATCTAGGTTTGTGTAGGTATCCTCTATAATGTTTGCACAATGACACAATTGCCTAACAGTGCATTTCTCAGAATGTTTCCCCGTTGTTAAGCGACACATGACTATTTTAGCAAATTGAATCCAACGACATATTAAAAGAAGTATATGCCAGGACCAAGTGGGATTTGTCACAGGTATGCAAGGCTAATTCAACATTAGAAAATCAATTTGTGTAATCCATAAAATGTACAGACCAAGGAAAAAATATCACTACAATTATATCAATAGATAGAAAAAGGATTTGACAAAATCCAACACCCGTTTATGATAAAAACTCTCAATAAATTAAGAATAGAGGGGAACTTCTTCAACTTGATAAATAATATACATGTAATCCACAAGTATATATTATATATATTTTATATATAATCTATAAATATTATATATATATAATCTACAGCTAACATCATACTTACTGATGAGAAACTAGAAGCTTTTTAAGATTAGGAGAAAGATAAGGATGTCCTCTCTTGCTATCTTTCTTGAACATTGTACTGGAAGTCCTAGCTAATATAATAAGACAAGAAAACAAAAAGTATACTAGTTAGGAAGAAAGAAGTAAAACTTACTGTTTTATTTTGACATGATTGTCTATGTACAAAATTTAAAAAATTGACAAAAAACTTCCTGGAACTAAATAGTGATTATGATTATAGAAGGGTTGCAAGGAAACGTTACTATACAAAAGTCAATTGCTTTCCTATATACTAGCAATGAACAATGGGAATTTGAAATTTAAAACACAGTATGGTTTACATTAACACCCTCCCAAAATAAAATACTTAGGTGTAAAACCAACAAAATATGTACAAAATCTATATGAGGAAAACTACAAAACACTGATGAATGAAATCAAATAACTAAATAAATGGACAGATTCTGTTTATGGGTAGGAAGACTTAATATTGTCAAGATACCAGTTCTTCCCAACTTGATCTGTAGATTCACTGCAATCCCAAACAAAATCCCAGAAAATTATGTAGATATTGATAAACTAATTCTAAAGTTAATATGGAAAATTATGTCAGCAAGATAGTTGACTAGAGATGTCTGATGCTTGTTCTCCCCTAAAAAAAAAAAAAAGGACAAAACTAAAACAGTGAATAAACAACTATATTTTGAGTAGAGTGACAGAGGAAACATGCTGAAGATCTCCAGAGATAAAATCCCTGTGGAGCAGAGAAGCCCAGGATAGCAACATAGAGAGGAGTTAGAGGAAACTTCTGCACTGTCAGGTTCTTTTCAGAGTCAGGGATACTTATTATGGGGAAAAGGTTAGCTAGAGATAGATGCCCAGTGGTCTCCAGTGCCATTGCAGACACCATTAGTCCCTACCACAGGAGAGCCCTCCAGTCCTCACAGACTCCAAATCCAGGCTGGAGAGTGGCTAGGAGTTTGTGTGGCTGCATTGCCTCAGAGTAGGAACCTATGTTGAACACTTCTCACCCATGTGACTTAAGCTGCTATGGCATGACACCACCCTGAATCCAGATCCACTGCTAGAGTCTAGACTATCCTGGGGGCCAGTAACCATTGACTTTCTCCATCCCTAAGGTCCCACCATTATTTCACCACATTCACACAGGTGCCTGCAGTATTGCAATAATGGCTGTCTGGAGGCTAAGACTGATGGTACAACCAAAACCCCAGTGTCTAAAACTACATAGCATACCCATCACTCCCTACCCAGCAACAGGCCAACTTGCATAGCAGAGAAGCCACCTAATAGCCAACCATCCACTGCACCCGCATGAACCCATGCCACACAGTTGGCCAGCTCACCAAGCCCACCAAGCATGCATGGGCATGCGTGCACACACACACACACACACACACACACCTTATTTAATAAATGGTGCTGAAATAACTGGCTGGCTGTATGCAGAAAATTGAAACTGGACCTATCCTTACACCATATAAAAAATCAACTCAAGATGGATTAAAGACTTAAATGTAAAACCCAAAACTATAAAAATACTATTAAAAAAACCTAGGCAATATCATTCAGTACATAGGAATGGGCAAATATTTCATGACAAAGACACCAAAAACAATTGTAACAAAAACAAAAATTGACAAATGGGATCTAATTAAACTGAAGAGCTTCTGCGCAGCAAGAGAAACTATCATCAGAGTGAACAGACAACCTACAGAATGGGAGAACATTTTTGCAATCTATCCATCTGACAAAGGTCTAATATCCAGGGCCTACAAGGACCATAAACAAAAAATTTACAAGAAAAAAACCCATTAAAAACTGGGCAATGGACATGAACAGACACTTCTCAAAAGAAGACATTTATGTGACCCACAAACATATGAGAAAAAAGCTCAACATCACTCATCATTAGAGAAATGCAAACCAAAACCATGATGATACCATCTCATGCCAGTCACAATGGCAATTATTAAAAAGTCAGGAAACAAAACAACAGATGCTGGGAAGGCTGTAGAGAAATAAGAATGCTGTTACATTGTTGGTGCAAATGTAAATTAATTCAACCATTGTGGAAGACAGTGTGGAAATTTCTCAAAGACCTAGAACCAGAAATACCATTTGACTCAGCAATCCCATTACTGGGTATATGCCCAGAGGAATATAAATCATTCTGTTACAAAGATGCATGCACATCCATGTTCATTGCAGCACTATTCACAGTAGCAAAGACTTGGAATCAACTCAAATGCCCATCAGTGATAGACTGGATAAAGAAAATGTGGTACATATTCACCATGGAATACTATGTAACCATAAAAGGAAATGAGATCTTGTCCTTTTCAGGAACATGGATGGAGCTAGAAGCCATTATCCGCAGCAAACTAGTGCAGGAACAGAAAACCAGCCACTGTATGTTCTCACTTATAAGTGGGAGCTGAACAATGGCAACACATGGACACAGGGAGAAAAACGACACACACTGGGGCCTGTTGCAGGGGGTTCGGGGGAGGGAGAGTATCAGGAAAAATAGTTAATGCATGCTGGGCTTAATATCTAGGTGATGGATTGATAGATGCAGCAAACCACCATGGCACATGTTTACCTGTGTAACAAATCTGCACATCCTGCATAGGTACCCTGTAACTTAAAAGAAAAGAAAAAGAAAAAAATTATAACTGGACACAAAGAAAACAAAGTTTAGCACCACAGGAAACCACCAAACCAAAGAGGTAAACAAGTGAGAAAGAAAGGAACAAAAATTCTACAAAATATCTGGAAAACAATTAACAAAATGGCAGTAGTAAGTCAAGTCTTTACCTATCAATATTAACCTCAAAAATAAATGCATTAAATTATTGAATTAAAAGATATAGAGTGGCTAAATGGGAAAAAACAAACTACATGCTGCCTACAGGAGACTCAACTCACTATTAAAGACACACAGGCTGAAATGATGGGATGAAAAAGATGTTTATTGCAAACAGACATCAGAAGTGAACAGGAGTAGCCATACCTATGTCAGATAAAATAGACTTTAGTCAAAAACTGAAAAGATACAAAGAAGTTCATTATAGAATGATAAAGAGATAAATTCAACAAAGGATATATGAAAATTATAAATATATATGCACCAAACATCAGAGCACCTGTATGAGGCTGTTCTTGCATTGCTATAAAGAAATACCTGAGACTGGGTAATTTATAAGAAAAGAGGCTTATTTGGCTATGGTTCTGTAGGCTATACAGGAAGCATTGTGACATCTGCTTCTGGGGAGGCCTCAGGGAGCTTATACTCATGGTGGAAGGCAAAGTGGGAACAGGTCATCTTACATGGTGGGAGCAGGAGCAAGAGAGAGACAATGAGAGGGAGGTGCTACACACATTTAAATAAACAGATCTCATGAGAACTCACTCACTATCACAAGAACAGCACCAAAGGGATGGTGTTAAACCATTCATGAGAAATTCATTTCTATGATCCAATAATCTCCCACCAGGCCCCACCTCCAGCATTGAAGATTATAATTTGACATGAGATTTGGGTGGGGACACAGATCCAAACCATATGATCCTGCCCCTGACCCCTCCCAAATCTCATGTTCTTCTCACATTTCAAAATACAATAATGACTTCTCAACAGTCTGCCAAAGTTTAACTCCTTCCAGCATTACTCAAAAGTCCCAAGACTCATCTGAGACCAGGCTAGTCCCTTTTACTTATGAGCCTGTAAAATCAAAAACAAGTTAGTTACTTTCAAGATACAATGAGGGTATAGGCCTTGGGTAAATACTCCCTTTCAAAAAGAGAGAAATTAGCCAAAAGAAAGGGGCTACAGGCCCCATGCAAGTCTAAAACTCAGGAGGGCAGCCATTAAATCTTAATGCTTCAAAATAATCTCCTTTGACTCCATGTTCCACATTCAGGGCATACTGATGCATGGAGTGGGCTCTCAATGCCTTGAACAGCTCCACCCCTGCAGCATTGCAGGATTCAGCCCCTGTGGCTGCTCTCATTGGCTAGCATTGAGTGCCTGTGTCTTTTCCAGGCACAGGGAGCAAGCTGTCAGTGGATCTACCATTCTGAGGTCTGCAGGATGGTGACCTTCTTCTCATAGCTTTACTAGGCCAGTGCCTCAGTGGGGACTGTGTGTGGGGACTCCAACCTTACATTTCCCCCTTTGTATCACCCTGGTAGAGGTTCTCCAGAGGGCTCTGCACCTGCAGCAACTTTCTGACTGGACATCCGGCTTTTCTATACATTCTATGAAATCTAGATGGAGGCTCCCAAGCCTCAACTCTTGCACTCTGCACACCTACAGGCTTAACAACACGTGGACTCTGTCAAGGCTGATGGCTTGCACCCTCTGGAACTATGACCTGAGGTACCTGGGCCCCTTTGAGCCATGGCTGGAGCTGGAGTGGCTGGGATGAAGGAAGCAATGCTCCAAGGCTGTGCAGGGCCACAGGGCCCTGGACCTGGTCAATGAAATCATTCTGTCCTCCTAGGCCTCCAGGACTGTAATGGGAGGGGATGAGGCAAAGTTCTCTGAAAAGCCTTTGAGGTTTTTAACCCATTGTCTTGGCTATCAGCACTTGCCTGCTTTGTAGTTATGCAGATATCTTCAGCCTACTTGAACTCCTTTCCTGAAAATGGGCTTTTATACTCTACAATGTGGCCAGGCTGCAATCTTTCCAACTTTTATGCTCTGCTTCCCCCTTAAATATAAGTTCCAACTTTAGGTAATTTATTTGCTCATGCTTATGAGCATAGCCTGTTCTAAGCAGTCAGGCAACATCTTGACCACCCAGCTGCTTAGAAATTTCTTCTGCCACTGCCCTATATCATCACTCTCAAGTTCAATGTTCCACAGGTCCCTAGTGCAGGGACACAATGCAGCCACGTTTTTTTGCAAGGCATAAGCACAGTGACCTTTTCTTCAGTTCCCAATAAGTTTCTCATTTTCATCTGAGACCTCAGCCTGGATTTCATTGTCCGTATCACTATCAGCATTTTGGTCACAATCATTTAACTAGTCTCTAGGAAATTTTAAACTTTTCTCCATCTTCGTTTTTAGTTACGAGCCCTCCACACTCTCCTGACCTTTGCCTGTTACCCAATTCCAAAGCTGTTTCCACATTTTCAGGTATATTTATAGCAATATCCAATTCCTGGCACCAATTTTCTATAGTAGGCCATTCTCACATTGCTATGAAGAAATACCTGAAACTGGGTAATTTATAAGAAAAGAGGTTTAATTGACTTATGGTTCTGCAGGCTTTACAGGAAACATGGTGGCATCTGCTTCTGGGGAGTCCTCAGGAAGCTTATATTCATGGCAGAAGGCAAAGTGGGAGTAGGCCTTATTACAAGGCAGGAGCAGGAGCAAGAGGAGCAAACAAGAGGAGAGGTGCTACACATGTTTAAACAACCAGATCTCACAAGAACTCACTCACTGTCACGAGAACAGCACCAAAAGAATGGTGTTAAACTATTATTGAGAAATCTGCTCCCATGATCCAATCATCTCCCACCAGCCCCCACCTCCAATGCTGGGGATTACAATTTGACATGAGATTTGGGTGGGGACACAGACCCAAACCATATCAGCGCCCAGATATATAAAGCAAATATTATTAGATCTAAAGGGAGACATAGATGGCAATAAAAGGAAAGTAGGTACATCACCACCCCACTTTCAACAATGGATAGATCATCTAGACAGAATTCAACAAAGAAACATTGGGCTTAAACTACATGATTGACCAAATGGAATGTACAGACATTTACAGAACATTCCATCCAACAGCTGCAGAAAGCACATTGCCCTCCATGGCAAATGGAATATTCTCTTGGATATATTATATATTAGGCCACAAAACAAGTCTTAACAAATATAGGAAGATAGAAATCATATCAAATATTTTTTGACAATTCTATAAAACTTGAAATCAACAATAAGAAAAACTTTGAAAACATTCCAAATACATGAAAATTATATGGCATGCTCCTAAATAACTAATGAGTCAATAAAGTAATTAAGAGAATGATAAGGTTTGGCTCTTTGTTCCCACCCAAATCTCATGTCATATTGTAATCCAATCCCTAGTGTTGGAGGAGGGGCCTGGTGAGAGGTGATTAAACTGTGGAGGCAGACTTCCACCTTGCTGTTCTTGTGATAGTGAGTTATCATGAGATCTGGTTGTTTAAACGTGTGTAGCACTTCCTTCTTTGCTCTCTCTTTCTCCTTCTCTGACCATGTAAGACATGACTCCTTCCTCTTCACCTTCTGCCATGATTGTAAGTTTCCTGAGGCCTTCCCAGTCATGCTTCCTGTACAACCTGTGAAACTGTGAGTCAATTAAAACTCTTTTCTTTATAAATTATCCAGTCTCAGGTAGTTCTTTATAGCAATGTGAGAATGGACTAATATAGAAAAATACTTTAAAATTTTGTGAAACTAACAAAAATGAAAATATTATGACAAAACGTATACAACACAAGAAAAACAGCTCTAAGAGGAATGTTTTTAACAATAAATACCTACATCAAAAAAGAGAGAAATATTTAAAATGATCTAATGATTTACCACAAGGAACTAGAGAAACAAGAACAAACTAAACCCAAATTTCTAGAAGGAAGGAAATAATAAAGCTCAGTGCAGAAATAAAATTCAATATAAGATTCAAAAACAATTTTTTCCAAGATTGTGGATTAGAGGCTTTCAGCATGCCTCAGCCACTTGGAAATTGCAAGGCAATGAGTAAAGATTAACTCTATGAACTTTAATTCAGAAGGTAAATGGGAATCCACCAGACTCATGAAGGACACCCCAGATCCTGGGGAGAAGAACATGAGCAAACAGCCCCCATGAAGGCATCTGGTTGGTAAGAGCGAAGCCACAGTACATGAGAGGGTGCAGAGAGCCTCCTCCTGTGACTCATCTTTCCACGGGAAATCTGAGCAATCCAGGACAGAAGGAAATCATTTTGTTTCTCCTAAGCTTTGGAGCCAAGTTAAGGAGAGATTTGGAGGCACTGAGAGGGAAATACACTGGGAAATGCTGCAGGCATTTTCCCAAATCCGGGACCAAAAACAGGATGAGATTTTTCATCTGGATGATTACAAAGTCAGTCATTCCTTGGCAACTTGACAGTGAGTCCACACAGGCATTTTAGTCTCTGGCCAAAGACTAGAGTGCTTGGTCTGGAGCAGGGTAGTGGCTTTCACAGCCAGAATTCTGGAAAGTGCCTCAGCAGTAGGCATTGGAATTGTGCTCTCTGCCATTGCAAGCCTGGGGCAAGAGGACATCTTCTACAGCTACAGTTTCTCCTGAGTGATGAGACTTGAAGCCAGGGTCAGCTTGGTGAACCAGTCTGCATGTGTTATTTTTGGGTGCCCCAGCCTGCTACCTTGAGATCATGGTGCAGTGGGGCCTTCTCTGCTCCACCCCTAGAAAGATCTCCAGGCATTTGAAGCACCTGCTCACATGAACTAACACTCTGAGCCACCCCACCCTTCCCGTGCATAGATCATAATGCAGTGGGCCATCTCTCCTCCACATCCAGGCAGACCTCCAGGCATTCAGATCACCCATTTCCCTGGATTAGAAGCCCAAGCCACTCGACCCTCTCTGTGCATAGATTGTGGTGCACTTGGGTCCTATGCACTCCTCAGCCAGGCAGATCACCAGGCATTCTGAACACTCACTCACCTAAATTAGAAGTATGAGCCACCCTACTCTCCCTGTGCAGAGATTGTAGTTCAGCAGAGCTCTATACACTCCATGCCCAGGTAGATCTCTAGGCATCTCAAGTACCCACTCTCCTGGATTAGGAGTTTTGAGTATGTTTCCCGGCTCCATATCTAGACACTCCTTGGGGCACTTGGTGGCCACCCACTTGATTCTCATTCAGTGCTGGTACTTGTGCCAGTTATTGGGGAAACTATAGGTGGGCATGCATAGTCTGGCCCCACCCATCTCATCCCATACCTCCCCAGTGCTTAGCAGGGAGCTCAGAACACTCTGTACTCCACAGATCAGCCCATTGCTTGAAGCAACAGAGAGTTTTCCTAGAAACAAGGATAAAGTATATACCCAGTCACATTGGCTGCAGCTGGCTTTTTACCCATAAGAGCCATTTACTGGCTTGTAGGTCAAACAGTACAGCATAATATAAAGCCTGATGAAACAATTTCTTAGAGCTATGGGGAAAAAAAGACCAGAATAGTCTTCCCAACTTCTTCACAGTCACACACTATAGAGGCAGGGGGAAGGGAAAGGAAAAGAAAAAAAGAAAACAATAATATTATAGGGAATAAAAGGGAAAGAAAAAATCCTACCCACATGAAAATAATTACAAAAATTAGAATTTCTAGCATCTCCAGATGAGACGGAACCAGCACAAGAATTCTGAAACTGTGAAAAATCTGAATGCAGTGACACCACCAAAGGATCACAGTAGCTCTCCAGCAATGGTTCCTAACCAAAATGGAAATTCGGAAATTACAAAGAAGGAATTCAAAGCATGGATTTAAAAAAAGGTCAATGGGATCCAAGATAAGGTTGAAAGTCAACACAAAGAAACTTCTAAATCAACCCAGGAAAAGAAAGAAGAAATAAACATCTTAAAAACAAATCAGTCAGACTCCTGGATTTGAAAAAGCTCACTTAAGGAATTTCAAAATATAATTGAAAGCTTTATCAATAGACTGGAACAAGTAGAGGAAAGAATTCCAGAGCTTGAAGACTGGTCCTTCAGACTAACTCAAACAGACAAAAATAAAGAAGTAAGAGTTAAGAAAACTGAGCAAAATCTTTGAAAAATATGGGATATGTAAAGCAACCAAACCTACAAATTTTTGGCATTCCTGAGAGAGAAGAATAAAAAGAAAATAACCTGGAAAACATATTTGAGTGGATAATTCCGTAAAATTTCCCTAATCTTGCTAAGAGGTAGACATGCAGATACAGGAAATCCAGAGAACACCTGCATGATACTACATAAAATGTACATCACCAGACTGTCAAGGTCAATGAGAAAGAAAAAAATCTTAAAGGTAGCTAGAGAAAAAGGCCAGATAACAAACAAAGGGAACCCTATCAGTCTAACAGCAGATTTCTCAGCAGAAACCTTACAAACCAGGAGAGATTGAGGGCCTATTTTCAGCAGTCTTAAAGAAAAAAAAAATTGCAACTAAGAATTTCATATCCCATCAAACTAAGCTTCAGAAGTGAAGGAGAAATAAAATCTTTTTCAGACAAGCAAGCACTAAGTGAATTCATTAGCACCAGACCAGCCTTACAGGAGATCCTTATGGGAGTTCTAAACATGGAAACAAAAGAATGATATCTGCTACCACAGAAACACACCTAAGTACATAGCCCACAGACCCTATAAAGCAATGACACAATAGAAGATACAAAACAACCAGCTAACAACTTTATAAAAGCATCAACACATCATGTATCACCATCGATCTTGGATGTAAGTGGTCTAAATGCCCTACTTAAGAGGTACAGAATTGCAAGTTAGATAAAAATTTTTAAAAAGACCTATCCATCTGCTATCTTTAACAGACACATCTCACAGATAAAAACACCCATAGTCTCAAAATAAAGGTTGGGGAAAGACCTGTCATGCAAATGGAAAACAAAAAAGAGCAGATGTCACTATTCTTATATTAGATAAAACATACTTTAAAATGAAAATGATAAAAAGGACAAAAATGGGCATTAAACAATGATAGTGTTCACTTCAATAAGACTCAATTATCCTAAACATATATGCACCCAACATTGGAGCACCCAGATTCATAAAACATCTACTTCTCAGTCTACAAAAAGACCTATCACACAATAATTGTGATGTACCTTCAACACCCCACTGACAATGTTAGACAAGTCATCAAGACAGAAAACTAACGAATAAATTCTGGACTTGAATTTGACACTTGGCTGACTGGACCTAATGGACATCTACAGAATACTCCACTCATCAACCACAGAATATGCATTCTTCTCATCTGCACACAGAACATATGCCAAGATCAACCACATACTTGACCACAAAACATACCTCAATAAATTTAAAAAAATCAAAATCATACCAACACAACTCTCAGACCACTGTGGAATAAAAATAGAAATCATTATCGGCTGGACACAGTGGCTTACGCCTATAATCCCAGCACTTTGGGAGGCCTAAGAGGGCGGATCACCTGAGGTGAGAGTTCAAGACCAGCCTGACCAACGTGGAGAAACCCCATCTCTACTAAAAATACAAAAAACTTAGCTGGGTGTGGTGGCGCATGCCTGTAATTCCAGCTACTCAGGAGGCTGAGGCAGGAGAATCACTTGAACACAGGAGGCAGAGGTTGTGGTGAGCTGAGATCATGCCATTGCACTCCAGCCTGGACAACAAGAGTGAAATTCCATCTCAAGAAAAAAAAGAAAAGAAAAGAAATAATTACCAAGAGGATCTCCCAAAACCACTCAATTATATAGACATTAAACAACTGCTACTGAATGACTTTTGGTTAAACAATGAAATTAAGGCAAAAATCAAAGAAATGAAAACAGACACATTATAACAAAATCTCTGGGATGCAGCACAAACAGTGTTAAGAGGAAAGTTTATAGTGCTAAATACCTACCTCGAAAAGTTAGAAAGGTCTCAAGTCAATGATTTATCATCAAACCTACAGGAACTAGAAAACAAGAACAAAGTGGGGTGGAGCCAAGACGGCCGAATAGGAACAGCTCCGGTCTACAGCTCCCAGCCTGAGCTACGCAGAAGATGGGTGATTTCTGCATTTCCATCTGAGGTACCGGGTTTATCTCACTGGAGAGTGCCAGACAGTGGGTGCAGGACAGTGGGTGCAGCACACGGTGCACGAGCCAAAGCAGGTCGAGGCATTGCCTCACTCCGGAAGTGCAAGGGGTCAGGGAGTTCCCTTTCCTATTCAAAGAAAGGGGTGACAGATGGCACCTGAAAATCGGGTTACTCCCACCCTAATACTGCGCTTTTCCAACAGGCTTAAAAAATGGCACACCAGGAGATTATATCCCACACATGGCTTGGAGGGTCCTACGCCCACAGAGTCTCGCCGATTGCTAGCACAGCAGTCTGAGATCAAACTGCAAGGCGGCAGCCAGGCTGGGGGAGGGGCGCCTGCCATTGCCCAGGCTTGATTAGGTAAACAAAGCAGCCAGCAAGCTCGAACTGGGTGGAGCCCACCACAGCTCAAGGAGGCCTGCCTGCCTCTGTAGGCTCCACCTCTGGGGGCAGGGCACAGACAAACAAAAAGACAGCATTAACCTCTGCAGACTTAAATGTCCCTGTCTGACAGCTTTAAAGAGAGTAGTGGTTCTCCCAGCACACAGCTGGAGATCTGAGAACGGGCAGACTGCCTCCTCAAGTGGGTCCTTGATCCCCGAGCAGCCTAACTGGGAGGCACCCCCTAGTAGGGGCAGACTGACACCTCACATGGCCGGGTACTCCTCTGAGACAAAACTTCCAGAGTAATGATCAGACAGCAGCATTTGCAGTTCACCAACATCCGCTGTTCTACAGCCACCGCTGCTGATACCCAGGCAAACAGGGTCTGGAGTGGACCTCTAGCAAACTCCAACAGACCTGCAGCTGAGGGTCCTGTCTGTTAGAAGGAAAACTAACAAACAGAAAAGACATCCACACCAAAAACCCTTCTGTATGTCACCATCATCAAAGACCAAAAGTAGATAAAACCACAAAGATGGGGAAAAAACAGCAGAAAAACTGGAAATTCTAAAAAGCAGAGCGCCTCTCCTCCTCCAAAGGAACGCAGCTCCTCACCAGCAATGGAACAAAGCTGGACCAAAAATGACTTTGACAAGCTGAGAGAAGAAGGCTTCAGATGATCAAACTACTGCGAGCTACAGGAGGAAATTCAAACCAATGGCAAAGAAGTTAAAAACTTTGAAAAAAAATTAGACTAATGGATAACTAGAATAACCAACGCAGAGAAGTGCTTAAAGGAGCTGACAGAGCTGAAAGCCAAGGCTCGAGAACTATGTGAAGAATGCAGAAGCCTCAGGAGCTGATGCGATCAACTGGAAGAAAGGGTATCAGTGATGGAAGATGAACTGAATGACATGAAGCGAGAAGGGAAGTTTAGAGAAAAAAGAATAAAAAGAAAAGAACAAAGCCTCCAAGAAATATGGGACTATGTGAGAAGACCAAATCTACATCTGATTGGTGTACCTGAAAGTGACGGAGAGAATGGAACCAAGTTGGAAAACACTCTGCAGGATATTATCCAGGAGAACTTGCCCAATCTAGCAAGGCAGGCCAACATTCAGATTCAGGAAATACAGAGAACACCACAAAGATACTCCTTGAGAAGAGCAACTCCAGGATGCATAATTGTCAGATTCACCAAAGTAGAAATGAAGGAAAAAATGTTAAGGGCAGCCAGAAAGAAAGGTCGGGTTACCCACAAAGGGAAGCCCATCAGACTAACAGCGGATCTCTCGGCAGAAACTCTACAAGCCAGAAGAGAGTGGGGGCCAAAATTCAACATTCTTAAAGAAAAGAATTTTCAACCCACAATTTCATATCCAGCCAAACTAAGCTTCATAAATGAAGGAGAAATAAAATCCTTTACAGACAAGCAAATGCTGAGAGATTTTATCACCACGAGGCCTGCCCTAAAAGAGCTCCTGAAGGAAGCACTAAACATGGAAAGGAACAACCGGTACCAGCCACTGCAAAAACATGCCAAAATGTAAAGACCATCAAGGCTAGGAAGAAACTGCATCAACTAACGAGCAAAATAACCAGCTAACATCATAATGACAGGACAAAATACACACATAATATTAACTTTAAATGTAAATGGACTAAATGCTCCAATTAAAAGACGCAGACTGGCAAATTGGATAAAGAGTCAAGACCCATCAGTGTGCTGTATTCAGGAAACCCATCTCACATGCAGAGACACACATAGGCTCAAAATAAAGGGATGGAGGAAGACCTACCAAGCAAATGGAAAAAAAAAAAAAGGCAGGGGTTGCAATCCTAGTCTCTGACAAAACAGACCTTAAACCAACAAAGATCAAAAGAGACAAAGAGGGCCATTACATAATGGTAAAGGGATCAATTCAACAAGAAGAGCTAACTATCCTAAATATATATGCACTCAATACCGGAGCACCCAGATTCATAAAGCAAGTCCTGAGTGACCTACAAAGAGACTTAGACTCCCACACAATAATAATGGGAGACTTTAACACCCCACTGTCAACATTAGACAGATCAACGAGACAGAAAGTTAACAAGGATACCCAGGAATTGAACTCAGCTCTGCGCCACGCAGACCTAATAGACATCTACAGAACTCTCCACCCCAAGTCAACAGAATATACATTTTTTTCAGCACCACACCACACCTATTCCAAAATTGACCACATACTTGGAAGTAAAGCACTCCTCAGCAAATGTAAAAGAACAGAAATTATAACAAACTATCTCTCAGACCACAGTGCAATCAAACTAGAACTCAGGACTAAGAAACTTACTCAAAACCGCCCAACTACGTGGAAACGGAACAACCTGCTCCTGAATGACTACTGGGTACATAACGAAATGAAGGCAGAAATAAAGATGTTCTTTGAAACCAATGAGAACAAAGACACAACATACCAGAATCTCTGGGACACATTTAAAGCAGTGTGTAGAGGGAAATTTATAGCACTAAATGCCCACAAGAGAAAGCAGGAAAGATCCAAAATTGACACCCTAACGTCACAATTAAAAGAACTAGAAAAGCAAGAGCAAACACATTCAAAAGCTAGCAGAAGGCAGGAAATATCTAAAATCAGAGCAGAACTGAAGGAAATAGAGACACAAAAACCCTTCAAAAAATTAATGAATTCAGGAGCTGGTTTTTTGAAAAGATCAACAAAATCGATAGACCGCTAGCAAGACTAATAAAGAAGAAAAGAGAGAAGAATCAAATAGACACAATAAAAAATGATAAAGGGGGTATCACCACTGATCCCACAGAAATACAAACTACCATCAGAGAATGCTACAAACACCTCTACACAAATAAACTAGAAAATCTAGAAGAAATGGATAAATTCCTCGACACATAAACCCTCCCAAGACTAAACCAGGAAGAAGTTGAATCTCTGAATAGATCAAAAACAGACTATGAAATTGTGGCAATAATCAGTAGCTTACCAACCAAAAAAAGTCCAGGACCAGATGGATTCACAGCCGAATTCTACCAGAGGTACAAGGAGGAACTGGTACCATTCCTTCTGAAACTATTCCAATCAATAGAAAAAGAGGGAATCCTCCCCAACTCATTTTATGAGGCCAGCATCATCCTGATACCAAAGCCTGACAGAGACACAACCAAAAAAGAGAATTTTAGACCAATATCCTTGATGAACATTGATGCAAAAATCCTCAATAAAATACTGGCAAAACGAATCCAGCAGCACATCAAAAAGCTTATGCACCATGATCATTTGGGCTTCATCCCTGGGATACAAGGCTGGTTCAACATAAGCAAATCAATAAATGTAATCCAGCATATAAACAGAACCAAAGACAAAAACCACATGATTATCTCAATAGATGCAGAAAAGGCCTTTGACAAAATTCCACAACCTTCATGCTAAAAACTCTCAACAAATTAGGTATTGATGGGATGTATCTCAAAATAATAAGAGCTATCTATGACAAACCCACAGCCAATATCATACTGAATGGGCAAAAACTGGAAGCATTCCCTTTGAAAACAGCCACAAGGCAGGGATGCCCTCTCTCACCACTCCTATTCAACATAGTGTTGGAAGTTCTGGCCAGGGCAATCAGGCAGGAGAAGGAAATAAAGGGCATTCAATTAGGAAAAGAGGAAGTCAAATTGTCCCTGTTTGCAGATGACATGATTGTATATCTAGAAAACCCTATTGTCTCAGCCCAAAATCTCCTTAAGTTGATAAGCAACTTCAGCAAATTCTCAGGATACAAAATCAATGTACAAAAATCACAAGCATTCTTATACACCAATAACAGACAAACAGAGAGCCAAATCATGAGTGAACTCCCATTCACAACTGCTTCAAAGAGAATAAAATACCTAGGAATCCAACTTACAAGGGAGGTGAAGGACCTCTTCAAGGAGAACTACAAACCACTGCTCAGTGAAATAAAAGAGGATACAAACAAATGGAAGAAGATTCCATGCTCATGGGTAGGAAGAATCAATATCGTGAAAATGGCCATACTGCCCAACGTAATTTATAGATTCAATGCCATCCCCATCAAGCTACCAATGACTTTCTTCACCAAATTGGAAAAAACTACTTTAAAGTTCATATGGAACCAAAAAGGAGCCCACATCGCCAAGTCAATTCTAAGCCAAAAGAACAAAGCCGGAGGCATCACGCTACCTGACTTCAAACTATACTACAAGGCTACAGTAACCAAAACAGCATGGTACTGGTACCGAAACAGAGATATAGATCAACGGAACAGAACAGAGCCCTCAGAAATAATGCCGCATATCTACAACCATCTGATATTTGACAAACCTGAGAAAAACAAGCAATGGGGAAAGGATTCCCTATTTAATAAATGGTGCTGGGAAAACTGGCTAGCCAGATGTAGAAAGCTGAAACTGGATCCCTTCCTTTCACTTTATACAAAAATTAATTCAAGATGGATTAAAGATTTACATGTTAGACCTAAAACCGTAAAAATCCTAGAAGAAAACCTAGGCATTACCATTCAGGACATAGGCATGGGCAAGGACTTCATGTCTAAAACACCAAAAGCAATGGTAACAAAAGCCAAAATTGACAAACGGGATCTAATTAAACTAAAGAGCTTCTGCACAGCAAAAGAAACTATCATCAGAGTGAACAGGCAACCTACAAATTGGGAGAAAATTTTCGCAACCTACTCATCTGACAAAGGGCTAATATCCAGAATCTACAATGAACTCAAACAAATTTACAAGAAAAAAAACAAACAACCCCATCAAAAAGTGGGCAAAGGATATGAACAGACACTTCTCAAAAGAAGACATTTATGCAGCCAACAAACACATGAAAAAATGCTCATCATCACAGGCCATCAGAGAAATGCAAATCAAAACCGCAATGAGATACCATCTCACACCAGTTAGAATGGCGATCATTAAAAAGTCAGGAAACAACAGGTGCTGGAGAGTGAAATAGGAACACTTTTAGACTGTTGGTGGGACTGTAAACTAGTTCAACCATTGTGGAAATCAGTGTGGTGAGTCCTCAGGGATCTAGAACTAGAAATACCATTTGACCCAGCCATCCCATTACTGGGTATATACCCAAAGGATTATAAATCATGCTGCTATAAAGACGCATGCACACATATGTTTATTGCGGTACTATTCCCAATAGCAAAGACTTGGAATGAACCCAAATGTCCAACAATGATAGACTGGATTAAGAAAATGTGGCACATATACACCATGGAATACTGTGCAGCCATAAGAAATGAAGAGTTCATGTCCTTTGTAGGGACATGGATGAAACTGGAAACCATCATTCTCAGCAAACTATCGCAAGGACAAAAAACCAAACACCGCATGTTCTCACTCATAGGTGGAAATTGAACAATGAAAGCATATGGACACAGGAAGGGGAACATCACACTCTGGGGACGGTTGTGGGGTGAGGGGAGGGGGGAGGGATAGCATTAGGAGATATACCTAATGCTAAAGGATGAGTTAATGGCTGCAGCACATCAACATGGCACATGTGTACATATGTAACAAACCTGCACATTGTGCACATGTACCCTAAAACTTAGAGTATAATAATAAAAAAAAAGAACAAAGTAACCATAATGCTACTAGGAGAACTGAAATAAATAAAATCAAAGCAGAACTGAATGAAATTCAGATCCCCAAAATCCATACAAAGAACCAATGAAAGAAAAAAATAGGTTATTTGAAAGAATAAACAAGATGGGTACACTGATAGCTAGATTAACAAAGAACAAAAAGAGAGAAGATCCAAATAAGCACAACCAGAAATAACAAACGTGATATTACAACTGATTTTGCAGAAATACAAAGATCTTCAGTGACTATTATTACCACTTCTGTACACACAAACTAGAATTTCCAGAGGAAATGGATGAATTTCTGGAAATACACAACCTTCCAAGATTGAATCAGGAAGAAGCTGAAACTCTGAAAAGACCAATATCAAGTTGCAAAGTTGAATCAGCATGAAAAAACCTACCAACCAAAACAGGCCCACACCAGTTGGATTCACAGTCGAATTCTACCAGACATACAAAGAAAAGTTGGTACCAGTTCTACTGAAACTATTCCAAAAAATTTGAGGAGGAAGGATTCCTCCCTAAGTCATTCTATGGAGCCAGCATCACCCTGATACCAAAACCTGGCAAAAACACAATGAATAAAAAAAAATAGAGGCTAAGGTGGGAGGATTACTGAAGCCCAGGAGTTTGAGACCAGCCTGAGCAACACAAGGAGACTCTGTCTCTACACGTAATTAAAAAATTACCCATGCATGGTGGCACATGCTTGTGGTTGCAGCTACTTGGGAGGCTGAGGTGAGAGGATTGCTTGAGCCTGAGAGGTAGGGACTTCAGTGAGCTATGATTGCACCACTGTACTTCAGACTGGGTGATAGAATGAGACCCTGTTTCAGAAAAAAAGGAAGAAAACTGCAGGCCAGTATCCCCAATGAATGTAGATGCAAAAATCTTCAACAAAATACTAGGAAGCGGAATCCAGCAATATGTCAAAAATCAAATTCACCGTGATCAATTAAGCTTCATTCCTGGGATGCAAGGCTGGTTCAATGTATGCAAATCAATAAATATGATTCACCACATAAACACAATCATAAACAAAAAGCATATGATCATCTCGATAGATACAGAAAAAAGCCTTCAATACAACATTCTTTCATGTTAAAAACCCTCATTAAACTAGTCAATAAAGAAACAGGCTGGGTGCAGTGGCTCACACCTGTATTCCTACCATTTGGGGAGGCCGAGGCAGGCAGATCACTTGAGGTCGGGAGTTTGAGGCCAGCCTGGCCAACATGGTGAAACCTCGTCTGTACTAAAAATACAAAAATTAGCCAGGCATGGAGGTACACACTGTAATTCCAGCTACTTGGGAGGCTAGGACAGGAGAATTGCTTGAACCTGGGAGGGAGAGGTGGTAGTGAGCTGAGATCATGTCACTGCACTCCAGCCTGGGTGACAGAGTGAGTCTCCATCTCAAAAAAAAAAAAAAAGGAACATACCTCAAAATAATAAGAGCCATCTATGACAAACCAGAGTCAACATCATATGGAATGGGTAAAAGCTAGAAGTATTGCCCTTGAAAACTGCAGTAAGACAAAGTGCCAACTCTCACCACTTCTATTCAACATAGTGCTAGAAGTCCTCTCCAGAGCTATCCGGTAAGAGAAAGAGATTAAAAGCATCCAAATAGAAAAAGAAGAAACCAAACTGTCTCCCTTCACTGAAGATATTATTCTATACTTAGAAAACCCCAAAGACTCTGCCTAAAGGCTCACGGAACTGATAAAAGGCATCAGTAAAGTTTCAGGATCCAAAATCAATGTACAAAAATCAGTAGCATTTCCATACATTAATAGCTTTCAAGGTGAGAGCCAAATCAAGAACACAATCTTGTTTACAACTACAGAAGAAAATAAAATACCTAGGAATACAGGTAACAAAGGAGGTAAAAAACTCTACAAATAAAACTGCCAAACACTGCTGAAAGAAGCCATAGCTAACATAAACAAATAGAAAAACATTCCATGCTTATGGATTGGAAGAATCAAAATTGTTTAAGTGGCCTTACTGCCCAAAGCAATCTACAAATTCAACACTATCCTTATCAAGCCCCCAATGTCATTTTTTACAGAATTAGGGAAAAGCATTAAAATTCACATGAAACCAAAAGAAAGCCTGAATAGCCAAAGTAATTCTGCGCTAAAAGAACAAAGCTGCAGGCATCTCATTGCCTGACTTCAAAATATATTGTTTAAGAGAGAAGAGCCAAGATGGCTGACTAAATGCAGCCAGGAAGTGCTTCTCCCACCTAGAGACCAGATCATTAATAAGACTGGCACAATCTGAATAATCTTTGAAAGAAAGACATTGACAGTATATGGAGTGAGGACGCAGACTGTGAGCTGAAGCAGGAGGAAGCTGGGAACCCTGCACAAGGGTGCTGAGCACCAGGACTCATTCCTGGCTTCAAGTAACTCCTAGGGAAGGGATGAGTTAAATAAGTGTGGAATGGCCCACTCTCACCATGGACCTCCTGAATCCTAGCTGCAGGACCCCCAACAACCCCCACAGACATTTGAGCTGGCAGGTAGAGTTTCTTGGAGAGTTGGCAGGGACAGAACTCCAGCCTGTGTGGAGCCCAGAGAGTTTGGCATGGAAATAGCTGCAGTGGAGCACAGCCAAGGATGCCCATCCCCCAAGGCTCACCATGCTCCTCTAGGTGGCTTGGCCTTTGTTGACTGTCAGACCTGGACAGAACAGGGCTGTCCTGCCAGTGAGAGGGGCCAGTCTGATCTGAGCACCCTGCTGTCTGAGAGTCTTTCCCAAGATCCCTGCCTGGCTGCACCCACTTGCAGCAGGGCCAGAGATAACCAACTGAGGCACTTCCCATCAGCTACTACCATAGCTCCTTCGCAGGTAGACCATGGCTAAGTATCATAGAACTTCTGCAGATGGGCCACTGTGGGCACACACCCACCCATAGCCTTCCCCTATGTCTTTGCCAGCACACACTCATGCATGGCCTTCCATCACCATTTTGCTGACATGTATGAATCCATGGACCTTGCAGTCCTACCCAACCTGGTGCACATGCAGACCCCATCATACTGCCACCACTGGCACACACACCTGTGCACATGCAAACCCCATCATGTCAGTGCCTCACCAGCAGGCATGCATGCACGCACAGATCTCAGAGCACTGCCACCATGATGCTGCTGGCATGCACATGTGCAAGGACACACCACACTGCCAAAGCCCTGTCAAAGTACTTTTGCCAACCCTCCACATCTGAGTGTTGTTGCCAGTATACTGGGAATACCTCAGCCCTCCCAACACTACAGGTACTCAACCTCAAGGGGCCAAGAACAAAGCCATGGGCCTGGTCCCAGGCCCCCAGGGTTACACCACATAGCCCAGGAGTGTTGAGCTGAGACTTGGCACCCTGAAATCATCCAGAAACAAAACCAGTTTACTGAAGCCAGCTTATGCCATAGTCAAACTTCAAGGGCATCCAAGAATATAAAACAAAAAATCGCCATCCAAAGGACAGCAACTTCAAAGATAAAAGGAACTTCAGCCACACAGATGAGAAAAAATGAATGAAGAACTCTGGCAACTCAAGAAGCTAGAGTGTTTTCCCACCTCCAAATGACTGCATTAGCTCCCCGGCAATGGTTCTAAAACATACTGAAATGACTAGAATGACAGACATAGAATTCAGAATCTGGATGAGATTCAGGATAAAGTTGAAACCCAATTCAAGGAATCTAAGGAATCCAGTGAAACAATAAAAGAGCTGAAAGACTAAATAGCCAGTTTAAGGAAGAACCAAACTGACCTGATAGAGATGAAAAACTCACTACAAGAATCTCATAATACAACTGGAGGTATTAACAGCATAATACACCATACTGAGGAAGGAATCTCAGAGCTTGAAGACTGGTTTTTTGAATCAACTCAGTCACACAAAAGAACAAAACAGTAAAAAGGATGAACAAAACCTTCAAGACTTACTGGATTATTTAAGGAGACCAACCATATGACTCATTGGCATCCCTGAAAAAGAGAGAGAGAAAACAAACAATTTGGAAAACATATTTGGGTATACGTCAAAGAAAATTTTCCCAGCTCCCTAGTGAACTTGACATTCAAATTCAGGAAATTCAGAGGACTCCTGTGAGATATTACACAAGGTTACCATTCCAAAGATACACAGTCATCAAATGCTCCAAGGTCAATGTGGAAGAAAAATATTAAAGGCAGCTAGAGAGAAGGGGCAGGTCATCCACAAAGGGAACCAAATAAACATAATTAGAAACAGCAAAGGGGATATTACCATGGACTCCACAGAAATAATTTTAAAAAAACCCTCAGAGACAATTACAAACACCTCTATGCACACAAACTTGAAAACCTAGAAGAAATGGATAATCCCTGGAAACATATATTCTCCAAAGGTCGAACCAGGAATAAACTTAAACCCTGAGTAGACCAGTAATGAGTTCTGAAATTGAATGAGTAATTAAAACCTATGAACCAGAAAAAGCCCTGAAACAGATCGACTCACAGCCAAATTCTGCCACATGTATAAAGAAGATCTGGTGCTAATCCTACTGAAACTATTCCAAAATATTGAGAAGGAGGGACTCCTTCCTAACTCATTCTATGAGGCCAGCATCATTCTGATATCAAGACTTGGCAGAGACATAACATAAAAAGAAAACTTCAGGGCAAATATACCTGATGAGCATAGATGCAAAAATTCTCAGCCAAACACTAGCAAACTGAATCCAGCAGTACATCAAAAAGCTAATCCACCACAATAAAGTAAGCTTTATTCCTGGGATGCAAGATTGAGTCAACATACACAAATCAATAAATGTGATTCATAAACAGAGCTAAAACGAAAATCACGTGTTCATCTCAATAGATGCAGAAAAGCTTTCAATAAAATTTAATGTCTCTTCATGTTAAAAACTCTCAACAGACTAAGCATCAAAGGAACACACCTCAAAATAATAAGAGCCATCTATGACAAATCCAGAGCCAACATCATACTCAGTGGGCAAAAGCTGGAAGCATTTCCCTTGAGAACCAGAACAAGACAAGGATGCCCACTCTCACCATTTCTATTCAACACTAGTACTGGAAATCCTAGCCCCAACAATCAGACAAGAGAAAGAAACAAAATGCATCCAAATATGAAGACAGGAAGTCAAACTATCTCTTTTCACAGATGGTATGATTCGATACCAAGGAAATCTTACAGTCTCTGCCCCAAAGCTCCTAGATCTAACAAACAACTTCAGCAAAGTTTCATGATACAAAGTGAACGTAAAAAAAAAAATCAGTAAGCCTACAAAAACAATTGCCACAAAAACAAAAAATTGACATTAGTGGGACCTAAGTAAACTAAAGAGCTTCTGCAAAGCAACAGAAACTATCAACAGAGTAAACAGACAGCTTACAGAAAGAAGAAAATATTTGCAAACTATACATCTGACAAAGGTGTAATATCCAGAATCTGTAAGTAACTAAAAAGTTCAGCAAGCAAAAAACAACCCCATGAAAAAATGGGCAAAGTCAGGACGTGGGCCACGTGTTCAAGAAATTCATCAAGTTAACTGTGGGCGAGGCAGACGTGCAGTCCATCATTGGCCTGCAGTGCTTCTTCACAATGCACATGAATGAGGCCTTCAGTGCCTCACAGTTCTCTGCTGTACTGGTGGAGCCCCTACCAATGAGCCTGCCTGGTGCTTGTCTGAGTTCCCAGGAGCTGTCTGGTGGCCCTGGTGATGGCCCCTGAGGCCAGAGTCCACATGGCCAGCTCAGCCTAGCTTTGTTCTCTGTCCTGTCACCCCATCCCCACTCCCCTGATGGCCTGACTCCCACTCCCTTGTGGCCTCATCCCTCAGTTCCTCACGATATGGTTTTTACTTCTGTGGATTTAAAAAAAAAACTTCACCAGTTCAAAAAAAATGAGCAAAGGACATGAATAGACACCTCAAAAGAAGACATACATGTAGCCAACAAGCATATGAAAAAATGCTTCACACGTCTAATCATTAGAGAAATGCAAATTAAAACCACAATGAGATATCATCTCACAACAGTCAGAATGGCTGTTATTAAAAAGTCAAAAAATAACAGATGCTGGCAAGGTTATGGAGAAAAGGGAATGCTTATATACTATTGGTGGGAATATAAATTACTTCAGCCATTTATTAGTGAACAATAAATAATCTTATTTATTTTATAATAATCTTATTTATTTAAATAAATTATTTTATTGAAAGCTTTTTAAATTTTTATTGAAAGCCACTGTGGAAAGCAGTTTGGAGATTTATTAAAGAACTTAGAACTACTATTTAACCTAGCAATCCTGTTAGTGGGTATATTGAGGAATATAAATTGTTCCACCAAAAAGACACATGCATTTGTATGTTATTGCAACACTATTCACTGCAAAGCAAAAAATCAACCTAGATGGCCATCAATTGTGGATTGGATAAAGAAAATGTGATACATATACACTATGAAATACTCTGCAGCCATAAAAACAAATGAAATCATGTTCTTTGTAGCAACATGGATGGAGCTGGGGGCCATTATTCTAAGCGAATTAATGCAGGAACAGAAAACCATAATACAATTGGAGGTACAATAGTGAATGTCATGGACATAAAAATGAGAACAATAGACACTAGGCACTATTTCAAGGTGGAGGGTAGGAGGAGAGTCAGGGTCCAAAAACTGCCTATTGGGTACTATGCTCATCACTGGATGATGAAAATGTCTGTACACCCTATACCTGCAACACACAATTTACCTATGTAACAAACATGCGCATGTACTCTCTGAACCTAAAATAAAATTTGAAAGAAAAAATAAATTTAAAAATTAATAGTTAAATAAAATTATACTCCATGAAAAACAACAACCAAAACAAAATATTGCAAGTCTACATTTACCAAATCAGCATGGTATTGGTATAAACATAGACACATAGACTAATGAACAGCATAAGGAAGCCAGAAATAAAGCCACATACTTACATCCAAATGATCTTTGACAAAGTTGACAAAAACTTACATTCAAGAAAGGACACCCTCTTCAACAAACGGTTCTGGGGAAATTGGATAGCCACATGCAGAAAAATAAAACTGAACCCCTGTCTCTCATCATATACAAAAATCAACTCTATGTGGATTAAAGTCTTGAATGTAAGACCTGAAACTCTAAACATACTAGAAGAAAACCTAGGGAAAACTCTCCTGGAGTAAAAAATATATGACTAAGACCTTAAAAGCATAGGCACCAAAAACAAAAGTAGACAAATGGGACTTAATTAAACTAAAAAGCTTTTGTACAGCAAAAGAAATAATTAACAGAGTGAACAGACAACATGCAGAGTGGGAGAAAATATTTGGAAACTACAAATCTGTCAGGAGACTGACATCCAAAATATACAAGGAATTTAAACAATTCAACAGGAAATAAAACAAATAATCCTCTTTAAAAGTGGGCAAAGGATGTGAGTAAACATTTCTCAAGAGAAGATGCACAGCAACTATGAAAAACAGTACAGAGATTACTCAACAAACTAAAAACAGAATTACCACTTGATGCAATAATCACACTACTGGGCCTCTACCCAAAGGAAATTACATCGATATATCAAAGGGATATCTGCACCAGTATGTTTATTGCAGCACTATTCACAGTAGCGAAAATATGGAATCAACCTAAATGTCCATCAATAAGTGAATAAATAATAGACATCTGGCATATATACACAATGGAATACAATTTGTCCATAAAACAGAATGAAATAATGTAATTTGCTGCAACATGAATGGAACTGGTGGTCATTATCTTAAGTAAAATAAGCCCGGCATGAAAAGACAAATATCACATGTTCTCACTTATATGTTGGAGCTAAAAATTTGTTGACATGGAAGTGGAGAGTGAAAAGATAGATAACAGAGAGTGAGAAGGGTAAGTGAGGGGAAGAAGAGAGGATGAACAGAAGTAGATTAAAGGGTACAAACATACAATAAGATGAAATAAGTTAAATATTTGATAGCATAGCAGGGTGACTATACTTAACAAAAATGTATTGTACATGGGTGCTGGATACCCTAAATGCTGTGGTTTGATCACTACATATTATCTACATGTAACAAAATTTCACATGTATTCCATAAATTTTTACAAATAATAAATTAATTAATTAAACCTTACTAAAAATTTGAAAAAGAAAGAAGAATAAACAGGCTGGGCTTGGTGGCTCATGCCTGTAATCTGAGCACTTTGGGAGGTCAAGGCAGGTGCATTGCTTGAGACCAGAGGTTTAACACCAGCCTGGGCAACACAGCAAGATGCCATCTCTACAAAAAATTAAAAAATAAAATTTAGCCAGGTGTGGTGGCATGCACCTGAGCTACTCAGGTCATAAGTCATGGTCTTGCTCTGTCACCCAGGCTGGAGTCCAGTGGGGCAATCATAACTCACTGCAGTCTCGAACTCCTGGGCTCAAGTGACCCTCTAGCGTCAACCTCCCAAGTAGCTGGGACTACATCTGGCTTTTTTTTTATTATTATTTTTTAATTTTTTTAGAGACAGAGTCTTGCTGTGTCACCCAGGCTGGTCTCAAACTCTTAGTCTCAGATGAGCCTCCTGCCTTGGCCTCCCAAAGGACTAGAATTACTGGCATGGGCCACCATGCCTGGCCTGTGTTTGTTTCTTAATTTTGTTCTGTTTTGTTTTTGCTTTGAGTTTACTTATGTGTGATATTATTTTTATTCTTCAAAGTAATTCATATACATAAAGTCAAATATAGCTGTAAGTTTCTAAAGAAATGACATTTCTCTCATCTTCCTTTTCTACTTCTGAATCCTGTTCCCTAGTAGCAATTGCTTTCAACTTTTATTTTTTTCCTATGGTATTCTTCAGTAAACAAACTTATGCTGCCATTTCTGGATTCTTTTTAGTTTTAAATATTATCTATTTATTTATTACTGGAGAATGTAAGGCTACATTTCTGTCATGTATCTCCTTTACCAAAAATATATATGTTCTAATTTCCCCTCCACCTCTTTCCTATATAGTTTTTTTCATAGTTTTTGGATGGGTCAATATTCAGGGTTTATATTATTATAGCCATTGAAACATGTTGCATATGACAATTTTTTCCTTGCTTATATAACCTTTCTTATTTTTTTGGTAAGAATTCCTGTTTGGTAGTTTTCATAGTTATTTGTATGCCTATCAATTAGTTCTGCCTGAACTCTCCAGAAGCACTATAAAATCAATCTTACATTTTTAAAAATAATGTCAAATGCATTAGGCAAACTGTCAATTCTATTTTTTTTTCTTGAAAAGCTATCCCTTCCATATCCCTTGGTCCTTTTGCTCCAGTCTGGATGGGTTGTTCTCTCAGTCTGTTGCCTGTTATCCTGCAGCTTCCTCACATCCTGGCACTGCACTAAACCATCATTCCAGGAATGCTGTGTAGCTTTCTTCTATACTAGATCCCTTATTTCTCGTACTTTTTCTTTTCCATTTTTTGAAACCCCATTCTTTATTTATGTACTGTGTGCACCATCTCTTCTAGTAGGTTCCTAAGAAAGAAGTCATAGAGGTAATGTTTTGACTTTACATATCTGGAAATATGTTTATTTCATCTTTATTTTTTATTGATAATTTCATGTTGAATTCTGGGTGACAGATCTTTTTTTCCCCTTAGTTTAGAAGGCATTGCTCTATTGTCATCTAACTTTCTGTGTTGTTTTGAATAGTCTGATATTTTGTTTCTCAATCATTTATCATGTCGTTGTGTTTATTCTACTGCATGAAGTGAGAGATGGGGTTTAGGGGAACTCTTTGATGTGGTTTGGCTCTGTGTCCCCACCCAAATCTCATCTTGAATTGTAAACCCCATGTGTTGAGGGACGAACCTGGTGGGAAGTGATTGGATCATGGGTGCAGTTTTCCCCTTGCTGTTCTCCTTATATCTAGTGAGCTCTTAAAAGATCTGATGGTCAAAGTGTTTGGCAGTTCCTTTCACTCCTACTGCCTTGTGAGGAAGGTGCCTGCTTCCCCTTCACCTTCCATCATGATTTTAAGTTTCCTGCGGTCTCCCCAACCATGTGGAACTGTGAGTCAACTAAACCTCTTTCCTTCGTAAATTACCCGGTCTCAGGTATTCTTTATAGCAGTGTGAAAATGAACTAATACACTCTTTATTCACACTCCTGATTAATCCTCCTGTTTAGGTCCTCCTGTTTTAGGGTTTTGCAGTACAAATTATCCTGCCTCTAGTTGATGCTACTTTTTGCTGGTACTTGAGTTTGAACTTTACCTGCTCTGTTATGTCAGGTGTCACTCAATCATCTATTTTCCATCTTCCAAAGTTGTGGTTAAATCTCTAGTTTTCTGTATTTCTTTCACTCTTTTATTCTTCTGGCTTTTATATATTTAGAAATTTCTTTGGATCTATTTCTGGACATTGCAGATATAATCATATGTTGAATATGTTATGCTTAAAAGGAAATTAAGGATTTCAGAATTTCAAGGTATAAACCTATCTCCCCACCTTTGTATATTGTTTTATTTTAAACAGTCCCAATTTTCTTTTTTTTTATTATTATACTTTAAGTTCTAGGGTACATGTGCACAATGTGCAGGTTTGTTACATATGTACACATGTGCCATGTTGGTATGCTTCACCCATTAACTCATGATTTACATTAGGTATTTCTCCTAATGCTATCCTGCCCCCTCCCCCAACCCCATGACAGGCCCCAGTGTGTGATGTTCCCCACCCTGTGTCCAAGTGTTCTCATTGTTCAATTCCCACCTATGAGTGAGAACATGCAGTGTTTGGTTTTCTATCCTTCTGATAGTTTGCTCAGAATGATGGTTTCCAGCTTTATCCATGTCCCTACAAAGGACGTGAACTCATCCTTTTTTTATGGCTGCATAGTATTCCATGGTGTATATGTGCCACATTTTCTTAATCCAGTCTATCATTGATGGACATTTGGGTTGTTCCAAGTCTTTGCTATTGTGAATAGTGCCTCAATAAACATATGTGTGCATGTGTCTGTATAGCAACATGATTTATGATCCTTTGGGTATATACCCAGTAATGGAATCGCAGGGTCAAATGGTATTTCTACTTCTAGATCCTTGAGGAACCGCCACACTGTCTTCCAAAATGGTTGAACTGGTTTACGCTCCCACCAACAGTGTAAAAGTGTTCCTGTTTCTCCACATCCTCTCCAGCGCCTGTTGTTTCCTGACTTTTTAATGATCGCCATTCTAACCGGTGTGAGATGATATCTCATTGTGGTTTTGATTTGCATTTCTCTGATTTCTGGTGATGATGAACATTTTTTCATGTGTCTGTTGGCTGCATAAATGTCTCCCTTTGAGAAGTGTCTGTTCATATCCTTTACCCACTTTTTGATGGGGTTGTTTGTATTTTTCTTGTAAATTTGTTTAAGTTATTTGTAGATTCTGGATATGAGCCCTTTGTCAGATGGGTAGATTGCAAAAATTTTCTCCCATTCTGTAGGTTGCCTGTTCACTCTGATGGTAGTTTCTTTTGCTGTGCAGAAGCTCTCTAGTTTAATTAGATCCCATTTGTCAATTTTGGCTTTTGTTGCCATTGCTTTTGGTGTTTTAGACATGAAGTCCTTGCCCATGCCTATGTCCTGAATGGTATTGCCTAGGTTTTCTTCTAGAGTTTTTATGATTTTAGGTCTAGCATTTAAATCTTTAATCCATCTTGAATTAATTTTTGTATAAGGTGTAAGGAAGGGATCCAGTTTCAGCTTTCTACATCTGGCTAGCCAGTTTTCCCAGCACCATTTATTAAATAGGGAATCCTCTCCCCATTTCTTGTTTTTGTCAGGTTTGTCAAAGATCAGATGGTTGTCGATGTGTGGTATTATTTCTGAGGGCTGTGTTCTGTTCCATTGGTCTATATCTCTGTTTTGGTACCAGTACCATGCTGTTTTGGTTACTGTAGCTTTGTAGTACAGTTTGAAGTCCAGTAGCATGATGCCTCCAGCGTTGTTCTTTTTGCTTAGGTTTGTCTTGGCAATGCGGGCTCTTTTTTGGTTCCATATGAGCTTTAAAGTAGTTTTTTCCAATTCTGTGAAGAAAGTCATTGGTAGCTTGATGGGGATGGCATTGAATCTATAAATTACCTTGAGCAGTATGGCCATTTTTCACAATAATGATTCTTCCTATCCATGAGCATGGAATGTTCTTCCATTTGTTTGTGTCCTCTTTTATTTCATTGAGCAGTGGTTTGTAGTTCTCCTTGAAGAGGCCCTTCACATCCCTTGTAAGTTGGATTCCTAGGTATTTTATTCTCTTTGAAGCAATTATGAATGGGAGTTCACTCATGATTTGGCTCTCTGTTTGTCTGTTATTGGTGTATAAGAATGCTTGTGATTTTTGCACATTGATTTTGTATCCTGAGACTTTACTGAAGTTGCTTATCAGCTTAAGGAGGTTTTGGGCTGAGACGATGGGATTTTCTAAACATAGAATCATGTCATCTGCAAACAGGGTAAACAGTCCCAATTTTTATATGCGATTCTATAAAAGTACAAAGTAACATTTGCTACTAGATTGGGCAGGGTGTGGTGGCTTACTCCTGTAATCTCAGCACTTTGGGAAGCCAAGGCGGGTGGATCACCTGAGGTCAGGAGTTCAAGACCAGCCTGACCAAAATGGTGAAACCCCATCTCTACTAATAATACCAAAAATTAGCTGGGCATGGTGGTGGGTGCCTGTAATCCCAGCTACTCAGGAGGCTGTGGCAGGAGAATCCCTTGAACCAGGGAGGCGAGAGTTGCAGTGAGCCAAGATTGCACCATTGCATTCCAGCCTGGGCAACAAGAGTGAAACTGTGTCTCAAAAAAAAAAAAAAAGTGCTAGATTGGAATTGAATTAATGGAAATCAAATCAACACATTGAGGATTTACCATGATAGTAGTTGGCATCAAGGTGATATAAAATAAACATATGATATGGTCTGTCTTTTCAAGAAGCTTGCCAACTTCTTAGGATGATAAAATGTACCCACTATTCATGTGAGAGAGTGAAAGACTTCATCAGAAGCATAAAAAATATTAGACATGGACATAAACAGAAAATCAGATGATTTAATGAAGTTAAATAGATAAGATATGTGCTTATGAATGAGAATGTACGAGTCAAGGTGTGAATACAAGTTTAAACCTATAATGGTTTGGTAAATAAAATACATTTGCAACACTAACAGTTTCCTACCTATTTTGTTCATTTCATGTCATCTTTTGTGTGTGTGTGTGTGTGTGTAAAGGAGTGATTGAAGATATAGCAATAATCATTTCCAAAGAAATGTTAGTAACTTGAGTATTTGCAGTCATTTTAGAAACAGGTATTGTGGAATTAGAATGGGTTTCTCTTTACATAAATGTTTTGAGTATATTTCAGCTACATGATTTGAAGTGGAGTTCAGCCCCTGTGTCTGGCAAAGCTAGACTTAATTGGATTAGCAAATGCAATTCTAGAATTTTAAATAGCAAATTTGTGCACAATCTTGGCATTCTAAATTCATTGGAGGCATTCTGGAATGCTTAAAAGTGTCCAAAGGGTCCAGACTAACCAATCTACCCACTTAGGCAAACATTTTGACCTAAGAGGAGGCTGCATTTTAATTTTAAAATGTTTTGTAATTTTGCAGTTTAGCTTTATAGTTAAGCTCATGAGCGTAATCGCATCAGAAACTATACCTCTTATTATTATTTTGTTCCCATTTACCATTTTCCCCATGTGATAAATGGATGCCGAATATAATTTTCATTTTCAGACACTTCAGTTCTCATTCAAATTTCCTCTTCAGTGAAGTCAAAGAGTGAAAACACCTCATTCTTCCTCCTACCTTCATCCCTGGAATCCTGGGAGTTTAACTGGCTTGCCTTTATGAAATTTTATTCTGGTGATCACCTTCTGATTCTTCCTCAGTGTTTAATTAAAGTCCACTATTCTGCCACGAAACTTTTCCAATTATTCTTGTCTGTATTTGACATCACATCGTCTGAATTTGTATTTTACCTACAAATTCAGACACTTTAACTTGTATTTTTTCTCTAATAATATGACATGTATTTGATGTGTTCGGTCCCCCTAGATTACGAAAAACAGTTTTCAAAGATGGCATATTACATAGAAAATGTAATTTGGCTGGTAATTCAATTCTTCATTAGACATATGAATTAGATGAATTAGTTTTATTGCAAATGATTGTACCAGTTTTAACCGCATTTGGAGTAATCTTAGGTAAAAATACCTGACTTCAAAACATATATGTTGCCCTAAAAAATACATCCTGTGACAGATTTTTAAAAGTAAAAAATATTTGCATCCTGGAAGTTAATTTTGCATCTCAGAAAAATATTTCCATTCCAGAATTCTTGCCATTTGTGAATAAAAGGTCTTCAGTTGAACTATGTGTTTGGTGAGTGAAGTTTTTCTAAAGGAGAATGAACATCAAGATTTCAGCCTAATCTTTGGTCATTCTTTGCACTTGTAGTCCTCTTGTATCCTAACTTGACTTTGAGGTGGTGCCTGGATCTAAGCAAAGACTAATAACACCTGTATCTTTTTGTCTTTCCATTCAGTCTCAGTTTTCTATATTATTCTGGGTTTGAAGCCTCATTTCTCTACACTTTCAATGAAAAAAGCAGTGAAGAAAGAAAGGAAGGGAGCGAGGGAGAGAGAGAATCATTCATCTCCAGTCATGTTTTGTGATGTTGAGGCTTTCCTGAAGATGGTTATAGAGAGCGGGTTATAGCTTAGAGCTTGGAGCCTTTTCTGCCTTTCTTTCCCCCTTCATTTTCCTGGAGTCACCAATACATTTTTCCTCTTCTCTTATGTGAAGTACATTTATTCATATCTAGGACCTAGAGGCTCAGCCTCTCCTCCGAAATGGGCTTTAGAAATCTTATCTTCAATAAAGGTGAGTCCTCTCCTTACAAGTGGACTTCGTATTAGTAGCCAATAAATTTTTTTTTCAGATTTCCTCTTTCAAATATCCTTAGCAGTAACTGGGACACTTGACCTTATAAATTTTATATTGAAGTGGAAGACACTTGGTCCTTGATTCCATGAGTATTTGTAGCCATGTGTTTGAAGTATCATGTACTATTACCATAGTAGCTAACACTAAATAAATGTTTACTTTGGCTATGCACAGCTCTATCTATATTCCCCACAAAAACCCTATAATGTCATTGTATTCATTTCTTGGGGCTTCTGTTAAAAATTACCACAAACTGGGTGGTTTAAAACAACAAAAATATATTTTCTCACAGTTCTGGAGGCCAGAGGTCAGAAATTGAGGTATTCTAAGGGCAATGTTATCTCTAAAGGCTCTAGGAGAGGATTTTTCCTTTCCTCTTCCAGCTTCTGGTGGCTCCAAGTATTCCTTGGCTTGTGACTAAATAAGTCCAGTCTCTTCCTTTGTCTTCACATGGCCTCATTCTCCATTTCTTCCCGTGCAGCTCAACCCTGTGCATCTTTCAGAAGGCCACTTGTCATTGGACTTAGGACCCACCAGAAAACCCAGAATGATCACTTCTCAAAATTATACCTGCAAAGACTTTTTTTTCTAAATAAGGTCACATTCACAGGTTTTGGGGGTTAGGACATGGACAAATGGAGTCCACCATTCAACCCCCTATAGCAAGCTTATTTTATGGCTGAATAAACAAAGATCTAGAAAATTTCCATAACTTGGCCAAGATTAGAAAGGCAGAATTTGAATCTGGATTAATCTCCCATCAAAATGTGTGTCATTTCTATCACACTGTCTCTTATGTGACACTCTCTGGATTGCATGTATATCTTGAGTAGAGTTGGACATTTGTAAACATGATAAACCTGCCCTCACCAGGAGAGATGCCTATGGACTTTTCTTGGGAATATGCCTTAAGTACAGTTATCTCAGTTACCCAATGTTAAAACGCTGATAAAGAACAGCAGCCTCCCAGCAAACCAACTCACTGCTGTAAACAGCATTTACATCATTCCCTTTCACATCAGAAAAAGAGGCAGATGGTTTAACTCATGCATTTGGGTTATCAGCAGGACAGAAATTTCCACAGATAAATGTAAACAGTGCTTTTTTAAAAACATAATTTTTATGGCATATTTTAATCTGAGTAGTTGTTTATCACTAAAATTCAGAAGACACTCTTAACTTGGTACACATGACATGTTGACCTAGACCCAGATGTCAGCACACAACCTATCTGACTATTTTTATTTTAGCCTCAGCTGCCATTTTCCCTGACCTCTCTAATGGGGTTATTTCATAATAACAGATATTTTGTTTCATTTATTGTTCCAAGAATGGCAAAACAAAACTTCATCTTTTTTTTTTTTTGTATTCTGGGTCTATTTTTTCCTCTCCAGTTCATTTCAGTTCTTTACCTCAGCAACTGCACCAAATTGCATTGTAACAAAAAATGTCAGGACTTTTTTAAAAGATGAAAATTAATTCAGTGATGTGTGCTTTTGACTGATATTACTTTAGTTCAATTTTATAGCTAGGGAAGTGGGTTCAGAGGCAAATGACTTCATAAGTTAAAAGGCAAATTCTCAGAGATTTCCTGGCCATTGCTCTGAGGACCATTGTTGACTCTCTCTTGTTGAATATAACCCATATAAAAATAGAGTCTAAGCTTTTTTTGCAGGGAGATGGAGTCCCCCTCTGTCATCCAGGCTGGAGTGCGATGACACAATCTCAGCTCACTGCAACCTCCGTCTCCCGGGTTCAGGTGATTCTCCTGCCTCAGCCTCCCAAGTAGCTGGGATTACAGGTGCCTGCTACCATGCCCAGCTAATTTTTGTATTTTTAGTAGAGACGGGGTTTCATCTTGTTGACCAGGTTGGTCTTGAACTCCTGACCTTAGGTGATCTGCCTGCCTTGGCCTCCCAAAGTGCTAGGATTACAGGTGTGATCGTCTTTTTTATTCTTGCAATTGTCACATCCCCTAGCATCTGCTTAGCATTAAAGCAATTGCTCTGAGTATATTGTTTAATAATTACTTTCTACATAATTTTGTTTTTTTAGAGTCTTTATGTTGATTATAGGCTAAGAATCTTTGCTTTGAATCCCTTATCTCCCAAGATGCCTGGATTGTTGTTCTATTCACACTGGCACACAGTATGTCTACCAATAATAGTGTCCAGAAAGGGAAGTCCATGCTTTTCAGGCTCAGGAAGCAAAGGTTGCTCATTTCCACTACATTAGGCTACCATTACCACAACACTGTCTGGTTTTAAAGATCATGGACTCCAAACTCAGGCCACCTGTTTTCAATCCCAACTCTGCTTTTTGGTCAAATTACTTAGCCTATCTGTCCCTCCGTTCTCCAACCTATAAAATGGAGATAATAATACTATTATATCATGGGATTGGTGATGGTTAAGTGAGTTAATACTAGAATGAGAACAGTAACTTGCATATAGCGATCACTAAATATGTATTTATTAAATAGATAATTTTTTCCAGGATTACTCCTATTGCCATGTGTTGTCTGTGTGCACCAGTCTTTTCCGCTACCAATTCACTTTCCATTGAAACCTGAGTGACCCTTATAAAGTACAAATAGGTTATTTTACGTCTCTGCTTAAAAACTGATAGCTTCCAGCATTTATGAATTAAATGGTGCCCAACTAGACTTCTTTCATAAACATCTCAAGCAACTGACAGTTTTAAGCCTGCGATCTTTGAAAGGAGGGGAACTCATGAAGTGGGGTCCACAATTGCCAGTTCTCTGCCTGAGAACAATTTTCTGATTGCAGAACAGAAAGCTGGAGTCAAGCAGAGTACGGTGGTCCCACTGAGCATAGGGGCAGAGATCAGAGTTCTGGGTAGCTGAAGCAGCAGGAATTTAATAGGTAGAATGTCATAGAAGAAGGAAGTGCCTCAGAAATTTGTGTGATGGAACACTTCAAGTTCATGACTGAGAGGGGCTTGTATAGGCTCAGGGCAAATAACCCAAGGCTTAACAGCTAGCAACTGCTCTAGGGCTGAAAGGTGAACAAAGGTATTGGAGGTTAAGCAGTGCCTGCAGATACTGGAGTTCCAGCCTTGCCAGAGTGGAGAAATGTCCTTCAAGCCTCTTTAAAACCTCTGAAATCCACTTGAGATGGCAGAAAGATCATGTCTTAAGAGTAAAGACCATGCCCTAGAGAAAGACTTAATGTAGGATTATCTGAAGAAAGCCTAAAACCAAGCTCTACCAAGATCCATAGAGAGACAGTTTGGAGGCTGAGTCTTACCAACTTAGAGGGGCTTGCAAAATACCTTGGGTTTTTACAGTTCCTAACTGTATTAGTTCGTTTTCACGCTGCTTATAAAGACATACCCAAGACTGGGTAATCTGTAAAGGAAAGAAGTTTCAAGGACTCACAGTTCCACATGGCTGGGGAGGCCTCACAATCATGGCAGAAGGCAAAGGAGAAGCAAAGCCATGTCTTATATGGCGGCAGGCAAGAGAGCTTCTTCAGGAGAACTCCCAGTTATGAAACCATCAGCTTTCGTGAGACTTATTCAGTACCACAAGAACAATATGGTGAAACTGCCCCCATGATTCAGTGATCTCCACCTGGTCCACCCTTGACACATGAGGATTATTACAATTCAAGGTGAGATTTGGGTAGGGACGCAGCCAAACCATATCACTAATTAATGAAGCACAAAATCAAGCCTAGACACATTCCAGGGGGCAGCCAGAAATTAAATTTGTTGCTAAATAGGAAGCAAGGAAGATAGAATCCTAATTTTCTAAAATATAGTATCCAAAGTGTCTAGTATTCAATCACAAAATAAACAGAAATGTAATATATATCCCTTATCCAAAATGCTTGGGACCAGAAGTGTTTTAGATTTTGGATTTTTGCCAGACTGTGAAATATTTGCATATAGATAACATGGTATCTTGGAGATGGGACCCAAGTCTAAACACGAAATTCATTTATGTTTCATATACACCTTATGTACTTAGTCTAAACGTAATTTTACACAACAGTTTTCATAATTTGGGGCATAAAACGAAGTTTCAACTGTAACCTGCCACATGAGGTTAGATGTGGAATTTTCCCTTTGTGAGGTCATGTTGGTACACAAAAACTTTTAGAATTTGGAGCATTTTATATTTTTGATATTTGGATTAAGGATGCTCCTCCTATACATACTCAAGAAAAGAAAAATTCAGTAATTGTAAAAATGGAATTGATTTTCTGTAAGATAATTCAATGAGAAATGATAGTCTTTTCAATATATGGTGCTAAAACAATTGGAATCTGATCTCCGTATGTAAAACAATTAACTTCAACCCTTACTTTACACCAATACAAAAATCAAATTGAAATGGATTATAGATCTAAATGCAAAGATTATGAGTATAAACCTTCTATAAGCAAAAATAGGAAAAAAAATCCGTAACCAGAAAAGAAGGTATTGATAAATTGGGCTTCTACAAAAATTAAAATAATCATTTTTCAAAGAAGACACTTAATAAAAGGGCAGGCTATGTACTAGAAGAAAATATTTACCACAATATAACTAACAAAGTATTTGAATCAACAATATATAAAGAACTCTTTCACAATTAATGGCAAACAATGTAAACAAATTTTACAAAAGGCAAAATACAAATGGCCAATAATCATGTAAAAATGATGTTCAGCATCACTGATCATCACAAAAGGACAAATTAAGATCACAATGAAATACCACTTCACACCTACTGGAATGACTAAAATTAAAATGACCAGTAATATAAAATGTTGACAAGAATGTGGAGAAACAGGAACTCTCATACATTTACAGTAAGGTGTAAAATAGAGTGACCACGTTTAAAAAACAGTTTGCCAGTTTCTTATGAAGTTAAACCTACTTATCATGTGACCCACTGATTCCGCTCTTAGGTGTTTATTCCAGATAACTAACAACTTATGTTTATAAAAAAGGCTGGTACATGAATGCTCATGGGAGCTTTATTTATAGCAGCTAAAATCAACCCAAATAAGGGTGGGTTCTAGTAAATTAATGATTGGATAAACAAATTAGAGTATATCATAAAATCAAATCCTACTCAGCAATAAAAAGGAATGAGCTACTGAGATACACAACAGCATGGAGGAATCACATAGACGTTATACTTAGAAAAGTCTATTTATATTAAATTCTAGAACAAGTAAAACCAATCTATAGTGATAGGAAGTGGAGCAATTTCTACCTGTATTGGGGTGCTGGGGAGGGAGGGGAGATGACTGCAAAGGGGCACTAAACAACTTCATCAGGAGATGGAAATGTTCCATACTTTCATTGGGTTGCAGGTTACATATGGAAACATTTTTCAAAATTCATTTGACCTTAAGAGTGTGCATTATTGAATATAAATTGCACCTCAATTCGGTCCATTTAAAAAAAATTAAATCTTTCATAACCTGACTTTCACCTTTCTCAGCAGCCAAATCTATAGCTGTTTCAACTTGAACTTTAAGTTTTTCCTTTTTGGGATGATTCTCCATTTCTCCTTCAAGTTTTTGGATATAATGTTCCTATTACCTGATCATCTTTTTACTTCTTCTTCACTTGAGAAAAGCACTTCCTTATAAGCCCAGATTGGTTAAGTATTCTTCCTGTTCTTACAGCACTAAAATAATGCTCAGTAGAGAATATATCGCATTTTATTGTTTTTGCTTAGTTAATTGCCTGCCTTTCCTGTTACATTGTAACCCCACCTCCCCCACAGTACAGGAACTGTGCATGCTTTGTTCCCCACCATACATATCCCAGCCTTGGCTTATAGCAGGCACTTAAAAAACATTTGTTTAATGAGTGAATGAATGAACCAATAATGATCAAATGAGCTCACATAAACTTCCTGAGATCTTCAGGTAGATTCTCAGTGATTTCTGAGAAGGTTCCGTTTTCAAAGGGCAATTAATTGAGGGTTTCCCCCCTAAGTAAATGTTAAGTTATTTTTGGTATGGCACCTCACATTTTATTATAGATATTTTCTTCTAAATTGTATTTCTCAGAAGCCACCGTTTTTGTAGGAGCAGTGAGTCACTGAAATGCAATTCTTGGCTGTGCCTTGCCCCACTATCCTGTCCCCCCAGCTAGCCAGACCAAACATTCCATATTAACTGTGTTTTTGATTGTCTAAAAGATTTCTGTCTGATTTAGATTGTTCATCATGGTATTTTATAGTCTTCTTCTACTCCAAGAAGTGTAGCATATTCTTCTCTTCTTATAATGTCTTTTGCCTTTTCGCAAATGCTTTTGAAAAATAAGCATCCAGAATATATATAAACTCTATAGATGAAGTCTAATAAGATAGATTCTTATTTATCCATGCCACTGGTTCTTGTGTCTTTTATTCTATTTTTTTGACATGTAGATTCAGAGCTTTTAGGAAAAACGATGCCATTTCATTAAATTCAAAGCATTAGATGAAAGTAATACCGTCTCTTCAACTTGCTTAGAGATTCGTGTGGACTTAAAAATAAACCAATCATTGTGTACTCCATGAAACAGTAAAGTCATGTCCAGGACACTAAATGACAGTTGGAGTCTGCAATGCTGTATACATTGTCTAGTTATTAAACATCCCTCTAAGATAGGCATTAATAATCTCATTTTACAAACAAAGATAATGAGCCACAAGGCAGTAATGTTTTCAAGGTCAAAACTAAGTGATTGAGCCAAATTCCAGGCCTGTGAGACTTTTAAGCCTATGCTTTTTATATGCACCACATTGCTCTCCTTAGTCTGCAGAGGGAAGGACATGAAGGAGGGAAGAACGACCCACAGTTTTTCAGCTAGGCAGACTGCATGGCAAGTGCTGGTGCCCGTATTCTGAGACTAAGAATGCAGACAGAGGGGCAAGTTTGGAGAACATGATATTTGGAGATGTCTGAAGATCAGTGTTTGATGACCCTGGACAGAGATGCCTATAGGTCATTATATCCAGCTACTGCAGGAAGTTGGGAATGAGAGTCCAGAGTCCGCAGTATAGGCCTGGGCTGGAAATGAGGATGTGAACACCATCCATACCTATCTAGTGGCTGAAACTCTGAGTATTACTGAATCATACCAAAAGAGTATATAGATTGAGAAGAGGCTGAAACATCCACTACTGATTCATTGCTTTCTGGATCCCTTGTTGTGTACCTTATAAAAGAATCTAGCTGGGCACAGTGGCTCATGCCAGTTATCCCAGAACTTTGGGAGACCGAATTAGGGGGACCACTTGAGTCCAGGAGTTTGACAGCAGCCTTGGCAATACAGAGAGAACTCATCTCTTAAAAAAAAAAAAAAAAAAAAAAAACCCAGCTGAGTGTGGTGGCATGTACCTTTAGGGTAGCTAAGGTGGGAGGATTGCTTGAGACTGGGAGGCAGAAAGAAATTGTAGTGAGCCAAGATCATACCACTGCATTCCAGCCTGGGCAACAGGGCAAGACCTTGTCTCAAAAAAATTGGATTCATTCATTTAACAAATATTGATTAGTTACTGGGTATCAATTATGTGCTTAACAGTAGGCTAGGCTCTACGGCAAATGGAAAGGAAGAAGGTATAATTTCCCCTCTCCAAGAGCCTGCAATCTGGTTGGCAAGTCTGCATACATTTATATACCAAGTACAATCTAGACTGTGGACAGGACCAGCATGTTTTATGCTCCTGGATATGTTTCAAGGAAACTTTGGGGATCTCATAGCAAATCATCCCAAAGCATCCAAAAGGTGCAACATAAATATTACTGATATAAGTTCTTCCCAATTTGCTACTTCTCTATTCTCCTCTTCCAAAGCTGTTCTTTCTTGAGCATTTTATACTTTAAGCCCATTTATTTTAATGCCAAAGAATGCAGCTGGACCTCAGGAAAACTGGAACTCGGAATTGCAAAGCTGTAGGGAGACCCATGCATGACCTCACTCCATCTCCCATCTCTGCTTCTTACTGCATGTCTGATTCATTCTTCTCTCTGCAGAACTGTCTCTTTGCTCCAACACCTGGCTGACAAAATATAACAATTCCAAATAGAATATGGCTACTCAGTGTTTTCTTGGTCTTGAGTCCCTCTTGGTTTTCATCTCTTCTTGACACTGTGCGTGTATTATTTTTAATCCTGACGACAACCCTTAAAGACTGAAATTATTCCTTCTGCATTACACATGAGGAAACTAAGGCTGGGAGAGATTGTGAGCCCCCGAGTCACTGTCATCTGTTGGGGATTCAAAGATAGAAAGACAAGGTCCCTGCCCTCATAGAATTCAACAGTACAGTGACAAAGCAGGTAGTCATCATCTTATACACATAGTCATACAATGATCATTATAGCATTCTGTGAGAGGTGCTATCATAGCTATGTGAACAAAGAGTTGTAGTAACACAAAGAATGAAGGCTGGGCAACGGGGAATCACTGTAGAAAGGACACTTAAACAAAACGTGAAAGGATGTATGGCTCTCCAGGTAATAAAGGTGGGGGACATGACATCTTAGTCAGTAGGAATCTCAGGTATAGTGATAGACTCATAGGAGTACTTATTGTAAACAGGAAAAGTAGTGCTGTTTGTGTTTCTCTTTGGACCCACGGCTCACCTGCTGGGCTGGCAACCGAAGCACAGGTGCACTCATGGCAAGCCTGGCTATTGATTAGTTACTAGGTATCAATTATGTGCTTAACAGTAGGCTAGGCTCTACTAGCCTGCTAAAATAGTTCAAAATGATCTGATTTCCAATAAACCAGAGAAGAGAATGCTGGAGACTAATATTTGGTATAAAAATTTATTCTCTCTCTTGCTCTCTAGTTTCTTCTCTCTCTTTCTCCTCCTTGCACCCCCACCCCAAACACAATACAAATCAGCACAAAAAACAATGTGGGCTTTGGCAGTAATTACTGTTAGTTTTGAATGCTGAGTACCTACCAGACATGGGCATTACAAAAGCTGCTTGTGTAGTACGTTACAATTTTTCTCAGGATACCATCAAGGATACTTGTGTTGTCTCTATCTTATGGCCTGTATCATACAGCTTTGCATAGACTTTTTGGTAATATGACTGAGGATTTTGTACAGACTGATTTGACATCATATAGGTTACAGAATCTTGCATATGTCTCTTCAGAAATAAGGTTGAAACGTATATGTTATCTATACCCAGAGCAGCCAAAGACTGTCTCTGGCTTGCTGTAAATAGAGAAAAGTACTAATAGTTTCTGCTGCTTTCAAGGTGCATTTCCCCATAGCTAAGTATACCCTCAAAAATTTTTAAATCAAAAGTTTTTTCTTAAGCCATATGAAATCCTAATAAAGAAGAAATCACTTAAAACATTGTATTTAAGTTAGTAGAATTACTCCCAAACATTTATAAACTCATTCTATTCCTTAAGCTCTGAAGAAGGTGGGCGTGTGTTTCTCAAGAAAGCTCTTTCAGCTTACGATTTGTCAGTAAGACAATTAAACTTGAATGTCTTTTCTACATGCCATTGTTATTAGAAACAGTCCCATGTTTTCCTAAACCCTAGCTAAAGGTCTTGCTGGTTCAGGACATAAAAAATATTGCATATACTAAAATGCCTCATCTTATCTAATGTAACTAAAAATTTACTAGTTCAGGACTCAGATAAAAGCAAGCACAAATGTATTTATGTGTGTCATTGATTGAGGCTGCCTCACTAGCACTCACCACCATTGGGTACAGCATATAATGATAGCAGATACATTTCTTTGCTCTTTTTTGTCCAGGTAATCATGTGTCCATAGTAAAAAACAGAAATATATATATTCACTATATATATATATATGTAAAAGTAAATTTTATTTTTATATATATATATAAAGGTAAAAGTAAATTTTTCTTCTTCACCACTACCTCCAGCCATCTAGCCCTTTCTCCAGAGGCAATTACCATATCCAAACTTTCTCTATCCTTCCAGAGATATTATGCATATATAGATATATATATGTATATGATGTATATGTACTTTAATTTTACACAAATAGTGGCACACAATATACACTCCTTTGCATCTTGCTTTTTCACCTAATATATCTTGGAATTACTGCTTGTTTATGTAAATCTGCCTCATTTCATTTAATTCCTTCTTAGTATTCAATTATTTCATTGTGCTGTAATTTATTTACCGGATTTCTATTGATGAAAATTCATGTTGTTTCCAATATTTTGCCAATATACACAATGCTACAGGGAATATGCTTTGCATATATATGGGAATATTTAAATTGCTGGATAAATTGCTGGAAGTAGAATTGCTGTGTTAAAGATGGGGCAGAGGTGAAAGGGTATTTTTTGAGTAAAAGTTCAGAAATGATTAGAGGTTTTATACCTTAGCCTAGCTCTGTGTCTCTCTTATTCCTGCCTCTGTCAAGTGGATTCATTAGCTGAGACTATTCAGACACCACAGTACATCTCATTTCCACTTTCTTGCCAGTACTCTGAATCCCTTCATCTTTTTAGCCTACTTGCTTCATCAACCCTCAAATCTGGATCAAACAAAACACCTGCCTTCTTCACTGCTATACCTAGACTGTCAAGTATTTGTGGGGAAACATATGTATCTTGGCCCTATTACAAATTTATATTTTCTGAAATATAAATCTATACTACTCAGAAATCCTTTTACTTACAACTCACTGTGCCCCCATTTCCAACACTGGCCATTCCACTGGCTGAGCCATATTCACAGACTTCCCTTCCTCCTCTCACCGCTCTCACTCTCAGGAAGTGACTTGGTTTCCTACCTCTTAGAGAAAGATCTCATTACGTAATGATTCCCTTAATTTTTAGCTTATTTTTACCTTCAAAGTTTCTATATAAAATTCTCAGATGATCTCAAATCAGGAGCCCCCTTTTACTATTCATTTGTAACCCTACCATATACTGCTTATTCCTGCTGCTTCTCTACTGATTTATTACCCCAGCCAGTAAATACATTCTTTTTGTTTGTTTGTTTTGAGACGGAGTTTCACTCTTGTTGCCCAGGCTGGAATGCAGTGATGTGATCTTGGCTCACTGCAACCTCCGCCTGCTGGGTTCAAGTGATTCTCCTGTCTCAGCCTCCAGAGTAGCTGGAATTACAGGCACCCACGACCACGCCCAGCTAATTTTTTTGTATTTTTAGTAGAGATGGGGTTTCACCATATTGGCCAGGCTTGTCTCAAACTCCTGGCCTCAGGTGATCAGCTTGGCCTCACAAAGTTTGTTTTTTGTTTTGTTTTTTTTTTTCCCCTCCCTCTACCCTTTATTCTCCTCCAGTGATTGCTTCCCCTTTATTCTCAGTGTTCTTAAGAGAGAAGGTCAAAGAATAGATATTTCTACTGTTTCATTTCCAGTCTGTTTGTCCGTTGTCCATTCACTGAAGAACAGGTACTCTCTACAACATCACTGAAGCTGCTCTTGCCAACGTCCCCAGAGAAGGTCAAATTTCCAATGCTTTTGAGCAGTCCTAGGCATCACCATACTTGAATTTTCTTCAATATCTGTTACTGTTAATTCACGCCTAACCAACCCTACCTACCTCTAGCGGAATTTCTGTTGTTTTTTCTAATACTTTCTCTTTTGGTTTTCCTCTTACTTTTCTTTTCTTTTTTTAAAAAAATTATTCTTCTGGTTTCTTTCTAACTTTAGGTCTTTATGTCCAATGTCCCCTAGATTAAGTTGTTATTAAGTTTTTCTTCTCATACTTTATTCTTTCCATAGATGATCTCATTTACTCCCTGGCTTCAGTGATCACCTATATGCTGATGACTCACAGAGCCTGTCCAACCCTCTCTCCTGGGCTCCAGACAATATTTATAACTGCCTTCTTCTTCTTGGTTGACTCACAGATACCTGAAACATAACATGTCCCAAATTGAACTCCCTTTTCAGCTCCCCACCCCATTTCCCAAGGCTGTCCTTCCTCTCCATCATCCAACCAGTTGCCTAGGCCAGGAATCTTTAAGTCATCTCCTTTTGCTTTCCCTCTTCCAACCACACCTAATCAGTCACTAATTTCTGTTGTTTCTATCTCCTAAGTACCGATTGAGTCCATTCCTGTATTTCCATTCCCATGTGACTGCCTTAGTTTTATTCCTTATAATGTCTGAACTATTTCAGTAATCTGCTAACTGGCCTCTATCAAATTACCATGTTTGTAATTAAACCATTTCACACTGCTTGAGAGAGTTTCTAAATTGTTTATCTTATATTACTCCCATACTTTATTTGCTGGATCTTCATTGCCTTCAATACAGTTTGAACTTCTTACTACATCTTACATTTTATTTGTTTCTCTAGCCTTATTACCTCTGACCCTTCAACATAGATTATATGCTACAGTCTTTAAAGTCTAATTGCCTCAATATTCCTTTTCTTTCTATCTGTGAATGATTGTTCATGCTATTGCATTTGCACTGATCTTTTTCATCCTAGAGAATATCTGTTGATCTTTCAAACTCCAATCAAGTGATTTCCCCACCATGGTTTCTTTTTTTTTTTTTTTTTTTTTGAGACGGAGTCTCACTCTGTCACCCAGGCTGAAGTGCAGTGGCACAATCTCAGCTCAATGCAACCTCTACCTCCCAGGTTCAAGCGATTCTTCTGCCTCAGCCTCCCTAGTAGCTGGGACTCCAGGCATGTGCCACCACTGGCTAATTTTTGTATTTTTAGTAGAGACGGGGTTTTGCCATGTTGGCCAGGCTGATCTCGAACTCCTGACCTCAGGTAATCCACTTGCCTTGGCCTCCCAAAGTGCTCCATAGATTTTTTATAAGTGTACATTTTAAAAACTTATTTGTGTATTTCCTCCATGACACTACAAGGCTTTCCTGGGAAATGATCATGTTTTATTCATCTACATATCCATAATATCTTTCACAATTATTTGCACTGAGAAAGCATCCAAAAACATATTCACTGAATAATGTTCCTATGTCTGGTCCCTCTTATTCTTTCTTCATTCTATTTTATACCGTCAAATTAGCTTTCCTAAAATAATGCTGTAATTAGGTAGTTATTCTCCATTCTCAACTTTTCAAGGGACTGTCCTCAACTGTAGGGTAATGTTCAAACTCGTTGACATGGTGCTTGAGTTCCTTACAACCTGTTTCCCCATATATCTTTCCAACATCACTCTTGATTTCTCCATGGACATCTTTTACTTTTCAACCAGGGTGGTCTATTTTATATTCTTCAAATGCTCCATGTGAATTTTCACTTCCTTTTTAACGTTCAAATTATCCCAGGGTCAAATGATCTTTCTCCTTTCTATCTTGTGCAATCTGACTAATCCTTCATGGTTAAATCTAACTCTAAACCTCCATAAAATTTCCACTGAGCATTCTCTCAATATAAATCACTTTCACCCAACTATCACAACACTTGGTTGATCATTGTGTTCAGCATTCTTTTTTTGTTTATGGCTGATTATCTCTATTATTGGTGAAATTTTAACTTATGCAAATCTCATTATATGACTAATTCAAATGCCTCAAGAATAGGGACTGCAGTCTCAAAAGTATTTGTTGAATAAATGCTTTTATTACCCCTTATATCATTGATCAGTACTATTGTGATTCTCATTTTTTCTCACATTTAGTATGACAATTTAATGATATCCTTATTTAACATACATGATTTTAGTCTTGTCCAAGTTTTATGGGTATTTTTGCTTATTCTGACCATTTCTTATATTATTTTCCATTGATTCCTGATTTTCTGCTTTCATGACTGATGGCGTTTAAAAAAAATGTAGCCCTTGCTTTTTAACTTCCCAATTCCATCACCTTCCTCTGCACTAAGCCAATGGCTAAGATTATGATGACGAGAAGAAAAAAGAAAATGAGGCGTTAATCTAGATGGTAGCATGCCTCAAGGTACAAGGATTTGGTGTGTGTGTGTGTGTGTGTGTGTGTCTGTGTGTGTATATATGTGGACAATGTTATGAGAAATGTGAATTTTAGAAATACAACATATTCAGTAAGTAGAGATAGAAAAAACTGTTGCTCTCATTCATATCCCAAGATATGAAAGGAACATGTGGTCACCAGATGTGACAGAATGTCAGGACCCCACTGTCCCAAACCCACTAGGCCTCTTTTGAATGCTACCACCACCCAGAGACTGAACAGAGACCATTCCCCCAACACACACACACACACACACACACACACACACACACACCTGCCTCATTTCCAAGGCCATGTCTCTAGAGTCATGGCCATGTCTTTTTCCTTTTTTAGGCTCACTGCTTAAAACAGAACTTCATTTTACAATGATGGTGAGGTGTTTGGGTGCTCATAGCATTAGTTATTATTTGTTCAGCTTTCTGAAACTTAAAGAAAACAAACAATTTTATTAAAAACTTGTGTCACCTTCACCGCCTGTTCCTTGGCCTCCCTCCTGTTAGCCTTTCTAGACCTCCAGGCCCAGTTAAAGCTCCTTTCCTGCAAATCCTGTGCCTGTCCCCAGCTTCTGTTCTCACATGCTGAGCATCTGTGCCCAGTTCCACTGTTTCCTTTGCCAGATGCAGCCAGCTTTGCAAATGAAATTATACTTTTGAACCAGATGAGTTTGGCTTGGTGATTGGCCCTGTGCAGAGTCTATAATTTGGGTCAGACTTATGAAAAGTTTGGTGAATTTGGCACCATCTTTGAGGAGTGTGGACTGTCTCAAAACTCCAGAGAGAAACCTTCAGGATCTCAGACATTCCATCTTTTGTGGGCTTCCAGAAAAGGCCACCCTCAGTTGGCATAGGAGAGAGGGCTCATTTTCAAACTATTTAAGTCATGTTGTGACTAGAAGTTGAAGTCTGGTGCAAAATCATGAAAACTGAAGAGATCATTTGCACTGATGCTAGAATAAGCAGCTTTACTGTACAGGAACTCTGGTTTAGACAGTCTAGGAAGATAATATTTCTACCACTGAAGTAGAATTCTATTGAAGAGTTTGTTTTAAGCCATTTGTATATCATAGAATAATTGTCATTTCTAAAATGTGAGGAAAAAAATAGAGCTGAGTTAGTTTGTTGAGGGAATCCAATGATCTGTTCCTATTTATCAATTAAAAGGAATTTGTAGGTTCCAAGATGAGATTCCCTCCATGCTTCCTCCTTTTGTTGGCTTCAGCAGGAATCAGGCTTCAATTAGGATCTCAGCACTAAGGTCTAAGAATTTTTTTCCACCCCAGATTTTTAAAGAATCATAAAGCAGCTTGAAAGAAAGCCTCACACACTCACACTGAAACCTCCACTGAAAAATAAATAATTGAAACCATAGCTGAACATGATTAATGAAGATACATTATAATAATTTATAATAGTGTTTCTGGAGGGCTGTTTTTCCTCCATTTTTCCTCATCTGTCTCCTCTATTACCTCTCCTACTACACTAGAGACTGAGCAAAATGCAGATGTTAAGAACATAAAGATATCAAAGAGTTAGTTTTGGCTGAGTTGGCAGTGACCACATTACAGATCTCAGATTTTCTCTGCTTTCATGTGGCTATTTTGTAGGCTGGACAATAAATCTTCCACTACACATTTTATTCGAACGTGCTGCAGTGGATAAAAGAGAGTAACTATGAATAGGTCTACCAGAAACTTGTAGATCAGACTCAGGCACACACAGAGGACCCTCAAATATAGATGAGACTTTTTCAAATCTAACAAATGCAGTGTTAAAATATTTGGAAGATTCTTAAAACAATAATAGAAAGCCCTCCTTGTGCCTAACTACTACATGCACTTTCATACAGGAAGCCATATAATTATAATTAGCTAATGCAGATTCTATTTGCCAGAATATATCTCTACCTTGAGTGAAGTATTACCATCTTAACATTCTAGCTGCACCACTTACCCCTTGTTTTACAAAGCCCTGATGCTTAAAAGTGTTTAATTATATATGGGTGGTATATCATCATAAAACACTGCTAAAAATGTGTGTTTCTTGTTTCAATTGTTAAAGCTCATTTTTTTTTTCTTTTGAGACGGAGTCTCACTCTGTCACCCAGGCTGCAGTGCAGTGGTACGATCTCGGCTCACTGCAACCTCTTCCTCCTGGGTTCAAGCGATTCTCCTGCCTCAGCCTCCCAAGTAGCTGGGATTACAGGCACGTGCCACCACACCTGGCTAGTTTTTGTATTTTTAGTAGAGACGTGTTTTACCATATTGGCCCGGCTGGTTTCAAACCCCTGACCTCAAGTGATTTGCCTACCTCGGCTTCCCAAAGTGCTAGGATTATAGACATGAGCCACTGTGCCCAACCAGTTGTTAAAGCTCATGTCTAGAAAACAAGAGCTTCTGTATTTTTATCTCGAAAGAGTATATTTAGACCAGGCATGCTGGCTCACACCTGTAGTCCCAGCACTTTGAGAGACTGAGGTGGACAGATCACTTAAGGTCAGGAATTTGAGACCATTCTGGACAACATGGTAAAAGCCCGTCTCTAGAAAAAATTACAAAATTAGCTGGATGTGGTGGAGCTCACTTCTGGTCCCTTCTACTCAGGAGGCTGAGGTGGGAGGATTGTCTGAACCCAGGGAGGACAAGACTGCAGTGAGCTGTGATCACACCACTGCACTCCAGCCTGAGCAATAGAGTGAGACCCTGTCTCAAAAAAAAAAAAAAAAAAAAGGAGAGAGAAGATATTTAGAGCAATGATTTTCAACTTTAACTGCACATTAAAAATCACTTGAGAAATTTTTAAAAATTCTAATGCCCAGGCCATACACCAGACCACTTAAATCAAGAATTTTAGAACATGGTACCCAGGGATTAGTACCTTTTCTAGCACCCTTGATAATTCCAGTGTGCAGCCAGGGTTGAAACTACTAATTTAGAAAGGTAGAATGTTCTGGTAAAAAGAGCAAGGGTTGTGGAATCAGCCAGTTCTTTGGTTGTCCATTCTATTTTCAGCACTTCATTCATTTAGTCAAATATAGTTTAACACTTAATAAAAAATAAAATGCCTAACATATGCCACACACACCAGGACATGCAATACATAGAAAGTATAATAATATTGTATATTAATAAAAGTATTTATGAATGACATTATATAGATATAGAAAATAAATATTATTAACTTAATAAAATTGCATTTTAAGTGCCTTGATGTGCTTGAGAGTTAAATTATATATGTTGTATTTTTTCAGATGACAAAGCCAAATAGACATATTTCATCCTTTGAGTCTTTTTAACACTTTAAAGCCTTTGAGTCTTTTTAACACTTTGTACTTCCTTTAGAGTGATTATTTTAATTCCATCTTGGATTGTGTACATATTATCTTTATCACTGCATGAAAAGTATTACATTCATCAATGCACAGTAAGCTTCTTGAGACCGGAAGATCTTTCTTACTCACTCTGGTATATTTCTCTTAGATTGGTGCCTTTTTCTCCATGATGCAGCTTATTTTTCCTGAAACCAATGTTATAAACAAATTGTGCTGTATTTGTTTGGTTATATTTGGGAAGTTATTAAAGATAGGGATTATAAATTATATATCCATGTGGGATGTGTGTATTTGTCTGTGTGTGTGGATGTGTTTGGAGAGAGAGAAAAAAAGATTTTCTGTTAAAGAAAACTATGCTCCTTGGCTCATGGTCTCTTGTACTCGGCATTTTCCTGAGGGTTGTCAGAAGACTGATATTGTGGGTGGTCTGCCATACTGAATTTTGGATCTAAGATCTCAGCTCCAAGGCCCTCAACCTCCATAAAGCCAGCAGACGGTACAGTCCATCAACGCCTAATTACTTCCTAGTAGTTTGAACCCACAATCTTTTTGGTTTGGTACCAGAATCAACTTCTGAAGATATTGAAGAAAGAATGTCTGGAATTGGGAACCTAAATATGTGGACTTTTCTTTGAGAGGTGAACATCAGAAGAACATTTGCTATCCACAGTGTGCTTACAGAAGACAACTTAGAGAAGGAGGGGTTTTAACCTCATGGCAACCATTCTTGCCCACTGAAGCTTCTGACCTGATTGCTTTTCGCTTTAGCCCCTATTTTTATCAATAATTTGAGGTGGAAACTAGTTAATTAAAAGGATATAGTCCTTTTAACTATCAATTGACTATACTAACCAAACTGCCCTAGATTTCACTTGTAGCTGAAGCCTCCACAGAGCTGAATCCCTCATGCACCCTAAGCTAATAGGGGAAAACCTGAGCTAAGGGTAAAAAGGGTTTCTGCAAATGGTCTTTGAAAGCAGATAATGTGTTTCCTAAAGAAGTAATGAAATAGAAGAATATTTGTAGCTTTGCCTTGCTCTACTAAATTTGTTGTCATGTAGAACCTATAGCGATGGCTAGTTGAGATCAGGGATTGATATGGTTAGGCTTTGTGTCCCCACCCAAATCTCATCTTGAATTGTAATCTCCAGGTGTTTAGAGAGAGACCTGGTGGGAAGTGATTAGATTATGAGGGTGATTTCCCCCATGCTGTTCTCCTGATGGTGAGTGAATTCTCATGAGATCCGGTAGTTTTATAAATGGTAGTTTTTCCTGCACTTGCACACGCACTCTCTCTTGCCTGACGCCATATAAGACGTGCCTCTTCCCCTTATGCCATGATTGTAAGTTTCCTGAGGCCTCCCTAGCCATGCAGAACTGATAGTCAATTAAATGTCTTTCTTTGTAAATTACCCAGTCTCAGGTATGTCTTTATAGCAGTGTGAAAATGAACTAATACAGGGACTATAGATGGGCTTACATCATTTTATTAAGAGTCAATTATCTTAACAAATGTAATATCTTAATTAATCCCCACAACTTCCACAAAACCCATGAAAACAAAGCTATGTAAAATAGTAGGTGGAAGCAGAAAAGTAGTAGGATGTAGATGGCAGCTTTCTCCTTTTCTACATGCTGGTTTCCCATAGAGGGAATGACTAGCTTTCTTCCTGTGTATATTATTAATTTTATTAAAATTATGCTTAACAGAGCAATGTGACTGGGTATAGAAGCAGCGCTGAAGATGCTTTTTCAAAGCCAGAGAGATCTGAGTCCTAATCAGTATCAACCCTGAGTATATATGAGTATCTCCCCATATAACTAGGTTAAACTGTTGATTTTCAAATGGGAGAAAAGTACATTTAATTCTGAATCTTAAAGCTAATTTAAAGAACATAAATCCTTTAGGTCTGAAAGTAATACTGATTATCCACAAATATAATTAATTTTGAGGTATTTTACAGAGTAGGGGATATTGAAAAAGGAATAAAGAAAATTGAAGCTTCCACATCACAGATACCAGTCAATACTTTGAACTTGGATGTATTTGAAATCCAGAATTATTCTTCAATCAACAGTTTCTGGTGTATGATCTCACCTGAGGACAGAAGAGCCTATTAAAGAAAGAAGGAAAATCAATGAACACTGTACTATTTCCTACCCCTGACATCAGTACCTCTGCAAAGACCCATTTCTTCTTCTTCACAATTGTGATCAGTCAGACATTCCTAACGTGCAAACATATTTATATTCTCAGAACAAATTTCTCCTATTCTTTTCTCTCACCTTAACTTTAGAGTTTTGAATACATACATCTTCTCTATTCTTGGCTACTTCTAATTTTCTGTAGTCAATCAAGTCCTGGGACATTAATCCATTTACATTAAAAATGTTATACATTTTGTAATGAAACTTTGTTGGATCAAAAATATCCTGTTTTATCCCTGTGAAATGGGAAGACACCTGAATCTTAGAGGGCTATTCTAAGTAGGTTTAAGTTAAGAACACCCAGCTTGATTTTAATACAAGCAATATTTTGAAAACCATAGTTTTTGACAAAATACAATTAATGCTGTGACTGGTGAGTCACAAAGCAAAATGCAAGCTAGTAAAGGCATCATTTTCTCTAAAAGAGTTGGAAACTTGGGAGAATATTTTTAATGGCTGGTGTTTAAGATTGGCCTTTGGTCTTTCTCTAGTTTTTATAGTGTATATTTTGTGAACTCCTTCCTCTACTCACCCACACCTTCCCTCACACTTGGCATTGGATTTGATGACTTGAAATGGAAATCCTCCCATATCTCTAAACAGATCTTTCTAGTACAGAAGTTTCACTGGACTCCCACCTTAATCAGTAAGAGATACTATATGGTTCTCAGCATCCCCTGCCAAGAACCTTACTAACATGATTGATTCATTTGGCATTAATCTTCCCTTTTTCTGTTCTGTGATCTAGGTTATGATGGGGCAGTGCCTGAGAGAACTGTAGCGCCAGTGAGCCAGATCCTACTTTCCGCTGTAAAATTTCTTTTTCTATTGGGGGTTTCATGCTTAGCCTCTTACTGTTTGTGTGAGGGCAAAATGTGTCTGACCCAAAGATATTCTAATAGCACATCCTGGGAAGCCCAGCCAGCCAAAAACATCATTGGATGTTCATTTTGTTCCCTAGTTCAAAGAGAGAAAAGCAAATCATACCTTATATGTGATGCCATAAATGTGCTTTCTTTGGTCAATTATGAAGAGTGTGCATTGGATTTTAACATGTTGTTCTTTGACTTTGGGGGTTGAGATATTTTACAATCATCAGATCACCTGGTTTGCTTCCAGTATAATCATTTAATTAAGGTATTAAAAACTTAATGAAGGCAACATGGAAAATATTAATATCAATATATAACATTTATTGAATGTCAGCACAGCCCAAGGAATTGAACAAAGCACAAAATTACAGTGCCTGCCAGTTAGCTTAGCACACATCAGCCAAATTTTTAAGCTGTTATTAAAAAAAAAAAAACAGAATGTGCCTTTATAACCACTGCAGAATAAAACCTAGCTAAAAACTTTGGTTGATCCCTTTCACCAAAATCCATTATCATTGATCTGTTTTACTCATACCTTTTTAAAAATACTACTTCCACTATCTTCACAAGTATGTCAACGTGTACTGGAATAACTCAATCTTCCTGTCAAATTAGCAATGGGGAATTTGGGGGGAGCTGGATAAATAACCTTAGCAAAACCAAATTTTTTTTTTTATTTTAAGTTCTTGGATACATGTGCAGAACATGCAGGTTTGTTACATAGTTATACATGTCCCATGGTGGTTTGCTGCACCTTTCAACCCGCCATCTAGATTTTAAGCCCTGCATACATTAGGTATTTGTCCTAATGCTCTCCCTCCCCTTATCCCCCACCCCCAACAGGCCCCAGTGTGTGATGTTTCCCTGCCTGTGTCCATGTGTTCTCATTGTTCAACTCCCACTTATGAGTGAGAACAGATGGTGTTTGGTTTTCTGTTCCTGTATTAGTTTGCTGAGAATGATGGCTTCTAGTTTCATCCATGTCTCTGCAAAGGACATGAAGTCATTCTTTTTTATGGCTGCATAGTATTCCATAGTGTATACGTGCCACATTTTCTTTATCCAGTCTATCACCGATGGGCATTTGGGTTGGTTCCAAGTCAGCAAAACCAAATTTTATCTTAAGAGCTAACTGAAGGAAAGATTATGTCTCGTCCCAATAAGTCTTTTGGCATGAGTAATTGCAGGTTACTCTACGTTCCCTAGCTGAAACCTACGTGAGCATCCAGTTGATTTTGAGTTCTGCAGTGATTCACTGGTCATGTATTCGCAAAGAGGAAAAGCCAATAGCTGTTCTCACAAATAATTCCTACACATTCAGAGTCTCCTCTTTACCTGCTCTTTTTCTTTTTTGGCCAAATTGATCCAAAACACAAACAAACAAAACACCAGGGCAGTCTACATGTGCTACGTACTCCTCTTACTTGACATCCACCCCTACTACTGAAGGCAAACTCCTCTGAAAGATCTCGTGTAACTCTAATTACCAGATTGAATGGCTTTTACCCAGTCCTTGTTTTCATGCAAACTGTAAAACAGTTGACACTAGGCAGTAGTTAAGACTGTTGAACAGCCCCTCTTTTATTACATTTTCTTACGGAGACTCTCCTCTCCTGGGGTCTCCTTGTCATCTTCCTTTAACATTCTTTTCTCTTTATGTTTTTCCACTACCTAAATGGAGGCATTTCCATAGATTCTGTTCTTGTCATCTCGTTTTCTTTCTCTTCAAAGAACTCTTATTCTTGCATTCATTGTATGAAGTTAACTCTAAGATTTAGTCTGCTACCTCTGTGACCCCCATTCCCACTGTCTGCTCCCTTGCTCCTTCTGATTTAGCCACACTGGTCCTTTTGCCATTCCTTATATTTGCCAAGTCTACTCTCACCTCAGAATATTCCCACTGGATGCCCTCTGTGCTCGGACTGTTCTTCCCGAAGTATTTGAATGGCTTGTTTTCTTCTCTCCATCAAGTCCTTGTTCAAGCATTTACTTACAGGTGAGAATTTCCCAGATCGCCTCATGTAAAATAGTAATTTCTACCTCCATGCTCATTTTCTTACTTCATGTTTCTTTACGCTACTTAACACAATTGCATATATTATGGATTTTATTTTCCTTATCATCTGCCTCTCCATTCTTGAATGTGTGTTCCGTAAACACACACAGCGATCTTTATCTGCATTGTTCACTACTATATTCTCAGTGCTTAGAATTGTGCCTGGCACATAGTAGGCCCTCAGTAAACATTTGTTGAATAAATGAATGAGTGTCAGAAGAGTTATAAGGAAGTGAAAAACTCTTCATTTCTCCAAAATTCCTAAATGTTACTATCCTTCATCTCACCTGTGGGATAACAGCAGTGAGGCATCTTCTCAAGTCATCTTTCAGATTATGATATGAGAATTTGTGTGGCAGAGATTTATTAAGGCAGTTCTCTAGCATTAGGTATATCTCCCAATGCTATCCCTCCCCCCTCCCCCCACCCCACAACAGTCCCCAGAGTGTGATGTTCCCCTTCCTGTGTCCATGTGTTCTCATTGTTCGATCCCACCTATGAGTGAATATGCGGTGTTTGGTTTTTTGTTCTTGCGATAGTTTACTGAGAATGATGATTTCCAATTTCATCCATGTCCCTACAAAGGAGATGAACTCATCATTTTTTATGGCTGCATAGTATTCCACGGTGTATATGTGCCACATTTTCTTAATCCAGTCTATCATTGTTGGACATTTGGGTTGGTTCCAAGTCTTTGCTATTGTGAATAGTGCTGCAATAAACATACGTGTGCATGTGTCTTTATAGCAGCATGATTTATAGTCCTTTGCGTATATACCCAGTAATGGGATGGCTGGGTCAAATAGTATTTCTAGTTCTAGATCCCTGAGGAATCGCCACACTGACTTCCACAATGGTTGAACTAGTTTACAGTCCCAGCAACAGTGTAAAAGGGTTCCTATTTCTCCACATCCTCTCCAGCACCTGTTGTTTCCTGACTTTTTAATGATTGCCATTCTAACTGGTGTGAGATGATATCTCATTGTGGTTTTGATTTGCATTTCTCTGATGGCCAGTGATGGGTGCAGCGCACCAGCACGGCACATGTATACATATGTAACTAACCTGCACATTGTGCACATGTACCCTAAAACTTAAAGTATAATAATAATAATAATAATAATAATAATAATAATAATAAAAAGAAAGAAAAAAAAAAGGCAGTTCTCCCAGTTTCTTCTCGGGAGATAGTGCTGGGAAAGATGGAAGAATCAGGCAGAATATAGACCTGAATCTGACCCCAGTGCTTTTGCCTAGAAAACCCTTCTCAGGTAAGAAAAAGTAGTCATACATAAGATTCGCAATAGTCTTGAATTCAACTGAATTATTTAATTGTTAATTGTCATCAACAATTTGTTATATCATATTGACATGGCCAAACAGAGCTCATTGACAAAGTCAGTAGGTGGAAGAGCCAAATAAGATTTTAAAATTCCATGGTTTTGATAGGTCATTTTGCCAATAATCAAATGATATGGCACTACAAATCACAGGGGTTCTTATTTGAGCTTTTCAATATATTCATATTAGACTCTTCTTAAGACCAGAATATGGTCTCTTTGTTATTTTTATGTCTATAGGCTCATAAATCCCACTGAAAAAAGGTCTTCATTAAAATGTTTTGTAAAAAAAAAAAATTTAAAGCCTTTCTATGAACAAAACTAAGTTTTTTCACATTCCTAAAAATATATTCTATATAAAAATCACAACTCTCAAGTCTGGTTAACTCACAGAACATTTTCTTGTTTTCAAGAAACAACTATCACAGTGAGTTCAAAGTAAGATGTTGGGGTACAATACTGTATATTCATTTCAGAAAAGGTTTTATTTTAAAATACTTCTTCTAAGGAATATTTGTCTAGACATCTCTTCCTTCTCTCATGTGAAATTAATAACTTAAAAAGAACTTTGTGAATGGTTCCAAATGCAAACTTCAAAATTGTTGAATAACTTAATAAGGATGCATTTCATTCCTGGTTTACCAAATATGGTTTTGACAGTATTTCCAATAGTCAAGATGGTTTCTATAATGGAGAAAGCCACATTATTTAATAATAATGGCACCCTAACAAAGAACTGTAAGTGCTCTTTAAGACTTTAACTGCACCAGACCATCTATTCAGTATTGGAAAAATAACTTCATGCAAGTGTCCTCTAAGATTAACAGGATAGAAAAAGGTTTTCTAACAGAGAAAATGCTCTAATTTGAAAGAAAAAGTCTGCATCTCTCCCCTATTAGCAAAGAGAAGTGTTTACTTGACCAACAATTGTACAAAATAACATTGGTCTATGTGAAGTGGAAACACACTTAATGGAGAAAGACTCCTCATTGAAACTCCTCACAGTCTCAGATACTTTTGCATACATTATTTTATTCAGTCCTCAAAAACAACCCTATCAGATAGGTGTAGTTATCTTTGGATGTCCAGGAAAATTCTGATTACAAGAGATTAAAGGATTTATAGCCAAGCTAGAATTTGAACCCAAGTCATGACTCCATGGCCAATGTTCTTTCCAATAAATTATTCTATCCCATGAGTCTGTCCAATCATCTGTGAGGCAGAAATGCTATTCACAATCCCTTGGTCAACAAATACCATTAGGGACTGTCACAAATGCCAGTGCTCCCCCCATATTCCTTCGGAAACTTCCCACAGAAATTCTTACAATTTCAGTGTCTAGTGTTCTAGACTCTATGGCTTGTAACAAAGTATCTCACAACTCAGTGGCATGAAACAAACATTCATTATGCTTATGGATTTTGTAGGTCGAGTTTGGACCGGGAACAGCATGGGCAGAATGGCCCTAGCCTATGATTTCTGGGGTATCATCCAGGTGGCTGAGAGATGGAATCATTGGAAGACTAACTCGTTCACATGTCTGTGGTTGATACTGGCTATGGGCTTAGAGACCTTAGTTGGAGTTGCCAGCCACACATCTCCATGTGGATAAGGCTTCCTCATTACATGGTACCTGAGTTCTAAGGGCAAGAACTGCCTAAGAGAGAGTCAGAATCAGGGAGTAGGACACCTTTTTGAGCCTAGCCTTGGAATTCATGCAGTGTCTCTTCTGCTGCATTGTATTCACTAGAAGTGATCACTAAGACATGCCCATATTTAAGGGACAGAGAATTAGATCACCTTTTGTGGGAAAAGCGTTGAAGAATTTATAGAGATGTTTTAAAATTACCATACTGCCCCTCCTTAGCATTGATGTGCTTTTGCTTGGCAGAGTCCGTTCCTATGATTCTTTCTTGAAGGACTGCCCTCAAGTAGAGCCACTTTGCTCCTAAGCCACAAGCACAGAAAGCCAGAAGTGCCTGAGAGTTGACATAGGGAAGAACTTTTTCACAGAATGGAACCAATTTTATTATTTTGTATGTGGAAATCCAGTTTTCCTAACACCATTTATTGAAGAGATTACACTTTCCTCATTGTGTCCTCTTCACGCCCTTGTCAAAAAATAGGGGACCATATATGTTTGGATTTATTTCTAGACTCTATTCTTTTCCACTGGTCTGTCTGTTTTTATGCCAGTAACATACTGTTTTGATTACTATAGCTTTGTAATATAATTTAAAAATCAAGATGTGTAAAGCCCCCAGCTTTGTTTTTCTTTTATATAATTGTTTTGGCTAATTGGGGATTTTGATAGGGGTTGCATTGAATCTGTATATTGCTTTGAGTAGTACAGACATTTTAGCAAAATTAATTTTTACAATCCTTGAGCATGGGATACCTTTTCATTTATTTGAATCTTCATCAAATTCTTTCATCAATGTTTTTGTAGTTTTCAATATACAGATCTTTCACTTCTGTGGTTAAATTTATTCCTAGTTATTTTTATGCTATCATAAGTGAGATTGTTTTCTTGACTTCCTTTTCAGATAGGCTGTTGTTTTGTGTTTAATGATGATATTGAGTTTTGTGTGTTGATTTCATATCCTACAACTTTACTGAATTCATTTATTAGTTTTAACAGATTTTTGTGGAATCTTTGGTATTTTTTACATACAGAATCATGTCACCTTAAAATCAAGATAATTTTATTTTTTCCTTTCTGATTTGTATGCCTTTTATTTTTTTTTCTTATCTGATTGCTTTTGTTGGTACTTCCAGTACTATGTTTAACAGAAGTGCCGAGAGTGGAAATCTTTGCCTCAATCTTACTGGAAAAGCTTTCAGTTTTTTCCAGTTGATTATGTTAGCTGTGCATTTTTCATACACAGTCTTTATTACATTGAGAAACTTTTCTTCTGTGCCTAAACTGTTGAGGATTTTTATCAAGAAAGGATATTGGGCTTTGTTGAATGCTTTTCTCTTGTCAATTGAGATGATCATGTAGCTTTTGTCCTTCATTCTGTTAATGTGATGTATCATATTGATTAATTTGCATGCTAGGGATAAATCAAATTATCATATTGATTAATTTGCATGCTAGCCTTGCATGCTAGGGATAAATCTTACTTGGTCATGATGTGTAATCTTTTTTATATGTTGTCGGATTCAGTCTGCTAATGTTTTATTGAGGATTTTTGCATTAATGTTCAATAGAGATTGGCTTGTAGTTTTTTTTTCTTGTGATCTCTGTGTCTGGGTTAGGTATCAAGGTGATGCTGGCCTCATAAAATGTGTTTGGAAATATTCCCTCCAATTCTATTTTTGGAAGAGTTAAAAAAGTATTGTTATTCTTCTTTGAACATTTGGTAGAATTCAGCTGTGAAGCCATCTGGTCCTGGGCTATTCTTTGTTGGGAAGTTTTTTATTGTTTCTTCAATATCTTTATTTGTTATTTTTCTCTTTAAGCTTTGTAGTCCTTCCTTATCTTGGTAAGTTGTATTCTTCTAGGAATTTATCCCTTTCCTTTAGGTTGTCCAATTTGTTGGCATATAATTGTACATGATAGTCCCTTATGATCCTTTTTATTTCTGAGACATCTGTTGTCATTTCTTCACGTTAATTTTTGATTGTATTTATTTGTGTCTTCTCTCTTTTTCCTTAGTTAGACTAGCTAAAGGTTTACCAATTTTGTTTACCTTTTTAAACCAACCGTTAGTTTTATTGATTCTTTTTATGGCTTTTTGTTTTCTATTTGATTTAATTCTGCTCCAATTTTTGTTATTTCCTTCGTTCTGTTAATATTGGGTCGAATTTGTTCTTCTTTTTTAGATCCTTTAGGCATATTGTTAGACTGTTTATTTGAGACTTTTTTTTTCTTTTTTAGCATAGGCATTTATTGCTAGAAATTTCCCTGTTATAACTGCTTTTCTGAAGTTTTGCTATGCTGTATTTTCATTGTCATTTGTCTCAATATATTTTTAATTTCCCTTTTGTTTTCTTCTTTGATTCACTGGTTGTTCAGGAGCATATTGTTTAATTTTCACATATTTATAAATTTTCTAAGATTCCTCTTGTTATTGATTTCTGGTTTTATACCATCGTGGTCCAAAAATTATGCTAGATAGGATTTCGAGCTTCTTAAATTTGTTAAGACTTGTTTTGTGGCCTAGTATACGGTCTATCCTGGAGTGTGTTCCATGCATGCAGTAGAAAAATGTGTGTTCTTCTGCTGTTGGATGGAGAGTTCTGTATATATCTGTTAGGTCATTTTGTTCAAAACTGCAATCAAATCCAGTATTTCCTTATTAATTTTCTGTCTGGGTGATATATCCAATGTTGAAAGTGGGATGTTGATATCTCCTACTATTATTGTATTGGAATGTATCTCTTCCTTCAGATATATTAATATTTGTTTATATATTTAAGTGTTCCAATATTGGGTGCATATATGTTTATAACAGTTATGTCTTCTTAATGAATTGACCCCTTTATCATTAAATAGAGACCTTCCTTTGTTCTTGTGACAGGTTGTGAGTATTGCCACCTCTGTTCTTTTTTGGTTACAATTTGTGTGGACTATCTTCTTTAATTCCTTCACTTTCAGCCTATGTGTATCTTAAAGTTTAAATGGGTCTCCTGTGGGTAAGATATAGTTGGATATTGGGTTTTTTTTTAGCCATTCAGCCACAGCATGTATTTTTTATTTTAGAATTTAATCTATTTACATTCATGATTATTCTTGATAGCTAAGGACTTACTACTGCCATTTTACTTGTTTTCTTATAGCTCCTTTGTTCATTTCTTCCTCTCTTGTTGTCTAACTTTGTGATTTGATAATTTGCTGTAGTGTAAAGCTTTGATTCCTTTCTCTTCATCATTTGTATAACTGCTGTAGTTTTTCATTTTGTGGTTACCATGAGACTTACATAAAACATCTTACAGTTACAATCTACTATTTTCAGCTGATAACAACTTAATGTCTGTTGCAAAGAAAAACTCTCAACTTTTACCCTCCCCTGAAATTAATGTTTTTGATGTCACAATTTACATCTTTTTATATTGAATATCACTTAACAACTTATTGTAGCTTTAGTTATTTTTTATTATTTTGACTTAAAATAATTTGCACACTACATTACAGTGTTAGAGTATTCTGGATTTGACTATGTATTTGCCTTCACCAGTGAGTTTTACACTTTTATATCTATTCACTATAGCAATTATCATCCTTTCATTTACATTTAAAGAACTCTGTTGAGCATTTCTTTTAAGACAGGTCTAGGAGTAATGAATTCTCTCAGCTTTTACTTCTCTGTGAAGGACTTTATTCCTCCTTCATTTCCGGAGGACAACTTCCTTGGGTATAATGTTCCAGGCTTGAAATTTTTTTCTTTTGGCACTTTGAATGTATTATCTCATTCTCTCCTGGCCTGCAAGATTTCTGCTGAGAAATCCACTGGTAGTCTAATGGAGATTTCCTTATATGTGACTGGATGCTTTCCTCTTGCTGCTTTCTTTGTCTTTGACTCTCGACAGTTTGATTATATTGTGCCTCAGAGAGGACCTCTTTGGGTTGAATCTATTTGGAAACTTTTGAGTTTTCTGGATCTGAATGTCCATATTTATCCTAAGACTTGAAGATTTTTCAGCAATTATGTAATTAAATATGGCTTTTGTCCCTTTCTCTCTCTTTTCTCTTTCTGGAACTCCCATAATGTGAAAATTTGTTCACTTAATGATGTCCCTAAGTCTCGTAGGCTGTCTTCACTCTTTTCTTTCTGTTTTCATTTTTTTCTCTAAGAGTCATTTCAAAAGAACTATCTTCAAGTTTATAAATTCTTTCTTCTGCTTGATGTAAATTTTTGTTTCTTTAGGGTCAGTTACTGGAGAATTATTGTGTTCCCCAGGTGGTGTCACATTTCCTTTGTTTGTTTGTTTCTTATGTACCAGCATTGATGTTCTGCATCTGGTGGTATAGTCATCTCTTCCAAACTTTAAAGAGTGGCTTTTATAAAAGACTTTCACTGGCATATGGGCCTGAGGGTGCCAGTTCAACAGAGTGCAATGGCTCTGATTCCATATAGGTGCAGTGGTATAATTACCATGCAGCTTCTTCATTTGTCATCAATGTTAGTGATGACTGTAAGTGTCTCAGTGGTCTAGGCTGCAGGGATTATGGCAGTGACAGTGACTGCTTAGGTTATTAGGGCAAGGGCTTTAGGGATCCTCATATTCTTATCTTTCTCACAGTGGGGAATCATAGCCATAAGAGGATCTCTCTTAGTATTGGGACTGACATGGGTCACAGGCAGCTGTTGTAGCCATGTAAGTGACAATGGCACTAGAATCCAGGGCATAGATATTCAGAACAGCTGCAAAGCTGGTTTCCTGGGCTTGAGGTCTTATAAAACTAATGTAGCGCCAGGGACTTGAGGTGCCAGTTTACTCTCCAAAGCATGAGTGAATGCTGTTCTCCCACTAACCTGGGGTCTGCTGCTCTGAGGCACACCCCAGGAGCTTGGGCCCAAGGGGCTGTGATATAGCTGTGGTTCTGAGCCTGGTGGGGAGGGGCACAACACTGGCATAGCTCTGGGAAAGAATGAGTGCTCTGGAGGGCCCCAGGATGGCTTGCTATTGTGGTATAGTACTGGCTAAACTTCCAGGACAGAGAGGTGCAGTGGCTACTCACTCCCAGAGCAAGACACACTGTAGCAGGGATTGGTCCCCAGGAGCAAGGCACAGCTGCAGTTCAGCACTGAGGATCCAAGAGAGCATAGTGACAGCTCGGACTCCGGGTGATAAAGTACCATGCTGTGGTGACTCTGGGCCCTAGGATGATGGGACATGAAAGTAGTCCAGGCTCTGTGAGGTCAAGTGCAACAGCAGTAAGAACCCAGGAATGTCAATATGTCACTGTGGCTGTGCCCAAGGGGGAAGTGCGGTGATGGGGAGCAGTGCAGCAATGACTCCACTTCCCATAGAGGCAGGGTGCTCAGCAGTTCAGGCTATGGGACCCTAGTCCAGCTCCAGGTAGGCAGGAGACTATGACTGTTTGTCCTGGACTGTGGAGTGCCACAGTTCAGCCAAGGCTCTGATTCCCTAGGATGTGAGTCACCATGTCTGCTTGGCCCCGGAAAGCCTGGCTACATGAGTCAGTGGAGTCCCTGGATCACAGGGAGTGGGTCACTGCCTTAGCTGTGGTGCTAAGGGGCGCAACTGCTGTGGTGTGCAGCAGACCTGGGGTGCCTCGGAGCAAAGTGCTGCCTCAGCTGTGGCACCAAGGGGATGTGACTGCTCTGATGTGAAGGAGGCTGGGTAGTCCTGGGGGTGGGATGCTGCCTCAGCTGTGGCACCAGGGGTATGACTGCTCTGGAATTTCTAGGCTTCAAGTCACCAGAGGTGGGACATCACTTCTGCTCAGCCCTAAGGAGAGGGTAAACCAGCGACTAGGATAGGGGACAAAGTCATTCTGTGGTAGCTTGGCCCTAGTGGTCAGGTTATAGCATCAGCTTTGCCCCATGATGGCTCGCTACTGAGCGTGGTATAGTGTTGGCTAAACCTCCAGGATGGAGAGATTCAGTGGCTACTCACTTCCAGAGCAGGCCACACCCTAGCAGTGGCTCAGATTCTGAGAAGGCACAGAGTAGTAGCAGCACAGGCCACAGAGGGGTGGGGCACAGTGTCTGCTTTTTCTCTGGGCGTAGCCCAGGATTTAGACTCCAGGGAGCTCCCTCAGTTGGGCTCAGAACCTGCGAGGATGGCAGTGGTGTCCAGCAGTGAAGACTGAAGGTGTCCACAGCTGTGATAGGGGCTTCTGGGTCCTCTTGCTTGCTTTTCTTCACAGGAAGAAGTCCCTCCTAGCTCCTAGGGGGTTTGATTGTGAGCGGCAAGGGTGTGGCAGAGGTGAGGTGTCTCCTTCCTTTCTCTATGTGATCATCCTGAGTTTCTGTGCTTTGCCCGATTTTAGCTGTTTCTTTCTTGTTCTCCAGTGCTCTCCTTTATTTTATTTTTTTTGTCAAAATGTGGTTGTAAATTCATTGTTTTGGGCTTTTTGTGGTAAGGAAGGGACACTGGGAGGGTCTAAACAGCCATCTTGTTGACTTTACATCTCCAATTTGGGAGTTTGGAATGGGGAAGCAATCTGAAGGGATTGAATAAGAAGCAGTGCATTGATGTGATAAAAGTCCTTCTGCGTGCTATTCTGATTTTTAAAGTCAGCTGAATATACAAATTGTTGTTATTGTTGTCTTTTTAATTGAGACATCATAGTTGTACATATTTTTGAAGTACATGTGTCATTCTGATACATGTACACAATGAGTAAAAATCAAATCAGGGTATTTGGGATATCTGTCACCTCGAACTTTTATCTTTTTTGTGTTGGGAACATTACAATTATTTTCTTCTTGACTATTTTGAAATATACAATAAATTACTGTTAATTATAATTTTCCTGCTGTACTATCAAATACTAGAACTTATTCCTTTTATCTGACTGAATTTTTGTACCCATTAACTCAGGGGGCCCCAACCTCCAGGCTGCAGTCTGGTACTGGTCCGTGGCCTGTTAGGAACTGGGCTGCACAGCAGGAGGTGAGCAGCTGGTGAGCGAGGATTACTGCCTGAGCTCCGCCTCCTGTCAGATCAGTGGTGGCATTAGATTGTCATAGGATCATGAACCCTATTGTGAACTGCGCATGTGAGGGATCTAGGTTGAGCACTCTTTATGAGAATGTAACTAATTAATGCCTGATAATCTGAGGTGGAACAGTTTCATCCTGAAACCATCCCCCTCCCCTTCACCATCCATGGAAAAATTTTCTTCCATGAAACTGGTCCCTGGTGCCAAAAAGGTTGGGGACCACTGCATTAACCAACTTCTCTTCATCCCCTGCTCTCCCTTCCCAGCCTCTGGTTATCACAGTCCTACTCTCTACCTCTGCGAGATCCACTTTTTTAGTTCCCACATATGAGTGAGAATGTACAATCTTTGTCTTTCTGTGCCTAGCTTATTTCACTAAGCATAATGTCGTCCAGTTCCATCCATGCTACTGCAAATGACAGGATCTCATTTTTTAATGTCTAAATAATATTCCATTGTGTGTATATATATGTATATGCACACACATACACCATATTTTCTTTATGTGGATGGACACTTAGATATGCTCCATATCTTGGCTATTGTGAGTAATGCTGTAAATACATTGGAGTGCAGATATCTCTTGGATATACTGATTTTCTTTCTTTTAGATATATACCCAGCAGTGAGATTGCTGTATCTTATAATAGTTCTATTTTTAGTTTTTTAAAGAATCTCTATACAAATTCTTCATGTGACTGATTTTAGCTGTAGAAACTAAAGGGGAGCTGAATATCAAAGTGAGATCAATGTGCTGTAGAAAAAAAATACATTAATTGAACATATAAGGCCCAAAAACAATAATGTCATGGGAATATAGACCCAAGGAATTTACAGAAATCTTGGAAAGGTTTAGTGTTTTCTTAGATTATAAAATTAGATTGAGGCAATTCTAAACATAGCTAAAAGGTTTAGAAAGCTCCAACTGATATCTGGGTTTCAAATCATTTTGTCAAATTCCACCCCCTACCATATACAAAATATAAATCTAAAGTTATTTAGTAGTATTTAACTAGATATATTCAAGCGATAGATTATTTTATATGAATTGACATATTCACAATATTAAGACTTTTCTTTCTTAATATTGTGAAGAAATATTGTGAAGGATATTGCAAGTCCTCCCCACCTACCCGCTTCCTGTGTCTTCCAGGAGAGTCAACAGAATGTGCCCTTTATCAAAGATGTGAGAAATAAATTCATGAAGGAAGCGCTCAGCATCCTTGAAGCATTTCGTGGTGGAAACACTTTTATTCATTGAGGAAGTAAACAAAAGTGTTATAAAGTTTTCTTCTGATAGAAGAAATTTATTACTGGATATTTTCTCTCTTGTAGTTGCAATTGTGAAGGGTATATTCTCATTATTTTTCTATTAGTGTTAAAATATAGAACTATTAATTTTCGATTAATTTTAAAAATGACAAATTTTCCTGAATTATAGTATTATTGTTAAACTCTGCCACAACACAATAGATGGTTTCAAAAATTTTAACTCCATAAAATGTGGGATTATATTATTGTAAGGTTAATGAGCTATCTGGCCCAAGTCTACATATGGGAGTTCTAATGTCCACTTGTAAAATCCAAATGTATCCCAAGTCTTCATGGCAAGTGCTATTCTCATTTACATATCAATGGGGACAATTTTGGACCTGGTGCCTGGCTGGAACTTACAGCACAGCAGCTGTGATTCCAGATCTCTTATTTGGTACCTGTTTTGTTAGCCATATCTGGGAATATTGGCCCAGGAGAATTATTAGGACATAGGAACTCACTGTTTTCTCTGTATCTTTAGATAGGGCTTTCTGCTGTATACATATTTGTCCCTCCACTCCATGTCCCTCGACCTGAGAAGATGAGAACTTTTAGTCATTTGAGAATGGAGTCTTGAGAGGGAGCTAGAGCCAGTGGTCAACCAGGTGATATCTAAATTTTGATAATTCTGGGTTACCTAATGGCAATTTTCTTTGCTGCAATTGGAGTCATTGTCTGATTAATTTTAGGGTAATTATATATTCTCTGTCATTATTAAGATCCATCTGTATTCTGGACATGTCAGCTAGTTAAGTTCAATAGAGATGTGGTGGGTACTAATCTCTACAATCTTTCAGGAAAGCAGTATTTCTCTTTGGCTTACTATTTCTGGAGATAGAGGCAGTCCTGGTGGCCTGCACTTGACCTTTTCTATAATAATGGCCCTCACTTCATGAGTCAGGGAAGTAATATAAGGACTCTACCAACTGCGGAGTAATGTTTTCCTATTATTCATTCCAGAACTTCGGAAATAACCACAAGATCAATTCAGGGATCCGCTGGGCACACTGCAATAGACCTGAGCCAAAATTTCACTGGTCCCCTGATTCTCCATAAGCCCCTGCTCTGACTGGTGGGCCACAGTGATGCTTGGGTCTCTGGGAATTAGTATCAGTTCAGAGCCAGTGTCCAGTGATCCTCCAGTAATTCTGATTATTTTAACTTCCTCAGTGCACAGCTGCATGGAAGGCTGGGAGGAAGATTAACCATATAGATTTTTGGCAGTATAGAAGAGTTCTTCAAAAGAACCTTGCACGTTCTTCAAGGGAACTTGGGCTCACCAACATTAAAGGGGCTCTGAGTCTGTGAAAAAGTTCATGCCTTGAAATTGATTGAGACCTAACTTTCTGTTTAAATGACTCACATCAGACCTCTCTTCACTAGACATAGAGCTTTTCTGCCTATACAGAGTAAGAGTTTAGTAGTATATCTATCTATTCAGTTTTAGGAATGCCATTATCAACTAGCCAACGCTAAAGATCTCTGCAAGTCAGACTGTTCTGATTACTGCTTTGGCTTTATTGTTTATTACAGTAACCAAATTCACCCTGTCTGTGGCAAACAAGCGCCACCACTACCATCCCAGAGTGCCACCATCTGCACTGACTTGAGGAATCCCAGTTTGATGATAGCAGTTTTCACCCTAACTCTTGACCAATAAAGAACCACCATGGAACGCTTCAAGGATGCTGAGTGCTTCCTTCATGAATTTATTTCCACATCTTTGATAAAGGGCATATTCTGTTAACCCTCCTCGAGGACACAGGAAGGGGTAGGTGGGCAGGACTTGCAATAATCCACTCTAGCACTCCAATCTCTTTTCTCTACTGTTTATCGGTCTCCTCTCTCTATTTGCACTACTTGTTTTGGCATTCCAACTTCATTATTCTAGGTTACTTTGTGGCCATGTTTTATTCAAGCAACCAAGCAAACTCTTAAAGCCATTTGCAGCCCTTTGAACTAACGCCTTGAAATTGGAATCTCTCCCAATGAACCCATATCAGTAGAACTATCTTTATGCAATTCTACATTTCTTCCACCTTGATTCCATGATTTGAATGTCCTCTCCAAACTCAAGTTGAAATCTAATCACCATTGTGGTTGTATTAATAAGTGGGACTATTAAGAGGTGATAAGGCCATGAAGTTTCCACCCTCAATAGTGGCTTCATGTTTTTATCACAGGAGTGGGTTTGTTTTCACAAAAGTGTGTTGTTATAAAAGTGAGCCCAGCCCTCATTATCTCTTACTTTTACCCTTGCCCTTCTACAAGAGAAGAATGAAGAAGAAAAAAGAAGGGATAATGCAGCATGAAGGTCCTTGTCAGATACCAGTGCCATGCTCTTGGACCTCCCAGCCTCTAGAACTGTATAAACTTCTTTTTTTGGTTTTTAAAATATAATATTTATTTTTTAAAGTTAACATGTGCACTATAGGAAACTGAAAAACACAAGAAGCAAAGAAAAAACTCATCCACAATCAGAAGCTGTTTACAGTTTTCAAATGTCCTTCTAGGTCCTGTATGTGTTTAGACAAAACATCCAATTTTATGGCATTAACATCACACAAAATGTATCATGTTTTTTCACACATCATACATACTTACCAATTCAAAATCCCAAAGCTATATGAGTATTTTGATAACCAAGAATATATTACACTAACTCAATCTGTTAGAAAAAAAATGTAATCCTGTGTTTCTTGGAACAAAGACTTGATAGAAGACAAAATGGCAACAGGGTTCTAGATAAAAGCATTGGCAGAATTCTGATTAAAATACCGCATTCCCTTAAAGCTCAATTTAAAATGAAACACAAAGCAACAGGATACACTAAGTATAATGTTTTAAGAAAATTTATTATGAGACCTTACCATTAAAATATTAGCAAGAAGGTATTATTTCATTGATTACTTAATGTATTCCTATAGTCCAGCCAAAGACATGCACATACATCAATAGCTTTTGTCAGAATGTAAATAAGAACACATCTCAAACTTCTCTCCCTTTGTGCTTCCTTTTGCCCCTCTACTGCCAACCTAATCCACAAGTTCTGACATACACTGCTCAGAAATCATTTAACAATCCCTTGTCCAAGATGCATCTGTTCTATCAATTATAACAAAAAGATGTTTACAAACTGGCTAATTCTCTAACTCTACTTTTTATCATGTACTGTCACCTCGAGACATCTATAAAGTCTAGATGTTGTAAAATAATAATGAATTTTGATCCCAGTAAACACAGGCACTTTACTAAATATGCACATATAGACCTATGGTTATAATCTAAAACCACCTTGTAGATATGGAGATACTAGCAAAGAGCCCTTCCATTCACCCTTCCTCTTCTCCATCTTCCAGCATTCCAGTGACTAAGTAAAGAACTATGCCTACCTCCAAGAGGTGGATTAAGAAAAGTCACTCCCAGAAGACAGTGCTTCCTAAAAACTAACAAAGATTCATTTATAAAGGAGTGATTTTACTACCTCTACTTATAACATACTTTGAGCATTAGGACTTGTTTATCCTTTAAACACAGCAATATTAACTAAAATGCACATAGAGTACAATGGTTCAACCCTCTGGACTAACGTAACTCATGGGCACATAATCCTTCTCTCCTCATCCTTCCTCCTCCCTCCACCTGCCACCACCCAGTGAACAGTCAGCATACTCTCCAAAACATCAACTTTAACAATCCCATATCTAAATGCAGCCACTCCCCAAATGCAACCACTCTTATGAAATAACAAAAAAAATAAGTAAAGGATGTGACTTTAGCCCTTTACTTTTAACACACTTTTAAACATCTAGAAACACTGGGTATTTCAAATAGGACTTCAGTTTTCCACTCAAGCCAGCATTAAATAAATGATGCACATACATAACAAAGACTATAATTTGAAAGTATCTTCTAAATAGGAACATTTGGCCAACAGCCCTTTCCCCTTCCACCTCTCTCAACCTAGTGGCCAGTCATAAGCATCTGTAATGTTTAGGAGGGATTTTAACATTTCATTTCCTAAGTGTTTTTAACAGCAGTCTTTCCTGTAAATTTTAAGACAAAATATATTTGATATATTAGTTTACTAACTCTTTTTATACACTAGCAACCTCTTTAACATCTAGAAAGACTAAATATTGTAAATTAGGACTTGTTTGTCCTTTATATACACTACATACACAGATAAGTAAAACAAAATGCATAGACATAAGAGACAATGGTTAATTGTGCCTCACTACAGGTGCACTGGCCTACAGCTCATTGCATTTGTCCTCCCTTCTCCCTTGAACCAGTGCACAAACACAATGTATATTACTCAAAAGGTTTGGCCATCCTTGCCCCCACTGAAAAAAGCATTTTATATGAATTTTTTAAAGATATTTACAAAATGTGTTATTTTACCTCCTCTACTTTTAACATATATCAGGCACTCCTGAACATCTATGAAGATATTTCAAAAAGTTCTTATCATTGTCAATTATACATACAGTAGTGAGGAATAAAATGCACATACAAAACAATGGTTATAATATGAAAATGTCTTCTAAATATGACTAGTCTGGCATGAACCTTCTTCTTTCCTTCTTAAGTCTTCTGCTCCACGTCCTCCATCCTCTAACCCACTGAACCAACATGGACATGTGTGGTTCCTTGTGTCACTTCCAGAGGCGGTCTAACAACTCTATTTCAAAAAGTCACTTTCAGAATACCCTTAATTTCTATGATATTTTTAAACAAGTGGGCTTTTACAGGATGTGTAGTTTTCTAACTCTATCATATGTCAGCAACCTCTTTTCATCTAGAAAGGCTAGATGTAGCAAACTTTTCTTTAAAAAGGTTGGCAGGATTGTTGAGAGCATCTTTTTCATATTATATACACAGCCTGTCTATAAATGGCCAATCTTCCCAAACGGTGGTGGGCCTTTCCAGTGGACCAACTGTGGCATGTCATTCTACCATTTCTCACTTCCCACATTAAGGTCTGGTGGAATGAAGACCAACCACAACCACTGGATGACTGCCAGCTGCTAACTGTTCCACCCATTTTCATGTGGGGCTTCATTTACCTTTCAGGTGTTCAGCCCTTTGATCCTCATTGTCAGGACTAGGTTGGACTCACTCTTAGGACAAAGCGGTCATGCCAGGACCCAGAGCTACATGGCTCTAGGCCTGAGGAGGTGGCCTAGCTTGGTGCAAACACCTGCCTCCTTCTGCCCCACACCATGGTGGCCCTCAATGCATGTGGGGCACCTTCCCACCCTGCCACACTTGCTGCCACCCAAAGGTGCTACATCCAAGTGCAGCAGGGCTGGACAAGGAGACACTGGCCACTGGTGGGGCCAGGCTCGGAGAGGCCACTGGTGCCATCAAGTCACCAAAGTGGGGTGGAGAGAGGTTCACAGCTGCTTCAAGGCCTAGGCCTGGCCGGTGGGTGCCACAGTGAGAGCTCCAGGTGTCTGCAAGGCAGAGGCTGTGCCTGTCCCGGGTCCCCAGCTTACCTGCCTGTGAGGGAGCTTCCCTGCTTGACTTCTCACCATACTCTCTGCCAGACTCTAAACTTCTTCATGTATTATCATTTCTGTGGTATTCTGTTACAGCAACACAAAGTCACTAGGATAACCATAAGATCCATTCCTGCACACGTTCTCTGGGTTTCTATTGATAGAAATTGGCAAAATCATGCGATACTTTTTGCTGTGTATTGTGGCTCCTCTCAGATCATCCTCTTTATCTCATCCTTAGACTTGCTGACAATGGTGGCAGGAGGCAGACAGGCTCCTAGGCGGGAAGGAGTGGGTCCCCAGTGAGGCCCAAACCTTAAGCCAGAGATGGCCTGAAGCCTGGGGGCTGGGCTGTCAATTCTGGGTGGATTTCATGGCCCAGTGTGATAACTTCCTTGATGCCTTTCAGCCAGTCAGATAGTGCTTTTCCTGGGCCCACCCATGGACCAATCAGCATGCACTTCCTCAATTCTGAGCGCATAAAAACCCCAGACTCAGCCACATGTCAGGACTACCTGCCTGTGCATACGAGCTACTCCCTTCAGGTCTCCCCTCTGCTGAGAGCTGTTCTGTCACTCAATAAAGCACTTCTCTGCCTTGCTTACCCTCCAGTTGTCTGTGTAACCTCATTCTTCCTGAACATGGGACAATAACTCGGGACCTGCTAAATGGCAGGCATGAAAATGTCTGTAACACTTTCCTGGCTGGCTTGCTGAGCTGCGGGCAGTAACATGCTCCCATTTGTGGGACTGTGGGAGTGAAGTGTGGTGACCCTTCTGGGGGTCCAGACCTTGGGACTTCCTGAGCCAGTACTGTAACACTATAGCCCTCCCATCTTTAACTGGTGTCAGGAAGCTGCCCCATGTAATGGGAAGCAGCAGCAGAACCGGGCCAGCCCAGGAACCATGGGCCAGAGTGAGTCAGTGGGACTGAACAAGCTGTAACACAAACTAGCTAAAACACACCCACTTTGTCATTCAACATGCTGTGGGTGGTGGGAACAAGAGACCTGTAACATGCCCACCCCCACCCCTTGGGGTTCCAGTGTTGCTGATGTCTTCGAGTTTTCAGGCACCACTGCATTCTCCTCATCCAGATGCCAGTGTCCACAGCAGAAGCTGCTTGAGGTACGCCTGGTTTAGCCACAGCCTCACACAGAACCAGTGCCTGGAGCTACCTACCCCACCGCAGCAGCCAGTGTACCTGGCTGTGTGCAGTGGCCAGACCCTGCACTTGCTTCCTCACATACCCCTCACCTCTTCACTCCTGGCTTGCCCTCAGTAGGTGTGGGATCCAGGCCTGTAGCACAAGCCAAGTGCATCCTGACAGGTTGAGTGGGCGGGACAAGCCCAGCAGGCACAACAAGCAAAACTCAAGCAGAGGCACTGCTGGCAACAGAGGTTGGTGAAGTGACCCCCCCAAAGGATTGTGTGACACTGAGACTTGTATCTAGTTACAGTGGCAGAAGCAATGACAGGTGGTAGGGAAATGTTCTGAGGAGAATCAGAGCCTCCTCCAGTTCTTCATGCAAGGGGGACAGCTCTTCACACAGGAGTGGAGGGCTACTACTACTGCCAAAGGCATTTATTCTGTAATTGAGGTACACATGGTATTAGACTTTGCATTTGGTTTTCAGAAATCTCAGCCTTGCAGCCCCAGGAGATAAGTATCCTTGGGAGTAGTCATTGAAGTAGTACTGTGAACTGGGAACTTAAAGCCCTTCATTCATAATTTTGTTTCCCTAATTGCTCCAGCACACTTTTTATTTAAATGCTCTAGAGCAGAAAATATTTTGTCACCCACAACCCCTGCTTTCTCTTTCTATAGACATATTATTACAGGTATGTCCAGGTGATAATTTGAGTAACTGTTTTGCCACTGCATTTAATAGACTATTAATGCTGTCTATACCACTGGAAACAGTCATTAATGCCTTTAAAGCAGAGCAGACCAGAGCACTGAGAAAACCCAGAGTCACTTTAGCAACTAATATTTAAGACTGTGTTTCTTAGAAACTGCTTTCAATACTATTTTTTAATTTCAAACTTTTATTTTTTAATTGAGAAATGAAAAATATATGTATTTATTGTGCACATGTCATTTTGGAATATGTATACATGGTGGAAGGGCTAAATTGAGCTAATTAACACATGCATTACTTCATATACTTACCTTTTTTGTGACAGTTCTAAATTCTGTATCATTCAGGTTTCAGTCAGAGAAACAGAACCACCAAGATGAGTGTATGTGTGTGTGTGTGATTAGAGAGCAGTAAAGTAGGCACTTTCCAGCCTTAATTTCTTTTGAAACTTTTTCATGAGGTAGGGTGTTGGAGGGAGTGGAGAAGAGTTCTATAATATTATTATCAAATCTGTCTTTTTGTAGGCCTGTGTCCTTGGGCTGGAAACTTCACAGGTATTTCTTAGCTTTTGTCTCACTTAGATGAGACAGTCTAAAGAGAACTGAAGTTGGGTAATTGCCCTTCCCCTAGGTGGGACTGAGCTCTGATAAAGTATTTTTCTATGAGTACTTTGTGGTGAAGAATGTTCTGAGTGTGTTTCAGGTGGTTATTTTTACCTTCCTTCTGGGCTCCTCACTGTGGGAACCTGGTAGTGTTTCTGGAGGTAAAAGCCATGAAAGAGCAGGAGCCCCTTAACACTGTAACCCCCAAGAGTTTCTCTCTTCCACACTCAGCCTCCACCAATTTGCCCAATCACTATTTAGTTTTTCCTACCAGTTTAAGGGCTCAGTGGCTTCTACTTCAGGTAAACTAATCTCAGTTGTAATTCTCTGTGTTTGTCTGTCTCTTCAGATTATAGGATGACAGTTTGCCTTGAAACCTCATTGACAGATCCAAGAAGAGTCAATGACCTGCATTTTGTTCAACGTTTTTCTTCTTGTAAGGACAAGAGTGTCAACTTCCAAGCTCACTATGTATTGGAGTTGAAACTGGAAGTTGGAGTCTTTTAAAAAAAAAAAAAAAGTCCTTTAAAACCAGTATTTTCAATAGACTATGTCTCAGTAGTGATCATTTTCTTCAAATCATCCTCAAACAATACAGTGCATTTGCAATTGGAAAATTTAGTTTTTTTTCTTTTTATCTTTGCATTTTTCCCATCATTTCTACGTACTTAGGGAAACAATTTATTCACATGTCACCTCATCTCCTTTATTAGTTCACCATAGCTTCACTTTTTTTTTTTTTTTTTGAGACAGAGTCTTGCTCCATCACCCAGGCTGGAGTGCAGTGGCTTGGTCTCAGCTCTCTGCCCGCTCCACCTCCTGGATTCACGCCATTCTCCTGCCTCAGCCTCCTGAGTAGCTGGAATTACAGGCGCCCGCCACCACGCCCAGCTAATTTTTTGTATTTTTAGTAGAGATGGGGTAATTTACCATGTTAGCCAGGATGGACTCGATCTCCTGACCTTGTGATCCGCCCGCCTCAGCCTCCCAAAGTGCTGGGATTACAGGTGTGAGCCACCACACCCGGCCCACCATAGCTTCTCTTTACTTCCTTTTACCATTTATCTATGTTAGGCATTCTGTTAGTATTTTCTTGAGATTGTCACCAACTTGGTCTTTTGCTACAATCACTTATTTGTTGTTACTTAAAAATAATTAATTGGTTCTTAGTTTTATTTTGTCCCCAGTTCATTCTCCAGTCACATTTTTACCTCATTGTGTCATCATCATTTCATCTTGAATTTCTTCTTTCAAACATTTTATCTTTTCCTTAATTTTATTTAATTAATAAAGATTTTTTTTATTACCAATGTCTTTCATCCAGACTGGATAATTTTTGTAGGTTGCAGAATATATGCTTACATATTATTTGTTTTTTATTGTCAAAGTTTTCTTTTCTTTTGCTGTATTGTTTTGTTGTAGCTGCTTCACCTTTTCTACTCCCTTCACTCATTTCCCAAATATATGGGTAGATTCTCCTTGCCTACCTTTCCACTTTATCTCTGGTCCTTCTTGTAAATCCCCCTTGATCTTATTGGCTGGATTTTATGTTAGAATTTTTAGTTACCTGGAGAAGGGGAATGGTAGCATGGAGGAGAGAGGGACTAGAGCTATGCATCAGTTCTATTCAAGGATTTTATCTTTAATCTCTTTCTTTGGAAGTTTGTTAAACCTTTTGTACTAGATCTTATACTGTCTATTTGTGGGGGAACTTTGGATCATTTCCCCATCTTAGGGTGAGTCCACCAGTTTCGCTGCACTGAGTCTTTGGATATATGAAAACAACAATTGCTTAACTCACCATTTTCCAGCCATTTCTCCTCTCATTTGAGGGAATGTTGGAGATAAACTCAAAATTTAGTGGTTTTCTATACAATGTGTTGCTTTTTAGCTACTATGAAAAAGTATCCAGTGGTCTGGGGAGTGGCAGTTTCCTCTTATTCTAATGTTTTCTCCTGCCAAACTTGTATCTATTATAGACAGTCAGTTCCAGATAATTATTCCTGAGGTATTTCTCTCACGTTCCTTTAAGCCAGGAAAAAACAAAATTGTGACTCTCTTTAGTTTTTCTGGCTTTTCATTCACCTCCCCTTCAGTCATCTTTCCTGGGCCATCAACAAGGGAATTTCTGTAATTATATATTTACTCTACCATATTTCTTTATAAGTCCTTTAATATAATTCAATATTTGGTGGTGATCAAGTGACCCAGTGTTTCTTAGAGGAGAATTGTTATGAAGATTAGCCTAATGAGTACATGTCACAATGTGATTTATCTTCTAGTGTGAGAACTTAGATAATGGGAAAAAGAGGCTGAGTAATTGAAATCCATCCATGCATTAAGGGTACTGAAAGGATTTTAGTCATTACTATCAACTTCTTTGACTAAATTTGCTACTAGTCTCATTGATTCTGCTAAATTCATTATAAAGACAGAATGAGAAGTACAAGGGTCAGATAGGAAATAAAAGAAGGATTGTATAATTCACATGTCTGATAGTTACCACTCCTCTACACCCACCAGCCCCATGTCCAGATGTATGAAAGCTGACCTGTGTCTCAGAAATGACAACTTACCCCAAAAGACATTACATTTTGTATTAGTCCGTTCTCACACTCCTATAAAGAACTACCTGAGACTTGATAATTTATGAAGAAAAGAGGTTTAATTGACTCACAGTTCTGCAGTTTTAACAGGAAGCACGGCTGGGAGGCCTCAGGAAACTTACGATCATGGCGGAAGGTGAAGGGGAAGCAAGCATGTCTTACCATGGTGGAGCAGGAAAGAGAGAGAGTGCAAAGTGGGAAGCGCTACACACTTTTAAACAACTAGATCTCATGAGAACTCATTCACTATCACAGGAACAGCAAGAGCAAAGTCCACCCCCATGACTCAATTACCTCCCACCAGGCCCTCCTTCAGCACATGGGGATTATAGTTTAACATGAGATTTGGGTGGGGACCCAGCCAAACCATATCAATCTTGGAGATAAAGAATCTTTAAAACCAATATAGTGAGATTAAATACAGGCAAAACTATTAAGTTGGTGAAGTTTGCCATCTGAGCCACTTAATCTTTTGTTTCCTGGATCACAGCTTCCTCAAGCTGCTCATAACTATTCATATGCCCCTTGGCAAAACCTGTTCTCAATTTTTTTTACTCTGAGGAATAAATAACTGATGGAGGACCCCACACAGGGGATATTTGCATTTAATCAGGATTTAATGATTAAGTAAAAGTTAGACTGTGGAATGTGGAATTTTATGTATCAGCAAGCTTATAAGGAAGGATTTCTTTTCACTTTGGGGCCTCTTGGGTCCCTGAAATCACATTATATGGCTAGTGCCTATTCTATTCTCTGCATAAGGAAACCTCTCAGTGGTTATTAACTTCTTTTCGAGTTCTCCACTCTGCTGAAAATTAGCAAAGTTTTGTGTACTCATTCAGCAAATATCAACTTATTGATATTTGTTTAATACAGCAAAGGGAAAAAGGTTAAAAATATTTTTCAATAATTTGTTATTTTACCAGTTTTGACCTTCAGATTGTGTGAGGCCTTACAATACCTTACTACTTTTTAAGGTCTTATACACTAAAATCTTAAACATTAGGCTGGGACTAATGTTTAAGCCCCGGGGCTTTCTTTGACTGAACATTTGCCACGACTAGACAGAATATCTAGAATCCTTACATAGCTCAACTACTTTGGAGCCTTTTCTCATATTATCGAGAAATAAAGGACTCAAACATTGCCCAAATCATACTTGAACCCTACTCTAAGTGTATTTAAAACTTCTGGTTCAAGCTAGGAAGCATTTATGCAACCCTGTGCAAGTACTATCAAGTGCTATGAGGAAATAGATTTATTTCACGCAACAAAACTTGGATAATTGCTCATGTCTCCTTATGGTCCCGTGAGCATGTCAGGGTTACAGATCTTTTATCACAGTGGAGATAGAGTGCAAGCAGGGAAAGGCAGATCATAAACAAACAAAAAGTAAAATATACAATGTGTCAGATGGTCTTAAGTATTATGGGAAAAAATGAAATGAGGAAATGGGTTGGGAATGCTAGGGTTGGGGGATAGTTGCATTTTAATCTAAGGTAGTTAGGGAAGGCCTCTTTGAGGTGACAGTTGACAAAAATTCAAAGGAGATTTAGGACTGAGCCACTCAGATACTTGGGGGAAGAGTGTACCAGGCACATTGAACAAGTGCAAATACTTTTTCAAATAAGAGTGTACCTGGTTTATTTTAAGCACAGAAAGGAGTTTAGCATTAGCAGAAAGGATAAGAGAAGTGGGGGAGTAATGGGGAATGAAGTCACAGAGGTAAGAGAATGGATGGGAGATCTCGTGGGGTCTTATAGACCAATTGTAAGGATTTGACTTACTCTAGTTTGAGTGAAGTAGAAGGCTATTAGACATTCTGAATAGAAGTCTGACATGGTCTAACTTAGGTTGTTCAAAGTATCACTTTAGTTTCTGTCTTGAGATTAAACCATAAGAGGGCAGGGGTGGAAACAGCATATCTAGTGTAACATTCCAGGCAATTGGTTATTAGAATTGTGGTGGTAGTGTCGAAAGCAGGGAGAAGGAGTGGGATTCTGGATGTATGTGGAAGCAGAGTCAACAAGATTTGCTAAAGGATAGGATGGTGGTCAGGAGGGGAAAAGAGCACTTAGGGATGTCTCCAAGATTTTTGGCCTGCATTTAGTAGGAGATGGTAGCAATTGAGATAGAGAGGATTGTTGGAGGAATGAACTTTGATGAACAGTCAGGAGTTCAGTTAGGAGATACCTAGAAGAAAATTGAAATTCAAGACTGAAATTCAAGACTAGAGATTTAAAAAAACTGGCTGTCATCAGCACATAAATGGTATTTAAGAGAAGAAATCTAAGCCCTCCAGACATCGTCACTCAGTCTTCTTTGTCCTCTGGCTTGTTGTTGGATTTCGTCAATGGGTGGCCCTTTCAGGAGAGAAGAAAGAAGAGAAAAGCAAGGTCTGGGTTTTTTCCCCATCAGCTCATGTTAGGCAGCCCCTCTGCTGTAGTGAGAGGTTTCGCTGGCTTCTCGTCACTGCTCCTTCCCAGCCCCTCCAGGCCTGGGGCTGATGGAGTGTCAGTTGCTTCTCACTGTTACCAGCCCTGGCTGCTGTATCCTCTCATTGGCTCCCTTGACCCTGTCCACTCCGTTTAACTCTCTTCAGTTACTGCTTCAGAGTATAACATCTGTTTCCTACCAGGACCCTAATGACATAGCAGATCTGGTAAAAATAGTTGGAAAGCAGTGGCACTTGAGTCCTGATGCCACATCTATTGTCGATTTGTGATTACCATTTTGATAATTGATAATTATCATGATTCCTATATGGTTATTGAAATTATTATTTTTATTATAATTTAATTTAATTAATTTTGTTCTATCTTACAACAACATGTATTAGAAGCATGATGTAAGGAAGAAGCAGTTTAGGATTGTTGTATGATCTTGGGAAAGTCATATCACTTCCTGAACCTAAGTTTCTGGATGAGTTAAGTGAGCATGGTAACCACTGCCTCTTAATAAATAATAAGTTCTTAAATATTAAGCTGGTACCTCCTCTAAGGTCCTCGAAGGAAGTTGTTAGAGGAGCACAAAAGTTAACTGCCTACTTTTAAATTTGTCTAAAGATATAATCCTGGTGCCTAAAACCTACTAATGCTAGCCAGGGTTAGAAGAGATGGTTAGGAGAAGGGGAAGGCTGTCAGTACCTGCAATGTCAAAAAGCATGTCATTTTAAACAGTTTTCAGTACTTTTTTTTCTCAGAATAAATTCTTTTGGTCAAAGCCACATGAGGAAGGGCAGAAAACAATCTAAAGACTTTGGAATGGCAGTCCAAATATTGACAGTTACCAGCATGTTTCCTCCGGGTCTCCCCGCTGAAAGCTACATCTAGGAATGATACACAGTCACGCAGCCCTGGAGTTTGGCAGCTGAGCACCTCTGGATCTCTGGCCTTCAGCACCCGGAGAATAATTCTTAAATCTACAAACTCTCTCGTGCAGCATTTTTTTCCCTTCTCCTCAAATAATATCCAATTACTGAGTGCTGTGCTGGGAGAACCTGGGGAAATGCTAGAAGGAAACGCAGCTGAGAGCCACTGTGGTTTGACAGCTCTCCAGCTACTTTGAAAATATTTTGGCAAAAACAAGATTTTAAGTAAAACTGTTTCCTTTGGTAACATACCCAAAACTGCAGGTTTTACATTTTCAGTACTATGATTTGGGCCAAAAGTAGAAAAAGAAAAGAAAAAAAACGGGGAGGTAAAAGCTGTTCTTGAGGAAGGAAGATAGAATCTAAGAAGAAGGGGAATGCTTTGCATGGGATGCAGATATGAGAGTAGGAGGGAAACAGAGGGAAGCATATTGAACTTTCTCTCCTCACTTTTTTTCTGTACTAAGGAATTTCCCCGTCAAAACACAAGGCTCTTTTTTTGCCTTAAGATGGCCAGGAAAGGATTCACTGGGGAATCACTAGGCTAGGATTTGTGTTACTGCTTATTATAGGATGAGCAATAGCAACTGGGGAGGGTCAAACCACATGGGTGTTTCATTTCAGGCCATCCTACATTACAGCAGATGCAGGAGGGGATAAAATGGATAATATTTATCTCAACCCTGTTAGTTGGTCCTTGGAGAATATGCTCATTTATTCTTGCTTCATTTTTTTTTCCTGATCGCCTCCATGCATAAAATCCCTCTGTTTTTGAAAATACCAGCTGTCTCCTATCCCAGGACCTTCGTAGATACCTTCTGTACCTAGAATGTTTTGCCCTCAGACTCCACCATTCTTTTCAGGGAAGCCTCACTCTATCCTACAAGTGACATTAGCATTTTATGTTGTCTTTATAGCCACCTGTTTACATATTCCCCAACACTCTGTAAATTCTACAAGGGCCTGTTCACTGTCACATCCCCAGGGCATGGCATAAGGTGAGTGTTCAATTTAAAAGGTTAGCAAGTTGTCTGACTAAACCTGCTTTTCTTTAGTTTCCTTTTCTTATTATACTTCTTTCCTAATAATCTAGTTCTTTGTTTTTGTTTCCCCTTATATTGCTCTTTTTTTCTATTACCCTTTCTCCGAGACTTCTCCTTATGTAGAGGCTTTGCCTAAAGCAAGGGTTTGTAGGAAATAATACTCTGAACTATATAACGTTAATACCAGAAAGTGCTTCAGAGATTATGTAATTAAACCCTCCTCCAATTTTATAATGGTGCTCCATTGTTCAAGGTCACACAGCTAGTTGGGAACAGAATTTAGATTTGAACCCTGTAATCCTGACTCTATGTTTAGTCTTCCTTTCATTATTGTCACTCTATACAAAGTGTTAGACAAAAGGGTGAGGTTCCAAAAATACTAATCATCTCTCTACAACACAAGCTCCATATCATCCGAGAGTTTGACATCTCATTGGAAAGAAAACACTGCTCCCTGGGTCCTTCCCAAAAAATTGCTATTATAAGAATAAAACTTAGGTTCAAACTCTGTCCTTAACTTCCCTCAGACTCAGGAATATCCATTTATCTTAGCATGCTAAGGGAAAGAGGCAAGTTTGATATTTAGTTCCTAAATAAATGTTTATGTGAAAAACAGTGAACCCAAAAGTTCAAAACCCTATTAAAAAGAGAGAAGAATAGGAGAGATAAATATTAATAATGATAATAATAACCAAAGCTGACATTACTAGCACTGCTCTAGCAACCTGTCATAAATGACATATATGTACTGTTAATCCCCCATCAACCTGTAAGTTAAATACTATTATCCCTACTTTACCAGTGAGGAAACTGAAGCATAAAACAACTGTTCAATATATTTAGCTAGTAAATGAAAAGCTGAGATTTGAACCTGAGCAGCTTGCTCCAGCGTCAACACTCTGTGCAACACCTAGATAAAGATTCTAGCCCCAAAACAGAGTTAAGTTTTTACAACCTCTATAAAAGATCCCACTGATATAACCAAGTTCTACCAGGCCTGAAATAATCTGAAGTCAAAACCTTGGGAATGGACAGTCTTTCACAGTTGAATACGTAACTGGCTGCCCTGTTCATGAAGTACTGAACTGATTCTGAGAATTTTGTTTTATCTGTCTGTTCTCTAAATAATTTTCACTTATTGCCAGTTCTTTTAATTCAGGCAATATCCTTTCTCACAAGCTGAAGAACCTATAAAGGGCATGATGGTTTCAATAGGAGTGAAAGTCAAGAGGCTCCTCAGGAAAGGGTTTTGTTACTGCTTCACTGTGGCACTCAGAATGAAATCCAAATTTCACCCACACAGCCTTACAATGAGGGCCTTGCTCATCATTTGATGTGATCTCCCACCACTCTCTGTGCTGTAGCCATTGCAGTATTCCTCCAGCCTCTTGAACTCACAACTGTGCCCTGCCCCCAGGACCTGTGCTCTTGCTCTTATACGGCAAATGGCTTCCAGAAAAAAAATAGTGCAGTTATAGAACAAATTTTTCATGCCAGAAAGTTCTTCAGGCAGTGTTGGATTGAGGAATATAAGGGCTAGAAGAAAAGTCAGCATGAAGGAAGTCTTTCAAGGCAGTAAAGGGGCTTTAAGATTAGATCAGGACTGATTCTTTGCTCTTCCACTTATTATCTCTGTGTTCTTCTATAAATTAGTTAATCTCTTTATCCGTAGTTTCTGGCAGAGAAATTGGATGAATATATGTATCCATTTAATCACCTAAAGAGGTATGTGTACATGTGTATTATGTATTTTGCCACAAATTCTGTACAACTGCTAGTCCTCGATTAAGGGAAAATAGCAGCAATATCAATAGAATGTAAATGGGATGAAAGCCACTCTGCTAAGGATTAAGATTCAAATAGGTGGTCAGTATGTGCATGCATAATATGTGTATGCAGAAGGCCTAGACCGCACCTTAATAGGTCGGAAAGATAAAAGGGCAGATTTTACAAGTAACAGTTTTAGGAGGAGTTTTTTTGTTTGTTTGTTTTTAAATTTATTTTTATTTTTTATTTCTATAGGTTTTGGGGGAGCAGGTGGTGTTTGCTTATATGAATAAGTTCTTTAGTGGTGACTTCTGAGATTTTAGTGCAACCATCACCCAAGCAGTATAGACTGTACCCAATTTGTAGTCTTTTGTCTCTCAACCACCTCCCACCCTTTACCCTGAGTCCCCAGAGTCCACGGTATCATTCTTATGCCTTTACATCCTCATAGCATAGCTCCCACTTATAAGTGAGAACATGTGATGTTTAGTTTTCCATTCCCGAGTTATTTCACTTAGAATAATGGTCTCCAATTTCAACCAAGTTGCTGTGAATGCCATTATTTCGTTCCTTTTTTATGGCTTAGTAGTATTCCATGGCATATATATATATATACACCACAATTTCTTTATCCGCTCCTTGATTGATGGGCATTTGGGCTGGCTTCTTATTTTTGCAATTGTGAATTGTGCTGCTGTAAACATATGCATCCAAGTATCTTTTTCGTATAATGACTTCTTTTCCTCTGGGTAGATACCCAGCAGTGGGATTGCTAGATCAAATGGTAGTTCTACTTTTAGTTCTTTGAGGAATCTCCACACTGTTTTCCATAGTGGTTGTACTAGTTTACATTTCCAACAGCAGTGTAAAAGTGTTCCCTTTTTACCACATCCCCACCAACATTTATTATTATTATTTTTTGATTATGCCCATTCTTGCAGGAGTAAGGCGGTATCACACTGTGGTTTTGATTTGCATTTCCGTGATCACTAGTGATGCTGAGTACTTTTTCATATGTTTCTTGGCCATTTGTTACATCTTCTTTTGAGAATTGTTTATTCATGTCCTTAGCCCACTTTTTTATGAGATTGTTTGGTTTTTTCTTGCTAATTTGTTTGGTTTCCTCATAGATTCTGGATATTAGTCCTTTGTTGGATATATACATTACAAAGATTTTCTCCCACTCTGTTGGTTGTCCATTTACTCTGCTGTTTCTTTTACTGTGCAGAAGCTTTGTAGTTTTATTAAGTCCCATCTATTTATCTTTGTATTTGTTGCATTTGCTTTTGCATTCTTGGTCATAAAGTCTTTGGGTAAGCCAATGTCTACAAGGGTTTTTCCAACATTATCTTCTAGAATGTTTATGGTTTCAGGTTTTAGATTTAAGTCCTTAATCCATCTTGAGTTGATTTTTGTATAAAGTGAGAGATGAGGATACAGTTTCATTCTTCTACGTGTGGCTTAACAATTATCCCAGCACCGTTTGTTGAATAGGGTTTCCTATCCCCACTTCATGTTTTTGTTTGCTTTGTCAAGGATCAGTTGGCTGTTAAGTATTTGGCTTTATTTCTGGGTTCTCTATTCTGTTCCATTGGTCTGTGTGCCTATTTTTATACCAGTACCATGCTGTTTTGGTGACTATGACCTTATAGAATAGTTTGAAGTCAGGTAATGTGATGCCTCCAGATTTGTTCTTTTTGCTTAGTCTTGCTTTGGCTATGTGAGCTCTTTTTTGGTCCATATGAGTTTTATAATTATTTTTTCTAGTTCCGTGAAGAACCACGGTGATAGTTTGATGGGAATTGCATTAAATTTGTAGATAGCTTTTGGCAGTATGGTAATTTTCACAATATTGGTTCTACCCATCCATGAACATGGGTTGGGTTTCCACTTGTTTGTGTTGTCTATGATTTCTTTCAGCAGTGTTTTGTAGTTTTCCTTGTAGATGTCTTTCACCTCCTTGGTTAGTTAGGTATATTCCTAAGGATTTTTTTTACAGCTATTATAAAACAGGTTGAGTTCTTGATTTGATTCTCAGCTTGGTCTCTGTTGGTGTAAAACAGAGCTACTGGTTTGTGTACATTAGTTTTGTATCCTGAAACTTTACTGAATTCATTTATCAGTTCTAGGAGCTTTTTGAAGGAGTCTTTAGAGTTTTCTAGGTATACAATCACATCATGAGCAAACAGCAACAGTTTGACTTCCTCTTTACTAATTTGGATGCCTTTTATTTCTTTCTCTTGTCTGATTGCTCTGTCTAGAACTTCCAGTACTGTGTCAAATAGAAGTGGTGAGAGTGGGCATCCTTGTCTTGTTCCATTTCTCAGAGGTAATACTTTCAACTTTTCCTCATTCAGTATTATGTTGGCTGTGGGTTTGTCACAGATGGCTTTTATTACATTAAGATATGTTAGGAGGGAGTTATCTTAAGGTAAGTTTCTTTAAGGCAAGGTAAGAGCATAAGGGGATGACATAGAGGGGACATGAAGAGAGAACAGATAGGAAGAAAGGTCGAAAGGATGTATAAGCATCAATTTCCACTTTCTAATTGCTGAAGGGATGATAGTGTTGTCAGTCAAAAATAATATCACATAACAGTGACAAGATTGGATAGTGTAATCTTTACTGGGGGAGGGCAGAAGAAAGTCAAAGTAGGAACAAAAGGTGTTTTCCATTGCCCCTGAAATCCTGTTATTACTAGGGCAGGGGTTGGTTTTATTTCTAAAATAAAAGTCTGACTTATTGATAATTGCTGCCTGAAGTCTACATAGAGAAGGTTTCTGAGGCTGCATTTGAGCTCCATTGGGAAGGAGTGCATAAATAAAGAGCAACTTCTGCACAGACACAGAAATCTCCTCCTGAGGTCAACTCTGCCGGTGAACCTGGCCCTGTACTTAAAACACCTTTCCTGCATATCATCCCATGACTGTATCCTTGCTGTCATTCAGATCTCAGCTTAAACATCACTGCTCAGCAAAGCTATATACCTGTCTACCCTCTCTTTGTTCCATACAGCATGACTGTAATGATTTTAGGCTGAAAAAAGCTTAAAACACCTATAACCCCTAAGCAACAACAACAGCAAAGGAAAAAAAAATTCAATAAATCTCCCACACACCTTGCTTCGGTAATACTACTTCCTAGTATACTTGACAGGATAAATTATCTATTAATTAAAAGTAAACAAGCAGGGTGAGAGGATACAGCCAAAAATAGAGTTGACTTAGTGTAATTAATATTAAAAATTCCATCTGACGTACTTGGCTAACAGGGCCAGTTGTTTATTTCAGCTACTTTTCTTTCAAATAATAACATTTTTTAAATCACAAAAAGAATTTGTTTTCTATCCACTGAGAAAGGATAAACGCATCCAACCCTTTAAGAGAACTATCAGATAATTGAGAAACAAGTGAAAGGGTGGAGATAGAAATGGAAATGAGGGCAGTGTAGAGCCTTTCCATTTTAACCTAGTACAAAATTTAATAGGAAGATCACTTCTACTAATCCTGACTCTTTTATGCAGCAATCTTTCTAAATGTCAATTTTAGGTAGGATTCTATGTCTAGCTTGTGCCAGTGAGCTGATAAAGGATTTCTGACAATAAGTAATAAAGCCATGAATGATACAGTCTCTGGTTTCATTCTTCTTGAAATAGTGAAATCTCTAATAATAATAATATTTGCTGAAATAGCCTTATCTACAATCCACCCATTCCTCATGTAAAACATTGGTGCTGTGGTTTGACTGTCTGTCCACTGCAAAACTCATGTTGAAATTTAATTGCCATTGTAACTGTTTTAAGAGGTAAAAACCATTGTTGAGAATCCCCATGAGGCCTAGTAGAGTTGTGGGGATGGGGCTACTCCCAGGACCCCAAAACTGTAGAGCTACCAGTGAGCAATGACAGTGTGGGAGAGCTGCAGGAATGAGACTCCAACCTGTGAGAGCTCCTACATGGACTGAGTCCAGTAAAGCTGTAAAGCAGGGTTGCCGAAGGTGTTGGGGGCCCAACCCCCACCCCATTGTGCCCAGGGACATGGAGTCAAGAAAGATTCGTCTCCAGCTTTAAGATTTAATGTTGTTTTCCCTGTTGGGGTTTGGACTTGCTTGGGACCAGTTACCCCTTTTTTTCTTGCGTATTTACCCCTTTTGATATGGGAATGTCTAGTCTATGTCTGTCCTACCATTGTGTCTTTGAAGCCCATAATTTGTTTTGATTTCACAGACTCACAGCTGGAGGAGAATTTCCCTCAAGATGAATTGTGCCTTGGGCTTCACCCATATTTGATTTAGATGAGACTCTGAGCTTTAGACTTCTGAGCTGGGGCTAGAATGAGTTAAGACTTTTGGGACTATTGGGAAGCAACGAATGTATTTTGTGTGTGAGGACATGAGTTTAGGTGGGGGTGGGCAGGAGCATAATTCTATGGTTTGAATGTTTGTCCTTTCCAAAACTCATGTTGCAATTTGTCAGTGTAACAGAAGTAAGAAGTAGGTCCTTTAAGAGGTGATGAGGCCATTAGGGCTACACCCTCATGAGTGGAATTAGTGCCATCATAAAAGGATGAGTTTTTCCTCCTCTTGCATTCTCTCTTGTCTTCTCTTGCCCTTCTGCCATGTGACCCTCATGGCAGAAGGCCCTCATAAGATTCCAGTCCCTTGATCTTGGACTTTGCAACCTGCAAGAACAGTAAGAAATAAATTTCTGCTCATTATAATTTATTTTGTGTATCACATATTCTGTTATAACAACACAAAATGGATTAAGACACTTGGTCTGAAAACCCCAGAATTGCTGTTCAATAAGTGAGTATTTTCAGGCAGTAAAGGTTATATTAAGCTATCAAAAAGTTATCTTTTTGAATATGGAATAAATAAACATTAGATTTATTCAAAGAGGACCTTGCTAAAACAGTTAATAACAAATCTAGAAAGGTTTCAAAGCTCACATTTCAAAACAATTGTTAATCAACCTGGAGACTAAATTCTCCCCAGGTACTTTATTCAGTTCCATTTTTAACTTAACTGTACAGTGCAAGAAACTTTTCTGAGATCTAATCAGGAAATAGCATGAGATCTACAAAAACTAACTTAGGTGATCTTGGTTTATAGCAGGGTTTCTCAACCTCAACAACTATTGTATTTTGGGCCAAATAATTCTTTGTTGTGGGGCACTCTCCTGTGCATTGTTGAATGTTTAGCAGCATCCTTGGCCTCTATGCACTAGATGACAGTGACATCCTTTTCCCCAGTTTAACAAACAAAAATGTCTCCAGACATTGCCAAATGTTCTCTGGAGGGCAAAATTGACCCATGTTTATAGGGTAGATAAGAAGCCTTTCCAAATATTCAGGATTTAGGCTCACAAGCTTGTTCAGTGGATTAAAACCTAAGGAAACTGTGCCACAGAATCTAGGCTCTTTACTACTTCTACATGCAAACTCATATGAGTCCACCAACATGGTTTGTTGAAGTTAATCAGTTGAAGCAATGGTAAACATATGCTGTACATATACCATATGAGTTTTATATAAGGTCTTCGAAGAGCACACCTCTTCTGATTTGGGCTCTGCTCGGTGCTTCACAAATGTTGTTAATTTTATTTTGTCTACATTGTCAAAGGGCTACTTTGGATAAGATGGATAAGAATTTGGTTTACCATCCCATTCTGTAGTTAAAATTGCATTAAAGTTATTTGAATACTATGAGGTTAGAAATCTCACCATCAGGTTTACCTGAGGCATAGTTTTAAGGCTCAATAAAGTTGAAGTCCTTTAGCCAATCTTACTGTTTTCAATATTTTAATGCTTCCAGTTCAACTATTCATTCAGAGCATAAAAAGCAAGGATGAGTTAGATGGTCATTTTCTAAGCAATTCAGATTACCCAATATGTGTACATTTTTTAAAGGCTAGAAGCACAATAAGGCTAATTTCAAAACCATTTATAGTGATAGGTCTCAGAGTAAATGTACCAATTTACCATAAGACATCACTAGGCTCTGATCATTAATGAGTATGTCAGATATTTCTCCTTTATATTTATATTTATATATTTACCTTTAAAAGTCATGTTCCACAGAGTATCAACCCTCTCATTCCTTAGGGATTCCAAACATGGCCCCATAAGAGCAGCTGCCAATCTTGGTCACCACAAATAATTAATCCCACCGTGAAATATTTAAAATATGTAAAGGTTAAAAGATCATAAAAATGAGACCATATGTCCAAACATACCACGTGTGCTTTGGCAAGAGAAATGTATGTGTTAAGACAAGTCTTAACCAGGCTGCCAGGGAACTAGATCAAAACCAGGACAAAAAGATTCTTTTCATATAAGCTAGGTATTTCCCTAGCACTTATCCCAAGGTTAACTGAGATGAAAAAGCCAATATACCCCCATTGGCCTGGCAAAGCCATCTTCCTTGATGGCTGAAAAACATAAAAGGCCTAGAACCTTATATTTGGGGAGACGAACTGCCTTGGTCTAAATCCTGGCTCCACAACTAACTCTGCCAACATCTTAACATGTTGGCAACATACTTAATATCTCTGAGCCTCAGTTTCCTCGCCTATAAAATAGAAATTGTTCTATCTTTCTTCTGGAATGTTTTGAGGATTAAACAAGATAAAGAAAGTGTTTAGAATATTTTTGGCACAGAATGAAGGCTGTTGTTCTTATTAAGAAAAAATCTATATTCCATCTCATCAGGAGTGCTAACATTTTGATTCTTACTTTTACTTGTTTCAGATTATGCTCCAAGACACTGAATCTGAAAGGATGCATCCAGTTTTGCCAAGTGGTTTCACTACCAAGGCCAGTCTCCATCTACGATAGACCCAAGGAAGGTCATTTACAACTAGAATCTAGTCATTTAGGAGCTTGTGTGCTCCCTGGATGGGCCATCTGCACTGGTGTGAGGTTTATCTCATTGAAGGGAAAAACAAAGGAATCTTCTTGAATATCAGCACCAGGAAGAGCAGTACAAACTGGAGAAGCTGGGGTATGTAGGCAATGGCTTCAACCCACGTATTATATGTATTCAATTACTCAGAAGACCCTGTACTCCACTTATTTTGGTTGAATAAGCAGACTGTAAAACCAACAAAAAATAGAAATTACTTTTAGATAGCTAGTATATGGGCTTATTCATGTCATACCTCTCATCCTTTAGAACCAGTTGTCTAAGTGTTGATTATACCACTAGGTGTCAACATTATTAAATTAAAAATGGTTGTAGCTGGGCATGGTGGCTTGCACTTGTAATCCCAGCTACTTCGGAGGCTGAGCCAGAAGCATTTGTTGAGGCCAGGAGTTTGAGACCAGCCTGGGCAACATAGCAAGACACCATCTCTAAAAAAAGTAGCCAGGCAGAGTGGTGGCAAATACCTGTAGTCCCAGCTATTCAGGAGTCTGAGGTGGGAGGATTGGATTGCTTGACCCCAGGAGTTTGAGGCTGCAGTGAGCTATGATCATACCAATGCACTCCAACCTGGGCAACAGAGCAAGATCCCAACTCAAAAAAAAAGTTTTGAACAAAACTTTGTAAATTTTTAAAGTAAAAATTCACTTTAATATTTAGCTAAGTTAATAAGAATTAGCTTAGATGACCCTCAAGAACGAAAGTGTAGTCCTCCACTCTTTTAATGCCTTTTGGAGCTTATTATACAATATTTTAAATATGAAAAATATATAAAGAATAATACAGCAAACTTTTCCTGAGGTTAAGGGTCTTTAGGGAACTCAGCTTTAATCTGGTCCAATTCCACATCTTGTTACCCCTTTTAATACCTACACCTTTAATACCCAAGACTCTGGGCATAGAAATTGTCAAATTCCCTGAAGGCAGCTAAATAATTAGCTGCAGTTTTCCATTCTACTTTCTTTGTGAGTATAAATGAGTTTTACATTTTAAAAGGCATGTACAATATTTCATTGAGCACTCTGTTTTTAGTGGGAAGTTTTTTTCAGGGTACCTAACCTCCTTCATTTTTTATCAAAATGTACTCGCTATTATGAGTTTAAAATGTTTTTAATTTTATTTTATTTACACAGTTGTCTCTGTCCTCACTATTAAAATTGGAATGCAAATAAAAACAAAATGGCCAAGAACAGAATTGGTATGCATTAAAAACTATTGTAGGAACACACAGGTTTCCGTGGAGGAGAGCAATTTTTGTATTTAAATGTATTGTAAGAGTTTCAAAACAGTAACTAAATTCAAATAAGCCATTTTTGTTGTTACTCAGTGAATGTGAACCCCAAACCAAACTATAATACTCCTTTTCAAAGGCCTTCTAGGATATTTCCCCAATTTATAAATTCTCCCATTCTAGTGTAAATTCGTCTTAGATAGCTAAGATGTTTTAGAGAATGTGCATGCTAGCAAATCCACTAGGCCTTTTCCTTGTAACCTAAAGTATGTTGAGTTAATGAAGAAATTCAATCTCTTTCTCTAATGTTTATATCAAATTTTAGAATTCCTACAGTTTTCTTACCCAAGTATAGTGATCAGGAAAATCACCAAATGCTAAATTGGTGGTTTCAGCTTCCCAGAGTTTGGATGAGCCCTGGGGTATCATCAGATGTATATCTCACCTTGGTAACTATCTTTGATAGGGATGCTGACTTACACTCCTCTGAGTGTACTGGCCAACTAAAGGCTGATACTCTCTGCCAAAGTCTCTGTTGAAGACCTGAACTTCAGCTCTAGCACCATTGTTCTGGTCATCCCATTCAGACTTTCCTTGGCCCCTATTCATGGGAAGGGGAGTAGGCATATATTCTGTCATTTCAAGATGAGGAAACTGAGGTTCTAAAAGGCTTATTTTTTCTGAATCCAGATAGTAAATGATGGAACCAAACAGACTGCACAGCTTATGATATTTCACTATCCTATGTTTCACATATAAAAAAACAATTTTGAGCTAATGGCCAATCGTGTAATCACTGACTTTGTAGATATTTTAGTGATTGGGCTTATGCTGACTACTTGTGGGATGTCTAATTTGTTTGCAGACCTGCTTGGCATGTAGTAACTGTTATATAAGTGTTTGCCATTTATCATTGCCAAAACCATGGCATGCTCAAACTGAGCACCTTAGGTGTCACAGTATGTCAAAACTACCATTTCTGCAGCACCCTTTCCTAGATCTAGGCTTAAGAAGAGGACTATTCCCTTAAAATACAAGCAATTCTAAGCCAGAGGGAATTTCTGCAGCCAAACCAGAGTAGTATTTCTGTGATGCTCAGTGAGCCTTCAGTAATTTCAAGGAATGGAACTGTATATATAACCCTATCTGTATAAAGTAAGATTAGATCTTTGTAGCACTCATTAATCTTGCTGTTGATTTTAAGCTCTTCCTTGATGCAAGCTTCTTCATCGCTGCCTTCATAGAGATATCAAATTATGGGAAGCTTGTTAATTCAGACCAAGACTGCCCTCATAGAATCACATTATTTGGATAAAGACTTGATACAAACATCCCTCTGTAATGTCTATTTTTTTTAATTATACTTTAAGTTTTAGGGTACATGTGCACAATGTGCAGGTTAGTTACATATGTATACATGTGCCATGCTGGTGTGCTGCACCCATTAACTCATCATTTAGCATTAGGTATATCTCCTAATGCTATCCCTCCCCCCTCCCCCCACCCCACAACTGTCCCCAGAGTGTGATGTTCCCTTTCCTGTGTACATGTGTTCTCATTGTTCAATTCCCATCTATGAGTGAGAACATGCGGTGTTTGGTTTTTTGTCCTTGTGATAGTTTACTGAGAATGATGGTTTCCAGTTTCATCCATGTCCCTACAAAGGACATGAACTCATCATTTTTTATGGCTGCATAGTATTCCATGGTGTATATGTGCCACATTTGCTTAATCCAGTCTATCATTGTTGGACATTTGGGTTGGTTCCAAGTTTTTGCTATTGTGAATAGTGCCGCAATAAACATACGTGTGCATGTGTCTTTATAGCAGCATGATTTATAGTCCTTTGGGTATATACCCAGTAATGGGATGGCTGGGTCAAATGGTATTTCTAGTTCTAGATCCCTGAGGAATCACCACACTGACTTCCACAATGGTTGAATTTGTTTACAGTCCCACCAACAGTGTAAAAGTGTTCCTATTTCTCCACATCCTCTCCAGCACCTGTTGTTTCCTGACTTTTTAATGATTGCCATTCTAACTGGTGTGATATCTCATTGTGGTTTTGATTTGTATTTCTCTGATGGCCAGTGATGATGAGCATTTTTTCATGTGTCTGTTGGCTGCATAAATGTCTTCTTTTGAGAAGTGTCTGTTCATATCCTTTGCCCACTTTTTGATGGGGTTGTTTGTTTTTTCTTGTAAATTTGTTTGAGTTCATTGTAGATTCTGGATATTAGCCCTTTGTCAGATGAGTAGGTTGCGAAAATTTTCTCCCATTTTGTAGGTTGCCTGTTCACTCTGATGCTAGTTTCTTTTGCTGTGCAGAAGCTCTTTAGTTTAATGAGATCCCATTTGTCAATTTTGGCTTTTGTTGCCATTGCTTTTGGTGGTTTAGACATGAAGTCCTTGCCCATGCCTATGTCCTGAATGCTAATGCCTAGGTTTTCTTCTAGGGTTTTTATGGTTTTAGGTCTAACGTTTAAGTCTTTAATCCATCTTGAATTAATTTTTGTATAAGGTGTAAGGAAGGGATCCACTTTCAGCTTTCTACATATGACTAGCCAGTTTTCCCAGCACCATTTATTAAATAGGGAATCCTTTCCCCATTGCTTGTTCTTCTCAGACAAACCTGACAAACCTGTAATGTCTATTAAAAAGGAATCTTCCTAGGTAAATAACAATATAAACAATGTTAAAGGAAGCTTATTTAAATATTTCAAGGTAACACATATTTTTAAATATTTTAACTCTTACCAACAATATAAATGATAATATATAGTTATGAGATTTGTTTCTTAAACCAGGTCCACAGAGAATTTCTACTGGGAGATACTTCCTAATAGGCTAACTCTATTTGCTTCCCATTACAGATTTTAAAATATTTTAAGACCAATTGTCTCAGGAATATGTGTCAAAGAAAACAGGTAGTGCTGAAGTTTTAAATCTAGGAGCATTTATAAAATTGGTGAATAAATCAACAATTATTAATTTTAGTTCTACAATATGTTTATCTACCTGACTATGTCATGTTTAGGAAACTCATTAAAGTCTTAGAAGGTTAGACAAGCAATTTTCTTGGTAGTGCTGAATTTAAGTATTTCTGAATAAATCTCTTTTACAAATGAGAATTATAAATGAAAATTTCAAATGTCTCTGTACATACATATATATACACAAACATATATGTTTATAAATTTGAGCAGATACAAAGAAACCACTAGAATATTTCTATAACATCTGTGCAATTTAATTTAAAAATTTTATGGTCTTATTGTGGATGTTTTCTGAGAGCCCAAACTTAAACATTTTCTATACGAGGGGAAATGTTCTGTGTCATCAGCCACAGGTTCACTCTAGTCTTTAAAAATACCCAGTGGCCAAGTATGGTGGCTCATGCCTGTAATCCCAGCACTTTGAGAGGCCAGGGTGGGAGGATCACATGAGGCCAGGAGTTTGAGACCAGCCTGGGCAACATAGCAAGACATCATCTCTATAAAAATATATTTAAAAATTAGCCAGGCCTGGTGGTACATGCCTGTAGTCCCAGCTATTCAGGAGGCTGAAGTGGAAGGATTGCTTGAGCCCTGGAGTTTGAGGCCACAGTAAGCCATGATCATGCCCTGTACTCCAGCTCAGGCAATGAAGAAAGACTTTACCAAAAAACAACAACAACAAAAAAAACCCGAAAGCCTCAAATGGACATTTATCTGCAGCCTGCCTTCCATATTCTTCTTTTGAACATTGCCCCCACCACCCCCCACCACCCCTTTCCTTTTCTCATTGAAGTAACACGGAGTCCAAACAGTATCCTCCATTTTCTTACACAATCTCACAGCCTTGGCACATGACTCTAGCCTGACCAATCAGTGTGTTTCCCTGGGGAAAACTTTCTTCCTTCTGTGACCCTGAAAGAGCCCGAGCTATTGCTAGCTGCTGTGTCTGATTGTATAGAAGATCTGCCTTTTGAAGGGAGCACAAAACTGATGTTCAGAAAGAAGGCAGTATGTTAAGAGAGAGAAAATAGAGACAGAGCAAGAGACAGAAAAAGAGAGAGAAAACTGAGAAGAGAAAAAGACTAAATCAGAGAGAGAAAAAGAGAAAGGAAGGCTGGAGGGAGGAAGACATTAGATTGTATTAATGTGATTGTTCTGACTATATTTTTGGCTCTGATTCCTGCCCTAGTCCTGCCTTCCAAGGCTTGGCTTTTAAGCCTTTGCTCCTCTTCTGTGAGATACTTGCTAACCTTCCAAAAAATTCCCCTCTGGTGTTCAAGTTGGGTTCCTTGCATTCAGAAGATTGCTAATAATGTTAGCGCCTCTTCAAAGTCTCTGTGGCACTGCATTTGGAAGGTATGCAAGTTTGATAATGTGGAGAATCATTTGGAATTTATGTTAAATTTTAACCTTCCACGAAATTGTATACTGATGTGTAAGGAAGGAGGAAAAAAATCACCTAGCATGTATTATTATTATAGAAACTATTATTCCAAAGAACAGTAGGTGTGATTGAATTGAGAATGACAAACCAGCCTCAACTAAGCAAGTGGATGGGGAGAATGGCTCCATGTAATCCTCTTAGAAAAACTTAGACTGTATGAGAGGCTGAAGGAATCTCCAAATTTTCAGTTACCCAAGTTGTATTTTCCCTGCAGACTCTTGGTATATTTGTTTCCTATTACTGCTATAATGAATTACCACAAACTTAATGGCTTAAAATGAAAATATATGTGTAGATCTAGAGATAAGAAATATAAGGTGGGGTGGTAGCACGGTGTTCTTTCTGACAGCTCTAGGGGAATATCTGTTTCCTGGCTTTTTCCAGCTTCTAAAGGCTGCCTGCATTCCTTGGCTCATGGCCTGCATCATTCCAACTTTGCTTCTGTCATCACATCTCTTCTAACTCTGACGCTCCTGCATCCCTCTATAACAACCCTTGTGATTACGTTAGGTCCACCTCATAATCCAAGGTAATCTCACATCTCAAAACCCTAAATTTAATCATATATGCAGAGTCCTTTTGATATGTAAGGTGGCATATTCACAGGTTCTGGGGATTAGAACATAAATATCTTTGGGGGCCAATATTAATCTACCATACTTGATACTGATCTTTGCAGGAAAGGGTGTAGCAGTCAATGCTACCCAGGAATCAGTGACTTAATATATTGTCTCAGACTTGTTTGGAGAGGCCCTGTCTTCATCTCCAAATGGGATATTCTTGTGGGGCAGAGCTCAGGATCTGGTATGGACTACCCATCATTTTTCTGTCGCTGTAGAGAATATGGTCATTTATCGGCAACCTCACAAATGTGAGATGGTGTCAGTGGTGATACGAAAGCTTTTCGCCAGGCAGTAGGGACAGATCCAGATCTAGGACCCAGTTGCTCAAAAGCCTTAGGATAGAACATACTGCTTACCAACAAACTGGCCAAGGCACTTATCTGGATTAATAGATCTCTGAAAATCTAGAAGCATGATACAGAGGCAGATTTCATGAAGCTGATAACCAATAATCCCACTATACTGACATCTATGCAAATAGTGCTGTGCTACAAAGACAGTGAGCATGTTTCATGAGTCCTGGCATGCAAAATGCTAGATCCTTTCAGAAAACCATCTGGCCTACCACTTGCAAAACAACTCACTCATAGATTAGCAGTAACAGGAAACCCTTACTGCTCTTAGTACAAAAGAACAAAATGGATCTGGAGCTATCCAGTAGAACTTGGAACCACTGAGAATCTATCTGTCTGTTCTTCCTATGGAAGAAGCACTGCTTTTGCAGAAGACTCCACTGAAGCACTGGGTGGATCAGGGCAGGAAGAATACCCTGACTTTTTCTTGCTTTCTATCCTTCAATCTCCCACCAGAGCCTCACATCAGTGTCAGAAAGCTAGTTGACATGGAAGCCTGAAAAATGCAGCTTGCCAGGATGCCTCCTCCCTTCCACTCCTCTCTTCAATTCAGAGGGGAGAAGGGAGAAGGTAAGCAAGGGATAAGCACATGGCTAACTTTGAGAATTGCTGGGTTAAACAAAGAACAATTCGTTTCTTAATCATAGGATATCACATATGCGCTATGATTCTTAACAAAAGGGATTTAGTGTTTGGTTGAAAATGGAACCTTTTATACCAGAATATTTCATAAAACTCATCTTCAAGTACCAAACTTTGACTTTTGACTCTACTACTAACTCTAGGATCCATCTGGGTTCTTGCTTTTGTGAAACTAACTACAAAGGTGAAGAACAGAAATATACCCTCAGGATACATTGGAGTGCAGGGAACAAGACTGACAAGCAGAGCTCAGAGAAAAAATATAAGAAGGAACATGAAGAGCTGGAAATGAGGAGTGATATCAGAAAGATGGCAGCATAGGAGCTTTCTACCATCATCCCCCATGGAAGCATTGATTTTGACAACTACCACAGATGAGTGTACATTTGCGGGAGTCAGGGAATACAGTGAAGAAGTTCCAGAACACCATTAGAGAAAAAAATCTGAGAATAGTCACACTGAGGAGGATAAGAAGAAGAGTTTTACTTTACCCATGTCACTCCTCCCCCAAGGCAGCAGAGTTCAGTGCTGAAAGACACCATCCTCAGCACACAATTTCTCCAACAGGAAAATAAGAGCATACTGAGTTAGTGTCCTGCTCCCCTAGCTACACAGGACGCTGTCCAAGAGGCCCACTATCATCCCACCCAGAACACTGAGGTGATTGGCACAACCGAGTGGTTGGAAGACACCAGGAGCAGGGAGAAGAGGTCACAGATTCTACTAATCACTCTGCAGACTTTATCAGGAAGCCTTCCCATGAGCCACTTGGGAATTTTTGACTTTTAAACACCTCCCAACTGGTCCACAGACACTCTAAACACCCCGTGGCTCACCATCCACACCAGGCTAGCTCCCCAGCACACCTTCACAGATAGCAATTCAAGCATCTTGTGCAGACAGCCATCTGGACTCTGCAGATTAGGAGAAGGCACTCAAACTTGAACATTTCAGAGCACTGCCATAGGGAAAACAAGCAGGAGGCTCTTAGCACCCAGCCTGGCTTTGCAGGATTGAAAGAAGGCAAAAATATCTCAAGAATGTGCATATTAGAGGGAACAAGAGATGTGGAGCAGATGCAGCCACAGAAAAGTTCAGAGAGAGCCTCAGAATCACTAGCCATGCTTTTCGGTGAAAAAATTTCTCTCCTGAAGATAGTCAGTAAAGACTGAAGGAGGTGACTGTTTCTTCAAATCAAAGACAACAATGCAAAACTTCAAGGAACACACTTAAAAAAATCAAGTAAACATGAAACCAACAAGGGAGCACAATACTATGCTAGTAACCAACCCCAAATAAATGAACAACTATGAATTGCCTGACAAATAATTTAAAATAACAATTTTGAGGAAGATCAACAAACAGCAGGAGAACACAGATAGGCAACTCAATAAAATCTGAAAAACAAACCGTGAACAAAATTATAAGTTCAATAAAGAAAAATTATTTTTTTAAAAAATTCTGAAGCTAAGAATACAATGAATTAATTAAAGAAGGCAATAGAGTATGTCAACAGCAGACTTCATCAAGCAGAAGAAAATCTATGAAATTAAAGAAAGATCATTTGAAAATATCCAATCAGGGGAGAAAAAAGAATGAAAAGGAATGAAGAATATCTATGGGATTTATTGATGGTGTTATCAGGAGAGCTAATATTTGCATTATAATATACCAGAAGGAAGGGAGAGAGAAAAAGGAGCACAAGCTTATTTAAAGAAACAATGGCTGAAAACTTTCTAAATCTGGAGGGAAATATGGACATTTAGGTATATGAAGTTCAAAGGTCTACAATCAGATTCAACCCAAGAAAGACTTCACCACGACAATATAATCAAACAGTCAAAATCAGAGACAAAGAGAAAATTGTGAAAGCAGCAAGAAAAAAGAGGTTTCTCACATATAAGAGAACCACCATAAGACTATGACCAGATTTCTCAGTAGAAACTTTGCAAGCCTGGAGGGTGTGAGATGATATAGCCTAAGTGCTGAAAGAAAAAATAAATAAATAAATGAACTGTCAACTAAGAAAACTTTAACCAGCATATCTGTTTTATAAAAATGAAAGAAAGAAAAAGACTTTCCTAGACAAAGCTGAGAGAGTTCATCACCACTAAACCTAACAAGAAATGCTAAAGGGAGATTTTCAAGCTGAAATAAAAGGATACTAATTAAAATATGAGAGTATACAACTCACTGGTAAAAGTAAGTATATAGTCAAATTTAGAATATTCTAATACAGGTTGAGTATCCCTTATCCAAAATGCTTGGGATCAAAGTGTTTAAGATTTCAGATTTTGGAATACTTGTATATACAGAATGAGATATCTTAGGGATAGGACCCAAGTCTAAACACAAAATTCATTTGTTTCACATATATCTTTACATGTAGCCTATAGATAATTTTATGCAACGTTTTAAATAATTTTGTGCATGAAACAAAGCTTGTATACGTTGAACCAATCAGAAAGTAAAGATGTCACTACCTCAGCCACCCATGTAGAGAATCTGTGGTTGTTTGTCATCATCATCATTCCTGACTCTGAATTTATATGCTACCTATAAGCAATCATTTTCTTATGTTTATTTACACATCAGTACCTAACAGTAAAAAGCATGACATACCATTAGTATAGTAAAAAAAATAATAGTATGTTCTGGGTAACTAAGCAGCACAGAATATCTACAGAATATAATCACCAGAATATCTACATCAGTTGTTCAACATAGCAATAACAAACAACAGAAGCCTTTTTTTCTCCACTACAATGCTGTGTTTTGATTAAAAGGTTAACTGCCTTGGGGACCCTAAATAAACTGTGTTGTGCACCTGTAGTTTGATTATGCTGCAGTTTGATTATGACACATAACATGAGGTCAGGTGTGGAATTTTCCACTTCTGGGGTCAAATTGGTGCTCAAAAGTTTTGGAGTTTGAGCATTTTGGAATTCAGATGTTTAGATTCGGAATGCACAACTTGTGCTGTAATGATGATTTCTAAATTATTTATAACTCTAGTATAAAGGTTAAAAAACAAAGAATATTAAAAGTAAGTACAGCTACAATCATTCGTTTGTAGATACAGAAATGAGAGGATATAAATTGTGACATCAAAAATATAAAGGAGAGTAAAAGTGTAGAGTTTTATACATTATTGAAGTTAAGCTATTATCAACTTAAAATAGACTATTATAAGCCAAGATGTTTTATGTAAGCCTCACGGTAATTACAAAGTAAAAACCTATAGTGGATACACAAAAAAAACCAGAAAGGATTCAAAAGATACCATGACAGAAAATCATCATATCACAAAGGAAGACAGAAAGATAGGAAGGAGCAAAGGATCTGAAAAACAGCCAGAAAACAATTAACAAAATGCCAGTATTAAGTCTTTATTTGTCAGTAATTACCTTGAATATAAATGGATTAAATTCTCCTATTTACTGCCATTCTGGAATTTGTTTTTTTGTAAGGAATTCTTGCACCCAAGAACCTGGCAGTCTGAACTTTGAAGACTCAAACCAGAGTTTGATATGCAGAGAGATAGGAAAGTCAACATTTAAACCAAAAAAAAATCTTGACTAAGAAGTGAAGAAAAATTGATCCACTTTAAGGGCACCACTTGGGGGGAATCTAGCTTCCAACTGGACCCTTTACGCTTGTTTTTCAGCTGATAAAACCCCAAGTGCTTTGCCAAGACTAGCTCACCTGCCAGACATTCAGCAGGCTGGCAGAGGCCAGACATTCTCAAGAAGTAGAAGAGGTAATGAAAATTAAAGGGCATGCAAAGCCTGATGTTTTCCTGCATACTTCTCTTACCATAGATGCTTAAAAAAACAAAAACAAAAATAAAAAATAATTACTAAAAGCTATCACAGTACAATTTGCTGAGTCACTGAATTAAGGTTTTTTTTTAATAGAGCTATTTATTTCTAGAGGACTGTTGATTTTTAATAGAGATGTTACTATTTGAATCCAAGTGGGGTTTTTTTTGTCCACATATATATTCAAGCCCAAGGCTATGTCAAATAGCAGTTAGTTGTATGTCAAACACAAATAAATTATAAAAAGGAACACAGTGTTTAAGGAAATCCTGAGCCTTATCGGAGCTCTTAAGTTGAAGAAATCATGTGCTGAAGATACTGCAGAAGTTTTAGACTTGGGAAAAAGATTTTTTTTCATCCTGGCCCCTCTACTTAGTAGCAGTATGATTTGGGCTGGTCACTTCATGTTTCTGATTTTTAATTCTATCATGTGGGAAATGAGGATAAAAATGTATTATATGTCCTTGTGTCCCTCAGGTCATTGTTGAGAGACAAAATGAGATCATGTCTGGGAAAATACTTCTAAATTATCAACTCCCTTTCTATGGAAGAGGATGGCCAAAGAAGGATGCACTCTTTGTCTGGAATTATGCCAGAGGTCTTAAAATGCTCAGAAATGAAATCAGCCTTCTTCCCTGTCCTAAGAGGCTCAGGTTTTTGGCAAGTAACTCATAAAATTAATGCTCCACTGAAAATAAAATCTGATTTGAGTAGTATCAGCACTTAGAAGACCCTTGGAGGCCCGTGGTATTTTCTCTTTTACAATGCTGTGAACAACATTCACTCCTGGAAAACACTCCAATGTCTTGCATCTCGAGACTGTGGGGATTTTTTTTTCTTTTGGTTTAAATGTTGCCTTTCCTATCTTTCTGCATATCAATTTTTCCCCTGCCCAAGTCACAGGCTTGGTAGTAACCATCATGTTTACTGCTGTTCCCTCACATGTGGTTCTCTGAGGCTTCTGAGCACCGGAATTTTATTAAACAAAGCTACTCACACCATAAAGATGGAATTCTGCCAGATCTGAATCATAGAATAACACCAGAATTGACTTCAGAAATCATCTTCTCTAAAGATTTGCAAGATTTTTAAACAGCACATGCCTTTGTAAAATGAAATCATCAGTGGAACACCATATATAAAATAAAATTAATAAAAATTACTATGGCTGGAGAGGTGAAACTCTAACATATTACACAGTCTCCTGGGTTTTTTTGCAGATATTAAGGATCCACTGAACCATTTGAAAACTACCCTATATACTCCCCCTTTCCAGTGCTTCAGTCCCTTCTATAGTAACCACCACTGGATTGTTCAGTCTTTCAATATTTTCAGTGGTGCCTATCCTCCCAAGAAAGGCCATCTTAATTTGGGACAGCTTTAACTGTCTATTTGGAAAATCATTCTTATATTTTAATGGTCTCCTTGTAACCTCTATTTATTGTTACTAGAACAGAACTAGACTGTGCTCTATTCCATCTAAGTATTGGGGTCAATGATCATATTCCTCCACAAACTTATAGTTTTTTTACAAACTAAATATCCCCTGATTTTTTCAACTTTATCACAGTGTGAGAATATGTGGGCCTAATCTCTTTATTCTAATTTCTTTCCTTTGAACTTGCTTCACTTTGTCAATGTCAGTTTTAATTTGTGTGCCTAGAACTGTAAAAAGTAATCCCTATGTTGACTGTAATCATCAACTCTTTCACTTTGAACATTCTACCCCTGTTAATTTGGCCTATAATTGAATTTGATTTGGGGAAAACTTGTCGGAGCTTAGCCAACTAAATCCCCAATATCAACCTTGAGTATGCTACTGCAGAACCACATCTCCCATATTACAAACTTTTAAAATTGTTTTAATGACTTCATGTGGTCATTTTCCTTTGCCATGGCTTTTAAAGTCACATGGTTCTATTAGAAAGATTTCTAGGTCTCTTGTCATTTCTAGAATCTTATTTGGCAAATCAATATCTGTATATTTGTTCACTTTTTATTCTGTCAATCGCAAACATGCCATCTGCTTAATAATTTCCCACAGATCTTTATTGATATATATTTTGTTGGGAAAGAATTTATCATTTTAGATCCAGAATATGTAATCATAGCTGTCCATTTATATCTGACCATAAAGAACTTTCCTACTATAGAATTTTTGAGATTTGGTGAGGGCTAACTAGAAGGCTGAAAGGATAGGAAAGCTGCTGAGTTTATTTGGTTACACACCAAAGGTCCTGTAAGTCTGTAATTTCAAAAATCTACCCCAAAACAAGGGATTGTATCCACTGTTAAATGGATGAAGTTTTAAGCATCAGAAAATCAGTCTGAATTTTCATTATTCCCTAGAAATTTTCTCAACTTTGTGGGTTTCAGCCAGGTACTTTGCCGTTCTTGAACATATTTTCATGTGGTTTTATAATATTTATTCAACATTATTTTCCATTAGTTCTCTAATTTTAATTGTTGGTAAGCATTTCAGTGTGTAGCTATTACATGGTGCAGAACTGATTTATCCACGTTAATGTCTGAGGAGACCATGACCCATTTTATTTGCTGCGTGGTCAGCCCTGGTATTCATGGCAGGTTGTCTGAATATTTCTGATGAAGTCTTTAAGTACATGTAATTCTGAAAACACATTCCCATTCAGTAAGACTTATACAGGACGGTAAGCCTAACATGGCGAAAGGTTTCTAAAAAATTCCGTAAACATTAAGCATATTTATGTCATAGCATTAAGTTTGGTCAATTTGAAACTTACCATATTGTAGTATAAGAGGCATTTTGTTTGCTTGTGTTTACTTTCCCAGGAGTAAATGCGTTTTGGTTAACCACAATGGCAAACTTAGTCAAGACATTTATGTCAACAAATCCTACTGCTTAACAAAGTCACATTCTTAGTTTCTGGGACAGCAGACTGGATTCTAAGTAATAAGGTGTTTATAAGGTGTGCTGTAAATCTGGGACTATAAACATGTCTACTTTTCTGTTAAACCTGCTGCTGTGCATGAGGTACAATAAGCTCTCTTTTCAGTTTTATGGTGGCCAGTATGTTGGCTTGCCAGTGTTGATTGCTGTTGATTCTACTGTTCCCAAAGCCTCCTGCCAAGCTCTTGACCCAAGTCACGCTCCCTGGTGATGTCATAATGCTGCTAAGAATTTGCTCATTCACTGTACCTGCAGGGATGCCCCAAGAGTCACATACCTTCCCTGTTAGTCACTCGTTGGAGAATAACACCTTGAAATGAGCAGGGCCTCTCCTTCCCCTGATTTCAAAGCCATTACATTTTCAGAATTTTCATAATGAGTTTATAGATATAGTAAGATGACTATTACCTTTATGGAAATTATTTTTAATTTGTTTTTTTCTCAAAAATAACAGTATTAATTTTGTTTGGACCAAAAAAATTTTCTCCACATTCATAAGCAAAATTTATTTCAGTTAAACACATATTTATGAAACACAGTGCCTGGTATTTGAAATCATCACCATTGTTATGTATGCCAAATATCTGGAGGAAAAGAAGAGAAAGTGGTCATAGATCTGAATATTTAAATTACATGATGTTGAATACATCTATTTGGAAAAATCTTATTAATTCTAAATTCTTTACTTTTTACCCAAATATCGGGCATTTATATAGATATAGCTTGCATCTTGCCTTACTTTACAATTTATTCCCCCTACCAAATTGCTCAAACCATACTTCTCCAAAGATTCTATGAGTTAGACCAAATATAAAAACAAACAAACAAAAAACCCCAACAAAAATTATTTAAGGCGGGGCTCAGTGGCTAATGCCTTTAATCCTAGCACTTGGGGAGGCCAAGGTGGGAATATCTATTGAGCCCATGAGTTCAAGACCAGCCTAGGCAATATAGTGAGACCCCCATCTCTACAAAAAATAAAAAGCTCACCAGGGCTACGTGAGCTTTTTGTTGTTGTTGTTGTTGTTTTTTGGGGAGGCCAAGACAGGAGAATCCCTTGAGCCTCGGAGTTTGAGAGCAGCCTGGGCAACATGATGAGACCCTGTCCCTAAAAATAATTCTTAAAAAATTAGCTGGGCATGGTGGCATGCACCTATAGTACCACCTACTTGGGAGGCTAAGGCAGGAGGATTGCCTGACCCCAGGAGTTTGAGACTGCAGTGAGCCACAATCATGCTGCCACACTCCAGCCAGAGTCAAAGAGTGAGACTCTGTCTCAATTTAAAAAAGAAAAATAGCCAGCATGGTGGTGGATGCCTATTGTCCCAGCTACTTAGGAGGCTGAGGCAGGAGGGTTGCTTGAGCCCAGGAGGTCAAGGCTGCAGTGAGCTGTGATTGTACCACTGCACTCAAGTCTGGGTGACAGAGCAAATCTCCGTCTCAAAAAAATTATTTAAAACACACTGGTTGTGAGCTCAATGCAAAACAAATACCTCATATATTTATATAATTTTTCTTTCTCAGATGAACACTACCAAGATAATGTTGGTGTTTTAACCAGGTATGAATAATGGCCCAAATACAAATGACTAAAAACCACAAGTTAACTTTTCATAGACTATAATACACTTGGAGCTAACATTCTGTCTTTTGATATATCAGCATTTTTCCTCTGACATGTTACACTGAAAAAAAGAGTTTTTAGGTAGAAGGTTTTCTTCTTCTACCTTCAGGAGAAAATTCCATCAGAAACTAAAATCTTTATCCAAAGACTTAGAGGCTACTTTTGAACAGTTTTTTGAGTTATTGTGTCTATGATTACATCTATGTTTGACATTTAATTTGGAAATTAACATAAATTAGCCAAAAACCATTTCCTTAAACTGGTTTTCAAACTTGAGTGATATAAGACATTTTGCAAAAAGGAAAAAGTTCTTGTTGATCTCCCAATGTTAAAATATTTTTATCATGCTGTTAAACCTGTTGATCTTATATAATAAAACCTAAATAAATGTATAAAGCAAAAATAAAGTCATAAAATTTATAGAATTCAAATTAGCAATATTAATGTGACATATGGTTGCTTTAATTATATGAAATTACTGTAATACTTGCACTATGAATATGATAATATTTGCAATATCACTAGACTATAAGCTTCATGAAGACAGAGACCATGTCTGGTTTTTCTTACCATTGTGAGATCTTAGGAGGAGAAAATGAATTAATGGTCCTTATTTATATAAGCAACTTTTAAAATATTGAGCAGGCCAAAATGTACAACACCTTACATTGAAAACTACCAAACATTATTGGGAGGAGTTAATAGGAGCTAAATAAATGGAAAGATATACCATGTTCATGGATGGTAAGACAATACGTAAACATGTTAATTTCCCCCAAATTAATCTATCAATTCAGTGTAATCCTACTCAAAATCCCATTTTGAAGAAATTAATAAGTTAATTCTAAAATTCATATGGAAATGCAAAGGCCAATGAGTAGACAAGGAAATATTTTAAAAGAATTAATTTTAAAACTAGAGGCTTTACCAACATATATTAAGATCCATTATAAACCATACTAATTAGAAATGTATGGTAATGATGAAATTATAGTCAATTTGAGAATTGAGACAGAATGGAAAGTCCATAAACAAAGTAACAGACGTACATTTACCTGATTTACAACAAAGTGACACTGCAGTGAAGTGCAGAAAGAATGGTCCTTTCTTTTTTTTTTTTTTTTTTTTGAGACGGAGTCTCGCTCTGTCGCCCAGGCTGGAGTGCAGTGGTGCAATCTTGGCTCACTGCAAACTCCACCTCCCGGGTTCATGTCATTCTCCTGCCTCAGCCTCCTGAGTAGCTGGGACAACAGCCACCATGCCCGGCTAACTTTTTTTTTTTTTTTTTTTGTATTTTAGTAGAGACAGGGTTTCACGATGTTAGCCAGGATGGTCTCAATCTCCTGACCTCATGATCCGCCCGCCTCGGCCTCCCAAAGTGCTGGAATTACAGGCATGAGCCACCGCGCCCGGCCAAGAATGGTCTTTTCAATAAGTAATGCTAGGTCAATTAAATGTCCATATGAAAAATGTTTTTGACCCCCTCCTTCACTCGATTGTTGACAAAACAGTCAAACTCTAAAATATTTAAAGAGATTTATTCTGAGCCAAATATGAGTGATCAGTGGCCCATAACACAGCCCTCAGAAGATCCTGAGAACATGTGCCCAAGGTGGTCAGGCCACCTCTTGGTTTTATAGATTTTATGGAGACATAAAGTGTCCATTGATACATGTAAGATGTACATTGGTTTGGTCTGGAAAAGCAGAACAACTGGAAGTGGGGGCTTCAAAGTCATAGGCGGATTCAAAGATTTTCTGATTGGCAAATGGTTGAAAGAGATATTATTAATAGAAAATAATGTCTGGGTTACAATAAGGGAGAATGGAGACCAAGGTTTTATCATGCAGATAAAGCCTCCATGTAGCAGGCTTCAGCGATAATAGATTTTATAATAGATAAAAGAGTATAGTGAGGGATGTTCAGTACTCCATTCCCGTCATGGCCTTAACTTGTTTTTCACATTATTTTGGAATGCCCTTTGCCAAGAGAAGGGGTCCATTCAGATGACTGGGAGGCCTTTGAATTCTATTTTTTGTTTACACCATATACAAAATTCAGTCTAGATTGATTGCAGACCTAAATGTAAAATGTAAACCAAAACATTTAAAGTAAAAATAAAGGAAATACCTTTGGAGGTCTGAAATAGCCAAAGAGTGCTTAAACAGGACACCAAAAACCATGAACAATTTTTTAAATGATAATCTATAGATCTATAATAAAGCAGAAAACAACGTAATAAAAATATAGTGACTTCTGCTGTTGTAGTAGATTAAATAATAGGAAGAGACTTACCCTACCATCTGAAATTTTTAAAAACAGGAAAAATGCATTAAATTACCATTTTCAATACACTAGAATTCAGGGAACAAAGGGCAGTGTGATCTCTGAAAGGTGGAGAACAAATGAGATGAGCCCTTCTGTCGCCCTAGCTTAATCTCTTGAGAGTTTACAGTCTGCAGTGCAAGGTGGGGGATCCCAGGTGAAGCCCAGCACACTTCCTGCATTGAAGAAACAGAGCTAACTGTCTGACAAGTCAAAGGAAGGTTGAATTTACTAGACAGATTACTTGAGAGAGCTGCACAGAAAAATCATTCTAAAGATAAGTACTTAACTGTATACTGATTGGTACATACATACAAGGAAACCACTTCTGACCAGGAAAAGAATAAAAAGGTCAGAATATGCCTGTTTGCACTAGCCAGACTGGTAAACCTGATCATTAACAGGACATGGGAAATAACTCAAAAGGAAGTTTCTTCAGTAAAGGGGAGATTAGTCCTAGACTAAATGCTCCACTGATTCTACCTAACAACTCTTAAAAAGTGAACCCAAAAGGGTTAAACAGTTTATGAGTGACTTAACTACATCCCAAGACATAGTTGAAGAATAGTCATTGAAATATAAAAATATCCAGAGCACAAAGAGGGTAAAACCACAATATTTGGCATTCAATTAAAGATTACAAGGCATACAGGTGGTAGCTCAAGGCTGTAATCCCAGCACTTTGGGAGGTCAAGGTGGGTGGATCACCTGAGGTCAGGAGTTCAAGCCCAGCCTGGCCAACATGGAGAAACCCTGTCTCTACTAAAAATACAAAAATTAGTTGGGCGTGATGGCACAAACCTGTAGTCCCAGCTACTCAGGAAGCTGAGACACGAGAATGGCTTGAACCGGGAGGCAGAAGTTGCGGTGAGCCGAGATCATACCACTGCACTCCAGTCTGGGCAATAGAGTAAGACTCTGTCTCCAAAGGAAAAAAAAAGAGAGATTACAAGGCATACAAAGAAGCAAGAAAATATATCTCACACCAGCACAAAAATCAACCAATTGACACCAACTAGCAGTGACACAGATGTTAGACTTAGCAGATGGGGCATTAATATAGTTATTGTTATAACTATATATTTTCAAAAAATTAATCAGAGATGAAAGTTTTTTTAAAAATCAAATCAAATGTTGAGAGATACATTTTAGTAGAAAAAAAGATGAATGAAGTTGAAGGCAAAATAATGGAAACTAACCAAATGAAACACAGATAAATTTTTTTAAATTTTAATAGAACATCAGTGAGATGTACGGCAAATTCAAGCAGCCTGATATATGTATAACTAGAGTCCCCAAAGGAAGGTGGATAAGGCGCAAAAGATAGTTGAAGAAATAACGATGAAACTATAAACCCATGGATCAAAAAACTCCATAAACCCCAAGCCCAAGATACGTGAAGAAAACTATACCAAGACAAATAATAACCAAATTGCTTAAAACCATTGAGAAAAATTGTGATAAAGAAAAACTCCTAAATGCAATCAGAGAAAAAAAATAACACATTACATGTGAAGAAACACAGAAAAGGATGTTGACAAGTTTCTCAGTGGAAAAAAGCACAAGTAAAAGGATGATAGAGCTGCATCTTTGAAGTACTGAAAGGAAAAATTTAAAATATCAAGCTACAAGTTTATACCCAGCAAAACTATCTTTTAAAATGAATATTTATCACAACCAAACTTCAGATAATAGAAAATGATACTGGATGGAAATCTGGAATTACACAAAGGAATGAAGATAATCAGAAATAAAAATGACATGGTAAATATATAATATTTGTTTAATTTTCATATCTTATTAAGCACAATGATAACACTGTATTGTGGGATATATACATACAACAAATAAGATGTGTAAAAAAAATAGCATTTAAGCCAGAAGGAGAGAAATGAATGTGTACTATTGAATGTTATATGCGAAATAATATAATCTCACTTGAAGGTAGATTGTAGTAGTTTAAAGATGTATGCTATAAAACCTAAAGCAACTACTAATATGATGAGTCAGTTATAGCTAATGACCCAACAAGAGATAAAATTGAATTATAAAAAATTCAATAAAAACAATTAATTAAAAGGCAAAGATTCAAGTCATACAAAGTATGCTGTCTGACCACAAGTGAAATAAATTAGATATCAATAAAAGAAAGGAATCCAGAAAATCCTCTAATATTTAGAACCTAGTAACACCATTATTTGACCCATCAATCAGAAAAGAAATCAAAAGAGAAATTAGATAGTATTTTGAACTCAATAGCAATAAAAAATACAACTATGGCATGTAGCTAAAGCATCTATTTAGAGAGGGAATTTATAGCACTAAATGTCCATGGTAGAATGTAAGAAAGGTCCCAAATCAATAATATCAGTTTTCACCTTAAAAAACTAGAAAACGAACCTACTAAAGCTAAACAGAAGAAAGGAATAATAAAGATTAGAATAGAAATGAATTAAGAGAAAAACAATAGAGAATATCAATGAAACCAAAAGCTGGTTCTATGAGAAGACCAATAAAATTAATAAAAAACTTTAGCCAGACTGACCAGGATAAAAGAAAGATGGCACAAATTACCAATTCGGATAATGAGAGGCTGACATTAAAAATGTAAAGGAATATGAACAACTTTATGTCAATGAATTATACACATAGATGAAATAGACAAATTATTTGAAAGCTCAAACTACCAAAGCTTAAGTAAGAAAAAATAGACAACCCGAGAAGCTCTATCTATTAAGGAAATTGAATTTGTAGTTAAAAACCTTCCCAGGGGGAAAAAAAAAAAATCCAAGCCCCAAAGTCTTCACTAGAGAATTCAACCAATCTTTTATGGAAGAAATAATAGCAGTTCCACACTAACTCTTCTAAAAACATTCAGAAAAGGGAATATTTCCTAAATCATTCTATGAAGCTAGCATTGTCATAATATCAAAACCAAATAAGACATTATAACAAAATGAAACTTCATTATAACAAAATGAAAATGATGTTTTAACATATGCAACATATGCTATATCCCTCATATATGTAGATTCACACATTGTTAACAATTCCTTGTAAGTTGATAACAATTTATTGTGAGTGCAATAAGAGAAAAAAAATCATCCGCATTGAAAGGTAGAGTAAAATTATTTATTTGCTGAAAATTATTATCTATATAGACAGTCCAATGTAATCTACAGAAACCTACTAGAACTAGTAAATTAAGTTAACAAGATTGCTGGATACATAATCAATACATAAATATCAATTGTACTTCTATATACTATTCATGAACAATTTGAGGTTTGAATTTAAAGGTTGCTGTTTATAACAATATAACAATACAAAATATTTAGGTATAAATCTAACCAATATTAGGCAAGATTTGTATGCTGAAACTATAAAACATTGTCATGAGAACTGAAAACCTAAATAGAAAACCTAAATATATTTTGTTCATGAGTCTAAAGATTGTTACAATATCAGTTAAGTTATTGTTATCAGTTTTTTTCAAATTAATCTGTACGGTTAAAGCAATCCCAATCAAAAGGCCAGCAGGCTTTTTGTACAAATTGATAAACTGATTCTAAAATTCATACAGAAATGCAAAGGATCCAGAGTAGTCAAAAACTACTTTGAAAACAGTTAAAGTTCCAATACTAGCTGATTTCAATAATAAGTATTTAAATTCCCAAATCAGGCAAGGACACAACAACGACAACAAAAAACTACAAGCCAATATCCATGATGAATAAAGATGCAAAAAAATACTAGCAAACTGAATCCAGCATCACATCAAAAAGAGAATACATCACAATCAAGCAGGTTTTATTCCAAAGATGAAATAATGTTTCAACATACACAAATCAATAAACGTGATTCACCATATAAACAGAACTAAAAACAAAAACCATATGATCATCTCAATATATACGGAAAAGGCAGTCAGTAAAATCCAACATCCCTTCATAATGAAAGCCCTCAACAAATTAGGCATCAAAGAAACATACCTCAAAATAATAAGAGCCATATATGACAAGCCCATAACTAACATCATACTGAATAGGGAAAAGTTGAAAACATTCCCCCTAAGAACTGGACCAAGACAAGGATGTCCATTCCCACCACTCCTATTCAACATAGTACTGAAGTCCTAGCCAGAACAATCAGGCAAGAGAAAGAAATAAAAGACATCCAAGTTAGAAGAGAGAAAGTCAAGTTATCTCTGTTCGCTGATAACATGATCATATACCTAGAAAACCCTAAAGATTCTTCCATAAGACCCTAAACTTGATAAATGACTTTAGTCAAGTTTCTGGATACAAAATCCATGTACAAAAATCAGTAGCATGTCTCTACACCAAAAACATTCGAGCTGAGAATGAAATCAATAATGCAATGCCATTTATAATAGCCACAAAAAAATAAAATGGCTAGGAATACATTTAACCAAGGAGGTGAAAGATCTCTACAAGGAGAACTACAAAACACTGCTGAAAGAAATCATAGATGACACAAACAAATGGAAAAACATCCCATGCTCATGGATTGGAAGAATCAATATTGTTAAAATATCCATACTGCCCAAAGCAATCTACAGAACCAATGCAATTCCTATCAAATTGCCAGTATCATTTTTCACAGAGTTAGAAAAAATCCTAAAGTTCATATGTAACCAAAAAAGAGCCCAAATAGCCAAAGCAATTCTAAGCAAAAAGAACAATCTGGAGAAATCAAATTGCCTGACTTCAAATTATACTAAAAGGCTGTAGTAACTAAAACAGCATGGTACTGGAACAAAAATAGACATGGATCAGAATAGAGAACCCCAGAAATAAAGCTACACACCTACGTACCTCAACCAAGTCAACAAAAATAAGCAATGGGGGAAAGAACACCCTATTCAATAAATGGTGCTGTGAAGATTGGCTAGCCATACACAGAAGAATGAAACTGGATCCCTATCTCTTACTATATAAAAAAAAGTAACCTAACGTGAATTAGACTTAAATGTAAGACGTAAAACTATTAAAAATCTAGAAGAAAACCTAGGAAAACTCTTTTGGACATTGGCCTAGACAAAGAATTTATGATGAAGCCCCCAAAAGCAAATGCAACAAAAACAAAAATAGACAAATGGGACTTACTTAAACTAAAAAGCTTCTGCACAGCAAAAGAAATAATCAGCAGAGTAAAAGATGACCTACAGAATGGGAGAAAATATTTGCAAATTATCACTCTGACAAAGGACTAGTATCCAGAATCGACAAGGAACTCAAAAACGAGATATCATCTTACACCAGTCGGAATAGCTATTATTACAGAGTCAAAAAAACAACAGACATTGGCATGGATGTGGAGAAAAGGGAATGCTTGTACACTGTTGGTGGGGCTGTAAATTAGTTCAACCTCTGTGGAAAACAATATGCATATTTCTCAAAAATATTTCTCCAAAAACTAAAAATAGAACTACCATTTGACCCAGCAACCCCCCTGCTAGGTATCTACCCAAAGGAAAACAAAGTCATTATACAAAGAGAACTGCACTAATGTGACCAAATCCAAAAAATATATAATTATGATTCACAAAAGCAAAATCATGGAACCTACCTAAGTGTCCATCGACAGTTGACTGGAAAAAGAAAATGTGTGATATATATATACCATGGAATACCACATAGTACCATATAAAATATCCATACTGCCCAAAGCAATCTACAGAATCAATGCAATCTCTATCAAATTACCAATATCATTGGTTAAAAAAATTAAATCATATCCTTTGCAGCAACATGGATGGAGCTGAAGGCCATTATTCTAAGTGAACTAACTCAGAAACAGAAAATTTATACTCCATGTTCTCACTTATAAGTGGGAGCTCAGCAATGGGTACACATGGACATAAAGATGGGAATAATAAACACTGGGGACTTCAAAATGGGGGAGGGGTTTGATGAGAGACAAGAGTTGAAAAATTACCCATTGGGTACAATGTTCACTATTTGGGTAATGGGTACTCTAGAAACCCAATCCCCACCAGTATGCAATATACCCATGTAACAAACATGCACAATACTGTTGAATCTAAAATAAGATATAATTAAAATAATAATAATTGATATTTCATTAATAATGGATATATTAATAAATATAATAAAGCTGCAATAATTGAAACACTTGTAGTGTTGGCATCAAGATATTAATAGATAAATTGATCTAGACCAATGAAAGAGAATAGGGTTTAGAAATAGATCATACATTTGGACAACTGTTTAGCTTTAGTAGGAAAAAACCTAGATGACTTAAGGCATAGTGATGACTTTTTAGATATAACACCAAATTCATGATTGATTAAATAAATTATTGAAGAGCTAGACTTTATTAAAATTAAAATCTTCTTCTCTGCAAGAGACACTGTCAAGAGAATAACAAGTCATTGACCTGAAGAAAATATCTGTGAAAGATATGTCTGATAAAGAGCTGGTATCCAAAATATACCAAAGTAACTGTCCTAGTTCATTTGTGTTGCTATAAAGGAATGCTTAAGACTGGGTGATTTATGAACTTTATAAAAAAGTTTGTTTGGCTTGCATTTCTGCAGGCTGTACATACTGTGAAGCACAGCACCAGCATCTCCTTCTGGTGAGAATCTCAGGCTACTTTCACTCATGGCAGAAGACCAAAGGGAGCCAGCAAGTGCAGAGATCACATGCTGAAAGAGGAAGCAAGAGAGAAGAGGGGAGGTGCAACGAGTCTTTTTAACAACCAGCACTCATGGCAACTAATAGAGCAAGAACTCACTCATTACCGCGAGGACAGCACCAAGACATTCATGAGGGATCTGTCCTCATGATCCAAACACCTCCCATTAGGCCCCACTTTCAACATTGGGAATCAATTCAGCATGAGATTTGGAAGGGTCAAATAAACCAAAGTATAGCACTGTTAAAGCTCAACAATAAGAAAATGAACCTGATTTTTAAATGGGCAAAAGGCCTGAACAGACATCTTATCAAAGAATATATATAGATGCCAGGTAAGCATATGAAAAAATGTTCAACATCATATGTCATGAGGGAATTAAAAATTAAAACAAGAAGATACCACTACATACCTATTAAAATGACTTGTGTTCTGGCTGTCCAGAACACTGACAACACTAAATTAGTCAGGGTGTAAAAGTAACAGTTCTCATTAACTGCTGGTAGGAATGCAAAATGGTATAGCCAATTTAGAAGACAGTTTTTTGGTTTCTTAAAAAAAAAACAAAAAAAAAACCTAAACATTCTCTTATGTTACAAACTAGCCATTGTGCTTCTTGGTATTTACCAAAATGAGCTGAAAACTTCAGTCCACACAAAAACGTGCACACAAATGCGTATAGTGTTTTATTCAAAATTGCCCAAACTTAGATACAACCACAATGTCCTTCAGTACATGAATGGATAAATAATAAATAAATAAACTTTAGTACATCTGGGATATGGGATATTATTCAGCAGTAAAAGAAATGAGCCATAAAGACATGGAGGAAACTAAATGCCAATCTCAAAAGGCTACATACTGTGTGATACCAACCATATGACATTCTAGAAAAGGCAAAACTGTGGAGATAGTAAAAGGATCAGTGATTGCCTGGAGTTAGGGCAGAAAGAAGGAAGAATAAGCAGAGTACAATGGCTTTTTAGGGCAGTGAAACTACTTTGCATGATACTGCAATGGTGGATACATATCATTATCCATTTGTCAATAGCCATAGAATGTACAACACCAAAGTGAACTCTAATGTAAACTATGGACATTGGATGATAATGGGGTATCAATGCAGGTTCATTGATTATAATAAAAATACCACTCTAGTGTGGAATTTTGATAGTGTGAGAAGCTATGCATAATTATGGTAAGGAAGTTATGAGAATCTCTGTACCTTCTACTCGATTTTTCTGTTAACCTAAAACTGCACCAAAAAATAAAGTTTGTCTTTAAAAAATACCAAGGACAATTTATAAAACATATTACATTGAACCTCTACTATATGGGAAAGAAGTAAAAGAATTATAAATACAAAATGACAGATAGATGGTATATATCCTAAGCACTCATATGCTAGTTGGGAAGACAAGACACAGTAAAAATAGACCAAAAAGCTGGCCCAGCTTTACCTTCTCTCTTCCCTGGCCCACACCAAGACCTTCTCTGGGCGTGTGACATTTATTAGCAACACACAACTTAGAATTTTATTCAATAACCTCTAAAACACATAGAATTACTAAAGGAAATATGACCAAAGAGATCAAAAACTCAAAAGACTGCATGGGGCTAGGCAGGATACAGAAATGAGTAAAGCAGTTTATACTACTATTGGATAGTAGGAAATTATGGGGGTGGGTGGAATGAGAGAAAACTATGGTCAAACTGGAGCATGCATACTGCCTAAAAGAACTCAAATTCATAGGAAAAGCCAAATCATACTTAAACAAAAAAAAGAAATTTTTAAAAAACTCATGCCTACTGAACAAAGTCAATCTTTGCCAGATGTGATCTGTGTCCTAAACTACATTCCTTAAAGGCTAGGCCACCAATCAATTATGCAGTACATATTTACTGAACACTTTCTTGCTTTGGGAAGAACTAGTGGAACAAATAAAACACATAAGAAGTTAAGGCCTAATAAGTGCTTGAGTTCAAGCCCTCGTGAGTTTAGAGCTGGAAAAGCCCAGTGCTAACCTTCAGGGAACGAACGGGAAGGAATTAGATGGAAGGCAGGGGAGAAGACCTCAGGTCCTTTTTTTTCTTTTAATTCCTCACCAAGCATCCAGTAAACCATCCAAGAAGGACCCAGTACTAAAAATCTTACCTAGGAGATCACCCTTGCCCCAAAAAGTGAATAAGCAGGAGTACTCCTATGTGCCTTCTCCCTGGAAAGTTAATGGACTTTTTCATGGGAAAAAATTGAATTGCCTCCAATTCTCAATTCACTTGGAAAATGCTCTGACCACATGATACCTCATCTTGGCAAATACCACAAGACCTAGAAGCAAACTCTATAGGTTTGCTGTTTACTAGGAATGAGGAGGCACAGGAAGATTCTTCGTTACTCCTGAGGTCATTAGAAGCATTAGAAAATGGGTGCAAGGTGGGCAGGGAAGGAAAAAGAATGGAATGTACTATAAGAGGGAAGTGAAAACAAGGACCCAGATTTGGGAAGAAATAAGCTCTATCGTGTCCTTCCTAAAGTAGATTTTTTTTTTAGTTACATTCCTTTCATCTTTCCTGTCATCTTCTCCCTCTATGCCTGCCTTTCCCCCAACCCCCTCAACACGCAGACCATGCAGTGGGAGCCTGGGAATGAGGAGTAAAAGGGAGAGAGGGATTCAATTGCTATAGAAATAAGGGAAATCATTTAGTCTAATGAGTATAAATGTTGCCATTCAATTCCCCACTAAAGCTGCTTGGTGTACCTGTGGGTACCCACCTCCCCATCTCTGGCATGCAGCTAATGTAAATCCATGCCCATATGACTTACAGGAGGAATCGTTGCTTGTTCCTCTCCTGTCGACTTTCAGGTAAACATCATTTAGCATTGGCTTCAACAAACAATGCTTTTTCTGGATACCAAAGGGAATGGATACACATTCACATTAGATTTGAATAAGATTCTAATCCCCTAGTCAAGGTTCTCCTTGTCTTAAGGCCACATGATATAAAAACAGAGACTTTGAGCTTATTTCAGCTGCTTTATTACTTCTTCCTCCCACTACTCTAGGCTTTGGGAACAGAAAGTAGATGGAGGAGAAAAGGAACTGGTGCTGGCTGGCTTGCACTTGAAAAGGCATCTTCTCAAACAGTTGTATAGGGCCGGCCAGCTGTGGGCTTATTGGCAAGGGAGAATCAGGCAGCTGAGATACTTCTCATGGAACTCCAAACAGAGGTGAAAGTTTTCTGAGGAGCTGCTCCATTTCAGGGCAGCTGACCTGACTCTTTCATCCACTTAAGTGGTTACAATCATGATGTATGACAGTGACAGCCAGAAACCTGGACTATAGCTCCCAGCTGTTGGGCGCCTCTCCCATGTTGGGAGTCCTATCCTGTATGCCCAGGACCATCTGCCATAATAAATGGTTTATACTTAGTATATTGCTCTAGATATTTTAAACATGGAATTTGGTTAGAGGGTTTAGATATTTTAGGGTTACATAGGTGATGAAAGAGCCGAGAAGCTAAACAGAGATGAGGCAACCAACCCAGAGATGATTAGCAACAGCAAAAAAGTCTATTTCGACCTTTTAAAAAAAAAAAAACAGAAGTTAAAAAAAAGGGGGAAGAGGAGGATGAGGCTGTATTACTGGAGCCCAGCAGACAGGGCTGCCTGGCGAATTTTTACCTGCAGGGGAGGGTCTGCTCTGCAGGAGCTGGGACCATGAGGGGTGAGTCTACCTAGCAGAAGCAAGAGTCATAGAAGAGATGAAGCTCCTGTCAGAGATGCTGCTTTGCTGCTTGTGGCAAAGAGGTGTGTGTGTGTGTGTGTGTGTGTGTGTGTGTGTGTGTGTGTGTGTGTAGAGAGGGAGGTAGGAAGATTTGATATATCATGATTTATTCTTACCTCCCTTCCTCTAAGCTCCCACCAGAGCTCCCATTGGCTGATCTTAGGAGAAAGTCGATTTGCAATGGATCCTGGGAAATGTAATTATCTGTGATGCTAAGCAAGGCTAGAGAAGGGTTAGGAATGGATCTGAGAGAAAATAAGCAAATGACTGGCCCACTTACTATTACAGATAAATTCTCCTTCAGCTGATATCTCATCCCTCAACTTAGGCTTCACCTTCATAGCACTATTAGCTAACTCCCTGTCTTCTACTCATCTTAGGTGCTTTACAAAGGTGAAATTGTCATATCCTCATGTTGCATGGATGGATAGATGAATGGATGGATGGATGGATGGATGGATGGATGGATGGATGGATAAATGGATGGGATGGATGGATGAATGATAGATTAATATATGATTGATAGATAGCCTCAATAAGCAACTCTTTCTTTTGAGATAATCTTCACATTCACAGAAATTCACAATCATAAATGATATTTCCACAACTGTGCTGAACCAAAGATCAGATAAATATAAAATGTTGAAGATAAGAAGTCATTTTTCTGACAGAGGGAGGGAGAAAGAGGAGTGGCTCTGATGAGTAACACCTTCTCTCTAAATTGACCCTGACATCTGGATACAATGATATAGCACAATTCTTAGTATATTATCTGTTGAATCTATCAAATAGGATTTACTTCAAAGGATATTTACAAGCTGATGGTGGCAACCATTCCTGACTGCCCAATGTAAGCTTTATGCATTGTAGAATTAAGTTGAGTGATTCTTATCATAAAAGTTTCTTTCTTGAAGTATTTTCACCTATTAGCTACTGTTTATATATATGTCAAGGTATTTAAGATGGAAAGTTGCTCCAAATCAAGGAATGGCTGTAAGGGTCAGTAACAACATGAAGTTGTAACAGGTATGTGTCTCTACCACCTACAGGAGGGCAGAGCATGTTTGAAACAGATCTACCTACCACTTACCTGGACCTGGTACAGAAGACTGTCAACTAAATAAAACTCCCCTACTGAAAATGGTGGAGGTGTTAACTTGAAAGATCTGAAATATGTCTATTTGCTGGCGTAGCATAGATGGAAATTAGAATTGGAAAATGAGAACCAAAACATTAAATAACTTAGGTCAAAAATGAGTTGATTCATAGCCAAGAGGAGTCTGAGGAGACATGATGGCTAAAGGTAATGTGGCATCCTGGATGAGATCTGGAATAGAAGAAAGACATTAGACAAAAACCAAGAGAAGCTAAATCAAGTATGGACTTTAGTTAACAATAATGTGTCATGATTGGTTCATTAATTGTAACAAATATACCATACTAATATCAGATGTTATTTATAGATGTAACTGGATGCTGGGTGTATGGAAATTCTCTGTACCTTGGCAATTCTTCTGTAAATCTAAAACTATTCGAAAAACAATCAAATTCTTTCAAAATTAGTTAATGACTAATATAGAGGTAAATCAATCCTCATGATTTCCCCACAGGCAGGAGTTTTTAATTGGTTTGTATCATGGAAGCCTTTGGCAGACTGGTGAAGCATAGCTACATAAAAGATGTAACATTACAAAGGGAATACATGCTATTGGAATACAGTTATCAAAATATTGAGATCAAACAGGAAGTATATTGAAACACAGTTATCAAAATAGTAAAATATCAAACTTGCCACATACTAATATATGTGTTATCATTAATGCATCAAATACATGATCTAGTGACAGACCTATTACCTAGTGTGATTTTGAAGAATGATGAGTATAAATGACAGTTCAAAATGCCTGCAAGTACTGAAATATGATATGAATTTTTTTATTTCTATTGCTGAACTACTGCTAATTCTACTGTGGTTTGTTGCCTACATTCATAATGTAAGAAAAAGTTAAATTTCAGTGAGAAGTTGTGAAAAAAACTTGTAAATTTTTCCCATTTAAGTTCATAGGCCACACTCTCCCCCATCATCTCCTGCATTCAACCCACAGTCCAAGAGTTAAGAATCCCTGGGCTAAAGGAAGTGCTTGCACTTGCCCACTCTGTAAGGATAATAATCACTGAGGTTCCATGAAATCAGTGGTCTTCCCAGTCTTGTATTTGTGCCTCTGTCTGGACACAGAAAGACATGTTTGGGGAAATGCCATACTGTCGTGCGTTTCTCCTTCACCCTGCACAGCCTCCCCTTGCTTCCCGTCTTCTCCTCCGTGGTCTGATGTTTTTGGACCCCTTAAAAAGTTAGAGATGAATCTGAGTGTTCAGAAACTTTTTGTTATTCATAATGTGAATCTAAACCTTACTCTAGTTTGTTTATACTGTCTTACCTTCCTAATTCTCTGGGCAGCAAGTTTCACATGTAAGCTAGGTGCTTTATATAGGAGTGCTTTCTTTAAATTGCTCGTAACCTCTTCACATATTTTTTTTTTGAGAAATAGTGAAAAACAGCACATATTCAAATCATGTTCCCAAATAACTTACTTGTTTAATACTGTTAATCTGTGGTCAGTTTACACCTTATCAGTCATGGATACTTAAATGTGCCTTTGAGATGCAGCTTTCTAAATTTATCTCTGATGTCCCATCTTCCTCCCACCAAGTTAGTAGGAAAGAGAAAACTCACGGTATCCAAGCTATACCATCCAAAAAATTCATAGTATTCTGCCCAGCCCAGAAATATTCAAAGACTAGCAGCTTGGCAGTGCCAAGTAAAATTTTGTAGGTAAACACTTAGAGGTATTCCCCTAACGACTTTCTGCATCTCTACATAAACTTACCTGTTGACGGTATCTGTCAGTGCCTCCCTCCCGGTAGAGCAATGTTGGCCTCACAAATCAGAATTTCTATTTACTAAGAACTGGAGCCTGGCAATCATTCAACCACAAGAAACCTGAAAACATCTACCTGCCTAAACCAATCTTCCTTTTGACACACCAGCCGGGCGTTGCCGAGCTTGGAAACATCGCAACTAATGTGTTTTGTTTCTGAAAAACGTAATTAACCTACAATGATTAAAGTCTGACAAGATGTCCTCAAGCCATCTTTTACTTTGTTTTATTATGAGCAACTTTGCATAAGCAATTTATTATCGCAAAATCTGAAATTGACTAAATGAATTTATGGGAGCTGGTTGGCTTGAATCTATTTTATTTTGACCATATACTTCCAGCTAATTACTAGTTCTCGGTAATGCTGTCATGTTAAAATACAGATACGTGGATTTATAAGAGCAGAGGCTGTTTGATTTTCTTCCCCCCAGCTCAAGCAGAAATTTGCCCGGGCTTGCTGAGTACCTGCATACTTAGAAGAACTTGCTGTTTTGCTGCCTTTGAGATATAAAATAATATCCCTGAGTATAATTTTTTTTGTACTTTTCTGTGATCCAGTGCTGCAGGCATAGTAAAAGAATGCCATTATTTGTAAAATCATGCTTTCGTTAGATCTCCTTGGCAAGTTTTGTGCCAGTGGCAAACACGCTGCTCTGCGTTGCCTCCTCCCTGGTGGTTTCAGTGTTGATAGCTGTGCATGCAAAGCAAAGTGGAGAAATGAGGTCAGTCTGAATCATTGCAGCCCCTAATCCAAAGAAAGTCCACCTTTTCTCTTCTCCCAAAAGAATTAGCAACTTGATCTGTAATATGAAGGGACTGGACTCTCCATTTTTCCTGAGACTGTCTTTGTCTATACTCGCCGGTTGTCCTCTGCGGAGCCAGAGTAGGATTCTGTAAGGAACAGAGACTGGCCAGAGGGAATGAGCCAGAGGGTAGTACAGAAGCAAAGAGCCCGAGTCAAGCGAACTTTGGGACAAACTAAATACAGCCCCTCCAGATTTTCTACACCTCTGGAAGTTCTGGGAACCCAGACAGCATCAGGCAATAATGAATAGGAATGTCTCATACTGAATATTTTCCTCTTATTTCTGAGAAGAAAAAAAACTATTAACAATAAACCTTTTTCCTTTGAACTGTGCTGTTTGCTTTACAATTATCCTAGAGCTGTGAGTCCTTGTCTTTTTGACCTATCCAATAAGATTGTCTTGGGACCTCCAAGACAATGCACAGTTTTAAATCTTCCAAGTTGTGAATATTAAAAATATCACTACTCTCTAGTATCACTGTCATTTCATTAAAAATAAAAGGATATTTTAATGTCCCTCTAAAAGGTAGGGAAGGGACATAATCTAAGAATAAAGAATAGTTGTTTTAGTAAGTTTAGTTCTGTGGAAAACTCCTTATGACTGCTTTTTATTTTTTGGTTTGTTTTGGTTTTTAGTTTGTTTTTTAATTTCACCACTGTCTAGCCTAACTTTCAGGAATTATTGCGTTGGAGTATAATATGTCTAGGACAAATTATCAGGAAATAGTGTGCAAGCCTGTGGTGGCCATAAAAGTGTGCCACTCACATCTCCTGCTGCAGGAATGTGACTGGCAGGTTCAGCCATGCCCCTCTGCACCCACGCACAGGCTGCACTTCCCACTGGCTGCCCCCAGCCCCTGACTGCACGCAGCAGGAGGAATAAGGCCGGCTCGTTCTGGGCAAGATGCAAGACTCCTCTGATGAGCAGCTGACTGCAGGGCTCCCCAGCAGCTGGCCAAAACCTTCCTAGGACGGAGCTGCAGGCCAAGACTCTTCTTGCTCCTCTCTTTCACAAGGGTCAGACCTGAATCTCAGGCTCACGGTTCTCCACCCTGCTTCAACTCTCTCCCTTTTTCCCCTTGTAGGCATTCCCCCCATCTCTTACAAGTTGAATCTATCTAGGTGGCTGCTGCTCCAAGACCTGAACAAACACAAAGTCCTTTCCCAACCAGTATTTCATTTACTTGTGCTTCACACCACCACTGGGAAAGTTCAACGATATGTATACAACCAACAGGAGACTTCGGCAAATATAATCCATACCAAGGCTAGGACTGGAAACTAGACATTCCAATGCTCTTTCTAAGACCTCAACTTCCAATACCACAAATTTCTCCTGAAGGAACCACTTCTCAATGCAAAGTATCCCGTGGGAAAAAACATAACCTACTTTATAAGTACTTGAGTGAATTTTCCAATGACAATTTCCAAGTGATTGTTTCATCTCTCCAGGCTGGTGCTTTTCAAATGTCTTTAAGCTGTTGACTCTTTTCTTCAAGTTACATCCTTACAAACGATCAGTAGATCACAACAGAGGCAGGATTGACCCACAGCTGAGGTGGTGGGTGAAGGAGAGATCCAGACCTGCTGCCAACCACTGGCCTCCTGTTTTCTCACCCCCTCAGTGCTACTGAGATGCCCTTTCCAAGAACTCCTGAGCTCAACTAATCATGGTGATAAAATCCCTGCTCAGATCATTGATTTGTAAATAGTATTTCACAGAGATCTGCTCAGTGAAATCTCACCAGGAGAATGAGGGTCAAGCTATGGGGTTCTGCCTCCCAGGCTATCTCAGAGAGGGCCTCTTGGCTTTTATGTGTGAGTGTATGATTGATTCCTCACCAGATTTCCCTTGAAGAAAGTATTCTATAGTTTAAAAAAAGTTTGAAAAGCTCCTGCTCCAGGACGCTGTTACAGAATGGACCTTGCATAAAATGCTTTCTTTTTTCCTTACATTGCAGTCATATCTACAAGTATCTGGAACAAACGGACTAGAGCACAATCCCAGCCATTTGACTCATCCCACGGTGGTTCTGCGGGACTCCCAGGGAATTATCCATTTCAACTCTTTTATCACATATTAATTCATCCAGCTATTCAAGGAATATATGATCAGCATCTAAAGTCACATTCTTTTAAGAGAAGGAAATATATAAATAAATGCCAACCAGTGTGATCCCAATTCAAGAAAAGCCCAAAAGAAATGTCTCTGTCTACTAGGGAGGTCAGGAGGTGGGGGGAGCCAGGAGACTTGATGTAGAAAAGAGACCTAAAAAGAGTCAGGTATTAGGCCAGGTGCAGTGGCTCATGCTTGTAATCCCTGCAGTTTGGGAGGCTGAGGCAGGAGAACAGGACCACTTGAACCCAGGAGTTCGAAACTAGCCTGGGCAACATGGCAAAACCCAGTCTCCACAAAAAAATAAAAAGTAAAGAGTCAGGTAATAGACCCTGGGTGTTTGCTCCTCCTATTTTCTCCCAGGCATTTCTGCCTCAAATGCCTTATGTCTAAGAACTCCTTCCTGCCTCACCCTATGAGATAGAGGCTATTGTCACCCCCATTTTAGAAATGAGGAAACCCAGGCACAGTGACATCAGGTTAAGTGCCATGTCTGAGGTAACACATCAATAAAGGGCAGAACCAGGAGTACACTCTTCTATGTCCATCCTCTTGGCCACCATACATCCTGCTCAACACCAACAAGGCAGAATTGAATCAAGGTGCTCTGATTCTCAGACTAGCATTTAATTCTAACTCGCAAGACCCTAGAATGGTCTGTCAGAGGCTGATGACTCACAAAGTAGCATCGTTTTAAAAAGGTGAGGCATTCACTAGAATGGCAACTTTGGGCTTCGTGTTTAGAAGTGCCGGGGCTAGGGGTAGGGGAATGTGATAAATATAAGGCTGAACTTCCATTAAACAAATATGTACTGTGAGAAAAAGCTTGGTGTGTTTGGGTGAATAGTGAGTTTCTACCACATGCAAAGCATGATAATAGTCAGGTTTTCAAAATACTCAGCCAGGCTCTGCTGTCTTCTCTAAGGTAGAAATGCACAGACAGATAAAAGACTGTTCAGGTTTTATTTCAATCTTTCCCTCCCTGCTTGTGGTCTTAAAAGTCTTAGTATTGAAAGCAAATGATATATCTACCTCCTCCTTCCCAAGGCAGGAATTAGCATTTTAATTTTGGATCCTTTAGACAAAAATCAAATGAAATGCTTTATTTACTTTTTGGAGACTTGTTTTTCTTCTTTCCAGGAATAAAGCCTATTGCTTACTGAGTTGTAGACTAAATACTATGAGTCCCAAGAAAGAGATGGTTACTGGAGCTACAGTGAATGTGTTTGTACTTCACTAAGGAGGAAGGAGCCTAGCTTTGGGGGGCTCCAGAGTGGAATGGATTTCTATCAGAGCATAGTAATTGGACTTACCTTGAACTTAACTCCAAATCAGGAGCTTTATACATAAACATGCAAGAAATACATTTCAATAACTATGTGCTGAGAGCCCTTCTTTGGTAAGGAAAGTTAATTACATACATTTTTGTCATCTTATTTAGAAATTATGGAAGCCTCTAAACTATGAAAATAATGACAACTTAGCTACCAGTATATAATTCTTAAGGTTTTCCACCCACCCTAGCCACTGCTTATCTAGATAAGATGACCACACAAGTTATAATCCAAACTAGACATTTAGAAAACAAAATGAGGCTGGGTGCAGTGGCTCACACCTGTAATCCCAGCACTTTGGAAGGCCGAGTTGGACAGATCACGGGGTCAGGAGATCCAGACCATCCTGGCCAACACAGTGAAACCCGTCTCTACTAAAGATACAAAAAAAAATTAACTGGGTGTGGTGGCGGGCACCTGTAGTCCCAGCTACTCAGGACGCTGAGGCAGGAGAATGACGTGAACCCAGGAGGCGGAGCTTGCAGTGAGCTGCAATCACTCCACTGCACTCCAGCCTGGGTGACAGAGCGAGACTCCACTCAAAAAAAAAAAATGAGTGTTGTTATTAATTATATTGGGATGACAGGCATAAACCAGGGCTGACCCAGGCAAACTAGCATGAATGATCCACCTAATCATAAACAAAATTCCTTTTTCCAGCAAATAAACTGAATCAGCATGGAGTTTGCAAGCAGGGGGTGATGGCAGCCACAAGGCTCAGTCAGTGAAAGGTCAACAAGAGGAAGTTCTCTACCTGGGGCTACTTTAAACATAGTCATGTAGAGATGGAAGGGATGGTACAATCATGTAGTTCAACCAGATGAGGAAGTAAAGAGGAATTGGGAAGACATTATCAGCTTTTTACAGTGGGACAAGCTCCAGGCCTCCTGACCCAGCGACATCAAGCTGACTCTTGGGTAGTCTGAGGCTTTACTGTCAGCTGAGTGGATAAGATCCAATGAACAGTCTATTAGGGGCCAGTCACTTTCCATCCGAGCATCCCCTCCCTCCCCTGAAACATCCTCAACACTGCACCCAATTTGTAGTATTTTGTCCCTCACCCCTTTCCCACCCTTTCCTCTTGAGTCCCCAAAGTCCACTGTGTCATTCTTATGCCCTTACATCCTCATAACTTAGCTCCCACTTATGAGTGAAAACATACGATGTTTGGTTTTCCATTCTTGAGTTACCTCACTTGGAATAATAGTCTCCAACCTCATCCAGGTTACTGCAAATGCCATTAATTCTTTCTTTTTTATAGCTGAGTAGTATTCCATTGTATGTATATACTGTAGTTTCTTTATCCACTCGATTGATAGGCATTTGGGTTGGTTCCACGTTTTTGCAACTGCAATTGTGCTGCTATAAACATGCATATGCAAGTACCTTTTTCATGTAATGACTTCTTTTCCTCTGGGTAGATACCCAGTAGTGGGATTGCTGGATCAATGGTAGTTTTACTTTTTAGCTCTTTAAGGAATTTCCACAGTGGTCGTACTAGTTTACATTCCCACCAGCAGTGTAAAAGCGTTGCCTGTTCACTGCATCCACACCAACATCTACTATTTTTTGATTGTTTGATTATGACCATTCTTGCAGGAGTAAGATGGTATCACATTATTGTTTTGATTTGCATTTCCATGATCACTAGTGATGCTGAGTATTTTTTCATATGTTTGTTGGCCATTTGTATATCTTCTTTCGAGAATTGTCTATTCGTGTCCTTAGCCCCCTTTTTTATGAGATTGTTTGATTTTTTTCTTGCTAATTTGTTTGAGTTCATTGTAGATTCCGGATATCAGTCATTTGTCAGATGTATAGATTGTGAAGATTTTCTCCCACTCTGTGGGTTGTCTCTACTCTGCTGACTGTTCCTTTTGCTGTGCAAAACCTCTTTAGTTTAATTTAAAGTCTCAGCTATTTATCTTTGTTTTTATTGCTGGGACCAGTTAGTTTTGATGAAAGAGGGAAAGGTCTCCAGGGAATATGATACCATAAAGAACAGCAGATGACAGGGACCTTCAGCAGAGAGCCTGAGATACCCAGCTGGGCTATGCAAAAGTACTGAGTGTTGGCGAGAGGATGGCTAGAGTAATTAAGAAAAACATAAGAAGGGAAGAGAAAATTTGAAGAGATAAATTTTTCATGGTGTCTACCCTGGCAAAGAGCCTTAACAAAGTCTCCTTGAAAAGCATGAACTCACCCGTGGAGCAAGTGTGGGGTGCTCGGAGCACCCAAGAGTGTTGTTCCTGCCTTTGATTATGGGCAGAGGCTTAGGAATCAAAGACCAGGAATTAATTGTCCCCTGGAAGGCAGGTTCCTGTGTCTCCCTCCAGCTTTTTAGTATTCCCCAGCAAGTCAAGATGAGTTGGCAGGAAGAGGGAAATGAGTTAATTCCAAATATAGAATTATTTTTCTTATTAGTCATTACTAGCACATTCTCTTCTATAAAATGAGCCCAAGAAAATTGGAATGGATATGTCCTACAGATCTAAGAGAAAAAATAATGAAATTCTGATATGAAATGAAATGAAAGAGCCACCCAAACCTCTGTTAACCACCTAAGCCTCTGGTAATGGTTATATAATTTAGATGAAATTATATAATTTAGATAGTTATATAGCTTAGAAGAAAGGATATATCATTTAGATGTTCCACATCTAAACCAGTTTTTTTAGATTCCACATATGAATTGAGATCATATGATATTGGTCTTTCTGTGTCTGGATTATTTTACCTAACATAATGTTTTCCAGGTTCATCCATGCTGTTGCAAATGACAATATTTCATTCTTTTTTGTGGCTGAATAGTATTCCATTGTGTTTATATAGCATATTTTCTTTATTTATCCATTGGTGAACACTTAGGTTGATTCTATATCCTGGCTACTGTGAATAGTGCTCCAATAAACATGGAAATTCGACATACTGATTTTATTCCCCTTGGAAAGATACCCAGTTCTGGAATTGTCAGATCATATGGTAGTTCTATATTTAAATTTTGAGGACCCTGTATAGTGTTTTCTATAATGGCTGTACTAATTTACATTCCCACCAAAGTATGTAAGCATTCTATTTTCTCCATGTTCTTGCCAAAATTTGTTATCTTTTGTCTGGTTTTGATTTGCATTTCCCTAATGACTAGTGATGTTGAGCATTTTTATATACCTGTTGGCTATTTGCGTGTCTTCTTTTGAAAAATGTGTATTCAGATCTCTTGCTCATTTTTTAATCATATTTTTTCTTGCTATTGAGATTTTTTAGTCCTTGTATATTTTGGATATTTACCCCTTATCAGATGTATGGTTTGCAAACATTTTTTCACATTTTGTAGATTGTCTCTTTACTCCGTTGGTGTTTTGTTGTTGGTGGTGGTGTTGTTATTGTTGTTGTACAGAAGCTTTTTAGTTTGATATAATGAGAAGGTACTTTTATGTCTGCTATTTTGCTCTTTGTTTTCTATATATCTTACGTATTTTTTGTTCCTTAATTACTCTACTACTGCACTCTTCTGTGTCGACTATATATTTTCTAGTGTACCATATTAATTCACTTATTGTTTCTTTTACTATTTTTTAAGTTATTCTACTTGTGGTTGCCCAAGAAACTAAAATTAACATCTTAACATAAGTAATCCTGTTCATATTAATATCGCTTTAATTTCAATAGCATACACAAACTTTGCTCCAATACACCTCTAGTCCTTCCTCCCTTCTCTGTGCCATTCTTGCCAATCCAGTTAAATTTTCATACATTATAAGCCCATCAACACAGCTTTATTACTATTGCTTTATACAGTTATCTTTTGAAATCAGATAGAAGAGCTACAAACAAAAGTACATTTATAATGTATTTTATATTGACCTTTATTATTTGTGATCCTTATTTTTTCATGTGCTTTTGTGTCCTTTCATTTAAGATGAAAAAATTTCCTATCATTTTTCTAGTAGGGCAAGTCTGCTAGTAATGAATTCTATCACTCTTTGTTTATCAGAAATGTCTTAATATTTCCTTGATTGTTGAAGGATAGTTTTACTATATGCAGAATTTCTTATTGGTAGCCTTTTTTTTTTTTTCATCACTTTCAACATGTCATCCCACTGCCTTCTGGACTCCATCTTTTTTTTTTTTTTTTTTAGACATAGTCTCTCTCTGTCGCCCAGGTTGGAGTGCAGTGGCGCAATCTGCGCTCACTGCAAGCTCCGCCTCCCAGGTTCACTCCATTCTCCTGCCTCAGCCTCCCCAGTAGCCGGGACTACAGGCACCCGCCACAACACCCGGCTTTTTTTGTATTTTTAGTAGAGAAGGGGTTTCACTGTGTTAGCCAGGATGGTCTTGATCTCCTGACCTCGTGATCTGCCCAGCTCGGCCTCCCAAAGTGCTGGGATTACAGGCGTGATTTTTTTTTTTTTTAATGAGAAATCAGCTGTTAATTTTATTGAAGACTCAGTATACATAATAAGTTGTTTTTTCTTGCTGCTTTCAAGATTTGTGTTTGTCCTTGTCATTTAACAGTTTTACTAATGAGTTTAGGTGTGGCTGTCACTGAGTTTATCCTACTTGAAGTTCATTGAGTTTCTTGGATGTGTAGATTAATGGTGTTTTTAAAATCACATTAAGGAAGTTTGGGGTCCTCATGTATTCTTTCTCCATTTATTGTTCATGTATTTCTTCATGTATTCTTTATACCCTGTTCTCTTTCTATTCTCTTTCTAGGATTCCATGTAGATATGCTAGATAGTGTCCCATAAGTATCTGGGGCTCTGTCCAATTTTTTTCATTACGTTTTTCTTTCTGCTCATTAGACAGCATAATCTCAATTGACCTATCTTCAAGTTTGCTGGTTCTTGCTTCTGCCAACTCAAATCTGCTGTTAAACTTCTCTAGTGAATATTTTTTATGAGTTATTGTGCTTTTCAACTCCAAAATTCCAAATTATTTTTTATTATTTCTATCCCTTTATATCAATTCTCTATTAGGTAAGATATTGATCTCATAATTTTCTTTAATTACTTAAGCATAATTTCCTTTAGTTCTTTGAACATAATAGCTGATTTAAAGTCTTTGTTCTTTAAGTCCAACATCTGAGCCTCTTTGAAGACAGCTTCTATTGACTGCTTTTTTTTCCTATTTAAGAGCCATATTTCATGTTTCTTTGCATATTGTATAATTTTTGTCATAAACTGGACATTTTAAATAATATCATGTGACAACTCTAGAAACCAGACCACCACCCCCCAGGATTGTCTCTATTGTTATTTTGTGTTATTTCTGGATTTTATTGTTGCTGTCGTTGTTGTTACTACTTGCGTGTTTAGAGGCTTTTGTGTGTGTGTGTGTGTGTGCCAAGCCTTTAGGTCTGTATTCCTCACAATGTACAGATGCTGAAGTCTTTTCCTGGTTGGCTTAGTGGTCAGCTAGCACTTAGAAAGATATTTTCTTAAATACTCTAAGCCAATAAATCTTAAGCTCTTTGCCAAGGAATTCCATGTGTTTGTTGGGGCACACCTTCAGCATTCCAGCAATTTGCCTTATCCTTCACTTTCTGCTAGCACACAGCCTCAGCATCAGAGTAGAGAGATGGTGGACCTTTTTGGTTCTTTACTGGGCATTCACATAGTCCTGCACATGTGCATGGCATTCTAAATCCTAAGGAATGCACCTTTACAAAATCCACCCCACCCCTAACCCACCTATGGACATTGCATTCCCCAGACCTTCCTTTTCAGTGTTTTGACCAGTCTATTGTTTGCACCAACTAGTACTGCAGCCTCAGGCAGCTGCAATATTACATAAATGTCACTGATTGTTTTCAACAAATGCCCTAGGGATCCAGCTTTCCCCACTGAGAGAGCCCTGAGTGGGTAAAATAATGACAAGCCCAGTGAGTGTCTTTTCCAGAGGGCTTCCAGAGAGGTCAAAGAGTGACAAATTCTCTGGGAATATCCATATTTAGGAGCTTCAAACCCAATCTTTCCCTTTCAGTGGTTCTAGGTTGCTGCCTTTGAAGCCTACCACAGAGCTGAGGAGAGGAGGATGGGAATAAGGCAAGTTAAAATGCCAAAAACCTCATTATTCTTACTGAGATTCAGCTGCTTTTTTTGAAAACAAAAATGGTTCTCTAATTGTTGTGAGCTAATTGACTAATTTCTAGAATTCTGAAAGGTTGAGTCAGCTGCTTTTCTTGAAAAAAAGAGTTCTCAAATTGTTGCAAGTTAATTTGGCTAATTTTCAGTATAAGAGTTTTATAATGGTATGATTCTGTTTCCTCCTTTCCTAGCCTTTGTGCTGTGATTGTCTTTCATTTTACCTCTAATTGTTATAAACCCCACAATACATTATTGTTGCTTTAACTAGTGGATTATCTCTCAAAGAGATTTTAAATTAAAAAAATATATATATGCACTCACATATTTACCATTTCTGATGCTCTTTATTTCTTCACATAGATCCCTATTTTCCTTTGGTAGTTTTTTTTCTACCTGAAAGATTTCCATGAGTGTTTTATGTAGTGCAGTGCTGCTGATGAAGAATGCTTTCAGCTTTTATATGCCCAAAAATGTTTTCTTGCCTTCTTTTTTGAAAGATATCTTCACCAGTTGTAGAATTCTAGGTTTGTTTGTTTGTTTTTAATACTTTAAAGATGCTCCACTTTCTTCTGGCTTTCATTGTTTCTGATAAACGTGTTGTTGTTCTTACCATTTTTTTTTTCTGTACATAATATGTCTGCTTCCTCAGACTATTTTTAAAATGTTTTCTTCTTCATTGCTTTTAAGCAACTTGTTAATGACATACCTTGGTACATTTTCTTGTCTTTTGTGCTTGGAGTTTTTTGAGTTTCTTAGAGCTTACATCAATTTGGAAAACTTTTTGATGTTTTTCCAAATAACTTTTATCTCCCCTCCCTCTCTTCCATACACACATACAGGCCATTTGAAATTGTCCCACATCTCATCTGTGTTCTGTTCACTTTTTTCCAGTCTTTTTTCTCTGTTTTTCATTATAGATCATTTTTATTTTGTATCTTCAAGTTTACTAATACTTCTGCTGTAGTATCATAGTATCTAATCTGCTGTTAAATCTATCTAGTGTATTTTAATCTCAGATATTGTATTTCTTATGTTTACATGCTCAGTTTGAGTCTGTTTTCTGTCCTTCATGTCTCCACTTAATAAGCTTAAGTCTTTACCTTGTTGAATACATGGAATTATAGTTATAACTTTTTTTGTTTTTGAGACGGAATTTTGCTTTTGTCACCCATGCTGGAGTGCAGTGGCACCATCTCACTTAACTGCAACCTCCACTTCCCAGGCTCAAGCGATTCTCCTGCCTCAGCCTCCTGAGTAGCTGGGATTACAGGCGCCTGACACCATGCCCGGCTAATTTTTGTATTTTTAATAAAGATGCGGTTTCACCATGTTGGCCCAGCTGATCTCGAACTCCTGACCTCAGGTGATCTGCCTGCCTCAGCCTCCCAAAGTGCTGGGATTACAGGTGTGAGCCACCACGTCCAGCCAATTATAACTATTTTGTTTATTGTTCTTGTCTATTAATTCTATCATCTGTTGCATTTTGAGATCTCTATGTGTTTTTCTCCTTATAATGAATTGCATTTTTCTGCTTCTTTCCAAACCTTGTAATTTTTTTTGGATTTCATACATAGTGAATTTTATTTTGTACTGTATTTGATATTTTTTATAAGGATTCTTGGGATTTGTTCTGGATGATAGTTAAGTTTCCTTGAAATCGTTTGATCCCTTCAAGGCTTTCTTTTAAGCTTTGTTATGCAGCAACATAACAAACTTCATTCTAGAGCTAATTCTGTCCCATTATGGAATCAATAACTTTCTGAGCACTTTATCCACTACCCTGTGAGTTACGAAGTTTCGTACTCCGGATGGTTTGTACATTATTTCAAGTGTAAGATCTGGAAATTGTTTCCTCTGCTCGTTTCAGGTAGTCTTTTTCTTGGCCTTGTGTCATTTTCTTACACTCACGTGCTGATTAGTATTCTGCTGAAAACTTGAGCAGAACCTACTGCAGATATTCAAAGCTCTTCTCTCTCTCTCTGTCTCTGTCTCTCTCTCTTTCACTGTGCAGCTCACTATTCTGTGGCACTCTGCCCTGTGAACTTTAACTGCCTTGGTCTCCCCAGGCTCCCAGCTGTCTCTTCAATTCAGATGATCACTGGGTTCTGCCCAGGTTCTCCTGTCCTACACTGTGGTCTGGAAGTTTTCTCCGAGCAGTAATCTGGGACTCTGACACGGCTCACTTTATTTGTTTTCTCTCTTTGGGGGATCACAGACCAATGTCTAAAAACTATTATTTATATTTTGTTGAGTTTTTAGTTGTCTTAGTGATAAGGGTGAGACTACTCCCTGTTGCTGTAGCTTTGTGGGAAGCTGAAGTTCTATTTGGCTGAATTTGAGTGACTCTTAGGAGATAGAATTGACAAAACCTGGTGACTGAGTGAATGTAAGTATGAGGACAACATTGCAGTCTAGAGTGATTCCCCATGGATAGATAATTGCATCTGAATAGCTTTCACTAACTGGTTAGTATTAATCACTTGCATTTGTGTAGCACTTTGTGTTTACTATCCCCATACTATTGTCTTCTTCTTCACTAGTGAAAAGGAGAGCTGGTAAAGTTAATCAGTAATAACACCCTTACCACTTGCCAGCTATGTGCTGCCATGAAGCCCACAAAGCTGTATATATTATATAAAATAGGTATTTGTGAGATGGGAGAGTTCCTTTGACCCCTTTGTAGGACTCATGAAAGGGGTGGCTCATTTATTCGGCTGCCACATTCAATCCCTTACGGGAGGGAGCACACAAGCGAATGGGTGCAGGAACCAGAGCAAACGAACGCTGGAACAGGCTGGTCGCTCCTCTCTGATGGAAGCAGGCTCTGTGTGGGCCCCACAACAGCGTCCAAGCGTGTTACAATGCTCTTTTAGCTTCGCCGTCCTGGAGGGGTTGTCTGCGACCCACGGAGCCCCAGAGGGTGTATGTTTAAATCAGTGCTTTTTTAACATTTGCCATCCGCAGACAGTTAAGTATTAACCAGCTCAGTGGAGGGTCAGGGTGACAGCCTTTTACACCCTGCTCTCTTGGGTGTACAGTATCCCTCATGGTACTCAAGTTCTTGTCCAGTGTGTAGGAAGAATTACGTCATATGAACAAATTGAAGGGTGGTGCATGTGGAGGACTTTTAGTGGTGGAAGTAGCTCTCAGCAAAAGGTAGGCCTGGAAAGGAAGTGGAGCAGGAAGATAATCTTCCCCTGGAGTCTGGCTATCCCGGGCCAAACTCCTCTGTGACCATAGTCTGCAACATCCAGCTGCTGCTTCTCCTCTCAATGTCCAGAAGCTTCTCTCTTCTGTGTGTGTGTGTGTGTGTGTGTGTGTGTGTGTTTGTGTGTGTGTGTGCGTGTGCGTGTGTGTCTGCTGAGTCTGGAGTTTGGAGTTTTTATGGGCATAAGAGGGGGGCAGGATGGGCCAAAAGGCAACATTCAGTGGGGAAAACAGGGATAGTTCTCACTTTGGGCTCCAGGTCCAGGCTTTAGGGTGGAGCCCTTGCCAGGGACCCTGCCCTCTTCTACCAGTATTTCCCTGTTTGCCCTGTCTCCTGTCCATATCATTTGCTTCAGAATTTCAACCCATGAAACATCCACAAAACAGTGGAAGTTTAAGTGGCTCCTCTTTTCTGTACAGTATCCAATTCCACCATGCCCCCCATGAAGAGTTACTCAATGATCTTTCTCCTTCATTCTCTACTCTCAAAGTCTACCCTCTTCCTTATATTCACCTCTTTCATAATCATTAGGGGATTTTTAAGAAAAATCTTTCTTAAGAACCTCTTTTCTCTTTACTATCACTGCTACTCTCCCCATCCTCTGCTATATATTATATGTGATTCATTAGAAACAAACATAATATTGCCTTGTATCCCATAAGGAGGTGGATATATACCAGTCTACAAGAAAGAGGTGGAAGATGATGGAATATGTGTGGTGGTACTGGCAGAGGGAGAAAGCTAGTCCTGCCACATCCGTTTTATAGGTGTAGAAATTAAGCCAAGGGAAATCAACTATAAAGTATACACATTATGAAAGAAACTAAATAGGTACGATAACTGTATGCAATGTGTATTTTTTATTTAGATCCAGGATTGGATTTTTTTTTTTTGCTATAAAAAACAGTGAAACAATTTAAAAAACTTAAGTAATCTCCTAATTTTAGTAATTATTATTGTGATTATGTAAGAGAATGTCCTTGTTTTTAGGAAATCCACACATAAATGTTCAGGGGAAAAGAAGCATTATGTCTGACTCTCCAACAGTTCAGAAAAAAAGATGCTAGACAGACAGATTAGATTTAAAGCAAATGTATTAAAATGACATTTGGGAAAACTGGGTGAAGAGTATATGAAAATTATATTGTATATTGGTCCATTTCTGTTACTAGAAGGAATACCTGAGACGGGGTAATTTATAAAGAAAAGAGGTGTAATTGGCTCATGGCTCTGCAGGCTGTACAGAAAGTATGGTGCCCGCCTCTGCTTCTGGTGAGGGCCTCAGGGAAGCTTACAATCATGGCAGAAGGTGAAGGAGGAGCAGGCATGTCACATGGTGAGAGTGGGAGCAAGAGAGTGAGGAGTACAGTCTCAGACTTTTAAACAACCAGAGCTCCCACGAACTAACTGTGCAATAACTCACTTATCACCAAGGGGATGGTGCTAAACCATTCATGAGGGATCCGCTCCTGTGATCCACTCACCTCCCACTAGGCCCCACCTCCAACACTGGGAATCCCATCTCAACATGAGATTTGGAAGGAACACACATATAAATCATATCATATTGTTTTTGCAACTTTTCTAAAAGTCTAATTTTGTTCAAAAAATGTTATTTTTTTTAAAAAGTATGTGGATCATATTTGATACAGTCAGGACTAGATCTAATTGATGCAGTCAGGACTAGATCTATTTCTCTTGGCTCTAACATCCACTTCTAGTTATCTTTCCTTTACAATATGGTTTGGGAAATTTTTCTCCTAGAAAATGTAGATTGATTTTTATACATGCCCCAACCCCCCAACATGCACACTTCTAGTCCTTGGTGAGAAAAAAATATTCAAATGTCTAGTTTATTTTTTTTACCAATCTTTAGGTCTCTATGTTTAAAAATAAACAGTTCAGCTCTGCCAATGGCATCTGTTTCTTTTATGCCCTGGGAGGCCATTGCCCAGTGGGATTGTTTTTGAGGTGACAGAACATACTCTGAATTTTCCAAGAACTAACATGTTAACATATGGAATTATTTTGAGGACATCTTACAATCTCCTCTCTTCTTTGAACAAACAGTTCTAAATTATCTGTCACTCTGCAAAATCTCATGAACTTCAACAAATGCAAACATATTCAATTTATGGAAGCACTCAGTTCCAATATTTTCTTTATGCATTTTTTCCTTCACTGGGATATTTTCTCCTGACAGTTTTTATGATGTAAGGAACTCTTAGTTCTTTGCTCAAAAAAACAAAACAAAATCACTTTTTACAAGTAGTGATCTCTTTAATCAGCAGCTGACCTCCAGGACTCTGGTTAATTCATTTTAAAAATAGTTTAGAAAACAAATGATTGCATGTATGTAAAAGGCTCCTTAGCCTGAGTGGAGCTATTTTTTTCCATTTTAAAAGCTGGGATCTTTTAGAGTACTCTCTTTCTCTAGCTTCCACAATCACATTTTGTGTCTTTTCCCTGGATGTGGCTGTCTTTTATCTCTCTGACAGCAACAACTTATTCTAGGACAGACTTCATAACAAGAATCTGCTGGTCTTTCCTTGAAACTCTGCTAAAGAAACTGGATTCAAGAGAATCTGCTCAGCAAATTTATGACAGTGGTCCAAATCTGATGAAAATAAAAATATCAGTGACCCACTAGGTTGCTCTAAGAAGTAAGCCAGAAGAAAACAAAGTCTAACTTTGTAAGTACTGCCAAAATCTAGAATACTCTACCTTGCTTTTTAGATAGACACATCTTATCCTACTCAACAAACCCTGCTCCATCCCCAAAATGCTCCCACTTCACTGTAAATTTTTAAAGTACTGGGATTTTTTTCTGCTTATCTTTGCATTTCTGCAGCAGAAAAGTGTTAGGAGGGATTCAGTAGAGGCTTTTGAGTTCATTTAACAAGAGAGAACTCACTGTGGAAATTAGTGGATCTGCCTTTGCTGCAGAAGAGCATCTTTGAGCAGGATTGGGAGCTTTTTGTTGCTTATCTGAGAGAAGAGAATCATTTCTTGTACTGTGCTTGACCGTTCGCATATGTAACAGAAGCCCTGTGAAGTATTATTTGAAAGAAACCCCTGCCCCCAGAAAACACCCTTCATTGGTTGCTGAAATCCTGTCATTAAAAATTTATTTTTCCTTCAACTTAATAAAGAACATCTACAGAAACCTACATTTAACATCATACTTAGTAGTGAGAAACTAGATATTTTCCTGCTAAGTTCAGGAACAAGGCAAAGATGTCCACTTTCACCATTCATATTCAGCATCATATTGGAAGTTCTACTTGATGCAATAAGTCAAGAAGGAAAATAAAAGGTATATAGATTTGGAAATAAATAAACTGTCTTTGCTCACAGATGACACAACTGTTTATGTAGAAAATTCCAAAGAATCAACAAAGAAAACTTCCTGAAACTAATAAGCAATTATAGTAAGGTTGCAGGATACAAAGTTAATATGCCTAGTTTATTTTTTATTAATCTTTAACAGATACCATTGCTAGTATATAGGAAGTCAATTGCTTTCCTATATACCAGCAATGAACATTGGAATTTGAAATTTAAAGCACAATGTCATTTATATTAACACCAAAAAAAATGAAATGCTTGGGCACAAATTTAACAAAATATGTATAAGATTTATATGAGGAAGAGTACAAAACAAGTGAAAGAAATAAATCAAAGAAGATATAAATAGATGGAGAGATATTCCATGTTCATGGATAGGAACATTCAATATTGTTAAGATATTCATTCTTTCCAACTTGATATGTAGAGTCAACACAATCCCAATGAAAATTCCAACAGATTATTTTGTCAATAATAATTTGATTATTATAATATAAATCAAATGATTCTAAATTTTATATAAAATATAAAAGTGTGCAAAATAACCAACAAAATATTGAAGAATAAAGTCATAGGATTTACACTACCCAACTTCAAGACCTACTATAAAGCTACAATAATTAAGACAATGTGGTATTGGCCAAAGAATAGACAAATAAATCTATGGAACAGACAGAAAGCCAATAAATACAGCCACACAGATATAGTCAATTAATCTTTGACAAAGAAGTAAAGGTAATTTGATGGCAAAAGAATAGCTGTTTCAACAAATGATGCAGGAACAAGTAGACATCAATAGGCAAAAATACATGAATCTTACACTTTTCACAAAAATTAAGTCAAAATGGGTCATAGCTTGAAGTGTAAAGTGCAAAACCATAAAACTCCTAAAAAGTACCATAGAAGAGAATCTAGGTAACCTTAGGTTTGGCAGTGACTTCTTAGCTACAACACCAAAAGCACCATCTATGATAGAAAAAAAACTGATGTGTGACTCCATGAAAATTAAAAGCTTCTGCTCTATGAAGGATTCATTTAAGAAAATGAAAAGATGAACCACAGACTGGGAGAAAATCTTTGCAAAACAAATATCTAATAAAGAACTGGTATCCAAAGTATACAAAGAACTCTTAAAACTTAACAATAAGGAAGAAAAACATGATTGATTAATTAATGGGGAAAAGACCTTAACAGAAACCTCACCAAAGAAGAAATACAGATGACAACTAAGCATATGAAAAATACCCAACATCGTATGTAATTAGAGCATTCAAATTAAAACAACAATAAGAAACCACTACATACCAATTAGAATAACTAACATCCAGAACACTGACAATACCAAATGTTGGTGAAGATGTAGAGCAACAAGGACTCTCATTCGTTGCTGGTGGGAACACAGAATGGTACAGTCACTTTAGAAGACAGTGTGGCAGTTTCTTACTAAACTAAACATATTCTTACCTTATAATCCAGCAATCTAGCTCCTTAGCATTTACCCAAATGAGTTGAAAACTTATATCTACATAAAAACCTGTACATAAATGTTTATAGCAGCTTTACTGATAATTGCCAAAACTTAGAAGAAACCCAGCTGTCCTTGGATAGGTGAATGGATAAACAAACTATGGTATACCCTTACAATGGAATATTATTCCGTAACTAAAAGAAGTGAATAATCAAACCACAAAAAGGCATGGAGGCATATTGCTGAAAGAAGCCACCCTAAGAAGGCTGTGTACTGTTTGGTTCCAACTGTAGGACATTGTGGAAATGGCAAAATTGTAGAGACAGTAACAGGAACAGTGGTTTGGAGGGGTTTTGAAAGGAGGGAGGGAGATAAGAGAGGTGGCACATGGGGAATTTTAGAGTAGTGAAACTATTCTGTATGATACTCTAATGGTGGATACATGGCATTATTCATTTGTCAAAACACATAAAGCTTTACAACACAGGGTGAACCCTAATGTAAACTATGACTTTAGTTAATAATGTGTCAATATTTGCTCATCAGTTGTAACAAATATACCACATTAATGCAAGATGTTAATAAAAGCAGAAACTGAGTGGGGAGGGGAAATGGGGAGAGGAGGCAAAAGGGAACTCTGCCATTTTTCTGTAAATCTAAAGCAGTTCTAAAATATGAAGTCTATTACTTTAATTTCTTAAAAATTATTTTCTAGGAAATTCAAAGGAATTTTTAATAATTCTCACTTGTAAAATTTCTGTGAATAATTAACTAACATATTTGTATGCAAATGAGTGGATCTCATTGGTAGTCTTCTACTCAATAGTCTCTCTGCAGAATGAAAGTTCCAGGTTTCATGAGACTGGGGGCTGCTGAAAGAGAAAGTTTGATTCAGAAAAGATCACTAGGTCAAATGTCACATTTATATTCTGGTTATGAGCTGTCATGATACTAGGTCTCCACAGTAGAAACATCCTCTCTTTTTCACATTTATGACTATTTCAGCATCTCTGAGTAAGGGGCTAGAGAATTTACAGCTTTTCTAATACTTACAAGTAATGAAAATTCTACTACCTTTGTACTTGGAGGTAACAAAACACATCAGTATGTATCGACAGCATGTATTAAGTTTGCATCTCACTTGAGCAAGTTACTTTAACCTCTCTTTAAAATAAAGATAATAACTGTTACTTAGATCAAAGGGTTGTAGTGATGATTAAATAAGGTAATGCAGGTACTTCATGAGGCTTCAATAAAATATTAGCAATTGTTGCTACTGCCGCTATTGTTGCTGTTATGTCTTGCCAATAGAATACTTTCGGGGGAAAATGCCGATAAAATGTAAATTTCAGAATGTCTGATTTTAGTTAGAGGGCTACCTGTGATTGTAGGAGGTGAGGGGCCAGAGACAAGAAGGATATCTGGATGAGGTAAAAAAGAAACTAACAATTTTTTTATCAGCCACTTGGCCCCTGTAAATCAAGCATCATGTGCTTTGTTATCTCAGGAATCCTCAGGCAACCTTATGAGCTAGTCCTTTTCATACTAGATGGAGAAACTGACATGCAGGGTAGGTAATTTACCCAAAGTCATGCAACTAGTATTGCAACTCATAATGCTGAAGTTTGAACTCAGGTTTTTTTTTTAACTCAGAATCATGTGAACTTCCCTGTCTGGCATGTAATGTCACATGGGCTGAGAGACTAGGCTTCTTCATTATTTAGGCCAACTTAGACTATCCTTCTTGTGGTCAGTGTCACAGAAATGTAAAATTTGTTTAACTGATTTTTGAACAAATAAGAAAGTGATTAAGTGAATAAATTAGGAGAATTAAACTATGCAAAAACAGAATATTAATGTAAATCGAAAGTGGACTTTATTTTCACACTATGGGTGTGTTTGCCTCAAAGTTGCAGAACTTCTAGAAATGTAGTCATATTTTAAATGCTCTAAGGAACCTCCCTCATTTGAACCTGATAGTATTGTGAAGAAAAAAATTCCTTTTGAAATAGGAACAATTGCCTTATTTATCAGTAGGTTTTTATTTCAATGGGTTGAATTTTTTGAAAAATGAGGCACCCTGTAGAGGATTGAGTAAATGGTCCTAAAAGTTTGCTTGAATGTCACTTCATGAAATGAACACAGGTCAAAGCTGGGTCACTGAAGACTCTCACTGTTTCTAAAGCACTTTGTTCTCACCTTATAGAGGCATACACATTGGCTCAGGTAACCAGTTTTGTTTGTTCGTTTGTTTGTTTCTGGCTAAGTCTGTTCCAGGCTTCCATTCAGATCATTCTTTTCTGTTCTCATAAGAAGATGAACATGTTACCTGGTAAAGGCAACAATCTAACTTGAATTTGTGTTTCTGATTAAAACTAGTAATAAAAGGCATTCCTGCTGTCAGAGGTGTCTAAAATGTTGAATTAGTCAACAGATATTTGTAAAGTCAGCTATGTGCTAGACAATAGAGACAAAAGATGTAAAAGACAATCTCTGTCTTCAATGAACTCATAATGCAATAAGTGAGATGACTAGATAATCACCTTTTGAAGATTATTTTTATTATTCTACAATAATGTGGTAAAACATTTGCAAGTAAAATGCCATGAAGAAGTAAGGAAATAATCAAGATGTAAAAGCATTAGTGAGTGGGAATTATTTATTATCTGCGTACCAGGCCCTATGCTCACTAAATTCTTTAAACTACTCTTTGAGATGCATATGCTTACCACCGGCCCCACCCCAACCACACCTTTTACAGATGAGAAAAAGTGCCAGTGCCAGGGAAAGGCAAAGCTGGGAGTTCAAACCCAGTCCTACCAATTCCAATAGAGTTTTTCTCCCACAGTAGCCATCATTTTCTGAATATGTTCTATGCACCTGGTTCTGGAGTAGGCAGTTCAGTATGTCTAGATGGTTCAGGGAGTATGGCTGGATTTGAGCAAACTCAAATGCTTCTCTGAAAAGTGAAGAGTGACAGCCTCCCCCCTGTATCAGTTGATCTGCATGGGAAGCATTGTTGGGGTTGTATGGAGTTGCGCTTTGTTTTGTTTGTTTTGCTTTGTTTTGTATTTTGCTGAAGATTCAGAGGAACTTGGAGGCAGGTGCCTACAGGAACAGGAAAAACCAGGACAATGGAGGGGAAGGCCTGGCCTACTTTCTTTCACTCATCTCCCCACCTCCACTTCAAACTTGAATGGTCACTTTTCATTAGAAGGTAAAATATATTTTTTCCACAAAAGTCCTTGTGAGACTCGAGGCATAAGTAGTGTTGACTAGGGGCTCAGATGACCCAACTGAATCCAGAATGAGGCATGCCCTATAATGTCTGCTTGTGCCCTACAGAGGAGGAGGGAGCAGTATCTTCCTAGTATATTCATTTCCTAAAGCACTTTAACAAAGTACTCCAAACATGGTGTCTTAAAACAACAGAAATTTATTCCCTAATGGTTCTGGAAGCCAGAAGTCTAAGATCAGCTTTACTGTGCCTAAATGAGATGCTGGCAGGGTGATTCTCCCTCCAGAGGCTATAGAGGAGAATCCGTTCTTTTCTTCTTCCAGCTTGTGGTGGTTGCTGGCATTGGCTAGCTTGTAGCTACATCACTCTAATCTGTAAGGCCAGCATCTCCAAATTTCTCTCTACCTCCACCCTCACATCACCTTCTCCTCTTTTTTCTATGTCAAATCTCCCTCTTCCTCCCTCTCATAAGGATATATATAATTGCATTTCAGTCCTACTCTGATAAACCAAGAACATCTCCCCATCTTAATTAAATCTGATCATCTTAATGAAATCTATGCATAAAGACTCTGTTTCCATATAATATAATGTTCACAGATTCCAGGGATTCGACTATATATATCTTCAGGGATCATTTTTCAGCCCATCACACCCAGGATCCTTGTCTTCCAAGGCAGTGGGTAGGGGCCTCATTTGAGGCCTACAAAACCATTGACTTCCTAAAGGGTTCACAAACAGAAGAAGAGGAGCAGTACTGAGTACTGAGAACCTGGGAATCTCCTTGACCTTGGAAAACTCCTGACTGTGATCCAGGGAAACCTTGATTGAGTTGGGGAGTTGAGTAGGGGAGTACGGTGGGTAGGGTGACTGCCTACAGGAGCAAGTATGAGCTAAGAGTCATGGAAATTTGGAAATACATTTTCGTGTGTACTACAGACTGCACGTTTATGTTCCCCCTCCTCGAATTCATATGTTGAAACCTAATCCCCAATGTGATTGTATTTGGAGATGGGACCTTTAGGAGATGATTAGGTCATGAGGGTGGAGCCCTTATAAATGGGATCCATGCCCTTATAAAAGAAACCCAAGAGCTCCCTCAGCTTTCTACTACATAGGAGACAGTGAGAAGACTATGAATCAGGAAGAGCCCTCATTAGATGCTGAATCTACCTGAACCTTGATCTTGGACCGCCCAGCCTCCAAAACTGTGAGAAATAAATTTCTGTTATTTCTAAGCCACCCAGCCTATGGTATTTTTGTTATAGCAGCCCAGAAGGACCAAGACAGTCTCTACATATACTCTCACAGACTGATAGAGGCTGAGACATTTGGATGAGCTGTAACCAGTACTTAATGGGGCAAAACGTAAAAAGGTGCAATCATAAAGTAACTTTACTTTCCTCCCTGCCCTTGGCACTAACTCAATGAGTTCGTAGCTGGTAACCCATTGTAACTCAGTAACTCAGGCAGCACCCATAATTTTCTGATTCATTTTGAATATTAGAAGTCCTCTGGTCAGTCTCACTCCAGTAATTAAATGTCCAGTCCACTATTTTGATCAACTTTTCATACTTTATTTAAAGCTAAAGCTCCTTCCTTCCTCTGGTTCAGAGCAACTTCCAGCTAAGAAACCCACAGTGGGGGAAAGGAACATGGCCCTTTTTATTTCTCAGACTTGAATTTTTCTCCTTCTCCACCCTCCCCAAATCCTACAGAGTTACTACTGGGGGTGGGAGTAGGGAGAGTTAGGGGAAAGTTCTTACTGGACTAAAAGATACATAATCTGGTAGTAGTGCCCTCAGGGTATGGCAGATTCCCAATATTGATTTTTTTCATGAGCATTTTTCTGGAGTTTCTTCAAGATTCTTCCAGTAGGAACATCAAATGGCAATTCTTAGGTCACCAGCAATCTGACGGGGTGCTAAGGAGTCAATCCTTGGGCCCTCGGAATCCAGCAGTCAACATACACAGATGTTCCCTGACAGGGTTCATTAAGTCCCTTTTAAGCTGGCTGTGAGCCAACTCTCTCCCAAAGTGTCACCATCACATCCAAAGTAATCTTTCATATGACCAGGCTATGTAGTCTCCAAAAAGGCAGCTTACCCCATTGCAGCCTACATTTTCTCTTCTCTGCCATCTTAAGCTTCTAGAATCAAAAAAAATAAAAAATCGCAACTCTTAGGAAAAAGGTCCACTAAAGAGGAATGTCTTTGCAGTTACTGAAGTTAACTTTTTGTAAAACTCTTCTCCCTCTCTTCCTCCTCTTTTGGTTGATTTCCTCCTCCTGTTTTCAAATACTTGGTATTTAAAACCAGAAAAAAAATACAGGCTGTAATTTTGACTTCCCAGGACCCATACTGACCTATGGTCTCCAACCAACAGATCCAGAGCATGTTAGATGGAATTCAAGGACGTCCAGGCAATATTATATCCTCGTCCTCAGGGTGACGGTTTTTCCACTGCCTCAAATCCTGTATCTTTCTTCTGCAGCTGCCCAGCACAGAGTTTTGGTTCTAATAGACGCAACAAAGGTGCAGGAAAAGGCACACTCTTTAGTCATCTCTGGGACCCTGCTCCAAATCTCTATCTCCCTACTCCAGAAAGATAAGTTGTTCAATATAATTCAGGGCTTCTAAAGGAAAAAAACCCTAAGTCAGATTTCATTTATTCTGTTCCCTTAAAGCTAATGCCAGTTGGCCTGAGAAGACTCTATATAATTTCCTTTTCTCTTGAGTGGCACCAACACTTGAGAAAAAAAGTCAAGTCTATGTAGAGGCTGATGCCCTCAAGAGCACACTTGACACAAAAGCCCTTCAGTGACCTCAGAAACTCTGGTTCTCAGGCCATAGGTCCATACCCCACTTTGTTGAAGAAATGTGTACATGTTAGCCTTTGCTATTTTATGTTGGTGCAAAAGTAATTGCATTTTTTTGCCATTAAAAGTAATTGCAAAAGGCCGGGTGCAGTGGTTCACGCCTGTAATCCCAGCACTTTGGGAGGCTGAGGCAGGCAGATCACTTGAGGTCAGGAGTTCAAAACCAGCCTGGTCAACATGGCGAAACCCCATCTCTACTAAAAATACAAAACTTAGCCAGGCATGGTGGTAGGCGCCTGTAATCCCAGCTACTCAGGAGACTGAGGCAGGAGAATCGCTTGAACCCGGGAGGTGTAGGTTGCAGTGAGCCAAGATCGCACCATTGCACTCCAGCCTGGGCAACAGAGCAAGACTCCATCTCAAAAAAAAAAGATAAAAATGTAATTGTAAAAACCGCAATTACTTTTACACCAACCTAATGCCTTTCTAAAATACTGACTTCAACTTTAATTTAACCTCATCATTGCAGAGCAGATGGAAATATTCTGATTTCTCTGCTAGAGAAAGTAAAGTTTCTAAACAATGAAAATAAGCAGAGAAGCTATCTCCAAATACAGATGTGTTTTTTAAATAAGAAAATAAGAACTTTTCTTCAGTTCTTAATAATATTTTAAAGCTTTACAAACTGGATAGCAACACATGTTATATGTATTTGTTGACTATTTAAAGATTCATACAGATTTCAAAAATGTGATCCCTGAAAGACAAATAACATATGGTAGAATTTAATATTTATGTGCCTTTATGAAAAGGAATTCATTGTTTTACAATGGAATTTTAATGGGAGATAAATGAGACTTGAAGCAAGACTGAGTTTCTTTAAAATGAGTCCTGGATAAGGAGTGAAGAAGTGGCAGTTAAGAAATTCTAAAATTGAGACAATTTTTAATGCATACTTTAAAAATAAGCACTTATTTGTTTCAATTAGGCCTTCATGATAAAGTACTATTATTTTATAAAACTCTGATTCCTAGTCAGTATCAATATGGAATTATAAAACTATAAATCACAATACTTAGGAACCTCAAAATCACTATGTTTTAATGCAATTAATTAAAAACTACTATAAAACAGAAAGATTTTCAGTTTTTCAAACATATTTTTATAATTGCTGAGAAGTATAAGCAATCGTATTAATAACAATAAGCATTATTATTATTAATAAATCTTCTAATGGTGTGTTCCATTTCAAGGATATCAGCCAAAATTGCTTTAGCTAATGTAAATAGCCTGAATTTTACAGACAGAAATACACAGTTTCAAATTCTAAGTTTGTCACTTTCTAAATGTAACTTTGAGCTATTTACTTGGCTCATCTGTGACTAATTTCCTCACTAGCAAAGGAATAGTAATCCTTATTCCACCATTTGTGAAAAATTAAATGAGATACAACTGCACTTCCATTGAAGACAAACTGAGACATTCAGAACAACCTTCCCAAATAAACAGTTAGAAAATAATTTTTAAAAATATTCTGCTTGAGAGCTTTGGGGAGCCAACAAGATAGGGGAGAATTACAGAGCCGAAATCTGGGGCAGAAACCCACTGAAGTAAGCTCAGCTTGGGACCTCTTTTCCCCTCTATTGTATACTGTTTCTGGAAGGGATGCTGAGAAGCCCAGAAGCTGAGCAGAACTTTCAACCAGCTCACATGAACAGCAGCACCGTAATGGTGTTCAGAGTCTGTTCTCAGCAGGGATCCTGAGTGGCAGCTCCTTGGGAATAATGGTCAATCCAAGTAGACTAGCCTTCACAGAGACTGAAACCCAGCTTCAAATCATCTCACTCCAAAAGTAAGAAATTAGAGAAGAGAACACACATGGTGAGATGAAGAGAAATCAAGCAACGACATAGTAGATTTAAACTCAAGTACATCAATAAGTACATTAAGTGAAAATGGGCTAAATGCTACAATTAAAAGATAAAAATTGACAGACTGGCATACAATATACGTGTATTCTTCTTAATATGGGCCAAACCTAAAATATAAGGAACAGTCTAGAAGTAAAGAAATGAAAAAATATATTCCATGTAAATACTAATTGTGGTCGTTTTAAAATAGGACCACAAATTTCTTGATACTTCTGTCTTCAAAGGTGGAGCCTATTTCCCCTCCCTTGACAGTGGGTTGTATTTAGTGACACTTCTAATGAACAGAATGTGGCAGAAGTGCAAGTGTGTGACTTCTGAGACTAAGCCATAGAATACATTGTGGCTTCCTCCTTGATCTCTCTCTCTCTGGATTGCTTGCTCTGTGGGAAGCTAGCCATCATCTCATGAGGATACTCAGGCAGCCCTATGAAGAGATCCATGTGAGGAACCAAGGCTTCCTGCCAACAGCCAGTGAGAAACTGAGGTCTCCAGTCAACAGCTATGTGAGTGAGCCCTTGTGGAAGTGGATCATCCAGCCCCAGTCAAGCCTTCGGAAGACTGCAGACCCACTTGACATCCTGGCTGCAACTTCATGAAAGACTAAGCTGCACCTAGATTCTTCATTCTCTTAAAGTGTTGGGAATAATAAATATTTGTTGTTTTAAGTGACTATGTTCATGGATACTTTGTTAGTCACCAGTAAATAACCAAAAGAAAGCTGATAGAACTATACTAATATGAGAAATATTAGTGTGTGTGTATATATATATACTTTATATATATACATGTATATACACTTATATATATAATGTGTGCATATATATATATACTTTAAAGCAAAAATGAGAGACATTATGGGAAAAGGATTTAACAGTTACATATAATAATTCTACCTTTATGTCACCTACTAAAATAGCCTAAAAACATATAAAGCAAAAACTGATGGAATTACAAGAAGAAACAGGCAAATGCACATTCATGCTAGAAGATTTAAAAATACTTCTGTGGAACTGATGGAACAAGCAGACAAAAAAAATGGTATAGAATATTGGAACAACCCAGTTAGAATTTATGTATTTAAATAACCAACAACTGCAGACCATACATTCTTTTCAAATGCATGCAGAAATTTTTTTAAATTGCTAGACTGTAAAGCAATTCTCAACAAATTTCAAAGGAGTAAAGTCACACAGATCATATGTGATCTGATCTATATATGATCATAGACTAATGGATAATAAAAAGATAACTAGAAAATTACCATATGTTTATAAATACAAAATATATTTCTAAATAACTTTTAGGTCAAAAAAGAGATCACAACAGAAATTAGAAAATACTTTGAACTTAGTGATAATGAAAATATGTGCAGAATGCAATAAAAGTCATGTTTTAGAGGAAAAAAATCTATAACCTTAAGTGTATATGTTAGAGAAGAATAAAGGCCGAAAATCAATAATTTAAACGTCCATCTCAAGAAGTTAGTAAAAGAAAAACAAATTTAAACGCTCAAAAATAGAAGGTAGAACTAATGAAGATAGAAGCCAAAATTAATGAAACACAAAACAAACACATGAGAGAATTTAAGAAATCAAAATTGATTTTTTGAAAGAATAATGAATTTATGAAAGGGTTTGCAATAATCCTACCTGGCTGGGTAGTAATTTAAGAAATACGTGTTTTCTGCTCTGTTTGGATCATGGCTCCAGAGCTGGTGGTACAGAAACAAAATAGATAAGACAGTGCCCTCAAGTATAATAGCTAACAGTCTAGCACGAAGACTAACAGTAAGCAGATGGCAAAAAAGCTGTGTTACAAGTGTGACAACAGTGGCAAAAACGGAGCCATGGGAGTTCACGGAACAGCAGGGTGCTGAAAGATAAGTGAGATGTAGCTAGATGGAGCATTAAAGAAAAGATGACTCAGGAAAGAAACATCAGGTACAAAGCAAGACACAGCTGGTATCTTCTGGGACCTGCAGATAGTTTTACATAGCTACAGTGGGAGGTTTGAGCACAATGTGAGAGCTTTTTACTTCCCAAATGCCTCAAATTCATTCACTAACTCTATCTCCAACGCCAAACCCTTTCATAAATTACCACATTTTGCCTAAACTACACAGAAGCCTCCCAGGCAGTTTTCCTGCATGCGTTTCTCTGTTTTACACTCCAACACATTGAAGCCAACATGATTTTTCTTAAATATACAACCTCAATCCCCAGCTATAGTTCTTGTAGCACTGTGTAATTTACCTTCATAACATTTATCTTAGTTTGTAATTAAATTTATTTTGTTACTACTTATTTAATTACAGCTGATCTTTCCACTAGAATGTTTGGGAACTGGAGATTTATAAGCTCTATGCATTTTGTAAAGCCTTGGTTAAAATTATAGCTGGGACATTAAGTTGCAAGTCAAAACATTATTTCATGAGAAAATAAAGAATAATACCATTGTTATGACAGGTCTCTTGAAAATGTAACTGAACTAGTTATTATTCTTTGTCACTATACAAGATAAGAAAAAAGTTCCAAAGATATTTATACTCCTGTGACCATCAAACATGAAAACCAGAGAACCAGCCAGGTAAGATAAAGTTCACATTTAAGTTAAACATATACACATTTTGTGCTGTCATATTTTGTCATCATGAAATTTTTTTGATAATGATAAGCAGCTTCCACTGATATTCTTCTACTGTACTAACTACATTTTTTCTCCCACAGAACATTAAAAAGCTGTGATTATTGTAAATTGATATTTTTACTTTTTTGATGTATTAAACATCAAAACATCTAACAAACATAGTTAGACTATGTTTGGTAGGAAATTGAATTTGGTTCCTGATATGGTTTGAATGCATGTCCCCTCAGAATCTCATGTTGAAATGTGATCTCCAGCATTGAAGGTGGGGCCTAGTGGGAGGCATTGGATCATGGGGTGGATTCCTCAGGAATGGCTTAGTGCCATTGCCTCGGTGATGAGTGACTTCTCACTCAGGTAGTTCATGTAAGATCTGGTTGTTTAAAAAAGTCTGGGACCTCCTCCCTCTTTCTCTTGCTCCTATTCTCTCCATGTACATGCCAGCTCCCCCTTCATCTTTCGTGTGACTGGAAGCTTCCTGAGGCCCTCACCAGGGGCAGATGCTAGCGCCATGCTTCCCATACAGCTTCAGAACTGTGGGCCAAAATAAACCTCTTTTCTCTATAAATTGTTCAGTCTCAGATGTTCCTTCATAGCAATGCAGGTGGACTAAGACAGTTCCTTAAGTGGTAGTGAACACACCAGAAAATAAAGTTCCAAAGATATTTATACTCCTGTGACCATCAAACACAAAAACCAGAGATTAAATTAAATTAAATAATTAAATTATTAACTGTGGGCTAACTTATCTTATTCTCTAACTCTATCACTAAGTCACATATGTAAATGATATGCATTCATTTGCTAGTTAGAAAGCATTGAGGCCCTTTTTTTTTTGCTTCATACAAGTTTGTTTGAGAAAAATAAATTATAATTCTAAGAGATTCAATTTTAAGTTAATTTTTTATTGGAGTAGAACACATAGAAAGTTTTCCAAATTATGAGTCTGTCATGAGGTGACTCTTCACAAATTGAATATATTCCAGATCAAGAAACAGAATACTATCAGTGTCCTAGGAGCCCTCCTTGTCCCCCTCCAGCAATTGCCCCCCTGAAGGGAGCCACTATCCTGACTTTCAACAATTTATGTTCATTTTTCCTCTTTTGAACTTCATATAAAGTATACAGCATATAGCCATTTAGTTCTTGCTTTTTATGCTTCATATTATATTTGTGAGATTCACTCATGTTGTTGCATATGTGTGGCTCATTTATTCTTATTTCTATAAAGTATCAAGTTGCATGATATTAATTAAAAACAAATCAGACTTAGAGACTTTACTCAAAAAGACTATTGCAATAGGAAGAACATGCGAACCTCAGATATCTGCAAATGTCTCAAAATCAAACAGAAATAAGCTTTTCTTTTGTATGGAGGGAGAAGAACCAGCCAGACCTTTGTGGAGGAGAAGGGCATGAAGTGTGGGCGAGCAGGTGGCAAAACCAGGATATCTCAATAGGGAGTGTTTTTTCCTATGGTCAGTTGATTTTCAGGATGAGCTGTTAACAGATGTTCTGCTCCTTAGTGTTTCAGTGCTTGCTTAAACTTGGGGGACAGCCAAAGTCTAGGAATCTTTGTGGAGGAGAGAAACCTGACTAAAGTTTGGTCAAGCCAAAGCAGAGGGTAAGAAATGAACTGTCGTGAACACGTGGTCAGTTCCCCTTGTTCCTTAAGACAAAGTGTGTTTTTAAACACCATTGGGGATGGAATAAGAGACACTGTGAAGCTGAGTTTGATCTGTCATTTTCAGGGGTGGGCTGGTCTTCATGTTCTTCTTGACCTTGTATGACCAGCTGTCATGTTGTGAGCATGCTGTCTCTCTGACGCTGGTGGAGGGTCTTAGAGATCAGGCACTTAGCATAAGGTACACCTTGTGATGTCATCTGCTTGGTCCAAAGGTCTCGAGAAAGCTCTCTACCTCTCTGTTTGCAAGATCTACCTCCACCTATAATGGCTCTGCTCCCTAGAAGTACTCAACATCTGTTGTTCCTGTAGCCCAAAGTGAATCAGAAATGTGAATGAGAATGTTTTGAATGTGGGGATTGTCAATGGCTTGGGAGGCTGTGGGAAAGGCAAGAAAACTTTCCCCAAATTAAGGATATCAACTTGGATATAGTACATGTGCCCCAGTTATCATGGCCAGGACTGATATGTGACTTCTTCCCCAAATTCTGGACAGTTCTTGCTCCACTTGAACTCTATTGTCCATTATTCTCCATGCTACTTTTGTGATAAAGAAAAGACAGGATAAATACCTCAGCTGTGTTTGCAAAAAGGCTGGTTCTAACTAGTCTTCCTTGGCCAAGTGCCCTCTGATGTTGTAGTGAAGTCAAAGAGCATTTGTCTTCAAGATTCAATGGCCTATGAAAGTCAATAGTAAATAAGTTTAATTATGTCACACTGAAACTTTGTGAAATATAAGCTACTGGTTTTCAGAAAATTGACTCATTGAGAAATTCATAAGCTCACCAAATTCCACAGTCAACACAACCTCTTTCACCTTCTGCTCAAGCAGAGGAGGAGGGCATATGGAGACAGGTCTTGAGTGCAATTGGAAAACACAGTGAGTCATTTCTGCTTGTCCATTCCTATTTAAAAGAAAATATCATTTCAGTGATTTAATTTTCGGTACAAAACCTGGCTTAGTCCTAGAACTGTAAGTGCTTCCACACCCACTATTATTGAACCCATCATTAAGAGTCATTTTTTTTTTTTGTCATTGGAATTGCATGTTTGAGAGAGTAAACTAAAACCACCATGTGACCTGGCTGCTACCTCTTTGGGGCAGTTCTATCCCAGAAAGTGGTTACTTAAAGAATATTGTGATGACAATGGGTGAGATGATGTCCACACCCTGAGCCAGAGTTATTTTACAGACAGTCCTGTGGTAAGTGAATCACATGTTTATCTTATAGGGAAAATATGGATTCCATGTTTTTCTGTTTATGAAGAGAAAGAGGAAGAAAAGAAGCATTGTTACCTAGAAAACTCTCTGCTGAGAAATGCCTAGTGGTAATGGTATAATTTTGATGCCGTGTGACAATTGGATTGAGAAACCTAATATTTCAGGCAGCATTGTAGAAGACAGTTAAGATAATTTGTAGCTCATTCTGAGTGATGATCCAGCTTTGGGTTGTCCTGGTTCCTGGATTTTCTTCCTTCTCTTTCCAAAAGCCTGTTTAGGGACCATTTTATTGCTCATTAGCACCTCGCTAAGAGAGCTGGCAAGAAACGATGGAGATGGAATTTGCATCATTCGACGCATTTGTGTTTTTTGTATTCATAGAAGATTTTTGAAGAAAAGAGCACCAAAATAACTGTGAAATGAAGTTTGAAGACCTCTAGCAAGTTAAATAATGTATCTTGTCCTTACCCCATAGCAATTATAAGTGCATCGGTTTGACTGCCTTTATTGTAAGCACCTTTATTAGATTCCCAAAGCAAATCCCATAATGCCACAAACTATATCAGGTCCTCTGACATATAGACCTTTTCTAAGTGCTGGGGACTGGCCTGTGATAAACAGTTGATCACTTCTCCAGCCCTTATTTGTTGATTTCTGATTTCATCCCTGTAGGGCTCTTCCAACATCAAGCTTCCAATTTGAGGGCATCCACAAAGCCAACTGACAAGTACAAGAATCAAATGCTGTACTGTAACATTTATTCTTTTCAGTGTGATCACTTGGTGTTTGATTTGTTTTCTGGCTTGCCTTTGAGAGCCTTTGTTTTCTGGATTCTTGGTTGTCTTACCCCTCCCAGTGACAAGCAGCACATGGCTTTGTTTCTCCATAATTTCCATAATTGACACCTCTGTTTGTGATGATGAAGCACATCCACTAAGCCTCTTGTGCAGAGCAACTTACTTTACTTTCTAGAAGTTCGGGGAGAGGTGAACAGATGCCCTGTTGTGTTTCATATTCAGAACTTATTGGTGACCCTGGGAGAGAACACATTGTGACTTTCTTTTGGAAATGTCAACATCTTACATATATCAGACCAGAATTTGCCTTCTGTGCCAAATCCAACATAAACTTATCTCTTGGAAGGGAGATACTGCTCTTCTGGATGGACTGGAAACTCAATGGGAAAAGCCGTGACAGCAGCTGCCTCATCGCTAGACCTAACACTTATCCTCCCTTTGGTATCAGTGTGATTTGTAACCAAATTCAGTTAATGAAACTGGTATTCTTTGATTCCCCTTTAGTAGAAAGTGATGGAGGGCAGTTTTTACAATTACACCTGAGGCAAAATTTCAATGTGAATGTTCAGCCATGTGAAATGATTCAGAAGTGAACTTTCCAATTTGATGCTAATGTAAATCTATGGTGGCACTTTACATTTTCTTATTCCAAATCGCATATTATTAGCAAAGCAAAGGGGAAAAAATGAGATCCCTATTAGTACATTTGTCCTATGTTGAAGAGACCATAGAAGTTTCCCTCACAGTTGTGGACTGAATTGCGTCCCCCTGAAATTCATATGTTGAAGCTTTAACACCCAATATGACTGTACTTGGAGATAAGACCTTTTGGGAGGTAATTAAAGTTAAATGAGTTCATAAGGATGGGACCCTAGTCCAGTATGACTGACGTCCTTGTAAGACAGAAGAGAGACAGCAGAGAGGCACACATGCACAGAGAAAAGACCATGTGAGGGCACAGTGACCAGGGAACCATCTGCAAGCTGAAGAGAGAGGCCTCAGGAGAAATTCCTACCCAGCTGACAGCTTGATCTTGGCCTTCCAGCTTCTAGAACTGTGAGAAATAAATTTCTGTTGTTTAAGCCACCCGGCCTGTGGTATGTTGTTATGGCAGTCCTAGATAACTGATAAAATTGTCAAAAATGCCTTCTTGGGAAAAGGTGAGAAAGTCAAGCCTTTGAGCTGTTGGTTAAATTTATCTTTTTGTGGATTCTATGGATTTAATTTGGTTGCTTTGAACAAAAATAATGTAGTCCTTTTATAAAAATAGTATCAGAGCAGCAATAGAAGAGTACAACTTTGAGTTCTCTAAGAGTTAAAATCAAGACTCACCAGATGGGTGGAGTAGGCTTTGATGTATTCAACATGTGAGGAACCTGGTGGAATGTTGGGCACGACGATTTCAACCAGAAACACCTAAAGAAGGAAATGTACTAGTGTCCTCATTGTGGTTGTGTTATGTTGATCATTCCATGAGCTATATCTTTCTCTTTCCTATCTGCATCTCCCAGATTTTCTTCAGTGTGCTGGCATATCTTTTATAATGGAAAACTAAAACATAATTGGCTTGAAAACTTTATATATGTATGTCTATGTAATTAAATACATAACATTTTAAGCCAATTACTTTTTTATGTTTTATACATTTTATATGTTTTTATTATAAATATATGTAGAAACAATGTTGTCATGTCAGCTACAGTTAAACTGAGGAGGCTGGAATGTTTAACTGGGGATGGATTATGAGAAAAGAAGAAAGTGATTATTGAAGAAATGACGTGAGAGGAGATATGGAGGAAAGGGAATAGGGCATACTTGGGGAGAGTTTTATTGTGCCACTGATGTGGTGAGGATACATGTATTATGGAAAATAAGGCTGGAAAGACTAGAGACATCATTGAAGGCCACGAGGGCCACGTTAAGTACTTTGGACTTTATTGGGCAGGATCAATTAGAACACCATGGTATTAGCACACCATAGATGATAGCACAGTGGTGTACAGGCTTTGAGCAGAGAGACAGTAGTGCTGGAGAGACAGCTTAGGATGCTACAAAGTAGTCCTTGAGAGAGTAGCTGTAGTTCCTGAAGAAAATGGCAGAGTGGATGGAGAAGAAAGCATGGATAAAAAATGACATTATGTAAGTAGAATGGAGAGGGTGTGGAGGTAGATTGGAAGTAATGGAGAAGGAAAAGTATAAAGTAATGACATTGCAAGGTTTCCAGCTTATAAGATGGTGAGAATGGTAACTTCGTGATCCCATGTAGTAAACCCAGGAGAAGAGACAGCAAATGTTTTGATTTTAGACACATTGAAGTTCTGATGTTTATCTCTATGGAAACACAAAGTGGGAGACAAGGAGAGCACTAGAACCAAAAGAATGATTCACCTTTCTAAGAGTGGGCGTATAAACTGATCATAAGAGAAAACCAAGGATGGGCCTCAGAGAAGACCCCACTTAGAGGGCTGGATGTGGAAGAAAACAAGCAGCCACTGGGGAGAAAGAGCAGAAATAACACAGCTAGATGGAAACAAAGGTCTGAGACAATGTGATGACACAGAAAGTGTTAAGAAAAGCTTAATTTAATTTACAAGAAAAAAAAACCCTATTAAAAAGTGGGCAAAGGACATGAACAGACACTTTTCAAAGAAGACATATATGCAGCCAACAATCATATGAAAAAAAGCTCAACATCGCCGATCATTAGAGAAATACAAATCAAAATCACAGTGAGATACCATCTCACACCTGTCAGAATGGCTATTACTTAAAAGTCAAAAAATAACAGATGCTGACATGGTTGTAGACAAAAGGAACATTTATACACTGTTGGTGGGAGTGTAAATTAGTTCAACCATTGTGGAAGACAGTGTGGCGAGTCCTCAAAGACCTAAAGACAGAAATACCATTCGACCCAGCAATCCCATTATAAGTTATATACCCAAAGGAATATAAATTGTCCTATTATAAAGACATATGCTGGCTGAGCGTGATGGCTCACGCCTGTAATCCCAGCACTTTGGGAGCCTGAGGTTGGCGGATCACCTGAGGTCAGGAGTTTGAGACCAGCCTGGCCAACATGGTAAAACCCTGTCTCTACTAAAAATACAAAAATAAGCCTGGTGTGGTGGCACACGCCTGTAGTCCCAGCTACTCAGGAGACTGAGGCAGGAGAATCGTTTGAACCTGGTAGGCAGAAGTTGCAGTGAGCCAAGACTGTGCCACTGCACTCCAGCCTGGGTGACAGGGGAAGACTCCATCTCAAAAAAATATAAATAAATAAATACATACATAAAGATACACGCACATGTATGTTCATTACAGCACTATTTACAACAGCAGAGACATGGAGTCAACCTAAATGCCCATCAATAATAGACTGGATAAAGAAAATGTGGTACCTATACACCATGGAATAGTATACAACCATAAAAAAGAATTAGATCATGTCTTTTGCAGGAACATGGTTGAAGCTGCAGGCCATTATCCTTAGCAAACTAACACAGAAACAGAAAACCAAACACCACATGTTCTCACTTATAAGTGAGAGCTAAATGATGAGAACACATAGACACATGGAGGGGAAACAACACACCCTGGGGCCTTTCAGAGGGTGGAGGGTGGTAGGAGGGAGAAGATCAGGAAAAACAAATAGGTACTGGGTTTAATACCTGGGTGATGAAATAATCTGTACAACAAACCCCCATGACACAAGTTTACCTCTGTAACACACCTGCACATGTACCCCTGAACTTAAAAGTTAAAAAATAAAATTATGCTGCATAGGAAAAAAAAAAAAAGCTTGTTGTATGCTTGCCATGGTGTGAACATACTTGCTTCTGTGGCCTGAATGAATAAACAGGCTTTAGTAATCAGGGAAACCATTTTACTCCCAGAATCAACAATAGGATGGAGCCTTGCTGTCTAGGATAAGATGGTGCTGGCTATTCATCCTAAGGCCCTTGCTTCCTGCGTCTTGACCTATAAGCTGGCCTCCCTGAAGCTCTCTTATCTTCAACTTGTAGGGAGTATACTCCAGCTCAGAGAAAAACTGCTTCTCTCTTCCCTAGGCACCTCCTTCTGTTTCATTATCTCTTATCAGCTGTGACACAGTCCAAGGTTGTGATTCCAGACAGCAGTGGGCTTGGACATTCCCTCCACACTTTTAGCATGTCAAGAGGTTATCCAAACAGCCAATGGGCAAAGAGAAGTATCTCTCAAATGATAATACAAAAAAAATCAACAACTAAAATTGAGACTGCCCTGGCCACCCAAGAACTGTGCTGACCGATCTCACTTTATATCCAGACCACTAACCTCAAATGGGCAATCCTACCACACATGCCTAGTTTATTCACCTTTCTGTTTTCCTAAGTTACTAGTTCACATCCTTTTTTCTACCCCCCCAAATTTCCTACTCCCTCACCTTTCCTATTATTCTCATTTGTAACATTTACAGACATCATAGAAGCAGTCACCATCAGCTTTCCACCATCATATCTAACAATTCATACCTGCATTCAGTTCCCAAACTGCAATTCTTCAGCTACATTGAATTTACTATCGTTGCTTTACCAAAATCTAGTCCCCCTCTACCTGGATCCCATACCCTCTCACCTGCTCAGTTGTTTCGTTTCTTGTATTATCCTTTCTCTGATGAGCACTCTCATTAGCACAGAAACACTGATATTTCCCATTAACTTTTCAGAGCCCCAGCCCCACTGGTAAGAATAAGAGTATAATGTCTATTTCCTAAATATTTAGATTTTTCCACAAACTGTGTAACCCCCTTTCCTCTTCTTTCCTCCTTAAAGCCTTCTTGCCTCACATATGCTATTTTATTTTATTAGGCATGGTACAAAGAAAAACATAATTGTGAATTTAGTCCTTGTTTTGGCTAATTATTCTCTCATTGGCTTGTGGATACAACACTCTTTCTAAAACTTGGCCAGCTTTCTAGAAAATGCTACCAGAAGATGAGGAAGGATAAGTAGTGTCAATTCTCTATTTATTAACAACAATTTGAAGCGTATTAGCTAAAACCAGATTTATTTTAAGACGAGTGAATCTTGGAAAAAAATCAAAAAGATTGTTTAAATGGTAAGAAAATTACACCTATATTTATCTCCAGGCTTAATAAGCCTGGAGATTTTTTTAAAGCTGAAGAATGACTTAAGAATGTCCTTTTTTGGGTAGAATTATTCATATGACAATGATTAACTGATTATCAATTCCATTAGTAATGAAGAAAAAATGGGTGTTAATAGAACCAGGAGCATTAGTACATATCTTAATTTTTAGGGATTGAAATGCATTACCCAATAAGTTTTAGCATTCCCTGCCTTAGAGTAGATATTTTCATATAAAACATAACTGCCTCATTAGAATGGCTGTTCTTGAAGTCAGAGGAAGGTAACAGATTCTCTCTCCAAGACTCTTTTACCTCTATGATTCTGAAATGTTTTGTGCTACCATATCGGAGTTATTTTTCCTTCAGTCAAATGAGTTTTTTCTGTTCCCCAAGCTGTGATGAACTCTCAAGAAGCAGGTACATTAACATTTCTAATCCAAACATTTGAAATCCAAAATGCCGAGGTAGTGACGCCTTTGCTTTCCAATGGGTCAGTGTGCTCAAACTTCGTTTCATACACAAAATTATTTAAAATATTATATAAAATCACCTTTAGGCTATATGTATAGGGTGTATATGAAGCATACATGAATTTTGTGTTTAGATTTGGGTTCCATTCCCAAGTATATATATTCAAGTATTCCAAAATTCAAGAAAAATCCAAAATCTGAAATATTTCTGATCCCAAGCATTTCAGATAAAGCATGCTCTACCTGCAGCAAAAATGGAATTAAACGACTTCCAGCTCTCTGTGTCCTTTGTCTGCTCACCTGAGCAGGTCCTTCTGTGAATGGAATTCTCCTCACACAACCACAAGGAATTTTGCCTCTTTTGTTTCTATTCCTTTTATGAGACAAAGTGACAGAAGCCATCAAGGTTTAACTATTTTCAACATTTTTACAACTTTGTGCATTCTTGTGTAACTGGCAAGTACCATGAAATGGTATTAATTACCACACAGAGGAAACCTTCAACTCACAGTGGATTTTACTGTTCAATGGTCATGAATGCAAAGAGTGCATTTGACCTTTAATTCTTCTGCTCCCAGCCTTAGTTAGTGGCCACAGGAATCCAGGATCAATGTTATGTCCATGAACATGACAGCATAGACTTTGACAGGAACTCCAATTTAAGTTTGTGCATCTGTCATGCTCCTAGCAGATGTGAGCCTTTTTGCTATATAATTTATGTGGTTACTTTTTAAACTACAATGCAGAAAAAACTGCATACCTGGTAAGATGCACTAACCATGACAAAGCCATAACACACTATGTGCTACAGAAGAAAACAAGTAAATTGCCTGGATAATTTGGGCAAAAAAAGAAAAAAAATCCATATTTACATGAAATAGCTTAGTAATTCTAACTTAGTACTTTGGGGCCTTTAATATCTAGATGATGGTACTTCTGCTTAATGCCTTCTGGATCTGAATGATGTCTTCAGTGGAGGACATTTTTCACCAAATTTTTCAATCATGAAGGTGATTTTTAAAAAATTGTAAATAACTGAAATCATTTGGAGTGATATCTAATAAGTAAAACAGCTTACCACATTTTATTTCACGTTTCTGAGACTGAATCAAGGTGTAACTTTAAAGTAAAAATGTTGATTGTCTTAGCTGGCTAATAGCAGTCCCTGGGGGGCAGTTGAGTGATGGCTGCTCTTCTGCTGGAATACGGGTTGCTGGAATGAGGGTGCTATTTTGAAGGGCAATACTATTGATATGTTTAGGTTTTGTTTTAAAATAAAAAAAGTTTTATTTCCCTTCTTCTCAGTCATACCTCTTCTTAAAAGTAGTTCCCTTTTTTTTAAAAGAATTTCTCTAGCATCTCTTGCAGTCTCTCAAGCCTCTTGTAGTGTCACAAAGCCAAAGCCACTAGTGTCAACAAAAGAGTCAAACCCTGCAAAACATTTGAAGAGATTTATTCTGAGCCAAAGAGTGACTATGGCCCGTGACACAGCCTTCAGAAGGTCCTGAGAACTTGTGCCCAGGGTGGTCGGGGTGCAGCTTGGTTTTATGCATTTTAGAGAGGCAAGAGACATCAATCAAATACATTTAAGAAATACATTAGTTTGGTCCAGAAAAGCAGGACAACTCAAAGGGTGTAGGGGGTGGGAGGGGGGCTTCCAGGCTATAGGTAAATTTAAACCTTTTCTGACAATTGATTGAGTTTGTCTAAAAACCTGGGATCCATAGAAAGGAAATATTCAGGTTAAGAAGATTGTGGAGACAAGGTTTTTTTGAGGTCTACAGTGGCTGCCATTAGAGACAATAGATGACAGATGTTTCCTATTCAGGTCTTTAAAAGGTGCTAGACTTTCAGTTAATCTCTTTAGGATTGGGAGGGCCTGAAAGAAAAAGATCTAGCTATGTTAACAGGGATTCTTTACAGATGCAAATTTTCCCCCACAAAGGGCAGCTTTGCAGGGCCATTTCAAGATATGGCAAAGTAATATGTTTTGGAGTAAAATATTTTTATTTTCTTCCTTGTAATGTTATTGATACAGGAGTTAGAAATTACTTAGGCAGATAACGAGGGTACGGAAGTCCTCAGTAAGGTTTTCCTTTTAATGAAAAGCAGCCCCAAATCATTTTCCTTTCTAACAAAGGGCAGCCTGTAAAATTGAGCTGCAGAACTAGATGCCGGTAGTTGTGTCAATCATGTTCAAAATGGCAGTTCCATCTTCCCTTCTCTGCCAGCCAGGTGTATAGTAAGGAGCAGACAAGATGGCACTGGCCAAGGGGCCTTTTGCATAATATGATTAGGGTGGGATGACCAGCCTTCCCCATGCAGCATGTAAATGGCACACCTGGCCAAACCAATCTGTGGACCCTATGTAAATCAGACACCACCTCCTCAAGCCTGCCTATAAAATCTGCTGTGTTGGCCACTTTTCCCTTTTTTGTCAGAAACCTCTCTCTCAAGAGAGAGAGCTACTCTGCTGTCTCCTTTCTTCTGCCTATTAAACTCCACTCCTTAACCCACTCTGTGTGTGTGTCCATGTCCTTAATTTTCTTGGCATGAGACAACAAACCCCAGGTATTCAACCCCAGACAACAATGTCACTTCATTATGCCAGAGTCAGGTTGGAAAGTAAGTCATGATATATCAGGTTAAATAAAACCCACCTAATGAGAATTTATGGTTTGTAGGGCATGACTTCCCAGACCCCTTAGCTAGGAATTTGGGCAAGATAAAAAAATCAGAACTTAGTCCTCATTAGAATTCAGAGTTCTGTATGCAGGAAGGGACAGTATAACTCTCCTGGCCTCAGCTTGTCAGATAGCCATCAGGTGTCATGTCCTTTGCCCCAGCTGCCCTCAGCATGTCATCCTAATGCCAGCCTTGTCACCAAGTGAAGTGTTCAAGCTACACAGCTTGGGAGAGGGGTCCACCTGGTGCATTTTAAGAAGCAGTGGTGAGAGTTAAATCTCGAATAGTTGATGATGTCTCTCTGGAAGCATCCATTTAACATTCCATGTTACTGGAATTTCCAAGAAGACAGAATTACATTTATATTAATACTATGCTTCATGAGATATTAAATTTTTTCTTGGTGTAGAGGAGACTGCCAGTGTTCTGCCTGCCATTGCTGTGTGACCCTCCCCTGGCTTCTGTGTGCTCTTGCTTCCAAAGCTCACACCAATTTTCTTAGAGGGCTACCAAAGTGCTCCTGGGCCTCAGCCCACACAAACACAGACCTGAAAGTCCCCAGGCAACTCTGAACAAGTGACTGACTGGTGCAGGAATATGAGGCACAGCTTTCTTGCCCTGGGGTCAAGACAAACTCTGAGAAGATAGGCACAAAATGGGAGCCAAGGAATGCTAATTTCTCTTTGTCACTTATCAGCCCAACACTAATGACCCTACATAGCTCATTTTAAAAAATCCCCTATAATCTATTACATAAAGTTTTACTCAGATTTATATGAATGCTTTACTCAGATTTATGTCAGTCAGTCAATAACTTGCATTGAGGATTCCATGTAGACAGAATACTATGCTTATATTTAGATTCTATAAAGGATACATGAACATCTGTCCTGAGGCATATATAGTTACCAATATATTCTGTTTGTTCTCTGGTTGATGAGGGAAGTGTCTCATTCCTATGAATTCCATTCAACTTTACAGTGCATTACAATGCACATGCCTATGAAAAATTATCAGTGGCATTTGGAAATACAAGGTCCAGAGCTGAGATCATAGCCAGAGAACAGAGAAGGGTTTGCTTGCTCAACAGGTCGTAGGAGAGGAGTGAGAAAGGAGTCTTAGGGAAGGCTCTCTATTAGGAGACTCAAGGTAGAAGATTACCCAGAGATTAAAACAGAGCAGGTAGAAAGACCTACTACCTAGGAAAACATAGTGTCATAGAAGATAAAAAGAAGTGCTTTGAGAAAGATGCAACAAGAAACTGCCTCTTCATGAGCAAATTCAATCTTATCCGTCCTCCTTCACATTACTAGGGCTGCCCCATACACCACTCCTGTTGCTGCTGCATCTCCCAGGGGACTTGTGTGTTTCTGATTTTATCTTTGTACCTAACACTCTATTTCCATGACATTGTATTTGATAGTAGGGAACATCATCATCACCTTTTCTGAAGTTAGTTTGGTAGGCAGTCTTCTCTTGCAAATATTATCACAAGCTCTACTGAGCTTCATGGGCCCCTCGTTCCTCCTTATTTTGGCTAGTTGTTTCTTGATATCTGAATACTGAACAACAGCATCCACTGTAGCAGCAATAGCCAACAAATGCACAAGCTAAGTAAAAAGAAAAGCAAAATGAATTTCCAAAAAACGGAGGTATTTAATATAAATTTAAAAACATATTCAATACCATAGGGGTTTTCACCATTGATTTCAGCCAAATGGGCAGGAACATTTTCAAGTTCAATTATTTCTGGGCTCCTATATTCCTGTCCTGTAGTGGCCTTAAGAAATGTTCACATTTGCAAGCTGCACCAGACACCATCAGATCTAGTTCTCTCCCTGGGGCCCAAGGATGCTCTTCTTTTTCATCTTTTATTTTGATCATGGAGGTGTTTTCACAGAGTTTATCCCCAGTAGTAAATTACATTCCAATTCTGTGAGTCAGAACAACGTTTTAACATGCACACCAACATCCGGGTTGCTGTTTTGCTACCAGTTTTGCCTGGGGTGCAGGTATTTTTGGAGATGGGTCTAAAACATCTCAAAACCACATGAACATAGAACAATGAGAACTGGTGATTATTAAAAGATGGTTTTCTTGGCTTTGACGAATTTTCACCACCCAAAAGATGACAGTCTTTTACTATTTTCACTTAACAACAAGAAGAAACAGACCTAAGTACAAGCATTTAAATTAAAAGGAAGAAAATCCCAACAACACTGACATATGGTATCATTGGAAGTGTTTCCAAAAGCTGAGTGTGAAATGTTCTTCTAGGAAGATGTTAGAAATTGAACAAATTTGCACCAGTCTAGGAGGGTTTGGGTAAAGAGAGGTTCAGCAACCTCTATGTCCCTTCTCACCTACGCAATTCACAATAATACTGAATCACTACGAGCTTCAAAGTCACAGTCTTTAGCTATCCAAAGTAATTCATGGAAAAGCATTTACAACAGTGTAGGCACTGCTTTTTCGTAGTACACAAATGGCGTAGTGGTTTTGGTTGGCATTGAAAGGAATTCTGGATTTTATAAAAATTGAAGTAAAACAGGTGAAAAATATTATCTGGAATATGTATAACAATTTATTTGCAATCTCAGATAAAAGTTATGTGATATTGTCACCTCAATTAGCCTCATATATCTTCAAGCAGCTCTGTTTTCACATTCAGTAAATAGTTATTGAGCCTGTAATTCAGGACTCTGTGCTAGGCGTTGGAGATGCAGTGATGAATGAAGTAAAGCATCTACCCCCATGAAGCTTATAATCTTCTGGAAATAGACTTTAAAGAAGCAAACAGACAGATAAATTACAAATTGCAAAATACGGGAAGATAATAAACAAGACATCATGATAGAGAATTACAGTGAAGATTTACAGTAATCAGAAACAGTCTCCTAAGTCATTTCTTGGTTATACAAAAAGAGCCAACATGTTATTTTAATGTAATATATTAAATTCGACTACATGAAATTGCCGTCATTTGGCCATATTTAAGCTAAAAAAATGGCAATTTCGATGGGCAACCTAACAAAAAGAAACTATGCATTTATATTTAACTAGTTAATTTGGAAAAATTCATTTATAAAAAATAGCGTAACTCACATTCTCTAGACATGCACATGCAAACAAATAAACATGTTTAGTGTCTTTCTGTTTTTTCTAAAAACCTGAAAACTGGCAAAAGCTGGGACAGAGAACAAGTTTGAGGCAGGGCAGATTTTTATGGCTGTATCCGGGATGAGAAAACTGAGACCCAGAGACCTTAAGTGACTTTTCAGGAATCCCTCAGTGATGTTGCAAGTATTTTAAACTAGCGCTAATAGCTGCTTATCTATTATGCGTCTCATTATTTAATTGACTCTACTTCACAATGAAATTTGTTGTTTTTCCCTGTCCCTGTTTTTTTATATTTTGTCAAAAGATGGCCTTGCCCAGTTGTGGCTGAGACTGCTATGTGTTAGTCAAGTTCCAAATTTCCTTTTCCTCGAGGACACAGCTAGACTACATTTCACAGCCTCCCTTGCAATGAGGCACATGCATTCACCTAAGCTCTGGTAATGGTTGCCTCTTCCCATCTTCAAAGCCATCGATGGCCAGTCAGATCTTTTTTATATCACATCACTCTGACACTGACTCTTCCACTTTCCTTGGCCACGTGAATGGTCTTGCGATTACACGGGGCTCATCCGGCTGATCTAGCATAATCTCCTGGTCTTAAAGGTCATCTTAATTAGAAATCTTAATACCATCTGCAAGCTTAATTCTTATTTGCCATGTACCCTAACATAATCACAGATTCGGGGGATTAAGACATAGACCAGACAGCTTTGGGGGTCCTTTATTCTGGCTACTCTCCAAGGGTACCTAAAATGTTGCTTTAAAATGAGGCACATGCATTCACCTAAGCTCTGGTAATGGAATGGAGTTGGAAGTGATGTGTCCTCTCCAGGCCAGGCTCGTGAAATCCTTCTACATAATCCTCCACACATTCTCTCCTTCTGCATCTGCTGGAAGGAGAAAGGATTTTAAGGTCTTGGAAGAAGTCGGAGCCACAGGATGGAAGAAGACTGGACTTGGAATGACTATATGGAAAGTGACTAGAGCAGAAACAAACATCTGTCTGAATTCTCTGGGGCAAATAATACATTCTAATTATATTAAGCCATAAGATTTTTAGAGATTTTTGTTATGGTAGCGAATATCACTTGCCTTAACTAATACCATGACATTGTTTTTTTGTTTTTTGGGTTTTTTTTTGTTTTTTCAGACGGAGTCTCGCTTTGTCGCCCAGGCTGGAGTGCAGTGGCACAGTCTCGGCTCACTGCAAGCTCTACCTCCCGGGTTCACGCCATTCTCCTGCCTCAGCCTCCCGAGTTGCTGGGACTATAGGCGCCTGCCACCATGCCCGGCTAAATTTTTTGTATTTTCAGTAGAGACAGGGTTTCACTGTGTTAGCCAGGATGGTCTCGATCTCCTAACCTCATGATCCACCCTCCTCGGCCTCCCAAAGTGCTGGGATTACAGGCGTGAGCCACTGCGCCTGGCCGACATTGTTATTTTTAAGTGGCTTTTTGTTAGTATTCTGTAGGCATAGCCTGAGTTAGAAGATGTGTTACTTTTTTATGGATGCTGTAACGAATTGCCACAAACTTGGTGGCTTAAAATCACACAAATTTATTATCTTGCAGTTCTGCAAGTCAGAAGTCCAACATGGCTCTCACTAAGCTAAAATTCAGATGTCCTTTCTGGAGGCTCTAGAGGAGAATCTGTTTTCCTCCCTTTCCCAGCCTTCCTAGAGGCTGCCCACATTTCTTGGCTCGTTGCCTCTTCCCATCTTCAAAGCCATCGATGGCCAGTCACATCTTTTTTATATCACATCACTCTGACACTGACTCTTCCACTTTCCTTGGCCACGTGAATGGTCTTGCGATTACACGGGGCTCATCCGGCTGATCTAGCATAATCTCCCGGTCTTAAAGGTCATCTTAATTAGAAATCTTAATACCATCTGCAAGCTTAATGCTTATTTGCCATGTATCCTAACATAATCACAGATTTGGGGGATTAAGACACAGACCAGACAGCTTTGGGGGTCCTTTATTCTGGCTACTCTCCAAGGGTACCTAAAATGTTGCTTTAAGATACAACATAAAGGTGGAATCTAACCTTAAACTTAAACTGAGGATGAACATGTTTACCCAGATCTTCATTATATTTTGATATCTCTCAGGATAAAATTAGTGTGCCTGTTATAAATACTAAAATGATACTTGCTACCAAATGGCTCTTTAAATAATTAAGAGTATATATACCTAACATCACATAATCATTATTTAATTTGTACATTCTTTAGAGTTCATATTTTTCCAAGGTAGAACATGACCAAATTTATACCACAATTCAGGATAATCTCACCAGGTGGGAAAAATTAGGAAAAGTAATGGTGCAAACATTTTTTTGTCAGGTAAACATTATTCAGAGAGTCAGTCTTTGCATCTTTTTAGGATCCTCAATTAGAAAGAACTTCTACTAGAGTTCATGTCCTTTGTAGGGACACGGATGAAACTGGAAACCATCATTCTCAGCAAACTATCGCAAGGACAAGAAACCAAACACCGCATGTTCTCACTCATAGGTGGGAATTGAACAATGAGAACACATGGATACAGGAAGGGGAACATCACACTTCGGGGACTGTTGTGGGGTGGAGGGAGGGGGGAGGGATAGCACTGGGAGATATACCTAATGCTAAATGACGAGTTGATGGGTGCAGCACACCAACATGGCACATGTATACATATGTAACTAACCTGCACATTGTGCACATGTATCCTAAATCTTAAAGCATAATCATAATAAAATAAAATTAAATTAAATTAAAATAAATCAAAAAAAAAAGAAGAAAGAACTTCTACTATGTGTAGGGCCAGGTGTGGTGGCTCACGCCTGTAATCCCAGCACTTTGGGAGGCCAAGGTGGGTGGATCATTAGGTCAGGAGTTCGAGACCAGCCTGGCCAAGATGGTGAAACCCCGTCTCTACTAAAAATACAAAAATTAGCCAGGCGTGGTGGCACACGCCTGTAGTCCCAGCTACTTGGGAGGCTGAGGCAGGAGAATCACTTGAACCTGGGAGGCAGAGGTTGCGGTGAGCCGAGATTGTGCCATTGCACTCCAGCCTGGGTGACAAGAGCGAAACTCCGTCTAAAAAAAAAAAGAAAGAAAGAACTTCTACTATGTGTGTATGCATACACACAATCATACATGTGCACGCATTCACACATGAGGAACACAACCACCCTTTCCCCCAGAAAAAAACAGAGGTTGAGGAAGAAAAAACAAGACTTGAACTGAAGTTATAATGAGAAAAGACACTGTAAAAATAACATTGTGGCTTCTGTGGGATCCCATATTTATCCTCTCAGATGCTTCCAGAGCAAACATAGTCCATTTATAAATGAAAGGAGGATTTTGCTGTCAACCTAGAAGTTTCACCTGAGATCTGGGGAAAGAAAGCCCCACCCTCGCTCTTTTAGTCTCTTACCTCATTGCCCGGGAGCAAACACCCCCCACACATAAAACTCAGTCTTGGTCTCTGAAAATGTAGGCATAGGCATCTCTGCTTAGCTTTGCAGTAGATAAAACAAAAGCAGTTAATATGTAAATCTCCTCAAGAGAGACGGTTTCAATATAGTTTTGTAACATCAACAATTATATCTGAAATGAGGTTTCTCTTGAATCAAAGATCATATCTTCTTGTACTCTAGTCTTAGGATAGAGTACAGAGACTCTACCTGTTATTCAAAAGTTGCCTGGGCACCACAGGAGAGGTGAAAAGGAAAAATCTGTGGTTAGGAAGGAGATGTGCCCCCTTCTGAGGGGTCAAGAATATCCTGAGGGGTCAAGAATACAATGAAGGCCAGATGCAGTGGTTCACGTCTGCAATCCCAGCACTTTGGGAGGCCGAAGCAGGTGGATCACTTGATCCCAGGAGTTCAAGACCAGCCTGGGCACTATGCTGAAACCCTGTCTCTACAAAAATTAAAAAAAAAAAAAAAAAAACACACAGCAGGGCATAGAGACACATGCCTGTGGTCCCAGCTACCCAGGAGGCTGAGGTGGGAGGATCACTTGAGCCCAGGAGGTTAAGGCTGCAGTGAGCAGTGATGGCACCACTATACTCACTCAGCCTGAGCAACAGAGTGAGACTTCGTCTCAAAAATTAAAAAATTTTTTAAAAATGTTTTTAAACTGTCCAAAAAGATTAAATATATATTTTTCTTCATATATATCTATATATATAAAACAATAGAAAGAGAAGAGGGTTACTAATCAGGCAGGGATGGATTTGAATCCTGACTTCACTGTACTTAACTTAGTATCATACCATGAACAAATTCCACAAACCCTGTGAACCTGGGATTTTTCATCTTTAAGAGGGTGATAATCATTCCTACTTTCAAAAGAAGACTTCTGTGATGACTAAATGAGAGTATGTTTGTGAAAGGTCCTAACCTAGAACTTGCCTCATGAGAAGTACTTAGGAACATTTCAGTACACACACACAGCTCGTCCGATAGGCCTGGGCATATGTGCCCTCAAATCTATTCCTCACCCCTACCCTGTTTTTTCTTTCTGTCGCAGAGGGCATAGCCTCCTGCAGGCTACTTTCCCCATACTCCCATATTGCCTGGCTTCTGGCTGGGTTTCACCCATGGGAAATATTTGTGGGAATTAGAAGGCAGGGGTTATAGGGACAACCCAAGGTATTTTATTCCCTTTTTCCTGCCCCCAGCCTTTAGTGGTTGCTCTGGTAGCAGCTACATTTTCTTTACATCCCTTCTAGCAGACAGACCCACGACAATTCCAGCTTTGGTCAAGTGGTCTCAGTCCCTTAGGCATGGTGAGTGCCACTTCCTTCCAGCTGAGGGATGATAATGCCTGGCCTCGGGGTTCACTCACTGAAGCTTATGCAGCCTGGTTTGGCTCTCTACTTCTCCATCACTTGTGTAACTAGTTCCCTTCATCAGAATCCCTGTTTTAGATGCTGAAGGTAGTTTTGGTGTTTCTGGTTTTCTGGTTAGATCCCAACTAATACAGTTCTTTTCCTCTTTCCTTGGCAGTGAGAGCAGAGGGAGCAATATAAAGATTGGGAAACAGCCTGCCTCAGATTTACTGAATCCCAGCAGACTTTGCTGTAGTTACCTCCCTATTCTTTAGCTCTTCGGTCTTCCGGTCTTAGTTTTGACTTAAACATCACTTGCTCCCTCTAAGTGATCAATATGATCCAATGATCTATAGAGAAGGAAAGTACCAAGAAGCATATACCACTACCAAAGTGAGTGGTTTGAAGGGTACCATGGGTCTCTTCAAATAGAAGAGCCAGTTAGTTTAGTTGTTCATCATCCTAAAGATTAGAAAGCAGGGCTTTCCAGCAGGTAAAATAACTAACAATGGGCTAGAAGTGCTCTGATGTGCAAAGTAGGTGGACAAGATGGGCAGTATTAGTGCCTTGGGAGAAACCACTTGAGGGACCTTTTATTCACTTCACTCAGGTGTCCGCACAAGTGACACCTCAGAGAAGCCTGACCACCCCGTCTAGAGTAGTACCGTCATCACCATTGCTAATCTCTTTTCTGTCACTTCAAAGCACTTGTGAATATCTACATTTATTCCTTTATCATTTGTTGCCTTCTCTAGCAATGGAAGCCTCAGGAGGTCAAGAGCTTTATTTATAATTTGTCACTAAAAGTCAAGAACTTAGCACTGTATCTGACACTCGCAGTAGACACTCAGAAAATATGTACTGAGTGAATGACTGAATGTGACAGGGTGCCTTGTGTATGGACGTGCCTTCTCCAGGCTACACATGCCCTATCTCAGGCAAAGGTATTACCAACTTCTACCTGCAAATCCCAAATTAACCACCAGGAGGCCCTTCTATGCCTTAACAGAAAGCATGCAATCACCTGGTTTCAAGCAATGGGTTATTGTCACTTCTGAGAATCTCTTTTTCTTCTTCTTCTTCTTCTTCTTCTTCTTCTTCTCCTTCTCCTTCTTCTCCTTCTCCTTCTTCTTCTTCTTTTCTTCTTCTTCTTCTTTTTTCTCCTTCTCCTTCTTCTCCTTCTCCTTCTTTCTTCTTCTTCCTTCTTCTTCCTCTTCTTTTCTTCTGCCTCTTCCTTTTCCTCCTCCTCTTCCTCCTCCTCCCTTCTCCTTCTCCTTCTTCTTCTTCTCCCCCTCGTCCTCCTCCTTCTTTTTCTTCTTATAGCCTTATTGAGATATACTGCATATACCATGAAATTCACCCTTTTAAAGTACACAATTCATCAGTTTTTAGATATTAGCAGAGTTGTGCAACTATCACCATTATCTAATTCAGAAGATTTTCGTCATCCCAAGAAGAAACTGCATAGCCATTAGCAGTCACTCCCCCACTCCTACCCCAGTACCTAGAAACCACTAATCTACTTTCTGTGTCTATGAATGTGCCTATTCTTCACATTTCATACAAATGGAATAGTATATTATATAACCTTTTGTGACTGTGTTCTTGCGCTCAGCATAATATTTTCAAGATCTGTCCATGTTACTGCAGGTACCAGCATTTCTTCCCTTTTTATTGCCAAATACTTTACTGTATGGATATACCCTATTCTTCCTTTCATCAGTTGCTGGAAATCTGGGTTGTTTCCATTTTTTGGCCATCATGAATAATGCTGCTATGAAAATTTGTACACAAGTTTTTGTGTGGACATATATTTTCTTGTATCCCCCCAGCTTTATTAAGATATAATTGGCAAATAAAAATTGTATATGTTTATGATATACAATGTGATACTTCGCTGTTTACTTATCTGAGTTTATCTTGTTTTGTCTCTTCTTTTTTTTTTTTTTTTAAGAAAGAATCTCACTCTGTTGCCCAGGCTGGAGTGTAGTGGTGCAATCTTGGCTCACTGCAACTTCTGCCTCCCGGGTTAAAGCAATTCTCATGCCTCAGCCTCCCGAGTAGCTGGGACTACAGCTAATTTTTGTATTTTTAGTAGAGGCAGGGTTTTACCATGTTGGCCAGGCTGGTCTCGAACTCCTGACCTCAACTGATCCATCTGCCTCAGCCTCCCACAATGCTGGGATTACAGGTGTGAGCCACTGCACCTGGCCTTGATTTTGCCTCTTTAATCCTTATTGGTTTTTGCTTTCTGAATATCTACCTGGACCTTTTCTTCTATTCCTTGCTCATCTATTTGCATGAATACCTAGCTAGCCTCTGACTCCATCTTTTAAACTAGCTACAAACTCACGTGTATGTCTTGGCTTCTCACTATTGACCTAACTGCTACTGACACCTTAGACTCCCAGTTCCTGGTTCTCTTTTCTTGTGTGTATCCATGTTCCATGTGTCCCAGCACTCACATGTTAAAATAACAGAAAGAGAAGACATAGAGGGAAAAATAGGATATACTGAAAATGGAACATTTTCTGCTCTACTATTTTGTCTTGGGTTGGACTTAACCAAGAGCACCTTGAGTTTCGACTTGTTTGAGCTGATGACTGAATATATAACCTTGAGGAAAGTTATTTGACCTTGAAGTCCAGCTTTCCCCAAGGTAACTATGCTATAAAGCAGAAAGCTAATGCAGAGCTGCACATTGCCAGAGGAGCTCCAATGCTGGGCTGATAAATAATAAGTAGAATTAGTCCTGCTAATCCCTAGTTGCTGCAGGCTTCTGTGCTAAGTTCATAATGTTGAAGTAACACCTTTTCAATTCCTTACATAACAGTATTTTGTGCTTTGGAACAGCCTCACTGGCCTCCCTGTTTTACTTAGATAGCAGTGGTGGAATGGAGAATATTTGGCCTGGGAGTTAAGAAAGTTGGATTCCAGTTTCAAGCCTACCACTCATTAGCTATGTGACTGGACATTTCACCTCTCAGGACCTTCCTGTTCTCATTTCTATATAAACAGTTTGGACTTCGATGATCTCTGAAAGAATTTCAAGCTTTACAATCCCATGTAACCAAGAAAATAAGTAAGCGCATTCTCTATGGGGCACCTACAAAATTTGCTGGTGTATGTATGGTTTTTGCCAAAATGACACTCAAAACAACATCTTGACTATGATGTGGTGAGAGGAACTCTGGAATCTCAGTGCTTTTTTTTTTTTTAACAGTCTCCTTCAGCTTTTTTTGGCTTCCATTTCTTCACCTATAAAATAAAGAGTTTGAGCAAGATCATCTTCAGCCACCTTTCTTTTTCTGAGGTTTTATAATTTCTGCATTTCTGTGACTATAAAAAGTATAGCCAGGCACTGTGGCTCATGCCTGCAATCCCAACACTTTGGGAGGCTAAGGCAGAAGGATTAGTTGAGCCCAGGTGTTCGAGACCAAGTCTGGGCAACATAGCGAGACCCCCCATCTCTACAAAAAAAATTTGAAAAATTATAAATTGTCCAGATGTGGTGGCTCATGCCTGTAATCCCAGCACTTTGAGAGGCAGAGGTGGGTGGATCACCTGAGGTCAGGAGTTCGAGACCAGCCTGACCAATATGATGAAACGCCATCTGTACTAAAAATACAAAAATTAGCCGGGCGTGGTGACATGTGCCTGTAATCCCAGGTACTGGGGAGGCTGAGACAGGAGAATCGCTTAAACCCAGGAGGTGGAGGTTGCAGTGAGCTGAGATTGCACAACTGCCCTCCAGCCTGAGCAACAAGAGTGAAACTCCATATCAAAAAAAAAAAAAATTAAAAATTAGCCAGGCGTGGTGGCACATGCCTGTTGTCTCAGCTACTTGGGAGATGGAGGCAGGAGGATCACTTGAGCCCAGGAGTTCGAGGTTGCAGTGAGCTATGATCGCACCACTACAGTCCAGCCTGGGCAACAGAGCACGGACCAGTCTCTAAAAAAAAGGGTCTATTTGCCTGGCATGTACTATAAACAAGTTACAAGTTTTCACATCTTTAAAAACAAACAACTACAGAATGACACTTGGAATTTTGGTGAAAGAGGTATAAAATCCTTTTCACCTTAATACATGCTTTTCCATATGGTAAATTTCAGGAGGAAAAAACATATCATTTTGTTATTCATGATCAGATAGATAGATAATGTATAATAGAGGGACTAGAAAAAGGAGTAGTAACTAATATGCCTATGTGACTTAATGTGATTGCCAGTGTCACACCATAAGCCATGTTTTGTATTTGATAAAATGTGGTCTCAATGGATCCAATCCTTGCCCTTATTTTATTTTTCATGCTTTTGAAATTGCACCCAATCCTTAGAACTTGATTTGCTAGAGTCAACATCTCTAAGATTGATTGAAGAGCTTTTATTTTTAACTAAACTGTCAATATTATCCCCAGAAGCACATAATCTTAATTAACATTGAGAAGAATTAATTTCTTAACTTTATTGGAAAATACTAATTATAAATAGATTAAGAATCAAAAATGCTTGAAACCTATGATTCATATTATTATTTTCCAACAGGGAAAAAAAAGGGTAGGGTAAGGCTTCCCATTCCTTAAAGAGAAAGCATGTGAATACCACTGCTTATCTTAAAGAGAAAAATCTTGTGATAATTAAAAGAAAGGCATATGTAAAAGCACTTAGCACAGTGCCTGGAAGACAGCAGATGTTTGGCAAATGTAATTCTCCTTCTTTCCTTTCTCCTTTCTACAGATGGATTCCTAAACAACCCTCAAGATGATCCTGAATCCTGAGAGTTCTAAGTCCTCCCCACTCTGTCATTCACTTTGGCTCTGCCCTTTTGCTAAAGCCTAACAATATCTCTATGCTTCACATACTCTTACGCTGTTCATTTTATTTCTACTTGTGTCTAAACAGATGAAAGGCACAAGACATGCGGAGTCAAGATGCAGCATGCTTTAAGGATTCTGCCTTTTACCAGGGTCTATTTTTAAGTTTTGAGCTCTGAGAACATACTGTGTATGGAAGTGAGTAATAATGCTTGTTCAGCTTTCCTCGGTTTGGGACCTTTCCCATCTCCTTCTAGGACAGCAGAGTTTCCAAGCTACAGGTAGAGATCAACATTCTCTGCGGGGCACCTACAAAATTTGCTATTAGGACCTCTGGGTTTGGGGTATAAGCTGGCAGATTTAATGGGCTTCTAACACTCCCTATACCTCAACTATAGCTAAAATTATTGAGTTCCATTCTCTGTCATTGATTTATGCTTTACCAGATTTTTAATGGTAACTAAAACTGTTCAATAATATATTAATACTTAGCCTATTTATATGTAATGATTTATGGAAATGACATATTATATACTTAGTTTATTTATACCCATCATTTTGTCACAAAAAATTGGGGTAGCTTTTATCAAAATATATGATAAATTTATAAGACAGAAAATCAGGGCCAAAGAGAAAAGGTGCCTGCTAGTCAATGTGGTTGTTGTGACTGGGCCTCTCATTTAATTATGACCTCCCTGGCAGCCAAGACCAGCCAAGACCTGGCAGCCAAGACCTCATCAGAGAGGCAGAAGTACACCAGTATCTAGAAGTGAGATAAAACTGTACCCTAAATTCTAAGTAAAATTATACATGGACTTCACATAGGAGACACAGAACTATTTAAGGACTGAACCATCAGTATAGTCACAACAAATTAAGAAGTGGGTTTCAGATGGCCATTTTCGATGGTATAGAACTAAAGAACAACTTTGAAAATGTGTGATATTTCAAAGTGTTCAGACCAGTTCTGAAAGTGTCTGGAAATGCAGTTAGTCCCAGGGGAAAATGTAGGGTGCTTAGAGAAGGGAACAGACTCAATGTCTTGGATAACCCTCCAAGAATGCCACTTCTTACAACTCAACTGCTGAAAGACCATGTAAGAGATCACACTTTTAGACAAAGGTTTAGCAGTCTGGGCTTCTGCACTAGGAAAAATCCTTAAACTTTGAAAATTAAATGAGCAAGCACCAATGTGTTAGGCGCCTATCTCATGCTCCAACCTGAACTGATGACCATACTGTGTATTAGTGTATGGGAGCATTGTATTAAGAATCTTCACAGGCCGGACGTGATGGCTCACGGCTGTAATCCCAGCACTTTGGGAGGCCGAGGCGGGCGGATCACAAGGTCAGGAGATCGAGACCATCCTGGCTAACATGGTGAAACTCCATCTCTACTAAAAATACAAAAAAAAAAAATTTAGCTGGGCATGGTGGCAGGCACCTGTAGTCCCAGCTACTTGGGAAGCTGAGGCAGGAGAATGGCGTGAACCTGGGAGGTGGGGCTTGAAGTGAGCCAAGGTCATGCCACTGCACTCCAGCCTGGGCGACAGAGCAAGACTCCGTCTCATACGTATGTTTATGGCAGCACTGTTCACAATAGCAAAGACTTGGAACCAACCCAAATGTCCATCAATGATAGACTGGATTAAGAAAATGTAGCACATATACACCATGGAATACTATGCAGCCATAAAAAAGGATAAGTTCATGTCCTTTGTAGGGACATGGATGAAGCTGGAAACCATCATTCTCAGCAAACTATCGCAAGGATGAAAAACCAAACACCGCATGTTCTCACTCATAGGTGGGAATTGAACAATGATGAGAACACTTGGACACAGGAAGGGGAACATCACACACCGGGGCATGTCGTGGGGTGGGGGAGTGGGGAGGGGGGAGGGATAGCATTAGGAGATATACCTAATGTAAATGGCAAGTTAATGGGTGCAGCACACCAACATGGCACATGTATATATATGTAACAAACCTGTACGTTGTGCACATGTACCCTAAAACTTAAAGTATAATAAAATAAATAAATAAATAATCTTCACAGTAACTTGACTTTATTTAACAAACTAGGATTGGCTGAGGTATAAGATATTTTCATCAGACTGCGCTTTCCTTACACCTTCCCATTAAAACCCATGTGTCACTTCAACAGGGGGCTTTCCCCACCTCCTGTGCTCAGCTGGGGCTCCCTCATGCATGGTCCTACCTTACCACTCATCATACTTTAGCTATAATTAGGTGTTTAATGTTTTTCCTGCCCTCCAGGCAAGAAGAGGACAGGAAACCTATCTGTCATTCTCTTGTTATGATATCACCATGTCTAGAATAGTGCTTGATTTGTTATTTGTCCTCCAACTCATTTGTCAAAGGATTGAATACATGGATAATTTCGCTGCATTTCAGTTTCGCTTCCTAGATCATTCCATTCATCAGGAGTGAGCTCAGTTGTATGTATGTTGGATGTAATAGGATGTAAACATCATTTAATCTTTAAAACCATCCCATGAGAGAAATATGATTATTATCTCCATTTTACTGATGAGAAAGCTGGGGCACCAAGAGGGTAGATAATTTCCCAGGATCATACTGCTGCTAAGTGGTGCAGCTAGGATTCATTCTTGGGCAGCCTGTCTCAAAATCCACAATCTTCACCTTCAGATAATATGAAATCTATAATAAAATTACCATTAGGGATCTTAACAAATTCTTCTTCTCACACTCAAGAGTGTAGTAGAATCCACCTACTACACTCTTACTGACTTTAATTATTGGTAACAACTTGTTTCAACCTGTGTCTTCTTGATAAAAAGCTAAGATTAGACATCATCTCATTGTTTATCGGCTCATTGTATTTTTAGGAAACTAGAGCATGTGACTAACTAAAGTGTTGCTCTTACAGACTCGGAGGCATGGGGGAAGGTACCAACATCAATTGCCTCTGTTATTAAGGAGATCATGAATTGGTCCTCCTGGCCAGTCCTCTTCGGAGAGGAAAGGGGGCAATGTTACTAATTTTATCAAGATGACAGGCATAAAGCAGGACTGTCCCAGACAAACTGGGAGCAGCGTCACCTTACCTATTTTTTACCATTGCATTAGGCTAGTTTTAGTTCCGAGCTGTGGTGGCTGCAATAGTTTTATTCAGCATATGATGTGGACCACGTTCATTTTGTAACATTCCAGGAATTGCACAACTATGTGTACTGTGTAATTTGTCCCCTCAATTTGTCCTCTTGGGAGACTACACACCTATTCCAATGATGTTGCAATTGTTCAGAATATTTTCTATAATTCTATTTGGCATCTCCTTCTGAACCAGTTAATGGCCTCTTTAAAAAGTCAATATGAATACATCTTGTTAATCTTTTTATTCCACTTAGTCAGCTCCTTGCATGTAGAGACAGTCAATAAATATTTGCTGAACTCAACAAAATGGAATTAGTTTCCAAAGCTTGAAATTACATTCAGAGGACAAAGATTTCTCACTTCTGAGTCTATTCAGTAGGACGAAACTCAGGAAAAAAGACTGGAAATTATATATATATATCCCCATATATATAAAACACATTAAAAATGCCTGTCTCTGGGTTTTAGGATTCTAATTATGAATTCAGAAAACAATAAGAACAAGACAAAAATTAAAATTTCAGTATGAACATGTATTATTTTTAAATTTAAAAAATTATGATTTTGCTTTGTCTTTACATATGATGCCTCATACATATTTAATAATTTCGAAGAATTTCTGAAATATGTTACATAATCTTGCCATTTGGGGAATATGTGTACAACTTTCAAAAGTGATTACTTTGAAAGGGACAACACACATTTATATGAGTACATTCTGTAATGTTTGTTTCAAAAAATAATCCACCGCTTTATAATCATGCTTCTATTTTAGATGTTTTTGTGAATATAAGTCATGACATGGATCCTATGAGGGACATGATTTTAAAAATAAGAGAAATAAACAGATGACACTTAGGGTCAGGGCACACAGCCAGCTGCCTGGGGAGTAGTTTCTAAAGCTGTGCTGTCCTCCAGCCCTGTGAAACCGAGCAGCCCCTATGCTTCAATCAATAGTTCTACTTCGTGATAAGCAAGATGGGCCCTCACCTGGCCAGATATGGAGAGACCGAGAACACGCGTTACCATTCCAGCTTTATGGAATAAAATTGAACCATAGAAGTTGCAACAATTTGCCTCCATTGGGAGTGCAGTGAGGGCCTGTTGAGCTTTCAGACCAGAGCCTGGGGGAGGGCATACAGAGAGGACCCACATCAATACACATGTATTTCTGTCAACTGCATAACCAACTAAAACAGCCACACCCTAAACTCAAACTGCCCCATAAACCAAGAGCTAATTAAACACAGAGTTGTTATCACTCACCGCGGGATGGAGTGGTGTATGGTGAGGGTGTTCTGAGTGAGGGTGTCCATGTCAATAATGAGGCTTTCTATGAAGAGAACTTTCTTAAACTTGTTGATGGGAGAAAGGGAGGGCGGAGGGGGAGGGCACCGTGGCCGCGGTGATTTAGGTTAAAGGAGGCCATTTTACCGGCTCCTCTTGAGCCAGGGCCCCTGGAAGGGACCCACATTTAGAGCAGATGTTCCCGTGTGACTGTGTCTGCTGCTTTCTCTGTAGGGGAAGACGGGGCTGGGCTGAAGAGGAGGTGGGCCCATGGGAAGCCAACGCTGGTTCCCCTCTGGCAGTGGAAAGGAGAAGCGTGCTGCCCGTTGTCAAAAGAAAACATTGTAAAGTACCTGTTTATGTGCTGAAGTAATTTCTAATTACGTGGTCTGGTGTGGTTAGAAGAGGGAGCTCAGCCCCAGGACAGTGGCCATCCTGTTCTTTCTGCCCTGAGCCTCCTCGTGTGACTGACGGGCTGCGAGTCACCTCACCTCCTCCCTTCTCCAAGCTCCCAGCTCTATGATTTGGCTAAAACTTCACATTCATTCAGTCCTTAGCATCCGGCATTCTCAAGCCCCTGAAAACTTTAGACTAATTAATAGCATCCATTTGAGGCTGGAAATCATTATTATAAAGATCATGATGCCTTTAGATGATGGCACACAGAGTTTAAGTCGTTTCCTGCCAAGGGCCAGAATCCCTAAATGCGGGTGAGAGCTAATCTTGGGCTATCACCACTCAATTCCACACCCTCCTAGACCATACCAGGGACCTCACAGGGTGCTCTGAGGATAAATGAGTGTTTATTCAGCCTTCGGGACAACTCAGATTAGGTGTTGGAGAAATACAAAGCATTTCTAATACAGATGGGGGTTTATTTTCTCAAAGCCACACAAGCATTCTTGAACCCTCAGCTTGCTGGGTAGAGCTCCTTCCTGGGCATCTGCTCTCCACTGGAGACGTCACAAGTACAGGCTGTTGGAAGTAGGACGAATTACTGCTACTTCGTTTGGTTTGTCAATTTTCCTCTGAAAAAAATCACAACGTACTCCTTGAAAAAATAAACTTTAAAGAATCAAAAAGTACATCGAATCCAGAGTGACAGTGAAAAGAACAATGCTTCCTCAACATTTATCCTATACACCCACCCCCAGGGGCTTCCAATTAGACTTACCAGTGCCAAACACTCTCCAGCTTCTTCTTTGTCCTTCCAAGCAATAGCACAATTAAAATTAATATTTGGAAGGGCAGAAAGCACAGTGTGACTGCCAACTCCATTATTTTCTAGCTACGTAATTTGGCCAAGTTCTTTAAGCCTCTCTAAGCTTCAGTTTTCTCATCTATAAAATGGAAATAATTTTAAAACCTACTTCTCAGGGATATTTTGAAGATTAAGTAAGATACTCACTTTGTACAATTAAATAATGTTCACCGTTAGTTTTAAGAATACATATACTCCTTTTTTTGACAAAATAGAATCATTCCAGGCATGGGTTTTGCAAAGTGGCTATTTTTTATCCAACCTTCTGCCATGCCCAAAAGGATTTTCCCCCATGTTAGTTTGTAAAGATGGTGTAATATTCAGAGTATTAGCAACCAGCCTGACCCAGATCCTGAGCAGGCAGAAAGAATGCACTGAATAATTTGAACAGATGCCAAGCAAAATTAGCAGATGGGTACCACTGAATATCGGCAATGTCTAGACAGCCGCCTTATTCTCTTTTATTTTAATCACCTCTTTAATTTCTTTAGAACATTCCATCATTTCAATAGTATTTTTTAAAAACATGCTTATATATACTTGATTTCTTGCTTAATGGCTTTGTGTCAAAAAACATGCTCTATATGACTTCTATCCTTTGGAGTTGGTTCAGAATTATTCTTGGTCCAGTACAGTGTCAAATTTTTTGAAAATGTTCCATGTGTATTTTGAAAGAATGCACATTCTGCAATTGTTGAATCCATGTTTTTTATATGGCATAAAATCAAGTGTTTTAAACTGTGTTTTCCAAATTTCTGCGACTCCACTAGGTTTTGTTGTTTGTTCTGTTGATTATGGGAAGCAGTATATTAGAAATGCATCATTGGAATTGTTGATTCTAGACCAATGGAACAGAACAGAGCCCTCAGAAATAATGCCACATATCTACAACTATCTGATCTTTGACAAACCAGGCAAAAACAAGAAATGGGGAAAGGATTCCCTATTTAATAAATGGTGCTGGGAAAACTGGCTAGCCATATGTAGAAAGCTGAAACTGGATCCCTTCCTTACACCTTATACAAAAATTAATTCAAGATGGATTAAAGACTTAAATGTTAGACCTAAAACCATAAAAACCCTAGAAGAAAATCTAGGCAATACCATTCAGGACATAGGCATGGGCAAGGACTTCATGTCTAAACCACCAAAAGCAATGGCAACAAAAGCCAGAATTGACAAGTGGGATCTAATTAAACTAAAGAGCTTCTGCACAGCAAAAGAAACTACCATCAGAGTGAACAGGCAACCTACAGAATGGGAGAACATTTTTGCAATCTACTCATCTGACAAAGGGCTAATATCCAGAATCTACAATGAACTCAAACAAATTTACAAGAAAAAAAACAAACAACCCCATCAACAAGTGGGCGAAGGATATGAACAGACAATTCTCAAAAGAAGATATTTATGCAGCCAAAAGACACATGAAAAAATGCACATCATCACTGGCCATCAGAGAACTGCAAATCAAAACCACAATGAGATGCCATCTCACACCAGTTAGAATGGCTATCATTAAAAAGTCAGGAAACAACAGGTGCTGGAGAGGATGTGGAGAAATAGGAACACTTTTACACTGTTGGTGGGACTGTAAACTAGTTCAGCCATTGTGGAAGTCAGTGTGGTGATTCCTCAGGGATCTAGAACTAGAAATACCATTTGACCCAGCAATCCCATTACTGGGTATATACCCAAAGGATTATAAATCATGCTGCTATAAAGACACATGCACATGTATGTTTATTGCGGCACTATTCACAATAGCAAAGACTTGGAACCAACCCAAATGTCCAACAATGATAGACTGGATTAAGAAGATGTGGCACATATACACCCTGGAATACTATGCAGCCATAAAAAATGATGAGTTCATGTCCTTTGTAGGGACATGGATGAAGCTGGAAACCATCATTCTCAGCAAACTGTCACAAGGACAAAAAACCAAACACCACATGTTCTCACTCATAGGTGGGAATTGAACAATGAGAGCACATGGACACAGGAAGGGGAACATCACACACCGGGGCCTGTTGTGGGGTGGGGGGAGGGGGGAGGGATAGCATTAGGAGAGATACCTAATGTAAACGACGAGTTGACGGGTGCAGCACACCAGCATGGCACATGTATACATACGTAACAAACCTGCATGTTGTGCACATGTACCCTAAAACTTAAAATTAAAAAAAAATTTTAAAAAAAGATTAAGCCTAAGGCCAGCTGAGAAAAAAAAAAAAGAATTGTTGATTCTTCAATTTCTCCTTGTTTGTTTTGTCAGTTTCAGTGGAGGCTGTACTAAATGATTTCCAATTATCCTCACAGTTCTAATACAGGCAAAGTCTACTACTATCTCCTTATACATTATGTGGTTCAGTTTTGCCTCCATCGTGGTACATAAACTATGATAGTATCAATTTTTTTAAGATGGTTAAACTTTTTTAAAAAAAACTGATAAGCTATTCACTTATTTCATGTGTATCTTTAAAAAATAGCCAGACTGGGCACACAGCAAAACCCCATCTCTACGAAAAAATACAAAAATTAACAGGGCCTGGTGGCATACACCTGTATTCCCACCTACTCAGGAGGCTGAAGTAGGAGGGTTGCTTGAGCCTGTGAGGCAGAGGTTTGCAATGAACCGTGATCGCACCACTGTACTCCAGCCTGGGAGACGGAACGAGGCCCTGTCTTTAAAAAATTAAAAAATAAAATTAAGATTAAAAAATAGAAAACAATCAAGTTCAAGATGTCGTGGGTTTATTGCTTGAAATGAAACTAAAATTAGCTATTTAAGTTTTTAAAAGAGAGTCAACTTAAAGGAAAGTAATTCATTAATAAAGTTAACAGATTACACTACATTATGTGAATGTAGTTCACAAAAGACTAAGATTTAAGAGACCTTGAACTAGGTAATAAATTAAAGAAAACCTCTTACACAACAAGAAGCATGTATTTAAATTGCTGTGCACCCTGTGGGCAGACAGTAACTAGAGTGATGTTTCTTTATAATGCTACAGTAGGAGTTGGGACTAATGCTGGCATTATATACTAATAATGGTTTTTAAGGGTTCTGAGTTATTTATACCCTGCTTTTTTGTTGAAACAATTTCAGGTGTTATCTAGGTGTATTTAATGTATTGCTCTTCCAAAACCACTATGTTTCGATTGTTGATTTCTGGTTAAACCTGTGCACTTTACTTCTTTACCTCTTACTTTTGGACTATTTCACCAGCTTTTAGGTGAATAAAATAAGTGAGGGGGCGGTTGAAGTTTTGATTTGGGATTATTTGTGGGAATGTTAGTTTACCCTTCCTGAGGCCACTAACAGTGGTAATAGAGGATTTCCAAGAGTTTGATCAGTTAAAAAACTGACAGGATTTGGGCTACAATTCTCCAACAGTAACATGGTTTATATCTATGTAGTCTTTAAATGTTGCAAAGCACTTTCACAGATACTGTTTAATGTAATCTTCACACGACCTTGTGAAGAGTGTTGTTATACAATGTATGAGGGTACCCTAGGATGATTGTAATTAAGAGTTTTTACAATTAGAGAATTGTCTTTTAGGACATTTGAAAGCAGCTGGTGTATTTCAGGAGAAAATGGATTTATCTTCAGGAATAGCTTTGTTTTGTCCAGGGAGAGATCGCTATGGAGCTGATGGAGGGCAGTACATTATAGACAGTTCTTTAGAAAGCTTTTTGGACTGAAATGTTAAGAATTTGGCTTCATAATGTAAAGCAAGTCTATTAGCAAGACCATGAATCCAAAGATTTAGACAACTTTTTAAATTTGTTGTAAGTTTCCTTATGCTGAAAAATCGTATTTATTGTTGGAGAGACTGTCTATGCTCTTGCCTCAACACTAGCTCATAGGAAAGGGGTGATTGACTGATGGTCAAAAGGAATGGACAAAGTTCACTTTCTCTTTCACATCATCTATGATGTACTATGAAATGTACTATTCCTAGGTGTGAGGAGTGTTGGCTAAACCAATGATTTCTCAAATATGGTGTCAGTAAGGGCTTAATAACCCAGACATCAGACTTTGGGTTATATACTGTGAACTACTGTGATATCCGTGTCTATGGCATGTGAGCCAGGACACGTCTTGAAGATGGGGGTTGGCATTTTCTTGAAGAACATAGATGTCCCTATCATGATTCATCCTGGGGAAGGAAATGAAGCATGAGGTGATGAGTCTTGAATATGCCCATTTTTAGGAGCTGAGCTGGCTTCACTTCTCATGGAAGCTTGATAGGAGCTGTACAAATAATCGGGGTTTGGGTCTGGAAACTTCTGGGAGCAAATACAAGTGAAGGTGGGTTCACCATAAAACTAATGAAGTTTAATTTCCAGCATTCTTTACTTTGTAGGCCCCTTTCAAAGATCTTGGGAGGGGGCTTAACAATGTGTGTACATGGTCATGTGTTTTTAAATTTGCAAGGTAAGATATGTTTGTATTCTTTTTCTTACAGAAAGCCCCCAAATAATATAAACATTATTCCCCACAGAATCTGGATCTGTTTTTGTTCTAATGTAATTGATGTTATACTTTTGTTATCTCCAAGCCTTTGAAACCGTTCTGCTAAATATTGTGGCCTTATCTCACCTGTTCTTTGGAGGAATTGAAGGGGACTGGGTGTACACTTTGCATGAAATGGTGCTGGGTTATGGCAATATCCTGGAGAAGCTGGTTATGAAATGAAGTAAGTTGACTAGCAAAGAGTGGAACAGAGGTCTGGAATGACTGTTAGGAGTCAGAAGACTGTGGCAGTACAAGAAAAAGTGTGGGTCAATGCAGGAGCATGCCTAGAACGAGCATGCTCACCACAATCTCCATATATATTAAAGGCAAGGAAACCTTGAAAGAAGATCCTTAACACCACTATTTATGTGTGGCCATCTCGAGTCATATTCATTCTAGAGATTAGAAGAACTAAAGAGAACAGAGACGGAGCAAACAACCTGAACAAGACTATTAAGCTAGCTATCAGAATTAACAGGAATAGAGCCCAAGTCTCCCTGATTTCATGGTCAGTTTCAGTCATCCTGAAACTGGTACCTTTCAGGTTATAAGGTTATACGTTCCTATCTAGGAAAATTGAGCAAAAGGGGAAAAGAGCAACTTTAAACTCATTTTTGTTGCTGTTGTAGTGACATATCTACCTGTTTACATGAAGTGATTGATAATACCCCAGAATTCTTGGGAGGTTAGCCCAAGAAATTTCAACAAATTTCAAACTAGACTTTGTAGTCAAAGCTCTGTTACTATGTGTCATTCTCTGGTTCCATTTATAAGAATTCCAAAAGGGGAGAAAACTAATCTGTGGTGACAGAAATCAAAAAGTAATTGAGGAGGGGACAGGGGAGTTGATGGGAAAAGGGGCACAAGGGAACTTTGTTGTTCTAGATCTTATTACTGTCAAACCTCCTCAAACTGAATACCTAGGAACTGTGCATTTCATTATACTTAATTAAACTTTAATACAAATATAAAAATAAATTAAGACTAACAAAAACACCCATAAAAATAAAAAATTATATTAAATTTAAACTCTGTTACTCTGCAGTGGCATGGGTAAAGACTCTCAAGATTCAAGGAGGTAAGATTTTCTGTTCTTCCTGTTGCAAGGGAAAATGTTTCCCCACGTTACTACGTGTCACATATCTGTCTCGCTTTTATCTCTCACTGTCACTAGAGAACATAGAGAACAATGCCATTGGCAGACACAAAATGATTATCAAGCAAAACAATATTATTACTAGAAAAACTGGCAAATGTTTTCAGCAAAGTCTTTTCCCAATTATGGGGTTGAATTTCCTTTCTCTCTATCTTCTCTAATCTTCCAGTGTTTTTGCTGTGGATTTTTTTTTTTTTGAATCCCCTTTTTTTTTCTTTTTTTTTTTTATTATACTTTAAGTTTTAGGGTACATGTGCACATTGTGCAGGTTAGTTACATATGTATACATGTGCCATGCTGGTGCGCTGCACCCACTAACTCATCATCTAGCATTAGGTATATCTCCCAATGCTATCCCTCCCCCATCCCCCCACCCCACAACAGTCCCCAGAGTGTGATATTCCCCTTCCTGTGTCCATGTATTCTCATTGTTCAATTCCCACCTATGAGTGAGAACATGCGGTGTTTGGTTTTTCATCCTTGCGATAGTTTACTGAGAAAGATGATTTCCAATTTCATCCATGTCCCTACCAAGGACATGAACTCATTGTTTTTTATGACTGCGTAGTATTCCATGGTGTATGTGTGCCACATTTTCTTAATCCAGTCTATCATTGTTGGACATTTGGGTTGGTTCCGCTGTGAATTTTTACAAACAAACTCTAGTATGACCTTGTAATTCTAGGTGCCACATGTTTCTGTTCTTCAGTGCTCTGGCTAAACAGGGTTAATTCCAAGTAAATACAAACTTGGTTTCTTTTACTTTATTTTTGAAAACTTTTATACTAACTACCTTTTTGACATATTTTTAAATAAATGTATATATTTTTCTGATTCTAAAGAAAATATACCCTTGATATAAATAAATAAATATAAATATCCCAAAGATAGCCTCTATTTACATTTTAGTGTATGGTAGCTCCCCCTTATCCGTGAGGGATATGTTTAAAGATCCCCAGTAGGTGGCTGAAATCACTGATAGTACCGCTGATAGTGCTGAAACCCTATATATGCTATGATTTTTCCTATACATAGATAGCTGTGATAAAGTTTCATTTATAAGTTAAGCACAGTAAGAGATTAACATAATTATTAATAATAAAATAGAACAATTATAGTATACTGTAATAAAAGTTATGTCAATGTGCTCTCTCACTCTCTCAAGGTATCCTAATATTGTCAGACCACGGTTGACTGCAGGTAACTGAACTTATGGAAAGTCAATCTATGAATGCAGCGGGACTACTGTAATTTTCTCTTTTGTCATGTTCCATAGTTGAGATCATGCTGCATACTCAATTTTTTTTCACCTTTTAGAACAAAACATCGTGGTATAAGAATTTTCTGATACTGTTGGAATTACTTTCTAACATGGGATTGGCTTGCTAATTATTGGCCTTTTATTTTCAAATGATCAACTTTCCATTGATAATTATTTTCTTGTTATAGAAGTTAATAAATCAGCCTGTCAATAGAATTTTTTGAAGTTTCATGTTAATCAAAATTATATAACATTTTTCAAAAGTAACAGGTTGACTGTAAGCAACTTGAGGGCAGGGATAATACTCCCTCCATCTTTGCATTCTCCACAGTGTCAGCACAGAACAGGAACTAAATAAGCACTCGTAGCTTGAATGAATAAACAAGCAGCTCCCACTTGGATAGTATTTCCACACATCAGGACTTGAGAGGTAAGTGGGTAGAGCTCGGTGCCTATTACTTATCTTCTGGAATTAACATGGATTGTGCTGAGAACTCAAGCAAAAATAAAATAACTTTTAGACTACTTCTCTCCTACTCTGGATTTGTAAGCCACCTTTTAACAACAGCATGGACCATATATATATAGACACTGCTCAGCAAGCTCTAGTTAAAACTTTTAGATGCTATAGCCATAGATGTTCTAGTTTTTTTTAACTGATTATCACTGAATATAATTTGGAATTGCATGTTTTGTGATGCCTCTTTTTAACATTCACTTGAATATCAGAGAGGCCTTATACAACAGAAATTCAGGATATTTTAGAGAATTTTTTCATTCATAGAATTAATGAATTCTAAAAAGTTTAAAATCATAGAAAGCCTAAGTAATCATCGATTTCGAGGTCATTTTTAAAGAAGACGGAGGTAGTCAATTGATTTTCCAAGGCATTGGGCTAGGCAGGAGTGATGTAGCAGTATTGTCAGTTCCATTTTATATTTTTTATGTGACAACATACTGCCTCCCGTGGGTCTAAGATTTATTAGAAACAATTCATGTCTAGCAAATATCATTTTCATTTTTGACAAGATTACTCCAAACATCAGGGAGATGTGCTCAAGCAGGACATTTGACAAGGTATTTTATATCTTTGTGCTTACATAGGAGTAATATAAGCTAGATGCTGGGATAATTATTATTGTGTTTTTAGTGATTCATTTTACTTTTTGGCCTTGTGAAAAATGACAGACAATAAATATGCAAAAAGCATAAATGTATAGCGTAATGATTTATTATAAGACTAACAGAAGTGTTATCACCAACCAGATCAAGGAATAAAACATTGTCAATGCCCTAGAAACCTACCCCCTAGGTGCTCATCCGTAAACACAAATCTCATTCTCCCCTCTAAATATAACCATTATCCCAACATATTTCTTGCTTTTCTTTGTAATGCTAGGGACTTATCCCTAAACATTATAGATTATTTTTGTCTGTTTTCAAAATTGATTTAAATGGAATGAAAAAGTGTGTATAATTTTATATCTGGTATATTTTGTTCAACATTATATTCAAGATCTATCTAAGACCATGGCTATATCTACAGTTTATTTTCCTTTATAAAATTCCATTACTTGAGAATTCCACAATATTTTTAAATTCATTTTCTGTATTCATTTTACTATTAAGTGATATTTGGGTTATTTCTGAACTTGGTCTATTATAAATAATGACTGGGGCTTTTTTCCATGCATCCTAGCATACATATGTACCCATTTCTGCTGGCTTTTACCAATACTTCAAAATTGTTTGATATTTATTTTAGCAAACATGTTACTTCTATTATTTTTATAAAAACTGATACAATGGTTATACAAAGAATAAAATTTTTAAATTATTAGCCCCCAGCAAAAATTTCAGAAAAGACCACATCTGTTCTTTGGTGATGAAAGAAAGAGAAAAAAGGAGGAGGACAAGGGAAGAAGGGAGGGATACCCCAAGCTCAGCCATCTTCTTCCCTTAATGAGGAGTGCTCTAAACAGATTTACAAAGGTGGGAATTATTTGTTTACATAGTATTTACTATATCTGAAATATTCAGTGCTCTTCAATCTAGCTCTTCAATGCTAGAATCTGAAAACTTCAGCTCAATTCAATAGTATATGTTAAACATCTACTATTTTTCCAGCCTTGTAGTAGGTGTTATGATGGATGCAGAAGAGATGGTCTAAGTCAGAATAAAACTATTTAGAACTTACTTGTTAAATTTCTGTATTTATGCTTTGAGATATATTAGAATTACTCTATTTCAGATTTTATTATTATTCCTCCAGAAAAGAGACAACTAAATTTCTCCTGAAAACATTTAGCCTAACAGAAGTTAATCCTTAATCCAACCCAGAATTTTAAAAATAAAACTGAGCCATAACATACTCAATAAGCCATTTTAAATATTTAGGTCATCCAGGACTCATTCACTGACTGACGCTAAGAATGGGTCACTGTGGTTTGCCAAAGACTGAATTGTTAGACTGATCTCACAATAATTTGGGGGTATCTTGATCATTCTTAGGATTAAGTCTACTCAGCATAATCATCTATGCCTAATTGTATAAAATTCTCAGAAATTTTTCTTCAAGTACATCTCAGAATATCAATGCAAAAACAGATAGAAGTAAAGCTGTGATCGTTGTAGGTGTGCAATCTTATTCCTGGATTCTCTATTCTGTTCCATGTGTCTGTCCTTCTACCAGTACCAGTACCATGCTGTTTTGGTTACTGTGACCCTGTAGTGTAGTTTGAAGTAGGTTAGCATGATGCCTCCAGCTTTGCTCTTTTTGCCTAGGATTGCCTTGGCTATTTGGGCTCTTTTTTGGTTCCATATGAATTTTTAAATCTTTGACAAACCTGACAAAGACACACAATGGGGAAAGGATTCCCTATTTAACAAATGGTGCTGGAAGAACTGGCTAGTCATATGCAGAAAATCGAAACTGGACCCTTTCTTTACACCATATACAAAAGTCAACTCAAGATGAATTAAAGACTTAAATGTAAAACCCAAAACTATAAAAACCTTAGAAGAAAACCTAGGCAATACCATTTAGGACACAGACATGGACAAAGATTTGACGATGAAGACACCAAAAGCAATTGCAACAAAACTAAAAATTGACAAATGGGATCTAATTAAACTAAAGAGCTCTGCACAGCAAAAGAAACTATCAACAGAGTAAACAGACAACCTACAGAATGAGAGAAAAATTTTGCGAACTATGCCTCTAACAAAGGTCTAATATCCAGCGTCTAGAAGGAACTTAAATTTACAAGAAATATAAAACTACACCATTAAAAAGTGGGCAAAGGACATGAACAGACACTTTTCAAAAGAAGACATACATGCAGCCAACAATCATATGAAAAAAAAGCTCAACATCACTGATCATTAGAGAAATGCAAATCAAAACCACAATGAGATACCATCTCACACCTGTCAGAATGGTTATTAGTAAACAATAAAAAAACAGATGCTGATGTGGTTGTGGAGAAAAAGGAACCCTTTTACACTGTTGGTGGGAGTGTGAATTAGTTCAGCCATTGTGGAAGAGCATGGTGATTCCTCAAAGATCTAAAGACAGAAATATCATTTGACTCAGCGGTCCTATTACTGGGTATATACCCCAAGGAATGTAAATCATTCTATTATAAAGACACATGCACTCATATGTTCGTTGCAGCATTATTCACAATATCAAAGACATGTAATAAACCTAAATGCCCATCAGTGATAGACTGGATAAAGAAAATGTGGTACATATACACCATGGAATACTATAAAGCCATAAAAAAGAACAAGATCATGTCTTTTGCAGGGACATGGATGGAGCTGGAGGCCATTACCCTTAGCAAACTAATGCAGGAACAGGAAACCAAATACTGCATGTTCTCACTTCTAAGTGGGAGCTAAACGATGACAACACACAGACACATAGAGAGGAGCAAAATACTGGGGTGTATTAGAGAGTGGAGGGTGGCAGGAGGGAGACGGTTGGGCAAAATAACTAATGGGTACTAGGCTTAATACCTGGGTGATGAAATAATCTGTACAACAAACCCTCATGACACACGTTTACCTCGGTAACAAAACTGCACATCCTGCACATGTACCGCTGAACTTAAAAGTTAAAAAAGAAAATTGCTAAATAGAAAAAAAAGAAGTAAAGCTCCTCTAATTGATACATGGGGCCTTCAAAAAAAACTGTTCCACCATCCCTCCACCACAACCCATTGCCCTTGAGTTATCTCCAGGGAACCCTTGGGATCCAGGGAGACCTGAAATGGTTCACTAAAAATGAGTACTTTGCATCAGAAATAGGTAACTAAACCACTAAAACAAAAACTAACCTTAATTTAGAAAACTTAGTTGGTTCCTTTTCTCATTTTTGGTGCCAAGAGCAGTGCCTGACTCCTGGTGGGTAATCTATAATTACTTGCATAACTATCTGTATAACCTAGGGATCTTTAGAAGTAAGCGTCTAGGGGAAAGTCTCTAAGGAAACAAAGTCCACTTGGGAAGGATTTTTTTTGGTCTCTCTGCCTATTTCTTACTCTAAGGAACATTTGTAGTCAATTACCCTAAATCCCTGATTAGTCTACGAATTATATCACATGGTATAGAACCTTGTATCATGGAGCATTAATTACATGGCTCACATGTCACGAGGCAGGCAACTACTATGCTCCATATTGTCTGTCTTTCTTCATAGAACAAGAAAATCGCTGACCCTGTCTTCTTGATTTCATAGCTAATGATTTGATAGAACTTAACAGAACCTCAGGCAGCATGAAAAAGACCTTCACAAAGAGGCTTTTCCTGTATATTCAGGAGGACACGTAGACCTGCATCTAGGCATCAAGCCTGTTGGATGCATTCTCCAAAGGATGACCTAATTCTAGTTTCCTTTATCTCCCGGCTTAGGGTGGGGTGCTTCACCATTCTCTGGACCCCTTCATAAGCAAGGGAGTTGTAGATGATACTGAGAAATCATTAGCACATATGTGTAGGAAATGTTAAAAGAAGAGATTACAAATACAAAGACAAAAAAAATTATGATAAGAAAATGAAAACAGAAGGGCAAAGAATCAAGCAAGATAGCTTGCTCCCCCTTGGACAGGTAGTCACTTTTCTTTTCTATGTGGTGCCTCATTCTCCCTGCATCCAGGTGGTGGCACTGGTGCTCTTTCTGCCTTGCCCTGTGGGTGGCATTCACTTAGTCTCCCTAAAATAGGAGGAACTCTAAGAGATAAGGAGATGAGGGCACTTGGCTACCCAGTGTTGGGTCCCTTGAAGCAAAGCTCCTGAAGGACCATTTCCTTTCAACAAATTACCTTAACAAAGATGTAGTAAGCTATAAGCAAGGGAAGGAAAGGAAATGGGACCCTAATGGAATGTAGCCTATGGGTGGAACATTCAGGGATTGAGCAGGAAGAGCCTTTCCAGTTTTTTAAGGCAATCTTAAAGATGGTTGCATTAAACAATTTATGTCCTAAATTATGCATATTGTTGCCACAAACACATAGGTCAGTTTCTATCATTCTCAACAACTTGTATAGCCTCAGAAACTTTATGACCATCCTCATTCTGTTAATCTACATGGTGCCTGATTTTACAGGTAGAAAGAAAGCATAGAGAGGTCTGCTAACTTAGGCAAGGTCACCTAGAATGTTAGTGATAAAGTTCTCCGAAGCCTTTGGTTAAGCTAAGGAATCCTCTAACTATAGTACAGGTGCTTTTGGACACATCCTTTGCAAATAAGCATTTTTCTACATGTATCTAAAACTCAAGACTCAAACACATAAATGGATCTAAGTTGCAAAGAAACCATCTCGGGCTTTCAAGTGGTCCTGAAAGAATGATCACTAGTCTTGTCCACCAAGCAAATGTATCTGCATCATGACCTGCAAATAAGATAAGTACCATTTTTAATCCTTCTGTTTTTAGATTCCTCAATAAGGCTACAGAGAAATGATTACAAATGGACACTTGTGACATATACAAAAATAATTGGTATTGAGAATATATTGGTTTCTAGTTCTTTCCTAGTCCCTATCAGATCATGTGATCTGGAGTAAGGCACTTAATTGTCCTGCATCTCTAACTTCCTCGTCTGTAAAAAAATAAATAAATAAACTCAACTGGATTAATCTTTAAATCTCATCCTTCTCCATTCAACCAGCATGATTCTGCTGAAACTTTCCTTGTAAGCAAATGTTTTTCCACCTGAAATTGCTTCTGGCTAGATAGTCGCTTCCCCAGGAAAATTCATTCTAAGACTAAAGTTTATATGAAAAAAAAATCCAGATGCGTTGGAAGTGCCTGCTGCCTTTGACTTTCTACGTGGCTTTTTTCCCACAGTATCTCAAAGCCAGTATATATCTCAAAACTCATTGCTGCAGTATACTAAACCTAAAATTTGACCAGCAGTGTCCATGGGGCTCGTATATTTAACTGTGTATCTTGTTTAAATACAAACATTTACATGTTGATCTCAAACTCTATTGTCAACTCGCCATTTTTGCAGATAAGAGATAACAAGAATTAGACTAGTCTAGGAATGAATGTCAGTTCCAGGACTGACTGTCATATGAGATTATACCACCCAATCTGAGGTAAGTGTTGTCACTGGCAGCAAATCCATATGGGTCTGCAGCAACCTCAGTTCTCGCCTACTCAGAAGAAAGAATTCAGCTGAGGGGCAGAAGGTAGATGGAGAGACAGGCAAGTTTTAGAGCAGGAGTGAAAGTCTATTAAAAAGCTTTAGAGCAGGAGTGAAAGGAATAAAAGTACACCTGGAAGAGGACCAAGTGGGTGACTTGAAAGACAAGTGCACCATTTGACATTTGACTTGGGGTTTTATGTGTGGGCATACTTCTGGGTTCTTGCATCCCTTCTCCCCTGATTCTTCCCTTGGGGTGGGCTGTCCACATGCACAGTGGTCTGCTGGCATTTAGCTGGTGAGCATGTGCAGTGTGTTTACTAGAGTTGTACGCATGCTCACTTGAGACATTCTTCCCTTACCAGTCGAATGTCCCTAGAAGGCCATTTACCAGTTCAACACTGCCATTTTGCCTTTTAATGTTCATGCTTAAGCCCACCTGCCCAGCTCCTGAGATCTTATCGGGAAGCTGCTAATCACCAGTTTCAGATTTGTTCTATCTATTAGGAGTCTGCCTTTCCTCCCTGGTGCTGGCTGTGACCAGTTATTTTAGAGAGACAGTTAACAATGGCCTGACCATCACCTGATGGTTGCCTAACAATCCTGGTGGGGTTGGGGGAGCCCTCTCCTGCCCTGCTCATCTCTGCCTAGCTACCTACTGTAACAATATGACCAGAACTCACATGGAAAGTGAAGGTACAAATTTGGTAGCAAAAGTGACTTCTTTTTTGGCCAGATGTTTATTGGTCTTGGATAATATCAGGCTAAGTTAACATAAGCTGTACTGTGTAGTTGTGTTCTCTTTATAGGAGAAAATGTTTGTGTCTGTAAAGGATTTGGGTTGATCACCAAACAGTATTCATTCTGACTATAGGAACATACCTGCTTCAGAGTTCAAAGCGCAGTTCTGTCCTGAACAATTGAATTTCCTCCTGCTGTATGACTTAGTAATCTCTGGAACCACAAGTTTACTCTTTGGTGTTGGGTAATGTTCATCCTACCTAACTCTTCTGATTTAATGAGAAATTAGGCAGATAAAACATATTTTGCTGTGACTTCTGAAAGTCCACATTTAGCCAAAAGATATTCAAATATAATTAGATAATTATGTGGATATCAGGCAAATCACAAAAGCACAAGTGACTGGAGATTCCTCAACAGTCTCTGTTGAGGGCTTTATTGTGTCTTCTCCCTTATAGACATTGTAGTAAAAAGACATTTGACAGAATCTTAAAAATGCACTGATAAAACTGAAGGAATACAGAGAGCTGTTGTTGATTGAATAGTGGGTTCATTTCAGGTTTCTTAGAATGCATAAACTTACACTGTCCACATTCAACTTCCCTTTTGGCCCTTTTCACTATTTCCCAAAACAAGCCATTTTCCTTTAAGATAAAAAGTTATGGAAGGAATGTTTACAGGCCTTTGATAATTGTCATTCTCTGCAACCCTCATAGACGTGTTCATGGCAATGGCAGGGAAGCAAAGCAAGTGCCTTAAGCGCACTTGGCTTTTCTAACCCTAAACTGGGGTCAAGAGCTGTTGGTTTGGTGTGGTTTTAGACAAGTAAGCAAAGTGCATTTAACCCTTTTCCATTCCCACTGAAGTGGCATCATTCTTCTGGGGTAATACCCAAGTTCATCAGCTCGTGCCAAGGAAATCGAGGACACAGACACACAAGAAGTGAGTTTAAGAGCAGAAGTGTAATAATAGGTGAGAGAAAAAAGAAGAGAAAAGTTTTCTCCCATGCAGAGAGAGAGGCTCCTGAGTGGGTCTTCCGGTTTTGTGGTGAAATGCATGGGGTTTTATAGATGAGCTTGAGGAGGCAGTGTCTGATTTACGTAGGGCCCGAGAGATTGGTCGGACCAGGTGTGCCATTTGCATAGCATGCAAAGAAGCTGGCCACCCTACCCTAATCTTTAACCCTTTTCCATTCCCACTGAAGTGGCATCATTCTTCTGGGGTAATACCCAAGGTTCGTCAGCTCATGCCAAGGAATTTGAGGACACGGACACACAAGAAGTGAGTTTAAGAGCAGAGGTGTAATAGGTGAGAGAAAAAAGAAGAGAAAAGCTTTCTCCCCTGCAGAGAGGCAGGCTCCGGAGTGGGTCTTCTGGTTTCGTGGTGAAATGCATGGGGTTTTATAGAGGTGCTTGAGGAGGCAGTGTCTGATTTACATAGGGCCCGAGAGATTGGTCGGACTAGGTGTGCCATTTGCATAGCACGCAAAGAAGGTCACCCCACCCTAATCTTTTTATTATGCAAATGGATTCTCTTCGTGGCTGGTGCCATGTTGTCTGTTACTTACGGTACACATGGTTGACAAGGAAAAGGGAAGATGGAGCTGCCGTGTTGAACATGCCTGGCCCGCAGGTAGCCTTTTCCGATTGGCACAGCTGCCGGCATTCACCCGCGAAAGCTTCCAGCTTGCTTATCTATATCTGCAGCTTGATTTTACAGGCTGCTCTTTGTCAGAAAAGAAATAATTTTGGGCTGCTTTTCGTTAAAAGGGAAGCCTTACCGAAGACTCTCTTACCCTCACTAACTGCCTAAATAATTTCTTTTTAGCTCCTGTATCACCACCCTTCCTGAAACCATAGTCTTTTCAGGTTCAGCTTTGGTTAAAATGGTGAAACACGTGATGTGGATGGCCCCCACTTTGTATTACAGCATCAGAATGCTATTCTCTTCCCCGGCCCTTGATTTCTACTTCCAATTTTATCCCTCTTCAGAGCTCTGAAAAAAAATTTCCTGACTCCCAGTTCAGTGCTTTTTCAATGTTTACAAGTTGCAGATTCCTTTGCTCTGTAATCCTCTCTGGACACCCAATAGATAAAGCTGATAAAACCTCTGTTAAACTGTAGGTAGAAGGCCCACAGCCCCACTTAATCCATCCTCTTCACTTCTCCCCATTACCCCACAGCTTCCCATGAGTGTGGCCTCACAGAACCCCCAGAGAAAGCAGAGCCCAGTTGGAAAATAACTATCCCACTCAAAATTACTGTCTTCCTTCCTCTGGATTCCTTTTTTCTTTTTTTTCCCCACTGTTTCTAACATTATTTCATTTATTCACTCACCCAGTAAATATATATTGAGTATCCACTATGAATACCTGGCACTTAGTTATGGATGGCCTGGTTATAACAGTTATCTAATTATGTTGGAATTTCCCATTTAATGTTTGTTTCCCCATTGACTGGATTCTTCCTTGGATCTCCTGATCCTACACAGAACTTAGAACACAATGTTCAATGTTCCCATATATCCACTTGCCTCTAATCAAATGCCACCTAATTAGAGAGGCCCTCACTCACCATCCTACCTCAAATCTTACCACCTTCACCCTCTCTCTCCTCTGTACCCTTAATCTGCTTTATATTTTTCCCAAAACACTTATCATCAGCTTGTAAATTACATATATCCATAAACAAGAGTAGGGTCCCCTTGTTTATTCACTACCATATACACAGCATCTAGAACAGTGATGGGCACTCAAGTTGGTACTCATTAAATATTTATTAAATGGGTAGCTGAATAAATGAAGTGAGTAAATATAGCAACATATTGTTAGCTCTTTAAGAAGATATTCATATTAAAATGCTTGTGTCCCTCACTGGAATGACACCTTTTTAAAAACAAATCTATGTCTTATGTTTCTTCTTATCCTACACACCCATCACCCTCTATGCCCAGCACAGTATCTTGTTTATGGAAGAAGTTCCATACATTTATTGAGTTGACTGGTCCAGGGACCAGCATCACTGGCATCACCTGGGAGCTGGTCATAAATGTAGAAGCTCAGGCACCACCTCAGACTACCAGCACCACCAGTTGGAAGCTGAATGCAGAAGTTTCCAACACCACCAGTTGGAAGCTGCATTTTAGCAAGATCCCTAAGGCGATGGCATGCACCTTAATGTTTGAGAGGCCCCAGTGTCATCCTGTTCTGAGCCTCCTCTCACTCTTCTACATTGCCTTAATTATTCTCTTATGTTATTGCATTGAATAGTTCAATTTTTGAACATGCCATTATAGTTTACATAAACATATTACGATTCTTTGGCCTCTTTCAAAGTAAATCTGTGAGCCAATTAACAGCTATAACTTGACCTTCTAGATTCCAGGACATCAATTTCTGTGAATGTAAAATCTGACACAAATTTTCTCCTTCTGGAAAACATGGAAGAGGACACATCACATGGCATTCAGAACTGCCCCTCCAAGAGAGGAGGCGGAGGGTCCCTTCTACTCTCCGGTCCGCTAGCAGAGATACCTGGCTAAGCAAGGAAGGTCCACAATAGGACCCTGAAAGTTTGGGGGTACGAGTGCTGAGAGGCCGAGTCCCCCAGCAGAACTTTGACAAATGGCACATTCGGCAGCTGAGTTCTGCGGCCTCAGAGGGGCAGCCTCTGTCCTCCAGGTTTGTATTAAGTGATATATTTGTCTGAAGTTATAGGAGTCGTGGCCTTCAGAGAAAGGAACAGGGGGTGAAAAAGGAAGGCTGATACTGACATTCTTTAATGCCCTGGAAGAATCATGAGGAGCTTGGTCATTGGACAAATACCAAAGACATTCTTGAGGTGGTTAGGCCTGGGGGAGGAATGATGCTAGAGCAATGTGACTTAGGCAGCAACGCTCAAGATTAATTGCTCTGTGTGTGTGCACGTGTGTGTGTGCGTGCAAGTGTGTGTGCTTTTTTCCTACTTTGAATGTGGAAATAATTTCAAACATTCAAGAAAGCTGCAAGAATGTCACCTATTGTTAACATATTGTCCCTGTCCACTTTACCAATTTTGTGGTTCTTTCTCTCCATTCCTTATCCCCTTTCTCTCTCTCTCTCCCTTTCTCCTCTCTCTGTCACTGTCTGTCTCTATGTCTGTCTGTATCTAAATATCTATATAATTATTTTTCAGTCATTTGAGAGTAAGTTGCATACATCATGTCCCTTATCCCCTATGTAGTTTAATGTATATTTCTTAGAATATAGACATTCTCTTACATAACAAAATGGCTATAGCTTTAAATGTCCTAATTTCCACAGCTTTCTCATGATGACTGCATTCCTCTTTGCACTGTTTCACCATTAAGATGACCACTTCCTATTTGATTAATATCTTGAATTCTTCTCACGTTCTGACCTTTACACATTTTTCAGCGTGATTTACTGTTGTGAGTAAAAACTTCAATATTACACAAAGTTTTTCCTACAAGCTCTTGGCTCTGCTGTGTTCCCATGATCCCTCTACCAGACCACCTCTAAAAACTGGGCTGTGGTAATGCAGAGCCTTGTGGTGGCCATGAAAAGGTTTTACTTCATGGGACCAGCTGAAGCATTTGGTCTGAAATCTATTCCATTATCCTTAGAGAAAAATCAGATAATATATTTGAGGCAAAAAAAATCAACCATTTTTATTATGAGCTGTCTCAGGCTTTTGGCTGCAGTTTCAGATTATCATCCCTTAACAAGTTCGAAAGATGAAGAACAGAACCAAGAATGGAAGTCACACTGCAATATGCAAGCAATTGGATTGATTTCATAAGTGGAAATTCTAAAGCTTAGCCTTTTCAAGCTATGAAAATAGCATTTCTCACCTTATGTATTGTTTTTAAAAATATAATTGAGCTGAGCCATAATGTACTCTTCCAAAACAGAAAATGTATAACACTAAGAAGGGTCAATTACTCATATGATTAGTAGGGCATCTCTTTAAAAATTGAGTTTGTGCCATAAAAACCCTAGAAGAAAATCTAGGCAATACCATTCAGAACATAGGCATGGGCAAAGACTTCATGACTAAAACACCAAAAGCAATGGCAACAAAAGCCAAAATCGACAAATGGGATCTAACTAAACTAAAGAGCTTCTGCATGGCAAAAGAAACTGCCATCAGAGTGAACAGGCAACCTACAGAATGGGAGAACATTTTTGCAATCTACTCATCTGACAAAGGGCTAATATCCAGAATCTACAAAGAACTCAAACAAATTTACAAGAAAAAATCAAACAATCCCATCAAAAAGTGGGCAAAGGATATGAACAGACACTTCTCAAAAGAAGACATTTGTGCAGCCAACAAACATATGAAAAAATGTTCATCATCACTGGTCATCAGAGAAATGCAAATCAAAACCACAATGAGATACCATCTCACACCAGTTAGAATGGTGATCATTAAAAAGTCAGGAAACAACAGATGGTAGAGAGGATATGGAGAAACAGGAAGGCTTTTACACTGTTGGTGGGAGTGTAAATTAGTTCAACCACTGTGGAAGACAGTGTGGCGATTCCTCAAAGATCTACAACTAGAAATACCATTTGACCCAGCAATCCCATTACTGGGTATATACCCAAAGAATTATAAATCATGCTGCTATAAAGACACATGCACACATATGTTTATTGTGGCACTATTCACAATAGCCAAGACTTGGAACCAACCCAAATGTCCATCAATGATAGACTGGATTAAGAAAATGTGGCACATATACACCATGGAATACTATGCAGCCATAAAAAAGGATGAGTTCATGTCCTTGGCAGGGATATGGATGAAGCTGGAAAACATTCTCAGCAAACTATCACAAGGACAGAAAACCAAACACTGTATGTTCTCATTCATAGATGGGAATTGAACAACGAGAACACTTGGACACAGGGCAGGGATCATCACACACAGGGGCTTGTTGGGAGATGGGGCACTGGGGGAGGGATAGCATTAGGAGAAATACCTAATGTAAATGATGAGTTGATGGGTGCAGCAAACCAACATGGCACATGTGTATCTATGTAACAAACCTGCACATTGTGCACATGTACCCTAGAACTTAAAGTAAAATAATAAAAAAAAACTTAAAGGCAAAAAAAATTGAGTTTGTGCCATTTTATAAGCTCCAATGTCATCAGTAACCATAAATGATTTTTACTCTTTTTTTATGTGTGTATCCTCATGACACACAAAATAGTTTTAGACAAAATGTCTTCAAAATTTGTTACATTGATCTAGGTTGGTTTTCATTATTTTGGAATGTTAGGATTAAATTATAATTATAGTCTCATGCAAGGATGGAATCTTGGTGTTTCAGTGTTCAGAAAACTGGTCAGTATGCAGTATCTAAATTTACATAAAAATTAATGGATTCTGGGTAAATAGGGATTCTCCCCACCACCATTCCCCATTAGGCTGCCTATAAGATGACTTTTATCAAGTTAAATTCACCTTTATAAAGCATATAATTAAGTTATTTATAAATGTCTTACCAAGGCTTAACACCTCAACTTCTTGTTTTTATATATCTACTTATTTCTCTGGAGACTGTGCCTAGTCTCGTGGCTTTAAATGGAATCTATATGCTGATGAGCCTCAAATTTGTGTCACCCGCCCACCTTCTCTCCTGAACTCCTGAACCATATTTACTATCTATTTGGCCTATCCACTTGGATGTCTAATAGGCGTCTCAAATTTAATAGGTCCAAATTAAGCTCCTAGTATTTCCTTCCAAAGCACCAGCTTCTGCAGTCTTTACCTCTCAATAAATAGCAACTTCATTCTTCCAGCGGCATAGGCTAAAATCTTTTAGGCCGTTATGGACCCCATTGTTTCTCTCACACCCCTCATCAGGTCCATCAGAAAAATCCTTCCATCTTTATCTTCAAAATAGATTCAGAATTTGACCATGTCCTACCACATTAATCCTAATACTCTGGACAAACCACTGTCATCTCTTACCTGGCTTACTGCAATTGTCACCTAACTGATCTCATTGATTCTTCCTTGACACCCCTCCAATCTTTTTTCAAGAAAGAAACCAAGGAAATCTCTTCACTACCCATGTCTCAGAACTTCTTGCTCTAGCCATGTTAGAGTCACTGGCATTATACTTACCCTCCTTCTGTAAGCAACCATAAAACTGGATAAAATATATAGAATAATAGTTTGCAGTCAGAAATTAGACAGAAATCAATACAGGGGTACAAACCTTGAAGGAAGAAAACCGCATAAGGTGAGCCCCACCTTTTCTCTGAGAGCACTTTTCAAAAAGTGGCAGTTTTCTAGGCATGAGAGTTCAGGATTGCTAAAGTGGCTAGGATTTGGAGGTAGAGGGCAGGGCACGAGATATAAGATAATCACAAAGGAACCCCAAAGGGTTATGTAGAAACTCTTGGGATTTTGGCTGTGTTGAACTACATGTGTGCAGGAAAAGATTCCAGGAGGCCTATGAAAGAACAGCTTCTGGGATGCTGAGAGTTGAACAAATATTTCAGAAGTCATGCAATGCTTGGGAGAAGGTAGATATCTGGCTCAACCAGAGAGGAGAGTATTTTGTAAATACTCTGTGTTGAGACCTTAAAAATATCATGACTTAGAAATAAGAACCATGCCATAGGAATAGAATTATGATCAAGTACTAGGCAAAACATTGAAACTGACCTGTCAGAACAAAACCTGGAATCCATCTTTGGCAGAATCAAGGTGATACATTAGTAATTTTGAATGAGGAAGAGAACAGTATCATCAAATTAAAATATCTGTAATGTCTAGCATATAAGCAAAAATTCCTGGATAGGTAAAGAAGCAGGAAAGTACATTTCATTGTATAGAATTTAAACTTCAATAAAGTTTATTTTAAAAGAGAAAAAAGCTTAGAAGAAACACATTATCTTCTTGAGAGGAACAAATATAAGGGTTGTAGTTGATTCCTCAACTGAAACGATGAAACCAGGAGACAGCAGAATAACACCTTTTAAGTGATGAAAATGCTCTCAATCTAGTGTTCTACACTCATTGAAAATATCCTTCAAGTTTTAATGAATTATACACGTTCCAAGACAATAGCTGAGAAAATTTTAAATCAATGGACTTACTGCAAGAAGTACTATAGGAAGTTCTTCAGGCTGAAGGAAAATAATCACAGATAGAAAGACAAAAGTACAAGAAAGAATCAACTGTAGTGTAAAGTCTATGGATAATTTATACGTGTAAAAGAAAGGCAAACTAATAATGATGTTTGTGAGGCTTATAAATTGGAAGACTTAAAAAGAAATTTTAAAATAGTGAAGTGGGTAAATGGATTTAAACTGTTACAAGGTTTGGAATGTGTTGAAAGCATAAGTAGGCTGTAGTAAGCCAAAGATATATTTTGTGTTTCTAGAATAACCACTGAAAGCACAATACTAATTTATTCTAATGTATATATGGAAATGCAAAATACCAAAAATAATTAAGACTATTTAGAAGAAAAATAAAGAGAACTTTTATTACCACTTCAAGGTTTCATTTAAATCTACAAATAATTAAGAGACTATTATATTGGTGAAAGATAAGACTAAATAGAACTATGTAACACAATAGAATCCAAAATAAACTCACATATACATTGTCACTTGATATAAACCAAAAGCACCATTGTAATTTAATGCAGGGAAGAAGAGTATATTTTATAACTATTGCTAGAGAAATAAACTATCAAAAAAATCCATATCGCTCACCTCAAACCATACCTCAAATTAATTCAAGATGGATTATAGACCTAAATATAAAAATGAAAATAATCAAGTTCTAGAAGAAAACATACATCTTTTCTGAGTTATGCAAAGATTTCCCTAATGGAAAACAGAAAACAGTAACCATTTTTTAAATGATAAATTGGATTTCATGAAAATTAAGAACTTCTGTTCATCAAAATTAATCATTAGGAAAGTAAATAGGCAAGCTCCAGACTGGAAAACAATACTTGTAATATATATAGCTTAAAAAACAATACTTGTAATATATATAGCTTAAAAACAATACTTGTAATATATATAGCTTAAAAAGGCTTATATATGGAATATATAAAGAATTTCAAATCAGTAAGGGAAAAAATAAATCAATAAAGAAAAAAACAAAATGGGCAAAATGTAAACAGATGTAAACAGATGGGCAAAATGTAAACAGATACTTCATAAACAGATGGCCAAGAAGCACATAAAAATGCACTTAACATTATTGCCTATCAGGAAAATAAAAAATAAAACCACAAGGTGGTACCATTACATAACTACCAATATGGCTGAAATAAAAGACTCACAATATCAACATTTGGTAAGGATATCTAGCAACTGGAATGAACATAAATTGCTAATGTTAGGTAAATTATTCAACCATTTTGTAAAATGTTTTCACAGTACTAAAACTAAATAAAAGCCCAACCAATGACTCAGCATTTCTCCTCCTAGGTATACCCAAGAAAAACTAGTGCATATAGTTAATGAAGAATACATTCAAGAACGGTCATGGTATCTTTATTCATAGCACCCAAAAGACAGAAGCAATCAAAACTCCCATCAATAGGAGAATGAATAAATTATGGCATATTCACACAAACAGTACTCTATGAGAGAGAGAAAGAGAGACAGAGAGAGCCTTATACATGCAACAACAGGAATGAAGCTCAAAAAAACTGAGCAAAAAAAAACAGATACAAAAGTACATATTGCATGATTTCATTAAAATAAAGCTTAAAAACTAATAAATAGAGTCAATCAGTAGAGGTAGAAGACAGAAGAGTGATTATCTCATTAAGGAGATGGGTTATGGACTGAAAGGAGCAAGAAACCTTCGAGTTCAATATTCTATATATTGAACCAAGTGTTGGTTACATGAGTGGATACATATATAAAAATTTATTGAGATATACATGTAAGATTTGTGCACTTTACTATGTATAAGTTATATCTCAATTTTAAAAATTGTTTAGAAAAATTACACAACTCCGATCACATGACGTCTCTATTTAAACTTTCCAACGGCTTCCTATCACTCCTAGTAAAAGCCTAAGTCCTTACTATTTACTGTGTCCTTCATGGCTGACATGATCTCCTCCAGCTCCCCCACACCGAGTTCAAATCACACTCCACCTCGCTATTTCTAAATACTCCAAGCACATTTCTGTCTCAGGCCATTGTTCTTACCTGGAAAGCTCTTTGCACTCATTGCTATCTAGTGTGCCATGTATTTTACATTATTTAGCATCAGTCTTCTAGACTTGATTGTAAGCTTTATGAGGGCAGAGATTTTTGCCAGTTTTGTTCACCACTATGTTTCTAGTATCTAGAAGAGAGCCTGTCATATAATAAGTGCTCAATAAATATTTCTAATGAATAAGCAAACCATCATCATACCATTTTCACTAAATATCAGACATTTTTGAACACACTTTATATTCTAGCAGCCAGCATCTTACACCAACCGTCTTAAAACTGCCAGTTCCACACAAATTTTGACAAGATTGTCCTGTCTTAATGTGACGGTGGTTAACCTTGGAACATTCACTCTTGCACTGTGGCTTCTCTTATGCCACAGTGTGGGAATCTGCTTACTACATGAGAGCAACCCAGAGGGTGGGACATTTAACTCCATTAAGACAACCCTTAACCACTAGGAAGGAAAGCTAATGGATAAATGTTTTCTACTCTCATCCTTTAGAGCAGAGGTCAGCAAACTTTTTCTGTAAAGGGCAAAATTGAGAATACTTTATGCTTTGTGGGCCATACTGTCTCTTTCACAACTATTCAACTCTGCCATCATAGCCTAAAAACAGATATCGAAAATACAGAAATTAATTTTGAGGCTATGTTCCAATAAAACTCTATTTACAAAAATAGGCTGCTAGACAGATTTGCCACAAAGGATATAGTTTGCTTATCCCTCCTCTAGACAACAGTCTAAGACACATTTCAAAAGGCTCTTCAGAAGTTCCCAGCAAAATCAAGTCCCAGTTTCCTACAGTGGTTTTCAAATCAATTGCACACTTTTGTGTTGGCTTTTCCCCTCTCTGCTTCACTCCCCCATCCTTCCCCAGAATCACTTCCAAACTACAAGGCTTAATCTCTGGCTTTGCTTTCAGAGGAACCTGGGGTACACTTCCATCCTCAAAAACATGAGTGCATTTTTATTATAGGCCAAATACTATTTAATTCCTAGTAGTGAGTAAAAGCAGTCCTTTGATATGGTTAGGCTTTATGTCCCCACCCAAATTTCATCTTGAATTGTAATCTCCATAAACCCCATAATCACCACGTGTCAAGGGAGAGACCAGGTGGAGGTAATTGAATCATGGGGGCAATTTTCCCCATGCTGTTCTCATGATAGTGAGTGAGTCCTCACAAGATCTGATGGTTTTATAAGGGACTCTTGCCCCTTCTCTTAGCACTTTTCTTTCCTGCCACCTTGTGAAGAAGGTGCCTTGCTTCCTCTTTGCCTTCCACCATGACTGTAAGTTTCCTGAGGCCTCCCAGCCATGCTGAAGTGTGAGCCAATTAAACCTCTTTCCTTCATAAATTACCCAATCTCAGGCAGTTCTTTATAACAGTATAAAAATGGACTAATGCACTAAATTGGTACCAGTAGAGTGAGGTGCTGCTATAAAGATACCCAAAAATTTGGAAGCAACTTTGGAACTGGATAACATGCAGAAGGCAGAACAATCCAGAGAGCTCAGAAGAAGACAGGAAAATGTGGGAAAGTTTGGAACTTCTTAAAGACATGTTGAATGGTTTGACCAAAATGCTGATAGAGACATGGACAATGAAGTCCAGGCCGAGATGGTCTCAGGTGGAAATGAGGAACTCACTGGGAAATGGGGCAAAGGTCACTCTTGCTATGTCTTAGCAAAGAGACTGGTGGCATTTTGCCCCTGTCCTAGAGATCTGTGGAACTTCAAATTTGAGAGAGATAATCTGAAATTGGAACTTATGTTTAAAGGGGAAGCAGAGCATAAAAGTTAGAAAAATTTGCAGCCTGATTATGTAGTAGAAAAGAAAAAAAACATTTTCTAGGGAGAAATTCAAGCTGGCTACAGTAATTTGCTTAAGTAACGAGGAGCCAAATGTTAGTCACCAAGACAATAAAGAAAATCTCTCCAGGGCATGTCAGAGACCTTCAGAGCAGCTCCTCCCATCACAGGCCCAGAGGACTAGGAGAGAAAAATGGTTTCCTGGGCCCAGCCCAGGCCCACCCTCCCACCCCCAGCTGCTCTGTGCAACCTCATAACTTGGCACCCTGCATCCCAGCTGCTGCCACTCCAGCTTCAGCTGTGGCTAAAACATGCCAATGTACAGCTCAGGCTATTGCTTCAGAGGGTGCAAGACCCAAGCCCCATGGAAGGGAAGGGAAATGTGGGGTTGGAGCCCCCATGCAGATTCCGCACTGAGCCTAGTGGAGCTGTGAGAAGAGGGTCACTGTCCTCCAGACCCCAGAATGGAAGAGCCACTGACAGCTTGCACTGTGCATCTGGAAAAGCCACAGACAATGCCAGCTCATGAAAGCAGCCAGGACAGGGGCTGTACCCTGCAAAGTCACAAGGGTGAAGCTGCTCAAGGCCATAGGAGCCCACCTCTTGCATCAGCAGGACCTGGATGTGAGACATGGAGTCAAAGGAGATCATTTTAGAACTTTTATATTTAATGACTGCCCCACCTGGTTTCAGACTTCCATGGGGTCTGTAGCCCCTTTGTTTTGGCCAATTTCTCCAATTTGGAATTGAAAAATTTACCCAATGCCTGTGCCTGCATTGTGTCTTTGAAGTAAATAACTTGTTTTTTTTTGTTTTACAGGCTCATAGGCAGAAGGGACTTGCCTTGTCTCAGATAAGACTTTACACTTGGACTTTTGGGTTAATGCTGGAATGAATTAAGACTTTGGGGGACTCTCAGCAAGGCATGCTTGGTTTTGAAATGTGAAAGGTACATGAGATTTTGGAGGGGCCAGGCGTGGTATGATATGGTTAGGCTTTGTGTCCCCACCCAAATCTCATCTTGAATTGTAATCCCCATAATCCCCATATGTCAAGAGAGAGACCAGGTGAAAGTAATTAAATCATGGGGGCAGTTTCTGCCATGCCTTTCTCATGATAGTGAGTGAGTTCTCATGAGATATGATGGTTTTATAAGGGGCTCTTCCTGCTTCACTCAGCATTTCTCCTTCCTGCCGCCTTGTGAAGAAGGTGCCTTGCTTCCCCTTCCCCTTCAGCCACAATTGCAAGTTTCCTGAGGCCACCCTAGCCATGCTGAACTATAAGTCAATTAAACCCTTTTCCTTTATAAATTACCCACTCTCAAGCAGTTCTTTATAGCAATATGAAAATGCACTAACACATCCTTGATCTCATAATAGGCCATTTTACTGAAAAATATACCATTAGTAAAAATTAGGTACATGAAATCTGATTTTTCTAAGAAAATGCAATGCTAGCTCTTCTGTTTCAAAGGCTGTGTGCCCATTGTTCATAGAAAGTATTTCAAATGAACATTTGAAATTGGCCAAAACAGTAAACAAAGCATAAAATTTTATTTAATATAAGTTAAAAGGTCAAACTATACACAAGGCTTATTTTTGTGATTCCTCCCTTAATTTTATTCCATGTATTAGAATATTTAGTGAAGTAATTCTGACAGACACCTGTGAGGAAATGCCAAGCCATTTTAATGGCAGTCGAAGACATGATTGGGGAATGTTAGGTTTCTTGCTATTGAGCCTTTTCTTTCTGTCTTTCTTTTAATTAAAGTTTTCATGTGGCAACATAGGTTTCAGAATCAGGTATTAGATTTTTCAGCTACATACAGGGTTGTCAAAGTTTTCCTAAAAATTGTTTGTGTTGGGGTGGCTAGCAAGATGGCCAAATAGGAGCAGCTCTGGTCTGCAGCTCCCAGTGAGATCAACACAGAAGGTGAGTGGTTTCCGCATTTCCAACTGAGGTACCCGGCTCATCTCACTGGGACTGGTTAGACAGTGGGTGCAGCCCATGGAGGGTGAACCAAATCAGGATCCAGCATTGCCTTACCTGGAAAGTGCAAGGGGTCAGGAAACTCTCTCCTCTAGCCAAGGGAAGCCGGGAGGGACTGTGCCATGAGGAATGGTGCATTCCAGCCCAGATACTATACTTTTCCCACAGTCTTCGCAACCCGCAGACCAGGGGATTCTCTCAGGTGCCTACACAAACAGGGCCCTGGGTTTCAAGCACCAAACTGGGCAGCCATTTGGGCAGACCCCGAGCCTGCTGCAGGAGTATTTCATCATACCCCAGTGGCACCATGAATGCCAGTGAGACAGAACTGCTCACTTCCCTGGAAAGAGGACTGAAGCCAGGGAGCCAAGTGGTCTAGCTCAAAGGATCCCAGCCCCACAGAGCCCAGAAAGCTAAGATCCACTGGCTTGAAATTCTCACTGCCAGCACAGCAGTCTGAAGTCAACCTGGGATGATTGAGCTGGTGGTAGGAGGGGCACCACCGTTACTGAGGCTGGAGTAGGTGGTTTTCCCCTCACAGTGTAAACAAAGCTGCAAGGAAGTTCGAACTGGGCAGAGCCCACCATAGCTCAGCAAAGCCGCTGTAGCCTGACTGCCTCTCTATATTCCTCCTCTCTGGGCACAGCATCTCTGAAAGAAAGGCAACAGCCCCAGTCAGGGGCTTATAGATAAAACTCCCATCTCCCTGCGACAGAGCACCTGGGGAAAGGGGCGGATGTGGGCGCAGCTTCAGCAGACTTAAATTTTCCTGCCTGCTGGCTCTGAAGAGAGCAGCGAATCTCCCAGGACAGTGTTCAAAGGGACAGACTGGGACAGACTGGGACAGACAGTGTTCAAAGGGACAGACTGCCTCCTCAAGTGGATACCTGACTGGGAAACACCTCCCAGGAGGCAGGAAGAGACACCTCATACTGGAGAGCTCCAGCTGGCATCTGGCAGGTGCCCCTCTGGGACAAAGCTTCCAGAGGAAGGAACAGGCAGCAAACTTTGCTGTTTGGCAGCCTCCACTGGTGATACCCAGGTAAACAGGGCCTGTAGTGGACCTCCAACAAACTCCAGCAGAAATGCAGCAGGAGGGGCCTGACTGTTAGAAGGAAAACTAACAAACATAAAGGAATAGCATCAACATCAATAAAAAGGACATCCACACAAAAACCTCATCTGAAGGTCACCAGCATCAAAGATCAAAGGTAGATAAATCCACAAAAATGAGGAAAAACCAGTGCAAAAAGGCTGAAAATTCCAAAAACCGGAATGCCTCTTCACCTCCAAAGCATCAAAACTCCTCACCAGCAAGGGAACAAAACTGGATGGAGGATGAGTTTGACAAATTGACAGAAGTAGGCCTCAGAAGGTCAATAATAACGAATTACTCTGAGCTAAAGGAGGATGTTCTAACCCAACGCAAGGAAGCTAAGAACCTTGAAAAAAGGTTACAGGAATTGCTAACTAGAATAACCAGTTTAGAGAAGAACATAAATGACCTGATGGAGCTGAAAAACACAGCACAAGAACTTCATGAAGCATACACAAGTATCAATAGCCAAATCAATCAAGCAGAAGAAAGGATATCAGAGATTGAAGATCAACTTAATGAAATAAATCATGAAGACAAGATTAGAGAAAAAAGAATGGAGAGGAATGAACAAAGCCTCCAAGTAATATGGGACTATGTGAAAAGACCAAACCTCCATTTGATTGGTGTACCTGAAAGTGATGGGGAGAATGGAACCAAGCTGAAAAACACTCTTCAGGATATCATCCAGGAGAACTTCCCCAACCTAGCAAGACAGGCCAACATTCAAATTCAGGAAATACAGAAAACACCACAAAGATACTCCTTGAGAAGAGGAACCCCGAGACACATAATCACCAGATTCACCAAGATTGAAATAAAGGGAAAAATGTTAAGGGCAGTCAGAGAGAAAGGTCTGGTTACTCACAAAGGGAAGCCCATCAGACTAACTGCAGATCTCTGTGCAGAAAACCTACAAGCCAGAAAAGGGTGGGGACCAATAATCAACATTATTAAAGAAAAGAATTTTCAACCCAGAATTTCATATCCAACCAAACTAAGCTTCATAAGTAAAGGAGAAATAAAATCCTTTAAAGACAAGCAAATGCTGAGAGACTTTGTCACCACCAGGCCTGCCTTACAAGAGCTCCTGAAGGAAGCACTAAACATAAATAGGACCAACCGGTACCAGCCACTGTAAAAACATGCCAAATCATAAAGACAATTGATGCTATGAAGTAACTGCATCAATTAATGGGTGAAATAACCAGCTAGCAACATAATTACAGGATCAAATTAACACATAACAATATTAACCTGAAATGTAAATGGGCTAAATGCCCCAATTGAAAGACACAGACTGGCAAATTGGATAAAGAGTCAATACCCATCAGTGTGCTGTATTCAGGAGACCCATCTCACATGCAAAGACACACATATCCTCAAAATAAAGGGATGGGGGAAGACCTACCAAGCAAATGGAAAGTTAAAAAAAATCAAGGGTTGCAATCATGGTCTCTGATAAAACAGACTTTAAACCAACAAAGATCAAAAGAGACAAAGAAGGCCATTACATAATGGTAAAGGGATCAATTCAACAGGAAGAGCTAACTATCCTAAATATATATGCACCCAATACAGGAGCACCCAGACTCATAAAGAAAGTTCTAAGAGACCTACAAAGAGACTTAGACTCCCACACAATAATAGTAGGAGACTTTAACCCCCCACTGTCAATATTAGACAGATCACCCAGAGAGAAAATTAACAAGGATATTCAGGACTTGAACTCAGCTCTGGACCAAGTGGACCTAATAGACACCTACAGAACTCTCCACCCCAAATCAACAGAATACACATTCTTCTGAGCACCACATCACATTTATTCTAAAATTGACCACATAATTGGAAGTAAAACACTCTTCAGCAAATGCAAAAAAATGGAAATCATAACAGTCTCTCAGACCACAGTGCAATCAAATTAGAACTCAGGATTAAGAAACTCACTCAAAACCACACAACTACATGGAAACAGAACAACCTGCTCCTGAATGACTACTGGGTAAATAATGAAATTAAGGCAGAAACAAATAAGTTCTTTGAAACCAATGAGAACAAAGTTACAACGTACCAGAATCTCTGGGATACAGCCAAAGCAGTCTGTAGAGAGAAATTTATAGCACTAAATGCCCACAAGAGAAAGCACCCTTTGTAAAATTGACGCCCTAACGTCACAATTAAAAGAGCTAGAGAAGCAAGAGCAAACAAATTCAAAAGCTAGCAGAAGATGAGAAATAACTAAGATCACAGCAGAACTGAAGGAGATAGAGACACGAAAATCCCTTCAAAAAATCAATGAATCCAGGAGCTGGTTTCTTGAAAAGATCAACAAAACTGATAGACCACTAGCAAGACTAATAAAGAAGAAAAGAGAGAAGAATCAAATAGACACAATAAAAAATGATATCGGGGATATCACCACTGATCCAACAGAAATACAAACTACCATCAAAGAATACTATAAATACCTCTACATAAAATAAACTAGGAAATCTACAAGAAATGGATAAATTCCTGGACACATACAACCTCCCAAGACTAAACCAGGAAGAAGTTCAATCTCTGAATAGACTAATAACAGGTTCTGAAATTGAGGCAATAGTTAATATCCTACCAACAAAGAAAAGTCCAGGACCAGATAGATTCACAGCCAAATTCTACCAGAGGAATAAAGAGGAGCTGGTACCATTCCTTCTGAAACTATTCCAATCAATAGAAAAAGAGGGAATCCTCCCTAACTCATTTTTATGAGGCCAGCATCACCCTGATACAAAAGCCTGGCAGAGACACACACACAAAAAAGAGAATTTTAGGCCAATATCCCTGATGAACATCAATGTGAAAATCCTCAGTAAAATACTGGCAATCCAAATCCAGTAGCACATCGAAAAGCTTATCCACCACAATCAAGTTGGCTTCAACCCTGGGATGCAAGGCTGGTTCAACATATGCAAATCAATAAACATCATCCATCATATAAACAGAACCAAAGACAAAAACCACATGATTATCTCAATAGATGCAGAAAAGGCCTTTGATAAATTTCAACAGCCTTTCATGCTAAAAACTCTCAATAAAATAGGTATCAATTGAATGTATCTCAACATAATAAGAGCTATTTATGACAAAACCACAGCCAATATCATACTGAATGGGCAAAAACTGGAAGCGCTCCCTTTGAAAACTGGCACAAGACAAGGATGCCCTCTCTCACCACTCCTATTCAACACAGTATTGGAAGTTCTGGCCAGGACAATCAGGCAAGAGAAAGAAATAAAGGGAACTCAGATAGGAAGAGAGGAAGTCAAATTGTCCCTGTTTGCAGATGACATGATTGTATATTTAGAAAACCCCATCGTCTCAGCCCAAAATCTCCTTAAGCTGAAAAGCAACTTCAGCAAAGTCTCAGGATACAAATCAATGTGCAAAAATCACAAGCATTCCTATACACCAATAATAGACAACCAGAGAGCCAAATCATGGGTGAACTCCCATTCACAATTGCTACAAAGAGAATAAAATACCTAGGAATCCAACTTACAAGGGATGTGAATGACCTCTTCAAGGACAACTACAAACCACTGCTCAAGGAAATAAGAGAGGACACAAACAAATGGAAAAACATTCCATGCTTATAGATAGGAAGTATCAATACTGTGAAAATGGCCATACTGCCCAAAGTAATTTATAGATTCAATACTATCCCCATCAAGCTACCATTGACTTTCTTCACAGAATTAGAAAAATCTACTTTAAATTTCATATGAAACCAAAGAAGAGCTCGTATAGCCAAGACAATCCTAAGCAACAATATGAAAGCTGGAGACATCACACTACCAGACTTCAAACTATACTACAAGGCTACAGTAATCAAAACAGCATGGTGCTGATACCAAAACAGATATATAGACCAATGGAACAGAACAGAGGCCTCAGAAATAATGCCACAAATCTATATCCATCTGATCTTTGACAAACCTGACAAAAACAAGCAATGGGGAAAGAATTCCCTATTTAATAAATGGTGTTGGGAAAACTGGCTAGCCATATGCAGAAAACTGAAACTGGACCCCTTCCTTACACCTTATACAAAAATTAACTCAACACGGATTAAAGACTTAAACATAAGATCCAAAACTGTAAAAACCCTAAAAGAAAACCTAGGCAATACCATTCAGGACATAGGCATGGGCAAAGCCTTCATGACTAAAACACCAAAAGCAATGGCAACAAAAGCCAAAATTGATAAATGCTATCTAATTAAACTAAAGATCTTCTGCACAGAAAAGAAACTATCATCAGAGTGAACAGGCAACCTACAGAATGGGAGAAAAATTTTGCAATCTATCCATCTGACAAAGGGCTAATATCCAGAATCTACAAGGAGCTTAAACAAATTTACAAGAAAAAAGCAAACACTCCCATCAAAAAGTGGGCAAAGGATATGAACAGACATTTCTCAAAAGAAAACATTTATGCAGCCAACAAGCATATGAAAAAAGGTCATCATCATCACTTGTCATTAGAGAAACGCAAATAAAACCACAATGAGATGCCACCTCATGGCAGTTAAAATGGCAATCATTAAAAAGTTAGGAAACAACAGATACTGGAGAGGATGTGGAGAAATGGAACACTTTTACACTATTGGTTACACTTTTATACTGTTACGCCTTTACACTGTAGTTCATCCATTGTGAAAGACAGTGTGGAGATTCCTCAAGGATGTAGAACCAGAAATACCATTTGACCCAGCAATTCCATTACTTGGTATATATCCAAAGGATTATAAATTATTCTGCTACAAAGACACATGCACACCTATGTTTACTGCGGCACTGCTCACAATAGCAAAGACTTGGAACCAACCCAAATGCCCATCAATGATAGATTGGATAAAGAAAATGTGGCACATATACACAATAAAACACTATGCAGCCATAAAAAAAAAGGATGAGTTCATGTCCTTTGCAGGGACATGGATTAGCCTGAAACCATTATTCTCAGCAAACTAACACAGGAACAGAAAACCAAACACCACATGTTGTCACTCATAAGTGGGAGCTGAACAATGAGAACACAGGGAGACAGGGAGGGGAACATCACACACAGGGGCCTGACAGGGGTTGGGGGGTGCTAGTGGAGGGATAGCATTAGGAGAAATACCTAATGTAGATGACGGGTTGATGGGTACAGCAAACCATCATGTCACGTGTATATCTATGTAACAAACCTACACGTTCAGCACATGTATCCCAGAACTTAAAGCATATTAAAAAAAATTGATCATCATCATAATCATTGTCATTGCTATCATTTCTTTCAACAGACCATTTGAACTTACTTGGTCTTCTCTGGGACATCTAACTCCTTTTTTTTCCACTTCCATGAGGTTTGCATCCCAGCATCTGGAGCGATGTTTCTCAACCCTTTTCACTCCATTTCAATGAGCTTAAAACTTCGTGTAGTGTACTCCATATTTTGACACGCTACCTTCAGCATCATTGAAAATCTTCTTAGATATTGGGGTATTTCATTCTAATGTCATTTGGCTTTACTTTCTGTAGCTGGTAGTATGAAATTATTTATATTTTTATTCCTCCAGACCTCTATGCTCCTGTTATCTCATTCATATTCCTCCCCCACAGCACAGCATCCTTCTTTCTATCCTCAAAGAGTTGACTGGGGGTAACAGACAAGCAACTCAGTAACTTCAACATAGCTTTAAGAATTTTTCTAGTGCATGAATAAAAGAGAGTGCAACAGATTTAAGTTGGGATGGAGGGCAGATGCTCTTCTATACAATTCTTCTGCCTTCTAACACTCCCCAACCCCTTGTTAAAGTGTCTTTCACTGGTCAGCCTTCCCATTCACTTGAAAATTGTCTTGTGCTAGTCATCACCACCCTCTTCCCAGAAGAAGACCAATTATCATCTTTTCATTGAAATCCTCACTAGCTCAAAAATGATATTTCAATGAACTATCTTAACAATAAAGAAGAGATCACACTAATTCATATTAAAAAGAATAAATAATTGCTGGCTCGAAGTACTAGCTTATTCTAATTTCAGGTCTTCATATTGAAATTCCACCCCCCACCCCACTTAGTTTGGTAATAAAAGTGTGAAGCAAGAGTATCAAGAATTTCCAGTGTCCTCCCAGAAGATCTACATTAAAATCTTGAACCACTTATCCCTAAGGGCTACATTCCTAAAGGTGGAATTTCCGTGTGACTGGCCCATGTGTATGTGTTTGGAGTGGAGGAAAGTGGGGAGGTTTGCCTGGATGTGAACAATTGCCCCTTACATAGTTCTTTGGAAAGTATGAATTTTTTGCATATTAAGTGGTCTTAGAGTAGGCCCTATCTACAAAGAGAAAATTTCAAACCTGATACATGTATTGCTGTGGCAAATAAATGGTCCTTTGCAAATGTATAAGTATCCTTTTTACAGTAGGTAGCTTGTGTAAGGGAGAGACATAATTTAAAACGAAATGTAGGTGTATGGAATGATTATGAAATTTCAAGGTAGATTCTTACGCTGCTGGAATCTTTGAGAAGTGAAGCTTAACCCAAAATGATTTGAGAAATATGTGATGTAATGTTTTCTTATCTAGTAAGATCATTGAGCATACTATCTCCACAAAACTCAATGAGAAACGGTAGGTAATATGTTAAAGAGTAAGAACCCAACAAATGTTATTTTCTGTTAGCATGATTGTGATCATTATTATCATTTTCATCATTAGTTTACACTCTGGATATGCAGCAACATAACAAGGTAATGTATGTTTTGTATTAAGTGTCAATGTTAATTTTACAAATATTAATATTTTTAAAATCCTGATTTCTTTTTTTTTTTTTTTTAATTATACTTTAAGTTTTAGGGTACATGTGCACATTGTGCAGGTTAGTTACATATGTATACATGTGCCATGCTGGTGCGCTGCACCCACTAACTCGTCATCTAGCATTAGGTATATCTCCCAATGCTATCCCTCCCCACATATCTCATACAATTTCTTACTGTTAAAATTAAGTATGATGACTAAAGTAATTATAAAATTCTGTCCTCAAATGCACGTTATTCACACACACAATATTTCTTTTGTTTGTTTGTTTGTTTTTGTTTTTGTTTTGAGACAGAGTCTTGCTCTGTCTCCCAGGCTGGAGTGCAGTGGCCTGATCTCAGCTCACAACAACCTCCGCCTCCCGGGTTCAAGCAATTCTCCTGCCTCAGCCTCCCGAGTAGCTGGGACTACAGGCGTCTGCCACCGTGCCTGGCTAATTTTTGTATTTTTAGTAGAGACGGGGTTTCACCATATTGGCCAGGCTGGTCTCGAACTCCTGACCTTGTGATCCGCCCGCCTTGGCCTCCCAAAGTGCTGGGATTACAGGCGTGAGCCACCGCGCCCAGCCCACACAATATTTCTTAAAATGTTATGGATTTATATTTTATCTTTTTAAATCCACCATTAATGTAAATGTATTCACCAGACCCTTAGGGTTTCAGCAAAGAACGTGAACTTTTCTCAATTCATTTGTTTATTCACTGGTAATATTTCATATTGAAATTGAGAAGACGAGAGAATTATGATAAAAGTCGCTTTTGTCCAGTCAATGCTATTAAGCGAGTTAACCATAGACATTCTCTCAAATCAGCTAATAGAATTGTATTTTCAGTGGATATTTTTAATTGCATTAAATACAAAAGATATAAACTAAATTATTCATCCTAATTATACAAAAAAGATGATAAACTTAAGCAATATGACTATCTGTATAATTCACTCAGAAATTAAGATTTTCAAATCACCAACAGTTTAGATCAAAACAAAAGGTATAAATAAAAGGCCTCTAACGGTATCAACTACCTCCTAAATTTCAATAACAGAATCTTTTATGAAATTTAAATTAATACGGCATTATTGAATATACACGAAGCAGAATAATCCTTAAATATATTTGTGCCAATCTGGTTTTGGAGAAAGTTTTAAACTTTATGAAGTCCTAATATATAAATTGTTTTTATATTACGGAATACTTACAAATATCTAATGAGCTATCTTGGCGACGAGACCTAAGCCTAAACATAAAATTTATTTATGTTTCATGTATGTCTTATGTACATCACCTGAAGGTAATTTTATACAATATTTTAAATAAATTTGTTCATGAAACAAAACAAAAAAAAAATGATTTGAGAAGATGAATCAGAGGTTAAAGAACACTACACAAATACATCTGCTGTCTAAAGCTAAATTGCTTTTGGGCATTCCTCCATCTGAAAAGAGGCAGGAGACAAGATTAATGTTTGTTTGACATTCTAGCCATTAGGTATAAAGTTTAGTCTTCAGTGAGGAAAGGGAATCACTTGTAGTTTCAAAAAATGGGGGACAGAAAGCCTTCAGCTAAGGAAGGTAACATTTAGAGCAGATATTAGGAAAAAGAATGTTCTCATGAACAAGAGCCACAAAGTATTAGAGCAGGTTCCCAAGAGAAGTCAAGGGAGCTTCTGTGCAAAAAAACCACAATGGTTTCATTAAGATGTTATATATAAGGAACGGCTTGAAAAATGAAAGTGGAAACAAGGCTTTTTCTAATTCTATGCCCTAACAGGTCAGGAGACTGGACCACTCAATAACAAGCCATGTTCAAGGCCATAGGGAAAAATAGTAATTCCCAGGAAAATGGCACTCTGTTGATGAAAACTACAGAGATTAAAGAATCTCCTCCTTCAAACTTACATCTAAAAAGTCTTTCATAAATACACCAAGATATGCAGAACATATCAAAAAGGAAAGAGTCAAGGGTGAGCATGGGGAAGCCCAGAGCTTCAGATAATTTCAAACAAATGAACATATACATTTTTAATACCCTGAAGCCTGGAAACAGAATAATACTTTATGAACTTGCAGATCACTTCATAGGAAGGCCAAAGGCCAGGCATTTACGTACATATATAATAGATCAGTTTTTCAAAATCTTCAAGAAAGACATCTGAAGTTCCAGTTTATAATCCAAAAAGAACATACTGTGTTCCTGTCACCTGATCCATAATTACATGTTCCATTAAAGGCGGCAAAACTTGTTTTAAACTATACTTATGAAAACCCAAATAAAATTATAAATCTGGGATCCCCTCCCCAGACTCAAAAATGTAGTTTAGTATTTTTAGCTTTAAAATTTGATCCCAAGAACCTTCTATGTTTTGGCCAAATAATCAGTTCTAAAGTAAAAAATTCATTCAATCAGCCACTTGTGTTGACACACTTCTAACATTTAATTTGACATACTTTTTACTGAAATAACCTATTATTATTGCATTGTGATGATACAGCTTTACGGTTATTAGTTATTTTGCAAGGCCACAAAAAGTAGGGATATATGATGGACGATATGACTGAAATATCTGTCTCCCCATCAATGGGCAGAGTTGATGTGGTTCATTTGGCTGGCTAAGCCATTAAATTTCTATCTCCCACCTCTATGTTTCCCATTCTCATTCCAAGACAATGAACATCACTGAGAGTAAAAAAATTTTTGAAAATTTGAAGAAATCTCTGTGTTCCAGTTAGTATGGCTATGTAACAAATTATCTCCAAATTTTGTGGCTTAAAACAATAGTAATCACTTTTTATTTCTCATAGCTTCTGTAAATCAGGAATTCAGAAGCTGATCAGTTGAGCCATCCAGGCTCAGGGTCTCTCTTGAGGTTGCCGTTAACCGAAGGCTTTAGTAGGGCTGGAAGATCTGCTTCCAAGGTCACTCACTCACTTTTTTGGCCAGTTGGTGCGGGTCTTTGGCTAAGGTAGCACTTCCTCTCCATGTGGAACACTCCACAGAGTTGCTTGAGTATCCTCAGAGCATGGGAGATGACTTTCTCCAGGGTAAGTGATCCAAGAGAGCAAGGCTGAAGCTGCAATGCCTTATATGACCAAGCTTTGGGAGTCACACATCTTTACTTCTACTGTATTCCACAGGTCATACTACGCCAGTCCTGATTCAGTGTAAGGGATGACAGACCTACATGAATTACAGAAGGCTAAGATTATTAGAGCTCATCTCAGTAGCTGGCTACCACAATCAAGTAGAAGCAATATGCTGATAAGACACTTGTGAATATGTAAGTCATTCATTGAATCCAAAGTTTTCCTTAGCCACCTGAGATAATTGAATTTGTTATTATTGTTTCATACCCAGGCTTGGTAACTCCTTTTTTCTTCTTGGTCTTAGGGGCACCATGTCTTCTCTTTCTTGGTTTCAGGTATGACTTATCAGGTTCATGTTGAAAATGCCTATTTTTACAGACCCTAGAACACCATCTGGTGGTTCTAGCCTCCATAGGATTCTGCTCAACCATTTGTAAATTTGTTCATTTAACAAACATTTATTAAATGCCTACTGTGTACTAGGGATACAATGTTGAACAAAATAAACAAGCTCCCTAGTCTCATGGAACATATTCTAGTGAAGGAAAACAAACAATAAAAAAGAGACAAACAAATATGAAGATAACAGACAATGGTAAATACTAGAATGAAAATAAAATAGCTGGATAGATAAGGAAAGGCTAGCAAAGGTGTTTCATTTAGGCTGTGTGATGAAAAAGGCTTCTCTGAGGAAGCAGAGTCCTAGATAACAAAGATGCAAATATTTGAGGGGAGAACATTTCAGGCAGAAGAAAGTCAACACAAGGTCCCTGAGGGAAGAACAAGCTTGATGTGTGTGAGGAAAAAAATAAGGTTCAAAGGCTGGAGCAGAGTGGGCAAGGGTAAGAGAAGAATGAGATGAGTGGGTAGTGGTCATGTCTTGTGCAGATATATAGACCAGGGGAACTGGTTTAGGTCTAATCTCAAGGGTAACTGCAAGACATTGCAAGGTCCTTTATCTTAAAATACATGCTCATTTTCTTGTCTTCACTTCTTTCTTATTTTCTTCTTTCCTACAGTGCAGCTTCTCTAAAATGGGTTCCTTTCTCCTTCCAGACACACAGAAGAATTACATTTCTCTACTCCCATGCAGGCAGATGGGGACATCTGAGTACTAATGGCCAACTGATTATGAGTAGAAGTAACACCAAAGCCTTTGTCTGTGAAAGATCTGCAATTCTCTCTTCTTCTATTGCAGCAATGGAGGTCACATACTTCAAATGGTACACAGCTAGTAAGGTGGTAAAGCCTTCATCAGACTGGGTCCTTGAGTGACTATGTAATGGATGCAAGAAACAAAACTTTTGTGTGTGTCTTACACTGCTGAGATTTTGGAGTTGTTAGTTAACAGAATGTAGCCTAGACTATTCTGATTTCCAAAGTGTTCTTCCATGAAAAATAAGTTCTAAACTGAATTGTTGGCAGTCAACCCAAATCTTTCTTTTATAGCCACTGCTGGTTGATCCCATAATATAAATTAATTCATAATTGTTTCTGACCTTCAGTTTCTTGGACAATTCAATTTATTCTCCAGTTCTGTTCCCACCTTTAGTCACTAGAAGATGCAGTGTTGTCACCACTTATTAGTAAATCACAAAACGAACATTTATAAAGTCCATGTTTTCTTATTCAGAGGAGGGAATGGGGTTCATTACTTAAGTTTGGGGAAAAGAAGAGATATCTTGTATGGGTTAATCTGACCATGAGCTCCAATTAACCCATACATGAGCCTTCCCTGCCACATTGAGATGATCCTTACTGAAAAGGAACAGATTGTTCCTAAACCAGAAGAGGAGGTTGCCCAGAAGAAAAAGATATCCCAGAAGAAACCGAAGAAACAAAAACTTATGGCACGGGAGTAAATTCAGCATTAAAATAAATGTAATTAAAAGGAAAAAAAAAAGAAGAGATATCTTGTTCACAAACTGCTGCCATCCAGATGTTGGGAAAAATTTCAGAAGGGGAAGTAAGACATAGAGAAGCCAACTCTGTTCTATGCTTGAGATGATACATAGCACCCAACAGGGAAAATAGAATTGCTTATCGTTTATATTTTCCCTCTCAGAGCCATTCATAATGACACACATTTAATTTTTGCTAAGTTCCTCAAGGTTCATTTCATTCATTATATTTGTTTAAAAAGCACTATCAGTAAAGAAAATCTTCTTCATCTGTGTTACATGGCAGCTTGATGCTTCTGCCAGCAGTATATTTTTTATGGGAATTCCAAGCAACGCAAACAAGATTTAATTTCTTTCAAATGTCCTTCTTGGCTCATACCAATTCATCCAGGCACGGCATTCTTTAAGCCATTTCCAATTTCTCTGATCAAACAGGCTGGACTGTTACCTGGGGGTTTTGGCTCCATCCAAGAAACCTGCTTTACCAAACCATCTGTTGAAGCTCCTGGATTCCTTCTATTTAGTAAGACTCACATGTCATATGGTATACATTTTCACCTTCTGAACCATGTCCTAGACATCTTACTGGAACAACTTACCTCAATCACACATGATCTTTCCAAAGATATTTTCTTATCCTAAAAGCTCAAATAATATTTCATATTATAGCAGAACTGTTCAAAAATTCACCCATGAAGAAGACATTAAAATAAGAGCTCCCCTTTCAGTTTGTGTTTTATGTTCTAAGACTGGGTAGTATTGAAAAGATGGTGGGTAACAAAGAAATATACAAGTTATTAAATGTTTCAGGTAAAGCCAACCTAGAATTATCTGAGAATCATTCACAAGTAGCAAGTTTATGAAGGGCTTTTGATGTACACAAGCCAAGTGCCTACAGGAAAATATCTCAAAATCCTAGAGAGTCTCCTCCTCTTCCTTCACAGAACAAACTTCATTAATCTTCTCCGTTTATGAGGGCAGTAATAATGGAGCCAAGACAGAGGCCTGGTCTCTATTCTAGGCCCGTTAACTTTCCTAAGTTACATGGCCAAAAATAGGAACACTGACCCCTCATTAATCACGTAAAAAGCAGTATTTGTTCAGCACATACTTTATGTACAGCATAGGCATTTTGCACACTTATTTTTGGTCCCAAAGTTGAACTTAAGGGAATAAATAGGTGAAATAATAAATAACCATAATTTGGTAAATCTTTCAAAATCACCCTTACCTTCTTGAGGGCCTCCCTTGTACCAGGCATTTTCATAGAAGATGTCCCATTTAATCCTTAGAACTCTGTAAAGCCGTTTTTTTTCCCATTTAGTGGATGAGAAAAACTGAAGCTCAGAATCACAAAATGGCCTACTTAGCTGAGATCATATAGATGGTAAGTTCAGAGTTAGAACCTAAACCCAGATCCTGAGCTTCTTCCCTCCCTATCTGGTGCTTTTCCAAGCCTGCGAGGGAAGAGAAGACCACAGTTAATACTTGAAACATATCTTATTTGAATACCAAAAGCAGTAAATTCCAGGTAAAGATTGTTTCCCCAGTCATTCATCTTTGTGAGTTCTTAGCTAAGTAAATATTATTTAACCCAGTAAAGTTTTGATTGTCAAATCATATCAATAGTAACAAATATAATATTTCTAACTAATATGTTGGTTATATTTTTGAAATATATAAATGTATTATGAAACTGCAAATTATTAAAATATAGACTTCTCAAATGTGATCAATTAGGGTAGTTGATTGGTTAATAGAGAATCAGATACTCATAATTATTAAAATATATAATAGACTTCTCAAATGTGATCAACTAGGGTAGTTGATTGGCTAATTGAGAATCAGATACTCATTAGATTTAGAAAAGATACTCATTAAACATTATATTTACTTACTTTAAACTTTTATTTTAACTAAAATATATTAACAAATGTTCATTCACACATCTTTTCTTATGCATCCAAAACCTTCTTTAAAGTACAAGTTTTTGTAACCGGCAATGAACAATCCAAAAAAGAAATTAAGAAAGCAGGCCGGGCGTGGTGGCTCACGCCTGTAATCCCAAAACTTTGGGAGGCCGAGGTGGGCAGATCATGAGGTCAGGAGATCAAGACCATCCTGGCTAACATGGTGAAACACCATCTCTACTAAAAATACAAAAAAAAAAAACATTAGCTGGGCATGGTGGCAGGCACCTGTAGTCCTAGCTACTAGGGAGGCTGAGGCAGGAGAATGGCATGAACCCAAGAGGTGGAGCTTGCAGTGAGCCAAGATCACACCACTGCACTCCAGCCTGGGCGACAGAGCAAGACTCCATCTCAAAAAAAGAAAAAGAAAAGAAAACAATTCCATTTATAGTAGCAGCAAAAAGAATAAAATAGTTAGGAATATATTTAACAAAGATGATGCAAGACTAGTACAATGAAACTACAAAACATTGCCAAAAGAAATTAAAGAATATTTAAATAAATGAAAAAATACCCCAATATTCATGGACAGGAAGACTTCATATTGTTAGAATGGCAATACTTCTCAAAGCAACATACAGATTCAACCCAATCTATATAAAAATCCCAATAGCCATTTTTTGCAGAAATGGAAAAGCTGTTCCTAAAATTCATATGAAATTATAATGGAACCCAAATCACCAAAATTAACTTGAAGACAAAGTTTGAAGTGCTCACACTTCCAAGTTTAAAAACTTACTATAAAGCTACAGTAAATAAAATGGTATGATACCAGCATAAAGATGGACATATAGATCAATGGAATAAAATCTTGAATCCAGAAATAAATCCAAACATCTATGATCAAATTTATTTTCAACAAGGATGCCAAGACCATTCAATAAGGAAAGAATAGTCTCTTCCATAAATGGTGCTGGGGCAACTGGAAATCCACATGACATAACAGTGAAGTCAGACTGTTACCTCAAATAGGACACAAGAATCGTCATAGTACGAATGTTTCTGTCCTCCTCAAAATTCAAATATTGAAGTTATAACACCAATGTAATGGTATTTGGAGATGAGGTTTGGGGGAGACAATTAGAGTTAGATGAACTCATGAGGATAAGGCCTTTGATAGGATTAGTGCCTTTACTGGAGGGGATACAAAAGAGCTCTCTCTTCACTATGAGGACACAGTGAGAAGACAGTTGTCTGAAGGCCAAGAAGAGAGTCCCAGCTAGAAACTGACCATGCTAGCCCCTTGATTTTAGATGTCCCAGATTTCACAAATGTGAGAAATAAAGTTCTGGTGCTTGTCACCCAGTCTATGGTATTTTCTCATGCAGCCTGAACAGACTAACATAAACATTAACTCAAAATGGATCAATGATCTAAATGTAAGAGCTAAAACTATAAATTTCTTAGAAGAAAGGATAGGAATACATCTTTATGACCTTGGATTTGATTTCCTAGGACAACAAAAGTATAAGCAAAGAAAAAAAAGTAAATTAGACTCTATCAAAATTAAAAATTTTTGTGCATCAAAGGATAGCATACTCCAAGCCAGAATAACAGCCCTATGAGCCAGACCCCAAGTTCATTGACCCACCATGTGCACACATGCACCCCAACCTGAGAAGCAACCTGGGAAGCACACACCCAGCAAAGCCACATCACTGCCACCACAAACTCTCTCAGCCTAAGCCACTGAGACACTCACAAATGTCACTAATGTGGATTACAGATAAAGAAACTTCACTAACACTACACTACTGTGTCCACCTAGAACCAAGGTCAATGCACCCTTCACCAAACTGACACCCCAAGACCCATTCACATGAATAAGTCTTTTCCTATGAAACTTACTCCATAAAATGTGAAGAAACAACTTTTCCACCAGATGTGTAGAAATTAACGTAGGGACACATCAAGCACAGAAAAGTAAAGAAATATGACACCTCCAAAGGAAAACAATGATTCTCCAATAATAGTCCCCAATCATAAGGAAATATATGAAATGCCAGAAAAAAGAATTCAAAATAATGATCTTAAAGAAATTGAGTGAAATAAAATAGAATACAGATGGACAATTCAATGAAATCACAAAACAATTTATGTTTGAATGATAAGTTCAGAAAAGAGATAGATATCATAAAAAAGAACCAAACAGAAATCCTAGAGCAGAAAAATTCTGTGAGTGAAATGAAAAATATAACTGAGAGCTTCAACAACAGACTAAACCAAGCAGAAGAAATAATTTCGAAACTTGAAGAAAGGTGTTTTGGAATAACACTGACAGACAAAAAATAAAAAATAATAATTTTAAAAGCCTACAGGATTTACGGGACATCAATAAGCAAACAAATATTCATATTATGGGCATTCCTGATGGCAAGGCAAAGGGAAAAGGTGAGGAAAACACATTTAATGAAATAATAGCTAAAAGCTTCCCAGGTGTTGGGACACATGGGCATCCAGATTCAAGAAGCTCAAAGAAGCCAAAATATATTCAATCCAAAAGGTCCTCACCATAGAACATTATAGTCAAGTTGTCAAACGTCAAAAACAGGAAAGAATTTTAAAAACAGCAAGAAAAAGATGCCAAGTCACATATAAGAAAATCTCCATTTGACTAATAATGGACTTCTCAGAAGAAAATGAAGGCTGTAACTCTAATTTCATTTTAACATTCATAACTCACTAGTGCTTACAGATAAAGACCCCAGAGATACAGTGGTACTTTCTCAATTAAAAAAAAAGAAGTAAGGCTCTGCTAAAGTCTGCGGCAGAACAGAGCATGGTATAATACACTAGAGTGACATGATATAATCAAAGTAATAAAACAAAACTGCTAACCAAGAATATAACACCCAGCAAAGCTATTCTTCAGAAACAAAAGATTCCACAGACAAGCAAAAACTACGTGAATTCATTACCACTAGATCAGCCTTACAATAAATGCTCAAGAAAGTCTTATGTCTGGAAGTGAAAAGACAGTAACTACCATCATGAAAACATGCAAAACTATAAAACTCACTGGTTAAACAGATACACAAAAGAGAAAGAGAATGGAATCAAACCTTATAAATACAGAAAACTGCCCAACTACAAAGATAAACAAGAAGAGGGGAAATAAGGAACAAGGGATACACAAAACAACCAGAAAATAATCAATAAAATGATAGGAGTAAGTCCTTATGTATCAACAATAACCTTGAATGTAAACAGATTAAATTTCCCATTTAAAAGATATACAGATGGTCTGGCATGGTGGCCCATGCCTGTAATCCTAGCATTCTCAGAGGCCAAAGTGGAAGGATTGCTTGAGCCCAAGAGTTCCAGACCAGCCTGGGCAATACAGTAAGACCTTGTCTCTATTTTAAAAATAAAAGAATAAATTGTTTAAAAAGGAAAAAAAAGATATAGACTGCCTGAATGAATTTAAAAAACAAGACCCAACTCTACACTGCCTATAAGAAACTCACCTCATCTGTAAAGACACACATAGACAGAAAGTGAAGGATTGGAAGAAGATATTCCATGGAAACCAAAAATAAATGGGAGTAACAGTACTTATATCAAACAGATTTTAGGACAAAGGCTGTAAAAATAGACAAAGAAGGAAATTATATAATAATAAAGGGATTAATTCAGCAAGAGACTATAGCAATTTTAAGTATATATGCATCCAACACTAGAACACCCGGAGATATAAGGCAAGTATTATTGGATCTAAAGGGAGAGATAGTCCCCAGTACAAGACAGTTGGGAACTTCAACACTCCACTCTCAGCACTGGACAGATCATTTAGACAGAAAATCAAATCAAAAAATTTGGATTTAAATTGTATCATATAACAAATGGGCCTAAGAGACATTTATAGAACATTTCACACAACAGCTGAAGAATACACTTTTTCCATCAGCATATAAAACATTCTGCAGGACTGACCATATACTAGGACACAAAACAAGTCTTAAAATTTTTTTAATTGAAATTATATTAAGTATTTTATCTGACCTCAATGGAATAAAACTAGACATTAATAACAAGAGGAACATTGGAAACTACACAAATAGGTGGAAATTAAACAACATGCTCCTGAATGACCAATGGGTAAAAGAAGAAATTAAGAATAAAATTTTAAAATTCCTCGAAACAAATGGAAATAGAAACAGAACATACCATACTGACACCTATGGGATCCAGCAAAAGCAGTACTAACAGGAAAGTTTATAGCAATAAGTGCGTACGTCAAAAAACTAGAAATATTTTAAATAAACAACCTAATGATATATCCAAGAAACTAGAAAAGCAATAACAAACAAAATCCAAAATTACTAGAATAAAAGAAACAATAAAGATTCGAGCAGAAATAAAATTGAGACTACAAAAATACAAAAGATCAACAAAACAACAAGGTTGGCTTTTTGAAAAGAAACAAAATTGACAAGTCATTAGCTAGACTTAAAAAAAGAGAAAGAAGATATAAATAAATAAAATCAGAAGTGAAAAATGAGACACCACAGTGAATACCACAGAAATACAAAGGATCATTAGAGACTACTACGAGCAACTATGTGCCAATAAATTCCAAAACCTGGAGGAAACGGATAAATTCCTGGACACATACAACCTGCCGAGATTGAGCCAAGAAGAAATAGGAAACCTGAACAGACCAATAACAAGTAACAAGATTGAAGCAGTAATAAAAGCCCTCCCAACAAATAAAAGTTCAGGAACACATGGTTTCACCATCAAATTCTACTGAAAACTTTAGAGAAGAATTTTCCTCAAACTATTCCAAAAAACAAAACAAAAAAAACTGAAGCAGAGAGCATTCTTTCTAACTTATTCTATGAGGCCAGGATAACCCTGATATCAAGACCAAACAAGGACACAACAAAAAAATGAAACTATAGTCCGGTATTCCTAATGAATATACATGCAAAAATTTTCAACTAAATACTAGTAAAAGGAATCCAACAACACATTAAAAAGATGATACATCATAATCAAGTAGGATTTATCTCAAGAATGCAAGGATGATTCAACATATGCAAATCAATTCACATCATGCATCACATCAATAGAATGAAGGGCAAGATCATATAATAGTCTCAATAGACGCAGAAAAAAGGCATTTGTTAAAATCCAACATCCCTTCAGAATAAAAACTCTCAATACATTAGGTATAGAAGGAAAATACCTCAACATAATAAAGGCCATCTATGACAAATCCACAACTAACCTTACACTGAATGGGGAAAGCCTGAAAGCTTTTCCTCTAACAACTAGAACAACACAAGGATGCCCACCCTCACCACTCTTATTCAACATAGTATGGGAAGTCTGAGCCAGAGCAATTAGGCAAGAGAAACAAATAAAGAGCTTCTAAACTGGAAAAGAAGAAGTTAAATTGTCCCTGTTTGCAGATAACATGATCTTATATACAGAAAAACCTAATGACTCTACCAAAAAAAAAAAAAACCTCTAGAATCAATAACTGAATTCAATAAAGTTGCAGGATACAAAAATTGATGTACAAAAATCAGTAGTGTTTCTACACATGAACGAACAACAAAGTAGCTGTAAAAGTTATCAAGAAGGCAATCACATTTACAATAGCTACAAAATAATAAAATACCTAGGAATAAATTTAAGCAAAGAGGTAAAAGACCTCTCTATAAGGAAAACTACAAAACACCGATGAAAGAGATTGAAGAGGATAGAAACAAATAGAAAAACATCTCATGCCCCTGGAACAGAAGAATCAATATTGTTAAAGTGACCATGCTACCCAAAGCAAGTGATAGATTCATTGCAATCACTATCAGGACACCAATAATAATCAGGTGCAGTAGCTAACACCTATAATCCTGGCTACTCAGGAGGCTGAGGCAGGAGGATCACTTGAAGCCAAGAATTCAAGACCAGCCTGAGCAACATAGCAATACTTCATCTCTAAAAAAAAATTTTTTTAATTAGGTAGGTGTGGTGGTGTGCTAGCTTCTCGAGAGACTGAAGCAGGAGGATTGCTTGAGCTCAGGAGTCAAGGCTGCAGTGAGCTATGATTGTGCCACTGCAGTCCAGCCTAAGCAGCAGAGCCAGACCCTGTCTCTTTTTTTTTAAGAAATTCTTTTTATTATTATTATTATTATACTTTAAGTTCTAGGGTACATGTGCACAACGTGCAGGTTTGTTACATAGGTATACATGTGCCATATTGGTTTGCTGCACCCATCAACTCGTCATTTATATTAGGTATTTCTCCTAATGCTATCCTTCCCCCAGTCCGCCACCCCTCAACAGGCCCCAGTGTGTGATGTTCCCCTCCTTATGTCCATGTGTTCTCATTGTTCAACTCCCACTTATGAGTGAGAACATGTGGTGTTTGGTTTTCTGTCCTTGTGATATTTTGCTGAGAATGATGGTTTCCAGCTTCATCCACATCCCTGCAAAGGACATGAACTCATCCTTTTTATGGCTGCATAATATTCCATGGTGTATATGTGCCACATTTTGTTTATCCAGTCTATCATTGATGGACATTTGGGTTGATTCCAAGTCTTTGCTATTGTGAATAGTGCTGCAATAAACATACATGTGCATGTGTCCTTTTAGTAACATGATTTATAATCCTTTGGGTATATACCTAGCATTGGGATTGCTGGGTCAGATGGTATTTCTAGTTTTAGATCCTTGAGGAATCGCCACACTGTCTTCCACAATGGTTGAACTAATTTACACTCCCACCAACAGTGTAAAAGCCTTCCTATTTCTCCTTATCCTCTCCAGCATCTGTTTTTTCCTGACTTTTTAATGATTGCCATTCTAAGTGGCATGAGATGGTATCTCATTGTGGTTTTGATTTGCATTTCTCTAGTGACCAGTGATGATGAGCATTTTTTCTTATGTCTGTTTTTGAGAAGTGTCTGTTCATATCCTTTGCCCAATTTTTGATGGGATTGTTTGTTTTTTTCTTGTAAATTTATTTAAGTTATTTGTAGATTATGGATATTAGCCCTTTGTCAGATGGGTAGATTGCAAAGATTTTCTCCCATTCTGTAGGCTGCCTGTTCACTCTGATGATAGTTTCTTTTGCTGTGCAGAAGCTCTTTAGTTTTAATTAGATCCCATTTGTCAATTTTGGCTTTTGTTGCCGTTGCTTTTGGTGTTTTAGTCATGAAGTCTTTGCCCAAGCCTATGTCCTGAATGGTATTGCCTAGGTTTTCTTCTAGGGTTTTTATGGTTTTAGTTCTTACATTTAAGTCTTTAATCCATCTTGAGTTAATTTTTGTATAAGGTGTAAGGAAGAGATCCAGTTTCACCTTTCTGCATATTGCTAGCCAGTTTTCCCAGCACCATTTGTTAAACAGGGAATCCTTTCCCCAATGCTTTTGTCAGGTTTGTTAAAGATCAGATGGTTGTAGATATGTGGTATTATTTCTGAGGCCTCTGTTCTGTTCCATTGGTCTATATATCTGTTTTGGTACCAGTACCATGCTGTTTTGGTTACTGTAGCCTTGTAGCATAGTTTGAAGTCAGGTAGCGTGATGCCTCCAGCTTTGTTCTTTTTGCTTAGGATTGGAGCCAGACCCTGTCTCTTAAAGAATATCTGTCTATCAATGGATGTCTATTTGATATGTCTATGTCTGTATCTCATCTATCAATTAATAGATGAGACATATATCTATGTCTGAGATACAGACATAGACATAGAGATAGATGATAGATAGATAGATAGATAGATAGATAGATAGATAGATAGATAATGTCAATGACATTCTTCACAGAAATTTTTTTAAATCCTGAAATTTGTATGGAACCACAAAAGACCCCTAATAACCAAAGCAATCCTAAGGAAAACGAATAAAGCTGGAGACACCATCACACTACCAAACTTCAAAATACACTACAAAATTATAGTAACCAAAACATCATGGTACAGGCATAAAAAACAGACACGTAGACCAGTGGAACAGAATAGAGATCCCAGAAATTGATCCAGGTATCTACAGCCAAGTGATTTTTGACAAAGGTGCCAAGAACACTAATTGGGAGAAGGGCAGCTTCTTCAATAAATGATGTTGGGAAAAATGGATATCTATATGCAGAATAATGAAACTAGACCCTCACCTCTCACCCTATTCAAAAATCAACTCAACATAGATCAAAAATCTAAATGTAAGACCCAAAACTATGGAACTGCTATAAGAAAACATAGGGGAGATTCTTCAGGACATTTGTCTGGGGAAAGATTTTATAAATAAGACTTCAAAAGCACAGGTAATAAAAGCAAAAATAAACAAATGGAATCATATCAAACTAAAAACATTCTGCACAGCAAAGGAAACAACCAACAGAGTGAAAGACAACCTATGGAATGGAATTAAATATTTTCAAATTATTTATCCAACAGGGAATTGATATCCAAAATACACAAGGCACTCAACCATTCAGCAACAACCACAAAAAAACAAAATAACCCCATTTAAAAATGGGCAAATGATCTCAACATACATTTCTCAAAAGAAGACATACCTATGGCCAACAAATATATGAAAAAATGCTCAACATCACTAATCATCAGGAAAATGTAAATTAAAACAACAGTGAGATATCATCTCACCACACTTAGGATGACTATTATCCAAAAGACAAAAAATGGCAAATGCCTAGTGAGGATCCAGAGAAAAGTAAGCTCTTGTACACTGTTGGTAGAAGTGTAAACTAGTACAAGCACTATGGAGAACAGTATGGAGGTTCCTGAACAAAACTAAAAATACAATTATCATATGATCCACTAATCCCATTGCTGGGCATTTATCCAAAGAAAAGAAAAATCAGTATATTGAAGAGACTTCTGCACCCTTATGTTTATTGCAGCACTATTCACAATAGCCAAGATATAGAATCAACCTAGGTGTGCAGGAACAGATGAATGGTTAAAGAAAATGTGGTATATACACACAATGGAATACTATACAGCCATGAAAAAGACATGGATGCAACTGGATGTAACTGGAGGACATTATGTTCAGTAAAATAAGCCAGAAACAGAAAGCTAAACACCACGTTCTCACTTATAAGTGGAAGCTAAAAGAAAGTTCTCACAGAAGTAAAATGTAAAACAGAGAGTTCTAGAGCAGCAGTTCTCAACCTTTTTGGCACCAGGGACCAGTTTCTTGGAAGACAATTTTTCCGCGGATGGGGATGGGAGTAAGGGTTGCGGGATGGTTTCGGGATGAAACTGTTCCACCTCAGATCATCAGACATTCAATTATCATAAGGAGAGCGCAACCTAGATCCCTCGCATGTGCAGTTCACAGTGAGGTTTGTGGCTCCTATGAGAATTTAATGCCTCTGCTAATCTGACGGGAGGCAGAGCTCAGGCGGTAATGAGGTCTGTGGCTCCTATGAGAATCTAATGCCTCTGCTGCTCTGGCAGGAGGTGGAGCTCAGGCAGTAATGCTCACTGGCCTGCCGCTCACCTCCTGCTGTGCAGTCCAGTTCCTAGCAGACCATGGACCCATACCAGTCTGCAGCCCGGGAGCTGGGGACACCTGTTCTAGAGGATGGGAAGGGTACAGGGAAGGGAAGAGATTTGTTAAAGCTTACAAAATTACAGCTAGATAGGAGAAACAAGTTCTGGTGTTCTATAACACTGTAAGATGATTATAGTAAACAATAATATATTATCAAGTTTCAAATAGCTAGAAGGAGGATACTGAATATTCCCAACACAAAGAAATGATAAATGTTTGGGCCAGGTGCAGTGGCTCATGCCTGTAATCCCAGCACTTTGGGAGATGGAGGCAGGTAGATCACCTGAGGTCAGGAGTTCAAGACCAGCCTGGCCAACATGGCGAAACCCCATCTCTACTAAAAATACAAAAAATTAGCCGGATGTGGTGGTGGGCGCCTGTAATCCCAGCTACTTGGGAGGCTGAGGCAGGAAAATTGCTTGAACCAGGAGGCAGAGTGCACTCCAGCCTGGGAAACACAAGGTTCTGTCTCAAAAAAAGAGATGATAAATGTTTGAGATGATGGATATGCCAATTACGTGCTCTGATCACTACATATTATATATTGAAACATCACTACATACACCATAAATATATACAATCGTTGTGCATCAATTTAGAAAACAAAATAAATATTTAAAAAGAAAAAGACAATCCGCAGGATACAAAAACATTGCAAAGCATCTACTTGATAAAGGTGTAGTATCCAGAATACAAGCATAAAATATAAATTCTCTAACTAGAGTTCTACAGTTTTCTTGCACATACCATCCTCCCAATACATCATCTGTAATTTCTAGTTTCAACTTCTTTAAAGTGGAAATACAAGTGCAGATTTCTTCTATATTTTTATAGTCTTTCCAATCTTTTCCAAGTTGTCTTCCCTATACTGACTTAATAGCATTTGTCTTACAAGTTCATTTTCATTTAATTTTTTTAAAGTATTGCGTAGTGTAATTCTCTTTTCACCCTCCTATTTCATCAATTTATAGAATATTTATCTTGTGTAAGTTCAATAACATTTACAATCAACCTAAGAAGACTGCTTGGCAGGCATCAGCTCAGCCAGTGAGAGGAGTTACTTGCGTACTAGAAAGCAGCCTGCCAGTCTTGGGCATTCACGAGCTATGGCCTTAGACAATATGACTCACCAAGGCAATGGGAAGAGGCAGAGGTTAATACAGTGATACAGACACATGGATTGGTTAACAGAGCTTGTCCTAGGTATGTATATATACACACATTCATACATCTTTTACTTGCTGATGAATATTTTCAGAGGTTTACAATTATCTAATTATTTGAAAATTTTGATTGGATAATTTTACATTTCTTAAATCTTAAGTAAATTTGGTTTACTTCCAAATCACAGTGGTAGCAGTGTAAACTGATGTGATTTGGCAACCTGGCATAACATGATTCAGAGCATCTAGGACATGAGAAGTATTCATGGGAGTCAGTAGTCTTCGGCACTTCTTTGGGGGATGCTAAAGAACAAACAGACTAGGGTTTGGGAGATGGAGAGACATGTCACCTGAGAAAAGTAGGCAGGCTTTATAGCTGAGGGGCAGAAGGCTATATTTTGTAGCTTGGGAGAGGCAGCAGGAATCAATTTGGTGAGTCAAACTGAGACTCAGTAGAGAATACTGGGTACTTGGTGGACTTCAAAGGCTGTTTTCTGGGGAACTTGAAAAGAGGACGATTCAGTAGTTCAAGAAGAGAAGATCTAAGAAATCCTTCCATGGCCTCAGTAGGTTCAACGTCAGAGATCTGCACCCAGGTGCCCTAGTCTTGTGGGGATAAAACTTGGCCTAAAATATACAGGGCTCCTAGATCTATCTTTCCTCAAAAGGGATCTAGCAAAACTCTTCTCTCTTATTGGAAATACAGAGTAATAATCTCAAGCTGTTTCAAAGGGAAAACTACGTGGTATGAGAAGGACTGGGGTAGGGTTACCACTTGGTGCTCAAAGCTGTCTGGTTAGAATTTTATAGCAATCAGGCCTAAATAGCTGCCAGTGTAATATACTTAATTTAGTATTTTATTATAAATATTTATCTTCTCTCACTTCTAGGAACATGTGGTAAAACAAAAATTTAGCGGTTTATTACACTCCTTCAATCATCTACTAGAGAAATGGCAATATTCAACTCTGATATATATGAAATCTAGATTCATGCCAGATTTAATTGGTATAGCCTTAGAGGTCATCCCTTCTCCTTATATGGGTGAGAAAACTGAACACTGAAACATTGAGGGTCATACAATATAATGGTAGAAGAAGATTTCTTATCTTTCCATCACACCATACTTTTTCTACTCCCAGAGTTATTTTATGTGCAAATCAAAAGAAAATCATCAAATTCCCCTAATGCAAAAGCATATGGATGAGCTTTAGGAGCTCTGTGAACCTCCAACATTTTTCAGCACAATTTAGTACATGTATGCATATTTTTCTGCAAAAACATTCTCAAAGGGGCTCCTGTAAATGTTAAAACATACTGCAAGCTACTTATATTGGTGGGATGGGGGGAGTATCTAATATTTCCTGCTGAGCATTTTGTCTCCTCTCCTTCTACCACTTATTGTCACACAAATTTTTCCTTGAGTTATTCTCCTTTATAGAAGCCCCCAAAAAAACCAAGATGTGAATTGGGCTATATATTTGGCCATATTTAGCATATAAAATTCTTACAATTTTAATGATTTTGGAACAATATTTTTATGCTTGCAAAAAACATAGGGTATCATAAACCTCAGAGGAAAATTTGCAATTGTATCATTCTCTTGATCTGGTTATATCAGGATTTTGTGTTAACGGTAATTCTTTTCATGAAAAGCAGATGTGATTCAACTTCTTCCTTAATGTCCAAGCTGCAAGTGACCACTAAACAGCCAGAAGTTTGTCACTTCATACTTAGGAGAAGAAATTTTTTGGCCATTCAGGGAGTAAGGAAGACTCTCTAAATGATATTCAAGAAGCAGTGTGGTCTCATACAAGGACCAGTAGGTTTGGGTCTAGAAACTTTGTCCCATTCTCAGCCTTGCCACTTACTAGCTATGAAACTTTAAGCTTATTACTTAACATTTCTGTGTTTCAATTTTCTCACCTGTAAAATAACCACAAAAACACTATCTGACTTGCTGATACTCAGTTTTGATTGATATGTCTGTTATGGGTTGAATTTTGTCCCAACCTCCAAATTTATACATTGGACTCTAACCCCAAGTACCTCAGAATATGACCATATTTGGGCATAGGGACTTTAAAGAGGTAATTAAGTTAAAATGAGGCCATTAGGGTGAGCCTTAATCCAATCTGACTTGTGTCCTAATAAGAAGAGTGTATTAGTCCATTCTCACACTGCTATGAAGAAATATCCAAGACTGGGTAATTTATAAAGAAAAGAGGTTTAATTGACTCACTGTTCCACATGTCTGGGGAGGCCTCAGGAAACTTACAGTCATGCTGAAAGGGGAAGCAAACATATCCTTCTTCACATGGCAGCAGGAGAGAGAAGTACAGAGCGAAGTGGGGAAAAAGCCCCTTATAAAACCATCAGATCTCATGAGAACTCACTTACTCTTACAAGAACAGCATGGGGGAACTACTTCTATCACCTCCCACAAGGCCCCTGCCCCCAAATGTGGAGATTACAGTTACGATTACTATTTAAGATGAGATTTTGGGTAGGGACACAGCCAAACCATATCAAAGAGGAAATCTAGACACATGAAAAGACATGGATGCGTGCACACAGAGGAAAGCCCACATGAGGACTTGTGAGAAGGCAGCTGTCTTCAATCCAAGGAGAGAGGCCTCAGGAGAAACCAAACCTGCCAACACTTCGGTCTTGCACGTCCAGCCTCTAAAACTGTGAGAAAATAAACTTCTGTTTTTTAAGCTCCCCAGTCTGTGATACGTTGTTGTGGTAGCCCTACAAAACTAAGACAATGGCAAAGTCTACTGTTAAATCTATTAATTACTAAAGATGTGTAAGAAATTGCTTTTGATAGAAGGGTAGATTTTATTACTACAAGTGATTTCAAGTTGTTTAGGTCACTTTTCCCTCCACCCCAATTGATTCTTTCTAATTTCCAGAAAGTAATCGTTGGTATTCTTCTGCAACTTAAACCCCAGATAAATATCAGAATTGGAAGGTATTTTTTAAATCATTCTACTCCAACCCCTTATATTATGGAAGAGAAATTGAGTCTCAAGTTCGTACAATTAGCCATTTCTGTAAAATAGAGGACTGGCAGATTACCAAGTACCTTTGTCATTGGAGTATTGCAAAGAAAAACATAGGTAATTCCAGTAGAGTGCTTAGCACAATCCTCAGTAGGTAGCAAGTGCTCAGTATACAGTAGCTCTTTATCATTGAGAAAGGGCGAATAGCTTGGGCTGGGTCTCATTGCTAATTATCGGTAAATCTAACCTTCCAATAATGCTTGGGGGTATTGAAACTCTCAGATTTCCGCCAAATCCAAGCCCAGTGAGTTTTCCCAACAGCAATAAACCTGATCTAATTTAGAATAAACTTGTTGGGAGCCTGATGAGCTTCTATAACATTTGGTTTAATTTGTCAACAGGAACCACAAAACACATGGGGAGCTAAAGTGTGTAGACCCCTCACATGCCTTGGACTCAGTCAAAGCCAGGACTCTGAGCCCCTTCTCCTTTCCTTCTGGAAGAAAAACAGAAGCACAAAAGGTAGTCCAGTGGAGGTCCCTGGCCCACCAGCTCATTCCATGGGGCCATGACCAAAGATAAGCTGATCAGTAGCCTGCATCTGGTATGAACTAGTCTGCACAGTCCACCAACCCCCAGCCTGAGCCCCTCTTCATCATTAGAAAAACAAAAAAGGCCCTGGATTTCCCTTTGACCCTTGTCTTGGCTATCTGCATGGATTCTCTCCAGCTGTGTTGAATCATGCCTTTCTACCTTTCTATCTCTGCTTTCCCAGCATTTCCTTTTTTAAGTAACACAGGCAAATGCCCAGACTCAAAATCTTTCCCCACTTGCAGTCTGGATTTCAGTGGAATACTCTTTCATGTTCAGCTTTGGAGATTATAGTAAAGATTACATTAGGGACAGTTACCTGCCAGCTATTAACCATTGCCTCATTGCCTCTGGCCTGACCTGAATTCACAGAGGGCATGGTCACCCGACAACTTAATCAATGAGCCCCTTTGGCTTTAGGGTGGCAGGGGCCAAGAGCTCCATCAAAGAAGCCTATGTGCTTTCAGCAACTCAGAAGATTCCAGTTGTTTTCAGCAGGCCTGAGAGGTTAAAATAAACAAATAAGAAAATGCCAGGTTGCCCTCTCATTTTTTCTCATACCCTGTGCCAGCCAGGGCCAGGGCTGGACAGGCTGCCCCGAAAGAGACTGCGGTGGTGCCCATGATGCCAAGCCACGCGACCAGAGCTTTCCCTGCACTAAGTGCCTGCGTTTCTCTCCTCATTCCACTCTCCATTTCTAAAAATGCGTGAAATATCCATTGCTGTATAATTACCAAATGAATAAAAGGCTCTCCAATGCCTCTCTCCTAGCACAGGGTTCATCCAGGTTGAGGCTGCAATTGGCAGCTTTTGGGTACATTAACACTTTCAGCACTGTTTGAAAACAAAACCTGGTGCAGAAAATCCCAGCAATTGTTGGCATTTGCAACCATCATCAGTTGCAATTTTCCTGTCCCATAGAAGTAAGGCCTGGGATGTGAGTGAGATCTCCATATTGGCATTACAAGGTAAATACATGTCTTCTCTGTATGCCTTCAGCCTTTAGGCCTTTGCAGGGCTTTTTAAAAAGCTCATAAACATGTCTGGCTGCCAGACAGCTCACAGAAAAGAGGCTGCTCACTGAGCGATTGTTCAATCAGGGGTTCCTACTTACAGGGCAGCTTCGGCCCTGTAGTTTGTGTCCTTTGAGATGCATAGATCTTCTGAATTGGAATGGAACTGAAAGAATTTTTAAACTATTTATTGGCTAGTTTTAAATATAAGCATTCAGTTTTTAGACTGAATACAAGAGCATTTTGTGCCCCTTGTGCCTAAGATGACAAGAAAAATTCTATAAAGCATTTGTGAATGTCTATTCTCCTTCTGCACTGAGTTGAATTTATTGTGTGTGTGTGCATTGAATTTGTTATGTAAATGCACATATACATACCTGTGAGGGTGAAAGGCGGTCAAAGCAGGACCTCTTTATAGCTTAGGGAAAATGTTGCAACTCAGCTGCTTCTGATGCTGTTCTCAAAAGTCACCAGTGAGTTTCTCATTGCCAAACCCAGTGGCCAATTCTCAGTCCTCAAGCTCCTTGACGTTCTGGTAACACTCAATACCATTGATCACCTGCGCTCTTTCTGGAAACTCTTTCTTTGCAAAAGCATATGAGACCCTGCACCACCGTGATTCTTTCTGATCTCCCTGACTACCACCCTTTTGCTGGTCTTCAACCTCTTTTGGTCCCTAAATGACTGAATTCCCCCATCAGTATGATCGGGTCATCAGCCATCTTCTCTTCTTCCTCCAGTCTCACTTGGGACACTCTATTCCCTACCAGGATATCATAGATTGCCACTATGTAAATGACTCCAAAATGTACATCAGTGGCCCTGCCTCTCCTATCTAATATTATCTCTTTCTCTGTTCAATCTAACCGTCATACTGGTACCTCAAACTCAGCATGCACACAGTAGAATTCCACATGTGACCCTTAATCTCCCCCAGGCCCCCTTCCAGGCCTGTTCATGATCTTACATTCCTAGTTTGTGTTTAGGTCACCAGCATCGTCTAATTACCCAGTCTTAAAACCCCAGAGTCGTCTTTATTTTTTCCCCTTGCCCCTTCATGAGACTGTTAGTGAATCCAGCTGGAAACCTAAATGTCTTGTGTAATTTTTTCCTTCTCCATTACCTCTGCCACTACACTGGTCAAGCATCTATTATTCTCACCAAGAGTATTACTAGGATCTCTAAGAATTTCATGGCTCTCTTTCCCCTTTCTTCCACACCATCCAATGCATTACACTCAGATGAATCATCCCACAACATGGTTTTTATTATATTACTCCTCACCCAAAAATCAATGGCCCCACTACCCATACAATAAAATCCAGCGCTTTAGCCTAAAATTAAAATCACTCCAGGATCTGGCCAATGGCCATCCTGCGTTCAGCCAAATGTAACTTTCCAGTGTTTCCTACTAAGTATTTCCCTTCAACATTTATGTCTTTATTCATATTGTCCCCTTGTCTAGAATCCCCACCCATCTCTTTGTGTTCAAATTTAAAGACTTGAGACATGACAAAAACCACCTTCTCCTTAAAGATTTTTCAGATATCTTCTTCTCCTAGCCCAGCACATCAGAGAAATTATTTACCTGGATTCTCAATGGTTTATCTGTAGCTTTGTATAGCATGTTCTACCAAAGATTCAAAAACAAATAAAAATATAATATAATCTTCCTATCTAGACTAAACATTGCCTTAGAGTAGGGTCACATCTTACCCATTGCAGTGGACTGAATGTTTGTGCCCCCAGTTACATCCATGTTGAAACACTAACATGCAATGTGATGGCATTTTGAATTGGGACCTTTGGGAGATAATTAGGGTTGGATGAGGTCATCAGGATGAGGCCCTCAGATGAGATTAGTGCCCTTACAAGAAGAGACACCAGAGATCTTTCTCCTCTTTCTTTATCTGTCTTCTCAGCATACACAAAGAAAAGGTAAAGTGAGCACAAAGCCAGAAAAAGAGCCCTCCCGAGAACCTGACCATACTGGCACCCTAAGAAATAAATTTCTATTGTTGTGGTAGCCCAAGACAACTAAGACACTCATTATATGTACACATTGCTTAACACTCCTAAATCTTTGTCAAATGAATGAATATATGAGTGGAATATGTGTCAAAAAATTGTCTTTGATCTCTGATGTCCAACAGAGCCTGCCACTCAAGGATTCTGACTCCTCTTCACTGCTCTGGCCACACCCCTGCCCCGGCTTCACCTTAGCCCAACCACTGCAAGCTTATCCCTACTTCTAAGCCAGAGATGGTTAAATGGCAGCCCAGAGTCTAGATATTGCCTACAATTACCATTTTTCTCAACACCATAGTGTTTTTCTAATTTCAAGTTAGTTGCCAGCATTTAAAAATTGGGAAATTTCATGTAAATGTATGGATTTGGGCCATGGTGGACCCTCAGTGACAACTGACTACCACTTATAGATGGGGCTTGTACTGTTCAAGCCACAGCTCCAAATAGTTAATGTGACTTTCAGTGGCCCTTGTATAAGTATTTGAATTCAAGAGCCATATTCTCCATCTTTTTCCACTCTCTCACAGCTCCATAGCTAAATTCTGCATCTCTAATTTTGCCCTTCTCATACCAGGAAGAATTCACCAACTACCAAAGCCTGAAATTGACTCTCCTCACCTCTTTGTATTTCTGTAGAACAACAGAATTAACTAAGTGTCCAGGAAATTGGGGTATGCTACCATTACACTCTCTCACTTTTCTCGTTTCTTTAGGTCAAAAGATTGAAAGTGAGATTCCAGGAAAGTGGCCAGTGGTATTAACTTTTACAAATGGAGGTTGATAGAACTGGTATTCAAACCCAGGTCTTATGGCTTCAGATTGTATTCTTTATTTTGATGATGAGTTCTTTCTTCACTGGTCTGTGCTGTTGTCTTCCGCAATTCAATCCAACTTAATTCAGCAAATCTTTGTTAAGTACTGAAAATGTTACAGGAACTCACTGCTTTCTGTCCTGGATCAGTAAACATTCTCATTCTAGGTATTGAGAATTCTCATTCTTCAACTGGATACCCTGCCCATTGACAGAGGATAGCCACTAGAGATAAATTCTCTCCTTTACTTAATAATGAACATCAACTTTGTTCAAGCATCATGCTAGATCCTAGGAATAAAATGGTAAATAAAACTGATATTTCCTTGTTCTCATGAGGCTTAAAATATATTATTCCTTAAATATATATTATATTTTTTAAACAAATTAAGAATTCTTATAGGGTAAGAGCTGCATATTAACTCTCTTTGAATGATACAATGGACTGAATTCAGTAGGTACTTCATTGTTGCTATTGATGACAAATGTTCTCAGTTACTCCCAGGTGGAAGCCGCGCTTGTCCCTGTCTTCTCTGCTGTCCTTCAAAGCCACTCTCTGACTCCTAGCAGCTGGTTCTTACAGAACTATACTCTTGTCCTTAGAATTATAGGATAAGAACATGTCAGGTCAGTTTAAGGGACATGTGACCTAGATAGTCACACAGGGCCCTATGTTTGGTTTGATGCTCTATTGTTACTGTCTTGAAATTCTTAATGATTGTAGTCAAGGAGCCCGACCACTTGTGTAGCCCATTCTGAGAACAGAGTTGGTGGTGGCAGCTGATACATCTTTAATGTCAACACTATCACTTGTCAATAGGCTCCTCTTCAGAATGCCTTTAGTCCTATTCAAATGCAGAAAAACAGTAGGGATATAGTTTAAAAGATATCTCCATACTTGAAGTTGTTCGTATTCCATGGTGCCTGACAGAATACTATGTTCTAAGCCACAAAAAAATAATAATAATGATGAAGATGCTGAGATAACGATGTCATGTTTGTTCACCTGGATTACTGGCATCTTTAGGTTCAGTGTGCAATGATTCTTAAAGTGAGAGTCCTGGACCAGCAGCATCAGCATCACCTGGGAACTTGTTAGAAATGCAAATCCTTGGTCCCCACCCCAGACTCAATGAATTAGAAACTCTAAAGGTGGTTCCCAGTTATCTGTGTTTGAATAAGCCCTTCTGATGACTCTGGCATCTGGTGAAAACTGGCAACAACTAGGCCATGGCATTGTCGCCCCTTGAGAGCAGAGTCCATGTCTCCACAGACTGTCTACCTTCTACTGTTTCTCAACCAGGTGTAGACAATTTAATATTGACCCATTGTGGAACAACTGGGAAATAGTCATGCTCAGAGAATTTTTCTTTAATGAGTTTATATGAATAGAGGGGAAAGGAGCAGGACTGGTTTTTTTCTTGGGCAACATATTTGTTTATCTTGCTCCTTTGAAGTCAGAGACAGTAATGTAGAATGTTTTGCTGGCTAAAGCTGAACATCTGAGTGAAATAGAAAAATATTTTAATTGTTTCCCTGCATATACACATTTCGGAGATAATGCCATAGAGTCCTATTGCTGAGAGTGACCTTACATAATAAGTTTCCACTCCAGCATTTTATAAATGAGAAAACTGAGACCCAGAGAGATGAACTTACTTGCCTGAGGTCACCCAGTTTCCCCCCAGGATTCACCAAAGGAGGTTTATTAAGGTAAAAGTCAGAATCACCTTGCTGATAATTTGACTTCCGTCATGACAAAGCAGTTAGGTATTGGATAAGGGAGAAGCAGCCACTTGTCCAGAAGTACTATTGATTGCTTTGCCATTGAGCAATTCATACATTTCCTCCCTGTCTTCTCTTAGGTAGTTTGATTTCAGAACACATATGTATTTTTTGAAAGACAGCCTTCACATTCTCTACTTTTCAATGTTTTATTTTCCTTTGCGGTTGTACATCTCACCCCAGGAAGACAACACGGTGGCCGAGCTGTGTAGTTAATGAGCTACATAGTTGATGACCAACCATCACCCCCTGGGAGGAGGATGAGTCCGGCTTGTAGGTGGCCGTGCTCAGCTCCAAGCTGCTTATCTCCACACCTGGTTCTCGTTTGCAACACCAAAAGCATTTCATGCTTATTAAGCGTCATCTGTTCTCAATTTTTAAACCACAAGTTTGGCTTGGTTTGTTTTTAATAAGTGGTTACAACAGAGTCCACCTTTTCAGTGTGATGATGTCTCTTAAGCCCAGCTATTGGCATCTTTTAAATTTGGATTAATGTGACTATTATAGGAGGATAAAAACATGAAGAACATAAATCCTGCAATGTCTTACTTTCTTCTGCCTAGATACAACACTGATTTATTTCCAACACATGTATAAAAAAGGATAATCATGTTTAAAGGAAAGGGTATAACAATCTTTATCTTTGCATGGTTTTCCATGTCTTAATGTTTTCTTCCCCAATTTTGAATTTAAAGAAGTTCTAAATTTTATGCAAAATTAGTTTGGAGGATTAAATCAATGAACCCTTCATCATTACCCAATTTCTATTTATCAGTATTTTGCAATTGGTATAACTTGGTTTTTTGACAGCCAGTAGTTATTTATGTGGTATTTTGTCACTGCACTTGGTCACAAAAGAGTTAAGACATTTATCTTCTTTTAAGATGAGAAAGTAAGGAGTCTATTTGCTCCAAGTTAAATATAATTGTAAAGTCACAAGCTTTTTAAAAAAAGATACATAACTGATAGTTAAATTTTAACAGGATTTTCCAGATTCCTTTATAACTCATTTTTAAATGCCAGTTGCCTGGTGTTAAACACACGTAACAATTCATATATTGGGCAGGGATATTTTAGTCTTGGTGTTGGGCAGGGATATTTTAATTTCAGCATGTTAAATTCTTCGATTTTGGGTTAGTGTCACAAGTTTGGGCCAGCATGGCACAAGTCTGCAGCCATCTCAACTATCTTCCTTTAAAATAAAAGACAACCTGAATTAGGGGAAATGATTAATTTTCCTTCTAATATAAATATTATGGATGTTTCCAAGTTCTAGCTTCAGGAGAAATGGCCGCCCTATAAATGACCAGCAACAGTATAAACCCTCTTCCTGTGTGATTTCAAAAGTTAAGTCTTCTTCACAAGTATTTCTAATAAGCTCTATGACACACTTGTATGTTTCACAGACTGGTCCCATCACAACCTTTGCTCATTATGATTTAATTGTCCAGTGTCATCAACTCTGAGCTAGGTGAGGTCAGAGTCCTCTTCTACCTTTTTGCCACTGTATCCTCAACATCTAGAACAGTGCCTGGCACATTATCTGTGCTGGATTAGTCTCTTGGGTGTGGATTAAATGAATGAGTGAATAAATGACTAAATGAAATGGGTGAATACCAGAAACATATGTGTTATGATTATTCATCCTTAAAATTCAAAATTTAGATTTATATGAATGAGAGAAAAGTAGGGAAATCACAAGAACACTAACATAAATTTCTATATTATTCCTAGGGAATGTCTCTAAATTAATATTACTATTCAGTAATTATATATTAATCAAATGTATTAACTGGATTATATCCCCCAATTATCATTTCTGTAATTCCTAAGATTAGAAATTTTTCTTCAATATTTATGAATCACTATGTAATATTTTGTTTTAGATGGTCTAATATATTTTCTCATGGGCAAAACAGAAATTGTAGTTTTCTTTTCTGAAAAGTTTATGCAGATCGGTAAAGAGATGTAAGAACTTCACAAATGTTTAATAGTATGTTTACATTTTCATTCCATTTGGAAGTCTAAGTGAATGGTTAACAGAAATCACAAAGAAATTAGTTTTTTACATCTGTCCATTCTTTTACATTTCAAAATTCCAGATCAGTAAATTTAAAAAATACAAAGAAAGATTATTAATATCACATTTTGTGATCGATTCCTCTATCAGTATCGTCAATAAATTATCCTATAGTATGAGTCAAACTCTTTAATCATTCAATAAAATATGCTTCTACCACTCTCTTCTACCTTCAGCTATTGGCATCCAATGCATTTCTTTTCTCTGGGGCATATACAGTATTTTCAAAATTGCTTTTTATTTCAATATTCTCGACATCTCTTAGGGAGATTTTAATACCAATAAGAAACAGAGTTGCCCTCCTTTGGGAAGGATTCAGATTCCAAATGCTGGTCCTCAAGCTCTGTTCTCTTCTACATCTACAGTAAGTCCACATTTAACCTCATTCATAGGCTCTTGGAAACTGCAACTTCAAGTAAATGACCTAAAATGGATCCTCAAGTAAGCTTGTTTTATTCCATGTCGATGAGAAAAATGAAATTGGTTTGTTCTAAGTTGTTTCACTTAAAGTCACAGTTTGGCAAGAACCCATGGATGATATTAAGTGAAGACTTACTGTAATTGCATCTTTCAGGAAAATTCTAACCTCTGCTTATCTCACATATCAATGCCAAAATAAAACTGTGCTAAGTTGACTCCCAATGCCCAAATATTATTTAACCTAGAAAGAGTCACATTTTTAACAAGGCAATGAAAAAATATACTTTCTCAAATGGTACAATGACTTCCTTTATTCTCACTCACAGATTCAACCTTTTTTTTTTTTTTGAGATGGAGTCTCGCTCTGTTGCCCAGGCTGGAGCGCAGTGGCATGATCTCAGCTCACTGCAACCTCTGCCTCTCGGGTTCAAGCAATTCTCCCACCTCAGCCTCCCAGGTAGCTGGAATTACAGGCAACCGCGGTCATGCCCAGCTAATTTTGTATTTTTGTAGAGACAGGGTTTCACCACATTGGCCAGGCTGGTCTTGAACTCCTGACCTCAGGTGATCTTCCCACCTCAGCCTCCCAAAGTGCTGGGATTACAGGCATGAGCCACTGCACCTGGCCAACTTTTTTTTTATGGTCCCTTCTTAGTGTCCTACATTTTTACAGTCTTACAGTGTTTTCCCATATATTGTCTCATTTGACCACAATACAGCTCTGTAAATTGTAAAGACAACATATCATAATGGTTAGGGGTATAGGCTTTGCAGTGAAACTGAAGTTGTCATCTCTGACTAGTTGTGTAAACTTAAGCTACTTAACCTCTCTCAGCTCAGTTTCTCATTGTAAATAAGTAAGGATAATATTTTTTACCCCACACAACTATTAAGAGAGTTAGATGGGGAAAAATGCATGGATAATATGGGCTACCTTGGTTAAAGCTGAGGCTCAGCTATACCTACATGTGAATTTTGTCACTATGTACATTGGTTTTGAGCAGTGTAACTTTTTCACTCAGACAAATGTCTTAGAGCTCTATGTATGTTAGAACAAAGAGAGTGACCTCCTGCCTTTTAAAGAGGCTTACAATATTTTCATAGTAGGTATTATGCAAACAGAATACAAAAAAGAGCAGGTGTCACTGTTCTTATATCAGATAAAACAGACGTTAAAGCAACAACAGTAAAAAAGGACAATGAAAGGCATTACATAATGATACAGGGTTCAATTTAACAAGAAGACATAACTATCCTAAATATATATGCACCCAATATTGGAGCATCAAGATTCATAAAACAAGTGCTTCTAGACCTATGAAAAGACTTAGACAGATACACAATAATAGTGAGGAACTTCAACATCCCACAGACAGCGTTAGACAGATCATCAAGGCAGAAAACTAACAAAAACATTATAAACTTAAATTCAACACTTGACCAATTGGACCTAACAGAACACTCCACCCACAACCCATAGAATATTCATTCTTCTCATATGCACACAGAACATACTCCAACATTTACCATGTGCTCAACCATAAAGCAAGTCTCAATAAATTCAAAAAAGTTGAAATCATACCAACCATACTGTCAGACCACAGTGGAATAAAAAGAGAAACCAACGTGAAGTTCTCTCAAAACCACACAATTACATGGAAATTAGGCAACTTGCTCCTGAATGACTTTTGGGTAAACAATGAAATTAAGGTAGAAATCAAAAAATTGTTTGAAATAAATGAAAACAGAAACACAATATACCAAAATCTCAGACAGAAAACAGAAGCAGACCTAAGAGGAAAGTTTATGGTGCTAAACACCTACTTCAAAAAGAAAGATCTCATATTAACAATCTAACATTACACCTAGACAAACTAGAAAACAAGAACAAACTAACACCAAAGCTAGCAGACACAAAGGAATAACTAAAATCAGAGAACTGAGTGAAATTGACACCCAAAAATCCACACAAAGAAAGATCTATAAACCACTAGCTAGATTAACAAAGAAAAAGAGAGAAGATCAAAATAAGCACAATCAGAATGACAAAGGTGAAGTTACAACTGATCCCACAGAAATAACAAGAGATCCTCAGAGACTATTATGAACACCTCTGTGCACACAAACTATAAAATCTAGAAAAAATGGATAACTTCTTGGAAACATGCAAACTCTCAAGATAAAATCAGGAATAAATTAAAACCCTAAACAAACCAATATCGAGTTCCAAAATTGAATCAGTTATAAAAAAAAAAAACCTACCAGCAACAACAACAACAAAAAACCCAGCCCAGACCAGATGGATTCACAGCTGAATTCTGCCAGATGTACAAAAAACAGCTGGTTCCAGTCCTACTAAAACTATTCCAAATAATCAAGGAGAAAAGACTCCTCCCTAACTTATTCTACAAAGACAGCAACACCCTGATACCAAAACCTGGCAAAGCACAATGAAAAAAGAAAACTACAGGCTAATATCCCTGATGAATAGAGATGTGAAAATCCTTAACAAAATAAAAGTGAACTGAATCCAGCATCACATCAAAAAGTTAATTCACCATGTTGAAGTAGGCTTCATTCCTGGGATGCAAGGTTGTTTTAACATGTGCAAATCAATAAATGTGATTTGCCACATAAACAGAATTAAAAACAAAAAACATATGATCATCTCACTAAACATGGAAAAAACTTTTGATAAAACCCAACATCTCTGCATAATAAAAGCCCTCAAAAAAACTAGACATTGAAGGAATATACCTCAAAATAATAAGAACCATCTATGACAAACCCACAGTAAATATCATACTGAACAGGCAAAAGCTGGAAGCATTCCCCTTGAGAACTGGAACAAGATGAGAATACCAACTCTCATCATTCCTATTAATATAGTACTTGAAGTCCTTGCCACAGCCATCAAGCAAGGGAGAGAAATAAAAGCCATCTAAATAGGAAAAGAAGAAGTCAAATTATCTCTCTTTGCTGCCAATAAGATTCTATACCTGGAAACCCCTAAAGACTCCATGGAGTCTGGAACTATTCAATAACTTCAGTAAAGTTTTAGGATACAAAATCAATGTATAAAAAATTATTATTATTTCTATTCACCAATAACATTCAAGCTGAGAGCCAAATTAAGAACACAATCCCATTTACAATAGCTACACACACACACACACACACACACACACAAATGAAACACCTAGGAATACCTCTAACTAAGGAGATGAAAGATCTCTACAAGAAGAACTACAAAAAACAGCTGAAAGAAATGAGAGATGACACAAACAAATGGAAAAATATTCTATGCTGATGGATTGGAAGAATTAATATTGTTAAAATGGCCCTACTGCCCAAAGCGATCTACAGATTCAACAGTATTCCTATCAACTTACAAACATCATTTTTCATAGAACTAGAAAAAACTATTTCAAAATTTATATAGAACCATAAAAGAGCCCAAATAGCCAAAGCAATCCTAAGCAAAAAGAACAAAGCTGGGGGCCTCACGTTACACAGCTTCAAACTATACGCTGAGGCTACAGTAACCAAAACAGCATGATATTGGTACAAAAACAGATATATAGATGAATGGAACAGGATAGAGAACCCAAAAATAAAGCCACACATCTACAGTCATCTGATCTTTGATAAAGTCAGTGAAAGTACACAATGGGGAAAGGACTCCCTATTCAATAAATGGTGCTGGGATAGCTGGCTATTCATATGCAGAAGAATAAAAGTGGGCACCTACAAAAATTAACTCAAGGAGGCTTAAAGATTTAAATGCAAGACCTCAAACTATAAGAATCCTAGAAGAAAACCTAAGAAACATCATTCTGAACATCAGCCTTGGGAAATAATTTATGACTAAGCACTCAAAAAAAAAAAAGCAAGAAAAACAAGAATTGACAGATGGGACCTATTTAAACTAAAGACTTCCTGCACAGCAAAAGAAACTATTCACAGAGTACACAGACAACCTACAAAATGGGAGAAAATATTTGTAAACTATGCCCCACAAAAGTCTAATATCCAGAATCTATAAGGAACTCAAATAATTGAACAAGAAAATAAAACCATTAAAAATGGGCAAAAGACATGAACAGACACTTCTCAAAAAAAACACAAACGACCAACAAACATATGAAAAAATGCTCAACATCATTAATCATCAAAGGAATGTAAATCAAATAGCCACAATGAGATACCATCTCACACCAGTCAGAATGGCTATTATTAAAAATACGAAAAACAGCAGATGCTTGTGAGGCTGCAGGAACAAAAAGGAACACTTTACACTATTGGTGGAAATGTAAATTAGTTCAGCTTCTGTGGACAGCAGTTTCAAGATTTCAAAGAACTTAAAACACAACTACCACTTGACCCAACAAATCCATTACTGGGTATGTACCCCAAGAAAAATAAATCTTTCTACCAAATAGGCACATGAACTTGTATGTTCATTGTAGCACTATTCACAGTAGCAAAGACATGGAATCAGCCTAGGTACCCATTAATGGTGGTTTGGATTTTTTTTTAGTGTGGTATATATACACCATGGAATACTATGCAGCTGTAAAAAAGAATGAAATCATGTCCTTTGCAGCAACATGGATGCAGCTGGAGGCGATTATCCTAAGCAAATTAAGGCAGAAAGCCAAATTACTCACTTATAAGTGGGAGCCAAATGATGGGTACTCATGGACATAAAGATGGCAACAACAGACACTGAGGACTACTAGAAGGAGGAAGGAGGGGGGCAAATGTTAAAAAACTACTATGCTCAGGACCTGGGTGACAAGATCAATCATACTCCAAATCTCAGCATCACACAACATACCCAAGTAACAAATCTACACATGTACCTCCAAATCTAAAATAAAAGTTGAAATTATTTTTTAAACTTAAAAAATAAAATGAAACAGACGGCCATTGTTGTGGCTGCCAATATTTCTGCTATTACAACAATAATTCAATGAACCTTTCATATTTATTTCCTTGCACATTAGTGCTAGTGTGTACTAGAGTAGATGCCAACAAGTTAAACTTCTGGGGCACAAAGTATACACATTTTCAGTTTCAATAGATGCTACAAAACTGCTCTCCAGAAAGGCTTTTCAAAAATGAATTTCACCTCATCTTTGACATCATATGACATTATTTAACATCTTTAACAAACAAGGAATAAAAGGACACTAACCCAACATAATAAAGGTCATTTATGAAAAGCTCACAGCTAACATTATACTCAATGGTAAAAGACTGACAGTTTTTCTTTAAAATGAGGACAAGACAATGGTGCCCACTGCCACCACTCCTATTCAACATAGCATTGGAAGTCTTAGCCAGAGCAATTAGGCAAGAAAAAGAAATTAAAGACACCCAAATTGGAACAGAAGAAGTAAAATTTTCTCTGTTTGCAGGTGACATGATCCTATGTGTAAAAAAAAACAAAACAAAAAAACAAACAAACAAACAAAAACCCAAGGATTAAACACGCACATTTGATATAATAAATAATTCAGTAAAGTTTCAGCATACAAAATCAACATACAAAAATCAGTAACATTTATACACAAATAATCACCAAACTAAAAAGGAAATTTTGAAAAATCCTATTTACAACGGTGTCAAAATAATAAAATGCCTGGGAATAAACTTAACCAAATAGGTGGAAAATCTGTACACTGAAAACCATAAAACACTGGTGAAAGAAATTGAAGAAGTCACAAATAAATGGAAAGACATCCCACGCTCATGGATTGAAAGACTTAATATTAAAATGTCCATACTATCTAAAGCAATCTACATATCCAACACATTTCCTATCAATATCCAGTGGCCTTTTTTTTTTTCAGAAATAGAAAAATTTGTCCTGAAATTCAGATGGAAGCTTAAGGGACCCCAAATAGACAATAATTTTGAAAAAATAAAACCCAAAGTTATATGACCCACACTTCTTGATTTCAAAATATATTCCAGTGCTACAGTAATCAGAGCAGTGTGGTACTGGTATAAAGGCAGAAAAATAGACCAGTGAAATACAATAGAGAGCGCAGAAATAAATCATCACGTATATGGTCCAAGGATCTTCAACAAGAGTGCCAAAACTACTCGACAATGGGGAAAGGACATTCTCTTTAATAAATGGTACCGCAAAAACTTATATCAACATAAAAAAATAATAAAGTTGAACTTTATTTTATACCACATAAAAATATTAATTCATAATGGATTAAAGACCTAAACATAAGACCTAAAACTACAAAACTACTAAAAGAAAACATAGAGAAAAAACTACATGGCATTGGACTTGGTTGGCAGTGATTTATTGGCTATGACACCAAAACACAGGCAACAAAAGCAAAAATAAACTAATGAAATAATATTGTTTAACAACTTTTGTGCATCAAAAGACATAATCAGTAGATTAAAAAGCAACCTATGAAATGGGAAAAAATATTTACAAACCATATACTTGATAAGGGTTAATATCCAGAATATATAAAGAACTTCTACAACTCAACAACAAAAAAATCAAATAACCTGATTAAAAAATAAGCACAAGACTTAGACATTTCTCTAAAGAAGATAAACAAATGACCATTAAAGACTAAAGTGATTCTTAACATCACAAACCATCAGAGAAATGTAAATCAAAACCATAATGAGATATTACCTCACACTCTTTAAGATGCTTAGTATAAAAAATCAAAAAATAACAATTGTTGACAAGAACATGGAGCAAATTAGATCCCATGTGGACTATTAATGGGGTTGCAAAAAGGTGCAACCACTATGGAGAACAACATGGAAAGTCCTTTAAAAATTAAAAGTAGAACTACCACATGATCCAGCAATTCTATTTCTGGGTAAACATCCAGGAAAAAAGAAACTAGGATCTCAAAGAGATATACGTACACCCTTGTTTACAGCAGCACTATTCACAACAGCCAAGAGGTGAAAACAACCCAAATGTCCATCAATGGTTGAATGAATAAACAAAATGTGGTATGTATATATATGTATGTGTGTATATATCTATATGTATACACACATATACATATATGTACATGTGTGTATACATATATGTATACATATATGTATATGTGTATGTGTGTATACATATACAAATAGCTCTCTATTGTATTTGTATATGTATACACATACATATGTGTATGTGTGTGTATGTGTGTATACATATACATAAGTGTATGTGTGTATGTCTGTATATATATTAGGATAATGTATATAATATATTATATGTTATAGATTATATTATGTTATATATTATATGTTGTATATTATATTATATGTTATATATTATATAATATATTATATTACATGTTATATATTATATAATATATTATATTACATGTTATATATAATATAATATATTATATTACATGTTATATATAATGTAATATATTATATTACATGTTATATATTATATAATATATTATATTACATGTTATATATTATATAATATATTATATTACATGTTATATATTATATAATATATTATATTACATGTTATATATTATATAATATATTATATTACATGTTATATATTATATAATATATTATATTACATGTTATATATTATATAATATATTATATTACATGTTATATATTATATAATATATTATATTACATGTTATATATTATATAATATATTATATTACATGTTATATATTATATAATATCTTATATTACATGTTATATATTATATAATATCTTATATTACATGTTATATATTACATAATATCTTATATTACATGTTATATATTACATAATATCTTATATTACATGTTATATATTACATAATATATTATATAATATGTTATACATTATATAATATGTTATATATTATATAATATATTATATTATATATTATATAATATATTATATGTTATGTAATATATTATATGTTATATAATATATTCTATTATATGTTATGTAATATAATATATTATATGTTATATATATTATATATATTATATATTATAATTATATTATATAATTATAATTATATAATATAATATATAACATATAACATATATTATATAACTATAATAGAATATATTATATAACACAATATATTATATAACTATAATAGAATATATTATATAACACAATATATTATATTATATAACTATAATAGAATATATTATATAAAATATTATATATTATATAACTATAATAGAATATATTATATAACATATAATATATTATGTTATATAACCATAATAGAATATATTATATAACATATAATATATTATGTTATATAACTATAATAGAATATATTATATAACATATATAATATAACATATAATATAATATATTATATAACATATAATATATAACATAATATAATATATTACATAACATAATATAATATATAACATATAATATAATATATTACATAACATATAATATATTATATAACATATAATATATTACATAACATATAATATATTATATAACATATATTACATAACATATAATATATTATGTAACATATAATATATTACATAACATATATTATATAACATATAATATATTACATAACATATAATATATTACATAACATATAATATATTACATAACATATAATATATTACATAACATATAATATATTACATAACATATAATATATTACATAACATATAATATATTACATAACATATAATATATTATATAACATAATATATTACATAACATATAATATATTATATAACATATAATATATTACATAACATATAATATATTGTATAACATATAATATATTACATAACATATAATATATTGTATAACATATAATATATTACATAACATATAATATATTGTATAACATATAATATATTGTATAACATATAATATATTATATAACATATAATATATTGTATAATATATAATATAATATATTATATAACATGATATATTATATTATATAACATATGATATAATATATTATATAACATATGATATATTATATAACATATGATATATTATATAACATATGATATAATATATTATATAACATATGATATATTATATAACATATGATATAATATATTATATAACATATGATATAATATATTATAAAACATATGATATATTATATAACATATGACATAATATATAACATGTAATATAATATATAACATATAATATAATATATAACATATAATATATGTTATATACATTATCCTAATATATATACACACATACACACATATGTGTATGTGTATACACACATACACACATATGTGTATGTGTATACACACATACACACATACACATATGTATGTGTATACATATACAAATACAATAGAGAGCTACATACATATGTTATATATGAGAGAATACATATATGTTATATAATATATTCTATGTTATATAATATAATATATTCTATGTTACATAATATATTCTATGTTATATAATATATTCTGTGTTATATTCTATGTTATATAATATATTCTGTTATATAATATATTCTATGTTATATAATATATTCTGTTATATAATATATTATATTATATTATGTAATATATTATATTATGTTATATAACATATTATATTATGTTATATAATATATATATTAGGATATTATTCAGTCTTCCAAAGAAGGCTATCCTGTTACATGCTACAAATGGATGAACCTTGAAGGCATTATGATAAGTGAAATAAGCCAGCACAAAAGGACAAATATTGCATGATTCCATTTATATCAGGAATCTAAAGTAGTCAAATTCATAGAAACAGAAAACAGAATGGCAGTTACCACGGACAGATTGTGGGGGCAGGGGGCGTGTAAAGGGAAGGTTTTGTTTAATGGGTATAGAGTTTCAGATCTGCAAGATGAAAACGTTCTGGGTATCTGCTCACAATAACGAAAACATACTTAAAGTACTAAACTGCACACTTCAAAATATTTAAGATAGTAAATTGTGTGTTACGTGTTTTTTACCACAATTGTACAAAAGTGACAATGAAAAAGGTTTTTAGATTGTTACCAATCTGACAAATGTAAAATTGTATTGTTTCTTTAGTTCTCTGATCATTAGTGAAGCTAAATATCTTTTTATATATGTATTGACCATATGTGACTCTTCTCTGTATTTCCTGTCTAGAGCTTTTGCCTATTTTTCTTTGAGTTGTATTTTTTTCTTGTTTACATGTAGGATTTTTATGCATTTTTTTCAAATTCACGTAAATTGACATTTTAATTGCTAGTACAATTTCTCTAACATTATACTGTAATTTCTAGTCAGCACAGCAACACACCTAAACACACAAAGGAATGAAATAAAGGGCTTAGTCTTGCTTTGGCTATATGGGCTCTTTTTTGTTTCTATATAAATTTTAGAATTGTTTTTTCTAGTTCTGTGAAGAATGATGGTGGTATTTTGATGGGAACTGCATTAAATTTGTAGATTGTTTTTGGCAGTATGATCATTTTCACAATATTGATTCTACTCATCCGTGAGCTACATGTAAAATTCTTTAAATATCTAGAAACAAATTATTTATCTGCTAAATGTGTTGTACATATTATCTCCCAATCTTGCCCTTTGACTTTACCTACAATAAATTTTTGATATATAAGAATTTTCATTTTGATTTAGTCAAATGTAAGCTCATAATTCTATCCTTTGATTTTTCATTTTTAGTTTTAGATGTGATAATATTTAACTGTACACACACACACACACACACACACACACACACACATACCCCTCAACTCCCACCACCTGAATAAACCCTTACTTCCTCTTCTCCTAAATATGGTTACATCATCATATTGGTTAAATCAATATTTAATGTTTACATTATTCTAACTATGTAAATGCTACTGAAATCTGAGATCTATATTATGCTACAATGATGTTACCTTATTTGTCTGCTTTGATTTTTCCTAGAGTTAATCATTATTGTGTCTTTTCATTTGCTTATTTTTGCATCTACTTGTTATTTACCACCAAACTCTTCCCAGTTTGGTACATTTCCTCTGAGTACATCTGCAACCTTTTATTTAATTTTTCTTCTTGAAAAAATTCTCCTCCGGGCCTCTGACATACTTCAGTCTGAATCTGTTGAACGTTAGACCTATTGCAAGGCTGTCCCCATAAGATGACTTTTTAGTAATACACCAATGACATCCTTGAAATTCCCTGCACTTTTCTCTTGTGCAGGATGCCTATTGCCTGCATCACATTCTTCCTCTTAGTTACTCCCACATTTTAGTGAAACATGTCTTCTTGTAGCTTTGTACAAAAGGTGCATAGGTAGTAAATTGTTTTAATTCTCCAGTGTCCCAAAAAGTTGAAGGAGCACTGTACAGGGCAGGGCTGCAGTCAAGTGAGAAGCCTTGTTCTCTGGTACTGTATTCACCATCTCTGTGATCTTGGGACAGTCACAAAATTCTCTGAGCCTCAGTTTCTCTTTCTGAAAAAGACAATAATCCAAGCTGTGCCTGCTCAGAGCTATGGCTAGGAGAGTGCTTGCAAAGGGGCTTTGTATAAAAAAGGTATGTACAAACAGTGTGTGCTGGAGCCACAAGAGTCAATCGTTGAGCCATTGGTAGCTTGAAACTGTCCATGGTAGAAGTATTTACACTATAGAAATTGACAAATGTGACAGAGAGTTGTTTTGGTTTTGTTTCTTTTTGGAGGAGAGCTGGTTTAGGAGCACACTACTTACAAATACAAGTGATTATAACAACTGTTTTCATTGCTGTGCCCTCCTTAGTGATCCATGGCCTAATGTATAGCTCAATTATAGTTCTGATCACATATAACATTATTATACCATAGGTCATGAACTCCTTGAGACATGAGACTTTGTGTTACTCATAGAGATGTATCTCCCCTGCACTATTTTCCCCCGTACCTAACACATTGACTGGCACTTAGTTGATATTCTATTCCAAATTTTTGAGTGAGTGACTAAAATTTTTGATTGATTGTTTTTATGAGTTGGGAACAACCAGAGAGAAGATGAGAAGTGAGGGAAGGGGTTAGGAAATGTGCATGACACCTGGAACAGCTTTTGAGAGGAGTGCCCTATTAGGTGTATTAGAAAGAGCCGTCCTTAATGGGAAGTTTTCTATGAGCCAGACACTAATCTTAGGTGCTGTGCAGAAATTATCTAATTCCATAACAACTTATGAGGTAGGTATTATTATCCGCATTTCACAGATGAGAAAAATATGATGTCTGGTGTTAAGTAATGTTCTCTCCATCACTAAGGCTGAGGTTCAAATCTGATGTATGTCTGTGTGTTTAATCATATCTCTACACTGGAGGTCGAAAATGATCTACGGGCACATGGGTAAAAATAGTCATAATGATCTAGTAAAACAGATCCATTTAAAGTAAAAGGGAGGAGTAAGGATTGTAGCAAATGCAAACTCAAGAGCCCAGACCCAACTAAAAGGGATAGCTTTGTGACCTGAGGAAATGTGGTCTGTTGAGGCTAGAACTTGGAGTTGTTTTTCAAGAGAACCGGGAAATGTGGAATTTTATCTCCTGAATTACAAATGTTGGTACCTATAATTAAAAATAAAAAAGACTCGAGATGAAACATCTGTAAGTGGTCTATCAGTTTGCAAACTTTGATATACTGCCTATCCCCAAAATACTCTTCGAGCAACTAGGGGGCAGCATAAGGGTGTAGAGTGTCACCGGAGGTGGAAATGGATAAAATGAAAGGCAAGTTAGTCCAGCTCACAGTTTCTCCCAGAGAGCAGATACAGAGAGCACAAAGGTCCTGCTATCACGTTACAGAGCAGAGGCCAGCGGAGACGGGAGGAGGATGAGGTAAGGCTCCGCGGCTGGTGCACATTCCGTCTTCTCCAGGCATCCCTGGGGAGGGCACATTCCTCATGGTCAAGAGGCTAAGCTGTTGATTTAAAAGATTCTTAGAATATTCTCTTCAATACCCCCAGAGGGTTCTTCTTGCCTTGGAAACAATATATCTAGGCCATGCCTTGGACTGTGGGACCTCCCTAAAAGGGAGTGGGAGAATGGTCATGACTCTATCCTCCTAGGTAGAGTGTCCTGGGGTCTGACAAGTCCCTTCAGGTCCCTTGTCCATTGATTTCTTCTTCCCTTCCCAGGGAGTAGTGCTGGTCACACTGCTGAGTCACAAGCGAATTCCCTGTTCTTTCCCATAAATTTTAGCCTCTGCAGAAAGTTGGAAGATTGAATCCTGTCATCTAGTGGATCTGCAGTTCTTTTTCAATGAAGTTTTAAAATAGTTGCAAAGTTATTTACAATTACCTCTTGAAAATATAAGGGCTAAACTATAAGCCCATTCTTCATGGAATGCAGCTGAATCCCTGAGATTAATTAAGGAATTTAGATGAAGGACCGACGAGACATGATCTGACGATGAGGACTCAAAGAGGAGATTTCCACAAGCTCAGGTATAAAATAAGAGGTGACTGATTCAGAGAGGTGACTACAAGGTGTAAAAGGAAAGTTTAGGCCTGCATGTGATCAACTGTTTGTCTCAATGAGGAACCCATGACTGAAGCCTGTTCAGACAGGCTGCTGGCATGTGTACTTTGAAAAATCTCTGCTATTCCTGATAGCCTTTCCCCAAAAGCCTAATTGAGAACCTCTGTAGTAAAAGAGAAGAGAGATGAAAAAGCTATGCTGGGAGAGCGGGGCTGTGAATTAGTCAAACTGGGCACAAAGCTTTTAGGGAAGATGTTAAAAGGTCTTCGCTGTGACTTGGCTACAACAGCCCCTGGGGAGATGATAAATAGATACAGAGCTTTATAGAGCAATGCTCCTATTGTTCCTCGACAGCACAAAGGTCTTCAGAGATGGTACCCTGGGGCTGTAACCCTAATTTCTTTTTAACATTCACAACTCAATAGTGCTTACAGATAAAGACCCAGAGACACAATGGTACTTTATCAATTAAAAAAAAAAAAAAGAATTGAGGCTCTGCTAAATTCTGCCACAGAACAGAGCACAGAACAATACATTCCATTATGCTTTAATTCCCTCCACTGCAAGAATTTAATACAGGAATAGCCCACCCATGCCCATGCTTCTCCTCCCCTATTATGATAGCTTTTCTCCACGCTCTCTCCCATCTCACCTTCCTGCTTCAGTGCGTTGCAGACAGCAACCTGCCAATCCCTGTCCCTCTTACTGCGGCCTCACCCTCACCCTCCTGCCGCACTGGCCCACAGCAGCAGTAGCACGGGCTCTTATGCACTCCCCTACTCTCAGCCTCAGCTACATTCTCTCATGTAATCTTCATGCCCATTTGATGAGGCAAAGGCTGTCCTTATTTTATAGATGAGGAAATTAAGATAGAAGGTAAAGGATAATTTTTTCAAGCTTCCAGAGCCATATGCAAACCCAGATCCAGCTGGACTTCAAAAACATCCTGAGAAATACCAAAAATCCCTGACTTGACCACGATGCCATCAATGCATGTAACAAAAATGCACATGTACCCCAGAAATCATACACGTACCCCAGAAATTGCACATGTACTCCATAAATTTGTACAAATTAGATAAAACAGACTGAAGTATAGTGATTAAATACCTTAAAATAGGCAAAACAAACAAAACCATCTCATCAACTTTCACTGAATGATCCACACACCCAATCTTCTCCCCTTTTTCATGCTTCTCTAGTTCCCCATCAAGCGCCCTCTCTTTCTAACACAAGGTCACTCTTTCTCTAACTTTCTTGGCTTCCTCTTGCTGTTACCCAATAAATATTCCTCTTCTCCTTTTTGCTATTTATTCTCCTAGACTAGGATTTATGAGAATAGAATCCAATTCTATTTCAACACCATTTGTGTGACCTTGGGCGACAAAATAATTCTATAACACTCTGAGAAGAAGATGCAGTTACTTTCTCCAAGGGGAACCTAGCACCATCGAGTTGTATTTGTCTCAGCCTCTGTCCCCATACAGCAGCTTATATTTTATTGGGGTGACTAGGTACACGCATGCAAAATAGAGGGCAAGTCAATGCTTCTAAAAATTGTGGGGAATCTAAAAGTTTGGTAGAAAGTTGGATAATCGGTGTCCCTGTGGACTAGCATAGTTGGCAATGACCTAATAGAGGAAGAGAGATTCAAGGTAAGTCTAAGAGCATGGGTTCATGTGTTAGCTCAGGCTGCTGTAACAAAACACCACAGACTATGTGGCTTAAACAACAGGAATTTAATTTCTCATGGTTTGGGATGCTGGAAGTCCCAGATCAAGGTGCTGCTGGTCAATTTGGTTCCTAGTGAGGGCTCTCTTCCTGGCTCACAGAAGGCTACCTTCTTTCTCTGTGTTCTCTTGGTTTATCCTTGGTGCCTGCACACAGAAAGAAAGATAGAGCAAGCTCTCTGGTGTCTCTTCTTATAAGGACACTAATCTTATCAGATCAGGGCCCCACCGTTATGACCACATTTAACCTTAATTACTTCCTTGGAAGCCCCATCTCCAAATACAGCCACACAGGGGCTTAGGGCTTCAACATATGTATTTGTGGGGGACACAAACATTCATCCCTTAACAGGAGGATATGACTAAAGAGTGTGAAGGAAAGCATTGCGGACCTAACACAGCATGAAAGAAAATGAAGAGGTAAGAAAAGTGTATATGCATAGGTGTGCGTGTGTGTGTGTGTGTGTGTGTAGAGTATGCACATGCACATGAGAGGACATTATTTCTGAACAAATATTAATTGAGCACCTACTGTGGTCCAGGCACTGTTCCAGGCACAGGGACACATCAGTGAACAAAACAGACAAGGCTCCTAACCTCATGAAGTTCACCTTCCAGCAGGCAGAGACAAACATGAACAGAGTGAGTAAATTAGGTAGTAAATTTTGTCAGATGTGTACAAGGGATAAGCACTATGGAAATAAGAAAGTAGAGCATGCTATGGAGGCCAGGGGTAGGGATGGTGCAGGGAGGAGGTTGAGAAGCTCAGTTAGGGGAATTAACACGGGCTTCATAAGAAGCAGAGAACTGAGCCAAGACTTGAGGGAGGTAGTGAGGTGGATGAGCCAGAGAAAGCATTGCAGACAGGGGGAAGATAAAACAAAGGCATGAGAGGCAGGAAAATGCAATGACACTCAAGAAAGAATGAAGAAGTGGGAGAGGAGGGAGGGAAAGCAGGAGCTGTAGACAAAGACAGAGTGACCTCCAAAGCCACTCCAAGGAGGACTTGGTGGGTCCCCTGCATCACTGGGAGCCATTGCAGGGTTTGAACAAAGGAGTGACACAATCTGACTTCCTGAAGCCTGGCTCTAGCTGACTTGTGTAGGGCAAGGAGCTGAGAGATCAGTAAGTATTTATTGCAATGATCTAGAGGAGACATCATGGTGGCTCAGACCAAAATAGTGACAGAGGAGGCAGGAGCAGGGGTCTGATTCTGAATGTGTTGATGGTAGAGCCAAGAGAATTTGCTGACAGGCTGGGAAAGAACAGGGGGAGGCAAGAATGATCTTGAGTATTATGTGTGCATGTTACAACAGATCGTTTCACTAGTAAGAGCGCTCTACCTCCTCCACCCCAACCTCACCACTCTTACTTTAGGGATGAGAAATGCAAGATGCAAAGAACCTCACTGAATTACCCAAAATGTCTATGCAGTTAAGGGATTCAAACCCCAAATTGTTCCTGTTTGTAATTCCTAGCATAACTTCATTTTACATTGGCTGAGATCCATATTGTTAAATACAGGCATTCCTTGATCGCCCTTTGAAAAATTGCCATCCTACTCTCCGTTTCTCTTTCTTAGTTTAGTTTTCTCCCTAGGAACTGCCAAAATCTAACATAATATATATTTTACTCATGTATCTTGTTTATTGTATATTTCTTCCCATGAGAATATAAGAGCAACTTTTCTCAGTTTGTTCACTACTGTGTATCTACTGCCTAGAAGAATGTCTGGTGTGTGGAAGGTGTTCAGTAAATATGTATTAATGGAATGCATGCACCAATGTGTGAAAGGAAGATGGAAAGGAAGGAGCATGAAAGGAAGGAAGGAAGGAAGGAAGGTAGGAGGGAGGGAGGAAGGAAAGAAGGTAGGAAGGATAGAAGGAAGGAAGGAAGAAAAGATGGAAAGAAGGAAGGAAATGAGTCATGAAAGACAAGTAAAGTGAGAGAGAGAATGAAAGACAGGAAATTAAAACTCTCCAGGTTTTTTGGTCTCATATATCTACACACATACATACAAATAATAGAACAAAAATTAACAGTAATGAAATTAATTGAAAAAAGTGTTAGTTTTAGAAAACCATAAATTTTACTTTTATATGTTCATTTTCCCCAAATGATATTGAATCTGGGCACATTTTCTTTATTCCAGAATATTTGAAATCCTGCCAAGGTCCACTGGATGGGTAAGAAGCTAATGTGGGAGTTAAAGAAGCTATGAGATAGATTATATTTTAAATGGGTATTGAGCAATTAAATCCAGTAACCCCATTCTTTCAAGTAATGCTGAACTGTTCGTATCAGCAGCATTTAGTGGCCCATAATTCTGAGACCCCTCAGGGAAGAAAATGCGTCACTGGCTTATGTATGAACTGAACAACTAAAATTTGAGGGAACGAGTTCAGGACCGAGAAAGCTGGCCTTTTCACCCCTGGTCCCTGTGAATCCAAATGCAGTGTAGCCGGCAGGCATGGAGGCGATGTCCTGTTCCTAACTCAATAACATTTTTCGCTACAACTCTTCCCATATTTGGAAAGGGGTTGAGTTGTATGAAAACCCATCCTCAGAAATAAGAAGTGAATATTTTCAATGAAACCATATGCAATGTATATATTTCAGTTTGCAGTTTACAATACGTTTCACATATTTAGCATATCCAGTAGGCAAGGTGGAACTCCCTTCCCCAGGTAGGAGGCAAATCACTTACACTCAAGCTTTTCATGGTCCCTGAGCTGTGTATCTTCCATTTACCACCCAAGCTCCATTCTCCTCCCTTCTCCCTCTCCCTTTTTCTGTGCTCCTTTGTACCTAGAAAGTTGATCCCATTGCAGCAAGGATTCCCTGGGCTTCTGGTTTCTCACTAGACTTATCAATGAGAGACACTGGTGGGAGAAGGAGGGCAGTGGAGAGTCAACCCTGGGCATTTTTTTCCTTTCCTCTCTTCCTACTAGGTCTTAAGTCCTCTAGGCATACAACTGTTCCTTTCTGGCAGCCCCTCAGGGTCCCAGACTTGGCCTCCTTCCCTTTGCCCCTTTGGGCCTGGAGATGGCAACCAAAGTGTGAAAGAAAAAGAGGAAGAAATGTCAACAATAGTCCCAAATGTTGTACTATGACTTCTTGGTTTCCCTGAATCCAGCCTTCAGTTTGTAAATAGCCCCTTTATTACACTCTCTTCAAATCACCTGATTTGAGTGTACCATCTATTTCCTGCTAGGATCCAGCAATACACACACTTAATGAGGGAAGAGCGGGACTTGAACCATATCTGTTAACTCCATGCCCAGGCCTCTTCCTCTGTTTAATAGCTGAGGCTATCAGATGATAAAGCTATACACCTTCTAGAGGAAACTTGATTGCCCCCTTCATTTTTTTAACAATAATAAACACGTCTCTCACTCTGACTATCATTTATTCAACCTGACCACCAACATTTATTGAGAGCATGCTCTGAGCTAGGCAGTCTGCTGGGTGTGAAAATACAAAGATGAATGGGGCACAGTCTCTATTCTCAAGTTGCTCAGATTAGACCAAGGTGGGTGACCCACATCAGGACCCTGGGAAGCTGATTTTGAGATGAACATCAATATCAGGAGTTTTCTTAGGGAGCTCTTAGAATCAACACCCATGGAATGGCAGAAAGGAAACAGCGCTAGCAACAAGGAGAAGCTGAGATGTGATATACTCTAAATGAATGCCTCAACCAACACTGCAGAGAGTTCTGAAGCTTTGATGAGGTTTCAGACCTGAATTTACCTGGGTTTAAGGGCTAAAATTTTTCACCTCTGTGTTGATGAATCATTGGATTCTGACCACCCCAGAAAGGGGATGTGACTTGGCTCACAAGGCTCTTTCCAACAAAGGCAATCCCTTGAAGGGGCTGAGAGCTGATAGCTCTCTAGTGGCACTTCCAGCATCTGAGGGAATATATTCTTCATCTCTGAGGGGAATCAGTATCCCTCAATGTAGGGGAAGGAGGAGAAACAGATAATTATACAAAAATACCATCAGGTCAGCCATGGGGATGAACGCAATGTATTATAGATGCCCAGAAAGAAAACTTAATCCAGTCTTGGAAGTCTTAAAGAAACTTCCTGAACAAGGTGATGCTTGACTTGAATCTTGACGGCCAAAGAAGAAATTTGCCAGACAAAGGAGGTGTGGCATGCAAAGGAATCATGGGCATTATGAACAAAGGCAGAGGCTGACCATGGCATGATGCATCTCAAAGAAGAATTGCTGTTGCATAAAGTTTGAGACTGAAAGACAAGAAATTAAGCTGGAAAAGTAAGCAAGATTATTGCAAGGAGACTTTGAAGGCTGTGTCAAAGAACTGGAACTTTAGACTTTAGGCAAAGGGAAGCTACTGGGAAAGGAAAGAAAGCCCCCCTCCAGGACACAGACTTCCTTCAGAGGGTTTGCAGTGACAGAGAATGCCCTGATTAGGGAAGGGGGCTTCAAGTTCTCACCATCTGGATCATATGCATACTATGAGCACATGCAGCTTTCTGCCTTTTTCTTAGCTCTGTCTTCTCTACTTTGAAGGATATCCATTGCGAAGTTATCTGTTCACTAACTGTCCCACCTCCAGAGATACATCTAGTTTCAGCCCTAGAGGGATAGATGTGGGTTGAGACCGCATGCAGACTAGCGGAAGCTCAGAGGAATTGACCATTCTGGAGGAGCCATAATTTCATTCTGTTCAATTTCATGGGTATTAATCAGCCCCACTTAAGATGCTCAGAAGGAAAGGACTCCTGAGTCTCATCCTTTTGTTCCCCCACTACATTAGTCAAGCCCAAGAAGTGATACTCTTCTCTACATGATGCATGAACTGGAATAAGACAGTTTAATCTGCCTCTGAAGAATCAGAAGGCTGTTAGGATCCTTCAGTAGCAACTGTCAAACTGAGTAAACCAGGTGTCAAAACACAGTCCGGAGCTATGATGAAATTAATTACAGTGTTGAAGGTGACAGCTGAACATGTTCACACCTGACATGAATTTTGTTCTTTGATAAATGTTCCTGGTGTGTCAAGAACATCCCTCAGGTTGGCCTGGGGACAAGCATCACTCCAGACAACCACGTCTTCTCACAAGTGTATTTAGACAGCCGTTCAGAATTTTCATTCTGGTTAACAGGCTTAATTATGTTTGAACCACACCGAATTTATTTTTTAAAACATGATTTTTCCCAAGTTAGACAAAGGCTCCAATTTCAGTTTGCTCAATTTAGATGATCGAAGTGTTAAATACATGATACTGTGAAAAAGAAGACGCTACACACCTGGATCCTTCCATTTTCCTGGATGGGGGGCCTTTGGCCTGTCTTCATTGGCCACAGAAAGTTAAAGATAAAATTCCACGCAGAACATTTTGCTTTCTTCCAGGGAGTAAAATGAGAACACCAGGGGAGGGAAAAGCAGCTTTGGCCAGGGAGGAGCCCTGTGAAGGTCAGAGTTGAGAAAAGTCTCAATTTGTCTGAGCTGTTGCTATAGATTTAAAATCTATAGCCACGCAGCGTTTTTGACTGATTTCCCAAGGGAATATATGCTCCAAATTCCTAGCTCATCTATCAGGAGCTGTAAGTTGTTTAATGTTGCTTAAGACATTTTGGGTGTTGCCAATATAGCCTTCCCTTCAGGAAACATTTTTCTCCTATAATGTTTTCATCTTGGCTTGTTTGAGGCAGAGGCTTTAAGAACACATCAAGGGCTTTGCTCGGGGTATCACCACACCCTGACCACCCCTCCTCATTCTATACCTCACAACATACAGAAATGAGTCCTTTCATTCATTCTTTCATTCACTAAGCCTTAAAGGATTATATCTGTTCCAGATACTAAGCTAAGAGGCCTTAAGCAAAGGGGACAGATCAACAAGTCAACACAAAACCATAATCCAGGATGATTATTGCTAAGAGATTTGGAACAGAGTGCTTTTAAAACATTTTCAACAAACCTGTCCTCAACTAAATTATGGCTTCATCTCAGTGAGTTTGCCTTCTTAGACTCTTTACTATGCTCAAATAGAAATATCTCTCCTTTAGCTTAGTTCTTTCCCGAAGAAGGCATTATTCTCTATTCTTTCTAATGGATCGGCCTAGAAAGTCTAAGTATGTTTTACATAATGCTATCAATTATTTCTTCTATTATAGCCGTACTATAGTTCCCATATCATAAAGATCATCGGGAAATTTCTTCAAAATTCCAAGCCATTCCATCCAAATAGTAGCTACGAGCTACTATTTTTTGCCATGAGATTCATTCAAGAGGAATATGGCTTCCTCCTGAAGAATTGTATGCAGAATACTAAAGATGTGAACCCAGTCATTGGTCTCTTAAACAGAGGGTTCTTAAAAAACAGGAAGAAGTGGCAGCTTAATGTTCTTTCAGTTAAATCATCTAAAACCATAAATACAGGAATTCCACTTCCTTATCAGTTTATTTATCTCCAATGCCTCTGATGGATAAAAGAGGCGATCTCACATTGTTGATTTGGATGGGTAGCGAAGCATTATTTGCAATATGTTAGAGGAAAGAAAATTAATGCCAATTCCTTAGAACAATTATGGGGAACCTGCCAATGGAGCTGGCACTTCTTTATAAACAGTTGGCTTCGAATGGTCCAGAGATTAATTGACTGGAAGGAGGAATTGCCTCATCTGCTTTCACCTTGATGTCATGAAACTACTATTACTTGCTCTTCCCTCCACCAAACAAAGGCACTCAAAGCCCTTGGTGACTCAGTTTCCCTATTCCTGTCACCAAAAGTCTTCATGCCTTTCAACGGCAATGCCTCTCTAAAGGGACCCCAACCCTGCTGAAGGCAGGAAGAGAGAGAGCAAACAGATGCTTATCTGCATGACCAGAGGAACAAACTGCTCTCTGATCTGAACCTGAGTCTGCAGCTGAGACAGGCACCACGAGGATACTGTCTGGCAAGAGGCCACCGTGCAGCCCTCTGTGGAGGCCCGGGGCCCTGAAACAGTTCATTCACTCCACCTGGGTGAGCAGTTTCCTCCCAAGTGGCTACTCACCAATGGCAGACCCAATTACAGACAAGATTGATAGGTCTGCCTGGATTGCTGAACCTACCTTCATTTTTTTTTCTTTGAAAAAACTAGTCTTCACACACAGAAACTCTAGTACAAATAATAGGAGGATTTCTTTAAACAGAATTTAAAAGGAAACAAAGAAGAAAGCCACAAGAAATATCGCAGAAAGTGACTCAGGAAGCACTGACTGCCACACCTCCCTTCTACACCAACACCCACGCCCACCCTGCACCCCCCCAACACACACACACCCTAGAAGGACAATAATTCTTGAGGCCAAGAGTTGAAGATCCTGTCTTACTAGTGTGGGAAAAGCCATAAGCTCTGCCTACGGGAAGTGCATGGGCTTTGAGTACGTTCTCTCCCTTCCTGACTAGATTCCTGCAGCTTAGGGGATGAGTTTGCCTTTGTGCCATTTTATCTAGAATAACTTCTTAGTAAAGCTGTATTAGAATCCCAAGGCCTCTAATTTCACCTACTAGCATTTTTCTTCCAGAGAAAACTACAGAATTTATGGAGCCCAGTATAAAATAAAAATCTGGGCCCCCTGTTCACAATAGCAGAGGAAAATAGTTGTTTTCTTCTTCTTCTTTCTTCTGTGGTTCCTTTTTTGGCCTGAGAAGGTGTATTTTTTTTTTTTTCAAGACAGGGTGTCCCTCTGTCACCCAGGCTGGAGTGCAGTGGTGCAACTCCTCTCACTGCAACCTCCACCTCCTAGGCCCAAGCCATCCTCTGACCTCAGCCTCCCGAGTAACTAGTACCACAGTACAAGCCACCATGCCCAGCTAATTTTTGTATTTTTTGTAAAGGCAGGGACTTGCTATGTTGCCCAGGCTGATCTTGAACTTCTGAGCTCCAACGATCCTCCTGCCTTGGCCTCCCAAAATGCTAGGATTACAGGCGTGAGCCACCACACCCAGCCCCATTGTTTTCTTAATTTGTCACTTAATGTTGCATTTCCTTCAGTGCAAGAGAGAACATCAGAGCAAATGGAGACCTTCACAGGTGTTCAGAAACTAACACTGCAATATAGGGGCATATGCACTTGACCTCAAGCCTCCCTCCACCCATGCCTGTGCCCTCACTGCAGGCAGAAAACAGCAGTAATAACTGGACTGTCTCATGGGAGAGAGGCAGAGAAGCCATCCAATGGTGGTAGCAAGAGACAGGGGCACAAGTGAATCAAGGCTCCACATGCCTTGTGTATGCTCCATTGTCCCATTGGATTTCACTTACAAAGTGAAAATCCAAACAGAAAACTACAAAGACTTCCAAGACAGTGACCAAAGAGCATTAAACCCCAAGTAGGGAACTCTTTTCTGAGTGTGGGAACCTAGGCCCACCCATAAAGCCAGCTCTGTCTCTTCTAATACAGGAAATATTGTGTGAGCATAAAAACTACAAGAGTTTTCCCCACCAAACATGTAGCTGTAGATTAACAGGTGGACACGTGCTCACATGCATTTACATTTGTGTGTAACTGGTTCTTCCCTTATTGTTTTCTTAGACTAGTTGCTCAGATGCAGGATTATTGAGACAAAGACACGAACATCGTTGGGGCTGTCGATGCATACTGACAGATTACTTTGCTAAAGGGTGTGGTGACTTTCAGTGCCACCAACAAATCCCAACAGGATGGGTTTACTACATCTGCTTAGGCACTGGATAGTATTATGTGCTGGTAAATAGTTTTGTTCACTTATGGGAAGAAAAATTTAACATAAAAAAATTCCGTTTTAGGCCAGGCGCGGTGGCTCACGCCTGTTATCCGAGCATTTTGCGGGGCCGAGGCAGGCAGATCAGAGGTCAGGAGATCGAGACCATCCTGGCTGACACGGTGAAACCCCGTCTCTACTAAAAATACAAAAAATTAGCCAGGCATGGTGGCGGGCGCCTGTAGTCCCAGCTACTCGGAGGCTGACACAGGCGAATGGCATGAACCTGGGAGGCGGAGCTTGCAGTGAACTGAGATCACGCCAGCACTCCAGCCTGGGTGACAGAGTGAGACCCTGTCTCAAAAAAAAAAAAAAAAAATCCAATTTGAATTTGGTTTAAAATATTATTTCATATACTTTTTGTACGTCTGAAATATTTTGCAATTTTTTTTTGAGACGAAGTCTCGCTCTTGTCACCCAGGCTGGAATGCAATGGTGCGATCTCGGCTCACTGCAACCTCCATCTCCTGGGTTCAAGTGATTCTCCTACCCCAGCCTCCCGAGTAGATGGGATAACAGGCGCCTACCACCAGGCCCGGCTAATTTTTTATATTTTTGGTAGAGACAAGGTTTCACCATGTTGGTCAGGCTGGTCTCGAACTCCTGACATCAGGTGATCCACCCCCTCAGCCTCCCAAAATGCTGGGATTACAGGCATGAGCCACTGCACCCGGCCTATTTTGAAATTTTTTTAAAGAGAAAGTGTCTCACTATGTTGCAGAGGCTTGTCTCTAACCCCTGGCCTCAAGCCATCCTCTTGCCTCAGCCTTCAGAGTAGCTGGGACTACAGGGGCACACCACCATGCCCAGCTATTTTTACAGTTTTTAAAAACATCAAGTTTTTAAAACATTAAAGTATGCTTTTTAGTGATATCATGTGACACTAGTTCAAAATGTCGCCTTTTGGGTTGATCTTAAGGTAACTATCCATATTCATCAAAAAAGGAGAGAGGGGGGAAGGAGAGGAGAAGAGAAAAGAAAAGAAAATGAAAAATTAAACTTCAATGGGGAAGTATCTTACCTTAAGGTTATCACTGCTCAATGTGGCAGTTGTCATTGTAGAACTTGTCATCATAACTGGACAAACACCTCTAGTCCTATGGCATGTCTTATCAGTAGTCATTGTAAGGCCTTTATCATTTGCTGTTTTGTACCACGGTTGCTTATATGCATGTTTTATTCCCCATCCTTCCACCCTGAAATAAATTGTAAAACCCCTAGGTCTTATTCAGCTTTTCATTTCCTAATTAACACTGAAATCCAGGAAATTTGGGGTGTTTTGGAACAATAGTTTCTAACTCAGCAAATACACATATTAAAAGTGTATAATACATTATACATTAAAAGTCTGCAAATATTATGAAATAACCAAACAATGCTGAAGTTAAACATACTATATTTTTAAAATTTTTAACTGAACGCAATATACTTTCCTTTTTCGTGAACCAGAGTTAAAACTAATACCAATAACATAGACAACTCAATACAAAACTGTCTACAAATAGAGAAACATATTTTTAAGAGATTCACCAGACAATGCAGTTACTAGGTAAACATGTCCTGTCCAGTTAAATAACCCCTGATATAAATCATATATATGGATGTAGACAGAGCGTATATATCTATAGATACAGATACAGGTATATATATAAATAGATTGTGGATAATTCAAAGGATTATCATTACTATGTTCTCTGGCAGTATATAAACATACCAACATTAAAAACAGTTTTTTGGGCATTTACTATGTGATAGGCATTCTGGATTATTGCATTAATTCTTACAACAATCCTAAGGAAACAGGGACTGTTGTGAGCCTCCATTTTACAGAGAGCGAACTGAAGCTCCGAAAGATGCAGGAATCTAGTGAGTAGCAGAACCAGGATATGAACTCCAAGCAACTAAGTCCAGCTTTAGCCTCTCCAGTTTTCTGCCTCCCATGGTGTTATTAGTGGATTCACTATCCTTAAAGCTTGGGCAAGGCCACCAACTGCTTCTTGCCTGGGAAGCCGACTTGTAGGGTTGCCAGATTTAGCAAATAAAAATACAGGCTACCTGGTTAAAATTGAATTTCAGATAAAAAGCAAGTAATTTTTAAAAATATAAGTATGTCCCAATATGGAATGGAACATACTTGTAAAATGATTCATTGTTTCACATTTAACTGTGTGTCCTATATTTTATCTGGCAACCCTTGCAGCTTGCCATCTCACAGTAACTCTGAGTTACTGTCGCAGTTTCTGAAATGACAGCAATGTGGCTTTTTGAGAAAGATAGAAGAGTAATTCTAGGTTGAAGCTGGCATCAGAAACAAGGACAGACCCTGTTTCCGTGAACAAAATCTCCACTGAATAGCAGCCAAAATGAACATCCCTCTTAAGCCTGCAGGTTGGACCAAACAGCCCCATTGAATACCTCTTCCCATAGGCCCTGTAAACATTAATCAATATTTGCAGAATGAGAGCCTTCTGACCTTCAGCTTCTCAACCTGTAAATAATGATAATATTTCAATGGGTTGTTTTGAAGGTCAAGCAAGGTTATGCATGTAAACATTTACTATAAATGCTGTTTCCCATCTCATGTTTTTGGATATACAAAATTAAGAAATTATGTCTTTTTTTCCAAAAACCAAGAATAAATGTTGTTAATCCAAGCCACTTTCAGTGAATATATAAATCAGGAAGTCTAATATTTAAACAGATTAAGATTAAAAACTAATATATTTGAAGGGGCATTTTTTAAGAAAGATTTAAATTTTGAAATCACATGTAAAAAAAATCACCTTGCATCTGTTCTAACAATCACATACAAGTAAAAATAGCTCTTTATGCATGTTACATTTATTCTTTATTTCCACGATTATGTGATGTCAACTTTTAAAAAATGACATGGATACACCAAAAGCAAGTAATATCATTAAAGATCATTGTTTTTTAACTGAAACGCTACCAAAACAATTAGATAGAACAAATACTATATTAAAATTGGTAGTAGCTAAGAATCATATGGGCAGAGAAAAAATAAATGCATTATAGACATACAGAGTGATAATGAAACAATGATTTTTAAGAGTAATTTACCAACATTTTTTTGACATTTTCTGAAGTGCTATGGAAAAAGAAAGTCTTGTTTTTAGAAAGCTCCCCAGTCCCACAAATGGGAACTTCAGACTCTTTTCTGTTTAGAGGGAATCTATTTTCTTTACAAAAAAAAGAAAACACTTCTATGGAAAAGTCAATTGAACAGAAGTCTCATATTTAAGTTGAATTGATCAGCTAAAGAAATTTGTTCCTCAAAATTCCTTTGTAGACTGGCAGCACTCCGTCTGACCAGGGTCAGGGGGTCAAAGTACTTGAAATATAACTCTACTGCTAGAAACTTCTGAAAGAGTTTGAATAAACTCCAAGGAGTTTGAAGAGAAGCAGTGGAGTACAGAACACAGGAATTGTTAAAGCTAATGGAACTGAATGTAATTCTGTGACTACTGAGAGCAGGGAGCTGAGGAGGCGAGGTTGTAAGGAAAAGGATGTAGACTTTGCAAATCAGGAAAATCTGAATTTTTATCCTGGCTCCACTTCCAACTTGCTTGAGCAGATCATTCTACTCCTCTGAGCCTCCATTTCCTCATCTTCAAAATAGAGACAATAATATCTCACGGGGATGTCATGAGTAGTAAATGAGATAATGTGGTAAAAATACACCCAATTAAAGTTAATAAATGGTTGTTATAAGTAATGTTTTTACAATATTTGTAAGAGAGTAGAACCTGGGGGCTAAATCAATGCTCAGGAAAGAGGAGACTCTGTGTGGGAAGATGTCATAGGCAGAACTCAAGAATTTTACACAGTGGAATTCATTTGGGCACAAAGAGAAGAAACTATTTTGTGAAAAAATAGTTATAGTGTCCAGAAAAAGAGCTGTAGTTCCAGAAAGCTCTGATGTTAACTGCAACATAGACCTAAAAATTGCTGTGAAATTGCTTCCGTTGTCTGTGGACTTGTCACTGAAGTCATTGGACACATAGCTCATCTTACAGATTCACTTCACACAATAATCACATCCTCGTCTGTGCTGTGCCCGAGTTTGTTGTAAGGAGGTGGCACAGGAGGGAAACGATGACTCAGGATAGTGTAAGACAGAGTTCATGGGTTTAGAGGAGAAATGCATGATGGGATGTGATAGAGGAAGGTTTCCCATATGTCAACCAAACCAGATAGATGCACTATGGGCAGATGATTTCATAGTTTGCAATGGTTCCAAGTTGGAAACAGTTGGCAGACAGTCAGTCAAAAGGGAAATCATGTCAAATCAAATCAAATTATGAGTTCAGTCTCATCTCTTCCTTCTGCTGCTCTGCGGGTGACAGCAGCTGACTTTAGGAATCAATGAGATACCAAGCACTGCACTTCCCAAATTCCAGTAGATGCATATGAGGGCCTCTGAGTGATTTTTTGTGAAGCCTTCTCCCCTACTTGGCTTAAGGTAAGAGATAAGTACTCCTTGTCCCCATACCCCCAGGATGGGGATTATTCCCACCATGCTGAAAATGTTCTCCAGAGATGTGCTTCTACTGACCTTGTTAACCTCCTTGTGAATTCATAGGCTTTTCTAATAGAGCCTCCTGTGTGAGCTAATAAGGCCAATCCCAGTTCTAGATCAGTAATTTTGCAAATTCTGCATAAATGGTCTGTTAACCCCACTCTATAAAGTAGATATTGTCATCTCTTATTTTGTTCTTGGCTTTATGGGCCTCTAAAAAACTGAGACATCAAGAAAAATCTCAATTAACATCCCATTTCTTAGCATATTGGTAGAAAAAAACTGAAGAAATATATACAAGTTTATGCAGTCATTTTCAAGGAAGTGAGAGAGATCACAAGGGACTTTGATTTTCTACATGATGTAATTCTACTAAGTTCAACTTTATATGTGTGTTTCTTACTTTTGCAATCAGGAAAAATAAAGTAATTAATGTGGATGTCCCCAAAGATCCGAGGTTAAGGTATTCATAGGGAACGTTGAATTGAATACGAAGTCCAAGCACAGAGCTGACTCTGGCTTCAAGGCATGGTGACTCCATGGGTTGGAAAGATGACATCAGCTCCCTGCTCCTCTCTCCCTCCTACACTTGACTTTGCTTTTCTCCATGTTGGCTTCATTCCCAGGCAGACTGTCTCCACGTGGAAGTCAGTGTGCCTTCTGAAGCTCCAAGTTCACCTGGTTTCTTGATGCTCACAAAGTCGGGAATAGGGAGAGTCTCATCTTCATAGAGTTCATCTCACTCTTCTCCAACTCCAAATATTTTCAGCAACCCTGCTAGAATTTTTGGACCAATCACTGTATCCAGGGAGTGGGACAATTTGATTGGTCAGCCTGCATTAAGTGGCTACCAAGTGGCAGGTGAAATAAGATTCACTTGATTGTCAGCCCCATCTAAAACACATGGAACAGGGAAGAGGATATTCCCTAAAGTGACATAAGGCAGGTAAAGGAAGGGAGGAAAGAAGAGAGAAATAGAGGAATGGAGGGAGGGAAGTGGGGAGGGAGGGACAGAGGGAAGGAGATGTCTACTACATCAGAGAAACAGCTTTTATGAGAAATATTTACCGCCGGGCACAGTGGCTCACGCCTGTAATCCCAGCACTTTGGGAGGCCGAGGCTGGCGGATCACGAGGTCAGGAGATCAAGACCATCCTGGCTAACACGGTGAAACCCCGTCTCTACTAAAATACAAAAAAATTAGATAGGCGTGGTGGCAGGCGCCTGTAGTCCCAGCTACTCGGGAGGCTGAGGCAGAAGAATGGCGTGAACCCAGGAGGCGGAGCTTGAAGTGAGCCGAGATCGCGCCACCGAACTCCAGCCTGGGCGACAGAGCGAGACTCCGTCTCAAAAAAAAAAAAAAAAAAAAGAGAGAAAAAGAAATATTTACTGATTGCCTACTGCATGCGTGGTACTGAAGACCCTTGGAAATCTGGAATTTACCATTGAAAGCTTTCGCTGTAAGAGACTTGAAAGATCCATGACATGATGGAAAGATCAATGACATGATGGCATATAATAAATTATATGGTGATAATACTGCCTACACCTGTGGTTTCCAAACTTTAGTGAGCATTGGAATCATTTTGAGGGCTTACTAAAACACAGATTGCTGGCCCAGTACGTCAGGGTAAGACCCAAGGACATACATTTCTGGTAAGTTCTTAGGTGATGCTGATGTTGTGAGGACCACACTTTGAGAACCACTGCCCTATATCAAATGGTTTCATGAAGACAAACTAGATTATATAAGTAAAGTGGCTTCTACCAATTTGAAACTCTGGTTCAGCAAGAGTGAAAACCTTATTTGATTAACAAATCTATTGAACTTCTGCATCTTGATTAGTGGTGTTCTTGAGGAATACCCTAAAATCTATTATTCTTCATCCCCTAAAATCTAATTATTCTTCACAATTGTCAAGAGTTTGGTGTCCAAAGATGTTTAACCAATGGTCAACACTGGAGAACAGTGAGATTCAACATCAGATGCAAGTTCTCTAGCTAAAGCTAAAGTTTGAAGCAAATGGCCCATCCCAACCTTTCCTCAGTACTGCTCTATCTTGTGCAAAACAATGTAAGGCATGGCCAAGTCAAGGACATCATTCGAAAGAAGCCAGAGAAACAGACAGAAAAAACGAAAAAGCTCTCAATTCAATATGCTTTCATCTCCAAAACAACATGTTCTTTCTCTTTGGTTCACTCGGTGTTTCTGACGGAAGTGAAATTCTTCTCTGGCATCCAAGAAAGATTTATGACTGAAAAAGAACAGATTTTACCTGGCAATGGGTGCGTGCAAGGTTTGTTCTCTTTCATACCAGGCCCAATTGCTCTTTATTTTGCAGATACTAATATTAGACCCAGTTAATCATTGCACATTCCTTTTATTAGGTGAGGAGCTACATTCTTGAAACCACTCTCAAGAAAACAATCCTTCACTTCCAGACCACCCTGAGTTGTAGACTTGGGGTTTCGGCAGTGGTAGAACTATTGGGTCATGTGGCAGACTTTTGGGCAGCCCATAGACATCTGCTCTTCAGCCTCAAACCTTTGGAAGTGGTTCGAGAACTTCCTCTTTTCTTGTTCACTTGGCGCAAGGTTGCTCCTTCTACAAACACCATGAAGGTGTTGGTACCACCAGAATATTAAACTTTATTGCCTCATTCCCTATGGGCAAAACTGCCTGTGATGAGGGAAAGGCTGCTTGAATATGATGTATTCAATAGACTTTATTTGAAGGTCCTAATTCAGACAAGTTAGAGCCGTCTGAGTTTTTTGCAGAATCTGAAATATGAAATTTTAGACCACATTCAATTTCGTTAGTTCTAAGTGAATATGTCTTGACTCTGATAGTCTTTTCTAAGTTGATTATTGGCAAATTAGCAGCCAATTTGCCATAGAAACATTGTGGTTAGATTCCAAGCCAACCCCCAGATGCCTCCTTAACTCATTTTGTGCCTGAAGTAGCGTACTACTCAATAGTACCATGAAATCTCATCACCAATTGCAACTATGTTTTTGAAATAAAAACAGTCCAAGTTCCAACTCAGAACTAGAGGATGTGGTTGCTGGGTCTCCCCTTCATTTCCTTCTGTTCCTTCTGTGGTCAGCAGACCTTCTGACAGTGAGATAGGGACTCCAGAAAGGGACTTCTACAAGCACATTTTGGGTGATGGCAGTGATAGAAGTCTATGTCTTCAGTGAAATAAGCAAGCAGTAGCAGTTATCCACATTTTCCATGGTAGTCCCAGTCCTTCCTGAGTGACAAGGGTGGTGGCAGTGGGGAGTGAGGAAACAGGAGGGGGAAAGGGTGGTCCCTTACAGAAGCAACCAATTGCCAGCAGGGAGTTATGCCTCTGGCTTGGCCTCCAAGTCACAAGTCACAAGAAGAAAACATTTAAGAGTTTAGAATTAGTAAGTGGTCCATACGGTGACCACAGAAGAACAAAAAACATGTTATGAACAAGATCCTTAGGAATCCACTTCACTAAACAAATAAAGTGATTTATAATTGGCAAATCAACTTGAAACCTAAATGGTTCCAATATGCTTGAAAATCATTTATTCCCTTAAGTCTTTTAGCACCTACTTCTCTGCCACCCTTAGACTCCTTTATCGGAACTGAACTCATCCAGCAAGTATGTATTGAGGGCCTACCCTGGACCAAGGCCAACCTCATTATCTACTATTAGTTTGCACAACCTGCAAAGCACAGTGCTGTGTATATAGGAAATAAACTCACTTACCTGATTCTTTCCCACAGAATGCCTTCTGGGCTCCCTCTTTCGCTCTTCATTTGTTCCTTCTTTTAGCTTTCTAAGATCACTACACCTGGCCAGTCCCCTCTGTGCACTGCTCATTCTAGAATCTTACTCCTGGTCATAACCCCGGGGCCCAGACAGACGAGGTCTACCCTGCTTCCAGAACAAGAAAGCAGACATGCATCCTGGCTGCAGCCAGGCTATGAAGCAGAATAAATGAAGCCTGTCTCTATTTCTGTCTGCATTCTATTTTCTAGGCAATTTCTTTGGAATTGATTCTTTTTCTTTCTTTTACTTTCTTCCATTTTCCCCCTTGTATCCTTTCCTTTTCTTTCTCTTTAGATTTTCCTTTCTTCCTTCAGACATTTTTTCTGAGAAACTCATGCATTCCGCTAAGCAGCATGGAACTTCAAGAGAGATGTTAGAATATGCATGCCCAACCCCCGCACACGAGAGATGCACACAGTGGGCTGCAAACGGTGAAAAATGAAATCCAAAATTACCTTTCCAAAAGAATTCTACTTAGGAAAGACTCCTTACAGGCATTCATGGAAGGCTCCAGCCTCTTAATCTTCGTTTACATTTTATAGCTTTTACTGAATTTTCTTCAACTGTCTACCCAAATATACTTCTCTGATCCATAAACCGTTTCCAGTGAAACTTGGATCCTATTTGGTGTAATTCCTGTAACTCTGTGAGAATCTGAGACAGGCCATTCATTTCTAAGCAAAGGTCTCTGTTTAAAAGGTTATGCTTGCCATTTCTCTGTCAATGTCATCAACGCCAACGGCGTCACCCTTCCTCCTCCCGATAATCAGGGTGGTCGGAATCTTCCTAAAATAGCAGCCACTGGGACCCTGCTTGCCACTTTTAATTTCACTGCTTCTTTATAGAGCCTTATTTATATGTTAAACTATGAACAAGTCAGCTTGAATTGCCTGGGGCCAAGTGCGAGAGAAATGTTGATAGCATTTGGTATTCCCAGACTTCCCCCCTGACTCCTCCATACTAAAATTTAGAGAATGGATAAGGCTTAGAAGTGGCTTCTTCCAGTGTGCTGTATTCTAGTTGGGGATGAGTAATGTGGAATTCGGGGGTGTATCATCAAGGATATGTTCTGAAGCTCTGGGAATATTATATCACGAAGGTAGCCGCTGACTGGCAGAGTCTGAGGGCTCTGAGAAATGGGAGGAATTGCTCACTGGCCCACTGCTTCCTGAAGTTTCACTTTTAAAATAATCAGAATGTGATTAGGAGGCAGCCTGAGCCATAACAACCACCTAAGCCAGGGAACTTCACCAGTAGGAGAGGCGTTAGCTCTGCCTTCACCTCCCCAGGAGATGAGAACACACAGGCTTCTTTAAGCCACCTAGGAGATACAGAGTCTTTCTTCCAGGCATCTCGCCAAGGAAAAGAACATTTTGTTAATCATTACTCATTATCAGTTTGGCCAAAGAATTGTTTTGAGTTTTGGGGTGTTTTTGTTTCATTTTGTTTTGTTTTGGCATCTGGGTGGCACAGGCTCAAGGCCAATTTCATCATGTAAACATCCAGTTTACAATTATAAGTGGTTTCCCTGGGGTAGAAACCCTCAAAACTGTCCTTCTGAACTTCCAGTGGGATCTATTTCACCTTGAGCCTATCTTGGCATTTTTAGTCATCCTCTGGACTTGGTGAAATTGAGTTCTCCATGCCTCTCTTCAGAGCTCAGGCTTTCTGGCATATAGCTGTTTCTCTGGTACTACCATTTTCATGTACATTTGCCCCAAAATGGAATAATCATTGAGAACAGTTTTGAGCATTCTTCAGCTCCTTTGCCTCATGCCCTAGTCTCCAGGGCTCAGCGTGTCTTTGGGAACAGGGTTATGCTTTGCAATACTACTGCTGGCTCTTACTTATCTTCCTCAAGATTGATTCTTCGAACAGTGACCTTATTTAATTCAAACAAGCCATATTGGTTCTCCTGACTTCAGCAAATGGAAAAGTCCAGTAGGAAGTACACATTTGCTTTTATGGATGGCAGATATGCATTACTGATTACTCTAATCCTCAAAGGTACTTAGAAACACTGATCAAGTCTTCATCTCCTGTAACAGTCCTGGGGAAATCACAAGCAAAAAGCATTTGCTTAGGTAAGTAGGAAGCAATTGTTATTACTTCATTTTGTTTTGCTTCCTGAGAGGACTTGAAAAACTGAGAGACTCCCACTCATCTGATATGGGACATAGAAAAAATAAAAATATTCTTAGAACCCACCACAAGGCAAAAGCTTGTCTAGCCAACACCAACTTGATTCTTTAATAAAACCAACTCATTCAGATCAAAGTCAAATTGTACTTTTCCGGAGGGTAAACTTAAGACAATATTTTTCAAACTTTTGTTTGGGCTACAACTGACAGTAAAAATATATTTTACAACATGACATGTATGATGTTGCACACACACATATTTACCCGAAATACGTTTTATGAAACATAACTTACTCTTGCTATATATTGTAAACTCAATATTTTTGTCTGTTCTATTTCATTCCATTCAATTGTATTTTGTTATTTAAAAAATGCTAGCTGTGAAACACAAAATTGATTTCTTAAGCCACAACTCACCATGTGAAAAACACTCTTGAGGGTGGGGGATACAGAAGTGAATCCTTCTCACAAATTCTCTAAGTCCTCCCTTTTTTATTGAAGATGGCTAAAATTTACCATTGAGGATGTCTTTGCTGTGGTTAAAAAAAGTTATCTTTTATTAAAATGTAAGTGAACCCTGAATGGGTAACAGATTACACCTGGCCCATCATTTATACCTCTGTGAAGTGGAGGAGATCACATTGCATCTCACATCACAAATATCACCTAATATACAGTAGAGAAAGAAAGTCAGGTTGGATGAGGGAAGGGCTGGAAATGAGAACAGGAAAGCTCTGAGGCAGGAGCAAGTAAAGGGTTCCTGAGGAAGAGGATAGGTTGCCTCAGTGATTCTGGGGCTTTGCCCCCTCCCCATACATAGGTGGGGAGAACCCAGGCTGAAGGCATCCTCAGTCCCCCCAGGGGTCCCTTGCTGCCCTCTCCATTCCTGCACATATCTGGGGCAGGAATGGAAATCAAAGCATGGAAATGGAAGGGACACCACCAGAGCACAGTGAGGTCTGCAGGGCTGCAACCAGGAGCAGGAGGCTGTACCTGGGCCATCTCTTCCCCTTTACTGCACTCCCTCCCTCAGGGAAGGCTCTTCCCCTTCTTCTCCACCTTGATCACGTTTTCCTAAGAAGGTCCCAGCTCTGCCAGCCCTTCCAACAGCATCATCCTAATATGGTTTGGCTGTGTCCCCACACAAATCTCATCTTGAGTTGTAGCCCATAATTCCCACGAGCTGTGGGAGGGACCCAGTGGGAGATAATTTAATCATGGGGGCGGTTTCCCCCATACTGTTCTCATGGTAGTGAATAAGTTTCATGAGATCTGATGGTTTTATTAGCGGTTTCCCTAATAAAAAATTCTGTGGCTCTGAGGCTCCTATATGCTAATTCATAAATTCATAAAGAATACAAGCTGCAGATGACAGCTACTATGTCCCCAGACCTTCTCCTCTCCAGTCTAAATGTCCCTGGTTCTTTGAGGATTTCCCCAAGATAGCAGCATTAGCAATAATATAGAATGGTTTGAATTATCCCACCAGTCTAGTTGCTTTCCTCACAACAACCTCCATTTGGTCTATCATCTCCTCTAAACATGACCCCCAAAACAAAAGCCCAACCCCAGGTGCACTACCTGATGCACCCTAATCTTTATGTACACGGATGCATCCTCCACTGTACCAGTGTCTCTGCAAAACACAGCCTGCATCTGCCTTCATATTAACAATGACTACCCACTCATACTTGGAGCTTATGGAGTTATTTATCCAGAAATTCCTTTTACTTCTTGAAAATTTCAAACAACCCTCTCTCTTCCTCCCTCCCTGTAAGCACGTTTAAATGGCTATCTTGAGAACTGCCACTTTTTGACATGATTCTGTCTCCCCGGCTGCAAAGAGAGCCCTTACCAGGCTTCCTATCAGAATTCTTCCTCAGGTCTTGTCTGGCTGCATCTGAAAGAGCCAGCCTCTTCCAAGTCCACTAGCAAAAGTTAGAAGGGATGATCTTCAGAAGCGTTTAAGGGCCATAATCCTGCCCTGTGCAGAAAGATAGACTGTAGCAAGAGAGAATAAAACACAGAAGACAGAATGCCACCCAAAGAGAGGCCGCCCAGTCAAGAAACGGAGAGAACCCAGGGCTTTTGTGTCCCTTGCCCATTTATCCCTGAAACCTAGCAGCCTTCCCTGCCCTTCCCTCAGTCTGGTTGTTCTTGGATTCTGAGAGTCAATAAATTCCCTTTTTGCCCTTTTGCCTAATCCCAATTGGATTTTTGTAAGTGGCAACCAAAAAATTCCTGACTAATACAACCACTAATTTTTTCTTCCTGAGTATTGCCGTGCTGTTCCTAAACCAAATATTCGCATCCTGTACTTACATGTTTTTGAACCCAAAGGCAAGATCCTACATTTATTGCTGTGAAATATCATCTTGTTTTCTTTGATTCGTAATTCTAGTATAGCTGGTGGCAAATTTGCACGCACTACTGTCAACTGCACTAAGAAAATGTGGCTTTTGTCTATTTTTTTTTAACAAAGTTAGTCACCCTCATAAGCTTCATAAGTCCTTGCCGGTAACAGAGACACACACACACACACACACACATACTTTTCGGTAACAATATTACATTCAAAAAAGACTTTTAAGCTGGAAGAAACAGTTTATTTCTTCTGAGTTGTCAGTCCTTGGGAGCACTGCAGCCCCAGTTCTCCAAAATATCAACTGGCTGAAGGAGGGCATGATGAGACCCCATATCTGTGGCAAAAGAGCTCCAAATCTAACCATCATCCTCTGATCCCCACTGGCCTACATACCATGGAGCAATTTGTGTGGTCTTGTCCCTGGGGTGCAGAGGGCCCCATCTGGGCCTTGGGGCATCCTACTGGCATTCACAGCTGGAGCCATTGGTCTTGGCCGTTTGCCTCTGGTCACAAACTCACCATATGCTATTGTCAAATAAAAGCAAATCCAGAGTTAGTAAGAAGAGACTTCATTCAAAATAATTATTGCAAAAGGAGTAAAGGCACTATTGCAATAGGGAAGGTGTCCTATGGTAACAGGGAGAGCACTGTGATCACACATTCTACAAGTATCTTAAGAGTTAGGCAAAAAGGGGGTTTTCTTTTCTACAGAGGTGTAAACAAGGCTAAAATGAACCATAGGCAAGTGGGATGAAAGGGCGGTGTGATCGATCAGAAGTTAAGATTTTACCTCAGGGCAGCCTACTCTTAGAAGGGGCTGCATGCTGCTTCAAGTTGAGCCTGGGACAAAGTTCAGAGGCCTGGGGGAAGGAGAGAATCCTAGTCAAAGTGTGATTAACAAGTATCTTGCTCCAGTTCATCAGTGGAATACAGGCAATTTGGCTAATCATTTATGAGGCAAAGAATGGGAATTTGGAGGGTCTGTGGGTAGTCATGTCACAGGTAAGTAGAGGGCATCCATGAGTCTTATCCGTGTCCTAAACGGAAGGGTGGTTCTTTGCAGTAAGCCCTTTGCCAGAACGCCAAAGTTTGAGGGGGTTTCTTAATCTCCGATCGTTTTCCATGATCACAGGGCTTAGGTAAGGTTCAATGTTTCTTCTATGAACCTTTGTTTTGACTCCAAACTCTCTCAGAACCTCATGCTCTCCCTGGGTCACATGAGAATTCTGGATCCCAAGAATGACACAGACAGATCGTAGGAGGCTGGGAGTGGTAACTCAGGTCTATCTCTCTACCTGCCTGATACATCACGTTGGAAATTATGGCTGCCCAGCCAATTGCAAGGCCAATTCCAGAAGTTTGCAAGTTTCTTCAGGCTACACCTAAGAACAAAGGCCAATCATCCCCAGTATGATGGTTTCCATATACCTATCTGGATATTTCTGCAGCCCTTGGACTTTTGACCTTGAATAAGGTTTCTGAGGTCCCTAGCATCTGACCTCCATACCCTCTCTATCTCATTTATTTCTTCCCACAGTCCACTGGGTTCCCAAGGGGTACACTTGCCTTCATTCCTTAATGGCAGAGGCTTCTGTGACATCATACCTAAATTCCCTCTTCCCTGTTACTTAAATTGAAACTCAATGATCAAAAATGTTGGTGAGAGCTAAAGTTGAGAAAATCTATCCTTTCTCACCATAGTTTGTCTTTCAAAATACTGTCTGTGAGCTCAAAACTTCTATTTTGAAATTTAAAAGCTGGGCTTTGCCTTTTCTTTGCATTTCTACTGCTATAATTCCAGTTTCCCCCAAAGCAAATGGATGCCTCTAGCTGAAAAGAAGGTTACATACAGGGAAGTTCAAACGCAAAAATCATTTTAATAAACATCAAAAATAGCATCCCCATTACATTAGCAAGGAAATAAAAATTGGAACCTAATTGTGTCATCCAAATTATTTGCTAACTTTCTGATTCATCCATAAATTTGAAAAACTTGTCTTTTGTATCTTCATGGAGTCACTGATAAAACGGAGAAAATTAATTAATGACATAGGGAATAGAGCCCTGAGAAACATGACTAGAAACTTATTTGCAAATTAACAGTAATTCACAGTGAAAATTCTGTTTGCCTGAAATTTATTCCTGTTAGCCCAAGTAAATCACTGGTTTGGGGTCATGGTGCAGAGATCCTAAGATCCTCATGTTCTAGTATTTATGTTCCCATATAATCTCTTCTCCTTGAGTTTGGGTGCTACTTGTAACTTGCTTCTAACTGATAAAATATGGCAAAGGTGATGCAATGTTTTCCCCATGATTATATTAAGATATATAAGACTCCATCTTGCTAGATAGAGAGTTTCACTCTTGCAGGCTTTGAAGAAGTGGGAACATTAGGAGGTACAGATGGCAAGCAGGTGAGGATACCTCTAGGAGCTGAAAACAGCCTCTGGTCTGTGGCCAGAAGGAAACTGGGGCTTGCAGTTTTACAGCCACAAGGAAATAAATGCTGCCACAACCTGAAGGAACTTGGAAGTGTAAACTTCTCCAGTCAGGCCTCCAGATGAGGACACAGCCTGGCTGATACTTTGATTATTGCAGCCTGAATTCAGAGACTCCACCTAAGCCTTGATCAGACTGCTGACCCACAGAAATTGTGGGATAGTAAACATATGTTGTTTTTGCAGGCTATGTTTGTGATGATTTGTTACATAGCATAGAAAACTCATCCAGTGATGGGAAAAACTGATCAGACATGTGCCTTTTTTCTGATCCCTGCTTCAGATTGTATTGCCTCTTTTTGCAGGTGATGGAATCCATACTCCAAAGACCTAGGAACTAAGACAATTCCCTTCCCTTCTCTGTGCCTACATTTTCTCATCTGTAAAATGAGAATATTGTACTTGGGGAAGTCTAAGAGACCTTTCAGCTAAGAGAGTTTATGTCCCATGGTCCAAAAAGGAGATATCCTTGAAATTCATTTGAACTGAGGTGAAACAGAAAGGAATGAAGCTTGGAAATAGTGGAATAGAAATTAGCAAGTATTGAAGACAAAAAAAAAATCAACTTTGAGTATACAGTAAAAAGAGCCCAAAAACTGATAGCCCCATACAAGTCAATGAAATGAAATGACCAGACCAGCCAGAGACATGATGCTGGCATATTCAGCCAAGTGGGCAATGGGGCCTTCAGCACATCCCAGCTTGTTCTTATGGACATTATTCTGAAGGCATCTATTAGTTTTTTTAAAATAAAAAAAATCTTTAAAAAGCCTAATATGAGAAACTTAGCATGAAAATTCTCTTATCTTCACCACCCCTAATAACAGACATTGCTCAGTTATTCAACTGCTGTCTTGACCTCTGGATAGTTGGAAGAGCAGAACCAATGATCTTAGAGGTAAAGCATAGCAACAAACTCATGCGAAATCATTTTGTGGGTCTCCGTTTTCTAATGCAATATAAAGAAAAGCTTTGAATGGTGCTGGATTCTGGAAAGAACCATGGTGAGTATTTTCTAAGATTTCAAAGTCAATGGGGGATATAACTGAGAACATAAATTCTAAAACCATCATAAGCTGAATGCTGGAAAAAGAGACGCAAGTGTTCTTTCCAGTGTGAAAAAAAAAAAAAAAAAACCCTGCTCATTAGAGCCTTAGAATGAATCTACTCTTACAAGCCTAATCCATGAATAAACTAAGAAATAGAACTTTGCTGAAAAATTCCTCATGGATTTACAAGTTGCTATAAGTCCCCAAGGAATGGGGTTTGAGCTATAAAGTTGCCTGAGGTACACAGGTCTGTATAGTGTAGTGAGAATTTGGGAACTGACATCTTTCCACAACAAAGACACTACTGATACTAAAAACCAGACCTATCTGGCTGTCTGTCCCCTGTGTTAAATAGTACTTAGTGTGGGTTTAAGAGTAACTTAATGGTTGCTGGCTTAAGAAAGAGGGAATTTTGAGGGACTGTTGGATATGTAAAAATAGAAGAGCCAATCTAGATTTCTTAAAAACCTGGGATTTGAAATCATTTAATTTAATTTTTTTATAATCTTAAATTAATGACTATAAATAGTCAAATAACATTCAAATTCTAATTACTTAGAGATATATAGGTAAAACCAAAAAACATGTGTACGTATATCTTTATTTCTCTTATCAAAAAAATAGCTATGTTAAAAAGTCCAGCAAATAGAAGGTTTCAATAAATTTAAGCTTTATCTTCCATTTGGTACTTCATTCAATTGGCCCAAAGGAATAGTGGACCAATTATTTGCCAACTCCTTGATTTTGTAATTAATTTAGCTGAATGTTGAATGTGTTGTTTTGGATGGATATCAGTTAAAAACAGTCACAAAACTGGACTATAGTAAGACCAAGCTCATAATATTTGCTATCTTAAAGATTATACGAATCTGTGATGTCAAATTCATTTTTGGAGCCTGCTTTGGCCAACTGCAACATTGCTTTATTCCTCAGCCAAAGAAGAATGCAATCTGGGAGTACAGACGCTCCTCAATTCCCAATAAGCCCATCATAAATTGAAAGTATCAGAAGATGAATGTGCATTTAATATATTTATCCTAATCATAGTTTAGCCTAGCCTACTTTAAACACTCTCAGAACAATTACATTAACCTACAGTTGGACAAAATCATCTAATGTAAAGGCTATTTTATAATAAAATGTTGACTATCTCATGTGATTAATTGAATACTGTATGAAAGTGAAAACCCGAATGGCTGTATGGGTACTCAAAATACAGTTTCTACTGAATGTGTCTTATTCTTAAAAAATCATTAAGTCAAACCATTGTCAGCCAGGGACATCTGTGCTACAGGAGATAGGAAAATGATCAACTCTGGGAGACATAAGAATGCCTGATTTAAATAAGGACTATTTTGTCTTCTGTGTGCTTTAATCATTAGATTTAATCAGAAATCTGGAAGTTAGTGATTGGTAGTAACCTTACAACCTGAAACAGACAGCTGGACATTCACCAGGTGGAGGACTTCAGGGGCATGTTCTGTGACCTTTAAATCTCTTCAGGGTAGGCTTTTTATTTACCTTGGAGTTCAATCAGATGTTCTAGTTCACATTCAAGAATTCAACAAAAGGCCGGGCACAGCGGCTCACACCTGTAATGCCAGCACTTTGGGAGGCCAAGGTGGGTGGATCACCTGAGGTCAGGATTTCAGACCAGCTTGGCCAACATGGCGAAACCCCATCCCTACTAAAAATACAAAAATTAGCCGGGTGTGGTGGCAGGCGCCTGTAATCCCAGCTACTCGGGAGGCTGACCCAGGGAGAATCCCTCTGCCTGTGAGGTTGCAGTGAGGCAAGGTTTTGCCATTGCACTCCAGCCTGGGTGACACAGCAAGACTCTGTCTCAAAAAAAAAAAAAAAGAATTCAACAAAAGAAAGTTTTTAGCCATTTCATTAAGTATTTTTACTTACTTACCAAGCACTCATTCACCAAAGAATGTATTGATTTCCAACAGTATACAAAAACACTTTGCCAATTAAGGAGAGTAGTCCGGGAAGAGAGGTAGAGAAATAAATAAGACATAATTCCTGGCCTCTAAGAACACCTAACCTAGTAGGATAAATGAGACATATTTGCCCATCAGCACATTACAAGGTAGAATATGCCATAAGACGAATGTAGATAATATGCAATATGAGTTCAAAGGCAAAAGGGATTATTTGCGATTGGCATGAGTCAAAAAACGATTCAATGGTTTTATTATTGATATCACAATATGGAGCAATTAGAATTATCTTAGAAGCAAGGATCTCAGAATTAGGAGAATGCTGAGAAATCAAGTCCAGTTCTCTCTCCCATGGGTTCTAAAGTGGAAATGCATGGACTTGCTTTAGGTCTATGTGTGTTCAGATTCTCTACATTGCCTTTCATTCTGTTTCCTTTGGAGACACACTTTCTTCTACCCTGCCATTAAGCGGGAAATCTCCTCAAGGATTAACCACAGGCCCATCTACCCACATCCATGACTTCAATAACTCTCTCTCTCTCTCATGACACATAATCTCTCTCCAGCCTATATTTCACTTCTAAGTTCTAGACCCATATATTTCACTGACTTCTTGTCCTCTCCACTAATAAAACTTAAAAGCAGCTTACACTTAACACATCCAAGATCTACCTCATAATCTGCCCCTTCATACCTGTTCCTCTTTAATAAATTTCTCCCTACTCCTCCGTCCAGTCCTTAAATCCCTGCAACCCAATCTCCACACCCTGGAGCATGATTTTTTAACCCACATCTGACCATGTTATACTTTTTCTAAAACACTTTAGCAGCTCTCCATTGTTTGTTAAAGGCTAAACTCCACACATGGGCTGCATGGTTTTGAATTTTTTTTTTTTTTTTTGCTGCAAATAATAGAATCACCCACTCAACTGGTTTCAATAACAGTGATGTCACTTAACAAGTTGTCCTTGAAAATGGTGGCTCCAGATGGATCATCCACATCTCCAAAAGCCCAGTTTCCTTCCTTCTTTCTTATTGTCATTGAATTTTGTTTAAAGATTTCTGGTTTGTGCTCACCATGGTTGTAGTCATGAAGGAAACATTTTCTTTCCATATCAGTCCCTCACTAAACTGTTACCAAAGTGCCCTTATTTTGTCCCATCATTATAGTGAAGGTATTTTTGCAAAGCATTGTCAAGTGTGAGCCTGTGGCTTTGCGGGGTACAGCCTCCCTCCTGGCTGCTTTCATGGGCTGGCATTGTCTGCAGCTTTCCCAGGCACATGGTGCAAGCTGTCAGTTTATCTACCATTCCAGGGTCTGGAGGATGGTGGCCCTCTTCTCAAAGCTCCACTAGGCAGTGCCCCAGTGACTTTCTGAAGGAGCCCCAACACCACATTTCCCTTCCGCACTGCCCTAGCAGAGGTTCTTCATGAGGGCCCTGCCCCTGCAGCAAACTTTTGCCTGGGCATTCAGGCATTTCCACATAACTTCTGAAATCTAGACAGAGGTTCCAAACCTCAATTCTTGACTTCTGTGCATTTGCAGGCCCAACACCACATGGAAGCTGCCAAGGCTTGGGCTTGCACCCTCTGAAGTCACAGCCTGAGCTGTACATTGGCCCCTTTCAGCCACAGCTGGAGCAGCTGGGACACAGGGCACCAAGTCCCTAGGCTGCACACAGCACAAAGACACTGGGCCTGGCCCACAAAACCACTTTTTCCTCCTAGGCCTCTGGGCCTGTGATGGGGGCACTGCCATGAAGGTCTATGACATGGCCTGGAGATATTTTCCCCATAGTCTTGGGAATTAACATTAGGCTCCTTGCTACTTATGCAAATTTCTGCAGCAGGCTTGAATTTCTCCCCAGAAAATGGGTTTTTTCTTTTCTATCGCATAGTTAGGCTGCAAAATTTCCAAACTTTTATGCTCTGCTTCCCTTATAAAACTGAATGGCTTTAACAGCACCCAAGTCACATCTTAAATGCTTTGCTGCTTAGAAATTTTTTTCCACCAGATACCCCAAATCATCTCTCTCAAGTTCAAAGTTCCACAAATCTGTATGGCAGGGGCAAAATGCCACCAGTCTCTTTGCTAAAACATAACAAGAGTCACCTTTGCTCCAGTTCCCAACAAGTTCTTTGTCTCCATCTGAGACCACCTCAGCCTGGATTTTATTGTCCATATTGCTATCAGCATTTTGGGCAAAGCCATTCAACAAGTCTCTAGGAAGTTCCAAACTTTCCCACATTTTCATGTCTTCTTCTAAGCCATTCTAATTGTTCCAATCTCTACCTGTTACCCAGTTCCAAAGTTGCTTCCACATTTTTGGTTATCTTTTCAGCAATGCCCCACTCCACTGGTACCAATTTACTCCATTAGTCTGTTTTCATGCAGCTGATAAAGATATACCCAGGGCTGGGAAGAAAAAGAGGTTTAATTGGACTTAGAGTTCCACATGGCTGGGGAGGCCTCAAAATCGTAGAGGGAGGTGAAAGGCACTTCTTACATGGCGGTAGCAAGAGAAAATGAGGAAGAAGCAAAAGCAGAAACCCCTGATAAACCCATCAGATCTTGTGAGACTTATTCAGGATCATGAGAATAGCATGGGGAAGAACGGCCCCCATGATTCAATTACGTCCCCCTGGGTTCCTCCCACAATATGTGGGAATTCTGGGAGATAAAATTCAAGTTGAGAGTTGGATGGGGACACAGCCAACCATATGATGATCTCATACCAACTTATTCACAAAGCGCCAGCAGCCAATGAGCTGCAAGGTCAGAAATATTCAGCTGTGTTGGACTAAAATGTTTAATTGTGTTTGGTCAAGCATACATTGGCACACCATGTTGCCTTTGGGCTATCTCCCAACAAAATAAAATATTCACTAATTATGAGTCATACATTCTCTCCTTGCTATGTACTTTGCTGTGTTGAATGCGTGCAGGGCTTTAACTTGAGATCATGAAATAAAAGGAAATATAAGAAGTATGATTTTTAAAATTTTAGTGCCATGTATTAGAGGAGAGTCACTCTGGACAGAAAGGCAACATGAGATATCCAAAGGTGTGTCTCTCTTTCCCTCCTTGGGAATGGTATGATGTTGACAGAAGCACAAGGTTGCTAAGCTAAATACTGCAGGTTCTGATTCAATATCAACTGCAAATAAAATCTGATGAACAAAAAAGTAATTTGGGGTGAAAACAATATGTTGTTTGTGGTAATTCCTTAAAGGTAGCCAAAGTAACATTTGTGACCTCAAAAAGAAGCCAGCTGTTTCAGCTTAAGGAAAGACCAAAATTAGGATGAGGAGGGAGTAGACTCATGTAGCTCTAGTCTAATCCAAGAGTATAAAAGCTGTGACACAATGACCCTATGATGAGCTCACAGAAGAAAAGCAGAAGCCAAAATGAAATGGTCTTTCCATAATTAGCAAAATACACAGAAGACTTGTAAGGAGAGCTCTATAAAGTTTATGTAATGAAATCAGGTGGAATTTGGTGGTGAATGTTAACCAAGTGACAATTTTGGATGAAAACCAAACATGAATGTTCTGGATGTTTTCCAATCTTGATCAGGAAATGCTTAATTTGTCAAAACTGCTTTGCATTTTGAAGATCATTTGAATCTCCATCTGCATTTGAAAGTTGAACTAAGTGATCTAAAGTTAACTGATCAAATTTTTTCAAAACATCCATAATTCCAGGAATCTTATAAAGAAGTATAAGAAAGACATTGCCATCTGATACCCATTATGATGGCTACTAACAAAATAATAATAATAACAGAAAATAATAAGTGTTGGCAAGGATGTGAAGAAATTGGAACCCTTGTGTGCTATCAGTAAGATCATAAAATGGTGCAAGTGCTATGGAAAACAGTACAAAGCTTCCTGAAAACATTAAAAATACAACTATCATATGGCCTAGGACTCCCATTTCTGGATAGATATCAAAAAGAATTAAAAGTAGGGTATCCAAGAATTGTTTGCACACCTATGTTCATAGCAGCACTATTCACAATAACCAAGAGGTGAAAGCAACCCAAGTATCTATTGACAGATAAATCAATAAACAAAATGTGGTATATACATACAGTGGAATATTATTCAGCCTTAAAAAGGAAGGATATACTTTTGCATGCTGCAACATGGATAAATCCTAAGGACATTATACTAAATGAAATAAGCCAGACACAAAAGGACAAACATGTTATGATTCCACTTATATGAAGTATCTAAAGCAGTCAAATTCATAGAAACAGAAAGTAGAATAGAGGTTACCAGGGGCTAGACGGAGAAGAAAAAGGAGATTTGTTGAATGGGTATAGAATTCCAGATTTGCAAAACAAAAAATTCTGGAGATTTGTTTCACAACAATGCAAATATACTTGACACTACTAAACTGTACAGTGAAAAATGGTTAAGATGGTAAATTTTATGTTATGTATCTATTACCATAATATAGCAGAGAGAGAGAGAAAGAAAAGCATTGCCAATGCTTTTGTTGACAATTCACATCAAGAGAGAAAGGGTGGGGGACTTCCTCACAAACAACAGAAAAATGGGTGGGAGAAGGAATACAAAGTTTTAAGGGGTCAAGGTTCTCTCTCCCAGTAGCTTAAGAGCTACAGGGGCTTCAGTGTGTTACTGAAGATAGAGCTAAAGTGATAATCTCAAGGTATCAGAGGGACTGAATGAGTTGTACAAGTCCTCCTTTCTGCTAATTTCAAGTCTCCTCAATTCTGAATATCTTGGCAGATCCACATCTTTTGACAACACAGACTTACTCTCTCCTCCTTAGAATATATACTACCTGAACTTTCATGGCAGGATCTTCATATGATTTGTCCTGTCCATTTTGGGGAGATAAATAAGAGAAAGTGTTACACTCCAGGAGCTAAAACACAAGAGTGGATTGGGCCTGGGGCAGGGGGAAACCTGGGTCTAAAGATGGATATGCATGGTTCTTCAGGTTGGAGCAAGGCGACAGTTCAAAACAATCAGGCAGTGAGAAACTGCATGACAGCAATGAACTGAATACAAGGTGAGTCAGTGGGTCTGAGCCTCAGAAATGGAGATCAATAGTGTGGACTCTTGGCATGAATCAGAGCCCAGGTGGGAAGTGTGACCAACAGAGGTTTCAGGACTCAGATAGGTGATCCCGGCAGCAGACCCAGGAGCCCTGCAGCAAAACGTCACCTGCTGCCCCCATCAGACAGCTCCTCCCAAGAGTACCTCAGACCACCCTATGCAAAAACTCACTGCACTCACACACCCTGATGCAGGACTGTGGCAACACCTGACACTTCCTACTAATGAAGAAAGGGCATCCGCTGTGGATCTTGTTCAGATTACGTCAGATCACAAAAATTTCATCTCTGGCAGCATGGAGGACATGATTACCTGGAAACTGCTCACTACAGAACAGCTAGAAATACTAGATGAATATAACGAACATTCTTTTAAATGCATAGCTGAGCTCACAAAAAAATTAAGGGAAAGCTCCAGGGGTCTGAAATGCAGAAGGAACTAAATGAACACCAGCATAGTAAGAGCAGGAGCCAAAGGGCCATTGTTCCAGGTACTAAGTGAGTGGGGAGGTGACCAGTTTGCATAAATCAATACTTGGGCTTTAACGGCCTTGCAGGAACAGAGAATAAATGCTTCATGGAAAATTTGCCACAACTAAGTATCTCTCTTGGGTGACTCTCAGCCTCCCCATCAGAACCAGTCCCAGATCTTTCTTCCCATTGGCTGGTCCTGAGGAATAACAAGATAAACTTACTTCAGTGCTTCTCTGCATACATTTCTCCTTATCAGAAAGAGGAGGTTAAGTAACTTGACTCCAATGACAGATCCTGGAGAATCTTGGGGTCCTCAAGCCTTAGCAGCATTTAGTCACCTACAGGTCTTCGGCTACTCCTCTACTCGCCTAGGTTCACAAAGGCTACAAATACATCTTCTACTCTCCCTGCATGCCCCATTCCAAGACTAATGGATTCTAGACTCTATAGTCTGGGAGACCCCTAGCCCAGAACCTACCTTGCCTTAAAGAGAACAGTCAAGCTCTGAGAGTTCTTTTAAAAATGAAGCAGTTCCTCCTTTTAGAAGGAAGGAGTCTGCCATTTTTAAAAGCCAAATATGATGTCTTTCCTTTAACAAATCTCTATGGTGACAGCTTTCATCTTGGCTACTTCAAGTCTGGGACCAGTACCTGGGAGGAGAATTGGAGGCACCAAGCTGTAAAGTCAGGGAACTAGTAGGTACCCGGATGGGGAGTGCAGGGGGAAAGGGGAACATGGTTACAATAAAAACAGAGCTCCTTGTTGGTGGTGTTCATTCTCCTCAAATAAGGAATTCCATGTTTTCCACAGAAAGTGAATATGAGAAGGTCAGTTAGCCCTGCGATGATTCGCTGAAATGCACCCAGAGTAGCTGTATGTTCACTGGGAGACCCCCATTGGCATTGCACACTGTAAATTATGGCATTCCTAAGAGGTAACAAGAGAGGTTCTGTCAGCTGTGCAATTACTTTGTTTTGGCAGGACACTGTGGAGTCAAGAAAACATTGGCTGGAGTTCAAGGCCAAGATTTTGGATCAGCTGCCACCATAATTTTTCAGAAATGTGATGACTGTTCCTCAAGAAATAGTTTCCTAAGTAGGCTGCAGGAATGTCTCCTGCACATACTCGAAAGGGATTTAAAGAATGAAGCCCTTGGGGACCTACCAGTGCAGCTGAGTTACCATGGGCTTTTCAAGCAAAGGGTGAGAAGTCCAAGTTGCATCACAAATCCTCCTCACCAAATGTAGTGAAGGAATTAGAGAGTGGCTTTCGATGGAGCTAGGACATGCCTGGACTCTGTATGTTCTACATGATATATGAGCACAATAATATATAATAAAATATGTCTAGACAACCTACATAGAGCTTCTCTTTTCTTCATTGCAAGATCTGTGCTAAACTAAACAATGTAAGCTCGCTACAATGCCCAGTATCCTGTTTGGATGTAATGATAATCTAGCGGACAGTCATGTGAACTTCTAAACCACCTTCCAGCTCTCGAGAGGACCACTGAAGTCCTGCTTGCTCTCATTTTCTCTTTATTGTCTATTCCCAATCCTCTATTTGTGTATCAGAAAGCATCATTCATACTTTAAAAATTCAGAGGATCATTGCAAGTTGAATACCCAAGTCTATGGCTTGGTATGAAGAACATTCTCTACCCTTTTTTTTTTTTTTTAAGAAGGAGTCTCGCTCTGTTGCCAGGCTGGAGTGCAGTGGTGCAATCTCAGCTCACTACAACCTCTACCTCCCTGGTTCAAGCAATTCTCCTGCCTCAGCTTCCCGAGTAGCTGAGACTACAGGCATGCACCACCACGCCCAGCTAATTTTTGTATTTTTAGTAGAGGCAGGGTTTCACCATGTTGGCCAGGATGGTCTCGATCTCTTGACTTCACGATCCACCTGCCTCAGCCTCCCAAAGTGCTGGGATTACAGGCATGAGCCACCGTGCCTGGCCTCTCTACCCTTTTTTATTTAGTGTAACATTGCATCTAGACACTCTGTAATTAACACCGTATGTTGTGGTTGTCAAGGGAAACATTTACAGTGTGCCTGACTGAGGTCCTAAGATAGAAAAGAAGATAAACTTTAGGTGACAGAAGGTTGGGTGTGAAATAGAATCTGTGTTGAGTCAGAAATACCATTCTGGAACCACAGCGGTAATGCCTAGGGAGACACTGAGCATGTTCAGCCAATAGGGAGGAAGAGAGAAAACACTAGTGTTTTGAGGGCAGTAGCTGGGCCATGCAAATAATATCCTGAAAAAAATGAGATAAGACATTAATTTATTGAGCTGGGCACAGTGGCTCACACCTGTAATGCCAACACTTTGGGAGGCCGAGGCAGGTGGATCATTTGAGGCCAGGAATTCAAGACCAGCCTGATCAACATGGTGAAACCCCATCTCTACTAAAAATACAAAAAAATTAGCCGGGCATGGTGGTGAGCACCTGTAGTCCTAGCTACTCGGGAGGCTGGGCAGGAGAATCGCTTGAACCTGGGAGGCAGAGGTTGCAGTGAGCTGGGATTGTGCCACTGCACTCCAGCCTGGGAGATACAGCGAGACTCTGTCTCAAAACAAAACAAAAAAAAGACATTAATTTATTATGAATCTTTACATTCCTTTTAGAAATTTTATAGGAATAAAATTAAGTATATTAAAATACTGCTCTATAGGAGATTTTAAAAGATAGCAGCTGATCTCTGAAAGTTTATATAGTTAACACAAATGATTTCCAAAGTGGAAGCTGATGCTGAATTCTTCATTCCATTTAGGAAATTATAATCATTATTCGTGGGGAAGCCTGTAAAAATTCCTCTGCTTTAATATAAATGTGCTTAGATTGGTTCTACCTTATAAATACAATATTTCAAATGTCACAGAGATAATATCTTGCAAATGGATATGGACCGAAGTCTTACTTGGAAGGCCTACAGTTTCAATTGTTTACAACTGAATTTTTATGTTCCATAGATTTTATGTTTCCACCTTCACCATGTGTGCCATGCATTTGTAAGTGGTGTGTGGGAGTAGAGGCACTAAATTTAGGAGGAGGCAACAGGCCTGGAAGGTTGAATAACAGAGCTTCCCCTTATCAGATTCCTAGTGATTCTCTTCCTTTGTGTCCCCCCTCCCCTTCCCATCCATCCCCCAAATTACGATGCACACAGAAACCTCACTAAAATACTTAAGGTTTCTGGTGAGACAACAATTTGGGACTTTCAGCTGAGGCCATAAAAGAATTTTTTTATGTTAAGGATTTCTGTTTCAGGAATCGAGATCTCTGATCTCCTGGCAGACCTCAGAACAGAACTTTCTCCAGGGCCATTATGAAGCTGGAAAATTCACCCTAAAATTCAAGATACTTTTCAGGGTCAGAGGTGTCCTCATTCACTAGAAAAAAAGAGCACTAGTTAGATTTTTGAAGCCTTGGGTTGGCCAATTTTCCCGCTATGAGATTTAACTTCATAGAACATCAATTTCCTTATCTCTGAAAGAGAAGTGTCATTGATGGGCTGGGTTCTGGGTCTACCTAGTAGAAAGAAGAGAATGGGAGGCAGTGGTGTCCTGGTAAGCACATAAGAACCAGGTCTGAGGAAAATGTGTCATGATTTGCAGCATTTATTGATTTCCATGATGTAAATACTTGTACCGTGGCTGATTTCAAGCTACCAACGTGACATCATGGAACACAGAGTTGGGAAGAGATGCACAGAGCCCATCATCACATAGGATTTCCATCCTATGAAAAGGCAAATATAAATAACCTCAACAACATAAATAATAGTAATATGTAGTAAAAATCATTAGGAAGTGCTGCTTTGCATATACAAAAATCAACTCAAGATGAATTAAAGACTCAAAAGTAAAACCCAAAACTTAAAAAAAAAAAATCCCTGGAAGATAACCTAGGCAATAACATTCTGGACAAAGAAACAGGCAAAGATTTCATCACGAAGATGCCAGAAGCAATTCCAACAAAAGCAAAAATTGACAAATAGTATCTGATTAAACTAAAGAGCTTCTGCAGAGCAAAAGAAACTATCAACAGAGTAAAGAGACAACCTACAGAATGGAAGAAAATATTTGTAAACTACACATCTGACAAAGGTCTAGTAACCAGCATCTCTAAGAAATGTTAACAAATTTAAAAGAAAAAAAAAACATTAAAAAGGGGGCAAAGGACATGAACAGACATTTTTCAAAAGAAGGCATGTATGTGGCCAATAAGCATATGAGAAAAAAACTTAACATCATTGATCATTAGAGAAATGCGAATCAAAACCACAGTGAGATACCATCTCACACCAGTCAGAATGGCTATTATTAAAAAGTTAAAAAATAACTGATGCTGGTGAGGTTACAGAGAAAAAGGAAGGTTTATACACTGTTAGTAGGAGTGTAAATTAGTTCAACCACTGTGGAAGAAAGTGTGGTGATTCCTCAAAGATCTAAAAACAGAAATACCATTTTACCCAGCAATCTCATTACTGGGTATATACCCAAAGGAATAGAAATCATTCTATCATAAAGACATATGCATGCATATGTTCATTGCAGCAGTATTCACAGTAGCAAAGACATGGAATCAACAAAAATGCCCATCAATGGTAGACTAGATAAAGAAAATGTGGTACATATACATCATGGAATACTATGCAGCCATAAAAAAGAATGAGATCATGTCCTTTGCAGGGACATGGATGGAGCTGGAGGCCATTATCCTTAGCAAACTGACACAGGAACAGAAAACTAAATACCACATATTCTTAATCCTAAGTGGGAGCTGAGTAATGAGAACACATGGACACATAGAGGGGAACAACACACATTGAGACCTATTGGAGGGCGGAGGGTGGGAGGAGGGAGAAGATCAGGAAAAATAACTAATGGGTACTAGACTTAATATCTCGGTGGTGAAATAATCTGTACAACAAACCCCCGTGACATGAGTTTACCTATGTAACAAATCTGCACGTGTACTCCTGGACTTAAAAGTTAAAAAAAAAAAAAAAAAAGAAAGAAAGTGGTGCTTTGAGTATTCATTACCTTTGCTTTTCATAAAGCTTATTTAATTATAAGTTTTTATAATTTTGTTTTTCAAGAATGGCTTAGTTCCCAACCAGTTCACAAAATTTCTAACAATTTAATCATTTGTTCTCACAAGCCAATCTGAGCCAGCTCCAGCACACTCCTAGTGGGTTGATTTCTTTTATATGAGAGAGATGAACCAGAGAATGCCAATTCATTCTTAAATAAAATATAATAATAGCTTTGAGCTGAGGCTTACTTGAATGAGAAGATACAGGATCTTGGGTGGGTAGAAATGAGAATAAAATGCAAAAAGCATCCCTGTTATGCAGGGATTTGGAGTCAGGGGCTTTTTTTTTTTTTTTTTTTTCTCTCTCTCTCTCAAGTCAAAGCAGCTAAGTTTAGAAAAGTCTTAAAGTTAGAAAAATACGTTTTAGTTTCACAGTTTGGAAGGATCCACTAAGTAAAACATCTCTAATGTGTTGTCACATTATTATCACTCCCATTATTGCTGTTGTTATAAGCCAGTGAGTAGTGATCTGTTTCACTACAGAGGCTGCTTGTAAATGCAGCTGAAACTTCAACCTCGGGGCCTTGATTTGAGAAGCAGCTCTGAAAACCTTTCAAGGAAAGAGCAGTGGTCTGAGATGTTTGTTTTGCCAACGGTTTTGGTTTGAGGATGACTTGTTCGTCACTCAACTATAGTCAGAATGTGAGAGATCTTTCACAGAAGGACAGAGATACACTATTAGGAACCTGGGCTGGGACACAGGTTTTGTGTGGCCCTTAGAAGAATCAGCCAGCAAGGATTTACTGAACAGATAGCTCTAAGTCACTGGGTATGAAACGAGGGAAAAACTGAATCCTGATGCCCAGGAGACAAGACACATTCTCATGTTACAATGAGTAAGCATGCAGATATGACATCATTCCATGCAGCAACAGCCTAAAGCAATGTTTCTAGATTCACAAATTTTATGAATTTCATTCAAGTCGAAAAAAATGTGAGTTTGCCAACTTTTTATTTTGTCAAGTAAGGATATAAAACAAAAAAACCATTATTATCACAATCATTTTTAACAGAAAAGGTATTTTCACAATTCATACACAAAATCATGAAGTTATAATGTGAGAAAAAAGCTTTACATATTGTTTTAAGTATTGATATTTAATATTTGATATTTAAGGCTGGGTCTGGTGGTTCACACCTGTAATCTCAGCACCTTGAGAGGCTGAGGTGGGAGGACCACTTGAACCCAGGAGTTTGAGACCAGACTGGGCAACATGACAAAACCCTGTCTCCACCAAAGAAAAAAAAAAAAAAGCAAAAATTACTTGGGTGTGGTGGCATGTGCCTGTAGTTCCAGCCACTCAGGAGGCTGAGGTTGGAGGATACTTGGGCCTGAGGAAGGCGGAAGTTGCAGTGAGCTGAGATCACACCACTGCACTCCAGCCTGGGCAACAGAGCAAGACTGTCTAAAAAACATTGATATTTAAATATTGAATCAGTTTATGTTTATGAACACTTCCCTACATCATCTTAATTCATCTTAATTTTTCTTTATTTCAGCACAGACTGGTAAAACTTTCTGAATTGATACCAGTCTACAGATGGGAATGTGGGAAGCTCTGAACTGTGATCCTCAATTCTGCTGTAAAGGCACTCTTTTCCTCTCATCATGATTGATAGGGCAGCAGGCAACAGGGGTGAAAGGTGGCAGACCCTCTAGAGGGTCCTCCAGGTATTCTTAAGGCATGCGCCCTGGAGACCACCAGCAGTACCACTGCAGCCATCAGAGTGGAGGAGCACCTGGGCTCTGCTGCCAGACTCCCTGCTGTCATATTCTGGCCCTGTCATTTCCTAGCTGTGTGACCGGGACAAGTTGTTTAACCACTCTTTGTCTCAGGGATGATGACAGTGCCTGCCTCAGTGGGGTGCAGTGAGGATTGTGTAAGATCTGGGGCTTAGCCCAGCATGTGGAAGAGAGTCTGTGTCACACACATGAGCTCTCATCCTTGCTCCAGCCAGGACCCTCACACCCACAACCTTGGGTGTGCCTCAGTGTCTTTATCTGTGGAATTGAGAGGTGAAGCCAGCTAGACTTCCTGGGTCGAGTGGGGACTTGGAGAACTTTTCTGTCTTACAAGAGGATTGTAAAATACACCAATCAGCACTCTGTAGCTTCGATTGTAAAATGCACAAATCAACACTCTGTAGCTAGCAAGAGGATTGTAAAATGCACCAATCAGCACTCTGTAGCTAGCAAGAGGATTGTAAAACGCACCAATCAGTGCTCTGTAGCTAGCAAGAGAATTGTAGAACGCACCAATCAGCACTCTGTAAAGTGCACCAATCAGCAGGAGTCTAAAAGTAGCCAATCGCAGGGAGGATTGAAAAAAGGGCACTCTGATAGGACAGAAACAGAACATGGGAGGGGACAAATAAGGGAATAAAAGCTGGCCACCCCAGCCAGCAGCAGCAACCCACTCAGGTCCCCTTCCATGCTGTGGAAGCTTTGTTCTTTCACTCTTTACAGTAAATTTTGCTGCTGCTCACTCTTTGGATCCGTGCCACTTTTAAAAGCTGTAACACTCACGGCAAAGGTCTGTGGCTTCATTCTTGAATTCAGCGAGACCATGAATCCACCAGAAGAAATCAACTCCAGACACAGAATGAGGATGAGGATGAGAATGTACCTGCTCTGAGCCACACACTAAAGAGACCCCCAGGGCCTCCGTTATGGGCCAGTCTTAACACCAGGAACCCAGCAACTTGAGGCACTAAGTAAATAAGGTTTACCTCATGAAAATATTAATGGCTCCAGTCTATTGAGTTTCTGGTGCATATCAGTCACCACTTGAAAACCCTACAAAGGAGTTATTATCCTCCCAGTTGTACAAAGGCAGAAACTGAGGCCCAGAAAGGTCCTGTGGTTTGCAGAAGCCACAGAGCTAGAAAATAGAAAAGCAGGGATTTATGATCTCTTAGAGTCTTTCTTGTGGGAAGCCACTTAAGAATAAGGCAGTTTTCAGAAAATCTGATTTCATAATGCAGACTTATTATGGAATATTAGCATTACAAAAATGCTATAGTTTCTTCAAGTAATAATTCCCCTGGTACAGCAAATATTTTGTTTTGGAATCACTTATTACTTGATAAAGAGCTAAAGAGAGAGAAAGACAAATCTACAGTGTCAGGCAATTCTCTGAAGGCCAGCAGCCTGGAAATTATAATGTCAAAAGGATAAATAAGGTAGCAATAGAAGAGAGAAGAGCTCACCAATTAGCCGTACACACAGGGTTTGCAAACCCTAAAATAAGTTTGTGAAGACAGCTGGGTTTAAGAACATCAGGAGTGTAGGGAGGCTGGCAAATCAAAAGCATTTGCCCCATCCAAAGACATTCACATTCCATTTCTTTCTAAAAACTGGTTGCCCAAACAAAACGCATCTGCCAACCACCCGTTCATAGCCCCTGAGACACAAAATAAGGTAGAGTTCATTTCAGGTTAGGGGGAGCAGGGACGCTTACAGAGGAAATAGGATTTCAAACTGCAGATCGGTGGACTCAATTAGAAAGCAAAGGATTTTTCAGGCAGGAGGAACAGTGGGAATTGAGAGTTTCTGGCAGGAAAGGGCAGGGAAGTAAATCAATTTCAGTTAAGTCAAATGCAGCACAATTTAACTGCATCAAAGCAATAGTGAATGATAATAAACCAATACAGCAAGACTGAGGTTGTAGGGCTTTGGACATCAGGCATAGAATATGGAACCTGATCTGTGGGGAATAGGAGTACTTAAAGGTTTTTGAGCAAGGGAGTGAAACTGCTACACTGTCTGGGGTACATACCCTGGGGTTCATTGTCAAGCACTGAGAAAGAATTCAGGACATGGACACATGTGGGTGGGTTAAAGAGTGGAAAGTTTAATAGACAGGAGAAAGGAGGGAAGAGAGCAGCTCCTTGCCAAAGAGAAAGAGATGTCCGAAAAGAGGGGAAGCCGCAGACCACAGCAGATTTTATAGGCAGGATGGAGAAGGCAGTGTCTGATTTACATAGGGTTCATAGATTGGTTCAATCAGGTATGACGTCTCTACATAGCGCGTGAGGAAGGCTGGTCTAATTTTCTTATGCAAATGGTTTTCCAGTCGATCAGTGCCATCTTCTCTGCACATTTACAGCACACGTGGCTGGCAGAGAAGGGAAGATGGAGCCGCCATCCTGAACAGGTCTAGTCCTTAGTTCCTGCCAGCATTCACCCCTGCAAGCTCCTAGCTTGGAGGCTGCTCTTTGTTAGAAAATGATTTGGGGTTGCTTTTCATTAAAAAAGAAAAGCCTTACCAAGTACTCCCATACCCTTACTATCTGCCTAAGTAATTTCTTCTTAACTCCTATATCAGGAGTAACATTATCAGTGCAGTATTTTAGGAAGGATGAGATGGCAGTTGCATGAAAGAGGAGAGCTTAGAAGGAGCAGAGTTAGAAGGCTGCTTCCTCTCATTTGGAGATAAGGTGATGAAGGCCTTGTTTAGGGGCAGTGAAAATGGAGACGGAGAGATGGGTGTGAGGTGATGAAAAGGAAGGGAGGTCACTTATGGAAGACTGAAAATGACAAATAATGGATTGAGCCATTTGGTGTAGCCACTGCCTACAGCTGTTAGCCTAACTCCAAACCCCAGCTCTGCCACTAGTTAACTGTGAGACCTTGGGCAAGTTACTTAATTTCTCTGTGCCTTAGTTTACACATTCTTTTCTTTTATTTATTTATTTTTCTTGTGTTGGTAGAGCTTTATTGTGGGGGGGCGGGGAACCAGATGATGCCATTTACTTTGTAACTGCAATATTTCTGTGAGAGGTGCGAAAACATACAAACATACTGATATTTTATACGTGGGGTTAAATGATTCATCTAACACACCCAAACAAGACACTTGAGCCCACAAACAAGTCTTGATCCTGTCTCTGATTGACTCCCAACCTCCACTTGTTTTCACCATCCCATAAAGCCTTTTAAAACCTGTCTGACTGATATGGTTTGGCTGTGTCCCCACCCAAATCTCATCTTGAGTTGCAGCTCCCATAATCCCCATGTGTTGTGGGAGGGACCCAGTGGGAGGTAATTAAATCATGGTGGCAGATTTTCCCATGCTGTTCTTGCGATAGTGAATAAGTCTCTTGTGATCTGATGGCTTTAAAAAGTGCAGTTCCTCTGCACATGCTCTCTTACCTCCCACTATGTAAGACGTGCCTTTGCTCCTCCTTCACTTTCCACCATGATTGTGAGGCCTCCCCAGACATGTGGAACTATGAGTCCATTAAGCCTCTTTTTCTTTATAAGTTACCCAGTCTCAGGTATGTTGTCAGTATGTATCAGTATGTATCAGTATCATACACTGGCTATGGAGATAACCATCCTCCCTGACACTAGGTACTAGACAGCAATACCTTGACTTTGCTAGAATTAATACCCCCAGGCCAATTTATTTTAATTCATCAAACATTTCTTTTTATTTCTTTTTTTTTTAGTCCAAATAGAATTTAATCAGAAGAAAGATAGGTGGATTACATTTTTAAAATGCTGATCAAAATAAAGATGCTCTAACTATATAAATAGCAGATGAAACAGACTTTAAAGTGAAAAAAGGTTATCACACAATATGTCAGAAAATGTAACAAACCTGAACCAACAAACATCAGCAACATAGCTCCAAAATGTTAGATCAAACTATATGAAATTGCCAATAGTTGACCACTTTTTGACTTACAAAAGCAACGATTCATATAAAGTAAAGATCAATAAAATTATGGTAAATCAAATTTTTTTATTATGTTCTGGGATACATGTGCAGAACGTGCAGGTTTGTTACATAGGTATACACGTGCCATGGTTGTTTGCTGCACCCATCAACCTGTCATCTACATTAGGTATTTCTCCTAACACTATCCCTCCCCTAGCTCCCCATCCCACAACAGGCCCCAGTGTGTGATGTTCCCCTCTCTGTGTCCATGTTTTCTCATTCTTCAACTCCTACTTATGAGTGAGAACATGTGGTGTTTGGTTTTCTGTTCCTGTGTTAGTTTGCTGAAAATGATGGTTTCCAGCTTCATCGATGTTCCCGGAAAGGACGTTAACTCATCCTTTTTTAAGGCTGCATAGTATTCCATGGTGTATATGTGCCACATTTTCTTTATTGAGTCGATCAGTGATGGGCATTTGGGTTGGTTCCAAGTCTTTGTTATTGTGAACAGTGCTACAATAAACATACATGTGCATGTGTCTTTATAGTAGAATGATTTATAATCCTTTGGGTATATTATCAGTAATGGGATTGCTGGGTCAAATGGTATTTCTGGTTCTAGATCCTTGAGGAATCACCACACTGTCTTCCACAATGGTTGAACTAATTTACACTCCCACCAACAGTGTAAAAGCATTGAGATGTTATCTCATTGTGATTTTGATTTGCATTTTTCTAATGACCAGTGATGATGAGCCTTTTTTCATATGTTTGTCAGTGATATAAATGTCTTCTTTTGAGAAGTGTCTGTTCATATCCTTTGCCAATATTTTGATGGGGTTGTTTTTTTCTCTTAAATTTGTTTAACTTCTTCATGGATTCTGGATATTAGCCCTCTATCAGATGAATTGATTGCAGAAATGTTATCCATTCTGTAGATTGCCTGTTCACTCTGATGTTAGTTGCTTTTGCTGTGTAGAAGCTCTTTAGTTTAATTAGATCCCATTTGTCAATTTTGGCTTTTGTTGCCATTGCTTTTGGTGTTTTGGTCATGAAGTCTTCGCCCATGCCTATATCCTGCATGGTATTACTTAGGTTTTCTTCTAGGGTTTTTATGGCTTTAGGTCTTATGTTTAAGTCTTTAATTCATCTTGAGTTAATTTTTGTATAAGGTGTATGGAAAGGGTTCAGTTTCAGTTTTCTACATATGGCTAGCCAGTTTTCCCAACACCATTTATTAAATAGGGAATCCTTTCCCCATTGCTTCTTTTTGTCAGGTTTGTTGAAGATCAGATGGTTGTAGATTTGTGGCGTTATTTCTGGGGCCTATGTTCTGTTCCATTGGTCTATATCTCTGTTTTGGTACCAGTGCTGTGCTGTTTTGGTTACTGTAGCCTTGCAGTATAGTTTGAAGTCAGGTAGTGTGATGCCTCCAGCTTTGTTCTTTTTGCTTAGGATTGTCTTGGCTATACAAGCTCTTTTTTGGTTCCCTATGAAATTTAAAGTCGTTTTTTTCTAATTCTGTGAAGAAAGTCAATGGTAGCTTGATGGGGATAGCATTGAATCTATAAATTACCCTGGGCAGTATGGCCATTTTCACAATATTGATTCTTCCTATCCATGAATGTTTTTTTCCTATCCAAATGGAATGTTTTACCATTTGTTTGTGTCCTCTCTTCTTTCTTTCTTTGTGTGTGTGTGTGTGTGTGCTGTCTTATTTCCTTGAAGAGTGGTTTGTAGTTCTCCTTGAAGGGGTCCTTCACATCCCTTATAAGTTGTATTCCTAGGTATTGTATTCTCTTCATAGCAATTGTGAACGGGAGTTCACTCATGATTTGGCTGTCTGTCTATTATTGGTGTATAGGAATGCTTTGTGATTTTTGCGCATTGATTTTGTATCCTGAGACTTTGCTGAAGTTGCTTATCAGCTTAAGGAGATTTTGGGCTGACACAATGGGGTTTTCTAAATATACAATCATGTCATCTGCAAACAGAGACAATTTGACTTCCTCTTTTCCTATTTGAATACCCTCTATGTCTTTCTCTTGCCTGATTTCCCTGGCCAGAACTTCCAATACTATGTTGAATAGGAGTGGTGAGAGAGGGCATCCTTGTCTTGTGTGGGTTTTCAAAGGGAATGCTTCCAGTTTTTGCCCATTCAGTATGATATTGGCTGTGGGTTTGTCAGAAATAGCTCTTATTATTTTGAGATATGTTCCATCAATACCTAGTTTATTGAGAGTTTTTAGCATGAAGGGGTGTTGAATTTTATTGAAGGCCTTTTCTGCATCTATTGAGATAATCATGTGGTTTTTGTCATTGGTTCTGTTTATGTGATGAATTACATTTATTGATTTGCATATGTTGAACCAGACTTGCATCCCAGGGATGAAGCCGACTTGATCATGGTGGATAAGCTTTTTGATGTGCTGTTGGATTCGGTTTGCCAGTATTTTACTGAGGATTTCCACACTGATGTTCATCAGGGATATTGGCCTGAAATATTCTTTTTTTGTTGTGTCTTTGCCAGGTTTTGGTATCAGGATGACACTGGCCTCATAAAATGAGTTAGGGAGGAGTCCCTCTTTTTCTATTGTTTGGAATAGTTTCAGAAGGAATGGTACCAGCTCCTCTTTGTACCTCTGGTAGAATTCTGCTGTAAATCCATCTGGTCCTGGGCTTTTTTTGGTTAGTAGGCTATTAATTACTGCCTCAATTTTAGAACTTGTTATTGCTGTATTCAGAGATTTGACTTCTTCCTGTTTTAGTCTTGGGAGGGTGTATGTGTCCAGGAGTTTACACATTTCTGCTAGATTTTCTAGTTTATTTGCATAGAGGTGTTTATAATATTCTCTGATGGTAGTTTGTATTTCTGTGGGATCAGTGGTGATATCCCCTTTATCATTTTTTATAGTGTCTATTTGATTCTTATCTATTTTCTTCTTTATTAATCTGGCTAGCAGTCTATCTATATTGTTAATTTTTTCAAAAAACCAGCTCTTGGATTCATTGATTTTTTGAAGGGTTTATTTGTGTCTCTATCTCCTCCAGTTCTGCTCTGATCTTAGTTATTTCTTGTCTTCTGCTAGCTTTTGAATTTGTTTGCTTTTAAATTTTATTCTCTTAAAAGGACTTGCTTCTCTAGTTCTTTTAATTGTGATGTTATGGTGTCGATTTTAGATCTTTCCTTCTTTCTTCTGTGAGCATTTAGTGCTATAAATTTCTCTCTAAACACTGCTTTAGCTGTGTCCCAGAGAGTCTGATACGTTCTGTCTTTGTTCTTATTAGTTTCAAAGAACTTATTTATCTCAGCCTTAATTTCGTTATTTACCCAGTCGTCATTCAGGAGCAGGTTGTTCAGTTTCCATGTAGTTGTGTGATTTTGAGTGAGTTTCTTAATCCTTACTTCTATTTTGATTGCACTGTGGTTTGAGAGATTGTTTTTTATGACTTCTGTTCTTTTGCATTAGCTGAGGAGTGTTTTACTTCCAATTATGTGGTCAATTTTAGAATAAGTGAGATGTGGTGCTGAGAAGAATGTACATTCTATTGATTTGGGGTGGAGAGTTCTGTAAAATGTCTGTTAGGTCTGTTTGGTCCAGAGCTGAGTTCAAGTCATGAATATCCTTGTTAATTTTCTGTCTCATTGATCTGTCTAATATTGGCAGTGTGGTGTTAAAGTCTCCCACTACCATTGTATGGGAGTCTAAATCTTTTCGTAGGTCTCTAAGGACTTGTTTTAAGAACTAGGGTGCTCCTGTTTTAGATGTGTATATATTTAGGACAATTAGCTCTTCTTGTTGCATTGATCTCTTTACCGTTATGTAATGCCCTTCTTTGTCTCTTTTGATCTTTGTTGGTTTAAAGTCTGTTTTATCAGAGACTAGGATTGCAACCCCTGCTTTTGTTTGTTTGTTTGTTTGTTTGTTTTGCTTTCCATTTGCTTGGTAAATATTCCTCCATCCCTTTATTTTGAGCCTATGTGTGTCTTTGCACATAAGATGGGTCTTCTGAATACAGCACACTGATGGGTCTCGACTCTTTATCTAATTTGCCAGTCTGTGTCTTTTAACTGGGGCATTTAGCCTATTTATATTTAAGGTTAATATTGTTATGTGTGAATTTGATCCTGTCTTTATGATGCTAGCTGGTTATTTTGCCCATTACTTCATGCACTTTCTTCATAGCATCGATGGTCTTTACAATTTGGTATTTTTTGCAGTGGCTGGTACAAGGTTTTCCTTTCCATATTTAGTACTTCCTTCAGGAACTCTTGGAAGGCAGGCCTGGTGGTGATAAAATCTCTCATCTTGTCTGTAAAGAATTTTATTTCTCCTTTGCTTATGAAGCTTAGTTTGGCTGGATATGAAATTCTGGGTTGAAAATTCTTTTCTTTAAGAATGTTGAATATTGGCCCCCACGCTCTTTCTGGCTTATAGGGTTTCTGCAGAGAGATCCACTCTTAGTCTGATGGGCTTCCCTTTGTGGGTAACCCGGCCTTTCTCTCTGGCTGCCCTTGACATTTTTTTTTTCTTCATTTCAACCTTGGTGAATCTGATGATTATATGTCTTGGAGTTGCTCTTCTCGAGGAGTATCTTTGTGGCATTCTCTGTATTTCCTGAATTTGAATGTTGGCCTGTCTTGCTAGGTTGGAGAAGTTCTCCTGGATAATATCCTGAAGAGTGTGTTCCAACTTGGTTCCATTCTCCTCATCACTTTCAGGTACACCAATCAAATGTAAGCTTGGTCTTTTCACATAGTCCCATATTTCTTGGAGGCCTTTGTTTGTTCCCTCTTGTACTTTTTCCTCTAATCTTGTATTCACACTTTATTTCATTAAGTTAATCTTCGGTCTCTGATATCCTTTCTTTTACTTGATGGATTTGGCTATTGATACTTGTGTATGCTTCACGAAGGTCTCGTGCTGTGTTTTTCAGCTCCCTCAGGTCATTTATGTTCTCTAAACTGGTTATTCTAGTTAGCAATTCCTCTAACCTTTTTTCAAGGTTCTTAGCTTCCTTGCACTGAGTTAAAACATGCTCCTTTAGCTTGGAGGAGTTTGTTATTACCCACCTTCTGAAGCCTACTTCTGTCAATTCATCAAACTCATTCTCTGTCCAGTTTTGTTCCCTTGCTGGTGAGGAGTTGTAATCCTTTGGAGGAGGAGATGTGTTTTGTTTTGTTTTTAAATTTTCAGCCTTTTTGCACTGGTTTTTCCTCATCTTCATGGATTTATCTACCTTTGGTCTTTGGTGTTGGTGACCTTTGGATGGGGTTTCTGTGTAGATGTCCTTTTTGTTGACGATGATGCAATTCCTTTCTGTTTGTTAGTTTTCCTTCTAACAGGCCCCTCTGCTACAGGTCTGCTGGAGTTTGCTGGAGGTCCACTCCAGACCCTGTTTGCCTAGGTATCACCAGCAGAGGCTGCAGAACAGCAAAGATTGCTGCCTGTTCCTTCCTCTGGAAGCTTCATCCCTGAGGGCCACCCACCAGATGCCTGCCAGAGCTCTCCTGTATGAGGTGTCTGTCAACACCTACTGGGAGGTGTCTCCCAGTCAGGAGGCATGGGGGTCAGGGACCCACTTCAGGAAGCAATCTGTCCCTTAGCAGAGCTTGAGCACTGTGCTGGCAGATCCACTGCTCTCTTCAGAGCCAGCAGGCAGAATGTTTAATTCTGCTGAAGCTACACCAACAGCCGCCCCATCCCCAGGTGCTCTGTCCCAGGGAGATGGGAGTTTTATCTATAAGCCCCTAACTGGAGCTGCTGCTTTTCTTTCAGAGATGCCCTGCCCAGAGAGGAGGAATCTAGAGAGGCAGTCAGGCTACAGTGGCTTTGCCGAGCTGCCATGGGCTCCACCCAGTTTGAACTTCCAGGTGGCTTTGTTTACACTGTGAGGGGAAAACCACCCTCAAGCCTCAGTAATGGTGGACACCTCTTCTCCCACCAAGCTTGAGCATCCCAGGTCAACTTTAGACTGCTATGCTGGCAGAGAGAATTTTAAGCCAGTGGATCTTACCTTGCTGGGCTCTGTGGGGGTGGGATCCTCTGAGCTAGATCACTTGGCCCCCTGGCTTCAGCCCCCTTTCCAGGGGAGTGAACAGTTTTGTCTTGCTGGCATTCCAGGTGCCACTGGGGTATTAAAAAAAAATCCTGCAGCTAGCTTGGTGTCTGCCCAAATGGCCGCTCAGTTTTGTGCTTGAAACCCAGGGCCTTGATGGCATAGGCACCCGAGGGACTCTCCTGGTCTGTGGGTTGCAAAGACTGTGGGAAAAGCGTAGTATCTGGAGTGGAATGCACCATTCCTCATGGCACAGTCCCTCACAGCTTCCCTTGGCTAGGGGAGGGAGTTCCCAGACCCCTTGCTCTTTCCAGGTGAGGCGACACCCCACCCTGCTTCTGCTCACCCTCCGTGAGCTGCACCCACTGTCCAACAAGTCCCAATGAGATGAACTGGGTACCTCAGTTGGAAATGCAGAAGTCACCCCCCTTCTGTGTTGATCTTGCTGGGAGCTGCAGACCAAAGATCTTCCTATTTGGCCATCTTGCCTGCAACCTAGTTTACACATTTCTAAGATGAATAGGATAACCACAGTCCTAGCTCACAGGGGTGCTGTGAGAGTGCAATACCTGCACATATCTAAGGTGCATAAGCCCCACTTTGCCATGTGGAATGCTCTCAATAAATAGCTAGTGTCATCAAATTGAGAATGGCATACATTCTGCTGTCTTCATTTTCCTTCTGAATAAAATGCTGAGAATAGTCATAAAGTAGTATATGGTGAAAATGACAGGCGGCAAATTCTACTGAGAGTCAGCCTCTTGCTGGATGTTTGCCTGAAAGTGTATCTTTGATATCACCCAAGAGGTTCCCACTGGGGGAACACCAATCTCTTCATGCACTGCTAGTCCTTCTCAAGCATTCCACAGAACCAGTCTATGCACCACCAGACGGAACCTAGCAGGGGTCACTGTGCAAGGGATGGAGGGGGTGACACAGCCTAGAGTAAGCCTCCCAGATCTGCTTTATTCCATCCTCATTCTGAACTGAACTGTCAGAGGCCCATCCAGAAGAGTGGATGTCATCTCTATTCTGGTCTCTGTAGCTGCTAGCACTGGGAGTAGGAGGATCTTGTGGGTACCAGGAACCTCATGTCCTCTAGTCCATAAAGGTCACTTTAATGCAGCATTCTCTGCCAGCCTGTGTGATGCCTGGTCTCTCTTGAGCCATTGGAGTAGCAGTGGAATAAAAACCTCCTTTGTCTACACTGGGAAATCCCCTGCCCACCAACACCCTTAATGAGGTGCTACTCTTGCATTTAGGACAAAATGCCTGCATTCTCGGGAAAGACCTGGGGCTGAGGGCACCGAGGTGGGAGGCTCTTCTTTAGGACACACCAGTCCTCTACGTCATGGCAGGAACTGCTCTGACCAATCACAGCAGTGAGGTGATGAATTCCAAAGAGCAGTCCCCAGACCCGTCTCAGCCAGGGGAGAAAGCAGGGGGTGGAAGGCAGGTATAGCATGTATGGCCTACTGCTCCTGGATTGGCGCCTACACTCTAAGGAGGGAACCCAGATTTGAGTAAAGCTGTGCAGGCCCTCTGAAAGCTTCAGAGGCAATGTGGCTATCACTGTCCCTTTCTCGGCCCTTGTCGGGACCCTTTAGAGAGGGGCGGTGTACAGAAAAGGGACCTCTTGCCTTTCATCTCATCCTCCACGAGGTCGAGGCTACTTGTCATCAAGCCAAATTGAAAAGAAAGAAATGTGGGCTGCCCGGCTTTCAACAGTAAAATTCCTTTTGCCTTAAAGGCCTCAAAAATTACCAACTGAGAGGTTTGTCTCCTTATCCAAGGAGACAGGAGAGTATAATAGTAATTCCACTGAATCTTTCACTACCTGCCAGGCAGAATCCTAAGCGTGAAGTTCTCACAGTAGCCCCATGAGGTTGGAATTGGTATTATCCTCATTTTCACACAAGGATTGGAGCCAGGCTGTGAAACCCCAGGAGTCTGGCTCCAGAGAGTCGCCATCTATGAAATGGAAATGACAGAAGGGGCAGCATGTGAGAAAATGGCATGACGGATTAATACAAACCACATAACCCATCATGCCCTGCTCATCTTCCTCCTCCTCTCCACTCCTCAAGAACTTCAGCAGCTAATGATCATCAGGGTTGCACAGGCCTGCAAAGGGAATTTTTTTCTTGACTCTAGTTTGATGCTAATGGATGGTTTATAAAAGTGCTATTTTTTGGCCAGGCGTGGTGGCTCATGCCTATAATCTCAGCACTTTGGGAGGCCAAGACGGGTGTATCACCTGAGGTCAGGAGTTTAAGACCAGCCTGACCAACATAGCGAAACCCCGTCTCTACTAGAAATACAAAAATTAGCCAGGCGTGGTGGCACACACCTGTAATCCCAGCTACTCAGGGGACTGAGGCAGGAGAATCGCTTGAACCCAGGAGGCAGAGTTGCAGTGAGCCGAGATCGCGCCGTTGCTCTCCAGTCTGGGCAACAGAGCTAGACTCCATCTTAAAAAAAAAAAAAAAAAAAGTATTTTTTTTTAAAGACACATGGCCATTGGTATCTCCCACTATAGTAGCTGCTATTTAAGTCAATGCCAGATGCCCCTGATTTAGGATTAGGGCAGAGCTCTAAATCAATGGTGTTTGGAGCTCCCTAGGGCTTCTTCAGTGGGCACAGCCCCAAGAGCCAGTCATGAGGCATCTTTAGCCCATCATGGGATGTTGGGTATGCATGAAATGAAATTCAGAGGGGACTGGGGAGGTAGGAATATGGTGGAAAGATTCAAGGAGGCCATGTTTCCCAAAACGGAGATGGAAAAGTCACAGTGGGAAATCTTGTTTTCCAGAACTTTTCTGTCTCTACCCTTCATTCCTGCCATGCCCCCATGCCCTACCCCACCCCACCCCGAGTCAGCAGAATCTCCTCAAACATGGGGAGTTTGAGTGGTATTTGTGGTGTCACCTGGGGACCTCATTGGTGGTGGCAGCAGCAGCAGGATCAGGGGAACATTGCTCCAACCACGCGAATTGCTATATGTTTCTTGGGCTTAAAATAAATCATTAGTAACTTCCCAGATGGTGAAGCAGCTTTCTACAACCCAGAGGCAACTGGAGATGCTGGAGACTGGTTAATCTGCTTAGTATGCTGGAACATGGGGAGGTCTTTAAAGTGACAAAATTGACTTAGGACCTCTTTAAAGTGGCAAAGGACTTAATAACATGAGTCGATGAAGTCAAACATGAAGTGCTCTCGAGCTGTAGTGACTCAAGATGATGGTTATTCTTCATGAAGATTCTTTCCCTTACCAGCTGATTCAAGGTTTGCCCCTCATTTTAAAATTCTGTCGATTTGCCTTTGCTAGGCAGAAATTCTTGGGTTTTTTCATGGGTATCATTCAAATATTACAATTCATCGGACCCACCTATTGCTCTTTGACTTAAACAAGTCCCAGGAGAACAAAAGCCCTCAAAGAATATGGATATGTGCAGTGCATGCTGGTTGAATTATAAACAGGAAGAGGTTTCCGTGGGATGTATTTTTTAATGAGAACACATTGTTATACTCTGAGTACGTGGCATTCTTGCTTGATAGAAACATTTACAAGGACACATACACATTTATATCCAAACATCAAATGAAGTAGATATTTTAAATGACCAGTTTGCACAAGAAATAAAATATATTATACAAAACATGGGTTATATCCACAGTCATTAGTTCTCCTTTTCTACACAAAACAGCAATAAATTAAATCACATTATATGCAAATAGTTGTACATTAGAACAATAAACAGTATGTAACGTGTGCAGCTTTTACTTTTACTTTTCTACCAGACTCATGATAGATTTGTACTGTTTGGTAGTCCTGTATTTAAATCAACAATGAATAATGTGACCCAGAAGACAGAATTGGTCTGTCACAAGGTCTATCCCATGTCCTCTTGGTTTCAATTATCCACCATGCACAGGGAACAAAGCTCAGATTCCCAGGACCCAACACAAAGGTCTGCAATGAACAAACTCACAGCAACTCCATGCTGTTCAGGGGCTACTTCATTGTTGTCTTATAAGATGTTGAAGATTTTCAGATCTTGGCAATAAATAATGAAGAGGCCACCCTGTTTCCAAATCTGAATTTGCCTCTTTTTTAGCCATCTCTGTCCAACTATCATGCACCGTGACAGCTTTGTTCTCCTAGCAAATAAGAAATATTTTGGTAGCCTATGTTGTGATTTACACTTGGTAAGTAGGCCCTTTATTCCTTGTGCATAGAAATTTAGGTCTTTAAACATGAATCAAAGCAATGCAGCATTTTTGCTAACACTTAATTCTGCTTGTTCAAATCTCTCCCCTACGAATCATCTCCCACTGATATATCACAGAGCTATTATAAAATGGATTTTTACTCATGAGATCTGGCTCCCATTGAAACACTTCCATTGTGTTTGAAGTCACTTAAAACTTGAACACTAACAGCATCAGCTGGTTTAGAATACTTTGCATTTGGTATAAATTAACATTAGTGGTTAATGAGAAATTTGAACAAACTCCAATCCAGCACCTTTTGGAAGTTATTTTAATCCTGCAGTCTAGCTGTGGGGTATGCCTGCAAGAGATATTTATGGAATGTGCATGCTGAACACCAAAGCCAGGCTTGTTGGAGTTTATGCACATCACAGGCTTGAACTTCCCCGAGAGCAAGTGTGGTCAGGTTAGCATAAGGGTTCTGATGAAAAGCCAGCTACATTCTTAAAACCAGCACTAGTTTCTCTTTCTTCCCCCGAGGAAGTATGGAGGCCTACTCACAAATTTCTACCTGCATGAGCAAGATGCTGACACATCCTTGGAGTGATGCTGAATGTGGATGTGGGTGGAAGGGCAGAAGGGGCAGTAAAGACAGTGGCAATGGGCAAAGCTACCCTCTTCTATTTCTGTTAGAGGATCAAGCTTCTGATTCTTCTTGCTCAGCATGTTCCATGCTTCTTGCTGAGTATGGCTGTTGAAGGGGCACTAAATTATTGATTATTCTTCAATTCTAAAGACAACTGAAAAAGAAGCTGGTCCCTCTGAACACCATCATCTCATTCTCTCCGCTTCCACAATTGCCTCTAAAATATACCCCGTGTTTTTAGACAGTTTCAGTTTTTTTCACTGAATAAGAAATTCAGCTCATTACCAACTTCCTCATGTAGCCCCAAACCATGGGGTGTGATTAAATAAAACCCATGAAATGTCTGTAGGTCGAGGGGCCTAATTTGGGCTGACATTTACTCTCATGTCTGCATCCACTCAGGATCTGAGTGCTTTGTGTCCCAAGAAACACAGGTACTTGTTCCTTCCAGTTTATAAACACTCACAGTGGCATAATACTCTATTTGATCTCCCAAAGAGATTTCCACAAATAGCCAGTGTATACTGGCTTACAAGAAGGTAGTGACGCCACTGGAACCTACTTTCTGAATCCATCACTATCTGCATGAGATCTATGCAATGGCCTTCATCTCATTGTTGACTGCATGTCTTACACACACACACCCAAAATCAGCCATAACTAAAAGGAAAGTGATGCATTTGGGGCAAAGAAGGCACATGTGCCTTGAGTAAATTAATGATTTTAGAAGCCTGTGAATAGGGAGAAGTGAGGGCATTCCAAAGCAAACGTCTTTGAATTTAAGAGAAAGGAGAAAAGGAGGTGTTCTTTTCCCATGCATTTCTCTCTTCCCTCCATTAAACATGGGTTCTGAAATGTGAAGAATTATAGTAGGGTCTGTAGAACCATTCCTGTGGTTCAAGAAAAGACAAGTTGATGGTTCTTCAGAGAAATGTGATGTTTTCAGGGACCTTCTCATGAAACCTGTGGTCAGTCTTGAGGGAGAGAGGGACTCTATACAAAAAATTCTTTCCAGATTGAAGTTATCTGGGGAACGCTTTTATTTCTGAGTCTCCCCCTACCTGGCCCCCCTACCCAAAAATCTAAGAAGACAATGATGACCATAAGACAGACACTTATTTCCAACACCAAAAAGCATCTACGCATTTTGACCTGTATCAATGTCAGCTGAAGTTTGACTGGATGAGAAAATACTGATAAAGTATCCTTTTTGAAATCTGAACACCCTGGATTTCAGGGTAAAATCCTATAGAATTACTTAAGAACTAAAGCCCTATTTATTTTACTATATGACATGTGACTACTAGTAGAGTATGAATTACTAGTTGTCAAAGATGTTGCTTAGCAGTTAGGAACGTAAATCCCCAAATATAATCATGAGAGATCTGAATCCAGGGTAACCATGGGCCAGGCACCTACATTTTTAACCAAGGTTTCCAACTTAATGGAATTTTCAAAACCTAACAGAGTTTTTGTAACCCATATGCAGATTTCAAAGAAAAAAAGTAGATGACTGACATGTAAATAAGCAATCGATATTAACATAAGAATTGATTTTAAATTGGTATAGCATCCAGAAACCTCATGATTTGTTCTGCCACTTTTAGAATACTAAATGCTCACTTATCTTTAAGATCTTATCTAGAGCTATCATATTAAGTTTAGGACTATTCCTCTACCTGAAGTTAAAATAGAATATATTTGCTCTAAAAATGTTAGTGTTAATGGGCTGCTATAGAAGTTTTAAAAAGGTTAGAAATGTTTATACTCAAAGACTGCAACCAGGTAGATTATTTTTCCCCTGTAATAAGCACATAGACTTGAAATGTAAATGCTTTTTACAAGCACAAGATAAGAGAAAATGAATATCTCTAAAATATAAAGAAAACATCATTGAAAAATAAAAATGAGAGAGAAACAAGCTCTCCAATTCAAGTAACTAAGATGGACACAATCCTTCCTTGCTGTTTCACTTTGGGGAGTCCCAAGCGGTACAACGCTTTGCTTTCCTGGATTTTACTTCTCAAACTCTCTTCCTCCACTAGAACTTCTGGAGTTTGCCCTTCTTGCCTTCTTCTTCCATCCTTTTTGGAATTCGACACTTTTCCCTTTGCATCCAGCATGGAGAACTACAACATAGTTGTTTCAGTTGATCACACTTAATTCTTTTATCACGCCCTCTCAGCTGCCTCCCAGCTCCCATTTCTTAAACAACAGAAGAGAAATGTGCCTCACACAGAAATAATCTGTTAACTGTGACTCAGGTGGGAGTAACAGAAGCAGACTTCTCCAGGGAAGCACTCACACATGGGCCAGCATCTGGGACAGGCAGCTTGCGCTTACCTTTGCCTCCACTGTTACTTGTGTGAACTACCACCTTCATCACCACCAAGGGATTGCTCAGACTCTCCTGTTTCCTCCCTAGACATGCCTTTTAATAGATATTAAGACAATTTTTTAAACTATTTTTCAGATGCTCAAAATGTTATTGAGGGAAGACCCCAGTTATGTAATTCCAAGATGGTGCACTCTCATGACAGCTTCCCATTCCTCCCTCACTGTCTATCTTCTCCATAAAGTATAAGTGAAAGTAGTAACCTGAGTTTAAACTCATGTTGCAGACTACTGGGTGCAAAGCAGATACCCAGTAAAAACTTACTCAACTTTCTCCAAATTCCTTATCTCCACACCTAACCCACTATTACAGGTATTCATGGATGCCTACAAAGTTCTGTGGAGTTAACTGAAAGGGAATAGAGTAGATATTTAGGTTCCCTCTTTTAAACAAAATAATCACTGGGAATTTTGGTAAATGCCATGTGTAAAAGTTTTAAATTTGTCATTTCTGTGCTTGCTGTCAAGTAGTAACTCTCAACAAAGTTGTTCTTGAGGGAAAAGGGCTGCCTCCCTTTATAAAACTGTTTAATTCTAATAACTTTTTACTCTTGATCTTGAAACTCATGATCTGGCCAGAACTGGAAGGAGTGTCACCCTAAAATAACTTGCATTTAAAACAGTTAAACAGTAAAAACGCAAAAGAGTTAAAATTTTGATGTATTCCTGTAGAGTTTGTAATCTGAATACATTTACACATCTCTGTAATTAAAGCAGCAATTAGCATTTGGCTGTGGCCAAGGGAAAAAGGGAAACAGGGAGAAAAAGAGAAGTATTTTTTATCATTATTGGTTTGTTGTACACTTCACCCATGCTTTTAAAATGTAAGCAACATTTAATCTTCAAAATGAAAAAATAGACAAATTTTTCTAATACCAAAATATAAGATTAAAATACTTGTAAAATAAAATGTTAGTGCGAAATAGGGCTTTTTTTTTACATCAAAAAGGAAATATTTTTGACTTGCTTTTCTTCTGTAAATCCTCCCATCTCACTAATATTTACAACAATCCAGAGTAGCGTTTATGAGACACTGAAAAAGACAGGGAGGAAATCCTTTTTCAAGGTATGAAGTCAGAACCTGAATGTAGACATTGGACAGAGAAGTCCTCAACCACAAACCTGTCCTCCAGCTCTAGAGAGAGTAAGGCTGTATTTCCAACCTTGAGATTTTTCATTACATTTTCCCCTTTTTGGGTGTTAAATTCTTTCCAAGAATGCTGTACTTGTAAAAATGATTTTATTCTAGCTACAAAACATTTCATTTAAGAAAACCGCATTTTATATCCTTGTGTGAAATGCTCCCAAAAGCCATCAAGATATGGAGACAACAGATTTTAAAAACATAAATCTAATCATATGGCCTTGAAACAGTATGAACATTTAACAGAGTGACACGATATCATTATTATATTTGTTTGTCATGAGATGAAAGGCCTGGAGGCAGATGGTGATTAATAATTCCTGAGCTTCTACAGAAATTTTAAAATGAAATTACTAACTGCTTAAAATTATGAATTTTTCAAGAACGCCCCTTCTGTTTCATTGATGTCTTTCAACCCGTCTATCTCCTTAAAGAATCTCAGGCAGAAAAAAAAAAAGTGGGGGGCTTCCTTTAAGCTACTGAAAAATGGGATCTGATGGAATCTTCCCGTAATTCCCGATGTTTTCCAAGGTTACTTTCTTCTTGCTGGGTTCGCCTCTCAATGGTTATTCTGTATTTCTTCCTGGGTAAAGGGAAAGTGAATGTGGTAATAAAACTTGGCTGCAAAATACCATGGTTTCTCTTACAAAGAGTGCCCTCAAGGGACATCTGGGTTTCAGTTGATAAATGAGAAGTGACAGAATATGAAACCCTGGTCAGAGATTAAAGTAGTGTGCCCCCAGGCATGGTGCCCTTATTCAAGAGAGAAAATTGGCATGCTTTCCCAAATACCACAGAACAAGCCTTCCCCTTCTTCCCTGGGTGCCTTGGGGGTTAGGTCTTGTCTATTAGGCTACAGAAGTTCTCCCTGATTCCCAGGATATGCCCTTGATAAAGATCAAATTACATGTACTGTGGCCAAAGGAACAGGAATACAATTGTTCCCACAAAGGGTCACATATGCCTAGTTACAATCCCATGCAGAAATAAAGAAACCTTGCTCTAATGACTTATGAATAAACCACAAACTCAACCACCAAAGATTACAAAGGAATGGGCCACCCTCACGGGGCAGAACAATCAGTACCAGTGCACACACGTACATTATTACAATTTTGCAAGCCTTGGAGCTGAACCACAGTGGCAAATGAGCATGTGGGCTCTCCAGATACTGAGCACAGATCAGCCTGAGAGCATGGGCTACGCAAAGCTCCCTCCTCCTCTTTAAGGTGAGCCCAGGCATCTATTTCTGAATTGGAGAAAGCCTGAGAAGGGGGAAGTTGATTTCCCCCTTTATCCAGATTCCCTCCCCACTGCTTCACTTGGTGGGTGGTAGGAATTCTTGTCAGAATATCTGTGATCAAAGGGCTAGACACAGTGGCTCACACCTGTAATCCCAGCACTTTGGGAGGTCGAGGTAGATGGATCACTGGAGGTCAGGAGTTCAAGACCAACCTGGCCAACATGGTGAAACCCCATCTCTAATAAAAATACAAAAAATTAGCCAGCCATGGTGGTCTGCACCTGTAGTCCCAGCTCCTCGTGAGGCTGAGGCAGAATTGCTTGAACCCAGGAGGTGGAGGTTGCAGTGAACAGAGATCGTGCCACTGCACTCCAGCCTGGGTAACAGGGGGAGTGAGACTCCGTCTCAAAAAAAAAAAAAAAAAAAAAAATCTGTGATCAAAGGGCAGCAGCATCTCTCTGTCCCACTGTGAGATGTAGTCAAAACCCATGACCCCGGCACCCAGTATGCTAAACCACTGACCACACCAAACCTGGGGTCCTGCCAAAAGAATGGCTAAGATTTTTTAACCACCGTGCTTCCTGGGTGAAAGAGGGATGTGGACAAATCACAAAGAGAATCATGTAAAATCAAATGACAAAGACAGTAGAAGAGAGTGAATTGTACCTTTACAAACGGTCCTCACCTGAAAAAGTAGAAGGCCATTAGCAAGCCAGCTCCTAGTAAAGCCCCCACGACAATTCCTGTCACTGCCGATTCTTCTAGGCCACCTGCTTGAAAAAGAAGCATGGATAATCAGGGTTCATTTTGAGATACAGTTAGAAATGCCTCGAGTTTCATTCATTGCAAGAAGTTCCTCGATTTCCCATTGGAGGCAACTTTTCCTTTTTCAGAAATATTTTCTAAGGGACCCTACACTTGTTTTTTGTTTTATGTTTTTGTTTGTTTGTTTTTGCCCAGTGCAAAGCTTAAGAACCACTTGAGAAAGTGCTAGATAAACAAAAACACTATTAAGAGAGTGGACACAGTGAGAACAGAAGAAAATTCAAGAATCAGAGGAAAACTGGAACTGAAGATTTCAGATATAGCCACTCTCTTTTGAGTTTAAAGTCAAAGAATTGGGAGGCCAAGGTGGGTGGATCACCTGAGGTCAGGAGTTTGAGACCAGCCTGGTCAACATGGTGAAACCCTATCTCTACTAAAAATACAAAAATCAGCTGGGTGTGGTGGCAGGCACCTGTAATCCCAGCTACTCAGGAGGCTGAGGCAGGAGAATCACTTGAACCCGGAAGGTGGAGGTTGCAACGAGCCAAGATCGCACCACTGCACATGAGCCTGGGTGAGACAGCAAGACTCTATCTCAAAATAAATAAATAAAGTCAAAGAAGACAACCAGATGGACCAGGGCACTGACCCAGGGCTTCTTATTTTCACAGATGGATGGTGACACTTCAAAGTGCTAGAAGATTTGATGAAAAATTCATTGGGTCAATGTTCTGTTTTTAGATGTTCTCTCACCAAAGCCAGCGTTTCATGTCAAAATGTCCTACATAGCTTTGGAAAATGTGGATAACAATTTGAAACAATCAAGTTCAGTAGTATCCCAGTTATATAAAAGTGATAAATAGCTAACTTGTATCTAGAGTTTAGTACGCGGCCCTTCAATGTGTTATCTTGTGTAATCCTCAAAACAGCCCTCAAAACGCTTAGGTGGGCACATTTCTTTCTCTTCACACATTGGAAAACTGAGGCTTAAAAAGCTGAAGGAAGACTCCTAGGGTCACAAAACCAGCAAGTAACAACAGTGGGATTTCAAATACAGGCCCAGTCTCCCCAGTGTGTTCTTAAAACACTTCCTCCTTAATTCCTTCCCGTAATTATTGCATAGACATAAATACCTAACAGTTTAAAAGATATTTTCAAAAGCACACATATATTAGCCTAAAATGATCAACTGGCCTCCTGAAAGACCTATATTCACTTTGTTCTCCCTCACTACCTTATTCTCTAAAACAATTATTTCTAACAGCTTTCCTATTTGTAAGCTACTTATGAGAACATCCAATTGCTTCTCTACTTATATACAAAGCTGCTCATAAGTAATACATCTTACACTTATTTGCCAATGTGTAAATGTTCAGATGTTTAAAGGATGTTATCTCTTTGGTTCTGAGGAGCTGGAAAGTAACCACAAACTTGAAAAATCAGAACGAGACTTGCTGTGACAGATGAATAAGGGAGTGATATTTACTAATTGATATTTTGATTATCTCTAAAAGTGGAAACATGACCTAGCCAAGAGATTATAGTAAGAGATGTAAAAATAGGAAGAAACATTCTACCATTGTGGAAGAGAAGACTGGAAGGGAAGGAAGACCTGAAAGCCTCTGATAAAGGCAAGATGCCAGTTTGTGAACTGTTCCCATGCGTTTTACCACATCAGAGAAAGAAATGTAAACTTCCAAAATGTAAGCCCCTAGAAACACTTGGGTTTTAAACTTACATTACACTGAGGTTAGAGGTGATGACATACATAGCAAATTAAGTCTCCAGACTTACATGATTTGCAGGGAGAGCTGTTTGTATGCTCTACAATTCGGTTTTCATCTATTCTCAGTTTTAAAGGGCCCCAAGGATATTTGACATTCGGCCGCATTTCAAAACGACCTTCTTTTCCAAAATAATCACCAATAACCTATATAGAGGCAAAAAACAAATAGACAAACCAAAAAGTCAAAGGAGGCACAAAGCTCGCAGCCTTCCACAGCTATTCCCCAAAATGTACAGCCTGATCTAAACTGGCTGCCTCTGGGCATTTCATCACATCACCGTCTCCAGGGCAAGGACAGCAAGTGCTTCAGAAAAGCGTGGTACATTGGGCACGTTCCTCGGTTGTCCACACTGATGGTCATGGTGTGTTCTGGGGACTTCACAAGTCAAGATTTGAAGTCGCTAATGGTGCTCTCAAGAGAGCATTAAGAGCGGTCGTGCCAGAGCAGGATGTGGGAAGCGGTGAGAGTGGTGTCCCCTGGGCTCTGCACTCACTGAAGGCCCAGCCCTGTCAGTGCTGCCCCTAGGATTCTTCAGTCACTACCCCCTCGTGGAAAAGGAATAATCTCGGAATTCCCGGCTTTTGCTTTGTTCATCGGATAAGGCACTATCCCACCCATCTGTCCCAGAGCAGCCCACCCCGTCAGCCAATTGTAAGGCCCAAGTTACTTTCAGGGACATGTGAAGGACAGCCAGGGTCCACCGTATACCCGATTTAAGCATATGACAGGTACCCAGCCTCACAGCCCTCAATTGTTCAACATATAATTAAAGAGCGTCTTTCAGGAACCTCCTGTTTCACCACTTCCGGTTGCCAGACTATTTCTTCAAGAGTTGCACTCTCCTCTCTGATGAACCCACCCTATGTGCACCCCCATTTCCAGGCAGAATTCTGTTTCTCTTAATTCGCTCCTCTGGCCCCTGGAAAATCATTATTCTGTTATGGTTTAATTCCACGGTCATCCCTCAGTTTCTGGTTAAAATGATTGTTTGATCAGCTCCCTAAGCCCCAGTCTAGAAGTGCCTTCCCACCCAGGTTCTTGGAAGTCATTTCTCTTTTGTCTGAAAACAAGCGCATGGCTCTCGAGTGGCTGGTGACATCTCCCCTTCTCCTGACGGAGGTACAGCAGGTTCTCACAGGCCATGTCAGGTCTAGAGGAAGTCTAGATCGCCACCAAAATATAACAATCACTGGCGTGTACTGAGCACTTGCCAAGGGCTTTATACACCTCCACCCCTGCAACCTCACAATGGACTCTGATGAACTGTTGCTACCCACCTTTCCCAGGGGGAACCAGAAATACAGATGAGACCCAGACCACTCAGTGGGCAAAACAATCATTCATTAAACATAGCGAGGGTGACTCCTGCTGCTTCAGAACTTCCCACAAGAGCCAGGCATCTATTAGGTTGGTGCAAAAGTAATTGAGGTTTTGGTCATTAAAAATAATGACAAAAGCCGCATTACTTTTGCACCAACCTGATACATACAAAGAGGAAAACAGCAAGTCCCATATGCCAGGTCCCATGAAGGGCACCGGAGCAATGACCCTGGGAGCCGGCAATCAAGGAAACAGAGGAAGTGGCATTCTTTGCTGAAGAACTGCATATTTGTATAATTGTATATGTATATTTATAATTTAAAATGTAGATAGTACTTTTCTAGGTTTCATTTGATCTGTTCCCCTTAACAATAATCATGTGACATCAGCCAGGAAGACATGATGATTTCCATGTTACAGCTGAGGAAACTGAGGCAGAGAGTTCACACTCCCAAGCACAGAAGACTCATCTTTGTGTCCAGGGCCCTCTTTTCCCTTCACGATGTTATCCTGAAACTACATCATCTTGGGAAATGTTAATACACATTGAGTTTGTAACCACCCACCCTCCCACTCCTCCTCAGAAAAGCTCAAATCTTAAGGGAGGAAATACAGTTTCACTTTACTGATTTTACCCGATGACCCTCATCCACAAGACTAAGGTGTGATTCTTGGCCACTTGAAGGGTAGGATTTCCTCACTTAGAATAAACAAGGAACCATTTCCTGAAGTCTTCCTTGAACCCTCAATCAAAAGTTGAGGTTTTTCAACTCATTTTTATTTGGAAGCTGCATTGGAGACAGCTCTTTGGCCGCCAGAACAAATGCATTCCTCAGAGCCCCCACGAGCAGAAGGAGCAACTGGTGCAGAGGTCTCACGTGCTCACCTCCTGGGTGCCCGCCTCCACATCAGTCATGGCAATCACAGAGAAATCCCCATATCGGTCTCCGTTGGCATCTATGGACACCTGCCCGGCGATACCTACAGGACCAGAAGCGAAGAACTCAACGTTGGTTACTTAAAATACCTCTGTCTGCCAACAAAAACAAGAAAATGAATTGGCAGGATTTTTTAAACAAACTCATGCCACAGGGAATCTCATCAGACTCTGAGCATTTTTGTTGGCATTTTGGAAAGACATTGTAATTTCATCTGCGTCTGCATTCCTAAATTCTTAACATTTCTCCATTTAAAAATGAAAAGAAAAAGAAATAAATGATCTTCTTTGGGGGATATGTTTGAAAAAAGATTAAGGCTAATCCTGAAAGCAGCATGCTTATCCCAGAGTTTTGTATTAATTTTTTTTAATCGCAGAGTTAGAAGTGGAGGTGGGGTACATTTATAGATTTGTCATGGGTTTGCGTTATCATTGGATGAACATTATAATAGAAAAATCATTCCAGCCCAGGACTCAGTGAATGTGCTTTTCTCCAGGCTGCTTTAATACACAGGAGAGCAGCAGGCCTGCTTTGTGGGTCACTGGAGCCAATAGCTAAGAAGAGCTATTCTTCTTTATCCTGGTTGAGTTCTTCGCTAATTGTTTATCCAAACATTCTCTGGACGCTTAGTACTGAATTAGTGCTGCAGCTGAGGCAAAGATGAATTGAACACATTCTCTGCTCTAGAGAGGGCAGCCTGGACTGGGGATTTAGCTTGTTCACACCAGAATCTAACCACTTGCATTAAAATCCCAGTTTTTACATTTACATAGCTCCATGACCTTGGACAAGGAACTTAGCCCTCTAAGCCTCAGTCTCCACAACTGTAAAATGGGCATAATAGTACCTCCCTACCAAGAGGCTTTGGAGAAGATTAAATGAGACAAAACAAATAAAGCACTTTCAGCACATTTAAGGGAAGTTAATTGTTTTCATCTACTGTCGTTATTACTGTCACTATTATTACTACTATTTATTTTATAATTACTCTTGGTAGAGAAGACCCAACTGTACCCACATCACTCAGAGGAGGAGCCAGCACAACAAGTTGGAGAATCAGGGAGGACTCAGTGAAAGAGTGGGAATTTTATAGGGATGTTGGAGGAAGTCTAAGATTGGGCAAGCAGTAATCAAGAAGTGGGAGAGAGGCTGAAAGGCTGGCCTAGGTGTATCTGCCAAGGCACAGAGGCCCAAAGAGACCAGAGGAATTGTGAGATTTCTGGGAAGATGGCCCATGTGGACAAAGGGAGTCAGTGACATGTAAGGCTGGAACGGGGTGGCCAGAGAACGGAGGGCTTTGGGTATCCACTTGCTTTGGCCTATAATGGTGGCTCAGAGCAACTAATCAATAAAAGCAAATATGTCATCGGCTGATATTAAGTATGTCTATGTCATAATTCTCATTCACTAAATAAGAGAATGCGTACATCAGCCCCATTTTAATTAACTAAAGCTATTCCCTTTTCAACTGGGGAGAGTTCAGTGTAATTCTTAATTGGCATTTCTATTGATTTGGTTCTCTGATTTGGTTCTCTCTGGAGGTACTGACTCCTCAAGTAAAATGAATGTCTGGGAAAAAGGATCCCAAGGGAAAGTTCCAACCTCTAGTGTGGCTTGGAGAGGGCATGTATTTGGGTTTACTGTCCTTTGGGTTGTGGTTTGAAGGCCCATTGATTTTTCCAGACTTTGGTCTACTTTACCGGAAACAGAATGGAAGCTACCATTCACTTTGATTTTTTTGTCTTCTTAAAATAGACTGGTTACAAAGGGTACACCTACCATAAACTTGTGTATCCTTGACAGCCTATAAAACTCTTAAGTGATAAATAGGCTTAAAATATATTTGTATATTGGCTATCCAAAACCATTTGTCATTCTATTGAGAGATGTTTGTGATGTGTCCTGCTAAGCATTTTGCAGAGTATTTTATAAGATGAGGTGGCCCTAGTAATTTAAGACCTCATTATGCCTTTAAGCTATTGCAATTCTGCCAAGAAATGGGGTAAGAATCCTCAGCGTGGCCAATTAGCAAAGTGAGACTTCACCTGAGAGTATCGTACATAAGGTGAGATTGCCAGGCTTACAGTAGAATTTTCCTGTACATAAGTAATGAGACTTTCCACCCTATTTCTGTTTGGCTGTAGTGGAGCTCAAAGTTTAAGCCACAGTCCTATTTACCTTGTCACTCTGACCTCTCACACAGAGGAAATCCAGCTTCTTCCCAGGCCATTTATTGAAATGAGAGTTGATCACAGGTTTCATGGCAATAAAAGCCAAATTTGTCAAATCACAGTCAGAGTATTTTTCCCTTGACAACTTAATGGTCACTTAATGGTGACCATTAAAGTTAAAATTGTTTTCAATTTTAGGAAGGTTTGAGTTTTTCTTCATACAGATACCTTAGAGATCTTTTTAGGCCTACCCTCAAATGGACCATTGTTTAGCAAATAAAATGGGCTCTCCAAGCAATTCAAGCCAAAAACTTAGCTTGGCTTCAATTATCTTTACATTTAAACAAATGAGATTCTAATTGTAGACTGAACTACACAGTTGATTGTTTCAGGACTCATTTCATATTGCCTGTGTAGACCTGGCCCTAGAATAGAGACATCAAGATGGCCTATGGGAAAATTGAACCCATGCCCTGGCTCTAACCAAAATACATTCCAGCCATCATTGGCACCTACCCTCCCCTTCACACCCTCCCTCAGTGGCGCCCTCCAGCATCCCCCAACTCTGGCTCCTGTCCCTCTGTCAGAAGACCAAGAACAAATGACCACACCATGTAGTGAGTAATAGCTAAGAATGGGATGTGGCCGACCAAGGTTGTGTCCACAGATGCCAGGTTCTCAGTGTATTGTGCAAAACTTCTGGGAAATTTGGCTCTGTCCTAATATGCCCCCTGAATTATCCTATTGGATTCTAGCTCCTCAACTGAAGCAGTCAGAGGTAAAACAAGATAATCCCGGAGGTCTACTCACCCATGAACTACAATCTGTCTAATGCTAAGGGAGATCTCACTCTGGTTTTGAGTAAGACATGGCATCCACTAGAGAGAAATGAAATCTACCAATTGCCACCATAGATACTGCCCAGACAACTCTAGCTGGAGCTCAACCTCTCCCTACTGTACTGTCCTGCCCTTTCTAAGAACTGAGGACAAACTAAGGGACAGGAGTCCCAACTGAAAAAATATGAGCCCCAAATCTAAACTTGGCAGTATTTGCTCCTGCCACTGAAAAATGTCACTAGTTGGATTACAAATAGATATAGGCATACCCCAGTGCATTAAAGGGCTCAAAGGAGGAAGAGCAAGCACAATGTAAAACCGAAAGAGCTCTTGTCAGTCATTAACTAGACCAACCTCCTTATTATACAGGTGAAGAAAGAGAAGCTCAGAGGACAAGGTTACTAGTTAGTGGCTAGGATGCACTGAACCCTGGTTCAGCAATTTGTACCTTATGTTACCGGTTGTCAAGTGATACCCATAAGCATATATAGTTTATTTTCCACATAGCAGCCATAAGGACCCCTTTTAAACACGCAAGGCAGATCATGTCACTCAAAAGCCTCAGGTGACTTTCTGTCTCACCCAGGTGGAGCCCAAAGACCTCAGCAAGGCTTGCAGGTCCGCATGATCTGGCCCCATTACCTCTCGGGCTTTGGCACCTATCACACTGCCTGTCACACTTGGTGTCAGCCACATTAGCCATCTTGCTCTCTCTGGGGACACTCCACAGTCTCCCAGATGCACTCAGGATCTCCACGTTTGCCATTCCCTCTGGAGTGATCTCTCCTAAACATCTACAGAGCTTCCCTCACTTCCCTCGGGTCTCTACTCAACTTCACTCTCAGAGACCTTCCCTGACCACTCTAAACTAGCAGCCCTACTCCTCCTTGCCTGGCATTTTCTAGCTCCCTATCCTACCTTATTTTATAGCTCTGAAAGATATACTGTATTCATTGTTTGTTGCCTCATCCCCCCACTGGCATGTAAGCTCAAATGATTGCATAAAATGTCTTTAGTTCACTGCTGAATCCTCAGCACCTTGAACAGCACCTGGCACATAGTAGGTGCTCAATGAACATTTGTTGAATGAATAAATTAATATAGAGTTGATATCTGCAAGGCTCTTGCAGTAAGATCACTTCCATATTGAGTTTCATGTTCATTTTCTTTGAGTGTTGGTGAGGTGAGAGGAAACTAGCACTCTTATATACACTGTTAGCAAGAATATAGATTAGCAGAACTTTCTGGAAGTTTTTGGCAATTTCTAATGCACTTTAAAAAGCACCAACATACTTTTGGACCCAGAAATCCCACAAGCAGGAATGTTCCCTGTTGGAAGGACTCACAAAAATTCTTCAAGATGTGCAAGAGGCTTGTGACAGCATATTGCATAATAGCAAAAATTGCAAACAATTTTACAAGTGACCATCAATAGGAGATTGGTTAAAGAAATTCCTGTACAGCCATACAGTAGAAAAATATGTAACTGTCATTTAAAACTGCATTGGATCTATGAGTTCTCATATGGAAAATTCTTTAACTTGACATACAAGTAAAAAACCTAAGATGAAAAATAGCATTCATACTATCACCCCTTTCATACAAATTTTAAGATAAGATATACAAGTGCATATGTGCTGGCAGAAGGCTTAAAATATTTATACACAGAATCATAGGAAATCATTAATAGTGATACACAGTGGGGAGAGGGGACTAGGTTGGGAAGGAAAGTTTTCAGCTTTCAATTTGCACATTTTTGTACTGTTTAAATTTCCTAGCCAAGCATAGTCTTATCTTGTACAATTTTTCAGTGCCAACAGAAGTTGCTTGAGATGAGATTATGGGTCATTTTTTGTTGTTTTCCTATAGTTCCCTGTTATTAAGAAAGCTTGGGAGGCCAAGGTGGGTGGATCACCTGCAGTCAGGAGTTTGAGACCAGCTTGACCAACATGGTGAAACCCCATCTCTACTAAAAACACAAAAATTAGCCAGGCGTGGTGGCACACGCTTGTAATCCCAGCTACTCAGGAGGCTGAGGTACGAGAATCACTTGAACCCAGGAGGTGGAGGTTGCAGTGAGCTGAGATTGCTCCATTGCATCCCAGCCTGGGCGACAAGAGCGAGACTCCATCTCAAAAAAAAAGAAAGCAAAAACTAACAGTCACTATTTTAAAAGTAAAATAAAAGCACTTTGGGAGGCTGAGATGGGTGGATCACCTGAGGTCAGGAGTTAGAGATCAACCTGGCCAACATGGTAAAACCCCGTCTCTACTAAACAATACAAAAATTAGCCAGGTGTGGTGGCAGGCGCCTGTAATCCCTGCTACTCAGGACACTGAGGCAGGTAAATCATTTAAACCTAGTAGGCAGAAGTTGCAGTGAGCCGAGATCGTGCCACTGAACTCCAGCCTGGGCAACAAGAGCAAAAACTCCGTCTCAAAAAAAAAAAAATGCAGAGGCCTCAATTGAACCTGCTAATCATCTCAAACCACCAGGTTTAACTGTGACAGCTAATGTTTTCTGTGTTTCACAAAAACCAACATAGTCTGAACACATGAATGTATATCTGGGATTAATACTGGTTTTAAAACTCATCACAGAACTCTTCACAAACTGTCCTGTCGTGCATGAGGCTTGTGTTCAATGCAATATTAAGAAGCATAGAGCTATTACCTAAATAATCAGGAGACAAGGCCTTTCCTCTTTCAGTGGGGCTTGTTCAAAGCACTTTCACGTGTATTATCTCATTTAATTGGTACAACAAGCCTATGAGATGGGCTGCTTTAGAGCTGAGAAAAGCAAGAAGCTGGAAAGGCCCCACAGCTGCAACTGAGAACAACAGAACCAGAAAAGCAGCAGCTCATTTGGCCCCATGTCGTTGCCTTATAGATGGAATCCCCACCTTCAAATGTTCTGTTCCAAGTCTGCTGTATAATTTTCCCTCCATCCTTTTTGCTGTAACCAGCTCTGAGTACTTCATGTAGAGCCAAGACGTAGAGGAGGATGGCATCGTGGAATCCTTCAACAAACATGTTAACCTGAAAAGAAAACCCCAGATGGGTGAACCAAAACACCAAGTGACTCATGCCAGGAATAAGATGAGCAATCCAAAGGGTTAACAAGTTAGACTTCAGGTCTGTTAGCCATGGCAGAGGTGGGCAGAAGGGGTACTGACAAGAATCATGCCATGACTTTCCTGGCATGGCTCAGAGGGGAAAACCCTTCCCCAGTTGGGGAATTTGGAAAGCCTCGTACAGAAGTCAAGAAAACTGTACCTGTTGACCAGGTCAAGTATTTCAAGTGCGCCCACTTTTGCCAATGGTCCCTTTTGGACAAGTCCCCTCCTCCTTCCCCACATCTGCCTCTACCTCAAGCTTATGTGAATTCAGCTTCCCCCTTGAGGTCTTCTCCACCTTCAACAGCCCCACGATCTCTTCATGCTCTGAACATGGAGCATAACTAAAGAACAGTAGAGATCCATTCACTTATATTTAGCAACTGTTGATATCTACTAGAGTGCTGGTGCTATGGGTACAAAGAAGAGTAGATGTTGCAACTTCTGCCTGTCTGCCTAGCATTTGTGTCCTCTCTCCCATTAGTAATAATGTCTTAGTCTCTCTTTCCAATTTGTGTTTTGAGTACATCTAACCACTCCCTATCCCTACTCCCTGCCAAGCTCCAATGACAGGAATGGAAAACAGGCTTGGACTGTTGGTATATCCCAGTTGAGCCCTGACTCAAGTAAGCTAGCCCTTGCCCTCAGGAAACTTAAAGTTTCATAAACATAAACACTGGTCATGTGGACTTGGGGAAGTCACTTCATCTCTTTGAGCTTTGTTCTTTTCATCTGTATATTGACCATGAGACTAGTGCCTGCTTCAAGAGGGAATTGCAAGAATTCTATTAAATAAAATGTTTGGTATTATCATGCCTGGCACATATCAACTTCTCAACAAATAGAAGCCAATGCTATCATGATATTATGTGGGCTTTAAAGTGTTGGAGTCTGTGCTGTGTTCGAAGTCTGTTCAGAATACAGTACAAATACCAAAAAGGGAGTGGTCAATCTGATGGGTTGGAGAAGGGCGGGCAAGAGGGGCTTAACAGCAGTGAAAAAAAGTCGAACTGAGTTATGAAGATGAAGGGATGTTTCTCAAGTGAGGGCCAAAACACAGAATCAGGGCACATTCTCACAGCCTGGTGTATTTTGGGAAGTGCAAATGTTTTGCTCGGCTGGGAGCAGGAGAAACAGGGTCACACCAAGATGGAGAGGTAAGGAGGCTGGAGAGGTAAGGAGAGTCAGATCATCCAGAATCTGGAGACCACACTGAGGAACTTGGACTGTCTTCAGTAGGCATCTAATCACTTTAGTTCACCCCTTACCTACATTAAAAGCAACCTTTGGTAAATTCTAATACCACATTTAAACCCATTATAAGATTTATTGGATATGAAATGAGCAAATTGAATCTTCAAACACCAAGAGGTTTACAAAAAAACTCTGTACAAAAAGTACAAAATATCCAAGCCTTCTCATTTCAGAAAAAAGTGTCAATGATGAAATGCCAATGATGCAGAATGAACTGGGCATTCTGTAGATGACCACCTGGCATGGCTTAGTGGGGAAAACCTGCTACCCGCCCCATCTCTAGAAGGAAACCTCGTGGGAAGAGAGCTGCAACTGACCTTCTGCATCACCTGGTTCAGATACACAAACATTCACAAGATACGGTTCTGTGACTGGATCTACTTAACCTTATCCCACCCCTAGCTAGGATGGGGACTCCTGTTTGCATCCCGGAAGCAGATATTTCGTGTTTGCCAAAAGCTAGTGCTGAGAAGCAGTTTAGAATAATGGTTAAAAATCCTCGCCCCCCCTTTCCAGTTCTGCCACTTCCTAGTTGTGTTCTGGTTTCCTCATCTGGAAAATGAGAAAAATTAACAGTACCTATTTCGTGGGGATGTCGTTAGGTTTAAAAAATTAATAAATGTAGAAGACTTCAAATAGTGTCTGGCAGAATCAGCATTCACTGTTAGCTTTTGTTGCTGTAATTGTCTAGAGATGGAGAATTATTAACCTAGAGATCCTGCTTAGTTTGAAACTATTAACACCAGTATTCAAAATAAAAGTGATTTTCTTACAGGTATCATGTATTTTATTGGCCCATTTTACACTGAGTAGGAGAGAAGCCTACTGTTCATGTTGTTTGTGCCCTAGACAGTTCTCTTTATTCCACAACACCAAGCTCTTAATTCCATCCCAGTATGACAAGTGCAGTTCAAGTGGTCATCTGCTGACCCTCTGCAAGAGGTGGAGGGTGGGAAAGAGTGCTGATTTGCAGGAGAGTTTGGAGTTAGCTGGCTGGACCCACAGTCCAGTCCTGGCGCTGATAGGTTACTTAATCTCTCTAATCTTCAGTTTCCTCATCTGTTAAGTGGGGGTTTAGTACCATCTCACTTCAGAGAGCTCTTCTGAGGATTAAATGAACTAGTGCATGTAAAACACCCAAACAGTTCCTGGGACCGTGGAAGGAACTGATAGATTCTGGCTCTTACTCTTAGCTGTCAAGTTTAAGTGTCAGAGTGATTATTTTCTCAGGCAAAGAAAAATAATGTAGAAATAACATCTACCAGTCAAAGATAATTTCTGCTCATTTGGCTATGCCAATTTGATTTTCCAAAGGAATATGAAATTTCCACTTAGGCCATGAAGTCATTATGGCTTGAGAAAGTCTTCATGCTGATGAATTTTAATAAGTGAACTTTAGCGGTGTAATTTCATTCTCAGTTCACATTTTTTTTTTAAGTTTGAGGTCTATCTTCTCTTTGATAATTTTACAGAAGCCAGCCAGCTACAGAGGGAAGTCAAAGAATCACAGTCATGGCCTATGGGAGATGCCAGGTGCCCTCGGAAAGCTCTGATCAAATCCCCTTCTTACTTTGAGGACCCAAAGAGCATTCATTGCTCTCCTCAGTCTTCCTGCATTCTGTTCTTATTGTACAAGGGTTGTGCCCTGCAAGCTACTTGTTCCTGGGGTTCCCAAGACAGGCCTCGTTTAAATTGTGAAGCACCAGCCACCGGGCATCACCCATCCCCTTCTCGTCCTCCTCCTTCCATCTCATCCTCAAAATCCTAACCCAGGACCACCACGTTGATGTTGATCACCCAAAGCACTGACTGTGTGCCCCAGCACCATATCCTGTATAGCCCTTCCCCTTCCTTCCTTCTTGACATGCCCTCTGAGCTGCCCCCGCTACTATCCAGGATGGGAAGAAAGATTACGTGGTGGAGAACAATGAACTTGAGTTACTTTCGTCCTTGCAGGTTTAATGGTAGAAGGAAATAGATGGGCCCTGAATACACACCCCGGTCTGAAAATACATTCTAGCTTGATTTGCAAATGGATCGCAAAATTTACCTTCTTTCTTCTCAGGGTGGCTGAGTGTCTCCCTCTCCTGCCAAAATTAGCAGGAGAGCTGCTGACCCCGCTGAGGTTTGCTGGCACCCCGCCCACTGCGGGGGAGGTTTCATAACACCTACCCCACAGGACCTCAAGCCAGAAGCAAAGCCCCAGAGACCGGCTTTTCTTGAGAAGAACATTCTCACATCTACACGTGATTTTTAGTGGGAAGAAAGCCCATTAGCACATTGTAGACACTGAAAATTCGACGTGCAAATTAAGAAAAAAATAAGGGAGAAAAAAAAAAAACCAAGTATGAAGTTAGCTTAATAACACTTCCTATTGGCCCTCCAGGCTGAAAGGAACAAGGTCAGCTGGTATGTCCCCTGCCTCTGGACAGAACAACCCTTGAACTTCAAAGTCCAAGTCCTGACTAACACAGGTCATGCTGTCGTTATGCTGTTGTTACCTATCACAGGTAAACAACTGGGATTTCCCCACGGAGCAATCTGTTCTAGTAATTAGCATCCTTTATTGCCAGGAAGCTTTCCTTACTATCATCAGCCATAAGTCTTAATTAAGTTCCTACATGCAGCCATTTCCTCTGCTAGATGCTCAGAAAACTGGGAGAAGAGAACAATGCAGTTTCCAATCTCCACCAAACAGCACCACTGCTACCTACAAACAGGTAGATGGGCTCTGTGCATGCAAGTTACGAAGTTATGACATGGGCCTCGCTGAAAGCCAAGCTCCAGGGTAATCGTTATTGGTGCTGTTTATCAAATAAAGTGGCCTTTCAACGAGATGAAAATCATTCACCATCTTCCACCCATTCTTGCCAAAACAAGGTAGCATGACAAGAGGGCGCTAACTCTCGTTCCTTTCATTTCTATTTTCTTTCTATTCCTTTTTCTTTTTTTTTTTTTTTTTTTGAAACAGAGTCTGACTTTGTCACCTAGGCTGGAGTGCAGTGGTGCAATCTCAGCTCACTACAGCCTTGACCTACCCAGTTCAAGTGTTCCTCCTGCCTCAATCCCACAAGTAGCTGGGATTACAGGCGTGCACCACCATGCCCGGTTAATTTTTGTATTTTTTGTAGAGATGTGGTTTCACCATGTTGCCCAGGCTGATCTCAAACTGGAGCTCAAGTGACCCGCCCACCTTAGCCTCCCAAAGTGCTGGGATCACAGGCATGAGCCACCGCACCAGGCCTGTCATCTCCATTCTCTTGCTTCTGTCCTCTGCAGCTGGCCAGAATGGAAGAACACTGTTTTGCCCCGGCCTTCCTCTCTGATATCACCTGCCAGCCACATTGATTTATTAGTGTTTTTTTAGATCCTCTATCATGGGGAGAGCTGAATAGAAATCATGTTGTTGCTGCTGTTTATCTTCCAACTGATCATAAAGAGTTGGTGCGCACAGCCTGGCTCCCAACCATGGCAGCGAGCCACATCGCTCTCACTTCTCTCTGGAGACACAAATTCATAGTTAGATGAATCCCTCAATGCCGGTGTTCCAAACAAGTCAGCATAGAACGCTGCGGGCCTCAGCTGTTCTGTAAAGTGAGAGTGGTCTAGCTCTTGGGGTTGCTGGATAACTGACAAAGCCTGTCAAGCTCTCAGATAGAGGCTGCTGGAAGAAAGTGACCGAGTTCAATGCTTAGCTAGGCTGTCCTGGAGCTTTGCCTTTGGTGTTCACGGGAACACAAGCATAGCACACAGTAGTTCTACCTTCCCTACCACAGACCAGTGGTTCCCAGTGCAAAGGAGGGAAACTGAGGGTGCCGGGCAGCATTTCTCAAGACTGTCTTGCAAAAGACATGCCTTCTAACCACCCATTTTGGTTGAAGGGGAGATGAGAGAAAGGGAAATTTGGATGGAAAGCAGGTAAAAGAGGAGATGGGCCCATTATAGGCTTGTCCCTCATCATAGTGAACAATGGCTGGACCACCTTCTCTGACCTGAATTGAAACTGGTCCAGCCCGCCTGGACCACTGGAGGTGGTAGATAGCAGAAGGAAGTAGTCTGGGAGTGCTGTGTGCATAGCACGAGGGTTAAAGGACATTCTGCATTTGATGAACATTTTACAAATATAATACAGTACCTAGACTTTAAAAATAGAATATCTATTTTTGTTCAATTTCCTTTTAAATCATTAAAATAAGTGTACAATTTAGGGTCACAGCAGCAACTGCCATAAACCAAGTAGCCTCACAACCTCCTCAGCACCAAACAGAGGGAGGTCTCTTTCTTACTGACAGAGACCCCAATTCCTGTTCCATAGTGGGCCTGTCTTCATGGAATTCTCAGTTGGTCACTTGATGACGTATTTTAGCTTTGAGGAAAGTTAAGCTGAAAATCTGCGCCTTTATCCCAGTGGAACTCTGGGAAAATGCAAAGGGCAGGTGACTGACAGGAAGCACCACAGGGAGAGAGCTGGGGTCTTCATCTACAACTCTGTGCATAGTGGAAGCATCTCTGAATCCTCTGGCATACTTCTTGCTCCCCCGACTGAAGTTAGAACTTACTTAGGGTGGGATCTGACCTAAGTTTTCCAAATAACTGTCCCCATCGTGGGCTCAGCTCTGCACTGGTAGCAATGCACTGGGCTGGCAAATTAACTTGGACCTTCCTGAGGTGTGGCTGCCTGCAGACTGTTTTCTCTCTCATGACCTAGAACAGACTGGATCATTAAACAAAAGCAGTCTTAGGAAGATCATTAGGTAGAGTTAGGGCCCTCATTCACCTCCTGTAATGACAGGGACAATAGAGGGTCACACAGCTGGCACACGGAATCCAGAGGCATAAGCACACCTCAGCAAGGAAAGCTGGTCCTGTTCATGGGAAGCAACGAGGAGATCTCTGTGGGCATCAGTTTTTGGAATTGGTGGGTATGGAGCACAAGTAAGTGAGAATGACTTTTGAAAATTCTCCCAAGGCTCATGCAGGGAATACGGTCATATGATATATTTGCCCTTTGGATGTGTCACACATGCATCATATACAGATGCTTCTCGTCCCATCACCCTCTTGAAGGCTTAGTTGAGAAATGCACATACACAATGACACAATCGTTCCTGGCCTTCAGATGAGCAAGTGAGTGATGTCTGTCCTAGGCCCTGATGATTCACCAGTGCCAGCCAGACATGCCTCTGAAAGGCTGGTGACCCAACCCCCACAAGACTGCTCGGGACACATGCAGGCCTCTCTTCCCTGAGGTCTGTGTCCTGTCAAGGCACGAAGTTGAGGTAGGCAAAGGCATAAACCAAAACCCAACAGGAGAAGGGCGGGAAGAGGAGCAGGATCAGGAGCAGGCATCCCACTCACCCTGCAACTGTGCCGGGCAGCAATACAAACAGGAAGAGGGGTGATCAGGTCAAACAGAGGTGGAGGCAGGGAAAGAGGAGGGGCACAATTTCTGGCCTCATTACTTCTGATCGTCCAAAATCAGAAGGAGCATGTAATTCTAATTTCTCTGACTTCATGATACCCTCTTAAACTTGTCCTGAGAACTTCGGACAGCTTCCCTTGAACTTTCTGAGTCACCTAGAGATGTGTTTACAAAGAAGAGATGAACAAAAATACAGGTTTTTATATGGATGGCTTTTTTTCATTTCTGCTTTATACCCTAAAATGAAACTTCCCTGTTTTTATTTAAGAAATTTCAAGGTGTGGTGAGGACTGAGCTAAGATCCAGAACCCCAACTCCAACAGTTTAATTTTGTCCAATTCTTAATTCAGAGTTTCCCAAGCTGTATTCCACAGAACAGTAGCATTCCTTGAAATGTTAATGAATGGTTCTAGAAATAGAAGTATTTTGGTTAAGCAGGTTTACAAAATGCTAAATTAAACAAAGTCAAGCAGTTCTCTTCACTGCTGGGCAATAATTATAATAGCCAACTTTTATTGAACACCTACTATATGCTAGGAGTTATGTAAACATAGCTTGAGTTCTGTTGCACCTTACAGAACATTCATAGATGGGTACTGTTATTATCCTATGACAGAGAGTCTGACCAACCTCCGAACAGGAAAAAGAGATCTTGGTCAGTGGATGGGGTCAAAACTCAAGAAAACGTTGAGTGGGCAAGTTTTTAAGAGTCTAAAGCTGGCTTGCCCAGTTATAACATTTATCCTATTGACACATTTGTTCAGCCAGCAAATATGATAAAACAGTTTTGTGCTCCAGTTTGTGTTTTTAATTGGCCAATACTTGGGTGGCTCTACAAGTGAGCATGTATGCTGTGAGAGACAAATGACACAAGACTAAGACTGACAATGTCCTTCAGTTGCTGTGACTGAGTTGACCTCCAACCCATCATCAGGGTGAGGGAGGAACAGAAACTGCACCTGGAGAGGGAATGAGAGGGCAGAAGATGGAAGAGAAAGGACAAAACAGTACGTAAGACAACAAGCTAATTGTCCCTCATCTCAACCTGGTCTTTAAACCAACAGCTAACAACAGCTTGACTCAGGTCAAGTGAATCAGGATTTCTGCTAAGTTGTGAACTCACCAAAGATATCTCTAAATAAGCCAGACATGAAGGATGAGTGTCCTACCTCACATAGCAGCTAAACACATCAGCAACTCCACCAGGTAATAAAAGATCTACTGATTAAATGTTTTCCAACTAGCACTCACTATGAAATAAGATGACTTTGGTTTTGAAGGGTCTTTGTTCTGGAGTGATAATTACAATAATAACCTTGATAAATAACAATAATAACCTTGATAAATAACAATAATAATAATAATAAATGTAGTAAAACTTCATTTACCCAGTCTCATTAGGAAAAAGAGATGTTACAAATAAGCAAATTTTCCAGGTTCCTTAATGTCATTTCTCTAAGTATCAAAACTTTTTATATAATCTAAAGACCTTTGATTGGAAATGCTCCTAAAATGAACCACAGACATTGCTGTCTTGGCAACAGAAACATGCTGACTGTGATATGTAATGCTATGATCATGAGCAGTCCAGTTGCCTCCACCACTATTGAGGTTGGGATTGTGCTGTCTACACAATGCTGACACCAGACTTGTGTTTTTCAGATATTATTTTTTCGTCCGCACTAGTGGAACATGAGCTGACGACCCTCACTCTTTCCTGCCATGCTTTCTCCCCTTGGCTGCTGGTCCCCTTCCTGCTAGGGACCTCTAGAGTACAAAATTCTACTCAACTTTGCTGGATATTCTCAGGTTACTCCTCCAGTCCACTTCCCGCCCTTCTCCAGCCAGCTCTGTGCTAATATATACCCACAGCACCAATGGGCACCCCCGCCATCCTCTGGCTTCCAGTTGGATTAGCAGGAGGTGAGAGGGCAGAGGAGATAAAGGTGGGATGCCAGGGGCTGCTCTCCCAGACCAGATGCCACAGGCAGTTCCCCCCCCACCCCCACTGCCACAGGCCTTGCAGGCTCTGGTAACTTTTCCTCCTCTTGCTCCTTCTGGTCTAGGGATGGTCACAGCTTCCCACCATGTTCACAGGCCCTGGGGTTCTTAACCATCCTTTGTAGGTTTTCCTAAACATAGCTTTGTAAATAGTGCCTTTATTTATAGATTCCATTTGATTCCCTTTCAATGTGTCATCTGTATCCTCCAAAGACCCCTACGGACACAGAGATCAACCTTATGTGAGCCAGCGAACTTCTTCTCACTGAAGTCTTCTCTGAACCATCCAATTCCTCCTTCCTTCCATAACTGCACTCAGTGAAAATTTGTTATTGTTTCACTCACCAGTCCATTTTGCACTTTTGCGCATCTGTGTTCCCGATACTGCACAAGCTCCCTGATGCACAAGCCAAACCTCAGGTATCTTTGTTACCCTGGGACCTAGCCCTGCATCAAATACAGAAACTGCACTCACTGGAGTTAATGCTGCTGTCACCAGTCACTTCCTGCCACTGTCATCGTGCCTGCCCATAGCATGCCATCATCCCCTCTCTCACTCACTCCCACTAATGTTCTATAAGCTAGGGGAAGAAATCACAAGGCTTGTTATAGCTGTACTTAAAATCGGGGTAAATAGGTTCCAAGTGAGGATTTGAAAGATTCCCATGTGATGAAATTAATTGATTATATGTCTATTTTAGCTGCTCAGAGGCCTTTGTCACATACTTCTTTGCTCTTGACCATGTCTTGAATACCTGAGATTACCATAAAACTGGCTCAGCAGCTGCTGCCAAGGGGAAGACTTCCTGGCTTTAATACCAAGACAGGGATGCTCACGCTATAACTATCAGCAATTGCGGTACTTACCATTACTTTTAATGCACCAACCTAGTAACAATATGCTTCTCAGCCAGGGAATGAGTAAACTCATTTTTTTGAAAGCTTTTCTATCAAATTTGCTATTAAAAAAAGAAAAAAGCTAAACTAAATATTATCTCCCTCACAAGAAACTTAATTCCCTGCATTTGGGTAAAATTAAGGAATCATTGGCAACTTTTTGGTGTGATTAGTAGAATTATTGTTATGTTTTAAAAAGAGCATTCCAGTAGTGGTGGCATAGTTTGTATCAGATTAACTCTCTCCAAAAATAATTCTATATCCTGGACAAATTCTTTTTTTTTTTTTTTTTTTTTGAGATGGAGCCTCACTCTTGTCACCCAGGCTGGAATGGAGTGGCGTGATCTCGGCTCACTGCAACCTCCACCTCCTGGGTTCAAGCAATTCTCCTGCCTCAGCCTCCCAAGTAGCTGGGACTACAGGCACCCGCCACCACGCCCGGCTAACTTTTGTATTTTTGGTAGAGACGGGGTTTCACGATGTTGGCCAGGCTAATCTCAAACCTTTGACCTCAGGTGATCCACCCGCCTCGGCCTCCCAAAGTGCTGGGATTACAGACAGGAGCCACCGTGCCCGGCCAAATTCTTTTTTTGAAGAACTACTTGAAAGCACTAGAAATTGACCAAATGCAGACGGTAGCTAGCAGAGATTTGACCCTCAAAAGAAGAGACAACACTATTTGGAAACTAAATTGACAGGGCTTTTCCCTTGAGGGTACCCCCTGGCCCCAGAAGCAGGGGGCAGCTGGCACTCAAGCAGAAGGTCACAAGCTTCTTGGCTTTAAAGATCAGAAGAGATAGGTGAGAGCTGATATCAAGGGGGTAATTCCTGGGAAGAACAGAGCCACAGAGAAAGGAGCACCCAAGTCTTTCATAAACTTCTGCTGTCCATGGTAAATCCCTAAACTGCACATGCACGAAGGAGACATCAGGAGTCCAGTAGAAAGAGGGTAGGCTGAGAAGCTGAGGAACATCTGAACTGCTGCCCTCTGTGCGAAAGAGAGTTTGGAGTTTGAACCCCACCAAGCTAGAGGAAACTGGGGAATGCCTCAGACTTTCCATGAAAACCCTACAAAAGGACCACAGGTTAGGAGTCAAGACTATGTCCAAAGACTAACAATTCATTCTAAGACTAAAAGCAAAACCAAAACAGAGCAACCCTAAGAAAGACCAAAACCAAGTTTCCAAAAGTTCAAGGACGTCAGTCAGTAATTTAATTACCTGTTAGAACAAAAATTAAGACTTCAAATAAATACTCTGAATACAATCTTTATAACATAATACCCACAACATCCAGTATAAAATCAAAACATACTGGACATGCGGGGGCTGGAAAGGTGACCTATACTCAAGAAAAATATCGTGAATAGAAAGTGACCTGGAGATGATATAAATGTTGGAATTAGCAGACATGAGTTTTAAAGCAGCTATTATAAATATGTTTAGAGACTTTTCAAAAAGATGGCCAAAGAGGCTGGGCACAATGGCTCAGGTCTGTAATCCCAGCACTTTGGGAGGCCAAGGTGGGCAGGTCACTTGAGATCAGAAATTCAAGATGAGCCTGACCAACATGATCAAACCCTGACTCTTAAAAAAAAAAAAAAAAAAAAAAAATTAGCTGAGCGAGGTGGCCATTGCTACTAGGGAGAATGAAGCAGGAAAATTGTTTGAACCCAGGAGGCAGAGGTTGCAGTGAGCTGCACTGCAGCTCTGCACTGCCACTGCACTCTAGCCTGGGCAACAGAGCAAGATTCTGTCTCAAAAAGTAAATAAATAAATATAAATAAAAAATAAAAGATGGGCAAAGAACAAAGCTGGAGGCATCACTCTACCTGACTTCAAACTATACTACAAGGCTACAGTAACCAAAACAGCATGGTACTGGTACCAAAACAGATATATAGACCAATGGAACAGAACAGAGGCCTCAGAAATAACACCACACATCTACAACCAGCTGATCTTTGACAAACCTGACAAAAACAAGCAATGGGGAAACGATTCCCTAGTTAATAAATGGTGTTGGAAAAACTGGCTAGCCATATGCAGAAAACTGAAACTTGACCCCTTCCTTATACCTTACACAAAAATTAACTCAAGATGGATTAAAGACTTAAATGTAAGACCTAAAACTATAAAAACCCTAGAAGAAAACCTAGGCAATACCATTCAGGACATAGGCATGGGCAAAGACTTCATGACAAAAACACCAAAAGCAATGGCAACAAAAGCCAAAATTGACAAATCGGATCTAATCAAACTGAAGACCTTCTGCACAGCAAAAGAAACTATCATCAGAGTGAACAGGCAACCTACAGAATGGGAGAAAAATTTTGCAATCTATCCATCTGACAAAGGGCTAATATTCAGAATCTACAAAGAACGTAAACAAATTTACAAGAAAAAAACAAACAACCCCATGAAAAAGTAGGTGAACGATATGAACAGACACTTAAAAACAGAAGGATATGACAGAAGGATATGAACAGACACTTCAAAAGAAGACATGTATGTGGCTGACAAACATGAATAAAAGCTCATCATCACTGGTCATTAGAGAAATGCAAATCAAAACCACAATGAGATACCACCTCACGCCAGTTAGAATGGTGATCATTAAAAAATCAGGAAACAACAGATGCTGGAGAGGATGTGGAGAAATAGGAATGCCTTTACACTGTCGGTGGGAGTGTAAATTAGTTCAACCATTGTGGAAGACAGTGTGGTGATTCCTCAAGGATCTAGAACCAGAAAAACCATTTGACCTAGCAATCCCATTACTGGGTATATACCCAGAGGATTATAAATTATTCTGCTATAAAGACACATGCACATGTATGTTTATTGCAGCACTGTTCACAACAGCAAAGACTTGGAACCAACCCAAATGCCCATCTCTGGTAGACTGGATAAAGAAAATGTGGCACATGTAAACTATGGAATACTATGCAGCTGTAAAAAAAGGATGAGTTCATGTCCTTTGCCAGGACATGGATGAAGCTGGGAAGCATCATTCTCAGCAAACTAACACAGGAACAGAAAACCAAACACCACATGTTCTCACTTATAAGTGGGAGTTGAAGAATTAGAACACATGGACACAGGGAGGGGAATATCACACACCGGGGCCTGTTGGGGGATTGGGAGCTAGGTGAAGGATAGCATTAGGAGAAATACCTAATGTAGATGACAGGTTGATGAGTGCAGCAAATCACCATGGCACATGTATACCTATGTAACAAACCTGCACATTCTGCATATGTATCCCAGAACTTAAAGTATAATGAAAAAAAAATTATATTTTTGAGTTAAAGAAATAAAAAATAAAACTAAATTTAAAAATAAAATAAAATAAAAATAAAAGTAAAAAGATGGCCAAAGAGAGTTACCATATGAGTAATCTCAGCAGAGAAATGAAAGCTATATTAAAAAAAATAGAAATTATAGAACTGAAAAGTACAATATTGAAAAAGGAAATAGTCACTAGACAGGCTTAAAAGCAGATTAGAGACAGCAGAAGAGTCCATGATCTTGAAGAAATAACAATAGAAAATATCTCAATCTAAAGAACAGAAACAAACACCAGTATATAAAAATCAACTGTATTTCTATATACTAGCAATGAACAATTGGAAATGGTTGTTTTATTCTGTGTCCAATAGCAGCAAAAGACATAAAATTATTTTTTTTGAAATCAGAAATGTGCAGGATCTTTACACAGAAAACTATAAACATTGCTGAGATAAAGAAGACCCAAATAAATGGAGGAGTATCTCATGTTCATGGATTGAAAGACTCAGTATATTTAAGATGTCAGTTTTCCCCCAAATAGGTGTACAGATCAATACAATCCAAATCAAAAATCCAGGATTTTTTTTTTTAGAAACTAACAAGTTGATTCTTAAATTAAATTGACAAGTTGATTTATATATAAAAAGGAAAAAACTTACAGTAGGCAAAACTTTTTCAAAGAGAAGGACAAATTAGGGGGCTCACATTGCCAGATTTGAATATTTGCTACAAAGCTACAGTTTTCAAGACAGTGTAGAACTGGTGTAAGAATAGACAAATAGATAAATGGAACAGAATAAAGAGTCTAAGAACCGCACTTAAAATAGTCACTTGAGTTTTGACGAAGGCACCTGAGCAAGACAATGGGAGAAACAAAGTATTTTCAATGCATTGTGGCAGAACAAAAAAAGATGGGAAAAAACTAAAACTTGATTCCTACCTCACAGCAAATACAAAAATTCACTTGAGACAGATCACAGACCTAAATATAAAAGCCAAAACTTTCATGAAGCTCTGAAAGAAAATCAGAAAATATCTTTGTGACTTTAGGGTTGGCAGATTTTTATTAAAGATGATACCAAAAAAGCAGAACATTAAAAAAACTGACTACATCTAAATTTAAAAAAAAAAACCACTGCTCATCAAAAAGCACAGTTAAAACATTAAAATGCAGGTGAAAGACAGAGAACATATTCACTATACATATATCTGACTTATATCCAAATATATAAAAAAGAAATCTTTCAACCAACAATAAAAAGACAGCCTAATTTTTAAATAAGCAAAGTTTTTCAGCAGACCGGTCACAAAAGTGAAGTAGCCAACAAGCACATGAAAAGTAGCTCAAAACCACTAGTCATCAGAATATAATTTAAACTACAGCAAGGTAGCATTTTACATCCAACAGAATAGCTAAAATTAAAAAGCTGACAACACCAAGTGTAAATGAGGTTGTAGAACAACTGTAACTCCATACATTGCTGGTTGGAATGTAAAATGATACTACTTTGACAGCTTCTTATAAAGTTAAACTTGCATCTATGCTATGACTCAGCAATTCCATTCCTGGATGTTTACTCAACAGAAATGAAAGCATGGGTCTGCAAAAAAACGTATACAAGAATGCTCATTGCAGCTTTGGTCACAATAGTTCCAAACTGGAAAAAAAAAAAAAAACATCCATCAACGGAAGAGTAGATAAACAAATCGTGGCATATTTAAACAACATAGTATTACTCAGCAACTTTTTGAAAAAGAATGAACTACTAAGGGCAGCCACAGAGAAAAGTCGGGTTACCCACAAAGGGAATCCCATCAGACTAACAGCGAATCTCTCAGCAGAAATGCTACAAGCCAGAAGAAAGTGGGGGCCAATATTCAACATTCTTAAAGAAAAGAATTTTCAACCCAGAATTTCATATCCAGCCAAACTAAGCTTCATAAGTGAAGGAGAAATAAAATACTTCACAGACAAGCAAATGCTGAGAGATTTTCTCACCACCAGGCCTGCCCTACAAGAGCTCCTGAAGGAAGCACTAAACATGGAAAGGAACAACTGGTACCAGCCACTGCAAAAACATGCCAAATTGTAAAGACCACTGATGCTAGGAAGAAACTGCATCAACTAACGAGCAAAATAACCAGCTAACATAATAATGACAGAATCAAATTCACACATAACTATACTAACTTTAAATGTAAATGGGCTGAATACTCCAATTAAAAGACACAGACTGGCAAATTGGATAAAGAGTCAAGACCCATCAGTGTGCTGTATTCAGGAGACCCATCTCATGTGCAGAGACACACATACGCTCAAAATAAAGGGATGGAGGAAGATCTGCCAAGCAAATGAAAAACAAAAACAGGCAGGGGTTGCAATCCTAGTCTCTGATAAAACAGACTTTAAACCAACAAAGATCAAAAGAGACAAAAAAGGCCATTACATAATGGTAAGGGATCAATTCAACAAGAAGAGCTAATTATCTTAAATATATATGCACTCAATACAGGAGCACCCAGATTCATAAAGCAAGTCCTTAGAGATCTACAAAGAGACTTAGACTCCCACACAATAATAATGGGAAACTTTAACACCCCACTGTCAACATTAGACAGATCAAAGAGACAGAAAGTTAACAAGGATATCCAGGACTTGAACTCAGCTCTGCACCAAGCGGAACTAATAGACATCTACAGAACTCTCCACCCCAAATCAACAGAATACGCATTCTTCTCAGCACCACACCACACCTATTCCAAAATTGACCACATAGTTGGAAGTAAAGCATTCCTCAGAAAATGTAAAAGAACAGAAATTATAAGAAACTGTCTCTCGGACCACAGTGCAATCAAACTAGAACTCAGGATTAAGAAACTCACTCAAAACTGCTCAACTACATGGAAACTGAACAACCTGCTCATGAATGACTACTGGGTACATAACGAAATGAAGGCAGAAATAAAGATGTTCTTTGAAACCAATGAGAACAAAGACACAACATACCAGAATCTCTGGGACACATTTAAAGCACTGTGTAGAGGGAAATTTATAGCACTGAACGCCCATGAGAGAAAGCAGGAAAGATCTAAAATTGACACCCTAACATCACAATTAAAAGAACTAGAGAAGCAAGAGCAAACACATTCGAAAGCTAGCAGAAGGCAAGAAATAACTAAGATCAGAGAAGAACTGAAGGAGACAGAGACACAAAAAACCCTTCAAAAAATCAATGCATCCAGGAGCTGGTTTTCTGAAAAGATCAACAAAATTGATAGACCACTAGCAAGACTAATAAAGAAGAAAAGACAGAAGAATCAAATAGACACAATAAAAAATTATAAAGGGGATATCACCACCGATCACACAGAAATACAAACTACCATCAGAGAATACTATAAACACCTCTATGCAAATAAACTAGAAAATCTAGAAGAAATGGATAAATTCCTGGACACATACACCCTCTGATGACTACACCAGGAAGAATTTGAATCCCTGAATAGACCAATAACAGGTTCTGAAATTGAAGCAATAATTAATAGGCTACCAACAAAAAAAAGTCCAGGACCAGACGGATTCACAGTCGAATTCTACCAGAGGTACAAGGAGGAGCTGGTACCATTCCTTCTGAAACTATTCCAATCAATAGAAAAAGAGGGAATCCTCCCTAACTCATTTTACGAGGCCAGCATCATCCTGATACCAAAGCCTGGCAGAGGCACAACAAAAAAAGAGAATTTTAGACCAATATCCCTGATGAACATCAATGCAAAAGTCCTCAATAAAATACTGGCAAACCGAATCCAGCAGCACATCAAAAAGCTTATCCACCATGATCAAGTGGGCTTCATCCCTGGGATGCAAGGCTGGTTCAACATAGGCAAATCAATAAACGTAATTCATCATATAAAGAGAACCAAAGACAAAAACCACATGATTATCTCAATAGATGAAGAAAAGGCCTTTGACAAAATTCAATAGCCCTTCATGCTAAAAACGCTCAATAAATTAGGTATTGATGGGACATATCTCAAAATAATAAGAGCTATTTATGACAAACCCACAGCCAATATCATACTGAATGGACAAAAACTGGAAGCATTCCCTTTCAAAACTGGCATAAGAAAGGGATGCCCTCTCTCACCACTCCTATTCAACATAGTGTTGGAAGTTCTGGCCAGGGCAATCAGGCAGGAGAAAGAAATAAAGGGTATTCTTTATTTAAAGAGGAAGTCAAACTGTCCCTGTTTGCAGATGACATGATTGTGTATTTAGAAAACCCCATCATCTCAGCCCAAAATCTCCTTAAGCTGATAAGCAACTTCAGCAAAGTCTCAGGATACAAAATCAATGCGTAAAAATCACAAGCATTCTTATACACCAATAACAGACAAATAGAGAGCCAAATCATGAGTGAACTCCCATTCACAATTGCTTCAAAGAGAAGAAAATACCTAGGAATCCAACCTACAAGGGATGTGAAGGACCTCTTCAAGGAAAACTACAAACCACTGCTCAATGAAATAAAAGAGGATACAAACAAATGGAAGAACATTCCATGCTCATGGATAGGAAGAATCAATATCGTGAAAATGGCCACACTGCCCAAGGTAATTTATAGATTCAATGCCATCCCCATCAAGCTACCAATAACTTTCATCACAGAATTGGAAAAAACTACTTTAAAGTTCATATGGAACCAAAAAAGAGCTGGCATTGCCAACACAATCCTAAGCCAAAAGAACAAAGCTGGAGGCATCATGCTACCTGACTTCAAACTATACTACAAGGCTACAGTAACCAAAACAGCATGGTACTGCTACCAAAACAGAGATATAGACCAATGGAACAGAACAGAGCCCTCAGAAATAATACCACACATCTACAACCATCTGATCTTTGACAAACCTGACAAAAACAAGAAATGGGGAAAGGATTCCCTATTTAATAAATGGTGCTGGGAAAACTGGCTAGCCATATGTAGAAAGCTGAAACTGGATCACTTACTTACACCTTATACAAAAATTAATTCAAGATGGATCAAAGACTTAAATGTTAGACCTAAAACCATAAAAACCCTAGAAGAAAACCTAGGCAATACCATTCAGGACATAGGCATGGGCAAGGACTTCATGTCTAAAACACCAAAAGCAATGGCAACAAAAGCCAAAATTGACAAATGGGATCTAATTAAACTAAAGAGCTTCTGCACAGCAAAAGAAACTACCATCAGAGTAAACAGGCAACCTACAGAATGGGAGAAAATTTTTGCAATCTACTCATCTGACAAAGGGCTAATATCCAGAATCTACAAAGAACTCAAACAAATTTACAGGAAAAAAACAAACAATCCCATCAAAAAGTGGGCAAAGGATATGAACAGACACTTCTCAAAAGAAGACATTTATGCAGCCAACAGACACATGAAAAAATGCTCATCATCACTGGACATCAGAGAAATGCAAATCAAAACCACAATGAGATACCACCTCACGCCAGTTAGAATGGTGATCATTAAAAAGTCAGGAAACAACAGGTGCTGGAGAGGATGTGGAGAAACTGGAACACTTTTACACTGTTGGTGGGACTGTAAACTAGTTCAACCATTCGTGGAAGACAGTTTGGTGATTCCTCAAGGATCTAGAACTAGAAATACCATTTGACCCAGCCATCCCATTACTGGGTATATACCTGAAGATTATAAATCATGCTGCTATAAAGGCACATGCACACGTATGTTTATTGCAGCACTATTCACAATAGCAAAGACTTGGAACCAACCCAAATGTCCATCAATGATAGACTGGATTAAGAAAATGTGGCACATATACACCATGGAATACTATGCAGCCATAAAAAAGGATGAGTTCATGTCCTTTGTAGGGACATGGATGAAGCTGGAAACCATCATTCTCAGCAAACTATTGCAAGAACAAAAAACCAAACACCGCATGTTCTCACTCATAGGTGGGAATTGAACAATGAGAACACTTGGACACAGGAAGGGGAAGATGACACACCGGGGTCTGTCGTAGGGTGGAGGGAGGGGGGAGGGAAAGCATTAGGAGATATACTTGATGTAATGATGAGTTAATGGGTGCAGCACACCAACATGGCACATGTATACATATGCAACAAACCTGCACATTGTGCACATGTACCCTAGAACTTAAAGTATAATTTTAAAAAAGGAAAAAAATAGAAAAGAAATATGATAATGAACAACAATTTAAAAAAAAGAATGAACTACTAAAATATGCCTCACCATCCAAAATCTCAAAAGCAGCATATAAAGTGAAAGAAGCTAGACACAAGAGTATAAACCACATGATTTCACTCACGCAATGTGTGCTGTATGAATTCAAAACTGGACAAAACTAATGTGTGGTAATAGAAATAAAAATGCCTGCTTATGGAGGTGATAATTGATTGGAAAGGGACATGAACAAACAGTATATGATCCCACAGATGTCCTATATCTTGATTGGAGTGGTGCTTACAAGGACATACACTTTCATCAAAGTTGACCAAATTGTACAATTAAGATCTACATATTTCATTGCGTACAAATTTTAACAAAATAATAAAGAGCCTTATCTTTTAGACACATACTAAAATATTTACAGATGAACTCATGATGCCTCAGATCTGCCTCAAAATTATCAGGATGTGAGAGAAGGGAAAAGCTTATAAATCAAATTAGATCGAGCTGATAATTGTAGGATCTGAGTGATGGGGGCATGGAGTTTCCCTTTACTGGGCTTTCTATTCGTGTTTATTTGAAATTTGCCATTTTTTAAAGTTTTGTTTATTAATCAATTTCCTAAATGAACAACCTAAGCCTAGAAAATTGTAGGAGCTTTTCCACAGTCAGTACCTTTAGAACATATGAAAAACCATTAATAATAAGGTCAACATTCCTATTTTTGACCAGTCCAGCACTGTTTTCTCATCATTTAACCAAAATAATTCTTTAAAAGAAAAAAGACATTTGTAGATCTCAAATGTCAACCTAAAAGGATAGGGCAACACACCAATGATCAACGCTCTCTTATTCCCATTTGCAATCCATCATACTGAACTGATCTAAATCATTCTGGAACCCATTTTAAAAGTCTTTGGAAACTATGGAAATAATGAATTTCATATGCTTATTAGCTATCAGGAAAAATAATAATTCATTATAATTATCCTGAAAGGATCCCTTCAGTTTGAGAATTCCATTGTCTTCAAATTTCAAGAAATGCCCCACAGTCTTCACAAGGTTGGATCATGCTGTATCCTATATATTTTAAAGAGACTGATCTTTTTAGCCTATTTTATAAGAAAGTTGTTTCACTCCTTTGGGCAATTAAAAGATACTCTATTTCTTTTTTGAAACCTTTAAAGCTAACATACTCTACTAATGTGGTGAGACTTATTTCTGTTAAGAAATTTATCAAAACTATACAGAGTATTCCAGATGCAGATGTATCATGATTTGGAATCATAAAGATAGTCCCAATATTTTGAAAGGTAGAATGACCTGAGCCCAATAAATGCATTGGCCACCATACAAGAGAGACTCCTGGGGTACAAGTCTTAGAAGGATGCATTACCTCAACCTTATAGGCATTCTTAACAGCCTAAAAGAGTTACACATCACAAAATTTTACAACTGGAAGGGAATTTAGACCTCATACAGTACAACCAGTATACTGTGTAAATGAGAAACTGAAGCCCACAACAGTTGCCTGATTCACCCAACATCATGCAGAGGGAAGGATGGAGCTGCAACTAGAACTGAAGTCTCCTAACACCAAACAAGCACCTTCATCATCAGTGTCCATGTGTTTATCAAGCAACACACCTCCCTAAACACCTAACTTACACTCAGGGATAGAACTCCAAGTATATCAGCCTCTTCTTTAGAAGACTTAATATGACTTCTCTAGCAAGTATAAAAAGTTCCAAGATGCTATCTGCATATCAGGAGGGATTAAAAGAAAGAAAGAAAGTTTGCCCTATCAAACACAACTTTTAATTAACTGTCAGGAAAATATGAACCATGAAAAAAAAAAAAAGGTAACATTGGATATTAGATTGTTAGTCAGCCTTAGGGTTGTTGAAAAGAATTCTGTAAATTGACATAAAGCCAGAAAAGAAGGCTTAATCTTTTTAGGTCCACTGCTGACAAAGCCAATTCATCATTATTTAAGGATCTGCTATAATTTTTTAAGAGCTGAGATGCAGAATTTAAAGGGAAAAGAAATCGTCTTAACCAGAGTGTTCTCAAAGAACTGAGACATCAAAAATCTTATATGTCAAATATCATTATCAACTGATACAAGTGCCCTCCCTCACTCTCAGGGCATAATGAATACATTACGGAGGTCAGAAGTCAGCTCACATTCTTCTTCTCCACCCACATTCTATGGCATTTCTGGTGAGCCACTTCAATGTCCCTGTGCATTATCCATTCATTCAACACTGTAAACTCTTGGTTCCTTGCCCGCCATATTTCATCTCCATTCAATTTCATCAATTCACTTTTATGCACAAACTCTCTACCAATGTCTCTCAGACTTTAATGTGCAGACAGTGCCCCCTGAAGATTTTATTCAAATGCAGATCATGATTCAGTAGATCTGAGGAATGGAGGACTAAGATTCTTCATTTCTATAATCTCCCATGTGATGCTAATGCCACTGGTCCATAGACCACCAGTTTGGTAGCAAGCCTGTAGACCTTATTATCGCCTGGAACGGCTCAATTTTCAAAATCCTTGGAAATCATACTTTTTGCTACTATCCCCTTGCCTTCCTACACTCTTCTGTGGGCAAAACAAGCTCTTTGAACTCAGACTTTCGTCTTCCTTGATTCCTCTTCCAGGCTTGGTCACAGAGCTCTGAATGGAGTAGTCAGTAGGTGACATAGATAGATAGATACAGTGCTACTTAGGCAGAGGTGCCAGCGGGAAACTGGAAGTTGGGGCTGTCACTCAGGAGAGAGGTTGGAGTCAGAGATAGAAGGTTAGGTGTTATCCACATAGAGGTGAACATCCTGCTCAGGCAAGCAGATGTGTTGCCTAGAAATAGTGTTTAGAGAGAAAAGGGCCAAGGGAAAAAGCTTGGAAAACATCAATGTTTATGGAGCAAGTAAAAAAAAGGTGTCATCAAAGAAGACAAAGAAGGATGCGGCAATGTAGGTAGAGAACTTGGAGATGATGGTGTTTTGGCAGTCAAGGAAGGAACAAATTTCAAAAGGACACAGATCTTTCCAAACCACTCTTCTAAGAAATCCATCCATTCAAGCGGGGTTATTTCACTATTTCTTAAATGTGTCTAATGCGTCTCTAGTTCTAAGCTTGGATTCCCTGTATTTGCCTCACTTAAGAGGCTCATATCTACTCATCTATTTTGGCCCACCAGGGAACCCCAACACAGGTGCTAAATTGTCCTCACAGCACATAGTACAATACCTTACCCAGAGGAGGAGCTCAGGGAGTGCTGGAGGGTGCATATATGGGTTCAATCACCAACCATCTTCAGGCTTAACTATATGCGTGCTGATAGGGAGAGTCAAGTGGTTAACAAAAATATATGTGCACTGAGAGGTCAAATAAACCACATCTGAAATCTGTTTAATCCAAGGAATTCTTGAACATATGGTTACCATAAATATATGTCACCACTGAGCACAGAAAAGGAAAAATAACCTAAGATCGAAATGAATATAATATGTGTGGCAACAGTGGGAAAACTGGTATGTCAATCTCACACAGAATTGTTGACTAACAAAGAAATTAAATCTCTTGGCCGGGCGCGGTGGTTCACGTCTGTAATCCTGGCACTTTGGGAGGCTGAGGCAGACGGATCACGAGGTCAAGAGATCGAGACCATCCTGGCTAACATGGTGAAACCCCATCTCTACTAAAAATACAAAAAATTAGCGGGGCGTGGTGGCGGGCGCCTGTAGTCCCAGCTACTCAGGAGGCTGAGGCAGGAGAATGGCGTGAACCTGGGAAGCGGAGCTTGCAGTGGGCGTAGATCACGCCACTGCCCTCCAGCCTGGGCTACGGAGCAAGACTCCGTCTCAAAAGAAAAAAAGAAATTAAATCTCTTTAAGATAGGGTATAAACACAACTTTCCAACACCAGTGATTTAGTAATTATTCCACATAGAGATATCTGGGTAGAAGAAATAATTAATAAAGGTCTTCAAATTCAGGCCAATAGTCATATTGTTTATTATACAAAAAATAATCCTCTCTGCACCCCCCTCCCCACCTCCAAATCACGGTCTGTGGGGCCAGATTTTTTAAGATCTTTATAGAAGAAGCAAGTTCACCCCAGAGGAGAAAAAAAATCAGAAGATAAATACTAATCCAAACTAATTTCCTACAGCTTGAGCTCCTTTGAAATTTTATGATCAGTAAGAGGGCTGAATCCCCAGTAATATATTATCCTAGTTCCTCTCTCTTAACAATTGGCTGGACCCCAGAAAGGATATCACTTAAAACTGTTACTACATACACACTGCTTGCAGGGCCATGGGGAGGGTCTACACTCGGCTGCTGGGACTATTGTCTTTGGCTACTATCACTCAAAGTGCTTGAGCTTAAAAAAAGAAAAAAAAAAACCTTTACAATCATTTTTCATAACTTCCAAGAGCAACTCAGTGTGGTTTACTTCATTTAACAAATTAAAGTCTCTGGCACACGAGGTGGCATGCCCTTGGGTCATCGATTGTTTTAATACCCATCAATTAATATTTATTGAACCACTACCTTGGGCTCCTCCACCACATCCACCCACATGGATAGCAGCATCAATGGCCAGGCCTTATGAACCAGAACTCTGCCCTAAGACTTTAAAAAACTGTGGCTGCTGTCAGCATCAAACACCAGAGTCCTTGGTTAGTACAGTGGCCAAGGAAGCTGGCAGTGGCCTGTCAGTCTCTCTTCTTCCAAGCTGGAAGGATGACTACGCGAGCATGCCTTTCTGGGTCCTGTCAAATGATCTAAAGTGCAGAGTAATATTGCTTCCACTTTACTAGTGCAATGCAAAACTTCATGCAAGGGAGTTTAAGTTGTGAATGTGGCCATCAGGTGGTCTGACTGAAGACATGTCTCATGAGCAGGGCTCTCTTATCAAAGGAGTAAATCCTGGCATTTGAGGGACACTCTCATCTCCTGTGACTGACAGCAAAATATCACCTTTAAATTTGTTTACTTTAAGCCTCCCTTTTCCAGGTTCCTCCTTTAAATGCAATGTCCTGGTAAAGCTACTCTACTGAACCTCTAATGTTTTGTGCATTAGAGGTCCTCACCAAGTTAAAAAAAAAAAAAAAAAAAAAAAAAGGATACTGAGACCCTGAGGTGCTCAGAGGCATTGGAAGGGGTGAGAAAGGCAGAAAAAAAAAAAGGAAATCTGAGCTTTTACCCTCTACAGTTTTGCCTCAGACTCCTTCAGTTACACTGATGGGTATAACTGCTGGAGCTAATACCTGTTCTTTCTACAGGCTGAACTGGTAATGTGTCTATAGTCCATATTTTAAGTGATCGGACTATTCCAACAAGAATTTAAATTGTGTTTCAATTGTGAAGAAGTTGGCCAAATTAACTGAAGTGCCGTTCTCCTTCATACAGGAAAAAAAAAAGAAAATAGCATAGCATTTCAATTATAAAACATATTCCCACGCTGCATTGCTATTTTAGTCATGCATATTTAAGTATATTGTCACCATTATTGCAAAACATATTTCTAACTGAAATTAATTACATTACCACACATAATGGAAAAAAAAACAGTGACTACCTTTCAGAAGGACAAAATGAAGCTCATTGCTTGGAAAAGACCTTTTTTACAGGTATTGTGGCTCTTCACATTTTCAGATTGTACCACTTCAATAGTATTTTTGAAATTAATAAATCCATACCTGCCAATATGTGCCAATTGCAAGCAAATACTTATTTACAATCAAACAAAAAACACTCTAATCAGGAGATTCCCAAGTTCTTCAAATTTTCTACTTTAGCACAACTAAAGCTAAGTAAAGATTAGAGGAATAAACAAGTTTCCCTTTTAGTCCAAGAAAATGGGAGTAATGTATATTTTTTAGATTTTAATACCTCTTTATTTAAATGAGTTCTGAAAGCCAACTGATAGTTCTTTAGCTAGAGAAAATGAATGGCTTTTAATCAGCCATTCCTCCTGCAACACCTCAGTCCACTTGATTACATTTTCCTAATAAAACTAATCTTATTAAACATGTTGCCATGCGAACTCATTATTTTTCTGTTGTTAAAAGCCAACTTGTAGTTTACCTTTATTCTCTCAAATACAATTAGCAAAGCCCTCCAGTGCCTGAAAGGACCTTTTTATATGGACAAATTATTCCCTAGCTGACTTTAAAGAAAGGGAGTGAGGGCAAAGGAGGGGAGGGGAAAGCCTCCTTCTATCCAGATGCAGCTCCAGCAGAAGAGCCCAGCCTTGCAGTCTCACTGGAAGGGCAGCAAATACAGCTTCATTTTATTTCTCCCATTAGCTTCTCCCATTAGCTTAAAATTTTTTCTCTAGGAGTATACAATTCCAATTAAATGATATTGTACAAGGCAAGAGGGCAGGAAGTGTCTGGCCAAGATTTTATTGATGATCTGATAACTTTTCAAATAATGTCACCTCCCATACTGCTTCTGTGCAAAACTAGTATCAAAATCCAAGTTGGTTTTTTGTTTTTGTTTTTGTTTTTGTTTTTGTTTTTGGAGGTGGAGGAGTCTCGCTCTTGTTGCCCAGGCTGGATTGCAATGGTATGATCTTGGCTCACTGCAACCTCCACCTCCTGGGTTCAAGTGATTCTCCTGCCTCAGCCTCCCGAGTAGCTGGAATTACAGGCACCCACCACCACACTCAGCTAACTTTTTTGTATTTTTAGTAGAGACGGGGTTTCACTATGTTGGCCAGGCTGGTCTTGAACTCCTGACCTCAGGTGATCCACCTGGCTTGGCCTCCCAAAGTGCTGGGATTACAGGAGTGAGCCACCACACCCAGCTCCAAGTTGGTTTAAACAGCTTTAATGCTGACACTTCTCCCTCATATAAGGAAATTAGAGCATTGTTTTTCAACATTTTAGACTTTCCAACATGTGAGGTCTGGGCTATTCTAAACAATTACTTTTTAAATCCAGTCCCTTTCAAACACCTTGGCTAGATAAACCACCTGCTCCTCAACCTCTTGTTTCATATTTGAGTGTCAGAGGGAGACCTGGGAGAGAGGGAATGCCCAAACACACATCCCACCTCCCTATCAATACTGCTGTGCATTGCTTACTACTGGGGTATTTGTTTAATTAGTTAAATTTTCACTTCTAAATAAGGAGAAGAAACAAGCTACGGGTGGCCTGCTAACCTCAAACGAGCAAATATCCAAGGTTATAAAATCACCCCCTGCTCAGAATACCTGGTTAGAAATAAAAACAGCATTTACCAAATTCTACCCCAAAAACAAGAACAGAGGTTGCATTAAGAAGTATAAAACTGAATTTGAAAGCCAAAGTACTAAGGATGCAGCATTATTTTATTTAAAATGTACTTTACATGTTCTTTATAACTAACACAACTTTCTTTAATGAAACAAAACCAAAAATATATATATATCTGATCTCTGAAATTCACTGGAGAAATTCTGACCCACTTTTAAAAACTAGGCTCTAATTTTATGTTTGCAAAACTACACTTGCAACTGTATCTTTGCAAACACATATTGGACACAGAACATTGCAATTACTTAATTTGTGTATACAACGGTGGGTTTTGCATTGAGAAACAGTTACACACCATAGAACGGTGACAGTTTAGAGCTGAAGAAAAGCTGGCCCTTTGTATTTTAAAGCTGGAGTAATGAAAATTTCCAAGAGACATTTCTGATGTAGTGTTACAAGCAGCAGAATACTTGATTGTAACAACATTCTCCTCAAATGGGGGGTGAGAAGGGGTGCCTGTGATTATTGGGACTCTGATTTGTCAATAAGGGCTAAGTAAATTCCATACCGAGATAACAACAATGAAACTCAGCCTCTAAATTAAGACTATTAGAAAAACACTGTTTGCCTGCATGTAATACCAAAATCCAGGGAATGGGAAGGCTCCTTGTGGTGGGGGACCAAATGTCTGGCTGCACAACAGAGGAAGCACCAGGAAGATGAGGGACCTAGCCAAGGGCTTTCTCAGCCCAAGTCCGCTGAGCTTGGCCACAGTCAGGACCCTGCCTTCCCTCCTTTGGCACTAGAAGGATGCTGTCTGCAACAATGGAGATTACTACAGAGTGGATTCATTTCAGAGGAGATGGTCTCTGCTCTCTAAGGGTACAATGGAAGGTAACTGCGGCCCTTTCAACAAGTTTATATCCTCAAATTTTTTCACCTTATTCTCTCTTATTTTACAACAAAAGAGTTTTAACAGATTGTAGAAAGGGTATAAAATTGCTACATTATGCTGTGATAAACTACAAATAACCTGCCAGGACACAAATATCTCCAATTATTTTTATGTAAATATCCCTGTTTTTACCTTAAAATTGAGTCAGCTCAATTTTTTAAAATCTACTTTAAAACCTAAAAGTCTCCTTACACTGGGAACAGGATCCCTAAATGATGTTCCTGTCCATGTAGGAAAGACGCATTTTTAAAAGCCAACAAAGAGCTATGTTAGAGGAAACAGCTCCAGACATAAAGTAAAATCAACAGTCTTCATATACCAAGATGACAAACCTGCAAGACACCACCCTTTTTGTTGTTACCTGGCAAAGCAATTGGTATGCATTATTGTTCGTGTGTTTTGCTTGTCTGTAGTTGCTTTTAAAGAACCACAGAAGTCAGGTATGTCCACAAGGGTAAAAGAATGCACTGAGTTAGTAAATGAAGAAAAGCAGCCCTTAGAAGGAAACTATAACCAAATGGGAATTTCTAAAGGAGCTAGGGCATTTTGGACCAAAACATATGTTCACTCGCTCTCTCAAATACATCCTGTCTCTCTTTCCCCTGCTTTGATAAGATTATTCCCCACCCCACCTCCACCCCACAAAAAATGGCACCACCATCTTTGAACACTTGCATGGTACTGAGAGTCAACAATACAGAACAGACTTCAGGTAAATCACAGCCATATAAACACAGATTCTTTCTAAAATCCCCACCAAAATGAAATAAATAAATGTTTTAAGACATAAACCTATACGTCTAAAGAGTACAGAAAGGAAATAGCAGGTAAGAAATATCGACAAGCCGGGAGGGGTGGCTCCCGTTTGTAATCCCAGCACTTTGAAAGGCTGAGGTGGGCGGATCACCTGAGGTCGGGAGTTGGAGACAAGCCTGACCGACATGGTGAAACCCTGTCTCTATTAAAAATACAAAAATTAGCCATTAGCCATGCGTGGTAGCTGGCGCCTGTAGTCCCAGCTACACGGGAGGCTGAAGCAGGAGAATTGCTTGACCCTGGGAAGCGGAGGTTGCAGTGAGCCGAGATCGCGCCACCACACTCCAGCCTGGGTGACAGAGTGAGAAATATCAACAAAATGTTGGAAGTTCGGAAAAGGTAACTGACTCAATAGAACTGAAAAACTACAACCAAAGTGTACACAGAAGGGTGGCAGGGAACTCCAACAAGAAGCAAAGCCAATCCAGTTCAGAGGCTCTAGAATTGGAGTCACTGTCACCTCTGGAGGTGGGGGATGCAGTGGCACTGAAAATAGCAAGATTAGTTGAAAGTCTGTATAAGGAGCTGTCATAATTATTTTTATGTAAATATCCCATTTTTCAACCTTAAATTGAGTTGGATCTCCTCCCTAACCTTATACAGAGAAGAAAGTGCCCATACCATCTAGGCAAAAGGCGTTAGTTTTATTGTCTGAAGATGTTGAAGCCAAGAAGATCTGAACAGGAAGGTACCAGGCATAGCTGAAGATTGGGTGAAGCATAAAACTGAAAATTGGGTTTAAGTAATAAGTCTGCAGTCCTAAAGGTGAGACTTTCACTCCCTGGGCCCCAAGAATATAGGGCAGCCTTATGACCCTCAAGAAGGAATTTGGAGGGGAATTTTGTAGTGAAACCGAACAACCTAAGATAAGCAACTTCCAGATATTCATATTTGGGATAATCCGTTGAATAACAAGCTTGATACATTATTACCCTATAGTAAAGTTCACCACTATAACAAGTTCCACTCATACACATAGAGCTTCTGGAAAGCTCCATAGTGGCTCACCCTTAAATATAAACAGCTAAGGATTACCAAAAGTTTAGGAAAAGTTTATAACATAAAAGAGAAAGAGATCAAAATTAATAGAAAAAAATGAACTTGAAAGGCAAACACTATGCAGAAAGTAAAAAAAAAAATTTTTTTTTAAATCTCTTTTTTTCCTTCTGATTTAGTTCTCAGAGGAAAAAACTTTATCTCAACAAATGTAATATACCTGCAATTGTAAGAAGCACCTTTTTTTCTAAGTTGCCCTTAGAAAGAAAAAATTCTACTTATTAAATTATAACAGTCCACCAATTATAAAATGAATCTCAATTTTGGATAAGTTTAAATATTTTTTTAAAGTGTATTCTACAACTGATGAAAGCATGCACTCAGAAAGATAAAATATTGTATACAGGAAACAAGTCAAGGTGCTATCTTTTAAAAGGGGGGCACAGAAAACAAGAGAGAGCTCTTGGAAATTAAAAATATGACAGCAAAAATTAAAAATTCAATAAATAGGCTGGAAGGTAAAGTTGAGTCAATTTCTCAGAAAGTAAAAGAAAAAAGAAGAGTTGGAAAATAGGAGAGAAAATTAGAGAATCAACTGAGAAGAGCCACATCCCATTTTAAAGTTCCAGAAAAAGCAAGCAAAAAGTGCTCATAACAAGGATGTAAAAACACTCATATTATTGTGAAATTTCAGAACGCCAGTGAGTACAGTTGTCTGCCTATTTCATTCCCCTCCAATTCATTCCCCTCCCTTCATCTGCTTTGCTCTGCCCTATATCATATGAAAATCACTCCTCCAGGTCCCTTTCCCTGTCAGCTGACATCTAGTTGGTTCAGCCAAGAAGAAGCACTGGTGGGAGACTAGCACCAGAAAGAACAAAAAAGCCAGGATATTTCTCCCACTTTCCCTTTGCCTTGGGCAGCATCTCTAGAAGAACCTGCATTTACTCTATCCTTTTATCTCCCAGGGCAACCCTACCTTTGGAGTCTTAGGAAAACTATCTCTTCCTTGGTCCTTCCAGCTCTACAGGTGGTAATGCTTTCTGCTGTTGCTAATCTCTGGCTTGCATTATTCTTGCATTTGGCGTTTCAGCTCTTTCTACATCTTAAAGGTAATTCCTCATATTAAATCCCTGTTGAATCACCTGGCATAGGCTCTATTTTCCTGACTAGATCCTTACTGATACAATCAACAATACAGAGAAAATACTAAAAGCTTCTAGAGATGGAGAAAAAGAAAGCATGAAAAATATAAATAATCAGAATGGTAACACCAAAAGCTACAAAACAGCAGAGTAATAGCATCAAAATTTTGAGGAAAATTAATATTCAAAGAAAATTTTATACCCAGCTAAACTGTCAATTAAATGTAAGACTAAACAAAATGTTTTCTGATACTCAAAGTCTCAAAAGATTTTCCTGCCGGGCATGATGGCTCATACCTGTAATCCCAGAACTGTGGAAGGCTGAGGTAGGAGGATTGCTTGAGCACAGGAATTCAAGACCAGCTTGGGCAACATGATGAAACCCTGTCTCTACTAAAAATACGAAAATTAGCTGGGCATGGAAGCACGCCTATAGTCCTAGCTACACAGGAGGTTGAGGTGGAAGGATCTATTAAGCACAGGAGGTGGAGGCTGCAGTGAGCTGAGATGGCACCACTGCACTCCAGCCTGGGTGACAGAGTGAGACCCCATCTCAAAAAAAAAAAAAAAATGCATGCCTCCTTTCTTCTTCACAACCATGGGGAAATTTAAGAAAAAAGGAGATCTGATACCTGAGAAAAGAGATATAAGAGAGAACTGAAGGACATTTCCAGGTGGTATTGGAGAAATAAATTACTCTAGATTAGAGCAGGAAGATAAAGGGTTTTAAAAAATCAACATTATCTAAAATGTTTGGCAGAGAAAGTGAAAATGAAATAGTAAGAACTACATAGGCACAGAAGCAAATAAAAAACTAAGGCAATTAGTAAGGCCAGAGAAACAAAAAGCTATACTGGAAAGGATATGTAATTGTAGAATACTATATGGTCCTACTATAAATATTTATATGGTCATAATAATAAAAGCTCTGAATTTTTTAAGCTTTTCTTCACATTTTATTTTATGAATGTATTTTTAACCAGAAACTATGTTACAAAGTATTAGGAAGGTAGAAGGAAAAGGAAGAACTGGCAGAGAAAGAGTACATAAAAGAGCTAGCTAAATCTTTTTCCACTTTAGGAAGTCAAGAGATAATATCAAAATTTTTACTATCAAAAACAGCAATATGGATAATCAATTTTAGAAATGTGGAGAGAAACAACAGAAAAGCAGATAAAACATTAATGATGATTGTCTCTAGGGAAATGGGAGTTAGAAGTAGAGAATGGCAGAAAAGAAGATTCATGTTTATCTATAACTCTTTAGTACTATGAATGTATTTTTAATTCATTATATTGGGCCCTTTCAATCTAGAAAGTTGTGTATTATTTATCATTTAATTTGTTGTGTATCATTTAATTGTGTATCATTTAATTCATTATATTGGGCCCTTTCAATCTAGAAAGTTGTATATTATTTTGACTTAAACAACAACAATATGAGGGAAGGAATGTGAACTTCACCCAAAGACAGAACCAACTGTTAAAGGGCCAGTCAGTGAATGGGTCTCAAAAGTGCCAAACACAATCAGGAGAGTGGGTCAAGTCAAAAGTGAAATTTACAGGCCAGAAAAGCCAAATAAGCTGACTGAGAGGAACATCTGTCTCCCACACTGACTCAGTCTAACATGAGAAATAGTAGCAGGGACAAATTTAAGTCTACTCTTAAAAGCATAATGCAAAAACACTGGGAATTGAAAAGACTGAACTGTCTCCCTAGTCCAGAATGGAAAAATGAATATATCTTTCATTTCAGAAATAAAACTAATGGTTTTTATCATGTAAGATAAGGTAGCATTTAAGCATTTAGGTCTTTGTTTAGTTTCTTCCAAGGGAGTGATTTTTCAGTGCAACCTGACATACATGATGTTGTCGTACCCTATCCATGTGAATAAACAGGGCTCAGGACAGTAACTGGGTGAATGGAATACTGACAAGCCATGGTCTAATTCAATGATTTTCTACTTTTTGCTACACTGACCCCCATTAAGAAGCAGATGATGGATGCTGACCCTTCTCTCCAAAAGTATACACACGTGCACTTACACACAACATTTTGTACATAATTATAAAGTGTTAACACACCCTAGGTCAAGAAAACATCCACCTAACGAGCTCATGAAAACATGAATGAATTTGAAAGGTACCTCTTACTAAAGAACAAAGTGAACTCACTGTTTAATTTCGATTCTCTAGAAACATGGATATTTTCACACATATGCCACATTCGATCTGCTACAAAATAAACTGTCCAGACTCCTGTGATTATCACCAGCGTGTCAGAGTGCTTTACACTAAGGTATATGTTGTTTTTTGTGCATGCTGGCATAAGAATGCAGCTCTCATGGGCCCCCAGAGCTCACAGTCATGGATATTTATGTACCTGCTCAAGTATTTTTAGGGGGTGAGGATCCCACCCCAAATGGGACCACTCATTTTCCAGGATCAGACTCACATTCATATTTCTGGAGCACTCAATAAACAGCATCTGATTATCAAAGGAATGATGGTTTATACTTCAGAAAAAAATAGGAAAACCAGGTCACTGAGGATGAAGAGGAGATGAAGTCCTAGCCAGACTTTGCCAAGTGTCTGAAAGAGGAAAGAGAAATCAGTATCTTACAAGTGTGTATTTGGGCAGGTGGGGTGCAGGGAAAGGAAGGAAATACTTCAGCCTGTGTTGCTGCCAGGCTCACTTGTAGAGCCTGAGACACATAATCTTCAGGTCATGGGTTTGCCCCCTTATGGGGTACATTGTTGTTAAAAGGGTCAGACTGATGTAGTGGAAAAAGAAAGTCACTGACCCAGGCAGGAGTCAGGGGATGCAACTAATCTTGGCTTGGCCACCACACAGTGCATTCTAAAACCAAATACCAGTGCTCTGGAATTGGAACTGCTCATGGGCAGAGGCCAAGCACCACCATTAAGATGCCCTTGAGTGAGGGCCACTGCACATATGGGCAACCCAATAGAAACCACCAGAAAAGGCCAGGCGGGTACTTGGCAAAAACTTGTCTGAGCCATACCTAGAGCCCCACTGACACTTGAGAGCCTCTGCAGTAGGGCTTTACTTCTCACTTTAGATTTCAGGTGACCTCCAGATGGTCCTCAGAACCCCCATTACTATCTCCACACTATTTCCCATGGTATAAGAATTGTAAGAGGCAGCCAGGTCTATGAAATCCCAAGCCTGCGTATTTAACCACTGGGCTGCACTGCCTCCAGTGGTGGTCACTGAGCCTCATTAAAACATGATGCAGGCTGGGCGAGATGGTTCATGCCTGTAATCCCAGCACTTTGGGAGGCTGAGGTAGGCAGATCACAAGGTCAAGAGATCGAGACCATCTTGGCCAACATAGTGAAACCCCATCTCTACTAAAAATACAAAAATTAGCCAGGCGTGGCGGCACGTGCCTGTAATCTCAGCTACTTGGGAGGCTGAGGCAGGAGAATCACCTGAACCCAGGAGGCAGGGGTTGCAGTGAGCCAGGATTATGCCACTGCATTCCAGCCTGGCGACAGAGCAAGACTCTGTCTCAAAAAAAAAAAAAAAAAAAAAAAAAAAAGATGCATCAGAATGGAATAGATTTCCCCTTGGTTCACTAGTAAAAGAACAAATGCATTTTTTTAATATTATAGTACCCATAGGAATAGTGAGGACACTGTCATAAGATACATGTACTAATAACTAGACAATTATAGTATATGCAACACTTACAGCCCCAGTGATAGACTAGCCCTAAACAACCCTATTTTCTATCACACCACACACATGTAGCACCCAAGCTGAGGGAAACAGGAGTGAACACTGGACTCAGGGAAGCTAATTTACAGGCTGCTAATAGCATGTGAGACAACCCAGCCTGAAAATCTCCACCTAGGCAGGCATGTGTAGGTTCAATCATAAGTATATTCTCCAAAATATGAACTGGGAAATAGAACGATTCAGTCTTGAGGTTGAGATGGTCCTGAGTTATTCTAGGAGTGCAGAAATGGTTACAATCAGAAACATCTACTAATGCAACTCACATCACAACTTTATAACAGAATAAAGAAAAACTGAGTATCACAATATGTGTAAGAATACGCATTTGATAAAATTCAAACACTCAAATCTACACAGAATAAAATTGCATAGAACTTAATACACACACACACACATATGAAGAGTATAGGTAAAACTGGGAAATCTGAGCATAATGATTGCATTGCATCCGTGTCAATATCCTAGTTGTGATCTTATAATTTTCCAAAATGTTACCATTGCGGGAAACTGGGAAATGTATACAAGGAATCTCTCTGTATTGCATCTTAAAACTGCATGTAAGTGTGCAATTACCTCTACTAAAAAGTCAATTAAAAAGAGAGAGGGCAAGAGATGGATAGAGGAGAGAAGAGATCAATTTTACCAAAACAAAATGGCATTAATCCATCAAAATTTGGTAAGTTATAAATATGAAACATTAATTTTACTAAAAACATCATTGCTACTCTATCCTCTCAATGCTTCAGTATAGTCTGTAAATATTTTAAAGTTTCAAATTTTTCATTTTCAGAAGATCATAACCTTTTTAAGGATGCTGACAACATGGTAATATGATGAATGCAATACCTACATATAAGAAATAGAGTCAGCGGTATCATACGATACATAACGCCTAAAGTAAAAAAATCTATGTCCAAAGATTTTCCTTAACCTACATTATACAAACCTTGATGCTTGATGTGCTATTTTTGTTTCAGTTATCGTATTAGAAGGAATAATTTTGCCAAAGAAAAAAACTTCACTAACAAGAGAGAAAAGGGAACTGCCACAGTCTAATAAAGAGTGTCCCCCGAACCCCACAGCAAACATCATGCTTAAGTGGTGATGTGAACAGATATGAATTCTGTTATATGCTCTTTACATTAAAGTTAAGATGCCCACTATCACTGCTTCTGTTTAATACATATTGGGATCCCACCCAAGGCCATTTAAAGTTTTAATTTAATTAATTATACTTAATTTTAATTCAATATATTTAATACTAAAATTCAATTAAGTATACATATACTTAATTATATTTTTTAAAAATTACCTTATTTACTTATTTTTTTAGAGGTGAGGTCTTGATATGTTATCCAGTCTGGGCTCAAAGTCCTGGACTTAAGCGATTCTCCCACCTCAGCTTCCCAAGTACCTGGGATTACAGGCATGTACCACTGTGCCCAGCTTCTTAAGTACACTTTCAATTAAGCATACTTAAAAGTAGAAGAATTTAAAAGAAACAAAACTGTCACTATTCCTAGGTCATGTGATTCTTTGGAAAATGCATGGTAAATTTTAGAACAAATGAGAGAGTCCACCAAAGTCACTGAATTCGAGATGGATAGCAGAGAACGAAGAGCTCATGATGGGCATCATGAACTGGAGTTCTAAGTAAGCAGATGAGACAACTCATTAGCACAAATAAGAAAAGCAAAAAGACTGAGTCTGGAGAGAAGACCCCAGACTCCTACAGGCTTCCCCACCACACTAGATCAAAGACTAGTCTCTGCGAACCCAGCCGCACCAGGTGCTGGCTCTTTGGCTCCCATAGTTCCTTCCCATGATACTTACCAGGATCACCCGTCTAACCTAACTTAATAAACATCTGCAGCTGGTGTTCACAACAGCCCAACTCAGCCAGGCGTGGTGGTGTGCACCTGTAATCCCACCTACTCCAGAGTCGAAGGCAGGAGGATCCCTTGAGCCCAGGAGCAGCCAGAGCGACACAGGGAGGCCTCATCTCAAAAAAAAAAAAAAAACCCCCACTAAAACCTACATACATACAAAAGATGGACACATCTTCAGAACTAACATAAGTTATTATAGTTAGTTCTAACTTCTACTTAAAATTCTAATTTTTATTTATTTATAAAGTCAGTTTGAATAGGCCCACCATCAGAGGGAAGCAGTATGGTAATCTAGGGCTGCAAATAATCTCTAAAGTGCTCTTATCAGGTTTGGAATGTACTATAAATCTTTGTAGTAGGTATACCTTTCCAGTGAGATTTTGCTTAGACTACCATTAAAATAAGATTTAATATTATGAACACAGAATAACAGATAATCAAGAAGAATTACCCAGTAGTGAGATGCCAACTTTTTCTTTGAGACACGGTCTTACTCTGCCACCCAGGCTGGAGCACAGTGGTGCAATCACGGATCACTGCAGCCTTGAGCTCCCTGGGTGCAGGTGATCCTCCTACCTCAGCTTCTCAAGTAGCTGGGACTACAAGTGCATGCCACCATGCCTGGCTAATTTTTGTATTTTTTTGTAGAGATGAGGTTTTACCATGTTGCCCAAGCTGGTCTTCAACTCCTGAGCTCAAGCAATTGCCTGCCTCAGGCTCCCAAAGTGCTGGGATTGCAGACATCAGCCACCACTCCTGGCTGGAATACCAACTTTTGTCCAATGAGAGGAAACCAGACAACATGGCACCACTGTTGAGTCTTTAAACCATAAAATTAATATGAACCTAATAAAGTAAAACAATATACAGTGGCATATGTAAAAGAGTTTGATGTTTTCAATAATGGCCCAGGCTACATTTGGCAGCACTACTGAAGGAAGTTCAGTACCCTTTGTGTTCTTTCATATTTCTGAGACAAAGGATTTGGATGATGACAACACTATCACATGTTTCCTTAAACGTAGGCTCTGTTGCAGAAACCCTACTTCTTTCATAATTCAGAACACGCTGTCCAATATGGTAGCCACTAGTCATGTGTGGCCCATTGAGCACTCGAACAAGGCCTCTGCACACTGTAAGTGTAAAATCACACTGGATTTCCAAGACATAGTACAAGAAATACATTAAAATCTCATTAATAATTTTTAATTGATTAAATGTTGAAATATTATGTTTATATTGTGTTAATTGGAATATATTATTAAAATTAATTTCACCTGGGTTTTTTTTTCACTTTTTCAAATATGTCAACTAGAAAATTTTAAATTCTATATGTGGCTCACTTTTTTGGGTCACATTGTATAACTACCAGACAGCACTGATTTAAAAAGTCAAAAGGTATTTTAAATGATGTGAGTATAGTATATGTAACATTTAAAACATTAATAAAATGTTTATAAGATCCTTTGTATGTCATTTGATAACAAATTCCTATAAAGACAGGTATAATCTTGCAACAGTGGTACAAAAGAGGTACAGTTTATTTTTTTCTAACTTTCTGACAGGGATGGCCCTAAATGCTTCAGGTAAATAATCCGAAATCCTCCCAACAGGAAAAAGTAATTTGAATCGGGGAAACTGAGCAATTTTTCCAAGATCACACAGCTCAGAAGTGCTAGATTTAGACTCAGAAGGCAGCTCTGAGGCCAATGCCAGTACTCTGTGGTACCTCAAGTAGAGAAACTAGGAGAAATCCTGTTTGGAAGTGGCCATCTCTTATGAAGTTGATCATTATCCAACTTGGGCAGAGAGTATCCAGGCCATATGCCTATCATTAAGAAGGTGCTTCTAATTAGCTGGGCATGGTGGTGTGTACCTTTGGTACCAGCTACTCAGGGGGCTGAACTTGGAGGATCGCTTGAGCCCAGGAGTTTGAGGCTGCAGTGAGCCGTGATCGTGCCACTGCACTTCAACCTGGGAGACAGAGCAAAATGTTGACTCAAAAAAAAGAAAAGGAGGAAGAAGGTGCTCCTTTTCAATTTGGGATGCTGTAGAGTGATTAGTTTTGAAGACCAGCACACCTACTCAACTAGCCCAAGGTGCCCATCACTCATCCTGTTCTAAGAAAGGATTTACAGGAGTGGCATGTTGGCCACGTAGCAAAGCATGTCAGAGGCAGTCAAAACAATGATGCCAAATGAGGTGTGGTCAGCTGCCTGCGGTGCCAGCTCTTAGATGAATCCCTCTGTTTAATCCTCAGTCTGAAATGAGGTTCTGACTCTTGTCCACTCTTGAAATGCACTAGTAACAACAGCACTAATGGAATGTGAAGCCCTACAATATGTGAGTAGGAAGCAACTTACAGCAGAAAGAGGCAACAACACCATCCACAAGCAGACTAGCCAGAACGCTAAGCCAGGCTGCCAAAAGAAAATGTCTCCTAAAACCCCAAATATCAGCTGCCACCAAGCTTTGAAAAAATTAGGCATGCAAATCTTTGGCACTCCTTCATCCTCCTTCTCCCCCAAAACCCTCTTAGTCAAATACGTGATGGAAGTCTACAGACATTCTACTCAGCACCACCACAAGTGCCCATGAAAAAGCAATTGTCTGTCCTTCCTGCAGCAGCTGAAAAAGTGTAAGTGAAGGGTAGAGATGATAGTGGGTATACTGAGGAGGGAAGGAGGAAAACCACCCAGAAAGGAAAAAAAAAAAAAAAACGCACACACACACACACAGAAGGCAACAGTGACATTCAGACCTGAACCTAGGAATTTTTGAATGGCTCAGAATGGGACACTCTGTCATCTCTGATTTAATTAGAAGACAGTTTTCAGGATGCTAAAGGTCTAGGCTCATAATCAGGCACTTACGTAATCCTCCATATTGAGCCCTTGTTTCTCAACTGAACTTTTCACCTCCATGGAAAACTTCTCAAACTCAGGTTTCACTGTCCTCAGTAGAGTGACTGTCTGGAGGGACGAGTATGCTTGCTTAGCTTCAAAGTCGTGTTTGTCTCCTCTCTTCCATGAGCCATCTCCTACGGAAGAAATAAAAATATTTATAATTCCAAGCCAGCCACCATAAAGAGGCCATTCTCCCTTCACAACTGTGAGGCGCCCCCGCATGTTACTTTTGGCAACCAGGAAGAGAAGTATTGTCATAGTTTTGCACTTAGGTATGATGGGACAACGTCAAGACCATTAAAGGAGAAGAAGGCCCTTTGGACATGTGTTCCTTTGAAATGTGAGCGAGAAAGAAGAGTACTGTTGAGGTAATTGCCTTGTAATAACCATGTAACTGCAATTTTCAGCCCTGCCCCACCCCCAAAATTGCAGCACTGTAAGAGAAAGAATTCAGTTTTTATTCCTTGCCATTCATACTTCTTTTTTAATACCTACAATCAACTGTGGAGGTGAATCAAGTGGCTAGTGTGGTATAATAAACCTGATGTTATGTGTGTGGGGGACGGCAGGTCACAGTGACGCATGACAATGGATATGCACAACTATTAGACAGTTAGTGATGTTACTCATAAGTGGGAGTTGAACAATGAGAACACATAGACACAGGGAGGGGAACATCACACACCAGGGCCTGTCAGGGGGTGGGGGGCTGGGGAAGGGATAGCATTAGGAGAAATATCTAATGTAGATGATGGGTTGATGTGTGCAGCAAACCACCATGGCATGTATATACCTATGTAACAAACCTGCACATTCTGTACATATATCCCAGAACTTAAAGTATAATTTAAAAAAAGAAAGTTAGTGCTATTAAAATAAAAAAGTTTGAGATTATTGATATTTCTTGAGTTTTTTCAGGGTGAACAGTAGCTTAGGTGAACTCAAAGATTTGTGTCTCTCTCGTGCTAGCAACATCATAGAAATTATTTATTAGACAATGTCCATTAGTGCATTAGTGGTAATGAGATAAAAATTGCTAACATTTATTAAGCACATATATAATAATAATAATAATAATAATAATAAAAGCTCTATTTGTTGAGCACTTTATATGCATAAAAACATTTACTCCTCAGAAGACCCCGTGATATGGGTACTATGATCCTCTTTATTTTACAGATAAGAAAACTGATGCATTGAGAAGCTAGGTATCCCAGTGTTTCACAGGTCTCTCTTTTACAAAAGCAAAAAATTACATGAATAAGAATAATTATTTTTCTCTTCGTTATTTTATTTTCAAGAAAACGTGGCTTACAGGGCCCCAAAAGGCAAGGTGGACCTCTAACTTTTGACAATAAGCTATTTTTTCTACGAAGTATTGTTATGATTCCTGGAGAGCTCTGAAAATACAAAGAACTCCACCTGCTGGAGTCCAGTGCCAAAGTCATTTGTTTGCCCCAAGCCCCCTCATCCTTGGTAGAGGCCTTGAACCCAACAGCTAAGCAGTGAGAATGTCTCTGGGATATATGGCCAGGACTTTGTGGCACTCACTCTACTCTTCCTGAAGAAGTTTAACAAAGACCTGGTGGCTTTGGAATTTCTATGACAGTGTGAATCAGACAAACATCTATGAACTATGCAAGGTCCTGAGATTGGCAGGGTGAGCATTGTAAATACAGTCTCCACCACATTCAAGAGAGAGGCTGAGGGTGTGACATGTAAACAATTGAAGTTATCACAGGTAGGACCACAGCTTACTATGGGGGGTACAAAGAAACAACACAGAGTAGAGAGGAAGATGCAATGAGCTCTAATCTGGGGGAAGGCTGCATGTGAGGAAGAGGCATTAGAAAGGTCCTAACTGTGTGAACAGGATTTTAATAGGAGGGGAGGAGGGTGGAAGGCATGCTTGGCTGAGCCTACATCACAGCACAGGCAAAGGTGCAAATGTGCCTGACAGCCAGGAGGCAGCTGGCCACTTAGTCTAGAGCCCGAGAAAAGGCAGAGACAAAGAAAATGTTTGCAGAGGCATCTGTATAATCATAATCCTAATAATAGCAACCATTTATTAATTGCTTACATGTGCCAGGGAGCTGTTAAAAGACAAATAAGACACAGCTGAGGACAGAATTCATTAGGAACTAAATCTGTGCTCAATGAGCATAAGATTAAATTTCAGGCCACCGAGCAAAACTTGACAAAGTCCTCCTCCTCTCCCACGAAACCTCCCAGACACTGAGGAGGCCACAGTGTGAGCAGAGCCATACCCCTGCTCGGGCCAGTGAGCCATCAGGCAGGCAAAAACCAGCTGGATGCTCAATCACCAAGATACAGCATGGCCTTTGTTAAGGGGCCAAGTCCATTGCCAGGAAGACCCCAAATTCTAAGAATGCTCAGGACATCTTTGTCCAATGGAGGAGCCCATTGCTTGCAGGCATGCAATAAATAGTTATTGATTCATTTTTAATTGACTCAAAGTATCAAGACTCAGTAGAGGTGATGTCTTAGGCAAAGAGGGTGTGAGTTTCTCAGCTCTGGAAAAAAGTTCTCTCCAGGGGAAGGGAAATGCTTAACTCTACAGACTTGTATGTTATGTAATTAGAAAACACACATAGGACTAGAAACTGCAACTATCTCACGGACTGAAATGGACAAAAACTTTTTTTAATTTGCAAAGAAGTAAAATCCAATACAATAAATCTGTCTACCACAATCTAAAAGGTAATGGCTTTGGAGTTTTGTTTTCCTTTTTTTTTTTTCTTTTCTTTTTTTTTTTTTTTTTTTGAGACAGAGTGTCTCTCTGTCACCCAGGCTGGAAGGCAGTGGCATGATCTCAGCTCACTGCAACCTTTGCCTCCAGGGTTCAAGCAATTCTCCCGCCTCAGCCTCCCGAGTAGCTGGGGTTACAGACATGCGCCACCATGCCCGGCTAATTTTTGTATTTTTAGTAGGGACAGGGTTTCACTATGTTGGCCAGGCTGGTTTCAAACTCCTGACCTCAAGTGATCCACCTGCCTCGGCCTCCCAAAGTGTTGGGATTACAGGCGTGAGCCACCGAGCTCAGCCTGGAGTTTTGCTTCCTAGAAAAAAGGAAGGAAATAGTAGTGCTTATTAAATTTAAGCCAAGCTAAATAGGTATCTATTCCCAACCATAACTGATACTACGACTTCTTGCTTTTGTGGGCATTTCTAACTGTGGTGTGTCAGTAACATTTCCCATATCAGGGCTGTTGAGCATTAGGAAAGCAGAGGTCGGCTTGGCATGACGCCCCATCAGTGGGGACAAACTTAATGCAGTAGACAACTGGGTGCCTCTGGAGATTTATGAGCAGAACAGAAGAGTGATATGATGAGAATCAGCCTTGGGAAATAGCAGTGGATTAGGGTGGGGGAGACACCAAGCGTTCACAGCCGCAGTAATCCAGGCAAGAGGTTAGGGAAGGTTATATGTGGGAAGTCACACCAAAAAAGTTAAAAATGGTTCTTGGGATGTTACAATTATGAGCAAGTTTTCTTTTCCTTTTTTTTTTTTTTTTGGTATTTTTCTGAATATAGTAAATTTCCAACAATAAGCATTGACTTTTATTATAAAAAAAGAGATAGAGCCCTTGAGAACAAAGGCAGAGCACTGTGCGTGAGGAATCTCAAGACTGTACAACAGTAAGGGAGTGAGGGACAACACAGACGGAGGCATGTCACAGATGACACCAAGGAGAAAAGGAAAACAGATTAACAGTAAAGAAGCAGCAGAGCCAGATGGAGGAGGAGGGGTTAGAAGGACATGGAAATGATTATTTCAGTTAGGGGTATGGTAAATCCAAGGCGACTGCAGAATGCCCAAGTGACCACCAGGCTAGAGGTGGAAATGCTAGTCCGAAGCCAAAAAGAGGAGTGAGGACTAGAGACCGTGCTGAGTGTCATTTCCACACGGCTCCAAATTAGAAACCAGGGGCCGCCTCGCCAGACATGAAATACAGTGCAGAAAGCAGAGGGAGAAGGGCAGAGCACAGACACTTTGGGGGGATGCTATTTTTAGTGAGCAAGAGGAGTAAGAGGAAACAGAGAGGAGCTAACAGAGAACCAGAAGAATGCTGTGTCACAAAGCTAAGAGCATAGGGTTACCAGAAAGGGATGGATGGCAACAAGATCGAATGCTCTAGAGCGGTGCTGTCTCACAGAGGAGCCACTAGCCACATGTGTGACTATTTAAATGTAATTAAAGTTAAAAATTCAGCTCTTCAGTCACACTTGCCATATTTAAAGTGCTCAATGCCACATGTGGCTAGTGGCTACCACATTGGGCTGCACAGACTAGAACATAGCCGTCATTGCAGAAAGTTCCATTGGGTGGCACAGCTTTGGAGGCATGAAGCATGGTCTTAGGTAGGGCTAATGGATTTGGTAATGAGAAGCTCACTGGTGACCTTGAGGAAAGCACTTGCAGAGGAGTGGTGGATTCTAATGCTGTATTGAACACCCAAGCTTGCACTGGGTACAGAATATTTATGAAAGAGGAAGGTAGTCTGCTCAGCACCAAGCCCTGTGCCCAGCGATCCTGTGGCTGAAGAGCTGCAGCCAATAAGGGGTACCCATGTTGGGGTAACTGTGCCATCCTGTAGTTCCCAGTACTTACCGAGGACCTAGCACATAGTAAACTTTCAATATATATCACCTGAATGAGTGGCTGAGACATCACAGAATGTGTCCAAAAAATGAATGCTAAGCATTCACCTGGCCTGGCCCCACAGTACTGTGGCTCTTCAGCTCTGGTGGTCATTTAAGGAGAGAAAATATCTGCCTTCCTTGGCTTACCCCCACCCTCTCCAAACGACCCACTGTCACATGCTTGCCATGGCTAGGCTGGTCCAATTACACCCATTGTTAATAACAGCACCCCTTAATGGGGGATACCACCGTGCACAGCTCCATATGGCTGTTCGACCTGCAGTATTTCTTTCTTTAATTCTCCTAACAACTCTTTGAAAAAGATTTAAGTATAATCCCTATTTTACAGATGAGGAAATTGAGGCTCAAGGAGATTAACATGCCCGAAGTCATTTAGCTAATAAATGATAGGAACAAGATCCAAATGCAAGCCAGACTCCAGATACCAACACCCCACCTAACCTACATTCATTTCATCAGAGTTTGGGTGTTCTAAGATTTAAAACTGCATATGCGGTGATTGACAAAAACGTTAAAAACAAATGTAGAAGAGGAAAAAATATCAAAAGGGGAAGTGCCAAAAGCTGTTTAGCAGCTGTTATGATTGATGAATTATGTGAGAATTCTTTTTCTTTTTTCTATGTTCCAAATTGACTTTAATGTACATGTATCACTTTTATGGCAAAACATAATTCTAATCTCTCCCTGGTTTTTCTGTTATTTTTCCATTTTTAGCCAGTCAAATAATTTAATTTTTGTGCATCACCAATCTCTACTATACTTCTGTTCTCATCTTAATTAGTGCTCTCTGAGTTCTCAGGAAGGTAGGGAAGCTCTACAATAATAGCAGTTCTAGACAGGATCGCCCAGATAAGTTACCACCTAACTCACCTTCTAAGCAGGTAATGCCAATGGACAAAAATGTCAATCGGTGCCTTTAAAAACTCTATGGGGCAATATATATTATCTTCTTTCTAGACTTTTTTAAACCTATGTTTTAAGTCTTATTTTCAATCACTTGAATTATCCCATAATATATTACCCATTGAACTCCTGTAATCACATAATTTGGGCAAATCTGAGAATCTTTTTTTGAGTGCTCACCAAGACCAAACAATCTAGTAATTAGTAAAAATGGACGCACTATCAATATGTTTTTTTTTTAATCCAACATCAAGTAAGTAGTGACTAAAATTAGATGCCTTGGCCGGGCACGGTGGCTCACGTCTGTAATCCCAGCACTTTGGGAGGCCGAGGCAGGCGGATCATCTGAGGTCAGGAGTTCGAGACCAGCCTAGCCAATATGGTGAAACCCCATCTCTACTAAAAATACAAAAATTAGGCCGGCGTGGTGGCACATGCCTGTAATCCCAGCTACTCGGGAGGCTGAGGCAGAAGAATTGCTTGAACATAGGAGGCAGAGGTTGCAGTGAGCTGAGATCATGCCACTGCAATTCAGCCTGGGTGACAAGAGCGAAACTCTGTCTCAAAAAAATGAAATAAAATAAAATAAAATAGTAATAAATAATAAAATAAAATAGAGGTCTTTTCCTAGAACAAGCATAGGGTTTGGTGTGAAGAGGCCCAGGGAGAGGTAGATGTTGAAGAACTTTTCATGAACATATATATCTGATTATTAGGGCACAAAGTTTCAAACAAGGCCCTTTACTACTGATGTATAGCAGAACCTTGGTCTAGGTCACTCTGCCCACCATGTGATTCTGTTGACTGCTTCTACCCCAAGGAAAAAGGTGCTTCAGAGTCTGTGGAAGATGGACAGTTGCCTTCCTACATCCATGCTCTCTTCTTCCTCAGTAACAGATTCCTAAATTGAGGTAGGATAGCAGTGAGTCCAATTAAAAGCACACATTCCCTGATACCCCTTGTCACTAGAGCTAGTCAGTGAAATGTAAGCAGAAGTTAATGAGTGGGGCTTCCGGGAAAGCCTTTCACAGAGAACCATGTCAACCAGGAGGGTCTCTTTTTACCTGTTGTCTTGTCTCTTTGTCTTGCCTAGAATTAACACACGATCCCTGGAGCTCTAGCCACCATCTTTGATCTTGAGAATGGATTTTATGCACTAAGATTGAGAGTAGCAGGAAAACAGAACCAGCTTGGACTCCTGATGACATTAGGAAGTCATCATCCCTGCCCTCAACTTCCCACCCCTGGATGTGCTTCAGGTAAGAGAATAAATCTCTACATTTGTTTAAAATCACTACAACTGGACGTCTTGGTTAGGTGCATGAAGATGCAATTCCTAATGCACCGAGGTCCTTGGGATATATTATATTAACATTGGCTAACCTGATAACAGAATGTATGACCTTAAATCTATCTGTAAACCTAACACCACAGAAAAAATGTATAAACTTAACATAATTTTTTAAGTATTAGGTGTAATGGTAAAAGTAAACTAGGACTAATAAAATATAGCTAACATTTATTAAATAGTTATTCCAAGAAGTTTGCAAGGTATTTTATATACATCACCTCATTTATTACTGAGTCTGATGCCATAAGATAAGTATTATTATTCTCATTGAAGAAACTAAGGCTTGCAGGGGAGGGCAGAGTTATGTTACTTTGCCAGGGTTAAGGATTAAGCTCTTAACCATCTCTTAACCCTTACCTCTTAGAGTTAACAGCTAGTTCATGGCAGAGCCTCTGAGGCAGAAAAACACCAAAGCACAAAGTCTGAGCAAATATGGCGTAAAAGGTAAAATATAAAGGATCTAATCAGAAACCCCAAGTATACTTTGTAAGTGGTATAAGAGCATTCTGTATAACTCTGTGTAGTAGAATTTTCAAGAAGCAGAAAAATTAAACTCATAGGAAAGGAAGTGTTAAAAAGTTGTCCAAACATCACCAGCAATAAGTCATATAGTATGGCTTCTTATGCACTGGTATTATGCAATGAGAGGGACATAACATCACGCCTGCAGTATTCTCACCAAAATACATAAACTCAATCTCATTGTGGAAAAATACCAGATAAATCCAAATTGAAAGACATTCTGCAAAATAATGGGCTCATGAAAAGTGTCAAAGTTAGAATAATCTTCCTTACATCTAAAAAAAATCTTGTTGAAATTTTTGTAAGATATTTATTTAACCTCAATGTAAGAAAAAATTGTCTTCTTTACCATGTTGAGTCTTCCAATTCATGAACAAGGTATGTCTCTCATTAATACAGATTTTTTTATTTCTTTCATTAGTGGTTTCATCAGTGTTTTGTAGTTTTCAGCAAAAAAACTTAGACATTTTTTAATTTACATTTTTTAAGTATTTCTTTTTTGACTAAATGATATTATATTGTTGATTTTGGCATCTACATGTTCATTGCTAGAATATAGAAACACAAGTGATTTTTGTATGTTGAACCTGTATGGTGGGACCTTGCTAAACTCATTAATTAGCTTTAAGGAATTTTTATAGATTATTTGGGATTCTCTACATAGCCATGACATCTGCACAACACAGCAGATTTTTTCTTCTTTTCCAACCTGTATGCTTTTTATTTTCATTTCTTGCCCTGTTTATCTGGCTAGAACCCCCAGTGGCAAATTGAATGAGTAATGAAAGTGAACATCCTTGCTTAGTTTCCTGTATTATGGGAAAAGCATTCAGTCTTTCACCATTAATTGTGATATCAGCTGCGAGGTTTTTGTAGGTGTTCTTTGTCAACCTAAGCAGGTTCCCCTATGTTCCTGGTTTTATACTTTTTTATTTTTTATTTTTAAAATCATGAATGAGTGTTGAATTTTGTTAAAAGCTTGTTCTGTGTCTATTGATATGATCATGTGACCTTTTTTTTTTAACTTCCTTAATTTGATGGATTAAGTTGATTGCTTTTCAAATATACAACCAACTTTGCATCCCTGGGATAAACCCCGCTTGGTCATAGTGAAAACTTTTTTTTTAAGTGTCAAAGTCATGAAAGACAAGGAAAGACTGAGGAACTATCACATACTGGAGGAGATAAAGGAGACACAACAACTAAATGGCAGTGTGAGATCCTGGATTGGATCCTGGAACAGAAAAAGAACATTAGGAGGAGAAGTGGTAAATTTCAAATAGGCCTGTAGTTTAGTTAGTAATATTGTGCCAATGTTAATTTCCCTGTTTTGATAATTGTACTATGGTTATTTGGTAACATTAGAGGAAGCTTGGTAAAATATGTACAGTCATGCCCCATATAACATTTCAGTCAATGACAAACAACATATATGACAGCAGTCTCAGAATATTATAAAACTGTATTTTTACTATACCTTTTCTATACTTAGATAGAATCTATGTTTAGATACCCAAATACCATCATGCTATAATTGCCTACAGTACTCAGTACAGTAACTTGCTGTATAGGTTTATAGCCTAGGAGCAATAAGCTATACCATGTAGCATAGGTGTGTAGTAAGCTATCTGCCATTTAGGTTTGTATGAAAACCTATGGTGTTCATACAATGATGAAACTGCCTAACCACTCATTTCTCAGAATGTATCTTCATCATTAAGCAACACATAACTGTACACGAAGTCTCTACACAGATTAAGCTTCCTAATCCAAAAGTGAGAAATCCAAAATGTTCCAAAATCCAAAACTTTTTGAGCATCAACATAACAACATAACACCACAAGTGGAAAAATTCCACACCTGACTTCATGTGATAGGTCAAAACACAGGCACACAATATTATTCAGCATCCTCAGGGAAAAAAATAAAATTATCTTTAGGCTATGTTTATAAGGTATATGGAACATAAATGGATTTCATGTTTAGACTTGGGTCCCATCTCCAAGATGTCTCATTTTACATATATATATATATATATATATATATATATATATATATATACACACACACACACACACACACACACAAATATTCCAAAATCCAAATAAAAACTTGGAATCTGAAGCACTTTAATACCAAGAAATTTCAAATAATTGATTTTCAACTTATATTTTTTGCAAGTTTTTTATATCTGAAATTATTTCATTATAGAAGGGTCTTTTAAAGTTGTCCAAAAATTACCTCCAGAAAGAAGTTAGGTGCAAATACAGAGTTGAGCTGTTTTCTTATTTCAAGGAATATTCCTATGGTATCAAAATTGTTATAGAGCATGGAAAACAATGGAAAGTATCTCAATTAATTCTATAAAGCTAATAAGAACCTGATATTAAAATCTGGCAATACTATCCCAAGAAAAAGACTCTTTTTTTTTTTCTGAGATAGAGTTTCACTCTTGTTGCCCAGGCTGGAGTGCAGTGGCAAGATCTCAGCTCACTGCAACCTCCACCTCCCAGGTTCAAGCAATTCTCATGCCTCAGCCTCCCAAGTAGCTGGGATTATAGGCACGCACCACCATGCCCAGCTAATTTTTGTATTTTTAGTAGAGACGGGGTTTCACCATGTTGGCCAGGCTGGTCTTGAACTCCTGACCTCAGGTAATCCATCTGCCTCAGCCTCCCAAAGTGCTAGCATTAAAGGCATGAGCCACCGCAGTCCAGCTAAAAACTGCTCTTGAATCTCACTCATGAATATAGATCCAAAACCCTAAATAAAACACTAAAAACTTAAACTCAACAATATATCTTTTGAAAAATCATCATGACAAAGTACACTTGATTCCAAGAATGCCATGGTGGCCCAATATTTTAAAATTTATTAAGAGAACAGGTCAAATGCATTTGATATTATTCAATATTCATTTCTGATTTTAAAAATCAGACTTGATAAACTAGGAATAAAAGGATACTTTACCATCTACTTCATGACAGAAGTCAAAATTTAAAGTATCACCCCTGTTATATGATATTATTCTGGAAGTTCTTGCCAATGCAATAAGAAAAGAATAAGAAATAGGATGTTCAACTATCAAAACAGAGAAAAAAACTGTCATTGTTATTTGAAATGATATAAAAACTATTAGAGCAGAGGATTTAATAAGTAGAATTCTTGCAAAATAAATAAACAAGAACTCATTGCTTCTCTACATAAATACCATTCCAAAATACAACAGGAAAAGATCATGATCATAATAACAACCAAAAAACATAAAATACTAAGAACAAACTCAGCAAGAATAATGCACAATATAAATGAGAAAACTGCAAAACTTTGCTTATAAACATAAAAAGAAATTCAATTAAATAAAATAAGGTAAAAGATTATACAGGCTTGACAAGGCTACAGGAAAACAGATAATCACATACTTTGCTGCAAAAGTAAAAATGGACAATATCTATCAAAACCTAAATGGCAGGCAGCATGGTAGCTCATGCTTGTAGTCCCTTTGGATTTTGGGAGGCTGAGGCAGGCAGATCACTTGAGCCCAGGAGTTCGAGCCCAGCCTGGGCAACAAGATGAAACCCTGTCTCTAAAGAAAATAAGAGAAAGTAACCAGGCGTGGTGGCACATGCCTGTAGTCCCAGCTACTCAGGAGGCTGAGGTAGAAGGATCACTTGAGCCCAGGGTGTTGAGGCTACAGTGAGCCAAGATCACGCCACTGTACTCCAGCCTGGGCAACAGGGTGAGATCCTGTCTCAAAAAAAGAAAACAAAACATTAAATGCACATAACCTTTGAGCCAACAATTCCACTTCTAGAAATTTATTTTACAGATAATATATATGTATAAATATGTGAGAGAGAAAGTGTATGTGCGTATGTACACTCAACACAGCATTGTTCTTAATAGCAAAAAGCTGGGAACAACATCAATATTGAAAAATAAGACTTATAAAAGATGACTATCAACATTATAAAAGAACATGTAGCCATACCATAAATAGTATGATCAATATATTGAAGAATATTTTTGTAAAACATGTATTTATAAAATAGGCAGGATGTACATACTTCCAAAAATTATCAGTGTACTTTTGTCTGCGTGGCAGAATTATGGTAACTTGTTTTCTTTCCTGTGCTTTTCTATGTTTTCTAAATTGTCTACAATACTCATGTATTGTAATTAACAGGGAAAAGTAATAAAAGCTTTATCTGTGGATAAGAGGAATTCTAGTACCTAACATTTGTATCAGGTACTTGCCAGACCTAATGCCTCTAAATTCACATGCACTGCCTCTAAACTCTGTATTTGTAGTTGCCAACTTGCAAAATTCAGCGTACATGTTTTTCATTTTCACCAGTTTCTACCACTATTTCAATGAACTCAACCCTGCAGCCCATAGTAAAACTACATTCTGATCTTGAGTGAAGAAGTGAAAGCACCACTCTGCTTGTGTAAAACAGAGGGGAAAAGACCATCATGGCAGGAAGGAGGGCAAACTAGGGTGTTTATCTTGCAAGCCTCAAATCTCTAATTTTATCCACTACAGGAAGCAGTGGCTACTTTTGTTTCATCAACTTTTCTTTATCTCCATGATAAGCGTGTTTTATTATCTGTATATGCACAATGATGTACTGCTCCAGTAAGCCAGGATATCAGGGCAGGAAACCGGGGAGTATGTTTTAAGGTTTAGATCCTGTCCAACTATATCTCATTAGCAAGAACTGGGAAGTGAAGCTCAGTATAAACATGCCATTTGTGATATACACACTTACACTTCCCCTACAACTGCTCCGCTCTGAGCAGCCAGCATGCAGCGTTTGAGAAAATGTTCTGTAGCCCGATGCTGTCTGCTTCAGAGAGAGCCCTAACCACATTTGGGGGAGAAATGTCTTGTACCTGTTATCTTTATGATCTCCTTAAACACCCTCCATGACAGGAACCCTGCAAACTTCCCCAGATTCATTATAGGGAATTAAATGCTTTCAACTCTATACATTGGTGGTTCACAACTTCTGTATAGGAGAGGTTTAAGGTGCAGTAATCTGGAAGAAAGAGGGGACTGGGAGCAGTGGCTTTCAAATGATTTGTACCTCAATTTGCAGTAACAGTTATTTTATTTCACACTGTGACCCACTGTAAACATAGGTGTAACATGCACATATACACATAAATGTGCAATAATATTACTAAAGTAAAAGCTTTCTAAAACAATACACATGCTAAGTGTGACACACCTTTACCTATTCAGTAGTGTTATGTTCTAGTCTATTCCATTCTATTAAAAATTCTGCCCAAATCTCACTGAAATTATTCTGATCATGATGGTATCATGATGATTGCAATGTGCAGTTGGAAAAGCACTGGACAAGAGGTCTTTGGGGCCTGGATTTATGACCATTTGGAGTGTAGGAGTGGGCTACGCTCATACCCAGACAGGTGTCTTGACATCATAGGTACATGGTATCTTTTTGCTCTAATTGAATTGTTGGAGATGAAGCAAATTCAAGAAATTTTTGAGAAGCTGTAGGAGTGTTCAGAGTCACAAATTTCCAAAATTGCATTTATGGAAATCACATTTATGGACATAATTCAAATTTCTGAATCTTTCTCACAACCCTCTTGTTTTTTATTTTAACTTTTACTCTAGATACAAGGGGTACATGTGCAGATTTGTTACATGGGAATATTGCGTGATGCTGGGGTTTGGAGTATGGATCCCATCACCCAGGTGGTGAACGTAGTACCCAACAGGGTTTTTTAACCCACCCCCACCACCCCTAGAAGTCCCCAGTGTCTATTGTTCCCATGTTTATGTCCGTATTTGCTCAATGTTTAGCTCCCACTTATAAGTGAGAGCATGCAGTGTTTGATTTTCTGTTCCTGCATTAATTTGTTTGGATCATGGCCTCCAGCTCCATTAATGTTGCTGCAAAGGACATGATTCCATTGTTTTATAAAGCTGCATAGTATTCCATGGTGTTTATGTACCACATATTATTTATCCAACCCACCATTCATGGGCATCTGACAATCTCTCTTGGAACCCTAGCAGAGGAGGGGAAAGTGGAAGCAGAGTTACCATAGGAAGAGCTGTTGAAGAGCTCAATGTTGAAGAAGGCGTAGTCTCCACTGGTCATGCCATGCCTGTGCGCCACCAGCATGATGCTCCGGATGGTGTCACTGCTCGCACACATGATCACCACTAGGGGAGGAACAAACAACACACATGAGGCACCCCTTTGCAGAGCACTTCGAGTATGCTGACACCAGTAAGGGACATCTGACAAGGAATGGGATACTTATATGGTCCTGAAGTATCTCCTCACAATCACTTGTTAACTACAAATGGACCATGGAGGAACCTAGCAGACGCCTCCATAACCAAGAGATGGAAGCCAACATCACCAACCATGGGAACACAGACTCATGAGACACCTGGAATAACACTTTGAGGACCAAAAATGTCCAGATAGGCAGCCTACATCTAATCAGAAGGTGGCAGCCACAAACCCAACTTGGGGGATGGTCTGTAGAAAATCGGCCTATGCTCTTTAAAATGGTCAATTTTAAGAACAACAAAGACAGGCTGAAGAGACATTCTAGACTGAACAAGGCTTAAAGGAATAGGCAACTGACTGCAACGTGTGATGCTGGATTGGATTCTGGACCTTAAAATAAATACATACATATATACATAAATGTTTTGCTATAAAGGGCATTATGAAGATGACTGGTGAAATTTGAATAAGTTCCATACACTAGATAATAGAACTCTGTTTGTGTTAAAGTTCTTACTTTTCATAATTATGCTGTGGTTATGTAAGTAAACATTCTTGTTCTTAGGAAGTACACAGTTGAATGTTTAGGGGTAAATAAGCATGATTCTGTACTTTCGAATGGTTCATAACAAGTATTATCTGTGTGTGTATGTATATGTACACATATATTGATTGATTGATAGATGATAGGTAGATGGGTAGAAAAGAGGAGAAGAAAGGAAGGGAGAGGAGGGGAGAGGAGAGGAGATGAGAGGAGGGGAGAAGAGGGGAGAAGAGGAGAGAGGGACAGGGAGATACTTGAAATCATAAATCAAATGTGGCAAAATATTAACAATTGATCAAACTCTAAATGAAGCTTTTACAGACCAGTTCTTTATACTTTCTTACATCTTTTCCAAAAGTGCAAGATTATTTCAAAATAAAGTTCTTTTAAAAAAAACTGCATCAAATAAATCACCAGATTTGCCAGATATAAGATAGTGAAAATTGTCAACTGCTTTTTATACTTAATAGCATGGTAAATGCATTGTCCTGAAAAAGCAAACTTAATGATTTTAGAGAGAACATTCACTTAGCAAATCAGAGGATTCAGAGGGTGCTACAAGCTTTCTGCTGTTTGAATTTTAAAACATTATTTTCAGGTTGTCTCAACATACGTAAGAAATCGTTTGTAAGATTCCAGGTATCTCTCTCATGTTCTCTCAGTTTATATCCACACTGTTGGATTCAAGAGGCTTCACACAACTCGAACGCCTCTCGAATTGGATATCGTTGCCTACCACATAAGGGCTACACAGCCTAGAATGAAGTAGGGCTTGACCATTACCCAGTCTATTTGATCCCTGTTGATAGACCCAGGTCTCCATGACCGGTACCACTGTGTTTTGCTGCACACATACTGTGCAAAGAGACCTGGAGAGACCTGGGTGCTATAAACCGCATTATCACGATGCATGCCAGCCCTCCAAGATGTGTATGTTCTTTGTAAAAGCATGGGTGCTGAAAGACATAAAACAAACTTCAGGCTATGCCAAAGCGGCCTTGGCAACCTGCATGGAGGTTGGGTTCTTGTTGATATTTAGTTTACTGCGCACGTTAATTCAGTGTTAGATCATGACTCTGACATTTCATACCCCAAAAGGGCTCAGTGTACAGCATAAAATCTCTAGAGAAAAAGTTCTTAAAACAATACAAATATTAAAGTCTACAACTATGGGAGTAGGTGTTGCTTCTGCCTGAAAGTATAGGTATACATTTGGAATAAATAATCAATTCCAAGATGCCTCAGTAAGAAAGTTTTCAAAGAAACTCCTAATTATTTGTTATGACTTAGACCCTTGTTTTACCTCTGATTTGATTCTAGCCTCTTAAATGAACAAAGAGCCAAGGTGTCCCATAAAACATTCAACAAGGGACTGAGGCTGGACAAGTTTGAAGAATGTGGATTCCAAGAGTGGATGTCTCCAGGAGGTTCCAGGAAGTTCTGGCTGACTGGCCACCAAGCAGCCCTCATCATTTTTCGATCAAGTGATCATAGTCCAGGGTCTGGCTCTCAGTCCCAAGATGCAGAACCTGATTCTGTCAACATATAGAGAGTAGAGTCATTGCTTAGGAGCAAGTTTCCAATAACCTAACTCAGATATGTATAGGTAATCTGAAATGCATACTGTTTAAATTCAATGAGGTCCAGGATGGTTATGAATATATTTGTGTCAACATGCCCTGTACCTGAGCATGCTAACTGGAGAGACAAATTATAAGCAGTAGGATGCAAGTAAGGATGAAATCAGAATCAGGGAGGCCAGTAGAGGATTCAGATGTCAAAGGCACCAGAAATTGATGACCCTAGGCATCCATCTAAGAGATATATCTGGTCCAGGACCAAACAGGCAGGGTCCAAGGACCAGAGGACAAGCTTTCCTAAACTTTGCCTGAAGTTTCCCTAAACATTGGCTTCTGTGGCACTTTTTTTTTCTATTTTTACATTCCTGGCCCATCTCCTTCTCTCTCTTCCTGCTATGGTTTGGTTGTGTCCCCCAGATTTCATGTGTTGGAAACTTAATGCTCAAAATCATTTGTTGGTGGTATTTGGAGATGGGGCCTTCGGTAGATACTTATGATTAGATAAGGTCATCAGGTTGGGTCCCCTAAGATGGGACTGGCAGTTTAGAAGAAGAGGAGGAGAGACCTGAGCTGGCACACATTTGCTCTCTCACCATGTGATGCCCTTCATAGTGTTATGACACAGCAAGAAGGTCCTCACCAGATGCCAGCACCATGCTCTTGGACTTCCTAGCCTCTAGAACCATAAGCTAAATAAACTTCTTTTTTTTACAAATTATGCAGTCTGTGGCATTTTGTCATAGCAACAGAAAACAAACTAAGACATACCCCACCACCACCAAGTCCTTCTGATGGACACATTCTTTGTTTTCTTTTCTGTTGTTATTTTGTTTGCTGGTTCATTTGTTTGGAGACAGACTCTCACTCTGTCACCCGGACAAGAGTGCAGTGGCTCAGTCTTAGCTCACTGCAACCTCCATCTCCTGGGCTCAAGCGATCCTCCCACCTCAGCACCTCCCAAGTAACTGAGACTACAGGTGCATGTTACCACACCCGGCTAATTTTCGTTCTTTTTGTATAGATAGAGTTTTGTCATGTTGGCCAGGCTAAGTGATCGGCCCACCGTGGGCCTCCCAAAGTGCTGAGATTACAGGCATGAGCCACCACGCCCAGCCTACCTTCTTTCTGTAAATGTTAGTAGCCACTTAGACTGAGCAAAAGAGACATAGAGTGGCACTGTGTCTATCTAAGCAGATTTTGATTATTTTAGATCTTATCCATTTTGTGTTGGCCATGTGATTTAAGATTCAAAAAGAAGCCCTAATTTCCAAGTTCATGAGCAGAGCACTGTCTTTCTTGAATGAACCAAACCCATAATGCACATTATCATCCAGTTTCAGTTCAAACTGAAGCAAGCACCTAATGACAGTTGCAAAGTAGTCAGAGTGCATGATCCTAGATTTTTATGATGCTCCCCAATCTCTTAGGGTTGTCTCACTCATGCCTAATTGAACAGCAAGTATTTTTAGTAACTTGCCTTTATATAATCAAAAGGTTTAGAACAATTTTAATTAAAATAACTTTCTTTTCCTGCTTATGTTTCATCAATTTATATAATAACTAATTAAATTACATATTTATCATAATAAGCACAACCAGCATCAACAGATTTGTGGACAACTCTTAGAAAGTACATGAAGAAGTATGAGAAGTGTGCAGCATATTCAGGAGAACTATACTAGCTGCCAGCACCTACCAACAGGTGATAAGATTTATAGAGAACAGAGGACATCAGCTAATCCTGCGACCTGCATAAGTGGAGGTTAATTAAGGCAGTTTTTGTTGTATCTCAGTATAGTTAATATATAAATATTAATTTTGGGTCACATTGTTAAAATTCTAAAAGAGGGAATGATGGTGTAACTGTAACTTTATGTATAGACTTTTCTTCATTCTACTCTATTTCCTCCTCCTTGCCAAAGAACTTTCAATGTTCCATGCCACCCTCCATCATCTGGTTCCCACAGTGACTTCTGTAAATGGCTTCTCACTATTGCATCATGTTCTTGCAATCACTCTAAGAACAGCAGAGAGAAATGCAAAGAGGTAGCTATAGAAGTCAATTCAGAGAATCAAAAACATTCCAGGTAGTATCCCTGAATTGGGGGAATACTTATTTCCAAAATCTCAAGTTTTCATTGGGAGAAACCTCTAATGTGCTAACATTTCTCATCTCTCAATGTGCTTTCATTTACACTCCCCTCACCCCCAACAAGAGGAAAAGAAGTGAAATGTCTGATTGTTGAGCCTAAAACTGAGTATGCTGGCTCAGTCTTTTCTTCCCTCTTCTTTGGGTTGTGGCTGTTTGCAGAAAGCACACATCATGGGCTTCTTTTGTCACATGGTCAAGAGTTAGCAGGGGAGATTTGCAGCTAAATGGCACTATATGTGATTTAATAGATATTCCTGCCTAATTCTGGGAGGAAGTAATAGCAAGCAGGCCCTTTTGGAAATAGATCTAAATCCATGTTCAACTGCTTTTATCAATAATAAGGATATATTCATATTCTCCATCTGGTTACTGTACCCATCTTCCAGTTAATTACAAATTTAGAAGGAAAAGAGGGATATCACTGCATGGAAGCAAAGCAGAGTATGCCATGTCCTGCACACTGAAAATGTGATACCAAAAATGAAAAACTCAACAGTAACTTTAAAAGTGGCCAAGGAAATATCCAAACAAGATGAATTACAAAAAAAAAACAACAACAACATAGGTGGTAAATAGAAGGTAAGAAAAGTAGAAGATCAATCCAAGAGGTCTAGCATCCAAATAAGAAAGAAACCTAGAAATAGGAAATAGAGAAAATGAAAAGGACACAATTATCACAGAAATAACTTAAGAAGTATTCCCAGAATTAAAAGATATGAGTTTCTGGATAAAAGAGGCCTATTGAGTACACAAGGAAGAGAAGAAGATTCTAAAAAATTTCCAGGAAAGCAAAGCAATAACTATAAGTTCAGAATCCAAACTGATTCCAGCTTTCTAATAGCAATGTTAGAATTTTGAAGACAGTAAAGCAATACTGTCATATTTCGAGGGAAAATTATTTCCAACCTAGAATACTATAACTATGTGTAAATGTATGATGAAAATTTTTCAATCATAAAACCTCTCAAAATTTAGGCCTTATTCATCCTTTCTCAGAAAGCTCTTGGAGGATGTGCTCCAACAAAACAAAAACATAATCAAAAAAGAGAAACACACAGGGATCTAGCTCAACAGAGAGGTGATGGAAGTCCCAGGAGGATGTTGAAGAACCCAGAGTGGCAATTGTGCAAAATACCTAGAAAATAACTGGGATGCAAGGCAGATTCAACATACGCAAATCAATAAATGTAATTGATCACATAAACAGAATCAACAACAAAAACCGCACGATTATCTCAATAGATGCAGAAAAGGCCTTCGATAAAATTCAACAGCCCTTCATGCTAAAAACTCTCAATAAACTAGGTATTGATGGAATGTATCTCAAAATACTAAGAGCTATTTATGACAAACCCATAGCCAATAGCATACTGAATGGGCAAAAACTGGAAGCATTCCCTTTGAAAACCCACACAAGACAAGGATGCCCTCTCTCACCACTCCTATTCAACATAGTGTTGGAAGTTCTGGCCAGGGCAATCAGGCAGGAGAAAGAAATAAAGGGTATTCAATTAGGAAATGAGGAAGTCAAATTGTCCCTGTTTGCAGATGACATGACTGTATATTTAGAAAACCCCATTGTCTCAGCCCAAAATCTCCTTAAGCTGATAAGCAACTTCAGCAAAGTCTCAGGATACAAAATCAATGTGCAAAAATCACAAGCATTCCTATACAACATTAACAGACAAACAGAGAGCCAAATCATAAGTGAACTCCCATTCACAATTGCTACAAAGAGAATAAAATACCTAGGAATCCAACTTACAGGGGATGTGAAGGACCTCTTCAGCAACTACAAACCACTGCTCAATGAAAATAAAATAAAACAAAATAGGACACAAACAAATGAAAGAATATTCCATGCTCATGGATAGGAAGAATCAATATCATGAAAATGGCCATATTGCCCAAAGTAATTTATAGATTCAATGCCATCCCCATCAAGCTACCAATGACTTTCATCACAGAATTGGAAAAAACTACTTTAAAGTTCATATGGAACCAAAAAAGAGCTGGCATTGCCAAGACAATCCTAAGCATAAAGAACAAAGTTATAGGCATCATGCTACCTGACTTCAAACTATACTACAAGGCTACAGTAACCAAAACAGCATGGCACCAGTACCAAAACAAATATATAGACCAATGGAACAGAACAGAGGCCTCAGAAACAATGCCACACCATCTACAACCATCTGACAAAACGAGAAATGGGGAAAGAATTCCCTATTTAATAAATGGTGCTGGGAAAACTGGCTAGCCATAAGTAGAAAGCTGAAACTGGATCCCTTTCTTACACCTTATACAAAAATTAATTCAAGATGGATTAAAGACTTAAATGTTAAACCTAAAACCATAAAAACCCTAGAAGAAAACTTAGGCAATACCTTTCAGGACATAAGCATGGGCAAGGACTTCATGACTGAAACACCAAAGACAAGGGCAACAAAAGCCAAAATAGATAAATGGGATCTAATTAAACTAAAGAGCTTCTGCACAGCAAAAGAAACTACCATCAGAGTGAACAGGCAACCTAGAGAATGGGAGAAAATTTTTGCAATCTACCCATCTGACAAAGGGTTAATATCCAGAATCTACAAAGAACTCAGACAAATTTGCAAGAAAAAAACAAACAATCCCATCAGAAAGTAGGCAAAGGATATGAACAGACACTTCTCAAAGGAAGACATTTATGCAGCCAACAGACACATGAAAAAATGTTCATCTTCACTGGTCATCAGAGAAATGCAAATCAAAAACACAATGAGATACCATCTCATGCCAGTTAGAATGGCAATCATTAAAAAGTCAGGAAACAACAGATGCTGGAGAGGATGTGGAGAAATAGGAACACTTTTACACTGTTGGTGGGAGTGTAAATTAGTTCAACCATTGTGGAAGACAGTGTGGCAATTCCTCAAGGATCTAGAACTAGAATTCTCATTTGACCCAGCAATCCAATTACTGGGTATATACCCAAAGGATTATAAATCATGCTGCTATAAAGACACATGCACATGTATATTTATTGTGGCACTATTCACAATAGCAAAGACTTGGAACCAACTCAAATGTCCATCAGTGACAGACTGGATTAAGAAAATGTGGCACATATACATCATGGAATACTATGCAGCCACAAAAAGGCTGAGTTCATGTCCTTTGCAGGGAAATGGATGAAGCTGGAAACCATCATTCTCAGCAAACTATCCCAAGGACAGAAAACCAAAAACCACATGTTCTCACTCATAGGTGGGAACTGAACAATGAGATCACTTGGACACAGGGTGGGAAACATCACACACCGGGGCCTGTCAGGGGGTGGGGGGTGGGGGGGTTGGGGGAGGGATAGCATTAAGAGAAATACCCAATGTAAATGATGACTTGATGGGTGCAGCAAACCAACATGGCACATGTATACCTATGTATCAAACCTGCACGTTGTGCACATGTACCCTAGAACTTAAAGTATAATAATAAAAAAACACTCAGGAGATTTAAAATAAAGAATTAGAAGATTATTTAATTATAAATCCATAGGAAATTAAGCAAATAAACAAAAACAGACTGTTTTAACTCCAAGGAAAATAGGTAGGGGAAAAAAAGGAAATGTCAACGTAGAAGCCTATGTGACTTAACCTTAAATATCATTTAGAAAGTAATGATAATATTTGTACTGAATACTGAACTAACTAAAAAATATTGTGTAAGAGATGGGGTCTAGCTATGTTGCCCAGGCTGGAATGCAGTGGCTATTCAAATAGGGCAATCCATAGCCTCAAACTCTTGGACTCAAGCAATCCTCCTGCCTCAGCCTACTGAGAAAAATTTTGGCACAACCATATTGGAAAGATGACTGGAAAGAAAGCTTGCCTGTGTGGTTAACAGGCAGTAGAATGATCAAGAAGAGAATTTTCTTCCACTGGGATTCCAACAGATAAGACCTAAAACTGAAAAAAAAAAAAAAAAAGTAGCATGTTATTAAGAGATATGAAGGCCAATACCTACAGGAAGAGCTAACAAGAATTGAGAATGAAAAATGGAGAGTAGGAGACACGAAACTTTTTCTCCTCATAAACCTTGTGTAGTTTTCTCACTTTCTATAGCTGTACAACTGAATTTTGGTAAAAAGTAAATCTAACTTTTTTCAAAAAAGATTTCTCTCTGGCTGTTTCTACACTCCATAGCAATGGATATTGTTTGCAAAATGGAGATTGCATCTTTATTTCTGTTGTTCATAAAGCTCCATCTACTCCAAAGGCCTTTAGAATTTCCACACTGCAGCCTACAAAGCTCCTTTTTTCCCCTGCTGTGTTAGTTATTTTACACTTATCATGGGTTCTTTCCTTAAAAATGCTGCTGATTGACCACTTGGTCATTTACCCCAGACTAATTCTAAAAATAAATGATTCTTGTATTGATTAAATACTGTTATCTCTATCTCTACAGACTGTATAATGTTGTACAGTCATTATGCAGGCCCAGATTAATGACATACTAATAACTAAAAGGATAAAACTACAGTTCTTCACATAAAAACATTTGCGTTAGGATACTTCTAGTTCTGCATCATATAAAGTGCATCGACAAAACAACTACTGGCTTATATTGCTTGAAAAAATTATTTCTAAGCCTGTCTTTTTAAAACTAAATTTATTGTTAAGTGTGTGGAATATTGAGGGCAGTAGCTGGCTGTGTAAGTGAATCTATTTTAAACAAAGATAATTGTTTTTAAAAATAATATATGCTCAGGTCTGTTTATTTTAGTGGCATTAGCGAAAGACATGACAGGAAAAAAAAAGATTTTAAATTATTGACTTAGATGGTAAATCCTTAAAATGAAGGAATAATTGATGCCCCTTAGTTTTTCTTTCTACCGTATGCCATGTGAAATTTTAGTCGCATTATTGTTTGAGATGCTGGCACGGTCAGTTTTTTACTTGTTCAAACATTTGTGATTTGGTTTTAAAGAGAAACTTAAGTCCAAAAAAAAAGTAATACCAATGTTCTCACCAAAAGAGGGAGGAATTCTCTCTACTTTAATTCATAATACTTAATAGGGAATTTTCAAAAGCAAAAATACTGTCAGTTGCATTTTCACACTTGGGTGAGAATATCAGTTTGAAGAGGCCTGATTCTCACCCCACACATTGTTTCACAGAGAAGAAAACTCACATAAGGAGGCCAGCCAAATCCAGAGGCATCTGCATCTCAGCCCAGGGTTCTTTCCCATGGCATGGCCTCACCCTTGGGGTAAAGGTGATTATCATCATATATAAAATAATAACTACAATGAAACCGCACTTTTATTGAGCACTTCGTATTCTTCTGGCACTGCTCCCAGGCATTCCTGGGTTAGCTTCTGTAACCCTCACAGTTTCCCAAAGACGTGGGTGCTCTGACTACCCCCACTTTACCTAAGGAGCTCGAGGTACAGAGGTTTCATAGCAGTCCAAGATCTCCCAGCCGGTGACTGAGCCAGAAACTTCACTGCAACCATGTACCGAAGCCCTATTTAATACATTAACTGCTTACGGTAAAGTAACTGTGTTACTTCAATGTATTTTTTAAAGGTCCCCTAAGAGAGCTTTGATATCAAGTAACTTTTTCCCTTGAGTGTAAGGAATTTCGGGGTGGAAGGATGATTAGAGGCGATTGGAGGACGATTAGAGGAGAAACTGTTTTGTTTCATATTTCTAAATATCTGCCAGGTCACTGTTGGAAATACTTTTTAGAGTAAGAATTGTAAAATCCTAACCTTATCACTTGTAAAATATACAGGTCAGTTAAGCAAACTTTCACCCCTCAATGCAAACTTGGAAAAAAAAAAAAAGCAAAGAGACTTCGGAACGTCTATGAGGCTTTTGGAATTAAAAAATAATTCTTACAGCCGACTGCAGCCCTAGTCCTCAGAAGCCCGGGGCGCACCAGTCCCCAGGCCCACCAGGGCACTGCTGTCCGCCCAGCCCCAGGCCTCAGCCACCACTGTGAGGGTGAGGGGCCGCGGGGCCGCGATCTGCCCTCCTCTGGTCTCACACATGCCCTTGGTTTTGTATCCCAGGCCACGTGCGCCGGGGCAGCCGCTGACATTGGGATCTACAGGGTAGTGACATTACGGAGGAGTCAGCAAACCGCGGATCTCGCCCATAGGGGGACACACCCCCAGTCCCAGCCCGCCTTGGGAAGTCTCTGACTTCTAGCGCCTAGCCCTCGAAAGCCGAGAACTGGAGAAGCAGGTTCCGGGAGCCATAGCAGCCCGGGGCGCAGACACCCCCGTGGAGGCTGCAGTAACCTGGCGACTGGGACTTGGGAGTGTAGATGTGGGTTCCTTGCCGAGGCGTGGCAGGCGTGGCAAGTCCGCAGCCGTTGGACACACGTGCCCTTTTTCATAATCGGCAAAGCCTGCGCCCCGCCTGCTTGGCTGGTAGGAATTCGGCACAGACAGCCTGGAGTTCCAGAGCTCAAAATTTGGCCATGCATTCCCACTGTCAAACACCTCTCGCCTCTTTGCTCTAAAGGGTGAGTCCGAGGTGGCCAAGATGGCAAGGCGGTGACAGCAGCGCCATTATCGATGGCTTCTCTGTCCACTCTCACCTGTTCCTGAGGCCCTCGGCCTCAGGTTGCGCTGTCCCCTACGACCAGCGCCCAGGTGCTCGGCCATGCCAAGTTGTGGACTAGCCCGGCGCCTGGCTCAACTCCGCTCCCCTTCGGTCTCATCCGCGTGGCACTGGGGTCTCGGGGAGCTTTGCCGGGATTGCACCACTCACATTCCCGGCGCGTGAGCGCCAAGGGGGAGCAGAGACGGGATTCCCTCATCGCAGTGCTCCTAATCCCTGACTAGAGGGAGGAGGGATCGGCGCTATACCGGCATCTCAATCAGCCTTCCCTCAGATTCTACCCTACCGTAAAATGGGCCACACTGGCGATTACACGTCCGCGTCCACCCGCTCCCCGAAGCCATAGCCACCATCCTCAGCCTCGAGCTCTTTGTCCAGTTTGGGTTTTATTCCAACACCCAAAGACCCATGGAGAAAACTTGGGGGACAGGTGGAAAGAAGGTTCAGCGCTCGTTTCTTCAAAAGGCACTCCCGCAAAGCTTAGCTCTGGGCGCATTAGAGACTGCGTTGCAGAACACGCTGGGAGAAGTGAGTGTCGCCAGAATTCAGACACACAGGGGCATTTTTGGTGGAAACCACAGAAGCTCGTTTATAAGGGGCTGGAAGGGAAATGAAAGGAATGAGAAGAGTGATTCAACAAGCCTTTAAAAGAAACCTGGGGTCTGTGGAAACAACAGTCAGAGAAACCCCAAGAGCGGGCGAGCTAAGTGGCGACGCCTGGCTGCGAGGCGTCCGCGGACGCTTCCGCACTAAGTGGGGGCGCACGCTGGCAAAGGACTGGGGAACAAGTTCTTTCCGCCTCGGATGCTTCAGACCCTGGATGGAGCCAGGCACTGGGAGTGCGCCCCCTAATCACCAGCCCGGCGCTGGCAAAGTAGAAACTGGGAAGAAAATACATCCAAGTGTTTGACAGCACCTGTTGGACCTGGGCACGCAGGAGCTGCAGACGCCCTCCCCTCCAACCCCTTCACCTCCCTGGGACCCTCTACGTACACCGCGATGGGCGGTCGTCAAATGTTGTCGCAGCCACACAGCGCATACCTGAACGAGTGCCTGCGCGCACCCGACCTCAGCGCCGCAGGGGGGAGTGGGGTCTGCAGAGTGGACGAGTGTGCAGGGAGAGCCGCGGAGAGCGGTTGGGTTAGGGCCCGGGGCCCGGGGCCCGGGACGCGCCCCTGCTCACCTCTCTCACTGGCCTGGATATTGCGCACGATGTCTTCCAGATCCAAGTCTTTGGTCTCGTCGAAACTGTAGATGGACGTGTGCAAACCCTCCTCCTGGAAGACCTCGTGGACCCCCTCGAGGGTGAAGTAGCAGTTCCGCTCCAGCTTGTCGTCGCTGTAGACCAGTGCAGCGCGGCTCCAGTGGTGGTGGCGGAACAGGGCGAGCATCATCTCGCCCATCTTGGCGTAGGCGGGCGCCACGCGCGTGAGGTGCGAGTACTCAGAGTCCTTGTGCTGGAAGCCAGCGGCCAGCGCCCCAGCCGACAGCATGGGCAGGTCCCAGTGCGATGCAAGCCGGGCCACTGGCGCTGCTGCATACTCGCACACTGGCCCCAGGATAAGGTCCGGCTTGGCGCCCCGCGCCGCTGCCACGCGGTCCACCAAGCTGAAGAGCGCACGGTTCCCACAGTCTGAATCCTCGTAAGCCACCTGGAAGCGAGTGCCCGGCGGCAGAAGCCGCCTCCCAGTCCCGTTGCCCTCCACGCTGCGCAGAGCATACTCGATGGCCGGCCGCACCCGGGTGAGTGAAAACAAGTACGAGTCATCCTGGGGCAGTAACACCAGCACCTCGATCTTCTGTGGCGGCAGCGCCTCTCTCTCCTGGCGTCCGCCGCCTATGCCCGCGCCACCACCGGTGCCGCTGGCCAGCAACGCCCAGCCGAGTAGTACGCACGGGGAGAAAGTGAGCACCAGCAGAGACGGCATCGTGCCGCAAGAAAGAGCTTGCCCTCGCCGCCGCCGACTCGCCCTCTGCCCCCCACCCACCCTTCCTCTTTCCTCCCCACTCTTCTCTCCAAGGTCCCTGCGCCCCCTTGGGCGCTTTAACAAAATAGAATACCCCCTTCACTAATGCGCCAAAAGATAGAGAGGAAGCGTCCTTCTCTGCAATGTCACTAGTTTTTCTTAAAAAAAAAAAAAAAAAAGAAAAGAAAAGAAAAAGAAAAAGTTCACCGGGTGTAAACCTGTGCGTCTGTAATATACATATATATATACTTGTATATATTCGCCCTCCGTTTATACATATACTATTTTGCTTAGAGGTGGCTTCTTATTTGGGCGTTGCTAAGGTTGCTTTTGAAAGCGTTTTTGTAGAAGAAAAAAAAAGTTAGACTTGTCCAAGTGTTTGTAATTGACGGTGCATCTCCCTCGCATTTGATCTCATTGATTCGCGCCGGTTCCTGGATCCATAGCCCGCGTTTAAATAGCGTGGCAGCGGCTGAGCGTGTTACCACACATGGCGCGCCGAGGCCGGGCTTGTATTTCCAGCGGGTGGGGTGGGTGGGGGTGGGGAGATGTGGAGGCTGGGCTGGGGGAGTCTCTCATTAACATTCTTACATCAGGGCTCCTCCCTGCACCCCTTCACTACCCATCGCGCCCCTGTCCCTAACCACCACTCCCCGCAGGCCCTCTGCCTTTTCCTTAAAGCTGAAATCGCCCACGTCTGCACCGGCAAGAGCCCCCACCACGCCGCGTGCCTGTGCGATCCCCGCCTCTCCCTTGTAACGCTCTCCAGCTCCTGGCTTCAAAAAAGGAAACGTGCTTTAAAGTAGAGAAATGCACGCGCGCATGCACACACATACACACACACACACACACACACACATATACACACACACACCGTGCAAAAAAAAAAAAAAAACAGGACTAGGGGAAAGGGATGGTTCTAGAAATTGTGGTTTCGGTGCAAAAATCCTTAGGTGCCGCTTGCTCTCACCTTTCTCGTTCTGGCCACATTCCCTCCTGAAGCACCGACGCGGGGCGAGCACCTGACCTTCCTGGTCCCTCGGCGCAAGGTCAGGGAACAAGGACCAAGGTCCCAGTGCAGATGGCTCCATCGCGGACCTGGTGTGCCCGGCTGGCCCGGGCGTCACCTACACCCCGCCTTCCTCAGCCCCGCGCCAGGCCCCTACCGCTGGGCCACGCAGGTTTGCGCTGGAATCGCAGCGGTGCCGGGGTCACAGTGTCCCAGCTCACGGACCCTCTGTCAGCGCACTGAGAGCGGGAAAGTGAAACTTGTTGCTCCCAAAGGCGAGGGAATGGTTCAACTTCTGGAGGTGTCACAAAGCTTGGAAAGCATCCCCAAAGCGTCCTCGGGGTTTTGTTTGCTAAACCAGGTACCTAAATAAAGGGACTGTCTTTCCCAAAACGTTCCCGGTAGGTTCCCCGGGTACGACACACGCTCCCCTCCAACCTGAGTGCTCAAAGATCCAACCGCTCCTTCTCTGGAGCGCTTGAGGCACTGTGCTGGGGTTCCGCGACTCCAAGAAAGGTCCTGCCTCGGAGACCCAGTCCTTCCACAGCAGCGGTGGAGACCGGAGGGAAGCGGCTCTGGAGAAGTCCGTGACCAGAGGAGCATCGCGGGAGTCCGCCGCGCGGCGGGGCGGGTCAAAATGGAACTGGACCTTCTGTGCCTACTGCAGCCAAGTCATTTGCAATGTGAACGGGCTACACTGGGCGGGAGAATTCTGACAATTAAGTCCCGCACATTTAAATACATTGAAAATGTGTTAAAATGGTCTTTCATTTGACTAGGCGTCCGTGTCCACAAATTTCTTTTAGTCTCAGACCGACGCCCTCTTTCGGCAGAAACTTGCACCCGACTCAATCCGGGTGCCGCAGTCCCAGACGCTGCGTTTTTTACTCTGAGGCCTTAACGCGCTCTGGTTCTCACTTGCGACGGTGAAAAGGCAAACTGGGGTTTCTGGGGATATGGCAACTTCTGACGTCAGCGCTCGCCTCCCTTAACAGCACTCTCCTTATCGCTGTTTCTGGAACCGTCAATGTGATTATGGGTAATGTTTCAGCTTCTGGGTCATTTATATTTCAGCTTATGCACTGTGATTCCGAAATCTTCACTGTTAAGTAGGAGCTTCTAATTCCTGCGAGAATTTCCATTTATTTAATTAGAGCCACTAACCAGGAGCAAAAGAGACATCTATATAAAATTTAATTCCACAAACAGGGTAATCCACACACACTGGAAATTGAGATTTAGTGCTCCACAGCAATTAAATCTTTCCTGAATTTGCAGAAGGGCAGGCGTTTATGGCAGCACAGATTTAAAAAACAACAACAACAACAACAACAAAACAAGAACTAAATCATGAATTCCAAGGGTCTTAATGGATTTCAAAACTGGTTGCCAGGCACTGTGCTGGGGTTCCGAGACTCCAAGAAAGGTCCTGCCTCGGAGACCCAGTCCTACCACTGGCCACAGTGGTAGGAACCAGTGTTTCCTATTACTCTGCGGTATGCCCTGTGTCTGCGGAACACCAGCCAATGGCGATATGATTCTGCCGCGTGTGGTGTGGGTTTATGCGGAGAGTCTGGGGTTTCAGTGGCACCGGTGTGAACGCCTGTCCCATCGCAGATGCTACCTAGCCTCGCCTGCAGTTCAACAGCAGGGCAGTGCGCTTAAGTAAGGGTGAGTGCCCGTAGCCTCTCCGCAGCTTTTGGACAAGAGCTCTCGACTTGCAGTTTGTCACACTCAAGAGCACCAACAAGACCAAGCTGCGGAAGGGAAGAGACCCCAAACCAAGCAGCGGAACGAATTAAAAAAACAAAAAGCCAGTGTTATGCTTTTGCTGAGGCTCAAAACACCCCTTAAGAATTCCAGTGAGCAACAATTAGGGTTTTTAAAAAACCTTTTCAAATGAAAAGAGTCACAAGATTACGGGAAGACCCACCAAGTAATGTAAGTGTATGGATTTCAACGTTACGGGTTTGTTTACTTTCCATCAAGTTAGAATTTTTGCAACCAACTGAAAGTTTGTGTAAATATGTAGTTCTAAATCTTCAGGCCAGAAGACTTAAGTCACCCAGCCTGACACCCCTTACTCTCTAGATGAATTAAGGCCCAAACAGTATAAGTTATATACTTAAATACCTCTTCATCCCCTGAGAATATTTTTAAATGGGATTGTATTCAAAATAAACCAAGGACCACCAGTTACATCATGTGAAAGTGTTGGGAACAAAGTTAATTTCTACTCTAAGTAATAACATTCTTTATATCAAATTTATATATATATATATAGCTAAGTTTGGAGGCTAATACAGCACAATAAACCCAAAAATAACATTTTGTAATAGAATTTTTGCAGCACTTTAATCACAAAAATGAACCAAAAGGAAAAAATAGAAATAACTTATTTATTTGACTCAATTTTTAAATATTATTTCTTTCAATTCTGTAAAACACTGAAATGGGGAAAAATAAGTATTTTTTTTAACATTCAAAAGAGTGGTAACCTTTTTACTAGGTGCTTCCTTTCTGGCTTCAGTTGTTGAATGAAGCCAAAGGAAAGTTATGGGAAAATGCTGCAAAATGAAAGAAAATTAGCCATTTGAAAGAAAGACAATGTTAGCTCTAAACAGGATATTTCAGAAACTAATAGACTTTTTATGAGGTTTAGAAATGTTTTACTTAATATCCACAAACCATGTTTTATTTTTTTTTAAAGCTACTACAATAAGGTGGCAAGTTTTCTATAAAGTATTCAACGGTTTATTTTCCAGCTCTATGAAATGAAATTACTGTCTATATGTTATTTCTCACTACCAGGAAAGACAGCATTAATATAGGAAAACTAACATGTGATTCTTTGAAGTGTATTAAAAATTCTATCAGAAGTAAGTTTTCTCCACCACCAACTGTAACAGTCTCTGCAACTCTTCTCCCTTGGCATCCTGGCTGCAACCTCTAAACTAAGAACCCACCTAGATTTTCAAAGGGCCTTTTCTCCCTTGTTGAGCCAGCCCTAAAGTTGTATTCGAGAATACCCCTGTGAAGCCTGTGGCCCACAATAAAATACCTTCTGAGGCCAGAATTGTTGAAAACACACTCCCCCCTAGAGGCAGAAAAGATGAAAGAACATTACAAATAATTCAAGAACATTTCTGTAATGTAATCAGTGTTGAGATTTCATTCTTTACATATTGTTGCTGTTTTAGAGTGAACTATTCAAGAAGTGGGGAAAAAAATCAATGGATGCCAAAAAATTAAATTAAAATTTTGCCTCTAGGTTTTCACTTTCCTTAGCAGGGACTTTATTAACTTACTCTTTTTCTTCTATTATATAAATCTATTATTTTAATTTGCCAGCACTGTAAATAATAGTAATTTTATATTTTTCTAATTAAATTTATAATTCAATCTCATCAGAAGCTGCAGCTAAATGTGACCTTAAGGGGTTCTTTTGAAAACACAGAGTTGTTTCTTTATTATAATCCTCTTAGATTTCCATCAACTACAATCTTTTTTTCACTTCTTTGAAGATGTTCTGAGGCAAAGTGACATTAGAAAGACTTCTGAAAAATGTATAGCTAGTCTGTGATTTAACCTGAATACTGGCATAAGATTTGCAAGCTATATGAAGAATTCTCATATTATTGATTTATAGACAAGTTAATTTATGTAGATTATTATATTCACAAAAACGAGTGTGAATGGGGACTTCAAAAAGTTCATGTAAAATGGAATTAAAAAGATAAAAATTTTAAATATGAACTTTATTTCTTAACAAAAGATTCATCAAGTTCAAGACACTCTTCTGAGTGATGATCCCAACCATGTAGTTTATCCCTAAAAAACCAAGGATCCTGGAAACTTAAGCATGTCAATGCAATCTTTATTAACTGAAAAAAAAAAATGAGTGCCCTTTACAAATTTATTTAAGATCAGGAAACAAAGAGAAGTCAGAAGGAGCCAAATCAGGACTATAAGGTAGATACCTAATGATTTCCCATCAAAACTCTCACAAAATCACCTTTGTTTGATGACAGAAATGAGCAGGAATATTGTCGTGGTGGGGAAGAAGTCTCTGGCAAAACTTTCCCAGACATTTCTAGGCAAAGTTTTGACTAACTTTATCAAAACACTCTCATAATAAACAAAAGTTACCATTCTTTGATCCTCCAGAAAGTCAACAAGCAAAATGCCTTAAGCATTTCAAGAAACCATTGCCATAGCCTTGGCTCTTGACCACTTCCACCTCTTGGTAGCCACTGCTTTGATTGTGTTTGTCTTCAGGATCATGTTGGTAAAGCAGTGTTTCATCCCCCTGTGTATTAGGCCATTTTTGCATTGACATAAGGAAATAACTGAGACTGGTTAATTTATAAAGAAAAGTTGTTTAATTAGCTCATGGTTCTGCAGGATGTACAAGAAGCATGGCACCAGAATCTGCTCGGCTTCCGACGAGGGCCTCAGCAAGCTTACAAGAATGGCAGAAGGCGAAGGGGGAGCAGGCACCTCACATGCTGAGACAGAGTGCAGGGTTGGCAGGGAGGTGCCACACACTTAAACAACCAGATCTCATGAGAATTCACTCACTATTGCCAAGGACAGCACCAAGTCATGAGGGATACTCCCCCATGACCCAAACATCTCCCACCAGGCTCCGCCACTGACATTGGGGATTACAATTCAGCATGAGATTTGGCAGGGACAATTCTCCAAATAAATGCTTTGGGATATTTCACTTGTTTAAAATTTCCATTGAAAGTTCTGCTTTTGTCTTCAACTAATCTGGCTGCAACAGTTTTGGCACCCATTGACTGGAATATTTGCTGAACTTTAATTTTTCCATTGGAAATGTGTAAGCTGAACCAATTGAGATATCTATGGTGTTGATTATTGTTTCTGCTGTTAATCGCTGGTCTTCCCCATTGATATGGTTTGAATCTGTGTCCCTGCCCAAATCTCATGTTGAATTGTAATCCCCAATATTTGAAAAGGGGCCTGGTGGGAGGTGATTGGGTCACAGGGGCAGTTTCTCATAGTTTAACACCATCCCCCTTGGTGCTGTCATGGTGATAGAGTTCTCATAAAATCTAGTTGTTTAAAAGTGTGTCGCATCTCCCCCTCCCCATCCCTCTTCCTCCTGCTCTAGCCATGTAAGACATGCCTACTTCCCCTTTGCCTTCTGCCATGATTGTAAGTTTCCTGAGGTCTCCCCAGAAGCTGAGCAGATGGCCATCATCCTGCTTCCTGTACAGCCTGTAGAACTGTGAGCCAATTAAACCTCTTTTCTTTATAAATTACCCAATCTCAGGTACTTCTTTATAGCAGTGTGAGAATGGACTAATACAGGCACAAACAAGATTGGTTGGTTGGTTTGTTTTTTCTCAAAACTTGATGTGGATGGTCTGCGACTGTGGGCTTCATTATCAACATTATCTTGTCCTTTCTCAGAATGAGTTATCTATTTGTAAACTTCTGATTTCCTTAAGGCATTGTCCCTACAAGCTTTTTTTAAAGCATCAATTACTTCACCATTTTTCAACCCAAGCTTCACTGTAAATTTAATGTTTCTCCTTGCTTCAATTTCAGCAGAATTCATTTTGCTCTGATAGTGCCTCAAATTGAATCCTATACAGACATGTCATAAAAAGTTAGTATAAGTTTGTTAAAAAATAATTTTGAAATCTATGCATAGTTTTTTTCATAATACACATATTCCACAAACTTTTTGAAGACCACTTATATGCACTTCAACTTCATGCATACCAATACTGACTATGTTTAATGGATTTATTTAGTTGTACGCTGCCTTCTTCCAAAAAGGATTTGAGAAAGCACACAAATACATAAAATCAAATTTTAGAAAACTTTCCTGCACTGGCTGGGGAGTGCAGGAAATGGGCACTGGGCCATGTGCAAACGCCAGTGCATGTTGCAGAGCCATTGGGTCTTACTCTTTTGTAATGGCCTCAGAAATGATCTCCTCTCCCATCTCAGTTTCCATAACATTGCTCAGATTTGTGATCACACCAAATTGTATTTCCATTTGCAGGAAAATATGTCTGGGTTGGGATCCAGTCTCCAGGGTGGTATACTATGTTAAGATCATGCATTTAGAAGCCTCATCAAAATGTCTGCGCATTATCACTTAACCTGTTTAACCTTCACTTTCTCAATTTTCTCATTTCTAAAATAGAGATATCAATTGGAAGACAGAGCAAGCTGGCTAAATAGAAGCCCCCACCAGTTGTCGTCCCCACAGGAACACCAAACTGAACAACTATACACACACACACACACACACACACACACAGCCAAAAGAACACTTCATAAGAACCAAAAACCAGATGATAAATCACAGTACCTGGTTTTCATTTCATATCACTGAAAGGGGCATTAAAAAAGGGTAGGAAAGACAGCCTTGAATTGCCAATGTCAACCTTCCCCCATCCCCCAGCAGCAGCCATGTGGTGTGGAGAGAGAATCTGTGCACTTGAGAGACAGAGTGCAATGACTGTGGGACTTTGCACTGGGACCCAGTGTTGCCCTTTAACAGCAGAAAGAAATACTGGGCAGAAATCAGCCAGTGCCCATGAAGGGAGCATTTACACTAGCCCTAACCAAAGGGGAATCATCCATCCTAGTGGTTGGAACCTGAGATAAAACAAGCCTTGCCACAGTGGGCTAAAGTGCTTTGGGTTCTAAATAAACTTGAAAGACAGTCCAGGCCACAGGGACTGCAATTTGTGGGCAAGTCCTGGCGCTGTGCTAGGCGTGGAGCCAGTGGATGTGGGGGACACATGACCTAGTGAGACACCAGCCAGGATGGCCAAGGCAGTGCTTGCACCCCACCCTCTCCCAACCCCAGGCAGTGCAGCTTGCAGCTCCACAAGAGACTCCTTCCTTCCACTTGAGGAGAAGAAATGGAAGAGAAAAGAGGACTGTCTTGCAATTTGGCTACCAGCTCAGCCACAGTAGGATAGGCCACCAAAAGGAGTCCTGAGGCCCCCATTCCAGGCCCTAGCTCCCAGATGACATTTCTAGAAATATTCTGGGCAAGGAGGGAACCTGCTGCCTTGAAGGGAAGGACCCAGTCCTGGCAGGATTCATCACCTGCAGTCTAAAGAGCCTTTGGGCCCTGAATAGTCAGCAGTAATAGCCAGGAAGTATTTGCTGTGGGCCTTTGGTGAAACCCAGGGCTATGCTGGCTTTAGGTGTGGCCCAGCACATTCCCAGCCATGGTGACTACTGGGAGAGACTCCTTCTGCTTGAGAAAAGGAAAGGGAATAGTAAAGGGGGCTTTGTCTCAAAGCTTAAGTGCCAGCCCAGCCACAGTGGCATAGAACACTAAACGGGCTTTTGGGGTCCCCAGTTCCAGGCCTTGGCTCTTGGAAATGGAGACCCCAAGATGCCATTAGATGGCATTTATGGGCTTCCGGGTCCAGGCCCCTCGGGCCGCCTGCCGCCGTCATGAGGCTGCGGGTGCGGCTTCTGAAGCGGACCTGGCCGCTGGAGGTGCCCGAGACGGAGCCGACGCTGGGGCATTTGCGCTCGCGCCTGAGGCAGTCCCTGCTGTGCACCTGGGGGTACAGGGCACGTTGGTTTCTCTTTCAGATTTATTTTTACAGTTGAGGCTGGTTACCTGGACAGAATTTAAGCTTCAGCTTGTGAAAGTAGAGAGAAGGACTGTGTGGTAGATAGAGCTCCCTCTCCCCTCTCCCCTCTCCCCTCTCCCCTCTCCCCTCTCCCCTCTCCCCTCCCCCCTCTCCCCTCTCCCCTCCCCCCTCTCCCCTCTCCCCTCTTTCCACGGTCTCCCTCTGATGCCGAGCCGAAGCTGGACGGTACTGCTGCCATCTCAGCTCACTGCAACCTCCCTGCCCGATTCTCCTGCCTCAGCCTGCCGAGTGCCTGCGATTGCAGGCGTGCGCCGCCACGCCTGACTGGTTTTCGTATTTTTTTGGTGGAGACGGGGTTTCGATGTGTCGGCTGGGCTGGTCTCCAGCTCCTAACCGCGAGTGATCCGCCAGCCTCGGCCTCCCGAGGTGCCGGGATTGCAGACGGAGTCTCGTTAACTCAGTGCTCAATGGCGCCCAGGCTGGAGTGCAGTGGCGTGATCTCGGCTCGCTACAACCACCTCCCAGCCGCCTGCCTTGGCCTCCCTAAGTGCCGAGATTGCAGCCTCTGCCTGGCAGCCACCCCGTCTGGGAAGTGAGGAGCGTCTCCGCCTGACTGCCCATCGTCTGGGATGTGAGGAGCCCCTCTGCCTGGCTGCCCAGTCTGGAAAGTGAGGAGCGTCTCTGCCCGGCCGCCATCCCATCTAGGAAGTGAGGAGCGCCTCTTCCCGGCCGCCATCACATCTGGGAAGTGAGGAGCGTCTCTGCCCGGCCGCCCATCGTCTGAGATGTGGGGAGCACCTCTGCCCTGCCGCCCCGTCCGGGATGTGAGGAGTGTCTCTGCCCAGCCGCCCTGTCTGAGAAGTGAGGAGACCCTCTGCCTGGCAACCGCCCCGTCTGAGAAGTGAGGAGCCCCTCCGCCTGGCAGCCACCCCGTCTGAGAAGTGAGGAGCGTCCTCCCTCCTCATCTGGGAGGGAGGTGGGGGGGTCAGCCCCCCGCCCGGCCAGCCGCCCCGTCCGGGAGGTGAGGGGCACCTCTGCCCGGCCGCCCCTACCGGGAAGTGAGGACCCCCTCTGCCCAGCCAGCCGCCTCGTCTGGGAGGGAGGTGGGGGGGTCAGCCCCCTGCCTGGCCAGCCGCCCCGTCCGGGAGGCGAGGGGTGCCTCTGCCCGGCCGCCCCTACTGGGAAGTGAGGAGCCCCTCTGCCCGGCCAGCCGCCCCGTCCGGGAGGGAGGTGGGGGGGTCAGCCCCCCTCCCGGCCAGCCGCCCCATCCGGGAGGGAGGTGGGGGGGTCAGCCCCCCGCCCGGCCAGCCGCCCCATCCGGGAGGGAGGTGGGGGGATCAGCCCCCCGCCTGGCCAGCCGCCCCGTCCGGGAGGGAGGTGGGGGGATCAGCACCCTGCCCGGCCAGCTGCCCTGTCCAGGAGGTGGGGGGGGCGCCTCTGCCCGGCCGCCCCTACTGGGAAGTGAGGAGCCCCTCTGCCCGGCCAGCCGCCCCGTCCGGGAGGGAGGTGGGGGGGTCAGCCCCCCTCCCGGCCAGCCGCCCCATCCGGGAGGGAGGTGGGGGGGTCAGCCCCCCGCCCGGCCAGCCGCCCCGTCCGGGAGGGAGGTGGGGGGGTCAGCCCCCCGCCCGGCCAGCCGCCCCGTCCGGGAGGGAGGTGGGGGGGTCAGCCCCCCTCCCGGCCAGCCGCCCCATCCGGGAGGGAGGTGGGGGGGTCAGCCCCCCGCCCGGCCAGCCGCCCCGTCCGGGAGGGAGGTGGGGGGATCAGCCCCCCGCCTGGCCAGCCGCCCCGTCCGGGAGGGAGGTGGGGGGATCAGCCCCCTGCCCGGCCAGCCGCCCTGTCCAGGAGGTGGGGGGGGCGCCTCTGCCCGGCCGCCCCTACTGGGAAGTGAGGAGCCCCTCTGCCCGGCCAGCCGCTCTGTCTGGGAGGGAGGTGGGGGGGTCAGCCCCCGGCCCGGCCAGCCGCCCCGTCCGGGAGGGAGGTGGGGGGGTTAGCCCCCCACCTGGCCAGCCACCCCATCCGGGAGGTGAGGAGCGCCTCTGCCCGGCCGCCCCTTCTGGGAAGTGAGGAGCCCCTCTGCCCGGCCAGCCGCCCCGTCCGGGAGGGAGGTGGGGGGGTCAGCCCCCCGCCCGGCCAGCCGCCCCGTCCGGGAGGGAGGTTGGGGGTCAGCCCCCCGCCCGGCCAGCCGCCCTGTCCGGGAGGGAGGTAGGGGGGTCAGCCCCCCGCCTGGCCAGCTGCCCCGTCCGGGAGGGAGGTGGGGGGGTCAGCCCCCCGCCCGGCCAGCCACCCCGTCCGGGAGGGAGGTGGGGGGTCAGCCCCCCGCCCGGCCAGCCGCCCCGTCCGGGAGGGAGGTGGGGGGGTCAGCCCCCCGCCCGGCCAGCCGCCCTGTCCGGGAGGTGAGGGGCGCCTCTGCCCGGCCGCCCCTACCGGGAAGTGAGGAGCCCCTCTGCCCGGCCAGCCGCCCCCTCCGGGAGGGAGGTGTGGGGGTCAGCCCCCCGCCGGGCCAGCCGCCCCATTGGGAAAGTGAGGGGCGCCTCTGCCCGGCCACCCCTACTGGGAAGTGAGGAGCCCCTCTGCCTGGCCAGCCGCCCTGTCTGGGAGGGAGGTGGGGGGTCAGCCCCCCGCCCGGCCAGCCGCCCCGTCCGGGAGGGAGGTGGGGGGGGTCAGCCCCCCGCCCGGCCAGCCGCCCCGTCCGGGAGGTGAGGGGCGCTTCTGCCCGGCCGCCCCTACTGGGAAGTGAGGAGCTCCTCTGCCCGGCCACCACCCCATCTGGGAGGTGTACTCAACAGCTCATTGAGAACGGGCCATGAAGACAATGGCGGTTTTGTGGAATAGAAAGGGGGGAAAGGTGGGGAAAAGATTGAGAAATCGGATGGTTGCTGTGTCTGTGTAGAAAGAGGTAGACATGGGAGACTTTTCATTTTGTTCTGTACTAAGAAAAATTCTTCTGCCTTGGGATTCTGTTGATCTGTGACCTTACCCCCAACCCTGTGCTCTCTGAAACATGTGCTGTATCCACTCAGGGTTGAATGGATTAAGGGCGGTGCAAGATGTGCTTTGTTAAACAGATGCTTGAAGGCAGCATGTTCGTTAAGAGTCATCACCACTCCTTAATCTCAAGTACCCAGGGACACAAACACTGCGGAAGGCCGCAGGGTCCTCTGCCTAGGAAAACCAGAGAACTTTGTTCACTTGTTTATCTGCTGACCTTCCCTCCACTATTGTCCTGTGACCCTGCCAAATCCCCCTCTGCGAGAAACACCCAAGAATGATCAATAAAAAAGAAAAAAAAAAAAAAAAAAAAAAAGATGGCATTTATGGACACTCCCTGGGCCAGAGGGGAGCCCAGTGCCCTGAAGGGAGACTCCCAGGCCCAGCATTTATGACAAGCTAACTGAAGAGTGCTTGGGCCATGAGTGAACATCAGCAGTAGCCAGGAAGTACTCATCATAATCCTGAAGTGGTGATGACCATATGGAGAGATTCCTTTGCTTATGAAAAGGGAAAGGAATAGTGGCACAGAATTTGTCATGTGGCTGAAAAAATGCTCACCATCACTGGCCATCAGAGAAATGCAAATCAAAACCACAATGAGATACCATCTCACACCAGTTAGAATGGCAATCATTAAAAAGTCAGGAAACAACAGGTGCTGGAGAGGATGTGGAGAAATAAGAACACTTTTACATTGTTGGTGGGACTGTAAACTAGTTCAACCATTGTGGAAGTCAGTGTGGCGATTCCTCAGGGATCTAGAACTAGAAATACAATTTGACCCAGCCATCCCATTACTGGGTATATACCCAAAAGACTACAAATCATGCTGCTGTAAAGACACATGCACACGTATGCTTATTGCGGCACTATTCACAATAGCAAAGACTTGGAACCAAACCAAATGTCCAACAATGACAGACTGGATTAAGAAAATGTGGCACATATACACCATGGAATACTATGCAGCCATAAAAAATGATGAGTTCATGTCCTTTGTAGGGACACGAATGAAATTGGAAATCATCATTCTCAGTAAACTATCGTAAGGACAAAAAAAACCAAACACCGCATGTTCTCACTCATAGGTGGGAATTGAACAATGAGAACACATGGACACAGGAAGGGGAACATCACACTCTGGGGACTGTTGTGGGGTGGGGGGAGGGGGAAGGGATAGCATTAGGAGATATACCTACTGCTAAATGACGAGTTATTAGGTGCAGCACACCAGCATGGCACATGTATACATATGTAACTAACCTGCACATTGTGCACATGTACCCTAAAACTTAAAGTATAATAATAATAAAATTTAAAAAAAGAATTTGTCATGTGGCTTGGGTACCAGCTCAGCTGCAGTAGACTAGTGCGCCAGGTAGATCCTAAGGTTTCCAACTTTAGGCCCTGGCTCCTGGATGGCATCTCTGAACCCACCCAGGGGCAGGGGGAACTCAGCATCCTGAAGAGAAGAACACAAGCCTGGCTGGCTTTTCCACCTGTTAATTGTAGAGCCTTAGGGCCTTGAGTGAACCTAACTGGTAGCAAGGCAGTGGTTACTACAGACCTTGGGCAATACCCACTGCTATGCTGGCTTCAGATCTGACCCAGCACAGTCCCAGTGGTGGTGGCCACAACAGAGATACTTATGTCAGCATTCCCTGGCTTCAGGCAGCTCAGCACAGAGAGAGAGACTCCGTTTGTTTGGCAGAAAATAAATGGAAGAGAAGAAGAGTCTCTGCCTGGTAATCCAGAGTACTCTTTCGTGTCTCATCCAAGACCACCAAGGCAGTACCTATATAAGTCTGCAAAAGCCACAGCATGACTGGGCTTGGGATGCCGCCTAATGCAGATACAGATGCAGTGATCAAAAACTTAGATTACAATACCCAAGTCCCTTTGAATACCTGGAAAGCCTTCCCAAGAAGGATGTGTGTAAAGAAGCCCAGACTGCAACGACTACAATAGATGACTAACTCTTCAATGCCCAGACACTGACAAACACCCACAAGCATCAAGATCATCTAGGAAAACATGACCTCACCAAATGAACTAAATAAGGCAACAAGGATCAATCCTGGGAAGACAAAGATACGTGATCTTTCAGACAGAGAATTCAAAATAGCTGTTTTGAGGAAGCTCAATGAAATCCAAGATAACACAGGGAAGGAATTCACAGTCCTATAAGATAAATTCAACAAACAGATTGAAATAATTTAAAAGAATCAAAGAGAAATTCTGGAGTTGAAAATGCAATTGACCTACTGAAGAATGCATCAGAGTCTCTTAACAGCAGAAGTGATCATGCAGAAGAAAAAACTAGTGAACATGAGGACAGGATATTTGAAAATACATAGTCAGAGGAAACAAAAGAAAAAATAATAATAATAAAACAGCCAGCAGACACTTGAAAAAAATGCTCATCATCACTGGTCATCAGAGAAATGCAAATCAAAAATACAATGAGATACCATCTCGCGCCAGTTAGAATGGTGATCATTAAAAAGTCAGGAAATAACAGATGCTGGAGAGGATGTGGAGAAAGAGGAACATTTTTACACTGTTGGTGGAAGTGTAAATTAGTTCAACCATTGTGGAACACAGTGTGGCGATTCCTCAAGGATCTAGAACTAGAAATACCATTTGACCCAGCCATCCCATTACTGGGTATATACCCAGGAGATTATAAATAATGCTACTATAAAGACACATGCACACGTATGTTTATTGTGGCACTATTCACAATAACAAAGACTTGGAACCAATCCAAATGTCCATCAATGATAGACTGGATTATTAAAATGTGGCACATATACACCATGGAATACTATGCAGCCATAAAAAACGATGAGTTCATGTCCTTGGCAGGGACATGGATGAAGCTGGAAAGCATCATTCTCAGCAAACTATCACAAGGACAGAAAACCAAACACCACATGTTCTCACTCATAGGTGGGAATTGAACAATGAGAACACATGGACACAGGGCGAGGAACATCACACACCAGGGCCTGTCGGGGGGTGGGGGGCTGGGGAAGGGATAGCATTAGGAGAAATACCTAATGTAAATGATGAGTTGATGGGTGCAGCAAACCAATATGGCACATGTATACCTATGTAACAAACCTGCACATTGTGCGCATGTACCCTAGAACTTAAAGTATAATGAAAAAAAAGAAAAAAGAATTTAAAAAAACAATGAAGCACATCTACCAAATCTAGAAAATAGCCTTAGAGGGGCAAATTCAAGAGTTACTGGCCTTAAAGAGGAGGTAGAGAGAGTGACGCAGCAGAAAGTTTATTCAAACGGATAATAACAGAGAACTTTCCAAACCTAGAAAAAGATATCAATATTCAAGTACAAGAAAGTTATAGAACACCAAGCAGATTTAACCCAAAAAAGAACTTGAGACATTTAATTATGAAACTCCCAATGGTCAAGGTTAAAGAAAGGATCCTAAAAGTAGCAAGAGAAAAAGAAACAAATAACATACAATGGAGCTCCAATATATCTGGCAGCAAACATCTCAGTAGAAACCTTACAGGCCAGGAGAGAGCAGCACAACATATTTAAAGTGCTGAAGGAAAAAACTTTTAAACTAGAATAGTATATCTGGTGAAAATATTCTTCAAACATGAAAGAAAATTAAAGATTTTCCCAGAAGTGCAAAAGCTAAGGATTTCATCAATACCAGACCTGTCCTACAAGAAATGCTCAAGGGAGTGATTCAATCTGAAAGAAAAGGACATTAATGAGCAATAAGAAACCATCTGAAGGTACAAAACTCCCTATTACTGTGTAACAGTAGGTACACAGAAAAGCACAGAATATTATAACATTGTAATTGTGGTGTGTAAACTACTCATGTCAAGTAGAATGACAACAACATAAACTAATCAAAAATAATAACTACAACAACTTTTCAAGACATACACAATACAAGAAAATATAAATACAAGTGACAAAAAGTTAAAAAGCAGGAGGATGAAGTTAAAGTGCAGAGTTTTTCCAAACACTGCATGTTCTCAATCATAAGTGGGAGTTAAACAATAAGAACACATGGACACAGGGAGGTGAACAGCACACACTGGGGCCAGTCAGGGGGTTAGGGGATGAGTGGAGGGAAAGCATTAGGACAAATAGCTAATGCATTCGGGGCTTAAAACCTAGATGATGGATTAATTTGATAGGTGCAGCAAACCACCATGACACACGTATACCTATGTAACAAACCTACACGTTCTGCACTTGTATCCCAGAATTTAAAGTTAAATAAAATAATAAAAAACACAAAAATGAAGCGCAGAGTTTTTGTTCATTTGCTTTTTGCTCGTTTGTTAGTTTGTTTATGCAATCAGTGTTAAGTTGCCATCAGTCTAAAATAAGTGGGTTATATTATTTGTAAGCATCATAGTAACCTCAAATAAAAAACATACAACACATACATAAAAAATAAAAAGCAAGAAATTAAAACACACCATTGCAGAAAATCACCCTCACTAAAAGGAAGACAAGAAGGAATGAAAGAAGAGAAAACCACAAAATAACCAGAAAACTAATAACAAACTGGCAGGAGTTAAGTCCTTACTTATCAATAATAACATTGAATGTAAATGGACTAAACTCTCCAATCAAAAGACATAAACTGGCTGAATGGATTTAAAAAGACAAGATCCAACCATCTATTGTGTACAAGAAACACACTTTGCCTCTAAAGACACACATAGACTGAAAATAGAGGGATGGAAAAGATATTTCATGCAAATAGAAACCAAAAAAGGGCAGGAGTAGCTATACTTAGACAAAATAGATTTAAAGTTAAAAACTATAAAAAGAGACAAACAAGGTCATTATCTAATGATAAAGGGGTCAAGTCAGCGAGAAGATATAACAATTGCAAATATATGCACCCAACTCTGGAGAACCCAGATGTATAAAGCAAAGATTATTAGAGCTAAAGAGAGAGATAGATCCCAATATAATAATAGGTGGAGACTTCGACATCCCACTTTCAGCCTTTGACAAATCTTCCAGACAGAATATTGACAAAGAAACATTGAACTTAACCTGCATTATAGACCAAATGGACCTAATAGATATTTACAGATCATTTCATCCAATGGCTGCAGAATACTCATTCTTCTCCTCAGCACAGAAAAGACCATATGTTAAGCCACGAAACAAGTCTTTAAAAATTCAAAAAAAAAATGAAATTTTATCAAGTATCTTCTCTGACCACAATGGAATAAAACTTGAAATAAAAAATAAGGGGAATTTGAAAACTATATAAACACATGAAAATTAAACAATATGCTCCTTAATGACCTGTGGGCTAATGAAGAAATTAAGAAGGAAATTTTTAAATCTCTTGAAACAAAGGATAATGGAACACAACATACCAAAACCCATGGGATACAGTGAAAGCAGTACTAAGAGGAAAGTCTACAGCTATAAGCACCTACATCAAAAAAAGTAGAAAAACTTCAATTAAACAACCTAATGATGTATCTTAAAGAACTAGAAAAGGAAGAGCAAATCAAACCCAAAATTGGTAGAAGAAAAGAAATAATAAAGATCAGAGCAGAAATAAATGAAACAGAAACAAAGAAAACAATACAAAAGATGAACAAAATGAAAAGTTGGTGTTTTGAAAAAATAAAGAAAATCGACAAACCTTTAGCAAGACTAAAAATAAAAGAGAATACCTGAATAAATAAAATCAGAGATGAAAAAGGAGACATTACAATCAATACCACAGAAATTCAAACGATCATTAGAGGCTACTATAAGCAGCCATATGCCAATAAATTGGAAAATCTAGAAGAAATGGATACATTCCTAGACACATAAAATCTACCAAGATTGAACCATGAAGAAATCCAAAACCTGAACAGACCAATAACAAGTAACAAGGTTGAAGCCATAATAAAAAGTCTCTCAGCAGAGAAAAGCCCAGAACCAAATGGTTTCACTGCTGGATTTTACCAAACATTTAAAGAAGAACTAATACCAATTCTACTCAAACTACTCTGAAAAATCGAGAAGGAAAGAATACATCCAAACTCACTCTATGCAGCCAGTGTTACCCCTGACACCAAAACCAGAAAAAGACATATCAAAAAAAAAAAAAGAAAGAAAACTACAGGCCAATATCTCTGATGAACATTGGTGCAGAAATCCTCAATATAAGAATAGCAAACCAAATTCAATAACACATTAAAAGGATCATTTATTGTGACCAAGTAGGATTCATTCCAGGGAAACAAGGAAGGTTCAACATAAGCAAATCAATCAGTGTAATACATCACATCAACAGAATGAAGGACAAAAACCATATGATCATTTCAATTGATGCTGAAAAAGCATTGAATATAATTCAACATCCCTTCACAATTTAAAAAGCCCTCAAAAATCTGAGTATAGAAGGAACATATGTCAACACAATAAAAACCATATATGACAAACCCACAGCTAGTATCATGCTGAATAGGGAAAAACTGAAAGCCTTTCCTCTAAGATATGGAACATGACACTGTCACCACTGTTATTCAACATAGTATTGGAAGTCTTAGCCAGAGGAGACAAGAGAAAGAAATAAAGGGCATCTAAACTGGAATGGAAGAAGTCAAATTATTCTTGTTTGCAGATGATATGATCTTATATTTGGAAAAATGTAAAGACTCCACAAAAGGTATTGTAACTGATAAATTCAGTAAAGTTACAAGACACAAAATCAACATACTAAAATCAGTAGCATTTCTATATGCCAACAGTGAATAATCTTAAAAAGAAATCAAGAGAGTAATCCCGCTTTCAACAGCTAAAAATAAAATAAAATACCTAGGAATTAACCAAAGAAGTGAAAGATCTCTTCAATGAAAACTATGAAACGCTGATGAAAGAAATTGAAGATGACACAACAAATGGAAAGATATTCCATGTTCATGGATTGGAAGAATCAATATTCTTAAATGTCCATACTATCAAAAACCATCTACATATTCAATGTAATCTCTATCAAAATACCAATGACATTCTTCACAGAACTAGAAAAAACAATTCTAAAGTTTATATGGAACCATAAAAGACTCGGAATAGCCAAAGCTATCCTAAGCAAAAAGAAAAAAAAAAAAAACTGGAAGAATCACATTACCTGACTTTAAGTTATACTGCAAAGCTATAGTAACCAAAACAGCATGGTACTAGCATAAAAACAGACACAGAGACCAATGTAACAGAATAGAGAACCCAGAAACAAATCCATACCTCTACAGTGAACTCATTTTTGAAAAAGGGGTCAAGAACATCCATTAGGGAAAGGACACCCTTTTCAATAAATGGTGCTGGGAAAACTGGATATCCATATGCAGAATAATAAAACTAAAACCCTATCTCTCATTATATACAAAAATCAAATCTGAGACCTCAAACTATGAAACTGCTACAAGAAAACACGGGAAACTATCCAGGACATTGGTATGGACAAAGATTTCTTGAGTAATACCCCACAAGCACAAGCAACCAAAGCAAAAAATGAATGAATTGGATCACATCAAATTGAAAAGCTTCTACACAGCCAAGGAAACAACCAACAAAGTGAAGGCAGCCCATAAAATGGGAGAAAAAATTTTCAAACTATCCATCTGACAAGGGATTAATAATTATAATATATAAGGAGCTCAAACAACTCTATAGGAAAATATCTAATCATGTGATTTAAAAATGGGCAGAGGATCTGAATAGACATTTCTCAAAAGAAGGCATATCAATGGCAAACAAGTCTGTGAAAAGGTGCTCAACATCATTGATCACCAGAGAAATGCAAATCAAAACTACAATGAGATATCATCTCACCCCAGTTAAAATGGCTTTTATTCAAAAGCCAGGCAATAACAAATGCTGGTGAGTAAGTGAAGAAAAGGGAACTCTTGTACACTGTTGGTGGGAATGTAAACTAGAATAACCACTATGGAGAACAGGTTGGAGGTTCCTCAAAAACTAAAAATAGAGGGCCAGGCGTGGTGGCTTACGCCTGTAATCCCAGCATTTTGGGAGGCCAAGGCGGACAGATCACGAGGTCAGGAGATCCAGATCATCCTGACTAACACCGTGAAACTCCGTCTCTACTAAAAGTACAAAAAATTAGCCGGGCGTGGTGGCGGGCACCTGTAGTCCCAGCTAGTCCAGAGGCTGAGGCAGGAGAATGGCGTGAACCCAGCAGGCGGAGCTTGCAGTGTGCCGAGATCGTGCCACTGCACTCCAGCCTGGACGACAGAGCGAGGCTCCATCTCAAAAAAAAAGAAAAGAAAACGAAAAATAGAGCTACCATAAAATCCAGCAACCCCTCTGTTGGGTATATACCCAAAAGAAAGGAAATGAGTACACTGAAGAGATATCTGCATTCCCATGTTTATTGCAGCACTATTCGCAATAGCGAAGATTGAGAAGTAACCCAAGTGTCCATCAACAGACTAATGGATAAAGAAAATGTAGTTAATATGCACAGTGGATTACTATTCAGCCATAATAAAGAATGAGATCCTGTCATGTGCAACAACATGGATGGAACTGGAAGCCATTATGTTAAATGAACTAAGCCAGGCACGGAAAGACAAACTTAATATATTCTCACTTATTTGTTGGAGCTAAAAATTAAAATAATTGAACTCATGGAGACAGAGAATAGACTGACGATTACCAGAGACTGGGAAGGACAGTGTGGGGGAGGGAGAACATAGGGATGGTTAATGGGGTAAAAAATATACTTAGATAAAATGAATAAGATCTAGTATTTTATAGCACCACAGGGTGGCTACAGTCAACAATAATTTGTTGTACATTTAAAAATAACTAAAACAGTATAATTGGATTGTGTGTAATAAAACAAAGAGATAAATGCTTGAGGTTATGGGTATCCCATTCACCCGATGTGATTATTATGCATTGTATGCCTGTATCAAAATATTTCACATACCCCATAAACATATATACCTACTCTGTACCTACAAAAATTAAAAATTAGACAAATAATAAAAATAAATAAAACTCAGATATCATCCTGGTGTAGCAATAAGGTTGAGAAAAAGCAGATGCAAAGTGCTTAGTATACAGTAGAAAATTAATAAATGGCAGCTCTTTTTATTACATTCCCTTCAATGCCTGGAAAAAATTTTACACCAAGTAAGTGTTCAATAAATGCTTATGGAATCAACAAATGAATCTAAAACCCTAGACAATATTGTTATGTTGTAATTTGTTTGGAATTATCTACTGCCTGATTACAACAGACCTTACTGTATAATGTTTGCTTGTTAACAGTGGCTTCCCTGGGGGAACCCTTTTAGTAGTCACCTTGATATTGGCCCTGGTATCCCAACTTCAGATATTTCCAAGTAAGCTTGAGACCAGCACTTGTTCAATATTCTTTCTCTTACATAATGGGACAAAGAGAGTAGGACTCATGTTTGCTACCCCACAAGTGCCCTTAACAGCTTTCAGTATCCTCCAGAAACTCAGGCTGCCTCCAGCTAGAGAGAACTAGAAGGAGCAAGAGAAGACAGGAAGCCATCAGAGGCAACGAGAAAAGAAAGGGTGAAAATAAAAGTGGCTATGCAAGGGGCAGGACTTTGAGGATGAAGGAGAGCCAGAAGCAGATTGTATGAAGGCACAAAGAGGATTGCATTGGGGGGAGTGTATGTAACTTTTGGATCATGGGTGTTATAAATAATGAGAGAAGAGTAGAATGTACTAATGTACTCAATACTCAGCTTATAAAAATGTCCGGCCCAGGGCTTAATGCTCTTATTAAACTCAAGAAACCTTTGAAACATCTACAGTATGTCAAAGACTATGGTGCTCTATGGCTTGAACCTTTTGGATCAGACATTCATTCCTTTTGTTTGAGGATGTGATTTGGCCCAAATTATATTTAAATCTGTGTGATAGCCAATCGTGTTACAGCAGGCAAATATGCTATGTTCAAAAGTAACATTATCAGGACAAAAATATACCAAATTTCAAAAACACCTTATAAAAATCATTTTTCTGATCATATTACATCACAATATTGAACATTTTCTACTCTAAATTAGTCAGCATTAAGCCATTAAAATATAAACTCTGTAAGGGAGTTTTTTCTTCAATCCTGCATTCCCTCCCTGAAGAACAATATGTGATCACTTAAAATTTTATTTTACCAATGATAAATCCAAAGAATGCAAAGATTACAGAATTTATAAGAATTTAAAGAAGTTAAAGAAACAGAATTTACAAGAGAAAGAATGAAACAATAAAAGGAAAAAAGAGATAATTCAAAGTGAAATTAGCTCATTTATATACAAATTTATTTGTATGTATTTCTAAAATCATAATTTTCAGAACATTCCGATACAGTCATGTTAGATTTCTGATTATACAAACAATATAAGAGATCAAAGATCCCTTTTTTTTTTTTTTGAGACAGGGTCTTGCTCTATTCCCAGGATGGAGTGCAGTGGCACAGTCACCGCTCACTGCAGCCTCAACCTCCCAGGATCAAGGGATTCTCCTGTCTCAGCCTCCTGAGTAGATGGACTACAGGCACATGCCACCATGCCTGGCTAATTTTTTTATTTTTTTGTAGAGACAGGGGTCTCACTATGTGGCCCAGGTGGGTCTCAAACTTCTGGGCTCAACTGATGATCCCACCTTGGCCTTCCAAAGTGCTAGGATTACCGGCGTGAGCCACCATCCCCAATCCATACTTAATTCTTGATTATTTCCTTGCTAATGAGAAAAATGCAATAGCCTAAAGAAGAATCAGTGTGTTCTCTTTTATTATGCTAGGAACAGAAATTTAAGGTAATGAGGAAATTTTCTATTACCATGATGTGCAATGTTGTGAGATACAATTTTTTATTTCTTTCCAGCAAGTACATTCCAGTTGGTATTACATCTTGGATAACTGATGCATGAGACTAAAATAGAATAGAATGCCATAAGAAAAACATCAGGAAAATTCTTGACATTTGCCCTCTCATATTTTTGGTAATCATATTGTAACATCAAATTCTGCCCTCACATTAGTGGAGAAGTTTATTTCATCAAGCTGACATTGTTCCTATTCAGTTGTTGGTAACTCCTTTCACTTTAAATATTCGTCTTTGTTCCTCATCTATCCTACAAAAATATTCTCTTGTCAGCCTTTTTATTATTGTTCCTTTATGAATTAACTTCCTGGGAGAAATAGTAAGAGCTATTTTAACCTGAATCCTGTTGTTTGGCAGGCTCTTGGTTGTCTTGAGTTATGACATGGAAATGCCTTTCTTCTTGGGTAATTTCTCATGTCTAAGTATATATAAGTGTACACATTTTCTTCATTTGCAAATCATTCATGTACTAGTGAATCACTTCGGGTTCTTTTTTAACCTCAAGTAAAAATGTTTAATTAGCTATATCCTCAATTCTTGGCACACTCTCATTTCCAATCTGCAAGGTTCTTGTCTTATTTTACTTTGCCCCTTCGTTGCTCTCTTCACATTCCTTTCATTCCATAGGATTCTTCTTAATGTGTTTAATATATGCTGTAATAGATCTGTTTTCCTGAAAAAGAGTGTTTCTTGTGCATTCATGTATTATTCCAATATAGAAATTGTATTGTGCTATTTCTTATTTTTGCAGAGAATAGCATGGACAGATCTTAACAATAGTAAGTGTAAAATCTACATCATTACTTTTGCATGCTGCATAACATGCTAACATGTTTTACTTATTCCTTCTCCTCGCTTTTGACACCTATGCTATTTCCCTGTTAGTAGAAACTGCTCTGATGAAGCTCTTCATCGGTGTCCCCTTTTAGACTTACGTGAGCATTTTCCCGGGATACATGTTTCTAGCTCAAAGGTATATGTGCTTTATTTTACTTAGTACAGCCAGATTACTCTGAAAATGGCAGCATCAGCTAACATTCTCACCAGCTCTACAGGGAGGATTCCTTCAGTACAAATTCAATATGTTTCTAACGCCTTTCAGGTGTGTCTTCATTCCCAAAGAGAAAAGCTGAACCAGTTTCCTGAGATCTTTCCTAACTTCAGAGTCTGTCTTCTGGATGAAGCGAGAGTTTGAACATAAGTTTTGGATCTGATCTTTAATTGTCCTCAATTAGGTCACCCACCTCTTCTGGTCCAAACACTGTGGCCAAAGGAACTGCATGTGATACATTGAATAATTGATTTCCCTAAGTAAAATCCCAGTATTGTGCCAAAAGTAGAAGAAATTGATGCATAATGTCCAAAAACAAGTACTCGCTTAATGTCCAAAAACAAGTAAACAAGTGCTCGCTAAAACCGCAACTTTGCAGATAGGGGTATGAACAACACATAACACTTACCCAAGCCATAACTTCTCTGAACAATATCCAGGATGTCTCAGTTTTCTATTTCTGCATAGCAAACCACCCCAAAACTTAGTATCTTAAAACAGCAACCATTTATTTACTTAGAATTCTGCAGGTAACTTCAGATGGGCAGCTCTTCTAGTGTCTCCTCTAAGAGAGCTCACATGGTTACAGTGAGCTGTCTCACTGCCTATCAAAAAGGAATTAAAATATCTGCTCATCTGGCAGTTTATCTGGAGCAAGAAGGTCCAAGAGAGCCACACTCACATGTCTGGAGAATACCCGGGGTGGTCGGCTGGAACATCTCAGTTCTCATCCATGTGGCTTCTCCAACAGGGTAGACTGCATTTCTTAAATAGTGGTGTGCAGTGTTCCAAGAAGACAAGCCTCAGTGCACAAGTGCTCATCAACCCTTTGGCATGACATTTGCTGATGTCCCATTGCCACAGCATGTCATATGGCCTAGACCACAGCCAATATGGGAAGACACTACACAAGGGTGTGAGTACCAGGAACATGATTTACAGGGAGCCATCAAAATAACAATTCTACCATGCTCAAGGACAGTTGGTGAGTTTCACTAAGAGTTCCCTAGGAAAAGGTATGACTTCCAAGCCAATAACTGAAACCAAGGACAAGCCCGGAAAAACATCTGGCTCCTCTGGCTTGAGCCAGCCCATGGTACATGGAGGAAGAACTAAGGTGATGGTTCTAGGATGATGCCTGCACAGGGAGACTGGAGAGAAGCTCAAAGCACAGACAAAATACAAGCAATGGGGCTTTGAGCTTTTGCCAGCTTTTGGAGCTGGAGGACATCCACCGAGCTGGGCTTCTGAGCCATGGAAGCCATCTGCAGCAGAGACACTTAGTGGCCCATCCAACATCCATTCTCCCCTTTGTCCTTAATTAACAGAACTCTGTTTTATTCAGGGAAACGATCTGCTCTGCTTAAAAACTATTCTGATTAGCCTCTCTTGAAACTAAGGGAGGGAGGGGGAGAGGGCAGGAAGGAGGGATAAGGAAATAGAAAAAGGATGACAAAAGCTTTCCACTCATCACCCGCCCCCAGAAAGGCATTAAAATAATTGTAATTCTTATTTTCTATCACCATGATTTTCTAAAAGGATGATACCCAAAAGTAAAATGAGTCATCTCATGTAGCAAAATAATTTTTTTCTATTAAGCTCTACTCTTCAGAATGGTCCAGGTGGTTTCCTACCACTCAGACAGCACCAACAGTTTTCTGCTCTAAGCAGAGCTAATACCAAGAGAGCAGTCTTGTTTTTTACTTTTGAGCATCTAAGCAGGTATTTGTAGATCTGTAGCAGAGTCAATAGTCTAAAAACCAAAATGCTTTTGATTTACAAACACCAGGATCCCAAAAGAGAAAATTTATTTTTATTCTAAAATATCAGCTTTACATATTAAGGGAAAATGCTGGAAGGCAGGGGTCTATCCATAAATAAATTGGGAAAATAATGCTGAAGATGTAGGAGTATCCAAAAGAGGATAAAAAATTTTACCAGAGAGATCTGGAGGGGGTATAAGTGGTGCATAGATGCTTCCTGGCTCTGAGTCCTGGGGTCAGGGGGTAGCCCGTACTAAAACCGCATGTAGGTTTGGGAAAACCCAAAGATCAGGAGAGTCACTGCCTAGCTTCCCGGTTATATTCAGAGAGACTGCACACTCAGAAAGAACTCTCCCATCCAAACTGGTACCTGAGGAGCAGAGCAGCCATGGCCACGGGAGGTGCACAGGCAGATGGCCATGAGGGAGCCTTGCCGAGGCCTGCCCATCACCTGTGAGATGCAGGTGCCACTGAATGTGTTCTATGCCCCCAGGAGAGAAGCAGAAACAGCTGGAAGGGCTGGAAGACCAGCAGAAGCCTCACAGAATGACAGGCAGATGCTGGCAATGGCTGAACAAGGACTGTATGTCTGAGACAACCCTGGGATCCAGAGAGTAGGTAAAGATGCAGGGGATGCAGGGAGGTAAAGAACAAGACCAGGCCTACCCAGTCCTATGGAGCAGAGGCCAGCAAGGGCAGAAGGCCGGAACAGCTGGAACATCCCTCCCCAGGGCCAGGTTCCGTACACAGCACATCCCTCTGCCATGCTGCCACTGCAAAGAAGGCTTAGGCTTCCAAGAAGGGAAGGAGATAATAGGGAAGGGACATAATCATTAACTGGTGGGATTTAAATCCTGGAATAACTGTGTCACAGAATTCTGAGAAAATCGTGTTACCCTAAATCAACAAAATCAAGTTTCCCACTTCCACTTGGGCTAAATTCATTGAGAGGGTATTAAATTGTTTCCCCATTCCTGATTTTGTGCCTGTTACTCTCAAAATAAAGGAAGGTTGACTGACAATCTATTAGCAGAATGCTAAGAAAATGTCTATTTCTGCTGACATCAAACATTAGGGAAACTGAAGATAAACACTGGCAAAGCACCCACAGATAGGATAGCGTATAGCTTGTTAACGTTCACTTGAGGTCACCTGCAGCTGATCACTAACCTAATTCAAAAACATTCCAAAAAATTAAATGAGTTAGAACTTTCCTTAGGGAATGGGGCTGAGGGTGCAAGAGATGCAACTAAGGACTAGTATTTTTAACCATGTGGTTAAAAAATATTAAAAACAAATATAGATACTCCTTCAAGTCAAGTTTAAATCATCCCATTGCTTTTTTATTATGGAGTCTTTAGGCTTAGCATTTATAAAACACCTTCAATGAATAGCAAACTATTGAGAAACAACAAAAAGAAACAAAACAAAATATTCTCCTGGAATCCCTCTTCACACCTACAAGGGCATCAACATTAACTCAATATTAACTTTTTTTCCTGTTCAGTCCCTACCTCACCCTGACATGCTTGCTCTGTTATAAAGTCAGACTACATTTATCTGGTTTCCATGAAGGAATGTGCAAATTGATCTCGTGATTCTTTACTAAGATCCCCATCTCACCCCCAGTGTGAAAAAAAAAAAAAAAAAGCCTAGGGGTCCAGATATTCTAAAATCAAGTTTCTCCTCTACCCCACCCTGAATGGGAGACAATGTTTATGGGGTCCTCCATATTCTACCCATGCAGGTATCAAAGAGTTTTCAAATCAGTAGCCAATGCTGTTGCAATGCCGTGGATCAGCCCTCTTGTGGGATAATCAAGCATTGAAAAATTGAAGTTATAAAACCTAGTAAATTTGTCAGCCTTTCTATCGTTCCTTACTTCAGATTAGTTGTCTGTCCTCTGTGTCATTCAAGATTATAGAAAATGGAAACCACCATAGTTATTTCAAACAGGAAGGGCCTTAATACAAAGATTTAGATGCTTAAAAATAATTGGAAGTTGCTTTGTATTAAAATATTAAACTCCCTTTATACCCCTCCCAAACTTCCTTACATGACTCCTATTTTTCTTAAAGCTCATTTTTATACATTATTTTGGTATAAAACTTCTGTTTATTACTTCTACTGGTATTTATCTGTTCAGTGCTCATGAACTGAGCTCCTGTTTTGCATTAGGCACTGTGCCAGGAGTAGGAATGTGTTTCCATGCCAGCAAATTCTAGCAGGTGGGGATGGGTGCCAAATTTCCAGAGTTAATATTATACCAGTCCCAGAGAATGTGCTTAATTTTTGTTATATTTCCCAGTCTGCACTAAATTAACTTAATTATAATTATAGGTGCAGCCTATTTTTAAAAAACAGAAATGAAAGTTATAGGGTGATTATACCGTTTAAAATGAACTATTTACACTACAGCTTTTTAAAAAAATGATTGGAAAGACTGGAGGAGCAGAATTGGAGATCTCAGCTAGACTTTTGACCTCAAGGTCACACCACCATGTCTGCAATTTCAAGATGAGGAACCTACTTGCACAACATCCAGCCTTACTGCCAATGTCACAGCTGTCCCTTCCTCTCCAAGATGGTGGCTGAATTGTAAATCATGACTGTGGGTCCTTCAAAAACTCATGCCCACATCAGCTGCCACTGCCACAAGGATAAAGGTCTTCCTTTCTGCTTTCCAAATGTCTCAAGAGGAAGTAAGATGCATCGAGTACCCTAATAGCAAGGGAATCTGAAGAGTTTCATTTTTAGCCTTCCCAAACACTGTGATGTAAGAGGAACACAGAAGGGAATGAAATGGGTGACAAATCTCAATGCATCATATCAAGCCCATCCCCAACTAAGAATGATTCATAACTTGACAAAACTGTGTAGATGCTGTGAACCTTTTGATGTGCAGAATGATAAGATGCCATTGATATATAAGTAATACGACTCTTCCCTGCCCCTCACTTTATTCCTGACCCTTACACAATTTCTGGCCCTCACACCTTTCCTAACCTTTATCCCATTCCTAACTCTCACCCCATTTCTGACCTTGACTTCATCCTTAACCTCATCTTCACTTCACTTTTAAATACTTATCTGAGTTTCACCCAATTGAGTTTCACCCAATCACTGTCCCTCACTCTTTCCCTGAGTCCCACTTTAACCCCACTGTCTTGGTCCACATAGTGTTGCTATAAAGAAATACCTGAGGCTGGGTAATTTTTTTAAGAGATGAGATCTCATTCTGTCCCCCAGACTGGAGTATGGTGGCATGATCATAGCTTGCTGTAGCTGCAAACTCCTGGGCCCAAGAGACCCTCCTGCCTCAGCCTCCCCAGTAACTGGGGTTATAGTCACACACTGCTGCAGCTGGCTAATTTTTTTTTTAGAGATGAGGGATCTTGCTATGTTGTCCAGGCTAGTCTCGAACTCCTGAGCTCAAGCAATCCTCCCACCTCAGCCTCCCATGTATCTATGATTACAAGCACAAGCCTCTACATGACTGGATAATTTATAAAGAAAAGAGGTTTATTGGCTTATAGTTCTGCAAACTGTACAAGAAGCATGGTGCCAGCATCTGCATCTAGTGAGGGCCTAAGGCTGCTTCCATGCATGGCTGCAGTGGAAGGAAACTGGTGTGTGCAGAGAGAGATGTTCTCTGGTGAGGAGGCACCATGGCAAGGGCAAGAAAGAAAGGAAGGAGGTGCCAGACTCTTTTAAACAACCAGCTCTCAAGGGAACTTACAAAGTGAGAACTCACTCATTGCTCTGAGGATGGCACCAAGACATTCATGAGGGATCTGTCCCCAAGTCCAAACACTTCCCACTAGACTCCACTTCTAAGATTGGAGACTGAATTTAATGATAGACTGGATAAAGAAAATGTGGCACATATCCACCATGGAATACTATGCAGCCATAAAAAAGATGAGTTCATTTCCTTTGCAGGGACATGGATGAAGCTGGAAAGCATTATTCTCAGCAAACTATCACAGGAACAGAAAACCAAACACCACATGTTCTCACTCAAAAGTGGGAGTTGAACAATGAGAATATATGGACATAGGGAGGGGAACATCACACACCAGGGCCTGTCAGGGGGTGGGGGGCTAGGGGTGGGACAGCATTAGCAGAAATACCTAATGTAGGTGACGGGTTGATGGCTACAGCAAACCACCAGGGCACGTGTATACCTATGTAACAAAACTGCACGTTCTGCACGTGTACCCCAGAATTTAAAATATAATTTAAAAATTAAAAAATTAGAAATTTTAAATTTTAAAAAAATTTTTAAAAAAGAAGTTAAGCTAGATATTTTCCCAATCATATAGAGAAATGTTAAACAGATCTTTTCCCAATCTCTTTTGTTCTTAATCTGTAATGGGTGGATATAGAAACTATTTTCTTCTGTGAATTTATCAAGTACTTTGAAGATAAAAGTATCTTATTGTTTCTATCAAAAAAAAATCATGAGTTTTGGGAGACAAACATATACAAACTACAGCATTCCACCTCTGGCTTCTCAAATCTCATGTCCTTCTTACACTGCAAAATACAATCATTTCATCCCAATAGTCCCCAAAAGCCTTAACTTGTTCCAGCATCAATCCAAAAGTCCAAAGTCTCATCTGAGACTTAAGGCAAGTTTCTTACAGCTTGTGAGCCTGTAAAATCAAAAACAAGTTATTTATTTCCAAGACAGAATAGCTGCATGGGTATTAGGTAAACATTCCCATTCCAAAGGGGAGAAGTCAGCCAAAAGAAAGGGGTAACAAGTTAGACATTAAATCTTAAAGCTCCAAAATAATCTCCCTTGACTCCATCTCCCCTGTCCGAAGCACACTCAAAGCAAGGGGTGGACTCCTGTGGCCTCTGGGAGCCCTGCCCCCATGTTTTGCCCATTGCAGCACACGTGGCTGTCCTCATGGGTTGGAGTTCAATGTCTGTGGCTTTTCCAGGCTGAAGGCACACACTGATGGTAGCTCCATAATTCTGGGGTCTCAAAGGCAGCAGCCGTTCTCCCAGGACTTCACTAGATAGTGCTCTAGTGGGACTCTCTTTGGGGGCTCCAACCCCACATTTCTGCTCAGCATTGCCTTAGTAAATGTTCTCTTCATGAACTCTACCCCTGTGGCAGACTTCTCTGTGGGCACCCAGGCTTCCCATATATCCTCTGAAATCTAGGTGGAGCTGCCACACCTCTACCGCTCTTGCATTCTGCACATCTGCAGACTTAATGTCACAAAGTCACCAAGGCTTACTACCTGCACCCTCCCAAGCAGCTGCCCAAGCAATACCTGGGGGCCTTTGAGCCTCAGCTGGAGCCAGAGGGGCCAACATGCAGGGAACAGCATCTTGAGGTGGCACAGAGCAGTGGTGCTGGGGCCTGACCCCTGAAATCTTTCTGTACTCCTAGGCCTCTGGGCCTGTGATGGGAGGGGCTGCCTCAAATATTTCTAAAATGCCATAGGAGACTTTTTCCCTTTTAGCCATGCAAATCTCTCTAGCAAATGGCATCTCAGCTGCACCTCTGGATTCCTCCCATGAAAATGCTCTTTCCTTCTTTAACACTTGGCTAGGCTGCTAATTTTCCAAATTTTTATGCTCTTCTTCCCTTTTAATTATAAATTCCAACTTTAGGTCCCTCCTTTGCTCTCATATCTGATAATAAGCTGTTAAAAGCAGCCATGTCACTTCTTGAATGCTTTACTGCTTACAAATTTCTTCCACCAGATGCCTTAGTTCATCACTCTCCAATTCAGCTTTCCACAAGTTGCAGGGCATGGACACAATGCAGCCAAGTTCTTTGCTAAGGGGAAAAAAGGGTGACCTTTGCTCCAGTTCTCAATAAGTTCCTAATTTCCATCTGAGACCTCATCAGCATGACCTTTACTGTCTATATTTCTATCAGCATTTTGGTCACAACCATTTAACCAGTCTTCTTAACCAGAACTTCTTAAAGTTCCAAACTTTCCCTCACTTTTTTATCTTCTCCTGAGCCCTCCAAACTCTTCCAACCCAGTTCCAAAGATGCTTCCACATTTTCAGGTACCTTTATAGCAACAGCCCACTCCTCAGTACGTATCTTCTGTCTTACTCCATGTAGTGTTACCGTAAAGGAATACCTGAGGCTGGACAATTTATTAGGAAAAGAGGTTTATTTGCCTCCCAGTTCTGCAGACTGTACAAAAAGCTTGGTGTCAGCATTTGCTTCTGGTGAGGGCTTCAACCTGCTTCCACTCATGGTGGAAGGCAAAAAGGAGCTGGTGTGTGCAAAGAACATATGGTAAGAGAGGAAACAAAAGTTGGGGGGAGGTGCCAACCCCAGCAGCTAAATTCTGGGAAGAGTGTTCTTCAAGAGACAATTGTATTTCCTGCATCCTGACTTCCCAAAGCTACCTTGGTTTATGTTTCAATTTCTGAGCCTGGTCTCCAGCATCCTGCCAATTCTATGAGGCCCTAGTATTCCTTTTCTGGCTAAGATGCCTGAGTTGGTTTCCCTGGCTTGCAACCAAGAATACCATTCAAAACAAAAATTGGCACCAGCAGATGTGTTGTAGGCAAAGACTCTAAGGAAAACGGGAGAAAACTGGGGTTATCTAGATTAACTGGGGCAGAATGAGTCAAAGTCTCATTAATATTCACATGATAGGAATCTGGAAGTTCATAGTATATAGTAGCAAGATGGCCAAATAAATTATTATCAATGGACATCTGAAATAACATGCCCATGTGAAGCAAAACTTTTTGATACTGTCTTCCTGCTTCCAAAGAAGAGTATAAAAGATGTGAGAAATTCAGAGATGTAGAAATGGGATAGCTGCTTCTAACAGCACTGAACTTCTCTTTAAAAATAGAATGACAAGGCCAGGTGCAGTGGCTCATGCCTGTAATCCCAGCACTTTGGGAGGCTGAGGCAGGCAAATAACTTCAGGTCAGGAGTTCAAGACCAGCCTGGCCAACATGGTGAAACCCTGTCTCTACTAAAAATACAAAAATTAGCCAGGTGTGATGGTGCATGCCTGTAATCCCAGCTACTCGGGAGGCTGAGACACAAGGATTGCTTGAACCCAGGAGGTGGAGGTTGCAGTGAGCTGAGATCATGCCACTTTACTCCAACCTGGGCAACAGAGCAAGACTCCATCCACCCCCCTGACCCAACAAAAAAAAAATAGAATGACAAGTTCAAATGCTTGTCTTTCCCACTCAGATGTAAACTAAAACCAAGGGATTCTTAATTCTTCTGGCTTCTTAATTCTGAAGTAGCCAGAAGGAAAGCAAAGTTTGGGCCTGCTGGTTTCTGAATTGCAACTGGAGTTGAAAATAATGCCTTTTAAAGTCTCCTATATGAAAGATAGGAATTGATTGGTAAAGAGTGGCAATCTGAGAATATGAATAGGGGCATATGAGAGGATTTGTAGCACTTGGAGCCCCTCAAACTCTCCATGCCAACTGAGCCTTTCTTGATTCCAGGCCACTTCTTTCTACATTTAGGGTCAGATCCTGGATTTCCCAAAAGCTGCCACTAAAAAGTCAAATTTTGAAGAGGCTGACTTAAACACAAAAGAATTATATACTTAACTAATTTACATTAGCAAAAATCTGGGGTATGTACATGAGAATACATTCTAAGGATTTTCAATCAAACAAGAAAAACATTTAGATTTTGTTTTTAAGTGGGATTACATTTAATGGTATGGGTACTGTGGTGGTCAATTTTATATATCAACATGGCTGGGCCATAGTTCCCAGTTATTCAATCAAAACTAATCCAAGTGTTGCTCTAAAAGCTTTTTGTGATGTAATGAAAATCCATAATCAGTTGATTAAGTAAAGGAGATTATTTTAGATAATGTAGATAATCCTAGATGATCTGAGTGGGCTTGATTAAGTCAGTTGAAAGGCCTTAAAAGCAGAACTGAGGCTTTCCTAAGGAAGAAGAAATCCCACCTGTGTAAAGTAATTAAACCTCTTACCCAGAAATTCCAGCCTGCCATTCTTGATGACCAGCCCTATGGATTTTGGACTTGCCTTGTCAGCCTCCACAATCATATAAGCTAACTCCATGCAATACGTCTCTTATATCTTTTATTTCTTTGGTTGAACCCTGACTGATACAGATAACCTAGCCCAAGAGTCTGGATTCAATGTGCCAGCTCAAGCAGTTCTTAATGATTCTAACAGTTGCTCCACTATTAAACTATGGTGACGAGCGTTAAACAAAGTTTTGAGGTGACAAAAATCCACTGGTGTAATGCAGAAAAATACATTCTAAGTGGAACATCATGTCCCTAGCCTTCAGATCACACCTATGGTAAGGCCCATTATAACGGGCTGCTGAAGCTGTGCAGAGCTGGAAATGGGCAGCTGCTGTGCTATTGCCTGTCTGGAGGTGGCCCTGAAACACTACAGCAAGGGGCACTATTCACAATGAGCAGAACTTTAGACCACACACCTGTTTGCCCACTTTATGTGGAAAGAGAAGTGGCTCAAGGTAAGAACGTACACTGTTATCCATCTCTAGTGAATAGGAACTGTTTCTGATCCTCCTTCGTGACAAGAATGGCTACAGTCCATGTACTTACAGCCTTGTTCATTTGCTAGTGAAGATACCCACATCTGACACAGCAGCTGCATTGGGAGATACTACCTCTTTGAGTTTTGGTAAGTTGTAATCCTCCAGGGAGTTTACGTAGTGGCCAAATCTGTAAATTAAATGGGGATATTAGGGAAACCATGACCCCTGCATCCTTTAGGATACCAATCCGTGCTGTTTCCTATGACAATGTAATACTCTTTTGGCTGGGGCAGTGAGCAATGGACAAGGAGTTTCAGGGATTTCCCCACTATGGTGTTCTTAGCCCTCAAGCCAGAGAGTCTCAGGATCCAGTGTCATGTACATTCTCCCAGCTGCTGCTAGTACATGTTGGTGAAATCCTGTAGTTCCTTCAGGGTAGAGTCTCTATCCTTCCTTAGCAGACCCAGCACCTCCACAGCTGAGTTGTACTGTGATTAAACCCTAATTAATAGGCTGGGAGCCGGGATATGAAATAGGGGTAGATCCTGCAGGAGCTTCATATTGTCTTGCACGGAAGAGGCTTCTACATTGTCTTCAAGCAAGGAGGGAACACAGGTCCTTTAACAGCAAGTGGTTTGCTTTTTCTGCAGGCTTAGAAGGTTCAGAAGGATATGGAGATTCAATATTTTCTAATGCATTGACCCAGATGTTCCCATCCCATGTCATAATGTACCACTCCTTCCAGTCAGGACCCTAATCTTGGTGTCACAGACTTTCTAATACTGAGAATTCAACCTCATCTGGAGTGATATTATTCTTATAATTACACACTAGGCCCAACCCTCAGGTTTTTCTGCCTTCCAGCTGAGGAGGAGTCTTTCTATGCTACCAGAGATGCCCTCTGTCTTTCACACTTAGCCTTTCCTTAGTGATTCATGCCCCCTGCCTCCGTTTTCCATTGTCTTACTCCATTGCATTAATTGCCTCCCAGAATAGCTATTCAGTTCCACAGTTAATTACTACTTCCCCCAAACTTCTCAAACACCTGTGGTATTTCCCCTACCTCTGCATTTTTTTCTGCAGTCCATGGCTGGATTCTTTTCTATTGGTATCCCATCGTGTACACCAGCCATAAAAGTTTTAATGAATGCACCACTGCAGTATGACAGGGTCTACCAGTGTTTCACTCCCACAGAGGATGCTGTCCTCAGTAGCAGTCAGCTGGCAGGTGATCCTGATCCAAAATCTTATTACAGGATCTGTTTCCTCATACCATACCTGGCACAAGCTGCCTTAGATATGGTCCTCCAGGAAACATACTCTGAGAGGAGATACACATGTAGGAAGTTTATTGGTGAATGTTCTCTTGTTCTACATGTGTGGGGGAGTGAAAACAAGAGGATGAGGAAGAGGGAGGGATGAACTGCAATGTAGCTCCCACCAAGAGCTCTGGAGCTGGAATGGCCACCTTTGAGGCATGGTGTGCAGACCCTTATAGCTTCATGTTGAAGGCTAACCCCCAGGGAGGGGTGTGATCTTGGCGAGGTGACTTCCTTCACCTGAGCGCAGTTCCTGGTGAGCAACTCAGCTGAGAGCCCTTAGCTACCAATCCTAAAGAGAGGGCCTGGGCAGCACAGCACACACAACCAGGGAAACAATCGCATTGCACAATTGATTGCAATTGAAATTATCTCTTCAATTTCAGTGGGGATGAAGGAATCCAAGATATTAGAGATGATGGAGTCCAAGAAGCAGTATTCAATCAGAGGTAAAGTCAAAGCACATGATGACTCTTACACAGGTCTAGGGTGAGGCCATTAAAGCACCTAAGACACAAAATTTAAGGAAGCATTCACTCTCAAGGTTGTGCAAGAGAAGGGCTTGGCACTTCTGATACCCTAGGAGTGCGGGCCTCCTTAAGTTTTCTATCTTAGAAACCTTGATTTCCTCACCCCCCACCCTCAACTTCCTGCTATTATAGACAATGAGTCATCATTGTAATCAAAATGGTCTGACCCACATGGAACTCTGGTGATTTTTAATAGATTATTTAGTCCCTGGAATAAATATGTGAAGTCAGACTGCTGAGGTTCTACTTGATTTGAATAAGAAAACACCAAGTCCTAAGAATACCCCAAGAGTAGGAAGACTTTGCCCAATTTCCAGTCCTGAATCCTTCACAGACTCAGTGAAGGATTAGTGAAGAAAAATCCGGGTTCCATGAAGGAATGAATAAACCTAAAGTAATACCACAAGTGGGTACCATGATTCTTCCTAGTCTTCTCCAAAGCGGCCTATAGCTAATCATCAGTATAACCTGGCACTAGAAAAAAAGGAAAGTACCCAAATATTTTGAAAACTATTGTACGCTGACTCTAAGGTAACACCAACTCCCAGAACTCCCAGGTTATCACTGCAGTCTACAAATCACAGTAGAGATAACAGAAGACATATGATATTGACTTTTTTTTTTAACAATATCCACCTCACCAGAGGTCCAATGGGACCGAGAGGTGACAATGTGCTAGCAGCCCTCGCTCACTCTTGGCGCCTCCTCAGCCTTGGTGTCCAGTCTGGCCGCACTCAAGGAGCCCTTCAGCCTACCGCTGCACTGTGGGGGCCCCTCTCTGGGGCTGGCCGAGGCCAGAGCCAGCTCCCTCTGCTCGCTTGGAGGTATGGAGGGAGAGGCGCGGGTGGGAGCTGGGGCTGCATGCAGCACTCGCAGGCCAGGGCAGGTTCTGAGTGAGCATGGGTTCATTGGGCTCTGCACTCAGCACTGCCAGCTGGCACCTGCTAGGCTTGATCAGAGGCTGGGTCCCGTGCATGGACCGCCATTCCCTCTTCACGGGGTTGTTGGCCATGATGGCAGGTCTCCATCTCTTTCTCTCTTCCCCTCTTTTCCTCTTGGTTGTCTGGGACAAGCTCCCTCTGGGCTGCCAGAGTGCCCAGGCTAGGTGCCACAAAGTCCACCAGTGAGTGCTAGTGAGAGGTGAAGATGGCTGGGCTTCTGGGACGGTGGGGACTTGGAGAACTTTTGTGTCTAGCTAAAGGATTGTAAACGCACCAATCAGCACTCTGTGTCTAGCTAAAGGTTTGCAAACACTCCAATCAGTGCTCTGTGTCTAGCTAATCAGGTGGGGACTTAGAGAACTTTTGTGTCCAGCTAAAGGATTGTAAACACACCAATCAGCACTCTGTGTCTAGCTAAAGGTTTGTAAACGCACCAATCAGCACTCTGTCAAAATGGACCAATCAGCTCTCTGTAAAAGGGAGCAATCAGCACTCTGTAAAATGGACCAATCAGCAGGATGTGGGGAGGGCCAGATAAGGGAATAAAAGCAGGCCACCTGAGCCAGCAGCGGCAACCAGTTCTGGTCCCCTTCCACGCGGTGGAAGCTTTTTTCTTTCACGCTTCACAATAAATCTTGCTGCTGTTCATTCTTTGGGTCCACACCGCCTTTATGAGCTGTAACATTCACCACAAAGGTCTGCAACTTCACTCCTGAAGTCAGCGAGACCCTGAACCCACCAGAAGGAAGAAACTCTGGACACATCTGAACATCTGAAGGAAGAAACACCAGACACACCATCTTTAAGAACTGTAACACTCACTGCAAGGGTCCGCAGCTTCATTCTTGAAATCAGTGAAACCAAGAACCCACCAGTTCTGGACACATTTTGCCAACCATGAAGGGACCATCACCCAGCAGTGAGACCATTGCCTATCACCAAGTGGTGAGACTATTGCCTATCACCAAGCAGTGAATACCATCGGACCCCTTTCACTTGCTATTCTGTCCTATTTTTCCTTAGAATTTGGGGGCTAAATACCGGGCACCTGTTGGCCAGTTAAAAGTCACTAGTGCAGCCGCCAGACTACAGACACGGGTGTCAGGCTTTCTGGGAAAGGGCTCTCTAACAACCCTAGACTCTTTGGAGTTGGGAGCATTGGATTTCCTGGAACCAGCTTCCACTTTTCCTGTACTTCTGGGCTGAGCTGAGGTTTGACAGAGAGGAAAGCCGTTCAGCTCTGGGGTCCTGACAATAAGTTGGTTGGCCCTGCGGCCATGAGTGGAACTCTCAAAGTCATGTTGCCCAGTGAGACTTGCCCATCTATTCTATCTACCCTAACCCTTGCCTCCTGGGTCCTAATGCCTGCCAGACAAACTTCCTCTTGCCTCTCTTCTCCAAGGCTAGTCCCACTTCTAAAAACAACTCCCTGTCTCTGGTGCTTTTCTAGTTTCTACTGTAAGAATGATTTCTAGTATACACTCCAGGACTCTGTTACCTTCTTTAGGTACCCAGGCTCACCAATCAGAAAGACATAATTTTTGCCCAAAGCCCTGTCATAGAGGGGACTATCTGGAATTTTAGGATCCCTCCTCAGACTAGCAGGCCTAACAAAAGCTATTCCTGAAGCTAGGATATGGGGAGCCTCAGAAATTGTATCCTTCCTATTCACATAAGTGAGGACAAAAGGTGTCACTCTTCCAACTCTGGAGGTCCCTCACTCAGAGTATGGCCCTCCACTTCATTTTTGGGGCATAACATCTTTATAGGACACAGTTAAGGTCCCAATACTAACAGGAGAATGCTTAGGACTCTAACAGGTTTTCAAGAATGCATCGGTAAGGGCCACTAAATCCAATTTTTCTCAGTCCTCCTTGTGGTCTAGGAGGACAGGCAAGGGTGCAGGTTTTCAAGAATGCATCAGTAAGCGCCAGTAAATCTGACCTTCCTCAGTCCTCCTTGTGGTCTGGGAGGAAAACTAGTGTTTCTGCTGCTGCATTGGTAAGCACAACTATTCCAATCAGCAGGGTCCAGGGACCATTGTGGGTTCTAGGACAGGGGTTGTTTCTGCAGCTGCATCAGTGAGTGCAACTATTCCAATCAGCAGGGTCCAGGGACTGTTGCGGGTTCTTGGGCAGGGGTTGTTTGTGCTGCTGCATCAGTGAGTGCAACTATTCCTATCAGCAGGGTCCAGGGACCGTTGTGGGTTCTAGGGTGGGGGGAGAAAAAAACAAACCAAAACCATGGGCGGTTTTGTCTTTCAGATGGGAAACACTCAGGCATCAACAGGCTCACCCTTGAAATGCATCCTAAGCCAATGGGACCAATTCGACCCACAAACCCTGAAAAACAGGCAGCTCATTATTTTCTGCACTACAGCCTGGTCCTAATATTCTCTCTCTGATGGGGAAAAATGGCCACCTGAGGGAAGTGTAAATTACAATACTATCCTACAACTTGACCTTTTCTGTAAGACGGAAGGCAAATGGAGTGAAATACATTATGTCCAAGCTTTCTTTTCATTGAAGAAGAATACACAACTATGCAAAGCTTGCAATTTACATTCCACAGGAGGACCTCTCAGCTTACCCCCATATCCTAGCCTCCCTATAGCTACCCTTCCTATTATTGATAATCCTCCTCTAATCTCCCCTGCCCAGAAGGAAATAAGCAAGGAAATCTCCAAAGGACCACAAAAACCCCCAGGCTATCCATTATGTCCCCTGCAAGCTGTAGAGGGAGGGGAATTTGGCCCAATCCAGGTACATATCCCCTTCTCCCTCTCTGATTTAAAGCAGATCAAGGCAGACCTGGGGAAGTTTTCAGATGATCCTGATAGTTACATAGATGTCCTACAGGGTCTAGGGCAAATCTTCGACCTCGCTTGGAGAGATGTCATGCTACTGTTAGATCAAACCCTGGCCTTTAATGAAAAGAATGCAGCTTTAGCTGCAGCCTGAGAGTTTGGAGATGCCTGGTATCTTAGTCAAGTAAATGATAGAATGACAGCCAAAGAAAGGGATAAATTCCCTACCAGTTACCAAGCCATCCCCAGTATGGGTCCCCACTGGGACCTTGACTGAGATCATGGGGATTGGAGTCGTAAACATCTGTTGACCTGTGTTCTAGAAGGACTAAGGAGAATTAGGAAAAAGTCCATGAATTATTCAATGATGTCCACCATAACTCAGGGAAAGGAAGAAAATCCTTCTGCCTTCCTTGAGTGGCTACGGGAGGCCTTAAGAAAATATACTCCCCTGTCACCCAAATCACTCGAGGGTCAATGGATTCTAAAAGCTAAGTTTATTACCCAATCAGCCACAGATATCAGGAGAAAGCTCCAAAAGCAAGCCCTGGGCCCTGAACAAAATCTGGAGGCATTATTAAACCTGGAAACCTCGGTGTTCTATAATAGGGACCAAGAGGAACAGGCCCAAAATGAAAAGTGAGATCAGAGAAAGGCTGCAGGCTTAGTCATGGCCCTCAGACAAACAAACCTTGGTGGTTCAGAAAGGACAGAAAATGGAGCAGGCCAATCACCTGGTAGGGCTTGTTATCAGTGTGGTTTACAAGGACACTTTAAAAAAGATTGTCCAATGAGAAACAAGCCGTCCCCTTATCCATGTGCTCTATGCCGAGGCAATCACTGGAAGGTGCACTGCCCCAGAGGACAAAAACCCAAGGAGGTGGCAGTCTTACACCGCCAAAGCCATCAGAAAGGGGAAAGAGAGGGAGAACAGCAGCATAAGCGGCTGGCAGCAGGGAAAGACCAGCAGAGAGAAAGAGAGAGACAAAGTCAAAGAAGGAAAGAGAGAAATAGACAGAAAGTCAGAGAGATTGAGAGAGAGAGAGAGAGAGATAGGAAGTCAAAGAGAAGGAGACAGAAAGGAAAGAGAGAAAGAGACAGAAAGTTTAAGAGAGAAGAAAAGGCCAGGCGCGGTGGCTCACGCCTGTAATCCCAGCACTTTGGGAGGCCGAGGCGGGTGGATCATGAGGTCAGGAGATCGAGACCATCCTGGCTAACAAGGTGAAACCCCGTCTCTACTAAAAATACAAAAAAAATTAGCCGGGCGCGGTGGCGGGCGCCTGTAGTCCCAGCTACTCGGGAGGCTGAGGCAGGAGAATGGCGTGAACCCGGGAAGCGGAGCTTGCAGTGAGCCGAGATTGCGCCACTGCAGTCCGCAGTCTGGCCTGGGCGACAGAGCGAGACTCCGTCTCAAAAAAAAAAAAAAAAAAAAAAGAGAGAAGAAAAGAGAGGAAGAGACAAAGGAGTCAAAGAGAGAGAGAGAGATAGAAGTAGTAAAGAAAAAACAGTGTACCCTATTCCTTTAAAAGCCAGGGTAAATTTCTGTCTACCCAGCCACGGTATATTCTTCTTATGTGGAACATCGACCTATATCTGCCTCCCCACTAACTGGACAGGCACCTGCACCTTAGTCTTTCTAAGTCCCAACATTAACATTGCCCCAGGAAATCAGAACTTGTCAGTACCCCTCAAAGCTCAAGTCCATCAGCGCAGAGCCATACAACTAATACCCCTACTTATAGGGTTAGGAATGGCTACTGCTACAGGAACTGGAATAGCCAGTTTATCTACTTCATTATCCTACTACCACACACTCTCAAAGGATTTCTCAGACAGTTTGCAAGAAATAATGAAATCTATCCTTACTGTACAGTCCCAAATAGACTCTTTGGCAGCAGTGACTCTCCAAAACTGCTGAGGCCTAGACCTCCTCACTGCTGAGAAAGGAGGACTCTGCACCTTCTTAGGGGAAGAGTGTTGTTTTTACACTAACCAGTATGAGATGCTGCCTGGCATTTACAGGAAAAGGCTTCTGAAATCAGACAACACCCTTCAAACTCTTATACCACCTCTGGAGTTGGGCAACATGCCTTCTCCCCTTTCTAGGTCCTGTGGCAGCCATCTTGCTGTTACTTGCCTTTGGACCCTGTGTTTTTAACCTTCTTGTCAATTTGTTTCCTCTAGAATCAAGGTCATCATGCTACAGATGGTCTTACAAATGGAACCCCAAATGAGCTCAACTAACAACTTCTACCGAGGACCCCTGGACCAACTTGCTGGCCCTTCTGCTGGCCTAAAGAGTTCACCTCTAGAGGACCCTACAACTGCAGGGCCTCTTCTTTGTCCCATCCAGCAGGAAGTAGCTAGAGCGGTCATCGGCCAAATTCCCAACAGCCGTTGGGGTGTCCTGTTTAGAGGGTGGACTGAGAGGTGACAACGTGCTAGCAGCCCTCACTCGCTCTCAGCGTCTCCTCAGCCTTGACGTCCTCTCTGGCTGCACTCAAGGAGCCCTTCAGCCCACCGCTGCACTATGGGGGCCCCTCTCTGGGGCTGGCCAAGGCCGGAGCTTGCTCCCTCTGCCCACAGGGAGGTGTGGAGGGAGAGGTGCGGGTGGGAGCCGGGGCTGCACGTGGCACTTGTAGGCTGGTGCAGGTTCCAAGTGGGCATGGGCCCGGCAGGCCCGGCACTTGGCACTGCCAGCCGGCACCTGCTGTGATTGATTGGAGGCTGGGTCCTGTGCGTGGACCACCATTCCCTCTTCACGGGGTCATTGGCCATGGTGGCAGGTCTCCTTCTCTTTCTCACTTCCCTTCTTTTCCTTTTGGTTGTCTGGGACTAGCTAGGTGCCGCAAAGTCCCATGGTGAGTGCTAGTGAGAGGTGAAGCCAGCTGGGCTTCTGGGATGGGTGGGGACTTGGAGAACTTTCTGTGTAGCTAAAGCATTGTAAATGCACCAATGAGCACTCTGTGTCTAGCTAAAGGTTTGTAAACACACCAATCAGCGCTCTGTGTCTAGCTAATCGGGTGGGGACTTCAAGAACTTTTGTGTCTAGCTAAAGGATTGTAAGTGCACCAATCAGCACTCTGTCAAAATGGACCAATCAGCTCTCTGTAAAATGGACCTATCAGCAGGATGTGGGTGGGACCAGATAAGGGAATAAAAGCAGGCCACCTGAGCCAGCAGCAGCAACCCACTGGGGTCCCCTTCCACACTGTGGAAGCTTTGTTCTTTCGCTCTTCATAATAAATCTTGCTGCTGCTCACTCTTTGGGCCCATGCTGCCTTTATGAGCTGTAACACTCACCGGGAAGGTCTGCAGCTTCACTCCTGAAGTCAGCAAGACCACGAACTCACCAGAAGGAAGAAACTCTGGACACATCTGAACATCTGAAGGAACAAACTCCAGACACACCATCTTTAAGAACTGTAACACTCACTGCGAGGGTCTACGGCTTCATTCTTGAAGTCAGAGAGACCAAGAACCCACCAATTCCAGACACAGGACCACTAAAATATCGCATGATTGCTAAAAATATAGATAGCCTCATCAAGTCAAGAATACTTGTGTTGGCTTCCTGACAGAAGGAGTGAGGACCATTTTTGTCCTATTTTACTCCTTATTTTAGTAGACAGGACCAACAGGAACCTGTGTGGTTTCTCCTCCCTTCCAAAACAATAAACCAAAAGCAATTCTCCATTTCTAAGAAATTACATAGGTCAGAGCCTGTTGGGAGAAAAGCTGAGTGTTGGGAGAGAAGCTGAGGCGGGGCTTGCATGTCTGCTAGACTTGCTGACTCCTTGCTTCTAGCACTCCCATTATCTCAAGTAGCCATATGTTTCTCATTCACTTGATACACCATTTCCTTTCAACCCCCACATCCTCACCACCCATTTCTTTGAACACCAATAAATAGCGTGGGCTCCCAGAGCTTGGGGCCTTCACAGCCTCCACACTCACAATGGCGCCCTGGTCCCACTTTCTCTCTCAAACTCTTTTTCTCATTCCTTTGACTCCACCAGACTTTGTCACCCCCATGTCCTGGTGTTGGGTCTGATCACCCCAACAGGAGCCATCATGAAATATTTTATTTATACAGGGAAGGAGGATGATTTCTATTACGTGTCCACCTATATGTCCAATTGGCTAGAATGAAAAAGATTTGTATTAGGAAAATGATAATGAATATTTGATTTTAATCAGGTGGAGACAGCATTTGTAGTGTCTAAACCGATCTGGGCAAACCAAATCATCCCTGAAACCTGTTAGGCAACTATTTATCTATTGTCCTCTTCATTGTTAGTGACTTTAACTGAGCACATTGCTTGATGTGGGCCAATGTGAATAATGATGAGATTTGAACAGCAATGTTGTGTGTAGCTTCCAGAAAGGTTTATTAAAGATATCAAAGTTAGCTATTTTCCTCTTTCCTCCTTTCTGCCAGTTAGAAGGTAAACATGATGATTGGAGTGCTAGAAGCTATATTGAACCAAAAGACAAGGACCACACCCTAAATATGATGAGGCAATATCAGCCCTGGATAGCCTAGCTCAATATTTCTTTTATGTGAGAAAATAATAAATTTATTTTTGTTTATCCCACACTTTGAGTTTTCTCTGTTACATGCAGCTGAATTTAATATCAACTGGCGTGATGAGAAAATATTAATGGTATAACTCAATTGTCAGAGTTGTGGTAGGAAAGATTTGAATATTGAGACAGAAAGATTTGGGAAAGAAGTTTATTATAGACATTTTGAATGGGCTCAGAGTCTGAGAATATTTATGTTCCATGTGAATGCTTAACAGAAATTTCCTCCCATGGAGGAAACTCTTAATTAGTCAGATGAGAAAGATGACCTGCTCTATCTGCTTCCTTCCCCAGCTACTCCATTGCTATTCAAAGGATTCAAAAACAAAGTGCATGGTGGCAGGAGTGGAGGTTATGCAGGAGTTCAACAAAATATTTTCCCTTAGCAAAACTGACTTGACTACTACCATTATAAGTGCTAAATTTGCCAGCAGCAGAGACCAACCCTAAACTCCCCATTCCTTAGGTGGACCACCCCATCCTTTGGGTAATGATGTATTTTCACCAAATCTACCCACAATGCTTCTGCCAGCTACACCATCTATGGAGGTACTTTCATGGTATCACATACATCATTATTTATGACCAAGGAATTAATTTTACAGTGAAAAAAGATAGGTAATAATCTCATGCCCTTGAGATTTGCAGCTTTTATTGTGTATTCACCATTAATCTGAAGCAGCTGGTTTTAAAGAATATAGGATGGCCTATAGCTATTCAAGTTTCGGTGAATATATGTAACTGTTGCTCTCACAGCCAGAATACAAGGATCTGGAATCAAGGGACAGAAATTGGATTGTCACCTTTTATTAGTACTCCTACTGACCCACTTTCCAAATTTATGCTCCCATCTCTGTGACTCTGGGTTCCACTGGCTTTGAACCCAGGAAGGAATGATTCCACAGTCAATGATGGCTACACTCAGGATCCTCATGCCAGTTGGAAGATAAACAAAAACAGAGGTGGATTCTAAATTGGTGAAAAGGGTCGATCCTGACTCTCAAAGGGAACTAGGTATGCTGAAACCCAGCAGGAGCAGGAAGGAACTATGAAGAGAATCCAGAGGCTCCCATCAGATGCCTTCTCACATGACCATATTGTTAATGATGGAGGGTGTCCAGGTTCTTGGCATCTTGAAAAAGAATTGGACAAAACACACAGAGCAAGGAAGGAATGAAGGGATTTATTGAAAATGAAAGTACACTCCATGGTGTGGGAGCAAGCCTGAGCATAGGGGCTCAAAGGCCCTGTTACAGAGTTTTTATGAGTTTAAATACCCTCTACTTGGGGTATGTCCTAGGTAAATGAAGAGGATGAAGTAAAGTCACAAAGTCATTTATTTGCTATATGCTCTATGGAGAGGAGATTTCCTGTTTTATTTATTTATTTGAGATGGAGTTTTGCTCTTGTCGCCCAGGCTGGAGTGCAATGGCTCCATTTTGGCTCACTGCAATCTCTGCTTCCCAGGTTCAAGGGATTATCCTGCCTCAGCCTCCTGAGTAGCTAGGAATAAAAGCACCAACCACACCCAGCTAATTTTTTGTATTTTTAGTAGAGATGGGGTTTTGCCACGTTGGTCAGGCTGGTCTCGAACCCCTGACCTCAGATTATCTGCCTGCCTCAGCTTCTCAAAGTGCTGTGATTACAGGTGTGAGCCACCCCACCCAGCTGAATATTTCCTGTTATAGCTGAAGTGTGGATCGGCCTTATGTTCCCTGCCTCCAGACCCTGTTTTGCTGCCTCCATACCAGTGATGCAAAGATAGTAGAGACCAGGCGCAGTGGCTCATGCCTGTAATCCTAGCACTTTGGGAGGCTGAGGCAGGAGGATCACTTGAGGCCAGTGATGCAGGAGTCTTTCTTGATCCCTTCATTGAACTTGCAACCATTTACTCAGCCCGAGGCATTCAACCTCTTGAGGGAGGGAACGCTAAGCAGCCAGTGGGATCCCACACTCACTGGCTCAAGCACTCCCTCCTGCAAGAGGTTGAGCACAAGGGGGGGCCAGTAAACGGGGCACCCCCATCACAAGTCCGACGAAGGAGTCAAGAAAAACTCCTGCATCATCTGGGGGCTTGCCTGGGATTCATCAGAAGGGTGAGTAAATGCAGATCTGTCTCTTCACTTTTTTCCCAAGACTTCTTGTCCTCAGACTTTCCTTGAAGACAGATGATGCACCGAACCTCCCTGAGTGGCCAGTTAAAGGCAAATGGGACAGCTACAGAGGACAAGATGTGACTCTGCCACTTCTCTTTCTTTCGGGAGAAAGGAATATTAGCTTTGTTTCCCTTCACGGAGGTCTAGCAGTCTCGTGGGACCGGGATAAGGTCCTGGGGCAATTCAAGGCATCTGGCCGAGGCCACTCCTCCGTGTTGCTGGAAAGCCCCTAGACTGGCTTCCATCCCAGACCACCCATTAGGGCATCGGCCAAGACCCCCAGACTTTTCTATGGTGTCTTTACTTCCTTCTTTCATGGTTTTGAAATGGCTCCTATCTCTTCTTTTATAATGTTAAGGCTGTTGCTGTAAACTGCAGAAATATAACTAAGTAGAATGAGTCTTTGGCCCAGCCATCAGTTATGCAATTCAGAACAATTCGATTTCCATCTGTTCTTAGAGGTGCCTCCCCATCCAAACAGCCACAGGTGCACAGGACAGACGGATGGGCAGAGGGCAGCTCCTCACCCCACCAGCCACCCTACCAGCTGGGGTGCATGGCCATGTCCCTGGCATGCATGCTGCACCCAAAGACCATGGCGGGTGGGAGTGAGCTGCAGTCAAGGCAGGGGCTCCAGGGCAGTCTTGGGGGCCCTGCGCAACTGGCTGGTCAACATTGCCCACTCTCCGCCCCCTCGTACCTACGCGCTCCCACGGAATCCTTCCTCCCATGACAGAGGGGCCCAGCTCAGTCTGAACCAAGAGGAGGACACAGTGATTAAGAGCCTTTTCCTGTTAAAGGAATCCATTTGCATAGAGCAAAAGGTTTCTCCCCCAGGCCTTTCCCCCACCTTGCACTTAAGCTGTTTTTTGTTTGTTTGTTTGTTTTTCCTTTTCTCCACCTTGTCAAGAGTTAATGCATAGCCCTGCAAACTCAAACCCAAGCTTCAGGTTGAAGCCCTAGAAAGGAAAACTAGATCTGAGGGATCCAAAGGCCGGCAACTAAGGAAGATAGACAGCGTGGGTGGGCCAGACTAATTCCTGCTGATTAAGCCCCTGGTTCATGGATGGAGGTCACACTATTAACCATGGCATAAGTGAGGCCCAAGGAACTCAAATGTTACCAACACTGTGGGGGATAGACAGTGCAGGTAAATGTAAATGTAAATAACTCCTGCCTTCTAGGCCCTTCTGCTTCATGGGTGCAGGTCACACTGGCACCCATGGATGGCATCCCATCTGGGTCGCCATGACTCAGGGATGGAAAGATGGAAGCGAAAGGGGAATGCCCTTTTCTCTCTCCCTCACACACCCCGGGTTTTTGCTGAGAGAATGGAACTCAGGGACACCTGTTTCCCTCTCTCTTTCAGATGGGTAACCATCTTCACCATCTTCAGTCTGTACTCCTCTGGAGTGTATCCTGAGTCATTGGGATTGCTCTGACCCTCAAACTCTGAGGAAAAAAAATGTCTCATAGCCCTTTGCACAAAGGTTTGGCCAAATTATGATTTGCAGGAAGGACTGGCTTGGCCTCAGGAAGGAATCATTCATTTCAACACCATCCTGCAGCTGGATCTTTCCTGTAAATGCAAAATGAGGCAAATGGTATGAGACCCCATATGTGCAGTCTTTCTTTACCTTCCAGGGTAATCCAGACCTTTGCCAACACTGTAGGATTGATCCAGGCATCCTGTTTGCCTTCTCAAGAGAGGCTGCAAGGGGCAATCCCAGGGAACAAAAGAAACAAACCCCAGAGGCACCTCCAGGAGGGAAGCTAACTCCCTTTGGCCCTGCTCCTCTGGGTCTACCTCATCCTCCCTATCCAGTTCCCCTCTCTCTCTCACCCCATCCTAGAAATCTTCACTCTAGACAGGCCCCGTGTCTCATTCCTGCCCCTGTAACAGATGCCTAGTGAATATGGTCCCAGTAAGGTCCAGGTCCCCTTCTCTCTACAAGACTTAAGGCAAATTAAGGGGGATCTTGGCAAGTTTTCAGATGACCGTGACAGGTATATAGAGGCTTCCCAGAATTTAACCCAAGTATTTGAACTCTACTGGAAAGACATTATGTTACTTTTGAATCAAACCCTGACTGACACTGAGAAGCAGGCCACTCTGCAAGTGGCAGAGAGATTTGGGAATGAGCTTTGTATCTCATATAGTATCAGGGAAACGTATAAGCCTTATCCAATTGGAAGGGAAGCAGTAACATTGGATGACCCTAGATGGGATCCCAATGATGGAATGGGAGAATGGAAGAGGAAACACTTTCAAGTGTGTATAATGGAGGGCTTAGGAAGGACCAGAACTAAGCCTCTCAACTACTCCAAACTATCCATAAGAGACCAGGGATTTTGATGAGAATACTGCTGCCTTCCTGGAAAGGGTAAGAGAGGCCTTAGTAAAGCACACCTCTCTATCTCCTAATTCAGTTGAGAGACAACTAATTTTAAAGGATATATTTTATTACTCAAGCAGACCCTGATATCAGGAGAAAGCTGCAGAAACAAGCCACAGGACCAGACAGTACTTTAGAGAACCTCCTGAAAGTGGCCACCTTGGTCTTTTATAACAGAGATAGGGAGGAAGCCTGAGAGAGAGAAAAGAGACACAAGATAAAGGCAGATGCTTTAATGGCCTCCTTTCAAGCCCACAAACTCCAGAATCCCTGAGACGCATCTGCTAACTGTTACAAATGTGGTAAGCCAGAGCATTTTAAAAAGGGCTGACCTGATAGCATAAGGAAGCCACCTCAACCCTGTCCAATCTGCAGTGGGGATCACTGGAGGGTGGACTGTCCCCAAAGAAGCAGGTCAGGTCACCAGGTCCAGAGCCAGTCTCCCAGTGGTCCAGCAGAACTGATGGGTCCTGGGGCTCCTCTCCCTGGCTCCGGTGGTCCAGACCACCATTACCACACAGGACCCCCAGGTAATCCTGGAAGTTGAAGGGAGGAAAGTAGACCTCCTTCTGGACACTGGGCCTGGTCTCTCCATTCTCTCCAATCCAGGGCCCCCCTCCTCTCTTAGCACGTCAGTGAGGGGTTTCTCAGGAAGGTCTTTAACCCAATATTTTTCCCAACATACAACCCCTTTGTTGTAGTTGCGGAGACCTCTTTTTCACCCGTGCCTTTCTAATTATGCCTGAAAGCCCAACTCTTCTGTTGGGCACAGATATTCTGGCCCATATGGGGACCACCATCATGATGGCCCCAGGACAAACTCTTTTCCTCCCCCTAGTGGAGACCAATATTAACCCAGAAGTTTGGGCAATTCAAGGGAAAATTGGCCAAGCCATAACCACTATACCAGTCGGGATCCAGCTTAAGGATCCCACCTCCTTTTCTAACCAGAGACAATATCCCCTGAAACCAGAGGTTAGGAAAGGACTAGAAGCCATCATTGATAACTTGAAGATGCAGGGCCTCCTCACACCCTGCAATAGCCTTTGTAATACCCTGATACTGGGGGAACAAAACACAAATGGGAAATGGAGACTTGTCCAGAACCTCTGTCTCATTAATGAGGCTGTAGTTCCAATTCACCTGGTGGTTCCCAATCGATATACCCTGCCAGCTCAAATACTTGAGGGAACTAAATTGTTCACAGTCCTGGACCTGAAGGATGCATTTTTCTGCATACCATTATACCATGACTCCCAGTATTTGTTTGCATTTGAGGAACCCTCTAACCAAACCACCCAGCTAACCTGGACAGTGTTACCTCAGAGATTCCAAGACAGACCCCATCTGTTTGGGCAGGCATTGTCCAAAGACCTCTCTGAGTTCTTTTATCCTCAGGTTAAAGTTTTACAAAACATAGATGACATTCTCTTCTGCTCCTCACCTGAGGAAATCTCTCAGGAGGGCAGTAAGGCTCTTCTTAATTTTCTGGCCAGCAAAGGATATAATGTTTCAAAATCTAAAGCTCAGCTCTGTTAGATTTCAGGGAAGTACCTAGGTTTGGTGTTGTCAAAGGAGACCAGGGCATTGGGTGAAAGAAGGATTAAGCCCATCTCCTCCTTTCCCTTCCCCAAAACCCTCAAGCAACTGAAGGGATTCTTTGGCATTACAGGATTCTGCAGACTATGGATACCTGAGTACAGTAAAATAGCTTGTCCCTTATATCACCTAATAAAAGAGACTCAGGCAGCTAAAACTCACTCTCTAATTTGGGAACCAGAGGCTAAAAAGGGCTTTGACCAACTAAACCAAGCCTTGCTTCAGGCACTAGCCCTTAGTCTTCCCATATGGAAGATGTTTAATCTTTACACGTCAGAGAAGAAAGGAATGGCCCTGGGAGTTCTGAGGCCTGAGGTCCAACCCAGCAGCCTGTAAGCAACCTAAGTAAGGAGTTTGATTTCGTAGCTACACAATGGCTGGCCTGCCTCCAGGTAATTGCAGTGGTAGCTGGTACCAGAGGCTACTAAGTTAACCATGGGAAATAACTTAACCATTTATACCCCACATAATGTGGCAGGACTGCTATTTTCTAAGGGGAGTCTCTGGCTAATGGACAACTGCCTCGCAGACATCAAGCTCTTCTTTTAGAGGGATCTGCAGTCCAATTAAGAACCTGTCTCAGCCAGGCATGGTGACTCACGCCTGTAATCCCAACACTTTGGGAGGCTGAGGCGGGCGGATTGCCTGAGCTCAGGAGTTCACGACAAGCCTGGGCAACATGGTGAAACCCCGTCTCTACTAAAATACAAGAAATTAGCCAGGTGTAGTGGTGTGCTCCTGTAATCCCAGCTACTTGGGAGGTTGAGGCAGGAGAATTGCTTGAACCCAGGAGGCGGAGGTTGCAGTGAGCTGAGCTCGCACCACTGCACTCCAGCCTAGGTGACAGAGTGAGACTCCATCTCAAAAAGATAAAAAAGAACCTGTCCCTCCCTAAACCCAGCCACCTTCCTCCCAGGGAAAACTGGGGAGCTTGAACATGACAGTGAACAGATAGTAGTACAAACACATGTAGCCAGAGAGGACCTCAAGGAAACACCCTCAGAGAACCCATACTGGATTCTTTTTATGGATGGAAGTTCTTTTGTAGAATGAGGGATCCATAAAGCAGGGTATGCAATAGTTACCCTGAGTGATATTGTTGAGAGCACATCTCTCTCCTCGGGCACAAGTGCTCAACTACCTGAGCTAATTACCTTCATGAGTGTTTTTGCATTAAGCAAAGGGACATCTGTTAACAGTTATACTGATTCTAAGTATGTTATCCTAGTCCTCCACGCCCATGCCACTATCTGGAAAAACAGGAACCTCCTCACACCTGATGGGTCTCCTATTAAATACCATCAGGTAATTAATAGACTATTATCCTCAGTTTTCCTCCCATGGGAAGTGTCAATAATACATTGTAAAGGCCACCAAAAAGAGATGGGTAAAATAGCCAGGGAAATAGGTTAGCAGAAAAAGCAGCTAAATAAGCAGTGAGAGGGCCCCAGATTTCTGATCCACTTGAAGCCCCTCTGATCTGGGAACACTCCATCAGAGAAATAAAACTTCAATATTATCCTGCGGAAATAGAATGGCCACCTCTCAGGGATACATCTTTCAGTCCTCAGGATGGCTGCAATCAGAGAATGGCAAGCTTCATCTACCAGCTGTCAGCCAATGGAAAGTTCTTAAAATCCTTCACCAAGCCTTCCACTTAGGTAAGGATAAAACCTATCAATTAGCCCAGATATTGTTCTCAGGTAAAAATCTGCTACAAACAGTCAAACAGGTCGTTAATGCTTGCAAAACTTGCCTTAAAAAAATCCCCTCAATTGACGGCTTCTCCCCCCAGGAACACAAAGAACAAGAGGTTACCTGGAGGAAGACAGGCAAATGAATTTCACCCATATGCCAAAGACAGTGGGGTACCCAGTACCTCCTAGTATGGGTGGATACCTTCACTAACTGTGTAGAAGCATTTCCATGTCAGAGAAACCTCTAAGGTGAAAAAAGTACTAATTAATGAGATAATCCCTCACTTTGAACTCCCTAAGTATCTCCAGAGTGATAATGGTGCCTCGTTCAAGATGGCTGTCACCCAGGGGTTCTCAAATGCACTAGGCCTACAATGCCATCTTTATTGTGCTTGGAAACCACAATCCTTGGGAAAGGTAGAAAAGACAAATGATATTATCAAAAGGCACTTCAGGAAACTGTCTCAGGAGACTCATCTTCCCTGGACTACCCTTCTTCCAATAGTCATACTACATGTTAGATTCACCCCTTCAAAGCTAGGTTTGAGTACCTTTGAAATGATGTATGGACAGCATTTTCCCACCCAAGAGTTCTTCCTAAACCAAGAAACCTCTGATTTGATTAAACAGAACTTCTTTAGCCCATTTCCAACAGGAACTGAAACAACTGTCAGAGGCCCAATCCCATGAACTAGGGCCACCTCTATTCAACCCAGGGGACCTAGTACTGGTAAAGGTACTTCCTTCCTTTTCTCCCTCTATAGGCCCAGATTGGGAGGGACCTTACACTGTACTCCTTTCTACTTCTACAGCAATAAAGGTCATGGAATAGATTCTTGGATTCATTATACTTGAGTAAAGACCTGGGAAGCTGACAGAGTTACCTCTGCCGACCCAGAAGAGCACCCAAAGTACTAATGTGAAGAAATTGGGGAACTCAAGCTAAAAATTACAAAAGATAAGTGTCAATAATTGACCTTCCATGAATATCCCCCTTATAGTCATGCCTATGCTTGCTGTTCTTACATTCATTCTATTCTTCACCATGAGGTATCTTTACCAAGGATCCTTTAATCCTGAACGCCCATGGGAATATGTACTCCCATAAACAGTTATCTTTCTTCTAAAGCTTAACTGCTCCCATACAAGGTTTAATTTCATTCACCAGGATGAAACAAATTGAGGCACAATATTGTTTTCAGAATGATTAGTATATAGTTCACTTCTTATTTCTATAATCTTTGGCACTAGATTCTTTCCTTCTAACTCCTCTTTGTATAATACACATACTTGATCCATGCATACTTCACTTGTAAAACTTGTTTCTTCTTGCCTAGAGGCCATTAAACTTCAAATGATCATGCAATTGGAGCCTCAGATGATGACTCCCTTTTACCAGGGACCCTTAGGTAGACCTCTGAAGGAAATCTGACTGCTGTTTTCCCCAAAACAACACCCCCTGTCAGCAGGAAATAGCTAAGATCAGTCATCATTCATATTCTAAAAGAGACAGTTAGATGTGCCTCTTTAGAGGGAGCAATGATAGAGGAAGGAGGCAAAAAAAACTCTAGGCAGACAGGGGCAGGTCCCGGGCAAAACCCCACCTTCAAGTTAAAAAGCCTGAAGCCCACGGCCCAAAATGAACACTTCTATCCCTGTTTGCCTGCTCTCTCTCGATTGGTTCTTTCTGAATAATGTCATTTTAACAATTGAATGTTGCCTTTTCCAAAACTACCTATGGCCTGCCCCAACCCCATCCTGTGCCTAAAAAGACCTCAGACTCAGTCAGTAGAGAAAGAGAACCAGCTTGACTGGAGAGAGGCAACATAACTTCAGAGGGACAGCTGGACTTCAGAGGAGAGACGACTTAACTTCAAAAAAGAGCCAGCCAGAGATGGCCAGACTTTAGGAAAGATTACCTGCTCATCCCATCCCCTCTCCAGCTCCCCTCTCCACTGACAGCCTTCTCCATCGCTAAATAAATTGCTCCACCTCCACCTTCCTTCAAGTGTCCATGCAACCTCATTCTTCTTGGATGCTAGACAAGAGCCTGGGACCTATCAAGTGTGGGTACCCAAAAAAAGCTGTCACACCAGCTCTTTGCTCTTGCAGGCAGAGGGCAGCCATTCCACACTATGAGGCAAGGGGCCACTGAGCTCATAACACACCACTGTCCACAGGTGGTGGAGCTAAGAGAGCATTGTAACACCCCTTCTTGGGTTTCAGGGGTCGAAGCCACCCCCACATGGGTGCCACCACAGAGCCTGCATGGAGCCTGCTCCTGCTGGTGCCCAAAGCGGCTGGCCAGATCCTGCATTCACTCTTTCACACACTCCCTCCCACAAGAGGTTGAGCATGGTGCATCAAAAAGCTTATCCACCACAATCAAGTCAGCTTTATCCATGGGATGCAAGGCTGGTTCCACATACACAAATCAATAAATGTAATCCATCACATAAACAGAACCAATAACAAAAACCACGATTATCTCAATACATGCAGAAAAGTCCTCTGATAAAATTCAATATCCTTTCATGCTAAAAACTCTCAATAAACTAGGTACTGATTAAACAAATCTCAAAATAATAAGAGCTACTTATGTCAAACCCATAGCCAATATCATACTGAATAGGCAAAAGCTGGGAGCATTCCCTTTGAAAACCAGCACAAGACAAGGATGCCCTCTCTCACCACTCCTATTCAACACAGTATAGGAAGTTCTGGCCAGGGCAATCAGGCAAGAGAAACAAATAAAGGGTATTCAAATAGGAAGAGAGGAAGTCAAATTATCTCTGTTTCCAGATGACATGATGGTATATTTAGAAAACCCCATTGTCTCAGCCCAAAATTTCCTTAAGCAACTTCAAAAAAGTCTCAGGATACAAAATCAATGTGCAAAAATCACAAGCATTCCTATACAATAACAATAGACAATCAGAGAGCCAAATCATAAGTGAACTCCCATTCACAATTGCTACAAAGAGAATAAAACACCTAGGAATACAACTTACAAGGGATGTGAAGGACGTTTTCAAGGAGAACAACAAACCACTACTCAGGGAAATAAGAGAGGACATAAACAAATGGAAAAACATTCCATGCTGATGGATAGGAAGAGTCAATATTGTGAAAATGGCCATACTGCCCAAAGTAACTTAAATATTAATTGCTATTCCTATCAAGCTACCAGTGACTTTCTTCACAGAATTAGAAAGAACTACTTTAAATTTCATATGGAACCAAAAAAGAGCCAATATAGCCAAGACAATCCTAAGCAAAAAGAATGAAGCTGGAGCCATCATGCTACCTGACTTCAAACTATACTACAAGGCTACAGTAACCAAAACAGCATGGCACTCGTACCAAAACAGATATATAGACCAATGGAACAGCACAGAGACCTCAGAAATAACACCACATATCTAGAACTATCTGATCTTCAACAAACCTAACAAAAACAAGGAATGGGGAAAGGAGTCCCTATTTAATAAATGGTTCTGGGAAAACTGGCTAGCCATATGCAGAAAACTGAAACTGGATCCCTTCCTTACACCTTATACAAAAATTAACTCAAGATGGATTAAAGACTTAAATGTAAAACCCCAAACCATAAAAACCCTAGAAGAAAACCTGGGCAATACCATCAGGACATAGGCATGGACAAAGACTTTGTGACTAAAACACCAGAAGCAATTGCAACAAATGCAAAAATTGACAAATGGGATCTAATCAAACTAAAGAGTTTCTGCACAGCAAAAGAAACTATTATCGGAGTGAACGGGCAACCTACAGAATGGGAGAAAAATTTTGCAAGCTACCCTCCGACAAAGGTCTAATATCCAGAATCTACAAGAAACTTAGAACAAATTTACAAGAAAAAAACAAACAACCCTATCAAGAAGTGGGCAAAGGATATGAACAGATGCTTCTCAAAAGAAGACATTTATGCAGCCAACAAACCTAGGAAAAAAGCTCATCATCACTGGTCATTAGAGAAATGCAAATCAAAACCAAAATGAGATATCATCTCACACCAGTTAGAATGGCGATTATTAAAATGTCAGGAAATGGCAGATGCTGGTGAGGCTGTGAAGAAACAGGAACACTTTTACACTGTTGGTGGGAGTGTAAATTAGTTCAACCGTTGTGGAAGACAGTGTGGCAATTCCTCAAGGATCTACAACCATAAACACTGTTTGACCCAGCAATCACATTACTGGTATATACCCAAAGGATTATAAATCATTCTACTATAAAGACACATGCACATGTATGTTTACTGAAGCACTATTTACAATAGCAAAGACTTGGAACCAACCCAAATGCCCATCAATGATAGATTGTATAAAGAAAATGTGGCACATATATGCCGTAGAATACTACGCAGCCATAAAAAAAGAATGAGTTCATGTCCTTTGCAGGGACATGGATGAACCTGGAAGCCATCATTCTCAGCAAACTAACACAGGAACAGAAAATCAAACACAACATGTTCTCACTCATAAGTGGGAGTCGAACAATGAAAACACATGGAGGAGAACATTCACACATGGGGGACTGTCAGAGGGTGAGGGACAAGGGGAGGAAAAGCATTAGGACAAATATCTAATGCAAGAACTGCTTAAAACCTAGACGACAGGTTGATGGATGCAGCAAACCACCATGGCCCATACCTATGTAACAAACCTGCACATTCTGCACATGTATCCCAGAACTTAAATAAAATAAAAAGAAAAAAAAAAGAGGTTGAGCATGGTGAGCCAAGTAAATGGGGCACCCTCATAGCAAGTCTAATGAAGGGGTCGAGAAAAACTCCTGCATCACCAGGAGTTCAAGACCAGCCTGGGCAGCATAGCAATATCCCATCTTTGAAAAATAAATTAATTACATTTGAAAGAAGACAGGAGAGACCATTAGAACCCCTGGAACACTGGCAATATCTGGCTCAGATCTCCATGAATCAAACGTTTTGTGTCAAATCAGTTGGTAAAGACACTGGCTAGACACAAAAGGACCATGGCATGGTGAAGTTTCCTAAGCCCAATCACAGCCTGAGATGGTTTGGCTTGTCTCCACCCAAATCTTATCTTGAATTGTAGCTTCCACAATTCCCACATGTTGTGTGAGGGACCCAGTGGGACATAATTGAATCACAGGGGTGGTTTCCCCATACTGTTCTTGTGGTAGTGAATAAGTATTGTGAGAGCTGATGATTTTATAAGGGGTTTCCCATTTTGCTTGGCTCTCATTCTCTCTTGTCTGCCACCATGTAAGACATCCCTTTTGCCTTCTGCCATGATTGTGAGGGCTCCCCAGCCATGTGGAACTGTGTATTCATTAACCCTCTTGTTATTTATAAATTACCCAGTCTCAGGTATGTCTTTATCAGCAGTGTGAAAACAGACTAATACAGTAAATTGGTACCTGTAGAGTGAGGCGCTGCTGTGAAGATACCTGAAAATGTGGAAGCACTTTGGAACTGGGTAACAGGCAGAGATTGGAACAGTTTGGAATGCTCAAATGAAGACAGGAAAATGTGGGAGTTTGGAACTTCCTAGACTTGTTGAATGGCTTAGACCAAAATGCTAATAGTGGTATGGACAATAAAATCTAGGCTGAGGTACTCTCAGATGGAAATGAGGAACTTTTTGGGAACTGGAGTAAAGGTGACCCTTGCTATATTTTAGCAAAGAGACTAGTGGCATTTTGCCCCTGCCTTAGAGATTTGTGGAACTTTGAAGTTGAGGAAAATGATCTAGAATATCTGGCAGAAGAAATTTCTAAGCAACAAAGCATTCAAGAGTTGACTTGGGTGCTGTTAAAAGCATTCAGTTTTAAAAAGGAAATATAGCATAAAAATTCAGAAAATTTGCAGCCTGACTATGCAATAGAAAAGAAAAACCCATTTTCTGAGGAGAAATTCAAGCTGGCTGCAGAAATTTGCATAAGCAACAAGGGGCCAAATGTTAATCACCAAAACAAAGGGGAAAATGTCTCCAGGGCATGTCAGAGACCTTTGTGGAAGCCCCTCCTATCACAGGCTCAGAGTCCTAGGAGGAAAAAATGGCTTTATGGTCAGGGCTAAGGGATCCCCCACCCTGCTCTGTGCAGCCCAGGGACTTGATGTCCTGTGTCCCAGATACTCTAGCTGTGGCTAAAAGGGGCCAAGGTACAGCTAGTGTTGTGGCTCCAAGGGGTGCAAGCCCCAAGCCCTGGCAGCTTCCACATGGTGTTGAACCTACAGGTGCACAGAAGTCAAGAATTGAGGTTTGGGAACCTTCACCTAGATTTCAGAGGATGGATGGAAACACCTGGATATCCAGGCAGAGGTGTGCTGCAAGGGTGGAGCCCTCATGGAGACCCTCTGCTAGGGCAGCGTGGAAGGGAGATGTGGGGTTGAAGTCCCTACACAGAGTCCACACTGGGGCACTGTGTAGTGGAGCTGTGAGAAGACAGCCACCGTCCTCCAGACCCCAGAATGGTAGTCCCACTGACAGCTTGCATCATGTGCCTGGAAAAGCCACTGACACTCAATGCCAGCCCATCAAAGCAGCCAGGAAAGGGGACTGTACCCTGCAAAGCCACAGGGGCAGAGCTGCCCAAGACCATGGGCATTAAGTATGACCTGGATGTGAGACATGGAGTCAAAGGAGATCACTTTGGAGCTTTAAGATTTGACTGCCCTGCTGGATTTAAGACTTGTATGGGGCCTGTAACCCCTTTGTTTTGGTCAATTTCTCCTATTTGGAATGGCCATATTTACCCAATGACTGGACCCCCATTGTATCTAGGAAGTAACTGACTTGCTTTTGATTTTACAGTCTCATGGGTGGAAGGGACTTGCTTTGGCTCAGGTGAGACTTTGGATTGTGGACTTTTCAGTTAATGCTGAAGTGAATTAAGACTTTGGGGGACTGTTGGGAAGGCATGACTGATTTTGAAATGTGAGGCTATAAAAGTTGGGAAGGGCTAGGGGAGGAATTATATGGTTTGGCTGCATCCCCACCCAAATCTCATGTTGAATTGTAGCTCCCATAATTCCCATATGTTTTGGGAGGGACCCAGTAGGAGATAATTGAATCATAGGGGCAGTTTCCCCCACACTGTTCTGGTAGTAAATAAGTCTCATGATATCTGGTTATTTAATAAGGGGTTTCCCCTTTTGCTTGGGTCTCATGCTTTCTTGTTTGTGCCATGTAAGACATCCCTTTCACCTTCCACCATGATTATGAGGCCCCCCGAGCCACATGGAACTGTGAGTTCATTAAACCTTTTTTTTTTTTTTTTTTTTTTTTTGAGATGTAGTCTCACTTTGTAACCCAGGCTGGAGTGCAGTGGTTCGATCTCAGCTCACTGCAATTTCTGCCTCCCAGGTTCAAGCATTTCTCCTGCCTCAGCCTCCCAAGAAGCTGGAATTACAGGCACCTGCCACCATGCCTGGCTAAGTTTTTGTATTTTTAGTAGAGATGGGGTTTCACCATGTTGGCCAGGCTGATCTCGAACTCCTAACCTCAGGTGATCTGCCCACCTTGGCCTCCCAAAGTGCTGGGATTACAGGCATGAGCCACTGTGCCAAGCCTAAACCTCCTCTTCTTTACAAATTACCCAATCTCAGGTATGTCTTTTTCAGCAGCATGCAGACTAATACACAGCCTCCTGATTTGGTATAGATATGAGGGTTCTAATCTCTACCCATGTTTCTATCTCACTCTGCCCACTATATGTAGTTTACCCAATTCCCCTTTTTTCCGTCTGCTTACTCCACTATTACATTTAGAATGAGTTATGCTGATGACTTTATATTGTGGTCCATCAGTTGTGGAATATTATGTTGGATCATTATTGACTTAGAGAAATAATGGACCCTATTAAGAAATCCTGATCCAGAAGCTAGTGCCATAACTGATATGATTTGGTTGTGTCCCCACCCAAATCTCATCTTGAATTGTAGCTCCCATAATCCCCACATGTCATGAGAGGGGTCCAGAGGGGTAATTGAATCGTGGGGATGGGTTTTTCTTGTGCTATTCTCATGACAGTGAATAAGTCTCATGAGAACTGGTGGTTTTATAAAGGGCAGTTCCCCTGCACATGCTCTCTTGCCTGCCACCATGTAAGATGTGCCTTTGCTCCTCCTTCGCCTTCTCCCATGATTGGGAGGCCTCCCCGGCCATGTGGAACTGTGAGTTCATTAAACCTCTTTTTCTTTATAAATTACCCAGTCTCAGGTATTTCTTCACAGCAGTATGAAAGTAAACTAATACAATAACCAATGTGATTTTGAATATTCTTCCTTAGGGATAAGGGAGAGTGCATTTTTAGGTACACGAGGAATTTTATGTTAGGCAGATGAATTTTTGGTTTGGGTGTATCGTACGGGTGTGCATGAAAATTGAGATGTCAAAGTGATGGTTGTGATGAATATTGGTCAGGGTTATTCCCTGACTGCTTCCTTCCCAAATACAGGTGGCATTCAGTGCTCTGCCTCCTGCTGTGGAAATCAGGTCAATGAGCCTTCCTCTCTCCCCAGGCCCTGGCAGTCAGCATACAAGCTGCTGACCTGTTCTCACTGGCATCCAGAAATCTAGACAGAGGGGCACACCTGCATAGCTGAGACTATTAGGAAGACGTGGAGATGTCAGGGAGGCAGCAGTGGAGATGTCAGGGAGGCAGCATTGGAGCTGGGGACTGGCCTGTTAGCAGCCACCCTGGTTTCTCTGTCCTGGTCCTGATCTCAACTGGAACTGGGTCTGGCCCTGGAGACGAGACTGTCAGTGCCTCAGCCCTATCATAGGGCCTTCCCCCTCTGTGTGTTGCAGCCCAGGGTCAACTGCCAGAACCTGCATCTGTTTGAGTGGACGGTTCCTCAAAGCAGCAGGCCACCCTGCCTGTGCTGATGGCAGCCAGGAGGGCTGGACAATGAGACCTCAGGCTAGCACCAACAGAAGTCGACGTATAACTACCGAGTGCCTATGCTGCTTGAGTGATGTAACTTTCAGACTCGTGTTCCCACAATTTCCCTCTTCTGATTCATTTCAGGAGCCCATGGTGATAGCTCTGATTACGCACCCTACATTAGCTTTTTCTCCCTACCTTACTTCTTCACTCTCCAAACCACTGTTTCTTCCAGCTAAGATAAACTATCCGCACCTGAATTCTTTTCTCAGATCCTACCTCTGAGAGGAAATAAACTAAACAGGTTCTCTTCAGCAAAAAGGAATTTCACTGGAAGGATATTGGAGGCTCAAAGAACTGAGGAAAATGAAAGCTCACAACCAGGCCTGGGAAATAGAACATCCAAAGTCCTGCCCTGGAAGAGCCAGTCCCCATGTCACTGTATCCCTCACGGAAAAGCCAAAGCCCAAGGTATGTGTCTGGTTTTCAGAGTCCAAGTTGCAGCCTCCCTCTGTATGTCAGTACAGGCTGGAAGAGAGAAAAGGATCCCTTTGGATTCCAAGGTAGGAGGTGGGTGCCATCTCCCACCAAGACTGCGTGCTATGGGAAACACTTGTAGCATAGGCTGGGGTGTTCTTATAAAGAAGGGCTGGACTCCTGCAAGACAAAAATAAAGACACATGACCCCTCCAAGCCAAAAAAAAAAAATCCCAAAACTACTGGCTTTTTTATTTTCTTGTATTCTCCAGGATCACTGTTAAGGAAGATTACTCACTGGCACTTGTTAAAGTATGATAAGGCAGACTTTACTCAGGACAATTGCAACGAGTGTAAGGACGAATGCAATGGGATTTGCAGTGTGGAAGAGAGATTGGGCTCACCTCCAAATGCAGCATGGACCAGTGGGAATGTATGGCCAAGGAGCAGTGTGGGTGTCAGGGATTGAAAATTACTAAGAGGAAATATCAGGGGTCGGGGGATTCTGGCTAAACTGACCTAACAGGATTCTTGCTAAGGACAGGCCAGGGTGATCAGACAGCACCTGGGGAATGGTGGAGGATGCGGAACCTGATGAGATATCAAGGGTGATCAGACATCAAGGTAGGTAACTGACTTAACAGGTTCTTTGCTAAAACTGGATTTTGCAAGGAAGTGTACAGACAGGCCTAGGAGAAGGTTTGGAGTCTTAGTAAAGTTTGGATGAGCAAAGAATCTTTGTCATCATCAGAAGGATATAAAGCCACTGGCTGTTTTCTGCTGATGCCACCAAAATGACAATCACACCCTCTGCCCTCTGCTTACCAACATGTCTGCAGCATTCAGGCTTCATGGGAGTCAAAATGTTATGTTCCTTCTCAATCCGATACTGGTTTAATAGTTAATTTCTCTGACTTTGTAATCTGCATTGCGATCTGCTTTCTACACTTGCAAAACACATCATCTTTATCTTATGCTAGACACTCTGTTTCCCCCTTCCCCAAGTTCATTTATATTATTTTTAAATCATACTTTACTTTTCTCTTAGTTTTCCTGCTCCTACAAGATCACAAGGGTACAGAATTGAGATCCAAGAAGGCAATATAGCATAATAAGATTAACTACTACTTCTTGAGCTCTTACTTGCTAAGTACAAGGAACTGTTAAATACTGTGCATGCATTATCTCATTTAATCTTCATAATAACTCTCTGAAGCAAGCATTATCAGCTCCATTTTAGAGATAATTAAACTGAATCTTTGAAAAACATTTAATAATTTATCTGCAGGCACACAGGTAGTAGGTAGCAGGGCTGGGACTTTAACCCACTTACTTAACTCTAAAGTTCACATTCCTAGGAAGTACTTATTCCACAGGCAAAACAAAAAATTTGGATTCAATCAGAACTAGGATTAAACTGCCGCTCCCATATTGAAGACCACCACAAAACAGGGGGGCTCCCTGACTCCATAACCTTGCTGAATACTCTCTACCTTCTTTGTTTTGAAAAGTCATTGTCAAAGTTTTTCATTTTAACCATTTATCTTTTTTTTTTTTAATGAGACAGTCTCACTCTGTTGCCCACACTGGAGCGCAAAGGCATGATCTCTGCTCACTGCAACCTCTGCCTCCCGGGTTCAAACAATTCTCCTGCCTCAGCCTCCCGAGTAGCTGCGATTACAGATGTGCACCACCATACTCAGCTAATTTTTGTATTTTTAGTAGAGACGGGATTTCACCATGTTGGCCAGACTGGTCCCAAACCCCTGACCTCAGGTGATCTGCTCACCTCAGCCTGCCATTTATCTTTTCTTTCATTTTTTTGTTATAAAATATAAGTGCCTACTTTTGTTTTAACATATATTAAAAACTGTTTGGTACTACTAATAAATTAAGAAAAGTCCTGGCTGGGCACAGTGGCTCACGCCTGTAATCCCGGCACTTTGGGAGGCCAAGCCGGGGGTGGTGGCACATGCCTGTAATCCCAGCTACTCAGGAGGCTGAGGCAGGAGAATCACTTGAACCTGGGAGGCGGAGGTTGCAGTGAGCTGAGATCGTGCTGTTGCACTCCAGCCTGGGTAACAAGAGTGAAACTCCACCTCCAAAAAAAAAGAAAGAAAAGTCCCAACCAGTGGGATTTTCTATTTGAAACCCTAAAGGTGGGCTTGAAGTAATCATAGAAAGAACCTCAAGTATATTATTAACATTTTAGAATTGAAAGAATTCAGCCAGTCCAATCCTTTCATTTCACAGATGAAAGAGGGCCGGGAAAGTTAAGTGAAGGCTCCTTGCCAACAAAGGAAGTTGAGCCAAAACCAAGGTATTGTGATTCTGTCATTTCTTACTTTAACATATCTTATTATGTTAGCATACCTTATGTTATTAAGAACTTTGGGAATTTTGTTCCTAGTCTGAAGTGTGTAGAGGTATTATTCTGTAATAGTCTGTGACTTAATCTTCTAAATTTAACATCTTATCAAGCAAGTCATTTAAAAAAACACGACTAAAAATAAATTGCAGGAAAATTTTTTTTTTCGTTTTTTGAGACAGAGTCTGTCTCTGCGGCTGGAGTACAGTGGTGCAATCTTGGCTCACTGCAACCTCCCAGGTTCAAGCGATTTTTCTGCCTCAGCCTCCCGAGTAGCTGGGACTGCAAGCGTGCACCACCACACCAGGCTAATTTTTGTATTTTTAGTAGAGACGGGGTTTCACCATGTTGGCCAAGCTGGTCTTGAACTCCTGACCTCAGGTGATCCGCCCTCCTCAGCCTCTCAAACTGCTGGGATTACAGGAGTGACCCACCGTGCCTAGCAGAAATAATTTTTAATACTCTCTTAGTCCCTTGGGTTCTATTTGTTTGATTTATCCTTTCCTAGAGAATCACTCATTTTCTTAGGAGTCCCTGTGTTTCATAGTCTCATTGTGAGCATGCACTCTTCTATTTATCAACGGGAGTTATTTTTAAGCTGCTAGAGCTACGGATATCAAACAGAGGCTTTGGTTGACACATCTTTTACACATCTGGTTACTGGGCTTTGGGGAAAGATTCACATTGTGTAAAATTTACATTGGAGTGGCTGTAGACATATTTTCCTCATATAAAATCCTGAAGGCCTCTGGTTTCATGCAGCTATTCAAAGATGGTGAAGCAAAATAATGGATTGCTTTATTCTTTTGAACAAAAAAAAATCATGCAGACAGTTAAAAATCAAGACAAATAAACACAAATCGCAATACCTAAAGGGCTTTCTGTATTATGGAAGAAACTTTGTGCACACAATGCACAGAGCCTCAAGGCTGGAGCAATTCTTAAACCTCAGATGCATACTAACCCCGCATGGATGTCACTATGGACAGGGCAAACATGCTGAGGACTGGCATGGAATTGGGACTCCAGGCAGCTTTAGAATGTTTAGGATTAAGGAGAGAAAGAGGGTGTTCTAAAATGTACCCAGGGCCAGGGCACATGCCTGTAATCCCAGCACTTTGGGAGGCCAAGACAGGAGGATCATTTGAGGCCAAGAGTTTGAGACCAGCCTGGGCAACATAACGAGACCTCATCTGTACAAAAAATAAAATTAAATTAAAATATTAGCTGGGTGTGGTGGCATGTCCCTATAGTTCTAGCTACTCAGAGGCTGAGGCAGGAGGATCACTTGCGCCCAGGAGTTCAAGGCTACAGTGAGCTATAATGGTGACACTACACCCCAGTGTGGGTGACAGAGTGAGACCCTGTCTCAAATAAAATAAAATAATAAAATGAGATAAAAGTACCTGAGATTTGTTTTAATCAGGTGTGGTAATGTGACAGATACAGGGACAAATGCCCTTGAAAAAAGACGTTATTATTTACATTTTCCAAGATAAGGGGGGCATGCCATGCAAGGCAGAGTCACACAGGGAAACACTGAGGTCCTCAGAAGACAAGAGCAAAGGAGAAAACATGGCCCAGAGCTATTATCGTCATTTCCTTGGAAAGGAGTGAATAAGGCAAAGTAGGCAGGTTTGAGCAAGTATAGGATTGAATGAATAGTACATGTGACACGTGTTTTTTCTTTTTTGAGACGGAGTCTGGCTCTATCGCCCAGGCTGGAGTGCAGTGGCGCGATCTTGGCTCACTGCAAGCTCCGCCTCCCGGGTTCACGCCATTCTCCTGCCTCAGCCTCCCAAGTAGCTGGGACTACAGGCGCCCGCCACCATGCCTGGCTAATTTTTTTGTATTTTTAGTAGAGACGAGGTTTCACCGTGTTAGCCAGGATGGTCTCGATTTCCTGACCTCGTGATCCACCCGGCTTGGCCTCCAAAAGTGCTGGGATTACAGGCATGAGCCACCGCGCCCGGCCGACACGTTTTTTCCTTGAAAATGTTTCCCTTCCCTCTCTGCCATGCTCCCAACTTTCTGCCTTCTTGGGGCTTCTCACTGTCTGGGTAACTAAGTCTTGGGCCTAGCTGGACCTTGGGTAGTGGCCCCTCTGCCACAATCAGTGCCTGAGCCTGAGGCTGAGTTTGTGGCCTCCGAAGCCTGACCTGGCTTGGAGCTTGTCTGTGGCACTCAGTGTGGAATCCAGGCTCACAGGTCACTGGTAAAGCCTGAAGACACTGGCCTGAGGTGAGGGGAGGGTGCTGCTCCACTCTCTGGAGGATCTCAGAATTCTCACTTCTTGCTAGGACTGAGCCATGGGACAGCCATACTTCACTTTACCCAGTATTTTTCTTTTTGAAACAGGGTCCTGTTCTGTTGCCCAGACTGGAGTGCAGTGATGCAATCATGACTCACTGCAGCCTTGACCTCCCAACCATAAATGATACTCCCACTTCAGCCTCCCCAGTAGCTGGGACCACAGGTGTCCACTACCATGGCAGGGTAATTGTTTAAAAAAAAACTGTAGAGACAGGGTCTCATCATGTTGCCCTGTCTGGTCTTGACCTACTGGGCTCAAGCGATCCTCCTGCCTTGGTCTCCCAAAGTGCTGGGATTACAGGCATGAGCCACTGTGCCTGGCCACACTTTTCCAAATTATAAGCAGCTAGGATGGCCCTATTTCTCGTCGGCTCCTAACACACTTTTAAGAGTACATTCTTATTGACTCTAGCTCATCTGGACCACAGATGAGGTCCAAGCCAGGTCAGGCTTTGGAGGCCACAAGCTCGGTCTCAGGCTCAGGCACTGATTGTGGCAGAGGGGCCACTACCCAAGGTCCAGCTAAGCCCAAGACCTAGTTACCCACACAGTGAGAAGCTCCAAGAAGGCAGAAAGTTGGGAGCATGGCAGAGAGGGAGGGGAAACATTTTCAGGGAAAAAACATGTGTCACATGTCTTTAGAAGCAAGTCAGGTTTCACGTAACCGAGTGTCCTCATGGGTGTCCAAAAGTAGCCCAGGGCTGTAGCACAGGCTTAACAGTGATTTTGTGTTCATCCATGAGTCACTACATGACCCCATGAAGCTGGGCATTGGTGAAGTCCAAGTTGTCCTTGAGTAATAAAAACATATGTTGCAAAAAAGAAATGTGTTATGAGGGTCAGGCTTGGTGGCTCACACCTGTAATCCCAACAATTTGGGATGCCGAGGTGGGCCGATCACCTGAGGTCAGGAGTTCGAGACCAACCTGGCAAACATGGTGAAACCCCGTCTTTACTAAAAGTACAAAAATTAGCCAGGTGTGGTGGTGCATGCCGGTAACCCCAGCTACTCAGGAGGCTGAGGTAGGAGAATCGCTTGAACTGGCAGGCGGAGGTTGCAGTGAGCCAAGATCACACCACTGCACTCCAGCCTGGGCAACAGAGCAAGACTCCATCTCAAAAAAAAAAAAAAAAGTGTGTTATGAGGGTAGATCTCATGTTAAGTGTTCTCACCGCAATAAAATACAATTTTTAAAATGAGAGAGAAAATATTTTCAATAAAGAACTTCATCTGCTAAAAAAAAAAAAAAGGCTGGAAGAATATGCACCAAGATATGATCCATAGTTGTACAGGTTGTGGGGCTGTAGGTGATTTATTTTCTTCTTTCTTCTTATTTGTGTTTTTAAAGTTTCTATAATAAGTATTATATTGTTTTATTAAAATGAGAAAATAAAAAAATCATTTGCTTTCATTTTACTAGAGTTTCCTTCCCCTAAGATATTTTCTTCTCCTGTCAGTTTTGCCAGGTCCCAAAGCTCAAGTGGCCAGGCAGCAGGGACCATAGCCTGGACCTGCTGCGGCGCCATTTCTTATTTCAGGCCCCATTCAAAACTGGTACCTCATGGGCTGCCCGCTAAATGAGTCAAAGCAACCCAAATGGGGTATAAGTACCTCCGAATTCCAAAGAGGCTCACCAAGCTCTGGGCCTCATTCTGAGCAAGGCAAGGTACAACAACCTGTCTTTCAATTTAGAAGAAATATCCCCAAATACCCAAATCACTGGACCCTAGAAAATCTCAAGATGGCAAGGCCCTAAGCTTTCTTTTTATTTTTCTTCCTGTGGCATACATGTGTCTTGCTACAGCAGCAAAGAAGTTTGCTACTTCCTGATCATGAAGTTGATTAACATAATTTTATCAACTGTGGGATATCATAATGATCCAGAATCCTCCAAACCATATTACAATAGAAAGCAGAACTGGCTTAGCCCTAGGACTAAGCATTGGACCAGGATGTATATTCCAAATGCAGTACTTCGGAAAATACAATCTGTCACACCATGGCTGAGTCCAGATTTTAATCAGCCAATTTAGCACACTATTAATTTGACTCCTAGGAACTAAAGCCAACACATTAAATCCAGAATCCTGAATGAGTCCTCCTACATTAATAAATTTAAGCAAAAGAGCTTTCAATGATGTTCTTTTTGGTCTAACACCTTTAGAATCCACGCTCACGTATGCTCCCCAAACTCCCATCAACACTGATCAGCGTCATAACTCTGCGCATAGGCTCTCTCTCCAACCACCAGGCTTTGTACCTCTCCATCTGGGCTCTTTTGGGTTTCAACTCTTGTTATAGGCCTAGAGGTGATGAGTGGTACCATTAGCATGGGAGGCAACTGCCAGGTGTTCCCATTTAAAAGACTTCTTGCAGAGAACAGTTTGTTTCTGTGCTAGCGAGAGAGTTAAGAGGAATTTACAGGTCCCAAGTTCTCAACTTTGTCGATATCTGCCCAAATGTCCTCATCCCATGGCTCATGCCTAAATCAAGCCAACCAGTGTCTCTACCCTAGGGTAAGAAGTATAGCAGGTTTTAGCCTTTAACTGGTGCAGAAATGTTTCCCCCTTGACCCCTTAGCTTTATCAATCCTGCAATTACAAAAGATGTAGGATTCCCTCAACGCTGCCATGGGGCCTTCTGGTTCCCTATATGTATTCTTAATTTTGCATTCATAGCTTTTCATTCCTCTTGTACCATCTAGGTTTGTCAAAAGAAGCCAGATGACTCCACAGTCTTTACATCACCACTCCATCACCATAGCCACTGGATGTTCCCACACCTCTCCCTCCATCTGCACTTCATGGCTTGATACCTTGCAGTGATGATATGAGTAATCATGATGCCACCATGTGCCAAGAATTACCCACATCCTATTTTCCCCTTACCCCTCTGAAGGAAATAACCTCTGTGTTCTTGAACATATACACAACCCAATCCCAAAATCCTGCTTTGAGATTCTGTTTTCGGAGCATAAATTGAACCAACTTAAATAATAACAGGGTGCTGTCCCTCAGTTCAATAGTCCCACGTAGCACACCAGAAATATAACAGATGACAACTATTCCTTGCATTTTACATATGCTGGATTTTCCATTCTGTATCCATGGCAACCAAGGTACAAAACTTAGTCTCAGTTTCCATTTTTAAAATCAAACTACAACGATCATTTTGTGAAATTTTGGTAGTCTTTGACGAATATTGTGGCATCAACAAAAAGGATCATATTATATAACTTTTCACCCTAAAATCTCCACTCTGTCATTCCTTGGCTTCCAAACACTGTCTTTCCCCCTACTTTGCCAGCAGGAATTTCTCTTCTCTTTCTACTCCAACTCAGCTATTAATTAAGCACTCCCTTGGGGATGTTGCATTCCAGTTGAAGCAGAATATCAACATACTTCTTCCATACAAATTCAACATTTTTCCAAGAAAAATATGAGTGATTTATATTTCTTTTCTCTTATTACTTTTGCATCCTCAGCATATAGCTCAATGACTGTCAAACGTCAAAATCATAATAACAACAATACTTTATATTTGTAATGTTTGCTATGTGTCTTATGTGTATTATCTCATTTAATCTTCACAACAATACCATGAGGTATATACCATTATTATCCTCAATATTACGAGGAAATCATGACAAAGCTGAGGCTTAGAGAGTCCAAGTAACATACTCAACATTATGCTTAGCTGGTAAGTGAGACAGCCAGCTCTATTTGATCCTAAAGCCATAGGCACCACAGCTCTTTCAACAGTGTTGATCGAATACAGCCAGATGAGGAGCCCCAATAATGGCTACACATATTTTTTAATTCTTATGACTTCAGTTTCACATATTTGGGTGACCCCAAACAAAATTCCCTAGCATTGTCCCTAAGCCTTTTTGCCAGATGTCTACTTTTTATGACTCCGCCAACGGCTGCATGTAACAGAAACCAACTCTGGCTAAATTAACCAAAAATAACAGGATTTGTTGAAAGGTAAATGGTGGCCACAGAACTAAAGCAACCACTGATCAGTCAGTCTTGAGAAGGACAGAATCCAGTCAAAACCAGAGAATGACGTCGCAGGAACTAATGGGACAGCCTCTTGGGGCCGCCACCATTGGGATGAATCAGCTTCAACTATTTTCAGTTCTTGTGTCACTCCACTTCAAGCCTCAAATTCCAGCGAGAGTCTGGCTGACATCATTTGGATCCCCTGTCCAGCCCTTGGCCAGGGGATAGGGGATGAGGGGGATGGGGCTCTGTGATTGACAGTTCCACCAAGATTGCATTCCAGAAAGAAACACAGAAGGGCACTAACCAAAAGGTTTCATGGGCGCTGGGCAGACAAATACAAGATGTCTGCTACAGTGGCTTTAACACATCCGTGATCGGAGGAGCAAGATTTATCCTACTGAAAACATTCAAAAAGATGCACTATAGAGGCAATTCCTAAAGAAACAGTCCAAAATGCTCGGAGCACTGTTTCTCAAAAGGATCACTTTTTTTTAGTTAACAAAGGATCAGTGTGAAGTTGTATCAAAAGGATCACTTTTAATTTAAAAAATAAAAATGTTTAAAAGAAAAGCTCTCATGGACCCTCTAGAGTTGTCTTAAAATACTTTTTACTGCAAGATTACTTAGGTGTGTACCAACATAAAACCAGGGGTAATGATCCTTGGATTTATAGCACTTATAAAATTATAAATCCACGATAAATTTTAATGCAATTCAAATGAAATGACAAAACCACTATGATTCAAATTACCCATATAAGTTTAACTTGACAGATGATACTTTTCTGAAACTGATCTGCTGCTCCCAATGTGAATATAGTACAACTGCTACGTTGCAAGTATTTTGGAGTTCAGCACTGTTATGCTATTGCATGTGTTGTGAAGACTCAATTCTCCCACCACGTTATGCCTTCAATCTACTAGAAAACCTTGGGATAAGCAGAGCCAAGTCCTTTCTTGGCCTTCCATTTGGTGTCAAAATATCTCTGCTCTTTTCTTTTATTTTTTTTTTTTTCTTTTTGAGACACAGTCTCGCTCTGTCGCCAAGGCTGGAGTGCAGTGGTGCGATCTCGGCTCACTGCAACCTCCGCCTCCCGGGTTCAAGTGATTCTCCTGCCTCAGCCTCCTGAGTAGTTGGGATTACAGGCACCCACAACCATGCCCAGCTAATTTTTGTATTTTTAGTAGAGATGGGGGTTTCACCTTGTTGGCCAGGCTGGTCTCGAACTCCTGACCTCAAGTGATCCGCCTGCCTCAGCCTCCCAAAGTGCTGGGATTACAGGCGTGAGCCACCGCGCCTGGCCTCTACTCTTTTCTTATCAGCCCATGATAGAGTAGTATTATTTGATGGTGAATTGGAATCACAAATGCAAACAGGGGCATAAAAATCCTTTCCAGTGCTCAGTTATGAGATGGTCACCCAGATGATCTATAACATGCTGTTATTAAATTTTTTAAGATTTCTTTAAAAATATAAATGTAGATTTTAAACATTCTTATGGAGAACTCATTGTTATCAGAGACGATATCCTTGGAAATCCAAAGGATCATGACATCCAGTTTGAGAAACAGTGGTTTAGAGCAATTACATCATTCTTAGAATCAGTGTGTGGCCTCCTAAGATGAACCCTTCAAAGGGTATTACAATTACTCACTTATATAAATTCCTAGATATATATTTGGTGTAAATTTTCCATATGCATTCTGATAGTTCTTATCCCCTTGCTATTTGCATACTGTCATTTCTTTAAAAATACCTTACAGCCTCTTGATAATTGCTATTAAGTAGGTGAAACCTCCAATTTCTATGAATACATTAACCTATTTAGCTTCACTCTCAAATGGTATCCCAACACGTAAATTGAGTTCATAGGGTAAATGTTGGGATTCAGACCATTTCTCTAGTTGTAAAATATGCATCATATAAATATAAACAAGTTAATAAAATTAATTGCTAATAATTATCTAGCTATTCCTCTGAGTAACGGCACATATGGAGAAGTTTACTTTCTACCGATTGTAAAATGCAGTACTTGATTTTGAAATATTTTTGATCCATAAAGGCTAAGTGACATTCTGATTTATTTAAAAAGATGAACTCAACATAACCAAATTTCACATGCATTGACTTTCTAAATAAATTCTAAAAATTATTCTGAATTTTATGGCTGAGTTAGATTAAGAATTATGATAGCTAAAATAAAAGGAAAAAGAACTGCTGTTTGAAAAGAAATGCTTTCATATGTGAGATAAAGATAACTCTGAAAGAAGGTTTAAATTTTACATGTATTTTTCTAAAATAATCTCAAAAAGTTTAATATTAGCATATTATGAATTATCTGGTGTCCATGTATATTATGATGAGAGAGATTTACTGGTAGAATCAATCTCTGATTATTATTATTATCAATCAATAACTTATAGTTATTCCTTGTTTACAAGTGTATTGGAAACATGAAAAAACAGCACTGATAATATTTCAGGAGAGAATAGTTCTCATGTCACCCCCATAAGAAAAAGCAGTCTTGTGTGTGCTAGTTCAACAGGTCAAAATTATTCCCATTAAGTAGATTAAAAGAACTAGTTAATATACTTGGTTTATGAAGAGTGGTTCCCGATGTTTAGTTTCATTTTACACAAACTGTAATTATCCTTAACTTCTACAGTCAGATATTCAAAGAATTTGCCTTTAACAGTAATACATTTAGGATAAAATGTCCTGCCAACATTGTATATCTTTGTATGAAAACTCCCCTGATGAAGTTGGTCATACTCAAAGAATGTAGGGTTGGGCAAGTTAAAGTGTTTGCACAGTTCAAAGTGAGGGAAGAGTTGGGTGATAACACAAAAATTTTTAGAGATTTCTGCATCACTTCTCACTTTTCAATCTCACCTTTTATACTGCCTTATGTGAAAAAAATTAGAAAATATTGGAAATATCAAGAAATCTATGGATTAACCCTCTATTAGTGTAAAGTTGGGGGTGAAGGGAGTGTCTTACAGGAAGCATCAAGCATGTCATGGTCTTCACTTTCTAACTCAATAGAAGATAATAAGACTCACCTGCAGGAGTGGAGGCCTGGGTTTCTTTTTCTAGCTCTTTAATTTACTCTGTCATTTTGGCAAGTCATGTGGCCTCTTAGGCCTGCCTTCTAGTGAAAATGAAGGTGTTAGTGATTCTCAAAAGGAACAATATTTTCTCCTTTCCCAGGGGCCTTTGGAAATGTGCGGGGTGTTTTTGATCATCAAAAAAACCTAAGAGAACTGACCATTGCTAAATGCCCTGTGATGGGAGGACAGTCCCATACAACAAAAAATTGTCCCATCCGAAAACCAACATAGCACTATTAGGAAACTAAACTAGAGCATCTTTAAAGTTCTTTTCACTTTGACATTCGTTTCTTGGGGTTTTGGGGGGTTTCATTTGTTTGTTTGTTTTGAGACAGGGTCTCACTCTGTAGTTTAGCCTCTTAACTAGAGCATCTCCAAAGTTCTCTTCACTTTGACATTTGTTTCTTGGGGTTTTGAGGAAGGGTTCATTTGTTTGTTTGTTTTGAGGCAGGATCTCGCTCTGTAGCCCAGGCTGGAGTGCAGCCATGCAATCTTGGCTCAATGTAACCTCTGCCTCCCAGGCTCAAGAGATCCGCCCACCTCAGCCTCCCGAGTAGCTGGGACTACAGGTGAGCACCACCACGCCCTGCTAATTTTTGTAGAGACAAGTTCTTCCCATGTTGCCCGGACTGGTCTTGAACTCCCGGGCTCAAGTGATCCTCCCGCCTCAGCCTCCCAAAGTGCTGGGATTACAGGTATGAGCCACCGTGCCCAGCCACTTTGACATTTCATCATTTTGTTTTATGTCATTGTTTCTTTACAACAATTTTGGATGAACCAGATACCAAAATGCTGTGAGGCAGCATGACACACATAAGGATGCTTATCAAAATAAAGAACCATGGAGTAAAGAATTGGCTTTGTTTGATAGAATGGAGTGCTCTAGGCAAGATGAAAAGAGGCTCAAATGGGCTATCCCACTCAATTCACACAGCAACCCGATGTAGTATGTCCTATTTTTCCTATTTTACAGATGATTAAATCTACCACAGCTTCAGGGTTTGTTTGTTTTGTTTTGTTTTTCCATTCTAGGTGATGAGAATAAAACTTAATTGCGTGTGTGTGTGTGTGTGTGTGTTTGTTTCTGAAATCATGGAAAAGAAATACAACATAGAGAAAACATTAAAATACTGCACCTTGGCCAGGCGCGGTGGTCACGGCTGTAATCCCAGCACTTTGGGAGGCCCAGGTGGGCAGATCACGAGGTCAGGAGATCGAGACCATCCTGGCTAACACAGTGAAACCCCGCCTCTACTAAAAATACGAAACAAAAAAAAAATTAGCCGGGAGTGGTAGCGGGCGCCTGTAGTCCCAGCTACTCAGTAGGCTGAGGCAGGAGAATGGCGTGAACACGGGAGGCCGAGCTTGCAGTGAGCCGAGATCGCACCACTGCACTCCAGCCTGGGCGACAGAGCGAGACTCCGTCTCAAAAAAAAAAAAAAACTGCACCTTGTTCTAGGTCCGTTCCCATCTGTCTTAAGGCCTCGTGGCCCAGGGCACCCCACCGCAGCAGGAGGTTTCTGGCAGGCAGCCCGGCCTACATAACCTGAGGCCTCAGAGAAAGGAGAAAGCTCTTCTTCCAGCTTAAGCTGAGGCCTACCTCCTATGTCCCGACCTCCTCCTCCAAATCTAGCCTCTTTTCAGGATGGCTGGTGGCTGGACTCTCCACTCCATTCAGGGAAAACTCCTCCCTCCACCCACAGGACTGTAGAATTGTTCTTATTCCCCAAAGGCATCAGAACACATTTCTATGTTCATATGTTTGCCAAGCGGGTTACTCAGTCTTTAATAACACTATGTGTGGTCAGCCATAATCTCATCCAGATCCCTTTGCTCCAAGCAGAGTTCTTTGGCCCAGTCTTCCCTCCAGCATAAGGAAAGAAAAGATTGTGACCTGAGTGTGTCTCCAGACTCTTGAGGTCTGCACTCCTAATCTGGGAGCGAGGACACCCATTGCCCCAGTGTCCAGTGATGTACAGAACAGCATAGCCTGGATCTGGACCTAGAAAAACCTCTGCTAAAGAAAAGATGACACATGGTGTCTACAGCAATGGCCCCTGTGGGCACAGTCAGACACATCGCCTAGCTCACACCTGTCCATTCCAGAAGAGGGTCTTTGCTCCACGTTTTATTACTAAAGGCCAGTGGTGACTAGTTCCCACACACAAAGGGACAAGCCACTCAACAGACTAAAAGTCAGCAGAGAGGAATCAACACTTTTTCCAGTTTTAGCTCAGCAGGTGTTCAAACGTTGTGGGGCATAATATTAGTCAAGATCACTTGTTACAACTTAACATTCCTTGGAGGTCATTCATCACTTGCCTGTGATGTGCCAGGTGGAATGCCAAGTCTTAAAAAACAAGTCTGGACACGGTGACTCAGGCCTGCAATCCCAGCACTTTGGGAGGCCGAGGTGGGAGGATCACCTGAGGTCAGGAGTTTGAGACCAGCCTGGCCAACATGGTGAAACCCCATCTCTACTAAAAATACAAAAATTAGCTGGGCGTGGTGGCACGCACCTGTAACCCCAGCTACTTGGGAGGCTGAGGCAGGAGAATCGCTTGAACCCAGGAGGTGGAGGTTGTGGTGATCCGAGATCATGCCACTGCACTCCAGCCTAGGCAACAGAGTAAGACTCTGTCTCAGAAAAAAAAAAAAAGTAATTATGAAAAAGCTCCAGACTCAAGGATAAACATGTCTAGAAACTCTCTCACAAGTTCCTAATAAACAAATTCTAGCAAAAAACCTTCACTGCTATCCATCTCTTTGGCAAGCCTGAGAATTCTGATACCAGTAAACCCAAGTCATTCCTGAGAGGTATATTTAGAAAAGGAAGAACGTGGTGGAAGTGGGATAGTCAAAAATGGAAAATGAAGGTAAATCATGGAGAATTCTGCAGTGAAGCCCAGGAAGATGAAGGAAGCTGAGAGGAGCCTACGTCCTGGGGATTGCACAGAAGGAAGGAACTGAGACATAAATAGGAGGGTCTGACAGCCAGGGCTGATCAGTGACACAAAGATGCCCCAGGCAGGACAACAATTTAGCACAGTTTCAAATTAACGCTATTTTTTCAAATGGCTCAACATTTATTTAGTGGGGTTAGGGTTTTTATTATTAAAAAGTACACATAAGCCAGGCACAGTGGCTAATGCCTATAATCCCAGCACTTTGGGAGGCCGACACAGGAAGGTCATTTGAGCCCAAGAGTTCAACAACAGACTGGAAAACATAGGGAGACCCCATCTCTACAAAAATAAAAATAATTAGCTGAGTGTAGTGGAACGAACCTGTAGTCCTAGCTACTAGGAAGGCTGAGATGGGAGGATCATTTGAGCCCGGGAGGTTGAGGCTGTAGTGAGCCATGATCACACCAATGCACCCCAGTCTGGGTGACAGAATGAGACCTTGTCTCTTGTTTTTGTTTTGTTTTTTGTTTTTTGTTTGAGACAGGGTCTGGCTCTGTCACCCAGGCTGGACTACAGTGGCACAATCTCAGCTCACTGAAACCTCTGCCTCCTGGGCTCAAGTCATCCTCCCACCTCAGCCTCCCGAGTAGCTGGGACTACAGATGCATGCCACCACGCCTGGCTAATTTTTGTATTTTTTGTACAGACAAGGTCTCTCCATGTTGGCCAGGCTGGTCTCAAACTCCTGAGCTCAAGCGACCTGCCTGCCTCAGCCTCCCAAAGTGCTGGGATTATAGGAGTGAGCCAACATGCCTGGCTGAGACCATGTTTCTAAAATAAAAGTACCTATAACTCTTCTTCCCCTTCCCTTCTCTTTTCTTCTCAAACCATTCAGTCCTAAAGCTACACAGAACAAGATAGGCATCTTCACCAGGAGACGAAAGAGCCCTGATAGCCCAGAGCAGGGTGCAGAGCCCAACAAGAACAGCGTTCACACGTGGGGGCAGGCCAGTGGGGTGTGTCAAAGCCCCAGCAGGAGGCAGAGGATATCCCTGCCGGGAAGTGCCAGATGGGATGCTGGGGCAAGGGTAAGAAGGAGGTCTTTGTGGAGGGGCCCAGCAAGGGGTGTCAGTACCCTTGGAGCAAGGGGGACACCTATGCAGGGGAAGGCATGGCAGACTGGTTATATGCAGAGGGGTTAATCAAAGGGCTAAAGTGAAGATAATGGAAGCCAGGTTTCTCGTGCGGAAGAGAGGTACAAATATGTAAAGGAATGAATAAGCCCTATGGTGTTGGATTGGAATTGGAGGTATTGGTGTGAAATCCTGGTTTTCAATAGATACAGGTGGATATAACCAATGTAAATATGTATGTACTTATATACATGCACATACATTAAATCAAGAGAAACTATCCACTAAAAGTGCCTGAGAGCAGCAACACCCCAATAGCAGTGAGCACGCCTAACACCCAAGTCTTGAATTTTTTTTATTTATTTATTTATTTATTTATTTATTTATTTATTTATTTTGAGACAGTCTTGCTCTGTCACCCAGGCTGGAGCGCAGTGGTGTGATCTCAGCTCACTGCAACCTCCACCTCCCAGGTTCAAGTGATTCTCATGCCTCAGACTCCCGAGTAGCTGGGATTACAGGCGCCTGCCACCATCCCCAGCTAAATTGTGTGTTTTTAGTAGAGATGGGTTTTCACCTCGTTGGCCAGGCCGGTCTCAAACTCCTGGCCTCAAGTGATCTGCTTGCCTTGGCCTCCCAAAGGGCTGGGATTACAGGCATGAGCCACTGCGCCCGGTCCCCAAATCTTAAATCCTAAATACCATTCTCCACTAAAAGTAATCAGGGCTCTGGTGGGAGATGAGAGAGGGAGAGAGAAAGGTGGGTATGGCTATAAAAGGGCAACAGGAGGGATCCTAGTAGAGAGGGAAAATTCTGTGCCTTGGCTGTGTCCACGTCAATATCCTGGTTGTGATGTTGCACTATAATTTTACAAGATGTTACTATTGGGGTTAACTGGGTAACGTGAAATCTCTATTTCTCACAACTGCATGCAAATCTAGTGATCTCCAAATAAAAAGTTGAATTGAAAAAAAGAAGGAACAAGGGGGTTCTTGAGGAATGGCTGATTTCAGTGCTGGGGCAGGGAAAGTATAAGATAAGCCTGGAAAATTTTGTGCTAGAAAGCAAGAAATCTGGCCGGGCACGGTGGCTCACGCCTGTAATCCCAACACTTTGGGAGTCCGAGGCGGGTGGATCACGAGGTCAGGAAATCGACACCATCCTGGCTAACATGGTGAAACCCCGTCTCTACTAAAAATACAAAAAATTAGCTGGGCATGGTGGCAGGCGCCTGTAGTCCCAGCTACTCGGGAGGCTGAGGCAGGAGAATGGCGTGAACCCGGGAGGCGGAGCTTGCAGTGAGCCGAGATCGCACCACTGCACTCCAGCCTGGGCGACAGAGTGAGACTCCGTCTCAAAAAAAAAAAAAAAAGAAAGAAAGAAATTCTTTTTTTTTTTTTTTTTTTTTTTTTGAGACAGGGTCTGTCTCTGTTGCCCAGGCTGGAGTACAGTGGAAGTAAAATGCCTCTTACTGTATATGTTGTCTCATCAAAGCCAAACAAATCTGCATGCGTATTAATGCAAGTGCAGAGGAGAGAGTGAGGGGACATGTCAAAAGGATGCAGGAGCCAGCCTGAATGGGGAGCCGAAAGAGGGACACTGACTATGGAGACAAAGGGTAGTAGCAATAGTTTGTAACCCAAATACAGGTGCCCATATTCATATGGATAAAACAATCAATGAATTATAAGTTTAATGAAGTACAGGATATTTACATAACTTTTAAGTCTCTCCCGACAAAATGCTTATAAATAAAAGAGAAACCTCAGGGGGAAAAAAAAGCCAGGTACGTTGGCTTAACGCCTGTGATCTCAGCACTTTGGGAGGTAGAGACGGGAGGACCGGCTGCATATGTACATGAATACACATACACATATTCAGGGCTCTTTCACCTTCTGGTGAATACACATACATTTACAACCAGCTCAGGCAATGTAGGAGACCCCTTCTCTACAAAAAATAGAAAATAAAAAATTAGCAGGCATGATGGCTAACACCTATAGTCCTAGCTTCTTGGGAGGCTGAGGAAGGAGGATTACTTGAGCCCAGGAGTTTGAGGCTGCAGTGAACTATAATAGCACCACTGCTCTCCAGCCTGGGCAACAGAGCAAGACCCTGTCTCTAAAAATAAAATTTTTTTTAAAAAAGGGAAAACATTATCTGTACTATACTTACAACTTTTCTGTTTGTGATTAAACATTACATATATGTCATGTAGAAACACCAATTCAATTCTACCGATTAAAACAGTCAATGGTCTGAAAAAATTCAACAAAGTATTTCCAGCTTTGCTGGTAGCTCTTTCCTTTTGGTATTTTCTAATCCTAGCCAATTATTGGGAGGCATATTAAATAATAAAGTAAATCATTTATAAGGAAGTTGCCTGTGCCACACTTCACTCAGTTTCAGAATTCCAGTTGCCTGGGACTGCTGACAGGATGAGACTGCATGAGGAGGCACTGCAAAAGTATTTAGGACACAGGGCTGGGCACAGTGGCTCATGCCTGTAATCCTAGCACTTTGGGAGGCCGAGGCAGGACAGATCACTTGAGGTCAGGAGTTTGAGACCAGCCTGGGCAACTGGTGAAACCCTATCTCTACTTAAAATAGAAAAAATTTAGCCAGGCATGGTGGCGCATGTCTGTAATCCCAGCTACTTGGGAGGCTGAGGTGGGAGGATCAATTGAACCCAGGAGGAAGAGGTTGCAGTGAGCTGAAATTGTGCCACTGCACTCCAGCCTGGGTGACAGAGCGAGACTCTATATCTATATCTATATCTATATCTATATCTATATCTATACCTATATCTATCTATATATCATATATATATATATTTTTTGTTGCTCAGGTTGATCTCGAACTCCTGGGCTCAAACGATCCTCCTGCCTTGGCCTCCCAAAGTGCTGGGATTACAGGCCCAAGCCACCACGCCCAGAGTCAAGTTATTTTGTCTCTACTCAAGGCTGTTTTCTATCTCCACAACCAACTGACCACTGCACCTCTGTATTCCTGTTGCCTGACCACCCTATGGATTACCGCCCTGAGCAGACACCTGCTTCCACCTCCACTGTCCAGGGTCTGTTGAGTTGGAAGCGTCATATTTGAAACCATGGGCGAGTGTGAGAAATGACTGTCAAGACTCATTTGAAGACCCCACTTGAAGAGACACACGGACCCAGAGGAAGTAAAATGCCTCTTACTGTACATGTCGTCTCATCAAAGCCAAACAAATCTGCATGCATATTAGCGCAAGTGCAGAGGAGAGAAATCCTACAACATTTCAAGCAAGGGGTTGAAAATTTAAATTGTTTGTATCGTACTCATATTACTCTTTTAAGATTTGTAAAATGTTATGAATAATCCTTCTCAGAGCCACGTATGGTCAGGCAGGTTGTGCTCTGCAGTGGGGCGCCTGTCCATTTGGGGCTGTAACCACCCAGAGAAAGAGATGCCTTTTAAATTCCAAACAGAGAAGTTGTATGGCCTAACAGCCACCCTGAATGTATTATCTTTATTGCTTTAACTTTGTGAACAACAAAACAAATTCTATGACTTTTATTTGTTCACTTCTAATTGCACTCCCTCAACTTCATAAAGTCATGTTTTTCATCTACAAGTATTCTTACTCTACAAGGTGTCAGGAACTTCATCCTCGCAATTTTGGAAGACTAAAAAATTAATTCAATATGATACTTGCAGCGTAAGTATACAAAGTATGAGGGGACTATAAAAGAAGGGACGGGGTATTGGATTAAATTTCTAAATGGCAATTACTTTTAAATTTGCCTGAAACATTTTGTATAAGGCAGAAATGTAGAACTGGTGAAGTTGGATTCGCATATCATTATTTGCATAAAGTTCAATTCACGATTCATTATTGCCATAGTGAAGAGATATAATTCTGTATTCATTATAAAATTTTTAACTAACATATTTTCCATCTAGTTCCATAGAGAAAATTAATGTGTGCTGCATAAGTCTCAGGAGGAAAAAATATATATATTTTGAACCGCTGACTTTATCCTACTAAAGCAAGTTCATGCTGGACTTATATTAGAGAGGTTTGTGGTAAGAACTAGTGTTGGTATGAAATCCCTATTCCTTTTTCAAGTGGGATTTTGCATAAAAAGAAAATGAGACCATGTGCAGTGGCTCACGCCTGTAATCCCAGCACTTTGGGAGGCCGAGGCGGGCAGATCACAAGATCAGGAGTTCAAGACGAGCCTGGCCAGTGTGATGAAACCCCGTCTCTACTAAAAATACAAAAATTTAGCCGGGCATGGTGGTGCACACCTGTAGTCCCAGCTACTTGGGAGGCTGAGGCAGGAGAATTGCTTGAACCCAGCAGGCCGAGGTTGCAGTGAGCCGAGATCGCACCACTGCACTTCAGCCTGGGCAACAGAGCGAGACTCCATCTCAAAAAAAAAGAAAAAAGAAAATGAGAGAATGCATTCTCACTAACTGTGCTGTTTAAAAAGACAAGTAAGCAAATTACTAATTTACTAATTATGTAATTATTGAAGAGCTTAAACTTTGGATGCTAAATCAGTTTTAAAGTCAAAATACAGTGTTGAAAAATTATAAATCATTAATTGGCTCTGTATCGAGTCTATAATGGGAGTAGTTGAAATTCCTTTTAACATTTTATTATTTTTTTAAGCATTGCTTTTAAAAATGGTTCAAATAGCTACAGTATGTCTTATATTTAGATTTTAAATGAATTATTGCTTTATTATTAAATATTTCAAACTATACAGAGAATATAGAGAATGCTATAATAAACACATGACGCCTACCATTTAGCCATAACAAATATTTTCATTTTGCCATATTCAATTCGGTTTTTTTGTTAAAGAAATGAAATTGGCCGGATGCAGTGGCTCATGCCTGTAATCACAGCACTTTGGGAGGCCGAGGCGGGTGGATCACCCGAGGTCAGGAGTCCGAGACCAGCCTGGCCAACATGGTGAAACCCTGAAACCCCGTCTCTATTAAAAATGCAAAAACTTAGCTGGGCATGGTGGCGCGTGCCTGTAGTCCCAGCTACTCCAGAGGCTGAGGCAGGAGAATCGCTTGGACCCAGGAGGCGGAGGTTGCAGTGAGCCGAGATTGCACCACTGCACTCCCGCCTGGGAGACAGAGCAAGATTCTGTCTCAAAAATAAATAAATAAATAAATAAAATTTAAATTTATCAATGGGGCTATTGTCCTCTGTGTGGCCTTCTCCAATCCCATTCTGTCCCTCCTGTCCAGTGGGACCCAGTACTCTGAAGTGGGGGTCTTTCCATCCCAGGCATATTTTTACACTTTTACCCCCTATGTATATAACCACAGACAATACGATTTTATAACTTGGGGTTTTTTCACTTAACATTATATTCCTGATATTTTTTCATATCAATATACATACTTCTAATTCATTTATGGTGGTTACTATAGGTTTATCCGTAGTTGCTTTGTCCATTCTACTACTGAGGGAAGTTTTAGTTGTCTGTGATTTTTCACCTTTACAAACAAGACTGTGATCATGCCTATTTCTGGAGCACAGGCATGAGAGTTTTTCCAAAGAGACCTATCAGTCCCATTTGCTTTTCCATAAAATCTGCTTAAGTATAATGGCTACATAGGACTAGTTCGCAACCGGAAGCTGCTGAGAGATTCTCGTCTTCGTAAATGAAAAGGTAATGGTGGTGGTCTCTCTGGGTGATTAGGCCTTACTAAATGCAACAGCTCTTCCAGAAGCCCACCTCACTCAGGAACAGCAAGTACCTTCTATCCCTATCCTCCTCCACAAAGAGTAAGTAGCACCAGGGCACACAAACTCCCATCCCGGTGGTAGCTCTGCAGGTGCTTATAAAATCTGGGACAGGCCAATGGAAACTGTAGAAATGTGTGCACTGGGAAACGAGGTTTAAAGGTGAATGTGACAACTTTGGTGGGCTGATTAATGAACCCCAAAAGATGTCCACACCCTAATCCTTGACACGTGTGAGTATGTTTCCTCACATGGCAGAAGGGACTTTGCAGGTACAATCAAGTTAAGGACTTAGAGATGAGGCGATTATCCTGCATTATGGGGGAGGGGCAGTTCAATGTAATCATCAGGTTCTTTACAAGAGGAAAGCAGGGAGTCAGGTCAGGGACAGACTGGAAGATGCTGTGCTGCTGCCTCCACAGATGGAGCAAGGCACCACAAGCCAAGGAAAGCAGATGCCTCTAGAAGCTGGAAAGAGCAGAGAAAGGGTCTGGGTACAGTGGCTCTCACCTGTAATCCCAGCACTTTGCGAAGCCGAGGCAGGATGATCGCTTGAGCCCAGGAGTTCACGACAAGCCTGGACAACACAGCGAGACCCTGTCTCAAAAAAACAAACAAACAAACAAAAAAACAGGCAAAGGGTGTCCAGGAGGAACAGTGTCTTTCCAGCTTCTTGATGTGAGCCCAGTGAGACCCATTTTTGACTTCTGATCTCTAGAACGGTGAGATAATAAATGTGCACTGTTTTGAGCCACTGGTGTGTGGCAATTTTTTCACAGCAGTAGTAGTAGACACTACAACAGCGAAGGTGGGTGAGGATCCACCTCGTGGATCATCACAGAAGAGGAGGCAGCATTCCTCACCGATCCTGCGCACAGAGCTGGCTAACACGAAGCTAAAGGCCGAGGGAACAAAGACAGGCCTGAGGAGGACTGCCCTTCCGAACTGAAGCTGTCAACATGGCAAGTACCCACGTGTGCCCCTCTCTGGGATTCAGCAACCCATTCCTGCAAGTGGTCACTGCTGACTTTAGGATATGTGGGTATAGCTGGTGGAAGTAAATCGATGTGTTGTTCATATTAAATTCCTCTTCTAGGGCTTGGAAGAAATTCTCTCTGGCATCATGTGGCTCCACAGACAACTCCTAACTTAATTTGGTCACACTTGCTTCCTTAGCTTGGAATCTGAGGCACTGTTCTCTGTCTCCCTGTTCTGCCTCTGAGGATGGCTCCCTAACCTCTACCCTGCTGGGATCCTGCACTCCAGCCCGCGTGGGTCCCTCCAGACCTTGCTGTGGGCTGGCCGGTCTGCCTGGTTGGACCCCTGCCCACACCGTCTCACTCAAATTGGACCTCTGATGTTGACCCTGGCCTGTTCCTTGAACAAGTCTATGCTTTATGATAAATTTGGATCTTGCTACCCCATTCCCTGATCTTGTTTTGTTTGTCTACCAGCTTGGCCTGACCTGTCAGACCTAGACCTTGACCTGGCTGTCTTTTTTTAACTGCGGGACTTGTTTTACAAAGCAGCCTTCCTAGCTGTTTATTCTGCCTGCTTAGTTAAGCATTTGCACATTAAAATCTTTCTCTTTTGCAACCTGAATAGAAGAGGAGCCATGATGAATCGACAGCCTATTGCAACGCCAGGAACCATGCTGGCAGCTCCACACACATATCCCATTGGTTTCTAAAATCCCCAGGTGTGTGACAGTTCAGAATACCAGTGTCCTTGGCCACCTCTTCTGGAAAACATACCTTCTTTCTTTCAAAGAAGTGCCCCCTATCACCCTATTATGACCATGCTGATATAGTGGAAGTGGCCATCATAGTTCACTGCTCTCCTGGCCACAATAATGGTATGTAAGCTGAGCTGACGAGAACACCCCACCCGCCCCTCCACCCTAGTGACTGGCCCAAGATTGGGCACATGACCTGAAGTCAGGAGCTAATCATAGATCTTCTCCAGAATGTTCTGTTGTTTTTTGAGATGGAGTCTCGGTCCGTCACCCAGGCTGGAGGAGCACAGTGGTGCGATCTCAGCTCACTGCAACCTCTGCCTCCAGGATCAAGCAATTCTCCCACCTCAGCCTCCTGAGTAGCTAAGACTACAGGCGCGCACCACCATGCCCAGCTAATTTTTTGTTTTTGTTTTTGTTTTTGTTTTTTTTGTATTTTTAGTAGAAGCTGGTCTCTAACTCCTGACCTCAAAAGATCCACCTGCTTTGGCCTCCCAAAGTGCTGGGATTATAGGAGTCAGCCACCGCACCCAGCCCAGAATGTGTTTAATAGGAATTGGAAGAGGAGCCCTTTCCCGGGAAGGAGGTAGGGGGCAGGCTGAGAGGCGGGAGCCAGGTCTCTGTCTCATGGGGAAAGCTGGTTGAAGAGAATTAAATAGACCCAAGGACGCAAGAGTCATGCAGGAAAAATAAACTTTGACAGCATTTAAGTCCCTGGAGAAGCATAAGGTCAGTGGTTCCAAGTGTGGGCTCAGAGTCAGACTGCCTAGGTAACCTTGGGAAACTGAACCTCTTTGAACCTGAGTTTCCTCTTCTGTAAAAGATAATGACAGTACTTAGCTCATGGAGCTGTTGTGAGGATTGAATGAATTAATGCATGAGAAGCATGCTGAACAGTGCCTGGCACATGGTTGTCTCACAATAAATATTAATTATTATCAGCTGCTCCGGTTGTCCAGGAGGCTATCTCTACCCTTGTCCTGCCTTTGATTTGGTGACCGGAGCAAATGGTTTTCTCTTTTTGCCTAAGCTAGTGTTTGGTCTCATTACTTGCAACCCAAGTCCGGAGGAATGTAGGATTTCCCTAAATTCATCAATTTCATGAGTGGCTCTATAAAAAAAAAAGTCCATAATCAGGTAAGTTTGAGAAACTCTTGGATATTCATTGCATTTTAATTTATATGTTGTTCCTTCTTTGAGAGTCACATTGTATTTTAATATCTTAAAGCCTCTGAATGACCCTATGGTTAAAAAGCCAGTTGAACTTCATTTATTTAACTGTGATTTCCTTTTTTCTTATGATCTTTTTTTTCCTATTCTGCAAAACTAACATTTCACAGAATACACTTTGGTGTGTTGAACAGAAAATCCAGATAAGAAAACTGAAGAATTTGCTGAGCCTCAAGTTGAACCCAGAGCTGTTTAATCTAAAATGGATGCTCTTTGACAGTTCTGCACCCATATACATACACACACCACAATTACCATTAATCATTTGAAAGGTAAGTGCTAGACACACTGATTTTGAGTTTGCCTTTCCATTGCAAGTGTTATTTCCCCAGACAGCACAGTTTGAAGTGCTTGCCTTTGCAGATTCACATATACCATGCAAAATTAAGTAGCAGAATTAAGGTTTTTGAAAACAATTTTTCCCTGGTGGTCTAGCGGCCAGGAAAAAATAAGCATTTAAATATAAAAAGAAACAATTTTGAAGAAAAATTATCAGACATGCAATGGCCTCTTTGGTGAAAAATGACAAGAAAGATAGCTTTTCTTTTCTGCAGCAAGAGCCCATTGTGGAAGAAACGCTAGCTTGGGAAATGTTTTCATTCTAATTCACACTGTCAGACACCTTTGTCTTCATTTGTAAGATGGCCAAAGTATTGCATAAGTCACTCACATGTCCCTCTGAGCCAAATTCTAACTTCTGATTATCCAAAGCTATGGGTCTTGAACTGTAGGTCAAATATGGGCAAGGTATATCATTATTACTATTATTATTATTATTATTGTTGATTGATTGATATCAATTGTTGGGCCCTTAGAATTGTCAGAGGGGACGTTTAGACCAAGGGAGAAATCTAGTTCCCTCTGGCAGCCTTACAATGTAAATTAGACTCAGTTGCATAACAGTTTTAGGTATCTGATATGGGACTTGCCAAATTTCATGGCTTCAGGCACACGGAATGTACATCTCTGTTCCAGGGAGGCTAAATATTTTTCTAAATCAGTAGATAAAACAAACTCCCTGACCTCAACTTACTTCCTGGCGCCTGGAGTCCTGAGTAGCTGATGAAGAGTGTCTGTCTGCTATCAAGTGACAGGACACATTCAGACTGGCTCCTACACTCAAGACCACGTGGTACCTGATCCTGTCTCCATCTTCCGAGCTAAGATTTTGGCCACAACCTGAAGATCTAAGTCCAGAGGGCACTGGGCCAGGGTTAGATACCATGAAATGCCATTGAATCAGCCTTGAAGGGCAACTGTGGCTTCTTAGTGCATGAGGCAATGTGCTGCAGCCAGAGGCCGGTGAAAGCAATGATCACAGACCCGGGGCAAATCACATCACTAACGTCATCTCTGAAATGGAGAGATGGCTACATCACTGACTTAAGTAAATACTATGCACAGACTTGAGACCTTACACAGCCAACCAAGCAGGGAGCTAATCCATCAAAGGGAACCTGAAGCTTCTGACCTACAAGCTTGTTGAGTGGACACCTTCACTATTAGACAGTGGCATCTACTGACTGTTACACACCGCCACCTTGCAGATCAAATAAGAATTAGCTAAGCCTGAGGATTCAAAGAATTGTTAAACGGGGGATGGGAGGATTCCCATGGATAGTTTAGTAAGAGCTGGAATAAATTAATAGCAGAAGAGAGATCATTGAGGTTGGAATGTGTTTTAGAGTGTTATACACACTTAATACAAATTAATTTCATAACATCACAAAGTCCTCTGAGTCTTTCCCAGAGAGGTACTGTAGATTCATTAGGCATCGTGTTAGAACTTTTCTGTAATCATCAGGCCATTCTGATGCATTCACCTTGAGGTTTTCCCTTTCCAGGCAATCCCATCTGCCTTTTAGACTCATGTGCTTGCACTGATGTGCACATGCATGCTTTTCTCCCCTTTCTCTCCTCTCCTTGCCTCATCCCCCTGTGAATAAGCCACATTTAATCAAGAAGCATGAGTTTCCATTTCTTCTTTTCATTGAGTCATCTAAATAACTTGCTTTCTGGCTATTTCCTGCAGAAGCCAGGAATCCACACCGCCATATTTTCCCCTTCACATACAATTTCATATAGCTGTAAACCACCCAGCAGCTCAGGTCCTGCAAGACACACAACCCCAATTCATTCCTAACTGCACAGCTGCCCTTCTCCCTACCAAGACCACTAAGCTAAACCACCTGCTGTGGGCTCCTTCAAGGAACTGTTCATCCCAGCAGAGGTCCTGACCATAAACCTTTTGGAGCCGGGAGAGCATCACTTGCCTCTCTTCAATCCCTCAGGACCTCTCTGGTGCACTATGCTCACAAGTGGACCTTGACAAATGCTTACTGGGTGAAAGAATGATGCAGAGGCTTGTTTTAATTCCAAGACATCAGTGAATTGAGAAGATTTTGCTCACAGCTATCATCATGCTCAAATACACCAAACTGGAACCATGGAAATTAAACACTCAAAGAAAAACTGAGTCTGCCTTCCTGGCTTTTGCTGTCATCATTGTTCTTATACTACATATGAAAGGATTTATCGTATATCTCCAAGATTAATGTCCTCTCCCTATAAAACAATGTTATCTGTTTGATCAGGCTTTTCTTCCTCTGTCTTCCTGGCCTATCCTTTCGTATCCTATCCCCTCCCCACTCACTGCCTTTCCCGAACCTTCCCATCACCTCGGCCTTGCCCGGGGTCTCGTCTATCGTGTTTCTGTAGTTTTCTCTTTCAGAGAGTGGGTCTAAGTTCTTCAAAGGGAATGTGCAAAGCAGATCCTGAGCACTGAGAGTCAGGAACTGGATTGGAAACCAGCATTGTCTCCCCAGACCTCAGACTGAGGACCTGCTGTAAAGAGTGACAGCAGGAGGCTGAGAATTACAGCTTCAGTTGGTTTACAAAAATTAATGAGAACTTGTTTTTTTTGGCCAAGTTTCTCTTTCATGAACTAAAGCATTTTCTATAGATTTTTATTTGTTAGATAAAAATGCAAGTATGAAAACAGAATTTAAAAAAAAAAGTTACAAAGATTGAATATTCATAATATCTAAGTGTAAATATTTTTAGACCTTTCATTATTGCTTGCAACTATGGGTGAGCCTATAGGCATTTTAGGGTAGATTTTCATGTTGTCTAATGTTGTTTAGTGCTTAGGAAAAATAGGTTATCCAAGCAAGTTCTGATCTGTTTTTCAGTCTCATCCCTTTTGATGTCATTATTGGAGGCACTGGATGTCTGTCATGTGGGAAGAAGGATGCAAGAGGGAATAGGCTGATGTTGAAAGGAAAGATCACCTAGGGCCCAGATAAAAAGGTGACACGTGAACTACGTATTCCACAAACGGCCTAGCATACTTAATCTCAAACGCTGGAAAGACACACGTGACTCACCCCTTAGCCACATCGATGGTACAAGGTAGTGATGACTCCTGGGAAGGGGCTGTCATGTTACTAAATGTCCAGGGACATTCTGGCATGTTTGTCATGCTGGAGTTCTGCCTCCATGGCCAACTATGGCCTCCTCTGAGAGGGGTGAGTGGTAACAGCTGGTGTAACCAGCTACTGGGAGAACAGGAACTAGGGAGAGGGAGCTCAGGCATTCTCTCAGGTTAGAACTTGGCAGGTTCAGGTATCTTCAACATCACAGGAACTGAGGAGTGAGGAAGCTCTCACCAGTGAACCATAAACAGGGAAGATTTGTCCAAAGGCTACTGTGCTCCCTGGTGCCATCAGTAAGTCTCTGCCTTTGGTCATTCCATAGCTTTGAGGAAAGCCTCTCCTGAATAACAGAGCCTTGGCTGGGCTGGGCTCTAAGGCATGAGTGAAAGACCGATGCTTCTCTGTTTAAACCAGCTTTATTCAAAAGGAAATGATAGTCCCCACTCCCATCCCTACTCCACCCAGGGTGGAGGCAGTGGCAGGACTGCACCTGAGATCCTCCACAGAACCGCGAGCCTTGGGGGACCAACACCAGGCTATGAGATCCAGCTGCTCCTCCCCGCAGGACACTGTCTTACTAACATTAACTTCGAAGGACTTGGTTATTATTTTTTATAACATTGGGGGTGGGAGATAATTACTTACAGACACTACTGTTTCCTAAATGAAATCTAATAAGTAATATGTAAATAAAAGAGAGCAATTCCCCAGCCCCTGGAGTAATATTGCCCTATGCTGAGTGCTCATTAAAACTTAAAATATCCACGAACTAATGCAAGTTCTCCCAAAGACTGACCACCCTGGGGAAAAAAGGCATCTCAACAAACAGTGATAGTTTGAACAAAATACAGCACATGCTCCAAGGTTCCAAGAGAGAAGGGACCACACGATGGAAAGATGGTAGCATGCTTGTGGTTTAACAGCATTTCCTTTTCCAGAAAACATCAGCATTCTGAAAGAGAATTTAATTCTTGTATTTGTAAACACCTCAGTGGTATCTTACAGTATTACTCAATAAGCTACATATTCCATTTTTAATCCTATGACTTTTATTTTTGATTTTTTTGTTTTGTTTTTGTTTTTGTTTTGAGATAGAGTCTTGCTCTGTCACCCAGCCTGGAGTGCAACGATGCTATCTCTACTAACTGCAACCTCCGCCCCCCAGGTTCAAGCGATTTTCCTGCCTCAGCCTCCTGAGCAGCTGGGACTACAGTGCCACCATGCCTGGCTAATTTTTGTATTATTAGTAGAGACAGGGTTTCACCATGTTGGTCAGGCTGATGTCAAACTCCTGACCTCAGGAGGTTACAGAGACTTGAACTTTAAGACATGGCAAATGTTTACAGTGTTGAATTAATAAAATAGATACTTTCTGTACAATGATCTTTACTTCTGATAAGTTGAAAACTGTTTCTAGCCTTTATAGGTCAGAACAATGGATTGGATATGTAATAACTTTTATCACCTACCAAAAGGATGGTTATTCATTAAGATAATCAACATCTCTGTAACTAACTAAATCATTTTCCCCTCATCCATTCCTTTTATTGAAATGTTTGTGTTTTTATTTCAAGATGTATTCCTATGCTATGATTTTGGGGTCTTACAATGAAAATTTTGGGAGCAACTAACAACTGTCTGTGCACTGGAGCACAGAAACAATTTTCCTCTTCCTTACCTGTGGAAGAATCATAGCACAACCGTGAAATGATGACACGCTGAAACGTAAGACCACTGGGGAAATGCCTGTACCTAATTCGGGCTCCTTCATATTTGGGGGCCTATCCGTACCACTGCTCTCTATCAGCCTGTGTGCAGATTGAAAATCTCTTGACTTTGACTCCTAAAATAAACAACAAAAAGGATTTTTGGTATGTTTGTTTGTTTGACCTCTACCACAATCTACTTGTTCTGCCCATTTCTGGAAGAAACTCAAACCCAGGTTCTATCCTCCTACAACCAATATTCCTACAATCCCCTTGTCTTCATGGAAGCTGATTCCACAGATGCTGTTTTAGGTGCAATGATTTGGTCCATCTGCAGAATTTGAACTTCAGTGGCTATAGGGCTCCAATGTGGTTAGGTTTTTAGTTTTTTGTTCTTTTTTATTAGCCTATATAATGTTAACATTTTAAAAATTCATTATCAATGTCAAAAAAAAAAAGAAAACAAAAAAAGGAAAGATCTGGCATCTCTAGGCATGCATTTCCAAACGGCCGAGCAGTAGCTGCTCCCTTAAACCAGGCATGGCCTCTTCAATTTGAGCCAGTCCCTGCCACTCCTGCAGCTCCCTGGCCACCTCATTCCTTTTCTTTCCCTGTCTGCTTCCTGGAGGCTGATGAGCCCAAGACCTCTTATCTGCACCAATGTTGCCGGTGGAGGGTGTCTGGGTTCTTGGCGTCTTGAACAAAGAATTGGGCAAGATGCACAAACAAAGCAAGGAAAGAATGAAGCAACAAAAGCAGAGATTTATTGAATGAAAGTACACTCCATAGAGTGGGAGTTGCCCGAGCATAGGGGCTCAAGAGCCCCATTACAGAATTTTCTGGGGTTTAAATACCCTCTAGAGGTTTCCACTGGTTACTTGGTGTACACCCTATGTAAATGAAGAGGATGAAGTAAAGTTACAAGTCATTTACTCAGTGTATGCCCTATGTAAATGGAAAGGATATTTCCTGTCATAGCTGAAGTGTTTCCATTTGATTTAGTTCTAGGAAGTCAGCTTGCATCGCCTTATGTTCCCTGCCTCCAGACCCCATTCTCCTGCCTCACCAACAGCTTGATTAGTAGATCAAGTGAGCACAGAAATGACCACCCCACATTTACACAGTTGCTGTCTGGACCTGCAGCATCCAGTAGGGTAGCCACTAACCATACATGGTCACTGAGTGTGTGAAATGTGGCTATTGTGACCACAAAACAGAATTTTTAATTTAAATGTAAAATGATCACATAAAGTTCTATCGGACGGTTCTGGTCTGGACCATGAGAGATTATAAGATTGAAAGATTTTGTTAACCACATGCAAATGCTAGTCTGTTATTATTTTCCTTGGGATCAGAATAGGCACCTTCATTGTAGATGCTCTTTAGGGAGTCCTTGCATACCATCAGTACTCTGTATCTTACTGAGCAGAGAAGCTGATCGAGCCAAACAACTCAAAACTCCCCAAACTCCTTTCCTCTCTCTTCTACTCCCAATGCCCAGGGCACAGAAAATCACTAGAAGTAATTTATATGTTGAAATTTAAGAAGACCCAAAGTAACTGATCTTCAGAGCCTTCCTTCTCTACTTGCTTGCCATCTTGCTTTCCAATCACTTGAGATCATGGAGGACACTTGTGGAAAGCACAGAGGGTTCCTGGGAGACATCTAATACATGGGCCCTTTCTCACTTGTTGGGCTCAACTGCGGATACGTACTCTATGGACTGGCCTAGCAAACAGAGCAAATCCCTGAGAGAAAGAGACAAAAGGAATTTCTATGAAGAAGGTATGAGTTGATCTTGAGGCTTTTCCTGAGAGAATCAGGGCCCAATTAGGATGCCAGTGGAAGGCAGGGACCCTCAGGGAGCAATAGCAGTAAAGGGAACAGCCCCAAAGGCATAGTGGAGTGCTTAGGGAGGAGCAGAGATCAAAGGCAGACCCAAAGGCTTCCCAACGCCGTGTGAGAAGGGGCTGTGGTCTCCGGCAGCTGCGTGGTGCTTGTGCTTGCATTAAAATGCTTGGAACAGAAGCTCTTTCCCTACTGTGCCCTTCTGCTCCCAAAATACAACCAAAACCTCTCCTCTCAACTCCTTCTGGGTGATTTATAAAACAAATTACAACCAGTGAAGACTTGGAGGATGAGTTCCTGAGCACTGGTGAATATGGAAATATGGCTGGTTATCCCACATATTGAATTTGTTTGATTACCCACTTGTCTTACTATATTGTCATAGGCCCACTGAGAAGGAGAAAAGCAAGAATAATCCCTTACATAGCATCTTCTATATATGCTCAGACATGATAAATCGTTCACTTCACTTATTCCCTTAATAATACTGTTACTAATATCCCTTTTCCACAAATGAGAAAATTGAAGCTCAGAGAAGCTAAGCAACTTGACAGTGGCCCCACTGCCAACAAGTGGCAGAGCCAAGACTCAAACCCAAACTCAAATCCTATGCTTATGTCACGGTCAGGATGTTATAAGAAGACAACACTATACAAGTAAACGAAGCTATCTATCTTCTTGTGAAAAATGGAGTCATTTCTGAAAGCAAACACCAGGAGTACACCACGAAGGCGTCTGGATGAATTCTGAGGCATTCTGAAACACGCTAGTGTCTGGAAAGGCAGGTGGGGTCTCCGCAATGCCCTGGTGTGGAGACTTGGCACCTGTACTAGCCAGTGGGCGCTGCTACGGCACCCTAATTCCCTGAGAGCTGTCTCCCCTTTCCTGACTTCAGGGAGTCCCTGCAACTGTGAAGCAAAGCACATGCAGCTTCCCGAATTTCATTTTTAGAGGTTTTCATCTTTCCCTTAAAACATTCCAGAATTCAGATTGATTAAGTTCATCGATGCAGAGAAATGTTCTTTAATACTTGGCTCTCCTCACGGTGCACATCCCCGCACCCTAAGGGGAGCTTGCCCTGTGGACATGCTTGGAAGTGTACCATGGATTACAGCTGATTTTGCTAGGATTTCCATGAAATTTCCTGACTCTAGGACTTGCGAAACATTGGAAATTGAAGTTCTGTTGCCAGAGGAGTTTGTGGAATTGTGTTCTGTGGAAACAGAATTATGGGATTTTAAGCCTAGAAGAAATCTTTCAAGTCCGCTCCTGCCAAAGGCCAGGCTGAGTGTGAACCCTTGCTGAGAGATGCCATGGCTGTAACATGCTTCTCCTTCCCAGCATGTAGCTTTCACCCGCAAACAGACACGTGTAAAAAGAAAATTCATAAATATTTCCTTTACCCAATTCTCTTCTTCATCTTTTCAGTTTATTATTTATTTTCCTTTTGGAAACAGCAACTACGCTCAGATTTTCTAACTGGATTTCACCTTGTCCATGCCAAATCAAGAAAAAACGTATATGAAAAAGTAACTACGATGGGACTGAGAAGAGGGGGAGCAGGTAGGCTGGTGAGGACTCGCTCCCTCAGTCTGCGCTGTCTGCTACAGGGAGGAGGCTCCCACCTCCTCAGTACCCCCAGGTCTGTTACCCGCCCTGACCCCAAGAGGAAACAGTGGCCTGAGTCTGCAGCACCTGCCTCTCCCTTTGGATCAAGTGATCACACTGTGCTGGCTTCAACCAGAAGCTGCGAGAGGGATGGGAGCAAGGCAGATGTTGAAAGAGAAGTGGGTTTGGAATAAAATCATTGCGCATGCCCTCTTCTTTCCTTGGACGCCTGTGTGGCTCGAATGCGCCTGAGACCTCCAAAAAGCAAAAACAAGACTTGGCTGCAAATCACTGTGATTACCAAAACCTTACAAACAGTAGCAGGGAATTATTCTGGTCTTGGCTGTGCTGTGGGGAATTAAGGGACATAAGAAGGAGCATTGAAGCTGGGGTGGGGGGCAGGGGAATATGACTCCCCATAAGGCAAAGGAGACCATGACAACTGTCATTAATAGGAGGACGTAGGGAGAAATGCGCTGGCAATGGAGCAGGCTGCAGGGAGACTTCCTCCTCATGGCCTCCTGGAGAACCCTGGGTGGATTTTTTCCAGGGCACTAGTGGGTTTCCTGACAGGTCCTCATGTGAAAAGAAGAGTCGACCTTTCCTTTTTAGCTCCTAAAGCATAAACTAAGGTGACTCTATGGAGCAACAAACTACAGCTCAATATATAAAGAGTCATTCGGAAAATTACAGACTTCCAAAGATAGAATTGTCTCCTGAAGCTATAGTGACCTCCCATTGTCTCAAATGTTCAAATAGAAAGTCATTCTGGGGGGAAGCGAGGGAGGAACAGGTGGAGTGCAGAGGATTTGGGAGCAGTGGACATACTCTGTGTGATACCATGATGGTGGACACGTGTCATTATACATTTGCCCAAGCCCGCAGTATGTATGGCACCACGAGGAAACCCTCATGGAAACTATGGACTCTGGGTGATGTTGGTGTGTCAATGGGTAGGTTCGTCGATTATAACAAACGCTCCACTCTGGTAGGGGATGTGATAATGGGGGAGGCTGTGTATGTGTTGGGGCAGGAGACATATAAGAAATCTTTATCTTCCTCTCAATTTTGCTGTGAACTTAAAACTCTAAAAAAAAATAAGTCTTAAAACAAAAAGTCAGTCTGAAAAGCAGGTAAGAATAAGGAATTCCTTGGTCAGTTGTGAGGTTTGATTGGTTGACCTGTGAGTTTCTTACATAAATTAGAGAATACTGGAGCTAGAGAAGTACATCTTAGAAGGTAATCCTTCCAGACATGTTGTTCTAAAACTTTGATCTGCTTTCTTTCTAAACAGCTAGACTTACTTCTCTTGAGCTTGCTCAAAGACATGTCCCCTCCCTACCCTGCTCACCAAACTCTATGATGAATTGGTCATCCCTGAAGGAAAACCTTAAAGAATAAAATGAATGACTTCATATGGGACTGGCCTTTGCATTCATGTCCAGAGCACAGAGGAATTCAAACACCAGGAACTTGTCAATTGATAGCAAAACTTAGACTCAGTTTCATAAAAATGTCTAAAAGCTATGTTATATAAGGTCTTAGGCAATAGATGTATCCTCTGAAAATCTCAAAGTGAGGATGTAGAAAAATTGGAATTCACATACACTGCTGACATGGATGTAAAATGGTACAGCAACTTAGAAAACAGTTTGGCAGTTCCACAAAATATTAAGCATGGAGTTAGCATGACCAACAATGACCCAACAATTCCACTCCTAAAGTATCTGAACCACTTATCATTTTCCAAAATTCTTCCATGTATTTGTTTAGTAGCTTGTTGTCTTTGTCATCCACCAAAACTTATCTGTCCAGTAGAAAGGCCACCAGCCACCCTCCGAGTGTTCAGCGGCCACATGTGGCAGTGGCTACAGATTGGACAGCACAGTACAATCATCACTGTCAGAACGTCCTGTTGGATAGCACTGCACTGGAATGCAAGCTCCATTAAAGCAGGCTCCTTATTTGTCTTGGTCACTGCTATTTCTCCGGCATCCAGAACAGTGACTGACACATAGTAGGCTCAATAAAGGGTAAGTAATGAGTGAATGAACTGAAGTTTAATGAATGAACAGCACTGGGTGGACAACAACAACACTGGAAAAGGAGGTGAAGGAATGCTGGAACAATACGAACAGGGGTGAAAATGGAAGCAAGAAAATAAAGTATTTGTTTAGGTTCTTCTCGTCATCGCTTTACTCCAGTATCTTATAATTTAATCATGATAGTCTCAAGAGAGTATTTTAATTATTGGATCTTAGTATCTTTCCTAGTATTCTCCTATTGGAGAATGTGTTGAGTAACATAATTTGACAAATGACATACCACTGTGAAAATGTATAGAATGTTGTGAATTTGTTAGTTTGCCATTAATTTCATTTCCAATTCCAACAGGGAGTACTATTGACATGGTAGAAATTTAGGTTGATAAAGAGCCTTTGACTCCTAGAGAATGTTTTAATAGTCATTCATTTTTATCAAACTTCAGAGGTCATTCTTATTTTATAGCTTTTTTCTGTAAATAATACTGAGTTCTAAAAATAGAAATTAAAAGATAAAAATCATTCAATAAACAGGTGTCATTTCATTGTTTTCCTAGTTTGTTCTTGTTTTCTGTTTTCATTTGGTTTGGTCTGTTTATATTGGGTGTTGAGACTGAAAATTTTTACTCAAGGTCTGATTGTAACTTTGCTACCATCCTCTGGCAAAATAATGACCATCTTAGGATCTTTGACTAGAATGAGTTTCCACAATTTTGTTTATTTCATGTTATAAACTGCTTTCACTTGCATCCTACTGCAGCTAAAAGCAAAAGCTATTAAAAGGCTACGATAGCAGAGGAAAACAAGATCACAGAATCTCTGTTCTCTAATACCTGAAGAAATGCAAAATTTTAAATGTTTTAATACCTGATATTCAACAGTGGCAACTAAAACAAAATGGCAGCCAGGGGGGAAAAAAAAAGCAGAAAATTCAGAAGGAAAATTTTTGTTTGTAGAGATGGGGTTTCACCATGTTGCCCAGGCTGGTCTCAAACTCCTAGGCTCAAGCGATCCCTCCCACCTTGGCCTCCCAAAGTGCTGGGATTACAGGCATGAGTCCTGTGCCGGGCCAGAGGGAAAAATTCTAAGGAAAACCCTAAGTGATCCCCCCATCATAGCCTTGCCAGAGGCAGAAGGCAGAAGTGTTGCCCGGTCTCCTCCAGAGAACTGGGTTGAGTTGAGGGAACAGGTGAAGCCCATCAGGGTGGCTGGCACCCAGCAATGTTTGGGTGGAGTAAGTCCCAGCAGGACATGTCAATGGCTCCAAAGAAAATAATAAAAGCTCAGGACCCCCACCAACGGCTGCACTTGATCCCCAAAGAGCCGATCCTGCCTACTACACCCTCCTGTCCACAAAGAACATGGACTGCGGGTGTATGGAAAATGAAGGTAAAGCAATAACCACCTGTCTGACCATCATTCAGAGAGTTAAGACTAATGGGTCCTAAATGAGATGGGGAAAATGTCCAGGAGAATTTACCCACCCTATATAAGAGGAACTAGGCTTGGACAGAATTGTCCACATTAAACATAATATACAGAGAAATGCCACAATGGAATACTAAAGCAATAAATGTGAGCAAGCTATAACCACACACAACAGCATGGACAGACCTCACACACAACAGCATGGACAGACCTCACACACAACAGCACGGACGGACCTCACACACAACAGCATGGACGTACCTCACACACAACAGCATGGACAGACCTCACACACAACAGCACGGATGGACCTCACACACAAAATGCTGAATGAAAGAAGTCCAGTGCAAAAGGATGCATCCTAAAAATTCTATTTAGATATTATGCTGTGAGAAGTCAGAATCCTGACTCCTCTTGTAGGGGGTAGATGTGAGCAGGGCATGTCTGTGTCTAGTGGACAGCACATTACATCTCTCCCAACTCCTGACAATTTTACCCAAGTTTTCAATTGCCTTCTTATTGACATTCCATATTTTTTTTAATTCTTGGTGCATTCTGTAACAAACTCTTTACATGTTGAAAATCATACAATATGGTATCATGCTATCTACAAGTCACTCACTGTAAAAAAGGCCTCATTGTGCAGCGATCATTCCTCAGAAAAACATTTTTGGGGGTAGTGACAGCAGTTCCTCAGTGGAGTCCAGTGGTCTCCACCCCTGAATTTGCTACATCCTATCTCTCAAAATTCCTTTGTCCGAGGTCCCGTTAGTGACCCCACAGTGAACCAGGGCACACACCAAGGTTGCTTCCACCTTCATCTGACCACGAGATATTGCTGTGACTTACCCGCTCTTGTCCAAGTTCTTAGTTACAGACAAGAGAATCCAATCCAGTTGGTTAAAGTAGAAAGAGATTTGTTAGTGGGTACATAGAGTTCACATGAATCATTACAAGGGCTAAAAGAAAGACTGAGCTTCCAAGAATGACTGCCAAACCACACTGTTCAACTGAACCACCAAGGAGGCTGCTACCTCTCATCAACAGGCAATGCAGAATCAGAAAGCTACTGCTCCTGTTAGCCAAGAACACAGAATCAGAAAGCTATCACAGGCCGGGCGCGGTGGCTCATGCCTGTAATCCCAGCGCTTTGGGAGGCCGAGGTGGGCAGATCACCCGAGGTCAGGAGTTTGAGACTAGCCTGGTCAACATGGTGAAACCCCATCTCTACTAAAAATACCAAAATTAGCCAGGCATGGTGGCGCATGCCTATAGTCCCAGCTACTAGGGAGACTGACGCAGGAGAATCGTTTGAACCCAGGAAGCGGAGGTTGCAGTGAGCCAAGAACGCGCCACTGCACTCCACCCTGGGCACCAGAGTGAGACCCTGTCTCAAGAACAGAAAAAAAGAAAGCAAGCAAGCGCCACAGACTGCTTGACTCACTGGTGCTATACCCCCAGCACCGGCGCATAGGCTATTGACATCAGCAACCTGCCAGCTGCACAGTTGCTTCTTAAACTGTTTGCTCACAGTTTTCTGAAGACAGTGCTTTTCAAACTTTAAGATGCCCACAAATTACCTGGGGTTCTTGTTAAAATCATAGATTCTGCTTCAGGAAATCTGAGGTAGGGCCTGAATTCTACATTTCTAATGAGCTTCCAGGTAAGATAGATGCCGCTGCTCTCACTCTTTAAGGAACAATACTAAGAGACATCAGCCTAATGAAATCAAGCCCTATAATCCCTTTCACCTCAATCCCACCAGTGTTCCAAGCCCCTGGGGCATCTGTCATTTGGTCTCTCACCCCTCACACTACCCTGGATACCTGCTAACTAACCCAATCTCCCACTTTTTCCACCGTACCCTCTTTCATCAGATTCTGCACAGGCAAATTATCCAGTATTCTCAACTTCTTCTCTGAATGTTCCCTTTACTTTCTTGCTTTAACTGAAACTTACTCCCCTGAGGACGTGGATCCTGCAGCCTTCATTGAGGCTGGTGTTTTTTCTTCACTTGCCATGTACCTTGAATACCAGAGGCAGGGCAGAAATTCTCCTTCTACCAAAGTTTGTTCCTCATTGCAGTGTTCCTCCTTTCCCCTTGAAAAACTACACCAGAGAAATCTTGCAGACACCACCTTGGCAAAACTATCAAAGTTGTCACCAGTAATAGGACAAATAAACATCATGTACCTCCTGATAAGATGTACTGAGAAGCCTACATCGTTTCTATGGTATCTCTATCAAAAATGCATAACCTGAATTTAATCAGCATACATCAGACAACCTAAACTCAGAGACATCCTACAAAATAAATGACATGTATGATTCCAAAATATCAAGGTCGAGAAAGAGTAAGTACTTCAATTTAGAGGAAACAGAGACATGACAAAACACACACACACACACACACACACACACAATGGAGGGCTGGGCGCAGTGGCTCACGCCTGTAATCCCAGCACTTTGGGAGGCTGAGGTAGGCAGATCACAAGGTCAGGAGTTCAAGACCAGCCTGGCCAACATGGTGAAACCCCGTCTCTACTAAAAATACAAAAAATTAGCTGAGCACAGTGGCAAGTGCCTGTAATCCCAGCTACTCAGGAGGCTGAGGCAGGAGAATTTCTTGAAAACTGGAGGTGGAGGTTGCAGTGAGCCGAGATCCTGCCATTTCACTCCAGCCTGGGCGACAGAGTGAGACTCCATCTCAAAAAAAAAAAAAACAAACAAACAAACAAAAAAAAAAAACACAATGGGAGATTCTGGATTGGATCTGAGACCAAAAATGAGGATACTGGTGGGACAGTTGTAAAACTGGTACCATTAGATAATTGTATCAATGTTAGTTTCCTTCATTTGATAATTGTACTGTGGTTACATAAGATATTAACAATTCGAGTGAAGTAGGAATTTGAGTGAAGTACTTACAGAAATCCTTTGTACTGTTTCTACACTTTTCTTTAAAGTCTGAAGTTATTTCAAAACAAAAAGAACTTGGCCAGGCGCGGTGACTCACGCCTGTAATCCCAGCACTTTGGGAGGCTGAGGCAGGTGGATCCCTTGAGCCCAGGAGTTTGAGACCAGCCTGGCCGACATGGCGAAACCCCGTCTCTACTAAAAATACAAAAATTAGCCAGGCAAGGTGGCACACACCTGTAATCCCAGCTACTCTGGAGGATGAGGCAGGAGAATCGCTTGAACCCGGGAGGTGGAGATTATTTGAAGTCCACGCCCGCCGACTGGACCTATGAAGCCTCCATGCACATAGTGAGTATTAGCCTGCACTAACACTAACACTAACAAACGCTACCAAATGTGCACTAACACTGCCAGATAACCTTTCTTCATGTCCCTGGTAAACTCACAATCCCACTGTTGAAGAAATCAAGTTTGGATTGTGTTTAGAATAGTGCTTTTGGAGATACTTCACTGATGGCATTCCAATTGGCCATGCTCAGCCAATTGTTAGAGTTGGCTATTTATGAAGGATTGAAGAAAAATACTAGAAAATATAGCCTCACTTTATTTTATATAAAAGTTAAAAATTAATATCCTGGCTGAGCATGGTGGCTCACACCTGTAATCCTAACGCTTTGGGAGGCCAAGGCTAGGGAATTGCTTGAGCCCAGGAGCTCAAAACCTGTCCAGGTAACATAGCAAGACCCCCATCTCTACAAAAAGTCAAAAAAAAAAAAAAAAAGCCATGATGGCATGCATCTGTAGTTCCAGCTACTTGGGAGGCTGAGGTGGGGGAATCACTTGAGCCTAGGAGTTCAAGACTATAGTGAGCTATGACCAAGCCACTGTACTCCAGCCTGGGTGACACAGTGAGACCTTGTTTCAAAAAATAAAATAAAACAAAGTATCTTCCCCCACCCTTGATAATATTTCCCTGTGAGCTTGTTTATTTACTATATATATATTATTAAAACAAAACATAGAAACAGTTTAGATAGACATTATCCCCTGTGACTGTCATCAACTCAATCAAGTTTTAACAAGAAACAAGTTCATTTATCACATTAAAAACTAAATATTGGTATATATCATGTTGTTCAAAACTAGTCTAGGTATTTAATGTGGGTATTTCAATGGCTATTTCCACCATTTCACTCTTTGTTTAGTTTTGTTTATACTGATAATGAACATTGTGCAGTTTTTACTTTTTCTTCACGTTTTTTGATTTATTAAAATATTATTATTTGCTAAATCTAATAATAAAACATTCAGACTTGTATTTTGTATTTTTATATGCTTTTCTAATCATTTATTTGAATTTAACAAAAGTAGTGATCCACAACCCATTGGAAATAACCACAATTTGAGAAGCAATGCAGTCGCCTTTGATATTCCCGAGATGGACACTAGGTGGCGCCCAAGGATCTTCTTCCTGGCTGGTTGCGTGATCTTTGCAATGGCACGCTCGTCATAAGGCGCTTGGCAGTGTATAAGTGATAAGGCGCTTTTCCAGTGTAGACGGGCAGAATTGTCAGACCTTTCCTATCTATCAAGTCCACAGAGAAGGCAACTCACTCTCCTTTGTAGGGGACATCTATAAATAATTGAAGTTGACTTACACAAATGAAGACATTTTCATGTTTTGCCTATTGTTGGGAGGCTTCCCAGCTGAATAGAAGTAATCTCTAAACACCAAAGCTGTTACAACTATTGTTATATCAAGAAGACTATTTGAGAGCCTTTGTTCAATAATAGTGACAGGAGCCAACCACATCCGGGCCAAATTATAAAGGAAATCTACAAAGTCTTTTCAATGCCCACATCTCCCAGAATCAGGAGGGCAGTGGAATGGCAGAACAGAATTCTGAAAAATACCTGGCTGATATCAATCTATAAACGAGACCTCGAGAGGCAATCCTTGCATGCAGTCCTCATAAATATGAGATCCACAGTCAACAGAAAGACTCTCCCACATACAATAGACAGCCCAGTACAACACTTCCGGCTGCTCCCCGGGAGCCACTCACAGGACACTCCTATATTTAAACATACATTGAATGCTATTTAAAAACACACATGAAATATATCAAAGCTTTCCACTAAGAGATCTGAGAATCCAACCCTGATGAGCCCTGCCACAGCTACAACCTATGTGAAAGTTCAGCAGAGAAACTTATTCCTTCAGCCTCACTAGGACAGTGCTAACAAAGACCAGCTTATCACCAACACATAAATTGTCAAAGCCTTTAGCTTTCAATACGTTCTTCCCCCTCTAAGACTTTTGCACCACTGGGGCAGACAGCAAGAAGAATGCAGACCCGTCTATGGCCAAGGGCAGACCACAAGAATGCAGACCTATGGCCAAGGTTGACATCAAGAATGCAGACCTGTCTACGGCCAAGGTCGACATCATCCCTTGAGATGACTTGTCAAGGTTTCCAGGCCTGCCACTTGTGACTAGAAGTCTGATTTCCAACTTGTGTACCTGCCTCGAGAGTTTGCTCTGGCCATTCTTCAAGTTTGTCAGCCCAAGTCCTCAAAAACTTGTAAATCTCCCCATCCAACTCTGACCTTGTTTTGCTTGGGGTTGAACGTGCTAGGAATGAATACCCACTCTGTCAAGGAGAATGCAGTGGAACAGCAGCCACTGGAAATCATCCCTGCGTGGAGATAGGCAGTAGCCCTAGTTATTGCCAATAACCTTATGTTCCTACTGATAATCTTGATCATCTTTGGTAGTGAGACAACACAAAGAGATCATGTAGCCTTGGAATAGATACAAGTTTGCCTATTAAATCGGGGGGTCAAACTGTGAAGATCCCTTCTTTCTTGGATTTTTTTACTAGTTGATGATTTTAACAGTTGTTTCTGGTCACTGCCATGACTGTTTTTAGAGGCCTCATAGGGCAAGAAAGACCAAACACATTAAAAATAACCAAGTGAAGTTCTTTGGCACAAAGTTTGAAGACATTCATCTTTGACTTTAATCTACAGAACTAGGTAACAGAGGTTTTTAATCCTAATCCATAATAGTTGTCTCTGCTAATCTTATTTGCCCATTATTAGTCAAGCTCCCAACCTGAAAAGACACACTCGAATTATGCCAATTCAAGGAGTAAAATTTATTAAAATATATTATTTACAAAGGTGTGAGTGAAGGCTTAGGAAAACAAAAGGGTAACCAGTAGTAACAGAGGAACTAAACATCCCACAGTTGAAAGTTGTAGGGACCAAGTAGCTGCTCGAACCCATAAGAAACTCACAGAGAGTAAGTCACCTTGAGAGGAGTTTTTAAGAAACACAGCCAACCTGAGGTGACCCTACCCCACCAAACTCTCCTTTCACCATGAACCAAACCCAACCAAACATCCCAGCCTCCCAGGACAGAGCGCAGGGTAAGACTGGATCTAGGGGAACAGATGGAATATCTAGGGGGACAGATAAAATATATACATATATGGCACCATCCGAGCCTTTTGCCTTCAGCATCATCTCTTGTCCTTCACCTGGTGGAAAGATTGAGTTCCCAATATGGGGCAGGAACAATGTTCCACCAACTACTACTTCAATACAAGTTGTTCTCATACTCCACAACCTAAAACTTTAGCCAGCATTGGTGTTATTCATTTAACTTATTTCAGAGAAAAGAGAGGGAGAAACACTTAAATGACATAAAACACTGTTGTGACAATCCTGACTTCTGTGAGGTCTGTATTGGTCATCTTAGCTGCCTTTGCCCTCTGCCCATTCCGAGTTCCAGTTAGCCTCCTCCAGCACCTTTGCTGGGCCAGGGTTCTTTACCAGATGAAAAGTACAAAACCTTCATTCTTACAGTGAGTCTTTGGAGGTCTTCTATTTACGGGTTGAAGTTTTTCCTTCAAGACAACTGGTTAAGGGAGCACAGTCACCAGTAAACCCCCTGGTTTCCAAACATCACTCTCCTTGCCACCACTGTGTAGGAACAAACAGTCCAATTTCCCTCAGACAATCAAGATCAATGAACTCAAACACCACAATCACCTCCTTATTTCCCTACTAATTCAATGGCATGAGAAGCCCAAGATGACCAAAAGGCAGTCTCCACTACCAATGCACTGGAACCATCACTCCCTTCCATGCTAGGCTCCCAAAACTTACATGCTTTTCAAAGAATGAAATAGACTGAACGCTCCTTGAGAGTAAAAAATTTTTATTTGTGGCCGGGGGCACAGTAGCTCACGCCTGCAATCCCAGCACTTCGGCAGGCCGAGGCAGGTGGATCACTTGAGGCCAGGAGTTCAAGACCAGCCTGGTCAACATGGCAAAACCCCATCTCTACTAAAAATGCCAAAATTTAGCCAAGCATGGTAGTGCACGCCTGTCATCCCAGCTACTCAGGAGGCTGAGGCACATGAATCACTTGAACCCAGGAGGCAGACGGTACAGTTAGCCGAGATCACAATACTGCACTTCAGCCTGGGTGACAGAGTGAAACTCTGTCTCACAAAATAATGATAATAATAAATAAAATAAAATAAAATAGAACGGGCAAGGCCGGGCACAGTGGCTCACACCTGTAATCCCAGCACTTTGGGAGGCCGAGGTGGGCGGATCACGAGGTCAGGAGATCAAGACCATCCTGGCTAACATGGTGAAATCCCGTCTCTACTAAAAATACAAAAAAAGTAGCCGGGCGTGGTGGCGGGCGCCTGTAGTCCCAGCTACTCAGGAGGCTGAGGCAGGAGAATGGCGTGAACCCAGGAGGCGGAGCTTGCAGTGAGCCGAGATCGCACCACCGCACTCCAGCCTGGGAGACATAGCAAGACTCTGTCTCAAAAAAAAAAAAAAAAAAAGAATGGGCAATCACCATTTTAAATAACTTAGTGATCAAAATTCACATGACCAGCTGTGAAACAACCTGGCCTGATGTACCTTCTGGTGTGGTGTGGTAGGTACAGCATCTCCTATGTAGCATTCTTGCAAAAGACATTTAACCTGAACTGAGCCATGAGGAAACAGACAAATCTAGAATATGGGACATACTACAAGTGGCCTGGACTCTTACAAAAGGTCAATGTCGTGGAAAACAAAATAGTAGGGAATTATTCTACATTAAAAGAGACTGATAACCAAATGAACAGCATGAATTTTCATCAAGACACTGCATTGGGAGAAGAAATGAACATTTTTGGGAACTGGAGAAACTTACTACAGACTGAATAGTTGATAAAATTATTGATGTTTTAAGTTGTGATAATATTGAGGCTAGGTAGAAGAATGTCTTTACTCTTGGGAAATGCACATTGAGGTTCCAAGGCAGTCTCAAGGAAAAGCACCGGCAGAACTGTTTGGAGTGTGAACTGAACTAGCGGCACTTCGCACAGAGCACCATTTTAACTTCCAAGATTGACAAATTGTCGTTGTTCAGACCTGTGGATTTGGCAGACAATTTCTCAGAAACAAACTGAGCCTATCACTTCAAAAAAAAACAACTGACAGCATGTGTTGTCAATGATGAAATTCAAGTTTTCAAGGGGAAATTACATACTACAACTTTTAAGAAACTACCACTTGTCAAATTTTGTGGTTGTTATCAAAGGATACCCACAATTACCTGGAAAGGCTATTAAAGTATTCCTGTGCCAGGCACAGTGGCTCATGCCTGTAATCCCAGCACTTTGAGTGGCTGAGGCAGGCAGATCACTTAAGCTCAGGAATTCGAGATCAGTGTAGCCAACATGGTGAAACCCTGTCTCTACTAAAAATACAAAAATTAGCCGGGCATGGTGCCATACGCCTGTAATCTCACCTACTTTGCAGGCTGAGGCATGAGAATCGCTTGAACCCGGGAGGTGGAGGTTGCAGTGAGTCCAGATGGTGCCACTGTACTCCAGCCTGGGCAACAAAAGCGAAACTATCTCAGAAAAAAAAAATAATAAAGTATTCCTCCCTTTTCCAACTACACATCTCTGTGAGGCCACATTTTCTTCACATACCTCAACCCAAACAAAAGATTATCTGCAGAAGCAAACAGGAGAATCCAGCCATGTTCTATTAAAGAGATTGGTAAAATGTAAAATAATGTCACTCATAATTTTGTTTTGCAAAATATGATTATTTTCCATTAAAAAAATGTTAAAGTATCTTTCCATTCCTAGGAAATACATATTGAAGTACTTAAAATGAAATATGCCTGCAGTTTACTTTCAAATATTCATCCAAAAAATTGTATAGATGTATACACATGTATGTATGTGTGTAAACATGTATGCCTAAGCGGCATCAGAGATACTTGGTCTTTGTCCCTGGTTCCTGGCACAGAGCTCCTAAAACCTAATTTCTTGAGTTAAAAGTGATAGGAGGATCTTTTGTTCAAATGAGGGACTCTTGGCAGGGCCCCTAGACAGCTTCAGGATGGGGACTGGTTGCTAGAAAGATGAAACTTTGATTAGAAGCTTAGAATTTTCAGCTCCACCTCCCAACCTCTGGGGATGGGTGAGGAAGTGAGGACTGTTAATCACCAATGGCTAAAAATTTAATCAATCACATGTAATGGAATCTCTATAAAAACACCCTAAATGATGGGGCTCAGAGACTTAAGTTGGTGACATAGTAAGGTGCTGGGAGAGTGGTGCTCCCAGAGAAGGCACAGAGCTCCACCTCCCTTCCCCATACCTTGCCCTGGGCATCTCTCCCATTTGGCTGTTCCTGAGTTTTATCCTTTATAATAAACCTGTAATTGTGAATAAAGTGCTTTCCTGAGTTGTGTGAATGGTTCCAGTCAATTATCAAATGTGAGAAGGGGATTGTGGAAACCCTCTGAATTTACTGGTCACAAGTACCAGTGACAACCATGGACTTACGGCTGGCATCTGAAGTGGGGGCCTTCTTGTGGGACTGAGCCCTTAACTTGTGGGATCTGACACACTAACTCCACGTAGATGGTATCAGAATTAAATTGTAGGACACCCAAATGGAGTAAGAGAAGTGGTGATGGAAAACACACATACACTTGGCTCAGAAGTAAAAACAGCTCAGCATATGCGTACGTTAACTTTCTACAATTTACTTCCAAACAGTTCAGCAAAAAGAGACAGAATGTTGCAAAATAATAGGTGAAGGATATGAGTGTTCCTTATACTATTGATTCAACTTTTCTCTGGGTTTGAAATTTTTCAGAATAAAATACGTTGGGGGCCAGGCACAGTGGCTCATGCCTGTAATCCCAGCACTTTGGGAGGCCAAAGCGGGCAGATTGCTTGAAGCCAGAAGTTCAAGACCAGCCTGGCAAACACAGTGAAATCCCGTCTCTACTAAAAATACAAAAATTAGTCGGGTGTGGTGGCATGCACCTGTAATCCCAGCTACTAGGGAGGCTAAGGAATGAGAATCGCTTGAACCTGGGAGGTGGAGGTTGCAGTGAGCCAAGATCACGCCACTGTACTCCAGCCTGGGTGACAGAGCAAGACTCTCTCAAAAAAAATAAAGATAAAATACGTGGGGGAAAAAAATCAAGTGCAAGGTCACTGAAATAGGAAGCAAACATTCTTCAAGTTAGAGGGGCCATTTCCATCTGCGACCCTGTGGCCTGGGAGCCATTCCCGAGGCTCCTCCAATAGATTAAAGAGGTCTTAAACTTCCTCCCTTCATTTATAGGCTCCCCATCCAGCGCAGGCCCTGTGACTCCAACAAGGAACTGAGATCTCATGCACCTTAAAACAATAAATGAGAATGGCTCATGGCTAGACATGACTGGTACCAGATCCCAAAACCCAAGGTTTGACTAGGCCCTGGTCTGAATTTGGAGAGCTCGGCTGTGGAGAAGAGGGGCGTGAGAACCAAGTGATCGAATTCCTGTTAAAATGAAGTAATTTGTGGCTCACACCTGTAATCCCAGCACTTTGGGAGGCCGAGGCGGGTGGATTACGAGGTCAGGAGTTCAAGACCAGACTGGCCAAGATGGTGAAACCCTATCTCTACTAAAAGTACAAAAAATTAGCCGGGCCTGGTGTGGGCGCCTGTAATCCCACCTACTCAGGAGGCTGAGGCAGAGAATTGCTTGAACCTGGGAGGTGGAGGATGCAGTGAGCCGAGATCGTGCCACTGCACTCCAGCCTGGTGACAGAGCGAGACTCCGTCTCAAAAAAAAAACAAAAAAAAAGTAGTAATTCATATTTTTCTTTAAAATTACTAGAAGTACTCATGGTTCAGGTGGCACTTAGTCACCAAAAAAAAAAAAAAAAGTGGGAAGTGGTTGAAACTGTTGCTGACGCCGAGCGCGGTGGCTCACGCCTGTAATCCCAGCACTTTGGGAGGCCAAGGCGGGCGGATCACGAGGTCAGGAGATCAAGACCATCCTGGCTAACATGGTGAAACCCCGTCTCTACTAAAAATACAAAAAATTAGCTGGGCGTGGTGGCGGGCGCCTGTAGTCCCAGCTACTCGGGAGGCTGAGGCAGGAGAATGGCATGAACCTGGGAGGCAGAGCTTGCAGTGAGCCGAGATCGCGCCACTGCACTCCAGCCTGGGCAACAAAGCAAGACTCCGTCTCAGAAAAAAAAAAAAAAAAAAGAAACCATTGCTGACACCAAAGGTCAACTTAAATTCATACCGAAGAAGTTATGAACCTTACCACCTTCCTTCAGATGCTGCACACTGTAATTTCAATCACACTCTGCCCTGGATCCCACACCCTTCTACAGCCACCATCCCATTTTTCTTTATCCTTCACAACCAAGCTGCTCAAATTAACTTACACACAGTCTCCACTCCTCACTCAACCAGCCTCTGCCCTCCCCACCCTTGTCACCACCACCAATAGCCTTCATGTTACCAAATCTTCAGAAACATCGAAGTTGTAAAAGTCAAGGAAAAACTAAGGAACTGTCAGGCTGAAGGAGACTGAAGTAAAGAGAGAATCAAATGAGACATGTGATCCTGGGTTAGATGCTTTTGCTAAAAGACACTGAAACTCACAAAATCTGAATGGGGTCTTCTGAGTGGAGGGGTACATGGGAGTTTTCTGTACCATTCCTGCAACAACTACATACTTGAAAAATAAAGCCTTCAGAATAGGAGCTATTAAAAGACTTGGGCTTGACAGACACAGCGGTATACACCTGTAGTGTACAGATGCTAGGAAAGCTAAGGCAGGAGGATCACCTGGGCCCACAAGTGCAAGGCCATGGTGCGCTAGGATCACAGCTGTAAACAGCCACTGCACTCCAGCCTGGGCAACACAGAAAGACCCTGTCTCTTCAAAAAATAAATACATAACATTTTAAAAGACTTGGGCTTAGCTTACTTAGGAAGGCAAAACTGGAACTTTCACATCACTTTTCAAGATACGTGAGTTACTACATAGACAACTTCAGCTGATTTCTGAACTACATATACAGTCTTCCTGTTACCCATGGAGGTTACATTATCCAACTATTGAAATGAGTTGAAATTCAGGAGCAGTTAAAGAAGTGGCATAAATCTTATCTCCTAACTATGCAGTAAGTTATCCAGCAGAAGGATAAACCATTTAAACTATCAAGAACCTAAAAAGTGAAATAAGAGGAGCATTTCACTTAGACAGTGGGTCACTATTAATCCAGGACTAAAATGTCTATAAAAGCAGGTCTGGGAAGGTGTGAACTCTGTAAGGGGCTTATGTGAATGAAGCAAGTGGGGAAAGAAAAGTCCTGTTCATGTAGCAAGCTTTTTTTGTTGTTTTTTTTGTTTTGTTTTGTTTTTGAGACAGTCTCACTCTGTTGCCCAGGCTGGAGTACAGTGGCACAATCTCGGCTCACTGCAACCTCTGCCTCCTGGGTGCAAGTAATTCTCCTGCCTCAGCCTCCACTGTAGCTGGAATTGCAGGTGCTCACCAGCATACCCAGCTAATTTTTGTATTTTAATAGAGATGGGGTTTCACCATGTCGGCCAGGCTGGTCTCGAACTCCTGACCTCAAGTGATCCATCTGCCTTGGCCTCCCAAAGTGCTGGGATTAAAGGTGTGAGCCACCGCACCGGGCTGTAGCAAGATCTTTTACTAAAATGGACACAACTATTAGGTGAACTGTTATATAGTAACTAATTCCATATAATTTTTTTAAATGTTTATTAGTACTTTGCAAATACCCTTCCTATCCCAGTTAACTCCCTTTGAGCCATACTACAAAACTATGAAGTCAGTGATTAATTGTGTGAACTCCAAGTACTCTTTTTTTCCTTCTTCTGGCTGAATTATGTTTTACTAAAAGCAAATTTACAGTTAAGTGAATATACCATGGATCTTTCTATTCCTAAACAGAAATTGAAATGGGGCCTCAACATATAAACAAAAACACTAACGAGGGGCAAAATAGGGAATTCATAAATGAAAATGTAAATTTGAAATCTTCAAAGGAGTCCATGACACCAGTCAAGTATATGAAGGAATCATTAGACTACAAAGCACTTAAAGGGAGAAAGAAAAAAAAAGAGGCTGTGTACACCTAAGTGTTTGCATTTTTCCATTTGGATCAGGTAGATGGAAAGGACAGACCCAAGACTAATCCACATTCCAAAGCATTCACACAGAAAGGCATTCTATTAATAAAACTCATTCAACAGACAAATTACCCATTTACCTTCAGGTTTGTGAAACCGGGATAACACAAAGGGCACATTTCTTACTTTTATTTCAACATTTAAAATATTCACAGATGGAGTATTATATTCAGACATCTCCATGGAAGATGTACGAAAACAAAGCATACAAGCATTCCACAATTACAGAATTACATATTTGTGATTATGTGAATATTCACCCTACAGTTTATCTGGAAAAACACCACTTTAAAAAAAAAAAAAACTTTTGAGTGTTTCACTGGATTAACTGCCATAAAAAATGAACTGCAAAGAATTTCAGGAGAGATACCTAAATTTAAGTACTTTTACTTTTTAAAAATTTCAAACTTTTATAGTATTCTGCTAACATATCTCCTGTGAGGAACACTTAATACTGAATTTTCCCCTCAATAGCCAAGTCAGAATATACTTATTTCATTTTTCACCCAAGTCTTTGTTTCTAAACGCATTATGTAGAATAGATTTGATCGTCACAGCATCTTGAGTAGCTAATGAGGTAGGAGTATTCTTAAGTTCTTAGGCATTAATGAAGCAAAGCAAAAGACAATCAAATTACAAAGATTTTCTTTTGTAGTGGTTGTTCTTTAAGTAAAATGCTAAGAGCACTGGAAATTGGTCAAATGCTGCTCACATTTTAAAAACAAAGAGGAAAAACCCATTAGAAAGCCCTGATACACATACAGTCTGTTAAAGGGAAAAACCTGAGTACTGGAATTAAATTCATTTTGGCGTTGTAAGGTAAGGTATCTATGCCTAAAAATGCCAAGTTTTCTGCCCAGGAAAAAAAAATATTTACCAAGGAGATAAAATTTAAACAGAAAACAAAATTAATCTATACTTTCTTTTCAGAACAAGTTAATTTGCTTCTTTTAACCCAGTTCTCTTTTCCTATACACAAACTGATTAATAATTTCAGTATACTGCATATCCAGTAACACATTTAAATGAAGTTAGCAGTTAACTTACCAACTGTGCCAGAGAAACACTCCTTATATGGAGGCTTCATTAACACAATGCTAAACAACTAGAAAACATGTAGGTAATAGATTTCAGCACCATCTGTTAGTAGATTGTTTCAAAATGCATACACCCCCTAAATTCACATAAACCTAGGAAATTTGCCCATCATTCCCCCTGCATCTACACCAAAAATCAAAGTTCTGTACTCGAACTACCCTTTCCATGTGCCAAAAATAAGAAATATTTAAATATCTATCCAATTAAGTTAATAGGACACAAACACGTTCCCCAAAAAAGGAGGGAAGTTACCAATCAAGCATGATGTGTCTGAAGTACAAATTTTGGGAGTTTCTCTGAACCTACTCTGGTTCAAGGGGCTGCAAAAAAAAATACATATTTTTAATACACTGGTACCTATTATTTGATGAAGGCTAAATTACAAGAGATTTACCAATTTGAACCTCTTAAGGTTACTGCTAAATATACTTTAAAAAGTCATCTAAAAAATGTTTTAGAAATACAACAGAATAGCTGATAGAATAAAAAAATTGATAACTATGTGGCCTGGCAAATGATTTTCAAATTAAGTCCTTGACAAGCAACTACAAAATGTTTTAGATGTACGAATCAAACTTGGTAGCAAAATAGTGCAAAACTCTAATATGGCAGACCTTAATAGCAGGTAACCATTTGAGATTTGCTACCAAAAATAATTTGTCAACAAGAATCTTTTATATGTCTTTAAAACTTTCCTTTTTCTACTCTACCTAGAATTGTGTTCCACTGCTGTTATAAAAATCTCAAAATATCATGTGTATATCATTTAGATAGAAGAGAATTATTTCCTCTTCACTGCCGCCTCCTTTAATTTCAGTTATAATTCCCTTTATAAACATTCTTCTCCTAAGGCACACCATGCCCTATTTATTGCCACAAAGCCACTAAAATCTGTGCCTCACTCTGTCTGCTTCATCAGTATGGTTAAATACAAACCACTTACTAGTGTCTGCTAAAACTTAGTATCATCAAGTCTAGAATGCCATTGGTCTGTTCTACTGGGGCAAAGGCCAAAATACACAAGCATGTGCTCATATGCTCTTTTCCCTACAAACTAACCATATTACCTACTATAACAGTAAAGCTTAATGACATCTCTGGCTACATATAATTCATACCCAATATTATAAAATAAAATGTTAGGCCAGTAAGCTTTCACAATTTTTATTAAATCCTAGTCTAGTTGAACAATATCTGATGTTACAGACATCATCCCATGGTGAACATGTTTAATAAGTGAAAGCAAGTCAGACATCTCATCTAAGTCATTATTTTCTGCAGACTAAGCAATAACTACACAGAACACTATGGGTAAACAAACACCTGCTCAGTTTTCACACAAGCCATGTTGTTTATCAAATTAGATCTGCTAATATTGAATACAGTAGATTCGGTGATTGTAGTTCTCATGTAAGTATCTTATTGAGATAACATTTTGACAGTTTCACTGACTTTCCAAATAAGCATACAATAATCAAAGAAAAAAGAGTGAAGTAAAAACTGAACATGAAGAGATTAAGTTATTAAAGGAAAATGAAGTAAATAAAATAAAAAGAGTGAAAAACCATTGGGGGTGGAAGTCAAACAAGCCTAGACATTTGATTGGAAGAGAAAAGATCAAATATGAAGTTCACAAACCAAAAGTTTATAAACTCAATGCAATACAAATCCTTTTTATTGTAAAAGCTGAGTTGAAACTAAAAGATCTATAAAAACTGTTACTTTTGGCCTTAAACAGTACCAACTCTTATGATCAAAAAAGGCCACAACAGTTAAGATTGTATTACTTGATTTTATTTTACACTAGGTGGTGGGCAGACAAAGTAATCCTTAATAAAGTTGACAATTAGCTTCACTCAATATTTTTAATAATGCACATTAAAAAAAGTATTCATCTTACAAATTCTTCTGCAATCCAAACATACAACAGCTTGGAGAACATTTAGAAAACAAAAGCCAATGTAAAAAGACAGATTAAAACAACTAGAACAGTACAGGTTTTATTTATATGGCTCGAATTTTACAGTTTTCTTACTGCATCATCAATGTCAGAAATCTGTTCCTTCAGCTGGCTCCATTGTTCTGGATTTAAAGAAATACCTAAAACAAAGTTTAAAAATTCAAAGGTGAAAATCTATTTAAGCGTTGAGGATTTTCATACTTCCAACTAGAATACTGTTTTATCAAAATTGCCACTTTAGGCTGGGCGCGGTGGCTCACACCTGTAAATCCCAGCACTTTGGGAGGCCAAGGCGGGTGGATCACTTGAGGTCAGGAGTTCAAGACCAGCCTGGCCAACATGGTGCAACCCCATCTCTACTAAAAATACAAAAATTAGCCGGGCATGGTGGTGGGCACCTGTAATCCCAGCTACTCAAGAGGCTGAGACAGGAGAATTGCTTGAACCTGGGAGGCAGAAGTTACAGTGAGCCAAGATCATGCCACTGCACTCCAGCCTGGGCAAGAGAGCAAGACTCCATCTAAAAAAAAAAAAAAAAAAAATTGCCACTTGGACACAATGCTACAATACTGAAAATCATATCTCTTACATTTGTTAATTACATATCATCACAATTTACTGAGCATTATCAATCTCATATCCAGTCTTACTTTCCACAGTGCATCCTGCATAGTACCTATTGTAACCAGTGAGAATAAATAAGGGTTTGAAGACACATCTTACTAATACCCGTCAACTATCAGGCTAAAATGGTCAGGTCCAGATTTGGCATGTGATACCCCATTACTACATTTCCAGCTGGTTCCAATATTTGCCCAAAATTTCCACAGGAATTCAAGCCAATTGTGCTGAGTTCTTCCAGAAGCATTCATTTCACTTTGGAAAAATTCCCAGGACGTGATTCATACAGGACTCCTCAGAGAGTATACCCGGGTAACTGCACTCTAGGGTCACACTGTCAGGGTTAAAATTCCAGCCTCACTTTCACTAAGTGTATGACCCTTAAAAAAGAACTACATCACCTTGTAAGCCTTAGTTTCCTCACCAGTAAAATGGCATCTATACGCCAAAGAGTTGTTGTAAATGATTAAGTAACATGAATAATGAATTTAGCATATCACCTAACACATAAATGGTTAAAAAATGTGAGATATGTCTTTCCAGTTTAAGATGTAAAAGTATGAACAGAAATTTTATATTTTCTATATTTTGTACTTTAACGTTCTAGCATTCCAATACTGACGCATATAAACAGAGAAGTAAACAAGAACTGGCAGAAAGTATTCCCAGAAAACTGCTGGAAGGCCATGAAATTGAAAAAAAAGAATAAACAAGAAATATGGCATCGGCCACTCTGGTACGTAAATGACCAATCCAGAAGTGACTTGAAGAAAATATGAAAGCATATAAACACATATAGAGGCTGAGTTTAACCAAAAAAAAAAAAAAAACTGCATGAAGCAAACAAGTGGTACCTTTCAAACTAACAGGCAAGCAGAATAAAACTAAATAAGGAAGCATTTTTCTTTAGCTGAGGGTCAACCTAGAGCAGCAATCCAAATATACAAATTTAGGCTGGCTCACCTTCTCTAGCTGTTTGGTGAATAATACAAAATATGTTTCTACAGTGCTAAGAGGCTTGGGACTGGATGAAGCACAAATGGAAGGAAAGCAGAGATCCGCTTGAAGAATAATGCCCTAAAGAATAGCTTTTAGGAGCTGAATCAAAAGGAAGCATTGTAAACCAAGATTTTCCATTCCTGATTTTACAAGTTCCCAGATAGTGCCTAATCTGCTTCAGAATTGCATAAACCTTTTTAAAAATTGTTCAAGTAAATTAGCAGCCAACTGAAGTGATATTAGGGGTGTTACTTTTCTGGGTTTTATTCCCAAAAGCTGTATTAAGACATCTCATTAAAAAAATGTTAAGTATCATGTCCAAAATAACTACAGAAGATAGAGAATCAATTGAGTAAGACTCTTCCTTGCCCCGTGTCCTGCCAACATTTCAAGTAAGCTACTCAGAAAAGTTGTAGTTTAGTCCTAACACTGTAATAAAATTCAAGTAATTAGACCTCACCTTTTCTTCCTGGTTTCATCTCACCTTCAGGATCCATCCAATATTCTCTAATATCAATTAGCACTTTGCCTTTAAAATCGCGAACACTAACGTACCTCATTTTCCCAATCTGCAAAAGAAACAAACATAAAAAGAGGTGCTCCTTTCAAGAGTGGTATCTGTTTCAATTGTATTCATATTCACAACTTGCTGCATGCTCACTCTACATCTAATCATGAAAATGACTACTGCTGACCCTTGAACAACACGGCTCTGAACTGTGCAGGTCCCACTTATATGCATATTTTTTTCAATAAATATACTGGAAAAATTTTTGCAGACTTGACAATTTGAAAAAACTCACAGAACAACTGCATAGCCTAGAAATAACGAAAACATTAAGAAAAAGTTAGGTATGTCATGAATGCATAAAACATACCTAGATATGAGGTTATTTTATCATTTACTATCACAAAACATACAAATCTATTATATGAAGTTAAAATGTATCAAAACTTATGCACACGGGAAGCAGTAGAGAGAAATGTAAACAAAGATGGAGTATTAATTCATAACTGCATAAAATTAACTACAGTAGTGTACTAGTGTTAACTTCATAGCCACTTCCTGTTGCTATCTCAGTGTGCTCAAATGTTACAAATATCTGCTTAAAACACCTTGTGTAAAACACCATGTGATGCTAATCATCTCTGCTGAGCAGTTCATGTCTCCAACAAATTGCGTATTGCAGTAAAAAATGATCTCTCACAGTTTTCACATTATTTTTCATCATGATTACTGCAATACCATAAACTTTAAATAACACCATGAGTCCTACACAAAGTGCCCCTAGTGATGCTGAAAGTGCTCCCAAGAAGCAGAGAGAAGGCATGACATCACACGAAAAAAACTGCCAGAAGCAGTGGTGCATGCCTATGATCCCGGCTACTCAGGAGGCTGAGGCCGGAGGATCACTTGAGCCCAGGAGCTTGAATCCAATCTGGGCAACACAGCAAGATCCTGTCTTTAATTTTAAAATGCAAAAAAATAAAAATAAAAATAAAAATAAAAAAGTTGAATTGCTTGATATGTACCACGGACTGAAATCTGCAGCTGTGGTTGCCTACAATTTCTAACAGATGACATATTTTATTAACAGATGACATATCTTATAAACAGACAACGTAAACTAATGTTATTGATAAACACCATACAGTACAGTAAAATGTAATTTTTCTCCCTTATGATTTTCTTAGTAATATTTTCTTTTCTCTAGCTTACTTTATTGTAAGAATACAGAATATAATACATATAACATACAAATATATGTTAACTGTTTATGTTACTGTTAAGGCTACCAGTCAACAGTAGGCTATACTTAGCAGTTTTGACAAAGTCAAAAGTTATAACCAGATTTTCAACTGCACAGGGGTTGGTGCCTTGCATTTTGACCCTGCATTGTTCAAGGGTCAACTGTACTACTCTCAGTATCAAAACTGCAACCAAAGGAAATTACTGTTTAAACTATCATATGATCCAGCAATCCTACTTCTGGATATATATCCCAAAAAATTGAAAGCACAGACTCCAAGAGACATCTGCACACCCATGTTCATAGCAGCATTATTCACAAGAGCCAAGAAGTGGAAACAACACAAATATCCACCCAGAGATGAACTGATAAACAAAATGGGGGTGGGGGGGTGGAACAGACACACAATGGAATATCAATTAGCTTTTAAAAAAGGAAATCCTGTTACATACCACGTCAATGAAATAAGCCAGTCATAAAAAGGAAAAAGGTAATACTTTATGATTCCACTTACATGATGTCAAGTTCACAGGAACAAAAAGTAGAATGGTGGTTACCAGGGCTGGGAGAAGGGGAACTGTTGTTTAATGGCCACAGAGGTTCAGTTTTGCAAGATGAAACAGTTTCGGCAATCTGTTTCACAACAATGTGAATATACTTTTATGGTTTTTACCACCAAAAAAAAAAATCATTAGGAAGCAATATTTTGCAGTACAAACTACAACCAATAGGAATCCACAGATGCAACTAGCTACACTGCTTCACCAACCATTCTGAATATACGAATCCAGAGTTCCAGTCAATAACAACCAAGTTTTTCCTTTTCATGTTCACTTCAAATAACATCTTTAATGCACCTCACTCACAGTCAGATTGAGAACTTAAAAATATTCACAGAAAACTATTTTTCAAAAATCTTATATATCTGCTTACCACAAATTACAAATTCCAGAGAAAAGAACAGGCTTTCCTCAACAAAGTGTCTCTTAGCACTTTCCAAGACTCACTATAATATAGTAAGGGAAGACAATGCAGTACTGGAGTAAAGACAGACGTAAGAGGTCAATGGAACACAATGGAGTCAAAAAATACACACGCACTGGATATATTCACTGATTTTTTTGGGGGGAGGGGGTATAATCCAAGGTAATTCAAAGGAATAAGAATACTCTTTTCAACAAATGGTGTTGAAACAACAGGCTATCTGCATTTGGGGTGGGGAAGACTCTAAATCTCTATCTTACATCATACACAGAGAAATTAATTCTACATGAATTATAGACCTAAATGTGAAAACTAAAACTATAAAACTTCTAGGAAAAAACACTGGCAAAAATTTTTGTGGCCATGGTAGGCAAAATACGTCTTGGACAGAAAATAAGCATTAAGCAAAAAAGGAGAAAAATCGATAGAATAGACAATCACACTAAAGCCTTTTTTAAAAAGATGCTTCAGAAAATAAAAAGGTAAACCAGAAACCTAAAGAAAATATTCACTCAAGTTGGAGCCACAGGGGTCTTGGCCTTCGAGGAGAGCCTGAGGAAGAAGCAGAACTGTGGACGTGAAGAAAATGATGAACTGACCAGAATCCGTGAGGACCTCATTTCCAAGAGAGAGAAGATCTGTCACAGACGCCCCTGATCAACTGCCAGTCCCCCCTTATTCTGTCTGTTTGATTCTCTCTGGTTTCATATTCTTTCTTCTCTGTTAACCTCCACTCATTTTTGAACTAGATTGCTTTGAAAACTAAAGTTTCCCTGAAGTCTAAAAAAAATATTAATTATACTTACATCTGACAAAGGACTTATATCCAAAATATATAAAGTGTTACAACTCAAATGACCTGGCATTTTTTTTAAGTGGCCAAAAGATACTCTTCACAAAAGATATAAAAATAACCAATAAACACACTAAAGATGTACAATGAATTAAGACATGTACATGAGGGAAATGGAAAGTAAAACCACCATGAGCTACCATTATACATTCAATGTAACTAAAAAGAAAAAAACTTAAAAGACTGACAATATCTAGCGAGGATGTGGAGCAACTGGAATCTCATAAGTAGTACCGATGGCTGTGTAAAATGCTACAGCTACTATGGAAAATGGTTTGACAGTGTCTTATACAGTTACACATTTACCCTACGACTCAGCAAATGTATCTGGTATTTACCCAAAAGGGAAAAAATGTCCACAAAATGACTTGTACAAGAATATTCACAGCAGTTGTATTCCTAATAGCCCAAGACTTGATACAATCCCAATGTCCACCCAAGGTGAATGGATTAACAAGTTGTAGTATTATCATACAAAATACTACTCAGCAATAAAATTACTGATATATGCAACAAGAACTAATCTCAACACATTATACTGAGCAAAAGCCAGACGCAAAAAATAGACTGCATGTATCCATTTATACAAAGTTCTAGAAGAGACAACATAAATCTATAGTGGTAGAAATAAGATCAGTGATTACCTAGGACATGAGCAATGACTGTAAAGCCAAGAGGAACTTCCTGGGGGTGATGAAAATGGTCTGGCCACAAAGGCGTGTACATTTACCACAGCCTATCAAGGTATGCTTTTAAATGTGTGCGTTTTACTGGACATAAACTATACCTCAAAAACATTTTTTTTTTTTTTTTAAAAAGGAATCTGCCCAACAGCTGCCTCTCCCTTGGGGGAAAAAAAAAAAGAGTAAAACTGACAAATTCTTATTAGCAAAAATTAAACAAGTGATGAGATAGTAGTATAGGGATATATTACTTAAAGATAGAAAAAATAAAGATCACTGAAATCACATTTTATTGGAAAAAAATAAAATCAGATAACAGAATATATTTTATATCCACAAAATCTGGAGATTAGCAGCAAAAAATAGCATATACATCATAAAGAACTGTGATTCTTATACGAATTTGATTCCCTGTCCCCTCTGAAGATCTGATAAAGCAGTGGTTCCTAACCTTTTTGGCACCAGGGACCAGTCTCACGGAAGACAATTTTTCCACAGCAGGTAGGGAAGGGGAAAGGTGATCGTTTCAGGATAAAAATTATCCCACCATCAGGCATTAGATTCTCATAAGGAATAAGGAACGCACAACCTAGATCCCTTGCATGCGCAGTTCACAATAGGGTTCGCGCTCCTATGAGAATCTAATGCCGCTGCTGATCTGACAGGAGGCAGAGCTCAGGCTGCAATGTTCACTCACACACCGCTCACCTCCTGTGCAAGAGGGACCCCTGTGATAAAAGTTATGAATAATTCCTTCAAACACAAAAAAGAAAACTCAAATTAAAAAACAATTCTATGGACTCCTGCCCCAGATTAAAATGACCAGTTATAATCATTTTAAATTAAATAAAAGTATCAAGTATCCTTAAATCATCAAATAAACTAAAGCAGTATTACTGACCCTTTGTGCCTAACTCTGAAGAAAAATATGGATTAAAGTTTCCTGCCTCAACTATTCTGACCTTTCAAGACACAGGTACTAAGTAATTATGAGATAATTCTCCAGTCTCTTTACTATCACAGATGTCACCTCATGTAGATTACATCCCTATGGAAGAAAGTTCTTCAAAATCAGAGCTGAAGGAACCAGGAAGTAAGCATCTTTAGTATCTTCTCTCTAGTCACGATTCTGCCCCAATCACTTCAGACTTTAAAAGATACGTCTATTGATTTTTCTTTGGTACAACTCTTTAATACATTTAGAGAACTGCTTATGTATTGATGTTTGATGTACATCAAGCTGTAATGGCAATGAAATTAAGTATCATATTATTTCATAATGCCTACACTACTAGATCCGTGAAAGCCACTCTGAAAATAAGGCCTAGGCTGGGCGCCGTGGCTCACACCTGTAATCCCAGCACTTTGGGAGGCCAAGGCAGGCAGATGGCGAGGTCAAGAGATCGAGACCATCCTGGCCAACCAGGTGAAATCCCGTCTCTACTAAAAATACAAAAACTGGCTGGGGGTGGTGGCACATACCTGTAGTCCCAGCTACTCAGGAGACTGAGGCAGGAGAATCTCTTGAACCCGGGAGGCGGAGGTTGCAGTGAGCCGAGATTCGTGCTACTGCACTCCAGCCTGGTGACAGAGCGAGACTCCGTCTCAAAAAAAAAAAAAAGAAAAGATGACCTATGTTCCTCCTAGAGGCAGGCTTTCAAAAGGCGCAATGTCAGCCTTAGGAGGCTTAGGAATCTTAGGAATCTTTCCAGATGAGGGTTTAAGAAATGAAGCTCCGTTTTTCTGGTGAGAAAATTCCTAAAATTAGATCTAGTTTTCACAAAACTCCTCTTAACAGAACAGAATCTCTAAAATGTGTGTTCTGAACTAAATAGTTCATCTGCACTTTGTCTATCTTTTTTACCTAGAAGTATAACAAGGCAAAAATAAGCAATAGGAAAAAAAAACTTAAATTTTCCCATTCTCACCTTAATCTTGGCACTCCACCTTTCAAAGTTATCAACAGGTCAAAATATACATGTGTTAGCCTTACTTTCTAGTCATATAAATGTCTACAGTCTTGGCCAGTCATGGTGGCTCACGCCTGTAATCCCAGCACTTTGAGAAGCCAAGGTGGGCGCATCACTTGAGCTCAGGAGTTCAAGACCAGCCTGGGCAATACAGCTAAACACTGTTTCTACCAACAAAAAAGAAAATTTGCCAGGCGTCATGGAGCATTGCCTGTAGTCCCAGCTACTCAGGAGGCTGAGGCAGGAGGATCATTTGAGCCCAGGAAGTGGAAGTTGCAGTGAGCAGAGATCACACCACTGCACTCCAGCCTGGGTGACAGAGCAGAGACCCTGTCTCAAAAAAAAAATTGTAGTCTTGTTCCACCCAACTTTTTGGTTTCAACTAATACTTATAGCTCCTGGAAACACTCATCCTTTTCTTGCTCCCATTACTGCACTCTTCTAATTTTCCTTCACCCTCTCTTAACCTACATCCTCTTTTTCCTTCCATTCTCTATCTGAATATAACCCAAGACATCCCCTCATCTGCTTCCTGTTCTTCCTCTGTTTAATACTTCAGTAGGCAGCTTTAGTCAACCATGCTGATAATCCCACATGAACATTTCCCAACTAAGCCCTTCAGGTGCTACAGAAGCAACACCATTTTTTTTTTCAATCACATCCACAATCAAGTCCACATCTTCACTGACTGCCTAATTCCTCTGGTCCATTCTTCCTAACCTGTATCTTGTAATCGGCATAATTTCTTCTTTAGGAAAAACCATCTAAGCCCTTATCACCTCACATACAGATTAAAGCCTACAATTACCTAAGCAATCTCACCTGCATTCACTTATTCCCCAACATCCCTTCCTCACAAATCCTTCTTGTACAAAGATGCCAGTGTCAAGTCTCCCTAAAACAAGACAGGAAACCCAAGAGAAGAAGCTATACGAGTCCTCTCCAGGTGATTTCATCAAGTCCCTCTAATGAACTTCCTTCACTTTATCTATTCAACCCATTCCCCTTTTCTGTTGCTCATCAGGCCAAAATTAGGCATGTCACATTGCTGCTTCCTGTCCCATAATAATCTATTCATACTTTACTGTCCCAACACTTGACCTGCCTCCTCCAAGTTGCTTTCAAAATGTGCAGTTCTCAATTAAATTTGCATTGGTTTAAATACAGCAAAACTAGACTTTAGAGACTTTAACAATAATCCAGCATCGTACAAAATACTTTTACTAGTTTGTTCTATTTTAATAAATGTCCCTAGTTAAGAAGATTGTAACATACATATTAGGCAATTATCAGATCATAGTACTTTTAACATTCTTCAGATCAAGCCAGATAATAATTCCTCTGAATCTAAAGAAACAGCCAACTTTGGCAAGGCATGGTGGCTCACACCTGTAAACCCAGCACTTTTGGAGGCTGAGGCAGGTGGATCACAAGGTCAGGAGTTCAAGACCAGCCTGGCCAAGATGGTGAAACCCCATCTCTACTAAAAATACAAAAATTAGCCAGGCCTGGTGGCGGATGCCTGTAATCCTAGCTACTCGGGAGGCTGAGGCAGAGAACTGCTTGAACTCAGGAGGCTGAGGTTGCAGTGAGCCGAGATGGCGCCACTGCACTCCAGCCTGGGTGACAGAGCATGACTCCATGTCAAAAAAAAAAAAAAAAAATAGCCAACTTTACCTGAAACATGTTATCATCTCTGCTGCTGCTGCTCTGTTTAGAAGATGACAGGGCTCTCGAAGTTTCACCTGTCTTTTGTTTCTTTACAGGTTTTTCTGGAGCAACTTGCTTTTTCCTCTTTAACTAGAAAAGAATATGGTTAAAATTTACACACATAAAAATAAAACATACCCCAGTGTCAAAAGATCCCATTACTTTTTAAGATTTAAACAATCAAAAGACTACATCCAAAATATCATAAATATATACATAAGCAAGTTTCACTCAACAACAAAACTATGAATCTAACCAATCCTTCTGTCTAGTAATGTTTTCAAACTCTGTTCTCAGGATCCCAAAAGACACTTCAGGCATTATAGTAGTATTAACCACAGGAACGGTTATTTTGTGGTTTGGGATCCCACATACGATTTCTTTGGTAGAAAAAAAAATGGAGGGATCTTGCTACTTCTGAATAAACCTGGAAACCACAGGTCTACTAAGGCTAGTCAGTTACTTATTTTACGAAGCAGATATACTAATTAAAAAGAATATAACCAACTTATTCCATTTCCAGGATATGTTTATTTATGTCCTGCCTATTCCAAAAGGAATTTATGCTGGCTTAAGGAATTTATGGGCCGGGCACGGTAGCTCACACCTGTAATCCCAGCACTTTGGGAGTCCGAGGCGGGAGGATCACTTGAGGTCAGGAGTTCGAGACCAGCCTGGCCACATGGTGAAACCCCATCTCCACTAAAAATACAAAAAAAGTTAGCCAGGCGTGGTGGTGGGCACCTATAATCCCAGCTACTAGGGAGGCTGAGGCAGAGAACTGCTTGAACCCAGGAGGCTGAGGTTGCAGTGAGCCGAGATCGTGCCATTGCACTCCATCCAGCCTGGGCAACAGAGCGATACTCCATCTCAAAAAAAAAAAAAAAAATTAGCCAGGCGTGGTGGCACACGCCTGTAATCCCAGCTACTCGGAAGGCTGAGGCAGGAGAATCGCTTGAACCCGGGACGCGAAGGTTGCAGTGAGCCGAGATCGCGCCATTACACTCCAGCCTGGGCAACAAAAGCAAAACTTCATCTCAAAATAAAAAATAAAAAAAAAAGGAATTTACAATTAGGCAAATCTTTAGAGAGCTATTTTGCACTGGGCACTGAGAGCCAGCAACTCAAGAACTTCCTCATTACAAAAAAAAAAAAAAATCATTGAAGATAGACAGCTATGTGTTAGACTAGCTTTCAAAAATCACAACGTTGTTTTAAAAACAGCATTATTTTAAAAGCTTATTAGAAAGTCGCATTCTCAAAAAGAGCTAACAACCCATAAAAACCACTACAATACCCAACCCAAACAGAAGAGGGCAGTCATGTTCCTTCTTGATGGAATAGTATAAATATTTTAATGTTACTAAATTAATTGAATGTTACCAAATTAGATGAAGCTAGGAAAAATATTATATACATGTAAAACATGAAATGAAAAACGTGGTATACAAGGTTAAGTGTTTACAAGATTAATATTAACTATTTGGGACAAACAAAAAGTTAGCTCAATATGCAGAAAGCAATTATTCTATAAATCAGGCTCTAAGTATTCCCTGTGGAATAGTGCATGTCTGGCAAATAAAAGCTCAATACACATGTGTTACATCAACATACTCAAATACTATATAGGGTGCAAATTTTAAAATTAAGAAATTTACTCAAGTATAGTCTTTGAAGCCTTATTTTACCCTTCCATGTGTTGTTATATTCTATATTTATACTTTAAGGTTGCAACTTCTCCAATCTCCCATACGCTCTCCCCTTTTCTTTTAGCTAAAATTGCTAACTAAGCTTCAGGAGGAAAAAAAAAAAGATGGGGAGCCTGCTTCTTTTGAATAAATTTTTGGAAACCACAGGTCTACCAGTGCTAGTCATTACTTACTATTTTACAAAGGATATACACTAATTAGGAAAAACACGACCAACTTATTCTATTTCTAGGATATAAATATCTCTTCAGATATGTAAAGTTCTATGAGATAAAAGACAATTCTGCACGGAAGACTTGACCGCAGAGTGAGACGCTCAGTTATGCTCCACTGAGATGCTCAATTTAGCGAAATTCACCAATTACGGTGCAGCTGTCATCTAATGCAGAAAAAGCCTATCTTGTCAATGGGTTTCAAGTTAGCTTTACTGGGTGCTGATTTAGTTAAATGGAAGGGACCAGAGCATAAACTTAGTACAAACTTAAAAATGTACCAAGTCTAAAATTCAGAAAACCTTATGTGCAGAATAAACACCAGTAACTGAGAGAACTGTCAAAATTAACATTTTATGGCCACTCATGATGGCTCACACCTGTAATCCCAGCACTTTGGGAGTCTGAGGCAGAAGAATTGCCTGAGGCCAGGAGTTTGAGACCAGCCTTAGCAACACAGCAATACCTGGTCCCTACAAAAACATTTTTTTTTTAATTAACCAGGCATGATGCCTGTAGTCCCAGCTACTCTGGAGGCAGAGGTGGGAGGACTGCTTGAGACCAGGAGGTCGAGGCTGCAGTGAGCCATGATGGTGCCACCACACTCCCGCCTCGGCAAGAGAGTAAGATCCTGTCTTTAAAAAAAAAATTAACATTTTACAAAAAAAAATCTGGTAAATTTCTAAATAACGGCAAATAGTGACTTTGGCCTACTTAGAATTCTATGACCCTAGGATCCAAAGCAGTGGTTCTGCAACTTTAGCGTTCCTAATGGTGCTCAACAGAAGACTTGTTAAGTCTGATTTAGGGCCTATGAGTATGAATGTGCAAAAAGCATCCTAGGCACTTCTAGTCAAGTGGTCCAGAGACCAACCATACCTCCAGAAATACCCATTCACATTCTTATTTATTTATTTATTTATTTTTTTAAAGAGACAGGTTCTTGCTATGTTAGCCTGGTTGGTCTTGAACTCTTGGCCTCAAGCAATCCTGCCACCTCGGCCTCCCAAAGAAGTAGGATAACAGGCATGAGCCACCGCGCCCAGCTAGATCCTCATTTTAAGATGTTAATACACCTTCTACTATCCTTCAGAATGGGATATGGACAATATTGTTGAGTATCACAAAAATGACTTGGTGCAGTAGTAGTCACCTTTTTGTCAACCTCACTGTCAGAATCACTGCCAGAAGAGCTTGAAGAAACAAGTTCCTTTGATTTAGGCATCCTGAAAGAAAAATACATTACAAAAATAATTAATAAGGTACTCTACTACTTTCAACTTAGCTCTCCCCCAATCAAAGAAAAAAATCAAGGACAAGTTCCACGGTTCATTCTACCATTTTTGTGGTACTGAGTTGTTACACTGAGCACAAGTTTTAATCTATACCCTTTTAAGTTGCAAATAACATGCAGGGTGCAATGTGCTGAACCCAGTAAGAACAATGAACTAAATGTCATACACTCCTACACCTCTAACCTTTCTCCAGGCCAATGGATCTTTCTATACTTCGTTTCAATGGCATTACACACTATGGGTAGGGTAAACTGCAAGAAGGCAGCAGACAACAATTACTATTAAAACCAGAAGAAATGTAATTCTATTACTGCTTTAGACTTCTCATCAATGAGATCGGAACTAACGTAAAATTATTCACTATGGGGAACTGACCCCAACATTTACACAACAGGGAACTAGCTGTACTATGCAAATGTGACATCTAATTAATTTTTACATAATATTTTATTCATATTTTGACTTTTTGGCCATATCACCAAAATAACGACAGGTACTAATTCAAGAGTACACAAAATTATACGCAATTCGGGCCGGGAATGATGGTTCACGCCTGTCATCCCAAAACTTTAGGAGGCCAAAGCAGGCGGATCACCTGAGGTCAGGAGTTCGAGACCAGCCTGGCCAACATGGTGAAACCCTATCTCCACTAAAAATACAAAAATTAGCAGGGCACGGTGGCACACCTGTAGTCCCAGCAATTCGGGAGACTGAGGCAGGAGAATCGCTTGAACACCGGAGGCAGAGGTTGCAGTGACACGAGGTCACATCATTGCACTCCGGCCTGGGCAACAAAGCAAGACTCCATCTCAAAAAAAAAAAATCTTACACAATTCACAGCAATTCATTACATTTTACACGGATTTTTCTACTCTGGAACATAATTAAAATTTGAAGAACCTATTTATGTGAGGTGCAAAACCCATTTATGTGAGGTGCAAAACCTTCCAGCAAATTCCTACCATGCTGGTAACTTCCCAGGTCCCCCCAGAGACATAGATAACTTAGGGCCTTGCTTACAAGTGGGTGTTTACTGAGTGCCTGAGTGCAAGTTTGCAGAAAGCAAACTATCAGTAAGCCTAAGCCCCAAATTTCAAGGAATTCCAAGATACGTGGATACCTCTATTCAAGGCACTTATAACACCAGGTCATAAAACGCTGATTATCAAAATATCTTTTGCTCTCCCCATCTCAGAAGAGATTAGGTCCTATTAACCCATTTATGCCGGAGGTTGCAATTTTTTGAATTTATGCAAGCAGACCTTGGCGATGATCTTGAGCAGTAGCACATAAATAACTCCCACATGCTTAGCGTTCCAATAATGGAACACTAGGCATAAATTAATTTCTGTATGCGTTAAAGGGCCTAATAAACACATCACACACTGTATTTGTTTAATACAAGAAAAAAAGACTTAAAATTCCTCCTCAAAAAAAAAATCATAAATAATCTAGCTCTCTAGACGAAACCTGCATTAGCACTGACATTGCATATGTTCCAAAATAGGAGGTCAAGGAAAAAGAAGTGGGCCACCCCAATCCTAGCCATTAAATTCAAAAAGCTCAATCTGATTTTAACTGGTAATGTCTTCAAGGGTAAATTCAGAAGAGAAAAGCAATGTTCATGACCACGTTTTATCCGTTTTTCCTGTTTCTGCTCCATTTTGCAACCTCATCTCTAAAATCAATTTAGTTCAGTTTTTTATGCTAATTAATACGACAAAAAGATATTTTTTAAAAAGGTAATTAAATTGAACATAATTTTTCACTTTGAAACTGTCGATCATAACTACCGTCTGTTATCAAAAACTGCCTGGGGGCCTACGAATTTTTCAAAGAACCACCTGGTATTCAACCCAAAGAAGTCCACTGGAGAAGAAAGGTAACGGTAACTAAAGCCAGCCTCTAAACTTTTAACAAATATATATTTACCTTAATGAGCCTGTTCCAATGTGGGGGTGGGGGGAGAAGCAGCTTGTAATTCAAGTAACTGATACTGAAACCACTATTGTAGAATTTATACAAAACGCAACTTTAAAAAGAGAAACGAAATCTTCAGCCTTTGCTGATTGAGGGAAAGATCAGAAAAAAACGAGGTGAAAATGAACCAGGACTGAAGGGCACACGACTTCGGTATAACAGGAAGGTGACAAGCACAAGACCAGGGAAGGGGTCGCGGGGCCCCAGCAAGCCGCTAGAACCCCGTGGCTAGCAGCCGCTCGGGCGAGGGGAGACAGGTTGGTCGGAGGGGGCGTGGGAGGCGGCGAAGTGCGGAGAAGACGGCGTGGGAAGGGGCGGGATTTGCACCAAGCGCCATTTTCTTCTCTCGAAGCGTTCCCTCCCCCTGCACATCAGCCGTTCTTCCCCCGGCCCCCTCCCGCCCGCATCCGCTCTCCCAGTCTCCAGAGCGCCCCGCTCAGGGCGAGGGGCGGGGGAAGAGTAGGTAACCGCACGCGCCCCACCTAGGCAGGCCGCCGCCGCATTGTCCCGGGGACGCCGCGACCCTCTCCCCGCGACTCCTCACTCCCCGGCCGCCCTCAATCTACCGCCCCGGGCCGCAGCGCCCGCCGCCTCGACTCGGCTCCCCGGGGACAGGAGTCTACCGCGGAAGGGCCCACAGCGCGTCAGGCGTGGAGTCAGAAACGGAGAAGGGGGCCGGGGACGCCGAGGGGAAGGGGGAGGTAAGGCAGAGCCGCCATTTCCCGCGGCCATTGCTGGCGAGAGGAGTGGAGGGCCGAAGGCAGCTCACGGCCCGGCTGGGAGGGTAGGGGCCCCGAGGAGTAGGGGTAGGGGGTCCCGCGCACTCACGCTTCGCTCGGCTGTAGCAGTCGAACACCCTCTTGGTCGTTCGCTCGCGACTGACAGAGAACCGGAAGTGACGGCAGCCAGGAGACGCCGGCCCCGCCGCGCTGGGGCTGCGGTCACGTGATGGGGCGTGGCCTCCCCACAGAAACCAACACTTAGACCCTTTCCAGGGCCTTAAAGGGACCGCGTCTCTTCCTAAATGGGTGACGCGAAAGTCAGATGTTGGAAGATTACATCTGACCCTTGAGAGAATGAAAGAGCTAATATCCTTCCTGTAGGAGATGGCTTAAAAAAATTTTAAAAAAAGGAAAACGCCAATAAAACATGAGTGACAAGCGCCAAGCTTTGCGTTTGTTCAATAAATGTTTACTCTAATGAAGCGAAGGGGTCATAATGAAAAAGATCAATACTCTGGCCCATTTTCCCAGAAATGGTCTTCCTACCCCACTTCACCCACCTCAATACATGCCTCTGCCTCCTAAAATCCAAAGGAAGGAAGCTAAAGTCACAGCGTTTAATTCCAGAAAGTGCAAGAAATCTTTGGAGTACTCCTTATTCCTGTATTGAAGTCCTGGAGATGTAAGGGAGTTCACAGAAGGCAAGAGGAATCCATATACAAGCAGGAATATAGCTAAAAGATTATTTGAATATGTATTTGAATGAATACTTCCTACAGCTAAGAATCAATATAAAGGCATATCTATTAACAAAGATTTATCAAGCACCCACTACGTGTCAGACGCTGCAGGAGGCAATTTACATTACTCATCCTAACAAGCATGTTCCAAAGCAGAAATGACTGTTCTCTCCATTTTATAGACGAGGAAACCAAAGTTAACGCCCTATGGAGAGGATATTTCCTGTTATAGCTGAAGCGTGAATTGTCCTTATGTTCTCTCCCTCCAGACCCTATTTTCCTGCCTCAGGTAGAGGAATGGTATGGGATTTTACAAAGTAGAGGATGGAATCCTGTCGAAGCTCAGAATTGCACATCGGAGATGCCACAGAGGCTAAGGAAGGGCAGTGGGTTGCAGAAAGGGAGGAGTGTTTGGATCTACATATGGAGCAGTTAGACCTGTGGTTCCCACCCATCCCACCCTTATAGGAGAAGAGAGTTATATATTCTCTGCAAACATTAAAGCTGGGAGCGGAATGTGTAATGGGGTTGAGACGCAAAGAACACAGCGGATGGAATCAAAGTCTGAACACTAAACGTGAAAGCATCCCCCACACGTCCCTTTCTAGAATTACCTGACTTTTAAAGGATTAAATGCTGACAAAAATACAAATTAATTCCTTAGTTTGTTGTGAAACTCTCGATCATAATGAAATAAAAGAAGCCATGAAAATAAACACTGACATCAGGCGCGGTGGCTCACCCCTGTAATCCGAGCACTTTGGGAGGCCGAGGTGGGTGGATCACCTGAGGTCAGGAGTTCGAGACCAGCCTGACAAATATGGTGAAACCCCGTATCTACTAAAAATACAAAAATTAGGCGGGCGTGGTGGCGTGTGCCCAGCTACTCAGGAGGGTAAGACAGGAGAATCATATGAACCTGGGAAGTGGAGGTTGCAGTGAGCTGAAATTGTACTACTGCACTCCAGCCTGGATGACAGAGTGAAACTCCGTCTCAAAAAAAAAAAAGAAAAGAAACACTGACATTATGCACTGTCATGGGACACTGCGCATCTCCACACCTAGCTAAAGAAATGCTTAATATTCAAGGTAAACCACGTACACTTAAACTAATATGGTATCCCCTCCATCTGCAACCCTTCCTGCTTTAACAAGTTTTCATTCAGTTTCTGTGTCACTGAGGGAACTGGGCAGTGTGCCTGCTGTAGGTTTGGGTTTCGGTTCTCTAAGCGTCGGAGGTGGAGAGCTGTTAAGGAGGTATGCATTTTTAGAAGTAGGGAGACCTGAAACTTTGCATGCAAATTTGTTGGCTCAATTTTCCTGGGTGTGGTACTTTGTAAAACTAATCGAAAATCCTTGATCCTAAGCGTTGCCCATTTTTAAAAGGTAAACATAACTCAAGAAAATAAACAAAAATAATTTTTTATATAGATGAAAGAGGAAGGAAATTTTCTTATTTTAAACAAAATAGGGGCCAGGCGTGGTGGCTTATGCCTGTAATCCCAGCATTTTGGGAGGCTGAGGCGGGTGGATCACCTGAGGTTAGGGGTTTGAGACCAGCCTGCAAACCTGATGAAACCCCGTCTCTACTAAAAATACAAAAAATTAGCCGGGCGTGGTAGCAGGCACCTGTAATGTCAGCTACTCGGGAGACTGAGGCAAGGAGAATCGCTTGAACCCAGGAGGCAGAGGTTGCAGTGAGCTGAGGCTGCACTGAGCCTAGATCACACCCATTGCACTCCAGCCTAGGCAACAAGAGCGAAACTCCGTCTCAAAAAAAAAAAATAAGACAGCAGTTGCTTTCAAATAATAGAATGGGAAGGAGGTGTAATTCACATGCATTTGTACATTGTAGGGTGGGGAATAGCTCCTTTTATAGGCAAATTCCTAGAGGGCATCTTTAAAGTGAAAGAACTCCCACTTTCCACTCCAAGCCTTGGTCTGGAAGAAGAGGGTGGCACAAAAAGGAATGTGCTGAATTTGGAGAATCTGTAGGTGTCCCAGAAAGGGAGGTAGACTGGGAAGTAGGGCTGAGAAGGGAAATAGCTCACAAACTATGAAAGGGACAGAGCTTGAGGAGGAGACTGCCAGGAAGAAGTTCCTGGAGGCCTGGAGTATGGCACGGGACTGTTAATGCGGTTCCCTCCAAGGCCTTATGCTGTCGACACCCTCCGTTACTCGCTTCTTTCAAAGCTTCCGAAAAAGGCTTATTCAAGTATCAGGATATTATTTTGAAATCTTACCCAATGTGGCTTTTGTTACTAGCACTTCCTGCTTTCTGACCTTCACTCTTTCCCCATCCCCCGTTTTCTCAGCTACAGCATTTGACTAGAAGAAGGATGTTAGACCAGAACACACAGACCAGATTCTTGGCTTTTGACTTTTTTAAACTATTAGGATTCCAGGCATAAATTGCCGATTTAAGGTAATATGCTATTAAAGTTTTTTTCTGGCTGGGTGCTGTGGATCCTGCCTGTAATCCCAGCAATTTGGGAGGCCGAGGTGGGTGGATCACTGGAGCCCAGGAGTTGCAGACCAGCCTGGACAACATAGTGAGACCCTGTCTCTACAAAAAATACAAAAAAATGGGCCAGGCACAGTGGCTCACACCTGTAATCCCAGCACTTTGGGAGGTCGAGGTGGGTGGATCACGAGGTCAGGAGATCGAGACCATCCTGGCCAACATGGTGAAACCCCGTCTCTACTAAAAATACAAAAATTAGCTGGGCGTGATGGTGCGTGCCTGTAGTCCCAGCTACTCAGGAGGCTGAGGCAGGAGAATCGCTTGAACCCAGGAGGCAGAGGTTGCAGTGAGTCAAGATCATGCCACCGCACTCCAGCCTGGTGACAGAGACAGACTCCATCTCAAAAAAAAAAAAAGAAAAAGAAAAAGAAAAAAATTAGCTGGGTGTAGTGGTAAGTTCCTGTAGTCTCAGCTACTCAGGAGGCTGAGGCAGGAGGATCGCTTGAGCCTGGGAGGTCGAGGCTGCAGTGAGCCATGAGTGCGCCACTGCATTCATTCCAGCCTGGGTGACAGCCTGGGTGTTTTTGAGACCCTGTCTCAGAAACAAACAAACAAAAATAGTTCCTTTTAGCCCACCCCACTCGCCTGTAGAGATTATTGCAACTGTGAAAGGGAGGAGTCAGAAGAGAAAGGAGATGAGGCCCCTCTTCAGTGTCTAAGGAGTAGAGAAGTAGTTCTGCTGTCTGTCCCCACACCAGCCCTGGGGAAGGAAGGAAGCATCAAATCCCTAGAGGGCTTAGGGATCTGAGAAAGCAAAGCAAACTGGTGCCTTGCTTTCCAGGCAGCCGAGCTCTCCGAGCCCCTCTGCAACCCAAGCGCCCCTCCCTCCACCACAGAGTTGGGGTAGAGATATCTGTGTGGTGTGTCAGAATGGCCGACCTCAGGCTTCCTCACCGAGTTCAGAGATGCCCCAGGGTACTGCAGCATTCAGGGGAATGTCTTTCTCTTTGGCCAAGAGTGGCACAGATGTGTCAGTGACAGCCAGCAGACCTGGGGAGGACTTGCAGTGAGGAAGAGGAAATCTCACCACCCTCAACTTGCATAGAGTGCTGTAACAAAGGACATCTCAACAAATACCAGTGTGAAGAAGTGAGAAGGATCAAGAATCAGACAAGATGAACTGTTAAGCAAAGGCCAATGATACGGTCTCCATCTGTGTCCCTGCCCAAATCTCATGTCGAGTTGTAATCCCCAATGTTGGAGGAGGGGGCTGGTGGGAAGTGATTGGATCCTGGGGGCAGATCTCCCTCTTGCTGTTCTCATGATAGTGAGTGAATTCTCACGAGATCTGGTTGTTTAGAAGTGTGTAGCACCGGCCGGGCACAGTGGCTCATGCCTGTAATCCCAACACTTTGGGAGGCTAAGGAGGGTGGATCACAAGGTCAGGAGATCGAGACCATTCTCGCCAACATGGTGAAACCCTGTCTCTACTAAAACTACAAAAATTAGCTGGGAATGGTGGCACATGCCTGTAATCCCAGCTACTTGGGAGGCTGAGGCAGGAGAATCACTTGAACCAGGGAGTCGGAGGTTGCAGTGAGCCGAGATCATGCCACTGCACTCCAGCCTGGCGACAGAGCGAGACTCCATCTAAAAAACAAAACAAACAAACAAAAAAAAACAGTGTGTAGCTCCTCCCCCTTGTCTCTCTTCCTCCTGCTCCAGCAATGTAGGATGTGCCTGCTTCCCCTTCTCCTTCAACCATGATTGTAAGTTTCCTGAGGCCTCTCCAGCCATGCTTCCTGCACGGCCTGTGGAACCATGAACTAATTAAACCTCTTTTCTTTATAAATTGCCCAGTCTCAGGTAAATCTTTATAGCAATGCGAGAACAGACTAATGCGGCTGTCATGGACAGATGGGGAAAATGGGCCAGACTCTACCACTACCCTTAGTGCTCTGACACCATGTAATCCTACCCCACCTCTGTCCAGAATTTAGGAGAGAAAGGGGGAAAGGGAGAAATTATGAGTTTGACCTGAAATTGGCCACGATTAAGCTTTTACCACTAGGTGAAATGGTGATCATTAAACACAATCATAAGAAAATGAAGAAAGTCACATTTCCTGAGAGCCTGAGTTTGTAGCACAAGAGACATACCAGTAATATACAAAGAAGAGGAAACAAGAAAGAAAGGGAGAGGAATAGGCTTATGTGCCAGGGATGTCGTGGGCACCTAGGGAGGCACCTAGGGAGGTCAGCCGCCTCTGGTTTAACCTCCAGGCTAAAGCAGGAAAGCAGATCACAGCGTGAATGACTAGGAGAACATAACTCCTTCCAGGTTATTTTGGGAAAACTTAAGAATTCTGGAGGTCCCACGGCACATGGAATGGTAGCACCAACCATTCAATTTGGATATTAAAAGATATGGTGGCTCTGGATGTCTAGAGGTTTTAGGAACACCTAGGATGGGGCCATGTGGATCATACATGCAAAAGAGAAAACAAATAAAGCAGAAACCCGGGCATCCTCCAGTTTAGTGAGTCTGAAGAACTGGGAAGGGAGACAGTACAAGGTAAGAGGGTTGTTATGGATTGAATGCTTGTGTTTTCCCCCAGATTCATATGTTGAACCCTTAATCCCAGTGGGGTGGTATTATAGGTGGGGACTTTGGGGCATACTTAGTCATAAGGGTGGAACCCTCATAAATAGATGCATGCTCTTATGAGAAGAGACAAGAGAGAGCTTAATTATTCTGTCCCTGTTCTCTGCCATGTAAAGATACAACAAGAAGGCAGTCATCTGCAAACCAGAAAGTGGGCCCTCACTAGATATGCAGGCACCTTGATCTTGGACTTCTCAGCCTCCACAATTGAATAAAATAAATGTTGTTTAAGCCACCCAGTCTATGTTATTTCTGTTAGAGCAGACTAAGACGGGCAATATACACTCTCCCCAAGAGGAGACACAGGGAGCACCTACCCTTTGTAGGGTGTGAGTTATATCCATCAGATGCAGTGATGTGAGAAAAAGTTAAGGCATAAAAAGCCTTGTGGGTGGGGCTCGGTGGCTCACACCTGTAATCCCAGCACTTTGGGAGGCTGAGGCAGGTGGATCACTTGAGGCAAGGAGTTCAAGACCAGCCTGGCCAACACGGCAAAACCCCATCTCTACTAAAAAATACAAAAATTAGCTGGGTGTGGTGGCACATGCCTGTAATCCCGCTATCTGGGAGGCTGAGGCAGGAGAATCCCCTGAACCTCAGAGGGTGAAGTTGCTGTGAGCTGAGATCACACCACTGCACTCCAGCCTGGGTGACAGAGCAAGACTCTGTCTTAAAAAAAAAAAAAATCCTTGCTTCACAGGCTTTGAAGAAGCTGGGAAAAATAATTTTCCTTCTCCCTTTCCTGCCCTGCTAAACCCTGGAGTGTTAGGCCTAGAGACAGAGAGGAAGAAACCAGCAACAGTGTTCACCTGGTGTTATGTAGGCTTGGCTTCAATGAGACATAATCCCAGATCAGAAAGCCAACAATGGCAGTCAAAAACAAACAGAGTGAAATTCCTCTGTCAGCAGTTATAGTGGTAATGCTGGTCATCTGGAGACCAAAGTGGGCAATTTAATATGGATGAGAGGAGAAAAGGAAGGACTGAACTTGCTCCCCATAGCAGTGCTATGACCCATGCGCTAAAATTTTCTTCCACCAAACAAGTTGCTACAGACCCTTGTATTTTATCTACTGTCAAAAATTAACTTTCATAGTACAACATTAAAAAAGCTAAGAATATGTAATTCCAAAAGTTTAATACTCCTTCTCACTCAAGTAATTATAAATAAATATGAATTACATGAATTACATGTAAAGTCATATGCAATGAGTAACAGCAATATATTTAAGGAAGTTATTTAAATACAAACTGCTAAGCATTTCTCCCCTAGGGTGACTTTTCTGAACTTGGTACTAGAGCTATTCTTAGATCCAACTTTCATTAGAAATGCAGTGTCACCTTTTATAGAAGAATGCATTTTGTAATAGCAAATATATGTACATCGTCTTTAGTAGGTGAATAGCACAACTCCTCCTGCTAGCTATACCTGACTTATTTAATGTGCTATAAAATAGTGTAATTACTTTCTAGTAAATATGCTGTAACTTACATTCAAATGAGTGTTTTCTCCTTCAAAAGTCATCTTCTTGGAGGCTGCAAAAACATTGTAATGACTCTGACATTGGTCAAAGTTAACTTTTAGAATTCCTCTTTGAGAATGGCTGTCAGAGCTTGAGGCATAGTCTTTTACAGGCTCCCAGCAACAAGAAATCTTTAGCTTTTGCAGTTAATTTCTATTTGTAAAGAGCAAAAAGGTTTCTAAGTTCCATGATCAGTAATATGAGTAATTAAGAAATTTATAAAAATGATATCCTTTTATGGATTACTAATTGGCCCTGGTAACAAATACAAAAAAGAAAAATGTTGAGTGCAAATGTGGGATCACTGTTTGAACAAATATGTAATGTCCCAAGAAGACTACTATGGAGGATAGTTCATTTATGTGTTCTGGTTTCACATGTTATGTGTTACGTGTTACAAAGACAGTCTATTTAAGTGTTAAATTTTCTGGAGTGCTCAATACTTAACATGCATACTATGTTGCTATGCTTGTGATAGTCAATAAAAAGAATTTGAAAAATCCAATCCAAGTATCTACCTCTTAGCTGGGGCCCAGCACTAGGCTGGCTGGTTGACCATCACACCCCTCGCAGGAAGCATAGCATGAGATGTATTAGCCAATGGGTTACGTATAGTGACTGAATAGACAATCAAATACCATCATGGTCTCGACTGAAACAAGAACTTGATCTGCCAACAGCCCTGCTTAGCCAGAGATCACAGGAGAGAGTGATACCTGCATTGAGAAACCCAAATTATTTAATTTGGCAATACCTTCAGAGTACTACAGTTTAGCATAGTTATGCAGACTCTTCACCTCTGAACTCTCAGAGAAACTAGCAGCCCGGGGTCAAGATTACAATGCTGCTCAATCACATCCTGAGTTTTTCATACCACTGGTACTTCACAGTGGTCTTTTCACATCATTGTGTCTTCAGTTAATGTATTTCTTGTTTGAAAGATCAGCTTATTGCTTTTGGTTTCAAAATTTTAACTATGATTAACAAACCAAGACAGGTGTATTGATTCTGGTATCTCAGTTTTTTAAAAGGTCTACTTTTTAGTAACCGCTTATATGGACATTCTTGTTCCTCGGTGACTTCTGCTAGATTATCAAGCCCTAGACTTCAATAGTTAAATAGTGTATTCTATCATGGCAGAACCTAGGACACAGTTGACTTTATATCCCTGAATAGGACAATACTGAAAATGGAAACTCTTGCAGAAGTATATCTGACTAAGTCCGTCCGGGACATAGCACCCAACAAGAAAAACTGGGATCTACACACAGAAGAAAGTAGCAAGGTAAAGAAATCGGTAAATAATTTCTCTCCAACGAGTTTTTAATTTATTCGCTAAAAGAACTTCAACTGTTATAATTGTTAAGCAAATTCCTCAACAATTCTGCTTTCTTATGCCCTGCTGGTTTAGTTTTCTGCTGTTTCTTGTTTTAGCCCTTGCTCTAAATTTTCCTTTAAAGAAACTTCTAGAGACATCTACCACATTAGATTCTGCTGAAATATATTATCAGATTAGTAATTTATTTTCTCTAAAGACCTGGAGCTTTTTTTTCAAATGAGATATTTCCTCTGTGAATTCGAACTGTTATTCTGGAGGATAGTTTTCTTTTTTCTGTCTTCTATTTTTTGTTTTGTTTGCTTTGGTTTGGTTGGTTGGTTGGTGGTTTTTTGTTTTGTTTTGTTTTTCTTTTTTAGTCTGAGTCTTTCTCTGTCGCCCATGCTGGAGTGCATGCAGCAGTGTGATCTTGGCTCACTGCAACCTCTGCCTCCCCAGTTCAAGTGATTCTCCTGCCTCAGCCTCCCAAGTACCTGGGATTACAGGCACCTGCCACCACGCCTGGCTAATTTTTTTTTTTTTTTTTTTGTATTTTTAGTAGAGATGGGGTTTCACCATGTTGGCCAGGCTGGTCTCGAACTCCTGACCTCAGGTGATCCGCCCGCCTTGGCCTCCCAAAGTGCTGGGATTACAGGCGTGAGCCACTGTGCCCAGCAATTTTTGCTTGTTTTCTTATTTACCAGGGATGCTGTTAAATAGGATAGTTTTCTAATAAAACTTGCCCATTTTAAACAATCTATATGAATTCACATTTCTTTAGGTCATTTATGTAATTTTTATTAATTCTTCAGTATTCTGACTAGGAGCTCACCTATAAAGCCAAATTAGAAGCCTTAATTCAATAGTGTAAATATCTTTGTGTCAATTCCACATAGAAAGCAGAGATTTTGTCCTCATAACATGTTATCAAGGAGTTGATGCTAAATCCAAGCAGAACTCTAGATGTGCAGAAAGGATGCTGCTATCCATGGTGATTTAAGGAGAAAGCAGGTAGAACTAGTAAATGTATCTCAAAAGTGATTCTCCAAGAGGGACTGGGAGAGTCTTGCCTTGTGAAAAGACACTTAGAGAACGCATAGCCAGATCTCTGGGTCCTTTGGTGCAAAGTCCACTGGGCATTAACACTTCTGATTTAGAAAATCAATCAACTGCCAAACTTATCTACTATGTGCGATCACTGAGCTTGACTTTAGGACCAAAGAAATCCAAGGGGGAGTTGGCAGCATCTTCAGAGCACCTCCTATATACCGGGCACTTATGCATGTCATCTCATTGTATTCACATTAAGCCTGGGAGAGAGGTGTTTTATTCCATTATAGAAAGGAAGAAACTGTACTCAGATTGGTGAAGGGAGTTACCTGAGTTAGTAGGTTGAATTGTAATCCCTCCCCCAAAAATCTACCCAAGTCCTAACCCCAGTACCTGTGATTGTGACTACATTTGAAAATAGGGTCTTTGCAGATGTAATCACATTATGACAAAGTCATACTAAATTAGGATGGGCTTCAAATACAGTGACCTTTACCAGAGAAAGCAGAAAGACATTTGGATGCATCTTACAAGCCGAGGAACACCAAGGATTGCGGGCAGGCACCAGAAACTAGGCAGAGGCAAGGGAGGACTCTTCCCTAAAGCTTTCAGGAGGAGCATGGCCCTCCCGTTGCCTTGATTTTCGACTTCTACCCTCCAGAACTTTAAGATAATAAATTTCTGTTGATTGATTGATTGATTTTTTGAGACAGAGTCTTGTTCTTGTCACCCAGGCTGGAGTGCAGTGGCATGATCTCGCCTCACTGCAATCTCTGCCTCCTAGGTTCAAGCAGTTCTCCTGTCAGCCTCACAAGTAGCTGGGATTACAGGCGTCTGCCACCACACTTGGCTAATTTTTGCATTTTTAGTAGAGACAGGGTTTTACCGTGTTGGCCAGGCTGGTCTCAAACTCCTGACCTCGAGTGATCCACCTACCTCAGCCTCCCAAAGTGCTGGAATTACAGGCATGAGCCACCACGCCTGGCCAAATTTCTGTTGATTTAAACTACGAAGCTTGTGACAATTTATTACAGTCTTAGGACACAAAGATACCAGTGTCACACAGCAGCTAAGTAGCAGTGCTGGAATTTGATCCCAGTTGTTTGCTTTGCAAATACTAAACATAACCCATATACCACGATATCAAGGGGGGATTTTGTTGCCACATGATTTCTGAACCTATTCAAGGCTGTCCTAGACATTATGAGCCAAGGAGAAGTGGTAAACTGCCTGAATTCAACCTAAGAGTTACAGATGCCCAAGCTGCATTCTCTCAGAGAACTGATACATGGGGAGCTGCATAGAGGCATGGAAAGGTTGCTAAAGAGCTGGGTCCGGAGACCTACAGTGATATTGACCATAACAGGGCGAGGGCAAGTCATTTTACCTCCCTGGGTCTCAGTTTCCTGTTCCCATCAGAGGTCAGGTTAAATATTCCATGGGATCCCAGACAACTGTGTAACCAGTTGGCTGGCCCACCCCAGACGTTTTTAAAAAACTTTTTGGCCGGGCGCAGTGGCTCATGCCTGTAATCTCATGCCTGTAATCCCAGCACTTTGGGAGGCCGAGGTGGGTGGATCACAAGGTCAGGAGTTTGAGACCAGCCTGGCCAACATGGTGAAACCCCATCTCCACTAAAAAAATATAAAAATTAGCCGGGCATGGTGGTGTGTGCCTGTAATCCCAGCTACTTGGGAGGCTGAGGCAGGAGAATTGCTTGAATCCGGGAGGCAGAGGTTGCAGTGAGCTGAGATCGCACTACTACACTCCAGCCTAGGCGACAGAGCAAGTCTCCGTCTCAAAAAAAAAAAAAAAAAAAATGCAATAGCTGTAAGGGTTCAGTGGTTTTTGGCTACACGGATGAATTGTATAGTGGTGAAGTCTGGGCTTTTAGTGTACCTGTCACCCGAATAATGTACATTGAACCCAATAGTGAAACATTTTAATTTCTACTTTTCTTTCTTTCTTTGGTCAGTAAGTTTTATTTTAATCTTTTTTTTTTTTAATGTTTTGCCATAGGATTAGTTACATCTCCATTTAAATGTTTCTTCTTGTATCTATTCATTTTCAGGCATTAGAAGTTAAAATAATGGAAATAGGGCTGGGAATGGTGGCTCATGCCTATAATCCCAGCACTTTGGGAGGCAGAGGAGAGTGGATCACTTGAGCCCAGGAGTTTGAGACCAGCCTGAGCAACAAAGTGAAACCCCCATCTCTACAAAAAATAGAAAAATTAGCCGGCCATGGTGGCATGTGCTTGTAGTCCCAACTACTCGGGAGGCTGAGGTGGGAGGATGACTTGAGCCAAGGAGGTCAAGGCTGCAGTGAGCTGTAATTGCTCCACTGGCCAGCCTGGGCAACAGAGTGAGACCCTGTCTCAAAAAAAAAAAAGAAAAAAGAAAGAAAAAAAAAGGTAAAATATTTCAGTGAAGTGCACAGTATTTCTTTCTCCTTCTTGACAGCAGCTCACACTTTTAATGAAGGACCCAAGCCAGCACAGTGCTCTCGTAGCCACAGCAGGTGTAAAAGAGAAGTTGACTGTTTCAAAGATAAAAACGATGAACCGTTCCCAAAATAAACATTAATCTTCTGAAACCATCAACCATGCAGAGTAATGCAAATACTAAATTGGGTTGTTTTCCAGGATGACTTTTCTTTAAGAATGTCAAATGGCAAAAAAAAATGCACTTGCTTTTACAGCTGCCACTCTGAACAGAATCAAGCAAAGTCCCCCAGTGATGCATCCTGTCCAATCTCATAGGTATAGAAAGGAGGCATTCTTAGCTAAGAAGAAGAACTGGGCTGTTTTCACTTTGACTTGCCCTTCTTTGTGTGTGTTCAAAGGAGTGCTATTTATAAAAGTTCTAAAATCAAAAGATTAATACAGTCGAGGAACTTTTGAGGCACCCTCTTAGACACTGGCTCAGTTTCTTCTCTTTCAGCAAGCTGAGCTGCAGTGACTGCCAACAGGGAGAGAAAGAAGGTGATTGCATGTGAGAACATGGAAACTGGAGCCCTTCTTTCCAACCTCCCTTGTGAATTCTCTCAGAGGTGGAAAGCCCATGGCATCATATCACAATAGCCTCCTTCTGTCATTTTTAAATGCACAACCAGGATTGTTATCAACAATATTATTGTTATTATTATTTTTGTCATTTTATTATTTTGGTGTGGGAGAATCTGATTCCCTGAGCATAAATGTGGGGGGGCTGTGTGTGTGTGCACACATACACACACATACATATTAAATGACAAATTAAATGACATACTATCCATTGTTGTTGAATAAACAAGAAATGTTTTGTCAACTCTACAGGAGATGCCAATAGAATCAATAAATACAGAGCGAATTCGAAGAGCAAGGTACTATGCCAGCCATTTTGAAACAAAGATGATTCATTCGAAAGGTAAAGTGACTGCTAATGGGTATGAGGTTTCTTTTTTCTTTTTTTTCTTTTTTCTTTTTTAAATAGAGACAGGGTCTTGCTATCAGGTATGAGGTTTCTTTTTTTTTTTTTATTGTGAGACAGAGTCTTGTTCTGTCACCCAGGCTGGAGTGCAATGGCTTGATCTTGGCTCACTGCAACCTCTGCCTCCTGGGTTCAAATGATTGTCCTGCCTCAACCTCCCGAGTAGCTTGGACTACAGGCATGCGCCACCATGCCTGGCTAATTTTTTGTATTTTTAGTAGAGACAGGGTTTCACCATGTAGGCCAGGCTGGTCTCGAACTCCTGACCTCAACTCCTGACCTCAGGCGATCCGCCTGCCTTGGCCTCCCAAAGGCGTGAGCCACTGCGCCCAGCCAGGTATAAGGTTTCTGATTGTGGTGATAAAAACGTTCTGGAATCAGTGATGATGACTATATAACTTTGTGAATACACTAAAAATCACTGAATTGTAACTTTAAAAGGGTGAATTTTATGGTGTGTGACTTGTTTTTGTTTTTGTTTTTGTTTTTGAGATGGAGTCTTATTGTGTTGCTAGGCTGGAGTGCAGTGGTGCGATCTCGGCTTACTGCAGCCTCCGCCTCCCGGGTTCAAGCGATTCTCCTGCCTCAGCCACCCGAGTAGCTAGGACTACAGGCGCACACCACCATGCCCAGCTAATTTTTGTATTTTTAGTAGTGATGGGGTTTCACCATGTTGGCCAGGATGGTCTCAATCTCTTGACCTCATGATCCGCCTGCCTTGGCCTCCCGAAGTGCTGGGATTACAGCACCACTGCACCCAGCCTATGGTATGTGAATTCTATCTCAATTTATACATACATACATGCATATATATAATTAAAGAATAGCTAGTATGTGCCAGAGAGTCTGTGCTAGGCATTGGGTAAATCATACCTAACCTGTTTGAGTCACTGACTCTGTGTCAGCCTGTATGTGAAGTTCTTTGCATACATCCTCTTATTTGATCTTTATAATCTCCTTGGAGGGAATGAGTATTGGTACCCCATTTTATAGCTAAAGAAATGGATTTAGAGAGTCCCTTGCTCAAAATCACATGTGAAGTTAGGTTTAATCATGTGAAACTGCCATTTTGTAGACAGTATTTATGTTCATATGTCATCAGTTTCTTATAGCTCAATCTAGTAAGTAGCTCTGTCTCTCTGAGTTTGTAACTGTGTACATCAGGAAACCACTCTAGCCAGATTAAGCAGCAAAGAATCATGAGAAGGTAAGAGCCTATGTCCATAAATGGCAATGTGTACTAAAAACGACTTCATATGAGTGAAGAAATAAGGTTATATTGTGTGAAGTCACAAATAATTTGAGGTTTATCTGTTACAGCACCTAGCACCACTTACCCTAATGAATACACCAGGCCTATTGGACTCCAGAGGCTGTGTTCTTGTCCACTGGTAATTTGTCTCCTTCAGGGAGTTTAGAATCTGTTGACAGATACATGTACAATGTACTAGAATACTAGAATCAAAAATAGAAATTGGTAAGTTCCACTACAGTGAAACAAATAATGGATTATAAGGTTAACATAACAGAGAACACAAAAACCAGTGGCTTAACCAAACTAGGCCCTTATTCTTTTCACAAAGCAAGAAGTCTGAGGATACAGTCCAGAGCTAGAAGATCATCCTCACAATTCCGTTAGCGACCCAAGATATATCTTCCTTTCCACACCACCATCCTTAGCGTGTGGCATTCTGTGAAGGAAGGATAAGTCAAAGGACAAAGGTGCATGCCAGTCAAATTAACCCCTTTTTAGGCCCCCTCTGAAGTCTCTCCCAGAAATGAACACTTAGCAAGAACTATTTCAGTGGCTGCTTGTGATTTCAAGGAAGACTGTAAAATATTTTTTTTTATTTTTTTGTTTTTAAAAACAGGATTTTTTTTTTTGAGATGGGGTCTCACTACATTGCCGAGGCTGGTCTTGAACTCCTGGACTTAAGCGATCCTCCCGCCTTGACCTCCCAAAGTGCTGGAGTTTAAGCTACGTGGCATGAGCCACGGTGCCCAGACTAAAATTTGATTATTACTAAGATGGTGAAATATATCACTCTGTACAAATTAGGATGCCGTTAGTAATGGAAAATGAGGAGTGAACAGTAGGAAGGCAACTAACACATTCTGCCTCATACAGGAAGAAAGTTCAAAAGCCTGGGTGGACAGAGACGGACAAATGTCTACCACAGGGATCAGCCAGGATTTACACCCAGGTTTGACTGCTCCAGAGCCAGTACTGTTAACTCCAGGTGATGCTGCCTCCTTCATGGAGTATATAGTCTAGAAATGTGTTTGCACTACTTACTGTGACATAAAGATATTATATTAGTTTCCTATTTTTGGCGTAGCATATTACCACAAACTCAGTAGCTTTAAATAACAATAATTTAGGGTTTTACATTTCCAGAGTTCAGAAATCCAAAATCAGTTTCACTGGGCTAAAGTCAAGGTGTTGGCAGGGCTGGTTTCTTCTAGAGGCTCTAGAAAAGAATCCGTTTCCTTGCTTTTTTTTAACTTCTGGAGGCTGCCTGCATTCCTTGGTTCATGGCCCCTTTCTTGAATTATTCCAAGCTCTTGCTTCTGTGTCCCATCTCCTACTTTCATAATGAAATCTCCCTCTTCCTCCTTTTTATAAGGACACTTGTGATTACACTTAGGGCTCATCCAGATAATTTAAAATAATCTCTCCATCTCAAGATTCTTAACCTAATCCTATCTGCAAAAAAATTATTTTGCTTTATACGGTAAAATCAAGAGGTTCCAGGGATTAGGACATGGATACCTTTGATTGACATATTATTCAACCTACCACAAATAGTAAGTTAGAAATTATTAAGTGCAAGGAAAAAAAAAAAGGATGACCACATTGGCAATTGCCTTGAAAAAGGGGCAAGCAAACTGAGAAACATAAGATTCAGAAGGCCAAAAGAGAAATACTACTTGGAGAGCCTGAAAGAAGAGTATAAACAATCTGGAAATGGAAAGATAACACAGACATCATGGGAAATAAGTACAATAACCCTAAATTACAAACAGGCTGTGTCAGAGCTGAGGGGAAACTTTGAGACCAAGAGACCCAGTAAGGGTTTATCTCCAAAGCTAGACAAAATGTTGTTCAAGATTACTCATGGTGGCCAAGCGCAGTGGCTCATGCCTGTAATCCCAGCACTTTGGGAGGCTGAGGCAGGCAGATCACCTGAGGTCAGGAGTTCAAAACCAGCCTGGCCAACATGGTAAAACCCCATCTCAACTAAAAGTACAAAAAAAAAAAAAAAAAGAAAAAGAAAAATTAGCCTGGTGTGGTGGCACATGCCTGTAATCCCAGCTACTCAGGAGGCTGAGGCTCGAAAATCGCTTGAACCTGGGAGGCAGAGGTTGCAGTGAGCCAAGATCACGCCACTGCATTCCAGCCTGAGCAACAGAGTGAGACTCGGTCTCAAAAAAAAAGAAGAAGAAAAAGATTACTCATGGCCCTGGGAATGTCTTCCAAGCCTTTTGTACCCTCCTGTGTCCTTTCCAGTGATAGAAGGCAGCTCTGGCTCCTCTTAAAGTTTGGAGAGCCTCAAAATCAGTACTCAGATGAAGCAAGAGAGGTGCCTGGTGCCCACACTGACCCTGGACTTGCATCACCCTAAGTGCCTCCTTACTTCTTAAATTTTACACAATAGACACCTCACTTTCTCTCACCCCAGTCCCCAGCTCTGGAGAGCTTATAGATAAGCAAGGCCTTGAGGTCTTGAGGAGTTTACCAAACCCTGAACAATGTGAAGGAAGACATTTTAAGCGGTATAATTTATCAATCTTCCTCCTATTATGAGCCCTTGAAGACATTTTAATTTCTGAGTCTAGATATTTTGATGAAGCAAGGCATCCCTTCACCCAGGGGAGCACTCAAACAAAAGCTGAATGTCTCCTACTATTTGCTTTTGCTTTTGGTTAACTTTATTTCTTCTTCTTTTTTTTTTTTTGAGTTGGAGTCTCCTTCTGTCACCAGGCTGGAGTGCAGTGGTGTGATCTTGGCTCACTGCAATCTCCACCTCCTGGGTTCAAGCGATTCTCGTGCCTCACCCTCCCGAGTAGCACGCGCCACCATGCCCAGCTAATTTTTGTATTTTTAGTAGAGACGGGGTTTCACCATGTTGGCCAGGATGGTCATGAGCTGCTGAACCTCTGATCCGCCCACCTCAGCCTCCCAAAGTGCTGGGATTACAGGTGTGAGCCACCGCATCCAGCCTTTTTTCTTTCTTTCTTTCTTTCTTTCTTTCTTTCTTTCTTTTTTGAGATGGAGTTTTGCTCTGTCACCCAGGCTGGAGTACAGTGGCACAATCTTGGCTCACTGCAACCTCCGCCTCCCAGGTTCAAGTGATTCTTTTGCCTCAGCCTCCCCAGTAGCTGGGATTGTAGGTGCCCACCACCACGCCCCATTAATTGTTTGTAGTTTTAATAGAGACAAGGTTTTGGCATGTTGGCCAGGTTGGTCTCAAACTCCTGAACTCAGGTGATCCGCCCACCTCGGCCTCTCAAAGCACTGGGATTACAGGGGTGAGCCACTGTGCCCGACTTCTTTAGGTTAACTTTCAAGTCGTCAAAGTTCAAGTGTCTTAAAAAGGAGGCCACACCCCAGGGGATTCCTCCCTGCAACAGGACTGCAGGGACCTCAAGAAGATTTCTGTGAGGACAAAGGAGGCACCCAGGAGGCCTTGCTGTTCATACCCCTGTGTGACCTGGATTCTATGGACTGCCTGTGCATGGCTCTTTTGCTAGTTTGGTGGTAAAACAAAGCAAAAGGTGAAAAAGAAATAAGGATTAAAAGTATCTGCTATGGTTTAGATATGGCTTATTTCTGCCCCCCAAAACTTACGTTGAATTTGATCCCCAATATGGTGATGTCGGGCCTAGTGGGAGGAATTTGTGTCATGGGGGTGAATCCATCATGAACAGATTAATGCCCTCCCTCAAGGGTGAGTGAGTTACACTCTAGCTCTATTACTTCTTGGCAGACAGCCAGTTGTTAAAAAGAACCTGGCACCTCCCACCCTGTATTAGTCCATTCTCACAGTGCTATAAAAAAATACCTGAGACTGGGTAATTTATAAAGAAAAGAGGTTTAATTGGCTCATGGTTCTGCAGGCTGTACAGGAAGCATGGTGCTGGGATCTGCTTGGCTTCTGTGGAGACTTCAGGAAACTTACAATCATGGCAGAAGGTGAAAGGCAGAGCAGGAGAGAGAGAGTAGGGAAGGTGCTACACACTTTTAAATGCCCAGATCTCATGAGAGTTCACTCACTATCACAAGGACAGTACCTAGGGGGATGGCACTAAATCATTCATGAGAAAGCCATGTCATAATCCAATCACCTCCCACCAGGCCCCACCTCCAACACTGGGGATTATGTATCAATATGAGATTTGGGCAGGAATACACATCCAAACCATATCACCTTCTCTCCATTGCTTCCTCTTTTGCCATGTGATCTTTGCAAACACTTGCTCCCTTTCACCTTCCACCATGAGTGGAGGCAGCCTGAGGCCCTTACCAGATGCAGATGTCCAATCTTGGACTTTCCAGCCATCAGAATCATGAACCAAGTAAACCTTTTTTTCTCTACAAATTACCCAGCCTTAAGCGTTCTGTTATGGCAACACTAAATGGACTAACCATCAAAGTCTAAACAGGAATGCTTTTTCTTATTATGACTAGAAAACATGTAACTTCTCCTGATGAGACTGTCCCAGAGAAAAAAAGAAAACAATCTGAAAATGCAGGAGAAAAAATGAATCCAGGAATGTTTGAAAGTTACCCTTTAAGCTCTTGTTCCCTACAAGGGTTGGGAAGAGGGGCTGGTTTGAAAGACTGATGATTTGCTCTTGTGCAGGGTTCATCGACCCTGACAACATTACATTTGGGGTCAGATAAGTCTTTGGCAGGGGGGACTCTGCTTTGCATTGTAGGATGTTTGGCAGCACTCTTGGCCTCAACCCACTGTATGTCAGTGATATCTCTGCCCTAACTGTGACAACCAAAAAAATGTCCCAATATATTGCCAAATGTTCCCTGGAAACAGAAATAGTCCCTGACTGAGAACCACAGCTCTGGAGAGTTATCAGTGCTTCAGCTGAGTTCATCAAAGTAACTTTCCCATCATAGAATTCCTGTTAACTCTGAATGAGAAGAAAGGCAATAGTATTCTTCAAAATGACATGTCACAGAACAGTAACTCATCATTCCAGTTACCCTAGAATAATAACCAAAAATAGATTACAAATGGATTTTTATGTATTATATGGAAGCCCTAAATTAGTGGAGGAGGGGAGACACAGGGAGCTCGCTGTACCCCTCACAGAGACTTCCAAAACACCTTATACCTCTCCGTCCACAAAAACTCACCTGCAGATGCTCCCTCGTCCTACCCTTCTTATCTGAAAATGATACCAACAGCTACATCTTTTTAACTCTGCAATTCAGGGAATCTCAATGGAGATCATTAGATAGGTGACAATTGTTTTAAAGTGTTGAACTTTACACATACCTAAAAAGTTCATATATATGTGTGCTCTATAAATGAAATTATATATTTTTTATATATGAAGTTATATATATACTATATATAATTTTATTGTATATAATAATATATACAATATACATATACATTTATTGTATGTAGTAATACAAACTGGCTGCTCTTCCCAACCCTTGTAGAGAGCATGAGCTTAAAATGTAATTATAAAATAACCCTGGATTCATTTTTTCTCCTGTGTTTTCAGACTGTTTTCTTTTTTCTCTGGGACAGCCTTATCAAGAGAAGTTATATGTTTTTTAATCATAATAAGAAAAAAATTCCTGTTTAGACTTTGATACTTAGTCTGTTTAGTGTTGCTATAACAGAATAACTAAGGCTGGGTAATTTATAGAGAAAAAAAGGAGTTAGTTTTTTCTAGGAACCAAAGATAATAGTAAAATGGATGTTGGTGCAGCTTCAAGTGTTTCAACACAACATCCTCTCCATGGATGCTCACAACAAGGTAGGGAAGTGATTAGCATCATTTCTTATGCATCTGGTGTCCATGGTAGTCACATAGATAATAGGCCTTTAACTACCTCTGACACCAAAGAGGAAGTGCAATGTGGTGCACATTGTACATTGCATGGAGAGAAACTGCCTGTCAGGACCACCCCTCTCTGCAGCCCCTATGTCCTATCTTATGGCTGTCAAGGTAATCAAGTTGCTATTTATAAGGAGGCCCAGGCCTGCCATCCCCACCTTCTCCTCTTCCTCCAGCCCCCATCCCCACCCATGCTAGTTCTGCCTGCAGTTGCTGCTCTGCAGTTCTCTCCTCTCAGTAACATCAATTTTTCATTGCTTCAAGCCAGGTCTCTGAGCATCCTTAAAGCACCTCTCCTGATACCTCCTGTACAGCTGGTTCAGTGATTAGCTCTGGGAAAGAACAGAGATGGACCATTAATTCCCAAGGCATGTCAACATTTCCTTGACTGTCTCCCTGTGAAGAAGTCTGGGGTGTCAGAGAGGCAGCTGTTTTGCAGGTTCCCCATAAGAGTGAGAAAAGTAAACCACAGCAGAAGGATGAATAGAATAGACATAAAGCTACAATGGGGAAAGAAAACTCCACTTTAAAGCAGGTTCCTTAAGGGCAGGATGTTGAAGATTCCAGGTGCTGTTTAAACAGTGCTGTCAAGGTGCACTGTATTTCTTTCCATGCTTCCTGTTTGTCCCCTGTAAGACAGAGTCTGAGGGCTAAGTCATCCCCACCAGTTGTAAATATCTACCCTAACAACCGATAAGGAGTACAATGGCCATACATCTTTAGACTTCAGGGCAGTTTTGTTAGTTAGGATTCTCCAAAAAATAAAGAGAAGCAACAGGATATAGTGTGTGTGTGTGTGTGTGTGTGTGTGTGTGTGTGTGTGTGTGTGTGTGTGGAGAGAGAGAGAGAGAGAGAGATTGTGGGTGCTGGCAAGTCCAACATTTGCAGGGCAGACCAGCAGACTGGAGACCCAGGGAAGAGTCGATGCTACAGCTCAAGTCCAAGGCTGCTTGCAGGCAAAATTATCTGTTCCTTGAGGGATCTCAGTCTTTTTTCTTAAGGCTGTCAACTGATTGGATGAGGCCCACTCACACTATGGAGGGTAATCTGCTTTACTCAAAGTCTACTGATTTAAATGTTAATCACATCCAAAATACCTTCACAGCAACATCTAGACTGGTGTTTCACCCAGTTGACACATACAATTGACCATCAGAGTAATCCTAAAACCTACCAAGTACAATAGGATCTGAATCAGGGCTGAAATATAGGCAACTGCCCCTAGGGAGCCTCTCTGAGATGATCTGAACTTGATAAACGGGAAGGCAGGTCTGCCTTGCACCTACCTCTCTGCTGCCATCTTGTTCAAGTCTGCCCTAAAACTGTAACTCCTGCTAGATCCCCATATTTCCTTCCCAAATGACTGCAATGCTTACACAAGCCCCTTGTACTTGCTGGCCTTTGCTGGTAGTTCAAAGTCAGAATGGTGGCCTAGATCCTCAAGTAGGCCTAGGCCACAAATATTGGAGCACTAATGTGGGGAGCCTGGAGCTATTCTGGGATGGAGGAGCCTGGGTTGGAACCAAGAGCCAAGATAAGTAAGCACAATGTAATGGAAAGATTACTAGCCTGGGAACAGGGTGACCTAGCACTATATTTGTCACTAACAAATATCAGTTAAGCACTGTGTATCTATTTCCTTATTTGTAAAATGAGAGGTTTGGGCTCAGTGACCCAGAGCTGTATAGTCCTTTCGAGCTCTAAGATTTGTTGGTTTCATTAGGCTATTGTAATGTGAGGTCTGACTACCGGATGGCCACCAAATCCATGGCCAAGCTGGCCCATATTTTAGGAGCCAGAGTATTTTGGATTGCCTTTTTTTTTAAGGGATGGGGTCTTGCTCTGTTGCCCAGGCTGGAGTGCAGTAGTATAATCAGAGCTCACTGCAGCCTCTCAACTCCTGGCTTCAGGTGATCCTCCCATCCAGCCTCCCAAAGTGCTGGGATTACAGGTATGAGCCACCATGCTCAGACTGGATTGCTATTATTTATCCTTTTATCCATTCATTTATTAAACTTGTGCCTACCCTATGTAAGAAAATCTTCCATAGTATTATGAGAAATACAAATAAATTAAATACAGTATCTCTGCCTCAAGGAACTTAAAATCCAGTTGGGACATAATTCAGTTAGGATGTGTTTGGCTGCAAATAACAGAATTCCTGACCAACAGTGGCTTAAGCATTGTAGACCTTTATTTATCTGCAATAAAAAGAAGTCTGGACATTCTGGAAAAGGAGAAACTATGGAGACAGTGAAGATTAGTGGTTGCCAAGGGTTACAGGGAAGAGAGGGATGACTAAGCAGAGCACAGAGGATTTTCAAGCCAGTGAAGCTACTCTGTATGACACTATAGGTTTGTCCAAACCCATAAACTGCACAACACCAAGAGTGAACCCTAATGTCAACTGAGGACTTTGGGTGATTATGGTGTGTCAAGGTAGATTCATCAATTATAACAAATGTTCCACTCTGGCAGGGGATGTTGATAACTGGGGGCTACACATATGAAGGAGTGAAGGACATGCCATCCCAAATTATGCTGGATTGGTATATTGATTATGTCATGTTGAAAACATTGGAGGAATTGTAGTTTCAGAAAAGCCTAGCTGGTGTTTCTCTTCCTGCATACAGCAAGCCATAAAGGCTCCTCTGGGAGGGGTACCCTCGCCACACCAGGGCAAGAAGATAGGCCTTATTACCAGACAGTGGGCACTGGGGACTGCAATGGACCTGAATAAATATACTTGACAGGGACTGAGAACAGTGGCCCATGCCTATAATCCCAGCGTTTTGGGAGTCCTAGGCAGGAGGCTCCCTTGAGCCCAGGACTGAGGATGCAGTGAGCTACGATGGCACCACAGTACTCCAGCCTGGGTGAGAGAGTGAGACCCTAAATGTGTGTGTGTGTGTGTATGTGTGTACTAAATGAAGTAACTCTTATCTTTCACTAGTTTTGCACCCTCCCAATATATCTCCTAGTGACGTCCCTAGAAAATTTACTGCCCCTAGCCAGATTTTTCTGATTTTCTTTGTCCTGTTATTTCTTCTCAAACTTATTGTTTTGTGTCTAAAAAGTTGTGTAGGGCACCCTTGACATAAGTAACTCCATCTTAGAAAAAGACTCCATCTTACATTTCATAATGCACTTTGCCGACAGGGACTAGATGTTTTGTCTGATTGATAAAGATTGTATCCATCCAAATATGGACATAACCACGCACACTCTTCTATCAGTCCTTACTGGAGGACTCTGTGTCCAGGAAAAGAGCAGGACTTCAGCAGCTTGAAATGGCCATCTTTTTTTTTTTTTTTTTTTTTTTTTTTTTTTTTTTTTTTTGAGATGGAGTCTGGCTCTGTCGCCCAGGCTGGAGAGCAGTGGCGCGATCTCAGCTCACTGCAAGCTCCACCTCCCGGGTTCACGCCATTCTCCTGCCTCAGCCTCCGGAGTAGCTGGGACTACAGGCGCCCGCCTGAAATGGCCATCTTAACAGACATTGTCTTGGCCAGGCACAGTGGCTTATGCCTGTAATCCTAGCACTTTGGGAGGCTGAAACGGGTGGATCACTTGAGGTCAGGAGTTCAAGACCAGCCTGGCCAACATGGTGAAACCCCATCTCTACTAAAGATACAAAAATTAGCTGAGTGTGGTGGTGGGGACCTGTAATCCCAGCTATATGAGATATTCAGGGGGCTGAAGCAGGAGAATTGCTTGAACCCAGGAAGCAGACAGAGGTTATAGTGAGCCAAGATCGTGCCACTGCACTCCAGCCTGGGCAACAGAGTGAGACTCTCTCAAAAAAAAAAAAAAAAAGGCACCGGCCAGGTGCTGTGGCTCACGCCTGTAATCCCAGCACTTTGGGAGGCTGAGGCAGGCGGATCACCTGACATCGGTAGTTCAAGACCAGCCTGACCAACGTGGAGAAACCCTGTCTCTACTAAAAATACAAAATTAACCGGGCATGGTGGCGCATGCCTGTAATCCCAGCTATTCGGGAGGTTGCGGCAGGAGAATTGCTTGAACCCGGGAGGCGGAGATTGCGGTGAGCCAAGATCGCGCCATTGCACTCCAGCCTGGGCAACAAGGGCGAAACTCTGTCTCAAAAAAAAATAAAAGAAAAGAAAGACACCATCTTGCTGTCACTTGTGATAAGCACCCAGGATCTGCCAGCCAAAGGCTCTGCCCACTTCAAAGTTTCTCCCTTGCAAGACCTATGGACCTCCCAGTCCAGACCAGGATATTCTTTTTGTCTATATCACTCTCCCTGGGCTAGTTGGTTAATCCTTTTCCTATCCCTTTTCTCTTGATGTAAAATGTTACTTTGTTGTGGAATGTTTAACCTGTAACATTTATATATTGATTAAGGGTACCATTATGTATGGTTTGCAATATTGACTGATGGGTGGAGTGGCTTGAGCCCGTGTGCATGCAGCTCTAACTACTGAGTGAACAAAAGTACTAGGAGAATTGCCTCCTTGGAAACTCCATGTAGCTCATGGCTCCTATGATTGAGACAGTGTCGATGAAAACCTGACCTTGTAGAAAGACACAAATGCCCATAGACCTGGTTATATCTGATCTTGTGCCACCTATGATAAAAGTATAAAAGCATCTTTCTTTGGCTACTTCTTTGGACTTTACTCTCTTGTGAAGATCCCCATGGACAAGTAAAACTAATAAAATATGTATGTTTTTCTCTAGTTAATCTGCCTTGTGTCAATTTGGTTTCTAGATCCAGCAGAAGAGCCCACATTAGAGCTTAAAGAGGATTGGAGTTGGGCTCTGACTTCCCAACACGTTTGGAAGCAGGAGGTATATGGGAAACCTCTGTATCGTCCTCTCAATTTTGCTGTGAATTTAAAACTGCTCTAAAAAACAACATGTTTTTTGTTTTTTTCTTAAGTCTGGAAGCTGGCAGCTCCAGGACTGGATTGGGGCTCAGTGATATCATCAAGGACACAGACCCTCTCTGACAGCCCCTCTGCAGCAAGTCCTTAGGCCTACACATCATGGCTGCTACCATGCCAAGCTCTCTGTCTTCACACTAATGCCTAGAAGGAAGGTAGAAGCATAAGGAAAAAAGCTTTTGCCTGATAGGCTCTACTTTTTTTCTTCAGGAAAAAAAAATATTTTCCAGGTGCACAACAGACTTCCCTTTTTATCTTATCATCTGGAGTTGGGTCACACTACTTACCCTAGGCTAATCCTGATGAAGGGAAATGGGATTCCCAGCATGATTTATCTCTGGGTGCCTCTGTGGTTGCTGACCAAAAAAGGAAGAAAATGTCTCAGAGAGAGAAAAAGAAATATATATATATATATATATATATATATATATATATATACACACACACACACACACATATATATTAAAATGAAAGGTCATATATTCACAGGGAGTATATATATATGTATATACACATATATTTCTTTTCTATATATATAGTTGAAAGAAAATTCAGCGATTTATATATTCACAGTGAGAATTGTGTGTGTGTGTATGTGTGTGTGTGTAAACTGTATTTCTTTTCTATTATATATACATAGTCACAGGAAGATTCAGGGAGCTTTACTTTTCCAGGGAGAAAAAAACAATTGTTCCCTCAACCCCACATAATTCTTAGCTGGGACACCTATAACAAAAGGCAGATTAACATGAGAAAAATAAACAAGTTTATGAATGCCCATGGCACACATCAAACAGAAGAAGCCTCAAGGAAATGTATCTCAAAGCACTGGCTTAGAACTCTGGCCTATAAAGCATCTTTAACAAAGAACAATAAAATTGTGGGGAAATGATAGGACAAAAGAAAGCAGTTCTAGGCTTGCAACAGCAGAAAACTGTGGAAAGGTAAGTAAATGGGAGGAAATTAATCGAGTGAGTTTTGTCTGCAGACTCCTCTGTGCTATCACTGGGCTGTTAAGAGTTTAGAGCTGTCTCCAGTAAAGGAGAATTTATATCTTGTCTTTAGGCAGAGAACAGGAAGGATAGAGTTTTCCTTCTTTTGCTGTCTCCTTATTGTCTTTACATCAAAAATAATTTTTATGTCAAAAAGATATATTGTGAAATGGCATATTCTGGTTTCATTCAACTTGACATAAACATTTTTTGTTGGGTGTTTTTGTTTTTGTTTGGTTTTTGTTCTTTGTGCTTTGTGTGTGTGTGTGTGTGTGTGTGTGTGTGTGTGTGTGTGTGTTTTGTTTTTTTTGTTTGTTTTTTTTTTTTCAGACAGGATCTCGCTCTGTTGCCCAGGTTAGAGTGCAGCAGCACGATCTTGGCTCCCTGCAACCTCTGCCTCCCGAGTTCAAGCAATTCTCCCGCCTCAGCCTCCCAAGTAGCTGGGACTACAGGCATGTGCCACCACACCCAGCTAATTTTTTTATTTTTTGTAGAGACGGGGTTTTACCATGTTGACTAGGCTCCTCTTGAACTCCTGGCCTCAAGCGATCCACCCGCCTCGGCCTCTCAAAGTGCTAGTTTCTCCTATAAGAATGACTTCTAGTATAAACTCCAGGACTCTGTTACCTTCTTAGGTACCCGGGCTCACCAATCAGAAAGACATAATTTTTGCCCAAAGCCCCGTCATAGGGGGGACTATCTGGAATTTTAGGATCCCTCCTCAGACTAGCAGGCCTAACAAAAGCTATTCCTGAAGCTAGGATATGGGGAGCCTCATATGGGGAGCCTTCCTATTCATATAAGTCAGGACAAAAGGTGTCACTCTTCCAACTCTGGAGATCCCTTCCCTCACTCAGGGTATGGCCCTCCACTTCATTTTTGGGGCATAACATCTTTATAGGATACAGGTAAGATCCCAATACTAAGAGGAGAATGCTTAGGACTCTAACAGGTTTTCGAGAATGCATCAGTAAGGGCCACTAAATCCGATTTTTCTCAGTCCTCTTTGTGTTCTGGGAGGACAGGCAAGAGTGCAGGTTTTCGAGAATGCGTTGGTAAGGGCCACTAAATCCGACCTTCCTCGGTCCTCCTTGTGGTCTGGGAGGAAAACTAGTGTTTCTGCTGCTGCGACAGTGAGCACAACTATTCCGATCAGCAGGGTCCAGGGACCGTTGCGGGTTCTTGGGCAGGGGTTGTTTCTGCTGCTGCGTGGGTGAGCACAGCTATTCCAATAAGCAGGGTCCAGGGACCCTTGCAGGTTCTTGGGCAGGGGGAGAAATAAAACAAACCAAAACCGTGGGCGGTTTTGTCTTTCAGATGGGAAACACTCAGGCATCAACAGGCTCACCCTTGAAATGCATCCTAAGCCACTGGGACCAATTTGGCCCACAAACCCTGAAAAAGAGGCAGCTTATTTTTTCCTGCATTATGGCCTGGCCCCAATATTCTCTCTCTGAAGGGGAAAAATGGCCACCTGAGGGAAGTACAAATTGCAATACTATCCTGCAGCCTGACCTTTTCTGTAAGAGGGAAGGCAAATGGAGTGAAATACCTTATGTCCAAGCTTTCTTTTCACTGAAGGAGAATACACAACTATGCAAAGCTTGCAATTTACATCCCACAGGAGGACCTCTCAGCTTACCCCCATATGCTAGCCTCCCTGTAGCTCCCCTTCTTATTAATGATAAGCATCCTCTAATCGCCCCTGCCCAGAAGGAAACAAGCAAAGAAATCTCCAAAGGACCACAAAAACCCCCAGGCTATCAGTTATGGCCCCTGCAAGCTGTAGGGGGAGGGGAATTTGGCCCAACCTGGATACATGTCCCCTTCTCCCTCTCTGATTTAAAGCAGATCAAGGCAGACCTGGGGAAGTTTTCAGATGATCCTGATAGGTACATAGATGTCCTACAGGGTCTAAGGCAAACCTTCGACCTCGCTTGGAGAGATGTCGTGCTACTGTTAGATCAAACCCTGGCCTTTAATGAAAAGAATGCAGCTTTAGCTGCAGCCTGAGAGTTTGGAGATGCCTGGTATCTTAGTCAAGTAAATGATAGAATGACAGCCAAAGAAAGGGATAAATTCCCTTCCAGTTACCAAGCCATCCCCAGTATGGGTCCCCACTGGGACCTTGACTGAGATCATGGGGATTGGAGTCGTAAACATCTGTTGACTTGTGTTCTAGAAGGACTAAGGAGAATTAGGAAAAAGCCCATGAATTATTCAATGATGTCCACCACAACTCAGGGAAAGGAAGAAAATCCTTCTGCCTTCCTTGAGTGGCTACAGGAGGCCTTAAGAAAATATACTCCCCTGTCACCCAAATCACTCGAGGGTCAATTGATTCTAAAAGATAAGTTTATTACCCAATCAGCCACAGATATCAGGAGAAAGCTCCAAAAGCAAGCCCTGGGCCCTGAACAAAATTTGGAGACATTATTAAACCTGGCAACCTTGGTGTTCTATAATAGGGACCAAGAGGAACAGGCCCAAAAGGAAAAGCGAGATCAGAGAAAGGCCGCAGCCTTAGTCATGGCCCTCAGACAAACAAACTTTGGTGGTTCAGAGAGGACAGAAAATGGAGCAGGCCAATCACCCGGTAGGGCTTGTTATCAGTGTGGTTTACTAGGACACTTTAAAAAAGATTGTCCAGTGAGAAACAAGCCACCCCCTTGTCCATGTCCGCTATGCTGAGGCAATCACTGGAAGGTGCACTGCCCCAGAGGCCAGAGGTTCTCTGGGTCAGAAGCCCCCAACCAGATGATCCAACAACAGGACTGAGGGTGCCCGGAGCAAGTGCCAGCTCATGTCATCACTCTCACTGAGCCCTGGGAACATTTAACCATTGAGGGCCAGGAAATTGACTTCCTCCTGGACGCTGGCGTGGCCTTCTCAGTGTTAATCTCCTGTCCTGGACAACTGTCCTTAAGGTCCATTACCATCCGAGGAATCCTGGGACAGCCTGTAACCAGGTATTTCTTCCACCTCCTCAGTTGTAATTGGGAGACTTTGCTCTTTTCACATGCCTTTCTTGTTATGCCTGAAAGTCCCACACCCTTATTAGGGAGAGATATATTAGCCAAGGCTGGAGCTATTATCTACATGAATATGGGGATCAGGTTACCTATTTGTTGTCCCCTACTTGAGGAGGGAATCAACCCTGAAGTCTGGGCATTGGAAGGACAATTTGGAAGGGCAAAAAATGCCCGCCCAGTCCAAATCAGGCTAAAAGACCCCACCACTTTTCCTTATCAAAGGCAATATCCCTTAAGGCCTGAAGCTCATAAAGGTTTACAGGATATTGTTAAACATTTAAAAGCTCAAGGCTTAGTAAGGAAACACAGCAGTCCCTGCAACACCCCAATTCTAGGAGTACAAAAACCAAACGGTTAGTGGAGACTAGTGCAAGATCTTAGACTCATCAATGAGGCACAAATTCCTTTATATCCAGTTGTACCCAACCCCTATACCCTGCTCTCTCAAATACCAGAGGAAGCAAAATGGTTCTCTGTTCTGGACCTCAAGGATGCCTTCTTCTATATTCCCCTGCACTCTGACTTCCAGTTTCTCTTTGCCTTTGAGGATCCCACAGACCACACATCCCAACTTAGGTGGAAGGTCTTGCCCCAGGTGTTTAGGCATAGCCCTCACCTATTTGGTCAGGCACTGGCCCAAGATCTAGGCCACTTCTCAAGTCCAGGCACTCTGGTCCTTCAGTATGTGGATGATTTACTTTTGGCTACCAGTTCAGAAGCCTCATGCCAGCAGGCTACTCTAGATCTCTTGAACTTTCTAGCTAATCAAGGGTACAAGGTGTCTAGGTCGAAGGCCCAGGTTTGCCTACAGCAGGTCAAATATCTAGGCCTAATCTTACCCAGAGGAATCAGTGCCCTCAGCAGGGAGCGAATACAGCCTATACTGGCTTATCCTCACCCTAAAACATTAAAACAGTTGCAGGGGTTCCTTGGAATCACTGGCTTTTGCTGACTATGGATCCCCAGATACAGCGAGATAGCCAGGCCCCTCTATACTCTAATCAAGGAAACCCAGAGAGCAAATACTCATCTAGTAGAATGGGAACCAGAGGCAGAAATAGCCTTCAAAACCATAAAGCAGGCCCTAGTACAAGCTCTAGCTTTAAGCCTTCCCACAGGACAAAACTTCTCTTTATACATCTCAGAGGGAGCAGGGATAGCTCTTGGAGTCCTTAGTCAGACTCGTGGGACAACCCCACAATCAGTGGCATACCTAAGTAAGGAAACTGATGTAGTAGCAAAAGGCTGGCCTCACTGTTTATGGGTAGTTGCAGTGGTGGCCATCTTAGTGTCAGAGGCTATCAAGATAATACAAAGAAAGGATCTCACTGTCTGGACCACTCATGATGTCAATGGCATACTAGGTGCCAAAGGAAGTTATGGCTATCAGACAACCACCTACTTAGATACCAGGCACTACTCCTTGAGGAACCAGTGCTTCAAATACATATGTGCATGGCCCTCAACCCTGCCACTTTTGTCCCAGAGGATGGGAAACCAATTGAGCATGACTGCCAACGAATTATAGTCCAGACTTATGCCACCCAAGATGATCTCTTAGAAGTCCCCTTAGCTAATCCTGACCTTAACCTATATACCGATGGAAGTTGATTTGTGGATAATGGGATATGAAGGGCAGGTTATGCCATAGTTAGTGATGTAACCATACTTGAAAGTAAGCCTCTTCCCCCAGGGACCAGTACCCAGTTAGCAGAACTAGTGGCACTTAGTCTTAGAACCAGGAAAGGGAAAAAGAATAAATGTGTATACAGATAGCAAGTATGCTTATCTAATCCTACATGCCCGTGCTGCAATATAGAAAGAGAGGGAGTTCCTAACCTCTGGGAACCCCCATTAAATACCACAAGGAAATCATGGAGTTACTGCACACAGTGCAAAAACTGAAGAAGGTGGCAGTTTTACACTGCCAAAGCCATCAAAAAGGGGAAGGAGAAGGGAGAACAGCAGCATAAGCAGCTGACAGAGGCAGCAGAAAGGAAAGAGAGAAAGAGACAGGAAGTCAGAGAGAGAGAGAGAAAGAGAAAAATAGGAAGTCAAAGAGATGGAGACAGAGAGGAAGAGACAGAAGATCAAAGAGAGAAGGAAAGAGGAAGAGACAAAGAAGAAGTCAAAGAAAAAGAAAGATAGAAATAGTAAAGAAAAAAAAGTGTACCCTATTCCTTTAAAAGCCAGGGTAAATTTCTGTCTACCCAGCCAAGGCATATTCTTCTTATGTGGAACGTCAACCTGTATCTGCCTTCCCACTAACTGGACCAGCACCTGTATCTTAGTCTTTCTAAGTCCCAACATTAACATTGCCACAGGAAATCAGACCTTATCAGTACCCCTCAAAGCTCAAGTCCGTCAGTGCAGAGCCATACAACTAATACCCCCTACTTATAGGGTTAGGAATGGCTACTGCTACAGGAACTGGAATAGCCAGCCTATCTACTTCATTATCCTACTACCACACACTCTCAAAGGATTTTTCAGACAGTTTGCAAGAAATAACGAAATCTATCCTTACTCTACAATCCCAAAAAGACTCTTTAGCAGCAGCGACTCTCCAGAATTGCTGAGGCCTAGACCTCCTCACTGCTGAGAAAGGAGGACTCTGCACCTTCTTAGGGGAAGAGTGTTGTTTTTACATTAATCTGTCAGGGATAGTACAAGATGCCACCCAGCATTTACAGGAAAAGGCTTCTGAAATCAGACAATGCCTTTCAAATTCTTATACCAACCTCTGGAGTTGGGCAACATGGCTTCTCCCCTTTCTAGGTCCCGTGGCAGCCATCTTGCTGTTACTCGCCTTTGGGCCTTGTATTTTTAACCTCCTTGTCAAATTTGTTTCCCCTAGAATTGACGCCATCAAGCTACAGATGGTCTTACAAACGGAACTCCAAATGAGTTCAGCTAACAACTTCTACCGAGGACTCCTGGACTGACCCACTGGCCCTTTCACTGGCCAAGAGAGCTCCCCTCTGGAGGACACTACAACTGCAGGGCCCCTTCTTCACACCTATCCAGCAGGAAGTAGCTAGAGTGGTCATCAGCCAAATTCCCAACAGCAGTTGGGGTGTCCTGTTTAGAGGGAAAAGTGAGAGGTGCCAACATGCCAGCAGCCCTCGCTCACTCTCGGTGCTTCCTCGGCCTCAGTGTCCACTCTGGCCACACTTGAGGAGTCCTTCAGCCTGCAGCTGCACTGTGAGGCCCCTCTCTGGGGCTGGCCAAGGCCAGAGCCAGCTCCCTCTGCTCGCAGGTAGGTATGGAGGGAGAGGCGTGGGCAGGAGCCGGAGCTGCATTCGGTGCTTGTGGGCCAGCACACATTCTGGGTGGGCATGGGCTCAGCAGGCCCCACATTCAGCATGGCCAGCCACTGCCTGCTGGGCTTAATTAGGGGAAAAGCTCCCTCTGGGCTGCCAGAGTGCCCAGGCTGGGTGCTGCAGAGTCCCGCAGCAAGTGCCAGTGACAGGTGAAGCCAGCTGAGCTTCTGGGACAGGTGGGGACTTGGAGGACTTTTCTGTCTAGCTAAAAGATTGTAAACTCACCAATCAGCACTCTGTGTCTAGCTAATCGGGTGGGGACTTGGAGAACTTTTCTGTCTAGCTAAAGGATTGTAAATGCACCAATCAGCACTCTGTGTCTAGCTAAAGGTTTGTAAATGCACCAATCAGCACCCTGTCAAAATGGACCAATCAGCTCTGTAAAATGGACCAATCAGCAGGATGTGGGTGGAGTCAGATAAGGGAATAAAAGCAGGCTGCCGGGGCCAGCAGCGGCAACGTGTTCGGGTCCCCTTCCACGGTATGGAAGCTTTGTTCTTTGGCTCTTCACAATAAATCTTGCTGCTGCTCACTCTTTGGGTCTGTGCCGCCTTTATGAGCTGTAACATTCACCGAGAAGGTCTGCAGCTTCACTCCTGAAACCAGTGAGATCACGAACCCACCAGAAGGAAGAAACTCCGGACACATCTGAACATCTGAAGGAAGAAACTCCAGACACACCATCTTTAAGAACTGTAACACTCACCGCGAGGGTCCACGGCTTCATTCTTGAAGTCAGCGAGACCAAGAACCCACCAATTCTGGACACAAAACAATCCTGCCTCAGCTTCCCAAAATGCTAGGAATACAGGTATGAGCCACTGCACGCAGCTGATATAAACTTTTTATTGAGGAAGAAACAAACTGTTCACACATAGGCACTTCACAACCAAGAGATAAGAATAGCCCTCTTGTAAAGGTTAGATAGAGTAAGGCTTATAAAGAGTAAAAGAGGAAGTTCATAGAGCTTAATTTTCATTGGTTATTTTAAAGTATCTTTTCCTTTTAGGGCAAGCAGCTTACTTAGGCTGTAGCTGATTGGCTACAATGTGTTGATTCATGCTGAAGGAGGAAATAAATTTCAAGAGTTCATTATAATTTAAGTGAGCATTTCAGGAAATGGGGCTTAATGAGTTTTGCTGAGCTGGCTGTAGGCCACTGGCTCAGAGGCAAAGGTCAGCCCCAGCCCCCATTTTGATTTCTATTTTACAATATATAATCGGTATAAGCGTTAAACAACAATGCAATCAGGATAATCAACAACCAGACTTGTCCATAGGCCAGCGTTCTGCTCCTGGTCTCCCACCTCTCCTCATATCTATCTGTACGACATTGGTTAAGACACAAGCTGGAGGCCTGGGGGCCTTGTAAAAATAGCAATGGAGAGGATGGAGAGCATCAGGTGAGAATTCTTCATCCTTTCTACTTACGAATTTTATTCTAGCTCTATTAGTGGGGTAAAAGTGTATTACAGCAGATAACTACCATTTCAAATGTGGGCCCTGGCAAGCCCTGTCCTGATCTGTGAAGACCAAGGCCAGCTACTCCAACCCTGCAAGTCAGGCTAACAAGATTGGGCTAATCTCATCCTCTGTTGAAAGTAAGAACACAGGCTTCAGAGTGAAAGATACGCAGCCAGGCTTTCAACTCTGGCCTGAAGACATTTGGCAAATCACTGAGGTGTTGCACTTTCCTCCCCTGGAAGATGGTGCGACAATCTATCTAACTCAAAGGGCTGTTGAAAGGACTGAATGAGAGAACAAGTTAAGTAAGCACTCAGCACAGTGCCTGGTACAAGATGATTGCTTAATAAATGTTGAAGTTCAAATTATGATTTAAATGGATTGTAAGATTGAGGCAAGGACTGTCTAATATCTTGTTCACACGTTTCTTTTACTGATAGCCCACCCTCTTGCCCACCGAGCACAGTGGGTCAGATGTCAATTAAGAATGAAGGAATGCCAGGCCACGCGCGGTGGCTCATGCCAGTAATCCCAGCACTTTGGGAGGCTGAGGTAGGTGGATCACTTGTGCTTAGGAGTTCAAGGTCAGCCTGGGCAACACGGTGAGACTCCATCTCTACAAAAAATACAAAAATTAGCCGGGCATGGTGGCAGGCACCTGTAGTCCCAGCTACTCAAGAGGCTGAGGTGGGAGGATTGCTTAAGCCCAGGAGGCCAAGTCTGCAGTGATCTGCAATCGCACCACTGCACTCCAGCCTGGGTGACAGAGTGAGACCATGTCGCAAAAAAAAGAATGAATGAATGCCATCTACACACATTAGGACGGCTATAATCCAAAAGAAAAGGAAGAGAAAAGAAGAGAAGGGAAGGGAAGAGAAAAGAAGAGAACAAGTGTTCAGACGTCTGGAAGAAATTGGAACCTTTGTGTTGATGCGAATGCAAAATGGTGCAGCTGCTATAGAAAACAGTATGGAAGTTCCCCACAAAGTTAAAAATAGAACTACCATATGATCCAGCAATTCCGCTTCTGGGTATATACCAAAAAAAGAATTGCAAGGAGGAGCTGGATGTGGTGGCTCACACCTGTAATCCCAGCACTTTGGGAGGCCGAGGCAGGCAGATCACTTGAGGTCAGGTCACCAGCCTGGTCAACATGGCAAAACCCCTCTGTACTAAAAATACAAAAAACAATTAGCCAAGTGTGGCAGTGCATGCCTGTAGTCCCAGCTACTCTGGGGGCTGAGGTGGGAGGATAACTTGAACCCGGGAGGTGGAGGTTGCAGTGAGCTAAGATCGTGCCACTGCACTACAGCCTGGGCAACAGAGTGAGACCCTGTCTCAAAACATAAAATGAAACAAGAATTGAAAGGAGGGGCTTGAACAGATATTTGTACACCCTTGTTCATAGCAGCATTATTCCCAGTAGCCAAAAGGTGGAAGCAATCTGAATGTTCACTGATGGATGAATAGATAACCTGCGGTATATACATATAATGGAGTATTACCCTTAGAAGGGAAGGAAATTCTAACACATGCTACAACATGGAGGAACCTAGAGGAGATAATGCTAAGTGAAATAAGCCAGTCACAAAAAGACAGATATGCATGATTTCACTTATACGAGGACCTAGAATAGATCATAGAGACAGTAGTACCATGGTTGACAGGGGCTGGTTTGAGGAGTTATTTAATAGGTACAGAGTGTCAGTTTTGCAAGATGAAAAGAGTTCTAGAGATTGGTTGAACAACAACATGAATGTACTTAACCCTACTGAAGTGTACACTTAAAAATGGGTAAGATGGCAAATTTTGTGTTACATGTATTTATCACAATTAAAATTTTTTAATAAAGAGGAATGAATGAATGTGTTGACATATGCTATACCATAAATAAACCTTGAAAACATTAGATTAAGTGAAAGAAGCCAGATGAAAAAGACCACTATTGTATTCTTCTATTTACGTGAAATATCCAGAAATAGGCAAACCCATAGAAACAGGAAGTAGTTTAGTAGTTGCCAGGAGTTGAGAGGAAGGAGGAATGAGGGATGAGTGCTAATGGGTACAAGGTATCTTTTTGGGGTGATGAAAATATTCTAAAATTAGATAGTAATGATGCCAACTCTATGAATATATAAATATCACTGAATTGTATAAAAGCATACCTCAGAGATACTTTGTGTTCAGTTACAGACCACTACGGTAAAGCAAATACTGCAATAAAACATGTCACATAACTCACACCTGTAATCCCAGCACTTTGGGAGGCCGAGGCGGGCGGATCACCTGAGGTCAGGAGTTCGAGACCAGCCTGGCCAACATGGTGAAACCCCGTCTGTACTAAAAATACAAAAATTAGCTGGGCATGGTGGCAGGCACCCGCAATCCCAGCTCTTTGGGAGGCTGAGGTGAGAGAATCACTTGAACCCAGGAGGTGGAGGTTGCAGTAAGCCAAGATCGTGCCACTGCATTACACCCTGGGCGACAGAGTGAGACCCTGTCTCAAAAAAAAACCAAAATTATTTCCCACTACACATGAAAGTTACGTCTATACTATACTGTAGTCTATTAAGTATGGAATAGCATTTTGTCTTTAAAAACAATGTACATACATTAATTTAAAAATAATTTTTTGTTGGCTGGGCACAGTGGCTCATGCCTATAATCGAAGCACTTTGGGGGGCCGAGGCGGGCAGATCACATGAGGTCAGGGGTTTGAGACCAGCCTGGCCAACATGATGAAACCCTGTTTCTACTGAAAATACAAAAATTAGCCGGGCATAGTGGCACATGCATGTAATCGCAGCAACTCGTGAGGCTAAGGCAGGAGGATTGCTGGAACCCAGGAGGCAGAGGTTGCAGTGAGCCAAGATCATACCACTGCACTCCAGCCTCTGTGACAGAGTGAGATTCCATCTCAAAATAATAATAATAATTTATTGCTAAAAATGCTAACAATCTTCTGAGCCTTCAGCAAGTCACAATCTTTTTGCAGGTGGAGGATCCTGCCTTGATGCTGATGGCTTCTGATTGTTCAGGGTGGTGGCTTCTGATTGATCAGGGTGGTGGCCCCTGATGGTTGTGGTGGCTGTGGCAATTTTTTTTAAGTAAGACAATATGAAGTTTGTCATATTGATTAGTCCTTTCATGGAAGATTTTTCTGTAGCATGTGATGCTGTTTGATTTTACCCACAGTAGAACTTCTTTCAAAATTGGAGTCACTCAAGCCTGGCTGCTGCTTTATCAACTAAATTTCTGTAGTGTTCTAAATTCTTTGTTGTGATTTCAACAATGTTCACAGCATCTTTACCAAGAGTAGATGCCACTGCAAGAAACCACTGTCTTTGCACATTCATAAGAAGCAACTCCAGGCCATGTGCAGTGGCTCAGGAGAAGGAGAAGAAGGAGAAGGAGAAGGAGAAGGAGAAGGAAAAACTCCTCGTCTGTTCAAGTTTTATCATGAGATTGCAGCAATTCAGTCACATCTTCAGGCTCTTGCTATTTCTACCACATCTGTAGTGACTTTCTCCACTAAAGCCCTGAACCGCTCAACGTCATCCGTAAGGATTGGAATCACCTTCTTCCATAGTTAATGTAGCTATTTTGACCTCCTCTCATGAATCATGAATTTTTTTGAGATGGGGTCTCACTCTGTTGCTCAGGCTGGAGTGCAATGGCACAATCACAGCTCACTGCAGCCTTGACCTCCCAGGCTCAAGCAATTCTCCCACCTCAGCCTCCTGAGTAGCTGGGACTACAGGCATGCACCACCATGTCCAGTTGATTGTTTCAATTTCTAGTAGAGACAGGTTCTCACTATGTGGCTCAGGCTCAGCTCAAGCAATCCTCCCACCTCAGCCACCCAAACTGCTAATATTACAGATGTGAACCACTGTACCCAGCCAGAAGCCTCTTTTTCTAATCTTAATCTCTATGTGGTAGCTAAAAGAATTGTTACATTCTTAATAGCATCTAGAATGGTGAATCCTTTTCAGAAAGTTTTCAATTTACTTTGCCCAGATCCATCAGAGGAATCACCACCTATGGCAGCTATAGCCTTAGAAAATGTGTTTCTTAAATAATGAGACTCAAAAGTTGAAATTATTCCTTGATCCATGGCCTACAGAATGGATATTTTGTTAGCAGGCACGAAAACATTAATCTCCTTGTACTTCTCCATCAGAGCTTTTGAGTGACTAGGCACATTGTCAATAAGCAATAATATTTTGAAAGGAATCTTTTTGTCTGAACAGTAGGTCTCAATAGTGTGCTTAAAATATTCAGTAAACTATGCTGTAAACAAATATTCTGTCACTCAGACTTTGTCTGAGCATGGGCAGAGTAGATGTAGCGTAAATCTTAAAGACCTTGGGATTTTTGGAATGATAAATGAGCATTGGCTTCATCTTGAAATCAGCAGCCACATTAGCCCCTAATAAGAGGGCCACCCTGTCCTTGGAAGCTTTGAGGCCAGACATTGACTTCTCTCTAGCTATGAAAGTCCTAGGTGGCTGTTTCATCTACATTGAAAATTTATTGGCCGAGTGCAATGGCTCACACCTGTAATGCCAGCACTTTGGGAGGATGAGGCAAAAGGATCACTTGAGACCAGGAGTTCAAGACCAGCCTAGACAACATAGCATCTAGATAATATCTCTACAAAAAAAAATTAAAATTAGCCAGGGCTGAGCACAGTGGCTCACACCTGTAGTCTTAGCACTCTGAGAGGCCCAAACGGGTGGATCTCTTAAGCTCAGGAATTCAAGGCCAGCCTGAGCAACATGGCAAAATCCCATCTCTACAAAAAATTATCTGAACATGGTGGCATGGATAATTGTCTGTGGTCCCAGCTACTCAGAAGGCTGAGGTGGAAGGTTCACTTGAAACTGGAAGGCAGAGGTTGCAGTTAGCCGAGATCACACCACTACACTCCAGCCTGGGTGACAGAGTAAGACTCGGTCTCAAAAAAAAAAGCACATTGTTTAGAAAAGTGGCATTGATAGACTTTCTCCAAGGTTTGTTGCCACAAACCTTCAATTTGTAAAAAACACAGTATCTGCAAAGCACCCTAAAAAAAGGTACGCCTATAATTTAAAAGGTTAACTTTTGGCTGGGCACAGTGGCTCACGCCTGTAATCCCAGCACTTTTGGGAGGCCAAGGCAGGCAGGTCGCTTGAGCCCAGGAGTTCAAGACCAGCCTGGGCAATATGGCAAAACCATGTCTCTACAAAAATACAAAAAATTACCTGCATGTAGTGGCGCTCTCCTGTAGTCCCAGCTACTCAGGAGACTGAGGCGGGAGGATCACCTGAGCCTGGGAAGTCAAGGCTGCAGTGAGCTATGATTGCACCACTGCACTCCAGCCTGGGTGACAGGAGTGATACTCTGTCTCAAAAAAAAAGGGGGGGGTAACTTTTATCATAACTTTTATTAGGTATGAATTATATCTCAATAAAGCTATCATAAAAAATGAACAAAGGCCAGGCGCGGTGGCTCACACCTGTAATCCCAGCACTTTGGGAGGCTGAGGCAGGCGGATCACCTGTCAGAAGTTCGAGACCAGCCTGCTCAACATGGTGAAACCCGTTCTCTACTAAAGCATACAAAAACTAGCCATGTGTGGTGGCTCACATGTATAATCCCAGCTACTTGCGAAGCTGAAGCACAAGAATCGCTTGAACCCAGGAGGCGGAGGTTGCAGTTAACCAAGATAGTGCCACTGCACTCCAGCCTGGGAGACAGAGTGACTCTGCCTCAAAAAAAAAAAGAAAAGAAAAGAAAAAGAACAAATGAGGTTCTAAATTATAAACAGATCATTGGGGTTGTTTTAATTCAGTGTCGATCTCAGCAGAAAGGAGGTTGTCCTGAGTGACCACGAAACTTTGAGATTTGCTACTAAACACCTGCCAAGGGCTGCAAAAAGCCCTAGGCTTTTGCAACTTACCATAGGACCCACGCTTATCTGGAGCCACAGGATTATCTAACTACACAGTCTCTTTAGGGCATTCGGGCTACAGGCAGTACATCTCTTCCCCTAGAAACGCCCTACAGGGAATTCAGTTTACTACTTGCCATTATAATGATGTAATTGCATGCTATGCATGGATAATGTGCAAAAACAATCACCAGAGTGTATAAACAAACAGCTGGTGAGCAACCTCGCTGCAAAATGCTAAAGGCAAACTTCAAAAGTTTTGGTTTTTTTTAATCAGTTTTTAAAACCTGATGTGGTAGTCCCAAATGTGCAGCAGAGCATATGTGGCAGCTCGGAAGCAACAGAGACACGTTCTGTAAAATGGCACATTGTCAGAACCATTCACAGGAGAAAATCCGAAGGCAGTGATGAGGCTGAAAGTGGAACCACAATTCACTGGCAGGCCTTTATTCCCACCAATGATTCAAACTTTTCAGCTTAAAAACACCTTCTGTCCCCATAACACATTTTTGCACAGCATGTAAATTTCAAGTGGCTCCTCCCAAAAATACCTTTCTCACCCACTCTAGAGGAGCCTGTAAGACTTATTCAAGAAGCTCTGCCCAAGGCTGGGAGTGGTGGCTCATGCCTGTAATCCCAGCACTTTGGGAGGCCAAGGCGGGTGGATCACCTGAGGTCGGGCGTTCGAGACCAGCCTGACCAACATGGAGAAATTCTGTCTCTACTAAAAATACAAAATTAGCCAGGCATGGTGGCACATGCCTGTAATCCCAGCTACTCGGGAGGCTGAGGCAGGAGAATTGCTTGAACTCAGGAGGCGGAGGTTGCTGTGAGCCGAGATCGCGCCGTTGCACTCCAGCATGGGCAACAAAGCAAACTCCGTCTCAAAAAAAAAAAAAAAAAGAAGCTCTGCCCAGTCAAGGCGACTGTGCTGGTTGTCTGGGGGCTAATGTGCAGGGCATTTCTAGTCCCCCAAGATCATCAGCCCACATTGCACAAGGACCTAGAGCTGTATTTTGAATAGCCTAAATGGACCTTCTAGAACTGAGTCTTGGGGGGAAAAAATTGAAATATTTGAAACTTACCTGACCAGGCACGGTGGCTCATGCCTGTAATCCCAACACTTAGGGAAGCCAAGGCAGGAGGATCACTTGAGCCCAGGAGTTCAAGACCAGCCTGGGCAACACAGTGAGACCTCATCTCTACAAAAATTTTTTTTAAATTAGCGGGGTATGGTGGCATGCACACACCTATAGCCCCAGCTACTCAGGAGGCTGAGATGGGCGGATCGCTTGAGCCCAGGAAGTTGAGGCTGAAGTGAGCTATAATGGTGCCACTGTACCCCAGCCTGGGTGACAAAGTGAGACCCTGTCTCAAAAAAAAAAAAAAAGAAGAAAGAAAAGAAAAAGAACTTACCAAACCATCATTATAGCAGAAATATAAGCATATGTAAACAATTCATGTGGCACTGAAAATAATGAAGATTAGAAGCATATCAGGCGTAGTTTTGTTCATTGCCTATCTTTTCTGAGAAACTGGTAAATTCTTCAAGCCCCAGCAAGGAAAGGCAGAGTCTCAAACCTGACCAGGTTTGTCATCTGAGGCCCACTATATTGGATATTCTTTCTGCCCTCTCCTGTGGGTTCTATCAGAGTCATGAAAGGCTTTGAGCATTTTCTTAGTGCTTATCCACGGATCACTGGTTGGCTTCATTCTATGTGGTTGCTTCTTTCTTTTCTTTTTAAAAATTGAGATATGGGCTGGGTGCGGTGGCTCACACCTGTAAATCCCAGCACTTTGGGAGGCCAAGGTGGGTGGATCACTTGAGGTCAGGAGTTCAAGACCAGCCTTGCCAATATGGTGAAACCCTGTCTCTACTAAAATTAGAAAAATTAGCCAGGTGTGGTAGCAAGCGCCTGTAATCCCAGCTACTCAGGAGGTTGAGGTATGAGAATCCCTTGAACCCAGGAGGTGGAGGTTGCAGTGAGCAGAGATCACGCCACCACACTCTAGCCTGGGCGGCAGAGTGAGACTGTCTCAAAAAAAAGAAACAAAAAACAAAAAACAGAGACAGAGAGAGAGAGAATCTATGTACCATAAAATTCACCCTTTTAAAGTGTCCAATTCGGTGACTTTCAGCATATTCACAAGATTGTAGCGCTATCACCACTATCACCTCAAAAAGAAACTCTATGTGCATTAGCAGTCATCCCATTTCCTACTTCTCCTGGTGCCTTGACACCACTAATCTAATTTCTGTTTCTTTTTTTTTTTTTTTTGAGACAGACTCTCGCTCTGTGGCCAAGCTGGAATACAGTGGCACGATCTCGGCTCACTGCAACCTCCGCCTCTGGGTTCAAGCCATTCTCCTGCCTCAGCCTCCTGAGTAGGTGGGACTACAGGCGCACATCTCCACACCCGACTAATATTTGTATTTTTGGTAGAGACAAGCTTTTGCCATGTTGGCCAGGCTGGTCTTGAACTCCTGACCTCAGGTGATCCACCCGCCTCAGCCTCCCAAAATGTTGGGATTGCAGGCATGAGCCACTGCACCTGGCCTAATTTCTGTTTCTATAGATTTTCCTATTCTGGACATTTCATATAAAGGAATTCTATAATATGTGGTCTTTCATGTCTGGCCTCTTTCTTGGCATAATGTTCTCATGGTTCACCCATGCTGTTGCGTGTGTCAGCACTTCATTTCTTTTTTTGGCTGAATAATATTCCACTGTATGGGTATACCGTATTTTGTTTATCCATTCGTTGGTTAAGGGAGATTTGGGTTGTTTCCACTTTCTGGCTATTATGAATAACGCTTCTGTGAACTTTCATGTACAGGTTTTTGTGCAGACATACGTTTTCAGTTCTCTTGGGTATATACATAGCAGCGGAACTGATGAGTCATACGGTGACTCTGTGTTTAACGTTTTAAGGAGAACTGCCAGATCCACTGTGCCATTTTACATCTGTGGTTGCTTTTGGCTGTGGCGTGATGGGGCCTTTTCTTGGCTTCTGCCTTTTGTGCTCCTCGTTATCCCACCTGAGCCTCAAGTGGCAACACGCTTCCAGGAATGTCTTGTTTTCTCCTCAAACTTACTCCCAATCAAAGTGAAGTGACCTGTTCCCAAGCAAAGAGAGACGAAAGAGAACAAAAATGCAGCAGGGTCCAACTGCACACCCAACATTGAGCTCCACAATGTATGTGTTCAGTTCTTTTCTTACTCACAGTAAGACTTGAGGTAGATGTCATTGTCTCCACTTTATCAACGAGGAAGTGGAAAAGGCTTCCAGGTTTGTCATTTGAACCCCACTGTGTTGGATATTCCTTCTGCCATCTATAGTTTTATTGCTCTAAGCTCCTTCCCAAGAAAGTGGTTCTCAAACTGTGCATCACAGAACCTGATGGTACTTCAGGGGTTCAACAACAAACAGCATTTTCTTCTAAACAATGAGTGTTTAACATTCCTGAAAAATCCGCTCCTCATTTTTATCTGTCTTAGAGTTCAATGGAAACCTTGTCTGTCTTTTTCTTTTCTTTTTTTTTTGGAGACAGAGTTTTGCTCTATCACCCAGGCTGGAGAGCAGTGGTGCAATCTTGGCTCACTGCAACCTCCGCCTCCAGGGTTCAAGCGATTCTCGTGCCTCAGCCTCCCGAGTAGCTGGGACTACAGGTGCACGCCACCATGCCCAGCTAATTTTTGTATTTTTAGTAGAGATGGGGGTTTCACCATGTTGGCCAGGCTGGTCTCAAATACCTAACCTCAAGTGACCTGCCCACCTCGGCCTCCCAAAGTGCTGGGATTGCAGGTGCCCAGCTACCTCGTCAGTCGTATTTACCACTTTTTGTCCAGGGCTTACAACAATACATGGCATACAGTAATTGTTCAATAAATATTTTTCTAGTTAATAAATTTTTCTCTGCTAAAAATTTGGGAAACCATTGTGCTAAGGCATTGCTTCGTAAACCCGACAAAGTCAAAACTTGCAATTTAACTTACTGTTAAATTGCCCATATAATATATTTTTTAAATATAGCTCATGAGGCCATGCTGAATCAGACTCTTCAGGGTGGGTGTTGGCATTGCTGTTATGAATCTCCCCCGGTGATGCTGAAAGAGCTTTCTGCAGACCCTAGTTTGCAAGCCACTGCTCTGAGAGGTACTGGCTCTGCTTGGCCTCAGGGCCAGTGACATCTATGGTTACTTTCCCAGGCCTAAGAGATCTTACTCTGGCCCAGAGCCACAGTCAACAACTGTACAGTCAGGAATTTTTATCCGTATCTATTGTCATGACAGTCCACTGGCTATGGCTGGCTTCACTCTAACCATTAGACTTTTCTTTTCTTTTCTTTTCTTTTGAGACAGAGTCTCGCTCTGCTGCAGTGGCACAATCTCATGTGACTGCAGTGGCACAATCTCCGCTCACTGCAACCTCCACCTCCTGGGTTCAAGCAATTCTCCTGCCTCAGCCTCCCAAGTAGCTGGGATTACAGGCACCCACCACCATGCCCAGCAAATTTTTGTATTTTTAGTAGCGACAGGGTTTCACCATGCTGGCCAGACTGGTCTCGAACTCCTGACCTCAGGTGATCTGCCCACCTCGGCCTTCCAAAGTGCTGGGATTACAGGCATGAGCAACTGCGCCTGGCCACCATTAGACCTTTCAATGTGATTGCAAGCCTGAAGAGCACTACAAGCCAGTCTTTCCTTAGACCTCAACTTTAGACCTTCTTTCTTATTGTTAACTAGTAGCAATTAAAGCTATTCTGGATTGAATATCAGAAGTTCTCCATGACTGGAGAAAAGAATCTCACCACTTCTAATACGCTGTAATTCTTCCCCCTTACCCCCAACCCCCGCTCACCAAGGACTTGAGGGATAAGCTTATGCCATGCAACGGGGTTCCCCTTTCCCCTCCACCTATAGAAAGTGGCAGTAGGTCCCATAGATTCAGTTCTTCTTTCAAGGTCAAGGACAGTGTAGGAAATGGTAACATCTTCCACTCCATTCCATTACACTGGGGCCACCCACTGATGGTGGCCCTAAAGAGAAAAAAGCACTCCTGACTCAATTTTACATGCTTGCTTCGAGTCCCACTTCCCCTTTTCTCCTAGAAGGAAGAAGGACTTTATCATACTAGCAAATCTGAAGATTATCTAAAGATATTCAATTATGTATCTATAGTCAGAGTAGACCGACAGTGTGAGGAAGACCAGGCTATGGCAGCAGGGCTGCCCCTTAGGCAGAGTGGGGGTAGAAGAGTGAGGGTGGGAATAGGGGTGTTGGCTGAGGAGGTGGAAGGGGAAGCAGGAAGGCAGGGTAAATCTGGATGAGCATGAGATAGAGCCCAGTCAACAAAGCACAGTACCCATGAGGGTGCAGCAATCTCCAATCCCAGTGCAAGCAAATCACTGGCCCCAGGGACTTGAGAAGCCTCAAGATGGCCTCACAGGAGTGCAAAGGAAATAAAAATAGTCTCTCTAGCACTTTGTCACCCAAGGGGTGGTCCTCCAACCAGCAGTGGCAGCATCACCCAAGCGTTTGTTAGACATGCAGAATCTCACGTCCCACCACCTAACTTAACAAGACCTCAGCATGATTTGAATGCACATTAAAGTGCTCTGAACCAGCTTGAGAACAAGCACAACTCAGTATTAAAACACAGTAGATGGTTCAGCTGAGGCTGCGTCTAGGCAACTCTCAAGCTTTGATGCACATAAGAATTGCCTGGAAAGATTCTGATTCAGGCAGAATCAGAATTTTCGGGTGCAGAATTTGGGTAGGGCACAAGAATCTATATTTTTAGCAAATGCACAGATGATTCTGATTCCAGAGGTTCCAACTGCTTTACTTCTGAACAGAGGACATGAAGTTCCCACTTACGTGTGTGCAGAATAATATTTTAAATTCTTAACTCATTGTTTCCATGTATGTGTCTCTTTTGCTCATTGCCCATTTCCAGCAGATAGGCCATTTTGTGCCCGTTGCCATTTGGAAAGGGTGTAAGAAGACTGAAGTCTAAAGAACAGAGAGACAGACAGATAGACTTCTTCCTGACTGTGGCTCCCAAAAGCCTATAGCATTTGGTTGTACTTGTACAATGCAAACAAATGCCAATAGATAGACAGGCTATTAAGTGTGAGTCCCAGTGGATTAGGAACTCAGAATTCAGTTGCGGTAGAAAATAAAGAAAGCAGAATATGGAGTGAAAATTGCACCAGCTACATGGGAAGGTTGGCAGGAATTTAGCTCAAGAACATTCTTTTAAAGAGTCCCCTGGTGGAGCCCCTGGTGGGGCACCTCTGGTGCAGCAGACTCTCTCGGCACTACCTCCAACGTTTCTCCAGAGAATCCTGGGCTTTTCTACCAAATGTCCAATTTTCCTTATTCTTTCTTCATGTATTTTCTCTATTCTCCTCAACATTGCCTTTAATGGCCCATCAGGAGACACCACCATGACCCTTTCAAACTAGAGAACCCAAACAACAGCGGAGAAAACAGCGATTCTTTTGATCCACTTTCCCCCGGGCCAGGGAAAACCCAGTGTTTCAAAACACGTGCTTTCCCTACCATTCCTGGAGAGAGAATGAACCATGTGAGTCCTTCCTGGGTGAGGCCAGTTTCATGCCTGACCTGCTCTCCAATCAGCAGAGAAAAGGACAATGTTTCCCTATTAAAACCAGATGAACTTTCACAGCTGCTCCCCAAATATTCTTATCAATGTCATTCTTCACTGGAAGTTAGGGTGAAATATGTATTAGCGCTTGGCAGAAATGCCAGCTAATTGCAGCTAAGATAGTGTTGCAATTTCTACCCTCCTAAATTTCTCAATGGCAAAGTTCAGCTTTCCTAAAGCTTCGGGGTCTTTGCGACCTGAAATGTCAACCCCGCAAAGCCCAATTCCTATGAAAAAGCATTTGCTCTGTAATTGGTTATGGAAATGGAACCTTTAAGTGAGCTTCTGGGAGTAACAATAGTCTGCTAGAGCAATGGCAACCCCATCCTCCTCTTTCTTGAGAGCAACGGCAACCCCATCCTCCTCTTTCTTGAAGTGAGCACCAGGATTGAAGTACAGACATACTCAGGATAAGAGTAGAATAATTCCCACACATAATCTCCAGTCTCTGTTATTTCTGTACAGGAACATTTCCTAGTCCATCCAAATTTGACACCGCAGGGTCTGGCCTTGAACCAGTGCCACATCTCCAGACCTGCCCTGAGCCTCCGCGGCAGCCTGTTCCAGGACTCCCCTGGGAAGAGCAGTGGGAGGCTGTCTCTCCTCCAAACCCAGCAAGGTTTCTGTTCACACTTTTCCAGAGTCAAAGTGGATTAAGCTGTCTAAAAGTGGGTACAGTTAACAGAAGTGACTCAAATTACAACCATTACCTCTGCCTGCCCCCACTTCCTCTTTCATCACCTCTGAGAGGCACCTGTGGGTGCCTCCTGGGTTGATGAGCCTCCCCCTTTGGCTGCAGCATATGTATGAACGTATGACGCCACCGCTCTATGGTGGGATGCCAACTGGAGAGGAGTCTGTTGATTCTAGAGCAGCTGACTTCTGTCATGTTTCTCCCTAGAAATAGAGAGAAGCCACAGAGGGAAGAAGGTGTGAAATGGGGCCAGGTGCGGTGGCTCACACCTGTAATCCCAGCACTTTGGCAGGCAGAGGCAGGAGGATCGCTTGAGGTCAGGAGTTCGAGACAAGCCTGGCCAACATGGTGAAACCTCATCTCTACTAAAAATACAAAAATTAGCTGGGTGCGGCCACACTTGCCTATAGTCGCAGCTACTCAAGAGGCTGAGGCAGGAGAATCGCTTTAACCCAGGAGGCAGAGGTTGCAGTGAGCCAAGATCACACCACTACACTCCAGCCTGGGTGGAGTGAGATTCTGTCTCAAAAAAAGAAAAAAAAGAAAGTGTGAAATGGGAAAATGAGGGATGAAGAGCAAGTCTGGATCCTGGTAGTTCATTTCCTGCTTCCCTACTTCCTGAAGCTTTGTGGCCCTTGGGTTTCATAAAGCATCACTGTGAGTCATCCCACTATCTCATGTCTCCATCATAGCTACACTATTTCTTCACTTGTATTGTCTGCCTCTCTCACAATCAGCCAGGCTCTCCTTGACACCAGGGACCTCTTTAAATTCAGATTAGTAATGACAGCCCATGGTGGGATAGTTAGGCACAGGGAAAGTGATTCAAATGTCAGTTGAATAAATAAAAGCACAACTTGATTATCACACACTATCCTGAAAGAACATGTGTGTCATAACAAAAATCATTGGATATTATGTTTGGTGCTTTAAACACGCACACACACACACACACACACACACACACAAATATGAAACATTTTTTCTGCCATCCATGGGTTGACAGCTAAATAGAACACTCTTTTGTAAATAAACATGACTATTTATACAAAACATATGGCAGCAGAATAAAAATATTGTATGTTTATGAATGACTTATAAAACCCCATATAATGTTGTAAGGAATGGATTTAATAATTATGGGGGTTTTCTGCCCAGACACAACAGTGGAGAGCACATTTTCTCTGTGGAATCCAGGAGGCTTCATGACAAGAAAGAGATACTATCAAAAGAGCTTTCAAAACACTGCAAAGAGACCACCTGGAGATCAGGAAACACAAGGGAGAGCCAGGTGCATACTGGGTAGGAGCATGGGGCTGGTACCTTGGAGGGTGCCAGAGAAGTGAGAAAGTCAGGGTTTTTAAGTTTGCCAGGGCCACTCTAACAAAGTACTGCAAACCGGGTGGCCTAAACCAGTGGTCCCCAACATTTTTGGCACCAGGGGGACCAGTTTCATGGGAGACAATTTTTCCATGGACCCGGATCAGGGGCAGCAGGGAAGGGGGGGGCAGTTTCAGGATGATTCAAGCACATTACATTTATTGTGCACTTTATTTCTATTATTATAACATTGTAATATTTAATGAAATAATTATACAACTCACCATAATGTAGAATCTGTGGGAGCCCTGAGCTTGCTTTCCTGCAACTAGACAGTCCCATCTGGGGATGATGGGAGACAGTGACAGATCATCAGGCATTAGAGTCTCATAAGGAGCCCACAACCTAGATCCCTCACATGCGCAGCTCACAATAGGGTTTGTGCTTTTATGAGAATCTAATGCCACCTCTGATCTGACAGGAGGCGGAGCTCAGGCAGTAGTGTTCGCTTGCCCACTGCTCACCTCCTGCAGTGCAGCCCAGTTCCTAACTGGCCTATGGTACTGTTCTATGGCTCTGGGGTTGAGGGCCCCTGGCCTAAACAAAAGGAACTGTTTTTTTTTTGTTGTTTTTTTTTTTTTTGAAATGGAGTTTCACTCTTATTGCCCAAGCTGGAGTGCAATGACATGGTCTCGGCTCACTGCAACCTCTGCTGCCTAGGTTCAAGAGATTCTCCTGCCTCAGCCTTCCGAGTAGCTGGGATTACAGGCACCCACCACCACGCCTGGCTAATTTTTTGTATTTTTAGTAGAGGGAGGTTTCACTATGTTGGCCAGGCTGCACCCAGCCCAGAACTTCTTGTTTCATAGTTCTGAAGGTTAGAAGTCCAAAATCAAAATATCAGGAGTGTTGGTTCCATCTAAGGGCTATGAGGGAAGGATCTGTCCAGGTCTCTCTCCTTGGCTTATAGATGGCCATCTTCATGTTCAGATGACAGTCTCCCTGTGTACCTGTCTGTCTCCAAATTCCCCTTTTTATAAGGACACCAGGCATATGGGACAAAGGCCCACCCTAGTGATCTGATTACCTCTGCAAAGATCACATTCTGAGGTACTGGGGATTAGGACTTCAACATATTCATTTTGAGGGAATACAATTCAAACTGTCACATGGATGCCCTGGAAGCACTATAGATGAGGATGTGTTCCTGGCTTAGTTCGAATTCTAGATCTCCAGTCAAAAGGTTTTTTTAAATCACCTCATTACCACACCACCACCCTAGCCCCCAGATCTTCTCATCACACACGCTTTTTATCTTCTTTCTTTTCTTTTTTTTTTTTTTTTTTTTTTTGAGACAGAGTTTCACTCTTTTTGCCCAGGCTGAAGTGCAATGGCACAATCTCAGCTCACTGCAACCTCTGCCTCCCGGGTTCAAGTGACTCTCCTGCCTCAGCTCCCAAGTAGCTGGGATTACACATGCACACCACCACACCCAGCTAATATTGTATTTTCAGTAGAGACGGGGTTTCTCCATGTTGCTCAGGCTGGTCTCAAACTCCTGATCTCAGGTGAGCCGCCCACCTCAGCCTTCCAAAGTGCTGGGATTACAGGCGTGAGCCACCATGCCCAGCCTCCCACATGCTTTCTGTGGCTGCTAGAAAACAAGGGCTCTTTGGAGTCACTCGTGCCTGTGGAATCTCCTGCGGGACTTTCAAAAGTGAGTTGTTAGGCTTGGCGCAGTGGCTCATGCCTGTAATCCCAGCACTTTGGGAGGCCAAGGTGGGCAGATTGCTTGAGCTCAGGAGTTCGAGACCAGCCTGGACAACATGGTGAGACTCCCGTCTCTACAAAATAAATAAATAAATAAATAAAAGTGAGTTGTTGCCTCCCTAGCAGTCATTCAGCCTCTTGATGGGAGCACTGACACTGTGATGCCGACGTTGAAAGTGCCGGACACGCAAACTCTCAGTTCAGCGAGCAGGCAGAGCACAGGCAGCTGCCTCACTCTTGACTGACGGGACCGGACGTGGCTTCCGCTAGGAACTTTTGGCAAAGCACATCTCCGTTAATACCTAAAAGATGCAGGATGGGAACACCCCTCCCTTCCTGGCCTGGACATGGCCTGGTGAGGTTGTAATGCTTGGGAGCTCCAAAGTGATTTTTTTTTTTTTTTCAGAGACGGAGTCTCGCTCTGTCGCCCAGGCTGGAGTGCAGTGGCGTGAGGCTCACTGCAAGCTCCACCTCCCAGGTTCAAGCAATTCTCCTGCCTCAGCCTCCCGAGTAGCTGGAATTACAGGCAGCCACCACAGTGCCCAGCTAACTTTTGCATTTTTAGTAGAGGCAGGCTTTCACCATGTTGGCCAGGCTGGTCTCGAACCTCTGACATCAGGTGATCTGCCCACCTTGGTCCAAAGTGATTTTAAAACCATGAAGGGAGATGGCACCAAAACATTAGAACGGCAGAGCAGGAAAATGAAAACTTTTTCTCAACTTTGGTAGACTGATATCCATATGCTAAGCCCTGGAACGTATCAATTTTACTTTATAGATTTGATAAAGTTAAGGATCTTGAGGTGAGATTATCCTGAATTATCTGGGTGGACCCTAAATGTAATCACAAGTGTCCTCATGAGAGGGAAGCAAAGGGAGATTTGACAACAGAAGTAGGGGAGGAGATGATGGAAGCCAGAGGTTGGAGTGATTTGAGGAAGGAGTCACAAGCCAAGGAATGCAGACAGCCTCCAGAAACTAAAAAATGCAAGAAAACAGAACTTCCCTAGAGCTCCCAGAAAAAAAAACAGCCCTGCCAACTGACTTTAGTCCAGTGAAACTGATTTTAGACTCCAGCCTCCAGAACTATAAAAGAATAAAGTTGTGTTGTTTTAAGCCAAGTTTGTGGTAATTTATCATAGTAGCAGTAGGAAATTAATACAACAACCTAAAACTGAACCAACCCAGGGAACACGTTTCCTCTTGATTTCTTGTAAAATGGCATCATTTTTTAAACTCCGAATTTTATAAGCTACTTTTAGCAAGGCTTGTTGTTTGTTACTTGTAGTCCCATGCATCCTAAATCATACTTTTAACATGACTGGCGGCAGTTTTAGTGGAGCTATTATTAGTTAGGATATTGGTTCAGCTGCTAACATAGGAAGAATTTTTTTTTTTTTTTTTTTTTTGAGACGGAGTCTCATTCTTGTCACCCAGGCTAGAGTGCAAAGGTGCGATCTCGGCTCACTACAACGCCTGCCCCTCCGGTTCAAGCGATTCTCCTGCCTCAGCCTCCCAAGCAGCTGGAATTACAGGCACCCACCATCATGCCTGGCTAATTTTTGTAGAGACGGGGTTTCACCATGTTGGCCAGGCTGGTCTTGAACTCCTGACCTCAGGTGATCTTCCTGCCTCGGCCTCCCAAAGTGCTAGGATTACAGGTGTGAGCCACCACGCCCAGCCCCCCAACCTTTTTTTTTAAAGGAGGACTGGTAGTGCAGGTCTGCTTTGAGAATTTTGCTCAGAAGTAGTCTTCTTTATTTAGCATATTGGATACCTCTCACTTTCTTTTTTTTAGTAGTGATAAAATAAGTAGCAATATTTTTATATGAGTATATCTTATTGCTCTGCCATTCCTGGTGGGTTGTCCTCATCCTCATGGTCCAAGATGACTTGCCACCAATACAACTGCAAGCCAACCAAGAAAAGAGGGGGAGGCCCAAAGACAGGGCACACCCCAGAAAGCTGCAGCACTTCCATTCATAGTGCAATGGTCAGAACTTGGTCATCTGGCTACACCTACTTGTCAGGGAAGCTGGAAATCTTTAGTCAAACGTGCACAATTAGAAACACAAAAATAAAAATAAAAGAGCATGTACATACTGGAGACCATAAGTGGTCTCTGTTTCAGTTCTGTTTCAGGAACGATGATATGAGCATTTAAGTTAAAATCAAGGAGGCTTTAGCATCTCAGGACAAATGACCCCAATACTCAACCCTACTGATGAAACTTAACTCATTCCAGATCTCCTCTGGTCTACGGCCATGGTTTAAGAATTTGTGGGGGCCGAGTGTGGTGGTTCAAGCCTGTAATCCCAGCACTTTGGGAGGCTGAGGCGAGTGGATTGCTTGAGCCCAGGAGTTCAAGACCAGCCTGGCCAACAGCCTGGGCAATATCCCTGCTAAAAATACAAAAACTAGCTCGGTGTGATGGCACACACCTGTAGTCCCAGCTACTCGAGAGGCTGAGATGGGAGCATCACTTGAACCCAGGATGTCGAGGCTGCAGTGAGTCATGATTGTGCCACTGTACTCCAGCCTGGGTGACAGAATGAGACCCTGTCTCAAAAAAAAAAAAAAAAAAAAAAAAGAATTTGTGGGGAGGGTAGCAGCAGATTCTGCAATATATAAGAAAGAAACAAATGGTGGTGCCCTTCTCCATTACCTTCCCCTCGTGCCCAGGGCACCTCTTTGAAGTATTAGTTCTCCGGGAAGACACTGAAAGAATGCATTGCTCTAAGAGAAAGCAAAACCCTACTGCTTTGCAGATAGTCACAGTAATTCTTGGGGATTCCCAAGGCTGCCAAGTTTATTTCTCCTGTGAGTTACGCTGAAAACCCCCAACCCTTGGTAAATAATCTGAACCAGTCTCGTTGCTACATTGCTTGGTAGATTTTAGAGTCACTCACTGCAGGAAATAGAGGCTGGAACATTCCACTCCCTAGGTGAGAAGCCATTTTCAACTACACCCTGTAGTTCACGGAGCTATCTGGAGCCAGAGTGAATGCCGGTTGCCATGGCACTGCTTTAAATTGTGCCTGTGCTGACACATCTCATCACAATGTCACATGCTGCTCCCATACACTAGATAGATAGAGCCGCATCTATCTCTTCCTCATGTTTACCGATTGATGCCTGAGCTCTGCGTTAGGAATAGAGATACATCAGCCAGAAAGCAAATCATGTGGGTGCCACACCTCCCTGGCTTATTTATAAGGGGTTGAAAACACCTGAATTAGGCAACAAGCAATCTGAGTTCTACTCACAGTTCTCCACTCTGTGATTTTGGACAAATTCCTTAAAATCTCTGACCCTTGGATTCCTCACCTGTACAATGAATGAGATGGAGTAGAATATCTCTGCAGTATCTTCCTGATGTAATGTCTCTGATTCCTGCACGCCATTTTGAAGCAGCGGAAGCTCTGCAGAGAATCAACATCAAAGTGTGAGTGAGGCAATTCCTGTAAGCAGTTGCATGGCCCTGCCCTGCTGACTGTTTCTGAAATTCCCCTCCACCATCTCTGAGCTGTTAGGGATTTGTTCTGAGTTAATTTTCTGGCAAGATGCCACTTGCCAAAAGGTCCCTTCTGGTGCACTAAGAGGACTGTTTTCAGCTTGGATTATTATTTGCCTTGGAAATGCTTTCTTCTCAAGCCAGTCGCTGGTTCAGTGCTCACAGTTTTGGTCCCAAAGATAGCTACACCTCTGAATAAAGTAAGTTCTGAAACTAGACACTTTGGGATGCAGAGGTGGGAGGGTCACTTGGGTTCAGCAGTTCAAGACCAGCCTTGGCAACATAGTGAGACTCGTCTCTACTAAAAATACAAAAATTAGCCAGGTGTGGTAGCGTGTGCCTTTAGTCCCAACTACATCACTTGAGCCCAGGAGGTCGAGGCTGCCGTGAGTCGGAATGCAATGGCTGGACAACAGAGCGACACCTTGTCTCAAAAATAAATAAATAAACTAGAAAAAGACATGTGAGGCTGGCTTTTGGGCATGTTTTATAGAGTAGTATCTCACGGGACCAAGGGACAAAGCAGCTCTGATACTTGTATAACCAGCGTGCAGCTGGTCTCATTAGCTGGTCTCATTTCATACTTGCATTGTCCTGCCCCCTAGCACTCATCTGTTGTTTGTAAAAACTGGGCTCTTGCTGGGCGTGGTGGCTCATGCCTGTAATCCCAGGACTTTGGGAGCCTGAGGCGGGCAGATCACGAGGTCAGGAGTTCGAGACCAGCCTGGCCAATATGGTGAAACCCCGTCTCTACTAAAAATACAAAAATTAGCCAGGCGTGGTGGTGTGTGCCTGTAGTCCCAGATACTCAGGAGGCTGAGGCAGAAGAATCACTTGAACCCAGGAGGCAGAGGTTGCAGTGAGCCGAGATCGCTCCACTGCGCTCCAGCCTGGGCAACAGAGCGAGACTCCATCTCAAAAAAAAGAAAAAAAAGAAAAAAACTGGGCTCTCACTTTCAAATTCTCCTTCACACCCCATCTCAATTATTTGTGGGAATCCTCACATGGGCTCTTATGTATAATCCACAAACAAAAATATGGTCTGGGAAATAAGGGTAACAAGGGTAATAGAGTGTCATGGCTCAAACCAGGGATAAGCAAGTCACAGGAAAAAAAATCTAGGGACTTGACAGCAATCATCATCTTTTTTATTTTTGAGATAGGGTCTCGCTCTGCCACCTAGGCTGCAGTCCAGTGGTGCGATCTCAGCTCACTGCAGCCTCAACCTCCTGGACTCAAGCCATCCTCCCACCTCAGCCTCCCAAGTAGCTGGGACCACAGGCGCATGCCACCATGCATGGTGAATTTTTGTTGTTGTTGTTTTTGTTGTTGTTTTGAGACAGAGTCTTGCTGTATTGCCCAGGCTGGAGTGCAGTGGCGCAATCTTGGCTCATTACAACCTCTACCTCCTGGGTTCAAATGATTCTTGTGCTTCAGCCTCCCTAGTAGCTGAGACTACAGGTGTGCACCACCAAGCCTGGCTAATTTTTGTTTTTTTAGTAGAGACGGAGGGGTGGGGGTGGGGGGTTCGCCATGTTGGCCAGGCTGGTCTTGAACTCCTGACCTCAGCCTCCCAAAGTGCTGGGATTACAGGCATAAGCCATTGTGCCCGGCCCAGACTTTTTGTATTTTTTGCAGAGACAGGATCTCACTATGTTGCCCAGGGTGGTCTTGAAGTCCTGGGCTCAAGTGATCCTCCCGCCTCAGCTTCCCAAAGTGCTGGGATTACAGGCTTGAGCAACTGTGCCAGGCCACAATCACCATCTTGATAACAAGGTTTGTCCACCTCAGTTTGCCTGATAGGGAGTGAGAGGAAAATCTAGACAGACTTCACAGAGAAGATGAAACATTGGCTGGCTCTCAAAGAATGAATGCTGGATCCAGTGATGATGGCTTTGGGGGAAGACCTGATGAAGCAGATGCCCCCGTGCCTTGCCCCCCAACAGACCTCCCCTTTCCAAACTTCAGTTGGAGCACTTGTACATTCATTCTATATTTTTTAGTCTTCTATTTTTTTAAATGTCCTAATCTTAGAATTAAGGCAAAAAGATAATTGTATGTCCTTTCACTGTCATGCTGGAGCATTGTCCGAACAGGTCCTCCCAAGTGTTATTCATCTGGAGAATGTACCTTTGTTTGACTTGTTAATTATTATCATTAGGGTCCAGATTCTATGAAGTTACGTGTTAACTTGTAGGTTTTTGTCTGGTAGAGACCCAAATGATTCCTATTCTACAGAAAAGACAATCCTAAAGATTATAGTTTATTAACCTGTAGGACATAAACTAGATTTCCCTTTAACCTAGCTAACTTATTTCAGCATGTCTTTTCTGCTATATAAACCTCTGTTCCTTGAATTCTCCTTCAGCCAGATTTATTATCTTTCTGGTCCCTTCATTAAATGAGTTAGATTGATATTTGACACATGCTCACTGTATATTTGATGGCAGCATGTTTTTTACTCTTAGAGGGAGACTTAGCCTAAAAAAAAAAAAAAGGAAAGAAAAAAAAGAAAATTATCCTTTGGCATTCATTTAACAAATATTTATTGAACAACTTTTTTTTTTTTTTTTTTTGAGATAGACTCTAGTCCTGTCGCCCAGGCTGGAGTGCAGTGGTGCGATCTCAGCTCACTGCAACCTCCACCTCCCAGGTCCCGGTTCAAGCAATTCTCCTGCCTCAGCCTCCTGAGTAGCTGGGATTACAGGTACCCACCACCACGCCCAGCTAATTTTTGTATTTTTAGTAGAGATGGGGTTTCACCATGTTGGCCAGGCTGGTCACGAACTCCCGACCTCAAATGATCCACCTGCCTCAGCCTCCCAAAGTGCTGGGATTACAGGCGTGAGCCACCGTGCCCGGCCTATTGAACAACTATTATAGGCATCTTAGTCTGTTTAGGCTGCTAGAACAAGAATACCATAGACTGGGTAGTTTATAAACAATAGAAATTTATTTCTAACAGTTCTGGTGGTTGGGAAGTTCAAGATTACAACACTGGCATATTTGGTATCTGGTGAGAGCCTACTTACTGGTTCACAGATGGCCTCACAAGGCAAAAGGGGCAAGGGAGTTCTCTGGAGCTCTCTGGAGCTTCTTTTATAAGGGCACTAATTCTATTTATGAATGTACTACCCTCAAGATCTAATCAATTCCCAAAGACCCACATCTCCTAATATCATCACACTAGGGGTTAGGAGTTCAACATATAAATGTTGAGGGAAGCCTGGGCAACAATGGCAAAACTTCATCTCTACAAAAAAAAAATATATATATATATATATATACACACACATATCTATATAAAATATAGATTTATATATAATATATATTTATATCTATATACAGAATATATAGAATATATATTCTATACATACACACAATATATAGAATATATATTCTATATATATACACACACATATACACAAAAAATAGCCTAGCATGGTGGCGCCCATCTGTAGTCCCAGCTACTTGATATTGGCACCCATCTGTAGTTCCAGCTACTTGGAGGGCTGAGGCAGGGAGGATCACTTGAGCCCCAGAAGTCGAGGCTGCAGTGAGCCATGTTCACACTACTGCAAAGGGTCTCAGTTTGTCACCCTGTCTCAAAAAAAAAAAAAATTGGGAAAACACAGAGACAGTAGATATTACAGAGAACAAGATAGACCTGGTCTCTGCCCTCATACAGCAAACATTCTGAAGGGAGAAAGATTGCAAATACATCAATAAATTGTAGACTATGCTTAGCGAAATGAAGAAAAATACATAAAGTGCTGTGACAGAGATTATTGGGGTAGGTAGTCACAGCAGGCCTCTCTGAGAAGGTGACATGAAGCTGAGACTTGAAAGACAGAAGCCAGCTCTACAAAGAGGGAGCGGGGAAAGGTTCCAAGAAGAGGGAAACAGCAAGCACAAGGACCCTGCAGTGGAGCCAGCTTCAGATTGTCCTGGGAACTAGAAGGCCAGATGATGAGGGTGGGATCCATCAAAGGCAAGATGGCCTGAGATATAGTCAAAGAGGTAGTGTGGAAATTAGAGTTTTAATGTCAGGACTTGTCATTACCAAGAACTAAGGAAGAAAGAAGGGGGCTGATCACCACCTAAAAGCCGGGTGGCCTTCATGTCTTAATTATTTTATTATATTATATTATTTTATTTTTGAGACAGGGTCTCACTCTGTCACCCAGGCTGGAGTACAGTGGCTCAAACATGGCTCACTGCATCCTTGACCTCCTGGACTCAGGTTGTCCTTCCACCTCAGCCTCCTGGGTAGCTGGGACTACAGACACACACCACCCAGCCTGGCTAATTTTTTGTATTTTTTGTAGAGTGGGGATTTCACCATTTTACCTAAGCTGGTCTTGAACTCCTAGGCTCAAGCAATCTGCCCACCTTGGCCTCCCAAAGTGCTAGGATTATAGGCGTGAACCACCATGCCCAGCCACACCTTAATTACTTTAATACGTCAGATTATCGGCTTTCTTTTAGCTTTCTTAATGTTAACATCTTACATACCATGGTACAGTACGTTTCTCAAAAATAAAAGCTTGATCCTGGTACAATACTATTAACTATTCCACTAAACTCAGATTCTTCCAATTTCTCCAGTTTTTCCACTATATTATTTTCTCTGTTCCAGGATACCACATTGCATCATTTGTCATATCTCTTTAGTCCCCTCTAATCTGTGACAGTTTCACAGTCTTTCCTTGTTTTTCTCGACAGTGGCACTCTTGAAGAGTGCCAGGTATTTTGTAGACTATTTCTCAATTTGGATTTTTCTGATGTTTTCTCATGATTCGACTGAGGTTATGAATTTTAAGGAAGAAACAACAGAGGTCATGTGACAAGCATTCTTTTACTTCTTTTTTTTTTTTTTTTTCATTCCTGGCTGACCAAAAAAAAAAAAACATCCTGGCTGAGAACTGTCTTGTGACACTCAGGGGAGGAGGGATTTTGTGATATACAGGTGAAGAAGGGGAAGGTTTTCGTGAAACTGAGGTAGGGAAGAAGGATTTCCTTTTTTTTTTTTTTTTTTTTTTTTTTTTGACAGAGTCTCCCTCTATTGCCCAGGCTGGAGTGCAATGGCACGATCTCAGCTCACTGCAAGCTCCGCCTCCCAGGTTCACGCCATTCTCCTGCCTCAGCCTCCTAGTAGCTGGGACTACAGGCGCCCGCCACCACGCCCGGCTAATTTTTTGTATTTTTAGTAGAGACGGGGTTTCACCGTGTTAGACAGGATGGTCTCGATCTCCTGACCTCGTGATCCGCCCGCCTTGGCCTCCCAAAATGTGGGGATTACAGGCGTGAGCCACCGCGCCCGGCGTGGAGAAGAATTTCATGTTATTTCACAAAGAGGGAGAAACATGATTATAAGTGAGTAAGTTCAAAAGTCTGGCTTCGGGTGGGGCATGGTGACTCACGCTTGTAATCCCAGCACTTTGGGAGGCCAAGGTGGGTGGATCACCTGAGGTCAGGAGTTCAAGACCAGCTGGGGCAACATGGCAAAACCCCGTCTCTACTAAAAATACAAAAAAATCAGCTGGGAGTGGTGGCGCGCACCTGTAATCCCAACTACTCAGGAGGCTGAGGCAGGAGAATCACTTGAACCCGGGAGGTGGAGGTTGCAGTGAGCTGAGATCACGCCATTGCACTCCAGCCTGGGTGACAGAGCCAGACTCCATCTCAAAAAAAAAAAAAATCTGGCTTCGGTCAAATGGGCTGATAGCATGCATATCAAATAGGACACAGTGTCCAGCAAAATTGTAAAAAGCTGGGGTTTCGCTAAGATTTTAACTCTTTCTCTCACGGGGAGTTTAAGTAGTGTGAAGCTCTATTGTGAGGTTGTTTCCCTTCATCAGTAGGTAAAGATAGTGTTGCGCACAATTAGATTTGAAATGATTCCAAGACTAGGGGAAGTTGGCAAAGGGTTTTAGACCAGAGACTGGTATTCCAAGCTGAAGAAACAGCATAGTGAAAGCCATGCAGGCGTGAGGGAGCACTTGGCATATTCAACTAATTGGATTGCTTGAAGGGTAGGATGAGCAAGGGAAACAGTGAGAGATAAGATTAGAAAAGAGTCAGGGGCCACAGCAGGAAGGGCCTTCTGCACCATGTTAAGGTATTTGGGATCTTATAAATGATCCAGAAGTCAACAGTTCACTTCATTCCGAACCATGGTCCAAAGCCGAACCCGATCCAATTACCTTGCAAGTTCAAGTCACACATTTCAAGGAATCACCAGGCAAAGGTAAGCTGCAAGTTCACCATTTGCTCAGGCAACATTCCTTATCAGTTGGTCAAGAGTGTTAGCTAACATGTTATGAAAAACAGCACCTTATTACTATTGGATCCGCCATCACCAATATTTATTTTGTTTGTACTACTGAAAGGAGTGGTTGTGTGGCTCAGACATCCTCACTCATTTCTTGTACTGATTGTGTGATTACATGTTCTCTTTTTCTCTAGATCTTTCTACCTTCTCCTTTATAGTTGCCTTGGCACCTTCCACTAACCATTAAATGTTGATTCATTCTCAAGCCCCTTTCTCACCCTATGCTCTTTCTCCCTATGTGATTTTATCTAGCTTTGTGCTTCCCTTGCTATCCATGTCCTGCAAATTTATTTATTTGTTTGTTTATTTATTTATTTTCTTGAGATGGAGTCTTGTTCTGTTGCCCAGGCTGGAGTGCAGTGGCTCAATCTCGGCTCACTGCAACTTCCGTCTCCCAGGTTGAAGCAATTCGCCTGCCTCAGCCTCCCGAGTAGCTGATTACAGGTGACCGCCACCGCACCCAGCTAATTTTTGTATATTTAGGAGAGTCGGGGTTTCGTCATGTTGGCCAGGCTGGTTTCAAGCTCCTGACCTCAGGTGATCCGCTTGCCTCAGCCTCCCAAAGTGCTGAGATTACAGGTGTGAGCCACCACACCTGGCCAATGTCCTGAAAATTTAAAAATCTATTCCACCCGAATTGTCACCTGAGCTCTAGGCTGCACTTCCAACTGTTTCCTGGCTTCTGACCCTTCTGTAACACATGCACCTCAAACTCAGCATGTCCAAAACAAAACTTTGAGGGGCCAGGCGCAGTGGCTTATGCCTGTAATCCCAGCACTTTAGGAGGCCGAGGCAGGCGGATCACAAGTTCAGGAGATCGAGACCATCCTGGCTAACACAGTGAAACCCCGTCTCTACTAAAAGTACAAAAAATTAGCCAGGCATGGTGGCGGGTGCCTGTAGTCCCAGCTACTCAGGAGGCTGAGGCAGGAGAATGTTGTGAATCCGGGAGGTGGAGCTTGCAGTGAGCTTAGATCACGCCACTGCACTCCAGTCTGGGCAACAGAGCGAGACTCCGTCTCAAAAAAAAAAAAAAACTTTGTATCTTCCTTTCCTCCACCAATATCTGCTCCTCCCTCCTTCCTTCAGCTGTTAATGACAATCAGTCACCTGATCTCCCAAATTAGAACACTTAAAGTCATCTCTGATGTCTCCTTCTTTGTTACTTCCCACATCTAATCTGCTGCTCAAATTTGTCCATTTTTTTCTTTCTTTCTTTGAGACAGGATCTCACCCTGCTGCCTAGGCCAGAGTACACTGGGGCGATCTCAGCTCACTGCAGCCTGGTCCTCCCAGACTCAAACAATCCTCCCACCTCAGCCTCCCAAGTAGCTGGGACTACAGGCACACGCCACCACAACTGGCTATTTTTTTAATGCAAATTTTTACATTAAAATATGTTTATAAATCGTAGTAGTTGTTTTTCCTCTTGATTCAACATTTCTCCCTCCCCTAACAGGAGCCCTAGAACCTGAAGAGCATGTACATTACTAACCAGATATATAATCCAGCCGCCCTGTCCAAACTGGAATCTGATTACTAATGGACTAGAATCGGGGCTGCCCACAGGGGATGGGAAGCAGTAACTATGCTCTCAGGGAGAAGGGGTACTGAGGGTGCCATCGGTCAAAGAGCCAAAAGCTGTGCACTGGGTCCAGGATGACTTGCACACCCTGTTCACTGCACAGTTTCCGACCACCATGGACAGGGGAATCTTGGAACACCAGTCTCACTCAATGATGCCGCATGTCCATGCTCACATTGATATTAAAGAGAGTAAATATCATTCTCATGACAATCGGAATAAAGATGAAATTGAGGGTGGTGGCCTGCAGTAGGCAGCAGTCCCGGTGTGGTTTGGTATGAACATCTTCGTACTGAACGGGGGGCTGCAATCCTCCTGTACACTTGCTCTTTAACTTGTTTTTTTAACTTGAAGTTGAATTTCCACATTGGTTCCTGTCTGTTCCCAACAATCTTTCTGCACCAGAAAAGTAAGCATTTGGAATTCTTTAATGTGCTGGGGGTGCTTGGATTCTTGGAGATTCGAGCAGCAAATGGCTCATACATATATGGTACAGAGATCGGATCACACAAGCCCCGAGACAGCGCAGCTTCTCCATTGACTCTGGTCGCAGACGCAAAGGCAGGGAAGCATCCAGCGTGTAGTGCCTTCGGTACAACCTGGTCCAAAAGGCAGCAGTGCAAGTGACAGTCCAAGCATTCTTACAAATCAGGGGAAAATTCACAATGTCCTCAGGACGGATATAGGAGGCCAGCAATAGCCAAATATCCATGGGATACTCTTCTCCTCCAGCCCCGTTCAGTTCTTCTTTGTGCCTCTTGCTTTTCTTTTTTCTGGAGACAGTTCTGTCACGGATGCTTTCCTCCTGGGCATCCGTCTCATCACCGCTGTCGATGATGTCACAGGGCTCACCAGCCCCAGAAAGAGCTTCCTCTGCAGGAACCTGAGAGGCTTCCAAGCCACAAAGAGATTTTACTTCCTGCTGAACAGCGTTGGCTAAGGCTCTCTTGACTCATCCAGACCTCACGACCGCTGGATCCGAGTTGGCGTCATCCACCTCAATCACTTGTCCAGAGCAGGCGTCGTGGGCCCAGAACTTGAGTCGCTTTCCTCTCTTGGGCATGGCGACCGTATCGGGGCGAGGCCTGCCTAGCTGGCCGGGCCCCCGGGCCATGTCTCCGGCCCGGCTCCGTGGCCATCCCACACCGGAGGCCGCTAACTCTCCCACAACTGGCTATTTTTTGTATTTTTTGTAGAGACGGGGTTTTGCCCCGTGCCCAGGCTGGCCTCAAACTCCTAAGCTTAAACAATCCTCCCGCCTCAGGCTCCCATGAGCCACTATGCCTGGCCAAATTCGTCGATTTTTAAACCTACGTTTTCCCCTTTTCCCCATATACTTGATTTCACATCTTCATCTCTCATCTGAACTATTATTTCATCATAGGACTTACCGCTCTCTGTAGTGATTTATTCGGATTACATCTGTGTTGAGGAATAGGCACCGGATGGATGTTCTGTGGTGCTAGTTCTTACCCATGTATGTATGAAACCTGGGCAAACCCCATAGTTTTTCATTAATTCTAAGAGTTAAAAAATATTCCGATCGCGGCTGGGCGTGGTGGCTCACTCCTGTAATCCCAGCACTTTGGGAGGCCAGGGCAGGCAGATCACTTAAGGCCAGGAGTTCAGGACCAGCCTGGCCAAGACGGTGAAACCCCGTCTCTACTAAAAATACAAAAATTAGCCAGGCATGGTGGCTCGTACCTGTAATCCCAGCTAGTTGGGAGGCTGGGGCAGGAAAATCATCTGAGCCTGGGAGGTGGAGGTTGCAGTGAGCCGAGATCACGCCATTGCACTCCAGCCTGGGCAACAAGAGCAAAACTCCATCTCAAAAAAAAAAAGATAAGAAAGAAAATATTCACCTCTCCCTCTCCCCCTCCCTCTCCCTCTCCCTCTCCCTCTCCCCCTCCCCTCTTTCCACAGTCTCCCTCTGATGCCGAGCCGAAGCTGGACGGTACTGCTGCCATCTCAGCTCACTGCAACCTCCCTGCCTGATTCTCCTGCCTCAGCCTGCCGAGTGCCTGCGATTGCAGGCGCGCGCCGCCACGCCTGACTGGTTTTCGTATTTTTTTGGTGGAGACGGGGTTTCGATGTGTCGGCTGGGCTGGTCTCCAGCTCCTAACCGCGAGTGATCTACCAGCCTCGGCCTCCCGAGGTGCCGGGATTGCAGACGGAGTCTCGTTAACTCAGTGCTCAATGGCGCCCAGGCTGGAGTGCAGTGGCGTGAACTCGGCTCGCTACAACCACCTCCCAGCCGCCTGCCTTGGCCTCCCTAAGTGCCGAGATTGCAGCCTCTGCCTGGCAGCCACCCCGTCTGGGAAGTGAGGAGCGTCTCCGCCTGACCGCCCATCGTCTGGGATGTGAGGAGCCCCTCTGCCTGGCTGCCCAGTCTGGAAAGTGAGGAGCGTCTCTGCCCGGCCGCCATCCCATCTAGGAAGTGAGGAGCACCTCTTCCCGGCCGCCATCACATCTGGGAAGTGAGGAGCGTCTCTGCCCGGCCGCCCATCGTCTGAGACTTGGGGAGCACCTCTGCCCTGCCGCCCCGTCCGGGATGTGAGGAGCGTCTCTGCCCGGCCGCCCCGTCTGAGAAGTGAGGAGACCCTCTGCCTGGCAACCGCTCCGTCTGAGAAGTGAGGAGCCCCTCCGCCCGGCAGCCACCCCGTCTGAGAAGTGAGGAGCCTCCTCCCTCCTCGTCCGGGAGGGAGGTGGGGGGGTCAGCCCCCCGCCCGGCCAGCCGCCCCGTCCGGGAGGTGAGGGGCGCCTCTGCCCGGCCGCCCCTACCGGGAAGTGAGGAGCCCCTCTGCCCGGCCAGCCGCTCTGTCCGGGAGGGAGGTGGGGGGGTCAGCCCCCCGCCCGGCCAGCCACCCCGTCCGGGAGGTGAGGGGCGCCTCTGCCCGGCCGCCCCTACCGGGAAGTGAGGAGCCCCTCTGCCCGGCCAGCCGCCCCTTCCGGGAGGGAGGTGGGGGGATCAGCCCCCCGCCCGGCCAGCCGCCCTGTCCGGGAGGTGGGGGGCGCCTCTGCCCAGCTGCCCCTACTGGGAAGTGAGGAGCCCCTCTGCCCGGCCAGCCGCTCTGTCTGGGAGGGAGGTGGGGGGGTCAGCCCCCCGCCCGGCCAGCCGCCCCGTCCGGGAGGGAGGTGGGGGGGTTAGCCCCCCGCCTGGCCAGCTGCCCCGTCCGGGAGGTGAAGGGCGCCTCTGCCCGGCCGCCCCTACTGGGAAGTGAGGAGCCCCTCTGCCCGGCCAGCCGCTCCGTCCGGGAGGGAGGTGGGGGGGTCAGCCCCCCGCCCGGCCAGCCGCCCCGTCCGGGAGGGAGGTGGGGGGGTCAGCCCCCCGCCCGGCCAGCCGCCCCGTCCGGGAGGGAGGTGGGGGGGTCAGCCCCCCGCCGGGCCAGCCGCCCCGTCGGGGAAGTGAGGGGCGCCTCTGCCCGGCCGCCCCTACTGGGAAGTGAGGAGCCCCTCTGCCCGGCCAGCCGCCCTGTCCGGGAGGGAGGTGGGGGGGTCAGCCCCCCGCCCGGCCAGCCACCCCATCCGGGAGGTGAGGGGCGCTTCTGCCCGGCCGCCCCTACTGGGAAGTGAGGAGCTCCTCTGCCCGGCCACCACCCCATCTGGGAGGTGTACTCAACAGCTCATTGAGAACGGGCCATGAAGACAATGGCGGTTTTGTGGAATAGAAAGGGGGGAAAGGTGGGGAAAAGATTGAGAAATCAGATGGTTGCCGTGTCTGTGTAGAAAGAGGTAGACATGGGAGACTTTTCATTTTGTTCTGTACTAAGAAAAATTCTTCTGCCTTGGGATCCTGTTGATCTGTGACCTTACCCCCAACCCTGCGCTCTCTGAAACATGTGCTGTATCCACTCAGGGTTGAATGGATTAAGGGCGGTGCAAGATGTGCTTTGTTAAACAGATGCTTGAAGGCAGCATGTTCGTTAAGAGTCATCACCACTCCCTAATCTCAAGTACCCAGGGACACAAACACTGCGGAAGGCCGCAGGGTCCTCTGCCTAGGAAAACCAGAGAACTTTGTTCACTTGTTTATCTGCTGACCTTCCCTCCACTATTGTCCTGTGACCCTGCCAAATCCCCCTCTGCGAGAAACGCCCAAGAATGATCAATAAAAAATAAAAAATTAAAAATTAAAAAATTTAAAAAAAAAGTTAAAAAAAAAAAAGAAAGAAAATATTCTGATTGCTTTCAGCCACAAGAAAAACTAATGTTATAAATTAATATGTCTCATGCAGTATAATCATCGGAACTCTTGACTTTATGTCAACTTGCCTCAGCGTGGCCTGCTCAAGGCAGAAGCATGCAGTCAAGGAGAGGGTGATTGTCTGCTTCTCTTTTTCCTCTGGGAGCCTCTCCTCCACAGCCCGCACTTTCTGGGACTTCTGACCCTCCAGGCTTGGAGTTTCTCTGAACATGTTAAATGATTTGAGCTGATGCTTCTCTCCCGGTTACTCCAATGGGCTGGCCAGGAAGCTGTCTGACTGCTCCTCTTCACTTGGAGTTGGGGGATGGCCTCTGCTTTGGTTTGTCATTCATCACCCTTGGCAACCTTAGCATGGTGTGGCCGTCTCCACACGGACTGTCTCTCTGTTGTGTCCCATCATACTCTCAGGCAGTCCTCTTGGGCAAGATCTCTTTTTCTCTTTTTTAAAGACAGGGTCTTGCTATGTTGCCTAAGTTGGAGTGCAGTGGCTATTCATAGGCGTGATCATAGCTCGCTGCAGCCTCCCACTCCTGGGCTCAAGTAATCCTCCCACCTCAGCCTCCCAAGTAGCTGGGACTATAGTCACACCCCACAGTGCCAGGCAAAATCTCTTTTTAAATGATGCCAGGTCAGAATTCATACATCAGGTTTCACCTCTGGTCCCAGAAAATAAGCACCTTAAACCCACTGCTTGGGGAGTGCAGCTGCTTCTAAGGCAGCCTCGCAACCTTTTTTTTTTCAATGACAACTTTATTGACATATAATGCACGTATCATAAAATTCGCCACTGAAGCACATTCCATGGGTGTTAACATATTCACAAGGTTGCGTAACCATCCCCTCTCTCTAATTTCAAATATTTTCATCACTCCGAAAAGAAACCCCTGACCCATTAGCAATCATTCTGCATTCCCTCCTTCTTCTAACCTCTGGAAACCCCCAATCTACTTCCTGTTGCTATGAATTTTCTTATTCTGGACATTTCACATAAGTGGAACTGTACAAGATGTGGTCTTTTGTGTCTGCCTTCTTTAACTTAGCATTATGTTTTCAAGGTTCATCCACACTGTAGCATGAATCAGTATATCATTCCTTTTTATGACTGAAAATATTCCATTGTTTGGAGATACCACATTTTGTTTATTTATGTTTGTTTATTGATGGACATTTGGGTTGTTTCCATTTGTTGGCTATTATGAATAATGCTTCTATAAGCATTCATGTGCAAGTTTTTGTATGGACATATGTTTTCATTTCTCTCGGGCATATACATAGGAGCACAATTGCCTGGTCATAAGGTGACTCTATGTTTAAATTTTTGAGGAACTGCCAAACTGTTTTCCAAAGTGGCTGCACCGTTTTACAATCCCATCAGCAATGTATGAGGGTTTCTGATTTCTCCATATCCTGGCCAGCGCTTCCTATTTTGTCTCTTTGTTATTTTACCCATCTAGCGAGCATGAAACAGTATTTCACTGAGACTTTGATTTCCATTTTCCTAAACTACCGGATGATGTTGAGCAGCTGTTCACGTACTTATTAGTCGCTTGTGTATCTTCTTTAGAGAAAGTCTATTCAAATCCTTTGCCCATTTTTTTTCAACTTCTATTTTTGATCAGGGGGTACATGTCCAGGTTTGTTACATGGGTAAATTGTGTGTCACTGAGGTTTGGTGTACAAATGATCCCATCACCCAGGTAGTGAGCATAGGTAGTTTTTCAACCCTCACCCTTCTTCCATCCTCCCTTTTCTAGTAGCCCCCAGTGTCAGTGGTCAAGGCAGCTCATGCCTATGATCCCAGCAATTTGGGAGGCCAGGGAAGGAGAATTGCTTTTGTCCAAGAATTTGAGAACAGCCAGGGCAACTTAGTGAGACTCCAACTCTACAAAAAAAAAAAATTATTTTTTTTTTTATTTAGCCAGGTGTGGTGGCACATGCCTGTAATCCCAGCTACTCAGGAGGCTGAGTTGGGAGGATCACTTGAGCCCTGGAAATTGAGGCTGCACTGAGCTGTGATTGTGCCACTGTACTCCAACCTGGGTGACAGAGTGAAATCTTGTCTCAAAAAAAATAAAAATAAATTAATTTTGAGACAAGATCTCACTCTGTCCCCAGTGTCATTGTTCCCTTCTTATGTCTTTGTGTGCCCAATATTTAGCGCCCACTTATAAGTTAGAACATGTGGTGTTTGGTTTTCTGTTCCTGCATTAATTCACTCAGGATGATGGCCTCCACCTGCATCCATGTTACTGCAAAGGATGTGATTTCATTCTTTTTTATGGCTGTGTAGTATTCCGTGGTGTATATGTACCACATTTTCTTTATCTAGTCCACCATTCATTGGCACCTAGGTCGATTCCTTGTCTTTGCTATGGTGAAAGTGCTATGATAAACTTATGAGTGCACATGCCTTTTTGGTAGAATGACTTACTTTCCTTTGGGTATACACCCAGTAATAGGATTGCCAAGTTGAATGGTAGTCCTGTTTTAAGTTGAGAAATCTCCAAACCCTTTTCCATGGGGACTGAACTAATTTACATTCCCAGCAACAGTGTATAAGCATTCCCTTTTCTATGCAACCTTGGCAACATCTGTCATTTTTTGACTTTTTAATAGCCATTCTGAGTGATGTGAGATGGTATCTAATTGCGGTTTTGATTTGTATTTCTTTAATGATTAGTGATGTTGAGCATTTTTTCATGTATTTGTTGGCTGCATGTATATCATATTTTGAGAAGGGTCTGTTCATGACCTTTGACCATTTTTTAATGAGGTTGCTTGTTTTTTGCTTGTTGAATTAAGTTCCTTATAGATTCTGGATATCAGACCTTTGTTGGATGCATAGTTTGCAAATATTTTCTCCCATTCTGTAGGTTGGCTGTTTAGTCTGTTGATAGTTTTTGTTTGTTGGTTTGTTTGTTTGTTTGTTTTGCTATACAGAAATTCTTTATTTTAATTAGGTTCCACTTGTCAATTTTTTTGTTGCAATTGCTTTTGGGCACTTCATTATAAACTTTTTGTCAAGGCCAATGTCCAGAATAGTATTTCCTAGGTTTTCTTCTAGAATTTGTAAAGTTTTAGGTCTTACATTTAAGACTTCAATCCATCGTGTGTTAATTTTTGTATATGGTGAAAGGCAGCAATCCAGTTTGATTCTTCTGCAAATGGCTAGTCAGTTATCCCAGCACCATTTATTGAATAGGGAGTTCCTTCCACATTGCTTGTTATTGTCAACTTTGTCGGAGATCATATGGTTGTAGATGTGTGGCTTTATTTCTGGGTTCTCTATCCATTGGTCTATGCACCTGTTTTTGTGCCAGTGCCATGCTATTTTAACTTCTGTAGCCTTATAGTTTGAATTTGGGTAGTGTGATGCCTCTAGCTTTGTTCTTTTTGTCTAGGATTGCTTTGGTTATCCCCTTTTGCCTATTTTTAAACTGCGTATTTTGTGCTTTGGTTGTCGAATTGTTAGAGTTATTTATATATTCTGGATCCTAGCCTCCTTTTTAAAGCCAGCTGAAAGGCATCACCAACTGTGGTTTTGCCCTGGGGATTTTTCAAACTGTAGTAGGCTAGGACAGGGGACCTTTGTCAAGCTTTTTAGATAGTTCTCTTGTAAGTATGGCACGTTAACCACTCTCTCCAAAGAAATTCTTTCTCTCCAATCTTTTTTTTTTTTTTTTTTTTTAGACAGGGTCTTGCTCTCTGTCACCCAGACTGGAGTGCAGTGGTACGATCTTGACTCAGCAGCCTCAACCTCCCGGGCTCAAGCAATCTTCCCACCTCAGCCTCCTGAGTAGCTGGGACCACAGGCTCGCCCCACCATGCTCAGCTAATTTTTTAATTTTTGTAGAGACAGGGTCTCACTGTCCAGGCTCATCTTGAACTCCTGGGCTGAGGCAATCCTCCCACCTTGGCCTCCCAAAGTACTGGGATTATAGGCATGAGCCACCATACTCAGACATCGTTTCCAGACTTTTTGATCTTCAACTCAATCTTTTATGACTTTGAGGTGGATGAAGGGACAAGAGTAACAAAAATTGTTTTATCTGCTCCCTTTCCAGGTCCCATATAGTTAGGGTGACTAATTTATCATCCAAACCAGAAAACTTTTGAATGAAAGGAGGTACGGGCCAGGCACTGTGGCTCACACCTGTAATCCCAGCATTTTGGGAGGCCGAAGTGGGTGGATCACCTGAGGTCAGGAATTCAAGACCATCCTGACCAACATGGTGAAACCCCATCTCTACTAAAAATGCAAAAAATTAGCCAAGCGTGGTGGCAGACACCTGTAATCCCAGCTACTCAGGAGCCTGAGGCAGGAGAATCACTCGAACCCGGGAGGCAGAGGTTGCAGTAAGCTGACATCGTGCCACTGCACACCAGCCTGGGCAATAAGAGCAAAACACCATCTCAAAAAAAGAAAAAGAAAAAAGAAAGGAATTACTAAAATAATGAAAATAATATTATTGGAATTTTTATTTATTAACTGATAGATTGACTTCATTTTATCAGTGGGGTTACCTATAATAAAATTCTCTTCAAACCCTACTTTCAAAAATACAGTGTCCTAAAAAATAAAAAACATCAAAACTCTGTATAGCAAGAATGTTTTCACATTGATTATCTAAACAATAATAAAAAAAAACCCTAAGCATGCCCAGTTCTCCCAGTATAAATTCATGCACCATAACCAATTCCTCTCAGCCATACTCCTTCCCTCTCTCATGGCCCACGTGAACCTTCGGCTCTCCTTTACCACTTGGGAGTCGCAGGAAACTTAAGGGATAATTCCTGACTGTCTCCAACTAGTCTCATGATGCCACCATCTCTTCTGTTCTCCTCATGTGGTCGTGGGTCACATCTGCCAGTCTGCCACCTTCTTAAAATTCTAGATGATCTTTCACAAACCTGAGAAAAACAAGCAATGGGGAAAGGATTCCCTATTTAATAAATGGTGCTGGGAAAACTGGCTAGCCATATGGAGAAAGCTGAAACTGGATCCCTTCCTTATACCTTATACAAAAATCAATTCAAGATGGATTAAAGACTTAAACATTAGACCTAAAACCATAAAAACCCTAGAAGAAAACCTAGGCATTACCATTCAGGACATAGGCATGGGCAAGGACTTCATGTCTAAAACACCAAAAGCAATGGCAACAAAAGCCAAAATTGACAAATGGGATCTCATTAAACTAAAGAGCTTCTGCACAGCAAAAGAAACTACCATCAGAGTGAACAGGCAACCTACAGAATGGGAGAAAATTTTTGCAACCTACTTATCTGACAAAGGGCTAATATCCAGAATCTACAATGAACTCAAACAAATTTACAGGAAAAAAACAAACAACCCCATCAAAAAGTGGGCAAAGGACATGAACAGACACTTCTCAAAAGAAGACATTTATGCAGCCAAAAAACACGTGAAAAAATGCTCACCATCACTGGCCATCAGAGAAATGCAAATCAAAACCACAATGAGATACCATCTCACACCAGTTAGAATGGCAATCATTAAAAAGTCAGGAAACAACAGGTGCTGGTGAGGATGTGGAGAAATAGGAACACTTTTACACTGTTGGTGGGACTGTAAACTAGTTCAACCATTGTGGAAGTCAGTGTGGCGATTCCTCAGGGATCTAGAACTAGAAATACCATTTGACCCAGCCATCCCATTACCGGGTATATACCCAAAGGACTATAAATCATGCTACTATAAAGACACATGCACACGTATGTTTATTGTGGCATTATTCACAATAGCAAAGACTTGGAACCAACCCAAATGTCCAACAATGATAGACTGGATTAAGAAAATGTGGCACATATACACCATGGAATACTATGCAGCCATAAAAAATGATGAGTTCATGTCCTTTGTAGGGACATGGATGAAATTGGAAATCATCATTCTCAGTAAACTATCGCAAGAACAAAAAACCAAACACCGCATATTCTCACTCATAGGTGGGAATTGAACAATGAGAACACATGGACACAGGAAGGGGAACATCACACTCTGGGGACTGTTGTGGGATGGGGGGAGGGGGGAGGGATAGCATTGGGAGATATACCTAATGCTAGATGACGAGTTAGTGGGTGCAGCGCACCAGCATGGCACATGTATACATATGTAACTAACCTGCACATTGTGCACATGTACCCTAAAACTTAAAGTATAATAATAATAAATAAATAAATAAATAAATAAATTCTAGATGAGACGCAAAGCAGAAGCTCATGTTGCTCTTAGATCTGCAGACATAAAGAGGGGTTCTTATCACCCAGGCCCATTGACAATGAGAGTTGGGGGCGTACTGTATGGCCCTTATACTCTTCCTAACTCTTCAACTGCTTTATTCTTCTTGACTTGAAGGATTTTTCCTAGTTGGGGAGAGAAAGACTCAGGAAAAAATGATTCCTGCCATTTGCAAATCCTTTCAAGTTTTCCATCTTAGGTTAAACTCTCAGCTCTACAATTGGAAGCTGAGTCTACTCTGTCCATTTCTGGCTTTCTCCTGAGACCCATGGTATACCCGTGTTCCCTGGTCTGAACAGGGTGGTCAAAGGAGAAAAAAAAACACCACTTTATTATTCAAGAATATACATACACACATGTGTATGTATATGTGTGATATTTATATTTATACATCAACTTATTGAAGGAGTAGACACTTAGAAGGAAACACTCTATCTGGTCACTAGACCACCACTAATAATTATGTGTTCTCTCCTCCATTATCCAAGTTCTTGTCCCCCTGAATGCTGGCCAGCACCTCAAATAGATGGCAATTTTTCTGCCCAACTTTGCATTTCTAAATGATCTCAGCTTTGGTGCACCTGCCAATGAAAGGTTGAAATAAGCTTCCACTGACCACAACTGCTGGGCATGGACATAAATAATAAAACAAGGAGCAATTCCTGATGAATTGCTGGTTTCTTGTGTACGCCCCTACTCCCATCGTGTGGCAGCAACCTCATTTCCCTTTTCACAGTGTCATTCACCCCAGCCGACACCATTACCCTTTTTTGCCTGCTTATGGCTAGGATAGAAACCATTACTGTGTCCCCTATGGGAAGTATTCCTCCCTTAGAGAGTAAGACCACTAGCTGAGCATGGTGGCTCACCCCTGTAATCCCAGCATTTTGAGAGGCCAAGGTGAAGGATCGCTTGAGCCTAGGAATTGGAGAGCAGCCTGGGCAATGTAGTGAGACCACATCTCTATTTTTTAACAAGAGTCTTTAAAAATTAAAAATAAATAAATAGGCTAGGTGTGGTGGCGCATGCCTGTAATCCCAGCTACTCAGGAGGCTGAAGCAGGAGAATCACTTGAACCTGGGAGGCGGAGGTTCTTGTGAGCCGAGATTGCACCACTGCACTCCAGCTTGGGTGACAGAAAGAGGCTCCGTCTCAAAAAATAAAATAAAATAAAAGTAAAGTAAATAAATAAATAAATAAGAGAGCAAAATAAACAAGACAGCAAAGCCCAGAGTTGCATACATGGGAAGCAAACATTTTATAATTTAGTAATTAGGTAAAACTTTGAAAGGCACCACCGCCAAATCCTGTACCTGTATTTCCTTCTAGGTATAAGATGCTTCAAGTTCCTAAGTACATGATAAAACTAGTTAACTGTTAGCATGATATCTCATTGTCTTTTACTTTCCTTGTGAAGTGAGTTCCTTAACTGAGGACTTATCTCCCTCAGACACTTGGACCATCATTGTATCTGCTGGGTCATACAGCAGGTACCAATTGGTACCTCCTCTTCTTCTGCAGTCTGGATGAGCTAGAGAGGCTTCTCTTGCTCTGTACCCAAATAAGGCTGGCATATCTGAGTTCACCAGGTAAATGGGTTGAAGCAAGGCAACCAAATGTGTTCTCTGTTACCTCTAATATGCAGGAGCCCTATCAATTGGAGAGGATTATCTATCGATATTTCAGTCCACTCCACTAGGTCCTCTCCTAAAATTTATTTTTCTTCCTGTTTTTAGAGACAGGGTCTTGTTCTGTCACCCAGCCTGGAGTGCAATGGTGCAATCACTGCTCACTGTAACCTTGAATTCTCCGGATCTAGTGACTCTCCCACCTCAGCCTCGTAAGTAGCTAGAAGTACAGGTGTGCACCACCACATCCAGCCAATATTTAAATTTTTTGTGGAGACAGGGTCTCATTATGTTGCCCAGGCTAGTCTCAAATTCCTAGTTTCAAGTGACTCTCCCACCTTGGCCTCCCCAAACACTGGGATTACAGGCATGAGCCATGGCGTCCAACCCTCCCCCAGAAGATTAACTGAGGTAGCAAGTCCTTGTATTTTCATAGGATTTATTTCTCACCCGCTAGCACATATGGGTCTAAGATATCTAGATCAACATCTGTGATACCGGTTACTTCTTATTTCCCAGGCCTTATATGTGTGCTATATTCAATGTAGACCAGCCTTGTGTCTTGTGGGTTGGTGAGATGGTCAAGATCCCTACCGGACAGACTCAATATATCCCTGAGGCAGCATGGTAAAAGTATATATTTCTACTAGGTGAAAGCTAACTATTTCTGGAATACCCTTTATCAGAATGGGTAAGAAAATACACTTGCTAGATCAGTTGCTGGTGCCAGGGCCTGTGTTAATATGCTCCAAACGGGAGACTATGTCTTGGCCTGTCACTGTGGGAGGAGTTATCAACTAATTAGGCTTCCTTAATCCACTGTTGTTTCCAGAATCCATCTATCCTCATACTGGCCATTCTGAGGAACTTAGCTGCTGTTTCAAAATCTTTAACTATGGGGCTAATCTTTGTGATTCCCCTGGAGGTGTGGTATTGGTTTTGATTTATTATTCTGGTAGGGAGAAGAAACTTCAGTGGTTCCCACTTGGCTCTTCCAACCACAGTCATTCTTACTGTGTGTGTCAGAGAGCCACTATGGGGACCTACCAGTCCAACTCTGTGCTGTATTCAGGATCTGGAGAAATAATTACTGGGCTTTTTATAAATAGACCCAGGTTAAAATCCTACTTACCACCTGATGACCCTTAGACCCACTGCAATCAGGAACTACAATAGATTTATGTATCTCATGTAAGTTCAGAGCCAATATTCGCTACTCCCTGAAAGGTTTATGTCTCTCTCTTGCCCCCGTATACAGCTATCCAGGTAAATAGTTCCTTTGAGCAAGAAGGAAGTTTCAAGTATGTAATTGAGGTGTTACATGGGTCCTTCCTTGTAGGCATTTGGTGTCCTTTCCATTCTGTGCATCTGGTTCTGTTACCAATCTCGGGCCTATGAATTGGACCACAGATGCCATAGCAGAGATCTTGGAGGATCAGACCTTTGTCAAATATTTTTCCCAAGCCTGCCCTAGAGCCTAATGTAACCGTGCCCATGTTGCCTCCAGTCGTTAAATAATTGGCATCACTTGTACTCTGCCACAGTTCACTCCCAGATACCTGCTGATAATAGAAAACAAGTTTCAACTTTGGCATTTTCCTACCAACAATTCTAGCCTGCAGACTTCTGATATGTTTCTGATAAGCTGGCCCCTATTTAGGGGGCTAGGAGTGGCCGAGGGACCTCCTCCAAACTGCCTGGCCGCTGGAAACAATGAGGCCACTGTGGGCGGAGAAGAGTGCAGCAGGCTGCTGGCTCAGCCAAGTCCACGATGGTGAGAGCTCACCCAAAGTCTGCCCTCCTGCTCTGTTCTCTCCCCAGGAATTGTGAGAAGCAGGGACATCCTCCCAGGCCCCTCATCTCACCTGCCGGCCCAAACCAGCTGCACCTAGAGTGTTCTCAAGCTCTGCCCACATTGACGTCCAGACTGCCATGACTCTCTAAGAAGCAGGGGCATGTGGGCCAGGCCAGAAAGAGTGGGGGTGATGAGACAGGACGTATGCCTATGATCCTCTGCAGGGGAGACAGGAAGGCCACAGGGGATTTCTGGTGTCAGTCCTGGCACCCACAGGCAAGAAGAGCTTAGGAGATTGTGAGAGCTGTGACAGGCAGGATCCCCTGCCCCCAGGCCTCCTTTCCCACACCCATTCCATAAAGCTGCTCCCTGAGGAGGCCTGGTGCTGGTGGCCTCGCCCTCTGGGGTTGGGACCCTGGCAGGCAGTGTGGTGCAACAGTGTGAGAACTGAATTTGTAGTCAGGCGAACAGTGTCAATTACACCCTGCCCCTTCTGAGCTATGGGATCTTGTCCTTTGTCCCTCTGAGCCCCAGTTTCCTCATCTGCAAAATGAAGATAATTTTATATAGTGACATAAGAGTAATGAAACAGAACACCTAAGACACGCCAGCCCTCAACAAACCACCTCTGGCCCAAATGCCCCATCTTTATCTCCTGCCATGGCACCCACATATGTCGGTATTTGGTAAAGATGGGCTCTTCAATTTCAAAGCCCAGTGAGGGAAGAGTCTTCCAAGCTCTGTGAAGGAGATGCAGTCAGCGGGTAAGTGGGCAAGAAATGCATGTCAGATATTGATGGACATTAAGATATTGATTGATTGATATTCGGCCCTCATATCCCCCTTCCCATATCCTTCTGTGTATTTTTTGGAGCCATTGGAATATTATATTTCCCAAACTCCTTCACCAGCTTGGTACTGGATAGATAGGTTCTGCCATTGAAGGGAGATAGAAGGTAGGAAGAAGATGACCCCTAGCCTTCTCTGGCTCTGGCAGAAGCAGCCAATTGCAGACAAGAAATGCCAGTTGCTGTAGCAGAATGCCAGTTCCAATCGTGGCAGCAGTGACAGCTCCTACTCAGGCCACTTGTCATCTGGAGCAGCTTAGCAGTGAGTGTGAACCCACAGGTGTCAGCCCCAAGTGGTGGCAGGTCCCTGATCTCTAGATAAACCCATGTCTCCATTTTGCAACTCCAGCCCTTACAAAACCTTTGTAACCAGTCCCCTGCATTCAATCCCTTTCTGCTTGAAATATCTAGAATGGTTTATGTTTTTTGGACTGGACTCCTGATTGACACAACAGGCTTGAAAGAGCCAATCCAGAACTGTCTCCTAACGTTTTAGAATTCTTCTGTTTACATCAGTTGTTCCCAACTCAGTCTGCCTATTAGAATCACCTAGAAGCTTAAAAAACACTGATGCCAGCCTGGCACAGTGGCTCACGCCTATAATCCCAATACTTTGGGAGGCCAAAGTTGGAGGATTGCTTGAGTTCAGGAGTTCGAGACCAGCCTGGGCAACATGGCAACATGGCAAGACCCTGTCTCTACTAAAAAGACAAAAAAAAATAGCTGGCATTGTGGTGTGCACCTGTGGTCCCAGCCACTCAGGAGGCTAAGATGTGAGGATCACTTGAGCACGGGGGGCCAGAGGATGCAGTGAGCCAGGATCACACCACTGCACTCCAGTCTGGGCAACAGAGTGAGACCCTGTCTCACACAAACACACACACACACACACACACACACACACACACAAACTACAAAAACAAAACAAACCCAAAAAACACCACATTGATGCCTATATGCCCTATACTTTCAGAGATTCTGACTAAATTGCTCAGACACCAGTGCTTTTTAAACTCACCTGGGAGACTTCGATATGCAGCCAGTTTGAGATCCACTGCTCCCTTTTTAAACATTTTCTCTGAGACAGGGTCTTGCTCTGTCACCAGGCTGGAGTGCAGTGGTGCAATCACAGCTCACTGCAATCTCCCCCTCCTGGGCTCAAGCAATTCTCCTGCCTCAGCCTCCCGAGTAGCTGGGATTACAAGCACGTGCCACCATGACCAGCTAATTTTTGTAGAGACGGGGTTTCACCATATTGCCCAGGCTGGTCTCAAATTCCTGGCCTCAAGTGATCTGCCTGCCCTGGCCTCCCAAAGTGCTGGGATTACAGGCATGAGCCACTATGCTCAGCCTGAGATCCACTGCTCTCTGTCATGCCAAGCTATTTCTGGCCTTTCCTTATTATCGCGAGTGGACCAGCAGTGGATCCATGGCTACATCAGCCAACTGCAGCAAACTTAGAACAATTATTAAGCTATTATCAATGTAATGAGATTTCAGGTGATTTAATTTTCTTTCTTATACCTTTCTAAATTGTTTTAATGAACATTGTTTTAAATTATTTTGAAGGCAATTTTCACAAAGAGAAATGATCTTCCTGTCTTCTCTAACATATAACTATACCCACATCACTAAATCTAGCCCAAGCTAAAATTATATTCCACGAGCCTTGTTTATATATCCTCGAAATTCATTCTTAGAAACATCATCAGGGCTTTTGAAAATGTAAATAAGCAACAGGTTACAGATATGTAGCAATAGTGTTCTCCTCATTGTTGTGGTTGTGTTCTGGGTGAATGGAACCCCTGGGCTGCCCACTCCCAACTCTAAGCAATCTCATATTTAACCCAGCATGCTGCACAAATGATCATTTTCTATTATCATATCCTTGGTCATTTCAGATCCTGCTCAATCCCACCCTGCTCCACCCCAGGCCATGTTGTATTTGGATTTAGGTTAGTGGCATAGCAAAATGAGAAGCAGGTCATGAAGCAATTCCTACTCCAAGGGAAGGACTGCCTCCTTAGGCAGAGGAGAGGCAACCCAACCCTTGTTGGGCAAGAGCTCTTCTTGGGCAACCCTCTTGAAACTCAACCACCTTCCGAGTTTCAGAAGTCTTTGAGGATTGGGATTTGCTGTTGTTGTTAACCTGAGAACCGTGATTTTGGTTTCCAATTTAATCTAATCCAATTCTTCCCCACTTTTTTCATATCATGGCTCCGTCTAACCCATACTACCTCCAGATCACCACACCAAGCTGTGTACTCATAGCCAGAGACACCAAACTGTCATGCCTTCGGGCTGCTGTTCATGCCATTTCCTCTGGATGATATATTCTTAAGGTTAGGTAAGCCCTGGAAACATACGGGTATTTATTACACACCACACACTTTGCTAGATTCCAGCACTACATTACTCCCCAACCCGTGCCATCAGCTCTCAGTAGCCTGGCCCAATGTCATCTCCCTCACAAAGTTTTTTTTTTTTTTTTTTTTCTGAGACAAAGTCTTGCTCTGTCGCTTAGGCTGGAGCGCAGTGGTGTGATCTCAGCTCACTGCAACCTCCTCCTCCCCGGTTCAAGCGATTCTCCTGCCTCAGCCTCCCAAGTAGCTGGGATTACAAGCGTGCATCACCATGCACAGCTAATTTTTGTATTTTAGTAGAGACGGGGTTTCATCATGTCGGCTAGGCTGGTCTCAAGTTTCTGACCTCAAGTGGTCTGCCCATCTCGGCCTCCCAAAGTGCTGGGATTACAGGCATGAGCCACCATGCCCGGCCCTCCCAGCCCTCCCTCACAAATTTTTCCTGGACTTCGCCACAGAAAAAAATTAATGGTTTTCTCAATCTCCATTCCAACACAGTTATTTACACATGAAATAAACCCTTGGCATTCATAAATTTAAAATTCCTCATTCAGGCAATTCAAAAGTTAGTCTACAAAGTGAGTCTATGGAGTGTCATCATTTGTCATTTTGCCAAAGCACAAACGGGAATAGTTCTCACTGAAGAGCTGGAGAAGAGTGAGTCTACTTCCTCTTGGAAGCCTTTCCTGATACTCCATCCTACTCAGCCTCAGATTGATAGCCCTCTGAATCAGTTGGGATACTTCCAGCTCTGATGGAAAACGGGAATAACAAGTTTAATTTCTCCACAACAAAGAGTCGGAGGTGGGTGGTTCCAGGATTTGCTCAGCTCCTCAACAATGTCAGGGGTCTGGATCAGGATTTTTGCAAGCCTCTTGGCCAAGTGCACGTCATCACATGATATCAGTAGCTCTAAACAGCAGCTCCCCACATAACCTCATTTCAGGTGATAGAGACAGAAGACAGCCAAGAGTCCCAAGTGAAACCCTGCCTTCAAGCCTAAAACAGCCTGAAGGCTGAAAAACCGGTCTGCTGGTCACAAATGAAGCCTGCTCTTTCCCAGCTGATTCTGAATAATGCCTGCTTGTGCACTGGGAGGATCGGGTGGAGCCTTGGGAAGTTCACACCGTTTGCCGGGGGGAAGAGTCTGGCCTCTTCAGTGCCTGTGTGGTAACCCGGGATTCAGTCTGTGAGGGTGGAGGTTGTTGGCAAGACCCCCTCTCACTTTGCTGAGAGTTTTTCTTTCTTTTTCCTTTTTGCCCAATAAATTCCATTTTCCTCACCCTTCTATGTGTCCACAAGCCTAATCTTTCTTAGTTGTGTGACAAGAACCCAGTTTTAGCTGAACTAAGGATAAAGTTCTGGAACACAGGATGGGATGAAAAGATAGGCCTCCTTTCCATCTTACATTTTACCAAGAAGCAAACAGTTGTCCTAAAACTTCATTGACTTTTCCTTTCATTTAATCAGCCAGAATTTGGTCATGTGCCTAACCCTAAACCAAATACTAGAACGGGTAAACCAGATGATTGTGCTTGATTGTGATTAGTGATCTTCAGGCCAGCAGCAACAGCATCACTTGGGAACTTGTTAGAAATGCAAATTCTTGGGCAGGCAGGGTGGCTTACACATGTAATCCCAGCAGGGTGGGAGGCCGAGGCAGGTGGATCATTTGAGTCCAGGAGTTCAAGACCAGCCCTGGCCAACATGGTGAAACCCCATCTCTATTAAAAATGCAAAAATTAGCTGGGCATGGTGTTGCATGCCTGTAGTCCCAGCTACTTGAGAGGCTGAGGCAAGAGAACTGCTTGAACCCAGGAGGCAGAGGTTGCAGTGAGCCAAGATCACAGAGTGAGATTCTGTCTCAAAAAAAAAAAAAAAATGCAAATTCTTAGGCTTCACTTAGACCTACTGAATCAGAAACTCTGGGAGTGGGGCCCAGGATTCCTGGTTTTAACAAGCCTTCCATGTGACTCATGCAAGCCAAAATTTGGAATCACTGGCTTAGATGTATCATAGTTAATCCTGAGCCTGGGGGAGGGACCTGAGAATCCTGCCTTTTAGAATAAAATCCAGATTCTACAAACTAAGAAGAGAGTTATGCTGTTGGGTAGATGGCACTCTCCTATTATTTCCATTCAAATAATCACGATTACATTTATTTACCAGTTGATTTTCTTGCTGACTCCCTGACTCAACTGCATGCTTCCTGAGAGCACGAACTTTGTCTTTTATTAGCATTTCTGTCCCTAACACAATAGAAGGCGGTCAATCAATGTATGCTGGACAAATGGATAAATGGTAAAGTGGTCTCTCCTTTCTAATTGCCCACCTCCTTAACAGCTGCTTCCTGCTGCTTTCCACTTAAAGAACATTTTCACATCAGTTCATGTCAGTGAGCTGAGAGCTGTCTCTACCAGGGGGTCTGAGAACAATGATTCCTTTGCATATGGGCACAAGTGGAGACTCTGGCTTCCTGAATGCATGTTGGACCTTTATGTGCATTCATTTCTATTCAAGGGTGTCCTTGGAGAGCACTGCTGTACAATAACACAGAACTGAACACGATTGTTGAGCTGAGTTCTGGCTGCTGACTCCTGCCTGGCAATCTTTCTCAGACGCAGCTGTGTACTCAGAGTCAAACATGACCTGGAAATAAGCCTCCAGGCTTCATCCACAGCAAGAACAGCATCGAGGCAATGACAGATAGCTGCCCTCATTTTGTTCTGCCCAGCACAGTGACCTGGACAAGCCTCCTGGGCTTTCTGAAGGCACTTGTATTAGGTGTGAGGGACAGAAACCCAAATGCAAAGTGGTGAGAATAAAGAGGTGGGGGAAGACTTACAGGCACATATACCTGCAAAGTCCTAGGGTAGGATCAGTTTCAGCTGCAGCTGGATCCAGATGCTCAATGTCCTCAGGAAACTTCTTTCTTCATTGCTCAAATGCATCTCTTCTAATTGGCTTCATTCTCCCATAAGTTTTCACAGAACAAGCCAGGAACAGCTCCAGACTGGCATACCATCCGCTTGGCATTCGCGGCAGAAAGCCCCTCTTTCACAACAGTGTCAGCAAAAGTCCTGGAGCTGACTCTCCTCGTCCTAACTTAAGTCACATGAACATTCCAGGGCAATCAATGGCTTAGGCTGGCATAAGTGCCCAGCTTGGAGCAGGGGCATTGGGTAGGACGGAATCAGTCTCACCTGAACCACAGGGACTTACAGTGAAAAAGATGCACCCCCCAGTCCTTCCCCGCCACCAAATCATAGTGCTGTTACCAGAGGAGGGAGGAATGGCTGCAGAAGAGGCAAAACCCACAGATGCCCCATCTGCCACTGTTCCTTCTTTTGAGTCCTTGAGTAGCACTTCATTAAAAAAGGCACCCACATACATGCAGAGCTAGGTATCATTTTCCAAAACAGGGAAGGAAATAAAGCACCTCCTAAAGACAAATAGTGCAGACTCTCTTTCTCACTGGCTTGAAATAGCTCCCAGCGCTACAGAGCAGGGCTGAGGGACGGCACCAGCAGCCTCACTCTCGGTGTAATTTAATCCTCCGGAGCATCTGCCCTGAACATTCAGCTCCACGAACACCCACTCCCCCGCCCTCTGCTGTGGTCCACCCCCTCCCTCCCATGGTTTCTTGGCCTGCTTTACTGTCTTTTTGTAATCATCAGCTAACATCTGCTACATTTTATTTGTGGCAGGAAGGATTTTTTTTTTTTCTCCTTTACCCTTCTTCCTCCTGGGGTTGAATGCGAAATAGACTAGAATAACAAAATGAGGCAGACAGGCTTCTTAACATAATAACCTAAAAATGTGTGAAGCTGGGAAGTGTCCAATGTTTGGATCCCTCCCTCTGCGGCTCCCTGAGAGCAGGCCCTCTTTTTCCAGCACTCTCCTGGCTCAAAGCCCTGGATCTATCCAGGAGAGAATGGGATGAAGCTGAGGGACAGACAATTTAAATTGAGGAAAAGGGCAAGGGTTTAAGAGAAGGCAGAGCCCCGTAAGAGGTAGAGATCAGGAATCCAAGGGGGAGAGAAGGGGAAGGCAAGATGTTTCTTTGCTGTCTTTCACGGCGCCTGCGTATTTTCCATCTGCAAGTAGAAGATGATGCCAGCTGCATAAGGAGATACAGTCTTTAAATTGATGACCAAATCAAGGATGTAGTCCCTTCCTCCCCATAGCTTTTACCAGCAGTTTGCAAAATAATAAAATAGCTAAAAGGTGGATAGCAAAGGAAGAAGAAGCAATCTGGCTCAAACAGTTCTAAACTGAGGTTTTCCACATCAGAGAGGAAAACCAAGAGGGAAGCTGGTAAAATAGGGCAGAGATTGATACTGGTGGGCTAGGGAAGGTCTCTAAATGTCAGTGGGACCTTAACCCCAGCCGGTGTCCAGGCTCCTGATGCCATCGTGAGAATGAATTCAACGACAAGTCAGAAAATTGTGAAAGTACAGAGATTTATTGCAAAGGGAAAGTACACACACCAGAAAAAAGAGTGCATGCATACTCAAGAGAGTGCTGTGATGGGATTTAGCATTTCTGTCTTTATGGATTTCTTAACCAAAGAGTGGAATATTCATGAAGATTCCTGGAAAAAGGTGGTCATTTCTCAGAATTGTCATGCTACCCATTTTTACATCAAATACAGGTGTTCCCGGAACTGTCATGGCACTGGTGGGAGTGTGTTGAGTATGCTAATGAGTGCATAATGAGGTCCTAGGAGGCACCTAGGTCAGATCCAGCACCATGTTGGAGCCAGTCTATTTTTTTTTTTTTTTGAGACAGAGTCTCACTCTGTCGCCCAGGCTGGATTGCAGTGGCATGATCTCGGCTCACTGCAACCTCTGCCTGCCGGGTTCAAGCGATTCTCCTGCCTCAGCCTCCCGAGTAGCTGAAACTACAAGCATGCGCCACCATGCCCTGCCAGTTTTTGTATTTTTAGTAGAGACGGGCTTTCACCATGTTGGCCCGGCTGGTCTTGAGCTCTTGACCTCGTGATCCACCGGCCTCAGCCTCTCAATGCACTGGGACCACAGGCGTGAGCCACCGTGCCCGGCCAGATCCAGCCTATCTTAGCCAGCATGGCCCACAACGTGGTTTTTCTTTTTCTTTTTTTTTTTGAGACAAAGTCTCACTCTATTGTCCAAGCTGGAGTGCAGTGGCACGATCTTGGCTCACTGCAACCTCCACCTCCCAGGTTCAAGCAATTCTCCTGCCTCAGCCTCCGGAGTAGCTGGGAATACAGGCATGCACCACCATGCCCAGCTAATTTTTGTATTTTAGTAGAGACGGGGTTTCACTATGTTGGCCAGGCTGGTCTTGAACTCCTAACCTCGTGATCCATCCACCTCGGCCTCCCAAAGCGCTGGGATTACAGGCGTGAGCCACCACGCCCGGCCCACACCATGGTTTTGCAAAGTCTTTTCAGCCCATAGCCTTTAGTCGTGTGAAACTGCTGTCTGGAATTTTTATCCCCCTGTGACTATCCTGTATTATTCCTGTCTCAGGACCACCCACAAATCTCCAGCTGCTTTGTGGACTCTCTCACGGACATCCTTTCAGACTCAGTGTCTGTACTCCATCAGCAAATCCATGTGTGCCATGGATCAGACAACTACTTCTCTCCCATCACAGGGGGAAACCTATGGGATTATATATTTACTTATTTAAAAACATTTGACTAGTAAATTGCAAAGCACAATGTACCACAAAAAGGATATTTTGCTGATTTCTAAATTCTCTATTAAATGTATTTCTCAAGTGAATGTATTTCTTCTCCTCTATTGAACCTGTAAAACTCCCCTACCTGTGAATACTACGAGTCCTTTTCAAGGAACTCACTCTGTCTTCTCATCAGTTAAGTGGAAGCTGACTTCTCTATTTCTTGGTTTCTTCCAATGGAACCCTTCTTTTCTTCCTACAGACCCCAAAGACTCATTTGGTTTTCTTCTCCCTTGGCCCCTGTCACTGCTTCTACTTTCTCTGTCTTTTGTGTCTGTATTGATCAGGATTATTAGTGGCAGAGAAGAACCCTCTCTAACTAGTTTAAACACAAAGAGATTAATTAAAGGGGATTAGGTGACCTAATGCTTTTTTTTTTTTTTTTTGAGACGGAGTATCGCTCTGTTGCCCAGGCTGGAGTACAGTGGCACAATCTTGACTCACTGCAACCTCTGCCTCCTGGGTTCAAGCAATTCATCTGCATCAGCCTCCTCAGTAGCTGGGATTACAGGTGTGTGCCACCACACCCGGCTAATTTTTGTATTTTTAGTAGAAACGGGTTTCACCATGTTGGCCAGGCTGGTCTCGAACTCCTGACCTCAAGTGATCTGCCTGCCTCTGCCTCCCAAAGTGCTGGCGTTACAGATGTGAGCCACCGCTCCCAGCCTGCTAATGCATTTTTGAGAGGACTAGGGGACCAGCTTTGAACTAGGGAACCACCCTGGTAGGTTCTTCTAACAAGAACCTCACTATTGCCACCACGTGCCTCTTAGCATCTCTGACCAGGATTCTCTTTATAATCCCAGCGCATGGTAGTCACATTGTAGACATCTTACAATTTGCAGTAGATGGAGTCTTATTCTAATATACTGGTATACTAATGATTGATATATTAGAACGGAAGGGAGGTATCAACAGGTAAGGGACTTCAGAGGCCTGAGAGTGGAGGAAGTCGCTGCCTTTAAAATACAAGGAGTGCACGTATTTTACAGATGGAATTGAGGTGCTTCAGGCAAAATTAGGTGTCTTTTTCTAATTAATACAAAGATGCTGTACAGGTTAACCATAACCATACCCATGAAATCAGATATGAAACAATAGAAACTTCACCACACCTGTTTCAGAAAAAAACAAAAACCTCCCCTAGGGGTGCTTTTCAGAAGATGCAATCTTCGAGCCCTTAGCCAGGGTCACGCCCTCAGCCAGGGTCTCACACTTCTACCTTGAAGTCTCACCCAGTGGATGTTCTGGTGGAGTAGCGGTCTCCTGAGGAAGCCTAACTGCAAAGGAGTCTAGTACTCATAGGCTTCTGCTGTCCAGCTCCTGCATATGGGAATTCATGGAATGACGTTCTGCAAACCAATCTGCAGTCACAATCTCAGATTTGCAGTGGAGCAAGCACATCATGTCTCCCTGCTCCCTGCTTTTCGCAGCCTCTGAAAAACACCACTCAGCCTCTGATCTTTAAAAGATTCTGCTGATCCCTATGGCGTAAATCTGAGAAGCTATGCAGGAGAGAGAAATTCTGGAATCAGCAAAAATGTCCCTTTTTACAATGCATTATGCTTTGCAACTTACTATTGAATGTTGTATTCTGTTTACAAAGCTGCTGAAAATCTCAAAAAGTTCTCTCTGGATATGTTTCTTTAGTATATTGAAATGCAAACGAGCTCCGTTTCAGCTAGGTAATCTGAGCACACACATGAATAATTACCACTCCCACCACCTGATGCCTCATTAAAATGACCGTAAAGGAGGAGAACGCAAAGGAGGTGTCAACAGCTAAGGGTTTCAGAGGCCCGAGAGTGGAGGATGTCCCCACCTTTAAAATACAGGATGTGCCCGACCCAGGGAAGAAAGTGGGCAGCCCCTCAGAGAGCCTATGTCAAGCGGCCAAGCCGTCCCCAAATAGCAGCTGCTGGGTCCGCTGATTTGCCCCACTTTCCCAAATAGATGTCATTTACTACTCAGAGCACAGCAGGCAGCATGACCCCAATGTTCGCATCAGTTCTGCTGGCCCCCAAGCCTCATGGGGCAATACCAGTGCTGGCCAGGTGAATACTGCCCCTGAGGAACACTGAGTTCATGAATCCCCCAGTTTTCCAAGGGAACCGCTAGCACACCTGCCCCAACTTTGCCCCAGAGGAAGGCACTATCTTTTTTTTTTTTTTGAGTCAGAGTCTTGCTCTGTCGCCCAGGCTGGAGTGCAGTAGGAAGATCTCGGCTCACTGCAAGCTCCGCCTCCCGGGTTCACGCCATTCTCCTGCCTTAATCTCCCCAGTAGCTGGGACTATAGGCTCTCACCACCGCCTGGCTAATTTTTGTATTTTTAGTACAGATGGGGTTTCACCATGTTGGCCAGGTTGGTCTCAAGCTGCTGAACTCAGGTGATCCACCTGCCTCTGCCTCCCAAAGTGTTGGGATTACAGGCGTGAGCCACCACGCCCAGGCGACACTATCTTTATCACAGTGATAGGGCTCTAAAGAGTGGAGGAACACCAGAGTTCTTGGTCCTCATGTCGGTTTAGATGAAACTACATGGACACACGTGGAGTGGTTTTAAGGAGTGGAGAGTTTAATAGGCAAGAAGGAAGGGAGACGACAGAAGGAAAGAAGCTCCCGCATACAGAGACAGGGGGAGGGGGGCTCCAAAGCCAAAAGAGGAGGTCTCTACCTGCCACGGATACCTGCCACGGATACCAGCCAGGTATATGTGCAGTGGCTGGAGGAGGCGGTGTTTGATTTGCATAGGGCTCAGGGGATTGGTTTGACTAGGCATGTCATTCACCTAGCCCGAGAAAAAGCTGGCCCTCCCACCCTAGCCTTTTAATATGCAAATATAGGGCACCAAGGTGTTCTACACACGTGGGGATATGTTGGGGAGGCCGTGTTGCCAGAAACATGTCGAGAAAGGGCAAGAAGGCCAAGGGAATCTCCATGTTTGGGTGGACCCAGTTTCTAATGGCTTGCATTTGCATATCAAAGGTTGCTGGCCTGGCTCTAACAGTCAGGGCTTTACTAGAAACTTTTCCAGAGATGCTTTAAAAAATGAAAACTTCCCAAGGACCCCTTTTCCTACAACAACAGTAGTCAGGAAACAAAACTGAACTCTGACCCAAAGGGAGACGTATCTCTAGCTTCCAAAGATGTCTGCTAAGCAAACAATCTTTAAAAGATTATCTGGCCAAAAGCTGCCATAGAACATGTCAAATACCAGGAGAAAGGCCTCCCAACATTCTGTAGGTATGAGAGGCAGTTGGTGAAGTGAGGTGGAAAAAAAGAGTTCAATGAAAGATCTGTGGGCCGGGCACAGTGGCTCACGCCTGTAATCCCAACACTTAAGGAGGCCGAGGCAGGTAGATCACTTGAGGTTTCAGGAGTTGGAAACCAGCCTGACCAACAAGGTGAAACCTCATCTCTGCTAAGAAAATACAAAAATTAGCTGGGCATTGTGGCAGGTGCCTGTAATCCCAGCTACTCAGGAGGCTGAGGCAGAAGAATTGCTTGAACCTAGAATGTTGCAATGAGCCGAGATGGTGCCACTGCCCTCCAGCTGAGTGACAGAGCAAGACTCTTTCTCAAAAAAAAAAAAAAAAGAAAGAAAGAAAAAGAAAGAAAGGTCTGTGTCAGAAGGACAATGTCTAGAGAGCCACTGCTCCAATCCTGCGTGGGTGGATGGGGAGTCATAAGCTGGTACCTTTCCACCCTCTCAAGCTCCAAGACCAATGTAGGGGGATTCCACCCCATGAGTTCCAGGTTACAGCTTCCTTTTCTGAGGTTTATTGAAGTCACAGGGTGTTATGAAGTGTGGGTTAACCTTATAGGAAAAGTAATATAGGGGTTGAGCAAAGGTTTGGAGATGGACGGGAGTCACCAGATTGCACTGACATTGAAGGAGATGCTGGCTACTATTAAAGAGATCATTCTCAAGGGATGTCAGTGGGAAGCAGAGCCAGCTGAGCCCCTGGGGGCAGATAAGGACCAGTGAAGACCACTGATCTGCAGATAATGACTCAGCTCCCACCCAGTTCCTGGGTTCTTGAACAAAACCCTTTAAGGAAAAGCCCCTTATTCCTGTCCAGGTGGCCTCTTCAGGTCAGGCCCTCTCTCAGAGAAACCCCCAAACCTCAATCCCCACTCCCATCTTCCCCTGGAGATGTTCGCCTTTTAGAATCCAGCTCTACAGACAAATCATGGAGGAGTCAACTGTGGATACAGAACAGAATGTAAAGTTTATCAGCCTGACGAGGTGAAACTGAAATGACAGATGTCAGAAATTGGGAAGTAAAAGATGGACAGTTGTGTTGAAGGGAAAGGCAAGCTTTTTTTTTGCTTTCAATAAAGGGAGAAGAAGATACTCCTTGAAATCACTAGAACAAGAGAGATTCCAGTCCATTACTTAATGTTAGAAACCAGTAGAGGAACTAAAAATAATGATATAGCTTTTCTGGGACAGGAGTGTGAGCAAGTTAAATCCTTATCTTTCACAAGAGGAAGTCAAGAGATAATGTCTAAAGATGATAAACCAGGAAATAGCAAGCAGTGTAAACACAGTATTTAGACACACAGAGGTAATCACTAAACACTGAAACCAAACTGCTGGATGACAGACTGGGCACAGGGATAGGTGGATACCTCTGTAGAATTTAATTTTTTTTTTTTTATGTCTCTCCACCTTTTCTATTGGGTTCCATGAATAAAAGATTCTTGTTGTTGTTGTTTGTTTTGTTGTTGTTGTTTGTTTGAGATGGAGTATCACTCTGTTGCCCTGGCTGGAGTGCATGGTGCAATCTCGGCTCACTGCAACCTCTGTCTCCCAGGTTCAAGACATTCTCATGCCTCAGCCTCCCCAGTAGCTAGGAATACAGGTGCGTGCCACCACACCCAGCTAATTTTTGTATTTTTAGTAGGGATGGGGTTTTACCATGTTGGCCAGGCTGGTTTGAACCCCTGACCTCAAGTGACCCACCTGCTTTGGCTTCCCAAAGTGCTGAGATTACAGGTGTGAGCCGCCACGCCCAGCCTGTTTGTTTTTGAGACGGGGGTCTCATCATGTCACCCAGGTGGGAATACAGTGATGCAATCACAGCTCACTGCAGCCTCAAACTCCTGGGCTCAAGCACTCTTCCCACATCAACCTCCCAATTAGCTAGGACTACAGGCATGTGCCACCATACCCCACTAATTTTTTTTTTTTCTGTAGAGATTGGGGGCAGGCGGCAGTCTCACTTTGTTGCCTAGGCTGGTCTCAAACTCCTAGCCTCAAGGAATCCTTCTGCCTCCCAGAATGATGGGATTACAGGCATGGGACCACCATGCTCGGCCAAGAAAAAGCTTCTTAAGCTTCTTTTCTTCTCTTTATTCCTTGAAAAACTCATCAATCTAGTCCCTTCTTCCCCCAAAAGCACTAATTTTAAGGGTGTTCACCAAAATTAGGGACGTTCAGTGTATCAAACTGTGTAGGGAAAAACTCTCCTGAAACCATGTTTTTCCTCTACTCTCACACCACAACAATCATCAACACAGAAGATTTCTGTGACCAAATATATGGGGGTTTATCCCCACACACCAAGCAACGGACACCAGGGAGGGTCTTCTAATTCAGTTCCAACCGTGTCTGCCCAGAGATGGTGTCAGATCCCACAAGCTGAGGACTCGGTCCCTAAGACTGCCTCCTGAACCCCCACTAACACACACCAGTTGCAAGGTCGGCCCTCCAGAACCTCTTACTGACCAGCTTCAAGTTGGGGTTCCCATGACCCCCCTATATGGGTTCAATAAATTTGCTGGAGCGGCTTATAGAACTCAGGGAAACACATTTACTGGTTTATTATTAAGGATATAGTAAAGGATACACGAGAAGAGATGCACAGGGTGAGGTATTAGGGAAGCGGCGCAGAGTTTCCATGTCCTCCCTAAGCGCCACCCTCCAGGAACCTCCAGGAGCTCAGCTACCCGGAAGTTCACTGATCCATGTCCTCTTGGGTTTTTACAGAAGCTTCATGACATCAACATTCTTTCCCCCATGGTATAGGGTGGGAGCCCTCTCATGGGAGAGTCTTAAGATCTATCACTTGATCAGGCCGGGTGCAGTGGCTCATGCCTGTAATCCCAGCACTTTGTGAGGCAGAGGTGGGCAGGTCACTTGAGGTCAGGAGTTCGAGACCAGTGTGGCCAACGTGGTGAAACCCCCGTCTCTACTAAAAGTAAAAAAATTAGCCTGGGCATGGTGGTGCGTGCCTGTAATCCCAGCTACTTGGGAGGCTGAGGCAGGAGAATCACTTGAACCCGAGAAGCAGAGGTTGCAGTGAGCTGAGATAGCGCCACTGCACTCCAGAATGGGTGACAGAGTGAGACATTGTCTCAAAAATAATAACAATAGTGATGAAGGGGGAAGGGGTTAAATATCTGAAACAGTCTAACAGAGCCTGGTACATGGGGGAAATTCATTAAACATGATCCAGCACATGAACAAGAGGAACAATGTTCTATTCAAGCTGGAAATCCTTGATACCCTTGTTTCTCTTATTCAATTCAACCTATTCCTATTGATTGTACATTTTCCCTCTCTCTTGAATCAGCCCTTTTCTATCTCCAAGGCTTCTTCCCCATCCCAGTTGCCATTATTTCTCACTTGGACCATGCAGTAGCCCATGGCCAGAATTTCTGTGGGCCTGACCTAAACAGCTTCCTCAACCCCTAGACTAAGGCGGAACAAAACTCAGAAGACAAAAAAAGGACAGCCGGGGACCTATGGAGCAGCATATGAGTTCATTACAACTAACAAATTTAAAACAACAACAACAAAACCCTGTCTTCCACACTAACCATATTGCATGACTTCATCTAGCATGAAGTTAATCCAGGAAAGTGGCTGTTCATGTCAAAAACAGGAAGACGGGCTCTGAGGCACTTTTGAGAGAGCTCTAATCTTGGATTTTCAGTGTCAGAAATCAGAGGGAGAATAAAATCTATGAAAGAAAGCCGACGGGAGAAACATAAGATCCAAGATGGAAACTGAGCTGGGACTAACAGCTCCTCCAAAGAACCCTACAATTTACAAGGTATTATCAATTCTCCAGAGCAGGAGTCCAGTAGGTTTCATGGGTGTGTGACCTGCACAGTTGCACATTTCTCTATAGAGAAGGGCCCTGCACTTAGTTAACATTTTACAGTCAATATCTTGAAATTCTTAATAATTTTCTAATAAGGGCCCAAATCTTTTTATTTTGCACTGAGCCCTGAAAATTATGTAGCTAGTCCCGGCAAAGAACCTACTGTACGGAACCTGGAAAACAGAAGTTCTAAGTAGTTATTTCGTTTTTCACTTTATGTAAAGTGAATTTCTTTCTTGAAGGAGAGATTTTCTTCCCCTTCTCAAATCGCATTGATTTTTTTTTTTTTTTTTTTTTGAGACGGAGTCTCGCTCTGTAGCCCAGGCTGGATTGCAGAGGTGCCATCTTGACTCACTGCAACCTCAGCCTCCTGGTCCCCAGTTCAAGCAATTCTCTGGCCTCAGCCTCCCAAGTAGCTGGGGTTACAGAACTGCACCACCATGCCCAGCTAGTTTTTGTATTTTTAGTGGAGACGGGGTTTCACCATGTTGGCCAGGCTAGTCTTGAACTCCTGACCTCGTGATCCACCCGCCTTGGCCTCCCAAAGTGCTGGGATTACAGGCGTGAGCCACCACGCCGGCCCTAATCACATTGATTTCACACTGGAGAATAAATTAGAGGAGAACTGGCATGGATGAGTGCCCTGCCCGGATCCCCCTGACACTCAAGGCTACACTCTGAAGGCGGCTCACATCTGACACCCACAAATCCTCTTGAAGACTCTTTTCTGGCCACAGGAAGCTGCTTGGCCTGCAGCTGGGGCAATCCTGAAGTGCTGGAGGGTGAACGCCTATAGAAGCAACCTTTGGCCAACAAAGAGTTGGTGGTTATGGATCTCAACGGCCTCGACCCTCAGGAAGGATGATGCTCGCGATCATTCTGAGGCACACCCTGCCCAATTCCCAGTGCTTTCCCCAGGAGTGAGCTCCAGCTGCCCATGGGAGAAAGGTGCTTGCTCACTCACCTGCACACTTTACTGGCTTCCCTTACCTCCCCATCTTATTCTCCATTCCCTATTGGAGTTTCCTGCAATTATCTCCTGAATCAGCGATTCATACTTGCACTCAAACCCTCATTTCAGGATACTTCAGCGGGAACCTAAATAAAGACAAGTCATTTCATCAAAGTCCAGGGCAGGGTCAAAGAGTGACATGAATGACAAGCTGTATACACCTCAGGACTACTTTCTCTTCAGTTGGCATCTGAGCCGGCAAACAGAGTGCCAAAGATATACACGAAGATTCAAGTAGGTGAGGGGATGCATCCTTAGCTCCTCTCTGAGGTGTAGCCATAGAGGTGGGAACGTGCAGGGTGGTCGGGAGCTACGGATTCACTGCCTTTTATACCACTCAGTAAGGGAGAGGCCTCATCAGTGCTCAGGGATCTATCTCCTACCACGTGTGGAAATTCTTTTTTTTTTTTTTTTGAGACAGTCTCACTCTGTCACCCCGGCTGGAGTGCAGTGGCACGATCTCAGCTCACTGCAACATCCAACTCCTGGGTTCACGAGATTCTCGTGCCTCAGCCTCCTGAGTAGTTGGGATTACAGGTGCGCACCACCATGCCTGGCTAATTTTTTTTTTCTTTTTTTTTTTTGAGATGGAGTCTCGCTCTGTCACCCAGGCTAGAGTGCAGTGGCATGATCTCGGCTCACTGTAACCTCCACCTCCCGGGTTCAAGACATTTTCCTGCCTCAGCCTCCCGAGTAGCTGGGACTACAGGTGTCCGCCACCACGCCCAGCTAATTTTTTTGTGTTTTTAGTAGAGACGGGGTTTCACCACATTGGCCAGGCTGGTCCTGAACTCCTTACTTTGTGATCCGCCCATCTCGGCCTCCCAAAGTGCTGGGATTACAGGTGTGAGCCACTGCGCCCGGCCAATTTGTTGTATTTTTAGTAGAGACAGGGTTTCGACATGTTGGCCAGGATGATCTCAAACTCCTGGCCTCAGGCAATCTACGCGCCTCTGCCTCCCAAAGTGCTAGGATTACAGGCATGAGCCACCGCGCCCAGCCAGGTACAGAAATTCTTGCTTTGCTATAATTACATTACATTCTGCAAGTGACAGAAAATCAAGCACGTGGCTTAAACAAGTAGGAAGTAAATTTGCCTTTCACATGACAGATTGGTGATCGAGGGTTGCTATAGCACTCCTTCCAAGTTTTGCTTCACTATGTATGACCTCCATTCCCAAAGTCTCCTCATTCTCCAAAATGACTGCCCATAGTCCAGTCATCTCATCCATGCTCCAGACAGCAGGAAGAAGAAAATAAGGAAGAAAAGCCCACTCTCGGCCTTTAAGGCCCCATAATGGATGATTTTTATATATATATATTCTCCACCGCCTATATCCCAGTGACCAGACTCTAGACTCGTGACTCCACCAAGCTGCAAAGAAGTCTGGGAATTGTATTCATTATTCTGGATGTGTGCCCAGCTAAAAATTGAGTGTTCTGAGCCAGGCACAGTGGTGTATACCTGTAATCCAAGCTACTTGGAAGACTGAGGCAGGAGGATCCCTTGAGTCCAGGAGTTCGAGTCTAGCCTGGGCAACATAGCAAGATCCTGTCTCTAAAAAAGTAACAATAATATCTAGAGAAGAAGAGAACAGACATTGGGGGCAACTAGCAGTCTCCACCACCCCAACCTCAAATAATTTATTGTGTCCTAGGATGGCCCAGGAAGAACAGTATAATTCCTGCTTGTCCCAGAAAGGTGCTTATATACCCACAACAGCGGCTGGCTCTCATGGAGCCCTGTAAACTGAAATGGGGTAGGCAGACAACTGCAAACAGATGGATGTCTCAAGACATGCCAACCTGAATAGATAATGAACCAGGTCCAGGAATCATCTACTGCCATGGCATATGTGAGTCCTCCTACCACCTCCATAGATGGAACCCAGGGAAAGAAAGGGATGCCAAATTGACTCAGAATGTGCTTGCACTGCCTTAGTGAAATGAGGATTATGGTGGACGTTAGGGCTGTTCACAAATGTTCTGACCCTTCTCCTTCTGGGTAGATGGTAGGATTTGCATTTCTCTGCCCCCTTGAAGTTAGATGTGGCCATGTGATATACTTTAGTCAATGACCCATGAGCAGAAGTCAGATGTGTCCTGTCCAGGTTGAAGATTAAGAGCCTGTGATAGTTAATTTTATGTGTCAACTTGGCAAGGCCATGGTACCTAGTTTTTGGTCAAACATCAGTCTAAATGTTGCTGTGAAGGTATTTTGTCCTTGTTCAATTTCTTTTGCTTTATTTCATATTTATTACCTTTGCCTCCCCAAATCAATGCTGTGAAGGCATTTGGATGCCTTCCTTAACATTTAAATCTGTAGACTTTGAGTAAAACAGATTACTCCCCATAATGTGGGTGAGCCTCATCCAGTCAGTTAAAAGCATTAACAGAAAAAGACTGAGGTATCCTGCGGAAGAAATTCAGCCCCCAGACTGTCTTTGGACTATGGCTACATCAACTCTTCCCTGGGTTTCCAGCCTGTCATCCTGCCCTGCAGATTTCAGACTCGCCAGCCCTGACATTGGCGTGAGCCAATAAGGTCTCTGCCTCTGTCTCTGTCCCTCTCCCTTTGCATCTCTGTTTCTCTCTGTATCTCTCTTCGTGTCTCTCTCTGTCTCTGCAACTCTGTCTCTCTCTCATCATGTTCATTTTTTTTTTTTTGAGATAGGATTTTACTATATTCCCCAGGCTGGAGATACGTATGTGTAGATAGATAGATAGATAGATAGATAGATAGATAGATAGATAGATAGATAGATAGATAGATGATAGATAGATAGATAGATAGATAGATAGATAGATAGATAGATAGATAGATGCAGAGACAGAGAGAGACATGAAGAGAGATACAGATAGAGACACAAAGTGAGCATGTGTACAATTCCAGTAAACACACTGTGCATGCAGCCCCTACCAAGTGCTGGCAGGCCGCTGCACATGCGGACAGCCCACCCCAAAGGAAGAATCAGGGGAGAAGTAACGCAAGACCCCAGAAGTATGCCAACATATAAAACCCCAAGTCAAAAGGTCAAACCACGCATTTGACCCCTGAAGTCCCCTGCTTGACCCTCTTCCAAGTGTACTTTCCTTCCTTTCATTCCTGCTCTAAAGCTTTTTAATAAACTTTCACTCCTGCTCTAACACTTGCCTCAGTCTCTCCTTCTGCCTTATGCCCCTTGCTCAAATTTTGTCTTCTGGGGAGGCAAGAATTGAGGTTGCTGCAGACCCCCACCATTACGCCACTGTTAACAGGCTGAAGTGTTCCTCCTGTCTCGGCCTCCCAAAGTGCTGGGATTACAGGCATGAGCCACCACATCTGGCGTGGAATTAATATTCTATCCCCATTCTTCTACCCCTTAAGCTTCCCCGGGCTCTAAAATTACCTCTTTTTCTGAATTCAACAAAAATGTTTCATTTGCTTCTTAGGGTAAAAGATCATAACTATGTAATGAGAGGTAATAAGCAAATCTTCTCCAAGGTCTGAACAAGAGCTCCATTTTCCCAAGGGGATTTGCACTTAAAAAGAAGATCTAAAAACAAAACAAAAATCCCACACGAATCAAGCTGTATTTGGTGAAACTCTAGGAAGTGCGACTAAGGAGTTTTCCCGCACTATGGAAAGTAATTTTTCAGAGGTGCTCTGCAGATAGAATCAACACTGTTGGGCATTGCACTTGGGGTTTCTGGGTGTTTCTAAGTGGCAGAGAGCAGGGAATCCTCAGATTCTCTTCCAGAGCTTCCATTTCTCCATCTAGATGGCTCCCAGCAGTGCTGAGTCCAGCTTCTGTAGCTCCCAGTGGGGCTGAGTCCAGCTTCTGTAGCTCCCAGTGGGGCTGAGTCCAGCTTCTGTAGCTCCCAGTGGGGCTGAGTCCGGCTTCTGTAGCTCCCAGTGGGGCTGAGTCCGGCTTCTGTAGCTTCACAGCCTCTCCTGTCCATCCTCAGGCCCAGCTACTGGCTGCTTTGTTTTCCACAGGGCAGCTTCCTGGGCTATGTGACCTTTGTCTCGGGGTAAGGTCCTGAATCCTGGTGCAGAAATATTATCCCTGGGTGTCACATCTCCCCTCTTGCCTCGCCCCAGGAGGCTTACCTCTAATCTCAAATGTAATGTATAGCCATAAGAAATCAACTAGGGGACCACGTGTGGTGGCTCATGTCTGTAATCCCAGCACTTTGGGAGGCCAAGGCAGGTGGTTCACTTGAGGCCAGGAGTTTGAGACCAGCCTGGGCAACAAGGTGAAACCCCGTCTCTACTAAAAATACAAAAATTAGCCGGGCATGGTGGTGCACACCTGTAATTCCAGCTACTGGGAGGCTGAGGTGGGAGGATCACTTGAGCCCAGGAGGCAGAGTTTAGCTGAGCTGGGATCATGCCACTGTACTCCAGCCTGGGCAACAGAGTGAGACCCTGCCTCAAAGAAGAAAAAAAAAAGAATAAAGAAATCAACTAGGGAACTTATTAAAAATGCAGATTCAGGATTCCGGATTCTGATTCCTTAGGTTGGGATGCAGGCCAGAAAGCTGCATTTTTACAAGCAGCTCAGATGCAGGCAGGAGGCAGTCTTTACTTGGAGAAATAGTGCAAAGGGAGATGGGGTGAGCTATTAGCATCACCCACTCTCTTAAATCTCCGCTCTTTTCTAGTAAGCTCTGACTCTGTTATTGATGCAGCTGGGCCATCTGCTCACAACCTCAAAACGAAACAAATGAAACCAACAAACAAAAGATGGAATGCTGCTTCTAGGAATTTCTGCGCCATTTTTCTCTTTTCTTTCTGTTTACAAAGGGATGGGCCTTTTTTGTTATGTAGTCTTTAGTGACAAAACTGAGGACAAATGATACCCTCCTCTCCCACTCAGTTTTTGCCATATTTGCAGAGGGCTGATGATGTGGCCTGAAAGTAAACACATAAGAAAGAAGCAGCAGCCAGCTCAAAGAATTATCAAATGAAAGCTAGGACAATCAAGAGTTAAACGCAATTATTAACGCAGTGACTGTTATAAACTTGGGTTAGAACCAGCAGCCGTAGGGGAGAATCAATAGTCAAAATGACATAATCCATTTGGCCAATTGAAGGGTTCATTTCTATGGCCTCTGGGAAGAGGCACAGAGCCCCCCACACCTGGAAGTAATTATCCCAGCCTGGCCTCCTGCCCAGGCCCAAGTCAGTTCTCTGACCGAAATCCATGCGCCCTCTCGTGGTGGAGGTAAAGGACGATAGAAAATTGAGAGTTTTTATATTCTTGCATTTCACCGCTCTTCCATTCGACACCCAGACAGAGCTTTTTTAAGGATCTGCAGGTGCAGAGTCCTCCTCGAAGCTGCAGCAGGACCGTGTGAGGTAAAGAAGCTGCAGCAGGACTGTGTGACAGGTAATAGTGTCCTCGCTCTGGTGGCATCCCCAGATTTAGTCTATGCATGTCAAACATTAGTTGGGTACTTTGATACTTCACAAATGCAGACATTGAGCAGCTGTGCTTAAAAGCACAGTTCTTTCTGGCCCAATTCTATACATTAAACCCAGTCAACCCACCGGTGCATGTCACAGAAAGCAGTGAATAAAAATCAAGCCCCGGCCAGGCCCGGTGGCTCACGCCTGTAATCATAGCACTTTGGGAGGCCGAGGCAGGCGGATTGCCTGAGCTCAGGAGTTCAAGACCAGCCTCGGCAAAATGGTGAAACCCCGTCTCTACTAAAATACAAAAAAAAACAAAAAAAAATCAACTCCCAAATTCAGCCTGGCACCCAAACTTCAATCCCAATCCTGCCTGCCCAGCTTCCCCAATCCTATGCGGGGTCTGCTTTTCTAGCCCAACACTCAGCCCTCATTATGGATCCCAGAATCTGCTCCCAGGGCAGGAGCTTTCATTCACCCTGCAGCCCTGGGTTCCACGTGGCTGGCATATCCATCCCTCCTCTCCTACAATCCCAATCAGGGAAAATCTCACAACTCATAACCTGAAAATAATAGAAAAAGACCTCAGAACCTTCAAAAGGGGCTATCCATTAGTCAGACACTCTACTCACACACATGATTTTTTCATTTTTAACTGTAAATTACAGAGACATATTCTACTGTTTTAAAAATTCAAATCCAACATACAGAAGCCATTGTTATTCCTGAACTTTCTATATGTTTTCACATACATAAATGTACTAGAGAAATATTGAGTTTTATTGTTTGTGGAGCTTTTTTTTAGCATAAATAGGATGATATTATATCTGTCTTCTTTTTCTTTTACAGCTTGATTTTTTTCTTTACATATATATAAATATATATATATATATATTTTAAACAGGATCATGCTCTGTCATTCAGGCTAAAGTGCTGAGGCATGATCATGGTTCACTGCAGCCTTGACCTTCTGGGCTCAAGCAATCCTCCTGCCTCAGCCTCCTAAACTGCTGCAATTACAGGCAGGAGTCACCATGCCCAGCTTACAGCTTGACTTTTTAAATTAACAATAAGATATGTTTTATCAATAAACCTTTCCATGTACATTTCTCTGAAGCCATTTAGTTCTTTTTTTTTTTTTTCAGATGGAGTCTCACTCTGCTGCCGAGGCTGGAGTGCAATGGCATGATCTTGGCTCAATGAAACATCTGCCTCCCGGGTTCAAGCAATTCTCCTGCCTTAGCCTCCCGAGTAGCTGGGATCACAGGCACATACCACCATGCTCTGCTAAATTTTTTGTGTTTTTAGTAGAGATGAGGTTTCACCATGTTGGCCAGGCTGGTCTTGAACTCCTAACCTCAAGTGATCCACCCACCTCGGCCTACCAAAATGCTGGGATTACAGGAATGAGCCACAGCGCCTGGCCTACTTATTTCTCTTTAACTGCTGCATACTACTCCATAGTGCTTAGAAAGCCAAAATAATACTTTTTTCTGCCTTTCCTAAGTCTGGAATCAATGGAGGAATAAGAAAATGGAGGCAGACAGATATAAATCAAAAGCTGACAGTGTTGTTAACAAGCTGATGGGAAAACATAGTTTAAGGGTGCATCTAGAAGGACTTGCCAATATTTTACCCCTGAACAAATACAGACTTACCTGTTGAGCCACAGGCATCCCTGGACATCCAACATGTGTGTGAAGCAGGCTTCAGAGCTTGCCACAGAGCAGGGCAAAGGCCAGAATGATCTCCAAGCAAACATCGTGGAAGACGGCAGGGAAAGAACTGAGCAAAGGTGCCCAGGTGCTTGTACTTAAGTCACCCATCAAGCAAATTAGTCCTCTTCTCATAGAGATGAGTGAGTGGATAAGGAGTGGGAGAGAGAACAGGAGTGTTTCTCTAGAATATAACTGAGGCCAGGGAAATGGAGATTCCCCTAAACATTTTCCAGATTTTCAGTCGTGCAACCCTTTCAGCTCAAAAATCTGCCAGAGCACAGCTAACTCCCCCTTCCTCCTGGGAGAAGAGATCAGGCATGTACCAGAACATTCCTGGCTTCTACATTCATGAATCTATTCCCTCACTACCAGCCACTGCTCTTTTGTAGATCTGTCTCGCGGACAGTTTATATTTTGGCCTCAGCAGACTCTAATATGGGTTAGAGCAGCCCATTAACTTCCAGACCATGATACTACCCAAGCCAAAAATGTGCTCCATATTCTGTTTCCCATCAAAAACAGGCCCGGTCATATTGTCCACTGTAACTCACCAAAGGTTATACAATTAAATAAAATGACCGCAAAAAGCTACTCCTTTCAAAAATGCAATACCTAACACAATATAGCCCATATATGAAAAACTCACACCTGGCATCATATTAAATAGTGAAAGACTGAAGACTTTTCTTCTAAGATCAGGAACAAGACAAGGATGCATGTTTTCACCACTTCTGTTCAGTAGAGTACTGGAAGTTCTACTGGACCAATTAGGCAGGAAAAAGAAATAAAAGGCATCCAAACTGGAAAGGATGAAGGCATCTGTTCACAGATGATATCATCTTACACTTAGAAAATGATAAACACTCCACAAAAAAACAGAACTAATAAAATCAGCAACATTGCAGGATACAAAATCGACATACAAAAATCAGTTGCATTCCTGTACATTAACAAAAAACAATCCAAAAAAAAATTAAAATAATTTCACTTACAATAGCATCATAAAGAATAAAATACTTAGGAAAAAACTTAACCAAAGAGATGAAGCACTTGTATATTGAAAACTACAGCTGGGCATGGTGGCTCATGCCTGTAAGCCACCAGTGAGCAAAGATGGTGTCACTGCACTCCAGCCAGACCTTGTCTCAAAAAAACAAAACAACGCCAGTGCAGTGGCTCACTTCTGTAATCCCAGCACTATGGGAGGCCGAAGCGGGCGGATCACTTAAGGTCAGGAGTTCCAGACCAGCCTGACCAACATAGAGAAACCCCATCTCTACTAAAAAATACAAAATTAGCCAGGTATGGTGGCACATGCCTGTAATCCCAGGTACTCAGGAGGCTGAGGCAGGAGAATCGCTTGAACACGGGAGGAGGAGGTTGCGGTAAGCTGAGATCACGCCATTGCACTCCAGCCTGGGCAATAAGAGCAAAAATCCGTCCCAAAAAAAAACCAAAAACAAACAAAAAAAAAACTAAAAAATGTTGCTGAAAGATTTAGATTTAGACATAAATAAGTAGGAAGACATCTCATGGATTGGAAGACTTAATATTGTTAAAATGTCAATATACCCAAAATGATCTACAGACTCAATGCAATCCTTGTCAAAAGCCCAATACTGTTTGTTTCCTTGTTTGTTTATTTTTCAGGAAAAGAAAAATCCATCCTAAAATCCCTATGGACTCTCAGAAAACCCTGAATGGCCAAAACAACCTTAAAATAGAAGAATGAAGTTGGAGGTCTCAAACTTTCTGATTTTAAATGATAGTAATCGCTGCTACAGTAATCAAGACAGTGTGGTACTGGCACAAAGAGAGACATATAGACCAACAGAATAGAATAGAGAGCACAGATATAAACTGTAAGCCCTGGCCGGGTGCGGTGGCTCACACCTGTAATCCCAGCACTTTGGGAGGCCAAGGTGGGCTGATCACTTGAGGTCAGGAGTTCAAGACCAGCCTGGCCAACATGATGAAACCTCGTCTCTACTAAAAATACAAAAATTAGCTGGGTATGGCGGCGTGTGCTGGTAGTCTCAGCTACTCGGGAGGCTGAATGGGAGAATCACTTGAACCTGGGAAACAGAGGTTGCAATGAGTTGAGATCATACCACTTTACTCCAGCCTGGGTGACAGAGTGAGACCCTGTCTCAAAAAAAAAAAAAAAAAGAATTAAAATAAACTGTAAGCCCTTACATACATTAATATAATCAAATGGTTTACAACAAGGATGGGAAGACCATTCAATGGGAAAGGGACAGTCTTCTCAACAAATGGTGCTGGAAAACTGGATATCCATATGCAAAAGATTAAAGTTGGAGCCTTCCCTAACACCATACACAAAAATTAACTCAAAATGGACCAAAGCTCTAAGTGTAACAGATAAAACTATACAGCTCTTAGTAGAAAACACAGGGCGAAAGCTTCATGACGTTGAATTTGGCAATGATTTCTTGGATATGACATCAGAAGCACAGGGGCCGGGCAGGGTGGCTCATGCCTGTAATCCCAGCACTTTGCGGGGCTGAGACGGGTAGATCACCTAAAGTCAGGAGTTTGAGACCAGCCTGGCCAACATGGTGAAACCCCATCTCTACTAAAAATACAAAAATTAGCTGGGCATGGAGGCACGTGCCTGTAGTCCTAACTACTCAGGAGACTGAGGTGGGAGGATCGCTTAAACCTGGGAGGTGGAGGTTGCGGTGAGCTGAGATCACACCATTGCACTCTAGCCTGGGCAACAAGAGCAAAACTCTTTCTCAAAAAAAAAAAAAAAAGCACAGGTAATGAAAGGAAAAATCGACAAAAGGGAGTATATCAAACTTAAAAACTTCTGTACATCAAGGGTCTCAATTAACAAAGTGAAAAGGTAATATATGGGATGGGAGAAAATACTTATAAATCATCTATCTGATAAGAGATTAATACCTACAATATATAAGGAACTCCTACAACTCAATAGCAAAAGAACAAACACCTGATTAAAAAATGGACCAAATCCCAGCACTTTGGGAGGCCGAGGCAGGAGGATCACAAGGTCAGGAGATCGAGACCATCCTGGTTAACACAGTGAAACCCCGCCTCTACTAAAAATACAAAAAATTAGCCAGGGGTGGTGGCGGGCACTTGTAGTCCCAGCTACTTGGGAGCCTGAGGCAGGAAAATGGCGTGAACCTAGGACGTGGAGCTTGCAGTGAGCCGAGATCATGCAAAAAATAAATAAATAAATGTAACACAGGAGGCCAGGTGCGGTGGCTCACACCTGTAATCCCAGCACTTTGGGAGGCCAAGGCAAGAGGATCACTTGAGCCCAGGAGTTTGAGATCATCCTGGGCAATGTGGTGAGACCCCGTTTCTACAAAAAAATAAAATATTAGCCAGGTGTGGTAACAGGCGCCTATAGGCCCAGCTACGTGGGAGGTTGAGGTAGGAGGATTTCTTGAGCCCAGGAGACCAGGAGATCGGGGCTGCAGTGAACCATGTTTGTGCCACTGCACTCCAGCTTGGGTAACAGAGCAAGACCCTGTCTCAAAAAAAAAAAAAAAAAAAAGACAAAGGACTTTAATAGACCTTTTCCTGAAGTGGATATACAGGGTTGGGCAAGATGTCTCACAACTGTAATCCCAGCAATTTGGGAGGCCGAGCAGGTGGATCACTTGAGGCCAGGAGTTCAAGACCAGCCTGGCCAACCTAGCAAAACCTCATCTCTACCAACAATACAAAAATTAGCTGGGTGTGGTGACACACACCTATAATCCCAGCTACTCAGAAGGCTGAGGCATGATAATTGTTTGAACCCAGGAGGCAGAGGCTGCAGTAATCCTGCCACTGAACTCCAGCCTGGGAGATACAGCGAGACTTGGTCTCCAACAAAAAAAAGAAGAAGATATACAGAAGCCAATAAGGACATGAAAAAAGTGCTTAACATCACTCACTAATCTTCAGGGAACTGCAAATCAAAATCTTGATGAGATAGCACCTCACACCCATTAGGATGGCTACTTAAAAAACAAACAACAATCAGAATATATACTGACAAGTATGTGGAGAAGTTGGAAACCTTGTGCATTTCCAACTTCTGGTAGGAATGTAAAATGGTGCAGCTAAAATGGAAGAGTCTGGGCTCCTCAAAAAATTAAAAATGGAATTACTGGCCAGGTGCGGTGGCTCGCACCTGTAATCCTAGCACTTTGGGAGGCCGAGGCAGGTGGATTGCCTGAGCTCAGCAGTTCGAGACCAGCCTGGGCAACATGGTGAAATCCTGTCTCTACTAAAATACAAAAAAAAAAAAAAAAAAATAGCTAGATGTGGCGGCTTGCGCCTGTAGTCTCAGCTACTCAGGAGGCTGAGGCAGGAGAATCACTTGAACTCAGGAAGTGGAGGTTGCAGTGAGCCAAGATTGCGCCACTGCACTCCAGCCTGATGATAGAGTGAGACTCTGTCTCAAAAAAAAAAAAAATTAAAAATGGAATTACCACATGCTCTACCAATTTCACTTCCAGGTATATACTCAAAAGAATTAAAAGCATTGATTCAGATTTTTCTTTTTAGACAGAGTTTCACTCCCGTCGCGCAAACTAGAGTGCAGTGGCATGATCTTGGCTCACTCCAGTCTCAACTGTCTGAACTCACATGATCCTCCCACCTCAGCCTCATGAGTAGCTGGGACTACAGGTGCACGCCACCACATTCAGCTAATTTTTTGTAGTTTTTGTAGAGACGTGTTTATGCCATGTTGCCCAGGCTGGTCTCTAACTCCTGAGCTCAAGTGATCCACCCACTTTGGCCTCCCAAAGCACTGGGATTACAGGCTTCAGTCACCATGTCTGGCCTTGTATGCACATGTTTATAGCAACATTATTTGCAATAGCCAAAAGGTGGAAACAATGCTAATGTTTATTGATAGATGAATGAATAAACAAAATGAAGTTTATGCATACAATGGAATATTATTCAGCCTTAAAAGGGATGGAAATTCTGACAAATTCTACTACATGGATGAGCTTTGAAGACATTATACTAAGTACTAATTAGCCAGATGCCAAAGGACAAATACTGTATGATTCCACTTACATGAGGTACCTAGGGTAGTCAAATTCATGGAGACAGTAAGTAGAGTGTTCACTGCCAAGGGCAGGCTGGGAAGAGGAGGAAGGAGAAGTTATCATTTAATGGTCATGGAATTTCAATTTGGAAAGAGGAAAAAAGTTCTGGAGATGGTGGTGATGGTTGCACAGTGTGATGGTTAATTTTACGTGTCAACTTGACTCTGCGCTAAAGGATGCCCAGATAACTGGGTAACATTATTTATGTCTGGGTCTGTGAGGGTGTTTCTGGAAGAGATTCCCAACTGGTGAGTTGGGAATGCAATTGGCTCTCCCAAGTGTGGGTGGGCATCATCCAATTTGTTGAGGGCCTGAAAAAAACAAAAAGCAAGAGGAAAGGTGAGTTCACTTTTTCTGCTTAAGCTGAGACATTCATCTTCTGCCAACATCACTGCACCTGGTTCTCAGGCATTTGGACTCCCATGCATTCTCAGACCTTTGGACTTGGACTGAATTACACCACTCACTTTTCTCGTTCTCCAGCTTGCAGATAGCAGATCGTGGGACTTCTTGGCTCTATCTATCTATCTATCTATCTATCTATCTATCTATCTCTATATCTATATATCTATCTCTTTATCTATGATTGTGTTAGTCAGAGTTCTACAGGGAGACAGACCAATAGGAGATAAATATATATATGAGAGGGAACTTATTAGGGGGGTTGGCTTACATGATTATGGAGGCTGGGAAGCACCACAACAGGCCATTTGCAAGCTGGGGACCCTGGGATGCTTGTAGAGTGGCTCAGAACCAGAGAAGCTAGTGGTGTAACTGGCAGAGGCCAAAGACTTGAAAGCAGTTGTTGCCCAAAGGCAGGAGAGGAAGGGTATATCCCAGCTCCAGGAGATAGTTCAACATACTTGTCTTTCTCTCTGTTTTTGTTCTCTCTGGGCCCCCAGCAGGTTGGATGGTGCCTGCTCACATTGAAGGCAGATCTTCCCCACCTTGTCCACTCAGACTCACATTGCTAATCTCCTCTTGAAACACCATCACAGACACACCCCAAGATATAATACTTTACCAGGCTTTTTTTTTTTTTTTTTTTTTTTTTGAGATAGAGTGTTGCTCTGTCGCCCAGGCTGGGGTGCAATGGAGCAATCTTGGCTCACTGAAACCTCTGCCTCTTGGGTTCAAGCAATTCTCGTGCCTCAACCTTCCAAGTAGCTGGGATTACAGGCACACACCACCATGCCTGGCTAATTTTTGTGTTTTTAGTAGAAACAGGTTTCCCCATGTTGGCCAGGCTGGTCTCGAACTCCTGGCCTCAAGTGATCCAAACACCTCAGCCTCCCAAAGCGCTGGGATTACAGGCGTGAGCCACCGCACCTAGTTCTTAGTATTCCTTAATCCAGTCAAGTTGACACCTCAAATTAAGCATCACAATGATACATGTCCTATTGGCTCTGTTTCTCTAGAGAATACTCACTAATACACACAGCAATATGAATGTACTTAATGCTGCTAAATTTGTATGCTTAAAATGATACATTTTATGTTACATATGTAACATATTTTACCACAATAAAAAATGCTAATATCTACAACATAAAGATCTGAGTATACTCCCCTTCCTGTATGACTATCCCAGAGAAAAATTATTAAGTCCAAAAATTGAATTCCCTTACCTTTATAAATTAAAATTTAAAGGGATTAAGTGTCAAAAATATTTAGATAAAATCCAAAACTCTTCCTCTCCAATTTCTTATTATGCTCAGCTTCCACCTGAGGGTTCTCAGACTTGCATCTGATAGAGTCAACGTATTTCAGCAAAATGCTTTCTCGCTGATGTCCACTGGAATGACTGTAGTTATTTTAAGACCTCAGACACTGAATTTGTTCAACAAGACTCTATGTTCCTCTCTTTTAAAGACTCCAAAGGGCCAGGCATGGCGGCTCACGCCTGTAATCCTAGCACTTTGGGAGGCCGAGGCAGGCAGATCACAAGGTCAGGAGATCGAGACCATCCTGGCTAACACGGTGAAATGCCGTCTCTACTAAAAATACAAAAAATTAGCTGGGCGTGGTGGTGGGCACCTGTAGTCCCAGCTACTCGGGAGGCTGAGACAGGAGAATGGAATGAACCCGGGAGGCAGAGCTTGCAGTGAGCCAAGGTCTCGCCACTGCACTCCAGCCTGGGCAACAGAGCGAGACTCTGTCTCAAATAAATAAATAAATAAATAAATAAATAAAAATTAAATTAGATTTTTAAAAAAGACTCCAAAATAAATAGGATTCACAAGATTGTCATAGCACCAGTCCCATACCTACCATATTGGGAAACTCAAGCTATCCCAAATCCTACCCCCACACACACACCATGATGTTTCTACATATATAAAACTTAATCTAGAAACGTATGATTACCAAAGATCAAGACCGTGGCATCTGAAAGAAGGAGACTAGGTAGAGAAATCCTTTTATTCCCAGCCCTACAAGAAAGCTGGTTATTCCTTGTCAACTATCTGGAGATCATAACCTGAAAAACCACATTGGGAAGAACTCCCACCAACAGGTGAATTGGAGAACCAGACATGTAATATATCTAGAAGAAAAATGGCTTCTCCTTTGGAGGGTGGCATTTGAGACATTCCTGCCTTCTTGCAAAGTCTCTATGTTTATTTAGGTCAGGCACAGTTGGTTCACACCTGTAATCTCAGCACTTTGGGAGGCCGAGGTGGGCAGATCGCTTGAGGTCAGGAGTTCAAGACCAACCTGGCCAACACGATGAAACCCTGTCACTATTAAAAATACAAAAAGTTAGCTGGGCGTGGCGATATGTGCCTGTAGTCCCGGCTACTTGGGAAGCTGAGACAAGAGAATCGCTTGAACCTGGGAAGTGGAGGTTGCAGTGAGCTGAAATTGCACCAGTGCACTTCAGCCCGGGTGACAGTGTGAGACACTGTCTCAAAAAAAAAAAAAAAGTCACTATGTTTATTTGATGTTCCCTTCTTTGCCATCCAGTTGATTTCAAACTTTTTATTTTTTTCCTTTTTGAGACAGAGTCTCCCTCTGTTGCCCAGGCTGGAGAGCAGTGGTGCAATCTCGGCTTGCTGCAATCTCTGCCCCCCAAGTTGAAGTGACTCTCCTGCCTCAGCCTCCCGGATAGCTGGGATTACAGGTGCCCACCACCATGCCAAGCTAATTTTTGTATTTTTAATAGAGGCAGGGTTTCACCATGTTAGTCAGCCTGGTCTCGAACTCCTGACCTCAGGTGATCTGCCCGCCTTGGCCTCCCAAAGTGCTGGGATTACAGGTGTGAGCCACCACGCCTGGCCAAACTTCTTAATTTCAATTTCCCCTTGTGTTCCTGGTCACTCAGTTCTCTGTCTAGTGACGTAGCCTCCACACGCTCTCCTAAGCAGACCCTTTTAGCCCTGAGCTCCTCTTGCAGTAGAATTGTTCAGGCCTGTGCAAGGCTGAGATTTCACAGAATGCCCCAGGAAAGCCATCCTCACCACCAATGTTCACTGGAAACCACCCTGGGCCTTTGAAATCTGCCTGTTTCCCCCACATTTGTTTCAGCTGGAATCACTCCCAGCCAACTGTGAACTGAAGCATCTCTCGCGATCCTAGAGCCCCACGGAAGGCCGGCATCTCTGCCATCTGTTCTTCCACAAATCCTAGGCTTTCTTCCCTTTTTCACATTTTTCAGTCCCCATATTTGAATTTCAGGTCTTGAATTACTTTCTTCTGCCATGTCTTTTTCTGCATAGTGGAATGATGTGCCTTTGGGGCTCCAAATCCTCCTGTGGCTCCCATGTCCCTCCGGGAAGATTTTAGGCAGTTTTGCCAGCTACTTATGTTGGTTCACTCTCTTCTCTAACTGGTTCACCGGGTCTGAGTGCTTTCACCTCCAACTACCTTTTGCTTTCTGGCCCAGATGTTTACTTTTCTAAAATAATCCTCTGCAATTTATTTTGGGGGGTCCCAGAGAGAGACATAAAATCAGTGAGTTCTGGTTTTCCGAAAGTGTTCATTTTCAAACAAACTACAAACAAATAAATTCTAATATGTTCCTGCATCAAGTAATTACATTCTAGGGGTAGGTATTCTCTATTCAAAATATTTAACAAAGCCTAACATGATTTATTATCTTTCTCTCTGGCTCATCTTTAATGTTTCATCTTCCCTAGGCCTCCTCTAAATTCTGTGTATATTTCAGGCATGTTCCCTCAGGGCCAGACCGTTTTCCACCTATAGCCAATAATATTCCCCCAGTAATGTTCTGGTTATGTGGAGGTTTATTTTTCTGATTTTTTTATTATGGTAAAATGCACATAAAAATTAATATTTTAACCATTTTTAAGTGTACAGTTCCGTGGCATTAAGTACATTCATATTGTTTTTGGTTTGTGCTTTTTGTTTTTGAGACAGGGTCTTGCTCTGTCCTCCAGGCTGGAGTGCAGTGCCACAATCATAGCTCATTGCAGCCTGGACCTCCTGGACCCAAGCAATCCTCCCACCAAAGCCCTCCTGAGTAGCTTGGGCTACAGTCACACCAGCAGGCTGGACTAAGTTTTGTATTTCTTTGTAGAAACAGGGTCTCACCATGTTGTCCAGGCTGGTCTCAAACTCCTGGGCTCAAGGAATCTTCCCTCTTGGTCTCCCAAAGTGCTGGGATTAGAGGCATGAGCCATCATGCCTGGCCCATTCATATTGTTGTGCAACCATCACCACCATCCATCTTCAAAACTTTTCAATCATCCCAAACAAACTCTGTGCACATTAAACAACAACTCCTCATCTCCCCTTCCCTCTGCTGCGGCCTCTGTCAACCACCATGCTACTCTCTTTTTTTTTTTTTTTTTTTGAGATGGAGTTTTTGCTCTGTTGCCCAGGCTGGAGTGCAGTGGCATGATCTCGGCTCACTGTAACCTCTGCCTCCTGGGTTCAAGCGATTCTCCCACCTCAGCCTCCCAAGTAGCTGGGATTATAGGTACCCACCACCACACCTGCCTAGTTTTTGTATTTTTAATAGAGGCAGGGTTTCACCATGTTGGCTGGGCTGGTCTTGAACTCCTGACCTCAAGGGGTCTGCTCGCCTCAGCCTCTCAAAGTGCTGGGATTACTGTCATGAGCCACTGCACCCGGCCTATTCTCTGTCTCTATGACTTTGACTACTCTACGTACCACATATAGGTGGAATCATAGAGTATCTGTCCTTTTGTGTCTGGCTTACTGTATTTAGCATAATGTCTTCAAAGCTCATCTATGTAGTAGCATGTGTCAGAATTTCCTTCCTTTTAAAGGCTTAATAATACTCCATCCTGGTTGTGGGTGGTGGTTTATGCTTGTAATCCCAGCATTTTGGGAGGCCAAGGCAGGAGGATTGCTTGAGCCCAGGAGTTCGAGACCAGCCTGAGCAACATAGTGAGACCCTGTTTCTAAAAAAAAATACAAAAATTAGCTAGGTGTGGGGGCACATGCCTATAGTCTTAGCTACTGGGGAGGCTGAGGCAGGACGGTCACTTGAGCCCAGGAGTTTGAGGCTGCAGTGAGCTATGATTGTCCCACTGCACTCCACCCTGGGCAACAGAGACAGATCCTGTCTCTCCAAAAAAAAGAAAAAAAATACTCCATCCTGACCTTCTAAATCTATCCCAATGTTCATATGTGATTCCCCAGTTGTTCATTATGGATTCTCCATCTAAAGATTAAAGAGCACCGTTCTCAATAGTTTCCTGGACCTGGCTCCTTCTGGGGAATCCCTTTAATCTGTTGAGATTGTATCTTTCTAAATCTGATTAGATTTCCCTGAGTCCAGGGTAATCTTCCTGATCTGGTAATAACAAGATAATTCCCTTTTCTAATCTCTTCCTTAAAGACTCTTTCTAAAGGACTGATAGCAAAGAGTACACATAAACAGGAAAGGAGAAACTATTGTGTTGCATAAGAGTAGACATAGACAAATATTCTGAGTCTTTTAGAAAAGATTAAGTTACATCCAAAACCCTCTGAATTTTTTTTTTTTTTTTTTTTTAGACAGACTCTCACTCTGTCACCCAGGCTGGAGCGCAGTGGCACAATCTCAGCTCACTGCAACCTCTGCCTCCGAGGTTCAAGTGATTCTCCAGCCTCAGCCTCCTGAGTAGCTGGGATTACAGGCATCTGCCACCATGCCCAGCTATTTATCTATTTTCAGTAGTGACCAGGTTTCACCATGTTGGCCAGGCTAGTCTGAACTCCTGACCTTAGGTGATCCTCCCGCCTTGGACTCCCAAAGTGCTGGGATTACAGGCGTGAGCCACCACACCCACCCGACCCTTTGATTTTTAAGACGGGTAATAAATTATATACTTTAGAACAATTTTGATTTTTTTTGAGACAGAGCTTCGCTCTTGTTGCCCAGGCTGGAGTGGAATGGCGCGATCTCAGGTCAATGCAACCTCCGCCTCCTGGGTTCAAGCGATTCTCCTGCCTCAGCCTCCCAGGTACCTGGGATTACAGGCATACGCCACCCACTCGGCTAATTTTGTATTTTTTGTGGAGACCGGGTTTCACCATGTTGGTCAGGCTGGTCTCAAACTCCTGACCTCAAGTGATCCACCCACCTTGGCCTCCCAAAGTGCTGGGATTACAGGTGTGAGTCACTGCACCCAGCCTAATTTTGATTTTTTTTTAAGTGCTTAAAATAAAAACACTGTGCTGTGCTACTTGAAGGGACAAATTTCCATTCAAAGGAAGTATCAGTTATGTGTAATCTTCATTCCCCACAATATTGGATAAACTAAGTGTTACCCAAATTCTTAGACATGAAAATAAGTCACCACAGAACCAAGCTCAAAAATGCAGAGCAAGGAAGATCTAATCTTATCTGTAATTTTTAAAAATAGAGACGGGGTCTCACCTGTTGCCCAGGCTGGTCTGGAACTCTTGGGTTCAAGTGATCCTCCTGCCTTGTACTCCCAAAGTTCTGGGATTACAGGCATGAACCACCATGCCAAGCCTCATCTTTAATTTTAAACAAACCTGAAAAAGACAGGTGCCTTCTATTCTCATGCCAGGCCCGGGTGCTGCATTTCACTGCACAGGTGCGTGGCCCTACAGGTTACAAGCTCTCTGCTCGAGTTCTCAGCCTTGTTGCTTCCTGCCAGGGAGAGATGTTCATGGTCCTGTAATTTGAGCTTCCAAAGGCTCAAATTTAGCCTGAAGGTAAAAATCAAGGAGGCTCAAAATTTTAGCCTGGAAGGTGCAAATCAAGGAATGTGTATCAAAGTAATAGGAACAAAGGAACAATCTTCTGCTTCTTGCCCTTACCATTGAGTTTCTCCCTTCTCATTCAAGATGTCGCCATGGTAACTCATGTGTGCCTCCAAACAGCCGTGATGGGCCCCGTGGGAGACTGGATTACTACTCTCAATTTTTCACTCCCTCCCTGTAACAGAATTCAGCATCCACAGCCTTTGCCCCAGACTTTGCAGGGTCCCCCACTAGAGTCCACAGAGCACATTTTCATAACCCACTGATGCTAGTCTTAACTGTGTGATATGTTTGCCAATGGAATTTTTTTTTTTTTTTGGCAAAGTCTCACTTTGTCACCCAGGCTAGAGTACAGTGGAATGATCTCAGCTCACTGCAACCTCTGACTCCTGGGTTCAAGCAATTCTCCTGCCTCAGCATCCCAAGTAGCTGAGATTACAGGCGCCCACCACCAAGCCCAGCTAATTTTTGTATTTTTTAGTACAGATGAGTTTTCGCCATGTTGTCCAGGCTGGTCTTGAACTCCTGACCTCAGGTGATCCGCCCTCCTCGGCCCCCCATAGTGCTGGGATTACAGGTGTGAGCCACTGCGCTGGGTCTTGCCAATGAAATATTAAAGGATGTCACCCGAGCAGAGGTTTTCAATGAGTTTGCATGGTTTGGGCTGCCTTCTCAAACCTCTGCTAGCTGCCAAGAGAAGCTGCTGGTCCCAGCGTGAGAGCCATGTGGGGCAGACGTGATCTGGATCCACAGCCTGAAGCAGAACCACCACAGCTGACCTGAACACCTATAGGTGAGATACATAAATGTGGTGTTGATGTTGTAAGTCGCTGAAATTCAGTGTGTTTTTCAGGTAGAATCATTGCAGTAAAACCTGACTGACCCAGCCTCCTTCTTTGGCACGTCCCCAGTGCTTACCGTGCAGCTCCACGTCACTCCAATGGTCACTCCTCACCAGGCATTAACTGTGACTCTTGCTGCCCAAGTTTCCACCCTCCCTGCTGTGGCTGGTGCCCTGTTGGTCACCCCTGTGACATGTCCCGTTTCTCTGGAGTCAGAGGCAAGGTACAGCTCCCCTCTGTTGCTGCTGGAGTGAAATACCTCTTCCAATCCGGGTTAAACTCTTTGAGGCCATAAAACACAGCTCCCTGTGCTGTTATCTACAGCTCTCAAGCTTGGCTGATTCGTTTTTCACTTCAGTAAATGATCCTTCTCCCCAGGAGACTGACACAAGACAACTTGGCCGAAGATCATTTGAGACGCTCCTCAGGGCTACATTCAAACCATATCCCCTACCGACCCAGGAGAGAAAGCTCCCTTGCTGCCCTGAGTGAGGTATTCTAGAATACTGCCAGGAGGAGAAAGGTAAATGTGGGTTATATCCCTCCAGGCCAGCTGACCGGCCCGTGCACAAGGTATCAGGGTCTTTTGAGAAAAGAATCCCAGATGGCCCAAGTGGAAATTCACATGAGCTCCATGGCATAAGCCTACACTCTGAGACTCTACCTAAGATAAGTGGCTGGTAAATGATACGTTTACCTTTCCATTCTCTAGAGAAGATAGTTCTGTATCAAGCGAGTCCTGGAATAGTCATTATCCATTCATCCAACAAATATTCAAATACGGAGCTAAGCACCAGAGACACAAAAGTGAAGGAGGCAAAGTCCTTGCCCTCATGAAGTTTATGTTCCTGGGAGGAAAGTAAGGAAACAGAACATAAAGAGATAGACATATAAAGACATCATTTTCAGTAGTGATAAGGGTTATTTTAAAATGTAAGGTAGCCAGATGCGGTGGCTCACACCTGTAATCCCAGCACTTTGGGAGGCCTAGGCAGGAGGATCACAAGGTCAGGAGGTTGAGACCATCCTGGCCAACATGGTGAAACCCTGTCTCTACTAAAAATACAAAAATCAGCCAGGCGTGGTGGCGGGCCCCTGTAGTCCCAGCTACTCAGGAGACTGAGGCAGGAGAATCACTTGAAACTGGAAGGCGGAAGTTGCAGTGACCCCAGATTGTCCACTCCAGCCTGGACAAAAGAGCAAAACTCCACCTCAAAAAAATAAATAAATAAATAACGTAAACCATGGAAAAAGGCCTCTTTTACATATAGCAGCGGGAGAATGTCTCTGAGAACCTACGTAGAAAACCCTAAGTAGACACCTGAATCCAAGGACCCCACCATCCCCCTGATTAAGGGACGGAACACACCATAAGAAGTATGAAGAAAGAACAAACTACAATAGGAAGAACAAACACAAGGATCCTGAGACTGGAGTAAAAGTCACAGACCATCATGAATGCCAGTGACTGGAGGAGAAGGAGCCAAGAGGAGTCGGAAGCAGTGGGTGGCCAGGGGCCAGGTCACGTAGGGGCCTGTCCGCCACGTAAGGAATTTGAGTTTTGTTTTGTTTTTATTTTATTTTATGAGACAGAGAGTCACTCTGTTACCCAGGCTGGACTGCCGTGGTGTGATCTCGGCTCACTGCAACCTCTGCCTCCCAGGTTTAAACAATCCTCCTACCTCAGTCTCCTAGGTAGCTGGGATTACAGATGTGCATCACCACGCCTGGCTAATTTTTGTATTTTTAATAGAGACAGGGTTTCGCCATGTTGGCCAGGCTGGTCTTGAATTCCTGGCCTCAAGCAATCCTCCAACCTCAACCTCCCAAAGTGCTGGGATTACAGATGTGAGCCACTGCTCCTGGCCTTGTTTTGTTTTTAATTTTTCTTTCTTTCTTTCTTTTTTTTTTTTTTTTTAGAAATAGAGTCTTACTCTATCACACCCAGGCTAGAGTGCAGTGGTGCCGTCATAACTCACTGCAGCCTCCAAATCCTGGGCTCAAGTAATTCTCTCACCCTGGCCTCCCAAGAAGCTGGGCTTACAGGTGTGTGCCACCACACCCAGATACTTTTTCTGTCAAGACAAGGTCTCTCTTTTTTTTTTTTTTTTTTCTGGAGACAAAGTCTCACTCTGTCACCCAGGCTGGAGTATAGTGGCATGATCAAGGATCAAAGCTCACTGCAGCCTCGACCTTCCAGGCTCAAGCAATCCTCCACCTTCCAGGCTCAAGCAATCCTCCCATCTCAGCTTCCTCAGTAGCTGGGACTACAGGCACACACCACCACACCTGGATAATTTTTGTTTTTTTGTTTTCTGTTTTTAGAGACAGGGTTTCATTATGTTGCCTTGGCTGGTCTTGAACTCTTGGCCTCAAGCAATCCTCCTACCTCAGCCTCCCAAATAGCTAAGATTACAGGCAGGAGCCACTGTGCCTGGCAGGAATTTGAGTTTTCTTAGAAGCGGCTTGTGATCTGATGAATATATTTAAAATCTAATCTACACTGATATAGGGGATGAAGGAGGAGGCAGCAAGACCAGTTAGAAGGTTACTGCAATAGCTTAGATGGGAGATGCCAGTGGTGTGGATGAAGTGGTGGTGGTAGAGGTGGTAAGACGTAGTCAGATTTTGGGTATAGTTTGAAGGTAGAATCAACAAGACTTGCTGAGCAATTGGAGGTGATGGGTGAAGAAAAGAATCAAGAATAACTTCCTGGGATGGGCAGACTAAAGTGGGAGTGGCTCTGGCAATGATCCCCCCAGCCTGTTTCACATGGTAACACAGATTCCCCACTGTCATTTATGTAAGAATGTTGTGAGGACAGCTGGATATGCCAGTTGGTGGCAGTCAAGGGACAGTCCAGGCTGGCAGTATAAACCTGGGAATCATTAGCTTTTAGATAAATTTGAAGCTGTGAACCAGGATGAATTCTCAAGGAAGAAAGTGTAGCAAGAAAAGAGAAGGAGCTGAGAACAGATTCTGAGGCATTCCGGTGTGTTTAGAATCCTCCATCTAGAAGATGCCTTCAGACATGTGGGTGGTTCTCCCTTTGGATGTAACAGGGGACCCATGTTCTTGGGAGCAGAGGCCTCAAGGGTCTTGGTGACCCCCTCCAGTTTTTGCATGGGCCCTGGTGTCTGGCCCCTGTTTCTGTAGCAAGGAGTCTCAACTGAGGCTTCAGCTCTAAAGAAACACAGCCAAGTCAGGGCTGAGTTACAGGCAGAGACTCCAAGTAAACTGATAATTTGCTTTGTGTTGTACACGGTTTCACATAAGTTCTGTGGCCAGGATGTCACTTATGTTGTGTGGGAAGAGCAAAATTGGGATGAAGATTTGTTAGCATTTAAAATTTTCAACTTATCTTTTAAGCAAACTACTAAGTTTTTAAAATAATTCTTTCATGGTTGCTAGGGTAGATATGGTCACTTGCAATCAAACTGTGCTGCCATATCTTAGTTTTTAAAATCTTTCCAATTATGGAGAATGTATAACTTACACAAAAGTAGACCAAATGGTACGATAAGTGCCCCACCCCATATTCATTATCTAACCTCCAAAACCATCAATCCATCAATCCATGGGACAATCCTGCCCCAACCAAACCCTCACCCACTTCTTCTCCTCCCAAACTATTTCGAAGTAAATTTCAGACATGACATCATTTCATCCATGAATATGTGAGTATGTTTCTCTAAAAGACTAGGTATTTTTAGTTTTATTTGTTTGTTTTTAGAAGAAGATCTGGCTATATTGTCCTGGCAGGTCTTGAATTCCTGGGCTCAAACAATCCTCCTGCCTCAGCTCCCAAGTAGCTGGGACCACAGACATGTACCATCATGCCTGGCTAAGATTAGTTTTTAAAACGTAACCACATCCAGGCCTCCCCTGGCCTCAATCCCACCACTTTTAACCCTTGTTTTGAACAGTAAAGGGTACATACAGGCCGGGCACGGTGGCTCACGCCTGTAATCCCAGCATTTTGGGAGGCCGAGGTGGGTGGATCATTTGAGGTCAGGAGTTCGAGACCAGCCTGACCAACATGGCGAAAACCCGTCTCTACTAAAAATAAAAAAATTAGCCCGGCATGGTGGCACACACCCGTAACCTCAGCTGCTTGGGAGGCTGAGGCGTGAGAATCACTTGAACCTGGGGGCGGAGGCTGCAATGAGCAGCAAGCGCGCCACTGCAGTCCAGCCTGGGTGACAGGGCAAGACTGTCTCAAAAAACAAGCAAACAAACAAACAAACATACAATGGATTATCATTTAGCCTTTAAAATAAGGAGGAAATCCTGCAATATGTTACAACATGAATGAAACTTGAGGATATTATGCTAAGTGAAATTAAGTCAGTCACAGAAGGACAAATACTGCATGATTCCACTGCAGTGGTATTTTTAAATAGTCAAATTCATAGAATCAAAGAGTGGAATGGTGGTTGCCAGGGGCTGGGAGAAGGGAAATAAGGAGTTGCTAATCAACAAACAGAAAGTTTCAGTTAAGCAAGGTGAATAAGTTCTACAGAACCTGCCACACAATCTTTTCCTTATAGTTAACTGTATTGTACACTTAACAATTTGTTAAAGAGAGTAGATCTCATGTTGTGTTCTTACCACAATAAAATCAAATTTTTTAAAGAATGATTTGCTGGGCCGGGCGTGATGGCTCACGCCTGTAATCCCAGCACTTTGGGAGGCTGAGACAGGTGGATCACCTGAAGTCAGGAGTTTGAGACCAGCCTGGCCAACATGGTGAAACCCCATCTCTACTAAAAATACAAAAATTAGCTGAGCACGGTGGCAGGTGCCTATAATCCCAGCTACCTGGGAGGCTGAGGCAGGAGAATCGCTTGAACCCAGGAGGCGGAGGTTGCAGTGTGCTGAGATCATGCCATTGCACTCCAGCCAGGGCAACAAGAGCAAGACTCTGTCTCAAAAAAGAAAAAAAAAAAGAAGAAGGATTTTCTGTGCAAGTTCATTGTGGGATTCTGAAGGAGTCTATGATTCTCATTAACAGCCTGATGTTAGAATTCCTACATGACACCTCCAAAAGGAAAGTTCAAGATAAATGAAGGCTGTACAAAATCATGTCTCCATGTAATCATGTGCTCACACCCTGACTCTTTGACGTGCCCTCCTGCTCTCCACCCATACAATGTGCCTGTATCTGTCTCTTTCACTTCTGTTGCCTTTTTGATTGTGAGCCCTTGCTCAAAGATTCTGCTTCAGGGTCTGTGTTTATCTGTCTGGCTTATATGAGAGGTAATGCCAACATTTAAATTGCCAACATTTAAATCCCAGCTCTGTCTCTTTAAATAGCTGTGTTACCTTGGGCAAGTGCCTTAAACTTTCTGTGTGTTAGTTTCCTCATCTGTAAAATGGAGATAGTAATAGTAACTCCCATAATGGAGTTCTTATGAGGATTAAATAAGATGGCACGTGTACAGTGATTAGAACAGACTTGGCACAACAGTAGTCGTTGTTTTTTATTAAAATATATACAAAGCAAAAGTCTCTGTTTCCACTGCTCTAAACCCTGTGGAGCTGTTGCAGTCATCAGTGGCCCTGAATTGCAGCCTCTTGGTCTTGTGGCTGTGCATTGCACATTTTCAGGTAGCTTCCCTGGGAGCACTGGATTTCCACACTGCTAAGCCCCCAGGCTGGTTCCTTATCCATTACACCCAGTTAGTTGGGCACCTTCACTGGGAGAAGAGATGCATGAACCCTTGCCTGTTCCCTGCTCAGCTGTGGGCCCTGAGGTCCTTTCTTGGCAGGCTGAACTGACCTTGAACAAGAAGGGAGGTGCAATAGGCACACCTGAGGCACCACAGTAGGGGTCTGGAATCAGTCAGGTTGCTGGGGGCGTAATGTCTGCTATGCTTGAGCTTCTCAAAACCCTAAGCCACAGGAACGTGCCACCCTCCAAACCTCTAGGTTCTACCTCTGTTTCCCATTCCTGGTCTGGGCCAGGAGTCCTCCGGTCCACAGGCCTGGCTTGTGTTTGACATCTTGCCCTGCTCTCTCTGGCCCAAAGGGTCCCTGCTCAGTCTTCCTCTAAAGGCTTTATTGATCTTCCTTTCACATTTAAATCTGCAATCTACCTGAAATTGATCATGTCTCTAGTTTGAATATTCTGCAGAGAATTGAAGTGACAATGATTGGCATTCGTTCATTAGGCAATGGTGTCTGTCCAGACTGTTCCTCCAGGTCCTGCTTTCTCACCCTGAAGAGCTGACTTTGTTCCTGCCCAATTCCAAGCCTGATCTCCCAGCATTCCCACTGAGTCTAGGCTCTCTATGGTCTCCCCTAAAATCTCCTGTTTATCACATCAGCCAGAATTGGTTTCCATTCCTTGCAACCAAAGGTCCCTAATTTTTATACCCCCAGAAAAGTGGATGGCTCAGCTCTAGCTGTTTTGGGTGAAGGTGCTGGAAAGAAAGACCTATTGGGATATCAAAGGAGTAAGTACATAAATTACTACTGGTAAAACTTAGTTCGTCATATTTACTTCCTTTGTGCAGAAGACTTGAAACACCCATCCTAAGGCTTTGCTTAGAAATTGGGCAACATGGGTAGCCATGAAGTCATTCATGCTGGAGACACTGGGCATAGGCAGACAAAGGTTGCATGCATGGGGTACTCAGGAACCTGCCAATAGGCTCTAATATATCTTCACAGATTTTAGATTATTTGAAATAAACCAAGGCTTGTTATGGCAGAAGCAATGCCCTACCCATACTCGGCCTGCCCCATAATGTCTGAGATGATCAAGGACACCTTTTGTGGACAGAGCCCATTAATCAGGAATCTCAAACTCTGGAAATCTCTGAGGGAGAATGTAGGGGGAACTTCCGGCTCTCAGGTCTGGGTGACTAGTGACATGTGATTTCACCATTACTAAGATTATTGTAAGCATATCTTTTGTGTCCCTTGCAACCAACATAATTCCCAGGTTGCTACCCAAGCTGAGACTACCCAATCACCCCACAAATAAATGGCAGATGTTGTTTTATTGCCTACTTGGCAGCTGTTATGGACTGAATATTTGTGTCCACTATAATTCATATGTTGAAGCCCTAATCCCAGATATGATGATAATTGCAGATGGAGCCTTTTAGATGTAATTAGGGATCTAGAGCCTTAATCAAAAATTGAACTCTGTCAGGCCTTGATCTTGAACTTTTCAACCTCTAGAACTGTGAGAAAATAAATGCCTGTTGTTTAAGCCACTCAGTCTATGGGGCTTTGTTATGGCAGCACAAGCTAAGACCATAGCCATCCCCTTTCTTTCCTAACAGCACCCTAATTTGGTAATGGTTGAAACCCCTGGCAACAGAACCCCAGGGATAAATAGTGATTTGTCTAAGGCAGTCATCATATTACCTATCATTCCCCTTTTCCAACAACAGGTTTAGGAGTAAGCATGTCAATCAGTTATAGTCAATGAAACCCAAAAGAAAGTTGGCTAGGGATAAAAAGCCATTAAAAGTCCTTTTTCCTCTGCTCCTTGCTCCTTCCTTTCTCTTGTGCAATTGGAACTGCAGCAGCCATCTCATGGCAAAGAGGTAACACATGAGAAGAAGAAAAGCTAATATCCTGATGATTGTGAGGCTGAGAGTGCTTAACAATATTAGTGAGCCATTCAACCAACCTTGGGGCTTCACATTGAATAAGTAATAAATGTTCTTATTGTTCAGCCTTACTAGTCAGCTTTCTATTACTATTTGAAGCTAAATGCAACCTCACTGATATAGGAATGCACCAGACTTCTCCTAGGCAGGCTGATTGCCAAAAGGTATTTATCCAACGTAAGGCTATACCATTTCTCTAGGCCCAAGATACAGCTTCTTGGCAAGTGTGTCCTCCTATATTGGAGGCAGAATGCCCTAAATGGTTAAAAACTCCAGTTTTAGAATCAGAGGCCTGGGTTCAAATCCTGGCTCTTTAGCTTATTAACTATGTGACCCTGAGAATGTTAGTTAACTGCTCTGTGCCTCAATTTCCTCATGAAAACCTCCCCCCCACGCCGCCATGAGACAGAGTTTCGCTCTTGTTGCCCAGGCTGGAATGCAGTGGTGCAATCTCGGCTCACTGCAACCTCCACATCCCGGGTTCAAGCGATTCTCCTGCCTCAGCCTCCCAAGTAGCTGGGATTACAGGAACCCACCACCATACCTAGCTAATTTTCTGTATTTTTAATAGAGATGGGGTTTCGCCATGTTGACCAGGCTGGTCTCGAACTCCTGACCTCAGGTGATCCACCCACCTCGTCCTCCCAAGGTGCTGGGATTACAGGTGTAAGCCGCAGCACCCGGCCAAAACCTTATAAACACCAAATGTGTGTTTATCATGGTCTGAGCCTAGAATCCAAGTCAGCATTGACAAACAAACACAAAGTCTATTTGCCACGTTTTAGGAATAATAATAGTACCTACCTTGTAAGGTTGTTCTGAGAATTAAATAACTCCTATAAAATGCATAGCACTGGGTTTGTATATAGCCTAGCATATAATAATCACTCAAATGTTAGCTATATCCCGTGACAGAAGATGAGGTACAAGGTCTCCAGTATTTAGTGGACAATAATGTCCAGCATGGATTCCAACCCTTGATTGTACAAATTGAGAAATCAATGGAGCCCTCTGCTCTAGAACATCTTTTTTTCTTTTTTTTTCTTTTTGAGACGGAGTTTCGCTCTCGTTGCACAGGCTGGAGTGCAATGGCGCGATCTCAGCTCACCGCAATCTCCGCCTCCCTGGTTCAAGCGATTCTCCTGCCTCAGCCTCCCAAGTGCTGGGATTACAGTTGTGAGCCACCACGCCTGGCCCTTTTTTTTTTTTTTTTTTTTTCAAATGGAATCTAACTCACCCAGGCTGGAGTGCAGTAGTGCAATCTCAGCTCACTGCAACCTCCACCTCCTGGGTTCATGTGATTCTCCTGCCTCAGCCTCCCCAGTCGCTGAGATTACAGGCACGCACCACCACGCCCAGCTAATTTTTGTATTTTTAGTAGAGATGGGGTTTCTCCAGGCCGGTCTTGAACTCCTGACCTCAGGAGATCCTCCCACCTTGGACTCCCAAAGTGCTGGGATTACAGGCGTGAGCTACTGTGCCTGGCCCTTCTCTAGAACATCTGAGGAGTCTTCTTTATAAAGGAAGTGAAATCTCAGTGCAGAGATAGGAATATAGTTTGAAACATTCAGGCATAATTTCCACCTGTTTGTCCAGGAACATTACCCACATCTTCTGATAGACTCTTGAGGTCAGTCACCAACCACAGAACATCCAAATGTTCATTAAGCTGAGACTCCAGGGAGCCTAATTTGGAACAGATCTATAGTACAATGAGTAGAGAGGCCTTGAAGACGTGAGAGAGTTGGCTCAAATTATCAAGCCCATCAAATTACCTTGATGGCCATGGATCATCTAGGGTTTCATGAATGCAAACATAAATGGCTTACAGCCTGGAAGTTATCCTCTATATTGATGGTTCTTGATCAAAGTGACAGCACCTCCTAGAGGAATGTTGGAAATTTGTGGTGTTATTTTTGGTTGTCACAGAGAGACTACTAGCATTTGATGGTCAGGGGCCATGAGTGTTAGACATCCTACAGTGCACAGGACAGTCTTGTAAGACATTGGATTGTCCTACATCCACCACGACTTTATAGTATCAAAATGGACACTCATGTATAAGTAAGATACATTTTTAACAATCTGAACCTAGAATCTAAGTCTGCTTTGACATATAAACACAAAATATTTTTACCTAGTTTTAACATACTCTAGATTTGAAAGGGATGTCATTATTGTATAAATGGAAGGTTGGTTGTACTGTGCTCTGTTTATCACTTTTAGCACAGATTGTTTTACCACTTCAAAAAAATCGCATCATCACTAGGTAATTAAGAGCCTTCTTCAGCCGGGCGCAGTGGCTCACGCCTGTAATCCCAGCACTTTGGGAGGCCAAGGCAGGCAGATCACCTGAGGTCGGAAGTTTGAGACCAGCCTGACCAACATGGAGAAACCCCATGTGTTTTTTTTGAGATGGAGTCTCACTCTGTCTCTCTGTCTCCCAGGCTGGGGTGCAGTGGCGCGATCTCGGCTCACCATAACCTCTGCCTCCTGGGTTCAAGCAATTCTCTTGCCTCAGCCTCCCAAATAACTGGGATTACAAGTGCCTGCCATCATGCCTGGTTAATTTTTATATTTTTAGTAGAGATGGGGTTTCACCTTGTTGGCCAGGCTGGTCTTGAACTCCTGACCTCAGGTGATCCACCTGCCTCAGGCTCCCAAAGTGCTGGGATTACAGGCATAAGCCACCGTGGCTGGCCGGGGCTATTTCTTTTTAAGTAAGCTTTAGGTTGAAGTAAACATACATACAGATAAATATACAAATCATGAGTAGCCATTTAATGAATTTCTATAAATTACCCATTTCTTACCCAATTTATACATTTATAAATTAAATGTTATACCATCTCCTTGGTTGGACCCTAATACTATCATCCCCTTTCCAGCCACTTCCCACCCACTATCCTGACTTAAAACAATAGAGACTAATTTTGCTTAACTAGAACCTCATGTAAATAACCATACATAATCTTTACTTATGTCTGGCTATTTTTTTTTTGGCCGAACATTATATTAGCAAGAATCATCCATGCTGTTGCATGTAACAGTAATTCATTCATTTTCGTTGCCAATAATATTCTATTTTATGAAGAGGATATAGCTTATTCATTTGACTATTGATAAATGTATTAAACTATTTTCACACTGCTCTAAATATACTACCTGAGGCCAGGCACAGTGGCTCACACCTGTAATCTCAGGGAGACCAAGGCCAGCGGGTCACTTGAGGTCAGAAGTTTGAGACCAGCCTGGCCAACGTGGTGAAACCCTGTCTCTAACAAAAATACAAAAATTAGCTTGGTGTGGTGGTGCACGCCTGTAATCCCAGCTGCTCAGGAGGCTGAGACAGGAGAATTGCCTAAACCTGGGAGGCAGAGGTTGTAGTGAGCCGAGATCGCGCCACTGCACTCCAGCCTGGGCAAAGAGGCTCTGTCTTAAAAAAAAAAAAAAAAAAAAAAAGATGCTACCTGAGACTGGGTAATTTAAAAACAAAAGAAGTTTAATTGACTTACAATTCCACACGGTGGGGGAGGCCTCAGGAAACTTACAATTATGGCAGAAAGCAACAGGAAGCAAGCACCTTCTTTACAAGGTGGCAGGAGAGAGAGAGAGCTCAGAGGTAAACTGCCACTTTTAAAACCATCAGATCTGGTGAGAACTCCCTCACTATCACAAGAACAGCATGGGGGAAACCACCCCATGATCCAGTCACCTCCCACCAGGTCGCTCCCTCGATACATGGGGATTACAATTTGAGATCAGATTTGGTTGAGGACACAGAGCCAAACCATGTCAATGAACACTTTGGTAGTTTCCAATTTTGGACTAATAGGAATAGTTGCTCCCATGAATATTTGTGTACTTATCCTTTGGTAAACATATATACACATTTCTGAGATAGATCCGAGAATGGAATTGCTGGATTGTATAAGTATGCACTGCTGAGCTTTAATAGACTCTGCCAAACAGTTTTCGAAAGTGGTTGAAACAATTGGCACTCCCACCCTAGTAATGACAGTTCCACTTGTTCCACACTTTTGTATTTAGATATTTAAATGTTTTTTTCTAACACCGTGTCATAAAGAAGCTTGTCTACGTGACTTTGAGAAGTTGCTATGTGAAACTACAAAGGTGGGAGTATGGCCACCCCAGCACAGAATTCATGTTCCACATCATGTCTGAATGTACTCAAGGTTGGGTGCCACTTAGTGGAATTGGTGGCACCAAGGAGAAAGGCCTTGGCTGAGTCACAGCCTAGCCCAGCAGTCAGCTCTGGGGCTGTCTCATACAGAGGATGATTCACTCCATGCCCCTCCTGGTAGAAGAAGAGGTTCTTCAAGTGTTCCTTCCCTTCAGCCCAGTCAGGGCAGCTGGAGTAAAGCAGGGCTGACTGTGCACAAGTGGAGGAGTCTGGAGTAGGCAGAGGAAAGGGAAATGAGGGGGCTGTCTGACAGCTAGAAAGCAGATTCAAGGTAGGTGGGAGTGGGGGAAGCTAGGGTACAATGACTATATTTCTAAGACGTATGCAAATCAGATGTACTCAGAACTAGGTTTTTATTGAAAAATTATTCATCATATGGGGAAAATGTTTCCCTAACCATCACAAAAGGGCATATAATGAAAAAATAAAGTCTTTTTTACCTCTTAGATTCACAGTTCTCCAGGCTGTTTCCCATAAGACAGGCACAGTCCCTCCAGAAGCAGTCTGTACTTACACAAGCGTAAACACAGGTATCTTCAATAAGTTATTCAACTTCTTTAGGTGTCTTAGTCTATTTTGTGCTGTTATAACAGAATATCACAAACTGGCTAATTTATTATAATGAGCAGAAATTTATTGGCTCACAGTTCTGGATGCTGGGAAGTCCAAGATCAAGGTGCTGGCATCTGGTGAGGGGCTTCTTGATGCGCCATCACATGGTGGAAGGCAGTGTACAAAGAGAAACTGTGTCCTCACAAGTGGCATTAATCTATTTGAGGGTGGACCCCTCAGGGGGGCTTAAACACCTCCAATTAGGCCCTACATCCCTATACTGTTGCCTTGGGGATTAAGCTTCCAACACATGAGTTTTAGAGGGGACAAAAACTGGGCTTCAGCGTCCTCATCCTTAGAATTATGAGGCTGGGCAGAACGTTTCCCAAACTTACTTGCTGGTAAGAATCATTTGGGAGGACTTGTTTAACATATGATTTCTCCAACCGAAGGCCCTGGGATTCTGATTTAGTGAAAATGCAGTGGGATTTAGGAATTTGTATAATTGGAAGAATCTCTAGGTGACTCTTATTATTAGGAATTTGGAGAATCACTGGATTTAGAGAGTCTCTAACAGTTAAAAATTTTCAAAAGCCTATAATATTCTGCCCTTTAGAAATCCTAATATGATCTTATGTTGTACAAATCAGAACTAATGAAGAAAGAAGAAAGGTGCCTTTATGGGAGCATAGTAAAGTGACTGAAAGCCACCATGTGGGCCCTTTTCCAGTAACAGTGGGGAATGTTGGCACCTCTCCTTGGTCTTGTTGCTTTTGCATGCATGGAAGCTTGTAATTGTGATTTAGTTTGCTCTGATGACATGGACTTAAGGAAAGGAGCATCTTTTCTGGGCAATTCAGTGAAGATTAGAGAGCCTGGATCAGTCGGGAGAGGAATGTATGCGACTTCTTCTGTAAAAGCTGGGAAGTAAATGGAGATGGCTACAGACAACAGAAGGCAGTTAAAGCCTTCCCCAGATGGGTATGACTGGGTTTTAATCCAGATCTCAGCTTGAATGGATAACATGACCCAAACACTTGGAACTTAGGACTAGAAATGTAGCCCCCTACAAAAGGACTTCTTACAGCTGAAGAATCTCTCAAGTAGTGCAAACAATCTCTCAAGAAGATGCGTTCGTTTCCCTACATGGACTGTACCTTTTGTAGGGCCTTCCCTGGCTTGAGTGTGTTTGTGAGCACAGGCACACACGTGTGCACGTGCACATGTGCATGCCTGTGTATGCAGGCCGTATTAGGCCATTCCTATGTTGCTATAAAGAAATACCTAAGCCTAGTTCATTTATAAAGAAAAGAGGTTTAACTGGCTGATGGTTCTGCAGGCTGTACAACAAGTGTGGTGCTGGCACTTGCTTCTGGTAAGGACATCAGGAAGCTTTCAATCATGGTGGAAGGCAAAGGGGGAGCAGGCACGTCACACAGCGAAAGCAGGAGCAAAAGAGAGAGCAGGGAGGTACCACACAGTTTTAAACAACCAGATTTTGTGACAACTCACCATTGTGAGGACAGTACCAAGCCACTCATGAAGGATCTGTCCCCATGACCCAAACACCTCCCACCAGGCTCCACCTCTGATATGGTTTGGCTCGATGTCCCCACCCAAACCTCATCTTGAATTGTAATCCCAATGTGTCAGGGGGAACCTGGTGGGAGGTGATTACATCATGGGGCAGTTTCCCCTATGATGTTCTCCTGATAGTGAGGGAGTTATCATGAGATCTAATGGTTTAAAAGTAGTTTCCCCTGCTCTTTCTCTCTGTCCTGCTACATGTAAGACATGCCTTGCTTCCCCTTCACCTTCTGCCATGATTTTAAGTTTTCTGAGGCCTCTCTAGCCATGTGGAACTGTGAGTCAATTAAACCTCTTTCCTTTATAAATTACCCACTCTCAGACAGTTCTTTATAGCAGAACGAAAATGAACTAATACAGAAAATTGGTACCGGGATAGCAGGGTACTTCTATAAAGATAACCTGAAAATGTGGAAGCGACTTTGGAACTGGGTAAGAGGCAGAGGTTGGAACAGTTTGGAGGGCTTGGAAGAAGAGAAGATGCGGGAAAGTTTGTAATGTCCTAGAGACTTGTTGAATGGTTTTGACCAAAATACTGATAGTGATATGGAAGTCCAGGCTGAGGTGGTCTCAGATGGAGACGAGAAACTTATTGGGAACTGGAGCAAAGGTCACTCTTCCTCTGCTTTAGCAAAGGGACTGGTGGCATTTTGCCCCTTCCCTAGAGGTCTGTGGAACATTGTTTTGTTTTGTTTTGTTTTGAGACAGAGTCTTGCTCTGTTGCCCAGGCTGGAGCACAGTGGTGCAATCTCAGCTAACTGCACACTCTGCTTCCCAGGTTCAAGCTATTCTCCTGCCTCAGCCTCCCGTGTAGCTGGGATTACAGGCGTGCACCACCACACTTGGCTAATTTTTTAAATTTTTAGTAAAGACAGTGTTTTGCCATGTATCAAACTCCTGGCCTCAAGTGATCCACCTGCCTCAGCCTCCCAAATTGCTGGGATTACAGGCATAAGCCACCATGCCCAGCCAAGATCTATGAAACTTTGAAATTAAGAGAGATGATTAGGGTATCTGGCAGACGAAATTTCTTTTTTCTTTTTTTTTGAGATGGGGTTTTGCTCTTGCTGCCCAGGCTGCAGTGCAATGGTGTGATCTCAGCTCACTGCAACCTCTGACTCTCAGGTTCAAATGATTCTCCTGTCTCAGCCTCCTGAGTAGCTGGAATTACGGGCACCCATCACTCCACCCTACTAATTTTTTGTATTTTTAGTAGAGATAGGGTTTCACCTTGTTGGTCAGACTGGTCTTGAACTCCTGACCTCAAGTGATCCACCTGCTTCAGCCTCCCAAAGTGCTGGGATTACAGGTGTGAGCCACCACTCCCCACCAATTTAGGGTATCTGGCAGAAGAATTTTTAAGCATCAAAGCATTCAAGAGGTAACCTGGCTGATTCTGAAAGCATTCAGTCGTGTGTGTTCACAAAGAGTTTATCTGAAACTGAAACTTATGTTTAAAAGGGAAGCAGAGCATAAATGTTTGGAAAATTTGCAGCATGACCATATGGTAGAAAAGAAAAACCCATTTTTCTGGGAAGAAATTCAAGCCGACTGCAGAAATTTGCATAAGCAAGGGGGAGCTGAATGTTAATAGCCAAGACAATGGGAAAAAATGTCTCCAGGGCATGTCAGAGAACTTCATGACAGCCCCTCCCATCACATGCCTGGAAGCTTAGGAGGGAAAAATGGTTTCTTGGGCCAGAGCTTGGTCCTGCTGCTCTGTGCAGACTCAGGACTTGGTGCCCTGTGTCCTAGCTGCTCCAGCTCTAGCTGTGGCTAAAAGGGATCAAGGTACAGCTTGGGCTATTGCTTCAGAGGGTACAAGCTCCAAGCCTTGGCAGCTTCCACATGGTATTGGGCCTGCGGGCCTGCAGAAATCAAGAGCTGAGGCTTGGCAGCCACTGCCTAGATTTCAGAGGATTTATGGAAATGTCTGGATGTCCAGGCAGACGTCTGCTGCAGGGGTGAAGCCTTCATGGAGGACCTCTACTAGGGCAATGCAGAGGGAAAATGTGGGATTGGAGCCCCCACATAAAGTCCCCACTGGGGCACTGCCTACTAGAGCTGTGAGGAGAGAGCTACCATCCTGCAGACCCCAGAATGGTAGATCCACCAAAGCTTGCACTGTACACCTGGAAAAGCTGCAGGCACACAATGCCAGCCCATGAAAGCAGCCGCAGGGGCTATACCCTGCAGAGCTGCCCAAGGCTTTGGGAGCCTACCCCTTGCATCAGGGTGTCCTGGATGTGAGACATGAAGCCAAAGGAGATCATTTCAGAGCTTTAAGATTTTATGACTGCCCCATTGGGTTTTGGAATTGTATGGGGCCTGTGGCCCCTTTGTTTTGGCCAATTTCTCCCATTTGGAACAGGAACATTTACCCAATGCCTGTGCCCCCATTGTCTCTAGGAAGTAGCTAACTTGTTTTTTGTTTTACAGGCTCATAGGCGGAAAAGACTTGCCTTGTCTCAGATGAGACTTTGGACTTTGACTTTCGGGTTAATGCTGGAATGAGTTAAGACTTTGGGGGACTGTTGGGAAGGTATGACTGGTTTTGAAATGTGAAAAGGATATGAGATTTGAGAAGGACCAGAGGTGGAATGATATGGTTTGGCTCTGTGTCCCCAGTCAAACCTCATCTTTAGTTCCCCACATGTTGATGGAGGGACCTGGTGGGAGGTGATTGGATCATGGGGGTGGTTTCCCCCATGCCGTTCTCATGATAGTGAGTGAGTTCTCAGAAAATCTGATGGTTTAAAAGTGGCAGTTTCTCCTGCTGTCTCTCTCCTGTCACCATGTAAGCTGTGCCTTGCTTCCCCTTCGCCTTCCACCATGATTGTAAGTTTCCTGAAGCCTCCCCAGCCATGCAGAACTGTGAGTCAATTAAACCTCTTTCCTTTATAAATTACCCAATCTCAGGCAGTTCTTTATAGCAGTGTGAAAACAGACTAATACAACCTCCAACATTGGGGATTACATTTCCACATGAGATTTTGAGGGGACAAACATCCAAACTATTTCACAAGCTAATTTCCACAGTCATTAATGAAAGATCCTTATATTTTTACTTGGTTTTGGTGGTGTTGGGGGAAGGCAGGGTGCAGGCATTAAAGAACCAGCATCTATTTTTTCTGCTATTCCTGACATAAAGAGGAATAAGGGCACTTAATTTAAGTTTATTTTACCAATTTGGGAGTTGTTATTACTCACACTGATCATCAATAATAAATATATATGATGAAATGAAATGGCTTTGGACTGGAAATCAGGTATGTCTTGATGTGGCGCTGCCACTAAGGAGCTATGTGACCTTAAGCAAGTCACTTACATCTCTAGACCTGATTCCTTGTGCAAATAATGAAAGTGTAGGCTAGGTGGTACCTGATTTTGCTTATTCTAAGGTGTGCTTTTTTCACATTTTAATATTTCTGAACTTGGGATGTATCTTATAATCAATGGGTGTCTCACAATTATTATTGGCAGAGTTTTCTTCTTGGCTGCCTTTATAATCTACAGCATATTAGATTCAATTAAATACTGTACTTAGCTCTATGAGTAGCTACATAATAAAGCCTTATGTTTGCACATTAATATAATACTCCGCATCTTCCAATTATGTTCTAAATACTCATTCATGCATTTCTAGAGGACCCAGGTTGGTGGTTTTCAACTTTGGCTTCCCAGAGAAGACGTGAGCTGACTCTTATAAAGGAATTGTCACTTACCTGGCAGGCAGAAAGGAATGAACAGAAGAGACAAAAGGAGGAAATATGTGGGAAGTCACAAAGACATAGAAAAACAAGACACATTTGGAAAATGTCAAGTGTCTTGTATGGCTGGACAACAGAGTACACATTGGTAGCTTAGCAGATGAGGCTTTAGGAGGACATAGGAACCAGATTGCAAGGGTTCTGGGTAACATCCTAAGAAGCTTGGATTTTATCCTCAGGGTTAAGGGTGCTGAAGGTTTATCAACAAAGAGGAGATCTATCCGGATTCACCTCTGAAGTTCAGGAAAATCACTCTGGTGGTATGGGAGATTGTCATTTAAAAGGGTGAGGGAAGTAAGATGAGTTAAGAGGTTGCTGACATATTCAGACAAGAAACGATGACAGCTTTAACTGACAACTGGTAGGAAAATGAGGGAGAAGAAATGAAGCTGAAAGATATTTATAGAATGTTGACCAAAGAGATCCAGAATATGAGGGAGGGATCAAGGATGATTTCAAAGTCCAAGCATGGGGCTCACGCCTGTAATCCCATCACTTTGGGAGGTCGAGGTAGGAGGATCACTTGAGCCCAGGAGTTTGAGACCAGCCTGGACAACATAGGGAGACCCTGTCTCTACAAAAAAATTTAAAAATTAGCCGAGCATGGTGGTTGCACCTGTGGTCCCAGCTACTTGGGAGGCTGAGATGGGAGGTTGGCTCGACTCTGGGAAGTCAAGGCTGCGGGGAGTCATGTTCACACCACTGCACTGCACTCCACTCCAGCCTGAGTGACAAAGACTGACCCTGTCTCCACAGAAAAAAAAAAAAGGGAAAAAAGAAGTATAATTCCCAGATTTCTGGACTAGCTGCCTAAATGAAAAACAGTGCCATATAAAGTTGGGGGCTTAAGAAGAGAAGAGGGTTTGAAAGGCCAGAGTAGTTATGTTTTGCTTATGTTGATTTTGGGGTGCCTGAGAGAAATATGCAATTGAAGATGTTCACAAAATAAGTGAAAAATAAGTCTAGTTCTCAAAACAAGTTTAACTCTTATGATATCTTTAGGTAAAAAAAACTTCCATTTATTTGCTCCTCAGAATCCACTCTCCACCATTCTCCACCCTTCTCTGTGTTCTGGGAGGCTGAATTGTATGCATTACAGACGCTTCTTGTTAAGGTTGGCCAATTTGGAGCCCTGGCAGATCAGAGAGAGAGAGAGAGAGAGAGGATAGTCAGCTTGAGGTATTTGTTGTCTCCTATCTCCCTCCCTTCCAGGTCAACAGCTCCTGTCTGGTGGCCTTCTCCACACAGCTCTTTCAGAGTTCCTCAACTTATCCCTTCCCTTGATAGTTTAGGCCAAATTGCCCGATTTGAATATACCTCCTGTTTCCTTTTGGGGTCCTGATTAGTACAGTATAATGTACCAGGAGTGGCTAAGGAAGAAGAAATGGAAAAATAAATTGGTTTGCACACATATTTAAGGAGTGCATGGCACTTCACCTTACCCAGGGGAACAGGAACATGAATAGTGCCAGGCATGCGATGGTATCACAGTTTCTCATATATGACTGGTGCGTGGCATGAGATGAAGCGAAGGGGTAGGACAAGGCATTGGGAAATCAACTGACTCCAACTGAGAAAATATGTGGTCATTCAGAAATCTTCAGTGGCAGTTTTGACGAAGTCCCCCATCTCCTATGAGGTCACAGGGAAAGAATGGCTGAAGACCAACTTTTTAGGGCCTAACGGTTAATGGTAAGAGCTGCAGAGTTTCAGCACTAATTAAAAGCTGAATGTTGATAAGTGTTTAAGTCTAGGACACCAGTGGGGAAAGGGTGGAACCTTGAGACATGGGATGGGATGGGACCTGTGGGAAGAGATAATCAAGGCTAAGAACTCTGAACCCAAGTGCCCCACACCACCCTTGGTTGCAGAGCCAGCCTTCCCTGCACAAAAGCCCTTTAATGCTGCATTTTGGGACAGCTGCCTTATAAGCCAATGCCTCTTCTGAGGGCCCACATCTGCAAGCCTTATTGCCTCAAGGCACAGGGCTTGGTGGACATCTTTGGATTTTTTAAAAATCCTTCAGCTGGGCACAGTGGCTCATGCCTGTAACACCAGCAGTTTGGGAGGCGGAGGCTGAGGCTGGTGGATCACCTGAGGTCAGGAATGCGAGACCAGCCTGTCAACATGGCGAAACTTCATCTCTACCAAAACTACAAAAATTAGCTGGGCATGGTGACGCATGCCTGTAATCCCAGCTACTTAGCTGGGCATGGTGACGCATGCCTGTAATCCCAGCTACTTGGGAGGCTGAGGCTGAGGCAGGAGAATAGCTTGAACCTGGGAGATGGGGGTTGCAGTGAGCCGAAATTGCACCATCACACTCCAGCCTGGGCAACAAGAGCTAAACTCCATCTCAAAAAAAAAAAAAATTTCGTCTCTCCCCTCCCTCTGATCTTTGGATTTTTGAGGTAATATGGACCACATTTGGGCATGCTGCTCTAATCCACTTAGTGGGCAACTCATAAGGCTACTGATTTTGAGTGTAGTCAGTTAAGCAAAGACTCTGAAGCAAGTCCAGGCTGTTATCCCAGCTTCCCTGTAGCTGGGCTTTATAACCCAAGGATACAGTGGTCCTGGAAATTTCTGTGTCAGCCGAAAATGCTATATGTAGCCCCTAGCAAGCCCCAACAGGAAAATCAAACACAAATCCCTAAGGTTTTAGAATTGGAGGACCATGTCTGCCAACGAGTATTCTTCTACCTGAAAAGTAGCTTTTAAGAGGCTCCTGAGCCCTTGTAGAGACTTAACACCTGAATCTGGGACCCCGTGTGCCTATGAAAACTGCCCATCATGAACTGAGTATTCATGAAGGGTAGTTAACTCATGATCCATCAAATCATATAATTAAACATGCACAGTAGCATTCCAAATAGAAGCGATCATGTATGAGACCAGGCTGAAACAGCCCAGAAGGCACCATAAACTATCACAAGCAGGTGGCCCAGAAGCCCACAGTACCTGCTCCTGGTACCTTCCTCCAGCCGTCCTTACACCCTCATAGGGAGTTCCCTGTGGCCAGTTAATGAAAGAGGCAGACAAGGAGGAATCAAGGACCTGCATCATTGACCAATCTGCATGGCATGTTGGTACGAGCTGAAATTAGAAAACTGCTGCCTTACTGCTCCACTCAAGGGGGCCCTGAAATATAGTGGTAAAGGACAGGGTTGGGGGAGGACACTTTATTATCTACTTCATGTGTAAATAAAGGTAGGCTGAGTATGGATCTGTACTTATAAATGGGGACTGGCTGGTGGGTTGTTAGCTGATCAGGACCTGGGAAAGAATTAGGCTAGAAAATTGTGACAATAAGATCTGGAGGGTGGAAAGTACATGAATGGACCTTTCAGAATGGTCACAGAATGTAGAGCTATGTCCCATATATCTTAGGCCCTCAAACCTAAGAATATGTCATCTTACATGGCAGAAGGAACTTCGCAGATGTGATTAAGGATTTGAGCCGGGAAGAGTATCCTAGATTATCCAGGTGGACCCAATGCAATCACAAGGATCCTTTTTTTTTTCTTTTTTCTTTTTTTCCAAGACATGATCTCCCTCTGTCACCCAGGCAGGAGTGCAGTTGATGCAACCACAGCTCACTGCAGTCTCAAACTCCTAGGCTCAAGCAATCTTCCCACCTCAGTCTCCCACGTAGCTGGGACCACAGGCGCATGCCACCATGCCAGGCTAATTTTTTATTTTTTGTAGAGGCGAGATCTCGTTATGTTGCTCTGGCTCGTCTTGAACTCCTGGGTTTAACTGATCCTCCCGCCTCAGCCTCCCAAAGTGCTAGGATTACAGGCATGAGCCACTGTGCCTGGCCATAAGGATCCTTATAAGAAGAAGACAGGAGTGTCAGAATCAGAGAGAGATTTGAAGATGCTATACTGCTAGCTTTAAAGAACAGTTCATGGCTGGGCACAGTGGCTCACACCTGTAATCCCAGCACTTTGGGAGGCCAAGGCGGGTGGATTACCTGAGGTCAGGAGTTCAAGACCAGCCTGACCAACATGGTGAAACCCTGTCTCTACTAAAAATACAAAAAATTAACCGGGCTTGGTGGCAGGCACCTGTAATCCCAGCTACTCAGGAGGCAGAGGTAGGAGAATCGCTTGAAGTTGCAGTGAGCAGAGATTGTGCCACTGCACTCCAGCCTGGGCAACAGAGCAATAGTCCATCTCAAAATAAAATAAAATTAAATTAAAAATAAATAAAAAAGAGTTCATGAGCCAAGGAATGTAGGCAACCTCTATAAGCTGGAAAAAACAAACAGACAAACATGCATCCCTGGGGGCAATTTGTTTTGTTTGTTTGTTTTTTTGAGATGGAGTCACACTCTGTCGCCCAGGCTAGAGTTCAGTGGCACAATCTCGGCTCACTGCAGCCTCACTTCTCGGGTTCAAGCGATTCTCCTTGCCTCCGCCTCCTGAGTAGCTGGGATTACAGGCACCCACCACCATGCCTGGCTAATTTTTGTACTTTTAGTAGAGACGGGGTTTCTTCATGTTGGTCAGGGCTGGTCTTGAACTCCTGACCTCAAGTGATCCACCCCACCCACCTCAGCTTCCCAAAGTGCTGTGATTACAGTGAGTCACCATGCCCGGCCCCTGTTGCCAATTTGATTTTAGCACAGTGAGGCTTCTAAACTACAGAATTGTAAGATAATAAACGTGTAGTTTTAAGCCAGGAATTCTGTGGTGACCTTTTGCAGCAGCGATAAGAAACTGATATACCATGTAAATGCCCATCAGAGAGTGTTCCCAGTGGAGGGGGCACTTCATCAATCAGGTGGGCCGATGACTTGTTTTATAGATGGCAGTCAGCCTTTATTTTTTTCTCAATTAGCAATAATCGCACTTCAGATAAACCCCATTGTCTATGATGCTGCCGCTGCATAAAGGTGGCCTTTTTTATTTTTTATTTTTATTTTTTTGAGACAGAGTCTCACTCTGTCGCCCAGGCTGGAGTGCAGTGGCGCAATCTCTGCTCACTGCAACCTCTGCCTCCTGGGTTCAAGCAATTCTCGTGCCTCAGCCTCCCAAGTAGCTGGGATTACAGGCATGTGCCACCATGCCTGGCAAATTTTTAGTATTTTTTGTAGAGATGGGGTTTCACCATATTGGTCAGGTTGGTCTCCAACTCCTGGCCTCAAGTGATCTGCCCACCTTGGCCTCGCAAAGTGCTAGGAATACAGGCATGAGCCACCATGCCTGGCCGCAGTCAGCCTTTTAAAAACAATTTTATTTTAAATAGAGACTGGGTCTCACTCTGTTGCCCAGGCTGGTCTTGAACCCCTGGGCTCAAGCGATCCACCCTCCTCGGCCTCCCAAAGCATTGGGATTACAGCTGACACGCCTAGCAGCAGTCAGCCTTTTTCCCCAGCCACCTTAGTGCTAGCCTGATGGGCTCATGTACAAAATATGAATTTAGTTGTTTAATCCTCATGTCAAATTATGAGGTTAGTACTATTATTATTTTTTCTGTTTTGTAGATGAGACCAGGGCATGAGAAGGTTAAGTAAATTCGCCAAAGTCATATTGTCAGTAAGTAGTAAAACCAGGATTTGAACATAGGTCATCTGACTCTGGTACTATACTATCCAATATAGTAGCCGCTAGCCATGTATGGGTTTTTAAAATTAAATTAAATTAAAATGTAGTTGCTGTCATACTAGCCCCATTTCAAGTGTTCAATAGCCACATGTGGCCAGTGGTTACCATATTGCACAGTGCAGAGAGAGAACATTTCTATCTTTGAAGAAAGTTCTATTGGACAGTGTTGATCTAGAGCGTGGGCTTTAAACCAATATGTCCTTCAGCATCTCCCATTGATAATCATATCAAGCTCTAAATCAGGTCACAGTGTGGCTGAGACTCTTCTCCAAGCTGCTAAACAGCGACTCCTATGGCTGCCTTGAGTCCTGTAGGTTCTTCAGGTTCCTATGAATATGTTACTGACACAAAGAAACCCTTATAACATTGGTGTTGGGGGTTCAAGCTTGGTAGCAAATAGCATTTTCTAGAATGTCAAGGGAGCTGCAAGGACTAAAATATGTTGGCATCTGCATTTGTGGCTGGTACCATGTCAGATGGTACTTGGGGGAGGGGGAAGAAAGATATTAAAGACCTATATCATAAAACCATTACCCTCAAAAAATGGACACAAGACTAATTTCATTCATCCCCAAAATATTTATTAAGTGCATACTGTGTTCTTGGAATGGTTCTCTCTTTTTAATATTTTATTTTTTGAGACAGCATCTCACGCTGTCACTCAGGCTGGAGTGTAGTGGCATGATCTCAGCTCACTCCAACCTCCACCTCCCAGACTCAAGGGATCCTCTTACCTCAGCCTCCTGTAGCTGGGACTACAGGTGCATGCCACCATGACCAGCTAGTTTTTGTATTTTCTGTAGAGACAGGGTTTCACTATGTTGCCCAGGCTGGTCTTGAACTCCTGAGCTCAAGTGCTCTGCCCGTCTCGGCTTCCCAAAGTGCTGGGATTACAGGCATGAGCCACCATGCTCGGCCGGAATGGCTCTAGGCATTGGAAATTCATTGGCAGATAAAACAGACATGGTTCCTGACCCCGTGGAGTTCATGTTCTTTCCTGGGGGAAGAGAGATATTGAGTAAGAAATGACCAGTCTGATGAGTGTTACAAAATGGGAACTATAGGATGCCTTGGAATGAAATAATTAAAGAGCCAATAATGTAAGTGCTCTAGGAGTTCATAAACGAAAAATAGCCATGTGCACTAAAACTGGAAACACAAAGGTGACTCTAGTGACCCACCAGTAATAGGACGTGTTCTTACTTTAGGCAAGTGTGAATCTTTACGAGATTTTTAGCAGGGTAATGACATGTTCAGATGTGTTTCAGGGAAGCAGTATGTCGCAGAGGTCAGGCATTCTGGAAACAGGTAGGTATAGTTTAAATCCTGCGTTTGCCACTTATTACCCTTATGAACTCACTTTTACTATCTCTAAATGGGATAATCATGATAGTACCTACCTTGTAGGTTTTTGTAAAGAATAAATGAGACAATGCATTATAATGTACACTGTTATTACTACTACTTTTTTTGTTGTTGTTGTTACAGAGTCTCACTCTGTTGCCCAGGCTGGAGTGCAGTGGCATGATCTTGGCTCACTGCAACCTCTGCCTCCTGGGTTGGAGCAATTCTCCTGCCTCAACCTCCCGAGTAGCTGGGATTACAGGTGTGCGCCACCATGCCAGGCTAATTTTAGTATTTTTAGTACAGATGAGGTTTCACCACGTTGGCCAGGCTGGTCTTGAACTCCTGACCTCAGGTGATCCACCCTCCTCAGCCTCCCAGAGCGCGGGGATTACAGGCATGAGCCACCACGCCCAGCCCTATTTATTTATTTTTTTAATCTTAGCTCCTTGATCATTGTGTAGAGGACAGATTTGAGAGGATTAGATTATTGGGAAGAGAGACCAATTAGTGGGCTGTTGAAGTAGGCTTGGGCAAGTGATGAACTACAGTAGTGGTTGTAGAGAGGAAAAGAATTTCAGCTATTCAGAGAGTTTGGGGGAAAAAAGGTATACCAGCAATTCCACTCCTAGGGATATACTCAGGAGAACTGAAAACATCTGTCCACACAAAAACTTGCATATCAGTGTTCATAGTGATGTTATTCATAATAGCCCAATAATGGAAGCATCCCAAACATCCATCAACTTATGAATGAATAAATAAAATGTGGTATATCCAAACAATGGACGATGAAATTTGAAAACATTATGCTAAGTGAAAGAAGCCAGACACAAAAGGCCACATTATTGTATGATTCCATTTATATGTCCAGGATAGACAAATCCATAGAGACACAAAGTAATTTTGTGGTTGTTAGGCATTGGAAGGAGGTAGAAATGGGGAGTGACTGCTAATGGGTACAGGATTTATTATGAGATGATGAAAATGTGCTTACAGTGAGCCAGGCACTGATCTAAGAGCTTTACATCTAGGAAGTCTTTAACCCCTACCAACAATCCCCTGATGAAGATACTACTTTTACATCTCTATTTACAGAGGAGGAAGAAAAATGAAGCAGAGAGATTGTGGCTGAGGTCACAGAGCAGAAAGTGACAGAGCTGGGATTTGAAGCCAGGTGTGTCCAGCTTTAGAGTCCTTGCTCTTACTCACCTCACTATACTCCTCTTGGTATAGAGTAGCTAGTATGATATCCTTTCTGGCTAATTTATCCGTATTTTATCAAGGTCTTTCAGGATACCACACCTTGACTCAAAGGTGTGACGGAAGACAACTATTATAGATTTATTTTTGGTGAGTTTAGGGGCTGGCTTTCTCAGGCTAGCTCTACCTTGTGGCTAATTGACTGCCAATGACATTTCCTCTTTTACCTTCAGATCCTAATTGAGGTTCATAATTATGACCCTGAGGCACTACAGGTTCTTGAACTACCTTCTGAATCATGAAAGAAAGATTAAACTGTGCACAGCGTGGTTCATTCATTCCATAAGTACTTATTGGGTGCCTACCAACAGGTACCCAATACTGGCAACCTGCCCTCGTGAAGCTTATAGTTTGATGAGAGAGAGAAATATATATTAATCATATAATCACACAATAAGTATAAGATTGCAACTGTGACAAGGGCAACTAAGAAGAGATGTCTGGTGCTCTGAGAGCATAGCAAGGGTTTGACCCATCAAGGTCACGAGGGGTTGAATGAGTTGCGATCCCCAAGCATGAGGGTAAACCAGGTAAAGGGAAGAAGGGAGAACATTCTAGGCAGGGAGAACATGCAAAGCCCCCTGGTGGGAGGGAGCATGGTGAACAGGAGGCCAAGATAGCTGGGATAGAGTGAATAAGGAGGAAGATGCTGAAAAGGCAGGTGGGCCACACCACAGAGTCTTGTGGGCCACATGGAAGAATTTGCTTTATCCTGAGAGATGAAAGCACAGAGGATTTGATCAGATTTGCATACCAAACCAGTTCTGGACATGAAGGATGACAATCCCTATTATAATTGGTTGCTTCTGGTCAAGTATTTCATCTTTAATTGTTGACCCAGAAGACTACGTACAGCCATGCTGCCTAGACCGGGTACTCTAGAACATAAACTCTTCCAGGGCAGAGCCACCTACTTTTGACTTGTAGGTGTGATTTGCACAATGCATTCACTTATTAGAAGGTTGATTTTAAAAGACTGGCAATCGGCCTGGCACAGTGGCACACGCCTGTAATCCCAGCACTTTGGGAGGCCAAGGTGGGTGGATCACTTGAGGTCAGGACTTTGAGAACAGCCTGGCCAACATGGTGAAACCCTTCTCTACTAAACATACAAAAATTAGCTGGGTGTGGTGGCGCATGCCTGTAGTCCCAGCTACTTGGGAGACTGAGGCAGGAGAATTGCTTGATCTTGAGAGGCAGAGTTTGTAGTGAGCTGAGATCGCGCCATTGCACTCCAGCGTGGGTGACAAAGCAAGACTTTGTCTCAAATAAATAAATAAAAATAAAGGACTGACAATCATCTAGCCTAGTCTTTTTACATCAAAAAGCTAGGCGTTAGGCCAGGCATGGTGGCTCACTCTCACCAGTAATCCTAGCACTTTGGGAGGCCGAAGTGAGCAGATCGCCTGAGCTCAGGAATCGGAGACCAGCCTGGGCAATGTGGCAAAACTCCATCTCTACAAAAAATACAAAAATTAGCTGGGCATGGTGGCATGTGCCTGTAGTCCCAGCTACTCAGGAGGCTGAGGTGGGAGGATTGCTTGAGCCCAGGAGGTTGGGGCTGCATTGAGCTGAGATCACAACACTGCACTTAGCCTGGGCGACAGAGTGAAACCCTATCTCAAAACAAAAAAAACTAGATGTCTTACATAAATGCTGCCTCATTTAAACCCCACCAGAGTCCCATCAGGAAGACGTTATTGTTATTCTTGCCGTATGGGTTCAGATAGGTTAAATAACATGTTCAGGTTACTCCACTACTAGATGCCCAGGAAAAATATTCAAAACCCTCCAAAACTCCTTCCTTAAAGAAGCCCAAGTCAAGGGCAAGTAGGTGCGATACTGAAAGGTTGTTCCTACAGGCTGCATCTTTGAGAGTGCTGTTGTAAATAATTTTCACTACTGCCACACCTACTTTGACCCCTAAGAACCAGGGGAGAGGCCCCGTCTTCCTCTTTCTAGTTATGTGCTTGCTCATTGGGGTGTGCCAGCAGCACGCCGGCCTCCAAAGGCCTGCCAAGCAACCAAGCATAAAACTGGCCTACACAGACTCTTTTTAGGCAAGTAATTAACACCTGTCTTTTCTCCTCCAGTTTTATTCAAATAGCCTAGTAACTAATAGAGTCGGTTCATCAAAGCAGTTACAGTCAGTGTCTTGAAGCTTGACTGCTCAATGAAGTTCAAGGCAAAGTACCTTTAAAATACAGTTCTAATGTCCTATGTGTAGGAGGTGTTTCTTCCTAGCAACATCCTTGGGGCACAAATAACTTTTGCCTGGGAAAACATCAGTATTCTCAAAAATAATGACACTTAACTTTTCTCCAAGGTTCTACATTTTCTCTTTCTGAAATGAGTAACAGGACAAATCAGACAGGTTCTGAGAGCCTGTACTTTTGTAGGAGGCGTGGGGAGCAAGGTTGGCACAAAAAAGAATTGAGGCATTGTTTCTGCTCTGGCACAAGAAAGTAGGACAAAGCCCTGAATTTCATGGGTGGGTTCTGATTCACCCTTTGCATTTCTTTTTTTCCTTTCCTTTTTTTTTTTTTTTTAAGACGGAGTCTCGTTCTGTCGCTCAGGCTGGAGTCCAGGGGCGCGATCTTGGCTCACTGCAACCTCTGCTTCCAGGGTTCAAGCGATTCTCCTGCCTCAGCCTTCTGAGTAGCTGGGACTACAGGCGCCCGCCACCACGCCCGGCTTTTTTTTTTTTTTTTTTTTTTTGAGACGGGGTTTCACCATGTTGGCCACTGACCTCACCTCGTGATCCACCCGACTCGGCCGCCCAAAGTGTTGGGATTACAGGCGTGAGCCACCGCGCCCGGCCAGCATTTCCTTTTAATGTTCATATCCAACAATGAGGAGAGATGAGGAGCAGGGAGTCTGGGGGATGGGCATGGAGAAGGTAAGGAAGAGGTGAAATGCAGGCAGTACATATGTACTTGATGGAAGACACGAAACATAAGGCCAGAGAAACTAGACCATCAGAAGAGGGACTGGAAGAGGAAAGAGAATGGTTGAAAACGAACTGAGAAACTAAAGGGAAGAAAGCGAGGAAACAGAGGGAAAGAGGAAATGCTTGCATGGGGGCAAGTACTGTTCTGTCCTTACCACTAAAGATCTGGCACGTGATCTGGTCTCCCTCTCACTTGACTCCAGCCAGACTGATCTTCTTGCTCTTGAACATTCATTCCTTCATCTGGACCCTTCCACTTGCTGCTCTTCCTGCAGGCATCTCCCAGGCCTGTCCTTCCTTCCTTCAAGTGGTCTCCCTAACCACACTCTACATGAAATAGCACCTCCCTTACCCTTATTTTCCTTACTCTGCTTTATTTATGCTTGAAGCTCCAGTCACCATCAGACAGAATTTCTGTGTTTTGGCTACTGGCTGTTGTCTGACATATACCCGCTCCTAGAACGTAAACTCCACGGGAACAGGGACTTTGTTTTGTTCCCTGCTGTATCTCCAGCACCTACAACACTGCCTGACACCCTGCTGGGTGACCGATATACGCCGGATGGCTCAGGGAGTGGGTGCAGGTCGAGGAAAGGGTATAGCAAGAGGTATGTCCGGGAGGGATGTTTAGGGTGTGCTTTTAGTCCAACAGAAAAGCACTTTCCATCCTTTTTCTATTTCTCTCCTCTCCTTCTCCCTCCCTCCGCACTTCAGAGGTTGGGGAAAAGCTGCGGGAAAGCAGGAAATAAGGAAAAATCCTAAATTGCCCAGCTCGAATTCCAATGAAAAATTAATGAGCGAGGAAGACAGGGAGGCAGGGAATAAATGCACATGCAAAAGTGAAGGAAACCAGTGGAAAGCAAAGAAAAAGGCGAACAGACGTCACTCTCTCTGGTCACGCTCCCCGACTCCCCAGAGGACAGGCGAGGCGCTTCTGGCACACGCCCCCGTCGCCCCGCGGCCGCGCGGCGTCACCACCACTTCGGAGAAGGCCAGGCCCCTCTTCCCCCGCGGGCTTCCCCGCGCCCGCACCGCCGAGGCCCCAGCACGCGCCCGGGGGAGCCGCGAAGACGGCGGGGACTACAGCTCCCAGGATGCCGAGCACAGGCGCGCCTGCGCAGTGCGGTCGGAGGCGGCGGTCTGTTCTCCGCTGAGGAGGAGCGGGGCAGAGGAGGGAGGCAGCGGGTGAGAGTTCAGAGTTCAGCAGCAGCAGCCCGAGCCCATGATTCCCATATGCCCTGTAGTTTCTTTCACCTATGGTGAGTCTAATGTGGCCCGCGAGGCCTCTGCCCGGCCCCCTCCCTGGCCCCGGGCAGCGGGGAGCCGCGGGGGTTGGGGCAGGCTCCGGGGAGGAGGCGGCGGCCGCCACCCGGGCGTGCGAGTGAGTGAGGGAGTGCGAGGCGGGAGGGGGAGGCGGCGCGGCCGCGGCCTGGGCCCCGCCAGGGCTGCTCTCACGGCGCCTCTCTCTTTCTCTCCCTGCCCTCCCTCGGCGTCTCGGCTCCTCTGTGTCTCTTGTCCCGCCATGGGACCCGACTCTTCGTGCCCGCCGCAGTGCCCAGCCGGCTGGGGGAAGATGCCAAAATGGCGACCGGCAACTACTTTGGATTCACCCACAGCGGGGCGGCGGCGGCGGCGGCTGCGGCCCAATATAGGTAACGGCATCCTGCCTTCTCCCTGTTCGCCCCTTGCTCTCCCCTCGGCCCGGATCCTGTCGATGCGACGCCCCCGCGCCCGCCCCCAGCCATCCCAGAGCCCCGGCCCGCTGCAGGCCTGGCCCGGCCCAGCCCCGCGGCCTCTCCCGCCCCGCCTTGCCCGGCCCGGCCCGGCCCGCGGCGGGGAGCGGCCCCCAGTAGGGGGGAGGTAGAGACGGCGGAGGTGTAGGGACGTGGAGGCCTCAGGGCCCTTCAGCGGCCCCTTAACTAAAATGGCCTCCTGCGGCCGCCGAGCGGAGCCGCCACCGCCGCCCGGCAGGCCCCCCAGTCCCCGCCTCCGCGCGTCCAGCCCCCACCTCCCATCTTCTTCCCACTTGGGGGATGGAGAGGGTGGCTGAAGGGACCTCACGGGGAGTGCCGTGTCGCAGGTCCACTGGCTTCTCCTGCGACGCCTCTCTGCGTCGTCGCCTGGTGCTTCAACCCCCGGAGCCCAGATAACGTGTCGTTGTCTCGGGTACCTTTTCCTCCGCCGTGGGGCTTCTTCCCCAGACGCTCCATCGCTAGCGAGTCCTGCTGACAAACTGCGGGTGTCACTGTGTTCATCGGGTTCCTTTAGTTTTTCCTGCAAGGAGAGAGGTTCACATACCAACCACCTGTAAATTGTGTAGTTCTTAGACTGGAAAAGATGTGCGAAGTTTCTAGTGCTGATAAATGAGTGCCCAGCCTTGTTTGAGCTATGGAGTTTAGGCCCCAGGTGGGCCTGTCATTCTCCTTGCGGGGGTCTTTCCCCTGCGGGGAATGGTGAGGAGGGAAGAAGATGCAAGTGAGATTGTACTGAGTCATTGTAATGCACCGGATGAAATCCCTACTTTAAGGGAAGCTCTCATTTCTGAAGTCTGTAGTTCATTATACATGTTACCAAAGACAAACACAACAGTGGATTGTTAAATTGTTACTTTTGAGTCAATCTGAGACTTTTGATTCAGGCCATAAGCGCACACGGCTCCTGCGTGATATGCTTTTTATGTATGTTAGATGTTGGTTAAACCCAGGCAGTTTTTTTCATTTGATTTACTTCAGGAGGCACGGTGTTTAATGGAAAGGGCATCATTGGGAGCCAGAAGACCCGAGTTCAGTCTCTTTTGCTCTTGATTTTTTTTTTTTTGAATAAATAATTTTTCTTACAGAGAAAGGACCTATGTTGCCCAGGCTGATCTCGAACTCCTGGGCTCAAGTCCTGCCTCGGCCTCCCAGAGTGCTAGGATTACGGGCATGAGCCACCACACCTGGCCTCTTTTGCTCCTGATTTTATGACGTTGGGAACATCATATAGTTGGGTTTTCATGTTCATCATCTGTAAAATGAGATGCTGGGCAAACTATCTTTTTGGGCTGAAACTTGTGGTTTTGAGAAACCAAGTTACTGTATTCCATGGCATCCTAAGATGCCATTTGTTGTAAAAGGTACCATTATTGTAGGTAGCACTAAAAAAAAATGCTGCCAGTTAAGACACTGCTTAAGACTCCATTAAGAGATGTCAAAATGTATAAATGTGCATCATATTGGTGAAACTAGATTTTACTAATTGTTGAATGCCATGTGGCATTTTACAAGTGTTTTTTCATGAGGCCTGCATTCCAGAAAAAGCACTGAGATGACAAATTATTACAGCAAAATCTTGGGGCATTTCAAGTATTAGCAAATCGTTTGCTTATAATTTTTGATAATTAGACAACAAAAAAAGTTTCAGCTACTTTGATAAAACTTTTTAGGACTTTTAAAAAATTCAACAGCTTTTTGGGGTACAAGTGGTTTTTGGTTACGTGGATTAATTATATAGTGAATTCTGAGATTTTAGTAGGGCTAATAATTTTCAAGGAGAGGAAAAAACCATCTTTTTCTCAGAAGAGATAGCTAATCAGCATCTGTGCCATAAATCTGCTGGCAATTACTAGTATTCCGTCTAGAAAAGATTGTGTTTAACCATTAAAATTTTACTTGTTTTACTCAGGTTTTTTCTGTTTTTCTCATATGGGCTGAGTGATAAGATTTGTTGAATTACTAACTTTATTTACTGTAAAGTGGTGGGTTCTTTGTGGCACTTCCGAAATGTTTTTCCTAAATGCAGACCTACAGATAGAAATGAAGAAAGGAAATGCTGATTTAAAGATAATTAATAATTTTTTGATAAAATATTTATGTGATTGTTTTATCCCAGTATAGGGAACTGTGACAGAATTTCTGTTTCTAATAATTTTTTTTTTGGCTTTGAAACTCAAAAGTTTAAACTGTAACAACAATCCAGGTTACTAAGTTGATTAAGTGTACATCTGATGAGAAAAGACTAGTCTTTTGACATTACTTATATTGCTAAAACTTAGGCACTCTTGTACATAAGGCCTTGTATATAAACATAGTACATGAAAAGTGTTTGCATTTAATGGCAAGAAATCAGGCCCAATAATACTGGGAATTTTGGCAAGGAAGATGAATGAATAACATTAATAACAAAAGCACATGCAAAAAGTGTGGTGGTGATGCTAATTTTTCTTCCTGGCTGGAAATAATTATAATGGAAATTTTAGAGACGGAAGACCAAGGTCTACTTTACTAATATTTTTTCAAATTTGAAGATCTCAAACTCAGGAAAATCTTAAGTACAGTTCACGCCTGAAAACATATGCAGTTTTTTTTTTTTTCCAATCAAATTTGGATAGAAAATAGAGTATTCATGGAGGGCCAACTTTTTGTATTCGCAGTTTCCACAGGGCCTACTGTGGGACTTTATGTATGGATTTTTGTATACGTAGCGGTCCTGGAACCAATCCCCTGCTTATATGGAGGGATGACTGTATTTATGTGTAAATGATGTGATTGAATTGCTTCACCTATCATTGAATACAGATAAAGTAAACATCCTACACCTAAATGTAATTCCAGAGGCCAGGCGTGGTGGCTCACGCCTGTAATCCCAGCACATTGGGAGGCTAAGGCGGGTGGATCACCTGAGGTCAGGGGTATGAGATCAGCCTGACCAACATGGCGAAACCCGGTCTCTACTACTAAAAATACAAAAGTTAGCTGGGCATGGTGGCGGGCACCTGTAATCCCAGCTACTCTGGAGGCTGAGGCAGGAGAATCGCTTGAACCGGGGAGGTGGAGGTTGCAGTGAGCCAAGATCGTGCCATTACACTCTGGCTGGGCGACAGAGACAGACTCCGTCTCAAAATAAAATACAATAAAAGTAATTCCAGCTCTTAGTTTTCTTGATTACAGCTCTGTAAGATATTTGATTAAATTTATTTTAGATTTAGACTTTTTAGCTTGTTAATATTTGAGATTCATAATGGCACACTAAAGATCAGATTCTTTAAGATGTAAAGATCTGTAATAATGAATTTGTCAAGTATGGCTACTAGTAACTTGTAGATTAGTTACCACGTTTTTCATTTGTGTTCATGCATATTAGACAATTTTGTGGTAAGCGTTTCTCAGTCTTGTGTTCTAAGTCCCATAAACTATGGAATTTTTTTTTTTCCTGTTTTGTATTTTTTGTTTTTTTTTTTGTTTTTGAGACAGAGTCTCCTTCTGTCACCCAGGCTGGAGTGCAATGGCACGATCTTGGCTCACTGCAACCTCTGCCTCTCGGGTTCAAGTGATTCTCCTGCCTCAGCCTCCTGAGTAGCTGGGATTACAGGCGTGTGCCACCACGCCTGGCTAGTTTTTGTATTTTTAGTACAGACGAGTTTCACCATGTTGGCCAGGCTGGTCTCAAACTTCCGAACTCAGGTCCTCCGCCCGCCTCAGCCTCCAGAAGTGCTGGGATTACAGGCATGAGCCACCGCGCCCAACCTTGTTTTGCATTTTTTTAAGTCAAGTAAATAATGCCAGTTAAGTATTCGTTTGTATGTGTTTACATGTGTACGTTTCTGATAGCATGTTAATTTGAGGGTGCACAGGAGAAAGCAGATTTCAGACATGGTGAAAATGTAAGGATGGCTTCATGGCCAAAAGGGAACTTGGTTAGGTAGATAACCTGTTAAGAGTAGAGTACCTTTTTTGTTTGAGGAAATGCACTTACATAAATCTAGTTTTATTTTTAAATAAATCTTGCGGAGAGAACTATTATGACAGTTCTAAGGACTTTAGGATAGCAAAGAATATGAGGAAAGGTAATTCTCAGTAGAAAAAACTTCCTAATAGTTTCATAGGATCAAAAATCATTTTTTTAAACTTCTTCATTGTCAAAGATAGAGAAGTTCTGATAGGAATTCTTCAGTTTTTGAGGAGAATTCTTGGCATATACATTTATAAAAGCATATGTAATAAACGTTATAAAATAATCCCATTATATCCCACAATTAATGAGACATAACCATTTCTTTGAGGCTTTTTTTTTTTTTTTTTTTAAGACATGGTCTCGCTCTCTCACCCAGGCTGCAGTGTAGTGGTGATCATAGCTCACTGCAGCCTTGAACCCCTGAGCTCAAGTGATCCTCCTGCAATGGGCTTCCAAGGTGCTGGGATTACAGGTGTGAGCCACTATGCCCAGCCTCGTCGAGAGTTGTAAACAGCCACTTTTTCTTTATTTATACTTTAGAAAAACCTTGGCCATAGCAGTAAGTGGATTTTGACTATTGCTGTACCTTAAGCATCTGCCAGTCAAAAGAAGGCATCTCATCTAATGATTTTGAGATGTCTTAGAGACTTCCATTCCTAAAGGATGAGGTAACTCGGGTAGGGTAACAGTAGCTTGGATAGGCTGATAAGCTAATGAGTTTTCCTTTTTTCCTTTCTCTTTTTTACTTTTTATTTGAAAGTAGTGTTATTAAGAATATTGTGTCTTGAATTCAGGAAAGAATAAAAGTAACACTAGTAAGGTAGAAAAGGATTAAACACTGAGAAAGTAAAAAAACCAGGTGAACAGGTTTTTGAAACCAACCTTGGTGATGGAAATTTACTGGCTTTACAAAAAAAAGAAATATTGCAACGACTAATAACATCAATCCTTCCATTGTTGAATCAGAGACCTTAGGATGTACACTGCATGGATAAGCTTGAAATAAGATAATTTTCATTCCAAAAGGATTGTTGCTATTACACTGATGGTATAATGGCTATTAGTCTTAATAGAGTAGGGTGAGCCAGAATATCCCTGTATAGAATAGGTATCTGCTTGAGTATGCTTTTGTAAACTGCCTTATAGTACACTGTGAACAAAAGGACATAACTTTGGAACTATATAGAGTTTGAATCCCAGCTCCATCCCTTCAGGCACCCTGGCCAAGTATCAACTTCTCTAAGACTTGGTTTCCTCACCTGACTTGCCTTGAGGTGAAGTTTAAATATAAAATTTTCTAGCCTAGTGCCTGATTATCAATAGGCATTCCTATCAATGCTGTTTCCTGCAGAGATTTAAGTAATAATATTATAAGGGTTTTAGAAGGATTCCTTGGTTAATATCTATCATATATTTATATAGAGAGTTTCATAATCTCACAGTAAAATGTTTTAAAACATTTGGAGTCCTCATTACTAATAGAGAAAGAAGGAAAGTTTCTATTTACAGGTAACATGATTATTATGCTTGTCAGGCAAGAATATGAGAACTAATAAGAGTACAGCAAGTTTTCTGGATCTATGATCAGGCAAAGGCCAGGAGCGGTGGCTCATGCCTGTAATCCCTGCACTTTGGGAGGCCGAGGTGGGCAGATCACTTGAGGTTGGGAATTCGAGACCAGCCTGACCAACATGGAGAAACCCTGTCTCTACTAAAACTACAAAATTAGCCAGGCGTGGTGGTGCATGCCTGTAATCCCAGCTACTCGGGAGGCTGAGGCAGGAGAATAGCTTGAATCCAGGAGGTGGAGGTTGCGGTGAGCCAAGATCGCGCCATTGCACTCCAGCCTGGGCGACAAGAGTGAAACTCCATCTCAAAAAAAAAAAAAAAAAAAAAAATCAGATAAAATCAGTAGCATTCTTGTTTCATCAATATTGAATTAGATTATTAAATTTCAAATAAGTCCTGTTTATGTATAGCCACCAAATCTATTAAGTAAGCAGGAATAAAACAAATGAAGTATTCAAAACACTTTGAAGAGAAAATACAATAGGATAAAAAAGTCATAAAAGATGACAAAGATGGACTGTGTTCATGAGTGAAAAACCAATGCCATCAAATTATTATCTCCTATATATATTTAGCATTACTCCAATAAAAATCTCATAGGATTTTTGATATAACTTGATAAAGGGATTTTAATGTATATAGTGAGGAGAGTGTTCAGCTAAAAATATCATGAAAGTCTTGGAGAAATGATAAGGAAGGACTTGTAATATCAGATACCAAAATATTATTAATAGAAAAATGTGGTATTGGTACAGGGATAGACAGATTATTGAGTTAAAATAGAGATCCCAGAGATAGACATGCTTATATAAGCAGTTGGATTAGAGTATATATCTAATATATGTCTGTTTAAATAGATGTATTTGTTAAAAAAAAAATCAGCTACATTTTTACTCAGAGACATAGATCATCAGGTTAATCAGAAGACCATTCAGGCTTATAAATGTTGTAATTGATGAAGTATGTTAGTATTATTTGGATGGATCTTTAGTCTACTTATTAAAGGTGCTTGACTATTAATTGTCCATGACACCACTCTGTCAGAATACAGGATTAGAGTGATTGTTCTGAGTATATCGTTTCTTAGTATTTCATGAAAGCCATGTACAGTACAGCTTTTATTCATACAGAGATAAAATGAATGAAATAAACTTTGGGTTTTTTTGGTTTTATTTGAATATTAGTCTTGTATACACTTTATATTAAAGTGCATTTGTAGGGAATAATTCACTTATTTAATATTTTATGAGCATCTACAATATGTATAGTCCCTGCTTTCAGGGAGTTTACACTTCTGGGGCATGAGGGTGGAGACAGATGAGTCTACAAGTAACTATGCCATTATAATTAAGTTTTAATGAAATACTAAAATGGGAAATTGGAGGATTTTGACTATGGAGTTTGAGGTAGACTTCGTGTTCTTTCATTCTGAAAATCAAGGGAAGGTCATTTTAGACAAAGGAAAAGTATTGAGCCAAGACAAATATCTGGATTGCATGATATAATAGAGACTGGGTTGGCTCTGAAGTCAGACTACCTGAGCTGAATCTGGCTCCTCCTATTACCTGCCATGTGACCTTGGGCAAACAGTTTCTTGTTCGTTTTTTTATCTATAAATTGAAGATAATATTTTCTTTGCCTCATAGGAAAACTGCACATGTAAGAGAATAGTTCAATGAAATGTCATAAACCGAGTGTACCTGTGTAACTTGCACTTAAATTAAAAACAAAAACAGAACATTATCAATATCCCAGGAGATTTTTACATTCTCCATTGTGTTGTTTTGAGGATTCACTATTATTTGTAAAGTGGACCTGGCAGTGACTCACACCTGTAACCCTAGCACTTTGGTAGGCCTAGGCGGGAGGATTTTAATCCCAGGATTTTGAGACTAGCGTGAACAGCAAAGTGAGACTCTGTATTATTAATAAAATGAAGAAAAGAAAACATTATTTGTGAAGTGTTCAGAACAGTATCTGGCATATATTATATCTCTATCAATGTTAGCCATTATTCAGTAGGTGGCTGGTGAATATGGATGAAACTAGAGAAAGTACACTGCCTGGCATATATCAAGCATTCAGTAGACATGTTTTAAATTATTTATAGAAAAATAAAGAATACAACTATGGGGCCAGGCACGGTGGCTCACGCCTGTATTACCAGCACTTTGGGAGGCTGAGGCGGGCGGATCACAAGGTCAGGAGATCGAGACCATCCTGGCTAACACGGTGAAACCACGTCTCTACTAAAAATAAAAAAAAAAAAATCAGCCGGGCGTGGTGGTGGGCGCCTGTAGTCCCAGCTACTCGGGAGGCCGAGGCAGGAGAATGGTGTGAACCCAGGAGGCGGAGCTTGCAGTGAGCCGAGATCGCGCCACTGCACTCCAGCCTGGGCGACAGAGCGAGACTCCATCTCAAAAAAAAAAAAAAAAAAAAGAATACAACTGTGGTTACCAACTTTAAGGTAGGACCAGGGAAAGAAATAAATACTGTGTGAACAGAGAGCCAGGAGAATTTAGGGTCATGAAAACCAAAAGATGATAGCAAGGTCGTCAGCTTTAGAGTTGCTGGATTAGGGATTTAGTACAGTTATCAAATTACTGGTGTAATTTTAATGAGTAGCCTTTATAAGGAAACTAGAATCTGATCACTTGGAGCTACAGAAAAAAATAGCATAAAATTTTGCTTAAAATAAGTTTGTAGTCTAGTGTTCACATAGATACTTAAGAGCTCCAGAGGTCACATGGGCTTAAAGTATTGGGAAGCACTGTGGTTGAAATCAATCAAATGAAAATAAATTTTTTGAATTCATATTTCTGGGAAAAGCTATAGTATAAAATACACTACTAGTATGGTAGTCAGTATTAAATGGGCAAGGCATGTCTTTGAAAATAGGCTTGAAGAAATATGACCCTTTTTGATGGGAAAAACAATAAAACTGTTTAAACAATAACCATGTAGATGAGAGCAAAGAGTGCTGTGATTTATGAAAGTGGCTTTACAGCTTCTCTTACTTCCCCAATCCTGCCCATTCCCAAACCGTTTTATACTATAAGCATAATGGTCTCTATGAAATGTAAATTTAATCATAACACTCTTCTGTTTAAGTTACTATCAGAATATCTGGTTATCCTAGTTTTATATTTAGAAGTCTGTAATGCTTCACCCACATTTACGAAATTCACACACTTCCGAAAATATTCGTAGTAAGCTTGTAAAAGCTTGACAGTAAAAACTGAATTGACAGAAGGTTAGCTTTTTTCCCATCTCACTCAGTGTGAATATTCATACCTTTCCTTGAAGAAGTGTTAATACATTTGAGAAATGATGAAGGATTTATTTTTCGTGAGTATAAAAAGTTACAGAGGTCGGGTGTTGTGGTTCATGCCTGTAATCCCAGCATTTTGGGAGGCTGATGTGGGTGGATTCCTTGAGCCCAGGAATTGAGGTCACCAGCCTGACCTCAAGCAATCCACTTGCCTCTACAAAAATTAACCCCCCATCATGGTATACACCTGTGGTCCCTGCTCCTCGAGAGGCTGAGGTGGGAGGATCACCGGAGCCTGGGGAGGTCAAGGCTGCAGTGAGCCTTGATCGAGCCACTGCACTCCAGCCTGGGTGACAGAGTGAAACCCTGTCTTTAAAAAAGAAAGAAAGAAAAAGTTACAGAGTACTTCATTTTAATTAATTTATGGTATCCTTCAGAGTTTATTGTACCCAACCAACAGTGAGTTTCTTTTTTGAGTAGTTCTAGTTACAAGGATTGACATTCCATGACTTTTATTTCTTAGAGGCCTTCCAAAGAGCAAAGAAAACATTTCCCTTATTTTTCAAAATGGAATAAAATTCATCCTATCTAGCAAGATTTATATCATGGGATCTTAAACATTTTGTTGTTTTATCATTCTGTGAATTATTTCCTCTATCACGTATTCCCAACTATGTTAAAGACTAATATAATTGGAAAATGGAAGAATGTTGGAATCACCTGCAAGGGTGGTACAGTAGTGAAATAACTGGATGATATTGCATTGCCCAAGTATCATAGCTTCTTTCAAAAAGCTAGAAAAGAAAGTAGAGACACTAACTTCATAGTTGGCTTTTAGTTTTCCTTCAACACAGTTGAGAATGCAAAATTGTTCATTCTCTGCCCATACCAGCAAAGGAGAAGGAAGTTGACACAGGAAAATGTTTCCCAATTATCAGATATATCATGAGATGAATGCAAAAAGCACCGCTCTAGACCAATGATAATGTTGAAATTGTATAAGCAGAAAATCTCAGGCTACAAGTCTTCAGCTGATAATGTCCTACATGAATTTTTCAAACTCAAGAATCAATACATAATACATTTCTAAGGATTAAAAAGGAAATATGCCATTCTCATTCAGTTAGTCATTCACTAGAAGGGACTTCGTTTTATAATATTCTGTGAGGAGAACCAGAACATCCTATTTTGCTAAGCAGATACTTGGCAGAATTCTTTCACCTTTTTGTTGTTGTTTTGAGGCAAGGGTCTCGAACTCTAGCCCACGCTGGAGTGCAGTGGCACAATCTTGGCTCACTGCAAACCTCTGCCTCCCAGGCACAGGTGATCCTCCCTCCTCAGCCTCCTAAGTGGGACTACAGGCATGTGCCACCGTGCCCAGCTTATTTTTGTAGAGATGGGGTTTTTGCCATGTTGCCCAGGTTGGTCTCAAGCTCCTGGATTCAAGCGATCCGCCTGCCTTGGCCTCCCAAAGTGCAGGGATTACAGGCCTGAGCCACCGTGCCTGGTGAATTCTTTCATCTTTTGTGAAGTTTATGCACTAAAATATACTTGATATGGTTCATTAGTGGACAAATGCTGAAAACAGATGCTTTATATAAAAGTGATTAGAAAAAAGTAGTTGGTGTAGAAATGAGTTATTAGATTAAACATTCCAAATCTAAAATTGAAAATGTTTTGCAGGTAGGGAGTAAAGAAGATGGCCATCTCTTTAACAAAATAGGAGCCATCAGACGTTTCAGAAAAAATTTTTATGGATTGTATTTTGACCCTGCAAGTGCAGGAAGAAGAACCAGAAGTAATGATGAACCAGATAGAACTTGTTAGAGATATATTTCAAATCTGGAGTCAGCATTTGTGAGGTGGGCATGTTCCAAGTTTGTGCATCAAAATTGAGCAGTTAGCTGTGTTTAGAGAACATGGTCCATATACCTTTGAAGTCAGGGCAATATGGAATAAAAATTCGGGTTTACTATAATTTTTTAACTACTGTAATTCTTATTTATAGAAGTTTCTAATCGTTCTTTTTCGTTATCCCTTATTTTAATGGAAATTATTTGTTAAATGACTAAAATTAAAATAATTTAAAAGATCCAGTGGACGCAGATGGGAAATGGTGATAGCTGTCTTTCCTGGTGAGTTAAAGATTACAAGAAAATTAACAATTTTCATACGACATTTAACCACCTTGCTCCCCTGTGGTCTACACCATTCTAGTGAGTTGGTAGGAATTGTAGGATAAGCTGTCTTATTCTAGTGTTTAAGAAGAAATCAAGCGGCAGGGCACAGTGGTTCATGTCTATAATCCCAGCACTTTGGGAGGCTGAAGCGGGAGGATCACTTGAAGCTGAGTTTGAGACCAGCCTGGGTAGCATAGCAAGACCTCATCTCTGTTTAAAAAAAAAAAAAAAAAACAATTAGCCAGGCATGGTGGAGTACACCTGTGGTCCCAGCTACTTAGAAGACTGAGGTAGGAGGATCACGTGAGCTGGGGATGTTGAGGGTGCAGTGAGCTGTGATTGCACCACTGCACTCCTTCCTGGGTGACAGAGTGAAAAAAATAAAAAGAAGAAATGGAACCTAAATTTAAATTTCTTCTAAAATCTATGGTAATAAAATTATTATTATAATGACATTGCAAAGATAATGGGAGCATGACATTACAACATCAAGAATAAGGAATAGCCAGGTGCTGTGGCTCACACCTGTAATCCCAACACTTTGGGAGGCTGAGGGGAGAGGATTACTTGACCTCAGGAGTTTGAGACCAGCTATATATAAAGAACTCTTAAAACTCAACAAAAGTCAAATAATCCAATTTAAAAATTGGCAGAAGACTTAAATAGAAACTTTACCAAAAATGACATACAAATGGCCAAAAAGCATATGAAAAGACGCTCAACATCACTGACTACCATAGAAATGCAAATCAAAACCACAATGGGCCATCACCTCACATTTAGTGAGCTATTACCTACATTATAGTAAACCCAATTTTTTATTCCATATTGCCCTGAAAGGTATATGGACTGTGTTCTCTAAATACAACTAACTGTTCAACTTTGATGCACAAACTTGCAGTGGCGCAATCAAAGTTCACTGTACCCTCAACATCCCCAGCTCAACATAGCGAGACCAGCATCTCTGCAAACAATTACCCGGGTTTGGTGGCAGGTTTCTGTGGTCCCAGCTACTCAGGAGGCTGAGGTGGGTGGATCGCTTGAACCTGGGAGGTTGAGGCTGCAGTGAGCCACGTTTATACCACTGCACTCCAGCCTGGGTGACAAAGTGAGACCCTGTGTCCAAAAAAAAAAAAAAAATAGCTGGGCATGCTGGCACACATGCGTAGTCCCAGCTACTACTCGGGAGGCTGAGGTGGGAAGATCATCTGAGTCTAGTCTGCAGTGAGCCATGATCTTGCCACTGCACTTACTGGGAAACAGTAAACCCTGTTGGGTTAAAAAACAAAAACAAAACAAAAAGAATAAAGTTGCTTTGTCTTTGGGGTGATTCTGTGAGGAAGTTTGTCTTTTTTTTTTTTTTTCAATGTTATACCTAATTTAAAGACATTTAAATGTCAGTAGTTTCGTAGATACATAAAATGCCACAATTTGTCCTAGAAAAGTCCAACACTGTTGAGCATTAAACTTGGACTAAAGGGAAGGTCAGATTGTGTTTCATGTGCCATGAAAGAGAAAGAAATGTTGTATCTATCAACTACTTTGCTGTTTTACCCAAAATTGAAACATGCACACACACAGTATGTTTTCTAAGGTACGAAAAGCACATTTAATGTGAATAACAGAAGCTGTCTATGTTTTCTTTAGATTTTTCCCACTTCATTCTTTATAACTGCAGAAATACAATATTCTGTTTCCACCTGGTAGTGGTTCCTCTAGAAATTTAACATGAATATTTCACTTAGTCTAAAGTTAGTCATTAGTTTTATTCCCCTAACCAATAGACTTAAAATATTTTAAACTTGATCAGTCCTCCTGATTTTGTGTTCTTGTTATATGATAGCTCAGATTTTTTTAACCCCGTGACCAATTACTGTTGGACACAATTACTTGTTTTATATGGTCAATGATTATTTAAGTTTACCTTCATATTTACCACTCTTTTTGCTCAACATTCATTCATTCTGAGATCATTTTTATTCTTTCTAAAGTAAATCTTTGAGAATTTCCATTAGCGTGGGTCTAAAAAACAGGTTTTCCCTCTTGCTTTCGTTTTTTGAGACAGGGTCTCACTGTGTTGCCCAGGCTGGAGTGCAGTGGTGCAATTTCAGCTCACTGCAGCTTCAACCTCCCGGGCTCAAGCAGTCCTCCCACCTCAGCCCCCTGAGTAGCTAGGATTACAGGCACGCCACCATGCCTAGCTAATTTTTGTATTTTTTAGTAGAGACAGAGTTTCACTGTGATGCCCAGGCTGGTCTCAAACTCCTGGACTCAAGAGATCTGCCTGCAATAGCCTCCCAAAGTGCTGGGATTACAGGTGTGAGGCACCACAATCAGCCTGAGATTTTTTTGGTTTTTTTTTCTTCATCTTAAAATATCTTTGATTCTACCTCCTTGAGTAGTCATCACTTAATCTCTGTAGGCAGTTTTTTCCCTCTGGCTGCTCATAAGAGTTTTTCTTTATCTTTCATGTTTACAGTTTCACTTAGATATATCTTACTGTGAATTCTTGTTTACTAGGGTTTCTTGGGACTCCTGAATCTGAACATTGTTATCTTTCATTAATTTTAGGGAATCTCTTGACGTTTTTTTTCTATATTCCTTCCTAGTCTTTCTCTCCATTTGTAATTCCAATTAGATGTAAGTTAACCACTTTTTATTTTATCTTCCAAGTATTTTAATCTCTTTAAAGTTTTTCATCTCTTCCTCTCTCTCTGTGCATTCTGGGTAATTTTTACAGATAATTTTCTCATTCACCAGTTTATTGCCAGCCATGTTTAATTAGTTATGCAATAACCTATCTGAGTTCCTGACTATAAATTTGTCAGATGATTTAGTTTTAAAAGTTCATTTGGTTGTTTTTGACCCATCTTGTTCCTTAGTCTTAGTTTTGACAATCTCTTTTACTTCAAGTGTGCTTAAACATTTTGTATCCAATAATTCTAATGCCTGTGGTCTCAAAAAATTTTTTTTCTTTTAATTCTGTACACTTTTGCTTATATTAGTGTATTTCCCTTGGGTTTTATCATGTTTTTTTTTTTTTTTTTTTTTGAAATAGGGTCTCACTCTGTCACCCAGGCTACATCCCAGGCAACATCACCCAGGATTGCAGTGGTGCAGTTGTGGCTCACAGCAGCCTCAACCTCCTGGGTTCAAGCAGTCCTCCTGCCTCAGCCTTCAGGACCCCACCATACCTGGCTAATTAAAACAAAAAAAATTTTTTTTTTAAAGGCAGGGCCTCCCTTTATTACCCAGCCTAGTGTCAAACTCCTAGCCTCAAGTGATTCTCCCTCTTTGACCTCCCAAAATGCCAGGATTACAAGCATGAGCTACTGCGCCTGGCCTCTTAAGATTTTTTTGATTGAGGTTTCCTGTTTGTTGGAACGTTATTTGCAGCATTTACAGAAGAATATGTGTTTTGTGTGACCTGGAAGCACTGTCAGCCTTGAGTTACAGAGGTTAAGTATTTTCGGGTTAGGCTTGCTCAACAGGTAAGTGTAATGCAAATATTCCAAAATCAGAAACTTCTGGTCCCATGCATTTCAGATAATAGATAGTCAGTCTGAATTAAACTAACTTCTTGGTTGGGAATTTGCCTGGTCAGATAATGTGAATTCTAGAGTCCAAACCTAGGGGAAGACTGTCTTGTGCCTAAGAACTGTCAGGAAAGTATTTTCTCTTCTTTACCCACACCTGGCTTATTTTTGTATTTTTTAGTGGAGACAGGGTTTCACCATGTCTTGTGCCTAAGAACTGTCAGGAAAGTCTTTTCTCTTCTTTACCCAGAGCAAGACTGATATAGGAAAAAGTTCCCTTACAGTTCTCCCTTAAAAGATGGAAGAAGAGGCCAGGCGCAGTGGCTCAAGCCTGTAATCCCAGCACTTTGGGAGGCCAAGCCGGGCGGATCACGAGGTCAGGAGATCGAGACCATCCTGGCTAACACGGTGAAACCCCGTCTCTACTAAAAATACAAAAAAATTAGCCGGGCGTGGTGGCGGGCGCCTGTAGTCCCAGCTACTCGGGAGGCTGAGGCAGGAGAATGGCGTGAACCCGAGAGGTGGAGCTTGCAGCGAGCCGAGATCACGCCACTGCACTCCAGCCTGGGCGACAGAGCAAGACTCCGTCTCAAAAAAAAAAAAAAAAAAAAAAAAGATGTAAGAAGACTTTCTTCTAATTCACCTACTGTGGTGGTTCGTTTGGTAGCCCCAAAGTTGTAAGCTGTTGCTTTCCAATTCTTCCATGTCTCTGCTAACACGGAAAGTGATATTTGTGCAGTAGCTTGCTGTGTAAGCTGAGAGATTGGAGCCTTGAATAAGGGATATTGCAGCTGCAGGCAACAGAATCGGGGCCTCCCTCAGGCCACTCATGCACTGTGCATTCTCCCTGAGAACTAACACCAACATCTGGTGGGACGCTCTGCTTTTATACTACTCAAAGTGTGGTAGGCAGACTGGTGCTGCTCTGTGACTTCTCTTGTTACTGCCTCATAAAAGATATTTGTAGGATGATGTCAGTCACCCAACTGCTAAACGTACTATAATTGTTTGTTTTGAGACAGAGTCTTCCTCTTCGCTCAGGTTGAAGTGTAGTGGTGCAGTCACAGCTCACTGAAGTCTCTAACTCCTCCTAGGCTCAAGTGATCCTCCTGTCTCAGCCTCTTGAGTAGCTGGGACTATAGGCATGTACCTACATGCTAGACTAATTTCTTTTTTTTGAGACAGACTCTCTCTGTTGCCCAGGCTGGAGTGCAGTGGCATGATCTCGGCTCACTGCAACCTCCGCCTCCTTGGTTCAAGCGATTCTCCTGCCTCAGCCCCCTGAGTAGCTGGGACTACAGGCATGTGCCACCACGCCTGGCTAATTTTTGTATTTTTAGTAGAGACAGGGTTTCACCATGTTGGCCAGACTGGTCTCGAACTCCTGACTTCAGGTGATCTGCCCACCTCGGCCTCCCACAGTGCCGGGATTACAGGCATGAGTCGCTGCACTCAGCCACACAGAGGTTTTTAATTTTGGTGTAGTCTCATTTGTCTAATTTTTTGCCTGTGCTTTTGATGTCACATCCAATAAATCATTGCCAAATTTCATGTCATGAAGCTTTTTTCCTTTGTGTTTTCTACTAAGAGTTGTATAGTTTTAGCTGTTACATTTAGATCTTTCATCCATTTTGAGTTAATTTTTGTATATTTTGTAAGGTGAAGCTCCAGCTTTTTTCCTTTTCGTGTGGATATCCAGTTTTCCTAACACCATTTGTTGAGAAGACAACGCACTGAATGGTCTTGGCATCCTTGTCAAAAATTATTTGACTGTATATGCAAGGCTATATATCTGGGTCCTCTATTCTATTTCATTGGTCTGTATGTCTGTATGCCAGCACTATACTGTTTTGATTATCATAGTTTGAAATTAGCAAGTGTGAGACTTCCAACTTTGTTCTAATATTTTAAGGTTGTTTTGCTGTTAGGGATCTCTTGAGATTCCACAGGAATTTTAGGATAGATTTCTTTTCTGGCAAAAAAAAAAAAATCACTGGGATTTTTATAGGAATTTCACTGAATTTTTAGATCACTTTGGGTAGTATTAACATCTTAACAATAGTTTGCCTTCTAATCCGTGAACATGGGATGTCTTTCCATTTATTTGTGTCTTTAAATCTTCCAGCAGTGTTTTGTAGTTTTTAATACACACGTTTTTCACCTTCTTGGCTAGGTTTATTCGTAAGGTTGTTTTCTTTTCTTTTCCTTTTTTTTTTTTTTTTTTTTTTGGAGACAGAGTCTTGCTGTGTTGCCCAGACTGGCACGATCACGGCCACCTGCAGCCCTGACCTCCTGGGCTCAGGTGATCCCAGCCACCCAAGTAGCTGGGACTACATGCACGTGTCATCATGCACTACTAATTGTTTTTTGTATTTTTCGTACAGATGAGGTCTCACTATATTGTCCTCCCAGCTTAGCCTCTGAAAGTGCTAGGATTACAGGCGTGAGCCAGCCACAGTACCTGGCCTGAGTTTTTTATTCTTTTTGACGCTATTGTAAGTGGAATTGTTTTCTTAATTGCCTGTTTATTGTTAACGTATAGGAATGCAACTGATTTTTGTATCCTGTAACTTTGCTTATTTCCTTTATTAGTTCTAACAGTTTTTTGTGGAGTGTTTAGTGTTTTCCATGTATAAAATGATGTCATCTGTGAACAGATGGCTTGATCTTTTTCAATTAGGATGCTTTTTTTTTTTTTTTAGAAAGAGTGTTTCTTTGTCATCCAGGCTGGAGTGCTGTAGCACAATCTCAGCTCACTGCAACCTCCGCCCCCTGGGTTTTCAAGCAGTTCCCGTGCTTCAGCCTCCCAAGTAGCTGGGGCTACAGGCACGTGCCAGCATGTATGGCTAATTTATTGTAGTTTTATTAGAGACGGGGTTTCACTGTGTTGGCCAGGCTGGTCTCGAACTCCTGGGCTGAAGTGATCCACCTGCCTAGGCCTCCCAAAGTGCTGTGATTACAGGTGTGAGCCACCAGCACCTGGCCTAATTTGGATGCCTTTTATTTTTCCTGCCATATTGCTTTGGCTGGAACTTAAGTACTATGTTGAATAGAAGCAGTAAAAGCATGCAGCTTTGTCTTCTTCCTGATCTTAGAGGAAAAGCTTTCAGTGTGTCATCGAGTGTGAGGTTAGCTATGGGCTTTTCATAGTTTTTATTATATTGAGGTTATTTCCTTCAATTCCTAGTTGGTTGAGGTTTTTTTTTTTTTTTCTTTTTTTAATCATAAAAGGATGTTGAATCTTGTCAAATGCTATTGAGATGATCGCTTGGGTTTTGTCTTCCATTTTATTAATGTGTATTACATTGATTTATATGTTGAACTTGTCACCGTATTTTAAACTGTTAAAGAAAACACAAATGTTGTAGAGAGTAGATGTGATGGTTAAGAGCACATACACACTGGGGCCACACTGCTTAGGTTCTGGCTTTTACTCTGCCACTTACTAGTGATTTCATATCTTGGGTTTAGATTAAACAATTTTCTGCTAGGTTTCTATTAATTATAAACCTTATTTTACTGTAATTAGTAGTTTTTATTAATGAATTAAGCAATTTCATTTTCCTGTTGCGTGACAGAAACTTTTTGCATAAAGGGATAATAAATAGAGACCAAGAAAATAAATGGTGAATAACCATTACAGACTCAAGTTAATGGTCTGCATCATGAAATGAAGATTCTCAAACTTTTGGGTTTCAGGATTCCTGTAGCACTTCTAATTATTCAGAATCCCAGAGTTTTTGTTTATTTGGGTTATATTGGTATTTACTATATTAGAATTAGGCTGGGCACGGTGGCTCATGCCTGTAATCCCAGCACTTTGGGAGGCCAAGGCGGGTGGATCACCTGAGGTCAGGAGTTTGAGACCAGCCTGGCCAACATGGTGAAACCGTGTCTCTATTAAAAATACAAAAATTAGCCAGAAGGTGGCAGCTGCCTGTAATCCCAGCTACTCGGGTGGCTGAGGCAGGGAAAACTGCTTGACCTAGGAGGCAGAGGTTGCAGTGAGCCGAGACTGTGCCACTGCACTCCAGCCTGGGCAACAGAGTGAGACTCCGACTCAAAAAGAAAGAATAAAACTATTACACATTAACCAAAAATATGCTTATGAAAAATTAGTTTCAAAAACAGTGAGATGAGAGGCATTGTTTTACATTTGTACAAATCTTTTTAATGTCTTAAATTAAGAATATTCTAAAATTTGCTTTTGCATTCAGACTGTTGCAGTAAATTATTTGGATTAAAATATATGAAGGCAGCCTGGCCTCACACCAGTGTGTAATTAAAAAGAGAACAACCTTGTGTGGACCTCCTGAAAGGGTCTCAGGAACCCTTAGAGGAGTCCCTGGATCACATTGAGAACCACTGTTGTATACAAATTAAAAACTCCCCAGAGACCTTTAAAGCATTCTGGTTTTATTTCTTTTGGTGCTAACCTCCACATCACTGAATAGTGTTCCTTTTTTGCTATTTTGTAACTTATCAACTTTATGCATATATTTTTATTTCCTACAATCACAGTTTAGGACTGCATTGCATATGCTCTCTTCTCATTTCTCCTCTTCCCAAATTCAGACTATTTCTGTTAATTTAGACAGTATACTCCATTTCTAGTTCCATCAAAGCTAGACAGTATATGAGTACTCTGTAGTTTTTAAAAATTCTTGAAACTCTTGTGTTTCACTCCTTCTCTTTCCCTACTTCACTCCCCAAACTTAATGTATACTCTTATTTATGATAACATTTACATTATATTCTGTAATCATAGTTTATCTTCTCTAATTTAGATTGATTCTAAAACTTTAAAGCAAAAACTTTTATCTTATCAATAGTATTTATTGTGGAGCCTAGTACCATTCTATGATTATGATTTCTAATGTGTTCCATTTTACAATCCTGTACCGCTTATTAGAAAATCTTCCTAGGCTCAAGTTCAAATGGATTTTTTCCTCTTTTATACCATACTGATTGCTCACCTATAAAGTCTTTTATTGGGATCATGCCTTTCTTGAGCAGTTTACATTTCCTGAATTCATTCATTACCTTTTTTTCTTTTCTTTTTTTTTTTTTGAGACGGGGTCTCACTCTTTCACCCAGGTGAGACTGCAGTGGCGTGATCTCGGCTCACTGCAAGCTCCGCCTTCTGGGCTCACGCCATTCTCCTGACTCAACCTCCTGAGTAGCTGGGACTACAGGTGCCCGCCACTGCGCCCAGCTAATGTTTTGTATTTTTAATAGAGACGGGCTTTCACCGTGGTCTCTATCTCCTGACCTCGTGATCCACCCACCTCGGCCTCCCAAAGTGCTGGGATTACAGGCGTGAGCCACCGCGCCCAGCCTACCTTTTTTTCTTAATCATGTTGTCATTTCTTAAAATTTGTCTAGGCTCCCTGTCTACTGGCTCTGTGCCAAGTCCTCTGTTTTTCTGGATATCTTTCTCTGAGAGGCTTCTGTCCTTCCCCTAATTCCAATCTATACTCACTTCTCTCTGGGCCTGCTGCCACCACAGCTGCTGACCTAGGCTTTCATCTGTTTGCAGGATCCCATGTTTTCTTGGTTTACTTTTTGTTTTAGCTGGAATATATCTTCATGTAGCTTCCTAAGAAAAGGTTATAGTAGGTAAACTCCTTCCATCCTTGAATGGTTAAAAAATCTTTATTCTGCCTCCATAGTTTGGCTGGGTACAAAATTCTACATTAGTAATCATTTTCCCTTGAATTTTGAAGATAATACCTTATCTTCTTGCTTTAGTGTTACCAGTAAGAAGTCTAGTTTTCATTTAGTTGCAGGTGCCCAGTTTTTCCCTCTCTGGAGACAGGATCTTTTTGTCTTGAAAAGTAAAATGCTATGTCTCTAGGTTTGTTTTTTTCACTCTGTTTTGCTCTCTGTGAGCTTTTTGAATTTGAAAACGTGGTTCACGTCAGGAGTGGGAAATTTTATTTCTTAATTTTTTTTATCTTTTTTCTTTTCTGTCATTCCTTCAGTCAGGACATTGGGCCTTCTAGACTTATCCTTTCTTTTATATTTTTCATATATTTATCTTGTCTATTTCTCAACTTTATCTTCTCTTCTAGGTAGTATAAAGTTCTTGTTTTATAGATACAAATTAGAGTTTTTGAAAATTCTCATCTGTGGCCTTCATATGTTCATTTCCCACATGGTCATTCTTAATTGTTTTGCAGTTTATAATAGGCTTTCTTCAGACATGTGGTGATTTGTGTTGTCTGTTCATTTTTTAAAACTTTTTTTAAATTAAAAAAAAATTTTTTTTGAGACAGGGGTCTCACTCTGTTGCCCAGGCTTGCAGTGGTATGATCTCAGCTCACTGCAACCTCTGCCTCCTGGGCTCAAGTGATCCTCTTGTCTCAGCCACCCAAATACCTGAGACTACAGATGCATGCCACGACACGCGGCTAATTTTTGTGTTTTTTGTAGTGATGGAGTCTCACTGTGTTGCCAAGTCTGGTCTCAAACTCAAGATCCAGCCTTCTTGGCCTCCCAAAGTGCTGGGATTACAGGTATTCCGTGCCCAGCTTGACTGTTATTTTTTTAAGCAGTAAGATTGCCTGGAAGTCTTGAAAGTCTTATTTTTTGTAGTGAGTCCCTGGCTCACTTTTTGTTGTTGTTGATAAGTAAGTAAGGAGCTGGCCATTTCTTGAGTAAGAATATAGAGTGTGTGTACTCTGTAATAATTGCTTACGTGCTTTCTTTTCCTGTTTCTCCTCAGGGAAAGTACTCTTCCATTTATGTCTGACGCTTGAAGTGTTTCTTGGCTTCCTTTTTTTTTTTTTTTTTTTTTTTTGAGACAGGTTTTACTCTGTCATCCAAGCTTGGAGTGCAGTGGCACAATCATGGTTCACCGTAGCCTCAACCTCCTCTGCTCAAGTGATCCTCCCACCTCAGCCTCCTGACTAGCTGGGACTAGAGGCACACACTACCATGTGTGGCTAATTTTTAAAAAATTTTCTGTAGAGATGTGGTCTTTCTACGTTGTCCAGGCTGGTCTCAAACTCCTGACTTCAAGCAGTCCTGCTGCCTTGGCCTCCCAAAGTGCTGGGATTACTGGTGTGAGCCACCGTGCCCAGCCTTCCTCATGCTTTTGGTAGAAGATATGGTTCCAGTCCAGATGATGGTTAGAGACCTGGCTATACAGAGCAGAGTTAGACAATGCCAGGGATGTGTAAATAGCAATTGCTAAATCTGCTGGCATGTTTTTCATATTTCATCTTTTCCTGGGACTGGTGACTGTATAATTTATTGTTCAAACTGAGACATGTAGGAGAGTGAAAAGTACTAAAAGTAATAATTACACCGGCAGTAGGCATTAACCAGAACATATGGTCATTCCTTCTTGAGTCTCATGGACATTTAGGGTGACGGTCAGAGGCAGTATAAGTTAAATTGGCTTCCTGGTTGACTCAACATTCCCATCCTATTCCCACCTGCTTTTTGTCTAATAGGACATGTTTTGGGGACAAATACTAGATAAGGAGCAGTGGGATGAATAGAAACAGTCTTTTATATAACCAAAATTACTCTTAGGTGGTTTAGTCTGGATGTATTTAATCTTATCCTGTTAGTAAATGTTAAATACAAGTTTCACAGACCTGTTGTATTTGTATTTTAAATAGTATCTTTTTTTTCAGTTCTAGGAATTTTGGAAAAGTATGACATGTTACTGGCATTGTCTTACAGATATGGAGTTGTTCCTAGAAAATGTTATTCCCAAACAAGTTTTTCACTGTTTTAATGTAAACTTTTCCTGTCATATTGGCATATATGTAGAAAATGTTAGTTTTATATCAAAATATGGAAACCTCATCCAGATAGAAATTATATGAGTTTCTTTGGACTCTGTTCTAAGTTTTTTTTGTTTTTTGTTTTTTGTTTTCTTTTTCATATTGGACTGAAATCTGCCACCCTGTAACTTCCAACTATTGGTTCTAGTTCTGTTCTCTGGAGCAGCATGGAGTAAGTGTCTTCTATTAGAAGGCATCTGTCACCTTTTCTAGACTGAATTTCTCCAGGTGTCCTCCCCTTTTTATATGAAATTAAAACCCATATCTCTGACCTTCACATTGATTCCCTTTGGAATCTTACAATCTAATATGAACTTCCTAGTTTATCAGTGTTTTCCCTAATACAGTTAAAATATGATAGCCCCAAATTTTAACTTAATTCTGTACTATATTTCTATGTTACTATGCACACCAGTACAGAATACCTTGTACTATAGACCATCAATCAGAGACTGAGTTAATTAGTGCAGCTTCAACTTTTTTTTTTTCTTTCTCTTAGCTATTCTTAGTTGTTGGCTCATACTAAAATGTGGTCAGCCTAAAACCTATCAGCTAAATAACTGTTGGGGCTCTTCTTTTTTTAGTAGGTGTTTCTGCCTTAGTAATGTAGCTTTACCTTGTGGAATTGAGTGTATTATTCAGAAAACCTAGAACAAGAAATACACTTTTATATGCTAACATCTGTAGGCCTTTGGTTTTAGTGATACAGGCTTTCAGTTTAAAAGTTAAAATAAACATATTGCTGTAAGAACTTTAGCTAGAAATTCATTTGATTGCTGTTTTGGAAAATGTTTTTGTCTCTTTGAGGTTTAAATGTTTTTAATTGCAAAGCATCTGATTTGTGTCTTCTTTTACAAAACATGCTATTATATATTTAAAAGTAACTTTGTATAATGAAATGCTCCCTGTAAGCTGGAAAATGTATCTAAAATAATAGATATTCCATTGTAGGTTTTGTACCCTGGAACAGAACTTCTCAACCCTCAGCACTATTGACATACTTTAAATAATTCTTTGTTATGCACGGCTGTCCTGTGCATTGTAGGATTTGTAACAGCATCCCTGGCCTCTATCCACTAGATGCCAGTAGCTCACATATCACCACCTCCTCTGCAGTTTGGTCATCAAAAATATATGCAGATATGGCCATATGTCCCCTGGGGGAAAAATTCCCCCAGTTGAATACCAACTGTCCTAAAGCAACAGAAGTATTTTTTAATCAGCTGGTCAGTAGTTTCTACCTTAAATTTCTTTCTGTAATTGGGCTAGAATAGAATATTTTTCTTATGATTTCTTTGTAGAGATTTGTAAAACTGTACAACATAATAAAGAACTTTACATGTAACTAACACTAAAGTTCCTAATTTGGTCAGTTTTTTCTTTTCTTCCTAATACTGTTTTTTATCCTAGTTTTTAATTCCTGTTATGTGATACAATCTATGATCTGAAACGTGTGACTATATAATGTATTGAGATTAAAGAATGAAAATTTAAAAAAAAAGAATGAAAATTACAGAACAGTAATAAATATGATATTGAATAGGAAGTTTATTGAGTTCAAGTACTTGACCTTTTGTGGTCCGTGATTAAATTACTTGAAAATGTGCTTTTTATTTCAGTTGAATAGCTTTTAATTGAAGTTGGTTAACTCCTGGATATTAAAATTGTATTATATTTATTCTTGTACTCCACAATGTAGCCAGCAGCCAGCTTCGGGTGTAGCCTATTCTCATCCAACTACAGTTGCTAGCTACACTGTCCATCAGGCTCCAGTAGCTGCTCACACAGTTACTGCTGCCTATGCACCAGCAGCCGCCACAGTTGCAGTTGCCAGGCCTGCTCCAGTAGCTGTTGCAGCTGCTGCAACAGCTGCTGCTTATGGAGGCTACCCCACTGCACACACAGCAACTGACTATGGTTATACTCAGAGGCAACAAGAAGCACCACCACCACCACCCCCAGCTACTACACAAAACTACCAGGTAAGAAAACTACTAGTTTTGGTAGCCTGAATGTGCGGGTTTCTTTGTCTTCGGTGTATAATGTAATGCCCTAGCCATTGCTTCTCAAACTTGGGGCTTCCAAAATACACATGTACTGATAGAGAAAAGTAAATGAGTATTCCTTGGTAGTTTGGGACATACCAACCATTAAGGTTCCTTGCCGGCTGGGCGCGGTGGCTCATGCCTGTAATCCCAGCACTTTGAGAGGCCAAGGTGGGTGGATCACCTGAGGTCAGGAGTTCAAGACCAGCGTGTCCAACATGGCGAAACCCCGTCTCTGCTAAAAATACAAAAATTAGCTGGGTGCAGTGGTGCGCACCTGTAGTCCCAGCTACTCAGGAGGCTGAGGCACGAGAATCACTTGAATCCAGGAGGCAGAGGCTGCAGTGAGCCAGGATTATGCCATTGCATTCCAGCCTGGGTGACAGAGCGAGACCCTGTCTCAAGAAAAAAAAAAATTCCTTGCAATGAGCTTTGTATTAATCCTTCCTCTCACCCCCCATCCATTTGACTCTATTATTTATAGCTGTCTGTTAAAAACTTTCACATTAATTGCTAGTTAAATATTTCATTGTTTACCCCAAGTTTGTTTGTTATTGTTTTAACTGAAGACATAGAAAAGACTTCCCTTGTTTGTACTAGAGCATTATTCATCTGGAACACAGGTATGTCTCCTATTTTGAGAATATTTTGAGAGCAGGACAAACATATTACATATTTTCTTCTTGAAACTTAGCAAAGGTGGAGATTCTGTCCCCTTTACATTTATCCTGTCAAGATGTTCTTTTTTAATACATATTATAACAAAAATTGATCATGCCCTTATTCATCCAGTTGCCTCTTACTCAGTCTTATAGGAATTCTACATTCTCTTTATTATGTTTGAAAACAGTGCTAGATTACTACTTGCTTATTTAAATTAAATTTGGTCCTAATTTCTTTAATCTGTTTTTTTGCTTATTTGCTTTTAGGATCTGTTTTTTAAACTTTGATCCTTCTGAACTTTCCCTGGTTTTGCTATGTTCTTTCTAAAGCATAGGAATTTATGCAGTAAAAAATTGAAATGTAAATCAACAATATTAGTATTTGCTATTAATTTTAGGCAGGTTACTAAATGAAATTCCTTTTGAGGTGTGATTATTTATGCCCAGAGACAAAATATAATAAATTTTGTTGTTTTTAATAGTGTCTGTGAAACCCAGTGTTTTCTGGGCCCTACCTGCTACTTCAACCATTTCACCTACATACCTTTCTACCCCTCTTTACTTCATGGACTGCCAGAATTCACTCAGCTCACCTTGATCTTTCTTGAAAAAGAAATACTGAAAAGGAGCAATTACAAAGTTTAGTAACACAAGTGTTCTTTTGCAATATTGTAGGATCCATCTTTAAGGCAAAACTTCTGTGACTTTTTTAATAAAATTAATTTTTACTTAAGTATTATTTAGAAATGTTTTGGTGATTGTTCTGATTGTAAAAGTTCAACATGCTGCTTGAAATGCTTTTGATTTTTTTTTTCTTTTTTTTTGAGGCAGAATCTCTCTCTGTCGCCCAGGCTGGAATGCAGTGGCGCAATCTTGGCTCACTGCAACCTCCGCCTCGCAGGTTCATGCCATTCTCCTGCCTCAGCCTCCCGAGTAGCTGGGACTACAGGTGCCCGCCACCATGCCCGGCTAATTTTTTGTATTTTTAGTAGAGACGGGGTCTCACCGTGTTAGCCAGGATGGTCTTTATCTGCTTACCTCGTGATCCGCCCGGCTTGGCCTCCCAAAGTGCTGGGATTACAGGCGTGAGCCACCACACCCAGCCTTGATATTATTTTAATGAAGTACAAAATGAATCTTCTGTGTATTTAATTTGATTCTTTTATGTTTAGGTCTGTCATGAAACTATGTATTTAGTGTTTTGTTTTCCTTTATTGCACTTCTATACAGTAAGTATTTTTTTCCTTCCACTTGTCTCATAGCAAGATTTTCTTTCATTCCTTTTCTTTAGGATTCATACTCATATGTAAGGTCCACAGCTCCTGCTGTAGCTTATGATAGTAAGCAGTACTACCAACAACCAACAGCAACTGCTGCTGCTGTAGCTGCCGCTGCCCAACCTCAGCCTTCTGTTGCTGAAACTTACTATCAGACAGGTGGGTTTTCTTAACCTACAGAGTTTCTTTGTAAACTATTGAAGTATATGACTTACTGTGTTTAATGAAGATAAGCTTTTGAGTCCATCTAAACTCATATCACATCATCTTAGGAGGCAGGTTCTAGACATGTCCTACTAAATGCCTTGGAGTCACAATTCATAATCATGCCTTTCTCTCCTGGAAATGTACTCCATTTCTGGACTTTCAGCCCACAGTCCATCCCTGCTGAAATAAGCTGTGCAAAAGAACCTGTGATGATAACTTCTGAACACATTTTTATCTTTGCCAGAAATGCCCAGAACATATGATACTGCCAACAAACAGCCTTTGTAACCAGTGGAGACCCTTTAATGGGCCCATATTTTTAATTAATCTTTCTCTGATCACTAATGACAGTTGGTTCTGTTATCAGCCACCAATCATGTTAAATACAGTATGTAGAATGGTTCAAATCTAGGAAGCATTTCATTTGCAAAGAAACCTGTATATTTACAGACTTTAAAAGATGGATTTTTTTTTTTTTAGAGAGAGACTTGATAATTTTTAAAACAAAGCTTTTGAAAAGTGGGCAGTTCTTGGGGTGGGGGGAGGGAAAGCACTAGGAGATACACCTAATGTAAATGACAAGTTAATGGGTGCAGCACACTAACATGACACATGTATACATATGTAACAAACCTGCATGTTGTGCACATGTACCCTAGAACTTAAAGTATAATTAAAAAAAAAAAAGAAAGAAAAAAAATGGGCACTTCCTTTAATTATTTTTGAAGGGTGTGAGGGTGTGGGTAGAGCCTTGGATTGTAAGAGAGTAGAATTGGCTTCCAGTACTGGCTTTATTGCTAATGTGGGCAAGTGATTTTTTACCTCTCTTATCTCTGTTCTCTTACCTGTAAATGAGGTAGTTGACCCAAATTTCAGTAGGGCCCCTTCTAGTTCTAAGATTTTATGTGTCCCTTAAAAGTGGTTTTAACATGTTTTGAATTATAGTGACTATCTGACTATTCCTGTGGTCTCTTCTCTTTTTTTTTTTTTTTTTTTTTTTTTTTGAGATGGAGTTTTACTCTTGTCGCCCAGGCTGGAGTGCAGTGGTGCAATCTTGGCTCACCGCAACCTCCACCTCCTGGATTCAAGCGATTCTCCTGCCTCAGCCTCTCAAGTAGCTGGGATTACAGGCATGCGCCACCATGCCCAGCTAATTCTGTATTAGAGACAGGGTTTCTCCATGTTGGTTGGGCTGGCCTTGAACTCTTAACCTCAGGTGATCTGCCCACTTCGGCCTCCCAAAGTGCTGGGATTACAGGCGTGAGCCACCATGCCCAGCCTTGTGGTCTCTTCTCTATTGATTTCCGTGTATAATAATTTATAGTAAACTTCCTGTTTAATTACCAAGCTTAGGTTGTGCTTGAGTGCTAAATTATCTAAGAGAAGATCTTGATTTAGTCTAACTCTGGTATTGCTGTGACTTGTGTAAGTTATTTAGCTCTTGGATATTAGTCTCATCTCTGTAAAGTATTATCTTTTTGTGTTACATGGATCAAATTTCATAAGCAGATAAGTTCTACTTGAGATAAAAGTTCTACTTGAGAGGCTGAGGTGGGAGGATCACTTGAGTCCAGGAGTTTGAGGTTGCAGTGAGCCATGATCACACCATCATACTTCAGCCTGGGCAACAGAGTGGGACCCTGTCTCAAAAAAAAAAAGATAAAAGTTCTAATGTACTTTTACTTAACTGAACAAAAAATGAGCTTGGCCCCGTGATTTTGGGCCTTTTTCAGAAATAACATTTATGTGCTTTAGTGATCATTTACAAGTGATTATTAATTTAGTCATAAGGCTTCTGAGACTCTTTCAAAATATACATTGTTTTGAGTATGTCAGAGGCAGCAAAGAAGTTGACAGACATCAGTGGCAGCCATTTAAGAATAGCTGCATTCAAGTTATTGACATTTGAAAAATTATGTAGTACCTTGTTAGATTGTAGTTCACTATGGAAAAATCAGTTAAAATGCAATAAATGGTATATGAACAAGTTTCATATGATTAAACATTGAAGTTTTTACTGTGAATTGAAATATGTACATTGTAACTCATTCTGTCCTGTTTCCAATATTAAGCCTAACTGAAGTAGACTGACTAGTGCACACGCACACACACACACACACACACTCCTTTTCAGAAAAGTTTGTTTAGTGGTAGCACTGCTATTTCAGTTAGTTATAAGTTTTGCCAAAATAATCATTTTGGAAATACATAGAAAGCATTTGGCAGAAGATAGTATATTTATTTGTATATTCTATTCATATTGGTAATAAGAGTTTTATGCCTTTTGCTAAGGAGAAATTGCTGGCATAAAATTTATAGTTAATGATGTTTGTACCTATTCTTTCCAGCTTTTAAGGATACTGGTACAGTAACTATAGTGGCTTACTCTTCTAATTTTCTGATGTCTCTTTCCTACTTCAGCCCCCAAAGCAGGTTACAGCCAAGGTGCAACTCAGTATACTCAAGCCCAGCAAACTCGACAAGTGACAGCCATAAAACCAGCCACACCAAGTCCAGCTACCACTACTTTCTCCATCTATCCTGTATCCTCCACCGTACAGCCAGTAGCAGCTGCGGCTACTGTGGTGCCATCCTATACTCAGAGTGCTACTTACAGTACCACAGCAGTTACATATTCTGGTAAGACTGATAAACTGTGTTTAAATGAGTAAACAAATTAGGAAGAGACTTAGTAGAAACTATCTTGATTGTCTTTGAAATTATCTTACTCCCAATAATAGGAATTAAATTAATTGATAGACATAAATATAGGTACATAATGTGACTGTTCTGTAAATTGTATGCTTTTTTTGGAGCGTGGGGAGGAGAAGATCTTAGAAGAATATAATATGTTCTTGGGGGTTTTAAAGCTCATTATGAGTCTTGGGCTTAGCATTGCAATTAAAGGAAGTAACACCCAGTTTTCTACAGGATTGTTTACTTTCCTGCTTTTCCAAATGAAATTGAAAACTCAAGGTTAATACTCAGGGAATACTACAGACAAATTATTTCTGTTTATTTTGGCTCTCAAAGAGCTATTTATTATCAGAAATAGTTCATCATGGAAATGTTGGGTAGCCCTTTCTAAACATCCATAAGATGGTGGTTATGTAACACACCTTTTTTGGAAGAACAGAGTACCTTTATTTTCCTTAAATAATTATATATTTCTCCCAGAGAGGTACAATGGCTAAAACCTTTTTGTGTCCACTGCTGTTGCCAATTTCTAACTGAGGAAGTTTGCATTTTCACAGTGATTAAGATCACACATTGCCTTTTTTGTAGAGACTCAGCTTTTGTATTCCTCCCAGAAGATATGCTGTGAATGACACTCTTTTATTTCTCAGAGATTTCTTATCTCTTACTCTAGGGTGCTAGGGATACAATGATGAATTAGGCATGCATGGAGTGTTTGAGAACTGCAGTTCATTGTGGCTGGAATACAGGATACATGGGGTAAATGTCAGTAGATGAGGCTAGAAGTGTCAGAGTATGTAAAGCCATGTGTGCTCTGCTATGGTGTGTGTCTTTATCTTGTGGGCAGAAAGGGAGCTGCAGAGGCTATATTAAGAAATGGAGCGGTGTGAGCAGATTTGTAAGTTAACCGGACAACCAGGTGGAAATGAATTGAATGAGGAGACATTATCATCTGAGAACTCTGGCTGGAGTGGTGAATGATGAGGACCTGCTCATCATTCACCAGTATGAATGATGGTAGAAAGACATTTTATAATCTATTAAAGGCATAGTACAGGAGATTCCTTATTTAGGAAAGAAATCTTTTGTTAAGATCTCAAGAAAATACTGAATTTATGATTCCTAGATCTGTCATTTAAGATAGATAGGACTTTACTGTCTCTCCCTATTTGGTTGACTAGCTATCATTGTAACTAGGATTATATTACAATGAAATCTGATTAGTCACATTTTTTTTAAATGTCCACATTAGCTTCAACAAAATAGGAAGTACCAGAGTAGCTTTTCCTGTTCATTGTTTCTCTCTTATATGTGCTTCCTTTCCTTTCTCTTTCTCTGGTTGTCTATACAGTATGAAGATAATTTTTATTTACATGAGTAATATATTATTATTTATAAATTAGAAACTATATTTTTTTAGAAAGAGAAAAAAAGTTAAACCACTAGATTTCTACTCCTAGACACTAATTGTCATTAACATTTTAGTGCATGTCTCTGTCTACTTTTCTTCCATGGAATATACATGTGTAAATACGGTTTATAAAAATGCATTTGTCTTATACGTGCTATTCTGTAAACTGCTTTATTGTTACTGTGATTGCCTTTCGTGTCACTAAGTATAGATATATACCTCTGATTAATGTTTTTTCCCAACTTTTTATATCAGGTTTTTTTTGTTTTGTTTTGTTTTTTTGTTTTGTTTTGTTTTTTTTGAGATTAAAAGAGTCTCACTCTTGTCGCCTCGGCTGGAGTGCAATGGTACCAGCTTGGCTCACTGCAACCTCTGCCTCTTGGGTTTAAGCGATTCTCCTGCCTCAGCCTCCCAAGTAGCCGGGACTACAAGCGTGCACCACCACGCCTGGCTAATTTTTGTATTTTTAGTAGAGACAGGGTTTCGCCATGTTGGCCAGGCTGGTCTCGAACTCCTAACCTCAAGTGATCCACCCACCTTGGCCTCCCAGAGTGCTGGGATTACAGTACAGGCATGAGCCACCGTGCCCGCCCCAGAAAATTTTAATTCTCCAGAAAAGTGGAAAAAAATAGTTCCAAGAACTATTTTTTATGCCATTCACCTAGGTTCACCAATTATTAATAATTTTTCAAATTTGCTTTATCTCTCCTTTCTCTTAAAGGCTATTTTCAAATGGCTCAGCAATATAAGTTTATAAGCAATATGCTTTACAAGTTGTAGATGACATGGTACTTTGCCCTGAATTCTTCAGAAGGTATTTCCCAAGAATAAGGACATTCTTTTATGTAGCCACAATGGCAACATTATGAAAAGGAATTGAACATGGATACTATACTATCTAATACATAAATTTGTCCAGTTGTCCAAAAATGTATTTAATGGCTGGGCTTTGTATGTATTTGGTGTATGTATGTTTGTGCTTGTGCTTTGTTTTTGAAATTTAGAATCTAGTCAAGGATCATGGATTGTATTTGGTTGCCATTCTTTGTTAGTTTGCTTTAATGTAGAACAGTTCCTTATTTTTATCTTGTCTCTCATGATAGTGATATTTTTGAAGCGTTCAGGCCAGTTGTCTTGTAGAATGTCCCATATCTGGATTTATCTGATGATTTATGTTTAGATTCAGGTAACTTTTTAGACAAGAAAATTACTTGACCAGCCTTCCATTTCATCACATCAGAAGCATGTAATAAGTAATGTTTGTTTATTCCTATTGATGCTGGCTTTACTGGTTAAAGCTGTGCCTATCAGATCTCTCCATTATAAAGATACCTTTTTCCTTTATAATGAACAAGTACTCTGTGGGCCTGTTGCTCAACTGTCTTTCACCCTGTGGTGGTAGATCCTTTGAAAACTGAATGAATTTCTACAGTGGTAGTTGCAAAATCCTTTCACATTGATCCTTAGGCATTCTTCTCTAGAGTTCCCTCCTTCCACTTCTTTTTCTGTTATTACTATGAACTTACTCATTTTTATTCAATGTACAGTCATCCCTGCTATCCATGGGAGATTGGTTCCAGGGCCCCCATTGATACCAAAATTTGTGGATGCTCAAGTCCCGCATATAAAATGACATAATATTTGCCTTTAACCTATGTACATCCTCTTAAATACGTTAAATTATCTCTAGATTACTTACAGTACCTAATACCATGTAAGTGCTATATATAAATGGTTGTTAAGCTGTACTGAGTTTTGTGTTATATTTTCTATTCCCCGCCCCCCCCCCCATTTTTTTTTTTGAGACAGCATCTCACTCTGTTGCCCAGGCTGGGGTGCAGTGGCGCAATCTCGACTCACTGCAACCTCTGCCTCCCAGGTTCAACCAATTCTTATACCTCAGCCTCCCAAGTAGCTGGGGTTACAGGCGTGTACCACCATACCTGGCTCATTTTTGTATTTTTAGTAGAGACGGGGTTTTACCATGGTGGCCAAGCTGGTGTGAAACTCCTGACTTCAGGTTACCCACCTACCTCGGCCTCTCCAAGTGCTGGGATTACAGGCATGAGCCACCGCACCTGGCTCCGAATATTTTCAGTTCATGGTTGATTGAATCCATGGTTGCTGAACCGATGGATACAGAGAGCGACTATATTATAATCTGTTACTCTTGTTTCTCTCTTTGAGGCTCACATGGTTTTAAATTTGCCCAGTGAGATCCACTCAAACCAGCTCCTGAGTCTTTTTGACATATTCTCATTCGTCCTTGAACACATCTTTCCTCTTTGCCACTGAAAGTTATTACAGATACACTTTGAGCTTTCCCTGCCCTAGAGTCACAGTCAGCCATGTCACACAGGAGCCATGATTTCTTATAAATGCCAGTGGTATTTAGAAACCATTCTAATGGCCACAAAGTATTTTATTGTATGGATGTACTATGTTTTAAAGTGTGTATTTGAGGACATTTAGTTGTATATGAGACAGAAACTGGAAACAGCACTAGGTAGAACATCCTTACATGTAAAGATATGTACATTTGCCTACTTGTTTCCCTAGGATAAATTTCTAGTTCTGGAACAGTTATAAAGTATCTGTTTTTTAAAGACTATGTGATACACAGTCCAGAGTTGCCAAATCAGAGAAACCATTGTTAAGGCTTCTGAGTTCTTTATCTGCAATTTTTGGCAGCTACAATTTTGGTCAGCTATTCTCTTTATCTTAGTAAAATGAGTTCTAGAGTATTGCTACCTACCAAATGATGACTTGTAGCATGATGAATTTACTACTGAAATGTTAATTTTTTTGTTTCTGGTATCATACATTTAAAAGCTATATGCCAGCTCTTCTAATATCATAGCTTACTAATTGATTTTTTTTTTGAGACTGGGTCTCATTTCATCACCCAGGCTAGAGTGCAGTGGCACCATCTCAGCTCACTGCAACCTCCACCTCAAGAGATCCTCCCACCTCAGCCTCCCAGGTAGCTGGGACTACAGACGTGAGCCACCATGCCTGGCTAATTTTTTATTTTTGTATTTTTTGTATAGATGGGGTTTTGCCATGTTGCACAGGCTGGTCTCGAACTCCTGAGCTCAAGCAATCTGCCCACCTCCCTCCGCCTCTCAAAGTGTTGGGATTACAGGTGTGAGCCACCACGCCTGGCCTTGATAATGAAAGTACTTTTTTTTTTTTTTTTTTTTTGGAGACAGTGTCTTGCTGTGTCACCCAGGCTTGGAGTAGAGTGGCACAATCCCAGCTCACTGCAACCTCCACCTCCTGCGCTCAAATGATCCATCCTGCCTCGGTGCATGCCACCACACCGGGCTAATTTTTTGTATTTTTAGTTGAGATGGGGTTTCACCACACTGCCTGGGCTGGTCTTGAACTCCTGAGCTCAAGTGTTCCACGAGCCTGACCTAGTAAAAGTACTTTTTAAGTGAAACTATTTTAGTTTTCAAAAACTGTGCTTTTACTTAATTTATAGACACAGATTTCTTTTTTTCTTTTTCTTTGAAACAGGGTCTCATTCTGTCACCCAGGCTGGAGTGTAGTGGCACTATCATCATGGTTTACTGCAGCCTCAGCCTCCTGAGTAGCTGGGACTACAGGCACGCCACCACGCTTGGCTAAGCTGGTTTGAGCGGATCCCATTGGGCAAATTTAAAACCATGTGAGCCTCAAAGAGAGAAATGAGAGTAACAGATTATAATATAGCCGCTCTCTGTATCCATCGGTTCAGCAACCATGGATTCAATCAACCATGAACTGAAAATATTCGGCTGCAGGTGCGGTGGCTCATGCCTGTAATCCCAGCACTTGGAGAGGCCGAGGTAGGTGGGTAACCTGAAGTCAGGAGTTTCAGACCACCCTGGCCACCATGGTAAAACCCCGTCTCTACTAAAAATACAAAAATGAGCCAGGTATGGTGGTACACGCCTGTAATCCCAGCTACTTGGGAGGCTGAGGTACAAGAATTGGTTGAACCTGGGAGGCAGAGGTTGCAGTGAGTCGAGATTGCACCACTGCACCCCAGCCTGGGCAAAAAAAAAATGGGGGGGGGCGGTGGAGAATAGAAAATATAATACAAAACTCAGTACAGCTTAACAACCATTTATATAGCACTTACATGGTATTAGGTATTGTAAGTAATCCAGAGATAATTTAATGTATTTAAGAGAACGTTTTAAATTTGAAAGCTGTGGATTTTACTTATAAGCCTACCTGAAAACTGGTAAACTGACCATTTCTAGACTAAGATCTCTGGAAATTTGGTAGACTGCCTATTCACCATATTTCAGTTAAATTTCCTTATTCCTGTAAGTGGTAATGGATGGGCAAAGAGTGATATAAAGCTTGAGAGAGATTACTAGTTGACAGAAAAGCACAGAAGAACTGCTTACAGAGAATTAAACTTTTTGGTCTCTCAAATGCAGACTGCAATACTGAAAGACTTAGGACCCCCTAACTCCAATATGTCTGTACACATAGGGAAGGAAAAATAAATTGGAATGATGAGAGCTAAAATGCATGGAAAACCAGACATATCCAGGAGAAAAGTAGTCAGGCAACTTTTGAGAAAAGCCTTCTTAGACTTTTATGTCAGGCTACTATAGTATATAAAGTTTTAAGATAGAAAGTGTGATAATAGACAAGAAAACATCTGAAATGAAAATAGAAACAGGTAGCTGTATATCAGTGATAAAGCATGTATATGATCAGATAAAATTGAGAAAACAGTTGAGATAATTGCTTAAAACAAAATTTCTATAAACTAATAAACTCTACTGGGCAGTTCTACAAACGTCCTCTATTACTTACGAATGTGATAAAAGAACACAAGCTCACAGCCAATGTTTTCAAGCTTACAGCCAAAAACATGTATAGTTTAAATTTTACTGTAGAGAAATGCCATAAAATTGTCCAATTACAAATAATGAATATGTTTTTAGATTTATTACCAAGTAGGATCATGATTTTTACATAAAATCTTTATAACAGATATTTTCCAAATGACTTCAGTTCTTCTATATAGAAACTATACAAATGCCACAGAAATGTAACTTTATGAATTATGTATTAAGAAAATATGAAGCAGAATAAGGACAACAGAGGCCAACAGTGCTGAAAGAATAGTTCTTCTAGTTTTGTTTTTTTTGTTGTTTTTTTTTTTATCAAACGTTCACGATACAGGAAGCAGTATGCCAGACACAGTGTAGTTTTTAGAACAGATCTATAAGGTAAGTATCACTATCCTTAAATATGAGAAAAGTTAGGTTTAGAAATTGCAGTATCCTTTAAACACTGATCTAATTTAACCATAAAAATCACCAAGTTAAGCTTAATATTCATAAAATAATCTCTACTTGCACATAGGTAGTGTAAAACTAATAAAAGGCAAGTTTAGTTATAACTTACTACTTAGTTATAAAAATAAAGCATGCACTGAAAGGTGGGCTAAAGATTCTGGAACTCTGTTAAAGGGCATCTTAAATTCTCCTATAACTACTGGCAAACAAATGTACATTTCTTGTAAAAAGCATTGTAGGAAAACAGATACAAGGCTGTGACTGTGTCTGGCCTAGGCAACATGGCGAAACCCCGTCTCCACGTTCACAGATTAAAAATCTGTAAATCACTGAACATAAGCAACATGTATATATTATATAAACAGCTTGCATAATGTACTTATTCACTGGAGTCTCTGAACAATGGAAATGGGTAGAATTCATACATTTAACCAGAAAACACAATGCTTTTTCATCTTTTGGAAGATGAGAACCAATGTATTGGTCCCTAATTCCTAAATCTTTAACAGTTGTTCTATATTTTCATCTGAACTTCAGTTCCACATCACAAATTTCTGCTAAACTTTATTTACCTTGCCTCCCCAGACTAGCATCTGTCAGCTTCTTGATTCTAGCAGTTGCACAGCCCATCAGTTGATCACTGGGGCTCCAGATTTTAGTGTCACATTTGTATGTTTTCCTCTTCTTTTATCTCTTTTGTCCTCTTAGCTACCAAGCATGTCAAATCTTACTTTCATGAGTTTTTGTTTTTCCTATCTAGTATCCTACTTCAGATTCTTCCTCAAATCCAACACTTCCTAAATTTTGTTCACAGGATTTTATTTGGGGACATATTAGCAGATTCTATAAACAGACAAGTTTGTCAAACACACTATCACATCTCTCCAATTAAACTATAAGGTTCTTCAAGGCAGGGACCAAATTTTACACTGTCTTTATACCTCTATAACACCTGGCATATATTGAGTAAATACTAGTTGATGACTTTCTTAGAAGGAAAATAAGCTTTTTTCTGGTTCTGTGAGATATACGTTTGTAAATATGCACATGTAAATCTATCTTTATTGGCAGGATTAATTTAATTTAAATTTGTAAATTTTAACTTGTCCTTCTATAAGTATGTAACATAAGTTTTGTTTGATTTTTATTTGTAAGGTACGTCTTATTCAGGTTATGAAGCAGCAGTGTATTCAGCTGCGTCTTCCTACTATCAACAGCAGCAGCAGCAACAGAAGCAGGCAGCAGCAGCAGCTGCTGCTGCTGCTGCAACAGCTGCCTGGACAGGGACCACCTTTACTAAAAAAGCACCATTCCAAAATAAACAACTGAAACCAAAACAGCCTCCCAAACCACCACAGATTCACTATTGTGATGTTTGTAAGATCAGCTGTGCTGGACCACAGGTACTTATGTTGTATGTTTTACCTTGAGTCTTCAGTGGTTATTAAGTGTAGTTGGTATTCTAACTCCTGAGCCTACTAAAAGAGGTTTACATTTTTTCCTGTTAGCTTTTAGCCAGTGCATTTTTTAAGTTACTTGTATTGTGGCATGAGAATTTTCAGGGAAAAAAAAACTGTAAAGATGATTGTGAATGTAAATGATAAATAGGCAAATTGGGCTTTTTTTTCCAGAAAGAGACTTTGCTCTTTAAAACTTAAATTTAGTTTTAAAATTTTGTAGTCAAATTAATTGCGACTTGGGTAAGATTGAATTTTTATTTCGTTGTGTTTTTAGCATCTGTAACTTACTTGCCAAAGCCTTTATTCAAAATTCTTTAACTTAATATAGCAGGTTACTGATAATCTATAATTTTCAGGATTGCATTTCTAATGAGACTGACTTTGATATATACTTTATAGTATGTTATTTCTGTAATCTCATAAGGGGAGTAGGAACTTCGGGAACAAGGAAGGTGTAAAGAAGTGTCTTTTTCAAAAATACCAATTAGTGAGGCATGTAAATGTAAAAACCTTATTCCTTTTTCGGTATTGTATTGTTTCTGGTTGCTAAACATTAAAACGGGTGATTATGACATGATTCTATTTATTAAAATTAATGGATTCAACTCCCAGCCTTATTATTATGCTTAAGAGTGTCAACTTTTTATATTAAAATTTGATAAACAGCTTGGCAGATAAAAGGCATGTTATTTGGAAACAACCAATTTTGACTCTCTACTAGCTTCTCCAAGTTATATCCATCTCTCATTTGCCCTACCTGTGTAACACGTTTACTTTACTGGATTAGTTTTCTCTACTTCTGAATTTTGGGGGGTATTTTCAGTTTCTAACATTCCCTGAGTTATACCAAATTACAGAACATTTTAATATATGTGGCTAGATATATAAAACCCTCTTTTCCCCTGTTTTGAGTATGGCAGGAAATAGTTTTGTTGTGGATTGCATGGTTGGCAGGAGGTGACGGGAGGCAGGTGTGGCACAGGTAGGAAATGTTTGCAGGGACCTGGAGTAAACATGAAAGGGAACAAGAATGATGGGCGGTCTTAGTATTTAAGGAGCATTTCCTACTCTATGTTGACTGTTCAGAGGGGTTAGTGTCATGAGTGCCAGACTTGGACATAAGAAATTTATTGATTACCTGGCTTATATGAAAGTATACAGCGTGACGCTTGGGTGATAGATTAACAGCAGCATGTGGAATGAGTGCATATAAGGCTGGCTATTTTTGCTGTGCTGGGTGGTTAACAAAAAGAACAGGCCACAGGTATTTCTGCAAGTCAGTGTCAGTACCTTAAGGGGGTGGTTAATGAGCCTTAGCGAAAAATATCATTGAGATTGAGTTAGAGTTCTAGATGCGTACATAAGAAGGAAAAGAGTAAGTTGATTGAGCTTTTGGGGGCCAAGATTGCAGTCCTGGCTCTGCCACTAGCTATATAACCTTGGGCAATTTAGAGACCTTAATTTCTTTGGGCTTTTATTTCCTCACTTTTCTATAACAGGACTTGCCCTAAATAATTGAGGCTCAGACTGCTTGGTGGAGCTATTTCAGGCCACTGCAGATAATGAAAGGAAAGTCCCATCCAGCTCTGAATTGTATGATGAACATATAATTGTATGCTAATTATTTGTCAGTTTACAACTGTCTTTTAAGAGGCAGTTTTTAAAAAGAGAGTTTGAGACCAGCCTGGGCAACATGGCCAAATCCCATCTTTACCAAAAATATGAAAAATGAGCTAGGCATGGTGGCAGGCACCTGTGGTCCCAGCTACTCAGGAGTCTTAGGTGGGAGGATCACATGAGCCTGGGAGGTGGAGATTGCGGTGACCCAAGATTGTGCCACCGCACTGAAGCCTGGGTAACAGAGTGAGACCCATCTCAAAAAAAAGTAACAGAGGAACCATTTGGTCCTACTCACAAAACTGTCCAGTTGTTCTTACTAATATCCTCAATATTAACAGCCTTCCTCAATCATGTGCATTCACAATGATTTTTAATATGTAATTTCACTATTTATTGGCTAATGTTACAATAATACTATTTTTGCTTGCAAGTATATACCATATTGGCCCTCATGTATTTTAAATAAGCATTCATTTAAGGGCCATGGATTCTAATACAGATTCTATGTCAAAATGTATTCTGAATTAGAAAAGTCAGTTTTATAAACATAGCTGTTTGTAAAGAATCTTGTTCCACCATACAGTAACTTTTTCTTTCTTCTAATGGTATAGGCACATCTCCCCCGCCTCATCTTAACCCTGTAACTAAATATAATTTCTTTATGGAATGATCACTGTCTATTATTCTCTGTCCAACATTTATATAAGCAACAAAAGATAAAATTTTTAAAACCGAAAGCCATTGCCTTATATTATGGCTATATATGAAAGTACTTTGTAACTCAGTGTTAGATAATATTCTTGATAAACAAGATACAGAGAACCATAGATATGTCACATATGTAACGAATGCCACATGCCCTTTTTCAACTTAAAAAGTTTGTTTTGGTCTCATTTTTAAATGAGTATTAGAGATTTCTTGAGAATTGAATAATCTTAATGTGTAAAGAAAATTAGTGAAGCAAAATGTTTCCTTTTTATTTGAAACAGACTTACAAAGAACATTTAGAAGGACAGAAACATAAAAAAAAAGAAGCTGCATTGAAAGCCTCACAAAATACCAGCAGCAGCAACAGTTCTACTCGTGGGACTCAAAATCAGCTACGTTGTGAGCTCTGCGATGTGTCTTGTACAGGAGCAGATGCGTATGCTGCCCACATTCGTGGTGCTAAGCATCAGAAAGTAGGTGTTTTTTTCCCACACACCCTTATGCCTTGATTCTGTTATCTTTTACTTTTTCAAAGGGGGTTAGGTAAAGGTAACTTCAAATTTCGAAAACTTTTAAGTGCATTATAAGCCTTGCTTATGTGCTAATAATACATAAAGGTGACATCAAATAATCATTGCTAAAAGAGGGAAAGACTGGAGACCTGTCTTTAAATTGAACTAAACCATTTATTTCACTAACTGGGAATTGTCATGTGATTATTTTTAATGTAGCCAAGTCTGTTCATCTTTCTCTACCTCAGTTTCCTCACCTAATAGTAGATGGAATATGTATGCATATTTGTTTCACAGAGATTATCTTGAAAGTAATGAGTTTTGTATATGTGTGTATATACAAAAACATATAGCAGAAAAAATACAACAAAGAAAAGCATGGTTTAGATTTTCATTTTATAATGTTCCAGGCAGACTTTTCAAAATCTATTTGAGTTTCCTGACAAATAAGTGTGCTTTTGTTTTATAGGTGGTTAAGTTACACACAAAACTTGGTAAACCCATTCCATCAACAGAACCAAACGTTGTTAGCCAAGCTACTTCTTCAACAGCTGTATCTGCTTCAAAGCCGACTGCCTCTCCTTCAAGCATTGCAGCAAACAATTGTACTGTGAATACGTCATCAATTGCAACGTCTTCAATGAAGGGTCTTACGACTACAGGAAACTCGTCTCTTAATAGCACATCTAACACTAAAGTATCAGCAGTGCCTACAAATATGGCTGCCAAGAAAACATCTACCCCCAAAATAAATTTTGTTGGCAAGTACTGATATTCTCTGTCCCTGCTGACTCTGTCAAAGTGTTGTTTCTTCTCCATTGCAGCACTAACCCTTCTCCCTGTGTTCTTGGACCTGTCTCCTCCCTTCTCTCTGGGACCTTGTTTCTTCACATATCTGCCTAGTGTGTGTGTATTTTTAATTTTTATTCCATCGTCTACTGGTTTCTTCCCTTCAGCCATACAGATATATCTGTGTCTTCCTCTAGTCATTTAATAAAAAAAGATCTGCACACACAAAGACCCTTTTCCCATTTCTCTAATCTTAAGGTAACCTGATTGGTTTTTTTTGTTTGTTTTTTTCATTTTTGAGACAGAGCCCCACTCTGTCACCGAGGCTGGAGTGCAGTAGCACGATCTTGGCTCACTGCAGCCTCAATCTCCAGGGCTCAAGCGATCCGCCCACCTCAGTCTCCTGAGTAGCTGGGACTATAGCTGTGCTCCATCACACACAGCCAGTTTTTTTTTTTTTTTTTTCTTTTTTTTGGTAGAGATGGGGTTTCACCACATTGCCCAGACCGATCTCGAATTCTCCTGAGCTCAAGTGAGCTGCCTGCCTCAACTTCCAAAGTGCTTGGGTTATAAGCATGCATCACAACGCATGGCCCTGATTTTTTCTCTACGTCTGTACTTCCTACCCAATCCTCAGTCTGCTATAGTGTTTCTACTCTACCTTTTTCTGAAGCTGCTTTCAGTAGTCACCAAAGACCTAATTGCCAATCCAGTGGCCAGTTTTCAGTTTCATCCTATTGACTCTCCTAATACTTGACACAGTTGACTGCTACACCTTTAGGCTTAAGATACATCTCTGTCTCTCAATTATGTGTCCATCCACCCCTTTCTCAGTTTTCCTTATTGGTTCTCCTGCCTATGTGTTCATTAAATGGTAGTGTTACTAAGATTATAACTCTGGCCCTCGTCTCACTGTCCGCCTCTATTAATGGGTGGTCTCATTCATTCCCATGTGGGCAGTGACTTTTAAAATCTTTCTGGTAAATTCAAAACCCCCACCTGAGTTGGACAGCCACATTTTAAATATTCCCTGGACATCTTTTATATGGCGGTGTAGATGCCTCCCAATGTGTCTCATTCTAACCCATTAATTCATGAGAAGAGTACCATGAAGTAATGGCATAAAATTGCAGATTTCTGAAGTGGAAAATCCACTAACATTATTTCTTTGTTTTTATTGCCTTCTCCAGCTGTTTACCTAGTCTTGTTTCTATCTCTATAATATTTCTACAAAAACTTCTTCGTTGCCATTGCCCTTTTTTAGGCCTTAAAAGTCTCTTCCTTGGAGCTTTATTTCTTACTGTACCCAATCTCAACATATTCTCCACGCTCTTATTTCATTAAAATACATATCTATTGTGTTAGTCTTCTGCTCAGCAGCCTTCCACTGCAATAGGATAAAATCTGTAGTCCCCATTTTTCATATAAGGCCCATCATTACCTGACCCATGCCTACCTTTCCAACCTCATAACTCATCCATGCTACCTGTGTAGTAATTCATATTGAATTACTGGCTCTTCCTTGAGTTTACCATAGCCTTTTTCACACCATGTTGCTGTGCTTTTATGTACATGCTATTTTTTTCTTTTTAAACGTCATTCTTTTCTTTCTGACCAGTTCATATTCTTCTTTCAAATCCCAGTTCAAGTGTCACACCCTTTGTGAAACCTTTCCTTACTGGATCATGTTAAAGGGTGGTGGCTCCTTCTAAATTTCCGCAATATTCAGTCCATACTTCTTATAGTGCTTATCACATTGTATTATCGTTATTTGTATCTTCCCATAAATTGGACACTTGAAAGGCAGCTACATTGTCTTCTCTTTACTGTATTACCAGAACTTAGCGCCGTATCCAGATTGTTGTAGATACTTAAGAATATTTTTGAAAGAAAAGTTTAAAAGTAGGAGATTCACAATTAACATGCTATTCTCTTGGACAGTTAGTTGAAGTGTTAAGTTTAATTGATGATAAAAATGAAAGCTATTATTTATAGTCACTTCTACATCAGTTTCTGAGGTTCTTCATACTTTCAGCTTAGAACAATAATAGAAAATCTTTTGTAAATAAGTTAAAGGAAATAAACAGTGATAAAACCTAAATTGGTTCTGTTTCCTTCCCTGGTGGGAAACTTTGTTTGGACTAAGTTTGCAGAGAGACCTAATCATTGAACTTAACTTTTTTTAATTTTTCTAAATTGTAGGGCATGACCTAGACGTTACCCCAACTTTTTTTGGAGACAGGGTCTGACCAGGCCTGGAGTGCAGTGGTGCGATCTCAGCTCACTGCAGCCTCTACCTCTTAGGCTCAAGCAGTCCTTCCACCTCAGCCCCACAAGTAGCTAGGACTACAGGCATGCACCATCACATCCAGCTAATTTTTGTAGTGACCAGGTTTTGCCATGTTCCCCCGGCTGGTCTCAAACTTCTAGGCTCAAACTCCTGGGCTCAAGTGATCCTCCCACCTCTGCCTCCCACAGTGCTGGGATCATAGGGCATAAGCCACCACACCCAACTGGAAGTTAGCAGTTTTTAAGGAATAAATATTACTCATTTCAGTCACTTGCCAAGAAACTAGGGCTACAAATATCAATTAGGCTTAGTCCTTACCATTTCAGGTACTTGCTATTCACTTTGAGGGGGGATGAGGAGGGTGTTGGGTGTTCCAAGATGGAAAAGAGAAAAATTCAGAAACGTATTTCACTAATAGGGTAAAAAAGCCAAGTAGTTTATGTAGTTCTTCAAAATTCTCATCTGTTGTATGTCAGTTAGGAGTTTGACTATTAGCAGAAAAGAACTTTATCTGAAGTTTTCGTCTTATCAGGTATATATATTTATACAAAAATAAAATTTTTTTTAACTTTTTGATACTTTTCTAGGTGGTAATAAGCTGCAGTCAACAGGAAATAAAGCAGAAGACATAAAAGGAACCGAATGTGTTAAAAGTACTCCTGTCACTTCTGCTGTGCAGATTCCTGAAGTAAAGCAAGACACAGTGTCAGAACCAGTCACACCTGCATCTCTTGCTGCTTTACAGAGTGATGTGCAGCCAGTGGGCCATGATTATGTGGAAGAGGTAATTGATTTGAGAATACCATTGCTGTGAAATTGGATAAAGGGAAGAAGTGCATTACGAGCATATGTTACGTGTAAAATTAAATATACTTAATTGTATTTTAGATTTAGCTTAAAGAATATTAAAGGAATCTTTGTTATAAGAAAGCATGTCCTTTAAGCCTGCCTAAGTGACATCATAATGATTTTTTTTTGCTAACTTTTATATTATTTTCCCTGTGTATTGCCACTGTGGTGTGCAGAGTAACTTTCTATTTACTAGCAAGCATTCTTGTAATACATCCTTCAACTATCATAAAAGTTTAAAAGTTCTGAGCAGCAAAAATGTTGATAAAGAGAACCAATATATTTATTTTTGAATAGTCAGTTTTGTGATAAAATTAAGTTTGCTGATTTAACAGAATATATTCATTTGGTTTCTCCAGTGGAGTAGAAGACTGTTGCTGTTTTACAGGTAAAGTAAACTCAGTAAAATAAAGGAGTGAAGGGATATCAGAGAGGACTGGATAAATACCTGCTGTTAGCAGAAAGACATACAGTGGCATATGACTACTATTTACTTTGACTTTAGAGCATATATGTTTTTTGAGCTTCAGTGTCGATATCTATAAAATTGGGATATTCCTTAACAAAGTTGTGAAGAGTAGATGAAATAAAGTACCTAGCATGGTGTCTAGCATCTAGGAGAGTTTTTGTTTTTGTTTTTGTTTGAGAGAGTCTTATTCTGCCACCCAGGCTGGAGTGTAATGACACAGTCTTGGCTCACTGTAACGTCTGCCTCCTGGGTTCAAGCAATTCTTCTGCCTCAGCCTCCCAAGTAGCTGGGATTACAGGTGCATGCCACCACCCCCAGCTGATTTTTGTATTTTTTTTAGTAGATGGGGTTTCACTATGTTGGCCAGGCTGGTCTCGAACTCCTGACCTCATGATCTGCCTGCCTCGGCCTTCCAAAGTGCTGTGATTACAGGCGTGAGACACTGCGCCTAGCCTAGTAGGTTTTAAATAAATATTTGTTCTTGCATCCCTTTTCCTATCAAGAAAAATTATCTATTGATGGCCAGGCACAGTGGCTCACGCCTGTAATTGCAGCACTTTGGGAGGCCGAGGTGGGTGAATCACTTGAGGCCAGAAGTTCAAGGCCAGTAGTTGCGCACACTTGTAATCCCAGCTACTCGGGACGCTGAGGCGCAATCACTTGAACTTGGGAGGTGGAGGTTGCAGTGAGCCGAGATCACACAACTGTACTCCAGCCTGGGCAACAGAGTGAGACTCTGTCTCACAAAAAAGAAAAGAAAACAAGAAAAAGAAAAATTGTGTATTGAATTCTTTGTTTACAAGGTGGATAGCTGGGTTATGGAATATATAATTAGTTCAGAAATAATTCTGACTTTTAAGTTTCATCTCTTAAAGGAGTAAGATTTGATTATCTCAAAAAAAGCTCTCAACCAGAACACCCAATTTTTGATGATACTGTTTAATCCTAAACTTCAGAGAATTACATTCAGAACCTATCTTAAAGCTTGGACAATTTGAACTCAGTATTCATAATAGACTTCATAGTAAGACTCAAGTGTACTTGTCCTCCTGTAACTGTTCAGTTAGAAAAAATTTCATCTTAATTTTCCATAAAGTTACATATTATAAAACCTTGAGCTTTGAGAAATTTTGTATACCAAAATAATGCTATTATTCATCTTTATCTTCATTTTCAAGAACAATACTTGGCCAGCAGCAATTATTCAGTAACTGTTAGAAAATTTAAGACATCTAGCTACATTTAAATCTAAATGCTTACATACATACAAAAATATTAAATTGAAAGATAGTGGCCAGGCATGGTGGCTCACGCCTGTAATCCCAGCACTTTGGGAGGCCGAGGCGGGCGGATCACGAGGTCAGGAGATCAAGACCATCCTGGCTAACACGGTGAAACCCCCATCTCTACTAAAAATACAAAATTAGCCAGGCGTGGTGGTGGGTACCTGTAGTCCCAGCTACTTGGAAGGCTGAGGCAGGAGAATGGTGTGAACCCAGGAGGCGGAGCTGACAGTGAGCCGAGATCGCACCACTGCACTCCAGCCTGAGCGACAGAGCAAGACTCCGTCTCAAAAAAAAAAAAAAAAAAAAAAAAAAAAAGATACAAGAGCAAACACATGCTATCACATCTTGCATGCTAAAATTCCAACTTTTCATTCCCATTTCTACAGTTTCTATCCTTTTAAAAAGTAATAGGCCAGGCGCAGTGGCTCGTGCCTGTAATCCCAGCACTTTGGGAGGCCAAGGTGGGCGGATCACAAGGAGTTTGAGACCAGCCTGGCCAACATGGTAAAACCCTGTCTCTACTAAAAATACAAAAAACAAATTAGCCGGTCGTGGTGGTACATACCTTTAATCCCAGCTACTTGGGTGGCTGAGGCGGGAGAATCGCTTGAACCCAGGAGGCTGAGGTTGCAGTGAGCTGAGTTCAAACCACTGCACTCCAGCATGGGCGACAGAGCAAGACTCTGTCCTGGGGAAAAAAAAAATGTAATAGACATTGCCACTTCTTTCTAACCGTGTACAACTTCATCAAATAATATGTGGGGGTTTATGAATGATATAATCTTCAACTATGATGATTCTTGAATTTTTTTTCCACACCAAGGTACGAAATGATGAAGGAAAAGTAATTCGGTTCCATTGTAAATTATGCGAGTGCAGCTTTAATGATCCCAATGCTAAGGAGATGCACTTAAAAGGGCGAAGACACAGACTTCAATATAAAGTGAGTAAAATTTCAGCTATTACCTTCTTTAAAACAAAAAACAAAAACAAAAAACACCCAGAGCATTCTATATGTAAAACAAAGCATCTAAACACAGCTTGCCAAGTCCATGATGTCCCATTCTAAGATTAGCATGTCATGTTGGTAGACTCAGATGGATGTTTGGTTTTTATTTATCCATTTTTATACTTAAAGAAGAATAACATTCTCATCAGTTTTAGTAATTGTGGCAAAAACTGAAGCATTGCCTGGACCAAGCAATCATGTAAAGATAATTAATTCACATAAAATGTTTGAAAAAAGTCTCAACTCTTTATCCACCTTCTTTATCTGGTAGAATTCCCACCAAAATGAACTTTGAGATGAGTTGATATGTTGGAAAATCCCTTCACTTATCTTAGTGTAGGAATTCTTCACTGAATACACTTCAAATGTTAAGATAAATCAGATATTGTATTTGAAGTTTTTTTTTTTAATGAGATGGAGTCTCGCTCTGTAGCCAAGGCTGGAGTGCAGTGGCATGATCTCGGCTCACTGCAGCCTCTGCTTCCTGGGTCCCTGTTCAGGCAATTCTCCTGTCTCCGCCTCCCGAGTAGCTGGGATTACAGGCATGCACCCCCATGCCCAGCTAATTTTTGTATTTTTAGTAGAGATGGGGTTTCACCATGTTGGCCAGGTTGGCCTGAACTCCTGACCTCATGATCCGCCCTCCTTGGCCTCCCAAAGTGCTGGGATTACATGCGTGAGCCACCGTGCCTGGCCTGTATTTGAAGTTTTTAACTAGGCTAGATTGATGTACTAGATCCATGTTTTCTGTTTTAAACACGGAGGAGGTGAAAATTAAAACAGTGTAAAAGGGTAGTACTTAAATATGTAAAGAAACTTTTTAACCCCAACGTAGACATTTAGAGTCATCTGTTTATAAACAGTTACAGTTGACCCTTGAACAACATGGAGGTCAGGGGCCCCTCACGCAGTCAAAAATTTGCCTGCCTTTTTTTTTTTTTTTTTTGAGATAGGTCCTTGCTCTGTTGCCCAGGCTGGAGTACAATGACATGAACATGGCTCACTGCAACCTTCCAGGCTCCAGTGATCCTCCCACCACAGCCTCCGAAGTAGCTGGGACTACAGGCATGTGCCACCATGCCTGGCTAGCTTTTGTATTTTTCTAGAGAACGTTTCACCATGTTGGCCGGGCTAGTCTGAAACTCCTGGCCTCAAGTGATCTGCCTTCCTTGGCCTCCCAAAGTGCTGGGACTCCAGGCTGCTTATAACTTTTGACTCCCTAAAAACTTCTAAAAGCCTACTAATGACCAGAAGCCTTACTGATAACATAAACAGTTATTTTTATGTTAACACGTATTTGGTATGTCGTGTATCTCATATATACTGTATTCTTAGAATAAAGTAAGCTAGAGAAGAGAAAATATTATTGAGAAAATATGAAAATCAGAAAATATTTACTATTCATTAAGTGGAAGTGGGTCATCATATAAAGGTCTTCATCCTCATCATCTTCAAGTTGAGTAGGCTGAGGAAGAAGAGGAGGGGTTGGTCTTACTCTCTCGGGTGGCAGAGGGAGAAGAAACTCAGCAGCATAGATGTAAGTGTATTCATATACTTCAAACGCCTGTTGTTCAAGGGTCAAATGTAAAATAAAATTAAATATCCATTAGTTTTTCTAAGGATTTCATGACTTTTTGTTGGTCAGCACTAAGTTACATACTTTTTACATAATTTTTATTAATGTATTTTGAATCTTTTCTCTGATTTACCTTAATTATATTGATTTTACTCTCTAGTGGGAAACTTGCAACTAAAAGCCTCCATGATTAAAGAATAAGTATAATTGTATGATTAAAAATACATGTAGATTGTTTTGGGGCTGCTGTTTTTTAAATGTCTTATTTATATTAATAGAAAAAAGTAAATCCAGATTTGCAAGTAGAAGTAAAGCCTAGTATTCGAGCAAGAAAGATTCAAGAAGAGAAAATGAGGAAGCAAATGCAGAAGGAGGAGTACTGGCGAAGACGAGAAGAAGAGGAGCGTTGGAGAATGGAAATGAGGTAATATCTTTAACTTTTAATAGCCTGGTAAGTGGTTCAGCCTTTCTTAAAAACTTAGCCATTCTGAGCATGTGACTCCCATTCAAAGCAATCCAGATTTATTTACTTCCAATTTTCACTCTTGAGGAAGATCCTAGGTCTAGGAAAGACATGCATTAAAATTGTTACTGGCTATACTAATATTTTACTGTGGCCTTGGTATTAGAGTTATATGTTTAAGTGGCATCTTTTATAAATTAAACATATGAAGAAATAGTTTCATATTATAAATAAGTGCCTCGGTTTGAAACAAGCAAAATAGACATACATTACCTGATAGAAGTATAAGATTTGATAGATTCTACATGTTAATAATGTCCATAAAGAAACTTTAGTGGCTACAGGGAAGGAGAATTGAGAAAACATATTTCAAATATTTATTTATATATATATAAAGATATAAATGTTAAGTTTTATTGAAATATAACATATCTTCTAAACTTATACAGTGACAGAGTTGTGTAACAATCACCACAATCAATTTAGAACAGTTCATCACCCTCAAAAGAAATCACGTACCCATTAACAATAATTCCCCATGTGTCCCACATACCTAGTATCTCCCCCAGCCCCAGCCCTGGACAACCTCTAACCTTTCTGTCTCTATAGATTTGTCTATTCTAGAGATTTCATATAAATGGAGTCATATTAGGTTAATGCAAAAGTAATCGCGGTTTGTGCCAGATGACGATTTGAATTAATAAATTCATTTGGTATAAACCGCGATTATTTTTGCATCAACTTAATACAGTCTATGGTCTTTTGTGTCTGGCACCGTTCACTTAGCATGTTTTCATGGTTCATCGAGATTGTAACATGTATCAGTATTCCATTGTCTTTTATGACTAAATAATACTGAATAATACATCCTTATGTACCACATTTTGTTTATTCGTTCATTAGTTGATGGACATGCAACTTGTTTCCACATTTTGACTATTATGAATATTGCTGCTGTGAATATTTTTGTATAACTTTTAAAATACAGTTTTAGCAGAAACATACCATACACGTATTTTCATAATCCACTTTTTTCATTTACATACCTTCAACTTTAAAAACTAAATTTGGATTATTTTGTTTTTCATGAGGACATAGTAATTTTTGTGCATATGTAAAATTTTCTTCATAACCAATCCTTGTTGTTATTGTTTAGATATTTAGGTAGTTTCCAGTGTTTCCTTATTATAGTTATTAATATATTGACCCTCCTCGAGGCACTTTTTTGTTTCTTTCACCAAGTATGTGAACCTATTGAGGCGATATTACTGCATACATTATCGTTAGTTGCTAATAATAGAATATGGGAAATGGAAATGTTTGAAGGATACTCACATGTCTGCCTGTACTGGATAGCATAACTCAGTGGTTCTCAAACTTTTTGGTCTCAGGATCCTTTATCCTCAATTATCAAGGACTCCAAAGAGTCCTTATGTGGGTTATATCTGTCAAGACTTACTGTATTAAAAATTAAAACTGGCCGGGCACAGTTGCTCATGCCTGTAATCCCAACACTTTGGGAGGCTGAGGTGGGTGGATCACCTGAGGTCGGGATTCAAGACCAGCCTGACCAACATGGAGAAATTCCCATCTCTACTAAAAATACAAAATTAGCCGGCGTGGTGGCGCATGCCTGTAATTCCGGCTACTCAGGAGGCTGAGGCAGGAGAATTGCTTGAACCCGGGAAGAGGAGGTTGCGGTGAGGCGAGATCGTGCCATTATACTCCAGCCTGGGCAACAAGAACAAAACTCCGTCTCAAAAAAAAAAAAAAATTTAAAACTAAGAAATTTAAATATTTGTTAATTCATTTTAAAATGACATTTTAATTATTTTTTGAAATATGGTTACATGTATATTTGTTAAAATATTACACGATATATTTAATCAATAAAATACAGTAAAAAAATTATTCCACAGAATAGTGGGGAAAGTTATGCTATTTTACATTTTTGTACATCTCTTTAATGTCTGGTTTTAACAGAAGGCAGCAAGATTCTCATGTTTGCTTTTGTGTTCATATGTGGTGAATAACACATGTTGCCTCTGGATAATTTCACTGTACATTTAGAATGAAAGAGCAAATAAGTGTCTTTAGTATTTATTATGAAAATAATTTTTTTTTAAAGAGTCTCACTGTGTTGCCGAGGCTGGAGTGCAATGGCACGATCTTGGCTCACTGCACTCTCCACCTCCTGAGTTTAAGTGATTCTCTTGCCTCAGCCTCCCATGTAGTTGGGATTACAGGCACCTGCCATCACGCCTGGCTAATTTTTGCATTTTTAGTAGGGATGGGCTTTCACCAGGTTGACCAGGCTGGTCTCAAACTCCTGGCCTCAAGTGATCTGCCCACCTCGGTCTCCCAAAGTGCTGGAATTACATGTATGAGCCACCACGACTGGCCTTATTGTGAAAATAATTTTGACCCCATGGATCTCCTGAAAGGGTCTCCGGGACCACTTGGTGTCCCTGAATTGCACCTGGAGAACCCCTGCTACAGCTTAATAAAATCTCTACCAATTAAATGTGATAGCCATTTTGTTTCAGTTTGAATTGTTTTCATGTTTGGCTATTTATACTTCTTTTGTGGTAAATTGCCTGTTTTTTCTTATGTGTTGATTTGTACAGACGTTTCTTACGTTGTTATTATTAATAATCCTTTTTTATGGGTTACCTTTAAATAGTTTTTACTATTATGTATGTGTTGGTTTTAATTTTTACACATTTATCAGTTAATGTCCTTTATGAAGTTTCTGCCTTTGTAACATATTGGGAATTCTCTTCTATAGCTAGATTATACAGTGCTTTCCTCTTTCACTGATAATACCAACTATTAAGCATCTACAGTGTGCCAGGAACTGTATTAGGTAGTGAGCACAAATTGGTAAACAATGGATAAAGGTCCCTGCCCTTATTTGACTTAAACGTTGTTAGCAACAACAGTAAACTATTAGAAACTGAAACGAACAGGATTTTCCAGAACGTTTAAGCTGTTTTTATTCATTTTTTCCTCAAAGCCTAAATAACATAGATAGAAGAATGGTTTCTATCAGTCCCTAGGTGGTTAATCCTAAAAAGCACTGCTGGCTGGGCACGGTGACACACTGCCTGTAATCCCAGCACTTTGGGAGGCCAAGGCGGGCAATCAGTTGAGCCCAGGAGTTTGAGACCAGCCTAGGCAACATGACAAGACCCCGTCTCTACAAAAAATACGAAAATTAGCTGGGCGTGGTGGTGCACACCTGTATTCCCATCTGCTTGGGGGGCTGAGGTGGGAGGATCACCTGATCATGGGAGGTCAAGGCTGTAGAGACCGGTGATCACGCCACTGCAATGGGTGACAGAGTGGGACTCTGCCAATTTAAGGGAAAAAAAAGCACTGCTTATTCCCAACCTGAGGAAATTGGTAGTTTCTGTAATGGTAGTCAGGAAGCGCACTTCTTTCTTATGTGTTAACAGATGACATTAGTAAAACCTTAACCTAATTGTTAACAGAATTTGCTGTGGACACATGGTTTCCCTTGGGAATTATTGGTATCCTAGTTTGAAGTTGAAAATGAGGAAAGAACTGGGAGGGCAGAGGGGAGGAGATGGTAAAAAAAAAAAAAAAAAAAAAGTAGATTTCGCACATGTTGGTCAGTAAAGCAGAGGCTGTACACTAGCTGCCCACATTCTGAGTTCAGCTCAGAGGTGTTATATTTGGTATGCATAGTATTTTGTAATCTGAACCAGCAACCGTGAAGTTTCACAAAAATCCTGATGACCTCAGCAACACAGCCTGTGCAGTAGTCCCTCCTTGTCCAAGGGGGTTACGTTACAAGACCACCAGTGGATACCTAAAATCGCAGGTTGTACCAAACCCTGTATATACTATATGTTTTCCATCTGATAACGGTGTTAGTTACTAAGCAACTAATAGGCTAGTAGGGTGTATACTGTGTGGACATGCTGGACAAAGGGATGATTCATAGGTGGGATGGAGCTGGACAGTGCAACATTTCATCACACTGCTCAAAATTGCACAAGATTTAAAACTTATGAATTGTTTCTTTCTGGAACGTTCTTTTCTATATTTGTATACTGTGGTTGACCATAGGTAACTGAAACCACGGCGATGAGAATGGTGGGGACTATTGTATTCCCTTATGGCAACAATTAATAGGAGCTGAGTTGCAGCAGCTGTTATCTCTAGCCAGGACAAGTTCTTTACCATAATTCCCAACACCCTTAATGTGTCCCCAACAGTAAGACTGACTATGACTTGCCATTTATCACTGCCTTGCACTGTTTTTCTTCATAGTAGAGACATAGGAAAGAGCATGTTTCTTTGAGGACATGAAGAAAATTCCCAAATGTTGATCTGTGCACTTCAGGTCATTTACTCACAGTGTTGGCCTGCCTCCTTTAGGTGGCATTGGGTTTCTAATTCATACTTAAAGCAGGAGAGAGGTAAGAAACTGAGGTTTCTGATGCCTGTTCTTTTTACTTTTTCCTCAGGCTGAAATTTTCTGCTTTTCATGCTCTCTTTTCTCTTTCATTTACTTCGCAATGAAAGCAAACATGGAAAATCAGATACATTTGGGAAGAAATTTTAGCTAGGCTGATGTTGGTGGGGTTTTTTATTGCTTTTTATGTCACTATTGATGCAAGTTCTTGGGCTGTATTTTTCCTCATATGCTTATAATGTCATTCTTTATGTTTCAGACGTTATGAAGAGGACATGTACTGGAGGAGAATGGAGGAAGAACAACATCATTGGGATGATCGCCGCCGAATGCCAGATGGAGGTTATCCTCATGGTCCTCCAGGCCCATTAGGCCTTCTGGGAGTCCGACCAGGCATGCCTCCTCAGCCTCAGGGGCCTGCAGTGAGTGTCCACGTTGGTGATACAAGGGGTGAAAGTTTGACTGGTTCAACATTAGAAGAAAACAATTTTGGAGGGGCTAGTGTTTAGACTTAATAATCTTGTAATCTTAGTAGTTTTTTTGAGACAGAGTCTTGCTCTGTCGCCCAGGCTGGAGTGCAGTGGCGTGATCTCGGCTCACTGCACGTAACGTGCGCTTCCCAGGTTCAAGCAATTCTCCTGCCTCAGCCTTCCAAGTAACTGGGATTACAGGTGCTCACCAACACACTTGGCTAATTTTTGTATTATTAGTAGAGATAGAGTTTCGCCACGTTGGCCAGGCTGGTCTTGAACTCCTGACCTCAGGAGATCCGTCCGCCTGGGCCTCCCAAAATGCTGGGATTATAGGCATGAGCCACCTCACCCAGCTTGATACAAGTTTTTTATCTGATTTAGAATCTTTCCTCCATTTTTTATAGGAAGGGAATATGTTTCCTGTGTCTTCTGTGTAAGGACCTCATAGAATTTCTGGGTATCTTTCTTATTTTCAGTATATGCTAAACGGGAACGGAGCTTTTTATGCCAACTGTTCTTTCACATGAGACTCTTGCCTTTGGTTTTCCTTACATGAGCAGGAACAACTAATTTTTTTTCTTGTTTCTTTTCTTATTTTTCCTTTGGAGTGCAGTGGCATGATCATAGCTCACCGAAGCCTCAGCTTCCCGAATAGCCGGTACACAGGCATGAGCCTCTATACCTGTCAGGAACAACTGATGTTGAAGGCAACTGCTTTGTATTTAGATTTATTCTTACTGGTCTGGGTGCAGTGGCTCATGCCTATAATCCCAGTACTTTAGGAAGACCAAGGTGAAAGGATGGCTTGGTGCTAGAAGTTCAAGACTAGCCTGGGCAACATGGTGAGACCCAGTGTCTATAAAAATTTTTTTTAATAGAAATTTATTCTTATTTTTCCATTACCAGTGGCTTAGAATCTTTTTTCCTTCTTCCAGTTTTGACCATCTAAAACATACTACTTCTAAATTGAGTGAAAGATAAGGGGTAGATAAAATGGTTTTAAGATAAGCCCCAGAGTTGATGTGTTATTAAGACTATAGGAAAAATCTGCATCTTGAGAGATGCAGAAGCTGGGTAAAAGGGACATCTTGTGTAAGTTCAGTCTACCAAAAACAAGATTTGTTTCTCTATAGAGCAGTTACAAGAAAAAAGTAGACTTCTCTTCTTTAACCTGTTCTCTCATTTATCTTTGCTCAGAGGGTTGGCAGTTGTAAGACTTGAATTACTGAAAGCAAAGAAAGTTTCAGAATCACTGGTTTTTAAGGTTGAGTAAAGAGCATTTTCATAGCTTTAGGTTTATATGTATTATAAATGTTACTTGTTTTGAGGCAAAGTGGGTGTACATGCATGCATGCATGCATACATACATATAGTCTTGATGGTATAACTTTCCATAGTTTGCATTTTCGTTTTTACTGAAATGGAAAAAAGAAGATAAAGGCTTTCTTATTGAAAAGATACAACAAATATGTATAGTTGAAAAATATAATTTGCTTTTGCTCAGGAAACTTTTTTTTAAATTGAGCAACTTTGTTTCTCTGTAGCCCTTACGTCGTCCTGACTCATCTGATGACCGTTATGTAATGACAAAACATGCCACCATTTATCCAACTGAAGAGGAGTTACAGGCAGTTCAGAAAATTGTTTCTATTACTGAACGTGCTTTAAAACTCGTTTCAGACAGTTTGTCTGAACATGAGAAGAACAAGAACAAAGAGGGAGATGATAAGAAAGAGGGAGGTAAAGACAGGTGTGTTTTGAAAGTTATTTACCATGTGTAATTTTGGTTTTTCTTATGTGGACTTCTTACATTTGAAATATAGCTTATGACTGGTAACTCTGGTGTGAGTTCTGTGTTTTAACCATGCCTGTGTTCGATATTTCATGTATTCTGCAGCTGCTTGCAAAAATAGAAATACACAAGTTCCATGGACACATGTAGTGTCTAACCTTGTAATTGTACTCATTTTAAGTTTATATAAACTATTTTGAGTCTATTTCAAAGCAGCCATTATAGTTTTACAGTTGTACTCAGCTGCTGTTTTTCTGTTCTTATTTGTTTGTTGCTTCTGCCCCACACTCAGTCGTTGTTTTAATAACTATTTCCTTAAAGCACTGACTGTAAAGCATGATTAAGCCTAAGCTTTAGTAATGTCTTTATGTCAAGTTTGCATTATTAGCTGTAACTTTTTATTTTCCTTTTACCATTTGGAAATATTTTTGTATTACATTAAACATAACTCTTATTATTCTGACTTGTGAAATAAGAAACAGAAGTGTTAATGTCCATTGCTTTGCAGTTGTCTTTCTGTAAAGAACTTAGCTCTTTATTATTATTTTTTTTTATCCACATTGCTTAAATGAAGTATAGTTCTAAAAATGCTGGATGTCTTTCTACTGCGGTTGATGGAAATTTTAATGGTACAAAAGTTATTTCACTTACTATTGTATGTTTACAGAATATCATGCTTCCGGTTAAGCAGAGAAATATCATAATATTTTATTTTACTGCAGAGCTTTGAAAGGAGTTTTGCGAGTGGGAGTATTGGCAAAAGGATTACTTCTCCGAGGAGATAGAAATGTCAACCTTGTTTTGCTGTGCTCAGAGAAACCTTCAAAGACATTATTAAGCCGTATTGCAGAAAACCTACCCAAACAGCTTGCTGTAAGTATTATGGAAATGTTCATTTTTACCCCTTGTCTGGTTCAGAAGTTTTTGGCGGGACTGACTGTGCTTCGGTTTAAACCTAAGCCAGCCTTTAAAATTTTGGCTTGACTTTCTGTATTGAGTTTTTTTTGTTTGATTGTGCAAACTGATGAAACTATTTTCTACTTCATCTTTTTTAGGTTTTATAGTGATTATATTTGGCATGAAGCCATCTTGCTGATTTATTTAAAAATGTAAAATTGCAGCATATGCCTTCCTTCTCTTGTTCTTTTTCCAAGACTTGAATCATAAGAAGGCAGTTGTTAGGACAAAGTGATTTTTTTAAAAAAAATCCCATGTGTAGCAAGGTTAAATTTTTTTAATTCATGAATCTCTTGCCTATTTAGTTTAATGCTTTTAATAAAATATAGTAACTAAAATAGTCTTTCTGATTTTAATTTCCCCAGTTTTATTGTGAATATTTTCAGTTTTCTACATGTTTATAATGGTAGGAAATACTTCTCGTCTCCATCCAGCAAAACATGGCAATGCAAAACTAATAATTTTATTTGGGTCCTACAAAAACAAACTTTTTTTAAGCTTAAATTTATAAAAATTTTATATATTAGCTTGTCAGAATGACTGAGATTTAAAATAGTGATTCCTTTAATAATTGAGGGTATAAAACTCGCAATTTAATAAAGCATTCTAAATTCAAGGAATCAGCTTTCATTAGTAACATGTATTCTACAGTAGTGAATTAGAACAGTACCTTACTGTAGCAGAGCAACTGATGACAAAAGGGACAATGAAGCACACTATTAAACTTAAAACTCTGACAACTCTGCACTTACTGTTGCTTGTTTTATATTACCATTATTCCAGATGGGAAATTTTTTATTGTAGATGAGTCTTTTTTTTTAATTATCGGGAGCCAGGAGAATTGGCTTTGTTGTGTGTTTACTTCTTACTCCTGTTGAGGCTGCTAGGGCAATGAAGGGGGAAAATAAAAGGTTTGGAAGCCTTGGAAGAATCATAGAATTTGCGAGAAACATCTTGATCCTAATTGTGGTGTTTAGTAAAACTGCAAACCAAGGAATATATCATAACTAAATAACTAACAACCAGTTAAGCTAAAAGTGGAATACTCTTCAAACCCACCTATATAAGTGGATAAGCAAGTGAAATAAAATTAATTTATAGTTAATTTATACTATAGTAAGTGCTTTATATAGTTGATTCATTTAATCTTCCAGCCACCCTATAGGTTAGGTACAATTATTTTCTCCATCTTACAGAAATAGGTGCAGGATAGTTAAATAATTTGTCTATCATCGCATCACTGTAAAGTATCAGAGCTAGGATTTAAACCTAGATACTATACTGGAAATACTGTATGTAGTTTCTGTAGAGTCTTCATTTGTTCGTATAAAATGGAGCTTATTACGTGTCTACCAAATTACAGCAAATCCTGGTTTTTCTGGATATTGACTGAGACTTTCTGCTCCCTGATAAAATGTGTATTTCACAGAAAATGTACAATATGGGAATAAATTGTAGCTCCTATTAAGGTCAGGTAGCTATTTTAGCTTCATTCAAATTATGCAAATATATGTTATAAATATGGCAGTGTTTCTTTTATCCAAGAATTTATTATCTAAGAGAGACATACCTATGTACAAATAACTCAAAATACAAACAATGGTAAATATTAGTTCAACACAGAATTCTGAAAGTAGGGAGTAAGACTAATAATACTGGCATGTATGGCAGGGCTTCCTAGAAGGAGCAGTATATAATCTAGTCCTCATATAGAATGGTTAGGGTAGTAAGAGAGTGAAAGAGCCATAATGAAAGTGCTTTTGTTTGTTAACACAACAGATCCAATCCAATTTGTTTCTTATCATCTTCATTACACAGGTTATAAGCCCTGAGAAGTATGACATAAAATGTGCTGTATCTGAAGCGGCAATAATTTTGAATTCATGTGTGGAACCCAAAATGCAAGTCACTATCACACTGACATCTCCAATTATTCGAGAAGAGAACATGAGGGAAGGAGGTTGGAAAGCCATTAAACTTTCTACTTTCTATTAACTTTTTTTTTTTCATTTATCTACTCTTTAAGATGGCATTAAGCCCTAGAAGGCAACATGCTGGCATTACACGTGAATTTGATAGATTTGACTTATTTAGCAACCGGTTTTGCCTAAGATAATTTCCCACAGAGTAAATGCTCTTTTTAGTGATGTATTTTTATATAAAACACTATGGTATGATTGATTTTCTTGATTTCTTTCTTTTCTTGCTAACCTCAGATTTCTGGAAAAAAACTTCAAAATTATTTTTACTGGCATAGTCAATGCATGAAAAAATGGTTTTAAAATGTTGCTAGTGACTAGGGGGACACAACTTTAAGTTGGATTAAGAAGTTTTTGCTCTTGCCTTGTCTTACAAAAAAGACAAGAGTTTTCACAAACAAAATTGGCTAAGTATTCGTAACACATTTTAAAGAGGCATTTTTATATATATAATAATGGATTTGGCTTGTCCTGTGGTAAATATTTCTAGTTCTCTGAGGTTGCTCTTTGGCTTGGAGCGCTTTCATAAATGCAGAACATCCTAAAGCAGGAGGATTTGGACATTTGACCCTAATATCACACTTGAGATACTGAAAAATAAACTGTGTAAATGTAGATAGTGAGTCACAGCACAATTCAGGGTTTTTAAACTTAATTTACAACTATAGAATATGAAATCCTGCTGGTGCCAGCAATGTTGCTTTAGGGACTATTCTGTAACATTTTCAAAGCTTCAAAAGCTTTTAAGCTGAAAAGCATGATCAGTGTCTGCAGTATGTTGGTTCTGTTGTTTTATGGGTCAGATAAAATTTACTTTGTTTCCTTTCATGTTTTTATACATCTTGTTGAGTATGGAATAACAGTCTACACTAATATTTCTTTGTGATACAGGTTGAGGAGGAAGAGGGTACTACATACTTAATATTAAAATTGATTTGTATAAAATAGCATCAGTAGTCTCTCAATTACTGTTTCTTTAAATTTGTTTGCTTATAACAAAGCAATTTTTTAAGACACTGGGCTTTTCACAACCCAGGAAAAGAACATTTTACCAAAAATGTCATTGGGAGCTATGTCTAATTTTACATACTTTGCATGTATACCATAATCAGATGATATTTATATCTTAAGCTTTGCATCTTAAATGAGTTTTGTGTAAAGGATTTTCTTACGTGAACGTGAGTTTCTACTCAAGGTCTGGCCATGGGTGTTGCTGGAGAAACAGTTCCTGAGTCAATCTGGTCAGGTCGTATACAGCATATGGGATTTGATAAAACTAATATGATACATTATAAATGTTGCTATATTTAGTGTAAAGTGATAACCATTTAACTTTATTTCAGAATACATTTTGTTCAGTTATATTTAGACTTAATTAAATTTATACAGTATCAAGCCATTTTATTATGTTGTAAAAGTCTAAAGTGAATAGTATCATATTTGCAGTAAATTATTTGATAACCTATCCCTTCTAAAGGAAACAAAATTATATTTTTGTCTGACCCAGACTTGAGTTAGAATTATTGTTCTGAATTTCATAAATATTATGATGAGGAAAATGGTCAGTCCAAAATGGAAAGATTTTGCTTCAAGACACTGAGCTGAAAAGTTGGATGTGCCAAAGTGTAGAAACACTGATAGTGTTCCTTGCTGCAGATAACTGCAGTAAACCATGTCTTTAGCTTCATTATGAAGATTGCTTCTTTCTTGCTGCAGAATAACGGTATGTATTCTCTCTCACTGCAGCTCCCAGTGCTCTGTGTCTTAAAATCATTTAAAGCCTATAGCTTGCTTTGGGGAGTTAGTACAGGGGTTAAGGAAGGCTTTGCCGGAAGAACAATTGTAAATCATGAGAGTTACTACTTGCGCATTGTGTGGTAGTCTCTTTAATGCATAATGGTCCTTTTTAATACCAAAAATTAATTAATAAAGGAAATGATTACATTGTCCAAATAACTGTTAAACGCATGACAGATCTGTTTTATGATACTGTGTTTGACAGTTAAACATTAAGTAAACATTTAATTGACTTTAAGCTTGAAATGTTCAGAATGCTCTAACCCTTGCTACAGAATCTTTTCTGCAGCAAGTTAAGTATTTTGTGTGTTTTTTCCCACCTGTAGCTTATCAGGCCCGGTCCAAAGCCTTCTAGCAGAGGGGATTGATCCTGTCAGGGGTTGCTGCCAAGACATCGGAAGGATTTTTGACCAAGGTTTTCAAAAGCTCAGTGTCACATCTGCCATTTGATAAAGGAGGGATTTTGGATGCAGAGCCTGGCATTTATTGTCCTTTGTGTGGCTGTTTTGTTTGTTTTGTCTTTGTCTCTTCTAGAATTGAGCAGTGTTCACACTAGTTTTTAAATGGTTGAGTGGGTTATATATTTTACATGACCATGTTAATTTGAATTAATATATTCCCATTAACGTTTAATCTTAAAATAGTGTGGACACAGCATGTCTTCTAATTGGTGATTAACCCCTTAAAATCTATGAAATACATTCACATAGAATAAGAATTAGCATTTTGTTTTTATAAATTAACTGATTTTTTTTTGCTTTGTTAACTGGGTGTTAGGCAACAAGTATGATTTTAGCAGAATATAAGGGGTTAATCTACTTGAAATAGAAAATGGGTACAAAAATCCACACTAAATTTAACAAAAATTTGCTACTTATAGCTGTAATTTGTTTTTAAATTGCAATAGGTATTAGCTGGGCGTGGTGGCGAGTGCCTATAATCCCAGCTACTTGGGAGGCTGAGGCAGGAGAATTGCTTGAACCCAGAAGGTGTAGGTTGCAGTGAGCCGAGATCATGCCATTGCACTCTGGCCTGGGCGACAAGAGTGAAACTCCATCTCAAAGAAAAAAAAAATTGCAATAGGTGTCTTGGCATCTTTGAATTTATATCATGAATTACAATTTCCAAAGTTATGAATGCTTATGTGCAAAACAAAATTTTCTTGCATATTGGAGGAAATAAAATTGTGAATTAACATTAGAAATTTAGAAAAATTTTAGAGATTGCACATTGTCACCTATTTGCATTCTAGCTTTAGCAAATGTAAGTAAATAAGGGACATAGAAAGAGGTTCTTTAGCATGTTATAATACTGCTTTGGGGAAGTCAGCTTTTTCTTTTTTGTGTGTGTGAGGGGTTTTGTTTTGTTTTGCTTTGTTTTTGAGACAGTCACTCTGTCACCCAGGCTGGAGTGCAGCAGCACAATCTCGGCTCACTGCAACCTCCACCTCCCAGGTTCAAGCAATTCTCATGCCTCAGCCTCCCAAGTAGCTGAGGAGCTGGGACCACAGGCATGTGCCACGACACCCAGCTAATTTTTGTATTTTTGAGTAGGAATGGAGTTTCACCATGTTGGCCGGGCTGGTCTCGAACTCACTACCTCAGATGATCCACCTGCCTCAGCCTCCCAAAGTGCTAGGATTACAGGCATGAGCCACTGCACCTGGCCCTTTTTTCTTTTTTAAAACTTCATAGTTAGCTGTCTCTTGTGTCCCTTTTCTTTATCTATTCCTGACAGAATAGTTCATTTCTTATGTTCAGGTTATTTCTAGGTTCAATAGTTGGTCTTATAAGTTTTGAGAGTACTAATATTTTTGTCTTGATAACTTCTTTTTAGCACCAAATTCCACTTTTAGTATTTATTCTCAAAATGTCACACAGTTTTCCTTGATTATCTGTCTTTCCTCTAAATATGTCTTCTGAAGAATCTGTGTCCATCTGATTACTCGAGGAGTAAAAAACTAAGAAAAAGAAACCTTAGACAGAGAATAGAATTCTCTATCAGTTTCAAAATATGTTTTTTATATGTCATCTACTCAAAATAAGAACAAGTTATCCTTTAAGATATCTGAATGCTTATGAGATATGAGTAACTTGACCAGAACTGCAGCTAGCACTCTTAAGATAATTAACTTTTTCATACTTTTATCATGTATTTTTTCGTCCATATTCATTTTATATACTCGATTATTAAACTGTATTCTAAATGCCCCATAATTTCCAAAGGACTATTATATTTAATAGATTATATAATTTTTCTATATTGAGAAAATATTCATACTATTTAAATCACTGAGAGCTGTGAATTAGATTGGAATAATTGCCATTTGCTTACTAATAGCTTGATTAGCAGATTTGCTGTTAATATACACATTTTACAGATGTTTAGATGGATATAAAGATAGCCCTTTGTCTACTTTTATGAATGATATATTAATGTAAAGTTAACTTCTTGTCCTGGTTTAGTTTCATATATTCTCAAGTTTTGTGTAGCTCATTTATGTTTTAATCAGCTTAAAGACCCTACACATCTATCATCACAGGATGCTGTTTGTTGCATCTTTTCCACTCTTAATTCTGTTTAACCATACTAGTTCCTATTCGCTGTTCTGCTTGCCTATTGTTTCTCTTTTATCATTTTTTGAAATACTTTATGGGAACTTTAAATTTTAAAGGGCATTTCATACTCTCTGATAACGAAAATTTTCATGCGGAAGGGAGAGCATGAAACTTTTAGAAATGCCTGTTTTGGGCCGGGCACAGTGGCTCACGCCTGTAATCCTAGCACTTTGGGAGGCCGAGGCGGGTGTATCACTTGAGGTCAGGAGTTAAAAACCAGCCTGGCCAACATGGTGAAACTTCGTCTCTACTAAAAAATACAAAAAATTAGCCTGGTGTGGTGGTGCACACCTGTAATCCCAGCTACTTGGGAGGCTGAGACAGGAGAATCGCTTGAACCCAGGAGGCCGAGGTTGCAGTGATCTGAGATCGTGCACTCCAGCCTGGGGGACAGAGTGACACTCCGTCTCAAAAAAAAAAAAAAAAAAAAAAAAGAAATGCCTGTTTTGGGTTCTTCATTTTTTTTCTATAACTGTAACTATATTGAGCATTCTATATTTATCATCAGTTCTTTGTTATATTAGCTCCAGAATAACTTATGACCATTTAGAGTACTGAACAAACTCAGTAGTTTATTGTACATACTCATTTATTAAGGTGGATTTTTGTGTTCCCTCTTGTCTTGTTGTCTTTGTGCTAGTGCACTGTGTCCAGTAATCTTTCCTTCAGATTTCGTTTTGGTGGGTAGGGTTTATATTTCCAGAAATTGTTTATTATATTACTAAATTAATAAGTTAACCTTTTGTTCCTCATATTGGATTATGTAAATTTATTGAAAATAACTCCGTGGATATATTAAAGTGCCAACAAGCTCTCAAATGGCTCATGTGACACTGATGCTACCTTAAGGAAGTGTCTTGCTCACCTGGTCAAACACCCATTCCTCACTGCATTTTGCCAATTCAATCCATTTTAGATGTAACCTCGGGTATGGTGAAAGACCCACCGGACGTCTTGGACAGGCAAAAATGCCTTGACGCTCTGGCTGCTCTACGCCACGCTAAGTGGTTCCAGGTTCGGAACATCATTTTACTTTTTTCTTGTAGCCTTATGAGAGAGTAGTTCAGTACAACATGTTTAACTGTGCTTAAACATTTCAAAAGACTGCCCAAGCAATACTATTTTAAATTAAATATCAGAAAATATGTTAACATAGAAAGCTGGGTATGATGATCTGCATATTGCAGTTATTATTAATTTGACAATGAACTTAGGTTTGGGGAGTGTTTTGTAGTTGGGTTTTTTTTATTTTTTATTTTTAGTGGCTATATTTAAAGTTGACTTGTTTAGGAACATCACATGTTTGTGTATATATATTATATTCCATAAGGCTGCAGATTAACTTTGCTTTAAATAATGGAATATGTGTTTAAAGCTTTGTGTATAGTTTTAAGATTTTTTTCCCCCTCTTTCTCTAAGTTAATAAGTGTAGGGAGTGAAAGGGGAGGAAGCAGCTGTTTGGTTTAGTGACTTTGCAGTCATGCAAAGGCACAGAAGGGAAACCAAACAGATTTCCTTAACCTTTCAGTCCCTAGACAAACTTTTTAGCTCTTTACTTTTTCTTTTATTTCTAATATAGGCAGACTTTTTTTTTTAAGTTTACTGTTTTAAATGAACACAGGTCAAGGTTCACAGGGGATCAAGAAATATTATTCTTGTATAATCTGTTTACTTTGACCTAAATACCAGCTTTTAAATACTAACCCTGGCATAAAATACTGCTGTAAATGGCAGCTCATTGAATCCAATTTTAAGTGTGATTGTTTTTGTTTTTATCTGAGCTTCCATTGAACGGTGGTATTTTAACTTTTTTTCATCAAGGGATATATTCAGTATTTCTAAGATTAATTCAATTGGTTTTTGTGTTGCTCTCAAGGCTAGAGCTAATGGTCTGCAGTCCTGTGTGATTATCATACGCATTCTTCGAGACCTCTGTCAGCGAGTTCCAACTTGGTCTGATTTTCCAAGCTGGGTAAGTAGTATGTAACTGTATGGTGTAAAAACATGTAGGAAATAATTCTGCAGTTTTTATCCTCTCAGTTTACATGTAATTATCAGCCTTATTTGCATTTACTAAATATAGTTTTTTTTTCTGATGAAAAATCCTGGGGGAGTCTTAGAATGTTTAATTTTCTCAGATGTGACTAATTAAAGAATTTTCATTGATGTTTCTCTTTGTGTGTTTTTTTCTTTTTGCTGTTTTCACAGTGTTTTTTTTTTAATATTACAGCATTTATTAGTTGGCTTTTACATATACTATACAAATGTATAAAGAAGACTTTGAAGAACTGTTAATCTCCTTATGCAAGGACATTTTTTAAAATAATGTATGTGGTTGGGAACTGTAAAAATTCAGAAATATATATTATTCAAAAATAATACAAAAAATAGGAGATTCAGTAACGCAGAAAGCTACAAAATAACCAAAAGCCTTCTTATTTAAAGGCAGATTATCTTAACAATCTGCTATGATTTCTTCTAGGAGAAAAAAATTATACCTATATACAGTATATGTTTCTATCTTTATGTACATTACTGTTTGAAACTTTGATTCCTGAAGAGCAAGAATTCAGATAGACAGGGATTCATCAAAAAATAAAACAACCTATTGACTCCAGAGTTTAATTAATGAGAGTTAATAGGCAAGATTACCTTAGTTCTTTTTTTTTAATCTTTTTTAACAAAAGCATGGCCTTGCTATCACAGTTTAAAACTGTACAATTTAAAACTTTCTTAACAAATCTCATCTTAGAGTTCTTTGAAAAGGCAGTCACATCTGCATTCTTTCTATGGACATGCCGTATTTTATTCAACTTACATTCATTTGATAGACATTTAGGTTTACAATCTTTTGCTATTAAATCCTTATTATACCTCATTGTATATATTGTTGTCAAGCTTTTGAGGGCGGAATAAATTGCTAGGGCTGAAATATCAAGGTTAAAGAACATGTACTAATTGTTCACCAGAAGGTTGGGTCATTGAAAATTTCAAAAAAACTATTAGACTAATTATATTCTTTACACTGTCATAGTTCTGGGATATTATCACACTTCTTAATAGTTAACAATATGATAGGCAAAATATGGTATTCACCAAGCACAGTGGCTCATGCCTGTAATCCCAACACTTTGGGAGGCCGAGGCGGGCGGATCACTGAGGTCAGGAGTTCGAGACCAGCCTGGCCAACATAGTGAAACCTCGTCTCTACTAATAATACAACAATTAGCTGGGCATGGTGGCGGGCACCTGTAATCCAAGCTACTCGGGAGGCTGAGGCAGGAGAGGAGAATCACTTGAACCCGGGAGGCGGAGGTTGCAGTGAGCCGAGATTGTGCCACTATCTCTAGTCTGGGTGACAGAGTGAGACTTCATCTCAAAAATATATATATATGCTATTTAATTTTTTGTATTTCTTTAATTGCGTAATGGTTGGCATTTGTAATTGTTTTTTTCTTAACTGCCAGTTTCTTATTCATCATTTTATTATAGTAATTCTTTTTACAATAATTAGCCTTTACCTGTGTTGGAAATTGTGTTCTCCAGTTTTTCATCTACTTTTCAGCTTTATGATGATTTTTGCTATATGAAAGTTACCACATTTTGCCGGGCACGGTGGCTCACGCCTGTAATTCCAGCACTTTGGGAGGCCGAGGCGGGTGGATCACAAGGTCGGAAGATCAAGACTGCCCTGACCAACATGCACACCTGTAATCCCAGCTACTCAGGAGGCTGAGGCAGGAGAATCGCTTGAACCTGGGAGGCAGAGGTTGCAGTGAGCCGAGATCACGCCACTGCACTCCAGCCTGGCAACAGAGCAAGATCCTGTCTCGAAAGAAAGAGAGAGAGGAGAGAGAGAGAGAGAAAGAGAAATAAAGAAAGAGAAGGAAAGTTAACCACTTTTTTTTTTTTTTTTTTTTCAGATGGAGTCTTGCTCTGTTGCCCAGGCTGGAGTGCAGTGGCACGATCTCAGCTCACTGCAAGCTCCGCCTCCCAGGTTCTTGCCATTCTCCTTCCTCAGCCTCCGAGTAGCTGGGACTACAGGCGCCTGCCACCACGCCCGGCTAAATTTTTTGTATTTTTAGTAGAGACAGGGTTTTTTTTCAGACAGCTTGTCGCCCAGGCTAGAGTGTAGTGGCATGATCTCAGCTCACTGCAGCCTTTGCCTCCTGGGTTCAAGCGATTCTCCTGCCTCCGTTTTGCAAGTAGCTGGGATTACAGGCAGGGGCCACCACGCCCTGCTAATAATTTGTTTTTTTAGTAGAGATGGGGTTTCATCATGTTGGTCTCAAACTGCTAACCTTGGGTGATCTGCCCTCCTTGGCCTCCCAAACTGCTGGGATTATAGGCCTGAGCCCCACTGTACCTGGCATTAAATTTTGATTCATTAATTTTTTTTATCATTTCTGGATTTTGTATTCTGACAAATTAGTTCACACCTGCTTTCTTTTTTTTTCTTTTTTTTGACACAGAGTCTCGCTCTGTCACCCAGGCTGGAGTGCAGTGGCAGCTGTAGTACAGTACGGCTATCTCAGCTCACTACACACTACAGGCATGCGCCACCACACCTGGCTAATTTTTGTATATTTTAATAGAAACGGGGTTTCACCATATTGGCCAAGCTGGTTTCAAACTCCTGACCTTGTGATCCACCCGCCTTGGCCTCCCAAAATGCTGGGATTATAGGCATGAGCCACTGTGCCTGGCACATCTCCTTTGTTTTAGAGCTTTTTTTTCATCGAATTTTATTTTCTATAGATATGTATATGTAAATTTAAATACATAACAAAATTTTTGGTAGGATATATTCTAATTTACAGTAGTGATTATTTCTGAGGAGTGGGAGGAAGAGATGACTAGTATAGAGACCTGTAATGTTTAATTTTTACCAGGATAAATTATACATGTGCATTACTTAAAAACTAATTTAAAACTGGGCATGGTGGCTCATGCCTGTAATCCCAGCACTTTAGGAGGCCGAGGCGGGTGGATCACAAGGTCAGGAGTTCAAGACCAGCCTGGCCAAGGTGGTGAAACCCCATCTCTACTAAAAACACAAAAAATTAGCCAGGCTCGGTGGCAGACGCCTGTAATCCCAGCTACTCGGGAGGCTGAGGCAGGAGAATCGCTTGAACTCAGAGGGCGGAGGTTGCAGTGAGCCGAGATCGTGCCACTGTACTCCAGCCTGGGTGACATAGTGAGACTCCGTCTCAAAAAAAAAAAAAAACTAATTAAAAAACTATAAATCGATAGATCAAAGATCAACCAGTCATGGTCTAGTGGCTCATGCCTGTAATCCCATTATTTGAGAGGCCCGAGGCAGGAGGATCGCTTGAGTCCCAGAGTTGGAGACCAGCTTGGGCAACATGGTGAAACCCTTTCTCTAGAAAAGATAGAAAAATTAGCCCGGCATGGTGGCATGTGCTTGTGGTTTCAGCTACTGGAGAGACTGAAGTGGGAAGATCTATTGAGCCCAGGTCAAGTCTACAGTGAGCCATGATTGTGCCATGGCACTCCAGCCTGGGTGACAGAATGAGACCTTATCTCTTTTTTTTTCTTTGAGACATATCTACAAATGATATTTTGCCTTCTTTCCAATACTTGTTTTTCTATTTTAATTAAAAGATAATTCTAGAGTAACAAATACGGAATAAAAGAAATACTGCTTGACATGTATGATACGTTCCTGATTGTATTAAAAATGTTTCTGGTCTATAAACTGTATTAAGCATGACGGTATATAGCCTTTTATTTGAGATATTTACTTGTCATGTTGAATTATCAATCTTTTTCCAGTTTAAGTAATTTTTGAATCAGTAACGGAAGTTGAACTTTCATCAATTTTTTAAGTCTTATTAACATGAATGTATAGTTTTTCTCCTTCAACCTTTTAATACTGTGTAAATAGATTTCTTCATTTTGAGCTACCTTTGCATTCTGGGAATGATTCTTCATACATATGAGAATAGTGTTGTAATGAACTCTTAAGTTCTGCTTGCCAATAGTTTAAGAATTTCTCAGTGACATGAAACAAATTTTTTATGTTTTGTTTCTGTGCTCTTTGTCAAATTTAGAAGCAGTGATCACTAACTCTGTAAAAATAATTTGGAAGCTTTTCTTTGTTTAAACTCTGAAGCAGTTTTAGTAGCATCAAAACTTTGTTTCTTGTCAGTTTATAAAAATTTATGTGACATCATCACTTCCCAATTCCTTTTAAGGGAATAGTGTTTTCTCAATTTCTTCTATTGTAATTAGTCTCTCTCTGGTGGTTAATTTTGGCAATTTATATTTCCTTTAAAAAAATCAACCCATTCAATAGAGTTACGCTATTTTAGGATTTTTTTTTGCTTGTTTGTTTGTTTGTTTGCTTTTAATTCTTCCTTGTGTCATTGATGAGACTAGCCAGTAAAGTATTTGCCAGATGGGAGCAAAATAACAATGTGGGTGTTTCAGTATTTAGGTGTTTGGAATTTATTAGATTCTTAATAGATTTTAAATACAATAATTTGTAGGCATTGTATAGCTTCAAATTTTATTTATTTATTTATTTATTTTTGAAATGGAGTCTCGCTCTGTACCCCAGCCTGGAGTGCAGCAGTGCTTTCTTGGCTCACTGCAACCTCCATCTCCCAGGTTCAAGCGATTCTCCTGCCTCAGCCTCCCGAGTAGCTAGGATTACAGGCATGCACCACCACGCCTGGCTGATTGTATTTTTAGTAGAGACAGAGTTTCATCATGTTGGCCAGGGTAGTCTAGAACTCCTGACCTCAAGTGATCCGCCCACCTTGGCCTCACAAGTTGCTGGGATTACAGGCGTGAGCCACCGTGCCCGTCCCAAATTTTAAAAATGTATGGAAATACAAGCATTGTACATCATGATCCTGCTTCCTGCTTTCTTAAACTTTGGTCCCCTCTACCCACCCAGGGTGTCCTTGAAGCTATCTCTGTTGTAGTAAGTCCACATTGTTACTTGTATGAATAGACTCTCAAGACCACTGCATCTGGGCCACTCTTGCAGTCTGGATTTTCAGCACTGCAGATTGGTCCTACCCAGGCCTTCTTTGAGAGAGTCACCCATGCACTTCACAGGGTGTGTTCTTCTTTGAGGGTAGAGAGCCGTAAGAACTGAGAAGAAAAGAGAATGCACAGGTCAAAGGAATTGGAGCATTGGCCATGGCAGGGAAAATGATTGTGAAGAAAGTCAAAAGTGAAAAAAGCTGCTGGCTGATCTTTGAAATCATTTACATATAACAACAAATACATTAGTATTTTGGTACTTTAAAAAAAAACACCAAAATGTCAGTATTTTGACATTTAAAATTCGCTCCTAATATTGTATTCTTTAGGCAGTGGTTTATCTGTTTTATTGCTTTTTTGTCTCTTCAAAATCAGCTCTATTGTAATCCTCATTAATAACTTATTACCTTATGATTTTACCTTTCTATATTTATTTTCCTTGGGGTTTTCTGTTATTATTTTACAAACTTCTTGAGTTAGATGCTTGATTCATTGATTTATTCTGTAGTTACAGAGGTTTTAAAGCTGCAGTTTAAAGATGAACACAAGAGTTTTGGCTGCATAGGTAATGCTTTGTAATTTGTTTTCATACTATCTTTAAACCAACAGTAGTTTTGAGGGAATTTTATTTCCCCACCCTTTCCCCGAGACGGAGTGTTGCTCTGTCACCCATGCTGGAGTGCAGTGGCTCAACCTGGGGTCACTGCAACCTCCACCTCCCAGGTTCAAGCAATTCTCCTGTGTTAGCATCCTGAGTAGCTGGGATTACAGGCATGCACCACCATGCCTGACTAATTTTTGTATTTTTAGTAGAGATGGGTTTTCACCATGTTGGCCAGGCTGGTCTTAAACTCCTCATCTCATGATCCGCCTGCCTTAGCCTCCCAAAGTGCTGGGATTACAGGCGTGAGCCACGGCACCCAGCCAAGGGAATTTTTATATTCTGCACAGTTGAAGGAGGGTTACTTTTGTTTTGGTAAATAATAATTTAGTTTTTATGGCATCGTGATTCGAAAAATGTAGTCTGCTATTTGCAATTTTTGGAATTTAAAGGGTTTTTTGGTTGCCTAATATATGTTCAATTTTTATTAACTATGGTTATTTAAAAGAAGAGATCTGCTCTCAACAAGGTATAATGTATACCTCTTAATTTTTTAACTTCAGTCATTTTGTTCCTTTTTTTGTTTGTTTTGTTTGTTTTTTTGAGACCAAGTCTCGCTGTGTCGCCCAGACTAGAGTGCAGTGGTGTGATCTCAACTCACTGTAACCTCCACCTCCTGGGTTCAAGAGATTTTCCTGCCTCAGCCTTTCAAGTAGCTGGGATTACAAGCGCGCGCGCCACCATGTCTGGATAATTTTTGTATTTTTAGTAGAGACGGAGTTTCACCATGTTGGCCAGGTTAGTCTCGAGCTCTTGGCCTCAAGTGATCTGCTCCCCTCGGCCTCCCAAAGTGCTTGGATTGTAGGTGTGAGCCACTGTGCCCAGCCCTCAACTTCTTATTGAATAGGCTAAGGGTGAGGAAGGAAGATTGATGTTGCTGTCTCTGGTGGCAGAGATGGAAGATAACTCCCATATAAGTGGATCTGTGCAGTTCAAACTCACGTTTTTCAAGGGTCAACCATATAGAGTTCCCACATATCCCCTGCCCTCACACATACACAGCCTCCCCGACACTAGAGTAGTATGTTTGTTACAATTAATGAACCTACATTGACCTGTGACTATCACCCAAAGTCCCTACAGAATATATTTTTATCACTAGTTTTCATGCTATGTTCCACACAAGTACAAAGATGTCATGCAAATCTATTCTCACCTTTTTTGATAACTCTTCTTTTCCTTCCCCTGTGAGATATGATTGGAGGATTGCTTATGAAAAGGAGTAGGATTTGGCTACCTGCAGCCTTGTTAGCAAATGTAGGCTACACTCTCCTGTGTCTTCATCAAATATACTATGGCACTCCAAATGTGATGGATTTTATTGCCACCCCTTCAGTTTCAGGTTTCAATCCAAGAATGGACTCCTAGAGCTTTTGTCTTTGCAGGATTTGCTCCATTTGTTTCCTGAACCTATTTTACCATTTCCTTTCACTAACAATTTATATTCCCCTGAACCAAGAGAGCATTTGGGTATGTGAAGCTAATTTGGGGCTCTATGAAGTTTTTTTTTTCCCTACCTCTAATTCCTTTGGAAGATCTTACCTTTATTTTTTCTTTTATCTGCATTTTAGCCAAATGCATTTATTATTGGAAATAGTTAGATATGAATGATTACCATTTTTCTGCTCTTTCCTGATTTCCTGATTGCTTCTGTTCTTTCCTGGTTTTCAAAGTCTTCAGGATAGCAAATTCTAGTGTTTTTCTTTTTTCTGGTGAGATAGAAGATGGTCAGATGGAGTTTTTACGTTTAGGAAAATTTCTTCTGAAACTGCTTATAATGTGATTCATTTTACCTTTCTCCAAATTGAAAGTTATTGGTGAAGTTTTTGCGATTTGTTGAATCAGCTGTCATCCCCACCCTCATCTCTGGAGAGCCAAGCTTAAGCAGGGTAAACACTCTGTTCTTAAGGAATGTTCTCTGTCACTGGCCTTTTCCTCTGTTTGATTCAAGCTATTACATTTTTTCTTGAAAGGCAGTAGTGTGTATATTCTATCATTTGTTTTTGAGACAGGGTCCTGCTCTGTCATCTAAACTGGAGGGCGATGGAGCAGCCCTGGCTCACTGCAGCTTTGAACTCCTGGGCTCAAGCATTCCTTCTGCCTGAACCTTCCTAGTGCCTGTGACGATAGGCACATGCCACCATACCTGACTAATGTCTTTATTTTTAATAGAGATGAGCTCTCACTATGTTGCCCCAGCTGGTCTCGAACTCCTGGGCTCAAGCGATCCTCTTGCCACAGTCTTCCAAAGTGCTGGGATTATAGGCATGAGCCAACATGCCTGGCCCTAATATATTTCTTAATCATGTTTTGGAGGCAAGAGATCTTCAGTTTGTGTCTGTGCTATTGTCATAAACAGGAGTAACTTTTTTTCTGTTATCAAATAAATTTGAAATTCTTATGAACTGTATTATGTTTAATTTTATTTAGCATTCAGATTACTTTGAACAAATCCTTAAGTAACAATGCCTGCTTTTGTGGCCTTTCCTTTGCCACTGCAATGAGGATTGAAAATGGTGTTCTGCCTTCAAATTAGTTGTTCTTTTGTCATGAATCCATGGTGATGAAATAAAATATAGGTAGAGTTCTGTTGTAATGTTGGTCTGATATCAGAATTGCTGTGTGCTATCTAAACCTTTAGAATAATATAACTGCAGTGACTTACAAAAGGCATGTAATTTTTTTAATGTTTATTATAGACCTAGCACAATGGCTCCTACCTGTAATCCCAGCACTTTAGGAAGCCAAGGTGGGAAGGTCACTTGAGGCCAGGAGTTCAAAACCAGCCTTATTTGTATAGCAAGACCCTATGTCTACAAAAGACAAAGTTAAAAATTAGCTGGATGAGATGGCGCACACCTGTAGTCCCAGCTACTCAGGAGGCTGAGGTCAGAGAATCACTTGAGCCCAGGAGGTTGAGGCTGCAGTGAGCTGTGATTGCACCACTGCACTTCACCCTGGGCGACAGGGCAAGACCATGTCTGTCTGTCTGTCTGTCTGTCTGTCTGTCTGTCTGTCTGTCTCTCTCTCTCTCTCTCTCTCCCTCCCCCCCCAACACACAATGTTATTATATATTTTATTTCTAGACAGTGTCCTATGATGAGTATTTCAGCAAAAAAATCTGTTATTGAGCTGGGCACAGTGGCCCATTCCTGTAGTCCCAGGTACTCAAGAGACTGAGGCAAGAGGATCTCTTGAGCCCAGGATTTTGAGGCCAGCCTGGGCACATCGTGAGACCCTATCTCAAAAAAAAAAAAAAAAAAATCTGCCACTGTATTGATTAATGTTGAAAACAGTATGCTAAGTGCAAGAATCCAGGCTCAAAAGGTCACATGTTGTGTGATTCCATTTATATGAAATATCAAGAATATATAAATCCATAGAGACAGAGTGCATGTCTCTATGGAAATAGGGATAAGTTGCTTAATGGGTAAGGGGGTTTACTTTGGGGTAATGGAGATGTTTTGGAACTTGATATGGACAACATAGTATAATAATGCTGCTGAATCATTCGTTTTAAAATGTTTCAGGTTATCTTTTTTAAGACAGAGTTTCACTCTGTCACTCAGGCTGGAGTGCAGTGGCATGATCATGACTCACTGCAGCCTCGACTTCCCAGGCTTAAGCGATTCTCCTAACTCAGCCTCCCACGTACATAGGACTGTAGGTGCATGCTACCATGCCTGGTTACATTTTTTTTTTTTTTTAATTTTTTGTAGAGATAAGGTCTCACTATCTTGCCCAGCCTGGTCTGAAACTCCTGGATCCAAGGGATCCTCCCAACTTGGCCTCCAGAAGTGCTGGGATTATAGGCGTGAGCCACCATTCCTGACCAGTTTTTTGTTTTGTTTTGTTTTGAAGAATGATATATCAAATATAAAGGAATCATTCTCAAAGAAAGGTGAAGAAAACTGCTATAATTATTCTTCCTGCCCAAATAACAGTTGAAATACGTTAACATTTCTTTTCACGTATTTTACTGGCTTTCAGAGGTATTTGTAAGTAATACAGATTTTAGTGGTGGTGGTTTGTACTAACAGTTCTCCCGGCTGTTGCTGATAGAACCAACAAAGAGTTCTAAAATGATAGGACACTGACATCTCAGGGCAAAGAACAAACAGTCTCAGCTTACAAAAAAATCAGCAAACGGTACATGAACTAACTCAACATTTAGATACCCCTTAACAAAAATCATCTATTTAACTGTATGCACACCCCAAATCACTAAAAGCTGTAAGTAAATCTTTTCCCTGCAAGACATGACCATTTTTATTAAGACTTTCATACATTTCACCATATAAAGTAAAGTGCTGTGAGTAAATATATTACAAAAATGCAACAACCTGCAAATGGGCTTACAAATCAAAGTCTGTTGTGCATGTATCAATAGTGATCCATGTCAACTGGACTATGTAAGTGGCTTTTGTATGTACAATTGCCCATTGTTGTGGTATTCATAAAATCCTATTTTAAGAGCATAAACATCTTAATTTGTAAAATGGGAATGATAGTCATATCTACCTTCAGAATGTGATTATAATGGTTAGAATTGGTTAATATATGTGAAGACTTAGAGCATCACTTAGCGAGGATAAGCACTCAGTAAGTGGTAGCTATAATGAAGAGGATAACTGCTACTACTGTTATTTAGCCAGAACTCCTAGTGCTAGAGATTGTTTCCAGTCTGTTACAAATTAAGAGCAGGGCAGAATATTTTTTGTGCTTTTCTTATGTAGTAATAGCCCTATTGTAAATCTTAGTACTGCCATTGCTGGGCTAATTAATGTGTGTCTTTTAAAAATTTGTGGCCAGGTGCAATGGCTGTAATCTTAGCACTTTGGGAGGCTGAGGTGGGCAGATTACCTGAGGTCAAGAGTTCAAGACCAGCCTGACCGATATGGAGAAACTCCCATCTCTACTAAAAATACAAAATTAGCTGGGCGTGGTGGCTTATGCCCATAATCCCAGCTACTTGGGAGGCGGAGGCAAGAGAACCGCTTGAACCTGGGAGGTGGAGGTTGCGGTGAGCTGAGATCACGCCATTGCAGCCTGGACAACAAGAGTGAAACTCCGTCTCTTGTTGGGGGGGAAAAGAAACGTTTTGATGCAGTTTGCCATTTGTGCTTTAAAGGAAGATTTTACTGGTTTACACTCCCACCAGTGAAAGTGCCTGTGTTACTGAAATCTCATCAGGTGGCTTTGTTTTGTTTGTTTTACATAGGTCTTTGTCTCTACCAGAGCTGGAAACTAATATTCACGGAAACTAGTTAATGTTTTCTCTCTGGATCACCCATTGATGAAAGATACTTATTGAAACATAGTAGGAAAGAAAACATAAGGGAAAGAAGAAAAAAAAAAAGCATTATTTTGATTTCAGAAAGACCTGGGTTCAAATCTCAGCTTTATCACCTAGCTACATGACCTTGGACAAAACTATTTTTAGCTTCTTAAATTTATGGGATTTTTTTTCCATCTTGAATTAAATTATGCATATAAGTGATCATTTAGCATGGTGCCTGCCACTTACTAAGAGTTACTCTTATTATAACTGGAGATGGGATGGGAAAAAATACACTTCATGAGTGTTTTTAAAAAGCAAATAAGGCTGGGTCCAGTGGCTCACGCCTGTAATCTCATCACTTTGGCCTGTAATCTCATCACTTTGGGACACGAAGATGGAAAGATCGCTTGAGCCCAGGAGTTCAAGACCAGCTCAGGCAACATAGCAAGACCTCATCTCTACTAAAAATAAAAATTAGCCAAGCATGGTAGTGGGTTCTGTAGTGCCAGCTACTCAGGAGGCTGAGGTCAATCACTTGAGCCTGGGAGGTCAAGGCTACAGTGAGTTATTTATTTATTTATTTATTTACTTTATTTATTTATTATTTTTGAGATGGAGTTTCACTCTTGTCGCCCAGGCTGGAGTGCAGTGGCGTGATCTCAGCTCACTGCAACCTCCGCTTCCCAGGTTCAAGTGATTCCCCTGCCTCAGCCTCCTGAGTAGCTGAGATTACAGGCACCTGCCACCACACCCGGCTAATTTTTTGTGTTTTTGGTAGAGACAGGATTTCGCCATGTTGGGCAGGCTGGTCTCAAACTCCTCACGTCAGGTGATCCACCCACCTTGACCTCCCAAAGTGCTGGGATTACAGACGTGAACCACCACACCCAGCCTGCTACAGTCAGTTATAATCACACCACTGCTTTCCAGTCTAGGAAACAGAGCAAGACCCTGTCTCTCAAAAAATTAATAAAAAGCAAATATACAGTGGAGTGCAGTGGCATTCACTTGTAGTCTCAGCTACTGGGGAAACTGAGGTATGATTACTTGAGCCCAGGAGTTCAAGCTCGGCTGCAGTGTGCTATGATCGTGCCTGCGAATAACTACTGCACTCCATCCTGGCAACATAGCGAGAGCCTGTCTGTAAAAAAAAAAAAAATTAAAAAATCTTTTAAAGCAAATATTACAATCCTTGATTTTTTTAATCATTTAATATGGGGAGCTTTTTCCATCTCCAGTTATAATAATTCTTAATAAGTTATTCTCTTATATAATTATAGCCTCCAAGACCCTTTACATTAAAACCTGAAGTGTTGTAATCCTTAATTTGATTCTATTTATTTTTGATATTATCTTTTTACTTTTGAATTATATTCTTCTATTTTCATTGCTCTTTTAACTGTAGACATGTGCTTGGAGAATAGCTATGTTCTTTAGAAAATTAATATGTTTTAGTTGATTAGTTTTATTGTGTGTGTTTAAGTGTATTGACTTTTTTGTGTTCCATAAATAATTGATTTCTTTCTTGACTTTTAATTAATTTCTGCTTTTACCTGCTGGTATAAATCAGAAATGCCTGATTCTTAAAGCCAATCAATAAACAGATTTTGAAAAAGCTTTGAGTTACTTGAAACACATTTTTATGTCTTGACATACCTGAACTGTAGCTGATTACTTAATCCTCACTTTTCTCATAACATTTGCTAAAAGTACTCAGTAAAAATTTGTGGCATTTATCGAAAGTTACGTATTTTATGACTTCAATTTTGTGTTTTAATCACAACATCAATATTTTGCTAATTATTACTCTTGGTTTATTTTATCACTGAATTGTCAGGATGATTCTCACATTCTTTCCAAAATCATTCCATGTCTTAATCATTTACTAAGTATTTACAAAATTCTGGCTACTTGTACTAGGCAAGTGGGTTCAAGATGAGTAACACTGACCTTATTATCCTCAAGGGTCTCAAGTCTTTTCGCATCTTAAAATATTCCATACACATGCATACTCCATACATACACATAGAGTTTTCTAGATGACTGAAGCTTGTCCCTTAAAATATTAAAACTTAACTTTAAAATGAAAATCCATAAAAAATGAAAAATGTCTTGAGGGGCTGTTGCTGTGATGCCTGTAATCCCAAGGCTTTGGGAGGCCAAGGCAGTTGGTTTACATGAGTCCAGGAGTTCAAAACCAGCCTGGACAGCATAGTGAGACCCCATCTCTACAAAAATTAGCCAAGCATGGTGGCTGCGCCTGTTGTCCCAGTCGTACAGTGGCACGACCACAGCTCACTGCAACCTCAAGCTCTTGGGCTCAAGTGATCCTGCGCTGAGGTGGGAGGATCACTTGAGCCCAAGAGCTTGAGGCTGCAGTGAGCCATGGTCATGCCACTGCATTCTAGCCTGGGTGACAGAACAAGACCCTTTCTCAAAATAAAAAAGAATCTTGAACATCTTCCTGCATTCTTCAACGGAATAAACTGAGCTGTCTTAATTTTTTTAATTGTGACTTACATTTATCACTATTAATATTCATTATTTTCAGGTTTTTTCCAATCGTGCTGGAAGCTATCATTTATTTTTCATAGTTGTTAATGTGCACTATTTCTTTAAATTCTCATCTCTTAAAATGTAAAGAGATTCTGAGAAATGGCCTTGGAGTGAATAGGTTGACGTAGTTTTTACTTCTGACAAATAAGTCCATGAGCTTTTTTAGTGTATAGCCAAAAGTATGGATTCTCACTAATGTCTTTTCAGCTTTCATTATCATCTTAAGGATTTCATAGTGGTTCCAAACTAGTTTCTTTGAATTGCTGTTAGTAGTCTCATTTAAACTTTTAAGTAAAAGCTACAACATGGATAAGCCTTAAATATTATGCTAAGTGAGAGAAGTCAAACACAGAGCCACGTATTACATGATTCCATTTGTATAAAACGTCCATAGTAGGCAAATCTGTAGAAACTGGAAGTGATTTAGGGGTTGCCAAGGGCTAAAAGAAAGGGAGAATGGAGAATGACTACTAGTGGCTATGTGGTTTCTTTTGGAGATCATGAAAATGTTCTGGAATTAGGTAATGGTGATTATTGAACAACTTTGTGAATATACTAAAAACTACTGAATTGTACAGTTTAAAAGGGTGAATCTTACATGTGAATTATATCTCAATTTTTAAAAATCTAAATACAAATTTTTATCATGAGACCCTTCAAAACACCACTCCCTGCATTGGGTTTTTGTTTTGTTTTTTTTATTTTTTTGTTTGTGAAGAGAGATGGTCTCACTCCATCACTCAGGCTACTAGAGTGCAATGGCGCGATCTCAGCTTACTGCAGCCAGTAAACGATCCCAGGCTCAAGCGATCCTCCCGCCTCAGTCCCCCAAGTAGCTGGGGCCACCAGCATGTGCCACCACATCCAGCTAATTTTTGGTTTTTTGGGGTTTTTTTTGTAGAGACGGGGTTTTGCCATCTTGCCCAGGCTGGTCTTTAACTCCTGAACTCAGGCAATCTGCCTCCCAAAGTGTTGGGATTACAGACGTGAGCCACTGTGCCCGGCCTATTCCTTAATTTTGAATGTTTTTATATTATATGTAATATTTATTTTCTGTTTTTGTGACTTGTTCTATGTAGCTTTTTCAGTCTTTAAAATTTTAGTTTGTCATGCTAGTGTTTGAAAATGAGTAATTCCTTTGGTAAGCTGTTAAACACATTTTTATGTTGTATTTTTAGGCTATGGAGTTACTAGTAGAGAAAGCAATCAGCAGTGCTTCTAGCCCTCAGAGCCCTGGGGATGCACTGAGAAGAGTTTTTGAATGCATTTCTTCAGGGATTATTCTTAAAGGTAACTCTTACTTTGTTTTTAATGAAGTAAAATGAAGTTTACTCATTTGCTGGTTGAATAATTTTTTTTATAAGTGGACAATGCTAATAATTTCCTCTCCCTGTGGTGATTGCTGTAGGTAGTCCTGGACTTCTGGATCCTTGTGAAAAGGATCCCTTTGATACCTTGGCAACAATGACTGACCAGCAGCGTGAAGACATCACATCCAGTGCACAGGTACTGGTATTCCTAAATTCAGAGCCCTATTGGGTTACTCCATTAAGGTTTTATTTTTCTGTTATTGTCTTAAGGAATATTATAAGTCACTATATAATATTCGTTCTTCTGCTTCTGTAGTAAGCAAGCCCCTAGAAAGGATATTAAAATAGCTTGCCCAAAACTAGATTTCACTAATAGAGTTTAAAATTTTATTATTTAATTATATGGGCATTTCTAAGTAAGTGTATTATATATTATAAAAATACAGCAATATTTTCAGTGTCTCATTAAATCTGGGTAATAGGTTATGTATCAAGATCAGCAGAAATTCTTATGTCCTCTGGTTGTACAAAAGTAATTTGCTGTGGTGTTTATGGTCATTATTGTTATAATTTAACCTTTCCTGCCACTGTCAAATAAAGTAAATAAAAATGTGGGCTCTGGAGACAGACTCCCTGGATTTGACTACCAACTCTGCCATCTCATCTGTAATATGGATATAAAAGCAGTATCTGTCTCAAACAGGATTGTTGAGAAGATTAAATGAGTTAATATGTGTAACCATCTTAACACCTGGTATATGGAAGGATCTTAAATGTTAGCTAGTATTATCATCTTATTAACCCTATTGAATAATTATGAAAAAGAAAAAACATTGAACCTAATGAATGAATGGAAAAAAATCAACCTAAGATTGGTACAGCTTCCCTTTGTTGATTCCAGAAATGTGCTGAGTAGGGGAAAAAAGCATGCTAGCTATGAACAGTAATCCACTCTAAGATGCTTGGGAGTTGTTGGATTTAAGATCTTGATTGGTTATCTTGAATAATTTGGAATTTGAAAGATGTCAGGATCAAAGTAAATTGTTAGGCCAGAAATGGTATTGGGGGAGAGAGAGTAGTAATAGAATATTATGGATATCTTACAGACTCAAAACATGACCAAATTCTTATGCATTCGCTGTTTTTATTTCTTTCATTTTATATTCTAGGGAAGAAGATAGTTGCCTTAAGTGTCTGTTCTTTCTCCCTTTAGTACTTAAAGGAATTAGTTATAAATTTAAGGGAAAAGAAATTCAAAAGGAAACACTTGAAAACTAACAAAATTCATCATTAAGAAGAATGCTTACTTTTCTAAAAATGTGACCTTAAAGAAAGTGGTCTGGTTTTAAGAGGACGTTTAGGAGAACATTTAGAAGTGTTCTTAATAAAAGTGAAGGAGTTACATAATATATAATGCATTTATGTAGCACTCATGATGTAATACTTGGATGAGGAGGAAAACAGATTAGTGTTTCCTAGGAGTGTTTAAGGATAGGAAGAAGGAATGGCATGGCTCTAAAGGGGGTCTTGTGGCAACAGAACAGTTAACCATCTTGATTGTGGTGGTAGTTACATGACATAAGGCGGCATGTGTGATAAAATTGCATAGAGCTATACACACATGCACACATAAATTAGTGCATATATAACTGGTGAAATCTGAAGTACCAGTGTCAATTTCGGTTAGTTTTTCGGTGGCCTGTAGTGCCCATGTTAACGTTCCTCTTCCTTCCTTTGTCTCTGGAATGATTCCATATTTCCTTCCACAGTGTCTACCTTTATTCTTGTATGCCACTATATGTCTTTTCTCCAGTGATCCTTTTCAAGTTGCTTCTGCCAGATACAGCCTTTGTCATTTATTAAAATTCCTTCCTATAGGTAGGCGTACATAGTTTAACATACCTTTAATAAACAGGCAAAATTTATAGGGTTAATCATCCCTTCCCAAGAAGCAAATGGATTATAAAATAAACCTTTAATCCTCGATGATTATTAAAATTCCAAAATGTCTTTGGGAATGATTTGTATCAATCTTCAAATTTAGTTTGCTGCTAAATAATTGCCAGTAATATGGTAGAATTTTCTCTTCTTGTCAGACCTTAGAAGTACCTACAAACCACATGCAGAACAAGAGATTATAGGGTGCTCACTCAAACCTCAAATGCTATATTGGTTTTACTTACTGGAGTATTCCTTCATTTAGAAACTCATAAAATATTAGCATAGGCTGGGCCGGGTGCAGTGGCTTCCACCTGTAATCCCAGCACTTAAGGAGGTCAAGGCGGGCGGGCCACCTGAGGTCAGGAGTTTGAGACCAACCTGGCAAAACCCTGTGTCTACTAAAAATAAAAGAATTAGCCGGGCGTGGTGGCATGTGAGTGCCTGTAGTCCAAGCTACTTGGGAGACTAAGGCACGAAAATCGCTTAAACCCAGGAGGCACAGGTTGCAGTGAGCCGAAATCGCACCATTGCACTCTAGCCTGGGCAACAGAGTGAGACTCCATCTCAAAAAAAAAAAAAAAAAGAATAGGCTGATGCTTAGTAAGAATATCTCTGTGGTAAAAATGTATAAATATTCATTATTATATATGAGATATCTTTTGATATTTTCTGTTAATGTAGAAGAAAACACTATTATGTTATCTTTAGGAAGGACCTTTTATAAGTCTCTCTGAATAAAGAATTAGTATATTATGATGATAAATATTCCTAGTTCTCACCTGGGAAGTTAACAGTCTTATAACTTAAGTGAAGTAGAGAAACGGTACTGGCAAAAGTCCCTAATAATTGTAGACTAAGTAGAATGCTGTATCAAGTCCTGACTACAGATGACTTTGAGACTTTCAGGATTTTCAAAGCAGGTGTATGAGCCAAAATTCTTAGCAACTAGAATTATCTAACTTGGGGGAAAAGTTTTGGAGCAATAAATTCCCATGTGGATGACTAAACCAGTAACTATCCTTTATCTCAAAATCAGAGCAGGGATTTAAAATAGTGTGAACAGCAGTCACTTTGAAAAACAGGTTAGGGCCAGGCACAGTGGCTCACGCCTGTAATCTCAAGACTTTGGGAGGCTGAGGCAAGAGGATTGGTTGAGCCCATGAGTTCAAGAACGACCTGGCAACATAGCATAACCTTATCTCTATAAAAAATTTTAATTAGCTCTGGGCATGGTGGCGTGCACCTGTAATCCCAGCTACTCAGGTGGCTTGAGGTGGGAGGATCACTTAAGCCCAGGAAGTTGAGGGTTCAGTGAGCAACGGCTCATGCCTGTATCCGAACAGTTTGCGAGGCCGAGGTGGGAGGATCTCTTGAGCCCAGGAGTGCATTACCAGTTTGAGCAACATAGCAAGACCTCATCACTTAAAAAAAGGAAAAGAGAAACAGGTTAGCAGCTCCTCAGTAAGTTAAACATGGATTGCTATATGCCTCAGCAACTCTTTGATATCTAGATATATACTCAAGAGAATTGAAAAAAATATGTCCCCACAAAAACTTGTGCACAAATGTTCAAAACAGCATTATGTGTGATAGTCAAAAAGTAGCAACAACCTAAATGTCCATCAATTGATGAATGGGTGAATAAACAAATACAGTCATACGTTAGAATATTATTCAGCCAGACATTAAAAGAAAGTACTGACACATGCTATGATGTGAATGAACCTTAAAAACTTTATCCTAATTATCTCGTTTATATGAAATATTCATAATAGGCAGTGGTAGTTCTCAGGGCCTAAGGATAGAGGGGTTGGGGAGTAACTGCTGTTGGGCTTGGGGTTTCCACTTAGGGTAATGAAAATGTTCTAGGATAAGATAATAGTGATAGTTGAGTAACTTTGTAAGTATTCTGAAAACTTCTGAATTTTACATTTTAAAGGTGTACATTTTAAAGGTATATGAATTTTACCAGAAAAAAAGAGTCCAGTTACGTTGAAGCCTATAACTATGTAGAGAAAGTTGCTGTTTAATCAAGTGACTGTAAAATTTCCTTGAATTAGGTTAAGTGGGTATATCCCTAGAAATGGAGGGATAGATTAAATCATGTCTCTGAAGTCCCCCTAGTTTCAAGATTTTAAGAAATCTTTTGAAATTGGTGCCAAAGATATTCTTACATACACATGGTCATGTGGTGAAAGTTTATTTTTATTCATGAAGTAACAAGGAATTTTTCTTTCTTTTTTTTTTTTTTTTTTTTTCCTTAAGACGGAGTCTCGCTCTGTCACCCAGGCTGGAGTGCAAAGGCGCAATCTCAGCTCACCTCCGCCTCCTGAGTTCAAGCGATTTTCCTGCCTCAGCCTCCTGAGTAGCTGGGATTACAGGCATGCGCCACCACCCCCCGGCTACTTTTTGTATTTTTAGTAGAGACGGGGTTTCACCATGTTGGCCAGGCTGGTGTCGAACTCCTGACCTCGTGGTCCACCCACCTTGGTCTCCCAAAGTGCTGGGATTACAGGCATGAGCCACCGCACCCGGTCAAGGATTTTCTTTCCTAATCATAGTGATTTCAGTCATACACAATGTTTCTATACTGATGCACATTTTTTTGTGTTCTAAGGAAGGAATCTTTTGGCATTGGCTGCTGTTAGGGAGCAACTTAGACTCATTGAAAACCAGCTACAGTATCAGTACATTTTTAAGATTGCACAGTGAATGCCACATTCTTCTGGCTGAAAGTAAACAACCCATTAAATAGATATTAGCATATCTTTAAGCTTTAGGGCAGGGGTATCCAGTCTTTTGGCTTCCCTGGGCCACATTGAAAGAAGAATTGTGTTGGGCCATGCATAAAATACACTGACACTAATGATAGCTGATGGGCTAAAAAGAAAAAAAAATCGCAAAAAAATCTCATAATGTTTTAAGAAAGTTTATGAATTTGTATTGGGCCACATTCAACACTGAGGGCCACGGATTGGACAGACTTGCTTTAGGGGTTTTTTGGTTTTGTTTTTGCTGTTTTTTTTTGAGACAGTTTCACTCTGTCACACAGGCTGGAGTGCAGTGGCACCATCTGGGCCCACTGCAGCCTCAACCTCCCCGTCTCACACAATCCTGCCTTAGCCTTGCAAGTAGTTGGAACCACAGATGTGCGACACCATGCCCAGCTAATTATTTGTAGAGACAGGGTCTCCTTATGTTTCCCAGGCTGGGCTCAAGTGATCTTCCCACCTCCACCTCCCAAAGTGCTTAGCCACCATGCCCGGCTAAGCTTTAGAATTTTAATAGATTTTAATAAATTTTAATAAAAGAAAAATGAAGTAAAAGCACAAGATAAGATGATATGATTCAGTGCCAAAGTTTGCCTTCCCTTCCCTTATCTTGGAAAACAGTAGGCTCTTTTTGGCTGTCAGTTCTGCTGATAGTTCGATATGCCCTTCAGCCAAGACGATTAATTAACATTTGGTCTGAACTTCCCCCCTCCCCTTTTTTTTTTAATTTAAAAAAAAAGTTAATTAAAATTTCAGAGGGAGAAGAGGATAGAACTTTAAAAATTGATTTAAATTTTTTTTTTTTCTTTGAGATGGAGTCTCGCCGTGTCGCCCAGGCTGGAGTGCAGCCGCCTCCGGGGTTCATGCCATTCTGCCTCTGCCTCCTGAGTAGCTGGGACTATAGGCGCCCGCCACCAAGCCCGGCTAATTTTTTGTATTTTTAGTAGAGACGGGGTTTCACCGTGTTAGCCAGGATGGTCTGGATCTCCTGACCTCGTGATCCACCGGTCTAGGCCTCCCAAAGTGCTAGGATTACAGGCTTGCGCCACCGCGCCCGGCCTTAAATTTTCTTTTTTTATTTTTTGAGACAGAGTCTCTCTCTGTCACCCAGGCTGGATTGCAATGGCACAATTTTGGCTCACTGCAACCTGTGCCTCCCGGGTTCAAGCGATACTCCTGCCTCAGCCTCCAAAGTAGCTGGGACTACAGGTGCATGCCACCACACCTGGCTAATTTTTCTATTTTTAGTAGAGATGGGGTTACACCATGTTGGCCAGGCTGGTCTCAAACTCCTGACTTAAGTGATCCTTCCACCTTGGCCTCCCAAAGTGCTGAGATTACAGACATGAGCCACCACATTCAGCCAATTTTAATTTTCATTTGGAATTGGAAATACAAGAGAATTGCTAAGAAAAGTTCAACTCTACCAGATATCAAAACATCCTATAAACCAACAGAAATTTAAACTGTAGTTATGGCACAGAAGTAGACAGATAAACCTTTGGAATGGAAGAACCTTGAAGTAGACCATTAGATATAAGGGAATTAATGTATGACAGACCTGATGCTTCAAATCAGTGGGAAAAGATGAATCATCAGCAAAGTGGTATTGAGATAACTGGCTAATCATCTAAGGAAAAAATTAAGCTATACATATATACAAGTAAATGCCAGCTGACTTAAGGAGCCACACATAAATTATCAAAGTATTAAGAAAAATATAATTTTTACATAGGCAAGATCTTTTTAAGAAGGCTGTAAATACAGGAAGCCATGAAGGATATTATTGGAAATTTCATATGGTATCTTTAAACTTAAGGAAATGAGCCAGCAAAAATATGCTGCACCTCACTGATTGATTAAAAATACAAGTTGGCTGGCCCTGGTGGCCCACACCTGTAATCCCAGCACTTTGGGAGGCCAAGGCAGGCAGATCTCCGGAGGTCAGGAGTTCAAGACCAGCCTGGCCAACATGGTGAAACCCCATCTCTACTAAAAATACAAAAGTTAGCCTGGCATGGTGGCATGCACCTGTGATCCCAGCTGCTTTGGAGGCTGAGGCAGGAGAATCACTTGAACCCTAGAGGCGAAGGTTGCAGTAAGCTGAGATCGCGCCACTGCACTCCAACCTGGGCAATAGAGCAAGACTCTGTCTCAAAAAATAAATAAATAAATACAAGTTATAGCCAGTCATGATAGCTCAAGCCTGTAATCCTAGCAGGTGGGCAGAGTTCAAGACCAGCCTGGGCAACATGGCGAAAATACCCCGTCTCTACAGAAAATAGAAAAATGAGCCAGGTGTGTTGGTGTGAGCCTGTGTTCCTGGCTACTCGGGAGGCTGAGTGAGATCTGAGCCCAGGGAGGTCGAGGTTGCAGTGAGTTGTGATGGCACCACTGCACTCCAGCCTAGGCAACAGAGTAAGACCATGTCTCAAAAATGTTGTAAATAACAATTAGATACTGTTTTGCCCATCATACTTGTGAGAATATTTTTCTGTTTATAGTATCCAGAAGGGGGAAGCAGACTTGCATACATATTACTAGTGGATATATTAATCAGTATAAATTTTGGGGAGCTTCATTTGTTAGTACTCATCACTTTTATATGTTCAGCGGTCCCACTGATTAATAAAAGTTCTTTCTCCAGAACCTGTCACATAAGTGCACAGAAACATCTTAAAACAAGCATTCATTGTAATACAGTAATAAAAATACTTGGAGGCCGGGTGCAGTGGCTCACGCCTGTAATCCCAGAACTTTGGGAGGCCGAAGCGGGCAGATCACGAGGTCAGGAGATCGAGACAATCCTGGCTAACACAGTGAAACCCCGTCTCTACTAAAAATACAAAAAAAAAAAAAATTAGCCAGGCGTGGTGGCGGGCACCTGTAGTCCCAGCTACTTGGGAGACTGAGGCAGGAGAATGACGTGAACCTGGGAGGCGGAGCTTGCAGTGAGCCAAGCTCGTACCACTGCACTCCAGCCTGGGCAACAGAGCGAGACTCTGTCTCAAAAAACAAAACAAAACAAAAATACTGAAACCAGCCTAGTGTTTACCAGTAGAAAATTAGGTAAATAAGTTTGGTACATCCACATGAGTATAATTACAGTTCTTAAATTACATACTGTCTACCAAATGCCTAGGAAAGCCATCAGCAACCATTCTGTTAAAGCAGGTAGCTCCCATTTTTCTTTGTTTTCAACATCCTGCTTGTTTCTTTGATGTCACTTCTCATAATTTTTGTAATTTTGTGTGTGTGTTAAAGTTTTTTGTTTTTTTTTTTAACTTACTGTTTAAGATAACAAAATGGCATGCACACAGAAAAGCTAGGAAATAAAAACATGAGAACATACAGATTATTTCAGTTGTGAAAGTAATTCCTTTAAATGTTTCTTTCATTACACATGCTTTTTTATGTTGCATTTGGAGGGAGGTAAATGTAGTAAGTATTACTACTTGGGGTTTTTCAATTAACTCAAAATTCTGACTCTCTTTGTTGCAGTTTGCATTGAGACTCCTTGCATTCCGCCAGATACACAAAGTTCTAGGCATGGATCCATTACCGCAAATGAGCCAACGTTTTAACATCCACAACAACAGGAAACGAAGAAGAGATAGTGATGGAGTTGATGGATTTGAAGCTGAGGGGAAAAAAGACAAAAAAGATTATGATAACTTTTAAAAAGTGTCTGTAAATCTTCAGTGTTAAAAAGACAGATGCCCATTTGTTGGCTGTTTTTCATTCATAATAATGTCTACATTGAAAAATGTATCAAGAATTTAAAGGATTTCATGGAAGAACCAAGTTTTTCTATGACATTAAAAAATGTACAATGTTAGGTATTATTTGAATGGAAAGACACCCAAAAAAAAAAAAAATGTGCTCCGACTAGGGGGAAAACAGTAGTTCCGATTTTTTCCCATTATTTTTATTTTATTTTCTGGTTGCCCTAGCTTCCCCCCCTATTTTTGTGTCTTTTATTAACTAGTGCATTGTCTTATTAAATCTTCACTGTATTTAATGCAGGATTTGTGCTTCAGTTGCTCTGTGTATTTTGATATTTTAATTTAGAGGTTTTGTTTGCTTTTTGACACTAGTTGTAAGTTACTTTGTTATAGATGATATCCTTTACCCCTTCTTAATATTTTACAGCAGTACGTTTTTTTGTAACGTGAGACTGCAGAGTTTGTTTTTCTATATGTGAAGGATTACAACACAAAAAGTTATCCTGCCATTCGAGTGCTCAGAACTGAATGTTTCTGCAGATCTTGTGGCATTTGTCTCTAGTGTGATATATAAAGGTGTAATTAAGACAGAGTTCTGTTAATCTAATCAAGTTTGCTGTTAGTTGTGCATTAGCAGTATAAAAGCTAATATATACTATATGGTCTTGCAACAGTTTTAAAGCCTCTGCATAATTGATAATAAAAATGCATGACATTCTTGTTTTTAATAGACTTTTAAAATCATAATTTTAGGTTTAACACGTAGATCTTTGTACAGTTGACTTTTTGACATAGCAAGGCCAAAAATAACTTTCTGAATATTTTTTTCTTGTGTATAAGTGGAAAGGGCATTTTTCACATATAAGTGGGCTAACCAATATTTTCAAAAGAACTTCATCATTGTGCAACTAACAACAGTAACTAGCCCTTAATTATGGTGACAGTTCCTTATTGGTGTGTGTGAGATTACTCTAGCAACTATTACAGTATAACACAGATGATCTTCTCCACACACCCCATCACCCAGATAATTTACAGTTCTGTTAACAGTGAGGTTGATAAAGTATTACTGATAAAAAATTATCTAAGGAAAAAAACAGAAAATTATTTGGTGTGGCCATCTTACATGCTTATGTCTCCTACACAAAGCTAAATATTCTAGCAGTGATGTAATGAAAAATTACATCTTACTGTTGATATATGTATGCTCTGGTACACAGATGTCATTTTGTTGTCACAGCACTACAGTGAAATACACAAAAAATGAAATTCATATAATGACTTAAATGTATTATATGTTAGAATTGACAACATAAACTACTTTTGCTTTGAAATGATGTATGCTTCAGTAAAATCATATTCAAATTTATTGAGTACTGCATCTTGTTATTCCTGACAAATGTTTGTTGTCTAAGCACATAATTTTCAGAAAATTTTGTAATTCAATACTATATTGGCTTAATTTCTTTCTAGGGTCAGAATCTACCCCCAAAGTCTTAGAGGGCCAGGAAACTATAGGAGACCACAGGGGAAATAGAACAGGAGACTCAGACTTTTCTCCCAGATTCATCACATACAGATTATCTAATCTAAAAATCTGAAAATTGTCAAAATCTGAAACTTTTTGAGGGCCTACATGACATTCAAAGGAAATGCTCATTGGACCATTTCAGATTTTCAGATTAGGGATACTCAACTGATAGAAATATTCCACAATCCAAAACACTTCTGGTCCCAAGCATTTCAGCTAAGATATACTCAACCTGTACTGTCTGTTTAACTTGGACAAGGCTTTTTTTCCCTTTGTAAATTTTTCTGGGCCTCATTTTACTCTCCTTTAGAATTTCGTTCCTCACAATTCTCTTGGAAGAATGCTGGCCTGGCACAATGGCTCACGCCTGTAATCCTAACACTTTTGGAGCCCGAGGCAGGCAGATCTGCTTGAGCTTAGGAGTTTGAGACCAGCCTGGGCAACATGACGTAGTATACATCATATTTTTTCAATGAGGAAACGAGCCCAGAATGGCTAAATGAAGATTATACACCTTATGTCACTGTTTAAGTGACAGTTTCAAAGTTCATGGTCAGCACTTTGCCAGGCTGCTTCCTTCACCCTCCAATTATGTACTAAAGATGTTTTCAGCCCATCTGGGACCAAAATTTTGCATTTGGTTTGAGTGTCTTCATCCAAAAATGCAATTGGTACCATTTAAGTTTTTTACTAAAATAATTATTTCTGTATTTTCTACATAGCTTGTTTTCATAGCTGTGACTAGACCCACATTAGTTATATGAAAGAGTAACTTGGATTGAATATTCCTTAGTATCCTCTGACAGTTCTTTTGTTTGGTTGTTTTGCTTTTTGAGACAGGGTCACGCTCTGTCCCCCAGGCTGGGGTGCAGTAGCACGATCCTAGTCACAGCAGTCTCGAACCCCTGAGCTCAAGCAATTCTCCCGCTTAAGCCTCTCAAGTAGCTAGGTCTAGAGGTGTGCGTCACTACACCCAGCTCTTTTTTTGTAGAGTTGGAGGCCTTGCTGTATTGCCCAGGCTGGTCTCAAACTTGTGGTCTCAAGCAGTCCTTACCCACCTCGGCCTCCTAAAGCACTGGGTTTACAGGCATGAGCCACCACACCTGGCCTGATTTTTTTGTTGTTGTTTGAGACAGTCTCGCTCTTGTCACCCAGGCTGGAGTTCAGTGGCGCTATCTTGGCTCACTGCAACCTCTGCCTTTCAGGTTCAAGTAATTCTCGTGCCTCGGCCTCCCGAGTAGCTGGTATTACAGACGTGCACCACCACGCCCAGCTAATTTTTGTATTTTTAGTAGTGACAGGGTTTTGCCATGTTGGCCAGGCTGGCCTTGTGAACTCCTGGCCTCAAGTGATCCACCTGCCTTGTCCTTCCAAAGTGCTGGGATTACAGGCTGGCCTGATTTTTTTAAGTCAACAGTATTGTAAATAATTTTTCTGCTTACTGAAAAAAAGCAGAAGTCTTGTTTTTGCATGGTCATTACATTATTATGTTATGAATTTATAAGCAGTTCCTTTAGAGGAGCCACCATTTTTTGAATTTGACAGAGCTGTTTTATTTTTTAAAAAAATTTCCCAATAAAGGACAAATACTGGCCAGGCACAGTGGCTCACGCCTGTAATCCCAGCACTCTAGGAGGCCGAGGTGGGCAGATCACCTGAGGTCAGAAGTTCAAGTCCAGCCTGGCCATGGTGAAACCCCGTCTCTACTAAAGATACAAAAAATTAGCCGGGCGTGGTGGTGCACACCTGTAATCCCAGCTACTCAGGAGGCTGAGGCAGGAGAATGGCTTAAAACCAAGAGGCGGAGGTTGCAGTGAGCTGAGATCATGCCATTACACTCCAGCCTGGGCAACAAGAGCAAAACTCTGTCTCAAAAAAAAAGGACAAATATAGGTCATACAAAGATGATAATGTTCATAGCAGTGGTCTGAAACTTGACTGTTCATGAGTCATCTGAGGAACATTCTAAAAGTTAAGATTTCCGGCCAGGCGTGGTGGCTCATGTCTGTAATCCTAACAGATTGGGAGGCCAAGGAAGGCAGATTCCTTGAGCCCAGGAGTTCAAGACTAGCCTGGGCAACGTGGCAAAACCCTGTTCTAAAAAGTTAAGAGTTCTAAATCCTAACTGCAAAGATTCTTATTGAGATAGGCCAGAAAAGCCTGAGAATCTGCAATTTAAGATGATTTTATATTAGGTAATTTACTTGAATGGGTGGTTCATACACATGATATTAAAAAAGTTGACAGGTATAAAGTGATACATAGCATAAAACAAGTATTCTCCTTTACCTTGCCTTCCAATTATGTTACTTCCCTTCCAAGAGGTAGTGTCAGCTCTTTGTGTGTCCTTCCACAGATGATCACTGTATGTGTTAGCATGAATGGATGCATCGTGTTTGTTCTTTACAAAAATGGTAGCATACCGTGTATGATCTACACCTTGCTGCTTTTTATTTAAGGTATCCTGGAGTCTTGGAGGTTATTATGTATCAGTACACATAGAGAAACTGCATTTTTAACAATCACTATAGGATCATTCCAAATTAGATTTTTTGTTTTTCTTAAATTTTATGTGGGAGACTATGCCATTGCACTCCAGCCTGGGTGACGAGCAAAAATCCATCTCAAAAAAAAAAAAAAGAAAAGAAAAGCTGGGCACGGTGGCTGATGCCTATAATCAACACTTTGGGAAACTGAGGCAGGTGGGTCTCCTGAGGTCAGGAGTTTGAGACCAGTCTGGCCAACATGATGAAACCCCCTCTCTACTAAAAATACAAAAATTAGCCAGGCATGGTGGTGGGAGCCTGTAATCCCAGCTACTCGGGAGGCTGAGGCAGGAGAACGGTGTGAACCCAGGAAGTGGAGCTTGCAGTAAGCCAAGATCGTGCCACTGCACTCCAGCCTGGGTGACAGCAAGACTCTGTCTCAAAAAAAAAAAGCCAGGGAGCGGTGGCTCACGCTTGTAATCCCAACAGTTTGGGAGGCTGAGGCGGGCAGGTCACGAGGTCAGGAGTTCGAGACCAGCCTGACCAACATGGTGAAACCCCCATCTCTACTAAAGATAGAAAAATTAGCCGGGCATGGTGGCGCGCACCAGTAATGCCAGCTACTCCGAAAGCTGAGGCAGGAGAATCACTTGAACCCAGGATGTGGAGGTTGCAGTGAGCCAAGATCGCACCACTGCACTCCAGCCTGGGCAACAGGGCGAGACTCCGTCTAAAACAAACAAACAAAAAATGTACATGGTTCTGATACAAATTGTGGATCATGCTTTAATAAATGCTTTATAGCAGTGACCATAATGTACTATACAATGCAAAACTAAACTATATTTTAAATTTAGTATTGTGTATTTTGTCATCAGCCAAATCGTGTATATATAGTTATCAGTATGTTAATCAGAATATTAAGCAAATCGTAATATCCCCATTCCCTAAGGAATTTTTTTTTAATACTTCAAGTTTTACAGTACATGTGCACAACATGCAGATTTGTTACATATATATACATGTGCCATGTTGGTGTGCTGCACCCATTAACTCGTCATTTAACATTAGGTATATCTCCTAATGCTATCCCTCCCCCCTCCCCCCACCCCACAACAGGCCCCAGTGAATTTTATTGATTACCTGTAGTCTCGGTAATTTTAGTCTTCCTTTATCTTGCTTAGTGTAATAATATTGGGTGTAAAATAAAATCTGGAAATATGAAACAGTTATATTACTAACTTAAAGCCTGAATTTTTTTTTTTTTTTTTGAGACAGAGTTTTGCTCTGTCCCCCAAGCTGGAGTGCAGTGGCACAATCATGGCTCACTGTAACCTCTACCTCCCAGGTTCAAGCCATTCTGCTTCAGCCTCCCGAGTAGCTGGAATTACAGGCAAGTGCCACCACACCTGGCTAATTTTTGTATTTTTAGTAGAGACAGAGTTTCACCATGTTGTCTAAGCTGCTCTCCATTTCCTGACCTCAAGTGATCTGCCGGCCTTGGCCTCCCGAAGTGCTGGGATTACAGGTGTGAACCACCGCGCCTGGCCTGAAAAATATTTTTTAACATTAATTAAGCTGATTCTATGTTAAATACAAAGCTAATATATTCACCTCATTCTAATATAATCCCAAGTGAGACATGCTATTTAATATTAAAGAAATTGGGTCTTTAGTTTGGAAAGGACTATTCAGTTTAGCAACAAACCTAATGTGAAAGCCTTTTTCTAAAAAAAGGAAGCAACCTATGGAATAAAAGTATGAAATTGATTAAATTTCATAAAATTTAATCAAATACGGAATAAAAGTATGAAAAGATTAAATTGATTGTAGGAACTGATTACTCTAAAAATACATGAAGATTAAGAGTTCAGGCTGAGTACAGTGGCTCACGCCTGTAATGCCAACACTTTGGGAGGCCCCAGTGGGCAGATCACCTGAGGTCAGGAGTTCGAGAACAGCCTGGCCAACATGGTGAAACCCTGTCTCTACTGAAAATACAAAAATTAGCCAGTGTGGTGGTGCATGCCTGTAGGCCCAGCTACTTGGGATGCTGAGGGAAGAGAATCTCTTGAACCTAGGAGGTGGAGGTTGCAGTGAGCCAAGATCATGCCACTGCACTCCAGCCTGGGCAACAGAGCAAGACTCCATCTCAAAAAAAGAAAAAGAAAAATGAGAAAACTTGATGACACAGGGCTTGTGTTTCTGCGTGGTAACAATTAGCTAAAGCTGAGAGTAGGGGCCACTCCCTTTAGAAGATAAATTTTAGACATAACCTGTTCTGAACAGTTTACCACAGCCTCCATCATTTCCTATTTGTCTACCAGGCTAGCCCTGTTGGCATTTGATTTTATTATATCTCAGACCCCAGACATTTTACCTATGTATTCTTCCAACTTTAACATGGAACCGTATCTGTTAAGTTTGGGAACAATCTCTAGTTATTTTCCATTCTAAATTTTTAAATTCTGTAATCAGGTATTTCCTATACATTAGGATATTTAATGCTCCTCTACTTAATGTAACAGACAGCCACAGAGAAACACTTGCACTTTCTTCACTGACTTTTTTCAAAAGAAATATCAGGAAGAAGGCCTGATATTTAAGCAAGCTACAGCCTTAAGAAAATCCATCCTTTCATTGGAGAGACCAAATCCATTACCTTCTGAAAATCTCAGTCACGTTGGAGTAGCCTGCCTGTCATCCTGTCTGCCCTCTGGACTAAGAGAAAGAGGTAGAAGAAAGGGCATTGGGAGTTGAAGAAGAAGAAAACATAGATGAGCTAAAAGGAAAATAAGATATTTCTAGATGACAAAATTTCTAATTGTATTGTTACTGGAAAGGGGTCCCAATTTCTTGGATCTCACATGAAAAAGAATTCGGGGCAAGTCCACAGAGTAAGGTGAAAACAAGTTTATTAGGAAAGTAAAGGGATAAAGAATGGCTACTCCATAGGCAGAGCAGCAGCCTGGGCTGCTCAACTGCTTATACTTATTGTTACTTCTTGATTATATGCTAAACAAAGGGTGGATTATTTATGAGTTTTCTGGGAAAGGGGTGGGCAATTCCTGGAACTGAGGGTTTCTCCCATTTTTAGATCATGTAGGGCAACTTCCTGACATTGCCATGGCATTTGTAAACTGTCATGGTGCTGGTAGGAGTGTCTTTAAGCATGCTAATGCATTATAATTAATGTATAATGAGCAGTGAGGATGACCAAAGGTCACTTTCATCACCATCTTTGTTTTGGTAGGATTTGGCCAGCTTCTTTACTGCATGCTGTTTTATCAGCAAAGTCTTTGTTACCTGTATCTTGTGCCAACCTCCTATCTCTTCCTGTGACTACAAATACCTAACCTCCTGAAAATGCAGGCCCATAGGCCCATAGCCTTGTTTTACCCAGCTTCTATTCAAGATGGAGTTGCTCTGGTTTGAATGCCTCTGACATATTTTCCCCCTGCCTTTTATAAGAAAACCCTTAATCCTGAGTTCTAGAGGGACAAAGATCCATCTTCTGTAACTTCTTCAGGGTGAGTAAGGGCAATGATATTCCTGCTTAACAAATTAGGGTCTCTTGTATTTGTGGTAGAGAGGTACTCAGTAAGAAAGCATCAGTATGGTGAGGGCCATTCATAACTTTGAGTTCCAACAAAAGGTAATATCTAGAAGATTAATAAGTGTTCAATTTAAGAAAACATTCAGTAAGCTTATCCTGCATTCCTACACAAAGAGTACAACAGCAATATATTCCACAACAGTAAAGCAAAATAAGTAAAATTATCCCAAGTAAACTAAATAGAAGACTTTCCATGAACTGGGCAACTGTTGGAACCAAGCTGATACAGGGTTGCCAGCTGATTCCAATATGTGCCTAGAATTAGAATACTTATCCAGACTTTTTTCACAGTACCCATCCATCTCTCTTGTTTCTTCTAAGCTGTAGCCAAAGATCACTGGTTGGTTCACAGGAATAAGCAGTCGGTCTAAATTGCAGAATAAAAAAAAACTTTAAAAATACTGATGAGACTAGAGTCTAATCACAGGTGTACCATAGTTCTTGAAACCTGATTTTTTTCTCTTTCCAGTCTTCCATTTTTACTAAAGACAAATCATACTAAGACCGATTTGCTTGCAAAAATAAGCTTTTTTGAAAAGATAAATCAGGTAGAGAGAAAACAAATATACTCCAAATTTTGTTCATGGGAATATACTTTACTCAATTGTTAAAAGCTGTAAATAGCTCAAAAGAAAAGTTGTCTTGACTCCGAAAAACAAAACAAAGGATTAGCAATATTTTAAGCAAAAGGTCAAAAAAGATTACTTCAGTCTTCTATTAGTTCAGTCCTTGAAGTTAACTCCTGTTGATATTCATGAACATTTCAACTCTCCATGAGAGTCCTGAAAGTTTTTTCCTCTATTCTAGTGTCACAGTCTTCAAAGTTGTCAGAAACCTGCATTCAATAGCACTTGTCAAAGTCCTACAGCTAATTATACACCACCTTTTGAAGAGGATTAAAACAAAACAACAATAGTCTGTGGATGACAAAAACTCTTAGACCAGCCATTATTTAAGCCACAATGGATTAGGAATTTTGGTTACCTCTATGGTACACAATAATTTTACATAACAATTATAATTATTAATAACATACACTATGTCATATCAGAATTATAGGAGTTTCCCATAATTTTGGAACACATACCAATAATGTATTTATACAAATATAGTGCAAAGAAAGCCACCATTTCATATTTGGCAATGCTTCCTATATGATTTTTATACCAAATAAACCAGTTTCACCTTTGCATTAATGTACTATTAATGTTAAACCCAATTCTTAATAAAACCTTGGCTGGGTGCAGGGGCTCATGCCTGTAATCCCAGCACTTTGGGAGGCTGAGGCAGGCGAATCAACTGAGGTCAGGAGTTCGAGACTAGCTTGGCCAACATGGCAAAATCCCGTCTTTACTAAAAATAGAAAAAAATTAGCTGGGCGTGGCGGCGGGCACCTGTAATCCCAGCTACTCAGGAGGCTGAGACAGGAGAATCTCTTGAACCCGGGAGGCAGAGGTTGCAGTGAGCCAAGATCACGCCATTGTACTCCAGCCTGGGCAACAAGAGTGAAACTCTGTCTCAAAAAACAAACAAAAAACAAAAAAAAATTAATTTTTCACAAACCTTCAGATTTATCCTAACTTGAAACAATCATTTAACCCTTTAAGCAAAAAAAAAAAAACCCCACATTCCCATGCCTTCTTAAAATATTTTACTTGGGGTGGGTGCAGTGGCTCATGCCTATAATCCCAGCACTTTGGGAGGCTGAAGCAGGAGGATCATGAGGTCAGGAGATCAAGACCATCCTGGCTAACACGGTGAAACCCCATCTCTACTAAAAATACAAAAAATCAGCCAGGCGTGGTGGCAGGCACCTGTAGTCCCAGCTACTCGGGAGGCTGAGGCAGGAGAATGGCGTGAACCTGGGAGGCGGAGCTTGCAGTGAGCAGAGATCACGCCACTGCACTCCAGCCTGGGCCTGGGTGACACGGCGAGACTCAGTCTCAAAAAATATATATATAGATAGATATAGATAGATAGATAGATAGATAGATAGATAGATAGATGATAGATAGATAGATAGATAGATAGATATAGATAGATATTTTACCAAAAACACATTTCACTTTTCTTACACACCTTGCATGTAAAACTGTTTTTACTTCCCAAAAATTACTTAAGTCACATGAACTAAAAGACATTGCACCTTTTACTTTTCTGACAAAATATTTGAATTAAGCTCTTCTTATTTTATAAGCCAATTAATCAGCTCTTTCATATATAAACATCACACACAGCACATATAAATAGGTAGAGAGAAGAAGATCCAGTAGTTGTAAGATTTTTCATTTGCCAGTTTCTTTTTTTTTGAGACGGAGTCTCGCTTTGTCACCAGGCTGGAGTGCAATGGCACAATCTTGGCATACTGCAACCTCCACCTCCCAGGTTCAAGCGATTCTCCTGTCTCAGCCTCTTGAGTAGCTGGGATTACAGGCACGTGCCAACACGCCCAGCTAATTCTTGTATTTTTAGTAGAGACGGGTTTCACCATGTTGGCCAGGATGGTCTTGATCTTTTGACCTCATGATCTGCCCTCCTTGGCCACCCAAAGAGCTGGGATTACAGGTGTGAGCCACTGAGCTTGACTTTATTTTATTTTTTTTTTTTTGAGACAGAGTCTTGCTCTGTCCCTAGGCTGGAGTGCAGTGGCACCATCTCAGCTCACTGCAACCTCCACCTCCCAACTTCAAGCAATTCTCATGCCTCAATCTCCTGAGCAGCCGGAATTACAGGCGCTTGCCACCACGCCCAGCTAAATTTTTTTTTTTTTTTTTGAGACAGAGTCCTGCTCTGTCTCCAGGCTGGAAAGCAGTAGTGCGATCTCAGCTCACTGCAACCTCCACCTCCCGGGTTCAAGCAATTCTCCTGCCTTAGCCTCCCAAGTAGCTGGGACTACAGGCATGCGCCACTACGCCCAGCTAATTTTTGTATTTTTAGTAGAGACGGGGTTTCAGCATGTTGGCCAGGCTGGTCTCAATCTCCTGACCTCGTGACCTGCCCCCGCCTCAGCCTCCCAAAGTGCTAGGATTATAGGCATGAGCCACCAGGCCCAGCCAATTTTCTGTATTTTTAGTAGAGACAAGGTTTCACCACGTTGGCCAGGCTGGTCTCAAACTCCTGGCCTTAAATGATCCACCTGCCTTGGCCTCCCACAGTGCTAGAATTACAGGTATAAGCCACCTCACCCAGCCTCATTTGCCAGTTTCTTAATTGGATTATGGGCTTCAGGGTAGAGCCCTTGGAGGGAAAGGCCAGGAAAGCATACAGTTTCTATGACAGGCACAGCTGGAAGACAAAAACAGACCCCCAAAATGAAGGGTCCCATTTTTATACTGAATCCTGGATCCCCAAAAGAGAAACGCAACAGAACAAGACAATGCAAAGATTTTACCGTGCATTTCTTTGAGTCTCACTCTGTCGCCCAGGCTGGAGTGCAGTGGCACAACTTCGGCTCACTGCAACCTCCACCTCCCAGGTTCAAGCAATTCTCATGCCTTAGTAACTGAGATTACAGGAACGCACCACCATGCCTGGCTAATTTTTGTATTTTTAGTAGAGATGGCGTTTTACCATGTTGGCCAGGCTGGTCTCCAGCTCTTGACCTCAAGCAATCTGCCTGCCTTGGCTTCCCAAAGTGCTATAATTAACAGGCGTGAGCCACCATGCCTGGCAACTTACATTTCATTGCAAAACAATCTGAAGCCAGTTAGCCCATTCCCCATGGGAGTCTTATCTCTCAGTGTTGGGGTTGGGATATTGCCCTACCTTCCAGGTGGCCAACAGCATGCTTCTCTAATCCAAACGTACAAAGAGCTGAGTATCCTCCCATAACTGCCATTAGCCATCCCCAAAGTATATTTCCTACCTAGCTATTACACATCAAAGCACTCTCATAATGTAAAATAATTTCTGATACCCCCCAAAATAAAAAACGACAGATAACGCAAAGCAAAACAGAACAGAGCCTTAGATTTTGAGAAGGATCTATTCACTTCTAATTCCCGGGATTTCATGACGAAAACAGATGTTTTTCTCAAAACAGGGTCTGTAGCACCTCCTCTGTTTTTCCCAAGGAGTCCCAGACTGTTACAGCTTGAATAAGCTGACTTTTATCCATAGAGCTCTTAAAAAAAAAAAAGTCCTCTTAAATCTCTTATTGCCTGACTTTAGCCAGGCTACACTGCCAATATTTCTGGCTTTTGAATTTTACCAAAAGTAACCTCACAGGTTACAGCATTGGGCAGTTGCCATTGCTCTTCCCAGAAGGGGCTTAGAGCAGCCAATTTTGAGCTTGCAATGACTTTTAACTGCTCAAGATAATCTTTAGAGCTTACTATGACATGAATTCCAAATTTGTGGTCCACTGAATGGCAGAGACCAAAAGAAAGTACTGCCACATGGTTACAAACTCAAGCCACTCAGAGTGGGGTGAAATGACCTTCTGACCAGGAATTTCAGCATGTGGTCTCTGGGCAAGATCAAAGAGCAGACAATTGCCCTCAGTAATAGAAAAAATAGAGAAAGGGAAAAAAGCATTGCCTGCCGCAGGGTGGGGAAGGCAAGGTCAGAGAAACACCGACCCTCTGCAGCAACGCTGAATCAAAAGTCAGACAGCCACTTGTCACTAGCAAAGAGATCTTCTCCAGCATCCCATTAGCTCTCAAGTTTCCGCCTTTGGGAAGAAAAAGGTTCTCTATGTCCCATGAACCTGCACATGCCTAGTCCCATCACCCATAGGTGTCACTTCCCATTTTTGTCTATAAATCTTCTTCCACCACTCGGCTGTGCTGGAGTCTCTCTGAATCTGCTGTGATTCTGGGGGCTGCTCGATTCGTGAATCATTCATTGCTCAATTAAACTCCCTTAAATTTAATTTGGCTGAATTTTTTCTTTTAACAGATGGTACCAGAAGTGGGTAATTACTTGGCTTGGATCCAGTGAGATGCCTCTTACAACTGACTGAATCAGAAAGAAACTGGTGGTAAATGATAATATTACAGGGGGTGTAAGATTTGACTTTTAAAAATTCACGGGGATGTTTGTGTTCTACCCCTTTGTTTCATTTTTCTTATATGCTCAGGTAGCAAAAAAAAAAAAAATCATTGACTGAGTTAATCAAGGGCACCTGAGAGTAAAGCCAATATTTTAGGTAAAAGTGGGATCCTTAATTTCTGGAAAACTGAGCTCCTTCCAACTTACACGTTAAACACAGAAAATAGCATAGTCTTACAGAAATGATGAAATCTTACTAAAGGTAACTTACAGTGGAACATTCTGAATGAACCACGACAGACTGAAGTACATTTAAAAATGAGGACTCCCAAAAATTAAAATCTGCTAACCTTTTAACTTAGTTACTATCCCCATCTAAAGGAAATAGACTACAGCACCAACTGACTGACTTTGAATAAGTAATGGGGTACATTTTACCTGAGTAAAGGATGGCACTGGGTTAGAGGCCCTCCCCTCAGTAAAGTCCCTCTTGGTTAAAAATGGGTTAAAGATGACAGAGCCTTGCCAGTTTAATATTTGTTGCCTCCATGCAGCCACTTGGGTGGCAACTTGCAAAATTGAGAGGCTTTTGCCTGTGCTTCCATGAGACAGAAAAATATTATTTTCCTTTGTGTTGCAGCTTGGCCCCCAGGGCCGTGGTGCAGCCAGCAGGTCACTAGGGCCACTTGGGGAAAGGGAACCCAGAAGCCTGACATGTCAGCAAAAGAGTAAAAGAGTCAGACTTCTGCCTCTCTCTCCCTGTACAAACTGGTTGAATGAATGATAAAAATCATTATCTCCTGTGAAGTTTTGATTAATGAAAAAAGGATTTATGAGGCTACTCTTGAACTATAGCCAATCTGGTAAGCTTTATGTGTCTTCCTATATCATTCTGTCATAAAGAGGAGTTCTTTCTTTTTTTTTTTTTTTCGAGATGGAGTCTTGCTCTGTCACCCAGGCTGGAGTGCAGTGGCACGATCTCAGCTCCCTGCAACCTCCGCCCCCCCGCAGGTTCAAGCGATTCTCCTGCCTCAGCCTCCCAAGTAGCTGGGATAACAGGTGCGCTGTAATTTTTGTATTTTTAGTAGAGACGGGGTTTCACCATCTTGGCCAGGCTGGTCTTGAACTCCTGACCTCATGATCCACCTGCCTTGGCCTCCCAAAGTGCTGGGATTACAGGCGTGAGCCACCGCATCCAGCCAAGAGGAGTTGTTTAGGATAGAACATGGGCTTAAAACCCCATAAGCCCGCTGCTCAAGATGGCTCAACAAACTGGTTAATAACAATCTTTACTGAAATAAACAAACAAGAAAACTGGATGAGGTCTCCATCTTGTTTTATGTACTCGGGAATTTGACTTTGTGAGAACATGGCGGTACTTTCTCTTGGTCTCAGCCTTCCAAGGAAGAAGAATTTTAAAGTTCATGTCATAGTTAACTCTAAAAATTACCTTAAGTAGTTAAAAGCCTTTACAAGCTCAAAATTAACTACTCTAGACTCCTTCCGGAAAGGGCAATATAAACCACCCAGTGCTGTAACTCAGTAACTAAGATTTTGTCCTTTCATAGTGACAGCCCAGGTTCAATTCCTGACTTAGAAAATAAGTCCTTTCTTGTTTAATATCTGCATAACCATTACCATTTGTTGATTGTCTTCCCCTTCTGTAACCATCTTGAATTTTCCTTTCTCAGAACACCTGTAAGGTTACTTGGTAAAGTTTAAAAGTCAGAAATATTGGCCATTTGACCTGGCTAAAGTAGGGTAATTTAAAATAAATTTAAAAGGATTTTTTTAAAAAGAGCACTATTGTTAAAAGTCAGCTTAATTAAAAATAGATATTCAAGCCCTAACAGCCTGAGACCCTTTGGGAAAAACAGGAGATGCTAGAGATCCCGTTTTTGGAAAAACCTGTTTTCTTCATGAAATCCCCAAAATTGAAAGTGGATAGACTCCTTTCAAAATCTAAGTCTCTGATCTGTTTTGTATAACATTATCTGACATTTTTTACTTTTGGGGTTATCAGAAATTACTTTACATTATAAAAGAGATTTGGTGTGTAATAACTAGGTAGCAAATATATTTTTAGGGGTGTCTAATGACAGTTATGGGGAAACACTCAGCTCTACACATGTGTATCAGAGAAACATACTCTTGGCCACCTAAGAAGTATAGAGATGTCTCCACCCCCAGTGAGAATGAGACTCTCATGGGAGATGGACTAATTACAAAATGGATTGATTGGCTTTAGGTTGCCATATAATGAAATACATAGTAGTAACATTACACTGTCTTCTCCAATAGCATTTTGCTTTGTAGGGGGATCCAGGATACAATATGAAAATGAGACCCTTGGCTGGGCACAGTGGCTCACACCTGTAATACCAGCATGTTGGGAGGCTAAGGTGGGAGAATCATGAGGTCAGGAGTTCGAGACCAACCTGACCAACATGGTGAAACCCCATCTCTACTAAAAATACAAAACATTTATCTGGGTGTAGTCATGGGCACCTGTAATCCCAGCTACTTGGGAGACTGAGGCAGGAGAAATGCTTGTACCCGGGAGGCAGAGGTTGCAGTGAGCTGAGATTGCGCCACTGCACTCTAGCCCAGGTGACAGAGTGAGACTCCATCTCAAAATAAAAAGAGACCCTTAATTTTGGGGATTTGTTTTTGCCCTCCATCTGTGCCTACTTATTAGGCCATAGAAACTACATGCTTTCGTAGCTGTTTCTTCCAAGGACTCTACCCAAAAGCCAGTAATCCAATTAAGAAACTTAAAAATGTAAATGAAAAATATTACAGCTACTTAATCTTCTTCTGTCTGTGTAGTTATATATGTGTTGTGTGTATAATGTTTATATGAAAGAGCTCTAATTAATTGGCTTAAAGAAAAGTAAATGCGTAAATCAAATATTTTGAAAAAAATAAAAACTATAATGTCTTTTAGTTCACATAACTTTAGTGCTCTTTGGGAAATAAAAACAGCTTTAAAGATTATTGACAAAATAAAAACATTTGATCTAAATTATACAGATTGGATATTAGCTTTACTAAATTCTTTAAGGTCATAAACTGCTTCCTTGACTTTTAAAAATTGTTCAGTTTATTTTGAAGTGTTAGATTCTATATAAGGCCTGCAAACATGTGGAATTAACAGTGCTCCCTAACTATACGAAGAAGGTTATAAAGAAAAGAGATTTTATATAAGAAAGACCTTGTATAATAAATTATTGTCCTAAAATAAAATAACTGGTTATTTAAAAACAGAGATGTTCAGGACAAGTCAAAGTCCAAACATGTCATAGATGGTCTGTGTAAGTCGTGAAAGGATTCACGAAAGGAAATGTATCCACCAAAAGTAAAAGTTGTTAAGAGTTACCAATAAAACATGTAATTGAGACTGGAGAAATAGGTTCATGTACAAGGTGTGAGAGGAAAGTAAAATATGTTTTTCATAAAAGATTATAAAAAGGCATGAGAATGTAAATTTTTGCCTGATTTAAAGGATGAAAAGATTTTTAAATTAGATAACATAAATCTAAAAGTTGAAGCAAATTGTGGAAAAATTAATCTTGTAAAAAAAATTCTGTGCGCAGCCAGGCGCGGTGGCTCACGCCTGTAATCCCAGCACTTTGGGAGGCGGAGGTGGGTGGATCACGAGGTCAGGAGATTGAGATCATCCTGGCTAACATGGTGAAACCCCGTCTCTACTAAAAATACAAAAAATTAGCTGAGCATGGTGGCAGCTGCCAGTAGTCCCAGCTACTCAGGTGGCTGAGGCAGAAGAATGGCATGAATCCGGGAGGCAGAGCTTGCAGTGAGCTGCGATCATGCCACTGCACTCCAGCCTGGGCAACAGAGCAAGACTCCATCTCAAAAAAAATAATGTGTGTGTGAACATACTGGCTAAATTTAAAGGGTTATTATTTGGTTTTCCATAAATTGAACATCGAAAAAAAACACAACAGTGTTTTCTTAAAAACCTGATTTACTCAGCTGGGCACGATGGCTCATGCCTGTAATCCCAGCACTTTGGGAGGCCAAGACAGGCAGATCACCTGAGGTTGGGAGTTCGAGACCAGCCTGACCAACGTGGAGAAACCCCATCTCTACTAAAAATACAAAATTAGCTGGGCGCAGTGGCACATGCCTGTAATCCCAGCTACTCGGGAGGCTGAGGCAGAAGAATCTCTTGAACCTGGGAGGCGGAGGTTGTAGTGAGCTCAGATTGCACCATTGCACCCCAGCCTGGGCAACAAAAACAAAACTCCATCTCAAAAAAATCTTTCGTAAACATTGTAAAGGGTTATAAAAGGTTTATAAAAATCTCACCTCATGGTCAAACTGGTTAAGCATAATATAAAGTGTTTTAAACCTTTAACATCTTTAACAGACTCCCTCAAATCAAATTGCAGCTTCAAAATTGTCTTATCTAACCTCTAACTTTGGGATACTACAGAGGGCCCCAAGACATCCAAAAGAAAGGTAAACAGGATTATTTAACATACAAAGTTACATGGGAAACATTATCAAAATAAAAATAATGTTTAACCTTCTTCAGGTTATGTTTTAATGAACAATATTAACATATGTTCCAAAATTGTATGGGATTTCTAAAATTCTAATGTGTCTGAGTATATGCTATCAATCATAATTAGTTATTATGTTAAGTCATCATAGACCACAGAAATAACCAAATTTCCTTGTCAATTGTGTCTTTTTTTTTTTTTTTTTTTGAGACGGAGTCTCGCTCTGTTGCCCAGGCTGGAGTGCAGTGGCGCAATCTTGGCTCACTGCAAGCTCCGCCTCCTGGGTTCATGCCATTCTCCTGCCTCAGCCTCCTGAGTAGCTCGGATTACAGGTGCCTGCCACCACACCCGGCTAATTTTTTGTATTTTTTAGTAGAGATAGGGTTTCACCGTGTTAGCCAGGATGGTCTCGATCTCCTGACCTTGTGATACGCCCACGTTGGCCTCCCAAAGTGCTGGGATTACAGGTGTGAGCCACCACACCTGGCCTCAATTGTGTCTTTAACTATAACTATCTAAAGTCATTTCCACAGTTAATTGCTTAATACTGATGCAGTTTCTGAAAACTTTATAAACACACAAAATCCCAGAATATGGTGTCTTTTAGGAGATTCAAGAAAAGATAAAAAGGACCCTAAAAAACACTCTTAAGTACAGGTTTCTAATAACTTTAGAATCATATCATTTAAACTGGGTAAGAATTCCCGGTTTAATGAAAAGACTGACTGGTTTATAAAACTACTAACCTAAATAGACAAAAATTAATTGAATACCAAGAAAATACTTTACCAGATTTTCAGGGTAAATCAACTGATACTGAAATCACTTAAATATACAATTCAATAAACTCCATGGTCTAAGTCAAATTACCCATGGTAACCCATCAGTTATCAGTACTATGCACCTAATTTAGAAAAACAGCTGGTATTCAAGAAGACCTAAGTCTAATATTAATTAAACATGGACTTATGGAGAACCAAGAAGCCCACCTTGTCTTTCCTGAGTTCTTAAAACTTTTGTTACTAAAAGTTATGCATTCCATGACTCATCATGGAAAAGTTGAAATAATCCAAATTAAATATATTGGTGTGGTAACTTATAAATTGCTAAAATAGTTTATAACCAATGTTTAGTTTGTCAAACGCATATTCCTGTGAAGACAATCAAAGCTTCAGGTACACTCAACTACCTGATGGGTCATTTAAACGTTTATAAAGAGATTTCATTAAATCATCATTTTCAATACATGTTTTCTGATTATATAAAACCTTTCCCATACAAGAGGACTGATGTTATAACACTAAATTATTATGCCACAGTATATTTTCACCAGGTAAAGAAAACTTTTTATGATTCACTGAGGACAATCAACTCCTTCACAATCTAGAACCCAAAGATTGCAAGAAAGACCCTCCTTGCCATTGAAGACTAAGCTCTGATTTTTTTTATCTTGCCCAAATTCTTATCCAAGGGGTCTGAGGAGTCATGCCCTGCAAACCATAAATTCTCATCAGATGGGTTTTATTTAACCCTATATTCATGACTTACTTTCCAACCTCACTCTAGCATTACAAGACAAAGAAGAAAATAAAAATATTGTACCCCAAAACATGTTTCTTTGCCATATCTTGAAATGGCCCTGAAAAGCTGTCCTTTGTGGGGGAAAATTTGCATCTGTAAAGAATCTCTATTAATATAGCTAGATTTTTTTCTTCCAGTCTCTCCCAATCCTAAAGAGATTAACTGAAAGTCTAGCACCTTTTAAAGATCTGAATAGGCAACACTTGTCATCTATTGTCTCTGAGGGCAGCCACTATAAGACTTCAAAAGAACCTTGGTCTTCACAATCTTTTATCTTAACCTGAACATTTATTTTCTATTGATCCTAGGTCTTTAGACAAACTCAACCAGTTGTTAACCAGAAAATGTTTAAATTTACCTATAGCCTGGAAGCCCCCCGCTTTGAGTTGTCCCACGTTTCTGGATCAAACCAATATATTTCTTAAATGTATTTAATTGATGTCTCTATGCCTCCCTAAAATGTATGAAACCAACCTGCTCCCTGACCACCTTGGGTACATGTTCTCAGGACCTCCTGAGGGCTGTGCACAGGCCATGGTCACTCATATTTGGCTCAGAATAAATCTTCTCAAATATTTTACAGAGTTAGACTCTTTTCATTTACACCATCCACACTGCAACAAAACTTCAAGACCTTGAACTTTGAGTTTATAATCTTACAACTGAGAAGAGTCCCTCCACACTCTTGGAACTGTACACCCATTAGAACCCTGAAGGTAAAACTAACCAGGGAAATTTATCCCCAGAAAAAGATGAAATCCTTGATGTGAACAACTTTTCCCAAGATCACAGATCAAGACTTCTACTATCATGAGACTCTTATCTTTGAATACTTTTTCCTTGTTTATGCCTCTATAAACAATAGAGATGAAAAGGGGATGTTATGCACACTTATGGGATATACATTTATTTGTAAATGATTTTACAGCCAGCCTTATACACAGATAACCTTATACCTTGACAGATAAAAGATAAAGACCCAAGGTAGGTGAAAAACTTTAATGATACATACGTTGCCTCATAATCAGTCAGAAACAGAACATTGATTCACTCCTCTTAATCCACATCATGGGTTAAAGATAACATTGCCAAGAGGCCTTCACTCTCCTAAAAATACATCATTTGTTAGGTTCTTTTCCCATGGTTTGGAATAAAAGAAACAATGATTAGAAATCTATCCCTTATGATAGGCTCTATAACGAGTTCTACTGTAAAGACTATAGTTACCCAACAGACTTTAAACTCTCTTGTAAAAATTATGCTAAATTGTAGAATTGACTAAACAGAAAAGTATCTGTACAGCTACTGGCACTTGTGGCCTATAGAGAAATACATCAAATGTAAATTATCAAAATTCAGTTGTAGGGAATTAATGAAAAGACCACTTAGCCGAGTAGACTCTTCATGTAACTCATTCTTTGATCTATTTGATTTTAGCTGGTTTCATTTATAGAGACCCTGAATAAAGAACATACTCCAAACTCTTGGTATTATCCTCCCAATAGTCATAATAATAGTCTCCCTGGTACACTGTATTCTCTCAAAGGCTTTAAATGTTTACATACAGCCATCTCTAAAATGTCAAATGGTCTCTCTTCAACTGGAATGACAAAAACTGAAAGAAGTATATGGCCATGAGGACACTATAACCTATGAATGACATACTGAGATCAGAAATGCAAAATGGTAGTAACTGAGAGTGACACTAAGGCCCTAAATTGTGGTCACACGCTCACCTAGGTGAGAACCTGACCAAAAAGGGGGAATTTTTAAACAAAATTATGGGAGGCCATTGTTTTGGACTGAACTCACATACTAGACCACAAACAGACCAAACTAAACAAAAGTGGAGTCACTCATGCTAAACGTGACATAATCAAACTAAAATTTTAAGGAAACACATAAACACTAAACCAGAACACACCAGGTTTTGTTTTTCTTCTAAAAATGGGACCTTCCAACATAGGTAGGTACCCTCTACTCAGTCCTTGCTCCTACCTTTGCAAAACTCACTGTTCTGTTTCCCAGTGGGTTTCAAAATCAAATAAATACATTTATGATGGTGATAGTGACATCAATGACTAAAGTTTTAGTCAATCTTTTAAAATTGAGAAAATGACCAAAAGGAGGGAATTGTTAAGGCAAACTAAATATGGCCCGAGAAGGACTCCATTCTTCTATATTTGAGTCCTTGCGGATGTACTGTAACGTAGCTTAATAGACAGACAAGATTGAAAACCTAATTCAGGAGCATGAGCACTTATAACAATAGCTGAGTCTTGGCCAATCCCAGTGGCCATACTTCAACCACTCATAGACTGCTGCATGTTCAGACTGTGTTCAAATAGGACAAATGCCAACCTGTAACCATTCCAGCTGTTTTTTTGTTTGTTTGTTTGTTTTTGGTGTTTTTTTTTTTTTTTGAGGCGGAGTCTCGCTCTGTCACCCAGGCTGGAGTGCAGTGGCGCGATCTCCGCTCACTGCAAGCTCCGTCTCCCCGGTTCACGCCATTCTCCTGCCTCAGCCTCCCAAGTAGCTGGGACTACAGGTGCCCACCACCACGCCCCACTAATTTTTTGTATTTTTTAGTAGAGACGGGGTTTCACAGTGTTAGCCAAGATGGTCTCGATCTCCTGACCTGGTGATCCGCCCGCCTCGGCCTCCCAAAGTGCTGGGATTACAGGCGTGAGCCACCGTGCCCGGCCCAGTCTAGCTGTGTCTATACTTCACTTCCCATTTCTGTGCGTCATTTCCCTTTTATTGTCTATAAATCTTTTTCCACCATTTGGCTGTGCTGGAATCTCTCTGAATCCACTGTAATTCTGGGAGCTGTCCAATTCGCAAATCGTTTTTTGCTCAATTAAACTCTTTTAAATTTAATTCTGCTGAAGTTTTTCTTTTAAAAGTGTACAGAATTATAAATTCATGTGTGTGTGTGTATATATATATATATATATATATATACTGAAGCATTATTGGCAAGTGTGCAACATTAAAAACAATTGAAATTGTCCCATAAGGACTTTAATGAAATACAGCCCAATCATCTAAATTAATATATAGACCAGTAAGTCAAAAGGAGAGTGCTGGCTGGGTGTGGTGGCTCACACCTGTAATCCCAGCACTTTGGGAGACTAAGGCAGGAGGATCGCTTGAGCCCAGGAGTTCGAGACCAGCCTGGGGGCACAGTGAGATGTCATCTCTGCAAAAATTTTAAAAGTTATCTGGGCATGGAGTTATGAACGTGTAGTCCTGGTTACTGGGGGACTGAGATGTGAGGATCCCTTGAGCCCGAGAAGTCGGGGCTGCAGTGAGCCATGATTGTACCACTAAACTCCAGCCTGGGTGACAGAGTGAGGCCCTGTATATATATTAATTAATTAATTAATTAAAGGGGAGTGCCTCATTTTTAAATATCATTCCTTTTTCAATCCCTGTTACTCATGAGAGGTGTCAACTCCTGAGGAATGCTAGGTCAGGAAAAGACGAAATAACTATGTAGGCGAATAACACATGAAGAAATCTACTTTATAATGTTTGATGAAAAAAAAATCAGATCATAAAACCAGGTGTAGGCTGGGCACGGTGGCTCACGCCTGTAATCCCAACACTTTGGGAGGCCGAGGTGGGTGGATCGCTTGAGGTCAGGAGTTTAAGATCAGCCTGGCCAACATGGCAAAACCCTGTCTCTATTAAAAATAAAAAAATTAGCCGGGCGTGGTGGCACACACCCATAATCCCAGCTACTCGGGAGGCTGAGGCAGGAGAATTGCTTGAACCTGGGAGGCAGAGGTTGCAGTGAGCCAAGCTCGCACCACTGCACTCCAGCCTGGGTGACAGAGCCAGACTCCATCTCAAAACAAACAAACAAACAAACAAACAAAAAAACAGGTGTAAATCATTATTCTTTTTTGTTTGAATAGACATGAATATACATATAGACCACTCTTCCCCAAAATGTTCTCATGTTTACCCTGTGTAGTATGATTATGGCTTGTTTTCTTTGGGATTTTGATTTCTATTTGATTAAAATTGCTAATATCTAGTTTCTAGTATTTCTGTAATTATTTTTCCTACTTAATAGTGAATTAATTAATAATTCTTAAATAATGATGACTTAATAATTCTCTTTTTTTTAAAGCTGTAAGCTGGGCACAGTAGTGCATGCCTGTAAGTCCCAGCCACTCGGAAGGTTGAGGCAGAAGGATGGCTTGAGGCCAGGAGTTCAAGGCCAGCCTGGGCAACATAGTGAGACATTGTCTCAAAATAAAATATAACATAAAATTTAAATGTAAAAGGCGTAAAAATTATCCTAAGGATAAATTGCAACATGCTTAAGGATAAATTGCAAACTTTTTAGCATGGTATTCAAAGCCCCATCAACTGTGGCTCCAACCTGTCCTTCTCGTCTTGTCTTTGACTTCTCCCTGTGTTATAACCAACAGTAACCTCCAGAACAAAGTCCTTGCTCTCACCTCCCCACATATATGTGTGTCCTGCTTTCTTTCTGAGTTCAGCCTCACAGACCTTTGTGAGATGCTTCTTCTCTGACCGAGTGTGACAGAGTCTTTCCTCTGGGATGGGGAAAGGTGTTGTCTTGGTGACATGAAGAGACCAGTAAAAAACAAGAACAGAGCTTTCTAAAAATGAATGGATTACTTCTCTGCCCCTACGTGGTTCCAAACTGAGTTTCTCTTGTCATTTTCTTTTCAGTTGATGTCGTCTCACATGAAGTGAGAAAATAAATGGACTCCTCCCGCTCCCCGCCCCCTTTCTGGCTCCCAGTTCAGCTAAGCCATAAAACTTCTTTTCAGACAGCTTAAACGTGTGTAAGATATTTGCAGCGTCTGAGGTTGCCTTGTTTGGTGCTGTACTTGGCTGCTCTCAGAACCCGTTCCAGAGGCCAGGTGAATGAATGGTGAATAGACTCCAGTGTTCTGGAGGGAGGTAGGGGGACAGGGAAATGGCTGATCATGAACAATGCCCAAGCAGAAAAGTTAGTCTGTAAAATACAGAGATGTTTCTTTGCAGCTTAACAATTTCTATTCCTTATGTTCTCTTTTTTACCTTTGGACAAAAAGGATTTTTAAAAAAATTGTTTGATTACATTTTAACCTTGAGACAGATGACCTTTACAAATATTAAACAGTGGGCCTTTCACAACCTCCAGGTTCTTTTACAGCCACCTGAACAATAAGCCCTTCAGCTCTTCAGTGAGTAGGAACGGTTAGCCAAGCCCAAAAGAGGTCTAACTGCACTTTAAGCAAAGATCGAATATCCCAGCAGGGAGGCACGCCTGGCCTGTTTTTATTTGAGAAGGTTCTCCCAACCTCTAAGTCAGCAACAGCTTCCTTCTTTCTAAGATCATTAGGCTCCAAACACCAGCAGCCCTCCTCTGCGGAAAAGAGGTGTCTTCTCATTCTTCTTCCAGATTTTCAAACCCTATTCAGCCCTGAACAAAATTTGGAAGGAAGAGAAGATGGTCTCAGTGTCATCTTCCTTCAACTTGAAGAACAGACAGCCTGGTTCTTCTCACCCTTCCCTGATCAGCTCAGCCCAGCCAGAAATTCTCAGATCTAAACTTCATGCTTTGATCTCAGATAAAATCCAGAAGAACACATTATTTTTATTTGTGATGCGTAGCCTTTGTTTGATTGAATGACATGTAAAGCATTTAATTGTGTCAATCTTAATAATTTGAGACATCAACAAGCTTCTTCATTCCCCCCTCCTGGATGGAGATCATCCCTAAGTCAGATGCCTGAACTTGACCTCTATTATCCTGGAATGAGTCAAGAGAAAATTAAATGGGGAGCACAACAGGTTTTTCTAGCTGCTACTTCCCTCTCCTACACCCCAACTCTCCTTCCCTCCCAACATGACCACGCACACATACACATACACGCACCATGAGGGCTCTGAGCCAGGAGAGAGACAGGTCTGGAAAGAGCGCAGGGAGAAGGAGGTAGTGTCATTCCACTTATCACCTCCCCACAGTTTGCCTGTCATTTGGGGGATATGAGAGAAGAATGGGCCTGAGTCCTGCACCTCTGTCTGCGAGTTTTGTAGCTGATGGACCTCCTGACCAACTCCCTCGACCCTGCCACACACGCACACACACACATACTTGCATGCGCACACACACACACATGCATACATGTGCACACATGCACACGCATGGTATGGAGTGGTTGAAATGGAGCCATGGTCTTTCCAGGTGCTGCAGAGCTTGTCTCTATGTCTCCCAAGTTTTCCACGGCCCTCAAGTGAGACACAGCAAGTAATTAGGAGAGAGAGCCAAGGTGCAACTGGGAGGCCGCCCAGCAGAGGAAATGAGCACACCGGTTCAAGGACATGGCATAAGCCAGCCAAAGGGTGAGAAAGGACTTAGCTGCATCTCTGAGGAAGCAGCGAGCTGCACGGGAGCAGGAAGGAGTGACGGCAGGCCTGAGTTAGCACCCTCCAAGCCAAGCACCTTCCCTGCCAAGGAATGGACAAGCCCAGCCCTGGGACCCAAGTCAGGGAGATGGGCAACCCCACCCATCCCACCCCAGATAGAGGCTCTGCGCACTCCTAGAGCCTTCAATTCAGCCCAGAGGGGAGAGGGAGGAAAACAGAGAGAGGAGCTGGAAATGAACTGTGACTGGCTCATAAGGCCTGGATTGACAAAGAAAAAGCTCAGAAATAACCACATTCAGTTGCCTGCATCAGACCACTTGGCTTAGAATCAAGGTTCAGAAGTTACATGGTCGGAGTAAGTGTCAGGGTGACACTGACCAGCACTGTGATCCTGGGCGAATTGTTTTACTTCTCTGGGCCCTGTGACCCCACCTTCAAAATGAGTTTTCTCCCAGCCCTGGGAGTTACAGTTCTATAGCACCCAGGTGGCCTGCAGCTCAAGCCGAGCTTCTACTCCATGCCTGATGTGGTTGTGGGCCCAGTAAGTGTGCCCAGAGGAGGCCTGGTGACAGAGGGCAGGGAAGGACCAGGCCCAGCCTCCTTTGTCATTTTCCTTTATGCTGTGCAGCTACGTGGGAGAATTTCCCAGTCTGTGCTGAGAATACCTTTCTTGCCACCACTTTTGAAATCGTCCTGTAGAGGGCACAGTGTCCTCGTCCCCGCGGCTCCCATGGTTCAGTCAAGTCCTGAAGGCTTTTCTGTCCATCTGCTGATCTACTCAAAGCACTGAGGATGGCACTTTGGGAACAGGGCATATTGGGGAGCGCAGGAGGGGCCTTTGACTGTGAGGAGCTCGCAGTAGCTCTCAAGAAGAAAAGACACGGACCTATACCAGTCAATCCGAGACATATTCACGTGGACAGACTAAGATAGCAAACAGATTCTAGATGCTTAAGAATTCAGAAAGAGGCCGGGCATGGTGGCTCAGGCCTGTAATCCCAGCACTTTGGGAGGCCGAGCCAGGCGGATCACCTGAGGTCAGGAGTTCAAGATCAGCCTAGCCAAAATGGTAAAACGCCATCTCTACAAAAATACAAAAATTAGGTATGATGGCGAGTGCCTATAATCCCAGCTACTCGGGAGGCTGAGGCAGGAGAATCGCTTGAACCAGGGAGGCAGAGGTTGCAGTGAGCCGAGATCACGCCACTGCACTCCAGTCTGGGTGACAGAACAAGACTCCATCTCAAAAAAAAAAAAAAGAGAATTCAGAAAGAGGGCAGGGCGCGGTGGCTCATGCCTGTAATCCCAGCACTTTGGGAGGCTGTGGTGGGTGGATAGCTTGAGGCCAGGAGTTCGAGACCAGCCTGGCCAACATGGCGAAACCCTGTGTCTACTAAAAATACAAAAATTAGCCAGGTATGGTGGTACACATCTGTAATCCCAGCTACCTGGGAGGCTGAGGTGGGAGGATCGCTTAAACCTGGGAGGCGGAGGTTGCAGTGAGCCGAGATCACGCCACTGCACTCTAACCTGGGCAACAGAGCAAGGCTCTGTCTCCAAAAAAAAAAAAGAATTCAGAAAGAGTCTAACTCTAGACCACTTCCAACAGTCTCTAAGGAAGATATTAAAAGAGCTGGTAGCACTGAGAGTAGACATTTGGATGGGATGACTTGGCGACCCACGCCAAGACCGGCAGAAACAGAAAATGGTAAAGTTCTTGGTAAAGGCTCATGTTTTAATGTTAAAATTTAGATTATTTTAATTCCTACTATAAAATGGCTAATATTATCTTATACAACTTTCACCTCAGTTAAAAAAAGCTACACTGAGACAGCAAAAAAAATTAATTTATTTATTGTTGGGGCTAGGAAATAATTCTCATGGCTCAAAATCCAAAGGTTTAAAAAGGGCATTTTTTTTTCCAATAATTTCTTCAAACACCCAGTTTCCGTTTGTTTGTTTGTTTGTTTGTTTGTTTGTTTGTTTGTTTTGAGAGAGAGGCCTACTCCGTCACCCAGGCTGGAGTGCAGTAGTGTGATCTAAGTTCATTGCAACCTCCACCTCCTGGGCTCAAGCAATCCTCCTGCCCCAGCCTCCCAAGTAGCTAGGACTACAAGCATGTGCCACCATGCCGGGCTAATTTTTGTATTTTTTGTAGAGATAGGGTTTCACAATGTTGCCCAGACTAGTCTTGAACTTCTGAGCTCAAGCGATCCACCCACCTCAGCCTCCCAAAGTGTTGGGACTACAGGCGTGAGCCACCGTGGCTGGCCCAGTTTCCCTTTCTTTTTTTTTTTTTTTTGAGATGGAGTCTCACTCTGTCACCCAGACTGGAGTGCAGTGGCGCGATCTCGGCTCATTGCAAGCTCCGCCTCCTGGGTTCATACCATTCTCCTGCCTCAGCCTCCCGAGTAGCTGGGACTACAGGCGCCCGCCACCACGCCTGGCTAATTTTTTGTATTTGTAGTGAGACGGGGTTTCACTGTGTTAGCTGGGGTGGTCTCAATCTCCTGACCTCATGATCTGCCCACCTCGGTCTCCCAAAGTGCTGGGATTACAGGTGTAAGCCACCACGCCCGGCCCCAATTTCCCTTTCTAAAAGCAATGAATGTTATAGTTCCCTTTGTATTTACCCAAAGATGTTCTATGCAAATATAAAGAGATAGGTACCACTGTGGGAGGCCGAGCGGGGAGGATCACCTGAGGTCGGGAGTTCAAGACCAGCCTGGCCAACATGGTGAAACCCTGTCTCTACTGAAAAATACAAAAATTAGCTGGGCATGGTGGCATGTGCCTGTAATTCCAGCTACTCAGAAGCTGAAACAGGAGAATCATTTGAACCCAGGAGGTGGAGTTTGCAGTGAGCCAAGATCGTGCCATTGCACTCCAGCCTGGGCAACAGAGTTAGACTCTGTCTCAAAAAAAAAAAGAAAAAGAAAAAGAAAAAGAAAAAAAGAGATACATGTAGTCTATAATCCACCCGTTTTTACAGACGCATGCTGCTCTGCACCTTGCTTTAATCACTCACTGTATCTTGGCTTTCATATAATATATGTCAACACTCTAAACACGTTATATTTATTAACTCATTCAATCCTGTGAGGTAGTTCCCATTATCATCCTCACAACCATCACTTTTATAGGTGAGAAAATTGAGGTCCAAGAAGATAAATGCATCATTAAGGGTCACATATTTAGTAACTGGTGGAGGCAGGACTTGAACCTAGGCAGTCTGAGTCCAGAATATCTGCCTCCAACCATGAAACTTTACAACCTTTACACATGTATATCTGTAGGCTAAACTTTTAGAAGTCAAAGCCCTGAGGTGGTTTATTTATTTATTTATTTTGGAGACAGAGTCTTGCTCTGTCACCCAGGCTTGAGTGCAGTGGCCCAATCTCAGCTCACTACAACCTCAGCCTCCTGGGTTCAAGCAATTCTCCTGCCTCAGCCTTCCAAGTACCTGGGATTACAGGCACACACCATCATACCTGGCTAATTTTTATGTTGTCCAGGCTGGTCTCAAACTCCTGACCTCAAGTGTTCCCCTCAACCTTGGCCTCCTGAATTGCTGGTATTACAGGCATGAGCCACCGCACCAGGCTGTGAGACAATTTTTGATGTACATTGCAAAATTACCTTTCCTCTTGTCCCATCAGTTGACACTCACACCCTAATGGATGAGAGTCCTCATTTCTGCAGTCCTCACTGAGGACTTACTTAATATTGTAGTGTCAGTGGTTGGTTAGGTGCTCGTGATAAAGGAGACCATCCCTGCTCTTGAGAACTTCCAGTCTTATTAGGAGAGGCTAAGAGGTGAGTCACAGTGACCACTGGTAACCCCTACTTGATGAATAAACCAACCAGGTCATTAACTTGTGCTTTGAAGAAGGCAGAATACAGATCACAAAGAGTAAGCTCCTCAAGTCTCCCACCATGCGACCAGCTTAGGTTGTGTATTTTTTGAAACAGCAAAAAAATGAAAGCAAACAAACAAAAATCAATAAATCACCACAAAGTCTTCCCAGCAGGCCCTCACATTACGACACCACAAGATTAAGAACAATCCAAATGCTTTTTCATCCAGGTCTGCTCCTCACCATCTTCACAGGAGGGCTGAAAGACCCTTTGTTGCAGTAAGAGGCTAAGAAATTTTCTAGTTCCAGTGAAAGAAGAGAGAAGTCTGCAGACACCAGACCATTTGCTAAAGGTGAATTTTGGCAAGAGGCATTTTAGTCCTTGAATATATATACAAATTATATATACATAAAAACAGGTCCTAGTTTGTATCCACTTAAAAGTGCAGGCAGGAGGCTCGGTGCAGTGGCTCACGTCTGTGATCTCAACACTTTGGGAAGCCAAGGCCAACAGATTGCTTGAGCCTAGGAGTTTGAGACTAGCCTGGCCAACATGCTGAAACCCTCTCTCTATAAAAATTAAAAGAAAAGAAAACTGCAGGTCTAACCAGGGTGCTAGAGTTTTGGTTTCTGTTTTTTTTTTTTGTTTTTTTTTTTGAGATGGAGTTTTGCTCTTGTTGCCCAGGCTGGAGTGCAATGGCACAATCTCGGTTCACCACAACCTCCACCTTCCAAATTCAAGCGATTCTCCTGTCTCAGCCTCCCGACTAGCTGGGATTACAGGAATGAGCTACCACGCCCGGCTAATTTTTGTATTTTTAGTAGAGACAGGGTTTCTCCACATTGGTCAGGCTGGTCTTGAACTCCCGACCTCAGGTGATCCACCCGCCTCAGTCTCCCAAAGTGCTGGGATTACAGGTGTGAGCCACCACACCCACCTAGAGTTTTAATTCTTGCTTCTGTGCTGAGTCAGTCACTGGCCTCTCTGCTTTTCATCTAATGAATGTCATTTCACTCACTCAGGTGAAAATATTTATTAAATTCCTGCTGTGTGCTAAGCACCTGTTAGATACATATGAGTAAGACACACAAATAGGCTGCTTCAAGTGACTCCCAAGAGGAGGAAATGCAACTGGCTACGCTTCAACCATCTGCCACAGTAAAATGCTCCTCGCCACAGCTGGGAGCGTGCTGCTGCCTGTCAGTTTCAGTTGTCTGTGGGAAGAAATGGGGCTGCCTTTGGTCTGGCATACATTTCTACGTGAGCTAAGATTTGTTCCTATTTATAATTCTCCAAGAAAGCTTAGGGAAGCATTAAGAGAAAGAAATGTTCATGAAGTATTTTCTGTAAAGTAAAATATTTCAAAGTCCAGGGGCTTCCATCCGTGTTTATGAATAGATGGAAAATTATTTGACCTCAGCATACAGGAATTTGTCAATCAGTTGCGAGACTCTCCCAAGGAGATTTGACCTCACACCCTAAAGACCAAGTAAAAATATGCTGATAGCTGGAGAACCTTAAAAGCAAGATGGAAAAAAATATAAATAAATAAATAAAAAGCAAGATGGAAGCAGATTTTAGTTTGTCCTCTGTACTCATTCCATTTCTGTTTTTCTTTCTTTCTTTCTTTCTTTCTTTCTTTCTTTCTTTCTTTCTTTCTTTCTTTCTTTCTTTCTTTCTTTCTTTCTTTTTTTTTTTTGTGAGACTGAGTCTTACTCTGTCGCCCAGGCTGGAGGGCAGTGGCACGATCTCGGCTCACTGCAAGCTCCGCTTCCCGGGTTCACGCCATTCTCCTGCCTCAGCCTCCCGAGTAGCTGGGACTACAGGCACCCGCCACCACGCCCAGCTAATTTTTGGTATTTTTAGTAGAGACAGGGTTTCATCGTGTTAGCCAGGATGGTCTCGATCTCCTGACGTCATGATCCGCCTAAGTCGGCCTCCCAAAGTGCTGGGATTACAGGCGTGAGCCACCGCGCCTGGCCCCCTTTCTGCTCTGTAAAGAAAGTGTGGGAGCCAGGCGCGGTGGCTCATGCCTGTAATCCCAGCACCTTGGAAGGCTGAAGCAGGTGGAACACTTGACGTCAGGAGTTCAAGACCAGCCTGGACAATGTGGTGAAACCTCGTCTCTACTAAAAATACAAAAATTAGGGGGGCGTGGTGGCGCATGCCTGTAATCTCGGCTACTCAGGAGGCTGAGGCAGGGGAATGGCTTAAACCCGGGAAGCAGAGGTAGTAGTTAGGGGAGATTGAGATCGCGCTGCCACACTCCAGCCTGGGCGACAGAGCAAGACTCCCTCTCAAATAAAAAAAAAAGGAGAAAAAGAAAAAGAAAAAAGAAAAAAAAAGCGTGGGTTTTCATCACTGCATCAAAACTGATTCTGGAAGTGAAATGGGAAAGTTCCCTTGTCTCCCTCGAAGGGCGTGCGATGAGGGTGTGGCTCGTCTCTTTGGTGCTCAAACCCCTAGGGGGAGCATGCAGATGGGCAGGCTGTGGGGCTCCGACCCCACGACAGTGCCTAGGGCTGAATGCTTACAGCTCCTGAAGCCCTAGTGGGCATGTGTTACAGGGTGCTCCTTTAGTTTAGCCGTCCATAAGTGGCTTGTCTAGTCAGCTCAGTTAGACCCCCTGCCTTACCGCGAAGACAGAGGGCTTTCTGTATCCTGGGGTTTCTTGCCTTGGTGTACCAGAAGAATCAGATCACACGTAGGCTTGGAGAATGAGCGCAAGGTTTTATTGAGTGGAAATAGCTCTCAGAAGATGGGGGACCCAGAAGGGGATGGAGTGGAAAGGTGGTTTTCCCTGGAGTCAGGCCACTCAGTGACCTGCCCTCTCCTCTGACCGCCTCTGCCAAACTCCGCCTCATTCTGCTGGTTGATGGCTTGCTGCCTTGCCGGTGTCTGTCGGCGTGCTCTTACGCCAATGCGTTCCTCTCAGCGTCCAGCCGCCTATGTCTTCTTCCGCTGGTGTGTTCCTCTCATATCCAGCACCTTTTTTTTTTTTTTTTTTTTTCTTTTTCTTTTTTTGAGACAAGAGTCTCGCTCAGTGGCCCAGGCTGGAGTGCAGTGGCGTGATCTCGGCTCACTGCAACCTCCGCCTCCCGGGTTCAAGCTATTCTCCTGCCTCAGCCTCCCGAACAGCTGGGACTACAGGCACCGGCCACCAGGCCCGGCTAAATTTTTTTTGTATTTTTAGTAAAGTCGGGGTTTCACCACATTGGCCAGACTGGTCGGATCTCCTGACCTTGTGATCTGCCCGCCTGGGCCTCCGAAAGTGCTGGGATTACAGGCACAGGCCGCCACGCCCGGCCGATGTTCATCCACTTATGTGCATGCTCACTAGGGTCTTGGAACAGGATGGGGGCGTGGTGGCCAGGGTGGTCTTGGGAAATGCAACATTTGGGCACAAAAACAGAAATGCCTCTCCTCACCTACGTCCATGGGCACAGGCCCGGAGTGGAGCCCTCACCAGCATGCCTTAGTTCATTCCTACTGCTCTACCAAAATGCCTTCGACTGAGAATTTATAAATATTAGATATATTAGAAATTTATTGGCCGGGCGCAGTGGCTCACGCCTGTAATCCCAACACTTTGGGAGGCTGAGGCGGGTGGATCACTTGAGGTCAGGAGTTTGAGACCATCCTGGCCAACATGGTGAAACCCCGTCTCTACTAAAAATACAAAAATTAGCCGGGCGTGGTGGCACGCACCTGTAATCCCAGCTACTCCGAAGGCTGAGGCAGGAGAATCGCTTGAACCCTGGAGGTGGAGGTTGCAGTGAGCTGAGATGGTGCCACTGCACTCCAGCCTGGCGAGAGAGAGAGAGACTCCGTCTCGAAAAAAAAAAAAAAAAAAGAAATGTATTTCCCATTGTTCTGGAAGCTGAAACTCCAAGATCAAGGCGCCAGCAGATTTGGTGTCTGGTAAGGGCTGCTCTGCTTCTGAAACTGGCCCAAATGTCCTATAAAACTGATGTTTACAGTTTCTTTGAATAAACATAGAAATTGATCTTCTCAGTCTGTTTTTTGTTTTTTTTTTTTTTTTGAGACACGGTATCTCTCTGTTGCCTAGGCTGAAGGCTGAAGTGCTGAAGTGCAGTGGCATGATCATGGCTCACTGCAGCCTTGATCTCTCAGGCTCAAGTGATCCTCCCACCTCAGCCTCCAGAGTAGCCAGGACTACAGGTGTGTGCCACCATGCCTGGCTATTTTTTGTATTTTTCTAGAGAAGGGGTTGTGCCACGTTGTTCGGGCTGGTCTCAAACTCCTGGGCTCAAGGGATCTGCCTGCCTCAGCCTCCCCAAGTGCTGGGATTACAGGCCTGAGCCACAGCATGGCCACATTCTCCCAGTCTTAAAACTTGAGAAAGTTATATTTGTCTTATCTGAGTTCCTTTCTCAGGAAACCAACCATCTGTCCTCCCAGAGAGTAACAAGGAACTGAAACTTACCAGATCACCACCTCTGGACAATGAGATGCCAAACTCCTCACCTGTCATGATTGCCTAACTGACCACTTGCTTCCTCTTAACCAACTTCTCTTTCTTACCCCTCCCTAATTCCTGTTTTCCCACACGTGGTCACATTTTTTTCCCCACTATATAAGCCCCTAATTTTAGTTGGTCAGGGACATGGATTTGAGACTGATCTCCCATCTCCTCGGCTGCAGCACCTGAAAAAGCCTTCTTCCCTGGCAATACTCACGTCTTAGTGATTGACTTTCTGTGCTCCAAGCAACAGAACCTAGACCAAACCCCTGGCATTTTGGTAACACTTCAAGCTGGTGCCTTCTTGCTGTGTCCTCACATGACTGAAGGCAAGGCAACCCTCTGGGTCCTCTTCTATAATGGCATGAATCCCATCCCTGAGGGCTCTGCCATCATGATTTAATCACCTCCTAAAGGCCCAGCTCTTTTTTTTTTTTTTTTTTTTTTTATTCAGACAGAGTTTCACTCTTGTCGCCCAGGCTGGAGTGCAGTGGCGCTATCTCAGCTCACTGCAACCTCTGCCTCCCGGGTTCAAGCGATTCTCCTGCCTCAGCCTCCCTAGTAGCTGGGATTACAGGCGCCTGCCACCACGCCCAGCTAATTTTTGTATTTTTGGGTTGGCCAGGCTGGTCTCAAACTCCTGACCTCAGGTGATCCGCCTGCCTCGGCCTCCCAAAGTGCTGGGATTACAGGTGTGAGCCACTGTGCTGGGCCAGGCCCACCTCTTAATGCTATCATATTGGCAATTAAATTCCAACAAATCAATTTTGGGAAGGACACATTCAGACCATAGCAAAGCAGCTGGCCTTTCAGTCTTTAAAAACTTTCCTCACCTGTTAGCTATAGTTTTCTGGAAGTATATGGATCCAGTAGTACTGTTGATGGCAGCAGCGGGCCATCTGGAGCAGCCACTGCCATCACACCGGCTGGGACTGGGGGCATTACAGGCAGTGGCGGCAGGAGTGGCTGTGAGAGTGGCAGGACCCCTGTGTCCCTGAGGCAGCCGACTGCACTCCCCCACCCTCAAACAGCCAGGCAGAACCCACTCCCAGGCTCGGAGCCTCCACTGCTCTGGCTCCTGGCCCCGTGTTGCCACTCTCACCTGCCACCACTGTGGCGAGGGTGTGGGGAGGAGGCAGACGGTTCCCAGAGCCCACCCCTAGGAGCACCCACCCGTGCCACAGCCTGCTGCCCACTGGCTGGGGAGCAGCATGGTCAGGTACAGAGGGGCGGGCAGAGAGGGGCCCTAAGGCAGAGCTGGGCCTGGGGTGGTGCTGCACTATAGAGAGCTAGCAGGAGCCAGAAGCAGGCAGGAGCCCCACCTTCCCAGGAGTGGCTGCAGCCGCCCAGGTTGCAGCTGCGGACCCAGGCATCTCTGCACTTTTGGCGGGCCCAAGAAGGCCCCCTTTTCCCGTGCAGGTGTCTGCTCCTGCTTCCTGGCCTCTTCCTGTTGTTGGCACACCCTCTGATCATGGGGTGGAGTTGAGGCTGACCATGGGTGCTGTCACAGCCCCGTTGGGTGTGCACACTCTTGAAGCAGCACTGACACACCAGCCCTCTGCCACCTCGGCCCCCTCCAGACTTTGGGTACTGACAAGCATGGGAAAGAGGCCAAGGGAGTGCTGAGAACAGGCCCAGCACTGGCCTGCAGGTGCCCCTTGGCATGAATAGCCTGGGCGCCATGAACAGCAGCAGGAGGCAGGCAGGCTCCTGGGCAGAAGGGGGTGGTCCCTGGTGAAGTCCCACCTTCAAACCAGGGAGGGCCTGAAGTCTGGGGGCCAGGCCACCAGGCCCCTGGACCACAGGGGGAACTTGTGGTACTTTTTCCTGGGCCTGCCCATGGCCTACCATGGACCAGTCAGCATGCACTTCCTCTCCTTTGAGGCCCATAGAAACCCCCGGACTCAGCCAGACTCCAGCAGAGGATGGAGAAATGATGGAAAATGACAGGGTGACCAGCTGCAGAGAGAAGCTATTCTCTCTGCTGACAGCTGGACACTCATCAGGACGACCTGCACAGCAGAGAAGAGCTGCCCTGTCTGCTGAGAGCTAAACACTCATCGGGACACCCTGACTATGGAGAGGAGCTGCCCACTGCGGATCTCCTCTGAGCTATTTTATTGCTCAATAAAGCTTCTCTTCGTCTTGCTCACCCTCCACTTGTCTGCCTACCTCATTCTTCCCGGATGCAGGACAAGAACCTGGGACCTGCCAAATGGTGGCGCTAAAATAGCTGTAACACAAACAGGGCTGAACCATGCCCCTTACCATATTGTGGGCCACAAGGAGGAGAGAAGAGAGAAGGAGAGAAGAGCTGTGGCCCTGCAGGGAGCCTAGACCTGGGAGCTACCCAAGCCAGGGCTGTGACTCCTGCTTTGGGGCCAATGGTTCCCGGAGCCTCCAAGCTTCCAGGCACCGCCGCATTCCCTGGTGCTAGCTATGGAAGCTGCTTGCAGTGCACCTGGTTCAGCTGCAGCCTCACAGTGAGCTGGCACCTGGAGCCACCTGCCCCACTGCAGCAGCCAGCATGCCTGACTGTGCACAGTGGCTGGATCCCGTGCTCGCTCACTCACACACCCCTAGCCACTCCTCTCCAGTCTTTTTGAAGGTGGGGGATCGAGGCTGGTAATGCAGGCCTTGAACAGCCTGCCAGGATGAGTGGGCCCAGGGGGCCTGAACCAAACTCAGGCAAAGGTGCTACCAGCCACAGAGGCTTCTGGCCAGAAAAGCAACACGCCCGAGGATCTCATAGTAGTGTCAAGTTATCAGAATCATCACATTGCAAACTAACCTGACCACAAATGGATATTGAAAGTCAGGATAAAGTAATTATATAACAGGATGATTTGAAAGATGGGAAATTTGGTGTCGTGAACTAGAAATTTGAAATCTAGGGCTGGGCATGGTGGCTTACACCTGTAATCCCAGCACTTTGCAAGACAGAGGCAAGAGGATCACTTGAGTCCAGGAGTTTGAGACCAGCCTGGGCAACATAGTGAGACCTCATCTCTATAAAAAACAAAACAAAACAAAAAATTAGCTGGGCGTGGTGGCATGTGCCTATAGTCCCAACTACTTGAGAGACTGAGACGGGAGGATCTTTACCTGAGCCCAGGAGGCTGATGCTGCAGTGAGCCATGATCGTACCACTGCACTCTAGCTGGGGCAATAGAGTAAGACCTTGTCTCAAAAACAAAAACAGGCTGGGCATAGTGGCTCATGCCTGTAATTCCAGCACTTTGGGAGGCCGAGGCAGGTGGATCATGAGGTCAGGAGGTTGAGATCATCCTGGCTAACACGGTGAAACCCTGTCTCTACTAAAAATACCAAAAATTAGCCGGTCGTGGTGGTGGGCACCTGTAGTCCCAGCTACTCGGGAGGCTGAGGCAGGAGAATGGCATGAAGCTGGGAGGCAGAGCTTGCAGTGAGCAGAGATTGTGCCACTGCACTCCAGCCTGGGCGACAGAGTGAGACTCTGTCTCAAAAAAAAAAACCAAACAAACGAACAAAACTGTGAAATTAGAAATCTAGTCCAAGGTTTGGGCCAGAACTTAAAGACAAACAAACAATCAAACTTCTTTCTTTAACCAAGTCCCATAGTTAATTAGCAGGGAGGAGTCACTTTGCTTTTCCTTCTATAATCCCTGAAACTGAGTAAGTTAACGTTCTACTTGGTGAGATCATACAGAGGATAGCTATCACCTATTTAGTTCTTGCTGTGTACCAGACATCACCTGAATCAACTTGTTTAATCTTCCGAACAGTCCCTGTGATGGTTAACACTGAGTGTCAACTTGACTGGATTGAAGAATACAAAGTATTGATCCTGGGTGTGTCTTGGGGGTGTTACCAAAGGAGATAACATTTGAGTCAGTGGGCTGGGAAAGGCAGACCCACCCTTAATCTGGATGGGTGAAATCTAGTTAGCTGCCAGCGCAGCTAGCATATAAGCAGGCAGAAAAATGTGAAAAGAGAGACTGGCCTAGCCTCCCAGCCGACATCCTTCTCCCGTGCGGGATGCCTCCTGCCCTCGAACATCAGACTCCAAGTTCTTCAGTTTTGGAGCTCCGACTGGCTCTCCTTGCTCCTCAGCCTGCAAGATGGCCTATTGTGGGACCTTGTGATCATGTGAGTTAATACTTAATAAACGCCCTTTATATATAATTATTAAGTATTAACACGAGTTAATACTCGTGTATTATATATATACACGTATATATATGTATATATATCACATTAGTTCTGTCCCTCTAGAGAACCTAATACAGTCCCCTAACCACCGTGAAGTAGTTATTATTGTTGTTGTCACCCTCATTTTGAGGTGAGGAAATAGAGGCACAGAGAGAGGAAGTACTTTGCCCAAAGACACAGAGATAAGACAGGGAATAGGCTGGGCTGGCTGCATCATTTGCAGGGTCAAGCACAAAATGAGAATGTGGGGCTCTGGCCAGGGGGTGGGGAAGTCAACTCCCCTTCTCATAGTGGATGGGTGACCCCTAAGGGATGGCTGTCTCTGCCACCCAGGCCATATTTGGTACCTTGATGGGGGTGGGCGGAAGCCCCTGCCAGTCACTGAGGCACTGCCAACCTAGGGCAGAGATAGCTGCCGCCTTAACCCGGAGACACCAGAGAGGGTCAGGGAGCTGTGCCTCACCCTGATCCTCTGTGAGACAGTGCCCAGGCACCCACCGGGAGGATGGATGGTGACGGCAGCACAGGAAATTCCACCCGCCCACACCTCTGGGCAATGAGACCTGGTTGCTGCCCTGGGTAGAAGTGGGCAGCAGTGTGGAGTTGGCTAGGCAGAACCACTGTGCAATGGGGTAGCAGGCACCCAGGAGGATAGAGGAGGGGCTGGGAAGTGAGGCTGTGCATGAGCTGAGGCGCCAAGACCCCTTGTGTGTGCCCCATTGCTCATCAACCATTAACCTTCACTTAAAACACAAACTCAAAGATAAAATTACTAAGAAGCTCAAGGCCGGCCAGGCGCAGTGGCTCACACCTGAAATCCCAGCACTTTGGGAGGCTGAGGTGGGTGGATCACGAGGTCAGAAGTTCAAGACCAGCCTGGCCGAGATGGTGCAATCCCGTCTCTACTAAAAATACAAAAATTAGCCAGGCACAGTGGCAGGCACCTGTAATCCCAGCTACTCAGGAGGCTGAGGCAGGAGAATCTCTTGAACCCAGGTGGCAGAGGTTGCAGTGAGCTGAAATCAGGCCACTGCACTCCAGCCTGGGCAACCGAAACTACAAAGGATTAAACCCTAAGTCCCTCGCCCCCCGTTCTTTTTTTTTTTTTTTTTTTTTGAGACAGGGTCTTGCTCTGTCACCCAGGCTGGAGTGAGTGGCATAATCATGGGTCACTGCTGCCTCCAGGGCTCAAGTGATCCTCCCACCTCAGCCATCCAAGTAGCTGAGATTGGGACTACAGGTGCACACCACCATGCCAGGCTAATTCTTTGTATTTTTTGTAGAGACCGAGTCTCCCTATGTTGCCCGGTCTGGCTTCAAACTCCTGGACTCAAGTGATCTGCCTGCTTTGACCTCCCAAAGTGCTGAGATTACAGGTGTAATCCCATTGCACCCGGCCTCCAAGACTTCTTAAGTATGAGATTCTGTGTGACTGCACTAGTTTCATGTCCAAAGAAGCCAGCCTTGGACATAGTCACATTTACAAACAACTATGGTGAAAGGTCATGGAAATTCAAAATACTTTGAAAAGTAAGAAAGGAAACATTTTCTCAGTGTCTAAAAATCTGCCCTGCCATTCTACTTCGAAAAGTGAAGACTGCTGCAAAATATAATGATATTAGTCTTGACAAAGAAAAGTATTCTTTAACATTCCCATGAGGAATATCTTTTTTTATGAAGCCTTACTTTGTAACCATAATAGGTTTGTTGCCCAATGCACTGGACAAGTCAATACACCAAGGCACCAGGTTACAGCAGTGAAAGAGGTTTAATTGTAGGGCTGCTGGATGAGGAGACAGGAGGAAACCTCAAATTCATCTCCCTGAGGAGTCAAGGAGTTTGGGGCTAGGGTTTTTTTGGGGGGGAGGGATGGTTTTTGAGACAGGATTTTGCTTTGTCACCTAGGCTGGAGTGCAGTGACATATCAGTTCACTGTAACCTCAAACTCCTGGGCTCAAACAATCTTTCCACCTCAACCTCCTGAGTACCTTGTACTACAGGCTTGCACCACCATGCCTGACTAATTTTTTAATGTTTTGTAGAGACAGGGCCTCACTATATTGTCTGGGCTGGTCTTGAACTCCTGAACTCAAGTGAGCCTCCTACTTTGGCCTTTAAAAGTGCTGGGATTACAGGTGTGAGCTACTGCACCCTGCCTGGGGTTAGGGTATTTAAGGGTTTTGAAGTGGACCAAAGTGTGGAGATCATCAATTGGTTGAAAAGTGCAGGGTAAAGTCATGAGACAGAGAGATGAAGAAATTGTATTCTCACACTGATTCGGTTTGTGTGTGTGTGTGTGTGTGTGTGTGTGTGTTGGGGCGGGGGCGGTCTTTAAACTGCTTGATGTCGGCTGTTCTGCTGGAACGTAGGATCTGCCTAAGCAATTCTTAAATAAAACCCTTATGATTCCAGAGCCAGAAATCCTACCTGTTGAAACAACAGGGATGCAAATGGTCAGTACCTAGTGTTACCTGAAGTTATCAATACAAAGAAGCAGGCCGAACTGCAGCCTGATTAATGCTTAGTTATAACTCTATTTTTGTGCAGAATTCTTCTCAACCTTGTAAGGATGGCCTCAACTTGGACTCCCCAAATAGAATTGACCACACTTTCATTGTGCTCCTTTCTAATTTGTATAATTATAATGTTAAGAACTTGGGATTTCGAATGAGACAAACCTGGGTTGAAATCCCAGCTCTCTCAGTGACTAGTTGTGAGACCTGGGCAAATTACTTGCATCTCTGTTTTGTCACCTGGAAACTGGGATAAGGAAACTCAGAGGCGGCTGCAGCACAGCTATACCAAATATTGGCTTACAGGTGGCAATCTAGCTGGAAACGGAGCTGCAGGACTTGCGTTGAAACTATGTTTGCAAAAGCAAGCACACTTGTTTTCACTAAGATTTTATATTTACTTGGAGTGTATTTGGGAAGGGGGAGCACATGGAGATTAAGAGGGTAAAAATCAAGGTCACCAATGAGAGTACTTAGCACAGTGCCTGACGCCTAAAAAATTAACTGCAAATATTTATGTTTTTTTCCACTAGATTGAATTTCTTAAGAGCTGGATTCTATCTTATTTATCTGCAACTAACAACGCTTGGCACCAAACGTAGAACTGAAATGAATTTTCTTTGCAATCTTGACTAAAAAATGAGGGTTTTATCAATAACTTCGTAGAGTAAATAGAAGTCTCTTAAGGGCTCTTGATATTCTTCCTGTTGGAAACACAAAGAAGGGAAAGGTTTGGAAAAATGAAGTTGACAAAGTCTTTTATTATCAAACACTCAAACTTATTCCTTACTGCCTTGTTAACACTTGATTTGACACTTTTTTTTTTCTGTTTGAGACAGAGTCTTGCTCTGCCACCCAGGCTGGAGTGCAGTGGCGCGATCCTGGCTCACTGCAACCTTGGTTCAAGCGATTCTCGTGCCTCAGCCTCCCGAGTAGCTGGGATTACAGGCGCCCGCCACCACACCAGGCTAATTTTTGTATTTTTAGTAGAGATAGGGTTTCTCCATGTTGGCCAGGCTGGTCTTGAACTCCTGGCCTCAAGAAATCCACCCGCCTCAGCCTCCCAAAGTGCTGAGATTAGAGGCGTGAGTCATCGTTTGTCTCATTTTTGTTTACATTTAAAATAATAAACCTTGAGGTCGGGCGCGGTGGCTCACGCCTATAATCCCAGCACTTCGGGAGGCCGAAGCGGGTGGATCATCTGAAGTCAGGAGTTTGAGACCAGCCTGGCCAACATGGTGAAACCCCCGTCTCCATTAAAAATACAAAAATTAGCGGCATGGCGCGGTGGCTCATGCCTCTAATCCCAACACTTTGGGAGGCTGAGGCGGGCGGATCACGAGGTTAGGGGTTTGAGACTAGCCTGGCCAACATGGTGAAACCCCGTCTCTACTAAAAATACAAAAATTAGCCGGGTGTGATGGCAGGCGCCTATAATCCCAGCTACTCGGGAGGCTGAGGCAGGAGAATCGCTTGAACCTGGGAGGCAGAGGTTGCAGTGAGCCTATACTACGCCATTGCACTCAAGCCTGGGCGACAGAACGACACACACACACACACACACACACACACACACACACACACACACACACACACAAAATTAGCTGGATGTAGTGGCGGGCGCCTGTAATCCCAGCTACTCAGGAGGCTGAGGCAAGAGAATCGCTTGAACCTGGGAGACGGAGGTTGCAATGAGCAGAGATCGCGCCATTGCACTACAGCCTGGGCGACAAGAGCAAAACTCCGTCTCAAAAGTAAATAAATAATAAAATAAAAAACCTTGAACGTCATCGCTGTAAGTTGGGAACTCCTATAGCAAGATTCCATACATCCCATTTTTGGACGTTTTATTCCAAAGACACAAGCAAAGGGAAGAAAACGACTGCCGTGAACCACCGCTAACGACAACTTGGTGACTGCAGGATCATTGGACGACGGTTTTATCCTCGCCATCCAATCGTTGGAAAGTCCGGAGAGAACGCTCTCTGGATTGGTTGGAGGAAACATCTCTCCAAGTGCACTCAAGAATGGGTTGGGAGCGGGGTTCGGCCGGCAGCGCCTCGGGCCAATCAGAGAAAGCATGAGGGCGGGCTCTGCCGCAGGAAGGTGGTGAATCTCGGCGGGTCCAACTCTCCTGACGTGATGGGGGGGCGTGGCCTCCAGTTGCGGTCTCCCGGCTCTCTGGGCCCGCGCGCGGGGTGGGCGGGGCCCACGGGCCTGGGCGGGGCGAGCGGTGTCAGCGGCGGAGCCGGATGCGGGCGGCATCGCGGCGGTCGCGGCCCTGGGGATGGGCGGAGCCCCAGCCGCTAGTGCTGGTGGCCGCCGCTGCTGCCCCAGCTGGAGCCCGAGCCGCCGCCTCTGCGTCCGCGCGTCGCTGCTTCCCAGGGCGGCGGTATGCTGGGGAAAGGAGTAGTCGGCGGTGGCGGCGGCACCAAGGCCCCCAAGCCCTCCTTCGTGTCGTACGTACGCCCTGAGGTGAGGGGGCGCCGCGCAGGCGGGGCGTCGGGCAGGGGCGGCCGGGGCGAGGGGCGCCGGGAGCCCCTTCCTTGCAGCGGGGAGCGCCGCGGAGCGCTTCCTGCCCTTGTGCCGGGCGACGGGGCAGCCAGGCGGGCTGAGGCCGCAGGAGCGCGCTGGGGCCTCCGCGCGGGCCGGAATGGGGACCCTGGCGCAGGCAGGCAGGTGCCTGAGCGCAGGGCCCGAGCGCTGGAGGCTGGTGGAGGGGCCCGAGCCGAGAAGGGATTGCGGCCCGGAACGCCCCTGGGGATTCTGGAGAGGACCTGGGGTTGTGGGCTGGGAGGGGTAGGGCCGTGGGTCGGAGCCCCCAACGGGGCCTGCTCGGAGCCCGCGTGGGTCCGTCCTGCCTCTGGACTTTCTCAGTGAGCCCAGAAGCCCGCCGGCCTCCGCTGCCTGCGTCTGAGTGCCTCGGGTGCGGCTGGCGGGATGCCCTGCACCTACGTCCGCCTCCCGTCAGCGCTGCGGGGAGAAAAGGGGGTCGGCCTGGCCTCAGCCAGTCTCTGCTTGTCTCTCCCTTGGGAATTCTCCGCTGTCGCCTCTTTCTCCTCATCCCCTCACCATCATCCTTTCCACCCACTTCTTACTCTTCTGAATCTTCAGGTCAAGAAATTTGTTCATTCATTCAGAAAATACTTCTCGAGCTCCTACTGTGTGTCAGGCACTAAGTGCTTGTGATAGACATCAGTGAACAGGACAGAGATCTCTGCATTCCTGGAGCTTATTTGAGGGGGAAAGGAGAAACGGGGTGAATTATAGATATTTAAGTAAATTATACGGTGTAGTAGGAGGTGATAAATATCATGGGAAAGAAATCTTTTTCCTCCTCGCAAAGGTGGCATTTGAGCCGAGACTTGAAGATACGAGAGGTCTGAGAGAAGAGTCGTCCAGGTAGAGGGCACAGCCCCCGGGAAGGTCGTGAGGTGGGAGTGTGTCTGAAGGGTTGGCGGAGCGTCAAGGAAGCCAGCATGGCAGAGGCCCATGGACAAGGGGGACAGTCATAGGAGAGGAGGTTAGAGAGATCAGAACTTGTAGGCCTTACTCAGGGCTTCTTGAGCAATAGTTCTTAATCCAAATGCCTAATGAGAAGCCTTCTCGTTTTGGATCTGTGAAGGTTTTTTTCTGCCCTTCTCTCCAGCAGAAGTGCAGAAGCACCGCCAAATTTGTTGCAGATGGCTTCCCACCTCTGTAATGCAGAAGCACGTGGGCTGTGGATGAGAGATCTGATCAGGGACTGTTTCTGTAAAGACCACCTGGGGCCTGAGGCATTTGCATATGTATCTTTAAATTCAAGATATGTGTGTTTTCTCCAGGGGAGAGTGCTCTTAAAATGGGTCTTATTTTTAGTCCTAGTTGTAACCATTTCCTCTGTTAGCACTTGATGTGGAGTCAGGGTCATCTTAAAGTTTCAGCAGGCTTCCCTTGTGGTATCACATTTAAGCAATATGGTCAATTTCTCTTTGTGTCTTTTTAAAACATTTAGAAATTTAAAAAATTTTTGTGGGTATAGTAGGTGTATATATTTAATGGGATACATGAAATATTTCGGCTGGGCATGGTGGCTGACACCTGTAATCCCAGCACTTTGGGCGGGCTGAGGTGGGTGGATCACTTCAGGTCAGAAGTTGGAGACCAGCCTGGCCAACATGGTGAAACCCTAAAATTAGCCAGGCATGGTGGTGCGCACCTGTAATCCCAGCTACTTGGGAGGCTGAGGCAGGAGAATCGCTTGAACCCAGGAGGCGGAGGCTGCAGTGAGCCGAGATCGCGCCACTGCACTACAGCTTGGGCGACAGAGCGAGACTCCATCTCAAAAAAAAAAAAAAGAAGAAAGAAATCTTTGGATACAGGCATACAATGCGTGAATGGGGTATCCATCACTGCAAGCATTTATCCTTCCTTTGTGTTACACACTATCCAATTATACTCTTTAAGTTATTATAAAATATACAATAAATTATTGTTGACTGTAGTCACCCTGTTGTGCTATCACTTACTAGATCCTATTCTAACTGTGTTTTTGTACCCATTAAACATCCCCACTTCCCTTTCCCCTGCTACCCTTCCCAGCTTTTGTTAACCATCATTCTGTCTCCGTGAGTTCAAATGTTTTAATTTTTAGCTCCCACAAATAAGTGAGGACATGCAAAGTTTGTCTTTCTATGCCTGGCGTAGTTCACTTAACATAATGACCTCCAGTTCTGTTCATTGTTACAAATGACAGGATCTTATTCTTTTTTATGGCTGAATAGTACTCGTGTGTATGTACCACATTTTCTTTATCTGTTCATTTGTTGATGATGGACACTTTGGTTGCTTCCAAATCTTGGCTATGGTGAATAGTGTTGTAATAAACATGGGAGTGCAGATTTCTCTTCCATGTACTGATTTCCTTTCTTTCTTCCTTTTTTAGAGACAGGATCTTGCTTTGTCGCTTAGGTTGAAGTACAGTGGCATGATCACAGCTCACTGTAGCCTCCACCTCCTGTACTCAAGCCATTTTCCCAAGTAGCTGGGACTACAGGTGCATGCCAGAGCACCTGGCTAATTTTAAAATTTTTAGTAGAGGTGATGTCTTTCTGTCTTGCCCAGGCTGCTCTCAAACTCCTGGGCTCAAGCAATCCTCCTGCCTCAGCCTCCCAAAGTGCTGGGATTGTAGGCGTAAGCCACCGTGCCTGGCCCTGATTTCCTTTCTTTTGGGTGTATACCTAGCAGTGGGCTTGCCGGATCATATGGTGGCTCTATTTTTAGTTTTTGAGGAACCTCCGTACTGTTCTCCACAGTGGTTGTATTGATTTACGTTCCCACCAACAGCGTATGAAGGTTCCCTTCTCTCCACATCCTTACCAGCATTCGTTATTGCTTATCTTTTTTGGATATAAGCCATTTTAACTGGGATGAGATGATATCTCATACTTTTTTTTTTTTTAACATTTAAGGGTTTGTTAAAAATATGAAACGCTTCACGAATTTGCATGTCATCCTTGTGCAGGGGCCATGCTAATCTTCTCTGTGTCCTTCCAATTTTAGTATATGTGATGCTGAAGCGAGCACTCATTGTAGTTTTGATTTGTATTTCTCTGGTGATCAATGATGTTAAGCACGTTTTCATGTACCTTTTTTTGCCATTTGTATATCTTCTTTTGAGAATGTCTTTCAGATCTTGTCTCCATTTTTAGGTGGATTATTAGATTTTTTCCTATTGAGTTGTTTGAGCTTCTTACATATTCTTGTTATCCCCTGTCAGATAGATGGTTTGTAAATATTTTCTCCCATTCAGTGGGTTATCTCTTCATTTTGTTGATAGTTTCCTTTGCTGTGAGGAAGCTTTTTAACTTGATGTGATCCCATTTGTCCATTTTTGCTTTGGTTGCCTATGCTTGTCGGGTATTCTTTATGTCTTTTTTTGATAGAGCCCTGGTTGAAGTGCAACTGATCTTTAAACTTTTCTCTTCAGTGAAATTAAATTACAAGTGGAAAGTCTTCTGAAATGTGGCCAGAGTTCAAGAATGTTCAAATTCTTCGTCCACCAAGTGCACATGTTGTAATTAGACATGTTTCCCTCTTTGCCCACAGTGCCTGATGTATTTCCTTTGAGGGATAATTAGGGAAGGGGAGTGGTTCAGTCTCAAAATAAGCCTGAAGTGGTCACATTTTTCAGATCCTTATAGTTGGCAGCTTTGTTTTCTTGCATTAAAATAATGCTGTGCAGACACTATGCCTCGTGGTTGTAGTCTGACTCTAAACATGTTTTGTAACAGAGGATAAGGCTCTGTCCTAAATTGTGGATGGTTTTTTAAAAGATAAGGGTAAGGCCGGGCGTGGTGGCTCACACCTGTAATCCCAGCACTTTGGGAGGCCGAGGTGGGTGGATCATGAGGCCAAGAGATCCAGACTATCCTGGCCAACATGGTGAAACCCTGTCTCTACTAAAAATACAAAAATTACCTGGGCATGGTGGTGCATGCCTGTAGTTAGTCCCAGTTACTCGGGAGGCTCAGGCAGGAGAATCCCTTGAACCCAGGAGGCAGAGGTTGCAGTGAGCCAAGATCACGCCACTGCATTTCAGCCTGGCGACAGAGTGAGACTCCATCTCAAAAAAAAAAAAAGAAGATAAGGGTAGGAAGGGGTGAGAAGGCAATGTATTTTTAAGTATATAGGTTTTGCCAGGTAATCATTTTACGGGAAATGCAGGTGAGCAACATCGAGGCATGGCTTATGTGCTTCTGAGAGCCCTGGGTCTGGTAACCTTCTGTTGGCTTACCCAGTGGGAGGAGTTCCTCAGGACACTCTTCTGAACTGTTCTCTCCTATTTCTACACTGCTTTCCCTCATGTTGCCTTTCTCTGAACTGCCTTGGTGTATGTCATGCTGTTGCTTCTTTCTTTTTTTTTTTTTTTTGAGATGGAGCCTCGTTCTGTCACCCAGGCTGGAGTGCAGTGGCATGAACTTGGCTCACTGCAACCTCCGCCTCCCAGGTTCAGGCGATTCTCCTGCCTCAGCCTCCTGAGTAGCTGGGACTACAGGCGCGCACCACCACACCCAGCTAATGTTTGTATTTTTAGTAGAGATGAGGTTTCACCGTATTGGCCAGGCTGGTTTCGAACTCCTGACCTCGTGACCCGCCCACCTTGGCCAACCAAAGTGCTGGGATTACAGGCGTGAGCCACCCCACCCAGCCAACTGTTGCTTATTTCTTTGTATGGGTTTTGGTAGCTGGGAAATCTCAGTTTCTTAGACACCTGTTTGTTGGTAGATGACTGAGCTGCCAGAACAACCTTTATACCTTATGATGTAATGATACCTGTACCTGGTAGATGACTGAGCTGCCAGAACAACCTTTATACCTTATGATGTAATGATACCTGTACCTGGTGATAAGCTTGTTCTTGGCTGATCAGATAGGTTCAGCAGTGGTGGCCTTCAGTATGCCAGAGAATCTGTCAAGAGTCAGCACTTTGTGTTGGGAACAAAAGTGCTTAACTGGATAAAGTATTTTAAGATTATGCTTTTAAACACGGTGAGCTTATTTTTTTTTCCTCATGATCAGAAAGGACTGGCATCGGACAGCGTAAAATGAGGACGAGTAGTTAACTCTGACTTTTAAAATTGGCTTGCTGCCAGAGTAAAATGGATTCTTCTATCCTTGATTATTCTAAATCAGTGAATGTGACAGTTAAAACCATAATTTTGTATATAGGACCATAATTTAGGACCTTTGATTATGTTTTGAAAACTCTGCTCAGGGGATTACATGTTGGTAAAGCTAGTTAAGTGGGCAGCTGATGGCTCTGAAAGTTGAGATGAATAGGAGGGAGGGATCTGGGGCCATCTTGATGGTACCTGATGGCTGGTACCTAAAAACATCGCAGCACCCCCACCCCAGCCCAGCCCCAGACACAGGGTGCAAAGGATGTCGGTGCCTCTGTGGGGGGACCTGCTGGGTGCTGAGCTCTGCTCTAGGGAGGGATATGGTTATAGTTTGGGTACCAAATCCATCTTTCTTGTTAAATAAAACACCTGTTTGAATTATTTCAGAAGCCATAAGCATTCCTTGTAGAAAAATAAGGTACAGATAAGCGAAAACATTTTTTAAAGAACGGTTATAAACATAAACAACTCGGAGTGTATTCTGTACACTTCAAGTAGATATATGTGTAGGTATATATATATTTTAACCAAATTGGGATTAATATTGCTGATCATATTTTGTAATCTGCCTTTTTCACCAAAAATGTATATTGTAAACATCTTTCCATGTCAGTTGCTATCCCACAATGCCATTTAAAATTAGACCTTTGAAACTGGCCAGGCAAAATTTAGCTTTCAGAGGGTGGCTGTACTTGTACCCATTTTGTGGGTACAAGGGCTAAAATATACTTCCTAACAGTTTAGGTCAGTGTTTGACCTGAATGAACTAATAATAGTTAATGGGCACTTATTTGTGGATTTTTAGCTTTGGAAGAGAATTTAAAGATAATATACTCTGCCTCCATTATACTCATCCTCCATCATACAGATGTGGAAACTGGGGCCCTGTAAAATTTAATATCTTGCCCACAGACACAGTGTTATTGCAGAACAGAGATAAAAACTCTCTCCTACTAGCCAGCAGTGCCAGTGCTAAACCAGGGTCACATGAGCTCAGGAAAGGTTTTATTTAGATGTGGGAAGAAAAGTCAAGACAGATGAAGATTGAAAAGAGTAAAAAAAATATATATGGTGTTAATAGCTATTTTTTTATTTTTTCATTTATCCCTCAGGAAAAAATGCATTCTATTGCCTAGTTCTTATTTAAGGCCATTTCTTTTGGTCAGGAGAAGTGAATATATGATCCAGTAGTCCTCCCAGAGATATGACTGTGGGTATATACAAAATGAAAATGAATAATTACTAGTATTTATTAGGCACTTCTGTATTCCAGGAACTACGCATATCTCATTTTCCCCTTTCAACAAGTTTCATGAAGGGAATACTATTATTACCCATCTTTTTTGTTTTTAGATATGGAAACTGAGACTCAGAAGTTGAGTACCTTGTTTAGGGTCATGGAGTTTGTGCCAGGGTTTAAACTAGAGCAGTCTGATCTCGGGGCCCATTCTTTTATTCTTACATTTATGAATGTAAGGAATATTACTAGTGAAACATGCTTATATCATGATTAGCCTTTGTACACTAGAGTACTTCCTTAGTAGTGTTCTCTAGTAGCAATTTCTTTTTTGGCTTTTGCTAGATTGTCAACCAGGTAACTGCTGAGCAGATACAGGGATCTGTTGGTTGTTTTCATCTCTAGAGCTGGTGTTTTCGAAAGATAGAATTAATTAGTTCAGCACATATTTACTCAGCACTTGCGGTATCCCAGATTTTTTTTTTCTTTGAGACGGAGTTTCACTCTTGTTGCCCAGGCTGGAGTGCAATGGCGCAATCTCGGCTCACCACAGCCTCCGCCTCCCGGGTTCAAGCGATTCTTCTGCCTCAGCCTCCCGAGTAGCTGGGATTAGAGGCATGCACCACCACACTCTGCTAATTTTGTATTTTTAGTAGAGACAGGATTTCCCCATGTTGGTCAGGCTGGTCTCGAACTCCCAACCTCAGGTGATCCACCTGCCTTGGCCTCCCAAAGTGCTGGGATTACAGGCGTGAGCCACCGCGCCCAGCCGCGGTATCCCAGATATTGTTCTAGGTATTGAGTGGGGATACATCAGTTTACAGAAAAGATGAAATTATTGGGATGATTTTTATTGGACCACTAACTTTGATGTCTTTGGCGGATAGATGATAACAAGAAGAGATTGGCTTGTCTTAAACAGACCTCCTGCCTTAGTCCTAGCGGTAAAAATAACTTTAAAAACAAAGTCTAGATCCTTTGCCTTCTTTTTTTAAGAATTCATAACCTGGCCAGGAGCGGTGGCTCACATGTAGTCTCATCACTTTGGGAGGCCGAGGTGGGTGGATCACAAGGTCAGGAGTTTGAGACCAGCCTGGCGAATATGGTGAAACCCCATCTCTACTAAAAATACAAACATTAGCCGGGCGTGGTAGCGAACGCCTGTAATTCCAGCTACTCAGGAGGCTGAGGCAGGAGAATCTCTTGAACCCAGGAGGCAGAGGTTGCAGTGAGCCGAGATCGCGCCACTGCATTCCAGCCTGGGCGACAGAGCAAGACCCCGTCTCAAAAAAAAGAAAGAATTCATAACCTTTTCTCCATTCTCAACTAATTTTTAAAAATCTCCCAGAACTCACCCAGCTAATTTCTTAATTGCAGAATTTTCTCTTTGAGCGTGGAGGTCATTGGTAGGCCATCAGAAGACATTAAAGGTCTCTCCAGAGATGGTCACTTTCTTAGCTGTGGCTTTAGCCCGATGATCTGTCCAAAGCTTCCGCTTTTTCTCTCCTGCCTGTGCTTCCTGCAGCATCTCCCTGAGTCTTATCCAACACCACACAACTTCTGCAGATGGAGCCTCAGAAAGCATCATGAGGCTCTGTCAAGCAGCACTTCCTGCAGCCTGATCAAACAGCTGCCACATGGACAGCCACTGTCTAAGAGCACATACTTCTGCACCCTACTTCTAGCTCGAACGTTAAAATCAGGGCTACCATCAGAATTTTAGGCTGTGGGGAACCCACGCTTAGAAGTTTAAAGTTCTGGATCTTTCTCTAAACATCTTAAACAGGATGTTGGGTGTTCTTCCACATTAAACCACCCTATGTGATGGTGTGCTTTGGAGAAAATTCCATTATCATAAGGGCTAAAAAACTTCCTATTGCTACAAAAAATGTATACCTTATTATGATAAAGACAATATAGTAAAGTTGCAGAGTTTGGAAGTTAGAAAAATAAAAGTGCCAATGATGGTACCTTAACCAAAGCAATGATTCCATTTATAAGTATGTCTGTGTTTTGTTCGTGAGTGTGTATCTCATATGGCTGCATTTCTTTTCTTTTCTTTTTTTTTTTGGAGACGGAGTCTCACTCTGTCTCCCAGGCTGAGGTGTAATGGCGCGATCTTGGCTCACTGCAACCTCTGCCTCCCGGGTTCAAGCGATTCTCCTGCTTCAGCCTCCCGAGTAGCTGGGACTACAGGCACGTGCCACCACGCCTGGCTGATTTTTGCATTTTTAGTAGAGACAGGGTTTCACTGTGTTAGTCGGGATGGTCTTGATCTCCTGACCTTGTGATCCGCCCGCCTCGGCTCCCAAAGTGCTGGGATTACAGGCGTGAGTTACTGCGCCCAGCCTATGGTTGCATTTGTAATTGTGTAAAAATTTATAGCCTACATGTGGTTGTCATGTGTGAAGATATTATGCTTGATCCATATTGGTAGATTATATAGGTTAAGTTTTTCCAGTAAATACCCACTCTCAGTTTCTCATCAAGTTGTGCTTGTGACTTCTGACGTGTTGTGTTTTTTTTTTTTTTGAGATGACAAAGAGGGCAGTGAGTTTGTAGCCATTGACAAGAGAACATGCAGGTTCTGAAAAGGGCTCAAGCTGAGATCTTGGCTTTGTTAGGATGATGCCCACGGTAGCCACCTGTGGGGGCCTACATGAGGTTTATAAAAAAGCAGTGGTAGACATCCCTCGTGGATGGAGTTTCGATCAACTACAAATTCAGCAACATTGATAAGCCAAAGTTGTCTCAGCCTAGCACCATGAGTTTATTCTCACTGAATCAAGTTTATGATGGATGAGTGCTATGTAAAAATGTCTTCTAAGCTTTCAAAATGAATCATTTGAAATAAACCTCTTGAGATTGGGAGGCAGGATTGAACTGAAATAATTCTTTTAATCTCTAATCTCCTGTTGGCTTTGGGAGGAGGAATAGGGGAGGTGGAAATAGAGAGGGATTCTGGGAGGGAGTACAGTGCTGGGAGAGATGGAAAGGCCTCAGGGCCTCACCCTTCCTTTATTCCCCTTTGCTTACCTCCCGTATCGCAACTCTAAGGAAAGCAAGAGCTTGTCGGTAGCTCTTCATACTAGCTGTAATGCCAGTTCCTTTAAGCTTCAGTTATATTTCTACCTCGAAAATGGGAATAATGATATGTCCATGTTATATAATAGACATGTATGAACATTTATTAATATCAAATGCCATTATGCATGTAAAGCCCTTAGCACAGGATACTTAGATGTAGTTAACCTTTAAGAGATGTAGGCCATTATTTTGTTGTTATTCAGAAGTTTCGTCAGAGCCACTTGGATGGCTTCAGAAAGTGCTTAATCATTAATCTTGAGAGTGCATAAATCTTTCCCAGCTAAGGTATTAATAAAAGGGGAGTATTTTGTTGTGATTGTTGCCATGTTGTCATGCCAGGAAAGTTCCCTGTGTGGTAACTCTTTCTTAGAAAATTTTTTGCTATCTCTAAAAGTTTCTTTTCCTTGTTCCTTTATACATTTGCGAATGATTTGGTTATATTTAAAATTCCGATGTAATGAGAACACTTAGTTATTGACTTTTTTCATTATTAACATTTGGCCTTTGACATTTTGCTCGTTTCATTGTGTGGACTTATTTTTCTTCCCTCTTCCCTAATTTTTTTTTTTTTTTAATACGGAGTCTTGCTCTGTCGCCTGGGCTGGAGTGCATTGGCGTGATCTTGGCTCACTGCAACCTCCGCCTGCCGGGTTCAAGCGATTCTCCTGCCTCAGCCTCCCAAGTAGCTGGGGTTACAGGCTCGTGCTACCATGCCTGGCTAATTTTTATATTTTTAGTGGAGACGGGGTTTCACCATGTTGGTCAGGCTGGTCTCGAACTCCTGACCTTGTGATCTACCCACCTCGGCTTCCCAAAGTGCTGGGATTACAGGCGTGAGCCACCGTACCCAGCCCCTCTTTCCTAATTTCTAATGGTCTCTCTTCAAAGGTTAAATTTTGTCCATTTATCACATCTCTTTAGTGGTTCATTTAAGATATGAGTAAATCAAATCAAGTAAAATCATAACTAGCATAAATAAAATCAAATTGTCTCTGAAACTAATACTCTCTTTATTTCAAAGGCAGTTGTAAAACCATGCTGTTTTGATTTCATATTTAAATGCTTTTCCTAAAATAATAGCCATCACTTTTCCCTCTCGTACCCTGTCCTTCATTTCCTATAGGCCTGGCTGGTGCACAGGCTTTCAGAGGTGGCATGCAAAACCTCAGTTGTTTTGGGAAGGGAGGGATTTCAGCTGTAAGATAGGGCTTATGTATAAGTGGGGGCAAGGGAAGCCCTGGCCACAGTGATGAAATATGTTGAAGATGACCTTCCTCTTGTGACAGATTGCCAGCTCCTGTTTCAGACAATGTTTTTTGTTTTTTGTTTTTGTTTTTGTTTTTTTGCTTTTGCTAAGAGTTTTGTTGTTGTTTTTTATTTTTTGTTTATTTTTATTTTTATTATTTTTTTTTGAGATGGAGTAGTCTCTGTCACCCAGGCTGGAGTGCTGTGGCACAATCTCTGCCTCCCAGTTTCAAGCGATTCTTGTGGTATCTCAGCCTCCTGAGTAGCTAGGGTTACAGGGGTGTGCCACCATGCCCGGCTAATTTTTGTGTTTTTAGTAGAGACAGGGTTTCGCCATGTTGGCCAGACTGGTCTCAAACTCCTACCCTCAGGTGATCCACCCACCTCGGCCCCCAAAGTGCTGGGATTACAGGCATGAGCCACTGTGCCCAGCCTTTGCTAAGAGTATTGAAGTACTTGAGAATACTTGAAGTGAATGAGTCCTGTTTTTCAAATAAAAAAATCTATGTTCCTCCAAACATAAAATTGAATCCCTTGAGATCAACTTCCCAATGTGTCCCTGTCCTTGGAAGAAGTAATGATTCTCTTTCACTCTTGGTCTCACCGTGAATATTTGCCTCCTGTCTATGCAAACCACTGGGAATAGCACTTTCCCTAGGGGGTCAGTCAGTCTGTGCTATTGGGTATCTTGTTAGTTAAAGAAGGGAATCTGGGGCTCAGATCCCAGGGATGAGTTGTTTGGCATCAGCAAGTACCCCTGTTTTATCTCTGAGGGACTCCTGGGCTGGCCTCAGTGTTTATACTTTGTGCCTTCTCCTTTGATGCCCAAATGTATTCTCTTGGCCCCTCTTTTTTCACTCTTTACCTACCTACGTACCTGTCATCTGTCTGCAGCCCCCAGCCCCACCCCAGCTTGCCTAGTTTAGCTTCAAGTTCACTTGCCCTACAAATCTTTTTCATTCTTTCTTTTTTTTTGAGATGGAGTCTTGCTCTGTTACCCAGCTGCAGTGCAGTGGCGAGATCTCGGCTCACTGCATCCTCCACCTCCCAGGCTCAAGCGATTCTCCTGCCTCAGCCTCCTGAGTAGTTGGGACTACAGGCGCATGCCACCACACCCGGCTAATTTTTGTATTTTTAGTAGAGATGGGGTTTCACCATGTTGGCCAAGCTAATCTTGAACTTCTGACCTCAGGTGATTTACCCGTCTCGGCCTCCCAGAGTGCTGGGATTAGAGGTGTGAGCCACTGTGCCTGGCCCCTACAAATCTCTTTATGCAGCTTTACGTTCTGGAGAAGAGAAGTGGCTGCTTTTTCTCTTTTTGTTTTAATGATCACTTTCTGCTACCTGCTGAATAAAGATGATCTATGCTAAAAGGGTGACAGGAAGAACCTGGTGTACCTATAAGTAGTACCTGAGGAGCGCAGTAAGTATGGAAATGTAATCTGGGTGGCAGACAGGGGGTATGGGAGCTCTGGGGTGCATGAGAGAGGCCCTCAGTGTGGTGAGGGTGTGGCTGTCTCTGTGTCTGGTCCTGTTACAGAGGAGCAACTGAGGAATAAACCAACCACAGTAGGAGTTTGGGGATGGAAACAAGGTGCCATAGCATTGTGGAAGAGACTTTGATTTTGGAAAGTTCTGATCCAGGCTCAGCCACTTGGTGGTGACCTTAGACATGTAACTTCACCTATCTGAGACTTCCTTTTCTTACCTGTAATGTGAATAGGTGTCTTCCCTGCAGGCTGATTTAGAGGATGAGAAGAAATAAACCATATAAACCCAGCTAAGGACTTGACACATGGCAGATACTCAACAACTGCTAGATGCTGTTATTATTAATAACTTGAACTGGAAGATTTGTTATTTAAGCAACATTTTTATGTATCTACCATTTGCTAAGCACTATTAAAATTAGGAATGCAAAGAAACAGTCTGTGCACTCAGGAGCTTCACATTCTCTTGGGGAGATGGCTGGTCACCAGAGTTCTCTGCACAGAGGTCGGAGCTGCCTACTTATGAGGGAGGCATGCCCAAGTGCTCTGGCGGCACAGAGCAAGACCCACTGCAGAACCCAAGGCAGCATCTGGTCTTATGCAAAAGCTGTGTAGGACTTGGAAAGGTTGACATTAAAGCGGGATTTGGTGTGGGGAGGAGGGGGATAATGTAGCAAGCAGGCAAGAGGGGTGTGAAAGGCTCATAGCTGTGTTAGGACTGGGTGACATCTTTCCCCATCTCTTATGTAAGGTGTGTGCACACGTGTGTGATGGTGAGAGAGAAGTCTTGAGGAATAGAATCCGAGGGTCGCTGCTAGGACCTGCAGGAGTATCTCCAAGATTCTATGAGGATTCCTTCTTTCTGTGACATGCTGCTGTACCATAGATCAGTCTGGCCCTTAGTGAGCCTGTGGGCACCTCTCATCTGTCCCTGGTTCCTCTTGCCTTCTTCCTGCTCCAAGCCTTTTAACTTCTCCCAGCTCTTCCCCTAACTTAATGTTTATAGAGCAGTTTTGGAGGCGGTGGTAGAAGGGGAGGCACAGATGGCAATGCCATGTGTCTCTGCAGCTGCTGTCAGTCACATCCGTTAGCTTAAATCATAAAGCAGTGACAGCCCCATAACTGCCACCTCACACCTTTTTTCTGGCACTTGTACATATCCCAGCACAACAATCTTTACTTTCAGTATAATGTGGTAGTTAAGAGCATGGCTTTGGTGTCACACAGGGCTTCCTACTTGCTAATGGTGAATTTGGGCTGGGTGTTTAACTTCTCTGAGCCTCAGCTTTCTGATCTGTGAAATGGGAATAAAATAAAAGTAGCCCGTAAGGTTGCTGTTAGTCTTAAGTGATGCAATCTGTGGAAAGCTGTTTACACAGTACCTAGCATGTAGTGGACATTTATTAAATGTTATTTAGTTGCTATTATTCCTCACCACCCCAGAAGCTGCAGGTATGTGTGTGTGTGTGTGTGTGTGTGCACATTCATGTGTGTGTTCTTTGGGCCACCAGTGCAGGTCCTGATTGTGGCAAGACTTGACCTCATTTCCTTCCAGCATTGTTCTTTTTTTTTTTTTTTTTTTTTGAGACGGAGTCTCGCTCTGTCGCCTAGGCTGGAGTGCAGTGGCGCGATCTTGGCTCACTGCAAGCTCCACCTGCCGGGTTCATGCCATTCTTCTGCCTCAGCCTCCAGAGTAGCTGGGACTACAGATGCCCGCCACCACGCCCAGCTAATTTTTTTTTGTATTTTTAGTAGAGACGGGGTTTCACTGTGTTAGCCAGGATGATCTTGATCTCCTGACCTCATGATCCGCCCGCCTCTGCCTCCCAAAGTGCTGGGAATACAGGCGTGAGCCACTGCGCCTGGACTCAGCATTGTTCTTCTCTGGCACTCTAAGTGTGTGTCTGGAGCCAGGCATGCTGTCCCTCTTATAGGACTGCCATACCCACCATGGGTACCTTTACAGTCTACCTGGAGGGCCTCCCTTCCTGCACAGTTTTCTTTTTCAGTGAGTCGTTTCATGGATTTCCTTTCTGTCCTGTAACAGTATCTTCATCTGTCTCAAGGGCTTCTAGGAGGACTTGGGGTTTGGGCAGTATGTTAAGTCCAGAGCTTGATACCTGCAATTCAGCTTGGCTTCTCTCTCCTTTCAAGTGAGCCTTCCCAGCTTCTGCCAACAGCACCCTTCTTTCCCTAATCACTCATATGCCCAACCAATCACAGCCCCCACTGTGCCCTTTGTGGGGCCCTCTGTGGTGATCCGTCTGTGTTTCCATGGCCACCTTCTGTCTAGCATCTCCTGGTGCATGCAACCACCTACCACAAGAGCTTGACTGGCCTCTCCACTTCCCACTGCTCCCCGTCTGCACCACCCCCAGATGCCCACACACCACAGCCAGCCTTCTGCTGAACGCGGCCTTCATGTTGTCATCTTCCCATTTAAGAGCCCTCCACGCTTCTTGCCCCTTCCACTGATCCAAATCCTTACTAGCTTTCAAGGCACAGCCAAGATCCTGCCTGCTTCTGGTTCTGTTGAAGGAGCATTAGCTTGGATTTGGGAGGCCTCTGGCTCTAGCCATTTCTTTTCTGTGTGACCTTTTGCTTCCTGAGGCAGGTCCTTATCCCATCAAGCTTGCCAACCGTCTTTGGGTGTGGTTCACCGATAATAAGAGAACCAAGCCAGTTGACTGTTTGATGAGATCAGGTCTGTGGGATCTGAGGCTTATACTGGTATTTGGGTCCTAACATTTATTTTCTAATGTAAGTTTTATTTATTTCTTTCTTTTTTAGGGAGAGTTTAATGAGGTATTGGGATTGTTTAAAGGCCAAGTGAATGCCTGGTGAGAGTGATCCTTGCTAAGAATCATAAATGAGTAATGCTTTCGCTGCACTTCAAGAAATGATGAGCTGTCAAAACAGAGTGAGGAATTTAATTTGCATCTTAATGAGCAGATACTCTCTTCCTTCAAAAAAAAAAAAACCTGAGGTCAGGAAAAAAGCAGGGTCTAAATGTGAAGAAAAGGATTTAGAATGACCAAGTGAATAAGTATTGCTTAGCTGTTGGGGGTAATGAATTGTCCAAGGTCATTGCCTGTTCCCCTGCCCTGGAGACTTGTTACAACTGAAAGAACATTTGTAGGTATTACTTTGTAATAGGAAAAAAGTTGAAGATTTGTGGTTGCCTAGGGTTAGAGGTACAATGTAAACAGAGGGATTGAGTGGGGAATAACAGGTCAGCTTTGGTATGAGGTGCTTTGCCTTAGAATATTCCTTTTGGGATGATGAAAATGATCTAAAATTGATTGTGGTGATGATTGTACAACTATGAATATACTGAATACCATTTCAACACTTTATATTGTTAAACATTATATTAAATACTTTGGTGAATTACATGGTTGGTAAATTATATCTTTTTTTTTTTTTTTTTTAGACGGAGTCTCGCTCTGTCACCCAGGCTGGAGTGCAGTGGTGCGATCTCGGCTCACTGCAAGCTCCGCCTCCCAGGTTCACACCATTCTCCTGCCTCAGCCTCCCAAGTAGCTGGGACTACAGGCGCCCGCCATCACGCCCGGCTAATTTTTTGTATTTTTTAGTAGAGACAGGGTTTCACCATGTTAGCCAGGATGTTTTCGATCTCCTGACCTTGTGGTCCGCCCACCTTGGCCTCCCAACGTGCTGGGATTACAGGCGTGAGCCACTGTGCCCGGCCACTTTTTTTTTTTTTTTTTTTAAAGAGAATGTTTTCCTCTGTTACCCAGGCTGGAGTGCAGTAACGTGATCATAGCTCACTGCAACCTTCAACTCCTGGGCTCAAGGGATCCTCCCACCTCAACCTACTGAGTAGCTGAGACTACAGGCACGTGTTACAGTTCCTAAGTTTTTTTTTGGTAGGGTCAGGTTTCACTGTGTTGCCCAGGCTAGTCTCAAACTCCTGGCCTCAAGCAATCCCCACTCCCCCACCACCTCACCCTTCCAAAGTACTGGGATTACAGGCAAAGTGTAAATCGCCATGCCCAGCCAATTACACGTTTTTTTTTCGTTTCTTTTTTTGGAGACAAGGTCTTGCTCTGTTGCCCAGACTGGAATGCAGTGGTGTGATCTCAGCTCACTCCAGCCTCAACCTCCTGGGCTGAAGCAATCTTCCTGCCTTAGCCTCCCAAGTAGCTGGGACTACCGGTACACACAACATGCCCAGGTAATTTTGTTCATTTTTTGTAAAAACAAGGTCTCACTATGTTACCCAGGCTGATCTCGAACTCCTGGGCTCAAGAGATCCTCCCACCCTCGGCCTCCCAAAGTGTTGGGATTACAGACGTTAGCCACTGTGTCTGACCTCAATTATATCTTAATAAAGTGTTTTGTTTTTTTTTTTGAGACAGAGTCTTGCCTCATCGTCCAGGCTGGAATGCAATGGCGTGATCTCAGCTAACTGCAATCTCCACCTCCTGGGTTCAAGCAATTCTCCTGCCTCAGCCTCCCTAGTAGCTGGGATTTCAGGCGTGTGCCACCATGCCCGGCTAACTTTTTTTTTGTATTTTTAGTAGAGATGGGGTTTCACCATATTGGCCAGGCCGGTCTCGAACTCCTGACCTCAGGTGATCTGCCCACCTTGGCCTCCCCAAATGCTGAGATTACAGGAATGAGCCACCATGCCCAGCCTTAATAAAGCTTTTACAAAGACAGAGTTTAAAGTTCAAAAGTATAAGCTTGGTGTCAGAATTGATACTGAGTTCTGGCTTTACCATCTATTTAGTTCTGTGAACCTGGGTTTATTATTTAAACCCTTAGTGCTTCATTGGCCTTATCTGTAAAGTGGGGATGAAAATACCATACAGATTGTTGTCAAGATAAGTGACATAGGACATTGAAAGTGGACATAATAAACTCCTATGACATATTTTTATGTGTTTAATTTAGGCATATATCATTGTGGATAATAGATTCGTAGTCTGAAATGCTCTGTTGAGTTTCCAAGTAGCCCTCTGAAATGAATACAGGTTGAGTATTTCTAATCTGAAAATCCAAAATCCCTTGAGTGTCATGTTTGGATTAAGAATACTCAACTTGTCCATTTTAGGGCTGAGAACTGATTTGCATAACGCGTAAACAGCAGAATACTGAAAGACCAGGTACCAGGTTGAATTTGTGTATGTGGTTTGTTACCTTGAGACCAGACGTTGTCAGTTAGCCTCTTACTGCATGTCTGCCTCCCTGGCTTTAGATGCTGTTCTCTTGGTTTGTTGTCAGAGTAATTGTTGCTTGTAACTGCAGAAAGTATATAGCTAGTGGAATAGAGCTGTGGTCAGCAGCAAAGCTGCCTCCTGTCATGCTTTCAGAAGCGTGGGGAATGAGCCTGCTAGTCAGGCCTGCTCGGAGGTAGCCAAGCCTTCTGGCCAGGAGTGGGGTACCAGCAGCCTTGGGAATCAGCTTCAGGAAACAAATCCTGTTTTGGTTTTTAGCTTCCTACAGCTGGATAGTAGATGGATTCATTCAGTCTTTAGTCTGTATTCTCAGTGAGAAAGCTCCAAATTAAAAGTCTGACCTTGGCTATGCCCCTACTGTATTAGTGAGACCAGAATGTGTTTCTGGAAGCCAGCTAAGGGAAGAATGTGACAATAGTTCGGTGATACTTGGCACTAATACACTTAGGTAGGAATTTTTAATAGAGCAATTTTGTTAATTTCACAAGAGCTATGCATAGGATTGAAGAATATTATCCAGATCAAGAATTATTGTCTCTATGTATGTTTTCATGTGTCCATTCTTTCAGCAGACTTACTGACAATTTACTGTCTTGTCAGGAATTATATGCTAGGAGTTGAGGCTAAAAATCCATAAAGGTACAGCCTCAGCCCTCAGTTTGTATCATTGGTTGGCAAGACAGACAAGGTAAGAGAATCTTGCAGTTCAGCGTGAAAAGTGCTATGCTTGGCCAGGTGCGGTGGCTCACACCTGTAATCCCAGCACTTTGGGAGGCCAAGGTGGGCAGATTACTGGAGGTAAGGAGTTCAAGACCAGCCTAGCCAACGTGGTGAAACCCTGTCTCTACTAAAAAAAAAAAATTAACCAGATGTGATGGTGGGCACCAGTAATCCCAGCTACTAAGGAGGCTGAGGAATGAGACTCTTTTGAACCTGGGAGGCAGAAGTTGCAGTGAGCCAAGATCGTGCCACTGAACTCCTGCATGGGGGACAGAGGGAGACTCTGTCTTTAAAAAAAAAAGGAAAAAAGGAAAAGTGCTGTTCTGGAGGCATATATAGAGTGTGGTTTGGGTATCTAGCAAAGGGGCACCTCAGTGTTCTGATGGAGAGAGTTTTGACCACAGAAAGCCTCACAGGACCTGAACTGTGTGGACAGTGGATTTGACAGTGAGTTGGATGGACAGGAGTGGAGACAGTGGGTTGGGTGGTCCCAGAGGATGCAGTAGGGGCCAGTTGGAGGCAGTGCGACTGGCAGTCGGGAGCATGCGAGCTAGGAAATGATGGTGGCCCAAAGTCAGAGCGACAACAGGAATGGATAGACGTGGGCAATATGGAGCAGAGCACAGGGTGTGAGAGGCAGGGAGTAGGTAAGAGTGACTCTCAGGTTTCTGGTGTGGCCAGCTGGATGGCTGGTCCTGAACCAGAGCTCAGAGCAGCAGATTTGGCAAGGGGTGGTGATGAGCTGATTTTGAAATGTCAATTTGAAGGATATGAGGGACATTCTGGTGCAGGTGGCCAGGAGGCTGTTGAGGTGTCCAGGCCTGGAGCTCTGAAGGCAGATCTGGAGTGAAGTACCACTTGGGGATCATCAGCCTATACTGTTGAAACACCTTTGAGTGAGAGAGCTCATCCAGGGAACACAGGGTTTGTGAGGAAGTAAGAGGACCCTGCCCAGAAAGGAGACTTGACCAAGAAGAGCCCGAGAAAGTGAGTGTTAGCCTGCATTAGGATTCCCTAGAGGGATAGAACTAATAGGATATATATCTCCTATATATATCTGGAGTTTATTAAGTATTAACTTACATGATCACAAGGTCCCACAACAGGCTGTCTGCAAGTCTGAGGAGCAAGGAGAGCCAGTCAGAGTCTCAAAACTGAAGAACTTGGCGTCTGATGTTTCAGGGCACGAAGCATCCAGCATGGGAGAAAGATGTAGGCTGGGAGGATAGGCCAGTCTCGCCTTTTCACCTTTTTTTTGCCTGCTTTATATTCACTGGTAGCTGATTAGACTGTGCCCACCAGATTAAGAATGGGTCTGCCTTTCCCAGCCCACTGACTCAAATGTTAATTTCCTTTGGCAACACCCTTACAACCACACCCAGGATCAATATTTTGTATCCTTCAATTCAATCAAGTTGACACTCAGTATTAACCATCACAAGTCCACCCCTTGTCAACTTGAACCCATACACATCTCCTGAGATCACACATAATCTTCAAATAAAGACAATAGTAAGGTCATAATTACACCTAACATAATACAACTATCCTTCATACAACTGGAAACTCACCAATCCCCAACCCAAATACCATTACATAAAGTTAACAATACTTAAATGCTGATATGAAGTCAATAAATCTTATATGATAAAGGAAAAGGAAATAAAACATGTATATATGCACAAACATGTTTTTAACAAAAGAAGGAGGAAATACTCATGACAATTACAGTTCTCATTTCTGCAGCTGGTCACGTGGTCGTAGCTGGTATTGATGACTGCCTTCTTCTACTACTTATTCTGTGTTCCCTTTGCCTTCAGCAAACACCTCAGCAGATCGTGGTTTTTTCCCTAGTGGAGTGACCCAAACCTTTATTCCTGAGGGGTCTGGACCATTTGTAGTCCTGCCTGGACTGGGCTGTTGTCGTTTCCCATTGACCTTAATCACAGGGCATGGTAATACTAAGAGACGCCCTAATTATGGAGAGTAGACTGTTTTCATTTTGATAGTCCGGGTCAGTCACCCCAGCCAACACTGTAACTCCCTTCTTAGCCTATTGACTTTAAAGGTAGGAGGGGCCCAAAGTGTCCAGGTAGCAATCTTAACTTCCAGTTTAATGGAATTGTTGTGTCTCCTGGTGGCAGCGTTCCTCCCTCTGGAACTAAGACCTCTAGACCAGCAGAAGATAATGTTGCAGGAACAGGAAGCAAAAATTTTGCTAGTGGATCACTAGGGGTGATGGTGAGTGGTACCACTTCCACTTCCACCCTTTAATTCCTGGACCCGTGAATCCTGGCTATGGGAGAAACAGTACCATGTATTGAATGCTGCCCCAGCCCTGCAAATTATTGTCACCTAGCTGGCATTGTAATTGTGACTTCAAAAGGCTATTACACCATTCTGTCAATCCAGCTGCTTCGGGATGATAGGGAACATGGTAAGACCAGTGAATTCCATGAGTACGAACCCACTGCCGCACTTCTTTAGCCGCAAAGAGAGTGCCTTGGTCAGAGGCAATGCTGTGTGGAATACCATGATGGTGGATAAGACATTCCGTGAGTCCATGGATGGTAGTCTTGGCAGAAGCATTGTGTGCAGGATAGGCAAACCCATATCCAGAGTGTGTATTGCAGTGAAGACAAACCTCTGCCCTTTCAATGATAGAAGAGGTCCAATATAATCAACCAGCCACCAGGTAGCTGGCTGATCGCCCTGAGGAATGGTGCCATATCGAGGGCTCAGTGTTGGTCACTGCTGCTGGCAAACTGGGCACTCAACAGTGGCCGTAGCCAGGTCAGCCTTGGTGAGTGGAAGTCCATGTTGCTGAGCTGATGCATAACCTCCATCCCTGCCACCATGGCCATTTTGTTTATGGGCCCATTGTGTGATGACAGAGGTGGCTGGGGGAAGAGTCTGAGTGGTGTCCACAGAATGGGTCACCCTATCTACTTGATTATTAAAATGCTCCTCTGCTGAGGTCACCCATTGCTGAGCACTCACATGAAGATGCAAATATCTTCACAGTTTTTGACCACTCAGAGAGGACCATCCATATAACTCTTCCCCAAATTTCTTTGTCACCAATTTTCCAATCATGCTTCTTCCAAGTCCCCGAACATCCAGCCAAACCATTGGCTACAGCCTATGAATCAGTATATAATTGGACATCTGGCCATTTCACTTTCCATGCAAAATGCACAACCAGGTGCACTGCTCAAAGTTCTGCCCACTGGGAAGGTTTCCCTTCACTGCTGTCCTTCAGAGATGTCCTAGAAAGGATCTGTAGTGCTACAGCTGTCCACTTTCGGTGGTGCCTGCATGTCTTGCAGAACCATCTGTGAACCAGGCCCTAGTTTTCTCTTCCTGTCATCTGATCATAGGGAACTCCCCATGAGGTCATTGGTGCAGGCTGGGGAACAGAAGGTACGGTGGCAGGTGTGGAGACCATGGGCATTTGAGCCACTTCCTCATGTAACTTGTGCCTTCAAGACCTGCTCGAGCCCAATCATGTGTATACCACTTCCATTTGATGATGGAATGCTGCTGTGCACGACCCACTTTATGGCTAGATGGTTAGAAAGTGCCCAATTCATGATGGGCAGTTCAGGTCGCATGGTGACTTGACCCATAGTCAAACATTCAGTTTCTACCAAAGCCCAGTAACGGGCCAAGAGCTGTCTTTCAAAAGGAGAGTCGTTATCTGCAGAAGATGGCAGGGCCTTGCTCCAAAATCCTGGAGGCCTCCACTGTGATTCACCTATGGGGGCCTGCCAAAGGCTCCAAACGGCATCCCTATCTGCCACTGACACCTCAAGCACGATTGGATCAGCTGGGTTTTGTGGCCCAAGTGGCAGAGCAGCTTGCAAAGCAGCCTGGACTTGTTACAGAACCATCTCCTTTACTGGACCCCACTCAATAAATGGGTCACTCAATAAATGGGCTGGAGTAACACACTCAAATGAAGAATATGTTGCCTCCAAAATCCAAATAGGCCCACTAGGCATTGTGCCTCTTTCTTGGTTGTAGGAGGGGCCAAATGTAGCAACTTATCCTTCATCTTAGAAGGAGTATCTCAACAGGCTGCACACCACTGAACCCCTAAAAATTTTACTGAGGTAGAAGTTCCCTAAATTTTAGTTGGATTTAGTTCCCATCCTCTGGCATGAAAATGTCTCACCAGTAAGTCCATTGTGTTTGTTACTTCTTGGATAATGTCATCAGTGTAATGGACCAGTGTGATACCTTGTGGAAGCAAAAAGCGATCAAGGTCTCTTCGAATAAGATTATGACACAAAGCCAGAGAGTTGATATGTCCCTGAGGTAGGACAGTGAAGGTATATTGTTGGTCTTGCCGGCTGAAGGCAAATTGCTTCTGGTGGGCCTTATGGACAGGAATGGAGAAAAAGGCATTTGCCAAGGCAATGGCTGTATACCAGGTACCAGGAGATGTGTTAATTTGCTAAAGCAATGAAACCACATTTGGTACAGCAGCTGCAACTGGAGTCACCTCTTGGTTAGGCTTATGAGAATCCACTGTCATTCTGCAAGATCCATCTTCTGCACAGGCCAAATAGGAGAGTTGAACAGGGATGTGGGAATCACCACCCCTGCGTCTTTCAAGTCCTTGATGGTGGCATTAATCTCTGCAGTCCCTCCAGGGATGTGATATTGTTTTCGATTTACTATTTTTCTAGGTAGAGGCAGCTCTAACAGCTTCTGTTTAGCCTTTTCCACCATAATAGCCCTCACCCTACCAGTTAGGGAACCAATGTGGGGGTTCTGCCAGTTGCTAAGTATGTCTATGCCAATTATGCATTCTGCCACTGGGGAAATAACAGGATGAGTCTGGGGGCCCACTGGACCCACTGTAAGTCAGACCTGAGCTAAAACTGCATTAATTACCTGACCTCCATAAGCCCCTACTTTAACTGGAGGACCACAGTGACACTTTGGGTACCCCAGAATCATCGTCAGCTCAGAACCAGTGTCCATTAGTCCAAATGTCTGATCATTTCCCTTTCCCCAGTGCACACTTACCCTGGTAGAATGTCAGAGGTCTCCTTGGGGAGGGATGAGAGAAAGATCCACTGCGTAAATTGTTGGTAATGTGGTGGGGTCCTTCCTCAAGGGGACCCGGCCTCCCCTTCCTTCAAGGGGTTCTGGGTCTGTAAACTGGCTCAAGTCTGGAAATTGATCGAGGGGCCGTGATTCTCTGTTTTTATAATTCAAACTAGTCTTTTGTGCATTCGACCTGGAAGTTTTCTGTTTATATAAATTAAGTAGGAATGCAGTAGGCTTCCTATCAGTTTCACTTCTAGGAACAGCATGATTAATTAGCCAGTGCCAGAGCTTTACGTGAGTCAGACTATTCTGATTGCTGCTTTGTCTCTACCATCCATTACAGTAGCTACGAACACCTTGTCTTTGACAGTTGAGTGCCGCCACTTGGCCCCTGCCACCTAGGGATCCAGTTATTCCCATTGTATTTAAATTTTGTAGTTGAGTGATTGCAGTTCCCACTGTTAGATTTGACATACAGAGATGAGCAATTACAGGGCTCTTCAAAGATGCAGATGCTGCCCTCACAAATCTGTTTTGCAAAGCATTGGTCAAGGATATATCTTCTGGACCCTCCCAGCTGGGATGAGTAGGTCTAAAGTGACTAATCCACTCCACCATCCCAATCTCCCTAAGCCTTTGGATCCCTTACTCTACATTAAACCAAGGGAGATCAGGCATTTCCAGCTCACTCATAGTGGGCCATCTTTTAATCCATATTTCAGCTAACCAAGCACATAAACTATTAGAACCTTTTTTAACTCCCCAAGCTGCAACATTAAAAGCAGAGCCCCTACTTAGTGGGCTCAAATCAATAAATTTAGCCTGATCCAACTCTGTGTTCCGTCTACCATTATCCTATACCCTTAATATCCATTCCCATGCCTATTCTCCAGATTTCTGTTTATATAAATTAGAGAACTCAAGCAGTTCTTTTCAAGTGTAGCGCACCTCATCACGTGTCACAGTCTCAACCTCACCTCACCTGGTGGGACTTTAGTCCAGTTATAGGTCTAGAAGCAAACAGGGGTGTTGGGGGTGACTCCTGAGGAGAATCAACATTATCTTGCCTGGCAGCTGCCTCAGGGGAGGCCATCAATGTTGCCTCAGGCAGTGCAGAGTTTATCTCAGACAAAGGTGGAAAGGCTGATGGCAGTATGGGTTAGGGAGGGGATGTTGCCACTACTGGGGATGGGGAAGCTGTTCCTTCTGGCAAAAAAAGTTCATCAGAGTTTACAAGCTTAGTGTCCCCAGCTTCATCAGGGTCCTCCCACACGTTCCCATTCCAAGTTGCAGGGTCCCATTCTTTTCCCATGAATGCCTTCACTTTAACAAAAGACACCTGGCGAGGCTGTGCATGCACCTTTTGTTGCAGGTCAGCCACTCACATGATAAGAGCTTGTATCTGTTTTTCCACAATTTCAGCTCTTTCTCTGCCAGAGATAAGACTCTCACTCAGGACAGTCTTAGCAGATTTGAGGCTCGGTGTCTGCTTCTGAAGGGAGATTCTACCCAGGAGGTAGAATCCCTGAGTTCATCATTTTCATTCATCACTTTGTCCACTGAACTTAGGAGCAACCAACCAGCTTCATTATGTTCCTTGGTTCTCCACATATGGTCAAAGGTATTATGTATAGAGTCACTAAACTCCTTGCCTCTCATGAGCGATGAATCAGGAGTGTCAAATGTGTTTGTTTTGCATAACTTTCTGAACAGTTCATGCCAAGGACTATCAGTGTTCTCTACTTCCATTATCAGTGGAGGCCTTAGCATTTTTGGGTCTAATCATATTAAGCAGCCAACTCCAGAAACCCCACGACAAATGAAAGAATGCCATCCTTACTATTCTGTTCCTCTAGAACCACTCCTGGTACCAAAATCCGTATTAGGGTTCCTAGATGGGCAGAACTAACAGGATATATGTATGTATGTGTATATATATAAAGGGGAGTTTATTAAATATTAAATTACATGATCACAAGTTCCCACAATAGGCTGTCTGCAAGCTTGAGGAGCAAGGAGAGCCTGTCAAAGTCTCAAAACTGAAGAACTTGGAGTCTGATGTTTGAGGCCAGGAAACATCCAGCACAGGAGAAAGATGTAGGCTGCGAGGCTAGGCCAGTCTTACCTTTTCATGTTTTTCTGCCTGCCTTATATTCACTGGTAGCTGATTAGATTGGTCCACCAGATTAAGGCTGGGTCTGCCTTTCCTAGCCCACTGACTCAAATGTTAATCTCCTTTGGCAACACTCACAGCCACACCCAAGATCAATATTTTGCATCCTTTAATCAAGTTGACACTCAGTATTAACCATCACGTGGCCATTCTGCCTGGAACTAATTTCTGCTCATTTTCAGGTCTCAGTATAAATAACACTTGCTGAGTGCAGCAGTCTTCTTTGACCCTTTCTGAATGTAGTTCAGTGTTTCTAAGTGTTCCCATTGTACCCTGTATTTCCTCTAACATATAGCACATTTCTACCAAGGCTGTCAGACTCCTGTGTTCTCTGAGGACTTAGGTGCTGTGTGTTGTGTTCATTCCTGTGTTTGCTGTGCGTGGAAGAGAGCAGGTGCATAAGAGATGATCATTCAGTGAATAAAAGAGCATGTGAACTCAAGGAGAGGAGCAGTGCCCAGGAGGAGGAGGCATGGTCGGCCAGGGGAGGCAGGTTGGATTGTGGTTGAGAGTACAACCCTCGTCAGATAAACCTTTGTCAGGTAAAGCCTTTCAGGTAAAGGCTTGAGACCCATTTCTTTTAACCTGGCTTACTCTCATTTTCCTCATCTCTAAAATGAAACAATAATAGTAGTTAACTAAGCTCTGAATAATAAATGAGATGATGTGTAGAGACAGAATCTTTTGTAGCCTTCTGGTACTTACAGCACTCATTACTTAGTATTCTAGTTATTTTTTGTCATCTGAATTTCGTGAGGGCAAAAGTCAATCCTTTTTTTTTTTTGAGATAGGGTCTCACTTTGTCGCCCAGGCTGGAGTACAGTGGCACAGTCATGGCTCCCTGCAGCCTCAACTTTCAACCAATCCTCCCATGTCAGCCTCCTGAGTAGCTGGGATAAGTGCATGCCACCACGCCTGGCTAATAAAAGTCAATTCTTATTCATCATTTTATTATTTATTTTTTGGAGACAGAATCTTACTGTCACCCACACTGGAGTGCAGTGGCATAATCACAGCTCACTGCAGCCTCCACCTCCTGAGATTCAAGGTGATCCACCTACCTCAGCCTCCTGAGTAGCTGGGACTACAGGTACATGCCACCATGCCCTGCTAATTTTTATATTTTTTATAGAAACAGGGCTTCGTCATGTTGCCCAAGCTGGTCTCGAACTTGGGCTCAAGTGAACCACTTGCCTTGGGCCTCCCAGAGTGCTGGGATTATAGACATGAGCCACTGTGTCTGGCCTTATTCATCATTTTATCCTTAGCGTTTGGTACTTAACATGTTCAGGAGCTATTTGTTGAAATGAATTGGTATATATTAGAGATGGGTCATTTTGCAACTCTGAGTAACCAGATACACAACTTAAATATTGACTCAGGCCCATTGGAGACCTGTGATTTTGGGCCACTCCTCAGAAACATAGTTCTGAGAAGCGATTAGGTTGGCAACTTTTTTGATGCTAGACCAGCTGTGTGATATGGGTTCCAGCAGGTGTGTCTCCTTTGGGCCATAAGCTTGCTAAAGAATGGGTGGCAGTTCTCAAATTCTCATCTCTTGTCTGGCCTAGACATTGCCAGGATGGGAGTGCTTCTGGCTCAGCATGGGTGAGGTTCTTAGATAATGTGGGGGTAGTCACAGCTGTGGGTTCTGGGAATTGCTGATACTCGCAGTGGGATCCAGAACAGATGTAGCCAGTTTCTTTTGATCTGTAGGGGAAAACTTGCGGAAACTGGAAGACTTATTTTTCATGTCTTCATCTTTTTTTAAAAAATAAAATAAACAAATAAAAAGTAGCCATAACATTGGAGTAAATGTTGAAGTAAGGAATTAACAGTGGCGGGGCAGGGGGCTCACACCTATAATCCCAGCACTTTGGGAGGCCAAGGCAGAAGGATCACTTGAGGCTGTCATGCTTCTGTTCCCTCTTTTTTTTTTTTTTTTGAAATGGAATCTCGCTCTGTCACCCAGGCTGAAGTGCAGTGGCACATTCTTGGCTCACTGCAACCTCCGTCTCCCAGGTTCAAGCAATTCTCCTGCCTCAGCCTCCCAGGTAGCTGGGATTACTGGCGTGTGCCACCACACCCGGCTAATTTTTGTATTTTTAGTAGAGATGGGGTTTCACCATGTTGGCCAGGCTGGTCTCAAACTCCTGACCTCAAGTGATCCACCTACCTCGGCCTCCCAAAGTGCTGGGATTACAGGCGTGAGCCACTGTGCCTGGCCCATGCTTCTGTTCTAATTGAATTTAAGCCCCACTGAGATATTCTAGTTTAGAAAACCTGGACATGCTGTGATCCTGGTGCCAGCAGTTTTTGCCTTTCCTTTGTGCCATAATGGCAAGCTTTGTTCAAATTCAAATGGAGCAGCAAGAGGTGGTATACAAAGCACAAAGACCATTTTTAACTGATGCATTTGTTGAAAATTTCCATAATTTTCAGAGTTAGTTTTTTAAGAAAAGTCTGTCAGCCTAACCAGTAGAACCAGTTCTGCTTGAGTATTAAAGAACTATACCTTTTCTACCTTTTTGCTGCACATTGAACATGATGGTTAGTGGAATAAGAGGAATGTTACCTCATGTTTCACAGCTGCAGAAGTAAGGTTGTCAACATCTACTCACTAGGTAGTTGGTAGGGAGTGTCAGAGTTAAAGGCGCAGAGGCTTAAGGGCAACTCTAGACCCTTCTGTAAAACTAGTTTATGGTTTAAGAAGCTCCCACCACCCCAAAGAATAGGGATAGTACACAGGCAGCTCTCACTGGATGCTGATTGAATTGGCTGTTAGATCCTGGGATGTGCTGGGCCTATCTACTGCTCTCTCTGAAAAGGCTTCACAAGTAATAGTCTTTCCATTAAGCTTTAGAGGAATCCTCCGTTTTCCAGTATATTGCAATATGAGTAGAGCATTTGGTGATGCCATCCATATTAGTGGCTAAGCCTAGCTATTGTTTCTTTTCTATTCTTTTTTTTTTTTTTTTTTTGAGACAGGGTCTTGTTCTGTCACCCAGGCTGGAGTACAGTGGTGCAATCATAGCTCACTGCAGCCTTGACCTCCCAGGCTGAGGTGATTCTCCCACCCCAGCCTTCTGAGTAGCTGGGACTACAGGCACATGCCACCATGCCTGGCTAATTAAAAAAAAAAAAAAAAATTTTTTTTGTGGAAATGGGGTTTGGCCATGTTGCCCAGGCTAGTCTCGAATTCTTAAGCTCAAGTGATCCGGTCCATCCACCTTGGCCTCCAACAGTGCTGTGATTACAGGCATAAGCCACCGCGCCTGGCCAAGATTATATACTCTTGAAAGGAAGCAAGAATTGCTCAGGCATACATACCAGTGTTATTCATGGTTAGAGCCTTTCCTGGAGTCCCATTGAACTCTCGAGTCAGTTGGCTTGAAAATTAGAGACTCATGCCTCAGAGGACCCAGTGGAGTGAGTCATAAGAGGTAACACTTTCAGTAGGTGTTGAGGAGCCTCAAGGTTCTTCTCCATGCAGCTGGCCAGTGTCACTTAGGTTGGGTGTAGGTGTCTTTTGTTGTTGTTTTCCCTTTAGCTTCCTTTGGCCTCTCTATAACTCTCATTCGAGGCTTTCCCTGGTCACTTTGTGTTGCTCGCTTTTACCTGGTTTCAGGGGGATCTAGCAGGTACTTCACTGATCATTCTGCCTTGTTTTTCCTTTTTCCTTTCATTCCTTCTTTCCACATGACAGTGTGGCATTGAATAAGAATGCAGACTAGGCCAGGAACGCAGACTGCGCACAGGGTTTGACTTTCACCTGTGCCACATACTAGCAGGGTGTCTTCATCTGTAAAATGGAGACAATCATGGGTATAATAACTCTATTGCAAAGGTTTGCTGTGAGGATTAAATGAGTTAATAAATAAATACAAAGCTTTTTAGACAGTAGCTGGCACTTAGAGCCCAAGAAATGTTTGTTATTATTCACTTCTCAACCTCAGTAAGGGCTGGCCCTGTACCCACTTTGGAAAAAGGAACAGTAGACTTTGGCGTTCACAGATTGGACATCTGTGATGTCTACAGTCCACAAGTGACTCTTGGTCACAGTGTAGTAATTTGTAATGCCACTAAGAAAGAGATTATATTTACTCATTCAATTGTAAAGGTTGGACAGCCTTTAATCACTCACCCAACAAATTTGCCAATGAAAACAACAGCTTATACACATTCAGAATACAGCATGGTTAGGAGTAGGATGCACATAGGGGAATTTCAGGGGAACCCACTCCAAGATTCACATGTAGGACTCAGCACATCCAGATACGGGTGCTGTCGTACCTTGTTGGTATCCACCTCTGCTCTCCTTCATTCAGCTATGTTCATTCTCCTGTGATCAACAAGCAAAGAATGGTAAATCCGTTTTCTCTTAAGAATATTGAAATATATTAGCTCCATATTTGTCAGTTCTTTCTTTGTTTTTCTTGTGGAGTTCAAAAAGCGATTGTGAAATATAGGGATGAAGAGACTACAGACATTGCCAGTGAATACTCCCCGTTCCGTCCTTCCTACCCACCCAAACAGGTAACTTGTGAAAATCAAATTCAAAGAAAAACTCCAATTAAACTTATTTTTGAGGCAAGGATTTCTTTATGATTCTTATTTGTATACCCTGATTTTTTGGAGTCCTCTAGGTTATTTCTCTTCTTGGGACTGGTTTGGATTTTTGTTTGTAGGGGGAAGCAGTTGATAGTGGTGATGATGGTTGTTTTTTACCTGAGTTAATTATCTGTAAGACTTGCATAGTGTATATTTATAATTTTTTTGAAGTGTTAACCAGAAAGGATTAGATACTCATGATGATTTTTATTTTTTATTTTATTTATTTATTTATTTTAGATGGAGTCTTGCTCTGTCGCCCAGGCTGGAGTGCAGTGGCACAATCTCGGCTCACTGTAAGCCCCGCCTCCCGGGCTCACGCCATTCTCCTGCCTCAGCCTCCAGAGTAGCTGGACTACAGGCACCCGCCACCACACCTGGCTAATTTTTTGTATTGTTAGTAGAGATGGGGTTTCACTAGCTAATTTTTTGTATTTTTAGTAGAGACGGGGTTTCACCGTGTTAGCCAGGATGGTCTCGATCTCCTGACCTTGTGATCCGTCCGCCTCGCCCTCCCAAAGTGCCGGGATTACAGGCATGAGCCACCGCACCCAGCCTGATGCTCATGATGATTGAGTACAGTGTGGCACCTTAAATTCCAGTGCTCCAGTGGTTATATAGGTTTCTATTCTCAATTTGTTACCACCTTTTAGCAACTTGATCTACTGTCAACAAAATTAGTAGCTGAGAAAGCTTTTTTGTGTGTGCATGCCCAAGCAGGTCCTTCCTCTCGGATGTGGTCTCTTTTTTTTTTTTTGAGACGGAGTCTCGCACTGTCTCCCAGGCTGGAGTGCAATGGTATGATCTCAGCTCACTGCAGCCTCCACCTCCCAGGTTCAAGTGACTCTCCTACCTCAGCCTCCTGAGTAGCTGGGATTATAGGCATGCATCACCATGCCTGGCTACTTTTTATATTTTCAGTAGAGACGGGGTTTCAGCATGTTGATCAGGCTGGTCTCGAACTCCTGACTTTGTGATCCGCCCGCCCCAGCCTCCCAGAGTGCTAGGATTACAGGCATGAGCCACCGCGCCCGGCCCAGATGTGGTTTCTTAAGAAAGCCATTGGTCTACTTTTTTGGTCTTGCAGAGGGTTCAAAGTGCTTTCTATTGCAAAAGGTAAGATGCATAATGACCAGACATAAATCATGGTGTGCTGCTAGAAGATAAATCCTATTAATAGAAAAATGCTATTTCCTTTACCCTGGCTTCAGATATTCCTAATGTAGTTAAAGTCTTACAGATTTAGGGCCAACTTCAGTGTTGCTAATTTCAGGAATTCCTGATCCACAGAAAAAGAATTGTGAGCCTGAGTAGAGTCAATTTAGTTTAATATGGGAAACAAGATTGGGAGAAAAGTAGAAGTTACTAGTCTTATGTAACAGATTTTTTTTTTTTTTTTTTAATGATAGAGTCTCCTTCTGTTGCCCAGGCTGGAGTGCAGTGGCACGATCTCAGCTCACTGCAACCTCCACCTCCCGGGTTCAAGCTATTTTCGTGCCTCAGCCTCCCGAGTAGCTGGGATTACAGGCACATGCTGCCGCATCCTGCCAATTTTTGTATTTTCAGTAGAGACGTGGTTTTACCATGTTGGCCAGGCTGTTCTCAAACTCCTGGCCTCAAGTGATCCACCCACCTCAGCCTCCCAAAGTGCTGTGATTACTGGCGTAAGCCACCACACCCTGCCGAGAGATTCTTGAATAATTCCCCTGCTCTTTGTTTACTCATGAAAGGAAATCAAGCAGAAGCACAGATCCTGCTACCCCCAACAGCTATAACAAATTACATGACCAAGTACCAGTGTCACTGAAGTTATGTATGTATCTCTTAAAGCTCTCATACTAGGTAGTATTGTTTCCATTTTAGTATATCGGAGGAAACTGAAACTGACACTCAGTCAGTTTAAATGACATGACCAAAGTCACGTCTGTGGATGCCAGAGCCATATTTGGACTGTGGCCCCAGGTCGGTATTCTTTCTGTTTTTAGTACATGCACAGAGAAAATATTGGAGAAACATAGAGAAAGACAAAAACTTAAATTATTAGTACTATGCTGTATAAAAAATACAACTTTCTACTTAAAAAAATTTTGTTTTAAGATATACATGGATACCTACCTAATATGTAGATGCAAATTCATTTTTCTCCCTCAGATTTTCTACTTAGCTGGAAAAAAATGAGTATTAAGTGTTCATTCTAGAAAAGTAGGGCAGCTTTTAGGAAATGAAATGTCTGTATTATGTCCTTTTAGCACTGTGTCAAATGCAATGGAAAGAAATTGTTTTGGAACCTTTAGAGATGTTGCTTCTTAGAGTTTGTCCCTCTGGCTGGATAAAATTAATCTGAGAACAACAATTTCAGTTTTTGATTTAAAGCTGATAGGAGCATTTATAAGCATTTTGACCTATGAGAGCTTCATTGTACCCCCACACACCACACCCCAGTTCTTTTCAAGATCTTTCTGGCAGGGCCCTACCCTTTTTCTACCTCTCCTAAGGTGCCCCAGGATCATCACACATTTGAGATGATGTGCACTCTGAATGTGAACTTGGTAAGAGTCCAAAGAATTGACTTTTCAAGAACCAGTGAAGTAAATACCACCAGGCTGCCTCTCAGCAAGTCCTCAAGAGTGGTAGTTGACTTTAACATCCATGTGCTTTTGTCCTGTATGTCCCCAATCCCTAGACTGCGGACTGGTACTAGTCTGTGCCAGCACTGCAGGAGTTGAATGTAGGAGTAGGGGGCAGCAAGGATTACCTCCTGAGTTCCGCCTCCTGTGAGATCAGTGGCAGCATTAGATTCTTATAGGAGCATGAACCCTATTGTGAACTGCACATGCAAGAGATCCAGGTTGCACGCTCCCTATGAGAATCTAAGTAATGTCTAATGACCTGAGGTAGAACAGTTTCATCCCAAAATCATCCCCTGCCCCCCTGCCAGGTCCGTGGAAAAATTGTCTTCCGCGAAACCAACACCTAGCTCCAAAAGGTTGGGGAATGCTGCTGTGTGTGGCAGATCCTTGAATGTGAAGTAGTTCTCCTAATGGAATTTTTCTTATTTGTTCTGATCAGTTTTGTAGTAAGAGTTTCCTTTACAAGCAATGGATGCTACATTGATTTTCTCTTTTGCAATGGGAAACTGGAGACCATGTTTGTTAGAATTGGTACATAGCAGCGAAGAATGTAGGCTCTGAGTTCAATGGGGCTTGCAGATCCTTGGTTAGTAACTTTTTTTTTTGAGACACGGTTTTGCTCTGTTTCTCAGGCTGGAATGCAGTGGTGCAGTCATGGCTCACTGCAGCCTTGACCTCCTGGCCTCAAGTGATCTTCTCACCTCAGCCTCCCAGGTACCTGGGAGGTACCTGGTGTGTACTACCATACCTGGATGATTTTTTAATTTTTTTGTTTGTTTGTTTTGTAGAGATGAGTCTCACTCTGTTTCCTAAGCCCGTCTCAAATTCCTGGGCTCAAGCAGTCCTCCCACCTCGGCCTCCCAAAGTGTTGGGATTGTAGGTGTGAGTTGCTGCGCCCAGCCATAACTTAATTTTTTTTTTTTTTTTTTTTTTTTTTTTTTGAGACAGAGTTTCGCTCTTGTTGCCCAGGCCAGAGTGCAAAGGCACAATCTCGGCTCACTGCAACCTCTGCCTCCCGGGTTCAAGCGATTCTCCTGCCTCAGCCTCCCGAGTAGCTGGGATTACAGGCATGCACCAACACCCCGGCTAATTTTGTATTTTTAGTAGAGACAGGGTTTCTCCATGTTGGTCAGGCTGGTCTGGAACTCCCGACCTCAGGTGATCCGTCCACCTCGGCCTCCCAAAGTGCTGGGATTACAGGCGTGAGCCACCACACCTGGCCAAGAATTTTTAAATTACCAAAACACTCATAGCTTTTAACATGCAGGAATAGTTCCTCTTGCTTAAGCCCCAGACCAGTACATCAGAATCATCTGGGGAGCTTTTTACAAAATCAGAGAGCCAGCCCGCATCCCTGCACTATAAGTCCTCAGGCTTATGGGTGCCAGAGAGTGTTTAGATAACAAGCTTCCCACGTGATCTGACCACACTGCCTCAGAGGGACTTGGTTTATTGGCATCTTAGTCACCTCCAATTTATACCATGCTCAAAAATGGGTTCTCAGGAAAAGCCCTAACATTCTTCTTCAGCCTCCAGATAGGCTGTACCCAAGTTTCTTCTAATGCCATATTTCAGTCTGAATTAACAAATTCAGAAAATTTCCCACCCAGGGCCTTCTACCAAAAAAAAAAAAAAAAATCTGATTTTATTTGTTGACAAAACTGGTTGTGTCTTGTAGAATTTTTCACAGTCAGAATTTGACTGATTATATCCCCACTGTATTATTTGACATGTTTCTCTGTCCCAGTGTTTCTGATACATTGGCTGATTGCTGTGGAAGTTCAAGGAGATTGAGGTTAGATATTTTGGCAAGAACACTTCCTGGATGGTGTGGTACACTTTATTAGGAGGCCCATGGTGCCTCTCTTTGTTATGTTAACAGCCATATATGATCATTGCTTTGGTCTATTCATTCATTCATGTTTGTAATTAATTATCTTTGAATATCCCATAAATACTGAGCCCCAAGTAGAGGCATTTGAATATATTTTTACTGAGAAGCAGTGACCCAGAAACTGGCCTTGATTCTCTGTTAGAAATGACTGTATCCCTTGGCACTGTCTTGTGGTTTTAGGTAACTTTGAATGGACAAAGAATGTCCCAGCTCTCTTTACTGAGCCCTGGTGTGCTATAGATTAGCTGGATCAATACTGACTTGATACATTCATGTTTTTCTATTCTTACCTTTGGGCCTTATTTATGTGTCCATATTCTTTCAAGAACACATCATCTTTTGCTTTCAACCCTTGATCCTCACTGGAAGGAGAGGGGATCATGCTGTGGCGTGTTGTCTCTTTTCTTTCTTTCTTTTTCTTTTTTTTTTTTTTTTTTTTTTTTGAGACGGAGTCCCACTGTTACCCAGGCCGGAGTGCAGTGGCATAATCTCAGCTCACTGCAACCTCTGCCTCCCGGATTAAAGTGTTTCTCCTGCCCTAGCCTCCCAAGTAGCTGGGATTACAGGCACTCACTACCATGCCTGGCTAATTTTTGTATTTTTAGTAGAGACGGGGTTTTGCCATGTTGGCCAGGCTGGTTTTGAACTCCTGACCTCAAGTGATCTGCCCATCTCGGCCACCCAAAGTGCTGGAATTACAGGTGTGAGCCACCACGCCGGGCCATCTCTTTTATTTCAGATTCTGTGTTTGAGCAGCCTTGCTTTGCTGTGTGACACTTCAAGTTGTTCCTTAGATAAGGAGAGATAAGGAGTGCCCACCTCACCCCCTCTACTTGGGACAGCTACTAGTTATCAGTCCTAAATAATTAGTTTAATACATTAAATATCCATAACTTGGAGTTTTCTGTCTTCCTTTAGTTAGAACACTTCCTGTTTTTAAAAAGTATCTAGCTTGGGCCAGGCACAGTGGCTCACGCCTGTAATCCCAGCACTTTGGGAGGCTGACGCGGGCGGATCACAAGGTCAAGAGATCAAGACTATCCTGACCAACAAGGTGAAACCCCATCTCTACTAAAAATACAAACAATTAGCTGGGCGTGGTGGCACACGCCTGTAGTCCCAGCTACTTGGGAGGCTGAGACAGGAGAATCACTTGAACCTGGGAGGCAGAGGTTGCAGTGAGCTGAGATCGTGCCACTGCACTCCAGCCTGGCGACAGAGTGAGACTCCGTCTCAAAAAAAAAAAAAAAAAAAAAAAAAAAAAAGTAGCTTGTAACATAAACGAAAAGCTCCTGAGGGTATGTGATATTTTAGTGTGTATTCTGAAAGCGTGGCTTAATGTTATTCATTTTAAACCCTTAAACAAAGAAAAATATCCTTTGCTCTTCTCTTTTAGGAAATTCACACAAACGAAAAGGAAGTAACAGAGAAGGAAGTAACTCTTCACTTGTTGCCAGGTAACTGTCATGTTAGCATAGTAACTCCTATGCAAGGCAAAGCCAATGATAAATTACATCATCCCTAGCCTTGCTATATTTAAACTCCTTTGTTTTCATCCTCTCACATATAACAGTAATGAATTGAAAAAACATATCAAGGTTTTTAGTTCAATAACTACACACCTGGGTCTGAGTATTACAACATCTGCAAAGAATTTTTCTTGTTTCCTCTTCCCCCAAACTGATGAAAATAAACCTGGAATATTCTCACTGCTTTCACAAGCAAATGAGGACTTTTTCAGGCCATTCTAATGGCCTCTTCCAGTATGCTGATCCCCAGTCTGTAGGGAATTGAGGAAAACAATTCAACTGCTATGGCCTCCCAAGGCAACCATTGGTGGGTGGCTTTACCTCTTGGTCCATACCCACTTGTGCATGTGAGCACGTGTACTGGGGATGCTGGGGTTTACCAGCCCTGGGGCTGCCAGCACTTCGCCCTGCAGTCATTGCGAAGGAGCCTGGATTGGTTAAATATTTTTGAGATAGAGGACAGTGACTTTAGCTTAAGTTAAGTTTTAGTCATTTCCATGTTCAGGAATAGAAACTACTTGGTGGTGTATCCTCTCCATATATGGGATATTCTGTGATCCATGTATTTAATTCTTTTTCTACTTTCTTTTTCTTAATTCAAAATAGCTTTTTTAAAATAAGTTCTTTAAGGTACATTTCCCCAAAACAATACAGGCTTTATTCTGCTGCTTTTTATTTTATTCCAGTTTATTGAGGGCATATAAATCTGTGCAAGTTTCTGACTGATCCACGTTATTTGGTAAAAGAATTCTATAACTTTTTTTGATGTTTTTAAATGCCAAAGGCTTTTTTTCTATAGTGATGACTTAAACCTTATCTCCTCTTTTTTTTCTCTTCTTGCTGTTATAGATTCAGAAATTTTATTTTTAGCTTAGCATTATGCATATTCTCCCCCCTCCTGAATTACTTCACAGTCTCATCTAGGTGTAGGTGTGCAGCAGTGAGTTCACAGTTAATTTCTCTGAGCCTAGTTTCACAAACTACACAAAGATCATTTCTAGCTCCCAACTCTTGTGCTTCTAGACTCTGTGATCTGGTATAAACCAGCTGATTATGGCACAGCATGCCATGTTTGCAGAGGGCCTCACCAGGAATGTTGTATTAGCTAGTGCATGCTAATTTCTGGTCGCTAGTACATGAGCATGGGACGGGGCTGGCCTGGTCTTGGGGAGAGCCTCACCATTAAAAGTATTTCACCATTAAAAGTATTGGGAGGTGAAAGCACAGGAAGCCTTGCTTACATGTCTTCCCCCATGGTCTTGGCAGAGACACTTTTTCTGGGACTATTTTAAACCCTAATGAGGCCCTGTCTTCATTATTTCCTTCAAACTGTGATCTCTCGAGAGGCTGACCTAGTGACTGAGCCATCTTCCAGTATTTCCTTAGTGTTTCAGCCAGAGGTAATTAACCCCTTGAAAGATGAGAGAACAACACCATAATATTTGTCCCTTCTGAGTGTCTGAAACTGTTCGTTTTCATATTGAAGGTAGACTAAATAAATTTTGAGCCAAAAAGTAAATTTAAAGACCTTGAAGGAGCTATCAAGTGGGAGATTCCAAGGAGAAGATGGTTATCTGTTGCATGAGAAGAAAAATCCTGTGAGTTTTTTTTGTTGTTGTTGCAAAACATTTATACTTAGTTTTTCATTTCCCCCATAGTCTTCTCTTTTGCCTGCCCCCGTGAGCTCCTCTGCTTCCAGGTGGCAGAGAATACTGACCTATTCCCTAATCCTCATCTTTTTGACTGCAAGGAGGGATACTTTCTGTCTCCAGGGGCTGCAGCTTCTCACGTCGGCTGGGTGCTGCAGATGGAGGAGGAGAGGTGACGCACTGAAAGGAAATACACTTAACTAAGAAAGAGAGGAAACACGTTTTTTCCCCACAAACCTCTGACCTCTGTTTTCCTCCCAGCGTGGAGCCAGAACGAGGGTGGTCATGCTGTGGAAGGCGGCAGCACCTCCTGGATCTATGGAAGCTGCCTGGAAGTCCCATGGCCAGGGAGGCATTGTCACTCTCTCTCAGCACTTCCAGTATTAGAAGCTGCCCCCTCTCACAGGAAAGTGGGCTTGGGATCTGCGTTTTTTTAGGGCAGACTGGGGCAAGCCCATCTGTGTTCACTTAGGGTATTGCTTCTATGGAACATCTGCTTGGGTCAAAGTAATGAAAACACTAAGATTTCTGCGTGAAAGTGCAGCTCAGATCATTAGTACCTATTTGGAAATTTCCATTATTCCCAGTGAGAAGATAGAGAAATGTCCTGCACAGAGGTGTATCTGAGCCATTTCAATTTCACTTCTTGGTGGTTTCCACTCTGCCTCATCTTCTCTCTTATGTTTTTGCAGCTCCTGCCATGCTGAAAAGTGTAAAGTTCTAAAGCCCTGTGTTGTATTGTATGTTTGTCCTTATGTAAATAGGGCTGGAAAGCCTTTAGTGTTTGCATATCGTATGTTCCCTGAGAACTCTAAGGAGGACCTGTTTTGGTTTCTACCAGGTGAACAGCTGCTTTGTGAAGCCAGCACAGTACTGAAGTATGTCCAGGAAGATTCCTGTCAGCATGGGGTCTATGGGAGGCTTGTCTGCACAGACTTCAAGATTGCCTTCTTGGGTGATGATGAATCTGCATTGGATAATGATGTATGTATGGGCTGCATTTGGCAGAGTTTGTGGGCAACAGTGTAGTTGTGGTTCCGTTGTCTTTTTTTCCCAGCTTCTCAGTTACTCTACCCCCTAACACACATAAACACAAAGGACAGAAATCCTGCATGTATGAACTGCATTTGGTGAAGTTTGGGGGGAATAGCACACTTGTAGCTCTGTTGTCTTTTTTCCCCCAGCTACTCAGTTACTCCACTTCCCATCATCCCCACCTTCCCCACCACCCCACATAAATACACACAAAGGACGGAGTCCTTCTCATCACTGGCCTGCTCTCTGTCGTTCAGGGTCTCCTTTCCGTGGCAGGACCGTTAAGAAATTTCTTACCCGTGCCTCATGTCATACTGGCTTGCTTTTGACCTCATGTGTCAACTTTTAATTTTCTTCTGTATTTCAGTGCAATATATATCACTCACTGGAATAACATCTTCCAAATATACTAGTTCCCCACGTTTTCTCTATACTAAGCTCTTCCTTAAACCCAGGAACTGAGTTCAGTAATGAAACCGATGGTGAATGCAGCCTTTGAATTTGGGTTCACTCTGTTTTTGTTTTGTTTTTTATTTTTAATTGTTTTTGAGACAGAGTCTCACTCTGTCATTCAGGTTGGAGTGCTGTGGCGTAGTCGTGGCTCCAGTAATCCTCCCACCTCAGCCTCCTGAGTAGCTAGGACCATAGGTGTGTGACATTCACGCCTGGCTAATTTTGTTATTTTTGGTAGAGGCAGGGTTTTGCCATGTTGCCCATGCTGGTCTCGAAGTTCTGAGCTCAAGAAATCCACCCGCTTTGGCCTCTCAAAGTGCTGGGATTACAGGCATGAGCCGCCTCACCCGGCTCACCTTATGTTTAATCTGAACCTAGTAGCAGTAGCCTTGTGAAATTTGTTCCTATTCATGAAGAATGAGCAATCAGGTAAGGAGAGAACTGCCCATACACTAGGAGAGCACCATATGTTAGTGGAAACCCAACCAAGGCACATCCTGGCCCCAATGTGCCAGCTGTCCCAGATCACCCTTGTTTTTTAAACAGCAGCACCAGTACTGCCTCTTCCATCTGGCCTTGGGCTTGGTTCATAGTCCTGTACAAAGAGAGCATTCACCAGAAACTTGAATCTCTTGTTCTTCCTGAAGCTGACTTCAGGTAGCTCTGTCAATCCCCTATTCACATTTGTTTGGAGAAATGTTAACCTGTACATAACTTCCCCACACTTCTCAAAGTGATTGTGTGTGGCATGGTGGGTTTGCCTAGGAGGGGCCCAGAAATGGCATGTTCTGGACCAGGCCCGGTGGCTCTTACCTGTAATCTCAGCACTTTGGGAGGCTGAGGCAGGTGGATTGCTTGAGCTCAGGAGTTCAAAACCAGCCTGGGCAACATGCAGAAATCATGTCTCTAAAAAAGCACAAAAATTAGCTAGGAGTGGTGGAGTGTGCCTGTAGTCCCAGCTACTCAGGAGGCTGAGGTGCAAAGTTAGCTTGAGCCTGAGAGGTGGAGGTTGCAGTGAGCCAAGATTGCCCCACTGCACTCCAGCCTAGCCTGAGTGACAGAACTAAACCCTGTCTCAGAATGAATCTCAGGAGCTTTTCTCAGATACTTCATCGTCCCTTTTTTAGGAATGTCGCTGCATTTCCCCATTTATTTTTATTTATTTATTTATTTATTTTTGAGACAGAGTCTCGTTCTGTCACCCAGGCTGGAGTGCAGTGGTGCGATCTCGGCTGGCTGCAAGCTCCACCTCCTGGTTTCACACCATTCTCCTGCCTCAGCCTCCCGAGTAGCTGGGACTACAGGCGCCCACCACCACGCCTGGCTAATTTTTTGTATTTTTAGTAGAGATGGGGTTTCACCGTGTTAGGCAAGATGGTCTCGATCTCCTGACCTCGTGATCTGCCCGCGTCGGCCTCCCAAAGTGCTGGGATTACAGGCGTGAGCCACTGCACCCGGCCCCCCATTTTTCTTAATATCCAAGTAGAGAATGGTGATTTACTCTGCCTATAAATGTCTAACAGTATGCAGAGGAGTCACAGTTGTTTCCTTTTGAATCTTCTAGGAAACTCAATTTAAGAATAAGGTTATAGGAGAAAATGACATTACACTCCACTGTGTTGATCAGATTTATGGAGGTAAGTATCTGTTTTTCCCTGGGGTGTTGGCAACCTTTGAGAGTATAGGTGATAATGATAATAATATTTTTATGACCATTTATAATTTAAAAAATTTTTTTCACATATATCATCTTGTTTAAATCTGTTTTATAGATGCTAAAATTGAGATGTAAAGTGGTTTATATAAGGTCACTTAGCTAGGGGAGTTTGGACTTGAACTTGGAACCTGTTCTTTTTAATACTTCACATGACACCATTATATGCTAGATGTTGATCAGACTTTTTGATATCAGAGTTAGCTGTGTAGGTTTTACTTTATAGGCTGCTCTGATAAAAAGGTCTGTTGTATTGCATTAAGATGTCTTTTCTGCTGACTAAACAAGCCTCTCCTGCCAAGCCTCTCTCTGTTCCACTTCTCTATTTTTGTATTCGGGGCATCTTCAGAAATCATTCAGTGATCACTTATGATGTTCTCCAGACTACTAGGTGCTTAGTGGGTCCACATTCTGGGACAGTAGGGGGTCTCAGGAGGGGTCCTAGCTGTAAACCCAGGAGTTGACTGTCATGAAAGCATGTCTCTAGTCATTTCCCTTTCATCTTTTATAAGCTCAGCTTTCAGAGTGGGTTTTCTTTGGGCCACTGGAATCAGTTCTGCCAACAGTGGCCAGTCTGTTCTTGTGCTTACTCCAGAGGAGTGAAGCATGCTGACTGCTCTCAGAGAGCCAGGGCCCCTGCTGGAAGAGATTGGGCTTCCTTTGGCAGTCACTTAAAAGTCAGGCAGCACCTTTCCTCTCATTCTTGGGAAGTATCCCTAGAAGTTGATCATCTGCTTCATTTCTTTAGCATTCACTTACTGCTGTGTAACATAATTTCCCTTCCTGATTTCATTGCTGATCTGTAGTGTTTGATGAGAAAAAGAAAACTCTCTTTGGACAACTGAAGAAATACCCTGAGAAGCTCATCATCCACTGCAAAGACCTTCGAGTGTTCCAGTTTTGTCTGAGGTACACAAAGGAAGAGGAAGTCAAAAGGGTAACTAGTTGCATGTGTTTTTAGGTTTTATTTCCCATCAGGTTTTCCCCACTAGCTCTAGTTTTTGCTTACGTTGCATGAAGGTTGAGGGGAGGCTTTCACTCTGTGAACTTGAAATTGGTTGTAATCCCATATTCTTTGATTAGAATGTGAAAAGTAATTTGATAAAGCATGCCTGTGTATCATCTTGGCACATGCTACCTTTAATACTTCAATTCATAATGTTTTTATTCCTGGAGCCACTAAATGGTGGGAGGTGGTAAACCAGGTCAGGAGGCGGTAGGGGAAAATGAAGAAAGGATGAGACAGCTAAAAGTTTATCCCTATTCTCCCACCTCTGACAGTCTTTCCAAAAGACAGTAGTGTTGGAGAATTCCAACTTCTATGAGTAAATGAGTTTACCTCTGGGAGGTAGTAGTTGTGCATGGAAAGGAGGAAGTATACAGGTCAGATGAGCAAAGCCAAATAATCAGACATGCTTTTAGAGACTAAGTAAACATAATCTCCTAGTAGCCACAGCAAGTTGAGATATGCAACTAGGTGAACTCAGAAAGTGGTTGTATCAATTTGATGTTTGTTGTAATTTCCAAGATTTTTTTTTTCTTTTTTTTTTTGAGACCGAGTCTCACTCTGTCACCCCGGCTGAAGTCCAGTGGTATCCAAGATTTCTCTTACTAAGATATTGATCTCAGACTTTTCCCTCTGATGGTATAAATACATCAGGGGAAACCTATCCGGAGGCCTGTTCATGTATACTGTCTTGGCTGCAGTGAGTTTGCACACTTAGTGGTAACTCCTTAATTTCCTTTAAGTAGTGTGGTAGTTCAGTTAGAATAATAAACATAACTGATATCTATTCTGAGCAACAAAAGAGTATAGATATAGAAAATTTCCTGAGAAGGCAGAAACTTCAATTTGAACAATGGTTTTAGTCACTTAACCAAATATACTTTAGTTTCACACGAAACAGAAAGCGTGATAGATTGATTTCTTTCCCTTATCTTCCATAAGAAGATCCTAAAGGCCTCAACAATGGATCAGAACAGCTGTGCCTTGGTTATAATCCAATATCAGCTGTACGTCTTTGACATGTCAGAGTTTTGGAGTATCTGACTTAATGTGGCACTTACGTTTTTTAGCACTTTGTTTTTGAGAAATTAGACTATGTTTTAAAATTTTCCCTAGAAATTCAGAGTTCTTAGAAAACCTGACACACTGGGCTGGGCATGGTGGCCAATGCCTGCAATCTCAGCACTTTGGGAGGCCGAGGTGGGTGGATCACCTGAGGTCAGGAGTTCGAGACCAGCCTGACCAACATGGCGAAACCCTGTCTCTACTAAAAATACAAAAAACTAGCCGGGCGTGGTGGCGCATGCCTATAATCGCAGCTACTCAGGAGGCTGAGGTAGGAGAATCACTTAAACCCAGGAGGTGGAGGTTGCAATGAGCAACAAGAGTGAAACTCTGTCTCAATAACAGTAATAATAATAATAATAGGCTGGGCAGGATGGTTCATGCCTGTAATTCCAGCACTTTGGGAGGCTGAGGCAGGTAGATCACTTGAGGTCAGGAGTTCAAGACCAGCCTGGCCAACATAGCGAAACCCTGTCTCTACTAGAAATACAAAGATTAGTCAGGCGTGATGATGCAGGCCTGTAATCCCAGCTACTCTGGAGGCTGAGGCAGGAGAATCGCTTGAACCCAGGAAGCAAAGCTTGCAGTGAGCCAAGATCATGCCACTGCACTGCAGCCTAGGCAGCAGAGCGAGACTGTCTCAGAAAAAAAAAAAGTTAAAAATAATAAAAATTTTTAAAAAAGAAAGAAAACCTGACAAAATGGTTAGCATCCTGTTGATTTGCCATTATTCCAAAAAGCTAATGTCATAGATACAGATCTCAAATGAGAATTAATATGTCGTCCATTGGAACCCCTTTGGCATGACTGAGAACTTAGACACCTTGACTCTTGTCTTTGTTAGTGTTTATCTGTCAAAAGCATAACTATATCCATTGTTCGATTCTTTTTTAGATTGTCAGTGGCATAATTCATCATACCCAGGCTCCTAAACTGCTTAAACGATTATTTCTGTTTTCCTATGCGACTGCTGCACAAAACAATACAGGTAAATATCTTCTGGGTTCTAATTTGAGGGTAAGCAGAAGCCTTCCAATTCCCACCTGAAGCCAGTGGGGGAGAACACATCTATGGGTTGTTTTGTTTTTTCCTGTCTCCTCTACCAATTGGTCACCCCTTGCTTGAGTGATTCATTTAGATATCTACATTTTCTTTCCGGTGATCTTTTTTTTTTTTTATTTTAAAGATGGAGTCTCGCTTTGTAGCCCAGGCTGAAGTACAATGGCATGATTTTGGCCCACTGCAATTTCCGCCTCCCGGGTTCAAGCAATCCTCATGCCTCAGCCTCCTGAATAACTGGGATTACAGGTGCCCACCACCATGCCTGACTAATTTTTGTATTTTTGGTAGAGATGAGGTTTCTCCATGTTGGTCAGGCTGGTTCCAAACTCCTGACCTCAAGTGATCCATCCACCTCAGCCTCCCAAAGTGCTGGGATTACAGGTGTGAGCCACTGGGCCAGGCTTCCTGTGATCTTTGTTTACCTTCTTTTAGGTTTGTTTGCTTGCTTTTTGCAAGGGATTGTTTGATTGGTTGCATTTTATGAAAGATAAGATCGAGGTCCAGATACAGTTGCTCATGCCTGTGATCCCAGCACTTCAGGAAGCCGAGGTGGGTGGATCACGAAGTCAGGCGATCAAGACCATCCTGGCAACCTGGTGAAACCCTGTCTCTACTAAAAATACAAAAATTAGCTGGGCATGGTGGCACATGCTTGTAATCCCAGGTACTTGAGAGGCTGAGGCAGGAGAATCGCTTGAACCTGGGAGATGGAGGTTGCAGTGAGCTGAGATTGCACCACTGCACTCCGGCCTGGCAATAGAACCAGACTCCGTCTCAAAAAAAAAGAAAAGCAAAAATAAGATTAATGTATTATAACTAGGAATGTGAGACTATAGGGAAACAAAATTGAGAAAAGTTTAAAATAACCATGTTTGTCCCTGGGTTTTTCTATTTAAATATGCTTGATTTTATTTCATAAGACCATAGAGAATTTCTTGCATTCTAGGAAGTTTTTAAACAACCAGAGCATACTTTATAGCAAATATTTTAGGGGAAATGGGACAGTTATACATAAGAAGAGCACATCCAGCAACTAATTTAGTAAGACAAAACTTAAAGTTCCAAATGTTTTTCATTCAGTTTGGTGAAAAAGAGAGCAATCTTTTAAGAACAAAACTGGTCATCTGAATTAGCCATTAACAATGCCTAGCATTGGACATGTTTTCACAGATGTCTGTTTTCTTTCTCTTGTTCTTTCACCTCAGTCTGTTCACTTGGTTCTGTCCATTACTCTTTTTTTTTTTTTTTTTTTTTCTGAGATGGAGTCTCCCACTGTTGCCCAGGCTGGAGTGCAGTGGCACGATCTTGGCTCACTGCAACCTCCACCTTCCGGGTTCAAGCAATTCTCCCACCTTAGCCTCCCGAGGAGCTGGGATTACAAACACACACCACCACGCCCGGCTAATTTTTGTATTTTTAGTAGAGACGGGGTTTTACCATGTTGGCCAGGCTGCTCTTGAACTCCTTACCTCAGGTGATCCACGGCCTTGGCCTCCCAAAGTGATGGGATTACAGGTTCAAGGGCCTGTCCGTTACTCTTTTATTTTTCTTCAAGACAGGGTCTTGCTCTGTTGCCCAGGCTAGAGTGCGCTGGTGTGATCTTGGCTCACTGCAACTTCTGCCTCCCAGGTTCAAGCAATTCTCCTGCCTCAGCCTCCTGAGTAGCTGGGATTACAGGTGTGCGCCACCATGCCCAGCTAATTTTTTTGTATTTTTAGTAGAGACGGGGTTTCACCATGTCGGCCAGGCTGGTCTCTAACTCCTGATCTCATGATCCTCCTGCCTTGGCCTCCCAAAGTGCTGGGATTACAGGTGTGAGCCAGCTCGCCCGGCTCCATCCATTACTCTTAACATGAAGCTGATGTTTAGTGATCCTGAGTCCTGTGTACTTTTTGTCAGGGAAGTGGCAGTTTTTTTTGTTGTTGTTGGTTGTTTTTTTTTTTTTTTTTTTTTTTTGAGACGACTCTCACACTGTTACCCAGGCTGGAGTGCAGTGGCGGGATCTCGGCTCACTGCAACCTCCACCTCCTGGGTTTAAGTGATTCTCCTGCCTCAGCCTCCTGATTAGCTAGGATTACAGGCGCATGCCACCACATCTGGCTAATTTTTGTATTTTTGGTAGAGACAGGGTTTCACTATGTTGGCCAGGCTGGTTTCGAACTCCTGACCTGAAGTGATCTGCCCGCCTTGGCCTCCCAAAGTGCTGGGATTACAGGCATGAGCCACCGCGCCCAGCCTAGCAGTTTCTTTTAAAAAGCACACAAGGCTTTGTCATAAGGCTTTCTGGAAGGCAGAGTTGCTTTGTCACTATCCATTCTTTTAGTAAATATGTATTGACTGCTTGCTGTAAGCCAGGTTCTGTGGGTATATGGAGATAAACAGGACTAAATCCTTGCCCTCAAGAAGAGTAAAGTCAAAACAAAAACAAAAACAAAAAAAACGTAAAGTCATGTAGGAGAGGAAGCTGAGTGATGTGTCCTCTGTGGAGGCGCCCACCCTCTGGGGGAGGGTGGACTATCGAGGGGAGAAGTCTGGGCCTTAGCAGATAGTGGAGCATCTGGTAGGCTTAAAGGAGTATTTTGGGCAGAGGGATTGGCGTGTATAGAGATGTGGCTATCTCAGAGAGCATGCTGCATTTTGGGAGCTATGGTGATTTCATAGAAAAGGTATAGATAGGTTTTGGTGTCCATTTGACCTGTGTTCAAATCCTGGCCTTGCTGTTTTCCAGCTGTGTGATCCTGGGGATGACACTTAACTCTGTTAAAATAAGAAAACCTCTGCTTTCTTATTTTAAAAATAGCAGCAATAAGTCTTGTGAGAATTATAAATTGTTAATGGATGGCACATAAGGTGCAGTCATTAATTGGGAATTAATTAAGAGTAAAACTGCATATTATTGAGGACAGATTATGCTTAGAGAATTACACTGACATAAAATACACTTCCCAGTAATATTAGGTTGAACATAAAATTTATCCCTTAATTCATTCAGTTTATCTTTGTGAATGACAGATTTTTACTGCAGCTATATATACAAGTGCTGATTAACTGGGTGCTGTCTTAGAGTTTGTGGCAATATGACATATACAAATATGACTTGTTGATTGCTATAATTTGTATAAACATTTATTGAGTGCACATTTGCAAAATCATATCTATTTTCAGGAATTCTGATTTTCCTTGTATCCTGATTTTTGTTCTGTACCCAGCATAGGACACTTTCTCGGCCTGCCAACATATGTGGATTAGCATGCCAAAACCCTTACCTTGATCAACCTTGGCAGTTTCATTACCTTCTGGTGGCTTTTTGTGCCTGAGGCCCAGGATATGTATTAATAGCATCTTTTATTCTGATTTAATTCCACTCTTCTTCTACTTCCTTCCAGCCCTCATTTGTTTTGAGAAGTAAAGGTTATAACTCATGGATGCTAATTGACCAAATAGCTTTTTCATTGAATAGGGGTTTGTAGAGGTGGGTGTTTTGCAATTTGAATACCTTTAATTATTCCCTGGCTTCATAATTCACAAATGTGTTTTGGTTGGAAGGTCCTAAATGTTTCTGACATGGCATTTTAGGGAAGGACTTCCTTGTATTGCCTAGAAGATGGCCTACTGTGGTAAATGGGAATGTTGTTACTACCTTATATCCATGGGGATTTTTTTTTTTTTTTTTTTTGGTGGGGTTTGGAGGGGCAGGATTAGAACTTTATGGAAATTTCTTTTATAGTTTCCTGGGTTTGAATCCCAGTTCCATCATTGCCTAGCTTTGTGACGTAGGCAAGTTACTTGACCTTTCTGTGCTATATCTGTAAAATGGAGGAAATGATCTTACCTATTGTATTATCTATTCTATAGGGTTGTGAGGATTGAGTTAATAAAATGTAATATAGGCTGGGCGTGGTGTTGCATACCTGTAATCCCAGCACTTTGGGAGGCCGAGGTGGGTGGATCATGAGGTCAGGAGTTCAAGACCAGTCTGGCCAAAATGGTGAAACCCCGTCTCTACTAAAAATACAAAAATTAGCCAGGCGTGTTGGTGGGTGCCTATAATCCCAGCTATTCAGGAGGCCGAGGCAGGAGAATTGCTTGAACCTGGGAGGCAGAGGTTGCAGTGAGCTGAGATCACGCCGCTGCACTCCAGCCTGGGCGAAAGAGCGAGACTCCGTCTCAAAAAAAAAAAAAAAAAAGTAATATGCTCAGAACAGTACCTGGTACCTAGTAAGTGCTATATAAGCACTATTATCATCATCATTATTCTTATTTTTGCTATGATCTGGTTTTATGAAAAGGAGCTGGGGTAGTTTTTGTAAACCCTTCGTTTTTCCCAGAAGGCTTGGTTTTTTTAGATGTGCAAAGACTTGAACTATTTGTGATAGAATTTGTGTATATACTCAAGACTATTGTGGTACATGTGTAAATACCCGGCAAGCAGTGCTGTGGCTTGGGAGAAGACCAAGGACACATCTGCTAGGCTGCAAGAGCGGTGCTCCAGGGCATTTTGTCCTAGCAGGTAGTGGCAGGGCCGGGTTGGGGATAGAAGTACGTACCCATAACCATGATTCAGCCTTGGCTAGCAGGCCCTGATCCTCACCATGGCCATCATCTGTTTATGGCCTTCAGGAACCGGTTGTCACACTAGACAAATCCTCTTACAAGCAGTGCATCTTCAAACTGAAGGAGGATTTACATTGAAGATCCTGAGATACTATTCAAATTAGTTGGCCGTCTTATGCACACATTGGCAGGGCTAAAAATATTTTGTCACTTTAGCATTTGTGCCAAGCCTGTCTTTTAGTGCTTCACATGATCTTTTTGTGTTATATAAATTAACTCATGGTCAGATGACTAGAAATGGAGCTATAAATTACTTTTCCAAGGAATGGAACTCAGTTCCTACAATGTAAAAAGACAGAGCTGGCCCGGCGCGATGGCTCACTCCTGTAATCCCAGCATTTTGGGCACCTGAGGCAGGTGGATCACTTGAGGTCAGGAGTTTGAGGCCAACCTGGCCAACATGGTGAAACCCCGTCTCTACTAAAAATACAAAAATTAGCCATATGTGGTGGTGCGTTCCTGTAGTCCCAGCTACTCAGGAGGCTAAGGCGGGAGAATCACTTTAACCTGGCAGGCGGAGGTTGCAGTAAGCCGAGATGGCACCACTGGCCACTGCACTCCAGCAGGGGCAATAGAGCAAGACTCCATCTCAAAAAAAAAAAAAAAAAGACTCAGTCATAATTTTGGATTAATGACAAAAAATGGAACAAGGTTAGGATTAAGCAATCAATTCATTCTGCTTGGATAAAAATGGGCTTAGTGGAGGAAACCAAAACCCAAGGAGGGACTTTCACATAATAAAAGCACCAGTGCTTCATGGAAAGATTTTATTGTCTTTTACATTTTGTTCTCTTAGTCACTGATCCCAAGAACCATACCGTAATGTTTGACACACTTAAGGACTGGTGTTGGGAACTGGAACGGACCAAAGGCAACATGAAGTACAAAGCAGTGAGTGTCAACGAAGGCTATAAAGTCTGTGAGAGGTAAGCTTTCCATGCTGGGCACATGCTGTACAATTCACCCATTAAAAGTGTACAGTGTTTTTTAGTATATTCACAGGGTTGTGCAGTCATCACCACAGTCAATTTAGAACATTTTCATCATCCCAAAGAGAAATTCCATACCCATTGGCTGTCACTCCCCATTTTCCCCGAATACCTCTCTTTCTTCCCCAGTCCTAAACAACCACTAATCTACTTTCTATCACTATAGACTTGCCTGTTGTGAACATTTCATATAAATGGAATCATATCATATGTGATCTTTTATGACTTGCTTCTTTCACTTAGCATGATGTTTTCAAAGTCTGTTTATTTTGCAGCTTGTATCAGAATCTCATTCTTTTTTATTGCCAAGTAATGTTCCATAATGTGGATATAGCACATTTAATTTATCCATCTATTAGTTGATGGACTATTGGATTATTTTCACTTTTTGGCTCTTTGAATAATGTTTTTTGGTTTTTTGTTTTTGTTTTTGTTTTTGTTTTTGTTTGAGACAGGGTCTTGCTCCGACACCCATGCTGCACCATGCTGGAGTGCAGTGGTGCCATCTCGGCTCACTGCAACCTCTGTCTCGGCTCAAGTGATTCTCCCACCTCAGCCTCCTGAGTAGCTGGGACCACAGGCGTGCACCACCATGCCTGTCTAATTTTTCTGCTTTTTGTAGAGATGGGGTTTCACCATGTTGCCCAGGCTGGTTTTGAACTCCTGGGCTCAAGCGATCCTCTCACCTCGGCCTTCCAAACTTCTAGGATTACAGGCATGAGCCATCATGCCTGGCCATGAATAATATTGATATGAACATTCAATTATAAATTTTTGTGTAGATGTATGTTTTTATTGTTCTTGGGTATATTACCTAGAAGTGGACTGCCAGATCCTGTGGAAATTTGTGTTTACCCTTTTGAGGAACTCACAGACTTTTTCACAGAGACTGTTCCATTTTATATTCCTACCAACAGTGTATGAGAGTTTCTTTCTCCACATCAATACTAGCTTTTTATTATGTACTTATTTATTATTCATTTTAAGACAGGGTCTCTCTCTGTCCCCCAGGCTGGAGTGCAGTGGCGTGATCTCGGTCCACTGTAAGCTCCGCCTCCTGGGTTCACACCATTCTCCTGCCTCAGCCTCCTGAGTAGCTGGGACTACAGGCACCTGCCACCACGCCTGGCTAATTTTTTGTGTTTTTAGTAGAGACAGGGTTTCACCCTGTTAGCCAGGATGGTCTCGATCTCCTGACCTTGTGATCTGCCCGCCTCAGCCTCCCAAAGTGCTGGGATTACAGATGTGAGCCATTGCGCCCGGCCTTTTTCTTCCCTTTTATTGAGCACTTCTTTTATTTATTCACCAAAAATTTTTGAGTGCCTTCCATTTGCTTGGCAGTGTCCTAGCTATTAGAGATGGCAGCAGTCAACAGGGCACCTGAAAACCTCTGCCCTCTTGGAGCTATCATTCTGGAGGGAAGAAGATGATGGTAGAATAAAGAAGTAAATTATAGCATGTTAAAAGAGAAGTGCTATGGAGAAAAACAGATCCAGCACATGGTTAGGGAGTGCTGGAGGTGATGGTGGGAGGGTTGGTCAGGAAGGTTTTACGTGGTGGAAGTAAGGTTTTGCATGGTGGCTTGTGAGCATAGTCGTAAAGGAAGTGAAAGCTTGAGTCAGAGGACACCCAAGGGAGGAGCATTCCAGGTGGAGGGAGGAGTAAGAGCAAAGGCCTGGGGGAGGAACAGCAAGGTGCCCAGGGATGGGGGAGGAGCAAGCTAGGAAGAGGAGTGGGAGATGATGGGCCCAGAGACTTTGATGGGAGGACAGTGAGAGGGAGGCTGAGCAGAAGCAGACATGATCTGACCTACATGTTTTTTTGAGACTGAGTCTCACTCTGTCACCCAGGCTGAAGTGCAGTGGTGCTACCTCAGCTCACCGCAACCTCTGCCTCCTGGGTTCAAGTGATTCTCCTGCCTCAGCCTCTTGAGTAGCTGGGATTACAGGCACCTGCCACGACGCCCCACTAATTTTTGTATTTTTAGTAGAGATGGGGTTTCACAATGTTGGCCAGGCTGGTCTTGAACTCCTGACCTCAAGTGATCTGCCTGCCTCAGCCTCCCAAAGTGCTGGGATTACACGCGTGAGCCACTGCGCCTGGCTGACCTACATTTTTAAAGCATGACTGTATAATCTGTTTTCAGAAACTTGAATGTTATCATTTTGGAACATACTCCCTAACACCCTGCTAACAGATTCATACAACTTTGTATTTTTGTAGAGCTCTTTGTATCATGGTTCTGATAGGCCTCTTCAGTAATCAGTTTTGATTCTGATCACTCTCAGTATTTATCACGTTGCTGCCACTGGCCCCCCTCCCCCCCGCCCTGCAGTGCCTTCACAGTGTGAGCTGTGGTGGCAGTGGGGAAGGGCCTGCCAGGGTCCTGACCCCCACCAAGAACCTCATTGTCAGCCACACCCTGTTCTTTTCTCTTTCCTGGTTTTAAAGCTTGAAAGGATAAAGCTAGCTCTTGCTCAGAAAGAAGTTAGAAACCCCTGCTCCTAGGAGATGATAGTTTGTAATAAGATGTTGATACTAACATAAGTTCCCAGAATTGTTTTTAAAAAAAAATCCTGCCACATACTAATCAGTTGGCATTTGCATAGGTGTTAGCATGTCAGAAATATACAGGAAAAGCTGTGGTTTGTTTCACTCCAGACCACTGTAGTCGCTGCTCCGTGGTCTCCCCCATCCACTGGTGCCCCAGCATCCATTCTCCATGTCGCATGCCAAGCAGGCTACTCCACACGCATCTCATGGCACTTGTCCCTGGCTTCAGTGGCTTCCTGCTGTTCTTGGTATAGAACAGAGCCCTCAACAAGCACTCTCAAGGCCCTTCATGGTTTGACTGCAGCTTTGTGTCCCACCCCTCTGGCCATACTGACCTCCCTGCCACAGGTCTTACCCACAGGCTCCTGTCTGGAAGTCCTTTTTGCTTCTAGCTGCACAAGTATAATTAACTCCGCTTCATCAGTCGGATCTTACCCCAGGTACCGCTTTTTTTTTTTTTTTTGGAGACTGAGTTTCACTCTGTCACCCAGGCTGGAGTGCAGTGGTGTGATCTCGGCTCACTGCAACCTCCGCCTCCCAGGTTCAAGCGATTCTCCTGCCTCAGCCTCCCAAGTATCTGGGATTACAGGCATGCGCCACCACGCCCAGCTAATTTTTGTATTTTTGGTGGAGACGGGGTTTCACCATGTTGGCCAGGCTGGTCTTGAACTCCTGACCTCAAGTGATCCGCCTGCCTCAGCCTCCCAAAGTGCTGGGATTACAGGCTTGAGCCACTATGCCCAGCCCCAGGTACCACTTAAGTTACAAGCTTTTCCAAGGCTAAGTCAGGTGTCCTTGTGAGTTTTCATTGCACTATCTGCCCCTCTTCACAGCGTTTCCTGCAATGGCAAGTTTGTTGTTATTTTGTATCATCATTTGGTTAATGTGAGTTTCTGCAACCTACAGCTCTGTGAAGTTAAAGGATGCTGTTTTTGCCCATTGTTATGTCCTCTGTATAACACGGTGGCTGGCTTCTAAGAGGAGCTCAATAAATAGGAGACAGAAGGAAAAGCCCCATTTGTATTTAGAGGGGGACCTGCGTCAGTTTGGGTAAGAACAAGGAACTGTCTACTTCACTTTCCCACAAGGTCAGAGCTGGCTATTCTGGTACCACAGGTCTCTTCCTTCTCTTTTTCATTCTCCTCCTAACAAACCTTTCTCCCATCCCACTTCCCTGTAAACGCATAGGATGGTATGTGGCTCTGTGGAGTGTGTACCACACAGAGGGACCTAGGAGCTGTTGCTGGCACAGAAGACATTGCTGTTCTGGGAGGTTGTGCCTGAGTAGATACACAATTTTCCATGAGTAAAGTCATCTGGTATTTGCAGGAACTGTTTACTTTGTGTTCTAAGCTCATCTTAATGACTGAAATGACTGCTTTCCAAGGAGGGAGGATTGATTGCTTGTGTCCAATGGGAATGTCACAGTGGGGACTCCATGGAATCCACCTGGAATTAAGTGGTCAGGAGAGGACACCCTCCACACCTCTCACTGACTGCAGTGCTCTTCGTCTCTGTACAGCCTTCTCTGCTGGGTGATGGATGGGATATTTGCCAATACATTTGGTTCTGACTTTTTTTTTTTTTTTTTTTTGTGAAAGACCATCTATAAGAAAACTCACCGATGAACTAACAGTGTAAAATATTCAACCTCACTAGTTGGGGAAGACATGGAAATTTTTTAAAACCGTGGGGCCCCAGTCCAGCTTTATAGCATGAGCCACTGAGGAAGGAACTCAGGATCTGGTTTAAACAACTGCACAGATGACTGTCCTGAAAAGGTTGAGAAACAGTGGCCTGTTTGTAAGCTACCATCTAGAGCAGTGCAACTCCGTTTAATGTGTGTCTAATCACTGGAGGCTCTTGTCTAATATTCAGCATCTGACTCAGTAGGTTGGGGGAGGCTAGAGCGTCTGCAGTCCTCATCAGCTTCCAGGTCATGCTGCTGAAACTGTGAGTAGCAGGATCTTCTGGAACAACAGTGTTCATCCCAACTGCTTACCTGGAGAGCTTTTAAGCTTCTGATTTAATAGTTCTTGGATGGAGCCTGGACATTGGTAATCTTTTAATCTTCCCACTTGATTTGAATGAGCAGCCTGAGTTTAAGAGCAGTTGATCTGTGGAGAGGTTTTTACTTCAATGACTACACCTGAAAAAGGGATGCCTTACCAGTCACCCATTCAGGCAGACTTATAAGAAAATATTTCAAGTACTTCAGAACTTCAGAAGGCAAACATTCTTCACAGTTTTGATGGTTTGAAGTGTCTTAGTGACCATTAGTTTCCAAACCTGGTTTTCTATCACAATCTTATTGGAACTTTTTCTTCATTAATTACTTTTAAGATTTTTTGGTTTTGGATTTTTTTTTTGAGACAGGGTCTCACTGTGTCACCCAGGCTGGAGTGCAGTGGCACGATCTCTGCTCACTGCAACCTCTACCCCCTGGGCTCAAGCGATTCTTCCACCTCAGTCTCCTGAGTAGCTGGGACCATAGGTGCCCACCACTATGCTCGGCTCAATTTTTTATATTTTATATGACTACAAAAAACTTATATCTACATTTTATTTATATTTGTATTTTTATATTTTTAGTAGCGAGGGGGATTTTGCCATGTTGCCCAGGCTGGTCTTGAACTCCTGAACTCAGGTGATATTACAATGTGAGCTACCATGCCCAGTCCAAGTTTTTTGTTTGTTTGTTTGTTTTTTTGAGACAGAGTTTTGCTCTGTTGCCCAGGCTAGAGTAGAGTGGCGCAATCTTGGCTCACTGCAAGCTCCACCTCACAGGTTCAGCGATTCTTCTGCTTCAGCCTCTCGAGTAGCTGGGATTACAGGCGCCCGCCACCATGCCCAGCTAACTTTTGTATTTTTAGTAGATTCAAGGTTTCACCATCTTGGCCAGGCTGGTCTCAAACTCCTCACCTCATGATACACCCACCTCAGCCTCCCAAAGTGCTGGGATTATAGGTGTGAGCCACCATGCCCGGCTGATGATTTTTTAAATGCAAAATTTCAAGTAGTATAAAAGGAAAGAAGATATGATGAATTCCCATTTACCCTAAAATACCCAGACTCAACAGTTATCAACTGATGGCCAATTTTGTTTTCTCTATACCCCACCTGCTTCACCCTCTCTTGGATTATCTTGTTTTAATTTTAATTTTTTAAAGACAGGGTCACCCAGACTTAAGTGCAGTAGCACAGTGATGGCTCATTGCAGCCTTGAATTCCTGGAGGCTCAAGTGATCCTCCCAAGTAGCTGGGACTACAGGTGTGTGCCACTTCGTCCAGCTAATTTTTTTTTAATTTTTTTGTGGAGATGGGGTCTCACTATGTTGCCAAGGCTAGTCTCAAGCTCCTGGCCTCAAGCAGCCCTCCCACCTTGGCCCCCCAAAGTGTTGGGATTATAGGCGTGTGCCACCATGCCTCAGCCTCCCAAAGTGCTGGATTACAGGTGTGAGCCACTGCGTCCAGCCGTGTCTTACAAATTTTTAAACCCTTTCTCTGTCATCTTTTTAATCTTTTTTTTAAAAGTAATCAAGATTAAATGAGATTTGTAGGTTTGTTAAATTGCTTCATCTATAGATTTTCAAGCCATCATATTTTTCTTGCAATATGTTGAAGAAACTTGACTGATAGTTTTCCACAGCCTGGGTTTTGATGATCACATCCCCATGGTGATATTTATTTGTTGCCCCATCTCCTATGAACTGATCTACATCACACATGCAGCATGCATACAAACGCCATTGATTATTTTCCATTGTAACTTAACACCATAAGCACCTTATTTCTTGTGAGGCTTTATTTCAAGCTCTTTGAGGGAAAGATGCTTACAGATTCTTATAGATTCACAGTGATAGAAACTTAGGCAGTTTTCTTATTAACAGAAACCTACATCTGCTGCCTGAGAGATGATGTCCCCAAGTAATTTTGATCTTTCATTCTACCATGTCCTACTACTAAACAAGTTTGTTCTTTTTAGAGACTAAATTTTCTCCTATAGAAGTTGAAGTCCCAATGCTTGGGTTCAGGTCCCAGCTGCACTGTGTGCTAACTAGTTGTGTAACCAGGGAAGAGTCTTAGCAGAATAGTGTCTCAGTTTCTTTATCTGTAAGATGGAAATAATATTACATATCTCATAGAATTGTTGGGAGGATTAAATCGATAAGTAATGTTCAGTACTTATTGGTAAGTATATTAGATAAGAGGTGTTAAGTAATTACAACAGTGGTTGGTACACAGTAGCACTTAAATGTTCTTGTCAGAGCACTTGATAAAATGTCTGGGCAGCAAACCTCATAATTACTGTTTTTCCTATTAGTTTAACTGAAAACAACACAGGTGCTTATATGGCTACTATATGAGAACAATACTCCCAATTTCAGAATTCGATGCTTTTAGGTATCATATTTTCCTATCCCCTCATTTTTGAAAGAGGAAACAGACCCAGAGAGGTAGAATAACTTACCTGGGGTTGTACAGAATTGCAGGCAGAGCCACAGTTTGAACTTAGATTCCCCACTGATTTGTCCAGAGTACTTCACGCCACACTGAAAGCAGCAGTTCCTCTGAGCTGGTTCTGAACAGGGAAATATGGTCCCATCTGCTTAACACTCTGCTTGTATTCATCGTATCCATTGAAGTTGAGCTTTCATATTTTGTGAATTAAGTGTTGTACTAAAACTTGATGACATTTCTTTCTTCTAGATTGCCAGCATACTTTGTTGTCCCCACCCCTCTTCCTGAAGAGAATGTGCAGCGCTTTCAGGGTCATGGCATACCAGTAAGTGCATCTGGGAACCCTAAGAGGTGTGGGTTGTGCATTGGTCTATCCTGGCAAAATGATCCTACTGAAAGCCCTTGGCTTTTGTTCTAGAGTTTGTTTTCAGTCCAAGAACAATCCAAAAATATCTTAGGGACTCCCTAGAAGAGTCTCTTAAACGTCATTGGGACAGAGTTCTAAAGTTTTCACAAATGCACTTGAGTTTTTAGAAGAGACATTAACAGAGCTTTAAGAGGATCATAGATGTGTCTGGTGTTGAAAGCAAGCCCGGTTTAACACCTAAGTCATTTTGAACCTGAGCCAAAGCATGCCAAGGGTAGTAGGATTTAAGCTTCTTTTTGGCCCACACTGTTAATCTTTGTATGGGCATGGTGGTGTTTTCTCCCAGAGACAACATGGAGTGCTTCTTAGTTTTCACAGAATAGAGTGGGATTGGAGCCATATTTAATGTGTCACTGATCAAAGAAAGCAAGACTCTGGCAGTTACTCCGGTTTCTAATTGGTGGTTGGGAATTGCCAGGCCTGCAGGGTATTTAGTAAGGAATGAGAATTATAAATAAGTGCTGTGCTGTGTGCACAGCTGGTTCACCAAAAGGGTCACTCCCATATGGGTGGAGGTATGGTTAAGCAGGGTCACGTGCCCAGAAGCCCATGGAGTCCAAGCAGGTAATGAGTATGACCTTGTGAACCAGAGGCCCTCCGCCTGGTCTAGGGGGACATCTCTTCAGTGCTAGGCAGTATATGCCACATGGGAATATGAGCCAAGTGTTGCCAGATGTCCTGATTTTTCAGGAGAAGCCATAGATACAGATTTTTGTTTTGTTTTGTTTTTATTTTTGTTTTTTTTAGACGGGGTTTCGCTCTTGTTGCCCAGGCTGGAGTGCAATGGCCCAATCTCTGCTCACTGCAGCCTCTGCCTCCCAAGTTCAAGCAATTCTCCTGCCTCAGCCTCCCGAGTAACTGGGATTACAGGCACCCACCACCAGGCCCAGATAATTTTTTGTATTTTTAGTAGAGACGGGGTTTCGCCATGTTGACCAGGCTGGTCTCAAACTCCAGGCCTCAGGTGATCCACCCACCTCGGCCTCCCAAAGTGTTGAGATTACAGGTGTGAGCCACCATGCCTGGCCTAGATACAGATTTTTATGTGAGTTTTCCTAATTTCTAAATATATGTCACTGATTCAGATGTTTAAAAGCATGTTTTGGGGACAGAGTTGGTCACAATGAATAAAATTCATAATTTTTAGTTCTTTATTAAGGACATTCTGAAGGGAAACTTTTTATTTTCTGCTGGTGTGGCAGTGAAGAATACAGTGAGCATCAGTACAGTTGGGTGGCCCTGCCTTGATTGGTACTGTCACCAGCAATTTTACCACCACTGCTTTTGTACCAAAAGTCACCACGGTACATATGACAAATTATATCTTAGCGTTATTATGAAAATAGCTGTGGCCTCTGAGACCACCTGAAAGGATCTTGAGACCTCCCAGCATAGTGTATACTACACTTTGAAAACGGATGCTTTAGAGGAATGAAAATGAGAGTCTCTATATTTCAGTCTTTCATAGAGGGATCTAGAAAAGAGGATATGCTCTGTGGGAAGAAACAGAGATGAACTGTTCACATATGTAGGAATAGGCTACTTCTCCATCCCTGCAGTATATGAAATGTAGATACTCTGCATTCTAGCCAGGCCTTGGGCCTTAGAAGTAGCAAATGTTCTGATAAGATTCGAGTGAGGAGCCTGAGGCATTACTTTGATAGAAACTGTGGGAAGTGCAGGGCGCAGTGGCTCACGCCTATAATCCCAGCACGTTGGGAGACCGAGGCAGGCAGATCGCTTGAACCCGGGAGTTTGAGATCAGCCTGGGCGACAAAGCGAGACTCCATCTCTACAAAAAATTTTTTAAAATTAGCCTGGTAAGGTGGCACATGCCCATAGTCCCAGCTACTCTGGAGTCTGAGGTGGGAGGATCCCTTGAGCCAGGAGTTCGAAGCTGCAGTGAACTGTGATCGTGCCGCTGCACTATAGCCTGGGCAACAGAGTAAGACTCTGTCTCAGAAAGAAAAGAAAAGAAAACTGTGAGAACGTGTTCTCACTTCATTAGTTCTTCCCATATTTATACGTCCTAAAAGTTACAGTGGAGTTTGTGTGAATGGACAGCAAAAAAGTATTACACAAGATGGAATTTATACATCTACCCGGGAAACATAGAGCCCTCAATCTCTCTCTCTCTTTCTCCCTCTCTTTTCTTTTAACATAAAATTTTCATTTGACTGGAACATTTAGATCACCAGAAATGGTCTTAAGCAAATTAAAAGGTAATTTATTTTATATTTGGAATCGGTGAAATTATGTACCTTAACCTAGAATACCCAATCCTTTTAAATGTACACAGTACCACTATAGCCTCTTGTTTTTCGTTTTCTTTAAGACAGGCTTTCTTAACCTAGGCACTATTGACATTTTAGGCCAGATAATTCTTTGTTGTGGGGGGCTGTTATTGTAGAATATATAGCATCAGCACTGCCAGTAGCATTTTCTGAGGTGCCAGTAGCACCCCTATCCCGTGAGTTGTGACAACCAACAAATATGTCCAGGTATTGCCAAATGTCCCCTCGTGGGTGGGGTGGGGGCACAAAATGCAGGTTGAAAACCCCTGCTTTAGGTGATCTGGACTGTTTTCTGTTTAGCATGTGTCTCCTCTGACTCTTAAGAGACTTACAGAAAATGTGACAACTAGTTGATGTGAGTGTCCGTAAGCCCCTCTCTGGCTTCGTCTTTACCTTGTTCTTCTTTCTCTCATTCCTATTGAACCTACTCATATTTACACTTATTCTCCGTGCTTATTTTTGTTGTTAAGAGATAAGAACATCAAACTGTTTTCTCTTAAACCAGATATTTAAGAGATTTGCAAAAACATAAAGCCGTTTATCTTCCTATATGTTTTTGGGTGGAAAATGTTATTTACAGTAACAGGTAATTGGTAATTACTGTTTTAAAATGAATTAGTATTTAAAAGTTTCTCAGTTTTAATTTCTAATGTGGTAAATATCAATAGCTATAGCTTATGTAGACACAAGCTCTTCAGGGTCCTCAGTAATTTTTAAGAACATGAAGGGGTCTAAGATCAAAAAGTTTGAGAACCACTGATCTGCAAGATTGCATGTACATACATTTTCTCTAGGACCTGGCATATAAGCACTCAAATCAATAGTAACAGGTAATTTGCAGTAGGTGCATAGGAAGCTAAGATTGAAGAGATAGTTTGGGGCTAGATTATGAACAGTCGATCTTTCATTTCATTCACAGAATCTTTAAAAATTGTGGTAAAATACACATAACATAAAACTTCCCATAGTGACATTTAGTATATTCTCAGTGTTGTGCAAACATTACCACAGTCTGTTCCAGAACATTTCCACATCTCCATGCTGTCTACCCTGGCTTTTCACCCAGCCTGTTCTTCCCTGCCTTCACTTCTTTTCAAGGAAGACCTGTATAATTGGTCAGTTTTTCATGTCCTTGCCGCTATTCTAAAGGCTTTGGCCGCTGTTCTTCAACCTTGAGTATCTTTTTTTTCCTCTGGGACAAATGAACATTGTTATGGATTATTCAAACCAAACAGCAAACTGTGCTTAACAGACCGTGAAAACCACTGGTGATGCTTTGTCCCGCCCAGCAGTATGCTATTTAACTCTTTTTGGTTCCTATATCATTGTTCTCTGCGTGAACAGGTTTTCATCCCTTTAAGTTTTTTGTATCATTCTTGACTCCCAGTGACGATCTTTTCCCTAGTCCAGTGGGATCCAGGACAGCGACAAGAACTCCCTCAGCTTCCTTCTACTCAGCCTCCTGTTGTTTCTCTCTGGGCTCCCGTTTCCTTCATACAGAATCTGGGTCTCTGGGCTCTTGATTGCCTTGTTTGGAGTCCCGTTCCATGGGCCTTCCCGCTTCCGTGGTTGCCTTTCCCAAGTCTATTCTGCTATGTCTGTTCTTGAAGACATCCTTCTGTCTCCCTTAACCTGAGGCACTTCCTTAGTAGTCAAGCGGCTGTCTTGTTCTGCCTGTACTGCCAAGCATATTTAAAGAGTCTATACTTGTTTTCTTTACCATTTCTTCTTGTAACATGACTTCTACTCCCCACACACTGTGGACATTTCCCTCCCAGAAGTCCTTACGTCGTGTGCAGCCCCAGTTCCCTACATGACTGCAGTGTTTGACTCTGATGACATTGTCTTTTAAGTTCCTGTCCTGGCCTTGGAAACATTGTACTCCCTTGGCCTGCTGACCTCCTTCATGATCCTTTCCTGCTTATGCTGCCTTCTGCCTCAGATTGTAGATGTTCTATTAAAGCTCTGTTTTTGACTCTATTAAGAGAGGGACCTTAAAATGTACCGAATAATGAGTAATCCTTTTTTAAAAAAAACAAATAAGATTAACAAACTGTGATTCTTGCCTATGAAGTCACTCATACTAAGAATTCTGGCCCTCACAGTTCCCAGAGAGAAATTGCAGCAACAGAAGACTTTTTGCTAAATTTCTGTGAGAAGCCTCTTTGACCAGGAACTTTGCTTTTTTCTATTTACTGTTTCACGCAGAGAATAGTAAGGGAGTTGGCCCTTCACGCCTCAGATGAGATGAGACAGTTATGATTAGAAGTTATTACATGTGCCCCAGATGGAAAATGAGTTATAGTTGGATATCACCAAGGGACTATGCTTTCTGCCCTTCTGCTCCAGAAGAGGAGATAAAAAGGGTTAAGAACACTTAGTTTCTTAGAACTCACCATCCAGTCATGGCTAAGAGTATCTCCCCCTTTATCCAAGTGAGCTGCGCCAACTAAGGGGGGCACAATTGCCTGGGCACCAAAATTTCACCACCTTAGGCAGAGAGCTGAAAACTGTATGGTGGTTTCTGCACATCGCTTAGCATGGCATTGAGAAAGGGAATGCAAGAACAGTAAAGGGCCCTTTGATTATCTTACATTCTAACACTTCCACCTCATCATGAATCTTAAAGTGTGGCTTGGCCCCAAGAAAGGAGTTGTTGCTGTTTACAGCAGTTCCTAAAGCAGTTCTGTGTCACTCTGTCCTTGCTCTCTGGCTGGGCTCATCAGCTCCCCCACTGCAGCAGACCATCAGCTCCCATTTCTAGAGTGCCAGGCCTGTTTTCCTCTCATTTTAGGGGCCTCCTGAATATCTCCACACGGAGGTCCTGTTGATGCTAGACACCCAATATGTGCTGATTCCATCACCTTCCCCAGAAATCCCGAACCAGTTCCCCTTTGTGATTTTCTAAGTGTAGTGCACAATATCACCTGGATTGTCATGCCGATCTCTAACTCTCGGTCTACGCCACTGCTAGCATATCCAACACATGGTTTATACCTGGCAGATGAATGGCAAAAAGGTGCTCCCTCTGGGAAGCCGAATTATAAAAGGTCTTTCTTCCAGGTTTATCTTTGAGCCCGGGCCAATGGCTTGGTCAGCAAAGCAAGGGCTGGACCTTAGCCACTCTCAAGCACTTAGCCAGGCCTTTATGCAGGACTCAAAGTCCACAACTGTACTCATCCGTCCAACCAGTCTGTCTTTCTTCTCCATTCTAGCTTCCACTGGCAGATTACTTTGCCCCAAGATCAGTTGTAATCTCCTTTTGTTCCTGAAAAACAAACAAAACCCCCCACTGTAACCTGAAAAAAGCCTGAACACCTTAACCTGTTGCCAAAGCAGAAGAAAGCCTAAACAGCCTCACCTGCCACTGTTGGTCACTCGTGTGACTTCTTTCTCCTTGCCTTGTTTTTGTTGTGCCTTGAAATTTCTTTCTTCAGTTATATAATACATTCTACCTTATTTTATATTCCTAAGCTTATTTCCCTTTTGAAACTAAGCTCTGAAGGTAGACACAGTATCTTAGTATCTTTGTGCCCTCTCACAACCTAATGTGGTGCCTTGGATGTCACAAGTCTTGAATTCAGTTATGTCAAATAGCCAACATTCCATTCTTCCTAGTGTGGATTTTCTCTAATGAGAGTTGCCCCCTTTTTGCCATCCATATACAACACAGCCTTTAGAGTCACACTGCAGCTACTTTTGTACAACTTGGGAAAGTCCTTCCATCTCTCCAAGCCTCAGTTTCTTGCTGTTAAGGGGGATAAATAATCATACCCATCACAGAGAGTTACCATAACAATTAAATGAGTTAATTCATGTAAAATACCTGACATGTAATAAGCTGCACTTGAATGATAGCTACTATCCTAATAATAATAATGTTGTTGTTGTCATCATCTGGGTTACCAGCTGATGATAAGTCAAAAGGTATATGTTAGACCATAAGTCTGTGTCTGACTACCTAGACCTGTTTTATTTTTTCAAACTAAATCATTCTTTTTCATTGTGACTAAATACTCCCAGGCTTAATAAAGTTAAGTATGTCCAGCCATTTCATACTGAAGTTACAGATTTCCCTGTATGCATTTAAATGCTAAGCTTACGTGTCCCCTGTTGGGTTGTGTTTATTGTATCTGGTAAAGCTTTATTTGTTTCTACAGATATGGTGTTGGTCCTGCCACAATGGAAGTGCCCTTTTGAAAATGTCAGCACTGCCCAAAGAACAGGATGACGGCATTTTACAAATCCAAAAGAGCTTCTTAGATGGGTCAGTACTAGTTCTACATTTTGTTCTTGTTCAGTTCTTGTTTTCCAAGAAGCAGGGAACAGCTCTTAGTAGTATGTCTATTTCTGTTTACCTACTGGTAGCTTAATGCTAGGGGAATACAACTTAACAGTGATCATTTTGAGTTAATTTGAAAGAAGTCAGTATAACATAATAATTAAGAGTGTCACCTGCGTCGTTTTTAGAGGTGCACGCTAAAGTCTTCAGCGGGGAGGTGACATGATGTCTGTAATGTTAACCGTTGTCAAATTTAGGTCATGGTACATGTCACAGTACTATTCTACTTTCTACATGTTTCAAATTAAAAAAACAAAACAAAGCAAAAAAACCCAAAGTAGATGAATTTAAAACAAAAAAGAAGGAATAGACTCAGAGTTACATTGCCTTGGTCCAAATCATGGTTCTATCAGTTTATAAATTGGATAATCTTGGGCCAGGCAATTTTACTTTATGCACCTCCATTTCCACACCCATTGACTGGGAACAGGAGTCCTGCAGCAATTGCCTGGTAGGTGAAGATTAAATGGGAGAATGCCTACTGAGCCCTTAACACAGATTGTGGCACATAGTAAATCCTTAAGCAAAATTTGAGTTTGCTCTTCTAATCTCATATTCCTTTTTGATACCTAGAATTTACAAGACCATCCACAGGCCACCCTATGAAATTGTTAAAACGGAAGACCTGTCAAGCAACTTCCTGTCCCTGCAGGAAATCCAGACTGCATACTCTAAATTTAAACAGCTATTTCTGATAGGTGAGAAGAATACTGAGCAAAAACTTTTGTGTTATATGGGAAAAGACATGCCATGCAGATCAGGTGAAAGTTGGTGCCTTTTCCCTGAGTTCCTTACGTTAGTACGCAGAACCCAGGGCTGTGATGTCATGGAGCCAGGGGTCTGGCTGCCATTACCACACTTCCCTCTCCATCTCTCTCCAGGCTTTCCCTCCCCACCTCCTTATTGTGGCAGTGATCACACGGCCACCCTCCTCTTCTCCCCTTCCTCAGCATACCAGTTGCCCAGTGGTGAGCATTTTGGTTTCTTCCTTTAAAAGTTTTTGAACTATGTAGTATTTATATTTGTTGACTTGCAGTAATTTATAAAGTGAATAATGTTCGTTTTCTTCTGTAGACTTTTTCCCAAAGTGGAAATACTTTAATTTTTTTCCCCTGATTGGGAATATACAGTTTCTAACAATATTAAAAGTTCTACCAGAAATGTACAAAGTAGAAAATGAAATATGCCTGTCCCAGCTACCCCCATTTTCCTGCCCAGGCTGCCTACTGGTGCCTCATATTTAATACTGCTCAGTCACTCATTGATTCTCTTCATTCTGGAATGAGTCTTTACGCTCTGAGATTTGTCATGCCTATAGATAACTTTTCCTAACTTGGACATTGTTTTTTGAGACAGGGTGTCACCTCTGTCATCCAGACTGGAGTGCAGTGGCATGATCACAGCTCACTGCAACCTTAAAACTCCCAGGCTCAAGTGATCCTCCCACCTCTGCCTCCCAAGTAGCTGGGATTACAGGCACACACCTCCTCACCTGGCTAATTTTTGCATTTTTTGTAGAGACAGAGTCCCATCATGTTGCCCAGACTGATCTTGAACTCCGGGGCTCAAGCGATCCTCCCACTTTGGCCTTGCAAAGTGCTGGGATTATAGGCATGAGCCGCTGCCTGGACTAACTTGGACTTTTTAGCCTAGCAAATTCTTAACTGTTTTGGGATTCATTCAGTGACATTTATTGAGTTTCCATTGAACAAGGGGTCTTCAAAAAGTTCATGGAAAATGTATATTATGAAAAAACTATGCATGAATTCCAAAACTTTTTTACCCCAAAATAACTCATACTAACTTACTATAACATGCCTGAGCAGGATCTGGTTTGAGGAGCTAAGAAGGGTAAGAAATTAGTTTGAAAACAGGCCCTATTAGAGCAACATGAATTCTGCTGAAATTGAAGCAAAAACAAATATTGAATTTATGGTGAAGCTTGGGTGGAAGAATGGTGAAATTATTGATGCTTTAGAAAAAGTTTACGGGGACAGTGCCCCAAAGAAATCAGCAGTTTACAAATGGACAACTCATTTTTAAGAAGGAGCAGATGATGTTGAAGATAAAGCCTGCAGTGGCAAACTGTCCACGTTAATTTGCGAGGAAAAAATTAATCTTGTTTCTGCCCTAATTGAAGAGGACCGACAGCAGAAGAAACAATAGTCAACTCCATAGACATCTCAGTTGGTTCAGCCTACACAATTCTGACTGAAAGGATAAAGTTGAGCAAACCTACTTGCTGGGCGCAGTGGCTGACGCCTGTAATCCAGCGCTTTGGGAGGCTGAGACGGGCGGATCACTTGAGTTCAGGAATTTGAGACCAGCCCGGCTAACATGGCGAAACCCATCTCTGCTAAAAATACAAAAATTAGCCGGACGTAGTGGTGGGTGCCTGTAATCCCAGCTACTTGGAGGGGCTGAGGCAGGAAAATGAACCCAAGAGGCGGAGGTTGCAGTGAGCCAAGATCACGCTACTGCTCTCCAGCTTGGGTGACAGAGCAAGACTCCATCTCAAAAAAAAAAAAAAAAAAAAAAAACTGTCTACTCAATAGGCACTGAAACCATTGTGCCCAAATCAGCTTCAGATGAGAGCAGAGCTTTCAACAGAAATTTTAAATAAGTGGGATCAAAATCCTGAAGCATTTCTTTGAAGAATTGTAACAGGAGAAGAAACATGGCTTTACCAGTACAATCCTGAAGACAAAATACAATCAAAGCAATGGCTACCGAGAGGTGGAAGTGGTCCAGCCAGGGCAAAAGCAGATATGTCAAGAGCAAAGGTCATGGCAACAGTTTTTTGTGATGCTCCAGCCATTTTGCTTGTTGACTTTCTGACCAAAGCACAAAAACATCTGCTTATGAGAGGTTTTGTTTTTTCTGAGACAAATTCTCACTCTGTTGCCCAGGCTGGAGTGCAGTGGTGTGATCTTGGCTCACTGCAACCTCCACCTCCTGGGTTCAAGTGATTCTTGTGCCTCAGCCTCCTGAGTAGCTGGAATTACAGGTGTGCACCACCACACCCGGCTAATATTTGTATTTTTAGTAGAGGCAAGGTTTCACCATGTTGGCCAGACTGGTCTTGAACTCCTTACCTCAAGTGATCTACCCTCCTCGGCCTCCCAAAGTGCTGGGATTAGAGGCATGAGCCACCATGCCCAGCCATAAGAGTGTTTTAAGAAAGTTGGCCAACGCTTTTGTAGAAAAATGCCTGGGAAGACTTCATCAGAGGGTCCTTCTCTACTGCTCATTCCTCCTATCAAACAAGGGCAATTTTGCAAGAGTTTTGATGGGAACTCATTAGGCATCTACCTTAAAAGTCTGATTTGGCTCCTTCTGACTTCATTTTCTAATCTTAAAAAATCCTTAAAGGGGGCTGGGCGTAGTAGCTCACGTGTATAATTGCAGCACTTTGGGAGGCCGAGGTGGGCGGATCACCAGAGGTCAGGAATTCAAGACCAGCCTAGCCAACATGGTGAAACCCCATCTCTACTAAAAATACAAAAATTAGCCAGGCATGGTGGTGGGCACCTGTAATGCCAGCTACTCCGGAGGCTGAGACAGAAGAATCGCTTGAACCCGGGAGGCAGAGGTTGCAGTGAGCTGAGATTGTGCCATTGCACATTGCACTCCAGCCTGGGTGACAAGAGCAAAACTCCATCTCAAAAAAAACACAGAAATCCTTGAAGGGAACACATTTTTTTTTCAGTTAGTAATGTAAAATAGACTGCAATGACATGGTTAAATTCCCAGGACCCTCAGTTCTTTAGAGGGGGTTGAGAGTGTCTTAAACTTGATGGAGCTTATGTTGAGAAATAAAGTTTATATTTTTTATTTTCATCTTTTAATTCCATGTTTTCACATACTTTTTGAAGTCCCCTTGTATATACTAACTATGCTAGGCGTTGGTGATAAAGAGAAATATAACACCAAGAGCTTATATTCTTGCAGGGGAAACAGCAATGTATGACTCAAACTAAAACATTACAATACATGTTTACTATTTAATCAAGGACACTCATTCTAGTTTTATTTCAGTCACTCAGGACTTTCAGGGATATCTGTCTTTTATTGATTTGAGTTTGCAACTTTTTTTTTCTTTTTTTCTTGAGATGGAGTTCTGTTCTTGTTGCCCAGGCTGGAGTGCAATGGTGCGATCTTAGCTCACTGTAACCTCCGCCACCCTGGTTCAAGCAATTCTCCTGCCTCAGCCTCCCAAGTAGCTGGGATTACAGGCATGGGCCACCACCCCCGGCTAATTTTTTTGTATTTTAGTAGAGACGGGGTTTCTCTGTGTTGGTCAGGCTGGTCTCAAACTTCTGACCTCAGTGATCCGCCCACCTCCGCCTCCCAAAGTGCAGAGATTACAGGCGTGAGCCACCACATCTGGCCTTTTTTTTTTCTTTTCTTTTCATTTTTTAGAAACAGGGTCTCACTCTGTTGCCAAGGCTAGGGTGCAGTGGTGCCACCATAGCTCACTGCAGCCTCAAACTCCTGGCCTCAAGTGATCTTCCTGCTTCTGGGATTATAGTACTGGGATTATAGGCATGAGCCACAGCACCCAGCCTGAGTTTGCAGCTTTTAAATATATTGGATTTCTGTAAGATTTAAGGTTCTCTGTTTTATAAGGCATGTAGGAGGAGTCATGTCATGGTATGCTGGGTGGACGAACTTGTGCATTGAGATTCTAATGAAAGTTAAGCCTGACCCTTAGGCTTCCGTGGCATCAGTATGGATCCAGTTGCATTTTCCACTTCTAGAATTAACAGCCTGGATGTCAACTATTTCTGCCTAAAGCATGTTACTCTCTGTCGACTTACAGGATGAACCATGGCTTTGTGTATGCATTGTAGGAATTTCTTATTTCAGCAATAAAGATCTCTTTTTGACCACCACAATCTTCTAGGGGCCTACAGCTCAGAAACCATTTCAGCTGAAGTTTTGAAATGACCCTTACTCAAAATAGAGTCCTGTGCCTGGATTCTGCAGTTTGAGTCAGGACTGTTAATCTGAATGACACAGTTGAGGAGCACAGGATTTTTGTGGCAAGTATGTCAGTGAACAATGACCTGACGTCTTTACTCCTTTTTCTTTTTTCAGATAACAGTACTGAATTTTGGGACACAGATATAAAATGGTTTTCTCTGTTGGAAAGTAGCAGCTGGCTTGACATAATCAGGTATTTCAAACCATTGTTTTACTCATGAATTTTGTAATTGTATAACTCAGGGTAGTAGATCAAACCGACAAATAATTTAACTGTTTGATATTTGACAGTTAAATATTCTTAGATCACATGTTCTACAGCTAGATTTTATATTTGCTACTTATTTCTGTGCACATTTGATAGGAATTTATGAACATGCCACCTGCTTACAAGGAGATGTACTCTACAGACAAGGCATTGAAAAAACACAGAAAGAGTGTGACAACCCAGAATTATTATTGAGGCAGCAGTGCTGGCCTCCAGGGAGGAAATTGAGGGTGAGAACAGGAGTGATACTGACTTTTCACTGAATACCTTTTTTAATCTTGTGTCTTATGCATATATTATCTGTGTTTTTAAAAACCATGATTAATGTCAGTTATTTTTGGTTTGGGACCGTTGAGAGTTCCAGAAAACAGTTATATTGCCTTTCCTACTTTCTATATTGAATAGCTCTTCTCTGTTGCCATTAAATAGAGGATATGGCAGAGAAAGGTGCAAAACAGAAATGATGATCAGGATGACAGAGTAGCTCTAATGCTAGGCTACATTTCAGGAGGGAGAGCAATGCTTCCTACTGCCTCACACACATTCTCCCTCCATTCTGAAGTGAGTACTGCGGAAAGGAGCCTTGGCCCTCCAGACACTGAACTGTGCTTCAGACATCCTGCTACACGTCTCATAATTTGAATATATAATGGCAGACAGGGATAAATGTTATGGAAGCAAAGAACCCTTCTTTGTGTGGGGTGGGCAGAGAAGGGTGAGCATCTCTAGCCAGATGAAGAGTCGGGGTGTGGGAAGGGAAGGTGGCTGGGGGGTAGGAGAGGACACCTCTGCAAGCAGAAGACAACATATGTGAAGGCCCCCAGTTATACAAGTCAGAGCTGGGAATCGCGGCAATAGTTGCAAAGGGAATAACGTGTAGAGAGAGACAAAAAGGATTTCTGAGCATATTGGAGCTTTTTAGCCATTCTGATACATTCAGTAGGTCACCTTAAGTAAAGCAATCTGGACATGTCTCACATTCTCCAGGTATGGATTTTTATGAATCTTGCTCACCAGCAGACTCAGGCGTGAGTTTTTAATAAGAATGTCTAGTTTAGAAATTACCTAGGAGCATTTTCACATCAACTTTAGGATTCCCTTCTGAAAATTTTCAGTTTCTAATGGGCAGGAATATATCCCGGTATCTAAATAATGTAAATGGAAGTTAGTTTCTTTTCTAGAGGATTTTAGCATGGAAAAAAAAAAAATAAGAGAGAAGACTGAAGATCAAGTCAGACTCTCTCTAAACTACATAATGTTTGTGTTACCAAGCTCATGAACTAATGCCCCTTTTTCTTGTCTCTTTCCTATTCAGACGTTGCCTGAAAAAAGCAATAGAGATTACAGAATGTATGGAAGCACAAAACATGAATGTTCTTCTTTTAGGTAATATATAGGAAGCACAAAGGATGATTTCCATTTTCCTTCACTTGAGATTCAATTTTTGTATATGTAGCTTTATGTATTTGGAAACAAAAGGAGTGAGTTAGTGTAGAAATCCTTCCTATTCCTTTCTCCCTAACCTTGGAATCCTTTGCCTTGGATTTCAGTGTTAGAGTTTAAAACAAAATTCTTTCACTTTGCACTTGGCAGACCTATTCACAGTCCACAAAGGAATTGTTGGTATCTTTACCAAAGCTCACATTTCTTAATGTTTTGGATTTTGTTTTATATTAACTGAGCTTGGTTAAATTTAAAATCTTTTTAGAATCCGTCTTATATAAAGAGATCCATGGATGATTTGGTTGTTATTTTTATATCTTTGTGGTTGACAACTTTATTCAGTTACCATAGAAACTTGGTGGCCTGTGAGTTCCTTTTCCTCAGCGGGCTTAACTCGCTGTACATGATGCAAACATTCAGAATGTGCGAAAGCAAGTGTGAACCACCATGCAAGGAAGATTGGTGCTGTAACTAGTTACATATGAGCTAAAACATTACCTGCTGTTTAGAAATACTATGTTTCGTTTAGCCCCACACTATAAATTAAGTAGATTGTCTCATGCTTTATACCCCCAAGCTTTTATCATTCTCTGAAACTCTGTAACTGTTGGCCCTGGGTTCTAAGGGCAGCCTGGAAAATGTATCTTTCTGTGGCTTCTGTCCATCTGATATTGGCTGACCGACTTAGATTTGAATACATTTATTGAGCCTCTGCCATGTGCAGGGCTCTGTTCCGCCTTCAAGAAGTTTGCAACCTAATGAGAGAGTTGCCTTAAGTGTGCTATTGAAAAAGACCTAACCAGCTGTGACAGAACAGAGCATTATTTGAGTACTGAGCAACTAGTGAAAAGGGGGAGGGATAAAGATTGGAGGTCTAAGAAACGGAAGGACTCAGGGCCAGAACACATTAATCACAGAGTTGCATAGAGTGAAATTTGAATCTTTGACTGATAGAACTGAGACGTCCTTCACTCCTGGATGGACTACTGAATTGTCTTACCTTGGAAATCTCTTTTAGTCCTTCATTCCATTACCCACAGGAGTATCATTAACACCCTTCAGATCCAAGAAGAAAGAGTTCCTTAAAAATGAAACTTGTGGCTGGACACGGTGGCTCACACCTGTAATCCCAGAATTTTGGGAGGCCAAGGCAGGCAGATCACCTGGGGCCAGGAGTTGGAGACCAGCCTGGCCGACATGACGAAACCCTGTCTCTACTAATAATGCAAAAATTAGTCGGGCTTGGTGCTGTGTGCCTGTAGTCCTGGCTACTCGGGAGGCTGAGGCACAAGAATTGCTTTAATCTGGGAGGCAGAGGTTGCAGTGAGCCAAGATTGTGCCACTGCACTCCAGCCTGGGTGACAGAGTGAGACTCTGTCTCCAAAAAAAAACTTGTTTTGAAAATTGATAGCACTAGAAGACAAAAATGAAAATCTGTTTCTCTGTAACCCATGTCATCCCATAGTTGAGGCTTGTTTCCTGGAGGGAGAAGTGTAAGCTTGGACCCGTAGTGCTCTGTGATTATAGGCGTCAGGATGAAAGAGTTATCACAATATGAGCACCTCCCTAGTTACAATTCATTCTTTTTTTTTTTTTTTTTTTTTTGAGACGGAGTCTCCCTCTGTTGTCCAGGCTGGAGTGCAATGGTGCGATCTCAGCTCACGGCAACCTCTGTCTCCCTGGTTCAAGCGATTCTTCTGCCTCAGCCTCCTGAGTAGCTGGGATTACAGGCGTGCACCACCATGCCCAGCTAATTTTTGTATTTTTAGTAGAGACGGGGTTTCACCATGTTGGTCAGACTGGTCTCGAACTCCTGACATCGTGATCCACCCGCCTCAGCCTCCCAAAGAGCTGGGATTACAGGCATGAGCCACCGCGCCCGGCCTACAATTCATTCTTAAGTTTCTCTAACACCAATGATACTAGCACCATCCTCCTCATGGACATTTTTTAAAAACAACTCGAGTTGCACCTATTTTTGTGAAAGGGAAACTATGGGGATGTAGACCCTGACTTTTAGGATCTTAAAACCCTTAAGACAAATGCACGGATAAAGATATGTGGTTCTTTTGCTCTAAGTCATGAATGTTAAACAAGTATGTGAGTGGACTTTTCATCAAATGAGTTTTGGAAAGTGCATGGCAGGTGGGCATGTAGAAGTAGACCAAGCAGAGTTTGTCTCCTAGGATAGGCAGGAGAAGCAGGCACCTCTGTGCCCCTCAAACAGAAAAGGACAGAGCCTTAGAGCTGAAAATAGAAATAATTTTGCTACAGTCAAGAAATATTAAACTTTCTCCAAAGTAGAGTTAGTGGAGGACTTAGGAGTGGAGGAAGGGATGTCTGAGGTGAGTTTGAGAAGCAGCTGAGCCATGAAATAGTGAGTTCAGTGACGGAGGCGTCCACACCCCAGGAGGAGTTCAGTGACGGAGGCTTCCACACCCTAGGAGGGAAGAGCTTTAGTCTTGGCCTGCGGAGCCTGGCAGGTCATCATTATGTGGGTGATTCTGCTGTCTCTGTGTGGCACACCTAGACCCCCACATGCTGAAAGTAGCTTTGCAGTGCTGCATTTATTTATTCAGTATGCAAATCCGCATTTAGTACCAGCGTATGCCAGAACCTGTACTAGACATGCTAGAGCAGTTCATGTCTCAATCTGAAAACATAACCCTTTGTTATTGGCCCTTGCCTTTAGGGAATAAGAACATGACCGTTAATAGTAGACCTTGGTGTTGGGAATCCTACTTTTAACTGTGCAAGTGAGAGCATTCTGAAACTTTTTAACATTTTATGCCCTCCTTCCTCTTTGCACTGCTGCTGGGGCCTCTCCTAGAGGAGAATGCATCCGACCTCTGCTGTCTCATTTCCTCTCTGGTGCAACTGATGATGGACCCCCACTGCAGAACCAGAATTGGTTTCCAGAGCCTCATCCAAAAGGAGTGGGTCATGGGTGGCCACTGTTTCTTGGATCGCTGCAACCATCTCCGCCAGAACGACAAAGAGGAGGTGAGTTCCCTCACTGCAGACTGTTTCCGTCATGGGGAGAACTACTGAATCTCTTATTTAATACCTGTCATCAAATGTAGTAGGATTGCTGCTTGCAAAGTGTAAGCCAAACAGGTTTGTTAAGAAAACTAGGATCGTTTCATTGTGTGATGACTTTGGATACTTTAATAATAGTGAAACCTTTCCCAGAGGAAAGAGATATTAACAAGTATGTTCAGAGTTTTCTAAATTGTGTACACCAAGGGTGTATACATATTTCACAGTGGGAATAATATTTATTAATAAGACTTAAATATAAAGTAACTCAGTGAGGGAGACTCCTACCTTTTCTACAAAATTAGTCTTTGCAATAAAAAGATATTCAGGGTGCAGGTTTTCTACAGAAAATATAGGTTGAGCATCCCTTATCTGAAAGTCACGGGACCAGAAGTGTTTCAGATTTCAAATTGTTTTGGATTTTGGAATATTTGCATTCCATTACTGGTTGAGCATCCTTAATCCAAAAATTGGAGGCCTGGCATGGTGGTTTGCACCTGTAATCCCAGCACTTTGGGAGAACAGGAGTTTGAAACCAGCCTAGGCAACATAGACAGACCTCATCTCTACCAAAAATAAAAATAAAATAAAATAAACTGGGCATGGTGATGCCTGACTACAGTCCCAGTTACCAGGGAAGGTGAGGTGAGAGGATTGCTTGAGCCTGGGAGGTCAAAGCTGCAGTGAGCCATGATTGTGCCACTGCACTCCAGCCTGAGTGACAGTGAGACCCTATCTCAAAATAAATAAAGTTTTAGATTTTGGAACTGAATGATTTCAGATTTTCAGAGTCAATTTTTTTTTTTTTTTTTTTTTTTTTTGAGACGGAGTCTTGCTCTGTTGCACAGGCTAGAGTGCAGTGGTGCAGTCTCAGCTCACTGCAGCCTCTGCCTCCTGGGTTTAAGCTTATCTCCTGCCTCAGCCTCCCTAGTAATTGGCATTACAGGTGTGCACTACCATGCCTGGCGAATTTTTTGTATTTTTAGTAGAGATGGGGTTTCGCCATGTTGGCCAGGCTGGTCTTGAACTCCTGACCTCAAGTGACCCACCTGCCTCAGCCTCCCAAAGTGCTGGGATTACAGGCATGAGCTGCCACACCTGGCCATTCAGAGTCAATTTTCCTTGCACTTAAACCTTTTTGAAATAAAGCACAGGGGCCAGGCACGGTGGCTCCCACCTGTAATCCCAGGACTTTGGGAGGCCAAGGCAGGTGGGTCACAAGGTCAGGAGGTCGACACCATCCTGGCTAACACGGTGAAACCCCGTCTCTACTAAAAATACAAAAAATTAGCCGGGTGTGGTGGCACATGCCTGTAGTCCCAGCTACTTGGGAGGCTGAGGCAGGAGAATCACTTAAACCCGGGAGGCAGAGGTTGCAGTGAGCCAAGATTGTGCCACTGCATTCCAGCCTGGGTGACAGAATGAGACTCCATCTCCAAAAAAAAAAGAAGAAAGCACAGGGTTATGTTAATGCCATCTGTTACCAGGGCCTTAGTGGTAGCGTGGGTGGGAATGTCCCCATAGCCTCTTCTGCTTCTGTCTGGATTAATCGCTCCAGGCCTGGACCTCCAAGTTCAGGCACAGGAGAGTTAGCATTTTAGGTCACCTGGTGAAAATGAGTCCCCCAGATTGTGGTGTACATGTCTAGATGACAGCTGTACACACTCCCTTGGCTGCCTTATTGATGATTGTTGGAAGGAAAAATGAAAACACACAAACTTTCTTTAATCAACTCACCTGCAGTGCTGACGTATGCTAGCAGTGTTACTTGTGGTTTTTCATACTCCAGGTAGTCAGCATGTCTGTCTGTGGTACAGAACAGCTTGACACAGAATGCTGTGGGCACACAGAGCCATGGCTCCTGATCGTAAGGGCTTGGCAGGTTCCTTGGGTGATCCAGGTCTCTCTCACTGAGCAAGATGGTTTCTTTCAGGCCTGGCCTGTACTTATCTGTGTCCCATTGAGCTGAATAGAAATCACATCTTTCAGTCCTGGAAGGGACTTGAAGAAACTAATTTGAAAGGTTGATGGCATTTACATAACATGGGAGGCAGAGAGAGCTGATACTTTGTGGAGACGAGTATGGTTGTTTTTTTCTTTTTTTTTTTCTTTTTTTTTTGGAGAAGGAGTTTCGCTCGTGTTGCCCAGGCTAGAGTGCAATGGCACGATCTTGGCTCATTGCAACCTCCTCTTCCCGGGTTCAAGTGATTCTCCTGCCTCAGCCTCTTAAGTAGCTGGGATTACAGGCATGCCCCTCCATTCCCGGCTAATTTTGTATTTTTAGTAGAGACAGGGTTTCACCATGTTGGTCAGGTATCGAACTCTTGACCTCAGGTGATTCACCCATGTCAGCCTCCCAAAATGCTGGGATTACAAGCGTGAGCCACAGCGCCCAGCCTTGTTTTGTTTTTGAGACATGGTCTCTCTCTCTTGCCCAGGCTGGAATACAGTTGCACAGTCATGGCTTACTGCAGTTTCAACCCCCTGGGCTCAAGCAATCCTCCTGCCTCAGCCTTCTGAGTAGCTGGGACTATAGGCGTACACTACCATGCCTAGCTAATTTTTGTATTTTTTGCAGAGATGGGTTTTGCCATGTTGCCCAGGTTGGTCTCAAACTCCCGGGCTCAGGTGATCCATCTGCCTCAGCCTCCCAAAGTGCTGGAAATACACACATGAGCCACCGCGCCTACCCATATGTTTTTGTATATCTTGAGAAAAGGGGGACTGGCAGGCACCATGTCTAATGGGGAAAGAGTCTGAGGTCTAAGAAGAGACCTGATCTGCTGCTGTTCACCCAGCCCTTGGAGAAGTCACTTGTATTTTCTGAGCCTATTGCCCTGCCTATACATTGCAGTTCAAATATTTTCCACTCTATTTAATGATATTATGCATAAAATGAAGTGTGAAATAAAATTGCTGTACAAATGTTTCTTAGCATCTCAACATGGACATATTGGAGTTTTGAAGGAAAATTGAAAAGAAACATGAGCCCTGTGTGAGACCCTGGGGACCGGCCTCCAGGCATCTCCAATCTTCCCTTTCCTCCTTTGTAAGGGAGAGACTAACATAGCTTCTCTTAGCCCCCTGGCAGGATCACTGGTTAATCAGGGAGGATAAGCGCTTTCTAAATGATAAAGCACACTAGAAACTACTCTCCCTGCTCATCAAGGGCTCGCCTCTGGGAGCTAATAAATGAGGCTTGTGGATTTGTAAAGATACATTTTGAAAACATTTTGAAACTCACTTTCACTGCTTCTCCCTTGTCTCCCATCCCCGTTGTCTTCTGGGCCCTCACTGCAGGGTGGACAGGAGGCTTCTCCTTCCACGTTGGTCTCCAAGATCAAACCCTGTCAGTTAGTGTGTGGGCAGGTGGGGAATAGAAGTTCCCTCCCACCCCCCGTAACTTTTTATTGACAAAATTCAAAGTAGCACTCATAATTAAGTACATTGTTTGGTAATACAGTACTACTAATGGAAGAATGGAATTTTTTTGGAGGAGATAATATTTTGCTTAATTGGGGTTCTAAGTTAGTGTTTTCTATTATCAGAATCAATTGCAGATGCTCATCTGTAACACTGATCCATAATGAGGTTTTTACATATTTCGTCTTTGAAATGTCTTTGACACAGATAGGCATGTAAATCGCAAGCATGTGATTTCAGTTGAGCGTATTTCTCACTTGGGATGGTATGGAGTATTCTGTGTTTCCCAGAGAATGAAGTCCTCAGAAGTGCTTATTCCACAGCTGTTGAGGTGGCTGCCCCCTGAACTCAGGATGGCTTGCTCTGGGCTCTGCCCACCAAGTAACGTATCTTGTTTTCATGCAGGTTCCCGTGTTCCTGCTTTTCCTAGATTGTGTCTGGCAGCTGGTGCACCAGCATCCCCCGGCATTTGAATTCACAGAGACTTACCTGACTGTTTTGTCAGATAGCCTGTATATACCTATTTTTAGCACCTTCTTCTTCAATTCACCTCATCAAAAAGATACTAACATGGTAAGAGTCCCTCTTAGGAACCTGTGTATTAAAGAGGCTTCTTCTCACAAGTAGGATGCAGTAATACTGATGCTACAAATAAAATGGTGCTCACTTGGCAGCACATACACTAAACAAAGTTGGAATAATACAGAGAAGATTAGCATGGCCCCTGCGAGAGGATGACATGCAAACTCATGAGACGTTCCATATTTTAAAAAAGATATTGAACACTATATACCAAGCATTGGTCTAAGAGCTTCTTAGGTATTAATATTTACTCCTTACAGCACCCTATGGCATATGCATTTTTATTATCCTGGAGGAAGCTGAGGCAAAAAAAGGATAAGTAACTCACTCGTGGTCACATGGTAAATATTGGAACTGGAAGCAAGTGTTGAAGCTGGGGAATTAAGCAAAATTCAAAGCTGTCCATTTGAAAGACAGTTAGACCAGATGTCCTCCGATTTTGCCTGATGCCTGGAACTCCTCTGTGAAGAGAATGGGGACCAGCAGAGCAGGGAAGCTAGCCTTTTCCTTCCATCTTAACCCTTTTGGCCCTTCCTGGACTGTGCCCCCAATTAGATAATCTCAGTGCTTCTGAGCAGCCTCCTGAGGGCTACAGGCTTTGCTTGAGCTGGGAGGATTACCAAATCCCCCAGTGAAGTAGGAGCAACAGCCCTGCTTTCAGAGCTCAGCCTTGTGACTCACCAGCTTCGTGACCTTGGGCAGTTCAGTTTTCTGAGCCTTGGTTTCCTCAAATGTAAAATTGGAAAAACAACAGTTGCCTCGCGAGGCTGTGGAAGCACCCAGCACAGCGGCTGGTGTGTAGACTGCTGGAAAGGAAGTGTCCTTGTTCTTGCCCTCCTCCCACACCAAAAGCTTGTAGTGAATAACCACAGGTAGCATCAGCCTTAAATGCCCATGATTATTCATTCTCAGGGCAGAGCAGGAGCATGCTTCCTGGTGCCTGTGTCCAGAAGTATGTGTTTGCCTTCCTCAGCCCTCCCTGGAAAACAGCATGACCTGTGCTTGTTTTGGCAGGGTAGAGAAGGCCAGGATACACAAAGCAAGCCTTTGAATCTGCTCACCGTGTGGGATTGGTCGGTGCAGTTTGAACCCAAAGCCCAGACATTGCTCAAAAACCCTCTTTATGTGGAAAAGCCAAAACTGGACAAAGGCCAACGGAAAGGAATGCGCTTCAAAGTAAGATGTCCACATGTCTAAACCCCCTTCAGCTGCCCAGACCCCGTGCATGTAATGATAAAAGGTACTTATGGATTCTGTCTGCCAGCATTTTCTACCCCTCGAAGCAGTCTGCAGAGTTGAGACTTGTGATGGTCAAATTGTCAAGGGCCATTAGAATCCTTTGCTTTCAGCAAATCACCTTTGCCCTGGTACAACAGGGCCATTTGCCAGATGTCACTGTGGATGCTGCCGCCCTGGTCATACTCCATGGAATCGTGCCTCTTGTCCTGCCTGTGTGTGTGTGTGTGTTAGTAGAGTAAAAGGAACATTGATTGTGTGGGTTTTACTTGGCTGATACCAGTTCATTTATTATAATAAATAGTAAGACTTTTCTTAATGAGCTGTGCCTGTAAACCACAGGTTGCAAAACTCTGTCAAGGGCTGCAAAGTCTCTGTCACAACTACCCCTCTACTGTTGTAGTACAAAAGAAGCCTTAGTCTGCTCTGCCCTTGGAGTAGCCATTCTTTATTCCTTTACTTGAAAAAAAAAAAAGGAGCCTTAGTAGGTGAACAAGTAGGCATAGCTGTGTTCCAGTGTTTACGAGAACAGGCGCCAGGCCAGATTTGGCCTGAGGGGTGGCCAGTTTGCTGACCTATGCTATGAGCCACAAATGTCAGAAAGTCATTTTAGTTGATAATCCCAAAGTTCCCTAACTGATGAATTATTTAACTGACATTTCCTAGCTCTGTCTCCAGGCCCAGAATTTCTCCCCCACAGAGTCCACAAAGGAGAGAGCAGTGATGGTAAGTCTAAGTCGATGTGTGTCACTGCCTTCTCCATGCCATCCTTATCCTGCCTGATCTGGAGGGCTTCAGAAAGCCTGGCCCTTTCTGGTGTGTCAGAGTTGGTTCCATTCTAAAGAGGACTGGGGACCTGGGTGAGCCACGGCCAGCAGAGACGATGTTGGCTGCTGAACGACTCAGAACGGCCACTTTGCCCTTTTAGGGGCCGCAGGCCCAGGGTGGAGTTTCCCCTTTCTGGCTGAGCCTCTTCTGCCAGTTTGACCAGAATTGCCCTGAGCCCCAGAATAGCTTGGCCAGAAATTGGTTTTTCTTCAGTGTGTTGTGCCCCCTGGTGGCTGCATGCACATTCTCATGAGAGCTGGATTGGCACCACAGAAACTGCCCTGTGCCAGAGTGGCAGGGGACCTCAGAGACAGCGAGGACAACGTCCGTTGTTTTACGGGAGGAACCTAAGGCTCCCCCTTCCAATAATGGATTTCATTTCTCTCCTCAGACCTAGCTTTTCTAATCGTCTCTTTTCCTTGGGAGATAGGGACAGACAGCCTAAGCTCCAGGAGTTGGCAGGTGGGAAAGGACTGAGCTGAAGGGGTGGAGAATTTCAGGTTGCACTAGCTAAATCACAGTTGGGACGGGGGCGACAAGAAACCTTGAAGCCTTTGGGTAAGAAGACCAGATATCAGGTGGAGCGATGTGTTGAGCGGCCTGGTGGCCTGGGGGAAGTTCTGCAGAGACTCTGAGGAAGCAGGGGCTGAGCAGCATGTGGTGCTGCCGTGCAAATGCCACACGGTGGGGGGGACCCATTCCAGTGTGCAGCCTCGGTGTCAGCCGCAGGCCCGGGCCAGGCTTTGGCCTGCAGAGCTGCTGGCATGTCAGCTGGTCTTGAGTGCTCCCTTCGCTTAGGAGATAGAGAGAAGGGGGCTTCCAGGACCAAGGAGAGCTCAGTAGAGAGCCCAGGCTCTGGAGCCAGACTATTTGAACCACCTTTGGCACTGAGCAGCAGTGCCTTCGGCAGATTGCTTACCTCTGTGCCTTAGTTTCCTTGCTTGTAAAGTGGGGCAATAATAGTGACTTTGAGAATGAGGTGCTCAGTGAATGTGAGTACTGAGCACAGAACCGAGCAGGCAGGAAGCACTGGGTGGTGGTTCAGTGTAGTCCCTGCCCTGCCTGACACATCTTCACGATGGAGAAAAAGAGAGGCCACTGAATCCTGGCCTTCATCTTTCCTGACCCTGGATGGAAAGTCAAATCCTGGTCACCTCCGAGCTGTGGTCTTGTGGATGGTTTTGTTTTCTTTTTAATATTTTTATTGTTATTCCATATTTCATAATAAGGAAATAATTTTCTTTACAATAAAGAATATCTTTTTACAAGGAAGAACCATTGATGGAAATATGTTAGAGAGTTTTAGAGTGAACCTGAAAATTAAGTTGTTATCTCTTCTTACTTCAAATGAACAGTAGCAAAAGAGCTGGACAAACAGCTTCTCCCCACATGTTTTTACTTCTGCTTTGGGCACTGGGGAACCCTCATGACCTTCCGACCACATCCATCTTTTACAACCCTTTTTTTTTTTTTTTTTTTTTTTTTTTTTTTGCGAGCCAGAGTTGTGCTGTCATTGCCCAGGCTGGAGTGCAACGGCGTGATCTCGGCTCACTGCAGCCTCTGCCTCCTGGGTTCAAGCAATTCTCCTCCCTCAGCCTCAGGTGCCCACCACCACACCCTGCTAATTTTTTCTATTTTTAGTAGAGACGGGGTTTTGCCATTTTGGCCAGGTTGAGGTTGGTCTTGAACTCCTGGCCTCAGGTGATCTGCCCGCCTCGGTCTCCCAAAGTGCTAGGATTACAGGCATGAGCTACTGCGCCCAGCCTCACAACCCTTTCTCAGTGCACCCCCAAATATAATACTCTGCTCTGGCCACAGAGAATGACCAAGGGGGGAAATATGAAAATGTGAAAATGCTCTCCCATTTTCTACTCCATGCAGGTTGCCAGACAAGTCTGGTCAGCTTAGCTGGCTCATCACATTTCTTTGCTCTCACCTGCCTGTTTTCTTTATCTAAAAGAATCTTTATGACTTAGGCTTAAACTCCCACTGGATGCCTGATAAGCTGCTATTTCACCCATGTGATAGTATCTTCTGGTAGTTAGCAGTGCCTCCTTGCAGTTGTTCAGAAGATTGTAGTGGTTAACAGCCTTAAAGTTCTCAAAGAAGAAACATCTTTTTCCCTTTAGAACATGAATGGGCCTGACCCACAAGTTCCCCTAAATCATTAAACTATCTTAAGTTAAACAGCTTTTTCAGAAGTGCTTTGTGTCCTGTGGTGCCCCTGTGACAGAGGAGGAGGGCACCAAAAGCTCCTTTCTCTGTGTCCCAGCATGCCTTTCTGCACAGCTGCCACGTGCACCTGCTTTCCCATTTGTTTCTGGTACAGTGTGCACCATGGGAATACACAGGAATACCCCACCTCTGGATGTCACAGCGTGTTAATGAGTGTGCATTCACATGGCAACACTGATGTCTCTTGGAACTTGTTAAAGCAGGGTTATGCTCTTTTTGTTATGGTAACAGCTGTTAACTGTGCCTGTTATGTTAACCAGTGATTTTTATTTGTGTTTTCTCTCAAAGCATCAACGACAACTTTCTTTGCCACTTACACAATCTAAGTCATCTCCCAAAAGAGGATTTTTCAGGGAAGAAACAGATCATTTAATTAAAAACCTTCTGGGCAAGAGAATTAGCAAACTTATTAATTCTTCTGATGAGCTCCAAGACAACTTTCGAGAGTTCTATGACAGCTGGCATAGCAAGTCCACTGACTACCATGGTTTGTTGTTACCGCATATCGAGGGGCCCGAACTCAAAGTCTGGGCCCAGCGCTACCTACGTTGGATTCCAGAAGCCCAAATCCTAGGTGGTGGCCAAGTGGCCACTCTGAGCAAACTCTTGGAAATGATGGAGGAAGTCCAGAGTTTACAAGAGAAGATCGACGAGAGACACCACAGCCAGCAGGCCCCCCAGGCTGAGGCCCCCTGCCTGCTGAGGAACTCTGCCCGCCTCTCGTCTTTGTTTCCTTTCGCTCTGCTCCAGCGACATTCCTCTAAGCCCGTCTTACCCACCAGTGGCTGGAAAGCTTTGGGAGATGAAGACGATTTGGCCAAACGAGAAGATGAGTTCGTGGACCTAGGGGATGTGTGACCTGTTTGTTGAGTGATTGTGAAAGAGGAATGTGGGAGATTGGGACAGCTGATCCCTGGATTTGTGTCACGCTACAGCTAATGCTGGCTGGGTCCTTAGCCCAGCACTCCGTTAGAAAAAACCTGGGCCTTCGGGAAAAGAGGTGGCTCTCATTATTTTTCATGATTCTAAAAGACTATGCAATTAAAACCGCATCTGTAGTATTATTAATTGGAAGGAATTATTACTTGACCAGTAATAGGGTTGTGGCCATTTTCTGATGCCTAAGTATTATACAGAGCCCACAATGGCCAGTTTACTACCAGAAAGGGCTTCAGTAAGATATTCTTGGACTTGATACTTTCTTCAGATCCTCTTTGTGCCAAGATAATTTATCCAGTCATTGGGAATAGTAAGTTTCTGTGTAACCCATCTCAATTATAGAAGCAAGTTCAGCTTTATGTATTTGTATGGGGAGTTGAAGATTCAGATAGAGGTATTAAGATGTGTGGCATTTACTTAAACCATCACATTTTTTCTTTCTACGCCCCCTTGCCTGTAAAACACCTGGGAAGTTCCACTGGTGTCATCCACCCTGATGCTTCAGACCACCCTCCCTTCTTCACAGACCGTGTCACTTTGCCTGTGGGTGGGGGCTAGCCAGCCACCACCCTCTTTTCTGTGCTGCCAGCCCCAGGTCTTCCTCCGCCTGCTCCACACCACTCGCCGCTGTCCCTCTGCACTCCCTGCCTTGGTGCGTGTAGTCCCAGTGTCTCACTGCCAAACCTCTTGGTTACGCTGCGGGGATCTGTTTCTTTGCCTGAGATCCTTCCTGAGGAGCTTCCGTTCCTCTGGAGCCTCTCCTTGTTTGGAACAAATCGCTTCGCCTTTTTCTACTTGCCTGCTGAAGCTTTGGAGCACTTGTGATTGCAGTTTTCTGCCGCAACCCCTAAGCCGAGTTCCTCACATTCTTTTACCTTTATGGACTGATGGGATTGGGTCACTTTTGAATGTGGCTTTCATAGGAAAGCAGCTTAAACATAAATATCAGAAGTGATGATTATCATATGATACCTCAGTGATTTTAAAAGCCATAGAAGAAACTTGACTATGCCTGGTCACCTTCTTGGATCTGCTGTCTAAATGATATATATATATATATGAGATATATATATCATATATATCTCATATATATGAGATATATATCATATATCTCATATGTATCATATATATGATATATATATGATATATATATTTTTTTTAATGCAGGAAAGTATACTTTGGAAGGAGCAGATTTTTTTGTTCTCAGTGGAACCCTGTCAAATTGCATAAAAGAGAAAAAAAACAAAACTCATTAGAATGTTTTAAATTGAATGTTTGCCTTTTACATATATTTGCTCTTCAGTATGGATCCCAATTTGAATGTTACATGTTTGGAAAAACTTTCAGTTGCTCAAGGGCAATAAGAAAATTTGAGGCCGGGTGTGGTGGCTCACGCCTGTAATCCCAGCACTTTGGGAGGCTCAGGTGGTTGAATTGCTTGAGCCCAGGAGTTCGAGACCAGCCTGGGCAACATGGCAAAACCCTGTCTCTACTAAAAATACAAAAATTAGCTGGGTGTGGTGGTGCATGCCTGTAGTCCCAGCTACTCGGGAGGCTGAGGTGGGAGGATCCCGTGAGCCCGGGAGGTGGAGTTTGCAGTGAGCTAAGATCGTGCCACTGCACTCTGGCCTGGGTGATGGAGCAAGACCTCATCTCAAAAAAAAGAAAATTGGAAACTATTGACTAAGAGAAGTTTCTAGGTTTGCACTGAATTGTCTTTTGTACATACGGTGAATTGTTTTGCTGTTCTCCTCACTCCATATTAATGCAGGAGCCAGGTTGGTCTGTTAGGATGAACAAAGGTTGAGGGGAGGGCAGGATTCGTGCATCTGGGGGCCAAACACCTGTTCCGTCTTGATTGCCTTAAGAGTTAGCGAGGTCAGTGTTAGGCTTGCAATAGGGATTTTAAAATACACTAACTAGTTCCTTAGCTACCTTCACATACATTCTATAGGCCTTCTTAAATTAGCACTAACCTCCACTTCCTTCTCTGCCCCATTGCCTCCCAAATATGCTATGGAGCTATTTTTGTTACCACATTATAACGTGAATATTTATACAGTAGCCTCTTCAGGCTTTGTAATTTTCATTCCAAAAATGCCCGGTGTGATGCTTTACACTCTACAAAGTATGGTTTAAAGGCACAAGGTCATGGCCTTTGTCATAGCAGTTGAATGTGCATTGAAATATTTTTCTATGATTTTTTAAAATTACAATAGAAAAATAAGCTGTTGTAACGTGTAAGGTCATGACAATTTTTGTATTTATATTTGAAATCAGATTTCTATAACTCGTATTTGTGTACAGAATTCTCAATGGATTTATATATTGTGAAATTTTTATCCGAGATTGGGATGTGGATTATGCTTAACAGTGAAAGCTGAAATGAGACCATTTACTTTGTTTAAAATGCTGTACTGTGCAAGTTTGGAAATGTAAATTAATTTACTGTATATAATATCTTGAGTTTGTTTATACCTCCAAGTTTTTACACTGAAGATAAACTAGCTTTAATTCAAAACTTTTTTTTTCTTTATAAGGGAATAAGCTGTTGAGCTAAACCTGTATACTTGTGCTTTTTATTTTCTGGATGCACAATGAAAGTTTATACTTGTATCTCACTGCATCATATCTGATTGCAGAAATTAAAGCACAATTTACAAGCAGTACTGTACTTGGTGTGGTTGGTATAACACATGGAGTAATACCTTTCATTCTTTCAGGAAATACTGAGCATGTACTGGGTACTTGGCAGGGCCAGTGGGGACAGCAGGGAAGAGTGCAGTTTGCGTTCTTGTGGGGCACAGGGAGGTTTGGTGGTGGGAACCAATAACCAAACAAATATTTACAATAGGCGATTTGTAGTTACATGTATATCACAGCACTATTCACAATAGCAAAGACATGGAATCAACCCAGGTGCCCATCAGTGATGGATTGGATCAGGAAAATGTGGTACATATACACCATGGGATACTATACAGCTATAAAAAAGAATGGAATCACGTCCTTAGCGGCAACATGGATGCAGCTGGAGTCCATTATCCTAAGTGAATTAATGCAGAAACAGAAAACCAAATACTGAATGTTCTCATAAGTGGGAGCTAAACATTGGGTATTGGACGTAAAGATATGAACAACAGACATGGGACTCAAAATGGGGAGGGAGTCGGGGAAGGGTTGAAAAACTACCTATTGGGTACTGTGTTCACCATTTGAGTGATGGGTTCAATTGAAGCCCAAACTTCAGCATCACGCAATATACCCATGTAATAAACCTGCACATGTACCCTCTGAATCTAAAGTAAAAATAATAAAAAATCTAGCTGACACTGTGGCTGTAATACCACAGTGTCATACGCCTGTAATACCAGCACTTTGGGAGGCCAAGGCGGGCGGATCACCTGAAGTGTCGGGAGTTCAAGACCAGCCTGGCAACGTGGTGAAACCCTGTCTCTACTAAAAATACAAAATTAGCTGGGTGTGGTGGCGCATGCCTGTGATCCCAGCTACTTGGGAGGATGAGGCAGGAGAATCGCTTGAACCTGAGAGGTGGAGGTTGCAGTGAGCCAAGATCTCACCACGGCACTCCAGCCTGGGCAACAGAGGAGGGCTCTGTCCGAAAAAAAAAAAAAATCCTAGGTGATGATAAAATGCTGAAGAAAAAATAGGGTGGGGATAGGGTGATTAAAAGAAAAGAGTTTTTAACCCTGAAATTAGATATTATTACCTCTCTGCTTTCTGTGGGGATCTGTAAAATTAGAATTCTGTTACTCTGGAATAAAAATTGCTGGAAGAGATCTGAGTACATTTAAACCATGAAAGATAGAAAAAGGCTTTGTTTTTGCTTTCAGAGAGGTTAAGTGAGCGAGCACAGGGTAAGATGGCTTATGAGAGTAGGATTTGTTTCTAATTCGTTTTGTTTAATACTTAACTAGATTGAGACATAGCACTTTGTATGTTCTGAGAAACAAGGCTCATATTTCTTTGACCTTTCCTACCTACAGAGGAGGCTTCCCACTCTGCTGCTTGTCCCCATCCCCCTTTCCTATCTGGCCAGCACATTATGTCCAGAAAGCTAGCTCTGAGACACCCCTGGAATTTAATAAGCTCTCATGGATGCCACGTGCTTTTCAGATGTTTTGCTTCTTTGGTGTTTGTATTAAATTCCCAAGTAGTAGTTGTGACCGTAGAGTTTAGCAGCTTCTCGTCTTATTTTCCACATTTGTTTAGCTCTTGTACTTTTGGTGGACTTAGCTGTCTCTCACTCTTGATTTTGCTTGTTCCTTGATGTCCAGGTGAGGGCATGGAGGGACTTGGGGAGTAAAGAGTGGAATGTTCTCCGTCCAGTGTGAAACAGGGTGGGGGGTCGGCTCCTGTTGGGAACTAGCCCCTGTGCCTTCATGTCCCCTATCATTAAGGGAGTTGGAGGCAGAGGGGGGCCTGTCTATAGCCTGTTTTCTGGCCAGGCGCAGTGGCTCACACCTGTAATCCAGCACTTTGGGAGGCTGATCACAAGGTCAGGAGATCAAGACCATCCTGGCTAACATGGTGAAACCCTGTCTCTACTAAAAATACAAAAAAATTAGCCATGCGTGGTGGCGGGCGCCTGAAATCCCAGCTACTTGGGAGGCTGAGGCAAGAGAATAGCATGAACCTGGGAGGCGGAGCTTGCAGTGAGCAGAGATCACACCACTGCACTCGAGCCTGGGCGACAGAGCGACTCTTGTCTCAAAATAAATAAATAAATGAATAAAGCCTGTTTTCTGAGCCCTTCCTGTGGTCGTGTGCTGGGCTTGTGTCCCACTGTGGCTCTAGATTATTTATAAATGTGTCCCTGGGGCAGGACAATTTGGGGCTGAGCACGCAGGATGCCCCTGCCCTGCTGCAGAGACAAGAGCTACAGAGATGCATGGCCTTATTGGGTCCACCTTCCACACACACATACAACACCCTGAAAAGTACTAGCATGAGGGTGGGAGAGGCAAGACCCTGTTTGTACCGTGGGTTCCAGTGTAACCAGGGATGTGTCCAAGTGCCTACACTTGAGTTTGTTGATAACCAGGCTAGCTGTGGGTAGTGCAAAATCAGTGTTTTAAATATCATGTATTGAAAAGTAATTTGAGTGGTTTTATGTCTGAAAACAGACATCTCAGCCTGTTTTGTGGTTCAGACCCAGGTTCTTTTCTTTTTAAATCCCCTATTACACTGTCTGCCCTTAGCAATTAAAAGATATAAAGTGTGTTACTATATGAAAATATGCACAGTAAGCTTTTTTCAATATATGATCTGTAGGTTCACACACAGTAAGCTTTTTGGACTTGTTTTTTAAAAACTTCCATTTTGCTAGCCAGTTTCATAAAGGGCTGTCTGGCCCTGAATGTTTTTATGAAATCCTGAATGGAGGACTTTTCAAATTGTCTTCGCAGAAGTCTGGGGCCCAATGAATGTTGTGCTTACTCATCCCCAGCACTGAAAGGGCACAAGTGCATGCCATTCCTGGGAAGGAAAAGAATGCAGATGGATGGCATTTCATCCCTGGACTGACCCTGAGGACTCTGCTTGGAATGCTACTGCAGTAGCCTCCAGGAGAGGATGGAAAAGACCTCTCCTCTCTCCCCAGCTGATGGGGGTGGGGTGGGGGGAAACAGTAGAGATTGGTGGGGGTGGGGCAGGGGTGGACTGGGAAGGGGCACAAGGGAATGTTCTGGAGTGATGGTAGATGGTAGCATTGTATATCTTTTTTTTTTTTTTTGAGACAGAGTCTTGCTCTGTCACCCAGGCTGGAGTGCAGTGGCACAATCTTGGCTCACTGCAACCTCTGCCTCCCGGGTTCAAGCAATTCTCCCGCCTCAGCCTCCCAACTAACTGGGATTACAGGCGCCCACCACCAGGCCCGGCTAATTTTTTTTTTTTTTTGTATTTTTAGTAGAGACGGGGTTTCACCGTGTTAGCCAGGATGGTCTCGATCTCCTGACCTCATGATCCTCCCACCTCGGCCTCCCAAAGTGCTGGGATTACAGGCGTGAGCCACCGCGCCTGGCCAAAAAAAAAAAAATTTTTTTTTTTGAGACAGGATCTCATTCTGTTGCCAAGGCTGGTGTGCAGTGGTGTGACCACAGCTCACTACAGCCTTGACCTCCATTTTGTAGAAATGGAATCTCACTATGTTGCCCAGGCCGGTCTTGAACTTCTGAGCTTGAGTGATCCTCCTGCCTTGTCCTCCAAGAGTGGTGGGTTTGGAGGTATGAGCCACCGTGCCTGGTTCTGGCTCTCTGAAGCCAGACTGCCTGAGTCTGAATCCCTGCTTTGCAGCTCACAAACTAGGATAACATCCCTCCATCTCTGTTTCCTCATCAGTAAAATGGCACCATGCCCAGAACCCACCTCACTGGAGAGTTGGAGGGTTAAGGATAAGTGTCTATTATAATGTAAATATTCAATACATGGAGCTATTATTATCTATGTGTGTGGTCATTTACATACATCATGTAAACAGAGGGATGTGTGTGTGTGTCTGTGTGTGTGCGTGTGTGTGTGTGTGTTTAAACTTAATCTGCACCCCAGGAACAATTAACATTTGAAGTATCCTAAACAGGAACCCAGGTTCCAAAGGTGGCTACATAAGCACTTCAAATGTTTTCAAAATCTATCCCAGAAGGTTTGTTGAACAGCACATGGAATGTTAAAAATCATCTTTCAAAGGTGCAATGAGTGGGTACTTGAGGTATGTGGTTGGCTAGAAATATCAAAGAGGCCTCACTCTCACACCTACAGGATATACAAATCCATCAGGCCCAGCAGTATAAACACATCAGAGCAGAGAACGAGGCCTAAAAACCCTCCACATCACCAGACGGACTGCAGGGTTAGCTGGTCCTGCTGTCTCGTAGCATCTTTTTGTTTTTGTTTTGAAACAGGGTCTTACTCTGTCACCCAGGCTGGAGTGCAGTGGCACAGTCATGGCTCACTGCAACCTCCGCCTCCCAGGCTCAAGTGATCCTCCCACCTCAGCCTCCCTGGTAGCTGGGACTACAGGGGTGTGCTACCGTGCCCGGCTAATTTTTGTATTTTTAGTAGAGACAGGGTTTTGCCATATTGCCCAGGCTGGTCTGTAACTCCTGAGCTCAAGTGATCCACCTGCCTCAGCCTTCCAAAGTGCTAGGATTACAGGTGTGAGCCACCACGCCCAGCCTGTATCTAACTTAAGAGTAAAACTTTCATGCAAGGTATTGTGTGGAGGCCTGAGGACACAGAGTGGGAATCCTCCACAAAGTCTAAGAACAGGAAATATGACTTTTTTTTTTCTTTTGAATTTTTAATGACCAAAACAAAGCATCTAAAACCGCAGCTTCTGGAAGAACCACTTGTTCTTGCCTGTCTTATATCTCTCTTCAAACTTGACCTTGGCTTCTCGTGGGGCCTTGCATTTAAGAGCAGGGTCTCTAAAGACATCCTTATTGATGACAGTTTTGTCTAAGGGAATAAGATACCCACAGAATACCTTGTGGCTGTTAGGTGATTGTAGTTATAAACTTTCACAAAAGACTTGATCTTTGACCTCTTGGAGATCTTCTTCTTGCCCATGGCAGCTGTCACTTTGAGGGGATAGCGGTCAATTCCAGCCACCAGAACATGGCTGAAGGGGCTGTCTGAGGTGCCATCATCATTGCTCTTCACAATGACGGCTTTGCGTCCAGCGTAGCCTCCAGCCAGGACAAGCACCACCTTCCCAGGTTTCATGAATTTGTCCATCACTCGGGCCTATAGCAAAGAGGCGGAAATTTTGGGCTGTTAACAAAAGTCCAAGGCTCCCGCTGTCATTGTAAAACACCACTGCTGGGGAGGTGGTGGTGATGGAAGCAGGGAGCTATAGCCCTGCCTGCCTCTAACTGCCGGAAGCTACTGACACCAGAAGGACATCACCATTGCCGAATGGCCAAGTTGACTTAGGTCAATTTATGACATCCTACCAGATTTACTGGAAATTCTATCATAATTACATTATAGTTGATTTACTGGATATTCATGGTTATATCTGGGGGCCTCCTTGCTCATTCCTTAGAGCTGTGTGGGAGCCCAGGGCATATGAATTCTGCTGGTGGCCTTCTGTCCACCATGGCTGCTGCCTAGGAGCTCTTTGCCTGAGGTCTATATGTGTTAGTTTGGATTCCCCCAGAAGCAGGCTCTGGATCAAGGATTTGGGTGCAAGTGGTTTATCTGGGCAGTGTTCCCAGGTACCACTGTGAAATGATGGGGAACGGAGAAAGGGAAAACAAAGAATAACAGATACAGTAAGGAACGAGTGATTACTGTGGGCAACTGGGGCCAGCCCCCTGGGGACTCCCGAGAGACCATGCGGAGCATGTTTGGAATAGTCCCACAGAAGAGTGAGGAAGCTGGGGTACTGACAACTCCTCTCCCCACTAGTTGAGGGCGGGTTGCTCCTGGGAATCTGTTGGTGTGTGCAGGGACTGCCAGAGATGTGGGCAAGGGACCGCCTACTGCAGTCCATAGGGTCCGCTGGGAGATGGACAGCCTTCCTGCCACAGCAAGTCTGGGGACAGCATCTCTGACAAAGCCTCCAAGCCAGGCACCTGGCTGGCTTGGTCTAGCCTAGCCAAGCACACTGTGTAACAATCCCCCACCCAGGGGCCAGGCCTCTGCAACTTGCAGTAATGCCCAAATATTTAGCTGCTCATTCAAGGGGGTGGTACATCAAAATAAGAAAACAGCCAGGCGCGGTGGCTCACACCTGTAATCCCAGCACTTTGGGAGGCTGAGGCAGGCAGATCACCTGAGGACAGGAGTTTGAGACCAACCTGGCCAACATGGTGAAACCCTGTATCCACAAAAAATACAAAACTTAGCCGGGCATGGTGGTGGGTACCTATAATCCTAGCTACTTGGGAGGCTGAGACAGGAGAATAGCTTGAATCTGGGAGGTGGAGGTTGCAGTGAGCTAAGATCGTGCCACTGCACTCCAGCCTGGGCAACGAGCTGTCAAAAAAAAAAAAATTCCGTCTCAAAAAAAAAAAAAAAAGTATCATGGCTAGTTCAGGGCCTTGTATTTTTAAAGCAATTGTGTCAACAGGCTTTCATTTTTTCAGCCAAGGCAGAATTTTTAAATGTGGGGCTGATAATTTTCGGTTTCCACAAATTCTAATAGTCTCCCTCTTCTTCTCTGAGGCAGCTACAGTTTCTTACCTGTTTATTTTGAAAGGGATTACAGTGGCTCATGCCTGTAATCCCAGCACTTTGGGAGGCCAAGGCAGGTGGATCACTTGAGGTTGGCAGTTTGAGACCAACCTGGCCAACATGGCAAAACCCCACCTCTACTAAAAAATACAGGCTGTACACAGTGGCTCACGCCTGTAATCCCAGCACTTTGGGAGGCCTAGGTGGGCGGATCACGAGGTCAGGAGATCGAGACCATCCTGCCTAATACGGTGAAACCCTGTCGCTACTAAAAAATACAAAAAAATTAGCCGGGTGTGGTGGCGGCCGCCTGTAGTCCCAGCTGAGGCTGAGGCAGGAGAATGGTGGCAGAGCTTGCAGTGAGCTGAGATTGCATCACTGCACTCCAGCCTGGGCGACAGAGTGAGACTTGTCTCAAAAAAAAAAAAAAAAAAAAAATTAGGGGCCGCGCGCAATGGCTCTCGTCTGTAATCCCAGCACCTTGGGAGGCTGAGGCGGGTGGATAACCTGAAGTCAGGAGTTTGAGATCAGCCTGGCCAACATGGTGAAACCCCGTCTCTACTAAAAATATAAAAAAATTAGCCGGGCGTGGTGGTGGGTGTCTTTAATCCCAGCTACTCCGGAGGCTGAAGCAGGAGAATTGCTTGAACCCAGGAGATGGAGGTTGCAGTGAGCCAATATGGTGCCACTGCACTCCAGCCTGGGTGACAGAGTGAGACTCTGTCTCAAAAAAAAAAAAAAAAAAAAAAAAAAATTAGCCAGGCGTGGTGGTGCGTGCCTTCCTGCAGTCCCAGCTACTCAGTTGCAGTAAGCCAAGATTGCACCACTGCACTCCAGCCTGGGCAACACAGCGAGACTCCACTTCCAAAAAATATATATATATATATTTATATATATATATGTGTATATATATATATATTTATATATATATATATGTGTATATATATATATATTAGATTCCCAACATTTAACCATTTTGAACCAATACGACACTGCCAACATTTGACCACTCTTTACTACAAAAATGACATTTTCATGTGGTTCAAATTAAACATATGAATTTGAGGTGGGACTGGGGTATTGTTTATACCACATCTCTTTATCTTGCTTTTCTCAGTCTGCATTGTCTCATGGAAATTGCTCTGAATTGAGGTGGAGTTCTAATACATTTATTTATTTATTTATTTATTTTTATTTTTATTTATTTTTTTGCTCTGGCACCCAGGCTGGATTGCAGTGGTACAATCAGGGCTCACTGCAGCCTCAACTTCCCAGGCTCCAGCGATCCTCCTACCTCAGCCTCCTGAATAGCTGGGACTACAGGCACGCACCAGCACGCCTGGCTCGTTTTAGTATTTTTGGTAGAGACAGGGTTTCACCATGTTGCCCAGGCTGGTCTTGAACTCCTGAGGTCAAGCAATAGCCCCCTCCTCGGCCTCCCAAAGTGCTGGGATCACAGGCGTGAGCCCCCGCGCCCAGCCTCTAGTGCATTTTTCCACAGCTTCTCAAAGGGCACGTGCAGGGAATTGTGACAGTCTTGTCTCAAGCCCATTCCTCACTAATGCTTTCAGCTCCCTCCTACCTCAACAGAAACTGCCTGATTTCTCCCCAGTCCTGCTTGTGGGCTGCCTGTGCCTCCCCTTTACGAAGGGGAAACATTTTTAGATTCGCAAAGCCTGGGGGCCATGTCTAAATTGCCCTTCCTATTTCTACCAGGGAATCGAGTTTCATCCTGTCTTGGGGCTTCTGGGTATGGGGCTGATTTTCCAGAACTCTTGAAGATTTGACCCACACCGCCCCTTGCTTCACAGGAAATGGCAAAACTAACTAGATGATTATGTGATTCAATCCTTAATGTGGAGTTTTTATAAAATTAAAAAAAAAAACCCACACAATGCCTTGAATATACAAAGCACCTCTCCATTCATCTCAGTTCAAGAAGTCCTGCCAAGCCTTTGAAGTACAGTAACATTCTCAAATGTGCACCCCCCCCCCCCAAATCGTTCACACTACAGAACACTATTCAGGAAAGAAATGTTTCGTGATTTTTTTTAAAAAATGAGTGAAAAGCCAAGAAATTAAACAGCCTCTGTTTATGGTAGGTGGTAAGAAAAATGTAACGTAACACATACCATTCCCTGCCTTTTGCATAACCAGTTTGATGCATAGTTCTACTGTGCGAGCAGATTCAAAACTTGCTGGTTTTCTTCGTAATAACATAGCACATGCCAGGGAATAAGGGCTCAGTGTGTTCTAGGCACAAGGAGAACTTATTCTGGACTGACTCAAGCAGAAAGAAGCCAAATTGTCAAGACAAAGAGCAGCTTAGACGCGTGAATTCCAGCGCGACAGCCATGGCTGCTCCGTTCAGAGATGTAGTTCTGTGGTTAGGCCCCAACGGCTCGCATTTTTGGGTATTCCTCTACTTAAATCAGGTGGTTGAAGGTATTCGTGGCTCTCAGAAAGGACAGGCTGGGGAGAGGGAAGTTGTCCCGCAGCTGCAAGTTTCTTTGAGGCCTCTCTTTCCATTTTGGCTGCTGGCCAAATACTCATTTTAACTAGGGACCTACTGTAGGACACAGAAGTGAGTGCGCCGGCGTGGTAGCCCTGCTGTCTACTTTTCACTCAGTAAATACATGCTGAAGAAGCTAATTCAGGAGGGTGAATTTAAACCATTAGGTTCGAGATTTGTTATATTATTATAAAAAATCATCTTTAATATTTGTGGATAGAGCCATCACCAGAGATAAAAAGGGCAGTTTGGGCCGGGCATGGTGGCTCATGCCTGTAATTCCAGCACTTTGAGAGGCCGAGTGGGGAGGATTGACGAAGGCCAGGAGTTCGAGACCAGCCTAGGCAACATAGCGGGACCCCATCGCTACAAAAACAAAAACAAAATTAGCTGGGTGTGGTGGTGCAGGCCTGTAGTCCCAGCTACTCCGGGAACTGTGAGGTGGGAGGACTGCTGGAGTCCAGGAGATCGAGGCTGCAGTGCACAGAGATCGCACCACTGCACTCCAGCCTGGGGGACAAAGCAAAACCCTGTCTCCCAAAATAAAAACCAATAAAAAATAGATAAAAGGGCAGTTTTATTAATAAAGAGGATAGGAAAGAAACTCCTCCCGAGCCCTGCGGATCTAACCGAGCACTGTCAAGGGAGGCTGTGTCTCCTGCTCCTCTCTCCGCACCAGTCCAGGCTCCATGGCCCATGGCCCACCATTCTCCCGCAGTCCCACCTGTTCCGGGGGAAGTCTCGGCCTCCTTCTCCCCACACCCAGGCCCTATACCTGTGCCCCCCACCCTCCCAATCCCCCCCTCCATTATCCCTCAGGAGCCTTTTGCTTTCTATTATGTTCTGTCTCCCAGTCCTTTGGTCTCTACAGACCCCGCCCGTTCAATGTGCCCTGGTCTAGCCTATCTCAAAACAAAATGAATGCCTGGATCCTACCTTCCTCTTCAAGCTACACTCCCCACCCCTATTCCCTGTCTTTATCAGCCTGACAAACTTATTATTTATTTATTTATTTTAAGAATAATCTAGCCAGATGCAGTGCCTCATGCCTGTAATCCCAGCACTTTGGGAGGCTGAGGCTGGTGGATCACTTGAGGTCCGGAGTTCGAGACCAGCCTGGCCAACATGGTGAAACCCTGTCTCTACTAAAAATACAAAATTAGCCGGGTTTAGTGGTGCATGCCTGTAATCTCAGCTACATGGGAGGCTGAGGCAGGAGAATTGCTTGAACCTAGTGGGTGGAGGTTATAGTGAGCCAAGATTGCGTCACTGCACTCAAGCCTGGGCAATGAGAGTGAAACTCCGTCTCAAAATAATAATAATAATAATATTTTTTATGTGTTTATTTTTAGAGATGGGGTCTTGCTATGTTGCCCAGGCTGTACTTGAACTCTTGGGCTCAAGGGATCTTCCCAGCCTCCTGAGTAGGTGGGACTACAGACACGCACCATCGCGCCTGGCCAGCCAAACTCCTTAAAGCAGTGGTCCCCAACCTTTTTGGCACCACGGACTGATTTCTCAGAAGACAATATTTCCACAGACCAAGGAGGAGCAGGGGTTGGGTTGGATGGTTTCGGGATGAAACTGTTCCACCTCAGATCATCAGGCATTAGTTAAGATTCTCATAAGGAGCGTGCAACCTAGATCCCTCACATGCACAGTTGACAATAGGGTTCCCGCTCCTAAGAGAATCTAATGCTGCTGCTGATCCGACAGGAGGCGGAGCTCAGGCAGTAATGCTCCATCACCCTCCCCTCACCTCCTGCTGTGCAGCCCAGTCCCTAATAGGCCACGGGCTGGGGGTGCCTTAAAGAGTCACCTTCATTTGGGTTTTCACTGCCCCATGTCACACTCACTTGTCAGTCCACTCCAGGCCACCAAACCCAAAGGACAGTGTTCAGGACAAGTTCTCAGCTTTTCTGTCAATTAGAACTGAGTGTGACAAACCAGGAAGAAGAGAATAGACACGGGAAGGCTCCTGTCAACGTCTGTCAGACCCAGCTTGGCTCCCTCTGTGGCCAGCTCTGTGGGCCACTGCCTTCTTGAACGCCTCTCTTCTCCTGATCTCCATGATCTTGTACTTCCTGGTTTCCTTTCCGTCCCTCTGGCTGCTCCTTCTCGGCCTCCCTGGGAGAATGGTCTTTCTCCTGCCCTCCATCGGTCTCTGTTCACTCTTTTTTTTTTTTTTTTTTTTGAGACAGAGTTTCGCTCTTGTTGCTCGGGCTGTAGTGCAGTGGTGCCATCTCAGGTCACCGCAACCTCTGCCCCCCAGGTTCAAGTGATTCTCCTGCCTCAGCCTCCCAAGTAGCTGGGATTACAGGGATGCGCCACCACACCCAGCTAATTTTATGTTTTTAGTAGAGACAGGGTTTCTCCATGTTGGTCAGGCTGGTCTTGAACTCCCCCCAACCTCAGGTGATCCACCTGCCTCAGCCTCCCAAAGTGCTGGGATTACAGGCGTGAGCCACCCCGCCTGGCTGTGTTCACTCTTAACCCTCTTCCTGGGGGAGGTGGCCTTCATTACTTCGTGTGCACAAATGACCTCTAAATTCTTACCTCCTGCCTATACACAGATGACCAACAAATCTCATCTCCTGCTTCGACCCATATCACAAGACTCAAATGTCTAAAAGCACTGCAAACTCAACACATTCAAAATTAAACTCATTTTATTCTCTCCAAACTGGCTTCTCCTTCAGAACTCTGTGTCTTATAAAATGTGTGTGCCATTTGCTCAGTTGTCTAAACTAGAGATCTGGAAACTATTCTAGATGTCTTGTTTCCCCTCACTCCCTAGCCCTAATTGACCCCCAAGGTCCACTGAGTCCACCTGCTGCCTGTCTTGAGTCCTTCCACTTCTCTCCATCCCACTGTCACCACCCTGCACCCTGCCGTCCTGTGCTGTCACCTGGACTCCTCTATCAACTTCTCTGATTGCGTCCTTCCTGTTTCTCTCCAATCTGAGCCCCACTTTGCAGCCAGAATCTTTCTAAAATGCCAACCAGATCATGCCACTTACATACAATTCTTTAAGGCCTCTACTTGCCCTTAGGATAAATACGACTCCTCAGCCCCTCAGGTCCCAGCCTAATAGGACCCTTCATCACTAGGCCCCTGCCTGCTTCCACATAAGAAAAGCAATGATTAGAAAAAGCTTGAGAAAGGAACCCAAGGATAGAAGCTATGGTGCATTGTTCAGCATCAGTTTTCAGGGAAGTGAAGGGGGTCTCATGGTAAAGCAATGTAATCAGACCTTGGCTTTGACCTTGTACTTTATCTCAACTTTTATATTAACATAATACTAGTTTTATTATAAATATTTTATCTAGTTTATTGCAGCACTATTTATAATAGCAAAGACTTAGAACTAACCCAAATGCCTATCATGATAGACTGGATAAAGAAAATGTGGCACATATACACCATGGAATACTATGCAGCCATGAAAAAGAATGAGATCATCTCCTTTGCAGAGACTTGGATGAAGCTGGAAACCATAATTCTCAAAAAACTAACACAGGAACAGAAAACCAAATACCATGTCATGTTCTCACTCATAAGTGGGAGTTGAACAATGAGAACACATGGACACAGGGAGGGGAACATCATACACTGGGGCCTGTTGGAGGTTGGGGGCAATGGGAGGAAGAGCATTAAGACAAATACCTAATACATGCGGGGCTTAAAACCTAGATGATGGGTTGTTAGGTGCAGCAAACCACCATGGCACATGTGTACCTATGTAACAAACCTGCACATTCTGCACATATATCCCGGAACTTAAAGTAAAATAATAACAATAATAAACAAACAAAAGATTTGGGAACCAAAGAACTAACTGTTGGGACCTTTAAGATGCAGACATTTAATTTTATATGTGTCAATGAAGCATGCATGAAAAAGACAAAATGAAACAGTGTGTAGTATTAGGAAAAATTGTCAATATGACCCAGGAAAATTCACAAAAAGAAAAGAGAGAAACTGATTATTTGGTTTGTACTGAAGTGGACTAATTATGGGTTATTTATATAAACTGCCAGTCATGTCTAGTTACCCCATGGCAAAACAATGATTATCATTAAACATTAAACCATTAAAAATAAATATATAAATATTTTATCTATTGAGTACCCCTATTTTATTTATTTGTTTATTTATTCATTTTTAGAGATAGGGTCTTGTCATGTTGGCCAGGGTGGATTCAAAGTCCTGGGCTCAAGCAATCCTCCCACCTTGGCCTCCTGAGTAGCTAGGACTATAGGTATAGTCTAGCTATGCACCTGGCCAGCAAAACTTATATTGATGTCGTTTCTCTTGCAGTAAGTATCAAGAGGGGAATTTGAAATACCCATTTTTTGACTAGATATTACATATAATTACTTGAGTATTTTAAAAAGTAGTCCATGAAAGGTGCATAGTACAATGTTGGTCATAGGGAGTGCTTAGTAAATGTTGACTTTTTTTTCTAAAAACTATTTTTATTTCTAGAACTACTTCCTTGTGTTTGGGTAAATGGTAAAGGAGAAAGGAAGAGTGGCTTTTATCAATGATCAGTTTTCCAAGGAAATTACACTATGCAAATACTTTATTCTTTATCTCATTTAGTAGAAATCAATGTTGCCCCTCCATGTTAGCCATTTTTTCTTTCCTATTAATTACATCACAGATCTTATTCTCAGAAATAGATCAAATCAAACTGAATTTGTCTTTGCACTCATACTACAAGAATACATTTACAAAAATCTCATAAACACAAATCGTCATAATCATAATAATTATATTGTGGGCCGGGGCAGTGGCTCACGCCTGTAATCCCAGCACTTTGGGAGGCCAAGGTGGGTGGATCACAAGGTCAGGAGTTCGAGACCAGCCTGGCCAACATAGTGAAACCCCATCTCTGCTAAAAAATACAAAAAATAAGCCAGGCGTAGTGGCGGGCACCTGTAATCCCAGCTACTTGGGAGGTTGAGGCAGGAGAATCACTTGAACCCAGGAGGCAGAGGTTGCAGTGAGCTGAGATTGTGCCATTGCACTCCAGCCCAGGCAATAGTGTGAGACTGTTAAAAAAAAAAAAAATCATATTGTGAGGTATATTAACTGACATAAGAAAATGTCCATAATATTTTCTTTTTTTTACATTAAAAAATGTTTGTGGGTACACAGTAGGAATATATATTTGTGGAGTACATGAGATATTCTTTTTTTTCTTTTTTTTTTTTTGAGACGGAGTCTCACTCTGTTGCCCAGGCTGGAGTGCAGTGATGCGATCTCTGCTCACTGCAAGCTCCACCTCCCGAGTTCAAGTGATTCTCCTGCCTCAGCCTCCTGAGTAGCTGGGACTACAGGTGCCCACCACCACACCCAACTAATTTTTTGTATTTTTAGTAGAGACAGGGTTTCACCGTGTTAGCCAGCATGGTCTCCATCTCCTGACCTCGTGATTCACCCACCTCGGCTTCCCAAAGTGCTGGGATTACAGGCATGAGCCACCACAGCCGGCTGAGATGTTCTGATACAGGCATGCAATGTGAAATAAGCACATCATGGAGAATGGGCTATCCATCCCCTCAAACAGTTATCCTTTGTGTTACAAACAATCCAATTAGACTCATTTAAAAATGTGCGATTAAGTTATTATTGGCTATAGTCACCCTGTTGTGCAATCAAATAGTATGTCTTGCCAGAATATATTCAGTGAAAAAAGTATGAATTTAAAAATCATGGCCAGGTGCTGTGGCTCACACCTGCAATCCTAGCACTTTGGGAGGCTGAGGCGGGTGGATTGCCTGAGCTCAGGAGTTCAAGACCAGCCTGGGCAACACAGTGAAACCTTGTCTCTACTAAAAATACAAAAAATTAGCCAGGCCTGGTGGTGGGCACCTGTAGTCCCAGCTACTTGGGAGGCTGAGGGAGGAGAATTGCTTGAACTCGGGAGGTGGAGGTTGCAGTGAGCCGAGATCATGCCACTGCACTCCAGCACTCCAGCCTGGGCCACAGAGTGAGACTCTGTCTCCAAAAAAAAAAAAAAAAGTCAAAATTCTAGTTTAATTTACATAAATGCATGGAAAAGTAGCAGGAAAACATTCCCAAATGTTAAGATAAGTTATCTCAAAGCAATGGATTTATTGGTCATTTTTTTCTCCTTTTTATATATTATTTTATTTTTATTGACACATTAGATGTTCATATATTTGGGGTTCTATATATATATATATATATATATATATATATGTATTTATTTATTTATTTATTTGAGTTGGAGTCTCGCTTTGTCACCCAGGCTGGAGTGCAGTGGCTTAATCTCAGCCCACTGCAACCTCTGACTTCCGGTTTCAAGCTATTCTTCTGTTGCAGCTTCCTGAGTAGCTGGGACTACAGGCACCTGCGACCACACCCAGCTAATTTTTGTATTTTTAGTAGAGATGGGGTTCTCCATGTTGGCCAGGCTGGTCTCAAACTCCTGACCTCAAGTGATCCACTTACCTCAGCCTCCCAAAGTGCTGGGATTACTGGCATGTGCCACCACACTCGGCCTCTTTATATATTTTTTAATTGAACTTTTTCCCTACAATGAACTTGCGAGTTAGCTATTGATTTTTTTCCCTTTGGTTGCGAAAGAGAGAAACCCAAATTGATTATGCTTTAACCAAAGGGAGAATTTGTCATAAGGATCCTGTTCTATCTCAGAAACTCAATGACAGGAAATAGCAAGGCCTCCCCAGTTACTGGAACCAGAAATGCAAATGCTGCCTACGTTCTTTCTCCATCTCAGGGGCTTCTCTCAGTTTGTTTACTCTGTTTCCTCCCCACTTTCTCTCTGGATCAGTTTTCTCTGGTCCAAGTGAGGGAAAATGTGCGTCCTAAAGCCCCTGACTTAAAAATTTATAACCCTGGGACTTTCAGATCTAAATCTCCAGAGTAAGGATTGAGAGTGTCTCAGCTGGGATAAGTACACAGCCCTGAGGCAGTCACCTGCAGACAGGCAGAATCATGGCGCACTGACATGGCGGCTTCCATGGTAATCATGTGTGGTGTGCATGTGTGTGTGTGTACTCTTCTGTACACACACATACATGTACTGTCCACACACACACGTACCCCCCACACTATTTACAAAGCAATAGTCTTCACAACAACATGGAACTTTATCAAAATTAGAAAAGAAATCTTTAAAATCTCATAAATTGTGTATAACATTGTAAATCAGCATTTATTTCTACCTCTCATTTTTAAACACCTAAACTCATACTTTTTTTTTTTTTTTTTTTTTTTGAGATGGAGTCTCTCCCTGTCACCCAGGCTGGAGTGCAGTGGCTCGATCTCAGCTCACTGCAACCTCCACCTCCTGGGTTCAAGTGATCCTCCTGCCTCAGCCTCCCAGGTAGCTGGGATTACAGTTGTGCACCACCATGCCTGGCTAATTTTTGTATTTTTAGTAGAGATAGGTTTCCACCATGTTGGCCAGGCTGGATAATACACTCATTCTTAATTAGTGGTCTCACAAATTCTCTCTACTAGTCACAAAATGTAGAGAGTATCTTCTTCAACCGTGTCATTTTAGAGAGGATAAACTCAAGCCCAGAGGGGTGAAATGACTTGCCAAGCCACCCCCCCAGGGGGTTCACGGAATGTCCTCTCAGCAGCTTTCGTGCCAAGTGCATTTCTTCTCCCCTGCCCAACCACCCATCCTTCATTCACCCTCTCCACACCGAGCTTGGGCCCCAAGACTATTCAGAACAAAGTCTTGGAAGCACAGTGGACCTGGTGGTCCCACAGCACTGCTGCTCTATTCAGCTGCATTTCCTAGACCTGGACACCCACTGGGTCTCTTCAGTCTCTTTTCATGCATAATTAACTGTAACTCACAGATCATAGGCAGGGCAAAGGTATACCGGAGGGGGGTAGGCATATTCCAAACAAAGGGAGCCTCCTACCTCCAAATGTTACAGATTGTTCATCTGGGAGTCCAAATACCTGAACACATACCTCCACGTATGTATTTTTAGTAGAGATGGGGTTTCTTTTTATTATAACATTTTATTACAACAGGATGGAGACCAGGCGTGGTGGCTCACACCTGTAATCCCAGAACTTTCAGAGGTCAAGGGAGGAGGATCACTTGACCCGGGAGTTTGAGACCAGTCTGGGCAACATAGGGAGATCTCATCTCTACAAAAAATTTAAAAAATAGCTGGGCAAAGTGGTGCATGCCTACAGAACCAGCTACTCAGGAGGCTGAGGCAGGAGGATTGCTTGAGCCCGGGAGGTCGAGGCTGCAGTAAGCTGTGATCACGCCCCTGCACTCCAGCTGGGCAACAGAGCAAGACCCTGCATCAAAGAAAAAACAAACCAGGATGGCAAAGATGCTAATTAACAGGAAGAAAAAAATTACTCAGTAGGGCAGACAGCCTCTAACATGGCTCCCAGGGTTCATGGCTGTGTAATCTTCTCTATCTTCTCTCCTTGTGTATGGGTGAACCTAGTCACTTGCTTCTAACAAACAGGACATGGCGCAAGTGATTAGATCACAGAAGACTGTGATACCTCTTTCCCTTTTGTGGAGCCCTTGGTTTGAGAAAGGGAAGCTGTCGTTTTGTAGAGCTGCCCTATGGAGAAGTCAATGTGGCATGAAAGTGATGTCTCCGGCTGACAGCCATTGAGGACCTCAGGCCTCCCAATGGCCGCATGAATGAGCTCAGAAATGGATCCTCCCCCATTTGAACAGTGAGCCAGAAACCTGGTCTACAGCCCCACACCAAACCTTGACTGCCGTTTTGTAAGAGATCTGGAGCCAGAGGATCTGGTTAGGCCATCCCGCCTTACAAAAACTGTCCCACAGAAACTGTGAGATCATAAAAATTGTTTGGTTGTTTTAAACTACTAAATTTGGGGGGTAATTTGTTATGTAGAACAGTTGGCTAAAACACTTAGTCAGCAGCCGCCTCACGTTGAGAACATGTAAATTTCATGAAGGAAGGTTACTTCTTGCTGAGCTGGAGACTAAGCTGAAAGCGAAATTTAAAGTGGAAAGATCTAGTAGAGCTGTACCTACACATCTGGTGGTAGGTAATTTTGCCACAGTCCTTAGTAGATCACCAAGGGTTTCCTAACACAGAATGTAATCTATTTTTATTTTATTTTTCATGATTCTTTTGGAAACAAGGTTCTTTTTAAGGAAATGGGTGTGCATTGAAAATTATTTTTGTTCTGTCAACAGAATTGTTAAATAAAATATGAGTCACTAGGCAGGGTGGCTCACGCCTATAATCCCAGCACTTTGGGAGACTGAGGCGGGAGGATCATTGGAGTCTAGGAGTTCAAGATCATCCCGGCCAACATAGTGAGACCCGTCTGTACAAAAAACAAAATATTAGCTGGCCTGTAGTTATTTCCAGCTACGTGGGAAGGCTTCAGCCCAGGGAGGTTGAGTTTGCAGTGGGGCATGATCACACCACTGCACTCGGCATGGGTGACAGTGAGATTCTGCCTTTAAAAAAAAAAAAAAAAAAGATTCTGAGCCTATATCTGTAATTGTTTAGGAAAAATGGATTTCCTCTATTTTCAGCTAACACAGATGTTTTTGATCATAGTAGCATATTGTAGTTATCAATAGCATAAACTCGGACCCCAGACTACTTAGGTTCCAATCCTGGCTTTGTGACTTTCTAACTATAACTCTGGGAAATTAATTAATCTCTCTTTACCTCAGTTTCTCCATCTGGAGAATGGGGATAATAGTGGTATGTACCTCATAGGGATTTTATGAGGATAACATGAATTAATACATTTAAAGTTAGCCTGGGCAACGTGGCAAAACCTTGCCTCTACAAAAAATACAAAAAATTAGCTGGGCGTGGTGGCACACACCTATAGTTCCAGCTACTCAGGGGGTTGAGGTGGGAGGATTGCTTGAACCCGGGAGGCAGAGGCTGCAGCAAGCTGTGATTGCACCCCTGCACTCCAGCCTGTGCAACAGAGTGAGACCCTGTGTCAAAAAAAAAAAAAGCTTCAAACAAAATAGTGTGCAGCATATAGTTAGTGCTATGAGGTTAGCTGCATGTTAGGAGAAGGTCAGAGAGGCACACTGGGTGAACCAGTTTGCAGAATCTACCCTAGGAACACTGCACCATGCAGTGAAAGTTCATGTAGCAAACACCCTCCCTTCCAAGTGCTGGACAGACTAACACCTTAAAGTTTACACAGGAGAGAAACCGTGCTTCCTCTGATTCCAACTTTGGAAAAACTTGGTCATGGGTATTTTAAATAGTTAATGTGGCCAGGGACAGTGGCTCATGCCTGTAATCCCAGCACTTTGGGAGGCCAAGGTGGGTAGGTCACCTGAGGTCAGGAGTTCAAGACCAGCCTGGCCAACATGGTAAAACCAGTCTTTACTAAATATACAAAAAAGTTTAGCAGGGCATGGTGGCAGGCAGCTGTAATCCTAGCTACTTCGGAGGCTGAGGCAGGAGAATTGCTTGAACCCAGGAGGCAGAGGTTGCAGTGAGTGGAGATCATGCCGTTGCACTCCAGCCTGGGCAACAAAGCAAGATTCTGTCTCAAAAAAAAAAAAAAAAAGTTAATGGATGTGATTTCTTTCCTGTGTAATGCTTTTAATTTATACACCATCATAAAAGACACTACAAGTATTTTTTGTTTTGTTTTGTTTTGTTTTGTTTTGTTTTGTTTTGTTTTTAAGATGGAGTCTCACTCTGTTGCCCAGGCTGGAGTGCAGTGGAGTGATCTCGGCTCCACTGCAACCTCCACCTCCTGGGTTCAAGTGATCCTCCTGCCTCAGCCTCCCAAGTAACTGGGAGTACAGGTGCCCACCATGCCTGGCTAATTTTTGTATTTTTAATAGAGATGGGATTTCTCCATGTTGGCTAGGCTGGTCTTGAACTCCTGACCTCAGGTGATCCACCCACCTCAGCCTCCCAAAGTGCTGAGATTACAAGCGTGAGCTCGGCATAAGACACTGCAAGTATTAAGAGCAGAGCAGGGCCCTGAAGGACTCCTTGTTCCCTTTCCCCCACCTCCCTTTACTAAAGCTCCTCTGGGAAGAAGAGTCTGTGGACAGCAGGGCAGAGGCAGAGCCCCTTGCTCCCTGGGACTGCCCCTGAGTCCCCTGAATATGTGCAGAGGAATGTCAGCATTCCTGCCCTGCAACCCATAATGTTGACTTGGGAATCTGAGTAGAGGAGACCTATGTCTCACTCCCCATTGGTAGCCCCCAAAAGAGCACATTTCGTAGAATTCCCCACACACCATGGAAAGGGCTGGTAGGGTAGATGATGGGGTGGCAGGGCCGGGGGGCATATCATAAGAGAAGTCCGAGGTGGTCTAGAGTGGCAGGGGAGAAGAGCAAGTTGGTTTCCATACCGCCAAGAGTGGTCTGGAGGAGCGGAGAGAGGGTCAAGGAATCCGAAGGGTCTTGTGCAGGACGGGGACACGCAACCGCAAAGGCCAGGAGAGAGCCGCCTTCTACTTTTCTCTCATCTGGTCCTGAGGTCTTCCTCCAGAGAGTGGCTGTAAACTAGCCGAGCCCTGACAGGTCTTCAGGAGATTTGATCACGATGTTTATGATGTGCCTTTTAGGGGACTCCTCTCAATTTTAGCAGCTGACCTGATGCCTGTGTCCAACTCTCTATCAGCTGTCCCTCTCACAGGATAGACTTGTTTATCCTGGCAGACACCCTTGTGGCTCTTGTCTGACCTCTGTCCAGTTTATTACTGCCAAGACCACCACTCCCTAGGAGAGCCCTGGCCGGGAAAGGAGCTGGGTTCTGCGTGGCAGTTAGGTGAGATGTAAAAGTGACATCTCAATGAAACATATGAAATAACAGAAGTAGTTTATGACTTACAGATCCCAGAGGGAAGTGGGTGACCGCCTCACACACAGGGCTAATGGAAGGAGGGTGCTATCTTGGGACATGTGCGCTCCATCAACAAGTGGGGAGCAATAGACAGACAGGGAAACCTGTGGGTTTGGGCTCCAGGATGTTCCTCGGGTGAGGTTCCTGCAGGGAGTTCTACCTGGCAGGTTAACAGCAAGCAGGTGGCAGATCTCCGGAGTCACAATGGGACTGCAGCATATATACCAAGTGCAGTGCGGGAATCAGTGGGACCAATGAAGTGGGTTGTATCCTGTTGTCCCTGGGAGGGAGTGGTCACCAGGTAGTGGTTGCATAAGGCAGACATCTGGATCCATTGCATTGAGGAACTGGGCAGAGGCAGAAAATGGGAAACTGGCCGGGCGCAGTGGCTCACGCCTGTAATCCCAGCACTTTGGGAGGCCGAGGCGGGCAGATCACAAGGTCAGGAGATCGAGGCCATCCTGGCTAACACGGTGAAAGCCCGTCTCTACTAAAAAATACAAAAAAAATTAGCCGGGCGTGGTGGTGGGCGCCTGTAGTACCAGCTACTTGGGAGGCTGAGGCAGGAGAATGGCATGAACCCGGGAGGCAGAGCTTGTAGTGACCTGAGATCAGGCCACTGCACTCCAGCCTGGGTGACAGAGCGAGCCTCTGTCTCAAAAAAAAAAAAAGAAAATGGGAAACTGTGTCAAGGGTGACTAAACCTTGCCTCTGGTATGGGGAAGTCCACTTGTGTTCAAAATGAATGCAAAGTAAAATTATAGGAATTCACTACAAAGCTCCTTTCTCATGCCACGTCTTAGTATGGTTTAAGAGGATCTCCCCTTAAAGCCTATATGGGACTCTAGAAAGAAGTGGGAAAACCTAGAAATGACTGAAAACATCCTGAATTGACAGTTTCACCCAAATTGACTAAAATTAAGTTTTCATACAGAAGCAGAGTGAAGGCTTTAGATAGAAATTAAAGGCTGGGTGCGGTGGCTCATGCCTATAATCCCAGCACTTTAGGAGGCCAAGGCGGGTGGATCACTTGAGGTTGGGAGTTCGAGACCAGCCTGGCCAACATGGTGAAACCCCATCTCTACTAAAAATACAAAAATTAGCTGAGCGTGGTGTAGTGTGCCTGTAGTCTCAACAACTGCTCTGGAGGCTAAGGTGGGAGAATTGCTTGAACCCAGGAGGCGGAGGCTGCAAAGCCGAGATCTTGCCATCGCACTCCAGCCTGGGTGACAGAGCCAGACTCCATCTCAAAAAAAGAAAAATAAATAAATAAAGTCTAATTATAGACACACAAGATTATGTTTTTGCACACCTAACTTTGTATTCTGGATAATAAGCTGGCAGGCTTTACTTAGTCATACAAGCTGAAATGTGGTTGGAAAAACCATAAATTATACCATGAAATATTCATTATATAAGAGGTTAAAAAATTCAGATTAGGATTTCTTCCCTAGTTCTATTTGGACCATGTGTGGACTTGGTGCAATGCTGGGTGGATATTTCCCTAAAGTATCATCAGTATTTCTAAACACACATTTCCACCCAACAACTGATCTCATCTACTGGAATGATTTCTCTTGAACTAACATTGGTATTCATGAAATAAAACAAAAAGTCTTAGTCATAAGTGTAGCTGCTCTTTGGAGGGCAAAATCAAGTGGTTGGGAGCAAATAAAAATTAAATTTTAGGCCGGGCATGATTTTGAATAATTCCAAATGTAAAGAAAAGTTGCAAAAATAATAGAGAACTCTCATATAGCCATGATTCAGATTAACCAAAAAAAATTTTTTTTTTTTTTGAGATGTCTCGCTCTGTCGCCCAGGCTGGAGTGCAGTGGCACAATCTCCGCTCACTGCAAGCTCTGCCTCAAGGGTTCACACCACTCTCTCACCTCAGCCTCCCGAATAGCTGGGACTACAGGTGCTCGCCACCACACCTGGCTAATTTTGTTTTTGTATTTTTAGTAGAGACGGGGTTTCACCGTGTTAGCCAGGATGGTCTCAATCTCCTGACCTCGTGATCCACCCGCATTGACCTCCTAAAGTGCTGGGATTACAGGCATGAGCCACCGCGCCCAGTCCAGATTAACCAACTTTTTTACATTTTGCCACATTTGTTTAATTATTCTCTCTTCTTCTCTCCCTCTGTATTTATTTTTTCCAAACCATTTGAGGTTATAAAGATCATGCCTTTATTATACTCTTAATACTTCAGTGTGTAATTCCTAAGAACAAATATAGTTTCTTACATAATCCAAATACAATTATCAAATCAGAAAATTTAACCTTGATATGTACTTTCACCTACTCTATAATCCATATTCCAATTTTGTCAATTATACCAATAAAGTTCTTTACAGCATCCCCCCAGTCCAAGTTTCAACCAAGGATCACATATGCCTGAAGGGGTCATGTTTCTCTAATCTTCTTTAATCTGGAATGGTTCTTCAGAATTTCTTTCTCTTTCATGACATTGATATATTTAAAGAACACAAATCGGTTGTTTTATAGAATGTTCTTCAGTTGGGCTTGCCTGGTGTTTCCTCGTGACTTAATTCAGGTTTTTGGTCCCCTGCCAAACTACGAAAAAAGTGATGTTATATTCTTTTCAGGGTACCTGGAGGCACAGCGTGTCAATCTGTCCCTGGGTTAATTTTAGTCACCTGATCCCAGTATTGTCCAGTTTCTTCACTGATAAGTTACTATTTTTCTTTTGCAACTAATAAGTAATCTGTGGAGAGCCACGTTAGGACTGACTAAATATTCTGTCTTTCATCAGACTTTATCTCCCTAGATTTAGCAATCAATGCTATTTCTTGCCCAATTTTTTGCTTTGATGATAGCAAAACAGTGATTTTTCAACTCCATCCCTCCCTCCACATGTATCAATCTAATGTACATCTCACTATAAGGAAAGCCCTCCCTTACTACCTCCATCTATTTATTTACCTACTTATCAGCTGCCTGAATTGATGATTAATTTTTTTTTTTTTTTTTTGAGACGGAGTCTCGCTCTGTTGCCAGGCTGGGGTGCAGTGGCGCGTTCTCGGCTCAGTGCAACCTCTGCCTCCTGGGTTCAAGCGATTCTTCTGCCTCAGCCTCCGAAGTAGCTGGGATTACAGGCATGCGTCACCACACCCGGCTAATTTTTTTGTATTTTTTTTAGTAGAGATGGGATTTCACGGTGCTGGTCAGGTTAGTCTTGAACTCCTGACCTCGTGATCCACCCGCCTCGGCCTCCCAAAGTGCTGGGATTACAGGCGTGAGTCACCGTGCCTGGCCTGATGATTAATGTTTTATTCAATAAGTTGTAATCCTTTACTGTCCTGATTTATTTTTAGCTCAAAATTATCCCAGACTTGGCCAGCGGGCTCTCCTTCTCCTTCAAACTAGCTCTTGTCCTTTTGACATGTCCTGATATTTTCCTTCCCTTCCCCTTCCCTCCCCTCCCCTCCCAACCCCACTCCCCTCCCCTCCTTCCCCCCTCCCAACCCCACTCCCCTCCCCCTCCCCTCCCTCCCTCCCTCCCTTCCTTGCTTCTTCCTTCCTTCCTTCTCACTTTCTTACTTTCTGGCATATCAGAATGTTCCTGTCTTCCTGGCTAACCTTGTGCTTTTCCTGCCCCAGCCCCGTATCCAGCCATTCTTCCAAGGAGTCCCAATTTTTTTTAAAGATAGAATAGGACTTAGAAAGACATGGGCACACCTCTTGCATTTTAAATGAGGAACTCATTGACCCCCAAAAAACATTGCTCATGATTGAATTGTTGGTATTCTGTCAGGTTAAGATTGTATTTTTTGTTGGTTCCAAAATAAAGTAGAAGTATCCCTTGCCATTTCTTCTGAATATAAAAGCAATATATAATCACTATGAAAAATTCAGAAAATAAAAGCTAAGAACATATTAAAAATCACTTGTTGTTCTATCACTTAGAGTTAACCACCTTGAGATATTAATGGTGATGGTTGTCATTAGGCAACTGTAATACTTCCCAGTATGAATGCACCAAAAATAATATATTTCACCAAAATACAATTGTTGGATATTCCCAGTTTCTGTGTGTGTGTGTGTGTGTGTGTGTGTGTGTGTGTGTGTATTTCTTCTGGGTAAAGTCCCAGAAATGGAATTGCTGGGTTAAAAATGTATGCATATTTATAAGCAAAGAACATGTGCTCAACATTATTAATCATCAAGGAAATGAAAATTAAAACCACAATGAGACAGTGCCTTCATGTTTCCGTGAAACATGCTCATAACACTCCACATATTTTATTATTATTATTATTATTATTTTTTTTTTTTTGAGACGGAGACTCGCTCTGTCGCCCAGGCTGGAGTGCAGTGGCACGATCTCGGCTCACTGCAAGCTCCGCCTCCCGGGTTCACGCCATTCTCCTGCCTCAGCCTCCCGAGTAGCTGGGACTACAGGCGCCCGCTACCACGCCCGGCTAATTTTTTGTATTTTTAGTAGAGACGGGGTTTCACCGTGTTAGCCAGGATGGTCTCGATCTCCTGACCTCGTGATCCGCCCGCCTCGGCCTCCCAAAGTGCTGGGATTACAGGCGTGAGCCACCGCGCCCGGCCCACTCCACATATTTTATATATTTACACAAATATGTAAGACATGTTTAGCCAGCAATACCAGTTGTCGGCAAGAATGGAGAGCAACGGCTGGGCGCGGTGGCTCACGCCTGTAATCCCAGCACTTTGGGAGGCCAAGGCGGGCGGATCACCTGAGGTCAGGAGTTCGAGACCAGCCTGGCCAAAACGGTGAAACCCTATCTCTACTAAATATACAAAAATTAGCCGGGCCTGGTGGCGGGTGCCTGTAATCCCAGCTACTTGGGAGGCTGAGGAAGGAGAATTGCTTGAACCTAGGAGGCAGAGGTTGCAGTGAGCCGAGATCGTGCCCCTGCACTCCAGCCTGGTGACAGAGTGAGACTCCTTCTCAAAAAAAAAAAAAAAAAAAAAGAATGGCGAGCAACTAAAACTCTCTATACCACTGGTAGAATTGTAAGTCCTAATAACCACCTGTAAACACACACACACACACACACACGCATAACTGAGCTACTTCCATGGAAATAATTTACCTGGGGTAGGAGAAAAACCAAAGTGATAATTGTGGAGTGTTATAAGCATGTTTCATGGAAGGGGACAGGGAGGGAAGTAAAGGATGGTAATAAGTTTCAGAAATGAAAGATGGAGGGATCTCCCTGCTTCCATCACACCACTTTGTTACTCTCCCTACTTTACTCCTGATGAAATAGCACAGTGGAGAGACCACGGGGGCTGGACACTGGTACTTCATCTTGTCTATTTCAGTCATTTAAATCCCATCAGCCAAAGAACTGATCTCTTCAATCTCATCTTTCTAGATCGTAATTTCATATAATCCCTGTCTTAAGGTTCAACTCTTAGTTCAAATTCTAATAGCCTTTATAGGCTTATTTTTCTATTGCAAACCAAAAACATTCTTTTATTTTTGAAGTGAGGCAATCTGAAAGATGCCTGTCAATGAACAAACAAACCACCAATGAAAAGAAACTTTTTGTCTGGGCGTGGTGGCTCACGCCTGTAATCCTAGTATTTTGGGAGGCTGAGGCGGGTGGATTGCCTGAGCTCAGGAGTTCAAAACCAGCCTGGCCAACATGGTGAAACCCCCGTCTCTACTAAAAATACAAAAAACATTAGCCGGCCATGGTAGCGCATGCTTGTAGTCCCAGCTACTCCGGAGGCTGAGGCAGGAGAATTGCTTGTACCCGGGAGGCGGAGGTTGCAGTGAGCCAAGTTTGCACCAGTGCACTCTAGCCTGGGTGACAGAGGGACACTCCATCTCCAAAAGAAAGAAAATAAACTTTTCTCATGAGGAACAAGTGGGAGATGTCAGGTCAGTGGTAACTGGAGTAGAATTGACACCCCAGCCCCTTAAGAGCTTGGTTAAGAGTGGGAGCACATCTCAGAATGGTGGGTGTGTCTTTGATGTAGCTGGAAGAATTGCCACTGTTTTACTACCATGTCAGGTGCAATACAATTCAGTGTGTAAGGCCCATCTGACATTTATGTTCCTCTTTGCCCAGTGATCTGGCCTTTGCAGAAAGCAAACCTACTCATTTCTCCCCTTTCCCCTTTTACTGAGACAAATAAATAAATAAAAATAAAACTGACAGGACAGACCAAAAGGCTGAAAAGAGCTATGATTTCAGACTTAGCTAAGGCTATATTACCTCAAAGTGGGTAATGACCGTTGGAAAAGATATTAAAATTTCCAGGTCATGAGGTACCCATTAGTACAATCAGGCAAAATGTATTAGCAGAGGCTAATAGGATAAAAGAATCAATGATGGGCCGGGCGTGGTGGCTCACGCCTGTAATCCCAGCACTTTTGGAGGCCGAGGCAGTTGAATCATCTGAGGTCCGGAGTTCAAGACCAGCCTGGCCAACATGGTGACACCCCGTCTCTACTAAAAATACAAAAATTAGCCGGGCATGGTGGCATGCACCTGTAAACCCAGCTACTCGGGAGGCTGAGGCAGGAGAATCGCTTGAACCTGGGAGGTGGAGGTTGCAGTGAGCTGGGATCACGTCACTGCACTCCAGCCTGGGTGACAACAGCAAAACTTCGTCTCAAGAAAAAAAAAAAAAGAATCAATGATGCTTCCATGTTGTCTCCAGGGTGGCTGTCTATAGTGAGAGATGACTAATTCTAATGGAAACTTTCTACATTTGTGTTATAAGCCTTCCTTTCTTTCATTTTTTTATTTTATTTTTTATTTTTTATTTTTTTGAGATGGAGTCTCACTCTGTCGCCCAGGCGGGAGTGCAGTGGCACCATCTCAGCTCTCTGCAACCTCTGCTTCCCTGGTTCAAGCAATTCTCCTGCCTCAGCCTCCCGAGCAGCTGGGATAATAGAAGCCTGCCATCACGCCTGGCTAATTTTTGTTATTTTTAGTACAGGCAGGGTTTCACCATGTTGGCCAGGCTGGTCTTGAACTCGCGACCTCAGATCAGCCTGCCTCAGCCTCCCAAAGTGCTGGGGTTACAGGCGTGAGCCACCCCGCCTGGCCTTCTTTTATTTTAAAAGCCTATAATATAACCGAGTATTAACTTTACCCAAGGAACTAAAAATAGTAGAGTTACCAAGAATGGTAAACCTATTTCAAGGCCACTTTCATTAAGAAACTCTTTGGGAGAGTGAAATTGCTTTCCAATTGCTCGTCTCAAATTCTAGGTCTTACTTAACCTCAGCTTCGGAATCTTAATTTTCCTGCCACTAGGGTATTCTGTTTCCTTAGTGAGTAGCCATTCTAAAGTTCCTTAGGAGAAGTCACTAAAGAAACAGTTAAAGGAGGCTGGGAGTGGTGGCTCACACCTGTAATCCCAGCACTTTGGGAGGCCGAGGTGGGCGGATCACCTGAGGTCAGGAGTTTGAGACCAGCCTGACCAACATGGCGAAACCCTGTGTCTACTAAAAATACAAAAAAGTTAGCTGGGCGTGGTGGCGGGCGCCTGTAATCCCAACTACTCAGGAAGCTAAGGCAGGAGAATCGCTTGAACCCGGGAGGTGGAGGTTGCAATGAGCCGAGATAGTGCCATTGCACTCCAGCCTGGGAGACAGAGCAAGACTCCATCTCCAAAAAAGAAAAAAAAAAAAGAAACAGTTAAAGGCAAAGGAAAAAAGGATGTCAGAGAGTATGTTTCATGTCAGTTGGGGAAATCAAGACATAAGCTGTGGCTGAGCGCAGTGGCTCACACCTGTAATCCCAGCACTTTAAGAGGCCAAGGCAGGTGAATCGCTTGAGTCCAGAAGTTCGAGACCAGCCTGGGCAACATGGTGAAACTCCATCTCTACAAAAAAATGCAAAGATGAGCCAGGGATGGTGGTGCATGCCTATAGTCCCTGGTACTCGGGAGGATGAAGCAGGAGGATCGTTTGAGCCCAGGAGGCAGAGGTTGCTGTGAGAGCCAAGATCACACCATTGCACACCAGCCTGGGTGGCAGAGTGAGACCCTGTCTCAAAACAAACAAACAAACACAACATAAGCTGCTTTGTTCAATTCATATTTAATTAATAACATGGAATGTATCTTATAGAAACACTCAGCATGCAGTTGTTTGTAAAAGGGTGTTTATGGCAGAACCATTGGAATAGTGAACATTTAGACATAAGTTAAATGTCCATCGCAACAGAACTGATTAAGTTGTTTATCTATACTGTGGAATACATTTCAGCCACTAAAAAGAGTGAGGTATATGCCATATATCCATGTAACAGAATTGTATTCGTACTTCTTAAATTTATACCAAAAAAGACTGATGTAGAGGTAAATGAACTGATAGGAGGAGATCCCCAATATATAGTTAAGTGGAAAAAGCAACTTGTAGAACAATGTATATGGCATGATCGTTTTACATTAAAAATCTCTATGATATATGTGTAGGTGTACGCATGTAAATGTGCAGAACGGAGGTGGGAAGACTGGGCACCAAACTCCAGTCCTGGTTACTCTGGGGGAAGGAGTGGACATGGCAATGAGGATAAAAGGTGACATATATTTTGCTCTCTAGAATTCATTCTCTTTTTTTTTTTTTTTTTTTTTTTTTTTCCTGAGACGAAGTCTCACTCTGTTACCCAGGCTGGAGTGCAGTGGCATGATCTCGGCTCACTGCAACCTCCACCTCCTGGGTTCAAGTGATTATCCTGCCTCAGCCTCCCAAGTAGCTGGGATTACAGGCATACACCACCATGCCTGGCTAATTTTTGTATTTTTATTAGAGACAGGATTTCACCATGTTGGCCAGGCTGGTCTCAAACTCCTGACCTCAGGTGATCCACCCACCTTGGCCTCCCAAAGTGCTGGGATTGCAGGCGTGAGCCACGGTGCCTGGCCTAGAATTGATTCTTGTTTGAACCTTTTATAAGAATGTGCTCAGGTTACTTGAGTAACTTTTAAAATGTACTTCAGTCTCTGAGCTTGTATACTTGAGTAGCTTTTGAGAGATCGTTTGATGCATTCAATCCCTCTTGAAGACAAGAAGACTGAATTTATGATGATTTGCTGAACTCCTTGTGTGAATAGCTCCTTGGCATCTGACTCCATCCCATCCTCCTTCAAGAGCTAAGAAACCAAGAAATGATTTCTGTGACAAATCCTCAAATTCACACTTAGGTCACTTAACTAGTTTGACTTTTTTTTCCCCTAACCTGACAGGAGGGGGGTTCTCTCCTGGCTCTTGAGAGCAGATATCCTGTCTCCTCTTCATTACTGCTGTGTTAACCTGAGTATTTTTCTTTTTCTTTTTTTTTTTTTTTTTGAGACGGAGTCTTGCTTTGTCACCCAGGCTGGAGTGCAGTGGCGCGATCTCGGCTCACTGCAAGCTCTGCCTCCTGGGTTCACGCCATACTCCTCCCTCAGCCTCCCGAGTAGCTGGGACTACAGGCGCCCGCCACCACGCCCCGCTAATTTTTTGTACTTTTTAGTAGAGATGGGGTTTCACTGTATTAGCCAGGATGGTCTCGATCTCCTGACCTCGTGATCCACTAACCTCAGCCTCCCAAAGTGCTAGGATTACAGGCGTGAGCCACCGCACCCGGCCTTGTCCATCAGATCTTCTATAGTTTGGTTGAAAATGAATTTTTCCGAAACCCAGAAATACTTGCCTTCAAAAGTAAATGCAAAAAACAGCAACAACACAATTTTTTAGCCTAACTAATCAAGAAGAAACTCTTCAAAAAACCAACCAAATTCAATGTCAAGTTAAGGTTATTTATTAGTTATTTGACATTTTGACTTATTTAAACCTTCTCTTTCATAAGAGAGGGAAAGAGATAGTTAATTATGTCGCATGATCCTATTTATTTATTAAGTGGTGCAAGGTAAAATTTTACTGGGATTTTGAGTAAAATAAGATATTGTAGTAATTACGATTGTTATGTACATAACTATGTCATCTATTAGAATAACTTTGCTGCATCCTCATCTTATCCTATTGGTAGGAAGAAAAAATTCAGTTGAAATCATATTTTACATTTTTAGTAAATCGTATTTTGGTAAAACCCTGCTGCTTTTTCTTATGGTTTAAATATACTCTATTCAGAAGAGCTCTCACTATATTCAGTTACAAATTCGTTTGGCACATGTATACATATGTAACTAACCTGCACGTTGTGCACATGTACCCTAAAACTTAAAGTATAATAAAAAAAAATTCGTTTGGAATACTTTCTGAATTTTCTTAGTGAATTGATGGGGAAAGGTGTTGGCACTGAGAAGGTGACAGAGTGGGAACAAGTGTGGAAGGAGGACTGTCATGGCAACCCTCAGGAGAGTGTTGTAAAAAGTGCCATTGGGGGCTGAAGAGCTTCCAGAAAGGGGGCTATATAAATGCAAAGTAATAAAATGATCGTATCTTTTAAAGTTGAGCAGGAGATGAGGGGAGACCAGAAAGTCTGCTGTCCCGGTGATATACCTTGAGAGGCGCTCCTCCGCCCTGTGGCAGGTAAAGCAGAGGCACAGAGTGAGGCGTGCTGGCTTCTTTAGGAGCAGAAAACTGCTTAGGAAATTCCACGGTGGCTAGGGACAGTGGCCATGGGCAGCTGGCAGAGAGCCACTCATTACTGACGTAGAGCATTTATGGGAACAAAGCTAAATAAAAAGTATGGTGACAGTTGGAGAGGGAGATGTTTGGATTGGCACCGGGCCACAGTGAGCAGAGGTGGCGGTAAGTGAGGAAATAGATTAAATGTGTGCATGGAGAAGAAAAGAGGAACCCACACCCACAGAGCAGGGAAACAGGCAAATCGACAGAGACAGAAAGTAGATTAATGTTTGCCTACTGCTGGAGGACCGAGGTGAGGGGCAATGGGAGATGAATGCCAGTGGGTAGGCATTTTTGGGGAGGGAATGATGAAAATGTTCTAAAATTGATTATGCTGATGGTCGCACAAGTTTGTGAGTATACTAAAAACTATTTGTACAATTTAAATAGTGAATTAAATATCAACAGCTGATATTTTGAAAAAGTAAATTTAAGGCCGGGCGCAGTGGCTCACACCTGTAATCCCAGCACTTTGGGAGGCCGAGGTGGGAGGATCACGAGGTCAAGAGATCCAGACCATCCTGGCCAACATGGTGAAACCCCATCTCTACTAAAAATACAAAAATTATCTGGACATGGTGGCATGCACCTGTAGTCCCAGCTACTCGGGAGGCTGAGGCAGAAGAATCGCTTGAACTCGGGAGGCGGAGGTTGCAGTGAGCTGAGATCACGCCACTGCACTCCAGCCTGGCAACAGAGCGAGACTCCGTCTAAAAAAACAAGAACAAAAAACCAAAAAACCAAACAACAAAAAAAGTAAATTTAAATTTGAATATAAATAAAAATATATAGATGTGTAGATTTTTAAAAATTCATGCTGCTTGGAACAAAGTAATACACCTTCTACATGTCCATTACTGCGTCCCTATTCTTACTCTCATATCTTGCAGTTCCTTTTGTTAGTTTCTTTTGTGTCTTTCCAAGATTTTAAAAAATGTATATATAGGCCGGGCGCGGTGGCTCACACCTGTAATCCCAGCACTTTGGGAGGTCAAGGTGGGTGGATCACAAGGTCAGGAGTTCGAGACCAGCCTGGCCAATATGGTGAAACCTCGTCTCTACTAAAAATACAAAAAAAGTAGCCGGGCGTGGTGGCACATGCCTGTAATCCCAGCTACTTGGGAGACTGAGGCAGGAGAATTGCTTGAATCCGGGAGGCAGAGGTTGCAGTGAGCCGAGATCACACCACTGCACTCCAGTCTGGGTGACAGAGCAAGATTCCATCTCAAAAAAAAAAGATATACATAAACAAATGTGAATATGTACTCTTTTGTTCCCCTCATTCTTACACAAAAGGCAGCACATTATAGAAACTGTTCTGCTTTTTGTCTTTTTCTATGCAATATATGCTAGAGATTGTTCCACGTTAGCACAGAGAAAGCTTTCTCATTCATTTTCAGAGTTCATGGTCTTCCATTGTGTGGATGTTCTACAGTTTATTTAACCAGTCTTCTATTGATGAACCTTTGGGTTATTTCAATCTTTTATGTCTATAAACAATGCTACAACAATCATGTTGATATGTCATCTCATACACTTTCAGATCAGTCTGGAAGCTAAACTCACAGAAGTGAGATTGTTAGTTCAAAAGGTAAATGCATTCGTAATTTTGGTAGATATTATCAAATTGCTCTCCATTTTGCACTTCTACCAGCAATATGTAACAGTTCTGTTTTATCCATACTTTTGTCTACACGGTGTAGTCAAAACTTGCAAAACATGCTGTGAGCCAAACTTGTCAATCTAATTGCAGAAATGGGCCAGTCGCAGTGGCTTACGCCTGTAATCCCAGCACTTTGGGAGGCTGAGGCAGGTGGATCACCTGAGGTCAGGAGTTAGAGACCAGCCTGGCCAACATGGCGAAACCCTGTCTCTACTAAAAATACAAAAATTAGCTGGGCATGGTGGCACATGCCTGTAATCCCAGCTGCTCAGGAGGCTGAGGCACGAGAATCACTTGAACCCAGGAGGCGGAAGTTGCAGTGAGCCGAGATCACAGCACTGCACTCCTGCTGGGGTGACAGAGCAACACTCTGTCTCCAAAAAAAAAAAGCAAAAAAAGAATAAATCTAGCAATATTTAACACTAATATGCAAAGACATCCATAAATAACAGGTGACTGTACATAAGCAAAGATTAATGAACTACTTTTAACAATGATAAACATTAAATGCCATTATATTTCTAACCAGTTAGTATATCATTTTGTATACGAAAAATAATATTTTGTGATAGTTATCGGGTAAATCAAAGTGCTCTCAGGTTTGAACTTTGCATAATTCTAGAAAGGAAAAGAGATGGCGTCTATTTGTCCACTCATTGAATCTGGGGGTACCTTGGGCTTACTTTGACCAATAGAATGTGGCACAAGTAATACTGTATCACTTCTGAACCCTGCATCTTCTCTTCCTCTTGGAAGCCAGATGCCATTTGAAAAAGACTGGGTCATCCTGCTGAAGACATGTGGCATAGATTATAGCCAACACCAATTCCCATACCTGTGAGTGAGGCCACATCAAACCAACTAGCTCAAGTCAAGCTGCAGTTTGACTACAGTCATATGAGTGACCCCATGAGAGACCATAGGAATAAGCGCAGCCAAATTGCTGAACCACAGCCTAAGAAGCAAATAAAATAGTGGCTGTTTTATTTGAGGGGATGGTTTGTTATACTGCAATAAATAATTATAAAACTGTTTTGGGGAGGAGCTATGAATAGAGAAAAAGATAATGTAAAATAATGAAGGCCGGGCGTGGTGGCTTACGCCTATAATCCCAGCACTTTGAGAGGCCAGGGTGGGCAGGTCATTTGAGGTCAGGAGTTCAAGACAGGCCTGGCCAACATGGTGAAACCTGGTCTCTACTAAAAATACAAAAGTTAGCCAGGCGTGGTGGCACGTGCCTATAATCCCAGCTGCTCAGGAGGCTGAGGCAGGAGAATCGCTTGAACCTGGGAGGCAGAGGTTGCAGTGAGCCGAGATCACACCACTGCACTCCAGCCTGGGTGACAGGGCGAGACTCTGTCTCAAAAAAAAAAACGTAAAATAAATAATGAAAGATAGGTTTGCTTTTGTTCATTAATATGTTTAATCACATACTCTCCATCTCCATGCAGAAAGGATTAAAGGCTGCTCTAGTGGGTAGACCCTAGGGTGACCCCTGTTAATGATACCTGCCTTCTGGCGTTCACTCTTCTTGAGTATGGGATGACAGGTTTCTAACCCACAGAATACGGCAACAGTGATGAGATGTCATTCCTGTGATTTTATTGCGTTATCTGAAACTCCATTGTGCCAGCAGATTCACACTAGGGATTCTCCTTGCCGGCTTGAGTCGGCGGCCATGTTGCAGAAGCCCACATGGCAAAACACTATGGGAAGCCTCTAGAAGCTGAGTGCAGCCTCCAGCCAATAGTCAACAAGAAACACAACCCCTCTACAAGGAAATGAATTCTGCCAATCCAAAGCAAGCTCTGAAGCCAGCTCTCTCCCAGTGGAGCCTTCAAATGAGATGCAACTCAGCTGACATCTGGTTTGCAGCTCCTGACTTGCACGGCTGAGGGTCCAGCTACGCTGTGCCTGGACTCCTGGCCCACAGACGGCGAGATTAGAAACATATGCTATTTGTTACATAACACAGAAAACTAATGTAGCTGCTCGGGATGCTTCAGCATTCAATCCTTTTAAAGGAAAGCAACCTTTATTCCTAGAAGAAAAATGTTTGCTTTGTGAAAAGACAAAGGCATTCTTTTTTTTTTTCTTTTTTTTCTTTTTTTCTTTTTGTTGAGACAGAGTCTTGCTCTGTCACCCAGGCTGGAGCGCGGTGGCCCGATCTCGACTCACCACAAGCTCCGCCTCCCGGGTTCACGGCATTCTCCTGCCTCAGCCTCCCAAGTAGCTGGGACTACAGGCCCCCGTCACCACGCCCGGCTAATTTTTAGTATTTTTGGTATTTTTAGTAGACACGGCGTTTCACCATGTTAGCCAGGATGATCTCCATCTCCTGACCTCGTGATCCGCCCGCCTCGGCCTCGCAAAGTGCTGGGATTACAGGCGTGAGCCACCGCGCGGAAGACAAAGGCATTCTACAGCTTTAGAAGGTAATTTCTTTCTTATCACACTCTGATTTATTTAAAATCCAGGACAAGAGAGCATTTATTTTCGAAGCTGACTCAAGGAACTGAGGATAATTTACTCAGGGAACGTGAGGCAGAAAACGAATTAAATGTATATACAGGGCGTGGTGGCTCACGCCTGTAATCCCAGCACTTTGGGAGGCCGAGGCGGGTAGATCACCTGAGGTCAGGAGTTTGAAACCAGCCTGGCTAACATGGTGAAACCCTGTCTCTACTAAAAAATACAAAAAATTAGCCAGGTGTGGCGGTGCACGCCTATAATCCTAGCTACTCAGGAGGCTGAGGTGGGAGAATTGCTTGAACCTGGGAGGCGGAGGTTGCAATGAGCCAAGATAACGCCACTGCACTCCAGCCTGGGCAACAGAGCGAGACTTCGTTTCAAATAAAATAAAATAAATAAATAAAATGAAATAAAAGTGTATACATACGCTAGGAGATTTTTCCACATAACAATGAATAAGCAATTCCATTTCCATTTCCACTGAGCTGAGAAAAAGGGGTTGTCAAGTACAACAGAAGGTAGAGGATCATACATAAACCTGAATTAAACTTCCAGAAGATAGCTTTGGCTAAAACTTCTGGATCACAGGAGAGACCCTTACTAATAAGTTGGGAGATCCCTGATCTTTCTTTGGGTCAATCGCACTCCATATTCTGTGTTATAGAAACTAATAATTAAGGATGTAGCTTAGAAGTTTATAAGACTTCTTTTTTTTTTTTTGGAGATGGAGTCTTGCTCTGTGGCCCAGCCTGGAGTGCAATGCACCGTCTCGGCTCACTGCAACCTCCGCCTTCCGGATTCAAGCGATTCTCCTGCCTCAGCCTCCCAAGTAGCTGGGATTACAGGTGCCCACCACTATGCCTGGCTAATTTTTGTATTTGTGGTAGAGACGGGGTTTCACCATTTTGCCAGGCTGGTCTTGAACTGCTGACCTCGTGATCCGCCCACCTCGGCCTCCCAAAGTGTTGGGATTACAGGCATGAGCCACTGTGCCCAGCCTAGAAGACTTCTTGATGATCATGGTAGAAAGACTTAAAATTTACCTAGTAAAATCATGAAATCTTGTCTCTAGATTTCTAGGAATAATGAATAGGCAGTTAGAAAAGTTTCAGAGTTGTGAACTGTTTGATCTCTTGAGGGTTCCTTAAACTATATAATTCTGGAATTTGTGTGACAGACTGCTATGTAAACAAATAACTAAAATAATTTTTTTTAGTTTATCTAGTCTGTGTATTCCTTTGATATTCATTTCCTCTCTATAATGCTCAATGAAGGTAAATAAAAACATCATGTTCTGTATTTCTCTCAAATTTTAAATCATTGTACAAACTTATTGGCTAAAAATGTATAGTTTATTATCCTGAAAGTATGTTTGTTTCTTTCACCTCCCTATGAGCAAATCTTGTTCAAAACGTTATAACCTAAAAATGAAAAGCACATATTACAGAAAATATATTTTTAGTCTAAATCTTTTTTTCTCAATAATATATTACCTTGGGACATACTCCTAACCAAACCTAATCCAAAGATGCATAATTATTGTTAATAATAGATTAAAATGTAATTTACATACCATGTGATTAACCCCTATAAAGTACAGAATTCAGTTCCTAAGTCTTTAATTCATTTTGAGTTGATTTTTGTATATGGTGTGAGATAAAGGTCTAATTTAATTTTTTCCATGTGGTTATCTAGTTTTCCCCAACAACATTTATTGAAAACACCATCCTATCTCTATCGTGTATTCTTGGCACCCTTGATAAAGATCAGTTGACCATAAATGCACAGATTTATTTTTGGACTCTCTTAGTTTGTTATTGGTTTATGTCTGTTTTTATGTCAGTACCATACTGTTGTAATTACTGTAGCTTTGTAATATACTTGAAATCAGAAAGTGTGATACCTCCAGCTTTTTTCTTCATGTTCAGGGTTGCTTTGGCTATTTGGGGTTTTTTGAGAGGTACTTTTGGCTCCATATGAATTTTAGAATTGTTTTTTCCATTTCTATAAACAATTATGTTGGGACTTGGATAAAGATTGTATTGAATCTGTAGATCACTTTGGGTATTATGGATATTTTAACAATATTAATTTTTCCAATCTGTAAACATCTAATGTCTTTCCATTTATCTGTGTCTTTAATTTCATTAACAGGGCCAGGCACAGTGGCTCAGGTGTGTAATCCCAGAACTTTGGGAGGCCCAGGCTGGCGGATTGCTTGAGGCCAGGAGTTCGAGACTAGCCTGGCCAACGTGGCAAAAAACCCCTCTCTCCTAAAAATACAAAAATTATCCGGGGGCGTGGCGGTGCATGCCTATAATCCCAGCTACTCGGGAGACTGAGGCAGAAGAATTGCTTGAACCTGGGAGGCGAAAGTTGCAGTGAGCCAAGATTGCGCCATAGCACTCCAGCCTGGGCAAAAGAGCAAGACTCAAAAAAAAAAAAAAAAAAATTGGCCGGGCGTGGTGGCTCATACCTGTAATCCCAGCACTTTGGGAGGCTGAGGCAGGTGGATCACAAGGTCAGGAGTTTGAGACCAGCCTGGCCAATATGGTGAAACCCTGTCTTTACTAAAAATACAAAAATTAGCCAGGGGCGTGGTGGTGCATGCCTGTAGTCCCAGCTACTCGGGAGGCTGAGGCAGAAGAATTGCTTGAACTCTGGAGGTGGAGTTTGCAGTGAGCCGAGATCGCACCACTGCACTCCAGCCTGGGTGACAGAGTGAGACTCCATCTCAAAAATAAATAAATAAATAAATCATTCATTAATGCTTTATAACTTTCAGTTCCTACTTTTAAATTGAGTTGTATTTATATTATTGAATTGTGGGAGTTCTCTCTTTTTTTTGAGACAGGGACTCAGTCTCATTCTGTTGCCCAGGCTGGAATGCAGTGGCATTTGCTCACTGCAACCTCCACCTGCTGGGCTCTGATGATCCTCCCACCTCAGCCTCCCAAGTAGCTGGGATTACAGGCACACACCACCATGTCCAGCTCATTTTTGTATTTTTTGTGGAGACGGGGTTTTGCCATGTTGCCCAGGCTGGTCTCGAACTCCTGGGCTCAAGTGATCCACCTGCCTCAGACTCCCAAAGTGCTAGGATTACAGGCATGAGCCACTGCACCCCACTTCGCCCCCCCTTTTTGATGGCTCCCTGTTTTTAGGGGGAAGAGATGCTGCCTGACTTCAAGGCCAGGGTCTTCACTGAAGGTGGTAGGTCTGGGTCTCCTGGAGAAGGCAATAGCTCCCAATCCTTTCCTTTTTTATTGTATTTCATTGAAGTTTGTTTCCTCTTTGTATTTTTTGCAGAGATGGGGTTTCACTATGTTGCCTAGGCTGGTCTGGAATTCCTGAGCTTAAGCAATCCTTCCACCCCAGCCTCACAAAGTGTTGAGATTACAGGCACCTTACCCAGCCTGTGAGAGCTCGTTATATATTACAGATTCAAATCTGTATTAGGCCATTTTTTGCATTGCTATAAAGAAATACCTAAAATACAGGCTGGGCGTGGTGGCTCATGCCTGTAATCCCAGCTACTTGGGAGGCTAAGGTGGGAGGATAGGTTTAGCCTAGGAGGTAGAGGCTGCAGTGAGCTGAGATTGTGCCTCTGCACTCCAGCTTAGGCAACAAAGCAAGACCCTGTCTCAAAACAAAACAAAAGAAAAAAGAAAAAAGGAAATACCTGAGGCTGGGTAATTTATAAAGAAAAGAGGTTTTACTGGCTCACAGTTCTGCAGGCTGTACAAGCATGGCACCAACATCTGCTGGACTTTTGGTGAGGACCTCAGGAAGCTTACAATCATGGTGGAAGGTGAAGGGGGTAGCCAAAGTATCACATGGTGCAAGTGGGAGCAGGAGAGAGAGAAGGGGGAGGTCCCAGACTTTTTTAAACAACACATCCCTCATGAACTAACTGAGCAGGAACACACTTATCACCAAGGGAATGGTGCTAAACCATTTGTGAGGGATCAGCCCCCTGTGATCCAATGGCCTCCCACAAGACCCCACCTCCAACACTGGGAATCAAATTTTAACATGGGATTTGGAGTGGACAAACATGCAAACCATAACAAAGTCCTTTATCAAACATATGATTTATAAAGTTTTTGCCATTACATGGGCTGTCTTTTCATTTTCTTGAGGATATCCTTTGAAGTACATTTTCTTTCTTCCTTTTTTTTTTTTTTTTTTTTTGAGACAGAGTCTTGCTCTGTCGCCCAGGCTGGAGTGCAATGGCACAGTCTTGGCTCACTGCAACCTCCACCTCCCAGGTTCAAGTGATTCTCCTGCCTCAGCCTCCTGAATAGGTGGGATTACAGGCATGTACCACCATGCCCAGCTACTTTTTGTATTTACAGTACAGATGGGGTTTCACCATTTTGGCCAGGCTGGTCTCAAACCCCTGACCTCGAGTGATCTGCCCACCTTGGCCTCCCAAAGTGCTGGGATTACAGGTGTGAGCCACTGCACCTGGCCCTAAAGTACATTTTCTTGATGGAGTTCTTTTTTTTTTTGAAACGGAGTCTCACTCTGTCGTCACCCAGGCTAAAGTGCAGTGGCATGATCGCAGCTCCCTGCAACCTCCGCCTCCCGGGTTCAAGCAATTCTCTACCTCAGCCTCCTGAGTAGCTGGGATTATAGGCTCCCGCCACCACACCCAGCTTATTTTTGTAGTTTTAGTAAAGACAGGGTTTCACCATCTTGGCCAGGCTGGTCTTGAACTCCTGACCTCGTGATCCACCCACCTCGGCCTCCCAAAGTGCTGGGATTACAGGCATGAGCCACCACGTCCGGCCTTGATGGAGTTCTTTTAATGATGTCAGATTTATCTCTTTTTTTCTCCTGTTGCTTGTGTTTTTAGTGTCATATCTAGGAAACCATAGCTAGGCCAGGCGCAGTGGCTCATATCTGTAATCCCAGCACTTTGGGAGGCCGAGATGGGTGGATCACTTGAGGTCAGGAGTTTGAGACCAGCCTGGTCAACATAGTGAAACCCTTATCTCTACTAAAAATACAAAAATTAGCCAGGTGTGGTGGCATGTGCCTGTAATCCTAGCTACTCAGGAGGCTGAGGCACGAGAATTACTTGAACCTGGGAGAAGGAGGTTGCAGCAAGCCAAGATTGCGTCACTGCACTCTAGCTTGGGTGGCAGAACGAGGCTCTATCTCAACAACAACAACAAAAAAAAAAGAAAGAAAGAAAAGAAACCATAGCTAATTCAAGATCATGCAGATTTACACCTATGTTTTCTTCTGTGTGTTTTATATTTTTAACCCTTACATTTAGATCTTTGATCCATTTTGAGTCAATTTTTGTATATAGTATGAGGTAGGTATTCAACTTTATTCTTTTGTATGTGGATAAATAGTTCTCCCTGACCTTGTTTGTTGCAAAGACTATTCTTTCCCCCATTCAATTGTCTTGGTACCTTTGTTCAAAACCAATTAACCATAATGTGAGGCCGGGCGCAGTGTTTCACGCCTGTAATCCTAGCACTTTGGTAGGCCGAGGCGGGCGGATCACTAGGTCAGGAGATCGACACCATCCTGGCTAACACAGTGAAACCCTGTTTCTACTAAAAATACAAAAAATTAGCCGGGCGTGGTGGTGGGCGCCTGTAGTCCCAGCTACTCAGGAGGCTGAAGCAGGAGAATGGCATGAACCTGGGAGGCGTAGCTTGCAGTAAGCCGAGATCACGCTACTGCGCTCCAGCCTGGGCAACAGAGTGACTCTGTCTCAAAAAACAAACAAACAAACAAAAAACCCATAATGTGAGCATGTATTTCTCTTAACTATTTTTTGTTGTTTTAAAGTCTACTTTGTTTGATATTAGTATAGTCACTCCAGGTATTTTGTGGCTGCTGTTTTTTACCATCTTTTTATTTTCAACTTATTTGTATTTGTGGCATAACAAATTGCTGTAAGTTCAGTGGCTTAAAACAACATATGTTTATGATCTCACTTCCACAGGACAGAGTTTGGCATGGCTTATTGGGCCCTCTGCTTAGGGTCTCACGAGGTTGTAATCAAGGTGTTGGCTGGGTTACACTCTCATCTTGACCTAAGGGTTTTCTTCCAAGCTCATCACGTTGTTGGCAGATTTCGGATGCTTGTGATTATAAGAGGAGACCATTAGCTCTTAGAGGCCACCTTTCTCCATAGGCAGTTCACACATGGCTGTTTTCTTCTTGAAGGCCATCAGAAGAGTATCTCAGCTGACTCAAGTCTCCCTTGTTAGGGAAGGGTTAGAGCCTCTTTTAAGGGTCCACCCGATTATGTCAGGCTCATTATGTCAGGCTCATTTAATGTCTTAGTTCATTTTGTGTTGCTATAAGGGAACACCTGAGACTGGGTAATTTATAAAAAAAAAAGGTTTATTTGGCTCATGACTGATTCTGCTGGCAGGAAGACCACGCATCTGATGAAGTCCTCAGGCTGCTTCCATTCATAGTGGAAGGCAAAGGGGAGTTGGTGTCTGCAGAAATCACGTGGTGAGAGAGGAAGCAAGAGCGAGTGAGAGGGGAGGTGTCAGGCTGTTTTTAGCAACCAGGTCTCACAGGCACTAACAGAATGAGAACTCACTTGCTCTGCCCCCGACACAGAGGGCCTTAGGCCCCACCTCCAACATTGAGGATCAAATTTCAAATTTCTTTTCTTTCTTTTTTTTTTTTTTGAGACAGGATCTCACTCTGTTGCCCAGGCTGGAGTGGACTGCAGTGGAATGATTATGGCTCACTGCAACCTTGATGTCCCTGAGCTCGGGTGATCCTCCCATCTCAGCCTCCCAAGTAGCTGGAACTACAGGCACACACCACCATGCCTCACTAATTTTTTGATTTTTTGGTAGAGAGAGGGTTTCACCATGTTGCCCAGGCTGGTCTTGAACTCCTGGGCTCAAGTGATCTGCCCACCTCAGCCTCCCAAAGTGCTGGGATTATAGGCATGAGCCACCGTGCCCAGCCAGAAATCAAATTTTCAACATGAGACTCGGAGGGGACAAACATTCAAACTATAGCACCCAGGAGAGTTTCTCTTTTGATGAACTCAATATGAATTTATTAGGGGCCTTTTTTTTTTGAGATGGAGTCTAGCTCTGTCACCCAGGCTGGAGTGCAGTGGTGCGATCTCAGCTCACTGCAAGCTCTGCCTCCCAGGTTCACGCCATTCTCCTGCCTCAGCCTTCCTAGTAGCTGGGACTACAGGCACCTGCCACCACGCCCGGCTAATTTTTTGTATTTTTAGTAGAGATGAGGTTTCACCGTGTTACCCAGGATGGTCTCAATCTCCTGACCTCGTGATCCGCCAGGCTTGACCTCCCAAAGTGCTGGGATTACAGGCGAGAGCCACCGTGCCCCACCTATTAGGGGACTTAATTACATCTGCAACATTCTTTCACCTTTTGCCACATTCTATTAGTTAAAAGCAAGACAGAAGTTCTGCCCACACTCAGGAAGAAGGGACTAGAGAAAAATGTAAATGCCGGGGATAAGAATCATGGGACTATCTTAAAATTATGGCTACAATCAACGGACATGGGCCAGTGTAGAACTTCTCTGTACAGGCCTTTTATCTGTTTTGATTTTGAAGTACATGAATTTATTACTTACTCAAAAATAAAATAAAATTTAGTCTTTGTATTTGCCTCAGACTTTTATGTCTTTTACCACAAGGACCTCATTGTGTAGTTGTTTTGGCCCTAAAATCATTAAGTTATTATCAGGTCCTGGTTAAGAACATGGACTCCGGAGCCAGGCTGTGTAACCCTGGGCAAAATCTTGAATCTTTCCGTGCCTGTTTCTCTTTTCATAAAATGGGCTAATTACAGTACTCCTAGCTTAGGTCTCTCTTCCCCTTGTTACAAAGTCACCAGTCCCACTCCCATGATAACCCATTAATCCATTAATCTGTAAATGGATTAATCCATATGAGGGCAGAACCATCATGACCCAGTCACCTCTTAAAAGCTGTACCTCTCAATACTACTACATTGGGGCTTACATTTCAACATGAGTTTTGGAGGCACAAATATTCAAACCATAGCAACCTGAAAACATTTACAGCCTTCTCTGGAATATAGTACATGCTTAATAAATATTTGCAGCAGATTTTTTTAAAAAGAAGATTGTTGAAAGCCTCTGGAAGATTTGCTAGTTAGTTCAATAATGCTGCTGTGTTTCAGAATAAAGCTAGTGTGGAAATGTAAAATGATGCAGCCACTCTGGAAAACAATTTCCCTGTTTCCTTTTTTTTCTCTGTTTTAGATCCAGGGACAGACTGGATCTCAGTTTCTTAAAACAAACAAACAAACAAACAAATTAAACACATATAATTACCATATGATCCAATTGCACTCCTGGGTGTTCATCTCAGAGAAATGAAAACTACATCCAAATAAAAACATAGGCCAGGCACGGTGGCTCACGCCTGTAATCCCAGCACTTTGGGAGCCTGAGTAGGTGAATCACTTGAGGTCAGGAGTTCGAGACCAGCCTGGTCAACATGGTGAAACCCCATCTCTACTAAAAACACAAAAATTAGCCAGGCATGGTGGCACGTGCCTGTAATCCTAGCTACTCGGCAGGCTGAGGCAAGAGAATTGCTTGAACCCGGGAAGCGGAGGGTGCGGTGAGCTGAGATCGTGCCACTGCACTCCGGCCTGAGTGACAGAGCAAGACTCAGTCTCAAAACAACAACAACAACAACAAACAAATAAAAACATGTACATGAACGTTCATAGCAGTTTTATTTGTGATAGCCCCAAATTGGAAACAACCGGAAAGTCCTTCAATGGATCCATGGTTAAACAAATATGGTACCTGAGTACCATGAATTACCACTCAGCAATAAAAAGGAACAAACTATTGGTGTATGCAATTTGGACATATCTCAAGGGAATTATGCAGAGTGAAAAAAGCAAATCTCAAAAGGCTTCATAATGTAGGATTCCATTTATATAACATTCTCAAATGACAAAATTATAGATGGAGAACAAAGTAGTAGTTGCCAGGAGTCGGAGATAGAGTCGGGGGAGGGGCTGGAGCTGCCATGACTGTAAAGGGGCAACATGAGGGATCTCTGTGATGATGGAACAATTTTATATCTTTTTTTATTTGTTTATTATGTTTTTTAGAGACAGGATATTACTCTGTGACCTAGGCTGGAGAGCAGTGGCACAGTCAGAGCTTACTGTAGCCTCAAATTCCTGGGCTCAAGTGATCCTCTTGCCTCAGCCTTCCAGGTAGCTGGGACTACAGGCATCGCCACCATGCCTGGCTAATTTTTTTTAAAAAGTCCGTAGGGACGGGGTCTCGCTATGTTGACCAGGCTGGTCTCCAACTCCTGGGCTCAAGCAATCCTCCTGCTTCAGCCTCCCAAAGTGCCGGAATTACAGTTGTGTGCCACCATGCCTGGCTTATTTTTATATGTTGATTGTGGTGGTATTTACACAAATCTACATGTAGTAAAATTGCATAGAATGACACACACATAAATCAATGCACATAAAACCCATGAAATCTGAATAATGTCTGTGGATCATACCAATATTAATTTCCTGGTTTTGATAGTGCTATAGTTACATGTTACTACTGGGGGAAACTAAGGGTACACAAGCTCTCTCTGCACTAATTTTGCAATTCCTGTGAATTTATTTCAAATTTTTAAAAATCAGATTTTGAGTCATGATAATAAAGGCTTCTTCTCTCCTTGATTATAAAAGAATTTACCCATAGTTTTCTTCTGGTGCCTTTCATTTTCTAGGCATTTTGAAATTTTTATTGGGTTAAAACAGAAAGACTCTGGGCCGGGTATGATGGCTCACACTTGTAATCCCAGCACTTTGAGAGGCCGAGGCAGGTGGATCACGAGGTCAAGAGATTGAGACCATCCTGGCCAACATGGTGAAATCCCATCTCTACTAAAAATACAAAAATTAGCTGGGCGTGGTGGCGCGTGCCTGTAGTCCCAGCTACTCAGGAGGCTGAGGCAGGAGAATCACTTGAACCCAGGAGGCAGAGGTTGCATCGAGCCAAGATCGTGCCACTGCACTCCAGCATGGTGACAGAGCAAGACTCCATCTCAAAGCAAAATCAAAACCAAAAAACAACAATAAAAAAAACCCAGAAAGACTCTGTACATAGAACTACCTACACAACAAATTCTCTTGGAAGTTTTATATACTTCTTAAAAGCTTAACTGAAATAAACTCACGCAAACCTGGTCATTGCCCAGCGATCCCTATATCATCCTCTCCTACACAAGCCAGAAGTGGGAGTAATCCTCGACATCTCCGCTCCTTTATGCCCCAACACTCCATAGTCAGTCTTTCATTGAGTTGTGTCAGTTTAACTTACTAACTATCTCTTGAATACATTCACTTACCACCCTCTCTTCTTCCACCACTGTGGTCGAACTTACCATCAGGTTCTGTAGGACTACTGCAAAAATGAGCTGCTTCTGTATCCTATATCCATGCCTTGGGTATATCCTGCAAGCTTTTCAAAATGCAAATCTGGTAACATCTCTCACCCACCCATCTCCTCTTCCCCCACAGAGGGCATTTAAAAGTATCCTTGATAGCTTCCCATTGAGTTTGGTTGGATAAAGACCAGATTTTGGCCAGGCACGATGGCTCACACCTGTAATCCCTGCACTTTGGGAGGTCAGGGGGTGCGGATCGCTTGAGCCCAGGAGTTCAAGACCTGGGCAACATGGTGAAACCCTGTCTCTACAAAAAAAACAACACACAAAAAAACAAAAATCAGCAGAGTGTGGTGGCATGCACCTGTAGTCTCAGCTACTTGGGAGGCTGAGGTGGGAGGATCGCTTGAACCCAGGAGGCAGAGCCAAAATTGCGCCACTGCACTCCAGCCTGGGCAACAGAGCGAGACCCTGTCTAAAAAAAAAAGACCCAAATCTTAAAATGGCCTTAAAATGGACAGCACTGTATGATTTGGACCTTGTCTGTAACTATTGCTTTTGCCATCACTCCCTCCCTCAGCCCAGGTAAAAACTCTTCTACTTGGTTCTCCTCCATCCCATGATCTGTCTTTTGCTACAGGGCCTTTGCATATTTCCTCTCAGGAATGTCCTCTACCTCCAACTTGGTTAACTTCAGTTCATTCTTTGGCTTATGACTTCTTCAGAGCAGCTTTGAGTCCCAGATAAAAACTTAGGTTTCTCACATATATGACAGTACATGATCTCATAGGACTGTATTCCTTCTTTCAAAGCATTTCTACATTTATACATTAATTAGCATCAGGATTTGCTTAATATCTGTGCCCTTCATTAAACTGTCAGTTTCATGAAAAGTATGGCTATGTCTCTTTTGGCTTAGTATTGTATCTTTATTGCTTATGACAATGCCTGGCATGCAGCAAACATGTAGAAATATACTTGTTTGATACTGAATTAAGGACCAGGGTTCTAATCCAGGTCTGTGATTTTCCAGAAGTGTTAAGTTGGGCAGATTACTTAACTTCTCTGAACTGTTTCTTCATAGGTAAAATGGGCATCTTAATCTGTGTTCCCTAGGAAGCAGGGCCTAAGACAAAGTCTTTTGTGCTTTATTAGGGAGTGCAACAGCTGGGAGCAGAAGCTAGTGGAGGGGAGTGAGGAGTGAAGGGGTCGTTGAGCTTGCTGGAGCTAAATGCTACTGAGAAGATGTATAAACGATCTCAGGACAGTTCATGTGAGGAAAGAAAGGGGTCCTGTTATCCACCTGCTTGAAGTGCTTACTCTCCCACACTTGTAGGTAGGCATGGAGGTGCTGCCAGACCGCACTGCATGAGATGGTTGCAGTCCATGTGGAGCTGGTCAGCACAGCAGCAGCACCTAACCTGCAGGGTCCTGGTGGGGGTTGCTGGAGACCGCGCCTGGCACATCTCAGCAGGCAATAAACAAACAATCATGGCCAGGCGCGGTGGCTCATGCCTGTAATCCCGGCACTTTGGGAGGCCGAGGCTGCTGGATTGCCTGAGGTCAGGAGTTCGAGACCAGTCTGGCCAACATGGTGAAACCCCGTCTCTACTAAAAATACAAAAAAATTAGCTGGGCGTGCCAGGCGCGGTGGCTCATGCCTGTAATCCCAGCATTTTGGGAGGCCGAGGCGGGCAGATCACCTGAGGTCAGGAGTTCGAGACCAGCCTGACCAACATGGAGAAACCCCGTCTCTACTAAAAATACAAAATTAGCCAGGCGTGGTGACACATGCCTGTAATCCCAGTTACTCGGGAGGCTGAGGCAGGAGAATCGCTTGAACCTGGGAGGCAGAGGTTGCGGTGAGCCGAGATTGCGCCATTGCACTCCAGCCTGGGCAACAAAACTCCGTCTCAAAAAAAAAAAAAAAAAAATAAATAAATAAATTAGCTGGGCGTGGTGGCATGTGCCTGTAATCCCAGCTACTCGGCAGGCTGAGGCAGGGGAATTGCTTGAACCTGGAGGTGGAGGTTGCAGTGAGCCGAGATCACGCCACTGCACTCCAGCCTGGGCGACAGAATGAGACTCTGTCTCAAAAATAAATAAATAAATAAATAAAAATGTAAAAAAAAGTAACACTCATTGTTGTAATTAGGAATATTCTCATTCCTAAAATTCCTTCTTTTTTCCTTCCTAAAATATCCTTTCTTCCCCTTCCTGTTTTTAAAATATCTCCTTCCTTCCTCCCTCACTTCTTCCCCAGCTGCCCTCCACCCCCACCCATCATGATGGCTGGGGGTGGAGGGCAGCTGGGGAGGAAAAAAAGCTGCATAGACTTTCATGACCTGAGAAGTGCCACACAGTCATGTTGGCCACATTCTATTCATTTCAGGAGAGTCACTGAGTCTGGCCCACACTCAGGGGGAGGGAAATTAGGCTTCACATTTTGAGGGGAGGAGTATCAGAGGATTTGTTGGCATTAAAACCTTCAGGAGAGAAAGGAGAACAACTGGGTGAACAGGGGCAGAGCTGGGAGGGAGATTTTCACTACACATATCTTTGTACTCTTTGAACTACATACTTGACTATATTAGTCAAGTAATTTTTTTTTTTTTTTTTTTTTTGAGACGGAGTCTCGCTCTGTCACCCAGGCTGGAGTGCAGTGGCGCGATCCCTGCTCACTGCAAGCTCCGCCTCCGGGGTTCACGCCATTCTCCTGCCTCAGCCTCCCGAGTAGCTGGGACTACAGGGGCCCGGCACCACGCCCGGCTAATTTTTTGTATTTTTAGTAGAGACGGGGTTTCACCGTGTTAGCCAGGATGGTCTCGATCTCCTGACCTCCTGATCCGTCCGCCTTGGCCTTCCAAAGTGCTAGGATTACAGGCGTGAGCCAACGCGCCCAGCCATTTTTTTTTTTTTTTTTTTTTTTTTGGGACAGGGTCTTGCTCTGTCTCCCAGGCTGGTGTGCAGTGGCACGATCACCCTCATGGCAGCCTCAAATTCTGGGCTCAAGCGGTTCTCCTGCCTCAGCCTCCCGAAGACCTGGGACTACAGATGTGGGCCACTACTCCTGATTAACTTTTTTCAAATAATAAATTAATTACATTTATTTTACAAAGAAACATTTCAAGCTACAACATTTGGTAAAATCAGAAAAGATGAAGAAAAAAGGTCCAAAGAGGGTGTGGGCTGGGCGCGGTGGCTCACGCCTGTAATCCCAGCACTTTGGGAGGCCAAGGCCGGCGGATCACGAGGTCAGGTGATCGAGACCATCCTGGCTAACACGGTGAAACCCCGTCTCCACTAAAAATACAAAAAATTAGCCAGGCGTGGTGGCGGGCGCCTGTAGTCCGGCTACTCAGGAGGCTGAGGCAGGAGAATGGCGTGAACCCGGGAGGCAGAGCTTGCAGTGAGCCGAGATTGTGCCACTGCACCCCAGCCTGGGCAACAGAGCAAGACTCCGTCTCAAAAAAAAAAAAGAGGGTGTGAATGGGAGAAATTGGTTGAGGTGAAATCGACCTTCACCAAGACAGGTGGGAAAAAGGGAAGGTCTACTTGGTGCGCCCCCTGGACCCTCTCTTCCCCTCATTTAGCACTGTCACTTTCCAGGGCATGGGATGGTAGGCAGCAGCAGTTCTGGATAATGGATTTGTGGAAGAGAAGAATCCATCTAAAGCACTCTTTAGCCACAGCCCATGATCGCTTTTTTTTAAAATTTTTTATTTTTTGCTTTGCTGTTGTTCCACTCTGTCCATACATTATTTAATACAGGATGGCACACAATACCATTCCTGGTTAAATGTTTCACTTAACAAGCGCCACCCTCTACTCCTCCAACTCCTGTCTCAGGTTTGACAGCTATTTTTTTAACCTAATTTGCGCACGCCAAGAGGATTTCACCTAGTAACTACACGGAGAGACATCCGATGCGTACAAAGACGTGGCATGAAACGCTGCAGGTTTATTGTCTCTATAAAAAGATCGTTAAGGTCGAGCGTGCTAACGTGTGCGGTACTAACTGTACTCACTACGCCCTGGTCACTTTATAGCACAAGTCCGAGGCAAGGAAAGAAGTTTTACAAACAAAACTGGTCAACTGTTCTATCTTCTTACTCCTGGAAAACAATAAAGGTCCACTTTCAAACCATTTGGACGCACTTGCTCCTTCTAAAGGGTTAGGGAGTCCCGGCAGACAGCGTACCCCTCCCCGCCCAGCAGCAGAGAGCAAAGTCCTTCCTGCCGATCCTGCAGACCCCGGAGTCCAAATGGGACCCCGTCCGCACGACCGCGGAGTCGCCTCCGAAGACGGCGGTGTCTGGGGCGCGGAGGGCACGGCTGGAGGCTGAGTGGGGTCCACCTTCGCGTGGCCCAGGCTCTTCCATTCACGGGGGGCCCCGCCAGGTTCAGGCTCCAGCCCTGGGTAGTGAAGGGGAAACGGGGAACGGAAGGAGGGAGGGCACGTCACGGGAGCAGGACTGCAGGACCGCGGGTCAGGGGGCGCAGGAACGCCAAAGAAAAGACAAGCACCGAGGGCCGGGAAGGGTGTAGGCTGCAGTGGCAGCGGATCCCCGGCCGCCGCTTCCGGCGCCTCCCGGCCCAGCTCTCCCGCGCCGACTCTGCCACATACTCCGGTGACGTCAGCCGGGGCCGCCATATTGGAAAGGCGCCGCCGCCGCCTCCGCCTTGGAGCTCGGGGTGTTTCGGGGGCTGCGGTCACAGGCAGGAAGGCGCTCCTCTCCTGCCCCGCCGACGCCCGGCCAGCCCGCTTCGCCCTGACCTGTTTCCTCATGACTGCCCCCGGCCCCGCTGCCGACGGACCTCGCCCCGGCGTCCGGATTTAACACGGAAACCCGGGTCGGAGGCCGCGCGGGGAGGAGGAGGGCGACCCGGTCGGTCCCGCGACCCTCTCGGCCCGGCTCGGCGCCTCGGCGGGAGCCATGACCTCGCTGACCCAGCGCAGCTCCGGCCTGGTGCAGCGGCGCACCGAGGCCTCCCGCAACGCCGCCGACAAGGAGCGGGCGGCGGGCGGCGGCGCCGGCAGCAGCGAGGACGACGCGCAGAGCCGCCGCGACGAGCAGGACGACGACGACAAGGGCGACTCCAAGGAAACGCGACTGACCCTGATGGAGGAAGTGCTCCTGCTGGGCCTCAAGGACCGCGAGGTGCGGGCGCGGCGGGCTGGGCGGGGGGCGGCGGCGCGGGGCCCGGGCGCCAGGTGAGCTCCAGGTAGGTGCCAGGTGAGCGCCCGAGGCTTCCGGCCCGCGCACCTGCCCTCGCTCCGAAGTCCGCGCCTGGTGGCGCCCAGCTGACGCCGAGCGGTGTCGGAGTTGGTTGACCCCCTGGCGCGGCTGGTGCTTTCTGGATCCTCCCCGTAGAGATGGCTTGGATTTTTCCTTACCTCTTTCACAGTCGCTCCTTTCATTTCGACACCCTGGCAGTTTGTATTTCTTCGTCGCCTTTTTTCCGCGTTTTTAACCCGTGTAGACCCCAGGGTGCAAACCCAACCCGGAGACTGCCCGGGAAACTAACAGCTGGAGCCACCAGCGCCACGAACTCTTTGGGTTTTTGCAGGCTTTAGGACCTGGGAGGGGTGCCCGGATCTGCTTGCTGGGGATGTTTTTTTTTCTTCTTCTTCAGTTAAAGCTTACTGTTGGGAATTACGAAAAACGTAGGCGAAGTGGTAATAGAGGGAAAAGCTCTTTTACTGAGTAAAGTTAAGTCAAATTTCTCATGAAACCTCCTGGTAAATGACTTTCTAGGTGAACTTGCATTAGGTGAGAGATTATTTTTAGTATCGCTTTTATATTTTATCAGTTGATGAATCTCAAAGTCTTGCCGTCTTAAGAAAGGGCTTTTTCATCGAGTGCTTGAAATGTAGGTTTGTGAGTTGATCAAAGGCCTCAAAAGCTTCAGGTGGGTTGAAGTTGCAATAGATAATTCTTTGTATTCTGACTTTGAAAGCGTTTATTTTCACTTCAGTGTCCAAAATTTTCACACACAGAAAAGTTGAAAAAGTGATAGATACATATGCATATATACTCTTTCTAGATTCTATGACGTTTTGCTGTATTTGTTATATTTGCCTACAAAAATGGTTATTTATTTATGTGGAGACGGAGTTTCGCTCTTGTTGCCCAGGCTGGAGTGCAATGCCGCGATCTCGGCTTACCGAAATCTCCGCCTCCCAGGTTCAAGCGATTCTCCTGCCTCAGCCTCCTGAGGCAGGCATGCGCCACCATGCCCGGCTAATTTTGTATTTTTGTTTTGTTTTGTTTTTGAGACGGAGCCTCAGTTTGTCGCCCAGGCTGGAGTGCAGTGGCGCGATCTCCACTCACTGCAAACTCCGCCTCCCGGGTTCAAGCGATTTTCCTGCCTCAGCCTCCCGAGTAGCCGGGACTACAGACGTGCGCCGCCATGCCCAGCTAATTTTCATACCTTTAGTAGAGACGGGGTTTCACCATGTTGGCCAGGATGGTCTCGATCTCTTGACCTAGTGATCCGCCTGCCTCGGCCTCCCAAAGTGCTGAAATTACAGGCTTGAGCCACCGCGCCCAGGTCTGATTTTAAGAAAGTTTTCCAAATTCAGGAAGGTGGGCAAAAAAAAAAAAAAGTCTTACAAAACAACGTAATCTTTCTTGGTCACTGAAACTTACTAGATATAGGCGAGTTTTATATGGACTGTTTATGGACCTTTCTTATTTAGAAATCTAATGAACTAACGGTTAGCTTGATAGATACGTCTGGGGCATTTGCCATATCTTGGTTTCCCATTTCTCAGGTTTTAATAACAGTAACCTTGAAAAAAGTTGATGTTCCTCTGGCTGTGAAAGGGCTGCTGTACCTGTTTAATGATTGAGTTGTGATGATAAAGCAGGCTGTATGTGCAGTTCCTTGTTCTTTGGATGAAAAAGTAAACTAGGTGTATAGCGTCCTAGTAATGTAATTTTTAGAAAATATTCAGCTTTAGGTTTCAAAATTGGAAATCTTGATTATAAACATTTGTCTTTTTTTTTTCTTTTTTTAGACGGAATCTCGCTCTGTCGCCCAGGCCTGGAGTGCAGTGGCGCCATCTGGGCTCACTGCAACCTCCCCCTCCCGGGTTCAAGCGATTCTCCTGCCTCAGCCTCCCAAGTAGCTAGGATTACAGGCATGCACCACCACGCCCTGCTAATGTTTTTATTTTTAGTAGAGACGGGGTTTCACCATGTTTGTCAGGCTGCTTTTGAACTCCTGACCTCAAGTGATCCACTCGCCTCGGCCTCCCAAAGTGCTGAGATTACAGGTTTGAGCCACCACGCCCGGCCATAAACATTTTTCTTTTTGGACAAAAATAACATTATTATAGACATTTTAGAAAATACAAAAAAAAAAAGAAAAGCAAAATTAAAACATATTCTTGAGTGAACATTTTGGTTTATAGTTTTTGAGAGTTTTCCGTGTGGATAAAACTCGGTGGAAAACAAAAACCTAAAAAAAAAAAAAACTAAAAAATAAGCTTTTGGTGTTCTGAGTCACACTGAGAAATTATAGTGAGGAAATACCTATTTGTTTTTTCAAGTACATGTTACTCTAAATCAAGCTTGTCCAACCCGCGGGCCAAATGTGGCCCAGGATGGCTTTAAATGCGGCCCAACATAAATTGGTAAACTTTCTTAAAACATTATGAGATTTTTTTTGCAATTTTTTTTTTTTTTTAAAGCTTATCAGCTATTGCTAGTGTTAGTGTATTTTATATATGGCCCAAGACAGTTCTTCCAGTGTGGCCCAGGGAAGCCAAAAGGTTGGACACCTTTGCTCTAAATGTTTAAGGTGAAGCATATTAACATGCTGTTTTTCGGTGATTGGGTCTCAAGAAGATAATCTAAATAATTTGTTGAAGTTTAACCGTACTCACATAATTTAAACAATTTAAAGTTCTTTGGCAGGTAATTGAAACCATGTGTTCTGTTTATTTTGCATCAAGAGTCACTCATTATACTTTGCTAGTCATGGCTAAGGTCCAGATGCTTGCTAGCTTATTGTGAGCATTTCTTCCTGATTTCAGCAACCACATGGGGAAATTTTTTCTCTTTTTTTTTAGGCAAGTCCAGAGAGTTGAGGGGTGGGGTTGAGACTACTGGGATTTTGTATTGCTTTAGGTTTTGGTTTTAGGGATTAGCCTATATATTTTTTCCTTTCATCACATCTTTAAAATTTTTTTTTTTAAGAGATGGAGGTCTCAAGATGTTGCCCAGGCTGCACTCAAACTCCTGGGCTCAAGTGATCCGCCCTGAGTAGCTGGGAATACAAGGTGCATGCCATCAAGCCAACTCATCATGTATTTACACTCTAATAACCAGCCCTGTCAACTTATCTGTTCGTATGTTTTTCCCTTGGGAGGCTCGCCACCATGTTTTTAACCTATAGTACTCTTTTTAGGAGGCAGGAATTGCTGTCTTACCCTGAGCCCAGGCGTTTATGCTAACTCATTGCTTTAACTGATTTTTACTTTAGCATTTATCTTTTTAATGTCTGGATTCTCCTAAGAACTTTAAAAGATAAACTTTACATTTAAGCAAATCATTAATGTTGGAAATATTTTATATATGTGAGCTAATAACCTTATGTGAATATACTTGTTAAACCAGTACCTAGAGCAAGAAACAGAAGCCCTAGCCCTCCACTTGAGTATCTTTCCAGTCACTACCCATTCCTCAGGGGTAACCACTGGCTTAATATTAGAATTCAGCATAGATTAATTTTGCCTAGTTTTTTGTACTTTGTGTCTGCTTTTTGTTCAATGTGAGATTCATCCATATCGTGTGAGGTTGTCCTTTGTTCTTATTGTCTTACCAATTTATTTTTAACATGTTTATAATCTATAATATTTACAAAATTACTTTGACATATTCTGAGTCAAGTCTCCCTCTCTTTTTTGCTGAACAGAAGGTTCAGTTTTTGAATAAGCAGATGGTCTGGCTTCAGATTACCTGTTAGGAGTGAGTCTAAAGTCATTGTGATTGATTTTTTTTTTTTCTTTACACATTTCAGATTTTTTTTTTTTAACCAATGATATTTGTTTTTTGTTTTTATAAAACAGGGATGCCTAGGCCCCTCAGAAGATTTTCATGCTCACTTGGGCAGAGAATCAGTGCATAAGTATTTAAGTAACTCTTTAAAGACCACAGTAAGGATGGCAGATAGTTTACACCTAAATTCAACTGCCAAGTAATTAGCAGTATTTCTTTAATTGCCCCAGTGTTTGAGGGGGAGGGACAGCAAAAGTGCCAGGTATTTTCCTTTCCCTGTGTGTGTTTATTCCATAGATGCTTTCCATAGAATATTTTCAGGATGCTTTATTGAGAATTACCACAAATAACTGGTGTCATATATGTTTGAATGTCTTCATTGGTGGCAAATCTTAGTCTTTTAAGGTTAGATTTAATTATTTTCAGTGGCCAAGTATAATTTGGAGTATGCCTATGGAACAGCAGAAGCAGAGAGAGGCTCTATAGTCCTGTCCAAAGTGTATTCTTTGGCTTTTACATATAATTTAAGCCTTCTGAGCTTCAGTGTTTTCATGTATAATGGAAAAATAGTCATTCCATATGATGGTTCTGATTGTACTGCTGTGGACGTTTATTAACTCCTCCCCAGGTCTTTGCTTTATTTTGTATTACTTTAGGGTTTCCCCATAGTGTGTTGCCTTTTTTTGAGACAGGGTCTTTCTCTGTCACCCAGGCTGGAGTGCAGTGGTGCGATCTTAGCTCACTGCAGCCTCAACCTCTTGGGCTAAAGTGATCCTCCTGCCTCAGCTTCCCAAGGAGCTAGGACCACAGGCATACACCACCATGCCCAGCTAATTAAAAAAATTTTTTTTTTTTAAAGACAGGGATTTCACCACATGGCTCAGGCTGGTCTTGAACTCCTGGGATCAAGTGATCCTCCCGCTTCAGTCTCCCAAAGTGCAGGTATTAGAGGCATGAGCCACCGCACCTGTTTTTTTGTTTTGTTTTGTTTTTTGTTTTTTGTTTTAAGACAGATTGTGCTGTGTCGCCAGGCTAGAGTACAGTGGCGAGATCATAGCTCACTGCAGCCTCGAACTCCTGGCCTCAAGTGATCCTCCCGCCTCAGCCTCCCAAAGTGTTGGGATTACTGCGACCGGCTCTAGGATGCACTCTTGAATCATATTATTCCCCTGCTGTTTTGTCATGCAGCCAGACTTGTCCAATCATATGTTTTCTTTCAGGGCTTTGGATCTTGAGAGAATAATGAGCTGTAGGGTTTTTTGGAGACCTTTCCAGAGTCATGTCAGCGTGTGGATCAGACTGTTCTTTGGCATGGTTCTTTGAGCTGCTTTCTCTGGTCTGTTGGCACTGTTTTTTTCCAGTCTGATTTTCCAGTCATCTTTCAGTGTTGTGAGTTTCAACAGCCTTCCAGTAAAGTTGCTTTTTAAAGATAGCCAGAGTCAGTTACTAATGTTTCTAATGCTTGTAGACAAGAACTGTAATACAGTAACTTAACTCTATGTCTTGAAAAATAAGTAGGTACTTGAGGTAAATAATATGTAATGGGGTAAAATACTTAAGATTAACCAAAATGATAGAACTGACTTTTGTGTGGCTTTTACACAGGCTCCAAAGATGTTTTCCATTTTTGGAATAAGGTTCCCAAGGTCACTACTTTGAAGTATAATAGTGATGAAGATGTATAACTTAACAAAAATTGTTTTCCTTTCTATACGTGTGGTGATGTCCACCATCTCTACATATCAAATCTGTAAATCAGAAATTCAGTCAACAAGTATTCAGAATTTCCAGATGTGCTGAGTTTTAGTAATTTAAAATATAATAAAGGCTTCTGAGTTTTTAATGAATTTTCATTGTTTCTAATACAAATGATATTTCCTTCATATTTTTTGAAGTTTTGAATTTTTATCTATTTTTTTCAGGTGTTTAAACACAGGTATGAGATATACAGGATCTCAGAAATTACTTTTGAAGTTCATTAAACTATTTGATTGTACTTTTTTTTCTTTTGAGACAGGGCCTAGCTTTGTCTTCCAGACTGGAGTGTGGTGGTGTGATCATGGCTCATTGCAACCTCGACCTCCTGAACTCAAGCAATCCTCCCTCCTCAGTCTCCTGAATAGCTGGGACTATAGGCGTACCCTATCATGCCCAGCTAATTAAAAAAAAACATTTTTTTTTGTAGAGACGTGGTCTCACTATGTTGCCTAGTCTCGAACTCCTGGCCTCAAGCAATCTTCCCGCCTTGGCCCCCCAAAGTTCTGGGATTACAGGTGTGAGCCACCACGCCTGGTCTGCTTATTATACCTTTTCAACAAGATTTTATACTGTTGAAATTACTTTTTAGTGCTTTGGGATTCTTTTACAATATGGTCAAAATATTCACTAACTCATCTCATAAGTTATAGTAATATTTGATATTTGTTAATTTTGGACTACCTGAGAGTTCTTGTATGGAGCATTTGAATTACGTTTTAGAATTGTATTTTGAAGGCTGGGTGCGGTGGCTCACGCCTGTAATCCCAGTACTTTGGGAAGCCGAGGTGGATGGATCACCTGAGGTCAGGAGTTCAAGACAAGCCTGGCCAACATGGTGAACCCCTGTCTCTATTAAAAATATAAAAATTAGCCAGACATGGTGGCGAGCACCTGTAATCCCAGCTACTCTGGAGGCTGAGGCAGGAGAATCACTTGAACCTGAGAGGCGGAGGTTGCAGTGAGCCAAGATTGCGCCACTGCACTCCAGCCTGGGCGACAAGAGTGGAACTCCATCTCAAAAGACAAAACAAAACAAAAGAATTGTATTTTGAAGTTATTTTGATAGATTTTGAAATATTTGGGGGATTTTTCTGATATTTAAAGAAATACACTTTTATAATATCATCTTACATGTAAATCTTAAATACCCTGGAGGCATCAGGCATTATGCTTGTTCTGGTACATAATGTTAAGCTTTTGGCTGTACACTTTTTTATGTCTTTGCAAACTTCCCCCCGCCCTTCTAACAGCATAACTTTTCTACTGCCATTAATCAGATTAAATAGTATAAAACTATGCTGTAGTCTTTGTTTAGAGGATTTATCTTCATGTTGTGAGTCTCCCTTTGAAGTAGCACAAAAAGACAGTGCTTCTCCTCCTCCTGCTTTTTTTTTTTTTTTAAGATGGAGTCTTGCTTTTATCACTCAGGCTGAAGTGCAATGGCACCGTCTTGGCCCACTGCAACTCCGCCTCCTGGGTTCAAGTGATTCTTCTGCCTCAGCCTCCCAAGTAGCTAGGATTACAGGCGCCTGCCACCATGCCCAGCTAATTTTTGTATTTTTAGTTGAGATGGGGTTTCACCATGTTGGCCAGGCTGGTCTCGAACTCTTGACCTCAAGTGATCCTCCCACCTCGCCTTCCCAAAGGGCTGGGCGCGAGCCACTGTGCCCGGCCATGCTGCTGCTTTTTAGTAAGTGTCCTGACAAGTGCCAAAAGTGGAAACCTGGCTTCATTTTGAAATTGACGTTTTTGGCTTCAGGTTTCTCTTATCAAAGCTGGGAAGACTGCAACCTGTTTTAATAGCATTGTACAGTATTACAATGTAATCTAGTACATTTTGAGGTTTTTGACTTAGGTATTACAAATATATTTAGAACATAGGCTATTTCTCTTCCCGTTTGGTAAACCTCTCATCTGCAAAAACACAACTAATATTAAAGTACAGTGTATTGCCAAAAAGGATGTTTCTGGTCACTTTTAAGAATAACATTTTAAACAACAACAAAAAAATTTACTTATTTTTAAACTTAGTGCATTGTATTTGGTTTACATATTCCTTTAATGGAGAAGTTCTTAAATTGGAGTGAACAGAGCTGAGAAACTTTGTGAATTCTCTGCAGTTGTGTGTTTTCTTGGGGAAAGAGGACAGAGCTTTCATTAGATACTCAAAGCATTTAGTGAATCAGGAAGGTTAAAAATTACCAAACAGGAACTGTTTGTTTTAGCTTAAGGTTTTCGTCTTTTCTTTTTCCTTCCTGAAAATTAACTACAGAAAATTCCAGGTTTCCAGGGTTGTAGCGAGTTGAATTTTAAGTGATTTGAGATACGAAGTCCACATTTCTGTGGCCTGTCTAGAGGTTCTCATCTTGCTAAATGACATTTAGAAGCAGCATAACTGCTTCTAATCTAGGATTACCACACATCTAGGATTCTAACAGTTTTCATCCATTCATCAAATGTTTACTGAGCACATGCTCTGTGAGAGGTCCTTTACTAAGTACAAATTCACTGAAGAACATGTCTGTCTTCAAGTTCATTCATTTTAGTTCTGTGTGTCAAAGCTCATATAGTAAACTACAAAACTAAATTATGTTGCTGTTCTAGAATTTTTTTTTTTTCTCTTCTGAGACAGAGTCTTGCTCTGTTACCCAGGCTGGAGTGCAGTGGTGCAATCTATGCTCACTTCAACCTCTGCCTCCTGGGTTCAAGCGATTCTCCTGCCTCAACCTTCTGAGTAGCTGGGTTTACAGGCGCTCACCACCACACAGGGGTACTTTTTGTATTTTTAGTAGAGACAAGGTTTCGCCATGTTGGCCAGGCTGGTCTCAAACTCATGACCTCATGTGATCCACCCACGTTGGCCTCCCAAAGTGCTGGGATTACAGACATGAGCCACCCTGCCTGGCCTGTTCTATAATTTTTTGATGTCATATATTTCAGGCTGGCATTTGGCAGTCACTCAGTACAATGACATTACTCACATTAAGAATACATAATTTACCTAACCCTGGCAGGTGTGGTGGCTCATGCCTATAATCCCAGCACTTTGGGAGGCTGAGGCAAGGGGATTACCTGAGGCAGGGAGTTGGCGACCAGCCTGGCCAACATGGTGAAACTCCATCTCTACTAAAAATACAAAAATTAGCCAGGCAGGGTGGTATGCACCTGAAATCCCAGCTACTCGGGAGGCTGAGGCAGGAGAATCACATGAACCCAGGAGGTGGAGGTTACAGTGAGCTAAGATCATGCCACTGCACTCCAGCCTGGGCAACAGAGCAAGACTATCTCAAAAAAAAAAAAAAAAAAGAATACATAATTTACCTTATTAAGTAAGTTAATATTATTTATTAAAGTAAATTTACTTATTAAATAAATTTACTTAATACATTTACTTTATTAATTAAGTAGATTACTGGCTTTATTAAGTAAATTATGTATTCCCAGTGTGGTAATGTCATTGCCAAGGGAGTGAAACTTGGTTCTGGGCGTGGTAGTGAAAGAATCGTACTCTTGGCCGGGCGCGGTGGCTCACCCCTGTAATCCCAACACTTTGGGAGTTGAGGCGGGCGGATCACGAGGTCAGGAGATGGAGACCATCATGGCTAACATGGTGAAAGCCTGTCTCTACTAAAAAAATACAAAGAAATTAGCTGGGCGTGCTGGCGGGCTCCTGTAGTCCCAGCTACTCGGGAGGCTGAGGCAGAAGAATGGCGTGAACCCGGGAGGCGGAGCTTGCAGTGAGCCCATATCGTGCCACTGCACTCCAGCCTGGGCAACAGAGCGAGACTCTGTCTCAAAAAAAAAAAAAAAAAAGAATCTTACTCCTCTTATGTATAAAAAGGCACACTTACAGTGTACAAACAAATATGTATATTCCATCATATTAAAATTTCATGGGGGAGAAGATAATGAAAAAATCTGGAAGTACTTCTTAAGGGAACAGTGATGAAATAAAGGGTGAGAAACATTGAAATAAGTCACTATTGAAAATTATAAGCTTGTGCTTAGTTGAGGTTTAGAAATCTTTTTCTCTGATAGGAATTTTTATTGCAATAGAATTTGGCTTGTAGTTCAGTAGGAAGAGGAACAATTTTAGCATACTGAACTGCATGTAGGAACTTATGAGTTAAAGTTTTAAGGTAAAAGTTATTTTTATTGATAATATATAGGCAAACGTTGTATTCCACCACTACCTTCTGGGACAGATAAGAAATTAAGAAACTGTATGTAAAAGTTGCTAATGGTTATTTTTACTCTGGTTTCATTTTCTAGTTCCAGTTTCTTAAATGGAAATGCTAAACAGTTTATACCGTATTAACAAAATAACCTCAGAAATAACACTTAAGAACTTAAATTTCAGTTCAGTCACTGAATGGAGTATACCATTTAATTTTTGTCTATACCATGTTGTGTAGCTAAAGTGAAATCAGAGGTTATTTAGTATTTATATGTTCCGTTTAATCCAAGTACTGAACAGCTTCTCTGTGCCATTCATTCCCTTTGCCAGATGCTGGGGTTACAAAGAAAAAAAAATATATATATATATGTATATATTTTTGAGACCAAGTCATGCTCTGTCGCCAGACTGGAGTGCAGTGGCATGATCTTGGCTCATGCAACCTCCTCCTCCTGGGTTCAAGCAATCCTTGTGTCTCAGCCTCCCAAGTAGCTGGGATTACAGGCACATGCCACCATGCCCAGCTAATGTTTGTACTTTTAGTAAAGACGGGGTTTCACCATGTTGGCCAAGCTGGTCTTGAACTCCTGGCCTCCCAAAGTGCTGGGATCACAGATGTGAGCCGCTGTGCCCCCGGCCACAAAGAAAAATTTTTTGCTTTTAAGGAGCATTCAGTCTGCATAGAAGACAGATTTGCGAATGATTTCAATAAAGTGAATTATTAACTTTATTTATCCTGCCTGCCTCTTCTGAGTTACTAACTTTTATGGGAGTATGTGTTAGGTGCAGTAAGGATGTACATAGGGAGGATGCTTTGGATCAGGACCTGCAAGACTGCTGTGTTCTTGACACCTAGCCTTGCCCTTGAGTAGTTGAAAGAATTAGAATAAATATTTTGAATTTTAGAACCTTAGTTTTCTCCTGGGCAAAATGGGCCTACTTTTTTATTTTTATTTTTTGAGACGGAGTCTCGCTCTGTCACCCAGGCTGGAGTGCAGTGGTGCAATCTTGGCTCACTGCAAGCTCCGCCTCCCGGGTTCACGCCATTCTCCTGCCTCAGCCTCCCGAGTAGCTGGGACTACAGGCGCCTGCCACCACACCTGGCTAATTTTTTGTATTTTTGGTAGAGACGGGGTTTCACCATGTTAGCCAGTATGATCTCGATCTCCTGACCTCGTGATCCGCCCGCCTCTGCCTCCCAAAGTGCTGGGATTACAGGCGTGAGCCATCGCGCCCGGCCACGGGCCTACTTTTGTGTTCTGTCCGAAAGCCTCTAAGTTGTAGGGATCCAATGTGTTGGCATATGTGAGTGCTTTGAAAACCACATGGTGCTGAACAAATGCAAATGGGTAATTACCTAGCCTAGAGAAGTAAGTTAAAGTTTATAGTGGTCTTGACAAGTGACAAGTGTTTAATATTTCCATTATTTTTACTATTTCTTGATTCTCTTGCACTTTATATGCTGGGCTTACTGAACGTTTTACTCAAATTCAGATGCTCATCTATGCCTGTATTTTTTTAAAATTTTTAATTTTTTTTTTGAGACGGAGTCTTGCTCTGTTGCCTAGGCTGGAGTGCAGTGGCCCAATCTCTGCTCACTGCAAGCTCCGCCTCCCGGGTTCATGCCATTCTCCTGCCTCAGCCTCCTGAGTAGCTGGGACTACAGGGGCCCGCCACCACGCCTGGCTAAATTTTTGTATTTTTAGTTGAGACGGGGTTTCATCGTGTTAGCCAGGATGGTCTCGATCTCCTGACCTCGTGATCCGCCCACCTTGGCCTCCCAAAGTGCTGGGATTACAGGCGTGAGCCACCACGCCTGGCCTTAAAAATTTTAATTTTTATGGGCACATAGTAGGTGTATTTATCTCTACCTTTGTTCTGAACCTCTGGTCAGTTTTCTTTTTGTAATTCCTGGCAAAACTGGTTTGGGAAATCTGGAAACTTGAAGTACCACTTGACTTCTGATTTTTATTTTTTTATTTTTTATTTATTTATTTTTCTTTTTTGAGACGGAGTCTCGCTCTGTCGCCCAGGCTGGAGTGCAGTTGTGCGATCTCGGCTCACTGCAAGCTCCGCCTCCTGGGTTCACGCCATTCTCCTGCCTCAGCCTCCCGAGTAGCTAGGACTACAGGCGCCCGTCACCATGCCCTGCTAATTTTTTGTATTTTTAGTAGAGGCGGGGTCTCACTGTGTTAGCCAGGATGGTTTCGATCTCCTGACCTCGTGATCCGCCCGCCTCTGCCTCCCAAAGTGCTGGGATTACAGGCGTGAGCCACCGCGCCTGGCCCGACTTCTGATTTTTAGGTCAAGCCCAGAGTCTTCCTTAAAGAATCCTTGGGATTGGTTCCATGATTCCTCTTTTCCAGATACTGCTTAGCCTCCAGACGTATCAGTAGCCTCCAAGCCTCCAAAATGACTCCAGTGACAATTAAATAAAATAGCACATGTAAAGTGCCTGATAGTTGGTGCACAATAAGTATTAAGTTTCATTACGCCTTGATGCTCCAAATCAGAAAACTCAAAAGGCCTTGACCTCTTCCAGCCCTTGTGGTCACCAGTTCTCTCCACCTTTCCATATTCTCAGCTTTGGTTTTTTTTTTTTGAGACAAGGTATGCTCTGTCACCCAGGGTGGAGTCCAGTGGTATGATCTCTGCTCACTGCAGCCTCAAACTTGCTGGGCTCAGGTGATCCTCCCACCTCAGCCTTCCAAGTAGCCGGGACTACAGGCATGCGCCACCATACCTGGCTACTTTTTGTATTTTTTGTAGAGATGGGGTTTTGCTGTGTTGCTCAAGTTGGTCTCAAACTCCTGGGCTCAAGTGATCCTCCCACCTTGGCCTCCCAAAGTGCTGGGGTTACAGATGTGAACCACCGGGCCCAGCCTCACCTTATCTTTTTGATGCCACCCAATTTTTTTTTTTTTTTTTTGAGACGGAGTCTCGCTCTGTCACCCAGGCTGGAGTGCAGTGGCGCTATCTCGGCTCACTGCAAGCTCCGCCTCCCAGGTTCACACCATTCTCCTGCCTCAGCCTCCCGAGTAGCTGGGACTACAGGCACCCGCCACCACGCCTGGCTAATTTTTTGTATTTTTAGTAGCGACGGGGTTTCACTGTGTTAGCCAGGATGGTCTCGATCTCCTGACCTCGTGGTCCACCCGCCTCGGCCTCCCAAAGTGCTGGGATTACAGGTGTGAGCTACCGCGCCCGGCCGATGGTACCCTATTTTTAGGTGGAAGGGTTGCTGCCTGACTTCAAGGCCAGGATCTTCACTGAAGGTGGTAGGACTCGGTCTCTTGGAGAAGGCAGTAGCTCGTAACCCTTTTTTTATTTCATTGAAGTTTTTTTCCTCTTGTCTATCTTTTAATTTGATCGTTTTTCATTTCCGCCTCATTGTGAGGTTCTTCGACTACTAAGGCCTCATCCCCAAGGGGCTTGAGAATGGGGAAAGATGTGGGACCAATAATTAGCAAAATTGCACTGAACTATAAGATTATACTTGGTGCAGAGCTTTTTGTTAAATGGGTTTAGAAATAAAAAGTAACATGAGAAGTCCTAGCCTTTTCAAGTTTACAGTCCAATAGCAGAGAGATGAGACTTGAGAATTAGAATTACAGTGTCCAGTAGTACTGTCTTAAGAGCTAGGTGGGGAGTAGAAACTAAATGTTCAGTTCAGGGGAAGTAGTAATTTAGGCTGAGGCTGTTCAGGGAGGGAAAGGAGTAGAGGGGAGTGGAGCTGGGCATTGCAAAATTTATTTAAGTGTGGGCATTCCATTCTGGGGGAGTAGGGGAGCCAGGGCTTGGAACAGAGCCTGCTAGGGAATTCTAATCACAAAGCAGTTTTGAAGCTGACTGGAAATTAGTTTCAGAGTTAGCTTCTATTTGATTATCACAAATACTCTTTTAAGGTGGCTTCTGTGAAATTTTGAATTAGAAAATTGTTTTCACATACATTTTAATGATTTTCACAAGATACGTGAAATATTTAGAAATTATTGTTTGTAAAATTTGGACTTACAATGTTCTATTTATCCATCCACCCACCTATCCATTAATCTCTTCTTTGTCTGCTTGTCCTCAAATAGTTGAGGGTCCTTTATGATCTGGGCAGTTTCAAAGTGCTGGGCTAGAAACATTATACAAGTAAAGTATGGTTCCCTTTCACAGTCTCTGTAGTCTTAATCATGACTGGTACATATAAGAGAGTAGAAGGAAAGCTGTAAGTTTATTTTTATTTAATTTTTTTGAGACAGGGTCTCACTCTGTCACCCCAGGCTGGCGTGCAGTAGCGCAATCTTGACTCACTGCAGCCTCTGCTTTCCGGGCTCAAATGGTCCTCCCACGTCAGCCTCTGAGTAGTGGGACTACAGGCGTGCACAACCATGCTTGGCTAATTTTTGTATTTTATGTAGAGATGGGGCTTCGTCATGTTGCCCAAGCTAGTCTCAAACTCCTGGGCTCAAGCAGTCTGCCTGTCCTGGCCTCCCAAAGTGCTGGGATTACAGGCGTGAACCACTGTGCCCTGGCTAGAAGACTGTTTTGTGTTCAGGAAGGATTGGTAGATGGAAAAACTGGAGACAGGAAGATTGTTAGTAGGCTTGAGGTTATTAGAACTTGTGAAATTTGGTGCTCGGGTCTTGGATAGAGCAAACAGGATTGATCAGAAAGATTTTTTATAGAAGAATTCTTAGGATTTCACAATCATTAAAGCTTAGGAGAGAAGAATATTGGTTTGAGTTTGAGGAACCAGTAGGGTAGAAATACTGTCTTAATTATTAGCAAGCTGTCTATGCTAATTGTAGAAAAAGATTTAGAAAATATAGATTGCAAAAAATAAAAATAAAACCCATAGTTCTCCTTGTGTTCGTTCAGAATTCTACTTTGATTTGTTGTCTGCTATATGCTAGGCACTGTGCTATGGAAGACAGATGCATGTATAAACAGATGTATGTATGTATTTGCATAATTACAAACTAATAGTTGTGAAGGAAAATTAGAAGATACTGTGTGAGAATGGATGTGTGGGGGAGGGCACAGGGACAGTCTTTCTAAGGAAATGGTATTTAAGGCAGAGACCCACAGGATGAGTAGGAACCAAGTCCAGTGAAGACAGACCTACTGGTAAAATAGGTCTGAAGTACAGTAGGTCTTGAATACTCAAGGCCCTGAAGCGAGAAAGAGCTTGTTTTTGTTTGAGGAACAGAAAGCTGGTCTAGGTGGCTGGAGTGGGATGACCGGGAGAAAGGCATGAGATAGTGTCAGACAGGACCAGACCACACAAGGCCTTACAAGTCAGGTTAAGGGTTTTGTATTTTCATACTGAGTGCCATTGGGAAATCATTGATGGATTTTTGGGGAGTGATATGCCCAGTCTTCATTAAAAAAAAAAAAAAGTAGCCAGATGTAGTAGCTCACGCCTGTAATTCCAACACTTTGGGAGGCTGAGGCGGGAAGATGACTTCGAGACCAGCCTGGGTAACACAGTGAGACCCTGTCTTTACAAAAAATTAAAAAAAAAAAAAAAAGAGTGAAGTGTGGTGGTGCATCCCTTTAGTCCCAGCTACTTGGCAGGTTAAGGTGGGATGATCACTTGAGCCCAGGAGGTCGAGGTTGCAGTGAGCCATGATCACGCCACTGCACTCCAGCCTGGGTAACAGAGTGACAATCTGTCTCAAACAGCAACTCCTGAATGAATTGAAGAAAGGCAAGTGAAGGAAATTGGGAAGTAACATCTTGGTATGTATTATTCTTCCAGTCTTGTTTTAAATGAGTTTACCCTTGCTCCATTTTACTTAAAAAAAAAAGGGATGGGGGAAGTATCTTAAGACTGCTTTGTAACCCTTTTTCTCTTAATTACATATAGTGAACATCTTCTCACGTTGATAAATGTTGGGGAAACCAGCCCCACACCCAGCGGGTACCCCAAGTCCCGCAAAGACAAAGGAGTTAGAAAGAGACAGAATAAGTGTCTAAAAGGCGGGTCCAGGGGACCAGAGCATCGGAGGCTTGCTCATGGCCCAGAGCTCTCGGGCTCCGCCTAATTTATTGGTTTACAAGCTCTTTGTTCTTAGGGCAGATGGGAGGGGGAGGAAGGGATGAAGAAAGGATTAATCAGTGAAGGAGAACTTGTGAGTCATTCAGTAAGATGTATAGCAGTGGCGTTTCTGAATTTCCCTGAGCAAAGGCGTGTGTCTAAACTACTTAAGATCTTTAGCTTATCTGGACTGAAACGGGTGGTAGTGGGTTCAGGAGGAGCCAAGATGTTTGATTATATTCCACTGCTTCAAGGGAGTGTTATCTCCCTGAGCAACCTGTGGAATACCACTGAGTGGTTATGCTCTTAGGGCATAAAGACATGAAGGCAATAAGGAGACTTTTCTCCTCAGAGGCTGCCCATGGCTCCCCATGGGTGTCTTACACAGGGGAGACCAACTCAACTGGCACCCCAGAAACTCTCTTTCCCACATGTCCCCCTTTTTTTGTCTTTATTCATTTTTATTTTAATTAATAACTGCCATTGCTATCATGGCTTGTTCATGGTGTCTGGCTTCTCTCCCAAGGTGCCATCTGCATCTGTAGACTAAAAACAAACAGCATAAACAGACACAAACTAAAATAAAATTGGGAATTGTTGATCCACGTATGATTTTAATCCACTTTAAGGATTGGTATTAGAAGGGCCATCCAGCAAGAATATCTCCAGCAAGAATATCAGCTCCAGGCAACAGGGTGAGATGAGCCTGAGATGCCTCAAAGACTTGTTTTTTCAGTTTAGCAATATCTAGTTTTAAATTAACTTCTTTTGCTTGTAGGTGACGTCTAATCGTCTCCCAATGGTGTTCAGTGGCATTATAAGAGCTAGGAGTAATACAAAAATCAGAAATATTCCAATCACATTGCATTTGAATTCTATGCTCCAAGCTCATAATCTGATCTTCCATCCAAATTACTGTTTGACGGAGATTATTAATTTGATTTGCGAAGTTTTGATCTATTTGGCTTTGGGAATTCCAAAGCTTAGAAGAATTTTTCTGCCAACTATCCAAAAAGCCTACGGTTTGAATAGAAGAGTGCGAAGCAACACCAGCAGCAGCAGCAATAGCTGTGACAGCTATAAGGCCCATGATCACAGCTATTAAAGTAAACATGAATCTCTTTGATCTATTAAGTATTCCTTTTAGTACTTCAGTGATAATATGTATGGAGAGAGAGGCCTCCCAAGGTCTGTTGAGGGAAACAGATATCCAAACTCCTTCTCGGGCCCTAACCAGTAAAATGCTATTATCTTTATTAAAGGTAGAATTAATGCAGGTAAAAAGACAACAGTTGAGGCATGATATGGTTTGAGAGTCAGGTAGGATGTTAATTTTGCCCACTGCCAACATAAAAGGAGGTTTAACACAACTCTGCAATAGGACTGTCCAATTAGAGGTCATGTATACAACAAATCGAAGTTTTTTTTTTTTTTTGAGACGGAGTCTCGTTGTGTCTCCCAGCTTGGAGTGCAGTGGCGGGATCTCGGCTCATTGCATGCTCCGCTTCCCAGGTTCACGCCATTCTCCTGCCTCAGTCTCAGCTGGGACTACAGGCACCTGCCACCATGCCCGGCTAATTTTTTTTTGTATTTTTAGTAGAGACGGGGTTTCACCGTGTTAGCCAGGATGGTCTCGATCTCTTGACCTACCAGGAAAGTAAATGTCTTTTAATATGAGCAGCCACCTCACCTGTTTGGCAAGTTTCCCATACGAAAGGTATCTATAGTAACACGAACGTATTAAAGTTTCCCGAATGAAGGTACGTGGGTTACGTCCATTTGCCACAACATATTGGGGGTTAATCCCCGTGGGTTAACACCAGTCCCTTCATGTGGCAGTTGTAGTACTTGGCATTGAGGACAATGTTGCACAATGTCCTTTGCCTGTCTCCAAGTAATTTGATATTTTTGTTTAAGTCCTGCTGCATTAACATGTGTTAGGGAGTGAAAATATTGGGCATTAGTAAGCACAATGGAAACTAGTAAATCAGCTTCATCGTTAACCCTTACAAGGGGCCCAGGAAGATTAGTGTGTGCTCGAATGTGCATAATACAGAAAGGAAAACAGCGATCACACACTGCCTTTTGTAAAGAGGAAAACAGCTGATAAGTTGTTCATCCACAAGTGATTTAATTAGTGCAGTTTCTATGTATTGAGTGGCTTGAACGTCATAAGCTGAATCGGAGACAGTATTTACAGGTTGCTTAAAGTCTTCTAACAGCTATAACAGCCTGTAATTCAGCCCTCTGTGCCGATTGAAAGTCAGTTTGAATAATTCCGTTTTTAGGTCCTACATAAGCTGCTTTTCCATTGCTACAGTCACTGCTCCTTCCAATGGAGCACTACAGGTAATTTTTGGAAGGACCCCTGTTGTTAGCTTTAAAAACTGAAAAATTTTGTTTTTTGGATAATGATTGTCAAGAACTCCAATGAAGCCAGCTAAATTTATTTGCCAATTGACTGAATTAACAAAGGCTTGCCAAATCTGATTTTTGTTCATTGGAACTATAATCTTATCTGGATCTGAGCCACAAAGTTTAACAACTCTAAGGCGAGCTTGCCCAATCAAGATTGCGATCTGGTCCAAGTATACTGTGAGTGTTCTGACAGTATTGTAAGACAGAAAAGACCATTCAACTAAGTCCTCTGTCTGAACTATAACCCCTGTAGGAGAATGGAGAGTGGGGAACACAACTGTAATGATAAACTTGAGTCTATTCTATTAACCTGGGACTGTCGTATTTTTTTCTTCAATCATTTGTAATTCTTTGGCAGCCTCAGGAGTCAGTTCTCATTTACTATTGAGAGCAGGGTCTCCTCTTAAGATAGAGTACAGATTAGATATAGCATAGGTAGGGATTCCCAAAGTAGGTCAAATCCAATTGATATCCCCTAGCAATTTTTGAAAATCCTTAAAAGTTTTCAGAGTCTTTTCAAATTTGAACCTTTTGGGGTTTAATTGCCCTTTCCTGAACCTGCATTCCCAAATATTGGAAAGGAGTGGCCGTTTGAATTTTATATGGTGCTATGAGCAATCCAGCATTGGCTACCACCTCCTGTAAATATGAATAACCCTGGATAAGTTGGTCTCGATTTTTGGCTGCACACAATATATCATCCATATAATGAATGGTATAGGAATCTGGAAACTGATCTCTTGCAGGTTGAATAGCCTTCCCCACAAAAGTTTGACAAATAGTAGGACTATTCAGCATACCCTGCGGCAGGGTAAAAGCAAATTTCTCAGAATCAGACTCTGCTGGAGGAATGGTAAGAAAGCAGTCCTTCGAATCTATAATTATTAATGGCCAGTCTCTAGGAATCATGGTGGGGGATGGAAGCCCTGGCTGCAGGGCCCCCATTGGCTGGATGACTGCATTGACTGCTCGTAAGTTGGTTAGCATGCGCCATCTGCCAGATTTTTTCTTTATTACAAACACTGGCAAATTCCATGGAGAAAATGGCCCAATGTTTCCTTTGTTTAATTGCTCTTTGACTGATTCCTGTAAGGCCCCTAATTTTTCCTGAGAAAGTGGCCACTACTCAACCCAAACAGGATTTTGGGTCTTTCATTTTAAGGGATTAGGATTTGGAGGCTCAACAGTGACCACCCCTAAAAATGGTAACCTAATCCTTTTCAGTCATTTTTTTATGGTAACCTGTATGGGTTCAATAATGCCCGTCTCCTGTTTTCCTGGGCCTTTTCCAGGAACATAGCCCATGTTTGACATTATTTTTTGACTAGCTTGACTGTACTGGGGAGAAGGGATTGAAATTTCTGTGCCCCATTGCTGAAGCAGATCTCTCCCCCATAAGTTAACAGGAATGGGAGTAATTAGAGGTTGTATTGTGCCTTCCTGTTCTTCTGGACCAAGACACGGTAAGGTAAAAGTACTTTGGAAAACATCTGAAGCAGTTCTGACCCCAAAAAGACCCACTGGGGTCTTTTGTTTGGGCCAGTTTTTTGGCCATTGATAAAGAGCAGTGACCAACACATCTGCTCCTCTGTCGACCAGACCCTCAAATTGTTTTCTTTGAATAGTGACCATACAAATAGGTCTGTTGTCAGAGACTTGATTTACCCAGTAGGCAGCCTTGTCTGCTGAATTTGTGCTTCCAAATCCTCCTGTTCTTTTTTCTGAGCCTTCTCCTAACTTAACATACGGTAAAAGCAACAGTTGAGCTATTCTGTTACCTGATTAGCGCTCCAGGGAACAGTGGAGGAGATAATTTGAATTTCGCCCTGGCAGTCAGAGTCCACTACTCCAGTATGTACTTGAATTCACTTTAAGTTTAAGCTGGACCTTCCCAGTATAAGTCCTACCATGCCATTTGGCAGTGGGCTGTAAACTCCTGTTTGGACCTTCCTAAGAGGCTCCCCAGGAAGGAGGGATACGGCTCTGGTACAGCATAAATCCACTGCCCCACTTTTAGCTGTGAAGGGGGACAATTGTTGTACATTTGTACAGGGATAGACTGGGCCGGGCACATTCCGTTTGGAGTTGGGGACGTCCCATCCCGAATTGGGAATGCCCTGTTTTGAATCAGGGCCCGGGGCTGGCCCCTCTGTCCATTTCCCGGCAAGGGCTATCCGCTGTTATCAAACTTTGAATAACATTGATTAGCCCAGTGTTTTCCTTTTTTACATGTAGGACAGGTACCTGGTTCCCTGCTTTTTCCTCCTGAGTTTTGCCTTTTTTGGCTCTTTGTACACTCTGTTTTTGTATGTCCTATCTGTCCACAATTATAGCAAAATCCAGGGAACACTCATGTGTTTTTTTGTTACCCTTAGTCCAGCCATTGCCTGAGCAAGGAAGCTGGCCCTATGTAAGTGCCCCACAATGACGTCGCAGGCTTTAATATATTCACTTAAAGTTTTTTCCTCATTTGGATCTGCCTTTCCCTTGATAAGTCTAATTGCTGCCCGACATTCTGTATTAGCATTTTCATAAGCAAGCAGCTGAACGATCACTTTTCTGGCATGAGAATCTGAAATAGTGTTTTGAGCCGCGTCTTGCAAACAGGTGATAAAATCTGGATAAGGCTCCCTTGGACCCTGTCGAACTGAGTTAAAAGAAGGATAAGTAGTACCAGGGTCGTGAATTTTTTCCCAGGCTCTTAGGCATATAGTTCTGAGCTGATCAACAGCCTCATCACTCATTACCATCTGTTGATTTAGAGTATCCCATGCCTGTCTGATTCCAAGCAATTGATCAGATGTGATGTTAACGGGAGGTTGGGCTTGAGCATTTCTGCGTGCCTGATTTGTTGCTTCATCTGTCCACCAGGTTTTAAATTGGAGAAATTCAGACGGGGACAGGGTGGATCGGGCTAATGACTCCCAATCCCTAGGTATGAAGTGCCGGTTATAAGCCACAGATTGTAACAAGGAATGAACATAAGGAGAATTTGGCCCATATTGTCCAATTGCTTGCTTTAAGTCTTTTAATATTTTATTTTTTGAGACAGAGTCTCATTCTGTCACCCAGATTGGAGTGCAGTGGCGTGATCTCTGCTCACCGCAAGCTGTGCTTCCCATGTTCAAGCGAGTCTCCTGCCTCAGCCTCCTGAGTAGCTGGGACTGCAGGCGCCTGCCATCTTTTGTAGTTTTAGTAGAGACGGGGTTTCACCATGTTAGCCAGGATGGTCTCATGATCTGCCCGTCTCGGCCTCCCAAAGTGCTGGGATTACAGGCCTGAGCCACCGTGCCTGGCCATTTTTGTTGTTGTTGATAGGATGGATATGTACACTTAAGTCTTTTAATATTTTAAAAGGAAATGGCTCCCAGCGTGCTTGAGCGTGTTCTCTGGGCTCCTCAGCTGGCGAAATAATTACCAGAAACTGCCAAGCATCCAAATGCCCCATTTCTCATGTTTGGCAAATGGATGCCTGGATTGTCCCTGTGCTGTAATTTGTATTTGGGCTGGCTCACAGCATTCTTCTACCATAACTACAGGTGGACAAGCCTGGATCATTCCCTCACCATAATCGGCTGTTGGGTGAGCCTTTGCCATAGTTAATGGCAGGGCATGCAACAGTGGGAGCGTCAAGCTGCGTCTCAGGCTCCCATTCCAAAAATTCATAAGGCTGAGGCAGGGGTGGCCATTCTGGACCTTCCCATAAAGATGCAGTAGGTGGCACTGTTTCTGCAGTAGGTGGAACTGTGTTAAGTTTTTGGAGGTTAGCATGTATAGCTTCCTGTTTCTCCCCCTTTTTTAAACTAGACTGTGATGGTTCACTTTGCTGGCCATCAGACTCCTGATTATTAAACTTTTCTATATCATCCTGAAACTCCTCATCCTCCTCCTCAGTGTGGAAAGGCTCCAGTGCTGTTTTAATTGCCGACCACACAGACCAAGTGGAGAAGGGAATATCGCGGCCCTCTTGTTGAGCTCGTTTTAAGTCTGATGCAACCTTGTCCCAATCTTTTACATCCATGGTTCCATATTCCGGGAACCAAGGAGAATGCTTTCCTATGAGATGGAACAAAGATGTGAGATTTTGGGTACTCACAATTACCCACCCATGGTGCAATAACTGCTGCACCAGGCTTAAGTAATTAGTAAACTTACTTTCAGCCTGATCCATATTTTCCCAAGGTTACCCTGGAATTCTCCAAATGCCCTACTTACCTGTAGAGCCTGAAGTGAAAACGTACTCGGGCGTCCTTCATCAGTCGTCCTCCACTTTCCATGCTCTGGCATTTCTTCACCGGATTATTTGTAGAGATTATGGGGAGCCCCGTGTTGGGTGCCAGATGCCAGGGAAACCAGCCCCATACCACCCAGTGGGTACCCAGAATCTGGCGGAGACAAAGGAGCTGTTTGTTCTTAGGGCAGATGGGAGGGGGAGGAAGGGATGAAGAAAGGATTAATCAGTGAAGGAGAACTTGTGAGTCATTCAATAAAATGTATAGCAGTGGCAGTTTCTGTGAATTTCCATGAGCAAAGGCGTGTGTCTAAACTACTTAAGATCTTTAGCTTACCCGGTGGTAGCGGGTTCAGGAGGAGCCAAGATGTTTGATTATACTCCACTGCCTCAAGGGAGTGTTGTCTCCCTCAGCAACCTGTGGAATGAATGCTGCTGAGCGGTTATGCCCTTGGGGCATAAAGACATGAAGGCACTAAGGAGACTTTTCTTCTCAGAGGCCACCTGTGGCTCCCCATGGATGTCTTACACAGGGGAGACCAACTCAACTGGCACCCCAGAAACTCTCTTTCCCACAGATAAATACAGATTTACATGGTATCTGCTCATGGAAAAAAATTCAAATGACGCAATCAGAAGAATGATGTCTCATTATTTGTAGTGACTGCATTATAGAACACGTTATGTAATCTTATTAGACCTGTATGCGTTACAAAATATGGTCATATTGTGGGTCTTCATTACTTTTTTCTTTAATGGTCTGGAAATCACATGATTAACTTTTTTTTTTTGAGACGGAGTCTCCCTCTGTTGCCTAGGCTAAAGTGCAGTGGTGCGATCTTGGCTCACTGCAACCTCCGCCTCTCAGGTTCACACCATTCTTCTGCCTCAGCCTCCCGAGTAGCTGGGACTACAGATGCCCGCCACCACGCCTGGCTAATTTTTTGTATTTTTAGTAGAGACGGGGTTTCACCGTGTTAGCCAGGATGGTCTCGATCTCCTGACCTCGTGATCTGCCCACCTCGGCTTCCCAAAGTGCTGGGATTACAGGCGTGAGCCACTCCTCCCGGCCCATGATTACTTTTTTAGGTCTTCATGTTTGTGTTAGTGGATCCTTATATGTAAGGCTCTGCCTTTTTCTACCTAGCAGCCAATTCTTAGTTATTTCTTACTGCCTAGTGAGACTCTTCACCTTAATCTAACTTCTTAGTTGCTCTCACATCCTTTTTGCCTACCATTGTATCTCTAGCATCTAGCACAATGCCTAGTATTGCACAAGTGTTTGTCTTTAGAATGAGTGAGGGGACACCATTTTATTTATATCAGTATTATGATAATCACATTGAAATTGTAATTATTATTTCTTCCTTTTCATTCTATGCCTTTGTATGTTAGTCGTCTTTATCACCTCTGTTTAGTAATGTCTTGGCACTCAGTAGAGTTTATTGAGTTAAAATTATTCTTGAAATATATTACTTCCAGCTGGGTATGATGGCTGATGCCTGTAATCCCAGCACTTTGGGAGACCAAGATAGGAGGATTGCCTGAGTCCAGGAGTTCGAGACCAGCCTGGGCAACACAGCAATACCCTGTCTCTATTTTAATAATAAAAATGTATATTAAACAAATAGAAATTTATTACTTCCAATAATTTTTTTTTCCCCAGAGTCTCATTCTGTCACCCAGGCTAGAGTGCAGTTGTATAATCATAGCTTACTGCAGCCTTGAACTCCTGGGCTCAAGTGATCCTCCCACCTCAGTCTATTTTGAGAATTTAAATAATTACAGTTTTTGCTTTATGCAGCATTATGCCTCAGCCTCCCAAGTGGGAATGATTTTCTGCTTTTAGAAAATAATGCAGAGGCCAGTATCTAATAAATGTTATAGTGACTTGATATAAAACTTACATAGGACTTGTCAAAATGTCCTCAACTTAAAATATTTACAGTATGATGCAGTAGTAAAAGTGCTGTATCTAGAGTCACAGCTCTGGGGCTCGAGGTATCACTGCTCTAGAGTGTGAACGTAGTCATATTTCTTACTTTCTCTAAACCTCAGATTTTTCAAATGTAAAAAGGTGATGATATTTTACTAGGTAATTGTAGAACCTAGATGATAATTTATAAATGGCTTTGCAAACTGAAATGTTATTCTCTTGTATTAAAACCTTCGTGTTTCTTACAGAAGAATAAAGACTGTAGCTTATATTTAGGTCTTACTAACAAGATGCTGTTAAATATACTTTTAAAAACCACTAGTGAAAAACCCTTAAAAATTCATTTGCTTGAGAGGGAGTGTCTGCTCACACTTTGTTTTGTGCTCTCTGCTGTGAAGTGATCAGTGGCAGGTGTGGAAAGAAAAAAGTGATACCAGTCAAGCACCCCAGGCTGAAAATCTGAAATTTGAAATGGTTCCAAAATTTGAAACCTTTTCAGTGCTGACATGATATCACAAGTGGAAGATTCCATACCTGGCACACTTTGTTTCATGCTCAGAACTATTTAAAATATTGTGTAAAATTACATTTGGCTATGTGTATAAGGTATATGTGAAACACAAATGAATTTTGTATTTAGACTTAGGTCCCATCCCTAAGGTATCTCATTATGTATTTGCAAATATTCCAAATCTAGAATCTGAAACACTTCGGGTCCCAAGTACAGGGATACTCAACCTGTACCCTCTTCTGTTTTCAGGGGGCTGAAAGGAAGCACACCTAGATCATGCATTAAATAAACAGGTCTTGGAAGGCAAGACAGAAAAGGAGCCAGGGCTTTGGACCCAGGCAGACCAATTTCATTCCCTGCTTTGCCACTCAGTGCGTGGCAGGTCCTCTGAGCCTCAGTTCCATTATCTTGTGAAATTGGAAGAATAGCACCTACTTTACAAGGTTTCCTAAGAATTAGAAAGAATGTACACTGAATGCTTAGCACAGTTTTAACAGCGTAGATACTCAGTGTATGGCAGAGTATGACTGTGTGCACTTTAAAAAAGGATTTGGAAGGATACATTCCAAATGTTAATGGAGAGTATCTTGAAGAGGGAATGTGTGAGGGATGGAAGCGGAAGAGAAAGTAGAGACTTTTAATTTTCTGTCATGTATTTCTATTTGAATTTTTTTTGAAAATAAGTGAGAGTACCTGAGAAGTCTGTGTAAGTGGCCAAGAGCACTCCGTTGGAGGAATAGGCAGCAGAAGAGTAACCTGACAAAGAGCCCGAGCAGGAGCTGCCAGAAGAGGGGGATTGTGGAGCCAGCAGGAGGAAGAGTGAAGAGTAGTGGAGATGGACTTGCTGGTGATACCTTCGAGTCTGCTGTGAATGGAAAGGAGATAGGGCAGGGTTGGTCCGGGTCTGTCTCTTGTATGATGGTAAATGTGAGAATATTTGAAGGCCAATAGGCAGGTGCTAGTATACATGTTAGAGATTTAAGGTATTTTAGGAGGGCAGGAGTTGTGAACAAAGGGAAGTAGGAGAGAATGGGTAGGATTAGCTTTAGGCAGACTGCACTGTAACCAGGCAAAAGAGTGGGTATGTATGAAATTGAGTTTATTGAGTTGGTTTGTTTTTGTGAAGTAATCTGCTGAAAATGAGCTGAGCTTTAGAGGTTTGGGGAGAATGGGGTTTTGAAATATCTGATATGGAGAGTGGTAAGAGCTCTGAGTAGGGAAACTGATTTTGCCCAGTGTGTGTGTGTGTGTGTGTGTGTGTGTGTGTGTGTGTGTGTGTGTGTGTGTTTTATTTATTTATTTAGTTATTTATTTATTTTGAGACAGAGTTTAGCTCTTGTTACCCAGGCTGGAGTACAATGGCGTGATCTTGGCTCACTGCAACCTCCTCCTCCTGGGTTCAAGCGATTCTTCTGCCTTAGCCTCCCAAGTAGCTGGGATTACAGGCATGCACCACCACGCCCGGCTAATTTTGTATTTTTAGTAGCGATGGGGTTTCACTATATTGGTCAGGCTGGTCTCAAATCTCCTGACCTTAAGTGATCCACCCGCCTTAGCCTCCCAAAGTGCTGGGATTAGAGGCGTGAGCCACTATGCCCAACCCCAGTATCATTAAAGGTTTAGTTTAAGTTGGAGACAGTACATTTATATACTGAGATCTCAATATTTTTTTACATCAGCAGTTCAGAAACACAGGTACAGATATGGAAAAAGTGACAGTTGGATTGATCCGGGGCTGGAGTTTTGCTAGTTGAATGCAGTGGGAAACAATGGATGTGTTTAGGAAACTAGTAAGGGTGTAGTTGAAGGTAGTGTACTCTGGCGTTGTTTGCCCATCTTTGAATTGGGATTGATAATAATAGCACTTAGTTCAGAAGGTTGTTGCGAAGGTTGAAATGAGCTCCCACAGTACTTAGTACTCAGAACAGTGCTTTGCACATGGTATGTGCACAGTAACTTATTGTGCTGGGTGGGGATGAGGGAAAGAACGGAGGAGACTGGTGGGAAAAAGGGAGGAAGGCTGAGGATTGGAATCCCCATAAGGATGATGAAAAGTTACTTGTGGATTGAATTTCCGAGTTGGATTTGGTTCTCATCAAAAGGTTGTGGGTTTAAGGATGCTGATGTCCAAGTTCCCAGGGAGTGGCAGATAAGATCCCTGGTTTTGAGTGAAGACCATGAGAATAGAGGCCCTGAGGGCCGGCCCTGGCTGTTACTTCTGTGAAAAAATACATTCTGTGTTACAAATTGCTTAAAAGGGAACTTTTAAAACGTAATCATAACTTGATTACTACCAGTAACTTACATGTGTGGATGGCGCCCAAATCCAATCATTATTTAGTTACTTTACTGGTTTTGTTATCTGTCTTAGTTTATTTGGGCTGCTGTAAAATACCATAGACCAAGGATCTCTAATCTCCGGGCTGTGGACCGGTACTGGTCTGTGGCCTGTTAGGAACTAGGTTGCACAGCAGGAGGTGAGAGGCGGGCAAGCGAGCATTACTGCCTGAGCTCCGCCTCCTGTCAGATCAGCAGCAGCCATTAGATTCTCATAGGAGTGTGAACCCTGTTATGAGCTGCGCATGTGATGAGGGATCTAAGGTAGGCGATCCTTATGAGAATCTTAACTAATGCCCGATAGGATCTGAGGTGGAACAGGCTCATCCCAAAACCATCCCCCTCCCCGCTCCAGTCCGTGGAAAAAATTGTCTTCCCTGAAACCAGTCCCTGGCACCAAAAAGGTTGGGACTGCCACAATAGACAGTGTGACTTATAAACAACAGATTTTTTTTTTTCTGAGACAGAATCTCGCTCTGTCACCCAGGCTGGAGTGCAGTGGCGCAGTCTCCATTCACTGCAACCGCTGCCTCCCAGGTTCAAGTGATTCTCTTGCCTCAGCCTCCCAAGTAGCTGGGATTACAGGTGCACACTACCATACCTGGCTCATTTTGTATTTTTACTAGAGACTGGGTTTTATCATGGCTGAGACCACCACCACCAGGCTAGTCTCAAACTCCTGACCTCAGGCGATCCGCCCACCTCAGCCTCCCAAAGTGCTGGGATTACAGGCATGAGTTACTGTGCCCAGCTAACAACAGGAATTTATTTCTCACAGTTCTGGAGTCTGGGAAGTTCAAGAACAAGAAATTGGTGAGGGCCTGCTTCCTGGTTGTCTTCTCATTGCATCCTCACATGGCAGAAGGGCATAGGGACTCTCTGGGGCCTCTTTTATAAGGGCACTAATTGCATTCATGAGGCTTCTGCCTTCATGACTTAATCACCTTCCAGAGACCCTGTTGGGGGTTAGAATCTTTTTTTTTTTTTTTTTTTTTTTTTTTTTGAGACAGTGTTTCACTCTTGTTGCCCAGCTGGAGTGCAGTGGCTCAATGTTGGTTCACGGCAACCTCCGCCTCCTGGGTTCAAGCAATTCTCCTGCCTCAGCCTCCCAAGTAGCTGGGATTACAGGCATGCGCCACCATGCCCCACTAATTTTATATTTTTAGTAGAGACAGGGTTTCTCCATGTTGGTCAGGCTGGTCTCAAACTCCCGACCTCAGGTGATCTGCCTGCCTCGGCCTCCCAAAGTGCTGGGATTATAGGCATGAGCCACCGCTTCCGGCTAGAATCTTAACATGAGAGTTTTGGGGGGACACAAACATGTAGTCTATAGCCTTACTCTTTTGCTAATTAAAAAAAATCAGAAAGCTGAGGGCTTTCTTTAGTCATTTGAAATGCTTAAGGGGAGTTTTTGGCTTAGTTTTTTTGGTAACAGCTTTATTGAGATTTAATTGACAATTCACTTATTTAAACAGTACAATCCAGGATTACATGCCTGTAATCCTAGCACTTTGGAGGAGACCAAGGCAGGAGGATTGCTTGAAGTCAGGAATTTGAGACTAGCCTGGACAATGTAGTGAGATCCCATTGCTAAAAAAATAAAAATAAAAAGCCAGGTGTGCTGGTGCCTGCTTATAGTCTCAGCTACTCAGGAGGCTGAGGTGGGCAGATCATTTCAGCCCAGCAGTTCAAGGTTGCAGTGAGCTATGATCAAGCCACTGCACTCTAGCCTGGGTGACAGAATGAAACCCTGTCTTTAAAAAAACAAAAAAGTAAAAGGTAACAATGCAGTGACTTTTAGTGTATTTAGAGTTGTGTATCCATCACCATAATACATTTTAGAACGTTATTTTATTTTATTTTATTTTTTTTGAGACAGAGTCTTGCTCTGTCGCCCAGGCTGGATTGCAGTGGTGCGAGCTTGGGTCACTGTAACGTCTGTCCACTGCAACCTTTGCCTCTTGGGTTCAAGTGATTCTTCTGTCTTGGCCTACCAAGTAGCTGGGATTACAGGCGCATGCCACCACGCCTGGCTAATTTTTGTATTTTTAGTAGTGACGGGGTTTCACCCTGTTGGCCAGGCTGGTCTCGAACTCCTGACCTCGTGATCTGCCCGCCTTGGCCTCCCAAAGTACTGGGATTACAGGCGTGAGCCACTGCACCCAGCCAAGATGACTTCTTAGATAATCCTATGTGTTTTCATGTTCATTGCATCAGGAGTCATCCAGTGTCTGGTTTTAGAATTTGAAGACCAGTGAGTTCATTTGGTGACAGACCTATCTGCCTGTTGGAAATTTCCCCTACTTTTCATCTAATTTAGGGATTCTTAGCTTGGGGTCACTGTAGAATTCAGGAAACATTTGAGAGGGGAAAAATTAATTTATTTTTAGTGACCTATACCTGAAAGTTAACATCTACATCAACTATAATTGTAGGCCACAAGCCAAAGAAGTATTAACAGTATCTGTGAGTTTGTCACCACTAGAGAGACCAGAGATACTTTCATATCATATCACAGTTATTGCAGATATCTCAGAATACTGTCTTTGCTCACTACTACATTGGAATTATAATAGTTATTAGATCTGCCACTAGAACTTGTTTAATCTGCTAATAAAGCACATATATCACAAATTCATTTTTAATATTTTGATGACTGATTTGGTTTCCTTTATAATCCTGTGCATTTTATGCACTTAAAAGGCAGGATAAACACTTAATTTCATTTTAATTACTAAGTTTTGGGTTAGGAGTTTGTGCCTTAGCTACTTCCAGTGGTATCTAGTGAGGTATGGGCTCTTTTCTTTTTAAAATTATGACTTGCGGTTTTATATATATTCATCGTGTTTCATTCACTTATATTAATTACTCTTCTTGATGTTTAAATTGTCTCACTTTTAGCCTATGGGAGTTATTTTCTAAGTTGGTTTCAGTGTTCTTTGTGATACAGGTTATTAACCTTTGATAATTTCTTGCTTTTTGGCAAGGCCAACACAATGTCCTGGACTCAACTCGTACATTTCCTGTTTCAGACTTGTAATCAGTCATTCCTTCAAGGAATCCTGTTTTCCATCTGGTGGGGAATGGACCACACTCTGGTGTGAGTACACTGGGTGTACTCAGTGTTACCGAGTTGTTACTGCTTGTAGGACTCTTTCGTATACAGAGATAGGATATATTTTCCTCAAGGGACAGAGCTAGCAAACATTTTAGAGGAAAAAAAATCTGTTTACGTGGTTTTTGGTTCAAGTTTAACATTATAGATTTTTATTTAACTTACTGGGTTTTATATTTATCTTTTTTCTTACTGAAAATTTTGGTTCTTCAAATATTTGCATTGGCTTACCGCTTGTATTAAAACAGTTTCAAAATAAAAATGTCAACATTACTACTAATTGACTTGAGTTTGGCTTACAATTTCTTTGTAGTGTTTTTATTAAGAATGTGCAGTCAAAATACTGTATTCTAAAGTTAAAATAGCTTTTCTTTGTGGCTCTATCACTAAGTAGTATACGGTTGTTTTCATTCTTCAGGAGGTTTTTTTTTTCTGTTTTCAGTGCATATAATTATATTGCAAGTTATATTCAAAAGTCTCATTTCCATCTTTCTTCTACCTCATTCTTTCATTCCCCCATTAGTAGTTCTTGAAAAGTTAAGAGTTTATCTTTCTGATATTTTGTTAGCGAAACTATACGTATATTCATATTCTTGCTCCTCTCCTTCATATACAAGGTAATGGACTACATACACTGTGTGCACCTTGCTTTTTACATGTTATATTCTAAAGATTGTTCTCTATCACTATTACTTAGAAATATTTTATGGTTCTGTAGTATTCCATTATGTGGTAGATATATCTTTGTATATTCATCCAGTCCCTTATTGATGGATTTATGGGTTGTTTCCAAACTTTTGCTCCTACAGATAATATCACAATAACCATATGCATATACTGTTGCATATTTATGGGGCTGTTTCTTCATAGTGGATTCCTTAGAAGTAGAATTGTCAAGTTAAAGGGTAAATCTATGTGTGATTTTTCTAGATCCCCAAATTTCCCTCAGTAAAAGTGGTGTCATTTTGACATTCCCATCATAGTTATGAGAATGCCTATTTCCCTCATTTTTGCCAACTATGCTGTCAAGCTTTTGGGTTTTGTTTTTGTTTGTTTTTTTTTTTGTTTGTTTTTTTTTTGAGACTGAGTCTCACTCTCTTGCCCAGGCGGGGGTGCAGTGGTGTGATCCTGGTTCACTGCAACCTTGGCTTCCTGAGTTCAAGCGATTCTCCTGCCTCAGCCTCCTTAATAGCTGGGATTACAGGCACATGCAACCACGCCCAGCTAATTTTTGTATTTTTAGTAGAGACAGCATTTTGCCATGTTGGCCAGGCTGGTCTCAAACTCCTGACCTCAAGTGATCCGCCTGCCTCGCCTCCCAAAGTGCTGGGATTACAGGTGTGAGCCACTGCACCCGGCCAAGCTTTTGGATTTTTGCCGGTCTGATAGGTAAGCATGATTTCATGTAGTTTAAAAAAAAAAAAAAGGCGGTGGCGGGGGGCAGGCGTGGTGGCTCATACCTGTAATCCCAGCACTTTGGGAGGCTGAGGTGGGCGGATCACGAGGTCAGGAGTTCGAGACCAGCTTGGCCAACGTAGTGAAACCCCATCTGTACTAAAAATAGAATAATTAGCCGGGCATGGTGGCGCACGCCTGTAGTCCCAGCTACTTGGGAGGCTGAGGCAGGAGAATCACTTGAACCTGGGAGGTGGAGGTTGCAATGAGCTGAGATTGTGCCACTGCACTCCAGCCTGGGCAACAGAGTGAGACTCCATCTCAAAAAAAAAAAAAAGTAAAATATGCATAACATCAAGTGTACCATTTAAAATATTTTTAAGTGGTACAGTTTAGTGGCATTAAGTAGATTCACACTGTGCCGTCATCACCACTATCCCTCTCCAGAACTTCTCTATCATTTCATACCGAAACTCTATCCATTAAACAATAGCTACTATTTCCTTCTCTCCACAGTCCCTGGGAACCACTGTCTCTATGAATTTGACTATTCTAGGTACCTCATATATGTGGAACCATAGAGTATTTTGTCTTTTCATGACTGGCTAATTTCACTTAGCATAATGTCTTCAGAGTTCATCCATGTTTTGTAGCTATGTATCAGAATTTTACATAGATCTGTGTATCAGAATTTTAATTTTTAAGACTGAATACTGTTTTCTTGTATGCATATACTATATTTATCCAAATTCATGGTTTGTATATACATGTTTTGCCTCTTTTTGAATTAGGTGGGTTTCTTTTTGCTGTTAAGGTCTCATGTATTTTAAATGTGTATTTTTATTATGAATGACAAAGCATCTTTTGGTATGTTTTAGCAATTTCCATTTCTTTTGTGAACTTCATCATCTGTTACCTTTTTAAAAATTGAATATTTCAAAATATATATTTTTTTGAGACAGGATCTTGCTTTGTCACCCAGGTTAGAGTGCATAAGTGCAATTATAGCTCATTGCAGCCTCAACCTCCCAGGCTCAAGTCCTCCCGAGTAGCTAGGTCTACAGGCATGTGCTATCGCACCCAGCTAATTTTAAAACATTTTTTGTAGAGACAGCTCTCACTGTGTTACCAGGCTGGTCTGAAACTCCTGGCCTAGGTGATCCCCCTGCCTTAGCCTCCCAAAGTGCTGGGATTACAGGTGTAAGCCACTGTGCCTGGCCTCAAAATATTAAAAAAAAAAAAAAAGCAACTTTATTTTTAGGAACTAATTGTATACTAGAGATTTATCTGTGATATAAGTGACTTTGCTATGATTTTTACCCTGCAAACTTTACCAAAAAAATGGGTAGTCTCTTTTATTGCTCCTAGATTTTGAGAATAGCTGGGAAGTTTTTTCTTCCACTCCCAGATTATAAAGGTTTTCACTCTTATTTTGTCTTCTAGTACTTACATTATTTCACTTTACATTTCAGCCTCTGATCCATCTGGAATTTATATTGATGTATAATAAGGAATTGATCCAATTATGTTTTTCCTAATGACTATCCGGTTGTCCCAACACGTTTGATTAAAATGTTCATCTTTCCATGTTACATTGATTTGTGATGACATTTTTATCGTGTACAGATTGAGAATCCCAATTTCGAAAATCTGAAATTGTAAATGCTCTAGTATCAAACTTTTTCAGCACCAGCGTGAGAATCAAAGAAAATGCTCATTGGAGCATTTTGGATTTCAGATTTTCGGATTTGGGTATAATGCAAATATTCCAAAATGTGAAAAAAAATCTTAACTCCATAACATTTCCAGTCACAAGCATTTTGGATAAGGGATACTCAATCTGTATTTGATTTCAGTATGTTCTTGGGTCTGTTTCTGGAATTTATTCTGTTGGTCTGTCTATTCATGTGCCAGTGTGACATCATTTTAATTTTAGAGACTTTTAAATCTATTTTAGTATCTAGTAGGACAGCTTTCATTTCTGTTCCCTACATATGTTGCTATCTCCCCAAGTTTTCCTGGCTATTCTTTTTTTTTTTTTCTTTAGGAACTTTTATTTGTAACCTGTATAGCTCCAGGGAAAATCTGTTGCTATTTTTATTGGGATATTACATTTATTAACTTAGGAAGAACTAATAATAATGCTGAGACTTTGTATATAAGAATGAAATATCTTTCTATTATTCAAGTCTATTTTTAAGTCTTTCAAGAGACTTTAAACTTTTCATATAGGTTTTGCCATGGTATTTTTTGTTCCTTTTGTTGCTGTTGTAAAGGTCTTTTCAATTATATTTTAACTTTTTAGTATTTCAACGTGTGTATTTTGTTTGTATATGACAACTGATGTTTAATTTTATATAATCTGGCTACTTTACTAAACTCCTATCTATAGTAATTTTTCCATTTACTCTCATGAGTTTTTCTAAATATCCAACAATATCACCAGCAAATGCAGTTTTACTACTACTTTTTTTTTTTTCTTCTTGAGACAGTTTCACTCTTTTGCCCAGGCTGAAGTGCAGTGGCTCACTGCAGCCTCTGCCTCCCGGGATCTAGCGATTCTCCTGCCTCAGCCTCCCGAGTAGCTGCTATTACAGGCATGAGCCACCACACCTGGCTAATTTTTGTATTTTTAGTAGAGATGGGGTTTTGCCGCCTTGGCCAGGCTGGTCTTGAACTCGTGACCTCAGGTGATCTGCCTGCCTCGGCCTCTTAAAGTGCTGAGATTACAGGCGTGAGCCACAGTGCCCAGCCTTACTACTTCTTTAACAGTTCTTATATCTGTAGATACCTTTTCTTGTCTAGTCTTTTTAATCTGCTTTTACCTGAAGTCACCTTCATTCTCTTGATTAGTTATTTTTGTCAAGAACTTTTTGATTCTTAATTTTTGACATAATCAAAATTTCATGTAAGATTTCAGAAGTGACTTTATAGAATGTTTTTTTGTAACAGCTCTGAGATATGATTCATATGCCATATAATTGTCATTTGAAGTGTACAGTTCAAGGTTTTCAGATTTGTACAACCACCACCATAATCAATTTTAGAATATTTTTATCACTTCCAAAAGAAAGCTCATCCCCTTTAGCCATTACCTCTCCCTTTTCCCATTTTGCCAGCCCTGGGCACCCACTGTATTAATTATCTTACTGCATAACAAAACATAGCAGGTTAAAACAACAAACATGCTATTCCGTGTATGTGCCTGTCTGCCTCTCTGTCTCTGTATGTCTTGGTTTGCCTCACATTGCATCCTCTCTCATTTCTACTCTGCATTTGTCTTCTGTTTTCCTTTCTGTTACCTTCATTCTCTGCATTTGTACCCAATGGCCAGTAGCTTCTGAATCCACACAACCAGTACAGCTCCAGTGCCATGCCCATATAACTGATTCAGTATGGCAAGTTCAGATACTCAGGAGGGAGACTTAATTTTTTCATCCTGGTCCATTTAGATTTGGCAAGTACAATCACCTTTCTTTTTTTCTTTTTTTTTTTGAGATGGAGTTTCGCTCTTGTTGCCCAGGCTGGGGTGCAGTGGTGCGATCTCAGCTTACTGCAACCTCTGCCTCCCAGGTTCAAGCAGTTCTCCTGCCTCAACCTCCTGAGTAGCTGGGATTACAGGCATGCGCCACCACGCCTGGGTAATTTTGTATTTTGTATTTTTTATTTTTTTTGAGACAGAGTCTTGCTCTCTTGCCCGGGCTGGAGTGCATTGGCGCGATCTCGCCTCACTGCAAGCTCCGCCTCCCGGGGTCAAGTTATTCTCCTGCCTCAGCCTCCCGAGTAGCTGGGACTACAGGTGCCCACCACCACGCCCAGCTAATTTTTTATATTTTTAGTAGAGATGGGGTTTCACTGTGTTAGCCAGGATGGTCTCGATCTCCTGACATCGTGATCTGCCCACCTTGGCCTCCCAAAGTGCTGGGATTACAGGCATGAGCCACCATGTGGACCTGGCCTATATTTCTATTAGAAAGCCATTTCCAAAACATTGGTCACACCAGAATTCAACCTTATATAGAAAATATAGTGTTTTTAGTGATTTCATTTTGAAATATTTTGTACATAAAAACAAAATGAAACTATTTTGAGTACTTTATGCCTATACAGACTACTAGTAACTGAACATTCCTATAACGTAGTATGTTTTGTAAAATGTTTAGCGGTTGCAAACTGGTTTGCCAGATATGTTTTGTTTAGTAAAACTTGAGTTGTAATCCTTTCAAAGATGGAAGTAATATATAGAAACGGACGTTTCTGCCCTCTTGAAAAAGATGTGGCAAGAGCAGGCCCACATTTTACACATGGCAACAGTTGATAAGGGCTAAGCTGTCTTCCCCAGATAGATGGAAGAGGACATTGTCCAACTTGCTGCAGTCCACACCTGGGTCTCTTTATTCAGTAATGTTCTTTGTACTTTCTAAGTAACTGAGTTTGCAGTCCTCCATCCCCATTCCATTCTAATTGTACATAATTAAGTAATTACTAATTGCCAGGAGTTGTGCTTTATATATATTATTTAATCTTCACAACTTGTTTTATATGAAGAAAACTAGTCTCAGAAATTTAACTATATAGTATGTGGTAGAGCTGGAGTTGATTTGAATCGCCAGGTGTTTGTGCGGTCTGGGCTCTTGAGCACAGTTCTTTACTACTTCACAAATATGTTTTACTTTGTGGTTCATAGTTATTTTCATGGAGAGTTTTTAGTTCTTCTAGTGTTTTGCCTCTGTCAAATTACTGCCACTATCATAACTATTGCCTTTTAAGCTTGAACAACTATAACTATAGTTGATCAGTAAGGAAAACCTTACTTATCTCCTTGCCATGAGTTTTCCTTTACTATATACAGAAAAGCCTAAAGAAAATCAAGATCACCATAATCACCAGACATTACTGCTGCTAAAACTTTTCTTCTAATCTCCCTAAAAAATGGGACTATTCTCTGTCTCTCTACACACACACACACACGATTTCATAATAATTTTTCATGTTTTGTAATAACCTCTGCACCAGGATTTCTTTTCTTTTTTTTTTTTTTTGAGATGAAGTCTCGCTCTGTCACCAGGCTAGAGTGCAGTGGTGCAATCTCAGCTCACTGCAGCCTCCGCCTCCTGCACCAGGATTTTTAAAACTGATTTTCATAGAATTGTAATATTCTGTAGGCTGTTAAAAGTATACTGTAAATTAAAATGCTTCAAGGTCAGGAAAGTTTGGGAAGCGGTGAGTTTATTCACTTTTTTTTGCTTTTAGATTGTTTTTGTGTTTTACTATGATAATGATGTGATCAATATATTTGTACATATATTTTTGTGCACAGTATTTTCTAACTAAAGGCCCATAAGAATTGTGTCAAAGGATGTGAACATTTATAAGTTTTTTTGTAAATACAAACCTATGATATACATATGTATTAATATTTATATAACTTCAAAATAAGATTACACTTTAGATCAAGCTTGTCCAACCCGTGGCCTGTGGGCCGCAGGTGGCCTACTGCTTTGAATCTGGTCCAGCACAAATTTGTAAACTTTGTTAAAACATGAGGTTTTTTTTTTTGTTTTCTTTAGCTCATCAGCTGTCATTAGTGTTAGTATATTTTATGTGTGGGCCAAGATAATAATTCTTCCAGTATGGCCCAGGGAAGCCAAAAGATTGGACACTCTGCTTTAGATAATATAATTTTTTATCTGTTTCTCATGTAGAATATATATTATGAGCATTTTCCCATGTTGTAAATGTTTTTAATAACATATAAGGAAAATCTTATACTTCTGGTTATATCCCTGTTATGATCTTTATACAAAATATTTTTATTACATTTCATTTTGGGTTACCAACCTTTTGAGTTCCTTCTTAACAAAAAGCTTCTGGGTAAGTAGGCAGTTGAGAGCAGAACAGTAGCTCTTAACTGGAATGGTGAGAACTCTTCTCAGTGTTTGCAGTTTTAGGGGACTTAATAAACAATACCCTTTTCTACCATTCAAATTGAGCCACTTGAAAGAATAAAGGGAATCAGGCAGATGGAGGTCTGGTAGTGTATGGCCCAGCCTGCTTGGGATGTTTCTGTCCTCTCCCATCCTTATATTTTAGAACATAGGAACTAATTATGACTACAGTCATAAGCTGCTTGATACTGCCATTTACTAAACTTCCCCACATATTTTATCTTTTTTTTTTTTGAGATAGGGTCTTACTCCTGTCATCCAGGCTGGAGTGCAGTGGCATGATCATGGCTCACTGCAGCCTCAAGTTCCTGAGCTCAGGTGATTCTCCCACCTCAGCCTTCCAAGTAGCTGGGACCACAGATGGGTGCCACCATGCCCGGCTAATTTTTGTAGTTTTTGTAGAGATGGGGTTTCACCATGTTGCCCAGGGGTCTGGAATTCCTGGGCTCAAGCAATCTGCTTGCCTCTGCCTCCCAAAGTGCTGGGATTACAGGTGTATGTCACTGCGCCTGGCCACCCTATGGTTAATTTTTGATCCTGCTTTTATGACATGGATTTTAGCAGGAGGGTATCAACATACTGTACTTTTCTGTTGTTTGGTGTGTCTTTGTTGGCTTCATTTATCTTTGGAATATTGCTGACGAGTCCCGGAAGCTGTGGTACAGAACTGTCCATTCCCATTCATCTACTTTCCCATGTGAATCCAATTCTGTTTAAGCATGTGTCTTTCAGCGATGATGCCTAAAGCCATTCACTAAATTTAGATCTCTGAAGTCTGTTACTAAAGACCCCATTTTGCTAATATCTCTGGGTATGCCATTACTCTAGGAGCAATTGAGATTGAGACATATTTTAGTTCTCTGCTATCAAATGTAAGCCTCCAGGTACTGTTCAGCTGGAGTTTGCAGGCTGTAGGGCTGTTCACGTCCATTATTGCTTTATGAGGTGTTCTCTGTTGTTTACAGTTTGTAGAGGCTCATTTAGGAACTCTGTCTATATGTCCAGGCCAGTCAAAGCCAGATATCTGTAACTTTAATTTCATGTGGAATTCATTCTCAGGCTTCCTAGGGCTTTAATTTCATGGACACAGAAGCCACGCATTTTACCTAACCTCTATAAAGTACTGGTATTATTAGCCACTTTGCTAAATCTCTGGTAATCTTCATTTGAGCAGGCCCCGACCCTAAGTTTAAAATGACTCCCTAAAATCCAGTCAGTGTCTGCTGCTTATACCTCACATTTAAATTGATCTCTTAACACTGATGTTTTTGTTTATCCGCTTGTGCCTCCTTTAAATTGTTATTTTCCCAAAGGTCACATTCTCAGAAGTGGTAGCTTGGTGAGGTGAATTTAACTCCTTGTATCAAAAATGAAGTTTGATGGACCTCAATGGTCAGTCATCTTCTGAAACACAAGCTCACTACTCTGGCCTGACAAAATGCCAGGATTGACCTTGGAAAAGTGCCAGAGGTGAGGGCCAGGCCTTCCTAATCCTGGGCCCTCCATTCTTTAGAGATTCAGTTGGCCTGTTCTCCTACCAAAATTGTGTTACCCTGTTCTGAGCCTTAATGAGAGTTATTTATAGTTTCTGCTGTCTCATGAGAACTGGGTATCTGCTGGCAAGATTTGTGGCTTTATAATTTGAACAACCCCAGTTGTTTGCTGTTACAGTGTCCTGACCTCATCTGGTGATGCCTGCTTGACCAGTATCCCAGATCTCTAGATGTTTATCAACCTCCTTATGTCTGGCTGTTCTTCCACTGTGGATGCTGCCCTTACATTCTCTCTTGGGGCCAATCTGATTGTTATACTGTTTATTATTGAGAATTTTAGGCCTATAGCCATCCGTTTGTTTGTGGGCGCATGTGTGTTTTTCTAATATCTTCTTACAAAATTAACAGTGTGTGTATTTAAGAGACAATGTTGCACTGTTTTGCCCAGGCTGCAGTGTGTTGGTGTAATTATTGCTCACTGTAGCCTTGAACTCTTGGACACAGTGGTCCTCCTGCCTTAGCTTCCTGGGTAACTGGGACTACAGGTGTGCAGCACCATACCTAGCTAATTAATTTTTTTTGGTAGAAACAGGATCTCACTATGTTGTCCAGGCTGGTCTCAAACTCCTGGGCTCAAGCCATCGTCTTGGCTCAGCCTCCCAAAGTGCTCGGATTAACCTTGTGGTTTTATCCTAAACAGCAATAAATGAATGGTATTCTAATTCTCTGTGAAGCTAACTTGGCTAGGTTGTCTTTCCCTGAGCTTCTTAACTTGTCCACATAAATAAATCACTATAATCTGGGGTTAACTGAGTATTCCTTGGAGTTTGCAGGGTTCTGAAAGAACCTAATAAACACACAGCTTGGTGAAATGTGAGTTATGTTTCTAAACTTATGACCTCTAAAGTTATTTGTTGTTTGTATGTAAGAATAAGTGGTGGAAAGATAAGCCCCTGAAAATTCTCGATTAGTAATTTATGTTAATTGTATTTTTTCAGTATATTATTATAGAAAGACAGGAAAGATAAAAGGCACCAAATATGACTTTGGCTGATAATGTTTCTGTTTTTTACTCTGAATTCAAGGTAAATTAGCTATTTTGTTTTATTTCTTCTTCTTTTTTTAATAGGGTTACACATCATTTTGGAATGACTGTATATCATCTGGATTACGTGGCTGTATGTTAATTGAATTAGCATTGAGAGGAAGGTTACAACTAGAGGCTTGTGGAATGAGACGTAAAAGTCTATTAACAAGAAAGGTAAGAGGAGTGCTGAGTAACATTCTTTTTAAAGAGGTTGTACTGCTTAAAATGTATGTTTTTACTAGTAGCCTTCAAAAATTAAAGTGGAAGTCGATATTAAAGTTGTCTTTCTTCAATTGTATTTCCATATCTTTTTTGCATTCTTGGTTTCCTGGTTCTTTGTACCTACAATGAGTAATGTAATTGATTGTTAAGGTAACCGGCCACTGGATCTTACATCTTCAGAAAGATTCTAGACTTCATTTGCAGCTTTTAAAAGCCATAATTTTGAAAGACTTGACATTAAAAACTCAAAAGTGTTATTGTGCAATTTACGCATAGGCTATTGATCTTTTCATCAGATTATGAATACTTTTCAGATACCTGTCTGTTGAAGGTCTGTGTAGGTGCTTCTCTTAATAGAGGTAATATTGGCTAGTTTTTAGAAATTTAACTTCAACCTCAATCTCAAATATTTAAGACTGTTTTTCTTCCAGTTTGTCATTGTGTTTCTTGAGCATGGTGTTTCAAAACTAGTTTTTTTCCTAAATCAGTGTCCTAATGAATCTAAAAGTTTTAGATCAGAGCGGAATGCTTCTTGATTAATAAGCTATAGAGAATAATAGTTCTGTAGGAAAGAACACCATTCATGCATCTTTTTTTTTTTTTTTTTTTTTTGAGACTGAGTCTTGCTCTGTCACCCAGGCTGGAGTGCAGTGGCGTGATCTCGGCTCACTGCAACGTCTGCTTCCCTGGTTCAAGTGATTTACGTGCCTCAGCCTCCCAAGTAGCTGGTACTACAGGCGTGTGCTGCCACACCCAGCTAATTTTTGTATGTTTTGTAGAGATGGGGTTTTGCTATGTTGCCTGGGCTGCTCTCGAACTCCTGGGCTCAAGTGATCCGCTCGCCTTGGGCCTCCCAAAGTGCAAGGATTACAGGCGTGAGCTCTCATGCCCAACCCACTGTTTTCTAGTATACAGAGTTGCTGGTAAAGTCTGGTGCCCTTCTGATTTTCTTTTCCTTTTTTTATTTTCTTGGAGACAGAGTCTCACTCCATTGCCTGGGCAGGAGGGTGGTTGGTATGATCTTGGTTCACTGCAACCTCTGCTTTCCAAGTAGCTGGGACTACATAGGTATATGCCACCATGTCTGGCTAATTTTTTTTTTTCTGAGACTGAGTGTCACTCTATCACCCAGGCTGGAGTGCAGTTGGTGCCATCTCAGCTCACTGTAACCTCCGCCTCCCTATCAGCCTCAAGCGATTCTCCTGCCTCAGCCTCCCTAGTAGCTGGGACTACTGGCATGCACCACCACACCCAGCTAATTTTTTTTTTTATATATGTTTAGTAGAGATGGGGTTTCACCATATTGGTCAGGCTGGTCTTGAACTCCTGACCCCAAATGATCCACCTGCCTCCCAAAGTGCTGGGATTATAGGCATAAGCCACCGTGCCCAGCCTCCTGGCTAATTTTTTTTGTTGTTTTATTTTTGTTAGAGATAAGGTCTTACTTTATTGCCCAGGCTGGTCTTGAATGCTTAGGTTCAAGTGATCCTCGTGCCTTGTCCTCCCAAAGAGCTGGGATTACAGACGTGAGCCACTGTGCCGGGCCTCCTGTTTTTTCAATCTTTTTTTTTTTTTTTTCTCTAGAAGCATTTGGGATCTTCTGTTATCCTTGTTGGTTTTCTGAAATTGTACGATATGCCTTAATGTGGGTCATTTTAAATTCATTATGCATTAATTTTTTCAGTCTAGAAATGTGTTATTTTGGTTTTGAAAACTTGTATTTCTGATATCTTTTGCCCTCTTTTTCTAGAACTCTGTAAATTGGATACGGACTTCTTGGCTACTCTTAAAGAGTTGTCTTCTAACCTTTCTGTTGAGATTTTATTGTGACTCTCCTGTTTTTGATTTCCATGAGCTTTCTTTTTAAAAATTGTAGTTTGTTTTATGGATGTAATACCTTCTTTTAGATTTCTGAGGGTATCACACCTCTTTTGAAAATTTCCTTTATCTGTATTATATCTGTTTCTTCAGAGTTCTTATTTTCTCTTTTTGATCTCTTCTGTGTTGGAAGCTTTCTTTCACGTTATCCGTGATTGTCTGTTTATATTTAGGAATGGTTCCCGTCCCCCCAAAAAAAGAAGCTAAATAAAAATGATATGTTTGGATAGAACATATTTATTTGTGAACCACACTTACTACTGAATTTTTAAAAGGAATTTAGAACTAACTCGAGTCATTGAAAGTTGTAAGCAGAAGCAGTGGAATGCCATGGTAAGATTTGTCTGTTAGAAAGATCAGTGAGGAGAATGGATTGAAAAGGCTAAAACTTGTTTAGGGAAATTAGTTAAGAGGCTTAAATTAATCCAAGTGAAAAACAGCCAGATTAGGCAGACTAGAATATAGTTGTCCCTCAGTATCTGTGGGCGATTGGTTCTAGGACTCCCCTCAAATATCAAAATCTGTGGATGCTCAAGTTTCTTACATAAAATGTTGTAGTGTTTGCATATAACCTATGCACATCCTCTTCTATACTTTATATCACCCCCAGATTACTTACAATACCTAATACAATGTAAATGCTGTATAAACAATTGTTATACTGCATTTTAAAATTTGTATTATTTTTCCTGAATATTTTTGATCCTCAATTGGTTGAATCTATAGATATGGAAGGCCGACTATATTGGCAAGATGATGGAGAAAAGTGAAACATTTGAGAAAGATTTAGAGGACAGAACTTCATAAGAAAAAGTGATTCACTATACCCAGGCTCTGGTGTCCCTGACATAAGATCCGTTGCAAACGGATGTGCGTGGGCGAGCTTTGAGGCCAAATTGCAATAAATATAAAGAATGAGTGGGACGTAAGAAGTGGTGGCATGGCCACCATATTTAGATGTAACTTTTTATCCTGAGGCTCTGCTTTCTTTATTTTCTTGTGCTCTCTCACCCTTCACTGAAAGCATGGTCTAGAATAGCACTGTTTGATGGAACTTTGATGATGAAAATGATCTGTATGTTCAATATGGTAGCTACTAGCTACATACATCTATGAGCCAGACACTTAAGCACTTGAAGTTTGGCTACTGCACATTGACACATGGTGTTAGTAAAAACATACACTGGATACACTGGATTTTTGGTCTTAGTATGGAAAAATATATTAAGTACCTCAATTTAAAAATACTTATTACATGTTAATATTTTGGTTGTATTTGGTTAAATCAAAATATTAAAATTAATTTTGCCTTTTTTTCTTTTAAAATATAACTACTAGAAAATTTAAGAGCGGGGAGGGATAGCATTAGGAGATATACCTAATGCTAAATGACGAGTTAATGGGTGCAGCACACCAACATGGCTCATGTATACATACGTAACAAACCTGCACGTTGTACACATGTACCCTAAAACTTAAAGTATAATAATAATAAAATAAAATTGAAGAATAGATTTGTGACTTGTACTGTGGTTTTTATATTTCTACTGGTCATGATGTCACAGAGATAGATACTGTATGTATATATTTTTAATTTTTTATAAGATTGACAAAGTAAAGGACACTTTGAGGACAAGTTTAAGAGAGGACTCTCAACATTTTAAAAGTGATGTTAAATTGGTGGGGCACGGTGGCTCATGCTTGCAATCCCAGCACTTTGGGAGGCCGAGGTGGGCAGATCACAAGGTCAGGAGTTCAAGACCAGCCTGCCCAACTTGATGAAACCCTGTCTCTACTAAAAATACAAAAATTACCCGGATGCGGTGGTATGCACCTGTAATCCCAGCTATCTGGGAGTCTGAGGCAGGAGAATTGCTTGAACCCGGGAGGCGGAGGTTGCAGTGAGCTGAGATCACGCCATTGCACTCTAGGCTGGGCAACAGAGTGAGACTCCATCTCAAAAAAAAAAAAAACAAAAAAAACCGTAATGTTAAATTTTATAATATTTAAATAGCTAACATTATAAAATAATACAATACAATGGATTTAATTTTGATATTATGGAATTTTAACTAGAAATTTATAGCTTAGCCAACAACGTGAATGAAGGCTATAGGGATCTAATACTTGTCTAAAGCGGTGTAACATTTTCCCTCCCATCTCTCCCTCTGGATTTTTCCACTTTTAAAATGGATTCTATATCTCAATGTAGCTTTCTGTTTGGAAACAGATTTTTGCTCTTGTCGCCCAGGCTGGAGCGCAATGGTGCGATCTCAGCTCACTGCAGCCTCCACCTCCTGGGTTCAAGCGATTCTCCTGCCTCAGCCTCCCAAGTAGCTGGGTTTACAGGCATGCACCACCACACCTGGCTAATTTTTGTATTATTAGTAGAGACCGGGTTTCACCATGTTGGCCAGGCTGGTCTCGAACTCTTGACCTCAGGTGATCCACCCGCCTTGGCCTCCCAAAGTGCTGGGATTATAGGAGTGAGCCACTGCATCCAGCCTCAGTGTAGCTTTTTTAAAAAAAAAGTTGCAGTATTTAAAAAATTTATGTAATCAACGCTATTGATAATTTCTTTAAGCTTTCTGCTAGTCGGGACAATTTTAAAAGAAACCTTTCAGGGCCAGGTGCAGTGGATCATTCCTGTCATCCCAGCACTTTGGGAGGCCGAGGTGGGTGGATTACCTGAGGTCGGGAGTTCGAGACCAGCCTGACCAACATGGAGAAACCCCATCTTATTATGCAGTGGCATAATAATGAATGAAAATTGGCTAGACTCAGTAGCTCATGCCTGAATCCCAGGGGGAGGCTGAGGCAAGCAGATCACTTGAAGCCAGGAATTCGATACCAGCCCGGCCCACATGGCAAAACCCTGTCTCTACTAAAAATACAAAATTAGCCAGGCGTGGTGGCACACACCTGTTATTCCAGCTACTTGGAAGGCTGAGGCAGGAGAATCGCTTGTACCGGGGAGGGCAGAGGTTTGCAGTGAGCCGAGATTGCGCCACTGCACTCCAGCCTGGGTGACGAGCAAAACTCCATTTCCAAAAAGAAAAAAAAGAAACCAAGAAACCTTTCTTACCTCTATAATTTGTTAGCAAGTTTTAATGACATTTGTTTAAAAATTTGTTTCTTCACTGATGTGAAATACCACCTTTATAATATAAGATTGAGTATCCTATATCTGAAATGCTTGGTAACAGAAATGTTTAAGATTTTGGAATTTTCTGGATTTTGGAATATTTGTATTATACTTAAGCATTCCTGACTTCAAAATTTAAAATCCAGAATGTTCCAATGGATGCATGTTGGTGCTCAAAAAGTTTCAGATTTTGAAGGAGTTCGGATTTTCGGATTAGGGACGTTCAGCCTGTACTGAATTCTTAAATATAATTTAGTCTTATTTCTGGAACTAATAATAATGCTTAAATGAATTTCTGGATCACATAGTCCAAGGTTCGGTGATGAGTCAGTGAGTATAAACTGTCCTAGTATGTTGCTTTACTAATTATTGCACAGTAGCTTTTTTTTTTTTTTTTTTTTTTTAAGTCGGAGTTTTGCTCTTGTTGCCCAGGCTGGAATGCAGTGGCACAATCTCGGCCCACTGCAACCTCTGCCTCCTGGGTTCAAGCAATTCTCCTGCCTCAGCCTCCAGAGTAGCTGGGATTACAGGCACCTGCCACCACGCCCAGCTAATTTTTTGTATTTTTAGTAGAGATGGGGTTTCATCATTTTGGCCAGGCTGGTCTTGAACTCCTGACCTCAGGTGATCTACCCGCCTCGGCCTCCCAAGGTGCTGGGATTACAGGAGTGAGCCACCATGCCCGACCAGTAGCTTTCTTTTCTTTTCTCTTTGAGATAGTCTCACTCTTTCATCCAGGGTGGAGTGCAGCGGCGTGATCTTGGCTTCCTGCAGCCTCTGCCTCCTGGGTTCAAATGATCCCACCACAGCTACCTGAGTAGCTGGGATTACAGGCGTGCACCACCACACCCGGCTAATTTTTGTATTTTTAGTAGAGACAGGGTTTTGCCATGTGGGCTGGGCTGGTATCGAATTCCTGGCTTCAAGTGATCTGCTTGCCTCAGCCTCCCCCTGGGATTCAGGCATGAGCTACTGAGTCTAGCCAATTTTCATTCATTATTATATCTAATCTGGTTAGGTTAAATATTGGATTTCCTTAACATAAAAGTAATTTAAAATCTGAACTTTGATACTACATGAAAGCTTGAGGCTTTAAGCATAATGAATTATTTATGTAATTGTTTGTTTTTCATTTAATGAGATCAACTCAGAAAAGGCATTCGTGGATCCTTTCATTCTTTTTGCTTTCTTTTTAGGTAATCTGTAAGTCAGATGCTCCAACAGGGGATGTTCTTCTTGATGAAGCTCTGAAGCATGTTAAGGAAACTCAGCCTCCAGAAACGGTCCAGAACTGGATTGAATTACTTAGTGGTAAGCTGCTGTGAATAAACCAAAAACCAACTTCTATTTAAAAGATTGCGAAGTTTAAATCCTTTTGAAAGGAACCTATACAAAATAGCCAGAAACTTGTTTAGTTATTTAGGCAAACTTGAAAGTTATCAGTCATAGAGTGGGGAAGTAATGGTTTTTATAAAATTTCATTCTCTTTAACAATACTGAACAGATACAGAATGCGAAGATAATACTCTTAGAGCTGCCATGTTCTTTATCAAAATTACCACATGCTACCTTAATCTGGATAGGCTAGGTTAAGCTGTGGTGGTAACAAACCCCAAAACCTCAGTTGCTTAAAACAACCATTTATTTCTCATTCAGGCTGTAAGTCAGTCACAGGCTACCTCATCCTCACTCTGGCAGCCAGGCAGATGGAGCCACTGCCACCTGGAGCAGTATCAGTCACTATCATAAAAGGAGGAATACCATAGCACATCACTCTGGCTCTTAAGTTTCTGCTTAGAAATGACATGTGGTTCATGTTTCATTGATCAGAGCAAATCACACAATCTCCCCTAACTTCAAGGAGACAGGGAAGTGCAACCTTAGGGAGGAGAACGTGAAAAGTTTGGTTGATAGCATGGAGGACTGTGACGTTTATATTAAAGTTATTTGTGTATTAACATGATGTGAGTTTTCTTACAGATAAGCAGAATTTATAAAAGTCCTATTGGATTATTCTTCTGTCAGTAAAAGAGGTTTTTTTAGGGGTTGGGGGACTAGTCAAGTGAAACAGTGGGAGTGGGAGGGAACAAAAAAATCTAACTTGTGATCAGTTAGCTGTAAATAAGTGCTGTACTTGGACCAGCTGATTTTATTTATATGTATACATAAATATTTTTCTTTTTAAGAGACAGGGTCTCACTCTGTTGCCCAGGCTGGAGTGCAGTGGCATGATCCTAACTCACTATAACCTTGAACTAAGTCCTGGACTCAAGTGATCCACAGCCTTTGCCTCAGCCTCTGGAGTAGCTAAGACTACAGGTGTGTGCCACCATGCCTCGCTGAGTTTTTTTTTTTTAATTTTATTTTTTGGCCAGGCATGGTGGCTCATTACTGTAATCCCAGTACTTTGGGAGGCTGAGGCGGGTGAATCTCCTGAGCTCAGGAGTTCAAGACCAGCCTGGGCAACCTGGTGAAACCCTGTTTCTACCAAAAAATACAAAAGAATTAGCCAGACATAGTGGCACATGCCTGTGGTCCCAGCTACTTGGAAAGCTGAGGTGGGAGGATCGCTTGAGCCTAGGAGACGGAGGTTGCAGTGAGCCAAGATCATGCCACTGCACTCCAACCTGGGTGACAGAGTGAGACCCCGTCTCAAGAAAAAAAATTATTTTTTGTAGAGATAGGACCTTGCTGTGTTGCTCAGGCTGGTCTTGAGCTCCTGGCCTCAAGTGGTGCTCCATCAAGGCTTCCTAAAGCCCTGGGACTATAAGCATGAACCACCATGCTCAGCCTATATTTATTTGTTTATTTAAAAATTAAGTACATACACTCCATTTTTAGCTAACGGCAATAATGGGCACTTTACACTTAAGGCAAGGTTCATTCTTTTTTCTTATTGGTAAGAACGTAAACGTATTCTTGATAAATTTGCATTTTTGTTGGATAACCCTCTTCTACCTCTGATAATTTTCCTTTTTATCTCATTGAGAGTAACTCTGACTTATACTTTCTCCCCTTTATGCTTATTAGAGTTGTCTTCAGTTGTAATTTCTTTTGCAAGAATCTTTTAAAATTACTTTGCCCATTTGATGAGGGCTTGTTTGGTTAAAACTAGATTATATTATCAGCAAATTCACTTAATCATCACAAATACCCATCACATTGTCAATGCTGTCTGAGTTAGCCTCCCATGTATGCCTGTCAGTGACATGCAGCCATCTAACAGAGACTCAGGGCATTAATGTCAACTCTATATGTTAAATATTAGCAAACATAATGTTTTAAGATAGAAATAGAACTGCTAATAACGTTTATACTGTGACGGATCATTTTGTACATTGTCTTCAGAGCACTGGCTTAACCAGTCTTTGGATCTTTCTCATGTTGTGCTGCCAGTGTTGGCCCATGACTGCTTCTGGTGTTGCAAATTAGAATTTATAATTTGGTTCCCAGCTGACCAAAAGAAGGGTTTCTCAAAGTTGTGGTGACTTTTTTTGTTAGATGTGTTACAGTGTTAAAGATTCTTTTTATGGAATGTAGAGTGGGCTTTGCCTTCACTTTCCTGTTACTGAAATGCATCTTACACTTAACCTGTTAAGTAACATTTTGTAAATGAAGCTTATCAATATAAATGCTAACTGAACTTGGTTCTCACCTATGGCTGCTGTTGCACTGTCCCCACTTGATTAAGCAGTGAAAAGATGAGAAGTCTAAAAGCTTTTCTCACAAGTATGTAAACACAGTTAGGATTTTGTAAAGCACTGTCTGTTTGGATTAGAAATTTGGGTAAAATGTGAGACTAATACTTAGCAAGGTTTTTTAAAAAACAATGTCCTGTGAGTTTTAGATTGGCTGTTGATGCCAGAACATTGCCTGTAGCACTTGAGTTGCTTGCTCTTGACATACATTGGGAATGCTGCTGCTTCAGAATAAAGGAAGGGAATCCAGAGTGGGAGAAGGAGGAAAAAGGACTTTTTTTTAAAGTTAAAAAAATAAAAAAAAATCTCCTGGCAAATGACATGTAAAAAGAAGAAAATAAAAAATATCTATTTCTCACCTAATTGAAAGTATCAAGATACCAGCTTGCTGATTTTTTAATTGTAGTAAAATATATATAATGTAACTTTTACCATTTTTACCATTTTTAAGCATACAGTTCTTTGGCTAGCTTGCTGATTTTTAGATTTTTAAAAATTTTCTGTTGCTTCAATATAATATGTGGTATCAAACACCAGTTATTGCACCAATAATGACATATGTGCTATGAAATTTAAAATGTGCTCTCAGACTGAAAGAATCTTAAAATCCATTTGGGGAACAGTTTTATACATCTAATAATTTGATAGAACAGATGAGAGTTTGACAGTATGGTTCTCTGAAAGTTCAGTAGTTCAGAGAAAAGAAAAATCCTTGGGAACTTTAGTAGTTACAAGAGGAAGTGGAGCTTAGATTAGGCCTTTGAAGGGTAAGAATGAGATGCAAAGAAAGAAATATACTTGTTCAGAGGGATTCCTTGCCGTGAAGCCAAGGAATGTTTTAATAAAGAACAGTTTCTTTACCTGGGGTGGAGGATACCCAGGGGCTCATTTTATTATTATTTATACTGTACATGTATACATGTTAAAACTCTTGATAAATTTTAAACATTTTCTAATAATTTAAAATTAGTATACATAAGTTTGAGGCAAGTTGAGAGACTACGTATTTTGTTTGTTTTGTTTTGTCTTTGGGACAAAGTCTCGCCATCACCCAGGCTGTAGTGCAGTGGTGCAGTCACAGCTCACTGCAGTCTTGACCTCCCAGGCTCAGTTGATCCTCCTGCCTTAGCCTCCCAAGTAGCTGGGACTACAGGCATGTGCCACCACGCCCAGCTAATTTTTGTATTTTTTTGTAGAGATGGGGTTTCATCATGTTGCCCAGGCTAAGACTACTGTTTAAGAATAGTTTTTAGCTTCTGAAATCTTAAGGCATGGTTGATCAGTTTGGTCACAAGGAATCACTACACTGCCAAATTTATGGCCAAAGCTGCTTTTAGTTTTGTAAGATGATGTCAAGGAAGATAAGTGTTCTTTGCAGTGAAATGATTTAGGTACCTGTCAGCATGTCATTCTCCACCAAAGTGATTGTTGGGCAGTGGACATGAATAATCTTTGAAGAACTTTTCCTCTCCATATTTACTTCTCACAATTTCCTTTACCAAAAAAAGTAAACTATGAATAGATTCATTACATTTTAAATTTGCTTGTATAACTTGTAAAGTCTTTTCACATATATGGTGAATAATTTAGGGACTGAGGACTAACAGCATGGATCACAGTAACGTCTTTTAATCTAGAATTCAAGAACTGTTCATTTATCAAACATTTATTTCAAAGTATTTAAAAAGTATTCACTTTTAAAAATTGAAGTAGCTAAATCTTTAGAAGCTAAACTTTTATTGCATCTTCTCCTCAGAAATCCATCTATTGTCTTCCCATCCCACTTATACTGATGTCTTACTTATGCTAAACTCAGGTGTGACTTTATTCTTTTGATTTAGCTTAGTTCTTCGAAAATAAAAGGCAGAAATTCCAGAATACCAAAATACTTTGACCACTTGGTTATTACTTTGTGCCTTTTTTCTGTACCACAAATACTATTAAACAACATTTGGGATATTTCCTCACAGTTTTAGCCTTCTGCTCGTGAGATTTCTTTATTTTTCTCTAATACTTGAGGAGATCTGAATAACCGTCTATTTGTTGGAGTGAGCACGCGGGGTTTACCCTCTTCCCAGGGAATTGCTACAAGAGAAGATGATGGCTGGGTCCCTTTTTATTGCTTCCTTTGAGTCAGAAATGATTGCCAGTAGGAAGGGCCAGTCATAAGTGGAATACTTTATTTGAAGGTGGTCTGTGTTTAGGCTCTTCTCATTTTTAGTAGAAACATTAAACTGTAAGTTAGTATACTTTGGAATTGGGAAATTTCCACAGGAACTTCTGTAAAATTTACTAAGCATGTATTTCCACTGGTTGCAATATGTAAGTTTTAACTAAGGATAAGGTGAGGATAAACCTTAGCATAAGTTCAGTATAAGAGACAGTAGTCATAAACTGTTAATCCCACTTACTTCCCATGAGAAAAAAAAAATATTGTAGAACAGCATTAGAGGGATGTGTGTATGGGGGAGGGGGTGTTTTTTTTGGGTGGGGAGTGGAAAGCTGCAAAGAGAAGTTTAACTGTAGATCTCTCAGAATAATTCGTTTCTTGACTTTTTTTTCCCCTCTGTTGTTTGGCAGTAGATGTTGTTTGGCTAAGATGTCTCTGGAGTATAGAATTCCTTCCTATTTGACTTGGGAAGGTAAAATAAAAATGGATAGCTTGGGAGTCATTTATTCTGCTATACTTAGGTTTTGTGACAACATAAACATATTAAGTCAGTGATACCAAAGTAGAGTTGATAGGGGATAATACTTCTTTGATAACTTAACAAATTATTCTTTACATAATTAATCTTAGGATTGAACTGTAGTTTTTTAAATAGGCTGTTTATTATTTTTTGTTGCATTAGTTTAAATTTCCCTAAGTCGTTTAACACAATAGTTACCCAATTCCAGCCTAGTGTCTTAGGCTGCCTAACACCTGCCATTGACATTAGAAAAAGCAAAACTCATACTAGTGAAAGATGCAGCAGTTATTTATTGGTGGGACATTGGGTTTACACAATTATAAAAAAATGGAAGTGGCTGGGTGCGGTGGCTCATGCCTGTAATCCCAGCATTTTGGGAGGCCCAGGTGGGTGGATCACGATGCCAGGAGATCGAGATCATCCTGGCTAACACGGTGAAACCCCATCTCTACTAAAAATACAAAAAATTAGCTGGGCATGGTGGCAGGTGCCTGTAGTCCCAGCTACTTGGGAGGGTGAGGCAGGATAATGACGTGAACCCAGGAGGCGGAGCTTGCAATGAGCCCTGATCACACCACCGCACTCCAGCCTGGGCGACAGAGCGAGACTCTGTCTCAAAAAAAAAAAAAAGGGTGGAAGTTACACACTTTTGAAAGATGTGTGCCTCTACTCCAGGGCTTATTCTATTCTGCTGCCTATGTACTTTGTTGTTTCTTTTGCCTGGAATTCAGGCTTCTCTCCCTTTCGTAGGATGTGGTGAATCCTGCTGGATTTCGAGATTTAGCTTGAAGATTCTTTTTTTCTATAACTTTCCTATGAAATACCCCATAACATTAAACCAGAGTCATTTCTTACTCCTCTAGGCACTTTGTTCATTTTGTTCTTATGACCCTATTCCCATTTTCTTCTGGCCAGTATAGTTAGTTCTAATATGTAATATATTATGAATGTTATTTTCACTTGATTTTAAATTCCTACAAAGTTAGAAGTATATCCTAATGTTTGTATTCTCAGTACCTAACAGGATTCTTAGAACATTATAAATACTATAAATTCTGCCAGAATGTTTATTCTGCACATGGGCAAATAATAGCTAACATTTACTGAGAGCTTACCATGTGTTAGGCTTCGTTCTAAGAACTTAATATTTAATCCTCATAATAGCCCTATGAGCTTGATAAATTTGTTACTTTCACTTTATAGATGAGTAAATGGAGAAATAGATTAAGATGACTTGCACTAGGACACTAGGGTTTTTTTGGTTTTGTTTTTTGGGGGTTTTTGTTTTTGTTTTTGAGACAGTCTTGTGCTTGTCACCCAGGCTAGAGTGCAGTGGTGCAATCTCGGCTCACTGCAACCTCCGCCTCCCGGGTTCAAGCGATTCTCCTGCCTCAGCCTCCCGAGTAGCTGGGATTACAGCCACCTGCTGCCATGCCTGGCTAATTTTTGTATTTTTAGTAGAGACAGGGTTTCACCATCTTGGCCTCCCAAAGTGCTGGGATTACAAGCGTAACCCGCCATGCCTGGCCCCGGCTAACTTTTGTATTTTTTGTAGAGACGGGATTTCACCATGTTGCCCAGGCTGGGACTGTTTCTGTTGACTTCCCCCTTACCCCTAGTTTTAGGTCACTTTTTTGCTGCTTTGCAAGTTTAGTGATTTTTTTTTTTTTTTTTTAACTTCGATGCTGGACAGTGTGAATGTTAAGTGATGAATTTTATGGTCTTTCTTTAAAGAGTGTTGAATTTTGTCTTGGTAGGCAGCTAAGTTACTTGTGGATCAACTTGTTTTTAATGTTTTGTTTTTGTTTTTAAATTGTGAGATGGAGTTTCACTCTTGTTGCCTAGGCTGGAGAGCAATGGCACGATCTCGGCTCACTGCAACCTCTGCCCTCCCCCGGTTTAAATGATTCTCCTGCCTCAGCCGTCCGAGTAGCTGAGATTACAGGCACCTGCCACGATGCCTGGCTAATTTTTTGCAGTTATAGAAGAGATGGGGTTTCACCATGTTGGCCGGGCTAGTCTCGAACTCCTGACCTCAGGTGATCCACCCGTCTGGGCCACCCACAGTGCTGGGATTACAGGTTTGAGCCACCGTGCCTGGCCGCTTTTAATCTTTATTAGGGCATGTCTAGGGTGGTCTATACTCTACGACTGGTTTAGCCCTACTACTAAGATGTGAATTTTCTAGTATTCCTTCTGAATGTCCTGGTTTTTAGTGAGGCTTTTGCTCTCTGGCTAGTTGGCAATCACATTTTTCCCAGCTCTACTGAACTCTTAGAATCGTTCACTTTCTGGTAGGTGTTCTTTGCCTAGCTTTGTGGAATTTCTCACCCTAACACATGTAGCTTTAGCTTTCAGCCCAAGACTCAAGGAACACCTTGCAGATTTCTAGACCTCTTTATCTGCGTAGGTCCCCCTTCTCCAGTAGTCTGCTTTGCACACTGCAGCTGCCTTAGCTACCCTGAACTCTGATCTCTGCTGCCTTAACGTGATGGGACTGCTGTGCTCTGCTTGGGGTCTTCCTGCCTGCTCTGCTGCCTGGGACGTGCCTCTAGGTGGTAAGCTTAGGCAGTTGTCCGGCTCACATAGGCTGCACTCATGTGTCACAGTTCTGGGCTGCTTTTGACTAGTGTCTGAAAACAGTTTTTTCGTATATTTTATGGAGATTTCTAATTACAATGAGAGGGCAGCTTTAGGAATGATTACTTCATCATAGGCCTGTGTTGTTTAGTATTAAGTATAGGAAAATAATTGTGTCTCTGTCCAGTTGAATGGTAATATATTTTAAGACAGCAACTTAAAATTTTAAGATAGTCCGCTAGAACTTTCTTTGATGATGAAAATGTTCTGTTCCTGTGGGGTGTAGCCACTGGCCATACGTCACTATTGTATACGTGAAATGTGGCTAGTGCCACTGAAGAGGTGAATTTTTAAATTAATTTAAATAGCTCTATGTGGGTAATGGCTCCTGTAATGGACAGTGTGGCTGAAGGTTTTCTCTCAGTATTACAAAATCTCGACCTTACAGCGTTTGCATTTAAAAAAGATGCCTGTGGTTGATCTTTAACATATTCTAATTTAGAAAAATATAGTTTTTTTAAGTATAAAAACAGTTGCATGTTCATTGGAGATCATTTGGAAAATGCAGAAAGCACAAAAAAAGTTTAGCACACATAATCCCAAAGATAAGTAAGATTAATATTTTGGTGTATTTCCTTCCAGTTTTCTATAAAGAAGAACCCACTTTAGTGAAAAATCGTTTGGTTTTATTTTAAATACTTCTCTCTCAAAAGGAAATATGTATAGATGGCAAGGTTAAAATTGTGAAAATTTGTATCCTTCCAGAATTAGCTTTATATTGTTATCAAATAATAGCATGGCCTAAACAGGCTTTCCTACCTCTATAGGCTGTATATGTGTAGCAGTTTCAGGAATAACATATTAATCAGGAAGCTTTTTTTTTTAGTCTATTAGTTGCAGACTGGTGTTTAATAGAAAACTTCTTATTTGGCTATTGGCTGCTTTTTGACATCAGCTGGAAGGAAGCTCAAACATAATATTTGGCTCATTTCCACATAAGACTAAGGGTTACTGACTCTGGTCTGAAGACTGCTTGCAGTTTAGTCGTCTGAGTGACTCCTGTGGCTGAGGATGTGCCGGGTGCTTAGAATCCAAAGGTCTGGCTAGGCTTAAGGGGTTCATGGTCTAGTTAGGGAGAAAAACATGGCAGATTTTCTTCTGTTTTTCTTGGGGCAAAATCAGATTTTACTGTTTAATAGTACAAAATTTTTGCAAAATTAGCAGATAATACTCATCATTTCTAACTTCTGAAATCTTTTGTTTAGGTGAGACATGGAATCCATTAAAATTGCATTATCAGTTAAGAAATGTACGGGAACGATTAGCTAAAAACCTGGTGGAAAAGGGTGTATTGACAACAGAGAAACAGAACTTCCTACTTTTTGACATGACAACACATCCCCTCACCAACAACAACATTAAGCAGCGCCTCATCAAGAAAGTACAGGAAGCCGTTCTTGACAAATGGGTGAATGACCCTCACCGCATGGACAGGCGCTTGCTGGCCCTCATTTACCTGGCTCATGCCTCGGACGTCCTGGAGAATGCTTTTGCTCCTCTTCTGGACGAGCAGTATGATTTGGCTACCAAGAGAGTGCGGCAGCTTCTCGACTTAGACCCTGAAGTGGAATGTCTGAAGGCCAACACCAATGAGGTTCTGTGGGCGGTGGTGGCGGCGTTCACCAAGTAACTCTGCTCGGGGTGAACCATTCTCCTTTCTCTCAAGTAAACCAGTAGTTTTTCTTCTGTTGACTTCTGGTTTTCTGTAATTTGTACTTTCCCACACTATAATTGGCTTCTGTTTTACAAAATGGTGGGTGGCTTTTTCTTTTTTGTATGTGTACAGGATTCTGCTGGTACGAGAGGCCTTCCTCTTTCTGTTTTTAAAAAAAGTTTTACTGCCATATTGGCATTCCATTCCCTGTTGCCATCCTCACTGTTACCTGTTTTGGGTTTCTGGTCTACTTTGACTTTCAAAGTACCTCCAGCCTCCTCATACGCACAGCTTTTGGATGACCTCAGCTTGAGTTTCTCCATATGTGCATGTACATCTAGCATTCTGCCTACAGTTCAGACAGAAGTCACAAAAAGGCCTTCAACTCACCAAAGGTAAATATCTGTATCTATTAGGACATTTTATACATAGAGTTCAGTTGAGATGTATACTTAGCAAAATTATTTTTAAATTGAAACAGCACAGTAAATACTTAATATAAAATGCCCCTTGGATTTTGCTTCCCATGTAAATCTATTGTATTATTACACTTGTTATAATTTTAACTATAAAGGTCCAATTGTTTCACAGAGCCAGTTTGGGATGGGCTGCATTCCATTTATGCTGTATATAGTTTGAATTATATATAAATTACCCCTTCTTCTGGCCACCCCTGCTCCCATCTTAGTATTTTGCAAGATCTAATAGGTTGTACACCTGGTGCCCCTCGCTTGCTTCAATCATGGTTATTTGATGGCAAAATCGACCTCTCATCGCTGAAGGAGAGAGAAAAGATGTGTGTCTGATTGGTCCTGGGATTTTTTGAGCTGTGCCATTTATGGTACTCTGCCTATGCATCCCCTTTTTAGATTTTTTTTTAATTTTATCTTACTGTTTTTATAATTTCTATTGGGAAGAGGCTTGTGACCAGTACCAATCTTGAGTTTCTTTTTCTGTCCACAAGTAAATTAATGTCTGCTCTGAAATGTCATTTATCTACTCACACATTCTTGGGGAAAAAAATCAAATGTCAGTCCTAGCAGATGTTGCATGTAAATTGGTAGCAAGTAATGATTACAACCCAGAGGATTAAGAATTTTGTAACAGAAAGCTCTGCTATGTTTTAATTTTTTATATACAATTAGGATAATTAGCATTGTCAGACTATAAACCTTTGCTTTTTAAAGTTTATTTTTACTATTTCTTTATCACTTTATTGTATCATCACCATTGGTTTCATAATGTAAATACTATATATTGAACAAATTAAATGTCAAAATTTTTTGTTACCATAGTCCATGTTAATAGTGGGGCTTTCAGGTGTTTAGAGATTTTTTTTGTTGTTGTTAACATTCATTGCAAAAGTACTAGATGGTGTATAACTCTAGAGTTGAATTTTAAGGGATTCCCTAATATGTATACTATCTTTTTATCTGAAGTAATAAATAAACAATGATCTTGAAAGTGCCTGAATCAGAGCAAGCATGTCATTTGTATTTTTGTATTCTCATTTAGTTTTCTTTGAAATGAAATGTTACTTACTATAGCATTGTAATATTTTAATGCAGGGCTTGGGTTTCTTAAAGGGCCAGATAGTAGATATTTTAGGCTTTGTGAGCCACCAGCTGTGTCAGTTGCAACTACTGAACTTTACTGAATGAAAACTGTTATAGATAATACAAATAAATAGGTTAGACTGTGTTCCAATAAAACTTTATTTGCAAAAACGGGGCTGGTCAAGGCCCCAGTTTTAATGCATGGAAAAAAGACAGATTTTTCTATCCATTGGAGTAACCTTCTTTACCTTCAAAAATGACACTGCTGGTGGTAACTACATGTAGGAACTATTAAAGTGTCTTCCCATAAAGTAGATATTGGGAAACTGATACCAGTATACTGGAATTTCTTATCGAGTGAAAAGTTCCTGTTTTTCACTTGAGAAGATGTTAGAGGTGAGGTAATAGATTTCTGAGGTATTCACTTCATCAGCAGCATCAGTATTCCCAAGCAAGGGGGAAAAGGACCTCGCCTGAACTTCTGTCAGTGTTTGCACTAGACCAGAGTGCACACTTAGCCCTACCTGTGTGCGGCCCCAGCTTCAGTGTGTTTCTATTTCCAGAGGAGAAGAAGTGTAGTAAAATCTCGGGGGGGTTGTAGTGGTGTTATCAAGAACTCTTTGTCCTATGGAATATTGTTGCTTTCAGTCCTCTTGAAAGCAGGAATGATGTGACTCCATGGAAATAAGTATTGTCTGTGTTAAGAGCAGTACTTCCATGGGTTTATGCCACTTTGATTAAAAGCCTTTACATAGATATCTATTGTGCAGAGAAGTAGTAGTTGCTGTTTCTTTTTTGGTGGCTTCATATGTTTTGTAATTGGTTGAGTGTTCCTTAAAATAACCTGATTGGTACAATGTACTAACAGAAGCTTACTAAGCGCATGCTATTTTATATCTCATTTTTACCTCCCCAAATTCCAGTTACTATCTTCACCTTGTGAAGAACAAGCTCAGAGGAGAATTCGCTCAGTGTCACATTATCTACTAACTGTTCGAGCTTTTAATGCTAAGGCGATTGAGGAACAGTGATGGCATTCAGCTACAATTGTTCCTTTCTTAATTGGGCACTTCCTTTCCCTGACAGGGACAGAATAGGCGTGCAAAATACTCTCATGGCATTGCAAAATAAAAAGATTAAAGAACATCTCTATTCTAATATCTTGGTATAACTTGCATAAATTATCTTTTGGGGATGAAAAAGTTGACCAGTTCTGTGTGTTCTCAAAGCAGAATTGTCTAATGACCAGGAAAGTCCCTGGCCTCCTGAAGCAAGGTTGACCAATGATCTCTGAGTCGTTCCATCACTCAGCCGTTCTTACTGTTTGTGAACAGATAGGTACAATACTCTTAAGTGTAGTAAACCGTTGAATTTGGTCATCTCCCAAAAGAAAGAGAAAGGGGCTAGGGCCTGATTGGTTCAGTGACACATGGGACCAGTAAGTAGTGACACCTAGCCTGATACTGTCAAGGGCCCATGGCTGCCAGGTGTGGCTACTCCCACCCAGCAGTTGCAAGTTTATGTGAGGTATTTATGAAGTTTAATTTCCAACTCTGTGGCTTCTCTATCTTGTATTAACTTATATATTGTGAGATAATACTGCTCCATTTCACTTTTGTCCAGATTAAGATGACTGACAAACTGAGGTAGTTCCAATTCATCTCAGCCCATTGGGTCCCAGGATGATATGCTTGACTGTTGTAAATTCTGCACAAATGTCATATATTCTGTAACAGCATCAGTAAAGTGGTGGTATTAATATTCATGACCTTGCAGGCTATCCTTCAAAGGGGTATGGACGGTAACATGGTTTAGTTAAACCGGTAGTCATACTTTCTCAGCCCAGTGTTAGAATTATATAGATATTTACTCCTGATAGAACAATTGGTGTAGTGTGGCTACCTTATACACCGATGTGCATTTTACTTTTTGCATTTATGTTGTGGAGAGATTTCAGGGTAAGTACACATTCTTTTGAATGGCTTTGTTGTATAGCTTAGTTAAATCTCCCATTAATGGACATTTAGATGATTCTCATATTTTACATTATTACACTATTGTAGCATACTTTTTTATGTCTTTATTTCTCATTTCTCTAGAAGGATTTAATAGAAATGGATTTGCTCAAATAATATACCTTGAAAATGTAAAAGATAAAGCCAAATTGATTTCTAAGCTTTATGGTAACTTACACTTCTGACAATAAGGTGAATGCTGGTTTTCCTATACCCTAGCCAATACTGCAGAGCTGTGGTCGCCAACCTTTTTGGCATCAGGGACCAGTTTTGTGGCAGACAGTTTTTCCATGGACCTGGGGGTTGGGGGGTGGTTTCAGGATGAAACTGTTCCACCTCAGATCATCAAGCATTAGTTCGATTAGGTGCACAATAGGGTTCGAGTTCCTATGAGAATCTAATGTGGCTGCTGATGTGACAGGAGGTGGAGCTCAGGTGGTATTGCTCTCTTGCCTGCTGCTCACCTTCTGCTGTGTGGCTTGGTTCTTAACAGACCACCATTACTGGTCCGTGGCCTGGGGGTTGGGGACCCCTCTGTGGAGGATATCATCACTCCTAGTCTATGTTCATTATTGAGGGGTTATCATTTACTGCCTTTTGGTAATTTGTATTTTTCCTGTGAATTACCTGTTCGTGTTCTTTATTCATTTTTCTAAAGGGCATTGATCTTTTTATGTACTGATTCACGAGGACTTAAGCCTATGATGCAGTTGTTTTCCCAGTCTTGGGAGCTGGCAGATGGTAAGTTTTGCTTTTGCTTTCTTTAACATTCAGAAAAGTGTAAGGTGCAGTGCTTGAGCATGCAATTTGTGGAGATCCTTCTTCTAAAGAGATGTCTGGTGGTCAGATTTGATATATATTAACTTTGGGAGGGTATGATCAAATTTAAAAATGGAAAAAGTCGAAATGTCTAGGTTAAGAATATGTATATAAGCATTTCATTAAAAGTTTTTATGATTAAAATATAAATGGAAAATCTCAAATATTTACATTAATTAATTTAAGGCACCCATGTTTACAGCCATTACCCAGGTCAGGAGATAGAACCTTGCCAGCTATACCCTGAAGCTGTTCAAGTCTTTCTCCCAATTACAGTCTTCATAAGAGTAAGTACTGTCCTGACCCAGTGTGAATCTTTAATTGTATTGTTTTGTTTCATTTGATATGTCTTTTAAGTTTTTTTTGAATCTGTAGGTTCTTCCCCCATCTCTCTCTTGTTTTTCCTTTGCAAAATATTTGTTGATGAAATTGGATCATTTGTCCTGCAGAGTTTTCCAAGGTTTGGATTTTGTTGATGGTTTCCACATGGTGTGATTTAAGGTGTTTGACTTCTACACTGCATTTCCCAAGAATTGGTAATTGGCTCTAGAAGCTTAGATTCAGGTTTGTTTGTGTAGGCAACACTAATCAGTGGTGGTGTATGCTTCCACCAGGAGGCACATAATGTCTCATATTTTCCTTTTGTGATGTTAGCAGCCTTGCTTTTCAATTCTTATTTATTGGGGTTGCAATGTGATATTTTAATAATAATTCTTTTTTTTTTTTTTGAGATGGAATCTCACTCTGTTGCCCAGGCTGGAGTGCAGTGGCCCGATCTCAGCTCACTGCAAGCTCTGCCTCCCAGATTCACGCCATTCTCCTGCCTCAGCCTCCCGAGTAGCTGGGACTACAGGCGCCTGCCACCATGCCCGGCTAATTTTTTGGTATTTTTAGTAGAGATGGGGTTTCACCATGTTAGGATGGTCTCGATCTTCTGACCTTGTGATCTGCCCACCTCGGCCTCCCAAAATGCTGGGATTACTGGGATTACAGGCGTGAGCCACCGCACCCGGCAATTATTTCTTTTTCTTTTTTCTTTTTCTTTTTTTTTTTGAGTCAGAGTCTCACTGTGTCGCCCAGGTTGGAGTGCAGTGGCGTGATCTCTGGCTCAATACAACCTCTGCCTCCTGGGTTCAAGCAATTCTTATGCCTCAGCCTCCCGAGTAGCTGGGATTACAGGCACCTGCCACCATGCCCGGTTATTTTTCTATTTTTGTGTTTTTAGTAGAGACAGGGTTTCACCATATTGGCCAGGCTGGTCTCAAACTCCTGACCTTGTGATCCTCCTGCCTTGGCCTCCCAAAGTGCTGGGATTACAGGCTTGAGCCATGGCGCCTGGCCCTCATTATTTTTTTTTTTATTAGCTAGAATATTTCTATAAAGAGACGTGTTATCTACATTACGTTTTACTATAATTCATAGAGGGAAGGTAGAATAATTCTTACAGTTTATTTACCTATTTTCAAAATACAGCTGGTTCCATGGCACCCTCCAAAAATAACTTTAATTTTTAAAGTATTATGAACTTATGGAAACACATTCTATTTAAATTGACAAATAATAATTGTGTATATTTATGGGTATAATGTAATGTTTTAGTCTTTGTACACATTGGAGATTCAGTCAAGCTTAATAAAATAACCATCACCTTACCAACTTATATTTTTGTGGTAAGAATACTAAAAATAGTCCTTTTTAGCAATTTTGAAACACAATACATTATTAACTGTTGTCACCATGCAATGCAATAGATCACTAAAACTTGATTCCTCTAGTCTGAGACTTTGTATCCTTTGAACAACGTTTGTTTCCCTATCTCTTCCCTTCCCGTCAGTTTCTAGTAACCATTTTTCTACTCTTTTTCTATGAGATTGGCTTTTTTAGATTACACATATAAGCGAGATTTTTTTTTTTTTTGTCTTTTTTGTGCCTTATTTCACTTAGTGTAATGGAATAATCATTCTTTTATGTGTTTTGGTCTACAGTTATTAGCCCTATTAATGCTCAAAATGCCCTATCTTTGGCCAGTGGAACTCTCTTCAAGGATCTGGAGTCCTTTTGATAGTTTTAGTAGTCTTTGATAACTTCCTGGTATGGCAAGATGTTTCAGGTTCATTTTGTATATTTCCTACCCTGTATCTGGAATCATCTATTTTTCCAACAAGCCATGTTTCTTTTAGCATGAAATGGTACTTCGAGACCGTAATTTGGGCTTTCAGAATACTTGTTACTACTGCCTTGGTCATTGCTTCTGGGGGAAAATCTTATGTGTGTTTGTGTGGTGTATGTATGTGTTTATGAAAAGTACCTCACAGAGTTTCAGTGCGGGAAGTTAAAGTGGCAGGGATGGAGCTGGGTGTGGTGGCTTACGCCTGTAATCCCAGCACTTTGGGAGGCCGAGGTGAGTGGATCACCTCAGGTCAGGAGTTCAAGACCAGCCTGACCAACGTGGTGAAACCCCATCTCTACTGAAAATACAAAAATTAGCCGGGTGTGGTGGTGGGTGCCTGTAATTCCAGCTACTTGGAAGGCTGAGGCAGGAGAATTGCTAGAACCCGGGAGGTGGAGGTTGCAGTGAGCTGACATTGCACCATTGCACTCTAGCCTGGGTGACAGGGCAAGACTCCGTCTCAACAAACAAAAAGTTGCAGGGATGGATGGTGGTGATTACACAATGTCAGTAGACTTAATGTCACTGAACTGTGTACTTAAAAAATGGTTAAGATGGGCCGTGCGCAGTGGCTCATGCCTGTAATCCCAGCACTTTGAGAGGTTGAGGCGGGTGGATCACAAAGTCAGCAGTTCAAGACCAGCCTGGCCAAGATGGTGAAACCCCGTCTCTACTAAAAATACAAAAATTAGCTGGGCATGGTGGCAGGTGCCTGTAATCCCAGCTACTCGGGAGGCTGAGGCAGAGAATTGCTTGAACCTGGGAGGCAGAGGTTGCAGTGAGCCGAGATTGCACCACTGCACTCCAGCCTGGGCGACAGAGCAAGACTCTGTCTTAAAAAAAAAAAAAAAGTTAAGATGGTAAACTTCATGTATATTTTGCCACAATAAAAAAATGAAAAATAAAGTGCCTTATGATTTTACATTGACAATTCAGATGGAAATGTATTTATTTATTTTTTTGAGAACAAGATCTCACTCTGTTGCCCAGGCTAGAGTGCAGTGACCTGATCATGGCTCGTTGCAGTCTCAAACTCCTGGGCTCAAGTGATCCTCCTGCCTCAGCCTCCCAAGTAGCTAGGACTACAAGCATGTGACACCATGCGTGGCTAATTTTTAAATTTTTTGTAGAGATTGAGTCTCACTATATTGCCCAGGCTGTTCTTGAACTCCTGGCCTCAAGTGATCCTCCTGTCTTAGCTTCCCAAAGTGCTGGGATTTTAGGTGTGAGCCACCCCACTCAACCCTCAGATTCAAATTTACAATTTATAGGGTTTTTCTGTCTTCTACTTTTCTATATCAAGAATGATGGAAATTACTGACAATAAAATATCACATAGTTATTCATTTGCTTCCACATAAGACATTCTCAAAATAATAGTATTAGCACTATACCAACAATTTGATTACTTAAAAATGAGTTTTTAATAAGACTTTTTTATATGCTTGCTCCGTTCACCTCCGCCACCACCCTTTTTGTAGTTGGGCTACATCTACATTGTAAGAACATGTAGTCATTATATACTTTAATCTTTTCCTTTTAACCCTTCCTTTAGTCTCAGCTCTTCAGGTAAATACCTGTTTAGTGCTCATCACCATTCCCAGTGTCACTGCCTGGCCATCATTTTGATTGCCTTGCTCATTTGTTGTTAGATTCTTCAGAAAGGGTTTGTGAGAATAATAGTCCTGAATTTTTGTATGCTGATGGCAGTTTTTCTGTAGCCTTTTATTTGAAAGTCAGTATGTCTGGATAAAATTCTTTTTTTTTGAGTTGGGAGTCTCACTCTGTCGCCCAGGCTGGAGTGCAGTGGCGCGATCTCGGCTCACTGCAACCTCTGCCTCCCAGGTTCAAGCGATTCCCCTGCCTCAGCCTCTAAGTAGCTGGGATTACAGACATGCGCCACCACGCCCGGCTAATTTTTGTATTTTTAGTAGAGACCATATTTTACCATGTTGGCCAGGCTGGTCTTGAACGCCTGACTTTGTGATCCGCCTGCCTCAGCCTCCCAAAATGCTGGGATTACAGGTGTGAGCCACTGTGCCCGGCCAATAAAATTCTTAAGTCACATTTTCTTTGGGTAACCAAAGTATGTTCTTAGTATAAAGCATTGCTGTCAAACAATACTAGGATTATAATATGATAGTGATTTTCTTTCTCTCATAATTGCCTTGTTGTTTTTGCCTGGATGCTCATGGGATATTTTCTCTCCGGTATTTTTCCAATGTTACTAGAGTGTGTTTTTGTCTTGGTCGTTCTGGATCAGTATTCCCAAGTACATGGTGTGATCTTTCAACATGTAGTGTTGACCATTTTTTAATTCTCAATTTCAGGAAAATTAAAATATTTAGTCTTCTGTTCACTTGTTCAGGTTTTCCTTTTGAGGGACTCATTTTCCATCTTCGTGTTTTGCTGGGGTTTTTTCCTCTATTTCTTACTGATCTTTAAACATTTGTCCCCTTTTTCTCTTCTCTTTCTCTGAAGGCATTATTGTGGTTTATTCACTGGAAATGGTCTTTCCACATGACTCATCTTTTCTGAAATTATCTTAGATTTTTTTTCCTGAGTTTTAATACCTGATTTCTGAGTCTTTCTGGTTTCGGTTTATATTATTCATATTCCAGGTCATTTTCTTGATATATTTTATTTTAACTCATTCTTAGGTACTGAGTTATAGTTCTCACTGGTTTTGTGGGCATAGCTTACTGGTGTGCTTTTGTTGTCTGTAGGGATTATATTTGTTCCTTATACTTTTTTTTTTTTTTTTGAGATGGGGTCTCACTCTGTTGCCCAGGCTGCAGTGTAGTAGTGTGGCACGATCATGGCCCACTGCAGGCTTGACTTCCTAGGTTCCAGCGATCCTCCCACCTCAGCCTCTTGAGTAGTTGGGACCATAGGCATGCACCACCAAGCCTGGCTAATTTTTTGGTATTTCTTGTAGAGAAGGGGTCTCGCCATGTTACCCCGGCTAGTCTTGAACTCCTGGACTTAAGCAATCCACCTGCCTCAGCCTCGCAAAGTGCTGGGATTACAGGTGTGAGCCATTGCACTCAGCCTCTTTTTTCTTATAACTACTTTGTATGGGATCTAACCCAAGATTATCTTCTGTTACTCCTTTTTACATGAAATTGCCTTTCCTGTTCTTTTAGAAGAGAAAGACTTGAGTTGGAGTAGCTTAACTTTAGCCTCTCCCTCTTCTGTTTTGTGGAGTGAAAAGACCTGTATCTGCTCCCCTCATATACTTTTAACTGAATCTTATTTTTTATCCTTGCTCTTGTCCTGCTCAGTTTGGATTCTATTTCCCATAGTTTCTCCTTAGCATGGGGTTTTGAGAGTTCATAGCCCGCATCAGCCCTTTCCTCCTTCATCATGGACTTCACACACTTGCCCACTAGGAGAAGATGAAAACTCTTCCACGCCCAGCTGCTGCTGTCCTGCTGGTCCTCTGAGCTCTCCTGGTGATTTTGCGAGGTCATGGGGCCATCACATGCTGTGTTGCTTCCTTCTACTTCTCTTGTACAGATGGTGATTTCAAATTGGTCTTGGTGGTGGTGGTGGCATATCCCCCACACACTTGTATATTTTGGAGTTTGTGGGGATACCTTTGTATCTAGTTTTATTGTGGATGTTTACTGTGTTTTTCTATATTAACTGTGTGTGTGTGTGTGTGTGTGTGTGTGTGTTGTGTGTTTCCCGGGTGTGTTAGTGGGGATATGGGGAGAATAGAAAACTATGCCAGTGTTCCTGGCATCTTGCTTGAATCCACTGGGATAGCCCCTGGTAGTTTTTAGTTTGTATATAGTCTGGTTAAATTGTGAGTCTATTGCTTTGTAGATTCTGAATTTAGCTTCATGCTTAGAAGAGCTTATTCACTTTATGATTAAAGGAATATATTTAGGTTTTTTGGGATTGTTTTTGTTTTTGTTTCCTTTCTTGCTTTTAAATCTTTGACCCTTCTGGAATTTTATTTTGATGTCAGGGATTTTGTTGCAAATGGACTAGCTTTTTCCTCTTTCCAAAATACCTAGCCAATTTTCTCAACACCAGGTATTGAATATATTGAATAATCGGTGTGTGTGGTGTTTTGTTTTTGCTTTGTTGCTGCTGATTTAAAATGCCCCTTTTTTGTTGAATTTGGAATTGCTATATATTTGGGTCTGTGTTCTAGTGGTTTGCCTGTCTAGTTCTATAGTAGAGGAGCCAACATTTTAATTATTACAGCTTTCTGATAATATTTTAATACCAGTTCCCCTCTTACTCTGTCTTTTCAAATTTCTTGTGGCTATTTTTGTGTGTTTATCCTACCAGATGGACTTTAGGATAATTTTGTCAGGTTAAAGAATTTGAGATTATGATTGGACTTATATTTATAAATTAGCTTGGGGAGAATTGAGATCTTTATAGTATTGAGTCATCCTGTCCAAGAAGCTATACATATATTTACCCCCCTTTTTTTAGTTATCTCTTACATCCCTTAATAGAGTTTTATAATATTTTTAGGTCTTGGCCAGTTCTTGCTAAGAATAAATTTATATTTTCAGTTGCTGGCATTCATAATAGAGTATTTCTCCCATGGTATATTCTAACTGGTTATTATTTATAGAAGAGCTGGTGGTGGCTCACGCCTGTAATCCCAGCACTTTGGAAGGCCGAGGTGGGCGGATCACAAGGTCAGGAGATCGAGACCATCCTGGCCAACATGGTGAAACCCCGTCTCTACTAAAAATACAAAAATTATCTGGGTGTGGTGGCATGTGCCTGTAGTCCCAGCTACTTGGGAGGCCGAGGCAGGAGAATGGCATGAACCCGTAAGGTGGAGGTTGCAGTGAGCTGAGATGGCGCCACTGAACTCCAGCCTGGGCAACAAGAGTGAGAGTCCATCTCAAAAAAAAAAAAAAAAAAGCTGGCTGGGCACGTTGGCTCACTCCTGTAATCCCAGCACTCTGGGAGGCCAAGGCAGTTGTATCACGAGGTCGGGAGATTGAGACCATCCTGGCTAACATGGTGAAACCCTGTCTCTACTAAAAATACAAAAAATTAATAGGGTGTGGTGGCAGGCGCTTGTAGTCCCAGCTACTCAGGAGGCTGAGGCAGGAGAATGGTGTGAACCTGGGAGGCAGAGCTTGCAGTGAGCCGAGATGGCGCCACTGCACTCCAGCCTGGGCGACAGAGCGAGACTCCGTCTCAAAAAAAGAAAAAAGCTGTTGTTTCGGTGAATGTTAATTTTTGTGGCCACCATACCGAATTTTACTATTTTAATAGTTTTTCAATTGGAACTTTTGTGTTTATATGTACCCAAGTTTTGTCATGTGCAAATCATAATACTTTTGCTTTTGTTATTTATAGCTGTTTTTTAGAATTTTACATAATTGGGCCTGGTACAGTGGCTCACACCTGTAATCCCAGCACTTTGGGAGGCTGAGGTGGGAAGATCACCTGAGAGCAGCAACATAGAGAGGCCCTGTCTCTACAAAAAATAAAATAAAATGTTACCTAATTATATTGGCTTATACCTCCAGAACATTGCTTTTCAACAATCATACTTTTGAGCATCCTGGGCATGTGTATTCCTGATGAATGGGAATGTTTCTGGAGTTCCTCCATTAGAGCATGATGTAGGCTTTAGTGTCTGTTGACATCATCCATTCATTCAGACAGAGCTTCGCTCGTCACCCAGGCTGGAATGCAGTGGCACGATTTCGGCTCACTGCAACCTCCACTTCTCGGGTTCAAGCGATTCTCCTGCCTCAGCCTCCCGATTAGCTGGGATTACAGGCGCCTGCCACCACGCCCTGCTGATTTTTGTATTTTTAGTAGAGATGGGGGTTTCACCATGTTGGCCAGGCTGGTCTCAAACTCCTGACCTCAGGTGATCCACCCGCCTCGGCCTCTCAAAGTGCTGGGGTTACAGGTGTGAGCCACTGCACCTGGCCTCTGGACATCTTTCATGAAGATTCTTTTTCTCTTTTGTCCTGTTAATGTAACATACTACATCTATAGATTCTTAATTTCAAACTGTTCACATATTCCTGGAATTAACATCAATTGTGCATATTTTCTTTAATGTACTGCAGAATTCTATTGGCTAACATTTAATCAGGATTTTTCAAGTTCATCTTCAATGTCACTTAGATGTCTACAATTTTATTTGACTTGTTGCTTCTAATGTGGCTTTGGTTTGGTAAGGTGATTGTTCTAGTTTTACTTCTACCAGATCTGTATTAATCTCAAGTTTTCTTACTGCTCTTTTGAACTTGTGCTGCTTAGAAGCCACGTTTACTTAAGTACATTGAGAGTACAAAACAGTTTATATTTAGAATTTTCTTTTCCCGAGTCATCTTCCAAATTATATATTTACTTCTTTTTTTTTTTTTTTTTTTTTTTTGAGACAGAGTCTTGCTCTGTCACCAGTCTGGAGTGCAGTGGCGCGATCTCAGCTCACTGCAAGCTCCGCCTCCCAGGTTCAAGTGATTTTCCTGCCTCAGCCTCTGAGTAGCTGGGACTACAGGCGCGTGCCACCATGCCCAGCTAATTTTTGTATTTTTAGTAGAGATGGGGTTTCACCATGTTGGCCAGGATGGTCTCGATCTCTTGACCTCGTGATCCACCCGCCTCGGCCTCCCAAAGTGTTGGGATTACAGGCGTGAGCCACTGCGTCCGGCCTCCAAATTATATTTTTTATCTGCCTTTTGCATAATTGTATTTCACTCCTTGTATTCTCCTCCCTTCTCTTCACCAGTTCTGAATTCGTAAGTAGGACCCTTGCTGAATTTGATTGTTCAGTGGGGATAAGTGAATTCTACTAAGCCTGCCATTTGCCCAAGATTGATCAGTGGTGGATCCTTTATAGCTCTCTGTTTTTAAGCATTGTTCAAATCGTCTCTTAGGACAAGAGAAGGAAGTTGGGGACTAGCTGATTTTAATCTTTGAGATACCCAGCTGTTTTGAAGGGATCAGGAGGCTGTGTGGAGTGATGGTGGCCATGGCATTTATGGGGTGAGGGCGAGCTGGGGCAGCTAATCTCTTACTCAATCAGTTAACTGCAGGTTCCTGTTTGGTGGGGGTTCCCCTCAAATCTGGCCTGCCACCCCTGACCTCAAGTGATCCTCCTGCCTTGGCCTCCCAAACTACTGGGATTACAGGAGTGAGCCACCGTGCCCAGCCTGGTTTTACATCTTATACATGGTATGTAGTTTTCCATTTCATATAATGGGTTTGTGGCTATTTCCATTTTAAAACTACCAGAGTTTCCCTCTGTATTTGTTCATTTCATTGGGTTTCGAGGAGGGGAATTATGCAAACAAGCACTCTGTCTCCTAGGAAAAAGCTCTACCCAAGTAGGGGCAGGGAACCAATCAGAATTTCAATTTTGGGAAGTATATAGAAAATCAGGCAGGCAACAGCTTGTTACGTCCAGAGAAACTCTGTGGTATTGAATGGGGCCAAAATGACAAATGGCTTTCACAGGAGATTTCTAGGTAAAGAACTGGTAAGGACTGGGGATTAGGATGCTGTGACCAGCAGAAACAGACCTGAAGTGGGGAGGGTGCTAGGTGAAGCAGAGTTCCTCCCGTCTGAGGCCAGGTCACATGCTGGGTCCTGTTCTGAGATTCCTTCAAGAGGCCATCTTGCCTTTTTCCTTGCGTTACTGTAGGTTGGTATCTCCATCTTAAAACCAGGGCACCTAAATAAAGTAGATGCTTTTTTTTTGAGATGGAGTCTCGCTGTGTCGCCTAGGCTGGAGTGCAGTGGCACGATCTCTGCTCACTGCAAGCTCCGCCTCCAGGGTTCATGCCATTCTCCTGCCTCAGCCTCCCAAGTAGCTGGGACTACAGGTGCCCGCCATGACGCCCAGCTAATTTTTTTTTTTTTTGTATTTTTAGTAGAGATGGGGTTTCACCGTGTTAGCCAGGGTGGTCTCAATCTCCTGACCTCGTGATCCGCCTGTCTCAGCCTCCCAAAAAGTGCTGGGATTACAGGCATGGGCCACCACGCCCGGCCAAGTAGATGCTTTTTATTGAGCTCTGTGAGGTAGGATCCCAGATCATCCAAGTAGGAGGGGGAAGGTGAATGGGTAGGGTTTTTGAGAAAAAGAACATTATTGTGAAAAATGAGAGAAAAAACTGACAAGGAAACAAGTGCTGAGTGGCAGCGAGGGTCCAGTTAAGGCTAGAAACCGTGAATTTACAGCAGCAGCGTTCTGTCTAGTTGTGGGATTTTTCTCTAGGAATACGGTTATAGGAACCAAGATGCTGGCTATTTGGAAGGGTCCAGAATCGCCTGGTAAGACAGAACAGTGGGGCAAGGGATCTAAGCCTGTGGGCTGGGCAGAGTTTGCTGTGCTACACTAGGGTTCTGGTCTGAGAAGGGAATGGAAGGGTGGAGTTCTGATAGGGAGAAAACTGTCAAGGGCTTTTTGAAAGTGAAGACGTGGGAGGAAGTGACCAGGAGGCTGGGAGCGTGTGGTCAAAGAGTAGGATGTTCAATTGTAAGAAAGATTTAGAGGTGGAAAAGTTTTGGATTGTGTCAAGATTGTGAGTGTGGCCTGGAAAAGGGTGGCTAATTTGAGTTCTATTGCCTTTGTACCTCTGATGCATTTAGGTGACAATAAACATTTCTCATCTTAATATTACTCTATTAACAAACAAACAGCCAAAAGAGAAAAAAAAATCAAGTAGTAAGCAGAGTGTTTATTTATTTTTTTAAAATTACTTAAAAAAGGTTGTTTACAGAGATGTGGATTTATATAACTTGGTGACAACATTTTTAAAATGTACAGGCTATTTCATATTATTGCACTTACTCTTTAATATATAAGGCATTTTACTTTACATAAATAAAGGATAATGTATAATATCATACAAAGTTATGGTGCCAATTAAGTCAACCATCAAATTCAATGAGATGTGTGGGAAGATGGAAATGAAACCCAGCCTACTTTAATCTTCATGGTATATTCTTGCAACTACGATTTACTTGTTATAACACATATTTACCCTCATAGCTTATTGTGAATGACTGACCAGTTAAAAAAAAAGAAACAATGACAGTTTTAGTAGGACAATACCATTAGTGTTCACTTCAGAAAGTGTGGGAATTTATTAGGCTAATTAGAAATACTAGTCATGCCTTGAACACTGAAGACAAATAAATAGCTTTCTATCTTAGGGTCAAAGACAGTTTAGCTTTTGCTTCTTCCCTTAAATTTCAACTGTTGGCGAGGGAAACCTTCTGGCAAGATGTAGTAGCAGTGGCTGATGACTTTAGCATAGTGTATGTGGTAAGCCAGAGGTCTACCCTTGTACTCCAGATATGAGGATTAAAGACTTGCGGAAGGAGACCATTCCATTTGCTCCACATTGCACAAGAAATTCCTGTCTGTTCACATAGGGCTGTGCGTTTATTAATTATTATGTTTATTAATTATTAGGCACAGCTGTAAGAGTGGAGGCGAAAAGCAGTTTTCAGTGTTGACTTGAAATAGTCTTTGATTTAGGCAAGAAAGCAGAAACCACAAAACTGACCCCAGAGACTGAAAAACAATCAATCAATCAAGCATGCACCTTGCACTGACTTCCTACAGTATTCTACCTGTAATTGTAGTGAAAAGTAGAAGTAAAATCAATAAGACCTTTCTAACTAACTCCTGTACTATATTTTCCTTTGTATTGCCAGTTGATGAGAAATCTGGACTCAGACAAGCCAGCTATTTCTCTCTCATCTGAAGGACCTCTCTAGGCCGACTTCAAAGATGTTTAGTGGGATTGGTCATTCAGAAAAATGATGTACAAAGCTGATGGCTAAAGCCCCTCCATGAATCTGGGGGTCACAGCCATAGACCCAAGCTGTAGGTTATTTAAAGAAGTATCTCCAACATAAAATCTTAGTGTCATGCACACAGGTATGGCAAATGCACTCTCCACTCATGTTGTCAGGGCTCAACGGGTTGGTTTGTGCCACTGAAGACGACCTGGCTTGTAACTACATCTCTGCTCCTTTACCTTGACTCACCCTGTTTCTCCTCCTCTTTATGACCCGATGAGAGTTTGGAATTTACCTAAGAAAAGAAAATAAGGTACATCATGAGGAGAGAAAAGCCAGCTATGTGACGACGAACGGAATATCCAATCGGAATAGCTACTGGGAAGCAGCTCATGCCACCAGAGGAGGAGTGGCCAGAGTGAGTTTCCCAAGTAGCGTGAGTCACGACAGTCTTCTGTAGGAAAACATTTTTGGCAAAAGGAGGAAATTGCAAAGCGGGAAAACGAAAACAGCAAAAACTTAAAGTCACTGCAGTTGTCATTATACTAGGTCAAGAAAAGAGATCCAATACTTAGAATGTTACATTTCTTAAACATGTTGGGAAAGAGGGAAAAAAACCAACCAGTCTCCTAAAAGGATTCCATTAAGCTCCTCTATTTGGATTGTACATACATTGTCTATAAATCCAAGGACACTTAGAAAGATACTTGATTTCTAAAAATTTAGTTTAAATTCATGGTTGGAGTGCATAAAATTCAGAAATGGAAACCCAGTGACTGACTTGTGATATTTTTGTCTGCTCTTGTACTGACCAGTCTTGAATTCAAGCACTTATCAAGACAGGTTCAAAAACTAGTTGTAAGGTGCTTTTAGATGTTGACCTTTCTGCTCCCTCTAAGCAGTGAAGCTCATGGCTGTTTAATACAGCTTATCAGAAGTGCTATTCTGTAAAACAGCCTTATGGCTTACACTTTTGAGATAGAAAATGATCAATACTTCATGGTGATCAATAACCTATTGAGTTGAACTTTGCATACGTACATTATACATTACACTCACTAAAAAATACTCTCAATTATTTTGCTTTTTCCTTTTTGGACAATTCCTGAGCTCAGCCTAACAGGTCATAATTCATTTTTTTTAAGTCTTATTCTCTTTTCGGGGTAACATATACAGACCTACATCGCCTCCTTCCATTGAATGTGCCTAAAAGCATTCTGTCATTTACTTACTTACAAAATCATACAAAATGATTGATAGTCCTCTTAGGTGTGACATTTGTGTCCCCCTCAGACTTTTAGTTCCCTGATCACCAGGATTGGGTATGTTGGGAGAGCTGGCAAGAAGGAAGCAAAGGTCTAGCTAAGTGTTTGTTTGTTTCAAATAAAGAAGGGTGTGTCACATCTTGTATCCCCATCAGTAAACATAAAGGTAGGGGACAGGCACTGGAACGAAGGAACCCTCCCGGCCTGGGTGACGCAGGTGGAAGGCTTCTGGAGTTAATTTCATTGCTGTTGCACATACAGTTAAGTCAGGCTTCATGTGTAAGCACAAGCTTGGAGATTTTTACAGTCCGTGTCTGTACCAGTGTTGGCCATTTCAACAACCTGTGATTTAAAGAAGTCACTCTGATTTGCTAAAGAAAGAAGAGAACTGAGAAAATGATTCTTGTTAAAATTCATGAAGAATTCCTATGCTTTCTAATTAATAACTGCACAGGTCCTTCTGGGACAGACTTCATAATATTCCAGGCATCAAAGTGCATGAGCCCAACCAGAGGTTTCCCATTAATAGCAAGAATTTCATCTCCAGCTTCTATTATTCCAGCTTGTTCAGCCGCACCACCTGCGAGAATAAACACAGAATAATAGCTTGGCAGTTTCATAGTATTCAAAAATCCTAAGTAAACTAAAAACTTTTAAGTGATAAAAATATCTAAATAATAATATATTATTGAATAGAGAAATATTTCTTAGAACACAAAAAGCATATATCCATAAAAGTAAACTGGTCTACAGAAAACAGTGCAACTCTAGCCCTCCTGCCGCCCCTCCAAACATAATCTGTAAGATAAGATAAAAATAAACTGACAAGGGGAAGATACTCTCTATGTATTTAATCAACAAATGGTTAACATCCAGACTAAAGAGCTACAAGTCAACAAGAATAACACAAAATAAAGTTGGGGTAAGGAAATCAACAGCTGAAATCCAAACAGCCAGTAAACACAGAAAAGCAGGTTCAACTCTTTTTGTTGTTGTTGAGACGGCCTCACACTGTCACCCAGGCTGGAGTGCAGTGGTACAGTTTTGGCTCGCTGCGGCCTCCGCCTCACTGGGCTCAAGCGATCCTCTCACCTCAGCCTTCAGAGTAGCTGCTACCACAGGCATACACCACCATGCACAGCTTTTTTTTTATATTTTTGGTAGAGATGGGGTCTTGCCATGTTGCCCAGGCTGTCAGCTTCTAATTGTTAACAGATTCTGGCTGATATATGCAAGTTCTGAGAATCAGTGATTATGTGCTCATTAGTGACCATGGAGACTACTTACAGAGTTTAGCATGTTCACATTATAGCTTTGTCTAGCTTTGTATGAGCTTTGAAAAAAATGCAAGTGTAAACCCTCCATCTGCGTTCTCACACATATACTTCTAAAGGTACACCAGCTATGGAGGCATCTTATGGAAAAAAAATGGCATTGAAAGAAAAAGTCCCAAGTGTGAAAAAAATTTTCTCAGAAATTTTGATTAGACATCAAAAGACTGAGCAGATGTATCGATTTCATCCTAAATTACTGAAAGTCGTTATTGAAATTATTGAAATAAATATTATGTGATAAAAATACAGCTTGGAAGAAATCCAGCCCACACAAGGACAAAAACATTTTCTGTGGTAAATGATAGAGGCAGTTAGTTACATTAGAAGAGAGACCTCACCAATATCAGCCCTGTAGTGGGCCCCAGGAAAATGATTTGGTCCCTAGTCCTTGCTTTTCTTGAGATACATTTTTGGAAGGACCAAAGAACCAATTATATTTGTGTTAACTTAGTACCCAATGTCCTATTCTAGCATATTAACTGAAGGCCTTCAGGTTATGTGAAACAAAAGAATTTTTTGAGTGTTCACCTGGGCTTCAGGACATGGGAGGTTCCAGGCAACCAGAACAGCCTGACGCACACTGAAGGAGCAATCAGACTGGGTTTAGTCTCAAATCTGTGACTTCAGGCGAGTTACAGATTTCTCCAAACTCCAGTTTTCTCATCTGCAAAATGGTGATGATGATATCTGTCTTGTTATCTTACTAGGTTGTTAGAAGGACTGAATGAGATGAAGTAGAGGAAAGTCTTCTAGGACAGGGGTCCTCAACCCTTGGGCCACAGACTGGTGGCAGGAGGGCTGCACAGCAGGTGAGCAGTGGGTGAGTGAGCAAAGCTTCCTCTGTTCACAGCCTCTCACCGTCACTCACATTACCACCTGAGCTCTGCCTCCTGTCAGATCAGCAGCAGCATTAGATTCTCACGTGAGTGTGAACCCTATTGTGAACTGCATTTGCAAGGGATCTAGGTTGCATGTTCCTTATGAGAATCTAATGCCTGATGATCTGTCATTGTCTCCCATCACCCCCAGATGGGATGCCTGGTTGCAAGAAAACAAGCTCAGGGCTCCCACAGATTCTACATGATGGTGAGTTGTATAATTATTTCATTATATATTAAAATGTAATAACAGAAATAAAGTACACAATAAATGTAATGCACCTGAATCATCCTGAAACCATCCCCCACCCAAACCCTCACCATGGAAAAATTGTCTTCCACAAAACCAGTCCCTGGTGCCAAAAAGCTTGGGGACTGCTCCTTTAGGAAACATTCAGTGTTGTACAAAGCAGAGGTTTGCCAGCTTTTGGACTTTTTACACAAGAGAGAAATAAATTCTCTCGTTTAAACCACTGCTATTTTGGATTTCCTATTACATGAGGCCAAACTGAATCTTAACAGATTTGAGCAGGATATGTCTCTCTCTCCATTTACTCATAGATTTTTAAAAAATGTCCTTTAGAAAGCTTTTATGCTTTTTCCCAAAAAGGTCTTGCATAGCTTTTGTTGAACACATTCTTAGGTTCCTTATGCTTACCATGAATTGGTGTCACACAGTGCACAATCTGCATTTGGCTTTTTTTTCATTCAACACTGTTTTTGAGCTGGTCCCAGTTAATATATAGAGAGAGATGTAATTTATTTTTTCAACTGCTATTTAGCTTTCCTTTAGATGAATATATTTTATTCTGCTACAGACAGAAATTTAAATTGTTTCATAGCTTCCATTTTCGTAAGCACTGCTAAAATTTTCCTTAAAGATTAACCAGTAGATACTTGCATGAGAAAAAAAATGTGTTTTCCTTTCTCCACATCCTTGCCAACACATCATAGTATGAGATTTTTTATTTTTGGCCAACTTGATAGATTAAAAGAATGATTTATAATATTTCTAATTTTCATCCAATACATTTAAGTTTGAGCATCTTCCTGTGTTTCTTGGCCACCTAGGTTTTAACTTCTGTCCATTTGCTACTGCTTTCTTTACCCAAACTTTCTCTCTTGTATTTTTCTTACTGAATTATATAGTTCTTCATATATTCTGGATTTATTGATTGATTGATTGATTGATTTTTTTTTTTTTGAGACAAGGTCTCCCTCTGTCACCCAGGCTGGAGTGCTGTGGCACAACCATGGCTCACCACAGCCTCGACCTCCTGGGCTCAAATGATTCTCCCACCTCAGCCTCCTGAGTAGCTGGGACTATAGGTGCGTGCCGCCACACCCGAGTAATTTCTGTATTTTTTGTAGAGGTGGAGTCTCGTCATGTGGCCCAGACCGGTCTTGAACTCCTGGGCTCAAGTGATCTGCCCACCTTGGTCTCCAAAGTGCTGGGATTACAGGTGTGAGCCACGGTACCCTGCCTATTCTGGATATCAACCCTTTGTTTATTAAATATATTGTAAATATCTTCTAATCACTTACTTTTGAATTTGCTTATAAATTTTGCCATATAATGAACATTTTATATGTTTTTTTTTTTTTTTTTTTTTTTTTTAGATGGAGCCTTCTCTGACCCCAGGCTGGAGTGCAGTGGTGTGGTCCTGGCTCACTGCAACCTCAGCCTCCTGAGTAGCTGGGATTACAGGCATGCACCACAATGCCCAGCTAACATATTTTTAGTAGAGACGGGGTTTCACCATGTTGGCCAGGCTGGTCTCTAACTCCTGACCTCAGGTGATCCACCCACCTCGGGCTGCTTAGGAGGCTGACACACCAGACTCACTTGAACCTGGGAGGCAGAGATTGCAGTGAGCAGAGATTGTGACACTGCACTCCAGCCTGGGTGACAGAGCTAGACCCTGTTAAAAAAAAAAATTCTTTATTATTTAAATGCTTATTCTGTAATAACCTTACTCAAAGAAATCAGTCTTGCTATATTGTTTTCTAATGCTTGAGCTAAAAGACACAGGAAAACAAAATGAACAGAAAACCTGTACTCATGAAATTTGTAAATATGAAATACGAGATAAGGTGAATCCTGACCTCAAGTGATTCGCCTGCCTTAGCCTCCCAAAGTGCTGGGATTACAAGCATAAGCCACGATGCCCGGCCAGATAATGACATCTTTAGTCTCACTAGTTTCCAAAGGTGGGATCTGCCGTATCATACTCAGAAATACTTGAATGGCTTTCCCCAAGAACAAAACCACAGGCTTGCACACGAGAGCATCTAAAGCGCTAGTCTGTGGGACCGACAATTTTCTTCTTCTCTATCCATTTCCATAGCAGTTTTCACAGATTTGTGGCCAGATGCTAGAGACAAAGGCTGAGAAGTTGTCCAGGACGTCATATTCTTGCTTTGCTGGAGGCAGATCTGAAGGATGTCATCTCTCCTGTGGCTTCTTCTAGTGTGGGGTCCCGAAGCCTGGCTTCCCCAGCCGATGTGCTGCTTTAGTCAGCGTCTGCCCTGGTCCTTCGGTTCGCAGGCTCACACGCTTTTTTGGGTTGTGTCCCTTTGGACTGCAGAGGCTACGTGTCCTGTGACCAACCACGGAGGCGGCCACTCCCGCTCCCCTCAGGAGTGTCTTAAAATACCTCCATTTTAGCTACCCTATTGAATGACAGGTTAGCTGGGTGCTGGGTTTTCAGGTGATGGACATTTTCCCTCAGTCCTCTGAAGGTGTTGCTGGCTTCAGGCATTGATGCCGCCACTCTGATTGTTGTATGCAGTGAGCAAACTAGAATTTTCTCTTGGCTTTCTAGATTTTCTTCTTTATATTCTGAAACTTTATTATATCAAGGTTTGAATTTTATTTTTTTTGGAGACAGGGTCCTACTCTGTCATCCAGGCTGGAGTGCAATGGTGCAGTCCTGCTCACTGCAGCCTCCAAGTCCAGGGCTGAAGCGATCCTTCTGCCTCAGCCTCCTAAGTAGCTGGGATCACAGGTGTGCACCACTCTGCCTAACAAGGCTTGTGTTTTATTTGTTTGTTTTTTTTAAATACATTCAGACTGTTTTGCCCCTTGATGAGTTTTTCAGTCTGCATAGTCCTGTCATTTTTTCACTTCTGGAAAATTCTTAGTCATGATTTCTGCAAATATTTCCTCTCATTCTATTTTTTCCTTCTGGAACTCTTTCATTACCTTTTTGTAGTCATCTCTTTATTTCCCTATACTGCATTTTTTAATGGTTTCTTCTGTTCTGTTTTTACAAATTCTATCTTCACATGGATTTAGTCTATTTTTTACTTTTACTCATTAATTTAAAAATACATTTAACTCCATTTTCACTAATGAGGGTGTATGTGCATTTAGTTTTTACTTTTAAAGAAGCAGGGTCTTGCTCTGCTGTTCAGGCTGGTATTGAACTCCTGGGGCTCAAGCAGTGCAAGGAGCTGAGACTACAGGCATGCGCTACCACACCCAGCCTGCATTTTGTTTTTTTTACATATTTGCTTGCTCCTTCTGAATACCTTCTTCGGTCCTGTTTCATGGGTAACATTCCTGCCTCTGTCATGAATGGGGTGTCCTGTTTTTCGGGTCTGCTGGCAATGGATGTTGCCCTGTACCCTTCGTCTGAGAGCTTTCTGTTGTGAGGGCTCTTATAGTCGAGTTGCCACATGCTTGCCTGAGCCTAGTTCTCCTCCTTCTGCTGCTCTGTCAACTTGAACAGTTAACTTGATGAGTCTGAGGTTTTCTCTTCACCCTGGTACCATAGGTTCACACATAACAGAGACCTGACTCCTGATTTATGCCTGTCTTCTGCTTGCTCCGGGCGTTGGGAGCAGGCAGCCTATCCTGGCGGCCACTCGAGTAAAGCAGACCTGTTGTGACCACAGTTTACTGGCAAAAGAGCAGGTCCCAGGCCTCTGCATCACGAGATGCCTCGCTCTGGCTGCCCACAGGGGTGCTGAGCCGCTGCTCCTGGGTGGGCACTGAGTCTGCAGCGCCCCTGCTCCTGGGTGGGCCCCAGCCTACAGTGCACATTTCTCTGTCATCCTCCGCTTCCTCTGGGCCCCAAGGATGCAGCGCTGCTTACCACAGAGGCTTCATTTCCACTTTTGATCCATAGAGGGTTTTTTTTTAAGTGTAACTATACATTTTTAAAAGTATTTTTTCCTATTAACACTATAGGTCAAGAGTGGAGAGAGGTTTTGGGATTACTATGCAATTGTAGAAATATCTCAAGGTCATTAACTAGATGGTCATTTAAAGAAACAACAATCCTTAGCTAAGAAGAATTGACCTTGTTATTTGCTGACCTACTTATTCTGTTACATACTGTAACTTTAAATGGGTTTCTGATCTATTTGCAAGTATAATTACATATCAATATTGTTCATACAATTATACTGTTAATATTATTAGTACAATTATGAGTTAATATAAGATTTTGAAAAACTGCCCAAGACCAAAAAATGAATTATGCAAGTTGATAAAGAGATGTATATTTACCAAGCATTTCAATAATATCTATCCCCCATCTTTTTTTTCCCACAAAGGCTATGCTTGGACTGTATTCCTTTCTTGCAGTCTAGCATTTACAAGTCTAGTATTTTAAGTCAATGAGATCTTGGCCAGTATTAAGTACTCCTGACTGGCAAGTCTAGTGGTGTTACTTAGTGTGGTGTGTTCACATCAGAGAGAGAGGGGCCCGGAGTAAGGAACTGCTGCAGTACAGGGGTCAGGGACAGACGCTCTGGGGCCAGACTGCCTGGGCTGGAGCCTGGTTCTGCCACTTACAGCTGTGTGACCCTACGTGCCTCAGTTTCTCCTTTTGTAAAATAGGGATAATGATGACACCCACCCGATAGAGTTGCCACGTGGATGGCATGAATTAATACATGTCCATACAGAATAAACCTTGTATGTCACAAAGCATTAAAAACAGTTTAGGTTTTTTGATTTCTAAATGGAAGGCATTTTTTTCATTGAGACATCCATGGAAAAATGACAGGTGAGAGAAGGCTGACTGAGTTGTCTAGAACATTACCTTTGTACACTCTTTTAATGACCAAGGGCCCATCTCCCGTCACCGATGATTTTCCCCCATCCAGACTCAGTCCCAGCCCAGCCGAGGTCTTCAGCACTTCAACACACAGAGCATCGTGTACAGCCACACTTCTCCCTGCAGCCGCAGCGTGCACCAAGATGAAAATGACAGGGTTGTTCATCATGCCACATGTCCAAGTCCCCCAGGATGCATCGCCTCCAGCCCCATGTACTTCTGGCACACTCAAGTCCCATCTACCCTGGGGCACTTACTTATAACAGCACTTGAGCCCAGTAGCACTGTTGGCCTCCCAATTCTGGGGCTGCCCTCCTGGCTGTGTTGCTGCTGTACTTGCATTCTTTGTTCTGTGTTTTCTGCAAGCATTGGCAAATGGCTTTTATGCCCAAGCAGAAATCCCCAGAAAGCAAAGTGCTCTTGTTAAGCCCCCCACACCAGCTGTGCACTTCTCAGGACTGAAGTCACACTTGGGGACTCCAAATTTGATTTTCTGCCAACCCTGGCTGCTAATGGCAGCAGAAGATCATCCTCTGGTACCAAGACTTGGCAGCACCAAAATGCCCAGCCTCATGTGAGACTGTTAGAATGGACTCCAAAGCCCCCAGGAACCCAGAGAGCTTCCTGCCTCCCCGCTCCTGCCACTCCTGCTCCTGCAAAGGGAAACCCTGCCCCTGGCTATGGCTGTCTTCACAAACACACTCGCTGCCTCTACTGGCATCTTGCTCCACTGTGAGGAAATGCGTTTCCATGGTGATGCCGGCTCTGTGTGCTGGTTTCGGGATAGTGGGCTGGTTTGAATCAGGATTGTAAACTTGCCTTGTACTTCCCTCCCTTGCCTGCCTATCAGCCAACGACGTCAGAGTTGACTGCAAAGGCACACTTAGTTAATTGGGAGGCAGAGGAAGGACCACGGATGGATTAAACTGCCTGCTTCCTGTGTTCACTGTGTTCACTAGGGCTGAAGCCAAGCTAGCATTGTCTCCTTTGGACATAAAGGCCAGTCCATTGTCGTGGTTTAAAGAAGGCCACTCCACAGGGTCTGAAGGACATTTACTAACACTGGGGGGAGCATGATTTTTCAACAGGAAAATGGGTCTATTGCAGTGGCTCGAGTCTGGCTGCATACTGGAGTCACCTGGGAACGTGAAACGGTGTCTGGCCCCCACTGCAGCATTTCTGATTTAATTAAGCTGGGAATTTCCTGGGCATCAGGAATTTAAAAGCGTCCCAGCGTCTCTACTGTGCAGCTTACTGCACCGGGCCCCCAGCTGGACGCTGTCAGTGTATGGTAAGGAATATAACTGCATAGGACCGGGTAGACCTGGGTTAGGGAGACTGAAGAACAGGAAACTGAGCGAGGTTAAGCCCTCCAGGCGCTCAGCGTTTGATTGATTGCTCTGCAGGGTCTGCTTCAAGACCAGAGGCCCTGAAGTTGCTGCAGGAATACTGAGTGATTGATTATAAATGACAGAAGGACCATCCAGATCTGAGTTCACGAGGCTTAAAAACTGGCAGCTGTGAGGATGAAGTGGTTTCCTTTGACAGTTTACAAGGATCCCACTGAAAGTGCACCAAGTGGTCGAGATAGTTTTGGGGCAAAGGCAAGCATGACAAGATCTGATGACCAGGGTGTTTCCCTGTATTGAGGAGGGCCTCAGCCCTCTGGAAGAGGGAAAGTGAAATGACACAGAAGGAAGACTGGGGACCATGGAGGCATCTGGACAAGAAGTGTTTCTCATTTGTTAAATGGAATCGGAGCCATTTTCAGCAAGGACTACAAACAGCTCAGGCCACAAGGAAGCCAAGTTGTAGAAAGGAATCCAGCTACCCTTATCAGGGAGAGATGTGGAGAAGGAACAAAAGGCCCCTCCCAGAAGGCACTGCCTAACCCATACCCTCTGCTTTGCCCTCTCGAATAAAAAACGACGTCACCCCTGAATGCCAAGATGCACGGCACTCCAGACATCTGCAGTACTTAACAGGGCATTAAACAGCTCGCACTGCAGAAACAGACGCTGCACATGGTTCTGAGGCTCTGAATATGGACGGAACGTAGAAAATCTCTTTCTAAACCTCTTCCAGTGAGTTGTTCTTGGTTGACTAAGGCTGCAATTTCTGTTTTCAGACACAAAATACTCTTGCCCCCTCATTTCCTTCTGTTCTTCTAAACCAGGAAAGAATACAACCTTGCTGTTTCCCAAGGATAAATCTTAGTTCTGGAATTTCTCCTTCAACACTGCTTGCCCCATCACGTAGTTTCCTGTTTTCCTTACCAGTCCTAACAAGAGGGTGTGAATATAAAAGAGATTCCTTCTTAGGACACTTAGGGAAACTGTTACGCAGTCATTTTAAATCTTCCACAGTATAGCTTGAACTACTGGGGGAATTTTTCTAATTTTCTAATTTTTTTCTAATTTATTTGTAACACTGCTTTTGTAAGCAGCATCCAAACACACTAGACTTCACTACATTTAATTTTTCAGATCTAGAAGTTAGTTAGCTGTTATTTTCCTTCATGTTCAACCAGAATCTCCTCTTTCTGCAGTAGCTCACAGCCTGCTGGTTGTTGAAATGATCATCTTACCAATGCCAGGCTCCAGGGGGATGGTCTTTCTGGACAGCAAACCCTTCCCATTGGCTGTGGGAGGCTCCTGCCGGGCAGAGGGCCTGGGCTGATCCATCCCTTTCTTGATGACCACGAGGGCATCTTTGTGCAGCTGTGCCTGGTGCAGAACCTTCAGGACATTCCCGTGGGCTAAGCCAGCCAGTGAGGCGCCGTTGACTGACAGAAGGAAATCCCCTCGGTTCATAGTCCCTTCCTGAGAAGCCGCCCCCTGAGAAAACACCCTGTGGACCTGGGATGAGGAAAGGAAAAGGGAACAAAAACCAGATCCACTTAAGATTTCCGGTAAAAGGGAGACAGTAACTAACTGCGTATCTGTAGTAAAGGAACCTTCCTTTTTTATTTTTATTTTTTGAGAGGGAGTCTCGCTGTGTCACCCAGGCTGGAGTACAGTGGTGCAATCTCAGCCTCCCGGGTTCAAGCGATTCTCCTGCCTCAGCCTCCTGAGTAGCTGGGATTATAGGCACACACCACTAAGCCAGGTTAATTTTTGTATTGTTAGGAGAGACGGACAGGGTTTCACCATGTTGGCCATGCTGGTCTCAAACTCCTGACCTCAGGTGATCCACCCGCCTCGACCTCCCAAAGTGCTGGGATTACAGGCGTGAGCCACCGTGCCGGGTCTTGTAGTAAAGGAACTTTTTAAGGTAGACACTTGCTTTATAAAAAAAAAACATACATTCAGTGCGGGGGATGGATCACAAATGTCAATGCCAGTGTCTCCACATATTTTTTTTTTTAACTCAACTTCTTTTTAGTGTCTGACGTGGGCCTGGCATCCAGGAGGCAATGGGAATACAAAGATGAATGAGGCCTGGGCTCGTGCAGTGAAGGTGACCCTCTGGATGGTCCTGAAGGCTTTTGAATGATGTAAAATTTTGAGTGACTTTTTGAGAAAGGAGTAATTGTATAAACACAAGTTTGGCCAGTTGATTCTAATGTTTTCTACTGCTTAAAATGTGGAGGTAAATTATAAGGCTATAGCGAATTGTGTTTATAGGGATTGGAAATGGCCTATACATGTCAGCTCTGTGTTAAAAATGCTTGTCTTTTGTCAACGAAAACCTTACGTACTACTTCTCCCACTTCTCCCTTTTTATGTTGGTAGCTGGGAATGAAATCCAGCAATCTCTGAACCCGCTGATTGGAATTTGTGCCCTGATCACATTCTGAGGCTGCTTAAGGGGGGATTTTCCTGAGAGCCTAATGACTCTGTCACTTACCGTGATTGATTTTGGCTCCACATCTGTCCCTCCTGCCACACTGAATCCCAGACCTGAGCCTTCTTTTCTGTTCAGGACTATGAAGCAAACATCTTCTTTATTCTAGTGAAAACAAACAAAAGTTATCCTTTGAGCTGGAGCTGCAAAAAATTAAGAAAGAAAAACATATCCCCTTGTGCCAGGAGTAAGGAAGCTCTGATGTCAATCCTCTTGGAGGGGCTTTTCACTGCAGACCCTAAAGGTTCTTTGGCTCTCAGCCAGGCATGGTGGCTCATGCCTGTAATCCCAACACTCTGGGAAGCCAAGGGGGGCAGATCTCTTGAACCCAAGAGTTCGAGTCCAGCCTGGGCAATGTGGCAAAACCCTGTCTCTACAAAAATTAACCAGGTGTGGTGGTGCACACTTGTAGTCCCAGCTACTCAAGAGGCTGAGGTGGGAGGATTACCTAAGCCCGGAAGGTCACGGCTGCAGTGAGCCATGATCACGCCACTGCACTTCAGCCTGGTTGACAGAGTGAGACCTTGTCTCAAAAAAAAAAAAAAAAAAAAAATCATAGTACATAATTTGATCATGATGGGAATCCTTTATTCTATAATTCTTTAAGTCTACAATTTAGCAAAGCCAGTCCTGACAACAGCAGAAAGATAAGCGTCAGTGGCAAGAGGCAGGATAAGAGCATATCAAGGCCATGTTTTCTACATCTCCCTCCCCATCATTGGATTTCAGGTGCAATTAATTAACTGATGCCAAAAAAATAGCATGGCTAGGCGCAGTGGCTCACGCCTGTAATCCCAGTGCTTTGGGAGGCCAAGGCGGGCGGATCACCTGAGGTCAGGAGTTCGAGACCAGCCTAGTCAACATGGCGAAACCCCGTCTCTACTGAAAAATACAAAAATTAGCCGGGCGTGGTGGCGGACACCTGTAATTCCAGCTACTTGGGAGGCTGAGGCAGGAGAATGGCTTGAACCCAGCAGGCAGAGGTTGCAGTGAGTGGAGATCATGCCAGTTGCACTCCAGCCTGGGTGATGGAGTGAGGCTCTGTCTCAAAAAACCCCCAAAGTTCACTCAAACCAAAACCTAGACTGTCCTGCAGAACTTTTGGGGGAGTTGGGAGGTTGACTTCATGGGCACCTTCAACCATATGTATGCTCACACACGGATTGATGGGGAGAAAGAGGTTGACTAAGCTTTCCAAACAAAAATGGGAATACGGGACCCAGTAAATGGTCTTTGTCCAGCTTCTAGGAGGTAATGTGGTGCTGAAAATAGGAACACTTCTCAGATATTTCAGTGTCTTATGGGAGCAAAGAGACAATATTTGAAAATGAGGCCTCCTACGCCGGGTGCAGTGGCTCACGCCTGTAATCCCAGCACTTCGGGAGGCGGAGGCAGGTGGTTCACATGGTCAGGAGATGGAGGCCATCCTGGCTAACACGGTGAAACCCCGTCTCTACTAAAAAAAAAAAAAAAAAAAAAAAATAGCCGGGCGTGGTGGCGGGCACCTGTAGTCCCAGCTACTCGGGAGGCTGAGGCAGGAGAATGGCGTGAGCCCAGGAGGTGGAGATTGCAGTGAGCCGAGATCACGCCACTGCACTCCAGCCTGGGCAACAGAGCAAGACTCCATCTCAAAAAAAGAAAAAAAAAAAAGGAGAAGGAAAAAAAAAAGAAAATGAGGCCCTCCTGCATTCCAGGACAAGTTAAATCACAAAAATTTCAATGTATTCACATTTTTTTTCCAGTGGTGTTTAAGGACACAGATATGCTAGAAGCTGACTATTGGGCCAAATTTTGCCTCTGAGAGCCTCAGCACAGTCTCAGGGCGGCCAGAGCAACCATCAAGAGCTCTCCAAGGTTTGGGCGTGTTGAAGTCAGGAGGCCAGGGTTTGTTTTCAGCCTCGAAGCCTCGAATCTCTCACAGCACTGCCAAGGACACAGAAAATAGTTTTGTGCAGTTCTATTTTTAGTACCTGCAAACCATACTCATTGGAAAAAGCAAGGCAGGAAGCTTCTAGACTGAGGATGGCAGAGTAAGGATAGCCCTGCTCAACGCTCCTCTCTGAAAGACAGTGAGAAAATAAAGGGAAAAGAACGCCGTGTTCTGATAAATAGGAATGATCTTCAAACCAAACCACAACCCTGCCTCGTGGTGAGCTTGAGTAGTAGGGGGTTAGGAAGGCCCTAGAATAAGCCACCCTCGGGCAGCACTGTGGCATGCTGGCCATACTTTGTTTGAGGTTCCTGGAGATGTACATCTTGCTTGTGGTTGGCTGGACAGTCTGGTCTTCTCCTCTGACATTTCATCTAACACTAAAATGTCTGGGGTAAAGGGGGCCTGGCAACGTGTGACCCCACCTGTGCCCCCTTGACTGGTGGTCTCAGAATGAGACTTTCACACATGAAATCCTTCCTTATTGTAATAACAAGTGGGAGGAGGAAGAGAGATGAGGGGCTATTCCCTTTTACTGAAAGCGGAAGTGCTTAGCATCTCAAGACATTTTGTTTTTCTTTCAGAGACAGGGTCTTGCTCTGTCACCCAGGCTGGAGTGCACTGGCACGATCATAGCTCACTGAGCCTCAAACTACTGGACCCAAGTGATTCTCCTGCTTCAGATTCCCATGTAGGTAGGACTACAGGCATATACCACCACGCCTGGCTAATTTTTTAAATTTAATCTTTTTTTTTTTTGAGAGATGAGGGGGTCTCAGTATGTTGATGAGGCTGGTCTCGAACTCCTGGCCTCAGATGATCCTCCTGTCAAGGCATGTCTTAACTGCACAGACCCAAATCAGCGGCTGAGAATCAGAAGGGAGTGGAACCTGAAGGGACTGGTTTCCTCTATTCCAACCTCTCTCCTCACCTCCTGGCCAACTCCTTACTAGGTGCCAAGGCTGGCTGTTGGCTGAGAAACCACATAGCCCCTCTGTATTTGAATTTCTGGAACAGCATTCTTAGATGACTTCAGTGACCCAGGTATACTACCACTAAAGAAACATTCATATTTATTTCTCTAAATAGAAAATATTCATTCATTAGGGTTCAAATCTCTACGTATAGCCCCAAGAAATTGATCTTCAGATTAGTATCCTAGATGTGAACCTGTGGTTTCTTCTGTCAATGTTTATTGTCACAACTGATTTACTGAAAGATTTTATTTGTAATTCCTTGTACTCCAGGGTTCAGATGCTCTTCTACAGGTGACATTTGAACAACACAGGCTCAAACTGTACAGGTCCACTCACACTCAGGGTTTCTTCAGCCTCTTTATCCTTGAGACAGCAAGACCAACCCCTCCCTCCTTCTCAGGCTACTCAGTGTGAAGATGACAAGGATGAAGCCCTTTATGATGAACCACTTCCACTTAATGAATAGTAAATACACTTTCTCTTATGACTTTTTTTTTTTTAATTGAGATGAAGTCTTGCTCTGTCACCCAGGCTGGAATGCAGTGGTGCAATCTTAGCTCATGTCAACCTCTGCCTCCCAAGTTCAAGCAATCCTCTCGCCTCAGCCTCCTGAGTCGCTGAGACTAGAGGCACCCACCACCATGTCCAGCTAATTTTTGTATTTTTAGTAGAGGCAGGGTTTCACCATATTGGCCAGGCTGGTCTTGAACTCCTGACCTCAAGTGATCTGCCCGCCTTGGCCTCCCAAAGTTCTGAGATTACAGGTGTAAGCCACTGCACCTGGCCTTTTAGGATTTTCTTAATAACGTTCTATTATCTCTAACTTACGTTGTTGTAAGAAGACAATATATAATACATATAACTGACAAAACTTGTGTTAATTGACTGTTTATGTTATCAGTAAGGTTTCCGGTCAACAGTAGGTTGTTAGTAGTTAAGTTTTTGGGGGAGTTAAAAGTTATATGCGGATTTTCCACTGCTCGAAGGTCAGTGCCTCAACCCTCATGTTGTTCAAGGGTCCACCGTATTTCAGGGCAAGGGCGGGACTACACCAATGTAACTCTTCTCTCACCAGCAGGTGGCTCCCTTGACTAGTTTATGTCCACAGTTAGGTGGCGAGAGGTACTTGAGGTCATTCTGCAATATTTCTGAGATGACTAGCTCTGCTTTGAGGACTCTCTGCAAACAAACTCCACATGTAGGAGTTGGGAAAATGGTAACTAGTTGCTACTTGGGGGATGAAAACAGCAGTGACACCCATCTGGCACATGAACATTCAAGACAAGATCTAGCTTCTGAAGCTGGCTAGCAGCACGTGAGGCCAAAGTCAGACTGAGCTGTGAAACTCGCAACCCAAGGCAGTCCTCCCTCTCCAGAACTCGGGGTGGGCTCTCCTTGGCTGTCTGGGCGGGCGGCACATACCTGGGCACTCACGTGGCCGCAGTTCATGTTCCTGAGCTTTCTGTGTTTCACTCACCTCTGATTGTGCTTTCGCTTCCTGAATGAGAGTTAGGATGGTAGATTTCGACCCCACTGACGATAAAACAGACTGTAATCTTTGCTGGTCCCCCGCTGAGACTAGAAGTTGATCCAAACTAAATAATATAAATATATTTGAAGAACATTAAAGAAAAAAGCAATTTCTTCATTTTATAAGAATGCATTTAAAATGATCTCCTTTCTACTATACTGCAGGTATTTTCTGCTCTCTTTTGGTCAAAACTTCCATTCCAAACTAATGGAAGAATAAATCCTGAGTGCTGAACAGAAATGTCATTCACTGCCAATGGCAAGGGGAACTGCTATGAATTCAGAGATCCCCTCAAGAAGTTATGGGACCAATGCCGGAGCTTAACAGGACACTTCTGACATGTTTTAAAATATTCAATACATAGGTTCAAGTGAAATATTTTTATTTTTATTGTTTTTGAGATGGAGTCTAGCTCTGTCACCCAGGCTGGAGTGCAGTGGCACGATCTCAGCTCACTGCAACCTCTACCTCCTGGGTTCAAGCTATTCTCGTGCCTCAGCCTCCCGAGTAGCTGGGATTACAGGCACCTGCCACCACGCCTGGCTGATTTTTTATTTTTAGTAGAGAGAGGGTTTCACCATATTGGCCAGGCTGGTCTTGAACTCCTGACCTCAAGTGATCCGCCTGCCTTGGTCTCCCAAAGTGCTGGGATTATAGGCCTGAGCCACTGGGCCTGGCTTTTTTTTTTTTGAGATTGAGTCTTACTCTGTTGCCCAGGCTGGAGTGCAGTGACGTGATCTCAGCTCACTGCAACATCAGCCTCCCGGGTTCAAGCGATTCTCCTGCCTCAGCCTCCCGAGTAGGTGGGATTACAGGCGCCTGCCACCATCCCCAGCTAATTTTTGTATTTTTAGTAGAGATGGGGTTTCACCATGTTGGCCAGGCTGGTCTTGAACTCCTCACCTTAAGTGATCTGCCCGGCTCAGCCTCCTAAAGTGCTGGGATTACAGGTGTGAGCCACCACGGCTGGCCTCAAGTGAAATATTTTTAAATATGTTAGAAATTCTCCCTTTAACTCCAGCCACCTCCAAAGGTCCAAATTCCCCCCTGTGCTGCGCTCTCTCTTCCTCTGCACGCCCCTCTCATGTTGCTTTTGCTTAAGTGCCATGTCCTCTAGAAGCCTCTCCTCAGAGCGACACTTTGGTAAACATGTTTCCCTGCAGGCACTTTTATTTTTCCAGCAGTGATATTAAAAACCAAGGGCGCTAAAATGGAATGTAGTATCCTGGATCCTGGGACAGAAAAACGATATTAGCAGAATTTATTCAGCAAAATCTGAATGAAGTCTGTAGTTAATGGTATTGTTCCAACATTAATTTCTTACTTTTGACGAATGGACCGTGGTTATGAGAGATGTGAACATTAGGAAGAGTGGGTAAGAAGTGGCCGGGTGCAGTGGCTCAAGCCTGTAATCCCAGCACTTTGGGAGGCCGAGGCAGGCAGATCACAAGGTTAGGAGTTTGAGACCAGCCTGACCAACATGGTGAAACCTCGTCTCTATTAAAAATACAAAAATTAGCCAGGCGTGGTGGTGCACGCCTGTAATCCCAGCTACTCAGGAGGATGAGGCAGGAGAATCGCTTGAACCCGGGAGGCAGAGGTTGCAGTGAGCCGAGATCGCACCATTGCACTCCAGCCTGGGCGATAGAGCAATGCTCCATCTCAAAAAAAAAAAAAGTAAGTGGGAACTCTGCATTATCTTTGCAACTTTTCAATAAATCTAAAACTATTCCAAAATGAAACAAGTTTATCTGAAATAAAAGTAGGGGGCAGATACTTACTTAACTGACCAGCTTCTTCTAAAAGGCAGATCCTGGGCAGCTTCACCCGTATCACTGGCTGAACTGGGTGTCTCAGCAGCACTGGTTTTAGGGCCACTTCCTCCTGGACAGGCCCTGTTCCCGCCCTTCTCGGGACACGAAACGCCTCCAGCAGGAGGGCCGGGTGACCTCCTGGGGGTGATCTCTAGCTCAGTTTTGAAGAGCACGGCGCTCGGCCCTGCTGAGTAATCCTCGCTGCAGAGCTTGTCAAGGTCAGGCATGCTCAAGGCTCTCAGCTCCTGGAGCTTGGAGCGGGACACGGGCGAGGGCTGCGTGTGGCGTACCGAGGACTTGTTCCTCTTAACAGGAGAAGCCAGGGTCATCGTTGGGGTGGGAATTCCCAAAGGACCAAGTGATTTCTTTAGTTCCGAATCAGAGCCCTTGCTACTGGTCTCTGGTGGGTTCTGCCGAGAGATGGTCAGTGTCATGATTGAGGGAGACTTGGCCATCTGGGGCAGGAGGGTGCCGGCTTCGCTTTGGTTTTCGCTGCAGGAACTCAAGCTGCGTCTCAACAACCTTGCTGCTGCGTCACCTGGGTGGCCCAGGCTCCCGGAAACAATGCTGCCAGAAGACCGCCTCCCAATGGGAGGCTTGGAGCTCACCGACAAAAATGGGGAAGCCCCGGACTTGGCTACAGGCCGATCAGCATTGGCCAGGTTCTCAAAAGACTTGATCCGCTGCTTCACAGAGAAAAATGAGGTAGATTCATGGGGCCAGTTCTGCTCATAGCAGTAGTGTCGTCTGGTGACTTTGATTTTGTCTGTGACTAGGCAGCTCGTCTCCTGGACTGAAATGATATCCCCTTCATCTGTGGCTAGAAGATTCCTCGATGTGTCCAGCAGCGGCTTTACACTATACATGCCCTGTCCATTAGCCAGGCTGGGAAGACCACCTCTGGATGCCTTTGCCTCGGGGACAACACTGCTTGTCACAGGGACCTGGCTGTCCCGAGAGCGACCCAGGCTGTGTGGGGGGTGACCCTCCCGTCCAAAATGGCTTGAGAACTGGGCTGGCATGGAGTAGGTCCTGGTCGCTGGCCTTGGGGTGAAGTAGAGATGGTCCTCCCCCGAGGGGCCCCCTGGGATGCTGTTTCTGGGCACCCCTAGGGAGTCTGACATCAGGCTTGATTTTCCCTGGGAGTATTCTGCCTTTCTAATGGGTGTTTGAAGGGAGGAGGAGGAGGACGCCAGTTTTGCCATGCTGAATGATCGTGACATTTCCTGCTCTGCCTGGGAGGCATGAGATGGGAGTGAGGATGGATGACTTGTGGATGATTCTGCGACCTGGCGATAGAGCCTGATTTCACCCTTCTCCTGACAGCTGCCCTGGGCCAAGCACCCTCCCCGTCTGTCGCTTTCAGCTGGCTTGTTACCACATACAGTCTCTGACACTGTTTCAGCAGAAATCTCCACGATTTTCAGCTGGTTTGTTTTCTCGAGGCGATCGCTGGCCATTATGTTGCCTCCTTTTTCGCCAGTCGGCCTGGGTTGGGCTGTGTCTGCTGCCACATGGCTGGCCAGGCGCGGCTCGCTCTGTCTGTTCCCTGCCACGGACATGCCGTTCCTAGATGCTGCCGGACTCACCGGCCCGGAGTCAGCACGGGGCGCCCTGCCCTCTGCTCTACACTTAGGAGATTTAGGGGTGGTTGGGCAACCTCTGTCGGGTTCAGAGAGGACAGCCATGTGGAACCTGCTCCACATGCCTTGCTCAGGAAGAGGCTTGGGAGAGGTCAGGGGCGAGACAAATGTCCTGATGCTCGTGTCAGACACTGAGGGTTTCAGTGGCCCAGAGGTGGCAAGAGGTGGCTTGCTTTCCAGCACACACTGGGGAGACCTGGGGGCAGCTGTGGTGTTTCTGTCAGGGTCCTCGTGGTCGGCTACATGGAGCCGCTGTGACACTGCCTTAGAAAGTGTTTTGTGGGAGGTCTGGGGTGAGATCAAGGGTTTCCTATGGTCCGTCCCCCCAGCCTTCACAGCATTCGCAGCAGGGGCCTCAGAGTTGACTTTGGCCTTGCCCTTGAGGCTGAGCCTCTTCAGCTTCGGACCACACTTTGCCTTCTGACCATTAGTCAGAAGCATTTCTGCCGGACTCTTCTTAGACAGGTCCTTATTTTCCAGGTTTGTTTTCGGCTGAGGAGGGCTATGAGGCACAGTAACGCCCTTTTTTTGGCTTGAACTCACCATCTGAATCTTGGAGTCGGGACTTCTGGCAGGCATTAGGGGTTGTTCCTTCTCGGTTTTGCTCTTCAAATGTGTGCCTTGGTTATGTTTATTTATTTCTTTAAACCAGGCCATGATGGGCCTCCTAGAGATCATTTTTGGTTTCTGTAGCAAGTCATCCAGGTCTTGACTTTCAGAGATGTGGAGGTTTTCCAAAACAGATTCTCCATTCTTAGGGACATCCACGCTGAAGGAGGACAGACTGGCAGCTGCATTAATGCTTGTTTCGTATTGATTCAGGGTTTCGTCATCTAGCAGGTCATGTTCCAAGCCATTTACCATGTTGGGGGAGCTGAGAATGATGGGCGGACTGTGAAAATGCCTGGCTACTTTAGACAGCGGACTGTTTTCCATGGCTGAGCTAGCGCTGGTGACTTCTGTGGTTTCTTCTGCACACAAGGGCCTGTGGTTCTGTGAAGTGCTTATGTCCGCGTGAGTTTCATGCTCCTGAGAGCTCATCTCCAAGAGTGATGACGGCTGGGAAGAGTCTGGGCCTGAAGTGTATGAGCCTGGCAAGCAGGCGGCCTTCTCACGGGGACTGGCCACCGACTCTCTCGGAGTGCTGTATTTTAATGACAGAACTTTGGCTGAGGCAGGACAGATGGCAGCCTGGGTGGGAAGATGAGCAGGACTCGAGGGTGGATTGGGGCAGCCATGTGTGGAACAAATCTCAATCTGTTCCTCTTCTGACTCCGAAGGATCTTCCTTGTGCAAAGACACACGGGAACGAGGAGGGGACCAGCCGTCCCTGGCAGAAGCTCGTGGGGCTTCAGTGAGTGACTCAGGGTCAGAAGAAGAATCCTCAGCATCGCCATACATGGATGACAGAGACGGCTCCGTGCTGTCACCCAGGCCTGATAGGGAGGTGCTGTCTTCATGAAAACTGCTAAAATTTCTAGAGTAGTTGCTCAGAAAGTTTTTGTTCACAGTAAAATGTTTGTCGGGATTAATTGAATCTAAAACCGAAGGCTGGGAGGCCCATTGTGGGTGGGCGGGGGCACCAGCAGCCCAGGCCCTCCTCGGGGAGGAGGTCTGGCCCCCCGGGACTGGTTCGGCACGGCAGGAGCTCCCACCTCCAGCCCCGGCTGGTGGGTGGCCCTGAGCACTGCCCTCCTGAGAGCCACTGTCCCCCGTCTGGGAAGACGGAGACGTCGCTGCAGAAGCATCCAGCTCCTTGATGAAGCTGTCAATGTCCGTCACAGGGCTCCCTCTACTCCCCCCCGGGCAGCAGTGCCCCAAGACACGGCCACATGCTTCTTTGGTGTTGTCAGTGGATGGCAGCATGGAGAGGCTGGCCTGCGGTGCCCTTGAGGACACAGAATCTGCTCCCTCCAGCAGGGAAGGCTCCTGGGAGCTTTCAGGTGCATGGATTCCTGTCATTTCCAGAGCCTTACTGTGGTTACCTGGAGCTCCCTGTCTCTGCTCCTGGGATGTGAGGGGGTCTCCTGGCAGGACAGCACCAGCTGGTGTCATTCCCTCTGCCCCAGGTCCCGCTCCCCTGAGGGCAGCCACCCTCCTGGTATTGTGGGGTGTGCTGGTTTCCGATGCTGATCGAGTCTTGCTGTAGCCAGGGGGAGCCGCTGCTTTCTCCCCCGGGGAGGGGCTGCCCTCATGGGGGAGCCTGACTGGAGACCTGGCCTTGCACTTGGCAACCCTGGGCGATGCAGGCTGGCTGGGATTCTCTGGCCGACTGACTTGCCCTGTGTCTACAGAGGTCTTGCTGGGGTCAGGATGAGCGGCCCCCTTCTTCCCTGGGGAAGAGATGAGGTCTGAGGAGCTGTCCAGTTCTACGTGGAGAACGTAAACAGAAGGTACATACACAGGAGAGGTTGTAGGGGAGATAAAAGGGAAAACATAAGAAAGCAGCCCCTCAATTATTAAAAACTAGAAAATTATAAACAACCTCAAATATTTTTTTCTTTTTCAGAAAGCCGGGCGTGGTGGTGCATGCTTGTAATCCCAGCACTTTGGGAGGCTGAGGCGGGTGGATCACCTGAGGTCAGGAGTTCGAGACCAGCCTGGCCAACATGGTAAAACCCCATCTCTACTAAAAAAAAAAAAAAATTAGCTGGGCATGGGGGTGGGCACCTGTAATCCCAGCTACTTGGGAGGCTGAGGCAGGAGAATTGCTTGAACCTGGGAGGTGGAGGTTGCAGTGAGCCGAGAATGTGCCATTGCACTGCAGCCTGGGCAAAAAGAGCGAAACTCCGTCTCAGAAAACAACAACAACAAAAAAACGGCGTTCTGTGGCCTAAATGAAGGCCCTTCTTGTCTTTCTGGTTTTCTGTCTAAAATTATAGAGTACCCACATCTAACAAATACCACCCTGCTTTAGACTCTCTAAGAGAACTCAGATTAACCGGCAGAAGAAACATTTACATCTGCTCATTTTTCTCTCTTTTGGTATTTCTATGATGGCGGATGTTCCTACCACAAAGAAATGATACATTTGATGTGATGGATATGCTGATTACCCTGATTTAATCATTGCACACTTGGGTCTCTTTATGCCATTCACCCTCTGATGGCAAAACCGCAAGCATCAGGCTCTTGTTCTATTTGGTTCCCTACTCCTGCGCGGATGCAGCAGGGCCCTCCTGGCCCTCTCAGTCCCAGTATCTGGCCAGTGGTGTGTGGGTTTGGCTCACACTGGGGGGATGTGAATGATGTACTTCAGTGTAAAACAGTCCAAGTGCCGAGCTCAAGAGGCTTCCTTTTTAGTGCAGGGGCTGAGGCTAACTAGGGAAAACATACAGAATACGAAAGCTGGGATACAGGTCTACACCGAGCTCTGGCTGTCTTGACAAATTCAGAGGAGTGGGAGAGTGAGAAGCCAGATTGTCCCAGGAAGCCTTGACAGAGGAAGTGGGGACATGAATGGGGCTGACAAGGGGAGTTTGGCCAGAGAGTGAGGAGGAGGAAGGTAAGGAAGACAATGGAAGAGTACCGTGAAAATGTCCATACTACCCAAAGTCATCTATAGATGGGTACAATTCCTACCAAAATTCCAATGACATTTTTTACAGAAATAGAAAAAAAAAACAGTTGTAAAATGTGCATGGAACCACAAAGGACTCTGAATAGCCAAGGCAGTTTGAGTTTAAAAAAAACAAAAGACAAAACAAAACAACAACAACACAACAAAAACAGGGCTAGGCATGGTGGCTCACGCCTGTAATCCCAGCACTTTGGGAGGCCAAGGCGGGTGGATCACCTGAGGTCAAGAGTTCGAGACCAGCCTGGCCAACATGGTGAAATTCCCGTCTCTACTAAAAATACAAAAATTAGCTGAGTGTGGTGGCACACGCCTGTAATCCCAGCTACTTGTGAGGCTGAGGCAGGAGAATTGCTTGAACCTGGGAGGTGGAGTTGCAGTGAGCCAAGATCATGCCATTGTATTCCAGCCTGAGCAACAGAGCAAGACTCCGTCTCAAAAAAAAAAAAAAAAAATAATAATAATAAGGTATTACATTTATTGAAATAGCTAGAAGAGAGAATTTGGGATGTTCCTACCACAAAGACATGATACATTTGATGTATCAAATGGATATGCTAATTACCCTGATTTAATCATTGCACAATGTATATATGTACTGAAGTACCACTTTGTGCTCCATAAGTATGTACAATTATGTGTCAATTAAAAAAAAAAGGCAGCTAGGCGCGGTGGATCACGCCTGTAATCCCAGCACTTTGGGAGGCCAAGGCAGGCGGATCACTTGTCAGGAGTTTGAGACCAGCTTGGCCAACATGGTGAAACCCTATCTCTATGAAAAATACAAAAATTAACCAGGCATGGTGGCATGCACCTGTAATCCCAGCTACTTGGGAGGCTGAGGCATGAGATTCGCTTGAACCCAGGAGGTAGAGGTCAGTGAGCTGAGATTGCACCACTGCCTTCAAGCCTGGGCAACAGAGCAAGACTCTGTCTCAAAAAAAAAAAAAAAAGGCAACAGAATGAAAGCAGAGAAGCAAGAAAGAGCCTGAAATCTTGGAGGTGGCAGGGCAAGGGGATGTGTGCCAGTGGACAGTGGGAAGTCATCTAGGAGGTGGGTTCCAACAGCCACTCACTCCTGAAAGTGCCTGTTCATAAGGCCCTGCATAGTCTTGGGCTAATCTTCCACCTCAGACACACAGCATCTTGCAACAGGGAAAAAAAATCTGGCATCAGAAAGAACAAAGCTATTTTCTTAGGAACTATGGGTCTGAGGTTAGAGTGAAAAATGAAGTTCCATGAAAGCTCTTGGTTTGAGAATTAAGTCAAACCAACTCTTCCCCAAATATTATGTTCGTTCCACAGCTCTCACATAAAATCATCTTAATTGCATTTTTTTAACCTCCTGACCTTGCTATGTGAATAATTAAGAACTAATTATTAGGACTCAGCCCTGTGTTAAGAGGTTTTCCAATAATTAAGGAGTTAACACTGTGCTAAGAGTTTTGTACACATTTAATTTTCCTCCTAACACTGAGGTATGTCCTGTGACCATCTGCATTGGAAGGATGAGGACGGAGAAACAGCGTGGTTAAGCAATGTGTCTGAGGTCAGAGTTCACAGGTGGCAGAGCCAGCGGTCGCCCCAGGAAGCTGGCTCCGCAGCCCATGCTACTGCCTAAACCCTGACTGTGTGGCCTCTGCGTGGAGAGCCCTTGGCAATCACAAGGTTGGATCGTCGAGATCCCCATGGAGACCGTACTAGCTACTAGCTTTCCAGGCCCACTGTGGAAGGCCAGGGGCCTGCCAAGACTCAAAGCCACGTGCTCTTCTCCTTCTCTGCTCAACCTTTTTTGAACTTCCCCTTAAGCATAATGTTCCTGCTTCTGGTGACAGCAAATATGGGTGGTAGTGCGGGTGGTGGGGGGGAGTAGCAATGACACAAAAGGAGGGGATTTAAACTCTTGTTTTTAAATTTCATATTCAGGCCGTGGGCGGTGGCTCATGCCTGTAATCCCAGCACTTTGGGATGCTGAGGCCAGGCAGATCACTTGAGGTCAGGAGTTCGAAACCAGCCTGGCCAACATGGGGAAATCCCATCTCTACTAAAAATACGAAAATTAGCCAGGTGTGGTGGTGCACGTCTGTAATCCCAGCTGCTTGGGAGGCTGAGGCAGGAGAACTGCCTGAACCTGGGAGGCGGAGGTTGCAGTGAGCCGAGATCGAGCCACTGTACTCCATCCAGCCTGAGCGACAGAGCAAGAATCCGTCTCAAAAATAAATAAATTTCATATTCGCTCACTGAATAAACCTAAACAGGCAATTCATGTTAGCAATTTGACTTTATTGCAAAGTCTGTAACTTAAAAGGTCTTCATCTGAGGGAGACGAGGTTACACTGAGGCAGCCTTTGGTTGTCACCTTTCAAGACAACCTTTTCTCTGGAAACATTCGAAATGCCCAATCATGGGAGGAAGGTTGACTCGTTACAGCACATCCGTGGGGTGGAAGGCCCAGCAGCCTCTCCAAGTGATGTCGGGTGTAGAACAGCCTGCAGGATAGCAGTGCGGTTTCCTAGAGTAGGCTATGGGTGTGCTGACACCAGAGTGGTCAGTGCGAGGGACAGCCTGCTAGGTCAGGCCCATGGGCTGAGGAGCAGTCTTACTGATGCCAGCAGGCTGCTCAAATATTATTTCGTGTGGATGTATGAGGTTTAAAAAGGTTGTTAGGTACTGGTGACTACCACAGTGGATTTTTTTTTTTTTTTTTGGCAAAAAGACAAAAAAAGCACAGGACTATATATTTATTCACACCCATATACGCACAAGACTCAAATGATACAGACCAAAATATTAACAGAGGTTTTTCGCTTGGGCTTAGGTGATTTTTATGCTATCTTTCAAAACTTCCCTCTCAATTGTAATTTCTTAAGTTTCTAGAATAAACATGTATCCCGTCCATAACAGAGTTAAACATTTAGTGACAAACAAGGGGCCTGGATTCCCCACACTGCTTCAGTTTCTCACAACAGCTTTGACAGCTTTTCCAACAGCTACCACCTCCTCTCGTTCTGGTTTCCAAGAGCCACCATTTAACAGACAGAGTCAATTGCTGCCAGAAAGCTAAATGGCTCTAAAATCAGACCTCACAATCAACACATCTTGGTCGGCCATTTGCTCCTGTGTTTCTAAAGTTTCTAAAACTTTCTTAGGAAAATCATGTTTGTAGGTATACATACACACATATATATACACACACGTATCTTACTGTGTATCATATACTAGGCAGATATATACACACATATATGTTTCTCTTAGGAAAATCACATACACACACGTAATATAACTTACTCAACATATTAGGTACTAGATTGTGTTCCAAATGCTACACATGAAAATGTCATTGATTCTTCCTCAACAACCCCATGAGGTATGTAACTTAGGACAACAGTGACTAATCCAAGGTCCCTTCCCTGGTCAAAGTTGGGGCTCAGATCTGAGCCCTGGCAGCCTGCGTATGCCCCTGTGTGCTTAACCACCGTGCAGTGTATGGGTCATTTTGGATTTTTTTTTAATGATAAGGTATTCCTTCTTTGATCACTTATGCATTTTTGGATATTTCAGTTTTAAAAAAGATATGTTTTGGCTAGGTGCAGCGGCTTATGCCTGTAATCCCAGCACTTTGGGAGGCTGAGGTGGGTGGATCACTTGAGGTCAGGAGTTCGAGACCAGCCTGGCCAACATAGTGAATCGCCGTCTCTACTAAAAACACAAAAATTGGCCGAGCGTGGTGGTGGGCACCTGTAATCCAAGCTACTCAGGAGGCTGAGGCAGGAGAATTGCTTGAACTCTGGAGGCAGAGGTTGCAGTGAGCCAAGATCGCGCCATTGCACTCCAGCCTGGGTGACAGAGGGAGACTCTGTCTCAAAAAAAAAAAAAACAAAGATATGCCAGGCGCGGTGGCTCACGCCTGTAATCCCAGCACTTTGGGAGGCTGAGGTGGGCAGATCACGAGGTCAGGAGATTGAGACCATCCTAACACGGTGAAACCCCATCTCTACTAAAAATACAAAAAAAAATTAGCTGGGTGTGGTGGCAGACGCCTGTAGTCCCAGCTACTCGGGAGGCTGAGGCAGGAGAATGGCGTGAACCTGGGAGGCAGAGCGTGCAGTGAGCCAAGATCACACCACTGCACTCCAGCCTGGGCAACAGAGCAAGACTCCGCCACAAAACAAAACAAAACAAAACAAAACCAAAGACATGTTTTGAAGAACATCCTTCTTACATACTGGAAAGCAGCTATTTGTAATAACACTGGAAGAAGAACTGCTACGAGCACTCAAGTACTCAGCAGGACCAACTGGTCACAGATAGCCTTTTCATTGGGAAGGAGAGAGAAATACCTAAACAAAAGGAGACAGAAGCTCTAAAATCTTTTAGAGATCAGGTAATCGAGTATTTCAGATACACCCCAAAAGCCCTTGAGGGTACCAGTGTGTCACTGCAACTCGATCAATCCTGACGAGGACCCTTAAAGAATTAAATGGTAACTAATATATTATGTTTTGACATGTTAACTAAATATAGCACATATATCATTGCCTGTTAAATATAATCAGTTCCTGGTCTAGCATTCCTGGCTGCTCAGTGGGTGTAAGGGACACACAGCTGCACCTTTCTCAAGGCTCATTATCTATGGGAAATCCAGAGAGGGCAAGGCAGAAAAGCATCCAAACATCTGCACCCACCGGGGTCAGTACGGTCAGAGAGGTGCACAGAGCTCCAGGGAGTACGGGGCTGGGAGACGAAATTCTCTCTACACTATAACACAAGAGAACTTGACATGCAGCAACCCACTTACTTAAGGTACAAACCCGCAGTATTTTTTTTTTTTTTTTAAGTTCTGGGATACATGTGCAGGATGCGCAGGTTTGTTACACAGGGAAATGTGTGCCATGGTGGTTTGCTGCACCTATCAACCCGTGACCTAGGTATTAAGCCCTGCATGCATTAGCTATTGATCCTGATGCTCTCCCTCCCCCCACCACCCCATCCGCAACAGGCTCCAGTGTGTGATGTTCGCCTCCCTGTGTCCATGTGTTCTCATTGTTTAGCTCCCACTTATAAGTAAGAACATGTGGTGTTTGGTTTTCTGTTTCTGTGTTAGTTTGCTGAGGATAATGGCTTCCAGCTCCATTCTTGTCCCTGCAAAGGACATGATCTCATTCCTTTTTATGGCTGCATAGTATTCCATAGTGTATATGTACTACATTTTCTAACACTGATGAAAACCTCAGTATTGACAAAAACTGGCCTACCTAGAATAAGAAATTCCTCAGTGGCAAGAAAGGAAAGAATGTTCTGCATGAGGTTGCAAATAGGAAATGTTGGTTTAGTGAAAAAAAAACCAACCCTTTGCTGTCCCTCTTCTATTCCAAAGCAAATCTGGATTCCAAGAAAACTTCCAGAGGACCATTATGTAGAACATGCACTCTTAAAATGTATGAAGATACTGGCCTCAAATGAAGCCTTACTTTGAAAGGTGACATTGAAGGCTGCCTCAATGTAACTTCATCTCCCTCAAATAGAAACCCCCCCAACCCCCCACTTTTTTTTTTTGAGATGAAGTCTCGCTCTGTCGCCCAGGCTGGAGTGCAGTGGCGTGATCTCAGCTCACTGCAAGCTCCACCTCCCGGGTTCACACCATTCTCCTGCCTCAGCTTCCTGAGTAGTTGGGACTACAGGCACCCACCACCACGTCTGGCTAATTTTTTGTATTTTTAGTAGAGATGGGGTTTCACTGTGTTAGCCAGGATGGTCTCGATCTCCTGACCTTGTGATCCATCCGCCTTGGCCTCCCAAAGTGCTGGGATTACAGGTGTGAGCCACTGCGCCCGGCCAAATAGAACCCTTTTTAACACTCTTTGCAGTAAAGTCAAATTGCTAACAAAACAATGCCTGTTAGTGTTTGTCCAGCAAGTGAATGTGAACCCGAAAGAGAAACCAGAACCCACAGTAACAGCCTCATCACTAACAAAGGAACAAAGAGCCTCGGATCACAGAACAGAGACATCAGGGGCCTGTATTTTTTCTGTGAGTAGCCATCAGGGTATGGGATAGATATTCTGGGGTTTCACTTTTTTCTTTTTTTTTTTTTTTTTTCTGAGACGGAGTCTCGCTCTTTTTGCCTAGGCTGGAGTGCAATGGCTCGATCTCGGCTCACTGCAACCTCTGCTTCCTGGGTTTAAACGATTCTCCCGCCTCAGCCTCCCAAGTAGCTGGGATTACAGGCGCCCGCCAACATGCCCAGCTAATTTTGTTTTGTATTTTTAGTAGAGACTGGGTTTCACCATGTTGGCCAGGCTGGTCTCGAACTCCTGACCTTGGGGGATCCACCCGCCTCAGCCTCCCAAAGTGCTGGGATTACAGGTGTGAGCCACCGCGCCCGGCCCACATTTTTATTTTGTAGGACAGCCCTAAAAAGTAAGGCTATCTTTTTTCTGTCTACCACCGTAGTTTGCTAACCAATCAGAAGGCAGGCGCTGAGACAGTAACAACCAGCCGACAGTTGCGGAGGACTGCCGGGACTCCCACAGAGCTCGACAAGTGGGATCACAGTCATCACCAGCCACTGAGAAGAGTGTCCCCTACCCACAGAGTGCAAGTTTAGAACCCAGATTTCCTTTTTTTTTGTTTGTTTGTTTTTTTTGAGACAGAGTCTCACTCTGTCCCCCAGGCTGGAGTGCAATGGCACAATCTCAGCTCACTGCAACCTCTGCCTCCTGGGTTCAAGCAATTCTCGTGTCTCAGCCTCCTGAGTAGCTAGGATTACAGGCATGCGCCACCACACCCGCTAATTTTTTTATGTTTAGTAGAGGTGAGGTTTCACTATGTTGGCCAGGCTGGTCTTGAACTCCTGACCTCAAGTGATCGGCCCCCCCTTGGCATCCCAAAGTGCTGGGATTATAGGCATGATGAGCCACCGCGCCCCACCAGAATCCAAATTTTCAATAAAGGTCTCCACTAACAAGGAAGCAAAATCACTTAATTCAGTTGATTTTTAAAAATCATGTTTTACAATATTATTTTGTTCAACTACTAGATGATGGGTAGCCAAATTTTACACACACACATACACACCCCACACTTTTTTTTTTTTTTCCCCCAGAGATTGGGTCTAGTTCTGTCACCCAGGCTGGAGTGTAGTGGCGTGATCATAGCTCACTGCAGTCTCAAACTCCTAGGTTCAAGTAACCCTCCTGTCTTAGCCTCCCAAGTACAGCCACATGCCACCACATCTAACTAATTTCCTTTTTTTTTTTTTTTTTTTTTTTAATTTTGAGATACAGTTTCGCTGTATAGCCCAGGCTGGAGTGCAATGGCATGATCTTGGCTCACTGCAACCTCCACCTCCCGGGTTCAAGCAATTCTACTGCCTCAGCCTCCTGAGTAGCTGGTATTATAAGCATGCTCCACCATGCCCAGCTAATTTTTTTGTCTTTTTAGTAGAGATGGGGTTTCACCATGTTGGCCAGGCTGGTCTTGAACTCCTGACCTCATGATCTACTTGCCTCAGCTTCCCAAAGTGCTGGGATTACAGACATGAGCCACTGCACCTGGCACCTAAATAAATACTGAGATGACTTCTGCCTCCACGATGTTACTTAATCTCTCATCAACACTTATGTGTGGTTTTTCAGTATCATTTCACTTGTCCTTTGTGGAGGTTTTTGTTGCCATTTCTCAGTGCATTTGATTTCACGTAGGCAGAGTGCTGAGATTTTGACGGGTGGGAAGTCCTTTTGATTCATCTTATGTCTTGCTGGTGTCACAAAAGGGTAAAAAGCGTCAACTGACTGAAAATGGATGTGTTCAACATGGCATGAAAACGATGAGTTTAGGCCCAATGATATAGTAAAGGTGCTAAATGCAGGCAGTATTTAAATGTTAATTTGTGTAAAAGATTTTTCTCCTTAAAAATATCAATTTCCTTTCTTTCTTTCTTTTTTCTTTTCTTTTTTTTTGACAGAGTCTTGCTCTTGTTGCCCAGGGTGGAGTGCAATGGTGCCACCTTGGCTCACTGCAACCTCCGCCTACACAGTTCAAGCGATTCTCCTGCCTCAGCCTCCCAAGTAGCTGGGATTACAGGTGCGCACCACCACGCCCGGCTAATTTTTGTATTTTTAGTAGAGATGGGGTTTCACCATGTTGGCCAGGCTGGTCTCAAACTCCTGACCTCAAGTGGTCCGCCCACCTCGGCCTCCCAGAGTGCTGGGATTACAGGTGTAAGCCACTGCGCCTGGCCTGTATAATGCTTTCATTAGGGTATCTCCCCACCTACTTTAAGATTAACAAATGGGAAAATAATCTTACCAGTCATGGGTTGTTGCCCCAGCTCTGATGCAGCTTTGGGCAGGTTCTCTGTGAGGTGGCTGGCATCCGGATGGGACAGAGCACTGGCTAGTGCACAGCTGGTAGAGACACAAGCATCTCCAGTGGTCAGCTTTCCCAGAGATTCCTGGCACAATGACAACCACAAGCCACTTGAAATAACTTCAGGCTTTCTGCACCATAAGATGAGATCATATATAGAGAGCAGAGCTAGTTTAGGAAAAGGCAAAGGGGCCCTGGACTAGGAGCCAGCAGATCCAGATTGTGGGTTTAAGGTCTGCTAGGAATTAAATGGTCTTATCATTCTTCCCCAAGCCTCCATTTTTTCAACTCTAAAATGGGCATAAAACATTCCCAGTCTTACTCATAGAGCTTAAAAGAAGATGATTAAATGAGAACAGTTATAAAAACAGCACATATAAGGCTAGACAGATGTAAGGTATTGTTATTATATTGCATAGAGATATTCAAGACTATAACACTAACTCCTTAGTTTGGTAGTGAGGGAATGAACGAATCTGGATAAACAAAATTGACATTTCATATTTCAAGACTTCACTTTGGCTAAGTGTCCATTACTTTCTCTTCTTCTACCTAACATTCAATGCAATGAAATTCTAAAACTAACAGTTAAATCAGATTCATGTGAAATTTATCCATTGTGAGTCATAAAGTGGCCCAAAGGTGGCAGCAGAGCACAGAGGTGAAAGGGATAATGTGTCTTTCAGCAGCTTTGGTAAGAAATCTTTTCATAAAATATCAGTTACCAGCTGAGGGAAACCTAGATAGGGTTTAACTCAGTTAATTTTCTATTTATTAGTAACACAAATGTAACATAAAAACAGTAGAGGAGTTTCAGAACTAGACAGAGGTGGTGGGTCATATTGCATTCTGAATGTACTAAGTGCCATTGAATTGTACATTTCAAAATGGTTAATTTCATGTTATATGAATTTCACTTCAATTTAAATCAAGTAGTAAATAAAAACAGAATTTAACTCATTTACCAAAAGAGGAAGGTTTTTTCTTTCAATATTTGAGGATATATACTTTGTAGCAATCCATTCTATTTTCTTTCTCAGATATAAATAAAATCAAATTTTGTAACTAAAATTTTTATGAGAAAAATTAGTCTTGTTGTACAAGTTTCAAATGCTGCTCAAAAGTTCATTCTGAGAGTATTAATTTAGAATTACAAAAACTCTTATTTTAATAGATATAAATTATTATGAATAAAAATCCTAATTTGCCTTTATACAGTTATCCAAAACTTGTGATTTTTTTTTTTTTTTTTTTTTTTTTTTTTTTTTTTGAGACCGAGTCTTGCTCTGTCACCCAGGCTGGAGTACAGTGGCACGATCTCAGCTTACTGCAACCTCCACCTCCCGAGTTCAAGAGATTCTCCTGCCTCAGACTCCCGAGTAGCTGGGATTACAGGTGCACACCACCACACCTGACTGATTTTTGTATTTTTAGTAGAGACGGGGTTTTGCCATGTTGGCCAGGCTGGTCTCGAATTCCTGACCTCAGGTGATCCACCTGCCTCAGCCTCCCAAAGTGCTGGGATTACAGGCGTGAGCCACTGTGCCCGGCCGATGCTTTTTAAAAGAAGAAATTTACCCAATGGCCAAACATTATATTTTAAAACACAGGTAGTGGTTGGAGGTAAAATATGATATTTGAGGAGAAGGAAAAAAGATGTGCATTTCTATTAAAACAAAAATAAGGTTAAAAAAACGACTTTTGCCTGGTATAATTTTTACGACTTAGCATTTTCCAGGTCTATTGACATATATGTTTATATAAACCACTTGAACACACATCTGTAATAATATGGCTTTATAAGTCATCTCAGATTCTTTGTTCAGCGAGCGAGAGAGAGAAGTTATTTATGTTAAGGAGATTATAAACAACATTGATTTCTCATACTGTCTCCTTGATAAAGTAGAGGTATATTGAACATTTTTAAAAATGAACAATTTGATAATTCTAACATACTCGTAACCAAGTAGTAACATAACCAATATTAACTTGCATTTAATGTGGTACATTATCAATTTCTAAGTGAATGCATTCCTGTTATTCCATATGATACCACAGCAAGGTTATGAGTGGCTATAATTATATATAACCAATGTAGAAATTTGGAAAAATGTAAGGATCACTCATAACCTTATCAGCTGGAGGGAATCACTGTTAACATATATTTGATGGTGCCTCCAGCTCTGTGAGATGACCAAGGCAGAGAGCACCAGCCCAGAGAACTAAGCCCAGAAACGTTTAATAACTTGCCCAAGTTGTAACTCGACCAGTGCCAACTAGTCAGCGGTGGAGCTCATGCCAGGCCCATGGTTTTACTTTCCCTGTGCCACACTGCCTTTCCATCATCAGCCACAGGTGCTGTGTACAGGTAAGACAGAGATTCTATAGTATCTTCTGGCCAAATGATCTCATGACTAACAACCTGCTGATACATTAATAAGCTCCCTAGGCTGGGTGCGGTGGCTCACGCTTGTAATCCCAGCACTTCAGGAGGCCGAGGCAGGTGGATCACCTGAGGCCAGGAGTTCGAGACCAGCCTGACCAATATGGTGAAACCCTGTCTCTACTAAAAAATACAAAAATTAGCCAGGCATGGTGGTGTGCGCCTGTAGTCCCAGCTCCTCGGGAGGCTGAGACAGGACAATCGCTTGAACCTGGGAGGCAGAGGTTGCAGTGAGCTGAGATTGCGCCACTGCACTCCAGCCTGGGTGACAGAGCGAAACTCCATCTCCAAGAAAAAAAAAAAGGCTTCCAAGCAGTCCAGGTATTTAAGTGACTGACTCTGTTGAAAGATAATTCTCCAGCCATCATCCTTTCCCACTGGCAGCTTACCCATGCTTTACAACAGACTCCATCTTCACTCACACATATTCATGCACTTCCATTCCAAGTAACTAAGAGAAAGTCAGTTACCTTCTCCACAGCTCCAACTGGCTGAAAGCCAGCAACAGTCACTTTGACAGAAGTGGCCTGGACTCTCGTGTCCAGATCGCATGGATCATTGGCTCTGCCAGTCAGGTTCACTGCCTGTGAGCCACTGGGTTTGGCCTCAGCCTCGGATCTCTTGCAGTGGGGGCTGACCCTGGCCACTGGTCTGTGCCTGGAGCCCAGGCCTTCACTTTTCTGCTGGGGGGAACTGGGGCTCCCAGTGTTCGTCAGACTCTGGGTGTCTGTATGGACTGTGTATTCCAATTTGGGTGCGCTACTTGATCCTGACAGTTCCTTCTTCCACCAGCTTCCAGGGCACCCCTTGGGGGCCTCTGCAGAGTCCGTGAGGTTGGCTGCATAGGACGCAGCATCCACCATGCCCTCTGGGATACTCTCCTCTAAGTCCACTGAGCTACCAAGAAGAGGTGCCGAGACGGCCTTGCTCACCAGTGTTTTCCGGGGTCGTTCCTCTTGGTTGTGGACGTCCATGCCCTTGGAAGAGGAAATTGAGACACGCCTTGGGTCATCCTCTGACAGAGGCCTGATGGGACCCGGGAGGGCCCCTGGGAGTGAAATGCAGTCCCCTTCTCTGTCAAACTCTTCCTCATCACTGGCATCGTTGGCATCGTAGCAGCCTACCTTCCTCTGGCGGAGGAGAGGGTTTCGGAGGGCCTGTGGGCTTCCGGGGAGACTGGCTTGTCTGGCAACTGTCACCTGCTTGTGGAAGAGCCCAGAGGCCCGATGGCTCCCAAGAGTCACGAGGCTGTTGGCTCTGGGTTTTCCAGGCTCCTTGTGAGCTGGCGGAGGTGGGGACAGAAAAGTCAAGTGAAATTGAGCTTCCCGCTTGGCCCTGTCTTATCATCTGACCCCATCATTACACATAAGCATTTCCACATTCACTAACACCAGACACACAGCCTCAGCCACTGGACACAAGGCCTAGGCAACATGGCTTCCTGGAGGCTATATGGAGTAGATAGGCGGGCTGTCTTTCTCTTTTCCCTACTGACCTACCCCCACCCCCTTTTCTTAAACCCCAACCTCTGGATTAACTCAAACGTGTGCTGTTGGAAGACAGAAACTTAATTCTTCCACCTCCATGATTATCTAACACATTGTTAGGGTTTAACCTAAATGCTGCTGAGAATTCCTCCATAGAAGGATGCCCGGGGACTGATGACATGTCCCACACACCTGGGCTGCCTTCTTGGCCCCTTGAGGTCCTTCCTTCATCTGCAGAAAGGGAGGCTTGATTGACAGGCACGTGAATGCTTGCAGCCTGAACTGTGCTATGTCTTAAAGATACTCTAGAACAATGCCAACCTGAATCTGCAACAATTTTTATATCTTGTTAAATGCAGTGAAAAATTACACGTTTGCACCTTGAAATGTTTCTATAAGAACAGAGCAAACTCATCGATAGCTCCAAATGAGTCAGAGTGGTCGTCGCCTGCCTCTCCTAAAACAAGGGGATTTTCTTCTTCAGATGCTAGAAATTAAGAGGAAACCTCACCAGCAGAAAGAAGTCTGAGAAATCGGTATGGATTGTATCAGATTATCATCTCATATTATCTTGAATTGATATATCAATGAGATTTTTAAAAAATCTTTTGATAATATGTCTCTTATGAGTTCTTAATCTTTAATTTACAGCCTTCTACAAAGAATGAAGCTAGGGCCTGGTGAGGGAAGGGACCTGGAATCTGGCTGGATTCCCTAAAATGTAAGGGCATCAGGTTGCCCATCCTGATTTGATGCCATAAAATTCAAGACTACATTATGTAAAGGGCATTGAAAGGAGGTCTGGTTTAGCCACCATCCACACCTGACTATAGAATGTGTATCCAGCCCATTTACTGAGTAACTGAGTGGCCAGTCACTAACAGTGGCTGCATTTTCCAAGAGTAAGCTCTCAGGGTACAGCATTGTCTAATGGTGCGATCTCAGCTCACTGCAACCTCTGTCTCCCAGGTTCAAGCAATTCTCCCCACTCAGCCTCCCAAGTAGCTGGGATTACAGGCGCGTGCCACCACGCTTGGCTAATTTTTGTATTTTTAGTAGAGATGGGGTTTCACCATGTTAGCCAGGCTGGTCTTGAATTCCTAACCTCAAGTGATCCCCCCGCCTCGGCCTCCTCAAGTGCTAGGATTACAGGCGTGAGCCACTGCGCCCGGCCTGGTCTCCAGCTCTTTTCTCGTATTACAGCGCCAGGGTAGCTAAACCACTGTAGCCGCCAGCATAGAGGTGGAAACCAGTCACTGCTGACTGGAATGCAGAGCCCAGGCCCTCTGGGGCACCCCTGCTTACTGGAGGTGCTGGGAGGCAGGCTGCCCTCCTCCGACGTGCTGCAGCCACTTCCTGGGTGATCCTCGTCCTCAGAACCGGCCACCATGAAGTCTGACAAGGGGCCAGGGACATCGTGGGCAAAGTACTGGGAGAGTTCAGATTCAGAAATAAGGGAGTCCTGTTGAAGAAGAAAACATCCGATAACTAAGAAAACACAGCAGAAGCAGACTTCCAAGGGTTATGACGTCCTATCTTTCCAAGAACAGTTCGTTCTAATCCACGGTCACTTGAAATAGCTGTGATAGTAAACGCCAACCTCCATTTACCTCAGAACGGCTAAACTGACAACTAGTGAATAAAAAGGTGACTGCTGCCAGACAATGTTTTTAGAGACTTTTTGTTTTTGGCTAAACTTTTGGCAATGATCGGAAAAGCCACAGCAGCAACACATCAGCCATCCCAGGAAAAACACTGGGGGGATGCGATGGGAAAGACAAATGTGATTCAAGCCAACCAGTCTAGCCAAATGGTGAACAAAAACCAGGGGAGTTTGAATCCTGCACCCCGACGCACTGAGACTCAGCAAGAGCCTAGCTGAGGAAGATTGCGTGGCCTCCTTAAAGCCCCGAGTCCTGACTCACGCTGCTTTATTATGGAGCAGTTTGAAAACTTATTTTGCAAACTGTAGTTCAGTTCTTTTATTTTGTTGCTCTATTCTTTTCCTGGATAAGTGTTTAGCAAAAGAAACACACATTTTTGCATCTATTCTCAAATGAGCATTGTTGCGATTTCCTGTATAAAGTGGCAAAAATGACTCATGGGCAGAAACAGGGACTGGGCCCTCCGGCTTGACTTGTGGGCTCCAGGAATTAGTTTATGGTCCAGCTGAGGGAGGCAGGTAGCAGTTCACCTTGACTCACCTTTTTTGCAAGAGAGGGACTCTTCAAGGGGGTACCTGTTGGAGGGAAAATTCACCATATTGTCAAAACAATAAAGCTCAAGTCACAAATAGGCTCACATCCTTAACTAAAAAAGGAGGTGGCAAACACAGTAAACAAAACTCCCTTTGCTTGATGATGGGCTGCATGCACAGGGTTAGACGTGCATGCAGTCTACCTGGGTACCTGATCCTCATCCCCATCCCATCTGCCATGATGCTTCAAGCCCTAACTCAGATGCTACTACCTGCATGATGATCCCAGTTAGAAGTAATTTCTTCTGAATTTCCAAAGTGTTTTATCCTACCCACACATCAACTTCCATGTACATCATATAATGTATGAGTGGATGTGTCTTGTCTCCCTTCTTCAATCTACAGAGCAGAAATGTTGACTGATCTGACCCCATGGAGCTAGATATTTATTTTCAGACAGAGTTGGACTCTTGTTGCCCAGGCTGGAGTGCAATGGCATGATCTCAGCTCACTGCAACCTCTGCCTCCCGGGTTCAAGCAATTCTCCTGTCTCAGCCTCCCGGGTAGCTGGGATTACAGGCATGCGCCACCACATCCGGCTACTTTTGTATTTTTAGCAGAGATGGGGTTTCTCCATGTTGGTCAGGCTGGTCTCGAACTCCAGACTTCAGGTGATCCGCCCGCCTTGGCCTCCCAAAGTGCCGGGATTATAGGCGTGAGCCATGGCGCCCGGCTCCATGGAGCTGGACATTGTACTTCATATCTACTAAGTGTTCGGTGATAATTGCTGAATGGATTGAAGTATGAATGAACAAATGAACATCACCCAAGAAACTCATGAAAGAACTGAGAAGATGACTGAATATCTATTTTAGTTTTTAACTGTAGGGTGAAAAGGCTCAGGATTTAAACCATATGCCATGAAGCAGAAGGGATTTTGGGCATGAGGGTTACAGCTTAATAAACTCTTTATAAATGATCAAGTGGAAATGCTGGGATTATGAGAGCACAGCTTTCAGGCAGGTCGGGATGATGAACTGGTTGAATAGAAAGCCTATGATGGCTGTGTCCACTTCAAATATATTAATTATGAATGTAAATAATCAGGGTATTTCATGATTGCCAAAAAACCCTATGCTTTCCTTTTCCTCTGACAACTAATAACTTATGTCTCAGTTCCTTTTCCTCCCAGGTAGCAATCTGAACGTCAGTATAATCTCAAGCTCAGAAATGTGTGAAGAGTCCCTTTAGGCTTCCATGCTAAAGGAAACTTTATTTTTAAGACTTGATATAATGTTTCATATTTTAAATTCATATGAAATTCCTAATATCTCAAGCCTTCTCTGCCTGAACTTTTCCACCTGAGCGAAATCATGATTTTTGCTACCTCTATTACCCTTTTGAATGGAAACTTTTTAATTCATGTAAAGAAATCTCAGGCCTTTTGGTAGATAATACTCTGCATCTACCAAACTACTGAAATTCTGGATATCGTTTCCCTTTCATCTTTAGCATTTCGAATGAATCAAGCATAAATACATGCAATACTTCTAACTTACCTTTGCAAATTATTTGGAAGTAGTATAACAAGCATGCATGATTAGATCTTTAATGAAGCACATTAAATAACTGCAGAAATCAAAACTAGCAGCCAAGAGAAAGCATAGACTGTCTTTGACAGCTACTTTTGCCAAACCTGATAATTACCAAGAATCCAATAATACTGCACTGGGGAGTGCCTGTGGGTGAACTTAATGAGAAACTCTTCTGAATGTTGAATGAAAATGTGAGATTACAGTACCTAAGCCAGGAGAGGAAGTGGCCTCTTTGCTCTCCTGATAAGTGCTGCGTGCTATCACTTCATCCATTTCCTGCTCGGAAACCTGATTTTCAGCAGAAAGCAAAGATTAGATGGTTTTATTTATTTATTTCTCCCAATGAAAGTACCTAGGACCAGAGTCAGAGTCAAGTGCAGATAAAGAGGCAAACCACAGGGCCAAGGATTATGACCATCCTCTGAAGCTGTAACTCAGAGCATGTAAGAAGTTCAGCAACACACACATAACAAGACTTTTCAACTGGTGCCCAAGTTCATTAAGCAAAGCATTCAGTGCTATGATTACCAACAACACAGCTGATATCTGCCTCTCCGGAAAACTCACTTCAATTTTTTTTTTTTTTTTTTTTTGGACAGAGTCTCTCTGTTACCCAAGCTGGAGTGCAGCGTCTTGATCTTGGCTCACTGCAACCTCCGCCTCCGAGGTTCAAGTGATTCTCCTGCCTCAGCCTCCCAAGTAGCTGGGACTATAGGCGCGCACCACCACGCCTGGCTAATTTTTGTATTTTTAGTAGAGACAGGGTTTCAGTATATTGGTCAGGCTGGTCTTGAACTCCTGACCTTGTGGTCCACCCACCTCGGCCCCCCAAAGTGCTGGGATTACAGGTGTGAGCCACCGTGTCCGGCCTAATTCTTTTTAAGCAATTTTAAACCTACATAAAACATGTAAGAGTAGTGCAAGAGTAGTATACTTTTCACCTAGAATCACTAATTTTTAACATTTTGCCACATTTACATGCATGTCCTCCCTACACAGACACATACACACACACACACACACGCACACAGAATTACAGCTTTTTGCTAAACCATTTGCGAGTAAGTTGCAGACATCGTGACCCTTTACCCGTAAATATTTCAGCATGGGTCTCTTAGAAACAAAGACATTCTTTTAAATAACCATGGTACTATTATCAAATTCAGGAAATGCAACATTGATGACTGTGTAACATAGATTTCATATTCCAGTGTGACTAAATACTGCATATTGACAGTACTTTTCTAATAGTGTCCTTTGCAAGTACTACTCAAAGTGTGTCTGTAGTCTGGGACTAGCTCACAGAAAGTTTAATGCCAGCCTGTGATGAGATAAGAACTTAACTCCAGAATGCAAATTAGCATACGGCTTCATCAAAATCATCATGCTAAGGAAAAAATGTCAGCTGAACTATTAATAGTGTGCATGGTGACACAATGTTTACATTTTGGTGCAAACACATCTTGCTGTGGACCTGTAGCAGGCTGCCATGGATCAACTTCTTTGCATAGTGATGTTTTATTACGAAAATTGTTTTTGGCAATCCAGGATCTAGTTGTTGTATGTCTTTAGTCTCCTTTAATCTGAAACAGCTCCCGAATCTTCCTTGGTCTTTCATGGCACTGATATCTCGGAAGAAACCAGGCCAATCCAAACCTTCAATTAGCATCTGTCTGATGGTTTCCTCATGCTTAGATTCAGATTACGCATTTTTTTTTTGGCAGAAAAAGTACAAGAATGATTTCCTTCTCAGTGCATTCAGAGGCACTAAGGGTCAATGTGTCTTATAATCGGTGATAACTTTGATCTCTTGATTAGGGATGGAATTTGCCAGATTTCTCCACTGGAATTTTTTTCAGTCATTAATGAGTAATCTGTGAAGAAACAGTTTGAGACTATGTAAATATCCCGCTCTCCAATATATTTGTACCCCATGGTTTTAGCATCATTGACTATTATTGCTTAAATCAAGTATGACTATGAAGCTTTCAAAACAGTGCTTCTATAAGTTTTCTATTCCTTCTATATTTATTAGTATCATGGCAGATTCACGGATGTTTTTCTGTTGTTATCCATAACTGTCATTATTCATGGGAAGATTTTTTTAAAAAGCCTGATATATACTGAAATATATTGATTAAAATAGTAAGAAAATGTGGAGTTTCTTTTTTAAAGGTAGGAGTATTTAAAACTTAGAATGGTAATTTTATGTACTAAAATAATATTTGGCATAAGCAATGTTTGGATAAGCATAGCAATTTGTCTTAATAAATATTTCTATATAGAATTCAGCACTATATTTTATCATAACAGGTAAATTATGATGACATTGTGGCCTTTATGTAATGCTTTATGGTAGGCTTCACAGGAAATAAAATATGTACACATACATGCACTCAGGAATATATACTTACACACACACCCCCCTCTACATAGTAAAGAATAATTTTACATAAATGAGTCAGGGAAAATATCAGCTTAAAGAGTGGTTGCTGTCTTTCTTAATACTAGACTTTCAATATTTGCAATTTTTTTTTTTGACTAGGAGAAAAATGGACTTCTATTACTTTCTTCCACTTAACATAAGTTAGAAGCTGCTATCCCAGCAAGTCCAAATCTCAGCCTGACTAGACCTGGAAGGCTTAAGTAACCCAACTGGGCAGCAACCGCTCCAGACATTATGAGAAACAGAAGAAAAGAAATCCTTGTGGTATTTCTCTTGGAATAACAAGAAAACTAAGCAAGCACATACATTCAGTATCAAAATGTACCATTGGCATGAAATGCTGGGCTAAGTGGTACAAAAATACATTAAACATAAAATGGAATCTTAACCAAAAGAAAAATACAGCATGAGGTTACAACTAAGAACACCACGTTTACCTAGGAAGAAACGTGAAATCCAGTCAAACAAACACTGGCATTTGGTTTTGCCGGACATAGCTCCAACACTATCATAGACGACCATTTTATTGTGGCTAGAAACATGGATGAACCTGTATGGTCAATGGCATGGCGGCCACCAGATATGATGCTTTGCGCTGAAATGCCATTTGGATGTTTGATTGTATTGGCAAAATAGACAGGAGTTTTGGAGCTGAGATGAACTAGACCTCTGAACAAATTGTGACCCATGTTATGCTGTTATTTTGAAGTCAGACATGCTTTGAAGCCAATGACTGCAAACCACTGAAAACTCAGTTTTCTGTAACATTGCTGACGGATGTATTAGGGCAGCCACAGGTTACTGGACTGCTTCCCGAGGTGAAAGGAGGTGATGTGGGTGGTAGACTCCAACGGGAGATTCTGGAGGAAGGAGCTGAGAACTGCTTTAGATGCAACCTTCAGGCAAAGAGAGCCAGCAGTGAAACAAAAGAGAACAGATTTTAAGTGAAGATGTCAGAACCACAGAATAGAAAGGAGAAAAATGGGAGGTGACAAGGAGGAAAAAACAGAAAAACGTGGAAGCAGGACTTGGTTGGTTTGATTGGATTGAGTGACTGATTGATTGACTTGAGACAGAGTCTCGCTCTGTTGCCCAGGCTGGAGTGCAGTGGCGTGATCTTAGCTTACTGCAACCTCTACCTCCCAGGTTCAAGCAATTCTCCTGCCTCAGCCTCCCGAGTAGCTGGGATTATAGGCATGTACCACCACACCTGACAATTTCTTTTGTATTTTTAGTAGAGATGGGGTTTCACCATGTTGGTCTGGGTGGTCTTGAATTCCTGACCTCAAATGATCCACCTGCCTTGGCCTCCCAAAGTGCTCGGATTACACATGTGAGCTACTGCACCCAGCTGGTACTTGGATTGATTGATTGATTGATTTAGACCAAGTCTTGCTTTTGTCCCCCAGGCTGGAGTGTGATGGTGCTATCTCGGCTCACTGCAACCTCCGCCTCCCAGGTTCAAACAATTCTCCTGCCTCGGCCCCGAGTAGCTGGGATTACAGGCGCCTGCCACCATGCCCAGCTAATTTTTATATTTTTAGTAGAGACAGGGTTTTACCCATGTTGGCCAGACTGGTCTAGGCGATCCACCCGCCTTGGCCTCCCAAAGTGCTGGGATTACAGGCGTGAGCCACAGAGCCCGGCCTGGTTTTATATTATTTATTCAAAAAACTCTGGATGCAAGACCTTTCTGAGGATGCATATAGGGAACACAATCTGAAGAAAAGCAGAGTTGCCTTTGCATTAGTCTAACGGCGATTTTGTCCCAGCACTGTTGTTGACATCACATCCCCAGATCAAGACATAGAGCCATAGCTTGATAGCACTAATTTATCCTGGGGAGGACCAGGACCACAAATGAACATCACTGAGTGTCTAAATTGATGCCACCAAGAAATCTCGGATATGGCACATAGAGGGACTCACAAGGTCTCTTGGCATAGACTTCTTACTCTTAAAGTGGTATACCAGTCCATCAAGCACAGTAGCCTGGGAACATTTAGGATGTAATTAAGCAACACTACAAGGAATACCAAGGTATGCCCATATGACAGGCATGGGTAAGAAGTATTTTTTTTGTTTGTTTTTTGAGACAAAGTCTCGCTGTGTTGCCCAGGCTGGAGTGCAGTGGCACAATCTTGGCTCACTGCAACCTCCACCTCGCAGGTACCAGTGATTCTCCTTCCTCAGCACTGGAGTAGCTAGGATTACAGGTATGCACCACTACACTGGCTAATTTTTGTATTATTGGTAGATACAGGGTTTTGCCATGTTGGCCAGGCTGGTCTCGAACTCCTGACCTCAAGTGATCTGCCCACCTCGGTCTCCTAAAGTGCTAGGATTACAGGCATGAGCCACTGCACCCGGCCAAGAGGTAACAGTCTTAATGAACACTTTGATTTTATTTTTTTACTTTTTTGAGACAAAGTCTTGCTCTGTCACCCAGGCTGGTGTGCAGTGGCACGATCCTGGCTCACTGCAACCTCCACCTCCTGGGTTCAAGTGATTCTCGTGCCACAGCCTCCTGAGTACCTGGGATTACAGGCAGCCGCCAGCACACCCGGCTAATTTTTGTATTTTTAGTAGAGACGTGGTTTTGCTATGTTGGCCAGGCTGGTCTCAAACTCCTGACCTCAAGTGATCCACCCACCTTGGCCTCCCAAAGTGCTAGGACTACAGATGTGAGCCACCGCACCCGCCCTTAGTGAACATTTTGAGTTGCTGAAAGGAAAAGCTAAATTTTCTTTTTTTTTTTTTTTTTGAGACGGAGTCTCGCTCTGTCGCCCAGGCTGGAGTGCAGTGGCGCGATCTCGGCTCACTGCAAGCTCCGCCTCCCGGGTTCACGCCATTCTCCTGCCTCAGCCTCCCGAGTAGCTGGGACTACAGGCGCCCGCTACCATGCCCGGCTAATTTTTTGTATTTTTAGTAGAGACGGGGTTTCACCGTGTTAGCCAGGATGGTCTCGATCTCCTGACCTTGTGATCCGCCTGCCTCGTCCTCCCAAAGTGCTGGGATTACAGGCGTGAGCCACCGCGCCCGGCCGCTAAATTTTCTTAAATACAACTTAACCACAACATTAGAGGTAAGCTAATTTAAAAAGACTTTTACAACAAGCGCTCAAAAGAGTAAAAAATAGTGTTAAAAGTGGATTGAGGCTGGGCGTGGTGGCTCATGCTGGTAATCCCAGCACTTTGGGAGGCCAAGGCGGGTGGATCACTTGAGGTTAGGAGTTCGAGACCAGCCTAGCCAACATGGTGAAACCCCATCTCTACTAAAAATACAAAAGATTAGTGGAGCGTGGCAGCGCCCGCCTATAATCCCAGCTACTCGGGAGGCTGAGGCAGGAGAATCACTTGAACCTGGGAGGCAGAGGTTGCTGTGAGCTGAGATTGCACCACTGCACTCCAGCCTGGGCAACTGAGAAAGACTTTGTCTCAAAAAAGAAAAAAAAAAAAAGTGAATTGAGTTGGTTCCTTCTTTTCCTGTGTGCGTCCAAAAACAAACAAAAAAAAATTGGGTTGAGTTGAACTTGCTGAAGTGTCCTATGGTTAGCTTCAAAAAGTTAAAGGCAACTGTACAAGTATAGAAGAGATACAACCAAATAACAGCCAAGTCCAACAATGTAGGGACCATGACTATCGCAACTTCCGTATGGGTCAAGAGTGTGACGCTGATGCTGAGAAAAAAATTAGTGGGCTCTTAGGCCTTAATTACAGAAGTACTCTGCTCAGGTCAAGGTTGGCTTAGACAGAGGAGGAGCCACTCTTTAAATTGGGTCTTGTCTTTCATCAGTCTAACAACAGTAACATCCTCACACTCTAACAAAATGCTTAACATTCTTGGGGTCACGAATGACTGAGAATTTGATAGAAGCTATTGATTCCGTCCACAATTGCAAATATATTCCCACATTTGTGTAGTTCGTAATGTCCTGGTAAAGGTCCCGTGAACTTCAGGTTCAGAGTAGGCTGCAAGTTTCTTGAGATACGTTCGAATTAATTGTGTATCCCTGGTATGTTGGCACTGCCTGGCACCCAGTAGAAGCTCAATAAATGTTTAGGTAATGAATTTGATATAGGATGAGAATAGATGATCTGAATCGCCCTGGCTGGAGGGAGACAGGGAAGAATAGTCCGTCTGTTGATGCCTGGCAGCCTGCCTGCCTGCTTCACAACCTCCACACCCATCCCAATTCACCCCCAGGGCCTCCTTGGTGCCTCTGCCTCCTGTTCAATACCAGGTTCACATGGGCTGGTGGTACCCAGGCTAAGCCGCTAACATTAGACTTGAAGGATCTTCTCCCTTTCCTTCCAAGTAAAACCTGTAAGTAAGAAAGAGTCATTTAATAATTCATTCTCAGACCGGGCGTGGTGGCTCACATCTATAATCCCATCATCCAGTGGGAGGATCACTTGAGGTCAGGAGTTTGAGACCAGCCTGGCCAACATGGTGAAACCCAGTCTCTACTAAAAATGCAAAAATTAGCTGGGCATGGTGGCACACGCCTGTAATCCCACCTACTCAGAAGGCTGAGGTGGGAGAATCACTTGAACCCAGGAGGCAGAGGTTGCAGTGAGCTGAGATCACGAAATTGCACCCCAGCCTGGGCTATAGAGCTAGACTCCGTCTCAAATAATAATAATAATAATAATAATAATAATAATAATATTTCATTCTCAACAGAAGACTATATGGGTATCTTTACAATGACAAAATGTAAGGAGCTGCAGTGATATACTGTGTCCGTTGGCTCAAGGCCCCATGTGGTTCCTCTGGTCTCCCGTGGAGCCATCTGTATTAGATAAACCAAAGAAAGAACTCCCACTTTCAGAATGTGTCGTTAGAGGAACAAGCAAAACCAGTACTGGAAAATGTGAATGCATGTTAAATGTCATGGTCAGGAGAATTTCAATACATATTTATGCTGCTTAGGTAGATTACAGAACAATTGTGTGAGTAGTTAATGAAAAGGATCCTGGCATGAATTTAAAAATTTAGTCTTGGCCGGGCATGGTGGCTCGTGCCTATAATTCCAGCACTTTGGGAGGCCAAGGTGTGTGGATGCCTTGAGCTCAGGAGTTCGAGACCAGCCTGGGCAACATGGTGAAACCCCATCTCTACCAAAAATGTAAAAATTAGCCAGGTGTATTGGCACGCACCCATGGTCCCAGCTACTCTGGAGGCTGAGGTGGGAGCATCGCTGGAACCCGGGAAGTCGAGGTTGCAGTGAGCCATGATTGTGCCATTGCACTCCAGCCTGGGTGACAGAGGGAGACCCTGTCTCAAAAAAAAAAAAAAAAAAATTTAGTCTTGAGGACTTGATCTATCAGAAAAATAGTATCCTTCATAATTTTGCATAAACTTAACAAATAACTTTTCCATTATAGTTTATTTGAAATGCTGGGCTTTATTTTTTCCCCAACTTTGATGGAAGCAAAATCTACAAAGTAACATTTGCAAATAAGCATTTGGTCTGCAAAGCCAGATTTCATCTTATTTTCATTTATTTAAATTTCAAGATAATCATTTGATAAGATAAACAGGTATTTTTCTGACTCAACAGTTAAATGAACATTAAGAAGGAAACATTCCTCCACAAATCTGAAGACATTTATTTGTCCTTTAAAAGTATCTAACGTGGGGCATGGTGGCTCACACCTTTAATCCCAGCCCGAAGTGGATTGCTTGCTTGAGCCCAGGAGTTTGAGAACAGCCTGGGCAACACAGCAAGACCCCATCTCTATGTAAAAAAAAAAATTTTTAAAGTAAACTGAAAAACTTTCTACTCTAGAAATTCTATGGAAACACAGAAACAGTTTAAATTAGTTAAGTATATTACCCAAGTTTAAGTTAAATTCTAAATAGTTTTCTTTCCAACTATTATGAACAATTTATTTTTACACTTATCTTGACACTTTCTCATTTCTTTTTATTTCTTATTTTAAAAAAATAAAGATGAAGTCTCACTATGTTGCCCAGGCTGGTTTCAAACTTCTGAGCTCAAGTGATCCTCCTGCATCGGCCTCCCAAAGTGCTAGGATTACCAGTGTGAGTCATCAAGCCTGGCCCTCATTTCTTAATTGAACAAAGTTTAAAATTCACTGAAACTGTTTTAAAAATAAATTAATTATTCAACATTAAACTTAAAGATGAGAGCATTCCCAACATATGGCCAAACAAAATATGTGGTAAGAAAAGCCTTCTTATCTTGAAACTGACAGGGTCATAGAGATCGTCCAGTCCAAGGCTTGCAGATTCTGTTGTTGCAAAAACCCAAAGAGGTTAAGTATCTCACCAGAGCTCAAAAAGCCAGTACTCAGAACACAGCATTCTTACTTTCCACCAGACAAGTTTCAGATTTACCAGGTAACACTGTCAAAATGTTCTAGTAAGATTTTCTAAGACTGTGAAGACAAAGTCCAGGTTAGAGATTCATTTCCCACATGAACCACCCGTAGGTTGCCTGCCTATCCCCAGCTGGGAAAACCATCTCACCAAAGAGTATACGATATCCTAGGAAGGTGTATCATCTTCCCACGTTCAGAAGAGGGTGGACCACCTCACCTTTGGATTAGGGTGCCGGCCGATGACAAGGCGAACGGGTCCTGGAGGACATTTGCTCAAGATGGCGTGGACTTTGCTTAAAGCAGCATGGCGGACATTGACGGAGTTCACTTCCAGGATTTGATCCCCGCGGCTAGGGAGGGCAACAGAATCCACACTCTGTGTTAGCAGCCAGCTTCTTAAAGCTAAAATAGCCTTCTTGCTAGGATAGGTTTATAATATGAAATCTTTTCTGAATACTTTAAAGAAGCACATGATATCTTTTCCCGTTGGCATACATGTAAAAATGCAACACATTCATAAAAACACATTCGATTTTAAGTGGGCAAAGGTCATTATGCATATTTACTGGCATTTTCAGAAACAGCAAAGTCAAATAAAATTGATAATAAGGACAATGATGAAACCTACCATATTTTGAGCATATACTATATGCCAGGCACTATACAAAGCATGCTGTATAACAAAGCTTTGAGTAAGTAAAATTATTCCCATTGTGCAGATAGGAACACAGGCTCAGAGGGGTCACCCAGATGTCACACACTGTTGAACTAACTCGGGTCCGTCTGACTGTCAACCATCACATGACAGAACCCCTCGACCACCAGCAGTTCTCTCTTCCTACCATCTTGAAATGATTATTATAATATAACTTAAGGAGGAAATAGCTGAGGCTCAAAGGTTACCCAAGCATTTGTAAAAACGTTTCAAATTTGAACAAATGAGAAATTGGGGACAAGTTGCCCATTTTGACTGAAATTACAGGGAGAGAAGTCAGTAGGAGAGAACAAAGACTCTTTATATGGGATTTGAAGAATGTTCATTTGGCAGGCTCCAGACATATGGAATCATTCAAGAAAGAAACATCATCTTGGGATGTCATTAAAGGATTTTTTTCCTTGGGTTCTAAAAGTATATTTTCTTTAATGTACTTTGGATGATTTGCTAAATTTTTTTCATATGGAAATTTACTCTAATGATTAACTAAAAACATAATATAAGCTATTAACAGGGCCCCAAAATGGCAACCTCAATGAATGCCATTTTGACAATCCCTTAACCACTAAAGGACTTGGAAGTTTACAGGGCGGAAAGATGAAACTGTTAGCACAGGGTGCTTTGTGCAATACACGTACATTCTTGTGATGTTTAGGTGGGCACTGACTCACTGCAATTTCTATATAATAGAACACCTAGATATTTCTTGTGTAAACAGAACGCCCATGTTACAACTCAACTATCTGGATTAAGAAATCAGACACTCAGTGACTTCAGTAAGTAGACACCTAGACATGGCCATTCAACAAGGAATGAAAATGACAGGAAAAGTTTGAGAGCATACTTAATAAGAAATGCCTCCTATTCAAGGGCACAATTTCAGGACTGTTTGGCATCAAGTGATTCTGAACCATTTCAGCAGTTCCAGTATTTCATATGAATTTTACATATGTGAATATAAAATGAAAGAAAATATTGAGCTAATCATAGATATCTGTGTAGAGTTGTATCTTGTCAAGTTTCTGAAACTGGACTTCTGAGACCAAATAGAACAAAATAAGTAGGGAAGCCAAGATCTAGAGTTCTCAAATTCAACCAAATTTCATTTATATTAACATTTACATTTTTGGAGATGCTATTAATTGTAGTCTTGGCTACGTTCTTGGAAAGAATTCAAAGCTTCAACATCCCTCAAAGGAAAGTAATAGAACAAATATCACACGTGTATATTTCATATTTATGAACACTCCAGAACCTTACACTATCAGGCAAACAACAAACCTCAGGTTGCTCTCCATCTTGGCCACTGATCCTGGAGCAAGGCTGTGAATGTAGATGCCAGGAGGACTGTTTTCCAGAGCCAAGCAGCAGGCACCAATGCCTAATCCAACTCTTGGCTCTGTGAGAGGCACCATTCAAAGAAAATAAAAACAAAAATTACACAATCACTAGAAAAAATGTGTAACTGATTTGAAACAGAATTAATATCTATTCAGACCAATAACCGTTTATTTCTGGTCCAGACTCAGAATGTAAATCCAGCTTTTCCTTGTCAACACTGCCACTGCTGTTAATAGAATGAGCCCATGGCTAACCTGGGAGCTAGTTACGGACTGAATTATCCAACGGTCAACTCTCTGCTTAGTCTAACTAACCTCCTCATATCTGTTTTTAGAAATAGACAGGCTATAAGTAATGTTTTTATTCTAGGTACACAAACTCAAGCTTTCTTTTGCTTTTCTTTTTAACAAATACTCTCTTGGTTGTTTAATCTTCCATCATGTTTCTAGAGTAGGTGGGGAGGAAAAAGAAACAGGGATGAAAAGCAGTAAGATTTGGTGACCATGCATGAATTCTAGTTGCTAGTGTTAACTGCACACTTAACTATAATCTTTTGTTCTTTAAAATTTTATATTAGCCCTAGACTTAAGCTCATCGGTGATTTTTTTTTTTTTTTTTTGAGACGGAGTTTTGCTCTTGTTGCCCAGGCTAGAGTGCAGTGGCACGATCTCGGCTCACTGCAACCTCTGCCTCCCAGGTTCGAGCGATTCTCTTGCCTCAGCCTCCTGAGTAGCTGGGATTACAGGCGCCTGCCACCACGCCCAGCTAATTTTTTTTTATTTTTAGTAGAAACGGGGTTTCGCCGTGTTGGGGAGGCTGGTCTCAAACTCCTGACCTCAGGTGATCTACCTGCCTCGGCTTCCCAAAGTGCTAGGATTACAGACATGAGCCACTGTGCCTGGCCAGTGATTTTTTTTTTTTTTTTCTAAACACAAGCCTCTGACACACAGTGATTCATGGGGAGAGCTTAGAGAGCTCCATGCTACTGGTAACTTCCCTTCACTTTGACTAAAGTGACTAACATCTCTCTACCTGACCTCACTGTCCCATGCAGAGACCACGTGTTGTTGATAGAAGATTGTACCAAAGGAATAATTCATAGAACAACAAGGAAGAATTAAGCTAACAACAGATTCCAAAATGTTATTCAAGAAATGAGACAAAGGTAAGGAATAGCTGCTATCACCTTTGTTGAGTGTTACTTCCATGACGATCCTGTCCTTGGGCCCAGGGGTCTTCCGACCCAGGGATGAAGAACTGCCTTCATCGGAACCTCCCGCCGAGGCTCCCCCACTGGTATTGAAGTTCGGGGAGGCGGATCTGCTCATGTGTGTGGGTGTCGAGCAGGGTGTGAGGCTGGGGCTCACCAACTTTGTGCGTACCGTTAAAACAAATAATCCACTCCGGATTTGCTGAGAAAACAGTGAGGAAAGGTGGGCTGAAACATTTAGAATGTCCTTATATCAAAGGGTTAAAAAAAAAAAAAACTCACCAAACCCAAGCCAGAAGGAAATAAAGGAAGGAAAATAGGATAAAGGAGATCAATAAGAATGTTGTTACCTTAAAGGTATGAATGGCTTCTTGAAACGTCAAGCCCTTTATTGGTATTCCATTTACATCTAGGATTTCATCCCCTAGTGATCAAATGTGAGAATTACATTAACATTAGCCTTTAATTTCCTGGAATTTAACTGCTCAGTCAGACTTATTATGGGATACCATATGGTCCCTGATTTACTACCATATAAAATAACTTTTATTGTTTAGCTTAGCTCCCAGGAATGTCACAAAATGGGACAATTAATGACAACGCATATTCTTTTGCAGTAATTCTGTATTTCAATCTTCAATTAAAATAACTATGGGAAGCATGAAAATCTTATTTTTTTAGCCATTGCCAAGTTTGACAACAGATGTCCTATGTTTCGAAATCAAACTGCAGAAATCTAGTTCAAAGGCGTTCCTCATAGTCATTGTTTAAAAAGTTAAACCCACTGGCAATGAGGCATGAACACATATAACATTTGAGAAGTCACTCCTATATTTGTAGAAAGACAAGTTCCCCAAGCACAGAGAATCAGCATGGTGTATGGAAAATGGCTTTAATGATAACAAAAACTTGCTAAAATATTACTGAGCAATGGCAGCCCAGAAATAGTCTTTTTTTTACTAAAAAAAAAAATTTTTTTTGAAACAGAGTATTGCTCTGGCTCAGTCACCCAGGCTAGAGTGCGGTGGCGTGACCTCAGCTCACTACAACCTCTGCCTCCCAGGTTCAAACTATTCTCATGCCTCAGCCTCCTGAATAGCTGGGAATACAGGTGCACGCCACCATATATGGCTAATTTTTTTTTGTATCTTTAGTAGAGACAGGGTTTCACCATGTTGGCCAGGCTGGTCTTGAACTCCTGGCCTTGAGTGATCTGCCCGCCTCGGCTTCCCAAAGTGCAGGGATTACAGGTGTGAGCTACTGCTCCCGGCCCAAAAATAATCTTACTGATGTAGTTCCAGGTTCTCTGTCAGTAAGCTGGCAAGTTTACTATAAGCTTCTATCTCAGAGATGACTGCAGGGTCATGTTAATTTGCCAGGCATGTGCAGGAATATGCTCGCACATGGCCCCCTGCCCCAGCTCTCCTATTATTTTTAACTCTAAGGCGGCACAGTCAGGTCGTTTTTCAAGCTGTTGATAGCGTCTGCTAGGAATATAAAAGAACTTGGACATCCTGTTGACTTATCAGAGCTCGTTTCTGGTTTGCACTCTTGTGACATGGCCTGCTTTTTTGGAATAACAGTTCATCAAAAACACTACAAAGATGCCCCAGAGAGAAGAACAGATGAACTTTGCACAGCATTGCTGTAGAGAAGAGGGACTCTGTACACCTATAAGAAAGTGCAAAGCAGCATAAGAACACACATTGTCACCTCTCGCAGACAGCCAATCCCAGGAGCACACTGTGTGCACAATTCAAGGAATCCTGTAGATGAGTTACAAAAATGTAGCTGTGCCCCATGCATTTGTTATGTGGCTTCCCCTTAATGCAATTACAGAAGCTATAAAATAAGTGAAGTAATCTCTGTTTAAAAATCTGGCATAACCAATTACTCAATTAGGTGAGGAGGTGGATGTTTTTAGGTTGTTTCCATAGGGGAAAAGGAGCAAATATTAAAATGATTACTCGCACTCTTAAAATGTATGCAAAGTTTTTTAAAGAAGTATCACTCAACAGGTTGAAATCCACTCCAATGACTTACGTTTCTTGTAAATGAACACATATGAAAAAAACGCTATTTAGGAGAATCAAGTGCTATTAACCTTTCTTAACTATTGATTTTTTCCCCCCGTTTTGCTCCATTTTACCAGCCTTGCAGGATGAGTTTCAATTAAGTGAACACATGGCACATCCATTATAAAAATGCTCTGCTAGAATTTTATATTGTTCTAAAACTCAACACAAACACCACCTGGGAGTTAACCCTTCCTCTAAGAGACAGAAATAAATATTCTGCCGTGGGAGAATGAAGCCTGGTCATGTCTTATTGTTAGCATACAGGGTTCGATGGTTGCTCTGCCTAAAAAATAGGAGATTCCAATTCATTCTCATCAGTTCCAAAAAAAGAACCCGTATAACACAAAAGCACCTGAAGTTTAGGTCAATTGAACTGAACAGTCACAGCATTTTTGAAGATAACTAAAAATATTCTACTTTAAATATTTCATGAAGGAAGTATATTAATAAGTGAGAGGAAAAAATCGGGATTCATGCTCTGGTGAATGCTATTTAAAATATGTGCAGGCTAGGTGCTGTAGCTTAGGCCTGTAATCCTAGCACTTTGGGAGGCAGAGGTGGGACATTCACTTGAGGCCAGGAGTTCGAGATCAGCCTGGGTAACATAGCGAGACTCCATCTCTTAAAAAAAAATTTAGCTGGGCACGGTGGTGCACACCTGTGGTCCTGGCTACTTGGGAAGCTTAGGCAGGAGGATCCCTTGTGCCCAGGAGTTTGAGGCTGCAGTGAACTATGATCACACCACTGCACTCCAGCCTGGATGACAGAGCAAGACCCTGCCTCTTAAAGTACAATAAAATAAATGTATATATGTATATACCTGTGTGTGTGTTCAGAACTTCTGGGCAATTCTTCTTTATAAAAAGTATATAATCTTAATCCAGATAAACATTTCACAGAAAATATAAAGATATGTATATCTATTCTAGATATTCTATCAAAAGCAGCTATTGTGTCTGTACAGAAAGGAAACTTTGGCCTATTTATATTTTATTTTCTCAAGTAAGGTGGGAACGTGAATTGAACTTGGAATCACAAAGCTGGGTTTAAATTTCACTTCTGCTCTTTACTAAGGATGGGACAAGTTTCTAGTCACTTAACATTTCTGAGTGTCACTTTTCTGTTTCTAAGATGGTCACTCCAAAATGCCAATTTGACAAGTTTGCAAGGCAGTTAGTGAAATAATTGAATATGTGGAATTGCTTTTTAAGTGTTTAAAGCACTATAAAATGATATATTTAAACATTAAAAAAATTATTTGCAAGGTAGAACTTGGCACCTCAATATTACTTTAATTTGCATTCAGAAGCACTTGTCTAGTATATTCGCATATGGCAAAATGGCAGGTGCTATTGAGAATTAAAAGATGTTCATTTAGGGCCAGACACAGTGGCTCATGCCTGTAATCCTAGCACTTTGTGAGGTTGAGGTGGGCGAATCACTTGAACCCAGGTGTTTGAGACCAGCCTGGGCAACATGGTGGAACCTCGTCTCTACAAAAATATACAAAAATTAGCCAGGCATGACGGTGTGCACCTATAGTCCCAGCTACTCGCAAAGCTGAGGTGGGAGGATCACCTGAGCCCAGGGGGTTGAGGCTGCAGTGAGCCATGATCATGCCACTGCACTCCAGCCTGGGTGATAGATTGAGACCCTGTCTCATTAAAAAAAAAAAAAAAAGATGTTCATTTAGGAACCAGACTATGTGGTGGTTGATTTCTGTAGCAAGATATTAAATATCCACTAATGACCAGGCGCTCTGCTTCCACACCAGCCCTAAGGTAAGAATGGACCCCAAACTCTCAAAATTTTCAGGGAAAGGAACATGATCAGACCAAGTTGACAAGATAAGACACTAAAGACCCCAACAGAAATATTAAGCCACTTTCCACATATTATCTCATGTAATCCTGACAACCACTCTTCAAGGCAGGTGTTAATATTCCAAGTTTACAACTAGGGAAAGTGAAGCTCAGGTTACACTGACTATGCCAGGCAGATTCCGCCCAGGTCTACTAGGTACTGTGGCATTCACTCACATCTTGTGAAGAGGCAGATTCTCATGGGATCAAAGTCACTGTCACTGAGGATACAAGAGGCTTTCCCCTACCTTCTTTAAGTCTTCCGTCCTCTGCAGCTGATCCATTTGGGAAGATGGTCTTGACAAAAATCCCCATCTGTCCACGAATGCAGTCTCGACCTCCAGCAATACTAAAGCCAAGGCCCTAGATCCGAAGCAGATGAGAGTCCAGATTGACAGTGTAGTATTTAACTGAGGGCATCTTTCCCATTGTAGTATTTAACTGAAGGCATCTGTCCCATTGTAGTATTTAACTGAAGTGCCCTCCCTAACCAGGCCTGGAGTTAAACTAGGCAACTAGCTGCAAACTCAAGTTTGTGTTCTCTTCCTTATTCCCCTCCTCAGATCTATTTACGCTGCACTAGCCATGCATTACATTAAGGGAAAAAGTTTTAGGCAGAAACATACCAAATTGCCAATATTTGACAATCTTTGACCTCCACAAATGGCAATTTCATATGGATCCACTAAATAGCTCTTAAGAGTCATTTCCCACTTACATGCAGGTGCCACATTTGTTTTCTTTTGTTTTAGTCTTTCCATTTTGTATAATATCAAAATGAATATTTTGATTTTTGTGTAATGTCAAGTTATTCATATCATTTCCTTTATGATAATGGCAACGCCATGAAATTCATTCAAAAGGATAACCAAGGGTACTCCCTGAAGCTGCAGGCTCTGCTTTTCTTTCACTGGAGATAAAAGTTGAGGGTCATTCATTGCACCCTTGGTTCTGGCCCTAGCAGCCAAGTGCTGGTGACTCCTTACATCGTAGGAGCAAAGAGGGCATGGCCATCTCACACTGAGACCTATAGTACAGAATGCCAGGGAATCCACTTGAATCCATACAGAGGCCACTTTAGCGGTCCTTCTTTATACCTGTTACTTTTCATTTCATGTAAAGACAAATAAAAAGTAACCATTTAAAGAACATGTGTGGCTGGGTGCAATGGCTCATGCCTATAATCTCAGTGCTTTGGGAAGTCGAGGTGGGAGCACTGCTTGAGCCCAGGAGTTTAAGACTGCAGTGAGCCATGATTGCACCACTGCACTCCGGCCTGGGCAACAGAGCAAGAACCTGTTTCTAAAAACAAAAACACAAAAACAAATAAAATAAAATAAAACAAAAAATGTGTGCTAAGATTCACCCAGAAGGCAGAACAGTCTGCAGAAAAGAGCTCACCTTGCCTTTTTCTTTGTACAACCCAATGATCGAGATGACGGATGGCCGAATGAGCCTCCAAGGAGATTCCACCTGAGTCGTGCTTAAGGAGCGGGTAGACTTTTTCACAATGTGGTATTCCTAAAAGTCAGCACACGGCAAGGTCAGAGATTACTCTCATTTGTTCTATTGTGGTATCTGGCAGAAAAATACACTCAGACTTTGAAAATCTTAGATGTCTTCAGTACTAGACATTTCTCTCTGGTTCAGTGACTTAAAAAAGTTTCCTATAAATACTATCGCAGGTGCTGGGCACCGTGGCTCATGCCTGTAATCCCAGCACTTTGGGAGACCAAGGCAGGTGGGTCACCTGAGGTCAGGAGTTTGAGACCAGCCTAGCCAACATGGTGAAACCCCGGCTCTAATAAAAATACAAAAATTAGCTGGGTGTGGTGGTGGATGCCTGCAGTCCCAGCTACTCAGGAGGCTGAGGCAGGACAATCGCTTGAACCTGGGAGGTGGAGGTTGCAGTGAGCAGAGATTGTGCCACTGCACTCCAGCCTGGGCAACAGAGTGAGACTCCGTCTCAAAAAAACTATCGGAAGAACAGCCCCTACTACAACAGATTGCCATGACTTCTTCCCCCACATAAAGAACTGCTTGGGGATCTTAAGCACCTTGTGTTGCTCTTTCCTTGACCTCCTTCCACAGATTCTACATCTGGAATGGAGTCAGGAAGCAGAAACAAGAGGCCTCAGTGATACAGGATGACCACCTGTGGTCGGGCTTTCCCTTGGTAGTCACCCCTGCCTCCATCCCAAGTTCACCATCATGGTTAGAAAGTATCTTGCCATTTTAAGCTTAATTCACTCGATCAAAAACTCAGCAAGCCCTTGTTTCTTATAAAACCCAAACCACAAACCCAGACAACTGTTATTCCACATAAAACATCCCACTGAGAGACGGCAGCAGCTTCAGTTCTCATCTCTCACATTTGGAAAATAAAGTATTTTCCCATAATGAGCCACACTTTCCCTTCCTGACACGCAGCAGCTCCAATCTCACCCCTTTTTTGTGTCCATCACCCATAATATACATGCGTGTAAGCAGGCTGCGCTCCTTGGAACATAAAGAGATCAAATGACTCTATCACCAAAGCACTTCTATAATCTTGCTCCTTGCTATTCTTCTTAGAATAATAAACTTCTTCACTGATGCAGATATTCTACCTAAGCCAAAAAAATCACTTTATGTTTAATATGAGAAAAGAGACATCACAAAACAGTTTTATCCTGAATCTCTGTGTATACTACATTCAAACACAAAAATTAGATGTCCCCAGTGATATTTTTGTATTTTTGGCAGCTTAGAACAATTATTATTATTTCTTTTTTGCAGTTTTACAAAATATCTGCCAACAATGTTGGCCTCCCAGACTTTCAATCATTAAAAAAAATGATGTGGGCTTGGCAAGGTTACTGCCCTTTTAATGAAACCATTGCAGTGATGGCCAAACATAGTCTGGGTTTTTCAGTCCTTGAATACAGAGGTTTGTGTGTGAACTCCTAAGGGAACTCTTTCTCTGGTCACCAATCTTCAGCAGTACTTCACTCCATCTCTCTTTTGGGAACCAGAAGGAACCAAAGGCCTGTAGGCTTCACCAATCTCTCAGAGAGTTTCCAGGATCTCCTTGAACTTTCTAGACCTGTGCTAACATGGTAGCCACTTGCCACCTGTAGGTATCTATATTAAAATTAAAAATACACCCCCCACTAGCCACTTTTCATGTGCTCAGTAGACATATACGGCTACCATATTGGACGATACAAATAAAAAACATCTCCATCATTGCTGAAAGTTTTACTGGAGAGGTCGAATCTAGATAATACTTATTTATTTAATTTGTTTATTTAAGACAGGGTCTCTCACTCTATCACCCAGGCTGGAATGCAGTGGCGTGATCACAGCTCACTGCAGTCTTGACCTCCTGGGCTCAAGCGATCCTCCCGCCTCAGCCTCCCAAGTAACTGGGAACACAGGTATGCACGACCATACTCAGCTAATTAAAAAATTTTTTTTCCTAAAGATAAGGTCTTGCCATGTTGCCCAGGCTGGTCTTGAACTTGGGCTCAGGCAATTCTCCCACCTTGGCCTCCCAAAGTGCTGGGATTACGGGCATGAGCCTGGTTCTAGGTAATACTTTATAGTGGAGGGAGAGAGACAAAGAAAAAAGAAAGATAAATCCTGGGAGAAAAAGGGCAGAAAATAAAAAGAGGAGACAAGAGAAAGGACAGTTTTCTTGAAAAGAGAGGGAAAAACTCTCCTTTCAAACTTTCTACCCTGGCCTGGGCTTCCCGATCCCTGAAGTGTGGTTAGAAATGGATGCTTCTGGGCTACAAATGCTGTCGGGTTTCCTCAGCAGGTCAGTTAAGAAATTACCTCAACACTCGATCTGTGGCCATGATGGCTGTAAACCCTCTCTCATCTTTCACACAGCCTGACAAGGCCGGGCACGGTGGCTCATGCTTGTAATCCCAGCACTTTGGGAGGCCGAGGCAGGTGGATCACTTGAGGTCAGGAGTTTGAGACCAGCCTGGCCAACATGATGAAACCCCATCTCTACTAAAAATACAAAAATGAGCTGGGTGTGGTGGCACACACCTGTAATCCCAGGTACTTGGGAGGCTGAGGCAGAATTGCTTGATCCCGGGAAGTGGAGGTTGCAGTGAGCCAAGGTCGCACCACTGAACTCTAGCCTGGGCAACAGAGTGAGACTCAGTCTCAAAAAATAAAAAATAGAACGACTGACAGGCCATCTTCCAATGTTCTGATCTCCCCTGACTCTGTGGGTCCAACAGGACCATTCTGAGCAGGTCGCAGTCCTGGGCCTGGACAAGTTTGACTGGTCCCATGCCAGTTTTTTCTCTGCTTTTACTCAATGCCCCAATGCCCCTCAAGTTGCCTTTGGGTGAATTCAACCCAAAATGGGCTGATGAGCAACTGTCCCTGAAACATGGGCACATGTTATTCTCCTGGTCAGATAAAGGGCATCGGAAGCAACAGAAATACTTTATCCTGACACATAATTGACTGATTCGAGCACCCTTAAAGCTTTACAGAGGTTCTGGCATATCACCTTGGGCAAAATACTTAACCCAAAATACTTTGAGATTCAGTTGCTCCATCTGTAAATGGGTCATAACACACCAGAAGTAAGGGCCTGCCTCAGATGCCCTGACCCAGGTCCTTTAGAACTCTACCCTCTACAGCTTTCCAAGCACGTGTGGATGTCGTTGCTGCCACACCCGTCCTCTATCTCTGCTTCATCATAGGGCTGGGGACAAGCTGCTAACGGTTCCTCTTGAGCCCCTTGGTTAGTGGTGCCAGGACTCAAAGAATACCCCACAGGTTTCTCAGGGACTGAGCCTGCCTTAGCCTTGGTTAGGAGACCACCTGCCCAGTTTCTACCAGGTTGAGGATGCTGAGATGGAGGAGCGGCCCTCATGCAGGGCTGTGGAGTCCAGATCTCAGACGGGAGCAGGTTCTGTAACATCAACTTGAGCAGGTAGTGCAGCCCCCCTCTACAGCCCCCCATGACCTTGGCTGCTTGAGTCATTACTGTGTAACAGGTAGGACTCCAGGTGAGCCATGGATGCATGTACAGGCACACACGCACACTCCCTCTCTCATACATGTGCCCATACCCACCCACACAGTTGTTACACTGACACAGGCTGCTCCTATTAATCAAGCAATGCTGGTTCACCACAGACTATGAGACGCCATCGTCTCCTGGCAATTGAAAGCACCTCTAGGTTCCAAAACACACAGTAGGAAGGAGATGAAGATTTTGAGATCCAATAAGGGATCTTCCCCCCACTATTTTCAAGTATTAGGCCGACTTCTTTGTAGCCTCTCTGGGTAGACCTCACTTTGTCTGCTGTCTCTCTCTATCCCACTTCTCTAGCCCCAGACACTCCTGGCCTGTATGGATGGGCAGTTCTTCTTAACATGTAAGCCCTTATGGTCTTTGAAAAGATCCACAGCCCTGGTCGGACCTGTGAGGCACTGGAAGAGTCCAGCAGCTGCGGGAGGGAGTGTTTCCGGCCATCTCGGGAGACCTCCAACATCCGGATCCGGGGGTCCCCATTCCGCACCATCAGCTCGTTATATTCTTCAACTGACTCAAGGCGGTGTACACCCCCTTGAGAAAACAGAGGAGAAAACATAGTTTGATATGGGACAAAAAGAATCGTAAGCACATCCAGAGGCATAAACTCATTGTATTTACACCCACCTTCATGGTTTTGAGAAGCCTAGCGTCCAATACACTCAAAGCACAGAGCCTAGCCCATCCTAATAGCAATCTCTGCATAAGCTAGTTACGTGCTGAAGCCATTAGTGTCAGGCTACGAAAAAACTGCCAGTTTTTGAAATGACCAGATTAGATGAGGGGCAATGTAAATGTGTGTTCCCAAAAAGATGTAGCTCTAGTGGATAAGGGAATAGTGAGAAGGCTATTAGAATTTTTCCTGATGATGGAGGAATATCATTTTGTGATTGGTATAGTTTCATTGTTGGTGCAGATATTTTTTTTCCAAGTATAGGCACGACTTTTAAAATAAACTTTTAATTAAAGTATAACAACTTATAGAAATGTGCACAAATCATAAATATACAGTTCAATGAAATTTCATATACCCATAACCAAAACCTAGATCAAGAAGCAGAATATTAACCAGAACCTCAAAAACACCCTTTGTGCTACTAACCATCCTTCACCCAAGGGTAACCATTATCCCAGCTTTTAACATTACAGATTACTTTTATCTGTTTTTAATTTTACATCAATGAATACACACAACACATGCTTTTTGTCTGGCTCCTGTTCTTAGCATTTGTTTATGAGATTCAACCACGGTATTGCATGCCAATAGCCTGTTCATCCCCATTCTGTAGGCTATTCCATTGTCTAAACACATTCTGTTGTCTAAACATACCACAATTTACTTATCCATTCTATTGTTGGTGGACATTTGGCTTGTGTCTCCAGTTTTAGATCTAGAACAAGGGTCAGCAAAGATTTTTGGCAACACTTTTTGGTATGTTCACTTTTTTTGGTAAAGAGTTGGCAAGCTTTTTGCCACGTTTTTAGGTTTTGTGGGCCACAAATGGCCTTTGTTGCATATTCTTTTTCTTCTTCTTTTTCTTAACAACCCACTAAAAATGTAGAAAGCATTTCTAGCTTGTGAGCCCTACAAACAAAGCTGTGGACTATAGCTTGCTGAACCTTGATCTAGAATATCCCATTGCTAAATATTCTCTCACATGTCATTAGATATCACCTAGGAGTGGGGTCTCTGGGCTACACTACGAGCATCTGTCCAGCTTTACCCATGCTGTTTCACCAGCAGAGGGAAGTTCTAGAATCTCCACATCTTTGTCACACTGGGCAGTGTCAGTCTTTAATTTTGGCTATTCTGGAAAATATGACGGTATTCATTTGTTTTTTTTAAATTGCATTTCACTGATGACTAACGAGATCAAGATTCTTTTCATACATTCATTGGCTGTGTTCCTTTCGTAAAGTTGTAAAGTGCCTGAACAAGTCTTTTGCCCATTTTAAAATTGGATGTCTTTCTTATCGATTGATAGGCATTTTTATTTATTTATTTATTTATTTATTTATTGGTGTTTTCTTTTTATTTTTTTGAGATGGAGTCTCTCTGTTGCCCAGGCTGGAGTGCAGTGGTGCAATTTGCTCACTGCAACCTCCACCTCCCAGGTTCAAGTGATTCTCCTGCCTCAGTTTCCCGAGTAGCTGGGATTACAGGTGCACGCCACCATGCCCAGCTAATTTTTTTATTTTTAGTAGAGATGGGGTTTCACCATGTTGGCCAGGCTGGTCTTGAACTCCTAACTTCAGGTGGTCTACCTGCCTTGGCCTCCCAAAATGCTGGGATTACAGGCATGAGCCATTGCGCCTGGCCCATTTTTTCAAATTTTTAATGTAATTTGAATAAGGGTCTTTTATGGGATCTATGGATTGTAAATATCTTCTCCGTGTCTACGCTTTGCCTGTTCACTGTCTTAATGTATATTTTGAAAAAACAGTTCAAAATTTTAATGTAGTACAGTACGTCTTTTTAAAAACTTTATGGTTTAAAATTTTGTGTTCTTTTAAAGATACTTCTATAGTAACAATTTAGGCTGGGTGCAGTGGCTCATGCCTGTAATCCCAGCACTTTGAGAGGCCGAGGTGGGCCGATCGCCTGAGCTCAGGAATTCGAGACTGCACTGGGCAACATGGTGAAACCCTATCTCTATTAAAATACAAAAAATTAGCTAGGTGTGGTAGGGTGCACCTGTAGTCCCAGCTACTCAGGAGGCTGAGGCCAGAGAATTGCTTGAACCCAGGAGGCTGAGGTTGCAGTGACCTGAGATCGCAACACTGCACTTCAGCTTGGGTTACACAGTGAGAGACTGTCTCAAAAAAACAAAAACAAAAACAAAACTTCTATAGTAACAATTTTAAAGACTTTATCAATACCTAGTCTATATTATGTTATTTTAAAATAATTTAAGGGACATTAATCTTAAATGATGTATCAACTACATATGAATATAGCTATAATCATATTACAATGTTTATATGATATACAATACCTATCTGCGTGTGTACATGTATATACATATGTGTTTGTGTGTATATACAGATTCCTCATATATCAAGTTCATCACCTAGACTAGGTAATGTTTCATCTGATTACCTAAAATTTCAATTTACCTAAATATTACTCTGAAAGTTTTGCACTGAATAAAACAAGATTATTGTTTTAAAAAGTATTGATGAGTTATTAAAAGTGATAGAAAGTGGGAAGAAAGCTTATACAGTCATATGGCAATGAATGCCATTAAAGGTTTGTTTTTTTTTAAAGTTAAATATTTATTTTGTGATACAGGTTTTTAAACATATGAAATTGCTTTGCAATCAAGACAAATTTTGTTCTTAAAAAGATCATAGGCTGGGCGCGGTGACTCACACCTATAATCCTAGCACTTTGGGAGGCTGAGGCAGGTGGATCACAAGGTCATGAGATCGAGACCATCCTGGCCAACATGGTGAAATCCTATCTCTACTAAAAATACAAAAAAAAAAAAAACAGCTGGGCGTGGTGGTATGTGCCTGTAGTCCCAGCTACATGGGAGGCTGAGGCATGAGAATCGCTTGAATCCAGAAGGGGAGGTTGCAGTGAGTTGAGATCACGCCACTGCACTCCAGCCTGGGCAACAGAGCAAGATTCCGTCTTGGGGAAAAAAAAAAAAGAAAGATCACAAATCTAAGATATTAACATAGATAAACTGAAAGTACCAAAATTAAAAGGAAACTCTGCTGACAAAAAAGGGGTATGAAGTAAGGAAAACCCAGGTTAGAATATCAGAAAAATGTTCCATGAAATGAGAGATGATGTTGCTTTAGCCATTTTGGAGCCAGTCTGGGCAAAACCTTAGTGGAAAGAGTTGGAACCTCTACAGGAGCTCTTTAATAATTCATGACTTAATACTAACTCAGGACCAGATTAATCTCTCTTGGCACGCTTACTCATCTGAAAAAGATTTATTAGTAGAAAATTCCTTTTGAGCTGACAGGGAGGCACTTGTCATCAACAGAAGAGAAACCACATACAGTAGCATCTATGCTGATATGTGGATACCAGAGTGATTCATTTTAAGAAAACATGAACTAAATATCCAAGTTTACAGGACAAATTAAGAGCTGATCACATTAAAAATCTGCATGTAAATATCTTTAGAATGAACATATTTCACAGCACTGAATCAAAGCCCAATTCCTTAAGCCTCTTTAATGTGTCTCTAAATTACTTTTCCAGACTTATCTTCCACTATCCACTCTATTCGCTGATCTATCCTGATGCTTGTCAAAGGAGAGATCTGTCCTCTTCTTTCCAAAACTGCGGAGCATATAAATATCACGTGAAGTTTTACCCAACTTTCCCTGCACCATCATCTCCCACCCAAAAATTCTGCTATGTCCGTTTCCCTAATGACTCTGACAAACTCTGCTGGACTGAAGCATTGCGACTGTCAGATTCTCTTGGCTTTTTCAAGTGGCTGGGGAGGAAAAACAGCTGCCAAAAACTTATTGAATTAATTTTTTTCCCATTATCCCTAAACATCTCTCATTCATTTTGTCCTAAGTCTAGACCGCTGTCCCCTGCTTCCAGTCTACCAAATTCCCCCAGCATACTGCCTCTCTTTATCTTGCATCCTTGAGATCCAGACAGACTTCCACTCCCTGTACCTCTCGTATGTGCCTCATGGTGCCCATCACTATGTGTATGTGTGTACTACCTCCCACTGGGACTATAAGTTCTTTAGAAGGCCATCTGTTTTTTTTTTAAGACGGAGTTTTGCTCTTGTTGCCCGGGCTGCAGTGCAGTGGCACAATATCAGCTCACTGAAACCTCCGCTTCCTGGGTTCAAGCGATTCTCCTGTCTCAGCCTCCCGAGTAGCTGCAATTACAGGTACCTGCCGCCATGCCCAGCTAATTTTTGTATTTTTAGTAGAGATGAGGTTTCACCGTGTTGGCCAGGCTGGTCTCGAACTCCTGACCTCAGGTGATCCGCCCACATCAGCCTCCCAAAGTGCTGGGATTATAGGCATGAGCCACCAAGCCCAGCCTAGAAGGCCTTCCTGTCTGAACCCATTCAAACCCATTCTTCCTCTCTTGAGATGGAAGGAGAACAATAAGAATGAAAATAAAAATGACAACGAACATAATATTAATGATGAGAGTGGTTAGGTCGTGCACGGTGGCTCACATCTGATATCCCAGCACTTTGGGAGGCCAAGGCAGGTGGATCACTTTAGGTCAGGAGTTTGAGACCAGCCTGGCCAACGCGGTGAAACCCCGTCTCTGCTAAAAATACAAAATTAGCCAGGCGTGGTAGCCTGCGCGTGTAGTCTCAGCTACTCAAGAGGCTGAGGCGCGAGAATCACTTGTACCTGGGAGGCGGAGGTTGTGGTGAGCTGAGATCACACCACCGTGCTCCAGCCTGGGAGACAAGAACAAAATTCCATCTCAAAAAGAAAAAGAAAAAGAAAATGACAGTGGTAATAACAGTGGCAGCCGCCTCATGGCGAGGGCTTTTTGCTGCCACACCATGGAGTGGTAGTGCCATATGCATTCTTCCAAAGCAACCTTTCAACAAGGCACAGCACCTAGAAGGCACTCATGTTTATTGGCAAAATAAATACAAAACATAACCCTTACGGATAAAGAAACTGAGATCCAAGAAAGTCACCTGACCCAGGTCATGTAACCAGAGGTGGTGGATGTGGGAACCGACCCTGTTCTGCTGGATTCCTGCATATGCTTCCTCCTCCATGCTACGTTTCCTTGTTGTGGCCTTGAATGTCTGGGAAGGACACAGGAGGAGAGGGTGGCATCCATTTGTGGCAAACAGTGGCCAGCCTTGGAATAGCTACTCAGCCAAATATGCCACTTGTTCTGAATTAAGTAGTAGGATCAGAGTCAGAGTATCACACATCTGGGAGGCCCTCCAGCGCCCCCTCCCCATATCTGTATTGATAAAGCCCCAGATCGGGGAACAGAATTCTTTTCAAGATTCCCTGGAATAGAATTCTTTTCAAGATTCCCCAGAAGCCAAAGGGCAGGGAAGGAGAATTCTGTCTGGGAGGCAGATCTTTTTCCCGGCATTGACTGAGTGACCTTTGGGATTCTCTGAACTTCTCTGGTCTCATCCATAAAATGAGGAATGTGACCTCGCTGGTTTCAGAGGCCCCTGTATTTCCTCAGAGTTCTGGGCACCTCCCTGGGAACCCTTTATAAGGTCCTGAACAACTCTGCCAAGATGGACAACAGGAAGGCCTCCTCTGTGCCCTTGTGACTCCCTCGCCCCAAACACAAAGGCCTTAAATGACTTTCTCTTTGTTCTTCCTCAGGGCTGGAAGGGGCTGGTCACCGGCTCCCTTCAGACTTCTCCTTTTCAGCCTCTGGTCATCACCACTCCTTTCAGTCCCCAATCCATGTTGTAACTCGTTCAAGTGTAACACCGCCTAATTATTCTGAGTCATGAGCACAAAATAACTCATTCTGTCAATCACATTCTTTTTTTTCTTTTTCTTTTTAAGATGGAGTCTGGCTCTGTTGCCCAGCTGGAAAGCAGTGGTGCAATCTTGGTTCACTGCAACCTCTGCCTCCTGGGTTCAAGTGATTCTCCTGCCTCAGGTTCCCGAGTAGCTGGGATTATAGGCGCATGCCACCACACCCAACTAATTTTTTTTTTTTTTTGTATTTTTAATAGAGATGGGGTTTTGCCATGTTGACCAGGCTCGTCTCGAACTCCTGACCTCAGGTGATCCACCCGCCTCGGCCTCCCAAAGTGCTGGGATTACAGGCGTGAGCCACCATGCCCGGCCAGATGTTTTTTTTTTTTTTTTAGACAGAGTCTCACTCTGTCACCCAGGCTGGAGTGCAGTGGTGCAATCTCGGCTCACTGCAAGCTCCGCCTCCTGGATTCATGCCATTCTCCTGCCTCAGCCTCCCGAGTAGCTGGGATTATAGGTGCCTGCCACCATGCCCAGCTAATTTTTTTGTTTTCGTATTTTTAGTAGAGACAGGGTTTCACTGTGTTAGCCAGGATGGTCTCGATCTCCTGAGGGTTTCACCGTGTTAGCCAGGATGGTCTCGAACTCCTGACCTCGTGAGACGCCCACCTCGGCCTCCCAAAGTGCTGGGATTACAGGCGTGAGCCACCGAGCCCGGCAATTGATGTTTTCTTTCTTTCTTTTTTTTTTGCTTGCTTTTTCAAATTTATTTACCTATAGTTTTGTTGTTGTTGTTGTTTGTTTTTTAAGTATTTATTGATCATTCTTGGGTGTTTCTCGGAGAGGGGGATGTGGCAGGGTCACAGGATAATAGCGGAGGAAAGGTCAGCAGATAAACATGTGAACAAAGGTCTCTGGTTTTCCTAGGCAGAGGTCCCTGCGGCCTTCCGCAGTGTTTGTGTCCCTGGGTACTTGAGATTAGGGAGTGGTGATGACTCTTAACGAGCATGCTGCCTTCAAGCATTTGTTTAACAACAAAGCACATCTTGCACCACCCTTAATCCATTTAACCCTGAGTTGACACAGCACATGTTTCAGAGAGCACAGGGTTGGGGGTAAGGTTAAAGATTAACAGCATCCCAAGGCAGAAGAATTTTTCTTAGTACAGAACAAAATGGAGTCTCCTATGTCTACTTCTTTCTACACAGACACAGTAAAAATCTGATCTCTCTTTCTTTTCCCCGCGTTTCCCCCTTTTCTTGATGACAAAACTGCCATCGTCATCATGGCCTGTTCTCGATGGTTGCTGTCTCTTCGGAGCTGTTGGGTACACCTCCCAGATGGGGCAGCCGGGCAGAGACGCTCCTCACTTCCTAGACAGGGCGGCTGGGCAGAGGCACTCCCCACTTCCCAGACGGGGTGGCGGCCGTGCAGAGGTGCTCCTCACATCCCAGACGGGGCGGCCGGGCAGAGGCGCTCCTCACTTCCCAGATGGGGCAGCAGGGCAGAGGCGCTCCTCATCTCCCAGACGGGGTGGCCGGGCAGAGGCGCTCCTCACTTCCCAGATGGGGCGGCCAGGCAGAGGCGCTCCTCACATCCCAGACGATGGGCAGTCCAGCAGAGATGCTCCTCACTTCCTAGACGGGGTGGCGGCCAGGCAGAGGCGCTCCTCACTTCCTAGATGGGGTGGCGGCCGGGCAGAGGTGCTCCTCACTTCCCAGACGGGGCGGCCGGGCAGAGGCACTCCTCACTTCCCAGACGGGGCGGCCGGGCAGAGGCACTCCTCACTTCCCAGACGGGGCGGCCGGGCAGAGGTGCTCCTCACATCCCAGACGATGAGCGGCCAGGCAGAGGCTCCTCACTTCCTAGACAGGGTGGCGGCCGGGCAGAGGTGCTCCTCACTTCCCAGACGGGGCGGCCAGGCAGAGGGGCTCCTCACATCCCAGATGATGGGCGGCCAGGCAGAGACGCTGCTCACTTCTTACATGGGGTGGCGGGCGGGCAGAGGCTGTAATCTTAGCACTTTGGGAGGCCAAGGCAGGCGGCTGGGAGGTGGAGGTTGTAGCGAGCCGAGATCACGCCACTGCATTCCAGCCTGGGCAACATTGAGCATTGAGTGAGCGAGACTCCGTCTGCAATCCCAGCACTTTGGGAGGCCGAGGCGGGCAGATCACCTGAGGCCAGGAGCTGGAGACCAGCCCGGTCAACACGGTGAAACCCCGTCTCCACCAAAAATACAAAAACCAATCAGGAGTGGGGGTGCAGTGCCTGGAATCCCAGGCACTCAGCAGGCCGAGGCAGGAGAATCACGGGAGCCCGAGGCAGGGAGGTTGCAGCGAGCCGAGATCATGGCAGTACAGTCCAGGCTCGGCAAGAGAGGGAGATCGTAGAAAGGAGAGAGGGAGAGGGGGAGAGGGGGAGAGGGGGAGAGGGGGAGAGGGGGAGAGGGGGAGAGGGGGAGAGGGGGAGAGGGGGAGAGGGGGAGAGGGGGAGAGGGGGAGAGGGGGGATGTTTTCTTAAAAACAGGTATTTCACCGTCTTAAACCTGCCATCTTTCTGAGAATAAACTTGGAGCAGTGCGGGCATGCCCTCTCCACCAATCTGGGTGGCCGGAAGGGGACGTGAATGTTTTTTGAACGTTAACGTACTACACATTGTGCTAAATGCTTTAGTGTGCATTTCTTAAAAATCTGCTCAGCCTTTCAAAGTCAGGGTGTTCTCCTCTTTTTTCAGGTGAGGGAGTGGAAGTTCAGGGAGATTAAATCATTAGCCTACGGTCACAAGGTAAACTCAGGAGCTGAGGGCTAAACCTGGTTCTGCCAGGCTTCAAAACTCTTCCTTTTCCTGCCATACCAGATGACTGTTGTAGGGGGAGCCACGGCTGACTTTCCCACTAAGCCAGCAGGCACAGTGCTGAGGGCCCATGCCACCTTCAGGGACCCATAAAAGTGCTTCCTTTTAAATATCTTTTTAAATAAGCAGAAAAAAAAATAAACGTAATAGTAATGAATAGACACTAATGAATCCAGCTGTATCTTTTTTGTTGTTGTTATTTTGAGAGGAGTCTTGCTCTGTTGCCAGGCTGGAGTACAGTGGTGTGATCTGGCCTCACTGCAACCTCAGCCTCCTGGGTTCAAGTGATTCCCCTGCCTCAGTCTCCCAGGTAGCTGGGAATACAGGCGTACGCCACCACACTCAGCTAATTTTTGTGTGTGTGTGTATTTTAGTAGAGACGGGGTTTCACCATGTTGGCCAGGATAGTCTTGATCTCCTGACCTCGTGATCTGCCTGCCTCAGCCTCCCAAAGTGTTGGGATTACAGGTGTGAGCCACCGCACCCGGCCTCCAGCTGTATCTTTATACCAACACAGCCATAAAATACAATTTTTACTTTTTTTTTTGTTTTTTAATGGAGGAAAAGACCCATCATGTGCCTAAAAAATGCCTTTTGCCAGGCACGGTGGCTCACGCCTATAATCCCAGCACTTTGGGAAGCTGAGGTGGGCGGATCACGAGGTCAGGAGTTCAAGACCAGCCTGGCCAACATGGTGAAACCTTGTCTCCACTAAAAATGCAAAAAAATTAGCCAGGCACGGTGGCGGGCGCTTGTAATCCCAGCTACTCGGGAGTTTGAGGCAGGAGAATTGCTTGAACCCGGGAGGCGGAGGTTGTAGTGAGCCGAGATCGTGCCACTGCACTCCAGCCTGGGTGACAGAGCAAGACTCCATCTCAGAAAAAAAAAAAATGCCTTTCATAATGATACACAAAAGTTCTAAGGTGCCTCCTGCACACAGCCATTGCTTTCAATGCTGACTTTCTCTCTCTGGGCCCAGGCCAGCTGCCGTAAGGAAATGCCCAGGAGATAGAGTCTATTTGCTCCAAAAGCTGCAACTCCATCCCATCTTTCTCCTGCTTATTGAAATGCAGATTTGATATTAACTCCACATTGAAAGGATCATGTGAAATCTGATCGAAGTAAACGAACCAAACATAAGACAGTCATGTTTCAGGACACAGAGACACACAGGAATGTTGACATCCACTTTGTTATGACTCAAAAAAAAATGAAATTCACACAGGCAGGAGGCTAAATGCAGTTGTTATGCCTGGGATATGCACCATCCAAGGAAAAAATGATTTTGAGGTTTTAAGGAAGACGGGAGCTCATCCCGGCAATGGCTTCATCTCCCTGCTCCTGAGGCTGAAAACTCATCCTAGACAGGCTGCATCAGGTAGAGCCCCCACCTACCTGAAAGGCGACTCTTGAGCTTGATTTTATTGCTGCCCTGTTTGGGACTTTCCAAGTTCCCCTTGGATTCCTCAGCACCGCACACATCTTGGGGTTCATCTGTCCCAGGCATCTGAAATGCAGAAAGCACAGAGCTGATGGGAGAGCCCAGCCCTGCGATGACTTATGCTGTCCCCCTCCACAATGTTATCTCAAGGCTCAAGGAGCAGCAATACAGGTGTTATGTGAGAAGAAGGACCACGGGATCAAAGCACAGCCCTTCAGATAAGCTGCATTCGCAACGCCTTGCATTGGCCAATTCCTCCTCAGTACGCGTCTCACCGCCCAGCATGGAACCAGGGCCCCCAGGGCCACTTCGTCTGCCATCCTACAGCTGAGGACACTTGTTGATCAGTTACCCAGGTGGTCTCCCAGTGGTCAACTACAAAGCTACAATGCAAGCCCAGGTCTCTTGACCTGTAGGCCAGTGCTTTTTCCCACAATGCAAGTTGCAACAAATATTAAACCAGAAATTCAAACCCAGTTCTAAGGTTTCTAAAACACAGTAAAAATTTGATTTTGTGGCAGCTATACATTTTAGTCAACCAAATGTTCTGTGTGCTATGCTCCTGAGTGAGTATTGATCAGACGGCTCCTGGAATCAAGCTCAGCCCCAGGCACCCTGGAGGCGTCGACATGAGGTCAGCCCACACATCTGGAAGTTGTGTGACCCCAGGAGGTGATGCACAAAGTCTGATCCCAAGGCTCACTGGGTCCTCCATCCTAGAGAAACCCAACATGCTAAAAACAAAACAAAACCCCCATTTACTAGAGAAGAAAATGAGACACATGCACTTCAGAGTGTTTATAAAAAATTGTGGGGTAAATTTACATGTACAAGACTTTTGAGATACATCAAACAATAAATCTTCCCATTTGAAATTTTATTTTCCTTTGAGGTTCTAGAGGAAAACAGTCTTATATTAAAATAGGTAATATTCTCACTAAGTAAGATATACATACTTAAAAAGGCATATAAGGTATCAAGTAAAGAAAGGTTGATGAGGCCGGGTGCAGTGGCTCATGCCCGGAGGCAGAGGTGGGCGGATCACGAGGTCAGGAGATTGAGACCATCCTGGCTAATGGCTAAAAGAGTGAAACCCCGTCTCTACTAAAAATACAAAAAATTAGCCGGGTGTGAAATTAGCCGGGCATGGTGGCGGGTGCCTGTAGTCCCAGCTACTCGAGAGGCTGAGGCAGGAGAACTGATTGAACTCGTGAGGCAGAGGTTGCAGTGAGCCGAGATCACGCCACTGCACTCCAGCCTGGGCGACAGAGCGAGACTGTCTCAAAACAAACAAACAAACAAAACAAAACAAAACAAAACAAAACAAAACAAAGGTTGATGATGAAAAGATTTCTGGCTTCTCTTAAAGATGCCATTCAGCCTGACAGTTGTCTGGAGTTCATGACTATGAAGTTAAACTCAACTGGCAGGAATCTTCCTCCCAGTTGGGGTTGGGAGAAATCAACCTGGTCCTACTTAAAGTGCTTTTTGTATGTATTCAAAAGCTTCTTGATTTGCATTTTCTCTTACCAGTTATCAAAAGGTGATGTAATTATAGTGTCACTTCTCACCTCAAATTAACAGGTAATGAAAATTATATGTTGTATATTAAATTCAGTATATAGCTGGGTACAGTGGCGGGTGTCTGTAGTCCCAGCTATTCAGGAGGCTGAGACAGGAGGATCACTTGAGCCCAGGAGGTCAACATCAGCAGCCTGGGCAACATAGCAAGACCCTTTCTTTCTCTTAAAAAAAAATTCACCTGAGGTCAGGAGTTCAAGACCAGCCTAGCCAACATGGTGAAACCCTGTCTTTACTAAAAATACAAAAACTAGCTGGGCATGGTAGCACACACCTGTAATCCCAGCTACTTGGGAGGCTAAGGCTGGAGAATCACTTGAACCTGGGAGGTGCAGGTTGCAGTGAGCCGAGATCATGCCACTGCACTCCATCCTAGGCGACAGAGCTAGACTCCATCTCAAAAAAGAAAAAAAAAAAAATTCAATACATAAAAACGTATAAAGTAAGCAGTTAGAGTAATTACGTAGGTAATCTCTTCTAAGAAATAATTGTTTATATACAAATTCTGTATACAATATGTAAAGTTTGGAAGATTCCCTCTTCCTCCTCAAGTTCAAGTATCTTTCTGGGTTAGAAAGAGGAATAAAAAGGTCTGAGAATGAGGAAACGTAGGCAAAATTGAGAAAGGGGCATTGAGAAAACAAATTAATTCTGACATACAAAAACAAAGGTAATAAATCTGTTGCATTCATATTACCTTATCAGGAACTGGCAGGTGTTCAGGTTTAAATTGTGAAGAAAAAGCAGGAACAGAATCTTGAGGGTGATTTTAGAGATTCCCTGGAGGGATGTCTTTCCCAACCCCAAATCCTGACATCAATATGTACACAGAGAAGAAAGAGCCATCTCTGAGACATCCTGAGCTCTGGGCCACATACAAATGGAAGAATCCAGAGAAAAGCCTTAGAGCCTCCCCTTTGCTTGACTTAAAAACTTTATGCAAAGAACCTGTCTCCAGGTTCTTTCCATACTGTCTCCAGACTGTGAACAGCAATTACCAGAGAGTGAGTTAAATTCCTGGTTCCAGCTGGGTGTGATGGCTCACGTCTGTAATCCCAGTACTTTGGGAAGCGGAGACGGGTGGATCACTTGAGGCCAGGAGTTCAAGACCAGCCCGGCCAACATGGTGAAACCCCACTTCTACAAAGAATACAAAAATTAGCTGTGCATGGTGGCACGTGCCTGTATAATCCCAGCTACTCTGAAGGCTAAGGCACAAGAATAGCTCAAGCCTGGGAGGCAGAGGTTCCAGCGAGCTGAGATTGCGCCACTGCACTCCAGCCTGGGTGACAGAGCGAGACTCTGTGTCAAAAAAAAAAAAACAAAAAAAATTCCTGGTTCCTTCTGATAATACCACCTGACCCAGGCTATCGACGTTCAGAGTAAGGGATTCCCTGGCTTGTAAGACATTACCGCCTTTGGTGCCTACTAAATGGGTAGCTTATTACACAGTGGCCAAGGTCCCAAACGTTGGAAAGTCTGTCTGAGATGCTCATGCGGAGTGAGGAAAACCATGCCAGCCTATTGTTTCTGGACTTAGGAAGTTTTCTGCATCTGTCTTCTCCTTTATTTTCCCAACACAGCCCCAGGTTTTCATAGGATCAGAGACATTTTGGAGATGATACAAGCACTTCTGAGCACCTGAGAAGGAAAGGAGCCTGCCTGAAAGGTTTCTGGTCATGATAGACAGATTCAGTTTCTATGATCTACAAAATGCCAGTAGGTTTTTTACGTCAAAGAAATCTTATGCTAAAGATGGTATATGTGAGCCAGACGTGGTGGTTCACACCTGTAATCCCAGCACTCTGGAAGGCCGAGGTGGGCAGATTTCTTGAGGCCAGGAGTTCAAGACCAGCCCGGCCAACATGGCGAAACCCCATCTCTACTAAAATACAAAAATTAGCCGGGTGTGGTGGTGAGCGCCTGTAGTCCAAGCTACTTGGGAGGCTGAGGAAGGAGGATTGCTTGAAACCAGGAGGCAGAGGTTGCAGTGAGCCGAGATCGTGCCACTGCATTCCAGCCTGGGCAAAAGAGCGAGACTCTGTCTCAAAAAAAAAAAAGAGAGATGGTGTATGTGGCTACCTAATGCCTGTAGCTAGAGCCAGTAAGAATGGACCTAGAGATATCTCAAAGAGTTGCAAGCAGAGAGCTCTTGCTGTTGAGCAAGGAAGGAGTGACATCTTATTTCAGAACCCACTGAAAGGGTTAGCAGTGGGGAATGAATTTAAATGGAACTGTTTCCTCTTATAACAAAAAACTGTTTTTTCGTTGAGTTTGTTGTGATATTAGATGACTTGTAACTCACTGAACAGGAAGTGGGTTGCTTAGACACATTCATTCCAGATTATGTCAGGAAGTAGCAAAATAAAATGCAATTTTGATTACACTTTGACTATTGTCTGAAAATGTCCACACTCTAAGAGAGTCCCTTTTCTGTGTGTGGTTTTGTTCCCAATGCACAGAGCAAACTGTTCTGGAAATGATGTCATTTTAGCTGTTCTGAAACGAAATTTGCAAAATGTTCTCCTGGAAGGCCTTCAGTTCAACGAAACAGTTGATAAAATCTATTATTCATGAGCAGTTTCTAATTCATGTGTTACAAAACAATGCCATTATTGCTTCTCGGCCTCTTGGCTAACATCAAGTGTAGTACAAAACAATCCCATTATATTAATGGAGTCTCATAGAATTTGCCAATTTCCATGGTAGAGCCTTCCTGTTTGCATCATTTTCCACACCTGTAGCATACACAGCACTCAATGAAGAAGCATCTTTAGCATCTGATTTTGTAGAGAGGTAGTGGGGCAGAGTGGTTGAGAATCCGGCCAGCTACCTGGGCACAAATCCTGATTATACCATTTTACTGCAATTTAGGCACGTCAGTCAACCTCTTTGAACGTCAGTGTCCTCATCTGAAAAATGGGCCTGCATTTGGGAATTAAATAACATAGGTTTCTGACTAAAGGTGGCAGATTTCTCCTGATTTCCCTTTGAAACCACACTAACATGACAGGGAAAATTTTTTTTAGGAAAAGACAGACATAATTCACAAGGATAAAGAAAACAGAAGACAAAAGCAACAAATTCTGGAAACCAGCAAGCTGACAACCACGTGGCAATGGATCTGACTTGAGAAAGCTGAATCCTAAGTGTGGACTGGAGAAGGCTGAACGTTCACACAGAGAACTCCCCCAAAGCTCAGGAGTTGCCAGAAGAGGACCTCTGGAAGTGGGCATGAAGGCAGAAGCAGTGGCCCAAGGAACGACCGAGAGAGTGAAAGTGACCGACGTGGCCACTGATTTACACAGGTCTGATTCCGAGGCAGATTCTCAGGGGCTGAGAATGGCCTAGGGAAACTTTGAGGTGCATCAGAATCAGCAGGAAAGCTAACAAAGAACACAGAGACCAGGCTCATGGAAGAGGAACAGGGCCTGGGCCTCTGGAATTCACCACTGCCCTGGGCCAACAGAACCAGCCTCCAGTGGAACTGGACACGGAACTAAGCTGCGACTTCCCAGTTCTTCCTGCTCTCCCCCACGTTTACTTCAGAAATGAAGAAGAGAAGAAATGAAAGCTTCTCAGCTGTACCTGAGTAGCCCACCAGCCAACAAATAAGGGTGACTGTCATGTTGCTCCCTATTCAGAGTATACATATTTTAATCAGCGATTTATGGAAACTTGTTCTGCTCAATGTATAAACTATAAGCACGGGAGGTGTATGCAGAGTATAATGCAATTTACATGTGCCATAGGCAGCAGCACGGATTGTGCCTGTAACATATTGATCATTGATATCCAAGGCAGTTTTTTCATTATGTGAAATAGGAACAATCGTATTTATGTTTAAAGAGTTAAAAATACCTTGCAATTGTCTTACAGGGTTATCATGAGGGTTAAAAAGAAATTCACTGTGGAGTACCTAATGTGTATCATAAGAATATAGGTAAGGTTTAGTCGAAATTAAAGAAATAAAAAGGCCCAAGCTTTCTCCCCCCAGGTCTCAGGGTGCCTCCAGATTTGATGATTACATAGACTGTGGCTCTAGACTGCAGAGATATACATTTCAACTTCATACCTATGGAAAGTGGCAGATTTCATTAAAGAATAAAGAGAAACCAATGGAGATCCAAAGACATGCTATCTTCTTTGAAGATGGGGAAAAAAACCCTTTAATAAAATTACTGCAAAACTCACAGCTAAGAAGGCATTTTTAAAGGCATGTGCCTGAAATGCTCAGTTTTTAGAAATCAGGTTTGCGCACAAGAACAAGGAGGATTTGAAAACATGCTCTGGTCCCTGATCAGAATAGGCGCAGTGGAAAAGAGAAAATAAAGAAATACATGATGACTAACTAGAGAAAAAGGGATACTTCCTTAAAAGAGATCTTAGACAACAGACTCCAGAGTCTGATGAGTAACTGGGATTGTGAAGTCCCAGAGCACAGTGATGTATGGAAAAGACTCTTGACGGTTCCTATCTTAAAGGGTCTGTCACAAAAGCAGGGAGATGCTATGTTATTCCTAAATTAGTGGGGGTGACTGGGACCTGAAGAAAGCTACCTGAGAGTCAAAACCACAGGGAAGAGAGTGGAATTCCAGGCCCAGAAAACATGAGAGAAATGATTTTAAGACTGCAGAGGAAGAGCTTTGGAAGGATAATCTGGGACAGCTCTCCCAAGAGAGATCAGCATATGCGGACAGACTTGAAGGCAAAACTGCAGGGAAGACCGAGAAGAATGAAAAAAATCCTCAGTAAATTCTAACAGAACACAGTTATCGGTCATTGCTCTGATGAAAGTGGGCCGAGAAATGCATGAAATGAGGGACTCTAAAGGGAGTAAATAAGAGAAATACCAAGGGGGCGGGGCCTGGCAGGAGGAGAATAGGCTAGAACTTGATGCTGGTCTGATAGGAGAACATTTCCTAGGTGGAATTAGCTAACGCAGAGCCAGTGGTGGTCAGCATGCATTTGAACAATGGATATTTCACTAAATAGAAGAGTCATTGATTTCATCTCTTTCACAGTGATGGACCCCGTATATTATCTAGATTAGTATGTTAGGAAAAAAGGTCTGAGTCAGAAAGCAAAGAAACAGTAGAAATACTTTTTAAAAAACACCCAAATTCAGCACGCAAACCTATAAAGAAGAAATGGAACTAATTTAAGCAGCAGGTAAAAAGGAAACTCAATTAAGTCTTTCCCAAAGGGGAAGGATATGAATCACTACAGACATATCCAATTACTGCCCCAAAATATGTAGGAGAAAGCAATGCCACGTGATCCCTGGGACACTCAAAACCTGAGAAAAAACTAATCCCAAGGAAGAGGCGGCAGAGGTATTAGCCCTTACTAGCTCATTAGGGGCACAAGCTCTAGAATCATCAACAGAAGGTCTGGATCATGAATCTGCGGAGGGTGTTTTTCCAGCTCAACAAATGTGGAAGGAGAGATGAAGCTTTCTTCAGTCTAAGCACTTCCATGCCAAGAGGCAGTGGAAATGGAAAATGTGGCCCAGGACTGACTGAACATTGCTGCGTTTAAGAAGGTAGAGCTCCATCAGAGGCACCATCTACACCCAATGCAGCACGCCATGAAGCCCTTTACTTTTATGTCAAAGTGAAAATGCCAGTCAAGAAGCTACTGAATACACACAGAAAGCACTTGAAGTAGGACCGGGTTGATTTCCCTCCAACTCCAATTGGGAGGAAGATTCCTGCCAATTGGCTTTAAGTTCATGGTCGTGAACTCCAGACAACTGTCAGACTGACTGGCATCTTTAAGAGAAGCCAGGAATCTTTTCCTCATCAACCTGCCTTTTCTTGATATTACTGAGTCTCTCTGGTCTGCCCTATTGGGAGGTAATTCTCCCTGGGTCTCTTGCATTTCTGCATGGCGTGCAAACAGAGACAGAGGCTGTTGTTACATGGAATTATCTGTCTTTCCAGGGATGTTTGTAGAGTGAACAGGCTTGAAAGTTAGATAGTGTCTCAGGAGGAAGGGACAGGTTCCTTCCTCTGGTGCAAAGGTTGGTCAGGTCTGCTTCTAGCCCATCATAAAAGACTGAGGTTGCCTATGGTGAGGGATCCTCAGCTGTGATGCAAATCCACTGCATGTGCACACCCCCGAGCCTGTGTCACCGCCACAGGACTTGTGGTGGGAAGGGGAAATGATGTGAACATAAAGCCCTAAATAAACTGGGGTTAAATCCTAAAAACTGGGATTAGGGAAGCTAAAATCTAGTTGCTGTGCCATGAGTAATAAAAAGTCATTTGTCTCTGACTCAGGAATCTCAAGTCTCCTGCCAGCATCCATGAAACTATAGTGGAAAAGCTTTTTTTTTTTTTTTTTTTTTTTTTTTTTTTTTTTTTTTTTACAGTTCTTGATACCACCTTTGGCAAATTTAAATAAGGTCCCAAGAACAGAATCTTGCCTAGGACAACTGTCTAGGGACTGGGGTTTGGGTCATCTTTCTAAATGTTAAGGGCGTGGGGACAATGTTTTGATACTATTGAGGGTCCACTTACTTTTTTTTATTTGCATATCACTAAAAAGTAAAGCACATGAGAGACTTGCTGTTGAATGAATTCAGTCTTCTTGGAGCTGGAAAAAACTGTATTTATTCCTGTGGAAAACAGCCCAGGCTGCAGATGCTGAAAAACACAATCTTTTTCCAGCATCCAGCACCAAGGATCTCCTTAACTAAGAATGAGCAAAATAATGGCTGGGCACGGTGACTCACGCCTGCAATCCCAGCAATTTGGGAGGCCAAGGCAGGCGGATCACTTGAGGTCAGGAGTTCCAGACCAGCCTGGCCAACCTGGTGAAACCCCGTCTCTACTAAAAATACAAAAATTAGCTGGGTGTGGTGGCACATGTCTATAATCCCAGCTACTCGGGAGGCTGAGGCAGGAGAATTCCTTGAATCCGGGAGGCAGAGGTTGCAGTGAGCCAAGGTTGTGCCACTGCAGTCCAGCCTGGGCAACAAGAGCGAGACTCTGTCTCAAAAAAAAAAAAAAAAAAATAGAAGGAGCAAAATAAGAAATAGGAGAGATCAAAGGAGGCCATTAAGGGCTTTGGTTTTTTTTAAACACAAAAAGTCAAGGAAATTTAAGTTGAGATGTTAATTACTTTAGATTTTAACATCTTTGGATTATGACCTACAAGGGCATTTAATTTATTTGAACATTATAATGTTGACATTTTATATCATTGCAGAACCTCTGAAAAGTTGCACTAGACAATGTGGCTAGAAATAATTTTGGATGAGAAATACCACGGGGACTGAGTTTTAGTTTCTGGCAAATTTCGTCTTCTAGGGGTGGGCGGCAAACCATCATTGCCCATGAGACAGGCCTCTTAGGTCCAAGCTAAAAGTCTCGTCCTTAGAAATATCCTGTAACTGTTTCAAAGCATTTGTGAGCTCTCCTGGAACACACTGTGACTAATAGCATGTCGCAATCCTGAGTATCCTCTGTCTTTCTCAGCCAGCTCTTGCAGCCTTACAAACAAACCATGCAAAGCGTGGCTTTTATCTCCAGCTGTTTCCTTTGTGCAAGCATGCCTAGTCCCAAAGAAAACTTCAGGACTGGTTGCACCCAGTTCTCACCATGTTTTTATGGTTCCCAAGACTTGAAAAAAAAAGAAAAAATCTGCAGATGTGACAGAAGACATCTAAGCTCCAAATCCCCAGGAAGCTCTGTTGGCTCATTCCCCTGGTCAGTGTCCATAGGACAGTGGAACGCGGTGATTTCCCTTTCAGGCTTCAGTCACACTAAGATTATTTTTAGGTTGCCAAAGGAAGCTCATTTTCCAAGTCTCTGGGGCAGATGTTTGAGTGACCGAAGGAGAACCAGATGGTCATCAGAGAGGCCTGGGCTGGGAATGAATAACCATTCAGAAAATGGGAATCAGGACAACAATAAATCAGCACAAAGTAGCAAGAAGCCTGCAAGTTACGTGTAGAAATTAAAACAGGAATCTACTGCTACACTCGACCCACTGCTTTCCAATCAAGAGAGTAACTCAGAACTAAAGAGGAAAACAGCAACACCACAAAGTCAAACTCGTCAACCCTGGGCGTGCTCTGGTACACGCCGGGCATGTGTGCATAGATCAGAGGTTGTCAGATGCAGCTGGGAGTCGGGGGAGCTGCAGCTGATGCCCACTGCGACGCTCAGGCTGTGGCTCTGCAAATGAATTAATACTGCCCTTGTTCTAGCTAAGCCCATTTCCAGTTTCCTCCCATTCATCATCCCCAAACAATTTGAATGGGCTTAACACACATCGAGAGTGATTATTTTTATGCATTGAAATTTAAAGAGATCTCTTGGTTCCTTAGAAAGTTGAGGTAATCACCTTTAAGGGCACAGGAATGTAATCAGTCATTAGCTTGTAACTGACCCTCTTGCAGTGGGTTTGTATGTGTCATGTTCCCAAGAGAGGCTAGTGTCCTCTAGTAACTCTCAGCTCTTTGAAAATAACAGGGGGGCCAGGCATGGTGGCTCACGCCTGTAATTCCAGCACTTTGGGAGGCCGAGGCGGGTGGAGCACCTGAGGTCAGGAGTTGAAGACCAGCCTGGCCAACATGGTGAAACCCCGTCTCTACTAAAAGTACAAAAAATCAGCCGGGCGTGGTGGCACACACCTGTAATCCCAGCTACTCAGGAGGCTGAGGCAGGAGAATTGCTTGAGCCCGGGAGGCAGAGACTGCAGTGAGCCGAGATCGTGCTACTGCACTCCAGCCTGGGCGACAGAGCGAGACTCTGTCTCAAAACAAAAACAAAAAACAAAAACAACAAAAAAAGGAAACAACAGGGGATGTGGATGTCAAGGAGGAGAATGCATGTGTTCATCCTTAGTACAGATTTCAAATTGAGGTAAGGTAATAACAGGCATTCTCTGGGAAGTGGAACTCTCTCACTCTTGCCATGGTCCCATGACCTAGTGGGTGAGAAAACTATGGGGTCTGGAGCTATTCTTTGGATTTGGGGGCTGGCTACTCAAGGTAGACCCTTGGGTCATTTCTCAGCAGGGTTGGCTACCAGGTTCATTGCATTGGACGTATTTCTGGAAGTAGGACTATGATATGCTTTAAACACCAGAATGACAAAATCAGGTGTGTGTGTGTGCACGCACGTGCAGATGCACGCATACACATGCATACAGGAAAATCTCAAGACATGTAAAAGGTAGAGGTGGGAAGGCTGTTAAAAAAAGAAAGGCATGTAAAAGAGCCCTAAGAAGTACACAGGGCTGGGCACAGTCGCTCACGCCTGTCATCTCAGCACTTTGGGAGGCGGAGGCAGGCGGATTGCTTTGAGCCCAGGAGTTCAAGACCAGCCTGGGCAACATCACAAGACCCCGTCTCTACAAAAAATACAAAATCTAGCTGGGTGTGGTGGCACATGCCTGTAGTCTCAGCTACTCGGGAGGCTGAGGTGGAAGAATAGCTTGAGCCCAGAAGATGGAGGTTGTAGTGAGCCAAGATTGTGCCACTGCACTCTAGGCTGGGTGACAGAACCAGACACTGTTACCAAAAAAAAAAAGTAGTCAACAGGACAATTAGCAGGAAAGGAAGCAAGAGGTGAATTGTCAGAAGGGGCCCTGATACAGCAGCGGAGTCAAATCCAATTCAGCAGCAACAGTAAACACACCAGGCTTTTTTTAGACAAATCTTTCAGAAAATGTGTCATACTCTTACATGGATTATTGTAACAGAAAAAGATTGTTTTAACTGGGCATGCCATTTAGGCAGGTTTTAGGTGAAAAGTAAGACATCGTGGGCTGGGCTTGGTGGCTCATGCCTGCAATCCCAGCACTCTGGGAGACTGAGGCAGGTGGCTCACTTGAGGTCAGGGGTTGAGACCAGCCTGGGCAACATAGTGAAATCTTGTGTCTACTAAAACCACAAAAATTAGCTGGGCGTTTGTGGAGGGCACCTGTAATCCCAGCTACTAGGGAGGCTGAGGCAAGAGAATCACTTGAAACGGGAGGTGGAGGTTGTAGTGAGCCGAGATCATGCCACTGCCCTCCAGCCTGGGTGACAAGAGTGAGACTGTTTCAAAAAAAAAAAAAAAAAAGCATCATGGTTACATTTGGGCTCACTAGTTGTTGTTTTTTTTTTTTTTGTGATGGAGTTTCACTCTTGTTGTCCAGGCTGGAGTGCAATGGCGCGATCTTGGCTCACCACAACCTCCACCTCCTGGGTTCAAGTGATTCTCCTGCCTCAGCCTCCCGTGTAGCTGGGATTACAGGCATGTGCCACCACGCCCGGCTAATTTTGTATTTTTAGTAGAGACAGGGTTTCTCCATGTTGGTCAGGCTGGTCTTGAACTCCTGACCTCAGGTGATCCGCCCTCCTCAGCCTCCCAAAGTGCTGGGATTACAGATGTGAGCCACCGCACCCGGCCAGGGCTCACTGTTAAGTTCCAGGCAGCACTCTCTGGCCTTCCGCTGCCTTCCCCAGATCAATATGAGCTCCTTGCTGCTTCTTTCCTTCCTTCTTTTTCCTTCCTTTCTTTCTAGGAATAGTGTTGAGTTCATGGGCTTTGCTGACATATATTTCTAAGGGCAGGCGCTTCTTTAAGATAATCTGTTGGGAAAGCTGAGATGCTGGTGAGCCCACAGGAAGGAGCAAAAAGAGAGGCTGTTCCAGGCTCACAAATGATCACCTACAGCAGGGCTCAGCCAACATGCCTGGGGGCCAAATCCGGCCCAGCACTTGTTTTTGTCAAGTTTTACTGGAACACAGTCATGCCCATTTATTTATTGTTTATGGCTGCTTTCAAAGTACAAAGGCAGAGGTGAGCAGTTGAAACAAAGACTGTTTGGCTAGCAAAGCCTGAAATGCTCATTATGTGGCCCTTCAGTTGTAACTCCTCATCTACAACGGAGCCCCCATCCATGGGGCATATGTGCCAAACCCCACGTTTCTTTCTTTCCTTTTCTTTTTTCTTTCTTTCTTTTTTTTTTTTTTTGAGATGAAGTCTTGCCCTGTCACCTAGGCTGGAGTTCAATAGCACAATCTTGGCTCACTGCAACCTCCACCTCCCGGATTCATGCGATTCTCCTGCCTCAGCCTCCTGAATAGCTGGGATAACAGGAGTGCACCACCACACCCAGCTAATTTTTGTATTTTTAGTAGAGATGAGGTTTCGCCATGTTGGCCATATTGGTCTCAAACTCCTGACCTCAGGTAATCTGCCCGCCTTGGCCTCCCAAAGTACTGGGATTACAGGGATGAGCCACCACGCCCGGCCCCGTTAATTGGAACATGTTTCTGTTCACGTCTTCCACCCACAAATCTAATGCCTTTTCCATCTTAGCTAAGCGCTTATGCACTGTGGCTGTAACTTTTGCGGCTTGAGGGGTGATGGCAAAACTAGCACAAAATTCTTTTTCCTTCTTCACAGTTTCAAGGATAGAAGATTCATTCTTACCATAGATCTTGCAACCTCAGCATATGACTTTTCCTTCCTTCCTCAAGAAACTTTCCACCAAAAGGAAGCCCTGCATGGCTTCTCTTTGGCATATCTGCATTGCCAGCATCATTGCTTGCACGACGGGGCAATCATGAAGCAGAATACAACTGCTTGATCACAAGAACCGTGATACCACAACAGTTGATCTGATCATGGAGCTGGCTACGTAGTGACTAATGGGCAGGTAGTGTAGATGGTGTAGATAAACTGGATGAAGGGGTGATTCACGTCCCAGGCGGGACAGAGCAAGACAGCATGAGATTTCACCACTCTCGTCAGAATGGCACACAATTTAAAACTTATGAATTGTTTGTTTCTGGAGTTATATTTTCTGATAGAGGTTTACTGTGGGTAAAGGAAACTGCAGGAAGCAAAACTCTGGATAAGGGGGGCTACGGTCAGGAATAGTTCATACTCTAGCCCTACCCATCTCCCCACTGCCATCTGTACCCAGAGTCATTATGAAGACTTGAGAATTTTCAGAAAATATGACTTAGTTAAGTGGAAGGGAAGGAAGTGACAGAGAGAGACATCTTAGGCAAGAAGCTAGCATGGTATTTCCTCTAAAAGCAACCTTGTCATCCAGGATTCTGTGTAATTTTATCTTAAATTTCATTTTTAAATGATACAGATAAACTCTTTAAGAAGGATTCTCTGTTTAAAATGTACATACTTTGCTAAGTGTCCCAGAATCACTTACCACTGTTTAAATAGGTTTTAAGTCAGATTGCTTTCCTAACAAACACACTGCTTGGAAAAATGGAAAAGGTTGGTTTGTTTTTTGGTCTTTTGGGTTGTTGGTGGTGGTGCAATGAGAGAACGTGGCTTGGAGAAGGAGGAAGGAGAGGCTGTCTGGGAGGGGAGACGGTGGGGACCTCAGTGGAGAGTTCAGACCAGGATGAAAGCTCTGGGCTCCGGGGGCCTGTAAAGACAGCCGGCATCAAGTGAGCAGGAGGGGATGACACAAGGGTTCAAAGGCAAATAGAAACCCATTCAAAATATTGCATAGGGCCAGCCCTGCCTTCAGGAAAAAAGGGAAGGAAACTTTTCATCCTCTCCCTCCATGCCAAGGGGCCCTTGCTCCCAGAAGCCAGCACCCCGACTGGCAGGTGACCTCCCACTGCCTGTCACTCACACGGCTTCCTGCCTCTCCATCCTCATGACCATCACTCCTGCAGCACAGGCTCTGGTTACCTCTCAATGGGACTAGGTACAGCAAAGGCCTCCAAATCCATCTCTTCACCTCCATCCTGCCTTTCTTCAATCCCACTCCTCCTCTGCCCCGCTGCTTGAGTAATCTTAAAAACTCTGACCCTGTCACTCAACTGAAAAGCCATCAGTGAGTCACTTTCCTTGCAAAAGAAGTCAAAATTCCATAGTCTGAAACTAGAAGCATGGGCTGAACATTTTGCTCAATAGACTTTGTGGATCTGTGGACAGACTTCAAAATTTCCTATTTGAGGACCACTGTACATGTTATTTTTCTGTTCCAGAATGTCATCAGTTTCTGCAGGTGTTCCTGTGGAAGTCCTACGGAATAGTCAAATGCCACCCATCCATTGAACCCCTGCTGATCCCCAGAAGGAATCAGATCTCTTCTCTAGGTCAGTACTGCACATGGCTCCTTGAGGATTCATTATGCTGAAAAGGGGACTATGAAAAGTACAGAAATGGCTGGGTGCGGGGGCTCATACCTATAATCCCAGCACTTTGGGAGGCCGAGGCAGGCAGATTGCCTGAGCTCAGGAGTTCGAGATCAGCCTGGGCAACATGGTGAAACCCCATCTCTACTAAAATACCAAAAAAAAAAAAAAAAAAATTAGCTGTGAGTGGCGGTGTGCGCCTGTAGTCCCAGCTACTTGGGAGGCTGAGGCAGGAGAATTGCATGAACCCGGGAGGTAGAGGTTGCAGTGAGCAGAGATCATGCCACTGCACTCCAGCCTGGGCAACAGTGAGACTCCATCCCCCCACTCCAAAAAAAACAAAAAAACAACAAAAAAAAAACGAAAAAAGAAGAAGTACAGAAATAATCATAATTCATTATGGAATATAAAAAATGCCATGAGAGAAGAAACAAGACTGGGTCTGCCATCTCTGTATCCCCAAAGCACCCAGCACAGTGCTGAGTGTGGACGGAGATGTCAGGCTGGCCATCATCCAGCATTGATTCGTACAATGCCTTGGTTGTGGGCACCTGCAGGGTCATGTTATGAACTACTGCGGTTATATCTGGTATCAGCAGGAAGAGTGCTAGGAAGAATTCCAGATGTCTGCCCCAGGAGCTAAAGAGGAGGGGTAAGTGGGTGACACAAAGGCCACCTTTTTGCTACTCATAGCTTAAAAGATAATTCCACAGATATTTACTAAGTAGATATATTTGTTTCAAGGGGAAATAAATTTGAATATCCAAACAAAAGCTTTATCAACAAATTTTGGAAAACACCTGCCCATTAACAAACCGGGAGCTGACGTTCTGATTTTAAGTGCTAAAATGTGAGAAACAGGTAAGACTGGCAATCAGAGAAAGGAGAGACTACTGAAGGCGTGGAGGAGTTAGAAAGTCTCTGTCAGGAGGCCAGATGCGGTGGCTCATGCCTATAATCCCAGCACTTTGGGGGGCTGAGGCAGGTGGATCACTTGAGGTCAGGAATTAAAGACCAGCCTGGCCAACATGGTGAAACCCCATCTCTACTAAAAAATACAAAAATCACCCGGGCATGGTGGCAGGTGCCTGTAATCCCAGCTACTCGAGAGGCTGAGGCACGAGAATTGCTTGAAATCAGGAGGCTGAGACATGAGAATTGCTTAAACCCGGGAGGCAGAGGTTGCAGTGAGCCGAGATCATGCCACAGCACTCCAGCCTGGGTGACAGAGCGAGACTGTCTCAAAAACAACAACAATTAAAAAAAAAAATCAAGGCAAGCAAACAGTAACGGTAGGGGGTGGGGTGAGGAGTTTGTCCTAAATCGCTCCATTTCTTTGTGAAATTTCTGCCCTGGATTCCACAGGGGAACTTCTGACCTCTTGTATTTTGCTTTATTTCTCAGGCTGTGTGCTACCATGTTGCATAAGATGTGGCTAAAAAGAGGAAAATGTAAAAAAAAAAAAAAAAAAAAAAAAAAAATTCCAAATCTTCAATGCACATGAAGTCTTTAAGTAAGGTGGGGGTTTTTTCCCCCCGGCACCCAATGCCCATTTATCTAACTCATCTATGCACCGTTGAAGATCATTTTGTTGGCCAGGTGCAGTGGCTCACTCCTGTAATCCCAGCACTTTGGGAGGCTGAGGTGGGCAGATCACTTGAGGTTAGGAGTTCAAGACCAGCCTGGCCAACATGGTGAAACACTGTTTCTACTAAAAATACAAAAAATTAGCCAGGAATAGTGGTGTGCACCTATAGTCCCAGCTACTTGGGAGGCTGAGGCAGGAGAATCGCTTGAACCTGGGAGGCAGAGGTTGCAGTGAGCCGAGATCGCGCCACTGCACTCCAGCCTGGGTGACAGTGAGACTCTGTCTCAAAAAAAAAAAAAGAAAAAAAAAAAGATCATTTTGTCATTTGCCTATAATCCAGCACAATAACTGAAACTGAAACTAAGTGAGGATCTCCTGTTCCTCTTAAGAGTAAGATTCTGACAGTGCAGCAACATTATCTACATTACAGTCTCAGAAGACACATCTCAAGGATTTTTGTTACCTTAAAGGCTCAGCGAAGCTCATAAACAGAGTTATCCTGAGATACATGGTGCAAAAATGAGCCACGTTACCCTGTTCCCACTTCGTGTGGTTATTGCCATAATTTTGTCTATGGCAGAAGAAATTTTTATTTCAGTTTCATTTCTGAACAGCCATCTTCCTTTGAGTCTTAATATATTCTATTTTGGCTGGGCATGGTGGTGGCTCACGCCTGTAATCCCAGCACTTTGGGAGGTCAAGGCAGGCGGATCACGAGGTCAGGAGTTTGAGACCAGCTTGGTCAACATGGTGAAATCTTGTCTCCACTAAAAATACAAAAATTAGCTAGGCATGGAGGTGGAGGTTGCAGTGAGCTGAGATTGTGCCACTGTACTCCAGTCTGGGTGACAGAGGATGACTCTGTCTCAAAAAAAAAAAAATTAAATTAAAAAATATATATATATGTGTGTATATATATATATTCTACTTTACATTTCAGCTTGTGGACCACAGACATAAACCCCTTAAGGACATATAAACTGAAATTAACCAAATAGGAGTGGTACAAATAAGAGGAAAATTTGGAACAGGGGTGAGAAGCCTTCTTGGAAGACTAATGAAATGCGCAAAGACAGGAAGAAGCTTACCTCCCGTGAGAAAGTCATTACATGACTTCTACATATTATGTTCATAAAAGAAATTAACTTGAGGGCCAAGAAACTTTATTATATGCTCCAATGATTCATATTTTATTTTCATTGAAATCTGAAAGAATTTTTCAAATCCAAAGAACGATAATAAAGTTGATTGCATACAAAGGAAATTTTTAAAACTGTATTTCCTAATGCTCCATGCTATGATGTCAGTCTTTCTAGGCTGAGAAGCCATCAAGCACGCCTAACGTAGACATAAAACAAAACAATCTAAAACATGGTAAGACCTACATACATTCTACTATTTTCCTCCCACACCCCAAGGGATCATCTGGCTTCTCCTCTGGGTGTGCCTATTCTATTATGGAGACCACTGCTCTTTGAGGATCCATGTGAAATACAATATTTGCTTTTCTGGCTGGGAAACGTGGCTCACGCCTGCAATCCCAGTACTTTGGGAGGCTGAGACGGGAGGATTGCTTGAACCCAGGAGTTTGAGACCAGCCTAGAAAACATAGGGAGACCCCGTCTCTACAAAATATACAAAGAAATTAGCTGGGCATGGTGGCATGCAACTGTAATCCTAGCTACTCAGGAGGCTGAGGTGGGAGGATCTCTTGAGCCCAGGAAGTCAAGGCTGCAGTGAGCCATAATTGTGCCATTGCACTCCAGACTGGGCAACAGAGTGAGACCCTGTCTCAAAAAAAAAAAAAAGCTTTTCTATGCAAATGACATGAGCTGTTTACCTAGAGAACTGCAAACTCCTTAGATAAAAATGCAGCAAGGCCAGGTAGCCAGTTGGAACAGGCCCCTGAGAGTGTGCCACAGGATTCAAACTTCAGCAGTTTTCCAGGCAATTCATCTCGCCCAAGTAATTACTCTTATCTCCTTTCTTCCTCCACCCACTTAAATAATCACTTCATCTTCTTAAATATAAAACCAAACCAAACAAAAACCACCCCCAAATGTAAATCTTATTTTCTCAGACCAGCAATCATTGCAGTCTTGTCTTTCCTATCTTGCTCTGGCAATCCGACATAAGGCATTGAGTTTCAAGCAACCTTTTATACGTCCTGTGCCAGCTGAAGTGTTGCTTAAGGAACGTCTAAGTGAACTGAGACCTACTTGGGAAGTCCCGGGCTGAGGTGGGGGAGAGAGAGAAGTTCAGTTTGGGGCAGTGGGGAGAAAATGCACAACTCAGGGAGCTGTGGATTGGCAAGTGTGGCCGCCTGCTGCGGGTTTGTGCCGAGAATGAGGCAGTTTCTGCATCAGCAGCTCTGGTCTATATAACAGGAACTGGTGTCTGGGAAGGCAATGAGAACAATGATGTGCAAGCCAGTCTGTGCTCATGAGGATCCGCAGCAGGTTGGGGGATCTGTGCTTCTAAGTTTCCCACGAGCACCACAAACACCTTGGCCTCACTCCCTCTGTCCCTGAACTGCAGAAAATAGGGAGACAGTTGGGGGCCTAAAACCTCCCCTTGTCTCAACGCCGTGCACACAGAGGTCCCTGGGCATCGCCCAGCCCCTAGCTGGGAGACTCTTAGAAGCCTTGCCACTTTCACTTTTTATAATCTCACTGAGCTTCAGAATCACCAGAAACACAGACTCCTGGGCCCTACTCCACTCAGACCTGCCAAGGAGGCCTCTCCAGAGCGCACATGAGCCGGATGCAGGAGTGTGGAAGCTCCCTGCGCCCATTCATGCTTTTGCATAAACAGTGATCCTTCTGCATTTCGGTACAGTCTGTGAACTCTTAGCACTGCATTCATCTCTTTGTCCTGGCTCTTTTTTTCCCCTCACAGCTGCCTTGAGCTATAATGTGACTTTTCCAGGGGAACAAGTTTGCTATCAGTGGAGCCCTGCGGTCTTCCCTCTCATTGTGGATCTTCCAGCTTATAAAATGCGAGGTTGGGACCAGTTACTCCCCAAGGTTCCCTGCAGTTCTGACACTTTATGGTTGTTTACCACAACCCACATCTCTGACACTCACAGTTCTGGGCTCTTTGCCCTGGTGCCTTTTTGGTCTTTTCACTTATATCCCACTTATTTCTTCACCAACTCCCCCTGGGATGTTTAATCCTTTGTTTTTGCTGCTGATTCATTAAAAAACCAAGTCCTAAATTCCCTCTAGCTGCTTGCAGGTTTCTAACCTTAACCAAACAAAAAGGAAGAAATCACTTATCTGTTAATGAGATGCTACCACAAATATCCTATTTTAAGGGAAGGAACACTGTGTTCTCCCATTGTTACACTTCAAAAAATGATGTCTAAATCACTGATATTCTTATCCCAGGGAGAAATTCCCAGAAGGGCGTAGCAGAGAGACTTTCTCTCATTTGGGGACAGAAACAAATGTCCACTATGTGCCAAGGCCATTTTAAACTATTTTTTTCTAATTTTTTTTTTTTTTTGAGACACGGTCTGGCTCTGTCACTCAGGCTGGAGTGCAGTGGCACCCATCTCGGCTCACTGCCACGTCTGCCTCCGGGGTTCAAGCGATTCTTGTGCCTCAGTCTCCCTCGTAGATGGGATTACAGGCGTGAACCACCACACCTGGCTAATTTTTTTGTATTTTTAATAGAGATGGGGTTTTGCCGTATTGGCCAGGCTGATCTCGAACTCATGACCTCAAGTGATCCGCCTGCCTAGGCCTTCCAAAGTGCTGGGGTTACAGGTGTGAGCCACTGTGCCCGGCCCAGGCCATTTTAAATTCATGGTATGCTGGGGAAGACAGTGGAAGGCGACCAAAGCTTACGACGAGAGGTATGCAGGGGGCATTGCGGGATGGTGAGAGGGTACACCAACCATCCCCCATCTGCACATCTGTCCAACCATCCATGTATCTCCATACACACACAGTGACAGTGAGGACCTGGGAGATGCAAGTGAGCAAACCTGACAGGGGCCCTGCCCCCGTGGAGCCTCCAACTCATGGAGGATGACATTAAATGAGCTGTCACTTGAATAACAATGTCACTACGATCTGAGTTAAGGGCCAGGGAAGACAACATAGGGCACACTGCATGCTGGGGGCCCAGGCAGGTAGGATGTATGGCTCTGGGAAGACTTCCTGGAAGAGGTGAATCCTGAAGTTACATAAATAGCAAGTGGAAGTCCAAAGAGAAGGGCAGACTGTTCTTGACCCAGGTGCAGAGTGGGGAATCCATAAGCAGAGGCTGCTGTGATTGCCCTGGGCTCAGAGAGACTGTGAGCTCAGCCCACACTGCCCATAGAAGCAGCCTAAGTGGTAACCCTCTATCCTCAAGGCCTCAGGGGAAGAACATGCGCTCCCCATATATGCAGAGCTCCATGCTGGTGTCTTTCAGGATTAACAGTTCTACTCTGAAGATCTGCCTTCCAGTCAGACTCTATGTCTTTCTGTTTTAATGTTAATCACAGGTTTACACCCTTGGTATTCATTGTTCTTTGTATTAGACTCTAAGTTCAATTTGCCAGAAAAAACCAGGTCAACCCCGAAACAAGAGAGAGTTTCCCATCTAGGATACCACAAATCAACCAAAAATGATACATTCAGATGCTGTAACAGAAGTCCTTACTGCCCGGACACATTTGGAGACATTTAGAGCGGACATTTGATCAATTATTCAGTCCAAATAAAACACAAGAGGTCCTCTCCTTTCTTTCCACAGGCCTCATGTCTACACTCAAGGGTACTGGCTTTCAGGCTCCCATACCCCTGGCAGTTCCACCAACGAAGAATCAAACACCCATATCAGACTCACAGAATCGGAAGGTCCTGCTTTGCTCTTCTTTCCTTGTAAGAAACAGGTCCCTTATTCCTTCTAATTCCTTATTCCTGAATCGCCCAAAAGTTCTCCAAGATTTTTCCAAACTTGTGATTCCAAAAATGTTAGAACTGATTCGCTTGATGGCAAAGGAAGCCGGATATGGGTCTCCTGATTGATGTGCTAAACAAACTCTTCCGAGCTGAGCTTTACAATTGCAGATTTGGCAAAGACAACCATTACTTCCATTTTTTTTTTCTTTGTTAAAATATAAAAAGGGAGACAGGCTCCAATCACTTAATAAGTATCACCCATTTCACACCCTATTATACTGAAACTCTTCCTCTTCTCTTTTAAAGTTTCTCTCTCAGAAGGCTAGAAAATAGATTTTTCTCATGAAAAATCTCTTTCTTTTTCAAAGAAATTATTTACACTTGAGAAAGGACACATATCTTTTTTGAATAGCCAATAATCACAATGCATGTGCCACTCATTTTATTGGAGATCGTAAACATTTAAGTGACATGCCAGGTTCTCATTTAAAATATTGTCACTGCATGGCCAGGCGAGGTGGCTCACTTCTGTAATCCCAGCCATCTGGGAGGCCGAGGTGGGAGGATCACTTGAGGCCAGGAGTTTGAAACCAGGCTGGGCAACATAGCAACGCCCCATCCCTACAAAAAAAGTACTTAAAAAATTAGCAGGATGTGGTGGTGTGCACCTGTACTCCCAGCTACTCAGGAGGCTGAGGTGGGAGGACTGCTTGAGCCCAGGAGTTTGAGGTTACAGTGAGCTATGATCACACCACTGCACTTCAGCCTGGGTACCGCCAGAGCAAGACCCTGTCTCTAGAAAAAAAGAAATTGTCAGGCTAGCTGCGGTGGCTACCGACTGTAATCCCAGCACTTTGGGAGGCTGAGGCGGGCAGATCACCTGAGGTCAGGAGTTCAAGACCAGCCTGGCCAACATGGTGAAACCCTATCTCTACTAAAAATACAAAAATCAGCTGGGTGTGGTGGCAGGTGCCTGTAGTGCCAGCTACTCAGGAGGCTGAGGCAGGAGAATTGCTTGAACCCAGGAGGCGGAGGTTGCAGTGAACCGAGATTGCGCCACTACACTCCAGCCTGGGCGACAGAGTGAGACTCCGTCTCAAAAAAAAAACAAAAAAGAGAGAGATTGAGACTATCCTGGCCAACATGGTGGAACCCCGTTCTCTACTAAAAATACAAAAATTAGGTGGGCATAGTGGCACATGCCTATAGTCCCCAGGAGACTGAGGCGGAAGAATCGCTTAAACCCTGGAGGTGGAGGTTGCAGTGAGCAGAGATTGCGCCACTGCACTCCAGCCTGGTGACAGAGTGAGACTCCATCTCAAAAAAAAAAAAAAAAAAAAGAAAGAAAAAGAAAAAGAAAAAAAGAAATTGTCATTGCAGAGCAGAAAATGAAGAGAGATTCGGAGAAGAACGGCCAATCAGGTAGAACAGTGCCATGGGTGGTATGGGGGAAGGGCTAGACTTTGATATTTCTGAGACCAAATTGGCAGTCTTTAATCTTGTGCTGGTGGTGACAGTGGGGGTGAGTCGTGGCAGACGGTGAGCCCTGTCACTGAAGCCAGACCCCACTGAGCTGACTGACAATTATGCAAATGATTGTGGGGTTTCACCATCCTGTTCCCATTCTCTTTTTCACTGGCTTCTACTCCTTAAACTTGATATTCACCATATGGTTTTATTCTAAGCATGGATGGAGCTTTCTGAGAGGAAAATCTCATTGCTCTTTATTGTAGCCATTAAAAATAAATCATAAGGGGACGCATGGCAGATCCTCAGCATTTGTATTGCATTTGCTCAGCTTAAGTGCTCGGAGCACACCACGACATACAGGTGCAAAAATAGTCCATGTCTGGCTAGAATTTGGCGGCAGGTTTCATCATCATCATCTGTGAACTAAAAGGCTTTTTGTAACTCAGGTGATTAAAACAGTACCACATTTCTTTAAGTGGTCCTTTCATTTTTAAAAACGCTGAAACAAAGAATCATAGATTGTGAACATATAACTAAAAAAGAAAGAACATTTTTTCAGTAGTTCAGCACCTTTATAAGGCACAGCAGGGCCGACCCTGGTAGACTGTGAAGCCTGGAAAATGTCCTCTCCTGGCTGCCCACACTTCCTGCCCCCTGCAGGGCTCTGTCTCAGGCCTGGTTCCCCTGGGCTGCAACGAGAGCTCAAGAGAGGGCTGAGAAATGATGGGTGTTGAGGCTTTGGTGATGGCCAGGCATGAAGCCCTGTTCCACCTCCTCCGTGAGTGCCTTGTGATGGGGGTGGAGCAGAAAGGGAGGGAGGCGGAGGTGGTGTCCCGTCTGGTGCACAAGGGAAGGAGAATTGTCAAAGTAGGATCAGTGCTGGTTTCTCCACCGAAGATAATGGGCTTAGGATCAGTGTATTAAGAGCTTCTGGTGGCATGACAGAGAAACCCAGAAATAGAGCCAGGACAACAGGTACAACGGTGGTGAAATACTGCCAAGAGGCTTAGCTTCCCCTTAAAGGCAACACAAAGCTTCCCAAATCTAGTGTGTTATGACAAAATGCATTGAAATTCCCTTGAAAAAACTACAGTAATAAACTCATAAAACAATGTGTGATTAATTGGTAAACTTTTCTAAAGATAATGTTTTTGGTGATGGTGGGAACTGGCCTATCCTACAAGTGTAAATTACTATAATCTCCCCAGAAAAAAACCTTTGACTAAGCAATTTTACTGCTATAAGCCATGTAAGGAAATGTCAAAAAAAAAAAAAAAAGATAACACAGAGAGATATAGGAGCAAAGATGTTCTATACGAAATTACATTAAAAAAATTTGAATACAAAATGTGAAGTACATTTGTGAAAAAAATTACGGCACTTTTATGTTAAGGAATATTAGCCATTATAAATCATGTTTCAGAAGACCCTTTAATGACATAGGGATACATTCATGATTATGTCATTAAGACCATAGCGTTTCATAAGCATGTTAATATAAGGTCAATTAAAAATACAAATATGCTCAAAGAAAAAAAATTAGAAAGCCACAGCAAAATGTTATAGATGGCTATCTTTGAATATAGAATTGTTGGTGATTTATCCTGTCTTTAGGATTTTTTTGGTCAAAAACATTTACATAGTAAAACATTACTTTTATACTCGGAAAAACTCATATGAATTACACATAATTTAAATTATATGTAGTCATTAGAATTATAATAAATTTATTTAAATTGTAAGTTTAAATAATAACTTAAATAAAAATACATTATATGACATGTAATATATTTAATATATGTGATAGGTTATTTATTAGAGCTTCATATACTAGTATTCAGTATATGAAGTTCGAATTAAATAATTCCTTGCAGTTTTTTTGCAAGAGAGTATGACTGAAGAAATTTTTTTGGGCCAGGTGTGGTGGCTCACGCTTGTAATCCTAGCACTTTGGGAGGCTGAGGCAGGTGGATTGCCTGAGCTCAGGAGTTCGAGATCAGCCTGGGCAACACAGTGAAACCTCGTCTCTACTAATGAAAATACAAAAAATTAGCCAAGCACGGTGGCGTGCGTCTGTAGTCCCAGCTACTCGGGAGGCTGAGGCAGGAGAATTGCTAGAACCCGGGAGACAGAGGTTGCAGCAAGCCAAGATCACACCACTGCACTACAGTCTGGGCGACAGAGCAAGACTCCGTCTCTAAAAAACAAAAAAAAAATTTTTTTTTAAATATGTGTGTTTGTAAGCTCTCTACAAAGAGCTGTTATGCTCCATCAATGGCTTGGAGGCTCAGCAGAGGGGGTGCAGACGTGCTGCAGGGCTGTCCTCGCCGCAGACCCAGGGCTTGCTTAGCTTTCCACTGAAAGCTGGCTGAGATGTCTCCGGGCACAACTGCTGAGCAATGAGATCCTGCTCAGTAGGGATGAGCCCTCTAGACTGTGGGAACAGGAGGGGACGAGAGCAATGAGGAACCCCCTGGGCTGGAGAGTTGCTAGTGAAGGATATACAGTAAGGAAAGGTCAGAATGCTGGAATTGTGCTGGAGCTGAAGTCTGCTGTTGTACCGCCACATCATTTCCCTTCTTGTAACCATGGAAAACAAGGAGTAGAGGGTAACTGCCGTGCCAGCACAGAGCACAGGGAGCCCCTATACTGCCATCCTTCAGAAAACGGTTATAATAAATCTAAAAGCTTATGATGTTAATGATGTGAATGGTACACCCTTACAAGTGACACCTTTGTGCAGTCCACAACCTGCACAACCATGCTTGGTAGCCCTAGGTTTCCAGGAACAAAAAGGAAGACGAAAAGCAACTTTTCCCCCTTTAAATATAGCTTACTGTGGTAAATGAGATACATCTTTCATCTTGTAAGGCCTTATTGTAAGCAAAGCTGATTTTCCAGTGCTTACCTATGCTGCCTAGGTTCAGGAGAGTGGGAAGGAGGAAGGGGCTCCAAGGGGCAGAGAGAGGGCGCCCACCCACCCCACAGCTGTTTAGATGGGGAACAAGGGCTAATAAGAGTTCACACTAAAAATGACACATCTTTCAGATTTGGGACGCAAAGAAGAGAACACAGAGCCTTATATTATTACTATTTTTTGAGACAGGGTCTTGCTCTGTAGCCCAGGTTGGAGAGCAGTGGCATGATCACAGCTCACTGCAGGCCTGACCTCTCAGGCTCAAGTGATCCTCCCGCCTCAGCCTCCTGAGTAGCTGGGACTACAGGCATGCCCCACCACACCTGGCTAATTTTTTTTTTTTTTTGTATTTTTTGTAAAGATGGGGTTTCGCCATGTTGGCCAGGCTGGTCTCCGACTCCTGAGCTCGAGCAATCCACCCACCTTGGCCTCCCAAGGTGCTGAGATTACAGGCGTGAGCCACAGCACCTAGCCTTTTTGTGTTATTTTAACATTCCACTTTGAACCAGAAATCTCTCCATCCAAGTCTAAATTCACTAATAGTAGTTGTCAAACACACTAGCAAGGCATAGCAGCAAAATCCTTGTATATATTATAAAGCATTCTAGAAATTAATATATGCACTGAACTCAATATCCATTTTTTTTTTTTTTTTTTTTGAGAGGTTTTTGGAGAGGGAGTCTCGCTCTGTAGCCAAGGCTTGAGTGCAGTGGCGAGATCTCAGCTCACTGCAACCTCTGCCTCCTGGGCTCAAGACGATTCTCTTGCCTCAGCCTCCTGAGTAGCTGGAATTACAGGCCTGCACCACCATGCCTGGCTAATTTTTGTATTTTTAGTAGAGACTAAGTTTCATCATGTTGGCCAGGCTGATCTTGAACTCCTGACCTCAGGTGATCCACCTGCCTCAGCCTCCAAAAGTGCTGGCATTACAGGTGTAAGCCACTGTGCCCAGCCCCCTGGGTTGCTTATCTTGTTTACCATTTCATTTTTTTCCTTAAAGGAAAAATATCACCCTCACAGATTTTTCTCAGAGATTCCGAGAAAAACATAGAAAGAATGCACTGGTGTCTTTTCCCATCATGGTCTCTATCATACTATCTCAAGCATTTATCCCCTAATCCTGGCGCCCAGGACTTCAGAAAAAAGTAATTCCAACAGAAAGCCAGGAGCACAGAGCCACTTACTGCTCTCTGGACAGAAGAGCTGGTTCCTTCGTCCTCTTCCCCGTCTGCCTCCTGGTCTTCGTTATCAGTCCAGGAGGACACATCTTCTACCGAGCTGGTCAGATCTGGCAAGCTCTTAGATGTTAACCTGAGGAGGTCCTCTGCGGAGTTTTCCTATGGGGACACAATTAAAGGCCCATCCATGAATTACTCCCCAGAACCAAGCAGTTCTTGAAGGCAACCTGGCACAGTCAAGCTACATGCTCCCAAACCAAAGACTACATGGAGTAAATGTTGTGTGTCTGCAAGGTTACCTCAAAGGCCAGGGGTGTGGACCCAATTTAAACCCAAACCCATTTTTCCCCCACAGAGAATGTATGATTCTTAGCTGTTTCTTTTTTTTCTTTTTCTTTTTTTTTTTTTTTTGAGACAGTCTTGCTCTGTTGCCCAGGCTGGAGCGCAGTGGTGTGATCTCAGCTCACTGCAACCTCCGCCTCCTGGGTTCAAGTGATTCTCCTGCATCAGCCTCCCAAGTAGCTGGGAATACAGGCACCCACCACCACACCTGGCATTGTATTTTTAATAGAGATGGGGTTTCACCGTGTTGGTCAGGCTGGTCTCGAACTGCTGACCTCAAGTGATCTACCTGCCTCAGCCTCCCAAAGTGCTGGGATTACAGGCGTGAGCCACCACACCCGGCCTTTAGCTCAGTGTTTCTATGGGCAATCCAAGCTCCCTGAATTTAAGATCCCTTTATAAAACAATCTTTTTTTTTTTTTAATAGACAAGGTCTCATTCTGTCACCCAGGCTGAGTGCAGTGGTGCAATCATAGCTCACTGCAACCTCAAACCTCTGGGCTCAAGTGGTCCTCCTGCCTCAGCCTCATGAGTAGCTGGAAGTACAGGGCATGCACCACCATGCCTGGCTAATTAAAATTTTTTATTTTGTAGACACAAGGTCTCACTATGTTGCCCAGGCTGGTCTCAAACTCCTGGGCTCAAGCCATTCTCCTGCCGTGGCTTCCCAAAGTGCTGGGATTACAGGAGTGAGTCACCACACCTGGCCCAAGATCCTCTGCTGGCCTCCCCTGGACTGCCTTCAGGATGCTGTCTAAAGAGGTCAGCATCTTTTTTTTATTGATTTTTTAATTTTTATTTTTATTTTTTTGAGACAGAGTCTCGCTCTGTTGCCCAGGCTGGAGTGCAGTGGCACAATCTCAGCTCACCACAACCTCTACCTCCCCAGTTCAAGTGATTCTCCCACCTCAACTCCCAAGTAGCTGAGACTACAGGCACACGCCACCATGCCTGGCTAATTTTTGTATTTCCAGTAGAGACGGGGTTTTCACTATGTTGGCCAGGCTGGTCTCGAACTCCTGACCTCGTGATCTGCCTGCCTTGGCCTCCCAAAGTGCTGAGACTACAGGCATGAGCCACCGAGCCCGGCTAGATCAGCATCTTTTAGAGCTGCTTCTGCCCCACTCTCCAAACTCATCCCCCTCCTCCAGTCTCCCCACCAACCCACTCTGATGCCACACTGCCTTCCAAACCCTTTGGACTCTTCCTTGCCCACTGCCTTTTCCGCCATCAGCTCCCTCTGCTGGGATCACCCTTCCTTTCACGACTGAGGCCCACGCGGGCAAGGCTTGAACACCTCTCCTTCCGAAACCCACCTGGGTCATCTCAGGAGCCACTCCATTTGCCTCTCCTTTCTTCTCTAAAGTCTTTGACTACTGCTTTCATCCCCTTGCAGTGTGTCTACTTGTATATCTCCCCTGCATGTCTGAGAATTGCTCCCACCTAACACCATTTCCATTCACTGCTGTGTCCCCAGGCCTAGCCCAGAGCTCACATATCCATGATCTCCTCCTTCCTGCTCCTGTGCTCATTTCCCCAGCATATGGTCATTAGAAAGAGATTCAACTGGCTGGGCGCAGTGGCTCATGCCTGTAATCCTAGCACTTGGGAGGCCCACGCGGGTGGATCACCTGAGATCAGGAGTTTAAGACCAGCCTGGCCAACATGGTGAAACCCCGTCCGTCTCTACTAAAAATACAAAAATTAGCCAGGTGTGGTGGGTGGGCAACTGTAATCCCAGCTACTTGGGGGACTGAGGCACAAGAATCCCTCGAACCCGGAAGGCGGAGGTTGCAGTGAGCTGAGACTGTAGCCTGGGCAACAACAGCAAAACTCCATCCAAAAAAAAGAAAAAAAAAAAAGAAACAAAAGAGATTAGATTGTTCAATCAAAATGTCAGATAAGGTCTTTTTCAATGAAGGCAGTCCTTGAACAACTTTTAAAGGTCAACAAAAATACATGGAATAAGACTCCATTTATTTATTTATTATTATTATTTTATAGAGATGGGGTCTTGCTATGTTGTTGTTGTTGTTATTATTATTATTATTATTATTATTTTATAGAGATGGGGTCTCGCTATGTTGACCAGGCTGGTCTTGAACTCCTGGCCTCAAGTGGTCCTCCCATCTCAGCCTCCTGAAGTGTTGGGATTACAGGCATGAGGGACCGCGCCTGGCCCAGACTCCATTTGGATAAGATTCTGAAGGGGCATCGCCAACACACAGCCCTTTGATCTTATGTACAGGTAAGGCTAGAGTAGGTTGTAAGACGCAGGTGAGATCATGAAGGCCTTGCTGCAAATGTGGACCACACAGGAGCCAGAGCCCTCCGGGGAAATGCCGCAGCACAAGAAGGCCAGGGGGCCAGGGAGGGGGCTGGGGCTCTAGAGCGAATCCATGGCTCTAGAAAGAGCAAGAAGAGCTACCTATTCTCTCAGTCCTTTGCGTTGGCCATTTCCACAAGGAAGGAAACACACAGAACGTCTTAATCATATTTAATCACATTGCGTGAGGCTTAACAGAAAAGAGGACCAAAAAATAAATGAATGAAACCCATCTTAAACAATGGATGTTACTAAATATTAGCAAGCTGGCATCTAGCGACAGTGATGTCTGTTACTAGTTTCACGTTGGTTCCACCTTCAAAGTACCTGAAGATAATTTGGATCAGTAATTGTGAATCCTATATTGTTAGGCCTTATCTAAGGAAAGGGAAAAAAAAGTGAGTTCAGTCCTCTTCTGTGATGTCAATTCTACTTCTGCTAGATTAACCGAAAAGAGTGTTTTTTGTTTTTTTTTTTAAATCCCAACTGTGAAGTAAAGGCCTAGCAGATACAGGATAGACTACTCTGTGACCATTAAAAATGGTGCTGGGGCTGGGTGTAGTGGCTCATACCCGTAATCCCAGCACTTTGGGAGGCTGTGGCGGGTGGATCAGTTGAGGCCAAGAGGTTAAGACCAGCATGGCAGGCCGGGCGCGGTGGCTCAAGCCTGTAATCCCAGCACTTTGGGAGGCCAAAGCGGGTGGATCACGAGGTCAGGAGATCGAGACCATCCTAGCTAACACAGTGAAACCCCGTCTCTACTAAAAAATACAAAAAAAATTAGCCGAGCGTGGTGGCGGGCGCCTGTAGTCCCTGCTACTCAGGAGGCTGAGGCAGGAGAACGGCGTGAACCTGGGAGGCGGAGCTTGTAGTGAGCTGAGATGGCGCCACTGCCCTCCAGCCTGGGAGACAGAGCGAGACTCCGTCTCAAAAAAAAAAAAAAAAAAAAAAAAGACCAGCATGGCTAACATAGTGAAATCCCGTCTCTACTAAAAATATAAACATTAGCCAGATGCGGTGGCACGTGCCTATGGTCCCAGCTACTCAGGAGGCTGAGGCAGAATACCTTGAACCTAGGAGGCGGAGGTCGCAGTGAGCCAAGATTGTACCACCGCACTCCAGTCTGGGTGACAGAGCGAGACTCTGTCTCAGGAAAAAAAAAAAAAAAAAAAAAAAGGTGTTGAGCCTGGCAGTGGTTCATGCCTGTAATCCCAGTACCTTGGGAGGCCTAGGTAGGCAGATCACTTGAGGGCAGGAGTTTGAGACCAGCCTGAGCAACACAGAGAGAGATTGCCTCTACAAAAAATTGTTTAAATCTGTCTCAAACAAACGAACAGTAGCCATGTATGGTGGCACGTGTCTGTAGTCCCAGTTACTTGGGATGCTAAGATGGGAGGATCACTTGAGCCTCAGGTTTCAGGCTGCAGAGAGCTGTATGATTACACCACTCAATTCCAGCCTGGGCAAAAATGCAAGTCCCTGTCTCAAAAAAAAAAAAAAAAAAAATTGTACTTCCTAACATGGAAAGATTCTTACAGTATGCTACTCAGTGAAAAAGCAGGTTAAAGTAATATGTAATAACTATATTAATAATGTATGTAATAATAAGCTAAAGGTAATAAACTGTGATAACCATAAGGCAAACATTTATCCAGTTCTTGCTATAACCAGCTACACTGCTCAGGGCCCTTGATATCTTTTTTTTTTTTTTGAAGTGGAGTCTCACTCTGTCACCCAGGCTGGAGTGCAGTGGCGCGATCTCAGCTCACTGCAACCTCTGCCTCCTGGGTTCAAGCGATTCTCCTGCCTCAGCCTCCCTAGTAGCTGGGATTACAGGTGCACGCCACCATGCCTGGCTAATTTTTGTGTTTTTAGTAGAGACAGGGTTTCACCATGTTGGGCAGGCTGGTCTCGAATCCTGACCTCAAGTGATCTGCCCACCTTGGCCTCCCAAATTGCTGGGATTACAGGTGTGAGCCACTGCACCTGCCCCCTTGATATCTCATTTAATTCTCCTAACATCATCCTCATGAGGTAGTTACTGATTCTCACTGTACAGGGAAGAAAACGGAGAATTAGGAGAGGTAACAACTTGGCCAGGACATGCAGCTTTTAAAGGGCTGTGCTCGATTTAAGTCCAGGTGGGACTGCCTCCAGGGTATATATGCCGTTTCCTTGTATTTGACTCCATTTTACAGAAAACATGTATGTACATGTTGCACACACATACAGATGTTCCCAGCTGGAAGGACACTCCAGTTAATGGATAGTAAGTACTATTGGTGGTATTATGAGAATTTCATCATCTTCTTCTTCTCTGTTTTTTTTTTTTTGGGTTGTCTACATTTGATACAATACATATATATTACTTGTTAATAAAAACCAAGAGTGAAAAAAGCAAAAAAGTGAGCAAGAGATCTGTACTGATATATGTTGCTTCCAGGCATATCAAAACTAACTTGTATATTCTGAGTTTATTCATTCAATAAAAACTTCCTAAGCTCCTACTATAAGCAAACAATTTATTTGTGTGGAAACATAAGGCATCCTCTCCACAAGAAAGTAACTGCTGTATTTCCAAAACAATGCCTTAAAAGTTTTGCAACAAGGTGACTATTATCCATAATAAGACTAGTTTACATTTTTGTTATTCTTTATATTCAGCAAGTCAAAAGCTCTCCCCTCCCTCTTCAAGTGTGAAGACAGCAAGGAAGCTTGTGGATTACTTGCTCTTGTTGGAGAAAGAAGAGAAACATGTCAAGAGGCACATGAAGGCTGCTATCTTTTTTCTCCTATGTGGATGAGGACCTTGGATGGTGTAGATGAAGTTTAGGAGCAGCAGGCAGCTGCTGTAGCAGTTTAGTGCCTAATTGTAAAATGGAGTGTATTGGAAGAAGAGAAAGGCCTCACTCTTCTGAGGCCTGGGTCAGCTTTAGCACTTCAGCTCAGTACAGATGCCCAAGGGCCAATGGATTGAGAACTTGGATGGACACCCATCCTTTGGTTCTGGAATGCTACTCAGCCCCACGAGGACCCAAGCAAGCGTCCCTAAAAGTCAAAGCCTCTAGCAGGAACACATTATCTTTTTCTAATACCATTGGCTCTAGTGTTCTTTATATTTTATTTGCATAAAGGCAGCTTGGTGCACGAGAAGCAGCTTGAACTCTGAAGTCTGGTGGACTCAGGCTAAAACCTGATTCTGGTTTCTACTGCTGTGTGACCTCAGGGCAAGTTAATTAACCACTGGGATTTGTTTGTTTTTGTTTTTTGAGACAGGGTCTTGCTCTGTCACCCAGGCTGGAGTGTAGTGGCATGGCCACGGCTCACTGCAGCCTTGACCTGCTAAACTCAAGCAATCTTCTTGCTTCAGCCTCCCAAGTAGCACGGATTACAGGTGTGTGCTACCATGCATGGCTAATTTTTTGTTTTTTATTTTTGTAGAGAAGAGGTGTCACTATTTTGCCCAGGGTGGTTTTGAACTCCTAGACTCAAGCAGTCCTCCTCCTTAGCCTCCCAAATTGCTGGGATTACAGGCATGAGCCACCATGCCCAGTCCAACCACTTGGAACTTAATACCATTCACTGAATAAAAAGAACTAAAACCACCTGGCACCCTGTGGGCACCTGGTACATGCAGCGTGCTTTCTTCCTTTAAGTCGGTGTGTCTCACAGGGAGCAGGCATCATCGAGGAACCAGTTTTCCAAGTTTTCAAAACCCCTTCATTATTTGCTTTACTCATAAGTGGCCCCCCACCTTTTTTTTTTTTTAATCTTATGTTTTGTGTTTCTGGATAATGGCTTGACAAAGAAAAGCCATCCCCTTCCCCATTTTCCAAACTAGCAGGAGAGGCTGGATGCAGTGGCTCATGCCTGCAATCCCAGCACTTTGGGAGGCCAAGGTGGGTGGATCACCTGAGGTCAGGAGTTTAAGACCAGCCTGGCCAACACGGCGAAACCCTGTCTCTACTAAAAGTACGAAAATTAGCCAGACGTGGTGGTGGGCACCTGTAATCCCAGCTACTTGGGAGGCTGAGGCAGGAGAATCGCTTGAACTCGGGACGCAGAGGTTGCAGTAAGCCAGGATCACATCATTGCACTCCAGCCTGGGTGACAGGAGTGAGACTCTGTCTCAAAAAAAAAAAACAAAAAACAAAAACAAAAACAAAAAAACTAACAAGAGAAGGAAGTCAGCACAAGAAATGCAGGTTTAGCAGTACATGGTAGAATGCTCGTGCAGAAACCCATGTTCTTCAGCACACGATTTTGAGGTGGGCTGTGCAAATGAAACACGCGTTCTCTGCAGACACATGCCTCTGTGTGTGTGTGTGCATATGTGTGGTGTTTGTTTATGATGTGGTGTGTGTGTAGTGTGGTGTGTGGGGGGTGGGTGTGTGTTGGGGGGAGTGTGTAGGGGTGTGTGGAGGAGTGTGTGTGTGGCGTGTGTGGGTGTGTGTGTGGTGTGTGTGTGGTGTGGTGTGTGGTGTGTGTGTGGTGGGTGTGTGTGTGGTGGGGGGTGTGTGTGTGGGGTGTGTGTGGGGTGTTTGGTGTGGTGTGTGTGTGGCATGTGTGTGTGGCGTGTGTGGTGTGAGTGAGGTATATGTTGGTGTGTGGGTGTGTGATTGTGTGTGGTGTGTGTAGTGTGTGTGTGGTGTGTGGTGTGTTTGTGTTGGTGGTGTGTGGTGTGTGTGGTGTGTGTGTGGCGTGTGTGTGGCGTGTGTGTGTGGAGTGTATGTTGGTGTGTGGGTGTGTGATGTGTGTGTGGTGTGTGTAGTGTGTGTGATATGCATGTGGTATGTGGTGTGTGTGTTGGTGTGGGGTGTGTGGGGTGTGTGTGTTGGTGTGTGTGGTGTGTGTGTGGTGTGTGTGTTGGTGTATGTGGTCTGTGTGTGTGGTGTGTGTGTTGGTGTGTGGTGTGTGTTGGTGTGTTGGTGGTGTGTGTTGGTGTGTGTGGTTGTGTGTTGGTGTGTGTTGGTGTGTGTGGTGTGTAGTGTGTGGTGTGTGTGGCGTGTGTGTGTGGTGGGGTGTGTGGGGTGTGTGTTGGTGTGTGTGTGGTGTGTGTGGTGTGTAGTGTGTGTGGTGTGTGTGGTGTGTGGGGTGTGTGTGTGTTGGTGTGTGGGGTGTGTGTGTTGGGGTGTGGGTTGGTGTGTGTGTGGTGTGTGTGTGTGGTATGCGGGGTGTGTGTGTGTTGGTGTGTGTGGTGTGTGTTGGTGTGTGTGTGTGGTGTGTGTGTGGGGTGTGTGTGTGTGTGGTATGTGTGGGGGGTGTGTGTTTGTATAAGACCCAAAGATGCTTTCAGGCTCCCACTTCATCTGGCAAAATAATGAACTAGTTTCTCCTTCTCTTGCAGCATTTCCCTCCTGGTGGAATTCACCAGCTGACAGAATCCCGGGGTTTGTTCTGCTGCCCCATTTCCAGCGAGGGGCTACAGACAGCCCACAGGCAGACGCTCTGGGTGAAGACATGCAGGGAGCGCGATGGACTCAAGAGACACCCCAAGGTGTCCCTTGGTACCTCTGGAAGAGGAGGAAAGGACCTATGAATGGACAGTGGTCTCAATGCCTACCTCCAGGGACTCAGACGCCCCCTCTTCCTGCCAAGTCTTCACCAGAACTCTGTAGATAGATTCTCTTTGGAAGTCTGAGAGTCTAGGTCAAGGGTTTGGGGTAAAAGGTGTAAAGAAAGGAAAGCAGATTTTTTGGATAGCCCAAAATGTTCTTCTAATCTATTTGTTCAATACTCCGAAAATCAGCAATTGATCTTGCAATTCAAGGGGGAAAATATAAAGAGACCTATGACGCCAAGTTTGAAATAACAACAGAGATCATGGAAAAAGGATTCCCCATATTAGCAAGAGCGTCATGCTGCACAGGGCTAAGAGGGTGTGGCCTCATCCCGTCCTTCCCGGCTGGAATTGGAATAAAGCCTCATGGCTCCACTTCACCAGTTCCTCGGTCACATAGCCTCTGCCCTAGTCTCATCAACAGCACATCGGCCTACAGCTCAGACACACAAGAGGTCACTGCCTCCTCTTTCTCACCAGGCCACATAGATGCTGCCCTAGTCTCATCAACAGCACATCGGCTCACAGCTCAGACACACCAGAGGTCAACGCCTCCTCTTTCTTACCACAGTTGTGAAGTCCTGCAGACTAGCCAGTGCTTTAAGAAGGAGATGCTGAGGCTCAGAATTGGGCACTATATTAATGCACTCTAGGGTGGGTGTGAAAGAAGCTCTGGCCTGCCTGGGGCGTCAGGACCTGTGGAGGACCCGTGGAGAAGAGGCGGCAGGGAGACAGGGGACAGACACTGGGCTGGGCGTTAGGGCCCGGGTCCTGGCGCTGCTGATGGCATCATGGCCTCTGCAAGACGGTAGTGGCCATGGAAGCTCTGCCTCACTGTCTCATTTGTAAATTGGCTGGGCAAACAGGATTCACAGCACCTCCTCCAGCTCCAACACTCAAGAGGCCACAAGTGAGAGCAGAAGCCACAGGCTGCCCTCGGCGGCCCCTGAGCCTCTCTTCCCTTTCCAGCTGCCCAGGCTTCCAAGTCTCCTCTTCAGCTCCTCCTGAAAGAGCTGCCACTCTCTCCACATTGTCCTTCCTTACCATTCTTACCTTTTCTTTAGCTCTGTTCTTTCCTTTCCATCCCCTAACACTGCAGTCCCTGACCTTTTTGGCACCAGAGACCAGTTTCATGGAAGACAATTTTTCCAAGGATGGTAGGGGCAAGAGGGATGGTTTTGGTATGAAACTGTCCCACCTCAGATGAGCAGGCATTATATTCTCATAAGACGCGTGCAACCTAGATCTGTTGCATGTGCGGTTCACAATAGGGCTCGCATTCCTATGAGAGTCCAGTGCCGCCGCTGATCTGACAGGAGGCGGAGCTCTCAGGAGGTAACGCTCTCTCACAGGCCGCTCACCTACTGCTCCGCAGCCCAGCTCCTAACAGGCCATGGACCAGTGCCCATCCACAGCCCAGGGGTTGGGGACACCTGCCCTAACATATACCTATAAAAACTCTTAAAGGGCCAGGCATGGTGGCTCACGCCTGTAATCCCAGCACTTTGGGAAGCTGAGGCAGGTGCATCACCTGAGGTCAGGAGTTTGAGACCAGCCTGACCAACATGGAGAAACCCCATTTCTATAAAAAATACAAAATTAGCCGGGTGTGATGGCATGCGGCTATAATCCTAGCTACTTGGGAGGCTGAGACAGGAGAACTGCTTGAACCCGGAAGGTGGAGGTTGCGGTGAGCTGAGATCGCACCATTGCACTCCAGACTAGGCAACAAGAGTGAAACTCCGTCTCAAAAAAAACAAAAACAAAAAAAACTTCTTAAGGAAAGCCAAGTAACTAATTGCACTTCAGCTAAGGGTCTCCACATAGCATTGCCCTGTGGAAGCAAGGCTGTTTCAATGGCCCAAGGCAAACGTACAAGTGCACACATGTCTTTGTGTGTGTGTGTGGCATGGGAGGTGGGGCTCAACCCCAACTCACCACTGCCACCATTACGAGTACCAAAAAACAAACACGACCTACCTTGCTGGCCACCACAAGCTGCACCATTCCCGTGGCGGAGCGAAGAATGGCCACTGCTTCCTCGTGGGAGAGCCCGACCAGTAAATGACCATTGATTACCAGCAGCTCATCTCCTAAGGACAGCCTGCCATCCCTGAGGAAAGGGAGATGGGAAAAAGATCCCTTGTCAAGACATTCTGGGCCTGAGAAGGGCCATTTTCTGGAGCTAGGGAGGGTTGTGAGGAGGGACGGTTAAGATTGGGCTAAAGAGGATACTGTGATAGCCAGAGGCAGTTGGGGATGCAATTGCTTTATTCATGTGTCCAGATTCCCATTAGAGGATTCCCTCCATGATTTCAGGCAGTGGCTCAGCAATATGCACATTAAGGTCACCGGCCTACCTGGCATCAATGTCAGTGAAACTCCCATCCAGGTGGAGATGTTGATAGAGGAACCAAGACCCCAAGGTTTGAGGAGAGTCGAGTCATTCTTTTCTTAATCCTCCCTGCCATCCTGCCCTGATGACTGAGTCACTGAGCTAAGCTCAGAAACAGCAGAGGTATCCTAAGCCCACCTGCATTCCTTACCTAATGCACTGCACTCCTCTCTTCCCAGGGACGTGACCCTGACCAGATGTCCTCTGGGGCACCTGTGATTCACACTACACTACACGTGTCTCTATCTCCCAACAGAGTTACAGGTCCCAGAGGGTAAAGTCTCTCACTCTCGGCACCTTGTTTTCTTTTTCTTAAAGTATTTTTTGTGTGTGTGTTTGTTTTTGAGACAGAGTCTTGCTCTGTCATCCAGGCCGGAGTGGAGTGGCACAATCCTGGCTCACTGCAGCCTGGAACTCCTGGGCTCAAGTGATCCTCCTGCCTCAGCCTCCTGAGTACCTAGGACTACAAGTGCGTGCCACCAGGCCTGGTTTCAGCTCCTTTTTCATCCTTGAGTCTCTCCAGCCAAACTTCATGTACAGAAGGATGAATCAAAACAAACAAACAAAAAAAAAACAAACCCCGCCCCCCCCCCCAAAAAAAAGCAATTAAGAAAGGAAAAGAACAAATAAACTGCCTAAACTGCTGTCACTGCAGGTATCAGACCTGGGCTACAAACACGGTGTACACAAACATTTTCTGTTTCTTTCCCTTAAATTAAATTATGCCTGACTCAACTTTCTTCCCACTGGGCTGGCAAGAGACTCAGGTGTCATGGAGACTGCATCCCCTAGGGAGTGTCAGGGCTCGGCATGGCACACTGTGCCAGAGCACTGGACAGGCCCCTTCAATCGTGGTGAGTCAACAGTTCTGTGGATTCCACCAGAGCCTCCAGTGCTCTGATCTCCCAGGATCCCAAAGGAGCCAGACATGGCTGAATGTGGGATAGGAAAGCTGGTGAGGCAGAGGGACCTCGAGCCTCGGATCCCACCGCATCCTCTAGACCAAGCTTGGCCAACCTGTGGCCTGCATGTGGCCCAGGATGGCTTTGAACATGGCCCAACACAAATTGGTAAACTTTCTTAAAACATGATGAGATTTTTTGGTGATGTTTTTTAAGCTCATCAGCTATCGTTAGTGTTTATGTAGTTTATGTGTAGCCCAAGACAATTCTTCCTCTTCCAATGTGGCCCAGGGAAGCCAAAAGATTGGACTTCTCTGTTCTAAAGGTTCACATCAGCACCTAGGGTGCTGCCATGAAACACATGCACGCCTCCAACACGCCCAGAAGCTCCGTTTGTCTCCAGTCTCTAGGCTCTCCCCTGGCTTTCTTTCAATCAATCAACTGACTTCTCTCTTTCCATCCTTCCCTCCCCTTTCCTTCCTTCAATAGCTTTTCTCTCACTTTCTGTATCCTTCCTCTAGGGCATGTGCCATTGTCTTTTCTATGAATTTGGGCTTTAACAGGAGACAGGAGGCACCAGAGAATTCTGATAGTCTCTGTTTCTGTCCTTCAAATATTCCTGAAGCAGAGAAATGCTAAGGGCCCCACTAGTTGTTTGGAATGGTGGGAGAAGGGGAATGGGAAGACCACAGAAGAAACAAGCTGGAATCTCAGGAGTTGTGTGAGTGGGCCACTCAGGAGCTGTTTCCTGTGGGAGGAGAGGGATTGAGGAATCAAGAACACAATGGTTCAGACCAGTGTCCTGGGCTTACTTATTCAGAATGCCATCAAGACCATCTCCATCCCTTGGGAGGCTGAGATGGGTGGATTACGAGGTCAGGAGTTCAAGACCAGCCTGGCCAACAGAGTGAAACCCCGTCTCTACTAAAAATACAAAAATTAGCCGGGTATGGTGGCAAGCGCCTGTAGTCCCAGCTACTTGGGAGGTGGAGGCAGAAAAATCACTTGAACCCGGGAGGCGGAGGTTGTGGTGAGCCGAGATCGCGCCACTGCACTTCAGCCTAGGCAACAGAGCGAGACTTCACCTCAAAAAAGAAAAAAAGACCATCCCCATCCCTTTTCCTATTTCCCTCTTTCATTTCTCTCATCTCCTGTTATTAACTAAAATGCCCCGCTTGTGAATCGTATACCCCAGAGGCTCAAAGAGACACACACACACAACTCCAGGCTAAGAATGAAAGGAAAAGGATGAGACCCAATAGAAATGGCTCAGATGGAAAATAGACAAGAACAGTTCTTTGTAAGTTTATCTCTGGGCACAGGAATTTCCTAATGGCCAACTTGTTAAAGGAAGACTAGAACTTAAGACCTATGATTAATGGGAAACTGTCTATCTGACAGGAGCTCCTCAAAACATATGTCATTTTGGAAGTTAAATAATGCTCTTTGGAGTAAAAACCACCTAAGGTCTTAATCCTTCAATAATTACTACCACCCAGACAACTAACAATTGCAGTTAATCTTATCTCTACTTTAGTGATTAGCATCCTATTCTGTAATAAAAGAACTGATGAGCATAAAAGACTTTGCTGGTTTGTGCCCTGGTCCTCTTCTTAGTTTTCCATTCTTCAGACTAACTATCTCCAGCTCCTTCAACTGTACCTCATGTGATATCCTTCTGTGTCCCCTCTCAAGCTTGGGCAGGCCAGTACCAGTCTGGTTTGCCACACCCCTCTTAGAATCAGGGTACCTGAGCTGAACACCAAGTTCCGGACTAGATAAAAGATGATCAACTCGCTTATCATTGAAACTCTCCTTTTATATGCCTACTGTATATGTGTGGGCATACAACATACGTACACGCCCCAGCAGGCCTTGCAAATAGTAGACACCCTATGTGCGTGGAAGCAATTAGCTAGCAGTCAAGAGCCTGCCTGACATTTTGGGACAGCTACATCCTTCTTACTCAAAATAAACTGTTTTGCACATGCTCCAGCTAAACACCATTCCTCTTCTTACTTCCAGATCATTGTTCAGATTAAAAAATAAGTTTTTGTTTGTTTTTTTGAGACAGAGTCTCTTGCTCTGTCACCCAGACTGGCGTACTCTGGCACAGTGATGGCTCACTGCAGCTTCGATCTCCCGGGCTCAAGTGATCCTCCCACCTGAGTCTCCTGAGTAGCTAGGACTACAGAAGTGTGCCACCATGACCAGCTATTTTGTTCTATTTTATTTTTTAATCGAGACGAAGTCTCACTCTGTTGCCCAGGCTGGAGTGCAGTGATGCGATCTTGGCTCACTGCAATCTCCACAACCTAGGTTCAACCCATTCTTGTGCCTCAGCCTCCCAAGTACCTGGGACTACAGGCACACGCCATCACACCTGGCTCACGTCTTTGTAAGTTTAGTGGAGGTGGGGTTTCACCTGTTGGCCAGGCTGGTCTCGAACTCCTGATCTCAGGTGATCCGCCTCAGCCTCCCAGAGCACCCACATTACAGGCGCACCCAGCTGCTATTTTTTAATTTTTATTTTTTGTAAACACCAGGTCTCACCATGTTGCCCAGGCTGGTCTTAAAATCCTGGGCTCAAGCAATCCTCCTGCTTTGGCCTCCCAAAGTGTTGGGATTACAGGCGTGAGCTACTGCGCCTGGCCTACAAAAGAAGTTTTGAGGTATGAATTGTTTTCAGATCGCAAGGAGAAAAATTCACATTTACTTAATTTCCCTTCCACATCTGCACGACAGAGATACATATATCTAAGTATGCCTGAAATCCTGATAGACCTGACAAGTGGAGCCCCAGTGCATGAACTGTGGTCGGACCGAAAACCAATCACTTTCCCGGGTCATTCGTCAAGTCTTACGGGAGTTAAGATCTTAGGAATGCGGTGTTCTACTCAGCAGCATATTCTCAATAAGTAGCCTCATATCATCTCAGCAAGTTAGGATATGTAACATTCACTTGAAACTAAAACTGGACTATAAAGAGATCCACTCTCTCCTTGTTTTAGAAGATCTTGCAATATCTTCTGCAGTTAGCCACTTCCTGTGCTCAGAGGTTGTGTTCAATTCGAACCACTCTTGCCTGGTTTCCTCCTGTGCTCCAGCATAATCTTTATGAACTATAATCGCCAGGGCTTTGAACAAGTGGAAGAGCACCTGCACCAGCGGGGAGGGAGAGGGAAGGAGAGGAGGCAGAGGGATGGGGGAGCGGGGGGAGTTATCTAGTCACCTGTGAGCGGCACCTCCTTCCTTCACTTGAGTGACAACGATAGCGTGAGGTGAGCGCTTTGATCCTCGGCCTCCACTAACCTGAATTCCCAGCCCATCCGATTCTTTGAGCAGCTCCATCTTCCATATTCGGCCAACTTCCTCCTTGGAAGAAAAAGTGAGCACACCATGAAGGAGGTTGACAGACACACGGCATTGACACAGGAGAACGGAGCTGTCACGTCTGGCCGAATATCCATCACTTGTCCACAGATATCACAGATTATCACAGGAGAAAAGAATTCTGCCGATTGGACCCAAGTCTCTGGCTGGCAGTGCTGTCCAATAGAACTTTCTGTGATCATGGAAATGTTCTATATTTGAGCCATCCAAGACGGAGCCACCAGCCACAGGTGGCTATTGAGTGCTTGCGATGTGGCTAGTGGCAACTGGGGAACTGAAATTTGTAACTGAATTGAATTCTAGTTAAATTTCAAGAGCCACCTGTGGCTAATGACTATGCTATGGGCAGCACAGCAAAGTGATTAAATTTCCTGAACAGGGTCCTGTTAGGTGAAGCTGCTTCTGCCTGAAACCCGGATGCCACTGTGCACGTCAACACTGGCTATTTCTGGGGGCCTTTGACTTCTGCACAGCTACTAATTAACAAAGATGAAAGGAAGGCAAAGCTCAGGTCTTGGTGCCAGGAGACTTCAACTAGTTGGAACCTAGCTCTGCCATTTATAACTTATGAAAGCCACCTAATGCTTAAAAGTCTCAGTTTCCTTGCCTCCAAATTGGGAATTTAATCTTTCCAGGTTTGTTCTTAGAATTAAATGAGATATTTGTGCAAATAGGTGGCAGTACAACACCCAGTAAATAAATGTTGATAGGTAACTATATTACTTATATATACACATATAAGCATATGTATGTTAAAAACACCATATTGAGGGCCAGGTGCTTTGGCTCATGCCTGTAACCCCAGCACTTTGAGAGGCCGAGGCAGGTGGATCACCTGAGGTCAGGAGTTTGAGACCAGCCTGGCCAGCATGGTGAAACCCCGTCTCTACAAAAAATACAACAAATTAGCTGGGCATCATGGCAAGTGCCTGTAATCCCAGCTACTCAGGAGGCTGAGGGAGGAGAATCACTTGAACCTAGGAGGTGGAGGTTGTAGTGGGCCAAGATGGTGCCACTGCACTCCAGCCTGGGTGACAAAGCAAGACTCCATCACCAAAAAAACAAAAAACACCATATTGAATTGAATCTCAAACTTCCTTAAAACATATAAATGAGACGTTTGGTAGAGAAACCGAAACAAAAAATTAATTGATGAATTTGATACCCACTGCCACAGACACTGGGCTGCACGTTCCCTAAATACATTTAAGAAATGCTTCAACCCCTATAAAAATCTTTAAAAAAAAAAAAAAACAGGCTGGGCGTGGTGGCTCATGCCTGTAATCCCAGCACTTTGAGGAGGCCAAGGTGGGGGGATCACCAGAGGTCAGGAGTTCAAGACCAGCCTGTCCAACATCTCTACTAAAAATATAAAAAAATTAGCCAGGCGTGGTGGTGGGCACCTATAATCCCAGATACTCAGGAGGCTGAGGCAGGAGAATCGCTTGAACCCAGAAGGTGGAGGTTGCAGTGAGCCGAGATCACACCACTGTGCTCCATCCTGGGTGACACAGTGAGACTCCATCCCCCCAACAAACAAACAAAAAAAATAAATAAATAAACTAATCAATGTCTCTAAGCCATCTGATTGCTGATAGCTTTTCCACCTTGGTTTATCCTCTGCTTGTCTCCTTACTTCACTCCAAGGACACACACATAGGCTCACTGCAAAACTGTTGACTTCCCCCAAGTCCTTAGCTATTTAGAGAAATGAAAGCAAAACTTTCCAAAGTGATTTACTTTGGGGTCTCACTTCAGACTCACCCCTGTAGCTCTTTTTAGCCCTAGCTATATGGGCCTGAGTCACAAGACATATGAAACAAAAGCCATCTTCATATGAAACAAATGACATATGATATATTAAACAAAAGCCATCTGTTTTTAACATCCATCATGAAAAGTCCAATGGAACCGTTAAGGTACAACATGGACAAAGCCACCATCCCCCTAGAAATAGGCAACCTGCCTGTTCCAGCTGCTTGCAAAGGAGAAAGAATGTGTGGCATTTAGAAAATCTGAAATACACAGTCAGAAACTGAAATGAAACTTTATGCAACAGTAAAAAAAACAGATGTTGAGCAGTCATTGATGTGCAGCAATAGAAATGTCTGGGGAAATTATTAGCAGACAGAGACCTGTTGGATCCCACACTCCTTCGGGTAGCGTGCTGTTCGGTGGGGCTCCGCTATCCCAGGAACAGACGCTGGTGCCAACTGTCTCCTCCATCCCCTGACCACAGTCAAATGAAGCCTGTCTGGCCAAATGTAACTTCAGAAGTCACTGGCTTACCACAGTAGTTCATGAACTTGTCAATGATCTCTATTTCATCCAATCACCTCATTTTGGACTCTATGGTTTTTGGTTTGCTGCCTCTGACCTCTGGAACACCTTTCCCTTCCCCATTCAGAAACATCCTCCTTGGCCTTCGAAGTCTCTCATGGCTCTACTACTTCCAAAAAGCCATCCTTGAGGAGCAGTGCAACCGCCAAGATGGCAACTTTCAACACTTCCAATGGGGCCCGATGGCCTAGTGGATACCATTGAAAAGAACAGAATCAGGGATGTGCTGACTGGATGTTGTCCTGGCTTTCTGGGCCTCCCACGCCAGCACAGGGAGCAGCCCTGTGGCTGCCTCACGGCACACGTGAGAGTAGGATGGTGGCTTTTTTTTTTTTTTTCCATGGAAGAGGCACACTTGAGAGAAGGATGCTGGCTGTTTTTTTCCGTGGAAGATATGCTCTGGCTGCTGGGGTCTAGAAGATGAGTGTTTCTTCCTCCCCCAGGACAGAAAAGCTGTGAACCTCTTTCCCAAGAGCAACAGGGACCATTCTTAGAGTCCAGAAATAAGAAAATCTATTTGGGTTTTAGCGCAAATTAGTAAAAACCTATCCATCCCCCTTACTAGTTTACACCACCATTCTTTTCCCCTTTTCCCCTCCTCTTTGTTAAATAAAACATGTAAGTATGGTTAAGAAAGGATGTGACAATACTAGGTACATTCCTTTCTAATTTTTAAATACTTTTAGAAGTAGGACATGTGACAAGAAACATGCAAAACGATGTTCATGGGAATACAATATCAGCTCAAATGTATATATATATACTGACAGAAGAGTTCAAGACACTTTCCATCAAGAGCACCCACATTTCCACTCCACTTGCCTGCCCCCAGCCCCAAACCACAAAACTCGTTAAAAATAAAGTCATGCAAAACACTTAACAAATAAAATTGGCTTCAGAGGGCAGAAATCACTAATCTGTAATACAGCCCCCAACTACACTAGTCAAGAAACAGACCTTCTTTTTCACTTTTATCCGATAACATAATTTTTTTTTAATTGAAAGTAGGAGATAGGAGGGGAGTGTCCAAATAAATTAATGCAAGTTTCCTCACCTTGGAATTTCTGATCATCTAATGAAGGGAGTTCAGAGGACTACAAAGGAAGACACAAGCAACAAGAAGTAAATGTTAGCAGTTTTTTTTGTTGTTGTTTTGTTTTTTTCTTTTGAGACAGGGTCTCACTCTGTCACCTAGGCTGAAGTGCAATGGCACAATCTTGGCTCACTGCAACCTCTGCCTCCTGGGTTCAAGCGATTCTCCTGCCTCAGCCTCCCGAGTAGCTGGGATTACAGGTGCACACCACCACATCCACTCAGCTAATTTTTGTATTATTAGCAGAGACAAGGTTTCACCATATTGGCCAGGCTGGTCTTGAACTCCTGACCACTGGTGATCTGCCCACCTCGGCCTCCCAAAGTGCTGAGATTACAGGCGTGAGCCACCGTGCCAGGCCCACAATTGTCAGTTTTAAATGTATTTGCCTACAGCAACGTTCAGTAAAAAATAAATCAGTGTCTGATATTTACTAGGCTAAAACTTGTACTGGCCAAAATCTAACAGGCCAACTTAAATATAACGATATTAAGGATATTTCCAACTGCCTCCTTAACAATTCCACTTGGGTATCTGATATACACCTTAGTACAATCAAAACTGGACTTTTTTCCTCTCTTACTCCTGGCTTTCCCATCTCAATGGAAACAGCATTATCCTCTACTCAGGCTAAAGATGATCCACAAGCCAAAAGTCCGTGAAGTATCTTTGATTCCTTCTGTTTAATCTCCCACATCTGAACCACGAGCACCATCTGTAGAGTCTACTTCCGAAATAGATGCCACATCCACCGACTTTGGCCTTCTCCTCTCCCTAACCTCCCCCGTCAAAGTGACCAGCATCTTTAGCTTGGGTGACCACAATAGCCTCCAGTTTGGTCTCCCTTTTACATTTCACCTCCTACAATCCATTATCCTCCATCAAACATCCAAGGGGAAGGTTTAAAAAACATAGGCTGTGATGCACTCAGCATAAGCCCTCCAACAACTTCCCACAGGACCGAGAATAAGGTTCAAACTCCAAGGTGGCATATGCGAACCTCTGTAACCAGCCCTGCCCACACCTCCTGAATCATCTCCTGGTGCCCAGTGTCTTTCTCATGGAACACTCTGTCATTCCTGCCTGAGGGCAGATGCTTTTGCTGGTTCTTCCCTGGGAACATTCTGCCCCAGATTATGCAGGGCTGCCCTTTTCTGACACTCAATCCTCAGCTCAAACATCGCCTCTTTACTGAGATCTTCCTGCTCTGACACCCAACATCAACCAGCCCCCTGCCCATGACACTGCCCGGCCAGCTTTCACTTCACCCTGTTTTACTTCATTGACTCATCAGCTTCTGACACTGTGATTTGTGGATTTGCTTATTTATTGTTTGTGGTATGCTATAAATGCTGTGAGATAAGAACCTTGTCTGTCTTGTTTACCAACTAGTTCTCTAGCAATTAGAACAGTGTCTACCACATAATAATATCCCATAAATAGCACTGAATGAACAAATATAGAATGTTTATCCGCTAATCTTACAGTTCCATGATGGTCCTTGCGACTGAGGTTAAGAAGCTCACACAGATGGGAGATCTGTCTGTTTGCCAGTGTTCATTGTGTGAACCCTGGTCCAGTTGGAGAGACCGAGTTCTGCAACAGACCCTGTCTAGACAGATGGTTTGGGCATTTGTTTTCTTTTATATTAGCTTAAAGGGCAACAAGACTTTGTCAGCCTATTGAGAAAAAGCCAAACCCTGAAAAACGGGATGCTATGGACTTCTGCACTAATGTTGTTGGGGTGTTACCCTTTCCTGTAAACTGCCAATTACTGCGTGAGTTCACACATGCATCCCTTCACTGAAGCCAACGAAGGGATTTATTTACCAAAACAGGAGCGGTACATTAAAGGGAGCTGTCTCACAGCATTTAAATGACCTCATTACTGCTGGAACCAAAAATAAAACTTTACAACAGCAACTGTGCCCCATATGTGAGAAGACACAATCCAACCAGAATCTTGCTGCCGTAAATACTCTGGCGCTAGTTGCAAACCTTTTCTGAAACCGTTTGCTTACCCCTTCTTATTCAGAATGATCAGTAAGAAATGGGTGAGCATAATGTCAGAGCTGGAAGTCCCTTAGTCATCAGACCAAAATGCTCAGTTTATAGGTGAGAAAACAGAAGGCCAGAGAAAGGCCGCAGCAACCTGAAGGCCACAGTGCTGGGGATGGCAGAACTGAGGCAGGAACTTCAGGGTCCCATCTCCCAGGACCAGTATTCTTGGGGCCTTGATTAATAAATATCTACAAGGCACTGAGCTAAGACGGGAAACAAAGACAAAGAAGGCCCCGCCCTGCACTATTCACAATAGCAAAGATACAGAATCAACCTAAGTGTCTATCAATGGCTGACTGGATAAAGAAAATGTGGTATACACCAGGCCAGGTGTGGTGGCTCATGCCTGTAATCCCGGCACTTTGGGAGGCCGAGGTGGGCAGATCACTAGAGGTCAGGAGCTCGAGGCCAGCCTGGCCAACATGGTAAAACCCCCTCTCTACTAAAAATACAAAAAATTAGCTGGACATGGTGGCGTGTGCCTATAGTCCCAGCTATTTGGGAGGCTGAGGCAGGAGAATTGCTTGAACCCAGGAGGCAGAGGTTGCAGCGAGCCAAGATCGCGCCACTGCACTCCAGCCTGGGTGACGGAGTGAGACTTTGTCTCAAAAAAAAAAAAAAAAAAAAAGAAAAGAAAATGTGGTATATACCACAGAATACTCCTCAGCCATAAAACAGAATTAAATCATGTCTTTTGCAGCAACATGGATGGAACCAAAGGCCATTACCTTCAGTGAAATAACTCAGGACACAAAGTCAAATACTCCATGTTCTCACTCATAAGTGGGAGGTGAACAATGGCTGTCCATGCAGAGTGGAATAACAGACACTGGAGACTGGAAAAGGGGGAAGCAGGGTGAGAGCTAAAAAATTATCTATCGAGAAAAATGTTCACTATTCAGGTGATGGGCACGTTAAAGCCTGAACTTCATCACTACGTAATATATGTGTTGAAGAAATCCGCACCTCCATCCCCCAAATATATAAAACATTTTAAAAAAATCAAAGGCTTTGCTCTTAAAGTCTACTGGGAACACGATGAGCCAAATGGTAATTGGAATACGTGGGGCTCAGGCATGAATGAAGACCAGCAGAGGGTACCGCAGGAGACTGAAGAGGAGATGGCTAATGACAGAGCAGACGGCAGGAATGTCACAGAGGCCTCCTACAGGAGGGTGTCTTGAGGCTTGGTCCCCTAGGAAAGGTAGAAGCTAAGCGACGTGGGAGAGGGGAGAAGAAACCAGGTAGTGAGCGGAGCACTCGCAAAGGCTCAGAGGTGACAGTAAGTATGGCCTTTGAAAAAGCTTGCAGTGAATTCACTCCAAATCAGGGAGTAAGAAACTGGATATCAGGGATAGCTTCCAGACGGGGGTGAGTTACCAGAAAGGACAGGCCATGAGAAGCTTGCAACTTTCTGCCCTACCCCCATCTTCTGGAGTCAGGGGAGAAATGCTGGATTTTGAGTTAACAAATGATCATGCCTTCAGGATGAAGCCTTCATACAAATCCCTAGAGTATGAGGTTTGGAGAGCTTCCAGGATGGTGAATACATCCACATGCCAGGAGGGTGATGCACCCCCGCCCCCCCATCTCCACAAGGACAGAAGCTCCTGTGCTGGGAACCCTCTGGACCTCGCCTTATGTAATTCTTCATCTGTATTCTTTATTATATAATAAACTGGTAAAGGTAAAAAAGAAAAAAAGAAAGCAGTGAGAGATGGAGGCAGACAGTTAACCAGGAATCAGATAATAAAGGGCCTCAAATGACATCCCAATGGGTTTGGTAACAACCACGAAGGCAAAGTGGACCCACCAAACGGGTTTCAGCTACAGTGTGTGTGTGTGTGTGCATGCACATGTATGTTGTGCACCTATGTGTATGTGTGTGAGTAATGAGATGTGCTGTTTAGAAAGGTCCCTCTGGTGGCAGTTGGGACAGTGGATGAATGGGATAGGAGTGGGGCGATGCCCCAGGTAGGGGAGTACTGTGACAGCCCAGGGGGCAAAATGAAAGCAGCCTAGCCCTGACCTGAAGTTATGGGAGTAAAGAGAGTGGCAGGTTGAGCTGCAGGATTTCAAAAGGAGCTACAGTTGAGGGGACTTGGTGATTGACCAGACATGGCAGAAGGCAGTGGGCAGTGCTTCAAGTGACTCCAAGATGACCAGCTGTCCCACTCTCCCTAGGACGGAGGGTTTCCCAGGATTTTCAGTGAGAAACCAGGGGAAGTTCTGGACAAACCAGGATGGTTGGTCACCCCCAATGAATCTCATCAAACTTCCAGCTTGGGCAAACTTTGGGGATGGGGAGACCTGGAGCACTGGAGTGGGTTCAGCGGTATGGGAAAATGATGTGCTGAGTTTTAGGCATGATGTGAAATATATCCAAGATGGAGACATCCTGCAGGCAGTTGGCACAAAACTCAGGGGCTCAGGAGAGAGCTGAGGGCTCAGACACAGACTTGGGAGATGTTACCATGTAGGACAATGTGAGTTCACCCAGTGACCAAGGGGGCTTCCTGGAAAAGGACCATCCTCAGGCTGCCTCTGATGCAAATGTGAGGGCTCATCAGGGAGATGTTCTGAGTGTGACGCTCCTTCTGAGTTTTCTACCCGTTTCTGCAGATGCAGATCCAGGAAGCCTGCATGAGGTCTCTGCTGAACCACTTACAGAGGAGGCATAGGAAAAGGGTCTGGTAGTGTACAGGGTAGATTACGATTCCTAGGGAAAGACCACAAATGTACCCATAGACATACCCATGCCAGTCATGAATAAACTCGTCTGCTTGGCAAGTGGTAGGGTTCTTTTTTTGCTATGTGACTACATTTGGTTGTATTCATTTTCAACATGCAGCATTACAAAAATACATTACATTCTATATAAGCAGACTCGCAAAAACTCTCAGAGTAGTAAAGATCTTTGCTAAGAAGATAATGAGGAACTTTGAACTCATGCCTAAAATAGTTTGTCTATGTCCTAGGAGATTCTGTTTTAGAGGACAAACCCAACTTTGTCTTTTTAAATAGTCATCTGCTTATATATGTATTATTGTGAGTTAATGTTTTATAGAAAATACCATTTTTTAAAAAGAAAAATTTGTTTAAAGAAAATATATTTCCTGTTGCTCTGTTAAGAGGGAACTGGATGGAAAAGGAAAGACTGAGGGTTTATTTTAATGTAACATTTTCTTAGAACAAGTAACAGTCTATGAAAAAGAAGTACCTGACAAACAAAAATGGTCTGAATGATTATGAGCTCTTTTGTCATTTATTAAGTTTTTGCAGCTATATTAAATCATTATAAAGACAGAAATGGAAAAATACTGACATGTTTAATCTCCCATTATTCAAATGGAATGAAATTCCCCCCTGCCCCCCGCAAAGGCTTAAGAGGTAAATAGGCATTTTCTGTTTTTCTGGAAATTCCATTTTAGCAAGACCTTGATCTCTGTCCTGGACTAAAAATAAAAATCCCAAGAACTTAAACAATCTTGTATGAAGGTCTATTGGTTCCAATTTTGGTGCCATCAGAATGTGGGGGAAAGCTGTGAAAATCTACTTTTTGCCAACCCTATCAATCCTGGGCAAATGCACCTAATAAAGATAATTTTATGGTTGAAAAGGGTGCTAAAATATTCGAGCCTGAGAAAATGTGTGGTCCATTCTGATTTACCAAGACAAAAAGTATGACCCGGGGCCAAAAATCAGAATATGAATTATAAACAGTTACAAAGAATGCAAATTCCAGATGGCAAGTCTCCCCTTTCTATAGGCATACGGCTTTTTAAAAAAAATGCCCTAAAGGCAATGGATCAGTTTGGTTGTTTTCACTCTTTCATTTACACCTCATAGGATGTTTGACCTTGAGCATAAAAACAACGTAAAGGAACTGTGATATGTGTAGTCTTCAAATAGCGACTCCAGAAGTTCAATTTTTTTTTTTTTTTTTTTTTTTTTGAGACAAGAGTTTCGCTCTTGTTGCCCAGGCTGGAGTGCAATGGCGCGATCTTGGCTCACCGCAACCTCCGCCTCCCAGGTTCAAGCAATTCTCCTACCTCAGCCTCCCGAGTAGCTGGGATTACAGGCATGCACCACCATGCCCGGCTAATTTTGTATTTTTAGTAGAGACGGGGTTTCTCCATGTTGAGGCTGGTCTCGAACTCCTGACCTCAGGTGATCCGCCCACCTTGGCCTCCCAAAGTGCTGGGATTACAGGCGTGAGCCACTGCGCCCGGCCAGAAGTTCAATTTTAATTAAATTTATTATTAATAGTATTATTACATTTAATTAAGGTAAGCAGAGGATGAGTAATCTCTTAAAAGTTTAGCTTTTGTTTGTTTTTGAGACAGTCTCACTCTGTTGACCAGGATGAAGGGTGGTGGTGCGATTCCTGGCTCACGGCAACCTCCACCTGCCAGGTTCAAGTGATTCTTGTGCCTCAGCCTCCTGAGTAGCTAGGATTACAGGCATGTGCAACCATGCCCAGCTAAGTTTTGTATTTTTAGTATTTTTGGTTTTGCTATGTTGGCCAGGCTGGTCTTGAACTCCTGGCATTAAGTTATCTACTTGCCTGGGCCTCCCACAGTGCTGGGATTACAGGCCTGAGCCCCTGCACCTGGCCCTTTGTTTTAAAATCATTCCAAATTATTTCCACTGTGTCCTAGGTCAAATGAAGGCCTATTCTTGGGACTATATGTGAGATTCAACCTTCTTTGGTGCCTTAAACCTTCAAATGATTAAGGGAGCCAATACCCACAACCTTATTTTGTTCACATTAGGCTTTCTGTGTATGCACAATCTAATCATTAGGGAAGAAATCCTATCAAGATAGGGTATGCACTGATAAGAAACACATTATAATATTTTCACTGCCCTTAATTTGGAAGAGGTGTATATTATAATCTTTTTTTTTGTCCTTAATCCTTTTTGGGGGAACTCATAAAATTAGTAGCAAATCATTGATGGAGACATCAACTTTTTTCTTATTCATACATTCTATTTACAAATAATGCCTTCTCTGTGTCCAACTTTATGAAGATCACCCAGCTCCTCAAATGAAGGAACATAATCTCTTGAGAGAGGGGCTATTGTAATTCTTTTCAACCCATTGTACATTTGGCTATAATGGCAGAAATCACACTTACCCCCAGGGCACCATTTCTCAGCAGACAAAACTCAACTTGATACTTCTTTTCTTGTTTTGAGACAGGGTATTGCTCTGTCACCCAGGATGAAGAGCAGTGGTAGAATCTTGGCTCACTGTAACCTCCGCCTCCCAGACTCAAGCGATCCTCTCACTCAGGCCCCCAGCTAATTTTTTGTATTTTTGGTAGAGACAGGGTTCCACCATGTTGCCCAGGTTGGTCTCACACTCCTGAGCTCAAGCGATCTACCATCCTTAGCCTCCCAAGGTGCTGGGACTACAGTCACAAGCTGCCACGCCTGGCCTCAACTTGATACTCCTACGCCCATTTTGATCTTTATAACTTTCTCTTTCATCCCTAAGGGGCATCTCCTGAGTCAGAGAAGAAACCAGTCAGCATCCACGTAGGCAGTTTATCGTTTCAAATGGAGCCTGCAGGAATATCTAAGAAGATTCTTGGAATGAACATGTCTACCCTAAAGAAATGCAATTCTCATAGGACAGAATGTTGGTTATAATGAGGGAGACCATTTGAGGCTAGAAGCTTACCCCTTATCATTCAGAATACACCTAAAGGCAAAGCAGGTGTGGTAACCAACTTTGACCCTCACAGCTGGATTTCATAGTATCAGAGATTTTTGTCAAGCTTCCAAACTTCCCTAGAACTCAGCAATGTAATAACGTGATCCCATGAAAACATCACTAATTTTGAACTGCTAAAAATAAAAGCAGATGCTTCCCTGTGTATTGAATACCCTTCCTGTGTAATACTGAGGCTTAGATGTTTGTGGTGTCAGCTGCCATCAGGAATTCTTGGCCTTGCAGCAGCGATTCCACTGGTGACAGCAGCGATAAATAACGATGCAGCGAAGTACTTTATCTGGACCTCACATGACTCAAATTTTAACACAGAAGGCTTGAGTTTTCCACTTAGGATCACTTGACTAGCTCTTTATTTAAGTAGGATAAAATGACTGGAGCTTTTTTGTCATTCTCCTCTGATCACTTTTCTTAATGCATTTGTTGGCTTCTCAATGCGAGGTCATCTTAGGTATATTTTTTAAACCTTAAAAGCAACTTCAAACAATATTTCTTTCAAAATTCTGGTTCTGAGCCCAGCTTGTATTTCCCGCATGGGCTGGGCTGCAAAAACAAACAAACACACACGATAAATAAAATTCTGGTTCCATAATCAAACCAAACCTTACCCGTGCCAGGCAGTCACTCGATTGGAAGTCCGTCTTCCCACCTTTTGAGAAGCGGCGTTTGTCATTGCTTGTGGTCAGAGGAGCATCTGTCTTTGGAATTCTATGCTCTGTCCCTCTGTCCACTTCTGACCTCTCTAGATGGGGTCCAGCCACCTCCTTGAGAGAATCTGGGCCATTTTCTAGCTGAAAGACATGGCCGTTTCCAAGTTCAGGGTCAGGGCCGTTCTCCAGCTCAGTGCTGGGGTCACTGGACACCTCACAGCCAGCGCTGCCCTTGGATTCTTCAGGGGCCTTGTTGGCAGGAGGCCTGGAGATGACCCCAAACTTTCTGGTTCGTTTCCCCTTTTTCGCAGTTCGGTCACCCAGCTCCAGGGTAGGTGTTTCTCCTGGTTCAGAGCTGTTGCTACTGTTGCCATTATAAGTGGAGTGGGCTTTGTGCTTAAAGCGACGCAGCATGATCAGGTAGATAAAGCCGCCATTCCAGCACTGCTCAGCCAGGTAACTGCAACAGACAGAGAGGTGCCAGTTAGAACCCCACACACCCTTCCTACACAGCACAGCAGACAGACGCGTTCGAGGGTCCACCCAAGTGATGACAAGTTGGCCGATGGACTGAGGTATTGAGCTTCCTAAAGAGATTCAACACCCAATTCATTCTTTTCATCTATGTAATAATTGATACAAACAATTACCCCCAAACTCCCAAAACAAACACAAAACCCCATGAACTAGAAATGACTAATTTAAGTACCGTAGGATCAGGAGTTGGAGAAGGATTTTTCTAGGAACAGAGCCAATGCTAACATATCATTAAAAAATAAAATTCTTCTTCACTCCAACCATTTCTTGCATCAGAATTATGCTAGGCTCCCATCCATATAGTTGCAATGGAATAAAACTATGAGTCCCCAGGGTAAAGAATGGATAGAGTGGATTAGGGGAAGTATAAAGTTCTGCTCTTAGGAGCAAATAATCAACAGCACAACAATGGGAGCCTATGCCTCACTGAGCAGGGGTAACAGGTAATGACTGGTATTAAAAGCCAACTGATGGCTGGGTGCAGTGGCTCACACCTGTAATCCAGCGCTTTGGGAGGCCAAGTGGGCAGACTGCTTGAGTCCAGGGGTTTGAGACCAGCTTGGGTAACATAGCGAAACCCCGTCTCTATTAAAAATACAAAAATTAGTCCGGTGTGGTGGTCCCTGCCTGTAATCCCAGCTACTCGGGAGGCTGAGGTGGGAGGATCACTTGGGCCTGGGAGACAGAGGCTGCAGTGAACCGAGATCACGCCACTGCATTCCAGCCTGGGTGACAGAGTGAGACCCTGTCTCCAAAAACACAAAACAAAACAAATAGGCAACTGGCTAAGTAGGCACTGGTGGCAACAGTACACTGTGTTGAATGAGGATCAGGCTCACGTCTTGGTAACAGTCCCAGTTTAGGCTGATCACAGCACACATGGAGTGTCATTTCCAGTCTGGACATCACATTAGGAGGAGCACTGACAATGTGGAAAACACATAGACAAAGAAGGACCAGGACAAAAGGCTGTTGGAGACTGTGTCAACCAGGAACAGTCGGAGGAATAAAGGACACTCAGCATGGAGAGGGGTCAGGGTCAGTCGCTTTTTCATATATGTGAGGGCTGGCAGGTATTTAGAAGCAGGAAGTAATACAAAGGAGATAAGGTATGTGAAGCATGACATGATAACTGCTCCAGATCTTAAAAACGATAAGAAAATACAACATCAAATGAAATGAGTAATTAGGGGTATTCGGGACCGGATCATCAAAGCTTGGGCAAAGAAAACCCTTGTGCAAAGTCAGGAAACCAGGCTGGGCTGGACCCTCCACTCATGCTACCTAAGATAAAGCAGCACAAATCCCTGATGAACCCAGGACAACGCCTTCTCCACTGGAATCTTGCCACATTCTACACATCACTCGTTCCCAAGCAAAAGTGTCAACAACCAAATCCTTCACAAATCAGATCTGCTTCTGGACTTCATATGCTCACGCAGCAAAAGCCTGGGGCTACATGCAATGCTGCCTCTGAAGAAATGATGACTGCAGGTAAACAGACATTAACATGCCTTCTGGGATCTTGTCAGCAGGGAAATCAGACCTGAGAGCTGGGGCAGTCATTACATTACATTGGAAGGAGGCCAGATCATCAAAGGCCTCCTCTCATCTCATAGTGAGCTTTCACTTAGGTAGCATGCAAGGGAGCGGGAAGGAGAGGTGACCAGATGTGCTTGAAATGCACTAAATTCTGGCCCAAAGGCATATATTCCCCATACCTAATGGTCACGTTAATGGAATGACAGTGACCATTTTAATTTTTTTTAAAGTGAACAAAAAAAAAGGGAGGGGGGACTCATGACTCAAACATCAACCAAACCTTCTTTGATCCCAGGCTAGAAACCATGGTAGTAAACTTACATGTACAAAAACAGGCAGATAAAAGATACTGTACAGACGCCAGGTCACCCTGCAAAATACAGAGGGACAAAGAGGCATTAAGACCATCCACTAGGCCAGGTGCGGTGGCTCATGCCTGTAATCCTCGCATTTTGGGAGGCCAAGGCAGGAGGATAACATGAGGTCAGGAGTTCCAGAACAGCCTGGCCAACATGGTGAAACCCCGTCTCTACTAAAAATACAAAAGTTAACCAGGCATGGTGGTGCGCGGCTGTAGTCTCAGCTACTCAGAAAATTGAGGCACGAGAATCGCTTGAACCCAAAAGGCAGAGGTTGCAGTGAGCTGAGATCGCGTCACTGCACTCCAGCCTGGGCGACAGAGCAAGACTCCATCTCAAACAAACAAACAAACACCATCCACTAGTCTCAAAAATAACAATTAAACCTGTCTCTCAGCACAATTTTTCTATAACGTATAGATTTCATTTCTTTACATTGTAAACATTTTTTCCATACTGGAAAAATCCATGGAGAGGTATAAAATCCTAAAAGTAGGTAGCCAGGTTCTAAGATTTTCTTTCAGAAAAGCACTACTATTTAAAATACATGTGCTCAGATGTCAAGAAAAACAGTGCAGGGCATAAACACAAGACTAGATTGAGAGTGGGATGCCCAAGTCCTCATTCTGGCTTTGACCTAACATTAAAACAATGGCAACAGTTTTCCATCACACCTGACAGCTGGGTCTTCCATTCCATCAACTGATGAACAGATAAACAACTGTTGATATATCCATATAATGGAATATTCTTTGTCAGTAAAAAAGGAATAAATTATATGCTACAACATGGGTGAAATCTAGAAACATTATGCAAAGTGAAAGAAGTCAGACCACAAAAAGCTACATGATTCCATTATATGACATGTCCAGAACAGGCAAATCCATAGAGACAGAAAGATTAGTGCTTGCCAGGAGCTGGGGGAGAGGGGAATTGGGACTGCTAATAGATCCAGGGTTTTGTGGGGGTGAAGGAAATGTTCTGGAATTAGTGGTGATGGTTGCCCAACCCAGCACTAAAACTCAATGAAATGTACACTTTAAAATGGTGAATTTTCTGTTATGTGAATATGTCTCGATTTTTAAAAAACAGTGAACATAGTATTATTGGGCAAATTTTGTGTTCATAGTGAATACAGTATTATTATGGGCAAATTTTGAGTTCATTCTTTGAGTAGGTGCCTCATAGACACTATTTACCTAAGAACGGTCTTAACAGAAGATGAAACTGCAGCTTGGAAATATCAATCAGCTTGCCCAAGTTCACATCACTACTGAGCAGCAGATCCAAACCTGCCTGATTCCAAAGCCTATACTCTGTCCACTGTGCAATTCTCTTTAAGTCATGGTCAACCCTGCACTTTAGTTTCCTCATCTGTAAAGTGAGGGTGTTAAAATGGATCATCTCATTTGTTTTCACATTCTAATAATTGTGAACACTAGTTTCCCAGGAAGAATTCTGGGGATAAGAGGAGCAAGTCATCCCAACAGTATTGATCTGGTGCACAGCACAAAACATAAACCCGGAAAAAATGAATTTTTTTTTTTTTTTGAGACAGAGTCTCACTCTGTTGCCCAGGCTGGAGTGCAGTGGCACAATCTCAGCTCATTGCAACCTCCAACTCCTGGGTTCAAGGGGTTCTCCTGCCTCACCCTCCCGAGTAGCTAGAATTACAGGTGCCCACCACCATGCCCGGCTAATTTTTTTGTATCTTAGTAGAGATGGGGTTTCACCATGTTGGCCAGGCTGGTCTGGAACTCCTGACCTCAGGTGATCCACCCACCTCAGGCTCCCAAAGTGCTGGGATTACAGGCGTGAGCTACCACTCTTGGCCAGAAATATTCATTTTATCTCCAAGTTGTCTTAGGCCTCTGAAACATTTACGATCATCCTGAAAAAGATTTAGCTTGGAGACAAAGTTCATTTAAAATTGCTTTTTGGGAATCTACTTTTTATTAAATACGTTAAATCTCTAAACAGCACGATGAGTGGTATGCAGAGACCTTTTCAGTACCAAAAAGTCTGGCCTATTGATTCAGAGTATAAGAACTTAGATATCTTTCTCCCCTGTACTCTCATGGAAGTTCCAAGAACCTTGGAAGGTGCCTGTGACTGAGACAGTATTTTACTTCTTCTGCAGGGTCCATTCTTGGCAAAATGACAAAGCCAAGAGGAGTTTGAGTTCAGCACCATCTCCCTGTCCTCTCCAGCTTCCTGGCAATAAATAAGACCCTGTCACCTTAAAGGAACTGTATGACAGGTTATTTTATTCCTTCCTGGACACTGAATTTTCTAAGGTCTTCCTGCAGACAAAGGGCAATGAATGAATTACGGATGCTGCAGCAAGCTGGTGAGAAAGAGACTTTAAATGGGGGGTATTTTCTTAGAATTCTTTTTTTTTTTTTTTTTTGAGATGGAGTCTCGCTCTGTCGCCCAGGCTAGAGGGCAGCGGTGTGATCTTGGCTCAGTGCCAACTCCGCCTCCCGGGTTCACACCATTCTCCTGCCTCAGCCTCCTGAATAGCTGGGACTACAGGCACCTGCCACCACACCTGGCTAATTGTACTTTTAGTAGAGACGGGGTTTCACCGTGTTAGCCAGGATGGTCGCGATCTCCTGACCTCGTGATCCGCCCACCTCGGCCTCCCAAAGTTCTAGGATTACAGGCGTGAGCCACCATGCCTGGCCATTCTTAGAATTCTTTAAACCACCTTCAACATGAGGCCTCCGCATTCTCCATCCATGTGTATTTAAATGATTTATGTAACTTTTCCAACCCCTTCTGACTATTTCATACATTCAAGTCCCTTTTTCTGTTCAGTAGGATCCTTACCCAGCATTAGAATCATTACAGTAAACTCTGAAGTCAGTATTTGAGAAAGAAATGTAATACAATCATGTCCTCTAGAAAAACAGAAGGCTTCCTCTCCATAAACAGGTATGGTTAGTCTTTCAGACACTTCTCCATCACATATTTTTTTAATTTGCAATTTTCCTCTGGCATGCAAAATTATTAATTCAATTAAGATTTATTTGACTTTGACCTTTGCAGGATGACTTTAAGACAAATGGAAAGACCACAGTATCCAGAAATGAGGTTCATGAGTTTTAACCTAGAACTTTCCCTCTGAAATCTATTGTAGTTCTCTTTAAGAGACACAGTCTCACTCTGTTGCCCAGGCTGGAGTGCAGTGGTGTGATCTCAGCTCACTGCAGCCTCCACCTCCCAGGTTCAAGTGATTCTCCTGCCTCAGCCTCCCAAGTTGCTGGGATTACGGGTGCACACCACCATGCCTGCCTAATTTTTTGTATTTTCAGTAGAGACAGGGTTTTGCCACGTTGGCCAGGCTGGTCTCGAACTCCTGGCCTCAAGTGATCCGCCCGCCTCAGCCTCCCAAAGTGCTGGAATTACAGGAGCGAGGCACTGCGTCTGGCCAGTTGCAGTTCTTTACCTCACCAGGCAGAAAGTTTTGAGCAACTCCTCTGTCCCTTGATGCTCTATCATAATTCTGGAGTCTGGGCTCTCCAAGGGTGGGAGTCCCGGGAAGAGGTTGGCGGGTGAGGGTGGGGGCTTAGAAAAGCTGGAGGAATAAAGCTGCCTGGAGTTTAAACACCAAGAAAGACAAGAAAATAGATAAGAGAGGGGCAAATACAGGGAGATGTCAGAAGGCTGAAGACTTACATAATTTATCTATGCCGGGATTCTATTAAAAGAGGGCTTGAGGCAGCTGTATAGTTTTGATATTTGACTGTTTTGCCAAAACCTTTGGAAGAAACAATTTCCAGGTACCTCTGAAAATCATCTTGGGCATTCAGCCATCAATTATTAATGCCTGGCACATAGTGTGAACCCATGGCGGGTACTGCCAAGTTGAACCATGGGTGTCTATGTGTGCAATTCACAGTAACTTGGGGGCAGACGCTGTGGCTGACACCTGTAATCTCAGAGCTTTTGGAGGCCACGGTAGGAGGGTCGCTTGAGCCCAGGGGTTCAAGACCAGCCTGGGCAACATGGCAGGAAGCTGTCTCTACTTTAAAAAAAAAAAAAAAAAATGGCCAGGTGTGTTGGCTCACGCATGTAATTCCAGCACTTCAGGAGGCCAAGGCGGGTGGATCATGGGGTCAGGAGTTCGAGACCAGCCTGACCAACATGCTGAAACCCCATCTCTACTAAAAATACAAAAATTAGCCGGGCGTGGTGGCACGCGCCTGTAATCCCAGCTACTCAGGAGGCTGAGGCAGGAGAATTGCTTGAACCCAGGAGTCGGAGGTTGCAGTGAGCCGAGATGGCACCAGGGCACTCCAGCCTAGGCAACCGAGGGAGACTCTGCCACAAAAAAAAAAAAAAAAAAAAAGAAAGAAACAAAAAAACAAAGTAACTTGTATCACCACCACTGGACACTGGCTTGTACTACAATGACATAAACACAAGAGAATTCTGAAGACTTTTCACCGAAGCAGGCACTCTTACTTCATCTGAGTATGTCAGGTCCCTACATAGACAACAGGAGAATAAACACCAACCACAAGGGGATGTTTACAGATGAGTTATTATGACAGGGTCTGAGTTTATAGGACAGTACTAGCTGCTAATAGTCACCTTGTTGGACACACAGGATGGATGGAGAGCAATTAATTGTTTGTGCCCAGGATTTTCCCTCCCCTAAGAAGTAATGGGAGGCTACAAAGCTGTTTGTGGTCTTTTGAAAACCTGCTAAGCCTAATTAACTCAGAGAACTGTCTGATGCTGTAAATCTACAGGTTCCCAGAGAACAACTGGTTGAGAGGAAGTGTTAAATCTATACAGATTAATTTCCCAGGGAAGTCCTAGCTGAGAAATGGGGGCAAGTTTGGACAGCTCCATAAGAGGGATGGGACCCAGGTTGCCAAGGGCACTCTCTCTCAGGTATCGCCTCCCTACTACACTGAATTTCCTCACAGATTCCACAAGCCTCCCTAGACAGAGTCAAATTGTCCTTAAGGGACTCAAGGTGGAATTTTTTTGGCTGAATATTGTCTGGTAAGAGTGGCTGACATCCCAGCCTGAGCAGCATAGTGAGACTCCATCTCTACAAAAAATTAACAGGTGTGGTGGTGCACACCTGTAGTCCCAGCTACTTGGGAGCCTGAGGCGGGAAGATCGCTTGAGCCTAGGAGGTCAAGGCTGCAGTGAGCCATGACTCTGCCACCTCACTCCACCCTTGGTTACAGAGTAAGACCTTGTCTGAAAAAAAAAAAAAAAAAAAAGTGACTGATATCTTCAGTGTGCTCATAATACCTTTCCTGAAGATAATCGATTTCTTTGCTAATAAAGAAAGGGAGAGAGAGTGAGCCAGGGCTTAGGTATATGAGACTTTGAAAACAGGTCAGAGTCTAGGCCTAGGAGTAGATGTGACTACAACAGTGCATTCCAACTGCTCTCTGAAGGAAGAGACTGAGGAAGCCACTACCAACTACTTCTCACCTCCTCTACTCAGCATAAACGGCTGGGGCTGAGCACCGCCTCCCTCCTCTCCCTTATCTGGAATCTAGAGCAGGGAATATGATATGGTTTGGCTGGGTGCCCACCCAAATCTCATCTTGAATTGTAGCTCCCATAATTGCCACATGTCATGGGAGGGACCTGGTGGGAGGTAACTGAATCATAGCAGTGGGTGTTTCCCGTGCTGTTCTCGTGAGAGTGAGTAAGTCTCACGAGATCCGATGGTTTTATAAAGGGGAATTCCCCTGCACATGCTCTCTTGCCTGCTGCCATGTAAGATGTAACTTTGCTCCTCATTTGCCTTCTACCATGATTGTGAGGCCTCCCCAGCCACATGGAACTGTAAGTCCATTAAACTTCTTTCCTCTATATATCACCCAGTCTCGGGTGTGTCTTTATTAGCAGTGTGAAAAACTAATACAGAATACAAATAAACAAATATGTCTTCTTCATTACAAAATGTGTACATTTAATTATTGTTATCACAAAATTTAAATTGGGAGACACATGCTGAGTGAAGAAATAATTAGGGTAAATATTTATTCGAGATTTTTTTCTGACCAATGATACATTATTAGTCATTCATGCCCAATTCAAATTATCAGCTACCAAATCTTGTTACCATTACATAGTTTATTGTTTGTTTCTGAGACAGGGTCTCACTATGTCCCTGGAATGCAGTAGCACGATCATGGCTCACTGCAGCCTCAACCTCCCAGGCTCAAGCAATCCTCCTGCCTTGGCCTCCCAAAGTGCTGGCATTACAGGTGTGAGCCACTGCACCCGGACACCACATAGTTTAGCAGTGGAATTTAAGTCACACTCATCTATACACCAAGACAGAGGTCCATACTGCCCTGAAGGAACTGGGGCTTAGGAAGCCAGTGCAAATATGCTGATACTCTGGATACTGCTATTTCTGTCAGTAATGAACGTTTTTCATCTTTGAGCCAGGAGTCTGTCTTCTGCCGACATCCATAAAACTCTGGTGCATTAGCTTGGTAGCTTACGAGTAAAATCATAGTTCTCGATGTATAATGGGAAAATACACAAAATAAGTCAGTTTATAATTGGTCTTTTCCCCAACATTAAACCTGTAAAAGGAGCTCAATGACATTCTATTCTTGATACCAATGATTAATATAAACCAATACGCATCTTAAAACTCAAACCAATATTGAAAATAAATTTTTTTTTCTTTTTTGTGAGACAAGATCTCACTCTGTCGCCCAGCCTGAAATGCAGTGCTGCAAGCATAACTCACTGCAGCCAGCTGGGTGCGGTGGCTCACGCCTGTAATCCCAGCACTTTTGGAGGCCAAGGTGGGCAGATCACCTGAGGTCGGGAGTTAGAGACCAGCCCGGCCAACATGGTGAAACCCCATCTCTACTAAAAATACAAAAATTAGCTGGGCGTGGTAGCGGGTGCCTGTAATCCCAGCTACTTGGGAGGCTGAAACAGGAGAATTGCTTGAGCCCTGGAAGTGGACATTGCAGAGAGCCAAGATGGCACCACTACATTCCAGCCTGGGTGATGGAGTGAGACTCTGTCTCAAAACAAAATGAAACAAAACAAAACAAACCTCATTGCAGTCTTGAACTCTTGGGTTCAAGTGATCCTCCTGCCTCAGCCTCCCAAGTGGCTGTGACTATAGGCGCAGGCCACCACTCCCAGCTAGTTTATTTTTTGTATGATAGAAATGGGGTCTTGCTATGTTGCCCAGGCTGGTCTCAAACTCCTAGCCTCAAGTGATTCTCCTGCCTCGGCCTCCCAAAGTTCTGGGATTACAGGCATGAGTCACTGAGTCCAGCTGAAAATAAACTTCTCTTTAAGAGAGAACAGAGGTAGAATTATATTAAGAGGAGTAAGAAAGAGATAGATATTTTACTCTATGATTGCATAACACTCTAACTAAATTCAGGATACCAGCTTCTAAGGCAGCAGCTACATTTGTGTCAATCAGCATTAAGTGTCCATCCTCCACCTTTCCCTGGTTAAATTCCACCTCTTGGCACTCATTGGACCATTAGCTGCAATATCCCTCTGTGCTGAAGCAGAGGTAGTTCTTTTTCTGTTTACTGCTAAGAGCTCCTAGATTTAAGGAGTACGAAGAGGGAGAACTACAGAAAACACCAGATAAAAAGCAGCTAAATGATATGATCAATGAAAAAAATTATTTTGATCTCCATGCAACAAAGTTTCACTTTCATATTGATCTTGAAAGTTCACATCTCGAACTATCATGAATGACTTAAATTTACACTCTTACAACAAAGTAACTCCACCAATATGATGCACTGCACATTTCAACTCCCATAAAGCATCACAGGAAGGGAATAACAGTATGGCCTTTCTATCACGTAAGCTTACATGAAGATTTGGTTTCCTCAAAGGTTTTCATGCACCTCCTTTCTTTATGAATCAATAAAAGCGTTTTACAGTACCCATACACCTGTTGGAAATAGGAACTCGGAAGCTAAATGAAGCAGAAAATTCTTGATCAACGATGAGAACTGATTTTATAAAACGTACTGCAGAGATACTGGCCCTAAAAAGAGAGAGAATCTCTAGGCTTCTATTTGCCAGTGATTGCATTTCTTTATTAAATTACTGTGAGTGGATCAAGGTTCCTTATAATTCTCTAAGATTTACCTGCAGTCTATACACAATCAAATTAGAACTCTAGCCACACAGCTCTACCACACAACTTATCTTGATGAGGTTTGCCACATTTTCCCAGAGGGGTGGTACAACAGGGAGTGGTGGGAGTCAGACTTTGCTGTACATGATTGAGTCAGTCTCACCTCATCAGGGAACTGAGGAGCATCAGAACACATATGTAGGAACTCATTTCACTTTTCTTCCTCTTGACATGATGCTATTTTTGTTCATAAAATTACTAGTTGTTCATTACAAATTCACTCACTCATTATTCATTCAAATAGTTATTGAATAACTACTACAAGCTAGGCACTGTTATAGGCATTTGAGGACACAGAAGTGAACCAAGATTCCTGTCTTTGTGGAGCTTACAATCTAGTGGGGCAAACAGACATGATACACCTATTAAAGTAAGCATCCATCTATAAGGTGTGTTAGAAAGTGAGATGGGCTACAAGAAATAGAAAACACTGAAAAGGCTGGGTGCTGTGGCTCACATCTGGAATCCCAGCACTTGGGGAGACTGAGGCGCGTGGATCATTTGAACTCAGGAGTTCAAGATCAGCCTAGGCAACATGGTGAGACCCCACGTCTATAAAAAATACAAAAATTAGGCAGGTGCAGTTGTGTGCACCTCCGGTCCTAGCTACTTGGGAGGCTGAGGCTAGAGAATCGCTTGATCCTGGGAGGCAGAGGCTGTAGTGAACCAAGACTGCGCCATTGCACTCCAGCCTGGGCAATGGGAGTGAAACCCTAAACGAAACACTGAACAGGCTACAAAGGTTCCAGCATGCAAAGGGTTGGAAGTCAGGTTGAAATTTTAAATTCTGCAGTTAGAGTAGCCCCACTGGGAAGAATACATTGAATAAAGACTTGAAGAAGGCAAAGAGTTGGCCATGCAGCTACCTGGGAGAAGAGTGTTCCAGACAGAGGGAACAGCCAGCGTAAAAGTGGTAAACTGGAATCATACCTGCTGTGTTGGAGAAACAGCAAGGAGGCCTTTGTGGCTGAAAAGTAGTGAGTGAGGAGTAATAGGAGTTAAGTTAGGAGAGGTAACAGAGACCCATTTATGCAAAGACTTCTAGGCTGTTGTTAAAGACCTTTGTGCAAATTGGGGAGCCACTGAGTTTTGAGCAGAGGACGAATGTGAAATGTATTATGTTTTAATATGACCCCTTTGTTTCTGTGTTGGGAATAGACTATGACTGAGCAAGGTTAGAAGCAGAGACCAGAGAGAATAACATCTACAGGAATTCCAGTGAGGGAAAAGGTGGCTCACTGTAGAATAGCAGTGAAAATGGTAAGAAATGGCCAAAATCATCATCAATTATGAAGCTAGAGACAACAGCTTTTGCTTTTTGATTGGATATGGGATGTGAGGAGTTGAGATGGTACTATGGTTTTAGTGTATGTGTCCCTCCAAAATCCCAGTGTTGGAACTTAAATCCCAATGTGATAGCATTAAGAGGTGAGGCATTTAGGATGTAATTATATCATGGGGCCAGAGGCCTCGTGAATGGGATTAGCTACCTAATAAAAGGACTGGAAGAACTAGCAAGGCCTTTTCTGCTCTTCCATTCTTCCTACTGTAAGAGGACACAGCATTTATCCCCTCTGGAGGATGGAGCAACAAGGTGCTATCTTGGAAGCAGAGCCCACACCCTTACTAGACACCAAGCTTGCTGGTGCCTTGATCTTGGGCTTCCCAGCCTCTAGAACTGTGAGAAATAAGTTTCTGTTTTTATGAAATACCCAATCTGTGGTATTTTTGTTATAGCAGCACAAATGGACTGAGACAGGTGGTGTCTAGGTATCTGAGCACCTGAAAGGATGGAGTGAGCAGTCATCACCTGAGGCTGTAGAGCAGCTTTCTGGGGAAGGGTCTATCTGACCTATTCTGAATGCATAGATCTATTCAGAAGTTCTGGACACCTTGAGTTTGAGGTGCTCATGTGGTAGTTGTGAGGCAGCTGGATATCTGAATGGATTTGGGGGCAGCAGACTGGTCTGGAGATAAAAGTGTGCAAAGTTTCAGCATGTTGATGGTGAAGTCTCCTGAAGATAAATACCTTTAGGGGGATTTCCTAGGTCAAAGGTCTTACTGGATCATAAGCACATTCAAATTCTTTCATATGTACTGCCAATCTTTCCTTTAGCAAGAGGGTGACAACTTAGAATCCCATCAGTGGTGTCTTAGAGAACCCATGTGTTCCTGAATATTGTCACTCTTTTTTTTTAATTATTTATTTTTGAGGTGGAGTCTCGCTCTGTCACCCAGGCTGGAGTGCAGTGGCGTGATACCGGCTCACTGCATCCTCCACCTCCCAGGTTCAAGCAATTCTCCTGCCTCAGCCTTTGGAGTAGCTGGGATTACAGGCACCCACCATCATGCCCGGTTAATTTTTGTATTTTTAGTAGAGACAAGGTTTCTTCACGTTGGCCAGGCTGGTCTCGAATTCCTGACCTCAAGTGATCTGCTCACCTTAGCTTCCCTAAGTGCTGGGATTACCAGCGGGAGCCACTGTGCTCTTCTGACTCTTTACATTCTTGTCACTCTTGTCGCTCTTTATAATCCTTGCCAGTCTAATAACCAAAAGCTACCTCACTTTACTTCAAATCCACAAGTCAGTGATGACTACTGAGGTCAAAATTCTTAGTAGTCATTTGTCTTGAGAATTGCCTATTTTTGCCCTTTGTAAAACTATTTAGTCGGGCCGGGCACGGTGGCTCACGCCTGTAATCCCAGCACTTTGGGAGGCCGAGGTGGGCGGATCACCTGAGGTCAGGAGTTCGAGACCAGCCTCAACATGGAGAAACCCTGTCTCCACTAAAAATACAAAATTAGCCAGGGGTGGTGGTGCGTGCCTATAATCCCAGCTACTCGGGAGGCTGAGGCAGGAGAACTGCTTGAACCCGGGAGGCGGAAGTTGCGGTGAGCCGAGATCACACCACTGCACTCCAGCCTGGGCAACAAGAGCGAAACTCTGTCTCAAAAAATAAATAAATAAATAAACTATTTAGTCTGTGCACCCTCATGCACCAGCACAGTGGCGGCACCACAAAAAAATGCTGGTCCATGAAAAGATCCATTAAAAACAAAAAAAGAGACTCTTTAAAAGATGACTTTACTGAGGCATATCCAACATATATAATTCATCTGTTTCAAATGTATAATTCAATGATTTTTAGGAAATTTACCAAGTTGTGTGACCATCACCATAAATCAGTTTAGGACATTTTCATCACTCTAATAAGATCCCTCATGCCCACTTTACAGTTAATGCCCATTCTAATCCCAGCCACCACTTTCTATCTCTAGAGCCACTTACCCCCTACAAAATATCAATTTGTGAGAACATGTCCTTTTTTTTTTTTTTTTTTTTTTTTTGGAGAGGGGGCCTTGCTCTGTCACCCAGCCTGGAGTACAGTCGTGTAATCTCAGCTCACTGCAACCTCTGCCTCCCAGGCTCAAGCCATTCCCGCACCTCAGCCTCCTGAGTAGCTGGGACTACAGGTGTGCACCACTATGCCTAGCTAATTTTTTGTATTTTTGGTAGAGACAGAGTTTCACCATGTTGCCCAGGCTGGTCTCCAACTCCTGAGCTCAAGCGATCTGCCCACCTCAGCCTCTCAAAGTGCTGAGATTACAGGCATGAGCCATTGTGCCTGGCTGAACATGTCCTTTTGGTGGTATCTTTCTCACTTTCCTTCTCACTTTCCTAACATGCCCCATTACCCTGAAGAGACAGATCTCATAGTCCTGCTAGCATCTCACACATCCCTTCCCCTCACATCAGTCCAGTGAGTATCTACCATTCCATCTAGTTTAGGCCATGAATCCCCTGGTGGCCCCTTCCACCACCAAAGCTTGCTCATGTGACCCCACTTCAGTGGAGAAAGCATCCTCTCCACATTATTCCCACCATTCCAACGTCACAAATCAACTCCACTTTGTCATCATGCAACCAAGTCTTTCCTCATTAACAAAAGCTCCAAACACTGCTAAAGTAATAGTATTGATATGTATTCGTTTTTATCTATCCAGGCTGCTATAACAAATTACTGTAGACTGGGTAGCTTATTAACAACGGAAATTTATTTCTCACAGTTCCGGAGGCTGAAAGTTGAAGATCAAGGTGCAGCAGACTTGATGTCTGGTGAGGGCCACTTCCCATTTCACTGATGGCGCCTTTGTGTTTTGTCTTCATATGGTGGATGAAGTAAAGGAGCTCTCTGGAGTCTGGTTGTTGTTGTTGTTGTTGTTGTTTTTTGAGACAGAATTTCGCTCTTGTTGCCCAGGTTAGAGTGCAGTGGTGCAATCTCGGCTTACCCCAACCTCTCCGCCTCCTGGGTTCAAGCAATTTTCCTGCCTCAACCTCCCTAGTAGCTGGGATTACAGGCATGCGCCACCATGCCTAGCTAATTTTGTATTTTTAGTAGAGACAGGGTTTCTCCACGTTGGTCAGGCTGGCCTCGAATTCCCAACCTCAGGAGATCCACCCACCTCAGCCTCCCAAAGTGCTGGGAATATAGGCGTGAGCCACCGCGCCCAGCTTGTTTTTTGTTTTTGAGACAGAGTCTCACTCTGTCGCCCAGGCTGGAGCACAGCGGTGCAATCTCGGCTCACTGCAACCTCTGCCTCCCGGGTTCAAGCCATTCCCCTACCTCAACCACCCGAGTAGATGGGATTACAGACATGCACCACCATGCCTGGCTGATTTTCGTATTTTTAGTAGAGATGGGGTTTCACCATGTTGGCCAGGCTGGTCACGAACTGAAGTCTCTTTTATAAGTGCACTAATCCCATTCATGAAGGCACCACCCTCATGATCTAATCACCTCCCCAAGGCCTCACCTCCAAATACTTTTGCATGGGGGATTAGATTTCAATATGTCGATTCCGGGTGGAGAGACCATTCAGTCTATAGCAGTTGTATATGCTAATATATTCATGTTACCATGCAATCATATCAACTGCATTTTATTTTTTACTTTCTCTATGTATTTGTGTCCAAATCTCTCTACTTTCTTGGCCCAGCTCATGTGCTAATAAGCTTCCAAACCTCCCCTGTGCCCTGCCCCCTGGACCAGCCAAAAACATGTATTTCCTATCACAGGGGGCTTTGCTATGACTTGTCCTTCAGAGCTGAAGATTGCCCAGGGCTGAAAAACAGAAAATCCAGGGCATCCTCCTCCCCAAGTCTTCAGCCCTGCCAGGTGCATTGCCCGTGGCAATTCCTGTGCTTTCCTACACATAGCAGTGCCCTTAGCCTTGCCTTGGAAGAGGCTACTATCAACGCCCAGGGATAACTGAGGGCAGACCGTATCTCAGAGATTATGTCTGATGTATCTTCTAACCTCAAGGCCACCACACCCTGAAAAGTGTGTCAAAGATGATCTAACGGCTGAGTTGCACACTGCCCCTGCCACATCTCCCATGTTCCTCCACTGTGAGAGCTGCTGGCACATTTGCCATTTCTGCCAGACTTTCTCCAAACCAGCCAAATCCAACAGGTCACAACGGGCCAGTAAGTAATCCTCAAGCCCGCATAGTGCAGCATCCAAAAGGCGGCCACTCTCCTTACCTTCCTCAGAGGCGACTCTAAAAGAAGGGAGATTCCCGTGGGTCCATGTATCTCAGAAGGCACTTGATGCTCCTCACACACAAATTCAAACATTGACGGCATGTCTGTACCCTCCAGTTCCCTTCCCTTTCAAGTGGATCCAGCTCCATCTTGAAACAATTTCCCCAGCTTGCCTCAATTCTTCCCAGCGTCCGCTCCATTCCCTGGGCCAGAGCCTGCTTCCACCTTGTGCCAAGCCTGGTTTCACTTATGTCAAAACAGCTTCCATCAAAATAGTGGGCTTCTTTTCTGAATTTACTTCACAATTTTGAAACCAGCAGAGAAAAGATATTCAAGAAATTGCAAAAATGACTATCCCCATCAACATGTTCTGGCTAAGGTCACGCACTGTTCTCCTGAATCTCTTCTCTACAGTGTACGGAGCATTTTTGAAGATCTGATTTTCTCTTTCTTTTCAGAGGCTCTGTGGCAGGCAGGCTGGTGGGGCCGGCAAGTCCCCTAATCTACGATGGCTCATGCAGACTGGCTTGCTAAGTTCTGTGACCTTCCTCCCCAAGCAAAGGATACTCCTTAGAAGCCAAGTTAGTCGGATATTTTCCCTGTTGTTCATCTGTCTTCACAATTCTTTCGATTTTTTCCTCTTGGTTTATAGGACTTTGATTACAAGAAAACTAAACCAACAGAACCCTGGCCTAGAAAAACGGATAAGCCATGTCTTTACAGATGTTGACAGAGCAACTTTTAAGTCTTGGATTCTGATCAGTGCACTCTTCATGGGTCTGTTGACAACTGAAACTGTGATGGGTTCAATCTCTCTGCGACCCCTGGTTCTCAGTTATATTCAGACAGGAAAATGCAGAGGCATTTGGATTTATCTACTGGGATTTAATTTAAAAATAATGGTAAGTGAAGCATTAAGGAAACCCTAAATTGTTGGATGCACAAAAACAAATGTTGAAAATGCAAAGCTTGCTTTTAACGGTATGTTTATTTTAGGAGTTCCAAAAACTAATGTGGGTTTTATAAAAGACATGGGGGGAGGTACAATATTAACTACAGTACCTATAGTCTGTGTACTGTGTTAACTGCACACACACATCAGCTCATTTCAATCTAAAACAACCCTACCAAGGTAGAATTCATAATCTGTCTTTTAAAGGTAAGAAAACTGAGGTTTAAAGAGATTAACTTGCCCAAGGTCAGAAAGCTGAAAACAGTAGAGCTGGGATTCAACTCTGCCTCTGTCTGATTCCCAAAAAACAAAACAAAACAAAACAAAAACCCTTACCATGACCTTGGGATTCCCTATGGCAAAGTCCCATCCTAATGCTGCTCATCATGACCAGGTTTGGATAAGGAGAAGGGCTGCAGCTTCAAACAACCCAAGGAGGACTTGCCCCACTTTAACTTGATAAAGGATTGCATTTTAAGTGTTTTGGTTGGTGTTTTTTTTGTTGTTTTTTTTTTTTTTTTTGGAGACGGAGTTTCACTCTTGCCCAGGCTGGAGTGCAATGGTGCGATCCAGGCTCACCGTAACCTCTGCCTCTTAGGTTCAAGTGATTCTCCTGCGTCAGTCTCCCGAGTAGCTGGTATTATAGGTGTGTGTGCCACCATGCCTGGCTAATTTTTTGTATTTTTTAATAGAGGTGGGGTTTCGCCATGTTGGTCAGGCTGGTCTTGAACTCCTGACCTCTGGTGATCCACCTGCCCTGGCCTCCCAAAGTGCTAGGATTACAGGCGTGAACCACTGCGTCCAGCCGAAGTTTCCATTTTTAAAGCAGCTCCAGAAAGCAGTTTTTTGTAAAGCCCCAGCTCTTAGAGCCGGTAACCTTTGATATGCAAATACAGGCCATTAGAAACTGGGTCTACCCAAACATGGCGATTCTCACTGTTGTCTTCTTGCCCTTGCCCCACACGTGCCTGACAACATATCCCCCCGTGTGTAGAACATCATGGTGCCCTGTATTTGCATATTAAAAGGCTAGGGTGGGAGGGCCAATGTTTTTGCAGGTTACATGAATGACATGTCTGGTCAAACCAATCCCCTGTGCCCTATGCAAATCAGACACTGCCTCCTCCAGCCTCTACACATACCTGGCTGGTTTCCACCCCACTTGGGGGTCTCCTCTTTTGGCTTTGGAGCTCTCCTCCGTCTCTGTATGGGAGAGCCTCTTCCTTCTGTTTTCTCTTTTCTTTCTTGCTTATTAAACTCTCTACCACTCCTTAAAACCACTCCACGTGTGTCCGTGTCGTTTTATCTAATTTGACTGGAGAGGAAGAACCTGGTGTTGCTCCACTCATCGGAGCCCTATCAGTATTAGGTTGGTGCCATTAAAATGGCAAAAAAACCGGCCGGGCGCGGTGGCTCATGCCTGTAATCCCAGCATTTTGGGAAGCGGAGGTGGGCGGATCACGAGGTCAGGAGATCGAGACCATCCTGGCTAACACGGTACGGTGTAAACCCCATCTCTACTAAAAATACAAAAAAATTAGCCGGGCGTGGTGGCGGGTGCCTGTAGTCCCAGCTCCTCGGGAGGCTGAGGCAGGAGAATGGCGTGAACCCGGGAGGCGGAGCTTGCAGTGAGCCGAGATCGCGCCACTGCCCTCCAGCCTGGGCGACAGAGCGAGACTCCGCCTCAAAAAAAATAAAAATAAAAATAAGGCAAAAACCGCAATTAGTTTTATACCAACCAAATATTTCCCAAAAAGGAGATGGTGGGAAATAACAGTCGTCAAAACAGGCTGGTCAGGAATGGACAGGACTTAGCTAATCTGGATGTAAAAGAAGATGGTGGAGGCATATTTGGGAAGCCAGGTTGGATGAAAGGCATCCACAAAGATTTCTGTTCAATCTGTGGGCTGGTAGTGGGAAAAAAACAACAAAAAAAGGCCCCTTCCGATTGGGACTCTCTGTCCCTAATACCTAAAGAGCTTTATCCAAATTCATCTGAATATTAACTATCTGGTGCAAGATTATCCTTTGTTCAGGTCTCAGCACTGCCATTTGGGCCCTTGGAAAAGCCATATAACTTCAGAGATGAGTCCCTCAGGCTCATCTACCTACAGGAGGCTTCAATGGGATAATGGACTCAGATGGTGAGATTCCCACCTGCCACACAGTAAATACCAATTACCGTTAGTTTCTTTCTCAGTCAGAAATGTTCTGAGTAATCAGAGGTCAACTAGTTAAACTGGTCTGCTGTGACTGTCCAGGCTGGAAGCCCTGAAAAGTGAACTCACACAGGGTGGTGGGTCCAAACACGTTCTGTGGTAGGAGTGGGACAAAAGGAACTGTAGCCATGTCTGGAAAAAAAGGATCTCTGGAAAAATCAAGTTCACATGAACAGGCAGAGAGTCAGAAATGGACTCTAAAACTCGAGGGCTGGAAAGCTGGGGCAAATGTACCCTAGAGGCAGAGCCCCTGCTGGCCCCTTGAGGCAAAGACGTATTGTGAGGGCTGGGTGGGCCTACATCATGGCACTGAGAAGGATGGGGGTGTGTGTGGGCATGACTGGGTGCTGGGCATTGGGGGATTGAGCTAGTATAGACCCTAAGCACAGAGTGGGGCTAACTGCAAGCCACGCTCTTCTGCCAGAGAGAGATGAGACAGATGTTTTTCAAAATACAGACCAATGTTGGACTCTTGTTTTGCTTCCCGGTCCATCAGCTGGAGTCTGACTCAACTCCCAGGGCAACAGAACGCCTTCTGGCCTGACCTGAACTCCGAGGATGATCCCAGAGGTCCTGGAATTGCCCCAAGACTCAAGGTGGAGCCTGGGAGGCTGCCCATCCCAGCGAGGCTGCGGGATCAGCTGACCCCTGAATATTCTGTAAAACATGCAGGCTAGGCTGCTCCCACGGACACAAGCAACTACCACGAATAAATCAGATGCACGTGTGTGTGTGTGCACAGCTCCCGCCTCTCCCAGCACCCACCCTGTTCTGGCCTACCGGTCAGAAAAGCTGCTTTCTTATCTTCCCTCCATTTGTCACAAATATTTGGGCAAAAGCCCTTCCTTTTGGCTCATCTGCCTCCTTTAAAAGGAAAAAATCAAGTTTTTCCCTTTCCTGAGGCAGGAGTTTCAAAAGCTCTGTTGTGGTAATATTAAATGTTTAAACATATTACAATGCCATTAGTCAGTCAACATTGTGATGGTTTTTAAATGTCAAGAGAAGGTCTCTGCAGACATAAAACTCCAGCTCTGGGAGAAAATGCCCACAGCATGAATAGCTGGGGCCTCTGCTCTTGTCTGGCCTGACTTCAGAGGTATGAGCAGGTATGGGCTTTTGAGCCACAAACATGTTTTAGAGTACTAGGAACTCACTTCATTACCAAGTGTTCTCAGCAGGAAATAACAGGCAGACAGCACACACTAGACTTGGAACCCTCCTATTTAGAGAAAACGGAAAGCATCCAAAAGCAAAATCAAAGCCAGGGCCTGCATGGAAAAACAAACACCGAGAAAAATTATTTCTTGAACTTCACACCGGGAAGAGTGTGATCTGGAAGAATCTGGAAGGGGACAGAAACAAAAGCATTTGAACAGAGGAGTTCCTCAAATCTCTGGGTGGGGTAGGGAGGAAACCTTGATAAGAGAGTTTTCCCTTGTGGCACTGTTCCCTTGAGACTCACAAATACTCTTCACAGATACAGGGGCATCCCAACTTGTTCTAGCTCCCCAGGCTGGGGTGCAAACCACACTCCTTCTCCGTGCAGATTGGAGCTTTATGCGGGTGGCAGCAGTCCCAGTTCAGGACTTGAGATACACAATTCACCAGATGCTTAACAGGCTCAAAATAGGTTCCAGGGGAGGCCCAGGACACTGCACTGCCAAGGGCAGAGCACCACTCAACCACGGGGTTCTTGCTGTTGTTAACACTTCACACCCTGACTCTCTGCAGACATTTCCTCTTAAGAGACTCGTTGCAGCCCTCTGAGACAAGCTCTTCAGGCCTGCTGAGAGTGTCAGGTGAGATTTATTTTCCCTTCCTGTCCAACTTCCCTAAAGGATTTACGTATTGGCACCACCTGTTCTCAAAAGGGACGGCCTCCAGGTACTTTGGGTTTGAGCAAAAGGAGAGGAGTTAAAGGAAAGACTGCTAAAAGTCAGAAATGACTTAAAGGAAAGAGAAGTTAAGATACACAAGCAGATCTGTGGAAAATGTCAACACTATTTCTCAAGAGAAGAGCTGAAAAAGGGGGTTCTTTAAATCATCAGGCACAAAGTTTATAAGGTCCAATTTCATTGGGAACATCTTCAAAAAACAAACGTGTGACTAAGTCTAAAGGACCCTTACAAGGCCCTTTCATATGGCTAAAGTTCCAAATCGGAGACTATTGATACCCTGTCTAAAGAAAATTTGTTTTTAAAATTTAGATGACCCAATTCTCTCTCTACCTGGAGCCAGGGTGGTGGATAGAAGGTGGGAGGGAAAGGGTAAAAAAAGCAACTGAGACTAGGCTTGGTGGTTCCTGCCTGTAATCCCAGAATCTGGGAGGCCAAGGTGGGCGCAGCCTGGCCAACATAGTGAAACCTCGTCTCTACTAAAAATACAAAAATTAGCCAGGCGTGGTGGTGGATGCCTATAATCCCAGCTAGTTAGGAGGCTGAGGCAGGAGAATCCCTTGAAACCGGAGGCAGAGACTGCAGTGAGCCGAGATTGCGCCACCACACTCCAGCCTGGGCGACAGAGCAAGACATCGTCTCAAAAAAACAAACAAAACAAAGCAACTGAGAGGAAGAACAAATAAGAAAAGTGAGCTTCCTTATGCTATTCTTTTCTTAAATCTCAATAGGATCAATGAATGAAGCTGTATTGTATTTTATTTTTTGAGACAGGATTTCACTCTGTTGCCCAGGTTGGAGTGTATGGTGTGATCACAGCTCACTGCAGCCTCGACCTCCTGAGCTCAAGGGATCCTCTCACTTCAGCTTCCCTAGTAGCTGAGACTACAGGTGCACACCATCATGCCTGGCTAATTTTTTTTTTTTTTTTTGTAGAGATGGAGTTTCGCCATGTTTCCCCAGCTGCCCTCAAACGCCTGGTCTCAAAGTGAACTGCCAGCCTCGGCCTCCCAAAGCGCTGGGATTACAGGCAAAGGAGCTGTATTTTAAATGCCCTGCCTCAGATTTCAAGGCAATGTAGACATCCCTCAGACAACACAAAATCCAACCATAGATCTTTTCCCTGCTTTGTGGGACATGAAGGCTGAATAAAGAAAACACATAACTCCCCCAGCCTGCATCCCCAAAAGGGGAATTCCTGATAAGGCACTCAATAGCAGACCTAGAAGGGGGTCAGTCTTGTGCTGAGGAGCAGATTTTCTCTGAAAAATTAAAGTGATGTTATAAAGAGAATATGGTTCAAAAACTGAGTGATGGCATTGGGCTCAGTGCTGGTACAAAGCAATGAATAAGTCAGTCGATCCCTACACCCTCACAGAGTTTACAGTCAATATGTAATTCATTAAAAGAATTATACACATTTGTTAACAAAATTATACTTTATATAAAATATTACATAGCATAAAATATTAAATAGAATGTACAAAATATATAATATAAATTTACATTACGTAAATTAAAAAAACAACACTAATTATATGAAGAATGCTTCAACAGAAGCACGGGTTACTTCAGAAGCTTATAAAAGGGGGACTGGCTTGCTTTGGGGGTAGATGTGGATAGCAAGGTTTTCCTTAGGAAGTGGCAGTGGTTCGTGGTCCAGCAGGAGTTAGCTAAGCTGGGAGGAGGTGAAGGCACAGGATCTAGGTGGAGGAGAGAGGAGAGTGGGTTAGGACTATGAATTCTAACTCTGCCTCCAACTGGAAATGGAGGAGTAGAAAGCATCTGGGTTGGCCGGGCACCGTGGCTCATGCCTGTAATCCCAGCATTTTGGAAGGCCGAGGCGGCAGACCACCTGAGGTCAGGAGTTCGAGACCAGCCTGACCAACTGTGTCTACTGAAAATACAAAATTAGCCTGGCGTGGTGTAGTGGTGTAATCCTGTAATCCCAGCTACTCAGGAGGCTGAGGCAGAAGAATCTTCTTGAACCTGGGGGGTGGAGGTTGTGGTGAGCCGAGATCGCGCCATGGCACTCCAGCCTGGGCAACAAGAGCGAAACTTCGTCAAAAGAAAGGAAGGAAGGAAAGAAGGAAGGAAAGGAAGGAAAGAAAAGGAAGGAAGGAAAGAAAAGGAAGGAAGGAAAGGGAAGGAAGGAAAGAAAAGGAAGGAAGGAAAGAAAAGAAAGCAAGCAAGCATCTAGGTTGAACAGCACCCCTCCTAAAATTCCTGTCCACCTGAAACCTCAGAATGTGACCTTGTTTGGAAACAGGGTCTTTGAAGATATAATTAGTTAAGGATCAAGATGAGATCATCCTGGATTAGGGCAGCCCCTAAATCCAATGAGTGTGTCTTGATAAGAGATAGAAAAGGAGACGCAGAGATAGAAAAAGGTTATGTGAAGATGGAGGTAGAGACTGAGGGATGTGTCTACCAGCCGAGAAATGCCAGGAATGCCTCCAACCACTAGAAACTGAGAGAGAGGTATGGCCAAGTGGGTTTCTCCCTCAAAGCCTCCATAAGGAACCAACCTTGCTGACCACTTGACTTCAGACTTCAAGTCTCTAGAACTGTCAGAGAATACTTTGTATTGTTTTAAGCCATCCAATTTGTGGTGGTTTGCTATGGCTGTCCTAGAAAGGTAACATAGGCTTCTTCCCTCGCTTTAGATTTTTCCAAGCTTTATTGACTCTTGAACTTTCACAACAGGCCAGGTGCAGTGGCTCATGCCCGTAATCCCAGCACTTTGAGAGGTCGAGGTGGGAAGATCTCCTGAGGTCAGGAGTTCGTGGCCAACATGGTGAAACCTTGTCTCTACTAAAAATACAAAAATTAACTGGGAGTGGTGGTGCATGCCTGTAATCCCAGGTACTTGGGAGGCTGAGGTAGAAGAACCGCTTGAACCCAAAAGAAGGAGGTTGCAGTGAGCTGAGATCATGCCACTGCACTCCAGCCTGGACAACAGAGTGAGACTCTGTCTCAAAAACAAACAAACTTTTCACAATAAGTGGTCTGGTACAACCCTAAGACCTGTTAAAAATAACATATTGCATGATTATATAACAAAGTCATTTTAAGTAAATATATTATTTTATATATATATATAAATATATATATTAAAGTGCTTTGCCAGGCGCAGTGGCTCATGCCTGTAATCCCAGCACTTTGGGAGGCTGAGGAGGGCGGATCACAAGGTCAGTAGTTGAAGACCAGCCTGGCCAATATGGTGAAACCCTGTTGCTACTAAAAATACAAAAATTAGCCGGGCATGGTGGCACACGCTTGTAGTCCCAGCTACTTGGGAGGCTAAGGCAGAAGAATCTCTTCAACCTGGGAGGCGGAGGTTGCAGAGAGCTGAGATCACGCCACTGCACTCCAGCCTGGGTGACAGAGCGAGACTCCATCTCAATCAATCAATCAATCAGTCAATCAAGTGCTTTAAAGGCCGGGTGGCTCACACCTGTAATCCCAGCATTTTGGGAGGCCAAGGCAGGAGGATCGCTTGAGGTCAGGAGTTTGAGAAGAGGCTGGGCTACAAAATGAGATCACCATCTATACAAAAGATATTATTTAAAAAATTAGCTGGGTGCTGTGGCATCCATCTGTAGCACCAGCTACTTGGAAGGCTGAGGTGGGAGGATTGCTTGAGCCTAGGAGGTCGAGGCTGCAGTGAGCTGTGATGGCACCACTGCTCTCCAGCCTGGGTGAAAGAGCAAGATCCTATGACGGGGGCGGGGTGGAGTACTTTAAAACTTGTCTTTAAAACTAATAATAAATAAAATGCAGTACAGTCCTTAACAATATCAAGATAAGCCAGCTGTGGTGGCTCACACCTGTAATCCCGGCACTTTGGGGAGGCTGAGGCAGGTGGATCACTTGAGGTCAGGAGTTCGACACCAGCCTGGCCAACATGATGAAACCCCATCTCTACTAAAAATACAAAAATTAGCTAGGCGCAGTGGCGGGCACCTGTAATCCCAGCTACTCAGGAGGCTGAGACAGGAGAATCTCTTGAACCCAGGAGGCAGAGGTTGCAGTGACCTGAGACTGCACCACTGCACTCCAGCCTGGGCAAAAGAGTGAGACTCCGTCTCAAAAAAAAAAAACAAAAAGCAAACAAAAATATCAAGATAATTTCCTCTATTTCACAAATGATGCCTGCCATTTCATTTACTTCAGATTAATACATAAGACCAAAGATGAGCTACTAAAATGTAAATATATATCACTTAAACATATTAAATGTGTACATTTTTAAAATTCTGAGAAAAATTACCTATGTGTTATGACATGAATAATACGGAAGCCCTGCTGCTTTAATTCTCGGACATTCGTAAATTTTGCATTTAAATGGTACAAAATTTCCGGGTTTGTTTTTAAAATTATGATGTTTGGTGTCTAGGTGGCAAGACAAAAGAGATTTCCAGCTGTGACTTGTAATCACACCGCCTCAATGTATATATTGCAAGGATGAATAGCCTTTACCTCAACAAACAGCAGTTACATTGGACAGAACAACAAGAGATTGCTCCTGTATAAATATTTTGATCGGATGACTCCAACTTGAAGGTCTGGTGGAAGTCATCTTGAGGAGAACACAGAGAATCATCACTGTTATGCTCATTAATTGGAATCATCAGTGTCCATGAAGCCTTTTGTCCTAACCAATGGTTCTCTTACGGGAATAATAAACCAAGATGTTATGATACCAAGCTGGAGAAACCACTTAAGGCCATATAAATGGGCAACCCCCTGGTCTCCAGAGGCTAGAGTTGATCACCTGAGGGATGAACTGGATATCTGGGTCATAACATCCACTGTTCTCCCACTTAGTACCAGCTTCTGATTCTCAAACCTTTCTATTTCAGAGGGAAAATGTTTAAGCAATTATTTTCTGATTTTCGGTAATGCGTGTGAAGTTGACTCGTTCATGTATGAATGTTACCCTGGTCAGCCCCGTAACACCCCAGGCACTGGTCTGTGATGTGCAACCTCCTGACCGAGCGTGGGCTCTTGTGCTAGATTAAATTCCTAGAGCTTGAACCACTGTGTGATTGGCGATGTCCTCCTGGGGCAAGGAGCCAATAGGCATTAAGTGTGCTGTCATTTCAGCTGGTCTCCTCACTAAACACACTGCAGAGATTATTTTTTAAAAATAATGAGCCAGGCATGGTGGCTCATGCCCGTAGTTCCAACTACTCAGGAGGCTGAGGTGAAAGGAAACCCTTAGCCCAGGAGTTCCAGGCTGGTGAAGATCATCTTGAGAACATAGAGAATCAGAACTGTTTTGCGCCTCATTAATTTGACTCATCAGTGTCCCTTATACTTTTTGTCTTAACCAGTGATCTCCTATAGGTACAGTAAACCAAGATGTTACAGGAGTTCGAGGCTACAGCGAGGTATGATCGTGTCACTGCACTTTAGCCTGGGTGACACAGAAAGACTCCATCTCTAAAAAAAGAAATAAAAATAAAAGGCAAACAAACCTAATGGAGATGTCAAAGTCATCTATCCATGCTTCACGCAGGTTGCTTAAAGGAACCTAAGCTTTGGGAGGAAATCAGTTTCCTCTTTGTCCCTTTTTTTTTTTTTTTTTTTTTTTTGAGACGGAGTCTTGCTCTGTTGCCCAGGCTGGAGTGCAGTGGCGCAATCTTGGCTCACTGCCACCTCCACCTCCCTGGTTCAAGCGATTCTTCTGCCTCAGCCTCCTGAATAGCTGTGACTACAGGCGTGTGCCACCACACCCGGCTAATTTTTGTATTTTTATTTTATTTATTTATTTATTTTATTTTATTTTTTTTTTTTGAGACAGAGTCTCACTCTGTCGCCCAGGCTGGAGTGCAGTGGTGAGATCTCGGCTCGCTGCAAGCTCTGTCTCCCGGGTTCACGCCATTCTCCTGCCTCAGCCTCCCGAGTAGCTGGGACTAACATCTCCTCTTTCATTATAATTTTGAGTCTCCTCTCAATGTTTAGGTAGTCTAGCTAAACTTTATCTTTTCAAAAAAAAAAAAAAAACTCTTAGTTTCATTGATCTTTTCTGTTGTTTTTCACCCAACATTGGTGCACCGAAACATATAAAGCAAATATTAACGGAACGGAAGAAAGAAATAAGCAGCAGTATAGTAGGAGACTTCAATACCCCACTTTGGACAATGGATAGATCATTCTGACAAAATCAATAAGCAAACAGTGGACTTGAACAGTACTATAGAGCAATGGACCTAACAGACAAATATCTAGAACATTCCATCCAACAGCAGCAGAATACAGTTTTTTCATGTGCACATGGGACATTCTCCAGGATAGATATGTTGGGCTACAAAGGAAGTCTTAACAATTTATGAAGACTGAAGTCACATCAAGTATCTTTTCCAACCACAATGGTATAAAACTACAAATAATAGGAAGAAAATGGAAAAACTCAAATATGTGGAAATTAATACATTCCTGAACAATCAATGAGTCAAAGAATCAAAAAGGAAATTTTAAAAATATCTTGAGAAAAGTGAAAATGGAAACCCAACATACCCAAACTTCAACACAGCAAAAGCAGTTCTAAGAGGAAAGTTTATAGCAATAAATGCCTAAATTAAGAAAAAATTAAGATTGCAAATAACCTAAGTTTTGATCTGAAAGAACTAGAGGAAAAAGAAAAAAGAAAAAAAAAGAACACAGCCCAAAGTTAGCAGAAGGAAGAAAATCATAAAGGTCAGGGAAAGATAAATGAGAGACTAGGAAACAACACAAAGGGCCGGGCATGGTGGCTGACGCCTGTAATCCCAGCACTTTGGGAGGCCGAGGCGGGGCAGATCACCTGAGGTTGGGAGTTCAAGACCAGCCTGGCCAACATGGTAAAACCCCATCTCTACTAAAAATACAAAAATTAGCTGGGCGTGGTGGTGCATGCCTGTAATCCCAGCTACCCAGGAGGCTGAGGCAGGAGAATTGCTGGAATCTGGGAGGCAGAAGATGCAATGAGCCGAGATCATGCCACTGCACTGCAGCCTGGGAGACAGAGCAAGACTTCGTCTCAATTAAAAAAAAAAAAAAAACCCACCAAAGATGGAGGCCAACCAACATCCTTCTTTTCTTGCCAACCTTCTAATCTAGCATTCTAGAGGGTCACATGTGAATCATCCCAATGTCAGCGCATAGGCTCAGCTAGAAAGAAGCCTGTTCCAAAAAAGAAAGAAGACAGGGAAAGTTCTCAGAAACATCTGTATCCCATTCTCGGCTCCTTGGTCCATTTCTTCCCAGCTCCTAGAGACAGGTCCTCTCTAGACGTTCCACAGGGTACGGGGCTTGGGGATGCTCCAGTGCTCAACCCCGGCGGGGATATGATTACACTCAATTTGGCACTTGAGAGAAAACTTTCTCAAATTGTTCCCTAGTGGTTGTTTTTTTTGAGACAGAGTCTCTCTCTGTCCCCCAGGCTGGAGTGCAATGGCGCGATCTCGGCTCACTGCAACCTTCGCCTCCCGGGTTTCAAGCGATTCTCCTGCCTCAGCTTCCTGAGCAGCTAGGATTACAGGCATGCACCACCACGCCTGGCTAATTTTTTCTTTGTATTTTTAGTAGAGACGGGGTTTCACCATGTTAGCCAGGATGGTCTCGATCTCCTGACCTCGTGATCCGCCTGCCTCGGTCTCCCAAAGTGGTGGGATTACAGGTGTGAGTCACTGCGCCCAGCCCCTCTTAGTGGTTTTTATGGGAACATAATGTCAAACAAGACTGTGTACACCTTGAAGAGGGTTCATGGTACTTTTGTAACCTCGTGTCCCTGACTCTTCCAAAGCCAATAGTCACAATGCATTTAATAATATAATTAAATCTTTTACCCTCTGCACTGAGCAGTAATGAGGAATGGCAGAAAAACACAGGGTATCAACCACAACAACAAACTGGCAATGCTATTCAAACCATAAGAAAATTTTACAAAAACACATTTAGACATGGAGACACATTTTCTAAATATGAATCACTGTGAGGAAAGCAGTTTAAAAATAATAATAGCTTCTATAATTTATGAGTGTTAACCATGGTTTATGTACTACGGCAAGAACGTTGAGGAAATCATGCAATCATGCAATTTGTAAATACATTCTTGTAAAAAACAAAAAACAAAACTCATGTGGTGGAGAAGCAGACTGAGTAAAATGTCCAAGTTACTCCTTCACACCACTCGCAAAACCATTCCTGTCACTTTTTTTTTTTTTAAGAGACAGGGACAGTGTCTCACTCTGTTGCCCAGGCTGGAAGGCAGTGGCACGATCATATCACACTATAACCTTGAACTCCTGAACTCAAGTGATCCTTCTGTCTCCGCCTCCAGAGCAGCTAGGACTATAACCTAGAGACACCATGCCTGGCTAATTAAAAACAAATTTTTTTAGCCAGGTGCGATGGCTCACACCTGTAATCCCAGCACTTTGGGAGGCTGAGGTGGGCAGATGATGAGGTCAAGAGATCGAGACCACCCTGGCCAACATGGTGAAACCCGTCTCTACTAAAAATACAAAAATTAGCTGGGTATGGTGGCACGTGCCTGTAGTCCCAGCTACTCGGGAGGCTGAGGCAGAATTGCTTGAACCTGGGAGGCGGAGGTTGCGGTGAGCCGAGATTGTGCCACTGCACTCCAGTCTGGCAACAGATTGAGACTGTCTCAAAAAAAAAAAAAATTTTTTTTTTTTTTAAGAGACAGGGTCTTGCTATGTTGCCCACGCTGATCTTGAACTCCTGGGCTCAAGCAATCCTCCCATCTTGGTCTCCTAAAGTGTTGGGATTACAAGTGAGAGCCACCATGCCAGGTCTCAACTTTTATTTTTTGTGGTGTATTAGCACACATCGGTTTAGTTTATCTTTTCCTTTATGACTTCCTGCACTGATAGTCTTACTTCAGGAGGCTTAGCCACTCTAGATAATAAAAAAATCCTATTTTCTTCTAATATTTTCACAGATTTTATGTTTAGCTATTTTTATCTCATCTGGAATTTTGTGTGTAGGATTTAACTTTATACTTTTTTCCCAAAGTTTTAGGCAATTATTTCAATACAATTTACTAAACAGACTGTCTTTTATCTTCTGCTTTTGAAATACTTCCTCTCCATATATAAAATTTCCTGTCCCATATGGGCCAATTTGGGATTCCCTATTCTGTTCCACTGATCTGTGTGTCAGTTCCTATGCCACACTCTTTTAATTACTAGAACTTTAAAGTACAGTTTGCTGTCTGGTGAGAACCCCTCTTTATTCTTATTTTTCTTTCTTTTTTTTTTTTTTTGAGATGGAGTCTCTCTCTGTCTTGCCCATGCTGGAGTACAGTGGCACGATCATGACTCACTGCAGCCTCTGCCTCCCAGGTTCAAGCAATTCTCTTGTCTCTGCCTACCAAGTAGCTGGGACTACAGGTGTGCACCACCACACCTGGCTAATTTTGTATTTTTAGTAGAGACAGGGTTTCACCATGTTGGCCAGGTTAGTCTCTTAACTCCTGACCTCAGGTGATCCATCTGCCTTGGCCTCCCAAAGTGCTGAGATTACAGGCATGAGCCACCGTGCCTGGGCTATTCTTCTTATTTTTCAAATATTTCTTATTCACTCACTTTCCCCTCTTTTATATGAATTTTAGTTGATTTGTTCAAGTTCCAAATAAATTCTTTTCAGATTTGATGGAAACTGTATTTATTTATAGATAGGAAAGGAAGACAGTAGAATCTGGTGTCCTTAAAAGAATGTCTGCAGGGTCCATTTATTAGTTACAGGAACTATGGTTGTAGATACACAATCTGAGCTACTGTTCTTTACTTAAGAATGCAATAAGTTAAGGTTGGCCCCATTAATAAGCAAACAAATAATTCACTTAGCCAGCCCTAGTGGTCACTTTTGAATCTTTAAAGTACATTTTTATGCTGTAATCAGCATCCCAAAAGTTTTCAATTGAGGTTCTGAAATCCAAGATTTTCTTCTAATGTTACTTTTACCAGTTCATAAATCAAAGGGACACAGAGATTACAAATTCAGACATTCCCATCACATAATTATTTCAAATCACTGTCTGCTATGATATCCCTTTCTCCACTCTAACCTGCATTTCAGAATGCAGTGTTTAAGATGTATCTCTTGGCATGGATATCTCAAAATTATGACCACAGACAGTGGAACAAGTCCAACTTTAAACTGAAAACAGTACTTAAAAAGAGTTTAATTCTGGCATCCCTATTTATGTAATAATTACAATTTAATAAAGACATAAAATAGTGACAGATTTTCTTTAGAGATACTGACCAGATCTTTCTTTAAATAGAACAAAATCCAAAAAGGTTTAAACCTGTTTCAAAGTGTAATGAGAGAGAGAAATAAGATCTGTATTCAAAATAGACAAAAATCTAAGACAAAAACAAAAAATTGACAAAAATCTAGTGCTGACGCTTGCGGGCAAAGAAAAAGAAAACATACATACTCTTTTTCAAATACTTTACTTTTCATACTTTTTTTCCAAAGCTTTAGGAGATGACAATCTAGCATGACTGGAATGCAGTGATCACATACAAGAGCAAAAGTTTCTTTGTCCAATTCACCGTATTTTTCTGAGAGAAAGGGCACAAAACCTCTCTTTCATGAGATGCTATGCGAACTTCTACCTGATGTAACAGCACGTTCTAAGAGCAAACAGATAAACCAACTGTGGCACATGTATACAAAGGAATACTATTCAGCAATTAAAAGGAATGGATTACTGAAACATGAAACAACATGGATGACTCAATCCATTATGCTAAGTGAAAGAAGATTCAAATGGCTACAAACTGTATGATTCTGCTGTGGACTCAATGTTTGTGTCTCCCCAAATTCTTATGTTGAAACTTAATCCCCAATGTGATAGTATTAAGAAGTCGAGCCTTTGAGAGGTCATTAGGCCATGAGATTAGAGAACCTCGTGAATGAGAGTAGAACCCTTACATAAGAAGCCTGAAGGCCAGGTGCAGTGGCTCAACCCTGTAGATCCACTATTTTGAGAGGCTGAGGCAGGAGGATCACTGGAACCCAGGAGTTTGAGTTCATTCTGGGCAACAAAGTGAGACCCTGTTTCTTAAAAAAATTTAAAAATTAGCTGGGTGTGGTGCTGTACACGTGTAATCCCGGCTACCAGGGAGGCTGTGGGTGGGAGGATCGCTTGAGCACGGGAGGTTGAGACTGCAGTGAGCTGTGATGGCGCCACTGCTCTCCAGTTTGGGAGACAGAGTGAGACTGGATCTCAAAAAAGAAAAGAAAGAACAAGCCTGAGGGAGCTTATCTGCCCCTTCCACCATGTGCAGGTACAGCAAGAAGGTGCCATCTATGAGGAACAGGACCCACACCAGACACTGAATCTGCCGGTGCCTTGATCTTGGACTTTGCAGCCTCCAGAACTGTGAGCAATAAATTTCGGTTGTTTATCAACAACCCAGTCTAAGGTATTTTTTAATAGACATCCAAGCAGACTAAGATTCCATTTACATGACATCCTGAAAAAGGCAAAATAGGAAGAGAGTATATATCATGGTTGCCAGAGACTGGAGATTAGGAAAAAGATGACTCTGGGGGATACTTTCAAGGGTGAGGAAATGGTTCTCTGTCTTGAGTGTGGTGGTAATTCACAAGACTTGTGTTTGCCACAATTTACAGACTGGTACAACTAAAGAGGTCTTCCTTTAGCTTCTTACTTTAGTCTAATATCTCAATTTTGTACTGTGAATGTAACTCCATTTAATTTCTTCTGGAATTGGGGAAAATTTATCATGCTGAAGAGTAAACAAATTATATCTCAATAAACCTGACTTAATAATAATAAAAAAATACTCAACTCAAAATGCAAACCAATCCTCACCCTGTCTTCCCATACCATCTTCTATCCAACAAGAGCACGTCAGTTATTTGCTTAGGAATGAGGATCCACTTAATGAAAATAAAGTATATAAAACCCAGCCTTCCTCATTGGTTAGAGCTTTTCGTTTTTCCAGCAATCTACAACTCACCTTCTCAGTCCTTCCACAGGGCCATGGGGAGATTCTCTCAAGCAAACCAAGTTAACAGCGTAGAATGCTAGTGCCAGGATCATGGGCCCAGGCTCGTGGATCAGAATCTGATCCCACAGGATATTCTGAACAAGTCTACATGGTTTCAGGCACAACCTATGGGGTCTCATAGATGGTAAGCTTAAGTTCATGACAGAGCCAACTACAAAGGCACTGCAATCTTTGACTGCATTAAGAGAAGTCAACTGTCCACATCACTGGAGGAGGTAATAAGCCTCTTCTGGATAAGACTGCATATAGAGAATCTGATGCAGTTCTGGCATTAAAATTTAAAAATGGCAGCCGGGCATGGTGGCTCATGCCTGTAATCCCAGCACTTTGGGAGGCCAAGGTGGGAGGATCACAAGGTCAGGAGTTTGAGACCAGCCTGGCCAACTGTTGAAACGCCATCTCTACTAAAAATTAAAAAAAAAAAAAAAAAAAAAAATAGCCGGTGTGGTAGCGCATGCCTGTAATCCCAGCTACTTGGGAGGCTGAGGCAGGATAATTGCTTGAACCCGGGAGGCAGAGGTTGCAGTGAGCTGAGATCGCACCACCACACTCCAGCCTGAGCGACAGAGCAAGATTCCGTCTTGGAAAAAAAAAAAAAAAAAAAGCTAAAAATGGCAATGCTATCTTACGATGAGCAGCTGAAGAGACTAAGGTGCTTAACCCCGAAGAAGACAATCTGGGTGGAGGATGGGGTATGGGATAGGATATGATGGTTTCATACAAAAAATATATGAACAAGAAGAATGGGGTAGACCACTTCAGGGTGCCACAGGTAACAGAACTAGTACCAATGAGAAAAAGATTAAAGGGCAGAAGATATTTGGCTTCATGAAACAAAAACTTTTAAACACCTAGGGCTGTCCCTTGATGGAATGGCTGCTGGGGCATGGAGGCCACCAGGGATGGTGCAGTCGGGGTTTCTGACTTGGCTGGTGGAGGGGGCGCTGAGTGAAAGGACTAACAGGAAGAGAAATGACTGGACAGGCGCAGTGGCTCACGTCTGTAATTCCAGCACTTTGGGAGGCCGAGGCGGGTGGATCACAAGGTCAAGAGATCAAGATCATCCTGGCCAACATGGTAAAACCCCATCTCCACTAAAAACACAAAAATCATCTGGGTGTGGTGGTGCACGCCTGTAGTCCCAGCTACTAGGGAGGCTGAGGCAGGAGAATTGCTTGAATATGGGAGGCAGACGTTGCAGTGAGCTGAGATCAGCCACAGCACTCCAGCCTGGCAACAGAGCGAGACTCTGTCGAGAGGAGAGGGGAGGGGAGGGGAGGGGAGGGGAGGGGAAGGGAGGGGAGGGGAGGGGAGGGGAGGGGAGGGGAGGGGAGAGGGGAGAGGGGAGAGGGGAGAGGGAAGAGAAGAGAAGAGAAGAGCAAAGAGAAATGACCAACAGTGAGCCAATTACACTGAGCTTGGTGGTCTATCAGCTGTGCCAAGCCTGAGAGGGTGACCATCTGGGACAGGCACAGAAGGAAAGCAAGGTCAGGAAAGAGAAAGCTGTGGACCCAAGAAAAGATGGCAGATAAAGATGAGACACATCTCTCCAACTCATTTTGCCCACGTGGTGGGGAAGATGAACAGTTTTGTGGCTATCCAGCACCTATCTAATCACCCTTTGGAGTTGGGGGAAGTGCCTGTTATAAGAGAGCTGATAGAGAAGAGATGTCTATTCTCTCTTCCCACTCCCAGGCATGAGTAACAGGCATATGATCTAGATTTGGCCCCCTGGGAGACCTTGCCTGGCATTCTGGATTATAAGGGAGGGACATGAAGACATAGACATGGGGACAGATGAAGACTGGTACAAGAGTCTAGTAATGGTGGTAGTGTCCTAAGCAGATGGCTCCCGTGCCATGACCTTGGACTCGCCCTTGGCCACCTAGTCCCCCTTGGTTTTTGCCCATTCTCTTAAGCCCAGACCTTCACACTTCCATTGGTATCTGTGAGCTTTCCAAAATTCTGTCACTAAATTTCTTTTCTGCTTAAATGAGCCAGAATTGTTTTCTGTTGCATATCTCGAACTCCAGTTGTTAGAATTGCATGAATTTGGGGAACTGGGGTTTGAAGTGCTATTTTACATTGTCCTTGGGTCACACATGAGGATGAAGTTCTTAGAAAGTTGCATACTTCCTAATGTTGGTTGCACGTGAAGAACTTAAAAAAAAAAAAGAGATTCTCTATCTTCCTTCTACTGCTTCCAAGATTCTGTAATAATAAATCTAGGGATGGGAGTGGGGGTGAGAAGAAGCCAGCCAGGAACACTATATATATATATATTTTTTTTTTGAGACAGAGTCTCACTCTGTCACCCAGGCAGGAGGGCAGTGGCTCGATCTCAGCTCAGTGCAACCTCCACCTCCTGGGTTCAAGCGATTCTCCTGCCTCAGCCTCCGAGTAGCTGGGATTACAGGCGCTTGCCACTACTCCCAGCTAATTTTTGTATTTTTAGTAAAGATGGGGTTTCACCATGTTGGCCAGGCTGGTCTTGAACTCCTGACCTCAGGTGATCCACCCTCCTTGGCCTCCCAAAGTGCTGGGATTACAGGCATGAGCCACCACACCCAGCCTAAAACAATTTATATATATAAGTGGTTCTCTCACCTACTCCACCCAACCATTCAAAGCTGGGACTGTTACAGAATCACATGACCTCAGAGCCAGAAGTACCCTCCAGGAAGCACAGGCCATTTACATCATATCATTAAATCACATACTCCTTTTATTAGAATTTCTCGTATTTTATTTTTCTCTTTTTATACCTTATGTCTGCAAATCTGTATGTTTTCTTTAAGCAACTCTATGGAGACCTCGTTGGTACTTAAGATCATTAAGGTTAATTATTATACCACAGACTGAGTTCTGTTGTTCTCAAGCTCTATCATTTCCAGGGGAGGAAAAAAAGCTTTATCTGTTCTAGGGATATCTCTTTGCTGGAACAGTTGCAGAAACTCTTTACAGATATTAAAATCTGTCTGGTTCTTAATCTAGTCTGGAAAACAAGGTCGAAAAGCCTGCCATTCTCAAAATGACAAATCTTGGAGCATCTGCACCATCTACGGCAGCAGCAGAGGTATCAAAGACAGCCCTTGCCCCTGAGCAGACAAAAAAACATCCTCTGACTTACATGTCCCAGCTTGCTCACCCAAACAACTCCGAACTCTGGAGCATAGCTGGAAAGCCACCACAAAAAGGGCATAGGGTGTGAAATGATTCACTAATGGGCCATTAGAGCTACTTCAGGAAATTCAGAAGTGATGTACTTCTATGGAAATCCTGACTCCTCCCAAGTAACCTTTCATTGGGTTATAATAAAGTATTTCTTCCACCTGTACTGATTCTGTTTGGAGCCACTCAGCAGACATGTAAAATCTCTGGAGATAATATATAACAGGGATGATGATAATGAGACCACCCTTAAAGTTTATATAATGCTTGGCACTTTCTTTCCCAAAGCCCTTCACATACATTGTTCGCTTGGCCTTCCTTCCCTCTCTCTCCCTCCCCTACTTCTCTCTCTCTTTCTCTCTCTCACTGTCCCCATCCACCACCCCCCACCAACAGACGCATAGACCAGGTCACACTCTATCCTCCAAGCTGGAATGCAGTGGTGCCAACTTGGCTCACTGCAACCTCCACCTCCCAGGTTTAAGCGATTTTCCAGCCTCAACCTCCTGAGTAGCTGGGACCAGAGGCTTGTGCCACCACGCCCAGCTAATTTTTGCATTTTTAAAAAATTTTTAAGCTGGTCTTGAATTCCTGGGCTCAAGCAATCCAACTGCCTCAGCTTCCCAAACTGCTGGGATTACAGAAATGAGCCACCACACCTGGCTTATGTTTCATTTGATTTTCATATCAACTTTGTAAGAGAGGTAGCACAGATAGATTTATCTTTATTTTATAGACGGTGAAGTTGAGGCACTGAAGGATGAAATGGTTTACTGAAGAGGCAGGGCACCTGGGGCATTCCAGGGGCCTGTCAGCTGTGGAAACATCAGGATGGTTGACGTCACTCAAGTTTTAGTCTAGAACTGAGAAAGGATGCTCAGGTTAAATTTGTTTCTGTACCCTGCATACATGGGCATTTCATCATGGCCATTCTAACGCGACAGCCCAGAAACAAGGCCCCCGGGGCTTAGAATAGTGGATTTCATCAACAACCAGAGAGTACACATAGAACCTGGTCTTTGTAGACTCTGGTCTTTGTAGATCCAATGTACCTTTGTATATTGTCCCTCTAAACCGAGGGTCAGTCCTGGCACCCTTGATACCAGTTAGCCCGTTCTTTCTTGAGGCCTTAGTTTCCTCATCCATAAAATCAGGGCTCTGAGTCTGGGATACCAGGTCTACAGTGGTGGTTTCCAAATTTGACTGATCAAAAGAACCATCTTAGCCGGACATCTTAGTGGCCCATGCTTGTAATCCCAACATTTTGGGAGGGAGAAGTGAGAGGATCTCTTGAGGCCGGGAGTTCAAAACCAGCCTGGGCAATGTCGTTAAGACCCATGTCTCTACAAAAAATATTTTTAAAAACTAGCCAGTGGTGGTGTGTATCTGTACTCGCAGCTACTTGGGAAACAAATGAAAATAAGGTGGGAGGATTGCTTGAGCCCAGAAGTTTAAGGTTACAGTGAGCTATCATTGCACCAGCGCACTCCAACCTGGGCAACAGAGCGATACCATTTCTTAACAAAAAACAAAACGAAACAAAAAGAATAATCTATGGAGCCTTTTCTTTGAAGAAAAAAAGGACTGCTTTGTAAAATGACAGTTGTTCGGTAAAGATTTAAGCAAACAAGTATAAATAAGGGACCTCCTAATCATCTATTACTCACTGGTGGTAGGACAGCAGTGCCATAAAAACATTCTGACATGGCGGTGGGGAGCACAATCCAAGGAATTCCTCTATTCCCAAGGAATGTTTTACAAATATGACTCTAGACCCCACCCAGACCCGCCGGAGGGCCCAACAATCTGTATTTCCTGAAATGCCTTATGAGATGCAGTCAGGTTCACACAATAGATTTTGGGAACCAAGAACACAGATAATTAATAGGGACTCTTCCTGCAGAGACTGGTATAAAATAGCATGTTTGGCCAGGCGCAGTGACTCACGCCTATAATCCCAGAACTTTGGGAGGCCGAGGCAGGCAGAGCACTTGAGGTCAGGAGTTCAAGGCCAGTCTGGCCAACATGGTGAAACCCCATCTCTACTAAAAATGCAAGAATTAACCAGGTGTGGTGGCGCACGCCTGTAGTCCCAGCTACTCAAGAGGTTGAGGCAGGAGAATCCCTTGAACCTGAGAGGCAGAGGTTGCAGTGCGCCTGGATCGTGCCACTGCACTCCAGCCTGGGTGACAGAGGGAGACTCCATCTCAAAAAGAGAAACAAAAACAAATGAAAATAAAACAGCATGTTTGCCAGGGAGAATTCTTCCAGTCATGAGGTGCCACCTGTGCTTCCTCAAGACTAAGATGAACACTCTTGGGGCTACAGAGAGTTTACCTCAAGAGTAGAAATAGAAAGAGGAAAAAAGGAAGAGTAGGAATAGCAGAAATAGTAAGGATCACCCTATAATGGCTGTGCACCTGTCCCCATCCTAATGCCCATCTCCTTAAAGACTCTTCCTGGGGGAGGAGACCCAGGAAGCACCTGGATCCAAGCCAGGGAAGACGATGTGGTCTCAGGCAGGTAGAGTCTGAAACTATGAAAGCTGCGGCAGGACACCCTAGGGGGTTCCCATAGGGAAGAGAACAAGGGGGAAAAACAGGGTTGGGGAGAGTTTCTCAAGGGAATCTAGTAAAGCCAAACTCAAAGACAATTTTGATGTGGTTCAGCCCTCTACATAAACGGAGACGCTGTATCTAGAATCCTAGAACATTCCTTAAGACATATTCCGCATGATGTTCTCATAGTCAACCACCTCTCTCCCCAGAAGATAGGACCAAGATAGCAGAAACAAACAAGAGATGGCAATAACATCTTTGGCCAGTGGAAGAATCCCTCCTTCACTAGGAATCAATAACCTGGCTTTGGACTGCTCAATGCCAGTCTCCTGGGAATTTGATTAGCATGAGTCAGTTTCCAGGCCGCTGACAACCTCTGATAAACACACAAAATTGGATTTCTGTTTATAAGCGCCACCCTGTGAAGCCACCAGTTGGCCTGTGACATAAGTGGTTTGACCAAGGCCAAAAGCACACCATTAGGGCATAGTCAGTCAGATCTCGGGGTGCTGGAGCTGCTTGGGCTGCGGAAGTACAGGGACATTTTTACTCCCTGATACTCTGCCAAAGGACCTTTCTCTAACTTGCAAACGTCCATGAAAATCTTACAAAGATATACAACTTGCATCATCCAATGACACACTTAATAAATCTCCCTTCTGGAAAGAAGAAAGCCATATACACAATCCTCCTGAGCGCAGAGCATCTGGTCCGCACACATGTATGGGATCAGATGGTAATCTGCCCTCTTCTGCACCCAGCAGGGCTGAGGTAATTGGCTACAGGCAAGCAGCTGCTGCGCACGGCTCAGCTCACAGCTCACCTGGTGCACACGGGCCATGAGGCCAGGAAGCGGCCCCTCCAAGGCGCAGCTGCAGCTGCTTCCCAGGGAATGCACACCATGAGAGAGTCACCTGGGGACACACGTGCACACGCTGCCACCCCACCCTCCACCTTGGCAGCCTCTCCCAGAGCCTGAGCTTCCACCTAATTAACACCCCAACAGGGCAGTTACTCTGGGATCTAAAGGAGGCAACGTACACACTTGGAAGCAGGCGAAGTCTGTTTTCTGGGATTTTCCCACATTTCCTCTCCTGGAACATCTCTTCCCACAACCACATGTTGGAATACTTAAGCTACCTACAACTAAGATTTATCAAAATTATAGGAAGTGAGTTTGGAAAACAGAGGTTCTTATCTGAATTGCTGTAGGCTACAGCCTGGCTATTCTGAATTTGTTTGAATTTGTTAGAAAAGCAGAGGTCTCAGGCCCCACTCCAGGCCTACAGCATTTTATCAAGATCCCCCAGTCACCTGGGGAGAGGCTAGAACATACCACACTGTCCTGGGCTCTTATTTTTTCCCCAGTAAATGAAGATCTAAGTAAATATCAAATGGTAGCCCTTAAGACAGGGTTCCTTTTCTTCCTTCTCTCATTATTTTGTGCCATAGACTCTCTGGCTACCTGGTAAAGTTTCAAAAATTATATTTTAAATGTATAAAATGCATAGGATTACAAAGAAAACCAATTATCTGGAAAAACAATACCCTAAATATTTAAAGATTTGTAATGTAGTAACCTGCATGTGCTTGTTACACTGAATTCAAAGATCTAGCAACATAGTTGCTAAACAGACTAACTGACATATTCTCAAAGTAGTAATGACTGTAGATGATATTGGGATTTATCTGCTACAAATAATGAATATCATTTGTGCTGGTGACAAAGACATAAGGACTGCTAATACTACTGTCCTTTGTTGCCTACATCCATTATTGAAGGAAATACCAAATTTGAGCTACAGTTCAGTTTTCTTCCCTTCTAGGTTCACAGTCCCTCTGAAATCTACTAACAGAATCCAGGTTAAGATAGACAGATGTTTAAAGATCCTGCGCAAAAGGAATAAAGAGAGTGTTGTGCCCTATATCTGTCTGTCTCTCTGTCTGATTTAGTTTGAGGACAAGCTGGTCAAATCACTTCCTTCTCTGATAGCGACTGCATTTGCCTCGTCGGCTTCTTTGTGTCTTGTGGCTTCTACGTAGCTAAGCACGCAAGTGTTTAATACATCCTTTGGATTAAACCCTCTAGGTTGGGTTCTAAATATTTCTGAAGCAGAAATATTACATTCCGAATGTACATTCCCATGTTACATTCTGAATACCATTACACAGGGTAACTAAAATAACCCCGCTTTTTAGGATGCGCCTTCTTCATCTGGGTGGGTCCTACCATACCAATGTGGATTTACTACAAACTACTGATGCTGAGTTCTGAAAGGTTCCCCCAGCTCTGCCAGAGGGCCTAGGGCAGGCTTCTGTCTCCTGGATCATAAGCACCTTTTCAGGGTAGTTTTCTTGCCAAGAATAAGCAACACTTCCCACAGCCGTGTCAACTGTGGTTCTCAAAATAAGATCCATTTTCAGGAAAAGCCAAAATCGATTTTGTCTCTGATTTTTTTTTTTTTGGAGACACAGTCTTGCTCTGTCGCCCAGGCTGGAGTGCAGTGGCACAATCTCGACTCACTGCAACCACCGCCTCCCATGTTCAAGAGATTCTCCTGCCTCAGCCTCAGGAGTAGCTGGGATTACAGGCACGTGCGACCACGCCCAGCTGATTTTTGTATTTTTAGTAGAGACGGGATTTCACCATGTTGGCCAGGCTGGTCTCGAACTCCTGACCTCAGGTGATCCACCCGCCTTGGGCTCCCAAAGTGCTGGGATTACAGGCGTGAGTCACCGTGCCCGGCCTTGTCTCTGTATTTCAAAACTACACATCCGAAGCATCTTAGACTGTTCTGTAGGCTATTTTCCCCTCACATCATCCCAAGTGCCATGAAAGCAAAATGGAACTGAGCACATCAACCTTGGGGAGTTCATCTGACACTGGTTTGAACTCTCACCGAAAAGTAGTCACGACACCATGAGGCATTTCTCTAACAAAAACAAACCATGTGAGTGTGTTTGGACCACATGTTTACAAAAGAGAAGGCAGACCTACAAACTGAGACGCAGTCTTACATAAAGAGTTTTGTTTGGCCGGGTGCAGTGGCTCACGCCTATAATCTCAGTACATTGGGAAGCTGAGGCGGGAGGATTACTTGAGCCCAGGTGTTCAAGGTTACAGCAAGTTAGGATCGAACCACTGCATGCCAGTTTGGGCAATAGAGTGAAACTCTGTATCTTTAAAAAAAAGTTTTGCTCAAAAAGAGCCATGTCTCCAGGTCCATGTGAGTGCCATGAAATAATTACATTTCTCCCTCCCTGACACACACACACACACACACGCCCATACACACACAAAGGATAGCACTCACACTTAGCTTCTCTTTATCTAGGTTTGGTCACCCGAAAAATACATCTCTAAACCTTGCAGTCTGAACATTCTAAGACTAGTCAGTTGCATTATCATCTTGACCTAGTTCTCCACCTATCCTGGTTCCAGGGCTAATCATGTTAGATATGGCCATAAAAAAGAAAATAGGTTGAAAGCAGAGGAAACCTCACAGATTTCAGAGTCAATCTGTGGATAACAAGAGTCTATCATAGTAAATCACAGAGTAAAAACGATTTTAAAAATCAGTGCTATATCATTCACTGTGATGTGGCCTAGAATAGTGACTAACTTGCAAGGTTTGAGATCCTGGCTTCAAGACTGCTTAGGTTTTAGAGTGACCCAGAGGTTGTTTCTGGAGTAGATGAAGAACCCACAGAATTAAAAAACAAAACACATACTAAAACTGACAGCAGATTCTATCCCCATTTTGAAATCCCGGTGGCAACAAATGTAATGAATGAAGCCACCAGAGACTATAGCGAAGACTGATGTTTCTTCTACTGAAATGGCTGAATCCGTTCACTTTTAAGATGAGAAGTTAAATTTCTATTACCCTAACAAACTCATTACAAATGTCTAATTAGACACAGGCATAAGAGCATCTAATGTCTCAGCAGTATGAAAACAGCAGAATTTTCATCACACAAAGTTTGGATGGGCCAGTGGGACCCCAATAATATCCTCAAACACCAAGTTGTCCCCAAGTACGTACATTTCACAGCTTCAGCATTTCATTCTAACATTCCTTGACTCACTTGAGGGATAAACTGAAGTCAAGCAAGTTCTAGCCTGTAAAACAGATTGTGCAAAGGACTTAGCTTTACAAATCCAAACTGCATCCTTTATTTTTGCCACCTTCTTTCCTACAGCACTTAGATGTAATTTTCTGTTTCCCCTCCAGGTCTTTATTGCTCCCCTGCCAAAACTGTCTTGCATCTGTTACAATAAAATATCTGTGATGTTTTCCAAAGCCAGCAGCTTACTGCCAAAAGTCAAGCCTCTATCCCATGGGCAGTCGTCTGGGAACTGAAGTCAAAGTGTTGCAAACTCATGGCGAAGGTGGAATTTGGCAAGTCAAAGATGGGGCTCCTTGGAAAGCAGATCCTCCTCTTGCTGGTGGAAGTGGCCAGCAAGAGAAAATATGAACACGTTTGCCAAAGGGGCAGAAATGTTGGTGCAAAAGGCAAGAGCAAAAGGTTGCTATTCCATTAAAGAGCACCATGATGAATTCTGGGATTCGTGCCATTCAAATGAAGACCAACTCCACTACCCTTGGATCTCCTGCCACTCACCTCATGGCTTGTGGTCTTCTATTTTTGTTATGATTTGTGTGGAAATCTAAATTGTTCACTGCAGAACCACTTTTTTTTTGGTGGGGGGGCATGGGGATGGGAAGGAGAGTTTGTAAGAATTTTAAGTTTTTGTTAAAAGGGCAAGCCTTGGAAAAACACAATACATAAACACAAGAACATTTATCTGCCCTTCACTGGGAGTCATCTGCACTGATGTTCTGCCCCTGCGGTCTCAGGTGTCTCACTGAAATAGAGACTTTTTACCAAACGGATTCTCAAGGGCCACTTCGTGCCTTCCTCAGATTCACCTTACTCTGCCAATTTCCAACTTGGTTTCCATCTTCTAATTTGGGAAGTGTTGAAATGAGAAAGGCAAAGAGATGGTCTGGGTGTATGTGGCTTTAGGCTACCTGACAACCTCCAAACCTCAAAATTACCAAAAATACAGACTATAGGGTGATCCTTCTCTTCTACCAATGAGTCACTTTTGGTCCCTTTAAGGACCAAGTTCCTCTGCTGCATGTAAAATATAGTTGGGTTGATTCTACAGGAAGAGATCCTGAAAGAAAGGGAAGGCAGATCTACAGTCCCAAGTCAACAACTGTCATGGCCTGACTCGTGGTACAGGGACCTCATGGTGCAGGGCTGACAATGTGCCCTGCTGAGGCCATCTGTGGAGTCACAGTGTGGCTATCCAGTGAGGCACCCATGCACTTAACAAAGGCAATCTGGGCAGATGGGCCTACAAGGGACAGCAAAGACAACAGAAGAAGTCACAAAGGGGTATGCCCTGCTGCAAGGAACAGTTGCCATGTCCATGGAGGGAGAATGTTGCTATCTTGTTCCCCCGTCACCAAGGAAAGGCAGGGCTCCAGTCAGGATCTCCATGGCATGAGGGACCTTGTGCTCCACCCCCAGTGCCACCGTAGGTAATGTGAAGAACTCATGTTTGGAAGTGAGAGACTATATCACCTACAAAAGCTCTTAAGAGGGGCACAGCTTGTATGTAAACACAAAGCCACAGAAAGGAATCCTCTGCTGGCCACTGAGCCACGAAATTATTGATTCCCTTTTATAGACACGGTCACAAGTTTTCTTGAACTCAGAATCATTACTTTTATTTTGTCTGGCTGTTCCTCTCCTCTAGGTTTATACACTTTGTGCATATATGCAGACGTCTGGCTTGGTCTTTGATTCTATTCACCATAAGGAAAAAAATGATAAATAGATGTCTGATTCCAGCCTTGTTTCCATAGCCAAAGGGAGATGACAGATGCTTTAGCTTTGGGCTGGACACTCAGCCCTCACAACACTGTATAGATGAGTTGGCTTGTTAAGGGCTGCTCATGGTTTGCACGCCAAAGTGATTAGACTTTGGTGGTTTCTGTCTCTTTAGGAGCCAGCTTGGTTGCATGGCTCAGAAGCAAAAAGGTCCCACGTGCTACCATGTGGTACCAGGTAGTTTTAGAATTCTGACACACACTGCCTACCCATGCAGAGGAAGAGGTTACTCACCCTCCAGCCTGAGCCTTCTGGGAACCCAAAGCCAACCCTTCACCCCACAGCCCGCCTCACTGCATCTGGCCACACAGCACCACTCCCTCTTGGGCAAGCCTAACACACTTTCTCACGTGCTGATTCCTAACTGCCCCTTGGCCTGGGGAGTCCAGACCTCAGTCTGGTTGGTTTCCAGTTGAGTTTCAGCAGTTACGCAAATCAGGTTTCTGACTGTGTCTGAAATTCCAGTGCATACAGGAACAGCAGGTTGCTTAATCTCTAAATTCAGAGCCAACCCCTTTTCTAAATACGAAAGTGCTGCCCAGCTCCCATGGTAGATTAAAGGACCCACCTCTCCCAGCTCTGACAACCTGGCTCATCAAGCGTACACGCGCCATCTTGTTTTCCAGGCCCTACCTCCGGTGGGGCGCCATACTTTTCATATTTTCATCCTTCCTCACTTGTTTTGTCAAACTGGGCCCCACCCCCATTCTTCTCTACTGACAACATCCAATTTCCAAATATAGGAGGAAAGATGGTTGAAATGTCCCGGTAGTAAACAACAATCTCCTGTGAGATGCTTTCCTGTGTTTCTGCAATGGACAAAAAGCTACTTACACAAGACGGCTCCATACCGAGGCCTGAAGTTTCGACACAAGTTAAACATGAACAAGGTCACCAGATTTTCCTCTTCCTTTATTAGAAATGACATAACAATGAAATACTGTGCTGGGTAGAGGAGCACTGCATGTTCAGAGGTAAGGTTGGAGGGCCTACAGTAAGCTTTCTTAGAGGGCAATAAAGAAACATTGTTCTAAATATGAGAAAACATGGTATTCAGCTGTCTTTTTTTTATAATTGCAAAAAACATCTTTTTTTTTTCCAAAGTGGCAATACCAAATGCTCTCAGATTGTGGAAGTCTAGCCAGCATTCAGTATGCAAGAGAGAAAGAAGTGAATGACTTGTGTGAATTACCAGAGTTTTGGTCCCCACTGGGTTCTTCCAGTAGGGCACACAGTCATTACATGGCTGGACCCATAGGTGTCTTCTCCAGCAGGTTCATAAACCAGGAAAGAGGGTGAAAATCCAACCACAGGCACATAGTTCATCTAATATTTCTTTACTATTGTTGGGACCCTGCAGAAAAGCTTCAACTTCCTAACTCCTGAATCTACCCATTTGGAGGCGATAGCACCAATACAGACTAAGAAACTAAAATCAGTTTCCCAAACAAGAGCCCATTCAAATTGCTGAGGGCTTAATTTGCTGCATCAACCCACTGATCACATTATTCACCAATGATATTAAAAAATCAACAGGTCAAGGTGGGGTGCTGGGAGCAGTGGCTCACGCCTGTAATCCTAGCACTTTGGGAGGCCAAGGTGGGCAGATCACTTGAGGTCAAAAGTTTGACACCAATCTGGCCAACATGGTGAAACTGTCTCTAAACGGGGGCGGAAATCAACAGACCAACCAGCAAACCAGCAAATGTTTTTTTCTAAAGATCAGATAGGCTTTGTGGGTCACTATCTCCGTCCTATATTCTTCTTTGTTTCTTCAACTCTTCAAAACATAAAACACATTCTTAGCTCCCAGGCCATACAAAAACAGGCTAGGGCAGTCTGGATTTGCCTAAGGGCCATAGCTTGCCGAACACCGCTTCCAGCAGGAACCCTGGGAAGGAACCTGTCCCCAACACAGCTTCTAAGTCACTGCAGATAGCACCTGGGACAGATCGGTCTGAAGGATGGGAGACAAAGGGGACACACACAACAGGTGAACAGTAGGCAAGAAAGGACAAGAGTTGGGGTGGCGATGGTAGGAACATGGGGTGAAAAAGTTTTCTAAAAGACCACAGGAGGTGCTGTTCCTCCTCCCATAGAAGGCTAGCTGTGTAATGCTGAGAAATCACACGGAAAGAGAGACTAGCAATGATGTGTGGGCTTGCTTGACTAAACACAGCCATCCCCCAGCCCTCCAGGACTAAAATGCAAAGCCACAAAACGTGGCCACCACGGCATGAGGATGACCACAGCATGAGGATGCCAGCCAGGCAGTAAGCAGTAACCCAAGCAGCTCCCAATTTTGCCTTTTCAGACACACCCCTGTGGCTACGGGGCATTCTCCAAACCTCAACGCAAAGAGTTCCAGGATTCAGGCTGGGCTATTCTACCGAAACAAAATTCTCCACCTACCTCTGACGTTCTTCTCAGGCTGACCACACGCACCATTTCTATCCAACCTCCTCCATGTTAGCCCAATCCCCCAACACCCTGGCCACTTCATTAGTGAGGGAAAACATGTCAGATCATCCCAGTGCCCAGGAGAAGCAAGGCCTAGAAATGATTCAGAACCTGGGGCTGGAGATGATCTTTATTCTGTTCTACTTCTCTCATCACAAGCCCCAAACCTTGACAACAGAAGGAACACCCTGAGACTCGGCTACAATCATGGGAATCAAAAATCAGTTTTAAAATTATCCTTGCATGTGGCTGCCACCCATGGTCCTCCCCATTTATTTTCTACTTCTGAGTGTGAAACGTCACTGTGACAGTTTCCAACCCTCTGCACTCCCCCCACTCCATGACAAATATTCAGGATTCACACTTCACTTTCACACTGCTTTCCAATCCCTTGACTTAGAAGCCGAGCAGAGGCAGCCTGCCTTAATGGAGAAAACATTAGTGCATTCGGGCTTCACTCTGGATCCCAGTCAATTTCTGGATATTTCACAGCTGTTATACATCCACCTCCTTTCTTACAAAAGCCAGCAAAAATTAGTGAGCACCTCGTTGGCTCTGAAATATGAAAATAGAGCCATAGTCAAGCCTGAAAATCAGTTTCTGGTTGACTCCCTTCAAAGTATTTGTTCTAAAACACAGTGTCTGCAGTTCATTTATCATCTGCCAATTTTTAAATGAGTTTAAATTAAAAAAGCTTCAATGCTGCATGCTTTTTTTTTTTTTTTTTTAAAGCAACTCTCAGAATAAAACTGTCATTTGGTCATCACACTAGTAACTCAGAAAACTGTTGCTTGGGCAGATATCAGCACAATTCAAGCTGAGTCTTTTATGTTATTATTACCTGCTCATCTCTCATATAATTAAAAAATAATAAACCCTTGGAAGACCTGTAAGTTGTGTTCAGAGAGAAAATGTGATTCTCTTCACCGCTCAGGTCTCCCGTCCTACCTGCTTTATGAGCTGGTCAGGTGAGCGTGCTCTGCTGTGCTTCAGCAGCCTCTGGAATGGGACAGACTCCAAAGTTGGTGTGCTTCACTTCCCTTCTCCATTCAGGTCTTTAAAGTCCTGGGTTATTAACTATCAACAAAAATACAAGCTGCGCCATGCGTGCTCCAACTTCCTGCCAGCTCCCCATGCTCTGTGGAGCTGAGGAGCAGATTCTCTCTCTCTCCTCCCGGCTTCACCTCCTGAGCTCCAGAGCCCCACCCACCCACAGCACTCAGATCATTTTTCATTTATGAGTGCATCCAGCCACGCTGTGTTTGTAAGAGAACGAGCCAATCCTTGCCCTGCCAGTGTATTGGAACCAGGCTGCTATAAACGGTTCTAATTTTCCAGGAGTATGGGGGGAAATCATATCCCAGCAGACATCATGCATGGCTTCCTCCTGCAGGTATCTGCAGATCAGCTCTTCCATCACCAAAGGACGCACACTTGGCCACGCACACTTGGACCACAGCTGCTTCATTCTACAGACTGCCGGGGAGGTGGACTGAAGATTTCAGGCAGGAGAAAACCAAAATATTATCAAAATGTGTACTTCACATAACTAAAAATGTGAAGCTAGGATGATCAGTGAAGAAACTTTCCACTCAGTGACCTGATATTTCACAATACATTTAATCTGTCTTGCACTTATTAAAGGGCCAGATTTTTTTTTAAATTGCATCCAAATGCAAACAAAAATCAAGGGGTTAAATTATTTTATAAAGAAGTCTGTTGGGAAATAAAAGCCATTTGTCTTGATGACACCAAATTTACAACTTTTCTACTCCGACTAAGCTTCCAACTTCCATTGTAGACAAGTACTCGCAAAACCAGAAATTATCAGTCAGCCCTTGAGTTGCTGAGAACATCCTCAACTTTTAAACACAATATGATTTTTCTAAGGTTTTATCAGGAAATAGAATGTTAAAAAACAGGCTTCCCTAAACCAACACACATATATAGTGGTTTCTATTATGTGTAAAATTTGCCTTGTTTTACAGCTGAAGCCAAAGGGGTCTTTCATGATCCAACAGCCAGAGACAAAGATTCCAAAAACCTTTGGTGTAGGTATAAAAATGTACATGTGCAACTTAAATGGGAATGACATTTTATTATTCCAATACTCACAAGGTCCTTTGTTAGCTATACTTGTAAGGAACAAAATAGGAGCAAACACCCTCTGTTTACTTCTTGCAGCCATTCTATTTTCTTTCTTTTTTTTTTCTTTTTTTGAGACAGGGTCTGGCTCTGTTGCCCAGGTGGGAGTGCAGTGGAGTAATCTCGGCCCACTGCAACCTCCATCTTCCGGGTTCAAGAGATTCTCCTGCCTCAACCTCCTGGAGTAGCTGGGATTACAGGCGCCCGCCACCATGCCCAGATATTTTTTGTATTTTTAGTAGAGATGGGATTTCACCATGTTGGTCAAGCTGGTCTCAAACTCCTGGTCTCAAGTGATCTGCCCATCTCGGCCTCCCAGAGTTCTGGGATTACAGGTGTGAGCCACCACTGCTGGCCAGATTTTTGGTGTTTTGTAGTATATTCATTTATTTTAGAGTTTTATCCAGTATAAATTTTTCCCCTAGGACCCTTGTATTGACATAACCTAGTTCCAGTCACAGTGACACATTTTTGAAATTGCTTCTAAATTTTCCATGTATTAAAAAACTGGTGGTCTAGTATCTGGACTTCAGTCTTTTTATTATTATTTTTTAATTAGATGGTTCAAATGTCTCCTAAACAGAAAATGCTATACATTTTCTCATGTGCTCCAAATGGATTCTAGCCATCCCAATACCCTAACACATTCTTGAAAACAAAAACAGGATCTGCCTTTTACTGATGAGATGAAGAAGACAGAAAGTCACTAGTATATATGATGTTTCCCTGGTGCGGCAGAGAAAGAACTAATGGGAGGATTAGTTCCTAGTCTCCAAACACCAGCAGGGAGCCCCAGGCAAGTCCACATTTTTTGTGTGCATTCAAGAGGCCTGAAAGTTGATCGTGTGGGTAACTTCCTGGAACTCACCTTCCTCGTTCAGGAAAGCGTGGACTCCTGCTCACAGTTCAAGCCAAGGAGAAGGAAGTCTGCTCTTTAGTTTTTTTTCTTTTAAAAGAAGTGAGGGAAAAAGATTAAAATTGCCTTGGCCTGTGACCAAACTGCAGTCCTAACAAGAGGTAAAATTTGCCTATAAAATATTCTTGACAGTATTAGTTGGTGACATCTGCCAAAAATCTATGGTAAAACCAGTTATCCCGCCTCTCTTTGTCCCGTTCTCTCAACGAAGGGTGGATAATATATAACATATAGTTTTGCTTTAAGGGGAATTACTGCTACATTTACTCACAAAACGAGCCACGTAGCATGTACCAGAATTCAGCAAGTACACAAGCCACCTAACTGCCCCAAGTTTCTGGGAAGCTGAATTGCATTATCCATGACAGGCATCTGGGGCTCTGCCTTCTTCGTGTCTACCTTGGTTCCTTGGTCACTGGGCTTAGGAGACCACTGTGCATTCACTGTCCATCACCTGGGAGGGACCCTGAAGATCACTGAGTTCTACTTTCTCATTGCGTTTGTATGGAAACAGAGGCCCACAGGAACATGAGGAAGCTTTCCAACATCACAGGGCACATTAGTGGAAGTACTGAGGTTACAACGTAAATCTTCCTGATTCAAACTCTAAGATGGTGCCAAGTGGACAAGGTGTGGATCTTTGTAGGCAGGGGCTCAGTAATGGCTGTCCAGCTGGTCACAAAGCCCAGCCTAGGGACACACCTAAGATTCTCCCAGAAGCTAAAACAGAAAGGTAACAAAGAGGGCAATCCCAGAAATCCCCAGCAGGAGTCAATCATACAGCAAAAGCCAAGGGACACCCCAGGTATAAACCCAAGAACGGAAAGCAGACACACGAATGGATATTCACACCCTCGATATTTGTAGCAGCACTGTTCACTCAATAACCAAAAGGTGGAAGCCATCTAAGCATCCACTGATGGATGAATGGATACAGAAAATGTGATACATATGTACAATGGAATACTATTCAGCCATAAAAAGGAAGGAAATTCTGACACATGCTACTACTTGGATGAGTTTTGAAAAGACACTATGCTGGCCGGGCGCGGTGGCTCATGCCTGTAATCCTAGCACTTTGGGAGACCGAGGTGGGTGGATCACTTGAGGTCAGGAGTTCGAGACCAGCCTGGCCAACATGGTGAAACCCCCATCTCTACTAAAAATACAAAAATTGGCCAGGCGTGGTGGCACACACCTGTAATCCCGGCTACTCGGGAGGATGAGGCATGAGAATCGCTTGAACCCTGGAGGCAGAGGTTGCAGTGAGCCAAGATTGCGCCATAGCACTCCAGCCTGGGCAACAAGAGCAAAACTCTGTCTTAAAAAAAAGAAAAACAAAGAAAAAAAAGACACTATGCTAAGTGAAATAAGCCAGTTATAAAAGGACAAACCCTATATGATTTTAATTGTATGAGGCACTCAGAATAGTAAAATTCACAGAGACAGAAAGTAGAATGGTGGTTGCCAGGGGCTGGGGAGAGGAGGAATGGGAAGTTACTGCTTAATGGATCCAGAGTTTCAGTTTTGCAAGAGGAAAAGCCTTCTGGAGATGGATAGTGGTGATGGTTACACAACAGTGTGAATGTACTTAATGCCACAAAACTATACATTTAAATTTATTAAAATGAGAACTTTTATATTAAGTGTGTGAAGTCAATGGAGCCTGGATTTTCTTTCTTTCTTTCTTTCTTTTTTTTTTTTTTGAGGCAGAGTCTTGCTCTGTCGCCCAGGCTGGAGTGCAGTGGTGCAATCTTGGCTCACTGCAGCCTCCGCCTCCTGGGTTCCAGCGATTCTCCTGCCTCAGCCTCCCGGGTAGCTGGGATTACAGGCACATGCCACCACGCCTAGCTAATTTTTGTATTTTTAGTAGAGACGGAGTTTCACCATGTTGGCCAGGCTGGTCTCGAACTCCTGACCTCAGGTGATCTGCCTGCCTCGGCCTCCTAAAGTACAAGGATTACAGGCCTGAGCCACTGCACCCGGTTTGGTTTTCTTTACATTTTCTCATTGGCCAGTTCTATGGCTATCATGCTTCATATGCTTGATGTCACAAAATGAAAAGACCATAAAGTGCAATTCATAAATGGTCTTAAAAACAACAGGAAGCACTAACATTTCCTTCTCTCCTTTTCCCATCCCCCAGTCAAAAATCACACACAGAAAGTTATGAAAGCAAACAAGGTTTGTTTTCCTGCCCCTTGATGGGAGATGATAATGTCAGCGCTGATGGGGAACACCCTGCCGATTGTGCAAGCGGGGAGGACCTTGGCCTGCAAATGTGGGGAAGCAGCTCCCTTCCAACTTCTGCCATTAATGGAGAGGGTTCAGAATCACACCCGAGAAAGCTCCGTGTGGCTGTGGCCCACTTCTCCCCTCCCATCCAGCCCTCCTGGAGTTCACACACCCTCAACTCACACAATGCCGGCAGCATACACTGACACCATCATGCTCTGGGGCCTTCATCGTATACAGATCTGTTTCTTAGCTGTCAAATCTGTCCCATGAGCCATAAGCCTCTAGTGGACAGAGCTGCCTCCAGCTCTCTGGCCCCCTCTTTTCAGTCTCATTCGTCCTGCCAGGCCAGGGTGGGCCTTGGAGGGGCACCAGCTTCTTCGTTCCTCCCTCCTGTCACCTGGATTATCCCATCTACTTCCATAGCTACAGCAACCAAGTAAGAGCCACCAGCTCCTCAATCTCCATCTCTCTTCTGAGCTCAGACCCTCACCTCCTGCCCAGCTGCAGCTGGGTGTCCTGCAGCCACCTCAAACTCAGCCTGCCCTAAAAAACCCACTATGCGGCCAGGTGCAGTGCCTCACACCTGTAATCCCAGTACTTTGGGAGGCCAAGGCAGGTGGATCGCTTGATGTCAGGAGTTCGAAACCAGTCTGGCCAACATGGTGAAACCCCGTCTCTATTAAAAATACAAAAATTAGCCAGGCGTAGTGGTGTACGCCTGTCATCCCAGCTACTCAGGAGGCTGAGGCAGGTGGATCACTTGATGTCAGGTGTTCGAAACCAGCCTGGCCAACATGGTGAAACCCCATCTCTGCTAAAAATACAAAAATTAGCCAGGCGTGGTGGTACATGCCTGTAATCCCAGCTACTCAAGAGGCTGAGACAGGAGAATTGCTTGAACCCAGGAGGCAGAGGTTGCAGTGAGCTGAGATCGTGCCACTATACCCCAGCCTGGGCAAAAGAGTGAGACCCTGCCTCAAATAAACAATCCCATTATGCTCTCCCTCAGACAGGTTCCCCCTCCTGTATCTCCTCTTCCAACTCATGCCAATTCCCTGTCACTGAAGCACAACTGAGTCGCCCTTGGCTCCTCTCTCCCCTCCACCCTTGCTGGTAGGTCCTGTCAACTCCACTTCTTCAGTCTCTCTCACTCCTGACTTCAAGTGATCCACTAGCCTTGGCCTCCCAAAGTACTGGGATTACAGGCCTGAGCCACCGCGTCTGGTCGCATAGTGGGTTTTTTAGGGCACACCAAGTTTGAGGTCCCCTTCTGCTGTTTTGAGTCACACCTTAGGGCCTTGACTCTAGACTGCTCTCACCTCCTCAGTTGTCTACCCCTCCAGTATATCCTGCACACAGAGGTATCCGGTGGCAAATACGTAACATCTGCTTGAAACACTCAAATAATTTCTCATTGTCCAAAGGATAACGCCTAAACACCTTGATGCGTATTTGAGACCATTCTTCATCTATTCCTGTGTTATTCAGGCTTTTGTGTCACTATAGGGAAATACCTGGCCAGACACGGTGGCTCACGCCTGTAATCCCAGCACTTTGGGAGGCCGAGGCGGGCGGATCACGAGGTCAGGAGATCGAGACCATCCTTGCTAACACCGTGAAACTCTACTAAAAATACAAAAATATTAGCCAGGTGTGGTGTAGTCCCAGCTACTTGGGAGACTGAGGCAGGAGAATGGCAAGAACCCGGGAGGCGGAGCTTGCAGTGAACGGAGATCATGCCACTGCACTCCAGCCTGGGCGACAGAGCGAGAGTCCGTCTCAAAAAAAAAAAAAAAAAAACCTGAGACTGGGTAATGTACAAAGAAAAGAGGTTTAATTGGTACACTGTTCTGCAGGCGGTACAGGAAGCGTGGTACCTGCACCCGCCTGACTTCTGGGGAGGCCTCAGAATGCTTTTACTCATGGCAGAAGGCAAAAAGGGAGCGGAAGCAGGCACTTCACATGGCACAAGAAGAGCTAGAGGGGAGAGGTCCCAGACCTTTGCACAACCTGATCTCGCATTAACTAAGTAAGAACTCACTTATCACCAAGGGGTTGGTGCTCAGCCATTCATGGGGGATCCTCCCCCATGATCCAGTCACCTCCTACCAGGCCCCAGCCCCCAACGTTGGAAATCCCATTTCAACAGGAGACTTGGAGGGGACAAACATGCAAACTATATCAATGCCCACATCATGAAACCCACAGATAGTCATGCTAGCCGCTGCTTTTCTTTTCAGCCTCCCGAGTAGCTGGGATTACACATGTCCAGCACCACACCCGGCTAATTTTTTTGTATTTTCTGTAGAGACGGGGTTTCACTATGTTGGCCAGGCTGGTTTCAAACTCCCAACCTCAGGTGATCCACCCGCCTCGGCCTCCCAAAGTGCTGGGATTACAGGCGTGAGCCACTGCTCCTGGCCTTCCACTGCTCTTTTTCATGTATCTGTGCTTTCACATATGCCAGTGGTTCTCAACTGGGGAAGATATTGTCCCACAGGAGACATTTAGCACTGTCCGCAGATATTTTAAACTGTCACAACTAGGATGGGTGGGGCATTGCTGCTGGCATCTAGTGGCAGAGGCCAGAGATGCAGCTAAACATTTGATGGTATGCAAGACAGTCCTCCCACAAAGAATGATCTGTAGCACACACCGTGACACAGGTTCTTAGAAGGTTATGCTGCATTTATTATTACCGTGATTGCTTTCATTCTATGGGCTGCAAGCATAAATGCTGACAGGGTGCAGAAAATTAAGTGAATCAGAGAAGCAGGTTAGACAAAATCAACAGCAGACGCTGAGTCTGGAGCCAACATGCCCTTTCTAAAGCATTCAGATTCAAAACTCCACGACGCTGAGCACAGCCATGCAGCAGGTGGATGGGTCACAGCTTCTACGAGGCTCCCAAGCAAGGGTGGGGGACAGTTTGTTTCTGGTACTTATTTCATTGCAAGTATGGATCAATATTTATTGAAAAGTTCCCTCTTAAATCTCCTTTCAGAGCCCAGCATACTCCTAAGTTCTAGTAAGTAAATGGAAAAATAGGGCAAAACTCTCAACTTAGATCCTTAACATACCCTCTTACATTTCCTTTCAGAGTCCAGCATACTCCTAAGTTCTCATAAGTAAATGGAAAAATAGGGCAAAACTCTCAACTCAGATCCTTAATACAGTTTTCCTGTGCTTCTGAATTTTCTTTTCAAGGGTTCTTTTCTTGGCCCGGCATGGTGGCTCAGGCCTGTAATCCCAACACTTTGGGAAGTCGAGGTGGGTGGATCATCTGGGGTCAGGAGTTCAAGACCAGCTTGGCCAACACGGTGAAACCCCATCTCTACTAAAAATACAAAAATTAGCCAGGTGTGGTGGCACATGCCTGTAATCCCAGCTACTCAGGAGGCTGAGGCAGGAGAACCCCTTGAACCTGGGAGGCGGAGGTTGCAGTGAGCCAAGATCGAGCCATTGCACTCCAGCCTGGATGACAGAGCAAGACTCTGACTCAAAAAAAAAAAAAAAAAAAAAATTCTTTGTAATTTTTCTAATGACCTTAATCTAGTTTTTCCAAAAATACATTCTATATTTTGGGAAATGCTCTATGAAAGAAGGAGATGCTCTATGAAAGAATGCTCCTTAACTCTGTGGTCAAATGGGTTTGAGAAGTGTTTACCAGCACCTTGAGAGGCCAAGGCAGGTGGATCACCTGAGGTCAGCAGAAGTGTTTACTAGCTATTCCTTTAACTGGTGTGACCAAATCTTACTTTATCAAATGGTTCCCACCCCATCTTTTTATAGTGAAATATTTTAATATTTAGGGAAGCAGCGCTTTGAAGACTTTGTGAAATACTCAAGCACTCTCCTTGGCTGTCTGATTTGCACTCTCCTTCAGCAGAAGGCCATCTCAGTTTAAACTTCCATTTGTGTGCAGAGAAGTCCCAGCTCATCCTAACTCAGTCCCCATCCCTCAGGCAGAGACCTGTTCTTTCCTCCTTACATATTCTCAGTGAGGGTAGGCATACTGAAATGGCCTGGTTTTCTTCAAGAAGGAGCCATCTTGGTGAAGATGGAGGAAGGCAATGAGTCACCCTGTGAAATGGGGGTATAGCTGGAGAGCAAGTGCACGTCGGTGTGGCCCAGTGACTTGGGTCCTAGACAAGGACACACATCTCTTAGGCCCATGGGTCACCTCTGGCTAGTTTTCAGAATCAAGGTCCATTAATGACTATTAGGTCCATTGAAAAAGATAAGCATAGATCTTCTGGAGCTAGATGGAAAAAAGGGCCAGTCACTTCGGGCAAGGAGAGTCTAACTACAAAGTAGCAGGAGGCCAGGTGCGGTGGATCATGCTTGTAATCCCAGCACTTTGGGAGGCTGAGGCAGGTGGACCACCTGAGCTCAGGGGTTTAAGATCAGCCTGGCCAACATGGTGAAACCCCGTCTCTACTAAAAAATACAAAAATTAGCTGGGTATGGTAGCAGGCACCTGTAATCCTAGCTACTCGGGAGGCTGAAGCAGGAGAATCACTTGAGCCTGGGAGGCGAAGGCTGCAGTGAGCGAGATAGTGCCACTGCACTCCAGCCTGGGTGACAGAGTGAGACCCTGTCTCAAACAAACAAACAAAAAACACCCAAAAAACAAAGTAGCAGAAGGTTTTTATGACTACCAAACAATCAGACACATTCTACCAGAAAGAGCTGGACCAGCCCTGCCCTCACTTTTTTTCTCTCCCATGATGCAACATGGTACTGTGTTTTATTATTTTACATTTAATTTTTTAAAATTTCTACTTTTGTTTTAGATCCAGGGGTATATATGCAGGTTGGTTACCTGGGTATATTGTATGATGCTGAGGTATAGAGTACAACTGATCCTGTCACCCAGGTACTAAGCATGGTACCCAATAGTTACGTTTTTCAACCCTGGGCCCTGACCCCCTCTAGTAGTCTCCAGCATCTATTGTTGCCATATTTATGTCTATGAATACCCAATGTTTAGCTCCCACTTGTGAGAATAATATGCGGTATTTAGTTTTCTGTTCCTGTGTTATTTTGCTTAGGATGATGGCCTCCAGCCGCGTCCATGTTGCTGCAAAAGACATGATTTCATTTTTTTTATGACTGTGTCGTATTTCATGGTGTATATATACCACACTTTGTTTATCCAATCTAGCATTAATGGGCACATAGGTTCATTCCATGGCTTTGCCATTGTGACTAGTGCTGAGATGAACATACAAGTGCATGTGTCTTTTTGACAGGATGATTTGTTTTCTTTCAGGTATATACCTAGTATAGAATTGCTGGGTTGAATGGTAGTTCTGTTTTAAGTTCTTTGAGAAATCTCCAAACAGCTTTCCACAGTGGCCAAACTAACTTACATTCACACCAACAGTGTATAAGCATTCGCTTTTCTCCAAAGCCTCCCCAGCGTCTGTTATTTTTTAGCTTTTAATTTTTTTTCTTTTTTTTTTTTTTTTCCAGATGGAGTTTCTACCTTGTTGCCCAGGCTGGAGTGCAGTGGTGCAATCTCGGCTCACTGCAACCTCTGCCTCCCGGGTTCAAGCAATTCTCCTGCCTCAGCCTCTGGAGTAGCCGGGAGTACAGGCTCGTACCACCATGCCTGGCTAATTTTGTATTTTTAGTAGAGATGGGGTTTCGCCATGTTGGCCGCTGGTCTCGAACTCCTGACCTCAGGTGATCCGCCCGCCTCAGCCTTCCAAAGTGCTGGGATTACAGGCGTGAGCCATCATGCCTGGCCTGGCTTTTAATTTTTTTTTTTTTTAAGTGACAGGGTCTTGCTCCATTGGCCAGGCTGGGGCACAGTGGCACAATCATAGCTCTCTTCAGCCTCAAACTCCTGGGCTCAAGGGATCTCCTGCCACAGCTTCCTAAGTAGCTGGATTATAGGAACATGCCACTATGCCTGGCTAATTTTTTTTACTTTCTGTCAAGACAGGGTCTTGCTATGCGTTTCCTAGGCTGGTCTTGAACTCTTGGCCTCAAATGATCCTCCCACCTCAGCCTCCAAAAAATGCTAGGATTATAGGTATGAGGCACTTGACTTCACAAATAACTGCCATTGGTGTGAGATGGTATCTCATGGTGGTTTTAATTTGCACTTTTCTGGTGATAAGCAATGTTGAGCATTTTTTCATGTTTGCTGGCCACTTGTATGTCTTCCTTGAGAAATGTCTTTTCCTGTCTTTGGCCCACTTTGTAAATGGGTTATCTTTTTTTTTTGCTTGTTGGCTAGTTTAAGTTCCTTATAGATTCTAGTATTAGACCTTTGTTGGAAACAGAGTTTGCAAATATTTTATCCCATTCCGTGGGTTGTCTGTTTACTCTGTGGATAATTTCTTTTGCTGTGCAGAAGCTCTTTACTTAGGTCTTACTTGTCAATTTTTGTTTTTGTTGTGTCTGCTTTTGAGGACTTAGCCATCAATTCTTTTCCAAGGCCGATGTCCAGAATGATGTTTCCTAGGTTTTCTTCTAGGATTCTTACTGTTTGAGGTCTTACATTTAAATCTTTAGTCCACGATGAGTTAATTTTTGAAGACGGTAAAAAGGTAGGGGTCCAGTTTCATTCTTCTGCATATGGCTAACCAGATATCCCAGCACCATTTATTAAATAGACAGTCCTTTCCTCATTGTTTTTGTTAACTTTGTGGAAGATCAGACGGCCTTAGATGTGTGGCTTTATTTCTGGGTTCTCTATTTTGTTCCATTGGTTTGTGTGCCTGTTTTCGTACCAGTACCGTGCTGTTTTAGTTATTATAGACTTATGTATAGTCTGAAGTCAGGTAATGTGATGCTTCTGACTTTGTTCTTTTTACTTAGGATGACTTTCCATGGCCTCACTTAAAGGCATTTGTGCCTCCTTAGCCCCTTAGACCCTCCTGCCAGTCACTGCAGGACATAGATAAGTGTTCAGTCCCTATTTTCCAGCCTGGCTTGTCAGTCCAATCAATCCTTTGAGTTAGGGGTAGTTTCTTTCTTCACAGAAATGGAGACAATTTTGGTTTTGGAAACTCAATCCAGCTCCACCAGGACTTGAACTTATTCCCAGGAATCCTGCCACAGACATGAAGACCCTCAGGCACAGGCTCCAAGTGTTGGTGACAACACACACTCTACTGGGCAGAAGGAATAAGGAATTTTCTGGGCCAATATCACCAGTCAATTTCAGCTCAAGAATTCTGTCTAATGCCTCAAGGCTCTGGGAGCTCTAAGAAATCAATTTTGCTAAGAATCTCTAAAGATAAAATCTTTGGGGTATGATCCTGCTGGTGTCCATGAGATTGGCTACGTCTCAAGACCAGAATCAGACAAATAATTAACAAGTGTCTCCTCTAAGCACATGCGCCACATAAACTTGCTGGGAAGATGAAGAATATCCAGATGAAAAGATTCCCACCACTACGAGGCAACACACGCCAAACGTGAAGTGATGGATAAAGGCAGTGGGGACTCCAGCGTTTCCACAGGGACCTATCACCATGGGCTGGGGGAATCAGGAGCGATTTTTCAGAAGAAGTGCGTCTTCAGGAAAGCCTCAAAGCTGGTTTCTTGCTCTTGACATTGGCCCAAGTTCCAAGCTTCTCCCCATCATGGACAAAAGGAAAGTGGGCTACTCCTCACAGCAGCTGTACCTGGAGACAATTACATTCTAGCTCAGTCCACCTAATTGGCACCGCACAGCAGGGAGAACAAGCCAAATGGCAGGCTTGTGGAACAGGCATTCTGGGAAGGACGGCAGCCAAGTGGGTTTGGGTTCAGACTGCTGCCCATGCTACTTGGAGCGTATTAACTGGACCAGCAGACCAAAGGCCCATCGCAATTCCACTAAGACTGTGGGGAGAGCTTGGAACTGTGGGGAGAGTTTGGAAGCTCCAACTCTTTGTATTTTATCTTTACTGCACTGAATTGTCATTGTCAGTGAAAGCACTGCCATTCATTTGGTTTTCAGAAACTCAAGGCGATGTGGCTGTTTCCTCCCTAATGACTCCCCTGAATGTGGTGCATCTTAACGCCACCGAGTGTGGAGGTGCAGCCCAGGTGGGTCAGAAGCAGGAGACACGATTCTAGTGTTCTTCTCATTCAACGGGGGAATAAGCTTGAAACTTGACTCTCACCAGTGTGCCGAAGTGGTCAAGGGCAGTCACTGATGTTGTGCTTCTCCAGGCACCTGTACAGAGTGTGCATTCAACAAATACCTCATGCCACTGTGACTTATCTGCAAGTGTATTTTATTTTTATTTTTTTAACATTGTTAAAAACATTTATTCTGATACATTCTATCATAAGTTAGTACAAGTTCCACTCTGCTACAGGTTCATCTGTGAAGAGCCTTGTGCCATCCAAATAGTGACTGAATGATGTTCCATCTCTTATCCGAGCCAGAGCACACATCTTTCATGCTGTCCACTGATTGCCTCCAAATCCAGAAGACCAAATAATCCTTTATCCCCAAAGTAGGCTCAAAACAGTTGGTTCAGACATTCCAGGATCTGCACCCCTCTTAAATCCCAGGTAAATCACAAGAGGGATAAAGCCCAAGTGGATGGCAAACTGGCCCCCGTTGAAGAGCTGCTGCAGTCTCTGCTTGGCCTCTTTGCTCAGCTTCACCATGGCGACGGCCGTGTGGCACAGGGAGGACCCCTTACAGCAACCACCACATCGGGAATCCGAAAGGGAGAAGTTATTTTTATTTTTACTTATCTATTTATTTATTGAGATGGAGTTTCACTCTTGTTGCCCAGGCTGGAGTGCAATGGCACGATCTCAGCTCACTGCAACCTCTGCCTCCTGAGTAGCTGGGATTACAGGTGCCCACCACCAAGCCTGGCTAATTTTTTGCATTTTTAGTATAGACGGGGGTTTCACCATGTTGGCCAGGCTGGTCTTGAACTCCTGACCTCAGGTGATCCACCTGCCTCGGCCTCCCAAAGTGCTGGGATTACAGGCATGAGCCACCACGCCCGGCCTGCAAGCGCATTTTTGAAGGGCTAGTGAAGAGCTGGGTGTGGTGGCTCAGGGGCTATAACGCCAGCACTTTGCGAGGTCAAGGTGGGTGGATCGCTAGAGGTCAGGAGCTCAAGACCAGCCTGGCCAACATGGTAAAATCCCATGTCTAACTAAAAATACGAAAATCGGCTGGGCCTGGAGGTGCATGCCTGCAGTCCCAGCTACTCAGGAGGCTGAGGCAGGAGAGTCACTTGAGCCCAGGAGGCGGAGGTTACAGCAAACCCAGATCAAGCCACTGCCCTCCAGCCTGGTAGACAGAGTAAGACTCTATCTCAAAAAACAAAACAAAACAAAAGGCTAGTGAAGCTTCTTTGAACTGGAAAGGTGTGTCTTTCAGAGTAGTTTCCGTGGCTAATCAACCCCTTCCTTCCTTGTCTCCCTCTGCTCTTCCGTAAGCTTAACAGTAGCAACGTTCAGTTCCCAGTGATGCTCAGTTTTAAAAATTTACTGCATTCAGGGTGTAATTTCCAGATCTCAAAATAATTCCTCTTAAAAACAAAACAAAAACAAAAAACAGACCCTTAAGCTTACTAAGTCTCCATTATGATAAAAAATATATATACATATAAGTCTTTCTTATTCAAGTGGGGAAGATTAAGAGCGTAGCCTGTGGAGGAAGAAATCTATCAAAAACCACATTACGCTCAATGACATGTTTGGGCTCAGAGCTGTACTTTCAAGGTATTTCTCATCTTTACCATGAAGAATCCTCTCCTGGAATTACGTCCATTCTATGGTAGCAGGAACTTGACTCACAAAACCACAGCCTTCTGAAACATTGGCAAGGAAGTTGGGTCATATATGGACATTTCTTTCTATGAGCCTCTAAACAATCAGTTATCTGTTTCCCCCTTTTTTCCCACAAGAAGAATTTTCTCTAAATAATTGGAGGAGATTTCCCATGGGAATCAGGCAATGGTGACTTCCAGGTCTTAAACTCTATCTAAAACAGTTTGACAACAAAAGACACAAGAATGTGCCTGGCTGGCCTGTAACAATGCAAATTCTGGTAGTAAGAACAACAGCCAAAGTGTGGAACTTCTAGTACTTCTAGTACCTCAGAGGAGGGCGGGCACTAGGGCAAAGCCTCTCTGGTTTGTATTTAACTAAGAAAGTGTAATCCTCCCAGCACTGAGCAACTAAAGCTTAAATTTTCTATGACCTGTGAAAAAAAGTTTGCAAAAAGCCTTCATAATCTAAGTAGCAAGAATATCAGACTCTGTAAGAAAAGATATTCGGCTCAAGAGCTTCAAAAAAAAATTTTTTTTTTGAGATGGGGTCTCACTCTGTCACCCAGGTGGGAGTGCAGTGGCACAATCTTGGTTCACTGCAACTTCTGCCTCACAAGCTCAAGCGATCCTCCTGCCTCAGCCTCCTGAGTACCCGGGACCGCAGGGGCAGACCAGCACACCCAGCTAATTTTTTTTCTTTGTATTTTTGGAAGAGACAGGGTTTCACTATGCTGCCTAGGCTGGTCTCGAACTCCTAAGCTCAAGTGATCCACTTGCCTTGGCCTCCCGAAGTGCTGGGATTACAGGCGTGAGCCACTGCACCCGGCCTTAAGAGCTTCAAATTTTTTTTACCTGTACAACCATTTGAGCATAGTTCACACATGAATTTCAGCGTGCCCACAGAAGGCTAAATGCTTCATAGAGCACTGTACATTAATGGCAGAGAATATTGAGGATTTTAAATCACAGATGGAGGAGAGTTGGGATTCAGACTCCCAACCAAATCAGATCTGCCTGATAACAAATCCTATGTTCTTTCTTCTCTGGCACCAGGCTTTGACCATGTCCCGTTTGTCACAGAGGATCTAAGCGAGTCCTCCATGAAACCTCTTAAGGGGGACAGAATGTTTTGTGAAAAGACAGTGAGCACACAGATGTTTACAGCAGCTTCATTCATAATTGCCAAAACTTGGAAATGACCAAGATGTCCTTAAGTGACTAGATAAACCGCGGCACACGCAGACAATGGAGTATTACATGACACTGAAAAGAAATGAGCTACCAAGGAACGAAGACATGAAGGAAACTTAAAGGCATGTTACTAAGTGAAAGCAGCCAATCTGAAGGGGCCATCTGTGGTATGATTCCAACTATATGACATTCTGGAAACGGCAAAATTATGGAGACAGTAAAAAGATCCCTGGGTGCCAAGTGTTGGAGGGAAAAAGGGAAAAATGGGCACAGAGGTTTTTTAGGGCAGTGAAACTTCTCTGTATGATAATGATGGATACATGTCATTATACATTTGGTGTGTCATTATACACACCACCACGCCTGGTTCATTTAAAAAAAAAAATTGTTTTTTAGAGACAGGTTTTACTATATTTCCCAGGCTGGTCTCAAATTCCTGGCCTCAAGTGATCTTCCTGTCTCAGTCTCCCCTATAGCCCAGATTACAGGTGTGAGCCACCGTGCCTGGACTTTTTTTTTTTTTTTTTAATATATAACACCAAGAGCGAACCCTAATGTACACTGTGGACATTGGGTGATTAAAAGATGTCAATGGAGGTTCATCAATTTTAACAAATGCACCACCCCAGTGAGGGGTGCTGATCATGGGGGAGGCTGTACATGTGTGGGAAAAGGAGATATATAGGAAATCTCTATCTTTTGCTCAGAAAAAATTATTTTTATTTATTTTTGAAACCGGGTCTCACTCTGTTACCAAGGCTGGAGTGCAGTGGCGCGCTCATAGCTCACTATAGCCTCAACTTCCTGGGATCCAGCAATTCTCCCACCTTAGCCCCCCGAGTAGCTGGGATTATAGGTACGTGCCACTATGCCTGGCTAACTTTTGTATTTCTGGTAGAGACGTGGTTTTGTCATGTTGCCCAGGCTGGTCTCGAACTCCTGAGCTCAAGAAGGCCACTTTAGCCTCCCAAAACCCCTGGCCAGAAAAAAACTTAAAAGGCTGGGTCTTGCTCTGTCACCCAGGCCAGAATGCAGTGGCACAGTCATAGCTCACTGCAGCCTCAAAGACCTTGGCTCAAGCAGTCCTCCTGCCTCATCCTCCCAGGCAGCCGAAACTACAGGCACACACCACCACGCCTGGTTCATTAAAAAAAAAAAAATTGTTTTTTAGAGACAGGTTTTACTATATTTCCCAGGTGGCTGGTCTCAAACTCCTGGCCTCAAGTGATCTTCCTGTCTCATTCTCCCCTATAACCCGGATTACAGGTGTGAGCCACTGTGCCTGGCCTTTTTTTTTTTTTCCTTTTTTTTTTTCTTTATCAATTTTGCTGTGAACTTAAAACTGCTCTAAAAAAATTAAGTCTTAAGAGAGAGACGGCCAGGCCCTGTGGCTCACACCTGAATCCCAGCACTTTGGGAGGCCGAGGCAGGCAGATCACCTGAGGTCAGGAGTTTGAGACCAGCCTGGCCAACATGGTGAAACCCTGTCTCTACCAAAAATACAAAAATTAGCTGGGCGTGGTGGCGTGTACCTGTAATCCTAGCTACTAGGGAGGCTGAGGCAGGAGAATCGCTTGAACCTGGGAGACAGAGGGTGCAGTGAGCCAAGATCATACCGCCACACTCCAGCCTAGGCGAGACTCCGTCTCAAAAAAAAAAAAAAGACAAGACAATGAGCTTCAGTTAAACAACTATGGGGCTAAACTTAGCATTCCTGCTCACTAGCCATATGAATAATAACTCTTTCAATGCCTCAGTTTCCTCATACGAAAATGTGCGACGTAGCTGCAGAGGTTTTGCTAAAATCAAGAGACAGTGCTTTAGATCATCTCAGTGCCGGCCACAGTGGGCATTTGTCAAGCTGTGGTTACAGTGACTCTCCAGTAAAACCTACTCACTCCTCCACCAGTTTCTTCACATTTCAATCTTTCTGCTGTTTTGGCTTATTTACATCACTAACCAAATTATACATAGCTTGTCCTGGTGTAATTGAAAGTGACAAAGGGGAAAGTGGGAAATGAAAACAGAGAGCTCAGTGCACAGCCGTGGTGAAAGACTCAGAAGTCAGCACTCGGCGGTTCCCAAAGGGGCTGCCAGCTCCAATTAGGCCACTAGTTACTTGACAAGAGGAGGAAGCCGGGAACCACATGCCACCCAGGATTCCCCTGGAAAAGCTACACAAAACACCCACTCTTGGAGTAGCACAGAAAAGCCTCCTGGTCATCTTGCTGGCTAAGTGCCGGTGCCATCAATGAGATCTTGGGGTCCACTCAGAAGGGAACTGCACTTCCCTCCTCAGGTGCACTGTAACCTTCATCTTTTTTATTTTCCAAATTATTTACTGGCTAGGGATGAGCTAAGTCTAATGGAAGATAAAAGAATTGTAATGATTAAGGCTACCCTAAAAATCAAAAGAGAAGCTTAAACCAGCATGATTAACCATACTATTTAAAAAGAAAGGTTATCCCTGAGACAGTCAGAACACCAGGCGTCTTTTTCTGTCCTTTCCATTTGCTGACTATAATAAACCTCAAAGGAGAATTCTGAAATGCCCAAAATGACGCCCATGAATGATTTCCAGATGGTTCTTTCTCTATCTTCACTTTTCAATCCCAGGAACTCTGTTCACCCTAGTTGGTTCTGTGTCATATGTAAGGAATTGACATTTCCAATGGAACATGCCAGTGACCTTTCACCCAGCTCAGTGTCTTTCCTTTCCCCAAGGGACTCCTCTTCAGTCTTGATATGGTTTGGATTTGTGTCCCCGCCCAAATCTTATGTAAATTTTAATCCCCATTGTTGGAGGAGGGACCTAGTGGGAGGTGACAGGATCATGGGGGTGGATCTCCCCCTTGCTGTTCTCATGATAGTGAGTTCTCATGAAATCTGGTTGTTTAAAAGTGTGAGGCACCTCTCCCTTTGCTCTCTGGCTCCTATTCCGGCCATTTAAGATGTGCCTGCTTCCCCTTCACCTTCTGCCATGACTGTAAGTGTCCTGAGGCCTCCCCAGAAGCAGAAGCCTGGCCGGGCACGGTGGCTCACCTGAGGTCACGAGTTTGAGACCAGCCTGGCCAACTTGGTGAAACTCCATCTCTACTAAAAATACAAAATTAGCTGGGTGTAGGGGCACACGCCTGTAGTCCCATCTACTCGGGAGGCTGAGACAGAATTGGTTGAACCTGGGAGGCAGAGGCTGCAGTGAGCCGAGATCGCGCCATTGCACTCCAGCCTGGGCGACAGAGCAAGACTCTGTCTCTAAAAAATAAAAATAAAAAAACCAGAAGCCTGTATAGCCTGCAGAACTGTGGGCCAATTAAACCTCTTTTCTTTATAAATTACCCAGCTTCAGGTATGTCTTTAGAGCAGTGTGAGAACAGACTAATACAAGTCTCACAGGCACCTCTACTCTGAGCTCTTGGGAAATCCTTCCAGAATTTCTTTATTTCTATACATCCTTCAATGGAAAGGGATATTTAATGTTTATTTTTGAGAAAGGGTCTCACTCTGTCACCCAAGCTGGAGTGCAGTGGTGTGAACATGGCTCACTGCAGCCTCAACCTCCTGGGCTCAAGTGATGCTTCTGCCTCAGCCTCCTCAGTAGCTGGGACTGCAGGCACCCATGCCAGGGTAAGTTCTGTATTTTTTGTAGCAACAGGGTTTTGCCATGTTGCCCAGGGTGGCCTCAAGCAATCCTCCCACCTTGGCCTCCCAAAGTGCTGGGATTATAGACGTGAGCCACTGCACCCATCCAGATCTCACTTTTTATTTCCTTCTTAACTCTCCTTGGCCACAAGTTTACAATATTCTCTACCTGACAAGTGTCAGATGCAATAATCGTCCCAATCCTGTGGCTCCCAAGGGTTTTCTGGATCCAGTGCAAACTCCTGAATGTGGCCACTAAACACTTCAAGTGGCTCACCCTGTTTTCCTTGCCAGCTCCATCTGGTTTCCTCCATCTTGTGTGGCAAGATACTGTGTCCCCACCCTTGTTTAAGAGGTAGTGCCTGTCCCTCATCAACCTCCTTCCACTCGTGCCAGCCTAAGTTCCCCACATTTGCACATGGTTTTATGGAGTTTATAAACAGTTTCACACAAACTGGGCCTGTCATGATGACAATTAGCACAGGGCTCTCACTAAAACCATATGGATGCTAGTAGGAGGCTCACACTCACTCAAGTGAACTGTCCCGTCAAGCCTGTAAGCCCCCTCCCTTCCCCAGGCATCTGGACACTAATTTTTACCTCTAGCTAGATGAAACGCCCTTGCCCAGGAACAGCTAAGCAAGGGGGTTTTGCACTGGCTCTATGCAGAGCACAAGGCCTCCAAAGAGAATCAGGGAACACCCAGGGATCCGTGAAGAAACAGCTGAACACGTGCAAGGTCACAGTCTTGCAAAAGTGACACTCGAGCCAGGGCAAGCCCAATCTAAAAATAGATGCACCTGAATTGGGACATCAGAAGGTGCCAGAAGGCACAAGAACACCACACCTAACTCACCTGGCCTCACTTGCTGGGCTGGGACAGCCAGCGCTCCGGGTATGAGGCAACAAAAAGATGAACAGGCACTGTCATTCAACCCTTGCTCAAGGGCAATCGGGGACCCAGTGGGAGTAGAACCAGGCCTCTACACCTGACTGTGGGTACGCAAGGGCACCCTCCCCTGGAGGGGTTGAGCCTGCTCTACGCAAATGCAACTGAAGTAGGGAAGGCAACCCTTAGATACAGCCAACTGTATCCAATGACACCGAGGGAGATGAGCCTGCTCCGGGCAGGGCAACCAAAGCCACCAACACAGACACCAATGCCTTCTTCCGGGATGGACTAATGATGAAGGCTTTTTATTTTGTAAACCCAGTGTTCTGCAGCTGGAAAATGTCCGGGAGAAAAAACAAGATGGAAAAATAAATTCCAGCATTAAAAACAAAACAAAACAAAAAAAACAAAAAACAGTTGTTTACCCTCTACAGATTCAGTCTTTAGACTTTAGGAGCACCTACAATCATCAGGAACACATATGGGGCCCCTATCCAACATTCTCTCTCCCACTGTCCCCCCAACACACATATAAGCTGACACTTGGAGTCCCTGCCAAGCCAATCTCCAATAAATTCTTAAAAACAAAAGGTTCCCAATAAAAGATTCCGGAACAAAGCTCCGCTCTGTAGGTACACTGTAAAAAGGAAGTTTTCCCCATGGACAGAATGAAATCAGGACTGGGCTCAGATAGAAAGGCCAAGTGGATATTAACCTGTCTACATACTACTGGTCCTTTCATCTGTTTTTCAAAAACAGACCTGAAAAGAGTAATATTTGTCTCTACGAAGAGTTAAGTGTTTGAAAAAAAAATTAACACACACACACAAATCAGAATTCCCTTCTCTCACATCCTGGGCCCTGGGTCTTTGAAACTCTCTGGCCTGTATATAGAGCAAATGGTAAGTTTGCCCGCCTTCAGGGTGTTTTCTCCCAAACCCAGAAATGCCCTTCTCCTGGGGACACAGCAGGGCTTTCCCGGAGAGTTTGCCTGCTTCTAGGCTGAAATGTCTGGACGCAAGACAAAGACGGTTCTTTTAGTCAAGAGCCCAGAGGACAACTAGCAAGAAATAGAGGAGACTCCTGGCCTCAGGGTTTGCTGTCTCTGTGGAGAACACCCCCTAGCACAGAAGGTCCATAACTGGTTAACTGGGGAATCAGCAGAATCTGGGGGCCACGAAGCTGAATCTGATAGGAAGGGCCAAGTGTAGATGCCACGGGCTCATCATTTTTTTGCCTGGATGTCACAGCGGCAATCTAATAATGTGGGGATTTCAAGTGAGGGATGCTTCTCCAATTGGAAAGTAGGCATCAGGAGGGTAGGTGGCATCTGGTCCCAGTATTCCTTTGCAGCATTGCACAGTTCTGGAAACACCCAACATACTCTCTGTTGTTTAGAAAGTAACGGTATCCAATGAAGACCCCCTACAGCTTCTAAAAGAAATAGGAATTCAACTCCAAAACTTTGCCTCTCTCACAGGGACAACTAGGTACACGTTTTCACCACTTCAGGCTTTCCCCACCCCCTACATTTTGCTGAACTTAACCTCTGTATACACTAGTCCCCGCCAGGCTCACTGTAAATATTTCATGCTACCTCCACTCCTGTATGAGCACATGTCAGAATTACTGAGGCTGCTAAGCCTGAATTTAGGTTTGCTTCACCAGCTTTCTATGTCAATTCTGTGTTAAGAAGTGGTCCTATACACAGCATAGCCTCAATTTCAATAGAATACCACCTGGAACAAAAACAGTCTTTGTCACTGAATTATTGTCTCCGTTTCATCATCTAAGAAAATGGCATTAGCAATGGCACCAGATTTCACTGGAGTACCCTTTCTCACATTGACATCTGTCCTCTGAAAGTTTCAAAGTTGTCCTCTGAGACATGTTCTATCTACTCCTAAATTTTTCCTTTTCAAAATGAGATCCCTGTGTTAGGATCAGAATCTTTTTTTTCTTTTTTTGAGATGGAGTCTCACTCTGTCACCCAGGCTGGAGTGCAGTGGTGCAATCTCGGCTCACTGCAACCTCCGCCTCCTGGGTTCAAGCAATTCTCTGCCTCAGCCTCCCGAGTAGCTGAGATTAAGGTGCCCACCACCATGCCTGGCTGATTTTTGTATTTTTAGTAGAGACGGGGTTTCACCTTCTTGGCCAGGCTGGTCTTGAACTCCTGACCTCGTGATCCACCCGCCTCAGCCCCCCAAAGTATTGGGATTACGGGCGTGAGCCACCGCGCCCGGCCAGGATCAGAATCTTGAGTATGACTTACTGGAATGACAATGCAATAAACTTTATTTAGTCATTTTAATTTTGAAAAAACCTCCAAGTTTTAATGTTTTGGAGCCGTGTAGGCATGTGCCACTTGAGCAGAGAATTTCATTAGCTGTTTAATTCTGGGATCACGTGGCACTGGAAAAGTTCATTGGGGCACACTGTGGTTGGGTTGGTAGCCACTGAAGAGTTACAGACACTGACATTCCTGTCACCCAGAGGCAGGGAGTGACATCCGGCTCTAGCTTTTAGCAGTAGAGAGTGTGTGCTGGGGGTAGGGGAGAGGTTGGAGAATGACACAATTAAAATGCAAATGTTCCTCCGCTTGCTGCTAAATGAACCTGAAGGAAAATTAATACATAAATTGCAAGCCTCTGGCAAAATCAAGACTTCAAGATAACCAGAAAAATGCAAACTAAAATCCTTCACGACTCTACTTCTAATACTGTGTAAGCTCTAAACCCTGGCCATAGTGAACAATGGTGTTAAAGAAACAGATTTGGTTTTTCCCCCTTCAACTTTGACCTGCTTATTCACCTGATGATGTCAACTATCCATGTGATTACCAAACTAAGAAAGACAGAAACCCACACTGGCAGCAAGAGCCATGACGAACAGCCCCACCCAGTAGGTTCATAGCTTCTAGAAATGCCCAGAAGTTAACATTATAATAGTATGAATCAGACACTGCATCCAGAGTTTGTACATTTCATATAGTAACTCTTAGGGTCTTAGCCTTTGTATTTTTCAATTGTACAAACTAGATAATTAATCAGAGATATGAATTCAATATGCCTGAAGTCCTCAGTAATGCAGACCATGGGCTAAATCTTAGCTTTGTGTTTCTTTCCCTTTGATACTATTCTTTTTTTTTTTTTTTTTCCCAAGGAAGTTTCACTCTGTCATCCAGGCTGGAGTGCAGGGGCATGATCTCAGCTCACTGCAACCTCTACCTCCCGGGTTCAAGCAATTGTTGTGCCTCAGCCTCCTGAGTGGCTGGGACTACAGGCATGTGCCACCATGCCCAGGGTTTTGCCATATTGGCCAGGCTGGTCTTGAACTCCTGACCTCAAGCAATCCACCCACCTCAGCCTTCCAAAGTGCTGGTATTACAAGCATGAGCCACCACATCTGGCCTGATACTATTCTAATCAACAGTATTTTCTTCAAGTCTCCTTTATTTTCAGATCTTGGGCCTACATGTGATGCTTTTCTCAAAGGCAACTGAAAACCTGTACCCTAAAAGAAGGATGCAATGTTTTTCATATAAAAAAAGACGCTAAACTTTTGTTCACTGGGTACATTTGTTATCCTTGCACTCAGCATGTGGGACCCAGCAGATGAAAGCCCGAACTTCAGAGAGAAACGTGGGAATGGAAGGTTATGTTCTTCACCCTATGAACTCCAAATAGTATACCGACTTCAAAAGAAAGCCTTCCTCCACTAAAACAAAACGTAATTTCAAAAAGATCATCATGCTAGAAAGACACCTCCATGGAGTGGGTTTCCTTTGAGTGGTTGAGCAGTTTTTTCACTTTGGACCCTCATGTTAGTCCCACTGTTAGCCATATCGGCTACAGGAGGAGAAACAGAACAAGGCGAACCTTCTCTAGCGTGTCAATTGCGGGGTTTGGTTACACTTAGACAAGCACAGAAATGTCAATCAATTCAGTCTGTATCCACCAAAGCACTAGAGAATGAGGCACAAATGGGATACCCATCTGCTATGGTCTGAATCTTTGTGTTCCTCCAAAATTGGAGGAACCCCCTTGGGGGTTAGGATTTTAGCATACAAATTTTGGGAGGCCCATCTCAGCCTCCAAGGTACGATATTAGGAGGTGGGGCCTTTGGGAAGCGATAAGGTCATGAAAAAGGAGCGCTCATGAGTGGGATTAGTGTCCTTATGAAAGATACCCTAGAGAACTGCCTGGCCTCTTCCACCATATGAAGACCCAGCAAGAAGGCACCGTCTATGAACCAGAAAGCAGACCCTCACCAGACACTGAATCAGCTAATACCTGGATCTTGGACTTCCCAGCCTCTAGACTATGGGAAATAAGTTTGTTACTTATAAGCCATCTCATTTATGGTATTTGTTATAGTAGACCAAATGGACTAAGACACTGTCTGGTCTTTTGTGTAGTAGAGCCAAGGCTGGGGCTGGGGCTGGGGCTGGGGCCGGGACCAGGGTGGATTAAGTACGGCAGACACTGTAGACTGATTCACTCAATCCCCATTTAGCAGAAAATGTGAAACAACCATACCCCATTGCAGCCAGAGTTGCAGGCATGTGAGCTTATTTCTACCAATCAGAAGCATCCCAGTATAACCTGGATGCAGTGTGAGTGACAGAGGCGGCAAGGGTCACCCATTGTGATCCAGGCCTTCTGAGGAGCATGGCAGAAGAGAAGCGCAGTCCTGGCATTCATTCCCTCAGCTCCTGGGGACTCAGCAGCCAGCGGAGGCAGCATGATTTTTCTGCTAGAACAGACCCATGGTATGGTTTGGCTCCTTTCCTGGCTCCATCACATCCAAGCCTGATTCTTGGTTCTTCCCAGAACTTCTGTGAACCACCTAACCAACAACCGTTAACACATCCCTTTCTGCTTAAACTAGCTACAGGAATTTCTGTTGTTTGCAGCCAAAAGTCCTGCCAGACTCGGCAAGAAAACAGAGAAACGAAAGAAAGCGGGAAGGACTGTAGGAGTCAGCTGACAGGGGCGATGCAGTGGCCATGTGCTCCAAGTCAGGGGCTTCTGAACCCAGTTCTGTATGTCCAGTGAAGCCACATGGTGGCATCCACAGAACAGAAGCTTTAGCGATGGCTCCACAAAGGGTGAGTCTCAACTCTACTGCCCCAGGCTCTGTATTGTGCTGGACAAGTTTCTCATATTATCTGAGCCTGAATTAATTCATCTACAAAACTAGAACAATGCTACTTTCCTTATAGAGTTTCAGAGAAAATAGGTAATATGTCAACAGCCTAGTACAGTGCCTAGTGACCAGCAGTTGTTTCAGAAATAGTGTAACTATCCCATCAAATCATCACAAATTGATTTGGCTTACATACCATGTATGTCAAAATATAAGGTTATATTTTCTCTTCTCTAACATTATTATAAAAGAGGAAGTTGTTACATATTTGAGTCTGTACAAATTATATTATGAACCTCTTTCAATTATATTAATTTGGATGACAAATTACTATTGGGAGAAGACACAATTATCTCATATCAATGGGAATTTTAGATGCTTAAACAGAACTGGTTTAAAATAAAGGGGGGAAATCAATTTAATATTAAATTTAACAATTATGCCTAGGGGAGATAATCTCACCATTTTAAGTGCTATATTTTCTTGTAGCAGAGTAGCATGGCGGTTAAAAGCAGGAACTGGCTGGGCGTGGTGGCTCATGCCTGTAATCCCGGCACTTTGGGAACCTGAGGCAGATGGATAGCTTGAGGTCAGGAGTTCGAGACCAGCCTGGCCAACATGGTGAAACCCCGTCTCTACTAAAAATACAAAAAAAAAAGGCTGGGTGTGGTAGCTCATGCTTGTAATCCCAACACTTTGGGAGGCCGAGGTGGGTGAATTACGAGGTCAGGAGTCCGAGACTAGGCTGGCCAACATGGTGAAACCCCATCTCTACTAAAAATACAAAAAAATTAGTTTGGGGTAGTGGTGGGTGCCTGTAATCCCAGCTACTCAGGAGGCTGAGGCAAGAGAATCGCTTGAACCCAGGAGGCAGAGTTTGCGCAACTGCACTCCAGCCCAGTTGACAGAGTGAGACTCTGTCTCAAAAAAAAAAAAAGAAAGGAAAAGAAAAAATAAAAATTAGCCAGGCATGGTGGTGGGGCATCTGTAATCCCAGATGCTTTGGGAGGCTGAGTCATGAGAATCGCTTGAACCTAGGAGGCAGAGGTTGCAGTGAGGCCAGCTCACACCATTGTACTCCAGCCTGGGCGACAGAGCAAGACTAAGTCTCCAAAAAAAAAAAAAAAAAAAAAAAATGCAGGAACTCTGGAGCTCCACAGCTGGGTTTGAATCTTGGCTCTGCCTTTCATGAACTATGTGACTTTGAGCGCATAGGTAAGTTATTTGACCTTTCTGAACCTTAGTTCCCTGAATAAAGTGAGATAAGGTATCAATCTCACAGATTTCTCTGCATAAACGAGTTAATACATGTAAGGCACCGATGACAGTATTTGGCACGTAGTAAACGCATCCATAAACGTAAGCTATTTTCAATTATAGGATGAAGGGATGAAGGTATGGAGGAACTGTGGCAGGGTCATATGAATACTTGTGGTCTTGGATAAAATGTCCAGTGACAGCACCATACATGAATATAAATATTACAGTCTTTCAAATAATAAAGATGGAAAGCAATACACCCTTAAAACTGACTCAGCTGACTCAAAATTTGGCTCTGATTATTTGAATAAATTTGCTTCATAAACTATATGAGTGGGAAAAGGAATATTCAAAATTAATGTCATTTAAATTTTAAATGTGATTTTAATTATATATGTGAATATTAGAGCTATACATGACTATTTCATGTACATCACTGTATTATTAGTAGTAAACTGAATTGTTATCCTTTTAGTATACTAAATATAGTATTTCGTGTATATTAATGTTGGCCAAAAACCTTTTTGTAGCTCTTGCTTATTATGTATGGGGTTTATATTCTACTGTATGGGGTAAAAGAAAATGTTCTTCTCTTTTTTTAATCAGCATAGAAAATTCAAACTGTTATCAAAAAGCATCTTAACCACATGTCCCTGCTCCCCAAATTAATGCCCTTATGATCTCTTTTGCTTAGATTTTTTGAGTTTAAATGCATTTTATTTTTAGACAAACTACATGACGTGCTTTTCTTAAAACAATGCCTCCATTCCAAATAAAGCATGGTCGAAATAAATGAAGAGCTCAAGATGACATCATTCCCATTTTCTTAAGTCCTGTTGTTGTGTGGATGACAAGCTGCAGTCAGTTACGATGACAGGTGATACATCCAAAGCAATTGCCAAATTTGTTAACATTTTCCCATTTCTAAATCATCCTCAAAGAAAATCACATATAGAGTCACACCATCCTCCCAGTAGTCCAGTAAAGCAACCATGCCACCTGGATTCATGGTTTCCCCAATACAGAAAGAACTGGTAGCTTTTTGTTTGTTTTGAGACAGTCTTGCTCTGTTACCCAGGTTGGAGTGCAGTAATCTCAGCTCATTGCAGCCTCCGCCTCCCGGGTTCAGCAATTCTCCCACCTCAGCCTCCCGAGTAGCTGGGATTACAGGTGTGCACCAACCACAGCCAGCTAATTTTCTGTATTTTTGGTAGGGACAGGGTCTCACTATGTTGCCAAGGCTGGTCTCAAACTCCTGAGCTCAAGTGATCCTCCCACCTCAGCCTCCCAAAGTGCTGGGATTATAGGCGTGAGCCACCACGCCCGGCCAGAACTGGTCGTTTTTGAAATTACTAAGGATGTGCTTGACATGTTCTGCAGCCCCTGTCATAAAAGGTTTTACTCTTTCTGGTCTCTGTTCTTCAAGTTTGTCTTTGATTGATATCACGTAACCTTTGATGTATTTCTTGTAGGCTTCTCTGGTGAAGCTAGTTTCCTGAAAGTGATGGTTCATGACAGTATCAACACCAGCCATTACTGTGCTTTCCGTGCCCTCGCCCTCGGGGCCTTCAGCGGAGGCATTTCCACCAATGAGCGAGTCATCAGTGTTACCCTCTCTCCTACAGACCATCTTTGCCTCCACTTTCACGCACAGCCAGTCTGGGATCTCCCGGATCTCATGAACACACCTGATCATGGCTGACGAGGTCCCAGTAGATAATCATGATGGCGGCCGATGGCAGCTAAAGGGAGACGACCAGTGGCGCTGCCTTCTAGGAGCCCGGAGCTTGGAGCTGCGCTCATGGGGAGCGGGGGCGGGGCCTTGCTTAAATTTCAAACAAAAAAAGGATCAAACCAAAAATAAAAGAAAATAGAGGGAAATGTAGACTATCTTTGTGCATTTTAAATATACATAAAATCTCCAACATGGATAAAGATGTTATTCGATTCTATTTACTACCTGATCCTTTTCTTTCTTTTTTTTTTTTTTTGAGACGGAGTCTGGCTCTGTCGCCCAGGCTAGAGTGCAATGGCAGGATCTCGGCTCACTGAAGCCTCCGACTCCCGGGTTCAAGCAATTCTCCTGCCTCGGCCTCCTGAGTAGCTGGGATTACAGGCATCCACCACCATGCCTGGCTAATTTTTGTATTTTTAGTAGAGACGGGGTTTCACCATATTGGCCAGGCTGGTCTCGAACTCCTGACTTCGTAATCTGCCCGCCTCAGCCTCCCAAAGTGCTGGGATTACAGGCATAAGCCACCGGGCCCAGCCACCTGATCCTTTTCTTATGCCTTCATTTAATTGGGAGATCCTTTTCTTATGCCTTCACGTAACTGGGAGTGGGGGGTGGGGATTAAGGAATAAAATCCAACTAAAATAGCAAGACTTTCTTCATAAGGCATGAAACATTAAACATATAAAATATTGTATTTCACAGTGTCCTCTCTCATCTGTATTTCATGGGAAATAGATGGATGAATTCAGCCTGATAATCCACTACATGTAGCTATTAGTGGGTCTCTTGAAGGAAAGGCACAATAACCCAGACGGGTGTATTAACCAGAGCTTTTATGTCATTTATGACTAATACTATGAACTGTGTCCCCTCTCAAAATACACATGTTAGAGCCCTAATCCCCAATGTGATAGTATTTGGAGATAAGATCTTTGGGAGGTAATTAGGTTTCAGTGAGGTCAAGGAAGGGACCCCATGAAGGGATTAGTACCCTTATAAGAAGAGATGCCAGATAGCTTGCTTCCTTGCTTTCCCTGCCATGTGAAGACCCAGTGAGAAGACAGCCATCTACAACCCAGGAAGAGAGCCCTCACCAGAAACCAACCATGCTGCTGGTACTTTTCGTCTTTCCAGCCTCCAGAACTGCGAGAAAATAAATGTCTATCATGTCAGCCATGCAGTATTTTATTATGGCACCCTGCACAAAGACAGGTAAGGAGTACGGCCACTTAAAACATTAAGAAGTCATCATAACCAAACTGTCAACAAAACAATCATCCACTATAACAAGACAAATCCCTTTGTGTTGATCTTTTTCTCAGTTCTCGATTATCAGCTTGGGCTAACCAAGCATTCTACCCAGAATTAGATGGATAGTACAACTTTCAAAGTTTAGACATAACATTTAATCTAATTCTTATTGGATATGAGCCCATCCAAAGGTGGAAAATATGTTCAAATATTCTATTCTAGATATTGTGAGTAGTCTCTTTTGTTTTTTCTTTTTTTTGAGACAGAGTCTTGCTCTGTTGCCCAGGCTGGAGTGCAGTGGCACACTTTTGGCCCACTGGAACTTCCGCCTGCTGGGTTCAAGCTATTCTCCTGCCTTATCCTCCCAACCAGCTGGGACTACAGGCACGTGCCACCATGCCCGGCTAATTTTTGTATTTTTAGTAGAGATGGGGTTTCACCATGTTGGCCAGGCTGGTCTGGAACTCCTGACCTCAGATGATCTGCCCGCCTCAGCTTCCCAAAGTGCGAGGATTACAGGGGTGAGCCACTGCACCCGGCTATAAATAGTCTCTTAATAGATTTCCTACATCATTGATAAAAACCAAACTAAGGCCGCGCGTGGTGGCTGACACCTGTAATCCTCACACTATGGGAGGCTGAGACAGGCTGATTGCTTGAGCCCAGAAGTTCAAGACTAATCTGGGTAACATGGCGAAACCCCGTCTCTACCAAAAATACAAAAACTGAGGTGGGAGGATCACCTGAGCCTGGGGAGGTCAGGGTTACCACTGCACTCCAGCCTCTGCAACAGGGTGAGATCCCATCTCAAAACAACAACAACAACAACAACAACAAAAAACCAACTAACATTTGGACATCGGTAACATGAAGTATATTTTACTTGTGTGGTATCTCAGTTAAAATTACTTCAATTTCAGGCCAGGTGTGGTGGCTCATGCCTGTAATCCCAGCACTTTGGGAGGCCAAGGTGGGTTGTCACTTGAGTTCAGGAGTTTGGACCAACTTGGCCAACATAGTAAAACCCCATCTCTACTAAAAATACAAAAATTAACTGGGTGTGGTGGCATGTACCTGTAATCCCGGCTACTTGGGAGTCTGAGGCTGGAGAATAGCTTGAACCTGGGAGGCAGAAGTTGCAGTGAGCCAAGAACACACCACTCCACTCCAGCCTGGGTGACAGAGTGAGACTCCATCTCAAAAAAATAAAATAAGGCTGGGCGTGGTGGCTCATGCCTGTAATCCCTGTAATCAATGGAGATTGAGCCCATTCTGGCTAACATGGTGAAACCCCATCTCTACTAAAAATACACACAAAAAAAATTAGCCGGGCGTGGTGGCACGCACCTGTAGTCCCAGCTACTCGGGAGGCTGAGGCGGGAGAATGACATGAACCCGGGAGGCGGAGCTTGCAGTGAGCCGAGACGGTGCCACTGCACTCTAGCCTGGGAGACAGAGCGAGACTCTTGTCTCAAAAAAATAATAATAAAAATAAAAATAAATAAAAATAAAATAACCTCAATTTCACTCTTAGCAACACAAATACACACTTAAAAACCAAGAACCACCACTGAAGTTAGGCAATAATGGGGGAGGGGAGCTGATATAAAATAGTGATGTGTAAGTGCACTCTACCAAGGAAAGATGATAACAATAAGCAAACTCCCTACCCGTCCAAAGTCCAATAACAAAAGTTATCAACTTCTAGCACATGAGCCATGGCCTCCAGGCTCTGAATGGGTTGTTTCAAGCCTTTCAAAATGAAAAGTTATAGATCAGTGTTGACAGAAATCCACATCCTCAGAAGGTACCCAATACCTGAATAAATCCACTCTTACTCTGGGAAGTTCTTAGTGGGAAGGTTAACTCTGTAGTGAGAAAATACTTTCCTGACCAAGAAGATACACAGAGCTAGCATGAAGCTATATTTAATGTTTGACCAGGGGTCTGCTGGGTTGGAAAATGCAAACATCTTCCAGTGGTAAACTGAACTCCACCCCAGAGGGGAAAAATGCAGGCCAAGAACATGGAGGAAGATTACACTAACTGGCTTAGAAGAGGAAGAAAAGCAACCCCAGCATCCTCAGGTTGCAGGTAGAGAAGGGGAAAAAGAGACTATCAAGCCACTTCAGCTTAAACTAGAACACCTGCAAGGCAGTAGAAAGGTTTGCTATGCATTGCTTCAACCACTTAAAAAGAAGAAAGGGACACTGATCAAAACACAAATTTGGCCAGGTGCGGTGGCTCACGCCTGTAATCCCAGCACTTTGGGAGGCTGAGGAGGGCGGTGGATCACCTGAGGCCAGGAGTTTGAGACCAGCCTGGCCAACGTGGTGAAACCTCCTCTCTACTAAAGAAAAAAAAAAAAAAATACAAAAAATTAGCCGGGCGTGGTGGCGAGTGCCTGTAATCCCAGCTACTCCAGAGGCTGAGGTAGGAGAATTGCTTGAACCCAGGAGAGGGAGGTTGCAGTGGGCTAAGATCGGGCCACTGCACTCCGGCCTGGGCGACAGAGCAAGACTCTGTCTCCAAAAAACAAAAGAACAAAACACACACACACACAAATTCACTCCTTCTGGTAAAAGCAGACTCACTTGCATAATTTTATAGGCGAATTTGAAACACAAGCAGCAACATTTAGATGTGCTGCTCTTTTCCTAATGCTTAATTATAACCTCAGCCTTATTCGATGCAATTGTGCCCAGAATTCTGTATCTGTACCTTTCCAATAATATTCACCATCTACTACTAATTTTTAAAAAAGACATATTGGCCAGGCACAGTGGCTCACGCCTGTAATCCCTACTAAAAATACAAAAAAATTAGCTGGGTGTGGTGGTGGGCGCCTGTAGCCCCAGCTACTCGGGAGGCTGAGGCAGGAGAATGGCGTGAACCCGGGAGGCGGAGCTTGCAGTGAGCCGAGATCGTGCCACTGCACTCCAGCCTGGGCGACAGAGCGAGACTCTGTCTCAAAAAAATAAATAAATAAATAAAAGACATATTAACAAGTATTGGTTTCCAGTGACTCAAGTTTTCACATCTCAGCATCTAAGTTATGATAATAGCAATATTAATTGTTTTCTCAGGCAATGTATTGGAATGTTTATAAATACTGGTTCATTTAAAAGGCCCTGGGAAGATAAGAGATCTATTTTCTTGGCTTCATCCATGACCAGCCTCGCCCACAGCAAGTGCTCATTAAATGTTTGTTTATTGAATGACTGTTGACTAAATAAACTTTTCCTTGATTTTTAACATTTGTGGCTGATTTCACTATGTTAACCTTCAGCAACTTGTAATTTGTAGATGTAGTAAGTTCTTATTAATTGAGCTTATAAGAAGTGGCATAACTTAATGTTGAATAAATCTCATGATAAAGACTTATTGGTTATTTTGCTGGTTTGGTTTTGTTTGTATTTTGGCTAATTGAAACACATACAATTGAAAGAAATACACTGCTTTAAAATACTAAAAAAAAAAAAAAAAAAAAAGTGGCTGGGTGCAATGGCTCATGCCTGTAATCCCAGCACTTTGGCACTTTGGGAGGCTGAGACAGGCAGATCACCTGAGGTCAGGAGTTAGAGACCAGCCTGGCCAACACCGTGAAACCCCATCTCTACTAAAAATACAAAAATTTCCTGCGCATGGTGGCGGGCACCTGTAATCCCAGCTACTCGGGAGGCTGAGGCAGAAGAATTGCGTGAACCCAGGAGGCAGAGGTTGCAGTAAGCAGAGATCACGCCATTACACTCCAGCCTGGGCAACAAAAACAAAATTCCGTCTCAAAAAGAAAAAAACAAAAACAAAAAATGTTTTTCACTAATTTACAATGACTTTTCCTTTCTTTTTCTTTCTTTCCTTTTTTTTTTTTTTTTTTTTTTGAGACAGGGTCTCACTCTTATTGCCCAGGCTAGAGTACAGTGGTGTGATCTTGGCTCACTGCATCATCTCTCAGGCTCAGGTGATTCTCCCATCTCAGCTTCCTGGGTAGCTGGGGCTACAGGCATGTGCCACCCTGCCCAGCTAATTTTTTGTATTTTTAGTAGAGACAGGGTCTCACTATGTTGCCCAGGTCGGTCTCAAACTCCTGGGCTCAAGCAATCTTCCCACCATGGCCTCCCAAAGTGTTTGGATTATAGGTGTCAGCCACCATGCCCGGCCTTTCCTATTCTTTCTACCCCTAGATTACATAATAATATTTTTTTATTTTAATTTTAATTTTTTTTTTTTTTTTAGATGGAGTCTCACTTTGTTGCCCAGGCTGGAGTGCAGTGGTGTGATCTCAGCTCACTGGAACCTCTGCCTCCCGGGTTCAAGCGATTTTCCCGCCTCAGCCTCCCAAGTAGACGGGATTACAGGCATGCAGTACCACGCCCGGCTAATTTTTTGTATTTAGTAAAGACAGGGTTTCACCATGTTGGTCAGGCTGGTCTCCAACTCCTGACCTCAGGTGATCCACCCACCTCGGCCTCCCAAAATGTAATTTTTACTTTCAAGTTGTAGGACTTTTTTTTTTCCCTCCTGCATGCAAATCCCTTATCATATATATTATTTGCAGAACATTTCTTTCCATCTTTTTCATAAATGGTGCTGGAACAATGAGAAATTGACATGCAAAGAAATAAAGCCCTTAATAAAATTTTAAGTTTTTGTTTGTTTGAGATGGAGTCTCACTGTCATCCAGGCTGGAGTGCAGTGGCGTGATCTGGCTCACTGCAACCTCCGCCTCCTAGGTTCAAGCGATTCTCCTATGTCAGCCTCCCGAATAGCTGGGATTACAGGCACGTGCCACTGCACCCGGCTAATTTTTGTATTTATTTTTTTTAGTAGAGACGGGGTTTCACCATGTTGGCCATGTACTAAAAATACAAAAATTAGCAGGCATGGTGGTGCATGCCTGTAATCCCAGCTACTCGGGAGGCTGAGGCTGGAGAATTGCTCGAACCTGGGAGGAGGAGGTTGCAGTGAGCTGAAATTGCGCCCCTGCCTTCCAGCCTGGGCGACAGAATGAGAATCTGTCTGAAAAAAAAAAAAAAGAAAAAAAAGTATCCAAATCAAACCCTTTAACAATTCAATAATAAGCAGACAATCCAACTGAGTAACAGGCTAAAGATCTGAATAGATGTTTCTCCAAAGAAGATATACAAAAATGGACAACAAACCCAGGAAAAGATGTGCAACATCATTAGTCATCAGGGAAATGCAAACCAAAACCACAGTGAGATACCACTTTATACACACTAGATTGGCTATAATTTTTTAAAAGGACATAACAACAAGTGTTGGTGAGGATGTACAGAAACTGAAACCCTCATGCATTGTTGGTAGGAATGTAAAATTGTGCAGTAATGTTGGAAAAGTTTAGCAGTTCTTCAAAATGTTAAACATGGAATTACCATATGACCCAGCAATTCCACTCTTAGGTATATACCCAAGAGAAACGAAAACATTATGTCCACACAAATCTCGTACATGAATGTTCGTAGCAGTATTATTTACGATAGCCAAAATGTGAAAACAACCCCAATATCGATCACCTGGTGAATAGATAACATTGGACTACCATTTGGTGATAAAAAGAAACAAAGTAGTGACAGATGTCACATGTGTATGAACACTGAAAATGTGCTAAGTGAAAGAAGCCAGTCACAAAAGACCACATAGATTTCATTTACATGAAGTGTCCAGAAAAGGAAATTTATAGAGATAGCAAATCAAAGAGTGGTTGACAGGGGCTGAGGAGTTTGTAGGGGAAGTGAGGAGTGACTGCTAATGGATGGAGGGTTTCTTTTAGGGGTGATTAAAATGTTCTAAAAGTAGATAATGTGATGTCTACAGATCTGCTTGAATTTACTTAAAAACTATTTATTGTAAATTTTAAATGCATGAAATGTGTAATAATGTAATCTCAATAAAACTGTTTTTTAAAAAAAACCTCCTAGGAGGACAGATGTAAGTGTGTGGACTCCCCAACAGTGTATGTCCCCTCACAAAGGTACTGAAAATTGATTGAGGGGAAGTATTCATTTCTCCAATTTGAAACAGACAACAATCAAGATTCACAAAAGCTAACTTAAAGTCACCTTTCTTCTTCTTTTTTTTTTTTTTTTTTTTTTTGAGACAGTCTTGCTCTGTCACCCAGGCTGGAGTGCAGTGGCATGATCTTGGCTCACTGCAACCTCCACCTCCCAGGTTTAAGCAATTCTTGCGCCTCAGCCTCCTGGGTAGGTGGGATTACAGGCACATGCCACCACGCCTGGCTAATTTTTGTATTTTTAGTAGAGATGGAGTTTCACCATGTTGTTCACGCTGGTCTCAAACTCCTGACCTTAAGTGAACCGCCCGCCTCAGCCTCCCAAAGTGCTGGGATTACAGGCATGAGCCACCATGCCCAGCCAAAGTCACCTGTTTTTATAGCTGTTAGCCTAAATGTGTATTTAAAATGCTTGGCAAGTATAATAGAAAGTTCTTAGAAAGGTCAGCTCTTGCCTCCAACTCCCCTTCCCCTTTTCTAAACTGGCAACACACTAGTGTTCAGAGAAAACCAGAAAAATTAAGTTATTTCTTAATGAGTTGTAAGTATTTGTCCGGGAAGATTTAGGAAACTCACTTTTAGTAGAAAATTTGTCAGCAAAATCCTTTAAGCATTTTCGATGGGGTTTTCCTCCTCCTCATCACACACACCCACAGAAACCTTGGGGCCTGGCAACAACTAACAAGCAAGTCTATTACACAGATAAACAAAAATTCAAGGAAGGAAAACTAGCTGTTCCTCGGGGTGATAATCTAGAGATGGCTTCAGGACTTCTGGAGGCTCGCATATTTTTCTATCTTCAGCCTCTCAAGAAATAACTGAAGAGCATTTTACATGAAATCACCTAATTATGGTCCCCAGGCTCATTGCCTCTCGGCAGGGCCTTGCTTCCTCAGGTCAAGGCAGACAGATGCTCAACAACAGGACCCAAGCAGAGTGTGGGAAGGACTGGCCAGATCCTGCAGGAGCCTTTGACATGACCCCTTTCCCTTCTTAAGAAAACCTAGCCTCGGGCAGCCTGGAGCTGATCCTCGTTCCAGGCCCGAAGTCCCTCCCCTATCCCCTTCAGGTAAGGAAGGCTGGCTGACTTTCATCAGCCATCAACAGTGAGCCCTTTACAATTTGGTCTACATGTAAATGGCTTTCTATATAGTAAGGATAACAGTCAGCAAATCCATTAACAGATTCAGCCAAGATCACATCTATTTACAAGTGTTTCTTGACTGCCTGACACAACCCCAGGACTACGGAAAGCTGGTACACAGCGCTACCCACACCTCCCTAGAATCTCCAGCTGAGAGAAGGAACCAGAGGGGATACATGTGAGGATACACCACCATCCACCCCAATGCTCACCCTCTGCCATTCTCAAAATCCTGGTGACACCATTCACTACGTCATTTGCTGTGTGCCACCTGCCAGGCATTATGTCAGTGCCTCTATATGCATTCTTCCATTCTAGTCCGGCAACAAATCTGAGTGTTATTCTTCTCAATTGACAGAAAAACACCACCTTAGTCTGTTCAAGCTGCCGTAACACTATAAACTAGGTGGCTTATAAATAACAGAAATTTATTCTGGAGGCTGGCAAGTCCAAAATCAAGGCCCCGGCGGGTTGAGTGTCAACAGTCACTTTCTGGTTCACAGATGGTGTCTTCTGACTGCGTCCTTACATGGTAGAAGGGGCAAATGAGCTCTCTTGGGCCTCTTTTATGAAGGCACTAATCCCATTCATGAGGGCTCTAATTTGATGATGATTTGATGACCTAATCACCTCCCAAAAGGCCCCACTTCCCAATACCACCACCTTGAGGGTTAGGATTTCAACATATGAATTAGGGGGCACATAAACATTCGATCATAGTAAACACATTCAGTGAAAATAAGTAACTCATCCAAGGCCACACAGCTAACACACATGGTAGAGCTGTGATGGGACACCACATCCTTGAAGCCAAATCACAGAAGACAGAAGGTGCCAATCCTGAGACTGTACTGTCAGCAGGAAGCTCACCTTCCAGGGCAATGCTAGAGGTCCAGAGCTTTCCCTTGTGAAAAGAGAGGCTCCAGCCAGGCGCAGTGGCTCATGCCTGTAATCCCAGCAGTTTGGGAGGATGAGGTGGGCGGATCACTTGAGGTCAGGAGTTCGAGACCAGCCTGGTCAACATGGTGAAACTCCATCTCTACTAAAAATACAAAAAAAACTAGCTGGGCATGGTAACACGTGCCTGTAATCCCAGCTACTTGGGAGGCTGAGGCAGGAGAATGGCGTGTACCCAGGAGGTGGAGCTTGCAGTGAGCCAAGATCGCCACTGCACTCCAGCCTGGGCGACAGAGCGAGACTCCATCTCAAACAAACAAAGAAAAAAAACAAAAAAACAAAAAAAAAGAAGAAGAGAGGCTCCATCTATCCTTAAGAAGGATCCCAAAGCCATCCTGGATGACCTGTCTAGTGAGTTCCCACACATTTGAAGGAAACTGTCCCTCACAGCTAGGAAAGTTTTGGCTGGAAAAGGGTTGGCTCAGGAAGCTCTCGGCATCCACACACTATGTGCAAGCATCACTTTGCCATGTGACAGGGGAGCACAGTTCACACCAAACAACGCATACCAGTGGTACTGCGCCTCTAAGGACAGCCAAGTCCAAAGCTTACAGACAATCGGGGGGGAAGGTGGGAAGCTGCCTTCAAAGGAAAAGGCAGTAGAGCAGCTGTCAGAAAAGCGTTCTGCACCAAATCCCTGAAGCACTCACTTTCACTCAACAGCTTCAACAGGAGTACCCTGGGCGTGTCAGCATTTTATTTAAGCCATCTCTTGTCCTTTGTCCCTCCCTGGCAACTGGCTGGAGGAGCCTAATCTACCAGTGCTCCTTCCTACTGTCCTGAAGCCTAGCTTTACAGCTGTATATCCACTTTTATCATTGGCCATTTATTATGTGCAGTTACCTGATAAACTGGTAGAAGCAGATAATCCTACAGAGGCAAGAATGGTCTAACAGATTTGAAGCAAGCCAGCTCTGGATCCGACCATACTCTGTACTTTTGGTGTAATTCATATGAGTTCATCACTAAACAAAATGCCTGTAATATAGTTGGCTCCAGGGAGGAGACAAATGATGAGTGTCCACCCTCTAGAGGGGGAAAGAAAAGATACACAAAACTGGCTGGGTGCGGTGGCTCATGCCTGTAATCCCAGCACTTTGGGAGGCCAAGGTGGGCAGATCACCTGAGGTCAGGAGTTTGAGACCAGGCTGGCCAACATCGTGAAACCCGGCTGAAAAATAAAAATACAAAAAAATTAGCCAGATGTGGTGGCAGGCACCTGTAATCCCAGCTACTCAGGAGGCTGAGGCAGGAGAATTGCTTGAACCTGGGAGGTAGAGGTTGCAGTGAGCTGAGATTTCGCCACTGCACCCCAGCCTGGACAACAGAGCGAGACTCCGTCTCAAAAAAAAAAAGCCAACAGTCAAGCAAAATGAGACCTTATATCATCTGCATGTTTCATGTTTCATATGCGTCTCTTCTGTACTTAACTAGACTGATGTGTTGGTTGTTGGAAACTTTCTGCATGCTACTTCTTTTTCTGCCCTATCCCCAGAAAAAGAGAATATTTTCACATCAATAGGAAGCACTCAGTGATGCTGGGGGACAGAGAGATTCAACTCCAGTGACAACTGGGATCTCAAGTGCAACTTCGGCCAGTGATTCTTCCGAACACACATCACTTGCGACTTATATTTGAACATCAGACAACACAGGGAATAACAGAGGTGTGTACAACACTCTGAGGGCTGAGAGGACAAAGGGATCATACTGGCTGGCTAGTTAAGTTCCACAGAGAAGATGAAAACCAGTCCAGGCTGTCCACAGACTCTAGGAGCAGAACACAATTTTCACACTGTGGTAAGAGATACTCGAGGTTTACTTTCTCAGGAATATCTTCCCCATCAGCCTGACATACTCCTGGTGCCCTAAATTTCAAGATTTGAGTTAGTTCACTGATTTAGGTGCTAATTCAAAAAGTATTTTTAAATATAAATATGTTTCTGCAGCAGGAAAAAAATAGTTTAACCTTTTATTTTTCACGAGTGATGTATAGACATTTTAAAGAAAAAAAAAAAAAAACTCACCAGATCCCCACCCTACATCCAGAGATCTCATTTGAGTAACATTTAAGAAAATAAAATGATTTTATTGCGCTTTCAGCTGTAAAGTATTGCTATAAAAGAAGTTTTCTTTGTAACTGGTTTTTGAGACAGAGTCTGTCACCTAGGCTGGAGTGCAATGGCACAATCATGGCTCACTGCAGCCTTGACCTCCCAGGCTTAAGCAATCCTCCCACCTCAGCCTCCCAAGTAGCTGGAACCACAGGTGCATGCCACCATGCCTGGCTAATTTTTAATTTTTTTTGTAGAGACTGGGTCTATGTTGCCAGAGCTGGTCTCGAACTCCTGAACTCAAGCAATATTCCCACCTTGGCCTCTGGTGAAGTGCTGTGATTACAGCCATGAGCCATAGCACTCAGCCAGTAAAATAAGATTATTGTAACACACACAATTTTAAAAATTCGTATGTATCTCTAAAGACTCAGAAACCCTTGTTTGAGAAACAGAACTTTAACCTGTTTAACAGTCTCTCTGGATTTAATATCCAGCCCTTAGCACAGGGCTTGGCACATAGCAGCAGTTCACTAAACTTTTTCTGAGCGGATGAATTCTATCTGGGGAAAGGAGCTGGGTAAAGTCCAAGGTTTAAAACATTGCTGAGGTGGGTGAGCCCAAGACCTAGGCACTAAACTGTGACCCTAGGTAGGTGGATATTTCACACACACACATACACACACACACACATGAGAGTATCAAATAGGAATCTGATGAGGCAATAAAGTCACCTAGGATGAGCTAACTCTGCCAGCAGTTACCCGCAAGAAACCAGCTGACATGGACTCTCAAGTCTCTACCCCACCTCACAGTTATATGCCTAGAGTAGTGTATTTATTTTTTACCTTTCCGTCACAATACCTGGGAGGTGTCAGAGAGGGTCACGTGCAAGCATGGTCCAATGGAGAATGCCAGGATCTGAAGTCAGCCAGCTCTGGATCCTACTGTTCCCGAGTCTGTGTCCTTGGGCACAATTCTTAAATTCCAACCTGCAGCCTCCACATGGGCAAAGTGGAACAAATCGCTATTGCATAGTGTGGCTGGGGGGGTTACAGTGAGAATGTATGAAAAAGCCCTGGCACATCGCTGGAGCTTAGTAAAGCCAGTTCCCCAACAGAGGCTGAAACATGGCACCTATTATCTACAGCCATGAAGAAAGGACAGAGGCAGGGTGGGGAAAAGGCTACGCTGCTCAGGCATCAACATAATAACACTGTCTTTTGGAAGGGGTGGGAGCAGACAGAGTGAGGAAGGGAAAAGGTAGAGGCGCCTTCATGAGGGAGGTATGTGTATTTTGTGGCTGAGTGAAAAAACGAGGAAGGGGATTTACAATATGTTCATGTAAGGCTCTGGGCAGAATTTAAAGTCACTCTATCAGCTCAGCCAAATGAGAAGATCCTCTTTCTGACAAATCCCAACAGAAGACATGTCAGTGAGCTAAAAGTATCTTGGTATCTTCTTCCATCTGGGCTGCTATCACAAAATATCATAGGCTGGGTAGCTTATGAACAGTAGAAATGTATTTCTCACAGTTCTGGGGCCAGGAAGGCCAAGATCAAGGTACTGGCAGTACCTGGTGAGAGGTCATTCATAGATGGCTGTCTTCCAGCTGTATCCTCACATGACAGAGGAGATAAGGAGTCTTTCTCAGGCCTCATTCATAATGGCACTCATCCCATTCATGAGAGCTCTACCCTCCAACCCAAGTGCCTCCAAAAAGCCCCACCTCCTGATACCCTCAACCTTCAGGGTTAGGATTTCAACAAATGGACTGTAGAGGGACAAAAACATTCAGTCCATTGCATTTGGCAAAAGAAAGAAAGGGCGGCCAGGCACGGTGGCTCACGCCTGTAATCCTAGCACTTTGGGAGGCCGAGGAGGGCAGATCACGAGGTTAGGAGTTGGAGACCCGCCTGGCCAACATGGTGAAATCCCGTCTCTACTAAAAATACAAAAATTAGGTGGGCGTGGTGGCGGGTGCCTGTAATCCCAGCTACTCGGGAGGCTGAGGCAGAACAATCAGTTGAACCCAGGAGGCGGAGGTTGCGGTGAGCCGAGATCATGCTATGGCACTCCAGCCTGGGCCATGGGGTGAGACTCCATCAAGGGAAGGGAAGGGAAAGGGAAAGGAGAGCAAGACTGGGACAAGACTGAGAAAATGAGGTAACAAACTCCAGAATAACTGTCTAGCACTTGAACAACCCTTTGGTTCCCCTTCTGGGGCATTTCCCTCATGCAGCATTGGGCTGAGGATACAGCCATACTTACGACATTATCTTTCAACCCTTCAGGTCACACCAGCTCACCCCAAACTTAATTTTAGACTATAGAAAAACCAGAATAAAATGAAGTCGGGACACACGCTAATTATAACCATGTTATAAGTGTACATGCAGAGAGGGGTCTGGAAGCGCTTGGAAAAGCAAAATATACTTGATATGTACTGAGTGGTGGGATTGAAGAGAATTTTCCCTTTAAAGATTATTTTTTTAAAGTAATTCTGATCTTAAATTAGTGCAATACATAAAAGCTGGAAGGGAAAAAACATCAAGAACGGCCCTATCTCCTTGATGTCACTCAGCCCACAGCAGGAAAATCTGGACTGAGACCACTGTTGAAATCCTACACCCCACCGTGCCAGGCTTCCAGTCCATTCAAGAGTACGCCAGATGCAGCTGCAGCTGCAGCTGTGGCCAGAGCTTAGGGGAATGAAAGGTTGAAGACTAAATGTCTTTTGGTCGAAACTTCAGTGCAAATTCCACTAATATAGAGCACCCTTAAAATGCAATGTGCTGGCTGAGCACGGTGGCTCACGTCTGTAACCCCAGCACTTTGGGAAGCTGAGATGAGTGATCACCTGTGGTCAGGAGTTCAAGACCAGCCTAGCCAACATGGTGAAACCCTGTCTCTAATAAAAATCCAAAAAAAAAAAAAAAAAAAAAGCTGGGCGTGGTGGCGCATGCCTGTAATCCCAGCTACTCGGGAAGGTGAGGCAGGAGAATCGCTTGAACCCGGGAGGTGGAGGTTGCAGTGAGCCAAGATTGCACCATTGCACTTCAGCCTGGGCTACAAGAGTGAAACTCCGCTCCCTCTCCCTCTCCCTCTCCCGTCTCCTGTCTCCCTCTCCCGTCTCCCTCTCCTGTCTCCCTCTCCTGTCTCCCTCTCCCGTCTCCGTCTCCCGTCTCCCTCTCCCGTCTCCCTCTCCCTCTCCTTTCCACGGTCTCCCTCTCCCTCTCCTTTCCACGGTCTCCCTCTCATGCCGGGCCAAGGCTGGACTGTACTGCTGCCATCTCGGCTCGCTGCGGCCTCCCTGCCTGATTCTCCTGCCCCAGCCTGCCGAGTGCCTGCGATTGCGGGCGCGTGCCGCCACGCCTGACTGGTTTTCGTGTTTTTTTGGTGGGGACGGGGTTTCACTGTGTTGGCCGGACTGGTCTCCAGCTCCTAGCCGCGAGTGGTCCGCCAGCCTCGGCCTCCCGAGGTGCCAGGATTGCAGACGGACTCTCGTTAACTCGGTGCTCAATGGTGCCCAGGCTGGAGCGCAGTGGCGTGATCTCGGCTTGCTACGGCCTCCACCTCCCAGCCGCCTGCCTTGGCCCCCCAAAGTGCGGAGATTGCAGCCTCTGCCCGGCCGCCACCCCGTCTGGGAAGTGAGGAGCGTCTCTGCCTGGCCGCCCATCGTCTGGGATGTGAGGAGCCCCTCTGCCTGGCTGCCCAGTCTGGAAAGTGAGGAGCGTCTCTGCCCAGCCACCATCCCACCTGGGAAGTGAGGAGCGCCTCTTCCCGGCCGCCATCCCATCTAGGAAGTGAGGAGCGTCTCTGCCCGGCCGCCCATCGTCTGAGATGTGGGGAGCGCCTCTGCCCCACCGCCCCGTCTGGGATGTGAGGAGCCCCTCGGCCAGGCCGCGACCCCGTCTGGGAGGTGAGGAGCGTCTCTGCCCGGCCGCCCCGTCTGAGAGGTGAGGAGACCTTCCGCCTGGGAACCGCCCCGTCTGAGAAGTGAGGAGCCCCACCGCCCGGCTGCCACCCCATCTGGGAAGTGAGGATCGTCTCTGCCTAGCAACCACCCCGTCCGGGAGGGAGGTGGGGGTCAGCCCCCCGCCAGGCCAGCGCCCTGTCCGGGAGGGAGGTGAGGGGTCAGCCCCCCGCCCGGGCAGCCGCCCCGTCCGGGAGGGAGGTGGGGGGGTCAACCCCCCACCTGGCCAGCCGCCCCGTCCGGGAGGGAGGTGGGGGGCTCAGCCCCCCGCCTGGCCAGCCGCCCCATCCGGGAGGTGAGGGGCGCCTCTGCCCGGCCGCCCCTACTAGGAAGTGAGGAGCCCCTCTGCCCGGCCAGCCGCCCCGTCCGGGAGGGAGGTGGGGGGGTCAGTCCCCCGCCCGGCCAGCCGCCCCATCCGGGAGGTGAGGGGCGCCTCTGCCCGGCCGCCCCTACTGGGAAGTGAGGAGCCCCTCTGCCCGGCCAGCCGCCCCGGCCGGGAGGGAGGTGGGGGGGATCAGCCCCCCGCCCGGGCAGCCGCCCCGTCCGGGAGGGAGGTGGGGGGCTCAGCCCCCCACCCGGCCAGCCACCCCGTCCGGGAGGTGAGGGGCGCCTCTGCCCGGCCGCCCCTACTGGGAAGTGAGGAGCCCCTCTGCCCGGCCAGCCGCCCCGGCCGGGAGGGAGGTGGGGGGGTCAGCCCCCCGCCCGGCCAGCCGCCCCATCCGGGAGGTGAGGGGCGCCTCTGCCCGGCCGCCCCTACTGGGAAGTGAGGAGCCCCTCTGCCCGGCCAGCCGCCCCGTCCGGGAGGGAGGTGGGGGGGGTCAGCCCCCCGCCCGGCCAGCCGCCCCGTCCGGGAGGGAGGTGGGGGGCTCAGCCCCCCACCCGGCCAGCCACCCCGTCCGGGAGGTGAGGGGCGCCTCTGCCCGGCCGCCCCTACTGGGAAGTGAGGAGCCCCTCTGCCCGGCCAGCCGCCCCGGCCGGGAGGGAGGTGGGGGGGTCAGCCCCCCCGCCCGGCCAGCCGCCCCAGCCGGGAGGGAGGTGGGGGTGGTCAGCCCCCCCGCCCGGCCAGCCGCCCCGTCCGGGAGGGAGGTGGGGGGCTCAGCCCCCCACCCGGCCAGCCGCCCCATCCGGGAGGGAGGTTGGGGGGTCAGCCCCCCACCCGGCCAGCCGCCACGTCTGGGAGGGAGGTGGGGGGGGTCAGCCCCCCGCCCAGCCAGCCGCCCCATCCGGGAGGGAGGTTGGGGGGGTCAGCCCCCTGCCCGGCCAGCCGCCTTGTCCGGGAGGTGAGGGGCGCCTCTGCCCAGCCACCCCTACTGGGAAGTGAGGAGCCCCTCTGCCCGGCCACCAACCCGTCTGGGAGGTGTACCCAACAGCTCATTGAGAGAACGGGCCATGATGACAATGGCGGTTTTGTGGAATAGAAAGAAGGGGGAAAGGTGGCGAAAAGATTGAGAAATCGGATGGTTGCCGTGTCTGTGTAGAAAGAGGTAGACATGGGAGACTTTTCATTTTGTTCTGTACTAAGAAAAATTCTTCTGCCTTGGGATCATGTTGATCTGTGACCTTGCCCCCAACCCTGTGCTCTCTGAAACATGTGCTGTGTCCACTCAGGGTTGAATGGATTAAGGGTGGTGCAAGATGTGCTTTGTTAAACAGATGCTTGAAGGCAGCATGCTCGTTAAGAGTCATCACCACTCCCTAATCTCAAGTACCCAGGGACACAAACACTGCGGAAGGCCGCAGGGTCCTCTGCCTAGGAAAACCAGAGACCTTTGTTCACTTGTTTATCTGCTGACCTTCCCTCCACTATTGTCCTGTGACCCTGCCAGATCCCCCTCTGCGAGAAACACCCAAGAATGATCAATTAAAAAAAAAAAAAGAAAAAAAAGAAAAAATCTCTTTATAAAAAAAAAAAAAAAAAAAAAAAAAAAAAAAAAAAAAAAAGAGTGAAACTCCGTCTCAAAATAAATAAATAAATAAATAAATAAACAAACAAATAAATAAATGTGCTGATTATCAGACCAAACCCAGGAATTTCTGTACAACTTCATGTGAACAAATGTCTAAGCCAATTTTTTCTAACTAGTCTGAAATTTTTAGTAACTGTAGCACACAGACACATAGACACACAATCCCTGCTGAGAAACTAAACAGTCCCCAGTATAAGAAGAATAGAATAAGAGCCTACACAAGGTGATTTATACTTTAAGACAGACTTAGACATAGCTGATCGCTACATTTATTCCACCGGAAAATCTCTTTATACTCATGGAAATTCATTATCCACCTGTTTTTTTGTCTTTTTGTTTGTTTTGAGACAGAGTCTCGCTCTGTCACCCAGGCTGGACTGCAGTGATGCAATCTCAGCTCACTGTAACCTCTGCCTCCCAGGTTCAAGTGATTCTCGTGCCTCAGCCCTCCTGAGTAGCTGGGACTACAAGTGTGGACCACCACGTGTGGCTAATTTTTGTTTTTTGTAGAGACGGGGTTTCACCATGTTGCCCAGGCTGGTCTTGAACTCCTGGGGTCAAGCAATCTGCCCACCTTGGTCTCCCAAAGTGCTGAGATTACAGGCACGAGCCACCGCGCCCAGCCAGGTTTTTGTTTTTAAATGCAAACCACAATCAATGGCAGGTTAAGCAGTAACGTGGGGACAGGATGGTCTCAAGGACTGCTGCTATCTATGGTCTTCACCAAGATGTGACTCTGCCAAGGCCTACACAAACAACCCTCACAAGGGCAAGGGCGAAAGGTCCTGGTCAGTGGGTACAAGTTTAATAGTTTCAAGATTATCCAAAAAAATATTCTTTCTTGGAGAAATAAGCCAAGACAGGAAAAAGAAAAGCTTAGTTTTTGTCTGCTTCCCTCTAGGAAAACCCTCCCTTGCCCTCTCCATTGCTCCTCCCACGCCACACTTTGTTCACACCTGTTTCAGCACCCATGCTGTAGCACTGCGTGTGTCTACACACCTGTCTCCACCGTCAGGCTGTGAGCTCCATAAGAAACTAGGCCCAGCTGGGCACAGTGGCACACACCTGTAATCCCAGCACTTTAGGAGGCTGAGGCAGGAGGACTGCTGGAGCCCAGAAGTTCAAAACCAGCCTTAGCAACATAGTGAGACCCCCCCCCCCCACCCACCCACAATACAAAAAATTAGCCGGGTGTGGTGGTGCACACCTGTTGACCTAGCTACTAGGGAGGATGAGGTGGGAGGATCACTTGAGTCCGGGATGTCGAGGCTGCAGTGAGCTGTGGTCCCGCCACTGCACTCCAGCCTGGGTGACAGGGCAAGACTCCCCTACACCACCCCCGCCACAAAAGAAACTAGGCCCACTACACCTGTGTACCCCAAACTCAGGCACAGCCTGGCACACAGTAGATGCCCAACCTGCCCTGCTGTTCTTGGATCATCCTGGTTTAAACTGGTTATCCCAGCCTAATTATCAGTGCTCTCCTTCACTCTCAGAGGTGCCCTGTGTGTGCAATAAATCCTATGATCACCCTGTCAGTAAACAGTAAATAAATCTTGCTCTTGGTTTATGAGTCTTATTTTTAAGATCATGTCCTTTGACCTGCTGTGGTTATTGCTGGTCAGCAGAGCAATAGGTACATTAGGGAGCTGGGTAGATAGACCTTGAGGAGAAGGTAATCCAGAAATTAGTTTTGTTAAGAGTTTGGGGCCAGGCACAGTGTCTCATGCCTGTAATCCCAGCACTTTGGGAGGCTGAGGCGGGAGAAATGCTTGAACCCCAGGAGTTCAAGGCCAGCCTGGGCAACATTATGAGACATCTCTACAAAAAATTAAAAAACTTAGCCAGGCATGGTGGTGCACACCTGTGGTCACAGCTACTCAGGAGGCTGAGGCAGAAGGATTGTCAGAGCCTGGGAGGTTGAAGCTGCAGTGAGCTATGATCGCACTACTGCAGTCCAGCCTGGGCAACAGGGTGAGACCCTGTCCCTCCGCAAAAAAAAAAGAAGGCATGACTGGTAGAGGTAGCTTGGATTTGTCACAGCAGATTTCCTAATTATCTCATTAACCCTTTGGTAACAGTATCAGCCTTCACTCTCCTTGGCTCCACTGAGCACACTGGCACGATCTGGGCACAGGGTGAGGCTGGCAATGGCTAAAATGTATTGGGAGCAGTGGGGAAAGCTCTGCTGGGATTGACAGCGTTGGTGAGCATTCACCATTCCACCCTGGACCTCCCTGCCTCAGTGGCTCAGTACCCTGCCCACAATGCCACCACTTCTCCAGTGCCCTTAGAAATGGAAAAACCGGCCGGGCATGGTGGCTCATGCCTGTAATCCCAACACTTTGGGAGGCAGAGGCGGGCGGATCACCTGAGATCAGGAGTTCGAGATCAGCCTGACCAACATGGAGAAACCTCGTCTCTACTAAAAATACAAAATTAGCTGGGCGTGGTGGCACATGCCTATAATCCCAGCTGTAAGGGAGGCTGAGGGAGGAGAATCGCTTGAACCTGGGAGGCGAAGTTGCGGTGAGCCGAGACCACGCCACTGCATTCCAGCCTGGGCAACAAGAATGAAACTTTGTCTCAAAAAATAAATAAAAATAAAAATACAAAAATTAGCCGGGCATGGTGGCACATGTCTATAGTCCCAGCTACTCAGGAGGCTGAGGCAGGAGAATCACTTGAATCCAGGAGGCTGAGAGGGCAGTGAGCCGAGATCGCGCCATTGCACTCCAGCCTGGGCGACAGAGCGAGACTTCGTCTCAAAAAAAAAAAAAGGAAAATCCCCTGAGCTTTGCTTACAATCCTCCAGGATGAGAGGAAGCAGCGAGAATGAGAAGGTGAGGATGGAGCTGGAGCCAATTAAGGCACTCAGCTCAGGGTTCTGGCTGATACGGTGTGGCAAGGGGCGTGTTAATACGGTTGCCAGACGCACTGACAGCATCGGAATTATCCAAGTGGATGCCATTTGTCCTGGGGTCTGGCCTTTTTACAGGGTATGAAGGATAGACTAGGACCACAAGTCTCCACAGGTCCTTCTCTGCTTCTAATTGCCACAGACAGGGCCATGCAAAGGCGGCCAAGAGGGAGGGGAGTTACTGTTACTCCACCTGTCTGGCCTGTTTCCTCTGGTTCCAGAGAAACTCCTCCTTGGATTTAGGGGCCCACAGGGACTTCCCAACTCTCGCCACTCATTAAGCCTGTTTGATTTAAAAGGAGAAGATTAAATACACAGCCCACAGCCAAGATTCCAGATGTTAAGCCAGCGTTCTCTTTGTGGTTGGGGTCCCCTGCTAAGTAGTACTAGCAATTAACATCTAAAGCTGGGTTCTGAGGGGCTGGAAGGGGTGAGAGTCAGGGAAGAAGGGGCCCTGGCTCTAGGCCCGGCTCGGCTGTTTTTATTAGTCCACGATCTGAACCATTCATTTGGTTTCTTCATTTTTCCCTACTGGGAATCGACCCTCTACCAAACCTCTGTCCCTTGTGAGCAGGCTGTGAAAATCAAAGGGGGTTAACAGAATTATCTTGCAAAAGTATTAAAAAGCCACCACAGAACTGCGCTGTCCAATACCATACACCCTCGCCACATGCTGCTATTTAAACCTAATTAAAATGAAAAATTCAATTCTTGGGTCATGTGCGTCACATTTCGCACGTGGCTAGTGGCTGCCGTATCGGCCACCTCACAGAAAGAACACTGCCATCACCCATTAAGTTTTATTGGACAGTGCTGCTCCACAGCTTCTCTTGGATTTCTCTCCACAAAAAAAAAAAAAAAAAAAAAAAATCACAAAAAAGAACAACCCAGCCTTGTCAATGCTCAGGAGGGCAATGTTTCGTACGGTTTTGTTTGTTTGTTTGTTTTGGTGAGGGTGGGGGGGTGTTTGTTTTTGCTTTTGGAGGGGGGACAGTGTCTCACTCTGTCGCCCAGGCTGGAGTGCAGTGACACTATCTGGGCTCACTGCAACCTCTGCCCCCCCGGGTTCAAGCAATTCTCCTGCCTCAATCTCCCGAGTAGCTGAGATTACAAGGTGTGCACTACCACACCCGGCTAATTTTTGTACATTTAGTAGAGACGGGGGTTTCACCATGTTGGCCAAGCTGGTCTCGAACTCCTGACCTCAAAAGATCTGCCCACCTCAGCCTCCCAGAAGTATTGGGATTACAAGCATGAGCCACTGCACCCGGCCCCCGTGTGTCTTAATGCCTCCAAGAAGAGGAGTCCCTTACTCGGACACAGTGGGCCACCACCAGGCCCTCTTTCAAATTCTAGAAAGATGACACTTAAAGCAAGTGTTGGCGAGTAAAGGGCTTTTCCCCCTTGGCTCCCACTGCCTTTATACTCAGATGGCCCTTTCAGACCTAATCTATTATTTACACAGTCCTACTTTTAAGAGAATGCATTTCAAACATTTTCTCAACAGGAGTGTGAGGTCTGTGCAAAGCCAGGGTCCAGGACAACCAATCACTTCCCTCCTGTTGGCCTGACAGGCCTTTCTGAACAGCACCAGAAAATGGCCAACTTGAACTATTTAACAAAACAAAAGGACACAGTCCTCCCCCGGCCAAGTGTTAAAAGCATTCCAAAAGAAAAGGCCGAAACAGAAGCTCCTCCCCTCCAATCTGTTCCTCATCTGTCCAGGGATTTATTGGCTCTCGCACTAAATTAATCAATTGCCAAAAGAGAGCTAAAACCACGGCTCCAATGTAAATACTTCTTGGTAACAATCCCTCAGCGTGACACTTCAGATTTCAAGTGGCTGGGTGGCCTTCCAAACGCCTCATTAAATAGCAACTTTATAGCATGAAGAGGAAAAGGCTCTGGGATTTTCTGTACAAATGTATAAATCAATCTTTTCAAAGACAAACAACAGAACAACCCGCAAAACATACGTGATAGGGGAGGGGGCTCGGGGAGGAGCATCAAGAAACTGAGGAAGGAGAAACTGAAGCCGACGGAGGTTGGTCTAAAGTTTCTCCTGGCTCTGGGCATGAGGGTGTCTTGACTGGGAACATTTCCATTCCATCCAACATGAGTTTTTCCCATTATCGAATGGGACCACTCTCCCGATGGTGAGATCCCACGCCCTGTATCATCCCAGACTGACTTCCCATCCCTCAGAGCATTTATCAAAGATTTCCAACTCACAGGCAGTTAAAATCAGTCAAGCTTACGGACTTCTCTCAGGGAATGATTTAGTGTTAAGAAAAACTACAACCTCAACAGTTGGTTATTGATTACCCTCTGTGTTTAGGACATAGTAAGGGTTAGAAAAACACATTCTCCCCTCTCCCTCAAATAATTTCACATGCCTTGTAGAGTATAAACCACCTCATTAACAGCCAAGCCTACAAAGACACCACTGCCTCACAAATCGGAGTACATAGCCCTGACCAATCCAATCCCATTTTCTTTTTAGAAAAGCTTCAATGGGGCTGGGTGCGGTGGCTCACACCTGTAATCCCAGCACTTTGGGAGGCGGAGGCAGGCAGATCACCTGAGGTCAGGAGTTTGAGACCAGCCTGGCCAACATGGTGAAACCCCATCTCTACTACAAATACAAAAATTAAGCCAAGCATGGCGGCACGCCTGTAATCCCAGCTACTCAGGAGGCTGAGGCAGGAGAATTACTTGAACCCAGTAGGCGGAAGTTGCAGTGAGCTGAGATCATAGCACTGCACTCCAGCCTGGGTGACAGGGAGGGAAGGAAGGGAAGGAAGGAAGGAAAGAGAAGAGAGAAGAGAAGAGGAAAGAAGAGAAAATAAAAAAGAAAAAGAAAAGGAAACAAAACAAGAAAGGAAGGCAGGCAGGCAAAGCTTCTATGGGCAATATCTGCGCCATCCAAATTCCACTGCTGTAAATGGCCCAAAACAGCTGCACCCCTGGAACCCAGGCTCGAAAAATAGGGTTGTATCCCTCTGATGTGCCCAAACGCCCATCGTGTGTTGGAAGTTAACAATGCTGAACAACTCCCACTCCCTCCCCGACTCTCGCCACTCTTCAGCTAAGCAGCCTTTCAAAGCTATGTGTAACTGTCCCCCCATAGACCAATCCATTTTATTTTTCCTTTAGAAAAAGTGCTGTTCCCCCCCTCCCCCGCACATAAAACTGATGACTGAAAGCAAAGCGTAGGACAGTTTTGAGACACAGGGCATGCACAGGCAACCCTCAGCATTTGGGCCTGTGTCATTCTTGACACTGTCCCCCTAACTGGCAGTTCTCTGTACAGCTATGCGAAATTTTGTCAGATTCCTACAGAAAAATCAGCCCCATTGTTCCAACAGAACAACGGACAATTGATAATCAGGACAGTGAGAGGAGAGAAGCAGACTCTGCACATCTCAGGAATGGCACTTCTCTGCTGTAAAAATGGTTCCTATTGGAAAAGCTGCCAACCTCCTAGCCCTCCTCCATCCTCAACACTGCTTTCTCCATCTCAAAAAGCAAAATGAAACAAAATTAAGCCTGTGGATGAAAAGTGCACACCGCTCTCAGGCTCCAAATGTGGTCTCTCCACTGACACCCAAAGCCCTTCCAGAGAGGGTGACCCAGGACACCAAAAGTGCTCCAAGCATTTCTGAAGCAAGAGTCACTTTCCTAACACAATTCCCACTCTGTCACTGCCTCTCCATTCACACTACATATCGATTTTGTGTGTGTGTGTGTGTGTTTGTGTGTGCGTGTGTAAAATCTGCTTTTCCCCTAGAGCCTACCAAGTGTGTACTTAAAAATATCCACTACGTTGTAGGATTTTCAGAACTCATTGAACTGGTCAACATACAGAAATCCACAGTAAGAATGAGCCCAGCCCATAGCAAACATCAAGGAAGCAAGCATAGAAGGAACAGGCCAGTCCAACTATGCATGGCACAGCCTGGCACTGGTTCTTGCACCCAGGCGGCATTCAAGAAATAAGTACAGAGACCAGGCGTGGTGGCTCACGCCTACAATTCCAGCACTTCAGGAGGCCGAGGCAGGCGGATCACCTGAGGTCAGGAGTTTAAGACCAGCCTGGCCAATGTGGTGAAACCCCGTCTACTAAAAATACAAAAACTTAGCCGGGCATGGTAGCGGGTGCCTGTAATCCCAGCTATTCAGGAGGCTGAGGCACAAGAATGGCTTGAACCCAGGAGGCAGAGGTTAGTGAGCCAAGATCCTGCCACCACATTCCACCCTGGGCGACAGAATAAGACTCGGTCTTGGCTGGGCATGGTAGCTCACGCCTATAATCCCAGCACTTAGGGAGGCTGAGGTGGGCGGATCACAAGGTCAGGAGATCAAGACCATCCTGGCTAACACGGTGAAACCCCGTCTCTACTAAAAATACAAAAAAATAGCTGGGTGTGGTGGCAGGCGCCTGTAGTGCCAGCTACTCGGGAGGCTGAGGCAGGAGAATGGCGTGAACCCGGGAGGCGGAGTTTGCAGTGAGCCGAGATCGCACCACTGCACTCCAGCCTGAGCGACAGAGCAAGACTCCGTCTCAAAAAAAAAAGAGAGACAGAGACAAGTGCAGAATCTACCTGATGCAGAAGTGCCTCTGGGCTCTACCTGTAACAGTCACTGTAACAGACCTGTAACAGTCACTGGGTCCTCCAATAAGACCTCAATTCCTCCCTGGGCCGTGGCTGAGGGCCCACACATCTCAGCATCCTTCACAAAAGCAGTTTCCATCAGGGAGTTTCCTGGTCTCCTGACAACCCACAGTTCTCAGAAGGGTGGAGGGGCAAAGGGAGGAATTTCTCCAGCGGGCAGAACCTCAGCAGAGAGGAGAGAGGAAGGGAGTCCGGGCAGCAAGCTCAGCAAGCTGGGAGGAAGAAGGAGTGGCAGGGAAGGAAGGGGCCAAGGGGAGGCACATAAACAACTTGGCACTAGCAAACTCAGCCAAAGCTTGGAGTCGCTACCAGCCTGAGAGTTCACCCAATGCAGCAACATGCTCTAAACAAATGCATTGTTAATTGTGGAAGATATGCACTCATCTGTTTTTTCAGTGTGTTATTCAAACTGTATAGACAATGGCTGGGCACAGTGGCTCACGCCTGTAACCTCAGCACTTTGGGAGGCCAAGACGGGCGGATCACCTAAGGTCAGGAGTTACAGACCAGCCTGGCCAACATGGTGAAACCCTGTCTCTACTAAAAACACAAAATTAGCCAGGTGTGGTGGTGGGTGCCTGTAATCCCAGCTACTTGGGAGGCTGATGCAGGAGAATCACTTGAACCCGGGAGGCAGAGGCTGCAGTGAGCCGCTGCACTCCAGCCTGGAGAAAAAGAGAAATTATTAAAAAAAAAAAAAAAAACTAACTCAAAAACAACAAACAAAAAAATCAAAAACAAACTATACGGATAATGCTTAATCTCCTAATTCTACTCTCTTTTCCCAAGATAATTGCTGTTTTCTGGTTTTCATGTCAACCTTCTGGACACAGCATTTATCTAATGCTATATTCGTATAGAAAAAAAATCATCACTTGACTTAATGGCTACATAGTGTACTTATGCTATACTATGTTTCTCTTTCCTTAGTGATATGTTTTATTATTTTTCTTTTTTTACACTTGTGGCTGATTAGGGAGAGATGTTTTAGAGATCATTACATCCATATAAAAAAATGCACTTCCTTCTTTGAAATTGCCACATAGTATTCTGTAATGTGGACTTACATATTTTATTCATTCTTTTGATAAATGTTTAGTTTTCATTTGTCCCCATTTCAAACACTTCTGGAGTGAATATGTGTTTGGATGCAAGTATTTCTTTAGAACACAATTCTAGAAGTACAATTTCTGGGTCAAAGAATATGTACAATTTTAACAGATGACAAAATACCTGTAACGTGTCTCACTCTGACAGTATACAAAGACCCGAACTCTAGCCTGCTTGCTTCTATCATTCTTAATTTTTTACCTAAGCCTAACCTTAATTCTAACATTGTCTAAATTGGATAGTAAAGAGTAGTATTAAAAAAAAAAAAAATCCCACTGCTTTGATTGGCATTTCTCTGATTACCTAACAGCTCAAGCATTTTTTTCTTTTTCTTTTTTTTTTTTTGCCGTTTGCACTTTTTCTTCTGGGAGTTGCCATTTCATACACTCCACCCGTTTTTCTTCTGGGTATTTTACTCATTAACTTACACATTTTTATGTATTCACTTAATCCATCATCTATTCTGTTTTGTACGTTTCTCTTGGTCTATCACTTTAAAACTTTACTTATGGCATCGTCCCACAAACAATGTGGTAGCTTCCTATTAACAATATAGTGGCCGGCCAGGCACAGTGGCTCATACCTATAATCCCAGCACTTTGGGAGGCTGAGGTGGGTGGATCATTTGAGGCCAAGAGTTTGAAACCAGCCTGGTCAACATGGCAAAACCCTATCTCTACTAAAAATAAAAAAATTAGCCAGGAGTGGTGGTGGATGGCAAAACCCCATCTGTACTAAAAACACAAAAATTAGCCAGGAATGGTGGCGGGCACTTGTAGTCCCAGTACTTGAGAGCCTGAGGCAGGAGAATCGCCTAAACCTGGGAGATGGAGGTTGCAGTGAGCCGAGATCGCGCCATTGCACTCCAGCCTGGGTGACAGAGCAAGACTCTGCTTCAAAACAAAAAAAACACAATACAATGACGTCCAAATTGTTGTCAACAGTAGAATCCTTTCTGGAGTGCAGTGGAATCCCAAACAGCAGACAACAGCAGACCTGCCCTGGCTGAGACTGAATGGGCATCCTAGGGTCTCACCAATTCCTCTATCTTGATTCCAAAGTGTTTCTCAGAGCTTCTAAGAGCAGAATTTGAAACCACAGATTCAGTCCAATTCCCTCATGTAACAAATGAAGAAATCTAGGATAAAAGCCACCAGAGGGATAAGCCTAAGGCCTCCTAACAGAAACAAGATCGGCCAGACCTAAGGTCTCTGTTACGTGTCTGTGAACCCAACCCAGGATGTATGGATGGATGGATGGATGGATGGATGTATGTATGTATGTATGTATGTATGTATGTATGTATGCATGCATGCAGTTATTTTTGAGATGGAATCTCGCTCTGTTGCCCAAGCTGGAGTGCAATGGAGCAATCTCGGCTCACTGCAACCTCAGCCTCCTGGGTTCAAGCGATTCTCCGGCCTCAGCCTCCTGAGTAGTTGGGATTACAGGCACCTGCTACCACACCCAGCTAATTTTTGTATTTTTAGTACAGATGGGATTTCACCACATTGGCCAGGCTGGACTCAAGCTCCTGACCTCAGGTGATCTGTCCTCTTCGGCCTCCCAAAGTGCTGGGATAACATGCGGGAGCCACCGCGCCCGGCCTTAACACAGGATTTAAATTATAGAGAATAGGGCCAGGCACTGTGGCCCACACCTGTAATCTCAGCACTTTGGGAGGTGAGATAGGCAGATCGGTTGAAGCCAGGAGTTCCAGACCATCCTGGCCAACACAGCGAAACCTCGCCCCTACTAAAAATACAAAAATTAGCCCCGCATGGTGGCAGGCACCTGTAATCCCAGCTACTCAAAAGGCTGAGGCATGAGAGGTGGAAGTTGCAATGAGCCGAGATTAAGCCACTGCACTCCAGCCTGGGTGACAGAGTGAGAATCTGTCTCAAAAAAAAAAAAAAAAAAAAAAAATTACAGAGGATTGGTTAATTCAAATTTGATCTGAAAACAAAACTCAGCAACTTAGCATCTGATTCATGTACTTTTCTTTCAAAGAAAAAGTAGCATGCTGGCCAGGCGCGGTGGCTCATGCCTGTAGTCCCAGCTCTCTGGGAGGTCGAGGTGGGCAGATTACCTGAGGTCAGGAGTTTGAGACCAGCCTGGCCAACTTGGCGAAACCCCATCTCTACTAAAAATACAAAAACTAAACCGGCCTGGTGGTACACACCTGTAATCCCAGCTACTCAGGAGGCTGAGGCAGGAGAATCGTTTGAACCCAGTAGGCGGAAGCTAAAGTGAGCTGAGATTGTGCCACTGCACTCCAGCCTGGGCGACGGAGTGAGACTCCATCTCAAAAAAAAAAAAAAAAAGGTAGCATGCTAATAAACTCATAATTTCACTCAAAACTCATTTTAATGAATATTTATCATGACTGTCTAGCTATTAATGCATTAACTTCCTGTCTCTCCTCATCACAATATAAGCTCCCTGAGAGCAGGGAATTCTTATCTGTCCTTCTTTCTTATGCCCCCTGGGCCTTTTTTTTTTTTTTTTTTTTTTGAGACAGAGTCTGTCACCCAGGATGGAATGCAGTGGCAGGATCTTGGCTCACTGCAACCTCTGCCTCCAGGGTTCAAGCGATTCTCGTGCCTCAGCCTCCCATGTAGCTGGGATTACAGACACTCACCATCAGGCTCAGCTAACTTTTGTTATTTTTAGCGGAGACTGGTTTTCACCATGTTGGCTAGGCTGGTCTCCAACTCCTGGCCTCAAGTGATCCGCCCACCTCGGCCTCCCAAAGTGCTGGGATTTTAGATGTGAGCCACTGTATCTGGCCCAGACCTGGGCCTTTTAAATTGTAGGTTTCAATAAATATTTGCTAAATAACTTCAACCATTACCTCCAAAACTATTCACTACAGCTAAAAGCAAGCCTAAAATGATCCAATTTACTTATTTTTATAAATTTCAACTGCATTTATTAATGTAACCTTTGCTAGAATAGCTGGTCCATTCGTGAATGGTCTGAAAAGTGGAAGGCAGGCAGAAATCTCAGGGTCTGGATAATAATCCACATGGAATAAGTGAGAGCAATACTGCTGAAAACACCCTCTCCTCCCTCTCCTTCTTTATGGAACTGTCCAGGCTTCTAATTATTATCCCTGTGTTTTACAGGAATTTGGTACTTGAGGGGCCCTTTATAAAAATCCCAGGAGAGATGGGGCAGCCTCGATCAGTTGTGTTTTGGTCTGAGGTCCTTTTGTCTTGCCTGCTATTCTTCTAACTCCAACTGTGGGAACTTAAGGAGGTGAGCCACTTATGGGATCTAAGTCTGAGCTTCCTCCTCTGTAAAGAGGACACAGCAATAGGCCTTATGCTTCATAACAGTGGAAAGGATTAGTGTCGATGTATGCATGTGGCTTAGCGTAATGCCACACAAACGGAATCACTAGAGTTTATCAGTTATGATGGTCCATTAAGCTGTCAACTTTTAGGATGGGTTTTTACACACCCAGAATAACGGGATGGAGTCAAACTAAGCACTATTAAATATAAGGAAATGGGGCTGGGCACAGTGGCTCTCACCTGTAATCCCAGCACTTTGGGAGACCGAGGTGGGCAGATCACTTGAGGTCAGGAGTTCGAGACCAGCCTGGCCAACGTGGAGAAACCCCGTCTCTACTAAAAAGTACCAAAGGAATTAGCCAGGCATGGTGATGCATGCGTGTAGTCCCAGCTACTCGGGAGGCTGAGGCAGGAGAATCACTTAAACTCAGGAGGCGGAGATGCAGTAAGCTGAGATCGTGCCACTGCACTCCAGCCTGAGTGACAGAGTGAGACACCATCTCAAAAAAAAAGTGTGTATATATATATGTGTGTGTATTGTGTGTATGTATATGCATGCCCCGGCACAGTGGCTCACGCCTGTAATTCCAGCACTCTGGGAAGCTGAGGTGGGTGGATCGCCTGAGGTCAGGAGTTTGAGACCAGTCTGGCCAACATGGTGAAACCCCGTCTCTACTAAATACAATAAAATTTGCCAGGCATGGTAGCATGGGCCTGTAGTGCCAGCTACTTGGGAGGCTGAGGCAGGAAAATGGCTTAAATCTGGGAGGCAGAGGTTGCAGTGAGCTGAGATCGCACCATTGCACTCCAACTCCAGCCTGGGCAATAAGAGCAAAACTCCATCTCAAAAAAAAATATATATATATATATACACACATATACACACACACACACACACACACACACACATATATATATATGGAAATGGGATGAGACAAGTCAGTGTCATTAAAAACACATTCCTGGGAGACTAACCCTAATTTACAAAGCAAGTCAAATCCAATCATAATGGCAACTATTAGATGTAGGTCTTAGAACTCCTAGACCACAGAGAAAAAGATTTATGAAGAGCTTTCAGTTAAATGCCAACCTGCTGATCAGAGATCCCAGTTCTAAACCATAGCCAGAAAGCTACCTTTCAGCCAGGCGTGGTGGCATATGCCTGTAATCCCAGCATTTTGGGAGGCCTAGGCGGGCGTATCACAAGGTCAGGAGTTCGAGACCAGGCTGGCCAACGTGGTGAAACCCCGTCTCTACTAAAAATACAGAAATTAGCCGGGCATGGTGGTAGGCGCCTGTAATCCCAGCTACTCAGGAGGCTGAGGCAGGAGAATCGCTTGAACCTGGGAGGCGGAGGTTGCAGTGCGCCGAGATTGCACCATTGCACTCCAGCCTGGGTGACAAGAGCGAGACTTCATCTCAAAAAAAAAAAAAAGAAAAAGAAAAAAAAAGAAAGCTACCTTTCTACTCTTGTGTCTGAGGTTATAAGAGCTCATGTTTACCCGACTTGGCCGCCAGGATATTTACAGCTTCCATTTGGCCCCCTTGAAATCAAAAAGAATGTGTTCTGGCCCAGACCCACCACTCCAGGGAACAATAACTATTTCATACATTGGTATTTAGTACAGAGCTATGAATGCCCAACAGCCAATCAAAATAGGGTTCCTGCAGATCAGATTTTGATCTCTGCAAATGAGGATAAAAGCTAAAGCCAACTCTGGAAAAGCAAGAAAGAGAAAACATTCTGTTCATAGAATTTTGAACGAGCTTACTTCTATCCATTCATACAGAGGACTATTGAAGCAGCGATGAAATGCCCTATATACAGCAGAATGTTGAGACATGGGCAATCCACGTGGCATGGAATCTTGATATGCCCTCAAGGATTTGAATAATAATTTAATCATCTGTGTCTTCAAATTAGCCAAATTTGAAAAATCTTAATGGAGTTTCATATAAAGCATAAAACAAAATGTCCATCATTGCTCTCGTCTTTTAAAGGCAGGTATTGGCCGGGCGCAGTTGCTCACGCCTGTAATCCCAAGCACTTTGGGAGGCCAAGGTGGGTGGATCACGAGGTCAGGAGTTCAAGGCCAGCTTGGCCAACATGGTGAAACCCCATCTCTACTAAAAAAAATACAAAAAGTAGCCAGGCGTGGTGGTGGTGGTGGGCGCCTGTCATCCCAGCTACTTGGGAGGCTGAGGCAGAAGAATTGCTTGAACCTGGAAGGCGGAGGTTGTGGTGAGCTGAGATCGTGCCATTGCACTCCAGCCTGGGCAACAAGAGCAAGAATCCGTCTTAAAAAAAAAAAAAAAAAAAAAAAAAAAAAAGGCAGGTATTGCTAAGAAAACTGTAGGCAGTTTAGCAGAGCCAAAATCAGATCTAGTGATTAAATCACAGATCAGTTTGGTCACTGAAGGCACTTTTTTTTTCAATTCCAGAAATAAACATTTTTTCCTCTATCTAACAAAGACCCTGAAGATAATGAGAAAAGCTAAGAAGAAAACGTTTTAAAATCTGCCTTGGAAGGGAAAAAATTCTCCAATCCTTATACATCTCTGAAGGCTGCTGCACAGGAAAGAAAAAGGAAGGACAAGGCAATAGAAATGTAGGCACGAAACACCAACCAGCAGACAAACTGAGTTTGCCTCTTGCTGAAACCGATTTGACCATTCATAAGAATGCTAGATGCTCTGCAAATCCTGCTAAAAGGAGACTCAGCAAACAGCTATCAAAATAACTTACAGTTACTCTCAATCTTAGCCTTTATTCTCTAAAAAAAATAGTGTGTGTGACAACTTGCTGGGGTCACACCTGAAGAGAAACGTCCATTTTTTTTTTTTTTTCCTTTTTGAGACAGAGTCTCGCTCTGTCGCCCAGGCTGGAGTGCAATGGCACGATCTATGCTCACTGCAAGCTCCGCCTCCCAGGTTCACGCCATTCTCCAGGCTCAGTGTCCCAAGTAGGTGGGACTACAGGCGCCCGCCACCACGCCCGGCTAATTTTTTCTATTTTTAGTAGAGACAGGGTTTCACCGTGTTAGCCAGGATGGTCTCGATCTCTTGACCTCGTGATCCGCCCGCCTCGGCCTCCCAAAGTGCTGGGATTACAGACGTGAGCCACCGCGCCCGGCCCGAGAAACGTCCATTCTTAACATCCATTTAAGCATTCCACCACTGACAGTAATTAGAATATAAACGGGTGGCCACCCCCAGTGAATGACCATATCAATGTCCTGGTCCAACTGCTGATCCACCTACATGGTTGGACAGTGCCGTGTCTATGCAGTTAGTTAGCTAATGGAGGAAGGGTAGACAATAACAGATATTTAAACACTGGGTTAGCCATTTTCTAACAAATTGCAAAATAAGCCAAGGTCAGCCGGGCGCGGTGGCTCACGCCTGTAATCCCAGCACTTTGGGAGGCCGAGGCAGGCGGATCACGAAGTCAGGAGATCGAGACCATCCTGGCTAACACAGTGAAACCCCGTCTCTACTAAAAATACAAAAAAATTAGCTGGGCGAGGTGGCGGGCGCCTGTAGTCCCAGCTACTCAGGAGGCTGAGGCAGGAGAATGGCATGAACCCCGGGGGGCGGAGCCTGCAGTGAGCCGAGATCGCGCCACTGCACTCCAGCCTGGGCGACAGCGAGACTCCGTCTCAAAAAAAAAAAAAAAAAAAAAAAAGCCGAGGTCATCTGACCACCAAAGAAAAGGACCTGTACGTGTCCATGCTCTTCTCCAGGTATCCTTCATTTGTGGTCCCTCTAAGCAAGAGGCCCAGAAACTTCACAGCAAGCTATGCCATTCATGGTCTTGGGCTTGTCTATGTTCTTCTGAAGTTCAGAAAAAGAGAATAGTGCTTTTAAAGGCACATTCTAGTAAAATAGGCTGGTTGATGGGAGCACTGGGAAGGGATGGATCCAGTTGTCAGGGACCAAGAAAAAAGCCCCTGGGGAAGGCATGGAGCAGAGGGCATCTCCAGTGGATGAAGTGGCCCAGGATAGCGCTCCCAGGCTTGCTCTGCTATCTGTCACACATTTCAGTTACCACCAACCATAAGCAATCTGAGCATGTGAGGTGCTAGGGTGCTTGTTGAGCTTATCAATTACAGTCATGGTATTTTTCTCCTTGTCTCAAAAAATAAAATGCAAACCACTTCAAATCTCTGCATTCTGATTTATCACTCTATGAAAATACTAGGACTAGACCTAATTAATACAGAGTTGTAAGATACCTTCATAAACAAAAATAGTCCAGGCGTGGTGGCTCACGCCTGTAATCCCAGCACTTTGGGAGGCCAAGGTGGGTGGATCACCTGAAGTCAGCAGTTCGAGACCAGCCTGGCCAATATGGTGAAACCCCATCTCTACTAAAAATACAAAATTAGCCAGGTGCGATGGTGTGCACCTGTAATCCCAGCTGCTCGGGAGGGTGAGGTAGGATAATCACTTGAACCCTGGAGGGAGAGGTTGCAGTGAGCCAAGATCATGCCACTGCATTTCAGCCTGGGCAAAAAGAGCAAAACTCTGTCTCAAAATAAATAAATAAATAAATAAATAAATAGACCTTTCAGCAAAGTTTCTCAAGCAAATTTCTGTGAAGCAATTTTCCTTTTGACCCGCATTAGGGATACCAGGCGTGACCTTACCAGAAGTGATATGACAATGAACAAAGTACAGCATTTTAAAACAAATTATGAAAGAGAAAAGACTGAATTTCTGGGCCAGGCATGGTGTCTCATTCCTGTAATCCTATCACTTTGAGAGGCCGAGGGAGACAGATAACTTGAGCTCAGGAGTTCAAGTCCAGCCTGGGCAATGCAGCAAGATCCCATCTCTACCAAAAATCCAAAAAATATTAGCTCAGTGTGGTGGTATGCACCTGTGGTCCCAGCTACTTGGGAGGCTGAAGTGGGAGAATCGCTTGAGCCCGAGAGACCAAGGTTGCAGTAAGCCGAGATTGCACCACTGCACTCCAGCCTGGGTGACAGAGAGAGAACCCATCTCAAAACAAACAAACAAACAAACAAAAAAACAACTTTCTGATAAAGTACTAATGAATCTAAACTGTTAATAATCCTATGCTACTCAGAAGGTTTAACACAGCTGAAATTTTAAAATGCAGTAATGCTATTATAGAGTAACAATCATCATTTATCAGCAGCTTAAACCAGGCAGGACACATGCAGTAACTCATTGAATCATCACAACCTCCCATGAGTAGATATTTTAATATCCCCATTTTATAGATAAACCTGAGGCACAGATAGTTTCCAAGGCATGCAAATGTGAAAATGCTAGAACCTGGGCAGTCTCAGAACCCAGTGGTTTGAAAAGCTGCACAGACACTGAAATTTTTTAAGGAGTGAATTTGAGGCCATACCTGCTCACCACCCAGAACTGGGGCTCCATTGCTTTCATCTTTATGTCGCTTGGCACATAGCCTGACTCCAGAGTCAATGCCCTGTGTTATATTATACTCAGGGAAATTTACGTAATTGTGGATGACATTGTAATTACAGAGTTTATATTTCAAAATAGTATTGAAGACCTGCAGACAGTTGATTACATTTAATTATCAAGACCAACCTCCAAACAATTAGAATAGGAGGATGCTGCAAGATCACTGGAAACAAAAACCCAAATTCAGGCCAGGTACAGTGGCTCACGCCTGTAATCTCAGCACTGGGGAAGCCGAGGTGGGTGGATCACTTGAAGTCAGGAGTTTGAGACCAGCCTGACCAACATGGTGAAACCCTGTCTCTACTAAAAACACAAAAATTAGCCAGGCATGAGGGCATGCACCTATAACACCAGGTACTTGGGAGGCTGAGGCAGGAGAGTCGCTTGAACCCAAGAGGCAGAGGTTGCAATGAGCTGAAATCACACCACTGCACTCCAGCCTGGGCAACAGAGTGAGACCGTCTTTAAAAAAAAAAAAAAAGAAAAAAAATTCAAATTCAAAAATCAAGAGCATTCCTTTACACTAGCAATAACCAAATAGAGAATGCAATACTAAGAAAAAACACTGGCTGGTATAGTAACCAAAACTAGAAAGTACATAGACACAAGTCTAAAAGAAACTTTAATAAGAAATCATAAAACTTTATTGAAGGATACAAAAGAATATTTGGATTAATGAGGTGATAAACCTTATTTATGGAGAAGAGAAGACAACATTTTAAAGATATCAATATTTCCCAATTAATAACTTCAGTGAAATTCCAGTAAGTCTCTCAACAAGAATTTTTAGGAAACTTGAAAAATATTTTAATGTTTATATGGGAAGAACTGAGAATAAGACAACTGTGAAAAAGGAGTATGAAAGGATGGACTCATTCTATCAAATATTAAAACACATTAGATAACTATAGTAATTAGCATAACATTGATGCAGGAATAGACAAATTATCAGAAGAGAATAAAGAACCGTAACACTGACCTATATATTTTTAGGGACTATATATGTGAGGCAAGACCATGTTAATCACTGCACTGGATTTTTAATTGATTTGGGGTGTGTGTATATATATAATCCCAAATAGATTATATTTAAATATATATTAAATTTATATGCTTATATTTTAAATATATATTAAATTTATATATATATTTAAGCATATATTTAAAATATATATATATTTTGAACAGGGTCTCACTCTGTCACCTAGGCTGGAGTGCAGTGGTGTGATCTCGGCTCACTACAACCTCCACCTCCCAGGTTCAAGCAATTCTCCCATCTCAGCCTCCTAAGTAGCCAGGATTACAGGCATGAGCGACCACGCCCAGCTAATTTTTTTGTATTTTTAGTAGAGACAGGGTTTCGCCATGTTGGCCAGGCTGGTCTCGAAATCCTGGCCTCAAGTGATCAGTCTGCCTCGGCCTCCCAAAGTGCTGGGATTACAGGCATAAGCCACCATGCCTGGCCTTGAAATATATTTTTAATTCATCTTAAATTTGTTTTTCCCTTCAGAGGGAAGATCTAATTATATATTTTCCACATGAAAGCCAAAAAAGCCCTAAATATGAAAAATTACTGGAAGAAAGATATAGAGGATGTAGAGAATTTTCTTAAAACAAAACAGCAAAGGCAGTTAAAATGAATGACTCCATGGACATGGCCAGATCTCAAAAGGAAAAAATAAGCAGCATAAAAAGCAAGACGTGATACATTAATACTATTTATGTCAACTAAAATACACATAAAAATGCACATGCTTATCTATAAACAGTACATAGCATTTAAACATCAAAACTTGGACTGGAAAGATATGCACTAAACTGGAATGGAATGGAGCTGGGGTTTCCCAGGGTTAAAGGGGACTTCTGTTATAATTTTGTTGTTGTTGTTGTTTAAACAAAGACTAAAAGCAAATATGGCAAAATATTCATGACCATCAAATCTGAGTGGCAGACATATAGATGTTTGCTAGATTCCGTTTTGCATCTTTTTTTTTTTTTTTTTTTTTAAAGATAGAGTCGTGTTCTGCTGCCCAGACTGGAGTGTAGTGGCACGATCTCAGCTCACTGCAACCTCTGCCTTCTTGGTTCAAGCAATTCTCCTGCCTCAGCCTTCCAAGTAGCTGGGGCTACAGGCATGTGCCACCACACCCGACTAATTTTTTTATTTTTAGTAGAGATGGGGTTTCACCATGTTGGCCAGGCTGGTCTTGAACTCCCAACCTCAGGTGATCCACCTGCCCTGGCCTCCCAAAGTGCTGGGATTACAGGTGTGAGCCACTACACCTGGCCGCATTTTCTAAGTTTTGAAAAGAATTCTAAAAATGCATACGTTAAATCTAGTGTTTCTTCATCAACTTATCAATTCAGTATTTTATTTATAATCCCATCCTTGCTTCAAAACATGTAACACAAACAGGGCAGACAAATAAATGGTTACTGATCTCACCTGTGATTATTGAGTTTTATGTGCCAATGTGGCCAGGCTATAGTGCCCAAGTTGTTTGGTCAAGCAGCAATCTAGATGTCACTGTGAAGGTATTTTTTTAGCAGTGATTAATATTTAAACCAGTAAACTCTGAGTCCATAATGTGAGTGGGCTTCATCCAATTAGCTGAAGACCTTAACAGAAAAGATTGAGGTTTCTTGAAGCAGATGGAATTGTCCCCTCAAGACTACCATGTAGAAACCCTGCCTGAGTATCCAGCCTGCCTAGCCTGCACCCAATTAAGACTCAAGACTGCGCCCAAGCACGGTGGCTCACGCCTGTAATCCCAGCACTTTGGGAGGCCAAAGTGGGCGGGTCACCTGAGGTTAGGAGTTCAACCAGTCTGACCAACACAGAGAAACCCCATCTCTACTAAAAATACAAAATTAGCTGGGCATGGTGATGCATGCCTGTACTCCCAGCTACTCAGGAGGCTAAGGCAGGAGAATGGCTTGAACCTGGGAGGTGGAGGTTGCCGCAGCCGAGATCACACCATTGCACTCCAGCCTGGGCAACAAGAGCGGAACTCTGTCCAAAAAAAAAAAAAAAAAAAAAAAAAAGACTCAAGACTGCAGTGTCAGCTCTTATCAGAATTTCTGGCCAGGTGCAGTGGCTCATGCCTGTAATCCCAGCACTTTGGGAGGCCAAGGCAGGCGGATCGCTTTGAGCCCAGGAATTTGAAACCAGCCTGGGCAACATAGCAAGACCCTGGCTCTATTAAATAAATAAATAAATAAATAAATAAATAAAAAGAATTTTCAATCTTCTAGCTGGCCCTGCAGATTTGGGACTTGTCATCCTCCACAATCATGTGAGCTGTGAACCAATTTTTTTTTTTTTCTTTTGGTGAGACAAGGCTTCACTCTGTCACCCAAACTGGAGTACAGCAGTGGCTCTATCATGACTCACTGCAGCCTTCACCTCCTGGGCTCAGGTAATCCTCCTACCTCAGCCTCCTGAGTAGCTGTGACTACAGGCACATGCTACCATGCCCAGCTAATTTTTAAATTTTTTGTAGAGACGGGGTCTCATTATGTTGCCCAGGCTGGTTCTCAAACTCCTGGCTCAAGCAATTCTCCTGCCTCAGTCTCCCAAAGTGCTAGGATATGTGACCAAATTTCTTAAATCTCAATTGCTCTCAGGATCTCTCTATATACATATATATATGTACACACATATATACATATGTAGTCATGCTTTGCTTAATGATAGGGATATGTTCTGAGAAATGTGTCGTCAGGTAATTGTCATTGTGTAAAAATCACGCAGTGTACTTACACAAAACTAGATTATTTATATATTTTTTCATATGGAAAACCAAATGTCTCAGCACCATTACTATCAATCATCTCCCCTACTAGTCCTGCAACGCCAATATCAAGTGCCATTAGCAGGTTTTTTTGTATATGTTCCATTATAGTCATATGGGACCACCATCGTATATGCAATCCACTGGTTACTGAAACGTTATTATTCAGTGCATGACTGTACACACACACTCATACACACACGTATGTAGATATATGTATGTATGTGTGTGCATATATATCCTCTCAGTTCTGTTTCTCTGTAGAACCCTGACTAATATGCCGATGTTTCAAGTTTGGGGGCAGCCATGGTTTCTCCACAACTAAATGGCTACAATAAATACAATGTTCGTAACAATGAAAAGGGCAGAAAAGCCTGCCTTGGGGGAGGAAGGAGCAATGACAGGCCAGTTAACATAGACTCAGTGGGTCTAAACATATATTGTGTTTGTTTTCAAGGAAAGTGTATCTCATGAAAAGATAAACTTCTTCAGCCAGGTGGCCTCTTGTTGGATGTGTGTTTCCTAGTGGCAATCTCCCTGTCTGCCTGTGACTACTTATTGGCAAGATGCTTTCTAGGGAATGCATGTCCACACTCCCATGGAGGCAGATGAAGAAGAGCTAGAGAAGTGACCTGTGTCCTTCCTGTACCCATGATTTTTCCCCAGGGAAATTCTCCGTGTTTGTTTCACCAAAACCTCAAGTTGACCGACCCTGAGATGGAGCACTCTCTAGACTGCCCTACCACCTTCTATGGCTGGGCTCTCTGCTTTGCCCACAAGTTGTCAGCAGCCTCAGGTGGGCTGGTTACTTACACACACACACACACACACACACACCACTCACCTTAATCTGCTCAACACAACTCCAAATACCACACATGCCCTGATATGAAGTGACTCCCAAAGATAAGTTGGTACCCCTTTTCCTAGTGTAGATCCCTTGATTTCAAAGAAAATATATTTGAGTCATTTTAATATTCTGCTTTTTTAGCCGGGCATGGTGGCTCACACCTGTAATCCCAACACTTTAGGAGACCGAGGAGGGTTGATAACTTGAGCCCAGGAGGTTGAGGCTGCCATGAGCTGTGTTCGCACCACTGCACTCCAGCCTGGGTGACAGAGCAAGACTCTGATTCAAAACAAAAACAAAAACAAATACAAACAAAAAAACCTGTATTTATGTTCATTTTATTTTGGCTTGACTGTTGCAAATCATGAAAGCTCAAGTACGGGCCAGGCACAGTGGCTCACGCCTGTAATCCCAGCACTTTGGGAGGCTGAGGCAGGTGGATCACTTGAGGTCAGGAGTTCAAGAACAGCCTGGCCAACATGGCGAAACCCAGTCTACTAAAAATACAAAAATTAGCCGGGCATGGTGGCACACGCCTGTAATCCCAGCTACTCAGGAGGCTGAGGCAGGAGAATCACTTGACCCAGGAGGCGGACGTTGCACTGAGCCGAGATCATGTCACCGCACTCCAGCCTGGATGACAGAGCGAGACTGTCTCAACAACAAAAAAAGCTCAAGCAAGAAATGAGAATGAAGGTATGGAAGCAATGATTCAAGATGACAATATATATTATTAAAATACTTCTTGACATGCACTTTCTATAAAATTGGGGTGAATTAAAGACTTCTCCATTAGATCAAAAGGCTATTCCAAATACAGGTGATCCTCTACTATCCCAATTAGGTGACAGCTGAAAACGTTTTGGGGGCAATTTGATTAGATAAATGTAAATGAAAGAATCTATATTATTAGATGCAAATATCCCATTTACAATATTAAAATATGATACACTTAAGATCTAAGGTATTAAGAGTAACGCATATACACTTGTATATTATATACATGAATATGTAAACATTATATAAATTAATGCTAACTTAGAAAGATTTCTGGTTTCTTCCCAACTCTCGCTCTCACACTTTAAGAAAACATTTATTTAAAGTCTACAGTGGCATTGGCATTTTTACACCACTTCCTGTGATTACAGCTACATTTTGAGTTTTCCAGAACATATCTTCTTCACTTTGATCTAAGTTATTTGAATAAGGTTCTTAACTTGTTCCTTTTTTTTTTTTTTTTTTTGAGACAGAGTCTCGATCTGTCGCACAGGCTGGAGTGCAGTGGTGTGATTTCCACTCACTGCAACCTCCACCTCCTGGGTTCAAGCAATTCTCCTGCCTCAGCCTCCTGAGTAGCTGGGATTACAGGTGCCCACCACCATGCCCGGCTAATTTTTGTATTTTTAGTAGAAATGGGGGTTTCACCATGTTGGCCGGGCTGGTCTCGAACTCCTGACCTCAGGTGATCCACCCACCTCACCCTCCCAAAGTGCTGGGATTATACGCGTGAGCCACCACGCCTGGCCAACTTGTTCCATTTTAAAATGATCTTTAAAAAAGGCTTGTTTACAAAGAAACCTGACACTTGCTACTGTGAGCTCAGATGCTCTGGGATATTACTAGATTTTTAAAACCACCCTCTTCCTTTTTAAAAATATGATTTCCTTAGCTGACCTCTAAAGCATCCAAACCAGCACTGACTGAGGTCATTTCAAGGTAATGTGTGTTCTCTAAATAATACTTCGTTCAAAATAAAATAATTGTAAGACGCTCCCACAGTGTGAGAGAATTTATAGAGACTTAAATATAAGGCAACTGTCTCATTTCTGATAACTTTTTGCAGGGGCCGGGGTGGACTCTCCACCTTATATGTGGGCATATGTAGTAAGCTATATAACTTATTTTCCACATTTTCTCTCAAATGCCCTTTTCCCTCAGCAGGTGGCTCAGACGGTATGGTACTAAGTCCTGAGTAGAATTCCCCAAGCTAGAGCTAGGGGACTCCGGAGGAATCCAAAGTGTTGGGTCACAAGAACACAGAAACAGGTGCCTCTCCCACAGGACAGCATGGCCAACATGATGAGGTCAGCTGGCAGGGTTAGTGGCTTTCTGTCTTCCCTTTCTCTTCTTTTTTAAAAAATAATTTGCACACTTGTGGTATGATGCCTTTAAGGGTGGTGGGAGAGTATCGCCGGGGAGGCTCCTGAGCAGCTGTGAGGGCACGAATCCTCCCAGATGCCATCACCACCTTCCACAAGGGGTCAGACCCACCCCTCTCTCTGCCCTCAGATGCCAGAGCCGACAGCAGGAATTAAGACTGTGAGCTCGGCTGCAGCACTGCTAGAAGGCACTGCCAATAGCAACAAGAGCCAGAGAGGGCTGTAAGAGACGGAGAATTTTCTGGAACATCCTGAAGAAAGGCGTAATACCTTGGGATCTTCAAGGGAGTCCCCGTCACTACCTATTTCAGTGACTGAAGTGGAAAGGACAATGGACAATATTCCAAGCTATAAAAGGTGCTCATCGCAGTCAATACATTTCTTTTTTCTTTTGTTTTTTTTTTCTTTTGAGACAGAGTCTCGCTCTGTCGCCCAGGCTGGAGTGCAGTGGCGCGATCTTGGCTCACTGCAACCTCCGCCTCCCAGGTTCACGGCCATTCTCCTGCCTCAGCCTCCCAAGTAGCTGGGACTACAGGCACCTGCCACCATGCCCGGCTAATTTTTGTATGCAGCCAATACATTTCTGTTCCAAGGGGTGGGGGAGGCAGAAAAAAAGAGATGGACTGTGCTGATGAATATACGTCACAGGGACAGTGAGTCAGGAAGAAGAGGAAGCCCAAGCGGTGAGGGCTGAGGAGGGTGGCTGGGATTTACCTACAGACAGCACAGGTTCCTCCCGCACAGCTGACCAAGTCCAGCCTCTCACCAGTAGAAGTAAATGGATTTGTCCTGAAGGAAGATACAGACAAAGCATGTCTGGAACTTTGATAGTTACAACATGAAAGATGGGGATTTGCCTCTTTCTCTTTGGGATTTTCTCCATTAAGAAAACTGACCTTTGGCTGGGTATGGTGGCTCATGTCTGTAATCCCAGAACTTTGGGAGGCCGAAGCAGGCAGATCATTTGAGGCCAGGAGTTCAAGACCAGCCTGTGCAACATGGCAAAGCCTCATCTCTGCTAAAAATAAAAAAATTAGCCAGGAGTGGTGGCGCACGCCTGTAGTTCCAGCTACTCTGGAGGCTGAGGCAGGAAAATCTGCTTGAACCCGGGAGGCGGTGGTTCCAGTGAGCTGACATCGTGCCACTGCACTCCAGCCTGGGTGAAAGAGCAAGACTCTGTCTCAAAAACAAACAAAAAAAACTCACCTTTAACGCAAGCCTCATTTTATGAATGAGCAAAGTAATTCAAGAATGTTAACAATTGGCTCCAAAGTGACAAAACCCATTAGAAAAAGCAGCAGCAGCAAACCCAGCACAAGGGGCCCAGGAGTTAAGTTTTATCAAGGGCATCCACGGTCGGCATAGTAATGAACACTACGCGCAGTCCCTCACCCACTCCATCCTCACCATGAACCTATGAGGGAGTGACAAACTTTATCCTTGCTTTATTGTTGAGAAAAGCAAGGCAGGTATGCTAACTAGCTTTTCCCAAACTCACGCGGGACAGCTGCATTTATTTATTTATTTTGAGATGGAGTCTCGCTCTGTCGTCCAGGCTGGAGTGCAGGTGGCGCGATCTTGGCTCACTGCAACCTCCACCTCCCAGGCCCAAGCGATTCTCCTGCCTCAGCCTCCTGAGTAGCTGAGATTAAAGGCACACGCCAGCACACCCAGCTAATTTTTGTAGTTTTAGTAGAGACAGGGTTTCACCATGTTGGCCAGGCTGGCCTTGAACTGCTGACCCTCATGATCCACCCACCTCAGCCTCCCAAAGTGCTAGGATTACAGGCGTGAGCCACCGCGCCCGGCCAACAGCTGCTTTTAGAACAATATTCCTTCACTGAGATGGTTTGTGTGTGGGGTCAGACAGAGGTGACCATGTGACATACCACTTACCTATGCAACACAGGGTATGTCAAGGCCCTTCTGAGCCTCAGGCCCAGATCTGCAAAATGATAACCCTTAGTTATCTAGGTGTGAGATCCCCCAGTTAAAACTCCTAGCACAAATCCTGACAAATAGCAGGCACTCAGTAAAGGTTACCAGCTCCCCCTGCCCTGCTCTGCCCTGCCCCGCCCCGCCCCTCCCCGCCCCACCCCACACCTGCTGCCTTCCTTTCCCTAATCTTCCTGAACCTATGTCTGATAGTTACGGGTAAGGATTTTTCAGGACTCTGGCTGACACACATATGTAGAAGAATATAACACGTGGAGGGCGGAACACTCAGTAACTAGGATTCACCTCATCACACACAGACCTCGGCTTGCTCTCAGGCAGTCTAATTTGCTTTGCGTCTCTTCATTAAGGAAAGGCTTTTTCTTGTCCATCTGAATCCAACTTGAAGCTGTAGATTTAGTGGAGCCAAAATATTTTGATTTTGTAGGGGACACCTGATACCCTGGTCCTTGAACTAAATATAGACCCGTGAAGGGCCAAACCAGAAGCTGCACCGATCTCCGTGTAGCAGCAAAGGCCTCCCAGAGAAAGGCTCTGCCAGCAGCCCTCACCTGGCCTGAAGGAAACCACTTCTTCTGCAGATGAGGCTGAGGCTCTGGCTCCAAAAACCACACAACTTATAACTAACTCACCCAGCCCAACCCCAGCACCTCATATACCCACATAAAATGCTGCTCTGAAGTTTAAAGGTGGAGAGATGCTCCAGAGCAGCAGTGGGCTGGTCTGGATAGCCCCCAACTGTATACACTGGGGCTGCGCTGAAGTCTAGGTTGGAATCTGCTGTCTGCATCCCATTAGGTTTTTTTATGAGCTCAAGAGCATGACTTTCTGGTTTGCATTTGCAGCCAGAGGGAAGCAATAAAGAGCAGCAAAGAAGCTTTTTAAAGGATACCTGGTGGAGGTTAGTTGCACCAGAAAGCACCCAGGAAATGACCAGGTGGTGTAACCAGAGCAAAATGAGGAAAGAACTCCAGGCAGAGTCAAGGCATGGAGGTCTGCTACCATCCACGGCATTTACTGTGCTCCAGACAAAGCCCTGAACCTTTTGGGCTGAACTTCACCTTCGAAGGATGAAGCTGGATTAGACATGCTCTGAGATCCCTTCTAGCAGAAAATTCTATTATTTCAGTTCCTTAAGGAACCCCTGACTCTGAAAAACATGACAGCTAATTGCTAGCAGTGTGTTGCCTGTAACTGGCACTCAGTAATTGCTTACTGCACGAATGAACTGACACTGATAAGGACACAAATCAAAGTTATGAAAATTCACTAACAGTCACAGATATGATACCCGCATACAGACTAGAATCCAAAACGTTGGGTCCCAAGAACACAGCAACAGAAACAGGTGCCTCTCCCACAGGACAGCATGGCCAACATGAGGTCAGCTGGCAGGGTCAGCAGCTTTCTGTCTTCCCTTTCTCTTCTTTTTAAAAAAATAATTTGCACACTTGTGGTATGATGCCTTTAAGGGTGGTGGCAGAGTATCGTCGGGGAGGCTCCTAAGCAGCTGTGAGGGCACGAATCCTCCCAGACGCCATCACCACCTTCTGCAGGGGGTCATACCCACCCTCTCTCTGCCCTCAGATGCCCGGGCCGACAGCAGGAATTAAGAGTCTGAGCTCAGCTGCAGCACTACTGGAAGGCACTGCCAACAGCACTAACAGGAAACACACACAGGGCTTTGATATGTATGTTATTATTCTACTTCAAGAGTTGCCATCCTGAGGCTGGGTGCGGTGGCTCATGCCTGTAATCCCAACAATTTCAGAGGCCGAGGCAGGCCGACTGCTTGAGTTCAGGAGTTCGAGACAAGCCTGGACAACATGGCAAAACCCCATCTTCATAAAAAAGACAAAAATTAGCCAGGTGTGACGGCCCCCGCCTGCAGTCCCAGCTCGTGAGGCTGAGGTGGGAGAACTGCTTAAGCCAGAGAGGCGGAGGTTGCAGTGAGCTCTCATTGTGCCACTGTACTCCAGCCTGGGCAACAGTGAGACCCTATCTCAAAAAAAACCAAAATCAAGAACAAAACAAGACAAAAACAAAAACAAGAGTTGCCAACCTGGTAAACCCAGGGGATTAAAAAAAAAAAAAAAGGCAGGTGCGGTGGCTCACGCCTGTAATCCCAGCATTTTGGGAGGGCGAGGCGGGCAGATCACGAGGTCAGGAGATCAAGACCATCCTGGCTAACACGGTGAAACCCAGCCTCTACTAAAAATACAAAAAATTAGCCGGGCGTGGTGGTGGGCGCCTGTAATCTCAGCTATTTGGGAGGCTGAGGCAGGAGAATGGGGCACCCGGGAGGCGGAGCTTGCAGTGAGACGAGATTGCGCCACTGAACTCCAGCCTGGGCCACAGAGCAAGACTCCATCTCAAAAAAAAAAGTTGCCAGTAGACACAGATTACAGGCTAACACCTGTAATCCCAGCACTTTGGGAACCTGAGGCAGGAGGATTGTTTGAGCCTAGGAGTTCACGACCAGCCTGGGCAACACAGGGAGACCCCATCTCTACAAAAAAATAAAAATGAGCTGGGTGAGGTGGTGTACACCTGTGGTCCCAACTACTTGGGAGGTTCAGGTGGCAGGATCACTTGGGCCTGAGAGGTCGAGGCTGCAGTGAGCTGTGATGGCGCCACTGCACACCAGCCTGGGAGAAAGAGCAAGACCTTGTCTCAAAAAAAGCCAAAAACAAAACAAAACAAAAACAACAACAAAAAAGAGTTGCCAATTGTTGTAACCTCTATGTTAAACAGTGTAAGACATTGGAGGGAGAAGGCTGAATCATTTTCCTCCTCCCCCAGGACTCATAATCTATTGGAAAAGGACAGAATAGACACAAGAATAAGATGACAAATCTCAGCTGGGCGCGGTGGTTCACGCCTGTAATCCCAGAACTTTGGGAAGCTGAGGCGGGCGGATCATGAGGTCAGGAGATCGAGACCATCCTGGCTAACAAGGTGAAACCCCGTCTCTACTAAACATACAAAAATTAGCCAGGCGTGGTGGCGGGCACCTGTAGTCCCAGCTACTCGGGAGGCTGAGGCAGGAGAACAGCATGAACCCAGGAGGCGGAGCTTGAAGTGAGCCGAGATTACGCCACTGCACTCTAGCCTGGGCGACAGAGCGAGACTCCGTCTAAAAAAAAAAAAAAAAAATGACAAATCTCACACAAGATACAATTCGACTGGGCACTGTGGCTCATGCCTATAATCCCAGCACTTTGGTAGTCTGAGGTGAGATCACCTGAGGTCAGGAGTTTGAGACCAGCCTGGCCAATATGGTGAAACCCTGTGTCTACTAATACAAAAATTAGCCAGGCGTGGTGGTTCATGCCTGTAATCCCAGCTACTCGGGAGGCTGATGCAGGAGAATCACTTGAACCTGGGAGGCAGAGGTTGCAGTGAGCTGAGATTGTGCCATTGCACTCCAACCTGGGCGACAAGAGCGAAACTCCGTCTCCAAAAAAAAAAAAGGATGCAATTCAAATTCAGATGTAGTAAACGTAACTGGCATTTTAGAGCCAAGCATGACAATTAAGATTATATATGAGAAAGAAATGGACATAGACTATCAGTCAGAGTCCAGCAGGAAACAGAAGGCACACTAAAAAAGGTTTCGCTGGAGACTGTTTTAGGCAGGGACTGTTTACAGAGGTGCAGACCGGAGACAGGCAGAGTGCAGCACCCTGGGGCTAGCAACAACAGAAGGGAAACTGCTAGGACCTCTAGGTCTGAAGAGCATGGGAAGGAAGCAGCATTATCAGACTATGCAGGAGCTGGAGCTAGGAAAGTGCCTCAAGCGCTTAGAAGAAATCAGCCATCGTCAGAAGCCCAGCAAGGTTAGGGGGACTGCTAGGGAGATAAATACCCAGATGCTCTTTCCTCCTCCTCTGATCCCCTGCCAGTGCCTCCCATTGGCTGAACCCAACCAGAAACACAAAAAGCAAGGAGTCCAGCTGCTGCAGTTCACAGACACAATCCTCTTAGTACAGAGGAAGAAAGAGAATGAATTGGGGGCGGGGGAAGAAATGACAACACATACACAACTGTAAGTTACGCTCACATGCATATATATATCTGTTATGTATTTGGGACAAATGTCTTTTGACTTTTTTTAAAAAATTATTTGTTCTACAAAAGGTCTTCACCATAGGATTAATCTAAATGGAAACATCAAGGTCTTCTAGCATATCTCAGATGTAAGTTACAAAAACAGAAATTTCTTTATGTGTAAACTTCCACGGAATGCTTATATTGTCTAAGGAATGGTATACTTACAGAGGGACTGACAAGTGAAACTGTTAAGACAACAGCCCACTAACCAGACAAAATTGTCTCTAACAGTTTTCCTTCATCCCCTATCCCCACAAGCTCACCAATTTCCAGAGATAAAACCAACTCCAAACTTTGCACCCTAATGCATTTTCCCACTTACATTTTCTATCAGTTGGCAATTAAAACAAGCATCTCAGAGGTCAGCAGAAAGTCCTAACAAATCAAAGAGACAGGTATATAATCTCTAGATTCAAAAGTGTAATAAGATATGTGAGAAGAAACCACCTGGAAAACCACGCTAGGCAGGCACCACTTCAGGGATGCACATTTCAAGTGGCAATTCCCTGCCAACTAATGCTTAACAGGAACCCCTGGGAAAAGCTACAAAAATATCAGTGCTTCCAAAATGCCAATCTACTTTTGTGCTGAGTTCGGCTGCTGTCAATGGCAATCTGGAACTGGGATGATTAGGGCCTCTCAGAAGGTTAGGGGGTCAGGAAGATGGAGAAGAAACAGAACAGTCAAAAAAAGGCCTCATGGCCGGGCGCAGTGGCTCATGGCTGTAAGCCCAGCACTTTGGGAGGTCGAGGCAGGCAGAATCACGTGCAGTCAGGAGTTCGAGACCGGCCTGACCAACATGGTGAAACTCCGTCTCTACTAAAAAATAAAAATCAAAATTGGCTGGGCGCCATGGCTCACGCCTGTAATCCCAGCAGGCGTGGGATTGCCACGCCTTGGGAGACCGAGGCGGGCAGATCACAAGCTCAGGAGTTTGAGACCAGCCTGGCCAACATGGTGAAACCCTGTCTCTATCAAAAAAAAAAAAAAAAAAATTAGCTGGGCATAGCGGCGCGTGCCTGTAATCCCAGCTACTCAGGAGGCTGAGGCAGAAGAATCACTGAACCAGGGAGGCAGAGGTTGCAATGAGCCGAGATCAGGCCACTGCACTCCAGCCTGGGCGAAAGAGCAACACTCCGTCTCGGAAAAAAAATATAAAAATTAGCTGGGTCTGGTGGCACATGCCTGTAATCCCAGCTACTATGGAGGCTGAGGTAGGAGAATTGCTTGAACCTGGGAGGCAGAGGTTGCGGTGAGCCAAGATTGCACTACTGCACTCCAGCCTGGGGATCAGAGTGAAACTCCTTCTCAAAAAAAAAAAAAAAGAAAGAAAAAAAAGGTGTCATGGTTGTCTCCCAATTAATGACCGCATGTCTCAGATATTCTAGCCCATACTACTTAAATGTCCAGTCCTGGGGATATAGGTGTGCAAATTATGGTCCTTCAACTCAATGGGAAAATATGCTGCCATTAAAATTAATGAGTCTGGGCCTGGCATGGTGGCTCACGCCTGTAATTCCAGCATTTTGGGAGGCCGAGACGGGTGGATCATCTGAGGTCAGGAGTTTGAGACCAGCCTGGCCAACATGGCAAAACCCGTCTCTACTAAAAATAAAAAAATTAGCCGGGTGTGGTGGAGCACACCTGTAGTCTCAGCTACTTGGGAGGCTGAGGCAGGAGAATCGTTGGAACCCTGGGGTGGATGTTGGGGTGAGCTGAGATTGTGCCACTGCACTCCAGCCTGGGCAACAGAGCGAGACTCCATCTCAAAAAAAAAAAAAAAAACCCAAAAAAAAAACATTGAGTCTATTAACATGAGCAATCCTTGTGTTGTTCATTCACAATAATGTTTGAATACCAGTTGTATATCACAGATGGTGTAGGATGTTCAGGATATAATGATGAACTATATAGTATAAGGCATACATTTATACAGTATAGAACAGGCTTTGAAGGCCTTCCATTCATAAAAATAGAGTACATCATTGCCACTTGAGTCAGACCGGAAAATACAGGAACAAACAGGGTACTTTCTCCTGTATTCTGGTCTTCCTGACACCACCAAGCACTTCCGGAGCTTGTTTCATCTTCAAAACTTCCCAAAGTCTGGGAGGCACAAAGGGTGGAAGACGGAAGAAACCATACCAAGTCTGCAGGCAGACCTTTCAGCCTCCACAGTCCTAGGAGGGAGTGAAAACTAGTGCTTGGCTTTTCACAAGCAGAAGCACGAAGTGTCTTCAGTGCTGTGTCATTTAAAAGCAGTCCTCACTTCAGTGACAGCCCAGGATGTTTGCTCCCTGGGTTCAGCCGGCAATCTCCAAAGCAAGGAACTCCCCCTTTTCCCCAAATGTCTCAATAGTTATTCCTTCCTTTGAAGTTGGAAGAAAGAATAAAATTACTTTCATCTGCCTAGAAAATAGAGTAGAGAGGAATTCTACTTGGAATCAGAATGAGAATCAGAAGAGGAATTGGGCAGCTCAAATCTGAGTGAGCCCACGGTCTGCCTCAACTCTTTTTGGAGATAAGCGATGCATAAATAAATCTCCACCTGTATCACTTTGGCAGCAAATGATATCAAACCCTGACTCAAAGTGGCTTAAACAGGGAGAAAATTAATCATCTCACATGCCAGGAAGTGCAGAGGAAGGGTGGGGCTCTGAGCTGTGCTTCTCTGGGACCTGCTACTTACTCTCTCTTGCACAGTGGCTGCATCCTAAGGCTGGAGACAAGATGCCTATGCCAGTTTACACAGCAACACAGGGAGAAAGCAAAAGGGTCATCTATTTTGCGTCTTTTTCTTGGTAGTGGGCATACCTTCCCTAGAAACTCCACGACAGACTTTCCTTTACTCTTTATTGCTTAGCCTTTGATAGCGAGCTCTTTCCTATGCTTGTCTCTGGGGCATGGAATGGAGATATGTGACCTGAATGGGCTAATCATCTCAGAGAACAATGCTTCCATGTCCACCTGACCACACCACCACGCAATGGGCTGCTCCTGAGGGCCAAAGAAGGAAATGGACATGAATATATTTCAAAGTTAATGTGCTGTACAGTTATCCACACAAACAGAACCCTGATAAGTCATAGCATCAAGTATGTTCAGAAATGCCTTCTGCCAAATACTCCGTACAGAAGCAGCAGCATAATGATCCAATGAAGAAGACGCTACCATGCCAACAGGAATGACCAACAGCCACCATTCTTCAGCAGCTGGTTTTTAATGACTACTGCTGAGATGAAAGTTCGATGTAGCCTACCTGAAATGTGGCCCCGAGTGGGCACCTGCAACAGAAGGAGAAACTGAGAGGAGGGTTCTGGGGCAAAGTTGGGACATCAGGCAGGGAGACTCATTTGCCAGTAAACACAATGGTCTGACATGAGTGAGGGTAAAGGGAGGATTGCTAGCCTCTCAAAGATACAGAGAACAGGAGAAACAATGATTGCAACACAATTTTGGAAGCTGGAATGTAGACAAACTAGTGGTAACTTAGCAGGTGGGAGAAAGTGAAAACCTAGCACAGCAGTATGGAAAGCCAGTTTGGGATTTATGCCCTAGAATGCCTCTGGAACTGGGGGCAACATGCACTGAGGCGGAAGGGACCCTAAATCACCTTGGCCCTAGGTACCAAGTGAAGGCTGAAATTCTGCAATCTGTGTGCTCTGCTGTGTCTCGGCAACTCTGGACTCAGTGACACCAGGTATAGCTGAGGCAGGGGCGAAAAAACAGGTGAATAGGACAGTCATCATACCAAATAGTTAGACTTCAAGTCTCCTTCTCATCTGGTTCCCAGAACACTGCAGCCAACCAACTCCCCTCAGTATAGGGGATTTCTCTTCACCCAGTTTCCCCAGAGAACAAAGACTTTCCACTATCAGGTGTGAGTCCTCCAATGAAACCACCAATGAGCTAATCCTACAGCAGAGGTCCTCTGTGCTAGCCGCAGATTTCAATCACCTGAGAGCTTTTAATACTGGCAACTACCCGGGGCCCCAGCAAGAGTGTATGTCATTCAGTTACTCAGCAAATATTACATGTATGGAAAGGTTAGTGTGTGCCAGGCATTGTTCTAGATTCTGAGACATTGTTCTATGCCTCCTTCTTAGTAAGAAGGAACTATTCTTGGGTATATCTCATCTATGTAGACCTTCCAGTTAGCTTTTTAGTGAGTGATCAGTCAAGGATCATCAGACATTTGAAGAAAGCCTTTAATGTGGAAGTGATTAAAAACCAAAAGCAAACAAACAAACAAACAAAAAACTAGCAATCAGAGGAAACAAAGAGTGCAGGGAGTAGAGAAATGCTTCAAAGAAGCTGTAATTGAGATCTACAGAGAATTGAGAAGCTTTTCATCCAAGAAACAGTAACAGGAGGTTATAAAAAGAAAATTTCAGATATTTTTAAGGCTTTCTTGGGAATTACAAATATGATGACAGACATAAAAACTGAACATATGGGTTGGAAGACAAAAATGAGGAAATTTCCCAGGAAGTAGAAATGTTTTAAAAGGAGATAGAAAGTATAAGAAAAAGGGTAATGTAACCACCCAACAGGTTCATTTTGCCTGCTGCCCAGATAGAGCCAATTTATCAAGACAGGGGAATTGCAATAGAGAAGGTTTAATTGACACAGAGCCAGCCGAACAAGAGAATGGGGTTTTATGACTCAAATCAGTCTCTCTGAAAATTTGAAGGCTATGTTTTTTTAAGGATAGTTTGGGGGAGGGAGTGGCTAGGGAATGGGTGCTGCTGATTGGTTGGGGATTCAATCATAGGGGTGTGGAAAATGGTCCTCATGCTGAGTCCACTTCTGGGTGGGGCCACAGGACCACTTGGCAGGTCTAGGTGAAGCCACTAGTTGTCAGAAATGCAAAAACCTTGGCTGGGCTCGGGGGCTCACATCTGTAATCCCAGCACTTTGGGAGGCTGAGGCGGATCACTTCAGGTCAGGAGTTCAAGGCCAGCCTGGGCAACATGGTGAAACCCTGACTCTACTAAAGATACAAAAATCAGCTGGGCAAGGTGATGCATGCCTGTGGTCCCAGCTACTTGGGAGGCTGAGGCACAAGAATCACTTGAACCCGGGAGGCAGAGGTTGCAGTGAGTTCAAATCATGCCACTATACTCCAGCCTGGGCAACAGAGGGAGACTCCATCTCATAAAGAGGAAGGGAGGAAGGGAGGAAGGGAGGAAGGGAGGGATGAAGGAAGGAAAAGAGAAATGCAAAAACCTGAAAAGACATCTCAAAAGGCCAACCTTAGGTTCTACAATAGTGATGTTATCAAGCTGCAAATCTTATGGCTAATTTGTTAGTCCTACAAAGGCAGTCTGGTCCCCAGGCAATAAGGAGATTTGTTTTGGGAAAGGGCTGTAATCATCTTTGTTTCAAAGTTAAACTATAAACTAAGTTCCTCCCAAAGTTAGTTTGGCCTACACTCAGCAATGAATCAGGGCAACCTGGAGGTTAGAAGCAAGATGGAGTCAGATCACATCTCTTTCACTATCACAGCTGTACTAATTTTTGCAAAGGAGGTTTAAGTAAGAAAATTCGAGAGTCAATCCATGCGGGTCTCCTTCCAATTAATTGGGTGTTCCAGAGGAGAAGGAAGGAATTTTTTTTTTTTTTAAACTCTAGGAAACTGGCTGGGCACGGTGGCTCATGCCTATAATCCCAGCACTTTGGGAGGCCAAGATGGGCGGATCACCTGAAGTCAGGAGTTCGAGACCAGCCTGGCCAAAATGGTGAAACCCCGCCTCTACTAAAAACACACAAAAAAAGGCCAGGTGCGGTGGCTCACACCTGTAATCCTAGCACTGTGGGAGGCCAAGGTGGGCAGATCACCTGAGTTCAGGAGTTCGAGACCAGCCTAGCCAACAAAGTGAAATCCCGTCTCTACTAAAAATACAAAAATTAGCTGGGTGTGGTGGTGCATGCCTGTAGTCCGAATTACTCGGGGTGTGAGGCAGGAGAATCACTTGAACCCAGGAGACAGGGGTTGCAGTGAGCTGAGATCGCACCACTGCACTCCAGCCTGGGTGACAACGAGACTCCATCTCCAAAATAAATAAATAAATAAAAATAAAAATACACACACACGAAACCAACAAAACTCTAGCAAACTGTTCAGAATGGAAGGGCAGAGTTTCTAGATGGAGAACGCCCACTGGAAGCCTAGTAAAATGGATGGGAAAAGACTCACACCAAGTCTTACAATGAAACTTCATGACAACAGAGAGAATATTAGAGGATGATGAGGAAATCCTAAGAACTTTCAGGAGGGGATATCCATTCAAAGCATAAGCCTTTAGAATGACACCACACATCTCAATGGCAATTCTGAAATCTAGAAAAGCAATGCTTTCTAACTTCTGAGAGAAAGGGATTTCCAACCTAGAGTTCCTACTCCATGCAACCTATGTCAACCTTGGAGGATCTCAAAAAACTTGCCTCCCATGTCCTCTTTCTCAGGAACTTCTGGAAGGTGTGTTTTACCAGCAAAAGAATGTAAAGAAAAAGGAAGACATGGGGTCTAAAACACACGGGATGCTACATGAGAAATCAGCAAAATGAATTCTCATAATAATAGTGAGAGGAGGCCCCACAATGATGGATGTGCAACTGGCCTCAAGAGCGGCAAGCGGAGGAGGACAGAGTTCTCATGAGGGAGGGACCCAGTGGGCAGTATGTACTTGCTAACTAGAAATAAGTGCAAAGAGTTGAAAATGGTTGTCTCTGGGGCACAGAAGTGGAAGTTGAGGCTGAGTGTGGTAACTCACGCCTATGATCCCAGCACTTTGGGAGGCTGAGGCAGGAGGTTTGCTGAGGCAGCCCAAGAGTTTGAGACCAGCCAGGGCAACATAACAAGACCACGCCTCTAGAAAAGACAAAGAATTGGAAGTTGGTAAGGGGTAAGGTGAGTGAGTACTGTCCCTAGTTATAAGCCTTGTAGACATATTTGACTTTTTAAAGTTTTATATATATATATATAGTTTTGATAAGGAGGGAAGCTCACGCTATAAGTCTGATTCTGGAATGAAAATCCAGTAAAATCAGGAAGCACCCACCCTCTGGAGGGCAGAGCAACAGGCACTTGGCCAAACCTCTGGGAAACAGAAGACGATGAAGAAGGCAAAAGGGGAGAGCAGGTAAGCGACCTTGATGTCCCAGGAAACAGTGCAATGGACTCACCATTCTCTTCAATGACACCATCCCTAAGTGTGACAGAGATTAGCAGGAACAGAGGCTCAAGGGAAGCGCTACTACGTGCCAGGTGCGCCGCTGGGAAATTTAGGGACGTGAGGAGGCAGAAAGGCAGTTTGGTGACTTTGCTGCTCTTAGACCATCTTTCCTTCACTCTAGATAAGAGGGAGGCTGGCAATTACACCCAGCAATGCAGGCGCCGAGAGGGTGAGGGCCCAGATAAGCCTTAAACTCACTTCGATTCCGAACCCCATCACTTTCCCTTTCTTGTTTCTTTTGTTTGTGGCCCGCTCTGAGAACTCTTTTTCTTCCTTAAGACCTGACACAGGCCTCTTTCCCCAAAGGCCATCCTGTCTGTGAGTCCCGCAGCTGCACCCAGGAGCCTTGGGTTTGACTGAAGATCCTGGATTAACTGTGGGTGGGTCCCGTATCCTCTCAACTCCATTAACATCTCAGCAAAAGGAGCCAGGGAGGCCTACAGGTTAGTATTCAATGGCCAGATTAGCAGCTGGGGACGAAATGAGGCCCTTGCAATTCACCTGCGAAGTTGAATTGAAAGTTACAAAACAGTGTAAGAGTGCAAACTCTGAAAGTATTATTTTGTATGTATTTAAAGATATGTCTATATTATTTAGAGTTTATTATATCCCCTTATGATATCAAACTCAGCCTGGCCTATTTCTATGAAAAGCATTTGTTTACTGTTTACATTCACAGTCTTTTTCTCCCAGACATGGTTCCCAGGATGACAGCTGTAGTTACCGCCTTCTTTCCCTCCATCTCATGAGACAAGACTGACTTCATTTCACTTCTGGTGTTTATCAACTACCTAGTAGAGAGGAGCTACAGGACAGAAAATGCCATTCTCTTTCCAAACATCCTGCATCTTTAAATATCTTTGATTTGTGGATCCTATAATCAAAACATTTTGGGAATCAGTGGTGGGGCTGTTGTCCAAGCAGGCTGTTTAGTAATTTGGGGGCAAAGATCTGTCTCCAAATGCCATCACGACCTCTTGTGAAATCATCCACAGTTCCCGCGGGTAGAGAAAGCAGCTTTGCTCCGTCTCAGTCATTCTGCTGCTAGCGAGGGATGGGGGACAGTATGACAGATTTCCCGGGCTGCTGCCATGCCCCCCGCCCCTACCGGGGCTTCAACGGCACAGCCCCCAAGGTTCTGAAGCCGCCGTGGCTCCGGAACCCCCTATTACCTGTCCCCTCTGGGCACCCCTTCCCTGCCCGTCACACACAGCCGGGGCGCCTCCTTCCGTCCAGCCATTGACAAACCAGCTCCAAGTCACTTACTCCTCCCGAGGAACACAAACCGTCTCTCAACACGCAAATCCCCCACTTTAAAAACAACACACCCCAGTGATCCGGGAGACGAGAAGGGCAGACGCTTAGGTGGCCGCTCCGCGCCTCCGAGGCTGTGGCTAAATCTCCACATTTGTGGATTCAGCCCCAGTCTGCACCCGACCTGGATCAGATCAGAAAACCTGAGGCTTTCGCCTGAGAAGCCGATTTCCTACCTCCAGTTCTGAAGTCACCTTCGGAGGGTTCCTCTCCGGAGCTCCCGGGAGTCTCCGCCGGCAGCAGCTGGGCGCCGGGTAATCCGCTCGCCAGGCCAGTCTCCGCGCCCCCGGGGCAGCTCATTAAGCCTAATCACCTGCAGGCGGCCGGGGGGCCTGGGGCGGCTGCCAGCTGCCCTCCTGGAACGCGGCTCCTGCAGGACTTCCCGAAGGCTGCTCTCCGCCAGCTCCAGGTCTGTGGGAGGACCCCCCCTCCTCCCTCCGCGCCGCGGTGGAGGAGGTTAGGAAAAGCCTGTAATGCAATCCTAAACTCGGCTCGCCACTCCCCTGCTCACTTGTCAAAACCCCACGGCATTCCAAGATCCCCTCCCCGGTCACTCCCCTCGCCGGGAAAAGGAAACCGCCCTGGGGAGGATTTCAGGGAGTTTGGGGCTTCTCTTCCAGACACCTTTGTTTACACCGAGGGCTCAGGAGCTTCCTGGGGCAAACCTGGAGCAGGTTAGAGGAAAAAGCGCCCTACCCTAGACCCTCGTTTGCACCAAAAGTTCTCCCTCCGAGCCATTGCAAGAAGCTCCACCTTCCCACATCAATTCACTTCATGACCACTCCGTTTCATAATCCGCGGCAGCCTGAGTTCTTACAGGGGTGGAGCCCCCAGCTAAAATCACAACCATCGCATGGGGCAGGATGTCAGGGAACTTTCCAGAAATCCCCGGTCAGAGCCTTTCTGCTGGAGTAACCAAAGTTAACACCGCTGAATTACAATCGCCGGTGACTGCAGGACTGAAGCATTTCCTTTATACCTTCTCCCGCTCCCCTACCCCTCCCACCTTCTGTGGGGTTCAGTCAACAAGCCCTCCCCCAGGAGGCCTGAGTGGGCCTGGGCCCTGCAGCCATCGCTCCAGCTGCAAACTGATGAGGAAGCCCGACCCACGAGGCCGAATTGTTTACATCACACCCACTGAGGCTTCCTGTCTTAAATTAATGGGAACACAAATAAGACAGGAAAAGAGTGTTTGCTTTTCTTAAAGCAGGGGAGGGGGGCTGGCAGCGGGAGGGGGAGTCACCCCACATTTCATTGCTTTTCAAAACTTCAGCTGTATTCTTTTCCATTTTTCCACTCCTGACACTTGTTGAAAAGTAAAAGCGTCGCTGGTGCCAAACCTCAAGCCTTTATGGAACGTCTGCTCAAAACACATTTCACCTGGCTTCAAAAGGCACCCAGGGTGGAGCTCCCAGGGACCTGAGCTAGAGGAATGGAGAGCTCCTGAGGTTGATGGCACCAATCTCAGTGCAAACAAACTCACTCAAGCCCTGGGCCTCCCTCCCGGGACTTGCACAGGCAGGCACACACTCCACTCCTTGGGGTTCATGTTAGAGTCACACCCCAGTCCCACTCCACCCCTCTGGCTCTAAGCTCTGGTTGTGGGCATCCAGCAGCCCCTAAAAGTAAATGAGCTTTGCAACGGACAGATCTGGTGGAATTCGAAGCAATTAATTATAATGGAGGAGGCAAAAGAAAGCTTCAATTCCAGTACCATTACTGCCACCGGAATGGGTAATTAAAGCCTAGGAGGGGCCAACCCATGTCAAGCCTGGGCTGGAAATCTGCCCACTCTCAGAAGCAGCCCCAGAGCACATAGTAAATAATTATCATCATTACCAGTCCTGGAATTACCCCTAGTTGCTTCATTCAGGTCGGCACAACAGCCAACCCAGAAACAGGCAAGGAGTGTCAGGTCATGGTATTCCTCCTTCGGAAGAACCAAAAGGAAACAGAACCCCAGGATAAGATTTATTTCAAGAAGTTTTGGGTACTGCAACCAACAACACCTCATGGAGTTTAGGAGAACACTACATGTGCCCAGTGAGAACAAGCTTTGTAGACCAGTCCTCCAAACATCGCAATTCCTGGGTCAAAGCAAATTAGGCTGATGATTTCAGAAAAAACCAAGGGTATTAGAACTCTCTAACACAAAGTGTCTGGCTTACACATATTATAAGGGTCTCAGTGAATGCTGGCTCCACCCCCTTCCCTTTTCCCACTCTTCTGCCAGGAAGTGTAGTCTTTCATTAGCATCCTATACGTTTTATGGGAATTAAGTTCAAATTGAATAATTTTCTAATAATAATTTGAGAAGTGCTCCTTTGCTTCCTTTCTGAGTGTTTTTTCCACAACAGTTTCCCAATGTTTTAGCTTCTTTCTCCACTCCTTCAATCCAGGTACATAATTGATGATGTGTACATCAATGCTGTTTAAAGTAAATGTATGGGCCAGGCGCAGTGGCTCACGCCTGTAATCCCAACACTTTGGGAGGTCGAGGTGGGTGAATCACTTTTGGTCAGGAGTTCGAGACCAGCCTGACCAACATGGTGAAACCCCATCTCTGCTAAAAATACAAAAATTAGCTGAGTGTGGTGGTGGGCACCTGTAATCACAGCTACTCGGGAGGCTGAGGCAGGAGAATTGCTTAAACCCGGAAGGCAGAGGTTGCAGTGAGCCGAGATCCCATCACTGCACTCCAGCCTGGGCTACAGAGTGAGACTCCAACTCAAAAACATAAAATAAATACATAATAAAGTCCAGGCACGCGGTGGCTCATGCCTGTAATCCTAGCACTTTGGGAGGCCAAGGTAGTTGGATCACTTGAGGTCAGAAGTTTGAGAGCAGCCTGGCCAACATGGTGAAACCCCATCTCTATTAAAAATACAAAAATCAGCCAGGCGTGATGGCACGCGCCTGTGGTCCCAGCTACTCTACTTGGGAGGCTGAGGAAAGAGAATAGCTTGAACCCAGGAGGTAGAGGTTGCAGTGAGCCCGGACTGCGCCACTGCACTCCAGCCTGGGCGACACAGCAATGCTCAGTCTCAAAAATAAATAAAATAAATAAATAATAAAAATAAATGTATGGTTTTGAGTATAATGCAAAGAAATATTCTGCCCCCATCCTCATCTTTGTTGCCTCAGCTCAGTCTGGGGCACGTAAGTGCTGGGAATTGAAAATGGGACCACACGGCAGACACGGTGGCTCATGCCTGTGATTCCAGCACTTTGGGAGGCCGAGGCAGGCGGATCACGAGGTCAGGAGCTCAAGACCAGCCTGCCCAACATGGTGAAACCCCGTCTCTACTGAAAACATAAAAATTAGCCAGGTGTGGTGGTGGGTACTTGTAATCCCAGCTACTCGGGAGGCTGAGGCACGAGAATCACTTCAACCCAGGAGGTGGAGGTTGCAGTGAGCCGAGATCCCACCACTGCACTTCAGCCTGGGCAAGAGAGCAAGACTCTATCTCAGGGAAAAAAAAAAAAAATGTGACCACATCTGCCTAATACCTTAATTTCAGGAAAGCTTTTGCATGCATATGCCATTCTCATCAGCAGGCCAGAAAGATATGATCTGGTGCGTCTTTTCCCTAACTGAGGTTTCACTGCTGACTGGAAAAGAGATCAATGGCCCAGTAAACAAAGGGGTGCTTAGCATGTGGTCTACGATTTTGTCTTGGGTCTGGTTTAAATAATACTTGAAATTGCTATATGCATACCCAGAGTCTACAAATAACATTAATTTGAGTGGGAACTGCTGATACGTTAACAGAATCCAAAGTAGCTTCCACACATTAAGGAAATGGTTCATTAAAAACAGTTTAGAGTTCAGCATGATGGCTGATTTCAAAGTGGTATCCTCAGGGGTGATGATCAAAATGACAGGCACAAATGGGGCTTAATGTCTAGATTCAAGAAAAACTGACAAAGAGGTGAGGATCACAGCAGATCATGCATTTAATAGGAATCTGCATATTGCACTGATAAGAAATAGGCAATGCAGTGCTGGGGTGAATTCACGCTGGTGGGAGTTTGACAGGAAAGGGAAGTGCCCCCCTTCTCCCTACCCCATAATAAAGAATTTGACAGCAGACAGACTCTTACTGGTGGGTTGGGGGGGGTGGGGGTATGTCCAATCTGATGCCTCTTATTGTAAGGAAGATGTGGAGACACTGGAAAGGTTCCAAAGGAGAACCTAAATGATTAAAGAGACAGAAAATAGAACTTACGAGGGGAAGTTAAAGGATTTGGAGTTGTTTAGTCTAGAGTGAAAAAAAAATGCCTAAAGGCAAACTTAACAGCCTTTTCCTACTTGAAGGGTTATTATAAAGAGGATACCGACCAGCTGTTCATCATCTCTACAGAGGACATAAGAGGTAAGAGACTCAAAATACAACTTTAGAATTTGGGAGGCCAGGCAAAGTGGCTCACGCCTGTAATCCTAGCACTTTGGAAGACCAAGGCGGGTGGAACACAAGGTCAGGAGATCAAGACCATCCTGGCTAACACGGCGAAACTCCGTCTCTACTAAAAATATAAAAAATTAGCCAGGCATGGTGGCATGCGCCTGTAGTCCCAGCTACTCGGGAAGCTGAGGCAGAAGAATCGCTTGAACCCAGGAGGCGGAGGTTGCAGTGAGACGAGATGGCGCCACTGTACTCCAGCCTGGGTGAAAGAGCAAGACTCTGTCTCAAAAAAAAAAAAAAAAAAAAAAAAGAATTTGGGTACAATGTAAAGTCGACTTGCTTAATCCTAATGGTAACTGACTTCACCTTAGGATAGTCTCATCTGATAACACTGTGCAATCTCCATCTATCAGACTCCATCCTAAGTGATAGTTTTGCATGTTTAAGCAGAAGTGAGGCTAGAAAACGCCTTCTATTCCCTTCTAGAACTATAGCGTTCCACTGTTATTCCATCATATGTGGGAGTAAAGATCCTGAACCTCTGTGTTCCCTAACTCACAAACAAGGTGCCATGAGAATGTAATGTTCTCTCAAAACATCGGACCTTTGTTTTCCTTATTGGGATGGGCATCGCTAAAAATATGCCCAACTGTGGACATTAACTAGATGATAAGTATATATATATATATATACACACACACACACACACACATATACGTATATATACGTGTATGTATACATATATATACATGTATATATACGTGTATGTATACGTGTATATATACGTATATATATATATGAGAGAGAGAGAGAGAGAGAGAGATGGAGTCTCACTCCATCACCCAAGTTGGAGTGCAATGGCGCAATCTCGGCTTACTGCAACCTCTGCCTCCTGGGTTCAAGCAATTCTCCTGCCTCAGCCTCCATAGTAGCTGGGATTACAGGCGCATGCCACCACACCTGGCTAATTTTTGTATTTTTAATAGAGACAGAGTTTCACCATGTTGGTCAGGCAGATCTCGAACTCCTGACCTCAAGTAATCCACCCACCTTTGCCTCCCAAAGTGCTAGGCTTACAGGCATGAGCCACCTCACCCAGCCTGGTAAGTGTATTTCATAGCTTCGCTCCTGTTCTGTGTACGGGACGTATTGCTTTTTAATGGGTTTAAATAATTAGTTGATGATGATAATGATAATAATAGCTATGACTTATTAAGCTCTTACTATAATTATATTGGGCACTGTGCTAAGTACTTTATTTAGATTATCTCATTTTTTTGCAGTAGCCCTGTGAAGTGGGTATAATTATTAGTCTTATTCTAACACAAGGAAACTGAGTCACAAAGAGGTTAAGTAACACGGCTAATAAATGCTGGAGTCCTAATTCAAACCCATTTGGTCTGACTCAAAAGGGTGTGCTTAATCATTACACCACTGCCTCTTATCATTAGGTATTTTTAGCTATTCAGAGGGAGGAAACATTGCAAAAAGAAGCATTCATGCTTATTGGCCAAACTGATTGAAAAGCAAGCTTTACACAGGTTTACATTGCCTGGGGAAATAATCATCTTTTCCCAGCAAAACAGAGGAAAGGAAGGACCAAGTTCATTTTCTGAGATGGAGTCTCGCTCTGTCACCCAGGCTGGAGTGCAGTGGCAAGATCTCAGCTCACTGCAAGCTCCACCTCCTGGGTTCACGCCATTCTCCTGCCTCAGCCTCCCTAGTACCTGGGACTACAGGCGCCTGCCACCACGCCTGGCTAATTTTTTGTATTTTTAGTAGAGACGGGGTTTCACCGTGTTAGCCAGGATGGTCTCAATCTCCTGATCTCGTGATCTGCCCACCTAGACCTCCCAAAGTGCTGGGATTACAGGTGTGAGCCACCGTGCCCGGCCCATTTTCTTTTTTCTTTATTTTGACAGAGTCTCACTCTGTCGCCCAGGCTGGAGTGCAATGGCACGATCTTGGCTCACTGCAACCTCTGCCTCCCGGGTTCAAGCAATTCTCTTGCCGCTGCCTCCTGAGTAGCTGAGATTACAGGTGCCCACCACCACACCTGGCTGGTTTTTGTATTTTTAGTAGAGACGGGGTTTCACCATGTTGGCCAGGCTGGTCTCAAACTCCTGACCTCAGGTGATCTGCCCACCTCAGCCTCCCAAAGTGCTGGGATTACAGGCGTGAGCCAGCGCCAGGCCCCAAGTTCACTTTCTGGTAGGGAGGGTGCATTGCTATCTCCCACAAAGCTGAAGAATTCAAATCAAGGTTCACCTTTATACATTTAATTATTCAGCTGTAATCTAACTTTGCATACAGTAGGTGTGACTGTGGCATGAATGAATACAAATGCTTCTTGACTGTGATGCCTTAAGACACATGAACTGAAATGAGGTTTTCCAGCATGGTGGTCAAGGCTCTGGTCGGTCATTTCCTGTTTCCTTTTCTTCAGCTGCTTAGTAAATAAGTTGATTGTCTTTATCTGAAAAATCGTCATAGAAAATTGTTTGGTTTAGGTCTTAGTAGCCCGCTCCTGAGCTCTGAGGAAGCTTGCCTACTTTTGAGCTACCTGATCTTTCTTCTGGGCAAGGGACATTTTGGGATAGTTCCACCTCTGCTTTTCAACTTCTTTCTTAGGCTTCTTCTCATAGATTGGATTCTCTTGCATAGCAGCATGAGCCTTCTTATACATCCCCATCATGTCTGGAGTTATGCTGTTCTTTATGTATTGAGAGAATGGTTTCTGGTAAGCATCTTCATCTTCCATTAGGTAACGCATGTAATCTGCAACATTCTGACATGTGATGTGCTTCCAATGCATTAACTTCTGCATTAAGTTCCTTGCTTTCAGATTCGTAACCAGGGTGTCTGGTACTGCAAGGGATAGACAAGCCTCCATTCACAGCTTCCTTCAGGGCCTCCAAAACTGTATTGTCAGTGGTAGTTCTGGCAAGGCCTGCATCCAAATAGCAGGTAAAGGCACCTGGCTGGCCATCAATGCTTTCCACATTGTATTCATCTCCAGTCACCACCACTTGGCATTCCTAGATCTTGCCCATGCCAAACCTACTGAAAAGCCTCCGAGCCAGCAGCAGGCCAGTACAATATGCTGCAGCAGAATTTGTCAGCCAACCTTCACACCAAATTTTGGCAGTGTGTGCATAAGCTGTGCAGACTATCATATCCCCTTCTACATGGGCATACGCAATCTGACAAATGATATCTCTGTTACGCGAGCTCTCATCCTGTATTTGGGTGTGTTGTACTTATTTTTATCCTCTATCACCAAGCGTTTCTTAGCATAGTAATCGGTTTTACCCTCTTGTCGTCTTCTAAATTTCATTTTGTATCTTTTAAAGTAGGCCTTATTCCTGACAACTTTAACAAACCCCACCCTACAGAACAGAGACTCATGTCACAGCTCAGCACAGACCTCTGGCTTGTCATTTCTGTGGGCTTCTTATCAGATGTCCCCAAAGAGCCTTACAATCCAATGTTTCCTTCAATTCAGTATCTATGAGACAGCATATGGATGGGTCACATATTTCCCCAATGTCAACTCCTTTTAGATCAAGACAAGATTTTTAACGAGGTTTATTGAGTGCTGTTGTATATCAACGATAGATGATTCATGAGTGAAACAGACAGCAAAATGATTTTTAGAAAGGCAACTGAACCAGACACAAACAAAAAATAAAAAGCCTTGATCCAAATTACTCTAAAGGACAGATATTTTCCCATTAGGACAATTTATCCTAAATCTGTAAACAGAGAGGGGCATAATTATACAAGTGTTTGCTAACAGATCTAAACCTTATGCAGCTGTAAAAAGCTGAAGAGAGAAAGAAAGCGGAAATTCCCAGGAGAAGATCCCCGACCACATCCAGGGCCACCAGCTCTCCACAAACACAAGGCCCAGCAGTGGCACCAAGCAAAGCATGAGAAGAAACCTCAGGATTCTGACACAATCCACAAATATAACTTTGAATTGTCCTGAAACTAAACAATGACAATTCTATCCAATCAACTTTCAGCTGACACACAGACGGGGTGGTGACTTATTGGTGTTCCAGATATAGTTAATGGAAACATGATGCCCAGAATTAAAAAGGTATTCAGTAAATGTTGATTGAATGGATGGATGAGTGAATGACGTCTGAACAGATGCCCATGTCTCTTTCCCTCTTTGCAGCTCTGTTGGGAAGATGTCCTCAATGCTTCAAACCCGGCCAGGCGTGGTGGCTCACGCCTCTAATCCCAGCACTTTGGGAGGCCGAGGTGGGCAGATCACCTGAAGTCAGGAGTTCAAGACCAGCCTGGCCAACATGGTGAAACCTTGTCTCTACTAAAAATACAAAAAATTAGCTGGGTGCAGTGGTGCACGCCTGTAATCCCAGCTACTCGGGAGGCTGAGGCAGGAGAATCACTTGAACCCAGGAGGCGGAGGTTGCAGTGAGGCGAGATTGCGCCACTGCACTCCAGCCTGGGCAACAGAGTGAGACTCCGTCTCAAAGAAAAAAACCAACCAAACAAACAAACAAAATGCTTCAAACCCAAAGCCACCACAGAGGGGCTGAACCATTTGACACAGTTCCCCAGGAACAGAACAGTTCATGGAACCGGAGAATGGTTTCTGATCCAAAGATATACTAATTTGTGATCTTCCAATGCACACAGGAAGGGGGATTGTGGTGCCTCTGGAACATCTTTGCAGGCCTTGATTCAAAAGCTGCCATTATTTACAATATAGATTCTAAACTCTATTTGAAGTCCAACAGAACCAAGTACTAAGTAGCTAGCATGTATTGAACACATACAGGATGCCAAGACCTGTTCTAAGCCTTTTATGTATTAGGTCATTAAATCCCTATTACAATCTTAGAATATGTACTATTATTACAGCAACCCATTTTACAGGCAATGAAACTGGACAAGATTATCTAAGTAGTTCATGGTCACACAACTAATAAGTAGAGGAGCTGGATCTGAGAGTCTACCTGGAACCAGTGCTTACTCTTAACTGCTACCCAGTGCTATCTGTCCGGATCTTACTTCCTGCCACTTCTCTGCACAAACTCACTGTTTGCCCACAAATATGCAAAGAACATTCTAATCTGTGCAGGACACGTTCCCTGACTTCCCTCCCACTGTTACCTCTCTCTTCTGAGTGCTCACATCACTCATTCTCCAGGGAACGCACTGAAACTTACTTGGTTCACATCACACCTCTCCAGATAGCTCTGAAGTTCCTTTGGTGTTGGAACTGTGTGTTATATGGCAGTGTGGAGACGTAGTGGAATAAGAAAGACCTAGGTTTAAAGTTCAAATCCCATAATGATTATCCGTGAGATTCTGGGTAAGTCATTTGACGTTTCCTGTCCTTATATTTAAACCGTCTACCTTAAAGGCTTGTTGAGGAGGAGAGGCTGAGTGTCTAGGATGATGCCTGATATTGTAAGCCAGTGATTCTCAATCAGGTATTTTACACACCCTTCCCCTATCCCCGCAGGGACATTTGGCAATGTCTGGAGATGTTTGATAGTCCGATTGCTTACTGGCATCTGACGGAGAGAGAGAAAGAATTCTTCTCATCTCCCATTCTTCTGACGTGGTAACAATATCTTCTTCCATTTCTACCTTTCACAGTCTCGAAAACATGAATAATTTGTGCTCAGTTGTATATGATAAAAGAAACTTGTTTCTTGTTTAAAGAAACTTGTTCCCACTCACAGAGGTCTTCTGCTTTGACCTATCCCTGAGAACTGGGCATTGGGCAACGTAAACTCAGAAGCAGAAAATCAATTACAGCCATTGCTCACCTCTAGGCCGGGCCCACACCCAGCCCTGCCAGATGGTTTTATAATAGTGAGTGCTGTGTTACCATGAAGGGCCTTCTATAAAGGAGTTGAAGCTGGATAGTATCCCAGAGACTGTTCCTTTCCCCAGCAAACCTTCATCTAGCAGGGGCTGGTGCCTTTCCTTACACAGGTTAATACTAACACTGCCAGATAAAATATAGGAGACCCAGTTAAATTTGAATCACAGATGAAAAATGAGTAATTATTTTACTCTAAGTAGATCCCAAAAATCACATGGAATTTTTCATTTGCTAAATCTGACAATCTTATTTTATAACAACCAAGTCCTTACCACTTGGTCTTGACAAAAATCATTTCTATACTCAGTAATACATAAATATATGGAAAACAAAACATATGCACATTGTTAAAAATCGAGAAGCTTGAAGATATTCCTTTATGGTCTCTGTTTCTCACTCTGATGGACATCTGCTTCCAAGAATAGGTTTCTAATCATTTTCTTTATAGCTGACTTGAAGTCCCTCACCTTTGCCTAACATCTCTCACTCCGTTTATAATTCTCTTCTCATGATCATTCTTTTTGCATCATTAAGTTCAACCACTTTGACCCTTCTTCTCTTCCCAAGCAATTACCATTCAATTGAGCGTTTCACCTTGACTTGCTCTCTTACAATGATATATCAAAATGTCTCCTCTTTACAAGTCAATGAACCACATTCAGGAAACACTGAATTGAGGGTAGGTAGCTCCCTCAATTCTTCCAAATTGACCTCAAGGATCAGATGCCCCTTCCTAATTATTCCATGTTCTCCAACTCTAGGAAATCCTCCAGAAAAGCAACTTTAGGACTCCAGCCTCAGTTCTGATCTTATCTGGTCCACCACCATTCTCCATCAGCTGAAAAACCTCCTAGTTGGGAAAAGCAAAGGACCAGATAGAACCTTGAATAATTTTCTCACAAATGAAAAACGTGGCTTCCTCTCCAGGCTTTAGGGGACATCTCAAAAGCCACGTTGTTTACATGTGGCGCTGTACAAAGGGCCCACCTCACTTTAACCCCAAGGAGGGTGGAGTTTAGCCCATTTATAAATGCAGTCTGCGGGGAAAGGGTATGAAGGGTTGCTGTGACCCTGTTAGGACTACTTTCCAGTTTACACATGGAGCAGTGTGGGGGAGACTCGGAATCAGGGTAGCAAGCAAGATCTGGTGGAAACTCGGGCAGGCTGGTTAATGTGGAATGAAGGACATGATGATATCAAGAAAAAGTTGTTAATGACTGGACGTGGTGGCTCATGCCTGTAATCCCAGCACTTAGGGAGGCTAAGGCAGGTGGACACTTGAGGTCAGGAATTTGAGACCAGCCTGGCCAACATGGTGAAACCCCATCTCTACTAAAAAATACAAAAATTAGCCGGACATTGTGGCGGGAACCTGTAATCCCAGCTACTTGGGAGGCTGAGGCAGAGAGCTGCTTGAACTCAGGAGGTGGAGGTTGCAGTGAGCCGAAATTGTGCCACTGCACTCCAGCCTGGGTGACACAGCAAGACTCCATCTAAAAAAAAAAAAAAGAAAGAAAAAGTTGTTGTTAATATGCCCAGGGTGGGAAAACACTTTGAATTACCAGAGTCATGAAGAATATCATTAAAAACAAGGGTGATAGGCTGGGCACGGTAGCTCACGCCTATAATCCCAGCATTTTGGGAGGCCAAGGCTGGTGGATCACCTGAGGTCAGGAGTTCGAGACCAGCCTGACCAACGTGGTGAAACCCTGTTTCTACTAAAAATACAAAATTAGCCGGGTGTGGTGGTGCATGCCTGTAATCGCAGCTACACGGGAGGCTGAGACAGGAGAATCACTTGAACGCAGGAGGCAGAGGTGGCAGTGAGCCAAGATCACATCATTGCACTCCAGCCTGGGCAACAAAAGCAAAACTCCATCTCAAAAAAGAAAAAAGAAAAAACAAAACAACAACAACAAAAAACATGGGTGGTAAAAAAACAAAAACTTTCATTATTATTGGTTTATAGTAACTAGTAATGAAAGTATTAGTAATTAGTCATAAAAGTATCAGTACATAGTCACAAAAGACTTCTATAACTTCTTAAACTCCTGTCATATTGTTAGTATTATCATCACTTTTATCTGGCTATCACTTCATCCCACAAAGAAGGAATGACAGATATTATTTTACCCACTCCGCAAGTGATGAAACTGTGAAAAGGATATGGGAACTTCCAGGAACCCAGGTTTCTTGACTTCTGGTCCAGGGGCCTTCCCTGCCTAGCAGATAGCAGTTGCTCTATTAGGAACCAGCCAGATTCGAGCCAGGAAACTGCTTTCAGACTTAACCCAGTACCTTTGGAAGGCTGTGCGGTTGACTGGGGATGGGCTGTGTCAGAATGAGCGGCCGGGCGAGAAGAACAGAGCCGTGGAGCCAGGAGGCCTGGATTTAGATCTCAGCCCTCCTTTACCAGCCTGGATTCTCTCGTCTGTAACTGGGGATAATGACAATTACCTCGCAGAGGTGTTGTGAGCTAGAATGAACTGGCACATAACTGTAAGTGTGCATAAACATTATATTAACAATGACTGTAATTGTAGGTTCAGGATTCTAACTTGAAGAGTTCAAATATATGCAAATCCCCGCTAAGACAGGGATGAAATGGAGGAGAACTGGTAGTTTTTCAAAGCTACAAAAAGGCTTATCAAGCTATATGTGTTTTTAAAGTGACAAGAGAAAGTTACAAATTAATGGCTCACCTTCATTAAGTGTTCATGGGGTGTCAGTACTTGTAATAAGCCTTCACATGCAGATCCTCATTTAATCTTTCATCGCCTTAGGAGTTAGATATTATTCTTTTTTTTTTTTTTTTTTTTTGAGATGGAGTCTTGCTCTGTTACCCAGGCTGGAGTGCAATGGCATGATCTCGGCTTACTGCAACCTCCACCTCCCAGGTTCAAGCGATTCTCCTGCCTCAGCCTCCCGAGTAGCTGGGACTACAGGCATGCACCACCACACCTGGCTAATTTTTGTATTTTTAGTAGAGATGGGGTTTCACCATATTGGCTAGGCTGGTCTCGAACTCCTGACCTCATGATCCGCCTGCCTCAGCCTCCTAAAGTGCTGGGATTACAGGTGTGAGCCACCGCGCCCAGCCAGGTATTGTTCTTTGTTTTTTTTTTTTTTTTGAGACAAGTCTCACTGTCGCCAGGCTGGAGTGCAGTGGTGCAATTTTGGCTCCCTGCAACCTCCGCCTCCTGGATTCAAGTGATTCTCCTGTCTCAACCTCCAGAGTAGCTGGGACTACAGGCGCCCGCCACCATGTCTGGCTAATTTTTGTATTTTCAGTTGAGACGGGGTTTCACCATGTTAGCCAGGATGGTCTCGATCTCTTGATCTCGTGATCTGCCCACCTGGGCCTCCCGAAGTGCTGGGATTACAAGTGTGAGCCACCATGCCTGGCTGAGTATTGTTCTTGATTCCATTTTACAGTTAGGGAAAGCCTGGCTTAGTGGGGTTAAGAAATAACCCAAGGTCACACATTTGGTAAGTGGTAGAATCAGGACTCATTAAGTTCATACCCACAGATGTGTGTAGCCCACGCATTCTTGTAGATGTGTGTGTTTATGTGTGTGTGTGTGTGTACACATGTGCACAGAGAAAGTTCAGGACAAAATAGACCAGATATTAGTAATATCCCACCACTGGATGATGGGATGACAAGTAATATTTACTTTCTTCTTTATGCCTTACTGAACTCAGTAGTAGTGCTTTTATAATTTAAATGTTTTTCCTCTTGATAACATACTTTAAAACGTAAACCAAAATGAGGCTTCAAAAATATAATGAGTGGAACCGCCATCCTCCAGTAATTCGCCAAAATGAGAAACACAAAGAGAAAGAGGAGAGACACCCAGTATGTTCTCCAGGCCTTTAAGAAAACATGGAGTTATTCCTTTGTCCATGTATATGTGAATCTATAAGAAAGGTGATATTGTAGACATCAAGGGAATGGGTACTGTTCAAAAAGGAACGCCCCACAGGTGTTACCATGGCAAAACTGGAAGAGTCTACAATGTTCCCCAGCGTGCTGTTGGCATTGTTGTAAACAAACAAGTTAAGGGCAAGATTCTTGCCAAGAGAATTAATGTGCGTATTGAGCACATTAAGCACTCTAAGAGCCGAGACAGCTTCCTGAAACGCGTGAGGAAAATGATCAGAAAAAGAAAGAAGCCCAACAGAAAGGTACCTGGGTTCAACTGAAGTGCCAGCCTGCTCCACTCAGAGAAGCACATTTTGTGAGAACCAGTGGGAAGGAGCCTGAGCTGCTGGAACCCATTCCCTATGAATTCGTGGCAAAATAGCTACTGTTAAAAAAAAAAAGACCTCTGGACTATAAACATATATATATATAATGAAAATGACTACTCTTTGAATGAGTGTGGGTGATAGGAGATATAAATAGCATTTGCAAGGCCCATTGTAATTAAACTTTCAGGTTTTTTCCCCCCCAGTCAAAGAAACCTTCAGAATAAAATGAGGTGGTTTTTTTGTTTTGTTTTGTTTTGTTTTGTTTTGAAACAGGGTCTCACCCAGGCTGGAGTGCATTGGCGTGATCATGGCTCACTGCAGTCTCAAGCTGCCTGCTTTCCTGGGCTCAGGTGATCCTCACACCTCAGCATTCTGAGTAGCTGGGAGTACAGGTGCATGCCACCATGCCTGGCTAATTTCTGTATTTTTTGGTAGATACAGGGTTTACTAGTCCATTCTCTGCTGCTTTAAAGAACTGCCTGGGACTGGGTAGTTTATAAAGGGAAGAGGTTTAATTGGCTCACAGTTCCACGTGGCTGGGGAGGCCACAGGAAACGTAACAATCATGGCAGAAGGGGAAGCAAACGTGTCCTTCTTCACATGATGGCAGGAAGGAGAAGTGCTGAGCAAAGAGGGAAAAGCCCCTTGTAACACCATCAGATCTTGTGAGAACTCACTGTCATGAGAACAGCAGCATGAGGTTAACTGCCCCCATTATTCAATTACCTCCAACCAGGTCCCTCCCACTCCGCATGGGGATTATAGGAACTGCAATTCAAGATGAGATTTGGGTGGGGACAGAGCCAAACCACATCATGGGGTTTTGCCATGTTGCTCAGGCTGGTCTTGAACCTGTAATGCTCAAGCGATCTGCCCACCTCAGCCTACCAAAGTGCTGGGATTACAGTCGTGGGCCACCATGTCCAGCCCAAGCTTCTTGAAAATAAAGATTATATTCCATCTCCCTTCTACCTAAAAGCTCAGGTTTCTGTCTCTTAGGCAGATCTCAGTTCTAAACTTTAAATGTGCTCATGAACCAAATATTTGCCAGTTATTTCTTCTATAATAACACCAATGAGTTCTTAAAATCTGTTTTTTTTCTTTTACCACATTTTCCCTTGACATGATTATTTATAACTTATGTGCAAACTCCTTTCTCTTCTGTGGTCATTACAGAGGATAAAATGATAAATATCACTAAAGCAAACATTCTTCTTACTGTTTGCTTTGAACTCCGAAGTCTTCTTCAAGGAGCACTACAAAGATAAATTAAGATTTTGCACCCCCTGTCAACAAAACTCGTCTTCAAAGATGACCTCTGGAGGGGAGTAAAAGAATTGAAAGCAAACTGAAGGAACTCAAAAGCGATGACCTTTTCCTGTCTTTCTGCAGTTAACAACAATGCAGGGATGGCAGGAGAGGGCAACCTGTACGCAGAACAGGCACCCAAATCTCTTTCTGGTGAGAGCTTCTGGGGTCCCTGCAGGACAGATGATCTGGAGGGCAGGAGGGACACGTGCTGAGACGCCACATGGGAGAATGGGGGATGCAGAGACTGAGCCCTCTCTCCCAACCCATTAGAGAGACTTCAGATGATGAAGATGAAGAAACTCTCACAACAGGATTGATGTGGAGGTCAGCTAAGCCAGGTGTCCAGAATGTGTTCACAGACCTGGCCTCTTGGGAATGCCCCAGACCTGGAATTCTCCGTGGCTTGCCTAGATGCCCTGACTGTGCTATAACGTGAGAGTGGCAGGGAGGTTTTAGAGTTACATTTATATGGATATCAGCCTACTCTACTAAGTCAATGAAAAACTACCACTGAAAACCATGGCCTTGTGAAGAAAATAACGATGACTTGTTTGCCTAGCCTTTGTTCTATTTAATTTATTTTCACAGAACAATGCCTCCAGATCAGCTTTTGAAAACTCACCTGCAAATTGACATGACTGTTTATCTGTTTGAATTTGGGTGAGTTTCTTTTTCAAAGTAGAAAACGAAGGTTAATTATCAAAATCTTTTAGACTGTGATTCCAGAGATGAGAGGCTGTTTGTGCTGCTGAGCCACGTGATTATATGGATCTCTTTGAGGAGCATTTCTAGCTCCATGGATTTCTGGGGATTAAAATATACCTCGGTGGGGTATGGTGGCTCATGCCTGTAATCCCAGCACTTTGGGAGGCTGAGGCAGGCAGATCATTTGAAGTCAGGACTTCAAGACCAGCCTGGCCAACAGGGCAAAACCCCATCTCTAATAAAAATACAAAAATTAGCTGGGTGTGATGGAGGGCACCTGTAATTCCAGCTACTTGGGAGGCTGAGGTGGGAGAATTGCTTGAACCCTGGAGGCGGAGGTTACAGTGAGCTGAGATCATGCCACTGCACTCCAACAGTGGACCCTGGGGTCCATAAAGTATAAACACAGGATATAATTTTTAATATAATTTTATTTTTTACAGATTGAAGATCTCACAGAATTTTGTGTATTTTACCTGTTTCCAAACTTTACAGATACCATGTGTATATACATTTTCTTGCTCTTTTTTAGCTGTTCATCTTAGTTTCTTTAGTCTTACTTCATTTACTTTTTGCTTTTTATTTTTGAGACAAGGTCTCACTGTGTTACTCACCCAGGCCAAAGTGCAGTGGTGCGATCTCAGCTCACTGCAGCCTCTACCTATTGGGCTCAGGTGATCCTCACAACTCAGCCTCACAAGCAGCAGGGACTACAGGCACACACCATCATGCCCGGCTAATTTTTATTTTTTTGAGATGGAGTCTCACTCTTGTCACCCAGGCTGGAGTACAGTGGCACAATCTCGGCTCACTGCAACCTCTGCCTCCCAAGTTCAAGTGATTCTCCTGCCTCAGCCTCCCGAGTAGCTCGGACTACAGGCATGGACCACCATGCCTGGGTAATTTTTTGTATTTTTAGTAGAAACAGGGTTTCACCAGGTTGGCCAGGCTGGTCTCAAACTCCTGACCTCAAATGATCTGCCCACCTCGGCCTCCCAAAGTGCTGGGACTACAGGCATGAGCCACTGTGCCTGGCCTCATATTCTTTATGGTCGTTTAAAAATATAAAACCATTCTCAGCTGGCAGGTGGGAGTTTGCTGTTCCCTGGCAAGAAGGCTCCAGCAAGTCCAGAGGCCTAGCTGCTTGTCGTGACTCTGCTCCCCCTGGTACCCAAAGGGAGTCTCTTCACCTACTGGGCTTGGAGCTTCTCATCAGCAAAGTGTGTGTATGAGACTAGTTCACCTTCAAGAATGCACAGCACAGGTGTGGAGAGTCTGCATTTTGTGGGGAGGGATCCAGGCTGATATTCTCATTGAGAATTCAATATAGAATCTTATTACACAGCAGGAATTAACTCAAGTACACCTTTCCTCTTCTTCCAGAAGTGGATTAGTCTACATGATTTATTTATTTATTTTTAATTTCTTTCTTTCTTTACTTTTTTTTTTTAAGACAGTCTCGCTCAGTTGCCCAGGCTGGAATGCAATGGTGTGATCTTGGCTCACTGCAACCTCCACCTCCTGGATTTAAACGATTCTCTCATCTCAGCCTCCAGAGTAGCTGGGATTACAGGCACCCACCATCATGCCCAGCTAATTTTTGTATTTTTGTAGAGACTAGGTTTCATCATGTTGGCCAGGCTGGTCTTGAACTCCTGACCTCAGGTGATCCACCCACCTGGGCCTCCCAAAGTCCTGGGATTACAGGCATAAACCACCTCGCCCAGCCTACATAATTTATTTTACTAATCCTGGACAGATGAGGTACCCTTTTCTAAACAAAATTTCTAGAGGGGATCATAAAAAACCTTTGCCTACCTCTCTGCTTTTGTCATTAGAGCATCATCTCTAGGAGAGGTTGTAAAAGAAAGGAGGATTTAGATCAAGTTGGGGACATTTGTAAAAATCGTGGATTTTTCCCTCAAAAACAATAAAATTGGCAAGGCGCAGTGGCTCACACCTATAATCCTAGCACTTTGGGAGGCCGAGGCAGGTGGCTCACTTGAGGTCAGGAGTTTGAAATCAGCCTGACCAACACAGCAAAACCCCGTCTTTACAATACAAAAATTAGCCAGGTGTGGTGGTGCACATCTGTAATCCCAGCTACTTGGGAGGCTGAGGCAAGAGAATTGCCTGAACCCTGGAGGTGGAGGTTGCAGTGAGCCAAGATCATGCCACTCCACTGCACTCCAGCCTGGGCCACAGATCAAGACTCTGTCTCAAAAAAAAAAAAAAAAAAAAAGCCAATAAAGTTACTATTGGTTTATAGAGAAAACATTGAAACAAGCTTACACAAATACCATTACTGTGCTGTTTTTTAATAAAGATACATTTCACTCTATTTCAAAACATCTAAGTCAGACTGGTAAATTGGGAGCACCAACGCAGAATCCTTTTTGCAAACATAGCAGATTTAAAAAGCACTTAACACATAATACTTCTATTTATTTTTAGGTGGACAATCATGGACATTCCAAATTGAGACCCACAAGGGTTTATGACTACATTCTCAATGAGTGATGAGCCTGCTGGAAATAATAGGACTGATTCAGGACCAGTGAAAGAAGATACACAAACCCAAGACGTGCATTTTCAGAAGGAACGCTTATGTCACTCAACAAACATTTGTTGAGTTTTCACTAGGTGTTAGGTGCTGTGCTAGTTAGAGATGCTGACCCTACCCAAGACAATGAAGCTCTCGTTTTCTCAGTCCAATTGATGAAAAGTTAAACATCAGCTCTAGAAATCAAGACTGAGAAGATGAGTTCATGTAACTGTCCCTAGATGAATTCTTATCTTCTTGGTCAGTAAGGCAGGGTCCTTGAAGCTAAAAGATACATTTTTTTTTTTTTTGAGATGGAGTGTCACTTTTGTTGCCCAGGCTGGAGTGCAGTGGCGCGATCTTGGCTCACTGCAATCTCTGCTTCCCAGGTTCAAGCGATTCTCCTGCCTCAGCCTCCTAAGTAGCTGGAATTACAGGTGCCTGCCACCACGCCTGGCTAATTTTGTATTTTTAGTAAAGACAGGGTTTCACCATGTTGGCCAGGCTGGTCTCGAACTCCTGACCTCAAGTGATTCACCTGCGTCGGCCTCCCAAGTGCTGAGATTACAGGTGTGAGCCACTGCTCCTGGCCCTAAAAGAAACACTTTTGAAAACATTAAATAGAACAGCACAGCACATAGAAGAAAGGTGTGGAAGATATTCGAGGGATAATAACTTGCAGTGATCTCATCTCAATGATGACCACACATCAGTGACCACCTTTCGGCTCCACTACCTTTGGATTATGTACACAAGAAGAAGTCAGCACAGCAGTGATTTGAAGTGTCTTCCTCTAACACACAGAATGTTTTTTCTTTGCCTCAAAATCATCTAAGAGGTGAATCCACTTCACGAGGCTATCAAAGTTTTGAAACACTAGCACATATTTCTCAAAAGCAAATATTCCTGAAGAGTTCATGTTTCTCGCTTTTTGATCACTCCTTATTTAGACCAACTAAAGATCAAATGAGATAAATCTCTTTATATATACATAAAGAGATTATATATATATATCTAGTTATATATATACAAATATATATATTTTTATTATACTTTATGTTCTAGGGTACATGTGCACAACATGCAGGTTTGTTACATATGTATACATGTGCCATGTTGGTGTGCTGCACCCATCAACTTGTCATTTGCATTAGGTATATCTCCCAATGCCATCCCTCCCCCTTCCCCCCACCCCACAACAGGCCCCGGTGTGCAATGCTCCAAATGAGATAAATCTCTTAAAGGTATGATCCCTAATCACTGATTTTTTTTTTTCCTCCACAAGCTGAGGTCATCTGCCACCTGTGGGGCTTGAAATACCAAAATGAAAAAACTTCCCCAGGAATGAGCACCACACAAAATGTGCTGGGTAGCAGAAAGGTATGTGCAAAGACTTTCGCTGTTAAGCAACAGTTTAGATCCTTTTCTCTATCTTCTATTTCTGTTGCATAGTTCAAATTTTGGGGGGAAGAGTGTTCATAAATTCAAGAAACTTTTTGCCACTTCATCTTTAAGCTGATGTCTAGTTGTCATGAAATCAACCATATTAATTTCCAGGAACCCTCTTCGGGCAGAAGCTCTTCACTAAAAGGGTTATTAGTTAAAAATGGAGAATATGGGCATATCCTGTTCCATATCTTCAAACCTGGAATTGGCGGCCAGCTAGCAGTGGAGGAGAGCAGGGCAGGTGCTCCAACTGGACACAGGCTTGTTGAGCTGTGGGGTCCCTTAAAGAAGGAGTCAGAGGGTAGGGGAACCCTTTTTGGTTGTTTCCTCCTCTTGGCAACAAAACCTGGCTTAGCTTCCAGTGCTTCTTCTTCTTGAAGTTCCTTTGTATTAAACAGAATTCATCATCCAAGAAAATGGCCTATAAATGTCCAGCCATTGCATCAAATTCTGCATCAGAGGAGGAAGAGTGGACACCCCATAGAACTTTCTCCTCTGAGGCATCCCTCATCTCTGGCATGGTGGCATCCTGGTGGCTAACCTGGCCTCTCAACCACCCCGCACTGCCCAGCAGGCACAGGGTACAGGTTGATGGGCCAAGGAAGCCTCATGATGTCACCATGGCCATAGTCCCCACCAGGGGAGTCTGAGCCTAGGTCACTGCTGCTCTCAAGGTCCCAGTTGAGGTTGTCGCCAGATTGTCTCAGCCTTCAGGATAAACGGTAGAAAGCTCTGCCCTAAAGGTTTTACAGAGGTCTCTAGAGGGCCCAGGTAACTGAAATGGATTCACATTTCCATCTCCACCTTTGTTTGTTTCTTTTTTCTTTTCTTTTCTTTTTTTTTTTTTTTTTTTTGAGACAGGGTCTCATTTTGTTGCCCAGGCTGGAGTGCAATGGCACAATCTCGGCTCACTGCAACTGGCTCATGCCTGTAATCCCAGCACTTTGGGAGGCCAAGGCGGGCGGATTACGAGGTCAGGAGATCAAGGCCATTCTTTTTTTTTTTTTTTTTTTTTTTGAGACAGCGTCTCACTGTGTTGCCCAGGCTACAGTGCAGTGGCACCATCTCAGTTCACTGCAACCTCTGCCTCCCAGACTCAAGTAATCCTCCTGCCTTAGCTTCCTCAGTAGCTGGGACTACAGGCATGTGCCACTACATCTGGCTAATTTTTGTATTTTTTGTAGAGACGTGGTTTTGCCATGTCTCCCAGGCTTTCTCAAACTCCTGGACTCAAGCAATCTGCCTCCCTCAGCCTCCCAAAGCACCGGGATTACAGGCATGAGTCACCAGGCCCAGCCTCCACCTTTGTTTCTAGTGGCCACTTTTGAGATATTAGCAACAAGTGTCTTAACCTTTTAATGACATTGTCTCATTTTTCCAGAGTTTTGGAAGGAAGCTAAGTACTTTCTTATTAATCAACCAGGCACAGACAGTGGCTACCGACTGTGCTAACAGTGTTAATGACACTGTGGCAGTGGGTTGGTCAGGCCTGCTCATGAGACTTGTGGAACGAGGGAAAACCTCCTTAAAGACACCAATGTGTTCCCCAAGGCCTTGGCCACCTGTGACCCCAAACTTTTCCTCACACACTAGGTTTGTACTTAACTGCACATCTTTTTACTGTGGTAAAATATACATAAAATAAAATTGACCATTTTAATTTTTTTTGAGACAGAGTCTCGCTCTGTCACCCAGGCTGGAGTGCAGTGGCGCGATCTCGGCTCACTGCAACCTCCGCCTCCTGGGCTCAAGTGATTCTCCTGCCTCAGCCTCCTGAGTAGCTGGGTTTACAGGCGCCTGCCACCGTGCCTGGCTTATTTTTGTATTTTCAGTAGAGACGGGGTTTCACCATGTTGGCCAGGCTGGTCTCAAATTCCTCACCTCAGGTGATCTGCCTGCCTGGGCCCCCCAAAAGTGCTGGGATTAATGGCATGAGCCACCGCACCCGACCCATTTTTATTATTTTTAAAAATCCTTGAGCAGGAGCCATGTTCATCTTCTCTGTATTGTTCCAATTTTAGTATAGGTGATGCCAAAGCCAGCACCCTTTTGAATTATTTTAAGCAAGCACCCTTTTGAATGATTTTCAAGTGTACAGTTGAGTGTCAATAAATACATTCATGTTGTTGTGCAACCATCACCACTACCCGTCTCCAGGGCTTTTTCATCACACCAGGCTGAAACTTTACATCCACTAATAACTCTCCATTCATCCCTTCTCCCAACCTCTGGTAACTTCCATTTCATTTTCTGTTTCTATGAATTTGACTATTCTAGGACCCTTACATAAATGGAATCACGCCAGGCTCATGCCTGTAATCCAAGCACTTTGGGAGGCCAAGGTGGGAGGATCACTTGAGTCTAGAAGTTGGAGACCAGCGTGGGCAACATAGTGAGACCCCATCTCTAAAACAAACAAACAAAAAACAAAACAAAAACCCACTAAAAGTCAGAATTGATTTTTAATCATTTTATTAGTTACTTTGAGTCACTTATCTTTGCCCAAAATTTTCACTCCATTTATACTTTTCCCCACCCCATGGTTATTCCTTTTTTTTTTTTTTTTTTGAAACAGTCTCACTCTGTCACCCAGGCTGGAGTGCAGTGGGGCAATCTTGGCTCACTGCAACCTCCACCTCCCAGGTACAAGTGATTCTCCTGCCTTAGCCTCTTGAGTAGCTGGGACTACAGGTGAGTGCCACCACGCCCAGCTAATTTTTTTTTTTTTTTTTCTGAGACGGAGTCTTGCTCTGTCACCAAGCTGGAGTGCAGTGGCACAATCTCGGCTCACTGCAACCTCCGCCTCCCGGGTTCAAGCAATTCTCCTGCCTCAGCCTCCCAAGTAACTGGGACTACAGGCACACACCACCATGCCCAGCTAATTCTTGTATTTTTTAGTAGAGACGGGGTTTCACCATGTTAGCCAGGATGGTCTTGATATCTTGACCTTGTGATCCACCCGCCTCGGCCTCCCAAAGTGCTGGGATTATAGGCGTGAGCCACCATACCCGGCCAATTTTTGTATTTTTAGTGGAGACGGGGTTTCACCATGTTGGCCAGGATGGTCTCGATCTCTTGACCTCGTGATCCACCCGCCTCGGCCTCCCAAAGTGCTGGGATTACAGGCGTGAACCACTGCACCCGGCCAATTTTTGTATTTTTAGTAGAGATGGGGTTTCATCATGTTGGCCTTGATGGTCTCGATCTCTTGACTTCGTGATCCACTGCCTCAGCTTCCCAAAGTGCTGGGATTACAGGCGTGAGCCACTGCACCTGGCCCCATGGTTATTCTTTGTACCATTAAGTTCAACCACTGTGACCTCTTTACATTTCCCAAGCAATTACTTTCAAATGTCCATATCACTGTGATTTACTATATCTAGCTTAATCCTCCATCAGAACATCTCCTTTTCTACCAGGTAATGATCTCTGATAAGGAAAAGCACTAACAGGGAACTGGGTCTCCACACTTCGTAAACTGCCCAAGAAGTCTTCCATCCTCCCTTGCTTTCCCACTGGGTGAATTCCTCAGAAGAAGCAACTTCAGAATGTCACTGCTTGCTGTCTGAGCTGTGCCACAATGGCTCTGAATTAGCCTGAGAAGCCTTGGTCAGGAAAAGCAAAGAAATCAGAATTGCAGGATAAGGCTTCTCCCAAAAGACTCTCAAGAAGTGTCCTTTCTGTCTGTACAGATCAGAGTGTTTGGACACTGTGCAGAAGTCTCATGAAAAAACATGTAACTTTATCCTGAAGACATCTCAGCTTCCCTTTTTATGTGGATGATCAAGGGTGTCTGCAAGTCTGGGAAAAAGGGATAGAGGAGAATTAACAGCCAATACTCCAGGGCCTGGCTTACTGATAGGGAAATGGCTGTGATGACAGAGGAATCTGGGGAGGCAGGAGGAGCTTGACAGAAACAAATGGATGTCCCAAATAGGCTAGTTCATAATTTTTTAAAAGTTGAATATTAAAAAAATAAAACATACAAGTTAAAAATGCCATCAGAGCCAGGTGCAGTGGCTCACGCCTGTAGTCCCAGCACTTTGGGAGGCTGAGGCGGGCGGATCACGAGGTCAGGAGATCAAGACCATCCTGGCTAACACGGTGAAACCCCGTCTCTACTAAAAATACAAAATAAATAAATAAATAAATAAATTAGCTGGGCGTGGTGGTGGGCACCTGTAGTCCCAGCTACTCGGGAGGCTGAGGCAGGAGAATGGCGTGAACCCGGGAGGCGGAGCTTGCAGTGAGCCGAGATCGCGCCACTGCACTCCAGCCTGGGCGGCAGAGTGAAACTTCATCTCAAAAAAAAAAAAAAGCCATTGGATTAAATGTATTAAGGGAGTGGTTTGGAGGGAAAATGTGAACAAGTAGAATGAAACAGTTGGAAAAAATCAGAATGGTACTAGACAAGAAAGTTTTTTGTTTTTTGTTTCTTTGAGATGGAGTCTCGCTCTGTCACCCAGGCTACAGTGCAGTGGCATGATCTTGGTTCACTGCAACCTCTGACTCCTAGGTTCAAGCGACCCTCTTGCCTCAGCCTCCAGAGCAGCTGGGATTATAGGCACCTACCACCACACTTGGCTAATTTTTTGTATTTTTAGTACAGACAGGGTTTCACCATTTTGGCCAGGTTGAACTCCTGACCTCAAGTGATCCACTCACCTTGGCTTCCGAAAGTGCTGGAATTACAGGCATGAGCCACCACACCCAGCCATAGATAGGAAAGTTCTTACAGCTATTGGATACCACTTTACTTTGGTAAAGGGAGGTTAGTAACTGGTAAGAGGTAAGAAGGAGGGCTCTGACATACTAGTTAAGTTCTGTTTCTCAGTTTGGGTGATGGTTAATATAAAAATTCACTAAGCTGGGCTGGGTGTGGTGGTTCATGCCTGTAATCCCGGCACTTTGGGAGGCCGAGGCGGGTGGATCATCTGAGGTCAGGAGTTTGAGACCAGCCATGCCAACATGGTGAAACCCTGTTTTTACTAAAAATACAAAAATTAGCGAGGTGTGGTGCCTGCAATCCCATCTACTCTGCTGAGACAGGAGAATAGCTTGCACCTGGGAGGTAGAGGTTGCAGTGAGCTGAGATCATACCACTGCACTCCAGCCTTGGCAACAGAGCAAGACTGTCTCAAAAAAAAAAAAAAAAAAATTCACTAAGCTGAATACTTTTGATATGTGCCTTTACGTATATCATATTTCAAAGATAAGTTTACTGGAAAAAGCCCTTCTGGAATGATAAAAATAAAGACCTCCAAAAATCCACACCTCTATAAGAGTAACAAAAACACTAGAAAAAATGACCAAAATCAACTTTTTCAGAACTCTGGAAGTTAGCCAAAAGCTTGAAACATCACTAGCAGCCACTGAGGCAGAACAAGTTTGGAGGCCCCCAAAAACTCTATCTTCACAGAATTGTTATTACTTGACCTATCCAACAGCTCTCTGAAAGGCTCCATTTTCAAGGTTTCTCTTTACTTGACTTGATTCAGAGCTGATGCTGCAAAAGCATCCTTGTCCCTAGGTTATTTGTTGAAAACAATCCATGGCAATTGTTTAATATGTGCAGCTGCCTGAGAAAATATCTGCAAATCATATATCTGCTAAGGAACTTGTATCTAGGCTATATAAAGAATTCTTACAACTCAATGTAAAAGTGGGTAAAGAATTTAAATAGATATTTCTAGCTGGGCATGGTGGCTCATGCTTATAATCCTAGTGCTTTCTAAGGCTGAGGCATGAAGATGGCTTGAGGCCAGGAGTTTGAGACCAGTATGGGAAACACAGCAAGACCCTGTCTCTACAAAAAAATTTTTTACAAAATTAGCCAGGTGTAGTGGCGTATGCCTGTAGTCCTGGCTATTCAGGAGAATAAGGTGGGAGGATTGCTGGAGCCCAGGAGGTTGAGGCTACAGTGAGCCTCTGCACTGCACTCATGCCACTGCACTCCAGGCTGGGTGGCAGTGGAAGACCCTGTCTTAAAAAATAAAATAAACAGACATCTCTCCAAAGATATACAAAGGTTCAAAAACACATGAAAAGGTGTTCAACATGATTAATCATTAGAGAATACAAATCAAAGTCACAGTGAGATACAGCTTCACACCCACTAGGATGGCTGGTCTCATAAAGACAGGTCACAAGTGTTGGCAGGAATGTGGAGAAATTAGAACCCTTATACACTGCTGGTGGGGATGTAAAATAGTCCTGAAAAACAATTTGGAGATTTCTCAAAAAGTTACACATAGAGTTACTATATCATCATCAATTCCATTCTTACATATATATCCAACAGAACTGAAAACATACTCACACAAAAGCTTGTACACCAATGTTCACAGCATGATTCATAATAGTCAAAAAGTGGAAATGACCCAAATGTCCACAAATGGATGGATGGTTAAACAAATGTGGTTAAACATATGGAATACTATTTGGCAATATAACAAAGTAAAGTTCTGAATCATACTGAAACACAGATGAGCACTGAAGTCATTACACTTTCAGTACAGAAGACCATGTACTGAAATATCTGGAATAGGTAAATCTATAGGAACAGAAAGTAGGTTTCCAGGGGCTTGGAGAAGCGGAGTATGGAGAATCCCTGTAATAGGTATGTGTCTTCTTTTTGGAAGGATAAAAATGTCCTAAAATTAGATATTGGTGATATTCAATGCTGTGAATCTATAAAACCACTCAATTGTACATTGTAAAGGATAAATTTTATAGTAGGTGAACATCTCAGTAAAGCCATTTTAAAATTATTTTTATTTTTTACTTTTTTTTTTTTTGAGACAGAGTCTTGCTCTATCACCCAGGCTGGAGTGCAGTGGCATGATCTCAGCTCACTGCAACCTCTGCCTCTCAGTTCAAGCAATTCTCCTGCCTCAGCCTCCTGAGTAGCTGAGATTACAGGCACATGCCACCATGCCCAGCTAATTTTTGTATTTTTAGTAGAGATGGGGTGTTACCATGTTGGCCAGGCTAGTCTCGAACTCCTGATCTCAAGTGATCCACCCACCTCAGCCTCCCAAGGTGTTGGGATTACAGGCATGAGCCACCACACCCAGCCTCAGGAAAGCTATTATATAACAAGAAAGCTTACTTTAAAAATTCCTTCATATCGTTATTAATCACAATTACGCCTACAAGGATAAGTCAGTTTTCCAAGGCACGGATAAAGGCCCCAGAAAACCAGGGACTTTATATGTTTTATAGAAGAGTATTTCCCCAATATGCAGTTCCAGAGCTGAAACAGTAGGTGGTCAGTAAATATCCTTAAATGAATAAATATAGATTAAGAAAGTGTTCAGAACCCAGATTTTCTGATTCCCGGTTCACCCCTCCATAGTGGAGAAGTGGCAAGACAGTGACCTCATGAATAAAGAGCAAGGTTCCCTGGCCAGGATGCCACTTACAGAATTGTTGCTGCCTACAGGAAGGTTACGCTCCTTTCTGGGGAATGGACATGCTGTCTATAGGGACAGACACACTATTTGGCATATGGGTAGCAATTGACAGAGCAACCCAGCAAAAAAAGACTCAGGTCTTGGAGGCAGGTCACCCCGGCTCGATTCCAGGCTCTGTCTCTTAATAGATGGGTTTATCCAATCTTTCTTAGCCTATATTTCCTCATCTGTGAATGCAGGTAATAATACTTGCCTCTTACCTCATAGGGATGTTGTAAGAAGTAAATGAGAAGCATATACCTAATGCATGTGGCTCATTTGGGTAATATCTGATAAATGTTTTAATTTACATTGATAATATCGAATAAACAAACAGGTTTCATATATCTTTTTTTTTTTTTTTGAGACAGAGTCTTGTTCTGTCACCCGGGCTGGAGTGCAGTGGCGTGATCTCGGCTCACTGCAACCTCTGCCTTCCGAGTTCAAGTGATTCTCCTGCCTCAGCCTCCCAAGTAGCTGGGAATACAGGTGCGTGCCACCACAGCTGGCTAATTTTTTTTTGTATTTTTAGTAGAGACAGGGTTTCACCATGTTGGTCAGGCTGGTCTTGAACTCCTGACCTCAAATGATCCGCCCGCCTCGGCTTCCCAAAGTGCTGAGATTACAGACATGAACCACCGTGGCTGGCCTCAAATATCTTGTAAAAAATCAAAGGGAGACAGGTCAGTGGTTGTTTTCTGACTTTGCAGGGAACTGTTACCTGAAAAGGTTTGGAGCCTCACTCCTACCCTCCCCACCACGGTGGCATTGAGCAAGGTAGAGAACAAAAACTCCTTCCCTGTGGAGCAGCTCCCACTCCCTAGCAGCCCACAGCCGGGCATGAAACCAACACGATTATCTTGGGGGCATGGATAAAAGGCAGGAGACAGGAAACATTTTGCCTCACCTTGAGAGAGAAGAGGGACCCAGATATTTATACCCCCGTACCAAATATCTTTTCCCCTCTGTGTTGCAATGGTGCTACATTCGTTGTTTTTCTAATTAAAAAGGAGTACATTGAGGGGCAACTGAACTTGAACTGGTTCGCATCAGGAGCTGTAAACTCAGTCTTCCTGTTCATTAAAAGAGAAAAAAAAAAAGCTTTCCTTTTGCTTGACACCTGTTAATAACATGCCTGTGGAAACAAGTAACCATGCTCGAAAGCAATCTCCAATTGCTGGATGGAAACAGTCGTTGTGATTGTTTAAGATATAATATACGTAAAGCAAGCAGCACCGTGGTTAGCATGTTGTTGGTACTCAGGAAATGGTAACTATTATTTCAAACACCTTTTCCTTAAATGCTCTGCTGGTGTAGTGCTCACTACCGTGGAATAAACTTAACTGAATAGTGCCCTCCAGAGGCCACTGGGAATTCAACTGTGCTGACAGTTGAAAAAAGGTCTGGAAAAAGACTACAAATACCATTTAATTGTCTTGTACATTGATGTGGAGTCAGCACCAGAGCCCGGTGTCCCAGGATGTATTAGAACATGACCGACTGTCTGATTTGTCACCCACAGCAGCCTTTCTTTGGCTAGGGCTTATTTGTTTGCAAAGGACACTTATGAGGACATGGAGATCTTGGGGAAACAAGTCCAGCTAGGCACTGTGGGAACTGGTGCTGGAAACTGCCAGCCCCTGGAAGGTACTGTCCCATCCCTTTTTCTGGGGACACTGTCTTTCATCCCTGTCCTTTTCTGCATGTCCACTCTGTGTTCCTCTAAAGAAACCAGCTTCCTCTTGACATCTGCCATTCTGTAACTGTAGTACGGGCATGTGGCTCTGGCTCTTTCTGGACATGAATCCAGATGTGGTTCCGTTTGGTGTTCCAGCTCATCCCACACAGCAAAGCAGCTTGGTCTCTCACTGGCTTGATTCCAGATTTTCAGGAGATTAAACTGGTTGTCAGTCAAGTCTAATAGCTGGGTTTAGTCTATCTATCCCTGGTGGGTGGCCAGGAGGTGGAGGTGGGGATGCGTGGGTGTGTGTAGGGAGACAGGGCCAGTGTCATGTGATACTAAACAAATTTAGCACATATGGAACTGCAGGAAGGGCGAGCATGTCAAAGGGTCTGTTTTTCTACAAACACGGAGCTAGTATTAATAGAGCTTTACCATGTGCCATGCACTGTCCTAAGAACTTTCTAAGCATCATTTCATTTAATCCTAAAAACCTCCTATGATATTTGATCCTGCAATTGTTCCCTCTGAAGTAACTGCTGATAACAATGTTTGTGTATCTTTCCATAATTTTCCTAATGCATTTTATTCCCATTTTAAAATGAGGGAACTAAAGCTTAGAAAGTTTAAGCCAAGATTTAAGCCAAGACAGTCTGATTCTTTTTTTTTTTCAGGTTAGACAGGTAATGCACTGACATTGCAACAAGGTTTGAGGGTGGCACATCTCACACACGGCCGTGAACACCCAGTCATCATACTCACGAACTACAAAAGGATCAAGGCAGGCTGATTCTAAAGCCAGGATGTTAAACACTCACCCCACCTTCCTCCCAGTGTAGCCCCTATGGCATGGTAGATAATTTGGCTATGCAGAAAAAACATCAAATTTGGTCTGGTTCTCAGGGAGGTTATAATCTGGTTAAGGAAGGCAAGATTTATACATGCAAAACAATGAGTAAATGACAGGAGAGGGATCAAGTACTAAATTGCATGTTGCCATTATATTTGTTTTCTATTGCTACGTAACAAATTACCACAAATGTAGAAGCTTTGGAGCAATACCCATTTATTAGCTCACGGTTCTGTAGGTAAGAATACAGCTATGACATGGCTGGGCTTGTGTTGACTGGAGCTGCCAACAATCTCATCTGGGGCTCAGGGACCTTTTTGAAGGAGTTAAAATATGCTATCCTGGAATACTGATTATTTAAGTTAAAGGCACTTGAAAAACAGCAGGTGCAAAAAGATCGCTTTGACCTTCATGCTGTTTCTTAAAAGCAGAAGATTAAATTCTCATGTGAAAGACGCCCTCCCTATACTAGTAAGATGCAACATCCTTGCCATCAAGGACGAGAAAGTTGAGGTCAAGGAAATTCTGTACAAACAAGCCTTTCTCTTCCTAGCTATTTTCCTACCCTATTTACTATCCTAGTGCAAGCCCCTTCGCCTTACACATGTTCACAGTTTACTATTGCGTCCAATCCAGAATGGAAGAAACTGACAATAACTGCTTCTTTGGGTCTTCATTATTTTAGGAGGACTCCTGTAAAACATCTGTAAAGAAATGTGTATGCTTTTTTCCTGTAATCTATCTTATCTCAATTCTCAGGACCGTAAGAGGATGGAGGTGGTTTTCCTGCTCCTATATCTTCCAAGCTCACCGCTTGATGGCAGAGTTCAATTCTTTGTGGTTGTAGGCCTGAGGTATCTTTTTCCTGTGAGTTGCCAATCAGGGACTGCTTTCAGTTCCTAGAGGTTGCACTTCTCCATCTGCAGTTGACAGTGGAGGTTATTTGCTTTCCTCTAGGTCAGCTGGAGCATTTTTCTGAGTGTTACTTCTGTTACCGGCCAAACTTTCTGCTTTGTTTGTTTTGCTTGTTTGTGTTTTGAGACAGACTCTCACTCTGTCTCCCAGGATGGGGTGCAATGGCGCGATCTTGGCTCACTGCAACCTCCGCCTCCTGGGTCCAAATGATTCTTGTGCCTCAGCCTCCCAAGTAGTTGGGATTACAGGTGCACGTCACCATACCAAGCTAATTTTTTTCTATTTTTAGTAAAGACAGGTTTCACCATGCCTTGGCCCAGCTGGTCTCGATCTCCTGACCTCGTGATCTACCTGCCTTGGCCTCCCAAAGTGCTGGGATTACAGGCGTGAGCCACAAAAGATGCTTGCTTTTTTTTTTTTTTTTTTTTGCCACGTCTACTGCGAGAATGAAGACCATTCTCAGCAATCAGACTGTCGACATTCCAGAAAATGTCAATATTACTCTAAAGGGATGCACAGTTATTGTGAAGGGCCCCAGAGGAACCCTGCGGAGGGACTTCAATCACATCAACGTAGAACTCAGTCTTCTCGGAAAGAAAAAAAAGAGGCCCCGGGTTGACAAATGGTGGGGTAACAGAAAGGAGCTGGCCACAGTTCGGACTATTTGTAGTTATGCACAGAACATGATCAAGGGTGTCACACTGGGCTTCCGTTACAAGATGAGGTCTGTGTATGTGCACTTCCCCATCAACATCATTATCCAGGAGAATTGGTCTTCTGTTGAAATCCGAAATTTCTTGGGTGAAAAATACATCTGCAGGGTTTGGATGAGGCCAGGTGTTCCTTGTTCAGTATCTCAAACTCAGAAAGATGAATTAATCCTTGAAGGAAATGACATTGAGCTTGTTTCAAATTCAGCGGCTTTGATTCAGCAAGCCACAAGGTTAAAAACAAGGATATCAGGAAATTTTTGGATGGTATCTATGTCTCTGAAAAAACGAACCATTCAGGAGGCTGATTAATAAGATCTAAGAGTTGTCCAGCTACAGAAACAAGATGCCGGATGCTTCCTAAGACCTATATGTGATATTTAAATGATACAATAAAAGACCTATTGATTTGGAAAAAAAAAAAAAAACTACAAAAAAATTAGCCAGGTGTGGTGGTGTGCACCTGTAGTCCTAGCTACTTGGGGGGCTGAGGTGGGAGGATCACTTGAGCCCAAGACGTTGCAGTGAGCTGAGATCATGCCACTGCACTCCAGCCTGGGTGACAAAGTGAGACACTCTCTCAAAAAAAAAAAAAAAAGATTGCGTGAAAAAAAGTTTGTGTATGTACACATATAAATCATAATAAATCATCCCATTACTGGGTATATACCCAAAGGATTATAACTCATTCTACTATAAAGACACATGCACACATATGTTTATTGCAGCACTATTTACAGTAGCAAAGACTTGGAACCAGCCCAAATGCCCATCAATGATAGACTGGATAAAGAAAATGTGGCACATATACACCATGGAATACTATGCAGCCATAAAAAACGATGAGTTCATGTCCTTTGCAGGGACATGGATGAAACTAGAAACCATCATTCTCAGCAAACTAACACAGGAACAGAAAACCAAACACCGCATGTTCTCACTCATAAGTGGGAGTTGAACAATGAGAACACATGGACACAGGGAGGAGAACATCACACACTGGGGCCTATTGGGGGATGGGGGGTAAGGGGAGGGAGAGCATAGGACAAATAGCTAATGCATGTGGGGCTTAAAACCTAGATGACGGCTTGATGGGCGCAGCAAATCACAATGACACATGTATACCTATGTAACAAATCTGCACATTCTGCACCCGTATCCCAGAACTTAAAGTGTAATAAAAAAAAATCATGGCCGGGCGCAGTGGCTCACGCCTGTAACCCCAGCACTTTGGGAGGCCGAGGCAGGTAGATCACGAGGTCAAAAGATCGAGACCATCCTGGCCAACATGGTGAAACCCCGTCTCTACTAAAAATACAAAAATTAGCTGAGTGTGGTGGTGCACGCCTGTAGTCCCAGCTACTCAGGAGGCTGAGGCAGGAAAATCACTTGAACCTGGGAGACGGAGGTTGCAGTGAGCCAAGATCGCGCCATTGCACTCCAGCCTTGTGACAGAGTGAGACTCCATCTCAAAAAAAAATAATAATAATAACTCAAACCTCACAAATTGAGAAAAATTAATGATTACATGGTATTTAGATAATCAGATAGTAATTTACAAAAAAATTAGATTTATAATTTCCATCAAAATAAATGCCCATTAAATTTAAATTTAAATTTTAAAGATAAATTTAAAAACGTAATCACTAAAATTGGTAGAAGAGAGTTGTGGGTCTTTGGGAAAATGACATCATCCTAAGATCTGAAGAAGTGAAAAGATGATTATAAAAGAAAAAAATCAGACTTGCCTACAGAGACAGTTAAAACTTCCATATAATAATAACAACATTTAAAAGATTAAGGAGAATTTTAACCACATGGGGTAAAAAGATTAAGATCTATAATATTTAAATGCATATCCAATGCTGCAGATGAGGGCCCCAAGAGATAATGGACAAAGGACATGAATAGATTGTTTAGATGACAAGTAAAATAAAATAGAAAAAAAAAATTAGGGCAAAATGGCCAAACTTCCTGATCAAATAAGTGCAAATTAAAACTACAAAATGAGCCATATTTCAATTAAGAAAACATAAATTTAAATTATAATACCCAACCTGGAAATGCTTCTGGCACTCTGGCATTCATACATTATTGGTAGGGGTGTAATTTGGTAAAATAATTTGTATAAAACAATTTGGCAAAAATGTCCTTTGATTTAATACCTTCACTCCATGAAATTTGTCCTAAAAGGATGGTTCAAAAGGAAAAAAAATAGTCATGATCACAAGCATTTTAAGCAGCACATATACTAAAATTGGAACGATACAGAGAAGATTAGCATGGCCCTTGCCCAAGGATGAAAAAATAAAAATTAAAAAAAGTAAAAAAAAAAAAAAATGCCGTGTTAACACTGACAAACTGGCAAGGACAGAAAGAACATGCTTACCTAAATTATCAGTGATGATTATACCTATCAAGACCACTTAATAAGGAGGAACGTGTTCAAATGTGTTAAGTGAAAAAGTGTAGCCACACCAGACCAATCTGGTTCCACTTTTATGTAAAAAGATGGAGAGCTGTTTTTCGTTTGCCATGGTCCCTCAAGTCATGTGACCTCAGCATGCCTAGATGAACCAAGCCTGCAACCACAGGAAGAACCTAAGTGCTTGGGCTGAGGAGTGGGATGAAATTAAGAAGGGGACACTGTATGGCAGGATCCAGAATCCAATCAGATTGAGCTCTGGCATTACCCCATGGCCACATCCAGTTATATCAAGTATCCCAGCATCACCTCATTGCAAGATCCAATCAGGTTACACCTCATTACCGGACCCAGCCCCCAGCTTGGGGAGGCACTGCATTGGGAGCTATCCCTGGTATTCTCCTTACTTGACTTGTTGCAAGGAATAAAATCCCTTGCCAAATCCTCCTTCATTGTCATCATCAGGCTGTCACCTGTCAAGTGACTGAACCCACCCATTGTGTGGGTAAGAAAAGGATAATAGAGAATTCTGCACGTAGTATGATTCAAAGTAATTCCTGTGGTGTTTGTGAAGCTGTGAGAAAAACAGCACTTTTGTATATTGTCACTGGGGATACAAACTAGTATAATCTCTTGGGGAAAGCAATTTGCAATAGGAGTAACACATTTAAAATGTGATTCATTTGAGGATCCCACTTCTACGAATGTATCCATTACATATACTCATACATATACACAGACATATGAACATAAAATGTATTGCAGAATTCTTTTTTTTTTTTTTTTTTGAGACAGAGTCTTGCTCTGTCCCCCAGGCTGGAGTGCAGTGGCATGATCTCGGCTCACTGCAACCTCAGCCTCCCAGGTTCGAACGACTCTCCTGTCTCAGCCTCCTGAGTAGCTGGGATTACAGGTGCACATCACCACTCGCAGCTAATTTTTGTATTTTTAGGAGAGACGGGGTTTTACCATATTGGTCAGGCTGGTCTTGAACTCCTGACCTCAGGTGATCCACCCACCTCAGCCTCACAAAGTGCTGGGATTACAGGTGTGGGCCACCGCACCCAGCCCAGAATTCTGGACACAGCAAAAAAGACTATACAATAAAAACACCCACCAGTTGGTGACTGATCAAATAAATCACATGAGGAACCTCCAGTGGGATACTATACAGCTGTTAAAAAGAACGAGAGACAAAGTGACATGTTCTGATTTGAAACAAGTGCTAAGATGGGTTTTTAAGATTTTTAAAAAAGGTTAAGATTCAGAATAGTGTGGACCATGTGCCCCATTGTGTAAAAAAGACGTTAACAGAGTACTTGTAGATGCTTAGAGAATCCTTGGAAAGATACTGGTAACAGAGTGAGGCTCGGGGTATAGCTGGTTGTAGTGACAAGAGAATGGAGGTCTGAACTGAGGAAACTTTTCACTCACTGTCCTTCCATTCTATCTCATGCACATGGTAAAACAATCTTTTCCAATGAAAATAATCAACAAAGGTAGTCTGAAAATATATATATTGCAAATGAACATAGATTAGAAGGAAACAGAAAAATTATATCTGTTGAGTTAGCATGATAGAGCTGTAGGCACATGGTCACAGATTAGATCTTAACATAGAAAAATTAAATTAATGGAGAATTAGTGTAGGCGAATCACAAGTTGTTCTTTTCTTTAAAATGCTGTTTTAATGTTGCCATTGAAATAAATAAAAATTAGTGTGGGAGGAGAGACGGGGTATCTGAGGAATTAAGTGATAGAATTATAAATATGTTGTTCTAAAATGAATAAACAGGAGAAGAACGAGCCACAGAGAGCTTGCAAATGGTCTAGGGAGCAAGCACTCAGCAAGAGGTGCCAGTGCATCTGTGCCTGGTAGGGTAGCTGGCCAGGACACACTGACTCCTCTCCTTGGGAACTCAAGGGTCAGACCTAGAGAACAAGAGAGGAGAAACTAGGGTGGAGAAGTTAGAAGGTCTGGTTTGCAGATCCCAAAGAAAACCAGTTCTCTGGGGAGGATGGGTGGCAGGCACAGGGTGGATGAGAGACATCTAGATCCTGTAGATCTCAAAAGAGACACCTTCCCTAGGAGGACAGGGCTAAACTCTCTACTTGTGAGATGACTACTTTCGAAATTTTGATTTTTTCATGCCTGTCAGTAAAAAACGAAAATTGAGAGGCTGGGTGTGGTGGCTCACGCCTATAATCGCAACACTTTGGGAGGCTGAGGAAGGTGGATTGCTTGAGCCCAGGAGTTCAAGACCAGCCTTGGCAACATAGCGAAACCCCATCTCTAAAAAAAAACACAAAACATTAGCCAGGTCTGGTGACACGCACCTGTAGTCCCAGCTACTCGTGAGGCTGAGGTGGGAGGATCACCTGAGTCCGGGAAGTTGAGGCTGCGGTGAGCCATGATCGTGCCACTGCACTCCAGCTTGGGTGACAGACATAGACCTTGTCTAAAAAAAAAAAAAAAATGGCCAGGTGCAGTGGCTCACGCCTGTAATCCCAGTACTTCGGGAGGCCAAGGCAGGCGGATCACCTGAGGTTGTGAATTAAAGGCCACCCTTACGAACATGGTGAAATCCTGTCTCTACCAAAAATACAAAAATTAGCCAGACGTGGTGGTGTGCACCAGTAGTCCCAGCTACCTGGGAGGCTGAGGCAGGATAATTGCTTGAACCCGGGAGGCAGAGGCTGCAGTGAGCCGAGATTGCACCACTGCATTCCAGCCTGGGTGAGACAGTGAGACTCTGTCTCAAAAAAAAAAAATATATATATATATAGATAGATAGATAGATAGATAGATAGATAGATATATTTAACCTGAAGTGCTTAATATTTTAAAAGCTATGTAGTTAAATATACTTCAAGATTTTCAAAAACTTGGTTTAACATTTTGGGATGTGATAATCCAGAAGTATAGCTTCAAGTAATTTCATAACAAATGGGTGCTTTTTTTTTTTTTTTGAGATAGAGTCTCGCTCTGTTGCCCAGGCTGGAGTGCAGTGGTGCAGTCGCAGCTCACTGCAGCCTCTGCCTCTGGATTCAAGGGATCCTCCCACCTCAGCCTCCCAAGTAGCTGGGATTACAGGGATCCACCACCATGGCCGGCTAATTTTTGTATTTTTAGTAGAGACAGGGTTTCACCATCTTGGCCAGGGTGGTCTTGAACTCCTGACCTCAAGTAATCTGCCCACCTCAGCCTCCCAAAGTGCTGGGATTACAGGTGTGAGCCACCACACCAGGTTGGATGCTTTTTTTTTTTTTTTTTTTTTGAGATGGAGTCTCACTCTGTCGCCCAGGCTGGAGTGCAGTGGCGCGATCTCGGCTCACTGCAAGCTCCGCCTCCTGGGTTCACGCCATTCTCCTGCCTCAGCCTCCCGAGTAGCTGAGACTACAGGCGCCTGCCACCACGCCCAGCTAATTTTTTGTATTTTTAGTAGACACGGGGTTTCACCCTGCTAGCCAGGATGGTCTCGATCTCCTAACCTCGTGATCCGTCTGCCTCGGCCTCCCAAAGTGCTGGGATTACAGGCGTGAGCCACGGCGCCCAGCCTGGATGCTGCTTTTAACAGCTGCCATAGCTGAAGATACCTCACAAGGATACATAGATTCAAATGGAAGAAATATGTTAGTGGCATTGATTATGATTTAATCAATCATAATAGTCATTTTCCAACCCTATCCACCACCTGTGCTTTGGTTTTGGTTGAAATTGTGCATTGATTTTGTCAAGTTTTTCTTGCAAACTCTGAAGCTACTGTACTTTTAATAGTTTTTAACATATAGCTCCTCTAAAATTTTTTGGAAGATTTAAAAATATAAAATTTTGCTCTCAAGATTTTAAAGATGCATCTGAAACTTTTTGTTGGCAAATGTTAACATTTTTGTAAAAAAAAAGAAAAGTCATATCACTATGGAAACATTTCCTAATATCCATCTTGAAAATGCCCTTTGCATAGCATGACTTTCTTTCGAAAAGTAGTTCTTATTTATCGTTACAACACCATCTTTACCTTGGAGAGACATGTGTTTGTCCTTGCAAAAATAGCCTCCAGGGAGGCCACTGGGAACTACTGTACTTGGCTTCAGAGATAAGGTCCTCAAATTTGAATCAGCTATCTTTTTCATAGAAGAAAAATCCCAGCCATCTTTTTTTTTTTTTTTTTTTGAGATGGAGTCTGGCTCTGTCCCCCAGGCTGGAGTGCAGTGCCGCGATCTCGGCTCACTGCAAGCTCCGCCTCCCAGGTTCATGCCATTCTCCTGCCTCAGCCTCCCGAGTAGCTGGGACTACAGGCGCCTGCCACCACGCCCAGCTAATTTTTTGTATTTTTAGTAGAGACGGGGTTTCACCGTGTTAGCCAGGATGGTCTCGATCTCCTGACCTTGTGATCCGCCTGCCTCAGCCTCCCAAAATGTTGGTATTACAGGCATGAGCCACTGCGCCTGGCCCAATCCCAGTCATGTTTAAGTTCTATTACTCTAATAAATGCTTTGTTTAGAAATAAACATCAAACCTCTATGTAGTAAGATATTTTCATCATCATTCCCTGAAATAGGCCAAGAGGATGAAATGGCTGAATCAATTTCATGCTCTTGGCCTATTTTTGTAAACTTACCTAAATTTAAAAAAAAATTTTTATTTACACATTTTTTTACAAAATTTTCAGGGTTCATGTGATTATTTAATACATTCATATGTAAACCGAAAATAAAATTCTAAGCCCTCCAACTGACTAAGTGGACCCTGCTTCTTGGCCAAGGGGATTCCAAAGTAAACCTGAGAAACTGGTTCAGGCCATGACAGGCAAAAAGGCGTAGGACATGCCTCATTATATTCTCTTCCCTTAGGAATTCAGGCACAACAGACCAGCGTTAACATTAAGAGACTTCAAGACAGACAAAACAGACTCTTTGTAGCAGTAAGACACCAGATGCTGACCTGACTCTAGTATAGCATCACATGACAGACAGCAGGCGCTGAAAGAAATTGAAGCATTTTATTCCAAAATATATCTCTTTGACATATTTTGAAACAGCCCTGCAAAGCTGTCTCTTGTGGGGAAAATCTACATCCTATAAAGGATCCCCTTCCTTTCCCAGGTCTTTTGCTGATCCAGGAGAGATTTAACTAAGAGTCTAGCACCTTTTACAATCTGATTAAGAGACATCTGCCACCCATTCTTTTTCTTTTTTTCTTTTTTGAGACAGAGTTTTGCTCTTGTTGCCTAGGCTGGAGTGAAGTGGCGCGATCTTAGCTCACTGAAACCTCTGCCTCCTGGGTTCAAGTGATTCTCTCGCCTCGGCCTCCTGAGTAGCTGGGATTATAGGTGCCTGCCACCACATCCAGTTCATTTTCTTGTATTTTTAGTAGAGACGGGGTTTCATCATGTTGGCCAGGCTGGTCTCAAACTCCTGATCTCAGGTGATCCACCCACTTTAGCCTCCTGAAGTGTAGGGATTATAGGCATGAGCCACCGCCCCCGGCCTTGCCATCTATTCTCTCCGAAGCCTGCTACCTGGAGGCTTCTTCTACATAGTAAGAACTTTGGCCTCCACAACCGCCTATCTTAACCCATACACTCCTTTCTATTGATTCCAGGTCTTTTTTTCTTTCCTTCTTTCTTTTTTTTTTAGATGGAGTCTCGCTGTCACCCAGGCAGGAGTGCAGTGGCACAATCTTGGCTCACTGCAAACTCTGACTCCCAGGTTCAAGCGATTCTTGTGCCTCAGTCTCCCAAGTTGCTGGGATTACAGGCACCCACCACCTTGCTTGGCTCTTTTTTTTTAGTAGAGACGAGGTTTCACCATGTTGGCCTGGCTGGTCTCGAACTCCTGACCTCAGGTGATCCACCAGCCTTGGCCTCCCAAAGTGCTGGGATTACACGCGTAAGCCACGACACCAGGGCTAATTCCATGTCTTTAGATAATAACTCTTTCAACCAATTGTCAATCAGAAAATCTTTGAATCCACCTTTGACCTGGAAGGCTGTCCCCATGTTGATTGGTGTCTGTTTGTAACTTCTGTCCCCTTAAAAGGTGTAAAATCAGGCTGTAACCTACCTACCTTGGGTACATGTTTTCAGGACCTTTTGAGATTATGTCTCAGGCCTTGGTCACTCATATTTGGCTCAGAATAAAACTCTAAATATTTTACAAAGTTTGACTCTTTTCATCAACATATAATTTGTAAAACTCAAATCAGTGTAATTGGGATATCCTGAATTCCTTTTTATTCTAGTTAAAGCTACTTGTTACCTGATATAATTTTCCCATAAACCATTGTTTTAACTAACAAAGGCATTGAATTTTGAAAAATACATCTTTTCTGGTACCTCTTTCTTTTAGTGACCTCACAAATAAATAGGTCTATTTCATTATTGAAACAGACACAAGCAAATATTCTTTTTTAAAAATCTTTTTTATTTAAAAAAGTTTTTACAAAAATAGAGATGGGGTTTCACCACGTTGACTTGGCTGTTATCAAACTCTTGGGCTCAAGTGATCTGCCCACCTTGGCCTCCCAAAGTGCTCGGATTACAGGCATGAGCCACCGTGCCTGGCCAGAATCAAGCAAATACTCTTAATTGGAACATGTGCGAAACAGCAGTACTTAAGTCCAACTGCCCAGCAGATCTCCCCCACTACACTCTTTCTTTGAAACTTCAGCAATATTTCTGTGCATCTTCCACATCTGTGGGTCTGTGCATCGGAATTTGCTGACAAAACCGTACATTTTATTTTGCAGCTATATTGTTTTCCATGTATTATTTTAGCTATTTTGACCACATCAGGAAGGCTGTTTTTCTACTGGTATGTAGCTTTTTACCTTAAGCAATTATGTTTTTAAAAACCCTCAAAACAGGCTCTTAAATATTCAGTTTGCTAAAATCCTGGACTAGATTTAGTAACACGTAATTTTAAACACTGCTAAAACATTTTAAACTATTTGTATTCATGTTGTGAATATTTAGATTTTTTTTTTTTTTTTTTTGAGACGGAGTCTCGCTCTGTCGCCCAGGCTGGAGTACAGTGGTGCAATCTCCCCTCACTGCAAGCTCCACCTCCCGGGTTCACGCCATTCTCCTGCCTCAGCCTCCCGAGTAGCTGGGACTATAGACGCCTGCCACCATGCCCGGCTAATTTTTTGTATTTTTAGTAGAGACGGGGTTTCACCGTGTTAGCCAGGATGGTCTCAATCTCCTGACCTCGCGATCCACCTGCCCTGGCCTCCCAAAGTGCTGGGATTACAGGAGTGAGCCACCGCACCCGGCCGTGAATACTTAGATTTTAAATATCTTGCTAATTATGATGGTCTCATATCGTCAAGTATTACCATAAGGCACAATCTATGCTTAGGATGAGGTTTTTCTTTAATGCTAGTGGTTGTAAGTTTATATTTCACATAGTCTCCTGATGAATTTTATGTTTTTGTCTGACTTCTCAGTCTACGTAGATTGTCACTGTTTTACTTCATAACTAGCACATGGTAGCAGGAAGAAAAGTGTTAACCCAGTCATTTCTTATTGTTTGCTTACACCTGCATTAATTGTAGTATTTTTAGGCCGGGAGCAGTGGCTCACTCCTGTAATACCAGCACTTCGGGAGGCTGGGATAGGAGGATCTCTTGAGGCCAAGAATTTGAGAACAGCCTGGACAACATAGTGAGACCCTCATCTCTGTATATTAAAAATAAAAATAAGAAATTTCTTTAGTTTTTCTGCCCATTTGGTAAAGGTTAACTCAGTTAAAACAAAATAATTTAATCCATAAACCCGCTTCATCAGGTGAGCCTACATAAACTCCAGTCCCTTGACATAAGCCCAAAGTGGATTAAACAGGCCAGGCGCCATGGTTCACACCTGTAGTCTCAGCTACTTGAGAGGCTGAGATAGGTGGATTACTTGAGCCCAGGAGTTCAAGGCTGCAGTGAGCTTTGATTGTGTCACTGCACTTCAGCCTGGGGGACAGAAAAAAAAAGAGGGTTGTATATTAACCAGTGAGGGGGCCTTTGTGGACCTTCTCCCCTTCCCTCAGCATATGTCATGGACTACACAGAAAATGGGACTCTCTGACATTTGATTGAACAAGGAAGCCAGTGTCAATCCATATCTAAATTATTGGTCAAACTCAAATTTTTTTAAAGATAAAAAATTTCTGGGGATACTGATAATTTTTCCTCTTACCCATGGATCTTCTCAGGCTTCTCACCTTAGCAACCACCATTCTAGAGCATGAACCATTTTCTGGTGACTTCTATGTAAGTTCTTTCTGCCCATTACACTGGTTCAAATGAGGACTTCACAGGAGTGGATATCTGGACTAAATAAAACCCTTGAGTCAGGGAAAAACTCAAGACTTGCCATGGAATTTAACAGAGACCTGTACTTAACAGAGCTTGAATTTTTATTTATTTATTTATTTATTTTTGAGACAGAGTCTCACTCTCTTGCCCAGACTGGAGTGCAGTGGCACGATCTCAGCTCACTGCAACTTCCACCTCTTGGGTTCAAGCAATTTTCCTGCCTCAGCCTCCCAAGTAGCTGGGATTACAGGCACGCACCACTATGCCTGGCTAAATTTTGTATTTTTAGTAGAGATGGGGTTTCACCGTGTTGGCCAGGTTGGTCTCCAACTCCTGACCTCAAGTGATCCACCTGCCTTGGCCTCCAAAAGTGCTGAGATTACAGGCATGAGCCACCATGCCTGGCTAGAGCTTGAAATTTTAAGGCTATCCACTCCCCTCGACCCCATAATAGTTCAGGCCTCCTTTCAGGAATATTTGTGAAGATACATTTGTGATTCCCAAGGTCAAAATTTCTTAATAAATCCCAGCCCCATTTAAACCGATCAACCTTATAGTCCAGCCTAAGGGCTGGGGAGACATGCACTTCAGCTATGGAACTAGCCCAGCCTTCCTCCCCAAAAGGAAATGGCTAAATTTAAGTCAGAGACATTGCAAATGATAGAATCATCTTTCCTTTGGTGAACAAAGAGCCCTGAGGGATGAGTCAGCTATTATACCATCACTGCAGACCTGGCATCCAAGTTTCTGTGACTCAAAGATAAGAGATCCATACAATTCAACATTGTTGCTCCATATAATTCAACATTGTTATTCCAAGTTATCAAAAAAGCCACTAGTAAGGCCAGGTCTGTAACAGCAGCACTTTGGGATGCCGAGGTGGGTGGATCACTTGAGGTCAGGAGTTCGAGACCAGCCTGGCCAACATGGTGAAGCCCTGTCTTTACTAAAAATACAAAAAATTAGCCGGGCATGGTGTGCACCTGTAGTCCCAGCTGCCTCGGAGCTGGAGGCAGAAGAATTGCTTGAACCTGGAGGCGGAGGTTGCATTGAGCCAACCAAGATTGTGCCATTGTGCTCTGTCCAGCCTAGGCGACAGCGAGACTCTGTCTCAAAAAAATAAAAAATGAAAAGGCCACTAGTATCAGAGCTTCAGAACATTTAAACAAACTCTCATCCTCAAAATCTTTGGAGAAAGATCACATCTCAAAGAAGAATCCCATGAAGAAATCTATATAACTGTTTAAAAGCTTTGTTTCATTTTACATTGTACAAGAGTTATATATTTGGGTCCTTAAATAGCAGATATTGTTGTCCTCCAGCAAGAGGTCACCTTTTGATATTGGTGCCCTCCAACACCAGAAGATGCAAGCGCAAGTCTGTTCATTTCTGTACTCGGCAAACCCAGGTGGAATGGGAGTGAAGTTCATAGGAACGGCTCACCTACTCATTGCAGTCGGTTACCTGCCTCTGCTTCCACAGTAACTAAGAAAGGGCCAAGGGCCAAAACAGGTGCCAAAGCCTGAAGTTCAAAAATCTCTGGAGGCGGCCGGGCGTGGTGGCTCAAGCCTGTAATCCCAGCACTTTGGGAGGCCAAGGTGGGCGGATCACAAGGTCAGGAGATCGAGACCATCCTGGGTAACACAGTGAAACCCCGTCTCTACTAAAAAAATACAAAAATTTAGCGAGGCGTGGTGGTGGGCACCTGTAGTCCCAGCTACTCGGGAGGCTGAGGCAGGAGAATTGCATGAACCCGGGAGGCAGAGCTTGCAGTGAGCGGAGATCGCGCCACTGCACTCCAGCCTGGGCGACAGAGTAAGACTCCATCCCCAAAAAAAAAAAAAAATCTCTGGAGAAGAAAAAAAAAAGCCATTTTGAGGGCATTTGGTGCTCAAAACGAGAGAATAAAAATGTTCATAACGTATTTAGTACCTGGACACAAAAGATAAAGTAGAAGTCAGGATTGCTGAAAATGGCCCGGGGGTGCCTATAGAAGGGTATGAAGTTGGACCAGTAACACTATAACCACACTAAGATGCTTTTATCTTTCTTCTCTGTATGGTTTACAATTACCATTACAATTCCCGAAAGTAGTGCTAAGAGTTTAAAAGCGAGTGTCTTATGTAGGTATTTGGGTTTTCCATCTTCCATGGCTCAAGTTAATCACCCAGGGGCTGTGCTGCCCCCATTCAGAAAGGTTGTGACCAGGGTACCAGAGGAGGAGCAGGTCACTGGGATAAAATTAAAGAGCATCTCTGGATCTGGCTCTGAAACCTCAATCCTCTTTAAATGATGGAAAGTCGCTCTTTTTATGGAATCTCTTCCCTCATAAAAACAAGTGGACCCTGAAAAGCAGCTGTGCATGTGGCTTTCAACAATGATCTGTGGGCTGCGACGGAGGGTGTGGCCAAGTTTGCCAGTTTTCTGGAAGAACCCACCCCACTGGCCATTGTAGTGTTGGAAATTGTCTTGCTGCTCACGCTTTCCTTAAAAGGCTTCTGATTCCAGAACAGAGTTAGAGAAGCTGGGAACGAATAACTCCCCTCTGTCATCCATCACCAAGAGCTTAGCACAGGTGGATTTCTCAGATCAGCTCCTCATTCATTAGTGCGACGCCTGAGGGCCGAGGCTGTGTGTGTGAAGGGACTCGAATGGGGCACCTCCCAGGGCCACAGGAAAAAACACCAGTCACAGACAGGAGAGGATAGCTCAGATGTTGCCATTCAAGAGAGAGCTCTGAAGGCTGAAAACATCAGCCAAACAGCACGGCGGTGAAACACACACAGCCTGTGAATAATAAACTGGACTGGGGCTCCCAGCACTTTCTCTCACTGTGCTCGATTTCAACCACAAGATGGCAGGCGACAGCCCTCAGATCCTCACAGCTTGTCAGATGGCACTCCCAAGAGGTGAGGAAAGCAAGCTCCCACTGTCCTCTCCAATGGCCATCGCCACACTCTTAGGAGGCAGCTATAAGCTACACTCTTGTTGAGATGGAAGGTTCTAGATGTAACTATCCATTTTCAGAACAGGTAAAAACATAGATTTTCTATGTTTTTATGTAAATAATAAACTGTTAAAAAACCATCCTAATTTCATTAGTTATTTTTATTATTATTTTTTTTGAGACGGAGTCATGCTCTGTTGCCCAGGCTGGAGTGCAGTGGTGTGATCTCAGCTCACTGCAACCTCCGCCTCCCAGTTCAAGCGATTCTCCTGCCTCAGCCTCCTGAATAGCAGGAACTACAGGTGTGTGTGCCACCATGCCCAGCTAATTTTTTGTATTTCTAGTAGAGATGGGGTTTCACTATGTTGGCCAGGCTGGTCTCAAACTCCTGACCTCAAGTGATCCACCCGCCTCAGCCTCCCCAAGTGCTGGCATTACAGGCATGAGCCACTATGCCCAGCCTCATTAGTTGTTATTTATGATGTTAAAGAAAACATTCTAGAATTTGAGTCAGAGGGCATGAATTCTAGGCGTCACTCTTCTCTAAGATGATACTTGACCCCAGGAAACCACCTCCTGAAGCCTCAGTTTCCACCTTGGTAGAGTGAGAAAACAGGACTTGGATGAACCCTGGGATACCTTCCGGAAACCAAGTCCTGGAGTGAAACAGCACGTGGAGACAGCAGTCTGAAAGGAATGAAGCGGGTCACGAACAAACAGTCCATAATGCTTCATTTACACTTCATCCTTGGGGAATGGGCTGTTCCACATGGCAGGTTTTCCACATAATTGAATTTTAAATGCTGAAACTTGTTTTCGTTTTAACCGGTAAGGGAAATCTTTCTAAAGGGTATTACATGCTTCTCTGGCTTTTTAAACAGCAAGCTGAGTATAATTTCACCTTTCCTTAATGTCTCTAAGTCATGGTGATGACGACCTCTTACTATATATCCAGTCCTGCACAGAGCGTCAGGCACCTTTGAGCATATTCAGGTAGGCAGGACCCTTATGCTAAATGGCCCCAGAGACTACAGTATCAAGCTACAATTGGCAATTCTTTCTCTCTACCATCTCCTACCTACATCACTACCTGCAGTCATTTTTCCAAGTAACACCTTCTAGCAGCCTCTTGACACTGTTTAAAATCTGCTATAATGCAGACAGAACTCAAGGTTGCCATGGGTAACCAGAGCCTAAGCTTGCAACAACCCTAAATTTAATTTTACATGCAAGTTCAAGGCAGCGGGTACTGTGCTGAAGGTGACTTCTGACCAGGGCTGACATTCCACTGGTCCTCACAGCATGTCATACTTCCGTACCAATTGGCCTGTCGCCCTGAGCCCCCCAGCCCCCTCCTGCCAGCCCAGCATCCTGGCCCCTCTTCTAGGACCACACAGACTTCTCACACTCCCGGAACTCAAAGGTGCTGTCAGGCCCTGCAGGCTCCGGGACCCGGTTCTTGCATCCGCCAGCATCCCTTCCAAATGGTGGGTCCCCATGCCACGCCACTCGCTCAATATTGGAATGGACCCCAGTGTCTGGACCAAAGATTATTCTTTGTCTTCCCTGTGGAGTGAACAGGCAGAGTTTGAGGCTCTTCTCTCTCCCTCACACTCAAAGGGCTTTTCTCAGATGCATGCTGTGCTCTGGGTCCAGGTTGCCTGAGGCTGACTGGGTGGGGTGTTACAAGTTACCTCTGGCTGAACATCTACCATGTGCCAGATGCTGTATTCAGTACATTAGGTAAATCATCTGTCATCCACTCAACAACCCCTTTAGGGAAGTAGCAGCAACAGCCTGTGGCTGAGGTCACCTGCCCCCATCACACACCCACTAAGTGGGTCCAAAAGCCAGACACACCTCTCTCCAAGGCCCGCATTCTTTGCACTGTGCTCTGCTCACGTTTATTAATGTACAAAGATGGCCGGGTGCAGTGGCTCATGCCTGTAATCCCAGCACTTTGGGAGGCTGAGATGGGTGGATCACCTGAGGTCAGAGGTTCAAGACCGGTCTGGCCAACATGGTGAAACCCCGTCTCTACTAAAAATACAAAAAGTTAGCCAGGCATAATGGCAGGCACTTGTAATCCCAGCTACTCAGGAGGCTGAGGCAGCAGAATCACTTAAACCCGGGAGGTGGAGGTTGCAGTGAGTCGAGATCGCACCGTTGCACTCCAGCCTGGGCAACAAGAGTGAAACTCCGTCTTAAAAAAAAAAAAAAAAAAAAAAAACAAAGACGCCCAAAGTTTACATTCTGCAAAAATGTGTTTTAAGCGAAAAGACTTTTACTTTTCAGAAAAGACATTTGTTTCTGTTTTGGTGTGTGGGTTTTGTTTTAATTAATTCCATATTTTGCGACCAATTTGGAACAATCTGTCCTTAGGGAACAGATCTGGTTTACTTATAGAAAGCTAGGGAGTGACTGGCGTTACAAAGTATTCCTTTGTAGGAATGAATCTAGAAAACCTTCCCAGTTCTCCCTGCACCAAACAAGTAAGTAGAACATTCCAGAAAGTCCCCAGAGTGGATGTGATGGAGCTCACAAACAAAAACTTTCCTCCATGAGTTATCAGCTATGCCTTCAAGATGGGGCACGTGACATCAAACACCATGAATACCTCCCCTTCCCAGAAAGTTCTCTAGAAGTTCCCACCAGGACAAAGCTGCTAACACTCAAAAGAATGAAGGCTTCCCAGGATTACTAGGGATCAGGAGTGCCAGCCAGTGAAAAGGTAGGAATCAGGAACGGGGTCTGTAATTTGGAGGCAGTCACAGGTTTAGGCTCTAAAGCGGGTCTGGGGTACAGAAGTTCTGTCAAACCCATGGCCTTGAATTTTTTGTTCTTTCTCAAAGGATGGACATTCCAAATCGACCCTAAACTAATTTTTGAAATAAGCAAATCATGACCTCATCTTCCACATACTGTAACTGCTCCTTTCACAGTTAACACACACATGATTCTCAGAGTGTCCTCATCAAAAAACATCCACAGTGCTCTAAAGTGTCCAGTGTCGGGGAGGAAATCATCCGAAAAATGGATTCCTATAAGGTGACAGGGACAAAATGTCACCTGTACTAGTAGTTTTCTAGGGCGACCACAAACCAGGAGGCTTAAGCAACAGGGATTTACTGTGTCACAGTTTTAGAGGTGAGACGCTGCAGCTCAAGGTGTCAGCAGAGCCAAGCTCCCCTAGTTTGGAGAGGCTAGGAAAGGGTTTGTACCAAGCCTCTCTCCCAGCTTCTGGTCGTTCCTTGGCTTTCAGCAGCATAACTCCAATCACACATGGTGTTACTCCTGTGTTGAGTCTGTGTCCGAATTTGCCCTTTTTATAAAGACAACAGTTATCCTGGAATAGGGGCCAACCTACTCCGGCAGGACCTCATCTTAACTAATTATTCCTGCAATGACCCTATTTCTAAATAAGGTCATATTCTGGGGGCTAGGACTTCAACATATGAATTTTGGGGGGACATAATTCAACCCATAACATCATCTAAGGTAGTTTTGAATTCAAAATCAAACTCCAGACAGGGAGCAGAAGAGATTGCAAGAGAGTCCTTCATACGACAGCTGTATATGCTAGTGTGGACCATTTATCACGCTGGCAGGTAAGTTGGTGTGTTGACCCCTGAAACCCACTGCTTACAAGTAAGAGTGAACAGGCAACCATCAACCGAGGAACCATTTGCTGGGAGGCAGAGAGGTACACTGGGGTCTGTACAGAACTCTAATTTCTACTTACCACTTTTTAAGACAAAACTCACATAGGTAGGTGGGAAAATTTAGCACTGAAGGAAACAGTCAGTCACAAAGAGTGAAAAGGAACACTTGAGAACATTCAAAACACTTTCAACTCCCTACTACCTAAATTGCAAAGTGCTTCTAGTCCCGAAGCTCTGGCTAGAGCTAAGTTTGCCAAAAGGAGTCTATATTACAATTGGGCTTCCTTTTATTTTATTTATTTTGAGACAGAGTCTTGCTCTGTTGCCCAGGCTGGAGTGCAATGGCGGCACAATCTAGGCTCACTGCAACATCCACCTCCTGGGTTCAAGTGATTCTCCTGCCTAAGCCTCCCGAGTAGCTGGGATTACAGGCATGCACCACCACACCTGGCTAATTTTTTGTATTTTTAGTAGAGGCAGGGTTTCGCCATGTTGGCCAGGCTGGTCTCAAACTCCTGACTTCAGGTGACCAACCCGCCTTGGCCTCCCAAAGTGCTGGGATTATAGGCATGAGCCACCACGCCTGGCCGGGCTTCCTTGTACAAGATGAAGCAGGGGGCTTGTTTTCCTTGTCAGTTTGGGCAGGTAGAAAAGAAACCTTATAGTTTGTTCTTCATAAGTCATTTTCTTCCCTGGTGTCTGTGATTATACTGAGGAGGTATTTTGTGAAGATGTAAACCATCCATGAAATTATGCACCAGATCGCACAAGGACCAAAGTACAGATCTGGTGCAGAAGTTGAGGTAGTATCGCACAAGGACCAAAGTACAGATCTGGTGCAGAAGTTGAGGTCGTACAATGCAGTGGTTAGGAATACAGACAATGGAGCCAGAAGGACTTGGGTTCAAATCTAATTTTGCCTCTTACTTAGGTGACCGTGGGGAAGTGATATTCAGCCAAGGTTTCTCATCAAAGGCTGTCCTTTATGGAATTGTGGTCGCTATTAAATGAGACAGTGGCTGGCAGACATCCTCTACGGTAGAAACTGCTCAATAAATGGTACTTCTTGTAATTATTCAAGAGAAATAGGGAGTGAAAAATCAAGCTAGTCTGTCTTGTTAACTCCTTGATTGTTATAAGGCAATAGGAGCCCAGGACTTGAGGATTCCTTGCCTCATTACTTGATTCAATTTCAAGCTCTCTTTCATGAAGACCAAGTAATAGGTGTTGGCCTTCCCTTTCTCCTACCACTACATCTCAGTGGCTTCAGGATACACCCTCTTTCACCTGGCTTTCATCGTCTAGCACACACACGGCTGCTTCAACACAGAAAGGAACTTCAAAGTCATGACTGCTGACCGCTAAACGAGATTTTACTTCCTCAGCTGTGGAAGGTTTCCAGAAGCCCAGCGTTTTCATTATATGTTCTTATTTTCTGTATCCTTTTTTTTTTGGAGGCAGGGTCTTGCTGTGTTGCCCAGGCTAGGGTACAGTGGTGCAAACATGGCTCACTGCAGCCTCGACTGACCTCCTGGGCTTAAGCAATCCTCCCACCTCAGCCTCTCGAGTAGCTGGGACTACAGGTGTGCACCACCATGCCCAGCTAATTAAAAAAATTTTTTTTATAGAGATGGGGACTTGCCATGTTGCCCAGGCTGGTCTTGAACCCCTGGGCTCAAGCAATCTTCCCATCTCGGCCTCCCAAAGTGCTGAAATTACAGGCGTCAGCTACCTTGCCCCTATTTTCTGTATTCTTGATGCTCTGACATTTGGAGTCTTGAACATCGACAGGCTGCCCCTCCCAGGGGTGGCTGATTCCTAAAGATAGCAAAGGACTCCCTTGTGAGTAGAGCTTTAACATACAAACCAACCAACCCAGAGCCATACCCAATTATCTCCTTTATCAAACTCACACACCAAGCCAATATTCTCCCTGCCTCAAATCACTCCAGGGCCAGACACCGGGACAACTAAGGACCATATAGTCTGGAGCCTACTGAAATTATTCAAACTATCCAATCCTAAGCACACTCAGCCACCTACCCTGCCTCCTCTGTTCCTTCCCATGAAAACCTCAATAAAGCCTATGGAGCCCCACGGGTGCAGTGACTCACACCTGTAATCCTAACACTTTTGGAGGATGAGGTGGGAGGATCACTTGAGGCCAGGAGTTTGAGACCAGCCTGGGCAACATAGTAAGATACCGTCTCTACAAAAAAAAAAAAAAAAAAAAAAAAAAAAAAAAAAGCCAGATGCAGTGGTGCACACCTGCAGACACAGTTACTAGAGAAGCTAAGGTGGGAGGATCCTTTGAGCCCAGGAGTTCAAGGCTGCAGTGAGCTATGACTGTGGCTCTGCACTCCAGCCTGGGTGATAAGAGTAAGATGCTGTCTGCAACAAAAAAATAAAAAATAAAATAAAATAAAGGCTCTGGGCCATGCTCTCCTCTCTCTTCTCTGCCTCCTCACTGACCCCTGCACTTCCCTGTGTAGCCCTGTGTGGTGTGGCGTGCCTCCTGTTTCTACAGATCTGAGACTTCGTGACAGCCATTTCCATGTGTGCGTCTTTTTTTTTTTTTTTTTTTTTTTTTGAGACAGAGTCTTGCTCTGTTGCCCAGGCTGGAGTGCAGTGGCGCGATCTTGGCTCACTGCAAGCTCCGCCTCCTGGGTTCAGGCCATTCTCCTGCCTCAGCCTCCCAAGTAGCTGGGACTACAGGCGCCCGCCACCACGCCCGGCTAATTTTTTGTGTTTTTAGTAGACACGGGGTTTCACCGTGTTAGCCACAATGGTCCCGATCTCCTGACCTCGTGATCCGCCCGCCTCGGCCTCCCAAAGTGCTGGGATTACAGGCGTGAGCCACCACGCACGGCTCATGTGTGCATCTTTTACCATATCTGATTAAAACAAATCTCAGGTACGTTATAGAACAGCCAGTTGTAACAATTAACGAATCCCACTGGTCTATTCCCTGACATTTTCTCCTATTCCTATTTCCTAAGCTCCTCAGCTTCAGCTATTTGAGTCCAGATACCAAGAGGTCACACCCATCCAAGCATTTCTTTCGGAGTGCCCATAAGTGGAGTGGTGCACCGAATAGGACATTTGGCTGGGAGTCAGAGATGGAGCCTGAGCCTCGGCTCTGCCAGTTATCACTGCGGCATCCCAGGAACACCACTAAACCTCTATGGGCTTCTGGAACAATAACACTAGCTCAGATAGATAAAAAAGTGTCTCACAGATTCACCCCTAGTATTTTAGCATAGGCAGCTACAGCGAACCTCCCTCCCACCCCAATACCACCATCCCAACAAACTTACCTAGGGTCCCAAAGCTAGTTGCTAGAAGACCTTGGAGAGAACCTGGAATCCCAAACCCAGTCCACTGCTCCCTCCATCACACCACATGTGATCCTTCTTCAGAGCTTCAATAAAGATTCTAGTTCTATGTTCCACCTTCTGTCATGACCCTGGCCCATCACCTTCTATTCCTCTTAATCTTTCTTTGCAAAACTGGGCATCATCCTATCACTCCCCCAGCAAGTAAATGAAAACATCAAGGAATCCTCCATTGGTAGCTGGAAAGTCATCTCATCCCAGGGGTAGATAGGTTCTTAGAGGCCGGGAAAGAAAACTTTGCCTCCTAAAGACTCCAGCAACCTCCCAAACACTCTCCATTATGGTAGTAATGATGCTATTAATACATATAGACTACTACTTACTAGACATAGTGCTGAGCCCTTTATATGTACTATTTAATCATTTAGTTATTGGCATCAACAGTCTTATGATTCCCATTTCACACATGGGGAATCTGAGGCTAAGAGGTACAATTTTCCCAAGATCAAGCAGCTAGTAAAGGGAACCCAAGGAGGCAGCCCCAGTTATCTGTTCTGGAGCTGGAGCTCCTGACTACTTCGTCCTCCTGCTGGATGTCCCCTCCCTGATCTTCCTTCTACCTCTCTATCCAAATCAGCTTCTTTCCAACCAGATAGCTGCAAACGGTAGGGGCTCTTAGGGACCACTTTCAAAGAACTATCTCCAGCTCCATGGCAATCCCCACTTCTAACCCTGGACCCAGCCTCCAGGAAGCTGAGTCACTTTTTCAACTCCCTGCAGCATCTTGAGCCTGGTGGTGGTCAGCGTTGCTCCTTTTCTGAGAACAATCTCTAATCCCAAATAAAATCATTTCATCCCTCCTTGAAAATGAGTGGCTTTTCCCAGTAACGGCCAGTCAGGCACCTAGCCATTGGCTAAAAGCATCTCTGCAGTTGAAGGGGCAAACCAAAGGAAATACTGGTGAGAGTGTCTACTGCATAAGTCCTCACACCTGTGAGCCAGCTCTGTGCTACTTCCTTTCCATGTACTGGATCATTTGAATTTGGACCATGTTGTATGTGCCCAATGACTGCTTGTTGACCCACCACATCCAATCTCCATTCTTCTCCACCCTGCACTTTGCACCAGGGCACTGACACATATAGACAAATCAATGGACTCCCCTGCCCCTGGCTGGTTTCCACTGATGGGAGGCTCTGACACTGGAGGGAGGATGAAGATTAAGGTCAAGGTATTTCTGCTCTGGTTCTCTCCTTGCAGAGTCTCCTCGGATGAGCTGTCTCCATCATCCAAAGGTCACTACGTTTCTCAAGGTGGCCTTCTCTCCACGATTCTCTCCTTCTAGGACATAGGAGCCTTACTCCCAGGAGCCCCTGAAAGCTTGACAAAATTCATGGATCTCACTCAGAATATCCTCAAATTCTCTTTCCCAGTCTCTTTCCTATATACCTATCATTAAAACCCTGATGTGTAGTGAAGGGTTAACTCACCAGGGGTGAGGTATTGAGACCATGTGCATTCCAAAGAAAGGACTGGCTCCTGGGAGATAAGATCTAACCCCTTAGAATATCCTGCTTGACAATAGTGTCTTTGTATACCTGGGGGTGTTTGGCCTTGCCAGAGAGTTTATGCTAAGAATATGACTTATGGTAGAAGACTTGGGTCATGTGGCATTAGTTTGACCTCTGGAGGGACTGGAGAGGAGTAGCTAAGCTCAACCACACAGGTACTCCACGCTTACATGACCCACCCCCAAGAAAAAACCTTGGACACCAAGATTTGAGTGAGTGTCCCTGGTTGGCGTCAAACATCGTTGCTGGGAGAACTGAGCACCGTCTGCACAACTCCACTGGGAGAGACAACTGGAAGCTTGTGCCTGGTCTCCACGGACTCTACTCTCTGTGTCTTTTACATTTGCTGATGTTTATCTGTGTCCTTTCGGTGTAATGAACTGAAACTAGAAATATGACTGCTTTTCTGAGTTTGTGAGTCCTAGTTAATCACTGAACCTGAGAATGGTCTTGGGGCCCTTGGGGTCTTGTTCCCTGATTCACCTGGGAAACACGAAGACAGTCCAATAACTTAATATGGTGGTGGGTGGCCATGTGGGTAGAAAACAGAAATATGCTCGAGAGTATTCAATGCATTCAGATAAGATCAAAGTGGATCTTCCAGGGTGGGGCTTCTGGACTGTGAGTCTGGGAGCCTCATGGTTGCTGGGACTAAGGTGATATGGGATAGGCAGATGAAAACACATCCAAGACCCAACCTTTGGTGCTCCAGTTGAAGATGTGATGCTGCGTTGAATGGATGAGGGGGTTTAAATGAGACATTTCTTATGCCATCAGCTTCTTATTGGCAGGATTCATAAACCTCTGCAGCTGCAGATCTGGGAACCACCGGGTTCCCGTGTCCAGCCCCTGTGCCAGCAGGCATTCCCCCTACTTACCTGGCCCCACTGACATCAACTCCAACCATCAGCTGCCCATTCAGTGAGAGGATCTCATCCCGCAGTCGGACCTTCCCACTCTTCCCTGCTGGGCTGTTCTTCCTCAGCTCTGTCACCCAGATGCAGCCCACATCCAGCACAGGACCCTGGTGGGTTTTCCTCTTCTTGCCCCCCCTGCGCTTTTCACCATAGTCCCCGAAAACAGGGATGTTCCCAAAACTCAGGCCCACAGTCTCTGTGTCCCCCAGCTCCTTGGTGAGGTACACAGTACAGATCTCCATTTCGGGGGCGCTGTGATCAGGTGGGACCGTACTCTCATCCACAGCAAAGTTCAGCTGGATGTACTCCTGCAGCTTCTGGATGGCCGCCTGGCAGAGCCGCTGCTCCGGCCCGTCCCCACCTTCCTGCAGGCTGTTCTGCAGCCACTGGTAGAGGAGGGGCAGGTGCAGCACGGCATTGTCCTGGGTGATGGGCATGGTGCTCACTCCCAGACACCAGCATCATCAGAGGTCTTGCTCCTGGGGGCCAGACCCCACAGGGCCCCACGTCCCCTGGGGTCCCTGGCCATCATCAGCTTTGCCTGTGTTCATGTTCAGGCTGGCAGATGAGCCTAGGGACACCTACTCGAGACTATGCTGTTTGCCTTGGCAGGAGGAAGCTAGGACCCAATTAGAACAACTGTGGAACAATGGTGCTGGAGTGCTCAATGAGGGAAGGAAGGAAGTGTCTAACAAGTCCCTGCCAGGTTCATTTCACAGCAGGACCCAGGCAAATGACACAGGAATGGAGGATCCCTCCAGCAGTGGCTGTGTGTCCTTCCCTGGGCTCATTCACACCTGGGAGAGGAAGAGGAAAACACAAAAAGCTCCAGTTACAACAGTGAGCCTTCTCACCTAGAAAACATAGCCTCCTGTGTTACAGAAGGACCATGTGTACTTTTCAGGCACCAAGCACAAACCCAGAACCTAATGCTTCCCCATTCCCCCGTGTGGCTACCTCCATGCTGTATGGACACTCCCTTCTCTCAGACAGACGCCTCTGGAACACTGGCCTTCTCCAGGAAGTTTCCTGGATCAGCAGAGAAACCAGATGACTTGTGCCAAGACAACCCTCACCAACATACTATCAAACTCACACCCAACCAGAAGGCTGTGTGACAAGACCCCGTGGAAGGCCGTGGAAGGATCTGCATATATTTAAAATCTTACACTCCTAGAAAAAGAAAATCTATGTTGATTTGCCTTGGTCAGCCCAGCTGTACACACAGGAAGCCTCTCCATTCCAGAAATCTGTTCTGACAACACTACCCAGAGAAGAAAGATCCGATCAACACCATGGAGAGATCCCACCTCCGTCCCAGGGCAACACCATTCCTAAACTTCGCCATCCTGTAGATTCAGAGGGAAGTCTGGCTCTTTGCAGCCCAGGTTTTAGTATCATCTCTACATTTCCTTTGGTAAATGGTTAAAACTGACTTATTTTCAGGCCAACCTAAAAGCCATCCCCTCCAGAGGAATGTTCCTCCAAATGCCTGGGCGAGAAGACAGGTGCCTTCTTTGCCTTGCTTTTAAACACATTATATACAGTGGTGACACCAGTCAGCAGACAGCAGGGCCAGCGGCTCCCACCAGAGCTAAAGCCTCACACTCCCTCTGAATTCTGCACAGTGCCTGGTACATATTAAGTCCCCAGTGAAAGGTTAATTCAATTCTACTGCCAACTCGCCTTCTCCACCAAAGAAAAATTTCACCTCCATTCTCCATAAACATAGAAAAGTGATCCCTTTCACGCTCTTCTCTGAACTTCACTTTCTCCCAGAGAAAGTCAATATAAACCGTGCCATCCAACGTGGAAAACATTCTCCAGCCTTCTCAGGAAGTGATTTAACAAGGAATAATAATGCATGGGAGAGGTGTCAGAAGCCATGTCAATAATAAATGACCTTATTACTCAGTAACCAAAAAGAAATTTCCAATATAGCGTGCTTTGCGTTTCCAAAGAACTTGAGTGCCAGCTATTAATTGGTTCCAAATAAATCAAAAGCTTAGCAAATATCATCTATATAATCATATGGTTGTTAAAAAGAAATGCAAGGCTGGGCGCGGTGGCTCACACCTGTAATCCCAGCACTTTGGGAGGGTGAGGCGGGAGGATCGCAAGGTCAGGAGTTCGAGACCAGTCTGGCCAACATGATGAAACCCCATCTCTACTAAAAATACAAAAATTAGCTCGGTGTGGTGGCAGGCACCCGTAATCCCAGGCGCCTGTAATCCCAGACAGGGTTTCACTATGTTGGCCAGGCTGGTCACTGTCTTATTCATCAATATATTTACTACTCCAGCACAGCACCTACCACATCGTAGACTCCTAATAATTTATAAGACATTTTAAAAGATCCTTTACATTACAATTTTAACAGCCTGTGATTCAGGATGTTAGTCACAGTTGAGATGGCTCCATACATATAAAAACAGTAAATATCAGGCTGGGCGCAGTGGCTCACGCCTGTAATCCCAGCACTTTGGGAGGCCGAGGCGGGCGGATCACAAGGTCAGGAGATCAAGACCATCCTGGCTAACACAGTGAAACCCCGTCACTACTAAAAAAAAAAAAAAAAAAAAAAAAATTAGCCGGGTGTGGTGGCGGGCGCCTGTGGTGCCAGCTACTCGGGAGGCTGAGGCAGGAGAATGGCGTGAACCCGGGAAGCGGAGCTTGCAGTGAGCCGAGATCTCGCCACTGCACTCCAGCCTGGGCGACAGAGCCAGACTCCGTCTCAAAACAAAACAAAACAAAACAAAAAAAACCCCGTAAATATCTTGGTCAAGATGCTCTTTAAATAAGTCTGATTGAGGAAAACCAAACTGAAGAGTAGTAGGAAATGTTTTCCTGGTGTCAATTTGCACTCATTTGATTCATTCAGCAAGTATTTATCGAACATTTATCAAGTCCTTGAACTTGGCACTGGTTATATACCAGCAATAAGGCAAATTCCTTGCCCTGTAGGAATTCATAGTCTAGTGGGGAGGTACATAAATAAATGGAAATTAGTGTGTAATAGGTCTACGATAACACCTCCCCCGCTCCCCTCCCGTCTCGTGGGGATGGTCCAGAGCTTGACATCTCACCCAAGCTGGGACAATCAGGGTTCTTCCCCGAGACCTCAGTACTGCGACTCTGAAAGAGTCCTAGTTTCTACCCTGTGGCAGGAGTCATAGCTTTTGAACTAACGAACTTTTGAACGATTCTATCTCCTGTGTGGATTGAGTAGCAAAGAAAGTCATCCTGCTAAGAAATAGAGAAGTTGATCGGTGGCGGGCAGAAGCGCAGGACGGGGAGAGAGCGCCCCTGGGTTCCCCACAGCTTTCTCGTCCTCACTTTCCTCCATCCCGGACGGGGCTGCATTGCTGCCCGCGCCCTAACCAGAAAGACAGCATCGATCCTTACAATAAATTACATTGTAAGATTTTGACGACTTTAAAATGAAAGAAAAAAGGTAAAGCAAAATGAACCTAAACAAAACTTTAAATGAAAATAAACTTTACCTTGAGTTGTTTTCCACTCTTTGCAACTTGAGTTGTTAATTACTACTTTGCAAGTGAGTGAAGCTGATTGGCTCAGCTCGGATCTGATGTCCAATCACTGTTGGCCAAGAGGGTGGGGCCACAGGATAGCAACAGGGCCACTGAGAGCCCACCCTCAGGCCCTAGAAGAGGGTCGGAGGGATGGACAGGGAAGCAGTTTTCAGAAGAGGAAAAATTGTTGGAAATACACGGACACCCTCAAAGACACTTAGTCTTATTCTTAGGTGTCCATGGGCTACACAGCCTTTCAATCCCATACCTATAATTGAGGGCTTTCCAGTAATCCTTCCAGCCCTTTATTCTATCAACTCATTTTCCTGGGATTTTTCTATAAATAAGGGAAGTAGAAGCATCAATATCCACTCGCGATGATTTGAGATGATTCAGGGCGTAAGAAAAGACAGAGATGTTGCAATACTATGAAAAGTGTGGTTGTTCCACAAGATCCAATAAAACACTCCAGTGCGCAAAACATTGACTCAGGGAAGATACAGAACAGAAATCTGCAGTTAGAAATACTGACCTCCCTGGATGGCTAGTCTGTGCAAAGGCCTACAAGCTTCCCATCTTGAAGGTCAATCCATCTCAACAGTGAGCACAATTTTTGGACATGGAGGTTCACTGCAACAGCCCAGTCCATTTTTGTGTATCATAAATAATTCTCCAATTAGATTCCCATCTCAAGCAAATAGCTGTGATAATTTAAATTAATTTTGAATCGCTTGAAGCTGATAGCCTTAGCATTCAAAATAAATACTTCTGTTACTGAGATAATTTACTGATACGGTGTTAAAATCTACCAACTTTCTTGGATCCTGTCTCAGCTAAGCCATGCATTCTCAGTAGGTGACATTACTCACAAGGGGGTGAAAATTAGTTGAGGGAGGCAAAAAAAGTCTTAGATGCTCTAATGGTTAGCAGACCCCTCCTCCTCCTACCAAAGCTCGATCCTACCCAACAAAATCTTATTCCTTAGTATTTATTTTCTCATGTTACAGAGAAGTTAAATTTAATTTTTCTCCAGGCAGGGATGTGAGGACAATAAAAGGGTTGAGAACCAATGAACTAACTGAAGCTAATCATCTTCTATAGGCCTAGGGTCACCCGAAATTCAGAGCCTAGATCCTTAACGTGGCTGGGGGTATAAAAGGATCCTCTGGTTTATCTAGACCTTGCCTTAAAATCAGATTCACACCGGGCTGTCATGTACTAGCTCTCCCTTCCAGATGTCCTGGATTCTAGACGTTCTCCTACTCTGACCTCTGCTAAATTCCAAGTTCTTCGACCTTCACCTAATCTTCCTATGCTCTTCTCACTTTTAGAAAATGCTATCATTTTAAAAGGAAACTAACTTTGTAAACACCTGCTATGTACCCACAAAAATTAAAAAAAAAAAAAAATTTTTAAAAGAAACCAACTATGGGCCGGGCGTGGTGGTTCACGACTATAATCCCAGAACTTTGGGAGGCCCAGGCAGGCAGATCACCTGAGGTCAGGAGTTTGAGAGCAGCCTGTCCAACATGGTGAAACCCCTGATCTCTACTAAACAAAATACAAAAAATTAGCCGGGCGTGGTGGTGGGCGCCCGTAGTCCCAGCTACTCGGGAGGCTGAGGCAGGAGAATGGTGTGAACCTGGGAGGCGGAGCTTGCAGTGAGCCGAGATCGCACCACTGCACTCCAGCCTGGGCGACAGAGCAAGACTCCTCCATCTCAAAAAAAAAAAAAAAAAAAAAAAAAGAAAGAAAGAAACCAACTATGATTAAATATCTACTATTAATTCTTTCAACAAATGTTGATTGAGTGTCTATCACGTGCTGGGTCCTGAACAAAACAATGTCCCAGAAAGCTTCTTGAAGCCTGTGTTCTGAAGATGGTGAATTATTAAACAAATGCGAAATACTATGACGTCAGATGGTGACAGTACTGTGATGGTAACTATGGTAATGTCAGAGGATAGCGAGAAGGTGACATTTGAGAGATTGAAATTGTGCCCCAAAGAATTAAAGAAACCAATAACAGAAATTTTTGTGTTGGTAGGATGACAGATTTTTTTTAAAAGAAGTAACTTGCTGAAAACTAAAACTCCCTGCACATGAGCTGTAAGAACTGGCTGAAATTGCTTCAAACTAATATGGCCACCTGGAGTTTGCAAAGAATGAGCACGCTGAAATCACAGCCTGAATTTCCACCACATTTCATGCTAACTCTGCCCAAATTTGCACACATGACCCGTGAGTTAGCACGAAGAGACAACTGTGCGTGCCCAAGGGACTTTCCAGACCTCCCGTTTCCTTCAACTTTCAATATAAAGCTTTTAAAAATTTTTTTGAGACAGTTTCACTCTGTTGCCCATGCTGGAGTGCAATGGCGCGATCTGGGCTCACTGCAACCTCCACCTCCCGGTTTCAAGCGATTCTCAGCCTCAGTCTCCCAAGTAGCTGCGCTTACAGGCGCAGGCCACCATGCCCAGCTAATTTTTTTGTATTTTTAGTAGAGATGGGGTTTTGTCATGTTGGCCAGGCTGGTCTCAAACTCCTGATCTCAAGTGATTCGCCTGCCTCAGCCTCCCAAAGTGCTGGGATTACAGGTATGAGCCACTGCATCCAGCCATTATAAAGCTTTTCTAGTGCATGGGGCAGTCAGCCTCTCTTGCTCAATAACAAGTCCTGAATGAAGTGAGACACTGAGCCACAAGAATATCTGTGGGAAGGTTGTTCTGAGCAGAGGGAACTGCAGGTGCAAAGGCCCTGGGGTAAAGACTTGCCTGGCTGCCTGAGGATGAAAGAGGAAAGATGTAGCTACAGAAGAAATGAGGGGGAAGTGCCCCCACTCTGCTAGGAGCTTCCTTGTTTTCTTCTTCTGTTCCCCCACCCCCCACCCCACAATCCTCACAACCACCTTATAAAACAAGGATGTCTGGCCCTATTTTATCAACATTGGCTAATGTTTTCTGAGCATAACTGTGTGTGAGACACTGTTCTAAATAAGCACCTTTGGCCGGGCCCCAGTGGCTCACGCCTGTAATCCCAGCACTTTGGGAGGCCAAGGTGGGCTGATCACCTGAGGTCAGGAGTTCGAGAGCAGCCTGGCCAACATGGTGAAACCCCATCTCTACTAAAAATACAAAATTAGCTGGTTGTGGTGGCGCACACCTGTAATCCCAGCTACTAGGGAGGCTGAGGCAGGAGAATTGCTTGAACCGGGGAGGTGGAGGCTGCAGTGACCTGAGATCACACCACTGCACTCCAGCCTGGGCAAGACAGAATGAGAGTCTGTCTCAAATATAATAATAATAATAAAATTAAATTAAATAAGCACCTTCCATGGATTACCTTATTTAACTGCTACAGTGGTGCTGCAGGGAGACACTGTTAGTATTCCCCCTTTTATAGGCCCAGATAAATAATGGAATCAAAGGTTGGGTGCAGTGGCTCATGCCTGTAATCCCAGCACTTTGGGAAGCTGAGGTGGGCGGATCACCTGAGGTCAGAAACTCGAGATCAGCCTGGGCAACACAGTGAAACCCCGTCTCCACTAAAATACAAAATTAGCTGGGCATGGTGGCATGCACCTGTAATCCCAGCTTCTTCGGGAGGCTGGGGCATGAGAATTGCTTGAACTCCGGAGGCAGAGGTTGCAGTGAGCTGAGACTGTGCCACTGCACTCCAGCCTGGGCCACAGAGTGAGACTCTGTCTAAAAAAACAAAACAAAACAAAACAAACCATAATAATAGAATCAAAGTGGCAAACTAATATACCCAAGGTCTCACAGTTCATAAGTAACAGAGCCAGAACTAGAACCCAGACTCATTGGACGTGGCCTTGCTCCTTGTACATCAGCCTGCTGCCTGCCTGCTTCTGATGACCTTGCCCCCCTGAACTATACCTGACTTAACCAGGCCAGCACCCAGCCTGGTGGTCCCTGCTCCTCAGCCACGGATGGGCCTCATATGATAAACATGTAGTTTGTGTCAGAAGCGTGTGGCTCTCTACCTGATATTCATTCTCTCTTCCTTTATTTTGTTGGGAGTGGCAATGAATTAAACTAAAATGCAGTCTCTCTTGCAGGTATGGATAGCTATACAACATAGTTCTGGCCAATGGGATGAAAGTGGAAATTGTTGGGTAGGGTTACACCAACATTCCTTTAGGGAAGAGCAGAAATTAGAGGAAAAATAAACCCCTGTGTCGTTAAGTCGCTGTTATGTGGATTTTTACCAATCCAACCAATTATCTGAATTACACCCCAAACACAGAATTCAGTGCCTGGAAGTTGGGGGAACTGAAAGTAACAGAACCTATAATGTGGAATTGGATGAGCAGGAGGGGTCAGGAAGCAGACGTTAAGGACTTGAAATTTGCGGACTGGAAAGTGTTGACCCTAGCTGTTCAATGTGAAGTATCTGGTCAAATTGCCTACTGCTGGATGTTGCAAAGTCATTTACATGTTGACTGAGGTTGTGGAGCTAGGAAAAATGGTAAGAAAAATTTAGAATATTGGTAGGTGCTTTTTCTTTTTTAACTTTTTTTTTTTTTTTTTTTTTTGAGACGGAGTTTCTCTCTTGTTGCCCAGGCTGGAGTGCAATGGCACGATCGCGGCTCACCATAGCCTCCACCTCTCGGGTTCAAGCAATTCTCCTGCCTTAGCCTCCCGAGTAGCTGGGATTACAGGCATGCGCCACCACACTTGGCTAATTTTGTATTTTTAGTAGAGGTGGAGTTTCTCCACGTTGGTCAGGCTGGTCTCGAACTCCTGACCTCAGGTGATCTGCCCGCCTCGGCCTCCCAAAGTGCTGGGATTACAGGCGTGAGCCACTGCGCCTCGCCAATAGGTGCTTTTTCACTCTCAGCAAAGCCTACAGCTCCCCAACTCAGTAAGCAATCAGAGATAAAGAGAACTATCACTTTGCTTAGAATGGCCCTCTTGACATTGAGTCTGCAATCTAAATTGCCTGGGAAGCCCACATTATGGACGCTTGCAGGGTTACAAAAATCAGCTTTATCAGAAGCAGACAAGTGGTGTCCTACTAGCCGGAGTTTGTAAGTCTGCTGGCAAAAATGTGATTACCCAGCAGAAACCACTGTTTCAACTGTTCTCAGCAGCATACATTAAGTAGCATACATTAAGTTAAAATTTAGGCTGGGCGCGGTGGCTCATACCTGTAATCCCAGCACTTTGGGAGGCCGACGCGGGCAGATCACGAGGTCAGGAGATCAAGACCATCTTGGCTAACACAGTGAAACCCCGTCTCTACTAAAAATACAAAAAATTAGCTGGGTGCGGTGGTGGGCGCCTATAATCCCAGCTATTCAGGAGGCTGAGGCAGGAGAATGGCATGAACCCAGGAGGCGGAGCTTGCAGTGAGCCGAGATCGTGCCACTGCAGTCCGGCCTGGGCGAAAGAGTGAGACTCTGTCTCAAAAAAAAAAAAAAAAAAAAAAAAAAAAAAAAAAATTGGAGAGATAAGTGCGGATTCTAAGTTAAAAAGTAAAGGATTCAAATCATAAGGAATTGACCAGAAACACACAGACTAGATACCTTAAAAAAAACTCCAACCCTGGTCCACAACAGCCTGGGATGCTTTAATCTCTACAGCAACCTTGCAACTCTTCCTCTCCCTCTTTCTCACCTGCAACTGACATCAACAAGTAAGGCTTCAAAAAATGTTCAGCCCCCAGAAAAGGTGTCCTTCCTGTGCCCATCACAAAAGTGGCCATGGTGGACAGGGAATGAAGAATGACCTCCCGGGGCCAGGAGCGGTGGCTCACGCCTGTAATCCCAGCACTTTGGGAGGCCGAGGTGGGAGGATCGCCTGAGGTCAAGAGACTGAGACCATCCTGGCCAATGTGGTGAAACCCTGTCTCTACTAAAAATACAAAAATTAGCCAGGCATGGTGGCGGGTGCCTGTAGTCCTAGCTACTCGGGAGGCTGAGGCAGGAGACTCAGGAGGTGGAGGTTGCAGTGAGCCGAGATTGCACTACTGCACTCCAGCCTGGTGACAGAGCGAGACTCCATCTCAAACAAACAAACAAACAAACAAACAGACCTCCCAGTAAGAGGCAAGGGCCATGGAAGGCCATAAACAAGGAGTTCCTTCCACCAGAGCAAGGGGTGGCCAGAGTGAGGACCCTTGCTCTTCTTGGCCAGAAGGATTTGGTCATAGCTATGGACAGTGACCACGATATTTTCCATCTCTTCTTTTATAAATGGAATTTTTTTTGTTGTTTGGAGAAGGAGTTTCGCTCTTGTTGCCCACGCTGGAATGCTGTGGTGCAATCTCAGCTCACTGCAACCTCCACCTTCCAGGTTCAAGTGATTTTCTTGCCTCAGCCTCCCAAGCAGCTGGGATTACAGGCGCCCGCCACCACACCCGGCTAGTTTTGTATTTTTAGTAGAGACGGGGTTTCACCACGTTGGCCAGGCTGGTCTCAAACTCCTGACTCGGATGCCTCGGCCTCCCAAAGTGCTGGCGTTATAGGCATGAGCCACCACGCCCAGCCCGGAAGTTTTTATTGTACTTATTTTATACCTTTTCCAGTATTGTATTTTGGGATTGCTCACAAGGAGCCCTATCTAGCGCTGATGGAGAAGACCACATAACACCCAGAGGTCTGGGGCTCTAGTCTGGAAATGCTACCTGGATGAGGCTTGGGTGCCACCTCCCTTGGCCTACGCCTTGAATGGAAAGAAGGGTATGTCTCAGTAACCAAAGAAGGGGACTGTGGCAGAGAATTCTAGTTCCCTACAGAGTATCCTGCTCGCTTTTTCCTTACTAACAGAAACCCACCTGTGTTCGAGGAGCAAGTGCCCAGCCAAAAAGCCATTTCTTAATGTACCTTCAGAGAGGAGTGGACATAAGATACAGTCCTGGCTCATGAAGTTTTTGGGAGAGGCATCCAGGGAGGCTCCTTTCATATAGGGTCTCTTTTTCCTTTTTCTTGCTTAGAATGCATATGTGATGGCTGGAGCTTTAGCAACCATCTTGTGACCTTGAGCAGCTATACCAGCCCCAGACATTCTACCTCCAGACTTCTTATTACATGAGAGAAAAACAGGCACCTATCTTGTCTAAGCCCTGTTAATTAGATATTCTGTTATAGCTGAATAAAATCTTTACTGAATATATTGCTTTCATTCACTTTTCACCCTCAGATTCAAGGCCCTGAACATAATCCTGAGTCCTTCAACTTCAGTCCTGCTACTTTTCCAGTTAGCAGTTATTACTGAGTTCCTGCCTCGATTTGAGGGTTGCCAAAAAATACAGAGCATGTGTCTGCCCCTTAAAAAGCTGAAAGCACACATAAACTTAACCAGTGATACATTAGCATAATTGTGCAGTCCCAGGTGTCTCACACAAACATACAACTGATTGAGAAACAGTGCAAATACAAACTACTGAGACTCCCTTAAGTCAGCTTAGGTTTTGGGGGAGCTAATTTTATTTTATTTATTTTATTATTTATTTATTTATTTATTTATTTATTTATTTAATTTATTTATTTTGAGACAGAGTCTCACTTTGTCACCCAGGCCGGAGTGCAGTGGCACGATCTCGGCTCACTGCACTCTCCACCTCCCAGGTTCACGCCATTCTCCTGCCTCAGCCTCCCCGAGCAGCTGGGACTACAGGCGCCCGCCACCACGCCCGGCTAATTTTTTGTATTTTTAGTACAGACGGGGTTTCACCATGTTAGCCAGGATGGTCTTGATCTCCTAACCTCGTGATCCGCCCGCCTTGGCCTCCCAAAGTGCTGGGATTACAGGCGTGAGCCACCGCGCCCGGCCTTTTTTATTTTTGAGGTGAAGTTGTACTCTTGTTGCCCAGGCTGGAGTACAATGGCACGATATCAGCTCACTGCAACCTCCGCCTCCTGGGTTCAATCAATTCTCCTGCCTCAGCCTCCTGAGTAGCTGGGATTACAGGCACCCACTATCATGCCCAGCTAATTTTTGTATTTTTAGTAGAGAGAGGGTTTCACCATGTTGGCTGGGCTGGTCTGGAACTCCTAACCTCAGGTGATCCACCCGCCTTGGCCTCCCAAAGTGCTGGGATTATAGGCATGAACCACAGCGCCCGGCCTGGGAGAGCTAATTTGTATCTGCCTACATGGCTGACTCTACACTAGATGAAGGGCTGTGCGTATGAGGCAGAGAATTTGACCTAGCCTTTTATGCAACAAGGGTTGTTTCTGCCAGGCACTGTGCTAGGCTAGAAAAGAAAAGATGAACAGCCTGTGGAGGCTGCGGTCCACTGGAGAAAGAGACCATAAAATAAACAGCAACAATAAAATGCGTAAAGACCCATGGAAGGTGCACTTGGGAGCATAGGATGGATTCTGAGAAGTGAGGCTTTCCAAGGTCAATGCTGAGGTTTTAGGGGATGAGAGAGGTGTTTCCATATATTAATAAATTATAGAAGGTAAGAACCTAGAAGGAACCTCAGGGATTACCTCCTCCAGCCTTCAATTTTATACATGAGAGAAATGAACATCAAGGCAGGCCCAAGATCCTTCAATTTCTGGGTTTGATGACCTTTGAAGAATAGGAAAAAGAAAAAAAAAATGAATGAAATGGAAAAGGATAACCTGGCAGCTATTTTGAGACTCTATTACCTGAAGATATTATATGTCCTATGGACTATCTGTCCATATAAAAATGGGAATGAGTAGAAATTGCAGGTAGACTCATGAATATTGAAGGCCAAAAAACCCTAATGAATATTAGAAGTTATTTCTGTTCCCTACCTACTTCTAAAATATATTTGCTGTGGCTTCAACTGTGAGCTCTGCGGTTTAAGACTGTTTACTCAGGATGTCAGGATTTGGCCAGTTCTGGGTTAATAATATTTCTAGAGTTTAGATATCTCAATTCTAAAAGAGCATACTAATTGAGGAAAGAGGGCATTTACAAGGCAATGTGCATATTTGTACAATGGCAGTTCAATGCTTTGAAACAGTTGCTATCTACTGAATAGGTAATTGACTGAGAACAGTCAGGGCTTCTGTGTTAGCAGCAAGAGAGCCATGAGGTCACTGTGACTGCCCATTACCTTCTGATCATCCTGTCCATGTGGTATGGATCAGGCAGCCATGATACTACCAACCCACTCATTCACAACCCAGTAGATCACATCATCCACATATAACATTATCACATATTCTTTAATTACACCAGAGTGATTTTTTTTTTTAAAACAGGATAGATATTTTACAAATCCTTTCATACCAAGTGTGCTGTTAGATGCTTCTGGTGTTTAGACTTTTGAGTACATAATCTATTTACCGTATTTAAATTCTTAGCATGTAACTACTCAGGATCTGATCTCATCATTAATTAACAATGATTCAAATATTTATAAGAGCCAGTAATACACTCTGCCACTAGCTAGCTGTAAGGCCCCAGGCAAGTCATGTAAAATCTTTGAGCCTCAGTTTCCTTACCTGCCAAATGAGGTGGTTTTACTAAGTTTCTTTCCAGCTCCGGCATTCCCCCTACACCCCCCCAAATCTTGGAGCTAAGTTAGCGAGGCAGGGATGAAGTAGCTGGCCTCATTAGGAAGCATATACACAACCATGGAAGTTTTGAACTGCAGAGGAGATAGGCCAAATTGCTTTATCAGACTTTGAGTATCTGCCAAGACAAAGGAGGAGGGGAGCCCCAGGGGTGGTTTTATATTTATGTGCTTATAACCCTATCCCAGCTTTTCCAGAATACAAGTAGAAATATATCCTACTGAATGAAAGCTCTTTGGAACAGCAATAGAACCAAGGTTTCAAGAAGTGGGGAAGAACTTGCCTGGGGGGTGGGGTACAATAGGAAATCTGGGGTTTCCACTGAGGCCCCACAGCCTCTTTAATTTGGCAAGAGCCTAAACTGTGCGGAGACTGACGTCCACCCTCTCCCTTCCCTGGACTGCTCGCCTGCTTGCTTGCAGGAGCTAGGGCTGGAGTGCCTGATGCAGAGAATGAATTCTCAGAGGAAACCAAAAGATCACGGAGCACAAAGGTTCAACCTTGTGTCAACTGAGAAGCTCCCCCATTTCCCAGGCCTTGCTGTGGGAAAGGCCTCAGACAATGAGAAGGAAAGTCAAAGTCCATGGGAGTGAGAGGAACAAGAATCCTCAGCTGACCTCTTTCAGTCAGGAACTCAGAATTCAGAAGGAAAGATTTCGGAGGAGGTAGGCGAATATACTAACCCCGAGTCCCTCCATGACCCCTTTGCTATTCATGTGCCATCATGGCCCTTAATAGGGTGGGAGAGAAGTGATGTGGAGCGACTGTAAGAAGACGTGAGATAGCATAAATGGAGAGGAACTAGGCCGAAAACCACCGAACCTTGGGGCGAGGTCTGGGGAAATCATGAGGTTGGATCCACCGTCACTCTAGATCCTGCTGTGGTAGGGGCATGTGCACAGTTAAAAGACAGGGCTGGGCAGGGTGCAGTAGCTCATGCCTGTAATCCTAGCACTTTGGGAGCCTGAGGCAGGAGGATCACTTGAGCCCAGGAATTCAAGAGCAGCCGGGACAACATGGCGAGACCCTGTGTCTACAAAAGACTGAAAAATTAGCTGGGTCTGGTGCTGCACACCTGTGGTTCCGGCTACCCGGGAGGCTGACATGGGAGGATCTCTTGAGCCCAGCAGTTTAAGGCTGCAGTGAGCTATGCTCATACCACCGCACTCCAGCCTGGGTGACAGAGTGAGACCCTGTCTCAATATATTTATATATGTATGTATATATATATAATATATATGACATATATATGGGAAATATATATATGACATATATATATATGGGCTGGGAAAGGTCACTGCCAGGGAGGTGCCACAAGGTGACCCTGATCTTGGTGAACTTCCTACCATCCATGTCTTCAGGTTCTAAGGCTCGGAAACATGAATTCTGTCAGCACATTGCAAGGGCATCTATTTCTCATGTGTAAACATACAGTTACCAGCAAGAAAGCTCATTCATTCATTTTCAATTGGAAAGACAATTACTAAATGGGCAGGACGTTTGCATCCACATAATCAATGCATGCTTACCCTGAAGGCAGGATGCTGCAAAGGCAAACTTGGACTAAGGAGACCCAGGTGAGTACAGGAAGGGCTCTAGCTCAGGTTGCTTCAGGCACTCCCTCTCCCACACTGTAGTTGAGGCTTTGCAAAGGAAATAGTCTACTTAGCCAAGACTCCCCACTACTAGAAAACATTAGAAAAGTCATGACTACCTTTTTTTTTTTGAGACGGCATCTCGCTGTGTCGCCCAAGCTGGAGTGCAGTGGTGCGATCTCGGCTCACTGCAACCTCCACCTCCCGGGTTCAAGCGATTCTTCTGCCTCAGCCTCCCCAGTAGCTGGGATTACAGGCATGTGCCACCACGCCTGGCTAATTTTTGTATTTTTAGTAGAGACAGGGTTTCACCATATTGGCCAGGCTGGTCTTGAACTCCTGACCTCGTGATCCACCTGCCTTGGTCTCCCAAAGTGCTGGGATTACAGGCGTGAGCCACCACGCCTAGCCTCAGGCATCACTAACTTCTTACTCTTAGAGTTTTTGTCCCTGTTTTGCACTGACCACCCCCCTTCTATTCATACCCACTTTCTCCAAAGTGCCCATTATGACATCAATAAGTAATGATTTCTGTTCTCTGAATTACAAGCACAATCCCATTTCAGTCCATCCTCCACAAGATCACTGTGATTTGATGTTTGTTTTCTACATGCATTCAAGGACAATGTCTTACCTTGGAAACTTGGAGACTGGCTATCCAACCCTGTATGTTGTATTTACTAGTTTAATTCTCAAAATAAAAACTTGACTTCCTTATGTCTAAGTTCGGCGCTGCGAAGAAGGGATCTCACTATTGCCCCAGGTCCCGAGGACACCTCTGGATTTAGTGTAACTACAGGAGCTAGCAAAGTGGCCATCTGGGGCACTCACAGGCAGTTTTGATGTGCTCAGAATGGTGTCTGTGAATGCCTGCAGGAGGTGAGGACGGGAGGGACAGAACTAAAGTCACAAGCAAAGCCGGGATTTCATGTTCTTTTTTCCACTCTTGACCTGGAGCCCTACTGAGGAGCCTTATGCTCTGAATTTCCAGACAGCTCCTGCATTTTCCAGAGTCCTGAGGCCCTGTGGCAGCGTCCCAGTGCCACAGATGAGGGAACAGATTGAGAGGGGACCGGAGACTCAGTGACAGTCAGAGCACTATGTGTCCATGACGTCACTCGGCAAAAACTCCCTGCAGATTGGAAGGCAGGTTCTCATCCATTAAGCAAAGGCTTTCTCCAGGAAATTGGAAGCGGGAAAAAAATAAAACTTCTTTGTATTAGAGACAACATAGGCACAAGGGCACATCTCCACAGGGGAAATGTAGACGGTTGGGTACATTTAGGACAGGAGTCTAGTGTTTCCATTGCTGAGGCCTCAGAGGGAGGTGCTATAGGAAATAGACACTCTCAGGCACGCTGCCGATCTGGGGAATTACCAAGATTAGCAAAATGGCCATTACCTGCCACCCACCAGGTTCCACTGAAGCATTTCCAACATACTTTAAGCACCCTGGTTGGACGACTCCAAGTTCAGTATCAATCTCTTTGTGATGCTGAGCACGCAGACTGTGCCAAGTGAGACACTAAAGAAACTATGTGAAAATAACCGAAGACTTGTTCTCAACTTGAAATCTCAAGTCTTCTCGCCTGAGGAGGTGATTAAAAACTTGGCCTCCTTCCCCGATGCGCATGCTCTAGCCCCCTGCCTGGCAAGCTCAGGTGCTCTCCTGCCCAGTCCTGTCCTCATCCTTCCCTCCCGTGTTCTCCAAGGCTCTCTCCATGACACCTTCCACCCAAGTCCTTTCCCACGAGTCTCAAGACCAGAAAAAAAAAATGGAAAGAAAGACGCGTGCATGCTTCTGGTGTTCCCAAGTTCCACAAGATAAACACTGGTTAAGCCAGTGAGGAATGACTCCTCAGGCAGGAATCATTCATTCATCCAGCAAATATTTATTGAGTGCAATAAATCAAGTTTAAACCAACTTTATCTAAAATAAAGTTTAAACCAACTTCATCTAAAATAAAGTTTAAATCAACTTTAAATAAAAGTCCTCACCTTTGGGAACTTAAAATTTAAAGTGGTGGCCAGGCACAGTGGCTCACGCCTGTAATCCCAGCACTTTGTGGGGCTGAGGCAGGCTGATCACTTGAGGTCAGGAGTTCAAAAGCAGCCTGGCCAACATGGTGAAACCCCGTCTCTACTAAAAATACAAAAATTACCCGGGTGTGGTGGCGGGCACCTGTAATCACAGCTACTCGGGAGGCTGAGGCAGGAGAGTTGCTTGAACCTGGGAGGCAGAGATTGTGGTAAGCCAAGATCGTGCCACTTCACTCCAGCCTGGGCGATAGCGCAACACTCTTTCTCAAAAAAAAAAAAAAAAAAAAAAAATCTAAAGTGGTCTTTCCAAGCCAGCCTGAACCCCAGAATCATCTGGGCTTCTTAAAGATAGGCTAGATCCAGATCCAATCCTTAGAGATTCTGATTCCCAAGAACTGGGGGTGGTGGTAGCGAGCAGATACCTGTACTTGTAATGAGTGTTTTGGGTAACTGGTATAACATGGTCCTGGAAACTGTTGATCAATTAGAACAAGAGGTGCCAACTCCTGCATGACTGAGACTGGGACCACAGGAAGAAAGTTAATTTTAACATCCTAATGTCTCCGGAGACTCCTCATTTCCCACCCATGTAGGGTTGTAAGATTCAGCAAATAAGAATGTATAGCTCCCAGTTAAAAATGAATTTCTGAAAACAACAAATAATGTTTTAATATAAGTATGCTCCAAATATTGTAGTATATCTTAATGTAGGCATGTCCCATGTAATAGTTGGGACATATTTGTACTAAAATATTATTCATTGTTTATCTGAAATTCAAATTTAACTGAGTGTCTGGTATTTTATGTGGCAACCCTACTCTACCCCACCCCAAAATGAAGCTGTCAGAGTCTGTGACCTGCATGCCTGTCTGCCTTTGTGACATATGGAATCCCAGCCGGCACCCCTACCCTGCCTCAACAGGCCTTTCACTTCTTCCTGAATGCAGATAGCACCCATGGGCCACGGCCACCCACACTGTGCCAGCATAGAGTGAATGAGTCAGACCTGGGATCACAGCTCATCACCTGACTTGGAGGAACTTCTCTTCCTGGCCCCCTGTTATCGCAGGCTCTGGTCTCATATGCCCAAATCTGCTCCTCACAGCCCAGCTGCCTTCCCTAAATGCCTCTATTCGCCCAAACCCTGTAAACAGTAGTCCCCTCTGGCCAGCTGACCTCCTGAAATAGGCACTGACAAAATGAGACGTCTGTCTCACATTATACAACTGTGTTATAAGGATGAAAGAAGATCAGGAACAGAAAGAAAAGATCAGAAATAGAAAAATGTTTGAAGTAATTACAAGAAGTAATCCACCAGTGATTTTCAAATCATGATCCTAGGACTACGTACAGCATTTAAACACAGCTGCTCTGATTCTATTAGTTTCATTTGCTTATGCTTCTGGGTAAGATTTTATTTGAATGAATTTAAGCAGCTAACACACTGAAGTATAGAGTTGGCGACCAGTTCTAAGAGATGCTCACAATGGCCTGTGGAGAACACTGTGCACTGTATACCCACCACTTCCTCCCTTTTTACCCCCTAACAGAAGCCTGGGTTTTTGTTTGTTGTTGTTGTTGCTTTTTTGAGACGGAGTCTGGCTCTGTCGCCCAGGCTGGAGTGCAGTGGCACAATCTCAGCTCACTGCAACCTCCAACTCCTGGGTTCAAGCGATTCTCCTGCCTCAGCCTCATGAGTAGCTGGGATTACAGACGTGCACCACCACACCCAGCTAATTTTTGTATTTTTAGTAGAGACAGGGTTTTACCACGTTGGCCAGGCTGGCCTTGAACTCCTGACCTCAAGTGATCTGCCCATCTCAGTCTCCCAAAGTGCTGGGATTACAGGTGTGAGCCACTGGGCTCAGCCTGAATCCCAGTTTTTGTGTAAGGATTCAACCATCCTCTTCCACCCATCAGGGGCCTCAGCTTTAAAGAAGGGCCTAACTGATCAGTGGTGTAAGTGACATCCTCCCCTTGCAGCAGGGTTTCAGGAATGAGCAGGTGACCCAACACTGGGAAATGAGACATGAGGTGACGCCTTCTAGAATCTTCTGGAGAATGTTGCCTTGCTCCTAAGACAAAGTGCTGAGATGTGATAGTCTCTCTTCTTCCTCTGGATGTTATCAGCTCTCAGTGACACGCCTGGAACTGCTGCTGCTACCCTGCTCCAGCCTAAATGAAGCTTAATCCTGGGGATCACAGAGTGAGAGGGAAAATGAGATCGGGACCCTGAGGACACCGCGGAACCACTGAATATCCTTCCTGCTGAAGCCGGTTTGGGGTGGGTTTTTGTAACCAGCCTCTTGAAAACATCCTGTTATATGTGTGCTTCTGTGCTTGGAGCTGTATATTAAAAGGAAATGTCTAAGACAGACATGCAAATGTAAACTTCTGAGATTCGCAGCAATAAAAGTGGATCTACCTGTCTTTATTTCTATCCCAGAGGGCAGAAATGTGCTCATCATTATTTCTCTATAGACACTGGCTTTCGCTTTTCTTTGACTTTGAATAAAAATGCTCTACTTTAATGTTTGTTGATGAAATATCAAAAATAAACTTACTCCTCCTTCTGGCAAAACCTCCATATTTAAACATTCTCCGAACCACAAGAAAAAGCACAAGGTGTTTGAACTGCCTTGTGAACTTAACTTTGGAACACAAGCAAAGGCAGAGGCTGAAGCCCCCCCGGCATCCTTAAGGCGCAGAATCCCACAGCCCATGGATAGATTCCTGTGCCGACTCCACCCCCCACCCCACTCTCACGTGCTTGACTTTTCCTGCCGCGTTCCCCTCCAGTGACTATTGAGCTCGTCCCCAGGCTCCAAGGGTAGAACTCCCACTCTGCAAACTTTCTACCAATGCTGCTTCTCCCATTCATGCAGTTCCATAAACCCATTAAGTCAACTCTTCAGAAGAGGTCTGGAGGCTTGACTCTGGACTATTGACTCTGGAAAAGTGAGCTTGCTTCTCAGGGCTTCTAAGGGGTACAGTAAAGCCACCAGAAACTGGCGACATCTTCAATCCTCTAGCGAAGACACAACTAAAGCAGTGAATGGCTCCAGTTCAGGAGTGCTTATTCCAGCACAGCAAGACAGAAACAGCCAAAATGGGCAAGAAAATATAATACAGATTAATCATGGACACTAATAAAAACGAACACGTGAAGCTGCCAAGGAGATGAGAACAGGCATACCAAACTGAGGCCAATTAATTCCCTAAATATTTACTGAGTGCCCACTACCCTGTGCCAGGCATTACCACAAATTGCTAAAAATACAAACTGAACAGGTTCTGTTTTTGGCTTCAAGAGATTCCCAATTTTTGGCCGGGCGCGGTGGCTCACGCCTGTAATCCCAGCACTTTGGGAGGCCGAGGCGGGCGGATCACGAAGTCAGGAGATCGGGACCATCCTGGCTAACACGGTGAAACCCCGTCTCTACTAAAAATACAAAAAGTTAGCCGGGCGTGGTGGCGGGCGCCTGTAATCCCAGCTACTCGGGAGGCTGAGGCAGGAGAATGGCGTGAACCCGGGAGGTGGAGCTTGCAGGGAGCCGAGATTGCGCCACTGCACTCCAGCCTGGGCGACCAGCAAGACTCCATCTCAAAAAAAAAAAAAAAAAAAAAAAAAAGAGATTCACAATTTTCCTAGGGACAGCTACATAAATAACGTTAAAGGATGGCAGAATTCACTAGGTGGAATTGAGGGTGATAGAAGTCATTTACACAAGCCCAGTCCTGTGGAATCCTGAAGGTAAACATGCAGGTGGTATGTTGATGCAACAGGCAAGGAGGGCTGGCGTGGAGGGTGTGCGCAGTGCAGGGTGTGTGCAGTGGTGGGGCTGGGAGTTAGTGTACAGGTGTAGTTTGGGGCAGAGTGCACATGGAGTTTGACTTCTGTCATATAGGTAATGGGTTTTGGTTATTGGTGGTTTAATTTTTTTTTAAGCAAGAGAGAGATATAACCAGATTTGTGGTTTCATTTTAGAAAAGTATATGAGAAAATGTTTGCCATAATATGTGAGGAGAAAGTAGGTTACAAAGTAGTTTTGATTGTTTTCATTTTTAAAAATGAAATTGATATGCAAAGTCTTTGAAGGATATTCACTAAAATGACTGTTTTCATCTCAGGAAAGGAAATCTATGAGTGATTTTTCACCTTTAAATATCTAGATCTTCTAAATGCTTATGAACATTTATTACTTTACTGATTTAAAAACACCATGTGGCTGGGTGCGGTGGCTCACACCTGTAATCCCAGTGTGTCCGGAATTGGTGGGTTCTTGGTCTCACTGACTTCAACAATGAAGCCGCGGACCCTCATGGTGAGTGTTACAGTTCTTAAAGATGGTATGTCCGGAATTTGTTCCTTCTGACGTTCGGACGTGTTCGGAGTTTCTTCCTGCTGGTGGGTTCGTGGTCTCGCTGGCTTCAGGAGTGAAGCTGCAGACCTTCATGGTGAGTGTTACAGCTCTTAAGGCGGCACATCTGGAGTTGTCCGTTCCTCCCGTCCAGAGTTGTTCATTCCTCCCAGTGGGTTCCTGGTCTCGCTGGCCTCAGGAGTGAAGCTGCAGACCTTCGCGGTGAGTGTTACAGCTCATAAAGGCAGTGCAGACCCAAAGAGTGAGCAGCAGCAAGATTTATTACAAAGAGCGAAAGAACAAAGCTTCCACAGTGTGGAAGACCACCCGAGCCTGCTGCCACTGCTGGCTGGGACAGCCTACTTTTATTCCCTTACCTGGCCCCACCCACGTCCTGCTGAATGGTCCATTTTACAGAGAGCTGATTGGTCCGTTTTGACAGGGTGCTCATTGGTGTGTTTACAATCCCTGAGCTAGACACAGAGTGCTGATTGGTGTATTTACAATCCTCCAGCTAGACGTAAAAGTTCTCCAAGTCCCCACTAGATTAGCTAGACACAGAGCACTGATTGGTGCATTTACAAACCTTTAGCTAGACACAGAATGCTGATTGGTGCGTTTACAATCCCTGAGCTAGACACAAGAGTGCTCACTGGTGCATTTATAATCCTACAGCTAGACATAAAAGTTCTCCAAGTCCCCACCAGATTAGCTAGACACAGAGCACTGATTGGTGCGTTTATAAACCTTTAGCTAGACACAGAGTGTTGATTGGTGAATTTACAATCCTTTAGCTAGACATAAAAGTTCTCCAAGTCCCCACCAGATTAGCTAGATACAGAGTGCTGATTGGTGCATCCACAAACCCCAAGCTAGACACAGAGTGTTGATTGGTGCATTTACAATCCTTTCGCTAGACATAAATGTTATCCAAGTCCCCACCAGATTAGCTAGGTACAGAGTGCTGATTGGTGCATTTACAAACCTTGAGCTAGACACAGAGCACTGACTGGTGCATTTACAATCCTTTAGCTAGATACAAAAGTTCTCCAAGTCCCCACCAGATTAGCTAGATACAGAGTGCTGATTGGTGCATCCACAAACCCCGAGCTAGACACAGAGTGCTGATTGGTGCATATACAATCCTCTGGCTAGGCATAAAAGTTCTCCAAGTCCCCACCTGACTCAGGAGCCCAGCTGGCTTCATCTAGTGGATCCCGCGTGGGGGCCATACGGGCAGAGCTGCCCGCCAGTCCCATGCCACGCACCTGCATCCCTCAGCCCTTGGATGGTCGATGGGCCCAGGCACCACGGAGCAGGGGGCGGCGCCCATCGGGGAGGCTCCGGCCATGTGGGAGCCCATGGGGTGGGGTGGGGTGGGGCGAGGGGAGGGGGGCTCAGGCATGGCAGGCTGCAGCCCTGCCCCGCAGGGAGGCGGCTGAGGCCTGGCAAGAATTCAAGCACAGTGCGGGTGGGCCGGCAGTGCTGGGGGACCTGGCACCCCCTCTGCAGCTACTGGCCTGGGTGCTAAGCCCCTCACTGCCCGGGGCCAGTGGCACCTGCCAGCCACTCCAAGTGCGGGCCTGCCGAGCCCGTGCCCACCCGGAACTCACGCTGCCCTGCGAGCGCCAGTGCACAGCCCCAGTTCCCGGCCGCACCTCTCCCTCCACACCTCCCAGCAAGCAGAGGGAGCCGGCTCCAGGCTCGGCCAGCCCAGAGAGGGGCTCCCACAGTGCAGCGGTGGGCTGAAGGGCTCCTCAAGTGTGGCCAGAGTGCACGCCTGAGGCCGAGGAGGTGCTGAGAGTGAGTGAGGGCCGCCAGCACGTTGTCACCTCTCACTAGCACTTTGGGAGGCCAAGGCAGGCAGATCACCTGAGACCAGGGATTCAAGACCAGCCTGGCCAACATGGTGAAACCCTGTCTCTACCAAGAATACAAAAAAAAAAAATTAACCAAGCAGGGTAGGGTGGAGTGCACCTGCAGTCCCAGCTACTCGGGAAGCTGAGGCAGGAGAATAGCTTGAACCTAGGAGGTGGAGGTTACAGTGAGCCAAGACTGCACTACTGCACTCCAGCCTGGGCGACAGAGCAAGACTCCGTCTCAAAATAAATAAATAAATAAATAAATAAATAAAATAAAAAAAAATAAGGCCAGGCGTGGTGGTTCATGCCTGTAATCTCAGCACTTTGGGAGGACGAAGCAGGCAGATCATGACATCAGGAGTTGGAGACCAGCCTGGCCAACATAAGTAGCCTGTCTCTACTAAAAATAAATAAATAAATAAATAAATAAAATAAAAACGCAATGTATGGGGAGTAGGGTAGGGACCCGAAAGGATGTCTGTGCACTGAGTGAGACCACAGGGCAGGGAGGCAGTTGGAGGACTGTTCCTCATAGCTCAGATGGGATCCAGTGACTGCCTGGATAGGGGAGTGGCAATGGGATGGTGGGGGAAGGGGCTGGCATCTTGGACAGTTTCAGAGGCACAGTTAACTAGTCTTGGTGACCACTTGGAATGAGGTTAGTGGGGAAGGGGATAGAGAAGAGGAGGAGTCCAAGATGACCTAGGGAACTGGAGAGACCTAGGGGCTCTGCCAGTGAAGGCCCCTTATTCACACAGGCCTTGTCCTTTGCCTCTTACACTCCAGGAATCTGAGCTTGGCACTCTTGTCAGGACTCCAAACCAGACTTCTTGCCTTTCTGTTCCATTGGCTAGCTTCAGACCTAGTGGGAATGGCCAAGGCTTTCCTTCTTACTGTGACAGTGGACTGCCCCTCCCCCATGTCCACCTAACGCATGCTGGCCACACTCATGAAGCCTTAGTCCAAAACTCCCCATCTAAATCCACAGGGCCCAGGAGAGCCAGGTTTGTTACCGGAAGTTCACAAAGCTCAGCCTCTTTTAAAGCAATTAAAAGCCCAGTGTGGGAGACCTTTGGCACCAAGTTTTTCCACCTACTAGGCTCTCAGCACAGATCTAACAGTCCACCAGCGTTGGAAGGCCAACGCGTTACCCTGGAGCCAAGTGGGAGATGACTACACACACACACACACACACACACACACACACACACACACACGCTCTGTGAGTGCAGCTCTCCACTCCCTCTTCCCCTTCCAATTTCCCAAAGCTCCCATTCAACAAGGAAAACATGGATCTGATTATGAGGTTTGACTTGGGCCAAACAGTTGCAGCCCTACTTTCATCAGGCAGACTGGAGTAGGGACCAATTTCCATCAGAAAGGCCAAGGGAAATGAGTGACAAGTATAGAACTGAGCTGGCTGGGCCAAGGAGAAGGAGCTGCAAAGGAGAAAATTGTCTCTATTACGTCAAATCCGTCCTCAGATAATGAACTACCAAGCCACCACATGCTTTTGCAGCATCACATTAATCTTTTTTTTTTTTTTCAATTACATCTCTATTCCAGCCACCTAATAAAAAGTGTGGATCCACTCCCCACTCAGACAAGGATCTATGGAACATGAGAAACAGGCAAATTCTAACTAGAGGACACTATTTACAATCGGCTCCAGATTCCCAAAGGAAAACAATTTTGACTCAAATAAGTAATTTGAGAAAGACAACTTTTGAAAAGTTTAGGCATGAAGACGTTTGTACTATAGCGTGAGGAAGAAAGGCTAATTAGAAAACAAAATGTAGTTGGCAGCCTGCTGGAGTTGGCTCTCGATGTTTCCCAAGAGCTGATTGTTAAAATTTCAGGAAGTTTGCAAGCTGGTTGACATCATGTTGATACTTTGAAACCAGCCATGGTGGGAGTGTTTACACCACAGAAATTGGCAAATGCTACAAATCAGGATGGCCCCTCCCTGCCAGCCATTTGTTAAACATTTAACAGCACACTAAGGAGTATGATCCCTTTCCATTTTTAAAGTTCTATTTATATACACATTGGTGTATGTGTAAAAAGTCAGGAAGTAAAATAGCTAAAACATTAAAACACTAACTGTTTTCATTCTGGGTGGTGAGACTAACAAGCAGTTTTTTGGTTTTTGTTTTTTTTTTTGAGACGGAGTTTTGCTCTTGTTTCACAGGCTGGAGTGCAAAGGTGGTGTGATCTTGGCTCACTGCAACCTCTGCCTCCCAGGTTCAAGCGATTCTCCTACCTCAGCCTCCCAAATAGCTGGGATTACAGGCGTGCACCACCACACCCGGCTACTTTTTTTGTATTTTTAGTCGAGATAGAGTTTCACCATGTTGGTCAGGCTGGTCTCGAACTCCTGACCTCACGTGATCTGTCTGCCTCAGTCTCCCAAAGTGCTGTGATTACAGGTATGAGCCACCACACCTAGCCACTAACAAGTAGTTTTTATCTTCTTTGACTTGTTTTCTTTTTTCTACAGTGAACCTGTATTCTCTGCACAATGATCAACTTTTTGGCAAAGGGGGTGGTTTCTTTCCCTTCTGAGCTCTGATTCACACCTTTCCTCATCTTTCATCTACTCCTGCCCTGGCCTCTCAGGTTTTTACCCTCTGTGTAGGGTGGTACTCAAATCTGAACTACCCATCTACCCCCAGGTGAAGTGGAACTCCGGGAAATAAGAACAGGTGAGCAGATGCCAGGCTCCAGGAAGACACAGCCCCAGCTCAGCCCACACCGGGCTTAGGGCTGGGGTGAGCTGGCTTCTGGACCTCTGCTCTGGGCATAAAGCTGTTATTGGTGATTTAACAAAGGAGGGATGAACAGCTGGGGAGAACAGGAGTCACTGCCCAGGTCACCCTGGGACTCTGTGGCTGGAACACCATTCCTCTAGGTGTCGACATCGGTTTTCACCAGCTGCATGCTAGCTATTCCTGATATCTGTAAAGCGGGTAGATCACTCTCAACACTCTTCCATCTATGATCTCACTGTATCCTTGCCATGATTGGGTGCTCTCCCAATTTAACAAATATGTAGACACGGGCCCAGAGAGCCCAAGTGACTTGTCTAAAGTCACACAGCCAGGAGCTGAGCTGGGACAATAATCCAGGTATTAATACTGAATTTCAGGCTTTTTTTCCACTAGACTATCTCCCTCTCTCTGTTTCTCTCTCTTTCTAGGTAGATAAATCAATATATCTAAATAAATATTTTTTGAGACAGAGTCTTGCTCTGTCACCTAAGCTGCAGCGCTGTGGCATGGCCTTGGTTCACTGTAACCTCTGCCTCTTGGATTCAAGCGATTCTCCTGCCTCAGCCTCCAAGTAGCTGGGACTATAGACATGCGCCACCATGCTTCACTAATTTTTTTTTTTTTTGTATTTTTAGTAGAGACAGGGTTTTGCCATGTTGGCCAGGCTGGTCTCGGGCTCCTGACCTCTAGTGTTCCGCCGGCCTTGGCCTCCCAAAGGGCTGGGATTACAGGCATGAGCCACCGCATCTGCCTTTCACTAGACTATATTGAATACATCATAAGACCCCAAATTTCTTGCTGAATAGTTAGAATGAAACTCGAGCTCCCATTGTCTCATGATTAAATAAGTCTAGGAGCTTTTTTGAGTAAAGGAAAGGGGCTACTAGCCCCAAGTTGACTTGGTTTTGGAACCAGTTTATGGTCTCTGCAGGAAAGTAAATAAAACTCCATCTTGTTTTTTCCTACTTCCTACATGCTCCCTGTACCAACGACTTTTGACTGTCGGGTGAATGTTGGTGTTACAGACATGTTGCTTCTCAATGGCTTTCACTTCCTAATCCCATAGACTGTGACTCTCAAGAACTACATGTTGCCTCCAAAGTCCTCTGTCTCACATGAACATGAGAAAGCCGGGACAGGAGGGGCTTTCTGACACTCCATGGAACCTTCTCAAGCAGACAGTGAGCAACATGTGTGTCCATACCATATAGTCCAGCTTCAATCAATGGTCTCCTTGCTCCAGTTACTCAGTTGGCCTGCAGAAACTTCTGGTTGGTCTGTGATTGATGGAAAGGCCTGATTCTGTGCAGATGTAATTCTTCTAAAAACAGGAGGTGCCCTCCAGGCACAAATGTCTAGGAAACCATGAAAATAAAAAGGCAGCACTGATTCCAAAGTCTTGTTGACCAAATTTTTAAGATAGAAATTTAAAATTTATCCATTCTAGTATATTCTAATGTTGCATCTGGAAGGTCAAGGAACCACCTAGATCCGTAAGACAGGGGCCAAGTGGTTGGAGTTGAGGTGCCAGTTAGAAACAAATACTTGTTCCTTGGTGCCAAAAAGGAGAACTAGCACTCAAAGAATTTTCTCAGGAAGGCAATTTTACTTCCATAGAAGGGTGCAACTCGCGGATGGGGCAATGGCGAGAGCACACCTGAACAACGGAGGGGAAGGGGTTCTTATTCCTGATGCAGGTAGCCCCTACTGCTGTGTTGTTCTCCTGTTGGCTAGGGTTGGACCACACAGTCTAAGCTAATTCCTATTGGCTATTTTAAAGAGAGCAAGGGTATGACCCAGAGTGGCGGGGTGAGCAGTTTGGCAGGAAAGACGGTTATAGAACAGGTAACTAAAGGTGACTTAGGTCAGAGCAGGTGACCAGGATGAGTTAGGATGGAGCTGGTGACCCGGGAAACAGATGTGAACTACTGATTAAAACTGGTGGAAAAGGTTGTTTACTGAAACTACGAGGAAGTTAAACTTCAAAATGGAGGACAAAGAACTGAACATTCTGACATACTGATTCTTTGAAGAGAAATTTAGAACTCACTATATCCATCATGCCCAATCCTGCTCCTCTCCCCACCCCCACACCAACCAGATGGGGCATCTCCACCTTCATTGATTTACACATTGTGATTCCATATCAAAAATCTTAGTTTAAGAAAGAGTTCCAGTGCCTAAAAAGTAGTATATTTGAAAATCTCTCATCTAATCTAATTATCTCATTTAATAGGTTAAAAAAATTGAGGCCTAAGAAGGGAAAAGTCACCCAGGCAGTGAGTGAAGGAGCCAGGCCTGCCCACTAACTACATCCAATCACTCTTGCGTCAACTGTCCTTTACTAACCACACCCAATCACTCTTGCATCAAACGTCCTTTAACTTGCCAGGCAGTTAACCTTGGCCTCATGCAATCTTCCTGTCCTTCTGGTCTGTCACACTGTTCTTGTTCTTGCTGATGAGTAAGTGATTGTTTTCAATTTGGGTCTGGGCTTCAGTACCTACACTGGCCTCCTTTTTGACTTAGGCCTCCTGTTCCTGGACCCTGGCCAATCCAACAGCAGACCTGCCAGACCTCATCTTAACTCCATACCCTCTGTCTCCCCCAACCACACAAATCTACACAGTGCACACACAATGCAAATCTACATAGATCTTGGTGGCCCTGAAAACTTCGAAAACACTCTCATCAGCCCAGGATGTAATAGACTTTAATAAACCCAGTGCCCCATGCATAGTAGGCACTGACTCAGTGTTACTAATGGTGCTGATGATAAGCTTAGGGATGACAGGTAGCTATGCACAAGATAAATACCAAAATATACTGCAACATCCACACAGACTGAGATCTCCCCTAGCTCTGAATAGTTACATGAATATTAAAATAGTCACAGACAGTCCCTATATCACTCCTGATTTCCTGTTTTGTCAAATAGAAAGTAGCAGAACTATATCTGTTGTCACAGAGGTTCCCAATTTATAAACAGCAAATACATTAGACTCAAAGCTCATCCTGGGGCAGTTTCATTAAATCATGCTTATTTGCACATCCAAAGGATTTTCCCTTCATAAATTGCATCACGGTAGTCTTTCCATAAACAGCAAGCTTCCCTAATGATTCAACCATACATGCTTCTTTAGCAAAAAAAGCACATACATTTTCAAGACTACAACTCCTGCAAAACCTGAGGGGCACTTAAATGAAAAATAGAAGGGAAAAAAAAAGTGAAAAGACAGAAGATAAGACCTAGAGCTGAGGCCATTCATGGCATCTTGGTTTTTTTTTTTTCTAAATTTGAGGCTCTAAGAGAGCTGGAGCCACAGCAGAGAAACTGCCCTGGTTTGGTGCTTTGCACATAAAGCATCCCTCTGAACCCCAGTGTGTAGAGCTCTCCCAGCCACTGGCTTCCATTTACATCAGGCTATTCTGGGGTGGCCATAGCTTGCTAGTAGCATCTCCTTCCAGGAATCTGGCCTGGACCAAGAAATCTCACAACCCTAAAGACCAACGGAATTAGAACATACTCTGGGTCCCCGGAGTATTGTAGTCCTGTTAATAATTCCTGACCCCACTGACAGCCAATGGCAGCCAATGAACTGGAAACTGGGGGTGACTCAGGGGTGACCTGGGATGGCAGCTACTCAGGATGAATTCTGCAACCTCAGACAAGCCCTCCAAATACTCTCTTCCAATCCAAAAGCCTGCCATTCAGCTGCAAATGAATTCTCTCTGAAGCACATATGGGGAATCCTATTCAATTGGTTCCGTCAGTTCCCGTTGTCTGGCAGTATCTCTGAGCCCAGCCCTGGGAGATTTTCTTTAAACCTGTGGGAGACCTGAGTGTGTGAGGATGGTGTCAGATCTCAAACCTCTGACACCATCGGTTTGGCTTAAGAAGCTGTGGTAGAACTAAATTATCTGACATTTTCTTCTTCATCCTCTTTTATTTTTCCTCCACAAACAGAACAAGCTCCAAATGTGACCTACTTTCCCTTTCTTTGTGATTATGCAGAACTCACAAAGCTTTTTCTTCAGCCTGACTAATATTTCCAGTGACATGCTTTTCATCTTTCGGAAAAGAAGAGTCTGCCTCAGGCTGCCAGAGAATCTAAGTGTTGGTGAGATGACCGAAGAGGACAGATGAGTTACAAAGACTTCACTTGGGGACTCATAAGACACTTTGACCTAGCACAAGAAAAAAACAAAACAAAACAATAACAAAATCCAGATTCCACCTCTTGAAAGTAATTAGCATTTAGTCTGAAAGTTTTCATCAACAAGAATACCATCAAGATGGTGTTGATGAGCTAAGTGACTCTGAAGTTCCTCACCACAACCCAAGTCCTGTAACTCTAGACTCTGTGGCCTCGGCCTGGAACCCTGCCACCCTCCAAAACCCACTCAGGCACTTCCAAATTCTGCATTTTGCATTAAAAATTAATTGACTTCTTCCAACTCTTCAGTGACTCAGAACACAACAGCGTTTCAAAGTATCAGGAGAAACAATTTAAAAATAAAAGCCAAGCACCTAGCTTAGGAGGAAACCTGGCTCTTTTAGTCAAAATTCAGCTGGTCTTGACTTTCCTCCACTATTTTTACCTTGGAGGCTGTGCATTTTTAAAACGTCTGATCTGCTGTCCTTTTCCCGACATTGAAATCCCAAATTACAATTCGTAATCGAGAAACATTTGCTTGGTGACTTTAGAAATGTCCCTGCTGGCCAGAAATTCTGGCACTAGGATTTTGAGCCAAAGCTTCTCTTTTATCCTCAGTGAGGTGAAACAGGTCCTGCTAAATGTTTACCAGACAAATTGTTCAAAACAGAAACAGACTTGCAACCTTGGGATCCAACTGCATTTGCTTCGATCCAGGTTTGTTCAGCTTCATGCCACCTTCGGCCTGTCTGGTCAGTACGGACCTACACACAAGCCACATGGCTTGAAGGGTCTGGAAAAATCACTGTGTCCCAGTGGGGCTCTCCGGCTGCATCTGCCCTCGGCAATGCAGGGATGTGGATCTCCAGCGTCCTGAGCATCGTCTCCCCTGCAAACCGAATTCCATCCCCACTGCTGTTAAGTAGTTCAGTTCATTCACTCATTCATTCTGGACGAATTTACTGACACCTGGGGGCAGCATGGGCAACATGCAGGTGATGGAAACAGACATTGTCCCCACCTTTAGGAAATTTGTGAGGGTGATGAGAAAGACAAGGATTCCCAGTATTACCACAGCGAAGTTGGAGCGCTATTGGTTCTCAGCCTCTGCCTGTCCCTGTTCCTACATGGGATCCCCTTACCCCTCCACCACTGTCCCTGCTCCAGTGCCGCTAGAAATCTCTGGTGCAATCATGACATGAGGCAGGGATCACTGAAGAGCTGCTCAGTGTCATACCCTTCGACCAGGCATGAGTTCAGCCTCATCACTGCTTAAGTCCTGATCTTGTGTCTCAGTTTTTTTTTTTTTTTTGAGACAGAGTCTCGCTCTGTTGCCCAGGCTGGAGTGCAGTGGCACAATATTGGCTCACTGCAACCTCCGCCTCCTGGGTTCAAGCAATTTTCTTGCTTCAGCCTCCCAAGTAGCTGGGACTACAGGCACGTGCCACCATGCCCAGCTAATTTTTTGTATTTTTAGTAGAGACGGGGTTTCACTATGTTGGGCAGGCTAGTCTCAAACTCCTGACCTTGTGATCCACCCACCTCAGGCTCCCAAAGTGCTGGGATTACAGACATGAGCCACTGAGCCTGGCCTTGTGTCTCGGTTCTAATCCCTGAAGCCTCATCTATCTCTAGTTCCCACTGCAGCATCCAGAATATCACCCTGTCCCTTGGGCTGATGGCTGGAGTGTGTTGCAAGCTGCCTGCTCGCCTGCCTTTCACGGAGTTCCCAGCCTTTGGAGACTCTGGTGCCAACTGTTTGCCTGAACCACAGTGTGCTGTTGCTAAACCTCTTTGACGTGAGACTTTGCCTACCCCACCTCAATGGAGAGACCTAACTCCAGGTCCCAGTTCTGTGTAGTTGGTGCCTCTCATCCTCTTGCCATTGGCTGGGCCAAGCCTCTAGATGTGGTGACAATCCTGGAAGGAAGAGCTGACCTCACAGGTGGAAAGCCTGGCTGGTAAAAAAGACACTGTTCCAAAGGAATGATCTGGTTGTTCCCAATTTATCACTTTGCTTTCAAGTATGTTACCAAAAAATATTTGGCAAGGAATAGGCCAATTCAAAATTGGACAAAGTGAAAATGACTAAATAGCAGTTGGCAGAAGAGGCCTGAATAAATCCTTTTAAGGAGTATGGATCAAGGAGAGACTAGGGACAGGCCAGGAACCTTGTTCTCAGGCTCAAAGGAGGCCATGCATGGAAACTGAGGGGCCTGGGCAATTGCTTCAAGTCTCCAGGCCCCATCAATATTGCAGAGGAGATGGCCATCTGAAAACTTTAAATAGTCTCCATCTTACGTTAAGTTGACGGACTGATCTTTTATAAAATGTGGTCAGAAATGGGTCAATTACCTCAAAAATCATCCTGTAAAGGAGAAATGACTACAAGATATGAGTCATCTGGTTTGAAACATCAACAGAAAAATGAAGGTCTTGGAAATGAGGAACAGGTATACAGCAGCAAAACATGTGATACTGAAAAACAGTTCCATGAGCTGCCTTCCTGAAACAGGTGACCATTGGCAGACACATCTGAGAACTGCCGTCTACCACATGGTCTTCTTCAAGGCATCATTCCTGTTGAAGTCTCTGAGAAGTCCTGTATGGTTAAAAGCTGTTTAAGGGGTTGGGCGTGGTGGCTCACGCCTGTAATCCCAGCACTTTGGGAGGCCGAGGTGGGTGGATCACTTGAGGTCAGGAGTTGGAGCCCAGCCTGGCCAACAGGGTGAAACCCCGTCTCTACGAAAAATACAAAAATTAGCTGGGCATGGTGGCGGGCACCTGTAATCCCAGCTACTCGGGAGGCTACGGCAGGAGAATCACTTGAACCCAGGGGGCAGAGGTTGCAGTGAGCCAAGATCTCGCCACTGCACTCCAGTCTCCACTGAGACACAGTGAGACTCTGTCTCAAAAAAAAAAAAAAAAAAAAAAAAAAAGGCTGGGTGCAGTTGCTCACACCTGTAATCCCCCAGCACTTTGGGAGGCAGGTGGGTGGATCACCTGAGGTCAGGAGTTGGAGAACAGCCTGCCCAACATGATGAAACCCAGTCTCTACTAAAAATATAAAAATTAGCTGGGAGTGGTGGTGGGCACTTTAATTGCAGCTACTCAGGAGGCTGAGGCAGGAGAATCACTTGAACCCAGGAGGCAGAGGTTGCAGTGAGCTGAGATGCGCCATTGCACTCCAGCCTGGGAGACAAGAGCGAAACTCTGTCTCAAAAAAAAAAAAAAAAAAAAAAAATTCTGTTTAAGGTTTAAAAAAGAACTTATGAATCTTATGTAGGTTGGGTGCTGTGGCTCACACCTGTAATCCCAGCACTTTGGCAGGCTGAGGCGGGGAGATCTCTTAAGCCCAAGAGTTGGAGGCCAGCCTAGGCAACATGGTGAAACCCCGTCTCTACTAAAAATTCAAAAAAATTATGCAGGGATGGTGGCATACACTTGTAGTCCCACCTACTCGGGGATGATGGGGCTGAGGTGGGAGGATCATCTGAGGCTATAGAGGTCAAGGTTGTAGTGAGCCATGATCGCGCCACTGCACTCCAGCCTGGGCGACAGAGTGAGACACCATCTCAAAAAATAAAATAAGATAAAATGAATACAATAATAAAAAAGAAACTTATTTGACCATGGACTTCTTTTTTTATATTAGCATCTTCAAATATGGACATCTGAGTTTCACATTGTAGAAAACAATACTATAAAGGGAATACTTTTGTTTGTTTTTTCCTGACATAAAGCAGTGTCCAGCAAAAACCAATCAGGCAGAATTTTTGTTTGTTTGTTTGTTTTGAGACAGGGTCTCACTCTGTTGCCTAGGCTGGAGTGCAATACCCTGATCACTGCTCACTGCAGCCTCAGCCTCCTGGGCTCAGGTAATTCTTCCACCCCAGCCCCCTGAGTAGCTGGGACTACAGGTGTGCACCACCATGCCCAGCTAATTTTTGTATTTTTTTGTAGAGATAGGGTTTTGCCATGTTGCCCAGGCTGGTCTTGAACCCTTGAACCCTTGGTTCAAGTGATCCACCTGCCTCAGTCTCCCAAAGTGCTAGGATTACAAGCATGAGCCACCACGCCTGGTCTCAGAATCTTAATTTACCGTTTTAAAATCTAAGCAGCAGCTCACGACTAGCCACATATTCAAAGATTCGTCTACCTTGGTCTTCTTTCTTACCCATTGACTCTTGAGGCCCTGCAAAGGTCCCATCCAGCTAGGGAAGTGGTGACCACTTTTCATGGGGCCCCAGGACACACAGCATGCTGTCAGCAAACTGACCAACACAGAACTAAATCACAGTGATGTCTTCCGGCCTCAGGGATGCGCCTCTGCTAGTTTGGAGATGGCTTGGGGACAACTCATTGCTTTTCAGCTCAGGCTACACAGCTTTCTCACTTCCATTATTCCCCAGAGCCATATTTTCCCGAGCTGCATTTTTCAGATAATAGAGCCAGAGGAAGACAGAAAGAGAGAGAGAACAGGGGCGGGCAGGAAATTGATTTTTATCTTCATTAGAAGTTAAGTTACCATCTTCAAAATCCTTCACTTAAAACAATAAGCAGTCCTTTCCCAATGGTAGCTTTTGGGCTTCAAGTTGAAGGTTGAGGCTGCAAACTAGAGGGAAGTGTGGTCACCGATGTTCTGGGAGGGAGGAAGAGCATCCTCCAGCGAGGAGTACATGTAGTTTCCTCTCCAGAGCTCTGACAATCTGGTTACCGTTAGCAGTGGTGTTGAAGGAATGCCAGTGGTCCTCTGATGTGGCAGTGGATGAGGTCTGGGTTATAACTAGAGAGGGGGCTCCAGGAGAGAGTGCCATCAGCAATGGGCCTGAGAACCCCAATTTAGTCTCTGTCCTCTTCCTTTGGGTAATTCTTTTTTTTTTCTTGAGACGCAGTCTTGCTCTGTGGCCCAGGCTGGAGTGCAGTAGCACGATCTCGGCTCACTGCAAACTCCACCTCCCGGGTTCAAGCAATTCTCGTGCCTTAGCCTCCCGAGTAGCTGGGATTACAAGCATGCACCACCACGCCCAGATAGTTTTTGTATTTTTAGTAGATACAGGGTTTTTCCGTGTTGGCCAGGCTGGTCTCGAACTCCTGACCTCAAATGATCCGCCTATCTTGGCCTCCCAAAGTGCTGGGATAACAGGTGTGAGCCACTGTGCCCAGCCCCTTTGGGCAATTCTGAAGCAATGGTAACAACCTTGCCAAGGCGATTCAGGAAAACTGGGCATCAGGGCATTTGCCAAAGGAACACATGATGAAAAACGGGAAGAGGAGGAAGACCCAGAACATGAGTCTGAGACAGCATGAAGTGGACATTGGAAAATACTGACATGGGAAAACTTTTTTTCAGGGAGGAGAGAATTCCTAGAAGAGGAAACAAAAGTCCTTTCTGCCATCAGATTTCCCGAACACTCCTAAAGAAGAGGAAGAAAGTTTTGTTTGTTGTTCAAATCTTTAATGTGTACAGGAGGGCAGGAGGGGCTTTGACTTGAGGTTGCCCTACTTCTTAGAGGCAAATATTCCAGAAGTTCCAGGAGAGTTTTTGGACATCTGATCTAGAGGCAAATCCTCTAAGGGTTTATTTTCTATCCCTGATTCCTGAAGGTTTGAGAGGAAAAGTAAAGATGAAGGGGCGTGAAGGACGAAAACAGGAAATTAGCACTCTGAATCCCTCTAGAAAAACTATCATCTGGAGCTTCCAAATTGTTTTCACATCTGAAGGAAGGAAAATTCCATCTCGTTTACTTTGAGGGGTCAGAATCATGCTTTACTTTATCATGAGAAATGATGGGCTGATGCCGTGAAGGGAATGAGTGTGGATGGAAGTGTGTAAAAAGCTTCAGGTTCCCTGAGACTCGAGTTCGTCCCGAGCAGGATTGGGTGGACATCTGTGACGGGCAGCAGGTGCCCTCTCCTGCAGTTCCGCAGCTTGTCTTCCAGAGGAATTCCACGGCCAGACCATCCCATTCGTATATAATAAATAACCTTCTGGGCTTAGCTATTTTGGTGCCTTCAGTCAAGTCAGAGCCCGAGCTCACTACTCTCAGAGATTAAAGGTCTACACTATGACTTTTTTTTTTTTTTTTTAATCAGAGGGCTGCCTCCTCTCCTTTACTTTCAAATTCTTTGTATTTTCAGATCCTTTGAAGACTGCTTGCAGTTGGCCATTTCCAGCTTGATGTCAGATGACCAGCTTTGATGAGGCTGGTGAAGCGCTCACCTGAGGTATAGGAGCCTCTGGTTTCTGGATTTTTCACAAAGAGAACTGGTCTGCATGGTGCTGAGTCACTGTCTCCATGCCAGGAAAGAGGGTCTGGGGCTACCTCTTCTGCTTTCTTGATGACGTCACAACCTCTCAGTCTCTTCTTCTCAATGTTCCACGTTCTCAACTTCAAATTATATGTAAGAACACATACGCATCATTCAAATTCCAGTGATGAATTTGCCAAAGTGGTTCCTTCCTTCCATTGTGGCTCGTAAACATCATTCTGTCCTTGCAGTAGGTGGTTATTTTGTTGAGGTTCATGAGTTTCGTTATTTCTTGTGGGTCTGCTCTAAACAAGAAACTGCACACACACAAGGACAGAGGCTCATGGCTGAGGTAGACAGTGTGCCGCATGCTGGGGACTGGCTAGGGGAAAGGGTTTTCTTAGGATACTGTCATCCTGACCGCCTGATACCGGAGGTCCTAGGGACTGTGGCCCCTGGCAGGGAGGTGCTCTGTGGGCAGGAGCTGGTGGCCTGCTGATGCTGGCAAGGCTCACTGATGCTAAGAGCTCCTGAGGGCTAGACTCAGAGCCCTGCAGCTTCCAAAAACACAGATAATGACATCTCAGTCACTGCCCTCACAAACCAGTAACTCTTAATCAAACGAAAAAGGCATTTCCGATTTCTAGTAACTCCCTAAAGTGCTTTTAAAAATCACATTCTTAATTAACCACTCTACTGAGCTCCACCTTGATTTCAAGTCCAATGATTCCCAGTTTGCTCATTGCTGAGGGGAAGTGTGTGGTGGAGGGGTCGGGGGCAGAAGAGGGGGCCAAAAATGCCTATAAATGTCAGGCCAAGTTGAAACAGCGGAAGGCAGCACTCCACAGGGGAAGGCCACTAGAGACAGCAGACTGGATTACCTCTCAAATCCAATTCCCAATTTACAATATCCTCCCTCCCCAATCCTGAGATTACTTAATGGTTCCATCTAATGAGCTTTGATTTATGGCCAATTATTGCACTCAGCCCACTGTACTCAACAGCCGCCACGACACATGGCTTCCATCGAAGTTGATGCACAGCTGTGAACTGCTTCAAGTGTCAAACAGTCACACTGAAGGGAAGGCAAGGCCTGTGCTAGCATAAGAAGTGCCCATAGGAGCCAGGAGTGGTTACTCATGCCTGTAATCCCAGCACTTTGGGAGGCTGAGGCAGGCGGATCACCTGAGGTTAGGAGTTTGAGACTAGCCTGACCAACAAGGTGAAACCCCATCTCTACCAAAAATACAAAAAGTAGGCGAGCGTGGTGGCTCATGCCTGGAATCCCAGCTACTTGAGAGGCTGAGGAAGGAGAATGGCTTGAACCCAGGTGGTGGAGGTTGTAGTGAGCTGAAATCGTGCCATTGCACTCACTCCAGCCTGGGCTACAAGAGTGAAACTTGGTCTCAAAACAACAACAACAACAACAACAACAAAAAACAAAACCAACTGCCCATATCTCAGCTGTGGTTTCTGACCTTTTGGAAAGTAAACTGATGATATGGTTTGGATCTGTGTCCCAGCCCAAATCTCATGTTGAATTATAATCCCCAGTGTTGGAGGTGGAGCCTGGTAGGAGGGGATTAGACCAAGAGGGTGGAGTTTGCATGAATGGTTTAGCACCATTTCCTCTTTGGTACTGCAGAGTGAGTTCTCACCAGATCTGGTTGTTTAAAAGTGTGTGGCACCTTCCCCACCCTTCCTCCTGCATTAGCCATGTGAGGTGCTGGCTTCTCCTTCACCCTCCGCCATAATTGTAAGTTTTCTGTGGTCCCTCCCAGACGCCAGCATTATGCTTCCTGTACAGCCTACAGAACTGTGAGCCAATTAACCCTCTTTTTTTTTTTTTTTGAGATGTAGTTTTGCTCTGTCACCCAGGCTGGAGTGCAGCGGTGTGATCTTGGCTCACTGCAACCTCCACCTTCTGGGTTCAAGCGATTCTCCTGTCTCAGCCTCTCAAGTAGCTGGGATTACAGGCACCCACTACCATGCCCAGCTACTTTTTGTATTTTTAGTAGACATAGGCTTTCACCATGTTGGCCAGGCTGGTCTTGAACTCCCAATCTCAGGTGATCCGCCCACCTTGGCCTCCCAAAGTGCTGGGGTTATAGGCATGAGCCGCTGTGCCCGGCCTAACCTTCTTTTCTTTATAAATTACCCAGTCTCAGGTATTTCCTCATAGCAATGTGAGACTGGACTATAATACATTCTCATTTTTTTCCCCCGAGAATACCAACATTCTCCTAATTATTCAAATTCTTAGTGTCGTCTTTACTTTTAACTTTCTCCTTTTCCTTTATCCCCCAAGCCCTATGTCTTTGCTTTGGAACATTTCTCACGTTATCTTTTTATTTCTCTACTCCCGCTGCTACCACCCCATTTGGAAGAATCTGGATCCTCCCTTTCTCTCATCCTGCAGTCAGTCACCAAACTAATATTCCAGACTAAAACGCTGCTGCCATTGTTATTTTTCCGTTTGGGTGACTTTTCATTGTGGTTGCTTTCCCATGTTATCTCCCTAAATGAAGAACCTACAACATCGCATTTGAATTTTCCATCCTGATATTCAAGACTCTTTACAGTTCAACCCCCACCTTTCCAACCTACAGCTCTTACACAGCACCACTCCCATCACCACCACCCCTACTGTGTCCCCCTCCCCACACGGAGTGAACACATTCCCACCTAGAGCTTCTGCCTGACTGTTGACTTCTAGAATGCTCTTCCTCCCTCCTCTACTCTTCCACTCAACAAATGTTTATTTATTTATTTATTTATTTATTTATTTATTATTTTTTTGAGACAGGGTCTCGCTCTCATCGCCCGGGCTGGAGTGCAGTGGTGTGATCTCGGGTCACTGCAACCTCTGCCTCGTGGGCTCAAGCAATTCTCCCACCTCAGCCTCCCAAGTAGCTGGGATTACAGGCATACACCACCACATCTGGCTAATTTTGTATTTGTCATAGAGATGGGGGTTTCACCATGTTGGCTAGACTGGTCTTGAACTCCTGGTTTCAAGCGATCCGCCCGACTTGGCCTCTCAAAGTGCTGGGATTACAGGCATAAGCCACCACGCCTGGCCTCTCACTTAACAAATATTTATTGCAGTGACTCTGTGCTGGGGACTAAGTGCTTAGGATACATGAGTGGACAACATAAAGATCTCTCCCTGAGGATGCTGCCTTTCTATTGCTCTACAATCCACACCCATCCCATTCTTTGAAATCTACCTCGAATCCCACTTTCTCCCAAAGATCTCCATGATAACCTAGGCATGTCTAATTTCTTCCTTATTTTTATAGTTCATGGTGCTTACTGTTGGCACTGTACACCTAGGCTCACAATTTTATACTGCCTTGAATTGTTTTCTGATTATTCCTCTAGGCTTGTTTCATGCAACTCCTGAAATTATTTCATGCCAGAAACTATGTCTGGTTCATTGTTGTTCAAGCACCTAGCATGCTGTCAGCACATTTCCTGAGAATCATGCTGAGTGCCCTGTAGATGCTCAGTAAATATGTGTTTTAATGCAATTGTGCCTGAGTTCAACATAAGAGCCACCAACGCAATGGCCACTTTATTAATTAAGGACAACTCTCCTCCCACTCTGGGTCTGCTTCCTTAAAGAGGTGCCAGCAAACACTCCCCACTCCTCCTCCCATCTGCTTTACCGGGAGCAGAACCTGAAGCTGCACCCCTGAGCTGCTCTGCAAATGCAGAGTCCTGAGGTTGGAAGATGCTGTGTAAACCATATCTCCTTTTGGAAATTCATAATACATGTATTCATTTTTGATGATCTTTTATCTGAAGGCATCAGAATGAATGACAAAGACACAGTCTTTGCTCTTACCAAACACACCCTATTGAGAGTTCTGAGGCCAGGCGCAGTGGCTCATGCCTGTAATCCCAACGCTTTGGGAGGCCGAGGTGAGAGGATCGCCTGAGGTCAGGAGTTTGAGACCAGCCTGGCCAACATGGTGAAACCCGTCTCTACTAAAAATACAAAAATTGACCAGGAGTGGTGGCATGCATCTGTAATCCCAGCTACTCAGGAGGCTGATGCAGGAGAGTCGCTTGAACCTGGGAGGCAGAGGTTGCAGTGAGCTGATCTCAGCTGAGATCACACCACTGCACTCCAGCCTGGGCAACAGAGTGAGTCTCAAAAAAAAAAAAAAAAAAAAAAAAAAAAGTTCTGAGAAGTCCCTTGGCAAGGAGGTTTTGGGTATGTGTATCTGTGTTTTCCCAAACCATTCCCACCTCCCACTTTTGGAGAATCACCTAACAATGTTCCATGGGCCACATGTTGGCCTCTGACTACAGCGCCAGCAAATCAGGCTAAAGCAAAATTTAGGATGAAAGAGTAAAGAACTTATCTTTTAATTTCATACTAGGAAACTTCACTCCCCCCGAAGCCTCGAAGAGCCGGGTGTGTGTGCACTACCAGCTGTTCAAATGCATCCTTTTACAAACACTCTGTGGTTCTGAGCAGGGTGGTCACAATACACTTCAATCCTGCAGTAGCTAGTTCACGCTGTTCCTCCCCAGCTCCCAGAAATAACAACAATGGGAGGAGGTGGAGGAGGGGGTGGGCACGGCAAGGGGAGGTGGGGGCCGATGATGAGAAGTGCTGGCGTAGGGGAGCTCACCACTCCTGGGTTCTAAGAGTCTTGCTCATGGGGTTAAAATTGGGGCAGAGCTAATGGCTCATCCAGTGTGAGGACCTGTTGGAAATGGAGGTGGAAGAGGAGGAGGGAGTGGGAAACACAGCCAAGCAGGACCAGGAACACAGTGTAGCCAAGGAACGCATGTGGAGGCGGGTGCGGAACAGCAGGATGCTTTCTCTAACACTTTTTTTGCTCTACCATTTTGCTTTCAAAGCAGAGGCCATACACTTTCCATACTTTGGGAGGAAATGGGTAGATTCTGAAATGGACACATCTACCCACCTGGGGTGCTTTCTCCACCCTTCAAACTCTGGAGAATGAAGATGGAAGGGGCCAGGTTAAGATGAGGATGGAGGAAAGGGAGGGAGGAGGACTCTTCCAAGGAACACATCTTGGGAAACTCAAAATCAGAGGCATTTCTAAGTCCCTTCCTGCTTGAAGGTAATGCATGATTAAGGGTTTGTACCAGGCAGGCATGTGTAGGGCCCGAGCGTGAGAGTAGAATCTTCCGGGGCCCATCGGCCCAGTCATGTCCCTCCTCCCCTCTTAGTGCTTTCAGCCTAGAACCTGCGCCCACACCACATGTGCTGTCTGTCCCTCAGGGTAGGGCCTGGACGTGCTCCTTTGTGGTCCATTTCCAGGCCCCACATGCATCTGCTGAGCTCTGGGGCGCCCTTCATGGAGGCACCTCCCTGGCCTGTAAGGCTGCCCAACCCTCATTCCATCTCCAGTGCCATCGGCACTCTTTCCAGCAGTCACTGGGCACGACTTCCAAGGTGCTTTGAAGCATTCATGGACTGAACAAGATTCGTTGAGCCCCTGCTAAGTATCAGGCTCAGAGAAGACACAAAATACAAATGAGTGTAAAGGTCCAGGCTCTTGAAAAGTTTAGAATCCAGGGCGGTCCAGGGCAGGAGGAGGCATGCCCTGAGAGAGGCACCTGAAAAACCCTGGGAGCTGTTGGACAGAGCTGCCAGCGCCTGTCAGGCGAGACGTACAAAACAGATGAGCCCCGGCCTGGGCAGGGACTGCTGTGGGCAGAAGGGACCAGACATGTGGAATGAATTAGGGAGACAGACAAGAGCTGGAATTAACAGTGCAATAAAAACAAGAGTTAATTCACCCTCAGAAGCCAGAGCACTTTATAGGGCATGAAGCTGGGCTGGGCCCACAGAAAAACAATAGCCCAGCACAGCTGGTGCCGGTGGCTTCGCGGGGAGGGAAGGGGATAGAGTTGGTGTTGACCTCACAGGTGGCAAATGACAGCCTGGACAGGGAAGGTGTCTCCAGTGTTTTGACTTGTCCTGAGCCCATAACAAAACCACCTGTGACCATTCTCTTTCACTTAAGACTCTTTAAGAATGTGCTGAGCTATTCAGGAGCGTCACCTCAGCCAATTAGCCGGCGTCACCTCAGCCAGTTAGCCGGCGTCACCTCAGCCAATTAGCCACACTAGCCACTCAGCACTTCCATTCACATATTCTTTTTTTTTTTTCTTTGAGGCAGAGTCTCGCTCTGTCTCCCAGGCTGGAGTGCACTGGCGCAATCTCGGCTCACTGCAAGCTCCGCCTCTCAGGTTTATGCCATTCTCCTGCCTCAGCCTCTTGAGTAGCTGGGACTACAGGTGTCCGCCACCACGCCCGGCTAATTTTTTTGTATTTTTCTTAGAGATGGGGTTTCACCGTGTTAGCCAGGATGGTCTTGATCTCCTAACCTCATGATCTGCTCGCCTCGGCCTCCCAAAGTGCTGGGATTACAGGCGTGAGCCACCGTGCCTGGCCTTTTATTTGTTTGTTTTAAATGAGAAGAGGACTCATCTGTCATCCAGTTTGGAGTGCAGTAGTGCGGTCATAGCTCACTGCAGCCTGGAGCTCCTGGGCTCAAGCAATCCTCCTGTCTCGGTCTCCTGAGTAGCTGGGATTATAGGCATGCACCACCATGCCCAGCTAATTTTTAAAAATGTTTTGTAGAGACAGGGTCTTGCTATGTTGCTTAGACTGGTCTCAAACTCCTGGCCTCACGTGATCCTCCCACTGCATCCTCCCAAAGTGCTGGGATTACAGGCATGAACCGCCCGACCCAGCCACATATTCTTAATATGCTGTAACTACAGGCCCTGGCCAACTGTGGACACAAAATTAAATTCCAAAATGTATATAGTGGTGTTTTTACTTTGTTTCTTTATTCATATTTGCTTAATTAACTGGATTCCTCATAGCACTGTCTCTTCCAATGCCTGCCCTAGGGCATGTGTGTCTTTTGCATGGCACCCAGCAGGGCCAACTTAGAAGAAATTGGGCCTTCCCCACATGTAAGGCAGTGCAGGTGTCCAGTGGTGCCTGGCAGGGCTGTGGATACTGAGCCAGCACAGTGTCGCCCAGACCATCTCTGCCAGGGTCCCAGCTGTCACACTGCCACCACCTTTACCCAGCTCCTATGTTCATCCCCCTGTTCACTCTGTGGGGTGCCCAGGATCCTATAATCCATTCTCTTTCTGCTCTGAGTATCCAGAGGAGGTCTGGTATCCACCAAGCACTAGAGTGTCCCCATAGCTCCCCCAGCCACAGGCCCACAGTGGCCACAGGACTTCTTGTGGGCCCAAGGACATGGCTGATGAGTGCTGCTGGGAGGTCTTGCCAAGCTCCTCTATCCCTTCCTTTTATTTAATTACTCACAAATATGAATGAATAAGAATACGCATTGGTAGTGCTGGGAATGTGGTGCTGAACAAACTAGAAATGGTCCTTATCCTCAGAGAGAAGACAGCTTCTGGATCTTTCTCTGAGTGCACACTGGCCTTTAGGAAAAGTCTGACGTTTTCTAAGCCACCTTCACTCCAGGCCGCATCTCAAGCATCTCTTACGTTAGAGGTGAGTGCATGACCTGGAGCCAGGCACAGGCACCCCCGGGTCCCGGAGGGGCCGGGGCTTCTGCGTTTCCCCGTTCCATCCTTTCTGAGTGCTGTCCTTGCCTTCCTCATCATGACTGACCTTTCGGGTGTCCCATTCCTCTACAGGCCAGGCATTTCTGGAGGTCTAAATTGCAGCCCTTCACACATCAGTGGTCAGCACATTTTCAAGCCTTTTAAAGACATCTGAAGGCAGTTTTCTGTAGCAAATACCGAGACCCAACAACACTAGGAGTTGGAGTCAATGAGGGCTGTTGTCTATTGCCAAGGCCACGTCTAACTCTTAAGAGCAGTAAATACATAGCCTTTTACTCCGCTGCTTGGCCCCGCTCCTCCTCTCTCCTGCCCACTCATGACATAGCCCAGCCAGGCCACGTTCATCAGCTGTTAATAGCTGCCATTTAGAAGCTTTTATTCCATTTCACGGAGAGATGAGCAAATTTTGTTTCAGGAAAAGAGGGGCATGTTTTCCCTTACCAATGAATCTATTACTTATGTTAGATTCAGTCCTTTTTAAAGATGTTTACTTTGAGAAAACAAAAGCTGCAAAAAAAAAAAAAAAGACACACCACCTAAAGATTAAAAAAAAATTAAGTGATCTAGATAGCTAACGTTTACTGATGCATGGAGTTGGAGCCTCCAGGAACAAAGCGTACTCATTCGAGGAGAGAGAGAAGCAGAATACAGCCATCTGATTAGCTTTGTTGTAGGTGACATTTGTACAAAATGGGATATCCTACGCCAACTACCTTCAAACTGTGCAAGCGCCACCGCCCCCCACCCCGAAATGCCGGTTAAAATGGCCATTGCCGACTTCCAAGCCCAAAGAAACCTCTTCAGGCTTAATGTTTCCGTTTTTACCCCTACCCATTCTTCCTATGTTATAATTTGCTCCCATCCATAATAAAAACAAAAAAACATCCAGAAACAGGGGTCGAAGCAAAGGCAGCTCAGAAACCAGCACAAATAAGGAGCTGTTTGTCATCGGTGGGGAACCAGACCACGAGTTCTGAACATCTGCGGTTTGTCCAGAGGGTGGACCCTGGGAAACCTACACAAGGCGGCCATCAGCCGGCCACGGGTTGCTGCTGCCCTGTCATTGCCTGTGCTGCCTGTAATTTTCAAGCAGGATGCCCCACATCACACAACATCAACATCCTTCTCTGCGCTTTTTATAACATCAATGTTGAGTTTTTGCTGAACAAGCCCTCACTTGTCCAAGCCTCAGTTAGTCTGTTGTATAACATATGTAGATTGGTATTTTTATTGACTTTTGAAACACACCAAATGTTGTTCTAGGAGGAGTTTCATGTCATTTCACAGAAACACTTAGGTTATGCATTGCAAGCACCGGAAGGGACTTTCGTGGTCCTGTAATTTAACCTACTTATCTAGCCAGTGTGGAAATGAGGCCAGGAGAAGTGAGTGAGTATCTGATCTAAGTATACACAGATCTTTCCAGAAAGAGTCACAATCAAAATTCAGGCTCTCTGACTTCTGAACCAGAGCTTTTTTTACTCAAGGAGACCAAAGAAAAGACTTAATCTTTTAAAGGCATGCTCTACTGGCTGTAAGAAAAAAGGAGAGAAAATTACTTAAAATACACAAAGAAGCTGGAAGCCTGATGATAGCCAATTAAGTTAATACATCCTCCTAATTAAACCTTCTCCACAGAAACCAAATTGTGGAATTTGAGTTCCTTGCGTCTCTTCCAATAGAATCCCTAATGAGCCGTGGGGAGACCCAAAGGTGAAGGAGAGGAAAAAGACAACCGAGAGCCTCGAAAATTCAGCCTCAGACCCTTCATGCCTGGGGCACAAAGGGATGCCCATCATCCGCCCTCTCCTCTGACGGCCCATGGCTACAGGGGGGCATCTGATCTCTCATCCCTGTGGTTCCATATCAGGATGGGGTGGGGGGTGCACAGGTCCCTCAGCTGTCCCCTCCTGAAGAGGGCGTGAGGATCAATGAGTGACTGGTTGCCAAGGGCTGCAGGCAGAGGCTGCAAGGCACCACGTTGAGCCCAACATCATTATTATTAAACCTACAATTTAAACTCAATTATACTTTACAGAAGGCTGCAGCCTCCATTTAAACCACTCCTAGAGGAAAAGAAAAAGCCTGTGATACAGAGTTCAAGGCAAACTAGAGAAGCACTTATGCCACATGAAGCTGGGATTCGGGCTTACAATAATGATAGTAACCCTGGGGTTCTCACTCAGTGGGAAGCAGAACAATGGGATGCTAATGCTGGAGAATAAAAACAAGATGCAGACATCCTCCTTGTAGGAGAAGCATCTAGATGTCCTGGAGATTTTGAAATAAGTTTATTTATTTTCCTCAGCGGGAGAAGGCCTAACACCTCTGTGAGGTCTCAAACTGGTAACAGGGCTCTCCCAGTGATGCTGCCTGAAAAGAAAAGAATGGAATCACTTGCTAACATCTAGAAATCAGGATCGTCCACGCAAAAAGACTTAATTTGCAGCCTCTCTCGAAAAATCTATTATCCAGCAATACTGTGGGTTATCTGGAGCCAAACTTCACTGTTTGTTTGTTTATTTATTTATTTATTTATTTATTTATTTATTTATTTACTTATTTGAGACAGAGTCTCACTCTGTTGCCCAGGCTGGAATGCAGTAGTGCAATCTCAGCCCACTGCAACCTCCACCTCCCTGGATTCAAGCAATTCTCGTGCCTCAGCCTCCTGAGTAGCTGAGACTACAGGTGCGTGCCACTATGCCCAGCTAATTTTTGTATTTGTAGAGATAGGGTTTTGCCATGTTGGCTAGGCTGGTCTTGAACTCGTGACCTAAAGTGATCCGCCCTGCTGGCAACTTTAGATGAATGAATGGTGCACAGGCTCTCTTATTTACCCCAGTCTCCACCACTCCCTATTGCCTCCTGGCATAGAAAACCTGCATCCGTGCCCCTCATCATGCACGTATGCTTTTGTCTTGTGCTTTTGCTTAAAGAGCGTTATGAAGAAAGTGAAATCTGTCTTACAATGGTACCTCTATAAAAATTTTTCTTATATTTATCTCACTTCATTTATTTATGTTATCCAACTGATACCTCATAGACATTTAATTGTTTGATTTCTAATCAAAATTTCCTTCAGGAGACAAGTGTCCTACAGCAGCTGCTGAAAATACCAATCATAAGGAAAGTCCATTTTAATTCAAATAATAATCATCAAGTGCCTACTAGGGTCAAGAGGCTGTGCTGGCCTTGGAGGAGGGGTTCAAGGATAACTAAGGCCCATGGCTTTCACTGTGAGCATTTCAGCTCAGAAGACTGGGTATGATCGTTGAGAAGATGTTGGCATAAGAAAGGCACCAACCACTATGGGGTTCAGAGGAGGAAGCAACCACATCTGGCTGAGACATCAGGAAAACCATATCTAAGAAATAGTATTTGAAACAGGCTTCAAAGAAGGGGTGATATCTTGACAAGTAAATAAGAAAATCAAGAGAAACCTGCTCAAGGACAAGCATGGTGGCTCATGCCTATAATCCCAGCACTTTGGAAGGCTGAGGTATCAGCATCAGTTGAGCTCAGGAGTTCGAGACCAGCCTGAGCAACATAAGGAGACTCCATCTCTGGGGGGGGGAAAAAAACGCCGATTTTATTTTATTTATTTATTTATTTTTGAGACAGAGTGACCCTGTGTTGCCCAGGCTGGAGTGCAGTGGCACGATCTCAGCTCACTGAAGCCTCTGCCTCCCAGGTTCAAGAGATTCTCCTGCCTCAGCCTCCCGAGTAGCTGCGACTACAGGTGTCCACCACCACGCCTGGCTAATTTTTGTATTTTTAGTAGAGATGGGATTTCACCATGTTGGCCAGCCTGGTCTTGAACTCTTGACCTCAGGTGATTCGCCTGCCCTGGCCTCCCAAAGCGCTGGGATTACAGGCATGAGCCACCGTGCCCAGCCTCAACAAAAAAATTTTAAAAACTAGCCGGGCATGGTGGCACATACCTGTACTCCTGGCTACTTGGGAGGTTGAGGTAGGAGGATCACTTGAGTCCAGGAGGTCGAGGTTGAAGTGAGCTATGACTACACCACTGCACTCCAGCCTAAGTGATTGATAAAGCAAGACCTTGTCTCAGAAAAAAAAAAAAAAAAACCAAAACAATAAAACAAACAAACAAAAAATACAAAGAGAGAGAGAGAAATCTGCTCGAGAGAAAATGAGGAGAGTATGTACAAAGGCAGAGAAGCATTGGGGTGCAGGGAACAGTGAGAAATCCTCCCTCAAAGATGGTTAAACTTGGAAAGGGAGGAGTTAGGCAGTTGAACTTCTGGATTCTGTTCCCACCTCCTCCCCCAGCCCAGCTTCAAAGAGGCAGAGGCGGCATCTTAACTACCTGATGACAGCTGAGTGATGCAGAAAGGCCACCCTCACAAAAATCTCATGCCTCAAGAGCATCCAAACCACCTCTCCCAGGATGCTGATGCCAAGGAACTGGGGGCAGGCTCAGTGTTACCGATCCACAGTCCTGGCTGCTCATGTCCCCGGTATTTAATGCAGCACCAGCTGGGACCCAGGTCCCTGCTAGGGGTATACCTCATTATGAGGCATGGATCCTGCTTTCATCCAAAGGAAACTTACAAGCAGGAAATTAGCAAACACATGGGCTTACCATCATCTTTCCACGCAATTCCTGATATAAAAGCCTTAGAGTTCAGACTTGGCTCCCCACCTTATCCATCCTCAAAACCCAGTCTCTCACCTTCAAAATGCATCGTGGGTCCAAAGTCTTTTCATTGGCTTCATTGCTGTCATCATAGCACAAGCCCCCATCATTTCCCACCTAGACCTCTTAATTGCAAGGTCCCCTGCAAGGGCCTCTTAACTGGTCTCCTTGCTCCTGCTCTAACCCCCATCGCCTATTCTCCACACTGGAGAAACAGTCAATTTAATCATGCCACTCTCTTTTCATTTTTTGGAGATGTAGTTTCGCTCTTGTCGCTCAGGCTGGAGTGCAATGGTGTGATCTTGGCTCACTGCAACCTCCGCCTCCCGGGTTCAAACGATTCTCCTGCTTCGGCCTCCGAGTAGCTGAGACTACAGGCGCGTGCCACCACGCCCAGGTAATTTTGTATTTTTAGTAGAGACAGGGTTTCACCACATTGGCCAGGCTGGTCTCGAACTCCTGATCTCAGGTGATCCACCTAACTTGGCCTCCCAAAGTGCTAGGATTACAGGTATGAGCCACCGTGCCTGGCCCATGCTACTCTTACTCAAAACCACCAAATGGCATCCCTTCATACCTAGCATGAAATCTGAAGTCTTTACCGTGGCTTTCAAAGTGCTGCATAACATTACCCCTGACTACTTCTTCCCCACAACCCACCCTACTCACTCCACTCCAGCCACAGTCAATCAGGTATTTACTGAGCGCCTGCCAAGTGCCCGGCAGCCCCTCTCACTGGTGGGAATGCACCAGGAAGAGTGGCCCCTTGCTCTGTCTTGAATACAGGAAAAGTGCCCCTGCCTCAGGCCCTTTGCAGTTGCTGTTCCCTCTGCCTGAAACTATCCGTGGATCTCCCCGTCACAGCACCCACTCGGACCTTCCCAAATATCCTCCCTGGAGCGGCGCCCCTCAGGACCGCACTCCTCACCCTCCCGGCACCCATCCTTGGCGGACCCTCATGTTACACATGCACTTGCACATTGTGTTCATGCTTTGTCTCCTCTACCTCCACGGGGACAGGGTTCCTGTTTGTTTTGTTCGCTGTAGCGTTCCTGCATCTGGTGAGCGTTCGGTACATGACAACTGCTTGCTATTTACTGCATGACTGAAATAAGAGCTAATCTGTAGGGCCCTGCCCAGAGGAGCTAACAGAACTCAGAAAGGAGGATGTACAGGGGAGCTGAAGCAGGCAAGAGGGAGCTGGGGGGCACAATGGGCTCCAAAGGCCACTGGTGGTGGAGATCAAGTCAGACAAGAGTGAGGACTTTCTCAAGTGGAGAAAAGCCATGACTGGAAGCGTAGGATTTGGCATGGCAGGCGCTAGAGATGGCAAACTGGCCCATGTGACCCTAAAGTCAGTTCCTGGGGATTCCTGGCAGATGATGATGAAGTTGGACAAGAAGGACAGGATAAGCTGCTGTGGGCTTCAAAGGGCTGATTGTTTTAAAAATCATTTGCATCTCCAGAAATCCTGATTCCGCAGTCCTGGATGGCCCCAGGTTTCGGAGCCACTGTACAGAGGACCCTGCAAGCCCAAAGATAAACAACATCATAGCGGGATGCCAGTTTTCTAAGGAACACTGTCTTTCTCCTTATCCCCACTGAGAGCCTCACCGGGAAGGGGAAGCCACGCGCGGCTCACCTGGGGGAAGGAGTGGTCCTGTGGGATGGGAAAAGCCTGTGGAGCAACCCAGGAACACTTGGGGAGAGCATAATGGAGTGCAGCTGAGCACCAGGAAGGTGAAGACAGTACAATCACACCGTCACAGCCGGGTGCGGAGGATCATGCCTGTAATCCCAGCACTTTGGGAGGCCAAGGCAGGCAGATCACAAGGTCAGGAGTTCGAGACCAGCCTGGCCAACATGGTGAAACGCTGTCTCTACTAAAAATACAAAAATTAGCCAGGCATGGTGGTGGGCGCCCGTAATCCCAGCTACTCGGGAAGCTGAGGCAGGAGAATCACTTGAACCTGGAAGGCTGAGGTTGCAGTGAGCTGAGATCATGCCACTGCACTCCAGCCTGGGTGAAAGAGCAAAACTCCATCTCAAAAAAAAAAAAAAAAAAAATCACATAGTGACCTTCTGCACTCTTGAATCAGCTAGGCACAATGGAGACAGATGTCTACCCCAGATTTACTGCCATGCTAATCACTTAACCCCTCTGAGCTTCATTTTCTTATTTACTCACCAATACAAGGCATGGAAAACAAACAAGTATCTGTGGGCCTATGCTGTGTCACTGATCTAGGGCAAAAGATGCACAGGTGAAATATCCTTCCTGCCTCTCAAGGCATGTTCAATGCTACCAGGAGACAGATAAGCAGGGAAACAACTTTAAAACAATAAGCCCTACCTCACAGTATTGCAAAATGTAAGAAGTGAATACAAATTAAGGCCCCCCCCTATGAAATAGAGAGTTAATGAAGTTCTTTGATCTTGCTAGCTTAGGGCTGCTCCTAATTTTAGTGAGTGCTGACAAGGGACTGGAGAACTCTAGGGTCAGGGTTATTCCAGTGCTACTCCAGGCCTGAGAACCAGTGCTCTGGAGGACCAGTGCTAGGCAGAGACACAGAACAGGGCAATCCACCCACATCACACACTCCCGGGTGCAACAAGCCCAGCCCCACTGGAATTGCAATGCCCAGGTAACCTAAAATCTGTCATTGCAATGTGAAGATAACCTCACACCTGGAACTGCAAATGCACAGATAACCTAAAACCTTTTCCAAGTCTTTGGTCTCAAACTCCACCCCAACCAAGCGTGTGATCAGAGCTGCTGACGAGCAGCAAACTGGAGAGATTTAAATTTCATCTCCTTTTAATTTTCCCACCCACCCCTTGCCAGGAATGCCTACATGCAGGGAACAGCCTTTCCCAGAAGGATGGCCAGAAGGCAGGCAGCAGGAGAGAAACCCCACAGCTTCTGCTGCTGGGGGCGTCAGAAAGACCCATCCTGCCTTCTCTGAAGAGGAGCCTGAAGGTTCAATGAGAGCAGCTTGGGTTTGGGCTGTTGGAATTATGTGCTATGTTTTGAAAGGGGGATATTGTCTCTGAAACAGCTTGATGACCACTGATTTGGTTCCCCCAGCCACTTTACAGATGAAGAATGGGGAGTGGCTGGGGAAATGACATGTCCATAGTCATACAAATAATTTGTGAGCAAGTCGGGTCTAGAATCCAAGTCTTCTGACTCCAACGCTCTCATCTCCTGTTGGCAAATAGATGCGACAACAACAGCAAAACAAAAAAATGAATATGTCGTGATAGGTCAAGGATATTATTTGTCTGATCAAATATCTTGTTGCTCAGTCTGGAAAATGGAGCTAGCACTCTCGAGTGGCTTGTCTGAGCAAGGCCAACACATGAACCAGGAAGACAGCCAACTAGACATTTCCAGAATGTACCTCTGCTGGCAAGGGCCAGCCACCCATGGTATCATTTTAAATTTGTGACTTCAGTCCCACATAGTCTGAACTTTTTCATGGTAATCTAAGGAATGAGGACCTTCTTGGGAATACAAGTAGATCCAGAGTTTTAACAGAGAAAAAACAATCACATACCTTGGGAATCCCAACTCTCATGCTCCGTCAACAGGTCTATGGGCCATGCTTGAGCACTCTGCCATGTGGTAGAGAATGCTGGCTGGCAGGTTCCTGGGGCAGGATTATGGGGCTGGAGTATTGGGGAGCTAGTTCTCTGAGGTCCAGTGGCACAGCTATTCACACCACAGGGAGTGGGAATGCGACCTGGGCATTTGGAAAACAACTCCTTGAGCATGGTACAAGGATTGGATGGTTCTGCCACCAGGCGGAGCAGAAGTCAGAGTTGGACATGCCCGGGAAGCTGGCCAGAGCCCCCAAGCCATGGAACTCTTACTGTGAACTCCTTCACACAAACATGGAGGACAAAAGGAGGTGGATGCTTGGGTCACTCACTGTCAGATTGGCGAGTTGAGACTGATGGTATTCAGGACACACTACCCCAAAACACAGCACCTTGTCACCTGAAAAAACAGCAGAAGCAGGGAGCCCACTCTTAACTTCTCCTTGCTGTCCCTACATTCAGAGGAAAGGAGCATCCTATCACTGAAGACACAGGGACACAGAGAAGAATCTGAACAAATAGGCCTTGCTAGGTTCCCTCCGCTCCATTTTCTACCATTAGATCATACCCCCTTTGTCCAATTCTATTTCTCCATGACTATCCATGCTTCACGAAAGCCAAGCACAAAAAACTTACACGTTTACTATTTCTTTGGGTCTTCATTTCCAAAGGCTCTCATGACCTGTAAAATTTTTTTTAAAATTATTTATTTTGAGATGGAGTCTTGCTCTGTCACCCAGGCTGGAGTGCAATGGTGCCATCTTGGCTCACTGCAACCTCTGCCTCCCAGGTTCAAACGATTCTCCTGCCTCAGCCTCCCGAGTAGCTGGGATTACAGGCATCCACCACCACACCCAGCTAATTTTTGTATTTTCAGTAGAGACAGGGTTTTACTATGTTGGTCAGGCTGGTCTCGAACTCCTGACCTCATGATCCCCAACGCCTCAGCCTCCCAAAGTGCTGAGATTACAGGCGTGAGCCACCACGCCCAGCGCATGACCTACAAAACTTATATGAAATAAAACTGTATGCTTTTCTCTTGTTAACCTGTCTCGTTACAGGGACTCCTGCCACGAACCTAGTGATGGGTAAGGAAATAAATCTTTCCTCCTCTTTGGGAAGAAATCAAAGGGTTCCCTGGAAAGAGTGCAGAGCACAGTGGAAAAGCCTTGCCCAAGTGGCCTCTGAAACTCGGGGTGAGGACACACAGAACACCTTTCCATTTGAGGATTATTTGCAATGAACCAAGTGTCATAGGTACTTGTTTGCTCCTGTTGTCCTTGGATAATAGCACCCCTTTTACTCTCAAGTATCCTAATTTTATGAAAAATCACTGGTCACCGTGCCCTTTGTAACATATTTTTGCCAAGGCGATTATTTAAAATTCTATTTTTGAGCACAATCCCTTGTGTATACCAAGAATGACAAACAGTTGGCACACCAATCCACTCCCACTTCTGCACCCACGATGGACGTTGTTAATGGATCACAGCTCTGTTTCCTGCTGATCCTAGACAAAGCCATAGAATCTTCTCAAAACAATTCAGACCGCCAAGAAAATGAGTCAATGCAAAAATTGACATTGATTTGCCCTCGCTGGTCTATACCTCATCTGTTCAGGAAGCTACTCAAAAGGACTTCAACTTCCTGAGGCCATGAAGGCAGAGCCATAAAAATGCTGCCCTGGTTGAACCTGGGCATTTGTCTTGGCCAAAGCCAAGATTATTCTCTCATTTCTTTAGGGATTGGCAGTGACTTCTGCCCAGGATGCCCAGAATCCAACCAACAGTCTCTGACTTCCAATCAGACCAAACCAGCTAGAGCTCCACAGTTCTATTTAGAGCCCTATACTTGGTTGCTTCTGCTGCTCTCAGAAACAATCTATGCAGTGGCTTGCTATAATGCTAGGCCCTCCACTTGGCTCTATGGATCAAGTTTCGCTAGGTTATTTTGTGTCCCTCTCAGATTCTGGCTATAGTAGAAGGCACAATTCAGACCAATTCTGCTGAAATTTAACATTCTGCTTCCTAGAACAGACCCATTATTTCTTAATATTAGCAAAAAAAAAAAAAAAAAATCATTTACATGAGTTAGGAAACACCTTACCACAAAATTATAAGATGATCACTGAACATTCACTAAGATAGGACACAGTGACCTAATACAACTAGAAATAGAAGAAATTTGACCTTACAAAGAAGTCTTCACCTCCAAAGAGGGGAAGATGCTAAAACAGGAAGGCTAAAAGGCTAATGGAATGCTTTTTGCAAAAATGGATGACTCTAATGAGCATGTTGGTATTGAAAGGTGAGAGGGAGCGTGAAAGCATGAGCGAAGGTGATTTGGGCTTCACAGTCAGTGAGACCTGGGCAAGGATGTCTCTCCAGGGCGTGTGTGAGAGCTTCTTGGAGGACAAAGACTTCCCACATCCACTTGAATCCATTTATTTTTATCAAAAAATACTTATTGAGCACCTACTGTGTATCAGACACTATTCTAGATGCTGGGGATAAAACAATGTACAAAATAAACGGAACTAAAACTCTCTACACACCTGTACCCACACATACGAAGAGGTGTGACCAGTGTTTTTATCTGGATGGTGGTGTTATTGGTCTTTATACCCCTTTGGGTCCATCCACATAGTCTATTTTTTCTACAATAAACACAGATTTCTTTATTAATATGAAAAATATTGCTTAAAAACTAAACATTAAAAAGAAGGCACTGAGACACAAGAGAGAAGGCAGTGGGTATCTCAGGGACACTTGGTGTTTATTTTTTTATTTAATTTATTTATTTATTTATTTTTTTGAGACGGAGTCTCCCTCTGTCGCCCAGGCTGGAGTGCAATGGCGCGATCTCGGCTCACTGCAAGCTCCGCCTCCCGGGTTCATGCCATTCTCCTGCCTCAGCTTCCTGAGTAGCTGGGATTACAGGTGCCCACCACCACGCCCGGCTAATTTTTTTGTGTGTTTTTAGTAGAGACGGGGTTTCACCATGTTAGCCAGGATGGTCTCAATCTCCTGACCTCAAGATCCGCCCGCCTCAGCTTCCCAAAGTGCTAAGATTACAGGCGTCAGCCACCGCACCTGGCCACACAGAGCTTCTTATCCTAGCAGAGGGAAAATTCTTTTTAGAATGATTAAGCTATTCAGTTGTTCAGTAAAACCTTCTGAAATAATTTGACTATATCCTTGGACTCAATAATTATGCATGCAAAAAAGAAGAAAGAGAATACAGTGTTTTTACAGTGAGATTCTTTCCTGTTCAACCATGAAGGGGAAAAATCTTTCTTCCTTTTTTTTTTTCAGAATTCAAATCGAGCTAATATTGGAGAATACATGTCAAAAAAAGATTATATAATTCTTTCAAATGATATCAATATCAAAAGGCACTTTAAACAACTCGTTTTCTTTTTTCTTTTCCTTCTTTTTTTTGGAAGTGAATTAAGACCCTCTCTTGGACACCAGCTGTGAAAGAAGGGACTTTTTACCTAGTAAGGATGTGACAGACCTGCTCCTGACCCTCCTTTGTTAGTGGCCAGTAAACATGCGCAAGGCAAAGTCCCACCCTAGTTTTGAAAAAAGCCAAACTAACAACTCTGCCCAATTTCAAGGAACCGATAATTTTCAGTACATGAGTGTGATTTAGAAATGGAAACAACATCAGAGCAGGGTTAAGTCAACAACCAAGCCATAGACCTCAAAAGGACCAGACTTCATGGTTCAATGATGCCAAGAAAAAGATTCCACCTATAAACTCTTTAGAAAGTAACCACCTCAGAAAGTTCCAGACAAACCAGTTCTGCTTTGCAGATCAGCCCTGTATAAAGCTCTTACCACATTAGTAAGAAGTTACTTGTGCTTTGGTTATCAAACAGGCACAATTAAAGGGAAGAAAAGGAAAGACTAGGACAGAAAACTCTATATTTGATGTCGCCTGAGCCAATTAGCTGAGTCTAGAATTCTTTATTTCATTTTCTCACCTACTAGCCTCTCAAAATGCACAGTCATTGTCTGGATTAGCAAACTACACATCATACATACCTGGTCTTTCAGTTTCTTCCGTGGGGCATGTTTCTTCCATTTCTTTCATATCTGAGGCACCAATATCCTAGCTGAGAATCTGACAGAGAGTGGCCACCCTCTCAGTGGTTGCTGGGGATAGATGGACAGATGAATGGATGAACTGAAGGATGAAGGAACAGGTGAAAGATTTGTCCTAAAAGAACCTGGATGCCATAGGCCTGCCTTCAAAAGAGCCATTCCGCTATTTCTAGCGATGATTTTAACTATTCATTCCATGAGCAATTTATTTATTATTTTCAATATGCTAGGCATCATGCAAGATACAATAGCATAAAAATATGACAGACTTCCACTGTAGCTGAAAAGAAAATACAAGCAACGACAAGCAGTAGAATATAGGCCAGGCACAGTGGCTCACGTCTGTAGTCCCAGCACTTTGGGAGGCCGAGATGGGTGGAATGCTTGAGCCCTGGGCAACATGGCGAATACCTATCTCTACAAAAAAATACAAAGATTGGCTGGGCATGGTGGCGCATGCCTGTAATCCCAGCCATTGGGGATGCTGAGGCTGGAGGATCACCTGAGCCCGGGAAGGTTGAGGCTTCAGTGAGCCATGATTGTGCCACTGCACTCCAGCCTGGGCAGCAGAGTAAGACTCTGTATCAAAAAAAAAAAAAAAAAAAAGAATATAACCTAATATGAAAATACATGACATACTCAACACTAAAGAGATTCAGAGTAGGTCAAAATCAATGTATGTATGGCAGAATTCAGCAGGGGAAAAGAGTACTAATGCTATTCATATAACATCCTCCAAAGGTGAAGATGGACTGGCTAATCAGAAAGAATATTTGGAAAAGTTTCTGAATTTACTTAGAAGCTCAATTTTCTATCTAGCACTACCAAATAACACATAGCAGAAAAAGTACTAGGTCGACAAACAGAAGAAACAATAATCTTCATTTAATTCACATCTTCCAGCAGTAGTTGGTAAGCCAAATGCTTTTAGAGACCAAGCAGGTAACTGATCAAAGCCCTTTGTGTACCAGGGCTTGTTCTAAGTGTATCACAAGCATTTTTCCTAGTCCTTGCTACAGTCCTCTGGGAAGACACGAATATTATTCCACTTTACAGATGAAGAAACAGAGGCCCTAGCAAGTTATGGCTCTGCAAGTTTACTAGGTTGGCCAAAGTCAAACAACCAGCAAATGCTAGAGCAGAGACTCAGGGCAGGAAGCTCTGAATCCACAGCCTCAGCTGTTCAAGACCACCATCCCCTGGGGTAGAAACAGTGGCGGGGGAATGGGGTGAGGAGGGGGTAGTTGGGGGAGGGGGTTGCTGAGGGTTGGGTTCCCCTAATAGTGATGGGCTACAACTGAGCTCCAACAGATTAGAGCCATGCCAGAATGTCAGGGCCCGGGGAAATGAAAAAAAAAAAAAATCACACTTTCAAACATAATATCTCTTAATTTTCAAATATTTACAACCATTTCAGTCTTTAATAAAAAATAAAAAGTAACCACTGTGCAAACTCAACAAAACCATCTGCATCAAGCTCAGCCCACGTGCTTCCAAGAGGCAACCTTTACCTTACACTTTGCCAAGAATTATTTCACCTGTGTTGTTTCACTTTTCGCAATAACCCCGTGAAGAAAGTAGGATGACTTCTTATGTGTGGCTACAGAATCCATGAAGGATTAGAAGACTAATGTAATAGAAGACTGCAATGACATGGTTAAGTCCCATTTAGAAAAGATAATTGACTTTCCTGTACCTATTCATAAGAAGAGGGCCTCAATTCAAAGTCCTGGCCCAAAGCAGGGAAGCAATCAAGGCTGGACTTGAGTTCCACCACATTGGTCAGAGACCTCCACTATGCAGTTTTCTGGAGGAAAGGCTGCCCTTTGATTTACAGGTTGTTTCCTTTTCCCTAGAAAATGAAGCCATCTCTAGGCAGGGTCCTGGGTTAAGATTTCACTAGTCAATGCACCTTGTACTTAATGAATATGTGTTTGAAGGAATGAACCAGATTCTTTCCAAAGAGCAGTTTTCAGTAGGAGAGAGTTGCAGGCAGCATGAGAGTATGCACTGGGGGGTTGGGGAGCCCTGTGCAGGGAGAACAAACACCAAGACAGAAGCAAAGGCACAAGTGTTTGGCTGCTTCACAGTTTTGCCTAGAACTGGCACTGGTGGGTCCATTCCTCTTCCAAGAGACTTGGCAATGAGAGGAACTCAGAGTACATAATGGTTTCCCCAAGGCTCTCAGCTAGTAAGAGAGGGAAGTTTGGATGAGAACTCTGGTATTCTGACTCCAAGTTCAGCTTTTACTTGTATTTTACTAGAGTCCAGTCCCTTGTTTATTGCACAGACTAGAACTCAGACCTGCTGTGATCTTGCAGGCTTCAGGTTCTAATTCACCATGGAGCTATGGATGCACATGTAACAAACTTCTAAAAAAAAAAATTCTGGGAGGAGCCTTTTTTCTTTAAAAAAAAAAAATCTTGGCTTTAAACTGAATCAATTTTCATTGCCAAAAATTGGGGGAAATAGAGAAATGCATAAAGAAAATAAAGTCACCCACAATCTCACCAACCAGAAACCACCACAATTTTGAGTTATTTCTTCAATCTTTTTCTGAAGTGTGTCTGTGTGTGTGTGTGTAGACTATTGTACAAGATCTGACTATAAGTGCAATTTTAAAGCTTGTACAAGGGGTCTTCAAAAAGTACATGGGAGATGTATATTATTAAAAATTATGCATGGATTTCAAACAATTTTTTGCCCCCAAATAGACTTCTACTAGCATGTTAAAACATGTCTGAACAGGATGTAGTTTGAGGCACTAAGAAGGATAAGACATCAGTTTGAAAAACCCTGTTAGAAACATGAGTTCTGCTAAAGTTGAAATAAGAACAAACATCTAATTCATGGTAAAGCTTGAGTGGAAGAATGGTGAAATCATTGATGCTTTACAAAAGTTTACGAGACAATGCCCCAAAGAAATGAGCAGTTTACAAATAGATAACTCATTTTTAAGAAGGGATGAAACAATGCTGAAGATGAAGCCTGCAGTGGTGAACCATGCACACCAATTTGCAAGGGAAAAAATTCATCTTGTTCTTGCCCTAATTGAAGAGGACCAAGAGTTAACACCACAAACAATAGCCAAGATTATAGACTTCTCAATTGGTTCAGCTTATACAACTCTGACTGAAAAATTAAAGTTGAGCAAACTCTCCAGTCAGTGGGTACGAAAACCCTTATGCCCAGGTCAGCTGCAGACAACAGCAGAATTTTTTTTTTTTTTTTTTGAGACGGAGTCTTGCTCTGTCACCCAGGCTGGAGTGCAGTGGCAAGATCTCGGCTCACTGCAAGCTCCACCTCCTGGGTTCACGCCATTCTCCTGCCTCAGCCTCCTGAGTAGCTGGGACTACAGGCGCCTGCCACCATGCCCAGCTAATTTTTTTTTTTAATTTTTAGTAGAGATGGGGTTTCACCATGTTAGCCAGGATGGTCTCGATCTCCTAACCTTGTGATCTGCCCGCCTCGGCCTCCCAAAGTACTGGGATTACAGGCTTGAGCCACCGCACCCAGCCAACAGCAGAATTTTCAATGGAAATTTTACACATGTAGGATCAAGATCCTGAAGCATTTCTTTGAAGAATCACAACAGGAGAAGAAACATGGCTTTACCAGTACAATCCTGAAGACAAAGCACAATCAAAGCAATGGCTACCGAGAGGTGGAAGTGGTCCAGCCAAAGCAAAAGCAGATGGGTCAAGAGAAAAGATGATGGGAACAGATTTTTGGGATGTTCCAGGCATTTGTTTGTTAACTTTCTGGAAGGCCAAAGAACAATAACATCTGCTTACTATGAGAGTATTTTGAGAAAGTTGGCCAGAGCTTTAGCACAAAACCACCCAGGAAAGCTTCACCAGAGTCCTTCATCACCACAATAATGCTCCTGTTCTTTCCTCTCATCAAAGAAGGGCAATTTTGTGAGAGTTTCAATGGAAAATCTTTAGGCATCCACCCTATAGTTCTGATGTGGCTCCTTCTGACTTCTCGTTTCCTAATCTTAAAAATACCTTTAGAGGGCATCCATGTTTCTTCATTTGATAATACACTGAAAAGCTGTGACATGGTTAAATATCCAAGACCTTCAGCTCTTTAGGGAGGAATTAAACGGCTGGTATTATGGCTTACAATAGTGTCTTGAACTTGATGGAGTTCCTGTTGGGAAATAAAGTTTATCTTTTTTTAATTTTTATCTTTTAATTCCATTTTCTGCTAACTTTTTGAAGTCTCCTCATATCTTCCCTTCTTTTATCTTAAACATTTTATCATATAATTATAATTCTTCAAAGACTGACATTTTAATAACTATATAATACTACAACAAATGGATCACCATAATTTATTCTGCTAATTCTATTGTTGAGAATTTAGGTTATGGCCCATTTTTTTTTTGCTACCATAAATGATGCTCTGATGAATAAAAAATTGCCTTTATTTCCTATTAGTTCTGTAGGATGTATTTAAAGACAACGAATCATGTGTTGACAGGGCATGCATTTTGAGACTCTTTGCACATATTGCACACATGCCTTCCAAAAAAGGCAGTAGCCACTTACATTAAAATTGTGCATATTTGGCCCGGTGTGGTGGCTCACGCCTGTAATCCCAGCACATTGGGAGGCCAAGGTGGGTGGATCACTTGAGGTCAGGAGTTCAAGACCAGCCTGGCCAACATGGTGAAACCCCATCACTACTAAAAATACAAAAATTAGTCAGGCATGGTGGCACACACCTGTAGTCCCAGCTACTCAGGAGGCTGAGGCAGGAGAATTGCTTCAACCCAGGAAGCGGAGGTTGCAGTGAGCGGAGATGGTGCCACTGCACTCCAGCCTGAGCGACAGAGCAAGACTGTGTCTGAAAAAAAAAAAAATCTATATATATTTAAAAATCCTGTATTTGCCCCTTAGTCTTCCTTAACTTCAGAAACAACCACTTTTCTAAAGAGATGGGGCTCCCTCTCCTTGTGTATCACTAAACGATACTTAGGCAATAACTGCAGCTGTGTTCTTCCCAATGAAGCTTTTATTTCATTTCATTTCATTTATTTTTGACTAGAAATAAACATGCAACATTTTCTAAAAGAGGCAAAAATGCACTTGATTGTTTTCAAAGAGCCTCTGGTGAGTGGGCTGTTGTGAAGTCCCATGAAACGGATGAATCTATCCCCATCATATAAATCAAGATGAACAGGCTTGAAGGAGAAGCATTCCATTTGAAATGGCAGCAATAGTTTGGCAATAGAATGGCCAAAATGACCATTAGCTGTTTGTCAGGAATATTTTTAGAAAGTGCACAACAAGACTGTAAGAAGAACTGGCGCTATAGTGTCACCCTCTCCCCAGGAATCTGCCTGCAGCCTTCTGAAGCCAGCCTGGAACCAGCTGTGCTCTCTGCACTGACAAACCCAGCACCCACACAAGCCAGACAACCCCAAAAGCACAACCAAGCAACAACACACGGCTGGCCACCCAGAAGCCCCTCCAAGGATCATCAAGATTTCCACTCACTGCAGGTGAAGAATTTCTGTTATCAGACTGGGCAGTTGTGAGAAAGTCTGAGGTTAAAGCTGAGGACTCCATGTGTGGTGAGGTGCACTATCATTTTCTCAGCTCTCTGGAACGAAACGATTCTGGGAAAAATTCCCATGATCTGAATACATTGTAGATTTCATATCTTGTGATCTCTCGAACATTCCAAAAATGTAATTTTCACTGCTACCCTTCAGGTCTGTTGTCTTTCATGGTGACTGAAGCTTGCACTTAGGCAGACCTGGGTGGCCCTGAGCAGGTTACTTCACATCTCTGAGCCTCAGTTTCCTCATCAGAAAAGTAGGGCTAGTAGCAATGTCTGTTTCATACGGTTCTTATGAGAATTAATGAAATAATCCACATAAGCACTTTGCACGACACCTGCTCTATAAAGAGCCCTGAACAAGTGCTTATTTCATTCTAAGTGGTCATGATATAGTTTTAAAGCAGATTTATCCAGCTAGAAATTATTGGCACATTTTCCTTCTGGATACTACTGCTCTCCAGCCTCCCCACCAGAGGAAGGAGAAGAAAGGAGATGAAACCTCAAGAGGACATCTGCATTATTTTAGCCACTCCGATAAGCCACATACAGGAGGAGGAATTTGTAACAACGGCTAAAAGTGAAGTTATTGAATGACCTATGGCCATTCTGGTCCCCATTTAGCATCTCTTGAGGATATGTACATTAGTGTGAACGCTGTACAGTAGCAGGACTGGCCTCAGATCCTTTCCCTATAAGAAGTAGACTGCTCTGGCCGGGCGCGGTAGCTCACGCCTGTAATCCCAGCACTTTGGGAGGCCAAGGCGGGCGGATCACGAGGTCAGGAGATCAAGACCATCCTGGCTAACACGGTGAAACCCCATCTCTACTAAAAATAGAACAAATTAGTTGGGTGTGGTGGTGGGCGCCTGTAGTCCCAGCTACTCAGGAGGCTGAGGCAGGAGAATGGCGTGAACCCGAGAGGAGGAGTTTGCAGTGAGCTGAGATTGCGCCACTGCACTCCAGCCTGGGAGACAGCGAGACTCCATCTCAAAAAAAAAAAAAAAAGAAAAAAAAGAAGTAGACTGCTCTGACATTCCATAAAATGGCTGCATCCACCCCAGTGCTAAGGTGTAAGTGGGCATATTAGGTCATTCTTGCATTGCTATAAAGAAATACTTGAGTCTGGGTAATTTATAAAGAAAAGAGGTTTAATTGGCTCATGATTCTGCAGGCTGTATAGGAAGCATAGTGCTGGCATCTGCTTCTGGGGAGGCCTCAGGAAGCTTTTACTCATGGTGGAAGGTGAAGTGGGAGCAAGCACGTCCCATGGTGAAAATGGGAGTAAGGGAAAGAGAATTGGGGGGAGGTGCCACACACATTTAAACCACCAGATCTCAGATCCTGTGTGAACTCCGAGTGAGAGCTCACTTATCACCAAGGAGATGGCCCAAGTCATTCATGATAGATCTGCCCCCATGATCCAAACACCTCCCAGCAGGCCCCACCTCCAACATTGGGGATTTGGGCTGGGACAAATATCCACACTATCAGTGGCCATACCTTCAGGTTAGGCAGCACCATAGATCTGAGGTCTAACCTTGTTCTGCCACTGATTTGGCAAGTCACTTCCCCTCACCAATAAAATAAGGCAATTAACCAGTGCTCATCTCTAAACTTTTCAGTATTATAAGAATATGTAGTTCCATCTGCATAAACAGTTTTAAGATCTAAAATATTTATTCCTGTAGATTTAGTGAAATGTTTTCTTTGTTCACATTAGGGTGGGCAAATGGGTCAAAGAAGGTAGAATGAGAAATTGAAACAAGATTATGGGCTGTTGGTAGACTTGTGGATTCACTGCAGAAAACCTGCATCAAACTAGGTCAAGCCAACAGGTCCTTATTGAGTGGCTTTCACAGCCGAGCCTGTAACAGATCCTCATACACTGCCGTAGCACCCACGAGCCCTGTGCAGACTTCCAGGCAGAACGCGAGCAGTGACAGGAAGATAAGCCAAAAATAAGGAAGCCTATTGATTATTTTAATGATATTCTTTTTTATGTTTACTGACAAAGTTGCCTCAAATCATCAAATATTTTATTGAAGAATATTTTCCACCCAGTGAATAGCTGAAAACTGCATAGCAAAACACAAGATACTGTTAGCATTACCTCCGTTTTAGATGATTTTTATTTACTGCATCCCTCTGCCCCCAGATAGGACCACCTTAACAGCTGTATTCTGAAAACTGTCACCTTAGAATTCCTTTGTGCTCTATATAATTTGGAGTTTTTTTTGTTTTGTTTTGTTTTTTAAGACAGATTCTCACTCTATCCCCCAGGCTGGAGTGCAGTGGTGCGATATTGGCTCACTGCAACCTCTGCCTTCCAGGTTCAAGCAATTCTCTTGCCTCAGCCTCCCGAGTAGCTGGGACTACAGGCGCATGCTACCATGCCCAGCTAATTTTTGTATTTTTAGTAGAGACGGGGTTTCACCATGTTGGCCAGGATGATCTCGATCTCTTGACCTCGTGATCTGCCTGCCTTGGCCTCCCAATGTGCTGGGATTACAGGGGTGAGCCACTGAGCCCGGGTGCATATCAGGCTAATTTTTGTATTTTTAGTAGAGATGGGGTTTTGCCATGTTTGCCAAGCTGGTCTCGAACTCCTGACCTCAGGTGATCCACCCCACCTTGGCCTCCCAAAGTGCTGGGATTACAGGCATGAGCCACTGCACCCAGCCTGGAATATTTTAAAATACAGAGTTTACAAATGGGTCATGGAAGGTCATTATTGGGCTCTTCTTGGTTAGCTTTACCAGATGGTAAGCTCCCATCAAGCTACATACTCTCATCTCTTACACTTTTATCTTACAGATTTTAAAAAAGCATCGAGATCCAACTACCAGGAGAATAGGAGGCAGCAGTGACCCAGTGACAGCACGAAGTGCCCCCACCACACCATCCCAAATAAACACACTAGGCAAAAATAGTGCGTGAGCTGTGCCAACACAATTTCAGAACCAGCCCCTTCAGCTCATCCCTCCAACCCACCAGCTACTTCTGAAGCCCTCCCCTTCTACCGCACTCTCCCACCAATCTTGAGCTGCCATCATATCCACGCTCCACGGCTCATGGAGAGGCTGAGAGATACAGTGGAGGGTTCAACGCTGGACAAGTATATTAGCAGTTCCAACTGACCTGACCGAGAAATGAATCTCTTTATGTAGTCAGAACCTTGGAGCCAAGGGATAGCAACCATTCTGAAGGGCAGAGACAGACAAAGGAATTTACTGATGCATGTAAACGAAAAGTCCTCGAGGAATTGTGATATTGTCATTTACAATGAGAAATACATATTTGCTCTTCGTTGCTGGCATAGCTCCTAAAACGCTTGAAGTCTCTGAAATGATAAATGTTTCTTCTTATGCTAATGAGATGACTGGTGGCTGAGGGCTCCTGGATAGCTGTAGGATGGGGGCTGGTTTTCAGGGAAACCAACCTCGTGATTGGGTACTTTCAGCCCCATTTCCCAAACTCTGGGGAGGGGAGAGGGGCTGAAGCTGGAGTTGGTCACCAATGGTCAATGAAGCCAAAGGTCAGTCAAGCCTCATAATGAGGCCTCTATAAAAACCCAAAATGGGCTAGGCATGGTGGTTCATGCCTGTAATCCCAGCACTTTGGGAGGCTGAGGCGGGTGGATCACTTGAGGTCACGAGTTCGAGACCAGCCTGGCCAACATGGTGAAACCCTGTCCCTACTAAAAATACAAAATTAGCTGGGTGTGGTGGCGGGTGCCTGTAATCCCAGCTACTCAAGGGGCTGAGGCAGGAGAATCGCTTGAACCCGGGAGGCAGAGGCTGCAGTAAGCTGAGATCACATCACTGCACTCCAGCCTGGGAGACAGAGCGAGACTCCATCTCAAAAAACAAAACAAAACAACAACAACAACAAAATGACAGGGTCTGGAGTACTTCCAGATTGCTGAACATTCAGAGGTTTTTTTAGGAGGGTGGAACACCCCGAGAGGGTATGGAAGTCCAGCACCCTTTCCCCCATACCTCGCCCTATGCATCTCTTCATCTGGCTGTTCATCTGTATCCTTTATCCTATCTTTCACTGGACAATAAACTGTAAACGTAAGTATTTCCCTGAGTTCTGTGAGCCATTGCAGCAAATTATGGAACCCAAGAAGGGGGTTTTGGAAATTCTGATTTTACAGCTGGTCAGTCAGAAGTACTGGTGAAAACCTGGGACTTCATATTGGTATCTGAAATGGGAAAAGTCTTGGGAGACTGTGCGCTTAACCTGTGAGGTCTGACGGTAACTCCAGGTAGACAGTGTCAGAATTGAATTAAATTGCAAGACACCTAGTTGGTGCCCACTGGAGAATTCATGTGTATGAAGAAATCCCCATATCTGGTTACAGAAGTGTTCTGTGTTGTGTTGAGTGAGAGGATAGTAGGAGAAAACAGTTTGGATCTTCCTGCATTACAGGAACAGCGATAGCTCTCAACACAGCTGGATCTGCATATACCGTCACCAGGAATCGCGACTTTTCTGAATGTACTGGCTTCGTTCCCAGTTGGCACTCTGCACATGGGAGTAAAGACAGCCACCAGAAGGCAAAGCTTCTATCGTACCAGCTTGGAAACCCCAGCTGAGAGCATGTGCCTCTTTCACACTGGTTCCAGAAAAAGTCCCAGAATAGACTCATTGTCTGACTTGGATCATGTGCCTATCACTTAGCCAGTCCCTGAGTTTTCTGCCTGCTCCTGGGACCAGAGTGTGGGTCAGACCACACGCAGCACGTGGATTGAGAGTGAGAAAGAATGAGCTCCAAAGCAAGAGAACGGGGGAAAGATGCCAGAAAGACAGAAACGAAAGATATCCCCAAAGCACAAGCCTTAGCTGTCAACCATTTGAACCCCCAGGATTTTTTCATCCTCAGTTTGATGCATGCTAAATACGGTTTGAAATTCTGTTAAATCACAAAGCGTTGTTCCCATCAAGAATTGGAACATCACCAGCACCCCAGGGCAGCCCCTGTACTCCCTTCCAGGCACTATCCACTGGAAGGTAACCCACCCCGAATTCTAACAGCACAGGTAAGTTTGGCCTGTTCTGATACTTCACATAAATGGAATCACGGCTTGTACTATATTGTGATTGTGCCCTTTTCTGTGTGCATATTATAATTCAATAAAAAGTTTATTTAAAAAGCTGCTCCCGGCCGGGCGCGGTGGCTCACGCCTATAATCCTAGCACTTTGGGAGGCCAAGGCAGGCGGATCACCTGAGTTCAGAAGTTCAAGATCAGTCTGGCCAACATGGCGAAACCCTGTCTCTACTAAAAATACAAAAATTAGCCAAGCGTGGTGGCTCCTGCCTGTAATCCCAGCTCCTCAGGAGGCTAAGGCAGGAGAATTGCTTGAACCTAGGAGGCAGAGATTGCAGTGAGCTGAGATCATACCACTCCACTCCAGTCTGGGTGACAGAGTGAGGCTCTGTCTCAAAAAATAAAATAAAAATAAAAAGCTGCTCCTGATATTTTCCCTACTCTATGAACATCATAAATTATGGAACTTTCAAGAACCTTCTCAGCTCTCTTAGAAATGGCCTTCTCCAAGGAAACAATCTCTTAGATAGCAAATTCTTTCAAGCATCTGCAGTAAACCACAGGTGGCCAAGTTCATAGGCAGTGGGGCCCATGTGAGGGACCTGCCATGTTTTTTGGCCTCCCACCTCCTTCTGCTCAGCCTTCTGGCCTGGGCTTCATCCTCTTAGAGGTGGGCATTTGAGAAAACATCTCCCTGTGCCGGTCTTTGCATCTGAGGTCAAAGGTGAGCAGAGAACAACCATCAATCAGGCAACGGTTTGCTAGCAAACCTGCAAAAAGCTCATGGGTAGGACAAAGAGATGACATCATTGAGTCACCTCAAAATGTGGTCAGGGACCCCTCAGTAATGAAAGTTACAAACTCTTACCCCACCTCTCCACACTGAAGCTCATCTGTGGATAAGCCCTAAGAGTCCATGGATTCCAGGTTTAAAAAAGCTTCTCTGTAGGGCAGAACTAGGGCAAGCCATCAGGTCAGGCTAGCTATAGACAGAATAGCCAGGCTTGGGAGGTAAGGCGCCCCTCCTCTGCTCCAGAATTACGCATGTAGAGCATGAGGGGCCTCTACAAGGTTTGTTCCAGACAGACTTCCTGTGATGGGTGAGAAGACAGATTACATGATTTTTAAGGTTCTTTCTAATGCTCAGATTTCATGATCCTAGCAAAGCTCCTCTAATGGCCCTAATGGCAGCCCAGGAGCTAAACCACTGAAACCAATGCTGAGCCCTCAAAAAGGTAAACACAGAATAACCATATGACTGAGCAATTCCACTCTTAAGTATATGCCCCAATGAACTGATAAGTTACTCAAACAAATACTCAACATGGATGTTCATAGTAACAAAACAGTGTTGACAGTAGTCAAAAGGTAGAAACAGCCCAAATGTTCATCAACAGATGAATGGATACACAAAATGTGGTGCATCCACATGATAGAATACTATTTGGCCACATAAAGAAATGAAGGTTGGGATACGTGCTACAACACAGATGACAACATTATGCTAAGCGTAAGAAGCCAGACACAGAAGGTCACAGAATACATATAAGTGGAATAATACACAGAAGGTTGTATTATTTCACTTATATAAACCATCCCGAAGAGTTAAATCCATAGACACAGGGTTCAGCTTAGTGGTTGCCAAGAGCTGCAGAGGGGCCAATAGCGAGTGACCGTTTAATGGATACAGGGTCTCTTTTGAGGGATGATGAAAATGTTTTGGAATTACACAGACAGTTGCACAACATTGCGGACATACTAAATGCCACTGAATTGTACACTTTAAAATGGTTAATTTTACCTCAATTTAAAAAAATATAAATAAAACCAATCCTGAGTAAGCAGGTTCTGTGCTGCGCTGGGTACCATGGTTGCCTGGTAAATATGGGAGCCCTATCATTCTGGGCCTCTTAACCTCTTAACCACAGCCGTTTCCTGGATTTGGAAATGTAAAACAAAGCAAAACAACATCAACAAAAATACCAGCCACCCTGAAAAGGCTCTTTAGCCTCTGAATACCCAAACTGCAGGCTGGAAACAGGAGAGGCAGAAATAAATTAACCACTTGCAAGTCAAAAGGCCAAGCAATTTAGGCTTGCAAATACCTTGGGAGCTCAAACAGAGGCATGAGAAGTATTTTCGCTTTAACTAGAAATTAAGCAAAGAAATTCATTTTGGACCAATTATGACACATACAACCTTGAGAAGACACAATAATATTTAAAGGCCTCAAAATCAATTATTTCATTTAGGCAGATTCAGCAACTGGCTTGGCCAAGAGAACTATCTCCCAAATATCCACCCTTTGATTCCTTGAATCAAAGCTTCTTTTTCCTCTTAAACCAATAATGTATCAAATGTTTTAAAATGTAAATAATTTCACCATCCATCTCATGATAAAGCTGGTGACTTTCTCATTTTGAGACTCATTCCAAGACCGTCCTGAAAATACAGATCCCCTAGGTCTGTTGTGTGGGAGGACTCTGTAGCTATTCACCTAGTACAGATTTCTCCTCCACCCCAACTCCCTTACACACACACACACACACACAAACCCCTGGTGGCTTGGTTTCCTGGAGTATTTATTTATTCCTTGGCTGACTTGTCCTTATGGCGGAGTGGAGGCTGGAGGGCCGACCCTCTCCTGTGGCCCATCTTAACAGAGATACAATTCCTTGCAAAATCACATGTACTCTGCCTCTCATAGATAATACAGTTAGGTCCTGTGGAAATAGTAATTGATGTGTGCATGATGTGGCAATACTGACTCAAGTACTGTTTTAACAGCTGCTCCTCATGGGCTCTAAAATTAGAGGGCAACAAGAAATCATTCACTCCTGGAGCTAACCTACCTGTAAGACAGAATTTCCACCCCTTAAGAAGCACGAAGAGTTTTTACTCCTCAAACACTAAATCTTGCTAGAAGTACATAGGAGTCAGGAAAATTAAACAGCAAATAGTTATTAATAACTAACTCTGGGCTGGGTGCAGTGGCTCACACCTGTAATCCCAGCACTCTGGGAGGCTGAGTCAGGCAGATCACCTGAGGTCAGGAGTTCAAGACCAGCCTGGCCAACATGGCGAAACCCTGTCTCTACTAAAAATACAAAAATTAGCTGGGCGTGGTGGCATGTGCCTGTAATCCCAGCTACTCAGAAGGCCGAGACAGGAGAATTGCTTGAACCCAGGAGACAGAGGTTGCAGTTAGCCGAGATCGCACCACTGCCCTCCAGCCTGGGTGACAGAGCAAGATTCAGTCTCAAAACAAAACAAAACAAAACAAAACAAAACAACAGAACTAACTCTAGGTATGACTCTTGAGATACAAAGAATCACAAGATACACTCTCTGTCCTCTTGGAGTCTGTCAGTTCTTTGGGTAGAAAAGTCATGTATATCATAAACAGATACACTCATTTTGTAAAAACAACCCTCAGGTAAAAAGATTGTTCTGAAGTTGGTGGATGGACAAAAAAAGCTAAGGACAGTCCCCTAACTCCTAATCTCACATTCCTTCCAGGGTAGTAGAAAAAAGGCAGGTCTAGAAAGTACAACACTCTGAGTTCAAACACCATTCCCACCCTATACAGGCAGTGTGATCCGAGCAACATACTAAACCTTTCCAAATCTCACTTTTCCATCTGTAAAGTGGGCATGGTGCCACCTATTTTGCAGGGTGATTGTGAGGATCATGTAAGATTTCAATCTCTCGGCTGGGCACGGTGGCCCATGCCTGTAATCCCAGCACTTTGGGAGGCCGAGGCGGGTGGATCACCTGAGGTCAGGAGTTTGAGACCAGCCTAACCAACATGGTGAAACCCCGTCGCTACTAAAAATACAAAAATTAGCCGGGTGTAGTGGCGGGCACCTGTAATCCCAGCTACTCGGGAGGCTAAGAACTGCCTGAATCCAGGAGGCGGAGGTTGCAGTTAGCCGAGATCGTGCCATTGCACTCCAGCCTGGGCAACAAGACTGAAACTCTGTCTCAAAAAAAAAAAAAGATTTCGATCACTCTCATGTAAGGCTATGTATCTCATTTGATTTATAAATACTAATAGACCATAGAAGATGCACATTGCGGCCGGGCGCGGTGGCTCAGCCTGTAATCCCAGCTACTCTGGTGGCTGAGGCACAAGAATCGCTTGAACCCAGGAGGCACAGGTTGCAGTGAGTTGTGATTGTGCCACTGCACTCCGGCCTAGGTGACAGAGAGAGAGAGACAGACTCTGTCTCAAATAAAATAAAATAAAATAAACAAGATGCACATTGCATAATAGGTATAATAAAAATACCACATGGAATAGAAATTAATCAATAATGATGCATAAAATAGCTATGAATAGGACGCCAACTTTGTTGCATACATCATTTCAATCCTCCCAACAACTCTCTTAGTCATTTTATAAATGAAATATCATTTCATGGCCATTGCAACAAATGTCCATGGGTAAACAAATCTGTGCAACCAAGAAGCATGTAACTCTCTGAATTTTCCTAGGCTAGATCAAAGCTATAAAGAAGCATCAGATTGAATGTGGTCACTATCATCTTTGCCCCACCACCATTAGCACTCGCAAGGAGCATCCAAAATCAAGTGCCCTTCAACATCTAGACAGCCAGATGACTTGCATAAGAGCATTTGGGTTTTACATTCAGCTTAAAATACGCCACTCCTTCTCCTTTTCTCCTCTTCCAAATTCTTTTTTTTTAATGTAACAAGGATTTATTCACAGGAATACATGTAAGTAGAGAAAAATAACAGAAAAGCTAAACAAATGAAATGAAGAGGATCCAAAATGTCCATCCTCTTTACTGGGTCATTACTCTCCTTAGGGCAGCATTTCTCAAGGGGTGTGTGTGTGATTTTGCTCCCAGGGGGACATTTGGCAATATCTGGAGACATACTCAGTGGTCATGTGTGTCTGTGTAATGGGGGCATGGGGGAGTGCTGTGCTATTGGCATCTAGTGCATAGAGGCCAGAAGATGCTGCCAAGTCCCTCACCCCAGCCAAACAAAGAATCACCCCACCCAAAATGTCAATAATGCTGAGAAATCATGCTTTAGAGTCAGAGAAGAAATTTTCGACTTCTTTGCAACTATAGCACATGCCCATAGGTGGTCAGCGACGGTCTTCTGCCTGATCTTTTTTTTTTTGAGACAGAGTCTGGCTCTGTGGCCCAGGCTGGAGTGCAGTGGTGCGATCTTGGCTCACTGCAAGCTCTGCCTCCTGGATTCACACCATTCTCCTGCCTCAGCCTCCTGAGTAGCTGGGACTACAGGGGCCCACACCACACCCGGCAAAATTTTTTGTATTTTTAGTAGAGACGGGGTTTCACCGTGTTAGCCAAGATGGTCTCGCATCTCCTGACCTCGTGATCCGCCCGCCTCGGCCTCCGGAAGTGTTGGGTTTACAGGTGTAAGCCACCGCGCCCGGCCTTTTTTTTTTTTTTTTTTTTTTTTTTGGAGATTGAGCTTTGCTACTTGTTGCCCAGGTTGGAGTGCAATGGCACGATCTCGGCTCACTGCAACCTCTGCCTCCCGGGCTCAAACGATTCTCCTGCCTCAGCCTCCTGAGGAGCCGGGATTACAGGTGCCCACCACCGTGTCCGGCTAATTGTTTGTATTTTTAGTAGAGACATGGTTTCACCATGTTGACCATGGCTGGTCTCAACTTAGGTGATGCGCCCGCCTCGGCCTCCCAAAGTGCTGGGATTACAGGCGTGAGCCACCGCGCCCGGCCATGTGACCTTATAGCAAGAGCCCAGCTTCATTAAATGCAGGCTGGTATATTTGCAGTGGGAGGTAGTATTGGAGGAAAGAAGAATTTCAACCAACCCCACTCTCACAGTGGCCCAAAAGGCATCTCACCAAGATGAAGAAATACAGTCCAAGTCAAGCAGACATCAAGCTCATGCCTATTCTTGGCAAGGAATTTCTCACTTGGCTCTTCAGATAGCTTGGATATTTGTTCCTGCTGAAATCTCATATTAAAATGTAATCCCCAGCACTGGAGGTGGGGCCTGGTGGGAGGTGTTTGGACGGTGGGGGTGGATCGCTCATGGCTTGGTGCTGTCTTCGTGATAGTGAGTGAGCTCTTCTTGCAAGATCTGGTCGTTTAAAATTGTGTGGCACCCCCACCCTTTCTCTCGCATGCTCCTGCCATGTGAAGTGCCTGCTTCCGCTTCACCTTCTGCCATGAGTAAAGGCCTCCCTGAGGCCCCCCAGAAGCTGAGCAGATGTTGGCACCATGCTTCCTGTAAAGCCTGCAGAACTACAAGGCAATTAAACCTCTTTTCTTTATAATTTACCCGGTCTTAGGTATTTCTTTATAGCAATGGGACAACGGCCTATTACAGCTCCTTACTATCTGAATGGTAGATAGCTTTCTGGGCCAAACTTGTGCTCTAGAACACAGTGGAGTGTACAGGTCAAAGCCTCAAATAGGATGGTCTTCCCCAGGTCTAAGCCCAGGCCGGCCCTGCCCACCCTCTGTCCTCCTGCAATCCTCCCAGATCTGCTGAGGGGTACAAAAACTTTGTCCAGGCAACTTTGATCTGGGTTTCTCATCTTCAAGTTGATCCTCCTCTTCCCAAATGAAACCTACGCATGCTGGGTAATATACTTTTTTTTGGAGATGGAGTTTTGCTCTTGTCTCCCAGGCTGAAGTGCAATGGCACAATCTTGGCTTACTGCAACGTCCACCTCTTGGGTTCAAGTGATTCTCCTGCCTCAGCCTCCTGAGTAGCTGGGATTACAAGCATGCATCACCACACCCAGCTAATTTTTGTATTTTTAGGAGAGACAGAGTTTCACCATGATGGCCAGGCTGGTCTTGAACTCCTGACCTCAGGTGATCTGCCTGCCTTGGCCTCCCAAAGTGGTGGGATTATAGGCGTGAGCCACCGCGCCCGGCCCATGCTGGGTAATATACTACTACTGTACGCATAAAAAGGTGGCAACGGCATGTGCAAGCATCACTCCCTGGCCCTGGAAGATAACTCAGAGCAGGCACTTCTCACAATCTACAGATAAGGAAAGGCAGGCTCAGGACGGAGTGAGTTTCCCCAAGTTACACAGCCAAGGGGAGGCAGTAGGGCTCCAGAGCTGTGCTCCTGCCTTCACGGTTCAGCACGCTTTCTACTCCATTATGCATCTGCAGGGAAGACCCAGGAGTATCCAAGACTGCCTATTTCATCATCTGTTACGCATGCGGCAGAGAGTGGAGACCCAGGCAGCTGGAGGAACGGCCCTGTGAGAAGAGATTGTATAGTCCTAGAAAAAGACCAACTGGAAGACCACGGCGTAGCAGAAGCCATTCCGGCAATGAGAGATTCAAACACCAAAGTGGATCTTTTTCAAGATCTAAATCCAATTCAAGATCATGGTCCAAGTCCCAGCCCAAGAAAGAAATGAAGGCTAAATCACATTGCAGGCCTGCATCTCATACCAAAACTAGAGGCATCTCTAAAAACAGATTCCAAAGCACATTACAAGTCTGGCTCAAGATATGAAAAGGAATCAAGGAAAAAAGGACCACCTAGATCCAAATCTCAGTCAAGATCATAGTCTAGGTCTAGGTCAAAATCTAGATCAAGGTCTTGGACTAGTCCTAAGTCCAGTGGCCCCTGGTAGTATAAACCATGATCATTTTTAGACATGGATCATTCATTTACTCATAGTTTTATTTACTTAAATTATCAGGAATACAATGTTGCAATGATGCTTAAAAAACACTTGTTAGTTTTCCCTGTATCAGGCAATGGTTATAATTAAAACGATATGCTGTTGAGAAGCCACTCTTTTTTTTTTTTTTTTTTTGAAATGGAGTTTTGCTCTTGTTCCCCAGGCTGGAGTGCAATGGCATGATCTCGGCTCACCACAACCTCCGCCTCTCGGGTTCAAGTGATTCTCCTGCCTCAGCCTCCCAAGTAGCTGGGATTACAGGCGTGCGCCACCATGCCCGGCTAATTTTTTGTTGTTGTATTTTTAGTAGAGATGGGGTTTCTCCATGTTGGTCAGGCTGGTCTCGAACTCTTGACCACAGGTGATCCATCCGCCTTAGCCCCCCAAAATGCTGGGATTACAGATGTGAGCCACCGTGCCCGGCTGAGAAGCCACTCTTAGGAGTCCAGTTTGTTTAATGTCATGGACAGCTACCAATTTGTGGTGTCTCTGTATATTTCTATAAAAATTCTCATGTTTTATGCTTGAAGTATTTGGTGAAAAGATGTTAGTTGACCATAATTTGCAACACTGTCTTATTAAAAATAAACTTTCATATTCATATTTGGTAGAACTGCTAACCTAGAAATGTAGCTTGCTAATAAGACAGAATGATACAAAAGTGAGGTGGTAGCCACAGTACAACACTGACTGGCCAGATGCATTTAGGTTCAGGGTGGACCTTTATGTCTTGTCAAGATGTCTAGGCCCATGATCATTATTTATGATGCAGTGTGGATTTGTTTTTTTGTTAACCCCACTGTCTTGGGGAATGATGCCAACTGGGTTACACAGTATTTTCAGGGAGTTGTTGTTTTTTTTTTTTTTTTGAGACGGAATTTCACTCTTGTTGCCCAGGCTGGAGTGCAATGGCACGATCTCGGCTCACTGCAAACTCCACCTCCCGGGTTCAAGCGATTCTCCTGCCTCAGTCTTCAGAGTAGCTGGGATTACAGGTATGCGCCACCACGGCCAGCCAATTTTTGTATTTTTAGTAGAGACGGGGTTTCTCCTGTTGGTCAGCTGGTCTCGAATTCCCAACCTCAGGTGATCCGCCCATCTCGGCCTCCCAAAGTGCTGGGATTACAGGCGTGAGCCACTGCGCCCGGCCTTTTAGGGAGATGGAGTCTTTGACTGAAACATGGAGACTTCATGACTTTTTTCTGGTTCCCATGAAGATTTGGAACATAGAAAACATCACAAAAGCTCACCTTAAAATTTGAGCAGGTTGATGATGCAGTTACGCTAAAGTTTAAGGAGTATTGTTGACCATAATATTGCTTAGTTTTCTTACAGCTGTTAGAAGCAAGTAAATTGTTTCAAAGTAGGTTCTGTGTGTGTGTGCATAGTGTAAAAGAATTGAAATTTTGATGCTTACAGCACTTGGCCTGTGCATTTATATCAAAATTTCCTGCCTCTTCATGAGAGAGGCTTGCCTTTCACACCTCAGTTTATTCAAAAAGAGGCAAGTTGAGGGCTGGGCACGGTGGCTAACACCTGTAATCCCAGCACTTTGGGAGGTCGAGGTGGGTGGATCGCCTGAGATCAGGAGTTCGAGACCAGCCTGGCCAACATGGTGAAACCCCGTCTCTACTAAAAATACAAAAATTAGCCAGTGGTGGTGGGCGCCTGTAATCCCAGCTGCTCGGGAGGCTGAGGCAGGAGAATCACTTGAACCGGGGAGGCAGAGGTTGCACTGAGCCAAGATCGCGCCATTGCACTCCAGCCTGGGTGACAAGAGCGAGACTTCGTCTCAAAAAAAAAAAAAAAATAATAATAATAAAATAAGAGGCAAGTTGAAAGACAACACTCTCACTCTAGGTGATTCTGTGGTGCTATGAAATTTAAAATAATTTTGGAAAAAGGATCAGTCAGTTTTAAGCAAGAGTCACATCTTTTGAGTTTTTGGTTATCAGTGTAATACCTGACTAAAAATAAAGAAGTAATACCTTTAACCATTGATAATTTCTAGTATTTCTCTGAAAGACTGTTTTGGGGACAAAAGTGACTTGACATGTCCAATCTCATTCCAGAACAAAAAAACAAAACAAAAAACTAGCATCTTAAAAAATCTCAGATTGCTCGCTTACAGAAATAAGTAAGAATTATCATGAAGAAATGATTCTTTTTAAAGGATTATTTTTTTCAGTTTTGGTGTTAGTAATCTAGGCTTTGCCTGTAAAGAACAAAACAATGGTTTTTAAATACTGTTTGCGGAATGTGTTTAAAGGATTGATTCTAGAATCTTTGTATATTTGAGAGTATTTCTAACTTTCATTTCTTTACTGTTTTCAGTTAATGTTCATGTTGTGCTATGCAATCATTCATATGCACGTTTCTTTAGATTTTCCTGGATGTATAGTTTAAACAACAAAAAGTCTATTTAAAACTGTGGCAGTGGGCCAGGCACGGTGCCTCACGCCTGTAATCCCAGCACTTTGGGAGGTTGAGGAGGGTGGATCACCTGAGGTCAGGAGTTCACGACCAGCCTGGACAACATGGTGAAACCCATCCCTACTAAAAATACAAGAATTAGCCAGGTGTGGTGGTGGGCACCTGTAATCCCAGCTACTTGGGCAGCTGAGCAGGAGAATCTCTTGAGCCCGGGAGGCAGAGGTTGCAGTGAGCTGAGATCGCGCCACTGCATTCCAGCCTGGGCAACAGAATGAGATTCCGTCTCAAAAAAAAAAAAAAAAAACAAAAAAAACAACCCACAAAAAACTGTAGCAGTAGTTTGCAGTTCTAGCAAAGAGGAAAGTTGTGGGGTTAAACTTTGTATTTTCTTTCTTGCAGAAGCTTCTAAAAAGGCATTTTTATACGTTCTTTTTAACAAATCTTGTGTACAACTTTTAAAACATCAATGTTTGGATCAAAACAAGACCCAGCTTATTTTCTGCTTGCTGTAAATTAAGAAAACATGCTGTAATAAAAACAAAATGAAGGGGAAAAACATAAAAGATAAGAAGAAATCAGCTGTACAGAGTGGAGAGGGTGGGAGGGTTCCAGGGAAGGGGGCAGGCTGTCCTTCCAGGCAGTGGGAGAGCTCCTGAGCCAGGAACCCAAGGGCGTGCTTGAGGAATGGCTTGAAGGTTAGTGTGGCCAGCCAGCCAAGGTGAGAGGGAGGAGCAGAGTGTGCGGTGTGGTGAGGGGCTGCCTCACGCAAGGCCTTGAATTTTGTCTAAGAGCAATGGGAAACCAGCACTGGAAAGTTTTATGCAAAAGAGACATTTTTGTTGTGAAATATTTGGCTACAGTGAGAACAGTCTAGAGAAAAGCAATGTGAGGTTGTCTAGGCTGGAGGAAGCAGCCTTGCTTGGGGATGGAAGCAGTGCACCTGGGGAGAAGAAGACATTCAAGATGATGTTGAGCTCGAGCAGACAGGGCTTGCTGATGGATAGCTTGTGGGGTGAGAGAGGGAGGAACGAAGGCTGGGCTATGTGTCTGAGTTAAGCCAATTACTAAGGGATGCAATTTATGGAGATGAGGAAATCCAGAGGAGAAACAGATTTAGGGGGAAGTAGAGTCCCATACACCAGCTCTGTAAACTGATCTCCGCCATTAAAATATCCTCATTCTTAGCCTCCTCATTATTAATAAATATTTATTGACCAAACACAACTGCAAGGCACTGCTAAGACTCATTTTTTTTTTTGAGACAGCTAAGACTCATTTTTTAAAGAAATCTAAGATAGGGAAGGCAGAAAAAAATTGCAAAGCATTAGGCATAATTTAATTGCATTTGAGGTTGGTTACTTTTTTAAAGATAGCCCATAAATATATACATGCTAGTTATGGAGCGACTTGTACGTTTCACTTTATCCTTTCCTTTCCTTATTAGTTTCCTAATACTTTTTCTAAAAAAAAAAAAAAAAAAGAGGCAGTTATTTGGAGTCAGGCTTTGCATTTCTAAAAAGCCCCTCTGAAAAGGCACTGTGTATTTCCTACTGGAAGCCCTAACCTGTTAGGACATCTGAAGAAAACAGAGTTGGGAGTGAGAAGGACACAAGCAAAGCCAACTATGTGGACAGCCCTATGAGGGGAGGGCCTGAGCACTTTCCAGGCAGTTCTCACACGGGTTCTCTCCAATCTGTCTTTTCTTCTGGCTTCATCTGTTTCCATTTTCCTAATCTGGCATACTCACTGTGGAGGCACCTTAAAGTCAGACAGTGAGGGTCCTTGTTCTTATTTAACTCTAAGCTGCTCCTCTCTTGCTTCATCCATCAGGATGTGCTCAGTCATCCATCACCTCCTCCAGGAAGACTTCCCTGACCACGCCAGTCTGTTAACAACTCCCTTACTGGTCTTCACTGTTGGGGCTCAGAAAATAACCCAAAATGAAAGCATAGGAAGCAGCGCTCTCCAACCTCCTCCTGCCTTGTTGTCTCTGCCTCTCTCGTTTTCCCCCACCAGCCCAAGGCTACCCACAGAAACTAGAATGACTTTTCCCCAAGGTGGTTCATAGAAACCAGAACCCCTATTCTTCAAAGCCAGCCATAAAACCTAAAAATATTACCCTAACTCCCACCTTCTCCCCAACCTTTGTGTAAAAACTGTCCATAAAGAAACTATCTGACCTATCTTGTTTGATTGTAGGTCATAAGACTCCCCTTCCAGACAGGGTCCTGCCCCATCCCCAGGAGGAAAGAACACTGCACAGAGAGGCCAAGTAGAAGTTACACAGATAGGACTTGCTAGGTTTCCCCACTCAGTCAGTTCATGCTAGATCATATGCTTTTTGTCCAATCATATTTCTTCATGGCGGTCCAAACTTTGTTAAACCTAAGCATGAAAATGGACACTTTCCCCTGTATCTTTGGGTCTTCATTCTGAAGGCTCCCGTGTCACATAAAACTATGGTGAAATAAATTTGTATTCTTTTTCTCCTATTAATCTGCCCTTTGTCAGCTGATTTGCAGTGAATCTTCAGAGGCAAAGGGGAAGTTTCCCTATATCATCATGACATAAGCATACCTCGAGTATAGCATCTTTTTCACTATGTTGTGATGTTTCTGAATGTATGTCTGTTTATTCCATTAGACTGGGAGCTTAGAATGGATACCTGCTATGCTTTTTGGTTACTCATTGCCTTTCCACATTCTATTTGCAGAAGTTCCCTTCTTCTGATTCTGCACATCTTTAAGGCAGATGCCAGAAACTTGCTTTCCCAGCTGCCCTTGCAGCTAAGATGTAGACACGTGATCTGGGCTCTGCCAATTAGAAGAGAGAGAGGTGGAGAAGCAATTGTCTTCTGGAAGCCATTTTGGCAAAGGCAGTTACAGACACCCAACTTCAGGAGACAACAGCTGAGCAGGTTAAAGTAGTGTCTTGTACTCAGCATCCAGCATTGGTGCCAGGGTACTGATATGAGTGAAAGATCTCCACTGGGGCAGTGCATTGCCTGGACTGGCTGCTTTGCTTCCAGGCCAATTCTGCCTCTGCTGGAGCTGCTTTAATAAATAACCTCTTTGCTTAAACCAACTAGAGTTGATTCTGTGTTTTGCAACTAAAATTCTTAACTGGTAACTGAGGTCCTCAAGGCAGAGATCGAGTTTCATTTACTTCTCTATCACTAGTCTCTAGCAAAATGTTATGCATATTCAAGGCCCTCAATCAATTATTGCTGATTAAATGACTAAATGAAAAAAAAAATGGATGGAGAAGCTAGACTGTAAATGATTAGCTTCTCAAGTCCTCTTTCTTTCAGTAATCATTGAAAAGTACTATTTGTTCCCTAAATCTTCTAATTAGAGAAGACACAGGGATTTTGCTTCCCTTAATGATTCTCCAACTATGTTCCTTTGGAATACTAGTGATGTTTCTATTGCTAAAACTGAATAATAGTGAGTTTTTCCAAATATATAGAAATAATTTATTTAGTACAAGGAGTTTTGTCAGTTTCAAGCTGTCACTCAGAAACTTTAAAACTCTGGCACCTGCTACTGTTTTGTCAGCAAGTTCAGTGGATGAAAAAATAATTGTGCAAGTAAGCAAGTATTACAGCAAAAACTCAAAACCTCTAGTCTGCTTAGTTCAACGTTTTCCCCTTTTCTGTGCCCATTCTGTTTGCTGGAATTTTACCTAATAGATTGCACACTTCACACAGCATCCTATTTTCCGCTAGTAAAGTTGCTCCTAGATCATATAGTGGAATCCAATGACTCAACATTTTATTGAATAGACACCATTGACTCACAAATTATTGGCCACCTGAATATTTCTGAGAACACCAATTCAAAGGCCTTCCTAACACCGTGCTACCCTTTTGTTACAAGCTGAATTGTGACACCTGCCACAAATTCATATGTTGAAACTAACTTCTAGTACCTCAGAATGTGACTGTATTTAGAGATAGTGTCTTTAAAGAGGTCACTGAGTTAACATGAGGCTGTTAGGCAGGGTGCTGTGGCTCACACCTGTAATCCCAGTACTTTGGGAGGCCGAGGCAGACGGATCACAAGGTCAGGAGATGGAGACCATCCTGGCTAACGTGGTGAAACCCTGTCTCTAACTAAAATACAAAAAATTACCTGGGTGTGGTGGCATGCGCCTGTAATTCCAGCTACTCGGGAGGCTGAGACAGGAGAATCACTTGAACCCAAGAGGTGGAGGTTGCAGTGAGCCGAGATCGTGCTACTGCACTCCAGCCTGGAGACAGAGCAAGACTCCATCTCAAAAAAAAAAAAAAAAAAAAAAAAATGAGGCTGTTAGAGTGGGCCCTAATCCAACCTAACTAGTGGCTTTATAAGAAGAGGAGATTAGGACACAGAGAGAGATACCAGGGATGCGTAAGCACAGAAGCAGACACAGCAAGAAGGTGGCCATCTGCAAGACAAGGAAACAGGCCTCAGAAGAAACCAAACCTGCCAACACCTTGATCTTGGACTTCCAACCTCCAGAACTGTGGGATAATAAATGTCTGTTGTTCAGCCACACGGCCTGTGGTACTTTGTTATGGCAGCCCAGGCAGACTAAGATGCCTTTCTTTCAGGCCTCCCAGCCTCAAATTGGAGCCTGCAGACTCAGACCATGCAACCTGGACTGAAGCTTCTGGCTACCAAACCTTCTTCCCCCAGGCCCATCTGCCTCTTGCCTCAGTTTATTCTCCACACCCTGGGCTGGGAAGGTGGAAGATCAAATTACAGCCCTGCACTGGGAAACACACAGGGTTGTCCTCCATAAATCAGCAGATTCCCAACTCACCAACCCCACTGGGAAGTCACTCCTTGACACACGCATCCTGCCCTCCTTAGCATCTTACCTTCCTTCCTCTGCTCTTTTACAGCACCAAAACCAGCGAAAAGAGTGACCTTTAAATTCCATTAATGCAAGAATGAGTTATAGGGAGGAGCTGACAGGACTGTCAAACCAGACCCCTTCAGAAGGCCCCAAGGGAAATTAGGAGAAGGAGAGGCGAGGAAAAGAGGCAAAGAGGAGCTGGGAGGGGCCGAGCCAAACTGTCTACCACAAATTTGTCCCTGGGACTTGTGCTGGCTCCAGGCTCCTTCCAGAGACAGTGGTTTCCAGGGACGACAGAGCATCTGAAGCAAGACTCCCTGGGTGGCAAAGCCCCCGGAAGGGCTCCCGCCTTCCCTCCTGCACTGTCCCCTCCCAGATGCCCACCAGCAGCTGGTGACAGCTGCTCTGAGTTAGTGCTCAGGCCCTGCGTGGCACAGAGGACAACGGAATGGGGACATCCCACTCTAACCAGGCCTCTAGGAGGGGCTGGTGGAGGACAGCCACATGGCATCTCTCATTACTGTCAGTGGAGATGGAGAAGAGACAAATTCAGGGACAGCTTCAGAAGGTAGAATGCACCAAACTTGAAGGCTGGGGAGGTTAAGGGGGAGGGAGGCAGGGACAAGCGAGGAGCTAAGATCCCTCAAGTTCTGGCTTAAGTGGCCAGGTAAGCTACTGGCACCTTTCTCTGGTAGCAAAGACCCTAGGAGAAGTAGGTTTGGACATGACTGTGGCTTTTAATAGGGCAATGATCATGTTATAATAAATATATGTATGCATCTCTTTCCCAGGCTAGACTGCATTCTCCTTGAGGGCAGAGACAGCGATTTAGGCACATCTATGTATTCCAGTCACAAGTTTGAAGCATTCATTCAGCACGTATGGAACAAACATTAACTGAGGGCCTCCACACACCCAGGACTAGCTCCAATACCACACTGGGTCTAGACTCGCAAAGGCCAGATACAACCGGCACTCAATACACGCTGTCTCTTGGATAAGTATTTTAAAGGATGATCTATTGACTCTTTTTTCTTATTTTCTTTATTCTTAATGTTTTGGCATCTGGGGCCTTGTTGGCTGGGGAGAGACTTCCTCTTCTAGAGCTAGCCAATTCTTAGAGATAAAAAACCACTTACCTTCGTACACCTTTCATATGTTAACCGATCAATCAAGAGGCCTTCCTATCCCCTCTCTCCGCCACCCCACCCCAACGACCTCTTTGAACTCTCACACAGGGCCCCCTGCCCTAATCATCCAGGGCCAGGTATTAAACCACTAGGGACAGCCCCTGCACCCCAAAGGCCACTAAAATTATTCAAACTTGCCAATTCTATTTTTTATATTTTTCCGAGACTGAATCACCCTCTGTCACCCAGCCTGGAGTGCAGTGGCACAATCTCAGCTCACTGCAACCTCTACCTCCTGGATTCAAGCAACTGTCCTGCCTCAGCCACCCCAGTAGCTGGGACTACAGGTGCCCACCACCACACCCGGCTAATTTTTGTATTTTTAGTAGAGACAGGGTTTCACCATGTTGGCCAGGCTAGTCTCGAACTCCTGACCTCAAGTGATCCGCCCGCCTTGGCCTCCCAAAGTGCTGGCATTACAGGTGTGAACCACCGCGCCTGGCCTATAACAAACTGCCAATTCTAAACCTGCTTACCCTGCCTTGCCCATTCTTTGCCTCAAAAACCACAATAAAGACATTTCCCCACACTTTCCCCTCAATTTCCTTCTGCCTCCTGACCCGGTGTGGCCCCGTGTGGCATTCTGGGCCTCTGTTTCTAAGGATCTGTGAGTATAAGCTTCTTTCTTCATGACAGCCATTTCCATGTCTGTGTCTCTTACCATACCTGATTAAAACAAATCCCGGGTACATTTTAAAACAGATGGCTGAATGTGAATAAGCATTCAATAACTGTAAATTAACAACTCATTCCTTCCAAGCAGTGCAAAGTACATCCTCTTCAAAAGAGAGAAAAGAGGCGTTGGTTCTATCTGTCATTATGTTGAAATTGAATGGAAGTGAGAGAGAAAGCTAGTTTTGGGAGAAGATGGGCCAAATTCACATATAGGCAGTCCCTAATCTACTGTGAGATCATGGATTTGGGGCAAGAATGAAGAGCAAAGAAATAGCAGAAGAGGGGCCTTCTCCATATACCCTGTAGAGCTTTGCACGGGCTGAGAGAATGCAGGAAGATTCAGTCAACATTTGCTACATCAAAGTCAAGAATCAACCTTTTCAGGAATGACTTCACAAAAGCCATGTAAACAAACAAAGAGATGAAGCAATCAGCTCTTTTATGGTATTTATTTCTTAATGGTGGCATCAGAAACTCCCGTTAGTCCAGAATGATGAAATGAGATCGTGGGTACACAAAGCATGTGGCACAGTGGCTGGTACCAACAAATTATACTTGAATGCTCAACAAATTATACTTGTTACTGCTGTTGTTCTTAGCAATTGGTAAAATGGAGTCTGTGATTAAGTGGCTTTTCTAGTGAACAACTTTTAGGTGACCAGCTACCAAAAAGTCAATAAAATTAATTCATTTGACATTGTGGCTGAGCCACATACAATTTTATCTTCCTTTGATGATTCTGAATTTACTTTAAGATGTCATCCAGCTTCTAGTATGTCATAAATAACATTAATTGCCTCTGTATCTTAATGATCACAAAATAGATCCTGATTTATTTGGTTCCTGGATGTGCACAAGGAAACTCAGTGGGGATGCTGGATGACCCATAGAATCACTGGACCAGAAAGAAGCATGACTTTCCCATGGGGCATCCAAAAACCTATGAACCTTCCCAGGTATGTCAGCCATGTGTGTTTGTCTCCAGGGAAGAACCAGTCTAATCTTGAAGAATTCGTTTCTTCAAGAAACTTCTTCTATAAAGCCCTCTCTACTACAAAGCCCTCTCTACCAGAGACCAGAGAGGAACAGACAGAAATCGGATATCTAAGAGTCCTGCCCAAAATGAAGATGTTGACTTTTCCCACCTTGCCCTATCAACCCATGGACCAACCCAGGTTCCACAGAACCAGGCATTATATTTCTTCTTCTTTTTTTTTTTTAGACAGAGTGTCGCTCTGTTGCCCAGGCTGGAGTGCAGTGGCGAGATCTCGGCTCACTGTAAGCTCCGCCTCCAGGGTTCACTCCATTCTCCTGCCTCAGCCTCCCGAGCAGCTGAGACTACAGGCGCCCACCACCACTCCTGGCTAATTTTTTTGTACTTTTAGTAGAGACGGGGCTTCACCGTGTTAACCAGGATGGTCTCAATCTCCTGACCTCGTAATCCGCCCGTCTCAGCCTCTCAAAGTACTAGGATTACAGGCGTGAGCAACTGCGCCTGGCCCCAGGCATTTTATTTCTTAGAAATAAAGTAACATAAATTATGTGTCTGTTTCTTCACATTTGTCTCTAGGGACTTTATATGCCCAAACAGATGAACTCAAATAGAGCAGTACATGACTCAAAGGAATTCTGCCAAATCCACTCTCTCAGTTTTGAGTTGCAGATATGGGATTATAAGCACCAGATAAACATTAGCTCTCCAGCAACACAAAGAAACAAAACCTTTCCTTGGACGGTATGAGGTTGCATAACAGGGATGCTTGATCACCTGTTCCCATTCCCATAACACCTCCAAAAGTTTCTCCTACCTCCTCAATGACACTATTTCCCTTTCTGGAGTCTTTAAACATCCCCCATCCATCTACCAGAATATTGATGGAAGCATCTACATGATCATTCAAACAACAAGGACTGTGGAAGCCGAGACACAAGCGGAACCCACAGATACAGCATTAGGAATCACTCATGCATCAGCCCTGGTTGCCTGACAACCTCAATCGGAACCAGCCTCTGGGGGTACCTGACCCACAGTTCTGCTTCAGCCCTAGCTGGCCAACCTTATGTCCAATCCAGGCAAACTTTCCTGGAAAAACTTACTGAGCCAACCTAGTGGCTACAAACCTATTTCCATCACTGATGCCTATTTGCAGGGAAAGACAAATTCAATAGGTTCAAATCTTCTCCTGATGCTTGTCTTTAGTCACTGCGATTAAAGAGAAATGCCAGTGTACTTACTGAGTATCAGAAGGATGGATACCATCTTAGTCCATTTGTGTTGCTATAAAGGAATACCTGAGGCTGGGTGATTTATAAAGAAAAGATGTTTATTTGGCCCATGGTTCTGCAGGCTGTACAAGAAGCATGGTGCTGGCATCTGCATCTGGTGAGCATCTCAAGATGCTTCTGCTCATGGTAAAATGGAAAGTGGAGTGGCCATGCGTGGTGGCTCACACCTGTAATCCCAGCACTTTGGGAGGCCAAGGCAGGTGGATCACCTGAGGTCAGGTGTTTGAGACCAGCCTAGCCAACATGGTGAAACCCTGTCTCTATTAAAAATACAAAATTAGCTGTGTGTGGTGGCACATACCTGTAGTCCCAGCTACTTAGGAGGGGAGGGAGGTGCCAGGCTCTTTTTAACAATCAGCTCCCACAGGAACTAATAGAGGAAGAACTCACTCATTACCACAAGGACAGCACCAAGCCATTCATGACGGATGTACCTGCATGACCCCAACACCTCCAGTTAGGCCCAACGTTAGGGATCAAATTTCAACATGAGATTTGCAGGGCTCAAATATCCAAACCATAGCAGATACCAAGATGTATTCTTGATTTCAATGATCAAGCAGCCTAACTGGGAATAATTAGTATGCAGATGAAAAGATAATTAACAATGCACGGTAGTATCTCATGGTGGAAAATCACTTAGCCCAAGGTTATAGAAATCCAGAAGCTAGGGTCGTCCAGCAGAGCGTAGAGAAGGAGGCAGACCTCGAAGGCCAGGCAGGCTGCAGGCAGTCGCTGAGAAGGAAGCCAGCCCTGCAAACAGGGCATTTGGGAAAACACATGGCAAATGTTGAGACCAATGAATATACCTGTCTCCCTTCTGGTGAGACCAGAGCATGGTCAGACCCAGGTATGGAATAAATCTAAATGACACAAGGCCACTCTTCAATTCCATACCCAAGAGAAACATGACCAATACATTATGGCACTGAAGCTTGACAAAGTCTCAGAATCCTTCTCAACACTGTGGTCCAGGCAGCCATAGTCAGAGTTAGCAGATCACCGGGTCAGAATTATTTACTACAGAATGCAAGGAACAAAGAAGGCTCATGTTGGGTACATCTCACTCCTGCAGTCAGGAGTTTTGATCTTCTGGCACAGTTAGGCTGACACCCTTGCACACGCAAAGACCCTCTGGCGTCATTACCCTCCATTGCCCTTAACGCGACCCCAGGCTCCAAATCCTTTTCCAGCTTTACCCCTGAAGACAGCTGCCTTCAATTCCTGCGCTTTTCTGTGCACACGTCACTTCCCTGTTGAGAGGTAAAGTGTATTCCTCCACTCCTTTCAATCCGAGCTGCTCTGTGACTGCTCGGCCAATGGAATATGGCAAAAATGCACTGTGCCATGTGGGTCCTAACCTTTAGAAGAATTAGCAGCTTTGCTTACTCTCTCTGGGGAGCCATGAGCTGCCATGTAAGAAATCTAGTGACCCCACTCAAGAGACCACCTGGAGAGACTGGATGGAAAAGGAGAGGCCCTGTGACTATAGGGAGAGAGAGAGAGGGAGAGAGAGAGAGCGAGAGAGGCAGGCCCAGCCATCCCAGTGCCCCAGCTGAATCCAGTCGTCCAGCTCTTCATTGCCAAGGTCTCTGACCTGAGAGCAAAACATTCCTAGGGCTTCTCGACCAGCCCAGACATGAGCTGAATCCGAGTCAACGCCGTGTGAGGCAGGGAACTGCCCCACCAAATTCTCCCCAAATTCCTGGCCCAAATAATCATAAGCAATAAAATAACTGTTCTCTTCAGCCGCTGAGTTTGGCATGGGTTCTACTGCAGCAACAGATAACCAGGATGATCTGTTCACGGGACCCACTCCAAGGCAACTACAAGTGCTCCTCAGGGCTCTGGGTTCTTACCTTGATCCCTGTAAGTGCCCTGGCCTTACCATGTCCAACCCAAATCAGGGACCTGCATCCTGGACCGAGACGCCACACTTCTGATCACACACAGCCTGGGCCTCAGCTCACCACCAATTTCCCTCCTTTAAGCTGACATGTACAATTTCTCAAGAACTCAAGTTAATTACTGACTTCCAGACTCAAAGGTTCCAAGTGTTGTCTATTTGTTATTCTATTTTTAAGGAATACAAAGGGCAAACTCCCCCTCCTTCTGAGGCTGGTGACTTTGAGAGCTGCAGCCAGTGACTGGTTCAGATTTACAAAGACAAGCCTGCAGGCCTGCTGCAGATAACCCTCACCCTGCTCCAGCCACGGGCAATCGTGGATCGGGGAGGGGCTTGTCCTGCTGAAGTTTGCCATGGCCCTACAGTTCACAGGTTCCATCTGGCTCATCTTATAGATGAGGACACTGAGGCTTGTCGATGAGGCGTGTCTAGTTCAGGGTCACAGAGGAAGTGGGTGGAGACTGCAGCAAACACCCACCCTGAGTTCAGGAGTGACTGCTACCTCCCTCCACCTCTCTGCACTGACAGCTCCAGGGAAATGCTTCTTTTGCACACGCTCCAGCTTGTGCGTGTCCTTTAAAGTCCCCTTGGCTTAAGCCACATGTGCAGTCAAGCATAGACTTGCTTATGCTTTGGGGTCTTTATGCAGGAGTTCACTGAAAAGCTCACCCTAGGCAAGAGCAAAGAGACCCTCTCCTCTGTTTTTAACTTTCCTTCCCATCCCCTGTCACACATACACACAGTACATGTGTGACACAGCACATGTTCTGGTTTAGTAGTGTGCACATGGACCCTCTGCCCTTTAATTAGGTTGGACTGCAAATTCTGGTGCAAAGCCATTAGGAATGAGCCTTGCTGGTTTTGTTTTAGGAAAAAGGGCAGTCCAGATCCCTTGACCAGTATCCATCCATGATGAACATCTGGCGTGGACCCTGGTGTCTAGAAATGCCTTTAGCTGTCTGACCCCAGCTTGAATGCTAAGGCTTGGAGGCATCCCAGAGAGACTCGGCAGCTGGGAAGAGGTCCTCAAACAACAGTTACTATCACAAGGCGTGAATGGAAATTGTTGCAACATGTACTTTTTTGTGTGTGTCTTTTTTCTTTTTACAACATGTACTTTTTATTATAAATGAAGCCTTCCTCCCTGCCAGACACTGTACTAGGTGCTTTGCAAATAGGTTATCTCCTTTAATTCCCATAACAACCTAATGAGGTAGCCTCTCATATCTCTACTCTTTTTTTTTTTTTTTCAAGATGGAGTTTTGCTCTTGTCACCCAGGCTGGAGTGCAATGGCGCGATCCCGGCTCACTGCAACCTCCACCTCCCAGGTTCAAGCGATTCTCCTGCCTCAGCCTCTGAGTAGCTAGGATTACAGGCATGTGCCACCACATCCAGCTAATTTTGTATTTTTAGTAGAGACAGGGTTTCACCATGTTGGCCAGGCTGGTCTCGAACTCCTAACCTGAGGTGATCCACCCGCCTCGGCCTCCCGAAGTGCTGAGATTACAGGCATGAGCCACCACGCCTGGCCATATCTCTATTCCTTATAGATGAGGAAACTAGGGGTCAAAGAAGCCAGAAACAAGCTCAAGGTGACCAGTAAGCTGCAGAGCCGGAATTTGGATAGAAGTTCAGCCAACTCCAAAATCCACGTTCTGCATGGATTTTGCACTAATAATGACGCTGATTTATTGAAACTTTATTTAATACCACAAACCCGCACTAATTTACTTACACTTACCTCCACATCATTCACTAGTGTAATTCATGTCAAATACGCAAAACTGTCACCCATGTGACAGTCTCAGAGTGCTACTGGGATCACAGAAATACAGTCCAGCAACCAAAAAGGGAGTTCGAGTAGTTCATGCTCTTTACATGCATTTTTCAAACCAAATTTCGTGGACCAGTTATTTTTCTTTGAATTCCCTTTTACCTCTAAGCCACTTCCTTCACAGGTTCTTCACTTTTCAACATTTAGCCCCAAATCTCCTCCCCAACATAGGAACAGAGTCAGGGGCGAGCAGCCGCTCCCCTGTGCACACTCTCCAAAAGTGGCTCTTTCTCAACCAGTTTTTAGAGAAATGTGTTGATGTGACTTTCTTTTTTTTGAGATGGAGTCTCACTCTGTTGCCCAGGCTGAAGTGCAGTGGCGTGATCTTGGCTCACTGCAACCTCTGCCTCCCAGGTTCAAGCGATTTTCCTGCCTCAGCCTCCCGAGTAGCTGGGATTACAGGCGTGTGCCACCATGCCAGGTTAATGTGTGTATTTTTAGTAGAGACAGGGTTTCACCATGTTGGCCAGCTTGGTCTTGAACTCCTGGCCTCAGGTGACACACCTGCCTTGGCCTCCCAAAGTGTTGGGATTACAGGCGTGGGCCACCGCACCCAGCCGACATGACTTTATGGCCTTGGAAAAGATACTGAAGGAAGCTTGGTAAAGGCAAAGCCCTAGAGTTGTGGGGGGAGGTGCTTCTTTTGAACCCACATTTCCCTATCATTTAAGTTGTGCTGAAGAGAAAATTGGCCCAGGACAAACCCTAGCTCTCACCTTTTCTCTCACCTTTTATTTTATTTTTTTTCCTGAGACAGGGTCTTGGTCTGTCACCCAGGCTGCAGTGCAGTGCCATAAGGCTCACTGCAGCCTTGACCTCCTGGGCTCAAACTATCCTCCTGCCTCAGCCTCCATGTAGCTGGGATCACAGGCATGCACCACCATGCCCAGCTGATTTTTTGCTTTTCTGTAGAGATGGGGGTCTCATTTCGTTGCCCAAGCTGGTCTTGAACTCCTGAGCTCAAGCAATCCTCCTGCCTTAGCCTCCCAAAGTGCTAAACCACAGCAACTGGCCTTATTATTATAATCTTTAAAAATAACTGCTGAAGGCCAGGTGTGGTGGCTTATGCCTGTAATCCCAGCACTTTGGAAGGCTGAGGTGGGCGGATCATGAGGACAGCAGTTCGAAACCAGCCTGGCCAACATGGTGAAACCCCGTCTCTACTAAAAATACAAAAATTAGCCAGGCCTGGTGGTGCGTGCCTGTAATCCCAGCTACTCGGGAGGCTGAGGCAGGAGAATCGCTTGAACCCGGGAGGCGGAGGTTGCAGTGAGCCGAGACTACACCACTGCTCTCCAGCCTGGGCGACAGAGTGAGACTCCATCTAAAAAAATTAAAAAAAAAAAAAAAAAAAAAAAAAAACACATTTGCTGAGGACTACCCAGGCCATCAAGATCCAAGTTGCAAAGAAAAGACAACATACTGGGCTTCCCTTAATGGGTTATCAGAAAAGCACACAGTTAGTTCTGAGCTGAAGGTGACCCCAAATTGACTTTGGCCCAATACCATGTGAAAGTCTAGTCTCAGACCATCGTGTTGCACAATTCTAGAGGGCTCCATTCATGATGTAGACTGGGTGAATTTTACTTCCCTGAATTGGTCAGTGCATAATGTACATGGTGGCCCAACTTTACAAATAAATCATGATTTTCAGAAATAGCATTTCCTCTTAGGACAAAACAGAAGCATCAATTTCTCCTTGAAATAACTCTGAGACCTTTGGAGGATCTTCAGTGGATGCAAAGTGAAAAAAGAAAGAAAGAGCTTTGGGGGCTACAGAAGTCAGTTGAAAAAGAATAAGCATAATTTAAGCCCAGAAGACAGCTAAAGAAAAACAAACGGCCAGGCTCCTGCCACGTGGCCCCTCTTCTAGGACACTGGTTTCCCATGGGCCATTTATGGTTGGGACCAGATGCTGTAAATGAGGGGTATGCAGTGTCCACTGCTGTCCCCCCACCATCTATTCCCGTGATGTACAATTTTAATTTATAATTGTGGGTGAGTCATATATGTGCTCAGAGGCGGGCAGGGAAGGGCCACAAAGGGCCAGGGACTTAGATAAATAGGCTGCAAAAGATACAGTGAAAAACGCCAGACCAAAATTGAAGAGATTGGACTTGATTGGTTCAACTACATGGGTATGCCCTTCCTGCCTCCCCCAGCCTAGTATTATTACGTATCTCTTGAGAATGAGGGCCCGGGAGCTGCTGTTACTATCAAGGTGGGAGTAAGACAGCTCTCATATATTTTGGGACAGAAAAGGAGCATCTCAGAATTGGTTGTTTCAAGTCTCTTCTAAAACTGAACATCCTGGCTGGGCATGGTGGCTTATGCCTGTAATCCCAGCATTTTGGGAGGCTGAGGCGGAAGGATCACTTGAGGCCAGGAGTTTGAGACCAGCCTGGGCAACGTAGGGAAACTCTTGTCTCTAAAAATAATACAAAAATTACCTGGTCATGGTGGTGGGTGCCTGTAGTCTCAGCTACTCAGGAGGCTGAGACAGGAGGATCACTTGAACACAGGAGTTGAGGCTACAGTGAAGTATGATTGCATCACTGTGCTGCAGCCTGGGCAACAGAGTGAAGCCCCGATAAAAAAAAGCAAGTTCACTTTTGCAGTAGCTCCACGTGGGTGTGGCTCTATCTTTCTATACAGACTGTATTACTCATATTAGCCATAATGAAATACTGCAGACTGGGTGACTTGTTGCAGAAATTTACTTCCTCCACAGTCCTGAAGGCTTAAAGTCCAAGATAAAGGTGCTGCCAGGGCTAGCTTCCGGTGAGGCTGCTCCTCCTGGCTTGTCACTTCCTGCTGTGCCTTTCTTCCGTGCGTGAGCAGAAAGAGAGCAAGCACTGGTTTCTCTACCTCTTCTTATAAGGACACCAGTCCTTTTTTATTTTTTAATTAATTAATTAATTTATTTATTTATTATACTTTAAGTTCTAGGGTACACGTGCACAACGTGCAGGTTTGTTACATATGTATACATGTGCCATGTTGGTGTGCTGCACCCATTAACTCATCATTTACATTAGGTATATCTCCTAATGCTATCCCTCCCCCCTCCCCCCACCCCATGACAGGCCCCGGTGAGTGATGTCCCCCTTCCTGTGTCCAAGTGTTCTCATTGTTCAATTCCCACCTATGAGTGAGAACATGCGGTGTTTGCTTTCTTGAAGGACAACAGTCTTACTGGATGAGGGCCCCACCCTTAAGATCTCATTTAACTTTAATTACCTCCTTAAAAGCCCTACCTCCAAACATGGTCACGCTGGGGGTTAAGGCTTCAACACATGAATTTGTAGAGGGGCAGGTATAATTGAGTTCAAAACAGAGGTTATAGGTCTAGGAAGGAAATGACAGGATTGCTTTTTTTTTTTTTTTTTTTTTTGAGATGGAATCTCGCTCTGTTGCCAGGCTGGAGTGCAGTGGCACGATCTCAGCTCACTGCAACCTCCACCTCCCAGGTTCAAGCGATTCTCCTGCGTCAGCCTCCCAAGTAGCTGGGATTACAGGCGCCTGCCATCACACGCAGCTAATTTTTGTATTTGTAATAGAGACGGGGTTTCACCATGTTGGCTAGGATGGTCTCGATCTCCTGACCTCATGATCCACCCGCCTCAGCCTCCCAAAGTGCTGGGATAACAGGTGTGAGCCACTGCATCCGGCCTGCTTTTGCTTTTAAATAACTCTGCCCAGGCTCTCTCTGGTAGCTGCTCACCATGCTCCTGGCCCCAGTCAAGAGGATCCTCCCCACTCACCACATGCCTACCTGCTGAACTGTGCTTCTCTGCCTCCCCTGCGCACCAGCCCCTACTGCCCATACCAGTCCTGCCCCCTTCAATAGATCCCCATCTCTCCCAGATGTAACCTGGCCAAAACCTGTCCCCACTGCCTGCTAAACCTGTTCCTTATTCGTAAACTGAGGTCTTTGCTGAACGTATTACTCCATGTGCTTTGTCTACAAGGAAGCTCAGAGTCAAAACTACATCTGGCCACTAGCAATGTACACAGGACCATACAGCAAACATCTTGGCCACCTCATTCATTCATTCAACAAATATTTATTGAATACCTACTACGTTCAGCCGTTAATCCAGTTGTGTGGGATCCATCAGTGAATAAAACCAGCAAATAATCCTTCCCCTTATAGAGGATTTTTGGTGGTGGTGTTGTTATTTTGAGATGGAGTCTTGCTCTGTGGCCCAGGCTGAAGTACAGTGGTGTAATCTTGGCTCACTGCAACCTCCACCTCCCAGGTTCAAGCAGTTCTCCCTGCCTCAGCCTCCTGAGTACCTGGGATTACAGGCACCCGCCACCACGCCCAGGTAAATTTTGTATTTTTCAGTAGAGATAGGGTTTCGCCATGTTGGCCAGGCTGGTCTTGAACTCCTCACCTCAGGTGATCCACCCAACTCAGCCTCCCAAAGTGCTGGGATTATACGCGTGAGCCACCATGCCCGGCCCCTCTCATAGAGTTTACATTCTTCCTATCCTATTCTTCCTGTTCATACTTTCTCTTTGCCCTGATTTCTTCCATTTCTAAAATATTTATTGTCCTGTGTCTATTTCAGTCATATTGTATTTGACAGTATTTCCAATCTTATTTTATTATACAAATCTATAACTTATGGTACTGTATATTTTTCGTAAGGGTCTAATTGCCTTTAACAATAATTAGATGGAGTTACTGTAAGAAATAAATTAGATGATATGTATAAAATACCAAGCACATTGTAGGAGCTCAATACAAGGTAGTTTTCTGTCTTTTTAAATCCTAGATATTTAAGACCAACCTCAAATTCTATCTCTTTCTAGGAGTCTTTAATGGCACCAGAAAATGCAAGGATTTTCTCTTCGTTTTCTATCTTCTTAGTACAAATTCATCCAGCATGTTGACACCCTGTTATCGTCTTTCATAAATTATTCTCTAATTCTCTCCCGTGTGTGTATCAGGCTTCCTTGGGAGTAGACGGTAAACTTCTGGAGGGAACAGAGCCAGTAGAGTGAGTGTGAGTGTGTGTGTATACATGTATTTTTTGAGATGGAGTCTCACTCTGTCGCCCAGGCTGGATTGCAGTGGCACAATCTCGGCTCACTGCAACCTTCGCCTCCTGAGTTCCACTGATTCTCCTGCCTCAGCCTCCCAAGTAGCTGGGACTATAGGCATATGCCACCACACCTGGCTAATTTTTGTATTTTTAGTAGAGACGGGGTTTTACCACATTGGCCAGGTTGGTCTCGAACTTCCGGCCTCAAATGACCCGCCCACCTCGGCCTTCCAAAGTGTTGGGATTATAAGCGTGAGCCACCGCGCCCAGCCAATATTCGTAATTTGCACAATATAATCCAGGTTTCTGTAAGAGCCGAAGTAATGTGCATTCTTTGATTCTTACTCTCTATTTTATTTTTAAGATCTGGCCCTCTTTGCCAAACAATACCAGTTTTCTTAATTTAGGTGAGGGGAGTTCTGCATGTAAAAGGGAATTTGATTTCCATTGCTAGAACACATTCATCATTTAGCATGGGGAAAAAGGCAATGATAGTTCCAACAAAAGAAACATTTCATGTAATTCAGAGCAAAGGGCAAGAATATTACAGTATTTTCTATAATAGGAAAAATCTGCAGTCAAAATATTTGAGGAAAAGAGCACTAGTTAAGTCAACTGTGGCGTGTCCACTGGATGGATGCACTTATTATTTTAAAGAAACACATTTTGAAGGGTCCTTACTGAAATGAGAAGGTACACACAGTGTGCTGTTTGTTGTGGGAAAGGCAGTATATGAAATGTTGACTATGATTCCAGTGTTATAGACATTCTATTTACATATATACATACACACAGGAGAAAAAGATTTAGAAGAAATGTCTTAGAAATGAACAGTATTGGCCCGATGCAGTGGCTCATGCCTGTAATCTTGGCACTTTGGGAGGCTGAGGTTGGCAGATCGCTTGAGCCCAAGAGTTTGAAACCAGCCTAGGCAACATGGTGAAACCCTGTCTCTACCAAAAATACAAAAATTAGCTGGACATGACAGTGCATTCCTGTAGTCTCAGCTACCAAGGAGGCTAAGGAGGGAGGACTGCTTGAGCCTGGAAGGTTGAGGTTGCAATGATCTATGATCGTGCCACTGCACTCCAGCCTGGGTGATACAGCAAGATCAAGAAAGAAAGGAAGGAAAGAAGGAAGGGAAGGAAGGAAAGAAAGGAAAGAAAGAGAGAGAGAGAGAGAGAAAGAGAGAGAGGAGAGAGAGAGAGAAAAAGGAAAGAAATTGAGCAGTATCTATGGGGGTAAAATTATTTATGAAAATTTACTTTATGTTTATACAGTGATTTCTTTTACAATCAGGAAAAAAGAACACATATTGTGTTGAAAGCTGAAGTCAAATAAGGACCTCTAGGCATCACTTTGGGGACAGGCGCTGCATTGGGCAATGTGAGAATGACCAGTTATCCTGCTTGGGGTCTGGCTTTTACCCCAGGTCCTAGCATGCAGAAAGTATTCCCTTAAGTCAGAGGGACGCATTTCTTTCTCTTTTTTTAATTAAAGTTCTGGGATACATGTGCAGAACGTGCAGGTTTATTACATCGGCATGCATGTGCCATGGGTTTGCTGCACCCATCAACCCGTCATCTAGGTTTAAGCCCCGCATGCGTTAGGTATTTGTCCTAATGCTCTCCCTCCCCTTCCCCCCGACCCCCCGACAGGTCCCGGTGTGTGATGTTCCCCTCCCTGTGTCCATGTGTTCTCATTGTTTAACTCCCACTTATTAGTGAGAACATGCGGTGTTTGGTTTTCTGTTCCTGTGTTAGCTTGCTGAGAATGACGGTTTCCAGCTTCATCCATGTCCCTGCCAAGGGCATGAACTCATTCTTTTTTATGGCTGCATAGTATTCTATGGTGTATATGTGCCACATTTTCTTTATCCAGTCTACCATCAATGGGCATTTGGGTTGGTTTCCCTAAAGCACTCTGTAATTCAGGCTTTCCACAAAATCTAATGGCCGCTCTTTACAATTAAGGCAAAAGCTTCTCTGAAAATAAAAACAAGTGCTTTGTTCTTCCCATTCAGACAGCATGAAGCCCAGTGCTCTTCTATGTATGAGTGGAGCTGAGAAGACCAGCTGGTGACCAGTGGTCATTCCCAAGAGCAAACAGGGAGGGCCACAGGAAGGAAAGCAAATGTGAGGGCAGAGGCCATCCTCAGTCAGGCCCTCTCCCCTGCCCCGGCAGACTGAAGATGGAATTCATAGCTCCCTGATTCCCCCAGCCAGCAGCCATGGCAGTATTTTTAACAAGGCATAAAACTTGCAATTCTATTAAAAACACATGTCTCTTGTTTCAAAGGACTGTTAGCAACAGCCACCGATAGTCAGTAAACACACTATCAACCAGGGAACACACTCATTCGACTCTGAGTCTCAAATGCTGAGTATTATATGTTTTACAAAGAAACACTGGGTCTTCTGGCTGGAAGAAATTTCGAGATAATCTCGGGCTATCTCTCCGACTTCTAGAGACTGTTTAACCTGCTTGAAAACACTAACCTTTCCTATTCTTAACCATTTTGCAAAGAAAAGAGAGAAGAGCAGTAGGGCAGACTTTTTAAAGGCAGGGTAGGGGGAAGGAACCGCAGAGTGGGCAAAGTGGAACCTGAGGTCTGGAAGGCCGACTTCTGCCCTTAGATCCATCATCGTCAATGCGTGTCCTTGGGAATTGTATGGGCACCTTTAAAATAAAGGGAGAATCGGACTGGTTGAACTCTCAGGTCCAAGGCCTAAGGTAGGGAACTTGAGCCCTGCTATGTCAAACCCAGCTTTAAATCTCTTTCCCCGCTTAACAGCTATAGTAGTTTAACTTGTCTAAGACTTAGTTTTGCCATCTGCACAGCAAAGGAAAACAATGATGCCTCCCTCATGGGATGGCTTAAAGATTATATGAGACAAAGAAAAAAAACGCCACTAACAAAGGGCTTGGCACATAAAACTCCATAACTCTCATCCCCTCTCTACTCCCAAGAATGCTGCCATGAGCCCATGAGAAAGTAAATATGAAGAACAAATGAGCCAGGGTTGGGGGTGTTGGGGATAGAGAGACAGCCAGCAAATCACTGAGAACTGACTGTGTATCTATAAGCGGCAGTTTCTTCAGGAACACAGGCCATGTGGCTGCTTAGAAGCCAGTTCCATGCACACAGATTATCAGGCATTTAATTGTTTCCCCTCAAATCCTGATGTCTGAGGTGGAGGGGAAAGCAGGGAGGGAACCTCCAGATCAGATATTTTAGACTCCAGGAAAGGAAACAGAAAGCTCTATTTATCTGGGCTCCCCAGCTTGCTAATTAACTTATGGACTGGAAACTATTCTCATGTGTCGGCGCCTGCACATCTTCTCGTTATTAGGGAAACATCTGCTCATTATCCCCATGGTTTCCGAATGTGAGAGAAAACCAGAGTTGCGTTCCCAGATGCAAATGTGTGGCATCAAAGCTGCCTCGGGGACTGGTCGCCCCATGCACAGTGTGGGGCTTCGGGAGATTAGAGGTAGTGCATTAGAACAGGCAGTGGGTTTTCTAAATAAGACAGGAAGAAGGCTTTCATGTCTGAGGATGTGGAAGGGATAGTGAGCAAAAAGACACCTGTGTGTATAGCTAGACGTCTCCCATTGAATAGGTCAGGAAAAAGGACTTCTCAGCCAGGCGCAGTGGCTCACACCTGTAATCCGAGCACTTTGGGAGGCTGAGGTGGGTAGATCAATTGAGTTCAGGAGTTCAAGACCAGCGTGGGCAACATGGCATGTCTTTACAAAAAATACAAAAAAATTAGCTGGGCATGGTGGCACACGCATGGAAGCCCGGCTATTTAGGGGGCTGAGGTGGGAGGACAACTTGAACCCAGGAGGTGGAGGTTGCAGTGGGCTGAGACTGCGCTACTGCACCCCAGCCTGGGTAATAGAGCGAGACTCTGCCTCAAAAAAAATATATATATATATTTTCCAGGCCTGCCCCCTTTCCATATAAAATTCAGGTTTTAGCCATGGAACAAATATTCATGGAGGATCCGCTGTGTGCTCAGCACTGGGTCTGTACAACAGCTCAACTCTGGAGAATGGAGACTCAGGTGTCAGATGGCAAGTGGCTCCAGCACTAGAAGCACACCTGTCCCCCCTTGGGCACAGCCAGAGGCAGCCTGTCCTTCAGCTGATGACTGTGTCCTATGGACAGAGGGACTGGGAAGAAGACAGCCCCCCAGGAGATGGGAGCCCACTTTCAGAGACGTCTAGCTCCTGACATTCGGAAGAACTCCCTTCTTTTTCCCCTCCCAAGCTAAGGTCACCAAGTCTCCTGGTCTACCCAGGTCTGAAAGGTTTCCTGGGATGTGGGACCCTCCTATGCTAATGCCATGGCAGTCCTGACAAACTAGGATGAGCTGGTCACCTTAAAATGTCCTATCCTTCTTCCCTTTTCCTCCTCAGCCACGTAATGGCTTCACCCTTCCCTCACTGGGAAACTATTATCAAACAGCTTAACATTTTTCCATGCCTCAGTTTCTGTATCTGCAAAAGGGAAAGGCTATAAGACTTTCTTTCACAGGGATGTTGGGGATCTTAGCAGGCAGGGCCTTGCAGGGAATGCGGCAACCCTGGCCTGAACAAACTGCACACAAGGATGAGACAGGGGCCACCTAAGCAGGACATGGGTGGAGAAGAAAGGAAGCAGGGATATAGGAAGGGAACAAAGGGAGAGGGGATGAAAGCAAAGACCTCCAACTCCTCATCAACCACTGGAAACCATCTCTTTAACACAGGCATCCCAAGCTCATCCTCCACCAACTGCTGGCCAGCCCTTTCCTCACCCCACCTCCTCCTCAGCCTCCACCTCTGTCTCTCCTCCCTCCTGCCTCCTGAAAGGCCCCACCATACACTCCTGGCCCCGAAATCAGGCATTATCATCTCGGCTTTCTTCCTCTTCTACTCCCTCTAGGCCTAACTTGCCTTCTCATCATATGGTGTCCTCCTCCCAATCTCTCTCACATCTCGTGTCCCCCAGTCCATTCCCATGGCCTCTGCCTGGCTCTCATTCGAGCCAAATCACCTGTGCACTGCAACAGACTCCTGTCTCCATCTGTCCCACTCCAGGCTGGCTTCCACTCTTGAAGCCAAAGTGGTCCTTCTAACTCACAGAGCTGATCCTTAAGATTCCTCAAGGGTTCCCCAAGCTTTCAGGATGGCATTCAGACTCTTTAGTTAAATCTCCCAACCTCCTTTCTTCTTTTCTTTTTAAATAAAATAGAGGGCCAAGTGCGGTGGCTCATGCCTGTAATCCCAGGAGTTTGAGACCAGCCTGGCCAACATGGTGAAACCCTATCTCTATTAAAATACCAAAAAAAAAAACCAAACAAAAAAAAAAAAAAACAAAAAACCAGCCAGGCATGGTAGTACGCCTGGAATCCCAGCTACTCGGGAGGCTGAGGCATGAGAACTGCTTGAATCCGGGAGGTGGAGATTGCAGTGAGCCAAGATCACACCACTACACTCCAGTCTGGGTGACAGAATGAGACTCTGTCTCAAAAAATAATAATAATAAAACAAATAAATAAATAAGTTAGAGATGGGGTTTTGCCATGTTGCCCAGGCTGATCTCGAACTCCTGGGCTCAAGTGATCCACCTGCTTCAGCCTCCCAAAGCGCTGGGATTACAGGCATGAGCCACCATGCCTGGCCTCAACCTCCTTTCTAATCTGGCACTTCTGAGCTCCCCAGACCGTATTTGCCTCTCACTCCTAGCCTCAATTTTAGCCATAATGAGCCACAGGTACTTTCCTGAACAGTCCGTGCTGCTTCGTGCCTCTGCCTTCAACATTCAGCTCAAAAATTCCTTCCTCTGGGAAGCCATTCCTTAGCCCACCCCTCGCCCACCACCTTCTTGAGATTTTTCTGATTTAGATGCTTCTCTTTTTCCCTGCCCCAGTACCCTGCACCACTGCACTTACCACAATGAACGGGATGGGTTGGGTACGTGTCTTTCTTCCCTACCAGAATATAAAATCAGTGAAGACAGGGTCTTCACAAATACTAGACTCCCTATCCCTAATGGCAGCTCAGGGCTTGCAGCGTATTACAAATATCTGTTTAACAAATGGAGGAAAACCAGCAGCCTTGTCCACACACAACAATACCAAACCCCAAAGCAGGTTCATGGCCAGGGTCAGATCTTCTCCACTGCTGAGGGAATAGAAAATACTCCAGGCAAAGACACATCCTCTGCCTGCCATTCCAGCCCTGCCACAAACCACAGCAAGGAAGACGGATGGGGTCACAAACCAGGTAGCTCTGAAGGCAGATGACCTCAGGCTGCCGCCCGAATCTGCAGGTACTTCCTTGTGCAGGTACTTCCTCGTGTAACCTTGGGGCCACCTACTTAATTCCTGGGCCTTGGCGTCCTCATTTATAATATAAGGAAAATAATAACACACATCACGATATTGTGATGAGGAGTAAATGGAATGATGTATGTAAAACATTTAGCGCTTTGCGGACATTCAGCGCTGGTTCCACCCAGCCTTCTCTTTTTCTTTTTTTTTTTTTTTTGAGACAGAGTCTCGCTCTGTCGCCCAGGCTGGAGTGCAGTGGCACAATCTCGGCTCACTGCAAGCTCCACCTCCTGGGTTCCCGCCATTCTCCTGCCTCAGCCTCCCGAGTAGCTGGGACTACAGGCGCCCGCCACCACGCCTGGCTAATTTTTTTTGTATTTTTTAGTACAGATGGGGTTTCACCATGTTAACCGGGATAGTCTCAATCTCTTGACCTCGTGATCCGCCCACCTCGGCCTCCCAAAGTGCTGGGATTACAAGCGTGAGTCACCGCACCTGGCCTTCTCTTTTTCAATATTGCCAGAACAGAGGCAGAACCTAATAAAATTCGTATTCACAATGCACTCAGGCAGCTCCTGCTGGGTGAGATTCAATCTAAGAAATAAGGAAGGGGCCGGGTGTGGTGGCTCACGCCTGTAATCTCAGCACTTTGGGAGGCTGAGGCAGGATCATGAGGTCAAGAGATCGAGACCATCCTGGCCAACATGGTGAAACCCCGTCTCTACTAAAAAATACAAAAAAAAAATTAGCTGGGTGCGGTGGCACGCACCTGTAGTCCCAGCTACTTGAGAGGCTGAGGCAGAAGAATCACTTGAACCTGGGAGATGAAGGTTGCAGCGAGCCAAGATCGCGCCACTGCACTCCAGCCTGGTGACAGAGAGAGACTCTGTCTCAAAAAAAATGATTAAAAATGATAATAATAATAATAATAAAGAAATAAGGAAGGAGGCAGAGACTTGCTTTCTGGACTGCAGCCCAGAGGTGCTCAGCCACTGCCAGGGCATCCCAACCAGACCCAAAGGTCTTGTGGCTTCTTGGCTTGAAGGGAGGTTGTATTATTGAGCACAGTAATCTCAGAGGTCTCCTGGTACCATGGAGTAGCTGGAGGGGCTTCGTGCCAATGTCCTCTGCCCCTGCCCTGCTGGTTCAGGGCCAGAGGAACAGATTGGGCAGTGGGCTCCTCCTCACTTTGGAAATCACTATTTTCTGCAAAGAGACACAGAAGAAAGTCTAAAAGAGAACATGAGGACATGTCAACAGTAAGTGGTTATCTCCAGGGGCAAGATTCCAGGTGATTTTTAAATCTTCTTTATGTTCTTTCCGATTTCCTTTTTCTTTTTCTTTTTTATTTGGAGATGGAGTCTCACTCTGTCACCCAGGCTGGAGTGCAGTGGCACGATCTCAGCTGACTGCAACCTCTGCTTCCAGGGTTCAAGCGATTCTCATGCCTCAGCCTTCTGAGTAGCTGGAATTACAGGTGCCCGCCACCATGCCTGGCTAATTTTTGTATTTTTAGTAGAAACGGGGTTTCACCATGTTGGCCAGGCTGGTCTCAAACTCCTGACCTCTGGTGATCCACCCACCTTGGCCTCCCAAAGTCCTGGGATTACAGGCATGAGCCACCACACCCAGCTGTGTTCTTTCCTATTTTCTAAACTTTCTACAGTGAATGCTTCTATGGTCTGAAAACAGGCATAAGGCCCATATTATACTTAATAAAGGACCAGTTTCTCTGGCCTTTCTCAGGCTGAGAGCAGGCTGGCCCCCAGGCGAGTTATGCCCCTATGAGTACAATTAAATTGTAACATCCCGTCCTGTTCTGAAGTCTCTGGCAGTGGAAACTCAGAACTCTGTGGCCTGGGATTCAAGGAGGCTGCAATGACCCTGGAACCTTCAGATGAACAAGCAGAACCACTAAAGCCTTTGAGAGGTGAACTGAACGATGACTGTCTCTCCAACATAGGATGGAGGCTCATTCAGGGTACCTAAAGCTGTCCCTATTGGTCAGTGCTTGTAGGGGAGAAGAGCCTAGAGTTGGAAATTGTAAAGAGGAGAAAGGGGTTGAGGCTAAGAGACTTCACTGTGTGGCCAAAGGACAGGTTTCTAGGGAAATGTATCCTTTTTGAAAGACAGCAAGGGAGAGAACCATTGCAACTTGCCAAAGCCCCTCAAGTCTCTTGTGAAGGGTATTTTCAGCTCAATTAAGGAGAGGTGGCCAGGCACAGTGGCTCACACCGTAATCCCAACACTTTGGGAGGCCAAGACTTGTGGATCACTTGAGGCCAGGAGTTTGAGATCAGCCTGGCAATAGCGTGAGACCTCTACCCCCATCTCTACAAAAAAACAAACCATTAGCTGAGTGTGGTGGTGTGTGCCTGTAGTCCCAGCTGAAGAGGCTGAAGCCGGAGAATTGCTTGAGCCAGGAGTCTGAGGCTGCAGTAAGCTATGATTGTGCCACTGCACTACAACCTGGGGGACAGAGTGAGACCCTATCTCTCAAAACAAAAAAAGGTGTGGAAGAACTCCTCCCATAGTAAAACCCCCTTTCCTTTGTTGTTTAACTTTGTTGTTTAATTCATTCATTCATCAGTCACTGATTGAACCCCTCTAGGTGCAGATGTTACATCCCATCCACATGCTGTATGATTAACTGGGACCTTTCTCTCACTATTCCCATCACCACCAATGCTCGAGGAAATCTTAAGGAGTAATAGTGGTGGGGCATTTGTTTTGCTCAGTGGGTGTACAAGCTGAGGGGGGCACTGGAACGCTGGAAGTCTTAAAGAGGCTATGGAAATAGAGAAGGGTGAAAAAAAGATAAGACAGCTGGCAAGAGAGGAGAACTTTGGGGAAGAGAATCAAAAGATGCCTAAGGTAGAATTTTGAAGACGTTATGCACCTCTGTCTCCCTCGCCATGTCTTCAGAAAAACAGACACCCTTCCCCAAAGGCTTCTGAAGTTGAACTGGGTAGGAACCATGGAAGTGCTACATTCTGCTCTCAAGATAGAAGGCAGGTGAGAACAAAGGCTGACCAAGGAGACCCAATCAGATCTTTATTACACCCAAATAAAAAGAGGCTGCCCCTGCCTGGGGGTTCATGGTGCAGCGGAAGGACGCCCTGTAAATAAGCCAGCCCCTAAGGTGGTGTGCACCAAGAAGGGAGCTGAGAGGGCCTTGGGCACAAAATTTCAGGAGCATCAGAAAACTCAGTCTTCAGGACGACTCATATTTCAATGCAGCTTTTGACAAAATCCAAGTTAGTACAAAAATGCATGATGAACAAACTGTCAATATTTTCAATAAAAACTGGATTTGAGAACAGGACTGGGATTACACTGAAGTAAGTGAAACTGAGCTGTACAAGTGTGAGGTCAGATTCTGTCTTGATTTCAAACATAAATATTCAGTTCAACCTAGATTTTCTGGCATTAATTTTTATTTTTTGAAATGTGGCATCAAAATATCATTGACTTTGATGACTGAGGTTTTGGCAGCCCCCAAAATCTAGATCTCCTCAGCAGCCCTGAGCCGGGGGCACCCAGGAACGGGCAGACCAAAATCTTTCTCTGAAGACACAGTATTCAAGGTGGACTTGGAAGAATCAGCAGGATGGGCTGCTCTGCCTATGGAGTAGCCGTTCTTTATTCCTTTACTTTCTTTTTTTTTTTTTTAATTTGGAGACGGAGTCTCGCTCTGTCACCCAGGCTGGAGTGCAGTGGTGCGATCTCGGCTCACTGCAACCTCCGCCTCCTGGGTTCAAGCAATTCTCCTGCAGCAGCCTCCTGAGTAACTGAGATTATAGGCACACGCCACCATGCCTGGCTAATTTTTGTATTTTCAGTAGAGACGAGGTGTCACCATATTGGTCAGGCTGGTCTCGAAGTCCTAATCTCAGGTGATCCACCCGCCTTGGCCTCACAAAGTGCTGGGATTACAGGCGTGAGCCACTGCACCCAGCCTATTCCTTTACTTTCTTAATAAACTTGCTTTCACACACACACAAAAATAATAATAAAATAAAATAAAATCCAGGATGTAACATATGAAAAAAAAAAAAAAGGCATTTATTGTAAAGGCAATCTAGGCCAAGGCCCAGCCTGTATAGGGACTGGAAGGACAGAGTGTGTTTGGGGAAAGACGCAGCCACAGTGCCCAGTCCCATTTCCTCTCCAAGGCCTCCTTCCTCACAGGTGCTGAGGCTTCAGCATCTCATGAAGCATCTCCTACACACCAGGTAGTGTGGATTCAAAAACACGAGAAAATGTAGAGATACAATCACTACCCACAAAGAGCTCATGTAAAGCCAAGACACCCTATGGCTGAAGACAGCCAAACCTGTGGTTGTTTCCAGCTTTTAACATTCTGCAAGCATTGTTTTTTGTTTTTTTGTTTGTTTGTTTGTTTTTTGAGATGGAGTCTCACTCTGTTGCCCAGGCTACAGTACAGTGACGCGATCTTGGCTCACTGCAACCTCCGCCTCTTGGGTTCAAATGATTCTCCCACCTCAGCCTCCCAAGTAGCTGGGATTACAGGCACTGGCCACCACGCCCGGCTAATTTTTGTATTTTTAGTAGAGATGGGGTTTCACCATGTTGGCCAGGCTGGTCTTGGAACTCCTGGCCTCAAGTGATCTGCCCACCACGGCCTCCCAAAGTGCTGGGATTGCCACTGCACCCGGCCTACAAGCACTGTTTTGTTCCTGACATTCTAAATGCTAACATGATTACGAAGCATTTTATTTAGGAGTGGCGTACATTCTACCATTTTCTTTAAAAACAATATTCAATCCTGGGCAGTTATGACGCAGTTAATGATGATCTATTTCAAAAAGGGCTTTGACATATGAAATCCCTTTTGCTCCTCCTCAGCCTGGGAAGCAGGAAGGAGTTAGTTCTCTCATGTCTCATTTTCCAGGTGAGGAATCTGAAATTCAGCATTTAAGCAACTTCCTCAAAGTTTTCTGACCATAAGGGCAGAGCTGGCACTAGAATCCAAGTCTCCCAGCTCCTGAATAGAGACTGACGGTCCCTTCATTAACTACATATGGGGAATATGCCAGCGAACTGGAGAGCAATTTTCTCCCAGTTACATCTAAACTTTGCTAACAAAGTAACTCCTGGCTTCAAGCTGATCTCTGGAAGCCACGAGTGCACACAGACACTTTGGGCTTGACTCTGAGCTCCCTGCTGGGGATGACAGGAGACTGTACAGCCCCAAAGCTTCATCACTAAAGGAGACAGAAAAAAAAAGTGCTTTTCGGCCAGGCGCGGTAGCTCATGCCTATAATCCCAGCACTTTGGAAGGCCGAGGTGGGCAGATCACGAGGTCAGGAGTTCCAGACCAGCCTGGCCAATATGATGACACCCCGTCTTTACTAAAAATACAGAAATTAGCCAGGCGTGGTGGTGCACACCTGTAGTCCCAGCTACTCAGGAGGCTGAGACCGAAGAATCGCTTAAATCCGGGAGGCAGAGGTTGCAGTGAGCCGAGATCGTACCACTGCACTTCAGCCTGGGCAACAGAGTGAGACTCCGTCTCAAAAAAAAAAAAAAAAAAAAAAAAAAAAGTGCTTTCCCACTAACCTCCTGCCCCCAACCCCAGACTGTCCTCTTTTCCCTGTCCTCCCGCCCCCACACCCAGACTCTTCACCACTCTTAGCTCCGAGCTTGCAGAGGCCCCAGAAACCTCACATCCAATCATGAGCAGAGCAGCAGGCCCCTGCCAGGCTGCGTCCTTCCAATCAGGGACTTCACTTTGCACACCAAGGTCCTTGCCAGATCCAAACGCTCCCTCTTCCCAGCCTGAAGTTAGAAAACAAACAAGCCGCTTAACCTAAGCCAAGCAGCAGCCATAACAACAGCAGCATTCACAGCTGAGCAGGAACGCCAGCCCTCATGGTGGTCTGGGAAAGACGCCGATTCCCCTGACCCGGACAGAGGCTGCGGGTCCTCCCGGAGGCCTGGACAGCAGCCGGCAGCCAGTTGGATGCGATCACTGGATCATGAGCTGCATCACAGCTCCTCTCAGGTGCTGGCAACGGGCCCTGGCCTGTCCTGCATGTACAAGAAGGCCTGTTGGAAATATCATCATGCTTGAGCCCTCACACTGTCCACGTCCCTCAGCTGGTCTAGGAATGGCACAATGCCTCTGTGTCCTGGCTGCCGTGAGCTGGCCCAAGGGCCTGACAATGCTGGAGACAGAAGGTCATGAGGATGTCAGAGCTAGGGAAGCAGGGGATTGTGCAGAAGGCAAGGGAAGGGTTGGAAAATGAGTCAGGCTGAGAGGTGACAGCGTGCTGGCAGCCCTCACAGCCCTCGCTCGCTCTCGGCACCTCCTCTGCCTGGGCTCCCACTTTGGCGGCACTTGAGGAGCCCTTCAGCCCGCCACTGCACTGTGGGAGCCCCTTTCTGGGCTGGCCAAGGCCGGAGCTGGCTCCCTCAGCTTTCAGGGAGGTTTGGAGGGAGAGGCGCGGGCGGGAACCGGGGCTGTGCCCGGTGCTTGCGGGCCAGCGCGAGTTCCGGGTGGGCGTAGGCTCCGCGGACCCCGCACTCGCCCAGCCGGCCGCACCAGCCCCGGGCAGTGAGGGGCTTAGCACCTGGGCCAGCAGCTGCTGTGCTCAATTTCTCGCCGGGCCTTAGCTGCCTTCCCGCAAGCAGGGCTCGGGACCTGCAGCCCGCCATGCCTGAGCCTCCCCTCCACTCTGTGGGCTCCTGTGCCACCCGAGCCTCCCCGATGAGCGCCACCCCCTGCTCCACTGCGCCCAGTCCCATCGACCACCCAAGGGCTGAGGAATGTGGGCACAGGGCACAGGACTGGCAGGCAGCTCCACCTGCAGCCCCGGTGTGGGATCCACTGGGTGAAGCCAGCTGGGCTCCTGAGTCTTGTGGGGACGTGGAGAACCTTTATGTCTAGCTAAGGGATTGTAAATACACCAATCAGCACTCTGTATCTAGCTCAAGGTTTGTAAACACACCAATCAGCACCCTGTGTCTAGCTCAGGGTTTGTGAATGCACCAATTGACATTCCCTATCTAGTACTCTGGTGGGGCCTTGGAGAACCTTTGTGTCAACACTCTGTATCTAGCTAATCTGATGGGGACGTGAAGAACCTTTGTGTCTAGCTCAGGGATTGTAAATGCACCAATCAGCGCCCTGTCAAAACAGACCACCGGGCTCTACCAATCAGCAGGGGCCAGATAAGAGAATAAAAGCAGGTGGGGCCAGATAAGAGAATAAAAGCAGGCTGCCCCAGCCAGCAGTGGCAACCTGTTCAGGTCCCCTTCCACACTACGGGAGCTTTGTTCTTTCGCTCTTTGCAATAAATCTTGCTACTGCTCACTCTTTGGGTCCACACTGCCTTTATGAGCTGTAACACTCCCCGCCAAGGTCTGCAGCTTCACTCCTGAAGCCAGCGAGACCACGAGCCCACCGGGAGGAACGAACAACTCCAGACGCGCCGCCTTAAGAGCTGTAACACTCACCGCGAAGGTCTGCAGCTTCACTCCTGAGCCAGCGAGACCGCGAACCCACCAGAAGGAAGAAACTCCGAATGCATCCGAACGTCAGAAGGAACAAACTCCGGACACGCCACCTTTAAGAACTGTAACACTCACCATGAGGGTCCGCGGCTTCATTCTTGAAGTCAGTGAGACCAAGAACCCACCAATTCTGGACACAAGGCCAGAGCCTAGGCTCCTCTGTGGTGCCACTGCTGTCCATGCCCTACACTCCTGCTAGACTCGCCCGTACTTTTTACTGCTTTGTGTTGGTATTGGCAGTGGCATCATGGTCATCATCATCATCATCATCATGGGTAGCATTCACTGAGTGTAGTGGGCTGGACAGTGGCCCCCCAAAAAGATATGTTTGCATCCTAATTCCCAGAACCTGTGAATGTTACATTATTTGGAAAAAGTTTTTGCAAATGTTCTTCAGAATCTTGAAAGGAGGTGCTTATCCTGGATTATCCAGGCAGGCCCTAAATGCAATGAATGACACAGATTCTTAGGAGACAGGCAGAGGGAGGATACATGGAGATACAAAGAGGTTCTCCTCTTTGTATACAGAGAAGAGGAGGGGCAACATGGCCGCAGAGGCAGACACTAGAGTGATCTGGCCACAGCTAAGGAACAGGTATGGCCACCAGAGCTGGAAGATGCAAAGACAGTCTCAAAAGCAGCGTGTCTCTGCTAAAGCTTTTATTTTAGACTTTGGGCCTCCAGAACTGGGAAACAGATGTCTGTTGGTTGAAGTCGCCTAGTTTATGGAAATTTGTCATTGCAGCTCCAGGACACAAATGCCCAGGACACCATGCTGACCATCATCCTCGTCATCTGCCATGGCCCTTCCTAAGCACATCCTGAGCATGCACAGCACATTCCAGGCACCAGACACTTGGCAAGGCTGTCCAACAAATCCACAAGTTGTTTTCACTTAACAGAGGAGCAAACCGAAGTTTAGTGAGGAACTGGCCAGGGTGGTTTGGACCCAGAAGAAATGCAACCCTCTATGGGTGCTTTCTCCAAGTAGAAGACCAAAAAGCACTTTGACAGTGTCTCCCTTATTTGCAACCACCTTAGGGATTTGCACATAGGAGTTGATCTTGCTTTTGATCCCAAATGATCTTTTTACCAGACTTGTCTCTGAGACTTGGCTCTTTGTAAAAGTCAGGGAATGAGTAACTGTGGGGACAGGACACGCCGTTTCAAATGACCCAAGTAGCGGTTTTGATGAGTTTGCCAGCGCCAGATAGCTCACATGGGCCTATGGGAATTTCTCTTTCTCCTTCCTAAGGAAGGACTTTGAAGCCAAGACCCCACCCAGAGACCCTTCAGCATTGACTATCAGAGCAGAAAAATATCAGAGTACTTTTGCCTTCTTTTTGAACAGAAATTATGGGAAACTGGATTCACAAGGAGAACATCATAACCTTCCAGAAGTTTCCCTGGCCCAGAGGGCAGTGCACCAGAGAAGAGTCTTGAACCCTCTCTGGGAACAGAGAATAGAATCTCAAAGGTCAGGGTTAGCTCCACCCAGGACTTTAAGGATACAATCAGCCATGACAAGCCTCAGTAGAATCCAGACCAAATGGCTGGAACTTTAGGGGCTAAATCTGACACCAATATTCTTAACTTACTAGACATATCACATACATATGAAGGGCTAGCTGACTTAACACAGAGTTTTGCTTGTACAGCAATACCTTGTGGGCAGGCTGGGCGTGGTGGCTCACACCTGTAATCTCAGCACTTTGGAGGCCAAGGCGGGCAGATCTCCTGAGGTCAGGAGTTTGAGACCAGCCTGGCCAATGCGGTGACACCCCGTCTCAACTTAAAAAAAAAAAAAAAATATATATATATATATATATATGTGTATATATGTGTATATGTATATATATGTATATATGTGTGTATGTATATATATGTATACATGTATATATATGTATATATGTATACACACACACACACAAACATTAGCCAGGCATGCTGGCAAGTGCCTGTAATCCCAGCTACTCAGGAGGCTGAGGCAGGAGAACTGCCTGAACCCAGGAGGTGGAGGTTGTAGCGAGTCAAGATCACTCCACTGCCCTCCAGCCTGAGTGACAAGAGCGAAACTCTATCTAAATAAAACCCCCCCCAAAACTCAAGAAAACAAAAAACCTTGTGGATACATGTGGCTTCATCTGGAAATAGGGTCTGGACAAGTCCATCCTGAATCCCACAGATGCTAGGCCATTGAGCTCCCAGCTCTTGGCCAGCCTCCATATGCAGGGCAACATCCTTGATGCTGCTGCTTGGGAAATGCTAATTACCCCCAGGGGAGCCTGGAAAGGAAACAAAAACCAAAAGAGTCGTTTTGGCCTGTTGCGACCTGGCTGACCACCCCCTGCTTGGGGAAACCCAATGCTCTCAAGCAGAGCAAATATTAAGTCAACTCTGCAGTATATTCATTCACTCTTCATTGAGGAGAAAAGGAAGGGAGGGGATGCAGGAGGTAATCAGCACCTCCAAGGTGGTTCTCCTCAGCTTTCTGGAGTGAGAAGACAGCCTGGTGAGCAATCCCCTCAGCACCCCAGGACCCGGATGTGTGTGTGTGCACATGTGCGCATGTGTGTGTGCAGCCTGCACTATATCCGTCACCTACCCTGAGTCACCTCGTAGGACAATGGGTTGGAAGCTCAGCACCTGACCCCGTGGGTTTTGCCACAGAGGGGGAAAGAATGATAAGGAGCAATAAGAAGCCTAAGGTGCTGGTTTGCTCTTCGTGGCTTACAGCTGGAGACTATAAAGCCTGGGTCAACTAATTCAATGGAAGCCAATCCGAAAAGAAGCGGATCAGCCCTATTTATCTCTTTAAGACCTCCTCAGAGGACTTGGTTAGTCTCACCAGGGCCTTTACTTTCATAGGTCCACAGTTTCTATCGGCAACTCCAGATCCAAAAACCTTTGACAACTGAGTTTTTTTTTTTTCTTTTGTAAGGCACCTGACAGCAAAACTTTGCCTGATCTCAACCACCCTGAGGCCATTTATCATCTTTATTTATCCTACTCTTGTAATAGTTCCACATTTGGCTGCTGAGATATTAATTTATTTGTGAGGTGCTACACCAGACCCCACTGGATATGTTACGTAACACAGTATATATATTGCTTGACCTTTCTAAAGATTCAAAAAAAGCTGAGTTCTAAAACAGCTCAGGCCCTCAGGATTTCCAATATGAAATTGTGTTCCAAGGTTAAATATTGCTATGGCCTGAACTGTGTCCCCTGGAATTCATATGCTTAAGCCCTAACCCACCATGTGACTGCACTGGAGGCAGGGACAAGAAGAAGGTGATTAAGGTTAAATGAGGTCATGAGAGTGGGACCCTGATCCAATAGAACTAGTGCCCTCATAGGAAGAGGAAGAGACATCAGCGCGCTCTCTCTGCCACGCGAGGACACAGTGAGAAGAGAAGGTGGCAAGCCAAGAAGGCCCTCGCTAGAACCCGGCCGTGTTGGCACACTGATCTCAGATGTCCAGCCTCCAGAACTATGATAAAATACTTTTCTGTTATTTAAGACACCCAGTCTATGGTATTTTGTTATGGCATAACAAATCAATATAGATTTTGGTACCAAGAAGTGGGGTGCTGCTGTAACAGATACCAAAAGATATGGAAGCAGTTTTGGAACTGGGTAGTAATGGGCAGAGGCTAGAAGAGTTTGGAGGTGCATGCTAGAAAAAGCCTAGATTGATGTAAACTGAATAACATCAATATGGATGTTAAAGATCATTCTGGTGAGGTCTCAGACAGAAATCAGAACTATGTTACTGGAAACTGGAGGAAAGGCCATGTTTGTCATAACATGGCAAAGTGCATCTGTAATTTTTTAGGTACTATGGGTTTATTTTTTAAAAATAGATAATAAAGTGGCAGAGAACTTGGCAGAAATGTGTTTTGTTATGGAAGCCTGAGTGGACTCATATACACTCTTGCATTTCTCTGCCAGACTTGGTCCATCAGCTCCTGGGAGCCTTTACCGATTAACCTGACTTTGGTATGAACACTCCCATACTCTGAAATTCTTTCTGGAAACTTGTTTATGTAGCTTGGATTTACTGATGAACTTTTTTACATCTATGAGTGTATCATTTTGCCTCTTTTTATGTCCCACCCCAGATGAATAAAATTCCCTCTGGTGTCTATAACAGCCTCGTTGGGGTCCTCTTTAGGCTCACAGCACCAACTCCACAGCCCTGCACGCATGGCAGGTGAGCAGAGATTCCGAGTGGTTAGGCACTTGCCAAACTTGTTCCAGAACCCTCCAAAGAGGTATGAAAAGCCTAGGAAAGTCTAGAAACAAAGACAATTCAATAAGGTAGCAGATTATGAAATTAACATATGAAAAGTTAATTGTAATATATGCAAAAATAAGTTTGAAAAATATAATGGAAAACCATATCCCTATTTTCAATAGAAACTAAAAAGATTGTAAAAGATTTGATACATAGATACATCAAAACTTTGATATATGGATATTCGGTAAGAAATATATATATTGGCCAGGCACGGTGGCTCACGCCTGTAATCCCAGCATTTTGGGAGGCCGAGGCAGGCGGATGACTAGAGGTCAGGAGTTCGAGACTAGCCTGGCCAACATGGCGAAACCCTGTCTCTACTAAAAATACAAAAAAATTTAGCCAGGTGTGGTGGTGGGTGCCTGTAATCCCAGCTACCTGGAAGGCTGTGGCAGGAGAATCGCTTGAACCTGGAGGTGGAGGTTGCAGTGAGCCAAGATCACGCCATTGCCCTCCAGCCTGGGCAACAGAGTGAGACTCCGTCTCAGAAAGAAAAAAAAAAGAAAACTTTTTTTATATATTAAAATATGTATATAGATATTCAATAAGAAACATGCCTAACCTGTTAGAAAATAACTTAAAAACTATCAATGAAGAAATATGAAATTTTTGTATTATAATGGTATTATGGCTATTTTTTTTTTTGAGATGGAGACTCGCTCTGTCACCCAGGCTAGAGTACAGTGGCACAATCTCGGCTCACTGCAACCTCTGCCTCCCAGGTTCAAGTGATTCTCCTGCCTCAGCCTCCCGAGTAGCTGGGACTACTACCTGGGTAGTAGGGTAGGGTAGTAGGGTAGCTGGGACCATACCTGGCTGATTTTTGTATTTTTATTAGAGACGGGGTTTCACCATGTTGGCCAGGCTGATCTCGAACTCCTGACCTGTGATCCGCCCACCTTGGCCTCCCAAAGTGCTGGGATTACAGGTGTGAGCCACTGCGCCTGACCTTATGGCTATTTTTTAGAAGTCTTCATCTTTCATAAATACATAGTAAAAACACTGACAGATAAATGACCATGTCTGGGATTTGTTTGAAAATAATATGGGCTGGGTGCGGTGACTCACACCTGTAATCCCACTGTGGGAAGCCAAGGCAGGTGGATTGCTTGATCCCAGGAGTTTGAGACCAGCCATGGCAACAAGGTGAAACCTCGTTTTTACAAAAAATACAAAAATTAGCCAGGCATGGTGGTGCACATCTGAAGTCCCAGCTACTCGGAAGGCTAAGGTGGGAGGAATGCTTCAGCCCAGGAGGCAGAGGTTGCAGTGAGCTGAGAAAACACCATTGCACTCCAGCCTGGGCGACAGAGTAAGACCCTGTCTCAAAAAATAATAATAATAAAATAAATACGAAGGGTAGTGGGTATGCATGTGGACGAGGCAGCATGGGCTGATGGTGTAGAAGCTGTGTGATAGATACAAGAAGGTTCATTTTACTCTTTTCACAACTTTTGTGTATGTTCTCAGTTTTCCATATTACAAAGTTCTTTTAAAAAACCTGTTGAGAAACTGAAAGAAAATGTTAAAAGTCTAGCTTGCTTTTAAATAAAAAGGTTCGATGATTTTTTTTTTTACTTCAAATTAATCTATAAACTCAATGTAAACCCAATTAAAATACCAACAAGGAGTATTTTTAGAAAGCTCCTCTGGAAAAATAACCATAATAGCCAGCAAAATTAGGAAAGAGAAGGGGGTCAAGCGGGTAGGGCAGAGAACGCCTGCTCTTACAAGCATTGAAACTTATAAAGCTACAATAATGAAAGGAATTTAGTAATGGAGAACAAACAGAGAGGGCAATGGTGCAACATGAAATTCCAGAAATAGGCTCCAGTGCCTGCTAGGTGCCAGGCACTATTCAACATGTTGAATAATTGGCACCAAGCAAAACAGACAAAGATTCTACCCTTAAATAAGTAAATAAATAAGAACATCTACATAGTGCTAAGTGTTTTAGAGAAAATAAAGCAAGACAATGAGATAAAGGGCAACGGGGGTGACATGAGTTGAGACCTAAAAACTAGCATAACACAGATGATCTAGGACAAGGGAAAAGCATTCTAGGCAAAGGAAGAGGCAAGAGCAAGACCCTAAGGTTGAAATGAGTTCACACATCATGAAACAAAAAGCAGGTTGTGGGTAACAGAGAAGAGGCAAGGAAGATAGGCAGGGGCTAGATTATATAAACCTTGCAGTGGCTGGTGAGGACTCTGAATTCTATTCTAATTGAGATGGAAAACACTTTAAAGGGTTTTAGTTTGCAGAGCGATGTATCTGTTTAACATTAAAAAAAAAAAAACTGCTCTAGCTACTATGTAGACAGAGGGTTCTATACCGACAAGAATATTCTGGAAATGCACTTCCAGTTTGCAATGGTCTACCCAAGAGGTGATGTTGGGATAAAAGAGGTAGAAGTGACAGGAATGGTGACAAGTGGTCTGGTTTGAAATATGGCTTTAACACAGTGCCAGTATACTGATGGCTTAGAAGTGGAGAAAAAGAAAGGAATCCAGGATGACTCCCATTGCTTTGGTCAAAGTAACTGGGTAGATGATGGCACCATCAGTCAAGAAAGAGAAGATGAGCAGGGCCCATGGGACAGTAAATCAAGGACTCTAGTGTCATATCCATCCATCACTTGAGACACCTATCAGACACCCAAGTAGGACTGTCAGTAGGCAGGTGGCTGCTACAGGAGGATGGAGCTCACCTGTAAATTTGTACGGGGGCATCAGCAAAAGATACAATGAAGACAGCATTTCAGATCTACAGGGAAAATAGATCTGTAGGGATCCTTTGATAACTGGTGTTGAGGCAATTGCCTTTGCTTTTGGGGAAAAACACCCAAGTTCCAAAATAACTTCCAAATGGATCAAAAATTAAAAAAAAAATACTGGTGAGTCTATGTGGCAAATGGCTCTCCCACACTCTTGGTGGGAGTGTAAATTTGTGCAACCTTTCTTAGGGACAATATGGCACTGGGTATCAAATTTAAAATACATATTGACTTTGTTCCACTAATCCTACTACTTGGATTAATTTATTCAACAGATATACATACGAGAATTTCCTGGGATGTAGATACAAGGATGTCCGCTGCAGACTCTTTGCAGTAAAAAATTAGAAACAAGCAAAGCCTGCCTCAACAGCAGACTGGTTAAATAAATTATCAAACGTCCATAAGACAGACTACTTTGCAGAGGATACAAAAAATGCAGGAAACCTTTATGAGCTGATATCAAACTATCTCCCAGGCATGTTATGTGAAAAATTAGCAAACAGAACTTCTTGTGCTTTATTAACCTTCTATGTAAATGTATGAGTGTCCATGTACAAAGTCTTTTGATTTTCATCTTTTATCATTCCCAAAGTAGTTTGAATTTTGTAACCATGTACATATTTCCCATTTAAAAAAACCAGTAGGGACTATTTGAACGGTGAAATTATGGGTCACCTTTTTGTTTTCTTTATACTTCTTGGAATGTATTTTTTTAAAGCACCCTTACAAATATTACTAGAAAATAAAACTTCCAAGAATATGATCCCACATCCCCACTAAGACTGTGGACAAATCACTTTAAATCTACAGGACAATCTTATGACCTTCTTTTCTAATTCGTTTTCTTTTCTTTCTTTTTTTTTTTTTTAACATTCTGATCTCACTGAGATTTTGTACCTTCAGGCTCTGTTGGAAGCAGCCTGTACCCAAAGCCAAGCTGTAAAAGTTGCAGGGGAGCCACAGAGCTGCCAAGGAGGGTGTTTAATGAGCAAAACTTAAGGGCCGAATGCAAATTACTAGCAAACACCAGATGGCAGGGGTCAGGGGGAGATGGCCTCAAAGAGATAAAGTCAGAGTACTGGTCAGGTCCAGAGAAAAATGACTCCCATCTGACTTGGGGGCGGTGAGAGTGTCACGGGGTTCACACAGCTGGTGTGCACACTCCCCATGATCGGGAGAAGGGGTCTTTCTGCGTAAGCTTATGGCTGGAAAGTCAGGGGAAAGGGAGGGGTGGAGGATACAAAAGGTACAAGGTAGCTTGTGGTGGAAATGGAGCGTCTTGGTCTACGTAAAAATTCACCTGCAGGTCTTTTGAGGGTTAGCTGTCCTGAAATCCCAAAATGTGTAAACCATGTACACACACACACACACACACACACACACAGCCGAAAGACTGAGAATGCGCTAGTTCTATTTAATCTTGGAGGAGAAAATTAACAGAGTTCAATTAAACCATTATTAAGAACTTTAAATGGAGATTAGTGCTTATTTTCACATTTCTTTAACCTTTAAAATTACACTCTTATTTAAATACAAAGTTAATAGTATTGGATTGTGCTGGCCTTATTTGTTGTAATGAAGCCTTGTTCTTAATTGGAAAGCAAGAATGTACCATTCTACTTCTCCCAATTAACCACCTTTATTGGAAGCCAGGCTTCCGGAAACACAAAGCTATCAACTAAGGCACCGACATTCTCCCGGGGGACAGTTTGCCCTAACCACGGACTTGAAAGAAAGAAAACTGTTCATATTGGCCTTGCACACCCAAACTTAAAACAGACCACAGACGCGAGAGTGTCCAATTCAAACACTGACCCCTGCCTAAGCCCCTCTGCGAAGCTTGTGTAGTAGCTCTCCCCCTTCCCGTGGGTCCTCCAGGAAACACACAGCAGCTGCTTCAGACCATCATTGCTACCCTCACTCTCGCCTCTAGTTTAACCAGCCCCAGTTCCTTTAAACTCGCCACTTGGGTCTAATTTTCCAATCATATAATTATATCTATCTATGCATCTTAGGGAGAAGAAAGAATGCGATGTTCCAAAAAAAATTATAGCCCTCTTTTGGTCCTATACTATGCATTTTCCGCTTCTGGTAAGGAATCTAAGCTATGCCACTACAATATATTTAGTTGGAGTAAACTCCTCTCCAGCATTCCTTCTTTTAAACGTATTATTCCTTTCTTAGGAGAAACTAGCTCAAGGGAGCTGGGGGTATTTAAATGGAGTCTCTATGGTCACCAAAAGCATCACATGCCCTGAGAGCAAAAACAGTTGCTAAAATCAGCTTGTCAGTATCTTCAAACTCTCATTTAACTTGTCTTAAGGTAAACTTTTTATTATAAGAACTAACTTTTGAGAAGTTTTATAGTTTCGAAAACTCTTCCACATAGCATTTTGTGATCCAATATGGTAGGAGAGGTGTTGACAGGAAGATAGACATAGACACATACGCACATATTATATATATTATATTATACATATATAATGTGTATATGTATATGAGGAACCTATACATATGTATAGGCTCACGCCTGTAATCCTAGCACTTTGAGAGGCCGAGGTTGGTGGATTACTTGAGGTCAGGAGTTCAAGACCAGCCAGACCAACATGGCGAAACCTCGTCTCTACTAAAAATACAAAGAATTAGCTGGGTATGGTGACACATGCCTGTAATCCCAGCTGCTCGGGAGGCTGAGGCATGAGAATTGCTTGAACCTGGGAGGCGGGGGTTGCAGTGAGCCGAGATTGTGCCACTGGACTCCAGCCAGGACAACAAGGTGAGACTCTGTCTCAACAAAACAAAGTAAAAACAAAAACAAATAAAACATGTTGTAAGTACTGATGATTCAACAGTCATAAGCCTTTAATGTTCATTACATGTTGAAAGAAAAAAACAGTAATTTTCCATCCAAGTTGCAGCCCCATATTCAGAAGCATTTAGTGATATCTGGCAATGGTCTCCATTCATGGAAAAAGCAAAATTATTTGCATATATGGTGGGAATTATTTTACAGGTGTTGACTTGAGGACAAGAAAGTTGGGTGGGGGTAGGTGGGGGGATCTTGGGAAGGAATTCAGATCTGGCCAGTCCCCAGAATGGGTGTCCACAGTCAGCAATTGTCCGAGGGGCCAAGGCCGGCTAGGGAAGCACAAGCTAGATCTGCGGCCGTCGCTGTGGGGCAGGCATCTCTCAGAGCTGCAGGGAAAAAGCTGCTGGGCTGGGCAGAGGTTCCGTGCACCCACAACAGGAAGTATCTACAAATCCAGCAGGGCCTGGCGCCCGGTCAGGGATTTCAAGGACAAGCCGGCATCATTTCCAGAGGGCAGTGGAATAATTAAGCTCGCACGTCCTGACGAGAAGGCTGGCAGGTCTGGCTGCAGAGCCACAACAAGCCTGTTTCTGGCTGCCTGAAATGTGTTCACCACCAGGGTCTGGCCACAGAAACGGGAGCCACATGCAGGTCGATTCCAGCCCCTCAGGGCAGCAGAGGAAGACTTAGCTTCCTGAGGCTGGCATAAATGAGGAGTATTTTTTTTTTTTAATTGGCTTCCCAAGTGCGAAGTTCCTCCTCAAATCTTAGGAGGCTGAATCCCACAGCCAGCCATCCTCACCTCTCATTAGCAGTTGGTCTCGGAAATTTTATTTGAGCCCAGAACCCTTCTAATTTCCTCTCTGATCAGATAGATGGATGGAAGTCTTTCTTTTGCAACGTCTACCAAGCAAAAGTTTGCCATTTCCCCACCGGCTCCATCCTTCCATCTGACAAGAGCCTTTCTGTGAAGGGAAGCTTAGAGTCACCATCAGACTTGTCCCCTAGGACCCAGGCAGATCCTTGTGACAATCAGCCGAGGGCCTTGTCCTCCCCAAGCCCACCGTCCATTCAGTTTTCTGGTGACACCTACTCCATCCATGAATGAATTAAAGAGCAAATGAATGAGTGAGGACTTGACAAGACTTCTCAATCATTTCATGAATGCGAGGCATTATAAATATAAAATAATTCCATATCAGATATCCAAGAAAAATGCTCTAGAAGATGCATTTAAACCTTTTGGAGCTAAACATTTTGAGGACTGCGGTGTTCGAAGATTTGATAAAATTCTACAAACTGTGTGCTTTTATGTAAGTTTAGGCATTCCACAGACACTTGGAAGGTGAGTTTAATAACCCTAGGTTTACATAGTCTCAATACTACAGGATCTAAGAAACTTAACCTCCAGGGGGAACCTTCAAAAATCTGATATTCAGGCCAGGCATGGTGGCTCATGCCTGTAATCCCAGCACTTTTGGGAGGCTGAGGCTGGAAGATCACTTGAGGTCAGGAGTTTGGGACCAGCCTGGCCAGCATGGCAAAACCCTGTCTCTACTAAAAAAAGACAAAACTTAGCCGGGCGTGGTGGTGCACATCTGTAATCCCAGCTACTAGGGAGGCTGAGGCAGGAGAATCACTTGAACTTGGGAGGTTGAGGTTGCAGTAAGCCAAGATGGCACCACTGCACTCCAGCCTGGGCAACAGCAAGACCCTGTCTCAAAAATAAATAAAAATAAAACAAAAATAAAAAATGCAACTCAACACAACACAACACACCACAACACAGTACAACGAGAAGCATCTTTTCAGATCACAATGTCCCACAAGATACCTGCAGGGAAACTCAGTGTCCTCCTCAGAGACCACGCCTTTCAACCCACTTTTTAAAATCCTCAGCTTTGGAGAGGGAACCTTTTGAAAACATAAGCTACTGGAAATATTTTTATGCAGAAGCTGCTTCGCAAAAGCGAAAGAATATTTTGCTTTCCATAAGAAAGCCTGGAATCTGTGCCAATCCAGCATGGATCTTTCAGTCAAGGGCAGGGAAAAGAACAGGCACCTGTCAATTCATCTTACTATGAAGATAACACCCTGAGAAGTGTCTCCCACAAAACAGAAAGCCTTTCTCCTTGGTCAGTTCAGTGGAGGGGGGCTCTGTAGTCAGAGGCCACTATCCTGCCCATACCTCCCTTCCCCAAATAGTCTGGTAGGGAAAATTTTTTTGACATCACGAAGTGTCTAGAAGAAAAAAAGTAGTTGAGTGGGGAGAGTTACCTAATGAGGTGGGACCCTAGCTATTTTTCCCTTTGACATAATTAAAAAGGGGGGAAAAAAAAGAAATGTAGTCTGGGCATGGTGGCTCTTGTCTGTAATCCCAGCACTTCGGGAGGCCAAGGTGGGCAGATTGCTTGAGGCTAGGAGTTCGAGACCAGCCTGGCCAACATAGTGAAATCCTGTCTCTACAAAAAATACAAAAATTAGCCAGGTGTGGTGGCGAGTACCTGTAGTCCCAGACACTCGAGAGGCTGAGGTGGGAAGATGGCTTGGGCCCAGGAGGCAGTGAGCCGAGATTGTGCCACTGTACTCCAACCTGGGCGACAGAGCGAAACCCTGTCTCATAAATAAATTAATTAATTAAGAAATTCCACTGAAAACACCCAGGCTGTAGGGGGTGCTGTGATGAATCACCCTAGAGACTGACGTCCCCAGGCTCCAGACATCCCCCACCAGAACTGACTGTCCCCAGGCTCCAGCTGTCCCTGAGAACTGACTGTCCCCAGGCTCCAGACGTCCCCCACCAGAACTGACTGTCCCCAGGCTCCAGAAGTATCACCACAAGGCTCTCAGGTGCCAGCTCTCTCAGGGAATTCCCCTCAGCAGCTGCTGCTTCCAACATAGGGACATAGAGCCTTGGATCCCAGATCACAACTCTCAAGGGCTGTGCTAGCCCAGAGCTCTGGGGTGAGTGGGAGTAGGCTGAGTCCTTGGCGGATGCACTGCAGCTGGTCTCATCACACGGGTACTGGCCAGGAGCTTCCTCCAGGGTATTCTCACTAGAAGCTGGCTTCCCCAGGAATCCAACCTGCAACACACAAGGCCTGCCCTAGGGAAATGCTCGCTGACCATCTGTCCCCCATGTCTGGAGTCCTTATAAAGACCTTTACTGATGTATAATTGACATGTAATAAACCACACATATTTAAAGCATACAGGTTTGATAACTTTTAACCTATGAAACCATCTTTACACATGGTTATATATAAAACCATCATTATCCATGAAACCATCTTTACAACTAAGATAACGGACATACTCATTAGCCCCCAAAGTCCCTCCCTTCCCTTGGTCCTCCCCCCTTCCTCCTCTGCTGCTGTCCTACCATCCCCATTCGACCCCCTAAACGTTGGTCTGCTTTCTACCCCTAAAGATCAGCGTGCCTTTTCTAGAATTTTATTATATATAAGTGCATTTATGCCGTACGTACTCTTTTTTGTCTTGCTTCTTTCACTCAGCATAACGATCCTGAGATTCATCCACATTGTTGCATGTGTCAACAGCTCATTTCTTTTTATCACTAAATAGTACTCCATCACATGGATATACCTCCTTTTTAAACAAATAAAAATTTTTTTTAGAGACAGGGTCTCACTCTTGAATGGTTTTGTCCCAGAAGCTCCCCTGAAACCCAGTGCAAGGCTAGGGAGGGCAGGACACAATAATCCGCTGTCATTCCCCACCGCCTCGGCTTGACAGTAATGCAACCCTTCCTGGCAACCGAAGCTTTCAAAGCTTTCAGCTCTTATCAGCCATGAACCACTTTTCATTTTGGTTGTTTTTCCCCAAGCAGGGCCTTGCTCCTAGATAGATTCATCCTTTTTTCATAGGGCTGACCCTATCGAGGGGACACAAAGGCCTAGAACAAGGGAGTGAGTTAAGTCACCTGGCAGGGGAAGGAAAAGGATCCGCCATGTCTCTGGCCTTGGGGAAAGCAGTCCTCAAAGCCAAACCCCCCTTTTTAAAAATCTCCTCTGGGGAAGCCGTATGCCTTAGACGAGTCACTTGAAATTGTTCTACAGGGCCGGCCGCGGTAGCTCACACCTGTAATCCCAGCACTTTGGGAGGCCGAGGCGGGCAGATCACCTGACATCAGGAGCTGGAGACCAGCCTGGCCAACATGGTGAACCCTGTCTCTACTAAAAATACAAAAATTAGCAGGGCATGGTGGTGGATGCCTGTAATCCCAGCTACTCGTGAGGCTGAGGGAGGGAGAATCGCTTGAACCCAGGAGGCGGAGGTTACAGTGAGCCAAGATCATGCCATGGGTGACAGAGCGAGACTCTGTCTCAAAAAAAAAAAAAAAAGAGAAAGCAAAGAAATTGTTCTACAAGTCCCTTTCTTTTGCTGTTATATTTCTGCTCATCTTCCTACAATGTCTCTTCCTGCCCTCCCCACAATCTCCATCATACCCCAATCTCTCTGGCCTTCAAGTCTATTTCAAGTGCATGCTGCCTCTCTCAGTCCCTCTTGTCCACTTGTCACTCCTTCTGACCTCTGAGGCCTTCGGTGTATGTGTCAGAACAAGGGTGCTGTCCATTGAATCCTGTGCATTCTGTCTTTTCAAGTAGGTTAAGACCTATGAGTGCTTGAAATACAGGGATCATACTGTACACTTTTGTTTATTTCACCCTCTGTGCTGTGGATTTACACTGAGTGATTAATGAGCTCTTGTTAAATGAATAAATAATTACATGAATAAATGAATGAATGAATGAAAACAGCTTAAGGCTAACTCATGGCCAGTCCAATGTTTGTTCAAAGGATAAACTTAAGAGTATAAAATAGGCATTTTCCTTTCCTGTGATGAATTGGGAACACATAGAGTGCTCAACTAAGTTTTTATGGGTAAGGAATTCGAAGTTCTTCAAGGAGGCTGGGCACGGTGGCTCACGCCTGTAATCCCAACACTTTGGGAGGCCTAAGAGGGCAGATTGCTTGAGCCCAGGAGTTTGAGACTAGCCGGAGCCACATGGTAAAACAGTGTCTCTACCAAAAATAGAAAAATTAGCCGGGCATGGTGGTGCGTGCCCATAGTCCCATCCCAGCTACTTGCAAGGCCGAGGTTGGAGGATCACTTGAGCCCAGGAGGTGGACGTTGCTGTGAGCCAAGATCACTCCATTGCACTCCAGTCTGGGTGACAGAGTGGGAGCCCGTCTAAAAATAAAAAAATAAAAAAGTCCTTCAAGGGATAAGAATGCTGATAAGGACTGATAGAATGTAAGACATCGATTGGGCCACGTGATTCTGGAGTGCAAGGCCTTAGTGGAAAGGGCACCTATTCTGGAACAACTGCTTTTCTGGCTTGTTTCTTTCTTGGAGCATTTTTTCTATTCCATGCAAAGTGCTTAGTACAATGCCTAGATCAAAATCATTGCTACTATTATTATTATTATCCCTTTGATAGGATTGGCAGCCAACGCAGACAGGGCCTGAGCAGCCCTGAGCTGGGCAGCCGAGGCCATCTTACCAAAGGCCTTTCCACAAGCTTTGCTTCCTGCTGGTGGGCATGGCCAGCACAGCCTTTCCTTCCTACTGTAAGATCCAGAACTCAGGGCAGACTTGGAAAATGGGTGGGAGCGGGGAGAAGGAGCCCACGAGCCCACCAGCTTTGGGGCTTCAGCCTACCTCCAACACTGACGCAAAGAGCTGCACAATGAGAGCAAAAGTGCCCAGAAGTAAATGGTCCCACTTGCCAGCCAATGCCCTCTGTGGACCCTGTTCTCATCTTTTAGAGGATTGGCTGATAGGAGACAGGATCTGAGGGTTTCTGGGTCCCCCAGCCAAATATTTTCTTACTCTAAGCTCTGTTCTCACCCTTTCCATCCTCTCTCCTCAGATCCCATCCACTCCACAGCACCCGGTTCCCACATACAGGGTGGTTAACACAGAACAGGGATCTGGTGCCTTCTGGGGCTTCGTGATCCCACAGTCCCACACTTGAGTCCTCCACCCCCCTGGGTCAGAGGACAATGTGCCTCTCCTTCTCTCTGCTCTCATTTGTAACACTGAGGCAACAACAGCCCCCACCTGGAAGGGCGGTCACATTGATTACATGAAATAATGGAAAATGGAGCTCACAGTACCATACCCGCCACAAAGAGCAGCCATTCATGTCTTATGACTCCCAAGTGTTTCATTTGTCCCCAGACTTGTTCCCTCTCCAACTTACACATTTCCATAAAAGGTCCCATCATCACTCTCAGTCGCCCAGATTCAGAGGCATCCAGTCAGCCACAAAATTCTATCTTGTCCTCCCTCCCCGGTTCCCCCACTCCTACAGCCACCACCCGAGACCAGACTGCTCTCATCTTGCGCCTTCACTGTTCTAATTGCCCAATTCAGCGGTTTCTAGACATCTGGCTTTCACAGGCCAATAAACATTTTACAAATTATTTTTGGAACCAAACTATTTCTAAGTGTTTTTGGTTTTGGCTAATAAAGATACTAAATAAATATCATTGAGAAACACCATACTCTCATTAATGACAAGACAGTTCAAGTTCCTCCAAAGGAGAAAGGCCGTAAGTGTAGCATAAAGCTCTGTTCTTTAAAGCGAGTAATTAGCTTACTCATTAGTCACTGTCTTGACTCGATTTTTCTCATTTCTCACTAGACTGAAACTTCACTGCTGACCGGTACCTGTCTTTTCACAGACTGTATTTGAAGCCTGTTGGTCTAAGCCATCTTCCTGACTGGCTTAGTCCACTTGGGCTGCTATCACAAAGTACTGTAGACTGGGTGGCTTATCAACAACCGAAATGTATTTCTCATGGTTCTGGAGGCTGGGAAGTCCAATATCAAGGCTCAGGCAGATTCAGTTCTTGTTGAGGGCTCTCTTCCTGGTTATGACCTCAATGGTGGAGAGAGAGAGGAACCAAGCTCTCTGGTAACTCTTTTCTCTTTTTCTTGATACGGAGTCTTGCTCTGTTGCCCAGGCTGGAGTACAGTGGCGTGATCTCAGCTCACTGCAAACTCTGCCTCCCGGGTTCAAGTGATTCTCCTGCCTCAGCCTCCCGAGTAGCTGGGATTACAGGTGTGCACCACCACACCCAGCTAATTTTTGTATTTTTAGTTGAGACAAGGTTTCACCATGTTGGCCAGGCTGGTCTTGAACTCCTGACCTCAGATGATCCACCTGCCTCTGCCTCCCAGAGTGCTGGGATTACAGGTGTGAGCCACTGCACCCTGCCTAGTATCTCTTCTTATAAGGGGAGTAATCCCATTGTGAGGGCTCTATCTTCAAGACCTAATTACCTCCCAGAGTCCCCAGCTCGTAATACCATCCCATTGATGACTGAGGTTCCAACATATAAAGTTGGGGGACAAAAACATTCAGTTTGTAGCACTAACTAATCCCCATCTGCTCTATCCCACACCAATCTTTCCCCAACTCACCTCATGCACACACACCCTTCCTATGGGAAAACCAAGGAGCCATAACCTCTTGTTCTAGGTAGGACTTATCAAACATGGCATCCCAGGTCCAGGCAGGTGACTTGTCCCAAAGTAACAGCTGGCATTTTGGAGCTCGCAGTGCATTCCCCCATACAAACATGGAATGGGGAAGACTCCCTCACATCAACACATACATACTCACTCTGTATTGTGCAGAGTACAGAACTGTCCTGTGCAGGGCGGGCCTGTCCTCACAGCCCCACAGAACCAGTGGTCAGAGGGAAGCGTGTCGCTCTGGAAAAGAGCCCACGTTCCCACCTGAGATGTCCCAGGGGAGCCCTGCCACTGACTTTTAGAGGTCAGCTGCCCCTTCCCCTTTCCTCACACCTGAGTACCTTCCGTACAGGAGCTCTACAGGGCAGTAGCCACTTTTCTTTCCCCGTAGTATCTCAAACCTTCTCACTAAACCATGGAAAAAAGGTCTCCTAAGAATGTTTCCTATTCCCAATAAGGAAACAATGGCTAAAAATAACAATGGGCAAAGTGACAGCATTTCTAGAAGTCTACAAAGTGTTTCGTTATCAGAATAATTCCTGGGGTTCAGTGTTATGTAAAGGGAGCCCTCGCTCTGTCCAACCCCATATGCCTTAGGCCCTTCATGTTCCATATTTGCTTCTTCTTTGTCTCTGAGAACCACCTGCTCACCCTACTGCACAGAGACAATTTCCTCTAAACCTCCTAGAATTTCAGGTTGGCAGACCTGTGCCTGTCACTGTCCATAAGGAAGGTGCCCTTCCTCCTATTTTCCTCTTTAGAAATTCTGAGTAAAGAAAAAATACTAGACTCCAAAGTGGGTTATTTGGGTACTGAGAGGGCCCGAGAGATCCTTATGCACCCTGAAGGAACACTGACTTCCTGTCGCTTTTGAAAGGAAGGCTAGCTTCTCCCTGGACAAGTGGGGCAGGAGGCCCTGGGCTGGAGGTGGGGTTGGCAGGGGAAGAGAAGCAGCAGCCATGGATTCCATTAGCCTGGGGGAATCAGAGGGACTGGCCAAATCCCACACTGGCAGGTACACCTTTGAGCCTTTGGGTCCAGCCAAAGCATGCCACTCACCGGAGTGTAGATTGCTGCTCCTCAGAGGGTGACCCACCAACTGGCTGTAGCAGCTTTGGCGAGGAGGGCAACAGAAATGCAGACTCTCAGGCCCCTCCCCAGACTTACCGATTGGAATCTGCATTTTAACAAGACCCCTAGGTGATTCCTACATACATTCAAGTCTGAGAAGCAGTATTCCAGAACATCTAGGACAGTCGTTCTCGAGGTGGAGTGATTTTGCCTCCTAGGGGATGCCTGGCAATGTCTGGAGACATTTTTGGTCATCACTATTGGGAGGTGCTAATGGCACCTAGTGGCTAGAGGTCAAGGATGCTGCTAAACCTCCTACTGTTCATGGGCAGCTCCCACAACAATTATCCATCCTCAGGCATCAGAATTGCTAATGCTGAGAATCCCCTGATCTAGGTGAAAACATCCAGGAGAGAACTGAGGAGAGGTCCTAGAGCTCCACCCCTCCAGGTGAGGACTGCAGACCAGCAGCTTCAGCAGAGAGGGGAGCCCTTTAAATGCAAAGCTTCAGACCTGACCGCATAACTACAGACTCAGAGCCTTTGCAGGGGTGGGCCCCAGGAATCGGTGTTCAACGAGCTCTCCATGTGATCTGCATGCAGGCTTTCTGGTTTCTTGAATTTTGCATTGAGAAGCATTAGTGGAGGCCGCGGGTGCCTGGCCTTGGCTAGTCATCAGGAAACTCAGGCTCAGCCAGGCTGGCCACTTGCCCAAGATTTCACAGCAGGAGCAACCATGATCTGAATGTGAAGGAGGGCCGCACTAGTGGATGTGGGGGGCCGTGGGACTGGCACCAGGCTCTTCGAGACACAACTTCAAGGACAATGGCTTAGAGGTTGTGCCGCTGCTATGAGCACAGCACGCCAGCTCCCAGTCCTGATGCTGACCGCAGGAGTGTCCTGACATGACATTGCACAGGAAAAGAAGCCTTCAAAGCTCTCAGACAACAAATGCCGGCAACCATGGACACAGCGTTACACACACTATGCCCTAGCAGTGAGAATAAGGAAGACGTTGGTGACAGGGAACTATTTTCAATCTGCTCTTACCCTTTCTATGTCACCTCCTCTGGAAAGCCCTCCTTAATGCCCCTGATGAAATCATCATCTCTTTTTGGTTGTACTCCATTCCTTGCGCTTATCTTCCCATTGTCTGACTGTACTGTGACTGACTTCTGTGAATCCTCCTGGCCCACAGGACTGAGAGTTCCTCGAGAGTAGGAATGGATTGTAGCAGACATCGTGGTCCTAGCTCCCAACCCACCCTGCCTGGATCACCTAAGGACAGTTCTGCCTCTCTCCCTGGGGGTGCTCTCAGGCCTGGGAGGTACCAAGGAATCGTGCCCCCAAAAGCAACCTGCACCCAATGAAGGAATAAGGGTGGGAGTTGATAGGTAACCCTGAGTCCAGGGGTCTTGGTGGGGCAATTCTGAGATGTGTTCCACATAGACTCTTGGAGATCCACAGAGGGCTTGAGCCCTGGTTGTCACCGCAGTTGCCGCATTAGCACACCCTTTGTCAGCTCTCTCCCTTTTCTGTCACCTCCCTCTTCCTCCTCATTTCTGTACCCAAGTAAACTTCCTGCCCCAAATCCTCATCTCAAGGTCTGCTTTAAAAGAAACGCAAACTGGCTGGGCGCGGTGGCTCACGTCTGTAATCCCAGCACTTTGGGAGGCCGAGGCGGGCGGATCACGAGGTCAGGAATTCGACACCAGCATGACCAACATGGTGAAATCCCGTCTCTACTAAAAAATACATTTAAAAAATTAGCCGGGCGTGGTGGCGGGTGCCTGTAATCCCAGCTACTCAGGAGGCTGAGGCAGGAGCATCGTTTGAACCCGGGAGGTGGAGGTTGCAGTGAGCTGAGATCGCGCCACTGCACTCCAGCCTGGGCGACAGGGCGAGACTCCATCTCAAAATAAAATAAAATAAAATAAAATAAAATAAAATAAAATAAAATAAAATAAAATAAAATAAACGCAAACTAAGACAAGTATTTTGCTCAGTGCTGAACCCCCAATGTTTAGCTACCTCCTGGGCACAGTAAATCTTCACCAAAAGTATTTGTGGAAGTCAAACTAAAGTCCTGATATGACTGAAAAATCCAAAACCAGCAGCAACCAAAACACTGGCAAAAACCCCACTGATGGCCTGAGCAGTGTGAGCCAGAAGAATGTATGTACATTTCTTCTCCTTGAGTTTAGGTTCAAACACCCTGAAAACAATGCCTCCTAACTACAGGAACAACTGAATTGCTAATCATCAGGGAGGAAAAGGGGTGAGCTTAGCAGTTAGGAGTGCCCGCTCTGCAATCCAGAAGAGCAAGGCTCAGATTCCTCACCCGCTGCTTCCTAAGCTCCCTGCGTTTCAGTTTTATCACCTGTAAAATGAGAACAATAATAGTGCCTGCTTGCAGGGTCATGGAGAGGATTTAATGAGATCCAGGATTTATTAAAAGGTTTAGTATAGTCCTGGCTCAGAGTAAACACTCAGCAAATGTTCTCAACATTATTATTACTATTATTATTATTTTACGGCCCATTTAAGACAGCCTTCATGTTTCTTCGGGTGATAGATGGTAGCAGAGCAGATAGATGGTAACAGACACTCAACAAACAGTTCTTGTAAGCATCAGCAAAGTAAGCATCCAAGAGTAGAATGTAAAAAGCCTGTAAAGCCTCTTCTTTTACAAATGCTCCTAATAATTTTTCCTGTTGATTGATCCCACCTCTGTTACTGTGAACTTTGGAAAGCCATTCAATCTATGTGAAGTCCTGCAAGTCCTACCAGTAAAACTTAGTATTAGATAATGTTAAGGCCCCTTGCAGGCTTCACTTTGAGATGAAATAACTCCCAGGAAAAGTGTGGCAAGAGCCAATCCACACGGGAGATGAGGCCAGGACAGGCGGCAGCCGGGAAGCAGAGTTTCTCCCTAACATTGACATTAGGGGCTGGATAAATCTTTTTTTTTTTTTTTTTTTTTTGAGACAGGGTCTCACTGTGTCACCCAGGCTGGAGCGTAGAGGCACAATCATAGCTCACTGCAGCCTCAAACTCCTGGGCTCCAGTGATCCTCCTGCCTCAGCCTCCCAAGTGGCTGGGACTACAGATGCATGCAACTACCCCTGCCTAATTTTTAAAATTTTTTTGTAGAGGTGGTCTTGCTATGCTGCCCAGGCTGGTCCTGGCCTCAAGTGTTCCTCCCTCCTGGGTCTCCCAGAGAGGTGGGATTACAGGCATAAAGCAACACGCACGGCCTGGATAATTATTTGTTAAGATAGGACGTCCTGTGCACTGTTAGATGTTTAGCACCCCCAGGGACACCAAAAATGTCTCCAGACATTGCCAGTGTCCCCTGGGGCAAAGTCGCCCATCGCAGAGAACCCCAGTAATGGAGGTTTGCTTTTACCAGTGACCCACAGATAGGATCCGGCCCTGAGGTCCAGCCCCAGCCCCACTTGGGAGTGGAGGTCAATGCTACTCCCTTGCCTTGGTTTGTCTAATTTTAATTTTTATTAAAACAACAAAAACAACAACACCAAGAAACTCCTGGGATGCTGTTTCTACATTTTTCCCCTCTTATTCTTCATTATTTACTGCACTTCATTAAAAAGCAGGCCCTTTGGAAATAACCAAGCATTCATTGCAGATTTTGAATTATTTTGTTTTCCCCAGTCTATCATTAGCCATATTTGCCCACAAATAAGATTAATGTTTTTAAAGCTCATCTACTTGCAACCCCAAAACATAATCCCCTCCTGGGTTATTACTATCCGTTTATGACGTTAGGAACAGCAGGAGACCTCAACTCCAAAACCCAAATGATCCTGACATGCAAATATGTCATGAAAAACACAAGGCAAAAGATTTCAAAGGATTTATTAGCAACAGAGCTGCTGTTAACCAGCCAGATCCAAGGATTTATTTGGGCAATGGTCAAAGTTGCTCTATGGGACAATGAGACCTGAAGTTCTCTGCAGAAAAGTCAGAACACTCTCACGAGCCAGACACTTGCCCGGTGGTGGGCAGCCCCGTGGTTCTAAGGAACAGAAAGGAGTGGTTTGGTCTTCCACCAACTTCCATTGGCTTTCTCTGAACAGGGGCCACAAGGCTGTTTGTGTTCATCAATTCCTTCCTTTTCACCGAAAAGGAAATTCCTGTAAGATTGGAAAGCAGACCTCCATCTCTGCACGCATTCACCAACACAATGAAAAAAGGTAGTTTGGGCCAAGTGCAGCGGCCCATGCCTGTAATCCCAGTACTTTGGAAGGCAGAGGTGGGCAGATCACAAAGTCAGGAGTTCAAGACCAGCCTGGCCAATATGGTGAAACCCCCGTCTTTACTAAAAATACAAAAAGTAGCTGGGCGTAGTGGTGGGCGCCTGTAGTCCCAGCTACTTGGGAGGCTGAGGCAGGAGAATCGCTTGAACTCAGGAGATGGAGGTTGCAGTGAGCCGAAACCACGCCACTGCACTCCAGCCTGGGCGAGAGATCGAGATTCCATCTCAAAAAAAAAAAAAGGAAAAAAAAAGGCAGTTTGTTCTCTGCAGACTTCCCCTCTACCTTCCTGAGCAGGGCCCAGCAACATTGCCCCACTGCCTCCTGCCTTCTGGTGAGCAGGGGTCAGGGAGCCCATGACTACGCCTTCAGGAGTGAGCTGTTGAGGGGCAGGATCGCTGCAATGAAGGGGAGTCCAGGTAAAGGCACGTCCCATTCCATCACCGTGGGCACTGCTGCTTTCCCTGCTCAGGGCCCTTGCACTGGCTGTTCCTTCTTGGTGGCCCTCCTGCCCTGGAATCTGTGCCTGCCTGATTCATTCTTATAGCTCAGGCCTCTCCTCATTGTCACTTTCTCAGAGCAGCCTTCCCAGCCCCCACTATCCAGCAAGGTCCCCTCCATCCCTCCGTAGTCCCTTAACCTGCCTCATTTTTCTTCCAGAAGCACCTAGTTCCACCTGAAGTTTTATTGCACATTCTCTGGTTTCTGTTTCGTGTCTGTCCTCCCACCTCCTAGAATGTGGGTGCTAAGTAGGCTGGGCGTTTTGAGTGTCTCACTCACCCCTGTATCCCTAGTGTCTAGAAGAAGGGGACCAGGCACACAGCAGGCAGCAGGTACTCTTTTTTTTTTTTTTTTTTTTTTTGAGACGGAGTCTTGCTCTGTCACTCAGGTTAGAGTACAGTGGCGCGATCTCAGCTCACTGCAAACTCCGCCTCCTGGGTTCAAGCCATTCTCCTGCCTCAGCCTCCTGAGTAGCTGGGACTACAGGCGCCCACCACCACGCCCAGCTAGTTTTTTGTATTTTTAGTAGAGACGGGGTTTCACCGTGTTAGCCAGGATGGTCTCAATCTCCTGACCTCGTGATCCACCCACCTCGGCCTCCCGAAGTGCTGGGATTACAGGCGTGAGCCACCGCGCCTGGCTGGCACACAGCAGGTACTCTATCAATATTTGGTGAATGAGTGAATGTTTGGGCTTGGGCTAAGAAGTCACAAGAAACACTGAGGACCACCCACAGGCTGAGAGTCTGAGGGTTCCTGAATGGCTGCTAATCAAGAACTGCTCTATCTGATCTTAAAGATGGACCCCATATCTTGGATATTTTGCGGGCAGTTTCTGCATCTATCATTACGCTCACAGTGAAATTACTCTCTTATGGTATACAGGCCCAGCGCGTGGCCTCAGAAAACCATGCTTTCAGACTGGAGCGTAGAATAAGAGAAACCGACTGTATTCTGTCCCAATGAGGTTAGCTCAGTCCCCTTCCTAAACCATTCTGCCAAGTTTGTTTCTGAGCACCCAGCTCATGGTTCTATTTTTAGGGAACTCTAATGGTAACCTAAACAGTAGAAGCAGCCATCGCCTTGTAAATGCAGGATCAGCAAGCCCCTTGCATGTATGAACTTGTCAAAATAATCGCAAAAGGCGCTTTCCCTTGAGATCATCAGAAATAATTAGTAAGAAAATATTTTTTTTTAATAAGGAGATAAGCTCGGCTGCAGGAGAAATATGCTCATTTCTCGTATTTAAAAATTAAAACCCCATGCTCCTTTACAAGATCCTGGGGCTGTTGGAACTGGAAGATGCATTCCATGATTGTTCTGACCCTAGAGGAGTCTACTTTCCCTCCACCTTCTGCTCCAAGACTGAGGCTGGCTGGATAACCATGTCCTTCTCCTCCCTGGTCAAAGAGGACGCTTTCCCTAGGAAGGGCCCTGCCTCGATCTCGGTGTCCCACTCCTCAACTGGCATTTGAAAATTTGTATCGTTTATTCCCTAGAAATAAACCCTCAGAAACAACTCATAAAACCCACTTGTAGAAGTGTAGGTTCCTGAACTGATGTGATCTGGGAGCCCACGCTGCCTCTCCACCTCCAAAGGGCTGGAGTTCTCCCCTCTAAGCTATTGGAAAATTGAACGTGTGAATGAATGAGGTCCCGTCCTCACTTCCCTATCACCTTATGGCTCCCCTGCCTCTCTTTTCTCTAGAGGCTGAAGTTTATGTGTGTAAAACTTCCATTTGATTAGCAGACATGCCTTTTCATGGGCTCTTGGATTAGTCTTTTTTCACACTGATACAAAGAACTACCTGAGACTGGGCAATTTATAAAGAGAACAGCTTTAATTAGTTCACAGTTCCACGTGGCTGGGGAGGCCTCAGGAAACTTACAATCATGGCAGAAGGTGAAGAGGAAGCAGGAACCTTCTTCACAAGGCAGCAGGAAAGGGAGAGAGGGGGGGAGGGGAACTTCCAAACACATTTAAACCATCGGATCTCATGAGAACTCCCTCACTATCACAAGAACAGCATGGGGGAAACCGCCCCCATGATCCAATCACCTGCCCCCAGGTACCTCCCTGGACACATAGGGATTACGATTTGAGATGAGATTTGGGTGGGGATACAGAGCCAAACCATATCAGCTTTCAAACCCCAATAAATAAAAATCGCCTTTCTTTGCCTCCATAAAAGGCCAGAACACAAGCTGAATTTGTGGGTCCAGGAAAGGCTTCTTGGGGGAATGCTTTCCACGCTTGTCCCTGATGGAATACTGCACTAGCCACAGGAAGGGCAAGGTGAAGTGGGAGAAAAATTCCAGGGACAGGAAAGAGCAGGTGCAATGGTGTGAGAGACACACACGGGGGAAGAGGCAGGCTGGAGAGGTGAAATCAAGCTCAGGAGGAGAAGAGGGGAAATAAGGAACAATGTGTGATGACTCCCCGCACCAAATCCAGGTTAGGTGCCTCTCTTACCCGCCTGGGTGGTATCCCAAGTGCAACCCCTGCAGTAAAGTACTTATCAGACAGTAGCAGAAATAGCAGGCAAACACCACAATTCCATATATTCCCCCTTCATAGTGTAGACTCCTTGCGGGCTACCTTTTCCAGCTCCCTTTGCATCTGAGCAGGGCTATTTGGTTAGTTCTTGCTAATGAGATGTGAGAGGACGTGAGGTGTTTCACTTCCAACCCAAGGCACTTCAGAAGTAGATGCACCTTCTCGCCACCATCTCCTCCCTTCCACCAGTTGGGGGCAGAGTACTCGCAGCCCTAGGACATTGGTGGGGACACAAGATGGAGAGAATCTGAGTCCCTGAATCACCATGTGGAGGAGAGCCACCTGCTGACCAAGGATGAGTGAGATCATGAGAAATCTGGGCTATTTTTCTTGAGGACTTTTTCTTTCCTCTTCCAATTTTCTTTTGTGGTTTTTGGCTCTGTATGACACCCATGCTGGGGAACAGAACCTTGAAACGGTTGTTCCTAGGATGGCCTCTGCCGTCGTATGAATCACAAGACAGCCGGGGCAGGTTTGGCTGTGAACCATTTGTGGCTTTGGTGTAGAAATTTAGTGTGTGTGTGCATGTATTTCTGTGTGTGTGTGTGTGTGTACGCATGCATGCGCCTGTGTGTGTGTGTGTATGCATGCATGCGCATGTGTCTGTGTATGAGTGTGATGGCCCTGGCCTGTATAAGATTTCTGCTTCCTGGGATTTGAGCCCTGCACTAGGCTGTTTGTGAGAGAGAAATGATTTTTTGTTATGTTAAGCCGTTAAAACTTGGAGGTTTGAACTGGGTGCGGTGGTGCGTGTCAGTAATCCTGACTACTCAGGAGGCTGAGGTGGGAGGACTGCTTGAGACCAGGAGTTCAAGACCAGCCTAGGCAACACAGCAAGACCCCCATCTCAAAACAAAAACAAACAAAAAAAAACTTGGAGGTTTAATTGTCACAGCAACAGCAACTATCATTACCCTAATACACAGGCTAGGTAATATTTACTTATTTAATTGTAGATAATGTTCTCTAGACAGTAAGAGACCCCTCTATATCATCACCGCCTAGTAAAAGCTGGATATTAAGTGAACACATGTTGAATAAAAATAGTCCATTGGTTAGAAAAAGGGCTCAAATCCTAGTAAGCAGTAATCTTCTTACTTTGCCATATGCCATCACACTCACACACAGATACATGTGCAAGCACACACTTGTGCCCACATACATACACACACACACACACACACACACACCCTAAACTTCCACACCAAAGCCACAAACAGTTCAGGGCCAAGCCTGCCCCAGCTGTCTTGTGATTCATACGACAGCAGTGACCATCCTAGGAACAACCCTTTCAAGGTTCTGTTCCCCAGCATGGGTATCACACGGAGCCAAATACCGCAAAAGAAAATTGGAAGAGGAAAGAAAAAGTCATCAAGAAAAATAGCCCAGATTTCTCATGATCTCACCCGTGAGTCAGATTTGCATTTGGGATAACAACTAACCAAGTAGACCAGAACAGTCTGTCTGCAAGATGTGGGCCTGCCAATTTCAACAGCACAGAGAAGGCACGCTTCTTAAACTGGCTTAAAAGGACAAATCTAGTACACTTGTTTATTTTTTTTCTTAAAAAAATGCCAAGGTAAAACAACCTCCTGTTTAAAAGTAGTTCTATAATTACCTTTTAAACACTGAATGCCAAGTACCTGTATCTTGCCATTTGGGGCAGTGGGGAAAAGTCCTACCAAACGGTCTTCACTGTGTGACCCTTAGAAAGCCACCTCAGCTCTCTGGGTTGAGATTTGTTCATTTATAACATACAAGATTAGAATAGACAATCTCTAAAGTTGGAGGAAGAAATCATCATCAGTGGAAGGGAAACTGAATTTTTCATGCCTTGCAAGTCTTTTACTATTAATGGAACTTATTCCTAACAGAAACAGGATATTTTTTATGGGTAGCTTAATTTAGATCAATTTGTTCATCTAAGACAGAAAGTGAGGTCCAAGGCATTGTGGACGTGAATGGATCTTTAGTAGTGAGAGGCAGGAAAGGGATGATTGTTTTCATGTGAGAGGTGGTGCCGTGGTCTGAATGTCTGTGTCCCACCCCGCAACCCCAAATTCATATGCTGAAATCCTAACCTCCATAGTGATAGCATTAGAAGGTGGGGCCTTGGCCAGGTGAGGTGGCTCACACCTGTAATCCCAGCACTTTGGGAGGCCACAGCAGGTGGATCACAAGGTTAGGAGATCAAGACCATCCTGGCTAACACGGTGAAACCCCGTCTCTACTAAAAATGCAAAAAAATTAGCTGGGCGTGGTGGTGGGCGCCTGTAGTCCCAGCTACCCAGGAGGCTGAGGCAGGAGAATGGCGTGAACCTGGGAGGCGGAGCATGCAGTGAGCTGAGATTGCGCCACTGCACTCCATCCTGGGCTACAGAGCCAGACTCCGTCTCAAAAAAAGAAAGGGGATCCAAGAGAGCTGCCTTACCTCTTGCCCCATGTGAGGATGCAGCTAGAAGGCACCATCCCTGCCTGGGAGCAAACCCATCCCAGACTCCAAATCTGCTGGTGCCTTGATCTCGGACTTCCCAGCCTCCGGAGCTGCAAGAAATAAATTTTATTTTGTATTTTATTTATAAGCCACTGAGTTTATGGAATTTTTGTTATAGTGGCCCAAAAGGACTAAGACAGGCAGCATGTGGATTCTGGAGCTCCAACTGTGTGTCAGGACGTTTTCTTCTTTTACAGATAAAAGAGGCTTTAGGAATTATTTATTTATTTATTTATTTGAGATGGAGTTTCATCCTTGTCACCCAGGCTAGAGTGCAATGGCGTGATCTCAGCCCACTGCAACCTCTGCCTCCCGGGTTCAAGTGATTCTCCTTCCTCAGACTCCCAAATAGCTGGGATTATAGGCATGCACCACCACGCCCAGCTAATTTTTGTATTTTTAGTAGAGACGGGGTTTCACCATGTTGGCCAGGCTGGTCACGAACTCCTAACCTCAGGTGATCTGCCCACCTCAGACTCCTAAAGTGCTAGGATTATAGAGGTGAGCCACCACGCCCAGCCGACTTTAGGAATTATTAACTGCAACTGCTTCCTTCTAAGGGTGAGGAAACTAGGACCTCAAGAGGCCAGCTACCTCACCCAGGATGACGTGTCTGGACTATAGCTGAGAGTGTTGGTGTCTGGGCCACCCAGGAGTCTTTTCACTCTCCCATCATCTTCCCCTGCCTGCACCTTGTACAGTTACGACATTTACCTTTTTGCCCCTGAATATCTCTGATGAAAAAAAAAGAAAAAAAGAAAAAAAAACCAAGGGAGGAACTACTTATTTCTATCTATCTTTAGCCTTGGGGATTATTGCTGGATTTTATTTACTCAAACTGTCCCTAATCCTCAAGCCCAAAGGCTAAGAAACTCTCTGAATAGTCACGTAACAAAGTTAGGATCAGGTGCAAGATGGAAAAGTGATCACATACTTTAGAGCGTGTAAGAGGAGAAGAGAGGATAAGTTCTCCTTAGTGTTTCAAGAGTGTCAGCTAATGGGTGCTATAAAAATAACCACTCACAGGTTATCTGCAAGTTGAGTCTCTACAGCTTGGGTTTCAGATTCTTGGCTCGGCTGTCCCCTTGGACTCCTTTCCTCCCACCTGGTGACTGTCCCAAGCTGATTCCTCCCTGTTTTGATGCGTATCTGCTGTTTTAATCAGTCCTCTGCTTCCTACCGGGACAATGTGTTAGAGGCAAAAGTTAAAATAAGGTAAATATTTGCTTACATATTCTTCCTATACCTCAAGCCAATTCCCCTGTAATGTATGACATCTTTTCTGTTGAGTTTGTAAAATAAAACCCAGGACTGACCTCCTCAGCATGAGCCACACAACAGGCTGCTATTTTAGCAGCAGCCCAGAACCTCCGAAGCCAGGACCTGCATTTAATTAAAAGCCATACGAAGCAAATGGAAGAGCTAACCCTTTCTCATTTGTTTCTTTCCAAGCCTCTGCAAACTGGAGGTGGTGGCTTATGAAGAAAATTGCACTTGGATACAAGAATTACTTCTTATAGGCCCGTCACAGTGGCTCATGCCTGTTATCCCAGCACTTTGGGAGGTCAAGGTGGGATGATCATTTGAGGCCAGGAGTTCAAGACCAGGCTGGACAATATAGCAAGACCCCATCTCCACAAAACAAAACAAAACAAAAAATTCACTGGGCATAGTGACACATGCCTGTAGTTAGTCTAAGCTACTCAGGAGGCTGAGGGGGGAGGACTGCTTGAGCTCAAGAGTTTAAAGCTGTAGTGAGCTATAATCACACCATTGCACTCCAGCCTGGGCAGCAGAGACTCTGATATGGTTTAGCTTTGTCCCCACCCAAATCTGATCTTGAATTGTAGTTCCCATAATCCCCATGTGTCATGGGAGGGACTCAGTGGGAGGTAATTTAATCATGGTGGCAGTTACCCCCATGCTGCTGTTCTCATGATAGTGAGTGAGTTCTCTCAAGATCTGTTAGTTTTATAAGGGGCTTTCCCCTCTTTGCTCAGCACTTCTCTCTCCTGCCGCCTTGTGAAGAAGGACATGTTTGCTTCCCCTTCTGCCTTGATTGTAAGTTTCCTGAGGCCTTCCCAGCCATGCGGAACTGAGAGTCAATTAAACCTCTTTCCTTTATAAATTACCCAATCTCAGGTATTTCTTCATAGCAGTGTGAGAATGGACTAATACAGACCCCATCTCTAAAAAATTTTTTTATAAAAAAATTTTTAAAAGAATTACTTGTTATAACAATAAAGTATCCATAGAAATGGAGAGGAAGAATAACATGCCAATAGATATGGGGACATATTTAAGGAGAACTTGGGCTCCAAATTTATTTAATCTATGAATCAAAGAATTGCTCCTTTCTATTATCCCTAAAGGTTGAATTGTGCCAATGAGGATATGCAGATGATTCCAATCTATTGAATTGAAATTTGTCTGTAACGCCAAGTGGAAAGCAGTGGCTTACCAAAAACAGTGGACTGTGGGGACACCAGGTCTCCTTTAAAAGTCTGACTACCCAGCTGGGTCACCTTAGGAAAATTACTTGATCCTCTGAGCTTTTGGTTCTTCTCAATTCGATAGGGCTAATAATCTATTAGGGAGCTTAAATGAAATGATGTCGACAAAGTATGCAGGATGGGCTTATTAGCTGCTGAATTAAACCTCAAAGTTGGTATCAGCATTTGAAGCCACCCAGCTCAGTCTTGTAACATCAATCCTCCAACCTCTGCCGCAGGAAAAGGAAACTTACAACCTCCCAAGGCACTCCACACCAGTTGGAGACAGGTACAACAGACAGAAAAATTTGCCCGGCATAGGGCTGTATGTCTTTCCCTTAACTTCAATGCTTTGGCCCTTATTCTGGCTTCCAGACCAGAAATGAGAATAAGTCTTAGCAGTCCTATACAAGAAAAGCCACTGAAATAGTTTATCCAATGGATAGTGGTTGCAAACTCCCCATGTACAAGTATACAGAGCCATAGAGAGGTGAGGAATGAGTCTGAGTGTCTTATCTCGGGGGCTAGTTGAGTGGGGGTGACACTGACCAAGCTGGGGAGCAGAGGAAGAGGTTTATATGGGGAAAATGGTGAGCTTGGCTTGGGACATTGTTACTCTGGAGTAGCTGAGGGTCAACCAGATGGAGATGGCGGGTAGACACTTGGATGTGTGAGTCAGTGCTCAGGAGGAGGGTTGGGTCTAAAGGTACAGATCTGGAAGTGATCAGTACATAGGTGGTGACTGAAGTTGAAGATGTGGCTCAAATTGCCAGAGGGTGAGATGAGAACCTTTGTTTAAGAGGCAAAGTATGAAACCAATCAAAAAAGTAGAGGGAGAATAAAGGTTTTGCAAAAGTAAATTAAAGGGCTCCATGGAGAGGAGCTCAGAGAGATTAAGACTAAGTATTATTTAAAGAGGTAGGAGAAAAGCAGTGTCTGAGAAGTGGTGTCAGAGAAGCCAGGAGAATAGAGTTTCATAAAAGAGCAGTGCCAACCAAAGTCAGTATGGAAAAGATTCAGTGGGAGGCAGGGGAAGAGGACCACTGGTGAACACGGCAAGGGCATTTCAAGGAAGAACTGGGAGCAAAATCAAACTACACCATCCATTGTGGAATTAATGAGAGATTTAAGAAGTGAAAACAGGCCAGGCGTGGTGGCTCACGCCTGTAATCCCAGCACTTTGGGATGATGAGGCGGGCGGATCACGAGGTCAGGAATTCAAGACCAGCCTGGCCAACATGGTGAAACCCCATCTCTACTAAAGATACAAAAACTTAGCTGGGCATGGTGGCGTGTGCCTGTAATCCCAGCTACTCAGGAGGCTGGGACAGGAGAATCGCTTGAACCCAGGAGGCAGAGGTTGCAGTGAGACGAGACTGCGCCACCGCACTCCAGCCTGGGCGACAGAGTGAGACTCCGTCTCAAAAAAAAAAAAAGTGAAAACAGCCCACATAGACCAAATTTTCAAATCATGGGGTTGTTAAGGATATAAAGACAAAGGGGTATTAGTTAAAGAAGGGGGAGGTTTAAACATGGTGGAGAGGAAACACAGACACAGAGAGGTTAACGGCAGAAAAGAAAGTATACTGATCAAATATGATCGTTACAGGCAAGAGAGGAGACACGCTCCCGAGCTCCTGGGGAAATCTTTGATAAAAGGAGGGAAATTTTCTCAGAAGCAGGAAGGAAAGAGCGCAGGCTGGAGGTGGAAATAGATCCTTTGTAAGTGAGGGAACAGGATGAACGGAGTTTCCGCTGATCATCCTCTGTGAAGAAAATATGAAGATTCCTTGCTGAGAGGGAGGGAGGAGATAGGGAGGTCAAAGTTTGAAGGGGAGGGGAAGAGTTAGAATAGACCCTGGGGTGGCTGGGGCCCCGAAGACTGTCCGTCCACCTGTCTGCCAGCCTGTGGATCTGATGAGCTTAGAGACCATTATTCTGCGATTGCACCAATCCAAATAGCTGGGTGATTATTTTTTCTTTCATAGAAATGCTTAGCAGCTAGCACATAGGGGCAGAAAATGCCAGTGGTTGAACTTATTTTGTGTAGAGATTTTGTTGGATGGGGGCAACTAAAGGAAAAAAGATAGGACGGTTAGAGTATTGGCAAAGAAGTAGATAAAGCGATGGTTCCTAGGGGTATGGGCTGGAAAGAGTAGGACTTGGAAGGCAGCTATTATCTTTCCTGTACATCTCTTCTACTAATGCCTCCTTTGCGGGTGTTGCTGGGAGCAGCACACAATAGTCAAGATGTGCAGGACTAGCGCCGAGGTCAACACTCTGTCCCTGGCCCCCTCAAACCTGGAATTTGCTCTTATTTCAGAGTCACATCCCAGTGCTGATGCACATGGATCACACGGTCTCATGACCTGCCTCCATGTTTTACACAAAGGCTGCTGTTAAAACAGGCTCCTGACCATCCCATAAAAAATGCAGGTGGTTTTTTTCAGGTTCAAGTGCAGGACCTTCACTTGAGCCCCTTGGCTGACTTTTGCAAGGCTTGGCCTTTCCTGTAAGCCTATTTAGATTCTGATTCTGGTGTGAAATGAGGTCACTGTGTTTCCCAGATCTGGGTCATAAGCAAATGGGATAAACATGTCATCCACGTCTGTATTCAAATCGTTGATAAAAATGTTGAACAGGAGCAGGATAAAGCCAACGGTAGAGCTGTGCAGGACTCACTCTGGAACTTTCTCTCTGGATGAACACCTGTCCGCCATCCACTGTCCAGGCATTCAAGGGTCAGCTGCAAATCACCACATGCTGCTACTGTCCAGTCCACATAGCACCATCTTGCCCTCAAAGACATTGCACAGGACCATCCAAACACCTTGCTGAAAAGGCCAGATAGGCTACATCAACAGCTTTCCCATGATATACAGGTCTAGTAACCTTATCCCCTTTGGATAAAAACACAATGTGCTTTTCTTTGCTGTTTCTTGTACATCTACGACCAGATGGAGATCGGTTTATGACATTTTCCAGCTTTATGATATTTCCTGTCTCAGTATGACATCACTCCCTCCACCCCCGAGCTGAGGGCTACAAAGGGCCACAAAGATGTTAAGAACTTCATTTCTAAACCCTCCTCCTTCTCCAGTGTATCGGGTTACCTGATCTCCCAGGCTGTTGAGGTGAAGAATGTTAACTTGATAATAAGACTACAATAGAAAAGCCACTACTTCTAATGGAGAGAGAGGGGCCCTATAAAGCAGCCCCTTTGCTCTGTCTTGGAGCTTCCTCTTAGAGCCCCTAAAAGGCAGTTAAAATTTTATTACTTTGAATCTGATTTAGAAAACAAAGCCAAAAGAGATTGTATCTGAGCTTTCTTGAATACATCATTTTCAAACATGGTACTGAAACCTTGGGATTTTAAATCTTAAAAGCTAAGTATTCAGTTGCTTTAAAAAATCATAAAATGAGAATGCTACAGATCAGCGATAAACCAGAGGGAACAATGCCAAGGTGTTTACGCTGAGTGACATCCCTTCCCCTCGGCAATGGTGCTTAGACGCTGCCAATACATTAAACAAGAATAGTCGAACCAATCCATCAACATCCCTTTACTGACTGCTGCTGGGGACACAGAGAGGTGAAAGAGATGGCTGAGTGCCCTTGGAGAAGTTCCAGTTGAGTCTGGGAGGGAAGGGAAAAAAGAAGACACCTCCATCAAAAGGTTCACCAACAAAGCAACATGTGCTAGGTAGCAAGTAAAAATGCCAGGTGTTCCGGGGGAAGCTGCCAGCCAGGGAAGGCGGGGAAGGCTTTTCAAAGGGAATGAGACTTTCCCTGGGCATTCAGAGATGGACAGAATTTAGGCAGTGGGCAGGTGGGCAGGTGAACATTCTGGGTGGGAGTATGGAATACATGCGCATAGCCCATTTGAGCAAATGAAGTTTATAATTAGCCAGATTCAAACCCCCTCTCTCTCTTTGAACGTAGAGACAAAAGTCGGAGGCTCAACTGGGAAATTAACAAAGAACACACTCGACTCTGCGGCACGGGGTCTATGCCTCCGCATCGAAGTTCAGCCTAGGTTTCATAAATGGAAGAATGTCCACTCCAACTACTCTAATGAGATGATCCAATTTAAACCCTAATATGCTATCACACACAACACAAACTTCCTTTTTACCATCCACTGCAATTTAAGTTTTGAGACTAATGGATTTTCTAAGAATGCAACAACATATGCCACAGAGGCAAAGTCCTTAAAAGGAGAAAAACAACAGAGTTCAGATCTGGAAAGCAGTGGTTTGCAATGCTGGCTTCATTTTAGAATCACCTGGGGAGTCTTCAAAAAATACCAGTGCTTGGGCTATACCTCATACCAATGAAATCACCCTCCCTGGGGCATCAGTATTTAAATGAAAAATACCAATGATTCTGATTCACTTTCTCGACAAGTATTTTCTGAGTGCCTGCTATAAGCCAAGTATTGTTCTAAGTGTTGATGATACATCAATGAACCAAATAGACACCACCTTCTAAAAAAAAAATACCCTCATAGATTTTACATGGTAATGGCGAGAAGCAAGCAGAGAAGCAAATTAGGTCAGTAAAATATATGATATATTAAAAAACTAGGCCGGGCACAGTGGCTCGTGCCTGTAATCCCCGCGCTTTGGGAGGCCAGGAGGGCAGATCATGAGGTCAGGAGTTCAAGACCAGCCTGACCAACATGGTGAAACCCCGTCTCTACTAAAAATACAGAAAATTAGCTGGGCGTGGTGGTGTGCATCTGTAATCTCAGCTACTCAGGAGGCTGAGGCAGGAGAATCGCTTGAACCCGGGAGGCAGAGGTTGCAGTGAGCTGAGATTGCGCCACTGCACTCCAGCCTGGGTGACAGAGTGAGACTCCGTCTCAAAACAAAAACAAAAACAAAACAAAACAAAAAACTGATAATGTGCAATGGAGAAAATAAAGCTGAGAAGAGGGATATGAAGCCATGGGCTAGTGTAGGGTAGCACGGAAGACTCCACTGATGGTGACATTTGAATCAGACCTGAAGGAAGTGAGGGAGAGTCTGCTACATGAAGGAAGAGCATTCCAGGCAGAGGGAATAGCAGGTGCAATGGCCCTGGGACAGATGCAAGAGATGAAATCAGAACAGGAAGGGCAAGGGGAGGGGAGAACCCACCAAGGGGCTGGTGGGCTATGTAATGAGTTTTACTTTTCCTCTGAGTGAGATGGGAAGCTCCTGGGAAGGTCTGGGCAGAGAACTGACAGGAAATGATTTCCATGTTACTAGAATCTTTCTGCCTGCTCTGTTGAGAATAGACTATGAGGAGGAAAGGGAACAACAGCAACTGGGAGATTCCTAAAATAGCCCAATTGAGAGATGAGTGTAGCTTCCATGAGGGGAGAAGTGAGGAGCAATGCTTGTATTTTAAAGAATGATTTTTAAAGAGCGAACAAGAGGTGAAGCATCTGGAAGGGGCAGGGTGGGAATCAGAATTCAGTTTCAGATGTTAAAGTTTGAGATGACCCTTCAGCAGGAGGGTCAAGTAGATAATTATACATGCAAGGAGTACAGGATGGAGATAGATCGGTGGGAGTTCTCGGCTTACGGATAACATTTAAAGCCATCAGGATGACAGACATCGCAGACAGGAATCACAGAGAGAAAAGACAGGAAGTGCAACCATTGAGTCCTGGGCCCTCCAGCATTATTAAGAGGTCAGGAGGAAGAGGAGGCAGCCTAGAAACCGAGGAAGGAATGCTCCTGTGGCACCAGGAGGAACACCTGAAGAGTGTGGTATCCAGAGAGCCAAGGTAAGCAGTGTTTCAATGATAAGGGAGGGATGACCTGTGTGTGTGTCAAATGCTTTGAGGGATCAAGTAAAAGGCTCAGAATTGATCCTTGGCATGGATGTCATTCACAACAACGATAGGAGCAGTTTCTAATGTGCATTGGCGTGGAGAACCACTTCTCTATGGGGTCATGTTCTGGACTCAGCTTAAAACATATATTGGGGCCAGGCGCGGTGGCTCACGCCTGTAATCCCAGCACTTTGGGAGGCCAACGTGGGCGTATCACAAGGTCAGGAGATCGAGACCATACTGGCTAACACGGTGAAACCCCATCTCTACTAAAAATATAAAAAATTAGCTGAGTGTGGTGGCGGGCGCCTGTAATCCCAGCTACTCGGGAGGCTGAGGCAGGAGAATCGCTTGAACCTGGGAGGTGGAGGTTGCAGTGAGCTGAGATCGCGCCACTGCACTCCAGCCTGAGTGACAGAGTGAGACTCTGTCTCAAACAAACAAACAAAAAACATATACTGAATGTCTGTCTTCCCTACTAGAATCTAAGGGGGTACCACATAGTAGGTGTCAAATAAAGATCTGATTTACTGAATGAATGAATTGGGCTGCACAAGTGTGATAGTTTATGAAATCATCTAAAATGATCAGTATGTAAAGTGAAATCTTTCCATTTGAAAAGAAAACTGGTGATGTCAGGATAATTCTTAAGATGCTTTTATCAGAAGATTCATCTTCCCATACATCCTAAGTCATAACTAGCGCTGCCTCAGAGGTCCTCCCTCTCACATTAGATTATATGTTTTTGAAGGACAGGACTATTTCAGACTATGGGGATCTTCATGGATTCCTTATAAGTAGGACCTGACGTATAGCCCAGGTTCTTCTCTCCCACCCAGACGTGCCAATCTGATGCTAATCTCACTCATTAAAAAACCTTCATGAAGGGCCTATTATAGTACAGGCACTGCACTAGGTACTTGAGTCACAGCATCAAACAGGATATAGTCTGTGCCTGGAAGAACCTTCCAGTCTAGTGTTTCTGCCCCACAGCTGATATCAACTGATAAAAGAACTGCAGCTTCACTTTGGACTAGTTTGCATCCTCAACCAAACTCACAGGTGATGGAGTACAGTGTTACATGGCTCCAGATTCACTCGGTCCTAGATATACATATCTATCAGCAAATATGGCACAGGAGATCCCAGCCAGTTCCAAGTCACCAGCAAAGTGAGGTTCAGGAGGCTCACCGTGTTTTTTTGTTTTTTGGTCTTTTTTTTTGAGACGAAGTCTCAGTCTGTCACCCAGGGTGGCATTCAATGGCACGATCTCGGCTCACTGAAACCTCCACCTCCCAGGTTCAAGCGATTCTCCCACCTCAGCCTCCCAAGCAGCTGAGACTACAGGCGTGTACCACCATGCCCAGCTACTTTTCTGTATTTTTAGCAGAAGTGGGGTTTCACCATGTCGGCCAGGCTGGTCTCGAACTCCTGACCTCAAGTGATGCGCCTGCCTCGGCCTCCCAAAGTGCTGGGATTACAGGCGTGAGCCACTGCGCCTGGCCACTATGTTCTTGAAGCAATGTTTTCACCATTTTTCCTCCCTCTGGTCCGGAAGACAGCCAAACAATTTGATGCAATTGATAATTCAAGGCAAACTGAATTTTATTTTTATTCCCTGTACTGAGAATATGAAGTATATATATCTTTTCTCTATGTGGCATGTGCTAAATAAACATTAGTTGGATGAAAAAAGGAAAAAAGTTGATTTGGGGGCAGTGAGGACAAAGTATAAGCACTCAGAAAGAAATGAGTGTCATGTTGAGAAGATAATACTACCTCCTTCAAATGTTTGCTAAGCTTTCATAGTTTCCAGTGGCTTTATGGAAAGCACCCACCTCCTATCTGCAGGACCGCCATTGTTGGCAAACCTTACATGCTATGCTAAGATGAAGATGGGGAGGAGCAGTTGAGAAAGAGTTATTTAAAATATCAAGTCCAGACCCAGGGCGGTGGCTCACACCTGTAATCCTGTCACTTTGGGAAGCCAAGGCGGAAGGATCACTTGAGCTCAGGAGTTCAAGACCAGCCTGGGTAACATGGCAAGACACTGTCTCTAAAACAAACAAACAAACAAACAAAAAACAAAAAAAACCCAGGCCAGACGCAGTGGCTCATGCCTATTATCCTAACATCTTGGGAGGCCAAGGCGAGCGGATCACAAGGTCGGGAGTTCGAGACCAGCCTGGCCAACATGGTGAAACCCTGTCTCTACTAAAAAAAAAAAAAAAAATACAAAAATTAGCCGGGCATGGTGGTGCGCACCTATAATCCCAGCTATTCAGGAGGCTGAGACAGGAAAAGTTCCAGTGAGCCAAGATTGCATCACTACACTCCAGCCTGGGTGACAGAGCAAGACACCATCTCAAAACAAACAAACAAACAAAAACAAACAAACAAAAAAATTAGCCAGGCATGGTGGTGCATACTATAGTCCCAGCTGCTCAGGAGGCTTAGGTGGGAGAATCACTTGAGCCTGGGAGGTTGAGGCTGCAGTGAGCCGAGATCATGCCACTGCACTCCAGCCTGGGCAACAGAGGGAGATCTTATCTCAAATAAATAAATAAATAAATAAATAAATAAATAAATAAAGCAAGTCCAACTATCCTAGTGCACAACTTTCAGCACAGATTTTAACCAATGGAAATCCAGAAGCACATCTTGCTCCAACAAATGAGAACTGTGGTGGGTGGTGACATTCCCCATGAGAACAGCACATACAATTCTTCCCAGGCTCCACTGTGACTACCCACCTGCATGTTAGCAGGAACAATGAGCAGCTCCTCTTTGGTTTATGCTAAAAATAAAGAGTACTACCAATGAGTGACACCTTACATGCACAATCCTCGGGCAAAGTTCTAGTTACCATAGCAAATCCCACTCATGACAGCAGAGGTGAAGTGCATGATATATCAAATGGCCAGAGTTCTACCTTTCTGCAGGAGAGCAGCTATATTTGCCAGATACACTAAAAATTAGCCACTATAGACCTTTCTATGAATAAAAGCCCAACCTACAGTTATGGGTCTTGGACATCCTCACAATTACTATTTGCCTGAAATAGTAGTATTTTGTCCAATGTTTACTTACGGGATGCTGATGTAATTCTCAAGATGGAAGTTATTTTTAAAAGGAGGTCCAACAACAGGGAAAGAGATGAATAGGTGATTTCTCATTCTCCCTAGTCTGCAAACTTTGAGCCCTACACCTGGCAAGAACCTGTCCTTTGTCTTCTTTCATGACTGGCTCAAAGCTAGTGACCAAGAAATGGACCAGTCTTTTAGCAAGACTCAATGGAGAGGTTCTCGCTAATAGCCAATCTGAAAATGGAGTCCAGGCTCTCACCCTAGGGCTCTTATCAGCTAGGAAGAAACGCGGAGGCCGAAAAGACCAAACTACATAAAAGTCTTCATGTGTAAGGAACATCAGGAGGAAGAAGACCTCAGAGCTTTTTCTGATTACAGAAAAATTCTACCTTTGCATATAAGGACTCAACCTGGTCATCTCTGCCTTCCCTTTAAGGGTTTAAAGAAGAGGGTTTAAACCATCAAGTTGCAAGAAAGATCAGAAAAAGTCTTGAGCCTGAAACTCCTAAAGTGGAGAAAAAGAGAAATGAACTTCTTAGCTTCTCAAGATTAAGTCCCAGGCCAACTTTTCAGAGAAGTAGTACACTGGGAATCTGGGTGAGTATATCTCTTCCCTGTGTGTTAACAATCTGTGTCCTGGGTTTATGAGCGGGAAAAGGAATTAGTAAACTCAGGGCTCTGTAGAGACTTTAGGGATCCCAGGCAGTTCCTGCTTCTCAGAGATTCTGTATGGAATCGTGGTTGGGAATAGGGGCTTAGTAGACAGAGAGATCTGGATTCAAATTCTTGCTCCAACTCTTAATAGATATGTAACCTCAGTCAAGTCACTTAGCCTTTCCAAGCCTCTGTTTCCTCATCTGAAAAATAAGGATAACTGGGAACAGTGCCTGAAATGCTTTAAGTGCTTGACTGGTTCAACAGACATTTATTGAGTGTCTATTAGATAATTCATTTTCCTGCTCATAAACCCAGGACACAGATTGTTAACACAGGGAAGAAATATACTCACTCAGATTATTAACAGAGGGAAGAAATATACTCACTCAGATTCCCAATGTACTATTTCTCTAGTTGGCCTGGGACTTAATCTTGAGACACTAAGAATATCATTTCTTTTTCTCTACTTTGAGGCTCAAGATTTTTTCCGATTTGCCCTGAGACTTAATTTTTTTTTTTTTTTTTTTTTGAGACGGAGTCTCACTCTGTCGCCCAGGCTGGAGTGCAGTGGTGTGATCTCAGCTTACTGCAACCTCCGCCTCCCGGGTTCAAGCGATTCTCCTGCCTCAGCCTCCTGAGTAGCTGGAACTACAGGCGCGCGCCACCATGCCTGGCTAATTTTTATATTTTTAGTAGAGACGCGGTTTCACCATATTGACCAGGCTGGTCTGGTCTTGGACTCCTGACCTCGTGATCTGCCTGCCTTGGCCTCCCAGAGTGCTGGGATTACAGGCATGCGCTGCCGCGCCCAGCCGAGACTTGATATTTTAAACCCTCTTCCTTGAACCCTTAAAGGAAAGGCAGAAATAGGAACTATTTTCAGCATGTGACATACACAAACTAGTTCTTTGCTTTAATGGAGCGTATGATCCAACAGCTAAGACAGATAATAAATGAATAAATCAAAGATTTTATTTCAAACAGGAGTCATGTGATGGAGTACCTGGGGGTGGTCCTGTTTCCTGTTAGATCATATGTTCTTGTGAAGATCTGGGGGAAGATGTTTCCAAGCAGAAGAAGAGCCCTGATATGGGACAGAACTTGGTGTGTTCCAAAACTGAAAGAAGTACAGCATATCAGGCATGGAGTGAGGGCAATGAGTGCTAAGAGAAGGAGTCATAGGAGAGGTGGACTGGGGCAAGGAGCCTGAATCACACTGAAATGGCAACGAGAAATGTCCAGTTTGAAGCCAGGGAGTGATACGACTTGTGTTTTTAAAAGACCCCTCTGGCTGGGCACAGTGGCTCATGTCTGTAATCCCAGAACTCTGGGAGGCCAAAGCGGGTGGACCGCTTGGGCCCAGGAGTTTGAGACCAGCCTGCACGACACAGTGAGACCCCATCTCTTAAAAAAACAAACAAAAAAACCCCTCTGGGTTAGCGGGGCAGGAGGGATGAATAGGAGTCAGAGCACAGAAGATTTTTAGGCCAGTGAAACTACTCATATAATATAATGGTGGATACATGACATTACACATTATCCAAACCCATGACATTATACATTTATCCAAACCCATAGAACGTACGAGTGAACCCTAAGGTAAACTATGGACTCGAGGGATAACGATGTTCCAACACAGGTTCATCGACTGTAACAAATGAACTATGTGGTGAAGGATGTTGATGAGAGTGGAGGCTCTGCATGTGTAGGGGCAAGAGGTATACAGGAAATCTCTGTAATTTCTTCTCAATTTGGCTGTGAACCTAAAATTGCTATATTTAAAAAAAAAAAGTCTTAAAAAAATAAAAGACCCCTCTGGCTGCTCGGAGGAAAAGGACTGGGGTCAAGAGTGTCCTCAGGTGGCCCGGTTAGAAGATGACTGCAGCATGGGTCCAGGGGTGAGATGGCAGTGATTTTAACAAGGGCGGCTGCTGTGGAGGCGGGAGAACAAGGTGGAGGCTGGAGGTGGGGCCAACAGGACTTATTCCTGGATTTGGATACAGAGTGTCGGGAAAAGAGAATGAAGAGTGGTTTCTAGTTTTGGGAATGAGCCTTTGGGTGGATGGTGGTGCCATTTACTGAGACGGGAGGAGGAGAAGGAAAGAACTAGCTTGAAAGAGACATATCAAGGATTGCATTCTGTTGTGTTAGGTTAGAGATCCCTATAACGCCCCCACTGGAATGGTAAGGGGGCAGTGGGGCACATGAGTCTGGAACACAGCAGAGAAATCAAGGCTACGGACATAAATTTGGAAGGCAGAAGCGCATAAATGGTAGGCAATGCCTCGAGATAGTTGAGCTCTCCCTAGAATAGCCAAAAAAGAGGATCCAAGGACGAGTCCCGGGTCAAGAGCATAAAACAATGAATATCAGTTGTTGTTACTATTTTCAATACATTGAGAAGGAGAATGTTGGCCAACTACTGTTACCAGCATCTTTTTATCCATCTATTTCCCCACCCATGCTGCCCTCCATTCATACCGTGAACAATCACGGAGCACATTTACTAAAAGGCAAGAGAGAGTAGTGGTCCATATGCAAGCTCTAGAGCCAGGCTGCTGTGTGTAAATTCCAATTCTACCAACTCCTGGCTGTGTAACCTCAGAGAATTCCGTAACCACAATGTATCACCATTTTTCCATCACAAAAGGGGTTGTACTGTGTTGAATAGTCGCTCCCCAAAAGACATACCCACATCCCAAAACCTGCAAATGTGTCCTTATTTGGCAAAAGTGTCTCTGCGGATGTAATTAAATTAAAAATCTCAAGTTGGAATCATCCTGAATTATTTGGGTAGCCCTAACTCCAATGACAAATGTCCTTATAAATGAGACACACAAAGTAGAGACATGCAGACAAGAGAGAAGACACAGACACACAGACAAAGCAACGTGAAGACAAAGGCATAGACTGGGCTGAAGCAGTGCAAGGAATGTCCACAGCTCCCAGAAGCTGCAAGAGGCAGGGAAGGATTCTCCCCTAGAGCTTCCAGAAGGAGCACGGCCCTGTCAACACCTTGATTTCAGACTTCCGACCTGTGAAGAGGACACTGTGAGAGGATAAATTTCAGTTGTTTTAAGACAACAAGTTTGTGCTAATTTCTGACGGCAGCCCCAGGAAATGAACATGGGGTAATAACAGTATGTACCTCATCAGATTATGAGAACTGAATGAGCTGTATGTGGCAAGTGTCTAGAACAGTGCCTGCCAAATAGTGAACATTCAAATAATTTTAATTTTTACCCATGTACTAGGCATTGTACTGGATCCTGAAGAGTACAGGGGAAGAGGCAGTCTTCAGAGATCCTCAAGATAAAGACGGAGCCTGGGAAGCTGAGCAGGTGAGGGATCAGAAGGCGGGAAGTGTGCTCAGGGGCCGTGTGCATCTCCCAGGTGCCAAAAATAGTGGACTGCAGCTCCACAGCTGCCACCAATAAAGAAATCAATAAGCCTGACATCTGCTTAGGTTTTTAAAGACGAGCAGTAAGTCCAGAGAGGAGTTAATGCAATTCTTTCCAGTACCTTCCTCTCCTTGTGCCATCTCACTGCCTGCTCTCTCTTGGGAATCCACGCTGATGGGGACACTCGGAGCACATTTTCTGGAGACAGCTGTCCCTTCTTTCAGCCTAATGATACTGGGAATTAAGGTGGCCAGGGCGGGGTAGGAGTGGAGAGTGGGCAGTGGCAAACTGTGGAGGAAAGCTATGCCAATTTTGTATGCTGAGTGGTTTTGTAATAATATTTGCATGGCTGCTTTAGCCTTGGAAGTGAATTCTCTTCATCAGGAGACCCATATAGCACAATCTAGTTTTACCCAAATCTCCATAAAACACACTGTGCCAGAAAGAGGGTGTTGGGCGGGTGGTGGGGGGTGTTCAACTGAAAACACAGCTGAAATCAGACATTTTATAAGTGTCCATTGGCCAACACACAAAAATGTAGAGTTTATTGACATCTTGCTTTATTAAACAGAAAAAGAAAAAGAAACCTTCGTGCTCTTGGAGAGAGTGTATGATTCCATTTGATCACCTGCATGCAAACATAAGCAGTGTCAGGAGCTACTTAGTGTTCATGACATGGAGGGGTCAGGTTCCTGAAGACATTTGTGGTGGCTCAGTCCCTGGAATTCCTCAGGGGTAAGGGGCATTACTAGGTGTTCAAACTTGTACCCACCAACCCAAGATATTATGGCTACCCCAAAATACACTTGCCTCTCCACTCTCCAGAAACAGAGTCTTCTGGAATACTGGAATTACAGTAACTTCCCAGGACGTGTAAACAGGACAAGCCAGGCTCACCTTAGACAGGCATCGGAAAAATGCTGGCCTTTGGTGAAAGGGACAAAAGAGTTGGTGTTTATTTTGTTCCCCCTAGGTATCCTGAGATCTCCCTAGGAGTGACAGTAGTGAGAAGGCCCCCCGCAGTGCAAAGCTCCCTGACACCCTCTCTCCTCCCACCAGCTGCCTGGGAATGCCCGGAGGCCTCCCATGTAAGGCAGCCCAGTTCCCCACCCGCTTTCCCCCTACTAAGTACACTGAGATCCAAACTTACCATCTCTCCCACCCTCCTCCCAGTACAACTCCCACTGCCTGAGCTGGCAGGTCCCAGCCAGGGAATTGACTTTGGGGTAGCCACAGCACAAAGCATGCCCCTGCTCACGGTAGGAATACTAATTCTACACTATATGAGTGCTGTCTTTATTTTTAGCCAAGCAGGATGATGGCTGTCCTGAGGCCAGGACAACAGGGTCTGTTGTGTTAACTTGGATGATAAAGTCTAGGGCTTGCAAAGCCAAGTACTAGAGGTGTCCAAGTGTTGATAAAAATGAGACCAGCCAGGCACAGCGGCTCACGCCTGTAATCTCAGCACTTCGGGAGGCCAAGGCAGGCGGATCACAAGATCAAGAGATCAAGACCATCCTGGCCAACATGGTGAAACCACGTCTCTACTAAAAATACAAAAATTAGCTGGGTGTGGTGGCACGCACCTGTAGTCCCAGCTACTCAGGAGGCTGAGGGAGGAGAATCACTTGAACCTGGGAGGCAGAGGTTGCAGTGAGCCAAGATCGCGCCACTGCACTCCAGGCAGGGCGACAGAGCAAGACTCCGTCTCAAAAAAAAAAAAAAAAAAAAGAGACCAAGAGTAACCCCTCTGAAATCCATTTCGACTCCTGCTAAAACACCTCAAAGAACCAGTCTGGGGCATCACTGTGTTAAGGGCCAAATATGCCATGGACGCCCCTTCCTCAGGAAGCTGTTAAAACCATAGATCCTTAACTGGAATGAGCTAAGTTTATTCCTCCCTGAAGGCAAGAGATTGGATAATGCCCTTTCAAGGACTTGCAGATCCTTAAGAATTTGTGATTTTTAAAATCCTCCTGTGGATATCTAGGCATTTCAGGCTGCTTCTTAGACTTAAAAGACAACAAAACTTCCCCCATCTCCTTGCTATTATTTCATTCAGAGCTCGCAACAATTGTGTGTGCAAAATTAATCCTCTGTGCTGTGAAGTCGGTTCCCCCAACGCTGCTTCTCCAAAACCTCTTCAGGCCTCCTAGAGGGCTTGATGAGCCCCAGAAACACTGTATATAAAAACCTATAATCCAAGAATAACTTTGTCAGCCAGGTGTTCAATGCTATCTGGTTTCATTCAATGGCTTCATAAAGAGAGTTGAGAATCTTAAGTTTCTGATTTTCTGGAAGTTCATAGACCACTCATTATTCACTCAGAACACATTCTGGTAGGGAATGCATGCATGGAGCAGCTAGAACTTTCAGAATGGAGATTGTTTGCTGGCCCCATCAAGAGTGTGAGGTGAACACACTACTGGCATTGGAGAGAGGCCACGGCCAGGGGTAGGCCTCTTCCTGGAGCCGGAAAGGCTTAAAAGACAAATGTGTCTTCTCCGCATGCTTAGTGTCTTAACAAACCATCTCTCGGCTCAGCTGCCTTATCAGACCACAAAAGGCCTCTTCAACTATTAAGTTTTCAAATTGTAAATGCTCCCAGTGTCTTCTTGAACACATTTGTAAATAGAACGCAGAACTCTTTAGCTCTCAGACAATCAGACTGAATCGGATGACCTACCTGGCTTCAAACACTCCCCGCTAGAACCCATGGGAAATGTATTCTTTTCCAATTCCATCTTTTCTCTATTTCTAAAGTATGGATAATAGGAGATCAAGATTGTCAAATTTCTAGATACCATAAAAATATCTATCCTTTTATATGCAACCGATGCATAGGTCCAAATCTAGACATAGACCATCCGGTTGGAAAATAAGGAATAATTTCAGAAAATTTTCCAGATAATTCTATACTTTAATTTCCTTAAAAAACATTCTTCAATGCCTATAATCCCAGCACTTTGGGAGGCTGAGGTGGGTGGATCGCTTGAGCCCAGGAGTTTGATACCAGCCTGGGCAACATGGTAAAACCCCATCTCTACAAAAAATTTTTAAAAAATAATAAATTAGCCAGGTGCGGTGGTGTCTGTAGTCCCAGCTTCCCAGCTACTTGGGAGGCTGAGGTGGAAGGATCACTGGAGCCGGGGAGGTCAAGGCTGCTGTGAGCTGTGGTCATGCCACTGCAGCCTGGGTGACAGAGTGAGACCCTGTCTCAAAAAAAAAAAAAAATTATTCACATTTTCCCCAATTTCATTTAATTTGGCACATATCTACTTAGTGTTTAGTAAGTCAAATGCTCCTTTTCTTTCCCGCTTCACTAATAAGTGAGACTGTTTTTTCATCTTTTCAACTATAATCAAAGACCCATTAATAAAACCAAGGGGGATTGCAGATTTTTAATTCTTCCTCAGCCACCTGCATCTTGGCCAACACCACTGCTATTGAAAGACAAGAGTTCCCCAGATCAAGCAACTGTGTTTTGTGACTCTAGTTCTGGTTGTCTAATGGGGCAAGTTCTCTGTTTTTCTGGGCCTTAGCTTCCTCAAATGCAGGTGTTACCGAGTGTGAGTGCATGATGCCCTTCCAAACCATGGAGGACAGAGGAGACTGTCCAGCCTCTTCCTGCCTTGCACTTGGTAACTGGATCTTTGCAAAAGAGAGGGACATCAAATTTAGACGCAGCACTGCAACAAGCCAATGGATTAAAAGGCAGAAATCTTGAAGGATTTGTCAAGGTGCAAACAGGGAGACCCAACTGCTCAGAGTAGTCCAAAACTTTTCATCCACAGCTGAAAGAAAGCTTCAGGCAAGTCTGCTAAAAACTCCTGCCTTTTCCATTCCACTGGGCTCTCACTGACTTTGGTGAGAGGTTTATGCATTTCTGGACACACTATTCAAAAGGACCCCCTATACAGCAGATGCGGTCATGGAGGGCCTTCCAAACACACCTTAGTACCTCTTTCGATTCCTCCTAAGAACAACCCTGTGAAGTAGCGACTGCATCAATTTTATACATGAGCAAATGGAGGCTTCAACATTTCTAATCATCTGGCCCAGCAGGAAGTTCTCTGCACTGCTAGGATTCCAGCCAAAGCCTCTGACCCCAACTCAGGAGTCCTTCCGTTCCCTCCTGGCTGCCTCCACTGGTGCCAGGTGCCAGGTTTGCTTCCCCTGGCAGGCAGCAGTACTGCAGCCCTTTCCTCCAGGCCCCAGCTTCACAAAGTGACCCCAGGTCTCAGCAAATGCCTCCCCTGTTTTCCTCATTCTCTCCAGGGCCTCACCAACCTCTGCTTCCCTCTGGCCTTCCAGAGAAGGCAGATGCCAGGATTGTTCTTTCCCTGCACTTGCTCACCTCTTCCAGCCCAAACACCCCTGATCTAGCTTCTCTACTCTCTCCCACATCTCTTTTGTTTACCAAACATGCCTGGGAGGGAGAATGGAGGGACTCTCATGAATAAACCCTCCTTCAATGCTACAACCTCCTCAAAATACTCTGTGGATTATTTTCAAACAGCACACTTCTGGATCCAGTGTCTATACCTGCAGTTTCACTGTCTTGGCAATCATTGTCTCCTTCTTCCCTTGCAGCCTGGCTTCATGAACACCCCTTGCAGACACTGTTCTATCAGTGGCCTTTTCCTATCATCCTTCTGGGGATGGGCGTCTCTGAGACATCCCTGCCTCTCCACTTGTCTGCTAACCTCTCTCATGGGCTTGTCTGCATAGCTCTTCCTGTCCTTGAAACTCAACTCTGACCTCAGCATCCTCCCTGGTGCTGCGGGGATGTGTCTGAGGGCAGAAGAAAGAGGCTGAAAACTTGAGTCTCTAAGTCTGTCTTCTTAAAGAGATTCAGCCTCTCTTTGGATTTGCTCCTGACCTTTTGTGGGTTCATCTTTGGAATTTGTCCCCTTGTGGATGGTGCAGTAGGAGAGACCTGGAGCCACCTTCCAACAGAGATGCCCCCACCACCATGGTCTGAGTCACTTAGGCCCACATGATCAAAGGCAAGGGAGTATCCACAGCTCTGTGTTATCTTGTTTAGCTCACCAGGCCTGGAGCCTCTGGGAGAGGGTTTCCACAACACCCTACAGTATGATCAGCCGGGGGTAGTGGGGTCTGGGGTGTTCCCTCTGCCTCTTTTCCTGTCCAACCTGAGGAAGTTGATTAGCAACTGTTCCAGGCCTTATCTGGGTATGAAAAAAATAAGGCCCTAAAGAAACACACCCAGGGCAGCATGGTGAGTGTGCTAAAGGGTTGTGTAGGAGCAGAACGAGGGGCCAGGTTGGACGCAGTGACTCATGCCTGTAATTCCAGCACGTTGGGAGACCAAGACACCAGGATCACTTGAGCTCAGGAGTTCGAGACCAGCATAAGCAACATGGTGAAACCCATCTCCACAAAAAACACAAAAATTATCTGGTTGTGGTAATACACACCTGTGATCCCAGTTACTCGGGAGGCTGAGGTGGGAGGATTGCTTGAGTCTGGGCAACAATGAGACCCAGTCTCAAAAAAAAAAAATATCCCACACATCTCCCTACTATCTGGAGAACTAAGTTCCTCTGAGTCCTTAGTTCCTCTGAGTCCTTAGCACTGAGTCCTAACTCAGGATCAACCTCTCGACTTCTACCTAAGAGCTCCTCCACAAAGCCTTTCAGATCCTCTCTGGCATAAGTGACTTCTTTTTCCTCCATACTCCCAAAATGTTTTATTTGGACCACTCTTCAGGTACTTTACTCACTTAATTATCTCTTCACTCCTTCATCCAATAAACACACGGCGTCTACTACATGCAGCATGTGCACTGGTCTGCACCATAGTGCTTAGCAGGCTTCTCTCCCTTCTCCTGCTGGACAGAAACTGACAAACTGACAGCAGCGAGGGAGCATCTTTCATCTAAGCATATCCTGGAACCTCGAAGCCTCCTCAGCCTCCAGCACAGCAAACCACAGGTATTCCAAAAATAAAATGATTGAAATGAACAGAGAAATTATCATAAGTTTCCTTAAATAGTAAACTGCCATAAAGTACATGCAAAATCAATTTCAGTGATAGATTTAAAGTATAATTCAATATTTTTCCAGGAGCATATTAACTATGTCAAGGTAGGTACATTTATATACTTTACATGGTTCTGATTTTTCCTCTCCTAGCACCTGCCACCCCCCTACTCCTACACCTAACCCCCGCAACACACACACTCACTCACACAACTAGGTGGTTATTATAGGAGCAGCAGCTCTGGGCCCATCCTAATGGAAGAAGGAATTCATGAAGCCAGAACCACCACCTACAGCCAGGGGTGTGTTCTGAGACATTCTCTTCTGCCCCCACAAGCAGCACTCCCACTTCACACCTGCCAACCTCTACCTATCTGGCCACCACCGAGAAGTCACAACCCACAAAAGCTGGCCCAGTAGAGATGCCAGGCCCCTAAAGCCCTCCAGTGTTAAGAGACCCCACTGGAGAACAGGCCCTGAAGGTCCAGGGGGTCTCTCTGCAAGGACAGATCAGGGCATCACTTACTGCAGCCACTCAGCAACCACTTCCAGTAGTTTCATTGCGATTTGTCAAGGCAAACATATCCACCTACCCTACCTTTGGTGGAGGCAAGAGGTTAGGCCAGCTGCAGGGGTCAGACTCAGACTCAGCTCCATCCCCCAACACTGCCCAACGGCCAGTCCCAGGGCAGGTCTGGAGCTCTGGAATGCCCTCGTGCCTGCCATTCCAGTCTCTGCGACCAGCCCATGCCAGACCTTGTCCTCTTCCCACTCCAGTGTCCCTTATGAAGGTCTCTGCATAGATTTGGGCTGCCGAGGACAGCTTCTGGCAAACTCCTGCCAGGGGTCCTGGACCCTCCTGCTGCTGAATTCAGCCTTGCGCTTTAATGGATTTTCCAAATAGCGGGGACCACAGGCAGCTCAAAGACTTAAAACACAAACGCAAACCCGAGGGAGGGAGAGAGGAACAGAGGGAGGGGGAAACCAGATTTTAGGAGAAACTCGACTTCAGAGAGAGAGCAGGATTTCCCTATCACTATGTTCCCCATCTCCCCGGCAGACGCCAATAACCGGCCCTAAGATGCCCTTGATCTTTGCGCGCCCCCTGCATTCCCTCGCCCCGCGTCTAACGTCTCATCTGGGCAAAGAGGCGGGGGTTGAGAGATGAAACAAGCCCGAGGGAGGATGGTCCCCAAGACATTACCTGAGGCCGGAGTACCTGAGTACCTCCACTCCTGTCGGAGGAAGGGACCAGAAGACGGCCCAGGGATGGGGACCCGGGATGCGCGCCCGGGCAGGAGGTCCCGGCCCTGTCTTGAGTACCCCCGGCAGTGCGTCTCCGGTTGTCCCGCTGTCTCGGTCCCGCTCTGTCTAGCCCCCTCCCCTGCGCTGCGCCCTCCCCGTCCCCGGCCGGATGCTAGAGGAGTTTGCGCCGCCCAACGTGGGACCCCGGTTCGGCGTCCTCACTCCCCGCCCTGCCAGGGCTGGGATTCCCGCACCCGGATTTGTCGCTAAACTTTCCTGGGCACACACGGTCTCGGGGGTGCCGGGCCTCCCCCATCCCCTGCCCACCCGGAGCCGCGCGTCCCGGCTGCAGCGGGACGGTCGCTTCACCTGCTCGCGGCTTGGCCGAGGCTCCCGCGGCTTCCTCGCGCGTCCAGACCCAGGCGCCGCCCGGCGGGTCCCCGCGCAGCTGCCGCCACCGCGGCCACCACCGGTGCCGCCGCCGCGCCTGCCCCGAGCTGCAGAGCCGCGGTTCGCCGGCAGCCGCGGGAGGCGCAATCCCGGTGCCTTGGGCTCGGCCTGCGGCTCCTCGGCTGCCTGCAGCCGCCGCCCCGCCGCGTCCCGCTGCCCGGGGCCGGCACGCACCGGCGCTGGGGTCCGCTCCTCGCCTCGCTGCGCAGGGGAGCCGCCGAGCCTCCAGGATGGGCGGGGATTCCCTCCCCCTGGTTGACTCGAGGGGCGGGAACTCTCTTCCCCGAGTGACAGGGACGGGGGGCGGGGATTCCCCTGCAGGAATAACAAGGTGGGCGGGGATTTCCCCGAGCAAGCCCCGCCGCGGGCAAGGCGTCTCTCTGGGTGAGCCAGGAGTCCTGGTGCGCCCGCTTCAGAAACCTGGGGATCGTGGGAGGAAGGCATCCAGGGAGATGGCTGCTCCGAATCTCCATACAGGCGGGGCTTAGGGCGCCATCTAGGTGGAACAGAGCGAGCTAGGGGACGTGAAGTTGCCTCTGCAATGCACTTTACATAGCAAAGAGAAAAATGTCAGTTACCTTATCAAAGAATGGGGCGGAGGGGCCAGAGGAGATGGGGGAAGAGCTAACCACTCACCCCAGGCTACCCTTAGCCTCTGGTCCTTGGGATACCAAAGGTAATTTAGCACTGGTACGAGGATTTCGGGGAGAGGGGACCTCTTGGCACCTCAGAGCTGCTTAATCCCCCAGTTAAGCCCCTGGGGGAAATCCCATGGCCCTGGGGTGGTGGTTTTGGTCCCATGAGCACTAGCCACGAGCTCCTGCCGAGTGGACTGTGAGAGCTAATGCCAGCTGCCCTTGGCTCCCGTCCAGGTCACTCGAGGAACGGAGCCTCAGGCTTTTGGGATCCTTCATTCCGGTGGATTTTCAGGAAGGCCTTCAAATATTTTTGGTTCTTTTTTTGTCATCCTTGTCATTCTGCCTACCACAGGGAGAGGATGATAAGAACATAATAGGAAGACTGCACAGCTCTGCAAATTAAGCTCTCTTAAGAGGAAAAAGCTGGTCTTTTTCAAGTGCTGGCAGATAAGAGTAAAAACATATGAAAAATTGCAAAACCTGGGATAATGAATAGTTGAATAATGCTTTTGACATTTTCTACAGAACAGTAATTGGAAATCTTTGCTTTCGGGGGGATGGGGATGGGACAGGGCAGGCCCCAGCTGCAGTTCTGCCCAGCAAGGCAATAAACTCTGGCCTCTCCGAAAAGCAGGCAGACATAAATCACCTGCGCAGACCAGACAGCGCTGTCCCACCATACCAGAGACCAGAGTGGGCCCATGGCATTTGGAGGTGGTATTCTCCTCAGGGGTTGGGGTGGAGAAGTTCTTGATTTCAGCTGTTCTTCAGCTTTTATAATTACCAGGCCATTGAGATCAATGCTTGCCCAAATCCAAGCATCGTATATGACAAGCTGGGCACTCAGGCACTCAGAGCTTCTCTTCCTATGTGTAAATAGAGAAAACACCTAACATGCAGGATTGCTGGAACTAGCAGTAACACAGCTATTCAGCACAGCACTTAGGAGGTGCTCAATGAAATGGTAACCATTATCAATGAAAGGTATCATTGGGACACCACAAAAAAATCCTTCTAGAAGGATCAAACAGGGCTGGTGCTTTCTGTTTTTTTCACAATCCGAGGCCCATCTTCCACCACTCTGTCCCGTGTTTTCTCAGCCTTTGTACCCAGCACATACCTTGGGCCTACCTCCCTCAGCACCAATGAAAAGTTTGCTGAATCAATGAATATGCAAAGAAATGTATCACTCAAACTGTAGTCACTGTTATTTCTTATCCACTCCATCCCCAACTCTTTCATTCCAGCCATGTACTCCTAATCTGTAAATTCTGTTTCCTCTGCCAGAGTGACATTCTCACTCTCCTGTGTCTGCTGAAATCCCAAGGAGGTAAATGTCATCTCTACTGGAAAGGCTTCTCTGATCATCAGAACAAACATCACATTTCCTCTGCCTTGTTAATTGCTGCAATGGTAGCACTTTATGTAAATTGCTCATCTAACCCTTGTCAGGTGTATTATGTTGTAGGAATTATGGCGTTTTGTCTCACATATTTCTAGCTTGTGAGTTCCTGGAGGTAAGAGAACTTAAAGCTTATTGTTTGTGTTCCCAAAGCCTAGGGTGGCATGGTGTCCGACCCAATAGCCACTCAATAAATATTTGCTGAATTAAAATGAATTGTTAGGTATATATATGTATGTTATATGTGGCATATATTATGTATAAATACAATATATGCAGATGTATTTTATAATCTGTCTCCTTCAGACGTGGCCCTGCTGACCTGCTTTAAATACTTCGTTTCAATCACTTTTCAGCTGATATTTTCCAGATATTTTTGGCAAGTTCTCATCTGCTAATAATAGCTCAATTCACAGAGGTCAATCAAATGCATGGAAATTTTGTTTTGCCCTTGCAGTCTTGTCAATTTGGAAAGCTGACAACTGAGGGCATTTATTTTCCAATGTTTGAAGATCAAAATGTAAATCCTTTTTGCCCCCTTGTTAAACATTTAGTCACAGATTAGTATTTCTATCAAAGTTGCCATTTTAACTTATTGCTCATAATATATGTGATGTGGAGGAGGAGGCTGTATATAGAATATCTAAGACTTCAGAGCAAAGGAAGATTAAAATGATAAACAAAGAAAAAATGTGTGATCCCAAGCTATATCAGTGACAGAATGTAGCGTGGTTTAGGTGAGTCCAAGTAGATTCTCATGGATTGCAGTGCCATGTGGTTTACTTCTGAGCTTTCTCCCTCTATGAAGAAAAATCTACAGACCAGGCAGCTGAAACTAAAACTGGAGGTTTGCTTACCAACTCTTGAAAAGACTGCTTTCCATCTTTCCGCCTCAGCTGCTCTTCCAAGTAAATTTCAAGGGAGGAGAAGTAGCCTTAGTCAACAACTGGCTCAATTCCCTTTCTCCTCCCAGCCTCTGTGGGTTCATTTTATCTCCAAAACAGATTCTAGCTTCCTGTTTACCTAGCGAATTACCCTTTTTTCTTTCTTCCACAAATTCCTGGCCACTAACTCTTCCATTCATGACCTCACGCTAGAACGAGCCATCCCCTGGCCAAGAAAGGGGCTTAAAAAGAACAAATGAGGCCAAGTGCCGTGGCTCATGCCTGTAATCCCAGCACTTTGGAAGGCCGAGAGGGCAGATCACTTGAGGTCAGGAGTTCGAGACCAGCCTGGCCAACAGGGTGAAACCCAGCTTCTGCTAAAAATGCAAAAGTTAGCTGGGCATGATAGCAGGCGCCTGTAATCCCAGCTACTGGGGAGGCTGAGGCAGGAGAATTGCTTGAGCCTGGGAGGTGAAGTTTGCAGTAAGCCAAGATCACACCACTGTACTCCTGTCTGGGAGTCAGAGCAAGACTCCGTCTCAAAAAAAAAAAAAAAAGAACAAATGAGTGACGATGGTAGTAAAACATTAAGTCAGTGGATCTCAGTCTGGACTACGCTTAAGGATTCCCAGAAGATTTGGAAATTTTAAAAACTCCAGACTCACCCCCTGAGATCACTATATACTTGGTCTTTGGGGAGCCCCTGGATGCCCCTTAACCAGAACCCCAGTGATTGTAATTTGGGTGGCCCACACAGGATAACTTGGAGAAACACTGAAGTAGAGTGACATGACAGCTGAGAGGGTGCCCAAGGTCACATTCCAGTGTTTGGTCATAGTACTGTAGAGATAAGACTTTATTTTAAACATTGATAAAAATGTTGTAATATTTATCCCGTCTCAGATGAAATATTTTATTTAGCCAAAACACAAAAAAGGACCTGCATTTGATGCATACTGGTTTTTTTCTTTTTCTTTCTTTCTTTCTTTTTTTTTTTTGAGATGAAGTGTCGCTCTTTTTGCCCAGGCTGGAGTGCAATGGCGTGATCTTGGCTCACTGCAACCTCCGCCTCCTGGGTTCAAGTGATTCTCCTGCCTCAGCCTCCTGAGTACTTGGGATTACAGGTGCCCACCACCACACCCAGCTAATTTTTGTATTTTTAGTAGAAACAGGGTTCCACCATGTTGGCCAGGCTGGTCTCAAACTCCTGACCTCAGGTGATCCGCCTGCCTCGGCCTCCCAAAGTGCTGGGATTACAGGCGTGAGCCACTGCACCCAGCCCATACTGTCTTAAAATATATATTTAGGGGAAAGGTTTAAGTAAGCACTTTTCATCCATGTACATTGAAAATGAGTTTCACTGTATCCATGAGCATGACGTTGGATTTTATGCAAATGTGTTTTATTGTTTCCAGTGTGGTCTAATAATACTGCACATGAAGAATTTGTAATTTTCTCCTGGGCTTCCCCTTACAAGCCAACCCATTATTTTATATCTTTGTCTCTCAGCCTTCCATTTGTACTATTGAAGCATTGGTTGCCAGGGTAATTTTTTTATACAATTTTTGGCAGAAAAAACTGAATTACAAACTAGTAACTACAGACCACGTATGACTTTCACAATTTATATAGATGATTCAATCATTTTGCAATAGGATAGAGTGTAGTGTTTATCCAAGTAGATTCTTTTGGACTGTGGTGGGATGTGATTTACCTTTGAGTTTACTTGCTTAACACACATTAAGACACCAGCAAGACAGGCCTGGCGTGGTGGCTCACACCTGTAATCCCAGCACTTTGAGAGGCCGAGGTGAGTGGATTACCTGAGGTCAGGAGTTCAAGACCAGCCTGGCCAACATGGCGAAACCTCATCTCTACTAAAAATATAAAAATTAGCTGGGTGTGGTGGCAGGTGCCTGTAATCCCAGCTACTCAGGAGACTGAGGTAGGAGAATCGCTTGAACCTGGGAGGCAGAGGTTGCAGTGAGCCAAGATCACACCACTGCCCTCCAGCCTGGGAGACACAGCAAGACTCCATCTCAAAAAACAAAAGACACTAGCAAAACAAACCTACTAAAAAAAAAAGATAGAAAGACAGAGGTTCAGTTCTGATTAGCATAACCAGTACTCTGCTATCAGTATATCTAAAGAGAGCTGTTTTAGTTATACACACACATAGGTTTTGTTTTATACTTGGCCTTTGTCTTTATTTTGGTTTACACAAGAGACAGGACATGGCACTGAGTCTTCTTGGGGCTTGCAGCTTCTGTCACCCAGGCACAGTAGTGCCCCCCGCAAAGTTGGGAAGCTTGGGTTCTCCCCCATTCCCTGTTCCCTGGATGTTAGAATTCAGTCAAATCACCGTGTATCCAAATTTGTAGACCACAGGATTTAGGTAAGCTATTTGCACAACATATTCTCATCCCTAATTCCTATCTCCCCTGCTGATCATTCTTGTTCTGTTCTGCATTACTTACTTATGGAAAGGGATTATTTTAAGTCAATCACATGCTATTTTTACTCCTTCATCAGATACTTCTACTTCCAGATATTTTCCACTGAATAATCTCAAAAAAAGTAATTATAAAAATAAATTATATTTCTTATGTATCTATTCCATTTTCTTTGGAGTTTTTTGTTGTTGTTGTTGGTTTGTTTGTTTTTTGAGACAGGTTCTTACTCTGTCACCCCGGCTGGAGTGCAGTGGCATGATCATGGCTCACTGCAGCCTCAACCTCCCAGGCTCAAGCGATCCTCCCACCTCAGCCGCCCAAGTAGTTGGGACTGCAGGTGCATCCCACCACTCTTAGCTACTTTTTTATTATTTGTAGAGAAGGGATCTCACTATGTTGCCAAGGCTGGTCTTGAACTCCTGGACTCAAGCAGTCCTCCTGCCTTGGCTTTCCAAAGTGCTGGGACTACAGACGTGAGCCACCACACCCTGCCATTTTTTAAATTTTTAAAAAATTGTACTTCTTCACTCCTCTTTGTATCTTTTTGCCTCTCTTAGCACCTGCCTTTATTGGTAGAGCTAACATGAACATGGAACTAAAAGTCAGCTTAATGATACCCAGCCCAAAAAGCAACAGAGACCCAGTGCTGTGTTCTGTGACCAATCACAATAACACAGTAAAATTTGAGTAACATTGGGCCCCTTTCTGTAAAATGGGAATAATAATACCTATCTCTAAAAGTCTTTTAGGATCTTGGGTCCACAGCAAGATCATAAATGGGAAAGTACTTTGGAAAAATTTAAAGGTCTCTTCAAATGAGAGAATGTGAGAGCAACAGCTCTTGGGATAACAATTTGTCCTAAAATGTACATGAATAAGATGGTTTACATTTCATCTCAATGTACAGCAAGAATTACCAAGTGCAGTTGATGAGGCCATTGATAAATCATCATTCACAAGTTATTTGCATGAAGTATGAATTAGCGAGCCAAACAAGAAATGCATTTTACATCTCTGCTGTACTCAAGAGCACCGGTCAATGAAATCCACAGAAAGTGCAACCTTGGGGAAAATGCTAGAGGAGACTTGAAAAAGCCAGATTTGGTAAAAGCAAAGTCTTTGTCCATTTGAAGATATATAGGAATGTTTATTATTATTTTGGTTTTAGCAAATGCTGACAACCACCTCCTCTCTAATTGCCCATTGGAATGGTCTCCCAATTGAGCTATTTCTTGAAAAAAACCTAGCCAATAGTGCTCGTGGTTGGCCTTTATTTAAGTCACAGGGTCACTCTCATTTCTAGTTAACAGAATGCCACAAAAAATGTTGCAATGCCCATTTTCTCTATTTGTTGATTTTTTTTGTGAATCATCTTTTCTGCTTTCCTGTGTGCTTATCAACCAGGCAAATAGCCCAAACTGCTTTTAAATAATTTGCTATTGTAATTTACCTAATCAGACCACCTGGAAATAAAGAAAGGAGAAACCAGAGAATGAAGGCCACTCCGAAGATGACAAGATCCCAGAATTCTAGAGCCCAAAGGAGACATCGTAGGAATCACGTTGCCCAGGTTGGTTCTGTGGCTTGCCTAGGAAGCACTCTTCATGGGGACACAGCATGTATTTTAGAAAGGTGGCGAAGAAAGACCCTGTGGGATCAGGTGACCTTTCTTTCCGCCCATCATTTTGGCCATGCTAATTCTATCTCTTGCATAATATCCAATGCCTGGTTTTCACAGTCAAGATGCCACGTCTCAGGACAGTGGGCTCTGAAGATGGAGACTGACTTCAAGGACTAATGTCATTCCTGTTCCCTGTCATTGAAGGGTGCACATGTATCTCTGCTTTATGCCCTGGTAGAGGAAATATTCTCCAATAAAGGTAGCAGACTTATAAATTAATTCCTTATGATAAATTCCAAATGCTCCTCAAAGAATGATGTTTTTCTTATTAAAGTCTTACGTGATGTGTACTATCAGTCAGGATGTCATGGGGCTTATCAATATTGTATCTCTGCATGAATCTGAAAGATAGTGCTTTTAGAGATCAAAAGAGTCCACAGAAAATGCAGTAATGTGGAATGGCATATAGCAAAGTTTGAGAATTATTCTAGACACATAATTTTTTTTTTCTAACAAGGGCTCACAATCTACTAAAAAAAAAGGTACTTTTTTTCCTGGAATTGTTAATTGACAAACCTTTACGTAAAATCAAAGTGAATAGTCCCATAGACACCACTTCATATTACAGTTCTTTGCTGGGTCAGAACCAGGGCAAGGCAAGAGAGGTGCTAGGGCACAAAATTTAAGGAGGCACCCACTTTCAGAGTCAGCCCTGAGAGTGGGTGGACAACACTGAGAATGAATGCCTTCTTAACATTTTTTAAAATTGATATATCATAGTTGTATATACTTGGGGGGTACACGTCATATTTTCATACCTGTATGCAATGTGTAATGATCAAATCAGGGTAAATGGGATATCGATCACTGCAAACATTTCTCTTTTCTTTATGTTGAGAACAACATAATTATTGTAGCTATTTTGAAATACACAATAAATTATTGTTAACTATAATTTCTCTACCCTGCTGTCAAATACTGGAACTTGTTCCTCCCATCTCACTGTCCTTCAAATTTTCCCTAGCTTCCTCTCTTGCATAACCCTATCCTTGGTCCTGGTTCTCTGACAGAGCACTTAGAATGCAGAAGACATCCTGAAAGGTCTGGGCGCTGATCAGCAGAGGGGAGGGTAGCAATAGTGATTGACAGCACAGAGATCAGCCTGGGCTTTGCCAGTGACTGTGGGCTTGACCTTGGGCAGGCTGGATCCAGACACAGAACCCCATGATGCCATGCTGCGGCTGCCTGCCCTGCTCACCTCCCTCCTTCCCTCGTGAATGACCACATACAGGCCACCGAGCAACACGCAGCTGTCAACACTGCACAGATGATTCGCAGAGGCAGGTCTGGCAGCACTGTACACATGCTTTCTAATTTCTACACCTCAATGGAGTGCTGGTAGGCGGAGTGCTCAGCAGCCTCCGAGAGACATTGAAAATGTTTTCATTGGTCCATGCCTGCTGTACGCCTTGCTTCTGCACCGTCTGCCTTGTTCTCATCCCCATAATGCTCTGTCTCGACCTTGATGCAGTTTCCTCTCCCTCACTGCCTCCCAAACCCCTGCACCAACTAGCACTCCCTTGCTGTAATTAACACGTATCCCATTTCCTCTTCCTTCCCATCTCTAGATCCTCATCCTTCAATGAAGACATGGCCTCCCCTGCAGCTCTCTCTAGTTAGTCTGTTTATTTGATCACAACACACATTACCTTATAATTCAAGGTCAGGAGTGGTGTGAGGGACTCCCATGCCCATATGTTCCATGGCCTCTCATTTCCATCACTTTCTTATCTAAATTCTCTTGTGCTTTGGTTGCATCTACTTGGATAACTGCAATCTAGGATGAAACCTGCCCTCCCTGGGCTTGTACCTTGAAGTTAAAGCACTGATGGAAAAAAAATATGTACCTGGGTAAATGGTGAATTCCTGGTTGCCCATCTCAACTGGCTCTCAACAATGTCCAGGAACCATTTCTCTAATCAACCCATTCCCCCATGTATGCAATAAGTATTTCAAACCTTCTGCATAGTGTAAAATTTCTGACTCCTCTTGTATTACCTTCTTCTTACCCTCTTCTTAACTGAAGATGACCTTATTTTAAAATGCCCAGATAAAAGTTATCAGATAGGAACCCCTTAACTTTCTACCTCCAGGTTAGTAGGTATTCCCTGAATAAGCACCCACCTCCCTTGTTTTTTTGTTTGTTTTTGGTTTTTTTGTTTGTTTGTTTTTGAGGTGGAGTCTCACTCTGTCACCTAGGCTGGCATGCAACAGCGTGATCTTGGCTCACTGCAACCTCTGCCTCCTGGGCTCAAGCGACCACCTCCCTATTCCTTCCTGGAGGTGGCATCTCTCCACTTAGATATTCCACAGATGGCTCAAACTACTGAAGTACAAACTGAATTCATGAACTTTCCCCCCACAAAATCTATCCCTTATTGTTAGCCATTCCAGTAAGAGGGTCCTAATACTCCGAGCTGTCCAAACCAAAAGTCTCAGTGTCCCTCACGTCTCATATCCAAAAAGTGCATCCTATCAGTTCTTTCTCAAGTACTTGCTGGTTAAACCTCTCTGGTCCAAGCTACCTTCATCTTTTATTTACAGCAGAGGTTGGTGAACTTCTGCTATAAATGAAAGTTTTTTCTTTAATGTTTGTTTCAAAACAAAGCTTTTTTTTTCCAGCAAACAGGTTTTGTTTTGTTTTTTTTTTGAGATGGGGTCTCGTTTTGTCACCCAGGCTGGAGTACAGTGGCACTATCTCGGCTCACTGCAGCCTCCGCCTCCCAGGTTCCAGTGATTCTCCTCCCTCAGCCTCCCAGGTAGCTGGGATTACAGGCCTGCATCACCATGCCCAGCTAATTTTTGTATTTTTAGTAGAGACGGGGTTTCACCATATTGGCCAGGCTGGTCTCAGACCCCTGACCTCAGGTGATCTGCCTGCCTCGGCCTCCCAAAGTGCTATGATAACAGGAGTGAGCCACCGCACTGGGCCAGCAAACAAGTTTTATTGGAATGTAGCTGTGCTCATTCATTTATGGACTGTCTATGGCTGCATGCACTCTAAGAGCAGAGTTGAGTAGTTGCAACAGAGTCCATGAGGCCCATAAAGCTGAAAATATTTACTAGCTTTTCCTTTACAGGAGAAGTTGCAAGAATGTCCTGAATGCATCGTGCACCAAACCTTGTACTCTGTTCTCACACATCTTTTTAAAACGTCTTATCACCATCCTCGGAAACTCATCAGAGCACAAACATCACGCTCAGGATAAAATGCAGTGTCCCTAGTCCAGCCTGCAAGGCTCCACATGAGTAGCCCTGTGTCTACCTCTCCACCCTCACCTTGTATGTATACTCCTTGCTCGCCTAGTCCAACAGTGCTAGAGTGCTGTCTGCCTTTCCATCCCTCCAGTGCACTGTGCTCTTCCACACCACAGAACTGGGAATACTTTGTTTCTTTTGCCTTGGAGGCTCTTTTTTCTTTCTCACTTGTCCCTCATCCAATTCCTACTTAGTCTTTAGGACCCTGATTAAACCTCACTTCCTCCAGGAAGCCTTCTATTTCTCTCAGATTAGGTTAGGTGCCCTGTTTCAGAGCACTACGTACTTTTATTTCATTTTTATTTATTTATCTATTTTGAGATGGAGTTTCACTCTTGTTGCCCAGGCTGGAGTGCAATGGCACGATCTCGGATCACCGCAACCTCTGCCTCCCGGGTTTAAGCAATTCTCCTGCCTCAGCCTCCCGAGTAGCTGGGATTACAGGTGTGCGCCACCACGCCTGGCTAATTTTGTATTTTTAGTAGAGATGGGGTTTCTCCATGTTGGTCAGGCTGGTCTCGAACTCCCGACCTCAGGTGATCCTACTGCCTCGGCCTCCCAAAGTGCTGGGATTACAGGTGTGAGCCACCGTGCCCGGCCTATTTGTTTATTTATTTTACAGGCAGGGTCTTAGGCTGGAGTGCAGTGGCACAGTCATAGCTCACTGCAGCCTTGAACTCCTAGGCTCAAGGGATTCCCCTGACTCATTATCCCAAGTAGCTAGAACTACAGGCACACATCACCACACCCAGTTAATTTCTTTAAAAATTTTTTTTATAGAGACTGGGTCTCACTATGTCATCCAGGCTGTTCTTGAGCTCTTGGGCTCAAGCAGTCCTCACATTGGCCTCCCAAAGTACTGGGATTACAGGTGTGAGCCACTGCCTTGGGCGTGAACTTTTATTATTTATTTATTTAGAGATAGGGGTCTTGCTCTGTTGTCTAGGCTGGAGTGCAGTGGCATGATCATGGCTCATTGCAATCTTGACTGGCTGGGCTCAAGTGATCCTCCCACCTCAGCCTCCCAAGTTGCTGGGACTGCAGGCACACGCCACCACGCCCGGCTAATTTTTGGGTTTTTTGTAGAGACAGGGTTTTCACCATGTTGCCCAAGCTGGTCACAAACTCCTGGGCTCAAGTGATCCACCACCTTGGCCACCGAAAGTGCTGGGATTATAGATGAGAGTCACCATCCCTGGCTTGCACTTTTATTTTAAAGCTCTTATCTCAAATGCTCTTAATTTTTTGAAATGATTTGTTTAATACTTGCTTGTGTGGTTAGACTGAAGACTTCATGATAGAAAAATCTTTGTTTATCTGATTCAGAAAAGTAATCTTCAGTACCTGACACACAGCCTGGCACATGACAGATACTCAGAAAATATTTATTGAATAAATGGATGATTGGCAATAACATTATAGGGTTGTGGTGAGGATAATGGGAGGAAATATACACATTCAATTTAGTTAATTGCTTAGTCCTGGCAAAAGTAGAGACCATTTATATTTTTAATGACGACGATGATGATGCCCTGACTTCGAATTACTTCTGGATTTCTTGATTTGGCAAAAAACTGAGGACCAATAATACATTTTATTCTTGTAACATGGAGTGTGAGTTGTTCTTCAATTGATTTCTTCTCTTTGGCCATCTATAACAGGCATAATTGGCTTTTCGTAGTGTGAGACCTTAAAAAAAAGTATCCAAGCCCAGGAGCCTAAAATCATAATAACGCGTGGCTCTTCTGTGCAGTGGTTTCTGCTAGCCCTCTATTCTCTACCCTGCTGTATGTCCTAGGAGGCTGACATCCTGTTATGTTCCTTTGACATCTGCCTTCTGGTTGGGTTTGACCAATGGGTACCACCGGCGAGAGATTGGAGGAAGAAGGAGAGCAAGGAGAAAATATTAATCTTCTCCCACCTCTCCCCTCCCCTGGGCTGCAGGTTGACAGTGACTGCCCCACTACCTAAGGTCATAGCTCCTACTGGGAGGCTCCTTAACCTGCCACTCTCCCGGGCCCTCCCTCTGCAGGTACTCCTTCCTCTTGCTTGTGCTAGCCTGTGGTAGTTACAGCTCCCTGCCCTCGCTAGATGTGGCAGGCTCCATTATCGCTGATTTCTCTTAATTTGTCCACACCTTTGCCAATTAAACTCTCTTCAATTATCCCTGCTTGAGTGTGCACACTGTTCTCAGATAGAACCCTGACTCATACAATTCCATCACCTAAATAAATATAATGAAAATATTTCAAGAGGTGCTTGCTGCTTCTGTAGATCTCTCTGGTAGTCTGAGTACGTCTGCAAGCTTAGTTAATGTCACATGAGGTTAGGTGCCATTATTCCCATTTCTCAGTAGGCCAAAGGAGTCTGGAAGCAATCTGAGGCATGAACCCATGCTTCCAGAGGCTGGCAGTGGCAAAGTCAGAGCTGCTCCTCCTCTCCGAACCCTACCCACTGAGCTCAGAGCTACATCATGGCTACTTCCCTCTAAGAGGACCACCCACCAAAAGCTGGAGAGCTGGGACCCCAGATAAATCATCCTTGATGATAAACCCCTCTGCAGTGAGTCTAATCCAGGTGAACTCCAAAGCTCAGGAGTGTGCAGCTGGCTCTGTGCCCCAATTTAGAGCAGGTCTGGGAAGCATTCCCAGATGGCTCCTGGATGTCATTGCTTTTTCTGGCTGCGTTCCTGGGGGAAGTGGGAAAACACACCTAGGTCTCCTAGCTGCAAACCCAAGCAAAGAGCACATTGTCATATCTTTAGCAAATGATAACACACAAAACGCAGACAGCCAAAGAACTAGAGAGAGACATATCCACCCAGCTGAACCGATTCACTCTTTAGAGCCAAGAGACAGCCAGTGTGGAAGGTCCTCTATCCTCCCAACGAATCAATTCTCTGTCTTAAAAGCAACTGTCCAAGGCTTCAGGCAAATCACAGACAACCCATCACTCTATTGTGTATCTCAATTTCCCTCTCTGAAAAAATGGAGTTCTACCCATTGGCAGAAAGGTGAGCAACCACCCATTAAGGTGAGCAAAAATCTCCACAAGCCTCAATTTAAGAACCTCAAATGCAAAACTAATGTTGTTATATCTCCTTTATTAGGCAGGGGGTAGGTCCCATACAGAGGCAGTGTGAGTTGTAATTAAGGGCATGGACTCTAAAGCCAGACTGCCTGTATTTGAATTCTAAGTCGGCTAGCAACTAGCTGTGTGATCTTGGAAAAGTAATGTAACCTCTCTGTGCCTCTGTTTTCTTATCTGTAAAATAGGAATGATGATCATGTCTACCTCATAGGGTTGACATGAAGATTAAATGATTTATTATAAGGAAAGCACTTTGAACATGCCTAGTATGTGGTAAAGACTGTGTAAGTCATTCAGTAACATAGTGATTTTAGTAATTATTCATGTATCTTTAGATAGACTTATCTGGAATGTTGATCAGTTTTTTTTTTAACATTTTTTGGCTGTAGCCCAAATAACTTCTGGGATGAAATAACAGATCCTCTGTGCTAGCACTGCCAATTATTAGATCAAGGGAATTTGGCTTGTGTCTTCGCTGTCATCAGGAAAAGAATATAACTGGATGCTGATAATTGGAAAAGCACATTCTGGTCCATGGCCTCAGCCTGGCAGCTAATCAGTTATGCCCAAAGAATAAGGTGAAGCACCAGGTGGCCTTACCTACAGGCCTGATGCAGTGAAGAGAGGCCTTTTAAGCAGACATCCCTCACTGCTGACTGAAGGCCTAGTGTGATTCCCCATCCATCATACACAAAGGTCTTTTCACTTAGGCATCCGTCCCACGAGCAAATGCATCTTTGCACTCCTAACAGGCTGAATTACTGTGTGCTCTTCCCTCTGTCCTCTTCTTCAATTTCCCATTTCAAATCAATGACCCACCCAGCTTTCTATAAGCAAGTTTTGGTTTTTCTCTACTGGCTTTCTTTCTCTCTTTCTTTTCTTTTTCTTTTTCCCTTTTTTTTTTTTTTTTGAGATGGAGTCTCACTCTGTTGCCCAGGCTGGAGTGCAGTGGTGCTATCTTGGCTCACTGCAACCTCTGCCTCCTGGGTTCAAGTGATTCTCCTGCCTCAGCCTCAGCTGGGATTACAGGTGTGGGCCACCACACCCAGCTAATTTTTGTGTTTTCAGTAGAGACGGGGTTTCGCCATGATGGCCAGACTGGTCTCGAACTCCTGGCCTCAAGTGATCCGCAAACCTCGGCCTCGCAAAGTGCTGGGATTACAGGTGTGAGCCACAGTGCCCAGCCACTCACTGGCTTTCAACTACAACACAAGGCCTCCAGGTCTGAGGAGGAGCTCAGTGTCTTCAGCAATCCTCCTCTTAGGGTAGTCCTGATCATCTGATATTCTTAATGAAAACACTCTGGTTCCCCAGAGAACAGTCAAGAGTCCTTAAGAGTGGCTGTCCTTTCATATCTTAGTACTAATTGCTAATTTTTATTGAGCATTTATTATGTTCTAGGCACTATGCCAAATACTTTATATAAAATTCACATTTAATTCTCACAATAGTCCTATGAAATAGGCACAAGAGTTCACTATCTAAGTCCTCAGAACAGTGCTGTCCTATAGAAATATAATGCGAGCCACAAATTTGGGCTACAGATGTAATTCTGAGTTTTCTAGTAGCCACATTATAAACAGTAAAAAGAAACAAGGAAACCTAATTTAATTTTTTTAGAGACAGGGTCTGGCTCCATTGCCCAGGCTGGAGTGCAGTGGCATGATCATTAATTTTAGTAATATATTTTGCTTAACCAAATACACCTTAAAAACTGGCATTTAAATATGCAATCAATATAAAATTATTAATAAGCTATTTTACATTCATTTTTTGTACTAAGTCTTCAAAATCCAAATTTCAATGAACATAATGTAGAAGGCTGGGCAGAGTGGCTCAATCCTATAATCCCAGCAGGCCTCTTGCCTTGGGAGGCCAAGGCAGGAGGATTGTTTGAGCCCAGTTCAGTACTAGCATGAACAACATAGCCTGTCTCTACAAAAAAATGAAAAATTAGCCAGGGTGGTGACACACACCTGTAGTCTTAGCTACTTGGGAGGCTAAGGTGGGAGGATCACTTAAGCCCAGGAGTTTGAGACTGCAGTAAGCTATGATTATGCCACTGCACTCCAGCCTGAGTGACAGAGTGACACCCTGTCTCTAAACAAAAGAAAACAAAACAAACACCAGCAACAAAACAATGTAGAAGGAATGAGGGAAATGGATAGAAAACCACCATTTGTCAAACACCATGGTAATAACTGTTGCATCCAAGGTCCACCTATGCATCACAAGCAACAATTATTACTGTGGTGTCTGGCATGTTCTATTTCCCTCATTACCTTTACATTTATTAATTAGAGAATGAAAATTTAAGGAAAAATAGGATACTTACCTACTTTATACTCTCAAAGTATCTTTCTCAAGATATTCATTAATTACAAAGAGAAAAACAGTAACTTTACAGTGGAGAAACCCAGCAGACAGTTAACCTCATCAATGGTAAAACATAGCAACACCATGTGCCTCCAGACAGGATGCACAGAGAAGGACACATCACTTCTGTGGTCTTACAAAAAATCTGTCACCTCAATCTAGTCATGGGAACATTTCAGAAATACCCACATGGAGAGACAGTGTACAAAACAACTGGCCTGTAGTCTTCCAAAATGCCAAAGCCAGGAAGGATAAGGAAGGCCTGGGGAGCTGTCACAGATTGAGAGAGACAAGGAGACACAACAACTCAACACAACGTGGGATCCTGGATTGGATCTTGAAACAGAAAAAGCATGTTAGTGTCACAACGGGGGATCCTGGATTGGATCTTGAAACAGAAAAAGCATGTTAGTGTCACAACGGGTGTGATTCAAATAAGGCCTGTAGTTGAGATAAAAATTATGTACCAGTGGCCAGGCGCAATGGCTCATGCTTACATCCTAGCAGGTTGGGAGGCTAAGGTGGGAGGATTGCTTGAGTCCAGGAGTTTGAGACCAGCCTGTGCAATATAGTGAGAATTCATCTCTACAAAAAATTAGCCAGGCATGGTAACATGCAGCTGGCATGGGGGGATTGTTTGCGCCTGGGAGGTGGTGAGCCGAGATTGTGCCACTGCACTTCAGCCTGGGCAATGGAGTGAGACTCTGTTTCAAAAAAAAAAAAAATTATGTGCCAGTGTTGATGTCCTGGGCTTGATCATTGTTCTCTGATTATGAAAATTGTTACCATTTAGGGCATCTGGGAAAAGAGTATACAGGAACTGTACTGTTTTTGCAGATTTCTGTAAGTCTAAAACTACTTCAAGATAAAAAGTAGAAAAACAATGCAATGCAAATAAAATGCAAATTGATTACAAAGTATCTTTGCAATTACTTCAAAAGATGTGGAAGTCTAGGAAGTTGATAAAAGCATTGAAGTATTGCTAGAAATGCATGAAAAAAACCATTAACAAACTAGGTAAAACAGTTCACTTTTAGAGAAGAGAAATCAACAAGGATGGTAACAGGCTGTGGGTTTCCAAAAAAACAATGATTTAAATGTCGAAAAATTATGAGAGATCCTTGGAAAAATGAATGATGCTCTCTAATGTTTGCCAAGAACTTTCTGCTAGAAAATCATAGACAAAGTGAAGGCTGTTGTATCATGCTATCGTATAATTTTAGTTTAAAAATTATGCCAAAAAATCCACATGAGATTTATTTTTATTCATTCTAAGAATGAGCACATAGTTGCAATTATAATCTATGTTCTACTGGATGAGATGAAATGTTATTTTTATAATTTATAGCTTCATTTTTCATTAAAAGAAAAAAGCCTCACTTGAAATTTTAATCCATCTTAAATGGCTTGACTTTAATTGCTCTATTCCAGCCTCAGAAACCTGACCCTCAAGTCCATGCTTTTAACCACTGCACTATTTCTGTCCCAAAGAAGGACTTCCCTTTGTTTCCATTACCTCTAAGTCACCCAAAACAAGTTACATGCCCTTTGTGAGGCCAAGGCACCCTGGAATGTCTTTTGTTGTTGTTGTTGTTGTTGAGGAGACAGAATTTCACTCTTGTTGCCCAGGCTGGAGTGCAGTGGCGCAATCTCGGCTCACTGCAAACTCTGCCTCCCGGGTTCAAGCGCTTCTCCTGCCTCAGTCTCCCAAGTAGCTGGGATTACAGGCGCGCGCCACCACACGCAGCTAATTTTTGTATTTTTAGTAGAGATGGGGTTTCACCATGTTGGTCAGGCTGCTCTCGAACTCCTAACTTCAGGTGATCCACCTGCCTTGGCCTCCCAAAGTACTGAGATTACAGGCATAAGCCACGGTACCCAGCCGAATATCTTTCTTTCTATCACACTTTATAAATAAATGGGCAACTCTATAAATAAATGGAAGACAAGGCAGAGGACAGAAGGGAATATGCACATGAGTGTCATCGGCCGTGTGTGTGTGGCACCTGTGAAATATCCACCCTTTGTCTGGCTCTCCAAGACCCATCGAGCTTATAGATGACATTCAGTTTCATATAAACTGACTGAATCCTAGCTCAGAAACCAATAAAATCATTCAAAAATGCTTCAAGTGTTCAAAATGATGATTTGTGATTTTTTTAAAGTGAGTCATGAAGAGGCTAGAAAGACTGAAGAAAGGAAACATCCATCATCAGAAGGGAGCTCCTTACATTTGAAACTATCAGTAGCAAATGATATGGACAGAGACTACTACGTTACAGTGAGGGGTGGGAGGACACAAGTGCAGAATGGTGGAAGAAACCTGGAGGAGCCAGATGGGAGAACATTCTCAAATGCGTCCCTGTCAGGGAGTTCGAGAACAGCCTGGGAAACATAGGGAGACTTTGTCTCTAGAAAAAATAAAATTAATCAGGCTTAGTGGTGCACACCTGCGGTCCCAGCTACTCAGGAGACTGAGGTGGGAGGATGGCTTGAGCCCAGAAGGTGGAGGCAGGCTGCAGTGAGCTGTGATGATGCCACTATCCTCAAGCCTGGGCGACAAAGCAAGACCTTGTCTCAAAAAAAAAAAAAAAAATGTGTTTGGGAAGTATCTGGTAAGTAGATAAAAGTTTTAAAGTATTGCTGGAAATGCAGAGAAAAAACATTGACAAACTGGGTAAAACAGTACACTTTCAGAGAAGAAAAATCAACAAGGATGGTTACAGAATGTGGGTTTCAAAAAACAATGATTTAAATGTCAAAAAAATATAAGATCTTTGGAAAAATGAATGATGCTGTCTAATATGTTTGCAAAGAACTTTCCGCTAGAAAATCATACACAAAATGAAGGCTGTGGCATTGCTTGTGATGGACAAGCATTGCTTTAGACACACACACAATTGAAACATAGGTGATATCAATTGTTATTATTATTATTATTTTGAGACGGAGTTTCACTCTGTTGCCCAGGCTGGAGTGCAGTGGCGTGATCTTGGCTCAATGCAACCTCTGCCTGCTGGGTTCAAGCAATTCTCTGCCTCAGCCTCCTGAGTAGCTGGGATTACAGGCACCCACCACCACACCTGGCTAATTTCTGTATTTTTAGTAGAGACGGGGTTTCACCATCTTGGCCAGGGTGGTCTTGAACTCCTGACCTCCTGATCCACCCGCCTCAGCCTCCCATAGTGCTAGGATTACAGGCATGAGCCACCATGCCCGGCCCTGTGATATCAATTATTAAAGTGCACTATGAAAAGTTACCAGTCCAGCCCTGATCCTGATCACAGGTGATGTTGGGAGGTTACTTTGGAGACAGACGGAGAGATGAAACAGGGCATTTTCTTCACATGCACATCCTGGCACATGGAAGCTGGGTGGTAAAAGAATTCATTCAGACTCATCTTTATCCCAAAATGGCCCTCTAAACAATAGAAAACTGGCAATCTTCTAGTAACCTGTGGTATTGACAGTTTGAGAGATGTCATACAAAGATGTCATACAAGAAAACCCAATGTCAGGAACCTGGACATCAGGGAGTGACTCCCTGCGTATTATGAAGTCAAAAACTGTCTGTTGATCCCAGGCAAGCTAAAATCCTGGCAGGCCACTCTCCTTCTAACCATATTGCCATTGCTTCCATTACCAAGGAAAACAAGACACAGAGAGACAGGGTGGGGAAGACCTTTCTGGCCCCCACGGTTCTCTAAACTCTCTTATTTGTTTGTTTTTGAGATGGAATCTTGCTCTGTTGCCCAGGTCACAGTGCAGTGGCATGATCTCAGCTCACTCTCACTGCAGCTGCTGCCTCTTGGGTTCAAGCAATTCTCGTGCCTCAGCCTCCTGAGTAGCTGGGATTACAGGTGCGTGCACCACCACGCCCAGCTAATTTTTGTTTTTATTTTTATTTTTTTGAGATGGAGTTTCACTCTTGTTGCCTAGGCTGGAGTGCAATGGCACGATCTTGGCTCACTGCAACCTCTGCCTCCCTGGTTCAAGTCTTCTGAGTAGCTGGGATTACAGGTGCCCACCATCACGCCTGGCTAATTTTTGTATTTTTAGTAGAGATGGGGTTTCGCCATGTTGGCCAGGCTGGTCTCGAACTCCTGACCTCAGGTGATCCACCCGCCTCGGCCTCCCAAAGTGCTGGGATTACAAGTGTGAGCCACCGCACCCGGGCTAATTTTTGTATTTTTAGTGGAGCCGGGGTTTCACCACATTGGCCAGGCTGGTCTCAAACTCCTGACCTTAAGTGATCTGCCTGCCTCAGCCTCCCAAAGTGCTGGGATTACAGGCGTGAGACACCGCGCCTGGCCTCTTCGTTAATTCTTTACAGTGCTTCTAGAGAGTTCCTTTTTCTGAGTGTCCTGGCCGCTAGTCCTCAGGTTCCACAGTGCAGTGAATACTGCCATGCACTGCTTTCTGTGATCTCGCTTTTCAGGGATAACGCTCAGGTGTCAGCCCTCTGTGGGAATTACCTTAGCTAAAAAGAGCTGCCTTGCCCAAGGACACACCCCGCTTCCTAAGGCACAATAGAGATCCAGGCCCCTGCCTGCCCTAGCTCAGGAAGAGTTGTCCCAGAGTTATCCCAGCTTCTGAGTTCCCCGGAAGGTTAGCTGAGACCTCTGCTGAGACCACATCACAGACCAACTCCTCCCTCTGCCCAGTTCTGCTTCCTTCCCCACCTTCCACGGATGTTGATCCCAGCAGCACTCCCTGATCAACTTACCACATGCAAATCTCCATCTCAGAGTCCACTTCTTAGAGGGCTCAGCTCAGGACACACTCCCTTCTCCATTTACCATCTCTACCACCTGCCATGAAGGCCCACTTTTTCCCAGCCGCTCTTGGTGTTTTCTCTCTACATGGACTTCCTGGCCTCACTGACACTGGGTCCTTGGTCATTTTGATCTTCAGTTCACAATTAAAAGTTCCCCTCCCTCTATGTGTGTGATTAGCCACTTCATTCTGCCAAAGGAAGAAAGATCCAGCCTGGCATCACTATGTCCCACCTCCACCTGAAGCTTCCCAGCGGCCTGGCAGAGTTGGGCTGTGGGCTGGGAAGGAATAACGCCAAGGTGAACGTCTATCTCTCTAGTAGCTGAATCCATCCCAGAACTCCCAGCTTACTAGGAGGGGATTTCCCATCTTTAATCATTCCTGAGCCAAAGGTTATACACAGGCCAGGTGCGGTGGCTCACACCTATAATCCCAGCACTTTGGGAAGCCGAGGCAGGTGGATCATTTGAGGTCAGGAGTTCGAGACCAGCCTGGCCAACATGGTAAAACCCCGTCTCTACTAAAAATACAAAAATCAGCCAGGGATGGTGGTGCACGCCTGTAACCCCAGCTACTCGGGAGGCTGAGGCAGGAGTATCGCATGAACCCGGGAGGCAGAGGTTGCAGTGAGCCAAGATGGCACCACTGCGCTCCAGCCTGGTCAACAGAACAAGACTCTGCCTCAAAACAAAGCAAAACAAAACAAAACAAAAAAACAAAGGTTATGCACAGCCTTAGGCAGCTTCCATTGTATATCTTTGGCCAAGACCTGTTGCTACCTACCTGGGCAGCCATGTTAGGTTGGCACAGGAAGCCAAGTGGCACAAATCCTCTGTACTTGCCCACATGTGAAAAAAGCAGTTTCTAGCACCTAGAGAGGCATCCGAGTAGAATCAAGTGACAACTGTGCTGACTTTGTAAGAATCAACTTTTTATTTATTTTTTTTTTTTGAGATGGATCTCGGCTCGCTGCAACCTCCGCCTCCCGGGTTCAAGCGATTCTCCTGCCTCAGCCTCCTGAGTAGCTGGGATTACAGGCACCCACCACCATGCCTGGCTAATTTTTTGCATTTTTAGTAGAGACGGGGTTTCACTATGTTGGCCAGGCTGGTCTCAAACTCCTGATCTCAAGTGATTCGCCTGCCTTGGCCTCCCAAAGTGCTGGGATTACAGGCATGAGCCACCGTGCCCGGCAGAGAATCAACTTTTAATAAGAATAGAAGAGCGCAAACAGGGGCCAGAGAGAGGCAGGACCCAGAGGCTCTTCACAGGGTGTGAAAACTCTGAGAAAAGAAATGACTGCATGAAAGCGGGGCGGGGGCGGGGTGGTGCTGAGGTCAAACAACAGGAGGAGATAGGCTGCCATGAGCAGAGAAGGGAGGGGAGGGCAGCCTCTGAGCAAGGAGGTGGGGAAGCAAACGCTGTAGCTGGATCGCCCAGGGGAACAGGGGATTGAAGTTGGGAGGAAGATCAAGTGTGAGCTAGGTCAGGTGGTTCAGTAAACCAAAGCCACAGACCCTGGGCACAGAACAGAGTTCCTTTTTCTCTCCCGAGCCTCTGAGGAATTCTGCTAGGTGTGGGCAACTCCTCAGAGGCACCCAAAAAACAAAGAGCTCCACAGCTCTTCCGAACTCAGAACAAGGTGCTGCTGTGAACAGCCTAAGCCCTGCGCCAGCTCCCTGTGGCTCCCGACTGGAGAAGGCATCAAGAGTTGACAACACAAGGTGCCCTGCCTGTCACTCTGGTTTCCCATGGCTGGAAACGAGGGCATCTCACGCTCCTTGCTGGGATGAGAGGACCCCTGTGTATTTTCCCTGTGAGATATTCAAAGATGAGTCCAGCCCCTTTGCCAGCCCCATGCCTGGGAACAGCTTGTTATCCTATGAGTGTCTTCCCCACAACTACCGACCAAGACCAATAGGTAAAGCCCAGCCTGTCACAATAATCCCAGTTTTGCATTGTTTTGTTTTGTTTTCAAGAAATAACCTTGAGTTTTCCTTGCTCCTACTCTCTGGTATAGCTGCCTAGAGAGAGGAATACTGGAAGCAGCCTAGGCTAATGGCCTTTTAGTGCAATTACAGATGTAGACAGCCAGCCAGTTTCACTAATGTAGGGGCTGCGCGACCCAGGGGCACACGCTAACGCCACATCTCACTCTGCCCACATCACAAGGCAGGGCTTCCTGGCTTTCACAACGCACTGGGGTTTGTTGTTGTGTTTTTGTGGCTAGGTGCCTTACAATGTTCAAATGACAGTGATTTTCACAGGATCTTCCCACAGTGGTTTATATGTGCACCTGGGGTCTTGACCAAGGCTCATGCTTTTGCTATTAATTAAAAATCAAAGCTCCCTGAAGGAAATCTACTGACCCAGAAATTAAGATGAGCACAGTGAGATTTTTTTTTTTTTTTTTTTTGAGACGGAGTCTCGCTCTGTTGCCTAGGCTGGAGTGCAGTGGCACGATCTCCACTCACTGCAAGCTCCGCCTCCCAGCTTCACGCCATTCTCCTGCCTCAGCCTCCTGAGTAGCTGGGACTACAGGCTCCCGCCACCACGCCCGGCTAATTTTTTGTATTTTTAGTAGAGACGGGGTTTCACCATGTTCGCCAGGATGGTCTCAAACTCCCGACCTCAGGTGATCCGCCCGCCTCGGCCTCCCAAAGTGCTGGGATTACAGGCGTGAGCCACCACGCCCAGCCTGAGATTTTTTTTAAGCATAATTTCTCCTTCCACTTATCTATTTTCTAGCAGTCCTTCAAAAGGCTTTCCATGCCCATAGAATCCACTGAAGAGTTCCAGTGGGGATTTGAGAGGAAAAGAAGAGGAAAAACAATGACTCGTGCTAGAATGCTCAAGCCAATCATTGTGAGCTGCTAGTAGTTGCCAAGAACTGTTGTAGTTTGAAGATACAAATGGTAATGCTGCAACAACAAAAACAATTTTTTATTATTAAAAAATTAGGAAGTCAAATTGTCTCTATTTGCAGATAACATGATTGTACATTTAGAAAACCCCATCGTCTCAGTCCAAAATCTCCTTAAGCTGATAGGCAACTTCAGCAAAGTCTCAGGATACAAAATCTATGTGCAAAAATCACAAGCATTCCTATACACCATTAACAGACAAACAGAGAGCCAAATCATGAGTGAACTCCCATTCACAACTGCTACAAGGAGAATAAAATACCTAGGAATCCAACTTACAAGGGATGTGAAGGACCTCTTCAAGGAGAACTACAAACCACTGCTTGAGGAAATAAAAGAGGACACAAACAAATGGAAGAACATTCCATGCTCATGGATAGGAGGAATCAATATTGTGAAAATGACCATACTATAAAATACCAAAGTAATTTATAGATTCAATGCTAACCCCATCAAGCTACCACTGAATTTCTTCACAGAATTGGAAAAAACTACTTTAAACTTCATATGGAACCAAAAAAGAACCTGCATAGCCAAGATAATCCTAAGCAAAAAGAACAAAGCTGGAGGCATCACGCTACCTGACTTCAAACTATACTACAAGGCTACAGTAACCAAAACAGCATGGTACTGGTACCAAAACAGATATATAGACCAATGGAACAGAACAGAGGCCTCAGAAATAACACTACACATCTACAACCATCTGATCTTTCAACAAACCTGACAAAAACGAGCAATGGGGAAAGGATCCCCTATTTAATAAATGGTGTTGGGAAAACTGATTAGCCATATGCAGAAAGCTGAAACTGGATCCCTTCCTTACACCTTATACAAAAATTAACTCAAGATGGATTAAAGACTTATATGTTAGACCTAAAACTATAAAAACCTTAGAAGAAAACCTAGGCAATACCATTCAGGACATAGGGATGGGCAAAGACTTCATGACTAAAACACCAAAAGCAATGGCAACAAAAGCCAAAATAGACAAATGGGATCTAATTAAACTAAAGAGCTTCTGCACAGTGAAAGAAACCATCATTAGAGTTAACAGGCAACCTACAGAATGGGAGAAAATTTTTGCAATCTACCCATCTGACAAAGGGCTAATATCCAGAATCTACAAAGAACTTAAACAAATTTACAAGACAAAACAAAACAAACAACCCCAACAAAAAAATGGGTGAAGGATATGAACAGATACTTCTCAAAAGAAGACATTTATGCAGCCAACAGACACATGAAAAAATGCTCATCATCACTGGTCATTAGAGCAATGCAAATCAAAACCACAATGAGATACCATCTCACACCAGTTAGAATGGTGTTCATTAAAAAGTCAGGAAACAACAGATGCTGGAGAGGACGTGGAGAAATAGGAACACTTTTACACTGTTGGTGGGAGTGTAAACTAGTTCAACCATTGTGGAAGACAGTGATTCTTCAAGGATCTAGAACTAGAAGTAAGATTTGACCCAGCAATCCCATTACTGGGTATATACCCAAAGGATTAGAAATCATTCTACTATAAAGACACATGCATACACACATATGTTTACTGCAGCACTGTTCAAAATAGCAAAGTCTTGGAACCAACCCAAATGCCCATCAATGATAGACTGGATAAAGAAAATGTGGCACATATACACCATGGAATACTATGCAGCCATAAAAAGGATGAGTTCCTGTCCTTTGCAGGGACATGGATGAAACTGGAAACCATCATTCTCAGCAAAGTAACACAAGAAGAAAAAGCCTAACACCACATGTTCTCACTCATAAGTGGGAGTTGAACAATGAGAACACGTGGACACAGGGCCAGGAACATCACACACCAAGGCCTGTTGAGGGGTGGGGGGCTAGCAGAGGAATGGAATTAGGAGAAATACCTAATGTAAATGATGAGTTGATGGGTATAGCATACCAACATGGCACATGTATACCTATGTAACAAACCTGCACGTTGTGCACATGTACCCCAGAACTTAAAGTATAATAAAAAAATAAAAAATAAAAAATAAAATAAAATAAACATTTAGTCCTTAAAAAAAAAAACTGGGTGGTTGCAATGGCTCACGCCTATAATCCCAGCACTTTGGGAGACCACTTTGGAAAGGATTGCTTGAGGCCAGGAGTTTGAGACCAGCCTGAGCAACATGGAGAGACCCTGTCTCAAAAAAAAAAAAATTAAAAAAATGCTGGGTGTGGTGGTGCACACCTAGTCCCAGCTACTTGGGAGGCTGAGGCAGGAGTGCTTGAGCCCAAAAGTTCGAGGGTGCAGGGAGCTTTGATTGCCTACAGGCACACACTACCACAGCAGACTTAAAACAGTTTTTAAAAAGAATTATTGATGTCATGTAAGAGGTGTGTGTGTCAGAGATACCATCTTGAAGCTGGAGACTGCCTAAGCACTCTTAGCAACTTGGAATTTGGCCCATGTTTCAACTTTTCTCCCAGAGTAACTTCCGGCTTATACAGGGCAAAACTGGGTTAATGGTACAGGCATATTTTATTGCGACAGCTTGGCAGTTAGTGGTCTAGGACTAGGTAGCAATGTAGAGCAGCAAATTAAAAAGTGAAGTTTGATGTGACATAGAATGGGGAATTCTCCCTGCTTCTGCGAGCTCTTTCCGTAAATGCGGTATCCCTCGCTGAGTTCATTTGGCAGAGCTGGTGTTGCAGACACTCCCACAGCCTCCAGGGTGGGCTCTCCCAAAAGACAGAGGGGGATGTCTGACTCCCCGGCCCATCCATAAACGCACACACAAGCAGCCCACTGTAAATGGAGGAACTTCTGGAGACCTTGCTCTCTCATCTTACATTTACAGTAAGGCCCTTGGGACTGAGTAAACAAAGCCAAATTTCCAAATGAATGAAAACTTACTGAGTGGACTTCCTTCATTTCCCGCGTGGCTGCCAGTACTTGGGCAGTGATGAGACCAGTCACAATTACTCTCCTCTGGTTAAAAAGGAAAGCAACTCTGCCTCCTGCCCCAATGTCCAAGGAAGGAGACATCTTGAGCTGGCAAAATGTGGGTCAACCCATAGAGTGCTAACAGCTGAGGCCTGGATTGTGTGAGCTCAGTAGCAAGGCCAGCTCTCTCTTTTATGCCCTGGCAACATTTCAAGGTCTTTACTCAAACACCTGTCGGGTGCCTCGTATATGCCAGGCACTGTGCTAGGAACTAGGGGGCATATACTAAGACAGTGTAAGTCCTGACTCTGCAAGAGGGCAGAGAATAGCCTGAGATGCAAGCATGAAACTCTTCCATACCAAAGGGTAGCTCAGTTGGCTGCCATGGCAGTAGCCACAGATCCAGTACAGAACCAGCCATGTTACCTAATGGACCTTGGGGTTGGACTTCCTTATTGCTCACTTCCATGGAACATTGTAGAACTATGGAGAGCTGGGGTCCTGGGTCTGTCCTCAGCTGCACATTGAATGTGTGGCCATGAGTAAAATCCCTCAGCCTCCATGAGTCATAGGTTCCTTATCTATAAAAAGAGGGTAAAGGGCCAGGCACGGTGGCTCACACCTGTAATCCCAGCACTTTGGGGGGCCACCACACTCAGCTAATTTTTTAATTTCTTGTAGAGATGAAGTCTCACTATATTGCCCAGGGTGGTCGCAAATGCCTAAGCTTAAGTACTCCTCCCACTTCAGCCTCAAAAATTGCTGGGAATTTGGAGCCAACACACCCGTGCCAAATTATCTCTCTTCTTGCCCCTCTCGTAATGGGAATTCATGCTTACTTCCTCAGATAGCAAGCATGAGGAGTACAGATCCTCATGGTAGATTTTCACCTGAGTTAGCAGAGAGCTGAACTTACAGACTGAATAAGGGTAGCTTCTTACATTTTCTCTCAGCCACAAATATGTCTGCGCCAGCACAAAGATGAAAAATTACACGTTTTTAGCTCTTTCAGTGTTGTTTTGTTTTAGTGCTTATATTTAGGGGTGACTTAACACTGTCACAGTGTGTGATCTACTTTCCATCTCTGCGGCATAGGGTGCAGCTCAAAAGAAAGGTGTTTGCAGTTCCTAACAACATGATCCGACCATGATCTAACAACATGAGATTTAAAACAAGTACAACTTTATTTCTTTTTTTTTTTTTGAGATGGAGTTTCACTCTTGTCGTCCAGACTGGAGTGCGATGGCACAATCTCAGCTCACCGCAACCTCTACCCGCTGGGTTCAAGCGATTCTCCTGTCTCAGCCTCCTGAGTAGCTGGGATTACAGGTGTGCACCACCATGCCCGGCTAATTTTGTATTTTTTAGTAGAGACGGGGTTTCTCCATGTTGGTCAGTCTGGTCTCAAACTCCCAACCTCAGGTGATCCGCCCACCTCGGCCTCCCAAAGTGCTGGGATTACAGGCATGAGCCACAGTGCCTGGCCTTACAACTTTAAATACTATAAATCATTTCTTCTTAACCATCAGGCCACAACTTATCCAAATGAATCTTTTCCTTCCAGGAATATCTGAAGGAAAAAAATTTAAAGTTGTTTTTAAAATATTCTGAAAAGGACTCATCCAAGAAAATTATTTTAAAGTTTGTCAAGTTGAAAGTACAAATTTAAGTGTATCTGTTAAAAGCAGTTGCTGGCCGGGCATGGTGGCTCACGCCTGTAATCCCAGCACTTTGGGAGGCCAAGACAGGCAGATCATTTGGGGTAAGGAGTTTGAGACCAGTCTGGCCAACACGGTGAAACCCCATCTGTACAAAAAATACAAAAAATTACCCAGGAATGGTAGTGCACGGCTATAATTCCAGCTACTTGGGAGGCTGAGGCAGGAGAATTGCATGAACCCAGGAAGCAGAGGTTGCAGAGAGCTGAGATCGTGCTACTGCACTCCAGCCTGGGTGACACAGTGAGACTCTGTCTCAGAAAAAAAAAAAAAAAAACACAAAACAAAACAGTAGTTGCCTTATTTTATTCTTCCATATCATATACATCCCTACCTATTCTTAATACAGTGAGGTGAATACAGCAGGTCCTCAAATAATGTTATTTCATTCAATGTTGTTTCATTATAATGTTCATAAGAAGAAAAATGGATTCCTGGTTGAGGCCACTGTCTGTCTGGAGTTTGCATGTTCTCCCCATGTCTGTGTGACTTTTCTCCGGGTACTCCGGTTTCCCCCACATCTGAAAGTTGTGAAAGTGAGTGAACTGGCATGTCTAGATGGTCCCAGTCAGGATGTAGGTGTGAGTGAGCCCTGTGATGGGATGGCGTCCTATCCAGGCTGGTGCTCCTCTTGGACCCTGAGCTGCCGGGAGATGCTCCAGCCACCTGTGACCCCAAACTGGAATAAGCGATGATCTTACTTGTTTTTATCGTCTCTCTTAAATGTATGTATAGCTCACATTTATTTCAGTATTTAAAATTAGAAGTGTTTTGGTCTTTTTTTAGACGTTTGGGCCTGGTGCAGTGGCTTACTCTTGTAATCCTAATACTTTGGGAGGCAGAGGAGAGAGGATCGCTTGAGGGCAGGAGTTTGAGACCAACCTGGGCAGTGGCTTACTCTTGTAATCCCAATACTTTGGGAGGCAGAGGAGAGAGGATTGCTTGAGGGCAGGAGTTTGAGACCAACCTGGGCAGTGGCTTACTCTTGTAATCCCAATACTTTGGGAGGCAGAGGAGAGAGGATCGCTTGAGGGCAGGAGTTTGAGACCAACCTGGGCAGCACAGTGAGACCCTATCTCTACAAAAAACTAAAAAATTAGCCAGATGTGGTTGTGTGAGCCAGTAGTCCTATCTACTCTGGAGGCTGAAATGGGAGAATCACCTGAGCCCAGAAGGTTGAGGCTGCAGTGAGCCGTGATCATGCCACTGCACTCCAGCCTGGGCAACAGAATGAGACGCCGTCTTAAAAAAAGAAATTTGGTAATGTTTTTGTTACCAGAAATATGTCGTAGCAACTTAATTCTTGTTTATATCAATTAGCCTAGGGTAAAATTAGTTTCATTATTCATCATTTCACTTAAAGTTGCAGTTTCTAAGAACCTAGCAACTACATTATATGAGGACTTATTATATTCAAAATATTCAACAATTGGTACAGCGAGTACACCCAGCCATCAAAACACACCTAGCCTAAATGTGGTGCCAGGGCATGCTGGTTGAATACTGGGCAGAAAAACAGATAACAGGATTCACATGCCTTGTCTGGGGATATTTAAAGCTTAGTGCTACATGTGAAAGACAAGTTCTACCTTTGAGAACTCTCAATCCTAGACAACGTGATAACACTAGATGAACTGTGGCAGGGACAAGACCACTCAGGGAACAAACAGTTCCTAGCAAGAGTTCTTGCTGTCCAGCTGAGAAAAAGTAAAGGACTTAGGATATTCTCAGTTAGTAAACATTTGTTTAAGGCCGGGTGCAGTGGCTCACACCTGTAATCCCAGCTCTTTGGGAGGCTGAGGTAGGCGGATCACCTGAGGTCAGGAATTGGAGACCAGCCTCGCTAACATGGCAAAACCCTGTCTCTATCAAAAATTTAAAAATTAGCCAGGGGTGGTGGTGGGTGCCTGTAATCCCAGCTCCTCGGGAGTCCGAGGCAGAAGAATTGCTTGAACCCTGGAAGCAGAGGTTACAGTGAGCCGAGGTTGCACTACTTCACTCCAGCCTGGGCGAAAGAGAAAGATTCCATCTCAAAAAAAAAAAAAAAAAGATTTATTTAAGCTTCTTACCTCACCCATATTTTATAATTACAGCTGATAGCACTGGTTTTATGTTTTGCTTATTGTTTATTTGTTTGTTTCTGAGAGGGAGTCTCGACTTGTCACCCAGGCTGGAGTGCAGTGGTGTGATCTCAGCTCACTGCAACCTCCGCCTCCCGGGTTCAAGCAATTCTCTGCCTCAGCCTCCCGAGTAGCTGGGATTACAGGCGCCGGCCACCACGCCCTGCTATTTTTTTTGTATTTTTAGTAGAGATGGGGTTTCACCATCTTGGCCAGCCTGGTCATGAACTCCTGACCTTGTGATCCACCCGCCTTGGCCTCCCAAAGTGTTGGGATTACAGGCGTGAGCTACCGTGCCCGGCCAATAGCACTGGTTTTCATACTATGGATACAAACATGACTATTCACCCATGGCCAAGTTTACCTAACATGAATAATGTCACTTAGCAATTTAGCCAAAACCCAGGGTTTTGCCTCTGTTTCTTGAATTATATTTGTGTAAACTTGCTCAATGGATCTAGCTGCATTTTGTGCCATTCCATGTCACTGCTCCTCACAATAAACCAGTCAGCTCCCCACTTGCTATTTTGAAAGACAAGTCCATGGAACTACTCCTGACAGTATTTCTTCACCATGTGCCACTCCACATTGCCAGTATCACCCTCTCTTGTCCGGCCAAAATAATAGGCTCACCTATTTGGTGTTTTATATCTCTGACATTTCCGGGTTTTAAGACTTTAGTTCCCATTCACTACTTAGTTCTCTCTTGGCCTCATTTCAGGTTCTTCCTTCAGCTGCTTTCAGTCTATGTGCAGGAGGTTTAAGGGCCATTTCAATCCAGGATGATGACCAAGATTTAAACCAGGATTGTGCAGCCTTAGACTGAACATACACCAAAATACCCCCATTCTTGTTGCTCTTTATCTCTGTTGCAAACTCAACATCAAGTCAAAGAGGACTTATTTTCCACAATCTCCACCTATGTGTATTTATGTCATCCCCTCAATGTTGTACCTCCTCATATTGTAATTATTTGTTCACACATAGGATTCCCCTTTAAGAATATGAAATCCTCAAGAGAGGGTCTGTACTTTGTGGATATTTTCCCCCATCACCTATCACCGAGCCTGGTGTGTCATGTAAATTATAAATACAGATAGATGTAAGCACATGTGTTTATGAGAGAGATGCAAGTGACGATGGTACTTATTTTGTGCAAGTCATTCATTGATGATGGTGAACCCATAGATCTGGCTGACATTACCAAAAAAAAAAAAAAAAAAAAAAAAAAAAAAAAAAGCCAGGCACAGTGGCTCACGCCTGTAATCCTAGCACTTTGGGAGGCCAAGGCGGGTGGATTGCCTGAGGTCAGGAGTTTGAGACCAGTCTGGGCAACACGGTGAAACCCTGTCTCTACTAAAGTACAAAAACTTAGCGGGGCGTGGTGGCACATGCCTGTAATTCCAGCTACTCGGGAGGCTGAGACAGGAGAATCACTTGAACCTGGGAGGCGGAAGTTGCAGTGAGCTGAAATCGCGCCACTGCACTCCAGCCTGGGCAATAGAGCAAGACTCTGTCGCAAAAAAAAAAAAAAAAAAAAAAAAAGTAGCTCATACTTCAAATAAGATTAGAGAACCAAAGTTTCTAATATAAAAGGAGACTAGCAGCAAAACTCCAGAATTAAGTTCCTTAGTAATGACACCTTGACACTATCAGAGACACATAACCATGTCAGACATAAGGACTCCAGTATTAACTGCATCCCAGAAGCAGCCTCAGCCTTTATCATGATCCTAAGAGTCACATAGAGACTATAAAATATTCAATGAAATTTATACCACCGACAAAAAATACATTAACTTGTTAGGCCATTTTAAATTTTAGTCCATATGTCCCTGAGGAATTTATTAACAGTTCATGACTAGAGAAGACTCCCAGGCACCAAGCCATTCCATTTTCTTTTTTTTTCTTTCTTTGAGACAGAGTCTCTCTCTGTCCGCCAGGCTGGAGTACAGTGGTGCGATCTCAGCTCACTGCAATCTCCACCTCCCAGGTTCAAGCGATTCTCCTGCCTCAGCCTCCTGAGTAGCTGGGATTACAGGCGCACGCCACCACACTCGGCTAATTTTTGTATTTTTAGTAGAGATGAGGTTTTGCCATGTTGCCTAGGCTGCTCTCGAACTCCTGGCCTCATGTGATCCGCCTGCCTTGGCCTCCCAAAGTGCTGGGATTACAGGTGTGAGCCACCGTGCAGCATCACCCTTACTCCTATCCTGTGCCCTGCAGCTATTTCTCACTCACCTTGGTCTTACCTTAATCAGGATCTCCATAAAGATGTATTATATTAAGCGGTTCTTATTATCCAATGGTGTTTTCTCCTATATCATTTTATGATTTCTTTTTGTACTTTAAAGTCTGCTTTTAAATTTAAGATGCTCTACTTCCCAATAATCCAGATTTTTGTACAAATTTAAAAGTGTACACTTAACCCCAACGCTTGAAACCCTTAACTTTAGGGCTCTACCTGTCTTGTCTATCTTTATAGATTGTTATCCTCCAGAATATAGTTTGAATAGGAGTCAGATATATGCATTGGCTGTGACTAATGGCTTTGTGGAATGCTACTCTAGTTAGATGGTGTTAGAAGGTCACTGCTGGGTAGAGGAGAGTCACATCTACATCTAGCCATGGTCAGATCAAAACTCATCACTAGGAAAGGTGCACTTTTTGACGAAGAGAACACTTCTTTGCTGTTAGCCATTGCTGCTTTTCTCACCTTCCTTTTAACCATTAGGTTACTTTACATACACCAAACAACATGTTTTAACCTAATTATAGCTATTGTATTAAGGGAAATTCCATGTAATTAAAGGGGAAATGTAGACCAAAAACTAGGGTAATATGCATACCTGGGAATATCCCTTGGAAGCTGCCCAAGCCAATTTTTAACCTTGATTCCACGAATCAAAATACAAAAAGCAGAGTGATTGGCATTTAGAAAGCACTGGGTAAATATTTATCCAGTGATTGCACAAATCCTTTTTTTACTTTAAAAATATCTCCACATTTACTAATTAATTTGCATTAAATGAGGCATTCTTCTTCTTTTTTTTTTTTTTAAACACAGGGTCTCCCTCTGTTGCTGACGCTGGAGTGCAGTGGCGCAATCATAGCTCACCGCAGCCCAGAACTCCTGGGCCCAAGCGATCCTCCTGCCTCAGCCTCCGGATGTTCTGGGATTATAGATGTGAGCCACTGTGCCTGCCCAGCCAGCATTACTGCTTCTAAGGGGAAAAATCCTTGTGAACTTTAGAAATGTTGTATTCTGTATTAATAATTACCAGTTCTTGGCCAAGTGCAGTTGTTCACACCTGTAATCCCAGCACTTTTGGAGGCTGAGACAGGTAGATTGCTTGAGGCCAGGAGTTTGAGACCAACCTGGCCAACACAGTGAAACCGTATCTCTACTGAAAAAAAATACAAAAATTAGCCAGGTGTAGTGGTGCACACCTGTAATCCCAGCTACCAGACACTAGAGTGGCTGAGGCACAATAATCGCTTGAACCCAGAAGGCAGAGGTTGCAGTGAGCTGAGATGGCACCACTGCACTGCGGCTTGGACAACAGAACAAGACCCTGTCTCAGACAAAAAAAACAAAAAACAAAACACAAAAAACAAAAGCAAAAAAACAAAAAAAAAATTAGCAGACCTTGAAATATCAGAGTCCCACAAGAATGGCTTAAAAGGTCTATAAAGTTCTCTTGATATTCATATATAATCTCTATACCTGTGTCCAGTACAGGAGCCACGAGCCACATGTGGCTACTTAGCACTTGAAATGTGGCTAGTGCAACTAAGGACTGAACTTTAAATTGTATTTAAATTTAAGTAGCCAAATGTGGCTAGTGCCTTCCAATATTGGAAAGCATAGCTCTATAAAAATAGGATGAGAAAAACAAAATTTGAAACAGGAAAATATTTAAAGGCACTCCTATAGTCCTTCACCGTTTTTTCTCTTCCATGGGACAGTTTGTTCACTTGTCTTCCGACTTCCCTTACTGAGATCTTTTTTTTTTTTTTTTTGAGACAGAGTTTCGCTCTTGTTGCCCAGGCTAGAGTGCAATGGCATGATCTTGGCTCACCACAACCTCAGCCTCCTGGGTTCAAGCAATTCTCCTGCCTCACCCTCCCAAGTAGCTGGGATTACAGGCATGCACCACCATGCCCGGTTAATTTTGTATTTTTAGTAGAGACGGGGTTTCTCCATGTTGGTCAGGCTGGTCTCAAACTCCCGACCTCAGGTGATCCGCCTGCCTCAGCCTCCCAAAGTGCTGGGATTACAGGCATGAGCCACTGCGCCTGGACTTACTGAGATCATTTTTAAGTTTTATAGTTTTAATGATGGTAAATGCTGTTTCATCCACCGGTTCTTTGCTTTTGTGAGTCTTAATCTTGGCTGTGCCTCAGCCTCACCCCCAGAGATTCTATTCAGCAAATCTGGGGAGGGGACTGGGCATCTGTGTTTTTTAAGCTCCACAGATGATTCTGATCTGCAGCCAGGCTTGGGAACAACTACTTTACACCAGAGACCCAAACCAGCAGCCCTTGGGCCAAACACACCCTCAAAACATATGTTCATCCCACACAGTGTTGTAAAATGTTTTGAATTAGATGCCAACTTCTGCACATTGTAATTTTTTATCCCCCCAAAAAAATGGTGTTGAGTAAAGGCTGCCCCCTTCAGATGCAGCATAAATTCTTTAATTCAATACTACTTGCCTACCTCATAAGGGCCCCGCTTCCCAATAGGCATTTGAGTTTGAGATCCCTTTCTTATTCCATGTCTATATAATACCTGCCAAAGCAGAAAGCAATTGCTTTATATCAATGCACTATTCCTAGGTATACGAACTGTTTCATCAATGGGACTGCCTAGAGTTATCTCGTCAGGGTGAGGAATATCACCCAACCATCATGTAAAACCCCTGAATAAATATGATGGAAGTCTCAAAAGGAGAATGGGTTATAATCCAGAATCATGAGACTACTCCTGTTCAGGGACAAATCATTATTTTCAGCAAAAATATTGTCTCACTTTTTATTTTATTTATTTAGAGATGGAATTTTGCTCTTGCTGCCAAGGAGTGCAGTGGCATGATTTCTGCTCACTGCAACCTCCACCTCCCAGGTTCAAGTGATTCTCCTGCCTCGCCCTCCCAAGTAGCTGGGATTACAGGCATGCACCACCACGCCCGGTTAATTTTGTATTTTTAGTAGAGACGGAGTTTCTCCATGTTGGCCAGACTGGTCTCGAACTCTTGACCTCAAGTGATCTGCCCACCTCAGCCTCCCAAAGTCCTGGGATTACAGGCGTGAGCCACCACACCTGGCTATTTTCTTATACTCCAAACTCTCTTACATAAAGTACTGTAAGGCCAGCCAATAAGACTGTCAGGAAGGGTATCTTTGTTACATATTTTATTCCCATTTTGCGGAAAAAAAAAAAAAGCTTTTTCTAGTTTCTCATCCTTCACCCATGTTTTCCTTTCAATATATTTATATTCAGCCATGGCTCTTAACATTAAAAAGAGCTGATTATATTTGTGTATCTTTCCTCTCTCTTGAGATTCCTCTGTAATGACAGCTAATGAATGAAAAGTATATAAGCCAAAATAATGAAATAAAAGGTACACAGGTCATCGGCTGATGAAAACTTGATAGAGGAGTGCTCATTGATTTAGAAGCAGAGGAAGGCATAGTGTTTGAGTATTTATGGGAACAATAGCTTTTTTCCCAGAAAAACTGCATGCATGCCAAACATTTTGCAATCAATTTTTGGAGTTTCCCAGCCTCTGTGTCCCATCTATTGATTCCTGGTTAAAAAACAAAAACAAAACACTACTAGCTTGAAAGAGGACACACTGTTTGACAGATAGTTTCACTGGATACAATGCACCAAAATGTTAGCCACAGCTTTTTAAAGCGGGGCATACTTTTTAGATAAAATATTATAATAGATTTTTGTGTCAATAAAGGGGAAAGCAGCCTGGCATACCATTAGGCTTTAAGTAAAATGCAAGGAATAAATTGTCTCACTTCCAGGAGCAAGTTAAACTAAGCATCATCTAGAATTTATGACTGAAGGCACAGTGGATTTCTCAGCATACAATAGATAAATCAATGGCATTTGAATTTTTAAACAAATCCTTAGAGACATCCACGACAGGGCTGAGACATTTCCTGAAATTGCACTCATAGAAACAGTTGCTTGACACCTTAACCTGGTCTGTTCCACTAAGGCAGAGCTGACTCCTTTGCTCTTGAGTTTTTTTTCCCTGAGTGGCAGTTGGTTCCCTCACTGAGGTGATAAATTAGGAGTCACCTTAAGGCATGAAACATGCAATATGAAAAAATATTATTTGCTAAATAGAAATTCCTGCATTTCTGTTCTAATCTATTTCTACATATGACAGGCATCAAAGGTAAAGTGAATAATATTTTTTTCATAAGATGGCTTAACGTTTTCTATTTCAACCACTTTATATTACTGAGAATGTTTAGGCTTTTCACACATCTTGATTCCCCCCCAAGTAATGCAACAGATATTTTTAGAATCTTCATATACTGATATTCTCCTTTTGTCCCCTGCAGAGGCTCTCTCAGCTCTGCTCAGGGCCCTGGGAGGATATCTCCCAGGCTTTCTTTTCTTTCTTTCTTTTTTTTTTTTTTTTTGAGACAGAGTCTCGCTCCTGTCACCCTGGCTGGAGTGCAGTGGTATGATCTCAGCTCACTGCAACCTCCGCCTGCCAGATTCAAGTGATTCTCTTGCCTCAGCCTCCCGAGTAGCTGGGATTACAGGTGCCCGCCACCACGCCTGGCTAACTTTTGTATTTTTAATAGAGACAGGGTTTCACCATGTTGTCCAGGCTAGTCTTGAACTCCTGACCTCAGGTGATCCGCCCACCTCAGCCTCCCAAAGTACTGGGATTACAGGCGTGAGCCACTGTGCCCAGCATCCCAGGCTTTCTTGACAACTGGCTTGCAGTAGCCAATGGGATACCCTAGCAGGAGATCAGAAGGTGGGAGAAGAGAAACATATGGGTTATTTGTTCCCCTCTTCCTCTCTGTTTTGGTGTTAGGCCTCTGATAGTAGTGACACCTCTCCACAACTATCGATTCTGCTGGATGGCACCTTCCCATCTCCAGCTCTCACCAGACTCCAGGAATTCTATTTCCTCCCCCCTGTCTCCTTTGCCCTTCATGTGGTCATGGCTACTCTTGCTTGCTAGCCTCTGGGTGTCTCCACAACCTTTGTTGGTTCCTTTATCCATATCTCTGAAAAAAATTCCCTTACTAAAGTCCTGTCTTTGGAACTAGGTTAAGTGAAGCCTGCTTTCTGCTGGGATCATGGCTGACACACTTCATCTCTCTTTATTTCAAACAAGTAAGACTAGTGAAGCAGAAAAAAGAAGGGAGAAAATGGCTTGAGGAAGAGAAAGGAACAATGTGGTTTTTAAAGGCAACACTTAACAAGAAAACAACTGAGTAAAACCCATCAAAAAGAAAATGCTCTTTTCTTTGCAATGGACCCCCTAGTAAGATGTCACTAAGTAAAGTAGTCATCAACCTACTCTTTTGAGCTTTGCTTTTACCAAAGAAGTCCAGTCTTGATGAGCTTTATCACTCCTTGTCATCTTTTACTTGTTCATTTCAAAGCAAAAAGGGAACTTATATTGACTGAACACATTATATGTGCTCATAACTCTTGACAATACTTGAGGTATTATGAATTGCATTTTAAAGTGCAGGAAACTGAGGCTCTTGAGAGATCCAATAATTTGCTCCAAATCGTATAACTAGCAGGTAGTAAAGCCAGAATGAATAACTTAGCATATATGCTTTCATACAGAATATTGCTTTCGTTAAAGTATTTCTCTTTGACTGCAATCTTAAGACACTATGGGCTTAAGACACTTAAGACACTACGGGCGCGGTGGCTCATGCTTATAATCCCAGCAATTTGGGAGGCCAAGGTGGGCAGATCATTTGAGGTCAGGAGTCTGAGACGAGCCTGACCAACATGGTGAAACCACGTCTCTACTAAAAATACAAAAAAAATTAGCCGGGCGTGGTGGCACATGACTGTAGTCCCAGCTACTCGGGAGGATGAGGCAGGAGAATTGCTTGAACCCAGGAGACAGAGGTGGCAGTGAGCCAAGATTGTGCCACTGCACTCCAGCCTGGGAGACAGAGTAAGACTCTGTCTCAAAAAACAAAAACAAAAAACATGCTATGACCCTCTGCAAAAAGATCTTATTGTTTCTAAATATTTTTGATGAAAAATAGTTGATCTACTTGTTTATTTTTTGTCTCTTTTGAGACTCCTCTGTAATGACAGCTAATGAAAGGAAAATATGTAAGCCCAAATGATGATATAAAGGGTAGAAGGGCTATCAGTTGATGAACACCAGACAAAGGAGTGGTTGTTGATGTAGAGTGAGAGGTAGGCATATCTTAAAGGGTTTCCAGAGGAAATTATGGGCAAAAAGGAAGATTATTTGACTGATAGAACCCTGAAGAACTTTGGGAGCAAAGAGTGGACATACATTGGTGGACAAGAGTAAGCAGTGGGACTGAAAACAGAACTGATGTAAAAACAGATATCTAGGGTCCCTGATTATCTGTACAAATGTACATATTTTTTAAAGTGAGGTATTGAACAGATAATTGGGAAGTCTAGGTTTGTTATTGTGGCTTGTCACTTTTTCTTCTTTGCTGTAGGATGATCAAGAAGAAACATGACTATTATTCTTCCCATCTCTACCCCAACTCTCTCTTTCTCTCTCAGAAGGCCAGCAGCAAGGTTATCTACCAGGTTGGCAAGAAATTACAGGTTCCTCCTCTAGAGAAATTAAATAGTCATAGAGAAAAGACCTCCACATTTTGGCCTTTGGGAGTTCCCTGAGATAATGGTCATTGCCCACACCTGATCACTCTCGACACACTTGTTCACAAACACAGCTCTCAGCTTTTTTTTTTTTTTTTTTTTTTTTTTGAGACAGAGTCTTGCTCTGTTGCCCAGGCTGGAGTGCAGTGGCACGATCTCGGCGCCACTTCCCGGGTTCACGCCACTCTCCTGCCTCAGCCTCTCGAGTAGCCGGGACCACAGGCGCCCGCCACCAAGCCCAGCCAATTCTTCTGTATTTTTAGCATTGACGGGGCTTCACCATGTTAGCCAGGATGGTCTTGATCTCCTAACCTCGTGATCCGCCCGCCTCGGCCTCCCAAAGTGCTGGGATTACAGGCGTGAGCCACCGCGCCCGGCCAGCTCTCAGCTTTTCTGTGTTCCATTCTCAAATATAAATGGACTTAAGAGTATTCAGATAACAACAACAAAAACATCAGGAAAATAAAAATTAGACGGCAGAAATGAAAATCTCAATAGTAAAGTAGAGGGTACAGTTAGGGAATCCAAAACCAGAGCAAAGTGGCAAATAATTGGACAATAAGAGAGAAAACATAAGAAATTAGATGCTCAATCCAGGAAGCCTGACAGCTAATTAATAGGAGTGCCAGAAAGAGAACAGAAAAGACTGCTGGAGAAAAGTATTAATAAAATAATGTAAGAGAATTTTTCAGAGCTGAAGAACATGAGCCTTTTCTCAAAAAGACCTTTTTGGTATCTAGCCCAATGAGTAAAAGACAAATGAACAAACAAACAAATATCCCACAAGGCCAGGCACAATGGCTCACGCCTGTAATCCCAGCACTTTGGGAAGCCAAGGCAGGAGGATTGCTTGAGCACAGGAGTTCGAGACCAGCCTGGGCAACATAGTGAAACCCTGTCTCTACAAAAAATACAAAAACTTAGCTAGGCGTGGTGGCACATTCCTGTAGTCCCAGCTACCCAGGAGGCTGAGGTAGTAGAATCACCTGAGCCCAAGAGATCGAAGCTGCCATGGGCCATCCTCATGCCACTGCACTCCAGCCTTGGTGACAGAGTGAGACGCCGTCTCAAAAAAAAAAAAAAAAAAAAAATTACCATCAAATAACATAAACCAGTGACAACAAAGGACTTATTATTACAAAATTTCAAACCCTAGGGATAAACAGAAGTCTCTAAAAGCTCTGGTAGGAGTGGAGAAATAGGGTGGAGACAGAAAATTAATGAATAGAAGATTGTGAATAAGAATGGCATCAAACTTCTCATGGAAATGGAAGGTAGAAGATAATGGAGCTATACCTTCAAATTTCCAAGGGAAAGTTATTTTTTTGTTTAACCAAGAATTACATATTTAGCCAAATTTGCTATCAAGTAAAAGGGTAGAAAAGAGACATTTTTACACATACAAGTCTTCAAAAAATGTACCTCCTGTGAAATTAAATAATTCAAACTTAAAGCTGTTGGACATTTGAATTATTCTGAGCTTCAAGTGGAGGGTGGCTATGTAGTCTGAGTCACGCAGCATGCAGCTGCAACTTCTGCCTTGTTTTCTTGTAAATGATTAAGAAGACCAAATGGCCTCAGACATGAGACCCCCTCAGATCACTACCTCCCTCATGGAGCAATAGAGTAATCTTCCTTGGGATGTAGCAATCTGTAACCAATCAAATTGCTCTCATATAGGGAATGGTCTTGTAAAGAAAATGCTGTAATCTGCTAAAATTTCTCTGTTTCTGCCTATATAAGTGAAACCTTAACTTTTTTTTTTTTTTTTGAGACAAGAGTCTTGCTCTGTCGCCAGGCTGGAGTTCAGTGGCGCGATCTTAGCTCACTGCAACTTCCACCTCCCAGGTTCAAGTGATTCTCCTGCCTCAGCCTCCCAAGTAGCTGGGACTACTAGTGCATGCCACCACACTAGTCTAATTTTTGTATTTTTAGTAGAGACAGGCTTTCACCATGTTGGACAGGATGGTCTCGATCTCTTGACCTCGTGATCCACCCGCCTCGGCGTCCCAAAGTGCTGGGATTACAGGCGTGAGCCACCGCGCCTGGCCTGAAACCTTAACTTCTCCACTTTGGAATTCTGACCTTGTTTGTTTGTAGTCACTGGTTCCCGTGCGGCCATCCTCAAGGCTTGTGTTTGAATAGACTCTGTACAAGTTTATATTTTCTGTATCTCATTACTTAAGGTTGACATTTTGGCGACCATGATGGGACTTGAAGCAGAACTTCAGCAATCCTCATTGCTTTGTCAACAACTTGAGCCTTGGTACCAGCACAAATGATTTTCATTTTCCTGACTTCACAGGCTATGCAAATCTCTGGTAAGGCCCCTTTCAAGTTTGAGTTTTCCTGGATTGGTTGAGGATGCAGACTTTATTTGCATTACACACATTCCTAACTCAATGGGGTTGGAACTGAAGTTCTACAACAAGGTAGGAGTTTGGTTTGTTATTCTCTAGAGATTCTGATAATTGCAGATTTGTAATTTTCACTTTTCTCTGAGCTTAAGGTTTTATTTGGAACTACTGCTTGGAGTTTTTCAACCTTTTCTCTTGTACCAAATTTTGGTTAGGGAGAAAACAGTTTCTCTGAAAAGAGGAAGTGAATCTCTGTGGCTTAAGTGAAAATTTTATAAACTTTAGAGCTGGTCAGATTCTGAAGCTTGGTTCAATTGACAAATCTAAGCTTTTTTTTTTTTTTTTTTTTTTTTTTGGAGTGACAATATTACAAAAGGCTCTCTATGAGGATAAGATAAGTCCTGAAGATAAGAGACATTGTCTTTCCCAGCCAAAAGGCACCTTTAGTGAGTAAGGTCTTGAGGGAGTGTTGGAGCTTATCGCTGATGACATAAACTGTTCTAAAGGGAATCCCTTCAGAAGAATATATGGGGAACTTTGCTTAATCCTGTGAGCACACATACAAGTTGATCACCTAGTGCCTTAAGCACTCAAGTGTCTTGGGACCACCAAGACACATAAACGAGGAGAACTGACTCCAGGGTGATACTTTGAAGAGCTATTCCCACAATCAGCACACTCAATCCAAAACACCTCCCACTAGGTCTTTTTGGTCATTCAAAAGTAAAGTCTAAATTCTGAGCAATCATACTTCTAAAACTGAGTCTTCTTCCTTATGGAGAGATCCACCCTTAGAAACATCAGCTAGATTCATTTTTAATATTTATGGCATCTTTATATGCAAATATTTAGAAAAATGGTCTCACACAACTCACAATGACCAAATTATAATGGCCAAATGGGGGTACCTTTTAAGTACCTAACCTAGTCTGCACACTCAATTAGAAAAAGCTGGCACTAAAATAAAATAAAGCAACTGGCAGATTGATTTTCAGTGGTACTTGGAAGCTTCAAAAGAGGTTCTGATAAAATCATTTCTTTGCAAGGAGAAAACAAAAGTGCCTAAAACAATTTTTTTCTTTTTTTGAGACGGAGTCTCGCTCTGTCGCCCAGACTGGAGTGCAGTGGCGCGATCTCTGCTCCCTGCAAACAAACTCTGCCTCCCAGGTTCCCGCCATTCTCCTGCCTCAGCCTCCCAAGTAGCTGGGACTACAGGTGCCCACCACCGCGCCTGGCTAAATTTTTTGTTTTTTTAAGTAGAGATGGGGTTTCACCGTGTTAGCCAGGATAGTCTCGATCTCCTGACCTTGTGATCCGCCCGCCTCGGCCTCCCAAAGTGCTGGGATTATAGGCATGAGCCACCGCACCCGGCCCTAAAACAATTTTTAAATTGAAAAAGACTGCTGAAATTTCTCCTTCTTCAGCTCTTCTTTCTCTTTTGTCAAAACTTCTTTGTTTGGACTTACCTTCCCTCTCTCCTCACCCCTCCCTCCCTCCTTCCCTCTTCCTTTCCTCCTTTTCTCCTTTCCTCCTTTCCTCCCTTCCTCCCTTCCTTCACCTCTGCCTCCTCCTTCTGCTGTTCTGACTCCATTTTGGGAATACCCTATGTCCAGTAGAGGAGAATCTGCCTTGGTTTAAAGAATTCCTGGATCCTCTTCAGGACCCTACTGGATTTGCTAGAGAATTTGTTTTGTTTTTGAGACAGGGTCTTGCTCTGTCATTCAGGCTGGAGTGCAGTGGTGTAATCTCGCTTCACTGCAACCTCCACCTCCTGGGCTCAAATGATCCTCCCACCTCAACCTACGAAGTAGCTGGGATTACAGGCATGCACCACAATGCCTGGTTAATTTGCTAGAGAATTTGTATATGTGCTGCCGAAGTGAGCACAATTTGCTAGAGAATTTGAATTAAACATTCACGCTTATGATCCTAGATTTTCTGATTTATATCAGTTGGTTCACATTTAGTGTTACAAAGTAAAGCCAGGCTGGGCATGTGGCTCACGCCTGTAATCCCAGCACTTTGGGAGGCTGAGGCAGGTGGTTCACGAGGTCAGGAGATCGAGACCATCCTGGCTAACATGATGAAACCCTGTCTCTACTAAAAATACAAAAAATTAGCCGGGCGTGGTCGTGGACACCTGTAGTCTCAGCTACTTGGGAGGCTAAGGCAGGAGAAAGGTGTGAACCTGGGAGGCAGAGCTTCCAGTGAGCCGAGATCGCTCCGCTGCACTCAAGCCTGGGTGACAAAGCAAGACTCCGTCTCAAAAAAAAAAAAAAAAAAAAAAGAAAAGAAAAGAAATTAAAGCCAAAGATTAGATAGCAAAGGCAAGTTGGAGAAATCCTTTAGAGGATCATGAATGGGTCTGCAATACTGCCAAAGTTTTACTTGCCACTATTCCCTTTGGTTTCTAAAGACTGGAGCAAAATACAACAATGCAAATAAAATATTGATAAGGCTGTAATGTCATACTATGAAAAATTTGAAAAACATTTAAATAATATTCAGGCTTATCAGAAGAAAGTTATACTAATCACCAAAATGATATTCTCCTTAACTCAAGCTTTGTAAATGGATTAAGTGAAGAATTGGCAGTTATAACAAAAAGACAATGCCCTATTTGGGGTACCTCTCAAACTCATGATCTAGTTAATTTTGCTGATCAAATGTCCTGTACCCTAACCCAGAAATAAAAGGAAAGGGAAGTTAAGCAGGGAGGAAAAGCAAATAAGATCACGAGTTTACAATTAAAACAATTGTCCAACCAATTTGTAACCCCTAAACAGCCTAAAAAGTTCCCAAACTGACCCAATCCCCTGCTTTGCAATTACTGCAAAAAGCCTGAATATTTCAAAATGGATTGTAGAAAACTAAAATGGAAATGACAGCAACAGGTCAAAGAAAAAGAATAAGGATGCTCTGAGGAAACCAAATGGACCTTTTCTTACCTCCTTATAAATACCTTAGGGAAGGTTAGAATTAATTTAAATGGAGACCAAATACAAACTCTTAATGACACTGGGGCTACATTATCAGTGATATGTCTCACCTTATTATGAGGTTACATTCCTCAGAGTAAAAAACCAATACAAATCATGGGTGAAATAAATACTCCTGTATCACTACATCAATTTCAACCTATAGTTTTTCAGTTAGCTCCCCTAGAGGGAACCTAACATGTCTTCCTCTTTGCCCCCTCAGCCTCCAAACATCTGATAGGGAGAGATTTCCTAGAGTTATATAATACTCACATATCTTTCTTTCAAAAGGGGGAAGGCCGGGTCCGGTGACTCATGCCTGTAATCCCAGCACTTTGGGAGGCTGAGGCTGGCAGATCATGAGGTCAGGAGATTGAGACAATCCTGGACAACGTGGTGAAACCCTGTCTCTACTAAAAATACAAAAATTAGCCAGACGTGGTGGCATGCGCCTGTAATCCCAGCTACTCAGGAGGCTGAGGCAGAAAAATCGCTTGAACCTGGGAAGGGGAGGTTGCAGTGAGCTGAGATTGTGCCACTGCACTCCAGCCTGGTGACAGAGCAAGATTCCATCTCAAACGAAAAGGAGGTGGGGATGTATTTAGAATTAGAAGATAAAATAGAATTATTAGGTCCAAAATTTTCTCAAATTCTGATGCTTTTAAATCACAACTAGCAATTAATATTGTCATGAAGGAAAGTAGACTGTTAAATAATGAAGAATTATGTAACAAGAGCTGTTAAAAATAGTACTTGAGTGCTTCCTTCAGCAGCACATATAATAAAATTGGGATGACAGCGAAGATTAGCATGGCCTCTGCATGAAGACGATATGCAAATTCATGAAATGTTCCATATTTTATATTAGTAAAAGTTTTTTTTTTAAAGATTAAAACTAGTACTTGATCCATTGTGGTCAAAATTCTCCACCAATATTGGAAAAATTATCTTAGCTGCCCCAATTAAAATTCAAATAAATCCATCAAAACCTTTTCCAAACCTTAAACAATATTCTCTAAGATCAGAGGCATAGGAAGGGATAAGACCTATTGGATTATATGAAAAGAGGCTTGATTATTTTTTATAGAAGCTCATACTCCAAACAGTAGAGGGTGGAGATTTGCACAGAATCTGAGGGCAATTAATAACATCGTCATTCCTCACATCCAATGGTTACCAAACCTGCATACGTGTTGACTGCCATCTCAACTGAAGGTGTGTTCTTTACTGTAAGAGACCTATGTAGCTCATTCTTCAGCATTCCTGTGGATAAAGATAATCAATTTCTCTTTACCTTCACTTGGGAAGATAGACAATACACATGAACAGTTATGCCTCAGGGATATACTGATAGTACAACTTATTTTTCACAAATATTAATAGCAGACCTTTCAGATGTTGACTTCCTTAAGAAATACACCTTGATACAGTATGGAGACAATTTACTTCTCTGCTCAGGAGATAAACAAACCTCCATAGAGGATGGAATTTATTTATTACAATGATTAGTTTCAAAGGAACACAAAGCCTCAAAGAAAGAACTTCAATTCTGTCAAAAACAAGTAAGATATTTAAGTTACCTAATATCAAAGGAAAGCCTCTTTATCAATTCAGCTAGAATAAAAGGAATATTGGGCTGGGTGCGGTGGCTCACACCTGTAATTCCAGCACTTTGGGAGGCCGAGGCAGGTGGATCAAGAGGTCAGGAGTTCAAGACTCAGCCTGGCCAAGATGGTGATACCCTGTCTCTACTAAAAATACAAAAATTAGCTGAGCGTGGTGGCAGGCACCTGTAATCCCAGCTACTCGGGAGGCTGAGGCTTGCACCCAGGGGGCGGAGGTTGCAGTGAGCTGAGATTGCGCCACTGCACTCCAGCCTGGGTGACAGAGTGAGACTCCTTCTCAAAAAAAAAAAAAAAAGAATAAAAGGAATATTGGCCTTCCTTACCCCCAAAACTAAGAAACAACTGAGAGAATTTTGGGAGTTAACAGGATACTGAGGAAACTGAATTCCAAACTTCTCCTTAAAAACTCAACCTTTATATACTCTTTTTAAATAAGGTAAACTAGACCCCCTGGAATGAACAGAGGAAAATCAGTTAACATTGGAAATTTTTGTTTTTTTTTTTGAGACAGAGTCTTGCTGTTGCCCAGGCTGGAGGGCAGTGGTGTGATCTCAGCTCACTGCAGCCTCCACCTCCTGGATTCAAGTGATTCTCCTGCTTCAGCCTCCCAAGTAGTTGGGATTACAAGTGCATGCCACCACACCTGGCTAATTTTTGTATTTTTAGTACAGATGGGGTTTTGCCATGTTGGCCAGGCTGGTCTCAAACTCCTGACTTCGGGTGCTGGGATTACAGGGGTGAGCCACCAACCCTGGCTAACACTGGAAGAAATTTAAGAGTCTTATAGATGCCCCAGTGTTAGGTTATCTGAATTGTAACATTTCATTTTCGTTGTTTGTTCATGGACTGCCTTAGGCATTCTGACTCAAAAACATGGAGATCAAAATAGACTTGTAGGATACTACAGTCAACAACTGGACCCCGCAGCTAAAGAACTGCAACCTTGCATGACAGCAATAACCGCTACTGTCCCTACAGCGACCAAACAAACAGTGATAGGATCTCCCCTCAGTCTTCATTCCACATTCTGTGGAAGCACTTCTTAACTTGCACCACATTTAACACTATTTAGTTAGTAGACTGGCTTCTCATAAAAAGTTCTTCTTTCTGCTCCCCAATCAATCTCCAGATGTAAAAGTCTAAATTTTTCTAAATTCAACTGCCCCTGCCTTCAGATGAAACACCACATGATTGCATAATCTTAACCAACCAGCTCCTCTCCTAGGATGGACCTGCAAGAAACCCTCCTTACTAATGCTGATGTTATTTGGTTTGCGGATGGATCTTACTTAAAGGGTAGATCTGAAATTTACCATGCAGGTGATGCTATAGTATCCTTGACTGAGGAAATAGAAAATGCTTATCTTCCAGGAGAGACCTCAGCTCAAAAAGCAAAGTTAATAGCATTAATTAAAACCTGCCAATTGGCAAAAGGAACAACTGCTAATATATATATACAAATAGCTGATAGGCTTTTAGAGTAGCTCATTACTTTGGAATGCTATGGAAATAAAGATGATTTTTAACCTCTTCCAGTCAGTCCACAAAAAATAGACACCTTATTTCAGAATTATTGGAAGCTATATTATTGCCCAAATCCTTACCCTTTATCAAGTTTCCATGCCATTCAAAGTCAAATATTTCATAAAGCAAAGGAAATCAATTAGCAGATAGTACAGCAAAAAGGGCTGTACTAAGTGCATCTGAACAAGAAAACCCATTTTAGCTTTTAAGAAAGCACTTGATTTTGATATAAAATTAGCTCAATCCAAAGCTCCAAAAACAGAACAAGAAAATTGGGAAAGTAAAGGGGGAATGTACTTCTCTGAGACTGGGCTATGATATGGACCAAATGGTCTACTTATGCTTCCAACCAAATTACAGTTATCTTTCTTAACTCATGTGCATGATTTAACTCATTGGAGCCCTGATAAGACGATTGCTTGAGAAAAACAAGATTATTAGAAATCTCCAACTGTTGCTCATAAGATATATAATTGCTGCCACATCTGTCCAAAACATAATCCAGGGAAACCTTTACATAGTTCTCCGGGTCATTTTCCTTTACCAGAAAGCCTAATTGAGGTATGGCAACTAGATTTTATTCAGCTACCACCATTACAAGAATATAAGTAGGTTCTAGTAATGGTTTGTATGTTTTGTCATAGGGTGGAAGTATTTCTATGCAGAAGAGCAACAGCCTTAGTGATAAGTAAAATTCTTTTAGAAAAAAATTATTGCAACATGGGTAGTCCCTTTACAACTTCACAGTGACAGTGGACAGATGTGCTCATTTTACTGGACAAATAATCCAGTCAGCATGTAAAATCTTGCTCATTCTCCAATGTTTCCATTGTGCCTATCACCCCCAGTCACCTGGGACAGGGAAATGCACACACAGAATCACCAAAACTCAACTGGCAAAAATTAACCGAGGTTTTAAAAATTCCTTTGGCCAAGGCCGGGTGCAGTGGTTCATGCCTGTAATCCCAGCACTTTGGGAGGCTGAGGTGAGCGGATCACCTGAGGTCGGGAGTTCGAGACCAGCCTGATCAACATGGAGAAACCCCATCTCTACTAAAAATACAAAATTAGCTGGGCGTGGGAGCACATGCCTGTAATACCAGCTACTCGGCAGGCTGAGGCAGGAGAATTGCTTGAACTTTGGAGGCAGAGGTTGCGGTGAGCCGAGTTCGTGCCACTGCACTCGAGCCTGGGCAACAAGAGCGAAACTCCATCTAAAAAAAAAAAAAACAGAGAAATTCCTTTGGCCAAAAGCTCTTCCATTGGCTTTGCTTAACCTAAGATTGACCCTTTTTGGTAAATGTCAGTTGTCTCCATTTGAAATTATTACAGTCACACCTATTAAATTGTCTCTAGGAAACCGTGAATCTATGATATTAAAAGGGGATATGTTCTATTATTGCAGTAGCCTTATAAGGCAGCTAACTAAAAACTGTAAGTTAGTAAAAGACTCTTTCCACACTGAGCTCCCAGGAGACAAAAAAACTCAAGGACCATGGACTTCAACCAGGAGATTTTGTTGATTGGAAACGCTACTTTTAAAGGACTCTTACCAATCGAGGTGGAAGGAATCTTATCAGGTGCCCCAAAAATTCTTGTGCCAACCAATGATTCCTGGATATACATCACCATGTAAAGAAAGCCATTTTGCCAATTTGGACTTCATCTCAAACCAGTGAGCTAAAATGGAAATTCTCCAGAACCAACAAGAACAAGAAAAAGATGACATCTGAGGTAGTCAGCTTTCCCAAGACACTGGACGAGGCCCGTATCTCTAAATGAATATTTAATTTTATTAAACTCATTTACTGCCGGAAAATGTTTAATGTTAATGATGACTAATAGATGGAGAAGGTGTTCACTTGCAAGTTCTCACCAAATTTCTTTCTTTCTTTTTTTTCTTTTCTTTTCTTTTTTTTTTTTTTGAGATGGAGTCTCACTCTGTCACCCAGGCTGGAGTTTGGTGGCACGATCTCGGCTCACTGCAACCTCTGCCTCCCAGGTTCAAGCAATTCTTCTGCCTCAGTCTCCTGAGTACCTGGGACTACAGGCACCCACCACCATGCCCAGCTAATTTTTGTATTATTATTAGAGACAGGGTTTCGCCCTGTTGGCCAGGCTGGTCTCGAACTCTTGACCTCGTAATCTGCCTGTCTTGGCCTCCCAAAGTGCTAGGATTACAGGTGTGAGCCACTGTGCCCCACCTATCAAATTTCTTTCTTTTCATTCCTAGTTCTTATGTTTTGCTGCTACTGTCACAAGCTATTGTCCATGAAGCAAACCTCTTCTTGGAGTAGGCTCAGGACAATGCAAATGGATTACAGAAAACACTTGTTGGGTGTGTGGTCTTATGACCTTTTCTGGTGGTTTTGGCTTAACATGGTGGATATCTCCTTTCCAAGAACAAAATTGGATAGAATGTCAGAAATATATCCACAAAAATTAGCTGGGCATGGTGGCAGGTGCCTATAATCCCCACTACGCAGGTGGCTGAGGCAGGAGAATTTCTTGAATCTGGGAACCAGAGGTTGCAGTCAGCCAAGATCATGCCACTGCACTCCAGCCTGGGCAACAGAGCAAGAAAAAGAAAGAAAGAAATATATCTGTATTTCTCAAGAATACTCATTGGTGCTTAACACTAGCATGACTAGAAATGATAAGTATCACTGGCCTTTTAATAAATTTTTTTTTTTTGAGACAGAGTTTTGTTCTTATCGCCCAGGCTGGAGTGCAATGGCGCGATCCTGTCTCACTGCAACTTCTGCCTCCCGGGCTCAAGCGATTCTTGTGCCTCAGCCTGCTGAGTAGCTGGGATTACAGGCATGTTCCACCACACCTGGCTAATTTTTGTATTTTTAGTAGAGACAGGGTTTCACCAGGTTGGCCAGGCTGGTCTCAAACTCCTGACCTCAGGTGATCTGCCTGCCTCGGCCTCCCTAAGTGCTGGGATTACAGGTGTGAGCCACCGTGCCCGGCCAATAATTTTTTTTTTTTTTTTGAGAAGTAGTCTCACTCTGTCGCCCAGGCTGGAGTGCAGTGGCATGATCTTGGCTCACTGAAACCTCCATCTCCCGGGCTCAGTCTACAGGCGGCCACCAGCACACTCGGCTAATTTTTGTATTTTTAGTAGAGACAGGGTTTCACCATGTTGGCCAGGCTGGTCTCAAACTCCTGACCTCAAGTGATCTGCCCGCCTTGGCCTCCCAAAGTGCTGGGATTACAGGCATGAGCCACTATGTCTGGGCCTTTTTAATAATATTTTATAGGAGGCTGAGGCAGGCACATCACTTGAAGTCAGGAGTTCGGGACTAGCTTGGCCAGCATGGTGAAACCCCATCTCCACTGAAAATATAGAAAGAAAAAAAAATTAGCCAGGTGTGGTCGTGCACGCCTGTAATCCTAGCTACTCCAGAGGCTGAGGTAGGAGAATTGCTTGAACCCAGGAGGTGGAGGTTGCAGTGAGAGGAGATTACACCACTGCACTCCAGCCTGGGTGACAGAGCCAGACTCTGTCTTAAAACAAAACAAAACAAAACAAAACAAAACATTAAAAGCAAAGGAGCAAAGGACATAGGGACATAGGAAGGCTTTTCAGAAAAAGAGTCCAGTTCATTAGCTTTATTGCTGGTACTGCTCAAAATGAGAGGTAAGACAACTCAATTTCAAGATAGTATAACGCAAATTTGGGATGGTTTTATCTGGCTTACTCCCTATTCAGTCAGCTCAGTCAGCTTGCCCCTAAATGTTGAGAATGAAAGAATTACACCAAGGATACACAGCCCAGTAGTACAAGAGATATGGGATGGATACTCAAGGAACAGTGCATCCACACCATTATATTACACAGTATTGATTGACATGCCACTGAAGGGGCACAGGTATTTACTGGTGTTAGGTACAGTAAGCTCCTCTTCAAAGAGTCAGCTTGTTCAGCTTCCTTGCTCCTTGTTCTCTATTTTCAAGCCTAATTTCCTCATTCTTTGTACCTCTCCTTGCCCCTAGTTATGGTAAATAACCTTCCAGCCAGCCCTAATCTGTAATTCACATCTATCCCCTCAGCTACCCATTCTGCAATTGTCCTTCCCACCAAAACATCCTTCCACCTTTACTGTGCCCCAACATGACCAAACATGCCTTGTACTGTAACAAACAGCCTCACCCTTCCCACCTAATTAGCCCTGTTCAATTTTAAACAGTAGCCAACCAGGTCAGCTTAGATAGTGTGGTCTGACTCCAGTCAGTGGGGAAAGGACACAGCTACAGGAGCTGCTGCGTTAGAGATAAAAACCCCTGCCCTATCCCACTCAGTGTGCTCTTGTGACCATGCCAGGCGCAAGTGACACCTTTCTGCAGAGGTAAATTCACTTGCTGAGAAAGCTTTTTGCCGGAGGGCTGATTCTTTGCAGCACTGAGCATTTATTTCCAACACTGGCTAGCTCCAAACTGGACATCTTGACTATGTGGCATCAAACTATGGCCATGGTTACTCCCAGGATGGTTAGAGCAGTGTTCTTTGCATTATGCCTGGGCACAAGATTGCATAATTTACAGTCTTGTAAGTTACAAAGCCTGCAAATCTTCTTCATTTATAATCTTATTGGGTTTGTTCTGTATTTCATTGGTATGATCAATTAGCTTCCATCTTTCTGCCACAATGGGGTATTGAAGAGGTCCTTTGGCATGTAAAGGCCTTAACCAATTACACAAAAAAGACATTAAATGATAGTTTCATGATTATCTTGTTATTAAACAATAAAGTTTCTCTTATGAGAAAGGCTGCATTGTTCAGGTGCAGTGGCTCATGCCTGTAACCCTGAAACAGGAGGTAGAAAGAAATTATTTAGATAGTAAGGGCAACAGAGTTCTTGGTGGAATTTCCCTTTTAACAAAAAGCAGCCACAAAATTATTTCTTTTCTAACAAAGAGCAGCCTGAAAAAATCAAGCTGCAGACACAGATAAGCAAGCTGGAAGCTTGCACAGGTGAATGCTGGCCAGCTGTGCCAATAGAAAAGGGCTACCTGGAAGCCAGGTATGTTCAACATGGAGGCCCCATCTTTCCTTTTCTTTGTCACCACGTGTATAGTAAAAAGGTAGGCAACAAAGCGTGGCGTGGTGGCTCATGCCTGTAATCCCAGCACTTTGGAAGGCCAAGGTGGGTGGATCACGAGGTCAGGAGATCAAGACCATTCTGGCTAACATGGTGAAACCCCGTCTCTATTAAAAATGCAAAAAATTAGCCAGGCGTGGTGGCAGGCGCCTGTAGTCCCAGCTACTCGGGATGCTGAGGCAGGAGAATGGCATGAACCCAGGAGGTGGAGCTTGCAGTGAGCCGAGATCATGCCACTGCTCTCCAGCCTGGATGACAGAGCCAGACTCCGTCTCAAAAAAAAAAAAAAGGAAAAAAAAAAAAAGGTAGGCAACATGGCAATGGCTGGGTAGAGAACCCATCTGCATCATAAAAGATTAGGGTGGGGCGGCCAGCTTCATCAGGGTGCTATGCAAACATCACACCTAGTCCTAACCAATTCTTTGTGTGCCATGCAAATGGCGCAATGGCCTGGCCTATCTTTCGTGCCCTATGTAAATCAGACACCACCTCCTCAAACCCATCTATAAATCCTTCTGCATTTCATGGTGGTAGCAGAAACCCATTCGGGACCCCTCTGTCTGCAGAAGAGAGAGCTATTCTCTCTTTCGCCTATTGAACCTCCACTCTTAACTTCACTCTTTGTGTGTGTGCGACCTAGTTTTCCATGGTCATCCGACAACAAACCTCCCGTATTATCCCAGGAAAACAACACCACTTCAAATCCCAGCACTTTGGGAGACTGAGGTGGGCGAGTCACTTGAGGCCAGGAATTCCAGACCAGCCTGGCCAACATGGTGAAACCCCGTCTCTACTAAAAATACAAAAATTAGCTGGGCATGCGTCTCTACTAAAAATACAAAAATTAGCTGGGTGTGGTGGTGTGCGCCTGTAGTCCCAGCTACTCAGGAGGCTGAGGCAGGAGAATTGTTTGAGCCTGGGAGGTGGAGGTTGCAGTGAGCTGAAATTGCACCACTGTACTCCAGCCTGGGCAAGAGAATGAGACTGTTTCAAAAAAACAAAAGAGAGAAAGGCTGCATTACAGAACCATATGGCTTTAAACATACTCACTGTATCCCCTGTGATAATACACGGGGAACCCATGTTATCATAAAGACAAAGTGTTGTGTTTCTGTTCTGGAAGAATCAGATAACATCACTAAATTAATGGCTGATATGAAAACCTAAATAACTAAACTTTAAGATCCTACACCCACTCTAAATGATTGGCTAAGAAGCAGGTTTAGATCTTGGGGAACTTTGCCACAGAAGCTCTTATGCGTTCTTGGAATTATAAGCATTTGTTGTATTTTGTCCTGTTTTTGTCTGTATTACTTCTGTGGCATTGGTTTGCAATGGAGTCAACATACAACTGAAAAAACTAAAATAATGGTTGCTCAAAGAATTGCATTAATCGAAGATGCAACTATGTAGCCTGACTCAGGTCACAAAATCACTTCCTTCATGTTGCTTTAAATTCAGCCTACACCCCAACAGTTTTGTTGTTGTTGTTGTTGTTTTTGAGATGGAATCTTACTCTGTCTCCTGGGCTGGACTGCAGTGGTGCAATCTCGGCTCACTGCAATCTCTGCCTCCCCAGTTCAAGTGATTCTCCTGCTTCAGACTCCTGAGTACCTGGGATTACAGGCGCACGCCACCACACCTGGCTAATTTTTATATTTTTAGTAGAGACGAGGTTTTGCCATGTTGGCCAGGCCAGTCTCGAACTCCTGACCTCAGGTGATCTCCCCACCTCAGCCTCCCACAGTGCTGGGATTACAGGCAGGAGCCACTGCCCCGCCACCCCAACAGTTTTATTGCCTGACAAATTCCTCCTGCCATGGGATATGACACTCTAGGAATGAGCCCACCCAGCAACACAGGACTAAGCTCCTGAACTTAAAAGGAACCAAAACTATTTGAGTTCATCTATGATGGTTTCTTCAAAAGATCGATGAAAAGAGGGAAATGTGAAATTAAACAATTCAAACTTAAAGCTGTTGGAACTTTAAATTATTCTGAGCCTTGAGAGGAATGTGGCTATGTGGCCTGAGTCATGCCGCATGCAGCTGCAACTTCTGCCTTTTTTCTTCTGTAAATAATTAGGAAGATTAAATATCACCAGAGGAAAGACCCTCTCACTACTCCTTCTCACAGAGTATAAAGTAATCTGCCTTGGAATGTAACAATCCATAACCAATCAAATCACTGTAATGCATGCACTGGTCTTTTAAGGAAAATGTAATCTGCTAAAATTTCTCTGTCTCTGCATGTATTAGTGAAACCTTAACTTCTCCACTCCGGAATGCCAATCCTGTTAGTTTGGAGTCAGTGTTCCCGGGTGGTCATCCTTAAGCCTTGCATTCAAACAAACTCTGTTCTTCATCGTATTTTCTGAATCTCATTATTTAAGGTTGACACTCCCAATTGCCTTTCTTAGAAAGCTGTTTAAGGATGTGTCCAAGCATTCACATATATGCACATACACTCACACACACACACACACTCTCTCACACATAAAAAAAACTAAATTAAGAGGAAGATATTGGGATTTTGGAATACATGGGATTGAAGAAACAGAGGATCCAAGAGAGGCAAAAAGAATTTCCCGGGTGATGGGAAATGGAAGTTCCAATGCAACAATTAAGCAACAAGCCCACAGTGGAACCATCCAGATTGGAATAGGAACATGGGGGCACTAGGAAGAGTCTGGAACTGAAGCAGGGCAGACAGTGATGTAATTCTTTAATTATCTGACATGTTTTGTATAAAGTTTAATTGAAAATCATTTTACAGAGCTGTTGAGGGTGTGGAAATAGTCAGCTGTCCAAAGAAAATTAAGAAACTGTCTTTAAATTAGGCAATCATTAACCCCAGAAAAAACCAAGTTGCATAAGGAAGGATATATAATCATGCTACTAGGCTCAGAAGTAAACTGCATACTACATATACATAGACAAAATTATAAAAACACTGAATATAAATTTTACAGATATTTGAGATTTTGGTCAGGCGCAATGTCTTATGTTTGTAATCCCAGCACTTTGGGAGGCTGAGGCAGGTGCATCACTTGAGGTCAGGAGTTCGAGACCAACCTGACCATTATGGCAAAACCCTGTCTTTAATAAAAATACAAAAATTAGCTGGGCATGGTGGCACATGTCTGTAATCCCAGCTACTCAGGAGGCTGAAGCATAAGAATCACTTGAACCTGGGAGGCAGAGGTTGCAGTGAGCCGAGATTGTGCCACTGCACTCCAGCCTGGGTGACAGAGCAAGACTCTGTCTCAAAAAATAAGTAAATAAAATACAAATAAATAAATAAATAAATAGATATTTGAGATTTTATTTTTTGGGGAAGGTGGTGAAAGGAAAAGAAAAGATATAAGTAAGCTAAAATCCTTATTACTCCTAACTGGAAATCAATGGATATGTCTACTGAGATGAACCAAGAGACAACAACAGTATGTACACATTACTTAGAAATAAAAAAGTAAAATCAGTGAAAACAACTTACAAAAATTGAAATTAGTTACTGGTGAATGGTGGCAGTAGGCTAGTGAAGAGAAGGGGCTATTTTGTAAAAATCAATTTTCGTAATCTTTGATTTTCTTTGAGACAGAGTCTCACTCTGTCACCCAGGCTGGAGTGCAGTGGCACAATCTCGGCTCACTGCAACCTCCGCCTCCTGGGTTCAAGTGATTCTTCTGCCTCAGCATCCAGAGTAGCTGGGATTACAGGTGCACGCCACCACGCCCGGCTAATTTTTGTATTTTTAGTAGAGATGGGGTTTCACCATATTGGCCAGGCTGGTCTCGAACTCCTGACTTCAGGTGATCTGCCCACCTTGGCCTCCCAAAGTGCTGGGATTACAGGCGTGAGCCACTGCACTGATCAATCTTTGATTTTTCATACTATTCAAGTATAGCACTTTGATAAAAAATAAAAGTTGATTAAAAATAATAATTACAGTTATTTTATATGATGCAAAACTTTATAGTTGAAATTATACAATATCACAAAATCAGAATTTTGAATTATAGCATTGATGTTCAGTTTAACACATGTAAAATTTTATTTAATCATATGAGTTATTACCACAAAGAAGACATGATTTGGCAAAGCCATTTTGCACTTTGTGATATGCTTTGTAAAACTGGAGTTTTTAAATTGTGGTAATTAATTCATGAAGGGTTAAGGATTTTATTTCTGCTTTCTGAGGTTTATTAATATTTAAAGCCTGGATATGTATTTGAAGCATAAAGAACTTTATCAAATTAAAGAGTGGCAAATCATTCCCCTTTGAAGAAAAATATTACAATTTGCATTCAAATTCCTTCCTTATCTTTTTTAAAGAGGAAAGGCAGCATTAATTTTAGGTCTCATTATATTTACCATCCAAGAGTTTGCAAATGGAAATTATATCGAAATGATAAATGTAATTCTGTTTATGCTTTTCCTGGATTAAACATATATGCACATACACATATATATATTTTTTATTTCTTTGAGATGGAGTCTTGCTCTGGTGCCCAGGCTGGAGTGCAGTGGCGCGATCTTGGCTCACTGCAACCTCCACCTCCTGGGTTCAAGCAATTCTTGTGCCTCAGCCTCCTGAGAAGCTGGGATTACAGGCACCGTGCCTGGCTAATTTTTGTATTTTTAGTAGAGATGGGGCTTCTCCACATTGGCCAGGCTGGTCTTGAACTCCTGACTTCAGGTGGTCTGCCTGTCTCAGCCTCCCAAAGTGCTGGGATTTCAGGTGTGAGCCATCGCACCTGGCCACACACCCATATTTAAATGTTAAGAAATCAGCAGCAGTTATTTTACCCATCTGCAGTCTGAGCCTGATGATAGGACAGCCTTCTCTCCCTCCCCTTTCCCTTTCCCTTCCTTTCCTTTCCTTTCCTTCCTCCTTTCCTTTTTCCTTTCTCCTCTCCTCTCTTTTCCTCCTATTTATTCCCAATATTGGCTTGGTACTGGGAATATAAAAAAGGATAAAGTATTACCCTTTATCTACAGAAATTATAATCTGGTGCCACTGTACACAACTAAATATAAAACAATTTGAACACAGTGAGAACAAAGTACTATGAAGGAATCAGAATTTACAAGATATCTGGAGACAGAGTACATTGTGTTGGGGCTCAGAACATACCACACCAAATATGACTGTAAGAGACCAGAATATGCCACCCCAAAATATGCCTCCTTGGCATGTTGCTTATTTTGAGCTGGTTATTTTGAGAAAGTGCAGACACAGGAGTATTTCTGAAAAGTTACCCTTTAAAAAAGAAATTTACATCTTTAAAGGCAGTCTCCATTTGTAACAGTGTCTCTCTCTGCACCAGGGAAAAAGGAAGAGTAAATCAGTAGAGACTCATAACCAATGGAGAAGGCTTACATTTAAATCTGCACAAAAAACCTTACCTTTGTTTTATGGTGTTTTCCAGACCTTTCCCCAAACCCTTCTTTCTTTTTTTCCCGGAATGATGATATTTAAGCTTGAAGTTTAAATGCTTCTTTTGAGATCCACTCTAAATATTGACGCATTTCTCAGAGTTTCCTCCCAAATATACATGAGGCATATACGGTAATAAACTGTTTGTTTTTCTCATGTTAATCTCTCTTTTGTTAGAGGTAGTCCCAATTAAGACCTATTAAGGGTAGAGAGAAAATTATTTTTCCATCCCTGCAACTGGGAAGAAGTCTCTGAAGCGGACACTTTTTCACTTTGACTTGGAGGGCGTGACAGGCAACAGGAGAGGGCTTAATGCAGAGGGGCACAAAGTATCCAAGGGCACAGCTAGGTACTGTGCAAGCCCCTGCATCCAGGGAGGTGGGTGACTTCTGGTCCACTGTGGACCTGACCACACTCTCCCCCAAGATCACTCACAGACACTGGGAGGAGAGTAGGAAGCCTAGGGGTGTTGGGTTAGAACTGGAAACACCTGGGTCGGGGGCAGGCCGGACTGCACGTAATCATGTAATGAGGAATGGCTGTTCATTTCTAGCATAAAGGAGAATGCATTGCAAGCACATTTAAAGAAATGAGTGCTCTATGAATAGTGCTAAATTAAAAATTCTTGGACAAAAGGATTTTCTTCAAGTTCCAGATTATTCAGAAACAAATTTATATGTGCAAACTGGACATGAGCTATTCTTTCATTCAACTGTTATTTATCGGGTGCCGGCTATGGGATGCTGTCAGTATTCAAGGCACTGGGAACCAAAAAAGTTCTTACCCTTGTGTCATATTCTAGTGACACCTATTCAGTTTTAGTTCATCTTTCTAGATTAAAAAAACACACACACACACAACAATTGTCAGAAACCAACTTAAAGATTTGTCAAGACTAATTTAAGTGACTGACCAGCAATAGTCAAAAAACTTAGATGCAAATGTAATGGGATGTTTTTTAACATTCTTCTTATTAAAAGAAAATTGCATCATTGCCTTTATAGTAATATGTTAAGATCATAAAACTGAAAAGCACTCCTTTGATAAATCTGGTAGTCTAGGGCCACCTGGTGTCCAAACTATTTAATTACGTTATTTAGCAAAGAAAAAAGGATACTTTTTTTTCCTGGTATGATTCCACTTATGGGACGTCCAGACAGGCAAATCCATAGAAACAGAAAGCAGGACAGTGCTTTACTCTTTTAAACTTGAAATTCCCTAATTAAAAGAAGATATTCCCACAATTAAAGATTAGAACTTAAAATATATTAGCCAGGTGTGGTGGCATGCACCTGTTAATGAACAAAGATTCTGTATTAGTTTCCTATTGCTTCTGTAAAAAATTATCACTAACTTGGTGGTTTAATGCAATACAAGTTTATTATTTTATAATTCTAGGGTCATATGTTCATAATGGGTCTCTAAAATCAAGGTGTCAGCAGGGCTCTGTTCCTTCTAAAGGCCGTAGAGGAGGATCCATGTCTTTCCCCTTTCTACCATCTAGAGGCTGCCTGAATTCTTTGGCGGTCAGTCCCCTACTGTCTTCAGAGCCAGTGATGACTGCTGAGTCTTTTCCATGATGCACCCCTCTGACGCTACCTCTGGGCCCACCTGGATGATCCAGGCTACTCTCCCCATCTCAAAGTCAGTGGATTTTTTTTCTTTTAACAGAGATGGGGGTCTTGCTGTGTTGCCAGGTTGGTCTCAAACTCCTGAGCTCAAGCAATCCTCCCTCCTTGGCCTCCCAGAGTGCTGGGATTATAGGCATAAGCCACTGCACCTGGTCATCAGTGGATTTCTTAGTTGCATCTGCAAACTTAATTCTCCCTTGCCCTATAACGTAACCTATTCACAGGTTTTGGAGATTTGGATAAGGCCCTCTTTGGGGAAAAGACATTTTTTGCCTATCGTAGAGTCCATTAGTTTTTTCTGGAGGCAAATATGCTACTTTTTAAGTTTCAGTTAAATGGGAAAGACATTAAACTGTTTCTCTGTCCCTATTTGTAACTTGGAATCGATGAACAGGAAGAGAAACATTGCTTCTGCCAATGCCTGTAAAATTAACCAAGGGTTTAAAAATCCCCACAGTGAATTTTTATTTATGCTTTCTTTACTAATCTTAGCTAGAAAAACCCAAACTAAATATTAAAAAATGTTTATCTTAAATTAATTCAAGTTGACAAAGACAGGTGTAAGCCCAAATACTGCTTGATAGTACACGAAGCACACAAGTAGAAGGTTTCGTTTGTTTGTCTGTTTGTTTGTTTACTGGGCAAAATGGTTTTATCTGCAAACTAGTTAGAATGAAGCTCACAAAAATGGAAAAATAGGGACCTCTGAAAGGGATAAAGAAGGAGAAAAGAGGAAGATAACGGGGGTCTGTTTTTTACCTGTACCTCTTCATCACAGTAGCAGGTGAACACCCTGCATATATTGGTCATTGGCCAGCAAGAGCAAGAGTGACCCTCCATACCCAGGAGATTTGAATGGGTTGCTCCTGAAGTGGCCTTCAGAGTGAGGAAGATAAACACCGTCCTTCTCTTTTCTGTGAATGTAGGCAGTGTATGCTCATCTAACTTCAATGGAAAATCAGCCAGAAAAAGTGCTTGGATTTTCAACAGTGCTGCCCTGCCTTTTCTGGAATGTCATATATAAGGGGCTATGGTAAGGGGACATCAGTATTATCTAGGTAGAATGAGAAAAAAGAGAATTGAATTATTCAAAGTAATTGAATCATTTTAGAATATTCAACTGTTAATAATAATTGAGTATTCAATTATTTCTGTTATAAAAATGCTTTAGCAACTGTTAATAGTGCTGATAGTGGTAAAGAGAGTCTTTCCAGGACCTATGTAAGGCTTTTCTCCAGTTTAAGGAAGCCTTCATGAAAACATTACCTCCAAGAACCTCCTTAAAGTTATGTATTAATTAAAATTTAATAATTTTAATTAATAAATTTAGTAATTAACAATAAGTATAACAATAATTATTTAAAATAATTTAATTAAATATTTAATAATTAAAATTATTAAAGTATTTTAATAAACAGCAGTCATTAAATTGCTAGCATAAGTCTTGGCAGTATGTGTTTTATAGTTTTCATTGTAGAGGTTTTACATGTCTTTTGTTAAAGTTGTTCCTAAGTATTTTGTAAATTTTAATGCTTTTAAAAATGGTAATGCCGGCTGGGCGTGGTGGCTTACACCTGTAATCCCAGCACTTTGGGAGGCTGAAGCGGGTGGATCACAAGCTCAGGAGATCGAGACCATCCTGGCTAACACGGTGAAACCCCGTCTCTACTAAAAAATACAAAAAAATTAGCCAGGCGTGGTGGCGGGCGCCTGTAGTCCCAGCTACTCTGGAGGTTGAGGCAGGAGAATGGCGTGAACCCGGGAGGCGGAGCTTGCAGTGAGCCGAGATCGTGCCATTGCACTCCAGCCTGGGCGACAGAACGAAACTCCGTCTCAAAAAAAAAAAAAAAAAAAAAAAAGGTAATGCCTACCTGGCCCTTTGGAAAATTAAAAAAAGAAAAGAAAAAAATGGTAATGGTTTTATTTATTCCTTTCCAATATGTATGACTTTATTTTTCTTACCTTTTTACACTGGTAAGACCTCCAGTATAATACTGAATAACGGTGGGGAAAGTGAACATTCTTGCTTTGTTCACAGCCATAAGGGAAAGGTAGTCAATATTTCACCATTAAGTATGCTATTATCTTTAGGTTTTTTCCTAGATGACTTTTATCAAGAAGTTCCCTTCTGGTCTTAGTTTACTAAAAGATTTTCATTTTTAAATCATGATGGCTATTATTGAATTTTGTCACAGGCATTTTGTTGCATTTATTGAGATGATCATATGATTTTTCTCCTTTATTCTGTTAGTGTGACAAATAGCAACAACTGATTTTCAAGTGTTAAAGCAACTTTGCATCCCTAAAGTAAACCCGACTTAGTCACAATGTATTATCCTTCCTTTTCATGTATTGCTCCTTTCAACACTCTATTTTCCCTTCCCCTCCCCTCCCTCCCTCCCTCCCTTCCTGCCTCCCTCCCACCCTTTTTTCTCCTTCTTTCTTTCTCTTTCTTTCTTTCTCTCTCTCTCTCTTTCTTTCTTCCTTCCTTCCTTTTCTATCTTTCCTTCTTTTCTTTCTCTCCATCTTTCTCTCTTTCTCTCTCTCTTCCTTTCTCCTTCCTTCCTTTCTCTCTTTCTCTCTCCTTCTTCTCCTTCTCCTCCTCCTTCTCCTTCTCCTCCTCCTTCTCCTTCTTCTTCTTCCTCTCTCTCTCTCTCTGTTTTCAGACAGGGTCTCACTCTGTTGCCCAGGCTGGAGTGCAGTAGCGTGATCATGGCTCACTGCAGCCTTGACCTCCTGGGCTCAAGCAATCCTCCCACTTCAGCTTCCCAAACTGCTGGGATTACAGGTGTGAGCCACTGGGCCTGGCCAAGAAACTGTTTTCTAAAGGAGTTTGTGGCCGGGAGCGTGGCTTACGCCTGTAAGGAGACTGAGGCAGGAGAATTGCTTGAACCTGGGAAGTGGAGGTTCAGCGAGCCAAGATTGCGCCACTGCATTCCAGCCTCGGTGACAGAAGGAGACTCTGTCTCAAAAAAAAAAGAAAAAAAAAAGGAGTTTGTGTAAGATTAGTATTATTTCTTCCTTAAATGTTTGGGAGAATTCCCAAGGGAAACCATCTGGGTCTTCAGTTTTCTTTGAGGGATGGCTTTCAATTCTCAATTCAACTTTTAAAATTAATATATTCAGATTTTCAATTTTTTTTTTTTTGCATCAGTTTGGTAAGTTGTGTTTTTCAAGAAACTCCTTTCATCTGATTTGTCACGTTTATCAGCATAAAGCTACTGCCGCAGGCTTTGTGGTGATCTCCCCTCCTTCTGTTTGAGGTTGGGAATGTGTGCTTTCCCTCTTTCCTGGAGCATTCTCAAAGTCTCCCATGGTAGTGTCCTTTTTCCTAGGCAGGGCAAAAAGGATGATCTTCTTTCAGTTATGGAGAGGCCAGCACCCTCTTCCCCTTTCTTCTATTTGTCATCATCCACAAACCCCTGCACGCTCGTAGATAAGACAGACACTATCTGGGAGATCCCTCATTTTCCCCATAATAGGTTCCCCAAAATGTTTTTTGGACACGAGAATGGATAGACTTTGGGGTATGTGGACAAAACAGACAAATACCAACTTATAATTACTATTACTATGATTATACATATGCACTTTAAATCAAATTATAGTGTTACTATATAAAAACACACACATATTTATACTCTATATAAACACAACACGTACCATTTTAGCCATTTTTAAGTGTACAATTCAGTGGCATTAAGTACGTTCACAATGCCATGCAACCATCGCCACTCCCCATTTCTAGAACTTGTTTTTTTTTCTTTGAGACAGAGTCTTGCTTTGTCACCCAGGCTGGAGTGCAGTGTGGTGTAATCTCTGCTCACTGCAGCCTCTGCCTCCCGGGTTCAAGTGATTCTCCTGTCTCAGCCTCTGGAATAGCTGGGATTACAGTCGTGCGCCACCACACCTGGCTAATTTTTGTGTTTTCAGTAGAGACGGGGTTATACCATGTTGGCCAGGCTGATCTCGAACTCCTGACCTCAGGTGATCCACCCATCTCTGCCTTCCAAAGTGCCAGGATTACAGGCATGGGCCACTGTGCCTGGCAGATTTCTGGAACTTTTAAATCATTCCAAACAGAAATTCTATACTCATTAAACAATAACTTCCCATTGCTCCCTCCCCACAGCCCCTGCTAGGCTTTATCTACTTTCTGACTCTATCAATTTGCCTACTATAGGTACCTCATTAGTGTTTTCATACGGCTAATAAAGACATACCCGAGACTGGGTAATTTATAAAGGAAAGAGATTTAATCGGCTTGCAGTTCCACATGGCTGGGGAGGCCTCACAATCATGGCAGAAGGCAAAGGAGGAGCAAAGACATGTCTGCAAAGACATGGCAGCAGGTGAGAGAGAGTGTGCTTGGGAACTCCCATTTATAAAACCATCAGATTTCATAAGGCTTACTCATTATCATGAGAACAGCAGTAAAAACCCACCCCCATGATTCCATTACCTCCCATTGGGTCCCTCCCATGATACGTGGGAATTATGGGAGCTACAATTCAAGATCAGATTTGGGTGGGGACACAGCCAAACCATATCATATACCTATTATAGGTACCTCATATTATAGGTACTTCATACAATATTTGTCCTTTTGTGTTTGGCTTATTTCACTTAGCATATGCTTTTACAGTTCATCCATGTTGTAGCCTATCAGAATTTAATTCCTTCTTGTGGCTGAATAATATCCCATCATATATATATATATACACACACCACATTTTATTCATTCATTCATCTGTGATGGACACTTGGTTTGTTTCCACATTCTGAATATTGTGAATAATGCTTCAATTCTTTCGGGTATATATGTAAGAGTAGAATTGCTGGACCATATGGTAATTCCATGTTTAACTTTTTGAGAAGCTGCCAGACTTTTTTGCACAGAAGCTGTACCATTTTACATTCCCATCAGTAATTCATGAAAGTTCCAGTTTCTTCATATTCTTGCCAACACTCCTCATTTTCTGCTTTTTTGATAATAGCCATCCTAATGTGTTTGAAGTTATACCTCATTGTAGTTTTGACTTGCATTTCCCTAATGATTTATGAGGCTGAGCATATTTTCATGTATTTATTGGCCAGTTATATAGAGACATCTATTCAAGACATTTGCCCATTTTTGAATTGTTTCTTTTTTGTTGTTGAGTTGTAGGAGCTATTTATATATTCTTTTATTTATTTATTTATTTATTTATTTTTGAGATGGAGTCTTCCTCTGTCGCCCAGCCTGGAGTGCAGTGGTGCGATCTCGGCTCACTGCAACCTCTGCCTCCCGGGTTCATGCCATTCTCCCGCCTCAGCCTCCTGAGTACCTGGGACTACAGGCACCCGCCACCACGCCTAGCTAACTTTTTTGTATTTTTAGTAGAGACGGGGTTTCACCATGTTAGCCAGAATGGTCTCGATCTCCTGACCTTGTGATCTGCCCGCATTGGCCTCCCAAAGTGCTGGGATTACAGGCGTGAGCCACTGAAACGGCCCTATTTATATATTCTTGATATTAATCCTTTATCAGATATATCATTTGTAAATATTTTCTTCCATTCTGTGGATTCTCTTTCCACTCTCTTGATTGCATATGTGTCAACCTGACTGGGTCACAGGGTGTCCAGATAGTTCTTGGTGTGTCTGTGAGGGTGTTTCTGGAGGAGATTAGCACTTGAATGGATAGACTGAGTTAAACAGAATGCTCTGCCCAATGTGGGTGGGCATAATGTAATCTGTTGAGGGACTGAATAGAACAAAAAGGTGGAGAAAGGGAGAATTTGCTCTCTTTGTCTGAGTGCTTGAGTTGGGATATTGCTCTTTTCCTGTCCTTGGGACTTACACCATTGGTTCTTCTGGTTCTCAGACCTTCAGACTTGGACTAGAACTACACCACTGGGTCTCTAGTTTGCAGGTAGTGCATTGTGGGACTTCTCAGCCTCCATAACCATATGAGCCAATTCCTTACTGTCTCTCACCCTCTCTCTGTGCATGAGTGTGTGTGTTTGTGAATCTCTCTCCTATTGGTTCTGGTTCTCTGGAGAACCCTAATGCAGATGTCCTTTGACACATGAAAGTTGTTGATGAAGTCCAATTTTTTCTTTCTTGGTCATGCTTTTGTTGTCATATTCAAGAATTATTAGCAAATGCTAATGCCATGAAGATTTTCCCCTATATTTTCTTCTAAGAGTTTTATAGTTTTAACTCTTAAGTCTTTGATCTATTTTGAGTTAATTTTTGCATATGGTGTAAGGTAAGGATTCCATGTCATTTTTTTCCATATGTATATACAGTTTTCTCAGCACTTTTTGTTAAAAAAAAACTGTTCCTTCCTCATCGAATGATCTTGGCACCCACCTACATATGGTCAGTTTTCATCAATTGACCAATATGTGAGAGTTTATTTCTGAGCTTTCTAGTCTATTCCTTTGGTCTGCATGTCTGCCCTCATGCCAGTACCACACTGTTAGGATTACTTTAGTTTTGTAGCAAGTTTTGAAATTAGGAAGTGTGAGTCCTCCAAATTTGTTCTTCTTTTCAAGATTGTTTTGGCTATTTGTGCTCATATATTAACTTTAAAATACTGATTTCCCTCCACTTATTCTTCATGATGTCATTTTATTTTAATTAATTAATTAATTAATTAATTTATATATTTGAGACACAGTTTCACTCTGTTACCCAGGCTGGAGTGCAGTGGCACGATCTCAGCTCACTGCAACCTCTGCCTGCTGAGTTCAAGTGATTCTCGTGCCTCAGCCTCCTGAGTAGCTGGGATCACAGGCGCATGCCACCATGCCTGGCTTATTTTTGTATTTTTTTTAGTAGAGACGGGGTTTCACCATGTTGTCCAGTCTGGTCTCTAACTCCTGGCCTCAAGTGATCCACCTGCCTCAGCCTCCCAAAGTGCTAGGATGTGCCTGGCCAATGATGCCATTTTAAACATATCACATGCAATTTTAATATGGTTTATTCTGCTACAGTTATTTAAGGTGGATTAGCTCCTATGAGATTGAAAGTAGAGAAATTAGGTCAGTATGCTGTGGAAACTATATTGGTTCATCTGCAAAATTGCCCAGCATGTAATATTTTGTGCCGCCAAGAAAGAGCAGCAGGATGCAAGCACATGAGCACAGCTGAATACCCCAAATACAAAGGAGTACAGTATTGAAACCAGTGCACTTTCTCTCCATGCCCTCCTTTTTCCTTTTGAAATAATTTTCCGAATTATTGCAAAAATAGCACAAAGAGTTCACATATGCCTTTCTCCCAGCTTCTTCCAATTTTAACTTACACAATTATCAAAACCAGAAAATAACATTGGTACCATACTATTAACCAGACTTTACATATCACCAGTTTCCTCCCTTAAAGCCCCTTGCCTGTTTCAGGATCCAATCCAGGATCCCATGTTGCTAAATCATGCATCTCCTTAGTCTCCTCCAATCGGTGAGAGTTCCTCAGTCTTTCCTTGTCTTTCATGACCTAATGATTACTTTGCAGAATGTCTCAATTTGGATTCCTCTGATGATTTCTCATGATTAGATTGAGATTATGCATTTTTGGTAAGATTACCCCAGAAGTGATGTTGTGTCATGTCAGAACATAATGACATCAATGAGACTCATTACTGGTGATGTTAACCTTGATAATTTTGTTACTGTGGTTTCTCAATAACGTTCTGCACGAAATGTCTTCTGTAAATGATAAATATCTCAGAGAGATACTTTGATACTGCGAAATATCCTGTTTCTCCTCCAATATTCATGACCGATTTTAGCATCCATCAGATGAATCATGCCTGCAACAATTATGGTGGTGTTTGCCTAGTAATTTTGTATTTCTATTATTCCTTCTATGTTTTAAAATTAGAATTATTTGTAAGGAATAAATACCCTGTTTCTCCCATTTATTTATTTATTCAATCACTTATTTGTATCAGTGTGGACTCATGGAAATTTATTTTATTCTGAGCTAAAATCCAATACTATTTTAATTTGGTTATGCCAGTTGTTCCAGCTTTGTCCATTGAGAGCTCTCCTTCACATTAGTTCCTGTGTCTTCTCAACATGCTTCCATCCTTTCAAGCACCTCCTTATTTTCTAGTGCAATAACCTATTCCAGGCTCATTTTGCATTTTGCAAAGGAGACTTGGTTCCTTTCACAGGAGAATGGTGTTTGGAGCTCATGACCTAGGATCTAGGTATGCTTATAGCCATTGGAGTACCATTGCCTTTAGGCACTCTTAGCAGACAGAGCTAGGACATTTATGTATGTATACTAACTCATACATATACACACATCTAAATGTAAAGGTGTGTGTATGTGTATATTTGATATATTAAAAACAATTATTTTGGACTGGGCACAATGATTCATGCCTATAATCCCAGCACTTTAGGAGGCCGAAGTGGTGTTGATAGCTGATGTGATAACTTGGTTCTTGTCTTCTTTGTTTAAAAGAATTTAAGCAAGAGACACACAGCAAAAGAAGTGCAGCATAGAGTCATTTATTGCAAAAGAAAAAGAATATTTTGGAAGTTAGGTACAGAATAGACAGTACACCGAGTGAGAGGATTCAGGGCGGGCTGCTCATAAGGATGAGACAGCAGGGACTGGCGCTAGGGAGACTCCTTTATGGGAGTCTCCCATGATTATTCATAAGGAGTTGGAAAGAGGTGTTGCTAGTAAGCATGTACTAGGGGGTCCTCTGGGTGCACGTGCGCAGTAACTGTACATGCTTGTTCATATGTTGCATGTCTCATTAGCATCTTAAATCTCCACCCGGGGTGTGTTTTTTACTGTTATAATGAGCAAAGGGTCAGTTTGAGGATGGGTAAAATCCAAATATGCATGCGCTCTAGAAGGGAAAGTCCCTGCTGAAGACAGCTTTGCTTGAGTGAGCCCAGTGCAAATGCTGAGGCTTACTGTGTTGACTGTATGCTCACCATGGTTGTTTGTCCTGAGAACATGGTCAATTCCTTGACTACCAGTCCTGCCTCAGTGGGAGGATTGCTTGAGGCCAGGAGTTTGAGACCAGCTTGGGCCACATAGCAAGACCCCATCTTTATAAAAATAATAAATACAAAATGTAAAAAAAAATGATCGTAATACTGATATATCTGATTCCAGTTTAACACAAGGCTCTTTCTAGCCATCTCCCTTTCCCTCCTTGTAACTTATTTGTTTGAGAGACACATGGCTCTTATATATAATGTTCATTTATTTATTCATTGCTAGTATATACACAAAGTATTTATTGAATTGCTAATCCATAGCCCTATGATAAATTAATTTACTAACTAGTGTACAGTATTTGTGGTTTTTTTTTTTTTTTGATACGGAGTCTTGCTCTGTCGCCCAGGCTGGAGTGCAGTGGCGCAATCTTGGCTCACTGCAACCTTCACCTCCCGGATTCAAGCAATTCTCCTGCCTCAGCCTCCCAAATAACTGGGACTATAGCCGTGTGCCACCACACCCGGCTAATTTTTGTGTTTTTAGTAGAGACAGGGTTTCACTATGTTGGCCAGGCTGGTCTCGAACTCCTGACCTCAAGTGATCCACCCACTTCGGCCTCCCAAAGTGCTGGGATTACAGGTGTAAGCCACCACGGCCAGCCGAGTACAGTATTTGTAAATAGTTCATTTTGCCATTAGCTTTTCAGTATCCAGGCAAAATACTGTTTTTCAAAGTTACTTAATTATTTTCTTCCCCATCTCCTTCTGTATGGTCATGAGTCACTTGTAGTATATTTAATTTGTTCAGTCATTACTACTTCCTTCCCTTCTCTGTAACTCCTTTCGAATTTCTCCATTTTTCACCCCTTTGCTACCCATACCCTGTAGGTAAACAATCTCTTTAGTTTCTTATTTATCTTTCTGTATATTTTTTGCACAAATAAGAAATCTGTTCTCTTATACTCCCTTCTTAATTTTTGTTTTCCTTTTTTTTTTTTTTAGAGATGGGGTCTTACTACATTGCCCAGGTTGGCGTTGAACTCCCGGGCTCAAGCAATCCTCCTGCCTGGGCTCCCAAATCTCTAGGATTACAGGCCTGAGCCACCGTGCCTGGCTCCTCCCACCCCCACCCCCACTTCTTTTTTACATGAAGGGTAGCATGCTATAGTGACTCTTTTTTTCTTTTTTTTCTTCTTTTTTTTTTTCTTTTTGAGACGGAGTTCACTTTTGTTGCCCAGGCTGTAGTGCAATGGCACGATCTTGGTTCACCACAGCCTCCGCCTCCCGGGTTCAAGCGATTCTCCTGCATCAGCCTCCCGAGTAGCTGGGATTACAGGCACCCGCTACCACGCCCAGCTAATTTTTTGTATTTTAGTAGAGACGGGGGTTTCACCATGTTGCCCAGGCTGGTCGCGAACTCCTGAGCTCAGGCAATCCGCCCGCCTCAGCCTCCCAAAGTGCCTGGGATTACAGGCATGAGCCACCGCGCCCGGCATAGTTAACTCTTTCATACTTTGCATTTTTTCACATCCTCTTCTTCCTGTTTGCTCATTTCGGTCACATGCTGTGTCTCGGCTGTGCAAAATACTGTTTCCACCATCTTTGTGCATTTTGTTTTTGTTGTACATCCCAGAAGCCCCAATTCCTTACTACACATTCTTCCATCAAGCTACTTTCAGCTCTTTTTTTTAAAGGTAAGATTCTATACTTACTGTAGTATTTTTCTATTAAGAGTTTACTGTGTTGCTTATTATTATGCTAGTATTTCTTACAGGGTTCTGCTTTTAAAGAATTCTCATTATAAAACTGTATAGGCTTTGAGTGGCCTGCTTCAACACTTTTCCCCCATAAGCCCTGTTATTTTTAGTGTGCAAGTTTGCAGAAGATAAGTCTTTTATAGAAAGCTGTTTAGTAGCAGAAATGCCTGTTATCAGTAGTTTCATCATCACTTTTTGAGTCTTTTAACACATTTCAAGAGGCCATCATCTTCAAGTCCATCTAAATTTTCAAGAGAGTAGAAACTTGTATGTGATGATATTGCTGGAAATTTTGTTCTGAGCCAAGTACTCATATATTGCTCATTATCTACAAAACAACCACTTACTGTATCTCTTTTCAGCGATCTCTGTGAATGGCTTATTTATAATATCTTGCAATTGTGAAGCCATCTTCTAGGAATAATTAGTAAATCTGTGTGAATTTCTTTACCTAATTTTTATCAATTCCATCCTACAAAGCATGCAAAGTTGTTCAAACTCATATAATTGAGCAAATTCAAACCAGGTTGCTACTGCTTGATAAGCAGTGGGAGATGGCCAGATACTTTGTCTCTGGAAAGTCTTTGCCAGGTGCAAAAGAGGATCGACTGCTAAAGGAGCTTCTCAAAGCTCATGAGGATGATGCTAGTGCAGTGCTTTTAAACCTTAATGTGCATACAGATTACCCAAGGATCTTGTTGAAATGTAGACTTTGGTTTTAGTAAGTTTGGGAGGGGCTTGCAATTCTGTCTTTCTAACCAGTGCTCAGGTGATGCTGATGCTCCAGGTTTATGGAGCCCTCTTTGATAAGGAAGATTATAGATTTTTACTAAGAGTTGAGATCAGCATTCAATAGAATATTCTGAAATACTGGAAGGGCTTTATGTCTGTACTGCCCAATACAGTGGCCACAGGCCATGTGTGGATACTGAGCACTTGAATCATGGCTAGTGAGACCAGGAGGTGAATTTTAAATTAAATTTAAATTAATTCGAGTGTAAATGAAAATAGCTACATACAGTTAGTGGCTATCACCCTAAACAGTGAATATCCTTTAAAATAAAATATATATATATACATGTATATAAGATGGGTGCCGTGGCTCATGCCTGTAACCCTAGCACTTTCAGAGACTGAGGTGGGCAGATGCTTGAGCCCGAGATTTCAAGACCAGCCTGGCAACATGGTGAAACCCTGTCTCTACGAAATACAGAAATAAAAAATTAGCCAGGGATGGGGGCCTGCCCCTGCAGTCCCAACAATCTGGGCGGCTGAGGTGGGAGGATCACCTGAGCCCAGAGAGGTTGAGGCTGTAGGTCGTGCCACTGCTCTCCAGCCTGGGTGACAGAGTAAGACCCTATCTCAAAAAATAAAATAAAGTTAAATAAAATAAAATAATATGTGTGTGTGTCTGTGTGTGTGCATATATATATATTATATATATATGCATATATATAATATATATATATGCATATCTATATATATACTTATGTTCAGGGGCAAAGGGAACTTTATTTCCACCCTCTGAAGGTTTGATAATTTTAGTCTCTGGAATAAATTGGACAGTAGACAGATCAACAGGAGAAAAGGCGTACAGATTGATTATGTGCATATGCATGGGAGTCCCACAAACTATGAGACTCAAAGAAGGACCAGATGGCTGAAGCTTAAATAGCATTTTGGGCTACAGAAAGAAATAGTAGTTTGGGGTTTCCAGGGGTGGGGAGGTGGCATCAAATTATGGAAGGTTAAGGTTGAAAATGTCTGGCAGAGGTTTTGTTGTAATGCAGATAGTCTTCCAGGTAGCAGTCTTCGAAAGAATACTTTAGGCCTGTGTTTAGGCTCCTTTCCTGTGAGTTAATCTTCCCTGTTCAATGGGATTATAGGGAGGGACTCACAATTGTATTCCTTCTAGAGCAACTTCAGAGAAAGCCATACTCTGGCGCTTTGGGAGGGAAGGAGGGAGACAGACCTTGATTTTCCTTTAGTGAAAAGCACTCAGCATGCCAAAGCACCATACTTTGGGGCATCAATTTCTGAGCCCCAACACTTGTGTATGTAAGTACCTGTACAAACATATAATATAGTTTTTGAGGTCTTTATATTTTCATAAATGCAATGCTATTGAACACATTCTAAACTTTGCTATATTATGTATTGGTAAATGTTCAGGTTATTGTCCACTTTTTTTCAACTACAAACTATACAGAAAAAAATCTTTGTGCATGCCACCTCAAATACATATTTGTGTATTTCCATAGGATAGATACTGAGAAATGGAATCACTGGGTCACTGAGAATAGTTACTATTTTGAGTTACTGCCAAGTTGCTTTTCAGAGAAGCTGAAGTAATTTATTCCAGTTTTAGTAGGAAAGTACCATTTCTCCACATTCTTGATTAGTATTACCAACTTTTTTTAATGCTTTGCCAGTTATATGGTGAGAAGTTACATCTTACTTTAATTTACATGTCTGTACATGACTAGGGAGAATAAAATTTATTTCTTTGTTTACTGATCATTCATATTTTCTCTTCTGTGACTTGACAGTTCACCTTGTCTGTTCATTTTTCTGCTGAGTTGTCTTATTCTTATACATATCCAAATTAAATTTTTTTGTTATATGTTATATTTATTTCTAGTTTGCACTTTTTTAATACTTATATTTTAAGTTTGCTTATGCCTTTAGGTTTTTACAAGGTTTAAATTTAGACATGGTTATGCAAATCTCTTCTCTTGCAACTTTCCTTAATTCAGGCTTTTCTGCCCCAGAGTCATAAACACAGTCTCCTATGTTTTTATATAATACTTTTATAATCTTACTGAGATATATAATCCATATGCAATTGATTTTTATTAAGTGTGAGTTAGAGACCAACCGTTTTTTTCTCTAAATGCATGGCCAATTCTCCCAATACTATTTCTTGAGTAGTCCAGCCTTTCACCGCTGATAAATTTCAACCTTTATTAGATATTAAATTCCTATGTACGTGGAAACTTTTTTCTGAAGTCTTCATCATGTTTCACTAATTTTGTCTGTTTATTCATGCATCAATATGACATTTTAAACAATATTAAACACATGCTTTGATATCTGCCAGGGCAAGTTTCTCCCATTTTTTCCTTCTAAAATTGTCTAAGCTATGCATACACGCATACACTTCTAGCCTTACTTATGAATTCTTGAATTAGCTAGCCAAATTGTATGCTAAAGACTGTTGGGTTATTTTGGGGATTACATTTTACATATCAACTTGCAGAGAGCTGGCTTTTTTTTTTTTTTTTTTTTTGGACAGTCTCGCTCTTTTGCTTAGGCTGGAGTACAGTGGCATGATCTCTGCTCACTGCAACTTCCACCTCCCAGGTTCAAGTGATCCTCCCACCTCAAGCTCTCCAGTAGCTGGGACTACAAGCATGCACCACCACACCCAGCTAATTTTTTTTTTTTTTTTGAGATGGAGTTTCACTCTTGTTGCCCAGGCTGGAGTGCAATGGCATGATCTTGGCTCACTGCAACCTCTGCCTCCCAGTTTCAAATGATTCTCTTGCCTCAGCCTCCTGAGTAGCTGGGATTACAGGTGTGTGCCACCATGCCCAGCTAATTTTGTATTTTTATTAGAGATGGGGTTTCACCATGTTGGCCAGGCTGGTCTTGAACTCCTGACCTCAAAGTGATCCACCTGCCTCGGCCTCCCAAAGTGCTGGGATCACAGGCGTGAGCCACCACACCCGGCCTAATTTTTGTATTTTTTGTAGAGAAAGGGTCTCACCATGTTACCCAAGCTGGTCTCAAACTCCTGGGCGCAAGTGATCCTTCTGCCTTGGCCTCCCAAAGTGCTGGGATTATAGGCATGAGCCCCTGCACCCAGCTTGGCATGTTAAAATACTGAAATTTATCGTCTATAACCAATAATGTTCTCAATTTTGGATTTCTTCTACATCTCATAAAGTTTACATTTTTCCTTGTAAAGATCTTCTATATTTATTATTTAGGTTCTGTTGTGAATTCTTTTCCATTACATTTTCCATCTATTGCTATTTGTATTAGTCTGTTTTCACACTGCCATGGAGAAATACCTGAGACTGGGTATTTTATAAAAGAAAGAGGTTTAATTGACTCACGGTCTCACATTGTTGGGGAGGCCTTGGGAAACTTACAATCATGGCAGAAAGCAAAGGAGAAGCAGGCACCTTCTTTACAGGATGACAGGACAGAGTGAGTGCTGAGCAAAGGGCACTCTTAAGTCCCTTACCATCAGATCTCATGAGAACTCACTATCATAAGAACAGCATGAGGATAACCACCCCCATGATTCAATTAACTCCTATGACAACTACCTGGGTCCCTCCTATGACACACGGGGATTATGGGAACTACAATTCAAGATGCGATTTGGGTGGGGACACAGCCAAACCATATCACTGGTGTATCACAAAACTACTAATTTATGAATGTCCATCTGCTATCTAAGCCACCTTGTTGAACTTTGTTGTTATTTGTAAGTTTTCATCATATTAGTTTCATAATCTATCATGTGGTAGATTAATCATACCCTGGAGCCTCCCCCTCTTATCTCAAATCCCTAGGAATGACAGAAAAGTTATAAGAAAAATAAAATACATCCTTGCCTCCTAGAACACACAAAAAAGAAAAAAAAAGAAAAAGAAAATACATAGTGGCATCCTGTATATACTATTAATCATTTTATATTTTCTCTTCCTCCTAGTGGAATTTTCAATATCAGTACACAGACAGGAGCCCCCTTCTATGGTGGTAAGGGTACCACCATATGGATGTCTGATAACTTAACTAGTCCCTGTTGAAAGACCTTCCTCCCCAGTCTTTTACTGTCACAATGAAAATCCTTGTATAAAAGTCTTGCAATTGCCTGATGGGTTCTTCCTGCCTGCTGCACAGACAAATGCAATTCACTGAGACTGTGGTACTGCAGTAAAGAAAGTTTAATGCAAGGCCAATGATATGGTTTGCCTGTGTCTCCACCCAAAGCTCATCTTGAATTGTAGTTCCCATAATCCCCACATATCATGGGAGGGACCCAGTGGGAGGTATTGAAACATGGAGGCGATTACCCCCATGCTGTTCTCATGATAGTGAGTGAGTTCTCATGAAATCTGATGGTTTTATAAGGGGCTTTTCCCCTTTTGCTCAGCACTTCTCCATCCTGCTGCCCTGTGAAGAAGGTGCCTTCTCCTCTATCGCCTTCCACCATGGTTGTAAGTTTCCTGAGGGCTTCCCAGCCATGCGGAACTGTGAGCCAATTAAACTTCTTTTCTTTATAAATTACGCAGTCTCAAGTATTTCTTCATAGCAGTGTGAGAATGGACTAATACAGCAGAGAGTAGGGTGCTGCTATAAAGATACTCACAAATGGGGAAGTGACTTTGGAACTGGGTAACAGGCAGAGGTTGGAACAGTTTGGAGGGCTCAGAAGAAGACAGGAAAATGTGGGTAAGTTTGGAACTTCCTAGACTTGTTGAATGGTTTTGACCAAAATGTTGATAGTGATATGGACAATGAAGTCCAGGCTGAGGTGGTCTCAGATAGAGATGATGAACTTATTGGGAACTGGAGCAAAGGTGACTCTTGCTATGCTTTGGCAAAGAGACTGGTGGCATTTTGCCCCTGCCCTAGAGATCTGTGGAACTTTGAACTTGAGAGAGATAATTTAGGGTATCTGATAGAAGAAATTTCTAAGCAGCAAAACATTCAAGAGGAAACAGAGCATAAAAGTTTGGAAAGTTTGCAGCCTGAAGATGCGATAGAAAAGAAAAACACATTTTCTGGGGAGAAATTCAAGCAGGCTACAGAAATTTGCATAAGTAATGAGGAGCTGAATGTTAATAGCAAAGACAATGCAGGAAATGTCCCCAGGACATGTCAGAGATCTTTGTGGCAGCCCCTCTCATCACAGGCCCAGCGGCCTAGGAGGGAAAAATTGTTTTGTAGGCCTGGGCCAGGGCCCCCCTGCTCTATGTAGCCTCAGGACATGGTGCCCTGCATCCCAGCTGCTTTAGCTCCAGCTGTGGCTAAAAGGGGCCAATGTACAGCTCATGCCATTGCTTTGGAGGGTGCAAGCCCCAAGCCTTGGTGGCTTACATGTGGTGTTGGGCCTGTGGGTGCACAGAAGTCAAAAATTGAGGTTTAGGAACCTCTGCCTAGATTTCAGAGGATGTATGGAAATGCCTGGATATCCAGGCAGAAGTTTGCTGCAGGGATGGAGCCTCCATGGAGAACCTCTGCTAGGGCAGTGCAGAAAGGAAATGTGGGGTTGGCTCCCCAACACAGAGTCCCCACTGGAGCACTGCCTACTGGAGCTGAGAGAAGAGGGCCACTGTCTTCCAGACCCCAGAGTGGTAGATCCACTAACAGCTTGTACTGAGCACCTGGAAAAGCCACAGATAATCAATGCCAGCCGATGAAAGCAGCCAGGAGGGGAGCTGTACCCTGCAAAGCCACAGGGACAGAGCTGCCCAAGGCCATGGGAGCCCACCTCTTGCATCAGCATAACCTGGATAGGAGACATGGAGTCAAAGGAGATTTTTTCAGAGCTTTAATTACTGCCTCGTTGGATTTCAGACTTGCATGGGGCCTGTAGCCCCTTTGTTTTGGACAATTTATCCCATTTGGAACGGGTATATTTACCCAATGCCTGTACCCCCATTGTATCTAGGAAGTAATTAACTTGTTTTCAATTTTACAGGCTCAAAGGTGGAAGGGACTTGCCTTGTCTTGGGTGAGACTTTGAACTTGAATTTTTGGGTTAATGCTAGAATGAACTAAGACTTTGGGGGACTGTTGGAAAGGCATAATTGTGTGTGTGTGTGTGTGTGTGTGTGTGTGTGTGTGTGTGTGTGTGTTTGAGACAGAGTTTCCCTCTGTCACCCAGGCTGGAGTGCAGTGATGCAGTCTTGGCTCACTGCAAACTCCACCTCTTGGGTTCAAGCGATTCTCCTGCCTCAGCCTCCTGAGTAGCTGGGATTACAGGCATGTGCCACCACACCCAGCTGATTTTTGTATTTTTAGTAGAAATGGGGTTTCACCATTTAGCCAGGCTGGTCTTGAACTCCTGACCTCAGGTGATCCACCCGCCTTGGCCTCCCAAAGTGCTGGGATTGCAGATATGAGCCACCGTGCCCGGCTGCATAATTGTGTTTTGAAATGTGAGGAGATGAGATTTAGGAGGGGCCAGGGGCAGAATGACATGGCTTGGCTGTGTCCCCACCCAAATCTCATCTTGAATTGTAGTTCCCATCATCCCCACGTGTTGTGGGAGGGACCCAGTGGGAGGTAATTGAATCATGGGGGATGTTACCCCCATGCTGTTCTTGTGATAGTGAGTGAGTTCTCACAAGACCTGATGGTTTTATAAGGGGCTTCCGCCCCTTTTCTTGGTACTTCTTCCTGCCGCCCTTTGAAAAAGGTGCCTTTCTTCCCCTTTGTCTTCCACTATGATTGTAAGTTTACTGAGGCCTTCCCAGTCATGCAGAACTGTGAGTCAATTAAACCTCTTTTCTTTATAAACTACCCAGTCTTGGGTATTTCTTCATAGCAATGTGAGACCAGACTAATACAGCTAAGCAGAAGAACTGGAGTTATCACTCAAATCGGTCTCCTCAAAGGCTTGAAGATTAGGGTTTTCCAGAGATACTTTGATGGGCAGGGAACTAGGGAATGGATGCTACTGATTGGTTGGGGATGCAATCATAGGGGTGTGGAAAATGGTCCTTTTGCACTGAGCCTTCTTCTGGGTGTGGGGCCACAGGACTGGTTGAGTCATAGGTCACGAGTCTGGATGGGGTCAGTCAGTTGCCAGAATGCAAAAGTCTGAAAAGCATCTCAAAAGACCACTCTTGGGGCCGGGCGCAGTGGCACATGCCTGTAATCCTAGCACTTTGGGAGGCTGAGGCAGGTGGATCACCTGAGGTCAGGAGTTCGAGACCAGCCTGGCCAATATGATGAAACTCCATTTCTACTAAAAATATAAAAATTAGTTGGGTGTGGTAGCAGGTACCTGTAATCCCAACTACTTGGGAGGCTAAGGCAGGAGAATCGCTTGAACCTGGGAGGTGGAGGTTGCAGTGAGCTGAGATTGTGCTACTGTACTTCAGCCTAGGCGACAGAGCTCGCTCCATCTCAAAAAAAAAAAAAAAAAAAAAAGCCAGTCTTGGGTTCTACAATAGTGTTGTTATCTATAGGAGCAATTGAGGAAGTCACAAACCTTGTGACCTCTGGCCACACGACTCCTGAGCAGTAGGGGATTATAAAAACTATGCCCACATTTTAGCAGAATTCCGTCCCCTCCCATAATGCTAATTTCGTGGACTTTCATTAGTTTTTGGTCCCTGAGCAAGGAAGAGGTTAGTTGTAGGGAGGGACTATTATCATCCTTGCTTCCAAGTTAAGCTGTAAACTAAATTCCTCTCATGGTTAGCTTGGCCTACACTCAGGAATGAGCAAAAACAGCCTGTGAGGCTAGAAGCAAGATGGAGCCAGCCATGTCACGTTTCTCTCATTGTGAGAATCTTTGCAAAGGTGGTGTCAGTCTTTGCACAAGTATCTGCAGGATAAATTCCTGGAAGTGAAATTCCTAAAATCTGAATTTAAAAGTGTATGCAGTATACTTCAATGTTAATAGCTACCACCAAAGTGCCCTCCGGAGGCTGCACCAATATGTATTTTTAACAATAATATATCAGCATGCTTGTTTTCCCACACCTTCAGGAACACACTCGGTTTAAAACTGCCAGAAAGGAATACAGAAATGGCCTCTCAATTCTTGCTATAGCAGATGCTGCAGATGTCCCATCCAGTATTTCCATCTCCCTTCCAAGTTTACCTGCAGAGGATGGTTACTGCCCATCCTGACAGCATCCAACGTGTGTCTGTATCTTTCTGCTTCTTTTCCTGAGTCATTTTGAGGTGTCACAGTAACTTGCTTAGCCCATCCAAGGGTGGGCTTCCCAGGGTGGCTGGGAATTAACAACCTATCAGCTTCTCAGAGACAACCCTCAACCAAAGAGGAAAGAGAACCAACGGATAAATGTGCAAAATTCCCATGTCTCAGCAGGCAATTCTGAAGCATGTTCCTACCAGTTCTTTTGGGGATCCTAGTGAAACTGAGCTCTTGTTGGCTAAAGCAGTAATCTTGTTAGTACATCCTTTAATCACTTTGCTACCTTCCTTATCTCATTTCCCCACTCCCTCACTTCTTGCTATCACCTCTCAAATAAACTACATTCACCCAGATCCTTGCCTTAATGTCTGCTTTTGGGGAAACCTAAACTAAGACGGATGGTACTAGAGCTGGTCCTATAAAGGAGACCCTCAGAATGGGATATGAGAATTTGCTCACGCCCCGGTCAGGAGCAACAAGAACCTCACTGCTGGTCTAAGTGGGGGAAGTGATAGCCCGTGGCTTAGCATGTTTACTAAGAATTTCACCAATGATTATTTAGGATGAGGTACAGGCAGAAGGGGAAGCACTCGGCTAGGGAAGGATTGTGGAGGTGGCTGCCTTTTGTAAACTTTTCTGGAGTCCTTGAAGAGAATAGCACAGAGAACAGCAGGTAAGCCAATTATCAACTCAGGGCATGCTATGAAAGCCAAAGGCTTTCATGGCCAACTTTAATTAGATCCTCATCTCTTGCTGCAGGAGTGCAGAGTATGCTGCATATTAGACTCAGAATATAATCATAAAAATGTCAGCACTGCAACGGATGCCAAATTCACACCCAGGGCAGATGTCCTATGTTAACTTCAGGGCCCAGAAAGGGAAGCAGTAGGACTGTGAAACCTGGAATGATCATGCTACACAATCTTGAATCCCATATTCATTTGAATCTTCAAAAAACAAAAGAAAAAAAAAGAAAAGAAAAAAACATGCTGGCTCTGGTGGTTCATGCCTGTAATCCCAGCATTTTAGGAGGCTAAGGTGGGAGGTTCAGTTGAGCCCAGGAGTTAGAGACCAGCTTGGGGAACACAGTGAGACCCCATCTCTACAAAAAAAAAAAAAAAAAAAAAAAAAGCTGGGTATGGTGGCACGCACCTGCGATCCCAGCTACTTGGGAGGCCGAGATGCAAGGATTGCTTGAGCCTGGGAGGTGGAGGCTGCAGTGAGCTGTGATCATGACACCACTCCAGCATGGGTGACAGAGTGAAATCTTGTCTCAAACAAAAAACCAAGCATGCTTATTTATTAAGAATCTTTCCTTTTCTCCTGTGATCTAGAAAGTTTCCTTCCTTCTTTTCTTTCACTTTATTAAAATTTGATTCAATTGTAATTAATTTGTTGTAAGGAGTAAATTGGGAATGCAACTTCCTAACTCATCTTTCCCCACTGATATAAAATGCCACCTGGATTGTATACCAAATTCCATATGTACTTGGGTCTTGTGGGAGAGAAAGGTAGGTGTTCTCCAAACCTGCTCTTTCTTCTATCTGGGCATACAACCGGTTACGTTTCCCAGGTTTCCTGCAGTTAGGAACTGATAGGCCTGGCAGATAAAAGCCTCCCAAAAGATGCCCCATCCTCTTTGCCTTCTTGCTAGGTGGATTAGAGATATTCTCTAAGAAAACCTTGAAAACCACTTGTTAAGGATGGGAAAGCCAAAGATGCAAAGAGCCTGAGTCCAGAATCCTTGTGAAGAGGAAAGTCTGCTGAGCAGAAACACATTCTGGACTTTATGAAAATGAGAAATAAACTTGCACTTTGTATGAGACATTAGTTACTTTTTATTAAATCAGATGTCCTTACTCTAATATAGGTCTATTTCTGGACCTTATTCTGTTTCATTCGTCAGTTTCTCTGCTCATATGCCCATACTATGCTGTTTTAATTTACATAGTTTCATAATGTATTTTAGTACTTAGTAGGAGTTAATAACTTCATTTGTTTTTCACAATTTTTTTGGGTTCTCCTCGCATGATCATTTTTCCGTATGAGTGTTAGAATCAGCTTCACTAGTTAAAATAAAACCTCCTTTGGTATGTTTATGGAAATTATAAACATTAGAATTTGATATAAGAAGCAGTGACACCTTTATAATATTGAATCGTCTTACATAAGCACTATTATTCTCTTCATAGATGGTCATGTCTTCATTTTTATTCTTTAGTAATATTATAAAGTTTTATTTGTATAGGTGGTAATAATTTTTTATTTTGTTTACTAATAGTTTTTTTTGAAGTTATGGTATTATAAATAGGATCTTTTTTCTATAATATTTTATAACTGGCTGTTGCTTATACAGGAAGCCTACAAGGATGCTGTGTTACCTGTTTTAGCATGATGTCAAATAAAAACGAAATGACCAGTCGGACATCCAAGAAAAACGTCTAAAAGCAAAACAAATCTTAAGTTTAAAAATGTTTACACTGTATAGCAGAAAAACAGACTGCATTCAGAGAAGGCATGTTGTTCTAGGTTAATTCACAATGGTCAGAGTTGCCCTCCTTTTTGATTAGAATTCCAAAGAGCTGCTATTTTATAAACTGTCCATACTATTTAACGAGCAAGCACTGTTGAGCTGGGGTTTGAGGAAGCACAAGAAACATCACCATTCTCTTCTGTTTCTACTAACTCAGAAATAGGCGCAGGCCTTCAGGCAGATGGATATATCACTATTACTGATGAAACATATTAGAGAACATGGCTTATGTCTGTGGCAACAGCTAGCTTCTTAACACTGCATTGAGACAGACTTTGTCATCCACTGGCAGCATGGGACAACTGTAAGCCTCTCCCATGGAGCCCGTCCTTATAAACCAAAGGCATGGAAAGGCAAAACAGAACATATATTTCTATAAGAAGGCATCTTGTAATTCTCTTCTTTCATTTTTCCTCACTCAGGAAGGAGTAAAAGGGCAGAGCAAGGCAGGACTGTAACAGAAGTTACCTCGAAATGGAAGTAAGTATCAGAAGTGAGAATAATTGTCACTCCTTTAATGGCAAAACAATATATTTTTAGGGATCAAAAGTTCATACAGTTTTTGGATATATCAAATGTTAGATTTTGAATGTTAGGCAGGAATTTAAACTATACGTATTTTTAGGTCATGCTTATACATGCATTGTGGAACATGGTTCTTATCAGGCCTTACCGTAAGAACATAAAACAGATCACAAAACTACTGGGAAAATAACACAATTTGCCTTGGCCTTCTTTTGTTTATAACACAGTTGTTCTATGGACACAATCATTATATTACAAGTATTTTTCTTTTAGCTGTTCTGGATTCTTGTATTCAATACACTTAATCCTTGGTAAGTGTTCATCCTTGCATTAATGCATTTGTTTAATGTGCTCTCAAAGACGGCATGTTCATAATAGGATGTATAATATAGGGCAGATAATAAGGCTTATCACCACCGAGCCTCCAGTGACCATCACAATTTTTCAGTATTTGTTAATTCATTATACATGTTTAGAGGCCTTATGGTGTGACAGGGACCATGCCAGAGACTGGAGCAACAAAAATGTATAAGGATGCACTCAAGGAGCTCATGGACAGATGGGGAGGGCAGAAATAGCTCACTGAAGTGCATTGACAGAGCATAGTTGTCCTGTAGGAATGCAAGCTGGGCCTTGAATCGTGCCTAAATCAAGGGACTCTGGCACTTTAAGTTGTCCAACTTTATACAACTTGTAACTGGCAGAGGAAATACTTGGACTTAGACTGATTCCAAAGCCACCAACACTTCAGGTGCCACTTTGTGATGATGCTGCCCCTCATTATACCTGCTCCAGATGGGGCAATGCTGCAGAGGGCAGACAGTGTGGCTGTGCAGTTCTCAGAGTAATTTGCCCAAAAAGCTGGCCTTTGAGCCTAGCGCTAACCCTGACTTCAGCCTCCCTCCTTGAGTCATCAGGGTCAGCTGATGGGTTGTGATCTTATTAAGCCAAGCTGACAAAGGCATTCCCCCTTTCTCTAATGATCCCATTTTCCTTACCCCTCAACAAGCTGAGGTTCATCTTTGGTCAGGCTGAGGCCCAGGTGAAGGAAATGCTTGGGAGTGGTTTGGGAAATACTGGTGAACTGGGTGGAGGTACCCACTTTACCCCACCTCCCTGTCACGCTTCGGCTGATTCATGAGGGATTTGTTGTTGTTATTTCAAGTTGCCTATAAATCAGCTGTACCAAAAATGGTGAGGATAACCCTAGATTCTATGAAGGCAATTCGTAAGTCCAGGGGTAGCAACTTCCAAACACTGTCTACATCAAAAATTTGGCATCACAAATCTGAGTTTTATCTGCAAGCATGCAGAAGGGAAAGTATAAAGAAGAAGCTGGAGCAAGCTTTGACTTCTTTGACCCTCTGTAATTGCACGAGAGTATAAGATTTAAAATTGTGAATAAATGAATGCTTGCACCAACTGAAAGACAAAAGTTTTAAATTATCAGTAACTGCCTAAAGTGATCTCTTACTTCCTTCCTTATGGGCAAGAACCTACCTTTTTTGAATAGACCTCTAACCTTGAAATTCTGTTATTCACAGATATATGATGGGGGCTGATAGGCGGTTGAAAATAATCCGTATTTGGAGAATTATGAGAAGAGCAGCTGAGACTGGAGCAGCCACCACAGGATATTCTCATTTGGGCTGAGTTTGGAAACAACAGCCAATGTTTACTAAATGATTCCAGTGCTGAGGGCTTTATATGTATTTTTCTTCATAATGTCCTGAGGAGTTAAGTTCTTTTTTTTTTTTTTTTTTTGAGACGGAGTCTCGCTCTGTCACCCAGGCCAGAGTGCAATGGCGCGATCTCGGCTCGCTGCAACCTCCGCCTCCTGGGTTCAAGCGATTCTCCTGCCTCAGCCTCCTGAGTAGCTAGGATTACAGGTGCCCGCTACCATGCCCGGCCAATTTTTTGTATTTTTAGTAGAGATGGGGTTTCACTATGTTGGCCAGGCTGTTCTCGAACTCCTGACCTCGTGATCTGCCCGCCTCAGCCTCCCAAAGTGCTGGGATTACAGGCGTGAGACACCGCGCCTGGCTAAGTTCTCTTCTTGTAAAAGGGGAGCTGAGGCTTAAGAGAGGTCACAGAGCTCACACATGGGGAAGGGAACACTGGAGTCAGGTGGTTGGCCCCTGGAGCCCACATTCTTACCACGTTCTCCTGCATTCAGTCATGGAACTTCTCACTCAGCTCAATTTTGGCATGAGTCACCTCAAATGGGGTGCAGGGGCTTTTTTTTTTTTTTTGAGATGGAGTCTCGCTCTGTCGCCCAGGCTGGCGTGCAGTGGCGCGATCTCGACTCACTGCAAGCTCCGCCTCCTGGGTTCGCGCCATTCTCCTGCCTCAGCCTCCTGAGTAGCTGGGATTACAGGTGCCCGCCACCACGCCCGGCTAATTTTTTTGTATTTTTAGTAGAGACGGGGTTTCACCATGTTAGCCTGGATGGTCTGGATCTCCTGACCTCGTGATCCGCCCGCCTCGGTCTGCCAAAGTGCTGGGATTACAGGCGTGAGCCACCGCGCCCGGCCACAGGGGCTTCTAAATAGTGCTAATAGCTGACTGACAGGCTTCAGAGATCTGCTTGCTGTCAAGGAACGTTTGAAGTTAGCAAAATGGTAGAGATGCTGTAGTTGGAGGTTGGCTGACTATTCAATGAAGGCCCTCCAAGAAAGTAAAAATGTGCCATCTCAGCCTTGTTTTAGCCTCCATCACAGAACTCCTGTTTCTGAATTACAGGAATCAAACTGACAAGATATTAATGTATAGAATACCAATTTACTAATTTGCAATGTTAAGATAGACCCTCCTAGTGAGTGACCAGAATGTTCACTGTTCAGAGAACTCTATTCTAAGAACCAAGGTTTGTGGGAATCTCCTTAGTTATTATAACTTCATTTGTGAATGCAAATGAGAATAAAGGGAAAGGATGGTGCTGATGTCTGGAATCCCAGGGTGCAGCTAGAACTGCAAAAGCAAGAGGCAGCCCAAGACCAATTAGTGCAGAAACAAGCACTGCAACTGCAACAAAAGTGCTACCACTGAAGTCGACACAGCAGAGCAGGACAATGAGTGTTTATAAAACTGACCCTCACTTTCATGTGAAGCCTAAAAAAAGTCAAACGTACAGAGCTAGAGAATAAAACAGTGGTTCTAACAAGCAGTGGAGAGAAGGAAATGGGTAATGTAGGTCAAAGAATGCAAAGTGGCTGACACACAGGATGAGCTAAGCCTAGAGGACTACAGTTAATAATGCTGCAGTTCACTCAGGATTTTACTAAGAGATTTTTAGGTGCTCTTGTCAACATAAACATACAGGCACACACAAAGGGCAACTATGTGAAAAGTGGATATGTTGATTTACTTGACTATAGTAACCTTTTTACTATGTATATCGAAACATCATGTCGTACATCTTAAATGTTTACAATAGGCCGGGCACAGTGGCTGACGCCTGTAATCCTAGCACTTTGGGAGGCTGAGGCGGGTGGATCATGAAGTCAAGAGATCGAGACCATCCTGGCCAACATGGTGAAACCCCGTCTCTACTAAAAATCCAAAAATTAGCCAGGCATGGTGGCATGCGCCTGTAGTCCCAGCTACTTGGGAGGCTGAGGCAGAATTGCATGAACCCAGGAGGCGGAACTTGCACTGAGCCGAGATCGCACCACTTCACTCCAGCCTGGCGACAGAGTGAGACTCCGTCTCAAAAAAAAAAAAAAAAAAAAAAAAAAAAAAAAAAAAAAATTACAATAAAAAATGCTGATTCTCAGCAAAGTATCACTATACTTTGAGAAGGCAAGACTGTATGTCAAGCATTTCTGAAAGATGTCAAACAAAAACTGAAGTTTCACTAAAGTGCTCTCTCTTGAGATGTACAGTGAATGAGAGAATCTTGTACTGAGAAACACACCACTGACTATAAACTACTGGCAGTATGATGAATTTACTACCAGCAAGCCAGGGCCACTGCTGCGAAAACAAAGTCAAGACTAGGAGAGATTATCATAAAAAGAGTGAAGGAGGCCAGGCATGGTGGCTCACGCCTGTTATCCCAGCACTTCGGGAGGCTGAGGCAGGAGGATTGCTTGAGCCAGGAGTTTGAGACCAGCCTGAGCAACATAGTGAGACTTCATGTCTACAAAATAATAATAATAAAAAGCCTAGCATGGTGGCACACACCTGTAGTCCCAGCTACTTGGGAGGCTGAGATAGGAGGATCGCTTGAGCCCAGGAGGTTGAAGCTGCACTGAGCGAAGATCACACTACTGCATTCCAGCCTGGGCAACAAAGCGAGACCCTACCTCCAAAAAAAAAAAAAAAAAAAAAAAAGTGTGAAGGGGATTGACTAAGAGCTCCTTGAGAAGCTAGAACACATAAAGACCCATGCCTATAGGAAATATTTTTCTTTTCTTTTTTTTTTTTGGAGACAGAATCTGTGGTGCGATCTTGGCTCACCACAAGCTCCGCCTCCTGGGCTTCCGCCATTCTCCTGCCTCAGCCTCCGGAGTAGCTGGGACTACGGGCGCCTGCCGACACGCCTGGAGAATTTTTTTTTTTTTTGTATTTTTGGTGGAGACGGGGTTTCACTGTGTTAACCAGGGTGGTCTCGATCTCCTAACCTCGTGATCCGCCCACCTCGGTCTCCCAAAGTGCTGGGATTACAGGCGTGAGCCACCGCGCCTGGCCAACTATAGGAAATGTTTCTAAAGAGATCTAAAATTGACAGTCAAAAGGTTATTATGAAAGGCTGGACTTAAATTTTTTCCCCGTAGATACTAGGAAATACACAACTTATTAAGTTAAAGTCTATGCTTAGACTTAAGTCACATTTTTTAAAAAGCCACTAAAATCCCATGCTTTAGTGATATTAGTACACAATTCAAAACACTGTACCACAGTATCCCCTCACTGGTACTTAGAACACAAATGAAACACATCTTGATAAAGTAAATACCTTCCTATTTGGAATGTGCAAGACATAATTTACTAAGTTGATTCTTTTCAACTATTAGGGACTGAATTTTATTCTCAAAGAGTTGATCACAGAACATGAGAATTAAACAAACCTTCCTATAAAAGAAATGGATGCTTTTATTCAACCTGAGTTAAAACCACAATGAATCATATCAGAGTTCATGGGAATCATAATAAATGACTAGTAAACCACTCACAAAATCAAAGCTATCAATATACTAAGATCACACACATTAATTAGTGCTATAGTTCAAAACATACCCTTTAACTTATTTAGCACACAAAATAATCATAAAAGTAATGTCTATAAGCTCTAACCAAACATTTAAAAAATTAAAAATAGCACAATTCTACAATTCTGATTTTACCAAGAAAATAAACCTTTTTTGGCACATATTATCCTATGAAAATGGAAAGCTGAGTCAGGCTGCTCTGCTTTTCACAGCACAAATAAGCATTCATGCTATCAGACTTGGGAAATTAACTCGTTGACAAAAATTCACTGGAAAATAGAATCCTTGGAAAAATGGGGTCAGGTGCCATCCACTGAGAGGCAATGATAATGTGTGTCCTTGGTTATTAGCACAAAGTTAGGCAGCACACTATAATTTTAGCTACATGCAACTCTATAGGAACACATGTGGGTAAGGCCTGAAAGTTACAAGCAAGAGTGAAAAGAACTGCTGTGTTGGGACTGAGGAATGATGGGTGTTTTTCTTTAAATGTCATTTCACCTTTTAAAGGAAAATAAATCAAGTAGGTAGGTAAAAATTACTGAACTAAAGAGATACTAAAGATCAGAAGACTGGCCAATTGAGAAAATCAAGTTTCATGATTAAGAGTGACTCAGGAAGGATGTCTTAGTTATGAGGGGGGTGGTGGAAGACAGTTTATATCTTTGGGTATTTATGGCAGGTCAGAATTAAAGATTTAACTTTTTCCCTTACTCTTTACATAAAAAGCTGGTTTATCTGAAAAAAGTATCAATCTAGACTTGCCAATAAAGTGGCACTTAGGCACTATATTATTGATATCTACAACGACCTCCTGGAGGCACAAAAGACCCTGAAGGGCTTTTTTGATCAGCAAAACGAAAACAGAAAAGCAAAAAACAGTTAATTTTTGTTTGGTCAAGTTTACTCAACCAGACCACCTTGATACCAACAATGCTGGAGAGCATTTGGCAAGAGCAGGGCCACAATGCCAAATTCCTTGGAAAGGTAGACTTCCTATGATACTTTCATGGATTGGCAAATTTGTGGGGTTTTTTTGGTAGTAGCTTTTGAGAATGTTAGTTTCTGGCTGGGGCAGTGACTCACACCTGTAATCCCAGCACTTCGGGAGGCGAAGGCAGGTGGATTGCTTGTGCCCAGGAGTTTGAGACCAGCCTGGGTAACATGGTGAGACCCCATCTCTATTTTTATAAAATTAAAAAAAAAAAAGAGAGAATGTTACTTTCCTATAAAGCCATGATACCCTAAGTACTAAGACATGTCGGTTGTTGTCCTTTCCTTCATAACATTTCTCATAACCTGTAATTTACTTCTCATCTGTCTCCCCTAAAAGGGCAGGGGCCTTGTCTATTCTGTTCATTACCATATACCCAGCACTTAATAATGTCTGGTACATGTAAGTGTTCAATAAATATTAGTTGAATGAATAAATGAAGTATGAATGAATCTCATACAGCCCAATAGACCTGGGGGAAAAGTGAAAAAAAAAAAAAAAAAAAGCAAATAACAAAACCCTAAAAAATACTTAAGGAAGACAGATAAGCAACAGTTCTATCAGTTGGGGTTATTAGACTTGACGCCAAAAAATTTACCATCATTCCACAACTGACAATGGTTGTTTAGAGATTCAAAATATCTGAAGGATTTCAACTGAAAGTTAATATAAAACAGTGTTCTCTGGAAGACTCATTTACAAATAAGTTAATTAAAGGCCTGTTACTAAACCAAGATACAACAGGAGCCTAATGTTTTGTTTGTTTCAAGATGGAGGAGACTCTGCTGCATACACTTGGAGGTCTAGATTTCCATAGAGGGCACGTAGCATATTGAGGACCTTTTCTTGAATAGTGTCAACTTGGTCAGAAGGACAGTAATCATCCAGACTTGACCTAGAACCAAGAGAAAGAGAAAGAAGAAAAATACACATAGGATAAAATCATACTGTGAGGAAAAGCTGCCTGTGTTCATTTCAATGTAAAACAGAAATTAAGGTGTGCTGAATTTTGGATTAATATCATTTGAAAGCTAGTAAAGGTTTACTCCATGTTAGGCACCTTACATAAATTATGTTCTTTAATTTTCACAGCAACTCTATGAAATAGGCACAATTACTATCCCTTTAAAGAAATCTGAAAGAGATTAACCTGTGCAAGGTGACATGCGGTGTGCACCTTAATGCTTGATTGCTAGACCACTGTTTGCCTGAAAGTGAGATGTTGCTTGGGAATACAGGGGCTTATTATCTTAGCGATGGGACATCTTTTATTATGTGTGTGCTAGGGCTAGAAATGATGAGGGTCGAGGTTTTCCAACTGATAAAAGGATCCTATTTCTAAAAATGATTTGTTAACTACAAAATTATAAAGGATCCATGGCTTGGTCCAAAATGAAATGTGGCAATGTGCTGGTGTTGGATTTACTTTCCTAGGCAGTAGGAAGCAGAAAAGAGCAAAGTAGGTTGGGGAAGATATCTGTATTTTGGGAGTCTTTCCAGAACTTACCAACTGCAACCTGAGTTGCACTGGGCAGTTACAATGCTGCTGCCAGTTACAGCTGGATTAACCAGTGTCTCCTGGTTCCGGATAAGGGTGAATAAAGCCTTCTAGAGGACAGAGTGAGAAGAGCAGCACAGAAATCTTTATAGAAGGAACTGGAATTAGTTATCTGGCCTACTCCTTAGTACAAGTATTTCAAACCTAAAGAGATAATCTGTAAGACCACTGATAAACTCATTTTATGCTCTAGTGACCAGGTTATTTTTGTGGCTTGATGCGAAAATTTAAGACACAATAAATAATAAAGAGAAACTTTATTTTTTATTTTTTTTTTTGAGACAGAGTCTCGCTTTGTTGCCCAGGCTGGAGTGCAGTGGTGCAATATCGGCTCACTGCAATCTCCGCCTTCTGGGTTCAAGCGATTCTTCTGCCTCAGCCTCCTGGGTAGCTGGGATTACAGATGCCTGCCACCATGCCTGGCTAATTTATATATTTTTAGTAGAGACGGGGTTTCACCATGTTAGCCAAGCTGGTCTTGAACTCCTGAACTCAGGTGATCCGCCCACCTTGGCCTCCCAAAATGCTGGGATTATAGGGGTGAACCACCACGTCTAGCTTGAGAAACTTTATTAAATAGTAACATATACATATGGAAAAAGGCCTATTTTATTTTTTGAGACAAGAGCTTCCTGTTGTTCAGTGGCATGATCATGGCTGATTGCAGCCTCAACCTCCTGGGCTCAAGCAGTCCACCCACCTTGGCATCCCAAAGTGCTGGGGTTACAGGTGTAAGCCACTATGCTCAGCAAGACCTACTTTAAAGTGTCATATGTAAAAACTCAATTTATAAGTCTTAACAAATAAAGGGTACTGCAATACTTTTGGAAAGATTTTTGACTTCTTTTTTTTGAGACAGGGTCTCATTTTGTCACTCAGGCTGGAGTGCAGTGGTGTGATCTTGGCTCACTGCAGCCTCAGCTCCACAAGTAGCTGGGATGATAGGCACATGCCATCATGCCTAGGCTAATTTTTTGTGTTCTTTTGTAGAGACAGGGTTTTGCCATGTTGCCCAGGCTGGTCTCAAACTCCTGAGCTCAAGTGATCCACCCACCTCCAACTCCCAAAATGCCAGGATTACAGGTGTGAGGCCACTGTGCCTGGCCAATTTTTGACTTCTTTAAACACTATTAGAGTGGTTCTTGATGGGAGCTACTCCCATGAGGGTGTTTTGAAAATCTCTTAGTACATTTTTGATTGACACAATGAATAGGGGATGCTATTGACATTTAGGGGACTGGGATAAGAGGGCTGGGCTGCTACAGGGCTTGCAACAGGCAGGATCATCCTGCAATATGAATAGTTGTCCTGTGTCTTGAATATTTTCAAAGTCTACTGAGTACTCATGTAAGTGAAAAAGTGATTTTTAATTTTTTGAGCCTATGATATAGTTTGGCTGTGTCCCCACCCAAATCTCATCTTGAATTGTATCTCCCATAATTCCCATTGCAGTGGGAGGGACCTGGTGGGAGATAATTGAATCATGGCAGTGGTTTCCCCCATACTGTTCTTGTGGTAGTAAGTCTCATGAGATCTGAGGGTTTTATAAGGAGAACCTCTTTTGCTTGGTTCTCATTGTCTTTGCCTGCTGCCATCCATGTAAGACACGACTTGCTCCTCATCTTCCGCCATGATTGTGAGGCTTCCCCAGCCACGTGGAACTATAAGTCCAATGAAACCTCTTTCTTTTGTATATTGCCCAGTCTCAGGTATGTCTTTATCAGCAGTGTGAACACAGACTAATACAGCCTAGAACTGAACACTTGTTTATATATAAAAGTATTTTTAAAAAATGCTTAAATATGAACTAAATTTTCCAGGAATGCAACTACTCTGTCAATTGGGGAAAGATTGGACTTTAACTGCAGATCCTTATGAAGAGGCTGTTCAATGACTGAAAAAATGTCATTATGGCAGTGCTGTTCATGGCATCTGGTCAACACATGGTATCTGTTTGCATGTGTAACTGCTACATTTACATCACGTAGTATAACTGCTACAGTACATTTTTAACTGCATCTCTTAAATATGTGAGTCTAGTTTGGCATTTTAATATATTCTATTACCAATTACTTTAATTCCTCCTATGTGTATAGGTATTATGTGTATAGTAGGTTACATTACCTATATATAATGTATATTATGAATATTATCTATATATATTTAAATTATATATAGGTAGGTTACATGAGATTTCAGAATGATAAAAGGATATTACAAAATGTTTGTCATGAATTACATATTATTAGCCTGAGTACTTAAAGTACTTACTTTAGAATCTCATACTTCCATACAAAACCAGCCCAAAAATTAACACAGGAAAGCATTATTAAATTGTTATAACTATTCAGCAATTATATTCAAATTTAAAACATGGCAGCAGCTAAATAATTGGTAGACACAGAAATGAGAATTCTTGTGTTCATCTGAATATTACCAATGTCAAAGACAAGATAACAGTAACTACGTTGTTTGCGTATCATCACTAATAGGGAAGAGAAAGGGCCAGGCACAGTGGCTCACGCCTGTAAGCTCAGCATTTTGGGAGGCTGAGGCGAGCGCATCACCTGAGGTCGGGAGTTCGAGACCAGCATGACCAACATGGAGAAGCCCCGTCTCTATGAAAAATACAAAATTAGCCAAGCGTGGTGGCACATCCTCGTAATCCCAGCTACTCTGGAGACTGAGGCAGGAGAACTGCTTGAACCTGGGAGGCAGAGGTTGCGGTGAGCCGAGATCATGCCATTGTACTCCAACCTGGGCAACAAGAGCGAAACTCCATCTCAAAAAAAAAAAAGAAAAGAAAAGAAAAAAAAACAGGGAAGAGAAAATACAACATCTAAATTTTGAGCTGAGTAGGTAAAAAAAAAATTTGTATTATTTTATTAGTAATCATATTTACCTACAGAGATTGTATTAGTTTCCTACTGCTGCTATAAAAAATCACCACAAACTTAGTAGCTTAAAGCAACACTAATTTATTATATAGTTTTGGAGGTCAGAAGTCCTAAAATAAAGGTGCTGACAAGGCTGCATTCTTTTTGTAAGATCCCAGGGATAATCTGTCCCCTGGCCTTTTCTAGCTTCTAAAGGCTGCCTGTGTTCCTTAGCTTGTGGCCTCCACCTTCAAAGAAGTGTAGAATTTTCCAATCACTCTCTCTGATTCTGACCCTCCTGCCTTTCTCTTCTAATGACCCTTGTGATTAAATTGGGCCCACCTGATAAATCCAGGATAATCTCATCTCAAAATCCTCAAGTTAATCACACTGTGAATTTCCTGTTGCCATATAATGTAACATATTCACAGGTTCCAGAGATTAGGATGTGCACATCTCTGATTTGCCATTATTCTGCCGAACACACTTACCTTGCAATTGTCACAAGAGTAGGATTTGGTAAATTTTTCAGTAAATAATGCACAGATTGAATAAGACACTCTATTTCTTGTTCTGTGCTGATATGGTGAGGAAGTTCTGAATAATCGCAGGTTAAACCAGCCTGGTGAACCTGAAAATAAGACAATTAAAAATTACACTGTATGACAGTTGTTTTTATAAGCTTCTTTAATCATTAATGGCCTTATTGACAAATCTTTACTTTTACTGATACATAAAAGAGTGCATATTTTCAGGGTACATGTGATAATTTAATACATTCATAATAGCATATAAAGATCAAATCAGGGTAACTGGGATATCCAACACCTTAAATATGAAAAACTTTTAATTTTTAATATTTTTATGCATTGGGATTATTTTTTCCCTAACAGTTTCTATGTCATAAAAGTTATCTGCTCTCTGAAGTGTTGGTAGAACTCGCCTATATGCCTGTCTGGGCCAGATGCCTCTTTTTAGAATAATTCTTTAACTACTTCTTTATTTTACGATTATTGGGCTTGGGTCAATTTTGGTAATTCACATTTTCTATCAAATTATCCATTTCATCTAGATTCTAAAAAGTTGAAGCCAGGCGTGGTAGCTCATGCCTGTAATCCCAGCACTTTGGGAGGCTGAGACAGGCAGATCACGTGAGGTCGGGAGTTGGAGACCAGCCTGACCAACATGGAGAAAACCCGTCTCTACTAAAAATATAAAATTAGCCGGGCGTGGTGGCACATGCCTATAATCCCAGCTTCTCCTGCTAAGGCAGGAGAATCACTTGAACATGGGAGGCAGAGGTTACAGTGAGCCAAGATCGTGCCATTGCACTCCAGCCTGGGCAACAAGAGTGAAACTCCGTCTCAAAAAAAAAAAAAAAAAAATTGTACATATTCTTATCTCATTTTTAACACATTATTTTACTTACTTTTTAAATATTAATATGTGCACCTAGTACTACATTCAAAGCTTTGAGAGGATACAAGAGAAAATATTTATCCTACTTTATTTAACCAAACTGTTTTCTTGTGTATCCTTTATGTATAACCATAAGCTACTGCTATCTACCTATGTGTTTTAAATTTGAATGGAATATGTTCTAGTCTTAGCACTAAACTAAACTTGCCTGAAAGTTAGAAGTGGCTCACATGCTACCATTCTGCAACCTTAACTTTAATGTTTTGAAAACTGGAAATTAACTATGTCATAGTTTTGCCTAGAGTACACAAGTGCAAAGTATGAAAAAACACACTAATCAACTATTTTATTGGAGGCTTTGGATACACATCAACAATTTAACTGGCAATGATCAGTCAGTGTGATAAAAGGATGAATTCTGGATGTTCATTTTGCCAAAATGATAAAAACTATTTAGCGTTCTATCTCTGCAGCTGTAGGGCACATCATAATGGATTACACAATCTGTGACTGGGCCCTAGCCATTCCCTGCCCCCCAAAAAACATCAAACCCACCCAACGAAAAAAACCCAGATGCAATGTAATGATTAAAGCAGACCTGCCTGCAGACATATTTGATAATATTGTATGAATTCAAAGCATTTTCTTTCTCTCTTTAAATTTGACACAAAGTCTCACTCTGTTGCCCAGGCTGGAGTCCAATGGCAGGATCTCAACTCATTGTAACCACCCAGGCTCAAGCAATCCTCCTGCCGCAGCCTCTCAAGTAGCTGGGACTACAGGTGTGCACCACCACACCTGGCTAATTTTTGTATTTTTTGTAGAGACGGGGTTTTGCCATGTTGCCCAGGCTGGTCTCAAATTCCTGGGCTCAAGCAATTTACCTGCCTTGGCCTCCCAAAGTGCTGGGATTACAGGTATGAGCCACTGCTCCCGGCCTCTAAACATTTTCAAACCTTAAGTATCTTACAACGATCTTCTTAATTACCATTTTTAAAAAGTGTAAGTCTTGGAAGTGTTTATTCAGGGCAATTTGAATGTACGCTCCCAGGGGGAAAAAAAAAAGTTAAAACAAAAAAGTTTAAGTCTTGGATTTGCTTAGGTTTCACCAAAATATTCTTTTGCTTTGCTCATTATATGGTTTGGCTGTATCTCCACCCAAATCTCACCTTGAATTGTAACTCCCACAATTTCCACGTGTCATGGGAGAAACCTGGTATGAGGTGATTGTGGGGGTGGGTCTTTCCTGCACTGTTCTCATGATAGCGAATGAGTATCAGGAGATCTGATGGTTTTATTTATTTTACTTTTTTTGAGACAGAGTTTCACTCCTTTTGCCCAGGCTGGAGTACAATGGCATGATCTTGGCTCACCGCAAACTCCACCTCCTGGGTTCAAGCGATTCTCTTGCCTCAGCCTCCCGAGTAGCTGGGATTACAGGGATGCGCCACCACGCCCGGCTAATTTTGTATTGTTCATAGAGATGGGGTTTCTCCCTGCTGGTCAGGCTGGTCTCGAACTCCCGATCTCAGTGATCTGCTCGCTTCGGCCTCCCAAAATGCTGGGATTACAGATGTGAGCCACTATGCCCAGCTGGAGATCTGATGGTTTTAAAAACACAAGTCTCGCTGCACAAGCTCTCTCTTCTTGTCTGCTGCCATGTGAGATGTGCCTTTCACCTTCTGCCATGATTGTGAGGCCTCTCCAGCCATGTGGAACACTAAGTCCATTAAATCTCTTTCTTTTGTAAATTGCCCAGTCTTGGGTATGTCTTTATCAGCAGCGTGAAAACAGACTAATACAGTAAATTGGTACCAGTAGAGTGAAGCACTGTTGAAAAGATACCTGAAAATGTGGAAGCAACTTTGGAACTGGCAGAGGTTGGAACAGTTTGGAGGGCTCAGAAGAAGGCAGGGAAATGTTGGACAGTTTGGAACTTCCTAGAGACTTGTTGAATGGCTTGGACCAAAATGCTGATAATGACATGGACAATGAAATCCAGGCTGAGGTGGTCTCAGATGGAGATGAAGAACTTGCTGGGAACTGGAACAAAGGTGACTCTTGTTATATTTTAGCAGAGACTGGTGGCATTTTGCCCCTGCCCTAGAGATGTGTGGAACTTTGAAGTTGAGAGATGATTTAGCATATCTGGTGGAAGAAACTGCCAAGCAGCAAAGCATTCAAGAGGTGACTTGGGTGCTGTTAAAGGCATCCAGTTTTTTTTTTTTTTTTTGAAATGGAGTCTCACTCTGTCACCCAAGCTGGAGTGCAGTGGTACCATCTCGGCTCACTGCAGCCTTTGCCTCTCAGGTTCAAGCGATTCTCTGCCTTATCCTCCTGAGTAGCTAGGATTACAGGTGTGCACTGCCACACCCAGCTAAGTTTTGTATTTTTAGTAGAGACGGGGTTTCAACACGTTGGCCAGGTTGGTCTTGAACTCCTGGCCTCAAATGATCCGCCAGCCTTGGCCTCCCAAAGTGCTGGGATTATAGGCGTGAACCACTGTGCCTGGCCAAGGCATTCAGTTTTAAGAGAGAAACAGGGCATAAAAGTTTGGAAAATTTGCAGCCTGACAATGTTAAAGAAAAGAAAATTCCATTTTTTGAGGAGAAATTCAAGCTGGCTGCAGAAATTTGCATAAGTAACGAGGAGCCAAATGTTAATCCCCAAGACAATAGGGAAAATGTATCTGGGGCATGTCAGAGACCTTTGCGGTAGCCCCTCCCATCACAGGCCTGAAGATTTAGGAGGAAAAACTTGTTTCATGGGCAGGGCCCAGGGTCCCAGTGCTGTGTACAGCCTAGGGACTTGGTGTCCTGTGTCTCAGCCATTCCAACCATGGCTAAAAGGGGCCAACATAGAGCTCGGGCTGTGGTTTCAGAGGATGGCCTTGGCAGCTTCCGTGTGGTGTTGATCAAGCCTGCGAGTGCACAGAAGTCAAGAATTGAGGTTTGGGAACCTCTGCCCAGATTTCAGAAGATGTATGGAAACACCTGGATGCCCAGGCAGAAGTTTGCTGCAGGGGCAGGGCCCTCATGGAGAACCCCTGCTAGGGCAGTGTGGAAGGGAAATGTGGGGTCGGATCCCCACTGAGAGTCCCTAGGGGCACTGCCTAGTGGAGCTGTGAGAAGAGGGCCACTGTCCGTCCTCCAGATCCCAGAATGGTAGATCCACTGACAGCTTGTACCGTGTGCCTGGAAAAGCTGCAGACACTCAACACCAGCTCATGAAAGCAGCCAGGAGGGAGGTTGTATCCTGCAAAGCCACAGGGGCGGAACTGCCCAAGACAATGCGAACCCACCTTGTGCATCAGGGTGACCTGGATGTGAGACATGGAGTCAAAGACGATCGTTTTGGAGCTTTAAGATTTGACTGCCCCGACGGACTTCAGACTTGCATTGCCCCTTTGGGCCAATTCCTCCCATTTAGAACGGCTGTATTTACCCAATTCTTGTACACCCATTGTATCTAGGAAGTAACTAACTTGCTTTTGATTTTACAGGCTCATAGGTGGAAGGGACTTGCCTTGTCTCAGATGAGATGTTGGACTGTGGACTTTTGAGTTAATGCTGAAATGAGTTAAGACTTTGAGGGACTGTTGGGAAGGCAGGATTGGTTTTGAAATTCGAGAACAGGAGATTTGGGAGGGGCTAAGGGTGGAATGATATGGTGTGGCTGTGTCCCCATCCAAATCTCATCTTGAATTGTAACCCCCACAATTCCCACGTCGTGGGAGGAAGCCGATGGGAGGTGATTGAATTGTAGGGGTGGGTCTTTCCTGTGCTGTTCTCGTGATAGTGAATGAGTCTCACGAGATCTCACGGTTTTAAAAACAAAAGTCTCCCTGCACAAGCTCTCTCTCTTGTCTGCCACCATGTGAGACATGCCTTTCACCTTCCGCCATGACTATGAGGCCTCCCCAATCATATGGAACTGTAAGTCCATTAAATCTCTTTTGTAAATTGACCAGTCTCAGGTATGTCTTTATCAGCAGTGTGAAAATAGACATCTCTTATTTTAAAGAGTACCAGCAAATTCTTATAAATTCAATCAATACTTAAATCAATACTTCAACTTTAGTCAAACACAGCGGTCTGACTGTATTCCATAAGTAAATAAAATATGCAAACCCAGCTTACTGAAGTAAGAGAAAGACCACACTAAGAGGAAGGAGACTTGGAAGTCTTAGCCCTGGCATCAAATCTGAGAAAAGTCACTTGAACATTTTAAGCTATAGCTTTCTCATCTCAAGTACCAGGTCAAATGGGAAAATATATGCTTCAAAGACTGCAAAATGATATACAAATAAATTATGACTAAAAGTATCTTTGGCCATAGCATTCAGATCCCTGTTGACAAACAGCTAACACATTTAAAATGTGCTAGTCACAGCTCTCTCTTTTTTCTTTGTCTTGTGGTTTTTACAAACGGAAAAGTTTTTAAATAGGGAGGAAAAGAAGGAAGGCAAAAGGCAGTATAAATACTCGTCAATAAAAAATGGACCATTTTAGAAATTGTGTACTTTTCTTTTGTCTGGTGAAGAGAGATCTGACCACAGACACAATTACAAAAAACACACAGGACTTTTGCTTCATACGTAAAATTGAGAAAAAAAAGTTTTTCCTGGAAGACTTTTCCAGGAAAACAGTATTCTGTTTCAATGTATGTATTTTTTTCACTCATTTCTTTTCTTAATAATTGTTCAGACTTCACAGGAACACAAACAAAAATGAACCACTTTAACAAAAAGCAAATTCTTCTACCCAGAAAATTGTCTTTACAAAGGGTCAATTTTACACGTTAATATAAAATATTTACCATTTCATAGTCTGGTACTTCCATCCGTTTTTTCAAACTCTGTACAAGGGGAACTAGTGATTCCATTCTGGAAAAAAGCCATCCCACTCAATTAAACATCACAACCACCACAACTAAAATGACAATAGCAAATGATACATTATACTAACATTTACCATAATAACATGCTTCATATGGCACTTGGGAAATAAAAGATAAAGCTGTTCAAATATCTTAAAATATTAAGAAATAAATGTTTCCTGTTTTCTTACCCAAAAGATTACAGATTGTGTTAAAGACTAAAAGTGAGCATTCAAGAAAATGAGATTTCTTCTTCAAAAATGGGAAGTTCTACTGACTTTAAAAATTATTTTGAAGCCAGGTGCGGTGGCTCATGCCTATAATCCCAGCACTTTGGGAGGCCGAGGCGGGCGGATCACTTGAAGTCAGGAGTTCGAGACCAGCCTGGCCAACGTGGTGAAACCCTGTCTTGACTAAAAATACAAAATTAGCCGGGTGTGGTGGTGCATGCCTGTAATCCCAGCTATTCGGGAGGCTGAGGCAGGAGAATTGCTTGAACCCGGGAGGCGGAGGTTGCAGTGAGCTGAGGCCGCACCATTGCACTCCAGCCGGGGTGACAAGAGTGAAACTGTCTCAAAAAAAAAAAAAAAAATTATTTTGATTAGCAAGAAAACTAAGTGTTTTTAGCATGCTGTGATGAAAAAAGGCTGTTTCCTGAAAGCTAAAAAAAAAAAAAAAAAAAAATTAAGGACATGTTTATTTGTACATACAATTATTATTACTATTGAGACAGGATCTCGCTACCACCCAGGCTACAGGGCAGTGGTGTGATCATGGCTCACTGCAGCCTCGAACTCCTGGGCTTAAGGAATCTCCCACTTCAGCCTCCCACCACACCCAACTAATTTTAAAATCTTTTTGTAGAGATAGGGTCTTGCTATGTTGCCCAGACTGGTCTTAAACTCTTGGCCTCAAGTAACCCTTCCACCTTAGCCTCCCAAGTGTTGGGATTTTACAGGTGTGAACCCAGGCCTAGCCAGTAAATACAATTATAATCGGAAAAATCCTACATCATCTGATATAACATTGATGCATTTTTTTTTTTTTTTGAGACAGAGTCTCACTCTGTTGCCCAGGCTGGAGTGCAGTGGCACGATCTCGGCTCACTGCAAGCTCCGCCTTCCAGGTTCATGCCATTCTCCTGCCTCAGCCTCCCAAGTAGCTGGGACTACAGGTGCCCGCCACCACGCCTGGCTAATTTTTTGTATTTTTTAGTAGAGATGGGGTTTCACCGTGTTAGCCAGGATGGTTTCGACCTCCTGACCTCATGATCCGCCCGCCTTGGCCTCCCAAAGTGCTGGGATTACAGGCATGAGCCATCGCACCCGGCCACATTGATGCTTTTAAGGTATTAAATTTAGGTGGACCTTTTGGAAGCTCTGATTGGCTAATGCTTCTAGTGTTTTAATTCCTCCTCTACAAATATTCACGAATTTGCTGGGAGTAAAAAAAGAAAGAAAAAAGGAGGCATGGAGGCCTGCCTGCTTGCCCACTTGTCCTGTTACTTTTTCCTTTTAATTAATGACATTTTCTAGGCTTCTGGACCCTAACCACCCACCTCACTTCCCTAGACATAGTGAAGCCTCCATGCCAAGGGTCTGGCTCTTTAGGGTCATGGTTGGTTTGGGGAGACTTTTCTTTCAGTGTCATCTACTTTTCCTTTATGCTATTTTTTTCTCCCTTCAATACCAAGCACAGTCTAAACTCACTACTGTTGCAGTCTCATCATATCTTCAAGTCTGTGATAGAACTCTCTGCTGGTGATGAGGAGCTAACTGGGCATGCTCAGTAGGCAGAGTGGGTTTCAGTGGAAGTCTGTGGGCTGGACTTAGGATTCCAAGGTTTCCAGGCCTATTTTGTTGTTGTTGAAGTTTTAAACTTAGCTTGAGACTTCATGAAATAACAAAATAATAGGTATTTTTCAGTATTTCTAGGAAGACTCCTGTCCTGTGACTTATTTTTCTATCTCCCTCTTCTATCATTTCAAAAAACAGGGAATCATTTTAGAAACCTATACTAAAGAGGAAAAAGCATTAACTGATTTTTTTTTCTTTCTTTTTTTGAGACAGGGTCTCCCTCTGTCACCCAGGCTGGAGAACAGTGGTGCGATCTCAGCTCACTGCAGCCTTGACCTCCCAGGCTCAAGTGATCCTCCCACCTCAGCCTCCCAAGTAGCTGGGGCTGCAGGCGCATGCCACCATGCCTGGCTAATTTTTTTAATTTTTTTGTAGAGACAGGATTTCACCATGTCACCCAGGCTGGTCTCGAACTCCTGAGCTCAGGCGATCTGCCCACCTTGGCCTCCCAAAGTGCTCAGATTACAGAGGTGAGCCACCACGCCCGGCCATTAACTGATGTTAAAGTGCCTAATCAATACTTACTGATGTGATTAATATTACTGTGAATTATTCTTCCACATCACTGCTTTGTTAGTGTCAATAATTAAAGCTTTATGATGTTTACATTTTAGGGATGTTTCTGAATATTTTAAGTAAAAATTACAATGAGTATTTTGAATAGATAATACGTGCACATAGCAAAAGAAGTAATTTCTCACTCATATACTTCATCATTTAGCCATAGAATTCCTCTCCCCAGAGGCAACCACTGTTTCAGCTTTTTCCATATTCTTCTAGAGATCTGCTGAATTATTTTTAATAACCAAAACATGACAAATCTTAGTGGCTGCTCATGCTCTGGCCTAAAGTACTATTGATTCTAATTTCCCGTTTTATCTTGCTACCTTACAACTGATTTTCTTTTGTTTACACCAGAGAGAATAATATGACAGTTGGTGGGAGATTAGTTTTAAAATAAGCTAGTTCTGGTTTTCCTATGCTCATGGGGACAAAAAGTTTGTTTGATGGTTTTATTTTAGTTTTCTGGCTGTTTGAGATTACATGATTTAAGAATTATTTTAGAGAAAAATCACTGTAATATTTATGTCAATATTCTTTCACTCCAGCTTCAATACTAAAGGCTTTCACTCAAAAAGAACTTCTCTCTCCATTCTTTCAAGGTAATATGAACAGTCAGTCAAATAAATTACCTGATGGAGAATCTAGCCTTCAAATACTGCTCCTTCACGTCAAGAGATTGAAAATACCCTTCCACTTGTGGTTGGGTTTTCCTTAAAAGAAGCTAAGTTTTTGCATTTTTTTTTTTTTTTTTTTGAGACGGAGTCTCAAAAAAAAGTTCAGTCTCCACAGGCTGGAGTGCAGTGATGCAATCTCAGCTCACTGCAAGCTCCGCCTCCTGGATTCACGCCATTCTCCTGCCTCAGTCTCCCGAGTAGCTGGGACTACAGGCGCCCACCACCATGCCCGGCTAATTTTTTTTTTTTTGTATTTTTAGTACAGACTGGGTTTCTCCGTGTTGGCCAGGATGGTCTCGATCTCCTAACCTCGTGATCCGCCCGCCTCAGCCTCCCAAAGTGCTGGGATTACAGGCGTGAGCCACCACGCCCAGCCAAGTTTTCGCATTGTAATTTACTTGTCAAGTAATTTACTTTTCTGTTGTTAGGTTAGTATTTTTTTCTTGTTCTACTTAGAACAGGGAATGCCTATGTACTACTCATCTTTAATTCTCTTTAAGACTTGTATAGTATCTCATATTTAGGGGCAGCTACCATACAAAGACTAAAAACATGCCCACTTACTATGTGACTTGGGGCAATTTACTTAACCTTGGTTTCCTCATCTATAAAATTGACATAATAATAATAAAACCATAAGACTGTTGTAAGGAGTACATGAGATAAGGCAAGGAAAAATCTTAGATAAAGGGTACACAGAAAACGCTCAATAATGTCTACTATTGTTAGTAAATGTGTTGAAATACTAATTCTTTTTTTTCTCTCTTTTTTGAGACAAGTCTCTGTCACCCAGGGTAGAGTGCAGTGGCATGATCACAGCCCACTACAGCCTCAAACTCCTTGGCCCAAGCAATCCTCCCATTTCAGCCTCCCAAGTAGCTGGGAGCAGTGGCTGTAGTGGCTACAGGTAGGTGCCACCATATCTGGCTAATTAAAAAACCTTTTTTTAGAGACAGGGTCTTGTTACATTACCCAGGCTGGTCTGGAACTCCTGGCCTCAAGTGATCCTCTCCTGCCTCAGTGTCCCAAGTAGCTGAATACTACTTTTTTAAAAGCAATGTATCTTGCAAATTTAGGAACATATCTAGGACTGAAAGTTAGTAGAGTTGGGGGAAAAAAATGTTTGAGAGTCTTACCCAGGGTTTGAGGCCCATCTCTGTACCGTTTCTTCATCATCACCATCACACAAATCAGCGAAAGTGGCTTCTAAATCCTCTAATTGATGAATTCGAGTATCAACAATATCTACCAAATCTTCCTTTAAATACATTGAAAAGCTGAGATTATATAGTTATTCTTTCAAAAAACAAGCAACATCCCATTATAAAAAAAACTTGGCTCTATTAGTTAAAACATAATTTTCAAGTACTAACCATGGGCTTCGCCAATACACACACACACACACACACACACACACACACACACACACACACTTTGAGCAGTCTTTGAGATCACTGTGGTAATTTGCAAGATAATATTAGCTATATGATAAGTGAATAAAACTCCAAAGAAACAAATGGAGGATACCTCTGTTAGGTTGGTGCCAGGTTTCTTAAATTGGTACAGCTCTTGTAAGATTTTGTACTCTTCCTGGAAAACAAAACAAAAAATCCACATACCAGAAAAAAAAAAGTTAAAATTTTTTAATGATATGCTTTAAGGAAGAGACAACCTTCCTTGTGATACAAGAACATCTTAGATAATTATTTAAAGGTATGTATGGGAGAATCAGGCAAAATGTATACTTTAGATTTTTATTGTAATAATTTTATTGTAAATATTGTAAAATTTTGTTTTATTGTAAATATCACTTCTTCAAGGCAACTCTATCCAGCTGGGCATGGTAATACTATGTAAAAATTACCTAAGGAAGCATACTTGGTGGCTAATGGGTCACGAGATGAAAATATTTTAAATATTCCGCTATATAAACGCCATGTCCTAGGATCTAAACAGACTTAGCTGTTTACAGGAAATATGCATATCTTTAATAACAACAACAAAGAACTCCCTATGTTCACTTTGCAGCCATTTCTCTAACAACAGAAGAGAACTCTGAAGTACAAAGGCAATACTGGAGGTAGAATGTCAAAGACATAGAACCTCAGTCAGGAGGCACCACACAAGGGGAGAAAGAGGCTTGCTATACAAACTTTGTAGGATAATGTTTCCCCTTGTTTCGCACAGCTACATGGATCCATTATATAGGTGGGTACACCTGGCCCCAGTAATCCTATTTAGGAGTATTCTCAGGAAGAGGTTATACCTAAGGGCTAAAATTCATTAAGCACAATGTTGTGGCATATCTTCAGTGCTTTATTCATTATAACAATCCTGAGTTGGGTATATTATTCTGATTTGATACTTGAAGAAACTATGGGTCAGAAAGGTTAAGTAATTTTCCTAAGATCATATAGCTAATAAGCAGTAGAGGTAACAACAGAACTTAACTCCCCTAACTTTTGAACATGTTTCTTTTTTATGAGATGGGGTCTCGCTGTCACCCAGGCTGGAGTGCAGGGGTACGATCACAACTCACTGCAGCCTTGACTTCCCAGGCTCAAGTGATCCTCCCATCTCAGCCTCCCGAGTAGCTGGACCACAGGCACGTGCCACTATGGCTGGCTAGATTAAAAGAAATTTTTTTTTTTTTAATAGAGATGGGGTCTTGCTACGTTGCCTACGCTGTTCTCAAACTCCTTGGCTCAAGTGGTCCTCCTGCTTTGGCCTCCCAAAGTGCTGAGATTATACGCATGAGCCACCATGCCCAGCCTGAACATGCTCTTAAAAAAAAAAAAAAGATGAACATCTGTCTCTCCTAATGATATTTAAAAAATTGGTACTAAATAATAAAGTGTAATATATGCTTTTTAAAAAGTCCATTGTACCAAAGGGTATTTAGGCTATACAAATCCTTGTGTTCCCAGGTTTCCTGATAGCACTCTAAAAGGAATAACTGTCACTGAATTTCTTATGTAACCTTCTAGAAACTTTCATTACAAATATTTATTACAAATATTTAGGTGAGTAATCAGGCACATCACTGTTTAAGGAATAATCTGTTACACAGGATTTATATATAGAATATCGCTGGAAAGATACACAAGAAACTGATCACAGTATTTGTTTCTGAAGCAAAGAACTGAGGGAATGGGGATAAGAGAGTGCTGTTTTTCAATGTACACTTGTCCCTTGGTATCCGTGGGGGATTGGTTCTGGGATCTCCTGTGGATACCAAAATCTGTGGATGCTCAAGTCCCTGACATAAAATAGTGTAGTATTTGCATATAACATATACATACCCTCTCATATACTTTATCTCTAAATTACTTGTGGTATCTAATACAGTGTAAATCCTACGTAAATAGTTGTTATACTGTATTGTTTTTTATTTGTATTATTTTTTACTCTTGTATTGTTATTTCTAGTTGTTTTTTATTTTTTCTGAATATTTCCTATCTGTGGCTGGTTAAATCCAGGGATACAGAACCCACGGATACAGAGGGCTGACTGTATATACCTGTACTGTATGACTTAATTTTTATCCATCACCCATGTATACATTACCCCAATTAATAAATGCAAAATAATGAATACTATCTACAGCAGGAGTTGGCAATCCACAGCCTATAGCCTGTTTGTGTATGGCCCTCAAGTTAAGAATGGTATATACAACTTTAAAAGGTTTAGAAAACAACAGAAAAGGGTATTAGTAGAGAATGTGAACCCCAAAGCCTAAAATAATTGCTAGCTGGCTGTTTAAAGAGTTTGCTGGTTCCTCATCTAGAGAAAAGCCATACAATTCTCAAGATCTATGTGTTAAAAATACAATTATTTACCTGAGTGAACATTTCTTTGAAGGGATTCTTGACTGAAAAAAAATCCAAGTCAATATCTAAAACAAATGCCTTCCCTTTCTTCAAAATTTCCAGAATTTCCCCAGTGCTGGCAGCAGTCTGGCATTCCTGATTTTCAGAAGAACGTGAACATGATGGTTCTAGGCAAGTCTGGTCACTTCTCTGTGTTGCTGTGTCCTTTTCCAGTCCTTCTGAAGAAGAGTCACAGTTAGTAGAGGCAGTGTTTTCCGAATCTTCCAGGGCTAGCTTTGGTTTCTTAGCAGAAGACACTGCATCGTTTTCTTCTTGATTGTTACAGAGTTTATAAGGTTTTACCATAATTACATCCAATTGTAAAGGTTTTTGGTTCTCTAGCTGGTCTTCAGGTACATACAGACCATCACTTAGGAAGTAATGATCTGTACTTGTAACCCTGAATCAGAGGAAAAAACGATTTTTAAGAAGAATGGGCAAATCAGTTGACATTTCACTATGGTATGGCAGAAATATAAGAACGGACCTATTTGACAAAAACTGAGAGCAGTCTCTAGTATTTATACTTCCTGTTCTTCTGTAGAAATAGCATTCCTCAAATGCTTAGCCGGACACACAGCTGCCCCATATAAAGACTACATTTCAGTCTGCCTTGCAGCCTGGTGTGGCCATGTGATTAAATTCAGGCCAGTGGTTGTGAATGGAAGAAAATCATACAGAGCTTTGCTCTCCTGTTGTTCCCTGCTGACTGGCATATGAACACAGAGGTGGCAAGCCACCCTGGACTATAAGGACAAGGGCAATATTCTAGAGATGGTGGTGCAAAAAGGTAGAAGGAACTAGGGTTCCCCAAACTCTAGAGCTGCCACATACGCCTGGACTGTGTATAGTGAATTCTAATATAAGAATAAACTCTCTTGTTTAAGCCAGTGTTCCTTTGTTCTCTCTCATACCAGCTGAATCTTTATCCAAAAAATCATTGAAGAGAAAAGTTTCATCTGGAAATAATTTCTCTTAATAGAAACTCCCCCTGACATATTTTAGAGCTTTGTTAATTTCTATATAACCATAATATTTTCAATATGAAAGGTGACTTGGTAAATACTTCAAACAGTGAAGCCAAATACTTCTTCTAGAGGCATGCCTTACCCACCTAAAATCATGGTTAATATTTATTTCCCACTTGACCTCTCCCAGCATACACAGCTATAAACTGTAAAAGCTATTTTCCAAGAATAGATTAATGACATAGTAAAACTAATGTCCAAGCTTATTAAAACTGTACAACCCTAAGATGAGGCTGTATCCCCCAACCTAAATTAATATTCTTTTTAATAACAGCAGTTTTCCCATGTTCCTATCATACAAACATGCAAGTATTTGTCAAACTGCACACCAACATGTATATGTGTCTCTTCCATACATTTTTACTTGCAGGATTAACCAAAGTCATGAATCAAAATCTTCCAAAATTGTTAATCACACATGGAGTTTCAAATGTCTGTGTCAGATTGCTGAAAATTATTTGATTTTGTAGGTTAAATCAGGCCTACTCACTGAAGTACTCAATAAAAACCCTACTACTATTTCACATATACCAGTAGTATGTACAATATTTATATGCTGAGTCTTATTTCTTTTGAATTATATCTGAAATAAATACAATTTTCATATATCACAACAAAGCTATTTGTGCAAATGACAAGATTATATACTACAAAAGTTAATTGTATCATTAAGAATAAATTAGAAATAAAGTATCATTTTCAATGAGGAAGACTATCTGATTTTCAACGTATTACCATTTCACTCCATTATCCTTAAGGTTCTAGAAAGTTATGGCTATACTGTTTAAAATATTTATCCCATCACAAGAGAATTTTAAAGTCAAGAAGATATTGATATTTCTGAAAGTATTATAGTATCACAAGATACACAAAACATTGTTAAATAGCTTATACAATAAAAACAGTTGCATATTTATCTCAAGTCAGAGAATACTGTAATTTACTTTAGGTTAAGTACTTATCTGAAACTAATTATATTATAAAGAAAATTAAAGCCCCAAATCTACTTATTCAGCAGTTGGATTTATAAAAAAAATCAAAGTGAGATAATTTTGCCCTTTCACTGCTAATTATTGTTTTTTTTTTTGTTTGTTTTTTGTTTTGTTTTTGAGACAGAGTCTCGCTCTGTTGCCCAGGCTGGAGTACAGTGGCACGATCTCAGCTCACCGCAAGCTCCATCTCCTGGGTTCACGCCATTCTCCTGCCTCAGCCTCCTGAGTAGCTGGGACTACAGGCGCCTGCCACCACGCCCAGCTAATTTGTTTTTGTATTTTTAGTAGAGACGGGGTTTCACCATGTTAGCCAGGATGATCTCGATCTCTTGACCTCGTCTTCTGCACACCTTGGCCTCCCAAAGTGCTGGGATTACAGGCGTGAGCCACTGCGGCAAATTCAGCAGACAACAGTTATATTGACAGGAAACAGTAAAATGTACTACTGAATATATAAATCTATAAGATACTTCAATGGTTTAAGGAGTTAATCACCAATGAAGCCCAAATTCCAGAGGATAATGATCACATTCAAAATCTAATTTGACCAGCAACTAAATATAAATGGTACATGAAGAATATCAAGAGACTTAAAAGTTTGTTCTTCGTGTTTTGAGAACTCTTTGGAGAAGTCGAGGCTTAATCTGACCCTATTTGTGTGCAGAGACTTATGAAGTTATTATAGGAATCCAAAATAAGATAGAAACATTCAATCACTTCCATATTCACAAATATGAGGAAATTACCTGATTGTTGTGGTAGAAGTGTCTTTGCCTACTAAAAAGTGGTGCCTGCCCTCTCTGATTTGCTGAGCCCATGTGGGATGAAACCATATTACATGTGAAAAATGGCCAGCATAAACTGCAGGCATAATCCAATTTTCAATACTTAATTCTCTGGAAAAGAAACATAGAGACAACATTAAAACTTTTATTTTTTATTTTTTCCCAAGTGTAATTTTATCCACAACATTTTAAGACCACAGGTCTCAAAGTGTGGTCCCTAGAGTGGTTCCTGAGACTTTTTCAGGGACATCACTATTACAAAACTATTTTCATGAAAATACTAAGGTATTATTTCCTGTTTTCATTTACTGACATTTGCAAAGATGGTGCAAAGGCACTGGTGGGTTGATGTTCCAACATTAATTAAGGCAGCAGCACCAAACTGTTAGTAGTTACTATATTCTTCATTACCAACCACTGCCAAAATAAATAAATAAATAAATATAAAAGTTTCATTCGAGAACATCTTGATTTTATTAAATTTCCATCCTGAGTATACATTTTTAAATATTATGTGTGGCAAAATGAGAAATGCATAGAAAGCTCTCCTGCTACATAGTTTGAAGCATAACAGTTGTCTCAAGGAAAAGCACTTGTGATTGAACTTCGAGGTGAACACCATTTATCTTGAAAGGAGTGGTCAAGAAACTATGGTTATTCACACTTGATACTGAATTGCTGAATTCTACATTTCAAATAAGCTTTAATAAACTACTACTTTTCAAGTTTTGGCGCACTATCAAATAATATTCACAATTATCTGAAAAGGCTATCAAAATATTCTTTCCTTTTCCAATTACATGCCCGTGAAAGCCTGAATCTTCATCATATATTTCAACCAAAACAACATATGGCAATGGACTAAATGCAGAAATAGACGTGAGAATCCAATGGTCTCTATAAAGGCAAATATTAAAAGGATTAAACATTGGCTAGGCTGTTTCTGTAAACAAAGTTTTTTTGGTTTGTTTCTTTTAAGAGATGGGGTCTGGTTATGTTGCCCAGTCTGGAGTGCAGCAGCTATCCACAGGCTTTGATCACAGCCTGGAACTGCTGGCCTCAAGTGATCTTCCCACCTTAGCTTCCTGAGTAGCTGGGACTACAGGCTCATCCACCATGCCCAGATTGTAAATAAAGCTTTATTGGAACACAGCTACTGTCATTTTTTACACAGTGCCTGTGATTGCTTTCGCACTACAAAGGCAAAGATTAATAGTTGCAACAGAGACCATATAGCCAGCAAACCTAAAATATTTGCTAATCTGGCTCTTTAAGAAAGTTGTCAACACTTGTTCTAAATAAAATGAAAAAGACAAAAAGACAAACAAAAAACCCCCAAACCCATGAGTTTAGCAAAGTCTATTTCCTATAATTGCTTGTTATCTACTGCAAATTGTACTTCAAACACAAAAGACCATGAATAAAATCACATATTACCCAAAGAGTGTTTCCTTATCAAACACGGTGTCTGCTGGCATATTCACAGGAATAAGGAGGTCTGGATGTGAGTCGAAATGTAAAAAACTTACATTACTGGCAGGAAGATGCTTTGAGCCTATGGCCCGGTATATAAAGGGTAGAACCTGTAAAAGACACAGGCACACAATAAGAATTAACACTGAAACCACGAGCACACACTCAACTGCAGACTGAAAAACAATGCTAAATAATGCACATAATTGAAAGCATACTATGTTGCTGTAAAGTGGAAAAACATAAAATTTGTTTACTGTAGATGGTGCAGGTGATAATCTCAAGCATTACTTTGTCCTCAGAACTTCCAACCTGCATCTCCAGCTGCCTTCCTGCTGCCCCCTTGAACTCAACAGGTCATGTGGGGAAACAGACCAGGACTGGGGCTCAGGAACAAACTACCGCTTAATGCCTGTTCTAACATTAACTAGGTGTTCAAGGTACCCTAGGTCTCAAAGTATTCTTTTTTTTTCCTTTAAAAAGGGATAGGGTCTTGTCAGTTGCCCAGCCTGGAAAGCAGTGGTGTGATCATGGCTCACTGCAGCCTTGGACTCCTGGGTTCACGCGATCCTCCCACCTCAGTCTCCTGAGTAGCTGGGATTACAGGCACGCACCACTAAGCCCAGCTAATTTTTTCACTTCTATTTTTGTAGAGATGGGATTTCGCTCTGCTGTCCAGGCTGGTTAGGGTCTTTTTGGTACCTTTAGAATGGTGGGGTTGGGCTAGGTGGTCTGTAAAGGCCTTTTCTCCTCTTACATCTTCTCTAATTCTAGGTTTAATACCTAATTTGAAAGCACCGTCTAACCTAGGCTTTCTCATTCTCTCAAGGTCATAGACACTATATCCAGGTCCTGAGAAACCTATCTTCCTCTCCTATTAGCTGTCACCATCAGTAAATCCCTCTTCTTTTTTAACATCCAGAGAACTGCCTCCCATCCCAAGCCTACTGATGCTACTTTAAAACATATTTATTAGATCCATGGGCCTCCTTTGTTGACTTGGAAAAGTCTAGATTAAGACACCAATTTGGCTACTGTAAATCAGCATGGCCATAAACATGGAAACCCCTTTTAGTGTTTATCTATGCAGGGCACCGTGTTAAATTTTTTTTTTTTTTTTTTTTTTTTTTTTTTTTTTACGCAATATGGGCCGTGCGCAGTAGCTCACGCCTGCAATCCCAGCACTTTGGGAGGCCGGCGGGGGCCGATCACGTGAGGTCAGACGTTCAGACCATCCTGGCTAACGTGGCGAAGCCCCGTCTCTACTAAAAATACAAAAATTAGCTGGGTACGGTGATGCATGCCTGTGGTCCCAGCTACTCAGGAGGCTGAGGCAGAAGAATCGCTCGAACCCAGGAGGCGGAGGTTGCAGCGAGCCGAGATCGCGCCACTGCACTCCAGTCTGGGTAACAGAGAGAGGCTCCGTCTCAAAAAAGAAAAAAAAAAAAAAGATTTTTAAACACAGTATGCACACAATAATACTCCTAAGAGCCCTGTGAGTCCTACGATTACTGTCCCCATTTCAGATCAGAGCCCACGTTCCAAGCATAAAGCCTCCCATCTAAACAGCAGGGCTGTGGTAGCGATTCCAGGAGACACTTGGAAGCCAGAGTTAACTGCAGGTTAAGGACACAGGGCTCTGCAGCCAGACTGTCCGGTTTCGAATCCCGATGCCACCTTTTGTTTGGTTCTGGGATTTGGGGGCAAACCGAGGTAAATAAGTTGCCCCGACTCGTAGGAAGCGCCCATAAATGTCAGTTCTCATTCTTCCTAGTTAGCTGTTTTGGGGTCCTCTCCACAACAACGGAATAGGGCAGTTTAACTCTGGTTAACTCTCTGGCCTCCGATGCTAAGGTTGCGCCCTCTGCTTGGCCCTCTGAGCGTCAGGGCTTCCGCTGATTCTGCCCCAGAGCCCTGTTGCCGTCCGCTCACCTCCTGATGATCCTCCACCACCCACACTGGGAGCTTGGGGTAACGCCGGAGACCAGCGCGCCCTCCCGCGGAGTCACTCATGTTTTTGCGCCCGTCAGTTTTGCAGTAAAGCGGTGGCAGCTGGAGAAGACCCGGGAAAGCCGGCGCCTCAACCCGGCCAGCGCTCTCCGGCCGGAAGCGCTCCCTCACCCGGTTGCGTTTTCGGATTGGAGGACGTGGGGGGAGGGGGCGCGAGCTCCAAAGGGTCTTTTGCTGACGATTGGTCTAGACGTCCATCGCTTTCGTTGACGCGCCAATCACCGCGCACAAGGCCCTGCGGTGGGCTGAACAGTTTTCCCTCCCTTGGCCCAGCTTTCTCAGGTTTGCTTTTTAATTCCCTCGGTTTCCTGTTCCGGAGGCGCGGGCGGTGCCACTGTCTTGGTACCTGCAGTAGTAGCCTGGCTTTGCTCTGACGGCGATCTCGCGGCCCGAGAGCCTTTTATAGGTAAAAGGGGTACTTTGCAAGTGTTAGAAGAGAGTTTCCGAGTGTCAGGATTTAAACGGGGCTGGAGTCTCCGGGGCTGGGGTGAAAAGCGTCCGGGAATTGGGGTCGGGCAGCCCCACTTCAGATCTGCAGCTAAGGGCAAAAGAGCGACCCTAGGCCTGGATCCCGCAAATAAGTGGAAGTGAAAAAGGAGACCTTTCATTCATTTGTGGAGCACACACTATGGTCCAGGCCTGGGGCCGCCCGGCTCTCGGAGGGGAGTGAGATCCTGAGCTTAGCGCCTGCCTCGTGGGGCGTACCATCTGGCGGGAGATGCAAACAGTAAATGTGCAGTTGTGGATCAGGATGAAGGTGACTGCCCTGCAGATCCACCTGGGGAAAGAGGGAGTTCTCAATAAAAATGTAGTCACACTTTAAAATTCTTTTTACATGCACTGACGTTCTGGCAGTGTTAACTATTCAAGACAGCTCCTTCAGTGTCTCTGCTTCCAAACCGCAACCGAGAAGAGACAGACGGAGAAAAGAGAGTTACTTTTCCAGGTGCAGTGAATTCCTTGACTTTTGAATTAAAGTCTGCATCCACAACACAGCCGGACTATGCCTTCAATAGGTCAATTTCATGATTAGTATTTTTAGATTTTCTAACTACTGAAACATCCATGAGGATCTGGCAATGAATGTTCAGCTCTTGTTACACACTGTACAAGAGTGTTCATGACCCTGACTTTTGCCCACCTCTAGGTGCGGCACACACCTTTGTGTTCCCCTAAGCCCTGCACATACCTCTTTTTTGTGTGTTTATTGCATTATTTTGTATTTTTAAAACACTTACTTGTATGTGGGTTCTGAGTTCCTTGAATCCTACAGGCTGTGTGTCTTATTATCTCTGAGTCTACAGGGCCTGGGACAGTGCTTCCCATGTATGGGCTCATTAAATATTGCATGACTCAGTGAAAAGGTCTGCTTTCTGTTGCGGAGGTACATGGAAGGGAAATGTACAGTAGCAACATGGAAACATATACTATTGGTGAGACAGTAAACATTTATTGACCACCGACTGTGTGTAGGTTGCTTTTCCTGGGGATATGAAGGATACAGAAATGACTGTGAATCAACCCATATCATCAAGGAGCTGATAATCTAGTGGAGGAGTTAGACATGTGCATACTTCATTATGATATGAGGCAGTCTCTGGTAAGTGCTGTAAAAGGATTAAGTATAGACTAAGTCTAGAGGGAATGGGATTACCTAAGGGAATCAGGAAGGGCTTCATAGAGGAGGTGGCATTTAAGATTGATAGATGGATAGAAAATCACTGGGCAGATTCATACGTTGGGAGATTTTTTTTTTTTTTTTTGAGATAGAGTTTCGCTCCTGTTGCCCAGGCTGGAGTGCAATGGCACGATCTGAACTCACTGCAACCTCTGCCTAGGGTGGGAGATTTTAGAGAGGAGAACGGGAGCAAAGAACTAGCTGGTTCTTTGTACTCGAATGGTAATCCGTTGGGAAAACATGGGGTAGTAGGGTCTTTCTGGGGAAGGTACTGGAGAACAAGCCTGGGTCCAGAGTCAATAGGGCCTTAAATGCCAAGCACAGAGTTTGAACTTGATTCTGTTGGCAGTGAGCAGCCTATGGTGGCAGGAACACCTGTCTGGGCCCCAGGTTTATCATGAGGGTACTGGACTGGATAATAGTAATAAGGAGTCAGGTGCAGTGACTCACGCCTGTAGTTCCAGCTATTTTGGAGGCTGAGGTGGGAGGATTTCTTGAGCCCAGGAGTAAGAGACAGCAGTGAGCTATGATTGCACCACTGCACTCCAGCTTAGGGACAGAGTAGACTTTGTGTCTTAAAAAAAAAATCAGATATTATTTGGTGCCTATTATTTATTAAGCACACTGACTGCTAGCATAATCTGAAATTATTTTCATGAGCCATTTGAAAGTCTACATAGTAAAGTTCTATTGATGAGACTTTTAGAAAGACTTTAGGAAAATGTTTCTATGTTACAGCTTTTTGTACTCAATATTTATGGAGTTTTTAAAAAATGTTTTGCTGAAGTTCAAGTATTTGGAAAATCATTCATGTTTACAGTGTTTTTCTGTGGGAGGAACTGAGAATGAAAATTAAGAATCATTAACTGGTGTGTTAACAAGATTCTGGTTATGTTTGAATTTGAATGCTGGTCTCACTGTGATTTTTGTGTTTGGTCTATGCCTACATGGTTTGTTTTTTTTTTTTTTTTTTTTTGAGACTGTCGCCCAGGCTGGAGTGCAGTGGCGCCATCTCAGCTCACTGCAAGCTCTGCCTCCCAGGTTCATGTCATTCTCCTGCCTCAGCCTCCCAAGTAGCTGGGACTACAGGCGCCCACCACCATGCCCGGCTAAGTTTTTGTATTTTTAGTAGAGACAGGGTTTCACCGTGTTAGCCAGGATGGTCTCCACCTCCTGCCCTCGTGATCCGCCTGCCTCGACCTCCCAAAGTGCTGGGATTACAGGCGTGAACTACCATGCCCGGCCTATGCCTACATGTTTTTACCATGAAGGAAACGAGAGTATGAAGGGGGAGAGGGGAAATGATATTTTTCCCAAGTCTTTTAACAAATTAGAGATGATCTATGCCTATAAGTCTTTTTAGCTGCTGATAGTTTTGAGTTGGCAAAACTAGTAATAATGACATTTTAAAATTTAAGGACATTAAAAATTTAGTTGGAAACTTTAGCACAGTTCAACATGCTTTTAATTTTGTTTGTAGGCTAAGTGTATTGGAAACTGCAAAATCAGTGTTATGGTAATTGCAGAAATATTTTGTAGCATTGGCAGTTTGGGAAACATGTTTATGTCTGTTTTATTCTTTCTGTTTTTTAGAGCTTATATTCTCTGTGGAAGATGTGACATATCCAGGCGGAACATCATGATGCAGGGCAACACATGGTGAGTGCCGTGATGGGAATGGCAATAGTTTGGGAGAACCGAGAGAGGAGCAGACATTGGTGCTGGGCTATAGAGGGTGGAAAGGATTTAGATACATGGGGAGAGGGGATAATGTGCTCATTCTTTCAACAGTGGGCACAATACAATAGAGGGCCATGCCCAGGGCTGGGAAGCCAGACCAGAACAGTTAATAGAAATCCCAGAGCGCTGCCCTGACAGCGCTTGCAGTTCCGAGGTGCAGGCAGACATTAAAGGTGGAATTAGGTCCTTAGAAGGTGGATTGTAATTATTGTAGGACCTGCTAAGAAGCAGCACAGAGTGTTGTGAGAGCAAGGAACCTAACAAAGCCCTGGGGTCAGTGACAGTGGTTGTAGAAAGGCCAGCAAGGATATTATTGTAATAGCCATGTAAGAGGTGATGGTGTGAAGTAGATGAATTCAGGAAATATTTATGAAGCAGAAACAATTGGATTTTTTGTTTATTTTTTATTAAGGGATAGTTGCCATATAAGTGACAGCAATTTTAAAGTAAATTTTTAGCTAAGGATGGGGGGTGAGGGAGGACAAGTCAGATGATTCCCTGTTATATGTCTTAAGGACTATTAATGGTGTCATTTATTGAGATAGGAAATACTAGGAAAAGAGCAAATGTTTGTCTTGGAGGGGAAGGTCATTAATTCCTTTTAGCATATGTTATGTTGAATTTGTTGGTCCAGGTCAGTGAGACACTCAAGGAGAGAGATGGGGTTGGTAATTGGCAGTGTGGGTCTGGAGCTCAGCAGTTGTGGGCTAAAGGTGTAACTTGGGAGTTTCTGACAGATTGATGTCAATTGAAGCAATGCAGGTGAGTAGCATCACTTTGGAAGAGAGAGTGAGCAGAGTGCCTGGGCTAGACCCCTGAGGAATACCAGACGGTTAAAGGCCCCCTAGCAGAGAAGAAGCTGGTATGGGAGACTGCCAGGAGGAACAGCCAGAGAAGTAGGAAGGCCACAGCGAAGGCGTCATGTCAGGAAGCCAAGAAACGCATCCATGGGGATGGGGGCTGGGGAGGCAACTGGACTGATTGCTGCACAGAGATCAAGCAAGGTGATTGAAAATGACCTTTGGTTTTCAAGACAAGGTGGGCACTGATCATGTCACTTATTGGAGAGGTGGTGGAAGCTGAAGTCGGATTAGAGTGAGTTAGAAGTATATACACTTTTGTCTTAGCTTGGGCTGCCATGACTAAATGCTATAGACTGGGTAACAGTAAACATTTATTTCTCACAGTTCTGGAGGCTGGCAGTCTGAGATCAGGGTACCAGCACAGCCAGGTTTCTGATGCATGCCCTCCTCCTGCCTTGCAGGTGGCTGCCTTCTTGTTGTAGTCTCACCTGGTAAGGGGTGGGTGGCAGGGATTTCTTTTCTCTTTCTCTCTTCATAAGGGTACTAATCCCATCGTAATTACCTCTCAGAGTCCCCACTTCCATATAGCATCACATCGGCGTTATGGTTTCATCAGCAGGGATTTTGGGATGGACACAAACATTCGGTCTGTAGCAACTTTTTCAGGTCATTTGACTGTAAAGGGGAGGACAAAGAAGGGGCAAAGTCAAGGGAGACCTGGAGGCCAAGGAAAGTACTTTATGTTGGAATAGACCTGAGCACTTTCAAATGCTGATGTGAAGGGTCTGGTATCAGGGAGAGGTGGAGGATTGCAGAGGGGGGGTGGTAATCCCAAATCTGCATTTGGAGATGGGAGTGGGGGCTGGGGAGGCAAGCCCCCTTGATCTTGTGAGGTCAAGATCAGAGGGGAACTTGAGCAAAGGCATGACAGCAAATGGTGAACAATGGGATGTTGAATTGGTCATTTTGGAAGTGGAGCAGCTTTAAGGAATGGTCGGTCCAGGGACTAAACATAGCAGTGGGCTGGGTGGCCAAGAAAGGGGAAGAGGAGTTTATTGAGCATGAGGGTTTCAGATGTTAGCAGGAACCCAGTATTAAATGGGTGGCCTATTCCAGTGGCTTGACTAGGGGGTCTTTGAGTTGCTCATCAAGATGGTCAGGCATTTATGAAACCCTGTTTACATAGTGAGGATTATTTTTTAAAAAAACTTTTCCCTTTTTCTTTTCTGCCATGAAGTCACAGAATGTCGTTCCACCCGGGACGAGGGTGTCCCCGAGGACGAGGAGGACATGGAGCCAGACCCTCAGCACCATCCTTTAGGCCCCAAAATCTGAGGCTGCTTCACCCTCAGCAGCCTCCTGTGCAATATCAATATGAACCTCCAAGTGCCCCTTCCACCACTTTCTCAAACTCTCCAGCCCCCAATTTTCTCCCTCCACGACCAGACTTTGTACCCTTCCCCCCGCCCATGCCTCCGTCAGCGCAAGGCCCTCTTCCCCCCTGCCCAATCAGGCCGCCTTTCCCCAACCACCAGATGAGGCACCCCTTCCCAGTTCCTCCTTGTTTTCCTCCCATGCCACCACCAATGCCTTGTCCTAATAACCCCCCAGTCCCTGGGGCACCTCCTGGACAAGGCACTTTCCCCTTCATGATGCCCCCTCCCTCCATGCCTCATCCCCCGCCCCCTCCAGTCATGCCGCAGCAGGTTAATTATCAGTACCCTCCGGGCTATTCTCACCACAACTTCCCACCTCCCAGTTTTAATAGTTTCCAGAACAACCCTAGTTCTTTCCTGCCCAGTGCTAATAACAGCAGTAGTCCTCATTTCAGACATCTCCCTCCATACCCACTCCCAAAGGCTCCCAGTGAGAGAAGGTCCCCAGAAAGGCTGAAACACTATGATGACCACAGGCACCGAGATCACAGTCATGGGCGAGGTGAGAGGCATCGGTCCCTGGATCGGCGGGAGCGAGGCCGCAGTCCCGACAGGAGAAGACAAGACAGCCGGTACAGATCTGATTATGACCGAGGGAGAACACCATCTCGCCACCGCAGCTACGAACGGAGCAGGTAAACCACTTGTGTGTAGTTCTTTAATGAACTGCAGAGGCCCAGGCACGGTCATTCTCCATTTATGACAACCAAACCAAAAGGATCCAGTAGGGCATCTTGATTTATATAAGGAAAGGAAGCACATTTTGGACTCTGTTGTCAAGAGGAAGAAACAACTGACAAATAAGTTGATGTCAGAAAAAAATTGCTTCTAAAAAGCATTCCAAATATATCAGTGTAGATTCATTTCAGTGAATATAAGACTTTTACTCTGCATAATACAGTTGACATTTTAATGATGATCCCATGAGATGAAAGATCTTGTATTTTTTGTGTTATCATAGATTAAATTATGTTCAATGTGATCATCATATCAGGTTATAGCATTTGAGTTTTTTTGGAACTGGCGATCTGCATGTTAATAAAGAATCAAATTAGTTAACAGGAAGGACTTTCTGAGTTTTAGGATAAGTAGAAATTTATTGTACATTGTTGCCTTCTTGGTTGGTTTCTTTGTAAAACGAAGTAAGATTATTTACACATTATGAAAGTTAGTTTTCAAAATATCTTTTTTTTTTTTTTTGGTGACAGAATCTCGCTATGTTGCCCAGGCAGGAGTGCAATGGCGAGATCTCAGCTCGCTGCAACCTCCACCTCCTGGGTTCAAGCAATTCTCTCACCTCAGCCTCCCAAGTAGCTGGGATTACAGGTGCACGTGACCACACTCGGCTAATTTTTTTTTTTTTTTTTTTTTTTGAGATGGAGTCTTGCTTTGTCGCCTAGGCTGGAGTGCAGTGGCGCAATCTCGGCTCACTGCAACCTCTGCCTCTGGGTTCAAGTGAATCTCCTGCCTCAGCCTCCTGAGTAGTTGGGATTACAGGCGTGCACCACCACGCCCAGCTACTTTTTGTATTTTTAGTAGAGACGGGGTTTTGCCATGTTAGGCAGGCTAGTCTCGAACTCCTGACCTCAGGTGATCAGCCCCCCTCGGCCTCCCAAAGTGCTGGGATTACAGGTGTCAGCCACTGAGCCTGGCCTAATTTTTGTATTTTTAGTAGAGACGGGGTTTTACCATGTTGGCCAGGCTGGTCTTGACCTCCTGAACTCAAGTGATCCACTCACCTTGGCCTCCTTAAGTGTTGGGATTACAGTTGTGAGCCACCATGCCTGGCCTAAAATTGCTTTTAATCTGATTTTGTTGCATTGAAATGGATTCTTACTGAAGAAAGTTGTATTTTAAAAATACTGTTTCATTCTATATTACATTTCTTTTTTCAAAAGATCAAATATGTATAAATATGAGAGAAATAATGTTTCAAGGAGGCATTTCTAAAACTGGGATTCTAGCTGGGCTTACAGAAATACTCTGAAGTTATATGCAACTTTTTTTGTGTGTGTGTTTTTCTAGAAGGAAACTTACATCAGGTTCTCAAAGAGGAGGGTGTGAGTCTGTTATCCCAAAAGCCTGAGAACCATTGGTTTATATGGAAAAATAAAAGACACATATCAATTGTGCTAATGTTTATTTATGCCTCAGTGAACCCTTACACTGATGAAGATTTGAGATCTTCTGTTGTCAAGCTAATTACGGTGCTTCTCTTTCTTTCCCCAGTAGTGTACTTACCTTCATTGTCTTGTGGAACTTTTGTGCTAAAAGTGTTTGAGCTCCCCAGACCAAGTCACTTCACTCTGGGTTTGCAGAGAGCTGGTCTTGGCTCTTGTTGCTCTGCAGCTGATTTAGGAACCAGTTCACATCTGTTTCCACATTTTTCTCATGGCTCTATCAATTTGGTTCTGACTGAACATTTTGCCAGTAAATTAAATGATAGTGGTCATTCTCTGCACTGAAGAGAGGGATTAGTGCTCAGAAGGTTCAGAAGGAAAATGCTTTGTTGCCTCTCCCTGGTGGCCTGGTAGAAGATAGAAGGGAATGTGTTACTTGTAGGGATGACTGATTTCTGGTGGGCCAAAGCTGAGTGAGAGTTGGTAGACTTTAAAAATCTTTTCAGCATGAACTACTGTTGCTGGTCAATATTCTGTGATGGACTAGTTGGCAAAGGCATAGGCATGTGATAGTTTTTTTTTTGTTTTTTTTGTTTTTTGTTTTTTGGAGACAAAGTCTTGCTTTTGTCCCCCAGGCTGGAGTGTGATGGCGCGATCTCGGCTCAGTGCAACCTCTGCCTCCCGGGTTCAAGTGATTCTCCTGTCTCAGCCTCCTGAGTAGCTGGGATTACAGGCACCTGCCACCACGCCCGGCTAATTTTTGTATTTTTAGTAGAGATGGGGTTTCACCATGTTGGTCAGGCTGGTCTCGAACTGCTGACCTCAGGTGATCTGCCTGCCTCAGCCTCCTAAAGTGCTGGGATTACATGTGTGAGCCACTGCTCCTGGCTGGCATGTGATAGTTAATGTTACAGTTTTATAGTGCAAATGTTAACTGGAAAGAGTAAATAGTTTGTAAATAGTTTTCTTCAGACTCTAAAGTAATTGTTAATAATTTTGCTTCTGGGAAAACATTTTGCAGCAAACATTCTAGATAGTGTTGTATTTCCGCCTCTGTTTTGAGATGCTATAATTAGAGGAGTTGTCAGGGCTCTGCTGTAAATCCTAAATTTTTCCATCAAGGCTTCAACTTGGAGTTATGTATTTGTTTGAAGAAACTCAGATGTCCTGTGAATTGCGGATCTCAGTAAAATCAAGTGTTGTAAGAATTACTTCTAACCTGATTTATCCTAAACCACACTCCTTTACTATGAGGATCTATATCTTTCTAAAACGATCTTTATTTATATTCGAGTTGTTTTATAATGTGCTTGGGGCATTTGCTCTGGAGCTGCCTAGTGGCATAGCTACATTATAATTGGCTCCCTTTGGGATATTAATTAGGTGGAATGTCAGTCATCTGTCTTATATGGCATGCTTCTGTGAAACAAACATGGAGCACATGAAGTCCTAATATAACTTCTAGAAGTATATTTGGAAAACTGAAACTTCATAAATTTGGATTGTGTTAAGTTTATGCAAATTCCATAGTCTGTTTTCTTGTTGCCCCTCCCCTGCTTCTTAGGGTAAGTGAATCTATCCTTTTACAAATTCTGTCTTCCCTATTTTTCTCTGCCTCCAAAATGTGGTTGAATAACAATTGCAAGATTGTCTTAGGGTGGACTGTTTTTAGAAAAGTCTGTGAAAAAGTGGATATATGTATTTGTTGTCATGAAAAATGAAAGTTACTCCAGGGATAAGGAAAGAAATCGCTACAGGCAGATGTAGTGCACCAAGCACACTGTTGAGCAGAGTGGTAAGGATGTGTGCCCTGGGCTTCACCTAGCTAGGGAGTGCTACCACGCAAGAATTCTCACGGCTGACCTTGTGACAGTAAATGTGTAGCTATTGGAGAACTACCCTAATGTACCTAAGGAATATCTTAATGTTTGCAAACAAGGAAGAATCTTGGGAAAAGTAACACAAACATAGCTTTTCTTGCTTTAAAAGAATTTGTCTTAATAGTGTTACTAATGTGGTTTATATCCAAATTGGTCTTTTCAAGTCCTACCCACTCAGAGGTACCAGTCATCATTAGAAGTGTTATTCTTTTTTTTTTTTTGAGGCGGAGTCTCGCTCTGTCGCCCAGGCTGGATAGAAGTGTTATTCTTAAATGCAAAATTCTATTGGCTATATGGTAAAAAAAAAATATATTAGAAATATCCTCTAATTAGAGTTTTTATTTGGAAATGTAGGCAATTATTTTTTTCAACAGCCGTGCCATTACAAATTACATATATCTTTGACATGTGGCATGGTTCACTAATTTCTATACAATAACTAAGATTTACTGCCCAAATGTAAACTGTGATTTTAGAAGCGTATGAGATGAAGAATGTAGAATCCAAATCTCTGGCTGCTTTATTTGGGATAGCTGGTATATATCTGAGGATTGTATATATATCAGAAACATTATTCAAAGGAGTCTTCCTTTAGAACAGGGGAATCTTTAAGTGGAAAGCAATTTCTATTTTAATACCTAAGCACTCACCGATCTCTGTCAGTTTTGTAAGTTCTATTTTCAATGTATTGACATTTCTGTTTGGTGATAGGTTGGGGGATATTTTTGAGTTCAAACATTTTAATGGTCTTCTTTCTGGACTCAGGTTAATATAGCATTTTATTTTTCCTGTTCTAAGATTGGAAGGTTACTTCCTTTAGACTTGTAGTTCTGATTCAGACACACTAGAGTTCAGATTTCTCTTCTAGGTCCTCATTGTTAAATAGGCTCAAAAGCTATTAATATTATTAAACCCCAGTTTTACATTGGAAGGTTTTAAAAATTCCTCATCTATTTTTTTTTACATTAAGTAAGCCCAACATCTCTATTTAGTTTTTTTTCCAGATGAAAAATAGCATTCGAGTGACTTAGTCATGGCCTCATGGCAGGTTAGTGATAGCTAGATCTACAACTCAAGCCTATAAGCCATAAGCATTAAGAGCTCTTTCATTATAGAACCTTGTCCTAATTTTCACTATAAAAGCTTTATAATTTACATTTATTTGATAGGTGAAATAGAGCATTTTTTAGAAATCAATAGGATGTGGAGTTCTTTAGAGTTTTCCCTCTAGGTTAAATAACCAAGGATTGGCTGATTGCAAGGTTTTAAAGGAAGATTAGGATAAAATTCCCATTATTGCGTAGCATCATGTATGACTTCTTTCTTTAAAGAAATCTGCAAAAATTCTCCAAGTTAGTTAACTTCTGTAAAGTGAAAAGCTCCTTTATCCTCTAATAAATTAAGAAGGCATAAAAATGTCCCCCAGTGAACAGTGCCTGAAAAATTCCTAGATGTGGTCCATTTATTTACAAGATGAATTCAGTGAAAAGAGATGGTGTTTTTGAGTCTTTCTGTTGAAAACAGCTCTGTGTATTAATTCCTTTAAGAGAGCGAGAACGGGAGAGACACAGGCATCGAGACAACCGAAGATCACCATCTCTGGAAAGGTCCTACAAAAAAGAGTATAAGAGATCTGGAAGGTAAGCAAGGAGTTGACACTGAAAGAAGTCATAGGATTATCTCCTTGAATTCAGATTTTGTGCTTGTATGGAGCAACAGCCAAGTCTTCATAATGGCCTCAGAGTCTGTCCAAGATGACCTGTGAAAAGCTAAAGCAGACTGTAATTTAAAATACTTTACTTTCAAGATGCATTGATTATGCACAAGGAAAATCTTGATAAATTTCCAAAAATTGGAAATTATACAGACCACTTTTTCTGACCACAGTGCTATAAAACTATACATTAATCATTTTAAAAAACCTTGGAAATTCATAATTATGCTCTTAAATTTACATGTTTCAGAAAAAAAGAGCAAAACTGCAGTCATATTTTCATTAGAAAATGACATTGAGATTGCTATCACCCAAAACTTAAAGGGTGTAATCAATTCTATATCTCGAAGTAAAATTTTGTGGTCTTACATTAATATAATGGTAATGAAGAACAGCACTCTAGAATCTGACAGATTCGGGGTCAGTTATTAGCTCTCCCAATTTTATTACTGGGCAAAGTTATCAGTGTCTTCGTTTGTAAAATAAGGACAGTTATATATACCTTCTTGAGTGATAAGGGGTCATTGAGATAATGCATGTCAAACACTTAGAACTGGGCCTGAAGTAAGTGCCAAATAAATGGTAACTATGTATATAATTATTATCTGAGCACTTGGCTATAGAAATTGGTGGAGCTTAAGAAAAGCAGAAAAAGGGATTTAAAGATAAATTAATGAAATGGAAATAGAACTACAGTGATATAACTATATTGTAAGTAAATGCAAATACAATTTTTAAAGTGGGAAATAAAAGAAAAATCTACATAACATTAGGTTTGAGAAAGTGTATTATTACAGGAAGGAAAAGAAATTTAAAAATTTAAAACCGTTTAAAAAATTAACTTGAATGTGATGGGTTGATTTCTAAGAAAACAAAAATTAATTTCACACAAGAAGCAGAAAACTTTAATAGGTCAATAACTCTGGAAAAATGGAAAAAGCTTACTCTGCACCACCTCTAAAAAAAGCTTTAAAGTGGTCTTGAACACTAAAAAAAGATGGAAGGAAAGCTCAGCTCATTCTGTAGTAGCAGGAAAAACCAGATGGCAAAACCTAACCAAGGGAAAAAAAATGACACAAAAACGACACAGCAATCTCTCTTACAAATATGGATATAAAAACACGAATTAGGATATTAGCAAGTGTTTTCAGTAGTTTGTTAAAATAATGGATAGAGTTTATTCCAAGACTGCATGGATAGAAAAGTTAATATTAGAAAATCTGTATTGTATGTGTCAAAATCTGTAGGGTTATCTCAGTACTTACCTTTTAGGTATTTAAACTAAAACCAGCATCCATATGTGAGTAAAAACTAGTAAACTAGAAATATTAACAGTTGTCTTTAACATGATGAAGAATGCTAGCTCACGATGAACCTGATGGATACCATCCCCAAAGAGTCAAATGTGGTGTTGAAACCTGCAGGCCTTTCCTATACAAATTTGAAAAAAGGCAAGGAGGCCGCATTGCTTATCATTGTTACTGAATATCCTTGTGATACAATCAACATGGTAATTAAAAACATGGTGTTTTTGTGTGTCCCGGGTATTGTACTGGTATGGGTGATATAGGCATTAACAAAGGCCCCCACTTAATAGGAAAAGGAAAGTTAAGTGCTGTAAGTGCGTTTGATAGGACACTTACATGTTGCTCTGGATTAGATGAGATTAATTAGGAAGGATGAAATGCCATGGGTTAGATGGGATTAATTAGGAAAGATGAAAAGAGGGCCTGAGGAGGAGGAGAGGAGACAGGAGAAAAGCCAGGGTATTGTGTCAGTGGACATCATTGAGGACCTATTTGAGGTGGATGATTTTTAATGTATAAGTGCTGGAAATAGCCTCGGTTTAATGGTTTCTTCTCTAATGCCTGGTAGCTAGCAGAGAAGGTAGACTTGAATTCTGTAAGTTCTGACTAACGCAGCAGAAAATAAAAATTAGAGATGGAAATACTGTGAGGGGGAAAATTTACCAGTTTGCACTGTGGCATATTGGTAAGAAGAAACATTGGGAGTTTGGATTTTGAATTTTGGAGTGCCTGAGACACTTACCTAAAAAAGATCTTTTGTTTCTGTGTTGAAATGCCCTTCTCAAAGTGTTAAAAAAAAATATTAACTGATGTTCACAACAACTGACCCTGACCATTCATTACATCATTCACAACGCCTGCTTAAAAGGATGGGTGAGGATGTCTTTTGCCTGTGTTTCTTGGCAATAAAACATTTGGTGGAATTTCTTTTTAGAACATGCTGAAATGTCTGTATCAACCATATTAGCATTTAACTACCACTTTTAGCTTTATCGTATTAGGCAAGTGACTGATTTTCAAAGCTGTTGCCTCCTTTGTAGGGGATGTTAATATCTGCCTCCTAGGCTTGCTGTCAGGATTAAATGTGAAATGTCAGTAAAGTGCTTAGCAGGGTGCCAGCCTCAGAGTAAGCACCAAAACAAACCAAAAAGAGTCCCTAGGAGCTAAGAGTTGCCATTATTACCTGACAGTATTTTAACAGCCTTTTAAGTAAAAAGGACTACCTGGTTAGAAAATGTAATGCAAAGACAAATTAAAATTCACTATGGAAAGTTATTAATAAATCATTTAAGCATCTTGTAATGCATAGGACCAATGGGAAGAAAACTATAAAATGTAGCTGATGACAAAGAGGGTGATGTAATAAAAGGAAGGTATGTCCTTTTCCCGTAGTGGATGACCATGTCGTAAAAATACCAGTTTTCTTCACAATATAGTCATGTACCACATGGCATTTCAGTGACAGACTGTATACAATGTTGGTCCCAAAGATTATAATACCTTATTTTTTTACTGGACCTTTTCTATGTTCAAATATGTCTAGTTACATAAATATTTACCACTGTGTTACAGTTGCCCACAGCATTCAGTGCAGTCACATGCTGTACAGGTTTGTAGCCTAGTAGCAACAGGCTATACCGCCTGTCTGAGGCGAGTAGTAGGCTATACCATCTAAGTTTGTGTAGGCACACTGTGATGTTTGTACAGTGATGAAATCACCTAAGGACTCATTTCTTAGAATATATCTCTGTTGTTGTTAGTGACATATGACTGTAATCTATAATTTTAATGTAACTTCAGTTAAAGTACTTTTTCTTTTTTTTTTAGTTTTTAAAAATGTAAAAAGAGATGGGGATCTTGCTATGTTGCCCAGGTTGGTCTTTGAACGACTGGCCTCAAGTGATCTTCCTACCCCGGCCTCCCAAAGTGCTAGGATTACAGGCATGAGCCACCATAACTGACCCTAAGTACTGGCTTTAGGACTTCATAATGACTCTTTAATTTTTCCTTGGAATAGAAGTTAGGATAATGAAGAAAAATAGTAATGCAAGGATACTTACTCTGGAAGAATTAAAGGTTCTGGAAATATATAATAATTTTAAAAATTTGATATGGGTTAAATAGATCATTGAAACAACTACAGAGCAACATTCAAGAATATATATTACGTACATCTAATAAATATGTAAAGCTATATGTGATAAAGAATATGTTTTTTTCAAATCAGAGGAGAAACTGGCAATTGGTGAGCCATTTGGAGGAAAAATTGAGATTAGATTTCTGCCTTACACCTTGGAGACAGAGAATTAAAAATTGTGTTAAAAGTAACTGATGAAAATATAAAATCTTTTTTTAACCCTGGGATAGGAAATGGCTTCCAAGCATACTAAGGCAGGAAGCATAAAAAGATCTCTAGATTTGACTTTATAAAAGTTGTATGTAGCAACAAACAAACAGATTTCAAAGCAAGAAACTGGAAACGGTTACAATGCATATGACAGAGGGAGGACAGTTATCTTAATGAAAACTGTTTCAACAAATTAAAGACTCTAATCATAATTTTAAAAAATTTGCATAGCCTGTGACCAGAATGTTCACAAAAGACTTAAGCATGAAACATATTCATTTCAATATTGATAAAATACTTCAAATTAAATTATATGAAAATACTGTTTCATCAGAATGGCAAAGATTAAAAATAACCATAGTGACAGGATGTGTGGAAATGGGAACTCTTATGTGGTTTTGATGGTAGTCTAAACGAGTACTGCCTAACTAGAGAGAAGCCTTAAAAAGTATGCATTTGGGAAAGAATCTGACAAGTGTGCAAAGAACACAAATGTGTTCATGATAGCATTGTTTATGGTGGAAGAGAAGTAAATGTTAACCTAAATGACTATTATTAGTTTTGTTAAATTATGGTATATACATATAAAAGAATAATAATGTACCTATTAAAAATGCTCCAAATATATAATTATTGAAATAGGTGTTCCTGATTTACTACTGAATGAGAAGGTCAGGCTATAACATTAAAACATTTGTGAAATATAGTGATTTTCTCTGAGTGGTGTTATGTGTGGTTTTTATGTTTGTGCTTTATTTTTTTCTACAGCGAACATACATTGACAGTATTTTTTCTGGTAACAAAACTAATGATGCGTATTGTAATGTTTAGAAGTTATATAAATAATATGTATAATCTTTCTAATCCTCCCAAAGTATACATACCTACACACATATATATACATACAGACTTTCCCTGTTAGAAAATTACAAGTTAGTGGTAGAGTTAATGAGAATACTTATTACTTTGATCTGGATGTAAACTTACATGGATAGTAGTAAGTTTGTTAGTGGAGCTGTGAAGGCTACCAGCTGATCTTACAAAGCAGTTTTTCTACTTAGCTGGATTCTCAAGGTCTCTGTGTTCTACCTAAATTTCTTGGGCTTAAATTAAAATCTACCCTGTAGGTTTTGTTGTTATTGTTGTTTTGAGACAGCATTTTGCTCTGTTGCCCAGGCTGGAGTGCGTGGTGCAATCATAGCTCACTGCAGCCTCAGCCTTCCAGGCTCACGTGATCCTCCCACCTCAGCCTCCTGAGTAGCTGGGACTGCAGGTGTGCACCAACATGCCTGGCTAATTTTTGTATTTCTTGTAGAGACAGGGTTTCACCATGTTACCCAGGCTGGTCTGGAACCCCTGGGCTTAAGTGATCCTCCCGCCTTGGCCTTCCAAAGTGCTGGGATTACAGATGTGAGCCACCACTCCCAGCTGACCCTATAGGTTTTTCCCTCCAAGTACATCCATAGGATGGGTCTTTGCAGATTTCAAGCCCCAGGAAGTCAGGGAGATGGAGTTGTTTTTTCATCTTTCTTTATTGACTGAGTTAATATTAATATCTGTGAGGACCAACATTAGGCAAAGTGTTGGTTCACCAAGTAGTAATGCCCAAGACTGGGGTTCCAGAGACAGTTAGGGATGACATAACTGGTTCACTCTTGGATTATAATTATAGTCCTCAGGCCAAATTTATGGCCATATTGAGACCCTGTTTTGTGAAGTCTTAAAATCTTTTTTTCCTGGCAAAGACAGATGTGGAGGATTCAAAACTGGTATTCTCATTGCTGAAATTGTCCATATGTGGACATTTCCAAACATTTTGCAAATATCTTTTTCTTTTAGGAGTTACGGTTTATCGGTTGTTCCTGAACCTGCTGGATGCACACCAGAATTACCTGGGGAGATTATTAAAAATACAGATTCTTGGGCCCCACCCCTGGAGATTGTGAATCAGTAAGTAGATCTGGGGTGGGGCCTGGGAATTTGTATTTTTAAACAAGTAAACTTCAGGTGATTCTGATGCCACCAGACTGGTATTTGGGAGTCACTGGTTTAACAAAAGTACACACGGTGATTTGGCATGGTATTCATATTTTAGGTGAAAAATGCACCAAACAGGTGAAATAGAATAGTTTTTACAATGGAAGAGTATTTTTAATAATTAACCTCCTTTGCCCTCTTTTGAAGTCGCTCCCCAAGTAGGGAGAAGAAGAGAGCTCGTTGGGAGGAAGAAAAAGACCGATGGAGTGACAACCAGAGTTCTGGCAAAGACAAGAACTATACCTCAATCAAGGAAAAAGAGCCCGAGGAGACCATGCCTGACAAGAATGAGGAGGAAGAAGAAGAACTTCTTAAGCCTGTGTGGATTCGATGCACTCATTCAGAAAACTACTACTCCAGTGACCCCATGGATCAGGTGGTAGGTCTGAAGTAGCAGACAAGCTGTAGACCAGGGTTTCTCGGCGTTGTCACTCTCGGCCTTTGGGGCTGGATAAATTCTTGATTGTGGGGACTGCCCTATGCATTGTAGGATGTTTAGCGGCATCTCTGGGCTCTACCTGTTAGATGCCAGTAGTACCCCTCCCCAGTTGTGATTACCAAAAATGTCTTCAAATATTGCCAAATGTCCCCTGGGGGGAAAAGATCACCCCCAGTTGAGAATCACTGTTACAGACAAAAGCCGTTTTAAAAAGCTAAAAGCCAAGAGTGCAGTAGGTTAATTGAAATATCTTTTTATAATGCATTTTTATTTATTTATTTTTGAGACAGGGTCTCGCTCTGTCACCCAGGCTGGAGTGCAGTGGCACCATCGTGGCTCACTGCAGCCTTGATCTTCCAGGCTCAAGTGATTCTCCCACTTCAGCCTGCTGAGTAGCTGGAACTACGGGGCACGTGCCACCATGACTGGCTAATTTTTTTTTTATTTTTTAGTAGAGATGAGGTCATACTATGTTGCCCACTCTGGTCTCGAACTCCTTAGCTCAAGCAATCCTCCTGCCTTGGCCTCCCAAAGTGCTGGGATTACAGGTGTGAGCCACTGTGCCCAGCCTATTCTACATTTTTAATGATACTGGTAGTCTCAGTACTGGTGGTTTCATAAGCTTTCACATGTAACTAGTTTATGCAGTTTGTAGTGTGTATGTGTATATGTGTGTGTGTGTGTGTGTTTTTTCTCCAAAATGAAAAATAAGGAAGAATTTGAGTTTGTCTCTTCGAAGTGTATCCTTGACCAAAAGAGCACCAACCCTACGAAGTTGCCCATGCATATTGGCTAGTTTTGTAGAAAGGGAGAGCCATTGTCACCCTTAATGAATGGGCTGGAGGGAGGACTCCTAGAGCACATGCTGCCAGGGCCGGGGCGCCTGTGGTGGTACAGCCGGCGCGCTCATTGCCATGGCAGACTCCACCACTATTTCTACATGCTCACTTCTCTTTTCTTTCTTCCATCTCCATTTTATTTTCTGTCACTGTCACCTTTTTGCTCTCTCTTCCCCTCTTCCCCCTAGGCGTTATGCCTCCATCCTGTTAGGCATATTTGCCACAGAGTAGGCATGTAGTAATGTTCATTGATTAAATGAATGAGTGGACATCTCATTCATTTAATTAATGAACTCGTGCAGATTTAGGGCATGAAAAGTTGCAGATGTTAGATTTAGTGCATGGGATTAGATAAGAGATAAGAGAGGGTTGTGTTATTTGGAATTTTGTGAAAATAGCTTCTATTTGGATTCGTATCTGTGGGGAGCTTGAAAGGAGATTTCTGTGTTTTTGGAAACAAAGGATTTGAGAAGTCTCTCATAGTGGTGTGATATTTTATTTGATAAATTAGAGCAGGCTTTTAAGTCATAGTTGATGTGGTACAGGGAAGGGAAAGCTCACATACTGTGCACTTTCACGGTGCCCGAATGTTACTCCATGCTTCTCGTGTTGTCTTAGTTGACCCTGAAAACACCCCTGGCAAGAAGGTGGTTCTGTCCGTTAGAAATGCTGCTAGGAGTAATAACACCTGACTAAGTGGGACTTAAACAAGCTGGGTTTGTTCTTCTCATAATAAGGTACCTGGAGGGAGGCCATGGCTGGTGTTCACTGAGTGGCTCAGTGATGGCAGGCCCTGCTGTCTTCCTGAGCATCTTCCACAGTTGCAGGATGATGCAGGACTAGCAGGCCTCAGGTCCTTACACACCCGCGTCCCCACACGCAGGACGCAGAAGGCATGTTGGGTGAGCATTCTTCTAGTGTCTTGCCCGAGCTCTCCTTTCATCCCTTGACTCCGCTTCCATCCCTTTACCAGAGCCATGTGACATGCCTACCCCAGGGATTCGTTTTTCCTTACTGCCATGACAGAGTTCCACAAATGGCATGGCTTGAAACCACACACATTTGTCATCTCACAACTTGGGAGGTCAGAAGTCCAGCGTGGGCCTCACTGGCTCCATCAGGATGTCGGCAGATCTGTGCTCCTTTATGGAGGCTCTGGAGAAAATCTGTTTTCTTGCTCATTCAGGTTGCTGGCAGAGTTCAGTTGCTTGTGTCTGGAGGACAGAGGACCTTGTGTCCTTGTTGGCTGTCAGGTGTGGGCACTTCTTGGTTCCTCCAGGCCGTGTGCATTCCTTGACTTGTGGATCCCTTCCTCTGTCTTCAAAGCCAGCAATGGCGGTCGAGTCCTTCTCATGTTTTGAATATCTCTTGCCTCTTTTTCTGTTGTATCTCTGACCCCTGTTGGCAAAGGTTACCTGATTTTAAGGATTCCTGTACTAAGATTGGGTCCTCCCAGCTGCAAATCCTTTTTGCCATGTAAGTTAACATATATATTTAATTTCTGGGGATTAGGACATGGACATCTTTGGGAGGGGCTGGTGGCTCAGCCTACCTTCCCAGAGATCAGGAGTTCTCTTCTCCAAATCTTACAGAATCCTGCTTCTATTAGGAAGAAGGGAAGAATGGCTGCCATAGGTGTTATTATTCTTAAAACAATAAAGATGAAGACACTGAAGTTCAGGGAGTTTAAACAGGCAGGGCTGGTTGTTTTTTATTACATTGTTATGAGTATATTAAAACTCCAGTGTAGGAGGAAGACTGATAAACTCAAAAGGCAGACATTTGCCTTTGAGTTTTGTCGTCTGTGGTGCAGAGAAGGTGGTGAGAATGTCAAAGCTATACTGGCATCGCCACTCCCAACAATGAGATGGGGCCTGAATTATCCCCTCTTCTGGGTACCAGATTTTATGATTTGCCTTAATTTTACATTTGACAGGTCTGGTTTTTACATTTTAAGGCTACTAAGTCAGAGTGTGGACATGTAAAGTGATTTTCAACCTGGAAATTGAGTGAGGAAAAGTGGAAAATTTTCTCTAGGAATCTGTTGCAGAGTCCCGTGTTTGTGGTATGTGTTTGTGTGTGTGTGGGAGAGAGTGTGTGCGTGTTTATGTCCTCGTGTTTAAGGCATGAGAGTGTGTGTGTGTGTGTGTGTGAGAGAGAGAGGGGATATATAGGATATTTCTTATTGCTCGATGGATTGATATAGGAGAAGATAGGTTATCAGTGATTTTCAGTAGGAAGTGTACATTCCCTACGAGGGTATTTGATGTCAGTTGTCATGATTCTCTGAGGGTCATGATTTTTAAAAAAATGTCATATTAATAGGGCATAGATGAACTGTTCTAATGTTTCTTTTCTGTTTTTTTTTTTTTTAGATGAGGTCTCTCTATGTCACCCAGGCTAGAGTATAGTGGCACAGTCATAGTCATAGCTCACTGCATCCTCCAACTCTTGGGCTCAAACAGTTCTCCTGCCTTAGCCTCCCAGGTAGCACAGGCACACACCACCTGGCTAATTTTTTTCTTTTTCATAGAGGTGGGGTCTTGCTATGTTGCCCAGGCTGGTCTTGAACTCCTGGCCTCGAGCAATCCTCCTGCCTCTGCCTCCCAAAGTTGCTGGGATTACAGGCGTGAGCAAGCATGCCTGGCCTGTTCTAATGTTTCTGAATGTTGGCAAGGCACATTTACCTGAAGACTGTGTCAGCGATAAGTGTGTGTTTGATTCAGAGTATGATTGCCAGTACTTGAGCATTTTGTTTTCAAATGTTTGTTAAATTGAGGGTTGAAAAATAGCATCTTGCTGTTAAAAATGCTTTGATTACCTGTGAGATCTTACATATCTTTGATTTGATCGTTACTGATATAGTTCCTAATATTGATCCTTTATTTTTAAAAGGGAGATTCTACAGTGGTTGGAACGAGTAGGCTTCGTGACTTATATGACAAATTTGAGGAGGAGTTGGGGAGCAGGCAAGAAAAGGCCAAAGCTGCTCGGCCTCCGTGGGAACCTCCAAAGACGAAGCTCGATGAAGATTTAGGTGAGTCAGAGTCACTAACTAGCCTGAGACCCTTGCGATTATAGCTTCATTCCTAAATTTTGGGGAAATACCCTTGAGAGTCCCACATTGAGATTTCTTCTTTTTCATTTTATTTTTCTTAATTACAGTCAGTAAGATACATAGCAGTAGAACTTCCTTCTTTTTGATCGTATTTTTCCTTAGTTCATTTGGCAGAATACAGCAGTGACCTCATTTGCAAGGCATGCTAACAAGGGTGCCCCTTGGAGAGTTGTCCAGTCGGAAGAGTTCAGCATCTTTCCGAGAGCAGGAGCCCATGCCCCCTGCCTCTCATGAGGACAGGTGTCCTTCCTTGGCCCTCTCCTTTGCCAGGTGCGCCTGGTTTGATGAGGGAAACAGCGACTATAGCCCAGCTCTGTTTGAAGGTTTCTCTCCACTTGTGTAGACAGTTTGCATAGCTTTTTCATAAGGTGGTCTATTTTTTCATGTGTATGTTCTGAGGTTCCAAGTAGGTTGTGAGATCTTTGAGAATGGAAATTGCTTTTTATCACTTTGTATCCTTAGCCCCTAACAGAATGCCATGCACAGATGAGACATTCAGTGTGCATTTAGCTACATGTTCTCTCTGGCTCTCATCTGCCCACCTCCATTACATCCCACACGCTGAGAGGCAGTTATCCATACTGGGCAAAGACACCTGAGTTGGGAGTTGGATGGCCTGGGTTTGAATCCCTGCTCTACCACCTACTTGATATGTGACCTTGGGCCACAGGTTCATCTCCTTAGATTTTTCCCATTTGTAAAATAGGGATGACAGTAGACAGTAGCATCTATCTCATGCAGTACATGTAAATACAACTCCATGTTGGATTTCATTATGCTACTACTATGTTAATCTCTTATAGGATTAATTTATTTTAAAAATTAATTATTTTTCTTTTTGTGGAGATGGAATCTCACTATGTAGGATTAATCTAACTTCTAGGTCTTTTTTTTTTTTTTTTTCAAATTGTGGTAAAATATAAGTAATACAAAATTTACCATCTTAACTATTTTTAAGCGTACAGTTCAATAGGGTTCAACATGACCTTGTTTGCAACCAGTCTCCAGAACTGTTTTCCTTTTATAAAACTGAAACTCTGGACCTGTTAAGGAATAACTCCCCAGACCCCAGTTCCCCCGTTCCCTTATTACTACTATGCTACTTTCTTCCTCTATGAATTTGACTCTCAGGTATCTCATATATGTGGAATCATGTAGTATTTGTCTTTTTGTGACTGGCATATTTCAGTTAGCATAAGTCTGTGTCTGTTTTTATTCAGTCACTTTAAGGACTAACATCTTCTCTTGCTGTTATTGAGGGAAAAGAAATGTCAAGTCTTTGGTCTTGCATTCCCAGTCTTCGCTGTGGCATTCCCAGCACTCCCAGCCCCTAATCTCCCAGTGTTTTTCCGTGTGGCCAGCGCTCTAGCTAGTCCACTGTGTTCTTAGCTCCACGCTTTTGCCTACGATGCTCCCTCTTCATTCCCTTCTTCTTTTCTCCTCCTTATCATGCTTCTCCCATCCTGTTGCAGTGCCTGGGTCACATGTGCTCCTTCTTTGAAATTATCACCAGCCTTTCTGGATCCCAGTGAAACTGCCCTTTTATGGATCATTACATAGCTTAAGTGTTAAACTACGTACTACTACTATGGTTTTTCATTTTATCTGACATTGCTCATCAAGTCTTACTTTCTCTCTAAAGATCTTTATTTTCTTTGCTTCCCCAACTAGATTGTGACTTAGCATTATGGGCTATATTTTTTTTTATGGTGTTGCTTAGTAGAGTATTTGGTGTAGAGTAGGCCTTTAAGTATTTTCTAGAAGAATAAAGAACTCTTCTTACCTTTAGAGGTTTAGGTCATTTGGAAGCCTCCACAAAAACCAGTTTGTCAGCCGGGTGCGGTGGCTCATGCCTATAATCCCAGCACTTTAGGAGGCCGAGACAGGTGTTTCACCTGAGGTCAGGAGTTCGAGACCAGCCTGGTCAACATGGCAAAATCCTGTCTCTACTAAAAACACAAAAATTAGCTGGGTGTGGTGGCAGGCGCCTGTAATCCCAGCTACTCGGGAGGCTAAGGCAGGAGAATCACTTGAACTTGGGAGGTGGAGTTTGCAGTGAGCTGAGATCGCGCACTGCACTCCAGCCTGAGTGACAGAGCGAGACTCCAACTCAGGAAAAAAAAAAAAAACCAGTTTGTTAATTCCATCAATTTCTGTATTTTTCTCCCAACCCCTGTTAGAGAGTTCCAGTGAATCCGAGTGTGAGTCTGATGAGGACAGCACCTGTTCTAGCAGCTCAGACTCTGAAGTTTTTGACGTTATTGCAGAAATCAAACGCAAAAAGGCCCACCCTGACCGACTTCATGATGAACTTTGGTACAACGATCCAGGCCAGGTGCGTGTTTTTATGCCCTTGCTGTGAAGGTTGCAAACCCAGACATAACGGTTATTGCTCTGGGCTCAGAAGATACATGTTGCCTAGTATTGAAACTGAATTTTACTGTCAGGGTTTTGTCCTTCAGAGCTATTTCTTTTCAGCTTCAGGTTAGTTCCAAAGCATAAGCACCAGAGCAGCTGTCCCTTGAATCATTTTTGATGATGTTTGTAAATTCCATGTTGGGGAGAGGAGTAATGGCCCTGCCTCATTAAATTGCAGTAGATGGAAGGAGACACATGGTAGGATGAGGAGAGAGAACTTGGAGGTCTTTTTAGAAGTAGTTCACCTGGAAGGTATCTTGCTGCAAAATAGTAAATAAGTCCTATAAGATTTCTTTTTTTCAGTTGGTAACAGTCACAAGTTCTCTTCCTTGTTAAGCATGTTTGAGCTAGAAACATAATAAGTGGACATAATTATTTTTATTTTTAATTACTGTCTTAATATGAAGTAATACATAATAAAATTAGCATTGTTAAAAAAGATTTGTGTCACACAGATATATAATACATACAAAAATTATATCTTTAATGCATGTAAAGTTAGGAAGCTAAGGCATATCTATAAAAAGATAATTTAAAATTTATATTTTGTGAGTAAATTTATAACATTCTATATTAATTAAAATGCTTTTCTCCTGGTTCTTGTTAGATGACAGCTATCCATCTTTTTTTTATAGAACGTCTGGCAGAAATGTATTTTGTGTGTTCCTTTTACTCTTTGGAATTGAGCAGAAATGTTTGTAGAACTGCCAATGCATTTTAAAACTTGGTTTTCTTTTTAAACAGCTTTGTTGAGTTATAATTTACATATGATACAATTGTACTTCAAATTTATAATCCAGCATTTTTTAGTATATTCATGGGGCTGCACAACTATCCCTACAATTGAATTTTAGAACATTTTTGTCCCCCGTAAAATAAACTGCCTCCATATATGGGTTTTTTTGTTTTTTTGTTTTTTTTGAGACCTGGTCTCACACTGTTGCCCCGGCTGGAGTGCACTGGCGCAATAACGGCTCACTGGAACCTTGACTTCACAGGCGAAACCTGCTTCAGCCTCCCAAGTATCTAGGACTATAGGGGCGTCCCACTATGCCTGGCTAGTTTTTTTTTTTTTTTTGAGACAGAGTTTCGCTCTTATTGCCTAGGCTTGAGTGCAATGGCGTGATCTTGGCTCACCGCAACCTCTGCCTCCCGGGTTCAAGTGATTCTCCTGCCTCAGCCTCCTGAGTAGCTGGGATTATAGGCATGCGCCTCCACGCCTGGCCAATTTTGTATTTTTAGTAGAGATAGGGTTTCTCCATGTTGATCAGGCTGGTCTCGAACTCCTGACCTCAGGTGATCCACCTGGCTCAGCCTTCCAAAGTGCTGGGATTACAGGCGTGAGCCACTGCGCCTGGCCTGCCTAGCTAGTTTTAAAAAATTATTTGTAGAGATGAGGTCTCGCTATGTTGCCCAGGCTGGTCTCAAACTCCTAGGCTCAAGCAGTCCTCCTGCCTCAGCCTCCCAAAGTGTTGGGATTACGGGCATGAGCCACTGCGCCTGGCCCTCCAGTCTTTTTACTTGACTGTTGTTTCCTGTTTCGCAAGAAGCCTCTACACTGATTTCCATGGGTACCTGTTTCTATCAGAAATTCAACAGTGCTTTGTAAACAGTCTTTCTAATGCTGCTTAGTGTTATTGGTTTTGTGTCCTCTGTATAGTTGAGCCTTGTGAAGGGCTGAATATGTAGGATCCCAGACCTTGGTAAAAGGCAAGCATGTAGGATGTCTCTGCTTCCCTGGAGATCCGTGAGCACTAAGTTAATTTTTTATATTTTTCATCACAACAAGTCATGACTGGCATTAAGAGTGTGTTATAACTTTTTTTTGTCTTTTTCTTTTGAGACGGAGTCTCAAAAAAACTCCTGCTCTGTTGCCCAGGCTGGAGTTGGAGTGCAGTGGTGTAATCTCAGCTCACTGCAACTTCCACCTGCCAGGTTCAAGCAATTCTCCTGCCTTAGCCTCCCCAGTGGCTGTGACTACAGGCTTGCACCACCATGCCCAGCTAATTTTTGTATTTTTAGTAGAGACGAGGTTTCACCCTGTTGGCTAGGCTGGTCTCGAACTCCTGACCTCAAGTGATCTGCCTGCCTCGGCCTCCCAAAGTGCTGGGATTACAGGCATGAGCTATTGCACCCGGCCTTAGGAGTGTGTTATAAGTTTTTTTTTTTTTTTTTTTGAGACGGGGTCTCACTCTGTCGCCCAGGCTGGAGTGCAGTGGCACAATCTCAGCTCGCTGCAAGCTCTGCATATCTGGTTCAAGCAATTCTCCCTGCCTCAGCCTCATGAGTAGCTGGGATTACAGGCACCCACCACCACACCCAGTTAATTTTTGTATTTTTTAGTAGAGATGGGGTTTTGCCATGTTGGCCAGGCTGGTCTTGAACTCTTGACCTCAGGTCATCTGTCCATCTCAGCCTCCCAAAGTGCTGGGATTACAGGCGTGTGCCACTGCGCACAGCTGTGTTATAACTTTTGATGAAATCCTGTTACATCTCTTATTTGCCAGCTGTTACTTTAGATAATATCTTAACATAATATTTCTTTTTGGTAGCGATATTATTCCTCTGCTGTACCACCTGGATCTTTAGATTTCCCAAGAGGCTAAAGAAAGGTATAGCTTTTTACTTTAATACTTTTTTTTCAAAAAGTCTTATTGACTTTTATATTTTAATTGGACATAATGAGTTATAAATCTCAATAACTTTAAAGAAATATGTGTGTGTATATATGTATACGTATATTTTTTCTTTTAAGGCTAGTCAAGTGAAGAAGCAGTGGGAGTGGAGAAGAAACGAAGAAATCTGTAACTGGCTGTGATCAATTACTTGTAAAAACCATTACACTCTGACCAGCCTATATTTTTAAATTATTACAAAAAAAGGGAAATGGAAATTCATTTTCCCTATCTGAGCTCTGGTCTTGTTTTTGATTCAGTATTACCATCTATACCAGAGGAACTCATGAACCTGGCTTGTGAGGCCCTTCAGATTTTGATCTTAGTTCTGCTTCTTTTGGTCTTTTCCCCCACATAAATGGTCCATTTTATTTAGATGGGTCTTGTGGCCCAGAGCATGATGTGGACCTTCTGCCTTCTCTCCTTTTCTCATGCGTGCTGGTGCCTCTTGTGGAGCAGCCATTTTGTTTTCTTGTCCATCTCATCTGTTTGACGCCCCAGCAGTACCTACTTTTGAGTGATTTTTTTTTTCTTTTCAATTATGAAGCACATCATATATATGTTGTTCTCCTGTCTAGAACAGATATTCATCGAGCACACGGACCCGGTGCTCTTTATCATCCCCATGCTTAGCACTCATCCGTTCCAGAGGTTTTGAAGAATTGCTTGCCTATGGAGCCTTGTGGGCGGAGTTCGTGGCACTAAAACAAATTCAGGGAAAGAGATGTAATCTAACCTGAGCAGTGTGGGAAGTTTTTCTGGCTTTAGTAGCATTTTCTTCTCTCTGCTAGTGAGGTACCTTACAGTTTCTCTTTTTGAAACATTGAATCCGCAGGTCACCTTCAAAACACTCTATGTGTTCCTCCAGGATATAAAATTTGCTTTTGTGAAAGAGTCATTTTTCTTGAGATAAGAAATAGGGAAACAAAAGTGTCCTGGGAATTGGTAGAAGAAGATGGGGGCAAACAGTGTGCTGACATTGATATTTTCTGCTTGGCTGCACAAATAACTCAGGAATGCGGTGTTGTCACACGGTTTCCCTTTATCAGACAATATAGACAGTTTGCAGCTTTATTGGTTTTGGAACATCCGTTTAATCTTCTAACCGTGACAGCCTCTCAGAGCTTCAGCGCTCATGACATTAAAACCCACACATTTTCGGAGGCATCACCGTGCATGGTGTGGATTTTTCCCTCCAATAAAAACGAATTACATTGTGTTTCTGACAGATGAATGATGGACCACTCTGCAAATGCAGCGCAAAGGCAAGACGCACAGGAATTAGGCACAGCATTTATCCTGGAGAAGAGGTAACTGGTTTGGGTTATTATGTTTGTAAATGCCAAGAAGCCAGAAGTAGACAGATGTTGTTGCTGTTCTTTCCCCCATAAATGAAATAATACCATCAAAATTCTCTTCATATTCCCTAATAGTCTCTGTTACTGATAATTGCAGAGGAAAGCACTTGGGTTTTGGGAGCACAGTGGGGAATGTTCTCAAGGAAACTTTAACAAAAGTTTTAGTCGTTTTATTATTTAAAATAGGCATGGTGTGTTTGATATGTGTTTCCCATTTTAAGTATTCTTCAGCTGTACATATTATAGTTTTATGTTTCATCATAAGTGGCTATGAATGGCCCTGGAGCGACGCTCTTAGTAAAGTGCTTTGAAGCGCATGTCTTCTCTCTCTGTTAGTCTGTCCTTTCCACCAAACCGAATATATATTGACTATTTTACCTGCATCTCCGCCCTTGGTTTATCAGGGACCCTCTAAATAAGTTTAACTGAATAGGTAGAACACTTTTACATTGTAGAGTCATATATAACTATCCCTTTCAATTATTGTCCCTCATTTGTTCCCTTTATCTTTTATTTTTGTAAGCTATTTTTATTAATCCCAAGCTCCTCACTTTATAATTCAGCGCATTATATTTAAACATAGTATACGTAAAACCTTAATTTCTATTTAAAACTTGTTTGAGGGCTCAACAATAATGGGAATAAAGACTATGAGATGGTGCCTGATAATTTGAAATACTTGCATCACTTCTGCTCATTTGTCTTTGAAAGTTGGCAAGCGTAGCGAGGAATTGTGGGACAAGGTGGCATCTTGTGAGCGTCTGTGCACATGCCTCAGGTTGGGAGCTCTGAGATGTTGACGAGGGATCAACACCTGTGACAGGAAAAGAGCAGAGGTGGGAACTATTCACCTGTGATGTGGGTCTGATCAGGCCTGGCTTGTCAGAATTTTTGTGTGTTGTGCTGGAATGGCTGTCATACCCCCATCTCTCTCAGTCCCCACAGCAAAGTACCCCAGGAAGGGCACAACCTTGGGAGAGGGGGCTCTGCAGCTGAGGTTGACCCTGAAGGAGCCAATAGCTACAGGCTGTGTGCTGACTACACAGTGTACATTTGGACAGCAGGCCCTTCCTTGAAGGGAGACTAGATGGGCAGTGGTGCCAGCTAGGGACCTGTAGGCAGGAAAGGCAGGTGACAGTTTGGTCTCCTGGAGGAATGGTCCCATTTTGGGGGCTCAGCATGAGTCATTGTATCTGGCTAGTTGGATGTTTGGCAGTAGAAGTTAGCTTAATTATATAGCTTAGCCTTGATAAGCGGGGTCCATGCTGTTGGGCTCATGTGAAGCCTCCTCTCTGCTACTGTGGTCACTTCATTCATGTGCCCCTCCTGTTGCTCTGGGGTGGCTAAGGACAGAGGGTGGCTGACACCAACTGCCCCAGTCATTTTGTCTGCTTGGTACCTTGGTACCTCTTCCATGGTGGCTGCTGTCTGATGGACCTCCATGTGTGAGATAGAGCTCGTCATGCTCCCTTCCATTTGTGCACCTTCAAGTCTCTACCTCAAGACCTTCTCATCCGTCATCTTCCAGTCTTTTTTCTTCTAGGCCCCTGACCAGCAAGCATGGTCACTTGCTTCTGACCAGGAGTCCATCTATATTCTAACTTCAGGCCACTTCTCTTTCCACACAAAGTGGATGACCAGGTACACTGCCTGAAACTCCACCCACTGGGAGAGATTTCCCCACAGCGCTATCTCTCAGAGCCATCCCAGAGTGAGGCTGTAGTGCCATCTGTTTTCGGTTCAGCCACTCTTGCCAACTGACCCATTTGTAAACCAAGCTTGGGCTTTTTCCTCTGCTTTCATCCATACATCCTTAGTCATCAGCTGAGGGAGGGGAGCTGGTGCAACAGTGGTGGAGCTGTGGGGATCTGGGCCATCTGCCCAGGCAGCTTGTTTGTGCTCTTGGCTCCTGGGTATGCTTGACTCTGGCAGTACCACTCCTGCCTTATGATGGATTGTTGCTGATGCTGTATTGCCTGATGGGATTGACAGAATTTAGCCTATGATGGGTGGTTCTGGCCACATGTGTATCTGGTATCTCTTGGCCAGGCCTTACATATCTATCAGGGCCCAGTAGCACATCTGGAGTATTTTTTCAAAGGCACATAATTCTTCACTATAGATGGCAGGTCTTGCTCCAGAACGTCAGGGACCAGCATTGTGATTCTCCCAATGTGGCCTGCAACAGATTCCTTTTGGCAACTTTTCCCACCAACATTATAGTATCTGCCGAAACATATGGCCCAGCAGCAGGGCTGCTTGTACTGTAGCCTGGAACAGCTGAGGCCGTTTCTCACATGGGCTGTCCTCAGTGCGGGCAGCTGTTGATGCTGTTTGCGCCACTCTGTAAGCAGGTTGGAACAGTGTTTCTAAATGTGCATTCTTTTGCCTCCTGAGCCTGAAAAGGCCCACTTAGGTGTTGTGCTTTCTTCATTGTAGGAGGTGGAAGATACAATAATTGTCTTTTACTTTGGAGGGGATGTCTTGGCATTCCCCAGACCACTGGACTCCTAAAAATTGTGTGGCTGCGGCAGGCCCCTGAATCTTTGTAGGGTTTATCTCACATCCACTGCGGTGCATGCATTTTACCAAGGTCTCTAGCCTGATCATCGTAATGTCAGAGGTGTAATGGAGCAGTGTGAGGTTCTACAGCATGCCCCGACCGTCGGGAGCTCTTTGGTATTATGAGTGGGTGGGAGCACTGGGGCAAAACTATAACTATAAGTGTCTGTGAACCATTCTGATCCTCATTTCTGATTGGGATAGAAAATAACCCATTTACCAAATCAGTTGCCATATACTTTATATCTGCTCTAGCTAAACTACAACACCTGGCCCGGCAGCTACAATCAGAGTTCCTGCTTGGTTGAGTTTGTGGTAGTTTGCAGTCATCCTTCAGGTCTTCAGGGGCCAGACAGGTGAATTAATTGGAGATAGGACCGGTACCATCTCCCCTATATCCTTCAGATCCTTAAGGGTGGCACTGACCTCTTCCATCCCCACAGTGCAATATTGGTTTTGATGCCTGGGTTGACGGGGGTGGTGGTAATTTCGTTTCTGCTTGGCTTTCCCATCAGGATAGCTCTTATTCCACATGTCAAGGACCCAGTGTCGAGTAGCACGTTGGGTCTGCCAAGAATGTCAATTCTAGTGGTACATTCAAGGACCAGGGAAAGGACCACTGGGTAGATCTGTGATTCAGTAGACCCACTGTAAGTCAGACGTTGACCAAGATCCATTTATTACCTTGGCCTCATATTCTCTACTCTAACTGGGGCACCACAGTGATGTATCCAGTCTCCAAGTATCAATGATGATTCAGATACTGCATCTAACATGGCTTGAACTGTCTGCTATTCCTCTTTTCCCAGTGTACAGCTCCCCAGGTAAATGGCCATAAGCCCCTTTGGGGAATGACAGGGCTGTTATTTTGTTACAGGATCCTTCCTCCTGGGATCTGGCCACCTCTTCAGTCGGTGGATTTCAGTCCAAAAAACATGATCACGTCTGGAACTGGGCAAGGAATAGCGTGACTATTTATTGGAATGACCTGCCTTCAGTGTCTTGGTTATCCATTCTTGGTTTCTTATGTTCGTACAAACTAAGTAGTACTCTTATTGGTTACCCACTTATTTTGTACCGAAGGACACCATGTTCTATTAACTATTTCCATGACTCTTTGTGGGTCAGACCCCCTTGGCTGCTACTTTGGCCTGGCTTCCAGCACTTAGTCCTATCACCTGGCATCTCTTGTTTCAGGATTCTGTCATCCCTATTACTGCTGGCGAGCTCTGCTCTCTGACCACTTTTGTAGTCAGCCCTGGCCTGCAGAGGAGGCTACCACTGATCTTCCTGATGATGTTTGTGCTCCTGTCACCTGCACATTTGTTTTGGTGTGTCCTCTGGGGCTTCCCATGCAACACGATTATTTGGCATATTTTCCAGCTGTAGATACTTTATCCATTCTAACTTCCTTGAGTCCTTGAATTCCTTCCTCCACTGTCTACCACGGCAATTCTGGTATTTCAGCTTTGCTCAGCGTGGGCCGTTGCTTCTTCATGCTTTTAGGAGCCATGCTGGTAGGGAGTTCTCAACATACCCTGGTGGTGTTGTATCCTGAGTGCTCCCAGGTCAATCTACTCTTCCCTAAACAATTTTATGTTCTGGCCCTGTTGATCAAGCGCTCTCATCATCAGGTCCTCTGCAGACTTCTCTGGCTGTTGCCACATGCTAGTTAGTTCCTGCAATTCTTTTGAAATATAATCTGTTTCCTTCCAGCACCTCCCCAATTGGGGCCCTGAAATGACCCCAATTATAGGTATTGGCCAGGAGGGGAGACTGGTTGAGGGGTGTGTGAAGGGGGATAGTGTTGCCTTGCAGGTTCTTCCATTGTCTTCTGGCACAAGTGAGTGGTTGCTCTTAATTGGGAGGGATGTGCCATCTCTGCAGTCAGATGATTTAGAGGAATCTGGGGAGTCAAAACATAAATGTCCCCATTTCAGGTTTCCTGGGCCCTGACTGTGGCTAATTTTCTTTGAGGCTTGGCCACTCTCACAGGTAAGCCTTAGGCTTGGTCCTGCCTTGCTGTGACCTCCCACTGTAGGTAGTGAGAGTTTCTTCTGGCTTTCACATCTGGTTTCTAATAGTCTTTTCTCCTCCTCTGCTGTTACACTTCTGTAGTGTAGTGGTTCTCTAAGTGAAGGCTCCCAAATGAGACTCATACAAGCTTCACCTGGGAACTTGTTAGAAAGGCAGATTCTCACCCCATCCCAGCCACTGAATCAGAAACTGGGAGTGGGGAACAAGCAGTCTGAGATTTAACCAGCCCTCCAGGTGATTTCTGGGCAGACTAAGGTTTGGGGACTATGGTAGAGCATCACTGGTGCTTAGCGACAGCCATCCATCCCTGAAGGATCATAGCCATTGTTCTTATAGCTACCATTTTCTCCACAGTCTTAAACACCTGGGTGTTTGGCTTGCTTCCAGTGTACAGCTTCTAATTCACCATCTTTAAAGTTGAGTTGCCCTGCCATCTGGTGCCAGGGGCTGTCTGTGTTCCACTTACCACCAGTGATGGCGTCTTCATTGCTTGTTGGGAGGTGATTGAGCTCCAAAACACCATCTTATTTGCTGTTTTATTGGGTCACTCCTAGTACCAACAGCCTCATCTTGGGTTCTCTAGAAGCGGATGCTAAGATGGAGTTTTGGGTGCATGATGTTTATTAGGAATCAACACCTGTGAAAGGAAGAGGGTGGAAGCAGGATTGGACAGAAGGATTGGCTGAACTGTGAGTGAGGCCCACCAAAGCTGCATTCAGCCTGGGGGTGATCTGTGGAATGCATATTGCCCGTTTGAGTTGGGCTGAAATGGCTGGGCCTTTATACCTCTGCCTTGCTCAGTACCTGATGTGGACCGTGCCTGAGGTCAGAGGATGGAGATCTGCAGTGGAGAGAGATCCTGAAGGAGCTTATAGCTGGAAGCTCCCTGCCGTCTGTGCCCTCCATAGCCAGGCAGCAAGTCCCTCCTTGAATGTGGGTCTGCGTGGCACAGCCCCATGTCTATCACAGGTGCACCCAATGATGCCATCACAACTGATGCTGTCACAGCACACTTCTTGTGCTGGCTTTGTTTGCCTTTTCCCGTCTTTTTTTTTTTGATACAGAGTTTTGTCTTGTTGCCCGGGCTGGAGTGAAATGGTGTGATTTCGGCTCACCGCAATCTCCACCTCCCGGGTTCAAGTGATTCTCCTGCCTCAGCCTCCCGAGTAGCTGGGATTGCAGGCGTGCATCACCACGCCTGGCTAATTTTGTATTTTTAGTAGAGATGGGGTTTCTCCATGTTGGTCAGGCTGGTCTTGAACTCCCGACCTTAGGCGATCTGCCTACCTTGGCCTCCCAAAGTGCTGGGATTACAGGCATGAGCCACCGTGCCTGGCCAGCCTTTTCCCGTCTTAAGATCCATGCATATACTGTTCTACCACCTCTCATGCTTTCTTCATTTCTGACCTTTTCGATTTTTACTCAGCATATTTATTCCTTCTAGCTTTTTAAATTTCCTATTAACACTCACTGCTGTTAGTTCTCAGATTAATTTCCCCACTTTTTTTTTCAGTTTATTCATAAGTATAACCAAAGGTCAGTTATTGTGTTATTTTACAAGTAAAAGGAAGATGGTCATAGGATTCTAGATCTAGAAAGATCCTTAAATCTTGTAGTCTGAACCCCCTCTGGAGTATACTGTAAGTGGCATATTGTGGCTGTAAGATTAAGGGTAGCCATAACTTCATTCAGGTGTCTCACAGGGCTGATACTCCATGTCAGCAGTGTTGTCCGTGTCAGACTATGTCAGCAGTCTACAACCTAGCCTGGAGATTTCCAGGAGACAAGGCCACCTAGGCACAGATGCAGCTTTCATAAGTCTTAAAACAAAGTTTCCCCTTCCAAGAATAGTTTAAACTCCTTTTAGAAAAGAGACACCTGGTAACTGACCTGGACTGAATACAGGTATAAGCAAAGGAGAAGGATCCTCCAAACTTGAGAATGGTCTCCGGATGAAGACCCTCCTGGTGACTTGGTCATCTAAGTCCCTGGCTATATCTGGCCTGCGTCTGCTGTCTGTCTTGTAAGAGAATAAGCAGAATAAACTGCTTGAGCATCGGTTGGTGGCTAAGACTTATCTTTGAGGAGAATCAGATGGAAAGGGAGAAGTCCCTCCTGAAAGAGCTGGTTAATTAGGTCCACTCAAAACACCCCAGCCACCAACACGACAGCTGGGGATGGTGATGGGATTTGCATAAGCAGGTGAGTAATGGCACTCATTTCTATGAGAGAATCATGAGAGTGAATGGGAGCTATCTCTGATCCAGCTATTGGGTGAGCCCTATGGACTGTTCCACAGTGGGACTGGCAGTTTTTATTCTGCTTTCTGGCCAGTTGCTACCTTCTGTGTGCACTTTGTACCTCTGTTATGGAAATTGCCACCAGGCACATGCCAAAATTATTCTTAAGATCCTTCCAGGCCCATAGTAAGGGGGGACAGGCTCCCAAGTGGAGGAGGACTGTCTGGATGTCAGGGATGCCCTTGGCTTCAAGAGTTGACTGCCGGCTGGCGTGTCTCCAGCCCTTGCTATGCCAGAGGAGCACCTCGGCCTGAAGGATCCTGGGATTGTGACACCATAGGCCAGGAAGTCTTAGGTCAGGTTTATCTGCAGAAAGCCTCTCTGTTGTTGTCTGCCAGTGGGGGAATTAGAAGATGATCCCCTGCAAGTCTGTACAATCACTGAAGGGCACATTATCCTCTCTGCACTCCTGATGGGACTGCGCAGCTTCTCCAGGGATGTGCTCTACCCTCAGATGCCTGCTGGGTGCCACGTACCCCAGTCACATGGGCTCAGCTCAGAGTCACATCACTTGGCCTGGCTGATCCGTAGGCCTTCAAGCTGTGGAATGATGATCCCGAGTACACGGGGTTACCATTGGTTGCACTACAGGCATTACCAGTCACCACCTGGGTCATGGTTAGGACAGTGGCTGTCACCTCCACAACCTGCTCAGATGAGGAGGCATGCCCCAGACACCATGGAAGTCTGCAAAGAGGTTCACCCTTTGTCAAGGACAGAAATTTAGAGCCTCCTCAAAGACCTGATGCAGGGACTCAGTGAGAAAGTTGTCACTGGCTGTACTGTGTGTATCACACAGGAACTGGACTGTAACTCACAGACTGAAAAATGTAACAGTCGGTAGCTATCTCCAAAGATGGTAAGATCTCTCATGACTTCAACACCCAGTCAAGGTTATCCAGGGAGCACAACTTGATGGGGCTGTGGGCATAGAGCAGGCAGCCATAAGCTGTCCCTGTCCTCTGCTGCAGTGGCTGTTTATGGCTTGGAGAATAGCACACCTCAGCATGAACGTCCCCATCAGGGGCTGAAAGTAGCTGGTGTAAAGTTCAGGAAGGAACATTTAAGCATGTTTCAGTGGGTTTATGCAGCTGCCACCTCCATGGGACTGGGGCACCGCTGGGAGAGCCCTGTATAGGCCACCTTGCAGCCAGATGTTTATGGTTTTCTTTTTGTTTTTGTTTTGAGACAAGGTCTCCCTCTGTCACCCAGGCTGGAGTGCAGTTGTGCAATCTTGGCTCACTGCAACTTCTGCCTCCTGGGCTCAAGTGATCTCCTGCCTCAACCTCCTGAGTAGCTGGGACCACAGGCATGCACCACCACACCAGGCTAATTTTTGTAAAGACAGGGTTTTGCCTTGTTGCCCAGGCTGGTCTTGAACTCCTGGGCTTAAGCAATCCTCCCACCTTGGCCTCCTAAAGTGCTATGATTACAGGCATGAACCACTGTTCCTGGCCCTACTTTACAGTTGTTTTTCAGGTGAGTCCCATCACAGGCCAAACGAGCTTTCTTGGTCTCCAAAGTTAATCAGGCTCTGTGGGCCCTTGCCATGCTGGAAAATGCCAAGACACAACCACCCAACCAAGTGTTTCCAGCTGCAGCTCACATCTCTCCCAGCCCCAACTTGGCACCTTGTAGCCAGAGGTTCAGACACCTGGCATCGCTCTCCTTGGCCTCCCCAGGCCCATCACCCACAGGACAAGACCCTGTCCAGCTGTCTGCAACAAGGGCAGAGCTACTTCTACTGGCAGCTGCAATAAAGGGGACTCCCAAATGGGCCCATCTCCGGCAAGCCTCATGAGTTCCTTCAGACCCTCCTTACAACTGACGTGGCCTGCTCACCCACTGACCCAGATGGAAGAACACCAAGTCTTCATCAAGGCCACCTATGTGTACTAGCAGTCCAGTGGGTGTCCCCCTGGTACCCTCATGGATGATAATTGCTCATTTACCAAGTTCATGATATTTTGGAGGCCCCAAAACCTCAGATATTTGCGGCCTTATTGGTCATCCTTGCTTCACCAGCACCTGAGGAAGCGACTGAGAGCTGGAGACTGGCCAGCCCTTTTTTATTGGTCTAGGTATGGCAAAGCCAATACTGTTCTTTCCTACCAGTCTGTGAAGGAACAGACATAAAACCTCTTTTGTTAGATGTGAATCTAGGAAATACAATATATTTTTAAGTAAAAGTACTCTTGCTTTACTTGTAAACTGATTTTCGTTTTTTTCCCCTCAGGCCATCAAGCCCTGTCGTCCTATGACCAACAATGCTGGCAGACTTTTCCACTACCGGATCACAGTCTCCCCGCCTACGAACTTTTTAGTAAGTTTCTAAAGAATCACATGCATATCATTTAAAATGTAAATAGAGTAAAATGTGAATAGGCTAAAGTTATTGATTCTGTTCTCAAATGTTCTTACTTTGAAAAATATTTTATTTTTATGTTGAGAAATTGGCCTTTTTCACGATGACGTTTCTTTCAGCTTCCTCTTCACTATACTGCTGTATCTTTTTATCATTAAATATTGTTGGCATCACTTAATAGCCAAATTCATAATAGCCAACAATGTTGGAGCTATGGAGTGGGAAGAAAATATAGAACACTTCCACATTTCTTGAAAATTAGTGAATGGTGGCCAGGCGCAGTGGCTCACGCCTGTAATACCAGCACTTTGGGAGGCCGAGATGGGCGGATCACAAGGTCAGGAGATCGAGACCATCCTGGCTAACACGGTGAAACCCCGTCTCTACTAAAAATACAAAAAATTAGCCAGGCGTGGTGGCGGGTGCCACGGTGAAACCCCGTCTCTACTAAAAATACAAAAAATTAGCCGGGCATGGTGGCGGGCACCTGTAGTCCCAGCTACTCGGGAGGCTGAGGCAGGAGAATGGCGTGAACCCAGGAGGCAGAGCCGAGATCGCACCACTTTACTCCAGCCTGGGCGACAGTGTGAGACTGTCTCAAAAAAAAAAATTTTTTTTGAAGAAATGCCAAACTGTTTCCAAAGTGGCTGTACCATTTTTGCTCATTATTTTTTTCTTTTTTCAGAGGTGAGATCTCACTTTGTTGCCCAGGCTGAATTTGAACTCTGGTCTCAAGTGATCCTCTTGCCTCACCCTCCCAAGTAGCTGGGATTATAGGCATGTGCCACTGTGCCTGGCTTTCTTTTCCTTTTATTTAATTTAGACCATCTTTGTGAAGTTTTTCAAATATAAATTAACAATAATATTGGCAAAACAAATAATAGATATTTCGATATTCTTTTGCTCCCCCTCTTTCCAAGTTGTTCTTAATAGATAATGTTTAAACGAATGAAATTAATATCTGTGTTAGAAATATGTCTTATAGGTCATCAGTCTTAATAATTACTGCCATATTTAGCATTTAAGGTTAAAAATGGCTGGGCCTGGTGGCTCATGCCTGTAATCCCAGCACTTTGGGAGGCTGAGGCGAGTGGATCACCTGAAGTCAGGAGTTTGAGACCAGCCTAGTAGGGATGGTGAAACCCCATCTCTACTAAAATACAAAAATTAGCCTGGCATAGTGGTGCACGCCTGTAATCCCAGCTACTTAGGAGGCTGAGGCACGATAATTGTTGGAAGCTGGGAGGCAGAGTCTGTAGTGAGCTAAGATCATGCCACTGCACTCCAGCCTGGGGAAGAGAGTGAGACTTCATCTCAAACACACACACACACACACACACACACACACACACACACACACACACACAAAATGTTGGGTTATAAGAATGGCATAAGGAATAGAGGCCTTCATGCTTAGATTGATATATGTATTATTTAGTTACAAATCCAATTTTCAGGGAATTAAGGCCTTTGAACTTGTGTGGGAATTGATTTGTTGCAGTGTTTGGTTGGTTGACTTCTTGGAGAGGCTGGGAATAGAGCTATGAGGGGTTGACCTTCTGGCACCCAGAGGCCTTTGAGAGACTTCTAGGCTGTTGCTAGTCTCCACTTTATGATGCTGAGTCTTTTTCCACTTTGCATTTGAGTCAGCTGTGTTATTACCTTGCTCCTGTTAGGACTTCTGTTAGTTCAGAAACATAGTTCATTAAGAACAGAACTGGTAGTATTGTGAGATTAAATAAACAAGTTCCCAGAAAATGAAGCTTATTATAGCCTTTTATTTATTTATGGCACCCATAATATTACATCATTCATTGTCTAAGTACGTAAATATTATACTTACTATCTGAAGCCAGATAATTTCATGTAAAATTAAACTTTGTATAAACTTCTCCCTGGTGTCTGAAAGGAAGTCCTTATGTTCTATTGGTTACTTTGTGTCCTGATGGATTTCTGCATATGCAACTCATGTCATTTATTTAATTTGGGGTTCGTGTTTCTGTTTGCTTTTAGACTGACAGGCCAACTGTTATAGAATACGATGATCACGAGTATATCTTTGAAGGATTTTCTATGTTTGCACATGCCCCCCTGACCAATGTAAGTATGTGCCAGTTGGCTGCTTTTCTCTTTCCTTGTACCTCCTTCAACCCTTCTTTCCAAAAGTCAAAACATTTCCTGTCATCTGCCTCCTAAGAAACATTTCCTCTGCATCCCTCTGTATTGTAAATGAGCTGCAGGAAGTCTGCAGCAGTGCATCAGGTGGCATTGTGACATCTGTGCTAATGAGTCACGGGTTCGGTCTGCATTAAATGGTGTAAGTAAACATGTGTCAGAGTAACATTTTGAGAGTGTGAAAGATTGGAAAAGGAGGATAAACTGTGGAGTAATGTGTTAAAGCTATTTTGGGTTGGTTGTCCTTCAAAAGAAACTTTTAAGGAGAAGCCATTGTTTAGTCTCTGAGCAAAAGAAACAGCTTATTCAGAACGTTTGGAGCCTGAATTTGTGAAATACATTTTCTGCTTTTGAATCCCAGGAATATGTCTTCAAGAGACTTTGACATATGGATTCATGATATTTTTATACAGGTATTAAGTCTGCTTTGTTGGTAATTAGTTCAAATGGAAGTTCCTGATCCATGAGTCAAAATCTTTCCATCTCCATGCTCACAGTCCCAGGAATTGTCTTTCTTACTTCATATTGCTGTTGGATGTAGAGTGAATTGGCTGGCAGTGGCACAGGAACAGATGTGTGGCAGTGTACTTGACCCAGTACAGATGCTGTTGTAGAACTTACTGAATTGTAGCTATTGTATATCCACATCAAATAGAATGTTCTTTAACCTCTTCTGGTTTGGTTACGTGAAATTACATCTGCAATTTGAAAAATTATTTTAGTACTGTTTACTTCACAGATGAAATTCTGTTCCATTGGAGAGTACAGTTAAGACTCAAATCTTTGCCTTACCTTAGCCCTTTTTGTCATTCTTTTTTTCTATGTAAGTAGATATGATTCCATAGCAGTGATGCTAATTTAAGACAAATTGTTTTCCTAATGAGATTTTCTTTATTTCACAGTATTTTTTATCCTAGAGAATTTTCTTTGAGAAGATGATTACATTGTAATGTAAAAATAAAATCATTTCATAATATATATTACGTTTTTCTTCGGGGGGACCATCTGTTCACTAATGTAGAAAAGCAATAATATGGGCTGGGTGCGGTGGCTCACGCCTATAATCCCAGCACTTTGGGAGGTCGAGGTAGGCAGATCACTTGAGGTCAGGAGTTCAAGGCCAGCTTGTCCAACATGGCGAAACCCCGTCTCTACTAAAAATACAAAATTAGCTGGGCGTGGTGGTGTGCGTCTGTAAACCCAGCTACTTGAGAGGTTGAGGCACAAGAATCATTTGAACCTGGGAGGCAGAAGTTTCAGTGAGCCAAGATCATGCTGCTGCACTCCAGCCTGGGCAGAAGAGTGAAACTATGTCTCAAATAAATAAATAAATATAGAAAAGCAATAGTATTAGGCCATTCTTAAATAATCTTTATGGAAAGGTACTAAGAGGTTTCTGAATTTTCATGATTTCTTTGCTTTTTTTTTTTTCAAGTGTCACAAACTTTGAAACCCTTTGTTACACCAAATCTCATAGCCTTAGAGTTGATTACTCTCCACCCCCCACCATCTACTGCCTGTCTCTTTTTTCCCCACAGAGGGCTTATAAATACACAGAATTTAGTTAGCGTGAAAATACTTAAAACTATTCTTCATCTTATTTCTTGATTCCCTAGAAGTAATATAGATCTTATTTTGACTTTTAGGATCACCTTAAACAAAGAAGGATAGCAGTGTGGCTTTAGAGAGACCAGGGTTTAAAATTAGTGATAGCTCTGCGATTTGACATTTCAATCTTTATAAGCTTTGGCTTTCTCATCTGTAAGATTAGGGTATTAGTGGGAACAATCTCATTGGCTTTTGTGAAAAATAAATAAGATGGCGCATGAAAAGTGTTTACCATGGTGTTTGGCACATAATAAATACTGGCACCTCTCTTTGGAAAGGATTTCAGACAGAGCTGGGTTTGAATCTTCCTTCGAATCCTTTTTTTTTTTAACCTTGGACAAGTGAATTCTTTGAACTTCATTAATGATAGCAATGCTTGGGGTTTTAGTGAGAATCGGACATAATTTTTTTTAAATGTGGACTTTTTAAAAAAAAAATAGTAGTTTTAGGTTTACAGCAAAAGTGAGTAGAAAACATTATTCTTAAAAACATCCCCCAGCACAAGGTTTGGCCTGAGAGGCCACTGATGCTAAATTAGTCACAGTCGTTACTGTCATTATAAAACAAAAGGACAGAAAAAATTCCTGGCTTCAGCATATATTTTATGTAAATGTTCAAGTTCTCGGTGAGAACTTTATTCTATGACAAACCCTATCATTTATATTAGAGATGTTGATAAAAATAGAGTTTTAAGCTGACTGTGGTGCAGTTCATAGGAATTAGATCCATCAAAGGCCTCTTGAATTTGAAATAGACTCCTAAGGAAAAGAATTGTTAAATTGCTTTACCAATCTGATTCCTTTTCTTGCTAGAGAGAGAATGTCAGTAAGCATGTCATGCAAATGATGGTAATGATAGAATCTCCACCAAATCTAGTTCTATAAGTTCTCTTAAGGTCTTGAATTGAAGTGGATTGAAAGCCTTGTTGGCTGAGTATAGAGCATTCTGGGAGAATTTTACCTTTTTATGTAGTACATTTGTTATTATAATACCTGATGTTAAGAGCTCTGACAACTTATCTGAAGTTTTAAAGATATGTGTATTTGCCAGGTGCAGTGGCTCACACCTGTAATCCTGGCACTAAGGCAAGGGAATTGCTTGAGGCCAGGAGTTCAAGACGGCCTGGGCAACTTAGGGGGACCTCATCTCTACAAAAAAATAAAAATATTAGCTGGGTGTGGTAATGCCTGTCTGTAGTCCCAGCTACTCTGGAAGCTAATGCAGGAGGATCAGTTCAGCCCAGGAATTTGAAGCTGCAGTGAGCTGATTGCCCCACTGAACTCCAGCTTGGTTGACAGAGCTAGACCCTGTCTCTTAAAAAAAAAAAAAAAAGGAAAAGGGCCAGGTGCAGTGACTTACACCTGTAATCCCAGCACTTTGGGAGGCTGAGGCGGGCAGATCACCTGAGGTCAGGAGTTTGAGACCAGCCTGGCCAACATAGTGAAACCCTGTCTCTACCAAAAATACACAAATTAGCTGGGTGTGGTGGCGGGCACCTGTAATCCCAGCTACTCGGGAGGCTGAGGCAGGAGAATTGCTTGAACCCAGGAGGCGGAGTTTGCAGTGAGTCAAGATCGCGTCACCGCACTCCAGCCTGGGCGACAAGAGCGAAACTCCGTGTCAAAAAAAGAAAAAGAAAAAGAAAAAAAATGTAAGGTATATGTATGAGTTACACCGTATTTTGTCGTATTCTCAAAAGCACAGGAGAACCCCTGGATCATTTCCCTCCCACTTTAGTTGGCTTCCCATTTGCAGTGGACTCGCTGACCCCTGGATTTGGTCAATCAGTGTGTTGAAGTAGTAGAGTTAGAAGATGGAGGTTTGGAGAGTTTTTTAGTTTTTTGAGTTTTTTGCTAGGGTGAGATAGGAGTATAAGTCAGTATAGGATGTTCTTTTAAGTATTCAAACATGATGGTAGTCATTTATATTATTTGATGGCATTTGTTGGGAGGTATTTTGGTGATCTTTGAAGTTACACAGTTTCTTGGTTGACCATTGTGTAGCAAAATAACAAGCTGTTGTTGACACTTAGAGAGAGATTACAGTTTGAATAGATGAGGAGATCCTGCCTTTCCAAATTTGTGTGTCTGAGAAGGGCTCTGGTGGTATGGATGGAAGCCCAAAAGAAAATAAAGTATATACAAAGAGAAGAGGTCAGAGAAGGAATTCCAAGAAGTGATTTTACTTAAAATGAAATGGAGAAAGGACTGTACGTGCATAAATCATCTAGCAGAGTGCTTTTTCCTATGATAGCAAGGAAGAAAGTTTGCACATTTGCTTTTTGCCTATCTCTTGAGAATTCCCAACAGCTCTGGTTGTTTTCTCTCCTATTTACTCTCTGAGTAGTTCATTTCCACCCATGCATATTCTGATCCCCACCAGATCAATATTAATAGCTGTGACATGTACCTCTGTATTAATACTCCACTCTCACATTTTAGATTGCCTTTTGAAATGAACCTCCTCGATGTTTCCTCAGATACTTTACCCTCAACCTGTGTGAAACTAGACTCATCATCTTCCCTGCATATTGAATTTGAGGTACTAAGGGGACAACCTCCTGAATTAAGTAACCTAGTTGGTCACATACGCCAGAAACCCAGAAATGATCCTCAATTCTTTCTTCACTCTTCCTCCCACATCAGAATGGTCACTGTATATTTCAGTAATATCTCCTGTGTTTAAAATTTTTCTCTTCCTTTCCAGTCTTCCCTTCATTTGGCTCCTGGACTATTGCATTAGACTTCAGTCTGGTCTTCTTTGTTCCCTTACAAGCCATTCCCACACTGTTTCCACAGTGTCTCATCTGAAATGTAAATGATGATAATCTGTAACTTAAAGTACTTGAATGATTTCTTGTTGCCATATATCCATAAGCCCTGACCTTAACATGGTTTGTAAGGGCTACATAATAGAGTTCATATTTTCCTCTCTAGATCATCTGGCATCTCTCTCTCTCCACGCACTTCTGTCTGAACTGTGAAATTACTACTTCTTTCCTCAGCTCCCTTTCCTCCATTTTTCTAGAAGCTAAACACCTGCTCTGCCTCAACTTTTTCTGGATGACCTGGAAAATTCCTCCCTATCTTTTTTTTTTTTTTTTTTTTTGTGATGGAGTTTTGCTCTTTTGCCCAGGCTGGAGTGAAGTGGCATGATCTTGGTTCACTGCAACCTCCAACTCCCGGGTTCAAGTGATTCTTCTGCCTCAGCCTCCCAAGTAGCTGGGATTATAGACGCCACCACGCCCAGCTAATTTTTGTATTTTTAGTAGAGATGGGGTTTCACCATGTTGGCCAGGCTGGTCTTGAACTCCTGAACTCAGTTGATCCACGCCGCTCAGCCTCCCAAAGTGCTAGGATTACAGGCGTAAGCCACCGTGCCCGGCCCCTCCTCATCTTTGAAGACAACTCATATGTTACCTCCTCTTTGGTTCTTTTGTACTTTATACTTTTTTTGGTTGCTTGTTTGTTTTTTAATTGAACTTAGAAGTTACATTGCATTGTATTCTGTTTGTATTTGCTTACATGCCTTTCTTCTTACACATCTTTACCTCTTAAGATAGGACCTGTAGCTTATTTTAGAGTACTTATGAACCTAATATAGTTGTTAGCAAAGAATAGGTATTTTAAAAATACATTGAATCATGCAAAATTTTGTAACGCTTAAATATTTTTAAATGATTAAAAGAAGAAAGTAGAACTTAAAAATGATAATGGCTATTATGAATTTCACTCAAATTAACCACTATTCTTTAGAATAAAAAGGAAAAGCCCCCAAGAACTAAACTTTGTATCTGAGAAAAGGATTTCCAGTAGATGGCATTATAAGACTATTTTTCTGTTTTTCTTACCATCCCTTTCACTGATAGAATTAAAATTTGTTTCTTTCTGATTGCTGTGGTTTATGAAAATGATTACATCTGTATAAAATCATCTTATGGACAGATTAAGCAGCCAGAAAAACTCAGTTAACGCATCTCTGGGACTTCTGGGTCTGTTATTTTCCCCAGCTAGCCAGCCAATTCTCTGCAGTAATCTCCCTCCCTTTTTCATTCTTTAATTCATTCAAAAATATATTTATGGAAAACCTGTTGTGTGTAGGCAGTAGGCAATTGTCTGATGATACATTGGTAAAGTAAGATAGATGTGGATTTATTTTATGCAGAGCCTTCCTTCATTTTCACATGTATCTTGAGTATTAGAACAGGTAATGAGAGGGGTATACTCTAGTGGCTAAGAGCTGGAGTCTAGAGAAAGACTTCGCAGTTCACCAAGCTACCTGTTATCTTAGGCATGGTACCTGATGATTCTTCTGCCTTAGCTTCCTGCACTGTTCAGTGGACATGGTAGCCAAACCCATGTTATAGGGATGTTGTGATGGTTACATGAATGAATATTGTGAAGCATTTGGGACACTGCCTGGCTCAAAAAATGTTAGCTATTATTATTTTTATTATCATTTGTTATTATTATATTTATTACCACAATTGCCTTTGCTCAAGAGCCAGATGGGCAGCATGAATTGGGTGTTTTCAGTGACCTATGAATCCATAAATGATGAGTTATCACCCTACTATCCCTGATCTGCCTAAGGAGCCAGAGATTCTAAAATATTTTAAAAACTTGAGAAACAGAAATGTTTATGGTTATGGTTTTATTAATTCTTTAGAGGCGATATTTGTGGTTTTAATGGGTTCTTGTCATGTTTGTGTTGCTGCTGCTAATACTGTTAATTAAGCACCGCATTATGCAGGTTTCTTGGCGAGGCCAGGCCAGCTGGGTTCTTGTCATTAAAATCCAGCAGTTGTGGTCAAGCTTCGTGTGCAGTGTTGTTAGCCGCTGAGATGAAGGTGAAGCCTTCTCATTTGGTTCATGGCCTTTTGGGTCAGGTAACAAACGTGTATAATATGAGCCTGCAGGGAGACGTTGGGGAACTGAACCTCACTTCTTTTTATTGCAGATTCCACTGTGTAAAGTAATTAGATTCAACATAGACTACACGATTCATTTCATTGAAGAGATGATGCCGGAGGTAAGGGAAAAGATTGTGTAGTGGTTTGATGTACTTTGCTCTTTTGCTTGTTCCATACTACTATTTTAAAGCATTGAACTTGGCCAGATCTGGCTTTTGCCAGGAATATCTCTAAAGTATCATATTCACTGTTGAAAGAGTCAGTGAAATGTAGCTCTAGTATCAAGGTTAAAATTCAGGCCAATTTTCAACTTGTTGACCTGTTTTTGTACCCCTTTCTCCTTGTGTTACGTCTGCTGATATTAACTTTACATCTGTTTCTAGTTTCTTTTACGTAGGGGACAGATTTTGGTTACTGGCCATTATCAGAGGGGAAATTGGAATAGTGAAACAATCTGATAGCTGTTGTAATAATCTTATTCGTTATCTCCAATGACAAGATCAATGCTTGGTTCATTTTTCTTCCCATATATTTACATATTTTTCCTAATTGTTTTTCATTGCGAGTGCTCAACAGCAGATTTATCTCAATATATGCAAGAGATTTAAAATTCCAAAGGAAGATTAATGTGAATCTCAGAATGATTCATAGTCTGATCTTGAATTTAGTGGTGTCAACAAATCATACTAAGAAATAACAACTAGACAGCAAACAAGCTTGTGCACTTAACATTGTGTTGGAGTCAGGGTCAATTTCCGGAGCCCCTGGCTCTGCTTGCAAACCTTGTTTAATGGGACAGCTCTGTCATGGGCAGGGAGCGTGGAGGGGGAAATTGATCGGCATCACATGTGTGCGTAGTTGGCACCTGTTTCATTCTGAGCAAGTGTTGTTTATTGTACCTTCCTTTCAAAAAGAATTAAAGAAAAAGAACCACCCCTTCATTCTCCTGCTTTAGAAGGGTTTTTTTTTTTTTTTTTTTAACTTCCTTTTGGTTTTTAAGGTCATATGCCTTCATTTGCTATTGTAAAAGTTTATGACTTCTGGCGTGATCTCACGCAGGGTGATTTATGAACTCCGAGCAAAACAAGTAGGAGGAAGAATTATGAGATAAGTCTCACTTGCAAATATATCATCTGTTTAGCTTGTTTACAGGAGAAATTTTGGTGCAGAGTTGTATAATTTTCTTAGCCCTTTATTTGCATTCATTACTTATTTGAACTTTTTGGGTACACAGGACCTCTGTTTTTTGGTAACTCCATGACAATTATGCTGGATGTATGGGGCAGGGGTGGGGGACAAGCCTATCAGGTGCATATGTATAATCTGAATTAACAAAACATCCTCAGAAGATTCTGACACAGTTTATAATTGAATTAGAAAAATATATTAATATAAGTGAGACTTTACTTTTTGAATTTCTTATTTTATTTGTATACTGAGAAGGGCTAAGTTGACATTAAGGAATCCTAATGGCATTATTGTCTATTTCATTTCCGTCTGAAACTAGTGATCAGTGGCCAAACTCTTCAGGAAACTATATGGTCTTAGTATAGTTTTAACAGACACTTTTAAAGACACTTGACAAGAACAAGTTGAACCTTCAGTTAATGTATATTTTGCCAAACTACAGTAATTTAATTTTGGTTTATTTTTCAGAATTTTTGTGTGAAAGGGCTTGAACTCTTTTCACTGTTCCTATTCAGAGATATTTTGGAATTATATGACTGGAATCTTAAAGGTAAGTAATAGGATTTAAAGAAGAGAGTAATGTTTATGGAAGAACATTATGATATATGTGAAAACTCTTATAAAAGTTGTAGGGAAATAGTTGAAATTTCTCTTATTTTTTAAATACCCAGAGAAAAGTGTTATTCACAGGAATGCTTGTTATCATTTGACATGAATAAGTTTCTATGGATTTTACTTTATACAGTTTGACAGGGCTTATTATTAGCTGGTAGCAGCTTGAAGATGGTACCAGTTATTATGTGTAACTACCTTGATATATGTGTACCTGGGAAATTACCATTAGTTAATATTTTAAATCTAGTAAACTTTGCTGTAATAAATCTTCTAAGATGGAAGTTTATTTAAATGCAAAACTTTGGTTAGTCATTAAAACACACACACACACACATGCACACACGCAGACACTTCGAGTGAACTAGATAGATTCAAAGACTTGATACTTGGTTCTTGGATAGTAGCTTACTTTTTGGAAGTATCCGTATTCTTTTTTTTTTTTTTTTTTGAGACGAAGTCTTGCTCTGTCGCCCAGGCTGGAGTGCAGTGGGGCAATCTCGGCTCACTGCAAGCTCCACCTCCCGGGTTCACGCCATTCTCCTGCCTCAGCCTCCCGAGCAGCTGGGACTACAGGCACCCACCACTACGCCCAGCTAATTTTTTTTGTATTTTTAGTAGAGACGGGGTTTCTCTGTGTTAGCCAGGATGGTCTCGATATCCTGACCTCGTGATCCGCCCGCCTCGGCCTCCCAAAGTGCTGGGATTACAGGCGTGAGCCACTGCGCCCGGCGGTTGGAAGTATCCGTATTCTAGCAAACGGTTACTTATTTATTGATGAATGGCTTTTCAAACTGATAGCATTTCTCAACAATTTTTTTTTAGTGTAGTGATTAAAATGGGAAAGAATGAACACATAGTCACATTATATCATACAATAATTCAATTATAATAAGTCTTGATAGTTTTGAATTTTAAAAATAATTTTACTGTATGTATTTGCTACTTGGGGCAAGAAGAGGATGCTCTTCTTGCCTTCCTGTAGTCTCCTCATTGCAGTCTTCCTTGGGTGCTTGTGGCAGTTACCAATGATTGATTTAGCCACTGAGGAGGAGTGGCAGGAGGTGGTGGTATTTTTTATGCCTCTACTTCTGGTGGTAGTTTTTGTGGTTATCATAAATCTTAGAAATTAAGTTGCAGTGCTTGTTTTTTAAGACTGAGTTTTCTTTTTTTTTTTTTTCTCGTTTGTTTGCTTCAGGTCCTTTGTTTGAAGACAGTCCTCCCTGCTGCCCAAGATTTCATTTCATGCCACGTTTTGTAAGATTTCTTCCAGGTAAATCTTCTGGCTTGTCAGTGACCTGGTGAGATAGTGCATCTGAAAATAAGCTTGCCATTTTCCTTTCAGTCTTCAGGGACAACTTTCCCACCTTCGATACTGTTAATTATCTACTTCTCAGGTTAGGCACAGAAATGTAAAATTATACATGTGGATTTATATCCCTGCATAAATTATGGTAGTCCAAATTAGATGAACAATGGAAGAACAGATTTATAAATTTTAGAAATCTACTTGACAAAATATCATGCAGGTGTGTTAATGTGGAGAAATGATTGTGGCTTAAAAAATGCATATGGCTAATTGGAAAACAATAAAAAAATTTTAAATGCAATATGATTATAACTGCTGAAAAAATTACTGTAATAATAGTTACATTAAGGTAGTAGGATTATAGTGATTTTTTTCTTATCTTTTGACATGTGCTTGAATTCATTTTACAGTGAAAAAAAGGTATAAAATAATTTTTTCTCCCAATAAAATATAGGGAAATATATGACAGTTTTTTAAAGCAATATTTTAACTGTTTTCTAATTTTTTAAAAAGAATCCAACTGTAATATTTGGCATTATATTTAGTGTTTTTAAAAATGCTTGGAGTCAGTTTAGTGACATGTACCTATAGTCTCAGCTATTTGGGAGGCTGAGAAGGAAGGATCGCTTGAGCCCAGTGAGGGTTTGAGACCAGCTTGAGCAACATGGCAAGGCCCTATCTCTAAAAATTAAAAAAAAAAAAAAAAGTATTTTTAATGAAATCTTTTGGTTGCCTTTTTGTTTGCAAAATCTTTCTCCTTGAGGCTTCTGGCACCCTATTCCCACTCCTTCTTTATTTATTTCCTGGTCAATTACCTGCTTTATCAAATGCTGTGAAACCTGGCTTACAGTTTCCTCTCTCCACGAGGTTCTGTTACCAGCCTGGTGAACTTCACTTACCATTCTACCCTGAGCTATATAATTATTTGACTTTTTCTACTGTAAGGATTGTCACCACTCAGCCACTTAATCTTAAGATAAAACCTTGGACCATGCCACCAACCTACATTAATTTCTCCCTAGAATTTGACTCCATTATCTCACTTTCTGGTGACATCCTTCAGTCTAGCCTCTCATGTCCCTATTGCCTTTGCATCTACTTGGATCTTCCCTCTTCTCCTCATGTATGGCTACTTTCCTTTGCCTTCCCCACCAGGTCCTGTGCTCTGACGTTTACCCTGTCAGTTCTAGCTGTCTCAGCTGCTTGTATGGCCACCATCTCCGAGTTAATGTCATCAACCCAACTGCTTGCCTTTTCTTCTATATGTGGGCCGCTCAGTAATACTGAAGAGTAAAACATAGCTGCTACTATAAATCTGAGGTCTATAATCTTGGTTGGGGAGCTTTTCTTCGTGTAGCCTTTCCACCCAATATCAGCAGTTAAAGAATTTCAGTGCTGTGTTTGTGCTATCCTCCTTATGCCTCCTGTCTTCCCATGGGCAGAAGCCCCTGTCTCCCTTGGGCAGGAGCCCTTGTCTCCCTCATGCCTGAGAGCCCTGCAGTGAGCCTGTCGGAGTCTGGCTTCCTCCAGTGCCCTTGTCCATTCACAGCCAAGTTTTGCTTCAGTGCCAGACCCTCTCTAACTGTCCCTAGCCCACTGCAGCTGCCGATGCCAGAGGCAGCCTCCTACAGACCAAGTGCAGAGGATGTGCCTCAGTGTTAGTCTCTTCCCTGCTCTGGTGCCTGGGCGCTCCTTACTTTCCTCCTGTCTCTTTGACTCCTCTTGTGTGGCTTTAGTTTCTTGTCTACTCTGTCTGGTTTAGATTTTTCTCAAGATTTTTTCCTGATACTCTTTCCTCAGTCCAGGCAGTCAAAATGGCTTAGTTTATTTTAGGTTAGCATTACTCAGATTTTTAGTATTACTGTTCATGTTTATTTTGTTTAGAAATGCATTCAAAGGCTTTTCTCCTTTTTATATCTGGTTTTGTTTTATTGAGATGCCGTTTCTTCTCTTCTGGTGAATGAATCTTTTGATTTTAGAATGGAGCTTCAGCAGTAAACTTATTAGAAAATGGTGTTAGAGTGAATTTGCTGAAAAGCCTTTTCCTTTCTATATCTACTTTCCTGTAGGCGTTTTATGACCAAACAGATGTCTGAGAGAAAGTGGGCAGTTTTAAAATCACCTTAAAGAAAAATCTGATGTTGGATATTTACTTTGTGAGATTTCAACTCTCACATAACTATGTGGGGATAACATTTAGGTTGTCATAAAGAAAAAGGTCTATTGATTTGTTTTTAAACAGGGTTTACCTTTTCATTAGACTCTCCTTTGAAAATATACATACTAAGAAGACCCCGAAGGATACAGAAAAATACCTGATGTATAAAATGCATTTTGGTATTAGATAGGAAATTACGGTTGATTTGTTATTCATAATGTGACTTTGTTAAAGATCTTTTAGAAAATGGTGAATTTAAAAACACATTTTGATATATATTTTCATTTTTTTCTGTGCAGAAGGGTTTTTTTTTACGTAGTTGTCATCTACTAGTATATGATTTGCATCTATTTTTTAATAATTCATTGAGCAGATGGATATTTTTAAAGATTGTGATATATAGTGCCAAATTTCTTGTCAAAAGAATAACATCAGTTTGTGCTGCCATGAAAAATGCATTATTATTCATTTTTAGCATTTTGCCTTTCCCATCTTCCTTCTCTCCTTTCTTTCTTCCTTTTAAAAAATTTCAGTGGTGAGTTCCATGAGGCTGAAGAGTAAACATTTGTCTGTCTTGTTGTATCACTAGTGCTAACATACTTCATGGCACATAGCAGGGACTCAGTAAATGCTTGTTTACTGATTTTATTTAATTGGTCATAATAATGCCTTATCTAAGTATTCATGTTTTTGGTTACTAGTGAGTGTGCTTTTCAAATAGTCTTTGGTATTATCTCTCATTTTTATAAAGTAAACTTTAGGTTGAACTATAACATAAATACTGAAAAGTGCATGGATCATGAATATAGGACCTTAGTGAGTTTTTACAAAGTGAATATGACCATCCACCCAGCACCCAGATCAAGATTAGTAGCTTCCAAGAACCCCCTTCGGACCCCTTTCCAGTCGCTGCTGAGACCCTCAAGGGTAACCGCTATTCTGACTTGAAACACCATGTATTAGTTTTACCTGTTTTTAAACTATAAAAACTAGAATTTTATATTCTCTTTTGCTTCTGTCTTTTGTTTAATGTATTTCAGAATCATATCCTGTTGCACTTAACTGTAGTTGGCTCATTCTCACTACTATATAGTATTATATGGGATGACTAAATTAAAATAAACCTATCTATGATTAATGGACATTTGAGTATTTTCAGTATATATATATATATATATATATATATATATAGACATTGCCAATAGAAAAACGGGCAAAAGACTTGAATGAGCACTTTAAAAAAAACACTATCTAGGTACCTAATAAATATATGAAATGGTGCTCCATTTTATTAGTCATTAGGAGAATGCAAATTAAAATCACAATGTGATACTTCTGAACACACATCAGAATGGCTAAATTGACAAAGAAAAAATAAATGCCAAGTGGTGAGAATGTGAAATAACTTGAATTTTCATACACTGTTAATGAGAAGGTAAAACAGTACAGTCACTTTGGAGAACTGAAAGTGTCTACAAAGCTTAATATACACACACCCAGAATTCCACCTGGTATGGTATATATGTAACAGAAAAATATATATATATATATGCTCACTAAACAACACGTACATGTCTTTGGTGAACGTACATATGCTATTCAAATATACAGATACAGATATATAGTGAATATATGTTATATATAGTGAATATAGAACATGAATATAAATGTCATGAATATATATATATATCTAATACCTTCTCTGTAGATTGCTTTTTGATCTTCTTGATGATTTTTGTTGAATAGAAATTCTTAATTTTTATGTAGTCCAATTTATAGATATATATTCCTTTATGATTAGAGCTTTTTGTATCATATTTATGAAATTTTCACCTACCCTAAAGTCAAGATACTCATTTATATTTTCTTCACTTTTAGAGCTGTAATCAGTCTTGAATTTGTTTTCACAATTGGTATGAGATATGGGTCAAAACTCAGTATTTTCAACATGGGTATCCAATTGACCCAGCACCATTTATTGAAAAGAACAATTTCTTTCTTTAGAAAATTGAAGTGTTGCTTTTGCTTTTGATTGAGTTGACTCTGTGTGTATGTGTGTGTATACAAACAATACAAAAGTATGTAAAGTAAAAACAGTGAACACTTCCTTCTGAACATGTGAAAATGGGTAAATGCTGTAAATGGCTTGATTTGTATTGTTTTAACTGCTTTAAGGAGAATTATGCTTTTTTTCTTCAAGTGGAATAACACTAAATATGTTACACAACTTCCTTTTTTTTTAAACTCAGATACTTCAGGCATTCTCTGTACTGTAAATGCTTTGCTTCATTCTTTGATGCATACTTAGCATTTTATAGTATGGATGGACATTAATTTGTTTATAATTCCTATGGTGACAAATATTCTGGAGTTCTCCATTTTTTCCCCATTTTGTATAAATGCTTCAGAAATAGTCTGTGTCTATCCTGTTGCATTTGTTTGTTTCTGTAAGGTAGAGTTCTAGTAGTGAAATTATGTGTTAAGATAGTATGTACATTTTAAATTCAGAATGATGTTGGCCAAGTTTTCTCTAGAAAGGACATACCAATTTGTAGTTCTGATCAACAGTACTCTTTCTGACCAACAGAAAGTACTCTTTTTCTATACACCTGCCAGTACTGGATGTTACTAGTCTTTTTTTTGAGACAGAGTCTCACTCTTCTCACCCAGGGTGGAGTGCGGTGGTGCCATCTCGGCTCACTGCAACCTCTACCTCCCGGGTTCAAGCGATTCTCTTGCCTCAGCCTCCCAAGTTGCTGAGATTACAGGGACCTGCCACCATGCCTGGCTAATTTTTGTATTTTTAGTAGAGACAGTGGTTTGCCATGTTGGTCAGGCTGGTCTCGAACTCCTGACCTCAGGTCTGCCTGCCTCAGCCTCCTAAAGTGCTAGGATTAAAGGCGTGAGCCATCACACCTGGCCATGATGTTACTAGTCTTTTACAGTTTAGTCCAAGCTTGTCCAACCCACAGCCCATGGGCCACATATGGCCCAGGACGGCTTTGAATGTGGCCCATCACAAATTCGTAAACTTTCTTAAAACATTTTGAGTTTTTTTTGGATTTTTCTTTTTAATCTCATCAGCTGTCGTTAGTGTCAGTGTATTTTATGTGTGGCCCAAGACAATTCTTCCACTGTGGCCCAGGGAAGCTGAAAGATTGGACATTCCTGGTTTAGTCCATCTGATAAGCGAAAAGTCTGATGTTACTATTTGCATGTTTCTTGAACTTCTTTGAGAATGAGTAGCTTTCCGCATTTTTCAGATATTTTATGGTTTTCTCATTCTTACTTGCTTTTTGTTTATGTCAGTTTATTATAATATCTAACTGAAAATTCAAGTTTTATAAGTCATCATCATATTTCTCTAATTCTTCAGTTTATCCCTTTTGAAGATAGCTGTCCCAGTTGCTTTATACAACTTTACCCAAAAGTAAGCTTGATAGTTTAAACCAAGGATTATTCAATGTTGACCAGTTTACCAGAAACCAAATCATAGAGCAATCAGTTTATTGAGATTTAAAATTTTTTCTCAAATTTTTGTTTCTTTCCTATCCCACTCTCTACCTTTGGTCGCAAAATAGTTGATATGAACTAGACTGAGTATAAGGTTTTATTCTGAGTGTAACTGGGGCAAAGGTAGGTCGTGATTCAAGATAGTGAGATCACACTTAGGGGAAAGCCTACTCATTGCTTATATTACTGCCCTAGTAAAGCATTGCAAATCCTGAATCAGTTTTGCAAATTGACTGTCTAGAAAATTGATTCTTTGAAATTGCCCCATCTGGAGCAGTAGTTCTCAGGTGTGGCTGGCAGGGGGCCAGGAGGTGGGAGAGTATTGCAAAATTTCCAGGAGGCAAGTGTAGTTTGCAAAACCATCTATTAGTACCACAACTTAATATACATTTGGAAAATTTAGAAAAGACTTGTTAATACGTATTTTAGAAAATAAGATTATTAGGATGTCTCAGCAGGAATATCCAGAAGACACAGAAATGCAGTCATACAGTTACTGTCAGTGTAGAGAAAGGGGATAATATTTTTGTATTTCTTAAAGTTGAGTACTAACAATTGAGAAATACTCTTATAAGCAGCCATATTCTTAATACAGATTCTCTAACAAATTACCCCCTCCCCAAATAACCATATAAATAATCAAGCAATATAAACTGAGAGAATTGGGTCTCTAAGAAACAGTTTATAAAGTCTGTCAGTTCATTAATGACTGTCCAGATTCATTCCCTGAAACACAAACTCCAGTTCTTCCCGAATAATGAGCTGTTGTCACAGTTCCAGTCCCAAAGTTGGCGGAATTCCTGCTAACCTTAGCTTACCCGCTCTCATTTCTCATTTATATCATGTCCTATTTATTTCAACCAACAAGATAAAAATTACTTCCTAGCCCTCAGTGACATGGCTCCATAAATCCCCAACATAAACAAGTGGCAAGGCAGACAAACCGAAAGAGCCAATTCATTAACATTAGTGAATTCATGGCAGCCTGAGTGCGAGTGGCCAAGTTATTAGTCTGCTTTAGAAAGTCATTCCACAAATGTTTATGGAGTGTCTTTTTGCCAGGCTGGGTGTGAGAGATATAGCCCATGCCCTGTGGGCTCTGGCAGGAGTCTCTAATTTATGGATCTCTTCTTACCTTTCCATGGAAATCGAACCCCAAAACCAGACAGGGAGCAGAGTCTCAATCCCCCTTCCTTGAGATACCTTTCACCTCTGGTTATCTGCCCTGAGTTTCTACTTTTTTACAGTGGTAAATAAAATCTCTTTAAGGTTTAGTTGCCATTTAAAATATTTAGCAGATTTCAACATGGATTTGTGGTTTCTCCTTCAGTGTTGTTAACTTTGCACCTGATGTGTGTATATGTATATTTTTAATTATGTCTAGTTTCTATGCTGCTATGTGACTCGCTTCTGCCTCATCATTAGCGTTGTACCTAAATAAGAAGGTGGATAACTGGCATTCTTATAAGCACCTTGTGATCTTCTTTCTTTCTTTCTTTGATAGAGAGTCTCACCCTGTCACCCAGGCTGGAGTGCAGTGGCACAGTCTCGGCTTACAGCAATCCCTGCCTCCCAGATTCAAGCGATTCTCCTGCCTCAGCCTCCTGAGTAGCTGGGATTACAGGAGTCTGCCACCATGACTGGCTGATTTTTGTATTTTTAATAGAGACAGGGTTTTGCCACGTTGGCCAGGGTGGTCTCGAACTCCTGACCTCAGGTGATCCACCCACCTTGGCCTCCCAAAGTGCTGGGATTACAGGCGTGAGCTACCCCACCCGGCCAATGGCCTTATTTCTTAATCTAGTTGTGCCTTTCCTAAATTGGACAGTATCTATACTAATCATTTTCTACAGAAATGAAGCCTTTAAGGGAGTCTTGGTTTGTAGTCTTAAGTATTCCTCTCTCCCACTAGCTCTTTTAAAAGTCTTTTCACATTAAATTCGCTGTCCCCAGTCCATTTCCCTTTTATCTGAAGTGCCATGGAGTCAGGCAGCTGTAAATGTATGTGTGGAGATTGTAGTGCTGTTTTATATACCTGGACCTGTGTATATTTACTCCCTCCGTCATCCTCCTCTCCCTCCATGAAAATATGAATCTTTTTTCTAATTCTTACACAAAGCAACATTCTGCTCCTTCTTACGGTATTTTAGACTCCTATTGTGTCCTTAAAGTCCCTGGTACTCTTAAGTAATCTCACCAAGTATAGGCATTATAAGCCAAAAACTATTTTCTTCTTTCCTTAGTTCCTAGTGAACCTAGTTAGTGTGGCAGTTCTTTCCAGGGTTCTCTAGGTTTCCTTTATTCCTGCTGTTCTGTGTGTATGCATGTGAAGTGTATAGACAACGTATTCTGGCATTAGAATTTTCTCATCCACCTGTTCACCTCAGTCCCCTTAGAAAATTGGTGATTATCATGGACTCAGACTGAGAGACAGGTATTGTGGGTTTGCTGGGCTCCTTAGCAAAGAGAGGAACATTACTGATTGAGGAACACATGTCACAAGCAGGTGGATTGGAATGTGTTTTTATTATTTTATTTTATTTTTTGAGACAGGGTCTTACTTTGTTCTCTAGGTTGGAGTGAAGTGGCACAGTTACGGCTCACTGCAGCCTCAACCTTCAGGGCTCAGGTGATCCTCCCACCTCAGCCTCCTGAGCAGCTGGGACCACCAGCATGTACCACCATGCCTGGCTAATTTTTGTATTTTTTTGTAGAGAGGGGTTTTGCCATGCTGCCCAGGCTAGCCTTGAACTCCTGAGCTCAAGCAATCTGCTCACCTTGGCCCCTCAAAGTGCTGGGATTAAGGCGTGAGCCACCATGCCCAGGTGGAAATGTGTTTTGAGACTGACTTGGAGAAATATGCCCCTAGCTATGTGTCTTCGATTGAACTGTACTAACAAAAACATTATAGATTGGTGGCTTAGACAACAAACACTTATTCTCACAGTCCTGGAGGCTGGTAGTCTGAGATCAGGGCATCATCGTTGTTGGGTTGTTGATGAAGGTCCTCTTACTGTTTCACAGCCAGCCATCTTCTTATATCCTCACCTGGTGGATAAAAGAGAGAGGAAGCAAGCTCTTTCATGTTTCTTATAAGGGCACTAATCCCATTTATGAGGGCTCTACCTTCATGACCTTATTACCTCTGAAGGCCCCACCTCCTAATATCATCATACTGGGGGTTAAGATTTTAATATATGGCTGGGTGCCGTGGCTCACACTGTAATCCCAGCACTTTGGGAGGCTAAGGTGGGAGGGCCATTTGATCCCAGGAATTGGAGAACAGCCTGGGCAACATAATTAGACCGTGTCTCTACAAAAAAATTAAAAAAGTAGCCAGGCCCGCTGGCACAAGCCTGTAGTCCCAGCTACTTGGGATGCTGAGATGGGAGGATTGCCTGAGCCCAGGAGGTTGAGGCTGCGATGAGCCATGATGGCATCACTGCACTCCAGCCTGGATGACAGAGACCCTGAATCAAAAAGAAAAAAAGAAAAAAAAAGGATTTTAATATATGAAATTTGGGGGAACACAAACATTGAGTCCATAACGCTATGGAAGTTAGCTTATTAATGATGACTTTTGCATTTAAGGCAGTTGCTTTGTAATGAGGCATAAAAAAAAGTCACTGCTATGAATTAGTAGATATAACATATCTTAATGTGGGTTGATGTATTTTGTGACTTTGTCACTTCTTGGACAATCATTATTTTTTAGAAGCACAGTGTCTTTAGAACTTTGATTAAAAGAACTTTATTTTCTGAGTGTTATCTACAAAGATTCATTTAGGAACCATTGTGATCAATCATTATTAGCCTATGTGCTTCCTGAGCACCTAGAGCTTGTGGCATTTTTTTCCCTAGTGATACTGACATGGGACCACTCACAGTGCATGGCACATATGGCGAAAAACATGCTCCCATCTCAGAGTCAACTCCAGAGCTCCTAATGAGCGGTAAAGCTTTGTAAGATCTGACTTCCCTGCTGCCTCTCTCACATTCTTCTCACTTCACACCATCCACAGTGGCCTCTTTGCAGTTCCTAGGCACAACAGTTCCACTCCACCTTAGGGCATTTGCTCTTTCTTCTCCTCTTCCAGACTGCTGCATGGTAGCCTCCCTTGCTCCTTTCAAGTTTTGCCTACGTGAAACCTCTTAGAAGATTCCTTTCTTATCCATCCTTTTAGATACAACTCTAGTTCCTTGTCCTGTTTGATTCTTCTTTGTAGCACTCACCTCAACCTGATCTTTTATGTAGCTCTTTTGTATTGTCTCTTTCTACTGCAGTAGAAGCTTCAGGAAGGCAAGGCTTTGGCTGTTTCCATCATTGCTGTGTTCTCAGGGCCTAGAACAGTGGCTGTTACATAAAAGGCACTCAATAAGTATTTGTTGAATGAATGAATATTTGGATGAATGAGTGAATGCATGCCTACATATATATTGGCTGTAGAACAGCAATGTGGTCTAGTTCCAGAGTAACATCTCAGATGGAGGAACACAGCTCACACAGAAATGTTGATATTTTCTCTCTTTTCTCTCAGACATGCAGTCTTGTTTAAGTTCTTAGCCCACAGCAATTCACATTAAACTTGTTTAGTGCCCCAGACTCAAACTCGGTGCCACTAATTCCTCTGACCAAGGAGGACACTCTCTTTTATGCCATCCCATTGCTGCCATCTTGTGCTCTTGGTCCCTTTCTTTCTCCCTGAAGTGTTTGGTCCTGTACTACTGTTCATAGCCTATCTCATAACCTGGGAGAGGGTAATGATTGTCCTCTTCAGGGCTCTTGTCCTTTGTTTGGTTGGGTGTAGGCAAAGAAAAGAGATATAAAATGGTTGCCCATGTTGGTCCAGAAGTTAAGTCCAAAGAGAAGGCAGAAGCCCGTGGACCCCACATTAATGCCCAAATGAAGTGGATATCTTTAGTTCATCAAATACTAGATTAATTGGCTTTTTCCAAGGTACTTGAATGATGCCCTTTGTTATTTTTATCCCCTGTACTTGGTGCTATATGCTTCTGTAGGCCTCAGAGCACTTGGTATTTTTTCCATGTACTAACTCCATAATGATCTTCCATGATATTAGCACAGGCTCTTTAGCTCTGTTCATCATGGCAGGTGCAGCACATTAGCACCAAAAAATTAGACCATAATGCAACAACAGCTTATTGAAGACATCCATAAATATCTCACAAAAGCTTAGAATTTCCTTAAGACAGTAACATCACTTCTAAAGAGCTTTCATCTGTTACCTCAGAAAGAATGATAAAATATTTAAGACCTAACATGGTTCTGTATATTATAAACTATGGTTATTTGTGCTAGGTGGCTTTAAATTTATTTAGATAGGCACCTTTTTTATATTCATACCTCACAAATGGAGCCTTTTATCATTTATAATGTTGTTGTTGCCAATTTAGTAAATGAGATGGTTTATGAGCACTGTTCATCAATGAAACAAATGGCTTTCATATTATTTGGCACCTGGTTAAACAGTGTAAATTTTACATTACCTTTTTGTATGTGCTCTTTTTCCTCCATTGTCTTGTTTTTTTCCTTATTCAGTTGTTGATTTGCTGTAAGTTGAGTAGCCTTATTTTTCCCCTTCTCTCCACTCCCATTCCCACCCAAGATGGAGGAAAGGAAGTGCTGTCCATGCACCAGATTCTCCTGTACTTGTTAAGGTGCAGCAAAGCCCTGGTGCCCGAGGAGGAGATTGCCAATATGCTTCAGTGGGAGGAGCTGGAGTGGCAGAAATATGCAGAAGAATGCAAAGGCATGATTGTTACCAACCCTGGGACGGTATGTTCTGATGTCTGTATATTCAGAGGCTGGAGGACCTTCTTTTCCAGATCTGAATGTTTCATGAAAACAGTAACAGCACATTTTAAAAGTTTTAGGTACTCACTGCTCTTGTCCTTGGATAATTTTTCCTTTAAATATTTAGTAAATAAGAAAATATTACAATTTAGGCATATTTGGTCGTAAATTCACCTAATTTAGTAAATTTATTCTACCTGAAGATAGGTACATTTTTAAGGCTTTTGATGCATGTTGCAGATTGCTTTCCAGAAGGGCTGTAAAATTTGTACTCTGGGAGCATATGAGAGCAACCATATCTTCATGCTGGTTATACTAAGGGAATTTGATGAGAGTTGGGGGGCGGGAAATGACTTAGTTCAGTTTTGTGTTTATTTTGATTTCTAAATGTTTATTGCCCATTCATGTTTTCTTTTGTTAATTGCTTGTTAATATCCTTTGATCTTTTTTGTAGCCTTCTTTTTTATTGATCCTCCACCATAATTATTATAAATATTTTACATTTCTTTGGGTGCTACTTAAGTTTTTTGTTTTAAAATTAGCTTTTAATATTCAATTTTAGAAGTAAAAAATGCAAACATTAAAAGGATATAATTAAAAGAAAACTAGTTCTTATATAAAGACATAACATTTTCTTTATATCAATTTTTTTCTTCTAAATTAGTGTTACTGTTTCATAAAATAGTTATATATTGGCATCTTATAAGGATAAAATTTTATAGAAATGAAGAATTAAAATATTTCTGTGAAAATAAATGGAATAATCTACTTAACAAAGCTGTTGTTTTCTAAAAAGCTGCCAATTGCTTAATAGCTTTGATTCATAAACTAAAAACTCTGGATCTACTTTTTGTAGCATGACAGTAACATCTGCACAAACAAAATGTTGCTATTTGCAAATAAAACATTCTGGCTAGTATGGATTCTTTTAAACAAATCCAGAAAGTAAAATTGTTTAATAAAAATATGTTTAAACATAAAACATGTTTAAAACCAGAAAATCGTATAATTTTTACGTTATACTGTTAAGCCGCATAATTATTAAAGTAACTTTAAAAGAAATATGTAAGTAATAACACTCTCAGAGTAAGACTGTGAATTCTATTTTTATTCTTAAAACAGTTGCATATATTGATATTCCTTCTGTCACTTTTCATGCTGAGTCAGAGGATGGGGCGGTGGGGTGGGAGATGTCCAGTTTCAGCTGGGTGGTTCCACTTGGAGAGTTCCATGTTCTGTGGTAGACACGGGGGGAGCACGTTCACCCTGGACTTCCTTCCATGGTATAGTTATGTTTTCCTGAAATCTAGAATCAGCTGGAGAGTTTAAAAAAAAACTTAAGGATACCCTGGCTTAAGGATATAGCTACCTTATATACTCCAGGCAGTGAGGCCCAGTTTTCTGTAGTTAAAAAAAAATCCTCAAACGTTTGATTTTCTCACTGCTTGTTTTTGAGCCAGTGGCATAGATGAAGTTTATGATCACCATGATCATCATTCAACTAATTTGTCAAGGGACTACTATATGAGCCAGGTGCTAGTGAAGTTATATGTTAGGCTGGCACAAAAGTAGTTGCGGGGGGGGGGTCTGCCATACCGCAACACTTTTGCACCAAACTAATGTATGATGCTTGCCCAGGTGAAAACCCAAAGACCACTAACATATGAAAGGAGTCTTTGATGAATGGTTGAGCCAATGGATGTATCAGGAAAGCCTCTCATTTTAGGAGCTATCACTGGGATAGGCTTGCCAGGGGTGCTTCCTAAACAGTAAGATCTCTGAGGAATTGAGAAATTGTAGAAATTATTGGCATGATTAACTGTGCATCCTTGAGATGCTGTAAAGCCAGTATTAACAACATGAAGTCATTCCTAGTCAGTATGAAAGATTTTTATTGGAAGTTTCAGTGTCAGGCTTAGGAATGTGTTGAAGTTAATTCTTTTATACTGTTTATCTGAAGATATGCTTAAAGGAGGAAAAAAATCTTGAGAATTCAGTATTATGAAAACATCCTACTGAGAAGTGTGCAAGTTACTCATACGACAAGGTAGACACCACACTACATTTCATCCTCTGTAGGACTTGCTTTGAAAGATTGCAAAATGGCAAGAATATTGGGAAATTTATTAAAATTTTCAAGCCATTATGGTCACTTTAAATACTATATTGCTGCAGAACTTAAAAGAATTAATCTTCCAAGGAATACTTTTGTCATTAGTGACTTTTGTCATTTTTTATTCTTAAACAAAGATGGCATAATAAATGTTATAGGGTGTAGCCAAAGTCTAGAATATATTTCATTTCCTGCTCCCTCAACCCCTGCCATAAATTTAGAGATACTATAGATATTTTAAATCACTGTTTCCTGTGTTGGTACCATGGCATGGTGTTTAAAATCACAGAAACATGAATAATTCAATAACATTCTATTCCACAGTTCCCATTCTAAAAATGTATCCTGCTCTTTTGTTGTACAAAATAATGAAAGTAATTCTTTGACCTTAAATAGCACGTTGCTACTGTTGATGGGCATTTAAATAATTTTATAATGGATTACATGTGAACAAAATATTTTCCATTTTCAAATTTTGAGAGCAGAGACCAACTTTTCAAGAAGCTAGTGACATTTTGTTTGTTAAATGACACTTAAAAAGTTTGAGGGTTTTTTTGTTTTGTTTTGTTTTGTTTTTTGAGACAGAGTCTCACTCTGTTGCCCAGGCTGGAGCACAGTGGTGCGATCTCAGCTCACTACAACCTCTGCCTCCCGGGTTCAAGTGATTCTCCTGCCTCAGCCCCCTGAGTAGCTGGGACTACAGGTATGCGCCACCACGCCCGGCTAATTTTTGTATTTTTAGTAGAGATGGGGTTTCACTATGTTGGCCAGGCTGGTCTCGAACTCCTGACCTCGTGATCCACCCACCTTGGCCTCCCAAAGGTTTGAGTGTTTTAAGTAATGTGGGTGAATTCACCCAAGTTTATCCCCTTTGTCACCTCATTGAATATTTGTCAGATGGCTGGCTGGTATCACAGTTGTAGGTAGAGTGACCAGTTTGTCCCAGTTGCTGAGAGATTTCCTGGTTTTAGCATTGAAATTCCTCTGTCCCAGGGAAACCAGGCAGCCAACCAGACTCTAATTGTTGGGCATTGTTGTGGGACAGAATGAAGATTATTGGCCTCTGTGTGAATCAGTTTTAACAGCCTTAGCCTCCAAAGCAACTGAGCCGCAGACTCTACAGTGTGCTAGTAAAAACTGAATCTCTAATTGAGACTGTCCTGAGAGGTGATTATAAGGAAGGAGGTTGCTGAAACCTGTTCTCTGTGATTTTACCATCTTTTCATAAATTTAAGCTTTCAAGATGAAAGCCATTTCACAAATGATCCAGAAGGAATGAGCCATTCACGTCTTCCTTTATTAGACATGAAGAAAAAAATATGAGGCTCTCTGTTAAAATACACAAATGTCTTACATGGACATAATAAGAGAAGCTTAACTATTTGGCCTTTGCACCACTATACTTTCTAACTTAAAGATGTAGAATTAAAGGAATACATAAGATCCACTGAGAACAAGTGAGGGAAAAAACTTAAATAGAGGCATCTGTCTGTGCATTCTGAAATGTGAAATTAAAGCAGAAGAGGCTCTGCCTGTGATGTGGAATCCTTCCCCTGTGCCTTCGGAGAGGTTAAGGAAAAGTTATATCTGACTAGGTGTCCTTTTAAAAGTTTAATTTTTAAAGGTTTCTATGTGGACTGCAAAAAAGGACAAAATCATTGTTCATTATGCCAAATGGCATCGGCTCATTTACAAGGATGTCATTATAGTTTTTAGATAGTATAGCTGCTGTAATTAAAGGGTTTTAAATGACCTTTTCCCTTTGGGGACAAGGCTTTCCTGGAAAAAAGTCCGATTTATTCCTTCCCTACTTAGGTTAAAGTCAATACATAAAGACTTCTTATGGGAATAAATGGCTTTGATTTTTCTCTCTAGAAACCAAGCTCTGTCCGTATCGATCAACTGGATCGTGAACAGTTCAACCCCGATGTGATTACTTTTCCGATTATCGTCCACTTTGGGATACGCCCTGCACAGTTGAGTTATGCAGGAGACCCACAGTAAGATATTTCTCAGTGTTTGTCTTAGCCAATTTCACCTTCTACTAACAGCCAAATTAGCAGAGAAATACCCTTTAGTGGATGTTTCCTTTTTAAAAATTAAGACCTGAAATGAGCCATGCTTCCAATTTAGATTACCCAAATGAAACAATTGTGGTAGCTCCTGAAGAATTATTTTCTCTACATATTTGAGTGCAAGAAACTATTATTCAATAGAATATTTTTGTCAAACTTGGTCAACATAAGTCCTTGTATGTTTTTAAACTTTAAGGAACTTTTTCTTTATTCATCCTTATAATAATAATAATAATTATTTTTTATTTTTTCAGTGCCCTCTAGAGGAAAGTAGCACATATTGGTTCCTAGCACTGCCGAATTTATGCAGAGTTCTCTTTTTGGGGGCATCTTAAGAGTTCAAGATCACATGCAAAGTCAAGGTTGTGTTGGAAGTAGGAGCCGTGACTTCTGACTCTTAGGATTGATGTAACTTTCCACGTTTTGATTTTTCCAACTGGCATGTTAGTGTTTTCTGGGAGAAGATTTAGGATGTGTGGGAATGGAGATAGTACCATTAGATTCTTCGGGACTGTTTGGATTTCCTACCTTGCTAAACACACAAACAGCTTCCTGACTTAATTTTTTTTTTTTTTTTTAAAAGGATTCATAGTGGGAGAAAAGGGCATGGGAGATTTTCAATTCATAAATACAGTTCTGGCTGACATATATTAGAAGAGGCTAAAGGGTTTTGTTCTTTTTTTTCCCCCTTTGGATAAAAGTATGAAGCAGTGAACCAGGCACTGTGTAAGTACTTCTTTCTTTCCTCCATTCTCTTAAAAAAAAAAAAAAGTTTTCAAAAAAGGAGAGGCCCAGCTAAGGCCAAGAAAGGAACAGTTTTAATGTGACAGAAAATCTTTGGAAAATCCCTTCTTGTCAGAAAAATGTTAGTAGAATGTGATGAGGCTCTTGTGGACTCTCAGATGGCAGGACTGTGAATTGATAAAGGACTGCATATTCGCTTCATTTCCAGGACGCTTTGACAGTATCCTTTAGACTGGTCTAGGTTATCACTTATTTGGCTGCAACAAATATGCTTATATTGTCATGGTAAATACAAATTGGTATACACCATTAGTCTTTTATCCTCTCCAGTGGACAAATGGATACAGCTATGTAGCTTGGGTTTTGGCACAAATGGGGTTCTCTATTCTAATACTCTTCAACTTATATTTGGTATAAGTAGTTCAGCAACTGACAGTCTCCCTAAGGAAGGGGTCTTTCTTTCAACAAATATCAGAAAGTGTATATTTAAATAAAATCTGTTATTTTCAAGAGGTAACAGTGAGAAACAGGATGATTCCTTTGGTTGAGGTGTTTTTGTGTCTTTGGAATTCTTTCCAGAGATTCATTCATATAGTCACACCTCATTTCCAACTGAAATAAGCAATAATCAACTTAATCACCACGTTCCAGTTGACTCTTGTCCATCCTGACTCTCAGCCTCAAAGTCATAGCCTTCCTTAGAATGACGGCTTTCTGCCATTAAGAATAATCAAAAGAATGTAATGTATGATTTGAAGAGGCCTCTTAAAATAACTGACTTTGTTGCACTTTAGGTTTACCTTCTCTTTACCTGAGATGTTTGCCTGTCCTTTTCCTTAGGTACCAAAAACTGTGGAAGAGTTATGTGAAACTTCGCCACCTCCTAGCAAATAGTCCCAAAGTCAAACAAACTGACAAACAGAAGCTGGCACAGAGGGAGGTCTGTATCAAACTCCATTCCTTGGTGATTAACGATGATGTGCTTCAGGTTTATTTCGTGATTGTTGTATCACACTATACTTCTGGTACAAGATGGAAAGATTTTTTTTAAAAAAAATCATACTTTACCCTCCCCCCCACATTATTATACGAATTGATTTTAAAAAATCTTTTAGTATTTGAGAGAGCCTTTTTATCCCTGTATTAGTCTGTTTTGCATTCCTCTAAAGGAATACCTGAGACTGGGTAATTTATAAAGAAAAGAGGTTTATTTGGTGCACGTTTCTGCAGGCTGTACAAGAAGCATGGCACCAGCATCTGCTTGGCTTCTGGGGAGGCCTCAGGATGCTTTTAGTCATGGTAGAAGGTGGATGGGGAGCAGGCACGTCATATGACAGAAGAGGGAGGAAGAGAGGGACGAGGGAGGTCCCAGACTCTCTTTAACAAGCAGATCTCACATGAACTCATTACTGCGGGGAAGGCACCAAGCTATTCTTGACGGATCCACTCATGACCCAAAAACCTCCCACTAGGCCCCATCTCTCACATTGGGTATCATATTTCAATGTGAAATTTGGAGGGGCCAAAACATCCTAACTGTATCAATCCCTAAAATGCCAGTTTCTTGATGGATTATTACCACTGGGAATCAAACATATCTTTTATAGATATTAAAGCTTAAATTTGTTGAATCAGCCTTTTATCTTTAATTTGGTTGCACATTATACAACATTGGGCCTTACTCAGATTTCTTGGTCTTAAAGTTGGAAAAGATTGTCTTCCATTGGTCTGCCAGTTTAGTATGGTAAACTTATTTTGTAAGGTTTCATATCCCAAATTCCATATTTCCTTACTAATGGGTAGTATTATCCCTGTAATCCAGGATAACTTACGTTTTAGTTTTAATTATAAGAATAAACGGTTTCAGTATCAACATAGATTATTGTCTCAGGGAGGTTTTATTCTGCTGGGGTTGTGTAAGAGCAAGGCTTTGAAGCTGGAAAAAGTGTTTGAATTCTGGCTTTGTCACTTACTGTGATTTAGGCCAATCAGCCTGTTTATAAAGGAGGGAACTAAGGTTGAGAAGCTGACTAAAGTGTTCCTCCGTTGGTGCACTCAAGGAAAAAGGTAGTTCCATGAACTTCTGAAATACGCCATTTAATGGGCCTCTTGTGCTATTTGGCCTGTAAAAGGAACTTAATCAATAGTGGGGGTGGGGGTGGTTCCTGTTATTATGAATTCCTATGAGATTTTGATTCAATTGCATGCATGCAAATATACAATTATTTTTACAATTATTTGAAGGGCCGTGAAAGGGAAGAGTTAGTTCCTAATCATGTCTCACAGGTGATATTTTGGATCATAGTCTTTTTTTATATAAAGTATGCCATTGTAGCAAGAGTTTTTATAAGGGTTTGCAAGTTAGAAGGCAACTGTTAGAATTATGTGGGTCGCAGGTTAATTTGCTTTCTTTCTTAGAGGTAAATACTTAACATGAGGCTTGATAAAAATTTTACATGCTCATTTCAAATCCCAAACCACATTTTGCTTCCTTTATCAATGAAAGGTCATATTTTGTTCAAAAATACCAGAATGGTAGATTTGGTTTAGAGTTTTTCATATCTAGTTGCCAAGAAAGGCTGGGCTGCGTTATACCCCAAGCTTTGAGCATTCCAGCCTCCATTTTAAAGAAAATATTGTAATTTTGTGTGAAGAGGTTTGAGTATCTGAATGTAAGGGTAATATTAAATGAATCCAACTTATTTTCTAACGCTTGATGTTTGGCTTACTATTGCTTTACAGCAGTTGTGTTACTCATCATAACGAATTCTTTTCTAGGAAGCCCTCCAAAAAATACGGCAGAAGAATACAATGAGACGAGAAGTAACGGTGGAGCTAAGTAGCCAAGGATTCTGGAAAACTGGCATCCGTTCTGATGTCTGTCAGGTGGGGACACTTCTGAGGACACAGTTATGCCCATGCTTTTCTTCCTTTAAAACAAATCTGGTACTGAGGGTTTCTTAATTGAGAATGTTCTTTAGAAAATACTACCTTGAGACTAAATGGAATATCAACTATAAATTGTTTTCTATTATTTGGATTTTGTTTTTGTTGTCTGTTTTGATGCTGGTGTGTGTGTGTATGTTGTACTTGTGGGTGTTGGGGCAGGGAGAAGCTTACTTAGTAGTGTTCAGTTCAGTGTCTTCTCTTTGGATAAAGGTAAGTTTGTCCTCATGCATCTGCTTATGCATCTGCCTGTTTGCAGCACATGTATAGGTGCTTATACAAAAGAGATAATCCAGCAGCCATACAAGCAGACTCCTAAAGTGTATGTTTTCTAGACTGATGACTCAAATTTACATTGCAATTTATATTGCAGAGAACGGAAGGCATTCATGAACAGAATCAGTATATACTTCATATTTGAACCAAATGATAATATATTTTCCCTGGGTGAATGCAATAGAGTAACATTTCTGCTATATGTAACTGACTGACTAATAAGCATTTTTGTTTTTCCTATGGGTGGAATTTATATGTGATTAAAGATCCCCTAAACCAACGTATTCTGTTTTTTCACTTGATTCTTTTGTCACAATTGATATTGGATGAAGTCCATGATAATTACAGTAAAGGAAATGGGTACACAGGCTATGGTTAGGTAATGCAGTTTGCTGTGTTCAGCCTTTTGGAAGAATACTTCCAGGCTTCCATTTATCTGTTTCAATGGTAGCATGTGTTGCAGTAAGTTCAAGCAGCTTACTCTTAGCTCTTCTTAGTGTTCATTTCATCATAATGAATTTTTTTAAAAATCAGTGTTGGCATTTAATTATTATATTGACTAGCAGGGTTTAAAAGTATTGCTACACAATTTATTTACTAAGTGATGTCCAAAGCTAACCCTTTTTGCATTAAGATGAACTGCTATTGGTGTAATATTGCCATATTTTCAGGGTAATCATCTACAGTGGTAGCCAGCTATTTTCACCAAGTCTACAGTTATTTTACCAATTGACAAATATCTTATGACCGTCAGTACTTTCAGATGAATATTTTACTTCCATTGATTCTCTCTCAGGGCGATTTGAAGCTGTATCACCTGGTTTTTCTGTTTGTCAGTGTTTCCCCAAAACCAACGTAATGTCATCCAAAGGTGGACATCATCAGACCAGTGAGCAGAATCCTAGACAGTTTGCTCCAAATCTGATGATCTCAGTGATAAGTCAGAGTTGATTGTCTAAGAGATCATAAAATTGTTGAGCATTAAGAACTAGAAGGCGCCTTCCAGACCTTCTAGTTAGTAGTTTTGAACTTGTGTTTTTGGTTAACTTCAAAGTATTTTTTTTTTCATACAAAACCCTTCTAGAGCCATTATTTGTAAAAAGATAAAGAATAACTGCCTGATTGACTAGTGGGAGATGGGAGTGGAGACAGTGTCCTGTTTTACTTGATTTCTCCCCCACCTCCTGTAGCAGTCCCTAAGGCCACTGAATACAGTATCTTTTTTTTTTTTCTGAAGCATTGAGCCTTTTTTTTTCTTTTTGTGAAGCAAACAAGAGTGCTGAATTATCTGTTCCAGTACAGTTTTGTATTCTTCAGCTATATCACAAATGTCCTACCTCTACCCTCAGCTAGTTGAGAAGCAGCTGGAGGAGTAAGTGATCTTGTCTCTTGCTGTGTGATATGCTATATTCTGTTTCGAGGTTGGTAGGCAAAAGGACTCACTCAGTTTCCTTGCCTAACTGGTGGAAGAAAAGGGATCCCGATTAAACTCCTGCAAAGGTGAATGCTTTATGATCTAATAAGCGTTCCTCCCTCTGTAGAACTCTCACTCTTCCAGAGAGAACTGCCATCTGTTTAGAAGCCATGCTTCCATTCTCTGGTCCTCTGAATGGAAGTCTTTTTAAGATTTTGATAAAATTACTCATATGTAAATGACTTGGTAAAGCATGTAAATTGTTGCCTATGAGTTCATATACTGAATACAGAAGGAATTGCTTTATGGTTTGTAAAGAAATGTCTGCATATAAATGAATGAAAATGAGCCAGCAAGCTACCTGAGAAGTCCATAGAAGCGGAAGAGAAGGAAATGCCACTTACACAGTGGCAACATGGGGGCTGAGAGTGAACTATTAAAACCAAAAAACCCTGTACTTTGGTGAAATAGTACCTTACACACCAAAATCAAATTATCCTGGATGCATTCTGTAGCTGTCAAGGTTAGATGAACAGATGAAGTATCTGTTTATTTTGACATATTAAATATTATTTCACCATCAGTGAATATTCTTGGGGTTGTGAAAGTAAATTGTTAACCTTCATTGAACTTAAAACATCAACATATGGAAATTTGGAGGTGTTCATCAACTCATTCATGACACAGGAGCAACCTAGTTCAAACTTTAAATAAAAAAAAAAAAAAACCCTACAGTAAGATTTAGGGGAAAATGATTTAGGGGAAAATTGCAAAAGTAAACTAGTGTAGTTGACTTTGGGCTCAAAATAAGTATTTTTGCAACAAATATTTTCATTATGTTTATGTATACCTTTCCTTGTGCCAGAATGAACTGGAACTGGTAACTGTTTGAAGTGGTAACTGTTTTTATGAATGTGGGAATAAATAAACCACTGACTATGCAAGCCATGGGCTAGTCATTTGAAACTCCCTTGACTCTTCTCACTGAACTTTCTCTTAGTCTGTCCTATTGCATATTAATGGTCAGAAAGTCTTCCTTTCTACAGGTACATCTTACAGAAAATCTTTGACAAGTAGAGAACTTCTGGGTACATTTTAACTAAGAGTTTTTGCCACAGATGATACGTTAGCTCTTCCTGGAATTTTTATGTTTTAAAATTCTCAGGTATTTTACATGCATCACACAAAGGTTCTGAACAGTTGCCCTTAAATTATCGATGTTTGCCATATATTTTGTTTGAATTTTTTTAACCTTGAAATTCCTTCAGTGAACAATGAAGGCAGCAAAGCCATTCCCTCTAGTTTTGTTGTAAAGAAATCAGATAAAATGTTTTATCATGTAGCATTAATGACCAAACATCTATGAATATATTTTGGAAGCTGTTTTGGTCGTATTTTTAGGATAGGGTAGTCTTTTTACGTCCTTAATAAATGTTTAGTCCAGTGCAGGTTTGTCTAGTCACAAGTCACACATGCTAACATTTTTTATCGTTTATTTGGCCTTTACTTTGTTCTTAACGTAAAGATTTTAATGAATGTTTAATAAAACCTGTAATTTTTTGAGAAAGGGACCAACAGTGTTTTTGTTGTTGTTTTTTGCCAGTAGAATTGGCTGTGGCTTACAATGATATTTAATTTCTTATATTAGAATAAATGTTTTCTTTTGTGTTTTCCTCACATAAGCTGGTGGCATATCATAATGCAGTTTAAAACCTCCAAAATGAAAGCATTTAGTATTTTTGGTAATGAAGAATAAAAATCTAATTGACTGGGAAATAGCAGTTAAGTGAATTTATACACTGAATACTTTGAATAATTTTATGATTATTCAAAGTCTTTGAACAGATAGGCTCATAATTTTTACAAGAAAGGATTTATTTAAAATCCTTGGTAGTTTTTCCTCTGTGTTTGGTAGTTCATTGATATAGAACCTACTGTTTTTTAGTAATAATTGCTAGTAGGTTGCTAGTGAAAGCCTTGAGATGTTATCTGGTTTCTGCAGGAGACGAAACCATTGTGTTAAATCTGAGATGGAGTGACCTCAGTACCAGCATCTCCCTCTGGAAGTACATTTTCCCCAACCAGAGAAGTTACCAAGGATTGTTAGGAGATTAGAAAATTCTACCTGGTGCCCCAGCCAATGTTAAGAGGATTGAAAACCTAGGGGTGGGTGCTATAACTTGTAATTATATGTGAACCGAATGTGGACCTGTCACTATGTTTGTAGATAAATTGTTGAAGAATTTTTTCTGTGTTGCTGCTTGTTAGAGTGAATTCTGGGTAATGTGGAAGAAAAAGGAATCAAAACCTGAATCTGAGTCTAAAAAATTCAGCATAATGACTCAGAAGAGGAAGAAAAGCAACATGCTGCAGTAAGATCTGTATTTTTTAAGAATAGGGTTTCACACACTGAGGTTAAATTGGTATCTTCTGTAGAGGGAGGCACCTGGACCCTATGCTATACTGAGAAGGTGGTCCATGGAAATCAATAAACTGACTCAGAAGACATGAAAAAAGGAGCAAAGAATTTGCACCATCACAGTCACATCACCAGTAGGAGACTCATGCCAAATGCGGAGACATTGTAACTTCTTAAGGAAAAAAAAAGGAAGCACAGGTGCCTGGAGAGCTGTTGGCCTTTGAGGAAAGCTGAGTTGTGGTGGTTGGTATTTGTATTGAGTGGACAGAGAGCTGTATTTGGACTAATTAATGAATATGCTGTCTTCCTAGAGTGGCCATCTGGAATGGGATGGAAGGCTGCCATGCATTATCAAACTATCTGATTCTCTTGCTCAATGATTTGTCAAGGAATGACTCAACAGTGAAAAGTAACATCTCTAGAGATTCAGAGACTTTGGACAGCAAGTTGAAGGATGTATTTTCTAAATTAGATCTTGTAGCGGGGGAAGGAGGAATGTCTGGGAGGGCAATGGCTTCATAGTTATTGTTAACAAAGGAATTTTGATTTTTAGTCTGTATGAGATACTTGATTTTTTAATTGGAGCGTAGTGCTGCTTGTGAAGAAAGGAAAGATTTGTTTAAAGGCTAACTGACCTGAGAGAGTTTTTTTTTTTTTTTTTTTTTTTTAAGACATGGGAGTCTTGCTGTGTTGCCCAGGCTGGAATCCAGTGGCTATTCGCAGGTGCAATAATAGTGCACTCTGGCCTTTTTGCCTTGGACTCCTGGGCTCAAGCAACCCTCCTGCTTCAGCCTCCTATAGCTGGAACTACAGGTGCATGTCACCTCATCTGGCTAGTATTATATTTTATTAGGAATAATTTAAAACATACAAGATGCAAGAGAAAAGTATAATGAACTCTGTGAACTATCACTTAGCTTCGACTGTTTTCAAAAGCATTTCTGTAATATCATCAAATACCTAGTCAATGTTTACATTTTTCTCATTGTCTGTTAAATTTATTTTAGTCTGTTTGAATTTGGATCCATGTGAGATCTATACATTGTGATTAGTTGATGTTGTTTAAGTCTCTTTAATCTGTAGGTTCTCACTCCATTTCTCCTTTTTTTCCCTTGCAAACATTTGTTGTTGAAGAAATTGGATTATGTGTCTTGTAGAGTTCCTACAGTGTAGTTTGAGTTTTGCTGATTGCAACTTTCTGGTGTCATTTACCAGGTACTTCTGCCCCTTGTGTTTCCTATAAATTGGTAGTTAGATCTAAAACTGCACTGCCCAGTATCACTGGTTGCATGTGGCTATTTAAATTTAAATTAATTAAATGAAATTAAAAATTCTGCCTCTCAGTTGCCCTCACCACACTTTGAGTGCTCAGTAGACACATGTGGCTACTGCCCATTACAACAGCACAGATAATAGGATATTTCCATCATCATAGAGTGTTCTGTTGAATAGCACTGACCAGATTTAAGTTCAGTTTTTTTGCAAGATATTTTCATAGCTGGTGGTGAGGACTCTCTTTATTTGTATGTGACATTATCGGTCACTGATGGATCGTTATGTAGACCCAGGGTCTGCCAAAATGATATTCAAATTCTGTCTTTCTTCATTTATTACTTAAAATACTTTTGAAAAAGGATCTTTTCCTCATCAACTATTTGATTACCCTGAGATGAAGATCCTGTGGGACAGCACCAAAAATTACTCATTTGATTTATTCCATAACATACAAGTAGTCCCAGATTAGCAATTTAACAGCACCACCACCAATATGGTGATGGAAAATAGTTGCTTGTTTGTTTGGGAGTACAGATGGTCTTTGACTTACAATGGGGTTACATCCCAGTAAACCCATAAACCCAGAGTAGGTTGAAAATATCATAAGATCATAAGTTGAATTTTCAGTTTATGATAGGTTTATTGGGACACAGCATATCATCAGTCAAGAAGCATACTGAATTAATATTGTTTACATGTCATTGTAAAGTCAAAAAATCGTAAGTCTTACCATTGTAAGTTGGGGACTGTCTGTGTTCATTTTTGTCTTTGATTATCTATAGCTGTATCTCACTGGGGATTTACACTCAATTTTATGTATCCCGTGGTTATGCCACAAACTGGATACACAGAGTTCATTTGTTTCATTTTACTTTTGATTTTAAGAGTTCCATTGACTGACTGACAGATTGATTGAGTCAGGGTCTTGCTGTGTCACCTAGGCTGGAGTACAGTGACACTGCGATCATGGCTCACTACAGCCTTGAACTTCTAGGCCCAACACATCCTCCCACCTCAGCCTCCCAAGTAGCTGGGACCACAGGCATGTGCCACCATGCCTGGCTAATTTTTCAATTTTTTGTAGAGATGGGGTCTAGTTTTGTTGCCCAGGCTCGTCTCAAACTCCTAGGTTCAAGTGATCCTCTTGCCTCAGCCTCCCAGAGTGCTGGAATTACAGACATGAGCCACTGTGCCTGACCTAGGTTCCTTTTAAAAATGAAAGATTGTTTTATAATTATGTAAAATGTTTACATGACTCTGCAGTCAGATTTACAGGGTCAAGTGTACTTTTTTTAAGTCTAACTTCTATCTCTGTTGCTTGTATCCTTTTCTTGCCACCCACCCCGGACAGGTAACTATCTTTTAAAAATGGCTTGACCTGGCTACGCACGCAGTGGCTCACGCCTGTAATCCCAGCATTTTGGGAGGCCGAGGCGGGCAGATCACCTGAGGTCAGTAGTTCGAGACTCAGTTGGTCAGCCTGGCCAACATGGTGAAACGCTGTCTCTACTAAAAATACAAAAAATTAGCTGGGAGTGTGTGCCTGTAGTCCCAGCTACCTGGGAGGCTGAGGCAGGAGAATAGCTTGAACCCAAGAGGCAGAGGTTGCAATGAGCCGAGATCACGCCACCGAACTCCAGCCTGGGAAACAGAGTAAGACTCCATCAAAAAAAAAAAGAAAAAAAAAAAGGCTTAATTTCCTATTTTTATGAAAGCAAATATATATGTATTTTTCTTTGTTTTCCTCTTTCTTGTATGAATGGTGGTATCTTACACTTTTCTCTACTGAGATTTTGTTCACTTAACAATGTGTCTGGACCAGGTGTGATGGCTCAGACCTTAAATTCCAGTGCTTTGGAAGGTCAAGGCAGGAGGATTGCAAACTTAGCCAGGTGTGGTGGTGCACACCTGTTGTCCTAGCCACTAAGGAGGCTGATGTGGAAGGATCACTTGAGCCCAGGAGTTTGGGGCTGCAGTGAGCTATGATTGTACTACTGTACTCCAGCATGGGCGACAGAGTGAAACCCTGTCTCTAAAAAACAAAACAAAACCACAACAACAACAAAACCATGTGTCTGGGAGATCACTCTGTAGTAATATATAGAGCTTATTGATATGTTTGGCTTTCTGTCTGTCAAACAGTTTTATGTTAGTGGTTACTATGAAATCCATTATATTGGCTTTGTTTTTTCCTCTTCATATCCTTTGTATTCGGGAAGGCTTGTATTTTTATTCTAATGATTACCTTTATACTGACAACTTTATAGTATAATTACATTTCTCCCTTACTTCTCTTCCTCTCTGTGTGTGTGTGTGTCTGTGTGTGTGTGTGTGTGTGTGTGTATCTTGTTGTCTTTTAGTAAAAATAGCTTCTCTCTGCTTCTTCCCATAATCCTCTCTCTCACCTGGCACCTAATTTGAAGTGATATCCTTTTGTTGCAAGTTAATAAGGCAGACAGCAACCTCATCCTACTCTTTATGTATTTCTTATTCTCCCCTTGTTTTCTGATGGTTGTACTAATCAATGTTAGAATGTTTAATTATTTCGTATATTGACTCACTTGTGATTATGTACCAATAAAAATATATTTGCAAGTAATCATCAGATCATGTCATTATCAATCTCCCACCTCCCCTTTTTTGTTTGTCTGAAGCTCATTTTCTAAAACATTCCTCAAGAAGGGCTTATAGAAACAGTGGTCCTTGAGTTTCTGCATGTTCCTCACAGTTTGCCTGTGGCCTTTGTTTTAACGGTCAGTTTGGCTGGATATAAAATCTGTGGATCCCATTTTCTTTCTTTAATATTTTAAATACATTCTCATTGTTTTCTGGCATAAAACATTGCTGTCAAAAGTATAACAATATGGTCAGGTACAGGTACTCACAACTGTAATCCCAGCACTTTGGGAGGCCAAGGCAAGTGCATCACCAGAGCTCAGGAGTTCGAGACCAGCCTGGGCAACATGGCGAAACCCTGTCTCTACAAAAAATACAAAAAATTATCTGGGTGTGGTGGTGCACACCTGTGGTCCCAGCTACTTGGGAGGCTGAGGTGGGAGGATCACTTGAGCCTGGGAGATGGAGGTTGCAGTGAGCCGAGATCGTGCCACTGCACTCCAAACTGGGTAACAGAGTGAGACCCCGTCTCAAAAAAAAAAAAAAAGTGTGATAACAATATGAGTTTAAGTGACTTGGTCCTTTTATCTGAGTGCCCAAAGGATTTTTTCTTTTTCTTTAGAAACCAATAGTTTACTAGAATATGTCTCAGCTCTTGTCTCAGCTCTTTTCAGTTAATTTTTTCAGGTATGCTGTATATACTTTCAGTATATACTTTCAAGTTGTCTTTTATCTCAGGAAATTTTCTTTTTCTTGTATTACACGTTTCATTATTTTCTATTATTTTGATTTTTAAAGTACTCCACTTATATGCATCTTGTATTTTCTTTGCTTCTCTTCTGGATCTATCATGTTCTCTCGAATTCTTCATTCAAGAAGTAGTAATTACTTCTTGCATCTTATATCTTCTTATAAGATATATGCATCTTATATCTTTTTTGCTTCTCTTCTGGATCTGTCATTTTCTCTTGAAGTCTTCATTTCTATTTTTCAAAAGCACTATTCATTGGGCTGATCTGATTTTGTGTTCCTTCTTGTTTAATCTTGAAATGCTTATCTCCTTTTATGTTTCTTTTTCCTGAGTTTTGTCACTTCTTTTCAAATCTTCCTTTCCTCTAATCTCATTTCTGAATTTATGTAATATTTATTTGTAATTTTTGTTAATCCTCCTATTGTTTTAGTAATTTCTTTTCTTATTTCGAAGGTTATTGGTATGTTTCTCTGGAATTTTTTTTTTTTTTTTTTTTTTTGAGACAGAGTCTCGCTCTGTCGCCCAGGCTGGAGTGCAGTGGCACGATCTCGGCTCACTGCAAGCTCCGCCTCCTGGGTTCACGCCATTCTCCTGCCTCAGCCTCCCGAGTAGCAGGGACTACAGGCGCCCATCACCACACCCGGCTAATTTTTTGTGTTTTTAGTAGAGACGGGGTCTCACCATGTTAGCCAGGATGATCTCGATCTCCTGACCTCGTGATCCACCTGTCTCAGCCTCCCACAGTGCTGGGATTACAGGTGTGAACCACTGTGCCGGGCCTCTGGAATGTTTTTATTATCAGCAAGGATGTTATTCTACTCCTCTTCTTAGAAAAATCTTTGAATGGGATTTGATCATGATTCTTTTCTGTTGCTGTTTAAGAAACTTAAAAATTAAATAAACCAAATGAAATAGTTTCCTGTACTTTTAGAAAGGAGGTATAAGCCAGGATAGTTTTTCATGGTTCTGGAGCTCCTCCTCCTGTTATTTTTGCAGTGATAAAAGAAATAATATGGCTTCACACTAAAATCTGCCCCCTCTGCTTTTGTCTGGACCTCCTCTCTTTTGCCTTTCGTTTCCGTCTCTTGCGAAATGTGGCTTTCACTCCCAACACTTTCTCCTGGTTGTAGGGCTTCTACCTTGCAGGGAGCTTCATTTTTTGGTTTTTTGTGTTTTCAGTGTTTGTAGGTCCCAGGTGTCTTAAGCATAGTTAAACTGTCCTCCCGTATTCACTCAGTAAATTAGATTCGGCAGAGCTCTCTCCAGTTTGGGTTATTTGTGGTGAACATGTGTTGTTAATTTTGAGTTTCTTCCATTATCAGGGCCTGTGCCTCTCTTCTCTCACACAGATGCTGAGACATAGCTCTTTCTCCTCATACACTCTTATTTAGGGATTCAAGAGGGTGCCTTGTCATTTAGTTTTTATGTAGATAATATTCATTGGTCTTTCATTTTGCTAGTCTAGTTGCTCTATTTTTATGGGAGAATTTGAGGGTTTTTTTTTTTAATTAAAGCAGTTGGCAGACATAAAGATGCCAGACATAAAGATGATTGTATTTTTATATTGCAAAGATTGATACTTTTAAAAACTGAGTTAGAAATTTAAAGTCTTGTAGGTAACATTGAGACTTGATGTCTGGGATTCAAGATGGACACGGGTCATCTATACCCTTCCATGGTACTCACGAAAGGTTTATTTGGAAGAAGAAACAGGCTTTGTTTGGAGCAGGTTTAGAGGAAGTGGTTAAGGGATTCAAAGCTGTTTTACATGAGAAAAGGTTAAAGGAAGTAAGGAAGTAAAGTGTAGGTTAGCTAAAACAAGATGTGGAAAGCCTGCCATTAAATGCATTTTGTTTCTGAGTAGAACTAGGATTAAAGGGATAAAACTTCCAAAGATACAGATTTGGGCTTAAAGTTAATAGTAATTTTCGGGCCTGGCGCAGTGGCTCACACCTATGTAATCTTAGCACTTTGGGAGGCCGAGACAGGCTGATCCCTTGAGCCCAGGAGTTTAAGACCAACCTGGGCAACATGGCGAAACCTCATTTTTACAAAAAAACACAGATATTAGCAGAGTGTGGTGCTGCATGCCTGTAGTCCCAGCTACTGGGGTTTGGTGGCTGAGGTGGGAGGATCTCTTGAGCCTGGAAGGTCGAGGCTGCAGTGAGTTGTGATTGTGTCACTGCACTCTAGCCTGGGTGACAGAGTGAGACCCTGTCTCAAAAATAAAGGTAATTTTTTAATAATCAGCAAACTCTAAAGAGGGTTTTATTTTCCTGACAGGCAGCGATTCATCTCTCATAGGAAATATTAAAAAAGTAAACAATTCACCAGGTTGAGTTCATGCTTTAGAAAGGCAGTTGCACTGAATAGTCTTCATGTCCTAACCCATGTCCTATCCACCTTGAGTTTTTAGCATCAACTCTTGAGCTTCCTGCAGTTTAAATGTCTGGAAAACTATTAGACTTTGGTTGTGCATGTTGTTTCCATATTGTTGTGTTTATCAGCACAGCACTTATAAAAGCAAAGTGGATAAAGTGCCGATAATTCAAATCCTAATGGCATATTTCTAGCTTTAATGGCAAAAACAATGTCTTTACCTTTTCTATCTTCCACACATATTGTAAGGCCTTACACGTGGAGGTGCTCAATTATATACTTACTGAATTGAACTGGCAAGAAAGATTTTTTTGTTGATTAGAGATCCTATTTGGTAGAATGAATCTTTCTTTATAAGTTAATAACATAACTAATTTCTATAGTTTCAAGCAAATCCATTTTCATGTATTTTTAAACAATACCAGCTTAAAACACTTCAAAGACTGAAATAATATAAAGCATATGTCACTCATTCTGTGGGCTGGGTCCATCCTCCAGGTTCTGATGAATAAGAATGACTCTTTTCATTCTCTTGTGTTCTTGGGAAATAGTATTAAGGAAAAGAAAAAGATATGCCTTCCATGAAATTATCTCCCAATAAGGAATTTATAGCCAAATGAAAAGGGATTGAAGGAAAAATTTAAATTCTGTGTCCTTGGTACCTTAACTATACTGGTGGCTTTATAAAAATTGTCTTCAGAATGTTAGATCATTAAATGTCAAACTTAGGGTGGCATATCTGGTTGAGAAGCTCTTCAAGGATAGTCGTGGGCTTTAGGGGTTTGTGAACCCATTAAAATTGTGTACAACTTTTGCATGTTTGTGCACAGGGACATTTTTCTGGGGAAAGAGTCATTTTCCTTGGATTCCCAAAAATATCTTGACCCTAAAAAAGTTTCAGAATGAATGAATCCTAATCCATTCCCTTTTAATTAAAGATAGACAAGGAGGCACAGAAATGCATGTGACTTACTCGAAGCTACCCTGCTGAATACTGATAGAACCAGGGCTATTCCTAATGGAATGAGGGCTAACAGGCCTTGTTCTAAGAAGATTTTTGTATTTCCTCTTTTAATCCTTTTAGCTATCCTCGGAAGTAGGTATATTTATTATTCTCATTGTGCGGGTGAGGAAACTGAGGCAGAGAGGTAAGATAACTTGCCCCAGGTCACACAGTGAATGAGTGGCAGAGCAGGATTTGGACCCAGGCATTCTGATTCTAGAGACTATATACTCTTAACAGCTACAGTCTCTCACAGAGGATTCTCCAGAATGCCATGCAGCCAATAAGCTGTTTCAGGACTTAGTGAGATGGAATTTGGAATGTGAAAATGGTTCTGGCTTGTTGTAAAATAAATGAAGTGACTTTATAAGTTTTTATAAAGTTAAACATATTGAATTTTTTTTTTCCTAGCATGCAATGATGCTACCTGTTCTGACCCATCATATCCGCTACCACCAATGCCTAATGCATTTGGACAAGTTGATAGGATATACTTTCCAAGATCGTTGTCTGTTGCAGGTAAGAATTATTCTCCTGTAAACTCACATAACAACAAGATAGGAGTAATTCATCTTGCAGGTCACAAATGGTACATTGGGTTCTCTATCCTGGGAAGTGACAAGGATTGTTAGAAACATAGTTCTCTCCATTGCTCTACCCTGGTTGCCTCTGCTGTTTTCCAGCCCATTCTCTTACATTTATTTGAGACCGTCCCTAAAGAAATTGACTAAAACTAAAATTTGTCAACTCTGAGTACCTTATTCCGACTTTTCCTCCTTTATGGCTCTCCTTTCCAGGTGCTGAGTATTCTAACTTCTCTGAAAGATGTAGTTTTTTTTTTTTTCTTTTCTGGTACGGAGTTTCGCTCTTGTTTCCCAGGCTGGAGTGCAATGGCGTGATCTCGGCCCACTGCAACCTCCGCCTTCCGGGTTCAAGCGATTCTCCTGCCTCAGGCTCCTGAGTAGCTGGGATTACAGGTGCCCGCCACCATGCCTGGCTAATTTTGGTATTTTTAGTAGAGACGGGCTTTTGCCATGTTGGCCAGGCTGGTCTCGAACTTCTGACCTCAGGTGATGTGCCTGCCTTGGCCTCTCAAAATGCTGGGATTACAGGTGTGAGCCACCACGCCCGGCCTAAAGATGTGGATTTTTATGTTTGTTTGCAGAAGAGGGCTTGCGTCAGAGATCTGGAAATTTGTTTTTTGTTTGTTTTGGCCACTTTAAAATTTTTTTCAATAGATTTAGGGGTACAAGTGGTTTTTGGCTACATGGATGAATTGTATAGTGGTGAAGTCTGGGCTTACCTGTCACCTGAATAGTGTACATTACATCTAATAGGTAGTTTTTCATCCCTCACCCCCCTCCCAACACTCCCCATCTGAGTCTGCAGTGTCCGTTATACCACTCTGTATGCCCCTGGGTACCCATAGCTTAGCTTCCACTTGTGAGTGAGAATATGCGGTATTTGGTTTTCTGTTTCTGAGTTAATTAACTTAGGATAATGGCCTGTAGTTCCAACTGAGTTGCTGCAAAATACATTATTTCATTCTTTTTATTGCTGGGTGGTATTCCATGGTATATGTATACCACGTTTTCTTTATCCACTCATCCGTTGATAGGCACTTAGGTTGATTCCATATCTTTGCAATTGTGAATTGTGCTGCCATAAGCATAGAAGTGCAGGTGTCTTTTTGATATAATGACTTCTTTTTCTTTGGGTAGATACACAGTAGTGGGAGGACCGAATCAAGTGTTAGATCCACTTTTAGTTTCTTGAGAAATCTCCATACTGTTTTTCGTAGAGGTTATACTAATTTATGTAGCTTATATAAAGTTCAGTGTATTATAAGCCTTCCCTTTTCACTGCATCACACCAACACCTGCTGTTTTTTGATTTTTTAATAATGGCCATTCTCTCTGGGGTAAAGTGGTAAGTAGTATCTCCTTGTGGTTTTAATTTGCATTTCCCTAATGATTAGTGATGTTGAACATTCTTTCATGTTTCTTGGCCATTTGTATATCTTCTTTTGAAAAATGTTTGTTCATGTCATTTGCCCACTTTTTAATGGGATTATTATTGTTATTATTATTATTTTTTCTTGCTGATTTGTTTTAGTTCCTTGTAGATTCTGGATATTAGTCCTTTGTTGGATATATAGTATGCAAGTATTTTCTGCCATTCTGTAGGTTGTCTGTTTACAGATACTTGGGGAGATAAGATGGAAAGATCAGGGCTTAGAATTCAACTGCATAGACAGCTCCCTTTCCTGCTTAATTTGGGATGATACAAAGATGGTGCTCCCATGCTGAGTTTTTGTTTTGTTTTTGTTTTTTGAGACAGGGTCTCCCTCTGTCATCCAGGCTAGAGTGCAGTGGCATGATCATAGCTCACTGCAGCCTCAACCTCCTGGGCTCAAGTGATCCTCCCACCTCAGCCTCTTGAGTAGCTGGGACTCCAGTCAGGTGCCACCACACCAGCCTAATTTTTTATTTTTTGTAGAGATGGCGTCTCACTGTGTTGCCCAGGCTAGTCTTGATCTCCTGGGCTAAAGTGGCCCCTCCACTTTAGGATTACAGGCATGAGCCACTGCACCCAGTTTATGCTGTTTTAAAGACTGAACTTATTTCATTGAAATTTTAGCTGGCCATGACTCATCCAAGTCATCATTTAAATTTTGGAATGAATCCTGATCATGCCAGGAATTCGTTGTCTAACTGTGGAATTCGGCAGCCCAAATACGGAGACAGAAAAGTTCATCACATGCACATGCGGAAGAAAGGTATGTCTGGATGATTTTAAGATGTGAATCTCCTATTTTGGCCTGTGTTTTCTGTTATAAATTATTTCGCCTCTAGGAATGGTTCCCTGGGTGACTCTTTCACTGTCTCATATTCTAGTGCTTACTGACTCTTTTTTTTTTTTTTTTGAGACAGGGTCTCACTCTGTCACACAGGCTGGAGTGCAGTGGCACGATCTCAGCTCACTGCAAACTTTGCCTCCTGGGTTCAAGCGATTCTCCTGCGTTAGACTCCCAAATAGCTAGGATTACATGCATGTGCCACCATACTTGGCTAGTTTTTTTGTATTTTTATTAGAGACAGGGTTTTGCCATGTTGGCCAGGCTGGTCTTGAACTCCTGACCTCAAGTGATCTATCCGCCTCTGCCTCCCAAAGTGCTGAAGTTACAGACCTGAGCCACCGTGCCTGGCCCCACGGACTCTTTTATAATACTTACTTTGAGCAAGAACTATAATAAGGGTTGATGAGTTTTTTAGAGAAATTTCTTTTTCCTATCCAGTGTTTTAAATAATTGTTTATCACACTTTTAGACAGGTAGATTCCAAACCTTTTAAAATCACATTGAGATGAGATAATTTTTTTCTACTGTAATATGATGGTCCTATGATTCTTCTATCCGTATTTACTTGTGTATTTGTTTTTTATTTTAAATAGGGATTAACACCTTGATAAATATCATGTCACGCCTTGGCCAAGATGACCCAACTCCCTCAAGGTAAAGTTGATTTTTAAAAAGCAACTTGATGGATATATAATTCACGTACTATACAGTTTACTCATTTAAAGCATACAATTCAGTGGTTTTTAGTATGTTCACAAAATTGTGTATCCATGGCCATCATCTAATTTTGCAACATTGACATTACCCCAAAGAGAAACCCTGTACTCATTAGTAATCTCTCCCCATATTCCTTAGCCTGCCCAATCCTAGGCAACCACCAATTTATTTTCAACCTCTATGGATTTGTCTCTTCTGAACATTTTATATGAAAGGCATCATGTAAGTCAGTTCTTTGTGATTGTCTTCTTTTACTTAGCATGTTTTCAGGATTTGTCCATAGTATAGTATGTGTCAATACTTCATTGTTTTTATTGCTAAATAATATTCCATGATATGGGCATATCATATTTTATGTATCTGTTCATCAGTTAATGGGCACATGGATTGTTTCCACTTTTTGGCTGGTGAATAATGCTGCTTTGAATATTTGTGTACAGATTTTGTTTGGACATATATTTTGATTTCCCTTGGGTATATACTTAGGAGTAGAATTGCTGGGTCATATGGTAACTCTGTTTAACCTTTTAAGGAACTGCCAGACTGTTTTCTGAAGTGGCTGTACCATTTTATATTCCCAGCAGCAATATAGCAGGGATCCAATGTCTTCACATTTTTGTCAACACTTGTTATTGTCTGTCTTTTTTATTCTAGCCCTTCTATTCTAGTGAATATGAAGTATTATCTCATTGTGGTTTTGATTTGCATTTCCCTCAGGGCTCATGAAATTGAGCATCTTTTCATGTGCTTATTGACTATTTGTTCATCTTCTTCGGAGAAATATCTATTCCGATCCTTTTCCCATTTTTAATTGGGTTATTCTAAATTATTGAGTTATAATAGTTTTTAAATATATTCTCAGATACAAATTCCTTATCAGATTTGCAAAAATTTTTTTCATTCTGTGAATTGTCTTTTCTCTCTCGATGACGTCCTTTGCAGTACTAAACTTTTGATGAAGTTTTAGCTATTCTGAGTTTATTGCATTTCCACACGAATTTTTGGATTAGCTTGTCAATTTCTGCAAAGAAGTCAGTGGGGATTTTGATAGGCATTATGTTGATTCTGTAGATCAATTTGGGAATCATTACCATCTTTTTAAAAAATGTTTATTTAAAGTGCAGTTTGTTACATAGGTAAACTTGTGTCATGGGGGTTTGTTGTACAGATTTTTTATCACCCAGGTATTAAGCCTAATAGCTATTAGTTATTATTCCTTATCCTCTCCCTCCTTTTGTTCTCCACCTTCCGAAAGGCCCTAATGTGTGTTGTTCTCCTCTATGTGTCCATGTAACCTGTGGTATTTGGTTTTCTTTTCCTGTGTTAGTTTGCTAAGGATAATGGCCTCCAGCTCTATCCATGTCCCTGCAAAGGACATGATCTCATTCGCTTTTATGGCTGCATAGTATTCCATGGTGTGTAAGTACCACATTTTTTTTTCTTTTTTTCTTTTTTTTTGAGACAGTATCTCATTCTGCTGCCCAGGCTGCGGTGCAGTGGCATGATCTCAGCTCACTGCAACCTCCGCCTCCTGGGTTCAAGCGATTCTCACGCTTCAGACACCTGAGTAGCTGGGATTACAGGTATGCGCCAGCATGCCTGGCTAATTTTTATATTTTTGGTAGAGACGAGGTTTTGCCATGTTCGCCGGGCTGGTCTCCAACTCCTGGCCTCAAGTTATCCATCTGCCTTGGGCTCCCAAAGTGCTGGGATTACAGGCCTGAGTCACCGTGCCTGGCCCCACATTTTCTTTATGTAGTCTATCATTGAAGGGCATTTAGGTTGATGATTACCATCTTAACCTTTTTTATTTTTATTTTTTAAATAGAGACAGGGCTCTTGCTATGTTGCCCAGGCTTACCATCTTAATCTTAAGTTTTCTGATTCATGAACTTGGATGTCTTTCCATTTATCTGTCTTTTTAAATTTTTTCAATAATGTTTTATAGTTTTCAGAGTACACATCTTTTGCAAAATTTATTCTGAAGTATGTTATTCTTTTTTGTGCTGTTATAAATGGAATCCTTTTTTTTTTTTTTTTGAGATGGAGTCTCGCTCTGTCACCCAGGCTGGAGTGCAGTGGTACGATCTTGGCTCACTGCAAGCTCCACCTCCCGGGTTCACGCCATTCTCCTGCCTCAGCCTACCGAGTAGCTGGGACTACAGGTGCCCGCCACCACACCCGGCTAATTTTTTTGTATTTTTGGTAGAGACAGGGTCTCACTGTGTTAACCAGGGTGGTCTTGATGTCCTGACCTTGTGATCCGCCCGCCTTGGCCCCCCAAAGTGCTGGGATTACAGGCGTGAGCCACCACGCCCGGCCTGGAATTATTTTCTGAATTTCATTTTCAGGTTGTTCATTGCAGGTGTTTGGAAATACAGTCAATTTTTGTGTATTGGTTTTATGACCTCCAACCTTGTTGCTCCTGTTCATTAGGTCTAATAGTCTTTTAGTGGATTCCTTAGGATTTTGTTATTTTTGAAATAATATCATCTACAAATAGCAGTAGTTTTACTTCTTCCCGTGTAATCCTTTTAATTTCATTTTCTTAACTTAGTTGCCCTGGCTAGAGCCTCCAGTACAATATTGAATAGAAGTATTGAGAGCAGATCTTTGTCTTCCTAATCTCAGTAGGAAGCATTCAGTCTTTCACTATTGAGGATGGTGTTAGCTGTTGGGTTTTTATAGATGCTTTTTATCAGAGTAAAGAAGGTCTTCTATTCTTAGTTTGCTGAGTGTTTTTATCATGAAATGGTGTTGGATTTTGTCACATGCTTTTTCTGTAGCTATTAACATAATCATGTCATTTTATTCTTTTATTCTAATTGATTTGGGGTGTTAAGCCAACCTGGCTTTCCTGGGATGCCTCCCACTTGATTGTGGTGTCTCATTCTTCTCATGTGCTGCTGTATTCAGTTTGGTAGTATTTTGCTTAAGATTTGTGTGTCTGTATTCACAAAAGATACTTGTTTGTAGTTTTCTTTTCCTGTGATGTTTTGTCTAGTTTCATTATAATGGTAATACTGGCCTCATATAACGAGTTGGCAAGTTTTGTACGTTAGCTTTTCTTATTGAATTTCCTGGTTTTATGAGATACCTTCCCATATTGATATTCTCATTTATGTGTGGTCTTGAGGCCTTTGAAGAATCTGGGAATGGAATGGCCTAGGTCTGTATAAACTCATTAACACAGTTTGACAACTGAATGGAAGCAAATGCTTAATGGCTGATGAGGCTCTGGGGTTGCTTGCAAGGAGGATTATCTTTGTGTGTGAGGTACAGCAGGTTCTATATGGAAAGCCAGTAGAGGAAACTGCTTGAGGGTGGCTTTGTTTTTAAGATGGGGAGTTGGAAAGTGGAATAGCTATGCTTATCATTCTGGGGATCCAGACTGAGATGGATTAAAGGTGGGCAGAGTTGGGTTGGAAGTGACAGGAAATCGAGGCAATTACTTCAGCTGCCCACTGGCCTCCACAAAAATTGCCGGCAATGGCTGACACGGCTTCCTTTTCCAATATCTCCTTCATATATCAGGTTTTTAAAAAATTGACTTGCCTTGAGTTGTTCTCTTTTGAGGTTATCAGAAACCAAACCTCTTCAATCAAGAGGTAAAAAGAAAAGCAGGACAGAGCTTTAAAATTCTTGTTTGAAAATGATCATATGCCCATATACCTCACTATGATGTTCTGTGAGAGTCTAAGATCAGAAAACAATGAATTAAAACAGCCCTTAATCACACCCTCGGGGATGGTGTGACCATGGTTTTATTTTACCCTGCTACATTGTGAAGTCTGTATTTTAATAAGTAGAATTCTATATACCCATAGCCCTCTAACATGGCTGCATGAACACCATAGACATGTACTTTTCAATGATGAAAATCTGGGTTTAAATCATCTTTGTCTCATCTTCCCCTACCGCAGTTGTTGGTATGTAAATTGTCTTTTGATAATGTCATTCGAACCCCATGATTTATGTTTTCTTTTGCTCTGTTACAAAGTAGTGGCTTTCTTACCGTGGCAGAAGGGATGATACCTGAGAAACTGTGTGATGTTTGAATTTACCATTTTGAAAATGATATTATTGACAGAGAATAAACAAATAATCTCTCTTGTCCTTTGACATTTGGCCTTTGCTGCTTGTGTTGAGAGCCTCTTGCCCTGAATATGATCTTTTTGCTGATGCAGAGTTGACCCCAAGTGTCTGTTCAGAAAGAGCCTCTTGGCCTTGGCTGCCAGGATCTGCTGCTAGTTGACTGCTATCAGCTAGCAGTCCACAGCTGGGCACAGCTTCTCACAGGGACTGACCCAAGTAAGACAGAGCTACTTACCTGGGTTGTCAAACATACCCTGTCCCTTCCCCGTGTGCTGATCGTCATTGTAAAACTTCCTCTGTCATGCCCATGTAACCTTGTAATATCCTGCTCAAATCCTGCTGGTATTTGTTTTATGGAACATATTCTTGTTCTTCTGCGCACCCATAATTGTGTTATGGGGCTATTTTTCTTTACTGGACTGTAAGATTTTGAAGGGCTATGGTCCTACCCATGTTTTTTCTCCCTGTTCTTTGTAACTAGTGCCTTTCACAGAACAGGTACTCAGTAAATAAGTATTAAAGGAAGGAATGCCATTCGTCACACTACTTTTATCCCAGGCTATTTACTTATTGACTAGAAATAGGGCAGCGGGGGGATCAAGAAGGGTTACGGTCAGCAGTTTAAATGGCTGGGTAGTATCTTTCTTAATCTCAGTTGGGATGGGCTAGGGTTTACAAAAAAGGCATGAAGCCTTAAAATTAATAAATAATTCTTGATAGCCTGGCTGCCCACGAAAACTACAAAATAATTAACTTTTATGATGCTGTTATCTCAAGCAAATATGCCACCCATAATTTTTAAAATGTCACTGTTTAACCACCTAAATCTGAGCTGAATAGTTATATTTAATTCATTCATGCAAATTGTGATGAACTGATGCAAATTGTGATGAACCGTTAGCACAAAAAGGGTGTGTGAAGGATTAGGCATTTGGTGGATTCAAGTAATTGATGTATTATCAGTAAGACCCTTGGGAAGGAGGGACCAGAAGAGTGGCAATGGAACAAAGGGGAAAACCAAGCTGCCTTGGTTTGATTTGATTTTTTTTTTCTTTTGGAGAGTCATTGCTACATATAATGCATAAAAATCTCAGCCAGGCGTGGTGGCTCACACCTGTAATCCCAGCACTTTGGGAGGCCGAGGTGGGTGGATCACCTGAGGTCAGGAGTTCAAGTCCAGCCTGGCCAACATGATGAAACCCTCTCTACTAAAAACACAAAAATCAGCGAGACGTGGTGGTGGCCTCCTGTAATCCCAGCTACTTGGGTGGCTGAGGCAGGAGAATCACTTGAACCCAGGAGGTGGAGGTTGTAGTGAGCCAAGATCATGCGACAGAGTGAGACTGTCTCAAAAAAAAAAAAAAAAAATCGGACCAACAGAGACACATATGGACTATTTGTTAATGTCTCTATATTTAAGGAAATGGCAGTTGCAAGTATATTTTGCATTAAAAGCACAATAATATATATTAAATATATGTAAATTCCATCTCCCTAAATGCTTCAAGTTAAATTCCCAAGTCCAGTAGATCTGAGATCTACTGGATCTCAGATCTCCTGGGTCTGTGGCCTGTCCTCCCTACAAGTGTCCAGGCAGATGCAGTGAGGTGAAGGAATCCTAAGTTGGGTAGAAGTTCCCACTGACCTCCAAGGCACCCTCTAGCTCTACTCTGCGAGTCACTGCTTGAGGCTTGGGATGCCAGAGTGCGAAAGATTCTGTGTACCCTCACTGGATTTGGCCTATCCCAAGATGGCTTTCCTTGGAGTGAATGGCACCTTACAGTACTTACTGTTACAGGGAGATGGTTGTGTTTTATAAAGTGCATTGAAAATCTCAGACAAAATGTGCTGTATAAATGTTACAGTTAATCTAGATTTCATAATGCCTCTGTTGATTCACTTCTTAAAAACAAATGGAGTGTTTACTGCTCAGTAAACATCTCATCTTGGAACCTGCTAGTATTTATAAAGAGGGTGATTAAAGAAAGTCTAAACAATGAAAGAAGGAACAAAAGATTTGCTACTGCTGTGAGGACTAGCAGCCCACTCTTCCCATTTTTCCAGATAAACCGTTGGCTTAGGAATTGTAGAGTATAATAATAAACTAAAGTGGTATTTAATCCCCATTCTTATTTATGGCTTATTGCCAGAGTTTAGTCATAATGTAGATACAGAAAAACATATGTTGGATTTGGGCAAATTATTTAATAAATGGCAGACTCTCTGTTGAATAAATCTGTTTAGAACCATGACCTTGTATTTCAACAAAATGAATAATAATCCAACTTTGTGGTTATTAAAACCTTAGATGTAGTTTTTGTCTCCATGAAAGTTTATAAAAGAAATTAAGGTAAAACTTATGCCAGTATGACTTCAGTTAAAATAGTATATGACTTCAAGCATATACTAAATATGACTTATTGTCATATTTGACTAAATGTCTTATTATTCTTTAAAAATGCATTAGACATCCAAATATGGTTTGTCCCCAGCTCCTTTGTCCCCAGTTTCTTGCTTTCCATGTGAAGATTTTTCTGTGTAGTACTTTGCACTATTAGGAAGAAGATAAAGCCTGTGCCACAGAAAATGCATTTTTATTTTACTGGCTCATGAAAAAGAATTTGTTTTTTAAAACTCACTATTTCTTTCTTATTTCTATCCTTACCCAGGACAGCAGCTTAATAGGTTTCTTGAAATTGCAGGAGGACTTAGGAGTTAACATTGTCTTACCATTAAATCATGCCTCTATTCCTTGATGTTTTCTCCAAGAATGATGGCAGATGCTTTTGAAGTTCTGGTGTATTTGACAGAAAGCAAAATCTCAGTATTGAAAAGTTTTGAAAACTTTTTTTGTTAATATAATGTGTCATACTCCACTGTGGAACTTTTGAGTCACTCTTGGCTAGTGGAGTAGCGACAAAAAAAAGTCCTTTAAAGTCTAGCATATATTTGATAAAAATAAGAAAAGTTTGTCTTAGGACCTACTGCTTTTTTTTTGAGACATGGTCTCCCACTATCATCCAGGCTGGAGTGCAATGGTACAATCATAACTCACCGCAGCTTTGACCTCCCAGGCTCAAGTGATCCTCCTACCTCAGCCTCCAGAGTAGCTGAGACTACAGGCACGTGCCACCACACCCGGCTAATTTTTAAAATTTTTTGTACAGACAAGGTCTTACTTTGTTGCCTAGGCTGGTCTTGAACGTCTGGCCTAAGCTGTCTCCCACCTCAGTCTCCCAAAGGATTACAGGCATGAGCCACACCTGGCCTGCCCTTTTTTTTTTTTTTTAAACTAAATTATGAGATTATGAATTTGTCAGCTAGACATGAATGTATTTTCTCTTTCTCTCTCTCTTTTTTTCATTTCCCATTATGGGCTATTACAGTTGAGTATCCTTTATCCGAAATGCTCGGGACCAGCAGTGTTTCAGATTATTTTTGGATTTTGGAATATTTGCATATAGTGAGATATCTTGGGGATAGGACCCAATTCTAACTGAAATTCATTTATATTTCATATATATCTCATATATAAGAAATATATATAAGATGGCCTTGAAATCGCCTTGAAAACCAGATGAGTTTAGACTCACATAGCCTGAAGGTAATTTTATACAATATTATTAATACTTTTGTATAGACAAAGTTATGATTGCAAGCTGTCACATAAGGTCAGGTGTGGAACTTTCCACTTGTGCCATCATATTGACACTGAAGAGTTTCAAATTTTGGAACACTTTGGATTTTGGGTTATGGATGCTTAACCTGTAATTGCTTTCCAGAGTGATGTTTTCACATAAATTAAAGGCCATAAATTGAAAGGAGGGTTCAGAATCACTTATTCATTGTTCACAACCTAGCAGATTTTTCCTATTACCTTTTATTTCCTGTAAAATTCCAAAATGTGGAGGAATAGTAGGGTAGAAGAATAAACTTACTAATGCGATAAGTGAAATGATAGCAGTTGTGCTTAAATTTCTAAGTAGATGATTTTGTAGCTAAGAATAATTTACAAATATTTTAAATTTTCTACTATATATGGAAACTATAGGGATACTTTAAATATGGAAATTAAACTGGCACACATGAAACAGAATAATACAGATATGATCTAATTTTGTTAAAAATGAAGTGATAAGTGTTGAAGTTTTGTGGGAATGAGGGTGGGATGGTAGGAGTTAGCCCGCACCCCTGGCAGCTCCAGTACTTAGGGTCGGCCTCCCAGTTGACTGTAGGAATGAGTGCAATTTGGGAGAGGTAGCAGGGAAGGGAGAGGGGATGGTGTGTGCATGGTACAGTTGTGCAGGTTGATCAACATGGACTTGAAAGTTGCTAGTTGATAAAAGAGGTGGGTATGATGAAACTAGATAAAGAATGGCCTTGAAAGCCAGATGGGTTGAGACTTGACAGGCAGCTGTTGAATTATTTGGGGAGATGTGGGTTGGTGTCAGAGAGATTTAAGAAAGCCCCTGTAGTTAGTGAGGCCAGCTTCTGCTCATGCCCAAGCCTGTCCTTTGCTGTCTTTGCTCAGGCCCCATGGGCTCTGCGTGTCCTCCTTCCCTCCTCAGTGCATCCCTTTGGTTTTTCTCCCCTTGTACATCCCCAAACTCATATTTTCTCTTTCAGCAGCCAGCCTTGAAATAGACATTAAGGTTCTTTTCATATTTAGTCATCCCTCCCCATCCTTCCAATACCTCTAGTGAGTGCATAAAACCAAAGATAGTACATAACCCTTTATGTACTATGTTTTTTCCTACACATACATACCTATTATGAAGTTTAAGTTATAAGTTATGCACAGTAAGAGATTAACAGCAGCAATAATAGAATAGTTATAACAACATGCTGTCTGTACACCAAACCCCATGATATGCAGCTTACCTATGTAACAAACCTGCACAGGTACCCCTGAACCTAAAATAAAAGTAAAAAGTAAATAAATAACAATATGCCAGCATCATGACTCTTGTGCTTTGGGACCATTATTAAGTAAAATAAGGATGACTTGAACATAGGCACTGAGATACTATGACAATCGATCTGGTAGCCCACATGGCTACTAAGTGACAGCATAGAGATACTAGAAAAAGGGATTATCCCAGGTGGAATAGGGTGGGACAGCACAAGATTTTACCATATGTTGAAGAACAGCATGCAATTTAAAACTTATGACTTGTTTATTTCTGAAATTTTCCACTTAATATTTTTAGATTGTGGTTGGCCAGGGGTAACTGAAACAGTGGAAGGTGAAACCATGGGTATGGGAGGGCTGTTGTACAATTCCATACAACTTATCATTTCTCCAGCCTACTGTACTCCCATGCAGGTTTGTCTCCACCACTTCACAGATAGCCTATCAAGGTCCTCAGTGACTTCACAGGACTGAATTAGTGGTCTGTTCTCATCTGACTTGAATCTAAGCAACATTGGGCATGACTTACCACTTCTCTCTTGAAACACATTCTTCCCTATGGCTGGAGGATACCATGCTGTCCTTGAGGACAGCATACTGGCTTCGTTTTCCTCCTACCTCCCTGGCCAGGTCTTCTTTTCTGGCTTCCCTCCTGCTTGACTTCTCAACTTTAGCACTCCCTGGGTTCGTTCCTGGGACCTTTTTTTCCCTCTGGCTGCATCCTCTCAAGTGGTGTCATATGATTCATCACCTGAAATTCTGTCTAACATTGACCAACCCTAAAGATTCATTAGCAACTGTGTCCTAGCCCATGAGCAGTAGGTTAATATGTAGCACTCTACTGGATCTCTCCATTTGGATATTTGGTGGGCACTTTGAAGTTAACATGTCCAAAATGCACCTCTTGCTTTTCCCCAAAACCTGCTTTCCTTTTGGTCCTCCCCTCCACAGTAAACGGCACCACTCCTCACAAGCTACTTAAGCTAAAGCCTAGCCATTGACCTTCATTCTTTTCTTTCACTTAGCTTCCAAATCCCAGCTCCAGCTATCGATACTTATTTTCAGCTGTGTCTCCAAAATGCATCCCAAATGTGACTGTTTCCCTCCTCTCCACTGTGACCTCCCCAGCCTAAGCCTCCCATGCAGGAAAGTCTCCTTGCATCTGCTGCAGCCTCTCCTCAGTGCTTCTCTGTCCTGCACTCAGTGTCTACACAGCAGCCAGTGTGGCCTGTTGAAAACCTAAATCACTTCATGTCATGTCTGTGCTCAACCAACGGGGCAGTGAGAGAAGCACATTAGTACTGAGAGAGGGTGCTCCATTGGCTTCACTGAGACACAGGAGGAGGTTTTCCGTGGGCCACCTTCTTGGTCATTTCAGCCTTGTATGTGAACATGAGAAAATAACAGCCTGTGGGATATGACTTCATCATATAATTAAAGTCTAAATAAAGTGTGATCTGTGCACTGAGGGAGAAGTATTAATTTTGATGAGGGGCATCGGGCAGGGCTTCATAAAGAAGATAACATTTTTGCTGGGCCTTGAGGGGTGAGTAGATTTTCAGTGTGGCTCATTGTATGCGAGAGAGTGGAAGGCTCTAGGGTGGCAGGGAGCTTGGCCTGAAGAGGCACACTGAGTGTCTTAAGTGATGCCTCTTTCAGAGAGTGCCAGGCAGTTTTGGAGCAGGGCCCAATGAGTAGATAGGATAGGGTAGGAGTGGGTAATGAGACTGAAAACGTAGATTACACTTATTTTGAAGGACTTCAGATGCTGGGTTGAGTTTAGAGTTGGAGTGATGGGGAACTGTCTTTAGGACATTGTATCAAAATGGATTTTTCAGTGGTCAGAAAATCCACTGAAGGCATTCTTCTTTATGTCTTCTACCTGATAGTAGTATGGAAATACTCACGATTGTTAGTGAGATATCACCTTGAAGGCTGTGGTTCCCAGGGGAAGGAAGCCCCCTGGTAGAAAGCCTGACCCACGTGATATGAAGGAATGCACCCCTCCTTCCCATTAGGCAGGTGCCAGATGCCTCTAGGCTAAGATGGTGGTCTGTGCTCTTAATTATGAGGAATAGGGAAGGTGGTTTGATTACTAAAGGAGCTAACCCTCATGTGTTCTTTTCTTGCGGGGGTGGATGGGTGGGGGGGAGTGTTAGTATGCTGTATTAAGGAACCTTTTTAATTCCTGTTGTAGGATTAACCACAATGAACGGTTGGAATTCCTGGGTGATGCTGTTGTTGAATTTCTAACCAGGTAATTAGGCTTTTTTGTTTTTTACAATTCCTCAATAATTACATTTTATAGGTAACATACTTATTACATTGCTTTCTTTGTAATTAGCCAAATAAGGCATTGATACACCGTGTATTTTATCTCCTTTGTAGAGCTCAGAAGCCACATGTCTGTGGCTCTTGCCCTGACAACTGGCACTCACTGATGCTGTAATGAGTGAGATTACAAGATGAAAGGCTGGTGTCTCTGTCCTGTCAAGTATATGTTAAAGTTGCTTACAGCCACAAGAGATCAGCTTGTCTTGGTCTAGATGCTTCAGAGCTTATATTCAATTTGTAAAGAAAGGGATGATATTTTAAAATGTCATTTCATCTTCTAGGATTTGTCTTTGATCCCTTTCTTACTCTTTCTGATCTCAAGGGAAGTAAAGCTTACAAGTAATTTTAATGACCAGATTTTCTAGTGTGTGTGTGTGTGTGTGTGTGTGTGTCTGTGTGTGTGTTTCTCTCCAGAAGTATTTTAGGATCCTTAATTTGAAAGTAGGGGTAGGACGCTAGGCGCGGTGGCTCACGCCTGTAATCCCAGCACTTTGGGAGGCCAAGGCGGGTGGATCACCTGAGGTCAGGAGTTCAAGACCAGCCTGGCCAACATGGTGAAACCCCATCTCTACTAAAAATTCAAAAATTAGCCAGGTGTGATGGTGCATGCCTGTAGTCCCAGCTACCTGGGAGGCTGAGGCAGGAGAATCACTTGAACCTGGGAGGTGGAGGTTGCATTGAGCTGAGATTATGCCACAACACTTTAGCCTGGGTGACAGAGCGAGACTTTGTCTCAAAAAAAAAAAAAAAAAAGGGAATAGGGGCAGGAAAGTGTGTTTTGCTTTTCTATACTGACACAATTTCTCTTTTAAAGGGAGACAATACATGCTTCTCTTGGAACTCTCTTGAGCTGTTTTTATTCTCTTTAGGTTATTTCTTTTCACAAGATGGACATAATCAGGAGAAGGGACTCCTCTCTCCAGGGGCCACACGTAACACAGCCCAAGGAAAAACATTTGTTTCACTCCCAATTTTTAGTATTAATGTGTTTGCTCTTAGAGTGTGTAACTGATTATTCTGCTCTTTGTTGTCATCAGATTTCAGAGAAATCTTTTAACAGAAATAAATGTGAAAATACAAGTGAATGGTGCTGTCTGGGTTTTAGCACATTCAGATATACTGTTCTTACCATTTAACTTTCAAAGACTTTAATCAGATCCTTTAGTTTGATTCACCTGATATCCATTGCACAGCTACTGTGTGCCAGCCCTGTTTCTGTGACTCAGAGCCACAGACAGAATGTCGTGATGCATATTTATTCATGTACTTCTTTTTTTTTTGTAGCGTCCATTTGTACTATTTGTTTCCTAGTCTGGAAGAAGGAGGATTAGCAACCTATCGGACTGCCATTGTTCAGAATCAGCACCTTGCCATGCTAGCAAAGGTATAGAAGACATCTGCAGCATTTGTAGTTACGTCTGACATGCTCTTCTGCGGTCCATGCATAATTTTGCATTTGAATAAGTAACTCGTTAGGATATATTAGGAGTGTTAATATTTTACAGAACAGGAAGTATTTTTTGTTGGGTTTTAAGGATCCAGTCTTATTAGTTCTGTTACCTTTGTGAGTTTCACCAGCAGCTAATGAACTCCACAGTGAGGTAACTTGAGAACAGATGAAGAAAAATTTGACAGATGTGCATGAACACAGTTAAACATTTGGGGAAAAGGAACATGGGAACAAAGCAAAAGAAATGAAATATACTGTCTTTTCCCTTTGTGTAGTATTTCTGTAGTACATTTGTTTTTAATTTACATTAACAAGCCAAATGATAGCTTTGAACAGAATATTACAGACCATTTTTTATCCACTAGGGGTACTTTCTACACCTTTGAGAATCCCCCAAATCACAAATCCTATTAAGATTTAGGGTTTAGGCTGTTCCCCTAGCCTCATTGACTTAGCTCAGTGACTAACAGAACCTTTTCATAATTCAGATAAATGTGATCTGATCTGATGTTTCCATCTCCATATTATGTCTTATTATAATAAATCATGGCTGATAAGAACATTCCAGTCCACACTCCTCCTCTTACAAACAGGTGGCCATGGACAAATTGCCAAATTGTTGTTCTCTTCTCCAAGCCTCTGCTTTCTCGTCTGTAAAATGGAAATGACATTAGCCCTTGGCACACAGCCTGGTTGTGAGAATTAAATGAGATTATGAGTTTTAATGATGTTATTTATAAAGTGCTACGCATAATACTTGTTTATAGTAATTACACAAAGATGTTAATAATTTTGTAGGGGCTGTTTTTATTGATGCTACCCATGTTCTTGTGATAAATCCTTACATTTTTATAGACTTCTGGGTTTATTTAATAGTAGGCAGAATGGTGGCTCTTAAATCCCCAAGCACTGAGGATCCACTGGAAAAACTTTTGTGGGTTTTGCCTAAAGTAATTTGTATCTTTTCTTAATTTTGATATGAAAGTTTGATTTTGATAGAAAGAGTAGATAAAGCCCATCCTAGCTTTATGACTGGTTTCTTAATTTGATCTTGCCAAGGCATTAATTATATTCAAAATATGGTTAATTTTAGCTTATGTGTTAGCAATAACACATTGGTTTATTTTATGTGATAACATCATCGTTGTAGCTACAGTGGTAGGCTTTGAACTGGTTTTAGTGGCATTTGAGAAAGTAAATATTGATGTCTTAATGAAAACCTGTAAGCAACCAGGTAAGCTAACTTGGTTTTAGCAGGCTCACAATGAATGAAATTTCACAACTCTATGTAAAACTGCTTAAGTGTTTGGTTGATTTAATTGTCACAATGCTTCCTGATCATTCACATAAATGCCACTGGAAATACATATTAATAAGTAGGTAGTCACTCCATTCCTTATTGTTTTTAGTTTAGGATGTAATGGAATGGCATAATTATTTTTCAAACACTTGTAGGGAGGATATTTACAAAGTGTGGGGAATTGCCGTAGCATGAAAACAGAAGCTATTATATAACCCATTGGGTGCTGTACAAAGCCATGACTAATGACAGAGGTGGCTAGTTTCTCCCTTCAGGGATTTCTCTGTGGTCTTCTTCCACCAAGCCCAAGGCTTGCCATTCCCATAGTACTCAACACCCATTGGCTGCAGCAGAAGGCTGTGGCAGTCCCACCTTTCTTCTGTCTAGACCTGTAGTCCTTAACCATTTGGAAGGGAAGGGAATTGATGGAGAATTGTTGACCCCTTTGAGAATCTAATGAAAGCTCTAGGTCACCTTCCAGACTAATGAACATTTTAAAACATAAACAGTAGCACACCACTCTATCCTTTTTAAAAGTTGTACTAATGCCGGGCGTGGTGGCTTATGCCTGTAATCCCAGCATGATTACAGGAGGTAAGCCGAGGCAGGCGGATCACAAGGTCAGGAGATCAAGACCATCCTGGCTAACATGGTGAAACTCCATCTCTGCTGAAAAATACAAAAAAATTAGCCAGGCGTGGTGGCAGGCGCCTGTAGTCTCAGCTACTCGGGAGGCTGAGGCAGGAGAATGGCGTGAACCCTGGAGGCAGAGCTTGCAGTGAGACTAGATTGTGCCACTGCACTCCAGCCTGGGCAACAGAGCAAGACTCCTTCTCAAAGAAAAAAAAAAAAGTTGTACTAATGCGGGCATGGAAAAATAAGAATGTAGAGTAGAGACTAGAAGAAGTCAGGAAATTCACATCACAGCACTCCAGAATACAGTAGATGTTTATAAGATAAAATATGGCTTGCAGTCTGCTCGCAAGCAGGGCTCCAGAGATAGCAAACAATTAAATTTTCCCAGTGAAGTTGTGAAACAGATGAAATTTACATATTCTAGTATAAACTCTTGCACTTTGGGATCAATTTTTAAAAAGAGATATTTTCTGCTATTGCATTTGCGGTAGTCAAAACTCATTTGAGTATGTTTTATAATCACGAATTTCAAACAGTATAAAATACTACAGCATATATGTCTTATTTTTATTGTCTTTGTCTTTTTCCAATATGAATAAATATGGATATTTAAGATACATACTGAGACACACAGAATCTATGTCTTTTGTCTGAGGACTGGTGGAACTCATATTGTCCTAGGCTGTTCATTGACTTGTGATTTGTTCCATGTTATGTGGCATGTTATTGCTTAGTATTTATTGAATTGAATTACATGGTAATGGAAATGGATTTATTGCATATTTATGCAATGTTTGTAGCTTTCTTTTTTATGGAAAGAATTATGATTTCCATTTATTCAATCTCAGGAGTTGTATAAAAAATATTCTTTCACATTTTGTCTAGTTCTAAAAGGCTGGAATTGATTTGTATGTTGTAATGCCATGGGATAAGAAATAAGCAGCCACAGAGATCAAAGTAAAGGAAAACTATGAGTAAGATAGTGAAATGAATCCAGAGGTAAAGTTAGTATACACTGACGTATTCATCAGCCCTGCACCTACAACTGGGCTACAAATTTGGCTCTAAACTCTTCTGAGGCCAAATCAGAAAAGGAAACACAATTCACTACAAATGCTATTTTCAGAGCCCTTAAGATCAATCCAATTCATTGCTCAGAAGGTCTCAGTGAACCCACAGAGAGATGAGTATGGAAACCTCATAAGGGGGACACAAGTGCAGAGGGGTCCCCAAATCCTCACAACAAATAAAAATAAAGATTTAGAAGTGTAAGGCATTTTGAAGTCTTCTGAGGGTCCTCACTTACTCTACCACATAAAAATCTATTTTGGGCCAGGCGTGGTGGCTCACACCTGTAATCCCAGCACTTTGGGAGGCTGAGGTGGCTGGATCACCTAAGGTCAGGAGTTTGAGACCAGCCTGGCCAACATGGTGAAACCCCGTCTCTACTAAAAATACAAAAATTAGCTGGGCGTGGTGGTGGGTGCCTGTAGTCCCATCTACTCGGGTGGGTGAGGCAGGAGAATCGCTTGAACCCAAGAGGTGGAGGTTGCAGTAAGCCAAGATCATACCACTGCACTCCAACCTGGGCGACAAAGCCAGATTCCGTCTCAAAAAAAAAAAAAAAAAATCTGTTTTGTATGGTGCTGACATTGTCAGTACCACATGACTTGAGTCAAAGACGTAAAACTGACTTTCAGAAGTTTGTGTTAGGTTTGTAATTCTCTCCCTAGGCATATTGGATGAACCCAGGGGCTTGTAGCAGAGTCTTATTCCAGCCTGGGCTAGTGCTTGATCTGAACTTGGAATTGGAAAGTTCAGATCTGATCAATTCTGAACCCTACTTGAACTATTGGAGTTTGTAGAAGCCTGTTTGGGAAAGAATTGAGTTAGTGAAAACTGAGCTGTATGTATAGGACTTCTAATGAATGTTAAACTAAACTCTCTCTTAATATATTCATGGATTTGTAACCATTACGCTGCCCCCATCTCGTCTCCGCACCAACTCTCTGCAAGAGATGCTGAGTTACTATAGTTAAGATTTTGGCAAACTCTTTCTTACGTTTTGTCATTGTGAATTTTGTAGAAACTTGAACTGGATCGATTTATGCTGTATGCTCACGGGCCTGACCTTTGTAGAGAATCGGACCTTCGACATGCAATGGCCAATTGTTTTGAAGCATTAATAGGTAATTTCTCTCTTCTTCAAGAAGTCTACTTTCTTGCATGTCTAAACAGTCTGGAGAGCACATAAAATTTAGTGTGGAAACTTGGGACAGAATTACTTGTTCCCAAAGCACATGAGGTTCCTAGGACGACACCTACCACCTTATATTATAGTTATTTCAGTTCCTTCAGAGCAGTGAACATGCCTCTTTTTTTTTTTTTTTTTTTTTTTTTTTTTGCATTCTACTGCCTGAATTGGTGTCTGGTGTCTGATGTCATGTAGATGCTTAGTATTTAATGAATTGAAATGAGGTAAGTTAATATGGAGATGGATTACTTTCCAGATTTGATTCAGGATCACATACATAAACAAACAGATTAGGTTGCTGAGAGACTCCAGTGCTGCTTTTGATTAAACTATTTGTAAGATTTCTGTTTTAAACATCTTGAGAACACCACATTTTTTAAGCCCCACCCAGGGTTTGAGTCTGTATAACTGTTATTGATTCACTTGAAGCAAGACTGATGTTGACATTTCACTCCTCACTCAGGCACTTTACTTCCTTGGCTTCTTTTTGACTGTAACCAGAATACAATTAGCCATTGGTACAGGAAAGTTATGAAGAGTTAATTAGCTGGCGACTGCAAGTTTGTATGCTTTACAATGAAATGTTACAGTAGATTGACAACTTGATTTTTTTTTAAAGTAAATGATCAAGTACATTTTAGCTTTCAAAGGGCTTTGTTCTTACCATTTTTGCCCTCTTCCTTTGAAAATGAATATAAAAGCTTCCCATTGTAGTTTCATGCTGATGTATAGTGGGAAGAGAATGTTTAATAATTATCCACAGTCTTTTCACAGCTATGTCTGTTTTTCACAAATATGTCTATTTTCAAAGAATTTGTCGCATGGAATTACTTTGCTCTGTACACATAATATTTTTGACAGTTGGTGTTACCATTGCCTCCAGAACCAGCCAGACATGATTCAATTTCCTGTTCCATCATTTATCAGATCTGTGTCTTTGGCAAGCTACCTAATCTCTTTGATCCTCAGTTTCCCCATCTGTGAGCCTGTGAGATGGAGATAGTATCACTTACCTTGCAGAGTTGTCATAATGATCTTAATATCTGATTCTGGCAGCATCCAATCCAGAGCAAAGCTCTACTTCCTTAAGCTGTCCCCCCAAATCAACTAATATGAGCCTAAATCCTGTTCTGACATCCTCCTACTGAGGTACCCCATGAAAGTGAAGATAAGAATGTGGAAATGCTTTGCATGGTACCCAGGACATAAGTGTTTCCCAAACCACAACAGCTGCTACCACTGTTACTCTGACTATCATTGTTACAATTATCAATAAATAATGAATGTCTTTAGTTGTCAAAAGCCCCGGTAACTAAGTGCCTTAACATTTTACATGGAAAAGTAGCCTTTCTGAAGACAAGTGTAAACATTTGATTTCAAGAAAATATGAGTACTCTATTGTAATTGATACCCAGTTAAAATGTTACCATAGTACTTCCTGGTTATGATTCATAAGTGTGTTTGCCTAATGCTTAATTATTCCAAATTAAAGGTAAAGCTTCCCCTGATATTTTGTTTGCAGATGCCTTCATTGATCTAGACTTGGGTTTTGTCTATCAGGTTTTTTTTTCCTTAGGTATCTATATACATTTGATCTGAAACGTATACTATAAATGCATAAAATAAAACAGAACATTTGCTTTACTAAAGTCAAGTATTTGTGCATTGCTCCCTTAGTAAGGTTTATACCTTTACCCTTCATAATAGTTGATATTTGGCCTCTTTTACTTACAATATTAGATTTAGATTTTAGTAAATTTAATTTCGTATTATTTCAGTCTAATTTGTAACGCAAAGGATAGCAAAAAGGGGAAATGTCACCTTTAAGACAATTGCTTCTGAACATGTTGATTTGTTTTCTGTGAGTAGTTTTTGGCTTGCGTTTTTGCTTTATTATAGAGATATGTCATTTTCTTTGACTGTTGATGGAGACTCTCTTTTGGCATTCTCTGTTTTTCATCTAGGAGCTGTTTACTTGGAGGGAAGCCTGGAGGAAGCCAAGCAGTTATTTGGACGCTTGCTCTTTAATGATCCGGTATTTCTATGGAATCATTTGATTTTTTTTGTTGTATATTATTACAGAAGATTTTATTTCAGCTGGTCTTTGTAATTTGAAGAGAATATAGGAGAAACAAAATAGTCAGATCTACCATAGATGGGACATTTCAATACACCAAAATGGCTTATTCAACTCTTGCAGATGGAAAGTTCCATGGACCTTTACACAAGGAGTTTTTCTTTGGCCTGAACCTGTCTTTCCTCATGGTCACTTATAAATTAAATATGAATACAAATGTAATAGGACTTCACTTCATTTTGAAGTGTCTTGAAGCTAATTATGATTTTATATTTTAGAGTCATTGGGTATCTACTCCATGCAGGCTTAGTTGAAGTGATAGCCTTTCGGCTTTTCTGTGTATGATTTGTTTTTATGTAAATTATGTAGACTAGATAAATGTTTATTTATTTTTAAATGTCAGTTCATAGGGAGTTTCTGATAGGGCTATGGATGAAGAGTATGAAAGTACTTTTTTAAAAAGCAAATTGTAGTTTAAGAAAAAATGATAGATTCTAAAATAGTTTCTGTTGTTACTTAAATATTAAGCTATTAATATTGCCAGAGATACCTTTTTAATCCTGCATGTAATAGAGCACACTGGATGCTTTCTGCACCAAAACAAGTCAATTTAACATTTAAAGGGAGAAGCAACTCTGTATTCCAAATTGAAATGTCATTATAATTGAATGAAATAGCCCTCATGGAGCAATAAAGAACACGGGAAGCCAGTTTTAAGCCTCTGTGAAACCTTCAGCTTAAATGGCTGTCAGACGTTATTACTGTATTACTTTGGGTAGTTTTTTTAAAAAAAGATCAATAGTTTTGGAAAATATGACCTGGACAATGTTCATATCTGAGGATTTGATTTTTGTATTTGTTTTTCTAGAGATACGTGATGATTTTTATGTATGAATTTCCTCCTTATGGGAAGATTATCTACAGATGTTCTGTGTCCCCCATTTTTGTCCTGCACATATAAACACATGTGCATCTTGATTTGCATCTGTATCAGATGGTGTGTGTTTTAAGACCTCTTCTCAAATCTTAAATTTTCTTTGTTCTGGCCTTCACCTTTTGTGGGTCATTTCAGCAACCTCTTTGCTTTCTTTCCTTCCTGCAGTCTTGTCTGTGTGTCCCCCAGCACCCTTTAGACTCCTTCCCCCACCCCCACCCCCTCCCTGCCCCCTTCTCCCATCTTACCTGCATCCCCCAACCCACTGTGTTCTGTTGTTCTGTTTTGCTGCAGTTTTCTACTTGTCTTCTTTAATTGCATCAGTCTGTGTTTAGATTCTTTTCTCTTTAAACTGCCTCTCTCCCAGTTGTCTACTTAGTGAGCTTATCTTATGTTTCCAGTGCCTAGTGCAATGCTGGCATGTGCAGCGTTTAATACAGATTTGTTAGAAGAGTGAAGTGAATAAATGACTGGATTAAAAGCAGAGTGTGAACATTATCTTACAAACAGGGTGGTTGAGATTCTGAATTTGTTTTAGTGTGTCTTTTGTGAAACTGTATAAGGCTCACAATGTATGGGTTTTCCTCTTTAGCATTTTGAAGTACACAAACTTGGACACTGACTCATTTGACATCTCCATATTGGTTTCCACCTATTAGTTGTAGCATGTGAGAGATGTTAGTGAACCAATGTACTTCTTTTTTGAATAAGGCATCATGAAAGCCTAATTAGCCAAAGACAGCCAGGGACAAACCTGTAGGCAACAAAGTCAGGTTGATTGGCTGTGTTGTGGGGGTGGAGAGAGACATCCTTTGTGAGGCCTGGGCTGGTGCTGAATAATTCTTAGGAGGTTCTTGGCTGTGGCCAGTTTAGGAGCAGCAAGAGATTACTTTGGGATTGGGTGCCGTCCCAAGGCAAGGGCAGCTTGGCGATTAAGTATCTGCAGTGATCCTTAGTCAGAGGGTCATAATGGCATTTTACAGCAGCTGCAAGACCTTGAGGAAAACATTGTTTCCTGTTCACTTTGCCGCTGGCTTTATCTGTGTCTGTCTTCTCAGCCCTGTAAACAGCAGGGCTGTTTTTTTCTTTTTCACCCTCAACTGAGTTTTACTCTTTCAGCCCCAGTTTTGCTGGTTTTGTATTTTGGTCTTTGTGTAACCCTTCATGTTTGACCCAGTACATTCAGATCCATTGTTTCATTTTGATTATGTTAATGGCCCGCTTAGGAAGATAGAGTGGTGTTAATGTGATTTTTCCTATGCCCCTGCTTTCCGCACCTTTTCTCTTTACACATCTGTCCCAGTACCTCTGACTCAGGCCTTTTCTCTGGAGCTGCAGAAATTGGAAAAAGTGTCTTTTCAAGTTGCCTCTGGGCACCTCACAGGTGTTTCACAGATACCTCATTTCAACATGTGTAATATTGAACCCATCACTTTTAACCCCCAAATGTGTTCCTCCTTCCTTACTTTTATCTTCTAAACCAGAAACCTTAGGATTTATTTTTGTCCCTAAGCTTTCTTCTCCTTTTATCTGATCAATTGCAAGAGTCTATCAATTCTGACCCTAATATTTCTTGAATTGCTACCCTACTGCTTTCATTTTTGTCCTCCTCATTTCTCACTTGAACTCTAACTGGCTGCCATCCCCCACCGCTCCAGTCCATCATTCATACCACATTTCTTCTTTTCAATATGCAGATTTGGTTAGGGCCTTTCTTGCTTAAAATCTTTGGTTACAGCCTCCCAAGCTCTATATACTACATAACGTAGCATTTAATAGTTTTCATAATCTGACTGTCAGCTGTTTTTTTAATCTCTCTTTGTGCCATTCACTAGGAATCACCTTTTCGTGCCTAGGTACCTTAAGACTTATTATTTGTATGTTTCTGGTGCCCTGTTTTTGATTCTCACTCTCTACTGATTTGCCAAAATCTTCATATTCTCAGGACACATCTGAAGAATCATCTCCTCTTTGAAGCTTTATCTGACACCTCCAGGCAGTTTTCCTAACACTTATATGTATATATCTCATTATTATGAGACTTACCACAATGTATTAAATTGCACTTATTTACCTTCATTCTTTCTCACTAGGCCTCTTTAGGACAGAGTTAGGTATTCAGTAAAAACATGTTGCATGAACAAATGATCTGATCAGAATATTTTCCAGAAGAGCCAGCTGAAGGTAGAGACCTTGCCTAAGGTCCTTGAGCTAATAAATGGTAGCACTGGGGTTCCAGTCTAGATCTTTTCAGTATATTTCCCCTGACACCAAGGTGCAGCAGAACCCTATCTCGGTGTCTATCGGGTAGATGAAAGGAAATGGACAGGTGCATTAGTCTGGTCATGGGGTGTTATGCTATTACACCAAGATGGGTGGCAGCAGACATGAAAGGAGGAATCACAGTCTTGTTTCGGTGTAAGACATGAAGGTGATAGAAGAAAGGTGAATCAAGATCCCTGGGAATTTTGAGCCTTGGAGACTGGGGTTGGTTGGAAGAAATAGCTCTTTATCATTGTTGTTGTTGTCATCATTATTAATAGTAGTACTTTCTATGGGCCAGCTCTGGGTTTAATACTTTGAGTGCATTGCTCAGGGTGTTTGTCAGAGAACAGCTTGAGTAGGTCCTACAATTATCTTTGTCTTAAGCTTGAGGACATGGAAGCTTAGGTTAAGTCACTTGCCAAGATGGAATCAGGATTGGACCCAGGCAGCCTGACTCCTAAGCCTGCCGTCTTCTGTAACAGATGCTCTAGTTTAAGGAGAAAGGTGAAAAGTTATCATTTGATCATGTTCCATATGGAGTAATAGGTGCCCATGTGATATTTAGAGTTATGGACTGGGAGCTTAGGTAAGAGGTCAGTGCTGCAGCAGAAGTGAATGAGTAATCCAAACTGAAGTAGTAAAGCACTGGAAATAGTGGAATTCTCCAGTGGAAATGGTAATGAATAGGTCAGGCAAGGGCCCGAAGTTTGATAAATGTCCACTTAGGGTGAAAGGAGGAAGAAAAAAAGCATTGAGAGAAAGTTGTAAGAAGGTAAGAACAATCAATATAATTTGCACTACAGAGATTTCAAAGGAAAGATTTCTGAATTGGTTAAGTGAAGTCCTTTAAAGTGCCCCAAAGAAAGTTTGATGTTTAAATGCTTTTAAAAAATATTATTTAAAAAACTCTGAGTGTATTTTATTAAGATATCAGTTGTGCAAGAAATATTAGGTATTTTACTTTTATCACCCTGTGTGTTACAAGTGGTACTAAATTTTCCTATACTTCTTCCCCTCTAAAAAAAAAACTTAAATATTTTTTCCTCTTAAGGAATTTTTTTTGTTATTTATTTCAGAAATCTAACATCAAGGTCGGGAAGTAAATTCAGTCAGAGGCTCCCTAGAGTCTGAAACTAAAGGAAAAACACTTTAATCCTGAGGAAGTTCTCATTATAACCTCTAGATTTAACTCAGTGGATACAGTAATATACTAGGGGTTTCCATAAAATTCACTCATTCCAGTAGTTCAAGTGAGCATTTGTAGTGACCCACTGTAAAAGCATGATCTCATAAACGTAAGATCTTATGAAGACGACATGGGGCGTTTTCCACTCCATCTTAAAATAGCTCATATGATAATGAATTAGTGCCTAAAATGAAGGACATTTGAAATGAGTTTTAATTACAAAAGGCACAGCTGATGCACATTTCTGGACAATGGTAAGAAAAAAATATGATTAAAAGAGCAGCTTAGTGCAGTGTATTAAGTTAACCAAATGTGTAACTTAGTTTTAAAAGGTGTCTGACTTCTGGGACTAGAGGAGGCTCTTTTCCCCCCTAGCTTAATAGACTAATTAGAGTCACTACAGGCGGTTTGAGTGATGAATACACTTAAAAAAAAATTAGTTTGCCAGCACTGTTGAATTTGCCATAAGTGGAGTCAGTGTCTGAAATAGTTCCGTATTTCAAATAATGACATTTTATTTAGTACTCTAGAGTGCGTTAAATGGCTCCCTTGAGCATTAAAGGCATCACTCCATTTTCCAGGACCTGCGTGAAGTCTGGCTCAATTATCCTCTCCACCCACTCCAAGTAAGTATGACCTCCCTGTCTGCAGTGAGCTTTGTAACTCCAGCTATTCATGTTACTTTCCTTTGCCTTTTTTTCCTTTCCCACTTTTATTTTTTGGTTCTCTTCAGTGGCATTGTGCCTTTAAGCTGAGGTGTCAGACCTGGAAAACTTTGGAACAATAGGAGAATGAACCCATGCATTGTGTTTATGTGGTCTGGAATAGGGTAGGGGGAGCATTGGGAGTCATCTTCCCTCAATGAGGAAGGAAGAGCTACTGTGTAGTTATGGATGCCCCACCACCACCAAAAGGTGATATTGAAAGCATGAAATGTTGACTCCAGTATATCTACACACTTGCTTTTGCAGGGAAAGTGTTAATAGTATGGAAGCGAGTCTGAGCATACTAAAAAAGTAGAACAAATACTAAATTAACATTGTTAACGTATAATCTAATCTGGATCTTAGAAATTGAAAGCTTCAATTCAGAGTGTATAAAACCTACTGTAAATTAAAAAATTAGTATAGTGTGATAGCTTTTCACTCAAGATTTTGGAATTTAAAAGCTCTACATATGGTGGTGGCACCTATTTCCCCAGATGGTTTAAGAATTCTTACTATTCTTTGCTTTTATTTCTGTTTTACTTTGAGATATATGCATGTATGTAAACATGCATATGTATCCTCATATACTTATTTTTATATATGTATATAAAATAAATGTAAGAAGTGGTTGAACTCTCATAAGAGGCTTTACAGTAAGAAATGACATTAATTCAGAGTACTTTAAAAATATTTCATTAATACATGAGCGCCCAAAGTTGTTGCAAATGTTCATTTTAATCACACTTTTCATATTTGCTCTCTGCCAGTTGTTAAAGGCTCATTGTTGGAGCACCACCTGTCTAGTGGTATAATAATCTCCAATGTACATTGAACTCTGTTTTAATGATGCTCATTGCCAAAATAAGTTGGTCCCTAGAAAACACAGTAGTAAATTACTTTAATGCAGTAGTTTTTAAAGGGCAGACCCAGACCAGCAGCATCTGCATCACCTGGGAACATGTGAGGAAGACGGATTCCCAGTCTTGATTCCAGACATAGGAAATCAGTAATCTTGGGGGCAGGACCCAGCTGACTGCTGCGTTTAACATGCATGCTGGAGTTTAAGAACCATTGTTTTACTAGATATATATATTTTCTACCAGCTGTTCTTCAGCTCGAATCTCCTTGGAGAGTTAGTATAATACTTGGGATTTTGAACTATCTGTGTACAGTACTTGGCCTTGAAATTTGATAGAAGATTGGAAAATATTATTTGAACCTTCTTTAAATATTAGATTTGTTTGCCATTCAAAGAAATGAGAAACGAGCTTCCATGCTTTATTGGCATTTCAGAAATTTCTGCTCATGGGAGAAGGAATTTTACAAAACACCGTCCTAGAATTGATCATTGCACTTATAACCAAAAATGAAAAAATGATTTTTATTTATTTCTATTTTCCTGTAGCTACAAGAGCCAAATACTGATCGACAACTTATTGAAACTTCTCCGGTTCTACAAAAACTTACTGAGTTTGAAGAAGCAATTGGAGTAATTTTTACTCATGTTCGACTTCTGGCAAGGGCATTCACATTGAGAACTGTGGGATTTAACCATCTGACCCTGTGAGTTAAAAGTTCTCATGTAGTCCCAATGTGACCCTTTAGACGAGGCAGTCCCAGACCTTTGGAGCATGCCCTTCGAAGGAATTGGGATTTCAAATATATTTCCAGGAAAGTCACATTGTGAGATGGGTGAGCAGACAGACCTCAGTGTGGACCTGGGGTTATGCTCCAATCCAATGTTGTTGGTTCCATTATCATGCATCTTGGTTTCTCTGTGAAGTTTTAGGAGAAGTGTGAAGGAAGTATAAACTTTTTCCCAGCAGGACAGATACTCAATATTTTAGGTTTTGTGGGCCATGTGGCCTGTGTGCAGTGATTCGACTCTGCCATAGTAGCATCAAAGCAGCCATCGATGAAATGCAAATGAGTGAACATGGCTGTGTTCCAGTAAAACTTTATTCTTAGAAACAGTCCGTGGGCTGGATTTGGCTCTCTGACCCCTGCTCTAGATGAATGATTTGAAGGTGAGCTAGTGAAACAATTAAGAAGCAAAATTTTACTTCTTTGGGGTTGTTTTTTGTTCATTTTTTTACTCCCCTCTTCCAAACCAAATATTTCCAACTCTCTTTAACCTGTAAAGATGAAAGATTCTTATCATAGATTTTTTTTGTTTTTAAATTTGGATTCCAGCTTTGAATAATGGAGTATGTTATTTCTTTTTCTTTTTCTTTCTTTCTTTCTTTCTTTTTTTTTTCTGACAGATCTCACTCTGTTGCGAAGGCTGGAATGCAGTGGCATGATTACGGCTCACTGCAGCCCTTGACCTTCAGGGCTCAAGCACTCTTCCTGCCTCAGCCTCCTGAGTAGCTGGGGACTATAGGCGTGTGCTACCATGCCTGGCTAATTTATATATATATATATATATATATATATATATATATATATATATATATACACACACACACACACACACACATATATACACACACATATGGCAAATTTTTATATATATGGCATATATATATATATATATATATTTTTTTTTTATTGTAGAGATGGGGTTTCTTCATGTTGCCAGGCTGGTCTCAAACTCCTGGGCTCAAGTGATCCACCTGCCTCAGCCTCACAAAGCACTGGGATTAGAGGCATGAGCCACTGCACCCGGCCAGAGTATATATTTCAATAAATTTAGCAAAGAAAATTCTTGGACCTGTTTGCTTTCTTTCAAGATTGTTGTTTGTATTATGCTTGATTTTTCAATTTATGCTGTTCAGCTTCTGACCAGGCAGTGTTTACCAGTCTTTATTTTGGCAATCGTTTAATCCTTAGATAATATTCACTTTATTCTTCTTTAAAACTCAGCCTATATTAACTCAGATCTCTTCTCAATCGAGGGGCCTTAGGGAATTGTATTTGGTTTTGTGCTTTAAAACAAAATGAACTCATTGTCTTTTTAAGTCATTCCTTTTTTAAAATTCTGGGTGTTTTTTTGGAAATCCATAAATGGTTATTGATTTCCTTACTTTGATGTTTCTTTTTCCAGAGGCCACAATCAGAGAATGGAATTCCTAGGTGACTCCATAATGCAACTGGTAGCCACAGAGTACTTATTCATTCATTTCCCAGATCATCATGAAGGACACTTAACTGTGAGTTGGTTAAATCACTTCCTCCAATAAGATTGCTGTAAAGCAGAGTGAAGATTAGAGGGGTCAAATATATATCTATGTAATTAATTTCTTACTCTTAGTGACTTTAGCTTATCTTATGGCTTTGTTCATTTCATTGTGCAAATTGTATACAAAGCACATATGCAATGAGAGCTCATTTTATACTCCTTTATTTACTGACTGCCTACTCTGTGCAAAATATTGAGCTAGGCCCCATGGAAGGAACAAAGATAAGTTGACACCAAGTCTGTTTACAAGGAGCTTAAAAATTATTAGAGGAGATTAAAGCTTAAATAAATAACCATAAAATAAACACTGTATATATATCATGAGTTTATACATGTAGATACACACTATAGAAAGCATAAGTTACTATAACTAAATGCAAGGTAGAACATGTTAAATATTATAAAGAAGCCTAGGTAAATTGCTGTACTTGTGCAGTTTAGGAAAATACGAGGTTTCTTCTATCTGTGGAGTTCAAAGAAGGCTTCATGGGTATAATGATGTTTGAGCCTTTAAAGATGGTTAGGATTTAGCCATTGGGATTTGGTGGGAAGAAATGTCTATGCAAGGGCAGTACACACACTGGGACTGCAGAACGAAAAGGCATGGCATAAAAAAAATGAGAAGACTGAGAGGCAGTAGGGACTTAGTTTGGTTAGACCATGGCAGAGTTGAAAGGGAGTTACAGAGACAGGTTTGATTTATAAACAAAGTGAAATGGTCCCTATGCCTCTTACTTTGGTTTCATTTTATAAAACTTTTGTGAGCTTTTTTATTTGTTGCGTACTGTTTTTACTCTGTGAAACCAATCAATAATATCCTGAAATGGTGAACAAAACATCCAGAAGGAGGTCATGATGATCTCTTAAGGCACAATGAGTAACCTTTGAGAAGTCCCTTGAGGACTGGACATTGAGAAAGCAAATACTTTATTGGGCAAAGAAAAATACTGGTACACTGCAAGATACTTAGTGCAGTCTGTCTTTAGTATGTTGAAGCAAATAACAAGTCTTTCAAACTTTGCATCTCTACAGTTTTTATGTGTGTTCTGGTTTGAATAGAATTGGATTTTATCTTTGTAACCGTGAGCCCTGGAAATAGTTTATGTGAGACATAAATATTGGAACTAGAGAGAATATGGTGACTTGGCTGTTTAGATGTCATTTTTCAGTGGAATTTCTAAGCCTAGCATTCATTCACTCGATGAGTATCTCTTGAGTTCCATCATAAGTGCTGAGGAATCAGCAGTACTCTTTTTTTAATTAACAGTTTGATTACCATTTAAAGTTAACAGTTTTTAGGTGGACAAGAAAGTATCTTTTTCATGACTTAATATTAAATTCATAAACTATAAACATTTTTGAGAAATGAACTATAGTATCTTACTGTTCATTAGAAAAACAATAAATTGCATGTTCAATATCCTCTGACACTTCATACGTGTCAGAGTATCTGGTTGGCCCGAGAAATGGCCAAACCAACTAAATAGTTTGAAATAGTAATTCATCTTAGGGCCCTATAGAGGCCACTTTTGAAAATGTTTGCTTTAAATACACACATTTCCCCTGGTATTCCTACAAAATTAATTGTGAACGCTAGGATCTTATAGAGATGGGAAGTTTATTGTTTCCCACCTGCTGACCGTGTACATTTCCCCTCCCACCCCACTCCCCCACCCCCAGCATTGAACAGTACAGAAACCAAAACTCAGAAAGGCGTGAGTCCTGTCCATGATCTAGAGAAAGGTAAAACTAGGACTAGATGAGAGACTCTAGTTCTGTGTTCTTTCCAAAGTCACTTCAATGCCAGAAGTGTAGTTTTATCCAAAATGTATTTAACAGCCCTGCTGTCTTAATATTAGAAAGTTTTTGACTAGCTTATTACAGTGATGTTGACAAATGATAAAATTATGTGAAGGCTTTTTGAATTATATTCAAAGAATGCTTTGGTAGAAATTAGCAGGACCAGCAGATCTGCGGGCAAGACAAAGACAAAGAATAAGCTAAATGCAGATTCTAACAGATACCAACTCCCATTAGCATTAACATGGCTGCTCCCTCCTCCTTTTTGAAACACAAGCTTTGTTGGCTTCTGTCACGGTGCACTTTCCTGGGTTTCCTCTTTAGCTACTCTTTCTCAGCCTGCTTTGCAGACACATCTTAGTCTCACAGCTAATAAACAGTCCATGTCTAAAATGCTCACTCTTAGGCCATGTTCTTTTTTTAATAGAGACTCTCCTACCAGTCTTTTCAATGTGTGTCATCAGTTTCATCTTACTGGCAGATGACTTCTAAACTGATCTCTTCAGTCCTGTCCCCCTTCTGAGTTCCAGCCCTAGCTGCCTTCTCAACATCTCAACATGTGTAAGACTGAATTTGTAGTCTCCTGCCTGGGTCCTTGTCCAGTATTCCCTGAGTAATTGAATGGCGGCACCACCCATTCAGTGTTGCATGTCAGAAACCTAGGAGACATCTTGAATGCCTCTCTCTATCTCCCTTTTCTATATCCCAGTCCATTCACAAGCCCTGACAGTGTTACTCCTCGAGTATTTCTTGAATTTATCCTCTTCCTTATGAGCTTTTTTCTGTCACCCACATCCTCCCTACCTGCCTTACTCACCTGGACCACTGCAGTTTAATTTCTGCATAACTATCGATACGTTACAAGGGCCAGGTATGGTGGTTCATGCCTGTAATCCCAGCACTTTGGGAGGCCAACCTGGGAGGATTGCTTGAGCCCAGGAGTTTAAGACCAGCCTGTGCAACATAATGAGACTCCATCTCTACAATAAAATAAAATACTAGCTTGGTAGAGTGGCATGCATTTGTAGCCCCAGTTACTTGGGAGGCTGAAGTGGGAGGATCGCTTGAGCCCAGGAGCTGTGGTTGCACCACTGCACTCCAGGCTGGGCAACAGAGCAAGACTCTCCTCTCTCTGTCTCTCTCTCTCTCTCTGTGTGTCTCTCTCTCTCTCTGTCTCTCTCTCTGTCTCTCTCTCTCTGTCTCCCTCTCTCTCTCTCTCTGTGACACACACACACACACACACACACCACACACACAGAGTTACAGTGTGATTGATAGAGACCCAGTTGAAAGAAGTGACGTTTATTAAATTGCAAAGGATAGGAATCTGAAGGTTGTGTTCATGCAAAACATAAGGCAATGCAGCATCTTCCCGTGAGAGGAGTGGGCTCCTGGAGTCCCCAGGTGTCTCCTGGATGTATCCTAATATTTGAAAAGCCTGCCTTTGCTGTTCTTACGGGCATTTTTGAACTCTGAGAGATGGACAGCCTCTCAGGCAGAAATCCTTCAAGAGGCCCAGATCTCAGGCCTTTGTGAAGTCATTTTTGCAGCTTCCTACCCTCGTCTTCCTATGTCAACTCATGCCCCTGCCCAATCCATTTTACATGCTGTAGTCAAAGGAGTCTCTTCACAACAAATCTACGTTGGCCTTTCATCTACAGTGACTACACTGTGACGACACCAGCCATTCATCTTCAGTCCCATTTGGTTGTTTCTCTTCCTCTCTCCACCTCTTAACATTGGAGTGGCCCAGTTCTCAGTCGTCAGACCTCCTCTCTGTCAACTTCTGCTCCGTAAGTGATCTCATTCTGTCTCATGGCTTTGAATACATCTTTACACTACTTCCTAATTTGTGTCTTTGGCCTTTTCCCTTTCCTTTTTCTTGTACATTTGTTTAAGTTCTGTGTAGATTCTGACCACTTTTATGATTATCACCCGGTCTGAGCCACTGTAGTCCAGATTATTAGCCATAACCTCCCAAATGATTCATACCCCGCGCCCCAGTCAATTTTCAGCACATCTAGAGGGATCATTTTTAAAGAGAAGCCGGATTACATTCCTCTTCTGCACAAAACCTCCCAAACCTTCCCATCTCAAGAGTAAAAGACAATGTTGTTACAGTCACCTTATATGAACTGGCTCGCTATCTCTGACTGTTTTTCATAAGACTCTTCACATTGGCCTGTATGCCAGTTCCTGCAGGACACTAAGCAAGCCCTTGCCTCAGGGCCTTTGCAGTGCATTTTATCTGGCTGCAGTATTGTTCTCCTGGTAATCTATACGGCCAAATCGCTCACCTCCTTCAGGTCTCTGTTCAGATGTCATCTTATCAATAAGGCCTTCCTTAACCTACCCTGAATAAATAGGCAACCACTTCCCCTTGTCTCTAGCACACCTTCTCAGCCTGGAACCTCTCATGCCTTTCTCCTCCTTAGCATATAGTATGTAATGTACTTGTTTACTCTCTGTCTTCTCCAATCAGAGTGTAAACTCCATGAAGGCCAGGGTTTTTGTTTGTTTTCTCCATTCCTGATTCCTTGGTCCCTGGGAAGTACCTGGCATATCAGTGCTCAGCAAGTATGCTTTGACTGAATGATCATCCTATCCCAGCTTAACTCTCTACAGTTGCTCTTCAGATAGTTTCTAAAGAACAGGCAAAGCCCTGGGTGGTCTGGCCTTGCCCGCCTGCCCAGCCTCATACCACAGGCTCTTGTTCTCGCTCTGCACCTCTGCACTGAGCTGCTATTTGCATTTCTCCAGGCCTCCTCCTGCCAGCAGGCCTTTGTGTATGCTCTTCCTCTCCCTGGAAGCTGTTCTGTTCTAGCCCTTACTTTTATGTGCCTGGTATCTTCTACTCTTCCTTTAGATGTCCTTTCTGGTGTGACTTCTGGATGCGGGAAACTTTCCCTGACCACCCTTACCCATCCCGCCCCCCCCCATCAAAATTCTGTGTTGTTTTCCTTCCTGGCCTTTACCTCAGTTTGCCTACCCCAATGGACTAGAAGTTCTTTGAGAGCATGTTTTTGTTCATCACTGTATGCTCAGCAGTGCCTGGCATATGATAGGCCCTCAGTACATCTTTGCTAAATAAATAGAAGAGTGACAATTGTGCAGTCAGCTAAGTCAAGAGGGAAGAGGCAGTGGCACTGGAGGGAAGTGGACTGTTGCTTTATATATAAGGGAAGAAGCGGAAGGCTTACTTATGAGTGTCTAAGGATTAAAATTAATTTAAAATTTGGAGAGGATTACTTATTGCAGTTGCATTGGTTGGGGGATGGCAAATGATTCATTATTGTGATTAAAGAGCACACAGCTACAGTAATTCACATTGGGAGGCATTAATTAGCTTTGAGCCATTCCCTTGCACACTTAAAGGGAATAAGGACAATTGAGCAAATGTAATATGGCTTTCAAGTTTTGAATGCTGATGGGGAAAAACATTCTGTTCTGTAAGTTGGCTATTCAAAAGGCCTACTCGGGAAGGAGTGTTAGGCTTATCCAATTGTTCTAGGATAACCGAGTTTGCATTGGGTTATAGAGGGAAGAAGTTCTGTTTCCTATGCTGAAGTTTTTAGTTTTTAGGTTGGTGTATGCAGTAGGGTCAAGGTATAAATTGTGAGAACACCTTAAATTAAGTGTTTACACAGGCCAGGATGCCTGTAATGTAACCCTTGGAAATCTTAAGCCATAGGAGTTTTCTCCTCTGTATCATTCTTCTTTCTTAGCCTTTACTCTTTGCTAAAAATAGTTGCTAATCTCCATGCCTGCTGTGTTCAAGGCACTGTACCCAATGGTGGCATGCACTATAGTGGTGATGAACCTACAGTTTTTGTTTGTTTTTAATGATTTGGGATCATGGGAAAGAGAGCAAGGATTACAGATAAAAAGCTCAAGAACCAGTGATCTAATCCTGCCCTGATGCTTCCACACAGCACTGAGCATAAATCATTCAGACAAACAGGTATTTTATCTAAAAGATCTCGTTGAGAAGATAGATTCCACAGCCTCCTGTTTGAGGATTTCTGTCACTGACATAATTTGGCTCTTTGTATCTGACCTGTATTTGCCTGCTAGCATTTATGTACCTTTTCTTTAGTTATCACGGGAAATGGAGACCATCTGGCGACCACTCTTGGTATAATAGAGCTGTGTGGCATATCACTGTCACTTTCAATAGTATATTCTGCTTTCACCCCGTGTTCTTATATTAAGCCCTCAAAATAATAAATCACAGTCTGCTTATTTTACACTAGGTGGCCCTCTTTGGTAGCTCATCCCCCAGCTGTGGTTTTTCCCTTTAGATTCAAGAGTGAAATTGGGAACTTGAAGGAAGATTGTCAATATGTATGTTTTATTTAAACGAATAAATCTCTTTCTTATGAAAGTTTAAAGTAATGATGAAAGACTGCTATGCTGGCATAATAGAAAACATCCTGGATTCTCAATACCAGAGTTTGAGATCTGGGATATTTACACTGGTCTCTGACATTGCACCAGGAATTCAGCAGTCCTTTCCTCAGGTTTACAGAGAGCTTTAATTATAGTCTTCTTAGTCATTTCTGGTGATTTCAAATTAAACTTTGTCTTTTTGGAAGTATTTTTTTTAAAGTTGTTAGCACCTGGTAAAATGGGGAATTTTGAGGACAGTGAGTGGACAGGATGGGTATCCAAAACATTTTACATTGAAAACAAATTCAGAGGAATTCTTAGAATTTTCTAGAACCTTTTCCCATAACTGAAGAGCAAACATATTTTGTCAAATTATGATGATGCTGTTGTGAATAACACAGCAACAGCTAACATTTCTGTTGTGTTTATCATATGCCAGTCATTGTAGTTAGATTATATGTCATCCACTCTAATTCTCAAAACAATCGTGAGAGCTAGGTACTACATTCTCCATTTTATAGATGAGGAAACTGAGGCTCAGAGAGATTTAATAACTTAGACAGGGTCACTTAACTAGGAAGTGCCAGAGCCACAATTTGAACCCAGGTAACTTGGTGCGAAATCTTTTGCTTTTTGCTATCTCTAACGCGAGGCGTTGTTTGCAAAATAGTCTGATAACTGTCTTCTGCTCAATTGGGTGCTTAATGTTTATTTTCTAGATTTCCACTAAAATATATAAATAGATATTTCCCCTTTGTAAAATAGTAATTTATAACATCACCATCTACAGGCTTTTCAACTTCATGTCTTGCCCTCATTTAAATCCTTCCGCCAAAACAATCTTTCTAAAAAAAAAAAAAAAATTACCTCACAACTGCCCCCATTTGATACCTTTTGGGATTCCCCTTCCCCTACAGGAAAGTGCAGGCTTCTTTACATCACCTGCCAGCCTCACTGCATCAGCTCTCCTCCCTTGGCTCTGATTTCCCTTCCAGGTCCACCCAGTGGTCACCTTGCTGTGTAATGGCCCCTTGCATTTGCCATAGCTGCTCTCTCTTCCTTGCAAACCCTTTCCCACCCTTCTCTCACTGGCTCATTCAGTCTTTTTCAGTTCTGATTCTGTGTTCATCAGAATCCACCGACATCAATCTTTTCAAAAGTTAGATCTCTAGAAATGTTGATTCGTTGGTTCTTGAAAGAAGCCTGGGCACCAGCTTTTCAGAAGCACCTTATGATTCTGGTGTTACAGCCAGGTAAATGAGGCCCTGAAATGCTTTTACTCAAATGTCAGCCCTCCTCCAGGAGGCCTCCCTGGAAGGCTGAGGTCTAGAGGAGCACCTGCGTGTATCTGCAGTCTCTGCGCTGGCACTGCAGCCACCACAGTGCATTGCAACAGCCGGTCTGCACGTGGCTTCCGAGGAGGGTGTCAGTTCCTGAGGGCAGCAGCAGCACGTTGCTCCTCTCAGGATCTTCAGCTGTCAGCACGGGGCCTGGCATGTAATTGGTCTGCACCCACTGGTGCACTGAACTGCCGTAACCTCAGGTTTTCTTTCTTGCTGATACCCCTGGGTCGTGTTCTTTGGCAAATAACATGATTCATTATGAAGTAGAGTTCAGCAAAGGACAAGGATGAAAGTTGTCATTTAGAGAACTGCCATTCAGACTTTCTTGTCTAGGTAAAGAGCAAGGTCTTCTCTCTTTTCAACTCATTTTCTAAATTTAAACTGACGATGAGAATATGGATGATGTATAGCTTCCTTCTCCCCCACTGATTTTTGGTTCAGGCTCTGGGTTTTTGGCAAGAACTTACAGATCTCACTTATTATTGGCCACCCTTCTGCTTTAAGACCTGTCAGGGCTTGTCTGAAATAAAACTGGAAGCACTTCTGATTCCATCCTCACTGCTTTCCTCCTTCACCGTCAGACAGCATTACTGTATAGCACTGAGTGAGGGGCCCTGACACTGGAAGGTGGCAGGTGGGGCCTGGCCGCCAGTGAGGTATCATCATTTGTGTGTGCTCATGTGTGCGTCGGGCTTGTTGTATCTGAGGCATGAACATTCCATATACACGGCTTAAAGAGTTTTCTTCCCATACCGAAAGCATATATTCGGAGAGGACCCATCTTATTCAGCATAGCCTTGTTCCCATAGTAGCCATCCTATTCCCCCACAGCCTCTACTTTAGGAAAGCTCCCTGTCCCCATTTGAAATCCAAACCAAAAAAGATGTATCACTTTCAGCTCAATTATTCCATAATTACAAGATATTAGGCTAATGGGCTCTTTATTGGTTGGGCCTTATATTAATGTTATATGCTAGCCTTGTAATTTTGAGTTCCTCTATGGATGTTAATTTTAGTGAAACTCTATATTGAAGAAAAGATGGGGCTAAGGGGGAGACAGGAGGAGGAAAGAAAGCAGAGACAGGCAAAGAATCATAGTCTGAAATTCAACAGCAAGCATGGCTTATGAAGATCAAGTTATATTTTTGCTTCATGAATCATTGTCAGACAAATTAAGAACATATTGTTTCTTATTTATCTGTTGTCAAGGATTCACTATCAGACACTAAGAATAAATCTTGATTTTCATAAGCTCTGTTGACACCATGGAGCCACAGAGCATAAAACTTGCATCTAATAAACAAAGTGCAACATGGAACAGCAGGGAATGGAATACCAGCACAACTCACAGCTGCTTCCTGCTCCTCGTCCCTGTTTTCAGGAATGTTTCTTAGCAGAAAGTTTTTTAATAGACCGAGAATTTGTTATATGTATTCTAAGAAAAGTTGTAGTTGTAGATGCATTACTCTCCCAAATCTTAGAGATCAGGGATGATTATGTTCCATTTTTGTTTGGTGAGTTCCCATCTTTGTATGTACCTCCTTGCTCCCGGCTGTCCTCCTCTCCTCTTCCCTAGTGAGTGGTTAATGAGTGTTAATGCCTAAACCATACTTGTTTTATGGACACTTCTATAATGGATTCGTTGCATAATTTTCATGCAGTGTATAGTGTTACTAGTTGGAAATTCTTGGAGGACTCTTAGCTGTCTGATGAAATTCCTAGTAGAAATTTTTGTTTTGAATTCCTAAAGTTGAAATATGAAAATTATATTTTAATTTGATTAGAGACAAAGGATACCAGTATGGGCTGGGCGCAGTGGCTCACGCCTGTAATCCCAACACTTTGAAAGGTCAAGGTGGGTGGATCACTTGAGCTCTGGAGTTCGAGACCAGCCTAGGCAACATGGTGAAACCCTGTCTCTACAAAAAATACAAAAATTAGCTGGGCATGTTGGCAGGCGCCTATAGTCACAGCTACTCGGGAGGCTGAGGTGGGAGGATAGCTTGAGTCCAGAAGGTGGAGGTTGCAGTGAGCCAAGATGGTGCACCACTGCACTCCAGCCTAGGCAACAGAGCAAGAGCCTGTCTCAAAAAAAAGGATATCAGTATGAAAAACTGAGACTCAAGCTAGATACCATAAATCTTTAAAATAATAATAAAATAAAAATGTAAATAAATAATTTAAATCTTTTCATAGTATTTACCTAAACCTCACTTAAGTCCTATAATATCAAAATTAGCATCAGTGCCATGAAACTTGAAGCTTATTTTAGACTTAAAAAAAAAAATCCTTTAAAATTAATGTACAGTGACAAAAAGCAGGCCGTTTGCCTGGTCAGGGGTTGGGAAGGATTCGCTGCATGGAGATGCTGGGAATTTGTTTGGAGTGATAAAAATGTACATGTTTTTCAAAACTCATCTAACTGTGCACTGAAAATGGGTGCATTTTATTGAATGTAAGTTACACTTTAATAAAATTGATTTTTAACACTCTTAATGCTTCCTTATTTAGTAGCATTAAACTTATTAGAAACTATGACCTTAAATCTTATTATACATCCCCGCTCCCCCACCACAGCCCTGCCCCAATGCTCCTAAAGAAGTAAATGAGCCATTTATGTCAGTAAGGTAAAAATCCAGGATAGTAGAGTGGAGTACGTTATTAAGGAGAAGGTAGATGGGCATGGAGCATATCACTGTCATCTGGGTGATGGTTGAGGCCATAGACCTCACTTATTTTGGTGTCCCTGTCAGTGACAGCCTCTCAGGCTAGTTGGGTCCAACGCAGGAATAAGAGAGGTCAAAAGTGAAATGTGTTCTCAATGTACCCCCATTCCTTTTGGGCAGTTGTTGCGAAGCTCTTTGGTGAATAACAGAACTCAGGCCAAGGTAGCGGAGGAGCTGGGCATGCAGGAGTACGCCATAACCAACGACAAGACCAAGAGGCCCGTGGCGCTTCGCACCAAGACCTTGGCGGACCTTTTGGAATGTGAGTGCCACACACTTTTCTCTCAACCTTCAGGTTCAGAGTTTAAGTCCAAGTAACCGTATTTGTCCTCCTCCTCATTATTATTATGTTCTGGCTAAAGAAACCTTGTTTGCTATTGTAATTTTTTATTTATGCTTTTTACCAAAGCTTTTCTGAAGGAAAATAATTTGAAACTAAGACATGTGAATAATGAATTTTTATGTTCAATCTATGTTCAGTGGTACCCCCAACACATACCCCTCCATCCTAACACTCAGCTACCACATCCCTTTGTGTGAAACAGTAATAGAATATGAAGATCAGTTGTTGTAAATCAGAGCCTTTTTGCCACCCAGCAGCCTTCATATAGGGGCACAGAAGAAAGAAGGGTAATTTATTCACTAAATACTGAAACTATTATTCATTGTTTTGAATGAGTGCAAAGCTCTGCGGACAAATGTCATCTTTTGCAGTTTCCGATATGGTCTGGCAGCATTGTAAATAATCCTATTATAGTTAACGAAAGGATTATACACATAGTTGTATTGTTTGTATTACTTCAAAATAAGTGGGCCATTCACTGAGCCTTAGAACTTTTTTTTTAATGTTAACGGTATTTTTGACAATGGGAATTATATTCAAGTATCAAAGTCTACCATGCAAATCTAGCTTATTTACAAAGTGCAAAGGCATTCTGACTAAGGAACTTAAAAGAACTTCTTTTTCAATGAAAGAAAAGTAATTTAAAGATGAAAATCACATAAAAATTAACAGAGCGATCATTCTTTTTTTTAGCTCAATGAAAGCTATTTTTATTCCTTCTTTTGAAAATGCACCATTTGTTTGCTTTATCAAGGTACCTTTAAATGAAGTCATCCTAGGGGGTCACCATTTATTAATGCAAAATTTGACATATTGTTGTCATTAAGATCAGTATTAAGTTTTTCTCTTTTTGGGCAGATTGAATCTATAAATTACCCCATTTCTGTTCATTAAATTTAACATAGAATCCTTAAAAACAGGGGATCTCAGGATTGGTGTTGAAAATGGCAAGACCCAAGAATGTGCGTATTCTGGCATCATATCTAATCTTCAAGTAATATTTTGACTTATTTGATGTGAACAGGGTTGGGTGCTCAGATAGCATTTTTTCCCTGATATACAGCGGCATTCTGTGTACCTTTTAAGCTATTCCTTTAGCCCTTAGCTAAATGCAGTTTGGTGTTTGTACTCTATGATTTGCATCTTACACATCTCTTGCTGCTTCTGATATTAATGATAAAAAGTGGGGGAAGATGAAACGGTAGCACTAAAAAACAAAGAGGGCCTGGAAGTTGAAACTATTACTAAAATTTTGCTTAAAAGTCTAGGTCTCTTACTCTTTCTGATAGATGGCAGTGATTGTGGTTTATTTTAAAGTATTCTTTTTTCCCCAGCATTTATTGCAGCGCTGTACATTGATAAGGATTTGGAATATGTTCATACTTTCATGAATGTCTGCTTCTTTCCACGATTGAAAGTAAGCTCATATAAAGTTTGAATTAGTGGTCTGCTTTATGTTTGGTGATTCCAGAACCCATTACTAAATAGTTTTTGGGGACTTCCACAGGAGTTCATTTTGAATCAGGATTGGAATGACCCCAAATCCCAGCTTCAGCAGTGTTGCTTGACACTTAGGACAGAAGGAAAAGAGCCAGACATTCCTCTGTACAAGTAAGTACTTGCTGCCTGCAGGCCATTGGTTGGATCCAGCATGCCTAGAATTGACTTTCCATGTGCCTTGAAGAATGAGTCATTGTGGGGTGATCATGACAGGAGCCCAGGATTGAGAATTCTTGGCTGCTAGTGTGACTTTGGGCCCCACAGGGAAACTCACTGGGGCTCTCACTCTTAGCTGTAATAAGTGGGTCCCACTCCATTATCTCAATGTTCTCTCCCATTTCTAAAAATCTCTGTGAACTACTGCCTGGGAGGGAGACAAACTAAGATTATGAGATTAAAAAGAAAATTTGGATTCAGTGGTTTTTATATACATTTTTATATTTGTCTTCTTGCTTGTAACTTCTGCTGGGCTGTGCCCCCAGATGAGAAGATCATGTATGATTATTTGTAGCAATATTTGGGTACCTCTCTGCACTTTCCCCGAACCCCTATTGGCTTCAACTTGGAACTTTTCTTCTCAGAATGTGTGTCAAAAGCCATCATGTACTTTGAATATCTTTATCCTTTGAGTGGTAGCCAAAAGTCATTAAAAAGGAATGTAGGTGAGTAATGGGTCACTACACCACTTAATACCCGTTTTGATGAAAACAGGAGGTTCAGCTCTGAAGTAGAGTAATTATCTTGAGACACACATAGGTTGATTAAGAAGATGCTTTCAAAGTGGAATTACAAAATGAAAGGATTATTGAAATAGGTGGGTTGCATCTCAAGGTATTGTCTGGATACATGATTTTAAGGATGTTTAAAGATTATTTCAAAACTGTTTCACCCCATGTGGATGCATACACGGTTGCAAGCACACGCATCTGTGTGTGTGTTCTGTATGGAGTAAAAGCTCCCCTTTGGACTTTCTCAAATTTCAAAATACACAAGGAAAAACATTAGACTGGCAGTTGGGAATTTTCAATCCTTTCGCGTGTTTTTATTTAACAGTCACAACACTTTATAGGCCTTTTTGCTAAAGAGAAACTAAAGCCAGAAGAAGAGGTTGAGTCACCCCACAGCAAGCTAGTATAAATTACACCAAGAAGCTGTCACTGCTAAACAATATTTCCTTTATTTATTGGGGGAAAAAAGCCCCAAATATTTAGAAATAGCACTTTATTATGTGCCTAATAAGCATAATGAATATCCAAACTGTATTCTATGAAAGGCTCATAGCATTTCCTCATCAGAGTGATAATTGAGGTTCAATAAATAAAATGAGGATGCTAAACTTTCCATAGCACAGGCATGATTACTGTAATAAGTACTACCTTCAAGAAGTCACTCGTGCACATTCATCCCATGGAGCGTACGAACACAAAGGAAATTGCTATGCTCCCTTCTCATAAATCCCCCAAATGAAAGTACAAGATGAGTTTGCTCATTTTATCAAGATCATGGGGTTGTTTTACATGGTTTTTTTTAAGATTACTATGTTCATTCCATTATCTTTGTTGGCTACTTTTAATTTCCCTTTTCCATGAAGTTATCAGTTTTACTGCATTTGAAATCCGCACCATGTCATTAAAATCCCAAGTACCTGGAGCTTTGTTTTTTTGGCGATTGTGTTGTGTACTTGGCATTATAGCGTACCTTTGAAGTGATCTCAGATGTTTCAGAAATAAAATACATTTTCTGATCTTTTAGATAAGATACAGACATTAGAAAGAATCCATAAAGGATGTGAAAGCATTCAGATGTGGCTTGAAGTGTATTACCCCAATATTTATTGTTTTAGGCTGTGATTAGCACTGAAAACCAATAGACAGGAGCTCTTAACTTTTCATGATAAAAGTTTGTGAATATGCACACTTAGAAATTCTTTGAAAATATTTTACACTTCACTGTTAGCCTTTTGATGTTATTTATATTACTTTGGGAAGAAATATTAAAATGCAATGCAGAATTTTTAAAAATTTCTATTTCAAATGCTCTCGATATTTGTCGGATTAGCAAATCAAAAACTTAACTCTTTTTACCTTTCTGCCATTTTCACATTTCCTGTTATTTTACTTAACTCTGTCTAGGCAGTAAGTACATGGTTTTCCTCATAGTTACATAGTAACCATGACAAATAACACTTTACCATAATAAATGTTCTTTCCTTTCCCTTTCAGGACTCTGCAGACAGTGGGCCCATCCCATGCCCGAACCTACACTGTGGCTGTTTATTTCAAGGGAGAAAGAATAGGCTGTGGGAAAGGACCAAGGTATGAGAAGGGAATACCTGGAATTGCTTTGAATGAACATCCTGTGTGTCTAATTCCCTAGCTGCTATCTCCAAACTGAGTCATCTGTCTTTTTTAACTCAGAGAATAAAATGTTCAAGAGTAGTAGCAAAGTGAATTCCAGGGATTAATGTCCCCACATGAATTGTCTCAAAGCCAAGCCCTGAATCAGCCCTGGACCATGGGAATACCATTGTGTAAGGGGGCTTTAGCTATCTTGAGAAAACCATATTACCTGGTAAGAAGGTCTGCCTAGTTTTAGTTACCCAGAGCACACTTTGATGCAAGCTGTGCGTGTAAGATGTGTCATGTCGCACGACACGACCATTAGACTTTTTTTTTTTTTTTTGGAGATAGAGTCTCACTTTGTCACCTAGTCTGGGGTACAGTGGCATGATCTCCATTCACTGCAACCTCTAATTGTGCCTTGGCTACTCGAGAAGCTAGGATTACAGGCACGTGCCACCATGCCTGCTAATTTTTGTGTTTTTAATAGAGACGGGGTTTTACCATGTTGGCCAAGCTGGTCTCAAACTTCTGACCTCAAGTGGTCCCAACCCCCCCTCAGCCTCCCAAAGTGCTGGGATTTTAGGTATGAGTTCACTGTGTCCAGCTCTGTTAGACATTTGATTTACTACTACTCACCTGAGCTGTATGGAAACGCTAGCATCTTTAGGTGAAAAGAATTATGTATATTATCACCTTTCTTTGAACTCTCCAGTCTGTATCTTAAACTGAGAAATGATTTGAAACCTGTCTGTATATATTTTTTATTCTTTTCCTCTTTAAACTTTACAGTGAGGGTATTCAAACTTAAGTATGAAATACTTCAGACCTAACATAAATGGAAGGCATTTTATTGCAGTATTAAAGTGTGGAGTGAATAACTTAAGGAGGCTTTGTGCAAATCAATGACATTTCTGCATGCTCTTGTGTATATTCCTATCTGTGCAATTCAGTGTGTGACAGTGTAAGTAATCAGAGGAGATTTTATGCACTGAACGTGAAAATCAGCCTGAAAGATTTGTAGCCATACCTTGCATTTTTTGAAAAAAAAAAAAAAGAATCTTGAAATTAAAGAATGTCTTACTTTTATTTTATTTAATAGTATTCAGCAAGCGGAAATGGGAGCAGCAATGGATGCGCTTGAAAAATGTAAGCCTATTTTTTTTCTATAATTATGTTCATAATGTAATGAGTGTTTTATGGAAAGGAAATGAGGAAGGAGAAAAATGGTAAGTATTGATAAAATGTGATCTTGTTTTCTTCAGAATTATTCTTTACACAGAGAATATAGTAGAATGTGAGACATTCTAAAATGGGCTTATATTTAAAAATAAAAGTATTCCTGAGTGCTTTTTGATTTGCAGTTTCCTTTTTTGCTTAGAGTCCTAATCTCAGCGCGGGTGACCTGTGTGAACTGCCTGCTGTGTTTTCTTTCTTTTTTTTTTTTTTGAGATGGAGTTTCGCTGTTGTTGCCCAGGCTGGAGTGCAGTGGCACGATCTTGGCTCACTGCAACCTCTGCCTCCCCCGTCCAGGTGTCAGGTGATTCTCCTGCCTCAGCCTCCCCAGTAGCTGGGATTACAGGTGCCTCCTACCACACCCAGCTAAATTTTTGTATTTTTAGTAGAGATGGGGTTTCACCATATTGGCCAGGCTGGTCTGGAACTCCTAACCTCAGATGATCCACCCACCTCGGCCTCCCAAAGTGCTGGGATTACAGGCATGAGCCACTGCACCCGGCCTGTGTTTTCTTTCATACATTTCTCTATTCTCTAAAATCTTGTAACAGAAAAGTATACGTGTGAAGGTTTTCTGTTTTTTGTTTTGGCCATTGTTTTATTAAATGGGCTGTTATTACATACTTCTCTGTACCTTTTTTTGCTCAATAATGTATCATGAGCAGCCCTGCAGATTATAGAAAACAGCTCCAATTCATTCTTAGTGGCTGCATAATATTTCCTGCTATAGGTGTGCAATATTTTATTCAGCCTTTTTATTATTGGTGGACATTTTTTTTTAAAATCATTATCACCAATAAATGTTATATATTGGTGCTTTTTAGTTCTGTGGAATAGGTTCCCAGGAGTGGGATGCGTGGGTTGAAGAAACTTCAATTACATGATTGACCTTGTAGGAAACTGCATAGTCTTTTGTAAACTGAAGGCTTAAGTGCAAGGGATTTTTCTTCTGAGGTCTGTTGTGCTGCACAGCAGAACCTGTGGGCGCAACATGACAGTGCAATTCTATTATGCTTCAAGTACCCTGCTAAATGAGGTAGGAGACAGCAAAATGCGGGAAGCTAAAAGTGAAGAGGCCCAGAATCCTCAGGCATGGGAGAGATTCCAGGAAAGGCAAGCAGGCCAACAGCCAAGTGGAAATCAGCAGTTTCCTGTTCAGGGGCAGGGAGTTTAGTGGGAGCAGACGCTGATGCTGCCAGGGTCCAGCATCCATGGATTCTTCACTGAGAGTTTTAAGCTGGCTATTAGGAACTTCATCCATTGTACATATAAATTTGCAATCAGAGTGAAATAAAAGTGAGATTCCATTTTTTGTTTGTTTTCAACTATAAAACAGTACTGGAGAGATCACCTATTCTGAGACAGGCCTGCATATCCATACTGGTAGGAGTGAGTTGTTTAAACTACTGGAAAGCAATTTGGCAGTATGTAGCAGTTCCTTAAAGAAGTTCATACCCTTGGTAGGCCAAGGTGGAAGACAAAAAATTAAAAAAAAAAAAATTAGCCAGGCTTGGTGGCATGCACTTATAGTGCTAGCTACTTGGAAGGCTGAGGCCAGAGGATCACTTGAGCCCAGGGGTTCGAGGCTGCAGTGAGCTATGGTCATGCCACTGCACTCCAGCCTGTCTCTTCCCCTCCCCGCCAAAAAAAGTTTATACCATGAGAATCATGACAACTTGATTTATAGTAGCAGATAAAAAAAAACTATGTGTTTTAGAGTAGGAAAATGTTTAATAAATTGTGGTATATCCCAGGGGTTAGGAAACATTTTCTGTAAAGGGCCGGATAGTAGGCATTTTAGACTTCCCAGACCATATAATCTCTGTCGCAATTCTCCAACTCTGCCATTGCAGCCCACTGGCCTGGATAGTGTGCAAACTAATGGATGTGTCTATTTAATGGGTGTGTCTGTCTGCCAATAAAAATTTATAAAAACAGATAGATAGCTGTATTTGGCCTGTGGATAGTAGTTTACCAACCCTTGCTATACCCAAATGTTGTATGCATTACAGTAATGGTTTTAAAAACTAACGATATGGGAAAATGCTTATACTAGAATAAGTGAAAAAAAGTATACCCATGAATACGTACCTATATTGTACTTTCCCAATGAGTAATGATTTTAAATGTTCAAGTGTCTAGGTGTATGTGTGTGTGTGTATATATATGTATATATGTATGTATATACACATTTACATTGCATATATATGTAGTACAACTTCATAGGAAAAGGGCTATAAGGATATATTTTTAAAGTTTTATCAATAGTTAAATGTGAATTTTGTTTTTCAAATGCAAATTTGATTTTACAATAGAGTTTATTCCAGAAATAGAGTTCATTTTGTAGAAACTTGCTTTACAGCTTAGTGGGATTTGTTTATTTTTGAAAAAAGTAGTTATATTTGAAACCTACATAAGGAATCAATTTGATCAGTTCAGGAATAGGATTTTATTACTGTTTTATTTCCAAAATACAGATGTCATGTTCTTTTTTTGTTTAAAATCAATCTCTGGGCCGGGCACGGTGGCTCATGCCTTTGATCCTAGCACTTTGGGAGGCCGAGGCAGGAGGCCAGGAGTTTGAGACCAGCCTGGCCAACATGGCGAAACCCCATCTCGACTAAAAATACAAAAATTAGCCGGTTGTGGTGGCACACGCCTGTAATCCCAGCTACTTGGGAGGCAGAGGCAGAGAATTGCTTGAACCTGGGAGGTGGAGGCTGCAGTGAGCTGAGAGACTGCGCTCCAGTGAGATTCTATCTCTAAATAAATAAATAATAAATAAATAAAATCAATCTCTGACCCCCAGACATACCAGGTCTTTGCTGATTCCCCACCTGTCTTTCAGATGCTTTTCCTACCACCCTGTCCCTTCTTCAACCTGGTGTAAGGATGGTATACTATATAATTAAGAGGGAAAAAAGAATTTAGGATCTATTATACGGTCATCTCCCCTTATCCATGGGGGTACCTGACCCCAGTGGATGCCTAAAGCTGCAGATAAAACTGAACATTATATAGACTATATTTTTCCCTACACATGCAAAATTTAATTGAATGAGGAAATTTAATTTACAAATCAGGCACAGAAAAAGATTAACAATAATTAAATAAAATTGAACAATAATATACTGTAATGAAGGTTGTGTGAATGTACTCTTGATTGTATGCTGTGCCTTCTCTCTCTCTTTCAGAATATGTTATTGTACATTACTCGCCTATTTTTGGCCCATGGTTGATCATGTGTAAATGAAACCATGGAGAGCGAGATCACTGATGAGGGGCCTGCTGTATATGTAGATCCACTTCACTACACATTGTTCTTAAAGCAAATAAATGAACTTGCCCCCAAGCATGCCATGCTCGCCCACATCTTGGATTCTTCATGTGTTTGAAACATGAGGTTATGTGTCCACTTTAACCCAATAAGTTTTCTACTTGAGTTACTTTTGCAAATACAGCTTTGGGCCTGTCATCATAAACCTAAAAATTAATTATCAGACATAATGACTTGGAACGTGGCCCCTTTTTGTCCACCTGATCTTTCTTTGCTCTTTTCTGAATCTTTAATTCTTGGTAAATAATGGTGTGATAATATCATTTGTTTGAAGTTTTTAGTTTGAGCTTTTCAAAAACTGTGACTCCATTTTACTGTATCCTTTCATCTCTCCCAGAAAGTCACCTGTTGCTAAGAGAGTGATGCTAAAGCACCTGCTTGGTAACATTCCCAAGCCACACGTCTGTGTTTTGCCATTTCTGTATGTTCGGTGCCTGCTATACCCAAGTTCACATCAGATACTGAAATTTACAATCAGGGGCACTCATCCAGACTTCCAATATGTTTTTGAGTGATGAAAGAATAAGGGAAGAAAACAGTTTTCTATCTTGTGCCTTATAAAATACAATTATACACATTTCATATGCATGTATATTTGTATGTGTATATGTTTAGTTGCATTATTCTTTGCACTAGATTATTAAATATAATTTTATTAAATATAAAATATATTTCCTTGTGTCAGATAATTTTCCCCAGATGGCCCATCAGAAGCGGTTCATCGAACGGAAGTACAGACAAGAGTTAAAAGAAATGAGGTGGGAAAGAGAGCATCAAGAGAGAGAGCCAGATGAGACTGAAGACATCAAGAAATAAAGGAGGGCATGCAAGTGTGGAGTATTTACTTGCTCAGTAACTGTGACTGTTGTCTATTGAGACCTAGCCTAGTTTTCCTGCAGACAATGAATGAAGTGTGCTCATTGAAATAAAATACAGAGTCAAATCGCTATTGTTGTTTTAATGATCTGTTTTTAGCTGGATGGTCTTTATTACAAAGTATTAGATTTTTCTTCTATTTAATGGAAAACTTGACTTTGGTGAATGTGCATTACTTCCTTTTATTTTGCTCTTTAAATAATAAAATTCAAGAAGCATATTCTATGTGGAATAGATCCTGTTTTTCCATCTGTGTCCCAGATTGTGACCCTAGACTTTCAATTGACAAGTAAAAAATTGACTTTACTAGACATTTTGACTGTGCTCTAGTAAACATCTATCCTTTTTCAAATCTCTGGATTTTTAAGTAGATTGTTCAGCTTTCATCTGGTGGCTGTTCATCAAGTTATCAGCTGCAAATATTGAACTTACCTCTCTCTAAGCAGTGAGTGTTTTGTAGAAGGAATCCGTTTAACAATTAATTGGCTAATGGGAGAGGGGGAAAGACTGATATTCAAGTCACACAGATTCTTTGAATCATTAGAATAGGAGAGAAATCATGATTCTAAGCCAGGCCACACTTTAAACCAAGTGCTCTCACCCTGGGGTTAGTGGAACCTTTAAGAAGTTAATGAACAGACTTCAAGGAAGTCAAAAACCTCCCAATACTATATTCAATTTTCTGTGTGTGTTTGAGATTTGAGAGGGCATGGGGAGCAGGAAGGAGGAGGGTTTATAGCTTTTATCAACCTCTCTAAGTGGGCCCTGCAGTAAAAGGCTAACATGACATTAAAAGACATAACATTTTAAAAAAAGTTATTCCAAACTAAACATCACTGGTTTCTTATTAATAAAGGCAAAACTTCTTTGTAAAACAAATCTGTTTCATTCATCATTTCAGCAAATATATAGTGAGTGCTTCCTATGTATCAGACACTGTTCTAGCCTTTGGGGCTATAGCAGTGAACAGAACAAACAAAACCCCTGGTCCTTGAGGAGCTTGGGTGCTAATGCAGGTATACCCACAACAGACCAAGAGCCCAATGGCAAGAAATAAAGCAGGAACTTGTGGGTGCAGTTTTCAATGAGGTGTTTGAGGAGTTCTCCCTAAAAGGGTATTATTTAAGATGGGAAAGAGGAGAGGAAGTGAACGCTTCAGGTATCTGGGAGTGTTTCTTATATAAATAACTATTAAATATTACATATGTATTATCAAAAATTTGAAAAATGGGCCAGGCACGGTGGCTCATGCCTGTAATCCCAGCCCTTTGGGAGGCTGAGGCAGGCAGATCACTTTAGGTCAGGAGTTCGAGACCAGCCTGGCCAGCATGGTGGAACCCCATCTCTACTAAAAGTACAAAAATTACCCAGGCATGGTGGCGGGCGCCTGTAATCCCAGCTACTCTGGGGGCTGAGGCATGAGAATTGCTTGAACCCGGGAGGCAGAGGTTGCAGTGAGCCAAGATTGCGGCACTGCACTCCAGCCTGGGTGATAGAGCAAGACTCAGTCTCAAAAAAATAAAAATTAAAATAAAAATTGAAAAACACATTACTTTTATTAGCAGGAGAAAGAAACAAATGTTGCTTAGAAACTATTATGGAAAAAGTAGAAAGCATAAGCAGAAAGATAAATAAATCACTCATGATTCCATCACCCAGATAATTTTTATGTCCTGTTGGACTGTCTTTGTACTTAAATACACACATGCATTCATGTGTTTTAACAACAGGATACCATATATATGGTTTCCATAGCCTTTCTAACTTTTTAAAATATGAATATCTTTGAGCGACAAATTCACATTTACATAATATAGTTGTTGATGGCTACATAGTAATGCACATCTTATATGCCAATGGTATATATATATATTAACCAATCTCATCAAAGATGTGTAGGTTGTAAGCAATTTATTGTCATAGTGCTGCCACATACCTTTTTGAGGGTGTGTATACACACACACACACACACACACACACACACATTGGAGAGAGATACTTCTCCAGGATGTCTTCATTTGCTAATCATAAAAATGTAAGGTGGTGCCTTTAAAAAAAAAACTTGTCCTGATGCCCTTCCTCCCCACCAGTGATGCCAGGAGACAAGTGAGGAGGGAGAAGAGAGCTTATTTCTTTTTTTTTTTTTTTTTTTTTTTGAGACGGAGTCTTGGTTTGTCACCCAGTCTGGAGTGCAGTGGCGTGATCTCAGCTCACTGCAGTGTTCACCTCCTGGGTTCAAGCGATTCTTCTGCCTCAGCCTCCCAAGTAGCTGGGATTATAGGTGTGCACCACCACGCCTGGCTAATTTTTGTATTTTTAGTGGGGATGGGGTTTCACCATGTTGGCCAGGCTGGTCTCAAACTGTTGGAAAAAAGCTGATTGTTGGGAGGGAAACTGAGGCAGGGCTTGCATAATGTCCTCTGGAATGTGTCTAGACTTGCTGGCTCCTTGCTTCTAGTCCTCCTAGGCTCCTATTCCCATTATTTCAAGTAGCAGAACATATTCTATATAAATGCTAAACCATCACAGCTGTAAATCATATGCTTAATGCAACGTGTCCTTTTGACCGCCACATTCTCACCACCTGTTTCTTTGTTTGATTACCAATAAATACCGTGGGCTCCCAAAGCTCAGGGCCTTCGCAGCCTCCACAATAGCGATGGCCTCTCTGCTATCCCACCTTTCTCTCTCAAACTTTTTCTCAATCCTTTGACTCTGCCGAACTTCATCGCCCCCACAACCTGGTGTTGGGTCTGATCACCCCAATATTCCTGGCTGCTCAACGTGGGGCGACAAAGACCGCGGGTGAAGGAACGAATGCCAGAACGTGTGAAAGTAGAGAACGTCTAAAAGAAGCTCGGCAGGAAAGCTGAGAACTCAGAAGAACCAGGGTAACAATGGGACAAAGTGAAAGCAGACATTCTGCTTATTTAAATTTCTTAAGGCATTTATTACGAAGAGGGGGAGTGAAAGATAGTACTCAGAATTTATCACTCACTCCTTAGTGCAGTAAAGCGGTTTTGCCTGTGGTTCCCGGAACAAGGGACTATGCAGTTGGAGGAATGGAAGAGAATTGGCAGAGATTTAAAAAAACGTATAAAGATGGAGCAAAAATTCCAGTCTCAGTTTGGTCAATGTGGGCGCCAATAAAAGCAGCTCTTGAGCCATTTCAAACAGATGAGGCAGATTCAGATAAGGAAGAGGACGAGTGTAAAAAACTACAGATTCTGAATGTGAGGAACAGGAAATTAAAGGGAAACTGGAAAAAGTATGTTTTACTAGCCCGTCGGCTCCACCTGCTGAATTAAGTGAAGGCCACCTCCTCTCTCTCCCCTTAATGGGCGAGAAGATGAATTAGCTACAAAACTTACTGCGCCTGTAGTTGCAGCACTAAAACCTGGAGGAATTGGTGGTGCTATACAAAATTCTATTCAAAAGGCTAGAGCCGAGGGAGACCCTGAAAGCATGGTAATTTTCCATAACTATAATCCAGCAAGGGAGGACAGCAAACGTCCCTCTGCTGTGTTTCTAAAATCCATCTACAAAGGAGAAAGACATATACAAGTAGTTAAAGAAAAAAGTGTACCCTATTCCTTTAAAAGCCAGGGTAAATTTAAAACGTATAATTGAAGGTCTTCTCCGTGACCCTATAACACTCCAATACTACCTTGTTGTCAGTGTAAACAAGAGCATAGCCCAAAAGCACTGAGACCACTGACAACCCGTAGCCTTCCTATCAAAAATCCTTAACCCAGTAACCTGCGGATGGCCCAAATGCATTCCATTGGTAGCGGCAACTGCTTGGCTAGCAGAAGAAGATAGAAAAATAACCTTTAGAGGAAACCTCATTGTGAGCACACCTCACCAGTTCAGAGCTATACTAAATAAATAAATATATATATATATATATATATGCAAAAAGGTAGCTTACTCAAAAATCTTAAATTTTTGAGTAATTTGGGGCTATTCTGTTAGAAAAAGCTGATTTAACATTAACCACTGAAAATTCCCTTAACCCAGCAGGTTTCCTACCGAGGGATTTAAATCTTAATTACCATACCAAGGTCCGACCAGACCTAGGAGGAACTCCCTTCAGGACAGGACGATAGATGGTTCCTCCTGGGTGACTGAAAAAACAAAAAACCCACAATGGGTATTCAGTAATTGATAGGGAAGCTCTTGTAGAAGCAGAGTTAGGAAAATTGCCTAATAATTGGTCCGCTCAAACATGCGAGCTGTTTGCACTCAGCCAAGCCTTAAAGTACTTACAGAATCAAAAAACTATCTCAATCCTGACTCAAAAGGTTACTTACACCCTCTGAAACGAATTTGCGTAAGAACTGTTGTTTATGGGAATCCATCTTGATGGGGCAGCCGGGTTGTTATGAAATACTCAGGAACCCAGCCCAGCTGTAGAACTCACCTCTGAGTGCAAAGGCAATGTTGGGCACGCTGGTAAAGGACCACTAGAATCCAGCAGCCTGGACCCCTTTCTTTGTGGTCAAGAAAGGTGGGAAAACAGGTGCAGGACTGCTACAGTGGTGAGCGTAACTAATCCAATAAGCAGAGGCCCATGGGTGGTTATACACCCTGGAAAGGAAAAAGCATTAGGACCATAGAGGATGCATTAGGACTAATGCTCATCGGAAAATGACTAGGGGTGCTGGCGTCCCTGTGTTCTTTTTTTCAGATGGGAAACGTCCCCACCAAGGCAAAAATGCCCCTAAGATGTATTCTGGAGAATTCGGCCCAGTCAGAGTGCATGTACCTTTTTCCCTCTCAGACCTGAAGCAAATTAAAATAGACCTAGGTAAATTCTCAGATAACCCTGATGGTTATATTGATGTTTTACAAGGGTTAGGACAATCATTTGATCTGACATGGAGATATAATGTTACTGCTAAATCAGACACTAACCCCAAATGAGAGAAGTGCTACCATAACTGCAGCCCGAGAGTTTGGCGATCTCTGGTATCTCAGTCAGGTCAATGATAGGATGACAACAGAAGAAAGAGAACAATTCCCCACAGGCCAGCAGGCAGTTCCCAGTGTAGACCCTCACTGAGACGTAGAATCAGAACATGGAGATTGGTGCCGCAGACATTTGCTAACTTGCATGCTAGAAGGACTAAGGAAAACTAGGAAGACTATAAATTATTCAATGATGTCCGCTATAACACAGGGAAAGGAAGAAAATCCTACTGCCTTTCTGGAGAGACTAAGGGAGGCATTGAGAAAGCATACCTCTCTGTCACCTGAATCTATTTGAAGGCCAACTAATCTTAAAGGATAAGTTTATCACTCAGTCAGCTGCAGACATTAGAAAAAACTTCAAAAGTCCGCCTTAGGCCCAGAGTAAAACTTAGAAACCCTACTGAACTTGGCAACCTAGGTTTTTTATAATAGAGATCAGGAGGAGCAGGTGGAACGGGACAAACAGGATTAAAAAAAAAAAAGCCACCTCTTTAGTCATGGCCCTCAGGCAAGCAGACTTTGGAGGCTCTGGAAAAGGGAAAGGCTGGGCAAACTGAATACCTAATAGGGCTTGCTTCCAGTGCGGTCTACAACGACACTTTAAAAAAAGATTGTCCGAATAGAAACAAGCCACCCCCTCCTCCATACCCCTTATGTCAAGGGAATCACTGGAAGGCCCACTGCCCCAGGGGACGAAGTTCCTCTGAGTCAGAAGCCACTAACCAGATGATCCAGCAGCAGGACTGAGGGTGCCCGGGGCAAGCGCCAGCCCGTGCCATCACCCTCACAGAGCCCCGGGTATGCTTGACCATTGAGGGCCAGGAGGTTAACCATCTGCTGGACACTGGCGCAGCCTTCTCAGTCTTACTCTTCTGTCCCGGAAAACTGTCCTCCAGATCTGTCACTATCCGACGGGTCCTAGGACAGCCAGTCACTGGATACTTCTCCCAGCCACTAAGTTGTGACTGGGGAAGTTTACTCTTTTCACATGCCTTTCTAACTATGCCTGAAAGCCCCACTCCTTTGTTAGGGAGAGACATCCTAACAAAAGCAGGGGCCATTATACACTAGAATTGGGAGAAGGAAAAAGGGTAAATATATATACAGACCCTAAGTATGCTTACCTAGTCCTCCATGCCCACGCAGCAATATGGAGAGAAAGGGAATTCCTAACTTCCGAGGGAACACCTATCAAACATCAGGAAGCCGTTAGGCCCCAAAATTCTCCTTACCTCTGAGTCTACTTCCTCCAATCCCTGCCTAAAGATAATTTTACGGGGAAGATTTGCTTGTGTCTCTCCAGGTGATGATCAGGTGTCTATGTGCGTGCCCACCAAACATCTGAAGATCTATTGAGCCACCGCATCTAGGACCCACCTGTACGGTGCAAATTGAAGGTTTAAGGATTGCTTTTAAGCCTCAATTTGCTTTCCCTGTGACTTCTGTTAGAAGGGGCCTGTTTCTCATTATCAGTGACCTCCCGGCTATAGCCACAAAAGTTTTTGCTTCTGTTTCAGTAGATTTACTAATGGGGGTGGGGGTGTGTGTGAGGGTATACTTGTGTTTTTGCAGGAGATGAATGAACCCTGTGGATGCCCTCAAGATGTGTATGACCATGGAACAGGAGACTGGAGGGACCCATGAATCCCAACCATGGACCGGGATCCCCAGTATGAGCCATGAGCCAGTTGAATCTGAATGCGAAGATGGAACAAAGACCGACCAGAGTCACGATGCTTAACGGACCAATGCTTTCTGACTCAGCTCTTCTCTACCCTGAATACAAGAGACCCTAATAGTTAGGCAGGAATATCATCGCCCCTATTCAGCATGAAGAAGTTACAGAAGATGGACCTTCATCCTTCTGCAACCCCTAGGATTAAGGGTCCTCTTGTAACAGGGAAAGGGGAGATATGTGGGAAGCACTCAAACCAGAGCAAGTCCAGTTTGAATAAGGGCTAAGAAAAATGAAGCTGGATCACCAACCGGCAATTAAGGGCTGCACAGCCTGCAATTGCCTTGCTCAATTAAGAGGCCACCTCTTATGCTAGTAATAATGATAGCTACTAATGATAGTAATAATGATACCTTCTCTTTTACAAAAAAGAGAAGGGGGGCATGTTGGGAAAAAGCCAAGTGTTGGGAGGGAAACTGAGGCAGGGCTTGCATAATGTCCTCTGGAATGTGTCTAGACTTGCTGGCTCCTTGCTTCTAGCCCTCCTAGGCTCCTAGGCTCCTATTTCCATTATCTCAAGTAGCAGAACATGTTCCATATAAATGCTAAACCATCACAGCTGTAAATCATGTGCTTAATGCAACGTGTCCTTTTGACCACCACATTCTCACCACCTGTTTGTTGGATTACCAATAAATACCGTGGGCTCCCAGAGCTCCGGGCCTTCACAGCCTCCACAATAGCGATGGCCCCCTGGTGTCCCACCTTTCTCTTTTAAACTCTCTTTTTCTCAATCCTTTGACTCTGCTGGACTTTGTCGCCCCCACAACCTGGTGTTGGGTCTGATCACCCCAATATCGAACTCCTGGCCTCAAGCGATCCACCCTCCTCAGCCTCCCACGGTGCTGGGATTACAGGTATGAGCCACCGCGCATGGCCAAGAGAGCTCATTTCTGAGCTACACTGGTTTCAGTACATCTACCACCCTATTTGGTGCGCTCTTTCTGAGCATTTTATTTAAGTTATATGAGCAGCAGACAGCAGGACTGGAAGGAAAAGAATGCTGATGGCCTTGAAAATGTTATGAGCAAAAGCAAAAAAGCAGGGGAAATAGTTGAATTTTTTAAAAAATAAGCACTTTTACTACTCTCGAATTGCATAAAAATAATGTCAAAGCCGACATGCTTTTCAGGAATTTGTTGGACCTTGACTTTTACTCTCTGTAGCACTTTGGTCCTTTTCAAGTTCTCTGTCCATATTAATGGCTCTTGAAACCTGGAGAAGTCAAGTCCATAAAACACTAGAGCACCTCTTGTAGTGGAACCTGCCACACACATCAGCGCAGCTTAGCTCCCAGGGTTCTACAGAGCAACAGTGAGGCCGACACTAAATTCTGTAACTAGCTAGCCACATAGCCACATAGGCCGACTCAGGAGGCCCCTATGACCACAGATTCCAGCCCCGCCTCCTACCCAACCCAATGTTCTCACATGTTCCAGTTTGATTAGAAGAGTCAGCAAGAGGATGTTCAAATATTCACTCAGCTGAGTGTTAAGTGCTATTGGTCACAGAGGCTGAATATGTAGGTTTCTTCTCACAAGTCACTTAGGGTCTGGCTGGGGAGACAAATGATGGTGTGTGTGCAGACAAAGGGCTTCTAAATGGGGAAGGAAAGAAGGGAAAGTAGCCCAGGCAGGGAAGGCTTCACAGAGGAGTTAATACTTGAGGAATTCACTGAAGCTTGATGAGAGGGAGTTTGCAAGGTGGGGGAAGATATGTTGCTTTCCAGGGAAGCAACAGGATTGAGAAGCAAGAAAATGGGTTAGGAGCCTTAGTCCATTCATGCTGCTGTAACTGAATACTAGCACCATAAACTCAGTGACTTATAAATGGGAAATGTATTTCTCACAGTTCTGGAGGCTGAGAAGTCCAAGATCAAAGTCCCTGCAGATGTGTTGTCTGGTGAAGCCTCACTTTTTGCAGTGTCCTCACCTGGTGGAAGAGGCAAGGTCGCCCTCGGGGCCTTTTATAAGGGCATTACTCTCTGTAAGGGCTCTGTCCTCTTGACCTAACCACATACCAAAAGGCCTCACCTAATGCCACATTGGTGATTAGGTTTCCGACATGAATTTGGAGTGTGGAGGGATACCAACATTCAGATTGTAGCAAACCTATTATTATGTTTCATGAAAGATGTGATGAAGGTCTGAAACAAGGCATTGGGAATATGGATGCTGGAATGGAACAGATTTGAGACATGTAAGAGAGAAAAATCTACCGGTCATGGGGTATGGCAAGGTATCTCAATTTTAATACTGTTGATATTTGGGGCCCAATAATTCTTTGTTGGGGCAGGGGACTCTCTTGTGCATTGTAAGGGGTTTAGCTGAATCCCTGGTGTCTGCCCACAAGGTGCTAGTAACACCCCTTCCCCTAGTTGTGACAACTGAAAATGTCTTTCTATATTGCCAAATATCCCCTGGGGGCAAAATCACCCCTGGTCAAGAACCACTAGGGTAGGAGAAAGGAAGCGAGAGAGCACCAGGCCAGTTTTTGCGCAATCAAGATGCAAACTATTTTTAGAAAAGCAGGATTAGGCCTGGCGCTGCAATTACATGCCTGTAATCCCAGCACTTTGGGAGGCCAAGGCAGGTGGATTACCAGAGGTCACGAGTTTGAGACCAGCCTGGCTAACATGGTGAAACTCCGTCTCTACTAAAAATATAAAATTAGCCGGGCATGGTGGGGCATGCCTGTAATCCAGCTACTCGGGAGGCTGAGGCAGGAGAATTGCTTGAACACGGGAGGCGGAAGTTGCAGTGAGCTGAGATTGCGCCATTGCACTCCAGCCTGGGCAACAAGAGCGAAACTCCGTCTCAAAGAAGCAGGATTAGAAAGTAGGTGTTTAGTTGTCTCTGTTGAACTTGAGGGGACTGTAGAATGCCTCTGTGGAGATGTTTAATAAGCAGTTACATATATGGTTTTGTAGCCCAACAAAAATGCTTGGGCTGAAGTACAGATTAGAAACAGACACAGAAAAATCAGTGGCATATGTACTTCTACAAGGGAGGGCATTGTTTTTCCAGGCTGAAGACAGAAAACCATTTCAATGATGTATTGCTTTGAAACTAGGTTTAATACATTCGATAAATTTATAATGGCAAAGGAACTCAACTCTCCTTTGAATTATTTCATCACTAGATGAGATTTTCTTAAACCAGCAGGCTTTTAAAGAATTATTTCCATCTTCTTTCATAAGTTTGTGAAGTTTTTGTGAAATTTCTCTACAACTACCTTGTACAAAATGAAGACCCCTTGTGAATTTCCCAGGTAATTGTTCTGAACTGGGAGTAAAGACATATTTACAGAAGCCTTGCAGAAATATTCCTTATAGGTACCAGCCCAAAAATTTTTCACCAGACTTATTACTTATTATCTCATGAAAGGTGAAATAAAGATAAGCATATTAGGGATTATCATATTACTTATAAATATCAGAACATTTAAGAGAACAACCTAGGCTGAGTGCAGTGGCTCATGCCTGTAATGCCAGCACTTTGGGAGGCCGAGGTGGGCGGATCACCTGAGGTTGGGAGTTCAAGACCAGCCTGACCAACATGGAGAAACCCCATCTCTACTAAAAATACAAAATTAGGCATGGTGGCGCATCCCTGTAATCCCAGCTACTTGGGAGGCTGAGGCAGGAGTTCGCTTGAACTGGGGAGGCGAAGATTGCAGTGAGCCAAGATAGCGCCATTGCACTCCAGCCTGAGCAACAAGAGCGAAACTCTGTCTCAAAAAAAACAAAAACCAAAAAAACATAAACGAGATGGTTACTTGATCCGCAAAGATTTCTCTTCCTCTTGTAGAATTATTGTCAGAACATGACTGCCCAACTGGAGGCCACATTTCAGTATCTTTGCATTTCATTGAGGCTGCATGGCTAGCTCTCACCTAAGGAATGTGAAGAACTAAGGCTGCGGTGTTAGGAAGCAGGTTTGCTATTTCTTCCTCCTCTTATCGTGATTTGCTGGCTAGATCTCGATACCCAGGGAGGGTGACCTTTACAGCCACCATCAGTGAGCACACAAATGGCTGCATGGAGCAGTCTCTCACTCATACCCCACCCCACCCTTTCCCCTCTGTTGATAGGGGGATCCTGCTTAGACAATGTAAGTGAGAAACAAGTACCTATATGTTAAGCCACTTCAGTCTGGGGATTTCTCTGTTCTAGCAGCTAGTGTTACCTCAACTGATACCACCATTTGAGGCAGGTACTTAACAACACTATTTAAATATTTTTTCAGTTCTGTGCTGAACTGTGTTGGTGTCAAGTTGGACATCACCATGCGAGACGCCTCACTTCCCCTTTGCCTTCCACCGTGATTGTAAGTTTTCCTGAGGCCTTCCCGGAAGCCAAGCAGATGCCAGCATCATGCTTCCTGTACAGCCCATGGAACTGTGAGTCAATTAAACCTCTTTTTTTAAAAATAAATTACTCAGTCTCAGGTATTTCTTTATAGTAGTGCAAGAACACCCTAATAAAATTGGTACCAGATGTGGGGTATTGCTGTAAAAACACCTGAAAATGTGGAAGCGACTACGGAACTAGGTAACAGGCAGAGGTTGGAAGAGTTTGGAGAGTTCAGGAAAAGATAGGAAGATGAGGGAAAGTTTGGAACTTCCTAGAGACTAGTTGAATGGTTGTGACCTAAATGCTGATAGTGATATGGGACAGTGAAGGCCAGGCTGAGGAGGTCTCAGATGAAAATCAGGAACTTATTGGGAACCAGAGCAAAGGTCACTTTTGTTATGCCCTAGGAAAGAATTTTGCTGCATTGTGCCCCTACCCTAGGGACCTGTGGAACTTTGAACTTGAGAGTGATGATTTAGGGTATCTGGTGGAAGAAATTTCTTTCTTTCTTTCTCTTTCTTTCTTTCTTTCTTTCTTTCTTTCTTTCTTTCTTTCTTTCTTTCTCTCTCTTTCCCTCCCTCTGTCCCTTCCTCTTTTTCTTTCTTTCTTTCTTTCTTTTTCTTTCTTTCCTCCTTCTTTCCCTCTTTCTTTCCTCCTTCTTTCCCTCTTTCTTTCTTTCCTTTCTTTCTTTCTCTTTCTTTCTTTCTTTCTTTCTATCTTTCTTTCTTTCTTTCCTTCTTTCCCTCCCTCCCTCCCCCCCCCCTTTCTTTCTTTCTTTCTTTTTTAGATGGAGTCTCGCTCTTGTCACCCAGGCTGGAGTGCAGTGGTGTGATCTCAGCTCACTGCAACCTCCGCCTCCTGGGTTCAAGCTTCTCCCGCCTCAGCCTCATGAGTAGCTGGGATTATAGGTGCCCACCACCATGCCCAGGTAATTTTTGTACTTTTAGCAGAGATGGGGTTTCACCATGTTGGCCAGGCTGGTCTCGAACTCCTGACCTCAGATGATCTGCCTACGTTGGCCTCCCAAAGTGCTGGGATTACAGGCGTGAGCCACCACACCCAGCCAGGAAGAAATTTCTAAGCAGCAAAGCATTCAAAATGTGGCCTGGCTACTTCTGATGGGTTATGCTTATATACATGAGTAAAGAAATGACCTGAAGTTGGAACTTACACTTAAAAGGGAAGCAGAGTGTAAAAGTTTGGAAAATGTGACAGCCTGACTATGTGGTAGAAACGAAAAGCCCATTATCAGGGGAGTGATTCAGGCAGGCTGCAGAAATTTGCATAAGTAAAAAAGAGCCAAGTGCTAATAGGCAAGACAATGGGGAAAAGGCCTCAAAGGCATTTCAGAGAACTTCCTGGCAGCCTCTCCCATCACAGCCCAGAAGTCTAGGAGGGAAAAATGGTTTCATGTGCCAGGCCCAGGGCCCTACTGCCCTGCACAGCTTTGGGACACTGCTTTCCCCAGCCCATTTGCTCCAGCTCCACTGGTGGCTAAAAGGGGCCCAGGTATGCCTTGGGCTGCTGCTTCAGAGGATGCAAGCTGTAAGCCTTGGCAGTTTCCATGTGGTGTTAAGCCTGCAGATGCACAGAGTGCAAGAGTTGAGTGTTGAGAACTTCCACCCAGATTTTAGAGGATGGATAGAAAAGGCTGGATGTCTAGGCAGAAGCCTGTTCCAAGGGCAGAGCCATGATGGAGAACCTCTACTAGGGCAGTGTGGAGGGGAAATGTAGGGTTGGAGCCCCCACACACAGTCCTCGCTGGAGAACTGCCTAGTGGAGCCATGAGAAGAGGGCCACCATCCTCCAGACCCCAGTATGGTAGAGCCACCATCAGCTTGCATCCTGCACATAGAAAAGCTAAAGGCACTCAACTGTAATCTGTGAGAGCAGCTGCAGGGGCTGAACACTGAGAAGCCCCAGGGAAGGAGCTGCCTAAGGCCTTGGGACCCCATCCCTTGCCCTTGCATCAGTGCACCCTGGATGTGAGACATAGAATCAAAGGAGATTATTTTGGAGCTTTAAGATTTAATGACTGCCCTGCTGCCTTGCATGGGGCCTTAGACCCTTCTTTTGGCCAACTTCTGCCTTTTGGAATGGGAGTATTTACCCAATGCCTATACCCCCATTGTATCATGGAGTAACTAACTTGTTTTTTATTTTACAGGGTCATAGGTGGAAAAGACTAGCTTTGTCTCAGATGAGACTTTGGACTTTTTAGTTAATGCTGAAATGATTTAAGACTTTGGGGGACTGTTGAGAAGTGATGATTGTATTTTGCAATTTGAGAAGGACATGGGATTTGAAGGTCCAGGGTGGAATTGTATGGTTGGATCTGTGTCCCCAGTGTTGGAGATGGGGCCTGTTGGGAAGTGGTTGGATCATGGGGTTGTGATATGGTTTGGATCTGTGTCTCCCATCAAATCTCATGTTGAATTGTAATCCTCAGTGTTAGAGGTGGGGCGTGATTGAATCATGACAGTGGAGTTCTCATGAATGGTTTAGCACCATGCTCTTGGTGCTGTTCTCGTGATAGTGAGTTCTTTCTACATTTGGTTGAAAGTGTGCAGCACCTCCCCGCCCTCTCTTCCTCCTGCTCCCACCATGTGAAGCTCTGGCTTCTGCTTTGCCTTCTACCATGAGTAAAAGCTCCCTGAGGCCTTTCTGGAAGTGGATGCTGCCATGCTTCCTGTACAGCCTGCAGACTGTGAGCTGATTGAAACTCTTTTCTTGATAAATTACCCAGTCTCTGGTATTTGTTTATAGCAGTGCAAGAATGGACTAATACAGGGTGGATTTCTCATGAATGCCATAACACCATCCTCTTGGTGCTATTCTCATGATAGTGAGTTCTCATGAGATATCATTTATGCAGCACCTCCTCCATCCTCCTGTTTTCTCCATGTGAGAAACCTCACTCCCCATTTGCCTTCTACCATGATTGTAAGTTTTCCTGAGGCCTCCCCAGAAGCTGAGCAGATGCCAGCATCATGCTTCCTGTACAGCCTGAGGAACTGTGAGCCAATTAAACCTCTTTTCGTTATAAATTACCCAGTTTCAGGTATTTCTCTATAGCAGTGTGAGAATGGGCTAATATAGTTCCTAAATGTTGACTTGTTCACCTGTGGTTCAGGAATGCCCCTACTCTTAGATTAAAAAGCAAATTTAAAATATAACAACTGTGATATAAAATAAATTCTTATGAATTAGGGGTTTTGAGGATGTGTTGCATTCTGAGATTTATTTTGTCAGTATTTGTAACATCGAATATATCCTGGGTGTGGAAGGTTAAAAGCAGAGTCCTTGTCCTCAAGGAGCTCTCTAGTTAGAAAAGGAAACACATACATCCATGAATATAAGGTGCCATACAGAGGATCAGAGAAGAGACAGTGACTCATTCCTTCTGGAAGGGTAGAGATCTGTTTAATCTTCAGGGGTGACTTTAGTCTGCCATGCTGCTGACTTTACCTTACCATACTCCCCAGGACAAAAAGCTTGTTTTCAGACCAAACATTTTATATATTTATTTTTAATTACATTCCCATTATGACACCTAAGAAAATTATCAAAAACTCCTTAATAACTTAAAATGACCAGTCCAGGCTGGGTGCAGTGGCTCATGCCCATAATCCTAGCACTCTGGGAGGCCAAGGCGGGTGGATCACCTGAGGTTGGGAGTTCCAGACCAGCCTGACCAACATGGAGACACCCCGTCTCTATTAAAAATACAAAAAATTAGCCAGGCGTGGTGGTGCATGCCTGTAATCCCAGCTACTCGGGAGGCTGAGACAGAAGAATCACTTGAACCCAGGAGGCGGATATTGCGGTGAGCCGAGATTGCCATTGCACTTCAGCCTGGGCAACAAGAGCGAAACTCTGTCTCAAAAAAACCAAACCAAAACAAACAAAAAAAACCACCACCAACAAAAAAACAGTCCATATTCACATGTCCAGCTAGTTTGTTCCAGTAATGACTCACCGACTCCCGTGATCTACAGGAGCGACTTCCTCTCCGGTGTTCTTTGCTATGGACAAATGATCTTTATTCACTCTTACATAGTTGAGCTGTGTAAACACATCTCCAGGTTGATTTCCCAGTAGATTGTTGTTGCTGTGCTGTTCTCATGTAGATATTTGGGAACTGCCCTGAGGAGGTAAATAAGGGCAGAAATTCCAGTTTTTCTTTGAGACCACCCTAACTAGATTCTTGATCTCTGTCTTGCACTTTGCAAAACAGAGAAATCCACACATTGCATTTGGTTTTTGTCTCTTAGGTCATTTAAATCTAGAACAGTTCTCCACTCCCTTTTTTTTTCATGACTAGTTGAAGAAACTGGGTCAGTTGTCCCACAGTCTTTCCCACACTCTGCATTTGATGCATTGCTTTCTTGTGGTGTCATTTACTTTTTCTTCCCTTTATCATCTGTATTCAATATAAAGGCTTGATTTTAAGGCTTAGGTTCAAAATTTGTGGCAAATGTGTATTTCATGATTCTCTCCCCCTCCATGCCCCCCAAAATAATTATTTCAATAGTCCCAGCTCTCAAATTCTTTGGGGTAATAGATGTTTGTGATGGTTAATTTTATATGTCAGCTTGGCTAGAGATGTTGCTTTAAGCACCTAAGTTTGAGGAAATTTGTTACGCAGTAATAGAAAACTAATGCATTCTAGCCAGGCATGGTGGCTCACGCTTAGCAGGTAGATTGCTTGAGCCCAGGAGTTCGAGACCAGCCTGGGCAACATGGTGAAACCCTTTCTCTACAAAAAAATACAAAAGTTAGCGGGGTGTGGTGGCATGCGCCTGTAGTCCCCGCTACTGGCGAAATTGAGATGGGAGGATTGCTTGAGGCTGGGAGGTCGAGGCTGCAGTGAGCCATGATAGCACCACTGCCCTCCAGCCTGGGCAACAGAGCAAGACCTTGTCTCAAAACTCCCCCCAAAACACCTAATACACTCCAGTTCTCTTTTTAAACAGCTAATTTCTTCATGTTACTATTGTGTTTAAAATATTTTATCAGCTGGGCATGGTGGCTCACGCCTGTTATCCCAGCACTTTGGGAGGCTGAGGCTGGTGGATCGCTTGAGCTCAGGAGTTTGAGACTAGCCTGGGCAACAAAGTGAGACCCCTTCTCTATTAAATTTTTTTTTTTAAATTAGCCATGTTTGGTGGCACATAATTGTAGTCCCAGCTACTTGGGAGGCTGAAGCAAGAGGATTACTTGAGCTCTGGAGGTTGAGGCTGCAGTGAGCCATAATCTTACCACCGCACTCCAGCCTGCGCAACAGGGCAAGACCCTGTCTCCAAAAAAACAAAAACAAACAAACAAGCAAAAAACAAAACAACCACCACCCAGAGTTTCCCATAGCCTGTAGAATAAAGCCCAAATTCCTTGTGATGGCATTAGTTGCCTCAAGAGCAGGTATTCAACCCAGCCTTACAGAACTAGTTGCAGATTTTTTGTTTTTGTTTTTGAGACAGGGTCTTACTCTGTCGCCCAGGCTGGAGTGCATTGGCGTGATCACGGCTCACTGCAGCCTTGACCTCTTGGGCTCAGGTGATCCTCCCATGTCAGCCTCCCGAGTAGCTGAAACCACTGGTGTGTGTTACCACACCCAGCTAATTATTCTATTTCTTGTACAGACAGGATCTTATCATGTTGTCCAGGGTGGTCTTGAACTCCTGGGCTCAAGTGATCCTCCCACCTCGGCCTCCCGAAGTGCTGGGATTACAGACATGAGCCACCGCACCTGGCCAGTTGCAGACATTTAAATACATTCTGCATCTCTCCCCTACAGGACTTTGCCGTGCCTGAAATAGGCGACCTCCTTGCTGATTAGTTTTTACTTGTCTTTGGGCCTCAGCTCAGGCACTGTCTCCTGCAAACGTTCCCCTGGACCTTAAAGCCAGGTTCAGTGTACATTCACGGGCTCTTTCCTGAATCACGCTTTTCACACTGAGTTGTCGCCGTCTCTTGACTTACCCATATTCCCCAACTATGCCACAAGCCACTGTCAGACAAGATCATCACTGACCCGCCTTGGGACCATGGGCTCCTAGCACAGTGTCTGGCTCTTCATGAGCCCTGCCTTACTGTTTGCTAAGTAAAAATAGCCAGGCATTCCTTGCCATTCTTCCTCAAGCCTCAATTGACCTACAGTAGAACTCCCGCTACCTGGATGCAACCCTCCTGCAGGGACTCGGGCTAAGGCAGAGAATGACTCCCTGGAGACAGGAGCAGGTTCACCCTCTCTGGATTTCTGCACTTGGATTTGGCTGTGAGCTAAACAGACCCCACCAGCCCAGTGGAATCTGGCAGGAAGCAGGGGAGCTTATCTTCTCTTGTCTTCTGGCTTTTCCCTGACTTCTCCGAGTCAGGGAGCTCATATAAAATGGACAAAGCAGCTGAATAACAGCTCCCATAGCATTATTTTAGATGATAAGATAGAACTCCAGAAACCCGAGGAAAGGCTTAGTCATCAGTGACAGCACTATCGGGTGGCTTGGGATAGGCTTCAGTCACCGACTCCCATAATCTCCAGGAACAACTCCCTCTCTAATATTCTTTGCTATGGACAAATGATCTCTATTCAATCTTATATAATGAAACTATATAGACACATCTCCAGTTTTCATTTCCAGCTAGATTGTTGTCATTGTACTGTTCCTATGTAGATATTTGGGAGCTGCTCTGAGTAAGCAAATGAGGGCAGAACTCCCAGTTTTTCCTCAAGACTGCCCCAGCTAGATTCTTAGTCCCTCTCTTGCACCATCAGTGGCCCCAGAGACATCCCTTTGAAGAGACCCCTGCCTCATCTCTGCCAGGAACTCAGCAGTGAATGGGCACTGCTGTCCCATCACCCAGTAGCTGCTTCTGCAAGTTTTCTTTCACTTCAGCTGAAATATTTGTCAGGTTAAAGAAGAAATTTTAAATGAAGTTATTAAAAAAAAAAAAAGAAAACCAGACCTGCGCTAGCTAATCATTTGTATGCTGAATATTAGCCCATCATGATTTGAAACTCCCGGATAAAACAACTTATAATGAAAATGCAGGGAGACTCTCAACTGTAGCAATTTTAATGCTCACCTCTATTATTATAATAATAGGGGTCTCAAATGGGGCTGTGGAGAACAGTGGCTGCCCCTGACTAGAATTCAACCAGAAAGATCAAGAGAGAGCCCTAATTGTCTTTCTTCTCAGATCAAACAATTGACTTAATTCTCCGGGCCTACACACGGAAATGTGTTTGAGGAGATTCAAATAGGTTACTATAGAGGATTAAGGTTTTCTCTGCAGATTATACTTTTATGCCCTGTAGTTCATTGCTTGAAGTGTTAAGTAGTTTTGTCAAAATAAGCAAGGCTGGAAGGATTTTTAGAAACTTACAAATCACATACTCTTGCTGAGTAACACAAGGGACCTCTGTTTATTTTTTTTTTCCTCTCTCTTTAAAAAAAAAATTAATGGTTGAGGCGTGAAGGTGGGGAGAAATTAACCATGTTCAAGATTAGTTGGAAATTTCAAGAGGCATCTCAGATAAGAGAAATACAAGTGTGGTGGTTTATTGTGTTTCCTCTCTTGAAAATTGTTTCATGAATGATGCGGCTGAAGAAGCCACATAAAGAGAAGGGATTTTCTTGTGAATGCTTAACTGCCTGAAGAGAAAGTCCGAAGGGGATGTGAAATCCGACCCTTGAGGCTTCTCTGCAGTGCCGTGCTAATCAGTGTTATTTTACTCACTAAGACTTCATTTCTGCTTAAAGGAGTTGGTGGCAGAATAAGCTTTCATTCTCTCACAATAGATTATTCCCAGGAAAGGGCACTTGTCGGGAAGTCATCAGTGACATTCTGTCCTTGGTGCCACAGGTGGCCATTGCTCAGCCAACTTGCTCTGTTGTTCTCCCCGCTCCCTTGGGAATGCGTCCTTCCTCATCAAAAAGTTGCTTGGTGAATTTACCTACTGCACGGAACAGTGGCGATCTGTACACCTCCCTCCACTTTTTCAGCCCTCCTGGGTCCATCGCTCTTAGTAAAGCTACATGAAGAAGCTTAATTGATGTTGCAGTATTGCACAACACACAGAGCACATGTAGACTGCAGACTCCATAAAGGCCTGAGAGTGACAGGACAGCCTCGGTGTGCACGCACCCCCTGGAGCCATGGCACTTTTGTTTTTGTCCTGGCCTGGCACAATCACAGTTGCATCTAGGGTCACCTTTCTAGTTTTTTCAGAATTCAACTCTGTGCCCTGGGTCTTGGCGGGTGCCAGGGAAATTATTCTTTTTGCTTTGGTCTCTCCTCTCCTCTAGCATGGGGCCATCTCCATTTCTCTCAGCCACACTCTTTGTCTTCAGCAGCCCTTGCCAACGCTGCCCAACTGCCACCAGAGGTGCCCACAAATACCACCTCACCCCTCAGTGTCCGCTGGGTCTGGGAAACCTCATGCGTCATTTATAGCCCACTCCCCAGGGAGACAAATTGCTGGTAAACCTCAAGGCAGAGTTAAGCAATGAAGGTAGGGAACATAGGATTGCTTTTGGGAGGACAACGCTAAATGGCACAGGTGGGAAAAGAGAAACCAAGAGCCTGGGGGGAAGGCGTGAGAACAAGAGAGTGAGAATGTGCCCCCTGGTTCTCAGAGGCTGGGAGCCAGATAATGAGAGTGCCATCCAGGCAGAGGAGGGATGGGGTAGGGGCAGGGCAGAGAAAAGTCTAGGCAGCGATGGCAGGGGCACGAAATGCTACATGTTTACATGGCAGACCCCCCTCTGTCTCCTCAGAGAGAGCATCAGTAAAACACCTATTGCTCAATCATGGAAGTGAGCAATAGAATAAAGAGGCATTAAGTCCAACATCCAGACTGACCAAGTGACCTGAGAGCACACACATGGTCTAGCCATATCTCAGTCACATCGCCAAGGGGGCTGGGGAGCTGGTTTCTTCCCCTGTTAGCTTTTTCCATCTCTCTTCTCCTCTCTGTCCCATTTCCCTTTTTGGTCATTTCCATCCTGATTGGGTCCCAAATGGACCGCTCTGTTCTTTCAGTCCCCAAGTCGCAGCCTTCTCTGAATAGATCTCATCTCTCTGTTAGAGTCTCAGCACATTAAGTCCCTCAAGAGGCACAGCGACGCTCAAATAGATGAGGATTTTGAATCCCTTGGATTCAGAGTACCGAATAAATGCTTTAAGACAGTGGCCACAAATGGTTTGTATAAAGGACTGAATAGTATTATTTATTTATTTATTTTTTTGAGGTAGAGTCTTGCTCTGTCACCCAGGCTGGAGTGCAGTGGCGAGATCTCGGCTCACTGCAAGCTCCACCTCCCGAGTTCACTCCATTCTTCTGCCTCAGCCTCCCCAGTAGGTGGGACTACAGGCGCCCACCACCACACCTGGCTAATGTTTTTGTATTTTTAGTAGAGACAGGGTTTCACCGTGTTAGCCAGGATGGTCTCGATCTCCTGACCTTGTGATCTGCCCATCTCGGCCTCCCAAAGTGCGGGGATTACAGGTGTGAGCCACTGCACCCGGCCTGAATAGTACTTATTTTAGCCTTTGTGGGCCAACAGGCAAAATTGAGACTATTATGTAGGCACTTATAAGAAGACAACAAATCTTCACCAATTTTTATTGATAACATTCAGAATTTTATACACACTGGCATTTGAATTCCATTTCATTTTTACATGCCATAAAATATCCTTCTGATTTTTTTTCAACTATTTAAAAATGTAAAAGCAATTCTTAGCTTGCAGAATATATAAAAACAGATGGCGGGCTGGCTTTGGCCCAGGGGTTATAGTTGCTGACACCTGCTCTGAGAAGATTGAAAACTGCCACCATAAAGGAAACTGCACTAAAACACTGTGTTCTGCCCATTGTCTCTGCAGACTTGATCATGATGATCTGGATTAAAATGCTGGTCATCAAAACCTCGGTTCCACAATCAATGCCTGTGATTCATGATGGGTAGTCAACACGATAGAGTTATAGAATTTTCTGCTTTTCTTCCAGGTAATTAGGCTGCAGGCCCAGGTGCCTTCGTAACTAATGTTGGCATGTTCCTTAAGCACATGCTCTTTATCAGAAGTTTGCACCAGGGACCATGTGGCGATCTTACCTTTTTATGGCAATGTGTGGTTCCAAAGCACTTTAACATACACTATCTCACTTTAGCCTCATAACAACCTGAGAGGTAGAAAGAGTCATTGTTATCCTCATTTCATGATTGAAAAAACAAACAAACAAACAAAAAGAACTAAACAAAACCAAGACTTCAAGAACTTGTGGAGCAGCCTAAGATGAGACATCTGGGAATGGGTAGAGACGGGACCACGCGTGCTGGTAGGAACTGTGGATACAGCCAGAAAGAAGGCAGATCCAGAGCTTCGGTTGAGAGGGTAGACAGCCAACAAAGAAAACAAAATAATCCTATTAACATTAAAAGAAGTGGCACACATATCAAGATGAAAAAGAAACGCGTCCTTCTTTGAATATTTCCAGAAATATTTAGCCTTGTTTATTGTAACCTAAAAGCATATCTTAAGGTAGAAGACTCTAAAAGCTGAATAAATCCAAAAGATAAAAAGAATAGACTTCAAGGTAACAATTAGACTTCCAAAACCAGTCCCAGGATGCTTCTAAGGGCCAGTACCTCGTATGAGTGTTTTATTATTATCATATATGTCAAGGTCTTAAAACAGGCGGCAAAGGAAAACTTCAACAAAGCTTGAGATTGTGACCCTTTTGCACAGATCCAAAGGAGATCACGGAGGCCTAAGGCTTTAATGAGCCACGGCAGGTTAGTGGCAAAGGTGATCCCGCTGCCCACTGGGTAGAGGTCAGGGAACTGGGGACAGCCTGCTGCTGCTGTCTGCTTCTATCACAGCCATGCGGTGACATCACACAGGCCCAGCGTTCTTTGAACACTACCCCCAGGAAGTGTCACTCAGTGACAGAACTGATGCCCTTGGAGGGTAGTGGGTAACAGCAAGGCCTCTGGAATTGAGCTAACCTGGGTTCAAGTCCCCCGTCCTCCCCTTCTGGGTGTGTGACCTTGGGGAGCCTCCTTTTGGATGGCCCATGGTTTATAAAGGAGGATAATACAGCAGCTATGCCACTGGCTTGTGGGGAGCACTAAATACAATAATGCATGTACAATGTCCACTGCATAGCAGGTGCATGATACATGTGTGCTATTGTTATCAGTGTTATTTATGAGGCCCAGTAGCAAACCCGAGTGGGTTATGACCGCAGAGAGTCAGTTCGGTAGCAGAAGAAAAGGCTTTGGGTTGGGATTCAAAAGACCTGGGTTACACGTCAAATTCTGACCCTTGGGAGAGTTTAGTGATCTGAGGAAAGCGACTCACAGAGGCTGAGTTGCCTCATCCCAGCCCTGGAGTTCACTGGGAGGATTAAGAAAGACTGGGTGTGAGCTTGCTTTACAGATTAGATTATCATATAGTGCCACAAAAATGTCTACAGCAACACCTCTAAATGTACGTATTTATATATACTACATCTCATCCTGGAAAAGATTCCAGACATTTGTCAAGCCCCAGGCAAAGCTCAAAACTCACATAAAAAAGCCACACAAAATAATGAACCATAAAAAAATGATTTAAAAATGAGCATCCAGGAATAGGTGAAAGTAGGAACAAAAGATCCAGGAGAAATAAACATTTAAAATTACAGGTCAGAAGACTTTGTCTACTTTACTGTTCAAATTGGATATCAGATTTATCTGTAAGTTTCCTGAGAGTCAAAAGAATAATGGGGAGATGTGGTTTTTCATTCTTATTGAAAATAAATGCATACATATCTATCTTCCCCACCTCACCTCCCTTTCTCCCCTCCCTTTCTCCCCTCCACCCCTATCTTTATCTTCTCCCCTTTCCTTTGTTCCAGAGAAGCAGTAATTTGCAATCAATTACTAAAACTTTGCCAAGGTAAGTACTATTTGTAGATGAAGAAACCAAGACTCAGAGAGGTTACATAGCCTGCTTGAGATCACACAGCAGTATGAGGCAAGTCCAGGATTCAGAGCCAAGTCTGAAGGCACCAAAGCCCTCACTTCTCTCCCACCACACTGAGTAAAATTGCTCAGCCAGGGCCTTCCTGAACTGTGCCAGCCAGGGAGGGTGTTCACCAGAGAGTTAGCAGGGACTGTCTTAGTGTCCACAAATTCTGCCCAGAGTGTGACTCAGCAGAACATCACTTTTTAAGGCAAAAGAAGCAGAATAAAACCTTCCCATTATCTCAGTGTTGCCCAAGCAGAACAATCCTTAATGGAGGGCACGGACTGGGGACACCAAGGGAAGAAAGGGATGGTTCGCCGTTCCTGGGCTTGTAAAGGAACTTAGCAGAAGGCACGTGCAGAGGTGCCTCCTGGCCAACAATTGCCAAAGGCTGCAGGTGAAGTAAACTGGACCAAAAGCAAACAGAATATCAGGGAAAGTTGCTCTGAAACCAGAAAGAAAATTCCAACTCAGACATGGTGGAGCCGGAATGGTGTGGAAAGAACACACACTTCAGCGAGAGTGAAACAAAGCAAGAGGAAGAAGAAAATACAGCCCCAACCAGCCTTTCATTCAGGTCTGGTAACTGATACCACAACTCTGTTGTGCAGAATTACAAGTCATCATAACTGAGGTTCCAGTTTACTATATCGTATAAAGTATACAGTCCCCACTGGTCTTTTTAATAGATCCATAAAGTCCTGAGTTAAGGAGCTCCTCCAGGCACCATCGTATTGATGTCTAGACTGGAAGAATCTACCCATTATTGCAAACCGGAGTAAGTGACACCTATGATTTTTAACAAGGCTTATATCTCTCTGGGTGGCTATATATTATGTTAGCATGGATTCCAAAGTTCATTTCACAGTAGGGTCATAAAGGAGGCACTGAGTGACCGAGAAGGCAATGTCTTCAAGCAATATTCCTATAATAAACATAGCATTTAGTATCATAAGGCTTTTCTTCTAGTGTCTCTTGATTAATGCCAGGGCCTTAGCACCTACAATACAGCTCAGCGAAGGGAATTCTGCAGAGGGCTTGGTTCAGTTCTGTGCTGAACTGTGTTGATGTCAAATTGGATCAAGGGATAGACTATATGGCATTGGCATCGGGTCATTTTTTTTTTTTTAAATAGAGGCAGGATTTCACTACGTTTCGTAGGCTGGTCTTAAACTCCTAGGCCCCCAAAGTGCTGGGATTACAGGCATAAGCCACCACACTCAACCTATCTTATGTATTTTAAATAAGTGTTCATTGACATCATTTTTCCTAACCTGTGGTTTTGATAAGAATTGGCCAGTTGATAGTTTGGCTCTATTTTCAGACACTGTTTTATATTTTAGAGAGACAGTGTGTCCGTTGAGGATGGAACTATATTCTTTGGAAATAAAAAGAAAACATGGAAATTTGATACTTTTTAATGAAATGTGAGTAGGCAAAGTATGGCATCTACATGGATTGATAGCTGTTTGACCACTTCATGGAAACAAGATGCAGAAAGCTAGAATTGTTGTTGGGAAATAGTTCTGGGGCTTTTCTGGTGATTGAAAAAATGATTAATGAAGCCCTGAAAATTTTACTCTATAGAGCATGAGAAGAAGCTTTGGGCCCGTTAACTGTTAGAGCAGTTGGTACTAGTTCTCCTCAATGACCATATAAAACCTGGATAATGTTCCCAAAGATAACATAGTTTTGATCAAAACAGTTTGATACTGCCAGGATGCATTAATTGAACGATGTCCTTATTTTAGTTTCTAAATAAGTGTACCTGTTTTATGTAATTGGATATGTACCAGTTACGTTTTGTACAACATCTGCCAAAAATGATTTTAGCTGGGTCCTATAATTAATTAACTGGAGGGCCTCTGAATCAGAAGGGTTTACTTGTTATTGAATGTAATTTGGAGGGATTTGGGCCATAAATCGCTGGCTGTGAGGATTATTCAACTCTAGTCATGGTATTTTAGAATGGAAGCCACAGTGTTTGGAAGAGGACTCTGAATGGAATCTTCGCCTTTAGTTTGAATACAAGGCATCTGTGGACAGGACTAGTAAAAGAAAGTCAAGATACGAGAGATGATTGACACAAAAGAAATATGAAGGAACATCTCCTAGGTCCAACGTTACCCAAATGAATTGGAATGCTACATTAGCAGATGTGTCTGGGTTGCACAGATAAGTCATTTACACTCTGCTGACTGAAATGTAGTTTCAGGAATAAAGTTGTAACGGCTGTATACTATATCTCTGTCCTTTTTGTTCACATATTTTTTGCTCAGCTAAAATACCACTAGCGTAACTAGAAAGGTGAGGTCTTTTCAAGGAAAGGCCTCAAGTAGATGGTGGCTTTTAGGAGTCCAAGTTGGTTGTCAATAAACAAAAGATCACCTCTGTTCCTTTGGGATGCTGTGGGATTGCCTAAAGAGGGGAGACTCTCACTTACCAGCTTTACATCTTCAACTCTCCAAAATACAGCCCTGCCAAGGAAGTGAGTTTTAAAGCGCCTCACTTAAGAAACCCTGCCTCAGGCCAGGCGTGGTGGCTCACGCCTGTAATCCCAGCACTTTGGGAGGCTGAGGCGGGCAGATCACGAGGTCAGAAGATCGAAGCCATCCCGGCTAACACAGTGAAACCCCGTCTCTAATAAAAATACAAAAAATTAGCCAGGCGTGGTGGCGGGCACCTATAGTCCCAGCTACTCCGGAGGCTGAGGCAGGAGAATGGCATGAACCCGGGAGGCGGAGTTTGCAGTGAGCCGAGATCGCACCACTGCACTCCAGCCTGCCTGGGTGACAGAGCGAGACTCCGTCTCAAAAAAACAAAAACAAAAACAAAAACAAAAAAAAACCCCCAAAAAACTCCTGCCTCAAATAAAGCCAGGTGTGTAATTCCTTAGTTTCTCTCTCAGACTTACTAACTCTTCTTGTCCAGGCTTTTCAACAAGTGTGCGAGTCTCAGTTCTCCTGCTCTTCAGATGGGAAGCAGTGTAAGTACTAAGACAGAAAAAGAAAAGGAATGTCTCAGAATAGCTAGAGACATAGCTGGAACCAGTGACATGTTAGGTCCAGAGTTATAACAATAAAAAAAATTCTAGACCTAGAACCATATTTTTATTAAAAAACCAAATACTGTGTATTCACGATAAGAACTCTGAATCAAGGCCTGGCTAAATGCTGTTTTCTAGGGCATGCATGATACGCATTAAAATTGATCATGAATTTATTTGTAAGCTCAAGATTAAATAATGTTTTAAGCTGGGTGCGGTGGCTCCTGCCTGTAATCCCAGCACTTTGGGAGGCCGAGGCAGGTGGATCACCTGAGGTCAGGAGTTCAAGACCAGCCTGGCCAACATGGCAAAACCCCGTCTCTACTAAAAATACAAAAATTAGCCAGGCGTGGCGGCACACACCTATAGTTCCAGCTACTCAGGAGGCTGAAGCATGAGAATCACTTAAACTGGGGTGATGGAGGTGGCAGTGAGCTGAGATTGTGCTACTGCACTCCAGTCTGGGTGACAGAGTGAGACTCTGTCTCCAAAAAAAAAAAAAAAAAAGAAAAAAAGAAAGCAGTGCAGGCCGACTGAGTCCTCCATCTCCTCATCTTCACCTGTCATCAAGGCCTGCAGGACAGAAGGGTGCATTTTTGAAGCTTAGTGACTTAAATTGGGATTACACCAAAACAGCGGCTGCTGGAAGGAAACTGCTGTTTTTGTTCAGTGGCTAGGGAATAGGAACGAGGGGGTGTCAATATCTTCAGTGTTTTCTATTTTCAGATCTATGGAAATAAGTCTCCATTTCTGAAAGATTCCCATTAAAATAGATTTAAGGCAATAAAAAGAAAAAAATTTCTTTGACCTTTACAAGATAATGTAGAGTGGTTATGTGCCTGACAAACCAAGCTCAAGACCTGGCTTTGCCTCTTACTAGCTGTTTGACTCCAGGCAAGTTTTTAATACTGTGTCTTTTTTAATGAAAAAATGGACAGACCATTTAAAAACCATTAATACCATTGACAGAGGTGTAGTTGAGAATATCTTTGCCCCATCTGAGGGGCATCACTGGGGACCCCATTGTCTGCCAGCTTCTCCAGTCCTAAAGCCTCATGTTTGGTGGCAGTCAAGTTCCCCTCAAAGCTCACTGATTTGTGGAGAGAAGAGGGTAGAGGATCCGTCCCCAAATAAGATCTCAGCCAGGGCCCTGCCTGGTCAGCTAGAACTTGTAGAAGTGACCAGAGCAGCTCTTCTCCCATGGGAGGAGAATCCCTTCAAAAGGCAGTGAGCTTCTTTGCTGGCTGTTGTCTCAGAAGTCTCTTTCGGTCTCTGTTTCTTTGCCTAAGCAAAAGGCCTGGAAGTGCAATAATGACATCTGGGGAATTGGCCTACGGCTGCATAATAAATAAGTGCCATTTCCCTTGATTTCCTGTTGGTTCAGCCACGACTGAACCAAAAGTTTCAGAGCTGTTCAGAGAGTAAACTTGGTTGAGAGTGCGTCCTGGGGTAAGGCTGAAGTCGATAAGCTCCCACTCGGTTTCTTGTTCTCCATGATGGGGTCTGCAGAGCCTCTACTTTCCCCTCTGCCTCCGTCTTCCATGAGTTCACCTGTCTTCCTGTCTTCTGCTTTCCCATACTCTTGCTTGTAGCTGCCAGACTCAACAGAAGCAGGAGGAGGCAGGATGCAGCTGGGCCTTTGAGAGCTAGTCATGCACAGCTGTCAGCTCCTGCCAGTGGGTGGACATGTGAGAATCAGGGCTGCCCTGGGCCTCTCCTAGTCCTGCATGGCTGGGTACCTGTTCCTGGAGAGCACCTGTGATGCACTTCATGTCCTGGAACCTTCGCCTGGTGATTGATCATCCCTGGCCTGAACCCCATGGGCTTGGCCTTGGAGAATCCCTGCTGTCATAGCACTTAGCCAGAGACTTCTGGTGCTAGCCAAGGTGTTGATCACACAGCTGCCAGAATTCAGGATCCACAAATCCACCCCTGCAGAGGCAACAGAGTTGGAAACCTTGTCCTAATGAGAAGACTAAGTAACTTCTTGCTACTTGGAAGGGACAATTGTTATGCTTCTGGGATCTCCAGTGGTGATTTCCTCTCAGCTAGGGTTGGGGAGGGAGGGTGGGGAATAGTTACTTCACAGGCAGCACATTCAGCAAGAACACAGTTTTTTAGGGGGTAGAGGCACAGGTGGGGTGGAAGATGGGGAGCCTGGGGTTACAGTTCCCAGGCTGGAGGCCAGAGTGCTCGACGGAGCTGGTTGGGGGCAGGAAATAGATTGCTTCCAAGGTAATAAGAATAAAGAGTGGGGGCAAGACAGAAGCTGGGGGACAGGAGGCAGGGGGTGGGGCCAGTAAAGTTTAAGCCTAGACTTTGGCAGAAGGGCACATAGTGAGTGGGAAGAATGACAAGGTTGGAGTGGGGCTTAGCCATGAGGAATCTTCTAGGAGGAACAACATCATGATGGCAGAGGGCTCCAGGAAGGGGATACTGAGAAAGGCATTCTCTGTCTCTGCAAGTGCATGATGGCTCTCTGAATGGTGACTTTATAAGGCAATATCTATGTTTTTAAACAGTTTATGATTTAGCTGATGGTGCATTATATTCACTCAATAGAGGGTTAAATAAAAGCTCTGGCAGCACAGGGTAAAATGACCAATACATGGCATTCAGTACGTATGGACCGTCTACGAAGGGAGGATTTGCAAATGGGATGGAATAATTGGAGGGAGCAGATGAAGGAACTGCAGTCTGACCTGATTCTTGAAGTACGGGGCAGGCTTTGGAGAGCTAGAGGGGGAGGGAAGCGGGGTCCAGGTAAGAAGAATGTACTACAGCAGAGTCGAGTGAGGTGTGTTTTCAGAACAAACCTAGCAGGCTGGCTGGGATGAAAACTCCATGAAGCAGACAAGTGGAGGATAGCAAGGAGGATAGCAAGGAGGCCACAGTGATGCACTCCCCCAAGAACTGGAGGTAAGAAGCCTGCCAGTGCATAATCTGTCAGAGCATAGATACACAAGGCAACCCTAAAATAAATGCCATTCCCTGGCCCAGGGGATTGCACTATAACAAGATACAATCTATAAAATTAACACATAGCAAAAAAACAATTAGAAGAAGAAGGGTTAGTCAGTCTAAGGAGCCTAGCAAATGAAATTTGGCTGTCCCCATCCAACTCTGTCAGGGAAGAGGGAGTTTTTTAAAATTTTATTTATTTTTTATTTTACTTTAAGTTCTGGGATACATGTGCTGAATGCAGGTTTGTTACATAGGTATACATGTGCTACGGTGGTTTGCTGCACCTATAAACCTGTCATCTGGGTTTTAAGTCTCACATGCATTAGGTATTTGTCCTAATGCCCTCCAAGAGGGAGTTTTAACTAAATGATTTCTAATTTTTTGGTTTCATTGGCAAGAAGAGCATGGCATCAGGAGAGGCAGCATCAGAGAGCCTGAGTAGATGCTCAATTAGATGAACAAAGGAGCGAATAAATGATGTTATTAAATACTCCATTAATCCAATTCTTCTTCTCTTTTTATACTCATCATGCATTCTTTTGATTGTAACTTAGCCTTCCTTCTAGATTTGCTTATGGAGAGAAAAGTGCTGATCAGAGACATTTCAAGTATTCTAGTCTCCTCAACAGGAATTGCTTAGTATGACATGGTAAACTGTCTTTCTGGTTTTCTACATCATACCAATGAGTTTGGCTAATGGGAAAGATCCATTTTTGGTTTCTGAGATTGAATATCAGACACTGGATGGTGGTCAATTTGCCAGCACAAAAATCATCGTGTGAGGCTTCTTGAGGACAGCCTTGCCATGGGTTGGGAGGGTGCTATGTGGAACAGGATTGTGGAAAGTCTTATACATCCGTGTGATGGGCCTTGAGTTTATTCTCCATGCATTTGGGTGGAGGTCAGGTCAATGAATACTTATTGAGCACTTGCTCTGGGAAAGGCACTGCTCTGTGCGGGAGGAAATGATGACTAAATCGTCTGTGGAATCTACAGCGTACTGGGGAAGGCAGCTTCTCATGGAACCATTTGTGATGAGCGTTGAGAGAAAGGTAGAAAATAGACTTCAGGGAAGAGGTAGCAGTCAAATTGGGTCTAAAAGAAAGAGAAGAATTTTTAATTGGTAAAACAGTGGGAAAGTCCATTTTAGGGCATGGGAGCAACCTAATGGATGAGAAGAATCTCCTTGTGGCTGTAGAGGGGTGTTGGTAGGGAAAGGAGAAGGTTGGGTGAAGCAGAGACAACCTTGTTTGAGGGCCGTCTTGTAAGTAATGACAAGCAGTTGGTGGTTGGTGAACAGGAGTGTAATGAAAATGATTTTGTTTCTCTTTAGAAAAAAAGTTCTGGAAGGATCATGATGAATGGTTTGGAAAGGAGACATGTTGGAGGTGAAAGATAAATCTAAGACTGTGCTAAGTACCAAGTGAAAGCCTGAACTAGAAGTGTAGGGGAGAGGTGGTGCAGGTGGAAAGAAAAGGGCAGATTCCAGCACAAGCTTCTCTCTCTCTCTCTCTTTTTTTTTCTTGAAACAGAGTTTCACTCTTTTTGCCCAGGCTGGAGTGCAATGGCACGATCTCGGCTCACTGCAACCGCCACCTCCCAGGTTCAAGTGATTCTCGTGCCTCAGCCTCCCGAGTAGCCGGGATTACAGGCACGCACCAACATGGCTGACTAATTTTGTATTTAGTGGAGATGGGATTTTACCTTGTTGGCCAGGCTGGTGTCGAACTCCTGTCCTCAGGTGATCTGCCCACCTCGGCTTCCCAAAGTGCTGAGATTGCAGGTGGGAGCCACCACGCTCAGTCCCAGCACAAGGCTCTTAACACGTTGGCTCGGTGATCCCGACAAGGCCCATGGGTGGACTGAGGGGCTGCACAGATCTAAAAGGTTATGTGTCAGATTTTGTGGGAGTCACATATGAATGTAACTGGGGAGAGGATTCTGCTAGCTAGCATCCCCCAGCGAAGATGCCAAGATGGGATTAAACATTCAAGACATTTCACAGGAGAAATGCCTGTGGGAGAAAACAGAGAGGATGCTGGGAGGGGCTGAGAGAGCTCTGAGAGAGAGAAGGAAGGAAGGAAGGAGGGTTAAGGGGGAATCCTCCAGCCAAATTACCCATCAGAGGAGCCTCTACTCTTCCAGGAATGGCTGTGCTTAGTATTCCTGCCGTGTTTAGTAATTGGGAACGGGCTGTCAGAAGCAGAGGCTAGGTGCCAATGCAGCCGCTCTATGTCTCAGCACAGCAGCTGGGAGAGCAGAGAGGCTCCTGTTCATGATCACCACAAGGACACATGGCTTTTATTGGATTCTCAAAGAGGTCCATGGCCAAAAGGGATTAAAACCTTTCTAGAAACTGTTGAGGCAAAACTAACAACGTGTAAATAACTTATCTGCATATCTAGGAGAATGGTGATGATGCTACCTGTTCTATGACATGTAGCATGAGGCACTGTGCCAGGGAGTGTGTTTTGTTTCTGCCATGTTGTGTTTGAGATGCCAGAAGCTCAGATGACACAGTTCGAATTGCAGCTCTGTGAAAGAGTGTTTTCATAGAGAAATTGAGGTGACAATGGAAACAATAGGAATGAATAAGTTTTCCTCAAAAGAGTTTAGATTGAGCAGAGCAGAGGGTCAGATGACGTTGTTTTAGATGGGGGCACTGGGGCATAACAGTCCAGGTATATTGTTGAGAGAAACCAGGATAAGAGTGAGAGGCGTGGTCCAAAAGAGCAGCAGATAATCACTAGAGCACTTGCATCTTAAAAGCAATGAGGACAGAGGCTAAAAAAGAGCGGGGTTGTCAAAAAGGCCAAATGCTTGCAGAATGTCAAGTAGGGAGAGGTCTGAGAAAAGTAGTCATGTTTTAAGAAGAAAAGAACCAGGAAACAGACTTTTCCAGGTATGCCCACAGACCTCATCTTATTGTGTTATTACATTTGTATTATAGTATTTTCTTGCATTTTCGGAAGAATTGTTCACTACATTCTATCCCTTCTCAATTCCAAATTAGGAAAAAGTAGGTAGGGTCTTGTTGGAGGTTGGAAGAATCATTTCTATTGCAAAGAAATGAATGGTGCTCTTTATAAATGTCTGAGGCATTTTTTCCCCTTTTTCTGTATCTTGGATTGTCGCTCAAACCCCATGAAGCAAAATCTAAACAATCCCTCATGCTTGTGCTTTATGTCGAATATTTTAGAAGTAATGCATATCTGGCTTTTGATAGCATACCATAGCATTTAAAAAATAGATGATTGGTATCATCGTTTACTGAATTCACTTTTGAAAAAACAAATTTGTGGGGGGAAGATCCTTTTCCCTTGTAATGTGGGGATTGAAAGCTTGTACTGTTGTCTGATGGTTCAGAAATGCTTCTCTGTGCCAGTTATTGATCCATGTTGTTTGATGACCAAGAGTTTAATTCTTATAAACCGTAAGTGTATGGAGGATCGATTTAAGAACTATGTATTTGGACAGCATGCCTTGTCCTTTTCAAAATGGCAGTTTTGGTTTTATCCACTGGGTTACTCAATGTCCCTTCTATAAAAATCCATATGACTAATTTACTTGATTTTTATTCTGGGAATCATTTATTTCTTATGTGAAATTTATTGATTTTTTTTTTTTTGAGACAGTGTGTCATGCAGGCTGGAGTGCAGTGGCATGATCACAGTTCACTGCAACCTTGACTTCCCGGGCTCAAGTGATCCTCCCACCTCAGCCCCCTGAGTAGCTGGAACTATAGGTGCATGCAACCATGCCCGGCTATTTTTTTTTTTTTTTTTTTTTTGTATTTTTGGTAGAGACCGGGTTTTGCCATGTTGCCCAGGCTGGTCTTGAACTCTTGAGCTCAAGCAATCTGTCTGCCTCGGTCTACCAAAGTTCTGGGATTACAGATGTGAGCCACCACACCAGACCTCCATACTAATATCCATTCTAATAAGTTTTAACTTATTAGAATATGCAAATTTTGTAATATATCATATTTCCCTCTCCCCTTTGTTACCAGGATATTACTGCATACTTAGGTATACTAATAGGTTAATCTTGGTCCTGGTAAGATGACTCCCAGAGAAGTGCTTAGTTAATATATATTTGTTGAATGACTGACTGACTGAATGAATTAGTTCCTTTTGACCAGCTAAGTTCTATTTATGATGTAAATGTAATATGGTGCGTTAGTTTGTCAATTATTTTGGGTTACCTTGGAAGTAGACTGAGCATTAATCCTAAATTCAATCTATAAAACAAAGAAGCAAGCTGCACCCACAAAAAATAAAACAAAGAATACGACAATGAGTTTCTCTGATCTTTCATGGCTTAATGTAATATAATGTAATCCACAAGAGTAAAATGATGGTGTTTTCATGTTTAAGGTGGTTCAAGAAGAAAAATTACCACTTTATTTTTAGATAATAGTTTTGAGTTGGTTGAAGGAAAAAGATCATGGGAGAAGTATGGTCTTCTCAGAAACTTTAGACAAAACTTACTAATGTTGTGACTTTAGAGAGCTAAATTTGTAAATAAAATTGAAGTAATAATGCCAAATATCTCCTAGAGCGGTGTATGAATTAAATGTGATAAAGTGTGTGAAGCCCAGGACACATGATCAGATCTTGCTAATTGTTCAGAAAACTTCCATTCCCTTCCTTCCTTCCTTTCCTGTGAGCATCAGCACACTCAGAAATTTAATTATGGGAGATGAAAGGCATTCAAAAAACACTCAATTTTCCTCACTCTTATAAATCAATAACATATTTATGAGTCATATTTTAGTGTCCTTACAAGAGAAAACAAGATCAACAAACTCAAAAACTAGGTACCAAGTCTCACTGTTCTCTTGTATTAGAATGACTGTAAAAGGTCTGTGGGCATTTTTAGTTAGCACTTTAAAATCAGGCGTTCCTGAGTCCTATGAGGAAGCCCGCAAACCACTCACTCTGCTTCAGGGTATGGATATCCTAGTGAAGAACTGATATTTTCTATAAGATTATTACTCATCATGACTGAAGCTCAATAGATAAATTAAAAGCACAGCTACTCCTCAGCCCTGGAAATGACTCACTTCTCAAGTAATGCTCTCACTTCACTTGAAGATGGGCTTCAATATGCCCTGAATCAGAAATGCTCATTGTCAAAGGGGTCTCTGGCCCGTTCCCAGAAGAATTTGTGGGTTGTCTAATAGAACTGCGGAGTCATTTGGCTGAGTGCTTTCTGGAGCTTGTCCTGCCAATTCCTGGAATTTGCACCAGGTCACTTGTTATCCATTTTAGCTGACTGAACAGTTTAAATCACGGGTGTGAAAAGGCAACCAAAGCAATAGTTGGCAAAGCCCTTCCAGGAATGTGCTATTGCCATCTTGACCATGTGTAAGCGGGGTCATGAACTACAACTGGCTCTTTCTTCCCTTTGCAGAAAACACACACACACACTCACTATTTGTTTAAGAATAAGTATTAGTCTCTGCGAAAATGGACTTACAATGAACATCTGCAAAAAGACAAGAAATCTAAGCCTGAGCAGAAAATACTCCAACTCACTGAAAGCAAACCCTCTGCCAACTCAAACGGGTCTCCAGCCTTGCTTTGAATAGTTCGGGTGTTCTTTTTTAGATTGATTAGAGCTTAAACGTTCAGTGCCACTCTCTATCTCTGTTACAGTGCAAATGTGTTCAGGTACTTATTTTCCAGTTTAGCATTTCATAATAGTCTGTTATTTTCCACCTAGGTTGCTTTGTGACAGTCTCATGCAGAATTTCCTCCCGTGTGGTCTTTTCTGTTTTGGATACATCTCATTATCCATTTAAGTGTAATGAGATAAATATGGGCCATCAAGTGACTGTAGGGGAATAAGTGCCCAGCACCACCTTGCAAATAAGTAGTTGCTCTCTCACCTGGAGAGCTTTAAAATATGTCCACACTGGAAACATTTTAAGGGATAGGTTAAAATTTTTTTTTACCTAGTATTGCATCTATGCAGTTCTTACAGGAGTTTTGTTAAAACTCTACTTATCATGAGTACATGTGGGTGTTTATGGAATCAAGGAAGTGGACATGAACTGGTTTTCCCATTGGGCATGTTTCATGCAGGGTACAAAGTATAGCAGTGATCAGAAATGCTTGATTTCTGTGGAAAAGGCAGCCACTAAGGTCAGAGCCTTGGGGAAAGGCGGTGGATGGTAGAGGTAGTATGACCAGAATAGCTGGCGGCTGCTGCCAGAAAGGGCAACAGTTAATTCTGGACTTTCATTGCAAGCAAAGAGGGACCGTAAGTCCGCACCTGAGGGCCTGGCTCCCCAGGGCAAGAGGAATGACTCTGAGGCTCACCATGCAGTGTTTAGTATGAGGAGGCTACTTGCCCTCTGGGCCTTCACTATCCTCTCCTGTTGCTAGGTACTTCATTAGAGCAGGAGGTTAAACAATTCACCTACAAAACAAGACCCCACCCTTTGTTTCTCTGCTCAAGTGTCCTATGGAGTTTTGCCACACAGTTTGTGGCATTTTCTGATGCACCAGGATTTGTGTCAAACCCTTAGACTCTGTCCTACTTTAATTTGTGAAATGGAGGTTGGAAGCTGGGACAATACGCAGATGATAGTTCTGCAATCTTAAAAATAATTATTCAGAAAATCTCTTCTATCTCCTCTCTCCATCTGAGTATCATGGGAATTCAGATTTAGAGATTAGTTTCTCCTAAAATCAGGACTGCTGTTCATGTTGCTGTAGTAACATTGGTAATGAAAGAAAGAGTTTCTAGGAGACCCATTTGTCAAACTCTATTCCAATCACAAGGGCTGGATTTATAAATTCCATAGACTACTTCATCTTCATTTTTCCTCTACAGAGTCATGTATTATTTTACAGTTAGGCATTAAAACTATGTAACTGGATTAGAAAGTAATGAAATACTTACTATGACTGGTAGGTTCGCTATTTGAGATAAATTTAAAAGATCACAGTCATCATTGTACATAGCCAGTGTTTTCTTTCTTGAGTTCATAGACGCTTTAGTGGTAAAACTTTTTCCAAGTCCTGCCCATGGCCATGATATAAAGACATGCCATCAAACTTCCCGCAAACCAGAAAAAAATGATACACTCAAACTTTTGGAGCTGTGGAAAACTGGATTCCAATCTCAGATATTGACTTTGACTCCACAGATATTTGACTTTGATATTGATATCATTATTAGTGTGTGATGCATTCTTTCAGAAAGGTTCTGCAGGAGTGTAACACGATATACTCTAAAATATGTGCTTTGGTTAGAAGATGGCAGGTTGAGCACATGTTTGCCTTTTGAGTCACCAAAGCCCACTGGGGCCAAAAAAGGATAGAAGTTGCTAACCCATAGTGAGAAGGCCAGGATAAGGACAAGGAGAGTTGGGCAGCCAATAGATAAGAAAGTTTAATCAGTTTAATAAATTTCTGGGAGATAGAAAGAGAACAGAAATGTGTTGAATGACGGAAGCCCAGAACATGCTATGGGAGGTAGTAGAGCAAGTAAGAGCCAAGAATCTTGAAGAGACTTTAGGTTCTACATCAAACCATAGGATAGGACAGGAGTAAGGGGCACTAATTAAAGAACAACTTATGGAACAACTACATAGGTGGGTGGAATTCTCATAGGAATTATGTTAAAACTCTACTTATTATGAATACATGTGGGTGTTTATGGAATCAAGAAAGTGAACATGAACTGGTTTTCCCATTGGGCGTATTTCATGCAGGGTACAAAGTACAGCTCTCTCTCACAGCTCTGTATGCAGAATGGCAAAATACCTGAGACTTATCTGTAAACCAACCAACCAGGCAACCAACCAACCCACCAACCAACCAAGCAACCAACCAACTCACCAACCAACCAACCAACCAACAAACCAACCAACCCACCAACCAACCAACCAACCAACCAACCCACCAACCAACCAACCAACCAACCAACTCACCAAACAACCAATCAACCCACCAACCAACCAATCCATCAATCAACCCACCAAGCAACCCACCAACCAGCCAAGCCACCAACCCACCAACCAACCAACCAACTCACCAACCAACAAACCCACCAACCCACCAACCAACTAACCAACCAACCAACCAACCAACTCACCAACCAACCAACCAACCAACCAACCCACCAACCAACCAACCAACCCACCAACCAACCCACCAACCAACCAACCAACCAACCCACCAATCCACCAACCTACCATCCAAACAATCAGCAAAAACAGAGGGGGGTATTTTGTAAAACAAAAATGAACTCAAAGGAAAATTTAAGGTCCTAGCTGTGTGCTATTGCCTGTGGTAGACCTACTGCCTAACAGAGGCTGGACCTTCATTTATTCTAAAGCAGGCTAAAGCAAAACTGTCACTGATATGCTTCAGTCATTTGAATAGACTTCGCAGTCAGAATTCCCTCAAAGAGAGAGCCTTTTGGAATATAGATCTACTTACACAATGGCAGAAGAAAGCTACACCAATCACCCAGGTTTTTGTTGTTAAATATGAATGAACATCATCAGTCATGGGAAAAAATAGGAAGAACCTTCAGTCGTAGGCAAAAACCAGCCACATGGAAAAGAAAGTCCAAGGTAATCTGTATCAGCCAAGATGCCTTGGGGCTGCTCTGTCTATGGAGTAGACATTCTTTTATTCCTTTACTTTTCTAATAAACTTGCTTTCACTTTACTCTGTGGACTCACCCTGAATTCTTTCTTGCGTGAGATCCAAGAGCCCTCTCTTGGGGTCTGGATTGGGACCCCTTTTCTGTAATTTGTGGACTTCAAGCTTGGTGCAGCAACTGAATGAGACTGTGATTGTCTCCCTTGGTGGTGGGGTAAGGAATGTTCTATGAGTATACATGAATATTGAGGAGCCAAAGGGAGGACACTATAAATTGGATTACTCAACACCTGCTTGCAACCTCCTTTGCTGTTATTTGCTTTTATAGTAGAGGGAGTAACTATAAATACTCACCCAGTCACCTACACAGCTAGTGGTAGCAATACAACACAATTCTGGCCAGTAAGACACAAATTTATGGAGGAAACCGCTCTAGGAAAAATATTTGCTTGGTTGATAAAGGTAACTGATGCAGCTGCCCCTGGCCCTCTCTTCCCTTTTCCACTTCCTGCTGCCCAGATTACAGATGTAATTCCTAGAACTGCAGTCATCTTGCAACCATGGGACAGCAAGCCAATGTGCGAAGAGGGTATAGTGAGAAAGAGAGTCTAGGTTTCTCATGACATCATTAGCCACTGTATCAGTTCTGGATTGCCTGAACTCATTGATATTTGAGTAAATTAAACCATATCTATTTAGGACATTATAAATTAAATATTCCGTTACTTGAGACTGAACAGCAACTGGCTAATAACATAAAAGAAGGAAGTGGAATGAGGAGGAAGGAAGGAATGAAGGACAGTGATGCTAATAGCCTTGTCTTACATAGGGTAGGATTGAGAAACTGACTTCTGTCATTGGAATCTTGCCTGTTTTAATATTTAATCATTGCTCATCTACCTCCACATTTTTTTTTTTTTTTTAATCCTGAGATCTTCTCCCTATTTAATAAAATATTTTAGGCTGAGGCATTCTAGGCATTCCAGAGGAGGGCCGACAAGGCTACATGCATTGATCAAGTTCTTGGCTTTTGAAATTCTAAGTGTGCTTTTGAAATTTATTTTCTTGAAATCCAAAGGCTTTTGCTTTGCAAGAGAAAGAAATATGTCATTGAATTCCAAAAGCTTGGTTTTAAGTAGCCAAGGAAAAATCTCTGAAGGAATTAGGGCATAAAGGTTAGTTTGCCTGAAGTGAGGAAGGAGGATAGAGGTTTAGAGAGTCAGGGGAAAAGCAAGTGCTTGGGGCTTGCTTGTGTCCTGGCCACCCTCGGCCCCCAACCCCAATCCTGGAGTGGGAGTGTCAGAGGTGTTTGAACCAGAGTGACTCCATCTTGAATAGTCCCTAAGTAACATAAGGCTGAGACCTACTGGGCTGCATTCCCAGGAGGTTAGGCATTCTTAGTCACAGGATGAGATTGGAGGTCAGCACAAGATACAGGTCACAAAGACCCTGCTGATAAAACATGATGTGGTAAAGAAGCTGGCCAAAACCCACCACAACCAAGATGGGGATGAAAGTGACCTCTGGTTGTCCTCACTGCTCATTATATGCTAATTATAATGTATTAGCTTGCTAAAAGACGCCCACCAGTGCCATGACGGTTTACAAATGCCATGGTGATGTCAGGAAGTTACCCTATATGGTCTAAAAAGGGGAGGAATCCTCAGTTCTGGTAATTGCTTGCCCCTTTCCCAGAAAACTCATGAATAATCTACCCCTTGTTTTGCATATAATCAAGAAATAACTCTAAGTATACTCAGCTGAGCAGCTGTATATACCACTGCTCTGCCTATGGAGTAGCCATTATTTATTCCTTTACTTTCTTAACAAACTTGCTTTTGCTTTACTCTACGGACTTGCCCTGAATTCTTTCTTGTGAGAGGTCCAAGAACCCTCTCTTGGCGTCTGAATAGGGACTGCTTTCCAGTAATGGGAGGGGGTAGTTTGGAAAAGAGTAAGAGAAGAAAGGAGCAGTACACCCCTTTCTGAGAGGCAGCAAGCTAAACACAAGACTCACAGAAGTGCCTCCACCTCCTAACAGAGTGTGCCATAGCTGTACAATGGGAATTGTAGTGGGGAGGGCCAAGGCTCAGGGGAGGGCCTGAGACAGCCCTGCTGAGATTCCTGTGTCCCCATAGTCACAGAAGACAGTTGGAGAACTGTTCACTTCCCTTAAAGGGTCACAGAAGGGTTAAGATGGTGAGTGGATCTGAAGGAAATCTTTTATGAGAACATGGATGATTCAAACCATGTGAACTAATAACCAGAGTTCATGGCGGTGCCTGGAACAGCTCAGCAGATGTCAACAGAGATGTTAATGACCAAACATCAGGAGATGCCAAGTAGGACAGAGGTCAACCATATCTATTTAGGGCATACCTACCTAGGATACCTCCCCAAAGTGCTTTGGCACCACATAAATCCCCAAGAAAAGACCTGCCCTCCCAGGAAAGTGGGAGGTAAGGGAGGAATTCAGTTGGACTGTATAGAGTTTAAATGTAAAATGACTGTGCTTGCTTGGAATTGACAATGATTAAGGTTTATGTCAGCTGGTAAAATGTGGTCTTTTAGTTACAGAAAATAAAGTTAATCTTTTTTTTTTTTTTTTTTTTTAAGTGCCCAAGAACATGGCTGGAGAAAATTGAACCTTGCTACAAAAGAAATTGAGGCATAAGTATATTATTTAAAGTAATTAAAGATAAACAAGCAAAGAAGTAAACATGATAATACATCAAATATTAGAAGGAGGAAAAGGTGGGAGAAGAGAGGATGGTTGTATAAGTTAATTAAATCCTCATCTTTCATTTCTGGGAGACAATAGGCTAAATATAAATTTGATACATTCAGAAATCTCATATGCACGTTATTTAGTATTTTGAAAGTAACAAGTATAAGAATTAAAGAACTGAAACAGTTAAGATGTTGTTTCTTGGGAGAGGAACTGGGGGGAAGATAGGAGACTATTTCTTTCCATCAAAAATTGTTTTTTCCTATTTGATTTTTTTCTTACAATATATCCATGTTACCTTTATATTAATTGAACTAGAAAAAAATAATCATGAGCCTGTGTGTGATTTGTTTGTGCTATATGCTGCAGTGGTCTATGCTAATAGAATATGCATACTAAAGATAAAAATACCTCTGATAAATGTTCTAAGAATATGAAATACTGTGCATCACAAAGAGGCTTTGCAGAGCTCTGCGAGAATTCCCAGACTCTATGGGCAAAGACGGCAACCACCAGAACAATAGGAAATAGACATGATGGACAAGAGATAGGAGAAGGACAAACAACATGCAAAGCTTAGATAGGCAGGCTTTTCAAAAATAGTTATTGGGATTGTATCAAAAGTTGTGCCATGGCAATTGGAGCCTTGGGATGATACATTTGGAATTTGGATTGTCTTCTGTGAAATGTAGTGGGAGTAGTTCTCAAGGCTTACACGCACACACACACACACACACACACACACACACACACACACACACCACCCTAGGTTTAGCTTGAGCTGTAGCCCATCAATCACTATCTTTTTCTCACTCAACCCTAGGCTTTTGGAAGCACAGTTAGAGGACTCGAAAGTCATGGTCTGTGACAAACCCATGTCCTCTCAGAGGCAGGAGAATGACAGAGTATAGGAAGTTATGAGTGAAACCTGAAGTCATGTGACCCATGCTTAAACAAATGATGGCCCTGGAATGAAGAACTGTGAATTATGCAGGTCAAGGAGACGGCTCAGCAAACCCTTGTAGTGTTGTCAAGCAAAAGCCCCTTTGTGCACTGAGATCACTTCTTTGTCTGGGTGTTCTTTATACCTACAACTCTGGCCAATATCCTCCATTATTTTCTTGGGCGAATGGAACCAAACAGTAGAGACACATTCTGGTACAGGTGTATGAGTGATATGCATGACATCCCCCAATCAGTGCTTCAGGCAGTACATGCAGTACCACTTTCAACATGCTGCTGAGCTCATTCTTAGAGGCTAGAGAGGTGAGTAAGGGCTATGTATATATCCCACATTGGTTTAGGACTGGTAGGAACAATTAGTGTGATTAAACATTTCAGCCTGACATCCCTTGAAAGTATTTACGGAACTCAAAAAAGTCACAGAATGAGCTGAGATTTATTTTCTAAAAATGTCTTCAACCCATGGCACTACAGTTATAATCATGCTGTTCCACAATGATATCATGGTTCTACCAAAGAAAAATTCTCATCATGTGGCTAGGAAGAGGAAGAGGTGAATAGGAGCTTCTGACCTCTACAGTGCAATTTTGCTTTCCCAATGACAGCACCCTGGAAGCATTGGGGGTAGATTGCTTTGCTAGAATGTAATATGTGAAAACCACCTTTGCTTTCTGGCCATTCATCTGGCCACCCAGGAGCAAGCTTCTTCAGAGCCAACATTATGGAATGAGGATTAATCAAAATCAAATTCCATACACATATTTATACCTCTAACAGGTGCTGTGGTTGAAATTCAGCCTTAGGGTTTTTGAAGTCTGGGAAGGAGTTGGAAAACCTGCCATTTAAAAACTGCCAGCAGTTGTCTACTTCAGTGGAGGCCTCAGAGTTCCTTTCTAAAGAAGATAGTTCAACTGGGTGGGGTGGCTCACGCCTGTAATCCCAACACTTTGGAAGGTCGAGGTGGGTGGATCGCCTGAGGTCAGGAGTTCGAGACCAGCCTGGCCAACATGGTGAAACCCCCTCTCTACTAAAAATATAAAAATTAGCCGCGTGGTGGCGCACGCCTGTAATTCCAGCTACTTGGGCGGCTGAGGCAGGAGAATTGCTTGAACCCAGGAGGCAGAGGTTGCAGTGCACCAAGATCGTGCTATTACCCTCCAGCCTGGGTGACAGAGCAAGACTCTGTCAAGAAAGGAAGGAAGGAAGAAAGGAAAGAAGGGAGGGAGGGAAGTAGGAAGGAGAAAAGAAAGAAAAGAAGGAAGGAAGAAAGAAAGAGAAAGAAGATGGTTCTTTTGTTCTGGGTGAACCGCTTCAAAGCAAATACCCTTAACACCCTCCTGTCGCTTAAATTCTTTCCAGGCATTAAGTGAAAAGCTATTACATGAAAAATATTTCCATTAATTGTAATTAATTCTGTCCTCACCTGAAATTCTCACAACCAATTTTGTCAGAGAGATAAATACATCATTTGGATAATGAAAACAAGATTAAATAGTTAATAAACAACAATTGTAAAGCACATAGAATTTGCACATAAAATGTAATGTAATGGAGGTTTAGTATACATATTTTTTCCCTGCACCACTTTCTTCACCAGTTTTTCAACCATTTTGGGACTTGTGTTTATGTTGCATTCAAACTGCATTTGAAATTAAGTTTAAGCACAAATATCTTCAGGGCAAAATAGAGCTAAACATGACAGCACTTTGGAAGATGTGGAAATAGTGCAAGAGTGCAATAGAATGAAGATAGTGGAAGAGGCCACTTTTTCATTTCTTTTTCTCTGTGTATGTATACAGAAAGCTAAACATTTAAACGTGCACAATTCAGATTTTTTCCAGTTGATATTCTCTAACTAGAAACCATTGGACTGAGTAAATTGGTGAATGTGGCTTTGCCTGAACATATAGTTTCAGAATATGATTTCGTATATCTCATTTATTTAGTATGTCTTGGGATACAAAAGTCATTATACTGAAACAAGGCACGTGATAGGCAGAATAATGGCCTCCACCCAATGATGTCCATGTCAAAATTCTTGTAACTCATGAATATGTTACCTTATGCGGCAAAGGAGACTTTGCAGATGTGGTTATGTTAAAGATCTTGGGGTGGAGGGATTATTGTGGATTATCCAGGTGGGCCATTGTCATTGCTAGTGTCCTTATGAGTAGGGGAAGGGCAGGGGATCAGAGAAAGCAAAGTGACGACGGAAGCAGTTGCAAGCAAGGAACCGCTAGATGAGGATACAGACAGGGGGTCTCTAGAAGCTGGAAGAGGCAAGGAAATGGATTCCCCCTGGAGATTCCAGAAGGAATGTAGTCTTTGCCTTTCTATTTTAGACTTTTCATCCTGGAAATTGGAAGATAATATGTTGTTTTTAAGGCACTAAATTTGTGGATATGTGTGACAGCAGAAATAGGAAACTAATGCAAAGAATCATTGTTTGCAAAGTAGTGTAATTTTCAAGAGCCATTATGGTAAACTTATTACTTTGACAGTCTGTATGAGATGTAAATCTGTGCCCACCCTTCATTCTATAGCAGGGGTCCCCAGCTCTCCACCTGCAGAGTGGTACTGGTCCATGGCCTGTTAGGAACTGGGCCACACAGCAGGAGGTGAACAGCAGGTGAGTGACCATTACTGCCTGAGCTTTGCCTCCTGTTGGATCAGCCGGGGGAGTTAGATTCTCATAGGAGCGTGAACCCTAGTGCGAATTGCGCATGCGAGGGATCTAGGTTGTGCACTCCTTATGAGAAGCTAACTAATGCCTGATGATCGGAGGTGGAACAGTTTCATCTGGAAACCATCCTCCACCTTCAGTCCATGGCAAAATTGTCTTCCATGAAACTGGTTCCTGGTGCCAAAACGTTTGGGGACCACTGTTCTCGAGGACTAGGCTGAAGTCAACTCTAACCTGGATGTAGATGTTTGAGACTGAAGTGTTAAAAGCCTATTTTAGGAGCATAGATTTCTGAATCCAGCTTAGATAGAAATGTGTCTCCAGACACATTTTGCTGTTGCTGTTTGCGGGGAATAGTGTGGAGTGGGAGAACAGGCTGGAAGAAGTGGTAGGAAAAAAATATTTTTTTTGTTCTGTATGGTTTGGGATGTCCTTGTACTCAAAGTGTTCATTATCTCTGGTGCGATGAGTGAAATTTTTATTTTGGTACTGCTATGTATTGAATTGTGTCCCCCCAAAATTCATATGTTGAAGCTCTAACCTCCAATGTGATGGTGTTTGGAGATGGGACCTTTGAAAGGTAATCAGGTTAAAATGAGGTCATGAGGGTGGGGCCCTCATGATACAATTAGTGTCCTTAAAAGAAGAGATGGCAGAGAACTTGCTCAGTCTCTCTGCCACATGAGGAACCTAGCAAGAAGATGGGCCATCTGCAAACTAGGAAGAGGGCACTCTCCCGAACTCAGCCATGCTGGCCCCTCATCACAGACTTCCAGCCTCCAAAACTGTGAGAAAATAAATTTATTCGTGGCATTTTCTTATGGCAGCCTGAGCTAACAAAGACAGATCTGAGAGGAAATGAAGAGAAGGGTGTAAGGCTTGATTTCCATATCACTTGGATGGGAGGGGAAATAGAAAGGCCCAGGCTAGTCCAGATTGAGAAGAAAACCCAAGGTACAGGAGAATTGTTATTTCCTGAAGAGATCTGGTGGCCCGTTGTGGAGGGGGCTGATGTTTGATTACTGCAGGTATAATAGGCAGTTTTAAGATGCCCCTCAAGACTCCTGGTCCTGATGTACACATACTTTCTTCCAATTATTTAATCAAACACTAATCTAGGTGCTGCTGTGGAAGTTTTGCAGATCTAGGAAGTTTTGCAGATGTGACTGAGCTCCCAAATCAGTTGACATTAGATAGGGCGAGCATGTGGGTGGGCCTGACCTAATCACATGAGCCCTTCAAATTTAGATCTAGAGGTCAGAGACAGGAAGTCAGTAATTCAAAGCACAAGAAGGACTTGAGGCCAGGAGCACTGGCTCACACAGGTAATCCTAGCTCTTTGGGAGGCTGAGGTGGGAGAATGGCTTGAGTCAGGAGTTCAAGACCAGCCCAAGCAACATAGCAAGACCTGTATAAAAAAAACTAAAAAAAATTAGCTAGGTGTGGTGGCTCATACCTGTGGTCTCAGCTACTCAGGGGGCTGAGGTGGGGAGGACTGCTTGAATCTGGGAGGGTGAAGCTACAGTGAGCTGTGGTCCTGTCACTGCAGTCCAGCTTGTACAACAGAGTGAGATCCTGTCTTTAAAAAGAAAGAAAGAAAGAAAGAAAAAAACCCAACTTGACACACCATTGCTGGCTTACAGATGGAGGAGGCCACATACTAAGGAATGTGGGTGGCCTTGAGCTGCTGAAAGCAGTCCTGGCTGACAGCCAGCAAGGAAACAGGAACCTTAATTCTACAACTTCAAGGAACTGAATTCTGTGAACAGTGCGAATAGTTTGGAGGCAGAACGAATGGCTTAGAGGCTCCGGAGAAGGACTCAGCCCAGTCAGCACTTTGATGTCAGCCTTGTGAGACCCTACGCAGAGAACACAGCCATGCTGTGCCAAACTCCAAACCTACAGAACTGTGAGCTAATAAACAGGCATTGTTTTTTAAGCTGCTAAATGTATAGTAATTTGCTACTCAGCAATAGAAAACCCATATAGCAGTCTGCACTTTTCTGGTTTCTCCACCTCTGTGCATGGACTCCAGCTTTCTAGGAATGAGACTCAGGTAAGCAGTGAGACTTTTACCTGGAGCCACACATTTATCAGAGAGTCCATCTCTGTCCAGCCTCTAAGGTAAAACATACCTAGAATAAATTTTGGAAGCCTTGGAAATGGCCCTTGGGGCCTTTAAAATTTATAATAGATTGTTTTCTATGCAGTTAAGCATATAAACTCAGAACCCTTATTTTTATTATTAAAAATAAACGTGGCTCCATGTCTATTCACGGGCTAGACCATTTTAAATATAGAAATGGCCTAGATAATCAAATTTCAGGAGTTGTTTATTATTGTAGATGATGTATGGGAATTACCTTTTATTTTACAAAATCTCTACTATAAGGAAAAGAACCTGCTGACTACTTTCCTAAACAACCAGAAATTTTAAAGATGGGGTTTGCAAGCGATTTTCCACAATCCATCTGTTTGATAAAATGTGTTTTTAGTAAGTATCAGTGTATCCAATTCAATTCAGCAAACAGTGAATATTCTATTTTCTTTTCAAAAATGTTGCCTGAGTAAGTTCATGGAAACATTTTTTTTCCACTGCACAAATCAATCCCATTAAAAGAGGTCTATTAAAAAGCTGCTACGTAAGGCACTGTGAGATCCATTACAGTAGATTTAAACTATCCCAACAAAAAGATACCATATGTCTAGTATGAAGACAGAAGATTTGTTGCTGGAGTCAGAACACCAAACTCAGATGGGCTTACACAAAATTAGAAATTTATTAACTTAATTGACAAGTACAAAATTAGGCCTGGCTCCAAGTGCTGTTTTATCCAGAGGTTCAAAACATCACAATTTCTCTATAACTGTTTTAGCTCATGTCCCCTCCTTTATGTGCCTGATTTATCTCTGGGCTGGCCCCCCTCATGCTACCAAAATGACTCGTGCAATTCTAGACCTTACACCCTCACTACAACATCTGAGAAAGTGAGGCTGTGTCTTCTTGGAGTTCTTTCGGAAGATAATGGAGGCTCTTATTCTCAAAGTCCCAGCCGATATCTCTTAGGTCTCCTGGTTCTTAATCAAGTCTTATCTTCTTCCCTAAACAAATTCTCAAGACTCTGAAACAGAAGAGAGGAGGAGATAGGAAGCAGTATGTTTTGCTTGGAAACAATGGGAAAGCAAATTCCACCCAAACCACGTGCCTGAGAATAGGAAAGGGACAATTGTCCAAAGAAAATTTTGGAGCTGCTGGACAGAAGAGGCGAATCAATATATGTCTATGGTAGTAGAATAAAATAAATGGGGTAAGAAAAGCACAAAGTACTCTGATGCTATGGTGTCAAAAGGGAGAAAAGCTCAACCTTTTGTCAGGATTGGGAGGATAAGAGATTTCACAAAATAGTTGTGGTTTGCCTATTATTTTTACTTATTTTTGAAGCTCCATCACAGGGGGAAAAAAAGATATCCTCAGACATAGGAACATACCAGCAAAAGCAAAAGGGCAGACAAGTGTAGAGCTGTGTGATGGTAATGCCAGTCTATGATACAAAAATGTTGAGAAACAGAGCTGAAAGGGGAAGTTGGAACCTTACTGCGAAGGGCTTTCCTTGAATTCCAGCAGAAGAAATCAGATTTAACGTAGAAGCCAGTGGGGACTCCCTGACTGTTTTTGAATAGGAGAAAGACATAATCAAATATGCCCTTCAGAAATATTAATCTGCTAGCAATGAATTGGCTGAATTGCAGAAGAGGGAGACAAAATTCAGAGAGACGGGTTAGGAAGCTATTGTAATATTCCAATGAGAAGCAACAATGACAGATGACGGTTAAGTGGAAGGAGATGACGCAGTGATGTAGAATCTTCATAGCTTGCTAACAAATTTGTTGGCAAGAATTAAAGGAGGAAGATAGTGACAGAGCTTTGATGTCAGATGATTATCAAGAAAGTGGTGTTATTGATGAAAATGGAGAACTCAAAAGGTAGAGGTTTTTGAGAGCAACAGGCTCCACAAACAGCGAGTGATAAAGACTGAAAGCCTCTGTCATAGATGATCCTTAATTGCATGACAATCCAAGGGGCCTCTCTGCTATAATTCACCCCTTTTATAAGCAAACGTCATTAACTGTGACATTTCCTACCATGTCCATTTATAATCTCTTAACATCACAGACCCATAACCCAGGGGCAGAATCACAAGCCTTCAAAACTGTTAGGGTTGAGTGAGTTTGAAAGACATCATTTTTCCTTAAGCAGGTTCAGAATGGAAACTCCATAGTCAGGTAGATGGAGATCAACAAATTATCTTTAGTGCTGACAAAACTTTAAAGAGGCCGAGGCTTAGTCTTAGAGTCAAATGGACTTCCTTAGTTTGCCCCCGAGAATTAAAACAACTCACTTCTTTAAGCTGGTGTTTGGGATGCACACTTTCTCCTGCAGGGACAAAGCCTCTACATGAAAATTTACCCTTAGTCCTAAGAGTATGACACCTTCTCTATGGGCAGGCAGATGCCAGAAAAGAGAGGGATATATTGGTTCAATTCTTTAATTTCTTGCTCTGGTGGGGAGGAAGGAGTAGAGGGAAGGAAGGAGGCTGAGGTTTCGCCTCCAGGATGTCCCTCCACGTGGTGTGAGAGATAAATCTTCCTCACTGCCAGTGGAGATTCTCCCAAGACCTTGTGCAGAACATGTCTTCCCGTTGTTCATCATCAAAGCCTGGTATCTCCGATGTCTGAGGACCCTTGGACTCTGGTTCCCCCTGGCTCTGGCTAGACCCAGTGGGAGAGGAAGCCAGGACATGCAGACTTCTCAGGAACTAGAAGGATTTTAATTTATGGGAAGTTGTGGTCCAGCTGGGCTTTTAGGCATTTCACTTTGGTGACAATGTGAAGAACACACATGGCAGAGAAGCCAGTAGGGAAGATGGGGCTGGAATCCAGCAGGGTGGGTAATGAGGGGATTGACTGAAGCGTTGGCCATGGGCTGAAGTGGGGCAGACAGGTTTGTAAGCTATTTAAGAGGAAGAATCCATAGAACAGGAAGAAAGAGAAAACTAGCCCAGGGTTGGAAGATGATGTCGTTCCTCCTGGGAAAGAATTATAGAAAGATCAGCACATTGAAGGGGGAAGGTGAGATTTCCTTTTGTGACATTTTAGCTGAATATGGCCTTTCCAAGTGAAGATGACCAGAGTTGACCTCACCTCTCTAGGAAGCACATGGCAGAATAAAGCTTGAGGTCCGTTGGGGGTGGGAGCATGGAGACACTCATTTCCTATTTCTCATACTTCCAGAGAAGGGAGGGATTTCTGCTGCCCCACCCAGAGGAAAAAGGACAGGAGGAACACTCCCAGCTCCTCCCCATCTCCTTACTCCCCCCAGAGAGTCCTCTTTCTTTCATATCTGTCTGCTCATCCATGGAGCACTTCCTCAGCTCCTCCATATGACATGTTTCCAGGGCAGGCTGCTTGTTTGGAGGTGATACATTCCATGCAAATCCTATGACTGCTGATTTAAAACCATGTTCTCAAATGGATTTTATCAATAATATGGCTAACTCTTTGGCGCCATTGCTCTGTGTCCAGCCTTATTTACCAGTGGTCCTGAACTCTGGAGTAGAGCGTATTTGTTTACTGGGGCTGTCATAACAAAGTAGGACACAGACTGGGTGGCTTAAATAACAGAAATTTATTTTCTTGCAGTTCTGGAGGCCAGAAATCTGAGATCAAAGTGTTGGTAGAGTTGGTTTCTACTGAGACTTTTCCCCTTTGTAGAGGGCCACCTTCTCCTCGTGTCTTCATGGAGTCTTCCTGCTGTGTGATTCTTTGTCTTAATTTCTTTTTCTTTTCTTTTTTTTTTTTTTTTTGAGATGGAGTTTCGCTCTTTTTGCCCAGGCCGGAGTGCAATGGCGCGATCTTGGCTCACCACAACCTCCGCCTCCTGGGTTCAAGCGATTCTCTTGCCTCAGCCTCCCGAGGAGCTGGGACTACAGGCATGCACCACCAGGCCCGGCTAATTGTATTTTTAGTAGAGACAGGGTTTCTCCATGTTGGTCAGGCTGGTCTCGAACTCCCAACCTCAGGTGATCCACTCGCCTTGGCCTCCCAGAGTGTTGGGATTACAGGTGTGAGCCACTGCGCCTGGCCTCTTTCTTAACTTTTTCTTATGGGGTCCACCTGACTGACCTCATTTTAACTTAGTTAACCTCTTTAAAGACCCCTGTCTCCAAATACAGTCACATGCTGAGGCACTGGGGGTTACAACATCAACATATAAATTTTGGGTGGAGGTGGGGTTCACAGTTCAGTTCACAACAGGGAGAAGGATATTTACTGACCCTCTAAAATTCCATCAACAACCTGTTTTCCTTCTTAAATACATTCTCATACACAATTTTGAGGCAGTTTTTTTTTCTCCCTCACTCCATTTATTTCAATGTCAAGAGCTTGGAAAATTTTAATCAGGGCACTGTTTAGCTTCATCAAAGAAAAACCAGGGCAGTGATGCTCAAAGGCTGGATCTCAGCAGGGGGAGGGTTGCTAGGCTGTGCATCACCTGGAACTGGAGAGTGCTGAAGATGAGGCCTGGTGAGAATCCCACCATAATCAAGATACCCGTAAATCTTCTCTCAGAAGTGGTGTGGATCAATGAATGACATCATCATTCCTGCACCCCTACAGACTTTATGATTTGCCAAAGTATTTGAGGTCAACATTGTGTATAAATATGGGTTCACAACAAATTCTGAGGCCATAATCCAGGCCCATGTTTTTTTCTTTCCTTTTTTTTTTTTTTCCAGAGATGGTCTTGCTCTGTCCCTCAGGCTGAAGTGCAGTGGTGCGACCTTGGCTCACTACAGCCTGAACCTCCTGTGCTCAAGCAATCCTCCCACCTCAGCCACTTCAGCAGCTGGGACCATGGTTACATGCCACCATGCCCAGCTAATTTTCATTTTTTTTTGTAGATGAGGTCTCACTATGTTGCCCTGGCTGGTCTCAAACTCCTGAGCTCAAAGGATCCTCCCACCTTGGCCTCCCAAAATGCTGGGATTACAGATGTGAGCCACCATGCCCAGTCCCCATGTTTTTTTCTTTTCCTTCTTTTTGAGACAGAGTCTTGCTCTGTGGCCCAGGCTGGAGTGCAGTGGCACAGTCTGGGCTCACCACAACCTCTGCCTCCCAGGTTCAAGTGATTCTCTTGCCTCAGCCTCCTGAGTAGCTGGGACTACAGGTGTGTGTCACCACACCTGGCCAATTTTTGTATTTTTAGTAGAGATGGGATTTCAGTATGTTGGTCAGGCTGGTCTCAAACTCCTGACCTCAAATAGTCTGCCTGTCTCAGCCTCCCAAAGTGCTGGGATTACAGGTGTGAGCCACTGTGCCCAGCCCCAAGGTTTCTTTAGTAGTTTTGTTCTGATACTTCTCCCACCAAGTTTGAACTTCAATGGTTTTCCTAAGGGAAAGTATGCATCCAGAGTGATGACTGATTTTATGGAATTCTGTTAATATCAAATGTGACTGAAGACTGCCATTCAGAGCCTTGTTTCAGGGACATAAAACCTTTAGGCAGCTCCACACAATGAGAGGAAGAAATGACAGATCTGTGTTGATGAAACACTTTTCTTGATCAGCGTGATTACATTAGAATGCTCTACTTGGATACATTGATTTGTCTTTGAGAGTGCTTTGTGCCACATAAATCTCATAGAAATATCTTTAACTTGCTGCCCCAGAAGGCCACTGCTTCCCTCCTCAGCAAACAGAAGCAACATCAGGGAGTCATTTGTCAAAGTTTCAAAGGGAATGGTTCATTTATGAACTGACATTGGATGGTCTTCCGTTCCAACATTCATGGGATTTTAAAACAAAGATGCATTTTATGATTAACCTCCACAAGCAAAGAGTTATATTTGTCTCTTTTGACTTACTTCAGCAACCTGATTTAAAAAAATCTCCTTCAAGGAGAATCATATTTATTATACCTCAAAAATTCAGTTTATATGCATCATTGTTCAGAGCAATTTCTTTCTCCCTACATTGAATGGTCAAGTGATCATTTGTTTTGGAGATTCATTCATGCTTTAGAAGACCTGGCCACCCATGGAAAAGAACATTTTTGAGAGCATCCCCACCCCTGCTTCTTTCTTAGGACAGGGAAAATAGGTCTTAAAAGAATTATAAGTGAATTTAGAAAATATTGCTTAAAAGATTCTCACTTATTCTGGGACATATACCTTCAGTTTTCTAATATTCAAGAGCTGTAGTGAAAAGAGCATTAGTGTATGTTAAGATTCTCTCTTTTGAGTTGGGTGAACTTGAGCCAATTTTTGAGTTGAAAATATACTTTCTTTCCTCCTATAAAATGAATATTGTGGTGCCCATATTACTGGAGAGGTAGTATTAGAGGATGGGGGAATGGCTTCACTCATTATTTAAGAGCATGGGTTTTGAGCCAGTCTGGCTTGGCAAATCTGCCGCTTGCTGGTTGCATGATGCTGGGAACATGACTTAACTCCCTAGGTCTTGGTTTTCTTATCTGTGAAGTAGGCATAATAATTGATCTTACCTCATGTGGTTGTTTTGACAAGAGAATGAAATAATTTATAAACATAGTACCCATCCACTATAAATATGAGATCATTATCATCATGATTGTCACCACCACCATCACCATGAAAATCACAAATAACCCTTAACTGGCTTAATTATTCTGCTTTTCTTAATCGACTAAGACAGACATGGACTCAAAAAAGTGAAATCCATAAAATTCAAACTGATCCGTGCAAGACAGTTTGAAACCAGGTTTATATTATTTGAAGAATAATGTATCTTTTATATAGATAGATTTCTTTTGAATATCTATATTTACGTATATACACACTATATATAATATAAAATATATACTTATATATAAAAAGGTAATAAGGTATATCTATACTCAGTTAATATTTCATGAAAATTTTAAATAATTTGAAATTTACCAAGATTTTATATTAAAACTATACTTCCATTTCTCAGGCAAAACCATTTTCTAAATAAAAAAAATATTTAGTCACAAGTGCAAAATTGGAATAAGATTTAATAATCTCCTGTAGGAACTGATTTTGGGGTTTAAACTGTGCTTTTATGAACACCGCATTAAGAACTCTTAAATCTTTCTTATAATGTCTTCATATTTAAGCTTCAGTGGAGAAAAAGGAGTTTGCCATTCTCTCGCTTATTTAAAAATATTTCTGGATTTAAGAATATTAAGAGCGTCTGCTTGAAGATGACAGCATAAAGATAATTGCACTAAGCTCTACTCTTTAATATCAACTGAAAGCAACACAAATTCTAACCCAAGAGTCCATCTTTAACAAAACTAGTAGACACAACCCCAAGCTATGAAGAATTGCTTCTAAATATAGGGGCATTTGGCCCCAATTCCAGAAGATGCCAAATGTAGATTCACATTGGACCGTCCATTCACATTGCAGAGTTCTCCAACAGTAGGTGGCACAGCTCCAAAGGGCTTTTCCAGTTGTCCCTTACTGGGAATCACTAATTCTACATCCTGCCCTGAGGAACTGCAGACCAGATGGGACTGGAAGGAAAAAAATCCATGAACTTTGCAGAAAATGTGCTGGTGGCACATGATGTAATAATAATACCACTGTTAACAGTATCACATAACAATTGCTGGTATTTAGTGAGTGCTTACTGTGTGCTAGGCACTGATTTAAGTAGTTTACATGTATCAACTTAGTTAATCTTCAAAGATAATTTCTATGAGGATGGTACTATTATTATCCCAATTTTACAAGTCAGTTACAGAGCCTGGATTCAAATGCCAAGCCTGTCCTCTTAACCTCCATGCCCTGGGGCATTTCTGCTCTGGATATGGAGTCACCTTTGATCAGTAAATCCATGTCAGCTGAGGAGAATGAAAATAAATGCCAAATCACTGTACAGAGAACTAGAACCTTATGGGGCTTCACTGTGAGCCACAGAAACCTTCTGCTCATTCTTAGAAGGAATGTGGGTCACTGGGAGGAGAAATGTCCTTGCAGCAAAGGCACAGCAGAGTAGATGAGAAAGTCATCCAGGACAATATTACTCCTGTAGACCTGGCTCTCTCTTCCCTTTTCCTTCCTCATACAACTCTTGAGCAAAAAACTGAACAAGATGGAGCTTCCCTTGTTTAAAAATGAGTCATAATGTGACTGGGCATGGTGGCTCATGCCTGTAATCCCGTGGTGGATCACTTGAGGTCGGGAGTTTGAGACCAAAATAAAAAAATTAGCTGGGGGTGGTGGCATACATCTGTAGTACCAGCTACTTGGGAGGCTTGAGGAACAAGAATCGTTTGAACCTAGGAGGTGGAGGTTGCAGTGAATCGAGACTGTGCCACTACACTCCAGCCTGGGCAACAGAGTGAGACCCTGTCTCAAAAAAAAAAAAGTCATAATGAGAAAGAATCTAGCATAGACTCATGTACAGGTATTTGACAGCTAGAAGGCAAAAAAGAAAGACCACAAAAGCAAGTAGGGTGAGTGGAGTAAAAAACAAAATAAAGGCAAATGGACAATACACATCCAAAGGTGAATTTAATCATGAAGTGAATACAATTTTAAATACTTTTGCATGAAGAAGGGAACAGAATTAATAGACCCCCTTGAAAAGATTTTAATGCTATAAAAATTGCTGCTATAAAAAATTGCTGCTATAGAAGAAGACTTGATTCTGTGGATTGAAGGTGCATACCATGGCCTCCTGTCTTGGGACAATTGATAATGGTAAAGTTGTTGGGCGTCAAGAATACAGAATCTGATATAAACCTAGCAGTTGGGATAGTACCTATTACATAATAGACACTCAACTAATATTTGTTGAATAAATGAATACAACCAAACCAGACAATAAGGTAATTCACCTATATTGAGGGAAAACCAAGTTGGTATTAAATTTCATAGCAACAATACTAGAAAATGGTGAAGCAATCATTACAAAGTCTTTGGGGGAAAGAAAATGTGTTCTGAGACTTCTATACTTGGTTAAATGTCATTCAAGTATATAGAAAACAGATTAATTTGACACACAAAAGCACTCAGGAAATATGGTACACATTAGCTTTATTTTTTGGCAAAAAAAAAATCTACTTAACTCTGAAATCCAGCTAACCAAGAGATAAGAGATTAATGAAAATGATGAGCTCTGGAATAGGAAATGAGAATACTGATGTGAGTACTGAAATTATTTAGATATGGCACCAAGTCTAAACAACTGGGAATTAGGGCATTAGAAAAGAATGAATGTTAAAAATCATAACCGAATAGAAATAATAATCTTAGTTTAGTAGTCAAGAGGTTAGAAATAATGATGTTAGTACAATAGTCAAGAGGTCAGAAGGAAGTAGACATGGGAGGAAGTGTCCATTTCTTCATTTCCTCTTATTCAATATTTCATTATGGAGCTTGAGAAATTCTAATACTGATAATTCAAATGACGAAGGTTTAAGTGCATTATTTTAATGCATAAAGATAACACCAGAATAATTGAAAACAACAATATAACTGGCCAAATCAGTATACGGAGGGGTGTATAAATTTGAGAGGAGAGGTGTGCATGAGAATTTCCTCATCTCCTTTTGAGGAATTTTGTATGGATACTGTTTCAGGTTGTTTAAATGTATTATTCAAACATATAACATTTAAAAACTAAAAATTGATTATAAACAGAAAGCCACACAAAAACAAAATAGAGAAATCAGATCACATAGGAAAATATAAGACAATGTAGGTATTAAAAACATAAAACAACAGTGAAGTTTAGCACTAAGACCAAAGATATGATCAGATTAATAAATGCAAGTGGAGGAAACAATCTGTTGAGATTTTGAGAGAAAGAAAAAAAAAAAACACAACTCAGCAAGGTTGAAAATCAAAGGTAGGTGAACTCTTGTACCCCTGCAAAAAAAAGTCCCACAACAAACCAAGGCAAATGGAAACAAAAAGGAATCAGGGGTTGTAATGTTAATATTATCCAAGATCCAAGACTGAAATGAGGGCAGAAACTAATGAATGAGAAAAAGGCACTTGTAATGAAAAAGCTTACAAAGTTTACAATCCATAATGGTCTGTCATTTTCAGTTAAATGCTAAAAACAATTAGATCAAAATCCTAACATAAAGCTGTATGAAATGGAAGACAAATACACAAAAACCCAAGTATGGTAGAGCCTGTCTGGCCCTCTTCTAGAATTAGATGAAACACATTCATTCAGTAAATCATTCATTCATTGGACCAATACATATTTACTGAGCATCTATTCCCTGCCAGGTGCTGTGTTAGGTGACGGCAATAAAAGGGGAACACAACGGGAAAAACTTCCAGCCCCTATGGAACTTCCAGTCTACTGTGGTCAGATGTTAAATCAGCACAGAGGAAATGTGTAATTGCAATGTGATAAATGATAGATGAAGGAAAGTTATGTGGTATAGTGTGTGAATACAATGAAGGGAACTGGGTGAACACAGCTGAGATCTGAAGGATGAGTAAGAAGTAAATTAAGTTGGGATGGAAAACAGCATCCCAAGAATGGGAATAGCATGTACAGAGGACTTTCGGGGCGAAGTGTGTTGGAGGAAAAGAGAGGCCAGTGCAGTGAGAGAGGGCAGAGTGCACGGCACATGCCTCACCAGGCAGAGTTTTGTAGCCTATGTTAGGGAACTGCTACTCCATCCTAAGGGCAATGGGAAAACGCCAAATAGTTTTAGGCAGGAGTGAAGCACTCAGATTTAGGATTTGAAAAGATCTCCTTGGCTGCAGTATAGAGAATGGACTGGCAGGATGAAAGCAGATATAGGAAGACCAGTTGGGAAGTTACTCCAAGCTAGAAACGGTGTTATCTGGATCAGGGTGTCGTGGAGAGCATGAATTAGGAAGATATTTAAGAGATCAATATATCTGGACTTTGGTGACACCTTGGCTATGAAAATGAGAGCAAAGGATATACTACAGATGACACCTAGGTTTTGAGTGTTCACAAACAGAAAGGCTGGAGGATGATTTTCCTGTTATATAAAACCCTGAAGGAGACCAGGAGTGTTCTGAGGGAGATGGCAAGTTTGGACATGCTGTGTTTGAGAGGGTTAGGTGCAGCAAAAGTACAGATGCTGAGGAAACAGTCGGAATATGGCCTGGAGCTCTGAGAAGTTAACTGGCTATGAGCTGAGGAGACAGAGTGTTGGATGAGTCCCCATCAACGTTGTGATTGTCCCCGGGACTAATGAAAGGAGTACAGGTAGCAATGATATGAGTTCAGTTCTAAGCATTTACCTACATGTTGAATCTCTGATGACTGTTTTCCAGGGGCCAAATATCTATGTCCAAGATTTTGATGTGGCTCAACCTTCTACTCTGGGCACAAGTGGTGGCCGTTCTTTCCAGTTTCTTCCGCCCGTCACATCATCCAGCCCAGCAGCCACCAACTCTCCATTAGGAAGGTCAGCCTGCACTCTTGGGGTCATGGCATAGTTGCTTCCAAGTAATTGTGCTTCCCTGGGACGTGCTTCCTGCTTGCTCCACCATCCGTCCTTTTCTTTGATATGTGGCCTTCCAACTTGGAGGATGTTGCTGGGGTTTCCCCAAGACCTCCTGTACTTATTATCATCTTGTTCCACCTCAACTGTAACTCTTTGAAGTTATGACATGTGGGGGAATTTTCCCTTGTTCAAGTGTTGACAGAACTTTTTCACCATTTTCAAAATCACTGTGTCACTATCACAAGGGGCCGGGCAGGAGGTGAGATACTTTGTTCAAGTCGCCGTCTTACCTCAAGCTTACCTCTTTCCCTTTTATCCTGACTTATTGGACTCAGATTCCTGGCTCTTGTTCATCGTTCTTGCAGCCTCTGCTTTTGGATCTTCTCTTCAGAGACACATTGACTTCTCCATCTGGCTCTCTGATTCTATTTTTTAATTGAACTCTCTACTCTGATCTTAATATACCTCTTCATACCACCAGGTCTTGGAGGAGAATCACTTCTTTTAGCTTTGTGTTTAGAAGGTGTGATAGGCCGAGTTTTAAGATGGCCCCTGTGGCCTTTGTTTCATTGTGTTACGCCTGTGATGTCACGGTACATACCAAAAGAGAGACAACCTGGGTGCGCCTCATCTTATCACGCAAGCCCTTTAAAAGCAGAGTTTTCTCTGATTGGTGGGAGAATAGAAAGTCAGAGAGATTTGCATCATGAGGATTCAGCACACTACTGCCAGCTTTGAAGATGGAGGGGGCCACATGCCCAGGAATGCAGGTAGCCTCTGAAAGCTGACACTCCTCCTCGGCTGACAGCCAGCATGTAAATGGGAACTTCAGTCCCACAGCTGCAAGATTTTGACAAAGATCTGAATGAACTTTGAAGCAGATTCTTTCCCCAAACCTCCAGAGAAGAGCCCTGCCCAGCTGATCCCATGAGTGTGGGACCCTGAGCAAGGAACCTAGGCATGATGTGCCAGACTTCTGACCTACAGAAATGTGAGCTAATAAGCAGGTATTGTTTTAAGTCACTAAGTCCATGGCAGTTTTTACACAGCAATGGAAAACTAATGCATAAACATCACTCACTAGCTTAATATACTCCACAGAGAAAGCTGATGATGAATTTTGGATGGAAAGAAATCAGGGAACATTACAACACCTTGGCAAACCGATATAGGACATATTTTTTTCTTCACACCTGCTCATTGTTCTCACAGTCACTAGAGCCAGTGGTCATCCTAGCCTTCTCTTCTCCCTCTTCCTCACCCTCAGTTAGTCAATAAGTTCTGGCATATATCCTTCCAAAATGCCTTCCTTATTTTTTATTCTCACTGAATGGTCTTATTTAGAAACCCTCATTACATTTTGATTAAATTACTATAACAGCCTTCTAACTCAGAGCTTTACTTTAATTCTCTAAATTGCTCTTGTTTTAAACTTTGTAGATCCCTAATTTGATTATGTCACTTTTCTGCTCTACCTCCTTCAAGGACGTCCTACAGCCTGCGGAAGAAAATTCAAACACCCTGGCATTGTGCTTCCAGCTCAACGTTTCCACACTAATCATTGGCTCTAGTCACACTAATCATTGGCTCTAGTCACACTAAATGACTTGCCTTTACTACAATGAAACTTTTTTTCACTACTCTGTGCTTGGAAGGCTACTCTGCCAACTCCATCTGAAACGTTGCTATTCAACCTGAAGACTCAATTTGAATGTCATCTCTTCTCAAAAGGGTTTTATGGGTGAGACACTGACACTTCTCCCTCACAATCCCCTTCATTTTTAGAAAGTTGAGTACCCTAGGGTTTCTTTCCCCTTCATTACTCAGAGACCCTGGCAACCACTTTCCCAACAGGCAGAGAGACCCTTGATTTAGACCAGGGTCGTGCAGATTTGTATCAGACAGGGTCCAGCCCAGGACCCAAAGTATAACTCAGTCTTTGTCGTTGTCTTAGGGGATAACCAGCTTTGAAGCAGATAGGGCAATTTGCATAGGAAACACAGAGTTGTCTGGGAAAGGTGGTCCAATTACCCCTCTATCTCCTTTCTTTGAAATTTGAGTTTGTGGAGATGCTGAGGTTTATAGGTTTGACCCAACAGGAGTCTAATGGCAGGAAAGACAGCAATGCAGTTCACATAATGCTAGTTTGAGTCCAGACAGAGGGAACACTGGGGAGTGGGTGGCCTCCTTGAGGAGCCTTCACTTCTTTGGTAGCTAGTGAGGCAGGGACTTTGTCCCACCTGTGGTGCTTTGGACTTGATCTGCTGTCACCAACTTCTACTCAGCTAGAGCAGCTTTTGCATGTTGGAGATGGAGGACAGGACGCACTTCCCTCTGCTACCAGCATATTGGTGTTGGAGCATGGTGCTCTGGGATCTGCCTGTTGCCTGTTGTTTGCACCCCAAACCACTACTCATCATCATTTTCTTAGTCAACTTTTGTTTGGGTGTAATTAAGGGAAACAAACTTGACCTACCTAACGCATTTGTCTAACGAGGTATGGGTAAAAGAACCGAATCATGCTGGGGTGGGATTGTCATTTATTGGGGAACCAAGACTTGACAGATACCTCACCAGGTGACTACAATAACACTGAATTGTATTCACTGGTTTACCTGTTTGGTTCTCCAACCAGCTTATAAACATTTTTAAGTCTTATTAATTTTTTTCTATTTCTAGTGAGTACTTTGTTTGTAATAAGCAATCAAACAAACATTAAACAAAATTAAAAAATGTAGGGTTTATGTCCTTTTGATTGTGTATTTAATTATATTTGGTTTTACATTTTCAAAGGATGATGAACTCTGTTCGTTAAGTATGCTGCTTAATTACCAGTTATTTTGATACTTGAGAAAAATATTTGATGCAGATTTGTTAGTAATATCATTTAGTGTTCTAATCAAATGAACACTATGAAAGTTATAATAAAAACCCTGCTCTAAGGCTGGACATGGTGGCTCATGCCTGTAATCCCAGCACTTTGGGAGGCCACGGTGGGAGGATCGCTTGAGTTCAGTAGTTTGAGATCAGCCTGGGCAACACAGTGAGACCCTGTCTCTACAAAAAAAATAAAAGATTAGCCATGTGTGGTGGCGTGCGCCTGTAGTCCCAGCTACTTGGGAGGCTAGAGCCGGAGAATCACCTGAGCCTGGGAAGTCGAGACTGCAGTGAGCTGTGATCATGCCACTGCACTCTTGCCTGGGTGGCAGAGCGAGACCCTGTCTCAGAAACAAAACCCACTGCTCTAGAAATACACTTAGGGTATATTGTTTTCCTCTGAATTGGAAAATTATCTAAAAATACAAAGGTTTCTCCTATAGAAAATATAGAAACAAGAAGTTAATAATCAAAAGATATGTCAAAAGATTATACTTTTAGCTTCATCAAGTACTATTTTTGTATCAATAGAATACTTAAAAATTTAATTTTTAAATAATTTTCCTCTAATAATATGAAAGAATTGGTAATTCATATGATAAAGGAAGAACACTAGCAATTTGGACTATTCTAATTTTTAAAATTTTACTACAAATGGGAAGCAATACTTTTTGTTTAGCTGTTTTTCTTTCCTCACTCCATGCAAAATTATGCAAAGTTAAATACCTTGAAATACTTAGAAGCATCATTCAATGTATCCAATTCCATAAATGGAAAGGTAGCCTACTAATTTCTCCTTGGGGGTTTATTAACTCAAGCCACCTAACAGGCTAGTTAGCAAAGCATTCATTATGGGTAAAATAGGTAGGGAAATCAAGTAATTTCTTCTTCTCACTGGTGAGGGTATATACAGCCATTTTTAATGAGCAATGCTGAGCCATTCCCAGCATGAAAATATTTAACAACTCTTCTAGGATAAGCAAGAACGCTGCTTTCTTTTTATCTCTGACAGAGCTTTGCAAAGAAGGATACATGGAGCAGGTGCACAACAAATGCTTTCAGAAACAATTGAATAAATGGATCCAGAAACAAAGAGAAGTTAGTGCCAAAATACACTGAAAGCAAACCCTACATTAAATGTCTGGGGTGTTTGGGAGGTTGAGAGTAAGTTGAAAACAAAACAGTTTGTATGTGTAAAAAGTGTTACATTCCATTAGCTGTCATTTGGAAAATCATTATTTTCACCTAAACCAGTGATTAAAGAATTTTTTTTCTGGGTGGGAACTTTTAGCTGCTGATTCTCAACTGTCACTCTTTGTCACACCCTCACCCCAACAATAGATCATCCTGAGGTCTAGCTGTGTTGCCTGGGCTGGTCTCAGACTCCTGGCCTCAAGTGATCCTCCCTCCTCTGCCTCCCAAAGTGCTGCGATTACAGGCATGAGCCACTGCCGTGCTTGGAACAATGTTTTCTTTTTTCTTTCTTTTTTTTTTTTGAGACAGTCTTGCTCTGTTACCCAGGCTGGAGTGCAGTGGCACAATCTCGGTTCACTTCAACCTCCACCTCCCAGGTTCAAGTGATTCTTGTACCTCAGCCTCCCGAGTAGCTAGGATTACAGGCACCTGCCACCACACCTGGCTAATTTTTGTATTTTAGTAGAGACAGGGTATCACCATGTTGGCTAGACTGGTCTCGAATTCCTGACCTCAGGTGACCCGGCCATCTCCACCTCCCAAAGTGCTGGGATTACAAGTGTGAGCCACCGTGCCTGGCCCACAATGTTTTCTTTCTACAAAGAGATACAAATTCAGAAAGCAATTAATTCCAAATCCTTTAAAAAATTAACCTAACTTTTGACAAATTTAAACAATATTTTCAAAGCTTCTGGATGAGACTTTCCCCCTCAGCACTGATTGTGCAGTGTCTTTTCATGGCCCACACTAATCCCTTGACGTTATGTTTGCTCAGCACCACTGTCCTCTCCATTGTCATGTATTCAAAAGAGATGAACACTGTCTTTCAGTGTGTATATAACATTTGTCCCCCAGGTACTCAACCTTTTTTCTCCCGATTAAGAAGCCCAGCTGCAGTATTCAACACACAGAAAAATTTAATGTCTTTTCCTGAGTCACTATCCAATAATGTATCTGGGGATTTCAAGGTCAATGCATGCGATCGCTCGACACTGAGAATCTGTAATATGTGGAATCATTGCAAACATGAAAAAGATGCTCAGTGCACTTGCTACCTGAAAGTGAATGTGAAAGCGTGCAAAATTTAAGGTATAAAAGCTTAGGGAAATATTACAATTGTCACACTTGATTACTTTTAGACACAGCTTGACATTCTTGAAGAATAGTTATTAAAGAGTATTCTTCAAAGAGAAAAATTCGCTTATTCAGGTATTCAATAAATATTCATTGGAAGCCTACTGTACATGTAACATAGCAGATACATTGATGGATAACAAAGATGTATGCGGTATCATATTGACCATATATGTATCATTTCTTAGAAGGCTTTACCAACAAAGCAGAAATAAAGGAGCCTGATTATTGTAAATGGTGATGAAAGCTGTTCCTTATATACAGTAATAACATGACACTAGGCATCCCTTTAACAACTTAGTTCCCCAAAAGACATATATATTACTCACTGATAACCAGGGATAATTTTTTTAATTTTTTTTTTTTTTTTTTAGTAGAGACAGGGTTTCACCATGTTAGCCAGGATGGTCTCGATCTCCTGACCTCGTGATCCGCCCGCCTCGGCCTCCCAAAGTGCTGGGATTACAGTCGTGAGCCACCACGCCCGGCCCGACCAGGGACAATTTTAAGGACACTCTTGTATGGAGAATGTAGACCTAGGCAAATTTGATTGTGAATAGAGGACCCCAAGAACTGATGCTTTAAAAAATTTCCAAGTGAAAGAAGATAAGTCTGACTTGCTTAAAGAGGTCCTCTGTTTCCTAAGACAATAATACAGATTTAAATCAAAAGGTGTCGATGCAAAGCAACATTGGGATCTCATGATTAGAAGAGTGGATTTTGTACATATTGCAACCTACTTATTCTCTAAGAACACTTGAAACTAAGGAAGCAGGAATAATCAGATAGGTTGTCTAAGAGAAGCATTTATAGGCTTTTTCTGAGAAGAAACTTGATCTTCCAAACTGTGAACTAGTTTGTCAAGAGACTGAATTTTTAACATTGTCAAATATGTCACTGAATTGTTTTATAAAAATATGTTATTACTATTTCCCTACATTTTTTATGTAGCTTACAAATTTAATGGAAAGGTGAATGGTTTTATATCACATTACATCTTTCACATTTTTGGAGAAAAGGAGATGATTCAAGTCTTAATCACATTAGGATAGAGATAAGGGTTACTGCAAATTCATGGTCTTGAACACCAACTTGGTCTTTAATACTATCTGGAAAGTCTTCTCTTTCCCAGTCATCTCTTTTCTTCTCCATAGGGGTAAGTATGCCTGCTTCTCCACAGAACACCAAAACTTCCTGACTCCAAATCTATCATCTTAGAGGATGTGTAGCTTACATCTTCTCCAGCACCCTTCCTTTCACCGCTTCTTAACTGCCAGAGAGAGTTGGAAAAGCTCACCGACTTCTCACCCTTACCCATAGCAACTTGGCTGGGGTCCTATCATCTCCCACTGCAATTGCTGTAGCCAAGGTCTTCAGTTACCTCCTTTCTTTACGTCCACTGGAAACTTTTCAGTCCTTAGATTAGTTGACCTCTGGGCTAACTCTCCATCTTTATTATAACTATTTCTAAAGTTGGAAACATCAAGTCTCCCTGCATTTCTTCTACTTCTTGAGTAAATATTTCTCAGTCTACATAGCAAGTTCTTTTGGTTTTGTCTATTCCTTAAATATGGGTGTTCTGGTAGGTTTTGTCTTGTCCCTCTTCCCTTCATGCCCTAAGGACTCTCCCTGCACAATCTCATCCACTCCTCTGCCTGAAGTTATCATCCCTATGTTGCTGATTCTCAAAGCTACATCTACATTCCAAATTGGTTACCATAAACTTCAAATCTATGTATTCAGCTGCTGCTTGACTTCTCTTGAATGTCGCATAAATATCTCAAACTTAGTGTGCTCAAATTGAACACATTATCTTTCCCTCAAATATTTTCTTTTTCCTAGACCCTCTGTATAATAGCATCACAAGCTACATAAATGCTCACTTCAGACACATGCAGGGATGGTCCACAATGTAGTCAAACCACAAACTCATTTAAAATCTCTTGTGAATCCATGAATGTAAAACTCAAATTACTGTTACCACTGTGCTAGTGCTGGCCATTCTCACCTCTTGTTTCAATTACTGCACTCGCCTCTTCTTATGTCTCTAAAAGTTTAAACGATGAAAGAAGGATAAATGAATAGCAACTTACCTAGCAGAATGGAGAAACTGAGGCCTAATTGCTAGCACAGGAATGGGAATCCAATAAGAAGCAAGTCGATTCATAATGCAAAACTCAGACAAGGTCAGGAGTCAGAGATGCCAAATGCCTCTGATTGCCAGGATGTGGAGTGCGGCTTAAACAGATTGACTACAAATCTGTATAAGGAGCAGTTAGATCTCAGATCCTCTTCCCTACCCTGCACAGCTGGATGACTTTATTCACGACTCTTTCCCCATCCCAGCAGAAGGTAGGAGATTTACTCTCCAGAAAAGCAGAATCAAAAGAGGACCCACATGCAGGAACATCAGGCATTTGTGAGTAGGGGAAAGAGCTGCACTCCAAAGGTAGATTAAGTGAAAATCTATGTTTTGAACATTGGGATCCCCTGCAAAGCTCTCTGAGTTCTGGTAGCCAGAATTACACCCTTAGAAAGGAGATTGAAGGAATCTTCTCAGGGGAAACCAATGGATCCAAAACGAAAGGTTTACAAATGCTGGCAATTGGGTGTCCCAATGAAACCATCGGTTTCCTTTGATCACTCTATTGTGAGGCCTGCCAGCTGACATATAGAGCTTTTAATAGCTTTTTGGTACCTCACTATTAACTATGAAAAGACAGCTAAAGATCACCAGACAGTTGAGGAAGACTTCTTATCTAGAATACAAAGACCAAAGCAAACAGAAAAGAAACTCAGGAAACAACAACAACAACAAAAAACCAACCCAATAAAACAAAACAGATAAGCAGCAGGGGGCAGACAAAAACATTAAAACATTTTTATGACTTCAAAGAGATGGAGAGTGTTATTGCAAACAAAAACAATTATAAAAACCAAGCTCAGATTCCCTTACATGGTTGAGAGGGATTTAAGGATCATGTCAGGAGGTTTATGTCTGAATTATGACAGGTTTATAGAAAAGTAAGCAATTAAAAAAAGAGGCAGTTAATTTCAGGAAAAAATAAAGTGGAACAAGGAAGAAAGTGAAATTATAGTGCAGTATAAGGCTCAACTGTGAACAATATTTACATAGGAGTCATAATAGAAACTTTCAATGTTGAACTACCAATTGTGCTATAACTATATTGGAATGATGAGGGAAGAGTGAGTGAGTGTGTGTGTGTGTGTTTGTGTGTGTGTATTTTAGAGAGAGAGAGGTGGGCAGTGGAGGGGAGGGGTGTTGGGAATATTGTAGGTAGTCTAAATCCTTACTCTCCATAGTGAGAAGTCAGTAGACAATAGTCAAAACTATAAACCCCAGAACTAGTAGTGTTAAGTTGAACCATCTAAAATTTTTGATATTAACCCCCTTTCGCCTACGAAAATGGTAGCTTCTAATGATTCCTGTTATTTAGAAACTCGGATGTCAATAATAGAAGCGCTATCTTGAAGAGTCAAACTGGGTATCTGTGGGTAACAAGTTGGAAGTGGAGTGGAAAGTTTTTGCCATAAGCTTTGAAGAACTATTTGGCATTTTAAACAATATATTAATTTAATAAAATTAAAGTTAATGAAAAATGAGTAAATGTCTTACTTCCAAATTACCTAAGTGAAAAGACCGAACGTTACTAGGAGAAATGATTACTAGCAGTAATTGATCTAATTGTGACCACTTTTTCTCCTTTAAGATTTTTACCTTTTAAAAAATGACTATTAGGAGAGCTTAATCTGGAAGACAAAAATAGTCTGTTCTAATAGCCTGTTTAGAACTTTAATTGAAAATGTGGTTGCGTCTTCCTCCAATTAAGCTAATTGAAGTGGAATTCTGATTGGGCCCTGTGAGAGAGGAGTTCCCCAGCCGAGGCTCATAGAATAACAGCTGACTCTAAAAAGAGAAAAATAGAAGCAAATGCTTAGGAAGACTGGTGAATCAATTCTAGAGGGATTTCAATCTACTTATTGACTGATATATGCAGGGAAAGTAGCCAGAAAAGTTCTGAAAAAACATGTGGGGTTGTGGGAAGCTTCATCTGAGGTTTTAAATAAATGTGTGTGAACTACTCCTGGTATTTTAATTAGAAACTTGCAACCTTTTCCAGAAAGGGCACCTGTTTTAATCCCTTTATTATTTACAAGACAAGCCCATGCTTTGCATCCAACAGGTACGGGTAAGTTGTAAAGTATATGCAGATATTAAAATATTAAATATTTAAATAAATAAATAAATACAATTTAAAAACAGTATAAAATATTAACATATTAAAAATATTAGAACTTCCCTCCTCATCCCTTAGGAATGCCTAAGGCCTGTGGAGTGCATAAAACAGCCCTGATTATTTCTGGAGTTGGACTGGGGAATTTGCACTTTAGAGAGCATTCTGGTGATTTTGCTATAGGTTCTCGTGCTCTTTGGAGGCCCAGCTCAGGTCTAATGCCCAAACCAATCTGTCCCTCAACCTTTTCTCACTTGATAGCTATCATTTGTATAATTTTATTTTGCTGAACTCTTTTAAGGTAAATGCTTTGGACCCTGTTCTCATGCTGCCAATAAAGACATATCAGAGACTGGGTAATTTATAAAGGAAAGAGGTTTAATTGACTCACAGTTCAGCATGGCTGGGGAGGCCTCAGGAAACTTATAATTATGGTGGAAGGGGAAGCAAACATATCCTTCTTTACATGGTGGCAGCAAGGAGAAGTGCAGAGTGAAGGTGGGGGGAAAACCTCCTTATAAAACCATCAGATCTTGTGAGAACTCACTATCATGAGAACAGCATGGAGGTAACTGCCCACATGATTCAATTACCTCCCACCAGGTCCCTCCCACCACATGTGGGGAATATGGAAACTACAATTCAAGATGAGATTGGGGCATAGACCCAGTCAAACCGTATCAGACCAAAAGGGAGCTGAACAATCTGGATTTAACACATTTATTGTTTTCAGTATAAATTACTTACTAAATACATATTTAATTGCGATTTAACTTTTGTAACTTTGCAGGATTTTTACATAAATGTATTCATAAATAAAAAATAGTTTGTCATTTTCTTCTTGATTTATGATAAAGACAGAATATATTTTTCACTTAAAGTAGATAGTAAAGTACTTATCGCATAAGAGATGTTCAAAAATTGGTGAAAATGGGCTCAATCCTTAATATACTATTTAATATATTTTAATATTATAACTGAATACATTTAATAATGCTTGAGATAGTAAAACATAAGAAAACATTGTCATAAATTAGCATTAAATTGGAAATAGTGGCATTCTGAGATAACTGTCAGCTCTTTCTGAATCTCTGCCAAAACCATAAGTCAGGAAAGAATCAGGTATCTTTCTTAAGCTTTTGATCCTGACCTTCTGAGAATAAGAAAAAAATGGCAATAACATAAACAAATTTCTGATCAATAAACTTGTCTTCTCATTTTGTGATGGGTGAGAGGACAGACAGGGAGGGTTAAGATAGAGAATTACCATATTTTTTCTGGAATCCATCTCCTCCTTCTAGCTCTCTTAGCAGATTAGCTCTAAGCTTTGACTATGTCTCTTCTTCCTCCAAGTTTCAACCCCTGACATCACCTTAGTCCCTTAGAACTTACCTGTAATATCAGTGATGACTGTGGAAAGAAACCCTATATGACTCAAGTTGAGTTTCTGCTCCTCAGAGGAACCAGGGTTTAACACAGAAATTAAGTTCAGTTACAGAAAAATTAGGCAAGTATGTGTCTTCTAGTTTGGGAACAAAGATTTGTGGCTGCTTTTCTGCCACGCGGACACCCACCTAACTGAGCAGTTGTGTTTTCTGGGGATTTCTGGGGGGGGCAGAAGTGGATTCCATAGCTGCTCAGGGACACAGCAAGACTCCCTTCCTCCCCTACAACTACTCCTTCAGTCACAGTCTAAATCACCTAAGAAGATACAGCGAGTCCTAATTCCTCTCCTCTTACCTCACCTTTCACAGAGCACTCCCACCCTTCAGAGGGCTCATTACAATCTGATATTTGCAGTTCAACAGTGTCAAGCTTATTCTTATAAAAGCAATTAGAGCTTTTGTAGTCTTAGGTGGAATTTTATGTGTCTTGGGGATATTTTTCCTTAGGAATACTGCTCTGTTTTTATAATAGGAATCAGCTAGGTAATTGGGGTTAATAGCAGAATTTTGCTCTTCGGGTTCTTTTTTTTTCTTCAGAGAGGCTTTGGACTGATCTTGCGGAGAGGAATATCTTTGAGGCTGCAGCCATCAGCAGTGTCCGACATCATCTGAATCTGTATAAAGGAAAAAAAGTATCCTTTTTTCTCCCAATAAATATTCTCATAAATGGGTAGGATTGGACTATGCATTCAAAGGGAAAAATGTGGGGCTCGATGGCAGATCGCAGAGTCTGAGTTAAAAGAAGTGAGTTTAATTCGAATTCCTGTGATGGGGACTTAAAGGCAAATGACCCCGCTTTCTCTGTGAATGTTAGAACCTATTGTACAGAGCTTTCATGAGAGTTATATTAAGTAATATAGATATAGTTATTCTAAAGTGCTGTATAAAAGTAAGGCATTATTATCAGGCAGCTAAGCAAAGTGAAAAGCTTTAATAAAACCTATCCTTTACTGAGTCTAAGGAGGCTTTTTAAAAAACCAACGTGCAAACATGACATTATTCGCCGTTAAAAAGTTAAGGTTTGCGGACCAAATGGCTCAGGAAGCAATAAGATGATCGACTATGTCAAGGAAGACATTTTAAAAAAGGAATAAGTATATTGTAGAGAGAGGTAGGAGACAATCTACTTCTTTTAAAGAGCTATATCTATTCATAACATATTTGGAAAAGTATTGAATTCAGGAAAATGAAACCTAGAAAGGTGCTCTAAAAAATCAGGATGTAATTCAGTAAAAAATGTTTAGTCAGGCGAATTAAGATTAATGACAGGATATTAAACCATGGCAGTCTTTGATGGAAGAGTGTGCACAAAACAGGGTGTGTGTCCTGTTTAACCCTGAATCCCTATCACCTTGATCTGTGCCTGGCTCAGAATAGGTTCTCAAATGATTTTTGGTAGAATGAATGTAAAAGTTCAGGAGTATCACTGATGGGAGATGTCTCAACCAAGCTGAAATTAATGTCTGAATTATGCAAAGAGATACCTACTTCATGGTTCAGATTTATTATCAAGATATATGCCAAGGCTTTTCAGCTTCTTCATTATTCCAAACTTTTGGCAATCACAAGACCAGAATGCTCTTTGCAAATGTTGGTGGTGAGTGGTCAACAAAACTTAGAATGAAAGAAAACAAGTTTTTTTACTGGAAAACTTCATCTTTTAGGGTGGGGATGGCACATAGGTCACATTACGCTGCCACTGGTGGCTGCTTGGGGCCTTCCCTTTAGGGATTCTAGGGTTATATCTAGGTGATCCATGAAAAAATGTCAATTGATTGGCAATGTCTGCCATGGGCATCGGAGTCAGGCATGGTGGACAAACACCTCTTAAAATGGTTTTTAACTTGAAGGTTGAATTTGTGAACAACTTCCTACCTTCTCCATTAATAACACCTTCATGATTATTACGGAATGTAGTTTATTATGGTGACTGAAACGGGGGAATTTGGGAAAGATATTGCAAGATTGACAGGGACTGAGGCTGTATGTGGCAGAAGCTCTTAGCGCTCAGTGGATACACATGTGCTTGTCTACATTTCCCTGCCTCTTCCTAGTTAGTTTGGGGCCATGTGACTGAATTCTCCTTGTCAGGGTCACCTTGCAGGCAGTGTGTTCCAGATGGCATTGCTACCGGGGAAGAAAGATCTACAAACACCCTGAACTTTGCAATAGTGAGGAACACACTTTATGGAGATGTTGGATTTTGTCTGCTGCCGCCACCAGGTTAATTACCCTAATATATAATTATTATGGGAAGTGGTTTGTTCAGGTGATGGGAAAAAGCTTACTCTATCTAAATGTTTGCAGGTCTGAGACCTCACATTGCACTCCCTGCCTACCTTACCATTAGGTAAGGGAAGTTTTCTAGAATCCTACAGACTTCATTTGTTCTGTCGTTGCCTCAGGGGTACCATAACCCTGGTGGGGTTACAGAGTTGGGGCCAGGGTGGGGTGGTGTGGGGAGGGACTTGGCTGTAGAGCACTGTGCATACTACTGGACAATGTACATGTTCTTCAAAAAGTATATTTCTAATTGCATCATTCCCTTCTGTGGGTTTCTGTTTCTGACCAAGTTAACTTTAAATGGCAAAACAAAAACAAAAACAAAAACAAAAGCAAAAGCAAAACAACAAATGTCATCTTCTTTGGCATTCGTGATCCTTGTGTTCTGATGTCATGTGATTTTTCCAAGACTAGTCTCTTTCAAGGACCTCAGCGGAGACCAGTGACATGGCTTGAAATCTCTTTTCTCTTTCCCCTGCTATTCTTTTTGATTTCTTATCTCACTTGATCTCAATTCTACTGATTCCTAAGCCTCCCCCACACTCCTCTACCTGGGCAGAAACAGTTTCTCCCTCCTAAGGACACTTTCATCAGTATCTCTCATGAGATGTCTCCACAGCACCTTCTAGTGTGTACTGTGGTGATGAGCTTATCTCATTTCTTCCCCGCATACCATGAGCTTCTGGAGAGGAAGCAAAGTACACCAATTGGACTTACTGTCAAATATTTGGCGGCACACAGTGGAGCGCCTAATACATATGGAACAAATGAATAAATGAAAATCTTCTTTGCAAAGCTATGAATTCTCACAGTTAAAAAAAATTATGAAATGGCCCCTGTAGAAATAGAAGGCAGCTTAAAAAAGAACATGCATGTAAATTATTACAGCTCTAAATATGCTAAAAACATTTTATTTACTCATAGTATCAGAATGCTGGAAGGGTTTTATTTTTATGTTCCTCAGATCTGACTGCTGTTTTATCTTTTTTTTTTTTTTTTTTTTTAAATCAGAGACCCAGGGACAATTGTTTTTATGGGAGTGAAATAATGGATGGAGATTTGGGAGGGGCAAAAATATAGAACTGTCCTTTTTTTTTTTTTTTTTTTTAAATCTAAAGCAATTACCATGAAAATAAACAGCTTTCTTCTCAATAAAGCAATTCCATAAATAGTAGTAGAATTCTTGATGTCCCAGCAGTAAGAAATCTGCAGGGCAGTGCCAATGATATATATTGCTGGCTGGGAAAAACTCTTGTTTACAAGCTAATTATTGTACAACAAGTCAGCTTTTGTTAGCTCTCTGAGAGGTTAAAACAGCAGGTTCAGAAAGATAAAGTATGTCAGCATGTATATTTAAAAAATCTGTGATTATAAACAATAGTTTGAGAGAATTGAAAAAAAAGCAAGTTAGAAAAAAACCAGTTTATTAAGTAATATCATATAAATAACTTGTTACAAAAATTGATTTGCAAAAGGCATATTTACTCTTTGTGAGAAATCACTTTTTAAATTGCATTCTTTTCAAATTTATAAGTCTAAGAAAACAAAACCAAATAAAAGAAGCCATTTCAAGGAGTGCGTATTTGCCATTTGACTGCAACAAAAGGCCCGGCCACACTGAGCTAAAAGTTAATACTCTCGACCCCATTCTTCTAACACAGAAAACTTTCTCAGGTAAACTGTGGGGTTATGAGAATCCCCCTAACTAGAAATGTTGATGGGAACTGAGCATTGCTTGCTTTCATCAGGTGTTCTTGTTGCCAAAGACATGAACGATACTGAGGAAAACGACAAGAGTGAGCATTCCCGCCAGTAAATCTTCAAGGGTGGCATCCGTTTCAATTTATACTTGGAAGTATTTTTAATTAAAAACAATCAATACCAAAAAGCTTTTATTTTCTGGGTTTAAAAGTCACAAATCACAGTGGGAGAATGCCAAATTGCTTTAGCTTGGAACTACTGAAGACGCACATAGCATTTATTATAAGGCCTACTCTTAGGCAGTTCACTCTCAAAGCAATGAAAATAATCTCAAACCAAACAATACAGTGGGTTTGAAGCGTTCCTACGTTTCTTCCGAGCAGGTCAGTTTTACATTTGCTACACAGCATTCCCCACGAATGCCTGGTAATTCTATACATTTGATTCTTTAATAAACACTAAACTAATAGATCATAGAAAACTAAAAGCTTAGAGAAGGTGCCTCCAGACATATTTACATAAATAACGTAGCCTCACAAGAAAGACCAAGATCTCATTAGCGTGGAATGCTTTTTCCACAAGGCTGGGTCCATGCCTCATTTGTCAGATTAACCCCATTTGAGGAGAAATTTGAGTTTGTGGTTCATGGGTTTTTGAAAAAAAAAAAAAAAAAAAGGAATTAAGCAACTTGTAACAGCTCTTTTGAAATTAATCTAATAACCCAGTGGCTCCTCGGCTGAGTGCCTCAGTCCTGTCTGAAATACAGCGGGTAAGAGCCTTTGTTTCCATTTGACCTCTTTTCAACACTTTCATCTGCCGGCTCTGTTGGGCTAACGTTTCCCCCAAATAAAAATGAAAATGCACCATAAATAAGGTACTACAAAAAGGGGAGTAGATTAAAGATTGTCTCAGCAATGCTTAAATTAAATTGACGATGCAGAGACCGTAAACTTCCGGCTTTAAAAATGAGCTATTTCTTTATTAACTTTTAACAAGTGTATGAGTCAATGTATTTTCTTTCTAAGAGGGTATTGATCTCCACATTAAATATGGTCGGGGTCTGATATTTTTAGTAGAGAATTATCCCTTTAGAAAATTATTCCATAAAGATGCCATAGGGAGATTAAAAATGCTGTGACCGTAAGAGCTACTAAACATTTAAGGAGACCATAATATAATTCCATATTCTCTGGAAAAGGAAGCTGCTTGTTTGAGCTTATGAAATAGCTCATTTTCCTGAAGATTCACACACCAAGTGTTAATTTTTCTACTCTTATAATCTGATAAGGAAGGTTGTGGTGTTAATTTAAACACAGTAGACTGCTTGGATTTTTGAGTCCCCTTTTATAATGTCACAATTCAAACAAGATTTCATCTTGATAAAACATAAAAATTAAGATTACACTATAATGATCCTTGTTAGAGGATACATTTCAAAATAGTGGGGGAATCATGACTTTTTAGAGCTTTCTTCCAGAGTAATTACACTGCTTCAAAACTAGTTATTAGGACAAAATAATTTATTTGGTGGTCTGTTCCTGGTGAAAATGAATTTAGCTGATAAGGATGAGTACCTGATTTGAATATTTAGTTGGCACCCAGGAATCAACTTTGATTTTCTTTTCAACTGCATACTTTTTATGGTGCTTGAGTATATAGAATTGTCCAAGTCATAGTTTACACACCATTATCCCCAGTGGGATATCTATTTCCAGGCAAAGCATTTGATGTGAGATATTGTTCAGCCAATCAGGACACTGAAAATTTATATATGTAAAAGTGAAAGTAATGGAAACATTCTAAAGTTAATTTGGATTTATAAAATTTGGATGGCCTAAGCTATAGATTCAATTTTTAAGGCCAGGCGCGGTGGCTTACGCCTGTAATCCCAGCAGTTTGGGAGGCCGAGGCGGGCGGATCACGAGGTCAGGAGATGGAGACCATCCTGGCTAATATGGTGAAACCCTGTCTCTACTAAAAAATACAACAAAAATTAGCCGGGCGTGGTGGCGTGTGCCTGTAGTCCCAGCTACTGGGGGCGCTGAGGCAGGAGAATGGCGTGAACCCGGGAGGCGGAGCTTGTAGTGAGCAGAGATCGCGCCACTGCATTCCAGCCTAGGCGACAGAGCGAGATTCCGTCTCAAAAAAAAAAAAAAAAAAAAAAAAAAATTTAAGACTTTCTGCACAACTCTTTGGGAGCTGAAAATAAAAACTAAACCACACGTTTTTTATACTGAGTTAAAATTAAATGGGCAGGTTTTGTTCCATCTGAAAAGGGAATTTCATTGCTGAACATCCCTTTATGGACCCAAACTGTAAAGGCAGGAAAGTTCTGAAAGAAACATCTATTTACCGTGCCCACATTCCCTCTCTTGTGGTTCTATGGAATAATCTTTACTTCTTTCCCATTTGGTTTATTTACTTATTTGGGCACAAATGTTTTTTAGGCCTTTCAGAAGTAAGTGGCCAGGAAGTGAAGGGGCTTTAAACAATGGCTTAATGTTTTTTTAAATTCAGCTTATTCTAGGGAATATCTTAGTAGTTTAAAGGAACTCTTGCTTTTGAATAGAGGGCAAAAACATATCATCAGAAAGCTCTCAATGTCCTTGAAACAACCCACAAAAGCAATCTGGTTATGCTTAATGAATTTTAGTTTCAAAGTGATTGAAACAAATATTAAAATTTTACTTCTTCCCACTCTCCTTCCATCTTTCCCGTCACCAACATCTAAAATTAGGAAACAGACAATGAAAAAGATGAACTGAAAATTATTTTTTTCTCCAGTAATCTTTCATGTTGCCTGGGACCTAGCAATTAAAAAAAAAACCTGCGCATGCAATGATGTTTGACCTGATACTCAGGTGGGGTGGGAAGGAAGTGAGACGAAGCTGGAGAATGATGGAACTATGACTCTTATTGGTTCCACGATGTCAAAGAGTCTGAATTATAGGAAAACGTCACTCCAACTTGATACTTACAATACCCTGGTACTAAATATTTAGCCCCAGTCTCAAATCATCCAATTTCCTATAAATTTACTTCATCATCAGCTTTTATGATAAGAGATTAAAGTTATTTCCATAAGTAATCATATTAACCTGTTCTTGGTATGCTGTGTCATCTTCAGGGAGGGATAAAATACCTTGCCAATTACATCTCAGATATTCTGCTATAGAACTACTTACTTTTACTTATTAGGAGAACGCAGATCTTACCTTTAAACATTGGAAATTGCTAGTGTCAATCCTCAACTTCAGATGATACCTTTCTTTTTACAGGACTATATTCCTTGATTCAATTTGTTACGTGACATGAAACATACAGATAGAGACCTCTTTAATTTTACAGTAAATCGTGTGATTAAGGTGCTGTTCTATTGCTATGAGTAACTAGCTTCTAACTTTACTAAGCTTTTTTCAACACTTACCTGTGACTATGATACATATCAATTCATTAGAGTGAAGACCTCATATAGCCTTTTGTTTGCATTCGTGTGTGTGTGTGTGTGTGTATGTGTGTGTGTGTATGAAGAACTAGAAAAAAGAAACCCGGAAAGCAGGAAATAGCTCAAGCATGAAATACTTGTTACTATATAGGGCAGTCCATTATAAAATCGGAAACCATTCAGAAGACACAAGGAATAATATGATTGTAAAAAATTTTCACTCTAATCAGGTAACCCAAAATACTACATTTCTCTTCTTTTAACGTTTCCATCTTTACTTCTTGGGTAATACACCTATTTATAACTTAACTAAACAACAGTGTGTTTCCAAACAGAAAATATGTGCTGATATGACAATATCCCCAAATGGAAATGACATTAAAATTATTTGTAGAAAATTAATATTAATTGAAAATAAATCCCTAAGACTAATAAGTGAAGTCAGCATATTCTTAAGTATATATATATACAGAGCCTGTCTTTTAGGTTTTCAAAACAAGGATGTTTTCATTATAGTACGCTGGAATTTCTGATGACTGCACAAGGTAAGATTCTAATGATAAGTGCCATTAGAACAGCGTGTGAAATAAACGATTTGAATCTGCCAGAAGGATTAGTTCAGTTCGGTTGGGTCCTCTGGATAATAATTATGAGGCTAATTGCATAATTAGAGAAATAATAGATTGGATGGATTTTACATTACTTTTCTGTCATAGTTTGAGATCATTACTTTATCATTAGTTCAAAGTCAAGGATGGCAGGATGGTCATGAAAGCAAAGTTAAAAACAATGAAAAAAAATTAATGCTTTTGAAAATCAACTATCATTTTAATTACAATCTTAAACACTTTTGTTTAAGGGAATCCAATTTTGCTCTTCCAAGGGTCTTCCAAACATGGAATATGTAGGTTTTCATCATAATCTCAATGTTGTTTATCCAAATGTATCACGTTATATAAATATGTAGAGGTTTCCAGATGTCAAGGGCAGGGTATTAGGTTCAAGTGTGGCTGGCTCTAACCTCTCCACTGAACTCCTAGAGTGAGATTTAAGTTTTATTTAATCTAACTTTACTAATTCAGCTTAGTCGTGTAAGAAGGATACAAAGAATATGAATTATTGTACTTCACACTGCTACTTTCATGTACAGTATAGTAGAATAATACTGACAACTATAGACAAGAAGTTAAAATTTGTCTCAGGAAAATTCTTTCAAGAATTTTAAAACAATTTTGACATTAGCCTACTGATAGCTGAAAGAATTTCAAGTGACCCGTGATATATGTGGTGGCCAAAACTTTTAATGTATGCTAAAATATATTTCCTTTGTTAACATTATTAGCTATTTCCCTCCCCCTTTATATGGTACAAAGGCAAACTTTCGCATGTCTAGTCTAGGATATAACAAACTATGAGTTAGTGGAAGGAATGAAGTCGTACTAGGTTTCTGGTTGTTTTTGGATGTTACCGTTTAATTTGCTTCTATTCCTTAAGAGTAATGAGAATTTTAACATGTGGGTGGATTTGAGGTTTTGAATAGTAGTTGATGCCAGAGAAAGTTCTTGAAGAACAAATAGCATGGGCAAGTGTTATTTTAAATTCTTTGTGACACAAATAAACACCCCTATGTAGTTTATCTCTTTGTGAGCCGATATGCCCTCATTTCTTTTACTATGATGATATTTTTATCTTTAAAGCACAGTCCTTTATCCCATTAGCCTGTGAAATGTACAGTTAGGGCAGTTGGCTGACCTGACATGGAGTGTAGTAAAACACCAGGACAACGGAAGCGGGCACGTTGCCCTGAGAACAAGTGGAAATACTGTTTCCTGTCCTCCCCTCCGGCACCTGCCTGTTGGGCTGACTTGGTTAACTGGATGCACTAAAAAATAAAAATTTGCCCCTTGGAAGCTCATAAAAGTGTACTAGAAAAAAGTCTCTAACATTGGATCCACACGGACTGCAGCCATTGGCTTTTGGAACGGGTAGAACAGAGAAGCCTTCACGGAGCAGTGGATAAATATAAAGAAATAGCCACTTCACATATTTCAGTGTCGTATTGGAAAATGAAAAAGGCAACAGATTAGGAGTCTTTGTCACTGTCCACTCCTCCATACATATCTGCAAGCTTTTTGAATCGAGGTCCCCAGTCACTAAGGTAATCATAGTCTTGATCTGCATCCGTGGTCACTGACTCCAGCGAGCTCAGGGAATCCGCCACGGAGCCAGTGCCTTCATAGGCGTAAGTGGCCAAGGAGTCGTATGGCGGGGCAGTGGGGTCCGTGTCATTTTCCTTTAACCTTTGGTTAATGAAATCTCTGACATCGGTGTTGTCGCGAGCTGTTGGAGTCCGTCGGGGTAGGAAAAGGGCTTCGGGCACAATGTCCCTTCGTAATTTGTTGTCCTCTATGGCTTCAGGATTCCTCAGGGTGCCGATATCAAAAGCCTGGGTGTCCTCCTCTCCACCACCTTCGTCGTTGTAACTGACAATGTTATCTCTGATGTCCTCTTTGGAAATGATCAAAGGCTCTTTTTTTCGCTGCCGCCTCAGAGCTGCAAACAGCACCACTGTCACTGGAAGCAGAAAACAAAACAGAAAGGGAAGGAAAAGTTAATTTGCTGCCCAATTAATGTCAGGAAGAAACACCGTGCTCAAATGTGAAGTTTTAAAAGTTCTCTAGAAAATGCAGACTCAACTTTTATTTCTTTAAGGATGCACTTGCCTCCATCCATGATCAAACCGGGACCCATAAAATGAAGTAAATATTTGAAAGAAGGTTATAATTTGAGTAGAGGATAAAACACCATCATATTTTGGCAGTAGTTCCTTTTTACTTTGAAATGGCAAACTAGTTTCAAGGTAAGGAAAAAAATAATAAAGAAAAGAAGCTCGGCCTCAGTGAAAGTACTGCAATCAGGGTGCAAATTATGCTGAACACCTAAAATGCTCTGAAACTGGTTACAAGGACAAGACTGGCACCTTTGGGAATGTGTTGAAGAGTTTGCACAACTCCACAACTAAAATAACTTTTGCGCTATGCCTTTTTTTTTTACCTGAGAAAAGTGTAAAATTTAGTTTAAAATCCAAAGTAGACATTGAATATTTGCATACCTTTCCTACATATAAAGCAATATTATTGCAGAAAATACCTGGAGAGACCCAGATATAATTCAGAAAGCCATTTTGGATTTCGAGATTGGCTAATTTGAAGGGGGCAGGTAAGAATCCACATGCCATATTATTTCTGTTTGAGCTAAATGAAATAAATACATGTAAGTGAGATTTTTTATTTTTTATTTTTCAAAGGTTCATGTTCTATAAGTTTGTTATTGAGAATGTTCATTCTTTTGATTTTTTCCCTCCTAACTCAAATTAGAGGTAAAACAAGAATTGTGTTTAAATAGCTCCTGATCTTTCTTCACAGCTGGCTGGGTGGAACACAGCTGGCTACTTGTAGAGAGACACATCTATCTATGAATGGACATATGGGTGAAAAAAATAAAAACACAGTAAAAGCTTAGAGAGAAAACAGCCATCTAGGCCAAAAAGTGAATTATTAAACTGGGTTTGTGCAGAGGAGTGTATTACAGGAAGTCACAGTAATGTCTCTTTACTATTTTATCCATAACAAGGCCCAATTTTTATGAGACATGAAAACTGAATTACTGCAATAAGAATTACAGAATAATGCCTTTTTAGTGAGTACACATAACTACCTATATAATAATAGATGTAGGCACACCCATGTATCTATATATTAAAATTTCATTAGTATTAATAATAATAATTGGTTACCCGTTGAGAGCTTTCCATGTGTTAAGCACTGTACTAAGTGCTTAACATATTGAATCTCATTTAATTATCATAATAGCCCTACAAGTAGATACCATCATTAAAACCCCATTTTACATAAGAGGAAGTTGAAGTTTAAAGATGTTACATGTACATGCAATTCAAATCCAGGTTGGTCAGACTAAAAAGCCTGCAGTCATAATTGCCATGTTTTGAAGCAGATTTGGAGTATAGACTATTTCCAAAGGAAATGTAACTTTGCCACTTTCAAGTGTGTGGTTTTGTAGTTGTATGCACCCTCTTTTGCTGCCAGAAAGTATCCTGATGCCTTGTTTGATGCAACCATTCAGGGTATTTATTCATTCACGCATTTGATAATATTTATGTAGTGCCTACCCTGTACCAGGTACAGTTCTAGGCACTGAGTGGGTGGGTGGGGTGGGAGACAGTTGGATGGAGACAAAATAAACAATGTGTGTAGTAAATAAGGAAATTGTTAGAAGGTGATAAGTGCAATATGAACATGAAAGAGCAGAGCAGAACAAGGTGGAGAAAAATACTTCTGTATATGTTTGAGGAGCCCATATGAACATACAGCACAGTCTTGTTTTTTTTTTTAAGACAGAATCTCACTCTGTCACCCAGGCTGGAGTGCAGTGGCATGATCTCAGATCACTACAACCTCTGCTTCCCAGGTTCAAGCAATTCTCCTGCCTCAGCCTCCTGAGTAGCTGGGATTACAGGCACCCACCACCACGCCCAGCTAATTTTTGTATTTTTAGTAGAGACAGGGTTTCATCATGTTGGATTAGGCTCGTCTTGAACTCCTGACCTCAAGTGATCCACCTGCCTTGGCCTCGCAAATTGTTGGGATTACAGGCATGAACCACCATGCCCAGCCAGCACAGTTTTGTATATGTTATTGGAGGGAGGTTGCATAATTTGAGCAAAGACATGAAGAACACTGCAGGGCTTTGGGCAGAGGGATGCTCATGATCTACCTTTCATACTGGTTGCCAGTGTGAACAATGACATAGATTTGCAAAACAGAGGGTTGGAAGTAAGGACATCCATTGGGATGAGAGAACAGAATCAAGCCAACTGTCTCTCCAAGAATTAAGCTCTTATGTACATGGGCTCATTCAGTCATGTAAGGCAAGGGGCAGGCATTTATCACCTCCTAGTTCTTCCCTGGCTTAAGGTATCTATAGCTTTTATTTTAGTCTTATGCACATCTGAAAGCGCAACTGTCTAGGAGGGAGAGGGCACTTTCAAAAAATCAAAGGCATTTATTCAAGGTCTAATTCTTCTACAGCTAAAACTGCTTATATCTTTTCTTATTAGCCCAATACACATCTGAACAGGATTTCTTGAGAGTGTCGCTGTCCAGAAGGAGAGCTCTCAGAGCTAACTTTTATAAAGTGAAAATGTGATTGCTAAGCACATGGGGCAAACACATTCTTAGAAAGTGATGCCCTATGAGGTGCCCTCAGCAGGAACTGAGTCTCCCCCTTTCCCTTACCCTTTTGAAGCCAGAGGACAGCAGTATGATTTTTGGTGGGATAGAGGGACAATTGGGCAAATTTGTGTTCAAATTTCATCGTAAAACTAGAGGGTAAAGAGATCTGGGTTAAATTAAATGATTTGACCATTCTAAGCCTATTTTCTTATTTGTAAAAGAAAATCAATAGCACAGTGTCCAGTCTTATTGTCATGAATGAGTTAATAAATGTGAAAGTTTTGCAAGCTCTAAGGCACCATAAGACATGAGATGTAGTAGTTGTCTAGTTGTTTTTACTGTTGTTTTATTTTTGTAAAATATCCATTACCATATGATCCACTTTCTGGACTCCAGATTTCTTCCTATATCAATGTGGCTTTGCTTCATTTTCCTCCACTTTCTTCTATCGTCACATTTTAAGTTTGGGCTGTCTTTTGGCCTGGAAATCGCCCTGCATTTCATAAGTTTGAAAAGAAAGTAGAGTGCAGTCTTCAGGCACCAAGCCTGGGGAAGAAAATTTAGGTTGGGAACTTCAGTTTTACCACGTGTTAGACACGTGACTTGGCTACATTACTTCACATCTTGGAGCTGCAGTTTTCATATTTAAGGTACAGATAATTATACACCAAATGGTGCTGAGGATTAGGTGAGAAAAACCTTTGTAAAGCATCTTGCACAGCATCTGACCTATGGTGTATACCTAACAAAGGCTAAATCCCATTTTTCTCCTTTTTTGTTAGGTACAGAATTCCAAAGAGATTAAACAAGATGTGGGAGGCACTGAGGCCAATTACAAGTCATGAGGAGACAGTGAATTCATTGGAGGAAGGAAATGAAAGGGCGAGATTCAGTGAGTTGACTAGACGGAAGAAAAGGGGGAAGAGAAAATGGGTAGATGATGACAGAAAGGAAGAATCACCACTGTCAGATGAGAGTTATCTCTCCTTCCATAGATGACAAAAAGAGTCCATGGAATACTCCTTGGGTACAGCCCTACCAATCCAAGGCTTCTAAAAAATCACCCTTTTGATCAAAAAGAACATTCATATCTTTCTCTTCCAAAACAATGTTTACAGACTCACACCATTAGAAACAATGATTTGTCTTTGCACACTGTCAGTTTTTATTTATGTGCATATCTTAAAATACTTTCCCCAAGTCTTAGTTGACAAAGAGAATCGCAGTTCTGTAGTTGAGTTTCAAGGCTTCTGTTATAGTTAGCAGGGTTGATGTGGAGTGTGAAGGAGCGCTCGAACAGGGATCCCTGGGCATTCTGTTCTTGGTGAAATGCGGGTTCTCTTTCACTCTTCTCAAAGTCATTCTGTCTTCATTTTTTAAAAAAGAGTATTTCCCCCTGTATAATTCAGGTTGACTCTTAACTTCTTACCTTTTCTTTTCACTATATAGGCAAGCTTTACAAATCTTGCTTTCATTTTTGGAAGGGCTGCGTTAACAAATATTTGATTTCTTAGTTCACAGTCAAGGACCTGTTGAGAAATCTGAGCTCGACTTGTAGGCTTAATTAGTTGGTTAGGGGTAAAAATTTCATTTGAATCATTGTTAGACCCTGATTTCCACTTTTATTACATTCATTTCTTTTGGGCCCCCATACTGATTTCCTCAATCACAGAAGTTATTTATTGTTGAGTGTGAGAAATAGACCTTATGCATGTGGCAATCAGAGTAATGCCAAGAAGGTAATCATTTAAATGTAAATCAACATTAGTTTGCTGGGTTAAAAAAATTTCATAGTTTTTATTTTTCTAGGATGAGAGAAAAGTCATCATACTCCTCTTCCCACTTTCCCATAGATCTTTAAACTTTACCTTTATAGAAAGGGCCCTCATCATACACTCCATGCCAGACACTTAACAACGTTTTCCAAGTAAAAAAATTACACAACGAATGAAATGAAAAGGGCACATTTATGTTGCCCTGAAATCCCCCGAGATTCATTCCCAGTCTGACAGACAAGAGATTCTTTGCTTCCTGGGCAAGCAAAGACACGGGCAAGTTTCACATCTGTTCATTTTCCAAAGCCATTTGCAAGCAAAAATGAGTTCACATCGTACAGCACAGATTCTCAGTATGTAACTCGACTCACCTAGATCAGGCTGTATGCCTTAATGGGGGAGGCAGATAAATCTAGAGTGTCACAGTAACAGTGTGAGCCCCTCACCATGGGGAGATAGGAGGCAGGGAGAACCAGTTTACCTAGTAGGATCACGATGCACAGAAGGATGGCAACCAGAGCCCCCGTGCTCAGTCCCGTGGGGTGGATGAGCGCCTCCGCATGGCAGGATTGCATGTTCCCGTGGTGGTCACATGCACAGACCCGGACAGTCACTGTCCCAGTGCTGCTTTGAACTGGATAGTCGTTGTCTGAAATGACCACAGGCAAGAGATAGGTGCTCATCTCGTGTCTATTATAGCCATTTTTCCGAGTTAAGATTCCCGCCGTGTTGTCTGGAACCGGAAAGCAAAGTGGTGAATGTATGTGGATACTGCGTCATGTATTGAATCAATTGTGATAAGAAAAGATAGATATAGATACAGATATGTACATATACACATATACATACAGAAACAGGTACGGATATAGATGGAGATAGATAGAGAAGGTAACTTGAACTCATTTACCTTTGTTGTCTTGAATGGTAAAGTTTGAGCCACTGGCTGCTTCAGGGGCCAAGGAAAACGAAAATTGGTGCCCACTATAAGGGTCGTCCTTGTCAACAGCATGCAGGGTCTGAATCAACTAAGAGAAAAACCAAAACTCTGCCATAAAATTTTGATAACTTAAAAGTGTTTCTTACCATTTTGCAATAAATTGCTTGACAAAATGATTTAAAAATTTAATTATAAAAATGATAGCCTTTAAGTAATATACAGTGAATCTGCTCTATTACGGGTTAGAAAGCCAAAGGGCAGGGAATGATTCTTTGTTGTGGGGACACTGTAGGATGTCCTGTGCATTGTAGGATGTTTAGCAGCCACCCTGGCCTCTACCCACGAGATATCAGTAGCACCTTCTAGTGTGACAATCAAACTCTCTCAAGATACTGTAAATATCCCCAGGGAGGAAATCACCCTGATTGAGAAACATTTAGCCTTGAGTGATGCAAAGCTATAAAATATCCCAATAGTCTGTGACAACATTGCAACTTCACAAAGTAGAAGTGCTCTTTGGACAGTCTGTCTAGAAATGCACTCTTAGCATTACATAAGCTATCAACTTGCAAAAAATGAAAAAGAAAATAAGTATATAGAACACGGTAACTTCAGCTTTCTACCTGCACATGTACTTTAACAGTGTACTTCTATTTTTACAAACTGAAACATAATTTTTATATCACTGGCAGCAAAGGCCTATTTCATGTGGGGACAAATGTGTAAAACAGTAAAACATTCATGAATTTGTATTACTTACACAGATGGTCAATGTAAGTAAGTGAAATCATGAATTATAGGCAATTATAAAGTATGTTCTAGTTATTACTTCAAGTACATATGGTAATTAAACTATCTGTTCACCAATAAAGATTTTTCCAATAAAGCCGTGACTAATCTATTTTAATAAAAACTTAAGATCGATTTGGAATCAGCCTCAGTCTTCGATGAACTTCCAGTTCTTCGAAACTGTTAGTTCTCATATGTAAGTCCTGGTTCTTATTTATAGTATTAATTTCCGTAGCATTCACTTCATAGATAATTCACAACTCTCCTTCAGCTCTGTGAATCATCTGAATGATAAGAAGATCTAAATTAATCTGATGTTCAACTTGAATATACTTTTTAATGAAACTCACCTGATCTGCCTTTGCTTTTTCACAGACAAAAGTTTCATAGAACTCAGCAAATTCTGGGGCGTTGTCATTGACATCTAGAACTTTAATATATAGAGGTACTCGACTACTTTGCTTTGGATTATCTGTCACATACCAAAAAGAAAGAAAAAGGCATTTACATGTTGATTGCTGATTCCCTTTAGACAACATCCGCTCAACTCCTTCATTCTCATTCATGCACAGAGTCCCCAAGCTGCTGTACTACTGGGCATTAAATACCAGTGTGGTCACAAAAAGTAGAATTAGATTGTTTGGTACATCTGGAGTTGGATGCACCTGTTAGAGATACATGGGTGACAAAGCCACTTGTGTTGATATAGTTCAACTGTATAATAAACCTTAAGATAACACAAAACCAAGAAAGGCATTTTAGAGGTAGATTTTCAAGGAAGCAGGCAGATGGGGAGCATATGGACAAAAGGAAGGAGAGGGAAAATGAATGAACCACCAGAAGACCAAAGGATAGTTATTAGTCTTAGTGGTTTAGTTTGAGTGCTGAACGAGAGCAAGATGTCATGCTAAACACTTTGCTGTATTACGTTATTTAATTTTCACAAACTTCTGAGGTAGACAGAGGTACTGCCCCCATTTTATAGATGAGGAAACTAAGACACGGAGAAGTTAAGTAATTTATCTGTGTTTACAGAGACAGTGAAGAGTGAAGTCCAGGTTCAAACTTGGATCTGTCTGACTCCAAGCCCAGGCTGAAAGCCCAGGCTGTTCATTTGAAATTAATGATAAAGCGGAATCAATGTTTGCAGACCTGAGATAAATGAAGTATTTTGGTTGCCTTCTGTGATAATCTTCTAGCATAGTATGGAAGACAGATTCCTAGTGTAAGAATCAGGAGTTAGCATCTATCACCTCACCTCTCTTCATTTAATTCACTTGTATGTCTATTTGTTTTTTCACTTTGTAATTATTTAGTGAGCATCTAATACCTAATATATAGCAGCCTCTATTTACGATGTTGGGGCACGTAGGAAACATAACAAAGATCCTGTTTCCTGGAGCTTTATTGTAATGGGGATGGACAAACCATAAACTCATAAATATATAATGTGTCAGATGGTTAAGTGCTATAGAGAAATTAAGTAGGGAAAAAGGATTGAGAGAAATAGAGGTGTTACTTAGAATGATGACCAAGACTGCTTCTCTGATGAGATATCATTTGCCCAGAGACATGAATGAAGAGAAGGTTTAAGCCATGTGAATATTTCTGGCTCTTCAGGTCGAGGAATCAGTATATGCAAAGGCCCTGAGGTGAGTGGGAGCTGGTTTTACCAAACTTTTGGTTTCTGTTATATCAAAGGTTGTTAAGAAGATTAGACAGTAAGATTCTTTAAAATGTCTAAAATTTTACTCATATTATTCTTTGAAAGTTAGAGCAGCTGAATATTAACTTTCAAGAGATAGTCACCCATACTTTCAAATGTGTCATAGAAACATTAAATCTTAAAAACTTTTTTTAAGGCACAAAGATTAAAATATTTATGAAATGACTGCTTTGGTAAAAAATAAAATTTCATTGTCTTAGGAAAAATGGTCATTTTCAGTGGGAAATAATTTTATAATTTTAAAACTTTAAAGATGCTCTATCTTTGGTATCTACATCAGTCCCTTAACATAAATTAACATGAACTTCAAGATAAATCTTGAAATATTCTGAAGAGCAAATTCCTACCTAACTAATTTCTAATGTGCTGTCCTTATCACTATCTAAAAGCAATGCTTCATTTTGCCCATATTGGTTACTATTCTACCAAATATCCTTTAGTCACTTCAAATCTCATGAGTTATATTGACAGAGAATACAAATGTAATAAACTATTCGATATGGACTATTTCACACTAGATACCCAAAGTGAGCTAAAAATGTTTAGAACTTTTAAAATTAAACACAAACACTAAAAAGTGAGCTGTAATTTAGAAGCCTAGTTTTAAACATTGAAATTCTATTTTAACCGGGGCCTGTTGTGGGGTGGGGGGAGGGGGGAGGGATAGCATTAGGAGATATACCTAATGTAAATGACGAGTTAATGGGTGCAGCACACCAACATGGCACATGGATACATATGTAACAAACCTGCACATTGTGCACATGTACCCTAGAACTTAAAGTATAATAAAAAAAGTAAAAAAAGATCATTTTTCACTTATGTTCTTCAGCCTGTACATTGTATTGACCATCTACATTAGTTTTCATTGTGTGTAATCATTTTATTTGAAGCATTCTTTTGGCACTATTGTTCTTTGCCTTCAATTTCATGGGGGCTACCATAAAATTCATTCTAATCATTTTATTGATTACTTGATGGTTTGTAATACTCACTTTGGTATACCATAGAAAAGTGATAATTTATCTCTCTTAATTCTGTAAAGACTTTGAAATAGAAATTCTATAGTGAGCTAGGGAATTGATATCTAAAATTTTCTAAACAATGCCCACATTTTACAATATACTTGACCCCTCTCATCTTTTGCCCCCACACACAGTGTCTAACTGAGAGTCTGGTTTTTTTCAGCTGTTTATGTAATGTTCTAATTTATAAGCTTTTTTGGAATTAAATCCACCGAGTACCAATTCAATCTCATTTGTGAGATACATTCCCATTTTATTGTTTCCAAACCACAGAACTTCCATGGTTGCCTCTCCATTTATGTGTGAGCCAATGTATATCTAGAAGAAACATTACTGCAAACCACTCCAGGGCTTTTTCCCTCAATATATATCAAGTGGGATTGTCAATACATGGTGACAAGCTACGCTCCGCCAGCCCTTGCTGGGACACTCAGTCTATTAATAGGGGACAGCAGTGGTATTAGGTAGGACTTACTGATCTCTGTTGCTATCACTGTAATGTTGTGCCATAGCAATGTTTCTCGGTCAAGAAGTTTCGATGTAAAAATTGAACCATTTCCAGAATCAATGTTGAATATTCTGTCCATATCTGTGTGTCGATCTACAGAGTACCTGAAAATGCAGAGTGGAATTAAGAAAGGCTTTTCTTTCTATTTCCTATTCTCACATCATAGAACATCATAAAACATCTGGTACACATCATATCCCAGAATATCTGTGGCATAAATTTTTTTCCATCTCTAGTGCATATTTGAATATCTACAACTTGACATTAAGTAAAATATTTTGAGAAATTAGTTCTTCACAATGGAGGTCTTAATAGTAAACTCACTAGACAAGTTGCCTGACTTTGAAGATCACCATTAAATTTTCTTTTCTAATATGTATAAATTTGGATCAAGTTTATATAGTAATTGTTTCATTTTTAACTCAAGTTTTTACAACCTGAGAACTTTAATGTGTGTGTGTGTGTGTGTGTGTGTGTGTTTGTATGCATATGTAGGGTGTTGGTTATTTTTCTACTTTCCATTTAATTTTAAAAATCATCTGTTGAAATAAGCAAAAGATGGCTAGTGTGGCCAAGGTTAGTGGGGCAGAAGAAGGAGATAGGAGATGAGATTGGTGAGAGAGCCAGAGTCTAGACTGCAGAAGAAGGCTGTGATAAGGAGTTGGAATTTATTCTAGATGCAATGCGAATCTACCCAAGGGTTTTTTGTTTGTTTGTTTGTTTTGAGATGGGGTCTCAACTCTCTCACTCTGTCACCCAGGCTGGAGTGCAGTGGCATGATCTTGGCTCACTGCAACTTCAACCTCCCAGGCTTGAGCGATCCTCCCACCTTAGCCTCCAGAGTAGCTGGGACCACAGGTGCGTGTCACCACGCCCTGCTAATTTTTTTGTAGAGACAGGATTTGGCCATTTTGCCCGGGCTGGTCTTGAACTCCTGAGCTCAAGTGATCCACCTACCTCGGCCTCCCAAAGTGCTGGGATAACAGTCATGAACCACAACGACTGACTACAAAAGGTTTTAAGCAGGGGAGTGCCACAATCTAAATCACTGTTAATAAAGATCACTGGTTGAATTGAGGAGAATAGTTGAACGGTGCTGCCACAAACAGAGAAAAAAGGAGTGAAAAACAGGATTCGGGGAAGATGGGTAAGTTCCATTTTTGCTATGCTGAAGCTGAGGTGCCTGAGAAAAGTTCAGGAAGAGATATCTAGTCTGAAGCTCAAGATTAAGATCTGGTCTGATCCCAGATTTCCTATTCAGCTGTCTAAGAAAACAATGTCCAGTGGAGGAAGAAAAACACTAAAGACAGAATCATCTACATCACTTAAATCAGTGGGAGACCACAGTGGTGCCTGGAACAGACTAGGAACTTGATAAATATTTAAGAAGGAGAGTTTGAATAAATTCGAGGGAAACCAAGAGAAGCATTTGGAAACCAAACATTCCAACCCTAATACTGATGGAAGACTAGTGGATTTTGAGAAATGTTGTCTTATTTGTAAATGTATTACTAGTTTTTAGAATAGCTATGTGATATGGTTTGGCTCTGTGTCCCCACCCAAATCTAATCTCAAATTGTAATCCCCATGTGTCAAAGGAGGGGCGTGATGGGAGGTGATTGTATCATGGGGGCAGACTTCTCCCTTGCTGATCTTGTGATAGTGAGTGAATTCTCACGAGATCTGATGGTTTAAAAGTGTAGTGCTTCCCCTTTATATTTCGCCATGATTACAAGTTTTCTGCGGCCTCCTAGCCACGCTTCCTGTACAACCTGTAGAACTGTGAGTCAATTAAGCCTCTTTTCTTCATAAATTACCCAGTCTCAGGTAGTTCTTTATAGCAGTGTGAGAATGAACTAATACAGAAAATTGGTACCAGGAAAGTGGGGGACTGCTATAAAGATAGCTGAAAATGTGGAAGCAACTTTGGAACTGGGTAACAGGCAGAGGTTGGAACAGATTGGAGGGTTCAGAAGAAGAAAGAAAGATGTGGGAAAGTCTGGAACTTCCTAGAGACTTGTTGAAAGGTTTTGACCAAAATGCTGACAATGATATGGACAGTGAAGTCCAGGCTGAGGAGGTCTCAGAGGGACATGAGGAACTTATTGGGAACTGGATTAAAGGTCACTCTTGCTTTGCTCTAGCAAAGAGACTGGTGGTGTTTTGCCTCTATGCTAGAGATCTGTGGAATTTTGAACTCAAGAGAGATGATTTAGGATATTTGGCAGAAGAAGTTTCTAAGCAGCAAAGCATTCAAGAAGTGATCTGGCTGTTTCTTAAAGTGTATGCTCATATGTGTGAACAAAGAGATGATGTGAAACTGGAACTTCTATTTAAAATGGTGACCATGTGGTAGAAAAGAAAGATCCATTTTCTGGGGAGGAATTCAAGCCTGCTGCAGGAATTTCCCTAACTAAAGAGGAGCCGAATGTTAATAGCCAGGACAAGGGGGAAAATGTCTCCAGGGCATTTCGGGGACCTTGATGGCAGCCCCTTCCCTCACAGGCCCAGAGGCATAGGAGGAAAAAAAATGGTTTTATGGGCAAGGCCTAGGGCCTAGCTGCTCTGTGCAGCCTTGGGACATGGCATCCTGTGTTCCAGCCACTCCAGCCCGAGCTGTGGCTATTGGTGGATCCACCATTCTGGGGTACAGCTCAGGTTGTGGCTTCAGAGGGTGCAAGACCCAAGGCTTTGTGGCATCTACATGGTGTTGGGCCTGAAGCTGTGCAGAAGGCAAGAAGTTGAGATTTGGGAACCTCCACCTAGATTTCAGAGGATTTATGGAAATGCCTGAATGTTTAGGCAGAAATCTGCTGCTGTGGTGGAGACCTCATGGAGAACCTCTATTGGAGCAGTGTGGAGGGAAAATGAGGGGTTGGAGCCCCCACACAGAGTCCCCACTGGGGCACTGCTTAGTGGAGCTGTGAGAAGGGGGCCACTCTCTTCCAGACCCCAGAATGGTGGATCCACCAATAGCTTGCACCATGAGCCTGGGAAAGCTGCAGGCACTTAATGCCAGCCCATGAAAGCAGCCTCGGGGGCTGTATCTTTCAGAGCCACAGGAATTGAGCTGCCCAAGGCCATGGGAGCCCACTCCTTTATCAGTGTGCCCTAGAGGTGAGACATGGAGTCAAAGGAGATTATTTTGCAACCTTAGGATTTAACGACTGCGCTGCTGGATTTTAGTCTTGCATGGGGCCTGTAGCCCCTTGGTTTTGGCCAATATCTCCCTTTTTGAGTGGAAACATTTACCCAATACCTGTAACCCCATTGTATGGAAGTAACTAACTTGTTTTTTATTTTACAGGCTCATAGACTGAAAGGATCTGTCTTGTCTTGGATGAAACTTTGGACTTGGACTTTTGAGTTAATGCTGGGATGAGTTAAGACTTTGGGGGACTGTTGGGAATGCATGATTGGTTTTGAAATGTGAAAAGGACATGAGATTTGGGAGGGGCCAAGGGAAGAATGATATGGTTTGGCTCTGTGTCCCCACCCAAATCTGATCTCAAATTGTAATCCCCATGTGTCAGAGGAGGCACCTGGTGGGAGGTGACTGAATCATGGGGCAGACTTCCCCCTTGCTGTTATTGTGATAGTGAGTGAGTTCTCATGAGATCTGATGGTTCGAAAGTGTGTGGCACTTTCCCCTTCCTTTCCCTCTTCTCCTTCTGCTATGATTGTAAGTTTCCTGAGGCCTCTCGGCCATGCTTCCTGTACAGCCTGTGGAAATGGGAGTCAATTAAACCTTTTCATGAATTACTAAGTCTCAGGTAGTTCTTTATAGCAGTGTAAAAATGGACTAATACACTATGTTTATGAGCAGGGTGGGGGTGGGGTATTACAGAGAAAACTGAAGAAAGTTGATATGTTAAGGCCATTAGAAAAAAAATTGCCCATTTCAGCTGGATTTTTAAAACTTTATGAGGTTAAAAACATTGCCTCAGTAGAAATTCAATATAAGTAAATGACCTGACTAGGCAGATATATGTGGAATTATTATGGGTGCTCTAAGAAAAATAAACCCTTGTAACTAACTTGCCATAGTATACTGCACCCAAGATTCTACTTGAATGTATTATTTTGGTTTAAAACACAAGTAGTGAATTATAATGAACAATATATTTTATCTTCATAAAATTTATTTTTGTTATCTAGTGAGTGTCTAAATGAAATAGATATTCAATTATTGCAGGCCATTTAAACCTGATTTTAAAGAGAATTAATGAAGTTCACAATGGGTATAATATCAAGTTGAATTGGAGTTTCAGTTTCAATGTACATAAACTTATGTTTTTATTATCAAAAGGGTTGAAACAAATGAAACAGCTATTGTTTTGCCATTTATGTCATGAATCAATATTTATTAAGAATTCAGGCAACAGCATTGTACTTACTTGATCATTTCTCATTTTAAATTTGAGAATGATAAATATTTATAGTACATCGTTAATTACAAAAATGGAAATCTCAATATTCATAGACTTCGTAAGAAATTTAATAATTATCTAGATATATATTTTTTTCTCATGGAAAATGCTAAGCTTAAGATGTGCTGCTTCTGTAAGCTGTTACAATAATATACAGCAATAATCTTGTTTTGTTCTTTGTGTCTTTTCCCCCATTGTAGTTTTAAATTTTACAAGTAATTATATTTTCCTATCAAACCTTGACATAAAGGGTAAGAGGTGAGAATTTTTAGTTGAAGGCAGCTTTCAATTTGAAAGAGATAGTAACTATTTAGGAAATAGCAAAATTGTATTTTTTCCTTTTGTTGGGACATTTAAAAATTAATAGAAAATCTAAAATGCCCACATCATTCAGGAAAGTTGCTTGTACACAAGCCTTGCTTGTTTGTTGTTTTTTCCTTTCAAGGTAATTTAAATTTATATCAAGGATATTTATTGTCCAGTCACATTAATTGTAATTACCACTGATAAGAAACAAGATAAAATCCCATCATGATTATAGCAGATCCTTCTGCTAGGTAGCTCTTTTTTTTTTTTCTAGGACTTCATTGTATTCTGTGATTAAATAATTTGTCTTCTAATGTATCCTCAAGTCAGGAAGATTTGTGGTTCTTCCTGGAAAGGATGTATGTTTGCATAAATTGTTCACAATTTGTATGTATAGTGACATATTATAAGATCCTTTCACAGAAACCAAAGGGAATTTGAGATGAAGTTATTAGAAGAAAATAATTTTATGTGATTAAAGAATTAAAGACTTGTGCCTGTGTAATGATAAATCAGTGCTCTGGGGAAGAATTTTCTAGTGTTAATTTTGCACCTACCATATTGTCTAGCACTTAGTTGTTCAACATTTATGTCTTGAATAATCAAAAATTATGTATGAATGTATTTTTCTAATATAAGAATGAATTTTATCCTATAAAAGGGCACTGGAATACCATTTATATACCAACATATCTATAAGTATTTCTAGTCTTAAATCTATATCTATGTATCAAATCCATATGTACCAAGGAAAGGCTGGCAGCAAAAAACTTAAAAATTAGCTGACAGCCAACATAATCTGACAAGCTAACTACTTTCTTTCATAAAACAGAAAATAATGCAGAGGGTAAAAATGGTATTTGGTATGAAAAGTAATATAGATATGGAAATATTCCCTGAATTCGCAAAACATTCTCTCTTTTAATTAAAAAAAAGTTGATCTATCAAGGAGATAACCAAAGCTCATATTTGTAAACTTCTAGCATTAACACTTTCAAATTGAATTTGATACTTACTTGCTAAGATTTTTTTTCCTTATGCAGTTACAACAAACTCCAAGAGAGAGTAGTTGTGAAAATACACACATATTAGTGAAAACTATATTAGTGAAAGCTATATTAGTGAAAACCACATTCATTTCCTTATTAACAATATTAAATGTATGTGGAGAAACACTTGGTCCATGGAGCTCACATTGTTGACCACAGCCCAATTCAAAGTGTCTTGTAGATATTCCAGTAGGATGCTAAAACAAGAGTTTATTTGCCCAGTGATTTAAAATTGTTCCCTGAAAGTAAGCCAGGAATTTTTGTGTTTGAGATGTGGGGCTTGTCATAAGGTTTCATTTGAACAAAGGCTCAACTGGGAAAAAGTAAGAAAATGACTGCTGCCTTAGAGCCCCACATTCTTTTATGTGCAATAATATTCTTCATGTAGCAGCTGGTGTTATCCTTTTAAAACGGAGTTTTAGATTAGTTAACTCTTATACTCAAAGGTTTCCAGTGGCTTCTCATCTCAATCAGAATAAAATCCAGTCTTTACCATCAACTACAAAGACCTACAGGACCTGCCACACTCCTCATCAGCTATCAAACCTCTCTGGGGCCTCATATCTGACCTCGCCTCCCTCTCTCACTCTCTTCCAGCTGCGGAGGCCTCCTCGCTGTTCTTTCAACTGTCAAGCAAGCTCTGGTATCAGACTTACCCTTGCTTTTCTCTCTTCTTGGAATGTTCTTCCCCCAGCATCAACATGGTTCGCCCTTTAATTTCATTCAAATCTTTACTAAATAGTCCCCTACCAAGAATGTCAAACCTGACCCCATTATCTAAAATAGTACTCCAGGTGCTCTTTATTTCCTTATTCTACCTTATTTTCCTGCTTAAAATTTACTTTTGCCTGACATATTACATATTTACTGTTTGTCTATTTCTGCTTGCCCCAATTAGAATGTAAGCTTCATGGGAAGAGGACTGTATTCCCTAGTGCCTAGAATGTACCTGGCACTTGGCTGGCACCTTGACCAGAATCTATTTGTGAACTCATTGGCAAGAGTTTCTCTAGTTTTTCAGTCTGCTTACTTTGTTTATGGGGAGTAATTGACACAATGCTACTCTGGTCTAGCACTTTTCTTGAACTCCTGACCTCAAGTGATCTGCCCACCTTGGCCTCCCAAAGTGCTGGGATTACAGGCGTGAGCCACCGTGCCCAGCTAGCACTTTTCTCATTTAGTCAACTAAGCTACTGGCTGAAGGCTGGAGGTTGGTTGACTCCAGCATTTTCCTGTTAAGATCCGAGAATACTGAAGCATCAGTGGTCCCAAAGAGCAATAAGGCCTTATTGCAACATGATTTACAACTAAGGTGTAAGGAAAGCACAGGGAAAACAGAATTAGTTTACGTAGCATACATTTGGACTCTGTTGTATTAATTTCCCTAGGATTTCACAGACGTATATCATGAAATGATTCTTGTTTTTATCTACATCTACAAAAGGAAAAACCATCCGAATGGAGGATAATTCTGTCTTTTAAGTGTTACATGATAGGCTTTTCTACACTTGAAAAACAGGCTGTCAAGCTCAGTGCTTGATTTGTTAAAAATCATACTTTTTCTATGCCACTCTTTGACAAATCTTACACTTAAAAAAATCTCAAATCTTGAAAAATAATCCCAGGTTATTCAGCTGCATCACCTTATACTACTTCTACTTAAGCAGTAAACTCCTTATAGCTTGTTTTCCTTCCCAAATTTGTGTTTTTTTAAGGTTTATACAGTCAGCCCTGTGTATCCACAAGTTCTGCAAATGTGGATTCAACCAACTGGTGATCAAAAATGTTTGGAAAAAACAAAAAGCAAACAATAAAAAAAACTACAAATAAAAACATCAAGATAATAACTATTTACATAGAATTTATATTGAATTGGTACTATAAGTAATCTAGAAATGACTTAAAGTATGGGGGAGGATGAGCTTTGGTTATTTGCAAATCTGTGTCATTTTCTATAAGGAACTTCCGGATTTGTAAATTTTAATACGGGGGTGGGCCTGGAACCAATCCCCCAGGGATAACAAGGGACTACTGTACTTCTGTCAAAATAATATTTATGCAGTGAGCAAAGAGAGTTAAAGGTGCTGTTTAGAATAGTTTTTTCAGGAAAACACAGTTGTCTAATTGGAACAAAAGGGATTCATCTTTTCTAAAGTGCAGGCAGATATTTGAATATAAATTGAGTGAAGCTTATGAAAGAGACACGTCGCAGAAGTGTGCTTACTTGACAGGATTCCTGGCAGCATCTGGATCTTGGGCTGTGACGGAGCCTATTGTGGTGTTTATCTGAGCATCTTCTCTTATTTGTAAGATGTAGGCCAGTTTGCTGAAGACAGGTGGCTCATCTACATCCTCCACCACAATTCTAACCGTGGCTGAATCTTTGAAAGGCCCCAGGTAGAGAAATCGTGGCTCAACATGAGGATTGGAGGCTTCCACTTTAAGGGTATACACTTTCTTCTTTTCAAAGTCCAAGAGCTTGAGGTTGGGGGTGGGGGAAGAAGTGACATATTTAAAGCAGCCAAGACACAGAAAGCCAAGACACGAAACATTTTTGGTGTAAACCACTGATAAATGAATGTGATCATATTGCTTAGAGAAACACATTTGTGTGATATTGGGCAAAGGGAGAAAAGATAAGATGTAATTTTTTTCTTATATCTAGGCTGTTAGGCAGGAAACGATTATAAAGTTTGTGAAGGAGTTCAGATGCCACACAGCCCTGAAAAATGTATGGGCTGAGACCATGCCTGCTGTTGACTTAAAAGTGGGTAGTGAGGTACAAGGCATCATACCAGGCAGGAAGGGCACTTGGAAGCAGGAGTCTGGTAGAGCCCACACTGTCCCCACTTAAAAAATACTCATGTTTCACTAGAGGGGGCCATCAGGGGCAAGTTGGCAAATACACAGTGGGTTATTCCGTGTCAGATGTTCTCACATCTGGCTTTTTTTTTTTTTTTTTTTTTTTTGAGACGGAGTCTCGCTCTGTCGCCAGGCTGGAGTGCATTGGCGTGATCTCGGCTCACTGCAACCACTGCCTCCCGGATTCAAGTGATTCTCCTGCCTCAGCCTCCCGAGTAGCTGGGACTACAGGCACGCACCACCAGGCCCAGCTAATTTTTGTATTTTTAGTAGAAACGGGGCTTCATCATGTTGGCCAGGATGGTCTCGATCTCTTGATCTCGTGATCCACCTGCCTCGGCCTCCCAAAGTGCTGGGATTACAAGCGTGAGCCACTGTGCCTGGCCATATCTGGCTTTAATTGCACTGATGAGTGTTTAAAACTGGCCAATGTCTTGGCCCCACCGTGGACCATTAAACCAACATATCTGGGCATGCAGATTAAAATCTACATTATTAAACACTTCCCCCGGTGATTCTGTGGTGCAGCCAGAATTGAGAGCCACAGGTTTGCATTGTGAATCCCTCATCATCATTCAGACAACACAGATTAAAGTTTTTTGTTGTTGTTGTTGTTGTTTTTTGCATGAGGTAATGAAATATTCCAAATGGTATCCTGAAAAGGGCATTGGGCTAATTATTTGTCAAAGAAAGTAATGATCATTGTTGTCAAGGGTCTTTAGGAAAAGTAGGTCTGCTTTTGGAGACATGGTGAGCCCAAATGCTTATTGCTGACTTTTAGTTTTAGATGATAATATGACAAGGCGCACTAGAAACACAATTAATCTAGACGTCAGTGAATGTGATTTAGTCGTCTAGGCAAAATTTCAGTTCGAATCTGATAAGGCACCAAGAAAATTAAAAAGGTTAATGCACACTAATGGGCTTCCTAATTATATTATAGTTTAAAACATTAGTCTGAGTGTCACTTAAACATGTTTTATTGTGTTTCCAGATATTAAGACACGTAATCCAAAGCTTGGGAGGAAAAAAAATCTCTTGTTATTTACATCCACCGATGCTTTTATTTACCAGAAAAGATAATAGTATGCTAAAGGAGAGAGAAAATATTACACCATACATGATAAAAGTGAAATCATAAAAAGTTAGCCAAAATTAATATTTTTAGTCTTGAAGCATACAATTCATTGGTTTTTAATTTTTGCCGTATTTTTGTATGCTGCCCTGTGGTGCTACACGATTTAGGGGATAAAATAATGAACCAGTACTTTGGAAAAAAATAGAAATCAGAACACAAAAGATTTATTGTTGTGTTCCAAAAAGTAGCTAAAGAGGTACCAGGAAATTTATGGTATTTAATTTAAATTTGTTATGGTATTTAATTTAAACTTGTGGTCTTTATACATCCTCTTTTTGTGATGCAAGTCATCTTGATCACTGCTTGCTGTACTCTCTTCCTTCACAGTATGCATCACAATTTGTAGTTGTATATTTGTTTGTTTGTTTACTTGGCTCCTTGTCTCTTTCCCCCTAGACTGGAAGTATCATGAGGGCAGAGAACATCTGTTATATGTACCAGTGCACCTCCAGCACCTAGAGCAGTGTCTGGCACTGTTTATTTACTGTTCATTTAAAGTATTTACTTTATATATTTTTACGAATATCATTTGTTTATATTACTTATTTACTTAGGAGGTTCTTAATAAAAATTCATTGGATGTATAGAATTAACATGAATGCATATCATTTTAGGTTCCTGAAAGCCAACCCAAGAGATCTCAGTGTCATTAGAATTGGTTTTCTTTCTTTCTTTTTTTTTTCTTTCTTTCTTCTTTCTTTCCTTCCTTCCTTCCTTCCCTCCTTTCTTCCTTTCTTTCTCTTTCTTTCTTTTTCTTTCTTTCTTTCTCTCTCTCTCTCTTTCTTCTTTCTTTCTTTCTTTCTCCTTCCTTCCTTCCTTCCTTCCTTCCTTCCTTCCTTCCTTCTTTCTTCCTTTTTTTTTTTTCAGAGTCTCACTCTGTCACCTAGCCTGGAGTGCAGTGGTGTGATCTTGGCTCACTGCAACCTCTGCTGCCCAGGCTCAAGTGATCCTCTTGCCTCAGTCTCCAGAGTAGCTGGGATTACAGGCACCCACCACCACGCCTGGCTAATTTTTGTATTTTTAACAGAGATAGGTTTTGCCATGTTGGTCTCAAACTCCAGGACTCAAGAGATCCTCCTGCCTTGGCCCCCAAAAGTGTTGGGATTACAGGCGGGAGCCACCATGCCTGGCCAGAACTGCCATTTTTCTGAAAATAATAAGTAAAATAAAAATCTAAAGGAATGTTTATGTGAGATATAATTGCCCCTGGTAACTTAGGAACTGGAGAAAAGTAAATGGGTTCACTTTGTATGGTGTTTAAGAAGCGGCATTACCTTTTTGACAGTTATAATCCCTTCCTGGGTTTCCTGGTCGGTGATGACATCAAACATATCCAGCCCCTCACTGTCTGTGATGCTGTACTCAATTTCAGCATTTTCTCCCACATCAGCGTCGCTGGCTTTGATTCTGCCAATTGGTGTCCCCGGTGGAGAAGATTCAGGAGTTTTAAACTGGTATGTACCTATTAATCACCAGACAGATATAAGTCAAACATAGACTAACCACATTCTATCATCATAAAAACAAAACCTATTCTCTAACAGTTCTTTAAGACATTACCATCAGGTAGATGTGTGCTTTCCTCAAAATAACTAATGGTGGCCTGTTCTTCTTATGTCTACTTTCGTGGTTGTTAAGAATGTTTCTTCTATTTCATGACCTGTTTCCTTGCAAATGGAGAACACTTTTCTTGTCTGTAAACAGGCTCCAAAGTTTATGTTGTGATTGTGAGAACAACTGAATGGCTACAGGAGGCACAGAAGGTTTCAAAGCCCTTTGTTAACTTCATCTAACAGAAAGAGTAGAGAAGAATTTAATCTGAACTGCGACTTTTAGTTAATTACTAGGTATTCTTTAAAAGAGTTCTTTCTACCGTTGCTAATAATAGCTGGAGGTGGAAAGAAATTATAGCAACTTGGAGGCTGTATCCAGGTAGATATTCTTTTATTCATACATGGAGCTGGACCTAGTTGTAGAGTTAGAGATATAGGTAAATACATTAAGTGATAAAACTCCTAATTTTTTTCTTTTGACTCTTAAATTTTATTTTATGCATAGATTTCTCCCATACTTATATTTGTAATTCTAATTTGAAACCTATGTTTCCTATATAGACACTTTTTAAAAAAAATATGCTCCTGTTGCAAACTTAGTTTAGAGAGACTACATATGAGTTTCAGTTTAGATTGGCCAGGCCATGATGTACTTAGCACCAAAAATATAAAATAGTAAAACCAAGGCTTATTCTACCCTTTTCAATTACATTTTGTTAACCATTCATACAAATGATTTGAAAAGAATTTAAACAGTCTATGGCACTACTGAAATGTAGGCATTCAGTAATAGTAATCCCTTGAGTTCATACTTGGTAAAATGATAAAGCAGGTTAAAAAAATTTTTAAACTTTTTTTGACTCAAGTACGTAACTCAAAAAGAGCATTTTTTTTTTTTTTTTTTGGACAGGATTTCCTCCTGTTGCTCAGGCTGGAGTGCAGTGGCGTGATCGTGGCTCACTGCAGCCTCAAACTTCTGGGCTCAAGCAATCCTCCCACCTCAGCCTTCTGAGTAGCTGGGACTACAGGTGCACACCATCGTGCCTGACTAATTTCTTTTTACTTGTTGTAGACACAGGGTCTCACTATGTTGCCTCGGCTGCTCTTGAACTCTTGGCCTCACACAGTCTTCCTCCCTCAGCCTCCCAAAGCTCTGGGATTACAGGCATGAGTTGGTGTGCCCCAGGTTAAGTATTCTCTAGTGTTTTCAACTTCCATTTTTAGGGCCTCCTGCCCCTTTCTAACTTCTCCCTCCCTTGCCTTGGCATATTGCTCATTAACAAGTCACAGGCTATCTAAGCAGAGCAGAGTGAGTTACAAATTCCTGTGGTACCAGGGTGCGGGGGAATCCTTATGTTATTCTTCCCCAGGGAATCTCCATATTAAAAAGCAGGTTTTGGGCAAACTGTTGGTGATCCTAATAGTTTTCATTTCAGGCCTCTGTAAGGGAAATGGTAGGCCTCATAGAACCTTTCTTCTACTTGTTATATGAGATATTCTTTAATTAGCTCTGATCTTTTTGCATTTAGCTAACTCTGATTAAAAACTTGAAAAAATAAAGAAAAGAAAACTACTTCCTATTGATCCATGTATAGCTCTACCCTAAAGGAAGCCCGTATCAGCTGATTAGTTTTTTTAAAATGCCATGATAGAATGAGTGGGTTTTCTATTGAATAATTGAGATAGCTTTCGTAGGAGATCATGGTCCCAAAGGGATTTTGTTCCTGGATGAAAAGTTACGTTAAAACCAGTTCCCTCTTGGGTAGCTCTGTGTGAGAATTTTTAGCATACTCCTGATACCAAGTTGGTATTCATGGAGGTTGTTTTTCCTTCTTCTTCCTTTTATCTAATCACTAGAGTTAATGATTTTGGAGACAACTTTCGGTATCTCAACTAACCATAATGTAGAAAACGACTTATGATTACAAATGGATTAAGTACCTAGTTACTTCCACAGTTGTATTTTTAGAAACAGTAAAATAATAAATCCTCCCCTTATAAAGCTTTGTAAGGATTTAAAAGAGATTACATGCCTGATTAAATTCACAAAACATAAAGTCAAATTTTTTCCAACAAATTGCAGCATGCTTGTATACATATGTTCTGCATGAGCAGATTTATGTCTGTGGTAGTTTTCTTAATAAGGAGAAATGAAACAATGATGTTGCCTTTACAACAACAGCAGAAATCACTCAGCTAATTACCAATAGAGGAACATAAATGTTCACATTTCCTGAGTGTATGCCATGTTGTCAACTCATTTTTAATAAAAGTACCAGTTCTTCTTAAGTCCACTAACTTTGACAATAATGATGACAATGGAAAATAAAAATTCTTAAAGTTCGAGTTTTATAAAAGCACATTGAAGAAATTCATTCAATCAAATGTTCCTACTCTGGGGGAATCGGGGAGGGTTGTCGTTGACATCAGTCAGTGTGATGTTCACGGTGGTGGTCCCAGATAATCCTCCCATCTGGCCGCCCATATCCTTGGCTTGAATCACCACTTGGTACTGCTCCCTGTTTTCTCGATCCATGTTGAGCAAAGCTGTCTTGATAATACCTGTGGATGTGAAATTTAAGAGTGCAAAGGGATGCATTAAGAATACTTTATGGAATCATTGATTTATGCAAACAAACATAAACTGTCACCCACAATATGCAAAATGCTATGCAGATGTCATGGTGATATAAAAATAATTATATGCAGCCTTTATACTGAAGGATATTACGACCACACAGGGGAGTTAGATACATCAAAAAAAGTCTGTAATACAAGGAGAATAAAAATAAGTACATGTCAGATTCTGCAATAGTATAGACTATTAAGGGTTATGAGACACTCAATATTATAATTACATTATGGATGTATAAACATTAAGTGTTATAAGATGACACAGCAGAATCTAAAATGGCTTGTGGTATAAAGGTATACTATAATATGCTTGATAAAAGACATTTAGGTGAATTATGAGGAAATTGTTAGGAAAGCCACATACTTGAACTGACTGTTGAGTTTCCCATTATGGATTAGCTAATTATCCCTCAGATACACCTACCGTAATGAATGCTCTGAGGATTTTCTAAATTGTAAAACTATGGTCTTTAGAAAATAGAACATCAATTCTCTCATAATGATCATCTTGTATGATTCTAGAGAATTTTGGAATTAAGGTTCAAGGTCTTTCAGCCTTTTAGAATTCCTAAAGCTGACCGTGAACTTTAGTTCAACTGGCCCCAATGACAACCAAAATTTTTAAGTTAGGTTAAATTTATCTCTGTTGTTAGGTTGTTATAAAATAGTTAAATAACTTCTAAAAGTTTGCCCAATTTCTATGTAAGGTTTATGCTTAAATTAACTTTCTTTCAAATTTCACTGGAGAAGCCTTTATAACCTTTTGCAGAAACACATTCTAGTGCTTAACAACTAATGAAGCGAAAATATCTTTTTTAAAATTTTTAACAAGAATACTTCAGACAACAGGTCAATTTTATTCCTATAGTCCTGCCTTCAGTGAAAGTGCGGCTGCTTTCTGTTCTCCAAATAATAGTAATTCTCTATTTAAATACAGGAGATCACCTCAGCCTTTTGTCCTTTAAGTTGAATAATTCTAATTTTTCATCCTCATTGTTTTTCAACTCAACATTTTCTTTCTCCTTGGGATTCTTTCCAAGTTCATTGCAGCACTTAACACAGAGATTTCCAACTGGATGTGGGAACCTAGGGAAGTTTTGATTTCTACTAAGAATAATGGATGTTTAAAAAATGTATAAAAGGAAATTGACTCATTATGATAAAAATATGTGTGCAGTTTACTATACAATACAAATGATATTTGCTAAAAACAAATCATTATAAGATAGGTTGCTACTTTGTGGAGAAAATACAGAAAACAGAAAAATGAGATGTTGAAAAGAGGATTCCAGATGGCATTTCACTTTGATTAGGACTCCATCAGTTAGGATGGGCTAGACAATGATTTGATAACAAACAATGCAAAATCTTAGTGGCTTCACACAACTAAAGTTTATTTTTCACTCATGCTCTGAGCAGGTAAGCAGGTAGCTTTGTTCACCATACCACTCAGACATTCAGGCTACAGACTACAACTCAACATTGGTTTCCATGATCACTGTGGCAAGGGACAGCAATGTGGCAGATTGTGTACCAGCTTTGAAAATTTTAATTAGAAGCGACTTGTATCATTATCACATTTTATTCACCCAAATAAATCACATGGCTACATCTAATTTCAGAGCAGAATAGAGAGACACAATCCTACTAAATAATTAGAAAAAGAAGATTCCGAATATCTGTAAACAGACCAATACTATCAAAAAGGGGTTTACCTTTTAGCTTCACCCCAAACTGGAAGAAAACTAAGGCAATACATAATTTTTCTCAATCTACTCCATAGAAAGGGTGGGTGAAAGATTCATTGCCAGATTTTTTGATTAAAATGATTCAGATGTCATGTTTACAAATATATCATTAGTGTTTGGTGGATGTATGCAAGAAAATCCAATCACATTGATTATTTTTATTAAAAATATGCTAGCTCAGCTGAGCATGTCAATTAAAATTATAGATTATAAAAAGGAAGATCAAAAAGTCTAACCTGTTTCTGATTCAACTGAAAAATAGGGCTGTCCCTGTAGAATACTGTAGACAACTTTAGCACTGTTCCCATATGTTGGATCATCTGCATCCGTTGCAGTGACTTGGACAACAAATGTACCTGTAATGACAGAAATATAAACTGAAAACACATCAAGAGTTCATATCAATCTTTGACACACACCAAAACCAGCACGATCTTAATTTTGTATGGAAATATCATGCTGAGGAAGTCGAGAACTTTGGTAGGATGCTGGGTGAAAAAGGATTGGATTCTTTAAAGAAATACAATCAACATTTAGAAATATTTTAAGGATTAGGTTACAGAGAAGCATGGGAATGATCATGACTTGGGGTGGAACTGATTCCAACCCATCTCCAATGGCGGGATTTGACTGGACTCTTGCTTTAGTGATTCTTTCGAGTTATTCAGGACAAAGTCAATCAGCATCTTGCTTCCTTTGTCCACAGGAATTAGTTTAGGAATTGTCCAATCAGGGGCCACTCATGATTTTGCTGGAAATTCTGTCATAGATACTCTTTTTCTTGGACCGTAATGTGCTGATATACATTTGCAGCAGCTATTTTGTGATCTTAGAAATGCCAGCCTGAGGACAAAGCTGGATAGAATAGAAAATCACAGAAAAACAGCTAGAACTCAGATCAAATCCTGTCCAAAGCCCGCTTTACTTTTGGACTTAAGTAATGTGACAAATAAATACTTATTTGTTGTTGTTTAAACTAGTTCAAGTTGGATTTCTTGTTACTTACCAATAAAAGCATCCTAAATGATAAATCTATCTGATAGTTCTAAACAGTTGAAAGACCTTGAAACTTAAAGAATGTAGTTATGGATTACATAAAGAATCAATGAATTGGAACAGCAAAGCACAAACATCTGGAATCTGCAATTCCAAAAGGTCATTATACTTAAATATACAAAGAAGGCTATTACATTTCAGATCAGCATTCTTATTTTAGATACCACAGTTGCCTAATAATCTTCAAAGTATTCCTAACCCTCTGAAATTCCACATAAATTTTCATGTGTATGCCTACAGGTCTATTTCACTGAGGAGAAATTCTGTAGATTTTATATGATCCTCAAAGGGCTCTGTGACTTCCCGAAAGGATAAGAGTCTCGGATTAAGATCACTTAATGGCTGTTTTTTGTTATTTGTATCAGATAACCAGTAAGCATACTGCTGGAGTTCCCCTTTCCATGAAAGGGGTAGGTAAGTTACATCCAGGGAATATTAGGAACTCTACATTGCTTTTGTAGTATATAGCCAATTTCACTTATTGAAGAAATAGATTGTAGTATGTTAGGGTTGGATGCCCTGAATGTATAGTGCTGATGCACAAAACAGACCACCCACCGTTGTAATTTGGCAAGGGAGGTGGGGAGACTGAGAACATCTTATGATTTTAGGGTGAGAGTCAAGTCAACAAACACTCAAGTTCTTATTTAACATTAACACAAAATTTGATTGCTTTAGAATATGATATCTGTACATTTTAAATATCTATTCGTTGCCAGATATTGTACTAGGGACTCTGCACCTGTTTTATCATCTAATCTTCATGATAGCCCTTTGGAGTTGACATTTATTATTTATTTTTTCAAGATACAGAACTAGAGGATCAGAGAAATCAAATAATTTGCCCAGGGCTACACTGCTGGTTCTTAGTGGAGATAGTTTCAAATTCAGTTCTGTTTGATACCAAAGTCCATTTTTGCTCCCATGCTGTTGTCCCACTGCCTTTATATAATTTCTTGAAGATGCCTTTCTATAATCACAATAATGAGATATCAATTAAGGATGATCAATGTCACCATAACTGTGTCTGTGTGCAAACTGAAAAAAGCCTTTTTATTTTTCTCAAGACATGTTACTGTCAACTACCCCTAAATGTTTGTAATACAAATTTAATTCTATAATGGCTTCAAAAGTGAATGGCACTCCCTAGAGTTGTGCAGTGCAATACCTGCATATCTGGTTACAGTTGCCCTGAGTGGTGCTGATGAAGAGACTATTCTTCATGAATTCTTCTGCCTTTTACCACGTAGAGGAGAAATTTTTTTCCTAACAAATTTAAAGAATGCCATTCTACTGCTGCTATAACCAGTGAAGAAGAAGAAGAAGAAAAAACAAAATTCCAGTCATCTCCCTCTTTGCTTTGTGAGGCTTGCAATTTTTGTAACAAAACAAAGTGGCTTTAAATAATGAGAAAAGCAATTTCTTCATAAGAAAAATGTAGATGTTTTACAACGATTTCCATGGATTTGTTATTTTCTATGTCTTGGATCTGTGAACTACAGTGTCTCTGATATCTAACTGACAGAATCATAATAAAGTTAATATGTAATTTCAGCCCTTTTGAATCTGACAGAGTGAAAATAAAAATAATCCTTTATATAAGTAGCTTAAAATTTGTCAGTGTCTCCCATGAAGTATTTCAATGTGGCTAAGAGTGATGTCAGTAGAATTCTTTTTCTTAATTTAAATCCTGTTTACTTCTCTCAATTTAAACAAATTAAATCCACTACTTATTTAAAAAAGTAGTGGTATTGTGTAAAAAATATTAATTCACTCTATGTATGTTATGAAAGTCTTTTCATTTCCACCATGTAGTAAAGGATCCACTCCCTAGACATAACGTGCCTATTGTTTATGTATTAAAAAAAGTTCTTTGATCTCCTTTCCAAATATACAGTTACTAGTCACTTAAAGCAACTATCACTACTTTTTAGACTGGATTGTAAATGTAAGCTTTTATTTTCTATTTGGGAGATTGTTACTTGGACCCTAACACCCACATAGGCTAAGAGAAGTGGAGAAGGTTGCTGTCTTTCAGCCCAAGAAAGAGAATGGGCATTTAGGGAGGGAGAGAAAGGAGATGGTCTCTCTTTCAACCTCCCACTCCCACCCTGCCACTTTTCAGACCCTCTTTAGAGGAAATGTGGTTTTTAAAATAATCACAAAATGAGACTAGAGTAGTATTAGGAAACATATGCACTTACAGAAAGGACATACATGGATTGAAGAAGTTAGCATCTAAATTCATGCAGTTCAGTACTTTGAGCTCGTGGGATTCCTTACTCAGTGGATGCACTAGGGGAGAGCCAGCTTTTGGCTGAAGTCACGTCTCACTCACCGACATCAGACATTTCAGGGACAGTGGCTGTGTAAACCTCCTTGGTGAATATTGGTTCATTGTCGTTGATGTCATGGATCTTGATGATGAATTCAGACTCGGGCTCCACGGGTCTCCCTGTCCTTCTGTTTATAGCTTGAGCTCGAAGGATGTAAACGGGTTTTTCTTCCCTGTCCAGCCTCTTGGTGGCCTGTATGTCGCCTGTGTTTTCATTAATAATGAAGAGATCTCCTGCTCCATCTCCTGAAAGGATATATTTAAGTGATCCATCTCCTCTATCCTGGTCTGAATGTAACTAGTGTAGAAAAAAAAAATTAAAGAAAGTAAAAGTCAAGCATGTGGTTCTAAACTGTTTTTGTCTTTTTGGTGCATGCTACATTAACTTTTATTAAATTCTTTCTAAGGAATACAAGTTTTTTTTTGTTTGTTTGTTTTTACTATTTGCATATCCTCTTAATGGTAAATACCATTCATTAATGAACATGTTTCCTTATAATCATGGAATTTTTCAGAACTGGAACAGAGTTTGGGAGAAAATTTAGTAATCTTTATTTTGAAGAAGGGAAAACAAAAGGCAAGAGCAATAGCAAGGTGGCCAAGGACATATTAGGGTGGCTGGAATGAGACTCTTTTCACGATTTTCCTATTTTTCACTACAGCTTTCACATTCCACTAATACATTCTCGCCCTCACTTGCATGTACACAAACATATTAGGGAAGCAATATCCTATTTAGAAAAGGACTTTGAATTTTGAATCAGAGAGACTTGGGTATATTCTATTTCTACCTTACATTTATTATCTTGGTGAATTTAGGGAAGCTTGGCAACCTCCTTGAGTCTTTAGTGATAGAGATTATAATCATTTTTTTCTGGGAAGATGTGATATTTATTTATTTATGAAATTCAACTTGAAGCGTTTGAGAAATATCCTAAGTGCTGCCAAGGGCAATACCTTGAAAATCACCTGACTAGATAATTTACAGGTCACTTGGAACAATAGCATTTCATATTTATACTTTAGTATAAGATAGGAAAGGACCTTCTAATAATTAGAGCCAACCTAAAATTGAAATAGTCTGTCTTATGAGTGGTGAGTTCCCTGCTCCTAAAGGTAATCAAGCAGAGACTCTGATGACTAACTGTCAGTGAAATGGGTTTGGGTAAAAGTTGGAATTAAATGAATACTAAGGATACCATGGAAATAGAAGATGAGAATCCTAACTTGGATAAGTAGTCCATGTTTCCTTTCCCAGAGATTATATCCACAGTGTTGATTTCCTATTGTTTCCTAAATTCCCTTTTTTCCACCCAGCAAAAGGTTAGATGATAGCTTTAGATGGTACCTAGACCTAACTATAGGTCTATAGGACATATATACACAAACACATACATATATATATATATGCACACACATATATATACATATACACACATACACACACACACGCACATATATATATATATATATATATATATATATATATATATATTCAGTCTGCAGGTTTTCAGATAATTTAACCCTATTTGCAAATTTTCAAAAAGTGCTTTTTATTGAGGAGGACTATTTATAAATCCCCAGAGTTTTAAGCATCCATGGTATATAGAGAAGTTAGTGTTAGTGGGAAGGCTGCTACTCTCTACCTTGCTTCAATTCTGTCTAAACAGAATATGGGCTATGCTACAACAACAGCAACAACAGTTATACCAAGTCTTTCTCTTGTTGATTAATACTGCACAAAATGCTCGGAGAAGCATTACACATTTGAAAATAGACTCTTAGGGCAAAAAGAGACTTTAAAAATAATCCAACCTAGTCTAAAAGTGTATTCCATGTAATATCATTTACAGGAAGTGCTGAGGGAAAGAAATACTTTATATACGGCCTCTTTCTTAGAGTCACTGTTAACATGTCAAAGGCTCTGAGTGTCTGCAGTTTGAAACTACATTTGATTCTGTGTAATCTAGTTTTCCCTGTCTTGTTTAAAGAATCCTTTTTGGGTGTAACTTATATCGATATCCCCCATACCAATTTTCCAAAAAAGATAGTTTGGGAAACATGAACTAATTTAAAATCCATCATTGTAGAGTCAAGAAAACTGAGAATCCGGTGCGTGCTATGTTTCCAAAATCACACAGCTCATGGGAAAAGAGTCTGAAGATTAACTCTTGAGCGCAGGAAGAGGCTTAATAGATTATTTGGTGCAACTTCCTCATTTTTAGAGGTAGAGAAACCGTGTTTAATGTAACACAGCAAAAGCTAGTTAATCGCGGTGTTTGGGGAAGAGAATATTATTCATATAATTAGTAGCCTTGAAAGCAATTTGGCAGAAATAATGGAAGATAAATTTGAATGGGGAGGAAATTGCTTAGAAGTGAGAAATGCAATCAGAAATGTAAAACAAGAGCATCCCATGATTTGAGTGATGGGATATGCTAAGGAAACGCTGAAACCATCATGACACACAAAGACCCACTGGGGAAAGTTTAACTCTCCATCGTCAAATTCGAATGACTGAGGAGGCTCTTAAAAAGATATTTCATTAACCCATGAGTAAGGAAACCAATGTCACCACCTGGCGGATCCTTGCTCTAGGGCAGCTGTGGTCAGCAGCCTGGCACAGTGCGGGGGGCACGGTCCTAGGCATGAGCCATGTTCATTCTTTTTCACTCAGCAAGTGTAAGAACACAGCAGAGTCAATTAACCTCCCTCAGCCAGGATTCTTATCTGCAAAATGAAGATAATAAGAGCTACACGGCGAGGCTGTTGTGAAGATCTAATTGAAGACCACATGCAAATAGTACATTAACCACCATGTAAACATGCAACAAAAGCATAATATGGGTCTTATAGATTACAAAGTGCCTCCCAAATTTAAGAGAGTGCTACTGTTATTAACTCTTAGTTTATAATCAGCATATTTTTTCTCCTATATTGACTTTGAGAACTTTGTTTTCAAGACTTTGAAAACCCAATTTTACAGACACATGGTATCTCTAAGGTAAAATCTGTGATCAAAAGCCAGTATTCTTTAACTGGGCGGTGGGGGGCAATTGTTATCTTTACATGTGATTTATTATATTCTGCATTCCACTGGATTATACACTCTCCTCCACTAGTTCTTTCATCGGTTTCAGTATGTAATTGTTGCACACTTAATAGGTGAATTCCACATCTGGTCACAAGATTTATTCAGGTAAAAGTAATCAGAAATGTATTTTTAGCTGTCAGGTGAGACCATCTGGATGACTTATAGAACAAACACCCGAAACAATGTTAAAGGGCAGAGGAGACGTTAGAGAAGAGTGTGAGCAAGGGTTGCTTTGCAGATCACAATTCTGATTTATCAATATTTGAAAACTAGTGGGAAAATGTATCTCTTCTCTTTGCATTGTCTGATAATAAAGCAATTTCACTTCCTCCCCCTTCCTCCCTCCAAAGTGCATTTTCTGGGTCTGACCGAGTACACGGAGCAGAAACCTCCCAAAGCCTCTGCTTTTTCTCCCCACTCTCCTCCTCTGCCATCAAACTCCCCTGGGGCCAGTTCTTTTCTTGGGAAAAAAAGGAAACATAAGACATCAGTGCCTGTGAAAGTGGTGGTGAAAATCAGACATTAGGGGTTTATTGAGCACTTAGATTTTAATTGGATTTTTTCTTTTGTGATGTCATCCATCATGGCCACTGTAAAAGACAGAAGTTAAACAACAACAAATAAAAGGTTGTAGGCTGCCCAAGGCATGTTTTTACTAATTTCAGTTTAATGTGGCTGTTCCATTAAGTTTAATCATCTGGTTCACTTTTAACGATTCACCATGAAGTAAAAATTATCCACTTGCCACAGAAAGTCACATCTCACCTGTCGCTGGTAAGACTTTTTACTACTGTACCTGTAGCATTTCGTGCCAGAGGGAGCTCTTGGTCTTTGTCTGTTTCCTCTGTTGATTTTTAAAATGTATTTATTTATTAAGAGATGGAGTCTCACTCTGTTGCCCAGGCTGGAGTGCAGTGGCGCGATCTCAGCTCACTGCAACCACTGCCTTCCAGGTTCAAGCGATTCTCTTGGCTCAGCCTGCCGTGTAGCTGGGATTACAGGCATCCACCACCACACCTGGCTAATTTTTTGTGTATTTTTAGTAGAGACAGAGTTTTACCATGTTGGCCAGGCTGGTCTCAAACTCCTGACCTCAAGTGATCTGTCCGCCTTGGGCCTCCCAAAGTGCCGGGATTACAGGTGTGAGCCACTGTGCCCATTTTTTTTTTTTAATACAGCATCTTGGCAAATAAACACAGGGATTTTGGTTGTAGATGTAGCTCCATGGTGGGTGGGACCAAAACCATGGCAGCATCTTTGCCTGCTGGGTGTTGTGGTTTCCTGGGGACACAGCATGTTTTTACACGCTAAATGTGCCGAATTCCAACTTGACTTTAAATCAAATTCAAAGGCATAACAAAGATTTTTAGTGGTCTATGAAGCCAGCTAATGCTGCCCTATTGCTCCCATTTCCTGTGTGTCCCCAAGTCACCATCTGAGTCAGTGACCAAATGCAATCTCCGCAGCATATGCATTGTTAAGACAGAAAACAGTCCAAACAATGTTGGTGAGGGTGTGGAGAAACGGGAACTCTCATACACTGTTGGTGGGAAGGTAAATTAATTCAATCTCTATGGAAAACAGTATGGAGATTTCTCAGAGAACTAAAAGTAGAATTACCATTTGACCCAGCAATTCAGTAAATCATTCTGTAATCTATCCAAAGGAAAAGAAATCATTCTATCAGAATGACACCTGCATTCATATGTTTATCATAACACCACTTACAACAGCAAAGGCATGGAACCAACCTACGTGTTCACCAACAGTTGACTGGATAAAGAAAATGTGGTACATATACACCCCAGAATACTACAAAGCTGTAAAAAAGAATGAAATCATGTCCTTTGCAGTAACATGGATGGAGCTGGAGGCCATTATCCTAAATGAACTAACACAGACACAGAAAATCAAATACCACATGTTCTTACTTATAAGTGGGAGCTAAACAAAAAGTACACATGGACATAACATGGGGAAAATAGACTCTGGGACTCCAAAGTGGGGAAGAAGGGGAGTGATGGCTGAAAAATCACCTACTGGGTACAATGTCCAATACTGGGGTGATGGGTACACTAGAGGCCCAACCCCCACCACTACACGTGTAATACTCACATAACAAGTGCATGTACCCTCTGAATCTAAAATAAAAATTAAATAAAAGAACCCCCTCTCCCCCCAACAAAAACAATCCAAACAAAAGCTTACCTAGATGACACACATAGGAAAGTACCTACAGCAGCCTTACGTGGGCTTAGAAAAGGTATGAAGTGATGTTTGGCTAAAATGAAAAATTGAATTATGGCTAAGGACTTGTACGGTGTAGTGCAAATGTAATGTTGCTCTTTAAGAAATGTTATGGTTGCTAATCTGAGCTATTATAAGACAATTAGAGAACAGTGGTGTTGAAAAGATGCTGTCTGATTGGGATTGAGGAGAGAAACAGGAATTACAGCAGAGAGAGAGAGAACATCTTTGTGTTAAATAGGTGGAATGTTACTTTAAATTAGCACAATCAATCAAATTATGACAAATTGAGGCTTAACTGCATCAGTATCTATGTATATGTATAGATGTCTGCATGTATACATACATCTTTATATATAATGCATGTATACGTAATGCTAATAAATAGACTTAGTGTTGTGAAGGCTGGGAAAACTTGTTGGGTAGAGTTTATATCAGGAAGAAATTGAAACTTGCTTGAAGTACATGGCAGGGATTAGAGTTGCTTCTGTTTTAGAGATTATAGGATTAGGCAAATCAAAAGTACATTTTAATAAAATTCCATATGACACATTTTATTCTGCTGTATTTGAATGTTAATAATTTGGCATGAGTTAACTAATATATATGTGATGATTATTTTACCAATTAGAAAGCTGATGGCAGCATATGATTGTGGCAGGTTCCCAGCTGTGGGTCAGCTGGGTGTGTGGCTGTTCAGCCCTGTGATTCAGTTTTCACATTGTAATATGTGTGAATGTAAAGGGTGCAACTTCAGTGTCCCTGGTTTAGCAGGAATTGGCTTGCTCTAGTCCTATTTTTTTCTTTTTTCCACAGGTTGCAATGTAAATGAGGCAGTGACCTGGTTTCCACCAGGCTGATGAGAACAGTGCCCAAGGGGATGGCAAGCCACAAAGTGGAAGGAACCCAGGTTCTAGAATAACCTCATATCCGACCAGCCTGTATGTGAAAGAGGAAAAAAAGACATTGCACTTCAACCATTATGTTTTTGAAGTTTTGTTGTTGTTATTGTAGTTCCGCGTTGACCCTAACTCAGTGGTTCTCAAAGTGCGGTCCCTGGACCAGCCACATTGGCATTACCTGGGAACTAGTTAGAAATGCAAATTTCTGGCCCCACCTACCTCCAGAATCAGAAACTCAGGGGATGCCCACCAGTGCTGTGTTTTAAGAAACTCCTTAGGTAGTTCTGATGAGTGCTCAAGTTTGAGAGCCACTGCCTTAACTAGTACAACCATAATAGTTACAAGCATGGACATAGGCAAGGGAAAGAGGTGAGTGTAAATATACGCTATGTACTCATCACATAACCTTGGGGAACTTAGTTAACCTCTCCAGGCCTTCATATCCTCATCTATGTGATGGGAATAATAATAATACTTAATTTACAAGTAGGTTTCTCGGACAATAAATAAAATAATGTATGTAAGATGCTTAGTAGAGGGCCTACCTCAGGGAAAACCTTCAATAAATTACTATTGAATTCATAAACACCAACTATCCAAAGGTGGATTTTGGGAAAGTGGTGGGATTTGGATCTGAATTCTGACTTTCCTATTAATCAGTGAAATAAATTAACTGATCTTAGTCTCCATTCAGTCATAATATAGAACTGGAAATGATTAACTTTGCCTCCTCTATCTGCCCCTTATATGCTGGTATCCTGTAGGCCTGTGTCTTTGGTCCTTGTCTCCCTCCTTTCACATGCTCTCCCCACATGAGATCCTCTATCTATTTTCATGGATTCAATTGCTATCTCTGTACCATCAGTGCCTAAATCTATCTGTTACCCCAGGGAAGAACATTTTCTTGAGATCTGGAGTCAAGAATATAGTCACCTCTTAGGCAAGTCTCTTAGACAACTTACACTCAGCACATCCAATATTGACCTCATCACCTTCTCTCCAAATCATTTTCCTCCTCTTGTCTCTGTAAAAGCCACCAGGGAGTCATCCTAGGCCATCCCCTCTGCCACCATCCCCACATTCATTAAGCCACCAACTCTAGTCAATTCTACCTCTTATGTATATCTTGATTCACCTACTTTTTTCCTTTTCCCATTTTCACTGCTGTCACCCTGGTCCATGCTACTGCCTTTTCTCATTGGTCTATCGCAAGGAGGCCCTCCAAACACACACCCAGGCTTGCTTTCTTTAGGTTTTCCTTTCTGTAACTAGATCAACTTAAGAACAACACCAACTCTGAAGATGCCAGCCTCCTCTAATTAAATCCTGCAGTGTCCTCTTTACTCTTGGGATAAAGCCCTCATCCCCACCCCTTCACATGTCCTCCAAAGCCCGGCACGGCCTCTGCTCCTCCTGTCTTTGGCTTCATCAGCCATCGTTCTCCCCTTAACTCTCCTGGTTCCAGCCATACCCTACTTCTTGCAGTTTCTTGAAGATAACATCACTAACTAGCTCTTTTGTAGCTACGCCTTCCTGCATGTGGTTCCCTTGACATCAATCCCTTTTAATATCCTCACCTAGTTAAGCCAACTCCTGTGCCAGGTCTGCTTAATCTTTATCACCTCAGAGAAGCCTTCCTTAAGCTGCTGGTCTAAGTTAGAGTCTCCTCCTATATGCAATCAATTCATTCCCCACTTAGCCATCAGCACATTCTATTGTTGCTGATGATGTGTTTTACAGCTGTTTTCCAAGCTAGATTGCAGGTTCATAAAGGAAGGCACCAAACCTGTCTAGGACACTTCTGTATTCTCAGAGCCTGATATACAGGCACTTTATGGACACTAATAGTCAATGATAGCAAGGAATGAATGAAAGAATAAATAAATGAATCTTGTAAAAATTAAATTGGATAAGATATCAATGATCAGTGAAGGTTTCTGGCACATAGCAGACACTCAATAAATCTTAGTGTCCTCTATACTCTTTCTTGACTTTAGGATAATTCTGTAGATCAAAAATATACATTCCTGAAATTGCCAGATAATTTATCAATTACTACTAAACATTAGACACATGGTCTAATCTGAACAATCTGAGGAGGTAATTCAAGTTATTGCCTCAGACCTGAAAGCATTTCTTTAATAACAAATTCAACTTCAACACAATAGTAAAGCCAACTTGTATTGGATTTGTTGACAGAAATGGACCAATTGTAAGTACATTGAATTCATTGACCATCATAAATACATTGGGTGCTGGGTCAGAAGTCATCTGTTAATGGTGAAAAAGCTGCAAGATTTTACCGAACTATATTTCAAGTATCCTCCTGTTGCAGCAACTAAAGAGAAATGCTCCATTTCATGGAAACATTATTTCATAATAAAATAATTTAATTCTGTCAACCACGACCATTTAAAAACACTTATCGGTCTGACCAGTTGCATAAAGCAATGAATAAAAGCATCTAAACTCTGCCTTCTATAAACTTGCCATTTATGTTGGAATAAAATATACAGAAAAAAGCAGAAATTAGACACTTTACTGTTATTAGGTATTAGGATTCACAAGGTAAGTAAAAAGCTGGAGAATAGCATAGAAGGAACTTGTAAGTTGGAGAAGACCGAATCAGGGAATGTGAAAGCTCTTTGATGGTTTAGGAAGACTTCTTGGAGAAGCTTAGACTACTGATGGGAGAAAAATGATTTAGCAACCGATATGAGCACATGGCACGGTTTCAAGGCTCAGTGTGGGAGAAAATCAGAAGAGGCCTTGAGTATGTGCCTGGGGTAAGAAAAGCCATAAAGTCAGCAAAAATAGAAACACTCCTTCCCATAAGTTGCAGGGTCACATATTTTCTCACACTGCACTCAAACGTGCAAGGAAAGATGCAGCTTCCTTATAATTATTTTTGTTTATAGCTTTTCCCTCAAGCTCTAGTGCCATTGAGGATTAGAAGCTCAATACAGGTTGAATATCGACTCAGTAATTTAGTGCAATCCCAATAAAATCTTCCTGATTCAGTAATACGGTCTCTTTAGGATAAATCCCAGTCTTTCTGGTTTCTTTCTCCTCCTGCTTTGCTCCTGATCCAGTCCGAGATGACATCTGCATGCATGAAGGAGAGGAAGCCACATGGCCTTTGCCAGTGAGGAATTTGGGGGCTTTTGGAGCCAAGGATAGTCCTCATACTGCCCTCTGATCCTCTGGTCTCTAGAGAATATCTCTTATGTATTACTTTCCTCAGTGGCATCTGTGGTTCTGGCAGAACATGACCTTTGCTCTCTAGTGATCAAGGTGAATAGCTACATCTCACGTCCCTCACTGGCATCACATACTGCCCTTGAGGTCTGGCTATGTCTTCTTTGTCACCCTTAGCACATGTAGTCCTAGCTACAGGATTGCTTTGTCCTTCTACTGGACCATCTATTGGATCAATCCACCCCCTTCTTATTCTGGAGAAGCCCAGGAAGGCTCATGGGAATGAAACAGGGCTTCTCCCTCACCACGTGATCGCCCCAGGGCAAGTGGGAAAAACCCACTCTGCTTTCACCTTTACCCAAACCTTGCCACTGTTCCACCCTGTGGATTCAGATTCATGTGTCTCAGGGCAGTAGAAATAAGTCTTTGTATGTGTTATTTGACAGCCAGGAATGTGAAGTTCCTTGGTTTCGGGAATGTCCTACCATACAAACTTCAGTAGATGGAAGGGCCAATTCCTAGTACAAACCCCATTGAGATAGCTGGGGTGGAAAAATGACCTACATGCCAGAGCATGCTGCAAGTAATGCTTGGTGACTACATTTATACATGGAATTAGTGAGTTTTATTTTGGTTGGCCAGCTTATTTCTTGATCTACAAAATGGGCTTGAAAAGGATCTAGAAAATAGGGCCGGGCACGGTGGCTCATGCCTGTAATCTCAGCACTTTGGGAGGACAAGGTGGGTGAATTGCTTGAGCTCAGGAGTTTGAGACCAGCCTGGGCAACATGGCAAAACCCTGTCTCTACCCAAAACACAAAAATTAGCTGGGCGTGGTGGTGCCTGCCTGTAGGCTCAGCTACTAAGGAGGCTGAGGCAGGAGAATCGCTTGAACCCAGGAGGCGGAGGTTGCAGTGAACTGAGATCGTGCCACTGCATTGAAGCCTGGGAGACAGAGTGAGACTCCATCTTAAAAAAACAAAAAGAGAGAGAATCTAGAAAATCTATTTTTCTGACAAAACCTGGGATCAGGCTGCCTTCATATCTCATGTTCTTTTTCTGTTACACCATGTTGGCTCTTATGACCCCCCAAATTTGTATTTTCCTATATAGTAGAAATGATTTAATTGATTTTTATAATGGTGTAAATATTTTATCTTTAAAGTCTTCTCTTTTGTGATTCATCATCTGGCAATTGGTCTGGCTGGGATTTGGAAAAATGATAATAGCAGACATTTGTTAAGCCCATACCATGGGCCAGGACATGACCTGAACTGGTCACAAAGATTACATAATTTGTTACTCATTATGATTCTATTCTTATCCCCTCTTAAGTGATGAGGCAACTGAGGCAATATAGGAGGTAAATCACTTCTCAGCATGGCATGATGAATAAGAGCAAGATTTGAGTCCAGGTGGCCTACTCTATTAACCACAACACATTTTTTTCCCTGTGTTTTTACATTTAGTTCTGTAAACATTCATTAAAGGCTTACTCTGTACCAAACAATATTTTGAGTTACAATGAATTATCTAATTCAGTGTTTTTCAGTCTCTGCTCTATTGGCATTTTGGGCTAGGTAACTGTTTGGGGAGCTGTCCCATACATTATAGGATGTTCAGCAGAGTCCTTTGTCCCTACGTACTAGGTGCCAGTAGCGTCTTCCCAAGATGTGACAGCCAAAAATGTCTCCAGATATTTCCAAATGTCCCCTGGGGTCAGAAAATTGAGAACATTGATCAAACTTAAATCTGTCTGTCTCTCTCTTTTTCCTTCCATCCATCCATCCATCCATCCATCCATCCATCCATCCATCCATCCTTCCATCTTTCTTATCAATGTGTACCTTGTGACTTTTAAAATACACTTAAATAATACCATAAGGGAACTGTATTTGCAGAGATTCAGCATAACCCTACTCAATTCAATTTTTTGTTTTTTGTTACATTTAATAACCCCTGAAATAGACCTTGTGTCATGTGGAGGAGAATGTTCGACAAAGTGCTAAAAGCAAAAGAAGTTTAAGCCTAAACACAGCAGAAATTTACTAATTCCCTTGACAATTATTTTTTACACTCAATACCTTGAATTTCATGTCAAAAGTACCAGAGTAACTTAAAGGAACAAAACTTTAGAGTGATAATAGTGGTAGTAGGCAGACTAATGCACCTGCTCCCCCAAAGATGTCCATGTCCTAATTCCCAGGACCTGTGACTGTGTTTCCTCACATGGCAAAAAGGACTTTATGCATGTGATCAAGATAAGGATTTTGAGATGGGGAGATTATCTTGGATTACCCAGGTGAGCCCAAGGTAATTGCAAGGGTCCTTACAAGGGAAAGAGGGGAGAGTTGGAGTGAGAGACGGAAATGTGATGATAGGAGCCAAGGACAGAGAGAGAGAGAGAATTTGAGAGAGAGAGAACTTGGGCTTGAAGACGGAGGAAGGCACCATGAGCTGAGAAGCCAAGGAATGCAGGTGGTATCTAGAAGCTGGAAAAGATGGGAAATGGATCCTTCCCTGCAGCCTCCATAAAGACATCTTGCAAACACCTTGATTTTAGCCCAGTGAAACCCATTTCTGACCTCCAGAATTATAAGATGATAAATTTATATTGTGTTAAGCCACAAATCTGTGGTGACTTGTTACAGCAGCAAAAAGAAACTAAGACAGTAGCTCCATATTTCTGAAATTCAACGTGAACTGAAACTGCGTGTGGTCCTTCAAGAATCCCAGTGGAGGAGGGAGGAAAACTAACCCTTCCTGAACACTTTACTGTGTATCAGGTACTGCAAAAATGGTTAGTGTGTTGCATGCATTAATTCTCACAATGACTCCAGGGGGTAACTTTTATTTTCTCCATTTTTTTCAGATTAGGAAACTGAGGCCAGAGAGATTAAGTAATTTACCCAAAGTTAAGCGCAGAGCCAGAAAGGATACCAAGGCCTGCCTGACTCCAAAGTCTATTCTCATTCACATCAAAGCAACCCTCCCCACACTGATTATAAACATTTCTGTATTCATTGTATTTATTATCAGACCCCAGGCTAAGTTATTTGTAAATTCTACTGCCACAAATGATACAAACTATAATAAATGTTATTGTTCATTCGGGATTCGTCAATTAAACAAATGCCTTTTAGTTTATTAACTGCATAAAGTTATTTCCCCAAAAAGGCATTGTTTACTGCTTTATGCTTGGCTTTTGAAGTCCAAGGTCCCTCTTGCCTTGGCAGACTGTGACATTAGTCTCAGCTCCTGCTTAGTCTAACATTTTCATTTTCAGAAAGCCAGTGGTAAATCAAGCTGAGAGCCAGATCCCAGTCAAAAATTGATTGAGTAAGGCGTTGTAACTCACCAGTTAGAATGCTACCTTTTTGCTTTATAGTGTAACCTCTTCAGCAATCACCAAAAAAGGACACACACACACAAACACACCCCCCACACACACTCCCCCAGCCCCCTTTTTCTTTCTCCCTCTCTCTCTCTTTCTCTTTGACACATATGCCTTGGAGGAGAGTATCAATAGATAAAATGTAGGCATTTGAGATATAATAATTCAAAGGGCAGAAATTTAAAAAAAAGTGTTCCTTAATAGCAAATGGACTTTTTCTAAAACATGTTCTTCCTGAAAGGTAAAAAATATGTTGGATATTATATTCTTTTATGTTGACTTTTACTTAGGATCTAAAAAGTTAAAGCTATGTATCTCTATAAGACAAATGACTATTTTTTACTTGAATTCATAACTCTCAAGCATCCTGTATGTGCACAATAAATGATGAGTAAATTGAATTCTATAACCTCTCATACCATCAGGGAATTAATGGCAAATGATTCTAGGAAAGAAGATAATGAGCTCATTTATTAGTTTTTTTTTTTTTTTTTGCTTGGGAACCAGCTTAGATTTCAAAAGCTCTCCTCATCCTCCTCATTTTGAAAGCTCCCTTTCTCCTTTCTCTGTTGTCCTTTTTCTTCTCCTCTCCTCTTCCTTCTCCATTTCAAAAGCTCTCCTTCTCCCCCTCCTCCTCTTTCAGTTAAAGAAACCAACTGAAACACTAGCAAAGAGAAATTCATACTATCTGACGACCCCGCTGGGGAAAGTGTCCTCACTGCAATGTCAGTGGCATGAAATTTGTGCTCCTCTCCCTCCCACGTATGTCATTGTTTCATTTGCCCACCATATCTGAAATACTCTCTGCTACTTTAATATCTTAATAATGTGATATAGGGAAAGAGTATCAGACTTAAACCCCTCAAGAAAGCTGAACTCTAGCCTCAGCTTTGGTACTGTGCTGGCAATGGCCCTGGGGTCCCTGAACTCCTCTGAGCTTGTGTTTGCTTACACGCAAAAGGAATGAATCACGTTCAACTAGAGAGTGGTTATGTGGATCCCCTGAGAAAGTTCAACTAGAGAGTGGTTATGTGGATCACCTGAGGAATGCTTGTACATGTGACAGCATTTTATAAGCTAAAGCTCGACACAATGCGAGACAATATTATCATTGCTCCCTATCTTCACTACAAGTTTTCTGCCATGAAACTCTGCTAAAAGATAATCTGTGATGACTCGTAGCCTGCCAGGGAATACTTTCTCTTGTGTTGAATTCTCTTTTCTCTCTCTCCCATCCTACACCTTCCCCTTCTTCAGGTGTTAATTGCTGGTTTGCATGGCAGTCAAGATTTCAACGGCCACGTTATCATTTTAAAACTCAGGGAAGCGATGTCTACTGTTGAAAAGGAGATAAAATGAAATGAAGTACCACCACTCAACTTTGCCCAAGTCAACGAATTTTCTCGATTTGACTTGAAGACTCTATTTTCCTTTAAGAGGCAAGTGGATTGGTAATCAGCAAGATCATAGCTTTAATACAAGCTAAATAGCTGCCCTTTGTTTTTTCTTTTAACATGATATATGTGGTTGGGAGGATAGACAGAACAGTCAAGGCACAAACAGCATAAGAAAGTACAGTTGACCTTTGAACAACATGAATTTGAACTGTATGGGTCCACTTATACTTAGATTTTCTTCTGCCTCTGCCACCCCTGAGGCAGTAAGACCAACCCCTCCTTCTTCCTCAGCCTCCCCAACATGAAGGCTATGAGGATGAAGACCTTTATGATGATCCACCTCCATTTAATCAATAGTAAAATATTTTCCCTTTCTTATGATTTTCTTATTAGTTTTTATTATTATATATATATTTTTTGAGGCAGGGTCTCACTCTGTCACCCAGGCTAGAGTGCAGTGGCATGATCTTGCTCACTGCAGTCTTGACCTCCTGGTCTCAAGAGATCCTCCGACCTCAGGTAGCTGAGACTACAGGTGCATGCCACCATGCTTGGCTAATTTTTTGTAATTTTTGTTTTTTTTGGTAGAGATGGAGTTTTGCCATGTTGCCCAGGCTGGTCTGGAACTTCTGGGCTCAGGTGATCCACCCACCTCAGCCTCCCAAAGTGCTTGGATTACAAACATGAGCCATTGTGCCCAGCCATGATTTTCTTAAAAATATATTCTTTTCTCTAGCTTACTTTAAGAGTACAGTATATAACAATATAACATACACAATATGTGTTAAGGCGGCCAGTCAATGGTAGGCCATTTGTAGCTAAGTTTTTGGGGAGTTGAAAGTTATACAAGAATTTTCAACTATGCAGGTTGGTGCCCTCAACCCTTGGGTTGTTCAATGTTCAAGTATAATGCTTTTCTTATTTCCTAAAGGGGAACTTTGCTGCCTGGGGGATGTTGATCCTCATTGACCCCTAATACCTCTGACCCCTCAAAAAGCCTCATGCTCTAGAATAATAAGGAAATGAGCCAGATTTTTATGTTTCACAATTTATGTAAACAAAACAATCCAGCATGCTAAAGCTTTGTGTAACTGTATTTTAAAGCAGAATTTTCTCTACATTTCCTCTTTTGTGCTTCTTTTCTGATGTGTACTCATAAGTAGTAGAAAGCATTAAGATGAGATTATTTTCCAGAAATGATTGTTTTCTGTGAGAACTCAAAATATGTTGATTAAAAGATATATAGTTGGTTAAAAAAGAATGTCATTACATAGAATTTTTCTGTCCCTATATTATCACATTTCTCTCTATAGCTGATATTTTTGTGAATCGTTGCAATCAACAATCTCAGGTTTTAAATGATTTCTCTTTTGCTGAACACTTGAATTGTCTGTACAATGTAGCTTCTTAGCAATTTTAAGAAAAAGAAATTTGTTTTCCATTGGCCAAATCTGTTTGCCTTTTTCTCATTTTGTTTCAAACTTTCTTCTACCAAGACCCTAAATAATGTCTGATTTTAATTTGTAAAAGTCTCAAAGGAACCAGCTTTCATGATACAATATTATTTGTTTTATCTTTTCTTATTTTTCTTGTTAGTTTGTGCACGGACCACCATGTTGTCTTTAGTTCCCTTGTTTTGCACTAAGGAAGCTTGAGTTTTCTTCTTTTGTATCATAAAATATTTGTGCCATTTTGATATGAAATTTCCAGAGGTAGTTTTCATAGAAAGACTTTCATAACACACTTGGTTTATATGTTTACTATCTAAAACATCCTTGAACTTTAAAGACATTAGATTTTCCATTGTTAAGCTAATGCCGCAAAACACTATCAAAGATATTCATATCAAACCATTGCATCAATCAATTGGGAGGCATAGAAATCAAATGTCAACATGGAGACTACAGTTAATATAATACTGTATACTTAAAATTGGCTAAGGGAATAGATCTTAAATGTTCTCATCACACACACACAAATACACATACACACAAATGGTAACTATGTGAGGTAATGGATATGCTAATTAGCATGATAGTAATCATTTCACAATGTATATCAAAATATCACATTGTACTCCCTAAGTATATATAATTTTTGTCAATTATACCTCAATAAAGCTGGAAAAATTGGAAGGTAGTTTTTAGATAACAAGGTGGTTTTTTAATATTCTGTGCTCACTGTAGCTTAATTCAAGTAGTATTTGGCTGTTTTTATGTGCAAAAATATGTGCTAGGCACTATTGGGTATATAAGGATGAGTAAGACATGTAGGCTAGGGTCTTGCAGAGTTTGCAAAGATGTAAGTATTCCAAAGTTTGCATTCGATATCTGAAGTGCTAATTGAAAGAGTAGGCCTGGGATCCAATTTGAAACACTGCTCAATATATTTAAGGTCAAAGTTCAACCTTAAACAAAGAATTAATTATTCTGCTCTTAAAAAGGTGAAACATTCAGGGTAATTAAATAATTAAATCAACAGTAATTTTCTCACAATAAAACTTTGGTTCAATTATATAAGGAGATTACGATATTAATCCTAACTTAACTGTGATAACGATTCCTATTTAAAACCTTATTATAACCCAAGTGAAAAGATCATTTAAAAAATTGTCGGGTGCCTTAAACTTTCTTATTACAAACAAACAAGTGTTAATCAGATTCTAAAATAACATTCATGGCAATTGAAATAATATAAACCCCAAATTGTACCATAAAGTGATGATGTTTTCAAATGAAAGGATAAATATCCTTAAATAGAGGGGAATCTACCAGTTGCCAGGGATCATCAAACAATGTGAGGTGTCGTGTGCATATTATTTTTCTTATAGTTAGAATAATAAAGGCAACTTCATATTTTTATATAAACTCATGCCCCGAATTGCTGTTAATGCATCAGACTCAGCTGCCTTCACTGCTTCGGCAGCATCTTCTGACCCGTAATACTTGGCTTCACAACATTGGCCATCAGTGGGATCACCTGTTCACCTTCGGCTCTTCTTTCTCTCCATTTCACCTGTTCTTTGAAGGCACACTTCACAGCAGGGCACCTTCCCTCCTTACGCGGCTCTTGCTTTAGTTCCTTACTGGTAAGTGTGATATCTTGGGCCCCGTTCTAAGCCTTTTCTGTGTATTAAGTTATTTAATTCTCACCTCAATAATTTTATGACTCCTTTCATTTAACAGTTGAGGAATCGAGGGGGCACAGGGAGATTAAATTACTTGCCTAATATTACACACGTAGTCAGAAGTGCAGCTGAGGCTGAAACATAGACAGTCTGCTCATGCTATGGACTTACACTCTCTAGCAAGTAATTGTTGAATGAATGAAAAGCATTTTCTCAACCAAATCTATTCCAAAAAGGCCATAACTGAGATAACTTCTTCAACTACCTTCTTAACTCCAATCTCCATTCTCTCTAGTGGGCATTAAATCCCATATTCAGAGTGATATTTCAAGCTTTTTATTATGCCCTTATCACTGCCCTCAAGTCCGTTGAAACACACCAACTCACCTAAAATATTTATTCATATTTTTTATATGTATATATTTTAATCTTTTAAAATGCCTCTCTTTTTTGTGCATATATATTCTCTGTGAATAAAAAACTGGAAGAAATTATAAATGCTTTCCCTGGGAAATATTTTGGCATGTTTCTTTGCTTCTTATTCCAGGTCACATAATTTCAAATTTGACTCCTTACATGGGCCTTTGAGAATACCCATTACTTTTACTTATGTATTGATAATTGTGATAAAAAAGCTCTAATTTTCTTATGGGGAATTCTGTACTTCTTTTTGATCTTCAATTCTAGATGGAAAGAAAGGTTTGCAAAGAACACTGATGTTATTTAGCATGTTCATGACGGTTACATTTTATTGTCATCTTGGTAACTGGCAAAATAAAAGCTTGTAGGAAGATGGGAGTTTGCGCCCAGCAGCCTACACCAACACACACAGAGTTGCCCCCTCGAGGTTGCAATGGCACATTGACATCTAAACATAATCTCCTAATTTGATGAAGGCTGTCAAAGGGAGGACCCCTCCCATATGTCTGTTTATTTTTGGTAAATGTGGGTGGAACATAAGGAAGACATTTTAAAATTTGGCTAGAGAGGTTGAGGCCTCTAAAAGTTAAATGTATAATTCTGGTTACAATGTATTCTTGGCTTTTCATATCAATGGAAATGAAAAACACCTGTGGTTTAGGAATCTACTGATGCTTGATTACAGTATGTCAGGAATTTATTATCTGATTTTTGAAATAAAATTTAGTCAAAATTAAAATTAGGGATTTTTGTTCTACCAAAAAGAGACATGAACTCACATGTTCAATGCAGAATTATTCACAATAGCAAAGACATGGAATCAACCTAGGTGCCCATCAATGGTAGACTGGATAAAGAAAATGTGGTATGTATACACCATGGAATACTATGCAGCCATAAAAAAGAATGAAATCATGTCCTTTGTAACAACATGGATGCAGCTGGAGGCCATTATCCTAAGTGAATTAACACAAGAACAGAAAACCAACTATGGCATGTTCTCACTTATAAGCGGGAGCTAAACATCGGGTACTCATGGACGTAAGGATGGCAACAATAGGCACTGGGGACTACTAGAGTGGGGAGGGAGGTGGGAGGGAGAGGGGCAGGAGTTGAAAAACTAACTGTAGAGTACTATGCTCAGTACCTGGGTGATGGGATCAGCCATACCCCAAACCTCAGCTTCACGGAATATAATCAGCTAACAAACCTGTACATGTACTCTCTGAATCTAAAATGAAGTTGAAAACAATTAGAGATCTTGATTTTAAAAGAAATGTAAACTAGGATGTTGGCATTCAGCTTATTTATATTCCTATCTGCTACTACAGACCATATTATGACAAAAAAATGAAGAACTCTGGTGCAATCAGTATCTACGTGGTTTACTAATACTACGAACAAGTTATGCTGACCAATAAAGAAATACTTAACAATGCCTATAGAATAGACTCAAAGGGCTGTGCCCAAAATGAGCACGGGAGCCTCTCTAACCTTGCAACAACTTCTACCTCTGTTTAACTTGTTGGAGTGTGGAAGCAACAGCTACAGTGGGAACAAAAAGGATCCAAACTCTTCACTCTTTTCTTTACTTTGACTCCTTGTTTATTTATTTATTTATTTATTTGAGACAGAGTCTCATTCTCTTGCCCAGGCTGGGAGTGCAGTAGCGAGATCTCGGCTCACTGCAACCTTTGCCTCCCAGGTTCAAGTGATTCTCACGCCTCAGTCTCCTGAGTAGCTGGGATTCCAGGCATGCGCTACCACGCCCGTCTAATTTTTGTATTTTTAGTAGAGATGGGGTTTTGCCATGTTGGCCAGGCTGGTCTCGAATTCCTGACCTCAAGTGATATGCCTGCCTCGGCCTCCCAAAGTGCTGGGATTACAGGCGTAAGCCACATGCCCAGCTCGATCCCTCCATTTTGTTTAACAAACTAAATTCAAGCAGGAGGCTCTAGGATTCCACATGCATGATGAAATGGAAGCCGGAGGATCTGGGATCGGTTCCTTGTGAGGCTTTCTCTGTTACTCTGCTGTGCGACTGGCCAGGGTAAGAGTTACCTTGGGTTTATGATCAAGGCCAGACATTCTAACTTTTCTGCTTTCCACATGAGCTACTGTGCACAGAGGGAAGTTTAAGAGCCAGAAAATTGCTGCTATACAAGACGTTTTCTTAGTATTAAATAGCAGATTGAAACTTTTGTCATTAAGAAAGTGAAATCAGTTGGTTTCACTTTCAGTAGAAACAAATGAGGATTATTGCCAATAACGGCTGTTGAGAAGTTACTTCTAGAAATATTTTCTAAGAAGTATATCCAATGAGCCAGTGTATGCATGCACTTTCTCTTAAATGTGCTAACTCATAGAAACATAAAAATGTTAGTTAAATGGCTGAGCATTAAATTTAAATGATGAAGAAGAGAGATGTGCCCAAGGCACTTGCCCTGATTCAGGGAGAAAAGATTATTGCAGGTCATTGAACCAGAACGGAAGTTTAGAGAGGGTTATCAAGGGAAAGAAAAAGACGCTTAAAAAAAAATCACAGTGACCAGAAAGATCACTAATTGCATATCTACTTTTAAAATGCTCACATGTAACTATTTTGAATACCACTAATGTGTTCTGGAAATTAAAAAGTAAAAGGAATGTGCATAACAATAAGGCAGACATTCGTGCAGCTCTTTAAAAGTAGCCTTAAAAAAAATTTTTTTTTTCTCTACCTTTGGGTTTCACACAATAGATTCTCAATAAGTATTTGTGGTATTGCGTAGAATGCAATCATTGAACACCAACGCATGTTCCGGGTTTTTTTCACTTGTGCTTCAAAATGGCTTTGCAAAGTGGACATACAGGCGAGGGTGTATAACTGAGTAGCTAGGTGGTCAGACAGTATCGTCTGTCGGGGTCTTAGCAGTGTGAGACAATGGCCTGAAATACTTGACTGCTCTGAGCCTTAGTTTACTCATCTGTATGGAAACAATACCCATGCATTAGGGTTGCTGCGAGGATCCAATGAGATAACCCACTTGAAGCACTTAGGACAGGGTTTAGAACAAAGTAATGCTCGGAAAATATCAGCTATGACGATGCTTTCATCTGACATTGCTATTTGAAGCAACAAGTGGTTCAGAGACTCGCTGAATCACGCGTGGAATTAGTGCCAGGAGGTTTCTATTCTTCAGCTTATGCTCTTTTTAGGAAAAAAAAAATTAGTGTAAGAATTTAAAAAAGCAACATTTCAACGATGGCATCTTTTAAGTAACCTTTCAGAACGGATAAAATATTGCTTCATGTTTACTAATTTGGATCATGTAATTATAGTAACAAATAATTGCTCATTTCTAATTTTAAAGGTGTGTATGGCTGACAACTTTTATTTTTATGGTCCGTTAAAACGTTACTGTCTAATTATCTTGAGAAGAGTGGCTTCATTGAATTGGGTAGGCATTAATTTTAAAGACTGAGGATAAAGGCATATTGGGAAAGCCTGTACATTAAGGCCTCAAATAGAACCCACATTTTCATAATATTTTTAAAAAAATACAGCCTATCAATTTTTTTGAAAACTGTCCCCCCAAAACCAACACCAACTTCCATCAGAAAATACCTTTGAAAGTATACAGTTTATTAAATTCCATAAAAACAGATCTCCTGGCATGTTACTAAAAATAGAAGCACCTCGAATGCATTAGTGGAGGCTGGTCTTATGTACACATTGTGTGGAAGGAGGGGTTAAAGAACATTGTGGAAGATAAAATGGAGCAGATGGGAATTAAGTGTTGCTGTAGCTGTTGAATGGTACTGTGCAAATCTTCTGCCTAAAGTTAGGCATAATTCTGGTATTTTAAGTAAATTCATCTTTGTATTAATGAATGCCTATGTCTTCAAAATCTAATCTGTATCTACATCTACCTGTGCTCTTTTTTTCTTATGGAATGTAATCTTAGACTATATACCAATCATCGTCAAGAAATTGCTATGTTACATAAAACAGGCTAGAGAGTTACAGGGATCTCTGAAAATGTGGAATTATAAGGCTTCCCTCTATTTTTCTATTATATTAAGTTTACATAAGCCAAAGATAACCCAAGTGGATTTTGTACAAAAATAAAATACTCTTTTCTTTAGCCCCTGACAAGAAAATATGTACCTCTTTGTTTTCTGTGTCAGTATTAGGACTCATTCACTCTGCTGGTTGTTCAATCTCTAAATCTCTCACTCTTTGAACTCCAGCTTTCGGACCTTTGGCTTCTTCATCCGATTAATTGGGAGGTCCTGGCAATTCTCCCTCTGCAGTATAAGCTAACACCGGCTCTGTCTTTAGATGGGGTTCAAACACCTAGGAAGCTCTGCTGAGCCCCAGAGCCTGGTTGGCTCTTCTCCTTTTTATTTTGATAACACTTTGTGGATGCCCAATTTATCACTGAACTTGCCACATTCTGTTATCACGATTGGCAGTAACGTCCTCCTAGGACAGTGGTTTCCAAATTTGGCAACATGTTACAATCATAAATAATTAAAAACCAACTAAATCAGAATTTCTGGGGAGGTGAGACCCAGGGAAGGTATTTTTAAAAGCAGCACTTCTCAAATTTTAACATGTGTACGATTCACCTGGGGATCTTGTTAAAATGCAGATTTCTGATTCACTCAGATTGGAGGTGGGGCCCGAGACTCTGCCTTCCTAACAAGTTCCCAGGTGCCACAGATGCCACTCAAGCTAAAGCAGCTCCAAGCAGCCCCCAAATGGAGATGTGGTTTAGAAAACAATCACATCCCGTTTTTATATCTTAAACTCACGAACTCAGAAACTTACCCGACACAGGACCACTTATTTCTTCCTATCCTGTTACCTGTCCCTGCCACTACCATTTTAAGTGAGTGGATGTTGACATTTTCTCATAAATCAGAATTTGGTTTGTCAATATTTCAGCTATAATGGGCTTTCTCCACTATTCCTCCCCACCTTGTCTTGTCCGTGTCTCTGCATTCATCTCACTGGAAACAGAACGCAGTGGAAGGCTGAGGAAGGTTAAGACAGAGGAGGAAGGTCTCGCTGCAGTTGCTTGTGCTTCAGTTGTAAAGCACCATCTTGTCTATTCTTGTCATTGGCTGTTGTGAACCCCACCGCCACCCATGACCCTCCCTTTTTTCCTCCTTTCTACACCTGAAAGCCTTTTGTTTCCCTCACTTACTCTCATTTTCCTCACTCCACCATCCTACGATGACTTACCACAAATTAATTTGTGTCATCATAATTTCAAATCAACACAAAGACAAACAGATGTTTATAAGGTAAATATTTCTTTCTTCTATTTTAAGTGTTATTTTCTCAACAGCATTACTTTTCCTCAGTTAATGCTTCTATCCTTCCACATACAGATAGCTCTTTTGAGTGTTAGGCACCCACGATAGGCTCTGAGTGATTTTTATTTAGTAGTAATCTGCTTGAATAGCATGATTAAAGGTTCTATTAGCCTTGGTACACCTTTATATGTCAACTGAACTATTCTAGTGGTTCCCAGAGTATGCACTGAGGCAACCTGGGTTGCAGGAGGGAGCTGACCAGGAAATATTTAAAAATTTTCAGGGATAGCCTGGTGTGGTGGTTCATGTCTGTAGTCTCAGCTAGTTGGGAGCTGGGGCAGGAAGACATCTTGAGCCCAGGAAGTCGAGGCTGCAAAGCGGAGACTGCGCTGCTGAACTTAAACCTGGGTGACAGAGCAAGACCCCAGCTCAAAAAAGAAGAAAAAAAAAAAAAAATTAAAAAAAGGAAGGAAAAGGAGGGAAATAAGCAGCACGTGACCTCTGCAGACCCCTTGCGAATTACTAGCTCAAGGTAGTTCACAGTTTCAACAGTAGGTGGTGCTGCATTCCTTTCAATGATTTATATTTATAAAGCTGGGTTTTCCATAGTGGCTGTGATAAAAAGCAATTACAGTGCAAAGATCAAGGTGGAAAAGGAAATGAGAGGGCTGTGTCCGATCTGATTGAGAAATTGTGCCGTGCTCAAGAGATGCACACATACCATTTGTAAGTGTGGTTAAGAATGAAATAATTTTTTTTGTCAATTTATGTGTATTATTTTTTCAAATAATTATTAAGTTGTTAGAACAAAAATTCTTATTAAGTTGTTTGAGTCTAACTATTTAATACATGGCACTATAAGGTATTTCTTTGAGCCTAAAGGCTCTGTGAACCAAGAAGGTTTTGGAACCTCTGCTCTGGTCTAATCGTTTTTTCCTGCCAAAAGTTTCCTGACCTAGTGGAGCTGGATAATCGCATCAGGTGTCTCTTTTATTCCAGATAAATTAAAGGTGGACCAACTTGTGGCCACAAATGAGGGGCAACTCTCTCCTTTATCTTTTTTAAAAATGTATTTTTTTCTATTATTTTAAATTGTGGTAAAAAAATACTAGTCTAATTGTTTCATCTGTTTATATCACATAACTTCAAAGAGGAATTTGAGGAAATGCCATATCAACAGCTCAAAACCACCTCTAACGCGTGTCTGATACAGCCATGAGGCAACTTTGACAAATTCAGTTGTTGCCCTTGATTTTTTTTTCCAGCAAATATCTCATGTGTTATAACTACAAGGAGGAGAAGGAGGGGCAGCAGGGAAGGACAGGTGATGAAGAGGGAGGGAAATTTATCTAGCTGCCCATAAAATATCCAAATCCAACGAATCCAGTCGAAGCTGTGGTTGTAAAGAGATTTTGCCATGATTCTCTATATTTTCCACTGAGCTTTGTTAATTACCTCAGTTTACTTCTGCAGTGATATGAAAGTCAATATGCCACTTCAATGTGTTGCACATGGATTTAGTAGAACATATACAATGGATTTTTACCAATAATAGTAACTTCTTTATGCACCTACTTTGTCCCTGTCACTAGTGCCTTTATCACCTTACTGCAACTCCACCAGATAGGCATTGCTGCATGCACTTTCTAGATGAAGAAACGAAAGCCCAGAAGGCTAACAACCTGTCCTAGGTCACATAATTGGCAACTGGCAGCACAGTGACGCATTCTCGGATCTGTTCGAGTCCACAGCTTATAACTTTTCCCCATGGCAATATTCTCACAATTATAATTGTAAAACCGATTCTTACGAGGTTTTAGCCACTGCTATTTCTAGTATCCTGAAATAACCTGCCCCCCCGCTTTTTTTTTTAAGAATATGTGGCATTATAGATGTAAAATGGCATCACAATTGGAGAGGAAAACTGGAAAGGAAAAAGGGGAGCCATCATTTAGATAAAGCACTTTTTAAAACTTAATCTTCTATGGCAACAATGCTATTTGTGTTGTAAAAAGTGCTTTAAAGATTTTAAGATGATGATTATTTTTTACAACCATCACCTGATTCACCTAGTGTTCTTCAGATTTCACAAAGGAAATGGAGTGAAGCACGAGTAGCTGAACTGTCTTTAATAGTCACACAGAGTGTGAATTTCACAGCAAATACATGGCTAGATCCTTGGGGATCTGTGTTGACGTTCACCCCTTCACTGGATACTTCCTCTCTTACTTTATTCTACATTAATAATTCACATCATTGGAATACTTCCTGGTTACATCAGCCCAAGCCGTGGATGGCTTTCCTTCATTTACGGTGGTAAATACTTAAAGAGAATATTTACATATGGTTATTCAGGGATATTTGATCACAGATTGAAGTGTGAACATGCAGCCTTTGGAATCTGCAACGTGTATGTTTTTTGCATGATATCCTAATATAGATGTCTTTAAATCATAGCTGTAATCATAAATGAATGCATTTTCTCATGTATCTTTTTATGTTCATTATCAGTTTGTTTATGAAGGGATGTGTGACAATGATTTTTAAAAAATCACATTACCTTATGAGGCACAGAACCTACAAAGTACAAACCTGTAACCCTGGTTTTTTCTTTGACATCTTTTCAGTATGCAGATATTCTGCAACAAGGATGGAGCTGATGATAAAATTCCAACGAAACTCACGATGACAGGCTAACCAAGCTGTTTCCCTGACTCAGCTCCAGAATCTGTGAGGGCTATAATAAGTGATGCCTCCTCACTTTACTTTCTGGAGTCAATAAAATGGTCAGATGATATTTGGAAAGAGTACCTTTACATAAGCATTTTTCTCTTTTACAAATTTTGCCACAGTTAAATCAAAAGATTTTGAAATGCCTGTTTTTTGCCAACTATTTGAGATAAGACTAAACTGTAGCAGCAGCAGCAGCTGCCAAATCTAAGGCAGTGGTGGGTTTTGACAGCAAAGGGCTCCATTTGGCCAGAGAATGGGTGGTGCTATAGGTAGCAGAGTTAAGAAGTAGTTAATTTGAACTTGGCCAAAGGACTATAGCTCAGAACATTTGCTTTTAGAATGAGAGAAAAAGGAGCCTTCGTTTCCTTACAGCTTAATCTCTCCATTCCGATTTTTAATACACCCTACTTTATAGAATAGCCAGACCACATTTTTTAAGCTACAGTAAAAATTAAAGGATTTATGATAATCCTATGCGGATGGTTGTGGGTGTTTCACTTTCAACTGGAGCATTTTCTCTCTCTTTGTTGCAGGGCTAACATTTCTCAGCTTTTTGCTACAGTCTTCTTCCCGTAACTACTCAAGTGGAAAAAAAAAAGTCTTACCAGTTAAGCAACAATTCTTACTATATTGGGGAATAGTACACATCCTCCCCGTCTATTTATTAGAAGTAACTTCTTCAGGCTTTAAACCCAGCATGTCAAAGCACTCAAAGGAATCCTACCTTGCCCACATATTGATAATCGGATCCTGTGTATTCCTCCAGGAGAAAGAACTGATTCCACATCCAGCTCCTTTTTGAACGGTTCAGCTCATTTTTGCTGTTTCCAGAGAGCTCCAGGGCCCTTTTCTTTGCTGGGAAACCACTAGTCCTCTTTGATAGTGGAGTTGAGAGAGTTGGGTAGGGCTGGCCCACCCAAAAGAGCAGCAAGAAGTAGCGGTAAGTTCTCATGCTGATGGCACCGTCGAGTCTCTGTGTAGTGAGTGCCCCACTCTTGGAAGTGCCTTTTTCACTGCACCGTATCCAGCCTCATTCCTCCTTCCTTCCTTAATGTTCTTTGCTTGGCTCTCAGAGGATATCTGGAAAGAATAATAACATAACAAGCATTTTTAGAGATGCTTAAAATTCAGTGTTAGAGCAAATAGGCTGGGAAAAAAGAGGACAGAAATTTGAATAGCAAAACAACAAAAAAAGTTGGCTATCAATTTTGAAACGAAGGAGACGGTCTTCCAGACATGCTAAATGGAAGGCATGTGCTGGGTAGGGAGCTGTTGTTTTCTTTCTCCTTTTCTACCGCTTAAAAATCCTATTTTAAGGAATAGTGTTGCCATAGGTCAATGTGCCAGAATGGATTATTGCGCTACTCTTTTACCTTGGAATATGTGGGCTGAGATCTGGTAGAAAAAATGAGTTTGTGTTTCTGATTCTATTTGCATATTTATCCTCATGAACAAGTTTAAGGCAAAGTATATCACAGACCATTTGAATTCAATTGAAAGTGGATAATGTTGAAATTTTGCTAAAATGTATTGAATCCCTGAGATGTGCCAGGCGTGAGTCAGGCAGAGCCAGCTCTGCAGACTCTTGGCTTCAGAGATGAGCTGTGATAGGAACTTTGGGTCAAATAAGGTTGGAAAAGACCATACACCTTCTTTTCGGAGTGCAGATTAGCATATCAAAGTGCCTGAAATAAAGTTTTTAAAGTGATATTTTGCAACAATAAAGATAAGCCTATACATATTTAATCCAGCGTTTCCCAAACTTGACCAGAAAACTTTTTTTTTTTTCCTTAGAGGACCTAATAATACTATAGGATGGGTGATTAAGCAACCTATAGAATTTGTATTTAATAGACTGTAAGAATTAAATGAGCGATTCTATTCAAATTTCCTTAGGAAATCCTAAACTTTATCTATAAATTTTTGCCTGTATCATAAACAATCAAGCATATTTGTTAAAACTGGTAAAACTACAATGACATTTGTTATAACAAAAATTACAGTTGCACAGTTGCTAGGTAATTGTCACAGATGTGTCAAACATATCTAAGTACCACAGTGAGGGCCATCAACTGTAAGAGCTGTAACAAACTGTAACAAAAAAGTCAGCTATTATACTTTTGAGTGGTAATTTTCCACGGGAAATATTAATTTTCAAAAACACAATCTACCATTAAAAAAATCCTGGTGGCCAGATTGCTTGGTATAGATGTCCCAAATTGGTTTACTAGTTTATGCAATTAAAGCCATATATGCCTATATCTCCTTTAGAAACTTTGCCACATTTTTGGGCGAAGAAAACAGTAAATTACTCCTTTGTCTTACTATTTGATATAGAAAAAACATTGTCTTGCCAAGCACAGTGGCTCATGCCTGTAATCCCAGCAAATTTGGGAGGCCGAGGTGGGCAGATCACGAGGTCAGGAGATCGAGACCATCCTGGCTAACATAATGAAACCCCGTCTGTACTAAAAAAATACAAAAAATTAGCCAGGCGTGGTGGCGGGCACCTGTAGTCCCAGCTACTTGGGAGGCTGAGGCAGGAGAATGGCGTGAACCCAGGAGGCGGAGCTTGCAGTGGGCCAAGATTGCACCACTGCACTCCAGCCTGGGTGACAGAGTGAGACTCCATCTCAAAAAAAAAAAGAAAAAAAAAAACATTGTCTTAAATAATACTAACAACAACAACAACAACAAAAAGGAAGTGTTTTGTAATTCGGAACATAATAATAATTGAACTGGTACATTTACTCTAAACCATGCAGATCAAGAACATGTTTTAGGTAATCTGATTAGTATTTTTTTCTCTACATCAGAAAAGATTGGTTCACTTGATTCTTGTCATTCTACCAGGTAAATGTATATGTGACAAGGTTTTTGTTTGTTTTACACTCCAGCAATGAGTAATTATAGCCACCTAATACATGGCTTAGTCAAAGCCTTCTATTGAAAGATAAGTGAAATATTTTATAGTATTCGGCATTTTAAATCCTTTATTCCATTATTATACATCTTCTTGACAGCAGGCTGGGGAAGTTGAATATTCCACAGGTAAGTAAATTAGTACTGCGACAATTAGCCATACTGGAAAAATGCCAGGCAACAGTATACTTGTCATAATGCAGCCTTGGTACAGGGGTGGAATGACTGACGATCAATTAGGTACGAATGATTCTTCTCTCTCCTCATAGATGGTATATAAAAGGGACTGAGAGTGCATATGGAGAAAAGCCCTCTAAAGACATCTATTCATTTTTAGTAGCAGAGATTACACTGAGGTCAATTCTGTGGAAATTACATTTTTCTTAATTTCCCTCATTCTCCATTATTTGCAAAGACAAATCCTGCAGTGAAGAATTAACACATCTGCTGCTGCACTCTGTGAGCACCCCATGGTGCTGGCAGGAAAGAGGGATGGAGAGAATGGAGGTGTCAGCTGTTTAAAAGGCAGACTCCTGAAGGCCGTTTTAGAGAAAAATCGATCCCTGTGGGTGTTGTGTGCAAACTCTACAAGCTGTTGCCACTTGAATATTAAATATTAGTTCTTTTTAATATCACAGATACCAAAATGTCAAGTATTTCATTCTTTTTCTTAGTTGGTAATAAGATTTTAAGTGATAAAAATTTAAGTAGTATTTCCAAGTAGGCTACAACATCTAATTTTGCTACAACCCAGTTCTTTTTGTATCAACTTGACAGGGTGCATCTTTGCTAAAAACTTAATATATGTAATTGAATTACTATGATCAATATGCTCAAACTCATATTTGATGTTAGTTTTTTAGAGGGATAGATTTCTCTGTGAAATTCTATAGTTTTTTTAAAAAACCCCTTTAAACTGTTGAATATATAACTTAGCAATTCTCATTTACTATTTCTTAATAGGCAGGATTGCATAGTGGTTATGATCAACAGTGCTGGGGTCTGCAACATTAGTCTCTGTGAACCTGGGAAAATGGTTTCATTTCAATGTACCTCAGTTTCTTTATTCTGTAAATGGGATAATGATACTATCCACCTCATAGGGTGTTATAAGGATTAAATGAGGCATTACATGCAAACCATTTAGAACAGTGCCTGGCATTTGGTAAGGTATTAATAAGTATTAGGTATTCTAATCACTAATTATTGTTGTTATTCTCATTTGTATTGCATGTATGGAATCCATCTACAATACATTGCAAACATCTGCAGAAGATAGTTTATTGATCAGAAAACATCTCTAAGCAAGTCAAAATTTTCTTAAAATTAAAGAATAGAAGCACTTGAAAAATCTAAAGTAATTTATATACTAATTGTTTTCTTTTGTGTGGACTTCAATTCAGCATTTAACAGTAGTGGTATAGAAACAGGGAAGGCAGAGATACTGTGTGACTTGTCACCACTGTTTGCATGAAGAAGAATATGGGCCAAAAGAAAGTTCACTGGAGGATGGACTCATTCATAGAATCTATATTTTCTTCTTTCCATTTTATTACGTTAAGGTTTTAAAAGTCATCTTTATTCAGGTGAAAGAAAATCAGAACTAGCTTTAACTTAGTAATTTTGCCCCTGTAAAAATGGTACAGGTAATTAACATACTGATATTATTCTAATGTTATATCAGAAAAGAATTTGATAAGTTAAAATGAATGATATCTGCTATGGTTTGAATATCTGCCCCCTCCAAAACTCATGTTGAAATTTAATCCCCCATGTGGCAGTATTAAGAGGTGGGGATTTTAAAACATGATTGGATTGTGAGGGTTCTTTCTGCCCTCATGAATGGATTAACTTGTTCATGGATTAATGGATTAATGGGTTATCATGAGAGTGGGACTGGTGGCTTTATAAGAAGAGGAAGAGAGGCCAAGTGCAGTGGCTCATGCCTGTAATTCCAGCACTTTGGAAGGCCGAGGTGGGTGGATCGCCTGAGGTCAGGAGTTGCAGACCAGCCTGGCTAACATGGTGAAACCCCATCTCTACCAAAAAAAAAAAAAAAGACCCCAAAAAACAAAAATTAGCTGGGCATGGTGGCAGGTGCCTGTAATCCCAGCTACTCAGGAGGCTGAGGCAGGAGGCGCTTGAACCCAGGATGCGGAGGTTGCAGTGAGCAGAGATCATGCTATTGCACTCCAGCCTGGGCGACAAGAGCAAAACTGTCTGAAAAAAAAAAAAAAAAAAGAAGAGAGACCTGAATCACATGTTAGCATGCTGAGCCCCCTCACCATGTGATACTATGCAGAGAGTCCCCACCAGTAAGAAGGTCCTCACCAGATGTGGCACCTCGACCTTGCACTTAGTTTCTATAACTTTAAGAAATAAAATCCTTTTCTTTATAAATTATCCAGTTTCAGGTATTCTGTTATAAGCAATAGAAAATGAACTAAAACAATTTCCAAATTTTAGATTTTACTTAACCTGAAAAACCATAAATGGGAAAAAAATTAGTATGCTGCAAGCATGCCCCTAAATGCAAAAAACAGGATTCTTACGGTGCAGAACGGTCATACGTTCAAGCAAAGGAAGACAATGGCCCGGAAGCAGCGCAACTTTGAGAACTGTGGGAAACGGTTGATTTCTGAGCAGGCAAAGTAGAGGGGAACCATGTGGTAAGTGGCAATCAGATGTGGTGGCTCATTTTGTAGATGTCAGGAAGTAAATGGAAAGGGGAAAGAAGTAAGGGCATGCTCAGATACTGAACTTAAAATAGCAGGCAGGGTTATTCAATCACAAAATACCTGAAGACTAGATGGTGGGAGGGAGGAAAAGCAAAACGAAGTAGATATTGAACCTTTTTTCTGCCCTCACCCTACCCTCCATTCCCTCTTAGCATTAGGAGCCAACCAATTAGAAACATGAACAACTCTATAAAAATAAAACGTGAACTACCTAATTATAGTCTAATGACAGTTTAGCAGTGGACGTAAAAGCCTGCTTAATAGACTATGTCTCCTTTTCTTTTTGTTGGGATCTTAGTTTTTTGTGAGGAACTTTCTATTTTCTACAGGGAATCGTTTGTATGCTCGGAAATTTGATATGCAAAAGTGGTTGGTGGTCAAGAAAACTAGTTTGAATCTTTGCAGAACCCTGTTTTATTGATGACTAGAAGGTAATTGAGATGTTTATGGATAGTGGGGCAAGGCCCACATAGCTTTGGTAATTGCATACTTTGAACATTTATTTGCCTGGTAGCCAATATGCATATGTACTTTAATATCCACAAGAGTGCATGGTCAAGTCCAGATTTTATTTAATACGTGCCATTTTGGAGGAGCCTGGGCCTTATTAATTCAAGTCCTATCAAGATAGAATATGTGATAATTAATGCAAAGTCTGGGCTGACGTTTTCTTTTGATTAGCAAAATCTTTTCCCCTAGATTATTGGAAATTAATAGTGCAAAAATATTTCATAGGGATATATAGAATGAGAAGACAAACTAGCATGTCCTCAAGTTCCCTAGTGTACTTTGGAATCAACTTTTATTCACAAATAATTAATATGATAATTAGAAATTTTTTTATTGATTGAATTGCTTCTCTGGTGACATGTTTGATAGCAGTTTGAATGACTCAAATGTATTATCTGGTTTTGAGATACTGATTTTATTACACTATTTGCAGACTAAGTAAATATAAGACAGATTTGAAAGCAATATAATTACGTTCAAGTTTTAAAATTTAGACTTGACATAGACTTGTTCTGGTGTTGTTGATTAATTCTAATCAGTGCAATATTACTATAATGCTATCTAGACTTACAAATTAAACCAAGCACATTTGTTCTTTAGTATGCGGAGCCTTAACTTTGGCATTGAAAGCACAATAAGCATTCAGTAAAGCAACGTTATTAATATACTTTAACCAGTTACCTTAGTAACAGAATGTTTTACAACCTATTATGAATTGTTTCTTCAGATAAATGGTGTTGCATACACATACTGTAGCATAGTACTTTACATTTCTGTAAATGTGGTCTATACTTAGATCATCCTACCCCATTGGATGATCTACACTTAACTCTTCCTAACCCATAAATATAGAACTCTTTTTAGCATAAGTATCATAAATACCTTATTACTTTTTGGTACCTTTTCTTGCATTATATCATTAAGGAAGTAGAAAACAGCTGGTTATTTATGACTTTTTAACATCTGTCTTACTGCATTACAACTCTGAGCCTGAAATCTCAAGAGTCCTGCCCTGTCTTTGTGGGCAATGAGGATGAAGATGGTACTTAATCCATGAAAGCTCAGAAAATTAAGGAAACAGAATGAAAAAATAAGGAAGACGAATTAAACAGAGTGAAGCCAAAGGGAAACATGCCTTCCTACAAGTACATCTTAAAAAAAAATATGGTATTTATTCTGAGAGAAGAGTTTTACAGCCAATTAAGCTTGCTCAAGATCAATTTCCCGATAACCCAAGAAACTTTGTTTTGAATAGGTGGCCACCTGCTGTGAATAAAAATGTGTCTATAGAGCATGGCTGATCTTCTAGAAGTGGTAACATAAGGATAGAACCAATTTAAAAGTTTTGGTAGGGATTTCACATGAAGTCTTCATTTCTAAACCTCCATTTCATCTTTCTGTAAATGTCAAAGTCACTGTTGAGTAAAATTGGTTCCGTTTCGTGTGTGTAATGAACTCCACTGAAATGTGTCAAACAGCTTTGGCACCTCTCACCATGAAGCACTTCTCTTGTGCCAATGAATCATTATGGCAAGAGCCACCAAATGATGCCTGATATATATTTTTGTAAATGTTTATTTTTGTGGATAATATGCCAATCTGTTTGCAAACTGATGTATTTCCAGATGAAGCGATTTTAACAGGATTGCCCTTGTTCTGAAATCATATTCCACACATTGCATTAATAAAGATAAAATCCAATGTGTTACAGCACATAAAATGGCATTTTATATGTAGTGGGGGGCTGAAGTGAAATACTTGGAACAGAAAACAAAATGGATCAAAACTTAAATCAGAGCATAAAGACAAAGTTTTTCTACCACATGTGGGGGCAAAGTCCAAACTATTTAATTGTGAGAACTACTAAACTATTTAAATATGAGAATATGATGAAGAGCAGACTCCGGCATGCCACATGTCAAGGTGAGAATCTCAGCCCCGCACAATGCTGGCTGGACAAAGAGGGGACCAATTTGTGTCTCAGTTTCTTTACCTGTAAAATGGGATGACATTAATAGTACCTACCTCATAGGATAGCTGTGAGCATAAAAATGAATTAATTCATGTGAGGTCTTACTTATGAACATGAAGATGGCTACAGCTACTTAAACTGCCAAAGATCTTACTTAGCAGACGACACACATAGGCCATCCTAGGGCCACATTTTGCCTCTTGTGCATTTTTTGTTATGCCTTTTATTCTACAATTAAGAAACTTAAGTCAGTTGCTACTCTTCAAGGAATCAATAGATCCTCATTTGTGGATTAACTTGAAACCTCGAAAGTTCTGGTGGCCTTTATTTCTGGAGCGGAGGGAGCTGCTCCCACAGCAGTGCAAGGGCTTCCCGGGCTGCCACGGTCCCCACTGTCCTTCCTGTGCTCCCCTGCTGGGGCCTTATGTTCAAATGCCATTTGCCATCTCCCTTCCACTGGGGTTTTCCTAGACCTGCTTGTTTCATTCCTTTAAGCACCTTTCCTGGCTCTTGAGGGCCCTTTGGGCACGTGGACCCTGTCTTTTCCCAAAAGATTTACTCATGCGAACAAAGAAGAAGAGAAAGCATTTTTATACTTTTAATTAGCTCTTCATGGTATGAATTTAAACATTTCTGTAGCAAACTATAGGTTTAGGTTGCAGAATTGTAGGAAAGACTGGTTTTCATATTATTCTCTGCTTATATGTTAGGTTCCCTGGCAGCTACATTAATTCTTTTAGACACATGGCCATGGAAGACAATGAAGCTTAAATAAGACTGGGAGATGTCAAAACCCTCTTACAAATTAGCATGGATGATTTCTATGAGCTAGCTCTTCTTTTAACAGCTCAGTGAAAGGGCAGCCAGAGAGTATTGGCTGGCAGCTCTGGGCCTGCAGGAGATGAAGGTATCTTAGTGAGGATGGCAAGTCCAAAACAGATTTAACTTGATTAAATTGCAAAAGCAATCACATGGTTCAGTTTACCATTAAGTAATTGTGAACTTGGCGTATCATAGATGATTTTTAGAGGCTAATACTTGCATAAAGTGTTACAAAGAGTAGAGATGTTTAATTAATTTTGGATGATATATGTACATCTTTTATCAATTACATGATGTCTAATTCATAAATAATAATACTGGTTAACATTGCTATATTCTACCCCTGAACTTGTTATGTGCTAGGCACCTTGCTAAGCCCATCACAAAGGTGCTTTCATGAATTCTCGTGACAATCCTGAGAGGTGGATAACATTCTTCCGATTTCTGCAGATAAGAAACTGAAACTTAGGTCAAATAGCTTGTCCATGGTCATGCAGTGAGTATGTAATAAAGCCATATCCCAATTCATGCATCAGACTAGGGTGCCCTCACTCTGAATGCACTCTAAGGTGGTGTGTGCCAGGCTGCTGCCCACATGACAAGTGCTCAATCTAGTTGTGGCCTTAGAATTGAGTCTTCATGAATTCCCTAAAAAATAACACCAATGGAGGTCTCCAAGAGGTAAAAAGAGTTGTTACAAAACTTACAAGCTTACTAAGAGCAGCAAACAAATGTGCCAGGTAATGGGATAAATGCTCTACACACATGGAAGTCTTGCAACAATCCTTTGTAATGGGGACCATTTTCTTTTCTTTTTTTTTTTAAATTATACTTTAAGTTCTGGGGTACACGTGCAGAACATGCAGGTTTGTTTCATAGATATACACATGCCATGGTGGTTTGTTGCACCCATCAATCTGTCATCTACATTAGATATTTCTCCTAATGCTCTCCCTCCCCTAGCCCCTCACCCACCAACAGGCCCCGGTGTGTGATGTTCCCTTCCCTGCGTCCATGTGTTCCCATTGTTCAACTCCCACTTATGGGTGAGAACATGCGGTGTTTGGTTTTCTGTTCTTGTGTTAGTTTGCTGAGAATAATGATTTCCAGCGTCATCCATGTCCCTGAAAAGGACATGAACTCATCCTTTTTTATGGCTGCATAGCATTCTATGGTGTATATGTGCCACATTTTCTTTATCCAGTCTATCACTGATGGGCATTTGGGTTGGTTTCAAGTTTTTGCTATTGTGAACAGTGCCGCAGTAAACATATGTGTGCATGTGTCTTTATAGTAGAATAATTTATAATCATTTGGGTATATACCTATAAATGAGATTGCTGGGTCAAATGGTATTTCTAGTTCTAGATCCTTGAGGAATTGCCACACTGTCTTCCACAATGGTTGAACTAATTTACACTCCATGATGGGGACCATTTTCTTATCCTCTCTTTCAGAGAGATAAGAAACACAGACTTAGAGGGACTGAATACTTTGCCCAGAGTATATAGCTAGTGAGTGGCAGAACTTGGATAAAACCCAACTAACCTAGAGGCTCCTTCTTAGCTGTAATATCCACAATGTCATTTGTATTTTGCTCATGGAAACAGCATCTAGGTTGTATTTACTCTCATTTCAGACAAAATTTGAAAAAATTTATCATCAGGTTTTTAAATCCCCCACAAATTGAAGGGATGAGTGAGTGCTGGAGGCTGGAGTATCAACATTAGTGGGAGGGGGTAGCTGAAAGGCACAGACAGAGTAGCTACAAAAGGCAGGCAGAAGAACTGAGCACAGAACAGAACAAGTCAGGGGCTGGTCTTGGGAGAGTGATGAAGCCCTACATCCTGGAGCCAAGAACAGTGCCTGGCACATAGTAACACCAGATAAACATTTGTAAAATAAGCGAACGTATAGATGAATGCGTGCATGGCTGAATGTAAGAATGACTAAATGCGTGAATTGAAGATATGACTAATGACTATAAAAACGAACATGTGGCCAGGCGCGGTGGCTCACGCCTGTAATCCCAGCACTTTGGGAGGCTGAGACGGGTGGATCACGAGGTCAGGAGATCGGGACCATCCCGGCTAACACGGTGAAACCCCATCTCTATTAAAAATACAAAAAAATTAGCCGGGCGTGGTGGCGGGCACCTGTAGTCCCAGCTACTCTGGAGGCTGAGGCAGGAGAATGGCGTGAACTCAGGAGGCGGAGCTTGCAGTGAGCCGAGATCGCGCCACTGCACTCCAGCTGGGCGACAGAGCAAGACTCCGTCTCAAAACAAACAAACAACCAAACATGCGAATACTTCACAGCACTTGGAGGTATCACCGTGTTACAAATACAGCACACTGATATTCATAAAAATGACCTTGAACCATTAAGCAAAGGTCCAAGTTCTTTTGAATGTTTGGTTTGAAAAGGCATGGATGTGCAGAATAAATACGAGGAAAATTACTGTCGAAAGTCGTGATAATGGTATTTAGAAAGGCTGGGGTTTAGATCTTACTCTCTTTCTTCTCTTGTGATCTCAGACAAGCTATTCCACCTCTCTCAGCTCTTGTTTCTCATGTATAAAATTAGGGCCGATGTGCTCATACCCAGGGATAGAATAGCAGTGTGTTTAGAAACACAGAGGCGGCCAGTTTAACCATTTTTATCCCAGTATCATACTTATTAGCTATGAGACATTGGCAAGTAACTTGATACAATGTGTTCCAATTTCCTCTTCTTTAAATCAAGAATAGTAAAGTTTTGGGGTCTCAGGGGAGGCACCTGATAAATAGCATCTTCCTTTTTCTTCCAAACTCCAAAGATTAAGAAATACAGGAGTGTTGGATGAAGACCAATATATCACCTTTATTACTAAAAAACAGAAACAAAAGACAGCCAGGTTGGAAAGATGGCTTAGTGTAAGGGCCACGAGGGCTTGCTAAGAAAATCCCAGAATTAGGCAAGCTCTCCATGGAGTCGGAGTTACACTTTATTTTGCTCTTTCTTTTACAAAAGCACAAGTGGTTCTTACCTCTGGGTGGCAAGCTCCAATTCTAAGTTCGGAGCCAGAGGGAATGCCTTTCTGTTCCCACCCTTGGCCAGCTCAGTTACAGACCCCAAGGTCTGAAGAAAGTGATGGGGAGGAATCTGTTTTAATCCCCACTAATTAAGAAAGATCATTTGAGACATCAGTAATCCTGACAGCCAGTAAAATCACTCATTATTTACCGACCGTTCTTGTATTTAAAGCTTTGCTTTTTGGAGTTGTTTACAACATCACTAAAATGAAAAAATGTATGAATAATTTAAAGATGGGGAATTTAAAGTTTCCCTGAAAATATCTTTCACTTCAGGTCAATCAATGCATTACAGGCCAAATGAATTCTTTTCTGTCTCTCTTCACCTTTCCCACTACACACACACACACACACACACACACACACACACACAGCAAAAAGGGATAGTGATTCTTCAGATACTTGCCTGTTAGCATTGAAACACTACCATGACACTTCTCCCCCAAAAGGATACCAGTATTTACAGAGGTGTAACCCTTTATGCCAAGTTATAATGGAAAGAAATAATCAAAGCTCCACTTGCTGTTTGGATAGCTTTGTTCATTCAATGTGTTTTATGTAAGTTTATTTGCAGAGAATTCATAATGCAAATCAGATGCTTCTCATAATATCTTGGTATAATAACTTAGAATAATTAATGTAATAAATTTTGTATAATAACTTAAAGGGATACTGCAACACCAAAAGGTTTCTTCCCTGAGACTAACTATTAATAAGACAGAAAGGGGCTTGTGAAGGTGTGGACATCTTCACTAATTCAGGTTCGTGTTAACTGACAGTCAAATTAAACTTGCTCTAGACAGGAAGAGAATGTGTTTGAATGGGATGCTGGATGTTTTATCAATTTTGATGGCCTTAATTTAAAAACTTTAGTTAGAACCTCTGTTTACTAGAGTCAAACTGCACATAAAATATCACGCAAAACATTTAAAAGAGAATTTTAATTATACCACTAAAGAAATGCCCTTGTTCGATGTTTACTAAACACTTGCCAGAACAAGTTAATTAATACATGTTTAAATATGTGAAAGAAGAAGGGAAGCAGAAAAAAATCACATTCGTCTTTTGTTGAGTTTTACTGCAGTTGTCAAAGACGCCCCATTTCTAATTTAACGCCAGCACCGTCACAGTGCGCTTGTGTAATTATAAACAATGGGCACAAGAACGCAATGAGGGCCAAGGAAAAGCCAATTCCCACTGGGAGCTGTTGTTCAAAATAATTGCTCATTGTTGCTTGATGTTTCGAAGTAATCAAATCAAGCACTTTTCAATTTCCTTCATCTATTCAGTTATTCCATGGTAGAATATCAGAATATTTGGATGTTGCGTTTTTAATAGGTCGGTAATGTGGCCCTTTAATTATTTAAAACTACAGAAAAATATTTTTTAATAGAAAGAGCATTTGTGTAGAAAGAGAAATATTTTGATGATATTGAGTTTTTAGTTCTAATTTTAATAGGTTACCAACTTTTACACTTCCTTTATTCTTTTAGTTTCTCCACTTTCTCCATTTGTTAATGATGATTACTTGTGTTAGTAAAGACTGATATTGGAAAGCAGTGAATGATCTAAAAAACAAAATGAAATCAGTCTTTCTAAGATACATCCTGTTATCCCTGTAGCTTTATGAAAAACATCAGAAGAAAAAATATCAAAAATAAGTTTGTAATCTTTTGGAGAAATAAAATGCGCACATCCCACTAATTATCAATATCATTATTAAGAAAATTATTTTCCTAAACAGCATAACTGGTACAGTTGTCCTCTTTATCCTCAGGGAACACGTTCTAAGACCCCCAATGGATGCCTGAAATCAAGGATAGTATCGAACCCAATTGCTGTCAGTTGGAAGATATTTCTGTTCATGTCTTCCACCCACAATGTAATGCCTTTTCCATCTTAACTAAGCACTTATCATGTACTATGGCCATAACTTTTGCAGTTTGACATGAGACAGCAAAACTAGCACAAATTTCTTTTTCCTTCTCCATGATTTCACAAATGAATAGAAGATTTGTTCTTACTGAAGATCTTAGCAACCTCGGCATACAATTTTTTTTCTTTCCTTATTAAGTGGAGAACATTCACCTTTTCACTTAAAGGAAGCACTTTACAACTTATCTTTGGCATTTCCAAATGGCTGGTATCACTACTTTTGCACTTTAGGGCATTAAAATATAAAATTAGGGTGGCCTGAACACAAGCACTGTGATACTTGGACAGTCTATTTGATAACCACGAGGGCTAAGTGACTAACAGGTGGGTCGTGTAGACAGCGTCGATAAGCTGGTAAAAAGGAAAATTCACAATCCAGGCAGGATGGTGTGGGAGGGGGCAAGATTTCACCACGCTGTCCAGAACAGCGTGCAGCTTAAAATTTATGAATTATTTATTTCTGGAATTTTCCATGTAACATTTTTGGACTGTGGTTGACTGTGGGTAACTGAAGCCATGGAAAGAGAAACCTCAGATCAGGAGGGATTACTGTATTTACCTTTTCTTTTTTTAAAAAGCAGATTTTTCTGAAAAGTTAGTCAATATTAACAATTTCATTCAGATTCGCTTCTGAAAAAAAAAACCCTGTATCAGTCCTGTTATAGTTTGTTTCCATATTGCTGAAACTGATCACCAAATTTCTCAAATCCACGAGTTCTGCCTCAACCTGTACAGGTCTGGGAAATGACATTGAATTGGGAGCAGGGCTCTTTGGCTGTCCTATTTAAAATTTCGCTCCAGGTGAGATAGTTGAGTTAGGTTTCTTCTAAGGCTCCGCAGGTTTATTATAAAAATTAAATATGATACAGTGCTATTGACTGAATATATATATGCTTGCAAAAATTATATGTTGAAGCCTAATCCCCAATATGATGGTATTTGGAGGTGAGTTATTTGGAAGGTGATTAGATCATGAGGGCATTGCCTTCATGAATGAGATTAGTGCCCTTAGAAAGGAGATCCCAGAGAGATCCTGTATTACTCTGTTCTCACTCTGCTAATAAAGACATACCCAAGACTGGGTAATTTATAAAGGAAAGAGGTTTAATTGGCTCACAATTCAGCAGGGCTGGGGAGGCCTCAGGAAACTTACAATCATGGAGGAAGAGGAAAGCAAACATGTCCTTCTTCACATCATGGCAGGAAGGAGAAGTACTGAGCAAAGAGGGAAAAGTCCCTTGTAAAACCATCAGATCTTGTGAGAACTCACTCATTATCATGAGAACAGCATGAGGGTAACCGCCCCCATGATAAATTACCTCCCACTGGGTCCCTCCGACGGCATGTGGGGATTATGGGAACTGCAATTCAAGATGAGATTTGGGTGGGGACACAGAACCAAACCATATGAGATCCCTTGACCCCTTCTGGCATGTGAGGACAAAGCAGGAAGATAGTCCATGAATCAGGAAGCCAGGCCTCCCTGGGCACTGAATTTGCTGGTGCCTTGATCTTGGACTTCCTAGCTTCCAAAACATTGAGATAAAAATTTCTGTTGTTTATAAGCCACCTAGTCCATGGTATTTTTGTTATAACAGCTTGAGCAGACTAACATATAAAGTACATAAAACACTTAGCACATTGCTACATTATCAGGAAATAAATATTAGCCAGTACTGATTTTAATATTATTGCCTGCAAAGAGCCATATGAGACTAGCACATGTAACAATTTACTGTATTTGAGTCAGTTAATATCAGTAAAGAACATTGTCAGAGTATCATAAAAGGCAGCCTTCTTAAAAAAAAAAAACAAAAAGCTCTTTTTTCTATGTATTATTTTTCTTCAGAAAAGAAAACTTTATACCTAAGAACAGGCATCGTTTGGTACTTAAGCATGCCATTGACTTGCTCTTATTTATTTCGTTTGACAGGACAAATAGAATTTCCTAATGTATTTTTCCTTATAAGAATCTAAAGTGCCAGTATATTTGCACACCTACCAATTATCACATGAGTTTCCCTGAATATGAAAACTAAGCCAAAATATAATTTAGCTCTATAAACTACTGGCAAACTCAGGTATCATTCCATTTGGAGCATCCAAATTATTGATTGGATTATTTGATTAGCAATTGTTTAATGTACTTCATGAAGCCGTTTATTTTTTCCACAACTCAGTAAAAAGTTTTTGTAAAATGAGCATTTTTATGATTAATAAAAATACACACACACACACACACACACACACACACCACACACACATAATACACCTTAAAAGTATTCTGTCAAGTATTTCTGACATCCTGTCTTTAGAAGATGTTGTGGTTCCCGTACTAATGTAGAATTTCTTTTTTATGACTGTAAATAAAAACCAGGTATCCATGGTTATAAATATCTCATTTCACATTTTCTTTAGCCACAGCAAAAAATTTCAATTAATTGAATCACAGCCACCCTCAAATAATGCCAGAAGTGCAATAGTTGGTGTTCCAGGTCATGGGCAACCATTAATTAAGATGCAAAGAATCAGCATTAAAGGCTCCAATTTTTGTCCCAGAATTTTTTTCTTGATGGATATGGACTAAAATGTCTAGAAAATACAGCTTCAGCTATATGGGAAAGAGGAAATTAGCTGCAGTCTTTATTTTGCTTGGCCTGGAATTTTTTATAAACTTCTGAAGTGTCATTTTGGAATATGAACATAAAAATAATCTTACTTCAGATTTATTTAAACTTGACATTTATTTATAATAAAAAGGGCAGCTTGATGGGTAGAAGTACAGGTTAACATACAGAAATGCTAACAATGTGAGAAGAGTAACATTCATATGCTTTGTTCAATGATCTAAGGGAGTTGCTATTCTAACTTCTCCTGTCATTTTCTCTACATTTCAATGTTCAGAGGGAAAACTGGTCATGAAGCCTACTCGGGATTATGGATATAAACTTGTGGAATCAGTTCCCAAGAGGTGGGTAGTGAAGTGACTTCCAATTCCCATTTGCAACTCTCAGAGCTGAGATTAAAAACTCCTTGTTATCAACTCACAGAACAAGAAAATACAGCATCCCCCTATATTCTAGAAATCTACCTGCTTTCAGGTGTGACTTCTGAACTTGCCAGAAGGAAAGAAGTGTGGAGATGTCCCCCTTAGACCTAGTGTCCTCGCCCTGGTTTGGTTTGGTTCCAGTTCCTGTATAGTCCAGACTGCCCAAGCGGTGAGGATTGCAGGGAGTAGGTGATGTTTGCTATAAAAATGCTTTGGTTCTTCAGGATGCATTGAAGGCATTCATGGCTTGGTGCCCATGATGCCTTACAGGGGCAGTAGAGAGCTTTGCAACAATCATATAGGCCATTAAGTGAGAGCAGAAGTCAAGCGCCTCCCACAAGACTGAGTCAAAATGCTCCCTTTGGGTTTCTAAGTGTTTGGTGCTTTTTCTCGCATTGGTCTTGCTGCCAAACACAGTGTGTGCATTGTTTGTCCTTCTTGGTATCACATTGATTCTGTGTCCAGGAAAGTGGCCTAGATGGTGGAGGTGAGAAGGAGGCCTTGCTCCTCCCAAAGCTGACACCCTGGTGAGGTCTGCATCACATCAGGCAGAGCATCAAATTCTTCCTCACTGAGAGGTGGTTCAAATGATGGAGGGACCTTTTCCTGTGGACTTGGATTCAGGCAGGCTTGTGTCTTTTTCTGAAACTATACGATTGACAGGCATTGACCTAAAAGGATGGGTTTTGCAGAGAGCTGTGCGGTTGCTCGAGTGGCTGAGATGGCTCTGCAGCTGGTGGTGCCCGCTACTGCCACAGGGATGTCCAGGTGTGTGCAGGCTCTGTGGGCTGCTGAGGTGCCCCTGCTCCAGCTGGCCATTTGACATCACTCCTTGGGGCCCCTTGTGCCACCACTGCATAAGGTGAGATGTGTCTTGCTGACCAGTTCCCTGCAACTGGTGCTTAGGATTGCCAGGTTGGGGCTGTGTAGAGTCCTTACAGGGCAGTACTGCCAGGCCATGTGTCACTGTCCTTGTCATCCTGGCATCTTCCTTGGTGTGGGGGCTGGAAAGGAGCCAGAGGATGTAAGAGCACCCCTCCTAGAGCTGGGCCTGTTGACATGTGACTCCTAAGTGTCAGAAGAGGTGGAGAGATCTCTCCTCCCGGCACAGCCTGGTGGCTGGAGCATCATGACCCTTGGTGCCTGGCTCACTCCGACCCCAGGGGGAACCCGAGAACCAAAGCATGTGTGAGGTGGAAGAAGAGCTGGTTGTTGCTGAAAGAACTGGAGGGAGGGAAGTGACCCCACTGCTAGGGGCCATGCACAAGTTGCCTTGCCTTGTCACACAGTCATGTGAGGTCTCCGACTTGGGGCCTTCTGCCAGGGAATTCACAAGTCTACAACTCTGGCCACAGTGCCAAGCTCTTTGGTTATGAAACCATATCTGAGTTCTGGACTCTGAGAGGCCTGTTTGTGCAGCCAGTTCTTCCCTGATAGCAATTCCAGGAAATCGACCCCAATCCAGACCCCAGTAGACTCTGTCTGAGGTGTTATGTTCTCTGGTTTCGAAACCACATCTGTATTCTAAATTCTGGAGTGCCAATTTCTCTGGTCAGTTGTTCTCTGGGAGTCACATCAGGGTAGGGGTTCTGTTCAAACTAGCCTTGTAGGGCATCCTTTTGACTTGGGTTCAAATCACTCCTTCGTTGGGGACCTTGGAAGAAAGCTGCATGAAGTGTTGGTCCAATCCCTAGTGGGAAGGGTCACCTGGATTCCACAGAGACTGCTGGCCCATTGGGCAGCTCCCGGAGGCACTGGACTCATCAGGACCCAGCAGGGCCTGCCCATTTCTTAAATACCTTCTGAATTTAGCCTTTCTTTAAATATTTAAGACCCTGATGGATTCAGAGGAAGCCAGTGGAAGTTGAATTTTAAGGGAAGTACAGATGCTACTAGGTGGTTTTTCATTTCTTACAGCCCTTTTCCAAGTATAACTTTGATCCCAGGCTCTCTGGTTTTGACATGTGGAAATGGTTTGGTCTCTGTGATGTTCAAGTATTCTTGTTCCTTCCTCATTCTGGATGGCCACATTATGGAAAACATGGGGAAACTCTCCTTGTAGGTGTACTTTGCACACTTTTCTCAGCTTCTCCATGAATGTGTTTCATTTCATCACCACATCAGTTGATTGAGGTCAGTGGAATGACATGAGAGGGGAAAATTATATAATAGGTGGATTGTTCTCGGGATCAAACCATGAATGATACCAAGTGGCATTGCATGTTGGACAGAGGGCAGCCAGTCTACTGCAACTACTGAGTATGGAAAACCTACAGCAGCTGGTAAAACCCAAAAGGCAGAAAATGGGACATCCTCATTTGTGCTGTGAAGGAAAGGAACACAGATTATCAGTGGTTAGGCTCACCTTTTTTTCCCCAAATTTATTTAAAAAATATATATAATTGCATGTATTTGTTGGGTACTACATGATGTTTTGAAGTATATATACATTGTGGAATGATTAGATCTAGCTAATTAACATATGCATAACCTCACATCATTATTATTTTCGTGGTGAGAACTTTTTAGGGAAAAAAAACCCTCTGCATTCCATCTTATCTTTATTTTAAGGGAACACTAATTTAATGAATTCTTATTGAGGGGATGAAGGGGGAGACTAAGATCCTTTTGAAATGGTTAAAGGCATGAAGCATGAAATTTGCAAACTATGACATAACTTATTTAGAATTTTTCCTCAAATTGCCTGCCAAAGGGCCAACATAAATCCTTTTCTAGAGACAATGCATGATCTCTCATAATACTACCTAGGTTTTTTGGGGTGGTATAATTGTGTGTGTGTGTGTGTGTGTGTGTGTGTGCATGTTTTGCTTGTGAGAGGATTCAGGAATGTGGATATTTCTTAATATTGCTTTATGATGGTTGAGTTCAAACAAGAAGAATTCTGAGAAAAAGATCAGTACAACTTGTTAGCCACCAATTTATCATCTACCTATACAAGATTTAATGGTAGTGTTAACCCGAAGTCTCAAGAATAATTAGAGTCTAAAACAAGTCCTTAAAGTAAAGAGATGAAAAGAACTATATAAAGAGAAGGCTGTCATGAAATAGAAATTGCAAAAGGCAAGGGAACTTTCATCGTGTTGAGTAAGTACTTTACTATGGGATTCTTTTTTAAATTAAGACGCCTGATAAGTTGGATGAAAATAAAATATGTATGATTATCAGGGACTACCTTAGCACAGAGTAGTTGGAAATGAGTGGAAAAAGGACAGAGAGGTGGTTTTGCTTCCCCCAAGTCATTACCAGCTTTAGTTCACAGAAAAGTTATTTCCAATACTTACTTTGAAAGACTGCTTTGAGGTCTGCTTTTAATTTGAACAGTTAAACATCGTACTCATACCAATGAGTCCTTTTTCTTGTTTTAATATCATTAGGAAGAAAGCTTTCCTGGCCAGAGTGGATAGTGTAATTGCTTAAAAGAACAATCATATAACACACATACTTAATAAAAACCTTTAAAACAATTTCCTTATGTTGGCTAGGCACCTTCATTTACATAAGACAGGCTTTTAGTTTTTAAAACTAAATTACATTGAACTGTATGGAAAAAAGTCTCCAGAATAAGATTTTAGCAAATAAATAACCTCTCATAGCTCTTGGTTGTTGAGCCTTCTCTGGTTGTTTCTATTTGGGCTGCAGGGTAATTTTACAGGAATCCTTTATTTTGCTAATGCAATTAGAGTCAGCCACACTTTATATAAACCTGGAAAACTGCAAGAACAAGGCAGCGTTCATCCTAAAACTTTGGTCACAGGTGCTTTGAAATTTACTATGTGTTCTGATGCTACCACTAATGGGAAAATATTTGTTTTCATTTAAAGTCATTTAGAAATATTTTTTAAAAACAGAATGAATCATCACTTTTCATAGCTCAACAGATTGCTGTCTGCATGCACAACACTTCCTGCTGCTTACAACTAAAGAAAAATGACTTTGGCACTTTATCTTTGATGAGTGATTGTAGTGGCAATTGCCTGTGAGACACCAAGACACCTGCCACAGCATCCTTGGATGTTTTCTTGTCTAAGGCAATCCTCTCCAGTCAATGTGGGGGCAGCAAACCAATATGCCACCAGATAGAAGCAGGTGGAATGTTCTGATTAAGAGAATGAGCTTTGCAATCAGCTGGATATAGGTTGAAATTTTTACTTTACTTATGAGTCTTTGGACATGTTACTTAACCTTTTAAAGTTTTAGCTTCTTCTCCTCTAAACTGAGGAGTGACCATATTCATGTCCTAAGGTATTAATGTGGAGAACAAATGACTCAGGTGTGCAGAGGAGCAGATACCTACTAGCTATTTTTAAGTCATTTTTTGGTAAAGATTTGGTGAATTGATAACTCTTGATCATCGATAACTTTTGATTTTATGATAGCCAGCCCATTCTCAAACTCTTCTGCAGAGATGTCCTGAGTTAAGATCCCTGAAAGGTATGAGGGCAGAACCCAAAATGCGGAATTAAAAAAGTCTTTAGGCCGGGTGCGGTAGCTCATGCCTGTAATCCCAACACTTTGGGAGGCTAAGGCAGGCAGATCACCTGAGGTCAGGAGTTCAAGACCAGCCTGGCTAACACGGTGAAACCCCGTCTCTACTAAAAATACAAAATATTAGCCAAGCATAGTGGCACCTGCCTGTAAGCTACCTGGTAGGCTGAGGCAGGAGAATTGCTTGAACTGGGAGGCAGAGGTTGCAGTGAGCCGAGATTATGCCATTGCACTCCAGCCTGGGTGGCAGAGCAAGACTCTGTCTCAGAAACAAAACAAAACAAAACAAAACAACACAACAAAAAACAAAACACAAAAAACTCTTCAATGTTATCTTAAACACCTATGCACATTTTGCGGTCTACTCAATAAGAATTCTAAATTGTTTTATTGCCAAAATCATGTTTGCCCCTCAAAGTTTGTAAATCTGATGCTCTAGGGTCACCTTCACACTGTGGCTTTGCCTGGCCTCTTGCACAATCCTGGGCTTGAGTGTGGCCCACCTGGGCTGCGCTGGAGAAACACCAGATAACATAGACATCTGTAAACCCTGCTTTCTACTGTATAGATGATAGGTGGAGCTTCCTCCCCCTGACCATCCCACTTCATCCCCAATTGAAACATAGTCAGGGTAGGTTCTCACCAATAAATTATCCTTGACATTTTAGTTTAAAATTTTAACTCATTTGGCTGAGCAATAGGGTGCAATGGAGTGGGGGATGCAGAAAACAAATTTCTATTCCTTAGTGAGAAAAATTAAGCAACAGTAAAGCATGTGCCACTCTATGTTGCTCTTGTCACATCGCTATGTTGGAGTCCATTAAGAAAATGTTAAGGCTGGGTGCGGTGGCTCATGGCTGTAATCCCAGCACTTTGGGAGGCCAAAGTGGGTGGATCATGAGGTCAGGAGATGGAGACAATCCTGGCCAACATAGTGAAACCCTGTCTCTACTAAAAATACAAAAAAAATTGAGCTGGGTGTGGTGGTGTGTGCCTGTAATCCCAGCTACTTGGGAGGCTGAGGCAGGAGAATTGCTTGAATCCAGGAGGTGGAGGTTGCAGTGAGCAGAGATTGTGCCATTGCACTCCAGCCTGGGTGATGAGCAAAACTCTGTCTCACAAAAAAAAAAAAAAAAAAAAAAAAAAAAAAAAAAAAAAAGAGAGAGAGAAAAGAAAATGTTAAGATGGCTTTAGTCAGGAGACTTGCTCTAGAAATTATGGCATATTGGAAGTAGAGGTTGAATCTTATCCTAAGTGTCTTAAGAAATTTGTGGATAACTTTTAGATTAAGTGAGAAGAAAGTTAAAAACATGCTTTGAGGAACTGGCTACGTAGATAACTGGGTTCATGGCTTAGGTTAAATATTTCTTGTAGATAAAAATCCATGATGAGGAATAATCATGGTTTATATTAGTTTTCAACTTTCTGCCATTCTGATGAGTTAAACAACTATTCAACTTAAAAGTAAAAACCCTGTAATGTCCCCTGTTAGCCAGCAAGCCTCTTAACCCCCGTGAGCTGGGACACACAAGTTGTGGAAATTGCAGAGGTAGGAAAGGGCTTTTAACATTTCATCCTGGACAAAGGCCTGTAAGCTGACAGGAAAGACAGAGGAAAAGAGAGAGAAAGGGAAAGACAGAGGAAAAGAGAGAGAAAGGGAAAGAGAGAGAAAGAAAGAGAAGAAGAATAAGGACAAACTCAGTGATGGTCTATTTATAACAGGGAAAAGAATTGAAATCACCATGCAAAGTGATCTCCCGCTGCCTGTTGAAATTTCCTTTGATGGAAGTAATCTCTCCTTGTTCCAGGGTCCATGACTATTTTAGGCCTTCCTTAGTTGGTAGATAGCCTCAATTCAGTAATCAGACTGTGTCATATACATGCAGTGGTCAAACCTCCAAACTCAGCTTGGTGTGAATCTTCCCTCCTCCACTGGGACTTGCTTCCTGCTAGAAGTCTGCACTGGGGAAAGAGATGTGGTTCTTCTGTTTCCTCTCTCCTAGCCACAGATCCCCATTTATGACTTTGTTTCCTGCTCCATGTCAGTGTCAAAGTTGCTAGTAAGGATAAATAGCAAGGTCATGGGACTCTTCTTTATATTTTCTGGGCCTGGCTTTTCAAGCTGCTCTAATCAGTATATGATTAGAGTGGACATTTCCTCTCTTGGAGAACTTTGATGGAGTCCTCAGAGGTCGTCTAACTCTGGACCCTCTTCTCCTATAATAAGTACCTTGCCCCAGGCATAGATGGTTCTATTCAGGTTGGGGCTGCTTTCCTAGGTCCCAGGCGTTTCAAGACTCTTTCTATTCAGGCCACCTTGTTCCTCGAGGCAGCCCTATTGTTTACAGCCCAAGGCAACCCCATGACAGTTCTTTCCCAAGTGGCCCACATCTGGTCCATGGGAAATACACATCTATATACTGATAAACTCTTGCTGATCCCAGTGAAGCAGAATGCTCCTGGCTCGGTCACCTGAATAGTGAGCCAGCCCCTCTCAGTCCCCAGTTCTTGTCTGCTTTCCCTCTCTCCAGCATGAGCCTCCCAACTGCAGGGAACACATTTCATAGCTCTCTGTGTCATAAAATTGAGTCCCCCTTAATGAAGTATTCCCTTAATTAGGCTTAAGATGGGAAGGTAGCAGCTCCTCTTAACAAAGGTGGGTGGGGAGTCTGCAACAACAGAGGCTTCCAAAGGAATTTCTTCAGTAATCTCATCTCAGAATCCTCTCTATGACCACCTTTTATGTTCTTGATTTGATGAGGTTGTCCTTCATTCCATCTGTAAGTTCTGCACAGGATGGGAGTTGCATCTCTATCCTTGTCTACATTGTCTTGATAATCAGTTTCAACTGAGTTGGGAAGAGACTTCATCCTTATCATACACACATCTGGCTTAATTCAGTTAGAAAAATAGGCAAATACTTCCTAATAAATACAATTAAAAATATATAAACATGACACCAAAATTAAGTCACTGCAGCACATTTAACATCTTTGGGCAGGTAATCCAGTGCTTTTAGAGTTTGATTTGGCCATAAAAACAAGACTGTACAAAATTGGCCTGAAATTGTCATAAAAACAAATGAACTTTAAAACGGTCTCAAATTCACATCATGAACTTTTCCTTTAAAAATAATATTTATAGGCTTGGTGCCCAACCTATACGTGAGATTGGAAGCAAACATTTTATTTGCACATTTTCATGAGATGTCTTTGATGATGTTGAGCAGAGAGTGGATAGAATTGAGGTTTGCTTTAAAGATATGTAGCAGGGACTCCTGTTTTAGCATGAGCTGTGTTTACCTCTGGGATCTAACAGGTCTAGATGTGCCTGACATACTTGGGGTCAGCCTGCCTGGAGTCTGAGCTGGAGATGCTATGATGCCTCCCAGGAGAGAAGTTGTTCTCAGGGAGGGAAGTGTCAAGCAGGCAAGCTTGGGCCAGTAAAGAAGCCTCAGCCATCACATTGGAAGGACAATTCCAAGCACGGCATGATGCTGTCACTTGGATTTGTCCCCCAGGGACTCAGACGTGAGTCTTAGGGAGAGAGGGGGCTGCAAGTAGAAATTGAAAGAACTATTTTCACTAAAATCTTCAGAAACACTGAAGATTCCGATGAGCTGAATATCCTGAAACCCCAACCACCCCCTGTGCTTCCTTGCTGGCGATAGCAGGCCATCTTCCTCTGTCTGCTGAGACTGATATGGTCTGGCTTAAAGATGGCTTAGTAACCTAATTGGGATGGTTACCTTGCAAGGCATGTCCCTTCTCCTCATGTCCCCACCTTACCAGCCCGCACTGCCTCCAGACCTGTATCTAGTGGCCGACCTCAGCAGGCTCCATTGGCTAATTACAAAATCAGACCCAGGAGTGGAGGGTTCTCACACCAGAAGAACTGCAAGATTTTGAGAAGAAGGAGATTCTAAGGGTGTTATACTAGGTAGAGAGAAACACAATTTTTGATTGTGCATGTGTGCACTTAGCAGATATTCTGGGTTCTATTGGCTTGGTTGGTTGATTCAAAACAGGTCTTATCAGTGCCAGGGATTCATCAGTACAACATAGTAGAAGGAATCCAAAGACTTAGAGTGATAGAAACTTGAAGTGCACTTATTTTTTTGTGACTGCTCATCTACCTTAACAGGTGCATGCCACCATGCCTGGCTAATTTTACCTTTTTTTTTTTTTTTTTTTTAGTAGAGGCGAGGTCTCATTATGTTGCCCAGGCTGGTGGCAAGCTCCTGAGCTCAAGTGATCCTCCCACCTCAGCCTCTCAAAGTGCTGAGATTACAGGTGTGAGCCACTGCACATGACCAAAATGTGGTATATATTTTCTTCTAACCCCCCTACCCAATTCTTATTCTGTAGAGAAGACCAGGCAGCAGCTTGACTGCAGGTTAGTTCTATCAGATCTCCTCCCTCTTGTAAAAGACACAATTCTGGATAGAGATTTGCTTTCCCTGCATGCTACGATTCTGCCACTGCTACTGTCAATGGACTTACATTGCAACATTCACTGTTATGGTGAGCCACCCAACACTGCTTCTGAACAACAACAACAAAAAAAGCAAAGCAGTGGGTTCATGCCCATGGGATTCTCTGATTTTTACCATGTTCCTCATTACCCAAAAGAGTGGATTGGCCTGTTGAGAACTCAGTTCCAACAACAGTTGAGAGACAACATTGTGAGGTTGGGCTCCTATCCCATGGGATGCTCTGATCTAGTGATTAACATTTAGCTGATCTAGAGTTCAATCTAGAGCTCAATGTCTCCATAAACTGAATTTATAGTTAGAATGGTAGTTCTCATTATTACATGTAAATCTCACTTGTAAATATTTTATTTTCCAATTCCACAGATTTGGGCTCTGCTAGCTCAAAGATTTCGTGATGCAAAAGAAAATTACTTTCACTAGGGGACATAACAATGGGTCCATTTAATTGAATGTTGAGACTGCCATTTGATTATTGGGCTCTGCAGGCTACTGGGCCAAAAGGGAAAAACTATGCCACTGTGTTGTGGGATGATTCGCCCTGATTATCAAGGGGAAATAAGGTTGGTGCTTTGCAATAGGGGCCAAGAGTAGCTCAGGGACGCTGTTGAATGACACTTATTACTGCCATGGAGAGTGGAAAAAGGTAATGGAAGAGTGGAACAACTCTATGGCATAGACTGCAATATAGTCACGAAAACACATTTCCTTTTTCCTTCTAGGCACATGGTGAGACTATAATTTCCAACCTGCTTTGCAGCTAGTTTTGACCTCCAAAGGTCTATTAGTGGACTGTGAAGAAAGCAGCGTTTGCTACTTCCAGGCCTACCCTATAAAAACTTCCCATGCAATCTTCTGCACTCCATTTGTTCAGAGGCTTAATGCTGATGATGCCAGGGCTCTAGAGAAGGACAGAGCTGTAAGATAGATGGAGCAGGGGTATCTGAAAGTCATCATCATCTGACCAAGGACATCCACTTCAGGCTTTACTCAGAAGAGAAATAAACTTCTGCCAGTTAAAGCACTTTCATTTTCAGGTTTATGTGTTATAGCAGCTGGCATTACCCCAACTAATAGAAAGCCCCTTAAAAGCTAACCCCTTGGGTCAATGGCACACTTTAGACGAGAGCCTGGCCACAGGCCTTGATTCCTATATTCCATCCACGAGGAATACTTTCTGGATGAGGGGATCTAAACAGCAAGAGACTATAAGGAGATGCAAACACGAGAGTTGGAGGAGGTTGAGCTGGAGTTGGTCTATCATCTTGGGAAACTGTGCAGTCGGGCAGCCCTGTTGGATGCCTGAAAACTCAGCCTTGGTTCACATGGGAGAGCTTTATTTGAATGCCAGCCACACAGAGAGTATTGATGGCCAGCAAAGATGGGCTGAGAGATGCCATGACCAGTAAGATAAGAGACACTTGCTTTGTCCATTTTCTCCTCTCTGCACCTGATGATGAGGGGTTAGAACTAGAAGATTCATGGGAATGAGGAAAAGGGAAACAATCTCTCACCAATCCAGTTTCCTTGGGGCTGCAGCCTGGCTGAGGCCAAGGAACTGAAAAAGCTTTAGACTACATGTGACACTGGAACTTCCAATTGGACAGGACTAGCCTGGACTATAAAAATGACAAGGCAATCAGAAAGTTAAGGAATTTGTCCAAGTTGTTATGGATAGTGTAGGAAAGAGAGATTCAGACAGCATGAAACAATGTAGCAATGGAAGAGAGATAAAGTCATTTCATAATGTTCAACTGTGCTACACACAACTCAGAGTGACACTATCATCACACACCCATTTTCTCTAGTTTTCACTCTGCGCTGCCAGATGAGCATGGAGGATAATCGGAATGAATCCTAGCACTATGTCTTCTAATTGTGGAAAAAATGAATTCATAAATGAATAAATAAAAATTGCTGTGTTTCTTCTTGGTAGTTGCTGAGCTGTCTGAGTAGAGCGAAGTTTTCCTAGCAGAGGGAGGTATTCTTAGTGGAGCTGCTGCCTGTGAGGTGCAGGATGATGGTGTCACTGGTTTGGCCTCATATTTTCTGCTTCAAGAGTGGCCTAAATGATCTGATTGTGGCCTGCAACACTTGGTCTCTAAGTAAAGGCCAGGGAGCTTCAGAGTACTAATGTTGGTGGAAACTTTTCCTCATGTCCTACACCAATCAGCACCTCTGGTCTTGGGAGGTCCTCTTACTCCCGCAAATTGAAGAAAGAAATACCTAAAGTTAGCATTTCCCAAAGTGTGTTTCATAGGACTGTAATTGTATTGGATATATATAAATGCTATAGAAGGAAAAAAATCACTATGGTCAAATAACTTGGGTAAATCTGGACTAAACAAAGGCAATAGTTTTTTCTTTACTCAGGTCTTTTCACAGCCTTTAATATTGCTCAAGTGTGGAATGGATCTCATGACAGTCATATACAAAGCAGAATTCCACAGGCTTTTAAGGCCTGGGACTCTCTTTTTACCCTAGATTGTCTTGGAGGAGTGAATGTTCATCAGCTCATACTTTGAGACCTGCTGGTCCAATTCATTTCCCCTTTTGCAGAAAAATTCACACGTAATAAATTGATATGAATAAAAAGAGAAAGTAAAATCCTATTCATTTATCTGAAAGATTATTTGAAGAATTGTCTCTTCAAATTATGTGCTTTTTTCCTAGACTAGAGAGAGGGGTAGACCATCCCCTCATAAAGTGAAGGCCGGTGAAACTGGCAAGCATGTTTCACCCCTGTACCAAAGAGCTATGGATTCCTCTGTGACTCTTCTAATAGCCTTTGTGCAAGTGAGTTTTAAAATGAATGCTATGCCTTTGCCTTGTCAGATTCTTCACTTTTCATCACATGCGCCCCCTTTAAACTGCCTGTGAGGATAAGAGAAGCACTGCTGGCAGGTCACACATTTTGTTATAATTGGGGTAAACCCTAAATTCACCTTGCTTTTACAGTTGCTTTTATTAGCCACTCATTTGTAAATAGGTACTTCCATATGCTTCTAGGGATGCTTCTTTATATCATTTCACATTTCATATCAGTGTTTTCTAATAAGATAAATTTTATTTTTAAAAACCTTTAAACATAAGCAGAGAAGTAAACTTCCACTAAAATAGTGTGGATAAGAAATACGGATTTGGTAATAATCAGAAGTATCCCAGCAATAACTAAACCACTTTTAATTATGTGTAAAATAAAATAAGTCTGAACTTGAAGCCAAGAAATCCAGTTTCTATTTCGTCTGTGTTCCTAATTTGTTCTGTGGCCCTTGGCAAGTTTCTTAACTTCTCTAGGCCTCAGTTTCTTTAACTGTAAAATAAGAAGGCTGGACACAATATCCTCTAGGGACCTTTAGAGCTATGAAATTCTGTGATTCTCCTACTATTTTTCCAAATTTTCACATTTAGCAGATTTCAATATGTATCTACCATATGATGCCCTGCGGAGGAACAGTTATGATTTCCGGAACCACATAGCCACGATACATTGAAATAGACGCCCTAACCAGCAATATCATTCCCCATTATTTTATGAAGGATGAACTGGCATGGTTGTTCTAGCCATTGGTCAAAACTGTATTTGGGCATTTGACTACTTAAGTGTGTTACTTTTTCCTAAACATATATAGAGAAGTAAATGTATGATCAAAAACTCAGACTAGCTTTTAACTTCTGAATATCCTACATTGCCAGTAAGAACAAAGTTAGGAAAAAGCTGACATACACACAGCATAGAGAAGAGGCAAAACTTTCCAGAGCTATGTTGTCCAGTTCAGTAGCTATTAGCTAGCTACACGTGTCTATTGGCGCTTGAGATATTGCTAGTCTGAACTGAGATGTGCAAAACATACACACCAGATTTTGAAGACTCAGCACAAAACAAAGTAAAATATCTCACTATTTTAAAAAACCTTTTACATCTATTTTTACTTTAAAACTTATGGTTTCCATTCTCTTTAAAACACATATGATTCTTTCACTACTTTCTTACTTACTGCCATCATTGCAGTAATTGTTAGGATTATGATAGTGAAAACAAAAGAAGAAGAAAAAAAGGATTTAGAAAGACAGTTCTTTCTGTCTCCTTTCAAGGGAACAGCTGAACCAAGATAGCTCCATGGAAAGTAGAGCAGTTTGGAGTGAGAGGGTCTGGGGAGACAGTGACAGGGAAGGCCACTCCTATGCATGGACTGTCTTTCCTTGAAATAGTGAAATATACTTTGTAATGGGTACATTTCAGTTCTCACCAGAGAGCACAGGGCATTATTCTAGCTTTCCCATTGGATTGTTTTAAAGAATACTTAAAATGCACAATAGAATTTGATTAAATTATCATCAGCTGCCACCCTCTGACAATTACATACCAGACTAAAAAATCCCTAAATGTACCCCTTAAGATAATTTAAAAAATCAATTTGTTACTTGTGTAAAAAGCAAAAATTACAAGAATATCTGAACAAAGATTTAGATGGTCCTGATTTCAGAGAATGTCTTTTCTTCTTCCTTCAAGTTTTCATTAAAGAGAAGAGCCAAAGGAAGAGAAAGGAATTAACATCCATTGGCCGTCTTTTAGGTACTAGGCATTAAGGAAGGGGATTAAAAAATCTCTGGAATACTTAACTATTGCAACAATCCTGCAGGGTAGACCTCATGATCTCCATTGACCGAGGAGGAAACTGACTCCAGAGTTTCCAAGAAGTTGAATAGGCTGCCCGCATTTGCACAATGCATAATACAGGGTCAGCAATGCATTCTGTTCGCTGCTACTTCCACTGCTACTTCGCTGCTTCTCCTTTGTCTCCCGGAAAAAAAATGTGAAAGGAATAACAAGGTGTGAAAAGAATTGAGGATGTGACATGTATATCACACACAAAGAAATATTGGGGGGAAAAATGGTCAGATCCATTCTCTTACCTCTGTCTCAGGGATGAAAAGTCAATTTTTAATTATATGGTTTAAGGTTGTCTGGGGGTCAACCTATCAAAAATGCTGAGTTCAGGGTTGGAGATTCTATATGGAGAGAGGCTCAGATTTATTACTGTTGGTGAGGAATAAACCTCCTTACATAAGATAGAGACTGGACTCTCTGCCTTCAGCCTGCCCTTGACCCTGATGTGAGCAACATGAAGTATGATCTCTCTGGACAATAAATAAATAGCTTGTGGATAGCGTGGTTCAAAGTGTTCGCCATATGATCTAGGGTGCTGATAGCATGTGGGAAACCATGTGGCTATCGCCATCTGCTGACACCTCCATCCTTTTAAGGACACAGATTTACTTACCTCGTGCAATGCCCTTGAGAGTCTACCGAGAGCTCCTTTTAGCCTTGGGATAACGTGGACCCTAAACCTGGTGGCTGATTCATTCTTTTCCAAACGACACGTCTTTGATTGCTAACTATTTACTAAATATTATTCCTTACATTAACCTGCCTCGTTCAGCTGTCCTCTCTGAAACACGGGGAGGTTTAGATAAACAAAATGGATTCATTCATTCTTAAAAACATACTATCTTGCCAAAAAGTTATTTTTCTGCATGTTCAAAAATATGGCTAAGTGGCAGTGTATTCTTAAACGTACAAATCTATGTGAATTTTCTTCCAAAATGAGACAAATTTTGCTCCTTACCATCTTATTAGCATGATTCCACAGCACTCCCCAAGCATCTGAAATCACATCGAATAAGGCAGTAACTGTGATGAAAGACAGTTAGAGGAGAGAACAGTGCTTGGGGACCCCCTTCTGCGTTCAGATGTTGGGCACAAATATTGACATTAAATCCCAGCACGAGGGACCAGATTTTCAAATTCTGCTGATCAAAACAGGTTCACAGCCAGCACACTCAAGTTCAGAGAGAGGACAAAATGACACTGGGAGATGGGGGGCGGGGAATCCCTCCCAAGCAGAGCCCTCCTTTTTTTTAAATCCCCAGTAATGTTCCAGTAGATTAATAGCAGAGAGGCCAGCCAAAGTTAGAGAGGATTTAATGGTGTTTGTGGTAGGATGCAGCACGTGGCAACAAAGGTGTGCCAGAGCTCACCATGAGGCGGGGCCTGGGAAGGACACCTTGGGGAACTAAGACGATCAGAGAGAAATGTGCCTCCTTTTCTCTGCTTCCCATCACCTTCATTCATATTGTGTGCCCACCCCTTCTCAATTAGAGGACTATATTATGATCCTTCAATGAGTCATATAACTGTAACTGAAATAAACTCGAGTGATTTGTTTCAATGAAAGACACCTTGATTGAGGTGGTTATTAGTAAACTATAGAGTACAATGAGGATAATTGATGTGAATATTGTCATTATTTAGGAATGTCTTCAAATTTTCCCATTAATTTTCCTGTGATTAACAAAACTACTTACATTTAGCCAACTGAATATAGAAAATGTAAATCATTTGCCACAGTGTAGAACTGCTATTTGTATATACACCATTAATAAAAATTTATACCGCATAATAAATTGTTACATATTTTTAGGCATCTGGTTCTCATTAAAAAATCTGACAAATGTTTTCTATAGTTCAAAAACTGAATGGAAAAAAGAATAAATTATTGGCAATTAAAAGCAAATAGAAATGCAAATATCAATCATATGAGTACAAACAATGGGCATAAATTAATACAAATATGGTTAATGAATGTCTCAAAATGTCCACAATTCCTTTCTGATCAAAGGAAAAGAAAAATTGTAAAACAATTATTTTATAATAAATTTAAATTCCATAATTAAAACAATTAATATTCTAGAATGTGGCTAAAGTATTGCTTCTTGCCTGTATTTCAGTATATTCAGTTTTTGGCCTTTCATTTGGGGTTAAAAAACCAGAACATATGTTTGGAAATGAGATTGTCTTTCATTTGTTCTCTGAAAACAAGATTTATTCATTTGGGTTTTATTGCTACAAATAAATTACTTATTTGGGGCTTGTTTCTCTAAAGTAAAGGGTTTGTGTAGTAAGTCATGCATAACATTCGCTGTTTCCCGCCACGTGGTCAGTAGCTGCTTGCAGAGAAATTGTATGAGTACTTAGTTTTCACTGTCATTAGAGCAAACTGGAGACAAAAGAATAAAGGAGAACAGTAAAAATCAAATAGAAGAAGACTTTAAATGTATTAGAATGGAGGATAGCTATATAACTGTCGAGTTTGAAATGAAATCACAAAACAACATTTTCTTATGGACACACAAAAGCCACTCAAATCACAAAATTACTCTTGTTGGTGTTGCCTCTGATGTAATGGATTGACTGAAAAAAATGGAATTTTTCTAACTTTGGGCTTGAAAGAATGGCATACAAGGCAAAAAAAAATAAAAGGAATAGAAAAGATGAAATAATACGGTATCATAAAAATATATTTAAACCCTAAAGAAATTGATTATATGGTAGTAGGATCTAGGATTGAATGGGTGATTCAAAAATTTTCTTCTACCCCATGGTCTTCTCAGCTGGATATTTGGCAACTCGCTCAGTATCTCAAAATCTAAAATAGGTTGAACCATCTATTAACTGATGATATTGAGTACAGTATGACAAACCCCCTCACCCCCACAGGGAGGCCTTCATATTACACACCTGTGGATAATGGAGTGCTTGGGGACAGGATGCTTTGAGTTACTTAGGCTAATAGAGCAAGAAATTAATTTTAAAGTAGCTTCAATATCATAAAGAGTATATATGTATGTATATGTGCAAACCTATATACACATGCATATGTGTATGCATGTATATATGTATACATATGTGTCATGCATATGTATGTATATGTTTATGTATATAATTTGAGCTAATCGATATAATAATAGAGGCCTAAGAAAGAAGGCCTGGAGCCTAGAAAAGAAGAAAGGTCTATTTTTATAAAAACTGATTAAATACTTGTGGTAGGGAGTGAGAAGAGTCACAGAAGAGAAGCAAAGAAGTGGAAAGGAAGGAATGTGGCCATTCTATGATTTACAGTGAGAACCTGGTGGTGGAGTGGAGGTAGAGACGGGATTCCCCACCTATCAGCTGTATAGGATGCTGAATGGCAAGTATGAGGAAAATGGCATCTAGTTATTAGTAACACTCTTTTAGGGTAGCTACTCTGTGGATACCTTCCCATTATCAATCTCTGATGGTTTTGCTAAATATGACTTAATTAGCAGACATACACTCTATATATGTAATAAGATTCTAAAATGGTGACACAGTCCATGAATAAAACCAGAAAAAGTCTTTTAAGATTTTATCCCAGTTTATAGAAATTTACAGATTTACAAATTTTCTTTTCTGGTACTATTTTAGCACAATTTTTGCATATACTTAAACATCTAGTTTATCATCAGTTCTTGTTACAACATCAGGCAAGAGTAACATGTTAATAAAGAATAAAAAAAACCCTTTAAATACAATTGTTATGAGGCTACACATTTAAATATTTTCAGACTTTAAAATTTGATACTTAGTCAAAGTATTAAGAACACACTTTAAACAGAAAATCATTATAAAAAATGTATTTGAGATATAGACTATTATCACAATTTTTCATTTGTTCAAAAGCCATCAGAATGGAACATGTAATAATTCAATCATTCACTGAGAATTATCTTTTGAGTTCCTAACATGTCCTGCCTCATGGAATTTACGTTCTAGTAGAGGAGACACACTCGAAGCAAGTGAATGATAGTCAGGTAATATATTTTTGAATCATTGGTGAGGCCTATGGAGGTAAAGTGGAATGGGTAAAGGGATGCTGAGTAGTAGAGAGTGAGGCGGTGGGTGTTTTATAAAGTCAAGGAGGACCTCTCCGTGAAGAAACTGGAATCATGACAATGAGCCAGTCATGGGAAGAACTGGCGGAAGTTTCCAGTAGAAAAAACAGCAAATGTCATAGCCACACAGGAAAGAAACTTTCAATGGTCTTAATGAAGCAAGGTCAGAGTAAGTGAATTAGAGTAAGAGACGAGATGACCAGAAATTTTAATGAGTAATGATAAGCAATAACAAGGAAATATGATAAGCAAAGTTTTTGTTTTGTTTTTTGTTTTTTTTTTTGAGACAGAGTCCCACTCTGTCATGCCAGCTGGAGTGCAGTGGCATGATCTTGGCTCATGGCAACCTCCACCTCCCAGGCTCAAGCGATCCTCCCACCTCGGCCTCCTGAGTAGCTGGGACTACAGGTGTGCACAACTATGCCCGGTTAATTTTTGTATTTTTTTTTTTTTTTGTAGAGACGGGGCATTGCCATGTTGCCCAGGTTGGATAAGTAAAGTTTTTAAAGCTTTGATTAAAATGTTTGTAATTTATCTCTCTTCTCTTTTAGCTTTTATACTTTGATTATTTTTTGTGTAAAATATGCTCCTTATAATATATACTCTCCGTATGTGTATATGTGTGCATTAGTGTGTATATGTGTGTGGATGTGTAACATGTGAAGGCATATGTGCACATATAAGTGTGTTTATAGAGAAATGTCTATGTACGTGTGTGTGTATTTGTATATTCAGTTGTTCATTGCATGGTAAGAAACAGCATGATATAGTGAACTTTGGACTGCCTGGGTTTGCACACTGGCTCTTCCATATTCTAGCTCTGCAACCTTTGAAAGGTTATTTAACTTCTCTGTGACTCAGTTTCTTCATCTGTACAACAGGGAGTATTAAAGGACCTATTTTGGAGGAATGTTGTGAGGACGAAATGAATTAATATATGGAAAACTCTTAGAACAATGCCTGGTGTATAGTACATGTGGCAATAGCATAAGTGCCATACAAGTGTTGCATTTATAATTTCCTCAACAGATAACATTTTATCCAAATGAATAGATGATATTGTAATTAATAATTCCAAGTTACATTCTCACAAGCAAAACCAATAACTAAAAAGCCTGACTTGATATGTTTTCATTGGCCACTCAAATCCATTTGCTTTGCAAACTTGTTTGAACTTTTCTTTCTTTTCAGAATATTTTTAGCTTAAAGAGGAGACTACTTATGTTTCTAAATTGGGACAGTTAAATACTCCTGTCCTGGACGGAGGGTGCAGCCAAAAACGTTTTGTAGAGATTAAGGGTGCATTAAACGTATGTCCACTTGAGGGAGCTCTAAGATTCCTCCAAAGCCTGGGTCTTAGAGTCTAACCAGCCTGGAGGCAGCACCTATGACACTGGGTTGGGTTACATAAATGTGGAAGAAAAATTTAAAACGTCCAGAATGAAAGCTTGGAAAATAAAGTGCAGGGTAGTAAAACTGATAATTATTTTACTGTTTTCCAGTTATGTATTTAATTGAGGGGAACAGAAACACTTTTTTGAGAACTTCAAACGGCTCAGCTGGAAGCACAGGAATTAGCATAAAGTGAAATATTTATGGGAGCTTAATACTGTTTAAGACTCATTTTCTCCTTGCCTTAAGACATGAAGTCAAATTAACCATTTCTAATTAAAGAGTGAGAAACAAAGTAGTGTAAGACCAGAAGTAGAAGCTAAATGGTAATGCCTAAGTTGTGAAGTCTGAAACAGTCATTTGACATAGAGGTCAAGAACGGGAAGATACAAAATAATTCCTGCAGAACAAGAGAAACAAATCAGGGTGATTTTAAAAGAAACATAATTATAGTAGGCTTACTCTACTCCTTAAGTGAATATTTTTCTTTTAAGAGCAAAGGTCTAAAACTGGACATGGTAATTTCCTTTTATCTCTTTATGTTAGAGGCTGAGCTACAGAGGAAGTGCTATGGTTTATTTATCCCCTCCAAAACTTATGTTGAAATTTAATCCCCAATGTGGCATTATTGAGACGTGGGACCTTTAAGAGGTTCATGCATAGATTAATGGATTAATGAAATAGTGGGTTAATGAATTAGTGAGTTATCATGGGGAGTAAAGCTGGAGGCTTTATAAGAAGAGGAAGAAAGATCTGAGCTAGCACACTCAGCCTCCTTGCCATGTGGTGGCCTGTGCCACCTTGGGACTCTGCATAGAGTCTCTACCAGCAAGACAGCCCTCACCAGATATGTCCCCTTGACCTTGGACTTCTCAGCTTTCCAAATTGTAGAAATAAATTCTTTTTCTTTATAAATTACCCAGTTTCAGGCATTCTGTTACGAGCAACAGAAAATGGACTGAGACAGGAAGCATCCATGAAATATTCAAAATAAGCTGGAACTGCTTTAAATATGATTCATGGGAATTCTGACCCCGCCAAACAGTAATCTGTTAAGGATACTAAAAAGGAAAGAAATTCCCAAAGGGCAAGGAAGACAAAATCCTGGGAATTTCAGGCCAGTCTTTTTCTCCTTATTGCTAAACCACTATGGAGATACGCAATGATTTGATTAAAATATCAATTTTATGCACATAATTTAATTTTAATTGCATCATGAGTAATCTGTTAAAAAGAGTTTGAACATTTGGCCTCTAAATCATTATAGGCTGAATCACCTTAAGATGAAAATAAGGCAGTGAAGACTGTTATCCAGAAGAAAAGAAAAATATTGCATTTGAATATACTTTCAACAAATGAAAACTATAATTAAAATATAATCATGTGATTAGAAGAATATTTAAAAGAGCATATTGTGTTTCCTGCATATTTTTATATGTGTAGGTTTTACATTTTAAAGAGTTTGTTCGTCTTAACATGGATTTAAGCATTTTGCATAAAGATTCACACTAATCTTTTCATTCACAGTTCATGAAGTCCCCTACAATTGTTTATTAATTAGCATATAATATTTTTACCTGGATGCTATACTGTATTGTTTAGCTTCTTTTGTATACATCTCTAATTTCTCTTTAGAATTATTTTGAGTTTGATTAAACTCAATGGATTTGTTGTTCTACTTGAGGACACAATCAAGATTATTCTGCAGATGGTTTCTAAATCATAGGTTAGTTTTTAAAAAAATAGCATTTTCATTTTTGCACGGAGGATTTGTTTCTCTTTGCTTTGCCTATAAGTTTCTTTTCTCATTTTTCACTGAGTACATTACTCATGGTCTTAAACATCTTCCGCTGCTTTCTTAAAGATGCAACAGGAGAGGAGGCCTAATGCTTCTGAATTCTCTGTTAATAAATACACTGGAAGTGTATTTTAACGGTGTTTAACATAAATACTTTAATACATACTCTCAGAGACTCTTTTTCTAGTAAGTGAAGGAAAATGAGCCAGACTTTTAAAAAAAGATTTTCTCTGCCTGTGATGGTTATACAGACAAACCTGTGTATGATCCCCTAGTGAGTTCTCTATGTCTTTGGAGAAGTCATCTACAGGACAGAGATGACTTTTCTCCCATGCAAGTTAAGTTGATCTTTTAATTTGCAATGGTAGACCCTAAATATCACCTTGAGTGAGAACCTGCAGGAATTCAGAGGCCCTCAACTTCTTAACTGCTGTGTCTAAATTGGGACTTCAGGGCTCTTTCTGTGCCAAAGAGAAAGCAAATTCTCTTCAACTGGGATATTCTGCAAGGAGCGGAATCACTGTTATTTTGACTTTGTTGTTCAGACACGCCACAGTGGTAGCAGAAATAGCATCCGCCAATTAAACGCCCATACAGCATTCAAAGGATATGGAAGATAGAATTTAATTATGAAACAGATGACACTACTCAATCTTAATTGTCATACCAGGATCCAAGTCACTGGCCTGATAATCACCAGCCAGGAGAATGGAGAGCAAAGTCCCTTACGTCACCAAGGGCAAAAAGCCTCAGCCCGTAATTATGCTGCTCCTTAATAATCCCAATTAAGAGCAACAACAACAAAAACACAAAACTTCTTCCTATGTTCTGTGACATTAAGTACTGAGAAATGTTTATTCAGCTACTATGATGGTCCACAATTGCATTTCTCTTTGTCATAATTCATTCTTTCACTAAAAAATCCTTAGGTGGGACTCCTGAGTTTCTTGAATTCTCACAAGTGTTTTCAGAGTTAGAATTCTTTTTACATAAAAAAATTAACCACTTATTGGTTTAGCCAATAATATCAGGGGAACTAGAGACCTATAAAAGCTTCCAAATTGGCACCAGCCATACAGTCGTAAGAGCCAAGCTGCCTTAACAACTTGTTACAAATGCCTAACAGCTCCAGAGAGAAAATATTTTCCTGAGCCTCCAGTTCCTCATTCTGTTTTGCTTTTCTGCAAACTTCACAAAGATAACAGGCAATATGCTTCATTTCCTACCCTCCAATCTATTTTGGCCAAACATTTAATTTCTAACCAGTATGGTGACCAGAACTGGATAACAAGAGGTCTGTTAGCCAGGGTAGTAAAGCACCAGATTTGGAGTCAAACCAGTAGGCTTGCAGTCTTTGTTTTGCCCTTTCTTCCTTTATCACTGACTGAGTCTCTTCACCTTGATTGGACTCAGGTTTTGGAGAATTGAGTAGAGCTTGAGGGCTGTGTTGTAGATTAAATAAAATGATATAGTTTGGGCAGTTGGTACCCTTGGAAATGGCACACAAGTGCTAGTTAGTATGACGGGTAATTAGACCTGTCAGTGTCAGAATGGAGAAAGAACTAACCTGTATTGAACATCTACTAAGAGTCTATCATTATATAAGGTACTTTTGTACTTTTTATGCCCTATGAGAGATGCATTATTTTCCCCACATTACAGGAAAGGAAATAAATCTTGGAGAGATCAAATAACATGCCTAAGATCAGGGGTCCCCAACCTCTGGGGCCATGGACCAGTACCAGTCTGCAGCCTGTTAGGAACCCGGCCACACAGCAGGAGGTGAGTGGCAGGTGAGCCAGCATTGTAGCCTGAGCTCCGCCTCCTGTATTAGAGGCATTAGATTCTCATAGGAGGGCGAACCCTATTGTGAACTGCGCATGTGAGGGATGCAGGTTGCGTGCTCCTTATGAGTATGTAGCTAATGCATGATGATCTGAGGTGGGACAGTTTCATCCTGAAACCATATCCTCTGCTCACCCCACCACATCTGTGGAATAATTTTCTTCCACAAAACCAGTTCCTAGTGCCAAAAAGGTTGGGGACCACTGCCTAGGATTGTACAACTGGGTTATTGGCAAAGCTGGGGTGGGAGTCCATGGGTGTCTGACCCTGGGACATACTTTTCTCCATTCCACGAAGTTTGGAATCAAGGTGAATGCAGCTTCCTTCTCCAGCTGATTCACTTCCTGAACCTTGGCACTGGGGATCTGTAGCAGGCAGAACAAAGGCCTTCCAAATATGCCCATGTCCCAATCCACAGAACTATGTTATTAATACCTCACATGGCAAAAGAGACCGCAGATATGGTTAAGGATCTTGAGCTGTGGAGATTATCCTGGATCATCTGGGTGGGTCCAATATAACCACAAAGGTCCTTAGACCTTAAAAGAGGGAGGCAGGTGGGTCAGAGAAGATGGGACAGTGAGGCATGAGTCCGAGACAAAGAGAGAGAGATTTAAACATGCTACACTGTTGGCTTTGAAAATGGAGGAAGGGGCTGAGAAAACAGGTGACTTCTGGAAGCTGGGGATGGTAAGGAAGTGGCTTCTCCTCTAGAGCCTCTAGAAAGAACACAAGCACACCAACAGGTTGATTTTTAGCCCACTGTAATCACCTCTGACCTCTGACCTATAAATCTGTACGAGAATAAGTTTGTATTGTTTTGTGGTAATGTGTTTTGTGGTGTGCGGTGCAGCAGCAAGAAGCAACTAATACTGGTTCCTTGTCTTTTCTGGGTTTCTTAAGCTTCGTTTGTTTAGATGTAGGATGGTTAAGGTAGGGGTCCGTTCCCTCAGGAGGTGGGATGGAACATGGAGACTGGGCATGTTGATGAGCAGGGAATATCTGAGAAGCACGGCCACAGCTTGTGGCTGACAGGGAAGCTATATTTGATTCTTTACAGAATAAAATTGGGGTTGGAGGCCAAAAGGATGTAAATTCTGGAGGAAGCTTGGCAGAAGCCTTGGTCTGTGAGGTTTTAGGAAGAGGTTGAAGAACTAGGGTGTTTGCCTCTGATGCATTGCTAGGGAGGGGGAGGTGTACATTCTATTCTAGAACGCTGGGAAAAAGCCAGGAAATATTTCTCTTCAGAACTCCCAAAAACTATAAAGCAAATAACTTCAAAATGCATATGCTTGTTTATTTATTATATTATGCTTATTATATTAATGTACTTCTATACTTGTATACAGTATATGGGACTGGGCAAATAAAAAATATCAGTTGAAAGGGTACATAATGAAAATATGTAAAGTATCCCAAAGCCCAAGTAGATTGTCTTCCACGTCCACCGTGGAGGAGTGGAGGAGAGGGTGAGGAGGGTTTGGGAGAATGTGGTTTGACGGGCGGAGGTGCTCTCCTGCCGTACGTTCCTTTCCTTGTCTCTCGCCCAACTTAGTTTCAGAAAGGGGGTGAAGTGGGATAGGGTGAGGAGATACCTCCACTCTTCTTTCCGAGCATCAGCTAGGCAGGGAGATTTGTGTGCTTTGGAGTTTGAGGAGCCCTGTTTTAAGAGGAGTGTGTCTGCTGTAACCCGATGTGTGGTGCTGGGAGAAGCTGAGCAGCTTCCAGGGACGGGTCATTTTCAGGCTTTGCCCTTATATGGTTGGAACAGGCTCAGCCCTTTCTTATGAAAGCCATGAGACCACCTTTCTTCACATTTGATTCTGAGAAACACAACATACTTCAAAATCCTTAATTAGTCTCACAGAGTGATTTGATTGCATAATAATGAGGATAGTGGGATTTCACTGTCTCATCTTCAAAAGCCTAGTTTTTCACAACGTATTTTCAGTCCCAAACAGTTTCTGAAAATAGCAAAAACGATGAATTTGTGTTCCAAGTTTGTAAAAGCATTTCATGTTCAAGAGGAGTTTGAACTGACCGTTTTCTTCTCGTGTTGGTAGGAAGGAGGTGGGGACCCTGGGAGAGGAGGCAAAAAGGGACAAGAAGTAGAAGAACTGCACTCTGGTTGTGAACTTCCCTAATACGCTGTGTGAACATGGCCAAGTCGCACAACCTCTCTGTGCCCTGGGTTCCTCTTCCAAGAAAAGAAAGCGGCTGATTACTTGAAGAGATGATCACTTGTATGCCATCAGAAATAAATACTCTGGGCCGGGCGCAGTGGCTCATGCCTGTGATCCCAGCACTTTGGGAGGCCAAGGTGGGTGGATCACCTGAGGTTAGGAGTTTGAGACCACCCTGGCCAACATGGTGAAACCTCGTCTCTATTAAAAATACAAAAATTAGCTGGGCGTGGTGGTGGGCACCTGTAATCCCAGCTACTTGGGAGGCTGAGACAGGAGAATCACTTGAACCTGGGAAGGGGAGGTTGCAGTGAGCCGAGATTTTGCCACTACACTCCAGCCTGGGTGACTGAGTGAGATGCTATCTCAAAAATACATACATACATACGTACTCTGTGTATACTGTTCAAAGTATATTTTTCTGTGCAATGAGAACATGTCTTCTCAAACCTCCTACCCAATGGGCTACTTAGTTATATCTAACCTGAGAAGTGCATTACTTTATTTCAGGAAAAACCCTATTCTTAGGGCAGCAAAGGACCAGGGCAGGATGTAGGACTCTATGTTTCTCCTGCTAATTATACCTGGGGTATGTTGAATGGAGTATGTACTTGGAATGTGCATTCTGGTTCATTTACTTACCAGCTACGCAATTTTAGGAAAGTTATTTAACCTCTGTGCTATTCAGATTCCTTATCCACAATACTCTGTGGGGAAAACCGCAACCACCATGCAGTACCATTATGCACATTTGAATATGTAACACAGTTGGACAGTGATATGGTTTGGCTCTGTGTCCCCACCCAAATCTCATGTCGAATTGTAATCCCCACTGTTGGAGGATAGGCCTGATGGGAGGTGACTGGATCATGGGGGTGAACTTCCCTCTTGCTGTTCTCATGACAGTTAGTGAGTTCTCACACAATCTGGCTGTTTAAAAGTGTGTAGCACCTCCCCCTTCTCTCTCTTCCTCCTGCTCCGGCCACGTAAGGTATATCTGCTTCCCCTTCGCCAACCACCAAGATTGTAAGTTTCCTGAGGCTTCCCCTGCCATGCTTCCTGTACAGCCTGTGGAACTGTGAGCCAATTAAACCTCTTTTCTTTATAAATTACCCAGTCTCAGTAGTTCTTTATCGCAATGCGGGAATGACTAATACAGACAGTGTATGTCTAGAATGAGCTCTCATGTTGTGTCTATAGTAAGAGTAATAATATCAACAAGCCCAAAGAATACATGGCTCACATCCTCTGAGACTCTGAGGGATGATGTCAGCCCTCTGCGTTGATGCAGTGTCTTCTATAAACACAAAGCCCAGAGTCATTTATGCATCAAATAGAACAGTTAGAACAGAAATCGAGCCATAAAAAGGCATGATTACCAGAAAATCATTCATTGGACAACTCCTTAAAACAGGGTTTCAAAACCTCAGCACTATTTGCATTTGGGCCAGACCATTCTTTGTTGTGGGACTGTCCTGTGCATTGCAGGATGTTAGTGGCATCCCTGGCTTCTACCAGTAGCACCTCCCAGTTGTAACAGTCAGAGATGCCTCCAGGTATTGCCAAATGTTCCCTGGGGAGCAAAATCGCCTGTAGTTGACAACCATTGCTTTAAAATTATGAGTTAAGCAATACAGAAAACTTGGCTGAAATATAAATATTGTGAGATTACATGTTAATTTATAAAGGCTAAAAAGAGTATTGAGAGCTGGGTGCAGTGACTTATGTGTGTACTCCCAGCACTTTGGGACGCTGAAGAAGGTGGATCACTTGAGCCCAAGAGTTTGAGACAAGCCTGGGCAACAAGGCAAAATCCTGTTCTACAAAAATTAGGGGGTGTGGTGGCACGTGCCTATAGTCCCACCTACTTGGGAGGCTGAGGTGGGAGGATCACTTGAGCTTAGGGAGGTCACGGCTGCAGTGAGCCATAATTGGGCCACTGTGCTCCAGCCTGGGTGACAGAGTGAGACCCTGTCTCAGACAAACAAAAAACCACTAATGAGAGTGATTCAAATTTTGTCTCTGGAAACTTGGAGATTAACTGTGTCTTCTAGCTGTCCATATGACTTTAGATAATTTACTTAAACTCTCAAAGTTTAAGTTCTGTCATTTGTGAAATGGGGATAAAAATCATCCATGTCTTACAGGGTGATATGGTTTAGCTGTGTCCCCACCCAGATCTCATCTTGAATTCCCACATGTTGTGGGGAGGACCCAGTGGGAGGTAACTGAATCATGGGGGCAGGTATTTCTTGTACTGTTCTCACGATAGTGAATAAGTCTCATGAGATCCGATAGTTTTATAAAGAGGAGTTCCCCTGCACAAACTCTCTCTCTTTGCCTACTGCCATCCATGTAAGATGTGACTTGCTCTTCCTTGCTTCAGCCATGATTGTGAGGCTTCTCCAGCCATATGGAGCTGTAAGTCTATTAAACCTCTTTCTTTTGTAAATTTCCCAGTTTCAGGTATGTCTTTATTAGCAGTCTGAAGACAGACTAGTACGCAGGGTTACCATGAGGATTAAATGAGATACTGTCATAATGTTGGGCCCACAGAAGCACTTAGTACATGTTGACAATTATTTTTTTCATTGTTGTTTATCGCCACTGCCACCACCATTGTCATTATCACCATCATTGATAAATCTTTCTCTATGCAGCAGGGCAGTATTCTTCAATCATAAAGTATAGCTTTAAAAAAATAATTATTTTGGCAAATACATTTTAAATTCTTTTATAGAATTTCAAACTTTAGCCTTCCAAATGAAGGGTGCATCAAAATATCCATTCTTCTTTCTTTTCACTTGTTCATTAATTAGTAACGATTATATTGGACACAGTTAAACATGCCTTTCATCCACTGATGCCCACAAGGAATCCAGTGCAACATACACCACCGGAACCAAAATGTAATGTTAATAGAAATTAACAAAAGACAAATCATTCCATAGCATACTAATTAGTTTTTTAAGAATTAAATCACTGAGAGCTGCACATTCTACAAATAATTACAAACAAGAATAAAATAAGAATCTCATTAAACTATTTAAACAAAGTACTGGATTTATAAAACTCCTAAGTTCCACATTAGAGAGCACAAGTATGTTTCCCAGAAGGAGGGATAATGTTACAAAGCTTCCATTTTTTTGAAATCCTAATTTTATTAGCAGCAAAGTAATTAATTTTTGTGACAACAAATTCTTCAAGGAGAAATAAATACAAAGTCAGAATATTGTGAGCAAAGCAGTTAAAGAAAGAGATGAAAATGCATCAAACAAGTTTGAAGAGCAATTTTTATCCCCCACTATGAAACTGTGTCCTGAAAATGCGGTTCACTTTTAAAAGGGCTTCTAAACAAATCTCTACTACTCTAAAGATAAAGATGGCGTCAATGAACTTGTACATAAGTCAACAGGGAAAGAAAATGAGATGTATTTTTTTCAGGTACTGAAAGACACTGTGTAGCTTGAGAGAGTGAAGAGGTGGCTGAAAAGAATGTGTGTGTGAGAGAGAGAGAGAAAGAGTGAGAGAGAGGAAAAGTGAGAGAGAAAGAGGAAAAGTGCGGGAGAGAGAGAGAGTTGGTACTGCAAAAGAACAAATGAGTTCACCGTCTCAAAAAAGTGAGAACTTTGCAAGAAAATATAGTCCTTCAGATATCTAAGGATCATGGTATTGATTAGGATAATGCACAAAATAATGAAAACAGCAGATGACCTATAATTTATAGTAGATTGGCTTAGTTTTATTTTTGCCAGGTGTAATAGAGGCTCTGTGGAATTAGACAGACTTTGATTTAGGTTATAAAATCACCATTAGTGAATTATTCTACTTTAAGGAAGTTCTTAATTTCTCTGGATCTCAATTTCTCATCTGTGTAATGAATTTATCTCTATATGTGTAAATATATACTTATGTTTTATAGATATTAAGAGGATTAAGTGAGATAAAATGTACTAAAGTCTTAGCACTGAACTTGGCACCCAGGAGATGATTCTAATTGCACTGATATCTGAATCATGAGCAGAAAACACTTTCATATTAAGCTTGATTTAATATATTCCTTTGCAAAGTTTTAATTAAAAAACTTTCTGTAGCATTGTTCCAGACAAAATGTAAAATGCATAAAATTTGATTCATATGACAAATAGAGAAATAAGGAACTTAACATACTTATATCTAATTCACTTTCTCTGATTTATATGCAGGGCAAACTTTACACCTGTATCAATCACTTTTACAAGGTGGCAGGATTACATTCTTAGAATAAGGAAAAATTGGCATTAAGGAATGTTCATTTGATTGTCAGAGTTTGGTCATTATGTATCCGGTATTAACAGTTACATATTTCCAATATTAAAACATTCCTAGAAGTAGTGAATATCCCTATTCAAATAAGTTACTTGGCCATTTTAAGATTTATTTCTCTTGTAAGAAGTTTTATAGAAGGGAAGTCTTCCCTATTTTTAAAACTACAATAGAAAAAGGTATTTTATAGTTGCATTGAAAATGTTAGTAGGTAGAGAAAGGCAAGCTAACACATTCTAAATCTGACTAGCTGGGGAGAAAGCCTCCCGGATGGTTTTACATATGGTTTCTCATATAATCCACACAACAAGTCTAGCAGATTTGATCCCCACTTTTGCAAGTGAAAAAAAAAATTAAATAACTTGAGGAACTACCTGTCTCAAAAACTCCTAACTTGTAATGGCCAAATTGGAATTTTAAGTTTCATGTGTAATATTCTACAACCCAAGCTTGTCTACCACATCACATCATCTTTCTTAAACAACTCTCTCCCCAGTACCTTACACGACATTTGCGTTGATTAACTGACGAATGTGCCTAAGCTTGTTAGCTCGTGCAAATTGTGAATAAAAGATCAAGTGCAAGATGGCACCGTCATCAAGTTTTATCATAACTCTAAGCCAGGCTTTCTGATTCCTTCCAATTTCTTCCACGAGTCATCAATCTTTGATGACAGTCTTTTCTCAGGTGTATTTAATAAAATGTTTAATAAAGGTCAGTGAAAAAATATTGAAAAAAAGATAAAATCTTCATCAATGAAATAAGTTTTTTGAAAATTCTAGAGAATGATTTATCTCTCAATTCGAAGATTCCATTACTTGGAGCTGTTGCGTGTTAATTCTTTCTGAATAGAATTAAAGTTGACTGCAGATGACTGAAAAGTATGTGAGTTCAGCACAAGACCAATAAAGGGTTTCTGGTTCTGGCCTATGAAATCAACACTACTGGTATGTAAGGAAAAGAAGTATTGATTCAACCTATCTAATCAGTAGTGTTTACTTTCTAAAGGGTTCTAGCAGTCAGCTGGAGTGCTTGACTAGTGAGTGAGTGACTGGGGACAGACTGAGTCGCTGCTGTTGACAAAGGACTTCGTCAATGTGCAGCCAGGCTGTGCTTGCATAATGAACATTTGGGACATCTATTAAATCGAATTCTGCTCAAGAGATTCAATTTGCATGACAAACTACATGGGTTCTATTTAAATGTCTCCCCCCTGAACAGCCTGTATGCAGGTTAGGGTGAGAATTCAGGCAAGACCGCTTAAGATCTTAGTCAAAGGCTAAGGGAAAGAATAAATCCAGATGTTCAGGATGATGCCCCATGGAAAAAAATCCCTTTAGTTCTTAAACTGGATCAGTCACTTGCTTCCCTACACTCCTTACCCATGCTGACCCCTCTTCCTGGGACTCTTGGCCAGTTTTCATCTTCCCACCCCCAGTTTTTCTCTTGGCTTCCTCCTTTTCATCCTTCAGGTTGGGGGATAAAATATCACTGTTACGAAGAGGCTTTTTATAACTTCTATATCAGAGAATATGCCCCCTCAGTGATTTGCTACCATTATTTCCAGGTCCATCTTCTTCATAGCATGCATTATAGTTTTTATGTACATATGTATTGACTTATTTGATTACCTTTTTTTTCCTTCCTCTATGAGACTGTAAGCTTCTCAAGGGCAGGGACTGTGTCTATTTTATTCACCAATGTATACTTAGCACCTAGTTCAGTACTTGGTCCTTAGCAATGCCTCATAATGAAATGAATGAACAGATGAGAGAAGAAATAAATAGAGAATTTGGCATCCCTCACTTTAATAACTCACACTAACTCTAAGAGTATCAGATACTATGAGATATAAGGAGTGCAGTATAATGTGCTTATGAAGTTAAAATATTCCAAACACTTTTAAGTGGATTTAGCATATCTGTTGGAGTTGGTCCTGCTTCCTGAGTTCTCACATTTAAAAAAATCAGTATTTTGCTTTGATTTTGGCAACATGAACAACATTGTCTCATTAATTCAAAAAAGGAACTGGTTAGCAGGTAGAACCTTTGAAACTAGGTCCACACACTGACAAGATGCTTTGATGCTCTCCAACACGGAAGATGTGTCATAGAAAAATATAAAGAACTGTTTTTAATTGTGGAAGTGTACAAAGGAAGGATAAGGTTCTAGCTCTAATTTAATAACAAATGTATTACACTAAACTATGCAAAATAAAAGAGAGGTTTAAGACAATTTTAGTAAGTATCTGAGTTTCCTCATTTAAGACTTAAATGATACAATATGTGTGGAAATTAAGAGGGGAACAACTTTTTCATGTGATATACAACTGTCTTCTTCATTGTATGAACTGTGAATGGAGATTGACCTCCTGGACAAAACAAATTCTGATGGTTGATTGATAGTGCATAGAAGTCACTTGAACTTTTAACATTTTAACTAATTCATTTATTCAATAAATACTTACTGAATACTTGTCCCATGCATTGTTCTAGGTGCTGGGAACCTAACAAAGAACAATATATAACAGGTCTTTTCCCTCCTGGAACTTGGAATCCATCAGGGGAAATTGGACAATACACAAATAAACAAATGAATAGAAGTCATTTCAGGATGAGAAACTCCATGCAGGAAATGAAACTGGGTAATGTGATGGTGTATCTGGGGTGAGCTCAACATATAACTGCCTCATTTACATCATTCATGCCTCAGCTCAAAGAAGGCATGAATGATGTGAAGAAGGCAGTCATATGTTGAGCCTGGAAAGGGAGTTTCAGAGAGTAGGAATGGCAAGAGCAAAAGTGTTACAGGGAAAATTGGGTATGTTTGATGTATTATAGCCAGGGTGCTCCAGAAAAACAGAACCTACAGGATGTGATGTGTGTGGCTGTGTGTATGTGTATCTCTCTGTCTCTCTCTACCTACCTACCTATCTAGAGAGAGAGACTTTAAGGAACTAGCTTACACAATTGTGGATGGAGGCTTGGTGAGTCAAAAAAATCTGATGGCTTATCTTGTAGGACTTTAAAACACAGGTAACCTGGAGACTCAGAAGAGAATTGCAGTTTGAATCCAAAGGCCATCTGCTGGCAGAATTCCTTCTTGCTGTGTTTGTGTGTTTGAGTCTTTGTTCTATTTGGCCTTCAATTGATTGGATGAGGCCCTCCTACATTATGGAAGCTAATCTGCTCAAAATCCACCAATTTAAAAATGCGTTGATCTCATCCAAAAATCACCTTAATAGAAACATTTGGCATAATGATCTGGGCACCTTGGTTCAGCCAAGGTGACCCATAAAATTAACCATCCCATCTAGGAAAGAAGTTAAATGTGACTGAAGCGGAGTGTGCTAGGAAAGAGGGAAGTGGTAGGGGATGAGGGTGGGTTAGTGCTGTGGGAACCACGGGAGCTTTTGAAGCAGCAGGAGTAACATGCTCTGACTTAAATTTTATAGATGACCCTGTGTTAGACCCTGGATTTCACAGAAGCAAGAGACAGAAAGCAGGGATACAAGCTGGAGGTCTGTGCTGGAGTTTGGGCAGGGGGAAATAAATTGTGGTTTGGACTTAGGTTCTGCAAGTGGAGAGAGGAAAGGAAATGGATTCTGGACATATTTGGGCAGAAGAGATGACTGTGCTCTGATGGGCTGAATGTGGGGCTCACAGAAGAGGAACCCAGAGCTTACCCTGGGCTTGGATGGAATGGGGGAAGATAGCAAGAACACACTTAGGAATTTTCTGTTGAAATAAACGAGAGTGGGTCCAATTTCTTTAAAAACAAAAAACCCTGTGCTTTCTCATATCTACAATTTCTCCCAGTAAAATGAGCTCTTTGTTAAATGGATGAAATTGCTGTGCCTTTGGAATTACCTACCCATGTTTTACTTTAATTAACTATAAATCTTAGAGACATGTGAGATAAACCTCTTTCAGGTATAGTTTTCTTTTGGCTATAATTTTAAATACAATGATTGAGCATTGTGTCCTTTTTTTCTGTTTTTGTGAATTTATCTGCTTATAAAATGCCTAATTGCTTCATTGGATAATATATTATAATTAAGCTTAAAATAGTAATGGTTGCAAGAATATATTGCAAGTATATTTCAACTTGGTATTTCCACGATTTTAACTGTTCTGGAATTTCAAATGTATTATAATAATAATGCCATTTTTAGTAATTGGTTGTAAAAACGAATTAAAATTAACTTAATAGACTTTAATGACAATAAAAAAACAAATGCCATTTCTATTTCAGCAAGAAAACTTCTAAATATCGAATTTTAGCTTCATCTGTACTTACATTCAATTTTTAACTGTATCTTTTACAGTTTTTAACTGTATTTAACAATTTAACAATGTTTTAACTGTAGTTAAGCTAAATATAGCTTAAACAAAACAGGAAGCCATGCCTTAAATCCAAGGTTAATGAAAACATTAGTTAAATAGAGGCAGAGCCGGGCCTGGGACGTGGATTTATTCTCTTACTCCTGGAGGCTTTATATTGTAACCTGTGTGTACCTGTGGCTGAGCTGAGAAATGTTCACCCCCTCAACATCACTTACTGTGTTTTACCTCGCCACCTAACCATTCAGTTTTTTGAGGTTAGGGAGGATGTCTTGTTGATTACAGCATCCCAGTGTCTGGCATGGTGTCTGGCCCAGGTACTTATTAAAGTGCTCAATTAATAGTCCTGAAATAACTGATTGAATCAGTTCACTTGTGAGTATCCAGCTATTTATTTTGAAATAATATAGGTCCAGGTTTTCACACTGTTGGTTATGACGCATTAGTAGGCCACTAAACCCATCTGGTAAGACTGATGAGAATTTAAAAATAGTTAAACGGAATAGAATATGAAACAACAGATACTTTTTGATGTAGAAAATTTTTTTTGAATAACCTTTGTTTTAATTATGAGTATATATGGATGTGTGCATTAGGCTGTGATGTGAAATGTATTTCTTATTGTGGTTTATAATGTAAAAAGTTGAAAACCACTATATTTGAAAGTTAAAAATGTTTTTCTTAAAACGGATCTAAATTTATGAAAAATTTTGCCTACTAACAAAAGAGAGACAAAGATTATATGGAAAATTGACTATTCAACACACAGAACATAGAAATGTACGAACCCCACTTCATTTAACAGGTCTATATTGTTGCACCTATACACGCCCTGGGCTGAATTACTGTGAGGAATATCAACATGCATAATATAAGGTCCCTCTGCTCAGAGAGCACAACAGCACCCAGGGAGAAGGACCCTAAAGCCACACATGAGCCTCTCTACTGTCTCTCAACCAGGAAAAGTTTATGGAAATCTTTTCCTCATCTCTTTTGCAACTTACAGTCACATATTTCTAAACTTCATAACTCAGGCTTTTAGTACTACAGTTAAAATCAATTATAAGTTAATTGGCATTTGCGGGCTAGTCAGGAATCAAACTGCCATTTATTATTTGGTTTTCATGGATAACTGACTTCCCAATGAATTTTTGGTATAAAACCTATTTCTAAGTTGAATACTCCTTGTTGCATTTTTTTTTTTTGGTTGCAGGGCTTGCTATATTACAGCAGGAGTCAGTGGACTGTTTTTCTAAAGGGCCAGATAGTAAAGATTTTTACTATCTTTACTACCGCATGCACTAGATGTGTATGTGGTCCATACACATCTCTGTTGCAACTATTTGACTATGCTATGGTAAAGTGAAAACAGCTATAGGCAATACATACACAATTTGTTCCAAAAATTGTATTTATGGACACTGAAATTTGAATTTTATATAAAATAATATGTAATACAGTATATATCATAAAATACTGTTTTTCTGTTGATTCTTTTTAACTATTTAAAAATGGACAAACTATTTTTAGCCTGCAGGCCACACAAAAGCAGGCAGTGGCTGGATTTGGCCTGAGAGCCATAGATTGCTGTCCCCTGTATTGGAGCAACAACATTTTTTCCCTCAAGGCATGTACGGTAATGTTTATGTGCAACTGAATTGACAAAATAAGCATTAGATTGCAAGCAAACTTCTTAAACTCTGAAATTATTTCACTTTTTAGAACAGACCCTAAGTTTTCAAAAAAAAAAGTCAGATGTATTTTAAGTTCCAAAACTTCATTGAATGTGTACATAAATGCATGATCTAAATAATATAATAGACTATGTTGTAGAACTTTAAAACACCTTAAGACCCCTTTATACTTTTGCTGTAGGAGGGCATAGATTTTGAAAAAAAATCAAAGGGCCTTCTTCCTACTTTATGACGGTGAGTGTAAACACACAGTCATTATCAGGAAACACAGGTTTTAGGTCATCTGTCTCTTGGTTGCTATGTGGAAATTTGCTGTCCATCGTCAAATTGGATAATCCAGGTTTGATTCTATGAAGGGAGCTGCCTGGTTTCCTTACATGTGAGTCAAGAACTGTGCAAAGCCTTTACCATCCATCTCATTCAATCTTCCTAATAATGTTAGGAGGTAGGACATGGAGAGAAAAAGAGATTTCTCAGGCTCACTCTGCTGGTGAGTACCAGGTGAAGGCTTTGGCTCTTAGACTTGATTCCGTCCTGCATCTGGATACCCGTGGCAAAGCTCTTTACTTTAGACATGGAGACTTTGAATACCCACAATGAGAAAAAAAAAGAGAAATAGAAATGGAGACATTAAAGTCATCATTTTGGAATAAATAATGAGTCTGCTGCACACCAGACCTAGAATTCTCAATTTACCTAACTTTATCAGAGTTATATTTTTTATTAGGTTACACCTTCAAAGCATTGATTTGCTCCAGTCAGCAATTATTTTACATGGTAGAACTGAATTGGCTTCCAGCTATTTGGTTTTACATTTTTTATTACCTAAATATTGATGGTACCCCTAAACCTATTACCTTCACAGCATTCTTAAAGGTGTGGATAGTAAAACTAGAAAATTAAATGTCTTAAATTATTTCAGGGACCAGTGTAGAAACTATATTGAAACCTAGGTTGAATAGTATTCATACCCACAGCAGTTTATTATGGTCCAATAAATGTAGTATCTATGTGATATTGTACTTAAAGGATTCAAAAGTAATTAAGTGTTTTCAATAAACAAAGTGTCAGAAAGCATCACTAACTAGTTGATTGTGCTTACTAAAGGACTTTTCTTCTAATTATAGTTGAAAATATACTAATGTTAATTATACACATCATTCAAAAGAATATTCAGTGAGAATTATAGCAGAAAAAAGTTGCCAATTTATCCCAAAGTGGGTAAGATACCTCCTCAGCAGCAGGACTATAATTTCAATCATAGAAACTAGATAAAAAAAACAGTAAAATCGAATCACTCATATATGCAACTTAATCCATTTCCATTGGATCTCAGGAATGAACTAATATGAATTGTGAAGCTTTTTACATCGAAGGTTCAAACATTTTGAAGCTAGACATTTTGAAAGTAGCGAGATGAATGTTATAGTATGAAATCATTCAAAATTGGCAGTTTCTATGAGGTTCCAAAACTTTACCAGGACATGCTCACATTTTTTCATTAATTTCAGGTCAAAATTTATCTGCAATCAGTAAATAAAGGCTTACAGAAATGTAGTTCCATTGCCAAATGCCTTAGCTTCGAATGTGATTTTCTTCCAATGTGATTTCTTTTAGATACAACATAATTTCTTTCTGATCCTGAGCATATGGGCCTATGCTAATATGAAATGGTGTCTTAGAAAGATTATTTTTGTTTTCTGCAGAGAGCAGTCATCCTTTGACCTATATTCAATATGCGACACAGATCTGATTGTGCAACCACCATTAGCCTCATCCAAATCCCCTAGTTGGAGGTTGGGGCTTAGGTCAGGGACCATTACTCTTGGGTGTCAGAGCTAAACTTAATTAATGCCTTTTAAAAATATATGGATGATATTTTATTCCCCTTAGGATGTAGAAAAATGGCCTGCAGAATTTAATTCTGAAAAACGTTAAAAACAAGAGTGGTTGAGTTGTTTGACATGCCTTGTGACCTCTTTCTGAAGTCAGAAGCTTTGCCCAGTGTGTCTGGTTTTTTCCCAGCCTGCTGCCTGTTTTTTTTTTTTTTAAGGCACAGATTCCTTTCCGTGCACCTTTCTGGTCATCAAGGCCCCCTCTGGTAAATCATTGCCGTTTCAACACAGGCCCTCCCCAGTTGTGACGTTCCAGAGCTCATGAATGCCACAGGGGTAGGGAGTTACAAAGTAGAAGCCTCGGACTCACAATTATGAGGAACAATGGCTGTTTCTATGGTGCCAATGGGCAGAGGAGGGAATTCTTCTTGGGAGCTGGTGCTGAAATGTTTAGCAATCATTTTTCAGTGAGAATTGGCAGGTGCCTGCCGGGGGGGGATGTTATGTCAGCACAGGTGTCAGAGAACGAGAGAGGTTTCTGAAGGAGGTAATTGACAAATCAGATAGGGCTGGGGAGGGTGAGGGGAAGAGGGCAATGTGCTATTCGGCTGATAGCTTTAAAAGCAATTTTTAACCAACATTATTTAAGAGCCTTTTAGAAAGCAGATCCCCGTTTCCCAGAGGCATCTGCCAACTGACAGTCCAACAGGAAAAGAGGAAACTACTTCCGAAAAGGCTTTAAAAAAAGGACTTTTAGAGGCTGTTAAAAAGACATACAGTCACATTCTGCATAAACCTGTTTAAGCAGCAGTTTATCGCACAGATTGGTCTGTTTCTTTCACTTAACAGTCTGCTGTTTTCCTTTATCCACCACCCTAACCAACCCCTCACCCACGCTCTACAGCCTTTCACCCAACAGCTAAGGAGCACCCCTGTTTTCTTGCTGAGCTCCACACAGGACAGAGACACCAACAGCCAATTCCTGTGAGTGTGATTTGGAGATACAATTTTGATTTGAAGCATTTCATCCTTGCAGTAAAATGCATCTGTTCTGCATTTGAATATCTGCAACTTGTGCTGCTTGGGAGATTTTCTGATGGGTGGATTGCAGCCTTCATTCTGTGCTTTCATTGTTTGAGTTCTAACATTCTTTCCCATCCTATTATCTACAGATAACATCCCTATTATCTAGCCAGCGGTGTAGCTTGCATCTGTGTTTTCAGATTTGAAGAGTACGCATTCAAAATAACTTCTACCACATATTTTTTGAGAATTTTTCTAGAGACATAAAGCTCTCGGTGAAGGAAAAGTAATTATGCTTATCATCTTATCTTCTGTAATTAGTGCATAGTAGGCAAACAATCAGTACTTGTTGAAGATAGAAATGAGTAAATGAATGACTGAGTATGAATAAATGACTACTGGAAAAACAGGAGTGGGGAATAGCAAAGGAAGGTGTCCAGGGGCACCTGCGTGGGCTAGAAAAGCAGCTTCAACTAGCTGGTAGCCTTGATTTCTAGAATTATAAGTCAATTCTCCTATTTTATTTGGGGCATTTTTGGTGGTGGAGCTGTGTGTGTGTGTGTGTGTGTGTGCACGTTCATGTGAACACCATGAGTTTTTGATGCCACAGTTGTGATCTATCACTTTTCTCCAGTCGTTACCCCGTGGACAAGGGCAGCCCGGCAAACAGGTTAGAGTAATACCCTCAGGCCAAGATGACAAACTTCTTCACAGATTTTACATCTCCCATTCTTACTTAATTTTGGCTGCAGTTGGTTCACACCTTCCTAATCCCAAATGAGAATGAAATCGGGTTGCACATTTTCTAGGGAATGGTGCTGAAGGGGCTCTGAGGAATTCTGAATTTCAGCCGCATTTGGCACATTACGGTTTCAGCCAAATCACGTTTCAGTGAGTAGAATTATGGGAATATTAGCCCCGGTGGCACATTATATTTGTACACAAAAAAATGTCATGGCTCATTCCAATTAATGAAAAAATTTTTAAAAAGCTTGCAGGTTGCTTAAAAATACCCAGGACCTCCGAGTTGATTGAAAATTTGGAAGAAATAATAGTAACAACAGCAATAGCAGCAGCAGAAACATCTGACATTTTGGGGGTGTTTTCACATGCTAGGCCCCTTGTGGAAGTTCTATTAGCAATTAACTGAGTTATTCCTCACAACACCTTGATTAAGTCAAAACTATCATTATTCTCATTTTATTGGTGGAAACTGCACGAGAGAAATGTCCAACAGGGCATCTTTTGGACAAGGTAGTTCTTAGACAGTCAACTTGGGATTCATTCGTCATACAAAAGTAGGACAGATGAAGAGCTCAGTGATGAGATACCCCCTTTTCTCCAAATTTCACACACATACAGCTAGTCTCCTAATTAAATATGGAGCTTTTATGGTTATGGTTCCTTAATTCTGTCCCCAGATTGCTAGGCCAAACAAACAAACAACAGCAAAACCCCACAAAGCACAAAACCCAACCACAAACAAAACATATTTGTCCTAGTTACATTTGCAGAGAGGTGAACTCACACCGTGGCAAGGTCAGTTCTCAGGGAATACAAACAAGATTAAGAACAAAATTTAAGATTCTAGATTTTATTCCACTTTGGGAACATCCTGTTGTGTGGCATACATCACAACCACCTAAATGCATTTGTGAAAAAAAACAACCCCAGAACCTCATTTTTTTGCCTAAAATTACCCAGATAATAGATGTAGAACTCTGTTGGCTTTTCATTTTATATTTTATAATTATTTCTCATACTGTTTTGACTTGGATTTAGATAAACATCTGCATTTCAGCTTATTCGCCTTTCCAGTAAAACCTAAAAGAAAAGAAAAGTCCCTAAAGAAGGATTTGGGATATTTATAGTAAGAAAGAAAAAAGAAAACTGTTTTGTGATTCTATTTTTGAAGAACACTTTTTTTTTTCAAATTTCTTAAAGCTCTAGTGGTTAGGAAAGAGCTAAAGGCAAAAACTTTCTTAAGAAGCACTTCAGAACATACTCATAAAGTTGAAGCCCAAGCCAAATCCCCCCACCCCACAGAGCATGGAAAGTGCTCACATAGCCTGATGTCCTTTGAATCTCTTAAGGTTATTTTCTAAATGAGACTATGAGAACAAAATGAAATTATATTTTCCTTTCAGCTAGTTAAGCCTCAAATCCCTAGATGAAAAAAATGTTTTCCTTTTGGACAGTGATGTATTTCTAGTCAGTCTATTCCCAAAACAAACACACCAAAAACCCACTTCACACACAGGCTAAAATAAAAGATAGGAACAGAGGTCCTTCAAATAATTAGTATTGCTCTAAATTGCCATTTTGCAGGTAACCCTCATTGAACAGAATTCGTGGATTTGGGTCTTGTTATCTATTACCTCTAAAGCTATAGTTTATTAAATAGAATTCCATTGAATCCTTTGCTTATACAATACAGTTGGCCCTCTGTATCTGTGCGTTCAGCTTCCACAGATTCCACCAATCATGGATCAAAAATATTCAGGAAAAAAAAACCCCAAAAAATAACAATACAAAATAATACAAGTACAAAAATACAGTAAAACAACTATTTACATTGCATTGATAGTGTATTAGGTATTATAAGTAATTTAGAGTTGATTTAAAGTATATGGGAGGATGTAGGTAGGTTACGTGCAAATACTTCACCATTTATATAAGGGACTTGAGCATCCTTGGATTTTGGTATCTGCTGGGGGAAGGAGGGGTGTCCTGAAACCAATTTTCTACAGATACTGATGACCGTACTTATATTTTCACTTAGTATCAGAATCACAAAGTATCAGCAATACTTATTTATTTATTTATTGAGACGAAGTCTCGTTCTGTTAACCAGTCTGGAGTGCAGTGGCGTGATCTCGGCTCACTGCAACCTCCGCCTTCCAGGTTCAAGGGATTCTCCTGCCTCAGCCTCCTGAGTAGCTGGGATTACAGGCACGCACGACCATGCCCGGCAAATTTTTGTATTTTTAGTAGAGATGGGTTTCACCATGTTAACTCGAACTCCTGGCCTCAAGCAATCCACCCACCTCGGCCTCCCAAAGTGCTGGGATTATAGGCGTGAGTCGCCGCACCCCCAGCGGTACTGACTTTAAGTGACTAAATCATAGTTTATGGTGTTTGTTGACTACCCAGCATCTTTCTCACCCTTTTCTTTCTTCCAAACAGAATCTCAGTTTTGTTCAAGTATTTGCCTTCTGCAAATACACACACACACACACACACACACACACACACACACACACAATTTAAGAAAAGTTGGTCCCAAGAATGGGTCTTTATTCTAAAAAGCTAAGTAGCACCTAGAATTTCCAGCACTTAATATTGTATTGAGTGGTCATATGACCTAAGTTGGCACAATGAGCTGAAGGACATTACCCTTAATCCTTAATTGTGAGAAAGATTTTTTTTCTCTTTTCTACTAGACAAAAATATGGAAGGGTGTAGCTCCAATTGCCACCAGCAACCATCTTCGACTCTGAGGCAAATCACCAGGTGAATGACTTTGATGCTGAGGATAGCAGGAGGGAGATAGAAAGATCCTGAAATTTTGGTTATATCACTGATCTAACAGATCGATTGCAGCCTGATTTCCTGTAGACTGTCTCTTATGTAAAATAATAATTTTACTTCTGTTTAATCCAGTTCGAGATGGGATTTTCTCTTACTCATAGTCCAAAGTGTCCCAATATACCAGCCGAAAACACTTAGAGAATCAGAGTGAGAAGCAATCAGATCTTTAGGATGCTGAGCATGGATGACTGTAGCTTGCTTTTCTGACCGCCTTTCCCGTTAATAGGGTTACTTATTGCCTTCCCCTTTACTCCCACTAGCTTAATCACTCCTGAAAATTTTTTAACTCTCTACTTCTCATTCTAAAGCTGGGGATGTGCAGTGTGGGAGAGGATGCCCTTAACCAGTTTAGATCACTTGTGTTAATAAGAGAGGTTACTGATTGGAAGGCTTTAAGCAAGAGAATTGTGCAGAGGCTCAAACACAATGCTGGGAATCACTGATCTCATTTTTTTGAGCCTGTAGTTTCTACTCCTTTTCCTTGGAAGTTACAATTTCCCACAGTGGTGAGATGCAGTAGAACATTTGCCAAAAGCTACCATGGTACCTACTCTAGTCTAGGAAATTCACTTATGTTAAAAAAAAAAAACAAACATAAAAACCTAATTTCTATTCTATTGATTAGTAAGTTTAAAATTCTCCATATACCTTTGGCTTCAGAATGATGGATATCACATTAAATAGGGAAATATAAGGGAAATCATCCAGACCTCTCCCACTTCATCTCACAACCTTACAAAACAGTTGGCATGCTCAGATAGAGCTGGGTTGAACTGCATGTTTCACTGCCAAGCAATATTCATGAAGATCCTATTCCATGCATTGACGGCCACTTAAGGAATGAAATTGGACTACATAATCAGTTGAATTTAATTCAATCTTTTTGGTACAGGCATGTTCAAGGTTACAACAAGGTACATAGAATCTGGTATTAGACTTCCTGTAGAAACTCAAGAAACATTTCCAAGGTTGGAATTTGAAGCAAAGGTAATTTTGCTCATGAAACACATACATAAGAGTTTTCCATAGATTTTTTTTGTAGATTCAGTTTGATGTGCTACTATGGGTTGATAACAAACTAAAAGATAAGCAAAGTTTATCATACTAGCCTACACCAATAAGAAATAATATACAGCCACAGTTTCCACCATGAACAAATAAAAACTGTAAACAATTCAATGCCTTGGAGTAGAGTAACCAAAAAAATGTCAACTTTCCTATAAGACACCCAATTATCCTGTTAGTAGATCCATCAGTTATAGAATCTGTAACCCTATTTCAGACATTTGGCCAAAGGCACCTGTTGGTAGAAGAGCTGAGGCAGGACTGGCTTGTTTGTCGTAATACAAAAGATCCTTGGAGGATGTCCGGGGTCCAGGGTCTAAAACCCCTCGTGGCCTTTGGAACACCAAGCTCTGTGCCAAAGGGTGGAAGGCTGCCCTGCCAAGCCACAAATCTAAGCCCAGGGCATAAAACCCCTTGTGGCTTGGATGGAATCCAGGGCTCAGGGCATAAAACCCCTCGTAGCCTCTGGAATGTGCACAGACTTGTTGGTTGCTCTCCCAGGCTCATAAACATGCTCTCCGTTATATCAAGCAGCAGAGCATATTCTATATGTGTCAAAGAAAATGCTAAACTGTCACAGCTACACTTGATGCACTGCTACCTTTCTACTCCAGCAATAAATAGTGTGGGCTCCCAGAGCTCGGGGCCTTCACAGCCTCCAATCTAGCCTTAGCCCCCTGGATACACTTTATGCACTCTTAACTTGCCTTTTCTCATTCCTTTGACTCCACTGGACTTTGTAGCCCCGACGGCCTGGTGTTGGGCTTGATCACCCCAACAGGCACCAAGGTCATCTTGGGAATATTTCCCTTCTGTTGGGTGTAACCCTTTGAACAGTCTAGAAGGCTGGCCCCAATCTTCTTGCTTCTTAAGTGTATTGCCTCGATGTATCCAAATAAATCAAATTATTAGGAAAGAAAACTAACCTCCAACACAAAAAATGTAGAGAGGTATATAAATGTTGTCCAGAGTTTCATAATGAGTTCTCTCCTTTTGTTCTCTCAACAAACATCTAATGTGTTCTTGCCATTTGTCAAAAACAAGGCTAGGCCTTTTTGGTAAAAGGAAGACTCAGTGGCTTTGTTTTCCAGATGCTTACAGTGTGATAGGTGAGACCTAGACAGTCATGCAGAGACTTTTGAAAAGATGTTTTTACAGTTACGCTTAGACTAAGTAAAGGCTCTGACACACTCACACCATGAGGAATCTAAGCTAAGAGTGAGATAGGTAGGTGGGGGTCAGAGAATGCTTCTTGGAGAAGCAGATTCTTGGTCTTTGTCCTGAAGATCCAATAAGATTTGGCCAGGTGAAGATGAGTGGGAGCACTGGTCAGCTGGATATTAGCAAGGAGTGTGAGTGTCAACACATTCAACTCCAGAGTTAGTAATGGAAGATCCCAATAGATTTCATGACTAAAAGACCTGAATTCTGAAAGAATAACTTTCTAAAATAGCAGCTTTTAATGGTCATGTTTAATTTTGACCACATACTGCACCTCATCTGACATCAAAGCATGGCATTATCTGTGGCACTTGACACAATGCCTTGCCCAAAAGTGTTCATTAAATGGCGGAGTCGAATTGAAATCCTATCACCTCAATCCTAAATTTTAACTAGTCTTCTTGTGTAGAGTGATTTCTTGCTGAACTGTATTTCGACTGACCAGTATATGTATGGCTTTGTGCTTTGTGGAAAAATCACTGGGGAAATTGTAGGGATTAGTGAAGGAACCACCAAGAAAATATTCTGAGGCATATCATCAAAAATATAAAACCATGTTAAGCTTTTGGTAGTGAAGGGAGGTATGGTGCTTCTTTCTAAGCTGAGTAGGAGGTTCAAAGCCAAACCTGAAAATGAATAGAAACCTTACAAATCATGAAACTCAAAGCTAATTTCTGTATTAATGTAAGATGTAAGCATGGGTGAATAGAAAACATAATCAATTCTGAATATCCTATTCATTATATACAAAGCTAGTATTATTGGGATAGAGTATGAGGAAATAATCTATTTTCCCTAAATTGCTAGTCAATGTATGTTTGTCTTGTTACCTGCTTTCTCTGCAGAACTGAGCACAGGGGCCCTCAGTAAACATTACAGAATGAATAAAGTAATTAATGATGACTCTGAACCTTTCAAACACCCTTGTGATGTTTCCCTTGGGACCAACAGTAAGTGATTATAAGACTGACTCAAATTAAAGCGAACAGATAGGCCTAAAGCTAAAAGGCCTCTATGAGGCTGAAACCTGCTGCTTTGGGCTATAATTAATTGATCTCACTTGTTATAGAATATACTGGTACACTCACTGAAGGATGAAAAAGAAAATGAATTTCCTTTCTAACTGTATTTTTAAGCCTTGAGAAATGTGTACATGTTACATATAAGATATATGTGTATATAAAATCCCTATACCTTTGACTTTTTTTGTGTTTGAGATTCATACATTTGAATCTATCTATCCTGTCTATTTTCTATGTATCCATCTATCTACCTATCTATCTGTCTATTTTCCATCTATTCTATCTATCATCTATCTATCTGTCGTCTATCTATTCTATGATCTCAGTACATGTATATAGAGCACAAAAGCCACAAGAATGCAATAGTTCAAACAATGTGGGTTCTCAAGGGTGCCACGATTGAATTTTAGCTCCAAAAAGAACCAATTATGTGACCTTGGGCAAGTTGCTTAATTGTTCTGTTCCCTAGTTTTATCTTTAAAACTGAGAAGATTGACAGTATTTACTTGAAAGTCTTGTTGTGAACATTTAATTCATGTAAGATATTTAGAACGATGCCTGAAATATTGTAAGTGCTAAGTGTTAGATTTTATTATTCTACTTCATTTTCCCAGTCATCTTTCTTATTTTTAATCCTTAAGTAACAAAATTCAAAATACTTTAAAAAGAACATATAGGATTATTTGGATGAGAGGCAAAAAAAAGTCATTCACTTAGCAAATAAGCAATTGTTTTATTTATGATAGAAAATTCATGGTCACACACATGGCTACTAAAACTGTAAGAGAAAAAAAAATCTTGGCAGGGACATTGTTTAGTTTAGGTATGAATTCTAAAAAATAAAATATGTTAAAAGTGTAAACTCAGGGGTACATTCTGTTTCCAAACACAAACTAAGAATTAAAAAATCAAAATGACAGACTTCTGCTAATCTGCTTAGGAAGGCATAAATTATTAATCAGGCTCCAGGAAACAATGTTAAATACCAACCTTAATAAAACGCCTGCCTGGAGGAAGGTGAGGGCTGGTGGCTCCGTTATTGAAAGCTGGGCTGCCCTATCAACTTGCTTAGTCTTCCTGGCTCTCAGGACACCACTGATAGGGCTTCCTTCAAAATAGGCTCATTTGAAAGTGGTCAGAATTATAAAAAATTAAGCTGTTAGCATGAGATAGAAAAGTGTATTTTCACTGGCAAGCATGAGCTTGAACAGAAAATCAGTTGTAAAAATATTTAAGAGATGCTTTCGTAGCTTACATGAGAAGAATTTCACCTAGTAAGCATTTATTGAGCCTTCCCTATGTGCTTACAGTTACAAGGGATGCCCTCATCTTAAAACTCTCATCTTGAGTTGGCAAAGTGATATTTTAAAGCCATTTTCTCCTTTCTCCCCCAACCTGGATTTATCTATTCCATAAAGCATCTTATGTTTGTATCAGGTGGGCTTTTGCTGTGCAGGGAATCAAATAATGGATTTTCCCAAAAGTCTTGGCTGAATATCATTCTTAGGAACACTTGTCAATCAGGTAAAACCTAAATTGGAAAGTACTTGACAAACTCAGCATCTCCTTGGTAGTCAGAATCTTGTAGCTGCTTCTTTTGATTGTGGAGTTTAACATGCAGTCCAAATTTCACTTCTCGCTTTAAAGTCTTTTACAAGATTATAGACATTAGTGCATATTTTAAAATCCAAAACGGGACAGGTTTGGCTCTCATCTTCTGTGATTGGTTTTTCTAACCAGCCGTGATAAAAAGATTATCATACAAAGAAAAAAGAGAAAAAAGCCATTTAAAAATCCATTTTGGTTTAGTGAGAAATTGGGAAGCAAACATATGCTCAATTAATGTTCAGAACCTCAAAGGTGCAAAGCCAACTTTTTATTCTATAGTGCCCAATTAATCCAGCCTACAGTTTCAATAATTTCTCCTTTCTCTGCCCACCACATAGAAATCTTTTATTACATCAAATTAAACTCAGTTGCTTGAGAGCACTTTACTCTTATGTTGCTTCCAACTTCATATTTTAAATAAAGTACCCGTCCTCCCTAGCGTTACGTTTGGGGAGAAAGTGGTTATTCAGATAACCACTAAGCACCTTGCTCTGTCCACTCATGTACTGAGGTCATCTCTTCAATCTAATTTCATTGCTTTTTGGAACACAAAGTACATGCCCATTTAAACTCAAGAAGAAAAAGTTTTCTAAGAAAAACAAACCACAGTGCTCTTTGGAAAGATATTTTGGAGTGTGGTAACAGAATCAAAAGTGAACTTGAGGAAGAAAAAAAGTATCAGACAAAATATCTAAATACAGCACTTGCATTTGACATTCCTGCATTCTTATCTTAAACGCAATTTTCTTCCAGGTAATAGCATTTGCTATGAATGCAAAAGTTATGGCTGAGCAGGCACTTTTTGTATCTGGAGGTTTGGGACCACCTCCTCTTGGGTACATTAACTCGTAAGTGACTCCACTTCATTCTGTTGTCTTAATTAGGACCTGCCTGACAATCATTAAAAAATCAGGAAACAACAGGTGCTGGAGAGGATGTGGAGAAATAGGAACACTTTTACACTGTTGGTGGGACTGTAAACTAGTTCAACCATTGTGGAAGTCAGTGTGGCGATTCCTCAGGGATCTAGAACTGGAAATACCATTTGACCCAGCCATCCCATTACTGGGTATATACCCAAAGGACTATAAATCATGCTGCTATAAAGACACATGCACACGTATGTTTATTGTGGCATTATTCACGATAGCAAAGACTTGGAACCAACCCAAATGTCCATCAATGATAGACTGGATTAAGAAAATGTGGCACATATACACCATGGAATACTATGCAGCCATAAAAAATGATGAGTTCATGTCCTTTGTAGGGACATGGATGAAATTGGAAATCATCATTCTCAGTAAACTATCGCAAGAACAAAAAACCAAACACTGCATATTCTCACTCATAGGTGGGAATTGAACAATGAGATCACATGGACACAGGAAGGGGAATATCACACTCTGGGGACTGTTGTGGGGTGGGGGGAGGGGGGAGGGATAGCATTGGGAGATATACCTAATGCTAGATGACGAGTTAGTGGGTGCAGCGCACCAGCATGGCACATGTATACATATGTAACTAACCTGCACAATGTGCACATGTACCCTAAAACTTAAAGTATAATAATAAAAAATAAATAAATTAAAAAAAAAAAAAGGACCTGCCTGAAACATCTCTCTCTCTCTCTCGCTTTATAAAAAAGCAGGTAAATCAGAGAGGGAAAATGTGGAACTGATATTTATCACAAGGCCACACTAATAGAATTAATCCTTTATGAAACACTGACAATATCTCTACTAGATACTTTTAAACAAGTAGCTTAATACAAGAATAATTGTTGGGAGAAAAGTCGCTGAACTTGGTTCAAATGAGGAGTCAGCAGTAATGTAACAGTCAAGGTAGATTTTATCATTTTGCATTGGTAATTAGACTGACCACAAGCCATTTTGATTGGTATTAAATTAGAAACTGTTGCTAAGGGGAGCTTAGAATATTTTGTTGAGTACAAAACTGAGCAGTTGCAAATATATATATATATTGCATATATATGTGTGTATATATACATATAGTTTTATATATGTCACATATATACACACATAAGTTACATATATACATATATGTGTATATGTTACATATATACACATATATGTATATATGTAACATATATACGCATGTATGTATATATGTGTATATATACATACAGTTGCATATATATGTGTGCGTGTATATATATATATTTTTTTTGAGGTGAAGTTTTGCTCTTATCACCCAGGTTGGAGTAGAATGGCGTGATCTGGGCTCACTGCAACCTCCGCCTCCTGGGTTCAAGCGATTCTCCCTCTCAGCCTCCTGAGTAGCTGGGATTATAGGTGCCTGCCACCATATCTGGCTAAGTTTTTTGTATTTTTAGTAGAGATGGGGTTTCACTATGTTGGTCAGGCTGGTCTCAAACTCCTAACCTCAGTTGACCCGCCCGCCTTGGCCTCCCAAAGTGCTGGGATTAGAGGCATGAGCCACCATGCCCGGCCTGCAAATATTTTAAAGTGGATGCTAGTAGATTAATGAGACTCTCTTTCTTTTTTAATTCTGCAAAAGGAGATTTAAGCTTTGCAGTTAAAAATATGATAAGCTCATTTTAATGACTGAAATCTATACTATACACTAGAAGGCAATTGCTTTTTGAAGTAAAAATGCATATCTCAAAACACAGACCAACATGTTAGTAAATTTTTGTCTACAATTATACAAAGTTCACTTTTAGAAAAAAAAGACACTGATTTTATAATTTATATGGTTAAAGTGGGCTGTGTTTGTTCCAGCTTATAGAGTTAGATATAAATTTAAAACTTTTCATTTCCCACTGAATTATCCACTATGTAATCAAGTGGGCAAATTCACTATTAATGACACATTCTGGCCATGAGCTTGGCAAAGCATATTTTTTTTGAGGATATGTTAATATGGTCAAAGATCATATTAGTATTCCAAACGTTAGTATTAATCTCTGTAAGTTTTAATTAAGAGACCCAAGGATACCTTTTCATTAAATGGCTTTTGTTTAGTTTGTCTTTTTGGTGTTTTAAATATAATTATAATTCCCCTTTACTTTTTGTTCATCCAGATAAGAAGGAAGAGAACCAGGTCAATCATTTCTCAACATGATGTCAGTCATTGTATTAAACCAGTGGTCCCCAGACTTTTGGATTTCATGGAACATTAACAGTTTTATTTTTTAAAGGGGAGAGGATTGACATTGAGTTACTTGCCAAATTTAAATTTTGCCAAGGAAAAAGCCATCATAATCTTTCCCCATATTTCCATGAAAGAATTGACATTTTAACTTCAAAGCAGTGGGAAGGTTACTGTCTGATTTCTTTAAATCAAATAAATTGAGATTTATGAGACACACAATAGGTTGTCAGGTTGTCATCATTTCTCATATCTAACCACTGACCAATGATTTTTTTTTATTTCAAAGATGGATACAACTTTGGGTCTCCTGGGGAATCACTGATTTAGATAAGGTTTACTCAAAACTGCCATCAACCCATTACAAATAAAACAAAACCCCAAACCTTATCATATGTCTCCCTAGCAATGGTCAATATTTTGAGGGAAAATATTAATTCTTCTTTGCAATAGGAAATTTACAAAATGTAGGAACACACAAAATTCTTAAAGAAGCCTACATCCTTATCTTCACCGCAAGTATCCACATTTGTCCTTTCACAGAATAATTATAAATAATAATATTCTTTATTTAAATTTCCTCTTTAATTTTTAATGCCAGAATTAAATGGTGATGATAAAAAGCAATAACATTCAACAACTAGAAATCAAGCCACAGCAGAGAAAGATAGAGATAAGAGAACAAAATAAATCAAATATATCCATGGATAAGTTATTCATCTCTCTGGTCATCAGTTATCTCACAGTTAAATGAAGAGTATTAGATAAAGTCATCTTTAAGCTCCTTCCTGTGTCTCACATTCTCTGATTATATTTCTAATGATCAAACTTTCCTTGAAGCCTAGATTAACTACATGACTTTTTGAATGGTGGCAATAGAAAGAAGAGAATATAATGAAAATGGCTCATCAATGTCAACCATATAAAACGTGACTGTATTAAGAGGGTTTCTTCCTCCCTCCCTTCCTCCCTCTCTCCCTCACTCCTCTCTCTCCCTCCTTCCTTCTCCCAACTTCCCTCCCTTTCTCCTTTCCTCCCTTCCTCTTTCTTTCCTTGCTTTTGTGGGGATTGTTTTCTGGTGGCATGGTAGTGGTGTGTATATCTGTGTGTGTGTGTGTGTGTGTGTGTGTATATATATATATATATGTATGTGTGAAATTTTACTTGGTAAATCATTCAGAACAAATACCAAATTGTGATAGTAATGAAGTAACAAAATAAATGTGGTCATAAAAAATTATTTTTACTTACTAGATAAAGAAGGACACAAACACTATCTTACTTAGCTCTACCCAGAGTCCCAAATGCTACATCCATGGTAATGTCAACGAGCTGAGAATGGACTGATGCCCTTAGTGGGTGCTGTGAGGTTGAGGTGTCCCTCCCCTCTCAATGCAATGAACAGGTGTCATTTTAGCTACCTTCCTGAAATACCCCTTTCCTCATAAAGATCCCTCTGAAGGCAGGATAAGATAATTTATTCTCATATAAAAAGTACCATCATTATGTTCATAAAAATGGCCCACACAATGCTTTCTACTACAATTATAAATTCTGACACATGCTTGCAGATGATTTTTCAAAAATGAATAACTTAAAAACATCTTCCTGAGCCTTCACATCTGCCAAGCTCTGGTCAAAATAATCAAATCATTCCCATGCCCTCTGCTGCTCTGTAGTTCTCAGAGAGAGTCACACTTTTACTTCTAAGACATCACAACTGTTTGTTAACAGCACCTTCATTAAGTGCTTGGCTCAAACAGAGATTCCCTGGAAATTCAAACCAAAAAAGGGCTAAGTAAAGAGGATACAAGTATAATAGGGTCATTTTGATTTACTGTGTAATTATTGCTATGTGAAATGCATGTAAAATACTTAGAAGAGGGTGTGACATAGAAAAGCTCAGTAAAGGTTAGTTTATTATTTATTATCATTATTATTTGGATGTATAAAAGTTCTGAGCCAAGATACTGGTGAGTGCTTTTTATCTTTGCTATATATATATATATATATATACACATACACACACACACACACATATACACACACACACAAACGTATATATTATCAACTCTTTTCCTTCTATCCATGATATATATATGTGTGTGTATAGATATATATGCTCTGAGCATATATATACACACATATGTGTGTGTACATATATACACATATGTGTGTACATATATACACATATGTGTGTACATATATACACATACGTGTGTGTACATATATATACACCATGTAAAGTACATATATATGTACACCATATATATCATATATATACATCATATGTATACACCATATGTATATACACACACATATATTATCAACTCTTTTCCTTCTGTCCACTATATATATGTGTGTGTATAGATATATATGCTCTGAACATATATATATACACATATGTGTGTGTGTGTATGTGTGCGTATATATATATATTTACCATGTAAAGAGGTGAGGGGTTGCTGTCTTGTAGCTCTGCCTTTCATCATGCTATATCACACACAGGATCCAAATGGGTGACAAGTAGAATACTTGGTCTATATTATTACTGTATACTTTGGATTGCAGGCATCAGAGGAATACATGGTTTTTCTATTTAGCATGCAGGACAATAAAGATAATAGAAGGAAAAGAGTTGATATTCTTCAATGCACTAAGGAAATCTTTTCGTTGATTCTGATGCAATTTCAGACCACTTTGAAAAAGATATTCCTCCAGTTAATTTACCATCCACCCAGGGTTACCTCCCTTAGATGGTGATTTTTTAATGGTAATTTTCAAGTTTGCATTTTATGGTAGAGAAGAGTAGTGTGTATAAATATGTTAATGATGTAATTATGTTTATAAAGTGGCATTTAACAGTAGCACTATTTATAAAGAGGAAAATGCACCCTATGTAAAAATGGCAATTTTGATTCTATTTCTATTCTTATGTTTCCCTCTGCTGTAAAAATTTACGTCCTCATCTCTTTCCATTTCACTCACTTGGACACTTCCCCAAGTTAATTTTTTCTTGCTGTTTTCTCTTCCTATAACTTATTGGGTCTCTTGGACATCTTTTGGCCAGACCTACCAATTTAGGAAATTAGAGAAAGAGAAAACACAGTGTTCTTTCAAGTGCTGAAATATGAAGATAAATCATACCCTGTGGTATGCTAGCTTTATGTGCCTCATCTTCTTCATAAGTCGTTTCTCTCACAAGATAGTACCACATACACTAAGAAAAGCTTGCAAACTATGCTGCCCATTTACATGACGAATCAAATTTAATATTAACACTCTGGCATTAATGAAATTCTACCTCTTATAAATCATAACAAGGTGATCTGATTGCTGGAAGAAACCAGCACCCAATGGTGTTAGTGTAAAGATATTAAACAGATGAAATAATCTTTAATAGTCTCTGCATATGAGTCTACTCCACATTTATGAATGTGTGCTCAGAGCATTCAGCCTTCAATAACTTTTCTTTGTTGGAAGAGTTGAAAGTTTCTTGGAGAGTTCAATTTTGAACAACTAGACTGTTGGCTGCAGATGGCTCCCTCTGACCCAACTATTTTGTAGTAATTTTGAATGCACCACTTCTTTGAAGGGTTGTTTATACTCTCCCCTCTTCCCTTATCTTCCTACTTTGTGGGTGATAGCATCACAAACACTATACACATTTGGTTCAATAGCTAATTAGAGAGAACCTGAAGTTCCTCATAAGATTGTTTTGAAAAAGAGAGGCTTCTGTACGAATAGAAACTTAAAAAAGTAGACCAGTTAATCTTTGGAAAAGGCAAGCTGGAACAAAAATATTACTATTTAGTTTCAGTAAAGTGCTTCAAGCACTCATCTGTCTTCAAAATAAAATAAAAATCCCAAGGGAGAAAACAACATGAAAAAAAAGAAGAAGAAAAGAAAATCAGCCCATATGCTGCATTTCTGTATTTCTTCTCTAATATTCTTGGAACATTGTCACAACTGGGTGCTGTGTTTGCGTGTGTGTGTATGCCTTCTTCTTTCTGCAATTCTCCTATTACCATAATGTTCTTGAGTCTTTGAATTTAGAATCATTATTCAGAAAAATATTTAAACCAGAGAAAGTTTGATTGCCTACATTTTCACTTTTTTTGTGAAGTAAATAAAGTGTGCTCAGTAGACACTGACTAGGTTGAAACACTGTTAAGAATGCAATTCAGACTGAGTCACTGCTTGTTATTTTTATAAGTGAGACCCTAATTCTGATGGACACCAAAGAATAAGCAGCCATGACTAAGCAAGAAGCACAAGGCAACTGGATTCTGCTGGATGTTATCTTATTTGGAACACATTTCAAACTTTAGAACAGATTTTTAAATTGGAAGTTGAAACCTGCAGGCTGTCAGCAGAAGAGGCTGATTCACCCTACAGAAATTATGTTACTCCAAGTTCCAGGCAGAGTATTTTAAGGAGTAGGTTACCTAAAATGTGTTGTGATACATCAAGGAAAGAAATGAAACAGAAAAAACCTGGAGTAAGGATGACACAGGTATCTAAACAGCTTTTGGATGTTCAACATATATTTATTTGAATGGGGAATTCTTTGAATTAGATGGCCTTAGTTCAGCATAACTTGTGAATGTTCACAGATTTCTGAAACAGTCATTGCACTTTTTTTTCCTGCAAATATTTCTTTTCTTGTTGTTGGTTGGAGGGGGGGGGGCGGCGGCGCTCTTCATGTAGAACTTTTGGAGTTCTAAATATAATGTTATTATTGTTATTGAGTAAATTAGAAGTAAGGAAGTAGAGTCTTGGAAAAGATCAGAAATAAGAAAATCTTATATTGATGATGGTAAATTCTTTATTAATTGGCCATTGCTTTCATTTGGAATCATCCAGCAGTTACCAAAAGTCTAGATATTCAGAAAACCATAAAAATATTTGTAAGTCCCCTAAATTAGAGGAAGTACAGAAATAATAGCAATAATGATTTGACCTGTCACAAATATTAAGATAGTGCTTAGAGAATACTAACTTGTCTACAGAGAAAAAGTTGTTATACTCTTATCTTAGGTAACAAAATCCATTCTGCAGCTGAACTCCAGGGAGAAATGCATGGAGTGACCCACTAGAGGTCCCTTCCAACTAAAAAAAGTTTGAATAGTTCAAAGGATTCAGCCTTAGTGTGTTGGCATTCATGACTGCAAAGCAACTACGGGGCCAGAAGGGGGGACCACACATTTCAATTCCTTAGGAAGATTGTAGTTTCACTCAGAATATTGGTCACATTTCGTTCCTTTTAAAGAAATCTCTGTGGGACATTCACTCAATTAGTCCTAATTTTCAGATTTTGGTGCTATAATAATACAGTATCATATAATACCCTGTGACTGTAGCTGTGCTTTCTAGAAAATTTTTAGCTGTTTTCAAGTGTCTCGAGCAGTATTTTGCAAGGTACATTTTTTCTTAAAAAGGAAGAGTGCCTCACTAAGTTTTTCCTTGCAAAGCTTATGGAAGTGGTGGGTGGAAGAGGTAGGGCACACGTTTTTTGATAGTAGGCAACTTGGTAGAAAATGATTATGTTTCCATATATTATCTTTGCAGAGTTAGCAGTACAAAATGAAAGTGCAATAAATTGGTGTAAAAGCCAGATCGTAAAGGGACTAAAAGTCCCTATGGAGATACCAAACTGTCACTTTCTTGTAATGGTAGCAAAAGATAATTGTAGACACAAATACAGTAGAACTGAATTGGCGCCATTTTCCTTCAAAAATGGGCTGCTGCCTCTTAGTTTTTCTGAAGAAATTGGTTACTTCCTCTGCTTCAAAAGTATGGCATGAACCATTACATTAGGTGGGAAAAGATCTGTCTTTTATTTTCCTTCAGTACCTTTTTAATTAGAACATGCCAAAGAGCAAAAGGGGATGAGATACAATCCTATGTGATTGCATTTTCCAGTCAATTGTTGGGTTTCTTTTAAGTTTCTGAGCTCTGCATTGACAATCTGGCCTCTGGCATAAACTTTACCCTCCTGGTTATGACATAATGAAGACATCTGCTCAAGCATACCCCTTTCTTCACACAACTGGTTTTACGGTTCTCTAAAATAGCAAGCATAGAGCCGTGCAAGTACTATTACACAAGGGATGATGCTCAAGTCTCAGGTGAAACTGGAAGAGATTTTTTTTCTCTCTCTTAAAGTAAAATCCTAAGGGTTTTCCTTTTCAGGTAAAGCTTTCAGCAAGAAAAGAAAGGAAATAAGCAACCCTTGGCACTATTCATATAAGCATATTTGTTAGTCCTTCTTGGAAGAGTTGTACATTAACTAGGCATATCCCTGGGTTCCTTTTTCCAACACAGGGAGGAGTTTGCAACCCCCTGGATAATTAACCACTCAGAAAGCCCACATTTTGATCTGCACCCCTCCAGAGCAGCCATATATGTACACAACAGCCACTCCTGCAACATTCTTGCAGGGAAAACCTCTTCCTTCTTTCCCACTGTGTGCTTTACGAAGTGAAAGTGAAGATTCGCAGAGACACGGTCTGATACACCTCTATAGTATGACTATCATCATTTAAAATTTTTTTTTTTTTAAATGGGAGTAGGAGACAGAAATGTGTGGCTATTCCAGATGATTAAACTTCTTGGTTCTTGAATGTTCTGAGTCATAGTTAACTCAGGTGGCCAGCCCCTTGCACTGACAGAGACCTGCATTTAACTCCCCATAAAATATGGATTTTATTGCAGCAGTGACACTTCCTAGCACCACGCTGACCTCTCCACCATCTCCCATCTCGAGATCTACGGTAACTCATGACAGAATATCTAACTACGGAAGAAGTAATCTCAGCTCTGCAACTGCTGCAGTCCACAACATTGCAGCGTCCCTTTTTATTAAATTCTGGGATTAACGCATTGGGGGCTCCAATTTTCCAGCATCTGGCACCGAAAACCAAGCGCACTCCAACCACTCTCCAATCAGTCCGGGGAAGGCTTTATCCCCCAGATTTGAGCCTGGCCAGCCGTGGAGGAGCACGAGCGAACTGCGCCTTCCACATGACTTTTCCCTGGACAGTGTGCTCCATTTTCGGAGTCCAATGTTGGACTTTCCTTGCAACCTAAGCATTTCTGTCCTAGATGAGCCGGCAGGCGTTGCCCGGAACGTGCAAGCTAACAGTTTTCTTTAGCTCCTTCTACCAGCCAAATCGTCTCTTTAGTTTAAGTTTTCCTTACTGGGAGCATTCCAGAGTTTTCAGACTACCTGATTTTCTGCTTTACCCCAAAAGCTAAGAAATGTAACTCAGCCCAAGCAGTCACCACGCAGACCCTTATGATGCGGGCAGGTGGAGATAAATCAAGCCCCAAACGGCTCGGCGGGTCCTGCACGCACCAGCGCCCTTTGGTAATTGACCAGCCAACTTTGCAAATGCCAGAGCTCCCCTGGCAGCCTCTGCCGGCGTAGAGAAAGGCAGCGGGTTCTTCTCCGGCGGCCCGCTTCCCGGTGCCCCCACCCAGCCCCACGGCGGATCGGTCTTACCAGGAGTCGGAGGAGCGGTGCCCAGGCTCCCCGGGAAACGGCGTCGGTCCTGAGCAGCGGCAGCAGCGCCGCCCGCGCAGCCGGACCCGCGCGCCCGCCCTGACCCGGGCTTGCAGGCTGAGAGCATCCCTCCCAACTCCGGCGCGCGGCACCCACCGGGCGGAGAGGGCTCTCTCTCTGATTGGCTTCTATCAACGCTACAGAATTAAAAAAAAAAAAAAGGGGGAGATGTATGCATAGCCAACGGAGCCCGAACCCACCTCTGCTCGCCTTCCTGCGCCCGCGGAGACCCTGCGACCCGCCCAGGCTGCTCCTGCCTCCGCCGCCGCCGCCGCCGCGGTCGCCGGCTCTGCCGTTCTTGCTGTCGCGGCTGAAACTGCAGCTCTTGGGATGCGAAGGTTACGGGCTCGGGAGAGCTGGCTCTTGTGGGCACACACTGATTTGCAAGTGAATGAAGTGGGAGGGAGCAAAGAGAGGAGGACTTTGTTAAAGAGGCCCAGTGCCTGCCCCCGCCCGCCCCCTCCCCTTGACAGAATGACTCCCAGTGTTTGAAGTCCTGAGCAATTCGCTCCCTGGAACACTCCTTCAGCCCCAGGCTTTCCCTTTCTTTCTTTCTTTCTTTCTTTCTTTCTTTCTTTCTTTCTTTCTTTCTTTCTTTCTTTCTTTCTTTCTTTCTTTCTTTCTTTCTTTTTTTTCTTGGAGGGGGTTTAAGATATACTCAGAACTTGTATGACTCCGTCTGTTTCCTCTTTTATACTATCAAAATGCACCTTGTGCTATTATCAGCAACGGTCTGATGTTCTTTTTTTTTCACCGACCAAGCAATTACAATTCCCAGGGACACAGTACCTCGTCACTCTATCAGTTGGCCAGCTTCGTGTGATAGCACGTATAACATGCACACACATAAAACAAGCCGGTCTCCTGAGATGACAATACCGATGGCTTTTCTTTACAACATAAACAGGCGTTCTCCAGATGCAAGCAGACATGGATAGATTCATACATGTCTTTCCTTCTCTCCTCCCAGGAAGACACGCTTTCACGTAGCCCCATGATCTCTGTTACTCTTTTGGAGTGACCCCAGGATGTCGTAGCATGAAGCCATGCTTCCCTGGGCTTGCAGAAACACTGAAAACCCAAACCCTTCAGGCTTGCCAATGACTTATGACTGATGCCATCGTTCTAAATGAATTGATACAAGCATACAAAAGACTTGCAGAAGAGGGGTGTACAATGATATTCAAGGTCTGCTTAACGTTCGAAGATCCTTCTGGAAAGTTGCCGAAGTTGGATAACCTTCAAATTAAACTCTTTAGTACACATAGCTGTTCGAATGGCTAGATTGATAGTTACAAAGAGGTAATATCTAATATTAAGGTACTAAGCCACAAAAATGTGAAACATGTCAAAGTACCATTAAATGAGAGTAATGATTTTCTACATAGGAGACATAGGCATGATGGAGTCAGCCACTGTTGGATTAGGAAAATTAAATCTAATTACCACAGTGATTGCACCCAGGGTCACTAGCCTCCCAAACCAGCTGTTCGCCTGTGCTGCAAGTTCTCAGGGAGATTTCCATTGCACAGAGCTCTAAGAAATGCCAGGCTGCTTGGCCTCTGAGTAGTTAAACTGGCTGGAGGTTGGTCCTGTTCCCAACTGAGCTCTTACTAGAAAACCTTTTGTTTCTCCAATAGAAGTTCAGGCATTTAAATAAAGCCCAAATCAAAGTATTCCTTTAGGCAGCCAGTGCTTCAAAGAAGTGTGCATGGAATGGTTTTAGCACAGATGTTCTGCACATGGAAGATGGAAAGATTTGAGTTTCTTTCTGGAAAAGACCTTCCCCAAATGAAGAATTGCTACCAATTTGTGAGAAGAGGCTGAACATTTTCTTTTCATAGAGCTCTTTAAACACGTATGAAGTAAGAATGGGGCAGAAGAAAGCTGCTTTGGATTCATAGTCCATTCGTCAGATTATGAATTTCTTATACATTTAATTGGAAATATTAGCTCTGTGTGTCTGTGTAGTCCTTTACTGTTTACAAAGTACTTTTGTAGACTATTTTATTTAATTCATCCTTCAACAAGTGGTGTCATATTTTCCCAATTAAGACAGAGAAAACAGACTGATGAAGAGAAAACAGAGGTTACATAACATGTCCGAGGCAGTGAAACTGGAACACACAAGAAGCAGAAATATTATTGGTAAAAGGGTGTGCAGGTGTGTATGCAGACATAGAGACCCACAGATTATATGTACAGGTATAATTTACTAGCATATGTGGTAGTAGGATAATACATGAATACATAATACGTAAATATGTCAATAAAATAAGTCATATTTTAAGACCACCTTTAGCAGAAAAAATGTGCAAATTGGCTGATTTTTACGGTAGAAGAGGGTTGATAGTGAAGTTGATTTTCTGTCTGTTGAACCAGTTAATATCTCACAAAGGAAACCTCTAATTGTTTGCAATATACTATTCTTCAAACCCCATTAAGCTACATGTCAAAGGTGTTTAGAACAACCACTGTATGAGTGGACAATCCGTTTGCTTCTGAACAGTTCAGGTGGCAGCATGAAATTATATAAAAGACAGCTCTTGTACTAAAGGATTTTATGTGATTTTTGAGGCTTTCTAGTAATATTTGTCACAATAATTATTTATCTTCAAATACAGGATTGATGTAAATATGTAGAATTATGTTATCCTCATTTCAGAGACTGGGAACTGAGAGTTGCTGAGGCTAAATGATTACTTGGAGTTGTGTAAGTTCTGTTTCTGGTTTGTTCTCTATCATCACACCAAAACATGTTGGCAAGTAACAGTAGCCCATCAGAGATAGTTAAGCAAATGAAGAGGTATGTGTCATTATTGTATAGGGTTTCTCCTGAAAGTTAAGGGTGGCAATTCTGCAGAGTCTCTGGAAAGGCCCAGGGGCAGGCGCGGAGAAGCCGCCAGCATTCTACTCCTAGCTCTATCTCCTCCTCAGGACACTTCTGCTTTCCTTTTGTCTCCATTCACACCTGCCTCCTTCATCCTCCAGTCCACAGGGCAGAACAGCACCCCAACAGTTCCAGAGCTTACCTGTCGAAAAGAGGGTTTCTCTTTCAGCCGCCTTTCTAATTTCTTAGAAAATGGCCCTGAGGCCCGGCACGGTGGCTCAAGCCTGTAATCTCAGCACTTTGGGAGGCCAAGGCAGGAGGATCATTTGAGGTCAGGAGTTTGAGACCAGCCTGGCCAACATGGTGAAACCCTGTCTCTACTAAAAATACAAAAAAATGTAGCCAGATGTGGTGGTGCGCCCCTGTAATCCCAGCTACTGGGGAGGCTTAGGTGGGAGAATTGCTTGAACCCAGGAGGCGGAGGTTGCAGTGGGCCAAGATTGCACCACTGCACTTCAGCCTGGGCCACAGAGTGAGACGCTGTCTCAAAAAAAAAAAAAAAAAAAAGAGAGAGAAAAGAAAATGACCCTGATTGGTCCGGTACTGTCTTGGACCCATCAGCTGGGGCTAGCACCCCCAGGACCAAATAGAGGGGGAGCATTTAAGGAGTGTCCTTATATCCTGGGAAGACAATCCAGAAAGTGTCCTGTTCCCCAATTCTCTTGTTTTGTTCAGTAGTTTGGTACAGCTGAAACATCTCATCAGTTTTTAGGCTACTTCATTACTTTAGATGCCTCGGTCAAAATTACTGGTACTTCTCTCCTTTTACAGCTTGCAAAGTTTCAATTTCTTTTTTTTTAAAAAAAATCTCCTTTATAAACCATTATTAGGGATATTAATTTTGATGAAGGATTTTCCAACTTCCACTAAATCTCTCTTCAGATGATTAAGAGGCTATCTTATCTTTATAATGGGGATGCATATAAATAAATAATTATGTTTTCTGACTTTCTTTTAGATAATACAAATCTGTATGCAACGATTACCTGATAAAAAATGTTTTCATGATCATTAACAATTATTCTTGATTAGGAGAAAAAATTCACTTTTTAAACCATGAACTTAATTAAGAATATTGGCATCGGCTGCTCTGATCAACCAATCCAAATCGTTGATCTAAAACTTAGTCCTACATGTGTTGCTGCTAGGAAAAGCACACATAGTACAATGCTTATGGCTTAATCATCATGGTGTGCACAAGCACAGATTTCAGTGAGGAATGAATGACCATCCCCTACCTCTGCTGCACACACACACACACACAAACACGCCATACACATACTGTGTTTAAGGGGGAAAAAAGCTTTAACCACTCTGGATATTATTGAATTGAAACAAAGGAGACAAGAAACCTCGATGGAATTCCCTTTTTGTAAGAGCCATAGACATCTCAATACAAAGTAAAATAAATTCACACAAAATTCATGTGATTATCCAGGTTTTCTAATCCTGGGACAGCTTCCAATACTGTATTTAAAGTGGGTTGGATCCCAGGATGCATTAAGACATCTTGATCATTATAGTTGACTCATCACTATAGGTAGATTGCAATATGCCAGAAGATTTCCAAATGTGATAAATGCACAGCAGCAAAATGTTATTGACCTACACAGGGTATTTTACTACTGTGGGTATTTCATAGTAAGTAGTGTGGACTTCAATTTTGCTGAATTATTTTTACATTTTATTCACTGGTTTGTAGTAAAATATAAATTTGCCTGATCAGATATGTACAACTCAAGTTTGGTAGACTGAGAATCAAGATTGTATTATGGCAATGAAGGGGCATGTCCTTGTTTAGAAGAAACAGTTCCTTAAGAGGAAATATGTTGCCTCAGTACATTCTTCTAAATAAGTGTATAGACCAGAATAAACAGAACATCTTCTACTTTCCTCCAGAGGGAAAAATAATTCTCTCCCACCAACCCCCTTCCAATTATAGAAGCACTTGATGGGAAGAGTGACAGGTTGGAGTGGGAAAGACAATATAATAGCATGTGTTAAAAAATATTTTGGGATTTTATAGATTGTGAGAACATCAGAATTTTACAGTATATCATGGCTGTCAAAAAGAAGACAAAGATTAAGATGAGAAGATAGAAAGACCACCCTCTGTCTAGGCTTTAGTAGTCTCTTCAGAATAGACAGACCTCACCTACAGCCTTCTGTTCCTCTTTGAGTACCACACTTAAATATACTTTTTTTCTTTTTCTTTTTTTTTTTTTTGCTATGTCTCTACTGCATTTCATAGAATACCTATAGTACTTTGGCTTGATGTCATTGTTTACATGTTCTCGAGTGCATATCCATTGAATTATTGATGGCAGAGTCATTGTCTGTTTTGGTCATCCTTTTATCTGGGGTGGTAGAAAAAGTGCTTAGTGCTCGCATGTATGAATAAGAAGAGATTCAGATAAACTAGAATGGGTTCTGTAGACAGAAGCTGGAGATGGTTATAGTCTTAAGATTTGCATATGAGCTAAAGGTGGTAAGACTGGAAAAGGAAAGGTTTAAGTTGGTCAAGGATACTTTGCAAATACTTTAGGAACTGTCCTATGGAAGAAAATTAGACTGGGTTTTAATGTGCCATACACTTCAATTAGGATCAGCTAGTGAAGCCGCTGGATGGTAATTGCATTTAGTTGATTCTAAGACACCCATATTTTCATATTTTAACCACTCTGAAATTTTGATGTCTCTTACGATTGACATAATAAGAAAACATCATGTCATGGTATACTTGTCAGTGTCTCTTCTTTCTCAGCAACACATTAAGGAATGGTGCTACTTCTTGCCATTGGTATTGTAGCCCTGATGACATGCAGATGGTTGATTTCAGCTCAACATACAAAAGGATTTTCAGGCCATTTGTGTTCAAGATAAAAGGGCCTGACAGCTTTAGGATAAACGTGAGCCCCATCCCTGAAGACATTTAATCACAAACCTAGACAAGCTCTTGTTGTAAATGAGCTCAAGTATCAGATTTGGAACTGAATGATCTTTTACATTTTTGTCAAGCTTGAGGTTCTTGAACTTGGATCCAACCTCTTATTTTTTGCAGATAAGAAAACAAGGATCACACCAGTTGAGAGATTTCTCCGAAGTCAGACATCTCATTAGAGCTAGAGAGGCCAGACTAGCATGTCTCCCATGATCCAGTCTGAAGATACTTTTATTCACTGCTTATCTTTGCTTTCTCTTCAGGCTTAAAGTATAGAAAATGGGTTCCTCAATATTTTGATAAGAACAGTAACTAATATTTACTGCATACATACAATGTGCCAAGTACTTGTTCGCCATGTATATTATTCACATTTAATCCTCTGACAGCCTATGCGCTAGATACTGTTATCATTCTTGTGTGTAGATAAGGAAACTGAGGAATGGGAGGTAAAGTAATTTGCTTAAGATCACGCAGTTAGTATGCGTCTGAGCTGAGGTTTGAACGTACACTTTGAGGTGAATTCCTGTGGTCATAATCATCATGTAGGTGCCTCCAGATTGACAGAACTTTCTGTGGAATCTATGTGAACTGATGTAAAAATTGAAACCTGCTCTAGTCTGAAATTTCTAATTTTAAGATAAACATATTTTGGGTGTTACGTGACTGTCTTCTTTATTATTTGCCTCAAAATATCTGGATAATGGCTTCAGTTCCTTAATTTATGTTCAAACAAAAGCTGTACTTTTGTTAAATTTTTGGGCTAACACAGGCTTACTAATAATGCAAATAAGTTTTCTTTTTCTTAAATTAAGAAAATTCAGTTTTATCTTCTGCCATGTGTGTACCCTGCCTGCTTCCAATTTTTCCCTATTTGGGGGTACCTTAAAGTTGAGAAAAACTGAATTTAACTTATTTATTGACCTTTATGTCTTATTCATTGTGGGCCCTTGGCCATCTGAAAAGATGCATTGACTCTTGCTGGTCTTTTCTGTGGAGAGCTATCTTTGTACACTTCTCAACCCTCAGGGGTAGTCTTTATTCCTCAAAAAGGAATCCTTCACCAAGGATTCAGGCAGAATTCTTGGTCACAGCTGAGGTCTTATCTTTGCCCCTGGGAAACTGTACTTATTATCTCTCTGAGAAGGCAAAAGAAAACTGGAAATAAAGCTTCTTAGTGTCAATTTACAAGAAAATTGTAAAATCTTAGGTAAGTCTATTTTGGGGTATCTTTCCAGACGTCATAATATTCATAACATCCAAAAGCCTTTTTCATATGCTGATGGCTTGCTGAAAAATTGTGTAGTTTTGGCCAAGTCCTCATCTCTTGGCCTTAGTTTCTTCTTCTGTAAAATGAAGGCGTTGAGTGGTTTTTTACTCCAGCAGTTCTGAAAGCCTTTTCTTTACCTATTGTTATTTTGTATGTGGCCACTAGGGGGACAAAGGAAAGCTCTTTCTGTTGAAACTGTTGCTGCCCATTATGGATTTGGAATAATAGTCTTGAAGAACAACCACAGGGAAAGCTGATTTTTCTTAATGAGGCATTGAATACTTTAAAATGCCTTTTTATTAATTGGTATTACAGTGTGATATGAACTGGTACTTCTTTGTAAGATTTAAGAATTTGAGGAAAGCGATTATTACTGTTTCTATGACTAGTAAAGTCTTTATAAGCGTAATCACATATCTCCATGAATATTACCATGTAGGAGATTTCACTAAGCCCATTAAAAATCAGGGATATAAGTCTTCTTTGAAAAATATCACAAACCATGTCTTAAGAATGCAGATAAAGACATTTAAAGGATGTTTTGACATTTTTTAGTGGTTATCAAAATTGCTAATAATTAGTTAACCTTCAAAAAAACGAAAGCAACACAAATGAAACATTTCTAATTGCAAAGTGGAGAAGGAACTCAATATTTTGTAAACCAAAAAGGTCCATAATACATTTCAGTAGCTAACCTTTATTGAACACTTACAGTGTGCCAGGCGATGTATTAAAAGTTTTTGTTTATATTCTTTTGTTTCTTTGGACAGCTCTGTGAAGTAATCATTCTTATCATGCCCGTGAGTAAATGGAGATTTACAGAGTTTAATGTCCATGGCTTCTCACACTGCTACTGCCAGCGGGTAGCAGAGTGGAGCTTTGAACTCTGGCACCCCACATCAGCATGGCACATCGCTGCCCAATGTAATAGCCTGTGTTATACAGCACTATCCAGATTATAAAATGCTTCATGTCCATTACTCCTCTGCATGTTCACTCCAGTTCTCTTCAGTAGAGGGTGCATTTACATTGGCCATCATTTTTTCAGGTAGGGCAAGCAAACTCAAGACAGGTTAAGAGTCTTGAACAAGAATCTACTGTTTGAAGTTAGAATGGATTTAGAAACAAGGGTTTTTAAAAATGGATATATAATATTTGTACATATTTATGGGGAACATATGATATTTTGTTACATGCAAAATGTGTAATGAGCAAGTCATATTTGGGGTATCCATCACCTCCAGTATTCGTCATTTCCACGTGTTGGGGGCATTTCAAGTCCTCTCTTCTAGCTGTGTTGAAATATATAACATGTGTGGTTAACCATAGTCATGCTTCTGTGCTATCGAACGTTATTAACTCATTCTTTCTATCTAACTGTATGTTTGTAACCAGTAACTAACCTCTCAACCTCTTTTCATCTCCCTTCTTGTCCACACTCTGCATCCTCTGGTAACTATCATTCTACTTTTTGCCTCGATGAGATCAACTTTTTTAGCTCCCACATATGAGTGAGAACATGTGATATTTGTCTTTCTGTGCATGGCTTATTTCACTTAACATAATGACCTCCAGTTCCATCCATGTTGCCGCAAATGAGTTGATTTCATTTTTTACGGTCAAATAGTATTCCATAGTGTGTATATACCACATTTTCTTGATCCAGTCATCCATTGATGGACACTTAAATTGATTCCACATCTTTGCTATTGTGAGTAGTGCTTCAATAAACATGCCAGGGCAGGTATCCCCTTGACATATTGGTTTCTTTTCCTTTGGATAAATACCCAGTAGTGGAATTGTTGGATCATATGGTAGTTCTATTTTTAGTTTTTTGAGAAATCTCCATACTGTTTTCCATAGCAGCTGTACTAATTTACATTCCGACCAGCTGTGTATAGGAGTTCCCTTTTCTCTACGTTCTTACCGTCTGTTATTTTTTATCTTTTAAATAATAGCTATTTCAACTGGGCTAAGATGATATCTCACTGTGGTTTTAATTTGCATTTCCCTGATGATTAGTGATGTTGAGCATTTTTTTTCATATACCTATTGGCCATTTGTATGTCTTCTTTAGAGAAATGTCTGTTTGCATCCTTTGCCCATTTTTAATTATTATAATTTTTTACTGTTGAGTTATTTTTATTCCTTGTATATTCTAGATATTAGTCCCTTGCTGGATAACTAGTTTGCAAATATTTTCTCCCATTCAACAGGTTGTCTCTTTACTCTGTTGATTGTTTACTTTGCTGTGTAGGAGCATTTTAGTTAAATACAGTCCCATTTGTCTATTTTTGATTTGTTGCCTGCGCTGCTGAGGTCTGAGCCATAAATTCTTTGCCTTGATCAGTGTTCCAAAGTGTTTTCTCTGTTTTCTTCTAGTCGTTTTATAGTAGACACAAGAGTACTTTATCTTCAACTATTAGAAACAGAATCTGGGGATGAGATGAAAACTTCTAAATCCTGAGCTCTTTGTTTTGAAAAGCTTATTCTTATAGTTTACTTGTCTCTAACTTAAAAACAAGACCCTAAAATTCTCAGAAAACTTATAACTTTGTGTTTTTGAACAACAATAATCACTCCATTTATTGAGTGCCTATTATGGGCCAGGAACACAAGCAGTGCTTTATAAGTTGCCTTTTTGATTCCCATGAAAACTTTCTAAAGTCATTCATCTCACTTTATTTATAATCTCACTTTATTGATAAGTAACATGTATCTCAGAGAGATTAAATAACGTGTCTAAGTCACTGAGCCAGCCAGTGGTCACAGCTGAACCCAAATCTTGCGTGTGATTTTAACTCAATATATTTAATGAGGTTCAGGTATCATATTTGTTTCAAATGGTTGTGTTGACACTTTCTGTTCTTAGATATGAATATGTCCCAAGTTGCAGCTGATAAGGCAGGAAAGAATCCCATGGCTTTATGTGGAGGTGAGAGATTATATGCAATAGAAGAAGAGGGTAAGGTTTCTGCTAGTTTGCTGTTTATTTTGCAAAATACGATTTTTTTGGCGAAAAATAAGTGCAGAACTACCCTATTGTATAGCAAATTGGGGCTGTTGCCTTGGAGAGATTGGCTCTGAGCAGTGAATTGTAGTGCTTGGAGCCTAAACCCTGTCTACTGATATGATGACATCCAACTAGTTAATTAGTATTTCTACCACCTCTAGCAATGGGTGGTAGACTCTTCCTGTCTCTACCTGATCCTCACAGCTCAGCCTTTCATCTCTTAAGATTCATTTTGCTTTTTGTTCGTTTTAATATGATATTTACCTAAAGTGGAAGAAGAAGGAAGCACGAAGCTTGCCTCTCCTCAGTTTCCTTCAGAACTTCAAGATGCCACGAGACAAGGGGGAAGACCTGATAATTTTATATGACAGTTCAAAATTAAATGGATGATTCTTCTAAGAGTTTTATTTTAAATCACTGATGGTACATGTAAGATTAGTCTAATACATTGTGCAATGTTATATGCCTCTGCATTGTCTTTTTTTTTTTCTTTTTAAAACATCTCTGACAGTTTGTCAATGAGGGTTTTGGATAAGTGCATGCAAGTTATATGGTGTGCTTAAAGATGGTGGTTTCATTTATTACTTTTTTTGTGCATTTATCTACAAATGCATTTAGGCCCCACATAAGTTTTATCAAAAAACATCATTTTTATACTGAAAACAAGTAGATTCTCACAGCGTGACTTGTTCTGTGTATACGTGAGTTTGTGCTCCAACTCTATCACATGCATCCCCCTGTTCCTACACTCAAGTTTTTCCATAAACTTCTACATGAGACAAAATGTTTGGTGGAACTTGAATTATCTGCATAAGTATTGCAAGATTACATTTAACTGTGACATCCTAGTTTGATTTCTTCATTCCTTATTATCTCTTCTTCCCCCTTTCCACCCACTGCTTGGAGCATCTAGGCTACCCAAAAAGAAAATGATTATGTGATTATGATACCAGAGAAAAGCAGTTACAGTGCATCTTGCTAAATCATTTTTGGGCACGTGTCTTACTCTGCAAGCATTCATATGGCCCATGATTACAAACATACAGAGTTCTTGAAGATTGATTAAACATTAAAAATACAGCATCCTTTTGCATTTCTAAATGAAAATCATTAGAACAGGCTAGTAAAAATGGCAAGAGAGTACAGAGCCTACTGGATGAAACATTTAAATTTAGATATTTCTGGTGCAAGTTTTTATGGTGGAGACCGTGTGAGAAATATTACTTAGTTCACACCTCCTTTGAATTCCTCTGCATGTTGCTGCCTCTGTGGCTTTTTTTTTTTTTTAAACCTAAAAGTTACAGTGACTTCAGTGAGATTTTGTGATAAGCTGAACTCCTCACAGCTTGATCCTCTTCTGACTTTGTAGTGAAAACCACTGTTGTTGAGTGGAATACAGGTCGCTAGTTTCTCTGCTGGACCTGGCATTGGACCCAAATGCCTCATGTTTATTTGTTGCCGCCCGGTGACTCCATTTGACTGGCCTGGCTGATGCATGGCTCTGAATATAGACTGGGGTATGACAATATTTTGGGGTTCAGTATCTAAGAACAGAGTTTAATGACATGGATCTTCCCGTAGAGCCGATTTCCGGGTTTGCGGTTTGCCCTCTCGGATTTGAGACTAATTGCAAGATGCTGATGGGTTTTAGAGGCTAGCCTCTTGGGAGGTGGCAGCTTGCCACAATGCCATCAGTTTAGACTAATGATTGCACAGGACTCTCATGCAGCAGATGGCTACTAACCACAATATTAATATTATTTTGCTTTGTAAATTTAAGGAAAAAATAATTTCCATGGTTGCAAGGGAAAACCTTCTTTGGATTTTATAAAGAATGATCTGCAACAGAAATAACGTGCTGTCAGGACCTGTTTTATATGCTTTCATTATCAGTGACAAATTGTGATATTAATTCTATAGCAAATTTGTGCTTGGGATTTTAGCATTTCTTTCAGCCATTTCCCTCCTCTGCATAGCTAGCTGCAGAATAAAATGCTATGAATTTTACCTTGGAGGGATTGACAGCTGGATTTAAATGTTACTTCAGTAATTTGCTTAGAGATACTATTGTTAATAAATTTGAGGACTGGATATTCTTTGACAGGCTTCGTAATGAAGTGGATGTTTGAGGTAATTGCTTAGAGAATCCAGGTAGGAGAGACACTTCTGCCTGGATTCCCTTAGTAATGCAGCCAAAACAAGAGACATTTGTTTCTGTTTGAATTAGCCAGGTAATTACTTCTGTTCTCTGCCTTGTTTTGCTGATGACATTCTGGTTTATGCATGTTGGGAGAGATGACAGTGACAGTCAAGTTCACATTGATGGAATCCCGTGATCTGTGTAATTCAGCCTGGGGTGCCAGTCATTATTTTGTTTTTATCAGCGTTCTGGACCTTCTATGATGCTATTTTCAGGAGAACGCAAGACAAAGGTAATTCAGGAATGCCTAATGTTAGGACATGAGGGAATTTGGCATGACTTTGCCTCAAGCACAGGAATTTTGAAATTTGGAAGATGAGGTTGAAATGCGGCGCTTGGCAGCTGTGTGCATTCGTTTTCTGTTCCCTCTCAGATCGTCTTGAAGCCCAGCTCAGGCAATCGTGATTCGTTTTCTGTAGTTCTTTTGAATAGACCAGATGTTTGGAAATGGTTTTTCACCTGTTTCGTCTTTTGACTTTCTTATTCTTGTGAAGCTCTTAAAATATAGTGTAAAAAATGGAGAAAAAACCCCCTGTATTTTGGATTTATTCAACTAACAAGAGAGATGTAAAAATCACAAAATGCTAGGAAATGGCTAACAAGTAAGAAAAGAAAATCACATGTTTTTCACAGAAAGGGCTAGAAGGAAGACTCAGTAAGGGACGATAGTCCCAGTCTACTTAGAAGGTTCGTTTTGAATTTTTGACAACTTAGTTCCAAACCCAAAATGAGAAAAACAAAGATGGTATCCAAGTGACTGTTTCTTAACAATCCATCCTTAATTATATTCAACATCTAGTTTTTTTTTTTTTTTTTTCGAGACAGAGTCTCACTAGGTTGCCCAGGCTGGAGTGCAGTGGCGCGATCTCAGCTCACTTCAAGCTCTGACTCTCGGGTTCATGCCACCCTCCTGCCTCAGCCTCCTGAGTAGCTGGGACTACAGGCACCTGCCACCACACCCGGCTAATTTTTTTGTATTTTTTTTAGTAGAGACAGGGTTTCACCATGTTAGCCAGGATGGTCTCGATCTCCTGACCTCGTGATCGGCCATCCTTGACCTCCCAAAGTGCTGGGATTACAGGCATGAGCCACCACGCCCAGCCTCAACATTTAGTTTTTGACCACTTGGCAGTTTTGCAGCAATAACTGAGAAGGACAGGAGTTGACATAGTGTTAGAAGGAAGCTTAATAACAGTAGAAGTGACAGCTGACCTTGAGTGGAAAGAGAACAACCACCACCACAAAAAAAGCAGGCACTGAGGGTATTGCTGCAGAAATACTATGATGAAGGCTCACAAAGATGACTCTGAAACTCAAGAAAAGTTAATTTATAGTCACTTTCCCTTAGAAAGCTACTAATAATTTTTTAGAAGTTGGAGAATGAGTTGATGATGTTTAGCATCTGAATAGGTGTGTTTCAAAAATTTGGTAATTCATTTATGTGGAATAGTTGGTTCCCAGAGATGCAGATGGTCAGGTGTCTTTACAGGCAAGTTGGGTCACATCAAATCAAACACTGTGTTCTTCCCTGGGTAATAATGATTCAAGGAATACTGGTGTGGGTCAAATATCTGAAGTCATTCATATGGAGATTTATTTCTGTGGGCCTTGAAGACATTTTCGTTTTACAAACCGGTTAAAATTAAAATGTTAATAGGTCAAATAACTGTACATTGGTAATCTATTGGTATTAAATTATTAGATTATGATGGCAGCGAGATACTGTGAGAATTTGATGCAGAATGAACACTCATTCATTTCTTGAGCTGTAATGATCTCCATGCTTTGGATAGTGAGGACGATTTAAAAGACAAATTCATCCAGCTTGTTTCAATTCTATAAATAGTTGCCCAACTTTCATTTTCACCTTCCCAGGGAATAGAAATCAAAGCTTGATGTACTGGGCACTCCCATCCATGGTGTTAGCTGTAGCGGATGTATTGGTTGGTCACTCTTTTTGACTCTGTGACAAGCTTGCTGAGTTAATGATACTACAATTGCAAAATAAACCATGCAATTAAACTGCATTTAGTTTTCTGTAAAGAGAACTCAGGGATGATTGGCCATATTATGTAAGTCAGCCAGGGAAATAATAAATATTTTCAATTCAAGCTAATACATACTTACATGGACAGCCATATTTTTGAGTGTTAATAACAAGAGAGAATAAACGATGGAGACTATATCAGTGGTGAAAGAGATGCTGTGGTTGTAGCCAGTGTGGACATCACATGAAATATTGGTCAGGTAGCCCAGCTCCTGTGGAGAGAGCACCAATGATAAACTCTACCAGGCTCAGTTCTGAGTAGAAAAGCATTTTGTAGTAGGATTGCCTAGCTTTAGGGTAATCATCCAGCCTAGTTTGTCTGAGATAGTTCTGGTATACTGGTTATACTGACTTAATTATTAATCGTGCCTTATTTTACTGTCAAAAGTGCTTTGGCTTGGACGATAAGTAATTATATGGTCACTCTACTTAATTTTGAATGAAACAGAAGAGAATATATAAGCCCATTTGGAGATGATCATTCACAGAAAACCTCTCTCAGAGCCTCTTATTTCCTTACAAGTGAAATAATAAAAACACACCTGACAGTCATAAGTCTAGTTTCCTATCTAGTAAAGAAATGACATCAAACCCTACAGTAACTTCAACCTTCTCTCTCTACTCCCTTTATAGTTTATGGAGCCACTTATGCTAGTGGTGGAATTGATAATAACAAGGCAAAGACTAACATTTCAGGTGAGAAATGCGGAGATAAATAATGCTACACTTCTGAGTTTATGTGTAATAGCATATCATCCAGGAACAGGAAGGGAAAAGGTGAAGTCCAGAGATTCTGTCCAGAGAAATGTTAATGTGCCCACACTCTCAGCCTGCTGTGTCTGGCCTGAGTGCAGCACTTCCCCCAGCAGCCCAGCCCACCCCACATCACCAGCTGGGGAGGCTATGGGAATGGATTGATCATCCTTCCGTGGTCATTGATGCTGACTGTGGTGCACGGTAAATTTTTTACACTCTTTATGAATGAGTCTGGAAAGCAGTTTCAGAATTTTTCAAAGTGACTTTTGGGAGTGATATTTATCATACCAGGGACATATTTTTACAAACATGAAGAACATGAAGGCCTGTCTCAACAGTTACACAGAGTGTCTTTTATGGTGTTTCTGGTGTTGAAGATCCCTAGTTACTAACTTTTATTTTCACTCCCTTATGTAACATAGGTATTGTCTCACCACTAGGCTTTGGAATATATTCATGTATCATCAATATATCTTATCACTGGCAAGGAAAATTAAGGAATTGTGCTTATCTAATTGCACCAAACCTTCTTTTATGTTTGCATCTGTCTGATATGTTTCTGTATCTATACCCTCTTTTTTTGTCCCTACTTTGAAAATGCTCCTGAGAAAGGGTTTGAAGATTAAAGAGGGTATTCCACAGGATGTAGTATGAAGCTGCTGGTAGAAGTATGGCAGGTATGCAGTGGGCACATGACACATGGGGTGATGTGGAAAGAAAGGATTAAGGATATGTATTAGTCTGTTCAACAGTTATAAAGAAATATCTAAGACTGAGTAATTTATCAAGAAAAGAGGTTTAATTGGCTCACAGGTCCACAGGCTGTACAGGAAGCATGATGCTGGCATCTGCTCAGCTTCTGGAGAGGCCTCAGGAAACTTTCCATCATGGTGGAAGGCAAAGGGGGAGCAGGCACGTCTTACGTGGCTGGAGCAGGGGCAAGACAGAGAAGGGGGAGATGCTACCCACTTTTTTTTTGAGGTGGAGTTTTTCTCTTGTTGCCTAGGCTGTAGTACAGTGGCACGATCTCAGCTCACTGCAACCTCTGCCTCCTGGGTTCAAGTGATTCTCCTGCCTCAGCCTCCCGAGTAGCTGGGATTGCAGGTGCCCACCACTATGCCTGGCTAATTTTTGTATTTTTAGTAGAGATGGGGTTTCACCATGTTGACCAGGCTGGTCTCAAACTCCTGACCTGAGGTGATCTACCCGCCTCAGCCTCCCAAAGTGCTGGGATTATAGGTATGAGCCACTGCGCCCAATAAGTGTTACACACTTTTAAATGACCAGGTATCATGAGATCTCACTCACTATCAGGACAGTACCAAGAGGGGTGGTGCTAAAGCATTCATGAGAAATCCAACCCCACGATTCAGTCACCTCCTGCCAGGTCCCACCTCCAACACTGAGGATTACAACTGGACGTGAGATTTGGTGGGGACACAGATCCAGACCATATCAGGATAAGAAAGTGGAATGAAGGGATGTAAGTGCTTAGGTCCCACAGTGCTGTGTAGCAGGCATGTAGAGGACAGTGGGGTGGCTGTTAGACCAGGGATTCCAGTAAGCAGGAGCGGAGGCCCTCAGCAAAAGTGATGTGGTGGCAGGGACCTCTGAAGTCTGATAAAGTGTAGGACAGTTGAGACTCTGGACTTAGGCACCTCAGAGACTGGATCTATATCCCAGTGTCTCCCTTTAATAGCTGTGTGGGTTTCAGAAAGTTTCCTAATGTCTCTCTGCCTCAGTTTCTTCATCTTAAACTGGAGATAATTTCAGTACCCATCCAATAGGGTTGGTGTGAGGCTTGTATGAATCAATCTATGTAAAGAGCTTAGAATATTTGCAGGCATATTATGAACACTGAGTAAATGTTAGGTCTATAAAAACACCCTGACTGTTGGTTTTTGGCATGATCCTCTCCCTACAGCTGTGTGTAGTGTAACACAACATTGCTGAGCCAGGAAGGACTTAGCTAACAGGACCAGCAGCAACACAGCCATGGGATACCAGCAGGATTTCTCTGTAGCACAGCATGGATTCTCAAATGACTGGCTTGAATTCCCAATTCCCCTCTGGGCCAAAGAAGCCAAAAAATGCTGAATGGATACCGTATAAAATGGAGCAACTATGACCATTGGGGAATATGAATTGGCCTTAAAGCAATATTCTCCCCTTGATGATAACTGCTGGAAAAACTGAAAGCAATTCATCTCTTTTTGCCCATTTCCACACTGTAACTGGGTCCTTAGTGATGGTGTTTGTCAATGTATTACTTCCTTCACAGTTGAAGATAAATCGTGCCCTGTAACTGGGGTGACCAAAAACCCCATTTGGTTATCTTGGATTTAAAACATTTTGAACATTGATTATTAAGTATACCAGGCTCTCCTAGTTTCTAATATCAATACTCAATAAACTAGCTTGTATATCTAGGACTGTGCTGGGGATAATGGGCCTACAAGACATGGTTGCAGCCTCCTGGGAACTTATGATCTAATTGAGAAATAAATACTAGTCTGTTTTTGAGTACTGAACTGCTGGACGCTATTACCATTACAGTCTATGGAAACAAAACCAAAAACAGTGTCTCCCAGTTCACTCTTCGTATGTATTCTGATGGTGCAGCTTTCCTTTCTTACTTGTCTTGATTTCCCGTCTTAGTAACCCAACAGCTAATGCAGTGCTTCGGCTTGCCTGTGGCAGGTTACTAATAAACATTTGTTAAATTAATTCCTGCCCAGCTGATTATTGACTGAACATAGAAAAGCTCTTGTTTTCTATGTGGTTTTGTGACATATCCTGCTCTTGCATATCATTTTTGTACTGAAATTTTTACTTAAACTCTATTGTTGTCATTTTGATTTCACTGTAATTTTTAAAAGCCTCTTTGTTTAAAAAAACCTGAGATCATCTATGTAAGGTGCCTAATACAGGGTCTAGGGCATATGAAGTGATTAGTGAAAGTAAATTCAACCATTTAATACATTTTTGCTTTTCTGCCAGGCACTTCCACATCATTCTTTTCAATCATGTGTCATATTCAAGTCCATTTCCATTTTATGCATTTATTCATAAATTATGGAAGATGAAAATTAAAGTGGGAAAGCACCAAGAAGAGGGTCATCTCTCTCTCCTGGGACAGGAACACGAGCTCGAGTTATATATTCTGTGGAGAGAAAGCAAGAGTAAAAACAATAAACGTCCTGAATATACTTTCCATTAAGCAAGTAAAATTATTCTCTTCTTCTCACAGCTTTGTATTTGAGGCTCTGTATTTTATTTATAGCATAAATTCTTTGCTCTTTTCTGTAGGTGCTGCTTCTTGTACTGAGCAATGGTTACTAGGGTCTATTTTTCACGCCCCATGTAATGTGCTCCTGATATGCAACTGAAGCTTTCTTTCAGTTCACTTGCTCATGTTTTCATAGCTGCAACATGGAGCAGTATTTTAAAACCTTGCAAACCTCAGGTTTATACCTGGTGTTGTTTATTCATACAGTCCTTACAAAATATTCCTCCTGCAAAAAGTAACTTTCAGTTCTTTCTTTGAGTTTAATTTTATAAAAAGACAGCATGGCTAAGTTGGATTTTGTGTTTCTTTCTAATTTCAAATTTGGGTTTTCTTGTCACTGACAGGTTTTTCTTCCCCCCTTGGAAGATGAATTGCATTTTATCAGTTATCTTAGAGAAGCACTTTGAAATGAAGTAAGGAAATAAACATGGCTCTACATTTTTAAACAGATGATTTGTTACCAGACTATGACCATAATGGAAAAAATGCCAACTCCCTTGAGGTTTCTGATGCCAAGGCATGACTGCACATTGAATGTCATCAGAGTTCTCCTGGCTGATAAGGGCTGGGGACCTTCTTCCTTCTCCATCATGGATGTTACCATTTTGATTCTGTGTGTTAAAGAGGAGACTTCAAGAACAGGATCTCTTGGTGCATTTACATGGCTTCTTGGCATGGTATGTTGACATCTGATACACAGACCCTTTGTCCATTTCCATTATAGCATCCACTGGGGAGACCAGAAAACTACTGGTTGGGATTTCATTTAGTACTTGTTCCAAGTTAAGCAATCTCTTTTGATTTGCCCATAACATTAATTCAGCTTAAAAATATATAATTAATCTGAGAAAGTGATGAAGATATATAATCCATACTTACTCTCAACTTGAAAATTTGCTGTTCATTCAAGATTTAACTCTGGCTGCAAAAAACAAAAACAAACAACAACAACAACAAAAAAAACAACAACTTGTTCTTTTCTTTAACCTAGAAGATTGGTTTATCTTCATTTGTGTTTGTTGGCAAAACAAAACAAAACAAAACAAAAATGTTAAAGGTGATGAAACCCTGGTTATTTCTCAGGAATGGCTCAGAAAATTTATCCCATTAAGACCTCATATTTTATTTATAACGCATAGCCAGTATCCAGACTAAGCACTCTGCCAGCCCCACACAGCATCTGAAACTCTTTAGGCTTCTATTATTTTATACAACCACCATCTTTTATTGTCCACTCTAGGTGGACAATTAACCAATTCACTAAACTTTTATCTAGGTCTGAAGAGGAGAAAAACGGCCAGTTATAAAAGGTTTTGTAACTTAGACCTTTGGATATTACAAACCTCTGTCTTTTGTAAGACAGTCATGGTACGCTTTTAAACCTTGGATCCTTTTTTCCCTATGTTCTATAGTATTTATGTGAAGTAAGCAGTGTATGAGCCAAGAGAAACTGAGATAGAAGAGAAATAAGGACTACCTGTGACTTAAGCTTTATAACTGCGTGGAGTAAATAATGATGCATTCAATAAGACATATTAGAATGAAGAGGTAGGAGACATAAAAAAATCTATACATCCCTTCTGTATAATTTTTTCCCCATATCTAAGACATACACTTGTATTTAGAAGACAACTTATAAATCATCTTGGGGGCTATTGTATTTAATGCAATGTCTTTATGGGTGACCAGTTGGCATGGCAGTGATCGATGGAGTCACACAACTAGGTCCGGTGGTTCAAATGTGGTTCAGTTTGGCAGTGACTAAAAGTCTTTATGATCCAGCGATTGTTCAGCGACCTGGATGAAATGAATTGGTCTCTTTCCTGGTGAATAGCTGTCCATGTCACAAGGCTAGAATGTAACTGTTACTAATTGTCTCCCTGGTTGATAGTCTCAGCAACAGGGTTAAGGGGGTCATAAGGAAAGGTGACAAAGTGCTCTGTCTTTTCACACCATTGCTCATGTATTGAGCTCATTGCACCAGGTCATCCCATTCACTGGGCAGAGAGGAGGAAACCATTCATTGTTGCAACCTGAGTTAAACTGAGCCTGTCTCTAATGACACATCCTCAATTCTTTTGATGATCTCTGTGACCAAATCTTTATTCATGCTGAATTTAGTCCCGCATTTTCACCCCCAGGGGGACAAAAGCAAAAGCAGTGTTAGAAAAGAAAAAAACATAGTCCCAAAAATGACAGACGTTTCTCCTCATTTAGAGCAAAGTCTAGATTTAACAGATTCATAAAGTTAGCTTCATAGTTTCTTTATAATTATATCCTGCTGTGTGAGAGAGTTGACTTAAAATTTACTCTCATCAATGCTTGTCCTTCAGGACCCATAAAAATATGTTTAAAAACATTTTTGTCTTACATAAAATGAAGTTTGAAGAATCTTCCCTGGGTAGGAATAATTAATAATAAGAAGATGTTAATTTTTACTAAATGAATATAAAATAAAATTTAATATTGGCTGGGTGTGGTGGCTCAAACCTGTAATCTTAGCACTTTGAGGGGCCAAGGTAGGAGGATCACTTGAGCCCAGGAGTTCAAGTCTAGCCTCGGAAACACAGCAAGACTTCATCTCTACTGAAAAAAAAAAATTAGCTGAGTGTGGTGGTGCATGCCTGTGGTCCTAGCTATTTAGGTGGCTGAGTCAGGAGGGTAGCTGGAACCCAGGAAGTTGAGGTTGCAGTGAGTTATGATTGTGCCATTGCACTCTAGCCTGGGTGCCAAAGCAAGACCCTGTCTCAAAATAAATAAATACATAAAAACAAAGATATATATATATATTTCAATCCTAATCAGTATCTAAAGAGTTGATATTAAATTTCATATGAAAAAATCCAACAGAATTAATAATGATGAGGTATGTACAGTGATATTGAAAGATAAAAATTGCTTCAATGAAACAAGATGATATCAAAAGATAGACAGGCAGATCAATGGAACCCAAGTAGACAATGGCCAAAACCACATCCCTACATAAGGGAGCATAGTATTTGTTAAGCAGAGTATTTCAAATCCATGAGAGGTTTGGACAATTGGGTATTCAAAAGCAGAACACAAAATTAGATTCCTCCCTCACACCATATGAAAAGGACAAGCTACAGATAGATAAAAGTCTAAATGTAAAATCTACAAAGTATTTTGTAGATGTTTATAAGCTTGTAGAAAATGTTTATAAGCTTGGAGTAGCATTCTTAAGTAAGACATGGAAATCAGACCCCATAAAGAAAACATCATGGGCAGATTTGAGTTTGTTAAAATTCTAAATTCTCTAAAGGACAGCAAATGAAAAGTTAAAACACAAACAGCTAATGTGAAAATATTTGTCCCATATATAATAAGTATGTATAGCAAATATTCCTAATATTTAAAGAGTTCCTTCACTACGTTAAGAAAAAACAATAACCATGTAACATAAAAATGGACAAAGAATATGAATAGGCAATTCGGAGATGAAGAACTAGACATGACCTATAAACAGATAGGAAGTTCTCAATCTCAGTATTAATAAAAACAATGAAAATAAAAACATGACATCCCTTTTTGGCTTTTAGACTGGGATAATACGAAGGAAATGAAAAACTTTGTGTGCTGTGCTATACTGGGCTGATCTGTGGCATGAATGTGACCTTCTCATTCCCTACAGTATTAAAGTAAATTTGCAAGACCTTTGGAGATTAGTTTGGTAATAGCTATTAACATTTAAAGTGCTCATTTCTTATAACCTAGAAATATCATTTTGAGGATTCCTTCTTATAGCAATGGTTCAAAAGCATATGTTTGTGCTTATTGCAAACACGAATGTCTGTTAATAAGAAAATGGTGGAATAAATCTTTACAAAGGGCTTTATGTAGCCATCAAAAAGAATAAGGTAGAGTTATATGTAATAACATGAAAAAAATTTGTGCTATATTGAAGAGTGAAAAAATGTGCAGTGTGATGACAGTTCTTTCATATTTGTGTGTGTGTTCATGTGTAGTTCTATATAACCTTAAGAAAATATTAAGAAGTATATGACCCCAATTGGTAAAAGGAGATAAACATGAAAAGTAGTTGAAAGGGTGAATAGACTGGAGAAGCCAAGAAAGGCCTTTTACTTCTTTGAATAACTTTGTTAAAAAGGATGGGAATAAGGATAATTGTCCAGAGTTGAGGTTTGGGGCTTTTTAGTGAGATAGGTTTGCGCCTACACAGCCATGTAACTTTGTACTCCTGCAAACTTTCATTTTTCCAATAAGGGTAAAGTAGCAACCATCATTAGGGCTTAGCCTGATCACTAAAGGTGCTCTTCAGACATGGTCATTGTGAGTGTTCAAAGCACCAACCTGGTTTTAAGGGATGCTCCAAACTGGGATATAGGGAGGAGGAAAGTGTGTCCCTTCAATGTCTGTTGGGAAAATGTTTGCCTTCCTGTTGCTGATAATTAATTTCAGAGCCATTTGCCTTTGCTTCCTTTTCTTGTTAACACGCAGTATCGACCACAAAATGATTCAATACATATCAACGTTGCAAAGTAATTGTCAATGGAAAATATACTTTTATAAACATTAGATCTTTAAATCCTATGTTTTCATAATCTGTGAAGGTTTACAATATGAGATCATCATTTCTTTTTTCTTGCACTTCTATAGATTCAAACTTCTTCTGTAAATAGTTTTAATAGTTTCTTTTGTCAAGCTGGCATTTGAATCAAGGAGAGAATTCATCATCCCCTCAAATAAAGAAGTGGACCACAATTTCCAATTACTAAAATGCAAAACTTGTCCTCTCTACTTATTTTTTATAACACAGCATGGAAATCTGTCTTCCGATTTCTCAGAGTAAGAAATTAGTTTCTAAAGTACAAAATTGCATTTAAAATCACTTTACTTTTCCCATTCTTATTCCTTCTTCTTTCTCTCATATAACATTTTCTGTGATGGGCTTTTGGAATGGGTTTGTTCTATGTTTTTATGCAGCATACATCAAGATAGACATTTATACTTTCATATTTAAATTTTTTTTTTTTTTTACCATGATCAGTATTCCAACTTGTGGTTATGATATCTCCCACATGGGAGATATTTCATTGCCAGGTTGTGTATAAACTTCTGTTTATCAACAGCAGCTTACTGTTGTCATTTCTCTTGAGAAAACACTTTTGTTCTTATATAGAAAAATCATAAGAAAAATCTTAGTTTAAGGGATTAGTGATGAGAAAAGATTATGGCCTTTGCCCCGTACTAAGCTAATAATAAAACCTAGAGAGAAGGAACTATGGAGATCAATTTCCCCAAAATGCTGCTTTTGAGTTACCAATTTGTTATTCAAAATCTGTTAACGTTTGAATTCTTTACCACCCTTTAGGCTTCATAAAATGAAATAAAACATTTAACTTTGGCCTTCTCTACTATCTGGTACTACCCCATTATACCTGGATGAGGTGAAGAATGCTGAAGAACAGTACCCACCTGCTGGCAGGACAAGCCTTGAAAGAGCTCACCTGTTGTTTAAGGAGAAGTTAAAAGGAAAAGCAACTCTTGCATAAGTGATAATTTTTTATCTTGCCTCTATTAAAAAAAGAGAGGCACACAGAGAGAAGACAAAAGCAGAAAAAAAAAAAACGTAACAAAAGTGAAGTCAAAACCAAGGCATTTTTCAAAAAACATAGACACATAAGTGGATATTTGTGTAAGGATTTTATATATGGGAGTAAAAAGTCAGCCATTTTAGAATGGACACTTTGGGGATAAGTTCAGGAGATTTAGTAGTGGCAATTCAGATTCTAGGCAGGAAGGTCCTTGATGTCAGCTTTGGGAGTAGAACAGTTTTTTTGGCTAGAAATCAAAAGGGGGAAAAAGGCACAAAATAGTTGGAATAATATTAAGTGATACCATGGAGTAGACTTGGGATAAAAATGATTTATATGTGGTTTAGTAATGAAATGATGCAGACATTATTTTAAGTGAAAAGCAATGTGATATGATAAAGCTTGTGGCAGCATTTAGATCCAGGCTAAGGGGACCTACGTGAAGAGCAGCTTGGTGACAAATGGAGGCTGAGCTAAATCATTCATTATGGAGGGACTAAGGATGACCCACACCAGTGCAAAAGGGCAGCCTTGTGCCTGCCTCCTGGGTTTTGCACAGCACTAAATGAGGTCAGATGCCTCAGGTGCTCGGAGGAGGCACATGGCCAGGAGCAAAGATGCTGCTCTGTGTCTGGTGTGGTTAGACAATCAGTAAAGGCACGCATCGTCCGCCTCCCTATGCTTGCTCAATAATTGGGCTTCCCTTGTCTTGTTTCCACGTTTATTGGGCAGGAAGGGATCTGTCCATTTAATATAGAACTTATATTTTCAGTGTAGCTGACATTGGGTTAAAAAATCAATATAAGACTTACATGATACAATAATATTATTTTATTGATAGCTATCAATAATAGATAATGAGGCCTTAGTTTGAACTTCCTTGAACAAGATAAGGAATCGAGGCTGTCAATACGTTATAAATGAAATTCTAATGATGTAGAATTATTAGCTTGAATTCCAGTCCTAGACATTGATATAATTAATTTGTGGAAACTAGTAAGTTGGGTGTAATAAATCAAATATGTTTTATTACATTTTTTTCACAAATAGATAGATTTTTAGAGAAAAGTACCTTTCCTCTCTGCAAACAGAACCATTGCACATGCATTTATGACAAATGAGCTCATGTGTATATGATATTCATAGTATTTTTTTCAGGTTATGGAACATCTTTATACATTTCCTGAGAAGAAAGAAAATATAAGTTGCTTAGGTAATCTAATAACATTTAGATAGAAATAATTGTGTGTATACTCAAGTTCCTCAGTATCAGCTGAACATTAAAAAAATTTTGTGTGTGTGTTCTGTGAAGGTACGGCCACTATTAAAATTCCCTGCTTTTTCCTTGCCATGGTTTAAAATACATGAGCAACAGCACAACTCTAGAGGGATTTCCAGTAGGTTGACTTTTCTAGAAATTAGGATCCTTAGGAAAGAAGAGGTAGAGATAGATTTTTAAAAATTCTCTCTTCTGTAGCTTTATTGATAATGTCCAAAACTTGTAAGGAGGTAAGATGTTCTTCCATAGGTGAATAGGGTCGTCAACTTGTTACGTCCATACAATGAAATACTATTCAGTGATAAAAAGAAATGAGCTATGAAGCTATGAAAAGGCAAAGAGGAAACTTAAATGAATGTCGCTAAGTGAAAGAAGTCAGCCTGAAAAGACTATATACTGTAAGATTTCTCCTATTTGATATCCCGAGAAAGGCATAGCTACAGAGACAGAGTAAGACCAGTAGTTTGCAGGGACAGGGGTGAGAGGGCTGAGGAGGAGAGACGAATAGGATGAAGCACAGATGAATTTGAGGACAGTGTAACTACTCTGTATGATACTGGAATGGTGGACTATTGCATTATACATACAACCTGAATCCTATGGACTTTAGTTAATAATAATGTATCAATATTGGCTTATAAATTATAACAAATGTACTACGCTAATGCAATATGTTAATAGTGGGGCAACTGTGTGTGTGAAGGGGTGGGGGAGATATATGAGAACTCTGTTTTTTCTGTTCAGTTTTTCTGTCAACTTAAAACTGTGTAGGGGAGAAAAGACTTTTCTTACCCATTACTGGGTTCATGGCTGAGATCCCTATAACAACTGGCAGATTTACAAGAAAAAGGCATACAAATGTATTTAATATAAGTTCTGTGTGACATAGAAGGCTTCAGAATTGAAAACCCCACGAAACAACAGGGGAAACTGTATTTTTATGGACAGCCATGCAGAAGTATTATTAGAGGACGAGCGAGTATGTTCGAATGGTAATAACTAGGCTGAATTTAGCAAGGCCTGTTTATTCAGATTTTTCCCTGTGTCCTTGTGTGACATTCCTTTCCTCTAGTATACAGTGGGCACCTCTTGAATGAGGGTCTATCACCTACTTAGAGGAAGGTCAGATATTTCCTTTATGGCCTGCTTCAGGGAAGACGGGAAGGAAAAGGTCAGAGAGACCTTCCTGCTTCTGCTGTTTTCTCAAATGCCAAGGCGCCAGTTTTGGGATAGCATGTCCTGAATCCATCAACTGCTCTAAAAAAATGAAGTCAATTAATTCAAAAATTCTCTCTTCAAAATTAGCATTCAAAATAGAAACTTTCAATTCATAAGATTAAGGCTAGTCTGGGTGATAATTGAATGACATCCCATTGGAAAAGGGACATAGCACTGCTTCTTCTTTAAATTTCATATGTAAAGGGGAGGGAGAGAGGGTATGGGCTGAAAAACCACCTATTGGGTACTATGCACAAGATCATTTGTACCCAAAACCTCAGCATCATGCAATATACCCATGTCACAAACCTGCATGTGTACCCCTTAATCTAAAATAAAACTTGAAATTATATAAAACATCTCATATATTCATACATGTACACGCATATGTATGTATATACACAATACATAGATATGAACATATAAGTATATGTTTATATAATTCTGTATTTTATGTACATGCATTTTATATTTGATGTATAAACATGATTGTTGTTTCAAACCAGTTTTGCAAGTGAACCACTTTGCCCCAATATGCTCTCACCTTGAACCTCCCCATGAGAACAGTATTACCACCTTTAAAGGCACCAATATTCTCTCAAGTCCACTTATGCAGTGGGAAACTTGTTTTTTTACACAGGTGAATAAAAGAATAAATAAGCCAAACTTCTCCATATCACCATCTTTTCCATAGTTTCACTTCAGGATTTATAGAATTATAGAAAGAAGAGTAAGATAAAGCAATATATACACACATAATATATATATGTGTAATACATACACACTTGTAGGTTTAAGTGTGCACACGTGCATGTGTATCTGTGTCTGTGTGTATTTGTCTCTTCTGTGTGTGCGTTGGTGTGTATTATTTTCTTAAAGATCTCTAAGCTAAACTAAGAGTCATCAAACAATTTACCTTCTCTTCTATGGACAAAAGTCATCAACCATGTTTAATTTTTTCCTTTTTCAATTTCATAGTAAATGAATACCATAAATTGCTCACATCAAAGAATATAGGCAGCTCTCTTTTGCATGTGTACAAATCAAAGTCTTTGTGAGGGAGACAAATATTCTTTGGTCGGAAGTGGCTTCATATTGTTTCCTTTCTCTTCTTGCAGGACAATAGTACACATGTATTTCTATAACAAGGTATATTCCACAGGGGAGGGCAGGAGAGTCAAGAGGCTTGTGCCTTCCCTGGAAGATTAGAAAGATAATGTAGGTAAATCAATTCTTTTTTCCTATTTGGTTTTTACAGCAAAGGATGAAGAGAAAAATGGGGAAAAAAGGTTAGGGTGTGATTTCCGACGTGGATTCCTTACATGTAATGGGTCAATAATAGTTTTTGACATAATTTTGCATCCTCCAGATTTTCAAATACCATCCATAATAAGTAGGCTATTATGTTTACTGTGGCAATGCTTATGTATGCATTTATGGTTTTGCTTTTTTTAATCATTAGAAAGCATTTTTGAATCTCAATTTAAACGTTACCTCATTAGAGAGTCCTTCCAAATCTAATCTAAGCTCTACCCTATTCTAGTTTTCTTTCTTACTGCATTCCATTCCTTGACTTTATAGAATTTTACATGATTTGTAATTATACATTATTTGGTCACTTTTTCATTGTTTTCTACCACCGGAATGTAAGTTCCACAAGGACATGAATGTGTATTTTGTTTATCTCTGTATTTTCAGCACCTTGAACAGGGCCCGATAGATGTTAGGTGCGTAATAAAGATTTGTAGAATGCAGGAATGAATGAATGGTTGGCTTGTATAGCACTGTAGGTAGGAGCATGGGCTGTGGGAGCAGAATGCTCAACCACAACTTGGCTATGCCATTTAATAGTTAGGTGATTTTGGACAAGTTATTAAAACTTTTTGCCCCTCAGTCTCCTTGTCTGTTAAATGGGCCTGATAACAATAGTTTTTGCCTCATGGGTTTGCTTTAGGGAACTAAATAAATTCATGTATGTAAAGAATTTAGGTCAAGGCATTTTCTTAGTGAGCAGTCAGTGTTTTTAATCCTTATATTTTCCTTTTATCTGAAATGAATTTGTAATACATGATGCCTCTATAATGAATATCATTAGATACAGAAATACAGAATTTAAAAATAGGCATGACTTACTTATTTTAGGCGTTCTGGTGGATGAATATACAACAGTACATGTCTCTGTATAATTACATATGTAGAAGCTAGCCTAAAACAATACCACTACACTTTTGGTTTATAATTCACAACTACTATGCTATGTAATATTGTATTTGATTCTGACACCAACACTGCGGAGTAAAGAGAGAAGGCTTGGCATTGTACTGAGGAGGAAAGTGGTTCAGAAATGTTAACTGCAAGTCCCCAGATCCCATAGCGGGCTAAACTAAGGCCTGACTTTAATCCACATCTCCTGACTTTCAGTCCAACTCTCTTTATTATATTATCATTTACAGAATTATTGAGTTGGAACTTCACAAGTCATCTGTTTAACCAGTGTTTACTAAATACATGTCCAAGATTAACCATGTGCACAGCAATCTTTCCAACTCAGTCTTATCATATACCTCTCCTTTTATTTGAGTTAGATCATTATATTTTAGAAAGTTATTAGAAAAAACCTATTATATGCATATAAGTTAGATATATTTATTTTGATATGTATTTTCCCCCTCTGTGTGCCCATATTTGATTAAGAATAATAATCTAGAACAATGCTTCTCAAATATCATTGTGCATACAAATCTTTGGGGGATTTCATTAAGGCCCAGATTCTTACTTAGAAGGCCTGGTGTGGGGCCTGAGATTCTGCAATTGTACCCAAGCCCCAAGTGACATGAACGCTGCAGTCCATGGACTACACCTTGAGCAGCAAGGGTATAAATCACTCTGTCAAATACATTTATGATTTTGTACATACGTGTGAGTGAGTGTGCATACATATGTGGGTAATCATCTAATGGATATTTTACAAATAATGGAGAAATGAAAAACGAGTTATAAAAGGAACTAATTATGGAAATTCAATGAAGAAAATGCTTTTTCAGAGAGGATAAGAACAGTAGGTAGAAGGGAGAGAGGTAGGCAAAAGTGTGACATGCGCTTCATTCTTTTTGCTGAGTGTCAAGAAGCTTTTGGATCTCTCCACCAGTTGTTTCACAGACTCCCAAACCTTAACAAGTTCAAACTGAGCTAATTATCTTCCACCAAGGGTCAGTTACAAGAAGTATGATTCTGGGGGCACACACAGAGCCTTTGGAAAGGAAGCACTGTTTCTATTGGTTGAAGCCCTCCCAAGTGGGACCTATGTGAGACGTAGGTTGACAGTGCTTCCAGTGTGGCTTTCTGGCTCACTGATAAGCCTTTGGGTTCCCAGTTCAGTCTGAATAATTGAGCCTTTGGAAGGAATGACCTAGAACCATCAGTTCAATCTTTTCTGTTTTTTTTTTTACACCTTGCCAGGTCGCATTGGTGTGCCCCATGGAATGATTGAGACTGGCCGGGAGACATCAAGAGGTATTAATGTGTATTTTGCATGGAAGGTGCAGGAGCTGGGGCCTTACCTGCAGTTGCTGATGGATTTCTTAGTGAGAAAAATGGTGAGCAAATTGTAGTCAGAGCTATCTAGTGGGGCATGGTAAACCTTGTCAGCCAGTTAAATTTAACATACTGTCAACAGTTTGGGAGACCTTCACTGGGGCTTTTATTCTTTCCCTGGGGAAGGCTCCAAGTGGGAAGCTTCTCTTTCCTCTGAACATTCCAGGATATAAGATGTTCCCTTTCTCATTTCCTGAATTGTTGCTGTTCCTCCAGTGTCACAAATTGTCCTGTCTTCTTCAAGTAGTAATAAGTTTACCACTTTCCAAACCTCGCCTCCTTATGCTCAGACATTTGATCCAGAAATGTGAGATATTAGAAGGAGAGAACATTGTTACAAAACTTACAGAGATCCAAAGTATCCCAACTTTGACCCGCTGAGACATTTGAGGGGTAGCGTCCTCCTGGTCTAAAATCATTAGACCAGAGTGTTCATTGTCCTTATGGTCTGAGGCCATGTCAGTCTAAAAGGAGAATCCAGGAAGCTGATTATCCTCAGCATCCAGAATCCAGAATCAAATTAGAATCCCCTACTATTTTTTTTGATCGGCCTGTCATCCAGGGAGTGTATGAACCAGATTGAGCTGGAGTTCAAAGAAAGGATAGTGCATCATGCCAGGAATAGTCAGGCTGGAGTTCAGAATTTTCATAATAGGTCTATATAAATTCTATGATTCTTTTGCCTTGATCACCATACATAGGTAATTATTCTTTGCTTTGTATTATTCCAATATTACTTTTATTTTTTTACGAGTCATACTGAACAGTTACTATCTCTCTGCATGTTTATTTTTCTGACAAAACAATAAGTTCTTTAACGAAAGGAATTTTGACTTTCGCCTTGGTATTCTTCTTTTATTTTTATTTTTAGTTCTTGGGGTACATGTGCAGGATGTGCGGGTTTGTTACATGGGTGAACGTATGTCATGGTGGTTTGCTGCACAGATCAATCCATTACCTAGGTATTAAGCCCAGCATCCATTAACTATTTATCCTGATGTTCTCCCTGCCCCAACTCCATCCCCCAACAGGCCCCAGTGTGTGTTGTTCCCCTCCCTGTGTCCATGTATTCTCATCGTTCAGCTCCCACTTATAAGTGAGAGCACGTGGTGTTTGGTTTTCTGCTCCTGCATTAGTTTGCTGAGGATAATTTTTCTTGGTATTCTTAAGACATAAGAGAATATCTGGCACTGTAGAAGGTTCTCAAAAAATGTTTCTTGACTAGAGCTCAATGGGGAAAGATGGACTAGGAAAACACTATTCAAATTAACTGTGAATTGTGTAAAAGACACAGAATCCGGTTAAAAGGAAATTATTATTGATTAGTTATGTGTAGAGGAAACAATAGAATTGGGGATAGATATTACATATTTCTTCGAAGATTCTATAATTGTGTATTACTTCAGAAAAAATCCAATAAGAGTCTAGGAGATTAATGTATGTTTCTTGTGTTTTTTTCCTGCATTGCATTAAACTATTTAGTAATGTTTTGGCATTTAATAGCTATCTATAGAATTATTTGATTGGGTGGTATTTTTTTTTGGTCTTAATGATGCTTATCAAATTAGTTCATTAAAATTAGAAACATCAGACTGAATTTCTAAGTGCCTGCCTGGGATGAATGACAACTTTGCAAAACTAAAGAAAAAGAGCCAAATGCTTAAAAAAAGTTAGGACAGGTTTCCTCAAGCTTTGTTCAAATATCCTGGGCTAGTTCGGGTAACAGTGGGAAAAGCGCTCTGGTACTCTGACTTAAGGACTGATGATCTGATGATGTGCTTATATTTGGAGAAGCTCTGCTAAGCACTTTTATAAAGGCAACATGAGAAGAGAGGAGTTGCGGATAAGCAGTGAATGGTCTATGAATGGTGAGGGCAATAACGAGCTTGTCTCTGAATCCTTGGTGATTCAATGGCATGCATTATTTGCTAGCTTGCAATTCTGAGTTACTGGTTTACTGCTGGGCTGTAAGGTTCACCTTCTCTTGTTTTTCTTCTTATTTCTTCTGAACGCACACCCCAGGAAGTGAAAGTTACAACTTGCTTTGACAGACATACCAGAGCCTTTGGACTCTGTAGACAGAGGGAATGTATTCAGAAGCTTCCTGCTTGGTGATCACATCCTTTGTTCTTTTGTGCATACCCTAAGTGAACTTTGCTCCAGACAAATTAGCCTAGGGCAAGGCATTAAAAAGACAAGATTCCAAGAAGGACAAGAAAAAGGGAGTGCTCCTTCATTTCCATTTAGGTTCCTATTTTTAGCCAAACATTTATCATTCTCATGTTTAATTACTCCTAAGAATGCTAGTAATTCATGGTTTTATTTTGTTGTGAGTGAAATTGTTTCTGTCTAAAAGACCTTGAAGTTTTTAAGCATTGGTTAACTTTAAGGACAAGAAATCCTTATACTTAATGGGGAAACAACTTGATCAGCATGTCTGCTTGAGTTTTTTACTCTCTGGAATTTGAGGCAGCATACAGATGTCATAGATCTATTGAATCGTGCTTGATTGCAATATCCCACCTCATGAAAGATCTGAATTTCATTAAGCAACATCTTACTCTCCTGGTTTCTGATTCAATGGTCATTTTTGGGGGGAAGTATTCCTTGACTGCTGGTGCATTATTATCATGTAATAATATAGCACATATATTATGGTTGATTGTATATATGCTGTGTATGCATCTGGCTCTTGAGTGAGTTGAGAAGGTAAGAAGAAAGTTATATTTGTGTCTTGGTTTACCCATCATTTAGCCCAGTACGTGGCACAGAGGGTGCACATTATCCGCTGCTTTTTGACATGAATAAAAGTAAATCCTACTCTCATCTGAAAATTTAGTGGGGTTGCTTCATTTTTATAGAAAGGTGGTCGACAAATTGCTTTGAGCTCATGAGTGAACAATAACTTGTCTTCTCGAATAAAGATTGTCATCCAGACTTTTCTTTTTCCCATTTGTAATATTGTAAGAGTGTATGAAGTTCCTATTTCTATTACTTCAATTCCTAGTGGACAACCAGTCAGGCTTATCTTCCAGAAACACTTCTTTCATCATGTCTTCTCTTTGCTAAGAATCCTTTAAAACATCCCTATTAGGAAGGAGTAAACTGGGCCACTTTACATCCCTTGCAGTGCCTAGCATGGCGTCTTGTACAGAGTTGCTCAATGGATGCTGATTAACAGGGAGATGCCAGCCTGAAGGTGATTCTAATAGTGGACTGCTGAGCTCTGCTTTTAGCCACATCTTGTTACACTCATGTATCAATGATGTGTTTGAATACATAGAATGTATGCTTATCAGATTTGCAAATGACCTGAGGCTGGAATGGATAGCAAATATATTAGATGACAGAATCAGAATCTGAAAACATTTTGACAAGCTTCCTCTAACAAGATGAAATTTAATAGGGATACAGGTAAAGTCCTACCTTAAAAGCAAAAAACCTTCCTGCTTAGCAACTGAATGTAGCAGATTCTCAGAAAAGGTCATCTGTAATAGGGTAGCCACATGTCGATGAAATCTTAGACTTATTTGGAGAACAGAAGGAGGAAGTTGAAGATCTCCCCTCTGGTATTGGTCAGACTCCATCTATTTATGTACAATTTATGTATGGTTTGTGGACAATTATGGGTTCCACATTTTCAGAGATATATAGACAAATTGGAATGTAGTTAGATAATGTCAAAAGTTATTAAATCTATGCTGTTAAATGAGTACTTTTCTATGATAAGAGAAAACTCAGAGAATATAGAGTTTAAAAAAATAGTGGAAGTAGCATCATGAGGAAAAGATATTTGTCTGGAGCTTCATGGTCTCAAAGGTTTGACTAGCATTAGTATATACAAGTTATAGGGAAAAAAACTTTGGCTAACTCTAAGGGAAAAACTTTTAATAGTCAGCTCCTGATTAGGCCATAGCTTGCCCATGAAAACACTGAGTTGTCCAGTTTCTTTTTAAAAGAGGAAAACTCCATTAAGAAAAAGCCCGCATGAAACTGACAATGAGATGCCACTATCCACCTATTAGAATGGCTACAATCCAAAACACTGACAACACCACATGTTGGCAAGGATGTGGAGAAACAGGAACACTCATTGCTGCTGGGAATGCAAAATGGTACAGCCACTTTGGAAGACAGTTTGGTAGTTTCTTACAAAACTAAAGATGTTTTTACTCTATGATCCAGCAACCATGCTCTTTGATATTTACCCAAAGGAGTTGAAAATTTAGGTCCACCTGAACTAGATACCTGCACTAGAATGTTTACAGTTGTCCTTCAATAGGTGACTGGATGAACAAACTGTGGTACATCCAAACTATGGCATATTATTCAGCGATAAATAGAAATCAGTTATCAAGCTATAAAAAGACATGGAGGAAACTTAAATGCATATTGCTCAATGAAAGAAATAAATTTGAAAAAGGCTACCTACTGTGTAATTCCAACCATTGGACATTTTGGGAAGGCAAAACTATAGTGACAGTAAAAAGATCTGTGGTTGGCGGAGATTCAGGGGGAGGGAGGAAAGGATGAACAGGTGAAGCAGAGGGGATTTTTAGGGCAGTGAAACGAATGTGCATTATACTCTAACGGTGGATGCATGTCATTATGCATTTACATACAACCATAGAATGTACAACATCAAAAGTGAACCCTAATTTAAACTGTGGACTTGGCAGATAATGAGGTGTCAATGCTGGTTCACTGACAGTAAAAAATATGCCGTACTAATGCAAGATGTTAATAAGAGGGGAAACTGTGTGGGAACTGGGGGTGAGGGAGGGATATGGGAACTCCCTGTACTTGCTACTCAATTTTTCTCTAAACTTAAAACTTTTCTTTATAAAAGGCTGCATAAGATAGTGATGGGATAGGACAGAAGGCCTGATATCCACTGGGCGGAGGTTTCTCCTGTAGTATCTAGTAAGAGTTACCAGAGATTGCAGTGGAGGAAGAGGGCTGATTTCAGCATCACAGAAGCAGTACTGAGTATCAGGTCCAAAGGACATTTGTGAGATCAAAGACAGGCTCTGCAAGAGTCTAGAGGAGTGTATGAGTGTTAAGTAGAATGATTATTAAGACAATATGAGACTAAAGCCTTTAAGATGGAAATGGAAAGTGCAACAGGTTGTCATGGCTGCAGGACTCTGGTGTGGGCTAGCTGGTTCAAAGGCATAGTGTCTGGCTGCTTTTAAGTTTCCTGTCTCTGAAGGGATTCACAATAAACTTGGGGACTAGTTTCTAGGAATGCCACACACATATATATGTGTATATGCACCCACATATATACACATAAGCAAATGTGTATATACACACATATATGCACATATACAGATGTTTATATATAAATACAGATGCACACAAATACATAAGCGGGATAATTTTGTATACTGATAAGAGCCACTAAAAATATATGATGGAAAGTGACAGTGGCAGGATGGAAGCGGGAGGTTAACCCCACTCAGTGTGCTCAGGCAAGGTTCTGTGGAAGAGACAATTGAGCTGATACTTGAAAGATGCAAATAAAGCAGCATTGAGCACAGCTGAAGAAAAAACGTGGCAAGCAATGGTACATATTTTTATATGTACTTGTTAATATCCTGTTGGTTCCCCTTGCTTGTGAGTGTGTGAGAGGGCAGGTGTGTATTAGGAGGGTAGTAAGGATGAAAGAAAGAAATCTTGAGGAAGCAAAGGAAGAAAGGTAAGTACAGAAACCAAAACTATTTCAAGGATTGGACCCAAGAATTTTGCAGAACGTTTTTAGAAAGACATAGGACTCTTGTATTTGCCAAGAATGAAATTAGATCATTTTTTCTTGTACTGGGTCGGAAAGATAGTTTCCTAACTAACTTGAAAAGTGTGATTACTTTGTCAACTTTAAAAAGATAAGCAAGAGTTGTGAGAATAATTCAGAATAAAAATGTCTTCTATTTAAAAATTTTTAAAAACGTGAAGGATTAAATTAGCTAGCACAAACTGGGCACCTCTCTGAGTGGAACATTAAGTTGTGGGCGTGATGATTTCCTGTTAACAGAGGCGACAGGAAGAGGGCATGGCTAGGATCACTGTGAATATGGCCGAGCTATGCACACTTCAGAGATCATGCTGTCTAAGTCCTGAGGAAGACAGGAAGTGATAACACACTTTCAGTCATGCAGGCTTTGCAAATATACATAGAGAGCTAGAACAGCTAAGCGAAGAGAAAAGTGAGGGAACAGGGAATAGGGGGAGAGAAGAGAGGGATCATAGGGTGTACAGTAGTGGAATAGGATAGGATGGACGAGAAAGATGAGAGACAGAAGAGACACAGATTCCCCTAACATATGATTTTGGGAAGAATATTTTAAAAAAGAACTTGAGAGATTTTTGAATAAATTATGGCTTTATTAAGAGACTGATAGATGAAATTTACTAAGAGACTCACCCGATCTAGCGTTGACCAGCACAGTGCTGCAGATGTCTTATGTAAAGTGGAAGTATTGCATGTCATGTTCTCTCCTCTTCCAAATCCATGACCCTTCTTTCCATGTTTCTTTTCTGTGGAAATGGCAGAAATTTATCAGGCTTGTGATGCACCATCACAGATTTTGAATGGTCTATCCTTTTTTTTTTTTTGATTTGGAAGCCCTCAAAATGCTTGCCCATGATAGTTCAAATATCTGAGGAGAGGGTTGCTGGGGCTTTGCAGTGAAGAAATATTTGAATGGTATTGTCCATGATACACTATGTGGCTTTCACGATGCCTTCAGACTTCTACAACTGCAACTTCTGTCCAACAACCTCTCACAATGTCATAAATCTGCTAATTTAAATTCCAGGAAACCCATTCAATGCAGTGAAATTAAGTAATAATTGAAGTGGATACTAGCTACTTCAGCACAAAAGGTTTTATTTTGGTGTATTTTTAGGGCTTGGTACAACACACTGATACAAAAATACTAAATCACCAGAAGAAAAAAATCAGTAGTGTTGTAAAGGATATGAGAAGAGAGAAAAGAACAAAGGACTTTTCTCCAATCAAATGCAAATGCAAATGACCTGCAAGATTGTGAAAACAGTCTTTCTCCTGACAATGAACATTTTCATGCAGTGAAATCCGTTTTTGAGACTCATTTGCAAACGCTGTGATCTTGCTTATTTTCTATAGTGTTTGGTTATTTCAAATTGATTAGGAGACCTCTGATGTGGGAGAGAGAATCACTGAACTACCCCAGGTATTTCTGTAATTGGTTATCATGCTTAATTACAAATGTTTCAGCACAACCAATTTATTCTGGGCCAGATTTCCCTTGTCTTTCTACTGCTGCTCTTGCTGGTGCTGGTTTCTGTTTTCAGGGAGAGAAAGGAGAGAGAGAAGACAGATTAACCTTCTCCTATGCATGTTTTGGTTCTAAAAAAAGCAGATTAATGGATTGATGGATTCATGCAAAGTATCCTATTAATAGTAGTAGTTAAAATGAAAGAAATGGAAACATGTATATATTAGTTTGTAGAGGGAGGTCATTCATTGCAAACTGTTACCAATCTCTTCTGGTTCTATTATTTCCATTAACTAGTGCTGGGAGCTGGAAGTTCAGCTCTCTCATCTCTCTCACCCTGCCATGATGCTGGCTGACCTTCATGTATTCAATCCACTTGCTCCTGAGCTCATCTGAAATAATGGACTAGAATGAAACAGAATATGACTCCACATAGTGCTATTCATCGTCCAGCAATCCTGAAGACCAGAGCAAGTGGCTAGTTGTGCCAGTGTCCCAGGCTGCAGATGGGGCACACATTGCATTCTCCATGCTCTCATCTACAGCCTGGGGCAATTCAGAGCCAAATAATGAGAGGTGAGACTCTGGTGAGGGCAACAGCGTCATGCTTCCTGTCTCAGGAGGACCAGTGAAGATCCACACAAAGTTTGCAGCCCCAAAGGAAGATGGCAAGAATCTGTCTTTAATATTTTGTGACCAGAATAGGATTTAAGGAAAAGTGGGCATTTTTTTCAGACCATTCCTGCTGGACACTGCACATCACTAGGGGAGGTGCTACCTATTAAGAAGTGTCTCCTTACCAGTGCTATGACAGATAACTTGGCACGAAAGCAAAACTTGCATTATGTGGTGGAAACTTTGATTTCTGATTACTACTTTCAAATGTAATCGTTATTGTTGAAGCAAACCTTCAAATAAAGTGAGTTTTAAAAATCCTGACTGCTAAAGAATAGGAGAGGTTAAATTTGATCTAGTTTGATTCCCCATTGACAAAATTTACTGGATATTTAGGAAATTATAAAACAAACAAAGATTGTTACTGGGAGGGCTCTTTGAAATAATTTAGGCTAACTCAGTCATTATTCAGATAAGAGCGATTAAGGGAAGTCAAGTGACTTTTCCAGAGGTCTATTGGTGGCAGAGCGGGGGGACCAGAATCTAGCTTTACTTCAGGTGTAGAACATGCCTGATAGAAAAAGCTTTTCTGTTTTCTGTGTATTTCCCACAACCAGCATCCTCCTTATGTCAGGGAATTTTCTGTCCCTATAGAGTGATTTCATTTTACTTTTGTTGTAACAGGAATTACTGATAATAACGCAGAGTATAATAAATTATAAGAAGTGATGTTTTTTGTTTCTCAAAATTTATTTCAACATCTACTGAAACTGTGTTTGATTCCTGAACATTTGTGTACATAGAGAAAGCACTTTTCTTCTGTGGCAAAGATATCTGTTTTACAGTTCCTAATATTTACTATCAGTACTTCAGTAAACTTTTGTAAATCATTATTGAGGGTGAGAATTAATTTTGTGAAAAGTAGCCATTGGCAACGTTCACATAAGTCTGTGAGAAAAACATTCCAAATTGGGATTTTATAGTCACCGAAGGAAAAGCTCTTCTGTTATATTAGAGCTGCCAAAAGAATTCAGAACTCAAAAGATCCAAATGACAGCAAAGCAGATTGAAGCTGCTCTTCTTTCCACGTTCTCTTTTCTTTATGCATTCAGGGCTCTGCATCAAGAAAACTTATATGCAAGGGGTGCAGAACAGATCCAATTATACAGAGCTTCAGCTAATGTCTGATGCTTTAAGTACATTTCAGAATTTCTGTAGATCACTGTAGAGCCACCTCTCAATTTCTCAAAGTAATGAGAAAAGCCTTGGAATACATTACCCCAAAACCCATAGAATGAAGTAATTAGCATTCGTTACCAATTTTATTTCAATGGCTAATTGCACTTCACACTCATATATTGATACAAAAAACTGGACAGTCAAGGAGCATCTATGATCATTTATTATCTGAATACAGAAAGAGCGTTTGAAGGGAAGTTTTACTGCTCCAAAGAGTCGGTTTGATAGATTGCTGTAATCCATCCAAAGCTACACCTGAGTACTGGTGAGTGGAACGGGAATGGGGGCAGGAAGCGGCGGGGGGGTTTGATGATTATGATAGATGCCCATTAGATTTGAGAGGTGAGTGGAGCAGGGAACAGGTGGCTGTGGTGAAGGTGGTGCTGGTGACATTCCTATGCATATGTGTGCACTCTGACATTTAGGAATGCCTAAATGCATACCCTAGCAAAGATTCCAGAAACTTTGGCATGAGGGTCTACTGGGAATGCTAAACTGGGAAAATTTCTATTTGAGGGACCTGCTTTTGATTTTCTGCCCTGAGACTCAGGAGGTAGAATACTCCAATAACCTTTGAAAATACCAGAGGGCTGCAGATATAAATACAATTAATTCTTATCTTATTCTTGGCTCTCTTGCATTACCACATCCACGGAATAGGAGAAAAGAAATACATTTTGTATCTTTATTCATGGAAATTTTCTGGAGCTCTCTTATAAGCCAGGTACTGTACTAGGAGCTTTTGCTTGCATATTGGGGCCCCAGATTGAAACAGAAAGCAGAGGAAAAATAGCAAATTTGGGAAGAATATAAAAATAGAACAATTTAAAATGTGTGAGTATCACATAGAAGAAAAACCAGAAGGGATCATGTGTTACCTCGGGGCTAGGCATGGTATTCATGACACCTAAGCCAGAAGGGCAAATGGAACTCAGAGAGACACGGCTGACTCAGGAATTCTAACTCTATGGAACCATGCAGTCAGTGAACAGCAACCCTTGAGAGACAGAGAGCTGAAGGAATAAGAATAAATGCATTTCCCCAGCTCTCCTTCCTCTATCACATCTCATGCTGAGGCGCTCTATTGGCTGAAGTCAATCGGAAACCAGAACAGAAGGGAGCTCCTTAGTGCAGTCCATTAACATATGAGTGGACAGATCAGGGTGAGAAGGAAGAAATGTACTGAGAATGCATGCTTTACCTCATTTCATTGTGCAATCTCATTCTCCACTATCTCAGGGTGGATTGCATCAGGCAGGATTTATAGCTGGAAACAACAGAACTAACTGGCTGGCTTAAGCAGGATAAGATATTGACATCCTTCTGGGATCTCCAGGAGAGCTGGAGAGCCAGGTTCAGGGAGGACACCACAGCTGCTTACTGTGTGCCTATGTCACAGATGCCACTGCTCTGAGACTCCAGCCATGGTGGAAGCTGCCTTTATGGCTAGAGATTCTTCCTCATGGACTTTTTCCTCGTTTTATCAGCTACTAATTCCAACCAGGGCATGTGCCTATGATTGCCAGAACCTAGATCTCTTGACTGAGCATCAGTACAAAAGAGGGTGGAAGAGTGAGTTCCTGGCATTATTCGCTTTCTATAGAATTATCGGTGCCTCTTGCAAGAGTTTTAGGTGAAGAATTCTCCAAATTTAGGAATGGGGTTCCAATGGTGGGTGGCCAAGGAGCATGTGAGATGCCTGCTACCCGCAGGTTTTATTAATTCCATCTTTAGATGAGGATCTGAGGTTCAGACGAGCTGAAAAGCTTGCCAAATTTATAGCTTTAGTTGGGAGTCAAACCTCAAGTGCAGGTTTTGGCTCTTTCTACTCTGTCAAAATTTCTCTCTACTTTCAGACAACTCAATCTGATTTTCACTTTAGTGACTTTTTTTCTTTTTAAGACAGCACTGGATATTTTTTTGAAAGTGCAAATGATTCTAAAATTGACTTGGATGAAGAAATGTATGAGAAAAACATTAAAAAAGAAAGAAAAAAAAGAATAGTGAGAGGAATGCTTTCCTGGTATTAAAACATAATGGAATGCTATTGTAATTGAAATAGTGTGGGCATAGCAGGGCCTCAGCAAGAAGCAGAAAGCACACAAAAATAGAAAATTTGGAAGGATATAAAAATAGAACAGTTAAAAAATGTGTGGGTATTGTGTAGAAAAACCAGAAGGGATTGTACATAAGAGAAGCAGAGAGTCTTCATGACCCCTCTATAGATTACGTGGATATACAGATTAACACAACAGAGTAGAAGTGCTAGAAAAAGATCCACATAAGTATAGTACTTCAATATGTGATACAAATGGCATTTTAATAGTGAATAGATGAGAAATTTGTTGGGCAACCTGCTGATGATTTGGCTTTTAAAAATTACATCTTACAGGAATCCAATTCGAAAAGTGTTAAATGTTTTCATATGAAAAAGAAAAAGAACAAAAAGAAAATATAGATGAATATTTTTACAATCTTGATCTGTGCAGAGCATTTCTGAGTATGGCATCAAAGAGGCAGGAAGATAGAGAAAACCATTGTTTGATTGGTGTGCATAAAAATTAAAAATTTCTCCAGGCCTTAACAACATAGACCTTTGCCGCCTGGAAAAATGCTTGCAAAATATATAAAATAAAGGACCTAATATTTTTAGTATGTAAAAAAAATAGTTCACATAAGAAGACGTGAAGATGGCTGATTAACATATGAAAGGTTCTTTAATCTCATTTGCAGTAGTAATCAAATGAATTCACATTACAACAAAATTAGCAGAAATTGAAATAATTAACAATGTCCAAGGTAGGCAAGAAGAGTGGGGAGGAGGATTTTAATTTTATACTATTCTGGTCAGGGTCAAAAATCGGATTACTTTTTCTAGAGAGTTATTTGACATTATGTACCAAAATTTCACTTCTAGGAATTTTATATCAGAAAATTGTTCAACAAACACAATAATCACACAGGGCTAAATGTTGTAGTGTTATTTTTAATAGGAAAAATTAGTAAAAGAACAAGTATTCATAAATGGGACAGCTAAATGACTCATGTACACTTATAAAGTGGGATATTACTTAGCTATGAGAAGGCAGATATCTATTGATAGCAAAAGAGATCCATGATATATATTTAGTTGAAAAAAGCAGGGTATAAAATTCTATGAGTAATTGATGAGAAGAATAAACAACATATTTAGAAAAAGCAGGGAAGATTATATCCTAAAATGTAAACTGTGTCATCTGGCTAGTACCATCTCGAATGACCTTTATTTTTTTCTTTCTTTATTTCTACAATTTTTAATTTTTTTATGATAAGCACTGATAAGCATGAAAAACAAAAAGCTGTGTCTATTTTGAAAAAATGAAGTAAAATACATATTTCATCCTTAAGTAACATATAAAGACTAGATGTATTAGTCCATTTTCATGCTGCTGATAAAGACATACCCGAGACTGGGTAATTTGTAAAGAAAAAGAGGTTTAATGGACTCACAGTTTGGGAGGCCTGGGGAGGCCTCACAATCATGGCGGAAGGCAAAAGCATGTCTTACATGGTAGCAGGCAAGAAAGAATGAGAAGCAAGTAAAAGGGGTTTACCTTATAAAACCATCAGATCTCGTGAGACTTATTCACTACCATGAGAACACATGTGGGAAACTGCCCCTATTATTCAATTATCTCCCACCGAGTCCCTCCTACAATATATGGGAATTATTGGAGCTACAATTCAAGATGAGATTTGGGTGGGGACATAGCCAAACCATATCTCTAGATGTTCATGTTCTCATGTTAAATGACTCTTCTAGTCTAAGTGTGGGTGTTTGTGTGTGTGTGTGTGTGTGTGTGTGTGTGTAAAAGGGTAGTAAAGATTGAGAAAGAGCCAAGGAAGAGAGAAAGAGGGAGAAGATAATGATTTGTCCTAATTTGCAATCCTCAGTAGATGCTACAACCCACTGTTTAGCTGGAGCTGGTCCCAATCCTGTGTGCAGCTTTACAGGCATCTGATCTAGAAGATAATGACACTCCCACACCTCTCTCCTGCAGCAGTGCTGATATACAATGGAGATGACCAGATATCCACAAAACAAGCAGAGGGCACAAGCCAGCCCAAGGCTGCATAACCTTCTCCTTGATTACTGGATGTTGAATGGCTGTACTCTGGAGACATGTTTGGCTGTACTCTGGAGACATGTTCATTTCTGAGTTGATAAGAATGGTTTTTGCTACAAGTAGAAGAAAATGAGGCATTGGGGAAGGACTGTTCGGAGGATGAGGGAAAGGGTTCAGGGATGGGCCAAGGCCTGTCACCTTGAAGGATTCTCATCTTCAGACTTCAGAGGTTGTTGTAGACTTCACTATTCAAATAAAGTGATTCCAGCTTCCATGCCATGCACTGATAGGGCCCTGGGAGCTTCCCAGAATGCTCAGCAGTGGTCTGGGTGTCACTGCCCATGGCAGTGAGAGTTCATACCTCTCTTCCATGTGTACGTGCTGGAGCCTGCCTCCCACTCCTGTCTCTCTTGGTTCTGGAGGCTCCACTTTCCTACTATTTCACCCCATACTGGACATCACCTCTTTTATTTTTATTTTTTTGGATAAAGTATCAGCAACACAAGCCTATTATGGGCGGCAGATTTTCACTGTAGCTTTAGAATGCAGCAGTGGAAAATGCGGGTGGTGAAGGGAGTAAATTGTTAGAATACATTCAACATTAGGTCTAAATGTTTCCTAAAGTTTATTTATATTTATATTTATTTTTTGTTTTCTTAGAGACAGGATCTCACTCTGCCATCCAAGCTGGAGTGCAGTGGTATGATCACAGCTCACTGCAACCTTGATGTCCTGGGCTCAAGCAATCTTCCCTCCTTAGTCTCCTGAGTAGCTGGGGCCACAGGCATGTGCCACCATGCCTGGCTACTTTATTACTTTTTGTAGAGACGAGGTCTTGCTTTATTGCCCAGGCTGGTCTTGAACTCCTGGCTTCAAGCAATCCTTCTGCCTCAGCCTCCCAAAATGTTGAGATTATAGGCATGAGCCACAGTGGCTGGCCCCTAAAATTAAGTGGTGTTTAGAAATCCCTCTTTTCCTTAAGCTGCCTTACATATGCCCTCTTCTTCAATTTTTGGGGCACTCACCCTTTCTATTTCAGGGGAAGGAACTTAAAATATCTTCCAAAGGCAATTTAGTTCTCTATTTTTCAGTGCAGGGAGTAGAGGGAACCCACCTTTCATATCAAGAAAGACCCTCAATATGTTTTCCTAAGTAAAAGTAATCTGTCCTGGTGATTAATTACATTGCTCCCATGTTTGCAATAGGAATTGGTTAACTTTTAAATTTTCTCCATTATGTAATACTGGATTGGCACAAGACTGGAGGAGGGCCAAGGTATTCTTGAGACCTTTATTCTATTAAAAGATCTTTCTTAATTCTCAGGGGCCACTCCATTGGCTGGGTTAATCCTGGTACCAAATGTACCTTCATTTTGGGTCATAGTGGGGAACCAACAGGACTTTAAAGCTAAACACTGAGAAAATTCTATACTGAAGGCTGTCCTGAAACCGAACTGATAAAGAGAGATGCTTTATAGTGAAAGGGCTGTGACTAGAGAAAAGGAAGACAATGACTCAGCAAAAAAGAAAAACAAGGAGCAAAGGGGAAAGGGAAGAATATATACAGAGAGACCAGAAAACAGAGTATATAAGGCAAATAAAGGACACAGTCAGGCAACAACAGGAGGAGGAGCTAGTCGAAAATTTCTCCCAGAGTACTAGACTTAGAATGGACATAGTGATCTACTCCACCCTGCTCTTAATATAGACAAGGAAATTGAGGCCCCACGAATTTAGGTGACTTTCCCAAAGCCATTTGATTAATCAACATAGATCTAAACCTAGAATCTGGGTCTTCTAGCCACTAACCCAGTGTTTCTACTAGTACATATTTTAGTTATTCCTGGAGGTATTAGACCAGCCAGATCATCATTAATTAATGAAAATAGTGTGGAACATATGGACATCAGTACATCAAGGTGACTAACAGTCTCAAGGGTTCAGGATTGTCTCTTTTGGGGAATTTTGATACCTCCTATTTTCCCTGGTTACTCACAAAATTTAGTAGCTTTCTTTTTGCCTAAAACTGAATGTTATGTTTAGGAAAGTAACTTTCATTCCATTTTTTTTCTTTGAGACAGAGTCTTGCTCTGTCACCTGGGCTGGAGTGCAGTGGTGTGGTCTCTGCTCACTGCAACCTCCGCTTCCTGGGTTAAAGCAATTCTCATTCCTCAGCCTCCAGAGTAACTGGGACTATGGGTGTGTGCCGCTGCACCTGGCTAATTTCTGTATTTTAGTAGAGAAAGGGTTTCGCCGTGTTGACCAGGCTGGTCTCAAACTCCTGGCCTCAAGTGATCCTCCCGCTTCAGCCTCCCAAAGTGCTGGGATTACAGGCGTGAGCCAGGAAAGTGACGTTCAACATGAAAGGATTGTAATACTAATAATCGGGCTCATTTTCCAAATAGTTAAATAATAATCTATGAATGTAATAGACATGCAATAATAATAACACATTATTCTTGAGCAAATATTTGCACATTGGAGATGTACATATCTATATACAGACATATATCTTTATATATACATATATCTTTATACACATATATCTGTATCTAGACACATATCTATATATAGATATATGTCTGTATATAGATATATCTTTCTCTATATATCTACTGTCAGTTGGAAAAGATCAAAAGACCAATATTCAAGAGACCACTTCAAAAGGCAAACCAGTATTTTGGACTAAGTTTTATCTCTTTGCATATAGGTGACCACACAGCAAGAATAGCAGCAAAAGGAAAGGCACCAAGTGTAAAGGAAGAATATTTGAAGCAGAACAGAAATAATTTCTGAGCAAGAAGGGCTATGTGATGATGCTTCATTCAGCTGGTGATCCATTACACCTGTTAAGAGGCCAAAGAGAACTGTAGATCTCTGAGGTCCATGGGGGCAGGGGCAAGGGAATAAGATGAAGGGAACACTAGAATAAATGAAGTGCCTTAACAGCTGAAAAGGCTGATGGATGTGCTTTGCACCTCAGAAGACGGAACTCCCAGCAGGAGAATAAAGAGTGCAACAGAGCAGAGCCTGCTAGAACCACACAGTTAGGGAACTGATCCTCTAATAACCTCTCCCTTCAGAAGTTTATAATGTGCTATAAAAACCCCTTGTCTCTGGACTAAAACCTGGCACTACCACACTTAACTGCATTTTATTGCCATTGCACAAATCTCCGATTTGCTGTTACTTTCTCTTAAATAGAATTGGTTCTATTTTCAGCAATGCAGGTGCCAAGATGTTTTGTAAAAATTTTCCGTAGAGAATGGATTTGATTTTTAAAATGCAGAGACTGGATTTCAATTCTTAAGTTGAAATGCTGGACTAGGCACCAAGGACTTTTGATTAAATCATGCCTATGGCCATGCTCCGCATCCCACCTTGGATGGTATCTTTTGATACAGAAAACTGTATGAAAAGCAGAGATATTCAGCTTCATGATTTCCAATGGTGAAGGTCATCCTATAGCTAACTTTCTTCAATGGCCTTCATAACAAAATTTTGGAAAGCATCTACTTCTCATGTGTATATTGGCAGTTTCATTTGCTATCAGTCAAGAGGAAATAAAATACTTTATTTCATGATCTAATGATACTTAAAAAGTTGAACCAGTGATAGACACGGTGATTACAGATATATTTCAAATGTTGCAACCATTATTAATGAGACTTCATACATCTTTACCTGACACAATGCTATTTCAATGGTTGGCTATAGTTCATGATCTATCCATTCTTTTGTTTCTTTGTTTGTTTTTTGAGACAGAGTTTTGCTCTTGTTGTCCAGGCTGGAGTGCAATGGCACAATCTCAGCTCACCGCAACCTCTGCCTCCCAGGTTTAAGCGATTCTCCTGCTTCAGCCTCCCGAGTAGCTGGGATTACAGGCATGCACCACCATGCCTGGTTAATTTTGTATTTTTAGTAGAGATGGGGTTTCTCCATGTTGGTCAGGTTGGTCTCAGACTCCCGACCTCAGGTGATCCACCTGCTTCAGCCTCCCAAAGTGCTGGGATTACAGGTGTAATCCCACATGAGGCCACTGTGCCTGGCCTCATGATCTATCCATTCTATACCTCAAAAACAGGCTGACTAGAATTCCAGTCAAATTCAATGACTGTGTATAATCAAATTCAGAGTCAGAAATAAAACTTGGGTCATTATATCTCTACTTTCCTTCTCTGCATCACTCTCTATAATCAGAATCAATAATAATGAATGAGTTATCATTATCTATTCACTAATTTTCAAGTAATTACCTTTTCCTAAGTACATAGGGTACTATATACAGTGCTGAAAAATAGGCTACCATCATGGAAGCATGATAAATTGAAGTAAAAAACACACTTACCTAGACAGCCAAAAATCTAATTAAGCAATTTATACTATTTTATATTTTCTAGGATTTGTTCCTGAAGAAAGGGTCACTTTGATAGTACAGATGTTCCAGTTAATTATTTTCAAAGTTAATTGCTATTTGTTTTTGACTCTGTTGGTTTATTTATTTTCAGGTTAGAGGCCCAGCTTCAAGCTAATATGTTTAATTCATAGGTCTAAATAATCCCCTCTCCCTTCTAGTTCTAGTTTTAAAGAAAGTAGTGGGCTGAGTATGCTCTCTTAGGAAAGAAATATTTACACAATGGATGGGGAAATCACATGTTTTATTTTTTTTTTCCAATTTTGCGCATATGTTTGCATTTTTCTTCCTCTCATCATTAGAACTGGTATGTGAAGGGCGAAAAGACCCCTCAAATTGAACCATACTTTGTTTATTTATTTATTTTTTTTGAGACAGAGTTTTGCTCTTTTTGCCCATGCTGGAGTGCAATGGCGTGATCTTGGCTCACTGCAACCTCTGCCTCCTGGATTCAAGTGATTCGTCTGCCCTGCCTCAGCCTTCCGAGTAGCTGGGATTACAGGTGCGCACCACAATGCCTGGCTAATTTTTTTTTTTTTTTTTTAAGTAGAAATGGGGTTTCACCATGTTGGCCAGGCTGGTCTCAAACTCCTGACCTCAGGTGATCTGCCTGCCTTGGCCTCGCAAAGTGCTGGGATTACAGGCATGAGCCACCGTGCCCAGCCACTTTATTGTTTTAACAACTCAAGATTGAGGGTTCTGGAAATAGACTAAGAACCAAAGAAGAGTCTCACTTGTACATGGGTCCTTTGCAAGCACTTTGGTTTGGTTTTTAAGGCTAACTCTTCTATTGTGATTATCTGAGCTACAGGATCCTGCTTTGATTTTTTTTTTTTTTGACTACCTCTGGTTCTTTTTATAGATGTTGAGCTGTGCTAGTCAATGGGCACACTGATTTGTACAATAATTGTCCTGCAGTTGTTTTTGTCCAACTTTCTGAAGTACTCTATATAACAAGATTCTAAGTGGGATTTGTTTCTATATGGGGCACTTGGAACATAAAACGGGACCCATTATCTCACCTAGGCTGTGGCTTCCTGGAAGAATGACTCAAGTCGTTCACTTGGGGGTAGGAATGGAGGGGTTGAGGGATAAGGGGCACTCTCTGAAATATTTCAAATAAGTCATCAATTGCATATGGTTAGACCAACTTACTTGACATGCTGCTTTGGAGCCAAACGAATTCATTATTATACCACCTAGCAGGCTGCTCTCCAGCATCCATACACTGACAGTCTTTCAACCAAATAGAGCAATTGCCTGGGTTTCCTAATGGCGGGACGTACACTCTGTAGGTGCCGTAAAGGCCTCTGGACCTTTCCTTACTGTTTTCCCTTCTCTGCTTTTTAAAATGCCTGATTCTTTCACAGATATCCTGACAAACTATTGTAATAATGGGTAAATCTAGATTAATATTATCCCTCCCTTGTCATATACCTGCATTTGAGCTAGAATCCTCAGAAATGGCTTTACTGGAGGAGATTTCAGGCCCCATACCAGGCATGAAGAGACGTGAGCTTTCAGCTCATCTCAAATTAGGCCATGTAAGTGACTGTCTACGCTGACTTCAAAGGCATTTAGTTTTGGTGCTTAATCTGGTCTGCCATTGAGAAGCTCACCATTATACCTTCTAAAACTAAACTGTGTGTGTGGATGTGTATTTAGATTCAGCATAACAGTGTGTATGATTTTTTATTTTTTTTTAGTTTGTGCTTTCAAGAATCAACTAAGAAAGTTCTGTTATTTGATCCTGCTGATGTTCCCTTTCAGACAGCTGCCACCAGCACCGCTTGGCCACTTCCTTTTTATTTCCTATTCCCTTTCAACTGTCTAGCTTACTTTGATATGATTTCGTCTCTCTCTGTAACGGCAATGAGAGAGGATGTTTTTTCCCAAGGCCATGGCATGATATGCCTTTTAATTCGTTTTAGGCTTATTACCTTACAAATTTAAGAATGAATTAGGGCTCTATTTGCTTGGGCCAAGCATGCTTTAGAGAAGTGGGAAGGTAAGAGGACAACGTTAGATCACGTGTTCGCTTGGTGGCCCCTTTCTAGGACAGAATTGGTCGTTAGAGGTTTGATACCTGGGTCTGCCCCTTTTCTGCCTTGTGACTTTGGATAACCCACGTAATCTATCTGCTCACTGCCTCCTTCTTTATAAAATAGTAAAGAGAATATAATTTTACCTTCCTGGACTCCTAGGGATGCCAGGAGCTTTCAGATCATGTGTGAAAGTTGCTTTAAATTCTCTGAATTCCATGCAAGAATGCTTTTAAAAAGGCTTAATACAAAAATGTTACACAGAGAGCAGATTTTGTTTTGGAAAACAATGTGTGTTTTCTAGGAATAATATTTCCATTGCACAATTACAGTTTTTGAATTTTTTTTTTACTGTGACTTCTGGAACTTATTTTTAACACATGATTTAACAATATGCTGTGTTTTTGACAGCCTTATATATCTTTCTCGAGAAATCTGCAACACTGTGCTGTTAATTTGAACCTAGGGAGTGAATCTGGTCCCCAGTGAATATTGCCATCACTGGAACCCGAGATCCTATTAACAATCCACAAAATAGAAATCACAGGTAAGGCTGCTACACAGTAGAGTGACTCTTTCCTGTACATTATAGTGCCATTTTGCAATGCATTTTTCTTTCTCAGTCATTCTCTCTTGAATTGCATTTGGCTTCTGCCTGACCTATTAGTAACTCCAAGATAGGATACATTACTCGCTAACTTTTGGGAAAGAAAAAACTTTGCAATTAACACAGAGACCATCCATTTATATTAAATAATATGCATAATGAAGTAGGCTTATATTTGTATTTATAATTCCTTGTTTCTAGATATCTTCCATTGTTTCTGGGTTGGATGGTGGCAATTTGCCACTATTTTCTTCAGAGGAGAGGGAGCGTACAGTTAGTTCCCTAGATTTGAAAATTCAGACCATCTATATTCACTAATGAAATGATTTTGAAATATGGAAATTATTTCTTTCTCTCTAGAGACCAAAACTGTGATCCCCAACTCCAGTTTCATCACCCTCCAGGGTAGCTCCAATTGTCCCAGAAAGTGGCATGAAAATTTGAAGACAAAATTAATTTTCATTCAGTTTAAATTAAAAACAAAGGCATGCCAAATTGAGCTGTTAAAGAAAGGGTTATCTTGACAACCAATAAATGCCATTTTCAATCTGAAAGTGTTCTTTCTATTCAATGCATGTTGTAAACTAGCTAGGAGCAATGTGAGACATACTCAGGGTGGTGCCTCCAAAAACAGCAGACTAGGGAGAATCTCATTATTCTCCAGAAAGTTCTTTTTTTCAGATTTTCTAATTAAGGCTTGAAATAATTTCAGGACAATGTGAAGGAGGCAAAATTATTGTTTAAGGTTGATCCCTGCTTTTTGTTAGATCTGAATTCCATTTGAACCATAGAGTTTCTCCATGCTGGGATAAAAAACATTTTGTTTCATTTCTTTCCATGTTATGTTTTCTGTCCATCAGCCCTAGAATCCTTACCCAGTATCATCTGCCGGGTGCCTATTAGAAAGTACTCATAAGAAACATCCCTTACCTCATTGCATCACCACCCATCATTACCATGCTTTTAAAGGAGTATCATTACGTCAATTAAATGGTCTTTCAAGAAAAAGAAAGTTTTTTATTAATCATGGCAGTGTGGTCCTCAACATTTTTGCATTATTTCTTCTCTTCTGATCCTATTGCTGAAGTTCAGTATAATATCTTTTGAACCCAAAGACATCTTATTTCTTTCTTGCTGTCTATGAGATCTCTGCCTCATCTTAAATGAGAGCCCTTCTTTTTCTTCTTTACTTAAAATATCTTTAGGATCATTTCCAGGTAATTTTTACATTTATAGTTCACACAAATCTTATATTTACGGCCCCATTGATATGAAATGAAATTATAAGTACTTACTTTCCTTGGCACATAATGTATTCTCTAGCACTGAGGAAAAAAGACAAGTCTCAGATTCCACAACAGCTGAAAGTTATAGTCATAGCAAACTGTGTTCTGATCAGTGGGGTCTGGATGTTGGTGTGAATCTTGGTTCGCGATTTGGTAAGATCTGAAAAAGTGTAAATAAACAAGGTCACTATCCTGTTGGGCCTTAGCCTACAAGATGCTAATGGAGGCCCTGATGGATAAAGGACTTTTCATTCGTGTAGTACCTAACATTCCTATGATTTTCTGTTTAGAAAATGGGAAAATACATTTCATTATAAATTTGAAACTTTCGAGAGGAGTGAAGAGTGGGACGGGAAAGGAAGAATATTCTTTATATATTCTGATATTTTTTCTTTTTCTTACCCCAATTTTCAATGATAATAATAATTATTAGTAGTAGCAGCACTATTTTATATAAAGATCCAGATGCAATTGAAGTCTAATTTAGCATTATGAAAGAGGCATCACAGATATTTCTGTCCCATAACAAGAAAGTTTCATTGCATATGGGATATGTATGGTGATTTGACTCCCTCCATAACCAATTTTGGATCTTTAAAGGCAAAGAATATTGGCAAGAAATGCAAATGTCACATGTGGCCGAGAAACATAGCTGAGCAGTCTATGGGGCCTGTCCAGTAAGGAGATGCTACTGGGCAATGACAGCTCAGCTCCTGGCTGCATGTCCCAGTCTCAGTCCTAGGTCAGGCTATGTGACTAGTTCTCACCAATGGAATATGAAGAGGAGTGACAGCCAAACCAGTGTGATTAAGAAACAGGTGAGCCTTGGCACCCCACAGTGTCTTCCACCACCTACCAGCTGAGTGAAGAGCATTCCCATGGCCTAAGATGGAAGAAGTGACCATGTGGAAGGCTACCCAACCAAGAAGACTCTTACTGATTCTGATGTGAGAAATATGTTTACAGGCCAAGCACAGTGGCTCTCGTCTGTAATCACCACTTTGGGAGGCCAAGGCAGGCGGATCACCTGAGGTCAGGAGTTCAAGACCAGCCTGGCCAACATGGTGAAACCCTGTCTTTTCTAAAAAAAAATACAAAAATTAGCCAGGCATGGTGGCACATGCCTGTAATCCCAGCTACTCGGGAGGCTGAGGCACGAGAATTGCTTGAACCTGGGAGGCGGAGGTTGCAGTGAGCTGAGACCGTGCCACTGCACTCCAGCCTGGGCAACACAGCGAGACTCTGTCAAAAAAAAAAAAAAAAAGTCTGGTGTAGCAGCTAGCATTTATTAACACTTTCATAAATATAATATGAAAAATATCCTATTTTAGTTTTGGGATACTCAGCACAAACCATGTGCAGCATAGTCAACAGTAGGAAGAATCAAACTGAATACATCCTTACTATGTGCCTCTTTCTAATGTCAACACTTGGAAAATACTCTAAAATGATTCACTTATTTCTAGTTTTTTTGATTATCTTTCTAACTGACAGTATTGCCTGAAAGGCTTTTATGAGCCCTTTGAAAGGCTGAGTTTCAAAGGACAGTTTATTTTAAAAGTTTCTTGTATAGTGGGTCATCCAAGTGTGTGCTTATCACTTATGTATAATAATATACAGCACGTGATTCAAATGTATGACATGTAAGGGTTTGCATGTGGCCATATATTAGCATTAATGTTTTGAATATTGTACAGCAAAATGTATTATGAAATTCTTATCATGAGATAATTAAAATCGTTCACATGTCATAAGAACTAGAAATGACAATGCACCGGATATCAACACTTGATAAAGAACAGATTGTACACGCCCCAACATTCTAGCCTTTACCATCCTTTGGCATTGATATTTTTCTTTCTCTTATTACTCTTTCCTTCTTTCATACAATTCCATGGAGACTTGACAATACTTCAAATTCTACAGTGTCTCAATGAAAATGTGACATGATAGTATAAATGAAGATCGTAATTCTCGTTTTACTTACCTTCATTCTAATGTACAATAGTTCTGAAGGCTTTTATTTTAAATACTACATAAGGAAAATTTTACTGTTGATCATAGGTGGAAATATATTTATAGCTCAATTGCAATTCACTCATTACTTTGGGGACACAAAGTCCTCCAGGGAGAGTCAAACATTTGCATGATGCATCCCAATACTCAGTTATGTATTTGTAATTTTGCTTTCACCAAGAGATATGTAAAATCACAAATGACTGGTCAGCTCCCTATCAGATGCAACTGAGAAACCTTAAGAATCCCATTTTCCACTTATTAAAATTTAATGTTTTAATATTAATAGAGGCTATGAGCTAGGTTCTGCTAAGATTTTCAGATGAGAATCTGAAAATGGGCCAGACTTAGCCAGTACCTAGCCATATTTTGAAATGGGACAATTCTTTCCTTTTTAAAAATCTGTACTCTGCACCCCTTTCTCTCTCAAACTTGACTGTTTCTTCGTAAAAATTATGTTCCTTTTACATCCTTTCTTGGTGACTAGTGTTTACATTTTGGCCAGGGTCTATTTTCTGTTGTCTCAGAGGAAAATAATTTGATACTTAAGTTCCTGGCTTCCTATTCTACTGTCACTCTCTATTGTCACTTCTTGTCTGAATTAGTGCAATAACCCTCTTACCTGGTCTCCCTAAATCCAATCTTCCTACTTCTTCATTTGTTCTCCAGACTGTATCCATAACAATGTTCCAGAAATGCAGATCTGTTCATGTTTCTCCCCAGTTAGAACCTTTTAATATCTTCCCACTGCTTTCAGAATAAAATTTAAAGTCCTTAACAAGGTGGATAGGATTTGGATTTGAGGTCTGGCTTGTTATTTATGGCCATGTGACTTGACCTAGTTACATCTCAGTTTCTCTTCACCATTGATTCTCATTATTTGTGGTAGTTATGCTCTGTACATTTTCCATAAACACTGAATTAGCAAATATCGAATCATTGCTCCTTGGGAAAATACAGGGTTAGGTTCCTGTGAGCCTCTGGTTACAACACTTTTGTCAACAGATCAATATATAACCTTGTTTTACAGGTGTTTCTGTTTAAAAACACCTTATTAAATATATATTGTCGATTCACTAACATTGAACTCGTGGGTAACAGCATTATAACGCATACTTAAATGAAGCTTCTCTAACACACATATTTTCTCCATAAAGTACTTTACAGTTTTCTTACACTCAGAAACACTAGACAGCATTTCAGTACCATGCTTGGTGAAATGGTGAAATCACCAACAAAGCTCAAAACTCCAAAAAGCGTGCCACTTTTAAGTAGACTGTGAAAAGGATACTTGTTTATAGTTTGGGAGCTGAAACAAGAAGGCACAGAATCACCTTGTTCGGCCTCAGTCTGGAATGGAAGTGCCCGTTGGGTGACTCAAAATTTTCACTTCTACCAACCCCCATCTCCTGCTGCATAAGTCTGTGAATGACTGAAAATATGCAGTAAGTACTGATTTGGGGGTTAAAGTAAATTTTATCCAGTAGACGAATTTTCAAATCTTGATCTGTGGATAGAAGGTTAACTGTACATGAAAAGGGATATGTTGCTAGCAGACACTCTTGGTTTCCTACCCTTCATGTCCAGCTTGTGCCTTGTTGGCCAGCTGTTTTCTGTGTAGCTGTATGCTCAGAGAGCCCCAGACCTCTGCTAAAACATAATCAACTACAACATTCATGAGGAACCCCGTTCCCTTTGCCAGTGAAAAGTTTAGGGAAGGGCGTGTGACTCAGTCTAGCTAGTGAGGGGTGGGGTGGAGGGGAGAGAATTTCTTGCTGATTAAAAGACGCAGCAGAAGAGATACCCTTCTTCCTTTTTTGTTGTTGAAAGATGTTGTGCCTGTCTAGAACAGCAGACAGCAGGGATGGCCCCTTAAACCATGGTGATAGGCTGAGTATGACTCAAAAAGCATTTGACCAGGACTGAGGTTTTTCAGGACATTGACGAGCAACTGAATTAACCAACCAAGACTTCTTGATGTATGCCAGTGTGAGTAGGTTTTCTTGTTAGTTAATTATTTGCATCCTAAAACATCTAGATAGTAGGCTTTATTTTCCATAAGGCCAGTATTAGGAAGAGATGAGAGAAAAAAATAAAAATATACATGTGTATATATACATATATGCCATCTGTTATATGGTTGAAACTTTATAAATGTTACTTTTCCCTATTTTTTTTTTTTTTTTTGAGACAGAGTCTCGCTCTGTCTCCAGGCTGGAGTGCAGTGGCAAAATCTCGGCTCACTGTAACTTCTGCCTCCTGGGTTCAAGCAATTCTCCTGCCTCAGCCTCCTGAGTAGCTGGCATTACAGGTGTGCACCACCACGGCCAGCTAATTTTTGTATTTTTGGTAGAGATGGGGTTTCACCATGTTGGCCAGGCTGGTCTTGAACTCCTGACCTCAACTGATCCACCTGCCTCGGCCTCCCAAAGTTCTGGGATTGTAGGCATGAGTTACTGTGCCTGGACTGTATTTTTAAATATAGAAAGACTATACAAGTTAAAGACTAAACTACCAAATATTTGTCCTCACTGTTTCTAATTAACAAGAAAATGAACATGAGCTGACTCAGAACCTTATGGGATATTTTATTTCAATGTTCTTGCTTAAAATCATTATCTCCTTAACTCCTTTTTCCCTCTTGGCTATCTGTAGGTCAACTATTCACTTTTTTCATATATAAAGCTCTGGCTATATGCTTTTAAATTGGAATATCATGATTATTATAAAGTTGTCACAATATTTCATCATGCTGTGGAGTAGAGAAAAACTATATTGCAGGGGCTTTGTGAATATCCTAAACGAAGAACAGCAAGTGTTTAGAAATTGAGGTTTTATATATAAGAAATAAATGGAGGAGGTTAATTCTAAATGATTGTTTATTCATTCAAGTAAGTATCTATGAAATCTTTACTATAATGAAAGCATGGGCTGGGTTCCAAAGTGCTCTCCAGGGCCTATATCCGTCTCCAGGGCTTAGAGTGCTTGGCATGGAATAGGTTGTAACTTTTGGGAGACCACAGGATGTTTTTCAAACATCTTTATACCGTCCATGCTGCCAAGTGGAGAAAATTTTACACAATAAGTCCTCAATAGACCGGGTGTGGTGGCTCACGCCTGTCATCCTAGCACTCTGGGAGGCTGGGGTGGGACGATTGCCTGAGCTCTGGAGTTTGACACCAGCTTGGGTAACATAGTAAAACCCCGTCTCTATTAAAATTAAAAGAAAAAAATTAGCTTGGTGTGGTGGCGCGTGCTTGGAGTCCCAGCTACTCTGGAGGCTGAGGCATGAGAATTGCTTGAACCTGAGAAGCAGGAGTTGCGGTGAGCTGAGATCGCGCCACTGCACTCCAGCCTGGGTGATGGAGCGAGACTCTGTCTCTTAAAAAAAAAAAAAAGTCCTCAAAAAATACTTGTCAAATAATGGTCAGTTGTGTAGAACACACACACACACACACACACGACTAATATTTGCCAAAAGAATATATAATTGTCTCCTTTATTGAGTTTTTAAATGCTATTGGATGGCCTTGGGTCCTAGTATTTCCTCAAGTTCACACATTTTTCTGTTAATTACATTGCCTGAAACCATCAGAGAAGTGTCATTTATCCAGCTTTGTAGAATGACCAGTCACTTTTTGACACTGTCATATCTCGTGGTTCGTAGGTGATAGCTCTTGGTGGCTTTCTTTGTGATTTTTCTTTCCTGAGAAGCCTGATGAAGCCCCACTATTCAGCAGGGATTTGCAACCCTGCCATCTCATGTGAGTGCACACTGAGACCTTGAGCTACTGCTCTTTAACTTCCTAATAATTTCTTTAAGACATTTCTAGGATTCTGGCAAGCAGTCTAACCTAGAGCTATTGTTTTTTCTTTTTTTCTTACAGATATTGCATTAGAGCATCTAGAATAAGACCATATTCTCTCTTTGATAGAAATAGTATTTAATTTCCTTCTATTAAGTCTAATATTTTTACTTACTCTTCTATTGTTTTTCAAAATGTGTTTCAATTAGTGTGACATTGGAATTGTCATATTTTCTGTACAACACACATGATAAAACTGAGAACTTTCTAATGAGACATCCCTCAATTCTAATCAAATTAACATAAAACACAGATTTAAACTGTTTTGGGGTGCTATGCAAATGTAAATTTTATCGCTATTACTGTTAAGTACTATTTTAACACTACTGCTGAAAACATCACTATAATTTAAAAACTTACTTTTTAAGGGAAAGCAATGGATTTTTAGATTTTAAAATCTTTAGGTTTTAATAAGAACAACTTACTTTTTATAGATTTTTAGTAATATTTTATTCATGCTATTTTGAATAAACCTGTTATGATGTTTGCTAACTTTTGCTGCCTCCTGTGGGATCGCTTATGTTTCTAAATGAGATGATGTGTTAGGGGAGGTTAAGTTGCAGACAAATCTCGAAATTTTGGTGAATTAGCACAAAAGTTAATTTTTTTCTCAGGTTACATGTTCATTGTGAATCTGCAAAGCGGGGGCACTACTCATTGTTGTCACTCATGGGTAGAAGAAGCCAATGGAGGCTCGATTTGGACATGAACTTCCCAGGGACTAGAGAATGCGGCGCTTAAAACTTCTGCTAAATTATGTGTTTCCTTTGTGCTTCCATTTCTTTGGCCACAGCAAGTCACATGACATGATAGGAAACACAACCCTCCCACAAAGTCAGTGGAGAACTGCAATCTTTGCAAATGGCCCTCAAGCCTGTCATCTATGTGCATGGTAACAGGAGAGGGAATTGGAAAGGTGAGTTAGGGGCTGCTTTCTGAAGTTGTGTTTGCAAAACACACAAACCAGTTTAATATGGTCAGGCTTTGTGTCCCTGCCCAAATCTCATCTTGAATTGTAATCCCCAGATGTTGAGGGAGAGACCTGGTGGGAGGTGATTGAATCATGGGGGCAGTTGCCCCCCTGCTGTTCTCATGATAGTGATGAGTTCTCATGAGATCTGATGGTTTTATAAGGCAGTTTTCCCTGCTCTTGCTAGCTCTTCTCTCTCCTGCTGCCATGTGAAGAAGATCCTTGCCTCCCCTTTGTCCTCCATGATTATAAGTTTCCTGAGGTCTCCCCATCCATGTGGAACTGTGAGTCAATAAAACCTCTTTCCTTTATAAATTGCCAGTCTTGGGTAGTTCTTTATGGCAGTGTGAAAATGGACTAATACATAGTTTTACCTTTATTTTGTTTCTGTGAGGTGTTTTTCAGTTGAAGGTATTCATGGTAGATAGTAATAGAGAAGCTGTAGCTGTTACAAGCTACCTTTTTTTTTCCTCCTGCCTGTACTCATCTTTAGGAAGTATATATAATTTTAAACTCTGTGGGCTGAACAATAAGTGAATTATTGCACTAAGGACAATCAATTTAAAAGTTTACTTATATGTGTGAAGTTTAAGATGATTAAATGGTGATTTTTTTACATATCAATATCTACTGCTTTTATTATCTGCTATATAGTAATAGAGTAAAATCCTTAACCCGGTTATAACAAGTGAGACACAGCTTCCTCCCACACATGTGCAGTGTTCTCTTGACTACTTTAAAAAACGTGAGTACTTTTTCCCCTTTGAACTGCGTGCACATTAAAAAAAAAAACACAAAAATCATGTCCTTTTAAGTGTATTTAATAATCACATGATGTATTCATATTTTTCTGTGGCCAATCTACTGACAGATTATAAGAAAAGAAAAGCAAGAGAGAGAAGAAAAGAAAAATGGAAACCACGACACTGTCATGGTGGCAGGTAAGAGTGTGATTTTTTTTTTTTTTTTGAGACGTAGTCTTGCTGTGCCAGGCTGGAGTGCAGTGGCCCCATCTCAGCTCACTGCAACCTCTGCCTCCTGGGTTCAAGCGATTCTCCTCCCTCAGCCTCCCGAGTAGCTGTGACTACAGGCGCGTGCCACCATGCCCAGCTAATTTTTGTATTTTTAGTAGAGATGGGGTTTCACCATGTTGGCCAGGCTGGTCTCGATCTCTTGACCTCAGGATCCGCCCACCTCCGCCTCCCAAAGTGCTGGGATTACAAGCGTGAGCCACCGCACCTGCCTGGCCAAGAGCATGATTTTTGAGAAGGGATTGGAATGGCCCTGGGTAGTAGGGAGGTTTTATTGGCCTGAGTACCCATCAAAAAGGCTATTTTCAAAATCAGCTTAAAGAAATGTAAGCCAAAATGAAATAATTTTCATTTAGTAGGAATTAAAAAATAAAAGGTGCGTGTATTCTTTTTTGAGCACAAGTTTAGTATTCAAGTGACTGCTATGCCAAGTGGAAAGTAATGCCCTTAATGGAAATATAATGAGTAGTGAGGTCAAGAAATGGATGTACTCTAAATTATTTTCTTAATAAAGAACAGACCTTTATTCTCTAATTTCTTTTAATTTCAACAATAAAGATTTTTAAACAATAGACAAAGGGTGAGAACCTAGGTTTCTATTTTATGAAATGTTATCAAAAATTCTTTAAAAAGTGTGAAATAGGACTGTCTCATAAATGTGTTTATTTTTCAGGGACTTTGAAGCTAGGTTTCCTTAGCTTTTGAGTTGCTTTCTTTTGTTATTGAATTGCCTTCCCTTGTTTGTTTATTTCCACACTATGAGGTGGGTTCTTACAGGAGCAGACACCCTCCTGGCTGCATAGCGCTGGACTTGAATATGCTCGGTCCAAGGAGGCTATCATGGGATGGAAAGGCTTTCTGCAGAGATGTCTCTGTTCGCAGCAAAAGAGGAAACAGGAAATGACTCAGGGCAAGTCTTGCTAAACTGGAAACAATTAGACACACTCCTAAATAGAATCAGAAAGCATTATAGTCATAGAAAAAGGAGAAAGTGTATGAGAAAGGTTGCTTTCCATTCCCACCTGGGAACTGAAAGACGTTTAGGGAGGTGCAATACCTCTCCACTGCTACAGGTTTCTTTCCAGTCATGTTAACCTGTATGGGGAATCACGACTGAATAGGTATTTTCATTACCTCCATTGACTCTGCTTTTAACATTTTTATTTTAAAAATGTTTTCTAGTCACAAAAGCAGCACAGTAGACTGGAAACAAAAATGAGTGAACTTGACTGAAATATGCACTTCCCACTAAAACATATGGCAAATAAAGCCGTAATAATAGCTCTGACCTCAGAAGCCTGTCCTTTACATTACACAGTGCAGATTTGGGCAGTGGTCTAACATCAGGTCTGCAACCAATTGCTACAATTGAGTTGCAAGCTTTACATTTTTTTTTTTTTGAGAAGGAGTCTCACTCTGTCGCCCAGGCTGGAGTGCAGTGGCGAGATCTTGGCTCACTGCAACCTCCGCCTCCCGGGTTCAAGCAATTCTGCCTCAGCCTCCCAAGTAGCTGGAACTATAGGCACGTGCCACCAAGCCTGGCTAAGTTTTGTATTTTTAGTAGAGACGGGGTTTCACTATGTTGGCCAGGCTGGTCTCGAACTCCTGACCTTGTGATCCTCTCGCCTTGGCCTCCCAAAGTGCTGGAATTACTGCATGAGCCACTGCGCCTGGCCCTACATTCTTAAGTCATATTATTTAGGCAGGACATTGAAAGCTAAGAAAGCAAATTTATTTCCCAGAAGAAAACTCCCAACAATAACTTCTGTGGGTCTTCATGTTGCTGTAGTACAATTGGTCATCCTATATCTTAAAAAACAAAACAAAACAAATGGAGTTTGAGAGTCTAAAACTCAACATCAACTACACAGCCTCTCATTTGATGAACTCTTAGTTTTTGCTTATTTTTAAGCCTATCTGATAAGGATGTTTAGTAAGTTATTGCTAAGCCTCTTTGGACATTTACTTTCATTTATTCTGAGTACCAGAAATTCAAAAGACAGGATGAAATGGCTACACTCAAGAATGTGTAGAGTCTATAATAAAATCAAAATATAGACTAAATAACAACACAACCAAGAAAAACAGAATGTGAGCTGAAGAGAAAGAAAAAAGAAAACCCCAGCATCTCAGAATTAAGCAGTCATTAGTGTTTATATCAGTTGACTGATGTATATAAGTGAGAGTTTCTTGCCTCATCTACTTTCATCTTGTTCTCATCTTCTCTTCCCTTTTCCCTTCTTCTCTATCATGATACTTGCTAGAAATTTATGCAGAAAAGAAAATTGATAGACAAAACCTAAACAAATATTAATAATCCTTGCACACTTACTAAGAACCAGGAGAAAACCAAACCCCCCAAAAATATTAATCCTAACAGAAAATAATATTTTTGGGTACTCTGAGATACAGACATCAAAGGAATGTCCTCATGCAGAACTCTCTCTATGACATTGTTTTTGGGGGAATGTAATTAGCACCTATGTTATAGCTTTCTATTAAGCTCATAGTTTATTTACTGAACTGATATTTTGGAAGTCAGGCCAGCCACTGTACACTTGATGCTTATCCATAAGTTCTAATAACATTTAGACATGTTATCGATTTCTAAGCAAAATTACATTTTTGTTATTCCACATTGTCTTTTTAGAGTATCCTATTTCCACCACAGTCGAGTGTCCAGAGGCATCAACAGAGCAGCGTTGCGTTGCAACATGTACATTTTGCATTTCCTTAGTGGCTTATTTGTCATTAAAAGGTTTGAAAAGATTTCTGTTCCCCAAACTCAGGTTGAGAAATATTATCTGGTATTTACACATGTCTATGTTTACTGTCTAATTTAATTGTGAGTCAGATTTAACACAGAAGAAATGAGACATTTGCATGGTCATGATTATCAAGAGGTCGAAGGTACTATTTTCCTTGGGTGATAACCCAGTGAGTGATGCGGGACTCAACACCGTGGTCGACTGCACACATTTCACCACCATCGCACTTGGAAACCTTTTTGGTTCAGTGCAGAACTTCTTAAAGATTAAAACAGATTTATGGTATCAAAAGGTATTTTGATGGTCAGCCAAAATTCCACACGGATAGGATTATGCCCCATAAACTTTATCCTTCTTTCCAATGATTTTTAAATATGATTTTTAGAGATGGATTAAATGTAGATTCCTTTGTATTTGTAATACATATTTCAAATTACTACAATAGATTTACTGTGCAGGTCTGCGTGAACTCCAGGGACCTGAAGGCCGGCTTGGTCAAACGACTTGCAGGAGTGTTCTGGTTATTAACATGCTTAATGTTGTAGGCCAGATGAAATAAGGAAGCCAGCAGAAAAGCCGAGCTTTCTTTGGATACAGTACACTCTATCTTGCTTTAATTTGCTCCTTGGAGTCTGTACACGCTACTGGTGATATAGGTAAGGCAAGGTTACAAAAAGGTCTTTCTACTATTACTGTAAGGCAGAGTTTCTGCATTATAATTAAATTCTGTAAATTTGGGCTTCCTTAAATGCATAAAATCACAAAATACTACATTTTAGTTTATAAAAAAGGTTTACAATCTCTCATTCAAAACTCTTGGGACCTGAAATACTCTTAAAAACTCAAATTCTCCCTCCCCCAAACTTTAGAAAGATAATATTATGCACATATTGCATATGACGTAATCAATGCTATCAACAAAGTCTAGGTAAAACCCCACTATCAAACACATTAATATTTTTCCAGAAAATGTGAATGTTTGCAGTAAGTAGGATAAATAGAAAACATGCTCTCCTCAGTTCAGATCAGATTTTGTCATCAAGCTTATGAAAAATCTTGAAGTTTTTCAGAGCTTTTTGGATTTTGGAATTTCAAATAAAGAATTATAGGTCTGTACCAATTTTGCTTTTCTGCTACAACCTGGTAGACTTTGTGAAGCTTTGAAATATTTATCAATAAAAGGATGCATAGTGAGATTATTTTGAAACATTAAATGTGTATAATATATTTAAAAATATGGAAATATTCTGTTATAATATGTTGACATAAAGATAGTATAAGTATTACTGATAACTAGTTTATACAGATGCAAGCATTTTTGTTTGCTTCACAAGAGAATGAGATGAAATTACATATTTATTTATTAATTTTGAGATGGAGTTTTGCTCTTGTTGCCCAGACTGGAGTGCAATGGTACGATCTCAGCTCACTGCAACCTCTGCCTCCCAGGTTCAAGTGATTCTCCTGCCTCAGCCTTCCAAGTAGCTGGGATTACAGGCATGCACCACCACGCCCAGCTAATTTTGAATTTTTAGTAGAGATGGGGGTTTCACCATGTTAGTCAGGCTGGTCTCGAACTCCTGACCTCAGGTGATCCACCTGCCTCGGCCTCCCAAAGTGCTGAGATTACAGGCATGAGCCACCACGCCGGGCCTGAAATTACATATTTAAATTAAAAAAATTTTTCAGGCCAGGCCAGGCTTGGTGGCTCATGCCTGTAATCCCAGCACTTTGGGAGACCCAGGCGGGCAGATCACTTGAGGTCAGGAGGTCGAGACGAGCCTGGCCAACGTGGTGAAACCCCATCTCCACTAAAAATACAAAAATTAGCCAGGTATGATGGCACGTGCCTGTAAACCCAGCTACTCAGGAGGCTGAGGCAGGAGAATCGCTTGAACCTGGGAGGCGGAGGTTGCAGTGAGCCGAGATCGCGCCATTGCACTCTGCACTCCAGCCTGGGTGACAGAGTGAGACTATGTCTCAAAAAAAAAAAAAAAAAAAGTTTCATTAGAATCTTTGAATACTGGTATACTTGAGATACACATAATCATATCTGTCCTCCAGTTCCCTTGAATCTGTTGCCTCTTTCTTACTCCTGGCACTTTCCTTCTGTAGTTACTACTTTTCTTTCTTGGATCATCAAATTTTCCCTCTTGATCATTCAAGTCAACCTATGATCTTTCTCTGGATTATTCTGTATTTAAAAATATCCACAACAGGATTTAAATGTGCAATTTCAGCCAAGTATCTAAATAAGATAGATGCTGCATTCCAGAGTAGGAATATGCAGAATTTCCAAAGGAGCTTTAGAAAAGTTGTTACATGACCCTGGAATTCTACATGCACTTCGAGTAGAAAAGGCTCAGATTAAAAGCAATATTTGGAGAAGATTTCTTTGAACACAAGCAGCCCCTGTGAGATGAGTCTTCTTCCCTTCTCTGCTGTCTCTCATCTCGGGTGTGTGAGAAGACCTTCAAGACACGACTTGAGAGTGTGATGATGCCTTAACTCAGGTGTGCGACCCCATATTGAAATACTTAAAAGGCAGAGATGGGATAGTTGAGAAAACCAAAGTGAAGACATATTGAGGCTGCCTAAGGTCTAACTCTATTCCCAGGATCTGTTTGGGCAAAAAAAACATAAGAGTGTTTCTTGGGGATTTGTTGAGCACTATAAGTGAGAAAAAGCTGTTCTGGAGGTCCTTGTTGATTTGATCTAATAGGATCATCTTTAGAAGACTGAAAAGGCTTCAGCAGAGAAGAAGCTGGAGATGACCTGAGGAGAGATTAGGGACCTGCAAGAATAGAGGACATTCATCTGGCTGGGGGAAAGGCAAGTGAGAGGCCACAAGTGGTCAAAGACTGTAGGAAACCTGTGCAGAAAGCTTCACAAGTGACAACTTTAAACATCCACCAAACCAAGAGCAGAAAGCCGGCTTACAAAGTGCCAGTCCTGTAAGCATTTACCCATACTCTTTATTTCTCTTGGTCTCTGCTTCTTCCTTCTTCCTCCTTCCCACCCCAGACTGCATGAAAAAGAGTAGCTGGCCATGGGAGAGGGGGATTGAGAGAGAGAAAATAAACTCATTCCATTTTCTAACACTTCTTATCTCACCCAGGGAATTTATATGGTGTTACTTCTATGGGAATTATTGGATTTAAAGTTGGAACTCCATATAGAAATTTTTTATGAAACTATAATTTATATATAAGACTTTCCTTTGAATGAAATTGGAAGCTTTGACTCAAAATGGCCCTGGAGATTGTAATTATAATTATCAAACTGAGATCATGTTTTGTGACTTAAGGTGACTGTAGGAGTTTGCAGTTACTAAGAGTAGTTAGAAAAGTCATGGGATTGCCCAAGTTTTCATTCAGGACAAAAAGAAGAAAGTAATCATTGAGTAGAGTTTAAAAGAAGAGTTGGAGGTAAAAATAAATTTGGTCATGATTACACACCCTGAATCTTTTTTGGCCAACATAATGCTTTCAAATTTTATCTTTTTCTTCTATATTGCAAGCATACCTTGGAGATATTGTGGGTTTGGTTCCAGACCACCACAATAATGCAAATATTTCAATGAAGCAAGTCACATAAATTTTGTGGTTTCCCACAAAAATATAAAAGTTATGTTTACACTATGCTGTAGTCTATATTAAGTGCGTGATATCATTATGTCTAAAAGTATACATACCTTAATTAAAAAATATGTTATTGCTAAAAAAATGCTAACAATCATCTGAACTTTCAGTAAGTCATAATCTTCTTGCTGGTGCAGGGTTTGCCTCATTGTTGGTGGTTGCTGAATGGTAAGGTTGGTGATTGCCAAAGACTGAAGTGGCTGTGGCAGTTTCTTAAAATAAGACAATAATGAAGTTTGCTACATTGATAGACTTAAAAAAAATTAAAAAAAATTTTTTTTGAGACGGAATCTAACTCTGTTGCCCAGGCTGGAGTGCAGTGGCGCAATCTTGGCTCACTGCAACCTCTGCCTCCCAGATTCAAGCGATTCTCCTGTCTCAGCCTTCTGAGTAGCTGGGAATACAGGCATGCACCACCACGCCTAGGTAATTTTTGTACTTTTAGTAGAGATGAGGTTTCACCATGTTGTCCAGGCTGGTCTCAAATTCCTGACCTCAGGTGATCTGCCTGCCTTGGCCTCCCAAAGTGCTGGAATTACAGGCATGAGCCACTGTGCCTGACCTTAATTTTCATATTGTTAGTAGAGATGGAGTTTTACCATGTTGTCCAGGCTGGTCTTGAACTCCTGACCTCAAGTGATCTGCCCACCTCGGTCTCCTGATTGACTCTTTCACAAAAGATTTCTCTCTGTAGCATGTGATGCTGTTTGACAGTATCTTACCCATGGTAGAGCTTATTTCAAACTTGGAGTCAATCCTCTCTAACTCTGCCACTGTTTTAGCAACTAAATGTATGTAATATTCTAAATCTTTGTTATCATTTCAACAATGTTCACAGTATCTTTAACCGGAAGTAGTTTCCATCTCAAGAACTTACTTTCTTAGCTCGTCCATAAGAAGCAACTCCTTATTTGCTCAAGTTTTATCATGAGATTGCAGCAATTCAGTCACATCTTCGGGCTCCACTTCAAATTCCAATTATCTTGCTATCTCCACCGCATCTGCAGTTACTTCCTCCATTGGAGTGTTGAACTCCTAAAAGTCATCCATGAGGGCTGAAATAAACTTCTTCCAGACTCTGGCTAATGTTGATATTTTGACTTCCTTTCATGTATCACAAATTTTCTTAATGACATTTAGAATGGTGAATCCTTTTCAGTGGATTTTCAATTTACTTCGCCCTGGTCCATCAAAGGAATCACTGTCTATGGCAGCTACAGCCTTATGAAATGCATTTCTTAAATAACAAGACTTGGACGTCAAAAGAACTCCTCGATCCATGGCCTGCAGAATGGATGTTGTGTTCGCAGGTATGAAACATCATTAACCTCCTTGTACATCTCCATCAGAGCTCTTGGGTGATCAGGTGCATTGAAAATGAGCAGTAATGTTTTAAAAGAATCTTTTTTCTGAGCAGTAGATCTCAACAGTGAACTTAAAATATTCAGTAAACCACGCTGTAAACTGATGTGCTGTCATCCAGGCTTTGTTGTTCCTCTGATAGAGCTCAGGCAGAGTAGATTTAGCATAATTCTTACGAGCTCTAGGATTTTTGAAATGGTCTGTGAGCATTGGCTTCCAGTTAAAGTCACCAGCTGCATTAGCCTCTAATAAGAGAGTTAGCTTATCCTTTGAAGCATTGAAGCCATGAATTGACTTCTCCTCTCTAGCCATAAAAGTCCTAGGCAGCATCTTCTTCCAATATCAGGCTGTTTTATCTCCATTGAACATCTGTTGTTTAGTGTAGCCACCTTCATCAGTTATCTTAGCTAGCTTTTCTGGATAACTTGCTGCAGGTTTTATATTAGCACCTGTGGCTTCACCTTGCACTTTTATGTTACGTAAATGGCTTCTTTCCTTAAACCTCATGGTTAATCTCATAGCTTCTAACTTTTCTTCTGCAGCTTCCTTACCTATCTCAGCCTTCATAGAATTAAAGAGAGTTAGGGCTTTGCTCTGGATTAGTCTTTGGCTTAAGGGAATGTTGTTGCTGGTTTCATCTTCTCTCCATACCCCTCATACTTTCTCCATATCAGCAATAAGTCTGTTTTACTTTCTTATCATTCATGTGTTCACTGGAGTAGCACTTTCAATTTCCCTTAAGAACTTTTCCTTTGCATTCACAACTTGGCTGTTTGATGCAAAAGGCCCAACTTTGGGCCTGTCTCATCTTTTGGCATACCTTCCTCACTAAGCTTAATTATTTTTAGTTTTTGTTTTAAAGTAGGAAGCCAGGCACGGTGGCTCATGCCTGTAATCCCAGCACTTTGGGAGGCTGAGGCAGGCAGATCATTTGAGGTCAAGAGTTCAAGACCAGCCTGACCAACATGGTGAAATGCCATCTCTACTAAAAAAAAAAAAAAAAAAAAATTAGCTGAGCATGGTGGCAGGCATTTGTAATCCCAGCTACTCAGGGAGACTGAGGAACAAGAACTGCTTGAACCTGGGAGGCGGAGGCTGCAGGGAGCCAAGATTGTGACACTGCACTCCAGCCTGGGCCACATAGTGAGACTCTGTCTCAAAAACAACAACAACAACAACAACAACAACAACAAAAAGTGAGAGATGTAACTTTTTCTTTCACTTGAACACTTAGAGACCATTGGGATAATTAATTGATCTAATTTCATTATTATTGTGTCTCAGAGAATAGTAGGGGCCTGAGAAGAGGGAGAGAGATAGGGGAATGGTCAGTTGGTAGAGTAGTCAAAACATACACATTTAAAAATTAAGTTCACCATCTTATACGGGCATGGTTCGTGGCCCCCCAAAACAATTACAATAGTAACATAAAAGATCACTGATTACAGATTGCCATAACATATAATAATAATATTTATCTTAAAAGTTTGAAATATTATGAAAATTAATATTGTGACAGAGATATGAAGTGAACACGTGGTACGGGAAAAATGGCACCAATAGACTTGCTCAATGCGAGGTTGCCACAAACCTTCAATTTGTAAAAAATGCATTATCTACAAAGCACAATAAAGTCAAGAACAATAAAACTAAATATGCCTTTACTTCAGTAGGTGTTCAGTTTTTTTTCTATTTCCTTGTTGAACAGATGTTTACCTATACTCAACAGCTTTTCCTTTCACATTTCTTATTCATGATTCAATTCCCTCAAAACTGTAGTCATCCCTGTCACTGCAGGAAAACTAGTCTTAGATATCACCAATGACCTTCTAGTTGTCAAATCCAACATACACTTCTCTGTTTCCTTGTTATTGAGTCCCTCAGCAGTATCTGACCTAGCCGATTATCTTTGTGGAAATGGTTTTCTCTCTTGGTTTCTTTGATATATACTAACCTCATTCTTATTATCTTTTTGTGACATCTTCTCAGGCTTCTTGTTGATTCCTCCACTCCCTGTTCTCTTCTACATCAAAGGTGCCCAGCGCTAGGCTATGGATCTTATCTCTTCTCTGCACATTAAGTGATTTCATTTGGGCCCATTACTTTGTGTCAACTCTAGGCTGATGACATGCAAATTTATAGCTCCATCTTTGGTCTTTCTCCCGAGCTGTGGACTATGTATGTAACTGTCCACTTGACCGCATTGTTTGGAGGCCTAATGGACACTCCAAAGTTAATATGTCCATCAGGCAGTTTCCCCTTGTATTTGTTCTCCCTGGCTTGCCCATGCCAGTAAATGGCACCATCCACTCACTGCCTCGGGCTAAAAACATTGGAGTTGTTATTGCTTCCTTTCCTTAATATTCCCAAATCCACGCTATCCTCAAGTCTTATCAGTTTTAGATTCAACATTCCTTGTGAATAAAGAATCTACGTTTACTGCAACAATCCAGATGAGAGATTAGTTATGTTTTTAGATAATTCTAATAGATGTCTCAAAAACATCTGGTTGGGGATGAATGCTAACTTTCCACTGCACACCTCCAATGGTCTGATCCCTACTTACGTCTCAAACCTCATCACACACCACACTTTCTTTGGCTGACTGCACTCTGGGTAGACTTGCCTCCTCTTGTCCTTGACACATGTCATACTCATTACTGACTCAAGGCCTTTGCATTTGTTGGTCCTCTTGTCTAGAAATTTTCTTGTTTATATATTGGTTCACTTGTTTATTGTGTCTTTTCTTGCTCCCCTCACACAGAGGTAATGTTGCTCTCTTTCCTGTTTGGCACTATATTCCCAACAGCTATGGAAGACCAGCACACAGTAATTTCCTATACATATTTCTTGATCGAATGAAAGAATGTAAGTATTTAAGGCTTACAAGTTAAATGGAAAAAAAAAATCATGCTGTGATCGAAAGAGCACTGGGAGGCCCGGTGTCTACTCTTGAGTCCTGACTCAGCCACTTTGGAGAACTCAACTAAAAAAACTTCTCTACATATTTTTATCCTCACCCTCAAACATGCAGCTTCTTGTGTGCATGAAACAAAAACAAATGACAGCCCACAGAAATTAATGTGTCGGACATCTATTTCTACACTGAGTTCACTACAACAAAAACCACTTATAATTTCAAACAAATGGTCTCTCCCCAGTAACAGTGCCCTTTTGATAAAATTTCACACCACAGGAAATCCATTACAATAAATATCTGTTCCAGTATCTGTCCACTTAGCAATAATTCTCTTTATGCTTGATGCCTCTTTCCTGATAAACTATCCTAAGGACCCTCCTTTCCTTCCCTCTGAGAGTTCCAGAGTTTTAGCTCTGCCTCTGCGTACTTGCTGTTGTCATGGTAGCCTTGCTAATTTTGCTTATATATTTTTCCCCATATTTTCCCACAACCTTTGAAAAGACCAAGCGAAATATGTGCCAAAGGCTATTTCTGACTTAATGTTGTAGGCATGAAAATATTTCTTTTCTTAGCCTCTTGAAAAATATTAAATGGTTGTCTCAGCATCATTGATTGAGACTATTTGTTTATTCCCAGGGCTGAAAGTTAAGGCCATTCTATTTTGATAGAACTATTTATTTAAAACAAGCTCAAGATCAAAGACATCTCATCTAGTATGCAGGGAATGCTGTTTAACCCAAGTAATCCAAAAGTAAATAATTTATTGGATTACTCAATAGATTGAGAAATGAAGGTAGGATTTGGGTGTATTTGTTTTGCCTTTTTCTTTTTAATTACTCACTAAATAACTGCATGCGATGTGTGAGTTTAGAAGAAAAGAAAGTCTTATTGCAAGAAGACATCCTGTTAGTAACCTTAAGTGGTCTCAGGAAAGAACAGATCCCATCTATATGCATGGAATCAGGGCAGCCCTGCTGTCCACGCCTGCTTGGTGGCCGACATACTTGCATCTAAGACCTATCTTTGCCCAAGACAAAAACCAGCTGTGTGGCTGCAAGAGAGCCATTTAAACTCTCTGGAGTCCAGTTTCTTTACTTATAATACAAGAAAAAAATCTCTCACATCCCTTCTGGTTCTAAGATTGAGCCATCCTATTCTTAACCAACCAAAAATTATGATAGCGGTGGGGCAAGATAGGAGGCAGTTCAGCAGGGGCGGAGAGGCCCTCATTTGAACTTCTGCAACTCCAGGCATGGATTCCTCTTCTCTCATTTTTAAAAATTAAATGCTCACTTCCTTTCAATCTGATAAAATGTCATTTTGTTTCATTTGGGTTTTCATTTATTCTGGAACATGCCAGACAGATCTTGTACCAAAGTTATTTTATTGTTGTGGATAAAAGAACACAATACCCATTTTTGTTCCTTATTCTTGCCTTTTCAATCGGTTTTTGAATTGCTAATTTTTTTTTGTTGTCAATTAAAAATACATCTCCACAGCCCAGCTGCTCATGGACCCATGTCGGGTGCACATCATACATCCTTGGTAGTCCAGCTTCTGTTGTGAAGTCCTGAGAAACACTGTTTATTTATTTATTTAGTGAGAAGAATCCCGATTAGTTCTTTCTCGTAAAAAGAGGAAATTGGCTAACTGTTATGGACTGAAAGTTTGTGTCTTTCTCAAATTCATCTGTCGAGGCTCTAACCCCTAATGTGATGGTATGTAGAGATGGGGCCTTAGAGAGGTAATTAGATTTAGATGAGGTCATGAGAATGGGGCCCACATCATGGGATTAGTACTTTTATAGCAAGAGGAAGAAAAACCAGAGCACACTTTGTCTCTCTGTCTGCCATGTGGGGGCACAGTGAGAAGGCAGACAAGGAAAAGGGCCTTCCCCAGGAACCAAATGGGCTGACACCTTGCTCTCGGTCTTCCCAGCTTCCAGAACTGTGAGAATGAAATAAATATCTGTTGTTTAAGACACCCAGCCTATGGCATTTTCTTATAGCAGCCCAAGCCGACCAAAAAACTAACTAATGGAAATATTTGAGTATAAGATAGAACGTATTGACCCTGGAGCAATAAAAGAAAAGCTGGCCGAAAGTGCTAGGAGTTGCAGGCGGACAGTTTACCACCACCTGTTTGAAAGGCTTTACCATTTAGTCAACTCAGCACAGACACCTCAATCAAATGAAATGCATACAACCACAGTCACTGGTCTATCAGCTCCAATCGGGAAACCCTTGAAAATGTGACACAAGCAGTTTAGGCAAAATTAGAGAAAACATTTATAAAGCTCATGATACAAAAAGCAGTGCATGATTTAAAACATCATCAGATGGGTTTAAGTGAATTTATGGATAAAGATGTATTACACATTAATAAAGGAAGTCACGGACATTTGAAATAGATGCTTGATCTGAGAAACACTCCTGCTTATAGCCTCAAATATTTGGAAGTTGACAACATGCACAAAAGGTACCTTGTTGCCACTCTCAGAGACAGCGTATCACACTAACTGGCTCATTAATTTGACCTATTATGGCATTTCTTATGATCTTACATTCCTATGACCTCCTTGAAGGCTCATTTGGCCTTGAAGCAGCACAAGGTGAAAAAAAAATCTCAAAATTAATCAAGAAGTTGCCAGAGTGCTTTTACACAGGCTTAGCAAATTGTCAGCTTATCCTTGAAAGAATAACCTTCACCAGAACCTTTTTTCCTATGACAATGGGGAGGAGAAGGGGATAGTGAAGTTGCTGTCAGACACTGGGTTTCCTCTCTAATTCTCATTCACCTTTTAGCCAGACACAGAACAATCTTGAGTTCAAATATTTAGAGAATCTCAGATGAAAGAATACAGAGCTATTCATTCCTGAGACTTTCATGGGAAGGCCTGGTTAACCAGACACAACGGGCAAGCAAAGTGTCTGTCATTGCTAGTAAGAAATCAAAAGGGATTCAGCCTAAGGTAAACAAAGCCACACGGAGCAATGAGGATAGTGCAACATGCATTTCTATTTCAAAATACCATAATCTTAAAAGTGTGCTCTCCTGAATCCATATGATCGAATGAGAAAATAATTAGGTACCTAGGTATGATTACTTTGACTTATGTCTAAGATGCACAAAATTTTTCAGCCAAAAGCAATAGAATGGGGCAGCAGTCACGTGTGAATAGATCTGTTTCGATGAAAAACACCAGTATGCAAACTGTTTTTCCAGAAGATGGACACTTGCTCCTGAGGTGGTTGAATCTTTCACCTATTTGTTATGTCTGAAAAATTAATGCTTGTTCTGCAACTATAAACCAGCCATAAGTGAAAGCAGCTTTGCCAGCATTGTCTGAGTCATTAGAAGAGTCAACCAGTTGTTCTCCTGTCCTTTCTGCGTGGCTGAATTTCCTTAATGACCAATTCATTGTGTGTCATCAAGCATGACACCCAAAACGCTGTGATGTCTTTAATGAAGGATCCATTAGTCTTTCAAGAATGTGAACATGTGAAGTTGAAAAACCTATTCAATAAGGTATCTCCTTGAAAGAACGCTAATCACACTGGGAAGTACATTTACACAAAATATAACTTCTTCATGCATGTTTAACGGAGTAGAATGTTTTTTGGAGTCACATTAGCTGACCCTGAGAAGAACACAGGCTTAGTTTACTGGATAACTTCCATTTTCATAAAATTGCTAAAATGCCACTTTTCTCTTCAATCCACATTTATATATGTGGCAGAACATTCTTTCTCAGAACAGAAGCCATTGTATGGTCCTCTTTCTGTGTTCTTTGACCTTGGCAGCACACCATCTCCAAGATTCCGCAATCATAGACAGTCACCCTGCTGTTGTGGGCAGACGATTGCCTTGCACAAACCTTTCTGGTGCCATTGGAAGTGACTCTCTGGAGACAAAGCCCAAGAATGACCCTGAGTATTACGTCTTTGTACATTCACTTCTGCATTTCATCTTCGCAGTTCTAAACCTATTCAAAGGTCTTTCTGTTTGAGCTTCTAAAATCTAGTATATCCTCTGCTGGATCGAGAGAAAAAAAGATGTAATTATAATACATGAACTGCCGTTGTTCTGCACATTAACACAGTAAGAGAAAATAGGAGTTTTTAATAGAAAAAATAGGTGTTTTGCTCTTCTTTCATATATTTGTAAATAATGCAATATATCGGGAGTTAATTTTAAGGTAGTCAAGTGTGATGCATCACCATTAAGTCACTTTTACCAAGGAAAATAACCCAATATACTTCTATATAATAGAAGGAGAAATAAAGTATATTTCATTTTAACACAGAAATACAATTTTGTCCCAGAGTATAATTGGATTAATGGTATAGGAAGGCAGTTCATAATAGGGTTTTATTGTATTTTCCCTAAAGTTGCATAATAAAGGCACTTACCTGAGGAATCATCCGAATGCCTCTTTCTCGGTATATTCCATGGTGTCCATTGAACATGTTCACTTGGCAGACTTCTATGATGGTATTGATTTTTTATCAAATATTTGGATAATGATTATTTGATAAAAATCAGAGTTAGTAAAGAGTTCAGCAAGCAAAGTGTTGGTCTACTAAGCAATTTTGGGGGTCAGGGAGGGTTGAAGCTTATGGCTTTGATTATGTGAGAGGTCAGAATATGATAAATACCTTGAGCTAGGGTCTTGCCTGAGCCAGACCCCTTGGATACAGACATGTCTGGTCATCTCTGAAACCCTGCAGGGCACTGCCTCCTCATTGCATGAAGGACAAAGGATGGAGGAAATTTCCTGGGAGAGGATGCCTTCTGAGAAAGGCAGAGGAGGAGTCAAGCTTGACCCGATAACAAAGACTTCATCTTCAGAAGGAAGCAGAGATTTTGAGTTCAGCATGGAGTCTCATTTGTAGCTGAGTTGTCTTCCAGGCCAGTCCCGTGGCCTCCTTCCTGTGGATTCTGAGTTCTGTGAAGTGTGTGTAAGAAATCTTGCTGGGAAGGATGGGTTTAAGTAAAAACTGAAAGCACTGATTGACTAGGGAATCTATCAGGCACTGCCTTGGTACCAACACTGATAAGACACAACACAACAAGTGGGAAGAGTGCCTGTCCACTTTGTAAACAAACAAACAAAAAACTAAACAACACCCAAAACAACATCCCCACCCCATAAAACCAAAACCAAATGAACAAAAATACTCTGCTTCTTTGACTGATTGCTGAAAGACTCCATACATGTGTAGTGTGTGAAATTGCGGGGCAGAGTGGAAAGTGATATAGCTCAGCAGAAATGCATTGCCGTGTTGTAGGATTTAGAGGAAGAGGCCATAGAATGGGAGAGAAGATGGGGAAGAAGAGAAAATGAATAACTGAGGCCACTTGTATTATGATTAAATTTTGTGATGATGAACAAAGTGCATAATTGCTTTCTTCCATTTTAAAATTATTAAAATGGATGTTAATACCACTGGCTCACTTTCATGTTTAATGAGCAGTGGAAATTTTATTGCTTTAAAAGTTTTTTAAACAGTTTTTTAAGGGATTTGCCTACTTATGACTAATATTTCCTGTTAGCATTGAAATATTAGAAAAACTTTATTCTCAACTCCATACTTATCATGGAGAGCTATTGCAAATTGGAAAGTGTATGGAATATGAAGTTGACTGGATTCCTCACTCTTCTGGGCTCCCCAAAAAGTTGGCTTAAAATTATCCCACTAATTTAGGGTTTCTCATTATTTTGGACCAGCAAATTTTTTGTTTTGAGAGACCATCCTCTGCATTGCTTGATGTTTAGTTGCATCCCTGACTTCTCCCCTCTAGATGCTTGTAGCATATCGTCACACCATTATTACAATATAACATGTCTCCAGACATTGCCAATGTCCCCTGGGTGGGAGAAGGGGAGGGAATTGTTGCATATTGAGAATCACTGCTTTAATGTAGTCATTTGAAGCAAAATACTTGAAGAAAAAATAATGTTAGAATTGACTATAAAGTTATTAAGATAATATTAACCTCCTGATGCATTCTTTACTTAATTCTTGAAATTTTTTTTTCTTAATGTGGGAATGTCATAGGTGTTTAAACTGAAAAACAATACTAGTTGCCATTTATGCTATTTATTGAGAATTTCCTGAGTGTCCCACATTGTATTAAGCACTTTATCAACATACCACTCAATTCTTGCAACTATTCCTTGCAGTTGGTATTATTATCTGTCTCTTTCAGAGAAGGCTAGGGAAGTAAAAGAACTTTCTCAAAGTTACACAGCTAGTCACTGAAATACATAGTATTTAAGTCCACATCTACATGGGTACAGGCATTGGAAGTTTACTTTGTGCCTCAGTCAAGGTCCCTGAAGAAAAATGCCCACTCCAGTGGGGTAACCCAGGAGACCTTACCGAACAACATCTTTGCATATGAGAGCAGGAAAACTGACAAAGAATCGTGAAGCCCCCCTACCAAGATCTGCCAGAACTTATGCTAGGTCTGAGGGGCTCAGGAAAAGGAGTAGTGACCATAACCCATAACAAGTGGCTGGGACTTCAGAGGGGACTGACAGACAGGAGCATGGAGGGATACAACCAACTCAACAGCTGCTAGGCTGGAAGGCACCTGTGGGTGGGAGCACCTTAAACCTTCCACCCTTTGAATTCCCCTTGATGAGCACCCACATCCAACAGGAAATTATGGGAAAAGGACCCTGTTGCTGTTGCATCCATACAGGGTGATCTTCCAGGGCTCAGAGCTAGCTAAGAGTAAAGAATGGATCTGAAGGGCAGAGGGAAAAATTCCAGGCTGTTTTAACCTTAATAAACCTTTATATAATTCAGATTTTCATTAAATATTTTTGAGCACCTACACAGACCATGGTAATAACTATTGGTGATAATGTGCTGTGGCAGTTGTCTGCTAACTTTTTCTGTGAAGGGCCATTTAGCAAAAATTTTAGCCTCTTTGGGCCATATAGTGGTATCTGTTGCAACTACATCTGCTGTTGTAGAGTGAATGAATGAATAAGTCCAGTAAAGTTTTTTTCTTTTTCGGTCCAAAGGTTGGAGTTTGCCAACTTTTCTGCTATAGAAAAACACAAAGCTACATACCATGCGTACTAAATTTTGTCAAGTCATTGTTTCTCCAACTCCAAAAGTTATGAAAAAATATGGTTCATGTCATATATATGTGTATATATATACGTGTATGTGTATATATATACACATACATACATACACACACACACACACAAACACAGACACAGACAGATCACCCTATCTAGGCTTACAAAATTCAAGTCATTTTGCAATAGAATTTATGAGTTTCACTTTTTGTTATTTCAACTCCATTATTGCAAAATTAGGTTGAACGAAGAGATAGACTTTGTATTTAACATACTTTTATTTTTTTTGAGACTGGGTCTCTCACCCAGGTAGGAGTGCCATGGTGTGAGTGATCATGGCTCACTGCAGCCACAACCTCCCTGGCTTAGGTGATCCTCCTGTTTCAGCCTTCTGATTAGCTGAGACCACAGATATGTGCCACCACACCCGGAAATCTTTGAAAATTACTTGTAGACATGAGGTCTCCCTATTTTGCCCAGGGTGGTCTTGAACTGCTGGACTCAAGTGATCCTCCCACCTCAGCCTCCCAAAGTATTGGGATTACAGGTGTGAGCCACCATGCCTGCCATTTTAACACATCTTTAAAGCACAATATGGTTCTTATTGGAAAGTGGGGAAAACCAAATAGAAGAAACAGAACTATTGTTTATGAAACCAGCAAATCTGTGGAAAAAATGATATTGATTAACGGTGTATGGAAAACAATTTAAATGTAATTATAGTATCTGCCTAAATAACCCTTATTAAAGCGGGACCAATTTTATAAGGCCAGGCCATTCAGCCTCTGGGCTGATGCTATACAGTTGTTCCCCATTATACACAGTTTTTCTTTCTGCAGTTTCAGTTACTTTCTGTCAGTCATGGTCAGAAAATAAATGAGCACAGTATAAGAAGATACTTTTAGACAGAGGGAGTGAAAGAGAGAGAGACACCATATTCATTTAGCTTTTATTATAGCATATGGTTGTAATTATTCTATTTTATTATTAGTTATTGCTGTTAATCTCTTACTGTGCCTAATTTATAAATTAAACTTTATCATAAGCATGTTCATATAGGAAAAAACATAGTATGCATAGCGTTTGGTGCTTTCCACAGATTTAGGCATCCACCAACAGTCTTGAAATGTATTTTGATGGCTTGTGGATAAGCAGGTATATTAGTCCGTTCTTGCATTGCTAAGAGGAACTACCCAAGATAGGTAATTCATGAAGAACAGAGTTTTTTTAAAATTAATTTTTATTTTATTTTAAATTCCAGGATACATGTGCAGGATGTGCAGGTTTGCTACATAGGTAAATGTGTGGCATGGTGGTTTGCTGCACCTATCAGCCCATCACCTAGGTATTAGCCCAGCATGCATTAGCTATTAATATTTATCCTGATGCTCTCCCTCTTCATGCTCCCCTGACAGGCCCCAGTGTGTATCGTTCCCCTCCCTGTGTCCATGTGTTCTCATTGTTACAAGCTCCCGCTTGTAAATGAGAACATGCGGTGTTTGGTTTTCTGTTCGTGTGTTAAACTGCTGAGGATGATGGCTCCCAGGTCCATCCATGTCCCTGTAAAGGACAGGATCTTGTTCCTTTTTATGGCTGCCTAGCATTCCATGGTGTATATGTACCACACAGAAAAGAGGTTTAATTGAATCACAGTTCCACAGGCTATACAGGAAGCATGGCTGGGGAAACCTCAGGGAACTTACAATCATGGCAGAAGGTGAAGCAGAAGCAGGCATGACTTACATGGCTGGAGAAGGAGGAAGAGATAAAGGGGGAGGTGCTACACACTTTTAAACAACCAGGTCTCATGAGAACTCACTCACTGTCATGAAAACGGCAAGGGGAAATCTGACCCCATGATCCAGTCACCTCCCACCTGGCCCCTTCTCCAATAATGAGGATTACAATTTGACATGGGATTTGGGTGGGGGCACAGAGACAAACTGCATCAGGGGGTGTACTGTATTAGTCAGATGGTGGTGCCAGAAAGTTTATGATTTATAGAGAGTATTAATTTCATCTCAAGATCCTAGGGACAAATATTGAAATTTCAGTGAGGTAACTTTATCTCTTTCTTCCTTCCTCCCTTGCTTTCTTCCTTTTCTCCTTCCTTCCTCACTTCTTCTCCAGCTCCCTGTCTTTTCCTGTCTTTTCTTCTTTCTTCTTTATATTTAAATGCAAGTGACATTGTCTTGATGAAGCCAAACCCATATGTCATGGAACTCTAGCATCCTTCTCTGGTTTCTTTAGGCATCTCTGGCTTCAACTGCAGCTGCCAATTTTATGAGTTACTTTGCTATTCCAAGTGTGCCACCCTATTGTATGCCTTGGTTTTCCAAATGTGACAATGTTCCTCTTCCTTGATCCCCAGCCCCCGTGCCCATTAAAAAGTCCACATGTATAGTGAACTTTATTAATACATCTGTAAGATGTAGGAGCCATTGTAATACAAACAACTTATAATTGATTATTTGGCAAATTCATAGATTGTCTAAAATCCTTGAGTAACTCTCTTTGACAGTCTCTAGCCTCCAATGCATTTGGCTCTCATTCAATCTCTCTCCTTTCTCCTGGCTCCTGGAAACACCATGTTTTCCAACAAATCTCTTCTACCTTATCAAGGGCAGCATTCGGGGTCTCTCCGAGCCTAAATCTGCATATTAAAATACTCCCTGATACCCTGTGCTTGCCAATGGACCGACTGCTCTGGCTTGTCCCAATCTCCCCTCCTCCGCCATCTGTAAGGGGAAGGAAGGAGCCAGAGGAATTATTTCTCCCCTGATATGAATTAATTAAACTTCCCTAGAGGGCAGACACAAAGAGTCTTGTTTAATTTAGAAAAAAATAGACTGTTATGCATTATAATTTTGGCAACTGCAGCATACAAGAAGTGCAGATTTTATCCATTAGTTTTTGTTTGTTTTATATTGTTCAATTTTAGGGTGGGTTTTTTTTTCTCTTTCTTTTTTTTGCCTGCCACTGTCAGCTATGCAAAGGTAATAAGATCCTACTGACCATGTTATGGGAGAGAATGGCCCCCAGAATAGCTAAGAGTCTCTTTTTCGCAATTTTTGTTTGGGGTTATACTCCTGTCAAAATGTAGAGACAATTGAACAATTTGGGTTTATTTTTAAAACTCCTCCGTCAGGCTCTCAAAAAAATTGTATTTTATTTATAGAAGGCTTCTCTTTTCTTCTGCCTCTTCTTTAATCACTCTCTCACTTGAAAGTGAGCAATTAAGCAATTAATTGAATAATTTAGGTCTCAAATCCCATTTATTTTAAATTATACATATAAGATCCTCTTTGTCCTACTTAATGTTACGTTTTGAAGAGCCAATCATAAAGAACAGATGGGAAGGGAAAAGTTTTTTTTCTAAGAACGGTTAGATGAATAGAGAGCTGAAACTTGTATGTTTAACTTGTGAGGTACTGATTGGGATAATCACAGCGTAGCTGAGACGAACCAGAGATTGGCTCTTGGTGTAACAAGAATCCCTTCTCTAGCAGCTTCCTACTTCCCATGGTTTTAGGCTTTTTGGATATTAGTCCTAGGAATGAGCCAAGTGCAATGAGTCAGGTTTAAGTGGACAAGAAATACGTGGTGTTATAAATGGCATAGACCTGAAAGTATTTATAAAATGTGATCAAGTGAGCACTGAAAAAAAAGACACAGAATATCTTGGCTTTTATAAAAGCTTATTTTATGGAAATTATGTGCATCATAGCCCAAGGAATCATAACTACATTTCTTTTTGAAATAAAAAGCTACATTACTATAATGTTGATGTTAAGGAAACCTGTAGAGGAGAAATTCTGATTAAAATTAATTCTGGTTACTATGAAGGGAAAAGGCAACCAGCCAAAGTAGGGACAAAATGAAGTATATGCCTCAAGGAAGAGCGGTTTCAACTATAAAAATGTGAGGCTAGAAGAGAAGGAAATAGGGATAATTTGTTTAACTAAGTAACGAAACTTAAAGGTAATCTGAGTAATGGTTTCTAAAGTAACCTAAGGTGCAAAAACCCTCCAACTGTGAAAATTTAACTCTCAATGAATGTCAATTTATAACAAGAAGGTATATCCCCACATATTGAATAACAAAAGGAGTTTACAAAGAAATTTCCAGAACATAAACTCATAGAGAGAAATGGATGGCAGAGACTTATTCCTGGGCACTTTTGAAATTAGATTATTATTTTAATGCATCAAACTTTGTGGTTAGCATGGAGTTGAAATCACCAACGAAGCTCTCTTAGGGAGGATAAAGCCACAAATTCCTTCTCTGTAAAATTCAGTTGAATTCGATCTGATTCTACAAATGTTTTTGAAGGCTCGATGATTTCTGGGGGCCTTTTGAAATACCATCCTGACTTGCAGAAGTCATAGTTCGATATTGCTGCTTGCTGGCTTAAGAAGAGTTTTGATCAGAGCATTTGGGTACATTTTAAAGTTTCTTTCTGTTTCCTCTTTCTTTCTTGACTTTCTAGAAACTTCTGTTCATAATTTGTTTCTTAATTACTGTTTTTCTCTCTCAGTTCTCCCAGTTTCTTTTCAGCATTTTAATCCCTTACTCTCTTGTGGTGAGTTCTTTATGGAACCAAGCCTCTTTGATGAACGATTCTCAAGCTCATTTTATCCTGAGCCCTATCATGTATGATACCCTAGTTTAACAAGGATTGAGAACAATGGTGGTTTCTGAGACTTTCAGTGCAAAGAAAATGCCAGAATGACAATTGTTCGCATCTTGAAAACGTACACAGGAATGAGAGGTGAAATCTCTATCCCTGCGTTTGTTTTCTGCTTTATTCTTGAGGCATTCACAGAATGACACGCCACGCAGATCGCTTTTTATGTGCATCATTTTACCTTCACCCTCAGATCAGCTACATCACCTATTATCATCAAGTAATAAAGCTCCTGCCATTGCCACCCTAGTCTAAGGTAATGGCATCTCTCTCCTGGCTACCACAGCTGCTTTCTAATTGGCCTCCTGGCTTCCACTCTGATTTCCCTGCAATTCACTCTCCACATGACAATCAGGGTGGCCTTTTAAAAGTAGGGTCAGATTAGCCTGAAACACTGTAAAGGCTTTTAATACTACTTAAGATACAATCCAAACATGATGTGATCCCCACCTTCTCCCATACATCATCTTGCACTGCTCCCCCTCTTGCCTACTACACCCTGGTACCACTCACCTCGCAGGCCTGTTCCTCAGTGGGCACTGCTCATTCCTCCATTCACTCCGTGCCCACCCTCCACTGTCACATACCTGTTGATTACATCGTCACATTTGCAGAGAGGCTCTCCCTAACCAATCTGTCGGTAGTAGCGCATATGACATTATATCACCTCTTTCAATTAACTCCATACCCTTACCATTAAGAGTGCTCGCCTCCCTTATTTATTATTCTTGTGCTTAGGCTGCCTTCACCCAGTGAAATACAGACCTTATTTATTTACTTATTTATTTAGTGAGACAGAGTCTCCCTGTTGTCACCCAGGCTGGAGTGCAGTGGTGTGATCTCGGCTAGCTGCAACCTCCGCCTCCTGGGTTCAAACGATTCTTCTGCCTCAGTCTTTTCAGTAGCTGGGATTACAGGCGCCTGCCACCATGCCCAGCTAATTTTTGTATTTTTAGTAGAGATGAGGTTTTGCCATGTTAGCCAGGCTGGTCTCGAATTTCTGACCACCTGGCCTCCTTGTGATCCGCCCACCTTGGCCTCCCAGATTTCTAGGATTACAGGTGTGAGAGCCACCATGCCAGGCAAATACAGATTTTTTTTTTTTTAAAGTTGTACTTTACATTCTGGGATACACATGCAGAACATGCAGGTTTATTACGAAGGTATATGTGTGCCGTGGTGGTTTGCTGCACACATCAACCCATCATCTAGATTTTAAGCCCCACATGGATTAGATATTTGTCCTAATGTTTTCCCTAATGCTTGCCCCCCACCCCCTAACAGGCCCCAGTGTGTGATGTTCCCCTCCCTGTGTCCATGTGTTCTCATTGGTCAACTCCCACTTATGAGTGAGAACATGTGGTGTTTGGTTTTCTGTTCTTATGATAGTTTGCTGAGAATGATGGTTTCCAGCTTCATCCACGTCCCTGCAAAGGACATGAACTCATCCTTTTTTATGGCTACATAGTATTCCGTGGTGTATATGTGTCACATTTTCTTTATCCAGTCTATCATTGATGGACATTTGGGTTGGTTCCAAGTCTTTGCTATTGTAAACAGTGCTGCAATAAACATATGTGTGCATGTGTCTTTATAGTAGAATGATTTATAATCCTTTGGGTATATACCCAGTAATGGGATTGCTGGGTCAAATGGTATTTCTGGCTCTAGATCCTTGAAGAATCGCCACACTGTCTTCTACAATGGTTGAGCTAATTTACACTCCCACCAACAGTGTAAGAGCATTCCTATTTCTCCACATCCTCTCCAGCATCTATTGTTTCCTGACTTTTTAATGATCGCCATTCTAACTGGTGTGAGATGGTATCTCATTGTGGTCTTGATTTGCATTTCTTTAATGATGAGGAGCTTTTTTGCGTATGTTTGTTGGCCACATAAATGTCTTCTTTCGAGAAGTGTCTGTTTATATCCTTTGCCCAATTTTTGATGGGGTTGTTTGTTTTTTTCTTATAAATTTGTTTAAGTTCCTTGTAGATTCTGGATATTGGCCCTTTGTCAGATGAATAGATTGCAAAAATTTTCTTCTATTCTGTAGGTTGCCTGTTCACTCTGATGGTAGTTTCTTTTGCTGTGCAGAAGCTCTTTAGTTTAATTAGATCCCATTTGTCAATTCTGGCTTTTGTTGCAATTGCTTTTGGTGTTGTAGTCATGAAGTCTTTGCCCATGCCTATGTCCTGAATGATATTGCCTAGGTTTTCTTCTAGGGTTTTTATGGTTTAAGGTCTTAGAGATCTTTATGACAGTGCCTGGCTTGCTCATCTGCTTCCTCAGAGTGTAGGATAGTGTTTGGTATGCAGGAAATGCTCAATAGGTGTTTACTAAATGAATGATAATCTTTACATTTTCCACCTGTCATGTCAGACTGCAAACAAATGATAAAAATCTAGGTCCATTACCGGCCTGCCAGCCCATGCTCTGATGTTAATGACATCGAAGGCAACCCTCCCGAGGAAATCTCAACTGCACAACCCCTACTACACCCCAATTCAACAGGAAGCAGTTAGAGCGTTCATTGGCCAACCTCCCCAACAGCACTTGGGTTTTCCTGTTGAGAGGGGGAACTGAGAGACAGGACTACCTGGATTTCCTAGGCTGACTAAGAATCCCTAAGCCTAGCTGGGAAGGTGACCGCATCCACCTTTAAACACGGGGCTTGAAACTTAGTTCACACCCAACCAATCAGAGAGCTCACTAAAATGCTAATTAGGCAAAAGCAGGAGATAAAGAAATAGCCAATCATCTATTGCCTGAGAGCACAGTGGGAGGGACATGGATCGGGATATAAACCCAGGCATTTGAGCCAGCAATGGCAACCCCCTTTGGGTCCCCTCCCGTTGTATGGGAGCTCTGTTTTCACTCTATTTCACTCTATTAAATCTTGCAACTGCCAAAAAAAAAACACAAAAAACAAAAAACAAAAAACAAACTAGGTCCATTACTAATCCAATTGGTTAATTGTGTCCCCTGTGTAAATAATGAGATAAAATGTATCTTTCCTGTAATAACACAGACTATCTCTAATGTGCTTCTTTTGTTAACAAGGAATTTCTGCTGCCCTTGGACTGAAAGTAATTTGATGTTTTTTTCATTACAAATTTTATGCATTTGAATATTGGATTCGGTCTTCAGCATTAAGACAGATTATTTTATCTTCCCCTTCTATCTCTTTAATTTTAATTTCAGTTCAAGATATCCACAATTTTAGGATCCTAAGGCCAAATGTTTTAAAGATCTTCATATTTCCGAGAAGTGTATTGGAGAGGTCTGCCCTTGAGTTTGTGGTGCCTGATGAGAAAACCAGTGGATTGTTCATGCCCAGGGGCACTTTATTTCTTTAAATTGACCCTAAGTAGCAACACTAGGACTGTGGTGGAAGCCAGATATCAAAACGAGTTTTGTCTAATGAAGCTTCAGTTTTAATATTAGAAGCTGGAGGTAGTGCCCAGAAGGTTGCAAAGTTGGAAAAACAAATCTCTGACTCGCTCAAGCTGAAAGTATGAAGTGCATAAGGACTTAAGGCTGATTCAAGTGTATATCTATGACCCATGCTTACAGGTGCTTATGAAGCGAACTCATATTGTTAAAGCCCCTGTTTGAAAACTAGTTGTAATTTATTTAAGGGGTGTCTGATCCTTAAGTCCATGACCCATTTCACTAGGCCCATTCCACATAAAGATCTAGACTCTGAAATAACGTTTTTTAAACTGTAGCAGGATGACCCCATTCATGAGTTGTAAAATCAATTCAGTGGGTCATGATCAGTAGGGTTTTTTTTTAAAGGAAGTATAATAAAGTTAAATCAAATAGAAAGTGTCAGAGGGGATCATGCATTGTAAAGCTTACAACAGTTTCATCAAAATTTTCTATCAGTTATATGACTATAGTGTGTGTGATATCATGACGTAAAATACTTTTCTCACAATGGGGTAAAAAATATGTGAAAGCCACCAGAGAATATTGGATTGGGTTGGATTGGGTTCATCTGACATAAAATGAAGAATAATTTACAGAGAGAATTTTCCCAAGGATATAAGGACCAGTCCCCAAATAGGCGCAAGTCAAATTGTCCCTTAACTTTGTGAAGTAGGAAACTGCTGAAACACAGAAGAGAAGGCAGTGGACTCTAATTCACAATTCCCTTAAACATAGCCCGACAGTCTTTGCCACTGCTAAAACGTAACTTGTTTAAAGGTGTTTTGATCTCTCCAGCGAAGTTAAGCTGCTTGAGTTAGAAGTGGCCATATAACTTTTCTGTATGTCTTGTAATATGAAGAACTTAGTACTCATATGAAACATTTTTGTTAATTGACCAACTGAAAAAATACAGAGGTGGGTAACTAAAGAAGATGAGATCTAGCCTGTATTATTTTAACTAGCTCAGCATTATAACCCTGTAGCTTTGCCCATCATCCCTGCCCGTCAGTAGCATACCCATCAACTTTCTATCTGCGTGTGTTTTTAAGCCAAATCTGTTTGGAATTTATTAAAAAAATAGGCCATGAGATAGTTGTCAGTCATTAAACGCACCTTTCAAAAATTACAAATAGCTTATCACAATCAATTCCAGTTTTTTAACCCTCAAATCTCTGATTCCATCAGGGAAAGAGATCCCTTTCTTCTAGCTTGATTTGTTTTTCTTCATTATGGCAAAGTTGGAATGCAGAGGAGGTAGAAATGGTTTTAAGTTTCTGTTTGGATTCTTTTCATCTAACTCAGGTTTAGGATCAGTTCCTCCTTTACAATCCAAAGTCATCGAGTTAAATTAAACAAGAGATTCCTGAGAAGGGGAAGCCAAGCATGACTAAAACTTTGTCTCAGACACATGTCAAGCTCGGTTAGAAATTAGACCTCCCTTAGTTACTGCCAGGAAAGAAGGAAGTCTCTTTTAGTATGACCCAGCAGGAGTGAGCAGGTCTCATGTTAGTTTTAAGTGATTTACTTTTGTATTTCTCTTTTGTAGTTCACAGCAGGTCCTTTTAGGAGGAATAAAAGGGCTCACTCTGCAATCTGCCTTTATTGTTTCACAGAAGAGTGGAAGCAAAACATATTTCAATCAGAAGAATTACACCTGAGTGCTATAAATGTTTCCATAGACAACAGGGAAAGCCCTGATACATTTAAGGTCGGGGCTGATATTTTCAGAGAAAAAGTGATGATCAACCCAGTGGGGAAATAAAATCATCTACTATTCCAAGTGAATTATCTCATTGGGTGGTAATGACGAGAAAAGGCCAGAAATTCCAGAGATTAGCTACCACAGATAAGATTCCCTGACTTCTAAAGAAAAAAAAAAAGACATTGCTAGGATACACAGGGACTCCTATGGAACTTGAGTGCCACTGTTTTATAGTGCAGCCACCTTTCTATTGATTAGTATTAATGAAATGAGAGGGCCCCACGTTGATGGATTATCAAAGACTACCTAATCCTGCTTTTTACTATTTAATCTTTCTTGTTGCTATGGTTAGAAATATGTGCAAACTAAATCCTTGTTTCTTCTTTCACTTGACCTTATTCTGATTCATCAAACTGATTCTCTTACACTCTGAACTATGCCAATTATTGTGTCTGTCAAGCCATACATTCATTAGAGTATTGGGGCTAATGGACATGCTGTAAGAGCACATTCATCTTTAGAAATACGGTAAAAGCTAATTCTTTTGGCTCAGCAAAGCTCAGGTTGACATCTTGCCACTCTTCTGCTGCCAGGAATATCTGGTGACTTAATGAAGCAAAGATCTTAAGCACACAACTCAGTGGCTTATTCAATATCAAGGTTTGCACTAGAGTCCGTGAAAAGGGATTAACACTTTCAGTTCTACAAAAGCCCAGGCAATGAGTTAAAACACCAGAGGACTCCCAGAATGGACAGTTCATCAGAAGGATTACAGAGTAACTTGTACTTCATGAGTCCATTGATCTTCCTTTTCATATGGTATTTAAAAAATAATCTTTTATACGCCAGTGGTAATGCAACTGGATTAGTGGAGCTAATGGGCTGTGACTATTTAAATATTAATTGGGACAGCAATGTCTAAATCAGTGGTTCTCAACCCTGACTGCATATTAGAAATCACCTAGGGAGTTTTTAAAATTTGCCAATGCCTAGTGCCTACGTCCAGAGAGATCACTTTAATTGGTCAGGGATGGTGCCCTGGCATCAGGATATTTTCAAAGCTCTCCAGATGATCTGCCTGTGTAGTCAGCATTGAGCATGACTAATAAATAAATGCTAAAACAGAATAGCTTTTTGTTACCAGAGCACCGAACTCAAACATTCTATTCTTTTAAAGATTCTCCATGTGTGTATGTTTCCTTAAAAAAAAAATACAGCAAGCATCCTGTTTCATTCAGCCTTAATTACTTTGGCCTTTGCCATGTGATAACATAGTATGGGCTGTTTGAATGCAATTAAAACATTTTGACCAAGTTTAGGAAGGCTTTTTAAATCTCAAAATATACTCAAGAAGAAATTTGGAATTTGGTTATTGGAGCAAAAATTGAGGAATATACCCAAAGACTCTTGCCGGTCCAATCCGCAAAATAAAAACAAAAAACCCTCCTTAAATCTGTTCTGTTTAGTTAGTTAAACTAATTAAAAAGAAGGAGACAATCATTTATTTGTCAATTTTTGCCAGGAAAAAATGTCATTTTTCAAATAAGGTAGTGGTATATAAAGAGGAGCGATAATGGAGACGTGCCAGTAACTGCCTGTGGGGTTTCGATCAAGGCCCTCAGCCTTGCTGGGCCTCAAAGTCACATAGTTGGTGGAGGAGCTGGGGTGAGTGTCTGCCACTCTTGTCTCATACTCTGTGCTGGGCTATTTTGGAAAAAATTGATGAGGACCGAGCCTGTAGAGAAAGAGGCGGAAAGGACTTGCATTGGCCCCTTCTATAGAAGATGAGTATGGTTTCCAGATTTCTCTGCAGGCTGCCCCTCCTAACTCTGTGTGCACACTTGCTTGAGCTGTTGTGGAAGTGGGGGCATCAATTCGCTGTTCTGCTCTGGATTCCAACTTCTAGTTGCTTGCTGGCTTACACAGGACACTCACTAAACTAACTAAACGAAGCAGGCTTAAGGGTTTTTGTTTGTTTGCCTGCTTGCTTATTGGATTGGTAAAGAGTCTTTCGGCGTATTTTGCATTTTATGTTCTGATGAACAAATACCATGACACTGCAAAAAATCCAAGAGACTTTTCTAGAGCATGTATTTCCTCTGAAGAAGAATGACCAGGCCGAGGGTGTTCCCAGCAGCAATACCAAGGGCACAACTGGTGATCTGGATCCAGAGCCAGGACCTTGCTTTTCTCTCTGCCTCCTCACTCTGACATTTTGTTTCATCCACACATCCCTGTTCATGGTTTCTCCAACTTTCCTCTGAGGTGGAACCACCTTCATAAAGTGCTTCTGTACCTTGAAGAACAAGTTATTGTTTTTCAGGTGGTTTCTTAGTAAAATGCTATCAAAAAGGAAAGAAGCCCAGTGAAGGCAAAGACAGATGTAGTTTCTTTTAAAGAAAACTGGAACCTAATTGGCCTAAATTCCTACAGTCCTTTTGTGCCTCTTCTCTCTCTCTCTCTCTTTTCTTTTGTTGCAAAAATGCAAAACTTCTACACTTCTTGTTGTTTTCTCTCCTTGTATTTGTTTCCCTAAAATATTTTGGTAACATACACACTTTTCTCTAAATTCACTAACTTTACAAATTATTTTTCTAATAATTGTAATACATTTCCTTCCTCTAATCCAAATTTCCTCTCTCATCAATCTACCCATGCAACATCTTCTAACTTTTATGTGTCTTTCTAATTTGATTGCTGTATAAAAAGACCCCATTTATGACACATTTTTTGGTTTTTCCTTTATTTCTTTTCTTATTTAATGATGAATTTTACAATGCAACACTGAAAGAATGGTATAACCTTTCACTGTGATAATGCAATTCTTCCACTCTATTCTTCTAAAAGTGACTACCTCTTTATCAAACCTAAGAGCTAAACCCAGAAACAGTGACTCTTATCCATCATAAATAACTTTGTTCTGTTTCTTGCCCATTTTTTTTTTTGCATATTGCTATCTTCTACTGTAATCTGCCCGCCCCATAACACACACTGTTTTCTGGTATTTTTTAAAATATTTTCTGGTATATTTCAAACATGCAGAGCAGTATAGAAAATAACACTGAATACCTGCTCACCAATGAGTTCAATGAAATCTTGACATTTTCTAAACCTGTTTTAGTTATTTCAAAGAAATAAAACCTGCAGAAACAATTACAGTCACCTGGGTATCCCTTTCTCCCCTTCCCATTCACCTTGGAGGAGGCCAGAGGTCTCCTTCAAGGTAAGTGCTACCTTAAATGTGTTGTTTATCACTTCTATGCATGCATTTTATCGTTATTAAACACATACATCCATAAATAAAATATAGATTTTTAGCAAGTGACATTTTATGAAGTACCATTCTGTAAACTGCTTTTATTGGCTCAGTATTATGATTTTGAAACACATGGCTTAAATTTACTTATTTTGCCTTCCCTATCATGTTCTATGGAGCATTCATGCGATTCATTTAGCTAGATGATGGACATTTTAGTCTTGTTTCTAATTTTGAGTTCTTATAGACAATGTTTCAATGAACATTTTTGTTTTTGTTTCCTTGAGCAAATGGGTCTGATTTCTTCTGTGTCCCCAGTGCTATGTTAGTTGTTGTAACAGTACCTCCAAAATTAAACTTTCTTGGCACTTAATGCCACGGGGCCAAAAAGCAAATTTCCTTGTTTCTATTTCATTTTAGTACACTCTAGAAATGTCAATAGTAAGGTTCTGACCGGAACAATTAAAAGGGATTGAGCTACCTGGTTAGAATAAAAACAGCCTGTGCTGTGAACTCTTTGTGATTCATTGGCTCCCTTACTTGCAGATGTGCACTGCTCTTGCAATAGATAATTGCTGATATGCCACATCTCCAGTGTTCCTTCTATTTTACCTTCCACTTGGAGCTCAGAGGAAATTATTCCATATATCCCTCTAGGATGAGAGTCATTTTCATGGCCTCTTTCAGATACATACTTTGCGATCCTCCTAGAGCAATCAGAGATTTGATGTTTCAGATCACCTTTCTGTCAGGAAGTTGGAGTGGTGATCTTAAACATTAAATGACAATGCAACTCTATTGTGCTGCACCTTATCCTATCTTCGCCCTGGGCTCATTTCTTTACATAATAACAGGGGAATATTTTCTGTCAAACAGCATCAAATAATTACAACAATTGAGTAAACATAAAATTCTAGGTCATGTAATACTGCCTTTTTCTTTTATTTTTTGAGACAGTGTTTCTCTCTGTTGCCCAGGCTGGAGTGCAGTAGTGCAGTAGTGCTGTAGTGCAAACATGGCTCACTGCACCCTCCAACTCCTGGGCTCAAGCAATCGTCTTGCCTCAGCCTCCAGAGTTGCTAAGCCTACAGGTGTATGCCACCATGCCCAGCTAATGAAAAAACTTGTAGAGATGGAGATCTCACAATGTTGCCCAGGCCGGTCTTGAACTCCTGGCCTCAAGTAATGCTCCCGACTTGGTCTCCCAAAGTGCTGAGATTACAGGCATGTGCCACCACACCCAGCCTTGTATTGCATTTTTTAAGTGAGATTGGAGAAAGTTTGGGTCAATCATGGCAGCTCTTGCTTTGTGGGATTGCTCCCATCTTCCCAAGTTGTCTCTTATGCCTAGACAGATACAGTTCCAATTTTGCTTTTTTCTGCAGCCTAATCCTCTTCAGGTTGGGAAGGATGCCTGGTTTACTTTACACAGCTCTCCTTGAATTCTGATGAACTTAAGGGGAGTAGACTAAGCCAGGGGGTACCTGGACCACAATTCACCTCATCTAATTTTTTGTTTGGTTTGAGACAGCCTTATATTTGACCGCTGTGATATCCTACAGAGCAGTCAACTTCTGTCTCACATGGAGTCCCATATTTTTGCAGTGAAGTAAGCAAAGGTTTTCTACTTTTATCATATAATCCACCAATAATTTCAACCTGAGCCACGTTTGTTCTGTTAGGGAAAACAGGGCAAAGGCCAACATTAACAAACAGAGGGGATCAATTCCTTGGATCAATATTCTAACTGAATAAGACTCATGGTCCCTCAACTTTCAGTAAATGATATAACATTTGAAACTAGGAAAAGGAAAGGTAATGTGTACTCCAAGTAAGCCACATTTTTTATTTGAGCTTTCATCAGCTAATCCCAGGTGATTATTATCCCTCTGATAATTCTACTACTTAGGATGGCATGCATGGATAATGCTATCTCCTGGACACAAAAGTCTGAATTTTTTTGCCTTTTTTTTTAGAGAGATAGGATCTTGCAATATTGCCCAGGCTGGAGTTAAGTGGCTATTCACAGCTGCAATAATAGTGAACTACAGTCTGAAACTCCTGGGCTCATATAATCCTCCTGCCTCAGCCTCCTGAGTAGCTGAAACTAGAGCATGCACCATTATGCCTCAAAACCTGAATTTAACACAGAAGGAAAGATTGACATGCTTCCCATTGTCAAATTTTCCTTGCAGGAAGTGTTATTCTATGCATTCCCAATCTTTTGTTTTTTGCTTGTACCTATAGGCAGGTGCCATCAATATTTTTTAAAAGGCATCATAATAGAAACTCTTGTGTACTCTAATTCTCACAGGTGAAAATGTGGCTCAGACCAAACAACAACAACAATAGAACAAAAGCAAAGCAAAGAAAATTTAAAAAGCACAAGATAGAGTCATGACAGCCTTAGTCTCAAATGGTTTGGAGGCAGCTTACCCAGTGGGCTTGTGTTATTATCATCTAAACCATACACAAAGACCCAACATGGTATATAAAGACCTAACATGGTATCCAAAGGACCTACATAAAAAGAAGGCAGCTCCCCTATCTTGGCCAAGGAAAAGGGCCATGACATGGTCTGTGCACAATTGCTACCGTATTTCCTGCCTTAAGCTCTGCAGCTTGTTGTGCTGGCATGCTCATGTGTGAGCATGTGCTGTACCCACTCCCCATGAAGCCAATTTATTTAAATCCAGGACAATCTGCTGCTGATTCTTCCTAAACAGCACTGTCTGTTTAGCCTCCTACGGGGTGACACGGTGGCATCTGAGTGCTCAGTGTTGGGCTTTCCACTCCTCCATCCCAGTTCTGATCTGAGTGCGGAGGAATGATTGAGTATTACCTGCCTACCCAAGTAAGACAGCAACTTTTAAAATTAATCAGTTCTTGTCAGTGAGGTTGCAGCCTTTTCCCTGTTCTTCAAATTTTACTACTTGATGAGTTTGATTGTGGGCTTTTACTGATGATGGCTGCTGAGCAGGATGAGTAGATTTGAACTAGTCAGTTAATATTATGGAAAGTGTCCTGTGGGTCTATGTTTAGGCTACCTAATAGGAGGAACCCATAGTTCCCATATTCCTACATGGTTCTAGCCTTCTGAGTGCACATATGTTTTCTAGCAAGTCCATGGACAATTTGAAAATTATGTGTGTGCAGTGGGTAATCTCCAAATGAAACATACTGGGAGGGCCATGCCTACCATGTACTGGGCTGGACAGTGGTTCAGCACTTGAGATGTCATTAGTCATCTCCGACCAGTCTGTGGAAGCTCCTCTGATTATTACTATAGATCACAGCAACCAAATCTTTTTCCCACAAATAAACAGGAATGCCACACATGGCTTATGGGTGTAGAGCTTCATTGGCTAAATGGCTGAGTGAGATCTGGTCAAGCAGAACTTCTCACTGCTTGCTGTCCCCACAAACCATCACACCATCCCCAACCCCCAGCAGCCTTCCCAGTTCACCGCAGTGTGCCTCCCCAGTATGATTATAATGTGGGAAGTCACCTGGAAAGGTTTGGTAATCTCTCCGTAGACATGTGTTCTTAGGCTTAGCTGCACTTCAGGATCATCTGGGGAACTTCAGGCTTTAAAACGCACTTCTGGCCCCCACAAAACAATCAAATAATAATTTCTGGGTAAGGTCTGGGCGTTGAAATTTAAAATATGCTCCCTGGATGACTTGAATGTGCAGCTGTGCCTGGGTACTGCTGCTTTGGACTGAAATTCAGACTAGAGGAAAGGGATTCCAGAGGGACAGGGTGAGCAGGAGAAACACTTGGAAGGAGATGAGGTAGGTTTCTGTGGCTTGATTGAGGCTAGAAGGTGAGGGGCCAGGTTGGGACTGAGCGAGGCCCAGAGAATTCTCCCTCTAAAGGGCTTAACTTTGTCATTTACCCCCGGAATCTAGGAATAACCACTAGTGTTGCTCAGCTGTACATTTCTATGTCCTACACTGCAATTCCTGTTAACTGCTGGAGGTCACAGCTTGCAGGAAGAAGTGTTGTCTGTTCCACACATCTCTGTTGCTCTCAGAGAAGAAAAAGCCTCATACTGGAACTCCTAGGTCTAAGACTTTCCACTTTGATTGACACTGAGGTGAACCATGATCTGGCGTGAAGCTGGAAATACTTGTTTGCGGGAGACACTTCCAAGTGGACAACTAGGGGAAATGAGGCAGAAATGTTGCTTTCCCAGCATAATACTTGAAACTTGGAGTTTCAATTCAATGTTTGAATTGCAGGCAGAAAAATACAGTAACTCATAATGTAAAATACAGTAACTCATAATGTGTATATGTGTGAATAGAACATGCACATCTTCCACCTTCCTCATTACCAGATATTCGTGATCTAGGGAAGCAGACCAATTTACCCAAAACCAGTCCAATAAATGATCAAGTAAGTGAATAGCCAATTCTTCAAATAGCCAGCATGCCAATTTATCGAATTGTATCCATTCGCCAAAAACGTTGGATATTCAAAAGCAGATGAAAAAAATCACATCACATTGAAATGTAAACCTTTGTTGCTAGAAACACAAATTAAGGCTTATATACTAATTGAAGGTATTGGTGTGGAATAGTAAACATACCTACACTTTATTTTAAAAATAAAAAGTAAATAACTTTTAGACATGCGTAACAGAAATCAGAAGAGGCCAAAATAATCATGTCACGCAAAACAATCTGGGTTCTAATAAGGGGGATGTGTTGACGTGGCAGTTGTTAGTAAAGAGATTCAAGACAGAACTTGAATACCTTTCAAAGTCATGGTCAGGAAGTGAGAATGCATGGGAGGGATCACTACCACTTATGATAACAATGGAAAGACAGTAAGCACGAGTGAAAAGAGCAATACATGGCTAAAAAAACCCCACATGAATTTGGTTAAATCTTAAAAATAGTAAAACCTTAAATATGCTAAATAGACAGGAAATTTGAATTAGGGAAAGACAGGAACAATCATGTTCTACATTAAATGTTGGCTATTAATTGCTAGAAATCACATACTAATGTTGGTATACTACATGAAAATTAGTAAATGAATCTCAACATTTTCTAAAAGCAGAAATGACATAAAAAAATTGGAGAAACATCAGCATAAACTGAAAATTTCCATATAAAATTCTGAAATAAAAATCAGTCAACTAAAACCTTGCAGGAATCCTCACTATATCAGAAACCATCTCATCATATATATTGCTAGAAGCTTTATCAGTAGTTGCTTTTTAAAAACAAATATTTTGATCAATAGATTAGTTAATAAATATGGCAGTTGGCCATTCAGCATGTGGATTTTTTTTTGTGTGTGAATTGACTAGAACAATAAGGTACATAGAGACAGTAGAATTAGCCTCCTTTTCTAGAGAAACTAGGTTAATTTCATAGATAAAGGAGCAAAGTTTATATCTGTTTTGTTTGTCTAAGGGTATGGTTCCATTTTCCTTAGAAATCTGAAGATTATAGAGTACATTATTTAAGTTCATGTCTGACCTTTGAGAGGCACAACAAAAATAGTTCACAAAGCATATTAATTAAAGGATATTAGATAAGAAATATAAAATGTAGTACAGCTAATTGCCAGAAAATCTCCTACCAAGCTTTTCAGAAACACACATTTGAGCTCTTATGGAGCAATGAATCCATAGCTACAGAGCTTGAAGTGCCAGTATATATGAGAAAATTGTCACTTCCAGATCTAGGATGGTATTTGGCACATGGTATGACATATGTCATGTTCACTGCAAGCAGTTTCTTGTGCATATGGTCCTTCTAGCTAGAGGAGCCCATCCACAGCCTATTTTATCAATAGTGAAGACACTCAGACTGAAAATAATCTTGTTTTCTGCATTAAATAGAATCAACTTATATTTGACCAAGAAAGCAATATATATTTTATTGATACGTTGTTTCCCTTAAGTCATTATTGTAAAAAAAAACTCCTATACTGATGGTATAGAATAGTTCCATGCCTACATGCTAAATATTAATTGTATTGTAACAAGAGTTTAAGAGTGTTCACTAAATATAGCGATTTACTATGGAGTCTCTGAGTCCCATATCTGACTAACTTTAAACAAAAAATTTCCTTTTAGTTTTTGCAATTTGAAAATGATTTATAGTTTTGATATCCTTTTTTCTGATGTGTAGCATTGGAAGTTGTATTGGTCAATAGCATTTAAAGATGTAACTTTCAAAAAGGAGTCTTGGCACAAATTCTTTGCTTATGTCTGACCACTCTGATATGCTAAGTAACTAACAGGTAAATGCAACATGTTAAGTAAAACCAAATTCATTCCCTTTTAATAGGTATTTAAATGAAAATAACTTGGCACATCATTTGTAAATACTAATTTGGTTGTTTTCTTTCAAAAACCCAGGAAAGTAATTTTAGAAACTAAAATAGACCATGATTTAAATGCTCTTTTTTGTTGTTGTTGTTTTTGAGATGGGGTCTCACTATGTTGCCCAGGCTGGTCTCAAACTTCTGGGCTCAAGTGATCCTCCTGTCTGGGCCTCCTAGAGTGCTGGGATTGCAGGTGTAAGCCACTATGCCTGGCCTAAATATACTTTCTAATAGTGGAAAAATGATTTAAAAAAATATGTTTTACTTGTGTGGCATATAAATTTTTATAAACATTAGGAACATTCAGAGGTAAACGTCAGTGGCTATTTTTAAGTGTTGGAAAGTACCAAGGAATTATTATTAATATCAAATAAATGGAATCCAGAAATGCCCAAGAATTCAGAAAAAAGAAAACCAAAACCTAACATTTCAGTCAAAAGAATAATTCTTCACACTGCTAAAGAAATCTTTATCACAGGATTTGTAAGAATGGTTTAGCACTTTTACCAATATTCTATGACCTCAGAGCCACAGAATCGAGACATTGGTAAATTACAATGAGATGACAGTGTCATGCTTTCTATGGTAGTACCATCTTTGGTGCAGTCTCCACAAGCAAGAGCCCTTTAACTACATCTCTCTTTCAGATTGTTTTTGGCTGGGTTACAGTGACTGTCCTAAGAGTTTGTCTCAGATAATCTGGCTTTCTTCCTTCTGGGCGTATGGTAGAACTGGACTGACTCATTCTCTTTAGATTCAACATGACCATGTGACTTGATTTGAACAATGAAATATGATTGGAGTCGATGTTTCACTCTGGGTGGAAGCTTTAAAAGACTTTGTGCCATTTTGCTGTGCTCGGTTTCCCTCTGCCACAGTGATGGGTACTTCTCCACGGAAGAGTTCTGTCAGCTTGGTTCCTGGAGACAGAGAGGACACATGGAACCCCCAGCTGGCCCGGTGGACATGAGAAATGAGCCTTTGTGGTTACAAGTCAGTAAGATTTGGGAGACTGTTTATTCCTGCTGCATGTTTTCCATCCTTACTTCCTTAACAGTAATAAAAGTAATAGATTAGCTCCTCTCCCAGAAAAGAAAACCAACTAAAAGAATGTATCACAAAGTATTTACTAAAGAGATAGCACATTTTCTATAACATGTGAAAAAATATAAAATGAGAAGTCAATTACTTTAACTGTGCTTTATAAAATTGTATTTGATTTTATAGTGAGATAAAGAATTTATCACTGTCCCTGCATCATTTTATTTTATTAGATAGGGGTCAGGAAACTTTTTTTTTGTACATGAACAGATGGTAAATATTTTAGGGTTTGTAGGCCATACTTTCTCTATCACAGTGACTCAACTCTGTCACTGTAGCCTGAAATTAGCCATAGACAATATGTGAATGAATGGGCATGTTTGCAATGTTCTAATAAAACTTACAAAAACAGATGGCTGGCCTGATTTGGCCTGGTGACTAGAGTTTGCCAACCTCTGCTATTATTAATAGATAACATACTTATAAGACCCAATATTATTAGTCCTAATAATACTGACATCTCTTATATTTTCCTATGTGACCCGAGCAAACATATTTTTAAAAAGTGAGTTGCATTTTGTTTTTTACCAAGTTCCAACTAGTTTTGTGGTATAGGTGGCATAATTATCATCAATGGAGAAATTATATTGACTATATAGTATCTAGGATGCATTACAAGTTCTGATTTACTAAATTATATGATTTTTAACTAATTTAAACATTTTATTTTATCTTAACAGGTAAAGCCATTGAAGCACATTGAGACAAGAGGTTTGTTTGAAGTCATGGAGGGGGTTTGCAGAAGAGTGAGATCTAAAACCTTGGTTTTTGGGCATCCCCCTATTTCTATTTTATTTCCATTATTACACCCTGGCTTCCAAATGAATAGAATAAGTTTAGAAGGATTAGGCCAAGAATTTTAAACAGGTTTAAAATTTAAAGACTTTATTTGGACTTTATCCTGGACTTTATTTAAAGATTGTGGGAACTGATTTTAGTTAATATTGAATAGAGCATGTGTTAAATGAATGTATGTGAATATGCACGAAATGCATTAAGCTTCAGTTTCAGGTTTTTTTCAAGGTAGGAGGGAAAGAAAGATATAGAGTCCTGCTATTAACCTAATTTATGATGTTTACTTATTCCTACCTATCTGACTAATGCTCCTTTTGTTCTCTTTATAATTCTTAGTTTCTATCTACTACCTCTGTCCCCCCAAGAGCTGCAAACATTAGCTGATTAATACTCAGTCTTCTTAGCTGCTGTGATCAGTAGAAGTAATCTCTCAAAGCATGTTGATATCTAAATCAACATAATATATCTAAATCACCTTTGCTAATCTGTTGGAATTTGCTTAGTGTTTCCTGAGCTTATATCTCCACTACCACAATATGTTTGGAAAAAGAAGTACCCAGGACATAAAGATATGAGAATTCAATTCTGTAAAAGAGAATAGATTTCACTTTTGCAGTTTGAAACGTTTCATCAAAGTCTTTTTTAAAAAAGTTTTGTTTTCTTTTTTTTCCAGTTCAAGTTATTCTGAAGAGAGTTTTTCCACATACAAACTGCCAACTTGGCCATTTTTCTATCTATCTATCTATCTATCTATCTATCTATCTATCTATCTATCTATCTATCTATCTATCGATCTATCCACCCATGCATATATTTTTGTTCTTTTTTTTTTTTTTTTTTTTTTGAGACAGAGTCTTGCTCTGTTGCCCAGGCTGGAGTGCAGTGACATGATCTTGGCTCACTGCAACCTCTGCCTCCCAGGTTCAAACAATTTTACTGCCTCAGCTTCATGAGTAGCTGGGATTACAAGTGCCTGCCATCACACCCGGCTAATTTTTGTATTTTTAGCAGAGAAGGGGTTTCGCCATGTTGCTCAGGCTGGTCTGGAACTCCTGACCTCAAGTGATCCACTTGCTTTGGCCTCCCAAAGTGGTGGGATTACAGGCATGAGCCACCACACCAGGCCCATTTTCCATTATATTTAATACTCTCTTTTTTCTCCTCACCCAAGTAACATAGGAGAAGGGAAAAAACCCTTGAGGCTAGAAAGAGAAGTATATTTTGGAAATCTCTGTGGTTCAGCGGTATGTTATCTTGCAATTTAAAGTGTCATTTGATTTATTTTTTGAAGACTGTGTTATGGACTGAATGTTTGTGTTTCTCCCACTAAATTCATATGTTGAAATCCTAACCCCCAATGTGATGGTATTACAGAATGGGGTTTTGGAAGGTAATTAGATCATGGAGGTGTAGGTCTCATGAAAGGGATTAATGCTCTTATAAAAGGGACCCCAGAGAGAACTCATTCACCTTTTTCCAACGGGTGCGGGTACAGAAGTCTGCAGCCTGCACACGGAAGAGGACCCTCACCGGAACCTGACCTTGCTGGCACCCTGATCTTGGACTTCTGGCCTCCAGAACATTGAGTAATACATTTTTGTTGTGTATAAACCACCCAGTCTATGGTACTTTTGTAAAGCAGCCTGAAATGAGTAACATACTGAGATTATTAATTATAGCCAAATCTTGATTATTTGGACACTATATGAATTCTCTGTCCATGCACTTGATCAGAGATTGAATTTGGCTACTGTGGTGGCCTAAATAATTACCTATCAAAGAGGTCTATGTCTTAATACCTGGATCCTGTTAACATGTTACTTAAGATGGCAAAAGGGACTCTGCAGATGTGGTTAAGTTAAGGATCTTGAGATGGGGCGATTACCTTGGGCTATTCAGGTGGATCTAATGTGATGCCAAGCGTCCTTATAAGAGAAAAGCAGTGGAGTTAGAGTCAGAGTGGAAAAGATATGCTTATGCAACCAGAGGTTGGAGTGATGGGCTTTGAAGTTGGAGGAAGAGACCATGAGCCAAGGAATGTAGGCAGCCACTAGATGCTGGAAAAAATAAGGAAGCCCATTCTCTCCTAAACCCTCCAGAAGAAAGAGGCTTGGTGCAGCTGTGCCAAGTGCCTTGATTTTAGACTTCTGACCAAAACTGTAAGAGAATAAACTACCACTAAGCTTGTGGTAATTTGTTACTGGTGCAGTAGGAAACAATTAGACTTACCTCTCTGGGTTATCAAGGAATGGAAGCAAATTTGAATTTCCCAGTGAAAATCTACAAGAGAAAGAACCAGCTTTTGGATCTCAAACACCAGAACACATATATTGGTAAAACATAAATTTGCTTTGGAATATTTGTCATTTTATCTTCTTTTTTTCCTATTGGGATAATTGTGAGTTCTTAGAAATGCTACTGATCTTAGGCCAGTCTTCCATTTGGTGCCATTGCTCTGTGGTTTGCTCTGCTAATCTTGTATTTTCTTCTTGCTTTCTATAAATTTAAGGAATGCTGTGGGGAAGTGAGAAGCTGGCCTACCTTGGAGAAGGAGTGGGTGTGTGAACTTGCTTCCAATTAGGCACAGAGAATGTCCCCGTTTTGTTCCAGGGTCATCACCTGCATGGCCTGCGGTGGAGCCAGGGGCCAAAACACAACAAGGGAAACTAAAGTCTCCTGTGACAAATTAATTGGAGGAGAGGATAGGAGAAAAACAAGCATCCCACTCCTTCTCTTTACTCAAGTGGTCTGCGAAGTCGAGTCGTGGAAGAGAGAATAAAACTCCATTTTATAATGCTTTTTAAAGACGTGGCCATAGCCAAGATGCAGGACTTTTAAAGATACAATAATCCTAGAATTTTCTAGAACTTTTAATCATAAGCCTCAAAAAGTATTCAATCACTTGATGGTTGGACCCACAAACCCCACACGCTGTTGTCTGGCATAGTCAGTGCTCTTTGAAGAATACACTCACAATTCTCATTGTTTTATTGTACCCGTTATTCCTGGCTGGTCTCAGTTTTTATGAAGTCTAGAAGGAAAACCCGTCCTAAACCATCAACAGTTGCAAAGTTTAAAATGTAGATTCTGATAAATGCTGTTTTTATACGCGGTCTTCTCTCCTGCTGCCAATCGGGGATTGATTTGTCCCCCTTTCCTGCCTGATTTTAGAAAATATTTGCTTTGGAAAGTGGTTATATGACTTATTGTCCAAGTAAAAAATAATTTATCTTTACATGGGTGCTGAATTTAAAAACTTAACATATGATTATATATAAATTGATCTATTCTCAGGAAAGAGATGAACAAGTTAAGCAGTTTGTACTCACTGGGCTGTTGGTATTATACAAAGTAAGATGGGATGCTATTTATTTGCCTTCAGTCCTTACTGGGGAAGCAAAACATCAACGCCTTGAAAAGGCTAGTTCACGAAGCACAAATACCAGGTGGTCTTACATCCCAGGGAAGGATGTAAAGCTAAAGGAGTGAGAGAAGAAAGTGGGCTGGATGGAGATGGTGAAAGAAATCTCTCCAGATGGGATGGGGCCCAGTTCGATTCGGAAGCCTAGGGAAGAATTTAGAAATGTGATAAGAAAGGAGGAAGGGGCGAGTTTAAGACGCCAGGGGACAGCACCAGCAATTCTGAGCTCATCAAGTTTGAAAGATGGAGAGGAGCCCTGCTCTGTGCATTTATAATCTAATTTGAGGACAGGCCACTGTGGTATTTTTCTTTTCCCTGGGATGCTTAAGAGAAATACGCTCCTCATTCCCAGGTGGGGCACAGCTTTTCCTCTGTTTTGCCAGCCTTAGCTGGTGAAGTGCTGTTGCAGTCGTAATGGCAGACTCTTCTCCAACAGGCACAGACCTATCTTGAAGGCGTAGCATCCTGTCACTTTTCACTTAGCATTTGCTTCAAATAGATGAAAAAAAAAGTTCTAGCAATTGGAAGTTTTGCAGTATCAACAAAACCTGTGTGAGCACTAGTCCTTAAATGTAAAGTCTGCCCGTTAAAATCTGGTGTCTCAGGTTCCCCCATTCCTCGTCATAACCTGCTAATAAGGTATAATTTTGACATTATCAAGATTTGCACTTGTCTTTATTTATTTATTTGTGAACAGTTTCGAGCTAGGTGCCATGAGAAATAAAATGTTCTACCAGTCATGATCCCTACCCTGAAATTTTGAAAAAAAAATTTTTTTTTTGGCCTGTCTCAGAGCTTGAAAGTCTGACAAACTCTGAAAAACCATCCTTTGAAAGTGAAAACAAAGCGGGTTACGTCAGATTCTGTTTTGAGGCATGGCTTCCTAATTATCTCGTAGGACTCAAAAACCTTTTAGAAGAAAAACCTAATTTTGGAAATAAACTTCTTTCCAAGAGTGAAAACGTGCCACACGGCTGAGTGCTGTTATTATAACTGAGAAGGAGAATTTGCAGGCTGCGCATGAGGCCAGCAGCCACAGCACCTTCTGTACTTGTTTTTCACTTGTGTGCTCACAGAACACTCCCAAACCCACCTTCTTCCAGCTCTTGGTATTAATGGCGTGGTCTCCAACCTTCACAACCAAATATGACACAAAATGGCTTGCTATAATAAAACTCCAAGCCCTTTAAGCCAACAAAGCTCTTCACATTCACATCAAGTCTTCAACAAGATTTTTCAAAACTTCCTCTTTGGGTACCATTTTCAGGGCCAAATACACTATTTGTTGTTGTCTGTGCATAGCACCTATTAAGTAGTGACTCCAGCATTTATCTATTTGTCTAATCTCATTTGACACTATGTGCTCTACTTCCATATTTCCAACAGACTGGTGGGATGAAGGCACCTAAATTCAGTTAGTTCAAAGCCAAGCTAATTAATTTTCTCCCTAAATTACTTAAATCACCGACGTCAGCTAATTACCTCACCAGTCATCCTGATGCTCAAACCAGGCACCTCAAACTCTTCCACGAGCTCTTCTCTTTTGCTTCTGTCCTCCATCCTCCTGGGGGCCTCCATTCCCACAGAGCCTCTGCTTCATTTCAGACTCACTTAATTTCTCACTGGATTGGCACCAGACACCTCGTTTTTCCCCCCTGCTATTTCTAACCTAGTGTTTGCATGGCTTCAAGTAAAATATCTTCCCAAAACATAAAATTGTTCATTATAGTATCTTTTCAAAAACCGTTTACCCAAAGAAAAATATTCTTGACATGAATTATGTCCTCCTTTGTAATCTGGCACTAACCTACTTTATTTTTGCTCTAGATACATAGAACTTATTAGTCCCTTCCCAGATCTATTATTCTTTGTTAAGTCTTTTTGTTTATCCTCATTTTTACTTGAAATTCCTTTCCACCTATATCTACATGTTAAAACACTCTTTTTAAAGACAGTTCAAATGCCACCACATCAATAACTCATTCCTGATTTGGCCCTTTCAACTCTCATTACTCTTTATCTCTCTCTCTCTTCTGGTGAATATCAAACTTACCTAATAGCAAAATTTAATAGAAGAAAGTTTGAAATGGTCATCACAAGTTTAGGTTCAAGTCTTGAGCTTTTCCTTATCTGTGATCTTGGGCAAGACATTTAATTCTTTCTCAGTCATTAAGAAGTGGATACCATTCCTTACTTTTGAGGGATAATTTACTTTTATTAAATTATGAAGTGCTACAAATGTGATTTGTTAGTATTTGAGGGACCAGAAAATGGTTATAAGACTAAGGCCATGCTTGAAGGTTCTATGGGACAGATCCCTTGAAATCAAAACTTATGGTTGAAGAGGCCAGGAGTGGATTTATATACAATGAACACAATTAGCAGAGAGCAGTCCAAAGTGTCTTTGAATTGACAGTGTCTATCTCTAAGTTCATAGAAGTCTACTTGCTACCATTGTGTAAATAAAAATGCGTGTTTTTTGTTTTTGTTTTTTTTTTTTGGAAATGGGCAAATTTGGGTTTAAATGCTGAGCAAACCCTCACTAGCCATGTAGCATGGAGTGAGTTATCTAACCCCTAGGAACCTCAGCTCCTCACCTGTAAAAACAATTTACTGGTAAAAATTTGCAAAAGCCCACTATGAAAGGCACCAATGCTGTGAAGCATCATTCCTTTTAGATGGCAAAGTTACAGAAAATTCCAAAGTAAAGGATGTTGATTTTTTGTAAGAAATGGAAAAGGACCTCAGTCTCCATGGTGTCCTGAGGAAGTGTTTTCAGCTGTTAGTCCAATCATAGAACTGGGGTTTCTCCTACCGGAGGAATTTCAGGCAGCACTCTTCTCATCTCTGAAGCAGAACACGGGAAGAGTAGAGTGTTGATAAAGAGTGGATGCTTTCAGAAAATCTGCAGTCTGTGAGGAGAGTACAAGAGTTTTCAGGAAGGGTTGGAAGACTCATGAGATGGACATGTAGATGGAGTAGTTTTCTTTCTTTTTTTGAGACAGGGTCTGGCCCTGCCACCCAGGCTGAAGTGCAGTGGTGCAGTCTCAGCTCACTGCAGCCTCAACCTCTTGGGCTCAAGCTATCCTCCTGCCTAAGCCTCCCAAAGATGTGAGCCACTGTACCCAACTTGATTTTCTTCTTCCTTCTTATTTTTAACTGCACTCTTGGTACTTGGACTTAGGATAATCATAGCCTCATGGGCACTCCAAATGGTGTTGTTTGTTCCATTTTCGTTGAATAAAAGCTACACACACATTTTCTTTAATGCCTTCTCTTCTCTTCTCTTCTCTTCCTCTTCTCTTCCCTTCCCTTCTCTCCTCTCCTCTCCTCTCCTCTCTTCTCCTCTCGTCTCCTTTCTTCTCTTCTCTTCTTTCTCTTCTCTCTTCTCTTCTCTTGCCAGTTTTTTGATACCTGATATAATTGCTAGAGGACATGGTATACTTAAAAAATTTTTTTTTCCAAATCATCTCCTCTACTTTTTATGGAATAGTAAAACTAATTTATATTATAATCACATGAAGGAGGGTGGGAGGACTTTAAGTTGCTTTTGGTTCTCGGCCTTTGACTTGTTGGTAAATTAAATACATAAATGTTGTTGTGACAGCTAAATACATAAGGTACATAAAGTGTACATTTTATATATAACAAGCACTAAATAATTCATTTTTTTCCTTCTTTTCTTCCTATTATATTTCCCATCCAAAATATTTTCCCTGGAACTTATAGTATCTCTGATATAAATAAAAATAGATTCAGCTTGCCTCCTGAGACAAGGATTGCAACTGGATGTGTTAAGAAGGATTGTGAAGCTCTCTTTGAGTGCACTGGGAAACAGGGTTATGGACAATTAAGAAAGTTTGCCATGGGAAATGCCATGGGGACAGTGGTAGCAGGCAAACAAGGTGTTTTCCATCCTTGATGTGTGTAGATGACATGTGGCTGTTCAGTTTGTGCAAATGTTCCTGGAAAGTTTCCTGTTCAATGCATAGATAAATGCTTAAGGCCTAATCGCAAACTCAAGAATACTTATTTCATTTTGAAATGATGAAGTTCTGACTGTGTATATAAAGTTGCATTTTTCTTGTTATTGTTTAAACTCATGGTTCTGATAAATAAATCTTGAAGAAAAACAGCAAACAAAACCACCAAAATGTTGTGAAATGTTTTCTCTACTTCTTTAGTTCCTGAAAAACAAAATGGATAATGCTTTTGAAACTCAATTTCAGCATGATGAATAAAATGACCTATCACTAAAACCATTGTAGCATTAATTTTTGAAAACATTAAATGTACTTTTTTAGGAATGGGTTTTTATGATTGGGGCCACTTCCCCTTGACCTTTAGGACTATTTCCAATGAATCTCAATCTTTTGCCTTTGTCTGGATAAAAGCTTCTCTCCTGCCTGCATTCTTCTTCCTAGAGCTCATCCAAAGGCTAAAGCTAATAAATAAATAGGGGTTCTTTTTACCAGCCTACACCATGAGCCCCAGCAAGAATTAATTGATTGTCTATGGTCAACAGCAGATTTCAGGTGTCTGAGTAATGCTGGCAAAAGCTCTCTCTTTTTTGGGTGGGTGGGGAGGGGAGGAGGGCAGGGAAAAAGAGGAGTATTTAAATTTCCAAAGCAGTTAACCTTAATCCTCTTCTCTTTTGCCCTAAACTGGACTGAGTGTGTTGTTTGAGAGTGACAATGTGTGGATATTTTAGTTACTGCCAGGTGAGACTCAATCTTTTTTCGTTCTTTCAGGACCTTGGGGGATCTTTTGCTGTATTGCTCAAATTCCCTCTCAGTTCCCCTACATTTGTTAAACTGAGGCCCAGAGATTATAGCTAAGCCTAGCAATGCATGCTGCTGTAATGCTGATCATTAACTGCCTTGTCCAGATGGTCCCTGCTCTCACTGACAGATATTAAGGCTAAATTGTTCATCTCCAGCGTTTCTTGTAGACTGCCCAATATGTTTACTGTGGTCCATTTACAGGAGAGTGACATTAAGCAGATCTGATGCTAACATTGTGGCAGTAGCCCTGATGAGGAAAGTCGCAGATCTAGGGAACAATGAGGAGGATGCAGCAAATGAGTAAGTTACACCCAAAAGCACCAGCCTTCCGAGGGCAGCTATTTTAGTAATCTGTCAAAGACAGGCAGGAATTCCAGCTTAGTGCTCAGCTCATGCTGGCCTAGAGAAGATTAGCAGTACAGCAACTGACACCTCGAACTACTTTCCTTTAAGTCATGAAAACAACAAGCAAGCAACAAAAAAACACTAGTCTCACACCTACCTCAAGGTCATTTTCATATATCAATCATACTGAGATCAATTGGGTTTCTGGAGACACACATCATGAGAGACTTACAACTCACTTGCGTGCTGCTTAGAAGTTGCATTTTCCTTTTAAAGTTTTGTGCTAATGTCCACTAGATCTCCTGGCTCTTAGCTGTACATTTCTCCCAGTCCAGCTATCAACTCAGTTAACATCAGTCTTTATTTTCTGGTTCTGGGAGCCATAAATGCTAAAGCCAGAAGTAGCTTTTTCATTTTCCTTTTTTTTCTTTGAAATAATAGGCAGACACCATGTGAAGGTGTAGAATGGCTAAATAAGACGGCATATCCATGTTTTAAGTGGAGACAGACAATCTCTTTAAGAAAAAAATGTCAATTTTGTGCAAGGCACTTGGCTTCATGATCTCATGGATCCAAGAATCCACAATCAAATTCCTCCCATCAAATAACTTACATTAAAACCATTAGGTCTATTCATCAATTAAATTGTATTCTTTGGAAACTCTACCATGGTTGCACAGTTTCGAGAAAGCCATTAACTACTTGAGAGTCCATTTATAGCCATTAATTATAAAGATGTGCAATTTAAATAATTCTGGCTGCCTTTAAAAAGATAGGCTGGAGAGTGCAAGAGGAGAAACTGGAAGGTTTGTTAATGACCTCGTGCGATATAGTGGATGAGAAGTGTACAACCCAATGCATTATATGTTGGGGAAAAGGAAAACCACATTGTGAAAATATTATTATGGGCTTTTATAACATTATCTATAACTTGTAACTTTTTAGATGTCTTGAACTTAAAATATACAAATTTATTTTTCCTTTGGAAACAAAACCACTGCAAAATATTTCAGCCATGCCAGATATACGAAATAATCGTGTTTTGCATGTACTAATTTTTAAGACTTACATATGTTTTTTGGGCAATGAAAATGGGCTTTCCATGTTGAGAAAGAATTATAATTTGAGAGGAAGCAAATCTAGATTTGAAAGCAGGAAGATAATTTTCCTCTAAGGTTTTTAAATTTCTATTCAACCTCGCCCTTTGATTGCAGTGGTGTTGAGAAAGAAAGAGAGTTTGGTGTGTGTGCTTTAGGCCCCTGAAATGATCCTCCTTTCTCTGGACTTCAAAGTATAGAAATTATTCCATCCTACTTTTCTACTTCAAACCACTCTGTCTGGTGGTCAGACTTTGAACTCTGGGTGAGAATAGAATTAGCCTTCAGGAACTTTGGAGAGATTTATAAAATCAGCAATGAACGTTTCTCTCCTCTCTAAAGACTTTTTGCTGCCATTCCAGATAACATCCTCGGTGGGCTATAATAAGCATACTTAAAAAAAAAAACCCGCTTGGATCTCTACTGTCCCACTTTCTGGTTTTGAACAGCAACCCAGGAAACTATTATCTCAAAACTGGTTCTGGTCTTATGTGAAGAAGACAAATATGGGCAGGTTCCCGTAGTCTTCTCCAAAGGTAGGATTAGAAAAGAAGACTACAAGAATGAAGAGACATTTGAGAACTTTCCACCCAATTTCATCTTTTAACTTTACCTGAAAATTTAGATAACATTATTTTCTCCAGTGGTAGGAGATATACACTTATTTCTGGTGTTTTCTCCTTCTATTGCATCTTAGAGTGACTGAGGTGCATATATGTTTTCCAGCATACCTTCATCATCAATTTATAGATTTTTTAAAAAGTTGTAAAAAGCTCACCAAAATAGGAGTGTTTGAGGAGATACTTGTTATTAAAAGGAACGTGATAAGCCCTTCTTGGAATTCTAGGCTTCCCAGAGTTGCCAACCAAGCTTCTATGAGAACATTGAATCCAACGAGTTTAAAGATAAACTTATGGACATCTTTATCAAACCTTCTCTTCTTACTTTACCACTGTTCTTGTTGGGTGGTGTCCACATTCAGTACTTGCTCTCACCATCCATATCGAATGGTCACCAAGTCCCATTTAGTCTACTTTCTGTGTATTTTTAGTCTGTCTCCTTTTCACAAAACCCTCTACAAATTCCTTTAACTTTGTATACCTTGAATGGGCTACTGCAAATAGGTTTCTAATTTGAACAGGCCTCCATTACTACCTCACATCCTGTACAGTACCCAGAATGATCCAAATATGTACATTTAATTGTTACTCTGCACTTTGATATTTATTAAGGATCCTCTATTACTTATTGTCTGGAGTTTATAAATGCCAGTATGGTGCATAAAAATCCCTCTAAATGAGGTTGACTTTTATTCAACCTCATCTTTCCCCAGTCATTCTTCCGACCTGATACTCCAACTAAGAAACTATACATGGTTACTGCAAAATGTTAAGTTATTTTATTTATCCTATTCTTTGCACATACTCTTTCCTATATGTGGGCAAGTATTTCAAGCACTATGCTGAAGAAATTGTTATTATGCCCATTTTAGAAATGAGGATACTGAGGCTGAAAGGCAGTTAAGTATCTGTCCCATTATTATTATCCTAGTAGTCATTTAAAAAAATCTCTGGTCACCATATGCTTTTGATTTTACTGATAAATATTTCTGTAATCTGCCTTCTTCCTTCTGTTTGTATGCCCATAATCATTCATTTATTCGATAACTATCTATTAATTATGCACTTAACGTGTCAGTAACTTGCAGGTGATGCAACGGTGCTATCTCAATGTCAGTTGTGTGCCAGAGCTGGCTTGTACAACTGTGAACTTCTCTTCCCTACTTCATGTCCAATGGCATCATTTTGGAGCTTAAAAAATGGCCACAAATCAGGATTTTTTTTTTCCCTCTGGAGAGCTGGCTGTTGAATATTTACTAGCACATTACTACATCTCATAATCTCTCACCTCTTCTCTCAGAATAGACTCTCAGTTAGGACTCCATTTCATGATCACCTCCTAAACAAAAATGACAAGGCCGTGATCTTTCCAAGAGGTAGATTTGATACGTCTCCTACTTTCTTTCCATTGTTGACAGTTTAAAATCAAAATTCCTTATAGTGGTATATAAGACCCTTCTAGAAATGGTCACCTCTCCATATTCATTTCCTATCATCATTATATTTTATACCTGTCAGTGTAAATAGTGTACACATTCTGAAGAAACCCACTTGTTTCTGATCTCCTTTTTGTGCCTACTGCTTCCTGTGCTAAGAACGCCTGCCTACGTTCCTTTCTTCTCCTCCTCCTCCTTCTTCTTCCTCTCTCTCTTTCTTTCTCTCCCTCTCTCTTTCTCTCCTTCCTTCCTTCCTCCTTTCCTTTCCTTTCCTTTGCTTTGCTTTCCTTTCCTTTCCTTTGCTTTGCTTTCCTTTCCTTTCCTTTCCTTTCCTTTCCTTTCCTTTCCTTTCCTTTCCTTTCTTTCCCTTTCTTCCTTTCCATTTCTTCCTTTCCTTTTTTTCCCCCTCTAATAAATGCTAGTCCTCAAAATTTAACCAATGCAGTGCTTGGGACAAGGAAGCGTGCACTATATTTTATCAAGGGAACAAATACGTCTTTAGTATTTCTTCTTTTAGTAAGCTTTTCTGGAATCTCTCCCTTTCCCCATTACAGGGAGAGTTAAATGTCTTTTTATTGTATGTCTTTCTTTATCATATGTATGTATTCACAGGCACATATAAAACTACATCATCAATCCATGTATTTATAATTCTGTTTCCTTTGTTGTGCTATAGATCCTTGAGGACCAACATTGAGCTACCTATTTCTGTTCAATTTTAAAAATTGAATACACTTTAGAATGATATATAATTAACTGTGAATCTGTGCAGTGCCTACTATGTACTTCTATTAGTGAGGATAGGCCAAGTTATGCTGTGATAATAAATATAGCCTTAAATTTAGTGACTTTACATGATTAAAGTATATTTCCCACTTGCACATAAGTCAGTGCATGTTGGAGCAATTTTCAGGATATCTCTCCTCCATGCAGATTTCCAGGATCTAGTGTAGTTCTACATTTGGAGGAAATCTCTTCTGTGGCTTCCAAGGTAGCTCAACAAGGGAGTAGAGAAGTGGAAGAAGTACAAGAGCTCTTGACTTACATATCACTTCCTCTCCAGTTCATTGGCCAGAACTAGCTCACTGACTCAAATCTAACTCTGAGGAAGGTTTGGAATTATGACTGTATGTTGCCAGTATTTGGTGAGCATTAATAATCTCCACCACAAACATTAAAGAATATAATGGGAGGAAAAGTTGTTATGGGGTGGCAGAGTTGGGGGCAGCTTTATGGCAGAAATAAGGCTTACACTGAACTTGACATAATGATAGAATTTAGATCATGAAAGAGAGAAGAGAATCCAGGCATTTATTGACCTAAAATGTGATTAAACTCTAGTTTGGTTGCAGATTATTTCCTTGTTTCTATATAAGTTTTAGATTCATAATTTTACTTATGATATTTGGTTTTTCAAAAAAACATTGGAGTATAATGAAAACTCATTTATTTTGTTAGGTTTAGAATTCTCATTAAGAACTCAGCAGGGGTTTATGGTTACTGATCAAAGACTGTTAGAACAGTTTAGGTGACATTAATGTTTAAAAGTTTAGAAAAAATGTCATTTTGTGGAAGACCAGTTAGAATAGTCAGGGAAGGTACTGGATCCTCTATACAAATAGGCCAAATGTACATTTTACTAGATGTGATCTTGCACCACAGAGAAAATGTATCTGTCTCCTTGTAGAGTCTTGACTCCTCACCTCCACTGATTAAGCTAATTAAGCTCCAGTTAACCCAACAAGACCATTTAAAAAATGGTAACAAATAATGATTTCTTATTCTTGTATTGTACTATGAAATTTGCAAAGTAATTTCATATTCACTATTTTCTTTCTTTCTTTCTTTCTTCTTTCTTTCTCTCTTTCCTTCTTTCTTTCTTTCTCTTCTTTTTTTTTTGAGATGGAGTCTCACTCTGTCGCCAGGCTGGAGTGCAGTGGCACGATCTCGGCTTACTGCAACCTCTGCCTCCCAGGTTCAAGCGATTCTCCTGCCTCAGCTTCCTGAGTAGCTGGGACTGCAGGCATGTGCCACCATGCCCAGCTAAGTTTTGAATTTTTGGTAGAGAGGGGGTTTCACCATGTTGGCCAGGATGGTCTCGATCTCTTGACCTCATGGTCTGCCCGCTTTGGCCTCCCAAAGTGCTGGGATTACAGGCGTGAGCCACCGTGCCTGGCCTACTTTGATTCTTTCACTAAACTCTTATTGTGGATTGGGCAGATATTCTTAAATCTCATCTTGCAGATGAAATATTGAGGTGACTTGACTTTCTAGAGGTAACAAGATGGATTATTTGTATCAGAAATAGGATTGCAATCTATATTTCGGGATCCAAGTCCAGTGTTTGTTTTTCTTTTTACTTTTCTTTCTTTCTTTCTTTTTTCTTTTTTTTTTTTAGACAGGGTCTTGCTCTGTCACCCAGGCCGCAGCACAGCAGCACAATCTCAGCTCACTGCATCCTCCGCCACCTGGCTTCAAGTGATTCTCGTGCCTCAGCCTCTCAAGTAGCTGGGATTACAGGTGTGTGCCACCTTTTTTGTTTTTGTATTTTTAGTAGAGATGGGGTTTTGCCATGTTGGCCACGCTGGTCTCAAACTCCTGGTCTCAAGTGATCTGCCTGCCTTGGCCTCCCAAAGTGCTGGGATTACAGGCATGAGCCACTGGGCCTGGCCCGGTGTTTTTTCTGTGTCATTTATTTCCGTCTCTTATTGCCTTTTTGATGTTGATAAAAATCAAACTGTGTCCTGGTTTAAATTATCAATGAAGAATCACAAGAAAAACTGACTTCTTCAGCATCAAATATTACACTAAAATAAATATGTCTTTGAGTGCTGATCACATCAAAAACTTGCAACAAAATAGCTAATTGATAGAGGAAAAATAACAGACTGAAAATTTTCCTCAAATTAAGTCTTTTCTCCTTTTATCTTAGAGTTTCTGAAAACAATTTATATAATTGATAACGTATCATAATTGTAAATCTCATAACTAAATCTGCCTGCTTATATATGACATCACTTATTCATTTACTCATTAAATATATATTGATCACATAATATGCTAAGCACTGCAGTAAGCACTGAAGAGTCAATGGAGAACAATATATTATTTGCACCCTCATAGAAAAGTTACCAGAAAGTGCAGTAGTTGTCAAGCTGGGGGAAATGCAGGTGATATGGTTTGGCTGTGTCCCCATTCAAATCTCAGCTTGAATTGTATCACCCGGAATTCCCACGTGTTGTGGGAGGGACCCGGGGGAGGTAATTGAATCATGGGGCCTGGTCTTTCCCTTGCTACTCTTGTGATCCTGAATAAGTCTCACGAGATCTGATAGGTTTATCAGGGGTTTCTGCTTTTGCTTCTTCCTCATTATCTCTTGCTGCCACCATGTAAGAAGTGCCTTTTGCTCTCCGCCATGATTGTGAGACCTCCCCGGCCATGTGGAACTGTAAGTCAAATTCAACCTCCTTTTCTTCCCAGTCTTGGGTATGTCTTTATTAGCAGCATAAAAAGAGACTAATACAGCAGGTGTGGTGAGAGAAAGCAGAAGGGCATACTACAGAGTCCACGAGGGTTAAGGAAGCCTGCCTGGAGGAGGAGCTCTGAGAGGTGGGCAGGAGCTAACGGTGTGATGGGGCTTCATGAGGAAGGTATTATGTCCGTTCTACCTAGAGGCTAGTGATATCTTTGAATTGTTATGTAGTTCAATTCTAATAAATGTGCAGTGTATTTATCATCTAGATATGAGGTTATTTGTCTGTTTGTTTTGAGTGGGGGTCTTGCTCTGTCGCACAGGCTGCCGTGGTGCAATCATGGCTCACTGCAGCCTTGAACTCCTGGCCTCAGGTGATCCTCCCTCCTCAGTTTCCCAAGGTGCTGGGATTATAGGCGTGAGCTGCCATGCCCAGCCCTAAATATAAGGTTATTAAGAAAAATGAGTAATATACTTTAAGATGAATCTTAGAGAGCAGTGTTTCTCAAATGTTAGCGTGTATCAGGATCACCTGGAAGCCTGTTAAAATAGATTGCTGGGCCTCACCCCTAGAGTTTTTCTGATTCTGTATGTAGATATGGGCTGGGTCCTGAGAATTTCCATATTTAACAAGTTCCCAGATGATACTAATGCTGCAGTTCTGGGAGTGCATTCTGAGACGAACAGTCTTAGAGCAAAGGATTAGGATTTAAGTGTTAGTGACTTTTACCTATGCCTTTGCCATATGCCCTTAGCATGCATTCCAGAGGCAATGAGTATTTATTACAAAGGTGCTTCATATGGTACTGAATGAACAAGTAAATGAATCTAATTATCCTCCATTGGTTATAGTAATTGCATGGATTTACTAGTATTCCAGATTCACAATGATACATAAGCGATAGAGAGATGACTTATCTGAAAAGCTGCAACTGGAAGAATTTACTAGGTTTGCTGGCTTTGTATCCTGACTATATTTTTAGGGCAACTGATTGAAAAAAAAATCACTTAAAAATAGAGAAGAGCTCACTTGGATATTTATAACCTGACAGGTTAAAACTAGCACAACATCTGAATGGGAAAATTGTGACTCTTAAAATCTACACAAGCATTTTCTAAGGACTCAATGAACTAATTCATAGGAAATTACACTAAGAAATATGTAGTTCTGGATAAGAAGTCTTACAGCAGAGACATCTTCCTAAATGGCTTAGGATGCTAAATTATCTACCCCTCTGAAAACAACGTAAACTTGATTAGAGGGAAACTGTGTTTTCTTGATTAAAGCCTGCAGAATCTGCCCCTAGCTACCTCCTGGCAACAACCAGAAGCAGATGGAGGGAGGGAAAGTAAAAAGTCTTGGCCTTTGCCCAGACCCTGCTGACTTTAGTGCCTTCTCTTGTTTTAAAGGGCCTAATTGGGCTGGGAGGAGTCAAACGGAAGGAGCCACCCCCTACTTCATAGAAAGCTGGAATTTTAGTTTCCAGAGTTTTGTTAGTTGTGCAGGGGAGGGAATGTTTGTAGTCCTAGGTTCTAATCTACTTAATTGAGCAAAGCCTTATGGAATGGAATGAGTGCAATTTGGGGGATTATTTTAAAGATAGGAGGGTAAGTTTTTGAAGGACGTTGAGATGGTAGAAAATTCTGATTCAGAGTAAGATTGGGGGCACCAAAGAGGTAAACTAGATAAGGGAGGAAGGAAAAAGTTTCTAGATCCTTTGGTATCAACCAGAGAATTGAAAAGCATCATCTCATTTAATCCCACCTACAATCCTGTGAGATAGATATTAGTCTCCCTATTTTATACAGGACAGTCCTGAAGCCCTGAGACTCAGTAGAGCAGGTAAGTAGTGAAGCTGGGATGGGACTGTAGGTCATTTGACTCCAATACCGAGTCTCATTTCAGCATAAACCCATCTTTTCAGGAAAAGGCAGGCATGACAATTGTATAACTCAAGGGGGATTATTATGGGAGAGAGAATACAGATAGATAAAATATTGTAAGAAAGTAGAGCAATTTTCATGATAGCCAGGCCCTATTAAACCAGAAAAAAAGAAAAAGTAAACTATTTCTACACAAGACCTTTCTTGTGTGGGTCTCTAGGAAACTTCTCTTCAGTTATTTCCTCTGCTTCAGCTGCACATTTTGTATTAACATGCTGAACCTATTAATTATTCCAGAGGCCCAAACGTAAGAGATCATTTCCCCATCTGTTACTAATTTTCGGACACTCATAACTGAGCCCCACTGGAAGCCACCAATGAGCTGCCACATTCAAGTGTGGCATGTCTTGTCTTCCAACTTTACCTTTTAGTATTGCTCTTTTGGGATGGCCTTTTGGGATTTTCCCCGACCTTCCAACAAAATCTTATTCTTAGTTCATGTCTGGTGCAGAGTGACAAGACCACTTAGGATGGCCAGTTTTTAGGGCAAAATTATGAACAATGTAATAAAACTGTGAGATGACCCTTCCTAATTAACTGCTTCTTCTCTTACCCTTTCTGCCTTTGAGCCTGTTTGAAAACAAATATTTTTCCTTTGCTCTGTCTTCCTTATTACCTTGCATCCTACATGCAATTATACCTTAAAGAATAAAAATCTATGACATGTTTCTGAGGGAGCATCTCCCTTCAACAATTAACCTTCTAACTCAGGAGGGCTCTTATTACTGAGACCAGCTTCCATATCACTAGTTTTAAAAACCATTTTTAAAAGGGTGTCACCATAATAAACAGCATGGAGCCATGTGCATAAGCATGTAAATCATTTTTGTAAATGGCTATTTACTGAGGATGAGCAGCAATTTGTGCTGGGTGGGAGGTAAAGAATGAGATCTCATCATTTAACGGTGAGGTACACATACTTCTCAATTATCTGTGCTAATGGGGACAGTGATAACAAGGGTAATGGAGACCATGAGAAATCCATAGTGGAATGTAAATCAGTCTTTTTGCTTCTTATTAGTAAGTAGTAAAGGGAAACATTTTGCTAGATTGAAATGCTAGATTATTTGTAGATTTCAATTACGAAGCTATTCCAGTGCCCATTTTTTTCCTCAATGACTAAAAGTTGGATACTTAAAAATATACAGATAAGGACCTTGTTGCACATTGAAAATAAGGGCACTTTAATCAAACTGTCTATGAATATGTAATATCCAAACACTGGCCCGATTTTTCCCTCCATTGAATTGAATAAATGTTGGCATTTTGTGAACAAAGTAAATCACTTACTAAAATTACCAGGTCATTTACTAGAGAAAATTCTGTGATGTCATCCACAAGTGAAATGAATTGTTTAAGACTTCTCTCAAACTCTTGTGAGGAACCAGAGCCAAGTCGGTAGCTGCCGGTGGTGGTAGGATATTCACCTGCAGATGGTGCTTTTCCTATGCTTGTCAAGAATTTCCAATAAAGGACTCAAAATCTTCCAGATAAAACCACTCCATGCTGCTAATTTTTGCTTTTTATGTACAAAAGTAGGACTTCATTGGTTAGCACAGGTATTTTTCCGTATTACCCAGGAAAATGTTATAAAATCAACAATTTAAAATCAGGACAATAAAATCAAAACAAAGAGCAAGTGAGTCCCCTCCCCCAGTAACACTTCTGCCTTGCACTCCAGTCATACTTATTTAACTAAATGCAACTATTTCAGAGTCCGAATCCCTTTTACTTCTGAGTCTGGAGGTTTAAAGTTTACTCATGCAACTTGCTAGAAGGTAGCTTCCAACAACTTTATATTTTAGAAGCCTTGATGCGTCTCTTGAAAAATCCCATGTGTTTCAAGGCTCTTGTGTTAACTCCAGCCTCTTCCCTCCAGCAGCAGCGGATCTGTAATTAGGAGCTTACCCCACACCGAAGCTAACACCTTTTTGGAGCACTGTCTTTTGCTAGTTCCAGCAAGATGTCTTATTTGCTATGTCTTTTCTGCCCGTCACATCACTAAATTTTTCTCTCTTCCGAGCCAGAACAGAAAGATGGTGGGGGTGGGGTGGGGAGGGGAGGGAAACAAAAAAAGGTAGCTGCCTCTCCCTCTGAGCAGACCAACACTCTCAGGTGTTTTGAATGTTTTTCAGTAAAATTTCCGGAGTGGCAGAGATACCATATTAGCTTCATCTTCTTCTTTGCTATTTTTCTTTTGGGTTTTTCTCACTTTTATTTTCCCATGAATGACTTAATTAACACAACCAGTTTTTTCTCCTGAAACTAGAATTCCCAGAAGTGTTTAATATTCACCCAGAATTGTAACTCTTTGGTTAATAAGAGCTTTTCTTAACAGTTCATTCTACAAACGTTTCCTGAGTACCTACCAGTGCTAGGCATGCTTACACAGACTCAACCACACGTAGATTCGTGGTGCAATAAACACGTGAGCCACTAACCACATGTGGCTACTAAGCCCCTGAAACATGTCTAGTCTGAATTGAGATGCGTTGTAAATGTAAATACACAGTGAATTTCAAAGAATTTAGAACAAAAAACACCGAATAATTTTTTAATATTGATTACATGGTGAAATATTTTTGATATGTTGGGTTACATAAAATATATTAAGATTAATTTCACCTATTTTAAATCTTTTAAAACGTGGCTAGTAGAAAATGTAAAATTACATATGCAACTTGGATTTGTGGCTTGCATTATATTTCTACTGCTTAGCATGGATATAGACAGCAGCCACGGCACAGTGAGAGCAACAGGTAGGACACTTTGAAAGGAGCCGCTGAGTAACTTATTCTGGTCTGGACAAAGCAGGAAAGATTATCTGGGGAAGATTCACTTTGCAGGCCTCTCAGAGGACAAGGAAAAGCTACTCAGGTGGAGGAATAGAGCTCGTATATTCCACGTGGCAGAAACAATCAGCAGAAAGACAAGGTTTAAGGTGGCTAGAGCTCAGGGCATGGGCTGGGGATTGGAAGATGGTAATTTTATGTTATTGAAACGTGGATACTGCTACGATTTGGCTCTGTGTCCCCACCTAAATATCATCTTGAATTGTACTCCTATAATTCCCATATGTTGTGGGAGGGACTCTGTGGGAGATAATTTGAATCATGGGGATGGTTTCCCCCATATTGTTCTCGTGGTAGTGAATAAGTCTCATGAGATCTGATGGTTTTACCAGGGGTTTCCTCTTTTGCAGCCTCATTTTCTCCCGCCGCCACCATGTAAGAAGTGCCTTTCTTCCTCTGCCATGATTCTGAGGCCTCTCCAGCCATGTGGAACTGTAAGTCCAATTAAACTTCTTTTTTCTTCCCAGTCTCGGGTATGTCTCTATTAGCGGTGTGAAAACAGATGAATACAGTAGATTGGTACCAGTAGAGTGGGGTGTTGCTGAAAAGACACCCAAAAATGTGGAAGCGACTTTGGAACTGGGTAACAGGCAGGGATTGGAACAGTTTGAAGATCTCATAAGAAGACAGGAAAATGTTGGAGAGTTTAGAACTTCCTAGAAACTTGTTGAATGGCTTTGCCCAAAATGCTGGTAGTGATATGGACAATAAAATCCAGGCTGAGGTGGTCTCAGATAGAGATGAGGAACTTGCTGGGAACTGGAGTAAAGGTGACTCATATGTTTTAGCAAAGAGACTGGCAGCATTTTGCCCCTTCCCTAGAGATTTGTGGAACTTTGAACTTAAGATGATTTAGGGTATCTGGTGGATGAAATTTCTAAGCAGCAAAGCATTCAAGAGGTGACTTGGGTACTGTTAAAGTCATTCAGTTTTAAAAGGGAAGCAGAAGATAAAAGTTTGGAAAATTTGCAGCCTGACTATGCAATAGAAAAGAAAAACTCATTTTCTGGGAAGAAATTCAAGCTGGCTGCAGAAATTTGCTTAAGTAGCAAGGAGCCTAATGTTAATCTCAAAGACCGTGGGGGAAATGTCTCCAGGCCATGTCAGAGACCTTCACAGAAGCCCCTCCCATTACAAGCCCCAAGGCCCTGGAGGAAAAAATGGTTTCATGGGCCTGGCCCAGGGTCCCTGTGCTGTGTGCAGCCAAGGGACTTGGTGCCCTGTGTCCCAGCTGCTCCAGCTGTGGCCGAAAGAGGCCAAAGTACAGCTTGGGCTGTGGCTTTAGAGGGTGGAAACCCCAAGCCTTAGCAGTTTTCATGTGGCACTCAGCCTGCGGGTGCATAGAAGTCAAGAATTGAGGTTTGGGAACCTGTGTCTAGATTTCAGAAGCTGTATGGAAACACCTGGATGCCCAGGCAAAAGTTTGCTGCAGGGGTGGGGCCCTCATGGAGAACCTCTGCTGGGGCAGTATAGAAGGGAAATGTGGGGTTGGAGCCCCCACACAGATTCCCTACTAGGGTACTGCCTAGTGGAGCTGTGAGAAGAGGGCCACCATCCTCCAGACCCCTGAATGGTAGATCTACCAACAGCTTGCACCATGTATTTGGAAAAGCTGTAGACACTCAACGCCAGCTGTGAAAGAAGCCAGGAGGGAGGCTGTACCCTGCAAAGCCACAGGGGCAGAGCTGCCCAAGACCATGGGAACCCATCTCTTGCATCAGCATGACCTGGACCTGAGACCTGGAGTCAAAGGAGATCATTCTGGAGCTTTAAAATTTGACTGCCCTGCTGGATTTTGGACTTGCATGGGCTCTGTAAACCCTTTGTTTGGGCCAATTTCTTCCATTTGGAACAGCTGTATTTACCCAATACATGTACCCCCATTGTATCTAGTAAGTAACCAGCTTGCTTTTGATTTTAAAGGCTCATAGGCCGAAGGCACTTGTCTTCTCTCTCTGAGACTCTGGACTGTGGACTTTTGAGGTAATGGTGAAATGAGTTAAGACTTTGGGGGATTGTTGGTAAGGCATGATTGGTTTTGAAATGTGAGGACGTGAGATTTGGAGGGGCCAGGGGTGGAATGCTATGGTTTGGCTCTGTGTTCCCATCCAAATCTCATCTTGAATTGTACTCCCATAATTCCCTTGTGTTGTGGGAGGTAACTGGTGGGAGATAATTTGAATCATGGAGTGGTTTCCCCCATACTGTTCTCATGGTATGAGCAAGTCTCACGTGATCTGATGGTTTTATCAGGGGTTTCAACTTTTGCATCCTTATTTTCTCTTGCTGCTGCCATGTAAGAAATACCTTTCACCCTCCTCCATGATTCTGAGGTCTCCCCAGCCATGTGGAACTGTAAGTCCGATTAAACCTTTTTTTCTTCCCAGTCTCGGTATGTCTTTATCAGCAGCATGAAAACAGACTAATACAGATACTTTTAGAAGAATTTATTAATCCAAAATATGTTTCCCTTATGTTCAGATTGGAATTTCCTCTGTAGTATAGAAAGAACTAATGACACTGAGGAAGAAGCAGAAGCTTACTCTATTCAATCTTGAGAATTTCCAAAAGTATGAGAGAAGCTGAGACTTTAAGGGGTTTGAAGAAGACGATAGCATTCTTCTTCCAAGAGCAGCTGTCCACAGTGGTCCAGCATCTCAGGAAGGCAATGGGATGGAGTTCTGGAAGAGGACAGTGAGATAGATGGATAGGATGGTAAAGGGATAAGGGCTTAATAAGGCCTGGAGTAGGGCTTAGGATTCCATAGAACATGGGCAACTTTCACATGAGCAATGACCAGGATCATGCACTAGTAATGGCTGTGGGTACACATGTGATGCTCTAAGTCCATGTGGGACTCAGTACCTTGCTGGCCACCAGCTTTGTAAACAGACCTGACTAGTCAGGCTCCAGCAAGGACCAGTGAAGATCTAGTTACCACTCTCCCTATCTCCTAATATGCTTTGGTGCCATCTTGAACAGAAATAGGAGAAGAAGGGAAGGGGTGGAAAACTAAAAGCCTAAGATTTATCCTAAGGGGATTCCTTTGTGGTACCATAAGCTGGGACATTGAAAGTTTATTCTCAGGCCCTGCTATCCAGCAACTCATAAGGATACTCAAATGTATTATGAGAAAGAAAGAAGCTACAGTTTCTTTGGATATGAAGATGGTTAAAAGCTTCTCCCAAGGAAATAAAGCTGCTTCTTTCTAAGCAGAAGTTAGGGAGAATAGCTTCTCCAAAATTATTTTACTTTTATTAGAGAATAATGAAAATATGCCATATAAATGTATATATGTATATTGTTATATACTTAAAAGTACATATTCTGTTTGAAGAGAGAAGTTAACTAAAACACATAGGAGAGAAAATATTAATGGGACTGAAATTATGAAGGGAACAGTAAATTTATGCAGCACAAATAGCATATCCAATTGTGTTATTAAATTGCTGTTCACGTCCTTAAAGTTTATGTTACTTTGGACGAAATTTCTTCTAAAATGTAACATTACCCAGTGTGGGGTGGGGTGTGGCGAGAGAGGGGGACAGAAAGGAGAAAAGGTTATTTTTCTGTCTCTTAGACTTACGTTTTTTTTTTTTTGTTTCTGATGCTTCAAAATTTGAGGTAACAAAAGTGCTGCCAGTAAACAGTGGTATCAGGATGTCAAGGGGAGGAGAGTGGGCACAGTATGGACACCTTTCCATGTCACAGGGGTTTTAATGGTTCCTCCTGGGTTTTAGGGAACCGGCACGTGGTGGTGAATGTGCTGTTGTTGTCTGGAGTTCCTCCAGATGAGGGGTGCCCTCCCATCGGCCAGTTTCTCCTTTGATTCAGAAGTCAATTTTAGTACTCTCCCATTCATTCCTTTTTTTTTTTTTTTAAGAAGGAGTCTCGTTCTGTCACCTGGGCTGCAGTGAAATGGTTCGATATGGGCTCACTGCAACCTCTGCCTCCTGGGTTCAAGTGATTCTCTTACCTCAGCCTCCTGAGTAGCTGCCACTACAGGCATGCACCACCACACCAGGCTAATTTTTGTATTTTTAGTAGAGGTGGGATTTCACCATGTTGGCCAGGTTAGTCTTGAACTCCTGACCTCAGGTGATCCACCCACCTCGGCCTCCCTAAGTGCTGGGATTACTGGCGTGAGTCACCGTGCCTGGCCCCATTTATTCCTTTTTACTTCACTTAATCCAACCTGGCATTTGGTTAGTTGCAACCAAAAAAGTCCTGACTAATGCCTGGGATACTTAATAACCAAAACAAATATACTTTCAAGTATTTTGGAAGCATAGATTTACATATATGCAATGCAACTGACACATACTTGGTGGTCAATAATGCTTAGAATAGTGGTATTATAAAGACAGTGCTATCATGAATTATTCCCAAACTTCAAGTTGCTAAATAAGTGTGAGCACAATAAAAACATTTTAGTTTTAATATTCAGAGTTTACATTCCAAGACTGCCAATGAACTTGGATGATAAGAATCTGAGATTTTACTTAGCTTTGTCCTCTCTGCTAATATCTTCATTCTGAACAGTAGCATCTTAATCTCAGTGATTTCAGCTGCTGCTTTGTTCCTTCTTTTGTGTCTCTATATGTGAAAGGCAGGGATGGAGATTGCAGGATCATGTATGAATGTCTTTGATTAAGTAAGTGTTTTGAAGGGAAATTTCAGATGTGGTTCAATTTAGATAAGTACCTAACACATCTCCTTAGGAAACATGTCACTAACTTGAAATATAAGAATTCTAAGCTAGGGCAGTGCGAACACTAAATATTTTAAAGCAATTTTTAAAAATATGCCAATATTGTTTCCTTCTCAAGGATCTACAGCCACTTTCTCTCTTATTTGTGCTATCCTTCATTTAGTCATTAAAAAAATTATACTACAGATATTTGCATGTCTACCAAGGGACAGGTTGGGATAGGTGTTGGATGCAGCTAACCAGGGAATCTGTTGTGGGGACCATCAACTTCTCTCCATCCTTCCTTCATGTGTATAGTCTCTTCTATGCTCCTCCAATGTGTGTTGCTCATTGTTCTAGAGCAATCCATGCCTACCAATTAGGACTATTAACTTCCAATTAGTACTGTTAACACATTGGTTCTCAATTTTCAATGAGCATAATTTTATACATTTTAATTTCTAGATAACTGGACAGTTCATACCCACATAAAATTAGTGGCATGTAATAGTTCTTTTTAGAAAGATCACGTTGTCCTCTGTTACCAAATAGCTATTATGATACACTATTTGGACTCCCAAATTACTTATATTGCTCCCCCAAAAATCTTAGATTTTATCATCCTGCTTTTGAAAGTGTCCATGTGACACTGATTCAAATGTTTGAAATTAGTAGTGGAAAATTTATAGCAATAACAGCCTCTAATGATCAAAAGGTCCAAATATCTTCAGGGATTTCAGTGAGTAAACCAAACACATAGCAAATTATTTCAGCAATGCATTCTGAAGAATTGCACATTTTGATCAGAGTTGGTCTTGGTAACCGTATATTTCCAAGTGAATAAAACATCTTAATGTCCACAACTAGTGTTTCACTGAAGTTTTCTGCCAAAATATCCAGAAATAACAGAAAATTCATTTTTATAATGGATTAATTTAGGAATATTGGCTCTTTCCCTTTCTCATCTTTACTTTTTTGCAAGATAAAGGATTGTCTTAAAACTTCTGGTTACACTTATGGCAAGGTATTGATACATACAATTAAATTAACAGCTATCATTAGAGGTTTGCCAGATAATCAAAGGTAGATAAGATTTTCAAGAAATTGAATGAACAGAAAGTTATGATTCTCAATTATCTTTAAAAGCTTTGATGTAAACCTCAATTGACTAAAAGGGAAAATGTTCTAACTGCATGTCAATTACACTATCACTATAGTACATATCGTAAATGTGGTATATGATGTATAAGCAGTAAAGAAATTACGTGTGTTGCTGAGTTGAAATTAATATGAAAAGTTTTACATTTCTATTAAGATATGGAACTAATAATCTACCTTCTAACCCAATTAGAATAGATGATTTCAAAGCATAAATATAATTCTAAAACTACTGCCTAAACAAGAAATAGCCAATTCATTGAAAATCTACGTCAATCTGATTATTTACTATATGTATATGATACCAAATGGTGGATTGATTTCTACAGTTTCCGCACTTCCACACATCATGGGAATAGCATGCAGACATATTTATCCATTTGGATTTTTAAACTAATGCGGGCATATTTAATTCAATAAGCACAGAGAAATGTTTTTGCAATCAAAAGCTCAAAGGGCCACAAGGCTATTCACTTCAGAATACCGCCCCCATGTATTTCCTAAAATCCTGCAGACAGTTCATGGGAAACATTTTAATAAAAACCAAAAACTATGTTATCATTATATTTAATGCTATTAATGTGCAGTCACTCATTCAATAAACATAAGTACAGTGCCTGGTATGGGTGCCTTGCATTAAATAGTTGCGATTGATATAAAAATGAGTAAGATATGGTTCCTGCTGTCCCAGGGTTTAAAACATAACAGATACAATAAATCAATAAACAAAAATAATAGTACACTACAATGTTTTTGTTTACCTCTGTGTCCCTAGAACCCAACCCAATGTTTGAGATTCAGTAAATACTTGTGCAATAGAATTGGTGCTATGAAAGAAAGCTGCCTAAAATTTTGTAGCCAAACTCTGCATGGAAGATTTGAGTAAGAGTGTAAAGAGTTGGTCTTGGAAGATTTGGGTAAGAGTGTAAAGAGTCGGTCTTGAAGGATGCATGGAAGTTTGCCAAAAATTTAAGGAAAAGGGGTGCTTCCAAAACACAGAACAGAATTGCAATGATACAAAATGATTTTAAAAAGTTTTTATTCTTGCAGAAAAATGGGGATGGATTTATGAAGCTGCAATTAGACCACATGGGTGGAAACAATCATAAATGTTGCTGGTAAAATATGGTAAATCCATATCCCATTTAGAGAAGCTTATCCACTATTCTTTGAATATGGAAAGCCATAGTAGGCTCTAAAAATGAGAGTCATAACAGATTTGTGAACTTTGGAAGCTCTATGGTGTGGGCTGGAGGTAGAAGATTGGGGTCAGGAAGAGGATAGGGAATTTTTGGGGAGATTAGGATTGTACTAAAGCAGTGACATGGAAAATTGTGGTGGGAGGAAGCAGGGACATAAATTAGTGGGGAGGATGGACAGTTTTGAGTGGCGTGATTTGGTGACTGATTAAATACAGGGTGCAGGAGAGGAGAGTGGAATATACCCCTGTGGTTTTTCTTGGGTAAATTTTCATCTCTCATACTCTTTGAAAGAATTTCTTATGTAGCAGAGGCCCCTTCATGCATCCTTGAGCACAGCTACATAAAATAAATTGGATTAAATGGAACCTATTTTACAATTCAACCTCATATTTGTTGGTGTTAAAAAATGAATTTGACAGGGCACTTTCAACTAAGGACTGATGAGTCATAAATCATCAAGCAATAACCTTAAGACCTCAGTGAATTTCTCACCATTCTTCAGCACCTGCCAGAATCCAGGCTAACATCAAAAGCTTTTTAGGGTTAAAACAGATAGCAACCCCTTGTATGCTATAAACACATAAATGCAATGGTATCTTTCAAAGTAATTGTATTGGAATCTTCAAGGGCAACAATCATTTTTTTTCCTCTGAGGAATAGCAGACACTTATTCCCATGATTTAGCACATAGTAGAAGTTCAACAAATATTTAATGTGTGCATGTTGATTGTATCTTTGAAGAGCAGAAGCTCTTTTAAATGACTTTCCCTTGACCGATCTACTGGATTAAATGACACTCTTCATTCCTTCTTGGAGCATGCTATTGCCCAAAGCACTCGAGCGCTATGCCTAGTAGACTGCTCTATTTAAGGGTAAGACCATTATCAAAAGTTAGCTGGGCTTGGTGCTAAACCTGTTAATGTTATTTGAACTGGTTATGGTGGTTTTGCAAGTTAATTGCATTTTACTCATAAAATATAAGTATAGAATGGAAGGGAGTTGATCATTTTGAAAAATGCGTTTGAAAGATTCGGTAGATATGAGTTGCTAACAATTGCTGTTCAAATAGATGTATAAATATTTAAATCTGGAAAGTTTACTTTAAAAACCTGTACTTTGTTAGTGTGTTCTTTCTCCACTTTAAAGAAAACAAAACTAGACGTCATAGATGGTATGCTATGAAAGACAACAGGGAAATCCCATCAGTAGTAATAAATACATTCAGTATTTTTTTGGGCTGACGTCAAAATAATAGCAAAAATATACCTTTATTTGCTTTTAAGTTAAATAAATGCTTATGGAAAATATGCATGTAAAAATTCCCTGCATTAACCAATTTCATTTTTGCATAATAGTTTTAGTGAGTTGGATAAGATGTCAACACTGTTTTTTTCTTGAAAGCAGCATATATTAGAGGAGTCTGTGTCAGCATTTAAACAGAGGCATGGACATTCCTGTCTCCTTAACGACCTGTTCAAACACACCATTGGGTTCTAGCCTTTACCATCCTGGTGCTGGATAGAGACGTTAACTTTCTCATAAGGCCATTTCATTGCATGTTTACAGTTGTCTTCACATGATAAGCCATTCCTATCAGAGAAATAAAACATTAGGGAGGCATTTTGAAGACATCTTAGAATATCAACCAAGCCATAATTTGAAACATAGTCATCAACTAGGTTCACACCATTGTTTCATAATGTTACACACTGATGAACAACTACATTCCATTGAACACTAGGATATTTGTCATTTTGTTTTTGAGCAATGATCAGAACCAGAAATAAATATTTTTGCAGGACTGATTTGGCATTTAAATAGGAGGTTGCATGCCAAGAAAAGGCTCCTTGGATACGTAAGGAATGCTCTCTGTATTATGAGCTGTGGGGAATTCTTTTCATAGCTGTGTCAGATAGCTTTTAGGATAACTCCATGGACATAGCCTGTATTATTCCCTCCTCTTGAATGTGGGTGGGACCTATGACTTGGTTTTAACCAATAGAATATGGCAAAGATGATGGGATGTTACTCCCATAATTAGGTCAGTTTGTCTGTCTGTCTACCTACCCACATGCATATACGGCTCTGTCTTGTTAGCATGCACTAGAGAGACTCTTCCGATAACCTCAAAGAAACAAGCTGCTATGATATAAATTGCCCATGCAGAGCATCACATAGCAGGAAAACATGGGTGGTCTCTAAAAGCTGAGGACCTCAGTCCTATAGCTGCAAGGAGCTGAATTCTGAATTCTGCCAACAATCATAGGCAGTTAGAAGAGGAACCTGAGTTCAAGATGAGAATGCGGGTGGCTGACACCTTGATTGCAGCCTTGAGCAGAGGAACTAGTGAGTTGTGCCCAGATTTCTGAACCACAGAGACTATGAGATGATAAATCTGTGTTGTTTTAAATTGCAGAGTTTATAGTACTTTGTTACACAACAGTAGAAAACAAATACAGCAGGATCAGTGGGCTTTTTCTTTTGGTTTTATTTCTGTCTTCCTCTTTCCTAATCCTACTTTTCCTACTAGCACTTACATTAATTCTGTTTTCACCGGACCTGTTGGGAGATCCAGATAACTATACCCCAGCAAGTCCCCTCAACACACCACCCCATACGAAACCAGAGTGATACTTTTTATTTGCCTATGGAATCTTACACTTTATTCCCCAAAATGTAGGAAGCATAACTGCAAATTTTGTGAATGCATTGAATGTAAAAGTTTCTTCCAATAGCTATTTCTAAAATACCTGTTAATATATTGTCCCCTTTTTCTCTATATTTATCTATGAAAGATGCTTCTGAGTGTCTTCTGTTTCTGGTAGGTCTTCCTCCATAATTTACTACAATTGATTTAGACATACATATTTTATTTATTTTTGAAGAATAAAGGAAATCAAATTTGTAGGAAAATAAAAATATGTGTTCTCACTGGGTTTATTAGATCAAGAGAAGAAGCTTTGTACATGTTTTAGAAAAACAGAATCATGAGTGATCACATTCTGTTGATTCCTTTGGAAATACATCCAGTACACTCCTGCTGATTTTACTTTCTCCCACTTTTTCTCCTTCCACTTTTTTCCCTCTCCCCAGTCCACCATAGTTCATTCCGTCTGCCAGAGTTAGTTGGCAGATCCATCCTGTGCATAGTGACATAGAGCGTATTTTCTTATGGAAATACAATCCACAAAGTGCAAGTTTTCTTTGATTGTTCATACCTGCATATGTGTTTTCTACCTCCTCAGGAAGTTTTGGAAATTTCAGAGGCAGAGGAGGGCAAAAGACCAATTTTACCTAAAAGTTCTGTTGACCACAGTACAGTCACTCTTGAGTCTGTCTGTAGGGTTACCACTGATCTTGTGGAAGGTCTTCAGATGGAATAAATAGAATATTCTTGTCCTTAATGCCACAGTTCTTTCCAAACATATAAGCTGAGTTTCTGACATTATTTTATGTTTTTATAGTTGCTCTGGAAAAGCAACACAATGCTGACTGCTAATTGGATTCTGAATAAACCATATTTGTATGTATATGAATTTGCCCACATGGTCACCTTTAACATTAATGGGAGTGTAAAAGATTGACTTTATGTCTTGTGCTGAAAGGTTTTCACTTTCCAGATGCCTCAGAAAGTGAAGGAGAGCACTTACGTCATTTTCATGCCAACCAAAAGTAAAATGTTTTTTACTTAATGATGAGAAATAATTCCCAGCTCTACCCACGTGGAGGGGAGTGAAAAATGGCTCATCCACTTTCAGTCAAGTTACCTGCATGTCAATAATGAAAGCAGATCTTTTAAACAACAACAGTAACAACAAAAAAGTAGAATAATGTTTTGATTTATGTGTTGAAGACCCATCAGAAATTATCTCTTTGGACAAACAGAGAAAGTAAAGTAAAGGAAAAGATTTAAAATAAGATATAGAGGGAGATTCTTCAGTCTGTCTAAATGAAGAGCAAGTGTTGCAGGAAAATACACATTAATCAAGTAATTAACCTTTCAATAGTGTTATTTATTTTGGAGAGCAATTTTGCCACCCCAAGAATTATGGCCAGACATTTATTTTACCAGATTAAAAAAAGTAATGCATGTTAACTCTTTAATGGTTTAAAGAATGCATGTCATCTAAGTGGCTGACAGATTGCTGTGTAACTAGAGCTGAGGAACCAGCGTGCGGGAATAGGCTGTCACTCAAGCAGATGTCATCTTTGCAAAAGCTCAGAACACGTCTTTTTATTATTGAAGAGCATTGTCATGTTGGCAGATTCAGGGACAGAGTCTGAAATAAAAAGTCTTCATGCAAGGAGAAGTATGTCATTCCCCAGATCTGCTTAATGCTTTTTCTCCCAAGGCTGAAGGCCTTCTAGGTCATTGCTGGTCATTAGACTCAATTAAAAATTAGGAACAGAAAATTGATCTTCGCCTACCTCCAAATGCATCTGCATTAGGTGGCACATGGATGTTAAGCTTGCTAATAATTCAAAACTTGGCGTAGGCATATTTTCTTGAAACTTAACAGTTTGGAGAAAAAGAACATATCTAGGTTACCCCAGAGGAGAAAACAAATTACCTTTTGCCTTTCTGACATCTTATTCTCCTTCAGTGCACCTGGCCAATCTCCATCTGGCAGTGCTCTCAATCACCCAGATGGAAGGGGAGTTGAGGTGGCCCCTCCAAAAACTGATGAAGTTCAGCCTTACCACTGGTCTAATAGAATGTGCTCTATAGTGGAACGGGCTACATTATATGCATCTGTCTTTCAGGGACCAATAGGCTGAATATATTGTTTTTTTGCACCATAAAGCAAAGAAATATTTTTCTGACTGTTTCCACATTTACTTACCCATGATATTATCAGTAGATTGCTTTTATCATTATGCTTGGTTCCATGAATAATACTTTAGTGCTGTAGTTTGCTTAATACAGCATTTATCTAGGATTTTCTATCTTCTAGTGTATGTAGACCAGAAATAACACTTCTTGTAATAATATGAGTATTTATTTTACTTTCAAGATGTTCAGATAATATGGGAGAGCAATATGATGGATGGTGTCATGTATATGTACAAAATGATAAAGTAAAGCAGTTAGCTTTTCTGCATACAAATCTTGCCAATTGATTATTAAAACTTGTTTAGAACTGTTGATTCAAATTCATCAAGGAAATGAATAGAATATTTGAAGCCCTGAAAATATCTCTATTTCTATTCCCGCCCACTGACCAGAGAGAGCTGTATAATGCAAAATTCAAAGAGATTCAGTTACTAAACAGAAGTCTCTAAAGAATAACCATAAGAGTTCTCATTTACATCACAGTCCTTGTGCAAGTTAAGAAGGAAGGATCACAAAGTTAAGAGTCTATTTCTATTTGAATAATTTCAATACATTACCAGAGCTAATTTTCTGTAATGTCCCTAAGACTGTAAGCAGAGACTTATAAACTCCCTAGTCTCTTGTGATCAAAAAAACTTCCAAATCAGACTTGCAAATCGCCTTCTCATCACATCACTGGAGCTGCCAGATAAGAAAGTCTTGTAAGAAAGGGAACAACCAGAGTGCATTCATTAGTGTCATTGTACTCTAATTGAAGAAGTGACTTCTTTTGTATCCTAAGATGGAAAATCAGTTAGCTTGTGACTGGACTCCTTACATGTAGCTCCTGGCTGAATGGTAGAACAGTACTTACACATTCAAGAATGCCTATGATGATGGAAAATACTATAAAATATAGAATCTACTCTTTCAAGTTTACTTTAAGATGATGATTGCACTTGAGTTACCATTTATTGCCTGTTGCTTTATAAATTATTGAAAAAAATCCTCTCAAAAGGGCATTTTCCATTACTCAGCTTAGTGTTTTACATGTAGTATCTTTAGTTGTGAAGACATGATATGTCATTAATATGTTCTTTATGGATCTTTAATATGCCAAACCATCTTGGTTTCTGTGGGAACAGCTGTTCTAGCACCAGCTTATTCCAGTGGTAACAATTATACCTCCGATCTCTCTAAGCAGAAGAAGGTGCTACTTCTATAGCCTTATCAAGATCTAAATAAGCAATATTTGCCTCAAGCCAGGGATGCATTTTGGAGCAAATGAAGACAGATCCCAAGGGCATATATTTATCAGATCTATACTTGGTTTTATTACATAGGTTGAAATGTGAAAAGACCATTTTATTAGAATTTTGTATTTATATATTTTTGAGCTTCAATTTTCTTACCTGGAAATTAGAATTAATGATTCCTACTTGACCATAGTGTCATGGGGCTAGAATGGGATGATGTTTGTGAAAATGCAGTGCAAACTGCATGGAATGATGCAGAAGTGGAAGTTATTTTAATGGGAAATAATCGTTTCATATCTACTGCTGCTTATGTAATGAAGTGTATCTTGCTAGCTACTGAGTTCCCCATATGTGGAGAAACTAAAGCAGAATTTGTCAGGGTTACTATATAATGACACATCCAGTGGAAGGGACGATTAGCAAGATGATTACATGGTATCTACCAACCATAGACTTCTATGACCCTTTGATTTCATTTACAATTACATTTAATTGTAAAGCGTTTTTGGAGGGAGTGCTGAAGGGCTTGCAAATATGCATGTCAAGGGGTATATATCAAAACAATGTTTAAAAAATTGTACAGGTGTAAAGATATTTGATTTGTGTATTATTAAAAGATGAACTGTGACAGGAGTTTATTCAAGGTCACATTTGGCTCATGCACTCAAGTCTTTTAAAAATTGTTACCTATTCAGGGAGACCTGAGGACCTTAAAAAATAACTCTGCCAATCTCAAAGGCAAAATGAAAAGTCTAGTAGCTCATTTTACCATGTTATTTTCTTCATAAAGCATAGATTCATTAAATGTCCCAAAAAAGGCACAAATGAATATTCAGTGGTTAGGCTGGAATGAATGCTGAAGACACTAACTCTAGTTTTTACTGTTAGTTTAATAAAATATTTCCATGGCTTGGATGTGTTTCAGTTTATTTAATGTTAAGGCCCCCTTGCCCTGTTTTTTTTTTCCTATCGTTGGCAATATCCATCAGATAATGACCTGACAAACCTAACCTGTCTTACTGTGCAGAATAATCAAAGTAGGTGAATACCAGCCTCTAGGAGAATTGTATCTCCTGCTTCTCAGTTTAATGTATGCGTGTCATAGGAATTCCCTGCAAAATTGTGCCTAGGGGCTTTAGGATCCAAGTCAAAGGGATTCATAGAATGAATGTGTTATAAATCTAGCTGTGGAAGATTGATGTTAAGGCTCCTTAAATGCTTGCTAAGTCTATTCACAAAAAGAGTTGGTACAGTTATCTCCTTTTTAGTAGCTGGTCATTTTATTGCTCTTTAAAGAAATCATTAAAGATATTTGAAGTTGTCAGAATCAGAGGGTTCATGTTTTGGAGGAATTCCAGAAAAGAAACTCCTTACATAGAGACACTCTCAAGACAATTTAGGTATAGCAAAATCTATCTGGCAAAATAGACTAATAGAAGGCTTTTAAAATAACAAATACAATAGAATTGGTATTACTCTTTCATTCATTTATGTATATATTTATAGAGTCTTTTGTATGTCAGATACAATTCTAGGTGCTTCCTTCTCAAGAAGGAAGAAAACATATAGTGCCTGCTTTCATGAAGCTTACAGTATGATCAACTTTTCAGCTGTGGAAAAATATAATTATGCTGTAAGTTGTCTGATGTCATTGGCAGCATTGGCATGTTGCCCTTTGATACATACTTTTAAATGCAGTGCCTAAAATAAAGTGCAGAGTGGTAGATCTTTGAAAAAAAGTCACCAAAGTGGAGAGCAAATACAGATACTGAGAGAACTGCAAAACAAGTCACGTAGCTTTATCCAGAGACAATACAAGAAGTTCACAGGTACTCTGACAATATGGTAGTTCAGCTTATTGCAGAGTCATACCATAAGATTAGTGTTACACTGATTTTCTGATAACACACACACACACACACACACACACATTTCATTGCAACTCAGTAGAGTGGAACGGTATATTGTCAGAATCCAGACCTCTTGGAAACTATGGGGTATTGATGTTGGTGTCCCTTCACGTTCACTTCCAGAGTCCTAGGTCACCTGTTGTTGTCTGTCTCTTTAGGCTCCAAAATTGTGCTTGGGCAAACTAAATGGATAATTGATGGCTTTTAGGCTTTTAAGAGAAGGGCATATCTTCACCTTTAAATTCCCATGCTTAAAAGCTTGAATTCCACCATTAGGCTACTATCTAAACTCTCAAACATCATTAGCAAATCACATGAACATTTACTAGTTGAAATTGTCCTAATGAAAAGACAGAGCTAAGCCTTGCAGAGAAAGAAAACAAAGATGCATTAGACAGTTCCGTACTCATAAGATTCTTATACTCCAGCTTGAGAAAAGAGTGACTATCAGGTTAAATGCTGATAAAAGATTGCAATAGCATTTTATGATTATAGATGCTTTTACATGGGATAGTGCTGATGAATTGCCAAATGAATTGCACAGCCAGGCCTTTGGCCTATTTTATTGGGGACAGGAGGCGAAATTCTACTATTCTTGTTGCTCAAGAGGGCTCCTCTTCATGAGTTAAAATAGCTGAGCTTCCTCTATACCTATTAAGAATTTCGTTTCCAGCTAACAGAGCTTAGAGAAGGAAGAGCATTTTAATTATTTTCTCCATTTCTTCTTTACTCCCCGCCCTGTACAAAGCAAACATGCTTCTTTGGTGAAAGCTCTTTTCCACAGTTTGACAATTCATCACCCATCTCTGAGTGTCTCTCTCCCTTTTTGCTTTTAAGCTCAATGTTCAGACATTTATCTTCACAGAGGTGAACAGTAGGAACATCTTTAAATATGGCATCGATACGATGTGTCCTGGCCCAGATGCAAGCCTCTTAAGTCAGTTTCCCTCAATCCTGTTACTACACATTAGCTCTGAACAGGATTATCTACCAGCCTGCCAGTCAAGATGTTCGGGGTGGCAGGGAGGGGGAAAAGGGAGAGCAAAGAGCTTTTCTGCTCATCAGTCTGCCTTGGGACTGGTGGGATGAAAATTTGTTCTGACCTTACTTTATTCATGTGGCTATGGATTGCAGTTACTGCTGTATATGCTGCAGGAAAAAAAAAAAAAAAGAAAAGAAAACTGATCGGAAACATACACACTCCTTCGTTATATACATAGATTTCTAGAAAATTACACAGAAATGTTATCTGCATATGTAATTTATAGCACATTTTAATCAATACTTAAAGAAATTTAGCAGTTGAGTCCTAATAAGTGATTATTTAGATTGGATTGGTTGGGAGCTAATGAAATAATTAGCACCATTTCAATGTGATTAATTTATAGCTGTATATTAAGTGCTCAATTAGTTTAAGAAATCTGAGTTCCGCAAGTGCTGGCTGAAGAAGGCAAATGTCTCAGCAGTGGTAAAGCTGATTGAATTGAAGTTTTCCAAGTCTTTGAAATCAGCTGTTGCCGTATCAGCACCTCAACATATTGAGCCCAGGGCATGGCTTCAGGAGGGAGCGATAAAAATAGACTCTGGTAGACCCAGGGGATTCAGCAGGTGAGGAAAACCTTTTTATGATAGGACTCATCAATACCCCATAGATGAACATAAAAGGCAAACTGTTTAGGAGCTGTATTAGACCATTCTTGCATGGCTACTAAGAAATGTCTGAAACTGGGTAATTTAAAACAAAAGGAGATTTATTTGGCTCGTGGTTCTGCAGGCTTTATACTAAGCATGGTGATGGCATTTGCTTGGCTTCCTGTGGGGGGTGGGGCTCAGGAAGTTTACAATCATGTTGGAAGATGAAAGGGAGCAGGTGTCTCACATGGCAGGAGTAGGAGAAAGTGGGGAAGGAGGTGCCACATGCATTTAAATCACCAGATCTCATGAGAACTCACTATCATGGAGACAGTACTAAGCCATGAGGGATCCACCCCCATGATCCAAACACCTCTGACCAGGCCCCACCTCTAGCATTGGGGATTATAATTCAACATGAGATTTGGGTAGGGACAAATATCCAAACTATATCGGGAACTTTTGAGTTACAGGTTATGGGGGTAAAATGTCACTGCCATCTCTAAAACCCTTCAAGTTTGTTTATACAACTGAAAGAAAAACACCTTTCATGATCATAGGACGTTCCCTTATCCTTAATGTATCTGATGACTTTGTTTTACTCTTTGTTGAGTAGACTTTATGACCATTATAACTCTGCTTCTTCTTTATATTTTATTTTTGAAAATATTCAAATACACTTTTAAGCTTATCCAATTATATGTATTTCAAAAATTTACAAGTTTGACATTTTTAGATTATAATCTCCTCAAGAACAAGAACGTATTTTCAACTCAACTCTAAAGTATGTGTAAAAACCTGTGAAAGGTCTTGAGATTTTAATTAGTTAGACTGATGCAGTTTCATAGATGTTGGAAGAATGCAGGAAACTCTTGGGTCAGAGGCAAAAGACTTTATTATTCATAGTAATAGTAGTGCCCAGAATTACAGACCTTCTGGCATCTGTCCCCCAAGCCTCAATACCTATAGGGCAATACAAAGGGGGCCAGATGACATCTGCACATACAGTAGGTTGCTTTGCTGGAGGGGAACCCTAAGCTTAGGAAAACCAAATCTATTATAACGGGTAATAAGGATGTCTGCCTCTTTTGTTCTAGAGGGAGACATTATTTCTGTCTTCTAAGACTCTTCATTACACAAACATTGTTGAAAAAATTTGTCAGGAAGAAAGGCAGTTGGTGTCTCTGCTTGTAAGGTGTGCACAAATGTGGGAGATCCATGAAGAATTTTCTCCCAACAGTACCCAGCAAAATGTCTTGTGGAGGAACTGAGACTGTTCGTTATAAAGAAACAAAGACGGAGGGTATCCTGATCTCTGTCTTCAAGCAATGAAGTGGAAAGAGTTTCATCTGTGCCCCTTGGGCCCCTTATTAGGTAAAACAAGGAAAGTAAATGAAATCAGATTTCAAATCACTTGTTATGTACTTATTTGAGTTATAAACTAAAATACTGTTATTAAGTGATATGGTTTGGCTCTGTGTCCCCATCCAAATGTCATCTCCAATAGTAATCTCCACGTGTTGAGGGAGGGACATGGTGGGAGGTGATGGATCATGGGGGCAGTTTCTACCATGCTTTTCTTGTGATAGTGAGTGAATTCTCACAAGATCTGGTGGTTTAAAAGTATTTGGCAATTCCTCCCTGGCTCTCTCTTCTGCCATCTTGTAAAGAAGGTGCCTGCATCCCCTTTGCATTCCACCATGATTGCAAGTTTCCAGAGGCCTGCCCAGCCATGTGGAACTATGAGTCAATTAAACCTCTTTTGTTTATAAATTACCCAGTCCCAGGCAATTCTTTATAGCAGTGTGAAAACAGACTAATACATTATGGAAAATCCAATTAATGTAAAAGTGAAAGCCCTACTTCCCTTACCTCATCCCACTTTCATAGGGGTAACTACCATTAACATTTTGGTAAGAGAAAAGTACTTCTAGTGATTAAGGCTGTACCGTGGTATCATTGACTTCTGGGAAGTATTTTCCTACCATAGACAGGATGAACCACTACTCCTCAGGCATATTATAGTAGACAAGATGCTCTTTAGACAAATGCTCTTCCATTTAAATTCCATAACTCTGGAAATAACATGTTGTACCTTTACTGAGTATATAATTTACTTCCATTTTTTATTATAAGAATTACTCTTATTTATTACTCTTATTTATTTTTCCTTACAATAAACAATGGAAGTAAATATCTATCAGCTTGGCTTTTAGCAAGAAATCATTATTTCTAGTGGTGGTGAAACATCTGGCCAACAGGTGTCCAAGATTTCAATATCCCCTACTCATTATCATTTGCAGGGGATAAGGTTAGAGTCTACTTCTCTAATGGTAAAGAGAAATTAGGAGTCTTTCTCAGGTTGTGCTAGCCAATATTCCACATTTCTACTTTTGTTAATGTTCCATGCTTGACAAAGATTGGTGGCTTGTGTTCTGAAACAGAGGGCATTATCATATTCTTTTCTCTGAAAGCAGACTGTATATTGATTATTTTTATATGGCAATTTTCTCAGGGAAGAGAATATGAGATTTTGAATATAAATTGTAGTTGCTCATCAGGGTAAGGAATGCCAGATAAGCAAAATAGGAATGAATTTGTTAAATATCAGTTTTCCAAAATTATGTTAAAAGTTAAAACTATGGAAATTAGTTAAAACTATGCAATTTTATGGCAAAATCAACATGATCGTTAACTGAAAATTACCATAAGTAAGAGGAAGGCCCATTTTATTTTGAAGAATGGTACATTTACCCAACACTTGGAATCATTGTGGAGAGGCAGGACTGTGAGGGATGGGTTTGGTGGCTAAGATTTGCAGGGAGTGGAGGGAGAGGCACTAACAGAGCTGGGGACTGATTCTGATGCATGGATCATATATTTGCTGAATGGTTTGGGGAAACGAGTGCGAATGGTGGAGTTATTCCACTGTCTGTGGGTTTCACCTTTTTCCCACTGAATAATGAAAAAGTAAAAGAGTTTGATAGGCCCTGCTATTGGTTTAGTAAAGCTTTGGTTTCTAGCAGTGATATGATTTGGATCTGTGTCCTCACCCAAATCTCATGTTGAAATGTAATCCTCAGGATCACTGCAGGAGGTGGGGTCTGGTGGGAGGTGGCTTGATCATGGGGCAGTTTCTCATGGTTCAATACCATCCCTCTTAGTGCTATTGTTGCAACAGTGAGTTCTGGTGTGATCTGGTTGTTTAAGAGTGTGTAGTGCCTTCTCCCTCTCTTTCTTCCTCCTATTCTGGCCATGTAAGATGTTCCTGCTCCGCCTTCACCTTTTACCATTATTGTAAGTTTTCTGAGGCCTCCTCAGAAGTTGAGCAGATGCCAGCATCATGCTTCCTGTACAGCCTGCAGAACTGCGAGCCAATACACCTCTTTTTTTAATAAATTACCCAGTCTCAGCTATTTCTTTATAGCACTGTGAGAACAGACTAATACAACAGTATCCCAGTCTGCAAAACAGAATATACTTGATACTAAAACAGTACCAAATCTTAAGTGAATGTGACAATTCAGGAGGCATGGCTCTAGGGTCCTTCTTATGAGACTATTTCAAATTTTATCCTGAAAATGCTGTTTTGGTGCTTTGGCTATTTTGATTAGATTCGGAAAGAAGGCTATACTTATAATGGAGTCTGAATATGAACTTAGTGGCTGCAACTCCAGGACTTTCTGTGAAGTAAGATGGATGGAACTATCTTTTTTTTTTTTTAAATAGGTTCTCACTCTGTCACCCAGGCTGGAGTGCAATGGCATGATCATGGCCCACTGTAGCCTTGACCTCTCAGGCTCAGGTGATCTTCGCACCTCACCCTCCCAAGTAGCTGACAGGCGTGTGCCACCATATCTGGCGAATTTTTTGTAGAGACAGCATTTAGCCATGTTGCCCAGGCTAGTCTTGAACTCCTGGCTCAAGTGATCTGCCTGCCTCAACCTCCCAAAGTGCTGGGATTACAGTTGTGAGCCACCATGCCTGACCTAGAGCTATTTTAGATACACTGTCCTGTATGTTGCAGAGTGAGCCACTTGAACCTTCCAATTTATTTAATCACTAAATCTGAGATGTTTGTGTTCTCTCTCTGCATAATATGCATATATACATAATATATGCATATATGTGTGTGTACATATATATAATTATTTCTTTTCTTTCCACTATTTTTTTCCCATACTCTGAGATAAAAAACACATCTCCAACAAATACATTCAGGATTTACCCACTGAACCTATATTAACACATAAGTCATAAAAGCAGATGCAGACAATGTGAATCCCCTTTAAGTCCACTCCTTGCTTTGCTTAAGCTCCCCTTATCCTGTGTTGTGAACTCTGCACATGAATGAGTGTTTGTTTTCTTGGCTGCTTTACTAGTGGAATTAGACTTTCAGTGTGTTTACGTCGGTGCCCAGTATCCTGGTGAGCTCTATTTTCCTCAACTCTTCCCTATAATATAACCAAGGAAACAAACAAAACCTGTCTAAGGCCTGATAACTTAAACAATTAATTCAAAGAGGGAAGTGGTTTTGACAACACAAAAGTTAAACAAGATATAAGAAAATCACATTTATCTTCAAAGTTCAATACCTGTCCAGATCTTTTAAGTTCTGATTAATATCCTAAAATCTGTAGGAAGTCTTGTTCAAGTTTAATTTGGAGCAGAATTGTGCTAAGTTCAGGTTTTTAACAGGCATTATGGGTGATTTAACTTTTATTCATGTGATAAAATTACATACATATTCCTTTTCAGAATATGCATGCATGACTTTTTTTTTTTTGGCAGATAAAGGCTTGTTTTATTTTAGTGGCTGATCTATGTAATCATGGAGGCCTGTATTACAGACAAATGGGGAGCTTTTATTTCTTGGTGTCTTCCTCCTTGGACAAAGTCTTGATCATCTCCCACTTCTTGGCCTGGAGGCGCTCTTCACTGCACTTGCGTGCTTCCTTGGTCTTGGAACTGCGGGCCTCAGCCTGGTCTGCCAGGAGCTTCTTGCAGGCCTTGCCTGCCTTCAGCTTGCGGATGTATTCCATGAGAATCTGCTTGTTTTTGAACACATTCCCCTTCATCTTCAGGTACAGGCTGTGATACATGTGGCAATCAATTTTCTTAGATTCATGATATCTTCTGAGCACCCGACACAGAATCCTCATTCTCCTTATCCAAGTGACCTGCCCTGGCATTTGGGCATTTGGCCGTATGCTTTTGCTTACCTATGCACATGTGCTTGCCCTTCTGGTGGGCCAAGTTGTTTTTCCAGAATTGAGCCCGGGAATGGACAGTCACAGGCTTCCAGATGATCAGCCCATCTTTGATCAGCTTCCGGATCTACTGACGAGAGTTGGCATTGGCGATTTCATTGATCTCATCGGGGTCCAACCAGACCTTCTTCTTGCCCCAGTGGAGGACACTAGAGGCGAGCCTCTTCTGAAGCCGGAGCATACTCATGGCTGTGGCCGCAGCAGTGAGAGGAATGAGGAAAGGGCTCCGCATGCATGACTTTCTATAGCCCCCATTAACTGGAAAATAGTTATCATTCTGGAATGTTTACCTCTCAGTACCTTGTCACAAAGGTGCAGTGAGTCAAACATGACTGGCATAAAATTACACTCTGGTTTTCTTAGTTGATTTCAGTCACAAAAGGCTGAGGAATTGATCTGTCCACACAAACAGAACTAAGTGCAGTGGTCACTGTTGTTTCTGGGTGGTTCTATCTCTCACCATTCTCACAGAGGCTTGGCCAGTCTCCTTTCTATCTCCTGGGCTGACATTTGCTTTCATCCAGCCTGCTGTGCTTCACATTCATATAGACACGTCCCATTATGTTAGAGATTTAGAGCCTGTGGTGCCTTGCACTGGTTAATATCATTCTGTGATATTTATTGAGCACTCATAACGTGCTAGGTGCCGTAAGACTGCCCATATGATGGAGTCCAGCTGTGAGCACAGCACAACACGGTAGGTTGACACACTGGGTATTTTTCCTAGCTTTAATTTCTTAAGCCGAGATGGAATTATTGTCCCATTTTTCTTCTCCATGAGGAGCATTTAACTTCATTCTATATTGTATTCCCTGCATGCCTACTGACAATCTGAAGATAATATCACTTGGTGCTTGAAGCTAGAAATCCTTATTTGTTCTGGTATCGTATAATTTATGTTTGCAATTTCAGGCAGGTACAAATTTCTCAGAGTGTATGGTGTTTCTTGTAAGAATATTCAAGAAATTTATCTCAGCTTCTTTAAAACTAGAATTTAAAAGCTCAAATATCTACATTCGGCTCAATAACCACAGACAGTAATGACACCTCTAAGTAGCTAATGCAGGCGTGTAATTTGCTCATAGCCCTGATTTAACTTTATTTACAGATTAAAATTGAATTGCAGTTGATTTATTGATATAATAGGCAGAAAGTGATTATCAAGCATCATCCATCACTGATAGAGGAAAAACCAATCAAATTATGTTCCAAGGTTTGCTTTAACCTAAACTAACTCATCACCTTATAAAACTCAGAGGATTTGAGTCATATTCTCCCGCTAAAGTCAATGAGCCACAACTCCCACTAAACTCATATCTGCTCCTTTAAAGGCATTCAAGAGTTATACTAATTTGCACGACCACCAAGTTGTTATAAAAGGAAATGGCAATCGGCTGGACATTTAGTGTCTGTACTTTCTCCCCATGTATGTAGCCATGGTAATATTCTTTAATGTTTATTGTAAATCCATAAATGGGCTTGGTCTCTTGCTATCCATGAAATGGTATCGACCTGTGCATACAACTCAGCTGGAAAGATGTGTGGAGTAAAGGATGCTGGTGCTTTCAATAGTGACAAGCTGATTAGAAAATGTGTCCCTTTGGAGGGAGAAATGGGATCTATCTGTATTCCAGAAAACAATGAAATTTCTTGATTAGAAGCAGGCGATGATGGTGATTTTGATCTTAGACATTCGTAACTCTACTCTTCGGAAGGAGAAAAAGTGTGAGGTGGGGGAGAATTTGGCAGAGCAACATCAGACATGTCACCCTGTGCCAGGGGTTGAGCATGGTGCCCTGGGGGCTGTGTTGTAAGAGTGGCCCGGTATGGATTTCCCTCCATTCTTATCACTGAACCCTGGCAAGATAAAGTTAAGAAATCCAGTGCTACACTATTTCAGAGGCTTGCCAATGTCATATGACAGCAGCACTCATTCTCATTACCTGGGGGCATTCTTAAATTGGAAGTTCTGTGTTTATGCACTTGCAAATTGTATACCCAGAGATACACTTTTTTAAAAAAGCTATCATTCTATGAAGTATGATGTGAAACTTTTAAATATAATCTTTACATTCATCCTCATTTATGTTGCTGCTAGTTATTTCATATATCTATGATAGAAAATCTTGCTGTTGTCAGTAATTGCTATTTTAATTATGCCTGAGCCCTAAGGAGATTCAGAGAAAGAGCATAATTATTAGAAATCCAAGGCCATTGAGCAGCATGTTCAAGTTTGTTTTTATCACATTGTTCATTTTTACCTATCGTGTTCTACACTGTTAATTCTTAAGACATTCATCTGTACTTTAGAAAATGAAACTCCATTTAGATTGTTCCCAACATCATGTCCTCCAAATCCAGTAGACGGTGCTCATTGACTTCAAAGAACATTTCTTGTGCACTTAAGTGCCACAGGGAACGGAGAAAGATGAAAGAAATACTTTCTCTAATTATATATAGGTACATATTCATTTTACTGTCCCATCCAATATTGCTGATCCTCCATGATAAACTTTTTTCTTTAATGAGTATGTTTTATACTCATGTAACCTTGTTCATCCTCTGCCCTGTTATGCACATTTACTTTGCCCATTATCCAAATATGCATTATTCAAAGAAAAGACAAGTAATGATGTGATTCAGATATCATTTTCAAGAATCTCTGAGTTGGAAATGGGGTGATTGCAGAGAAACTCATTTGGCTTCTTTCATTTATAGCTGCAAAGTATTCATACGGGATACATAAGATTCATTAGAGAGGAAGCTGCTAATCTCAAAATAAATATTTTCATTTTAAAAATAGAGACTAAATAGGTATTAGATCAGCTTTCTTCTAATGTCCAGTGTCAAACGGTGTGCAGCACCCAGCCCATGCCTAGCACATGGTTGAAGCTCATTTGTTCTTGGTTCCTAACCTATCCATTCTTTTTCGCTTAAATGTGTTTCCCATTAGTGCGTGATACTTCCCAGGAAGGATATATTCTCTCATGATATTCTATGGGTTGCCTTTGTTTTTGTGCTCTTCATCTCATTACAAATGTTTCTATTCATTCTTTTTCACACACACAAAAAATGCTCCATTGATCATTTCAGCATCCACCTTTAAATCTTGTCCCTGCACCTGCTAACACTCATCTCTCTGTGGCTCCTTCAGATCCCGGAGTTCTCTGTAAAAAAATCATGGTTCTCACTGTAACACTGTGACTAACATCAAGACCATTCTAAACAAACACTTGGAACATTTAATCATGGGAATTTAGAAGACACAGGAAGTACTGTGGGACATGAGATTCTCTATGTTAATTTGCATTGAAAAGATACTGATTTTCAGTTTTACTTTGGGATGCTATGCTGTGCATTACTATGTTTATTTAGAGGTGGCTACATTTCATAGCTTGCAGAATATTTCACTGAGAAATCATATGAACTTTGACAAATATTCTGTTTTATTATGAGAATGTGCTAGTTGGGTTATTCTAACAGGAAGGGGAAGTTCTAGTTTTAAATGCCATTATCTGTGCATGCTTGCTAGGCTTTTAACTTCGGTGCAGTGCTTTCAAAGATTACCAAGCCCCAGGGTACCTAGGGAGCATTAAGCACAGGCCATTGAGAGGATAAACCATGCATGCTTTGTAAGCATGCACACCAAATACCCATCTGAAAAAGCACTTGCTTTTTATGTATTCAGTGATTGAGTTGCAAGCACCGGCACCTCAATGCTTCTGCTTAGTGAGAAACTCATTTCATATTCTATTTCATTCAACTGATATTTCATTTAGCCCCTAGAATAATTCATGCATTAGTCTAAGTCCTAGAAATATAAAGGTGGATATACTGCAGTTCTTGTCCTCAAGGAGCTTATGGCTTAGGGATAAGCCATATGCATCCATATAGCAGGTATCGTGCAGTGAGATAAGTATTAGCCAATTAAAAATGTGAATGGACATTTATGTTGCATTGCACTATGGAGAGGGAGTTAAATTATGCTAGTAGGAAAGGTGGGAGGAAGGGACCTTTCATAAAGAAGGTAGCATGATCCAAAGGCAGGGATGACAGAGTATGGGGTTTTCCTCATGAGTGGGCTCCCGGAAGCTGTCAGGGCTGGAAATACAGGTTTGGGAAGTTACTGACTTTTTGGCAGTTGCTAAAGTCATGGGAAGATATTATTGAAGGAAATAATGTAGAGAAAATAAGGAAAACACCAACAATAACAGACGAGTGTAGGAAGAGAATATAGTAAAAGGGACTAACAAAGGAAAGTCAGAGAAGTTTAGGGAAAAGCAAGCATGGAGATACTGAAGCCAAAGGAGGAGCTTGAAGAAAAAACAGAGGTTGACATGCATATTCCATGGAAATAGATCTAAAAACACACCATCTTAAAACATTGGTCCTCCTGCACACCAAAGGATTTTTGTTGTTGTTGTTATTTTAAGATGTTGTAAGATATCACTAAAAATGTAAATGTTCTCAGAAGAGATTTTGTCCCATGTGGACACACTGAGTGTCAAATCAGTGTTTTTGTCTCAAATGCTGGAACCGTGGCATAATTATAGTTTTATAAGGATGCTGAGATGTAATTTTTTTTTTTTTGTAGGCCTAGGGTTAGCTGTGGACTACATTGAGAAGTATATGAAATCAGTTTTGGCACCCTGCCTTTATCCCCAGCCAAATTCTAGAAAAGATTGTCTGCTGGTACTTAAAAGAGAAGTGCTAATAACTCACAGCCAAAGTGAAATCACTGAGAAGGGTCTTGCCAAATCCCTCTTTTGAGTTTGATAGGTTGTAAAATCCCTCTTCTGCATTTGATAGGCAGCACACAGATACTATCCTTAGGTTCAGGGAGGTGCTTTCCCACAAAGAATTGAACAATTAGGGGAACCTTAGGAGATTAAGCAAGGAGTGTTCACCAGGTGATCCTTGCATATCTGCGGGGAGGACTCTGACCCTGTGTTGTTCAATATTTTCATAGCAATTTGGATGAAAGCCTAGGGAATAAACCAATGGAGAGAAGCCACAGGGAGGCAGATATCGATTGTGTAAAAGGTAGCCCTGTCTCATAGTCACAGCTGCCCAAAAATGATTTGGGCTTGTCAAAGGCGGAATAGCTCTTCATCACTGGAGGGATTGAGTGCTGTAAAACCCTTGATGTTTCAGGGTCATTTTCTGCTTATGGGGAGGGATTGGATTTGGTCACCACTGTTTTCTTTCCAATTCCAGGATTTTCTATTCTAAGGACATTCTATATATCTGTGTCGTCTGGGTGAGCTTATGCAATAATCGTGAAATGAGACACTTGCCCCAAGAATGGCATTCCCTTTGACCACTTCTCCCTAGCTATACACCACCCCCACCCTTGAGCCTGACTCTTTAAAGCAATTATAAATCACAGGGTACATTCATAAAGAATTGTGGGAGAGTGTCTATGGCATATTTAGCCCTTTTCACTTATTATCTGTAGCAGATTACATCTCAATGGTTCAACCTTTCTTTATCATTGAAGAAAAATAATCCTGTTTTTTAAGTTCTGAAAAGTAGGCAAATGTTAAGTGAATCATATATGCAAAAGGCTGAAACAGTGTCCTAGAAATGATTCTCCTTAAGGTCAGGGACACATGCTTATTTTATCTTCTTTCCAGAATCTGCGTTTAGGGCATAGTCACTATTACGTAGGATAAGATCATAACCTACATGCTCCCATATTGTCAGACTCTGAACTGTCTGCATTAGGGCCGCTAATTTACTTCACTCCACACCAATTAGTTAAACCAACTAGGGATTTAAATATATGCTAGCTCCTTTTGAAAAAAAAAGAAAATCTCTACTTCCTGACAACCTCCCTGCTTCTCACTTGATTCATTTAGGGAAATAGACTCATGCCAAGCTTTTGCACAACAACTTCGTTTTAGAATTTCATACATTCTTGGATTCAGTGGATCAGAATCCATTTTTTTCTTTTCAGTTATATATTCAGGAAACCACATTAAGCTAAATAATCGCATGATTATTGTGAAAATTCAGGATTACTAAATACAGAACTTCACACTTGGCTAAAAGCCAATGTTGTTTTCTGTCTCTTTTTTGACATCATTTTCCTGCAGAAGAGACTCAATGAGATGTTAAAGACATTTTACAGGAATTCCATGGCTGTATTCTATTTCCCTATCATGTATTTTACTTTTGGGTGCCCTCTTGGGTGTATATAAAATGATCTAGTTATTCTGTTATCCCCTTAATCCACATGTTTCTGGAAACCAGTTGGCATTAATATTTGTGACAGGTATTTGAAAAATTGGTGGCAAATAACTTTCTTGAAAGACAGAACAAAAGAATTAGGAGACATAGGCATCTTCTAATATCCTATACGATTGGCAATGATTTGTCCCTATTGTGGCTCTTCTCTGACCTATTGGTGAAAGGCAAAATTCTAAAGAAATGTTGAATTCACATGTACATTTAGTGTAACAAAAACTCTTGCGTTAACGTGCAGGCTGCATGGAGAGGCAGTCTGTGAATAATAAAGTATTTACCTCTCCCTATAATTACTGTGGCTTTTTGTACTGGTACCCTTCATCTTATTAACATCACAGTAGGGAGGTGTCTCTGACTGGTACAGCAGGCGCCTATCTGTCCTGCTCCTGGGGAGACTTTTCAAAGAGGTCTTCAAATACTGTTTGCTCCTTCTCGTGAACTTTGCCATGTTCCATCCTTTAAAAAAAAATTAAAGATCAGACTTATAAAACAGAAATATCTAATTGATCAAGAGTCCTGAATTCACTCTTTTGAAAATCACTTGGGTTTTGCCTTAATAAATATAGGGCCCATGTAGAAGTTTTGGCATCTATTGGAGCTCTATAAAAAACTCCCCCAAGTGAAGTTTTATGTAAACTTGGACACTGGAGCTTAGACTCTGTCTATAATCCCCAAGTGCTTTCATAAAATAAATTTTTAAAATATGCAAATGATTCATTTTTATCTTGTTTGTTTTAACCAAGACTGAGAATCTCTTTATGTTGGTATATCATTAATGTGTCTATAAATTAAATGATTCTTTTACTATTTGAATGGTGTAAAATTTTTTTTTTTTAAGTTGTTATTCTCAAAGAGGACTGACTTTCTTTGGCTTTGAAAATATTTAATGGAGTTTAGGAATTTTCTCATTATGAAAACTGACTTTCTAAGTTCAACTCTATGGCAGTATTTTCAAATGAGGAGCTGAGACAGTTATAGGGTAATTTAGATAAAAAGTACACTGTTGAATGAAATGAGGGAACTTGGGCCTGAGTTATGTTTGATTATTTACATTAACTAAACAACTAGAGCATTTTAAAATCCTTCAGTTTTACAGCGAAGTTTTATTGTCTTAAACTTTATTTTCCCTAGATTATTATACCTAAAAGATGCATGCACTCCTACGCTGATTGCCATGCTATTCACAAATTGCAAGGATGTAGAATCAACCTACGTGCCCGTCAATGATGAATTAAAGAAAATATGGTACATATACATTAGGGAATACTATGCAGCTATAAAAAAGAATGGAATCATGCTCTTTGCAGCAAAATGGATGGAGCTGCAGATGATAATTCTAATCAAATTAACACAGGAACAGAAAACAAAATACTGCATGCTGTCACTATAAGTGGGTGGTAACCATGGAGCACATACGGATATAAACATGAGAACAATAAACACTGCTACATGGGGTAGGGAAGGATGAGGCTGTGGGTTGAAAAACAACCTATTGGGTACTGTGTTCACTATGCGGGTGCAATATACTCATGTGACAAACATGTATCTAAAATAAAAGTTGAAATTAAATTATATTCTCCTGCTTAACACTAAGGTTTAGTCTGAGATTTTCCCACAGTTTAATTGATTTGGAATATTAACCAAGACAGGTGGATTTCTGGCTATAAATATCTGTACAATGACAAACCAACGATACAAGCACAGTGAGGTAGTACACTAAAAGTAGCATATTAAAAAACTTTATTTTTGGCATTTGAAACCTATTTTTGAAGGTCATAAACAAATACGCCTCAGCACACCATCAATCATGACATGCATATTTCCATTTGTGCTTAAAATTAAAAGCTTTCTAGAAATCAAAGCATTACTTAGTTCACAGTAACTCTTTCTCTAGAAGGCTTTTCAATTTAAAACTTTTCCGTGGGTGTCTGAGTGGATAGTAGGAGTGGAAGACAATATGATAGAAACAAAAGAAAAATCCAATTTAAAGGAAGACTCCAAGCAGCTTCTTAGGCAATGCTGGAGGTCCTTGTGGATGCAGGGAGGGCATGTGAGCTGCAGAAAAGGTTAAGGGAGTTCTAATGAGGGATTATTGCATTTTCTGCTTGCTTATGCTTTTCTTATTCTGTTTGATAGTAGATTATTCCTTAATTTATCCTCTGCTCAAATAGCATCTTCAGTCTTTATTTTCTGGTTATGTGTATTTGTTCCATTTGGCAGTCACTAAGGAGATGGAGAAACAAGTAGGTTATGAGATCCGATATTATTATCAGCAGTAATTAATTGAACCTGACAGAACCAAATTGCAAATGTAGGCATTTGAAGACAAACTCATCAGCTGTAAAAAGGTGAGAGATGTTGTGAAAAATGACACATACAGATATCACAGCTATGGAACAAACTCTATTGTAATTATGGCCTGAGCAAACCTGGTTATGCAAGAGGGGTGAGAGGGAAAGCTTATGCCAGATTAGGAAGAGCTCATGTCAGAAAGCATGGCAGACTGCAACTGCATTGCTGAATTATTAATTCCATCCTTAATTAATTTTTATCATATAACACCTTTTCTTTTAAGCACTTGTGTAGGAGACGTTAAGAGCTTGAGTTAGTTGAAAAATTTAGAAAATGTTGCACTGTCATTGAAGATATTTTACACTTTGACATTTTATGCATATAATAATACATTCCTCTGATAATTAGAGTGTAATTCAAAGAAAGATAGTATTGCAGTGCCATGTGTTTGATATCTCCAAAGACTGCAGCATAGTCCTATGCAAAAACCTGGTGATCAGTATATACTGAGAGAATTAAGGTTCAAAAGGCGCATCAACATTTAGAGGGGTTTTAGATCATCATTATCTAATTATTAGCAGTGTACAATATTATAGAAAGCATTTGATTTTCTTGAGTTTTTTGAATCTTGTTAAATTATAGTTATAAATTTAAAAAGCTGTAAGTTATAATTTTAATGCAATCTTGGAACAAAATATACAAGTAACAAGTAATAGAGCTTTATTTGTTCTATCGTATAATAAACTGTGAATGCTAAAGCTAATTTTATATTAATTAAATAATATTCCTGGAATTTAATTTGGTTTACTTTCTTAGTGTAATGCACACTTCTAACTGTCATTATGCTTGATGCTGTTTTTCTATGACAGGAATTATAGTGAACTTCACAGCAGTGGTCGGTTGGGGTTCTTATTTATTTGTTTCTATAGCATGGCTTTGGTCCACACAGGGAGAAAATGTGTTGCAGTGCATGCTGAGAACAAAAAGAGTGCAAGTGTAGGGAGAGGGAACTATTAGGAAACAGAGAAAGATGCCAGAAACTTGAGGCTTTTGGGGATGAGGTTTAGAGTGATAAGTTTTATTCAGGAGATGCAGACACAGTTCAATTGCAAGCTAGGCGTGAAGATTGCAGGAATGTTCGATTTGAGGAGAAGAGAATATGGGCTCTACTTTGGGACTCTAAAATAGAAGTGATTTCTGTGCTAAATAAAGACATAGATTTTTTTTCAGGAATTTTGTCTGAAATGGAATAATGAGATAGCCTGAGAGTCCCCCAGGCAGTAAAACAAATTACAAACATGGTTCCAAATAGCTGACTATGACACGGAATAAGGCTTTCCCATGTTTTAATCAGATGCTAGATGTGTTGGAAAAGCCCTAAGTCCTTAGGAGTTCCTGCAGAATAGAACCATAGCGGTGATGTAGATGTCTTAGAGTTACTGAGGGGGGCGGCGGTGTCACCACTTGATACCACTATGGTAGCCTCTACATGGTAGTTGGTAGCCTAAATTCATAGCTATTTAAAAAGTCCTTCTGTATAGCCAATTTGGTTCTTCTTTCCTCAACCCAATTCACTTATGCATAAGGTTGCCAGATTAAGTACTGGGTACCCAGTCAAATTTGAATTTCAGGTAAACAGTGAATTTTATTTTAGTATAACTATGTCCGAAATATTGCATGGTATATTCTTGTATACTCAAAATAATTATCACTTCTGTAGGAAAAATAATAAGATGATAAATATTCTGAATCTTTCAGATTTTAGATATCTTCCAATCATCTTTTTGATATAAAAGGTGTTTAGCTAGCATAGAATTAATTAAGGAAATACTTTTTTGAAATGGAAGGTTTTGTATATATAATTAATTTCTTTTTAAATTTTTATTTAAATTTTTTTAAATGATGATAATTTCAATAGTTTTGGGGGAATGGGTGGTGTTTGGTTACATGGATACGTTCTTTAGGTGTGATTTCTGAGATTCTGGCGCACCCATCACATGAGAAGGGTACACTGCACCCAATGTGCACTCTTTTGTCCCTCACTCCCCTCCCACTCTTCCCCCCAAGTTTCCAGAGTCCATTGTATCATTCTTTTGCTTTTGCATCTTCATAGCTTAGCTCCCACTTATAAGTGAGAACATATGACATTTGGTATACCATTCCTAAGTTACTTCACTTAGAATAATGGTCTCCAACTCCATCTGGGTTGCTGCAAATGACATTATTTTGTTCCTTTTTATGGCTGAGTAGTATTCCATGTTGTGTGTGTGTATATACACACACATGTGTGTATGCATGTATATACACACATGTGTGTATGCGTGTATATACACACATGTGTGTATGCGTGTATATACACACACATATGTGTATGCGTGTATATACACACACATATGTGTATGCGTGTATATACACACACATATGTGTATGCGTGTATATATACACACATATGTGTATGCGTGTATATATACACACATATGTGTATGCGTGTATATATACACACATATGTGTATGCGTGTGTACATACACACATATGTGTATGTGTGTATATATACACATATATGTGTATGCGTGTACATATATATGCATATATAGTGTGTGTGTATATATACATATATACATATATATATATCACATTTTCCATGAGTAGTAGTCCATGGTGCGTGTGTATGTATGTGTGTGTGTATGTATATATATATATATCACATTTTCTTTATTCACTTGTTGGTTGATGGGCATTTAGGCTGGTTCTGTATCTTTGCAGTTGTGAATTTTGCTGCTATAAACATGCATGTGCAAGTATATTTTTCATATAATAACTTCTTTTCCTCTGGGTAGATACCTAGTAGTGGGATTGCTGAATCAAATGGTAGTTTCTCTTTCATTTCTTTAAGGAATGTCCGTACTGTTTTCCACAGTGGTTGTACTAGTTTACCTTCCCACCAGCAGTATAAAAGTGTTCCCTTTTCACCACATTCACACCAACAGCTATATTTTTTTAAATTTTAAAATTATGACCATTCTTGGAGGAGTAAGGTGGTATCGCATCATGGCTTTTATTTGCATATCCCTGATAATTAGTGATGTTGAGCATTTTTCCATATGCTTGTTGGCCATTTGTATATCTTCCTTTGAGAATTGTCTATTCATGTCCTTAGCCCACTTTTTGATGGGATTGTTTGTTTTTTTCCTTACTGATTTGTTTGAATTTTTGTAGATTCTCTATATTAGTCCTTTGTCGGATACATGGATTGTGAAGATTTTCTCCCACTCTGTGGGTTGTCTGTTTACTCTGCTGATTATTTCTTTTGCTGTGCAGAGCCTTTTCGTTTAAATTCCATCTATTTATCATTGTTTTTATCATATTTGCTTTTGGGTTCTTGGTCACGAAGTCTTTGCATAAGCCAATGTCTAGAAGGGTTTTTCTGATGTTATCTTTTAGAATTTTTATGGTTTCAGGTCTTAGATTTAAGTCTTTGATCCATCTTGAGTTGATTTTTGTATAAGGTGAGAGATGAGGATCCAGTTTCATTCTCCTACATGTGGCTTGCCAATGATCCCAGCATCATTTGTTGAACAGGGTGGCCTTTCCCAACTTTATGTTTTTGTTTGCTTTGTCAAAGATCAGTTGGCTGTAAGTATTTGGCTTCATTTCTGGGTTCTCTATTCTGTTCCATTGGTCTATGTGCCTATTTTTATACTAATACCATGCTGATTTGGTGACTATGGCCTTATAGCATAGTTTGAAGTCAGGTTATGTGATGCCTTCAGATTTGTTCTTTTTGCTTAGTCTTGCTTTGGCTACGCGAGATCCTTTTTTGGTTCCATATGAATTTTATGATTTTTTTTTTCTAGTTCTGTGAAGAATGGTATTGATATTTTGATGAGAATTGCTTTGAATTTGTAGATTGCTTTTGGCAGTGTGGTCATTTTCACAATATTGATTCTACCCATCCATGAACATGGGATGTGTTTCCATTTGTTTGTGTTGTCTATGATTTACTTCGGCAGTGTTTTGTAGGTTTCCTTGTAGAGATCTTTCACTTATTTGGTTAGGTATATATGTAAGTATTTCATTTAATTTTTTGCAGCTGTTGTAAAAGAGTTTGATTTCTTGATTTGATTCTCAGCTTGGTTGCTGTTGGTATATAGCAGTGTTACTGATCTGTGTACATTGATTTTGTATCCTGAAACTTTACTGAGTTTAATTATCAAATCTAGGAGCAATTTGGATGAGTTTTTAGGGTTTTCTAGGCATATGATCATATCATCAGCAAACAGTGACAGTTTGATTTCCTCTTTACTGATTTGGATGATTTTTATTTTTTCTCTTGTCTGATTGCTCTGGCTAGGACTTCCAGGATTAGGTTGAATAGAAGTGATGAAACTGGGCATTCTTGTCTTGTTCCAGTTCTCAGGGGAAATGCTTTCAATTTTGCCCTGTTCAGCATAATGTTGGTGGTAGGTTTGTTGTAGATGGCTTTTACTACCTTCAGGTATGTCCTTTCTATGCCAATTTTGCTGAGGGTTTTAATCACAAAAGGATGTTAGATTTTTGTCAAATGCTTTTTCTGCATCTATTGGGAGGAACGTATGATTTTGTTTTTACTTCTGTTTATGTGGTATATCAAATTTATCAACTTGTGTATGTTAAACCAACCTGCCTCCCTGGTATGAAACCCACTTGATCATGGTGTATTATCTTTTTGATATGCTGTTGGATTCGGTTAGCTAGTTTTTTGTTGAAGATTTTTTTGCATCTATGGTCCTCAAGGATATTGATCCGTAGTTTTCTTTCTTTGTTATGTCGTTTCCTGGTTTTGGTATTAGGGTAATACTGGCTTCATAGAATGATTTAGGGAGGATTCCCTCTTTATCTTTTGTAATACTTTCAGTAGGATTGGTACCAATTCTTTGAATGTCTGATGGAATTCAGCTGTGAATCCACCTGGCCTTAGACTTTTTTTTTGTTGGCAATTAAATTTTTTTTTAAAATTATACCATAAGTTCTGGGATACATGTGCAGAACATGTAGGTTTGTTACATAGGTGTACAGGTGCCATGGTGATTTGCTGCATCCATCAACCCGTCATCTACATTAGGTATTTCTCCTAATGCTTGCCCTCCCCTTGCTGCCCACCCTCCGACAGGCCCCGGTGTGTGATGTTCCCCTCTCTGCGTCCGTGTGTTCTCATTGTTCAACTCCTACTTATGGGTGACAACATGTGGGATTTGGTTTTCTGTTCCTGTGTAAGTTTGCTGAGAATGATGGTTTCCAGTTTCATCCATGTCCCTGCAAAGGACATGAACTCATTCTTTTTTATGGCTGCATAGTATTCCATGGTGTATATGTGCCACATTTTCTTTATCCAGTCTATCATTGATGGGCATTTGGATTGGTTCCAAGTCTTTGCTATTGTAAATAGTGCTGCAATAAACATATGTGTGCATGTGCCTTTATAGTAGAATGATTTATAATCCTTTGGGTATATACCCAGTAATGGGATTGCTGGGTCAAATGTTATTTCTGGTTCTAGATCCTTGAGGAATCACCACACTGTCTTCCACAATGGTTGAACTAATTTACACTACCACCAACAGTCTAAGAGCTTTCCTATTTCTCCACATCCTCTCCAGCATCTGTTGTTTCCTGACTTTTTAATGATCGCCATCCTGGCATGAGATGGTATCTCATCGTGGTTTTGATTTGCATTTCTCTAATGACCCGTGATGATGAGCTTTTTTTCATATGTTTGTTGGCCACATAAATGTCTTCATTTGAGAAGCGTCTGTTCATATCCTTCACCCACTTTTTGATGGTTTTTTTTTCTTGTAAATTTGTTTAAGTTCCTTGTAGATTCTGGATATTGGTCCTTTGACAGGTGGATAGATTGCAAAAATTTTCTCCCATTCTGTAGGTTGCTTTTTCACTCTGATGATGGTTTCTTTTGGTGTGCAGAAGCTCTTTAGTTTAATTAGATCCCATTTGTCAATTTTGGCTTTTGTTGCAATCGCTTTTGGTGTTCTAGTCATGAAGTCTTTGCCCATGCCTATGTCCTGAATGGTATTGCGTATGTATTCTTCTAGGGTTTTCATGGTTTTAGGCATTTAAGTCTTTAATCCATCTTTAGTTAACTTTTGTATAAGGCGTAAGGAAGGGGTCCCATTTCAGTTTTCTGCATATGGCTAGCCAGTTTTCCCAACACCATTTATTAAATAGGGAATCCTTTCCCCATTGCTTGTTTTTGTCAGGTTTGTCAAAGATCAGATGGTTGTAGATGTGTGGTATTATTTCTGAGGCCGCTGTTCTGTTCCATGGATCTATATGTCTGTTTTGGTATCAGTACCATGCTGTTTTGGTTACTGTAGTTTTGTAGTATAGTTTGAAGTTAGGTAGCAAGATGCCTCCAGCTTTGCTCTTTTTGCTTAGGATTGTCTTGGCTATAAGGGCTCGTTTTTGTTTCCATATGAAATTTAAAGTAGATTTTCTAATTTTGTGAAGAAAGTCAATGGTAGCTTGATGGGAATAGCATTGAATCTGTATAGTACTTTGGGCAGTATGGCCATTTTCACAATACTGATTCTTCCTATCCATGAGCATTGAATGTTTTTCCATTTGCTTGTGTCCTCTCTTATTTCCTTGAGCAGTGCTTTGTAATTCTCCTTGAAGAGGTCCTTCGCATCCCTTGTAAGTTGGATTCCTAGGTATTTTATTCTCTTTGTAGCAGTTGTGAATGGGAGTTCACTCATGATTTGACTCTCTGTTTGTCTATTATTGGTGTATAGGAATGCTTGTGATTTTTGCACATTGATTTTTTATCCTGAGCCTCTGCTGAAGTTGCTTATCAGCTTAAGGAGATTTTGGGCTGAGATGATGGAGTTTTCTAAATATACAATCATGTCATCTGCAAACAGAGACAATTTGACTTCCTCTCTTCCTGTTTGAATACCTTTATTTCTTTCTCTTGCCTGATTGCCCTGGCCAGAACTTCCAATACTATGTTGAATAGGAGTGGTGAGAATGGGCATACTTGTCTTGTGGGCAAATTTTTTTTTTTTATTACTGCTTCAATTTCATTAGTTGTTATTGGTCTGTTCAGAGTTTCTGTTTCTTCCTGGTTTAATGTAGGAGGGTTGTTTATTTCCAGGAATCTACCATCTCCTCTAGGTTTTCTAGTTTGTGCACATATAGGTGTTCATATTAGTGTGGAATGGTTTTTTTGTATTTCTGTGGTATTGGTTGTAATATCTCCCATTTCGTTTCTAATTGAGTTTATTTGGACCTTCTCTCTTCTTGTCTTGGTTAATCTCACTAATGGTCTATCAATTTTATTCATCCTTTCAAAGAACCAGCTTTTTGTTTCATTTATCCTTTTTTGTTTTGTTTTGTTTTTGCTCGTTGTTACTGTTTCAACTTCAATTAGTTCTACTCTAATCTTTATTTCTTTTCTTCTTTTGGGTTTGGGTTTGGATTGTTCTTGTTTCTATAGTTTGGTGAGGTATGACCTAGATTGTCTGTTTGTGCTGTTTCAGATTTTTTGATGCAGGCATTTAATGTTATGACCTTCCTCTTAGCACCACTTTTGTTGTGTCCCAGAGGTTTTGATGGGTTGTGTCATTATTTTTGTTTAGTTCAAAGCATTTTTAAATTTCCATCTTGATTTCATTGTTGACTCAATCATTCAGGAGCAGATTATTTAATTTCCATGTATTTGTACTGTTTTGAGGGTTCCTTTTGGAGTTAATTTCCAATTTTATTCCACTGTTGTCTGAGAGAGTACTTGATATAATTTCAATTTTCTTAAATTTATTGAGACTTGTTTTGTGGCCTGTCATGGTCTATCCTGGAGAATGTTCCATGTGCAGTGCTGAGATCTTGTCCCAAATTACAAGCCTCCCCACTGAAAAAGCAAGCAGAGCTATTAGGCCTTGCCCTCCCAACATGCCTGCATCCTTGGCTGTGGCTTCTGCGCTTGTATCTGAACTTCTTATTTGCACTGCCACCCTGTCACCCCACTGCCTCTTCCTCCTCCCCACACTCCCCTTCTGGATTCTGTTCAGGAAAATTCGTGCTCAGTCGAAATTATTACAAAATTCAGCTAGGAGCTTCCTTAACCCTGTAGCCCCTGCCCAATTTCACTGGCTGCCTTCATATAATTACTTTCTGACATTTATTTTTGCAGAGAAGAAGGCTGAGGCTAATATTATTTTAATTATTGTCCTCCTAGAATGCTTCTTGGGTTACCTATTTATCTTTGAAATTTAAGTTTTTATTGAGATATTTCTAGTTGTTCAGTTCTGATTAAATTTGCCTAGGCAAAACTTCAGGTTTTTCTTTTTCTTTTTTTCTGATTAAAATGTTTCTTTCCATATATATATAACTACCAGTTCTGAACTATTTACTCATTTAACTTCTCCCAAGAAGTTTATTATTTTCAGTTTGCATCCCTGTTTTCTCTCTTTGTGCCTGGCATCTTTCCTTCTATTCTTTACTCCATTTAGTTTTCTCTCAACTCTTTGTTTTTGTCATAGTGTTGATTTAACCTTTTTTGCAGTTTTATATCTGCTTTATTGTTTCTACAAGTGATTTCTTGTGTTTGCTTTATTTTTAAATTATTGAACACTATTTAATATATATTCTTATTAAAAGGAAGTAAGTTTGTGGGTATGTAAGAAACTGCTACCTTCTTTTTTTTAATATTGTAAAATAAATTTATTTCAAGGAAAAATAATATTCCTATAAATTCCTTTATTTTCTTGGGTATTTTAAAAACTTGATTGTGAATGTTTTTCTATCTAGTTACTATGACTCATATAGAAAATATTTCCAACAATGGTGATATTAAATTGACTGAATTTACATTTTGGTTAAATGCTTTGCGTGTGACTACAGCTGCAGACAGTTCAGACAGTTATTTAAAGCAATTTTGATTTTAGTTCTATTGACGTACGTATTAAAGACATACAGGGCGATTAAAGTCACAGTTCTCTGCTCAAATGAAACCTAAAGAACAAAGATATAGTTTAAGGTTCCTTCTCAATGCTTATTTCTACCATAAATCAATGGCTAAAAATAAAACAAAAAACTGGGTGGATGGTTAAAAATTATACTTCCTTCATCAGGTCATACATACCTGATAAGAGAAAATTCTTATCTCAAGACTGAATCCTGTATGATATTATTTCATTATTTACCATATTCTTTTTAATGCAGCCTTACTGAATTAAATCTATCATTACATTTTTATTGTGTCTTTACTTCTGGATTTTTCAATAAGGGCAAACTAGATAAAATACCTTTATTGCCATTATTCTTCTTTTTCCGTAGTTTAAATTCTGCTGCCTTTTATAAAATCTCCCGTTGGCTTTAAAGGTTGAACTAATAGACTTCCTGAGCTGGAAAGGGTCTCTGACCCTCTTAGACTTTCCTCCAATGAATCTGTGGCTTCCCAGTCTCCACACTGATCTTTGTCTCCATACTCAAGTCACTGCATTATTTATTCACCTATCAAAATCCTATCTTCCAAAACCTTATGGCAGAGAGTAAATAACTGAAACAAGAATGCTTGAATGTGAAATTTAAAACAGGTTCTAGAGAGGTGAGCAGGTATACCAGATGTACATGCCATATTCTAACCTCATCCCTTTTCATTGTGCGCTTTCTGTGAACCGCCTTTCAGGACCCATTGTTTATCCACAGACTTTCCCTTGCCCAGATTCCTAGTAAGCTCTTCTTTCTGACTGTTACTGAATGACTTATTTGAACACTGGCAATATCTTATGTTTCCCTCAGAATCTTTTTTTATTTTATTTTATTTTTTAGACGGAGTCTCGCACTGTCGCCCAGGCTGGAGGGCAGTGGCGCAATCTCGGCTCACTGCAAGCTCCGCCTCCCGGGTTCACACCATTCTCCTGCCTCAGCCTCCCGAGTAGCTGGGACTACAGGCGCCCGCCACCACGCCCGGCTAATTTTTTTTGTATTTTTAGTAGAGACGAGGTTTCACCGTGTTAGCCAGGATGGTCTCGATCTCCTGACCTTGTGATCCGCCCGCCATGGCCTCCCAAAGTGGTGGGATTACAGGCGTGAGGCACCGCGCCTGGCCCAGAATCTTTATCTTAAAGATGTGTTGTCACCTACCAACTGATAGTTCTGCCAATGGTAATGCCATGTTAATGTTCCAAAAGAAGGGCTTGCCTTTTATTGGTCTTATGTCCAGTTGTTTAAAAACTACATTCTAGCTATGTAGTTATCATAGCCTTTTTATATTTATTTTTTGAAAACCTAGTAATGATTTATTACAATGGGTTCATTGATCTATTTATGGCAGTAACATCGGTTTGGAAAGTGGGTTACACTGCAAAAAATAGAATGTGAACAACCATTTGAGAGGAAAACAAAGGAATTTGATCTTCGGGACTTAAATCATTCTATGTGTAACACACCTAGCAATCTACTTATGATCCTTTATAGGCAGACACATAATTATTCAACCTAAAATCTAAAACATGACTTTATAAGAAATGTAGAAGAAAGAACTCTCCCTTTTCAAGGCTAATCTACAACTACTGCTTTCTTAGAAGCTCTTAGTTACTTTGAATTTATTTTCCCATCTCGCTTAATATATTTTTAAAATCTTTTTATGTTAAGGAGATGCAGTATGATATTGTGGAAAGGCTAACCAACTAAATGTCAGAGGTCTGAGTTTTAATCTTAGCTTGATAACTAAATATAATAGCTGGCTGCTGACATTAAGCTGCATTTTCTAATCTGTCTCATCCTGGGTTTTCCTAATGTGTAAAATAAAGAGATGGAAGTCTGAGAAATTATCCAAATTCATTCATAATGGCAAATAAATGTAGATTACCTGGAATGTGTACTGTCCCTGATTTTTTTCTTCTTCCTTAGCAAATGAGAGTTCATCTAAAATTATAATAGTTGCTAAAACAAAGAAATTAATCCTGATTACTGAAAGAAAACCCTTTAATTTGCCCTGCATCTTTAAAACCATAATTTCTATTTTGCCATATTAAAGGAAGTAACTACCCAGAAAGCAAGTATAACCATTTTAACCATCCATATACATGGTATAGAACAAGCTGACAGACTACAATAAGAATTTAAATTATACTATCTTGATGAAATTTAGACGAGTGGAAGTTTTTGTTTGTTTTGTTTTTTGAGACAAGTCTCACTGTCTCACCCAGGATGGAGTGCAGTGGTGCAATCTCGGCTCACTGCAACCTCTGCCTCCTGGGTTCAAGTGATTCCCCTGCCTCAGCCTCCCAAGTAGCTGGGACTACAGGTGTGTGCCACTACGCCCAGCTAATTTTTTGTATTTTTAGTAGAGATGAGGTTTCACCATGTTAGCCAGGATGGTCTCGATCTCCTGACCTCGTGATTCACCTGCCTCAGCCTCCCAAAGTGCTGGGATTATAGGTGTGAGCCACCATGCCCAACCCCAGTACAGTTCTATAGTGATCTCCCCAAAATGGCAAATTTTACCTAGTCTTCCTGAGATGTCAACACAATTAAAAGTTATAATTATGATTGATGCAAGAAATATTTCAATACTAGATTAGAATGGGTTTTCTGAAAGTCTTGCATTTCAAAACTTCCATGTTTCAAGTGTGAGAAGAATCATGATTTTCATCATTGGATACTTCATTTCTTTCTCATAAAACATGATACTGATGAAAAAGGGTGAGTTCCTTTTTAGTTATTTTTTTTTTCTTTAATGAGTGCTCTAATACATCAAAGATCAGACTTCTCTATTTTTCCATTGGCCAGGCTCCAATTTTGTTCAGGCTATCTACTATGTATCCCATTTTCACAGAGCACATGTTGACCCAGAGAAAATACTAATTTGGTCATTTCCTCACTCATCTGAAACAACAGCTACAAATTATTTATTTGTTTTAAATACATCAGATGTTTCTGGGAACACGACCAAAGAAAGATGAAAGTATGGGTTTAGAAATTCAAACAAAATAATGAGATCAAACTCTCTTGGGTAGAAGGTAATTGGAAGTACTATTTGATTCAGTCTCCACTAGTCATAGTATCTCTTATTGTAAACCACAAGCTGACCCGACTGCATACTTCTTATTAAAGAATGATCCCTATTTAAAAAACTCCTTTAGAGCTAGAATGCTATGCTTCTTGACTCAGAGAAAATAAACTCTGAAGGGTTGTAAATTTAAAAACAAAACAAATTCAAGCAAATCTGAATCCACAGACACTTGACTGATCCAATTTCCATGATGGTGTAATAGAAAATATTTACTTTCTTAAGTTAACAGCTTGCTATTAATATTTGTCATTTCATTGATTTATAATACTTCAGTGAATGGTACAACGTTTGATAGACAGGCTTCTGTTATAGCCCATTTGTGTTGCTGTAGAGGAATACCTGAGGCTGGGTAATTGCTAAAGAAAAGATTATTTGGCTCATGGTTCTGCAGGCTGTATGAGAAGCATGGGACCAGCATCTGCTTCTGGTGAGGGCCTCTGGCTGCTTCCACTCATGATGGAAGGTAAAGAGAAGACAGCATTTGCAGAGGTTACATGGTGAGAGAGGAAGCAAGAGAGAGGGAGATGGAGGTGCCGTTTTTAACAACAAGCTCTCACAAGAACTAATAGAATGAGAACTTACTTCCTCCTACCCCCAGAAAGGGCATTAATCTATTCATAAGGGATCTTCCCCTGTGACCCAAAAAACCTCCTACTAAGTCCCAACTACAACATTGGAAATCAAATTTCAAGATGAAATTTGAAAGGGTAAGACAAACCACACTATAGCAGCTTCTTAAGAATTTTGCTGATTTTAACCTATTAGCTATTAATGTATGTATTTCTCATGTATTGAGTTAGTCTATTCACTAGAAAGTATAATGTTAAATTTAATTATATGGCCCATATGTTCAAAATCAATAAAACCTGGCACCTAAAGTAGAAATACGTTGGTTCTTTTTGTGAAATGTGCTCAAGTAATATGAGATCAAAATAGTAAAAGGTACTAAATACAGAATTGAGGATTCAAATCTCTGTTACTAATGCTGATTCACAGAAAGGTGAGAAAATTTTTCCCCTGATCTGTTGTAATTATAGTAATGAGGCACCTTGAAAATGTAAGCTGTTAATTAATAAGGCTACGTCTAATTGTATCTTCTTTATACCAGTGTCTGGCATTTTGAACAGTAATCAGATATTAATATCCTTCACATATGCACAGTTTTAACCACCGTCTCTTCATAACTTACTCTTAATCCACTCTGTCTAGCTTCCTCTATATTTAGTCAATCAAGTATCTTCTATCTCTTGGAATAATTACTTTATTCTAATGTTTTTCCCCTTAGGGAAGTTGTAGTTTATTTTCTTCTCCAAGTCAGTTTAATTTACATCACTGTCTTTTATTTACCACATGTAGTCTTTGTCTGTTTCCAAAAATGAGACATCGTAATTATTCTTTGAATCTGTCTACGCTTGTTTTCAAACTTTTTTCAACATAGTAACTTTAATATTTCAGTCACAGACGTAACTGGGTCCCATTCTCTGCATAAAATGAAGAAAGTTTTGATAGTGACTTTGGAGCAATTACCATACTCAAATGTTAAATGGGTACTAATTTAAGGCCAGATGATATGCCAATTAATGCTAAAATTAATCAAGCAGTTGGGACGAGTGAATAATGGAATGAGCATGGCTGGAAACAAAATCTATAGAAGATAAAGTTAACAAAATCTCCTGGAATTCAGAATAAAATTTAGAGATGCAAAATATAAAAGTAAGTATAACAAATCTTCAAATAATCTCTGTAGAAGACAAAATAGTTATAAAAGTTAATAGGAGACATTCTCTCCCAAAAGTAGAAAGTTCAGGTTTTGGGAGACCTTGAGGGCAAACTGAATCCTAAGAGAAATTCATAAAAAAGACTAGTAGAAATGATTCTATTTTAATTTCAAAATTCCAAAGGAACAGAATAATTCTTAAAAGCTCCTGGAGACATGGAGATCATTTGTTTACAACAGGAAGAGAATAACTATCTTAGCAACTCTGAATACTAGAAGGCAATGCAACCAGGACTTAAAAGTTATAGCAAAAATAATTGTCAACTTGTAAAATTCTCCAATATACTTCAAAATGTCTATTGCATAGCGTATCCAAATTTACATTTTGAACACGTATAAACCCTGACCATTACACATAATATACTGTATGAAAAATTATCCAGCAGGTACTTAGGATAAAAAAGGAGAGAGTATGAGTTGATACACTGCCAGGGCAACGGCTAAATATGGCCAGGAGAATGTTTAAAAAAATTAGCTGGGCATGGTGACAGGCTCCTGTAATCCCAGCTACTTCAGAAACTGAGGCAGGAGAATCTCTTGAACCCGGGAGGCAGAGGTTGCAGTGAGCCGAGATCGCACCATTGCACTCCAGCCTAGGTTACAAATGTGAAACTCCGTCTCAAGAAAAAAAAAAAAAAAAAAAAAGAATTGGGAACGGTAGAGAAGATTTTGAAAGCTATAGTTTTCATTTTCATTGTTGACAAAGGAAGAATTAAAGGTGTATTTTATTTAACTCTACATCGGTAGCCACTAGTATAACTGAGAAATCTACTAAGGTTAACCCTTGGTTTCTGGGGACAGGAGGCGTTGAGATATTTTTACTTTTCCATCCTTCTGTATTACTTGAGATTTATTTTACTGTGTTGAGTAATGTTTTATAATGATAATGATGATAAAAATAACTAGTTTTAGAAAGAAAAAGTCCCATGTCTTTGACATAGGGTCAAAGAAAACAGCAAACAGCAAACAATTTTAACAGTGCCCTCTTTTTCAAATCTTGTAGATGTTTTAGATTTTGGAGTTTAATGCTCTGTGGTTACAGTCTTTTTGTTTTTTGTTTTTTTTTTTTGAGGCGGAGTCTCACTCTGTCACCCAGGCTGGAGTGCAATGGCGCAATCTTGGCTCACTGCAAGCGATTCTCTGCCTCAGCCTCGCGCGTAGTTAGGATTACAGGGGCCCGCCACCACGCCCAGCTAATTTTTGTATTTTTTTTTTTTTTTTTTTTTTTTAAAGCAGAGACAGGGTTTCACCATTTTGGCCAGGCTGGTGTCGAACTCTTGACCTCAGGTGATCCACCCGCCTTGGCCTCCCAAAGTGCTGGGATTACGGGCATGAGCCACCGCCACCTGGCCGTGTAGTTACAGTCTTGAAGTTCTTAATAATTGTATCTTTGACTCTGTGTTTTAAAAGTGAAGTTCAACGAAACAATAGAATGTGACCTGGGAGTTTGGAGTCTTGGAGCCTCAAAATGGCTGTTGCACTTTGGGTCGTGCGGGCGGCGATGTGTCTGCATCTGCCCGCGCCTTCTGCCTCTAGGGGGCACTTGGGTGTTAGCCCAGGGAAAGCCGGGGTTAGGCGAGTGCCTGGTGGTGTTTCAGAGGGGAATAAGGCTGTGGCTATCTTCTCCCAAGGCTGTACTCATTTAAGTACTAAGGGCATCCCGCAGGGAAGTTGCAATCTGTTGAACTACACCAATTTGATGTGGGATGGAGTCACAGGCCCGTGGGAAGAAATGATTGACCTCTCTGTTCCCAGTCAGGACTACAAACTTTCATTTTGCACTAGGCCCTGCAAATTATGTAGCCAACCGCAAGAGGCAACTTCATGGAAAACAATGGGAAGATGTCATTGGGCATTAGCCTGCCGTTTCTATTGGGGTCATGATTTTGATTCCTATTGCCAGGAGATGATGGAGTGTCAGGAATTGTTGTCCATGTTCATGTTAGTACTTCTGACACAACCATAGCCACTTCCTAAGTTTCTTGCCTCTTTCTCATTCCCAGCAGTATTTCCTCTCAGAATAGGGACCATACAGCTGGAAGCTTCATAAAGCATCTCGCTTACCTTCGTTGCTAGTCCCAATTCCAAATCATGCAGTGGATTCTTTCCTCCCTAACTCATCCCTTTTGATAATTTTATTTCCATGTATTTGACTTCTGCTGTAGGAGGCCCTCATTCACACTCTTTCTCTCAGTTCCATTACTTTATTCTTCACACTTGCAAAGTCTTTTTTCTTCATCCTAATGCAGTAGTATGATTTAATCTTATCTCCTACAAGATCCAAAACTAGGTGGAATTTTACATTTTTACTAGTATTTTTTTATTTCCTAAGCCATTTTCCATTTTGGAAATGGCATTTTTCAATATATCCTTATTTGTTTTTTGAGCTTATGTTGAATGCTTTGTCTAGAGAAATATAGATCTTTTAAAATTTGGTAGTTCTTTTGTGCTTTAATAAAGCTTATTCCTGAAGGTCTTTGTTTAGGTTTCATTTGAAATAATTTCTGAGTACCTACCTTCTGTAAGGCACTGGGGGCTGACAACATACTCATGAAACTTCTTAGAGTTTTTCAACAGGGATGCTTACATTTGTTTGAAATGTAAAGAAAAAAGGTATTTGTTTATAAACTATGCTGTGGACTGAATTGTGCCCCTCTCATTCACATGTTTAAAACCTGACAACCAATGTGATAATATTTGGAAATGAGGCTTTTAGGAAGTAATTAAAGTTGGATTAGGTCAAAAGGATGGTGGGGACCTCCATGATGGAATTAGTGTATTTTTAAGTCACCCAGTCTGTGGCATTCTGTTATAGCAGCCCAAACTCACTAAGACAAACTAAAAATAATTTCAATCTAGTTTGTTTTTGATTTTGATATTTAGTTGACTATTAAGCATATTTCTCATATTTCTTATAAAATTCATATTAATGATTCAAGTATTACCATTAGTGTTTCTTTTTTTTCTTTCATCCTTTCTCACATAGTCACTAGAATGACACAGATCTTCTACTCTAGACAACTACTGTAGCAAATAAGAGAAGAAAGAACGAAGGTAAAGTGGGAAGAAGAAAGTATGTTAGAAATATTTGCCAGATCACTTTGGTCTTTTAAGTTTGGAAAACATATCAAAAAACTTAAAAGAGTGTCTTGCCTTCACATTCCTTGATAAAAATTAGTTGAGGGTTCAGGCAATGCTGTAAATATATTCATGGGAAAGGCAGAAAGGAAGACATAAAAATGTAATAGTTACTGTGTCTTCCAAGTACCAGGCATTGTACTAAATGCTTTACATATGCTACGTTGTTTTGTCTTCACAATCTCTCTGGGAGGTAAATATTATTATCCCATTTATATGAATGGAATTGGGGCTTAAAATGTTAATTTTCTATAGCCTGACAATTTAAGGGTGTTAGAATTTAGCTAATATATAAGTCTGTCTGATTTTGTGACACTCTACTACACCACTCTGAAAATTCTATTCTTTCTTATTTATATTTGCTTTGTTTTCCTTATAAACTCAGTGGACTAATACTCAACTTTAATTTTAGCAAGAAAGCCTGCTGCCTGACCTGTAAGAACCTTACCTTTTCTCTTAGGACTCATCTTAATTGAAAGAGCTGCCAGTCTATGAAGGGTCAGTAATCTCTTTCCTGTTGAATTATCATGCCTCATCCAGTTTGTTTTATGGCTTCAGATTAGAGTCAAAGTCCTCTTTTGTTAGTCATTGTCTTGATTCAATAAGGACAGAGTTGGTTAATGTTTTACTGGGAAGATTCCCAGTGGTCACATTCTGGCATGTGAAAAAAATTGGATTTATTTATCAATATATAACCAGCTGTGTGGGAGATGTCTTCTTTTAAACCCCCTTTTTTTTCTTGTTAGGTAGTTTATTTGGGAACAAGGCAAATAATGGGAAAGGAGACACATTTTGGGTTTTTGGTCTTTTGAAGAGAAGAGTCATTCTGGGAACCCTTTCCTAATCCTGCCTCTCATAACCCCAATTTTTAAACTCCTAATTTAGAAGATGATGGATAAAAGCTAAGCCAAAATCAACGTGAGGGAAAGAAAATTGTGATTCATATCAACTTCTAGGACAGTTATTCTTTGTAGCAGTCCACTGACCTCTTAAATTAATAAACAACATGGCCCTAGATGTTAGGTAGACTCAGAAGTAGCAAGATGAGACTAATGATAACCTAACATCACCAGCTACAACTGTACAGACAGTGCTTGGGCATGCTACTTGAAAGGCCTATTCAGAAATTGTTTCTAGACTTTTTTTTGATATTCCTGGCAGCTCTCTGTCCTAGGACTCTTTGTTTCCATTCATTTTCTTCTCTTAGTTTTAAAATTTTATTTAAAATTTTTGCATCATATTATGTAGAAAACGTTAATCCTATACATGAACTATATCAAAAGCAAGAAAATAGTAATCATCAGGTCCCTGGCTATTCTTTTGTATTTAGACAACATGCTGCATCAGAAAGAGAGCCATTTTCTGAATTCAACCATACTGTTTTAATTTTAGAATAATTTTGATGATACCTGGACAGTTTCAGCTTCATTGGATTGCTTCCATATTAGTTTATTGGGGCTGTCTTTACAATGTAGCATAGACTGGGTGGCTTACTATTCTCACAATTCTGGAGGCATAAAGTCCCAGACCATATTTCATGTGTCAGCAGGGTTGGTTTTTTTCTGTGGGCCTCTCTTCAGCTTGTAGATGACCATCTTCTCCCTGTGTCTTCATATGGTCTTCCTTCTGTGTGCCAATTTCCTCTTCTTGTAGGACACCATCATATTATATTAAGGGTAGTTGTATTAGTCTGTTCTCACACTGCTAATAAAGACATACCCAAGATTGGGTAATTTATAAAAGAAAGAGGTTTAATTAACTCATGGTTCCACAGGGCTGGGGAGGCCTCACAATGATGGTGAAAGGCAAATGAGGAGCAAAGTCGTGTCTTACATAGTGGCAGGCAAGAGAATGTGTGCAGGAGAACTCCCCTTCATAAAACCATCAGATCTCCTGAGACTTACTCACTATCACTATTCACTATCACGAGAATAGCACAGGAAAGACGCACCTCCATTCAACTACCTGATTCAATTACCTCCCACTGGGCGCCTCCCACAACACATGGAAATTATGGAAGCTACAATTCAAGATGAGATTTGGGTGGGGACACAGCCAAACTATATCAGTAGTCTACCCTTAATATAATAAGATAATATAATATATATAATAATATATAATATGATATAATATAAGATAATAAGATATAATATAATAATATAATAAGAGTAGTGACCTCATTTTACCTTAATGACCTCTTTAAAGACTCTGTCTCCAAATACAGCCACATTCTGAGTTACTGGGGGTTAGGATTTCAACATATGAATTCTGGGGGGAGCACTTGTGAATTCATCCCATAACACCTCCTAAAGTCTATTCAGAAGCCAGCAATCTAAATACAAGTCAGATTGGGCCCCCTTCTCAGCTTACGCTGTCTTCTTGCACATTCCTATCCAGTGTCTTCCGCAGTGCCTGGAATAGACGAAACAATTCCTATTTCTTGAAATGAAGGTACATTTGTTAGTGTGCTTTTAAAATTTCAAGTTGGTGCAAAACATATTTCATAACATGTAACTCTGTTCACTTTTTCTATATCGTGCATATAATAACAAAGTTTGGTTTTCCAAACTCTTGGTTTACATTGATGCAGAGCTGTTTTGTATCTTTATTGCATCTAGAAGAGAATTCAAAAGGCACAGAAAGGTCAAAGAATTCACAACTGTGTCCATGTGTCCTGTACAAGTGAGTTATCCTACATATCGTGGGCAGCATACTTCTCAAAACCACATGTAATTGATGCGGCATTCAATTTGAAATACCCATAAAAAGTGGAGCAGGCTTTCTATTTGATGTAATTCTCTTGATATCAGAGGAAATATGCATCAAACTTTATATTCAAAAAATATAACTTAGTGCTTTTAACAGCAGGCTTGGTAATTAGTTGGGCAATTAAGGGACTGTAAATTATAATTTTAACTCCAATAGACATCCTCTCTAACACCTTGGGAAGTCCATTTACCATTACTTCCTCTATTTTCCCATCTATAAAATCAGCCTAAAAATAGATTCTCTATAAACTTGCTGATGAACTAAAGAAAGATAGGTTTAGAAATGGAAGAGACTTTGCAAGTTTATCTGGTTAAGTCTACTTTCAGGCACATTTATTTCATAAGGATAGAAAGTTGCCGTCTCATTTTATTTATGAACATTTTTAAATGCTTAATGTATTTTAATGTTATTTTTGTAGAATTTTACATGAAAAAGATTACAAGGTGATTTACATGTATTATAAGTATGCATTGTATGGCAAGACAAAAGAGTAGCTGTTGTCTGTTGCAGAGGTGAATGTATTTATTAGCCACAGCCTAGTTGGGTCTTAATTTCCAAGGTTAATCATTAACATATTTAAAGTAAGGTAATCCACTTTCATTAAAGCCATTAGGACCTATAGGTCCTGACTCAGGAATCTGTCACCTGGCCTACATTCCACAGATCTCATTCTAGGTTTGGCACTGAATTTTAACATTCTTTTTTCTTTCTGAAATCATATTCTCTTAAAAGTGCTGGCTTGTATTTCTTTTTCCTATTTTGTTGCCTCTTTCTCTGTCTCTCTCTCTCTTTAATACATACCTTGTTACTAACAAAACCATCAATCAAACCCTTTATACATTTTTACAATTCTGCATTTCTGTTATCCCAAAGGGATTTTATTCCTTCAATATTTACTGCTAGGCCACATTTATCTTTTCTGTTGGGGGAAAAATCATATATCCTTTTTTTTTGTATATACTGTTTTCTACTGCAGCCTTCCTTAGGGACACTGATAGTGCTGAAGTTCATAGCACTTGAGTGGTAGCACGTTTTAGAGTGGTGTCACCTGGGTGGCATAAAGGAGTGGTTCCCCATGTGGGCAGGAGGTAGGAGGAGGGTAGGAGGAGGAAGGCTGCCAACATCACTGCCCCAGAATCTTATTTGCTAAAGAAAGAATTATTCTGACACTTGTGAAAATGGTAAGGAAGACTTTATTCAGGACTACTGTGATGAGTGTCAAGATGATTGCAATAGAGTAGAGAGAGTACAGGCTCAACTCTGAAGACAACAAGATCAAATAGGAATTTATAGCCAAGGAGCAGGTTGTCAGGGTGTGGAGGGTGAGTGGTGGGGGAAATAATCAGTGGATGGAAAATGAACAAGAGGAGACATCAAAGGTAGCGAGAACTGGGGGAATTCTCGCTGAACTAACCTAATAGAATTCTTTCTGAAGGCAGGCCAGGGTGACCGGATATGAGGGATGGATGGGAGTTGGGGGATGTAGAATTTGAATGAAGGGGATTGGATATGAAGTGTTGGGGGATTCTCTCTAGCAGGCTGAACAGGTTTCTTGTTAAAAGTTTGCTGCTGTGTTATGTAGGCCCAGCAAGGATGAGGGGATGGGCTGCAGGGGTTGGGGTGGGGCAGGGATCAAAGCTGAGACCTACTTGAGAAGAGCGCTCAGAGAGACCTGACTAAAGTTTGGTCAAGGAAATAGTCTTTGTCAAATTGTCATGGGGAGCTTTGGTTTGGATGAGAGGTGTGGAAAGTGGGCCTGTCCTGGGTAGTTACCACTGCAATCCAGGTGATTTTGATGTTGATCAATGCCCTGGTTTGTAAAAAAAACAAACAAAATAAAATAACCTAAAATGTCTTCTTTAATTCCCTGATAATCTCAGCTGTTTTCAACTATGTAAATAGTCTTTAATTCATTGGTTTCCAACCCTGGCTACATATTGAAAACATCTGGAGAGCTTTTACAAACTACACGTACCTGGGTACCCCTCATTACCCTAGAATTATTGTGAATGCACTTTAGGGATCAGTGTTTTTTTAAAGCTCCCCAGGTATTGTGATGAGCAACCAGGGTTGAGAACCATGCCTCTAACTGAATGCTCCAAAGTTAAAACAAATTAATTATAAATGTTCCTTCCCTCTCCCAGAAAAGAAAGTAATTTCTATATTTACATTTGGCAAATTCTTAAAGTTTTTTACTCTTGGCTAAGCCAACAAACTTCTCTTAAATTTTTCTCACTGGAAATATTTTCCACATTTTTGCTGTTTATGTAGGGAACAATGCAAGCTGCCTCACATCCTTTTTAATCTGGATACCCTATATCAACAAAGGTCTGACTTATTTCTGATACAGGAAGAATAAATATTTCCTGGTCTTTGCATGACTTATTCAAATAAACGAGTTGCTCGAGTTCAAATGACTATTTCTAAATCATCCTTGTATCAGATTTCCTTTTTTCTAAAGAAGTTGTATGAGTAAGGGGAAAGTGAGGCATTTAGCCGATAAGGGCTTGGGTAATCTGCCATTGTTTGTTGGGTGAGACAGAAATTGGTCTAGTGAATTTGTACCACAGAAAATTACTTAGTCTGCTCCAAAGAAGCTGTCAAGCCTGGCTGGGAGCTACCAGTGCAGTTCTTTGCTCATAAAAACAATTGTGAGAGCTATCCTTTTATTCTGGTTGTAAATACTTAACACTGCTAGTAAGCCACCTTCTCAAGGAATTTTGTGGGTTTTCACAGATCCTTTCCTCTTCCCTTTTCATTATAAACCATCCTGAAACAAATTATTATTAATAAATTATATTTCTATAACACCTTTCTTCTGCCAGAGCTCCCGGGTGGCAATACATACAGAAATAAAAACGTAAATAAAAGTATTTCTTATACCTCTTAACTCTGCCTGTTGTCCGAAGCAGCCACTATAAATCCCAAGAATTTCAGAAGTATTTTGAAGAAAGTTCCATAAAATCCTCCAATCTTGGAGGATGGCAGTCTGTTAGGATGATGTATTTGTAAGCTAAAGAGCTTTACACTTTAAAAACAACCAAGATACACATAAAATCTGACTATTTGGATAGAGCTTTAGAAGAAAGTTAAAATTATGTGTGATGTATTTTTGGGGAAAATTTTATAAATATATACATATGTTAACTAAGAAAATTATGGACTTGGTTTAAGTAACTAGTCATTATAAAATTTAGAGTGCTAAGACTAGATTAGAATTTTAGTCAAAGAGTATTATTACCATAAGTTTTTGATAAAGATTGAATAACTGTGATGAAAATGGTAGGGGTCAATCCCATTACTGGGTGTATACCTAAAGGATTATAAATCATTCTCTAAAGACACATGCACACATGTGTTTATTGCAGCACTATTTACAATAGCAAAGATTTGGAGCCAACCCAAATGCCCATCACTGATAAATTGGATAAAGAAAATGTGTCACATATATACCATGGAATACTATGCAGCCATAAAAAAGAATGAGTTCATGTCCTTTGCAGGAACATGGATGAAGCTGGAAACCATAATTCTCAGCAAACTAACACAGGAATGGAAAACCAAACACCGCATGTTCTCACTCATAAGTGGGAGTTGAACAGTGAGAACACATGGACACAGGGAGGGGAACATGACACACTGGGGCCTGTCGAGGGGTGGGAGAAGCAAGGGGAGGGATAGCATTAGGAAAAATACCTAACACATGCAGGGTTTAAAACCTAGATAATGGGTTGATGGGTGCAGCGAGCCACCATGGCACATGTATACCTATGTAACCTGCATGTTCTGCACATGTATCCCAGAACTTAAAGTATAATAAAAAAAGAAAATGGCTAGGGTTAGTGCCTCTAGCAATTTTTAAATACTTATCTTAATCCTCAATGCAAAAAGCTAAGAACTTGGAAATGAAATAAAAACAAAATACACAAGATATAGCACAAAGTGTAGTGTGGGTGAAGGTAGTTTGAATATATGGAATTATGTCAAAGACATGCATATTTGATATAGAGATATAAGCTTTCCATAGAGTACAATTAAACTATTAGGACTCCATAAACATAAAAATGTACTGTTTCTTTTTCCTTAGACCACTTAGTACGTTTTAAATAAACTCGCTTTTCTTTTTAACCTTGCACATAGACATAAGAAACTGTCATGTCTGCGTTACTTGGATTATAAACATGAACCAAAGTCTGAGGCAGGCACTTTGCACAGATTCTTTAGGAGTGATTGTTCTCGCTGGAGATTACTCAGAGTTTAGACGTTTCCCTGATTTGAGTCACTCTGCGATTTAGGCTGTAGCTCACAGTAACTGAGTCCTCTGAGGTCACTTGCTCCACGATACCTTTTAAAAAGTCAATATTTAGGACCACAGGTTTAGAAGAACCACAGTTTGCCTGAAACCAGTTGATGATAATGTTAGTCTGTTTGTTTTCAGAGAATCCTTCACACTGACATCATTCTCGAAATCAGCAGGGCAATGATGAAGTGGTTAATCATTTGTTCTTTAACCTTACAATATCTGGACTTATCATTAATCATCAGTGTCTGTGGGTGTGCTTGCATTTTTTTGGATTTGTGAGTTATCCAAAAAAGAAAATGTAACTGGTGAATAATGATTAACAGAAAGTATATGGAGAAATATTGGTGCTGTCAGTTCATTGCTTTGTGCTTAACTTTTGCTAGTATTCATTACTACAGAGGAACCTTTGAATGATTTCATGTCAACACTGTGACAAACAGTTCAATCCTTCAGAAATATTCATAAAATACTTGCAGCTATTAAAGTCTCACTGTGGCATACAATGGTAAACGGTCTTTCTCTGTTGGTCTTCGTGTGTGTGCCTATGTTTGAACTTGTGAATATATCCCATCAACTGAAGAATATCTTATGTGCAAGTATTTCAAGGTCCTGGGTGAATTTCTTTCTAACTGTATATTTCCACACAGTTTAAAAATTATGTAGATTACATCTCTAAGCCTGACTCTTTTAAGCTTCTTTCAAGTTTGGATTTGTCTCAGTTTAAATTTCAGGGAAAATTTCCAACCTGAAAGGGGTGAATTTCTCCTTATACTTTCCAGCATCAGAGACGAAACCACCTAAGGTTTTCTCTGGTCTTGAGTCCAAATGCCACCCACATAGTGGTCACAGTGAGCAGAATTGCTCTACCACCTTTTTCTCTGCTAAATCTGCAGTTTATCCTCTTCTACAAATTTATATCATGACTTGATTGGTCTTCTGTTTGTTATTTGCATAAATTTAGAGGGTACAAGTACAGTTTTGTTATGTGGATATATTGTGTAGTGGTGAAGTCTGAGATTTGAGAATAGCCATCACGTGAATAATGTGTAGTGGTGAAATCTGAGATTTGAGAATAGCCATCACGTGAATAATGTGCAGTGTACCCACTAAGTCATTTCTCATCCCTTATCCCCATTCCACCCTGTACCCTTCTGAGTCTTCAATGTCTATTATTTCACCATGTCCATGTGTACACATTTTTTAGCTCCCACTTAAAAGTGAAAATACGTCGTATTTGACTTTCTGTTTCTGAGTTATTTCACTTATGGTATTGGCGTCCAGTTCCATGTTGCTGCAAAAGACATGAATGAGTTCATTCTTTTGTTTGCCTGAGTTTCCATGTCTCATATATATGTGATGTGTGTGTGTATATATACATGCATGTAGTATATGTATATTTGTATGGTGTATATATATAGTATATAGGTATATACGTTATGTATGTAGATATGTATATATGTACAGCATATAGTATGCATATGTATACTACATATATATGTATGTATACCACATCCGTGTGCCATGGAATACTGAGGCAAACCATGGTTTGCCTGAGTAGTGTGTGTGTGTGTGTATATATGTTATATGTATATGTTATTATATATGTGTATATATGCTACATATACATATATGTGTATACACTACATATATGTAGTGTATACACGTATATATGTATATGGTTTGCCTTAGTATTCCATGGCACATAATATATGTATATGGTTTATATATGTATATACACATATATATGTATATGGTTTGCCTGAGTAGTATTCTATGGCACATAAATGTATATATACACACACACATCTGGTGTGTGTTTATACATATATATAAAATATATATGCATGTGTATATAAAATATATATGTGTATATATACTGCATTTTCTTTTATTTATATGTGTGTGTGTATATATATGTACACCACATTTATCCAGTCATCTGTTGATGGACACTTAAGTTGATTTCATATCTTTGCTATTATGAATAGTGTTGCTATAAAAGTACGAGTATGGCTGGGCGCGGTGGCTCATGCCCGTAATCCCAGCACTTTGAAGGGCCAAGGCGGGCGGGTCACTTGAGATCAGGAGTTCAAGACCAGCCTGGCCAACATGGTGAAACCCCATCCCTACTAAAAAAAAAAAAAAAAAAAAAAAAAAAAAATTAGCCAGGCATGGTGGCATGCACCTGTAATCCCAGCTACTTGGGAGGCTGTGGGAGAATCGCTTAGACCTGTGAGGCAGAGATTGCAGTGAGCCCAGATTGTGCCACTGTATTGCAGCCTGGGTGACAGAGCGAGACTCCGCCTAAAAAAAAAAAGGACAATTATGGGTATCTGAGATTGCTGGGTAAATCATAGTTCTATTTTTAGTTCTTTGAGAAATTTCCATAGTGTTTTCCATAGCGGTTGCACTAAGTTACATTCCCACCAGTGGTGTATAAGTTTTCCTTTTCCTCCTGATCCTTGTCAATATCTGTTTTTTTTTTGTTTGTTTTTTGACCGGAGTCTTGCTCTGTCTCCCAGGCTGGAGTGCAGTGGCGCGATCTCGGCTCACTGCAAGCTCCGCCTCCCGGGTTCACGCTGTTCTCCTGCCTCAGCCTCCTGAGTAGCTGGGACTACAGGTGCCCGCCCCCACGCCCGGCTAATTTTTTTTTTTTTTGTATTTTTAGTAGAGATGGGGTTTCACCATGTGTTAGCTAGGATGGTCTCGATTTCCTGACCTCGTGATCCGCCCGCCTCGGCCTTCCAAAGTGCTGAGATTACAGGCATGAGCCACCGCGCCCGGCCGGCCTTGACTTTTTAATAGTAACTATTCTGACTGGCATAAGATGATATCTCACTGTGGTTTCATTTGCATTTATCTGATGATTAGTGATGCTGAGCATTTTTTCATGCACTTGCTGGCCATTTGTAGGTCTTCCTTTCAAAAATGTCTGTTTATGTCCTTTGCCCACTTTTTACTGGGATTATTTGATTGGTCTTTTCAATGACAGTTCTTTACCTGTGAGCTGCTAGAATTTGAGCCACACAAGTCCTCGCTCCTGGTAACCACTATTATGTCTCTGGTCGACTACCTGATTATACCTCTAGCACGTGGCATTGGCCAATCATTGGGAAAAATACCTGAAATAAAATTCTGCATTAGTCAGATCTGACAATCATAGGAAAGCGATAGCTGTGTTTGTGTGTGTGGATGCATGTAATCATTGAGTATCTCCTGCAAGTTTCCTTAACAAACATATTCTTTATTATCCTTGAGTGATGTATTTGCTTCTTGAATCTCCAATGCTTTCCTAATTCCTTTATTTTTGAGTATACAATATTTACTACCTGTTGGTTCTACCTAGAGTCTTACAGAATGTTCTCAAGAAATACTTACAACATTATTTTTTGGATAGAGGAATCAGTATGCAGAGGAGTGACTTAAATTTCGTGATTTGAAATAGGGATGTTTCAGGCTTTTGGCCTATGGTTCACCTTTTAAAACGTTGTTTGATATGTAGGAGACACTCAAATATTTCTTGAATGATTGAACATTGAATAAATCTTTAAGGGTCCAACCAACCTCACACCTCATCATGTACTTTCTGTTTGCTGAACAAACATTTCAGAGGATTTTCACTGTGATATAGTATGGAATTCAAACTTTATCTTCTCAGGCAAGGCTCAAAATAATTTGTATCATATATATTTTCAATGTTATCTTATATCTTTGCAAGAGAGAAAACAATAATACTAATTGTAAATTGTATACTGATTTTGTATGAATAATATACATATGGTACATTTTTTTTAAATTGATGATTTCGGTATTTGAATATCTTATATTAGATATTTGAACACTATCTCTTTTCAGACTACAACATTTAATGTCGAGAGTCAACTGAATGAAATTTCTAATTTTCCTATTCATTCATTTTTAGTCATACAAACCATAATACCATTATGAAGACGTAGTGACTATGTCTGTGAATTACTTTTTTCAAATTAAATTTCTTTGGTAAAAACAGCTGACTGAAATACATTTAGAGTGTTTTTTTTCCTGTATTTTTAATTGTTGAAAATAAAACGTCAAAATGAATGAAACTTTTAATAAAAGATCCCTGTTTAAAATGAATGCATGGTGTCAAATGTCATGATAAAACAGTGAATAAAAGTCAAATCTATAATCACATATATATACATATATGTATGTATGTATACATATACACACTAAATATTGAATGTGTAAACTTCCCACTTAATTTTGTTAGAATGTTCTAACAATATGAAGAAAATAAAATTATTATAATAATGAAAATAGGAATTTGTATACACAAAGCACTGTTTTGCCTAGAGTTTGTATATGCTCAAAATAAGTAATTGTTAAAATTTTCAATTAATAACAAGACTGAGAAAATGTCTCCTTCTATATGAGTAGGACCTTTGCTTTAATTTCTCTGACCGTATATTCTGATGTTTCTTCTCAGCATCCAAATATACTTAAATTTCCTCCTTTTCAAAAATAAAAAACCAAGGAAAACACCTAAGAATATTTTTTTCTTCTAACTTCTACCTTTGAAAACTTTATCCTCACATCCAAAATTCTCAGAAAACTTGTCTACCCAAGTGGCAACACTTTATCGCTTTCCATTCCCTCCTCACTCCTCAGTCCACTTTAATCTGGCTTTTTCTCTTTACTTCAGCAAAAGATTCTTTAAAACCACCAGTGAAATCCTTATCATGAAATTCATCTCTATGAGTTTTGCTTCACAGTAGCAACTGACACTCTTGGCCACTCTCCTTGAACTATTCCCATCCTTGGGCTTTGGGGCAGCTATGTGGGGTTCCCTTTCAAGCTACATCTTTCCTCTGCAGGCTCATTTCCCTCTGCCTGGCTGTTGAGTGTTAAAATTCCTTAAGACTCCAAGATTCTTTGCTCCCTTCTGTTTTCTGTGTATTCTCCCTAGTGTTTTTTATTCACATCCGTAGTGTAAACTACCATCTGTATGATAAGAACCCTGAAATGGATATTTTTATCTCTTAGCTCCAATTTTGCAAATCCACATTGTGCTTATTGAAAAGTTTCTCTTTAGATGTTTCAAAGGTGCCTCAAACTCAACATGTCTAAAACGGCACCAATGACCTCCCATCCCAAACTGAGTCTTCTGTGTTTCCTGTTGCTGTGAACACTATGTCTCTGACCACATCTCCTTCAATGTCCTCCTGTGCTTTGCACCACCTATACTGGCCTGCTTGCCATTCTTTGAATAAAACAAGAGAACTTCTATCACAAGATCTCTGCACTTGCTCTTACTTCTGCCTGGAATATCTTGTCTCTAATTCTTTCCATAGAAATATTCTATTCTTCATTCATTTCTCATCTCAAACACTTCCCCCTTAAAGAAACTTTCCCTGAACACCTTATCTAAAGGCTCACCCATTCCTATTGTCATTTATCATATTGGTATTTTTAATTTCTTATGCTTATAAATGTCTCTTAAGGTGCTATTGTTGATACATGTATTTTTTTTCCTTAAACTAGAATCTTAGCTCTTCAAAGGAAGTTTGTTTGTAACTGTCAAAACATAATGTCCACTACATACTAGCAATTAGATTTTACTTATTAGTTCCCAAATCTATTCATTTCTTTTTATCCCCATTGCCACCACTCTAGCCTGAGATACCATCACGACTTGGCTGGAACAGCTTCCTTACTACATCTCTTTAGTTACCTTCCAATCTACCTATTCTGCCCTGTAACTAAAGTCGTGTTTTTACAGAAGCAAATCCGATAATGCTCCTTTACTCCTTAAAAACATTCAAGCATTTCCTGCTGTTCTCAAGATAATGATCAAAATCTTTAAGGTGAGCTGTAAAGCCAGGCATGATCTCCTTCATGTCTTAATGCTTTTCTCTTTGCTTCCCCTCCGTGCCTCGCCCCTGCCCCCCAACCCCCCACTACTTTGGTGTTTCTGTAAGTTCCTCAAATGCCTGATTTTCCTACTCATCTTGTAATGTTTCACAAGTTGCCTTGACCTGGATGGTTCTTTCAGTGTACCGGTGCCTAGCCCTAGACTTTACCTGGTTAATTCTTACTTAGTCTTCTAATTTCTGTCCAAATTCCAATGTTCTGTGTGCCTGGCATTGTACTACGTGCTGAGATATGACAACGTTGTGAAAAGTCTTTGCTCTCACATCTTTTCAGTATAGAATAGAAACCTGCTATGCATTCACCTGGCTTCCAACTGAGGAGCCACGCTGGATTTTCTACTAACACATTCACAATTTGTAAATATACACATTTATGTATGTATAGAATTGTTTTTTAATTTCCCTCACTAAACAGTAAACTTCATGATTTGCAATATGTATTCATGGAATAGATGAATGCATGACATCCATTTAATAAACACTTCTTGAACACTGACTATAGTACATATGAGAACTCAAACTTGGCTTAAATAAATAATGTAATAATATTTTGTATACCAGCCAAACATTTACAATGAAGACAGTTCCATGGTTGAAATTTGAAGTCATCTCTTATTACATACACAGCTCAAGCCTTATGTTCTGTAATATTTTATTCTCTCTCTCCTAAGATTTAAGTTTCATATCTAAGCATACTTCTAATTACGTCAAATGGGAATCTTGCTTCTGCTCTTGTTTACAATGTCCTTTGATGAAATTACAACTTTGGTCAAATATAATTCTGATTGAATGGGCTCAGTGGTCTTTGCCACAGGCATTTAAGTTAATCTGTTGGCAACATGGAGAGAACACATTTCTTTCTATTTGGCAGGATATTAACTCATTTTAGCTGTGGAAGCTGTAATTTTCTGAGTGGTATTCTAGTGGCTGGCAGAAGTTAATACAGGTTTCCAGTGCCTTGTTCATGCCAATAATACAATTTTCACACCAAGAGTCTGGCGAGATGTATGTTGAGAGAAACCAATACATGATGTAAAACATGATTAGTTCAATTCAGTAAGTGTGTTTTAAATTCTACTTTGTGAAAACTCTTCAGCACGAGTTGCGTGTGGAATAAAAGGCATGAGAGAGTCAGGACTTTCAATAAGGTTTCAGTCTTAGTGGACTGACGAAACGTGTACACAATTTCCATTAGGCTTCCAATGTGGAGACTTCATGTCATCATCCAGTAGCATTATTTATTCTTGCCTTCTTCCAAAATGGAGTCCTTGTTCTAAATCCCCTCTCTGTAAAAGCTGCATCATTCATGTGGTCACACAATTTTGAAATCTTGAAATTCTAACCAATTTCTTTTGTTTTATACCCTGGGTCTGATGAGTAGCCAAGTGGTATCCCTCCCTCCTTAAAACTGGCTCTCTTGGCTGGGTGCGGTGGCTCACGCCTGTAATCCCAGCACTTTGGGAGGCCGAGGCGGGCAGATCACGAGGTCAGGAGATCGAGACCATCCTGGCTAACAAGGTGAAACCCCGTCTCTACTAAAAATACAAAAAATTAGCCGGGCGTGGTGGCGGGCGCCTGTAGTCCCAGGTACTCGGAAGGTTGAGGCAGGAGAATGGCGTGAACCCGGGAGGCAGAGCTTGCAGTGAGCCGAGATCGCGCCACTGAACTCCAGCCTGGGCAACAGAGCGAGACTCTGTCTCAAAAAAAAAAAAAAAAAAAATTGGCTCTCTTTTTTTGCCCATCATTTGTGTCCCTGTGACTTGCATTACCTTCATCTTCTTATCCAGTGAAGGCAGACCTTTCTAAACTATTTTACAGAGCCGGGCTGGTGGAATGTCATTCATGCAGACAAAAATGTGAATGGTGTCTCCTGGGATGACAAAGAGGTGGCTTTCTTATTATCAGTTGGTTGATTGATGGATCATTGAAACATTGTTGGGTTTCAAGTGTTTAAACCCTTTAAGTGAAAAGGAATTCAGTATTTAATTAAAGTTAAACTCACCACCATTCCTAATAGTAGGAAGTCCTTCACAATATGCTAAAATCCATCCTTTCTTTTTCTTTCTTACGACTTCTTCCGCTTAATAATCAGTATTTGGAGAACCCCTAGTGTCCTCCAAGATCTGAACATTATCACATATATTCATCATTTCTATAATTATTTCTCACCTAATAGGATGTCCAGACCCCCTCAAAGGAACATGTGTACTTGAGCAGGGACAGCGCTAGACTGTGGCATTCATTTTATAGATTTTAATCTAACAGGTTTTTAGATAGAACTTTTGTTTATCAAAACTGGATTTAGTTTTACCAAAGGGATTCAGTTGAATATGATAAATTTAGTTGAATATGATACCATACAGATATTAGATTTCAAGGTATTTGTCTTTAAACATGATAAAGAGAAAAAATACGTTCTGAGTAGAAAGGTACTTTACCTAAGAGCTCAAATCCATGACACTATCCATATTGTAGGCATCTCTGAGAACAGTTAATTGACAAAGTTTCCACTTAGTTACTATGTCAGGCTAAAGAAATCAATGATCCACATTTGACAAATCTTAACAGACTCAAAATCTGGGAGGTAGTTGACTTGTATTGAGATAAAACAAAAAAAGTAAGTTTACTTTTCTCTGTAGCATAACACTTTATTAAGATTTCCAGGTTCAAAATATGCTTGGGGTGACAAATTGGACTTTGAATAATTGGTTAATATTCTGAGTCATGGAAGTTAGGATACTTTATGCAGGATAACTTCAAGAAAATCAATATAATATTTCTGCAAGTTTCTTCTTTGTTAAAAGATTGCTCATCTTATACCAAAAAAGACATTAGAATACTCAAAAGCAATTTTTTGGTTCCCACTGTGCTCTCAGGAGTTAAGGATGATGTTGTCTCAAAGCCTAGTTCCTTTTAGAATATGACAAAAATATGCAAAAAAATTATTTAGGGTACAAATGAAGAGAACTAGGTAAAATAGAGTGTGCACTTTGTAAAAGCAGCCTATCTGATCTGTTGACCACCTGCCTTGCAATTATAGCTGTTAATATGATTTCTTTAATCCAGAGGCAAAAGGAAGGAAATATGTTGACAGGATGTGTAATTGAAGGAGGGAGGCTCTCGTCTCATTCTCTGCCATTGCAGTGGATGGTAACACTACTTAAGAGATAGGGAACTTTAAAAGAAAGAGAGTTCCCTTTATTTTCTCAGATCAGACCCTTAATGCAGGAAAAATTTTTGTAAACTTAGGTAGCATAACACAGAAAGCAACACAGGCTCTCTCTGGCTGGACCATCTCTGGTTATTTTTGCCAGTCGCTGTAGGACAAGTTATCTCCTTAACTTCTATGCACATCTTTCTACCAGGTACATTAATGCTGCTTATTCTAATGTCTACACTCTTGGATACACTAAATTGTTTTAATTCTTCCTTCATGAAAGAGTCCCCTTTGTATTCAAACATCACCAGTCGTGTCCTAATTGTGAGATGCAGCTGGCGTGTTTCTGTCAACCTTTTATTGGAAACTGAGGCTGAATTTGATGCTTCTGTGATTCCTCTCAGGCCTGTCCATGTGCTTCTCATAATGCACCTCTCTACTCCCTTCCTGTGCTCCTATCATCCCATCCATCCTGCAAATACCAGCATTTCTCAGGGTGTCAGACTGCCAATTTATGTACTCAGTATCCATTCTTCTTTTCCAGTAGAATCCTGATTTTGTTGGAGTTGAAAGGTATTGCAGATACATGTAGTCATTTTTCCAGACTCTTTTGAACTAATTTTGAGCAATGAGATGGAATAAAAAGTTTAGAGAATGGGCTTAATTGGGAAACATTGTTTTCTAGCTAAAAACAGACATGTGCTTTCTTCCTTCCCCCTTGGTTTTGCTGAGAAAGCCAAGCATGCACACGGATGACTGAAGATACACAAGCCGGACTATGACCATGAGGGTAAGAGCCTCATGCTTAAGAGGACAAAGCAGGGTGCTGGACAGAGCCTGGTCTTTCTTTCTTGATCTGCCTCCCTCTGCATTTCCTGCTATGTCATAAAAAAAAAATCCCTTTTTGGTTAAACCACTGTGATATTTGTTTACTTGCAGCCCAAAGCTAGTCATGCCAGTCTTGACTATTGCATTATGTTTTTGAAAATGGTGTAATATTTTAGTATTTTTGTATTTATTTTTCATTGTTTACTTTGTTTTTGTATTGTGTTTTAAGTATTAGTTAACATAATGTCCCTCACTAGGGACATAATGTATTGCGTTTTAGCTATTTGTTATGTTAACATTAGTTGACATAATAAAGGAGCTAATGAAAATGCCTTAAAGTGGAGTTGTACCCAAACTGCCTAGCACAGTCTAGATAAAGCGAGAACTCATCTGTACTTACTTACACACCAAAAGAAACAGAATTGGGATAACTGAACCGTAGGAAGTTTAGTCTTTTTCATGTTGTTTGGACTTTTGGTCATGTTGTACTTTTTTGGTAAAAAGTATATAATAATTTTCAGTGAGAGCACTGAGAGTAATTAAGTGCAAGGTTTTTGAGAGCCACTAGTTGAAGAGGATACAGGAAAGATAAGAGTGATTAGCTATAACTATACTGACTTCTCTAATGTTACAGAAAAAAAAGGGGAGACTGGCTATGGATGGGTGGTTGTGTGAATAATCCAATAACCATTCAGAAAGAGAAGAGATTGTGGTGTGAATGGAGCAACTTGCTGGTTTTACATCCTTTCTAGTTTTTCACTTTACCACCACTGTCCTACTTTAGAAGTGAGCCTCCTGGACAAGTTCAAGAGTCTCCATCTTTTCCCTTTCAAATTGATTCACAATCATTAGTGTCCTATCTAAAATTAAAACCTGGCCATGTCAGTCCCTGCCTAAAAGTCCTTCAAAGGCCCCTGTTTTCTAGAGGTAAAATCAAACTGTGCATACTGGTCCCTCCATCATCTGCTTTGCCTAATTCTTCTCACTCTGAGCTGTGCTTTGGCAGTTCATGTGCTGGAGATGTGTGCAAGTCTCTGTGGCCCAGGTACCTCTTTTTCTCCACATGCATCCCTGAACAGAGTGTCCTCTTTGCCCATACTTCTGGTCTCTGACTTGGTGGCTTGGCTCACTGCTTATATGTATTTAAGATCAAATTCTACTCTGCCTGCTATAGAAACTTCTGCCACTTACTAGCTGCGTAACCTTTGTGTATTAGTCTGTTCTCATGCTGCTACGAGGAAATACTCGAGACTGGGTAATTTATAAAGAATAGAGGTTTAATTGACTCACAGTTCTGCATGGCTGGGGAAGCCTCAGGAAACTTACAATCATGGCAGAAGGCACCTCTTTACAGGGTGGCAGGAGAGACAATGAGTGCAAGCAGGGGAAATGACAGAAGCTTATAAAACCATCAGATCTGGTGAGACTCACTCATCATCATGAGAACAGCATGGGGGAAACCACATCCATAATTCAATTACCTCCACCTGGTCCCTCTCATGACATGTGGGGATTATAGGAACTACAATTCAAGATGAGATTTGGGTGGGGACACAGCCAAACCATATCACTCCAAACCCCTCATTTTCCTTATTTGAAAAATGGGGATAATAATGAAACCAATCTCATGAGATTGTTGTGAGGTTGAAAGAAGTCAACACATAAAAGTATTTAGAACATAATAAATGAGCACAATATGCATTAGCTTTTGATTCGTGTATAATACATAATATTGATTATTAGTATTAAAATAACTTCTCTAAACCTTGTCTAATAAATCTGAACCTGTTCCTATAATATCATGAGCATATTTCTATTTCTTAACTTATCATTTACAGGCAATGCAGTGTTGTGAGGCCAGAGTGTATGGGTCTGAGTTTGGGTCCTGCTGCATGCTAGTTGTGTGGCCCTGAGCAAGTTGCTAACCTCTCTGTGCCTCATTTTCTTCAATGGTAAAATAGGGATAATAGGATCTACTTCATAGGATTGTTGTGAAGAATAAATGAGTAAATATATGTAAAGCTCTTAGGACAGTGTCTGGCACATAGTAATTGCTGTAGAAGTATTTGCTATGCTAATTACATTTTTACATATTTTCACCACCGCAATGTGTGTTTCTTAAAGGCAGAGATTGTGACATTAATTTTTTAATTTCCAGTACTTAATGCTATGCCAAGTACATAGTTGATGTTCAAAAAATCCTTCTTGAGTGAGAATAGATGCTTTTTCCTTCTTGTTCTACAAAGGAACAAAATTTAAAGTAAAGCTGATGAAATTGTTATTTAAACATTCCTACATTTACTGTTCAGAAAGCATTGTAAGAGCATTGATATTCAATGGGTTTTACCTTTCCTCTGCTAGTATTTCTTTATTCCTCTCAGATTTGATAAGAACCATAATAAAACTTAGAGAAAACATTAAACAGCTGACACTTGAAATATCCAGTTAGAAATTCCTAAGTTCCTGCTATTTTAATTCCTGTCATTCATGACCATAGTAAGAAGGTCTATTTAAAGGCAACTCAGGTGATGGGAGGACTTATTCTGGATGACAGATTATAGTGAGCCTGTGCTCTGTACATTTCCATTACACTTCACGATAATGGATGACACATTTGCTTTTTCTTCTATTTTATTTTTGGGTTACTAGATAACTTGGGCCAGGTGGGTTCCTCTTAGAGTCACACACCTGCTGCTGGAGTTTGGTCTTTCAGAAACAACCTCAATTATTTGGAGAATTTTACCCAGGAATATAACATGATTGATTTTGTGGTTTGGAAAGAACCATCTGGAGTCCATGGAAAGAACTGAGGAGGGGTGAGAGCCAGGGTAGGACATTACTTAGAAGACTAAGGTAATAGCCCAGGCCAGCAACCAAGACAGAAACAATCACAGGGATGGAGAGAAAGGGAGGGGTGTGGAAAATGCTAGAGTTTTAATGGGCGCTCCTCGTTAGTTACTGGAGGTGATGGAGGATGTTAGAATAGTGTCTATGTGTTAAGATTAGATTATGGGAGATTAAGACGGTGGGTGGAAGGCAGGACTAACTTGCAGCTCCTGCTCAGATGGACAGAGCAGCATGTGGGGACTCACATCATGAACTTTTGCTCCAAGAACTACTGCAGGAACATACCAGAGAAGCCGAGAGAATCCACAGATCCTTTGAAGGAACTGGATCACTGCTGCAGGCTCCCTGAGACACTGAAACACTGTGAGTCTGCTTGCTTTCTCAATGGGGAGGCTCGTGGTCTGGGGTGAGTTCTCAGCCGTGGTCACCGGCTGCCTGGAAATAGACTTGGTGCTGTTGGTGGGGCACTGTGGGGGAGTGAGACCAGCCTTTAGGACTGTGGGCTATGTGGGAGCGGGGTGTGGCCTGTGACTGCCAACTTTCCTCTACTTCCCTGGCTATCTGTACGAGTCAGCAGAGGCAGACATAATCCCCTTGGGAATATAAGTCCATTGGACTTATATTCCCCACAGCAGCTGTAACACACCCTTATTCCCCACAGCAGCTGTAACAAGCCCTGCCCAAGGAGAGGCTGAGCTCAGACATGCCCATACCTTCCTCTATCTGATGATCTTTCTCTACCTGCCCTGGTAGCCCAAGACAAAGGTCATAATCTCTTGGGAGCTCTATAGCTCTGACTACCACCTGACAAACCTGAATGCCTAACCAGGTGTCCCCAGGGCAAGTTGGCATCCTCCATGCAGGACTGCAGCTGTGCTCTTGAAAGCGCCACCTCCTGGCTGGAGGCCAACCAACACAAAACCAGGGCATGAAACAAAAACACTACCAAGGACCCTCACATAATCCACTTTACTCCCCCGCTAACTCCACCGAAGCATGTGCTAGTATCCATGGCTGCAAGACCTGAAGACAAATCACATCACAAGACTCTTCGCAGATGCTCCTCAGTACCAGATTAGAGCTCAGTAGCTCCACTGGGTAGCTAGACCCAGAAGAGCAAAAACAATCACTACAGTTCAGCTCTCAGGAATCCCCATTTTTAGGGGAAAGGGGAGAGCACTACATCAAGGGAGAATTCTGTGGAACAAAAAAATCTGAACAATAGCCCTTGAGCCCTAGATCTTCCCTCTGACATAGTCTACCCAAATGACAAGGAACCAGAAAAATAATTCTGGTAACATGGTAAAACAAGGGTTTTTTACACCCCCAAAAGATCATTCTAACTCACCAACAATGGATCTAAACCAAGAAGAAATCTCTGTATTGCCAGCAAAAGAATTCAGATGGTCGATTATTAAGCTAATCAAGGAGGCATCAAGAAAGGTGAAGTTCAACATAAAGAAATCAAAAGCATGATACAGGATATGAAAGGAAAATTATTCAGTGAAATAGCATAAAAAAATCACAACTTCTGGAAATCAAGGACACACTTAGAGAAATGCAAAATGCACTGGAAAGTATCAGCCATAGAATTAAGCAGAAGAAAGAACCTCAGAGCTTGAAGACAAGGCTTTTGAATTAACCCAATCCATCAAAGACAAAAAAGAATAAAAAAAAATGAACAAACTCTCCAAGAAGTTTGGGATTATGTTAAACCTCCAAACCTAAGAATAATTGGTGTTCTTGAGGAAGAAGAGAAATCTAAAAGTTTGGAAAACCGTATTTAAAGGAATAATCAAGGAAAACTTCCCCAGCCTTGCTAGAGATCTAGATACCCAAATACAAGAAGCTCAAAGAACACCTGGGAAATTAATCACAAAAGATCATCACCTAGGCACATGATCATTAGATTATCTAAAGACAAGATGAGGGAAAGAATCTTAAGAGCTGTGAGGCTAAAGCATCAGGTAACCTATAAAGGAAAACTTATCAGATTAATAGCAAATTTCTCAGCAGAAACTCTACAAGCTAGAAGGGATTGGGGCCCTATTTTTAGCCTTCTTAAACAAAAACAATTATCAGTCAAGAATTTTGTATACAGCAAAACTACGCTTCATAAATGAAAGAAAGATATAGTCTTTTCCAGACTACCAAATGCTGAGAGAATTTGCCATTGACAAGCCAGCACTACAAGAACTGCTAAAAGGATCTCTAAATCTTGAAACAAATCCTTAAAATGCACAAAAATAGAACCTCCTTAAAGCATAAATCTTACAGGACCTATATAACAATAACACAATGAAAAATACTATAAGGTATTCAGGCATAAGGAGTAGAATAGTACCCCACATCTCAATACTCACGTTGAATGCAAATGGCCTAAATGCTTCACTTAAAAGATACAGATGGGAAGAATGGATAAGAATTCACTAACTAAGTTTCTGTTGTCTTCAGGACACTCATCTAACACATAAGGACTCATATAAACTTAAGGTAAAGGGGTGGAAAAAAATATACCATGCAAATGGATACCCAAAGTGAGCAGAGTAGCTATTCTTATATCAGACAAAATAAACTTCAAAGCAACAGCGGTTAAAATAGACAAAGAGGCACATTATATAATGATAAAAAGACTAGTCCAACAGGAAAATATAGTTCTAAATATATATGCCCCTTACATTGGAGCTCTTAAATTTATAAAACAATTACTACTAGACCTAAGAAATAAGCAGCCAACAAACATATGAAAAAAGCTCATCATCAGTGGTCATTAGAGAAATGCAAATCAAAACCACAATGAGATACCATCTCATGCCAGTTAGAATGGCGAACATTAAAAAGTCAGGAAAAAACAGATGCCGGAGAGGATGTGGAGAAATAGGAATGCTTTTACACTGTTGGTGGGAGTGTAAATTAGTTCAACCATTGTGGAAGATTGTGTGGTGATTCCACAAGGATCTAGAATCAGAAATACCATTTGACCCAGCAATCCCATTACTGGGTACACACCCAAAGGATTATAAATCATTCTACTATAAAGACACATGCACACGTATGTTTATTGCAGCACTATTCCCAATAGCAAAGACTTGGAACCAACCCAAATGCCCATCACTGATAACTGGATAAAGAAAATGTGGCACATATATACCATGGAATACTATGCAGCCATAAAAAAGAATGAGTTTATGTCCCTTGCAGGGACATAGATGAAGCTGGAAACCATCATTCTCACCAAACTAACACAGGAACAGAAAGCCACACACCACATGTTCTCACTCATAAGGGGTAGTCGAACAATGAGAACACATGGGCACAGGGAGCGGAACATCACACACCGGGCCCTGTTGGCATCTGGGGGGCTAGGGGAGGGATAGCAATAGGAGAAATATCTAATGAAGATGATGGGTTGATGAGTGCAGCAAACCACCATGGCACCTGTATACCTATGTAACAAACCTGCACTTTCTGCCCATGTATCCCAGAACTTAAAGTATAATTTAAAAAAAAGGAATAAGATAGATGGCAACACAATAATAGTGTGGGACTTTAGTGCTCTGCTGAAAGCACTAGATAGGTTATCGAGACAAAGTAAACAAAGAAACAATGGACTTAAACTATTCTCTACAACAAATGGACTTAACAGATACTTACAGAACATTCTACCCAACAACTGCAGATATACATTCTATTCATCAGCACATGGAACATTCTTCAAGATAGACCATATGATAGGCCACAAAACAAGTGTCAGTAAATTGAAGATAAATGAAATTATATAAATTACTCGCTCAGATCACAGTGGAATAAAATTGGAAATCAACCCCAAAAGAACCCTCAAAACCATGCAAATGCATGGAAATTAAATAATCTGCTCTTGAAAGACTGTTGGGTTAACAATGAAATCAAGATGGATATTAATAAATTCTTTGAACTGAATGATAATAGTGACACAACCTATCAAAACCTCTGTGATACAGCAAAATGGTGCTAAGAGGAAAGTTCATAGCATTAAATGCCTACATTGAAAAGTCTAAAAGAGCACAAACAGACAATCTAAGGTCATACCTCATGAAACTATAGAAACAAGAACAATCCAAACCCAGCAGAAGAAAAGAAATAACAAATATTAGAGCAGAACTAAATGAAATTGAAACAACAACAACAAAATAGAAAAGATAAATGAAACAAAAAGCTGCTTATTTGAAAAGAGAAATAAAATTGATAGACCATTAGTGAGATTAACCAAGAAAAGAAGAGAGAAGATCCAAATAAGCTCAATTAGAAACAAAATGGGAAGCAGTACAACTGACACTACAGAAACACAAATATTATTCAAGGCTACTATGAACACCTTTATGTGCATAAACGAGAAAACCCAGAGGAGATGGTAAATCCCTGGAAATATACCACCCTCCTAGATTAAACCAGGAAGATACAGAATCTGAACAGGTAAATAACTAGCAGCGAGATAATAAAAAAATAGCCAACAAAAAAGTCCAGGACCAGTTGGATTCAAGGGTGAATTCTATCAGACATTCAAAGAATAATTGGTACCAATCCTATTGACACTATTCCAAAAGATAGAGGAAGAGGGAATCCTCCTTAAATCATTCTATGAAGTCATTATCACCCTAATACAAAAACCAGGGAAAGACATAACAACAACAACAGAAAACTACAGACCAATATCCCTGATGAACATACATGCAAAAATCCTTAACAAAATATTAGTGAACCAAATCCAACAGCATTTTAAAAATATAATACTCCATGATCAAGTGGGTTTCATACCAGAAATGCAGGGTTGGTTTAACATATGTAGGTCAATAAATGTGATACACCACATGCAGAGAATTAAAAACAAAAATCACATGATTATCTCAACAGATGCAGAAAAAGCATTTGACAAAATCCAGCATCCCTTTATGATTAAAACCCTCAACAAGATCAGCATAAACATACCTTAAGGTAATAAAAACCATCCACGATGAACCTACAACCATCATTATACTGAATGGGGAAAAGTTGAAAGCATTTTCCCTGAGATCTGGAATAAGACAAGAATGCCCACTTTCACCACTTCTATTCAACCTAGTACTGAAAGTCCTAGCCAGAGCAATCAGATAAGAGAAAGAAATAAAATACATCAAAATCAGTAAAGAGGATATCAAACTGTCACTGTTTGCTGATGATATGATCATATACCTAGAAACCATAAAGAGTCATCCAAAAAGCTCCTAGAACTGGTAAGTAAAGTCAGCAAAGTTTCAGGATACAAAATTAATGTACACGAATCAGTAGCTCTGCTATACACCAACAGCAACCAAGCTGAGAATCAAGTCAAGAACTCCTTTCACAATAGCTGAAAAAAATTATAATACTTAGGAATATACCTAACCAAGGAAGTGAAAGACCTCTACAAGGAAAACTACAAAACACTGCTGAAAGAAATCATAGACAACACAAACAAATGGAAACACATCCCATGCTTATGGATGGGTAGAATCAATACTGTGAAAATGACCATAGTGCCAAAAGCAATCTAAAAATTCAATGCAATTCCCATCAAAATTCCACCATCATACTTCACAGAACTAGAAAAAACAATTATAAAATTCATATGGAACCCAAAAAGAGCCCACGTAGCCAATGCGAGACTAATCAAAAACATTTGAATGCACAAATCTAGTGGCATCACATTACTCAACTTCAAATTATAGTATAAGGCCGTAGTCACCAAATCAGCAGGGTACTAGTATAAAAATAGGCACATAGACCAATGGAACAGAATAGAGAACCCAGAAAAAAAGCCAAATAACTTATAGCCAACTGATCTTTGACAAAGCAAAATAATAATGATAATAGTAATAAAGTGAGGAAATGATACCCTATTCAACAAATGGTGCTGGGATAATTGGCAAGCCACATGTAGAAGAATGAAACTGGATCCTCATCACTCACCTTATACAAAAATCAACTCAAGGTGGATCAAAGATTTAAATCTAAGATCTGTCCTAATGATTGTAGAAGATAACATCAGAAAAACCCTTCTAGACATTGGCTTAGGTAAAGACTTCATGACCAAGAACCCAAAAGCAAATGCAACAAAAACAAAGATAAATAGATGGGACTTAATGAAACTAAAACCTTCTGCACAGCAAAAGAAATAATTAGCAGAGTTAACAACCCAGAGAGTGGAAGAAAATCTTCATAATCTATACATCTGACAAAATACTAATATCTAGAATCTACAAAGAAGCATTACCACCTCAGTCCTCCAAGAATGGCCATAATCAAAAAATCAAAAAAATTATAGATGTTGGAGAGGATGTGTTTAAAAGGGAACCCTTTTACACTGTTGGTGGGAATGTAAACTAGTACAACCACTATGGAAAACAGTGTGGAGATTCCTTAAAAAACTAAAAGTAGATTTACTGCTTGATACAGAAATCCCACTATTAGGTAGCTACCCAGAGGAAAAGAAGTCATTATATGAAAAAGATACTTGCACATGCATGTTTACAGCAACATAATTTCTACTGCAAATATATGAAACCAGCACAAATGCCCATCAATCAATGAGTAGATAAGGAAATTGTGATTATATATATATTGAAATACTACTCAGCCTTAAAAAGGACTGAAATAATGGCATTTATGGCAACCTGGATGGAATTGTAGACTATTATTACAGGTGAAGTAACTCGGTAATGGAAAACCAAATATTGTATGTTCTCTTATATGTGGGAGCTAAGCTATGAGGATACCAAGGCAAAAGAATGATACTCTGGACTTTGATGACTCAGGGGAAATGGTGGGGGTGGCGAGATATAAAAGACTACACATTGGGTACAGTGTACACTGCTCTGGTAATGGGTGCACCAAAGTCTCAGAAATCACCACTACAGAGCTTATTCACGTAACAAAAAAAAATTGGGTGCATAGTGGAACTGTTAATCTCAGTATAGCGAGAAGATAAGTAGGTTTTATTTGGAAATGTAATCGCTGTCGTTTCTGGAGGTTCCAGTTGCTCGATAGATGTGCCTGGCAGGCAGTTATTACAAGGGTCTGGAACTCAAGAGCGACCACAGCTGGAGACATAGGTTCAAAAGTCATTCTGTGGCTATTCATGAGGACCATTGTTGTGGAAGATATCACAGGCAAAGTAAATGCAGTGAAAGAACAAACAGAAAATGAACTCTAACATGCCACAAGGGCAAACCGCTTTATTTTTTAGGAGCTGAGGATATGGGTACAAGAGATTCTTGAAAATGTCAAGAAACATTTTAAAGCCCATGCTTAAGGTCATAGAATAAGTCTATGTTCTTTCTCAAGGATCGTGAAAACCAGAGTTTCTGATTTATCTTTATAAGGATGATTCAAAAAAGGAGTATACGTGCAAAATATAAAACACAAAACAAAACAAGCAAACCATCCAAAAACATCTCTCAGGTATATTCTTAGTTCTAAGTGACATCTATGCATCTTTTTAATCAGAGAAGGATATAAGGAAGTCCTGTACCCCAAATTTATGTTTTTTAAAAAATGTAAAAAACACATTTTACATAGATATCTAGTGCACACATACATGTAGAAACACAATTGACACAAAGCTTTTATGAACTAACACCTTTACTTCTTGTGATGCACTATATGTACTTTTCATTGTATTCCTTCCATTCCATTGTAAAAAGAAAATCCAAAACATTCTGATTCCGTCACCAACTAAGTTGATTTTTACAAACCACTAAGTGGTAACCATCTACAGTTTTAAAAATCCTCCTGAATTCTGTGTAGAGTAAATGTTAATTCAGTCGGTAATTCAGTAGTCTCCCCTATCTGTGGTTTCAGTTACCTGTGGTACATTACAATATATTTAATATATATTAATATTTAGAGAGAGAGACAGACCACAATCACATAGCTTTTATTACAGTATATAGTTATAATTGTTCTATTTCACTGTTATTGTTAATCTCTTACTGTGTCTAATTTATAAATTTATCATAGGTATGTATGTATAGGACAAAACATAGTATATGTAGGGTTCAGTAGTGTCTTAGTCTCTTTGGTGTTGCTGTAAGGAAATACACGAGACTGGGTAATTTATAAAGAAAAGAGGCTTATTTGGCTCTTGGTTCTGCAGGCTTTATAAGAACCCTGGCACCAGCATCTGCTTCTGGTCAGGACCTAAGGCTGCTCCCACTCATGGTGGAAGGTGAAGCAGAGCCACACCTATAGAGATCACACAGCAAGAGAGGAAGAAAGAGAGAGAGAGAGGAGGGAAATGCCAGGCTCCTTTTAACAACCAGCTCTTGTGGGAACTAGTAAAGTGAGAACTCACTCTTTATAGCCAGATGGCAGTAAGCCATTCATAAGAGAACTGCCCCCATGACCCAAACACCTCCTAATGAGGCCCTACCTCCAATACTGGAGATCAAATTTAAACGTCGGGTTTAGGGGGACAAACGTCTAAACTATAGCAGGTACCACCCATGATTCCATGCATGTACTGGGGTTCTTGGATTGCATCCCTTGTGGATAAGGTGGGCCTACTGTACCTTTATTGAAAGTAGGCTAGTATACCCAATGTCCAACAATGATAGACTGGATTAAGAAAATGTGGCACATATACACCATGGAATACTATGCAGCCATAAAAAATGATGAGTTCATGTCCTTTGTAGGGACATGGATGAAATTGGAAATCATCATTCTCAGTAAACTATCGCAAGAACAAAAAACCAATCACCGCATATTCTCACTCATAGGTGGGAATTGAACAATGAGATCACATGGACACAGGAAGGGGAATATCACACTCTGGGGACTGTTGTGGGGTGGGGGGAGGGGGGAGGGATAGCATCGGGAGATATACCTAATGCTAGATGATGAGTTAGTGGGTGCAACGCACTAGCATGGCACATGTATACATATGTAACTAACCTGCACAATGTGCACATGTACCCTAAAACTTAAAGTATAATTAAAAAAAAAAAAAAGAAAGTAGGCTAGTATAAAGGGTTTCTAGGAGATGAATGAAGGACTCTTATGGTACCTTCTCACAGGAATCATGTGGAGGAGTTTTAAACCAGTTAGCTGATAATTTGATCATTTCTCATTCAGAGGATAGTCACAGACTGATAACTCCAGGCAAGGCACTGTGTTATTTATTAGAGATACAATGTTTGACAAAGGTCCAGAGTTTGCGGGGCTTAAAACTTACATAAATTGGAGATTCACTTTCGAAAAATATAAAATTTCAAATATAAAATTAGGTGCCGAAGTAATTATTTATAATAAAAAAGATACCACATCATATTCTTCAAACCTTGGGTCTCTTTCTTCTTAGATCCCTTTAAGGGATTTGCCAAAAATATTTCTACAGCTATGCTTTCTGATTGTAACTTGTCCCCCTTCTCACCTAGAACACTCTGTAACTCTCTGCAACTTTCACGAAGAGGTGGAAGGTGCCTCTGCCAGCAAATGAGACCTGAACTTGATCTTTCATTAGCTTCAAAGTAAACCCGTGTCTGTTTACTTCTTCATAAAAAACATCCAGCTTGTGTCCTCTGGGCAAGGCAGACACAAATTAAAGGACCGGTTATACATTCATTATTCAATTATTTGATGGTATGGAGAAATGCAGAGGACTAGGAGAGCATATAATAGGGAAGTCAGACCTAGTCTGCAGGAGAGGGAGACTTTCTGGAGGAAAGGCCAGCTGGAGAGAAAGAGGCAAGCTGACATGCTATAATCACAGACCGAATCAGGGACTGGTGCTGGTTGCAAACTGTCGACCCCAGACCGTGACAAGAGATGTATAGAATGAGAGTTAATATCCAGAAAGTTTTAAAACAATCTGAAGGAGTAATATATCATGTTGACTGTAACAATAGTGTTTAGGCTTTTATTTTGCATGCCTTGTTTTCATTTTATTTTCCAGAAATTTGTTTTTCTCGTGTTGTACGAAAGTACGGATCTGCCCAAATTGAGGGAAAAACCTGGTCCTCCAATGTATTAGTCTGTTCTTATGCTTCTAATAAAGATATACTCAAGACTGGGTAATTTATGCAGAGGTTTAATGGACTCACAGTTCTACATGGCCAGGGAGGCCTCACAATCATGGTGGAAGGCAAAGGAGAAGCAAAGTCATGTCTTACATGGTGGCAGGCAAGAGAGCTTGTGCAGGTGAACTCCCATTTATAAACCATCAGATCTTGTGTGACTTATTCACTACCACAAGAACAGTATGGGGGAAACTGCCTCATGATTCAATTACCTTCCACTGAGTCCCTCCCACAACTCATGGGAATTATGGGAACTACAATTTAAGATGAGATTTGGTTGGGGACATAGCCAAACCATATCATCCACCATTGATAGATTGAGAAATGCTGTCAAAGACTCCCTTCCCAGCTGAATCCCATGTTCTTCTGTTTTCTGCTTGCTATTCTTAGAGTAAATAAGATAAAAATAAATTTAAGAAAAAAATCAAATATTTGGAATAAGGACTAGATATCATGAGATACCATCTTTACCATAAAATAGAAAACTTAAGTTTATAAAAAACAGTAATGAGATTAAAATATAAAAGCTAAAAATATTCAAAGCAGGTTGTAAAAATTAGGATATAGTAACTTTTTAAAAATATAGAAGCAAAATTTTACCTCTACCCTCTTAGGGTTTTTTGACTGAGCCTGAGAATTAAACTGACATAAGACAGATTAATAGGAGAAGAGCATTCAAATTTATTTCATGTAATTTTTATATGACATGGAAGCCCCCATAGGGAAATGAAGCTCCAAAGAAGTGGCAAAATCTAAATGCTTTTAGACCGGGTTGAACAAAGAGAGGCAATGTGGAAAAGCAAACTACATGGGGAGACTAAAGGAATATTAGAATAATTTTAACAAGGTCTGTTTGAATAGAGTTCTCTGGGTCTCAATTTCTCATCCTTAATGATAAGAATGTTACTTTCCTCCTGGTATAGGGAAGACATCTTCCATAGGAAGGTTATATCTCCTGCTTTCAGGAAATAAAGGGGATGGTCAAAATGCCCTTCTTATACCTGCTTTTTTTTTTTTTTTTTAAGTGCCTTTAGCTCAACCTAATCCTTATGTCAAAGTAGCATATTTTGAGGTGAAATATTCTGCCATCCTTCAGTATTGAACCAATGAAAGGATAAATCCTAAAGTAACATGAACTAATATAAAAGAAGCACAAATGACAATGAAACTTTTTATTTAGGAGCTAAAAACCCAATGGATTCATCTATACTTCCAAGACCAGGCTGTTCTCTGGCTGACAGCCAATGGGTAGAGATGGGTCCCTTGGGCACTTGCCAGTCCCAGCATACATATTACGTTAAAATCCTGTGCAGGGAAGAGACACTGCATTCTTCTCAGTGCCTAGTGGGTTCATCTCCATGTCTCCAGCAGAAGCGCCATTGGATTATCAAATGTCCCCATGAAAAGTTGACCAATGGCAGTGTAGTGACTACATTCCCGTGTGAGTCAACAGAACATCTGTTAGAAATACAAGGGCAAGATATTTTAATTTTTGAAATCCAGAGAAAATTTTAACTTTTTTAATATTAATGAACTAAGAAGGGGTTTGCTTCTAAACATTTAATTTCATTTCACAGCAGTTAGTAAAGGGATGTTTAAGCATCAAAGGGAGAGATACACATTTTACCTATATACCAGCCTTTAACTCATTTAAAAAATTCTAAATGTTCAGGAGAATTTAACCTTTTCATATCATTTTTTATTAGTTTCATGAACAGAATAGGTAAGAAACTGGTATCACATTTATATATTGAGAATTTCCCCCCCTTTCCTCATTATTCTGTTTTAAACTCATCATGTTTTTTAGTTTAAAGTAATATTGTTTTTAACATGAGCACTCTTTCTCAAGTAAAGTTTATGTAATTCCTCTTACCAATAAATAGTGGAAAATTTGGTCATTTAAGGAGGCTTTATTAATGCAGTAATAATACACTAAGCTGTTGTAAGTTACTTATCAGAAAAAAATACTCACGGTATGACTTTTCAATTGAGCTAAACTAGCAAACTATCCACTTATGCATCCACCTCTGTTACTCCTAATTGTTGCAGCATATATAACATTCTTTTAAAATTAATTCATAATTGTTTCAATTGTTTTTCTTGACAGATTTAAAACATTGTATATTGGTTGCATTTAAAAGTGTTCCTATATTTACAAAATAGCAGGAATGGATGACTTTTTCATTGTAGCATTCTTCAGCCATTGTGTCATAGCTGCTTAATTTAGACAAAGTAATGCCACGTCACACTGGTAATTTAGCAAAGATAAATCACATTTTTGTTAGGTTGTTTTGCCTCCATGTAGTTAAAATTATACACTCTTACAGAGTTGGTGAAATATACTAATGAAATCTGCTTTGACCTGAATTTGAAGGAAAGAAAAGACTTAACTGAGATTAATACAGAAAAGATTGGTGTTTACCTGTATTTTCTGTTTTTGTTCTTATTGCTTGTATAAGCTATTTAACTTTCAGAAAGTTGGAAAAACTTTAGAGAAGTGTTCTGTCCTCAAACTGGGGCCTACAGACTGCAAATAACCTACTAAATTATTGAAAATATACCTGTGAAAACTTAAAGTATAATTAAAAGAAAAAAAGAAAATATACGTGTGAATAGGAAAGGAAACCTATGTTTTCCAGAAAGGGGGCCTGGTCTCTGTTGGATGGATTTTTTATGAATTTTCTCTGTGTTATGCTGTAAGACAGACGCACAACTTGTCTTGGGTAAACTGATGGTGAGAGCATTTTCATAAATAGTGCTTTTGTAAGTACTCTCTGATCACAGTATTTAGATAGTGTAATAACTCCAGACAGTTTTGTATTGGTTTGAACACTGTGTAACCATTTCACTTAGGAATGAATGAATGAATAACACTGGAGAATACTTGGATCATTGATTAGAAATCATTAACCCTCTTGAAATGTTTAAAGATTTGTTAGAGTACATGTGCACAAAGTGCAGACCCTAAAACTTAAAGTATAATAATAATAAAATTAAAAAAAAAAGATTTGTTAGAAATTCAGCATTTTCCTGGACTTATTTGAATAGTGTAGTGAATTGGTCAAGCCCATTTCCCAGACTCCTGAAGGAATTTTTATCAAAGCAATGACAACACATGCTTGTGTACTTTCTTTAATTTTCAATGTATTGTTTTTTCTTTTGAACGCACATTTCAAAGGGGAAAGTACCAATTGCAGATGCTATGGATCTCATTACAGAAACACACAGATGCCATCAAAAATTTACCTGCAGGGCCCAGGATATAAATTTAGGATTTGGAGCCCAGGAGTCTGTTGAGGTGTAAAACCCACTGTTCTGCAGCAAACACATGTTCTGAAAATAAGAGACACAACGGCAACCAAGGGTGCATCCTTCCCATTTTTCCAGTGTAGGCCCAACTATGGAAAGTAGTTAAATTAATTCAGTCTGAGGTATTTTAGTTAGCTTTGTTAGTGCTAGTTTTGACATACAATCATCAAACTAGATATGTATGAAAGGAATACAGTTACTTAAAAAAATGCAATTGGAATTCAATTGCTCATACGCAAGAAGTAATGAGAAGGTGAGTACTTTGGTAGAGTGAAAAAAGGTATATTGTGGATAATATATGTCAATATTGAAATGTCATTACTAGATCATACTTATAAAAAATCTGTTGTAAAATCTAGATGATGAAGTTATTCATTTATTCCCTTAAAAGTAAGCTTTTGCTCCTTAGAGATGGGTGTGAGAATTTAGCTTTCTCTTAGCCCAAACATGTTATTACATAACAAAGAAGAAAAGAAGAAAGAGATTAGGGGGAAAAGCTACTCAGTGGAGGCCAGAAGACTCTCCAAACTGAATTTTAAGTGCTGCTTCTGATGTAGGTTTCTTCTTTTTCATCAAAAAGGGTATTAAGGAAGTAACACAAGCATAATAACTGTTCACACAGCCCCTTTCACAAGATATTCTTAGTGGCTGGCATTTTTCAAGGCCTCGTGTCCAATAGTGGAATAGAACTGGTGCAGATGGTGAAGAAACAAATTCTGTGGAAGTTGCTGCAACGAGCAATATGGTATAATCTCGGACACAATGTTTTCATTGTGTTTGATGCATTCATTCATTTGCAGATGCATTCATTTGCAAATTACCCACAGCTCATATCCCTTTTCAAACTAAGAATATGTCATTCCAGGAAGGTCAGCACATCCATGACCCACTCAATTCTTTAAAAGCTTGCCCTCACTCTGGTTTTCCCCACCCCCATTTCATTTCCTTTGAGAGGCTGGCTGGAAGAGCCTCAGTGAAGAGAGGCATGGGCTCATGTGGAATATGAAGGTAATTCCCCAACTAAGCATGCCTGTATATTTTCATTACAAATATTTCATTGCAATCCACTTGAAGACAAATTGAAATTAGTGAAATTAACCATAAATTAATGGGGTAATCTTGGGAGATGGAAAGACTTACTTTGGCTACATTTACTTTGCCATAATGATGTATAAGAAGCACAGATAAAAACATACTTAAGTGGATAACTTTTATTTAGTAGGGGGATATATGTATTCTTGTAATGGGGCAAGATTATCAATGATGCTTGGGAGAAAAAAAGGAATAGAGAGCAAAGAGATTACACTAGAGGAAAAATAAACCACAAAAGGAAATATTGGTAGAATAGAATACAGTTCTCCAATAATCCGGAATCAGTGTTTCGCTTTTTTTCAAAGCCTCACAAAGTTTCAGTTTAGATTGGCCAAGATGAATATGTTGCCTGCTATGTGCCAAAGCTAGGCCCTGAGATTCAGGGATGAATAAAACCTGCAGGGAGTTGTCGTTGACAAAGGCATCTGGGCAGAGTGATGGCTGGCTGTGCAGGAAATTCCTCCTTGATAATGAAATCCCTGAGCTGAAACCTGAAGAAATGGCTATCTGCTCTCCATTCTAGCATTCTAGCCTATCACAAGCTTATCACTGAAGGCTCTTCTATACATTAAGGGTATAATTGACCTGGTTTTCACTTTCTCATGTTTCAAATGCTATTCAAGACCTGAGCTTTGCCATCATTGACACTAGCTGTGCAATGCTTCCTTTGCATATATATGTCATCAATAACATTTGCACATTTAGACTTGTTGTCTCAAGCTTGCTGCCCTTATAGAAGGGAACATTTGGAATCCAGCTAACCCTGAACACTGGAAACTACTCTTGTTTGCAACATAAAAAAGTCTGTTTTCCTCTTATTTTTGACAATAGAGAGTATACGTATACTTCAAAATGTAATGTATAATTCTTGTATTCTTGTATGGACAGAAAGGGAAATATTATCAGGGAGGATGTTAGATAAGTAATTGTTTGCAAAGGTCAATAATGGCTCAATTATTGTGACTTTCTGTAGGGAAGTGTCTAGTTACTTGCTTCTTGACTCTGTCATCACTCCTGCACCATCAATGTTGAATTGAAAGGTTAAAAGTATTGTTGCCAATGTTACAGTCTCACAATACATTTTTTATTCCTTTTTCTCATTGTAAATAATGACCCCAAATAGTTACCATCTACCATTTAGTTAGCATTAATATATATTTTCATTCTGTCCCTTTCTTATAGGCCTATCATATTCCAGTCTTATAGATGAAAGAATCCAACCAAGTAAAAAACTCTTGAAAAAGTCATGTAGCCTATATCATGGAGTGAGGATACTAGAGATTAGTTTTGTGGTTCCAATACCTGAGCTTGGCCCACTGTTTACACTACCTGTGCAATACTACCTTCAAATGAATATACATGTTATCAATAACATTTGTGCATTATAGACTCACTGCTATCTCAAGCTTGCCTCCTTATGAATGGGAAGATCTCTGTTGAATAAAGAGAGGAGGTAAATACTCCCCATCTCTCTAATTAGAGCAGATCATCTTTATAAGTTATTAATGTGATAGCTTTTCCTATAATGAAAAAATAAAACAAATATAATTTCCTTATTTTTTTAAATAAACTTAAAATTTTGGAATAATTTTAGATTTATATCAAAGCTACAGATAGTATAGATAGTTCATATACCTTTCACCTATAATGTTAATATCTTAGTACGTTTGTCAAAACTAAGAAGGTAACGTTAATAGTATTGCTGTTAATTAAACTACAGGCTTTATTTGGATTTCACTAGTTTTTCTAATGTCGTTTTTCTGTTTCAGGATCCATTCCAAGAAACTGTATTGCATTTAGTCTTCATGACTCCTAAGCCTCCTAAGGAGACTGTGCCAGGTGTTTTGTAGACTGTTCCTCAGTTTAATTTGTAAGAGGTGTTTCTCATGATTAGCCTGAAATTATGGGTTTTGGGGAGGGAGTCCACAGATAGGAAATATGTTCTCATCACATATTACAGGGAGTGCAAGACAGCAACATGACCTACCAGTAGTGATATTAACATTGACCACTTGGTTAAAGTTGTGTTTGGCAGATTTCTTTATTCTACATAGCCGCCTTTTATGTGTCCAATTGTGTCTTCTAAAAAAATATGCTGAAGTCCTAGCACCCAGTACCTGTAAATGTAACCTTTTTGGAAGTAGAGTGGTTACAAATTTAATCAAGTTAAGATGAAGGAAGTCACTAGGGTGGGCCCTAATCCAGCATGACTGGTGTCCTTAGAAGCAGGGAAATCGCCATGTGAAGTGTCTGTGAAGACACAGCGACACACAGGGAGAATGCCATGTGATGACAGAGAAAGAATTTGGAGCAATGCAGCTGCAGACCAGGGATTCACAGCTACCCCAGAAGCAGGGCAGAGGCAGCAAGGATTCTCTCCTACATGCTTCAGAGGAAGCATGGCCTTGCTAACACTTTGATTTTGAACTTCTAGATTCCAGAACTGGGAGGTGACAAATTGTAACCACTCAATGGGTTCACCTTGCCTGCTGGCTAGACAGAGCCAATTTATCAAGACAGGAGAATTGCGATAGAGAAAGAATTCACGCAGAGCCAGCTGTGTGGGAGACTGGAGTTTTATTATTACTCAAATCAGTCCCCTCGAGAATTTGGGGATTGAAGTTTTTAAGGATAATTTGGTAGGCAGGGGGGCCAGTGAATCAGGAGTTCTGATTGGCATGGTCAGAGATGAAAATCAGGGAGTTGGAGCTGTCCTCTTGTGCTGAGTCAGTTCCTGGGTTGGGGCCACAAGACCAGATGAACCAGTTTATCAATCTGGGTGATACCAGTTGATCCATCTAGTGCAGGGTCTGCAAAATATCTCAAACACTGATCTTAGGTTTTACAATAGTGATGTTGTCCCCAGGAGCAATTTGAGGAGGTTTAGAATCTTGCAGTCTCCAGTTGCATGGCTCCCAAACCATAATTTCTAATCTCAGGGCTAATTTGTTAGTCCTGCAAAGGCGGTCTAGCCCCATGCAGGAAGGGGGTTTGTTTTGGGAAAGGGCTGTTATTGTCTTTGTTTCAAACTATATAAACTAAGTTCCTCCCAAAGTTAGTTCAGTGTATGCCCAGGAATGAACAAGGACAGCTTGGAGGTTAGAAGCAAGATGGAGTGGGTTAGGTCAGATCTCTTACACTGTCTCAGTCATAATTTTGCAATCGTCGTTTCAAATTTTCTGTTGTTTTAAGCCACCCAATTTGTGATACTTTGTTATGACAGCCCTAGGAAGCAAATACACTGTTCTTCACTTTTCCATTGTTTATAATTTGTAAGCAAGTTACTAAATCCAGATCACTCTTAAAAATATTTAGTTTGCTCCTATGAATATATTTTGAAAACTTTGGACAGAGCTTGCTACCGTCTCTGTGTTTCAGCTCATTGTTGGCCAGTGCCACCTGGCCGTGACACATGCAGTACCACCACTGACAACGCGCTGCACAGCAGCTTGTCAAGGGCTTCTCTTCAAAGGCAGCAATAAAAAAATCTACTCACTCATAGTTCCTCAAATAACAATCTATTTTAGTGCACATAATCATAATTGTTTTTTATAACCTTTTGCTTAGCACAGAGTCGAATGAGCGGATGAGACAAAAATACTGTTCTTAACTCTGGTCTTTTATACAAAATTTCCCCAAAACATTTCATTTAATGTTAATTTGATTTGGCATTGCAGTTTGGTTAAACCACTTGAATTTCTAGCTGTTTATAATGGTTTAAACTATAGTTCCAATCCTTTTCTAGAAAAAAAGAAGAATACATACCAGATTAAATCCATTTATGTATTAAAAAAACCACAAAGTAAGCTATGGTTTCAACCATGTTTCTCCATAGTAAGCTGTGTTTTCCACTATGTTTGAAGAAGCTTATATATTTTATTTTTCATTGAAATTTCTTTCTTGCTTGCTTTTTTCTTATTTAAAAGAGAGGTTATTTTCTGTGGAACTAATTATATATAACATATATATATTTAGTGTATATATACTATACACACACACATATATAATATGTATATATATATTTATATATATACACACACATACTTAAGTACATATTAAATCTGGCTATAAGAAAAAGATAGAAGAAATATGTGAGCATTCTTGTTTTGCTAGCCTGTTTGCAGTAATAATACTTATTTTCTAAAATTCTTGAGCATTTAATTAAATTTACTTTAAAATTTAATTATGTAAAATCAGTGCATTAGAGCTTGTGTAATCATTATGGTTTAGAAGATGATTCCTTAAGAGTTGCATACCCAGGGGAGTTGGGGGTTTGCATGGCCAATTACCAAAACATATTGAATGCAAGCCCATTCTTCTTTTTACATGTTGTAGCATTTATTGGAACAGTTCCAAAGCCTTATGAATATGTATGACCTCAATTGTCCATTTAGCTTAGCAACAAACTAGTGTTTCCTGCTACATTATACAATATTGGCCATCAATTACTTTTAAAAAGTATGCTGCTGCTGGGCTTGGTGGCTCACGCCTGTAATCCCAGCACTTTGGGAGGCCGAGGTGGGTGGATCACGAGGTCAGGAGATCGAGACCATCCTGGCTAACATGGTGAAACCCTGTCTCTACTAAAAATACAAAAAAATTAGCTGGCTGTGGTGGCGGGCTCCTGTAGTCCCAGCTACTTGGGAGGCTGAGGCAGGAGAATGGCGTGAACCTGGGAGGCGGAGCTTGCAGTGAGCTGAGATCGTGCCACTGCACTCCAGCCTGGGCAACAGAGCAACACTCCATCTCAAAAAAAATAAAAATAAAAAAAAATAAGTATGCCACTGAAGGTTTTGCAGAAGCACGCAAATCGAAACTAAAATCCCATACTTTTATCATATATTAAAAATATTAGCTTCCGAAACACCAGAGATAGACACAAACACACAGAGTATGTATATATTGAGCTTCTGACATAAACCTGTGTGTGATTAAAACAGTTTTTATTTATACATGGTGTTCCATGACCTTACATGGGTTTACAAACTTAATATTTTCATGAGTACATCTCTTTGACCATGACTCATCGACATAATTCCAAAATCACATTAGTGAATTTGTTTAGAGACAGTTTTAGAGAAAAGGGAAGTCTGGGATAGTGAGACAGACTATGATGATGATGCTAACGTGAGCGAGTTTCATATTATCTGTGTTTGCCAAGAGATGGGATTCAGGACACACTATGTAAAATATGGCTCCTTGCCACGTGAGAAAATAGTAGATATAGGAAGGTCACTCTCTGACCTTTTCCCACCCTACTCCTCTGAAGCAGGCCGTAAGACTCTCACTCAAGAGGTATTCTTCTTACAACCAGAGGAGAGGAATGTCCTTATCTCTGAAAATACAGGGACATAGAGAAAAATGAAAACAAACAGACCTTGCTAAGATCCCTCCAATTGATTACCATTAGATTACACCCCCTTTGCCCAATCATACTTCTGCACAACTCTCCACTCTTCATCAAACTAAGCATAAAAATACACAGGTTTTCCTTTTTCTTTGGGTCTTTATTTCTGAAGCCTCCCATGTCACATAAAATTTATTAAATAAATTTGCATGCTGTACTCTTTTTCATGTGTCTTTTATTAGAGGTGCCTTAGCCTGAACCTGGTGATGGGTGAGAAAAAAAAAATGTCCTCCCCTATATACATATGTATCCATTTTGTTATGCAATAATTACTGGCAATGACTGATTACTAAGTACAACTTTGATGATCAACTACATTGGCCATACTTGGGGACTAAAAGGAATCAGAGGAGAAGACTTGTAAGAATCAAACAGAGTCTAATGCAAATGATGCAGCACAGAGATGTAGAATAAGCTGTCCTCCGTGTTTCTTTTTCTATTTGGCATTAATTAGTTTAGTTGTACAGGAAAAATTCTGAGTGCTTGCTCAGTAAGATGCTTGTCCTGTGTTCTCTAGCATATGGAGGTAATTTAGTACTAAGGAAAAAATATTCCTTCAATTTGCTTCTTTGCCTTTTTTAAAATTTTGAAATGGAGTCTCGCATTGTTGCCTAGGCTGGAGTGCAGTGGCGCGATGTCGGCTCACTGCAACCTCCACCTCCCGGGTTCAAGCAATTCTCCTGCCTCAGTCTCCCAAGTAGCTGGGACTACAGGCGCCTGCCACCATGCTCGGCTAAATTTTTTTTATTTTTAGTAGAGACAGGATCTCACCATGTTGGCCAGGCTGGTCTCGAACTTCTGACCTTGTGATCCTCCCACCTTGGGCTCTCAAAGTGCTGGGATTCCTAAGGAAAAACAATTAGATGTTACTTTTTGATGCAAGAAGAGAAGTCATCTAGTAGAATGAAACCACCCTCTGACCATTGCTCCCCAAAACCACAAACATATTGAGAGTAAATTATGATTTATAAAATCACTTCTTACAAAAAGAAAAAAGTGTTTCTTTCTATAGTAGTTTTATCCCGGCTTGGCTCATTTGTTTAAGCATTCCATCCTAAGGAATACGTTTTTAAAAACTACCAGGTATCCACCATGTTACTACTGAGTCATATATCATAAAAGTCTGGCTACAGTAATCTTGGGCAGATTATTTGGAAACATGACATATTTCTACATAATAAATAGGAATCATGAAAAATGAAGAAAACAAAGCAAGAGATAATCTTCCTTCAAACTACCCCATATTAAATTCCAAGTATTTTCAAGTATTTGTAGTTTTCTAGGGACAAAATTGTGTTAACTGCCTGAAATGATAATTTCGAGAATATTGCTTTTGAACATGCAAGTTACTTGCTTACAGTAGAATGTAATTTATTAGTAAATATATGAATATTTTTGAATATGATTTTTTTTTATTTTAAAGGGATATCAAGTTACTTGAGTTTTCCTTCAGGCCATTATATTAAGAATTTGTCTTAGAGTCTTCTACCAACCATCAGAGCCCTAAGTCAGTGGAGCTATCATTGTTAGAAACCATCAAATCCTTTTGATTCTCTCTTCTGAAATTTATCAATTCCCTCCTGTTCCAGTAATAAACTATTTCAGACTCAGTGGCTTAAAGCAACAACAGCAGAGGTAGCTAATCTCTCCTTCAGGGTGTCCTGGTCTCAGCTGGGAAGACTTGAAGGCTTGAGGTTGGAATCATCAGCAGGCACCTTGATTCACATGTCTGGCAGTTAATGGTGTGTACCGCCTGGGATCACAGCTGGGCTGATGGCTGATGTTTACATGTGGCCTTTCTGTGTGTTTCTCCACATAAAGATAGTTGGGGCCCCCTTATAATATGGCAGCTGGGCTCCAAGAGCTAGTATCCAGCCAGGCGGCTGGGTGTTGTGGCTCAGGCCTATAATCCTAGCACTATGGGAGGACAAGGTGGGAGAATCAGTGAGGCCAGGCATTTGAGGCCAGCCTGGGCAATATAGTGAGACCCCCATATCTACAAAAAAATAAAAAATTAGCTGCGGACGTTGGTGCATGCCTGTAGTCTCAGCTATTTAGGAGGCTGAGATGGGAGGATCACTTGAGCCCAGGAGGTTGAGGCTGCAGTGAGCCGTGATCATGCTACTGCACCCCAGCCTCGGTGACAGAGAGAGACCCTGTTTCAAAACAACCCCCAACAATCCCTTCCCCTCAAACCCCCAAACATCATAGAAATACAAGTCAGATAGTGTTACTTCTGCTATAATTATAGGGGAGGAAACATCGACCCCGCCTCTTGATCAGAGAAGTCTCCAGGTTACATTGGGAATTGGAATTGTGGGATGGGAATTATGGCACCCACTTTTGGATAATATAATGTGCCACATTTTCCATCCCTTTTTCTACATACCTTTTGCTGGAATATTAAGGCCAATGGCTTCTTATTTGGTCTCCCTGCTGACACTTGAATTCTCTTCAAATTTATTCTCCACATAGGTGGAAGGGTGACCTATATAAAATGCATGATCAGCATGGGGTGCATGATCTTCATGCTGTTTACCAAACTTTCCAGCCTATTTATATGGCACTCTCCAACAAGAACTAGCTTCTCACAGTCCTCTTTTGCCCCTGCCCTTGGCATGTGCACACATGCTGTGCTGCTTCTGACCTCCATGCCTTTTCCAGCTGGTGTCTCCTCTCTTTTCCACTATCTTCATCTTCCAGAAAACCAGAATGCATTCATTAGAGGAAGATGAAGGGTCAAACATTACCTCCTCCATCCAGTTTACATCATGATTTCAACTAATCTTCAAAGCTGTCATTCTCTTTCCACCCACTGTACTTCATTTTCCTCAACTATTTAATGGAAATATAGTTCTCAAGTCACATACTGTTGCAAAAATTAAATGAAGAATTTAAGACATGTAAAGTGTTTATGACAATGCCAGTACGTGGGAACCACTTAAAAGATGTTAGGTGTTACTATAATTAATATTAGCCACCTGCAGTTGGTATTTCTGGCAAACTGGAATAATTCTGAAAAATGTCTTTCCTCAATATCTTTGCTTATGCTCTTCTCTCTGCATGGAATTCTTTACCCATTTTCTATCTATAGCCATTCTGCTCTTTCCCAAAGTCTATTTTAAATTCCACAAATTCTTTAAAGAAAGCATTTGTTTTCCTCCAAATATTAAATTCTTATAACTTTGTTTGTACACCCTCTTGGCATGTGCATATTCTATTTCCTACATAAGTTTGTTTGATTGTGTCTTGCTTGTGGAATCCTTGAGGATAAGGATATATTACATAATTTTATCACTTGAATTCCTAACATTCTGCCTTTCTTGGAGTGAACCAATATTCACTGCCTTAAATTAGACTTAAGACGACAATTAGTTTTTCAGAGATTTTGATAATATTGAATCAAGACAAATGTACATTAATTCTGAAATACTCAGTTTTATTATATTACATCTTATGTATTTCTATAAGATATACTAAGGGCTTTATATTATAAGATAAAAAGATGTAAATTGTCTTTATTTTCTACTCAAAAATTTTTAATGTTCTAGTTACTCTTATTTTTAAATCTTTTTCTCTTCATTTATCCATATTTAATCTTTTTCTTAATAAATGCAGAGGAATATACAGCATTCCGTGGTATTCCAAATAAAGATTTTAAAATACGTATTTGAACTTGCTAATATATAAATCTAGTTTTGAATCCAAAATTTATTTTATGAATACTTAATAGTTGCCTAACAGAGGATAAGTATAGGGGATATAGCAGGGTGATATGGTTTGGATCTGTGTCCCTAACCAAATCACATGTCGAATTGTAATCCCCAGTTTTGGGGGTGGGGCCTGCTGGAAGGTGATTGGATCGTGGAGGCAGAATTCTCATGAACGGTTTAGCAGCATCCCCTCGATACTGTTCTTGTGATAATGAGTGAGTGAGTTCTCATGAGATCTGGTTGTTTTAAGCGTGTAGCACCTCTGCCCTCTCTTGCTCCTGCTCTACCATGTAAGATGCCTGACTTCCCATTCACCTTCTGCCACAACTACAAGTTTCCAGAGGCCTCCTCAGAAGCCCAACACATGCCTTCATGCTTCCTGTACAGCCTGCAAAACCATGAGCCAATGAAACCTCTTTTCTTTATAGAGTACCCAGTCTCAGGTATTTCTTTATAGCAAAGCAAGAACAAACGAATACACAGGACTACAAAGACTAACAAGACATGGTTTTTATCTTGAAGGAGTTTAGCACCTACTAGGTAGAGAGGGAGAAACTCAGTGGGAGATCCAGATAAACAGGTATGGGAGTTCAAACAAGATGATGTCATTTTTAGCCAAGAGGAACAATTAAAAATGTATTGGAAAAGGTGTTATTTGGGCTGAGTATTGCATGATATGATTGGTTGGATTTGTTAAGCCTCTGTTATTCCAGAGAAGAGGAGAATGCACAAGAGTTGTCCAGTGAGTGTAACAACGTGAATATATTATTACCTATTTGGTGGGAAGCCCAGGGCACGCAGGTATGGGGAGTAAACTATGGTTGGAATGTACAGTGGGTGGAAGGAGAGGAGTAAGAGAAATGAGTGGACAGGTAGTTTGTGACCAGATGCTGAAGAGTCCTGAGATATACCCTGCTTTGTTCTGTAGGCTATGTGAAGTCATTGAAAGGTCTAGATGTGACCAAAGTTGACAAAAGGGAAATGCATGGGGGAAGAACCACTGAGGCCGACTGATTAGAAAAATGGTCTGACTTCAAATACTTTCTCTGCAAATGTTTAAAGAAAATCTAATTTGGACATGGATGTATTTGCTTATGCACTGGAAGTCCTATTTCATAGTTGGAGCTTTCTTTTTAGGTGAAGGTTTTCAGTCAATCCCAGTCCAGGCAGGAATCATTCCAGTGAGTGACCCTGGGGCTACAGCTCCACAAACCAATTACAATGCCAGGGAGATTGTTGCACAGGGTTCTATGTCAATCTGATTTCAATTAACATCTTTCTTAATTAGAAATACAGAGGTACAGAGGTGATGATTTTAATTCGTTGCCCCTTATCTTTATTTAGCTTTCTATTCATTCGTTACATAAGATAGCATATATGAAAATTTGGTAAGCCAAATTCATGGACAATTAGACTATAATAATAAAATAAGTAAGATAAATTATTCCTGCTAATTTGGGGGTACTTCAAAGTTTATTCCAGCTTTCATATTTGGCTTGAAGAAATTGCCTTGTCGTTGGGCTTTGGAGGCTATTTCTGTGGATGCTACATGCCAGACCATTATGGACGGTGCTCTGATTAAGCCAATATTAGACATAAAAATTTGGTCTGTAATTTAATTTCCAAGACAAAAGTCTACTGTATAGCTACTCAACTCAAAAACAGAGTGAAACAACAAAACAAGGGCTGCTTCATTGTGCCAACTGCACTTTAAGACACTATGTCATTGGATATATGTGTTAATCTACCTTTGGGGGCACTTTCAATATGTAAGCTGAGAATATTATTTCAGTCAAAGGGAAGAGTCAGATTCACATTTACCATCCCACCTTTCTGACATTTTCAGAAATTTGGATCACCTGACTTTAGGCAGCTCACGTGATAAAAGGTTAAAGGCAAATCATTGCTTCCTGAACTTAAAGCTAACTGTTCTCAAATAAGAAGGAAGATATCTGGTATAAAAATGATAAGAGAAAAGCATCTCAAAAGGGCTTTTAAACCACAATGAACTCATTGCTGTGTAATAACATATTCAGTAGGAAACAGAGAAAATTCCTATCAGAAGTATTCACCGGTATTAAGCACAGATATGTGGAGGTAGGAGTCCCTAATCTTTATATCATCTCCCTTTAATTAAAGAGGAGAAACACTTTTATTTAATTTCAACAGAATCTGTGAAATGCTTTCATCATTTCACACAGAGTGTGATAAGAGAATAATATGGCTAATGGAAAGTGGATTTTCCCTTTTTTTGGTCAATAATAATAGCTTCCATTTGTTGAATATTTACCTTATAATTGCATCACATAAATTATCTAATTTATTCCCCAGTAAGTTATGTTGTTGATGCTACTATATGCATTTTATAGGTGAGGAATCTGTGGCTAAATATGTTCAAAGAAGTTCTCAAAGTGGTAAGCAATTATATGAGAGTCAGTGCTTGAATCCAAATTAGTGTGAACTCAAAAACACACTGTATTTTCCACAACATTTTAATGACTATCCAACATTTTAGTATATTCTGTAGGGAGAGTATTTTAAACTGTCCCTTAAATCCATATTGGCAGTGAGTTTCAGCTGCATCTTCAGGGGTATCTTATTAATTGGGACCTCTGAATACGAAAGCTGTGAAGTTCACAGTCATAACATCACCTCGATGCAAACTGGTTTATGAAAGGTTCAATTTGTTCAATTTGTAACTTTCAAATTGCTTTTTCAGATCCTTAACTTGATGAATGTAACTGGGTTAGAAATGAAACAAAACTATAAATGGAAATGATTCTAAGTGCTTTTTAGTCTGGGTAACTTTGCTGTTATGGTCCTTTCCTTACACTACTCTTTATTCCATTCACAAAGTAGTGTAATTGTGAGTGTAACAGCCCTTCATATTTAGAACAATCTTTATGTAGCATAGTTCAGCCATTTGACACTCAAATGAAGCTTAGTATCATGGTTTAAATAAATATTTTACTTTGGACTGAGGTCTCAAAGTTTCCAAGTAGAAAGACCTGCTTTTTACTCTTATTCCTTTATCTGAATGCATTCAACAGATCTAGTAAATTTTTAGCTTTGGGTCATGCCTCCTTAGCTCACCACACACCTAGAATATCAACTAGTGCCAAGGGCTACTTCTTGGGTTTGTCCTGTCAATTTCTAATTTAGGAAAATAGGATACAGCAACCTCCTTGTACTATTTATACACATTCAATACTTCTCCACCTTTAAACCCTCAGGGACATTCAAGAAAACTTCTTACTTTTGTGTCCCTTTCTGCTCAAATTCAAGGCCATCAGAATCATAATGAATTTGCATTTTAGTTCCTTGTGTAAGACGATGTCACTTCATGGAAATGTTACTAGATGATAAAGTAAAGCAAGAAACATCCACTGCTCTGTATGTATTTAATTAGGAATTCCAGTTAATTACTCATTATGCCCCTTTGCATTTCTGGAAATTTATAGAGAAGATGGTTTCTTTCTCCCTTGTGTTAAAAAAAGATCCTTTCAGAGCAAGAAAGCTTTTTTTTTTTTTTTTTTTTTTACTTCATTTGATCGGATCCTTAAGTGACCTTTGTAAACAGTACTTTTCTATTTCAATATTTTCCTTTACCTTTCTGTCTTTAAACAATAGCTCAAGTCCGAAAACATTTTGTAGTTAGATACACTGACAGCCCAGCATGGAAGAATGAACTATATGTTTTCTTTTTGTAACAAATACTTTTATCTTAAATACTTAAAAATATTAACTTATTTACTCATTTAATCCTCCTAACAAACATATGAGGCAGAATACTATTATTATCCCACTTCACAGCTGTGACTAGGTAATGTCATTAGATGGGCAATGGCAAAATATTCTCTATAAGATTTAGAAAAAGAGCAGAAGAAATAAAATGGTAATTGTCAGTTACTTCAAAGAGCTGCTGTTTCTCTCTGTGGCAGTTTTCCCAGGCTTAATCTCAATGGTGAGTCAAATTCATATTATGAACAGATTCTTTAAGAATTTTGGTAGATAAGTTCCTGAAGTTAATTCTAAGGATGCATTTACTATATTAAATTCTGCACCACAGTGAGTCACATTATAGTGAAGCTCCAAAGTGGCTCCTTTTTTATAGAAAGACTAGCAAATTAAAGGAGATTTCATTTGCTTTTGAGCCACTTTCCAATTTAATTGTTCACATGTCTGTAATAGGTGGTAGCATAACCTATTGGAAAGGATAGCTAAAAGCAATTGAATTCTATTTGTTCTTTAATGGACTATCTGTGTGATTTTAGGTAAATCCCCTATTGTTGTCTAATTTTTGTTTTGGTTTTGGTAAAACAAGACTAATGCCACTTTTATTTTCCTACCTATCTCCTAGGAGTAGTCTGGGATAGAAACTCAAACTGGCTACTGCCCACAAGGATGAGAGGTACGGCTTTGCACTCCCTATCTTTTCTTCTCTTTTAAGCTTATGTTAGACTACCTGTAATTTTATCCACTGTTCTTGCCAAAATGGCATTTTGTGAGTTTGATGGACAAGGGACTCTTGTGCAGTTTGTCAAACATTGTATTACAAAGCTTTTGATAAAAGCAATATTTTATTACTTTTCTGACAATAGAAGGCTGTCCCTTGAGATTGTATCTGCTTTGATGTAATGGGCAGGGAGGTTAATTTCTTCATTTTTTACACAAATATTTATTAAGTGTCTACCCAAAATGAATGGATAGGAGATAATATGGATGAATTTTAAAACCCTAAGTTTTAGTTCCTCCTTTACCAGTTACAGGAGCCTGTTCTCAGATACGTCATATAAATTAGCTGAGATTTGGTTTCCATATCAACTAAATGAAGCTACTAATATCTCTTCTGCCTTTGAAGACCATAAATGCCATTTGTCTTATTGATTTTTATAGATAAATGACAGTGATATTTAGAAATGAAAATAGTTAAAAGGGTGATGGCAACCTCTTCTAGTTTTACATGAATAATAATGCCTTCAGTCCTTTCAACTGAAATGATGTTGTAGCAAGGAAACTAAGTACCTTCTTGTAGGAAATTCAGACTGTTAGTGGAAACTTATTTGTACGACAACAGAGCTAACCATATATTTTCTCTGGGCTTCCAAAAATTTTAGTTAAGCTGGAAATTCCTTTGCAGATTTTCTTCAAATTCTCCTCCAATCATCGCATAGAGAATGCTCTTATTCTTTACTGTGATCCAAGGTCCAGATAGCACCAGGCTTCTTCTCAACTCCTCTTTTCCATCTATACACATTTAAATTGGACTTAATCATCTTTCCTCTAACAATAGTTCCTTCTTTTGAATTTTCTGTTTCATGCACACTATAGGATGGAAACCTAGTCATCATAAAATTCTTCCCATTACCTCATTCTCTCACCCTCTATTCTTCCCATCGTAATCTATAAATCATTCAAACTTATTGATCTTTTCCCTCTCATGTTATTTATATATCCACTTTTGATTATATATTTTTTAAAAGAAAAACTGATTAAATATGAAGAACAATGTGTCAGTGGGTGCAATGCTATGGAGCAAGAGAACTAAGACCACTGAAATCACCATTGATGTTATAGGCTACAGTTAATGCTAATTGTAACCAAAAATGCCTAAATATTTTCTCCTCCCAGAACAGTATGCCACTTAAGCATCTGCTGATTAAGATGGAAAGAAAAGCAAATCAAGAATGCTAGTGTTGTAAGATAAGATCAAGCAATATGTAACATGGCATTCTATTTAATTACAAACTTAATGACTACAATAAAACATGCTTTTGGTTGTTTTGTGTGCATATGTTGTATTATATGTGTATTTGTGTGCAGGATACTCTTGTAAGATATGCTATTATTTTAGATAGAAAAAATAGCTTATTATTAAACATTCTTCTAAGTAGTTTCCCAGGTAGTATCTTATTTAAACTTCATAACTGTTTCATGAGAAAAGTACTATTATTATGCCCGTTTTATTGATGATCATAACTGAGGCAGAGAATAGTCATTTGCCCAAAGTTACAGACATCTGGAAAATTGTGGAGCTAGGATTTAAACCCAGAATATCCAAATTCAGAACCTAAATTCTTCACTGAAACACATGTGCTATTCTGCCTCATGAGAATTCCATCATCCTTTATAAGCCAGTCATACTATGAACCCAGTCAGATAGAATCATCAACAACAGGGCCTAGACTATAACTCTATTATCAAAGAAGTAATATATACCTGACTAATGTATTTAGCTTGTTTACTGATACTTTGAAAATTAAATTCAAACTATGTGTGAATGGGTTGGTTAGAGGCCACTGGGTGGGAGACGGCTGGAAGAAGAAATGGCAACTCAGGACCAAAGGATCTGGGGGGTGAGGAGGGGTAGAAGGGGCTACATTGCAGAGTGTGCTGAGGTTGATCCCTCAGCAAGCCCAAAGAGATCTGTGTTTGACTCTTGCAGAGAAATTTAGAGTGATCTCCCTGGCTCTAAAAAAATCTGTGAGGTATGATGGCTGTTGTACTGAGATAAGTGTTTATATAGGGCAGTGGTTTTCAACTGGAAGCAATTCTTTCCCACCCTTCAGATGACATTTGGCAATATCTGGGGACACTTTTGACTGTCAAGACTGGGTGAAGGGGTTCTCTAGCATCTAACGTGTAAAGGCCAGGCATGCTGCTAAATATCTGAAAAGGCAAAAGACAGTCATCCCTCTTCATTCCGAACAAAAATTACCTGTGCCCATATGTCATTAGTGCCACTGTTGAGAAATCTTGATATAGGGGAATAGGGCCCTGCCTTTTATCATGCAGACTTCAGCAAGCATTGTTGGACACAGTGTAAATTCTTAACTATTAATGGGAAGCACCATGAGCCACACGGTCCTAGCAACAATGGTCATGCTAAAGCTTACTGATACATCTCCATCTTTATATGGGAGTCAGGGAGAAATCTGGGGAATTATTTATTCAGAGACATCTGTGGGGCATTTTCTGGTGACTTTCAGAAATAGTAAGAAAATAAGTTAGAAAGAAAGACAGAGATTCTTCCTTCTTCCCTCCCTTCACCTTATTTGAGTTCTTTCTTCCCATCCTCCTTCGTCATATGGATACAAACATGAAAAAAATAAAATATCAAAATGGATCAAAAATGTTTATTTTTAATGAAGGTCCTGATACTATATAGTATCTATTAATCTGTTTAGAACATTATAATAATAAAACCAAGGGAATGAATGTTTTATATATATATATACATATATCATTATATACATATACATACATACATATATATATATATATACACACACACATATATATATGGGCTGAACAAATTTGCTCAAGCAAAGACAGCCACATTTTTGCTCTGCATTCCCAAAACCAATATACATGAGCTTTTAGAAGTGTGTGCAATTTAGTCACAAGGGGAACCAAATGAAAGAGGGTGGGTATTTTTGTGAAAACCTATCATCTTTAACAGCAAAATAAAAAAATGCCTAAAGCTGATGTCCTGACTAATCACTCAGATTATAGTTAGGCCCAGAAAGAGAAGACTTTTCATTAGGAAACAAACAATTCACAACAGGAAATGCAGGTATTGACAACTGTTCCTCCACTTTCGAAATGAGACTGGGAGATTGGGTGGGGGGAGGCACTATATTCAATAGGTATATCTTTCAGAAAATTGTTCCTATCACTATGAAGTGACCTCATATATGTATTTCTTTTTAGAAAAAAATCTATAAATTGTATTTATAAATAAGTTTCTAGTAATTGTCTTCCTAGAAGATTCTGCTAAAACCAAAAGGAACCGTCAAAGTTCCAGAAGAAGCGGTAAGAAAAAGAATAAAGGCAAATATTTCAGTGAGGCAAATCCAAAGCAAACACTGAAACAAATGAGGTTACAGACAATGGTATGAATGTTAATGAACATAAAGCCTGATGGTGGAAATCTGCTAAATGCATAGTTGAGGGAATTGAGAGGACATTTCCCTAACAGTTTGTTCCTGTTGCTTAAAATTTTTAAAAAAGGTACCACAGGATGGCCCAATTCAGTCCCAACATCATATTATGCAGATGAGTTACAATTCCCTGCTGAAGTTCTGCAGAAGAGTTGAGTCTAATTTAGCACAGTTGTTTCACACAATATCATCAAGATCAGTGAATGAATACCCGAAGCATGTGTGAAAGGCTGAGAAGTGATTGCAGTTTTGCAACCAGAAACTATTCTTTGGAGGTTCACAAATGTGTGAGAAAGGGGAAAGAAACCACATACAACAACGACAAGAAAAACTCACACAAGAGTTAGTTAACTTTGGACATTTTACCTTCAACTTGAACCTGTATTTTATTATTTTTATTCATAATGATGAAAACAGCATTTTCATCATTGAGATCATTTATGATATCAGCGTTGATATCGTAAACCCTGGAGGAAGGCTTTTGTCAGACATTTGGGCTCATGCTATGCATGCACTTATATTTTAATTCTTCCAACTGCGGATGTTCATGGGAAAAGACCTGTCTCAGCAATCTGCTCACTATTAACCTTTTCACAGGGAGGAAGAATAGATGGCATTTGTTTATTTACCTATTCTCTTATTCCTTCAACAAAGATTTGTGAAATGCCTATATGAGCAAAATGAGTTTTCTGTTATTTGAGATTTACAGTCAAATTGAGAAGACAAACATGAACCTAATGAACAGTCATAAGTTTGATAAGAACTAAAAGATCTTATGAGTCTAAAGAGAATGAAGTGTTTCTCTGCCTAGGAGAAGGAGAATTTAGGGAAGCTTTTACACACAAAAAATATCAGACTGTACGAAGATGTACAAAAGATTAGCAATATTTCCCAAGACAGAAGTTAAGTGAGCTGGGCACGGTGGCTCATGTCCGTAATCCCAGCACTTTGGGATGCTGAGGCGGGCAGATCACAAGGTCAGGAGTTCAAGACCAGCCTGGCCAAGATGGTGAAACCCCGTCTCTACTAAAAATACCAAAAAAAAAAAAATTAGCCAGTCGTCTTGGCGGGTGCCTGTAATCCCAGCTACTCAGGAGGCTGAGGCAGAGAATTGCTTGAACCCGGGAGGCAGAGGTTGCAGTAAGCCGAGATGGCGTCACTGCACTCCAGCTTGGGTGACAGAGTAAGACTCCATCTCAAAAAAAAAAAGAAGTTAAGTGCATATCACTGAATTCTTTGCTACTATTTTTATAAGACCACTGGATCCATCCACAAGCCAGATAACTTGCTAACTTAAAAAAGGCTTTGAGCAACCATGTGTGTTCTTGCCAGTTACTCCTCTCCCATCTCCACCACTTAACCTTATTATTTCCAGGATACGACATCCTCATCACTTTGATCCTGACTTTGGTTTTGTACTTGATGTTGCCTCTGTGGACTTTGTCATGGCTTGCTATTCTCAGTTTTCCTGTGATCCTCTAAACACGTAATGCCTCTCCATAATTATTTGGCTGGCATTAGGGCCAGACCACCTTGAGAGGAGAGAAATTCAGCAGGCAGGAGAAAAAGCATATGCAAAGGCACTGAGAAAAGATCCATTGTTGGTGTTTCCAGGTAGGCAATTCCTTTTGTCTAGAGTATAGAACATGTGTGGGTCAGATGAAACTGGAAACACAAAAGTCATCCTTCTCTGCCTTCTGCAGATTTAAATTTTTTTTTCTGTAGATGGTAGGAATCCACTGATAGTCTTCAAGTAAGGGACAAAATGGATTAGGTTTGTATGTTAGGAAGATGACAAAAAGGGCAAATTGTACAGAAGAGCGGTTACTGATAGAAAGCAGTGAAAGTGGCAATAGAGAGAAGTGGATGGATTTCAGGAATTATTTAAAAAGCAGTATCTCAGCCGGGCGCAGTGGCTCATTCCTGTAATCCCCACACTTTGGGAGGCCGAGGTGGGTGGATCTTGAGGTCAGGAGATTGAGACCATCCTGGCAAACATGGTGAAACTCTGTCTCTACTAAAAATACAAAAATTAACTGGGCATGGTGGCGTGTGCCTGTAATCCCAGCTACTCCAGAGGGTGAGGCAGGAGAATCGCTTGAACCCGGGAGTCAGAGGTTTCGGTGAGCTGAGATTGCGCCAATGCACTCCGGGCTGGCAACAGAGTGAGAGCAAGACTCTGTCTCGGAAAAAAAAAAAAGGCAGTATCTCAGGACTTGACTTCTTTTCTGTCCCATTCACTGACCCTATTTTTATACCCAGATAGGGAACAGTAGAAGGTTGATTTCCAGGTTTTTTGCTTAGATAAAAAATGCTATGCCTTGATTTTGCACCAACATCCTCTCAGATTTACTACATTATTTAATAAGTTTGTTTACTTGTCCAGATTCCCCAATAGACTTTGAGCAACTTGATTTCAAAAACTTTTTTCTTCTTTTTTTTTTTTTTGAGACGGAGTCTCGCTCTGTCGCCCAGGCTGGAGTGCAGTGGCGCGATCTCGGCTCACTGCAAGCTCCGCCTCCCGGGTTCACGCCATTCTCCTGCCTCAGCCTCCCGAGTAGCTGGGACTACAGGCGCCCGCTACCACGCCCGGCTAATTTTTTGTATTTTTAGTAGAGACGGGGTTTCACCGTGTTAGCCAGGATGGTCTCGATCTCCTGACCTCGTGATCCGCCCGCCTCGGCCTCCCAAAGTGCTGGGATTACAGGCGTGAGCCACCGCGCCCGGCCAAAAACTTTTTTCTTCTTTTTAAAAGTCTTGTCCAATGTTTTAGTCTATTCTTAAAAGAGTGCTTCACATGCAGAATATTTTAAATAAGTGTTGCTGAATAGATGAAGAGAGCACAGCTTCGAGCTCTGCAGTGAACAGAGGGGCTGCAGAATCTTACTTGAGAGATTTGGGAGTTCCTGGAATATTGGTTCATTGTAGACAGGTTTACCTAGAGGGAAGTATATATAAAGGAACTAGAAAAACAATCACCAATAATTACTGATGCTGTGCTGTGCACCATGCCAAATACTTTACATGGAGCATCTCATTAATCATCTAACAGTGTATGGTTAGATTGTAATTGCTAGTACTAATGACATTTTATAGATACAGAAACAAAGAGTTCCGTGGGAGGAGTCTTGAGAAGCAACAGATTTTCTGAGTTGGGTAGAGAAAGGATCAGAGAATGTGACAGAAATGGAATGAGCAGAGTTAGGAAGAGAATCTCTGGAAATAAAAAGAGGACCAAGGACAGATCCCCAACAGCCTTTGTGGAGGTGGGCATGGAGGGGGTCTGGCAGGAGACTTACAAAAAGGAGTCAGAAATATAGGAGAACTTAGAGGAAATGGAAAAGAGAGTTTTGAAAAGAAAGGGATAACTTGGTAGGCAATGCCTCGGGCTGTGAGAGGTCAAGTTATTTAAGGATGAAAGGAGCCTTGAATTTGGCTTTTAGAAGCTTGTTCTGTGCACTGTGAGCTGGGTGGTGTTGGTGGAAGACTGAGAGCAGAGGATGAGGAGTGAGGACAATGGACGGGGAGGGAGTGGAGGGAGTGAGTGGCCACCTTAAGGGAGGAGACACTCGAATGAAGTCAGTTGAGGAGGGAAGGAGTTGCAGAGGTCAGTAACCTGAGGAGAAATAAATTAAAGAAGTTTCATTTTTTATTTTCTTAACATAGAAAAGCTATTTATCATTTTGTTTATAGATAAAGGCTGAGGGGAAAGAGCCATTGAAGATGGTGCAGATATAGAAGAAAGGGCATAATTGCGAGAATAATATCTTAGAGGATGTTGGAGGAGATGGGTCAATAGTACCAGGAGGGGCGAAAGAATAGACACTGCATCCCCCGACCTTTGTCTGTAGGGTTGGTTCAGGGACAGGTTTGAAACACTGTGTGGTATAAGTCAGAGAAAATGTCAAAGAGAGATCTAGAGAGGATTGAGGAAGTTAGGCATAGGAAAGCTTTTTGTGCTATTCCTAATACAGAACTGGGGCAGGCTACAAAGTTTTATATATTTTTTTCATAAAGAAAAATAAATAAATGTAGTACATCTGCATGATATGACTTTGTACTGAAATAAGCCTCACTATGGTGCCTTCTTGAAAATTAACAGATAGAGGCATAAAGTGTTACAGAAAGTAGTTTCATTTAATTTACTGTATTTCATTTGTTTAACATGGCATTTGCAATTGATGTTCCTCTTTGTGTGATAACCGTCTACACGTTACCGTGCATTCTTCCTCAGAAATTCACCCCCCTTGAAAAGGATTTGCAGACAATATTAGACTTTTGTTTATTTTTAAAAAATGTATGTTTCCGAACATAAGAAATACAAAGCAATACATTTCTTAGCTACATTTACCCAATCGTATATTAATGATCATGTCAAATTAAACGGTTTCAAACAACAACAAAATAAAGCAATGGAGACAAAAGGAATGAAGTCAAAATAACTACTGGGTAAAATTCAATAGAAAGTGAAAGATTTTAGATTCTCATATGGTATAATGGGTTCATTTCAGATTTTTTTTTTTCCCTAGGAGAGGAGGCTTTTCTTACAATAAGACCTCTTAATAGAATGTTTCAATGACATTTGGGAAGAAATTCAATTCCCAAACAAATAATTGCAGTACAGAGTATGAAAAAAAATCAACAGTTTTTTACCTAAAATATGTCAATTTTTCTAGTATCCCATTCAATGCTTAAAGTAATGTATTTTTACATATGGCTTTCAGGTAGGGATTGCCTACAAATACACCAATTAAAATTTAGTTATGCGTTACTACTCAATCTTTTCTGGTTGCAATATGAAACCGAGCTATCTTTAAATAAAAGAAAAAAGTAGCTTCTCTATTATCTGGAGCCACAAATGTGTATTTTGATAAAGAACTGAAAATTTCCCTCTGGCAATCATTTATTTTGGGAAAAGAAGCGCTATTTAAATACAACTCTGATTTTGCCTGCTTTTGAGCTAACCATGTTGCTAGGGACTTTAATTTGGTAAAAAGAACAGTGTCGTGTGCTCTGTTTTCTACCTGGATGTTTCTAGAACACCATGTACATTGGGATTAGGTTCTCCTCAAAAGGATCTCAAGATCTGAAAACCAGATCAGGTCTTAAGAAGGGCAACTACATGTGTGTTTGGTCGATATTATCTCGCAGACACCAATGTTTCTCTGACCAAAGTATCTTATTTTGGGAGATGCAATGTTTGCATTATTTACCTAAGGAAGGTAACATATTAAGTCATGAGAAGGTAACATATTGAGTCACTATTTCCTTTTAGAAATCGATTTATCAGAAATAAATTCTCACTGGCTAGGTGGGAAACAAGATGGCTAAGAGTACTCTTGCTCGTCAGGGGTGAGAAAAGGTTTCCTATAAAGCACACAGAATCCCCGGGAAGTGGAGCTAGGGAATTATCAGAAAGAACTTTGCTTGTTTCTTCATTCTGCATGTGCCCCTTATCTTGAGAAACACTTTTGACACTGAGCTTTTTCATGTGGAAGTGCTACGAGTGAACTTTTTTCAAGAGGCACATCAAAGGATTTTCATGCTGTAGGAGTCTGTTTTCAGCTAAGTTCATTCGAACAGACTTTCTTGACCTGCTCACATGAGTAACATGTCTAAATTGCTTAAAGATCTGATAATTTCTCTTCCCTCAGATTTATGGAAAGTTAATAAAAGCTAAATTCTTGTCTTGCATTGTGGAAGAGCACAAGTTGGTCTTGTGAATGTGATTCTCAAATAGACCAAACACAGGATGGATTTTCAGAAAGTATTTAGTTGCTCCCTTAAATCTCTTAGCTAAAGAAATTGGGTTGGTAATTATGACATTTCTACTACAAGATTTGTTGGATACAAGAGTCTCAAAATAATGTTAGAAAAGCCTTTTTAAAATAGCATTCTATGAACCAGTCATCTAAATCTTTTGGAATATCCAAAGGTCTTTGTTTAAATTTCTTTAAAGAAAAAATAACTGGTTATATATAATAAATATAGAGCTTATTTGTAAATAAGTCATTATTGCTTCCTATGTTCGGCAATTAGGTACTAAATTTCAGATACTTCAATTTTTGGCTATTTGTCACTTTTCTTCTAGTTACTACCAAAACTAATATTAGATTCCAACAATTAGCTTTAAATTACCCTGTCCCACGCAAAATTTATTTAGCTAGCCAACAGTCCTGTGAGGAACGTACTAATATCATGTTCTTCTTGTAGATGAGGATTCTGCAGGTCGGAGATGGTGAGTGATTGGCTCAAGACCTCATAGCCAGAATGTGGCAAAATTAAGGTTCAGTTCCATAATCCCTGACTCCAAATACTGTGCTCTTTCCACTGAAAGCAAAAGAGCTGCCTCTCCATGATCTGTGGTTTACTGCAGCTAATATGTGTCATGGAGAACAGAAAAACACAACAAGATTATTTCTCATAGCAGAAACAGGAAATATTTTTAGCCTCCCCAAGAATAGAAAATTTCCAGGCACGGTGGCTCACTCCTGTAATCCCAGCACTTTGGGAGGCTGAGGCGGGCAGGTCATGAGGTCAGGAGTTCGAGTCCAGCCTGACCAACATGGAGAAACCCGGTCTCCACTAAAAATACAAAAATTAGCCGGGTGTGGTGGCATGCACCTGTAATCCCAGCTACTCTGGAGGCTGAGGCAGGAGAATTGCTTGAACCTGGGAGGCGGAGGTTGCAGTGAGCCAAGATCGTGCCACTGCACCTTAGCCTGGGTGACAGAGCAAGACTCCATCTCAAAAAAAAAAAAAAAAAAAGAAAATTTCCAGTCCCTTTACTACATAGAGAGTTCCAGGACTTTCCAAATTACAGTTCTTTCCATGCATATTGCTGTCAATAAAGTAAGTCAGTGTGATTAATGTAAGCCACACTCAGACTGAAGCACACCCTAAGTTCTTCTAAATCTTTGTATCAAATGCATTCTGCTATGCAATATACAAAATCTCATCTCATCTTGAGATACTTCACTCTGAGGCACATGTCGGAAATGTATGCCTCAGAGTGAAGTATCTGTATCATGTAATCAGACATGATTACAGAGTTGTTGTCTAGCGAGAAAAATATTTTCTTGTGGGTATTGGAGTGTCATATTAAGGGTCAAGGATGTAGCAGTTTTGGGGTATAAATTCATTTTCCTCTACTCTTTTTTTTTTTTTGGCAATCAATAAAGTTGCAGAACAAAAGATTGCATGATAAAAGGTAACATAAGAAAAAAAAATACTTATTACTCTTTTTCACTAATTTGTTTAGCTAACTGCGACCCTTAGTAAAATTCTGGTGAAAACCATGAAGGTAGGTTGAAGAGTGTAGGATTGGAGTGAATGTGGGCTACTCTGTCACAATGGAAGCATCCACATTTCCATGATGAAATGGTAAAGTGCTTAGGGACACAGAATCTGGATTCAGACTGCCAAGGTATGAACACTGGGTATGCCACTTATTACCTGTTTGTCCTAGGGCAAGACCCTTAGCACTCTGTGTCTCAGTTTACTCACCTTTTAAATGGCATATTTCTAGTACCTATCACATTGTGTTACTATGAGGTTTAAAGAAGTTCATATCTATAGAGTATTTCAAATATTCCCTGGTATATAGCCATGTTTGCAAATAAAAATAAATTAATTACATTGTCCTCAAATAGTAACTGTTTGTACTTAGTGAAAACTACAGTCACAGAAATTTTGAGTAAGGAGGAACAATGTTTGGAATTTGAAGTGGGGCATTATGTAGTAAAGGAAATCAAAATATTTTACCCCAGAATATATTTTCTTTGACCTATATATTTATGTTTATTTACATTTTTATTTATTTATTTATTTTTTATTTAGAGACAGAGTCTCATTCTGTTGCCCAGGCTTAAGTGCAGTGGTGTGATCATGACTCACTGCAGCCTTGACCTCCTGGGCTCAAGCAATCCTCCCACCTCAGCCTCCTGAGTAGCTGGGACTACAAGTGTGTGTCACTATGCCCGGACTTCATTGTCATATTTTTGAAATGGCTGCCACAGGGCCAGGCAGACTGAGGTGGGAGAAATTTCCCTCTGTAGAAAATCCTCATTAATGTAGCCAGGTCTTTTCTTTCTAGGCATTTCCTGGACCTGGGAGAGATGAACTGAATCTGATACCTTTAAAAGTCTGAAAAAACATCATTTACCATCTATTCTCTCTGAGGAGTGCTTAATTAAAAGCTAATACCCAAGATATATATATATATATATATATATATATATATATATATATATATATATATATATATATATATATATGTTTAAAAGGCCCTTTTGCTTTTTCTCTTTCAATGCTGGTTTTGGAAAAATTTTTCAGTGGATTAAAATCTTTTTTTCCCCCCAAAACCTTTGTGCTTGGTACTTCCATTTGCTTCCTTTCTTAAAAATCATTCTCCTATTTACTTTTACTCCATCTACTTTTTCTTTCTCCTTGTCCCATTAGAGGACTTTTGACGACTCAGGCCCCTTAAGGAACTCAGAAAAAAGGTGTCATTCACCCCTTAAGGAATGCAGAAAAAAGATGCCACTCATGCCTTTTGGGGGATCTTCTGTCTTCCTTGTGGAGGTTCAAGATTTGTAGGCAGACTCTTTTCAGGTCTAAAGCTCTGCTTTCTATTTTATTACCTGATTTCTTTGGCTTTTGGGGGTACAAGAAATTGCTTTGTGAGAAAATTTGGTTTCTCTGTGTAATGGCTAAGTAAGAGATACAGTTTTAGAGGTCTCTGATGGCATTGCTTATAATCAATAGTTATTACTATAGGAGGCCACTGTTTCTTTGCATATTTTGGATAAGCATGGTACTAGGCACCTAAAGGGTATGGAAGCACTCCCTACTGAGAGATAAGACTCCCTTGGGGGATGAGCTTATCACGGAGTGGGCTGATTGACATTGGGCTGCCCACCAGCCCTGGAGGAATGTCCTTGCAGTAAGGTGCACTGTGAAAGTGTTTCGTGACTCAATCCTCATGGCATTCCTCTCTGTTGTCATGGGATTCAGTATGGTTCTGCCCTGAGGTCAGTGGTCCAGTTCAAAAATAAAAACTAAATTAAAAACAACCTATCTAAATAAAATTGATCTCCTCATAAAATCCCATGGTAGAGTCCTATGATTTTGTGTTACCGTGACATCCATTTTTAATCTTCCTTTAACACAGTCAACCTTCTTGGAAAAGCTTAAATTCTATGTCTTTTTGTGCTTTGAGATGCAAATTTGCTACCCATTTTCTCTAAAATTCAGTCAAATTTTCTTCCAGATAAACTTTAAACTTTTCTATTTACAAAGGCATAGTTTAAATCCAACTGTCCTTTTAAATTGGTGAGTTTTCCTTGTCATATGGCTAAAATTCTAAAATCAAAACTGTAAAGTCTTTGTGCATACATGTGTATGTTGTATGTTGTGTCTACATATAAGTATATGCCTATACATATGTTTATGTATTATCTATACGTGGTACCAAAATAACTTAAAAATAAATGAGTACTCATATATTAAATAAGTGCAAATATGTTTCAAGGTCACATGACTTTAATATCTTTATTGGTAGATAAAGATAATTTTAAAATTATTGGTTAGATAAAAAAGAAATGTCTTCAGAATTTAATGTAGACATTTTTGTTTGGGTCTATTGATCAGATACTACCTGCTAGATGTTACAAAGCTTTTAACGTGGGAAAAGTATACTCTTGTGAGCAAAATTTGAAGCATATTTCTTTCTCTCTACCTGATTTCTCCAGAATTTGGAAACTACTTGTGGGTATTCATGATTTATGACAATATAGTTATTTACATCAGTTCAGTAAGAATCTGCTTTGTTTTATAATAGGACACGATTGGAGACATTGGTTATTTTACCAAGGCTTTGATTGAAATGGCATATTTTGAAATATAACCAGATTGCTTTGAGGAATTGAGGTTGGCTTTATAGAGCTGATAAAAGCCCCTTGGAAAGACTGGCCTGGTCCTTTTTCTTTGCAGTTCCTTTACAAAGTTCCTGACTTGTGGTGAGTAAAGATTGCTACTTTCCTACAGGGCCAGGAACCTCAAGTTATTTTGGGACCCTGAGAAAAGAGGAAGTGCAGGTATTTACAGACAGTTTGATGGCAAAAACTTGGCTTGAATAGGCTGGAGAAGGTTTTAAAATCTCTATCCCGAGATTCCTTATGAAAAAGTTCTAACAAAGCGAATTTAAAAGAGCCTATTTCGCCAATAATTATTCTTGGGGCACTTAATGCAAATAATCAGGCCAAGTATAATAAGACTAAAATTTATTTTGCAAAAATTTGGTTCTACTATGATTTGCCTTTGGTAAAAATGGAGGACTGGGGAGAGAAAAATTATGTTTCATAAGAAATGGCCGTACACCTGTTATTGGATTCTAGCCTTGCCCATTATTTTTGAGTTTTGAAATTATTAGTCTACAATTTAGATGAGATCCTGAATTCTTTCCTGCCTATGAGTCTTCAAACCAACATTTTCAAAATTTTTCTTCCAATTTTCTTACTTGGAATCAGTAGAAATTAAAATTGTGCTTTTCTTAAAGTCCTGAAAGCTGAAGCTAGACAACTTAAACTTTGCAAGAAATAACATCAACTTTTATATAAACAATCTTCATGCCTGCCTCCTGATGTATGGGCTTCTCAGAAAGTTCACTTGAATACCTGATACAAACTACACTCCAGAAAAATTTGTCAGGTTGTCACTGCAGTCTGAAGATGCTTCAGAGACTCCAGAAAAACTATTGTGTAGACTCACTGCTCCAGACATTAACTTTTTTTTTCTGTTTGTTTCTACAGAAATGGCTCTTATTAAGGATCTGTTTTTCTGTATCATAGATAGATGTCTCACCCATCTGCAGTGCTACATCCTGCAGTGGGACACAGCTGTTTAATTGAATTGATCTATTCTCAGGACTGAAAGAGTGACTAAAGAAGATATGGGACAATATGTTTAAATATTCTCTTTTCTGTTTATCCCAATTCATCATTCTAGTTTTTGTTTATCTCTGTCTAACAAGCTCCAACCCAAATTTCTCCAAAGCTATCGTTTTGGAGAAATTTGGGTTGGAGCTTGTAAGATATAGACAAAAAGCCCATTTGGCTTTTAATATATGAAATTGTTTTAAGTTTCAAAATGAGGACTGAAGGAAATAAAAATATTTTAACCCAAAATATATTTTCTTTGATATATTTTGAAATGGCTGCCCCAGGGTCAGCTGACTGAGGGGTTGGAAATCTGCCTCTGTAGAGAATCCTCATCAATGTAGCCAGGCATTTCCTGGATTTAAAAGAGGTTAACTGAGTCTGACACCTTTAAGGATCTGAAAAGAGACATTTTCCATCTATTCTTTCTGATGACTATTACTTATGTGGCTTCATCTACATAATAAGGCCACCTTTGCTAGCCAGGACTCTTCTTTCTCCATGTCTTAACTGTCTTGCCACTAACCCTGACTTACCAGAATCACCTGTTTTTGGCCATGCTCCAAGCCTGCATTCTTTCTATAACCTCAAGGTGGTATATAAGTTTCTGTGCCTTATTGTTGGATTGGGTCTTCTTTCTGAGGGCTCCTGTGTATACACATTAAATAAATATGTATGCCTTTTATCCTATTAATCTGCCTTTTGCGAGCTGAGTTTTCAGCAAACCTTCAGGGGGTCAACAGCCATGGCCCACACAGTAGCCTACTCTGCTTTTTTATGACACAATTTTTTCTTCAACTACCTATTGCCGAAAAGCTTCTAGTGCCTTCATTTCATTGTTGGGAAGTTTCAGTTTTATTTTTCTTTATACTTTTTAAATTTTTTTGAGACAGTCTTGCTCTGTCGCCCAGATTGGAGTGCAGTGGTGCAATCTTGGCTCACTGCAACCTCTGCCTACCTTGTGCCTCAGCCTCCTGAGTAGCTGGGATTATAGGCATGCACCACCATGTCCAGGTAATTTTCAGTTTTAAAGAGAAATAAAGTAATATATTGAAACTATTTATATGGAACTTCTTGCGAAATTCCATTTAGAGTCTGGTTCTATTAGCACAGTAATAGAAAAAGTCCCAATCCCATTCTAAGAAAGCATTATGGTGTGTTCTGAAATAGCTATATATCTGGTTATCCGTTGATGATGGGCTGTTTCTCTGGAACACTTTTTATCACTAGACAGAAGAACAAAGCCATAGGGATGTTTTCATTCCTGGGCCACTTCTTTGTGAATCTACCATTAGGTGATAATTAATGAAGAACATTATAGTCCTTCATTAACATATATGATATTATAGGATATACTGTAATATTTAATATATTTCATACATAAGAAGGATTTCAATCTGTAATATTTTAGGCCTCTAGCACTTTTCTTTCCTGATATCTTGCTTTCTTTTCTTGTTGATGGTATGTGGCAGCTTCAACATAGAAAAAGATATAAACTGCAGATATGGTACCATTGAAACAAACAGGTATGTTCTTTTTCTGCCTTTTAAAAAAATGTCCTGAACTTCTGCTGTACTAATCACTGTTTAAAGAAAGCAAGCTTTCAAATAACTTTTACTTTACTTATGTGATACAGGTTTTTGTTTTAGTATTTATTGTAATAACTCACATGATAAATATAACTAGTGTATAGGGTAATTGTTTTGCAATTTATCATAATGTGTCTACTTGTATTTCAAATTACAGTGGAATCAAGATCATGTAGGTCTTATAAAATTAGTAAGATATGTTTCTTTGACATTCTATTTGACATATTCTTTTAATTTTTAAAACAATTGAGAGTTGGTTTGTTTAACTGTATTATTGCCTTTTTACTTTTGTTTGTGTTCTATTGGTGTGTGTTGGTTAATAGCTGTGTTTGCATAAATCATATACAGAAAAGTGCAATATGTCCAATTCTATAAGAATAAAATGTCACTAGTATATAATGAGTGTGTAAATGCAGTGCATCATTTTATTACTAATAACCAGTCAGTAGATGGACATATGAAATCTGTATCAACTGTGAATTTGGTTTCATTGTAGAGAAAGCAGGATATTGTCTACACATCATCATAAGATTTATACACTCATTGCCAGTTGCTGTCTGAGGGAGCTCCTTCAAGAGTGGTGGCAGGCACAGGGAGGAGATTATGAAACAACTAATGGGGGCAGTCAAAAAATCAGGCAGAAATAAATAAAATATATGTAAAATAGTAAAGAGAATATCGATTAAAGAGTTGTTTATATGGTACCCAAACTAGCAAATGCAATGAGAAATTCAGTCAGACCAAAGACCTAGTGTCAACAGCTTGCCAAAATACTTTTCTTCTTTCATTTGATTGTTACTGTGCCATACATTGCACAGTTATGCGTTCATTACTGCATTATCTCAGTAACATGGTGAATCCCTGCCTTTGTTCAGGGGAAGTAAGGGAGATTATTGAGCTCATTATCACATAAATTTTAAAAAATTGCACAGATGAGCAATGCTCAGCTTAAGAAAGAAACAATGTAATTCATTTAAATATTTTCATAATTAAAATAATATTAATTTAGCACTCTAAATCAAATACTCCATATTTGATTTTATGTATGCATATAAATGCATGTATAGGCATATAAAATGAGTGCATATATAAAAATACATTACATATTCATAATGGTTATTTTACGCAGTCACAATCCAGGTTGTTCAAAAACATAATGCGATTATTTCTTTAAAATCCTATTGAACTCATAAGCTTTCATTTTTGCTTGGCTGTAGGTGCCTTGTTCTAGCTCTTGTAAGCCAACACAGTCACATCCAATTTTAAACTCAGTCACTTTGGGGTAATTACTCTCTCAGTTCAGAACTTACCCCCACTACCACCCTTTCATTCATTGCTTTTTCCCTGTTAGCAACTGCATTTTGGCGACTTCCCTAAATTTCATGGCATTGAGGGTAGGGTATGAGGTGCACCGCTGGTCTATGGTGGCCTTTGATTTTTATTGCCTTCTGCTGAAGTGTGATTCCTTCTTCTTGCTTTTGGGTGTAACTTTTGTAATTCCAAATGCATCTGTGGTGAAGGTCAGTACTTCCACCTTGGCCTCCAGTTGTCAGCTGCATGACAGTTTCTCTCTTCTCTGAGACTGGGACATCTCTTATAGTTTACTAGCCCATGCCATCTACCTCAAGAAATAGCTATTTCTCCATACCCAGGGGTAGAAAGAACTCTTTGTGGCTGCTGCCTTCAGAAGCATTTACCTGGACACAGTCATCAGCCACTGGGGATTCGTATTGGATCACCAGCCTCCCTAAAAGCTTTGCCGTCTCCTAGATCAAGCCTGGGAAAGCCATGTAACTGCCCCTTCGGCTTGGGGATTACTGCCTGTTTTCTATCACAATTTCAATTATTTTGTAGCATACACCCCTTCTAAGGACTCATCCAGGCTCAAGGATTTACTGGGAGCTTCTCAGCATCTAAGTGCTGGTGGAATTTCTCTGATACATCTCTTTTTATATTCACCTATAGTTGGTCTTTTTTTCTGTCAGAGAAAATAGTCATTATTCTTCCATACTTTGTTTTATGGCATTACCTTTTATGCTCTAATTCCTCTGGGATTTGATTGTTGATATTTAAATCTAAGCCATTGGAATTCATAAGAATATTTTTTAAAAATTCACTAATGTAGCTCTAGTAACCAAAAGTGAGAATGTTATTTCTGCTATTTGCCTTAATAGATCTAATCTACTTAGGATCAAAACTTAAAAATTTGTCTTTTTGTTCTTCCTATATTATTTCTATTCACATAATGATACAAAGCTTCTGCTGTTAAGTGGCAAAGAATGGTAAAGTTAAGTGAATGAAAAAAATCATACGGTTTAAATCACAAACTGTATTTCATTATATTTACTTATAGTTGTTTATTACACTCTAATGGATACTGATTATTTTGTTACCTTGAAGACTCTCCCTCCTCTGTAGAACTACTACTTTCTCTACTCTAACAAAAAGGGCTTGCATTTGGAAGAAAGAGAGCATGCGTTTCTCACGAGACCTCACCCACAGGCCACATTTGATTGGTCCAGGGAGTGGTATCATATTATTCAGGATGAATAAAAAATTCTGCTGGATTTTTTTTTTAGGAGAGAAAGTACACTAGATGTTTGGAGATGTGAAGTTTATATATAGGAAACCAGTCTGTGATTAGAGAGAGTGAAGTAAGTAGAGATAAGTGAAAAAGTTGTGAAGTCATAATTGGACAATAAGATGAAAAGAATGTCTTTACTTTCTAAAGTACTGGGCTGTCAATACAGAGTGGACAGTTGATGATTTGCAAAATTTGGTGTCTGTGTGATCTTGAACAAGTTACTTAAACTTCATGAGCCACACTTACCTCTTCTATGAGGTGGGGCTAACTGCCAATTCTAATGGTTTAAATACACAAAACTGGCAGCTGTTATTTTATAACAGCACCAGGTGGATTTAATGATAAAGCTAGTCTTAACCTTAATTGGCATTTCATTTTTCTCAGAGATGACTTCAAAAGACTATTTTCTATATTATGATCTTAGTGAACAACACTTCATAGTTGCAGGAACTAAAAAAAAAATGGATGAAATTGATGTATTATTTAATCAGAGAAGTGTAGGCTTAGCCAACTTCAGTCCCAATATTTAAATATATCTTATCCCTACAGAAGCATTCAGCACAGACAGTGCTTGCACAAAATCAATGACTAATAATTGCAAATTGCCAACCTAAATTTCTTCGCAGTATTAAATTTTTCTCTTTTTTAATACTATAGGAAGAGTTGCAAATGGCCCAATTCATTTCTGTATCATTGATTCAAAAGAAATATAATTCTGTTGCAGGTCCTATTGTCTCCCTTTTATCCTTCATGCATAACATTAATTTGGCGAAGACCACAAAAATATGTGAGTCACATCTTAAATATTTCTGCAACAATGCTAATGACTTTAACTTCATCAGTTTTTCATCACAAAATTGCCTTAACAAATTGAGTTGATGTTATCTTTATGTGATGGTAAATGAAGAAAAGCCGGTCAATAAGAAATGAAGGCTACCTCTCTGTGGTGTTTGCGGTTCCTGGGTGTTTTAGTGTCGCTAGATGGGGACTTTAGAGATAGTGCTTTGTGTGTGCCTGAAACAGAAAATCCAGAGAGAGACTTAAGGACTTTGACTATTGTTACCCTTAAGACTATACTTTTTCTTTTCACCTGTAGGAGGCAGAATTTCTTGGCGGGAAGAACATCAGTCCATGTATTATCCATATTTTCAGGGCCAATAGGTCTATAAGAAGTTTGAATTTTGCGGTTCTATAAAAATCATTGCATGTGTACTGAGCAACATTTGAAATACACAGAAGGAAAAATAAAATGGTTGAAACACACTTTTCACTTTACCACCTGGAAGTAATCACTGCTAATGTTTTTCCATATCCAGGTTGACATATGTGAGACCTTTCCGTGTAATCAGTTTTATCTTCTGTCCTTTTCACCTACTGTTGTAACATAGGTATTTCCTCTTCTCATTGCAAACCTTTTGGAAAGTATTTAAAAGGCTGCATAATGTTAGCTGTATTATAATGTATTTCCATCCTTGCTTTATTGTTTATACATCATCTTTTCTAGGTTTTAAGAACTATAAGTAATGCTGGGATGAACACTTTTTTTTTTCTATGAGAAGAGCATAATGAAACCAAGGAGGGCTTTGGGGGACAACTGTACCTTCCAATCTGCTGTAACATGTGTTGGGGACTTTATTTCTTGTAGAGACCATCATATGTTAAAATAGGGAGAGCAGTTTTGCTTGTCGGTGCTGTGATGCCCAGGATCAGAGAATGGGAGATGATGGTCATTCCTTGCAACCCCGTACCCTTTTCTAGAAGTAGATTTTAATTTCCTATAATCCATTGCTTGGTTGGGATTTCTCTAGTGAGTACTCCAATTTTCCACTTGTCTACACCATATCACACTGCCCTTCAATGTTGACGGGATTGTTTTTACTCTTCTGTGCTGTCTTAGGCACTCAGCATAAAACTACATGACATGAGAGCTGTTGTACTGATAATTATGCATGTCTTTTACATGTTCTCAGGAACTCTAAGAAACCTTAGCAAACTTATTTACCATTGGACATGGCTGTGTTGACTAATAACACTAAGAATAAATTGGAGACATATTATAACGGAATTTATATTTTAGCTATTTGCTCCCTGCTGGTTCCTTTAACATTTTGTTGGGATATTCTGAACATAGTAAAAATGATACCTCCTCCCTTCTGTTATAATTTTAAATATTTTTAGAGTTTTCCCCTGAGCACAGCTGCCATATGATTGACTGAGGAAAAATAGCGGTTGAGAAAAGCAAGATGAATGAAGGGATTTTAAGACTACAATTCTTTTTCCCCAGTTATGACATAAAATCACAGAAACTCATATTTATTCTCTCTCTTTTTCTCTCATTGCCATGTGAATAAACCTAGAATTACATTCTACAGAAAACTTTGATTTTGCTTATGAGCTGATAACCCTTTGGTTTGCCTCTTGGCAACCAAATTTGGTTGGTTAGGCAACGCAAATTTCACAAAAGAATATGTGGAGAGGTTTATTTTTCTCACACCGGCTCTGCATTTACCTGGCTGCCCAACATAGCTGCATTCTAGGTACTCGTGGTACTTAACAGGGAATGTAGTTCCAAACTCTCACCCTTCCAATATTTTTCTAAAGCTTAGTAGAGAAAAACAAACTTTATGGAGGATTGCCTGAGAGAAAAGCAATAGATTCATCTCTGTGAATCAGTGATTCTCATTGAATGGAATTTGGGGATGTACAGGAAAAAGGGGGAAGGAGGAATGGGGGAACTCTTACATCCTCTCTGTAGGAGGGCCTTGTTCCCAAGGTGAGGGTGATTTTTTTGTGTGTGTGATTCATGCCTCTCTCAGATGTTGATGCCTCTCTCAGATGTTGATGTGGATACAATTTGAGAAACACTGCTCGAGCTACCCTAAAGTAGGAGTGATAACCTGGAGACTTCTTGATCAAATCCACCTTATGGACATGTTCTCTCTATCCAGCGCATGTGCGTGTGTACACAACGGCACACACACAGACACACACACACACACACACACACACTTTAACAGGGAATGTACAATTTGCATAAAATATAAATGTCCCTGGGAAAAAAAATATACCAAGACTAGGCACATATCCCTGCATGGCAACAAACACCCAGACTTGAGAAACAATTCCTTCTTTGGTTATTGTCCTTATTCCTTAAATCATTGATTTAGGTTGCCTGTCTGATTTAGATTATCTGTTTGTTCCCTACAAGTGCTGGTGTTTACAACACCTGGGTAACAGCCTAACTATGGATTAAGCTAAAAGAACAAAGAGCTGGGTACTTGAGTGTATTCGTCTATTTTGCATGGCTACAACAGAATATCTGAGGCTTGGTAATTTATAAAGAAAAGAGGATTAACTGGCTCACAGTTCTGCAAGCTGTACAGGAATTGTGGTGTCAGCATCTGCTTCTGCTGAGGGTCTTAGGAAACTTACAATCATAGCGGAAGGTGAGGGGGGAACAGGCACGTCACATGGTGAGAGTGGGAGCAAAAGAATGGGGAGAGGTGCCATGTTCTTTTACACAACCAGATCTTGTGTGAACTCAGAGTGAGAACTCACTCATCACCAAGGGTATGGTGCTAAGTCATTCATGAGGGATCTGTTCCCACGATCCAATCACCTACCCCCAGGCCCCACCCCCAGTACTGCGAATGACATTTTAACATGAGATTGGGAAGGGACAAGCATCCAAACTATATCACTGGGCCACATCATTTTACTTTCTAGTATTGATTTTCTAGATCTGTGCTTTGGTCTGATGCCAAAGGCCTTGTGACACAAGAAAGGGACCTTCTGGAATCCATCTCCAAGTTTACTATAGGGATATTTTGATCACTACTTGGACATTTTATAAATATAGTGGTTAAAAAGATAGACTGTGATGCCAGACTGTCTGGACTCCAATCCCAACTCCTGTATTTCCTGGCTGAACAGCTTAGGCCTGGCATTTGCTCTTACTTTGATTCAATTTCGTCATCTGTAAAATGGAGATTACAATAGTACTTCTTGTTTAACAGTTTTGTTTGTGATCAAACATATGAATTTATGTAAAGTGTTTAGGACAGTGTTTAGCAGAGACAAGTGTTCCATAAGTAATATTACTACTAATATTATTATTACCTGTCTCAGAAATAGGAATAGTTGCACCTGCTATTACATTTTTCTACTTTATGGGGAATCTAAAACTTGTAATGAATCACATCTGTGTCATCTTACTGGCTGCTAGAAAGTTTTATTACCATATGTATTTTGTCCTACATCCATCTTATTTTCCCAGTCTTTATTTATGCTATATGATTCTTACTCTTGATTGTTCTTATTTTGGTCTATTATATTCATCTTTGCAAGTCACTTTAATTTTCTTTTGAAACAATATGGGTCCTAAAAATAAACCCAAAGCAAACAAACATATGTGAGCTGTGAGCTCTCCTAAGTGGACAAGTATGACCAGTAAAACTAATTATTTTCCACATGAATTTCTTGTGAAGTTTGCTTTTCTGCTGACATTCTGAGCTTCCATTTATTTTCAGCTCTGTCTTTTAGCTTTAGGGATATACTGATTCAGTCATTTTTGATAGAAGCATTCCAGCAAGTTCCTGAGGTCACGTTATTTCCCAGATGTCTTCAAATATATTGCATTGCTGCAAATTGATTTTTAGCTTGTCTTTAAGTTTAACATCTGAGTGTCCTATGACCATTTGGGTTTTTTTTAAGGTACCAAAGGCAATTGTTTGTGTATTTAAATTTGCAATGTGAGATGATACTGAAAGCAATCACATATATACATCTTGTGTAAAATAGGCTATTTCATATAAATAAACTATTTGTATGTGGACAGTCCCCTAAAGTTTACTCTTCAAGACACTTGGGGAATTTTACTGTTATTTCTGATACAATAGATATGGCGATCATTTGCCCCAAGGCTAGTAGAATGACAGGTCTTTATTTCTCACCTTCCTAACTGAGTGGTAAACATGAATGAAACAATTTCTGGGATCTTTTAATCAGGGAAGCAGAAACTACTCTATTGGGGTTTAATATGAGGAATTGGTTATCAAAGTGAAGGATGGGCTGGAGAAGCAAAAGGGATAAAGTGGTTTTATCCAGAGCTTATGAATCTGCCCTCATTGCTAATGCTGTCAGAACCCTTGCTTTGAGCAGGATCTAAGGAGCCCACACTCTTACCAATGCTTCTGTTATCTTTCTTGTTCTCACCTTCTAATCTCATGCAAGTCCCTCCTGTTGGCAGAATTCAACTGGAATGCATGAAGCTGGAAAGAAATTCTGGGAAGAGCAGTTTTCAGACTGCTACACTGGCAGCCTGGGGGGGATTTAGAATCTACTTTATTGCCTGCACTTCTATCTTTAACCCTTTTAAAATTTTTATTCTGAGTTACTTTGTTCCTCCATGTCTTTCACATAACGTAAGCATTCTAATTTTAAAACATTTTAAATTCTATGAAAATAGTTCCAGCTCCAGGAATATGTCAGTTATATCAGAAACATTTACAGAAGTCACTTATTGATGTCTAAATAGAAATATTTTAGTTTGTCTTATTGCCACTTATCTGGCTTTTGCCAATCCTCAAGTTGTAAATTTTTCAATGAAAATACTTAATGCACCTCTCTATTATTTTAGCTACCTAAATTCCATGTTTCCTTGTCAGAATAGAAATCATTTCATTATTATGCCTGAACATTTTCCCAGCTTTGTTTACTTGAATTTGGTTTTTGTTTTTGTTTTCTGATTTTCACAATCATGAATTTTGTTTTAACTGTCCTTCGTCAAGATATGGGCTTGTGTTTGGATTCTACATCAAAAACTAGGGTTGATCAGCTTTCATCGTGACTGCCAAAGCATTTGGAAGAATTTGGGATTCTTAAAATACATCATAAAATGCATCCAGGAAGACTAAGGCATTCAAGTAGCAGAGACAGAATTGCTCTGAACTGCACAAGTGTAACTGGGTTGGCGAGTCAACAGAACCTGAGTGGGAGGGCTCATATTTCTCTACAACCCTTTTTCCCCAGAAGGGTTTTTTTTGTCATTTTGGCAGTGGTTGACAGGACTCAGTTGAATCCTGACATGTACTGTCTCTCTTGTAAGTGTTTCTGACATAACTGACAAAGTCCTGGAGGCTTTTGACAAGTTTGTCAACCTAATGAATGGGCACCTAAGTCTTAAAACCACAGTAAAAGGTCGTGTCAGTTGTTCAAGGAAGGGCACAAAATTCAGGTAACGAACTAATGGTTTTAGGGCTGTTCTACTTGCCTGCTTGCTGATGTCACTTCAACAGACCAAAAAAAAAAAGTCGTCTTTGAAATAAATATTCATCTTTGGCAGCATAACATAGCATATGTCTTATGAATGGAATACATTTTTAAAAATGTTATTTGTAACATTTATCTTCTCATTTGTTTAACAGTTTCTTTTGTGTATGCTATAGCTGGAATGCTTAGTACTTTAGGCCTCTGAGGCTTTCTGGCACTGTCTGAAAGGTTTAGGTTACTGTGGTAAATGTTTTCCAGCAAATGGAACAATGACTACTAAATAACTTTGCTGAAGTGAGGATTAACGAGAGTAATTACAATTGCTTGGGACTTTGTGTTTCAGGGACAATGTTCTATATGAAAATCACCAGGGCCTCTGACACTTAAGTGTCACTCAATTTGAGCAGAATAATTAACAGTAATATTGGGTCTGAAGTTTGAGAGTTAGAAACAAAAAAGATAACTGCATAGGTCTGAAAACTATTAAACAAAATAAAATTATATTCTACCTTTGCTATTCTATCTCAAAGGTATGATGTTTGCCTTTGCAGGCAATGTCTTTGCAGTATCTAAATTGGACTGGAATTTTAATGTTTCAATCTATTTCTCTTGGGCTTCAGAAAATCTGTTATTCTAACTTTTTACATGGATTAGAACATTTCCAAACTCGGATAGATCTGAGTTGCTTATCTTAAAGTCTATGAAGTGACTGATACTTTTTCTCACCTAGAATGTAAAGGCAGAAACCAATAGTAGTGTAATAATCATATTGGTGTAATAATCACAAAGTTTTCCATGTGCATAATGAAGTCGTTAATTTATCTTGCTTTTTGAAGGAACTTTAATCTTGCAATAAATTTAACAAAGTATTCACCCTCCTTGTTCCTATTTTTGTTCATTGTTAAAAGCTGGAAGGTACATTAAAGATGATCACATTCAGTGAATTTTATTTTTTCCCTAAGGATGAGGTAGGAATAAGGTTGATAAATGGGGTGGAGGTAGTAGGAATGAAGTTGAAGTTAAACACATACAGCTCTGTGCTCCCCACTCCTTTCTGATGAGGAGATTTTTTTTTTGAGATGGGTCTCACTCTGTTACCCAAATTAGGGTGCAGTGTGCTATCACAGCTCACAACAGCCTTGACCTCCCCAGTGCAAGTGATTCTCCCACTCCAGCCTCCAAAGTAGCTGGGACCACAAGCATGCACCACCATACCCAGCTAATTTTTGAATTTTCTACAGTTGGGGTCTCACTGTATTGCCCAGGCTGATCTTAAACACCTGGGCTCAAGCAATCCTCCCACCTTGGCCTCCCAAAGTGCTAGGATTACAGGTGTGAGCCACCATGCCCAGCCTGATGAGGGGAATTTTCTTTATTTTATATAGTAGGAGTTCTTGGGATGTGTAATTCTGCTGCTAATAAGACTTGTACTGTCTGTTCTCATGCTGCTAATAAAGACATACCCTAGACTGGGTAAAAGCTTTAATTGACTCACAATTCTGCAGAGCTGGGGAGACCTTAGGAAACTTACAATCATGGTGGAAGGGGAAGCAAACACGTCCTTTTTCACATGGTAGCAAGAAGGAGAAATGCCGAGCAAAGGGGGAAAATCCCCTTACAAAACCATTAGATCTTGTGAGAACTCACTCACTATCACAAGCCCAACATGAGGGCAGCCACCCCCATGATTTAATTACCTCCCACTGGGTCCCTCCCAGGACATGTGAGGATTATGAGAACTACAATTCAAGGTGAGATTTGGGTGGGGACATGGCCAAACCATATCAAGCTCCTTACATTTCAGATGAGGAAACTTGGCTCCAGAGAAACTAAATGGTTTGCCCAATATCACAGATGTATTTCATGACCAAGAAAATTCAACCAAATCTGGATCCTAATGTGGTAATAATTTCTTTTTTAAAAAATTCAAGCAATAGTTTCAGATAGGATTTCTAATAACATTGAAGACAAAAGCAAAGAACAAAACAAAGGAAAACTCTCATCTTTTTAAAGAATTTATGGCTTGAGAGAATAGACGAACAATGGATGTACATACAAAGTAAGAGCCTTTTAACAAGAGAAGGCTGCTCATGTCCTCTTGAGTAAGGCAGGTTTCATAAAACTCATATTTCCTTAAGATTTTTTCCTTTAGAATATTAGCAAAAACATTCCAGGAAATTTCAAAACAGTTTTATATGGAATTCTTACTGCGTATTCATATTTTCCTAAAAATAGGCTAATCAAATAAGTTTTTTTTAAGACGGAGTCTCGCTCTGTGCCCAGGCTGGAGTGCAGTGGCGCGATCTCGGCTCACTGCAAGCTCTGCCTCCCAGGTTCATGTCATTCTCCTGCCTCAGCCTCCGGAGTAGCTGGGACTACGGGAGCCAGCCACCACGCCCGGCTAATTTTTTAAAAAATATTTTTAGTAGAGACGGGGTTTCACCATGTTAGCCAGGATGGTCTCGATCTCCTGACCTCGTGATCTGCCTCCCAAAGTGCTGGGATTATAGGCATGAGCCACTACGCCCGGCCCAAATAAGATGTTTTAACTGGGCACATAGGACATTCTTTTTTTTTTTTTTAATACTTTAAGTTCTAGGGTACATGTGCACAATGTGCAGGTTTGTTACATATGTATACATGTGCCATGTTGGTGTGCTGCACCCATTAACTCATCATTTACATTAGGTGTATCTTCTAATGCTATCCCTCCCTGCTCCCCCGACCCCATGACAGGCCCTGGTGTGTGATGTTCCCCTTCCTGTGTCCAAGTGTTCTCATTGTTCAATTCCCACTTATGAGTGAGAACATGTGGTGTTTGGTTTTTTTGTCCTTGTGATAGTTTGCTGAGAATGATGGTTTCCAGCTTCATCTATGTCCTTAAAAAGGACATGAACTCATCATTTTTTATGGCTGCATAGTAATCCATGGTACATATGTGCCACATTTTCTTAATCCAGTCTATCATTGATGGGCATTTGGATTGGTTCCAAGTCTTTGCTATTGTGAATAGTGCCACAATAAACATATGTGTGCATGTGTCTTTACAGCAGCATGATTTATAATCCTTTGGGTATATACCCAGTAATGGGATGGCTGGTCAAATGGTATTTCTAGTTGTAGATCCCTGAGGAATCACCATACTGTCTTCCACAATGGTTGAACTAGTTTACAGTCCCACCAACAGTGTAAAAGTGTTCCTATTTTTCCACATCCTCTCCAGCACCTGTTGTTTCCTGACTTTTTAATGATTGCCATTCTAACTAGTGTGAGATGGTATCTCATTGTGGTTTTGATTTGCATTTCTCTGATGGCCAGTGATGATGAGCATTTTTTTATGTGTCTTTTGGCTGCATAAATGTCTTCTTTTAAGAAGTGTCTGTTCATGTCCTTTGCCCACTTGTTGATGGGGTTGTTTTTTTCTTGTAAATTTGTTTGAGTTCTTTGTAGATTCTGGATATTAGCCCTTTGTCAGATGAGTAGATTGCAAAAATTTTCTCCCATTGTGTAGGTTGCCTGTTCACTCTGATGGTAGTTTCTTTTGCTGTGCAGAAGCTCTTTAGTTTAATTAGATCCCATTTGTCAATTTTGTCTTTTGTTGCCATTGCTTTTGGTGTTTTAGACATGAAGTCCTTGTCCATGCCTGTGTCTTGAATGGTATTGCCTAGGTTTTCTTCTAGGGTTTTTATGGTTTTAGGTCTAACATTTAAGTCTTTGATCCATCTTGAATTAATTTTTGTATAAGGTGTAAGGAAGTGATCCAGTTTCAGCTTTCTACATATGGCTAGCCAGTTTTCCCAGCACCATTTATTAAATAGGGAATCCTTTCCCCATTTCTTGTTTTTGTCAGATTTGTCAAAGATCAGATGGTTATAGATGTGTGGTATTATTTCTGAGGGCTCTGTTCTGTTCCATTGATCTATATCTCTGTTTTGGTACCAGTACCATGCTGTTTTGGTTACTGCAGACTTGAAGTATAGTTTGACGTCAGGTAGCGTGATGCCTCCAGCTTTGTTCTTTTGGCTTAGGATTGACTTGGCGATGTGGGCTCTTTTTGGTTCCATAGGAACTTTAAAGTAGTTTTTTCCAATTCTGTGAAGTAAGTCATTGGTAGCTTGATGGAGATGGCATTGAATCTATAAATTACCTTGGGCAGTATGGCCATTTTCATGATATTGATTTCACCTATCCATGAGCATGGAATGTTCTTCCATTTGTTTGTGTCCTCTTTTATTTCGTTGAGCAGTGGTTTGTAGTTCTCCTTGAAGAGGTCCTTCACATCCCTTGTAAGATGGATTCCTAGGTGTTTTATTGTCTTTGAAGCAATGGTGAATGGGATTTCACTCATGATTTGGCCCTCTATTTGTCTGTTATTGGTGTATAAGAATGCTTGTGATTTTTGCACACTGATTTTGTATCCTGAGACTTTGCTGAAGTTGCTTATCAGCTTAAGGAGGTTTTGTGCTGAGATAATGGGGTTTTCTAAATATAGAATCATGTCACCTGCAAACAGGGACAATTTGACTTCTTCTTTTCCTAATTGAATACCGTTTATTTCTTTCTCCTGCCTGATTGCCGTGGCCAGAACTTCCAACACTATGTTGAATAGGAGTGGTGAGAGAGGGCATCCCTGTCTTGTGCCAGTTTTCAAAGGGAATGCTGCCAGTTTTTGCCCATTCGGTATGATATTGGCTGTGGGTTTGTCATAAATAGCTCTTATGATTTTGAGATATGTCCCATCAATACCTAATTTATTGAGAGTTTTTAGCATGAAGGGCTGTTGAATTTTGTCAAAGGCCTTTTCTGCATCTATTGAGATAATCATGTGGTTTTTGTTGTTGGTTCTGTTTCTATGCTGGATTACGTTTATTGATTTGCGTATGTTGAACCAGCCTTGCATCCCAGAGTTGAAGCCCACTTGATCATGGTGGATAAGCTTTTTGATGTGCTGCTGGATTGTTTGCCAGTATTTTATTGAGGATTTTTGCATTGATGTTCATTAGGGATATTGGTCTAAAATTCTCTTTTTTTTGTTGTGTCTCTGCCAGGCTTTGGTATCAGGATGATACTGACCTCATAAAATGAGTTAGGGAGGATTCCCTCTTTTTCTATTGATTGGAATAGTTTCCGAAGGAATGGTACCAGCTCCTCCTTGCACCTCTGTGAGAATTTGGCTGTGAATCCGTCAGGTCCTGGACTTTTTTTGGTTGGTAGGCTATTAATTATTGCCTCAATTTCAGAGCCTGTTATTGGTCTATTCAGGGATTCAACTTCTTCCTGGTTTAGTCTTGGGAGGGTGTATGTGTCCAGGAATTTATCCATTTCTTCTAGATTTTTTAGTTTATTTGCGTGGAGTTGCTTATAGTATTCTCTGATGGTAGTTTGTATTTCTGTAGGATCAGTGGTGATATCCCCTTTCACATTTTTTATTGCATCTATTTGATTCTTCTCTCTTTTCTTCTTTATTAGTCTTGCTAAGAGTTTATCAATTTTGTTGATCTTTTCAAAAAACCAGCTCCTGGATTCATTGATTTTTTGAAGGGTTTTTTTTTTGTGTCTCTATCTCCTTCAGTTCTGCTCTGATCTTAGTTATTTCTTGCCTTCTGCTAGCTTTTGAATGTGTTTGCTCTTGCTTCTCTAGTTCTTTTAATTGTGATGTTAGGGTGTCAATTTTAGGTCTTTCCTGATTTCTTTTGTGGGCATTTAGTGCTGTAAATTTCCCTCTACACACTGCTTTAAATGTGTCCCAGAGATTCTGGTATGTTGTGTCTTTGTTCTCATTGGTTTCAAAGAACATCTTTATTTCTGCCTTTATTTCGTTATGTACCCAGTAGTCATTCAGGAGCAGGTTGTTCAGTTTCCATGTAGCTGAGTGGTTTTGAGTGAGTTTCTTAATCCTGAGTTCTAGTTTGATTGCACTGTGGTCTGAGAGATAGTTTGTTATAATTTCTGTTCTTTTACATTTGCTGAGGAGTGCTTTACTTCCAACTATGTGTTCAATTTTGGAATAAGTGTGATGTGGTGCTGAGAAGAATGTATATTCTATTGATTTGGGGTGGAGCGTTCTGTAGATGTCTATTAGGTCTGCTTGGTGCAGAGCTGAGTTCAATTCCTGGATATCCTTGTTAACTTTCTGTCTTGTGGATCTGTCTATTGTTGAGAGCGGGGTGCTAAAGTCTCCCACTATTATTGTGTAGGAGTCTAAGTCTCTTGGTAGGTCTCTAAGGGCTTGCTTTATGAATCTGGGTGCTCCTGTATTGGGTTCATATATATTTAGGATAGTTAGCTCTTCTTGTTGAATTGATCCCTTTACCATTATGTAATGGCCTTCTTTGTCTCTTTTGATCTTTGTTGGTTTAAATTCTGTTTTATCAGAGACTAGGATTGCAACCCCTGCTTTTTTTTTTTTTTTTTTTGGTTTGTTTTCCATTTTCTTGGTAGATCTTCCTCCATCCATTTATTTTGAGCCTATGTGTGTCTCTGCATGTGAGATGGGTCTCCTGAATACAGCACACTGATGGGTCTTGACTCTATCCAATTTGCCAGTCTGTGTCTTTTAATTGGAGCATTTAGCCCATTTACATTTAAGGTTAATATTGTTATGTGTGAATTTGATCCTGTCATTATGATGTTAGCTGGTTATTTTGCTCGTTAGTTGATGCAGTTTCTTCCTAGCATTGATGGTCTTTAAAATTTGGCATGTAGACTCCACTTCTTGGGGCAGGGCATAGCCGAACAAAAGGCAAAAGAAACCTCTGCAGACTTAAATGTCCCTGTCTGAAAGCTTTGAAGAGAGTAGTGGTTCTCCCAGCACGGAGTTTGAGATCTGAGACTGGACAGACTGCCTCCTCAAGTGGATCCCTGACCCCCGAGTAGCCAAACTGGGAGGCACTCCCCAGTAGGGGCAGACTGACACCTCACACACTGAGGTACTGGTGTGTTGGTACCGGTGGTTCCTTTCCATGTTTGGTGCTTCCTGCAGGGCTCTTGTAGGGCAGGCATGGTGGTGACAAAATCTGTCAGCATTTGCTTGTCTGTAAAGGATTTTATTTCTCCTTCACCTTGAAGTTTAGTTTGGCTGGATATGAAATTCTGGGTTGAAAATTCTTTTCTTTAAGAATGTTGAATATTGTCCCGCACTCTCTTCTGGCTTGTAGAGTTTCTGCTGAGAGATCTGCTGTTAGTTTGATGGGCTTCCCTTTGAGGGTAACCCGACCTTTCTCTCTGGCTCCCCTTAACATTTTTTCCTTCATTTCAACTTTGGTGAATCTGACAATTATGAATCTTTGAGTTGCTCTTCTCGAGGAGTATCTTTGTGGCATTCTCTGTATTTCCTAAATTTGAATGTTGGCCTGTCTTGCTAGGTTGGGGAAGTTCTCCTGGATAATATCCTGCAGAGTGTTTTCCAGTTTGGTTCCATTCTCCCCGTCACTTTGAGGAACACCAATCTGATGTAGATTTGGTCTTTTCACATAGTCCCATATTTCTTGGAGGCTTTGTTCATTTCTTTTTACTCTTTTTTCTCTAAACTTCTCTTCTTGCTTCATTTCATTCATTTGATCTTCCATCACTGATGCCCTTTCTTCCAGTTGATCAAATTGGCTACTGAAGCTTGTGCATTCATCATGTAGTTCTTATGCCATGGTTTTCATCTCCATCAGGTCATTTAAGGACTTCTGTACACTGGTTATTCTAGTTAGCCATTTGTCTAATCTTTTTTCAAGATTTTTAGCTTCTTTGCGATGGGTTCGAACTTCCTCCTTTAGCTTGGAGAAGTTTGATCATCTGAAGCCTTCTTCTCTCAACTCGTCAAAGTCATTCTCCGTCAAGCTTTGTTCCATTGCTGGCGAGGAGCTGCGTTCCTTTGGAGGAGGAGAGGCGCTCTGATTTTTAGAATTTTCAGCTTTTCTGCTCTGTTTTTTCCCCATCTTTGTGGTTTTATCTACCTTTGGTCTTTGATGATGGTGACGTACAGATGGGGTTTTGGTGTGGATGTCCTTTCTGTTTGTTAGTTTTCCTTCTAACAGTCAGGACCCTCATCTGCAGGTCTGTTGGAGTTTGCTGGAGGTCCACTCCAGACCCTGTTTGCCTGGGTATCAGCAGCAGAGGCTGCAGAACAGTGAATATTGGTGAACAGCAAATGTTGCTGCCTGATCATTCCTCTGGAAGCTTTGTCTCAGAGGGGTACCCGGCCATGTGAGGTGTCAGTCTGCCCCTACTGGGAAGTGTCTCCTGGTTAGGCTACTCAGGGGTCAGGGACCCACTTGAGGAGGCAGTCTGTTCTCAGATCTCAAACTCCGTGCTGGGAGAACCACTGCTCTCTTCAAAGCTGTCAGAGAGGGACATTTAAGTCTGCAGAGGTTACTGCTGTCTTTTTGTTTGGCTATGCCCTGCCCCCAGAGGTGGAGTCTACAGAGGCAGGCAGGCCTCCTTGAGCTGTGGTGGGCTCCACCCAGTTCGAACTTCCCTGCAGCTTTGTTTACCTACTCAAGCCTCAGCAATGGCAGGCGCCCCTCCCCCAGCCTCGCTGCTGCCTTGCAGTTGGATCTCAGACTGCTGTGTTAGCAATGAGTGAGGCTCCATGGGCATGGGACCCTCCGAGCCATGCACGGGATATAATCTCCTGGTGTGCCATTTGCTAAGGCCATTGGAAAAGTGCAGTATTAGGGTGGGAGTGACCCAATTTCCAGGTGCCATCTGTCACAGCTTCCCTTGGCTAGGAAAGGGAATTCCCTGACCACTTGTGCTTCCCAGGTGAGGCGGTGTCTCACCCTGCTTCGGCTTATACTCGGTGAGTTGCACCCACTGTCCTGCACCCAGTGTCTGACAAGCCCCAGTGAGATGAACCTGTTACCTCAGTTGGAAATGCAGAAATCACCTGTCTTCTGCGTCACTCATGCTGGGAGCTATAGACTGGAGCTGTTCCTATTTGGCCATCTTGGGCGCCCTCAGAACATTCTTATGTAGAGTTTTGGATGTGTCATATATCATGAACTGCTTCCAGTGTGGGTTTCTTTTTATCATTCGAAGGATTTGAATTTTGTATTTCTTGCACTTCAGCCTCAGAAGTATACCTTATCTGGTGGAAGTTAGCAATGGCTGTAAACAAACAAACAAGATAGTTAATTATTTCACATAACAAATGACCATCAGGTCTATGGCTTCTGGGATGGCTCAACAATGACATCCATGATCCATGATTTCTTTCCTGCCTTAGTAGTTGGCATTGTCTCCCCAAGCTCATGGTTGCATAGTTGAGAGATGCTATGGTTCAGGTCTCAGGCACTCGTGAAGCAGCATCTGCAGCAAGTAAGGAGGAAAAGAAAATCAACCAGTTTTTCTTTGTCAAATGGATCTAGTGTTCATCTGCCCAGAATCCTTCATTATTTGATATTATATTTTGATTAAACTAAATTCAATGTATTTTGGTCCATATTAAGCAGAGTTGATTAGATATAGGCTGTCCATCATGTGTCTGTGTGCACATGTGTATGACATAAACCTTCCTACTCCTTACCAGGTGTCCTGGGTGTGATGTGAGAGGAAGGGTTCATGCAGTCCATTTTGGGGATTGGCGGTTGAAAAACTAACGGGACTCTTTCATCTGGAAAAAAAAAACCCTCCATCTCTAAAGCACAAGGAATAAGATAAAGCTAGAACTTACTCTTAAATCTTAGCTCTCACTCCCCGTAAGTGGATTCAATCCATCATTGAGTGCAATAGACATTTCCACCTACATGTCTTTCTCCTCTTTCCATGCCACAGACACTATTCTTCAAGACAACACAGTGTCTTGCCGGACCACTCTAAATCCCTCCAAAAAGGGCTTTCCACAGTCACTCCACCCTCATGCAAATTTGTCCTCCATTCTGCAGTCACAGTGATTGGCTGAGAATGCAGATCTTTTCACTACTCTGCTTAGAAAAATTCCATGGCTTCCCACTGTTCTTGTAATAAATAGAAAAACCTTATATTGCCATCTGTAGAGGATTGGCTTAGGCTGGTTCACCGGGATCTCACTGCCTCCATCTGAAGGACACTGTTTTATGCACTCCCACTCCAATAGCCTTTTGAGTCCCTCGCATGGCTTCAGTTCTTTCTATCACAGGTCATTTGTATATTCTGCCCCCCCTGCTTGGAAGCTTCTTTATACCCTTCCCTCTGCCCCAAGAGTCTACTTTTCTTCAGATTTAGGCTATGCTGTGAGTTTCTCAGAAACACCTTCTCTGGCCCTGAGAGACTCAGCTCTCTTAGTACATCTTCTTTGTATCATTTGCACGATGCTACAGTTTTACAATCATGTTTGCGAATGTGTGGTTAGTATCCATTCCTTTCCACTGGCTAGATGGCGAGCTTGGCGGGGGCTAGGCCATATCTTTTTCTATTTTTTAATTGCCTTTGTGTTTGCAATGTTTAGCCCATGTCTGGGAACACAGGAAGTGCTCAAAATGCATGGGTTGATTGATTGTATGAATAAGTGAATGAATAACATTTATTGTATTTGATATCTGCAGCATTTAAGCATTTGAGTTGCTGAGCTTTAGTAGTTGATATAGGTCTAGGTAGCATTTCAAAATAGGTCATTTTGGGACCTCTGCATTAGAAAATAGATTAGAAATTATTGCCTTCATTAAAGATTTCTGAAAAAATAATTGTCATGTGTCTTTTATATGGTATATACATGACGTTTTAAGTCACAGAACTCCTATATGCAATGATGAGCTTTCTCATCCTAAAGTTGGAATCTATAAATGTATGATTTTTGAATTGAGAAGTCAAATTACTATCTTTGGACTATTGAGGTGGTGAAAAATTTTATCCTTTCTGTCTATGAATTTGAGATTGGAGAGATTGAAATATCATTGGAGTAAACTCTGTTGAATAGTATGGCATAGCTCATGCCTGTAATCCCAGCACTTTGGGAGGCTGAAGCGGGAGGATTGCTTGAGCATAGGGGATGGAGGCTGCAGTGAGTCATAATTGTACCTCTGCACATGAACCTGGGTGATGGAGTGAGACCTTGTGTCAAAATAAGAAATGAAAGTGATATGGCTAAAATTTAAAGTGATTAGTTCCCCACATTCCTTTGAAATTGTTCTATTTTTTGAAATTGAAATACTTCTCTGTGCACTTGGCAATTCAACAAAATTTAGAAACATTTATTAAGCAGATACTAGGTGTTATTGATTAATTAAATGAATATTTATTAGACATTTCCTACTTGTCAGACCTAAAGACGTAGCTTTCTCTTGTTAGAAATTTATCTACAAAAATGACATAATGCCTGATTTCAAAGAGTAAACAGTGTGAACGACAACAACAAAAAAACCTGGAGCATGATAAGTACAAATACTTTGTTATTAAATAGAATGGGTAATAAGAACATATATTAAAGGTCCCTGACTTAATTTCTGTTAAGTCAAGGAAGAGGAGTATTGAATAATGATTTCCTGGAAGAAATAACATTTGAGCTGAACTCTGAAGGAGAAGTAGGTGCTTTTAAGTGAATATTTATTAATCATGATGGCAATTTTCTTATTGTACTAAATTATTTAAGAAGCATTGTTTTTCTCCCTAATTCTTATCATTTTTCTCCTTGCTGATTACACTGGAGCCTTTTGAGAATGGGCAATATATTTTGTTTCTAGGTATCTAACAATGATTAAACATAGTGTTATGCATGATCAAGATACATATTATATGATTTCTCTCACTAATATTAAGTACATTGAAGCTTTGCAGTGATGGTTCCAGGAGTCAGAAGAAGACACTTGGATGGTTACCACCATGAGCTGTGATTTATTTACTGTACTGAGCTCAAGTGATCTCCAATAACCATAATATTTGGAAAGGCTCTATGTGGCTTACCCCGTGTGGGCTTTTACAGGTTACATGCCTTTTGGGAAATACTAAGATTGAATTATAATTTTTTAAATTCTTTTCTTTTTGAAGTCTTTACTGAAAGCGTTGCAAATATTCTTCTATTTTTCATATAACTTCTGTGTATAGATAACTGAACTTTCTGTGTTTCAAAAATTTTGGCCTTTATGTTGTTGTAGACTCATCAGGGCCAGAATTTTAAAAATAATTTTAATTAATTCTATCTTCAGGAAGGATGTGTGATGAGGATTTAGTAAATACACTCAGTTGGTAATTAGGCTGACAGGTCTACTTTTCATTTTTTCTTTTCTTTATTCTGTTGCTTCTTTCATTCTAAAACAGTCAAAAATACATGTGGATTATTTTAATTTAGAAGAGGGAAAATTTCTAATGATTGTGTATTAAATACACACCAAATATCTGGGTTCCTAGGACCATCCTCTGAACCAATGAGTGGGTATTTAATTGATCTTGATGGAGGACAAGATAAACTTTCTTTTAGATTATTGCTGGAGGGGGAAGAAAGAGTGATTTTATTATAGTAAGTATATGGTTGCATTACTTTCTTGTATTTACTGCCTAAGAATATTGCTTTATCTGACACTTACTGTTAAAGTGGTGAAGTTTGGCCCGTGCAGTGGCACTTTGGGAGGCTGAGGCTGGTGGATTGCTTGAGACCAGGAGTTCGAGACCAGCCTGGGCAACATGGCAAAACCCTGTCTCTACAAAAAATTTTAAAATTAGACAGGTGTGGTGGCACATGCCTGTAGACCCAGCCACCTGGGAGGCTGAGGTGGGAGGATTGCTTGAGCACTGGAGGTAGAGGTTGCAGAAGGTGTGATTCTGCCACTGCACTCCAGCCTGGGCAGCAGAGTGGACTCTGTCTCAAAAAAAAAAAAAAAAAAAGATGTTAAGCTTATTATTTTTGGCTGTCTTTCTGACTAGTAGCATCTCCAATTGTTTTCCCTTGTGCATTTCCCTTTCAGGTAGATTATTTATGTTCTACTAAATTGTTCTTCTCCACCTACGTAAGTGAATTTTGAGGAGCTAAACATTATCTATTCACTTAATCTCTCCTCAGAATTCATATTGCCAAGAACCTATATTATTTTTAGAAATACTTCTCTGTACTTTTTCAACAGAATGATGTCCAGACTATTTTAATATCTTAAATTAAGTTTCTAATGCTTTGTAAAGTATTGATATAACCTCTCATTATGGAGTATTTCTTTTTAATCATGTTGGGTTAGCACTGACCTTTTTCTTTTTTCTTTAAGAATGCTGCTTAGCTTAAGAAGCGCTTATGCCAAGTGCCAATTTAAAATGAAGAAATATACCTGTTGAAAAAGAATACACATACCACTGTTTACTCATTGTGGCATCCGTTATCTGGCAATTTTAACCATTTGAAATTTCAGTGACAGCTTGAAATTAGAAAAGCTCTCTGAGTTGTAGTAGTTGCTTATGATGTATATCCCAGAAAAATCTGTGGGTTGGTATTTGGTGAACATTCTCCTAACTAGACCCTCAGGATTTTTTTTTTTTTTTTGAGAGGGAGGCGTTTCACTCTTGTTGCCCAGGCTGGAGTGCAATGGCGAGATCTCAGCTCACTGCAACCTCTGCCTCCTGGGTTCAATTAATTCGCCTGTCTCACCCTCCCAAATAGCTGAGATTATAGGCACAAGCCACCACACCCGGCTAATTTTGTATTTTTAGTAGAGACGGGTTTTACCATGTTGGAGGCTGGTCTCGAACTCCTGACCTTAGGTGATCTGCCTGTCTTTGGCCTCCCAAAGCGCTGGGATTACAGGCGTGAGCCACCATGCCCAGCCAGTCCTCAAGATTTTAATTAGGGCTTTCTTATCCCTGTTTATGAATTAAGCTAGTTTTTCTGATTTCTTAACCTTCAACAGAGTGAAAATAGCAAAGCGGAAGCCAGAGAAAAAATGAAGAGCATATGTGTTTTGAAATGGAGATGATATAAATAATGAACACATTGAAAAATTTATCCCATTTTATGGCTGTTCTGATTCAAAAGATAAAAGCATTTTATTGACCTTTTTGCATATATTTTGACAATTGTCTGAATGGTTTTTGGCCAAGAAGAATGTTTTTGGTTTAGATTCTGGGGTTCTGTTTTGTAAAATGGGGATAATATAAGACAGAAATCAGAGCTATGTAATTTTTTTAAGTAGAATACTTTATAATCAGAAAATATGCTATATTACCATATCTCAAAGACTCTGCAGATTCAGTTATTAATTATACATAAAGTGCACTATTTATCAGCTCATTATCTTTCTTAATTCAGTTCTAGAACTATATTACATAAGCATTCTTAACTAATCCTCCCACAGGGTACTTGGGAGAATAGTGGCAATTGAACTATTGACCTATGGGAATTATATCTATTTGTTTTAAAATAGATATAAATAACAAAAATATTAAAAGAGTCATTCATTTTTTGCCTGATATGATAATGAAAAATGAGAACGTTTTAGTTCAACTCTTTGAATAGCTTTTGTCCACTTTTTAAGACGTTTGCACACAAAGGATAATATTGTATGGCTGGATTTCGAGTTATTATACTGACAGTTGAAAATCATGGAGGCTGGAAATGTTACGGTCAGAAGCACCACCCTCAAGTGCACTGGTGATGATGAATGTCATCTGAGGACCGCCAATCTGTTCTCTATTCACTAGTTTCAGATGTTACAGACTCTGCCAATCAGCAATGAGCCAAGATTCTTCATGATGCCAAGCCCCTGCCATGTGAGATAGCAAATACACTTCCTCATACACAGATTTTCAAATGCTTTCAATAATACTAAATTGCAATAGTAAGTGATACCTGCTTGCACCTTTTGGATTTTGTCCTAGTGACAGCACATGGCAGTCTAGGGCTCTTCACACTAGATCTTCCAAAGGTACAGCATCCTTTGTACTGTCCCCATTCTTGCTTCTCCATGGCCCCAGGATGGCTTGTCAAGCATTGCACGGATGCTTTAACAGATGAATAAGCCACTGAGACTTTTGATGGTTTAGTGAGGGTGGTTTTCATAGGAGGAAGTGAAAAGAATCTTGGCTAACACAGATATGGAGCTTAAATGTAAATCTTCTAAAATATAAATATTCTTGTATTTGATTGCAGTTATTAGTTCTATTTTGAGGGTGTTGGTTGCTCATTTAGCAATTTAGCAAAAAGAAAACCAAATAGAATAAGATGCTGGTGCCTTTTTTTCCTTACTTTTTTTCTTTTTAAGTAAATATGAGAGTGAGGTGCTATTTTTATTTTGCATGGATGTTCCTCTCCTGACCTTCTGCCCCCTTCCCCCCACACACACAAAAAAAAACCAGAAAAGCATTTAGGTCAGGTGTTTCTTCAGTGTCATGGCCAAAGTCAAAATGGAAAAAGAATCCCCTCTCTACTAGTTTCTTTGAAAACTAGATTCCAAAAACAATGTAGTAGGTGAAACTGTTTTTGATCAGTAACAGCAGTGGATTAAAATGTGTGTAATCTGCAGTACAGGGTGTTTTTTTTGTTTTTTTTTTTTGATTTGCCAACTTTTGAAGCATCACAAATCGATAAACTAGCCAGTCATCCCATACACCTGGGCAGCATGCTGCTTTCCTGGATGAGGCCCTAGACTCCATTTGGCAGAGGACAAGCGAAGTGTGAGATTGCTGTCAGCGATGGGTAATGTGTGAACGCTGCCAGTGTGTGTTGAGAAATCTGAGTGTATTTCCTGGAGACACCCCAAACTTAAAAGTTTTTATGTTCCCCCTTACACCATTGACTTGAGTTCAACGAAGTTGTCAATGTCTGTTTGATAACAGCAGTGTGGTCTTGTTGGGCATGGCTGCATTTTAATCACTTCATGGATATTAAGGGCTTTAGTTCCAGTTTATTCCTGCCTGTCTCTTTCTTCCAAAATTTCCCTTAATCTGGCTCTTGATAGGAGGGACTTGCCTCTAGGGGACAAGCAGAAGCAAAAGATAACAGGAAAGCCCGCACTATGCCAGGTTGTCTTGAAACATGAAAGGTCAGACCCTACATTTGTCTAAAAATAAATCTCTTTCCACAGGGTTAGTAAAACTGCTATCATAAAAAAAAAATCTTTGCTTTCATTTTCTTCCTTTCTTTCTCTCTAGAAAGATATGCCAATATATTCTAAACTGGCTGATTAACTGCTAACAGAGTTTGGTTCAAACCTCCCAAGCCCATTTTAAACACCTTTAGGGGGATAACTGATAAGGTGTCTAGTGCTGCAATAAACACAATACCACTGCAGGCCTTTTGAAGTATGAGTTTATATTAGTATCATTATCATTGTTATTTTTTCCTCCCTTTCTTCATTTTGCATAAATTGGAATTCCTTCAAAACTTCAGCAGCCTATTAAAGTATCCGTATACAAAGAAAAAAAATTGCAAATGATTTTCTTCTGGAGGAAAATGCTGCTGAGGAGTCTTTGAAGCCAAGGCTTTTGTTGTGAATCTGAGAGTCATTGTTACCTAACAGATTCATACCCTAGGCAGAATTGCTATGGAATGGTGTGCATAAAACACTGTGAGTGTCAGCCTAGCATGCCTCGGGAAGAAGGAGGACCATCGATGTCCATCAAAAAGGAAAATATATGGGTCTCAGCATTCACTGCTTTCCTACAGAACTGGAGTGGTAAAGCAAATTGCATGCTCTTTAACCCTTCTGTCTGCCCACTATCAGGAGAAGACTCGAACAAATCCCAAGCCTGTATTGTCCTCCTGCTGAAATGTCTATCTTATCCAACTGACAAGACCATTTTCAAGTATTACTTGAAAATAATATCATGCGTTCTGCTCTTCTGCATAATATATACACATATGTTTCAATTTATATACACATACGTATTTGTGTGCATATAATCTATTATCTATCTTTTAAAAAATATCTCTAGGGGGATACTGACTAAAAGCAATTGGAGAAAGAACTCCCTTTCACTGTCAAAGACATCCTGTTGCTTTCATCTGGCAAGACTACCATATCCTTCTGTGACTGTGGGGTTTGGGGTATGTGGAGTGGGAAGGAGGCAGGGTGCTGGTGTGGCATTCTTGTGTGTGTTTGTGTTTAAAGCAATAAGAAAGGAGGCTTGAAATATTTTTATGTCTACAGAGGGATTGTACGTATTGACTTCAGATAACAGCAAGAGTGAGGAAACTTACAGTTACAATTGTCCAGGACTTCAGACTCCAACCTGGACATGTGCATCCTGGGTTTTGCAGTTAGTTTTGACATACTTAGCAGCACTGTATTAAAAAAAAAAAAACTATTGTGTAATGACAGGAGTCTTAAGTCAATGACAATATCTACTTTGGGGGAACTTTTTTTAGGCTTAGATCTTTTCCTTGTCTGTAAATCAGGAATGAGAATAGGGATATGATACTTCTTGTTCAATTTTGAGGTGTTACAATGAAGAAAAATTTCTATTAAACATTGCATTCTTTTTCAATGTTTAATTTTGTGGGTAGATAGGTGTATGTATTTATGGGGTACATGAGATGTTTTGTTACAGGCATTCAATGCATAATAATCACATCATGTGGAATGCCATATCCACCCTCTCAAGCATTTATCCTTTGTGTTACAAGCAATAAAAATTGCATTCTTTGGAAGGCAATAAATCCAAAGGAGTTAATTACTATTTTTTCATTTTCCTGAAATTGGTTCACTATAAATGCTATGTATTAGGAAATTCAAATGCTAATAAAAAAGGATTCATTGTAGGAATTGTTTGGAAAAACACATAGATGTTATAGAATAGTCTACGTGTAGATGATGCAGGAGCTTTCCTGCTCATCAAGTTTATATCAGTCATTATGAGATAACATGAAATGAGAACATGGAGAATTAACTAGGGATAAGTGAGATTCTTTTACTTTGTGTATGACCAACCAATAAAAGAATAAGTACATATATATGCAATTTGATATTAAATTAATGAATATTGATTTTCTTAATTTCTTTAGCACTAAAAAGGCATACTCAATGACTTGTGCTTTGTAACTGTTTTCATTATTTTTTATTCAAGGTGAATAAATATCCTTCATGAAAATTTAAATGTTTAACACTAAAGAAATCTTCCATCTATGTTCTTTTCCCATGAAGCATTTGATAATTCGCTTGAAATGGAATCATTCAGCTGTATTTTTACTTTTGCTTCATGATAACGAAGTTGACTAATTTTAAGGGAAAACAACACTCAGAATATTACTCAGTGAATTACTCCAAAGATTTTGTTGTTGTTGTTGTTGGTTGTTTCTTGAGACAAGATCTTACTCTGTCACCCAGGCTAGAGTGTAGTGGCATGATCTTGGCTCACTGCAGCCTTGACTACCTGGGCTCGAGTGATCCTCCCACCTCATCCTCCTGAATAGCTGGGACCACAGGTGTGTGCCACCACACTTGGCTATTTTTTTTTGTATTTTTGGTAGAGACGTGGGTTTTACCATGTTGCCAAGGCTGGTCTGGAACTCCTGAGCTCAAGCTGTCTGCCAGCCTCAGCTTCCTAAAGTGCTTGGATTAGAGGCATAAGCCACCACACCTGGCCCCCCAATTTTAACATTCCTGTCACCCAAGCTCTGATCTCTTAGCAAGTAGGTTCCTTGGTTACCAAGAACTTTCAGAGTTGTTTTGATCTTGTATGTAAGTACCATATCTAGAAATCCCTCCTATTGAAACTGTCACTCCTACAGTCCCCACGTCTTCCCACTTGCTCTCTTCATATCTGAAATGCTGTATTTGGGAGTCTGAGGCCAAATACATTTTGGCAATAGTGGGATTATCACTTTCCTTTCCATAAGAGAGATACACAAACATAGATGATAATATTGACTTATAAACAATAACGTTGAAATTGGTTCAGGGTTATTTCTAAAGAATGATGATATTTTAATTTGACTCTCAAGTTAATTTTAACCACAGTGAACAAAATGATCAGCAAATCAGTTATTGAAAAGTAATTTTTTTCTTAAATACGAAAAAAATAGGTACTTTGGGATAATTAATTGATGTCAGTTTCGTCCCAGAGAGGTGAATTTTAATTCTATTTGATTCTATTAAATTATATTTTAATATTTTATTTATCAACCATCTATTGGACATTTGTTCTTTTTCAGAAATAGGCTAATCTGCTGATTTAACAATCAGAGAAAAATCAGTTTTAATCTCTGTTACACTAGGTCCACAAAGGACTTGAAAAGCCTGTCAAGAACCATAAAGTTGTTTTTTTTCTTCCCATGTTCATCAGACTTCAAATCTGTTCCTAGCCAGCTGTGTAATAGAGAACTCTTATGGTTACTGCATTTTAGCCCTGCTATAAATTCTCCAGGTGCTATATATTTATTTTGATGATTTTAATGTGTTGCATTAATCTGTATAATGATAAGAAATAATAACCCGAAAGAAAAATCATAGATTTTAAAAATGGGAAGAAAAACTTGGGAAGTCTTTCTTCCCTAGAGACTGAATACAACCAAGACTTGCTTCCTGTTATTTGCTTTTCAGGAATGCGTCTGACTCTGTTAACTGACAAAGACGGCATTGATGGAAAGCCTTTCCAAAGGTTAATTATTTTTCGAGGAAAGAAATCACAATGATATTGTTACCCTTTATTTTCATTTTAAAATTATTTTCCTTGATTATCTGACTATGTAGTTTCAGGGATGTTTTTGAGTTCTGATTTACCTTATCAGTTAAAATATTTTTTAAATCTGCATCTTATCTGGTTAATCTTATTTATTCTGAAGAGAATAGATTAAATCCACTTAACTGTCCACTTTATTAAATTTTTGTTATAATTTATGTTACTCTAATAGAATCAGGACAGGAGGAAATTAAATTGCTAAAAAAAGAAAAAACAGAAGAGTCTATGTCTTCCATAGTCTCCTTTGTAAAGTTTGAAATCATTTTATATTCTAAGAAAAAAGAATAGCATTATAAAAATTTCTTTATAGAAACAAATACCGAAATAACATTTATTTCTATTCATTTTAATAGCAGCATATTGACAAATCACTGGATTCTCTGGCCAGGGATTTTGACTTCCCTCCAACTTTAAAGAATCATTTCCATAATCATTTGAAAGTTTTAAGCAGAAGACTTATTCCAAAATTTTGATATCAATTGCAGTAAGGCAGGGAGTAGACTGCTTTATTATCCAGTATTTATTCCCTGGGCAGAATTAAAATACAGTTTATATTGATGATCAATACAATAAATCAATGTGTGCAACTAATTTGGACCATTCAAGCGTGAAAACAATATTCTATTTTATTCTATAATTATTTGAAAGATTTACCTCTTCTTTCCATTTCATTTTTTATAGCAATTCTACTTAGAAGGATATACATAGAAGGTGTATAGATTCAGGGAGATATGAAAAATTGTCATGAGGAAGGAATTACTGGAGAAATTGCATACTGTAATCTGTTATGTCTAGTTTGGAAAAGAGATCAATGGAAACCTGAACTAATTTGCACTCCTCAAGAGCTGTATGAATAGGAATATGTGGTGCCATTGTTTGGGAGTGGCACATTTGAACATTAAAAACAAGAGTTAGCTTGGTTTGTCAGCATCCACATGTTTACTAAATAGTTTGAGCTATACATCATGTTGTTTAGTTGCTGTTAATTAATAAGCATTTATTAGATGCCTACTGTATATGAAGCAGCAATGTAGGTGCTATGTGTGATGGTGTGTGGGGGGAGAGTGGAGAACATGTAAAACACATTGGGAGGTACTGAAGAAAAACCACCATATTTAGAGCTGACCAAATGTTTCACAAAGACATGAGAACAATTATTTAGTAACAAAGCAACAGAGCCTAATGCACGTATTAAAATGCAAATACAATGACATGAGATAGAAGAGACTGGATCCTGACTTTAAAAATACAGTTGTAAATTTTCAGATGCTTACATAGCCCAAGTGTGGAAGACTGAATTCTGTGTTCAACTATTTGGCTGTTGTTAGCAGTGATGCATGAAGCAGAAAGAAAACAGCTTGATTTTCTTAAGTTAGGCAAACTCTGGAGAGCTGGGTATGGCAGGGAGGCAATTGGCTCGTGAAATAAACCGACCAATCTGGAAGCCAAAATTAAATAGAGTGTATAAAGACACCCCGGTGATCATCTTAACAATGTACTAGTTATGAACTAACTATTGTCGTTATTACCACTGCTAATGAAGAAACCATAGGAGAAGGCGAGCAATGCCTCTTTCTGATTACTGTGGGCTTCCGGTTTAACTAGCTAAGGCACTCAATGATCCTTTAAAAAATGAATTTACTCAAATGTCTTTCTGCTATTAGTGAGGATATCATTAGACATGGTTTAGCTTCTGAAAGTATGAAGACAGTTTGGCTAATGATGGCTGAAACTGCTGGATTAAATGACATTCTTAGACATTCATATTTTTTTTTTACCGTGTTTTTTGACTTGATAATGATTTTAGTTTCTAATATTTCTTTTTAAAATGACTCAGGGAAGTTATTAAATGTCAATTCCCATGTAGAAATATTTGTCCATTGACTTAGTAAATTCTTTCTAACTGTTTCTGGTGCTGGATGTTTGGAAAAAAAAATTTTCCAGTGGTGGCTTACAGCTTGCAACAATGGAAGTTAATTAATATGCAAAATAGTGCTCCCATAAAAGAAAAATACACCATTATTAACTATATTAAAGATTTGACTTTTGGGGCAAATAAAAACTAATGGTTTGAATATTCATAAAAATGATTCTTTATCCAGCCCTCCTCAGATTCAAAGAAGCTAAAGCTACTTTCTTATTTGATTCAATTCTTACATATTATCATTAATTCATTAGTTTATTTATTCATCCAATTCTCAATAATTATTTACATCTCCACCACATACCAAACCAGTAGATTAAAATATACATGTCTAATAAATAACAACAGCAGGTAATATTTCTTAATCTGGGAAATGGGTTTCAAGATACTGATTAAGGGCATGACAGTAGGTACCAGATGTCCTGACCTGGTATCCCCACTTTGCCACTTAATGCTTCTCTGACTTTAGGCAAGTCCTTTTTTTTTTTTTTTTTTTTCCTGAGACAGAGTCTTGCTCTGTCACCCAGGCTAGAATAGAGTGGTGGGATCACAGCTCACTGCAGCTCCAGCCTCCTAGGCTCAAGTGATCCTCCCACCTCAGCCTCCTGAGTAGGTGGGACTATAGGTGCATACGACTATTTTTTTGTAGAAATGGGGTCTCACTTTGTCGCCTAGGCTGGTCTTGAACTCCTCGGCTCAAGAGATTGTCCTGCCTTGGCCTCCCAAGGTGCTGGGATTACAGGTGTGAGCCAATGTGCCCATGCTTAGGCAAATTCTTTATGCCTCAGTTTTTTTATCTGTAAAATGGAAATATAATTAGAGCGCCTACCCCACTGGTTTATTGTGGATATTATATAAGATAACATCTAAAAAAGCATTTTGAACCATGTCTCATGGTAAGTGATCAGTAAGTATTAACAATTACTTATTTTAATTATTTCATTCAGTTTTTATATACATGAATATACTTATTTAAAGGTTAGAATGAAGCAGATAAGCAATATGTAACACAGTGGATAATAACTGCTTTATGAATTACAATTTATGAAATGTATCTATAAGGCTTTATGCTGTCTTATAAATAATCATAGATACATGATAATCATAATAGCTATACAAGTAATAATAGGCCTGATTGAGTTATTTATTAATGTAATAAGGTTGCCAACATTTTATAGATGACAAAATGGAGTCACAAAGAGGTTAAATCACTTCCCCAATATCAAACAGCTAATAAACAATGCAGCCAGAATGCAAACCCAGGCGGTGTGACTCTTATTCATGTTGCTGTGCTGCCTGACAGCAGGGCCACATAGCTTTTTTCCAGTTTAAAGATCACTCAAAAAATCACATATGAAGTCAGGTTTTGAGAGCAATTTACTCAAGGTAACGTAGTCCTGAAAGTAGATAACAGCTCCAATCTTCTATGTAGAGCAGCTGTCTCTTTGTATCTGGAATAGTTAATTAAAATAGGTCATTCTGATCTATAAAGCTGTAGAAGATCTGAATTCTGATTGCTTTAGAGATTAATTCTCTAGACTTACTGTCACAATCATCAAAGTGCTTATGCTAATATTTCCTAGATTTGAACTTTGGGAAATCAAATGCATGTCCCCCTCACTCTTGTTTTCACATTGTAAACTTCAGGCAACCTTCTTGATAAAATGGAATTTAGGTCAAATCTCTCATATTTAAGCAGGTTCCTTGAACATAGAATAAGAAAGTAAATTAAGAAGGAAAGAGAAAGACCTCGATTTATCTTAATCTCATGTTGTATGAGCCTGTGTCATGTTAGATGAAAAATGCATACATATACATAACAAATGGAAATTGCCCCTTGACTAGAATCTCAATTCAGGATGTTACTGCAAGCTGTGAAGGTAGTTACCAGCTGTTTTTTTCCCTCCCCCCCAGAATAATGAAATCAGTACGTATTTTCCCCTCTTTTTTCCTTTTCTTCTTTCTTTTGTTTCTTTCATCTTTTCTGTCAGTAAAAAATAATCAATGAGATTTCATACTTGGTTTAGATAAAATGAAAATTTTTACTTTTTTAGTGGTTGTCCCCATCAGAATCAAACATAGTGAGCAGGAAAAAAGCCCTGTTTTTTTCTACTTAGATACTGTGCCTAGTTTTAACATTTTGATTTGACTGAATGAGGAACAATGTTATCTGCTGAAGAATAATATTAACACAAAACACAATAGAACTTGTCACAAGACGCATGACAAACATAACATGTAGTCTAGAGCTTTAATTAACATATTTGTTAAACGCCAATTCTGTGAGTAGATTACCAACAAAGAAAAGACTTTTCCCAACACAGATAGTGCAGCTAAGTTTGCCTTCCTTTAAGAGAGTCTGACAGTTATATGAGTAAGCTCTGTAATTCTGCTGGGAACCAACTCCCATTCTTCTGCCATCCAGGCTTTCAAAATCAGAATGGAGGAGAAAAGCAGTAGCTTTTATTGCTCTACAATTGATTCTAAGGCAGAAGCTGTACATGGATGTATATACAGACTTGGGAATTTGCATACTGAATGCCTCTTCTCAGTTTTTATATGCCTACCTCTGTCCCTGTCATTTAATTTGCGTTTGTTCACCAATCAAGTTTGTTTCCTGGATGCCTCACTTGCATGAATGGGTAGCAGAGTAATTAGAGCTAAGTTAAATGGTTTTATGAATGAAGGCACAATTTACAATGATGTGTGTGGGTATCATATCCCCTTCACTTGTTTAATATTCAGACCTGTCACCTTGCATGCAATCTGTTGGAAAAGGCTCCAGAAGCCAGTTATACCTCTTACAAATCACACCAGATTGTACTGCTCTGGAGGGACTTTCTTGGAGTTGAGCTAAAAGGAGTCTTAATAAGAAGTCTAGGATACAAAAGCTTGATTCATTATTGCACATAAAGAACAAAGAGTTTGGGAACTGACAGGTAAAATGAAGGAAGATGGTTAAACGGGGAAAATTGCATTCTATTTTTGGAGAACATTTAATTTTATTCTAAGTATTTGCTATAGGCTTCTCTCTTTAGAAAACCCATGGTTCAGCTCTTGAGCGTAGAAGAGAAAATTTAGCAAGAACATCTTTGTTGACCATGGAAACCATACTAAAGCTGGAGATTTTTCAAGTGACATCAGGTATGCATTTTTGAAAATGTTGCAGAACATATTCTTAATCTATTTTTGAAAATGTTGCAGAATATATTCTTAATCTATTTTAAGTTGATGAATTAGGAAATGATTGTGACTCCCCAGACATTTGCAAGTTTTTCCTAGGTTATCTCACTCTCCCATTCCATGAAGCCAGTGGTTCTCAATTGGGGTTGCAGAGAGGTGTTTAATGAGTTAGGACAATTGCCAATGCCTGCAGATATATTTTGTTGTCACAACTGGGAAGGCTGCTACTGGCATGAAGTGTTTAGAGGCCGAGGATGCTGCTAAAGATTCTACAATGTTTAGTACAGGCCCTCACAACAAAGAATCATCTGGTCCAAATGTCAGTAGTGCCAAAGTTGAGAAATGCAGTGGTAAGCCCTCCAGGCCATTACTGTACTTTCTTGCAGAAGGTGATCTTGCCTCTTAGCTCCTTTTCAACAGAGAAAATAAAGGCTATCCACTATGACCTCCCTCAGCTTTCCCCATGCATCCACAAACTTGTTTGCATGTAATGTTCTGCCACTTAAAGCCCTTATCCTCATTCCTCTATTGCTGCAAAAGGAGTCCCTTCTGCTTTCTACAGTTAATTGATTGACTTGTGTTCTAGATTTCATTCTTTCCATTTCCTCCCAGGCATTTTCTTCATCATCATCTCTCTAGCCTTCCCCTTTATGCAGAGCATTTTATTCTCCATCAGTTCCTTTCTCACAGCCTGTGAATAAACACTGATTAAGGCTCATAAATTAAATATGGATCCTTCCTTTGACTTTAGCTTTCTTTTTTCCTTCACACAGTTTTCTAAGAGTATTTTATTTTTGATTTAAAAAGTTTTTTTTTTTTTTTTTTTTTTTTGAGACAGGGTCTCACTTTATCACCTTGGCTGGAATGCAGTGACATGATCATAGCTCACTGTAGCCTCAAACTCCTGGGCTTCAGGGATCCTGCTCCCTCAGCCTCCCACAGTGTTGGGAGTACAAGCATGAGCCACCGTGTCTGGCCACTAAGAGTATGTCATAGTTGCTATCTTTATTTCCTTAAACTGCATTCCATTAGCCCAGTGCATTTTTTTTTTCAGTGACTAGCCCTATTTTAACTGTTTATATCAGTTATTGCTGTGTAATAAACCACCTCATAATTCAGTGACTTACTAAGCATTTATTATTATTCAGACATCTATGGAACATCTGCATGACTCTTCTAGTCTCAGCTATGCTTATTGATGTCTCAGCAGTCATTCGTGGGCCTGGTGGCAGGATTCCAAGAGAATGAGTGAAAGTGGAGGCTTTTGAGTTTTCACCCTGATGTCTACCATAACTCCACTGTCTTTCATTGTCCTTCTGCCTCTGAGCATTCTTGATAGTCCTTAATTATCTCCACCAGAAAGACTGTTGGCTCCAGAGTTTCTATCCTTAGCTTTCTTTTCATTCTACAAACACTCAATGGACAATCTTAGCTCATCTACATGTTTATCTGTCACCTATATTTAACACCCAAATGCAAATTTCCAGCATAGCACATTTTCATTCAAATGGAAAATGGAAGACTGCATCTTCAACTTACATCTCCATCTATATATGGGGCATCTTGACCCGAATACTGGATTTATTATCATTCATTCAGTACCTCAGTCTCCTCAATATAACTAGTTATCTAGCCAGTTATTTTTGACTCTGCTTTTTCTCTTACCACCCCCACCCCTTTAACCACCATAACTACTATCTGCTGATTTAGTGGTTTAGGTTTATTGAATTCTATTGATCTAATTGATTTAATTGATTTAATTGAACAAATATTTATCCAGTGCTTACTATATGCCATCCCTCATGGGGCTTAGATTTTATACCACACACTATGCTTGCTGCTGATCAGTGATATGGAAACGTTTAAATTTGAAAAAGGGAAAGATAGGAAGTACCAATGGGCATTATAATTTTACTTAAAGTGGATAGAAAGACCACGAGAAGATGATCTATAATGAAAGTGCTGAAGGAGGTGAAAGAGTTCAGGTGTCTGGGGAGAGCATTCCAGGCCAATGGAAAGGAAAGTGCTACATATATCCTTTAGTAATTTTTTTGAGAATTTTTGTAGGGTTAACTTTTCTGAATAATCATTTGGCTGGACATACATCCTATATTTAGAAGACTGACAATATCAATTCAGTGTTATCTTGTGGATGAAGAATGTAATTAAGGTTGCCAGATTTAGCAAATATTTATATAGGACACCAAGTTAAATTTGAGTTTCAGAGATACAATGAATATAGTACTTTTGAAATTGTAAATATTTCCCATGCAGTATGCAATTTGGGAATACTTACACTACAACGTGATCTGGTGTTTATCTGGAACTTATATATTAACTGAACATCCTGTATTATATCTGGCGTCCTTAAATCTAATGTAATGTGATTAGTCCTTTCTGTTTCTCTAAAAGATTTTAAGAAACATGTGTCTAGATGATTTTAAGAAATGTGTGTTTATTCTCGGAATTCTGAAACATCACCACAATGTGTCTGCACGTGAATCTGTTTATTTGCATTCTCTTCAGAACTCACAAGGCCCCTTTAAACTGAATTCTTCCATTTGTCTTCATTTCTGGGACTTAAAAAAAATTCTTGCTCTGGCAGTGTCCTTGCTATAATTTTTCTCTTTCTTTCTTTCTTTCTTGCTTGCTTGCTTGCTTGCTTTCTTGCTTTCCTTGCCTTGCCTTTCTTTTCTTTCTCTTTCTTCCTTTCTCTCTCTCTTTCTCTTTCTTTTCTTGATGGAGTTTTGCTCTGTCTTGCAGCCCAGTTCTAAAACTCCTATTAGATAGAAGTTGAACTTTCTCGATATGCCTTCCATGACATGTAACCGTCCAGTCATACATTCCATCTCTACTTCTGTTTGCAAAGACTTCTGAAAGAATTTATTGCCTTAATACTTTTGTGCATTAACACAGTCTTTTGCTATGTATATTCTGCTACTTGCCTGATTATCACAAGCTTGCCTTTTGATACCGGGGCTTCCCTATTCCTCCTGGAGGTCATAGCCCTGTATTATCATGGCCTTAGCCATGATCTTAGCATATGTACTCCTTTGTTAGCTTATTTGCAGCTGCTTAATAGCTCATCGTACATACTGTATACACTGATTGCATAGAGGAAAGGAATGATATGCCTTCAGACAAACTTTAACCCTATAACTATACCCATTGATTCTGGCTGTAGAGGCCCTTGCTCTACCCTACTGTTAAGGACTAAATTGTGTTCTCTAAATTCATATATTAAAGTTCTATACCCGGTACCTAAGAATGTGGCTGTATTTAGAGATAGGACTGTAAAGAAATGATTAAGTTTAAATGAGATCATAAGGGTGTGGCCCGAATCCAAAATGACTAGTGTCTTTATAAGGAGCAGAAGGCATACCAGGGGTGTGCACACAGAGAAAAAGCAGTGTTATAGACTGGATGTGTGTTTTCCCCCAAAACTGATATGTTGGGCCCCTACTTACATTGTGATAGTATTAGAAGGTAGACCTCTGGGATATAATTAGGATTAGGTAAGTTCATTTAAAAGGAGCCCTCATAAGTGGCGTTAGTGCCCTCATGAGTCATGAGAATGCTTGCTTTCCTTCTCCACTTTCTGCCATGTGGCAATTCAACAAGAAGCTGGCGTTCTGCAGCCCAGAAGAGGGTCCTCATCAGAACCTGATCCTGCCAGCACCCTGATTTGGGGCTTCCAGTCAGCAGAACTGTAACAAAAATAAATATTTGTTGTTTTTAAGCCACCCAGTTCATGATATTTTGGCATACTAGCCTGTATTGACTAAGACCATGGAGTCACGGCAAGAAAATAGCCATGTATAAACCAGAGAGAGGCCTCAGGAGAAACCAAACCTGCTGACACCTTGATCTTAGACTCACAGCCTCTAGAACTGTGAGAAAATAAACTTCAGTTTTTTAAGCCACCCAGCCTGTGGCACCTTGCTTTTGTTATGTCAGCCCTAGCAAACTAATACACCTACCTTGGAATAATAGTCTCTTGATGTTTTCCCTTCTATCTTTGTTCTTACATTTCTAGTCCACCTTTGCCACTTATTTTGCCATTCTGCCATTCTTACTTAGTCTTAGGAATTTATTTTGTTAATGTAACTTTTTGTTGCTTTTTTTTTTTTTTTTTGGTCATTTTAGGCCAGAAGGAGACATGCAGAACTATCAGCCGACTAACTATAGCAACTTCCACAATTATCTTTTAATAATAAAAGTCACATTAGACAGACCTTGATAAAATCCCTTAATGGCATCCTATTGACAACAGAGAGGTCCACCCTCTTCTGCATTCATTCCTTCGTGACTTCATCTCTTTCCTCTGACCCTTTTGGTCCCTCTTGCTAATCTTCCTTTCCCCAAGACACTACTCACAACCTATGCTTCAAGCATGTCAAGGTCTTGGGAGTTCCATTTCGTATGCCAAGATGTTGATGAAGCTTCCTTCCTTACTTTGCTCACTTGTTGAAGCTCTTTTCATCGTTTAAGATGCCAACCAACTGTGTCCTGTTCTGTGAGGTTCTTCTCTTTCTCTCTTTTATTGAGGTTCTGGGACCCACTCTTTGATACCATCAGGGCACATTTTCCAACCTTTACCAAAAATTACTCAGTTATTTCTCAATATTTGTTTGCGCTATTTAAACAGTGAATTATTTGAGGATGGAGGCTATCTTTGCATCCCTATTGAGTGAGATATGACTAATACTCCCAAGAGTAGTTGCTTGATAAATGGATTAAAAATAAGTAAATGAGAATATAGAAAATACCATGATCCGTTGAATCATTTTCAATTTTTAAATAATTTTAAGGACAATGAACCAATCTTTTATCATTTCTTTTAAATTTCCTAGCCATTTCATTTCAATGGGATTGATTGTATTTCATTGCCATTGATTACTTTAGTGTCTTTTAAGTAAAATTTGGCAGGAAAAAACTTTAAATCACTTAACCCCTTTTGTATTTATTAAAAACATAAGTAAAAAATTACTTAAGACTTAATTAAAATGTAGGTCACTGTTTCTTGTATCCTAATTTATAACAGGGTGTAGGTAATTGCTTGGGGACAGCCAATAGAAAAGCAGAGAAAACCCATTTACCACTTGTTCAGCTCTGTATAGTCCAGAATACTTATCCTGAAAAGGGCACATATTCAAAGAGGAGAAACAATTATCTACCGCTGAAACAGGTAATGAAGTTTTCTATGTGCTATAATTTTAATTTAAAGAGCATGTTTGAAAGGCTAAGATACCCAGACAGGCAGATATTTCCTTCTTCACAGTTATAAAATCTGTCACATCTTAGAAATACTCCCTCATTGAGTGGCAATCACAATTTTTATTCTAAAGGTTCCACATGCGTGGCATATTATGTAATGGACAGCACTTCAGAATAATCTAATAAAAAGAGAACTCTTTTCCATGCTAATAAACTTCAGATTCTGCTTGTTTCAAGAAAATGAATTCAGGCTTTGAACTGCTGAGGTCCACATAAATTCAGGTTATCCATACAGCCATGCAGAAAATCTCCAAGATGAGTTCTTTATTAATAGCAAGAATGAGTGAGTCAGTCAGCTCATTTAATGATCTGGCCCATAATTTGAATCCATTGAAAGTTGCCTGTTAGCACCTCTGGGAGCTGAGATCAAGCGTGACCTTGGCTTGTGATAGCTTGAATTAAAACCTTGTATGATAGCTCCCACACCAGCTTTGTTTTTATCATTTGGCATGCAAACAGACACCTTGAATATCCTTATAATTGTTACAAACATGAAAATTGTGAGGAAGTAGGGAAGAGGGTTATGCTAACCTGTAAAATTTATTTTGAAAGAAAAGAATGGATAATTCCCCTCCTCTGTGAAATTACTGGTAATGGTTTGTTAAATGTGATAAAGTTCATACAGGCAGTTTTGTTAGCCTCTGCAGGACATTTTGTATAAATGCCTCTTAATTAGACTTTCCTACATTAAAAAAAAATCTATCATATCTTTTAAAAAAAACTTGTATTTTAAGTTTGGGGTACAAATGCAGGTTTGTTACATAGAGTAAACTTGTGTCATGGGGGTTTGTTGTACAGATTACTTCATCACTCAGGTATTAAGCACAGTACCCATTAGTTATTTTTCCTGATCCTCTCCCTTCTCCCAACCTCCACCCTCTGATGTAATTCTATAAGAGGAAAAAAAAATAGGCTCTCTTCTTATGGATCATCTAGGTTTAATCTCCCTTGGTAATTTGAACTTGTGATACCTGTAGGGTTTAAAATATTTACCATATCTTGGCAATAATATTCTACAATTTGAATTTGCCTGAATTTTTATTTATGATAGTTTTGTTTCAAGACTAATGTATCTTAACTTTCCTATTATTATACTTGAATAAAAATTTATATTTTGCTAAGTGAATATTACATGATTTTCAGGTGATGTGACATTTCTGTTTCATTTTTTTTTTCCCTGGCTCCACCTCACTATTTTGCTCTAGGAGAATGGTATGGTATAATATAAATCTCTGAAAAAATAAAACTACTAAGAAATTAGTGACATTAAGGACACTAGCTTTATTTATTTATTGAACTTTCTCCTTTGATCTAAATAAAATTTTGTATACTTTAACCAACATTTCTTCTTCTACCCCTGCACACAGCCCCTGTTAACCACTATTCTACTCTCCACTTCTATAAATTAAACTTCTTTTAGATTCCACATATAAATGAGATCATGTGGTAGTTGTCTTCCTGAGCCTGGCTCATTTCATGTAACTTAATGTCATCCATGTTCAGCAAATGGTAGGATTTCCTTCTTTTTAAAGGCTAAATACTATTCCATATATATATATATATATATATATATATATAATGGAAAAAATATATATCTCAAATATTCTTTATCCATTCATTCATTGATGGGCATTTAGGTTGATTCCACATCTTGGCTATTGTGAAAAAGTCAGTGACCATGGGACTGCAGACATCTTTTTGATATACTGACTTCCTTTCCTTTGAATATGTACTCAACAGTGGGATTGCTGTATCATATGGCAGTTCTATTTTTAATTTTTTGAGGACGCTTTATATTGTTTCCATAATAGCTGTGCTAATGTATATTCTCACCAACAGCAGGCAAGGGTTCTCTTTTCTCCACATGCCCATTAGCACTTGTTATTATTTGTCATTTTGATAATTGCCATTTTAACATATCGATGAGATATCACTCATACCTGTTAATCGGGTTCTTTGCCCATTTTTAAATCAGGTTATTATTATTTTTTTCTATTGAGTTGTTTGAGTTCCTTACATATTTTGGATATTATTAACTTACTAAATTTATGGTGCTATGGTTTAAATGTGTTCTACAAAAGTTCATGTATTGGAAACTCAATTGCTGTGCCCTCATGAATGGGTTAATGCCCTCATGAATGGGTTAATGGATTAATGCTAATATCACAGGAGTGGGGTTGTTATTAAGGCAGTGGCTTTGTTGTAAAATCAAGCTCTCTGACTCTTTTGTTCTTGCCCACTTTCCATGTGGTGCCCTCTGTTCATGTTATGAGGCAATAAGAAGGTCCTCACCAGATGTCAGTGCCGTGCTCTTGAACTTCTCAGCTTTCAGAAGCATGAGCTAAAAACAAACTCCATTTCTCTATAAATTACCCAGTCTGTGGTATTCTGTTATAGCAACAGAAAATGGACTAAGACATATGGTTTGCAAATATTTTCTTCCAGTCTGTGGGTTGAAATCTCTTCACTCTGTTGATTGTTTCCAGTGCTGTGCAGAAACTTTTTCATTTGATGTAATCTTCTTTGTCTATTTTTGTTTTTACTGCGTGTGCTTTTGGTGCCATATCCAAATAATCATTGCCCAGACCAATGCCATGGAGCTTTCTCCCTACATTTTCTTCTAGTAGTGTTTCTTCTAGTAGTAGTTTAGGTCTTACCTTTAAGTCTAATCCATTTTGAGTTGATTTTTTAAAAATGTAGCATGAGATAAGCATCCAATTCCAATCTTCTGCATGTGGATATCAAGTTTTCCCAGCACCATTTACGGAAAAGACTGTCCTTTCCCTATTGTGTGTTCTTTGTACTGTTGTCGAAAATCGGTTGATTGACCATAAATGCATGGATTTATTTTTGGGCTCTGACACTAGCTTTGTAATGGAAGCATATGAGCTTCCTAGGCCTGGTGTATCAAAGAACCACAAACTGGGTAGCTTAGAACAATAGAAATGTATTGTGTGGTAGAAGGCTAAAAGTCTAAAATCAAGATGTCAGCAGGGCATCTCTCTAAAACCTGTAGGGGAATCCTTCCTTGCTTCTTTCAAGTTTCCAGTGGTTTGCTGGCAATCTCTGGAATCACATGGTTTGTTGATGCATCACTCTAGTCCCCTGTCTTCACATGGTGTTCTCCTTGTATCCCTTCATATTAGCTTTCCTTGCATGCCTGCCTCTGTATCCAAATTTCCCCTTCTTATAAGGCCACCCGTCATGTTGGATTGTGGTCCACCCAATGACCTCATTTTAACTTGATTACACTTTGTAAAAATCCCACTTCAAAATAAGCTCATATTCTGAGGTACTGGGCATTAAGATTTCAGCATATCTTTTTTGAGAAACACAATTCAGCCTATAGCAAAGGTAATTAAAAATGTCACAGTGGCTTTTTTAACTTTTGGCTTTTGCATTTAACATTTTTATGTGTTACTTGAAATATTTTAGATGATTTTTTTGAACCCAGGGATCCGAATTTCTTTTTAAATAATGGCTTGGAGACAATGATAGCTCATAGTTCAGTAGATGTGATGTGGTTTTACATAAAAGCACTTGAAACAATGAATCTAACAAGTATATCAAAGAAAAAATATGTTAAGAATGACAGCTTTAGACAAACTTGAAAACTGGAAATGATTGATGTTATAAAGATTGTCACAATTAGTTGTGGCATGTGTTAGTGCTTTTATTCTTTATGTTTCATTGTTATTTCCTCATTGCTTTATACAGAAGAACAGATTTGATTTTATTGACATATTTTCAGTTTTTTTTATTAGTAAGTATATCATATTAGAAATGGCATAAATTTGGGGAACTTGCAGTGCTGATTAATTTATTGTTTTTGCACATGTCTTAATTTTAAGGATCTTCAGCTTTCTATCTTGAAATTGCCAACCTGTTGGGTGCTTTGAAGCACTTTCATACTTTTAGTACCCTCCATAGGTTGTGAGTTCAGGAGTTTAAATATATATATATATATATATTTTTTTTTTCCTTTTTTCCCCCCTGTTCTGAGTTAGTAAACAGCAAAGTTAATTATTTGGAAGTAACGTGAGTTGGCTGACAAATCGAGACACTGCATGACCTTCCCAATAATTCTTTCAGATGGAGTTCAATACTGCAATTATTTTAAGAGTTTGAAGGGAAAAATAAGTATTTGAAGTCAAATAAAAATTAGATAAGACTAATTATCTTAATTATGACTTCCTGCCAAGTGAAAATCACAGAGAGAATTCCCTTCTAGAACAGCACACAGAGATGGAAGAGTGTGGTAGGGGGTGAGGCTCACTGTGATCAGATGAACAGAAATTTTAGATGAGTATGGGTTATTATTTTTTAATGCACTGTCATAAAAGGATTGAAACTAATCCATTTTACAAGTTAATATAAAACTCTATGACATTATTTTACTTGATTTTGGACTCCGACAAATCTATCGAAATATTTGGTCAATTTAAGTTACTGCATGCAGTTCATTAAGTCCATCTCTCTAAGACAATTGTTAGGTCTCATAAATATTGATTCTCGCAGATACAAGATCTTTCCATCATAGCTAGCATTCTGTGGTTGTATGGACAAGACAGTAGTAAACTGAATTTTATCTTCACTCTTTAATGTTCAGTGTTCTTTACAAAACAAATATCCAATGTACCTATTCATTGCATTTTCAAAGCGTAATAACTAAGAAGATTCTAGATATGGGTGTCTAGTCAATTCTACCTTGGAATCATCATAGGATTGTACTGCACATAAATCTTCTGCAAGATATGTATCCAGATATTGCTGGCTCCCCCCTTTTTTTCAATATTCATGCAACCTATTAAGTTTTTGATGTGGCTTTCAATAGATGGTGGAACGGAAGATAGGAATAGTTTCTCAGTTATTACATTGCCAGTAAAATAATTGGTTCATGACTCTGTGTGTGTGGTCAATTGCAGTGTTTCTAATCTCTCTCAGGACCAGTCAATTTTAAATAATATTTCCAAATTGAAATACATTAATCTCTTTGGCCCGACTTCGCTAAAAAGTATTTATGGAGCAGGTTAATTGGAGCCACCACATCCATGACTGTGAGCCAGTCATTTTGAATGATATAGGCAGTGTTAGCTCATGCTAGAGCATAGCAAACTTATTTTCCAGATCCGTTGCCATCCTCTCATTCGGGACCTGTGCTGTGATTGAAGGAGTCCTTTAGGAATAGAATGAATCACACTTCATGACTATTTACAGAAGAGAAGGAAGAATAAGCTGAATATAGAAGATGAGCACTGTGCAAACCAGTGGAAAGTGCTCCACTCCAGTGTATGTTGAAAGAAGTCGATACATCTGGAGTGCTTTGAAATGAGGTAGTTCATATGTTTTTGGATCAGCGCGGCTTAAAGCAGCTCTCTTTATAGAGCCGGTGTGACTGCATTTTTCAATAGGGCCTCAAGATTAGAAATTAATGTTGTACAGCCACATTGATTTTTACTGAAAACTGTGGTGTTTGAGAGTCTCCATGTTTGGGGTGTAACTACTGAACCTGACTCCAGGGTGAATCAAATGATTATGCAGCATTTATTCTTCTCTTTTGTTCTTTTATCAGGAGTCTTCATAATACTTCATGTTTCATGGTGTAATATTAGTGAAATTAACTTTAAATTGCTCAAAATTTTATAATTAATTTTTTCAGTTTCAATTATGATTCACAGTCTACTAGCCTGGCACCTCCTGGCAGGCAATTATACAAAGTCAGCAAAGCCTATGTGGTGAGCTTCTCCTTCATGTGCTTTTTCGAGGGAGATCCTTGAATGTACTTAGGTAGCACCAATAATGGCTGACACTTTTATTGCATTTGCTCGGTGCCAGGGAGTATTCCAACTGCTTTGTTTTAATCTTCATAACAACCCTATGAAAGAGTAACTATTATTACTATTGCTTTTAAGATGGGTGGGAGAAAAAAAAGCAGCACAGAAAGTTTAAGAAACTTTCTAATCTTATCCAGCAGGTGGTGAAGCTGCAATTTAAACCCAACCAATCTGGTTCTAGGCATGTTTCTGCAAACACTAAACTTTACTTCTTTCCATGTGAGGCTGAGGGAAGGCCTTTTCAGTTTCTATGCCAAAAAGGCTTTTCTGCACATTTTGAGTTTGAGGACACACTTAACAGGATTACATCTTGTTCAGTGTTCTGTGTCTACATCTAACACATAGAAATGGATTAATAAACTTGAATGAATGAATGAGCAATTAAAGCTGTAGTTATTGCATATTAAAATGTAATTTTGAATAATTGAATAATATAAAGCTCAGATCGTATTTGAGGAATTCTGCTCTACATTCTCTTTCTACTCTAAAACTCTGACTGGGAGATTTCTTTTCTTCCAATTTGTGCACTATTGAGCTCAAGATTCATGTTTTCTAGAGACCATGTCTGTATAATGTCACATACGTGCCTCAAAACCCAGCGTGGTCCAGATTGAAATCCTAATCTTCCCTTGCCCCCTGCCCTCCTACAAAGCTTCACTTCTGGCCTATATCTCAGAAAATGGCACCATTATTATTTATCTTGTTGCTTAGAGCTGAAACTCAAGCTTTTCCTCTCATTTTCCCTTCTTGCTTCCCAACACCAGATTAAATAATTCCTCATAATATATCTTTTCTACATCTAACATTTCTCAAATCCTTGCACTTCTCCTCATTCCCATAAAATTCTTGTTTAGTTCATTTTTTTCCCCTTGGCTCTTTGCAAGAGACTATTCCCTGTGTTTTCTGGCCCTCCTGTCTGCTGCCTGGATCTGTTCTCTTTGGCATGGAGTGCAGCATGCTTCATCATCTGGCCCTGCCCTCCCTTGAAGACTCAATTCTTACTGCTCTGCTCCCTGGAATGAGGTATAGTTTTTTAGTGTCAATGTACTGTATCTTACTGCTGGGGGTGGGGGGATGGTTCTGTATTTGCTTTTCATTCTGAATCACAACCCCATCTCATGCTAACCTCTTTCTTTTAGTAACTCCTGCTCACCCTTTCATTCTCAATGCTTTCTCACACAGAATCTGTCACATCATCAGTGCTCCAGAAATATATAATAAATGAATCATAAAATGAATGTACCTGGTTTACTTAGAGAAGTTCCAGGAAAGGAGTTTAAAGCTGCAGGTGCATCTGTGTTAGGGAAAATAGGTGATGTTCCCGAATAGTCTAAAGCTAGATTTTTAAAAAATTAAATATTTACTTATTTATGTTTCCTTCTTCCTCTGTGATGACTAAAGCTAGATTTTAAAGAAACTTAATGCCAGGTTCAAGAGTAGAGTTTCAATAAATGAAATCATTTACTTGTCATGCAATTACCACTCACATGAACTTGTTTATGTATAAGTACTGGGTAATGACTATTGATTTCATTTTTATTTTTCCCAATTAAAAATAATCTCTATCCATATTTATCAGAAGATACTGTGCTAAGTTTCTAAAGGTGCTTGCATGACATTTTTCTCTGAACTGGATAGATAAGGTTATGCCTTTTTTCCCCACTAGACTATGACCTGATTGAAAGTGTAGAACATTAATATTTATTTTTCAAGAATATAAGCATATATGTGACACATCATTGGTGCTTTATATAGTTTTGCTCAATGTGTGATTCAAAGAAGAAAAGAAAAGAATGGAAAATAAATAGTATAGTAAAAACATGAGTCTTCTTATTTTAATTGACAGTGCAGGTGGTGGTCAGGACATTACCAGCTTACAGAAGTCTAATACATCACACAGGTAAATGGCAGTTGGTAAATGTGATGGTTAATATTGAGTGTCAACTCGATTGGATTGAAAGATGCAAAGTATTTTTCCTGGGTGTGTCTGTGAAGGTGTTGCCAAAGGAGATTAACATTTGAGTCAGTGGACTGGGAGAGGCAGACTCACCCTTAATCTCGGTAGGCACCATCTAGTCAGCTGCCAACGTGGCTAGAATAAAGCAGCAAGAGAAGATGGAAGAGCAGACTTGCCGAGTCTTCCAGCCTTCATCTTTGTCTCATGCTGGATGCCTCCTGCCCTCAAACATGAGACTCCAAGTTCTTCAGCTTTTGGACTCTTGGATTGACACCAGCGGTTTGACAGGGGCTCTTGGGCCTTTGGAAACAGACTGTAAGTGCACAGTTGGCTTCCCGACTTTTGAGGTTTTGGGACTCTGACTGATACACCACCGGCTTCCTTGCTCCTCAACTTGCAGATGGCCTATCATGGGACTTAAACTTGTGAACATGTGAGTCAATTCTCCTTTAATAAACTCCGTTTCATATGTACATCTATCCTGTTAGCTCTGTCCCTCTAGTGAACCCTGGCTAATACAGTAAGCAAAGCCTCATGGAGACTCTTCAGGGTGCTTCTAATGCCACTGTCATGAGTCAGCTTGATGCAACCTGGAGATGTGAGAAACCCCTTACTAGTCAAAGATTTGTATGGAAATTGAAACTATACCTGTTTTTGCATCTCGGCCTGCGTGTTTACTAAGTACGTGCTCCAAACTCTGGAAGCCTAGGTACACAGTTTTCTCTATCTCAGTATTACAAAGACTACAGCACTCAACAGGACATCAACCAAAGAGAAGTATTTGTTTCTAAGATCAGGGCTTTAGAGACAAGAAGGATAAGTCAAGATGAGGACGAGGACAAATGACTCAAAAAGGGAATTTTGGAATATTCCAGTGATTACCTGTTTTTCACAGTCATTCTGGACCACAAAATATGCAGACAAGAAAATTCATTCTAAAGAAAGAAGAACAGAAAGGAGACAGGCTTGGACATAATCTCACAACCTGAAGTTATTTTTAAAAAGCAGTGGCTCTAATGATGATAATAATGTTGTCTGCTTTCAGGTTTTTAAATTATTCTTTAAAAAATCAGATGCAAAATAATAAGTGAGGCCAGGCTAAAGTTGAAATTGATTTTCCCAAAATAAGACACCTTGCTTTTCCAGCACTTCATGTAAATGCAGAAGTTATGGAAGTAGTGAAAAGTGTTGAACCTACAATTATGCCTTTTGCCTTAAAATTTTAGCTGTGATTTTGCTTTGAAAAAGCTTTTGTTCCATTTCTTCCCCATTCCTAACACTGCCATTTTGTTTGTGTGTGATCAGACAAAAATGTAGAACATGGAATGACTTTGGATAAAATTAAAATTTAAATGGTCAGCAAGAAGTCTTTAGAGAACATTTATTTCTGTCTGTATGTGGCACTTTCAGGTGGCTAGGCCTGTGGGTCAGAGTCATTCAGATTTATCTTTATTCTGTAGATGTAGGAGTGCTCCTTGTATTGGCTTTCTGTGTCTCACTCTGAGATCAAAAGGTTGTATCATAAATGAACAATCTCAGAGCTAGAGAGACTGGATGTACTGTGTGCTGATATGATAAAAGTAAAGATACTTTGCTAGAAATTCTCCCAAAGCATCATTTCCCTTTCTTTATGCACAATGTACAACAGAGAACAGTCAAGGGAAGAAAAGATCAGCCTGCAAGAAGGCAAGGAATATGTGAGAAAAAGCATGAGAAAGCAAGAGAAAAAGTCCTGGGCATTGCAAAGAAGAGGCTAGCCACACCTTATTAGTTTATACAGAACTGCATTTTTTTTTTTTTTTGGCAGTACCCCCTCTTGTCAGTACTTCAAGTTTATCTCATTTTTTTTTCTTTGTCCCTTTCACTCCACTGAGGCATCCAAAGATGATCACTGCCATAGTTTACCTCATTGCAGTTTTTAATGACTTCATCTCCTCTTTTACTTCCTTAATGTTTCTTATGGTGACAAGTTGCTTACCCGGGTAAGTGGCTAACGCAGAAAGAGCAGGAACTCATCTATCTTCAAGCCAGTCTTTTCCTATCCTCTTCCTTCCTGCCACCCTCTAGGGATATATGTTCTCTCTGTTACCCCCTATGCAGCATAAACCTGAGCATTACATGACAGTAAAGATTTCCTTCTAGAAAAAGAAAAAAAAAAAAAAGAATGACTGGCCCCTGGCATACCGCTGGGGCAATGGATAGGGTTTTAGTTCAGCATTAGCCTCACAATAAGGAGCCAACCTTGTGTTATGACTGCCAAACAAATACAAATAAAAGCTAATGCAGTGCACGAAATTTCCTTCTGCATTCTCATTAAAGAGTTTGCCTACAAACAAAGCTAATGACATTATACAGATTAAATTCTGTTTATCAAATTATTCAAATAAATTAATAAAAATTACATCGTGGCAAAAATTTCTAAGCAGTCAAAGAGAGAAAATACAAGCTTTACTGATTGCCAGTCCTGCTGAGTTTCTGTGTGGCACTGCTAGCAATTTAGGAGTTTCTCACAGACTACAGCAGCCTCCAAATTAAAGAGGACCTTCTATTAACCCCACTGTGTATAATGTTTTCCCATTTTCAGGGCCCTTTCAGCATGTTTCCTGAACAATAACTGTGATGGGGAAAGTAAGATCTCATTTTATAGATGCAGAATCTAGGACTCCATGTGGTTTAATATTAAGGGAAGAAGCTCAAGCCAGAGAACAAGCTTCAGACAACTGGTTTATTACCTTCTGTTATGGACTCAATGTGTCTCCCTGAAATTCATATGTTGAAGTCCTCATCCCCAATGTGATCATATTTGGAGGGTCTTTGGGAGGTCATGAGGGTTAGATGAGGTGATAAGGCGGGGGCCTTCATGATTGGATTAGTGCTCTTATAAGAGGAGACATCGGGCTGGGCGTGGTGGCTCATGCCTGTTAATTCTAGCACTTTTGGAGGCTGAGGCGGGTGGATCACCTGAGGTTAGGAGTTTGAGACCAGCCTGGCCAACATGGCGAAACCATGTTGTACTAAAAATACAAAAATTATCTGGGTATGGTGGCACATGCTTGTAATCCCAGTTACTCAGCAGGCTGAGGCAGGAGAATTGCTTGAACTCAGGAGGCAGAGGTTGTGGTGAGCCGAGATGGTGCCATTGAACTCCAGCCTGGGTCACAAGAGCAAAACTTTTTCTCAGAATAATAATAATAATAAAATTAAAAAGAGAGAGACATCAGAGAGCTTGTTTTTTCTCTCTCTCCCCAAGATCACACAAAGAAGACGTCATGTGAACACACAGCAAGATTGTGGCAGCCTACAAGTCAAGAGAAGAGGCCCCAGAGTCTACCTTGCAGGCACCATGATCTTGGATCTTCCAGTCTTCAGAACTGTGAGATGTACATTTCTGTTGTTTAAGCATTCAGTCTTTGGTATGTTTTTATGGCAGCCTCGGCAGAATAAGACACTCATTCATCTAGGTAAACCATATACAGTTGACCCTTAAACAGCATGAATTTCAGCTGTGTGGGTTCACTTACATGCAGATTCTTTTCCATAAAAGTGACTCCAGGTGTGTCTGCCTCTCCTGCCTCCTCTTCCATCTACTTTACTTCTTTTGCCTCTGCCACCACTGAGATAACAAGACCAACCCCTCCTCCTATTTAGCCTCCTTCTCAGCTTATTCAGTATGAAAAACAATGAGAATGAAGACATTGATGATGATCCATTTAATGAATAGGATCCATTTAATGAATAAATAGTAATTATATTTTCTCTTCCTCATGATTTTCTTAATACCATTTTATTTTTTCTAGCTTACTTTCTTGTAAGAATACAGTACATAATACATATAAAATGTAAAATAGGTGTTAATCAACTGTTTGCTGGCTTCCAGTCAATTAGCTATTAGCAGTTAAGTTTGGAGGAGTCAAAATTTATACATGGATGTTTGGCTGCACAGGGAGTTGGCACCTCTAACCCCTGCATTGCTCAGGGGTCAACCATTGTGATATGATGTACTACCAAGACCTGTCACACTTTAATTTTCATTGTTCTTTTATATTTTCATTTTTCCCATTCAAAAAAAAAAGATTATTCAATGCCTGCTTTGTGCCAAGAAGTGTGCAGGATGCCAGAGGTGTGAAAATGAACCCGCCATATTTAAGTTGCCCATATTTTGATAGGGGAATGACTCACATAAGAAGATGATTATAATATAATTTGATAACTGCTATAATAAAAGCATTAAACAGAGCTTTGGAAGCACTAAGCAGCTCTTTTAGCTTAGGGGAACTCAGGAAACACTTCACAAGGGAGGTAACATGGATGACCGTTTTAAGTGATTCATGATGCTTGGAACCCATCAGCTCAGGGGAATGTGACTGGCAGAAGGAAGGAGGACGTTCACCTAGACAGACAGTGGCAGTGTTGGGCTGTGTGCCCCAAATTATGGTGGGCGTCAACCTTGAACTATTGTCTACATTGGAACCTGTTAAGCCCAGATTCTTGAATTCTGACCCAGACCTGACCTACCAGAATCTCAGGGCATAGCACAGTGGATTAAACATATTTGATAAGCACCTTCAGGTAATTCTGATACAAACTGAAGTTAGAATAGCAATGCACTCAGGATACATGAGGAAAAGGTGGGCTGTGTACTGTATTTCAGTGTGGATGAATCCTGTTCAGATTTCCTACACACTCTTTTACATGTTCCTTTATCCTCTGGTTTTCTCACTGCAACAACTAAATTTCTTCATAGCTCTACTTTCAAAGCATCCATGAAGTTAATAGTGCTCTGTCACTAAAATGATTTTTCCTCTTCCTATTGATTAATAAACAGAGCATCGTCTGTTTTGTAAAGCTGGTACAGTTTTCTTCTCCTTTTACCGACAAGATCTTACAGTGGGTTAATAAGAAACAAGGCTGCTTATCAGAAAGCCTGGTGTACAGTTAGCACAAAATAAGATGTCTCCCCCTATAGCATCCTTCTAGTCTACTCTCTCTAAATCCCTCCCTGAATTTAAACCACTTCACAGGCATTAATTAATGATATTTAATTTCTGCTGAATATAATGAATATATAATTAAGATTAAGATACTCTGAGGGCTTCCCCTAGCTTTGAGGCCGATTCTTCTTTCTGCTTAGAAGTATGTCATTTAACCTCTTTACCTCTCTCCTTCTATAATTGGGGACCATGAAACTTACCTGCCCTGAAATTTCTGAAGATTCAGCGATAATGTTAGCCAAATGTTTAGCACATAAAAAGTGCCAAAGAACAGCTATGTGATGTGCTGGGCAAAAGATCTCTTTCGAACACCTGTGATACTTGACCCTTTCTGTGGTTCTTTTTTTCATGACAAATTATGTCCTATTGCTTCAATGCACAGGAGGGAAGCAAGAAGATATAATGTAAATAATTAAAGCCATTTTTAAACCATCTATTTACGTAAAACAAGAACAAGGAGCAGCAATGATATGCCACCATAGTATCTGAAGCAATTTGAAGCCAAAAATTTTAATGAAAGGTGTTGAAAAAGACCAAATAGCAATATAGGGTACTGCTGGGAACTTCACTTCTTCTTCTTCTTCTTTTTTTTTTTTTTAAAGAGTTCCATGTCCCTAGGTAACAAAGCAAAAGAACATGCTATATATGATCACAACTGCCTTCTGGATTATTTAGAATCTGGGAGTTATCTTTGATTCTTTTCTCTCCCTCACCAAACCTGTTGATTCTGCCAGTATCTTTGAACGTGTCGATCTTTTCCCTATTCCATTCCCACTCTCTTATCTGCTATACCAGCTTCTCTCTATTGTCTATTTTAGATATTCCTTAACTGGTCCACATGCTTTCTTTTTATACCCCTTCCAACCCATTTTTTTTAATGCAGCAGCCATAGTGATTCTATAAAATGGTAAATCTTTAAATTAAAAATTATTTTTATTGAGGTAAAATATACATATATAATTTACCACCTTTGCCACTTTTAAGTGTACAGCTCAGTAGCAATAAATACATTTGTATTCCTTTTTTTTATTCACCATCTCCATCCTTGCAAAAAAGGTAAATCAAATCTTGTCTTTCTCTCACTTAAGCCCTTCAATGGCTTCCCATTGCATGTTGAATTACGTGCAACCTCCTGACCTTGAGTTACAGAATCCTAGCTGTGTTGACCTCTGCTTTCTTCTCCAGCTTCATTTTGAGCCAGTTTTTCTCACTATTGCTCCAGCCAATTATCCATGTGTTAGTTCTTAGAACACCCCACACTGTGTCCTCTCTCAAAGCCTTCATACACAGGCTTTCACCTGGAGAGCCTCTATCCAAGGTGTCCTTCCCTCAATCCCCATTCTTCAAATCTCAAACTAAATACTATTTGAAAAGAAAGAGCTTTTCTGGGATTAATGAAAACAAATCTCAGCAGGTCTGTCTCCTTTATCTTCAGCACAGTCCATGTTTCTTATCTTCCAAGCACTTTCCTCATGTGTAATTATTCATTTATATATTCATTTGCCTGTTCAATGTTTGTCCTCACAAAGTTGACCATAAGCTAGGTAAGGACATGGACCAGGTCTTTTGAATTTACCACTGTCAACTTAGTGCTGAGAGTACTGCCTTGGATTTAATGGATCATTGCTGAATAAACAAATGAAAAATAAGGAAGGTGGATCCTATTTCTGCAATGCCCTGAATAACTTGTATATTGAAAAAAGATCCTGAGCTGGGCGGAGTGGCTTATGCCTGTAATCCCAGCACTTGGGGAGGCCATGGCTGGTGGATCATGAGGTCAGGAGTTCGAGACCAGCCTGGCCACCACAGTTAAACCCCATCCCTACTAAAAATACAAAAATTAGCCAGGTGTGGTGGCACAGACCTGTAATCCCAGCTACTCGGGAGGCTGAGGCAGGAGAATTGCTTGAACCCAGGAAGCGGAGGTTGCAGTGAGCCAAGATTGTGCCATTGCACTCTAGCCTGGGTGACAGAGCAAGACTCTGTCTCGGGTGGGTGGGGGGTGGGTGGAGAAATATCCTGGAGATAAACTTGGAGTAGGAGTTGGAAAAACTGAAATGAAATCTGAGAGGGAAGAACTGAAGAAAAATAGAGAGTGAGGGAATAGCTGTTGGTTAGTTGAATAAAAGCCAAGAAACAAAAAACAGAAAACAAAAAACCTTCCCCCAAAATAAACCCAAATCACATCAAAACAAAACCGCCATAGTAAGCTGTTGAAGGACTGAGTATAATTTCTAACATTCAATTTGCATTTTTTTTACATGTTCATGGTGTAAACTCCTATTTAACCTTTCCAAGTCTCCAGAAAAGTATGCCAAACATAAAGGGCATATGTGTATGGGTTTCCATTTATATATGTATTAGTTATCTATTGTTGCATAACAAGTCACCACTAAAATCAGCAGTTTAAAATAACATACACTGAATATTTCACTGTTTCGGTGGTTTGGAAATCTGAGTATGGCTTAACTGGGTTCCCCACTTTAGGGTCTGTCACACAGCTGCCATCAGGTATTGGCCAGGACCAGGGACTTTTCTGAAGACTTGACTGGGGAAGAATCTGCTTCCTAGCTGTTGGACTGAGGCCATCAGTTCCTTAATGGCTGTTAGATGAAGCCCACCCTCAGTTCTTTGCCACCTGGGTCTCTTCAGTATGGCAGCTTGCTTCATCAAAGTGTGTAGTCCAGAAAGCAGTAGAGACAGTCTGCCAAAGAGATGGAAGTTGCAATCTCTTCTTACCTAACCATGGAAGTGACATCCCATCACCTTTTCAGTATCCTATCAGTCAGAAGCCAGTAACTAGTTTCAGCTCATACTCAATGGGAGGGATTACACAGGGGATGAATACTGAGAGGTGGGGAACCTTGGGGGCTAACTTAGAAGTCACCTACTACAGTATGTTTGTTGGTGTTTTGATTGTATGTGTCCATATGTGTGTAAATCAAGGATGGGACTAAGCTCTACATTTAGGATAGCACAATTCAGCAGGAACAAGCTGTTGGAATCAGAGAAAGTCATGAGAAGATATATTTTCTGGAAATATGAAGATAATTTGGGAAAGCCTTTCACTGGGTGATAGAATCTATTTTATTCAGCTCTCTAGAGGCACTCAGAACTTAGGTATCCAACATACCCCAATAATTGGATTACCCCAGAACACTGCTATAACTCACCACTTTGCTTTTCCTGACAACTGTTTTGGAAGTATAATGCACTCAGAAATGATAAATGTTTCCAAAGGGTTAGGGGGATTTGCATAGAAATGGTGGCTAGATGGAGGTTTATCAGACTTTGCACAATAGATTCAATGCTGCTTCAGTGGCACAAAGATTATTTTATAGGTAATCTTGACATAAGGTCTAATTTATAAAGTCAGGGAAAGTTCTGCAGTAATCTGGCACTAGCTCTGTAACTTGTAAGCCTTCTAAGTAATTGAATTATAAAAATGTTTTATTACAAATAATAGATTATTAATATACTTATCTGACAGCAAGCTATATCTCTTTGATCTAGAATCAACTGAAATGTATTATTTATCTATGTGCCAGGCATTGTGTTAGGTCTTTCACCAGGAGCTTATAGGTTCCTCAAAGGACTCTGGTGACTAAATAATTATAAATCTTAATGGTAGGTGAGAAGCCCGCTCAAAACTCTCTAGCTTGGGAAACAGGGTTATTTATAAAATAGTTATTTTTTATTATACTTTAAGTTCTGGGGTACATGTGCAGAATGTGCAGGTTTGTTACACAGGTATAAACGTGCCATGGTGGTTTGCTACACCCATCAACCCATCATCTACATTAGGTATTTCTCCTTAATGCTCTTCCTGCCCTGCCCCACCCACTGACAAGCCCCAGAGTGTGTTATTCTCCTCCTTGTGTCCATGTGTTCTCATTGTTCAACTCCCACTTATAAGTGAGAATATGCGGTGCTTGGTTTTCTGTTTCTGTGTTAGTTTGCTTAGAATGTTGGTTTCCAGTTTGATTCATGTCCCTGCAAAGGACATGAACTCATCCCTTTTTATGGCTGTGTCGTATTCCATGGTGTATATGTGCCACATTTTCTTTATTCAGTCTATCATTGATGGACATTTGGGTTGGTTCCAAGCCTTTGCTATTGTGAACAGTGCTGCAATAAACATATGTATGTATGTGTCTTTATAGTAGAATGATTTATAATCCTTTGGGTATATACCCAGTAAGGATTGCTGGCTCAAATGGTATTTCTGGTTCTAGATCTTTGAGGAATTGCCATGTTTGAAGTCATGTTTGAAGTAATTTACACTCCCACCAACAGGGTAAAAGTGTCCCTATTTCTCCACATGAACATGGGCTATCTTTTCATTTATTTGTGTCTTCTTCATTTTTTTTCAGTGATATCTTACAGATTTAAGTGTACAGCTCTTTCAGCTCTTTAAATTTATTCTTATGTATTTTATTCTTATACTACTGTAAATGGAATTGTTTTCCTAATTTTTTGGGGGGTAGTTTGTTTTTAGTGCATATAAATGCAACTGATTTTAGTATATTGATTTTTATTCTGCAACCTTACAGAAGTCATTTACTAATTCTAACAGTTTTATAATGTGGAGTCTTTAGGGCTTTCTATACATAAGATCCTGTCATCTGCAAACAGAGACAATGCATTACTTACTTTTTTATTTGGATGCCTTTTATTTCTTTTTCCTGCGTAATTGCTCTGGCTAGGACTTTCAGTACTGTGTTGAACAGGTGAGAGTGGGGACATCTCTTGGCACTGAGTTGTGCTGCCTTTCAGGAGGGGTGACGTGTATAACGTGAAACTGTTCTTTTTACTCCTATCAATGTATCTCTTGCACTTTTCTCATGCTAATAATGTAAGAATAGAATTGGTGACAATAAATGCCTTTGTTCTGCTTGATAAATGAGTGTATATGTGGTAGTTGAGATTCTGAGAGCAGTGACAATGTTCAATAAAAGCTAGTAGAATTTAGTAGTGATATCACCTGATTGCCTGACAGGGTGACTTGCTTAGCCTTTGAAAACGTGGGAGAACTGGCTACAGTGTCTCTGTCAATAGATAGAATTACTGAAACCTCAAGAAAATACCAGCTCCTCATACCTTCCAAAAGTGTGGCCAGACATACTTTTCGAAGTAATAGATGCTTTTCTCCTCCCATAGTTTATTCTTATTAATCTCTAGCAAAGAATAGCCAATTCTTGTAACATTTTAGATGGCATGGAGGCCATGGAGGAGCACTGCTGAGAAGGGGCTGCTGTGGGGAGCATTGCTGACTGACAGCCTGGGAGCTGAGGCCATGCTTCCCCCAAGCTGCTACCAGCCAATGACTGAGCATAGCAGTGACTGGGCTGGTATGGGACCATTTCTCTTGAATGCAACACTCTTCTAATAGGCAGGAACTGCCCTCCGGCCTGGCTGAGACTTTCTCAGTACTGTGCTGTGGTATGCAGCTATCCCTACTCAATTCTCTCTGCTGCCTCTCCTTTCACAGGTGTCAGATCTATATCGCTACCTGAAAGCTCTTCCCACCTATTTCTGCTCTTTGCTCCTCTGGACTTCATGGGTGATAGATTTACTGGTTCTCGTGAGCATGTCTAATGCCGTCTTTTTGTCAATGTCTCAGAGGACCTGAACTGACCCATGTGGTATATACACCATCCCAAGTGAAAATTGTGCCATATAATATTATAATGAGCACGCTCAGTGTCTGAAATCAGCCTGCAGAGGTTGAAAGGGTAAGAAGGATGGGAATGGCATTAGGAGACTTAGATTTCTCAATTTGATCTCAGTGGGGTTATATTTTGGGCACTGCATTTTATTTAAGAAATCAGAGCAGGAATCTTAGAATATTAGACTCTTAGGAGAATTCTTTCTTTTTAAAATAGGATTTCCAAGTTTGGGATGTATTTCAGTTTCTAGGACAATTAAATCACTCAGAGCACCAAGTTTGCATAAAATGTCAGATGGATGAAGTGTTTCATGATAATATTTTAAAAAGTCAGTGGGTTGAGAAATGCATATTTGGATCAAGCTCATTTGTTTTCTATGTTTTTAGATATATGTAGATGTGTGCAGTGGGAAAGTTGTCATGACTGGGAGCAAAACCTGGAATATGAAAAGTTAGTTTATCCAATAGTTAGTACAACAATCCAAAATTTATACTTCCCTGGTAAAATCATGAGAGCCTGGAGTCACAGTAGGATTTGTATATTTCTTGTGAAAAACCTAAGAGAAATTCAGGTCTTTAGGATGGGAGGGGTCATGTCCATCTTGTGCCTCACTCTATCCCCAGCCTTCTACACCATGCCTCATGCATGGTAGATGGTCAATAAATATTTGCTGAAAAAAAATGACAAACAGCATGTTCAGGATAGTTTAAACTGTAAGTAAATGTGATTAAACAGCACTTTGACCATTTTGGCATGTGGAATAATAGAACTAATCACAGCTAGTTACAGTCTTGTTTGTTCTTCTATGATTACTGTTTGTTTTTACACTGATTACTTCTTATGTGACTGATAAATGTGGGAATGCTATGGTTTTAATATATGTGTTCCTCCAAGATTCATATGTTGAAACTTAATCATCAAGGGAATGAAATCAGGAACTGAGGCCTTTGGGGAATGATTAAGTCTTGAAGGCTGTGCCTTTGTGAATGGGACCAATGCCTTTATAAAAGAGGTTTCAGAGACCTGCCTCAACCTTCCATCTCTTCTGCTATGTGAGGACACAGCATTTGTCCTGCCCCTTTTGCCCTTCTGCCATTTGAAGATATAGCAAGAAAGTACCATCTTGGAAGCAGAGAGAGGCCCCCACCAGACACTAAATGTGCTAGTCCCTTGATCTTGATAAATAATTTCTATCATTTATGAGTTATAAGTTACCCGGTGTCTGGTATTTTTTTTATAGCAGCAAGAATGGATGAAGACAGATAGTGAAGTTGGTATAATGTGAAAGAGGTATTGATTCATACGTGATTTTTCTGAGTGTGAATTTTTTTAAGTAATTGGAGCGAGCTCTCTCACAATTAAAGAAAAGCCTTAGCAATATATGAACTCCATATAAAACTCTACAAAAGTATCTCTTTTAGTGCAAGCTATGCCTGCACTTCACCATATAAAGCTACAGTGAAACACAAGTGAACGTGAAGGTGATGTGCTGACATTTCTTTCCCTATTAAAACAATGGATTAACAAAACAGGCTACAGTCTGGATAAGATTTTTGATTCTGATGAACATGTCTCTATTAGAAGCAAATGCCCTCCAGGAATTACATTTCAGGAAACTGCATAAGCCCCAGGGTTTAAGTTGAGAAGAACTAACTGTGATAGTAGACACCAAATCCCAAGCATATTTTAAATGCATTTGTGAGGGTTTTTTAATGGATTGCTATTGTTTTTGTGTTCTCTGGGTATAATACATTTTGCGATTCCTTTTCCAACCCTATTTTTTCCCTGTAGCCTGTGTTTTATTTGCCATGCGATTTTACAGTAAAGCATGTGCTTTCTGCCCCCTAGAAACATATATAGTATATAGTATCCAGTATGACAGCAGGAATGTGTGTATTTAAAAGAAAAACAATAGATTAACTTGGTTAAGAATTCAGCTCTAGAGTGAAATTGCTTAGATTTAAGTTTCAGCTTTGCCATTGTCAAGTGGCATATACTTGGACATGACACTGAACATTCTGTGCTTTTGTATCCACAACAGTAAAATGGGAATAGCAACAGTATCTATTTCATTGGGGTTATTGTGTAACAAGAGCTTAGAAAAGTGTCAGGCACATAGTAGGTAGTCAATCCACTAATGCTGATCATTATTATGGAATGAAGCAGCTTATTCCCTGACTAGGCCACATAAGGCATATTTCACCTTGATATGTGGAAACATAGCATGGTTTCATCACTGGGACCTTAATATAGGCATTTCCTTAAGGCTTGACATACAGTTCTTTGTAGAAGTTCCAGGAGCCAGTTCTCCTTTGAATTTGTATTCACTATTGCCACAACCTGTTTTTTTTAAAATTTCCTGTCTACAGTCACTAGACTGTGACTTAAATTAAATTATAACTTTGAAACTGGATTTCCTCAAGTTACTTGTGCTCCATACAGTAGAGCCATAACATACTTACTCTTCTTATTTGACATTTTCTCTTACTCTTTTTTTTGAAAAATGCTGACCTGCTATGCCACCTACATTATATATGAAATTGATACAGTATAATGGAAACAAGATGTAATATCAATAACATGATCTATCACAAACACAGCTAAAATTGCAAAGCACATGTCCAAAATTAAGTGATACAGAATTAAAGTATACTTTTTCTTTTTCTTTTTTTTTTTCCAGGGAAAGGCTGAAAAAAACCCAAAGATTAGCACAAAGACTAAAACCTCTTAGTCCCTTAAGCAATGTTTGTATTCTTGGGAACATGTGGGAAAACTGCGTAAGTGGTGTCCTTGGAGTTTGCTTTAAAAGTAAGATCTTTTGAAAAATGTTTATTCATGTTCTTTGCCCACTTTTTGATGGGATTTTTTTTCTTACTGATTTGTTTGAGTTCCTTGTAGATTCTGGATATTAGTCCTTTGCCAGATGCATAGTTTGCAAATATACTTGGGTGACGGGTGCACTAAATCTCAGAATTCACCACTATAGAATTCATCCGTGTAACCAAAAACCACTTGTACCTCAAAAGCTACTGGAATAAAATAAAATAAATTAAGATGTCTGGGTTGACATGTCTTTTCCTAAATGCTTAGCTTTCCAAAGTAGCCATTCATCCTCAGGGTTAAACAGTGCTCTCTCCCAGCTCAATATTTTACAAAGACTTGCAAAATAGTGAGCCAATTATACTATCACTGGATTAAGCCTAATGATCAAGCTAAGTGACAGATTGGACAAAAGGATTTCAAAGGTCCTTGGATTCTGTGAAATACTCATTAATAATAATAGGAGTTACCAACATCTGAGAACAAATTGTTGTATCCATCCTGCTTCCTTCCATTCATGGTAGAAGAGCAATGTCATAAGAGAAGCAGACCTTTTGGCAGAAAAGATACCATATGGAGACTAGAGATGCCTGTTTTCAAATTCTTTATTGGATTGGGCAGGGTCTTCTAATATGAATACACATGAATAAAATTATGATAAGGAGAAAAATAAATTATGTATTAAGCACATATGTCAGGTTCTGTGATCAACATCTATTATTTCCTTTAATTCCCCCATAAAATAAACCCCACAAAAACCCTACGACTTTGGCATTCTTATTATTTAGCTAAACGATCAGGCTCAGAGAAATTGAGAACAAACAAGGTCACTCAAAATCCGCTGTCTTTCCATCATATCAAGCCTTGCCTTAGGCGCTTCCTACTCCCGTACCTCTCACTTGACTCCTAGTCATGTTGATATTTCTCCTAATCTCAGACTACTTGGACTTTATTTTTTCTTCTGATCAATTGTCTCACTTTTATCTTGTTCATGTCGGAATTTTAAGAAGGGGTCAGGATCAGAATGTAACCAGAACAGGTCAGCTAATTGTCTAGAGTAGACCTCAGGGTGCTTCTGGCTTTGTGAATTCACTGTACTCCTTAATCTAACTCTCAGCCTGTGGGTTTGGAACCATGATTTTTGGGAATGATGAGAGTGACTGTTTCTCATGCTGGACACATGTTAACTGCATTTGTAGACAGTGATATATAAAACCAGAAAATCAGTTGATTTCATTATAATAAGGAGTAAATTGGCCAGGATCTTGGACACACATTCTGTGGTCCATACTTTCTTTCTTTGTCGACATGTGTCTTAAGAGACCACATTATAATCATAAAGTTCCTGGTGAATATTGAATTAGAACAGAAAGAAATTAATAATTCTATGGGTATTGAGGACATCTGTTAAATTAGCATGCAACATTCATCTCCAAAACATACACATGATACACCGATGAAGCAAGTCAAATCCTTGGGCATTTAAGAATTTTAGTGGGTACGGTCGATGCTGTCGGTTTTTAATATGTATTTTTTTTAACCTTGTCTCATATGTGCTTGGGTTCCTGACAATTTGCTTTCTGATTGTCTCATTACTGAAATCTTGTTCATTCAAGGGCAAACTTCTACAACTTAATGTGAGTTTATACATGTGTGTTTCAATCTGTTCTGTGTTGATTTTTTAGTTACAGTGTCAGGTGACAATCTTATTTCTTTTATTCGGAAATAAATTTTGGGTTGGATGGGGGACAAAAAATGCTTTTTTGAAATCCCTGTGTACATCTCAAAGCCATAGATGCCAGATTACTTTTCAAAAAATAATGGAAATTATGCCTTTGAACAGAGACGTGTGAAAGATTACATTCTTGTAAATTGTATCTAATTACAGTTTAGTGAGGTATTAATAATAGGATATTATATCATATTTTGCTTCAGGAATTTTATCTATTATGATAAGAACTCTTACATACAGAGGTGCTTATTCTCCAAAAATATCTCAGGAGAAAACACAGCAAACGGCTGACTCCAGGATGGGATTTAGGGAGCCCTGGGAAAGCCTTATAGGTGTCAAATATTTTCCTCACCATCTGTCTGTTATTCAACCTTTAAAACTAATTGCTTGGCATCTTAAAGTCTTTGTCATTTTAGAAAGTTTCTTTTTAGAATGCAGATGTACCTGGGTTATTTAATGTGTTAGCCAACTTTTAACAAATTACATCATTAAACAAAATGCAGATATAGTTTCAGTGTCTGAGAATTCTCTAGAAAAATTTAATTTTGAAAATGTAATATAATATATGCATATTCTGGATCATCTGAATGAATACCTTATAAATGAGTGCTCCCTTCTAGCTTAAAGCCTGAATTCATGTTTTTGTTCTTGTCAGTAACAACTACTATTACTTAATCGTCACTGGTTCATTAATAATGAGATTTTTTTTGAAATAGGACAAATACTAGTAGATCACTCTACAAACAAGGTTACTTAACAATTTAAAGTCCAAAAAGAGATGGAAGAAATGAGTCCTAGCAAAGTGTGTTGGAAGCAGATTGCACCTGGCGAGTTGTTATCTGGGTGACTACTGATTTGAGGCAAGTGGATATTTAAATCTTGCTCATGGAGTGCTCTGATTGAAATCAAGCTTTATCAATTATCCCCTGAATTTGAATTGAAGGACGTCATTTTTGCCCATTAACTTGACCCTTATAGGAAAATATCAAATGACAGATTCTCAGTTGTGAAAAATAGGATGCATTTCTCTATTGCAAAAGATTAAAATTATTTGGAGGGGTTTTTCACCACAGAGCCACATAGTAGCTTACTTTTTCTTTTTAGGAATTTTTTGATTGATTGCTCATATACAGACTAGGTTTAGAAGATTCTTTGATGTTGATTTACCAGTTTCAAGCGTTATAGATCCAAAAATTGTTTTCCTTTCTCCTTTAAATGGACATACACCATTGAGCTTAATTTATCCCCTGAGTTCAGGATATTATTTAAATTTCTGAAAAAAATGGCTAAAGGCTCTGAGGATTGCATTTGTTGTCATCTTCAATAAGGCCCATTAGTTAATATAATACTAAATCTCTGTTAACAGAAACTAGAAACAACAGGTTCTGTGATGAAGGCTCTATGCAAATGGAAACTCAGTTCTGATTGAAAAACTCTAGTCCTTGTCGTGTTTCGGGTACATCTATGTCTAACTACTCTCAATGTAACTGGGTTAGGAAATTCTTGGCACAGATTTTGGAGAAATTTTTAAAATGAAAATTGTGCTCAGATTCCACTGCTTACCACAACACACAATTCTTTTGCTTTTCCTCCCTTTTAAATCCCTACCTCATCTTTTGATTTTCTTTTCCTCCTTTCTGATTCGAAGACTACTTTATGTATTAGTACTTGTGTTTTATTACATTCACCATTTTTTATTCTTATTTCTTCATGCTCTGGGAAAGGAAGAAGATAAAAGAAAGAATTTTCATTGATGCTAGCATTTATATGTATAACAGTTTGTCAGTCCACATACCCTATAAGGTAGGTAAACTGAGGTCGTGAATATGTAAATAACAACCTTAAGACAAATAACTGATAAATGATAGAAGCAGTTTTTAAATTAATGCATTAGAAAGAAGTATTTCGTCTCTAGTACATTGTTTATCTTGCTTTAGAATCTCTCTTTATATATAATATAGACATTGTCTAACCACCTATCTGTATATGCTTATAGTGACCCTCAGATATTAATATATTAATTTAATTTTTATTTATTTATTTCCAGGATCTTCCCCCTCCCCTCCCTGCACCATCACAGGAAAGCAGAATGATTTTAGGCAAATATTTAGGCACCAAATATTTGTTGAATGGAAAACATATCTCAGAAGCTCACCCTTAGAATATTTCTATTCCAATTTGTTCTTAGAGTATATAGAGTGTGCAGTATTCATAGCCCAGATACAAGATACAATCAAAGCACCTAAATATAGTTTACTTTCCTTTTTCCATTAAAGGCACCAAATCCGAAGTTCAAAGACACGCATACAGAATCGTCTACATTGTTTACCATCAGAATTTATATTCATCAAGAACAGAATTAACATTATCGTTTCAGAACTGAAAGGGTAAAGACATATAAAAATTAAGTTAACTTAGACATAAGGATTACAAACTAAGTGTATTTATCTTTAGAGGTAATCAATCATTGCTTGTGCTAGAGATCTATAAAAGATTGGCCTCAGAACTTACTACAGGGACCTTATCCTTTCCTCTACAAATTGCTCAGTTCCACCAAAGCGAAGACACTATTCCCCACTGAGGGCTAAATAAATGACAAGCTTGAAGTGGTGAAAAATAAATTCCTTCTCTGAGTTACTTGAGTAAAAAGTTGTGTGAACAAAAAATTCACACATTTCTCTTCATATAATGGAAACTTACCACTTTTTACAACACTGCTTATTTGAGAAGCTTGGGAAATTCATTATAAGGGGGAAGCATGTTTGGGATATTAGTTCCACCATGCCCACAAATAATGGAGAAAAACATTGGGAACTGAAATTGCCTGGTCTCTTCGACCCCTAAAACCCTTATCTATGTTATTATAGTCTAAATACTTTTCATACATGTAAACATTTTCAGGTAACCAGGGGACAACTTATTTATGCACTTTATTTTCACTGCATGTCTATAGGAATGCAAAAATGTAAACATTGGTCTACATAATCATGTACATAGATTAAGGGAAACTTCCGGAAACAGTGTGAATTAGATCATTAAAAAATAGTGAAATTGCAGTTAACGGCTTATTTGCTGAAAGTAGATATTTTAATTATTCTACATAGTTTGAATTCATGAATAACTTACTAGTCACTCATATCCTGTTTTTTTCTTTTCCTGTTCATAATCCTGGTGAGCCTCTGATGTTTGGATCATAGTCTTTAATGCTTTTTTATTTGACTTCTTACTCAGGAGGCCTGGGAAATGACATGGCCAGCCAGAGTAGATGAAATTGTTATAGATCACCATGAGATTGTATAATCCATTTTTAAAAATAGTACCAAAAAATGTAATCAATATACTAGAAGCAAGAAGACTTTTTTTTTTCCAATGTAGGTGACATGAGGAGATACTGAATTATAGGAAACTCCTATATGTCTATTTCACTTATTTTTGTTTCTAGGCTCTGAAAGAAAGAGCACTGACTAGGAATTATGAGACGTGGGTTTGACTTTGAACTCATACACACAGATTTTTCTTGGCTACATTACTTCGCTTTGCTACAATTCCCTGATCGCTGCCACCAAAACCCCCTGTGTCTCCCTTGCCATCCCCTTCCTTATTTACTCATCCCCAAACTTGTCTGGCTTCTTTCATTTCTGGAATAAAAGAAGCTCTTTTCTGCCTCACTGCCTCAGCCCATTATTTCTCTTCTTCCCTTTTTATCTAATTGTCTCCTAATCATTCTTCAGGTCTTAATTAATAATCACTTTCTCAAATAGGCCTTTGCCATGTCTGCTCTCTAAATGAGGCTCCTGTAACATTCTCATAGCATCATAGGTTGTATATTACTACTATGCATGTATCACTACTTATAAATGTAAGTTTAATTTCATAATTCTTCATTGTCTGGATGGAGTAGGCTGTATGTTTCATTGCAGCAGGGAGTATGTCTAGTACATTGTAGATGCTCAGTAAATATTTGAGAAACTAATGGATGAATAAATTCGTGATAAGAATGGGGGTAGAAAAAGTAATCTAAATAATTCCATCCATTTTGGGCAGACTATGATACTAGGGTAAATTAATGGTTTCATTTCCATCCAAACCAAGTCCTGAAGATTTTATCCTAAACCATGCCTTATGCACACAGTCAATAATTGCAAGAAAGTCTTTGATAATATACTCAGGGTTTTGTACCTTCATTCAGCCATTCATAATTTCATTCATACCAAGAGATTAATCTCCCAAACTCAAATCTGATCCCACCAATTTCTTACTAAAACCCTGACTTGGTTCCTTACTATATATAACACAGAGTCCAAACTCCTTGGGATAAAATGCAAAGGACTTACCTAACTATTCTTCCAGAGTCCTGCATTCTGCCATTTCAGACATATGCATAGTTCCCCGAATTCATAGTGTTTTCATTTTTTTCTTTTTTCTCTTGATGTCATGCCTTTGCACTTGCTGTGTCCACTTTCTAGAAAGTCTGTTTCCTCCTCCCTCTTTTTAAGCTTTTGTTCACTAGGAAAATTCCAACTCAACCTTGAATCTTTGGCTGAAATTTTCAATGCCTAGCCATTTTTATCTCCCCAAAAAGACCAAATAACTTTATTCTGTGCATGCTTCTATTATGGCATTTGGATTTCTGTAATCATTTATCTACACCTGACCATTTCCTCTTAACATTGTCAGTCCTGAAAGATAAGGGTTGCATTCTTATCATATGTCTCGTTGATCCCTACCACAGTGCCTGGCACATGTTAGGTAGTTTATGAATGTGGAGTGAAGGTAAGTGAGAATTTAATTGCTGTGTTAAAGGCTTAGCCCATGTTTTCAGGTGCTTCAGATATGAGTCAGAGAAATTGGTCATTAGCCTTCTAATTATATTCTAATATTCCAAAGTTTATTAGTAAAAATCATTTTATGGATTTGTCTTTATAAAGTTAAAAGCTACAAATCAAATTTTTTGTATAATTTTACTTAGAAATTATTTTATTGGTTTTATCTGAAAACTTATCCTTTTATGTTTTGCATTTAAAAAATAGTTGATCAAAGCAGACTGAAGCATGTATGCAGAAATAGTGTTCCCTAGATTTTTGGGGTTATAATTCTGAATATATCTGCTTTTTTGTAAAGTTTTAAAATGGGAAGTTATTGTTTGACCATTTATTAAGCTTTGTGTTTAATTTCACTTTTGATCTTTACCTTCCGTATTTATTAATTAGTCTTCATTATCTGCTTTTTTTTGATAAAAATGCATTATCAAATCTGCACTTTTTTGAATGGAGCATTCATTTTTTCTTGGAGTAATCATAAATTATTTTCTGTTTTCCGAGATGTTGGAAATAAAATCAAACAGTTTTGTTTCTGATTTTAATGATAAGAAATTCTGCATCACATCATGATATGGTACTCATTCATATATTTCTTCTTATTTTTCTGACCTATGATTAATCCTTAACTCAAATACCAAATCACTGATTCTTCCCTTTGAAGGTAAAGCTTTATTGAGTTATGAAGCTCAAACTGGTTTGCTTCATGTGTAGGTGCTCATGGTTGGGATTTTTTAGTCATGTGAACTTTTATTGTCATTTTATTCCATGTTCAACCTGACACTTATGGATGATGGACTGGGAAAATCCAATCAACATTTCCTTTTAAGTAAGGACAATGAAATATCAAAGACCTCAGCTATATGATGCAAAGAACAAAACTCTCATCTTTCAGGTTTGTGCCTGTAAAAGAATTCAAACTCTAATACAAAGACAGGAAAAGGACAGTTTTATAGACACATGGTTTAGAGTTCATTCTACGCTAATAAAACAAGTTTTACAGGAAGAAAAAATCTTTCTCAATACTTTAATAGTCCTTTTAAAATTATTTCCATTTACTGAAGAGCTAAGTGCTATTGTGCCCTTGCTCCAGTCTGGCCTCTAAATTATTTCAGAATGAGCAGGGAGTTGAGCCTCCCTGAGGCTGTGAGACAGCATGTTGTCCTTCTGCTGCAGCCTGGGCAACTTATAAAGGGCTCAATTGCTCCCCATAGGCTGCCATTCCATCTTGCTGAGACTCAGACCACCTTGACTGAATGCTCCAGCAGCAGGACTTTTATTGACGAATACATTGCAAACTGACAAGAGAAGGTATTTGATAACCGGGAGGGCTTCTTCCCTAATGTCAGTTCTAAGCAACAAGGCAGGTGCTATGAGGTGCATAGGGTCTTTTATAGGTTGAGGGATTAGAGAAAAGATGTGAGAGGCTGTCTCCTTAGTGTGCCATTTTACCTCAGAGATAACTCATAGCATTTTAAAACAAGGACCTAATAGCTCAGGAATATCTTTATCCCCTCCAAATAGAATCAAACATGTGACTGTCAACTGGAGATTACACACGTAAAGGAATATGTTTCTAGGAATATTTATGCTATTAATTATTCTGTTTATGGCAAAAGCATTTAGAGAGGGGAGGAGAAATTGAGAAGAGGTCTTAAAGAGAAATAAAAATGTATTTTTGCTTTATATATTTTATATTGTAAATGTTTTGTTACAGTGAAAATACTATTTTTACAAAATATTTTCCTAAATATAAATGTCTTAAAATGTTTTGTGTATACTGACCTATGCAAGCTTCTCTAAACTTGGTAATAATTTACCTTTACCAGCTTTGCAATAACTAATATTTTGAAAAGGTATTACAATTTTTAGCATTCACTTTATAATTGCCCTTTACCATTAGTAGGGCAAGGAAAATAATTGACCAACTGGAGGAAATCATATTTAGGGGACAGCAGAAGGTCCCCAACTAACCTACTAGTGGTCATTGTCATCATCATCATCATTATCATCATCATCAACATCATCAAGCAGCAGTTTTTAAACTGTCCATCTGAGCATGCCATAGCATGGCACAGAACTCGACAAGGTTAATGAAACGGAGTGTCAAGGACTGTCATTTCAATGTTCTCATTCATACCACAGACTAAACATCAGCATGAACATATGCAAACAAACAGAGACAATTCCACCCCTGTAAAAACACTGCTTACAAAATGCTTTTAGAGATGGTACTAGCCATTTCTAATCGAGAAAATCAAAATACCACATAGGACACTCTGTTACATTGTCCCTTTTTAAGCAGCAGAACTTTATCAGGTAGTTGTTTGAGAAAATCTTTTGTAATACTATGGTTCTGACCTATACAGCCTTTAGTAAATGAATTTTTCTCTGAAATACTGGCATTATGATAGAAAAGTTAATTGCAAACAATAAAATTACAATAGTTCTTAGTCAATACATTTTTTGCTGCTACCAGGACAGGACATATTGTTCTAGTGATATTTACTAGAATTATTCTTTTTTTTAAGCTAAGGATGAGTACTCTTTTTCATCACTGAATTTTCTACTATTGACATAACATGAGCTTTAGGAGCAGTAAAGAATATAAATCTTTATACCGGTTGTTGATTCCAACAATCACCTTTGTCTCTCCTGATTCATTTAGAAATTGATCTCGTCTTGTTTTTATACCTTAAAAGGAAAAACGAAAATGAATTTACATTTGATATGGTAAAGCTCACCATATAAAAACATCTTTTTTGCTATTGGTGTTCATGAGCTCCAATAAAGCCTCCTTGTAAATGATATAAATTGGTCCTTCTGAAATTGCTGCTATTGATTCTTTTTATGAAGCTCCTTTACTTCTTTTGGAAGGGTTAAGGAAGAATAACATAAGAAGCGAAAGTAGAAGTTGATGTAATGTCCATGAGAGCTTGTCTTCAACACACACAACAAAGAGAATTATAACCAGTTTTGAAAAGGAAGGCAAGAACTCAAATTGCGGTGCTTTGTTTGAGCACCCATTTCTCTGTTATTCAAAGATTCTGGTAGATAATGCTATTAGTTGTACAGTTTCCACATTAAGCTTTCTCTAATTGAGAAGATAGTTTTCTTTAGCAGAATGACTAGTGAGAAATAGAGTATCAAGGAGTTTATTCTACAAGTAGGCTTTGGGAATTACTATGGGAACAAGGATTATTATTTCCAAGTTTTAAGTGTCACCTAATGTCATGGGTTCTCAATATATGTCCCTCAATAATGATGATGTAGTATTAATTAACTTCCCAAAAACGCTTTACCTGGAAGTATTATTGAGAGGTAGAATTGGTTGTCATAAGAATATCACTGAGTTTCTAAGGGGACTTTGTGAATGTGTGGCAGGCTGTGTTAGACTTGACTGTGTTCTGCTGATACATTTTTTATGAAAATCAAGTTAAATAAATTGTGCAGTGAGTGCAGATTTATTATATACATGCTCGTTTGCTTAGATGAGGGTGCATCACGGAACAAGCACATCTCTTGTTCTGCTACACTTAATCCTTCAGCAAAGCTCTTATGACTCAATATGCTATTGGCATCTTTGAAAAGATCCTGAGTCAGTCATCTAGAAATGCTCCCACACAAAGACTCACAAGAGATTATAGATAATTTTTCAGAGTAGGGACAGTCAAATGGACTTAAGCCTGAAGAAAATGTAGTTATATAAGGAGTCTAAAAGCAGTAAAAATTTTCCATTAACTACACAGAAGAGAAAACCATTACCACTCTGCCGTTTCAGCAATATAATATAAAACAATGCCCCAATAAAAGACAAAAACAAATCTGTATATCCAGTCTGTGCTTGAGGAGGATGTTTTCACAGTGGCACTAAACGTGACTTTAAATTGCATATAGACAACGTAAAGACCTTCTCAGTGGTGGTCAACCTCAATATGATTGTGAAACTCAGAAATGTGGCCCCATGACAAAGTTTGTTCTGATTTCCTTGAGAGGCTTTGTTAAATTAACTTATAAATCTCATTTAATGCAAATGCAGCAGTGATAGCATTTGGGATTTGGACCAGTTCACTAGCATTGTTGGAATATCACAAAGTCCAAATGGAATGTATCTATTTAGCATCGATTATGTGCTGCAGATGATGCTGGGAATTTTGGGAAAAACCAATAAGCTGTAACAAATAGGAAGACCAAATTAAATTATTTTAGTGGTGATATTTACATGCATGGCAGAAAAAGTAATGAATCACTAAAGCAGTTTTTAGTTAAATTTAAACTTTTTTGTTTGTTTGTTTTTGAGACAGTCTCACTCACTCTGTCACCCAGGCTGGAGTGCAGTGGTGTGATCTTGGCTCACTGCAACCTCCACCTCCTGGGTTCAAGCGATTCTCCTGCCTCAGCCTCCCAAGTAGCTGGGATTACAGGTGCCTGCCACCACCCCCAGCTATTTTTTTTTTTTTTTGTATTTTTAGTAGAGACGGGGTTTCACCATGTTGGCCAGGCTGTTCTCAAACTTCTGACCTCAAGTAATCCACCCTCCTCAGTCTCCCAAAATGCTGGGATTACAGGTATGAGTTACTACACTCGGCCCAAATCTAAAATTTTCTGAACAGAACATGAAGGGTTAAAGAAATTCACAAGAAGTGTTTCCATTGTGAGCTGTAGTACCTGGGCTGTGTGAGTAAAGTAGATCTTGGGCTATGCATTTAAAAAGTGTTTTTGGGAATGGTATTGTGGAAAAAGGTTTAGATTTATCTTGGTTGGATTAGCAATTAGGTAGTATGACTGGAAATTGGCTCTGTAAACATCAATAAGGAAAAAAAATACTGCTACAAGGACACATTTAGAAAAGTATTTAGATAATCTTGATATGTGGAAATCAGAGAAATAGCAGCTCATGCAGATGATAGATGACCACAGGCAGAGCTAAAGTTTGTAAATAGCAGAAGCAACTGAGCAGAATACTTACTACATATAAATAATTAATGATTTTATCAACCTTTGCAAATGTGTTTGATGTGAAAGAATATCAAGAACTGTATATTCAAACTTTTGCATTAGAAGATATATCCATAGATATTCATAGATTCATATATGTGTGAATATCATGTATGAAGTAAGGAGATGATGTATTAACATAATTTGAAATCATATAAAGTAATTAACATAGGGGCTGGGTGCTGTGACTAATGCTTGTAATCCTAGCACTTTGGGAGGCCGAGGCAGGTGGATCACCTGAGGTCAGGAGTTCGAGATCAGCCTGGCGAACATGGTGAAACCCCGTCTATACTAAAAATAGAAAAATTAGCTGGGCATGGTGGTGGGCACCTGTAATCCCAGCTACTCAGGAGGCTGAGGCACGAGAATTGCTTGAACCCAGGAGGCAGTGGTTGCAGTGAGCCGAGATCTTACCATTGCACTCCAGCCTGGGCAACAGAGCGAGACTCCGTCTCAAAAAAAAAAAAAAAAATCCAAAAAAACAAAACAAAACAAAAAATGAAAACCATGGGTGGCAAGTTACCATAGTGAAGTTGAAATTTAAATTATTTGGCAGAAACTCTAAGAGGAGGCATCTCTTCTCTTATCTAAGGTCAGATAAGACCTTCCACTTCTCTCCTAACTTCACAGGGAATTTACACTATGCATGAATCCTCCACTTTGCCATATCTTTAATCTCTTACTTTTTATTTGGCCCTTCCAAACAGATTTTAGATATACACAGGGCTCTCTGTTGTTTAAAATAAAATGAAAGAATAGAATGATGTTAAATACACAATGCACCTTGTCATGTCAATTTTAATTATTTTTCAGGCCTCATCTTAAATATTATCTGTTGGGAAAATGTTTTCTGACAACTCAAATGTAATGTCTATGGTTATGCAAAATTTTTACTTATTTTTGAAGCACTTAGTGCAAATTTTATTAATTGGTAATTTGTGAATTGATTGGTTTATTGAGCTTCTTCTCTGCTGGGCTGTAACTTCTTCATCAGCCGTGTATCTCCACAGCACTGAATTCTCAGTGCCTACGACAGTGCCCAGCACATAGTGGTCCTCAACTAATATTTGCGATCTTTCTCACATGTGAAATTCCTACATGTATCCTGGGCCCTTCAAAGATGTGCCAGATGGAAAGAAGACTTACACATCTCAGACGTGTTATCAGGCTTTATCTTCCTCATCTATATATATATTTTTTGTTTATTTGTCTGCACTCTGAGTTTTGTTTGCCCAAGTTGAAGGAAAGGAATGACTTAGCTTTATTCCAACACAAACTTTGAGGGGCATTTCCTACATACCTAACCCTGAAGCTTGCACATGTGTCTGAAGGTTTACCAACTCATATTAGTCCCATCCCATGATAAAACATAAGCAATAGAAATGTAACCTGAACGATCATTATGCTAACAGAATTTTAAATTTTTATATGATTGCTTCTGAACTCTTGGTTTCTAATAACTCTAGAGCTACATGATAGGATAACATAATTGGGGCATAATTAGTGTAGCCCTTTCAGCTTTCCCATCATCATGTCATATCATACCATGGTTAGTTGTAGGCAAAACTATTTACAAAGACTCTCCAGAATGTATGACTTGATTCTCCCACAGACAGTCTACTCACATCAATTAGACACCAAAAGACACCAGGCAAATATTTAAGTGGACATGGGCTATGTCATGAATAAAGAAGAAAATCTGTTGGAATTTCCCAGCCTCCATTTCTAGGTAACAGTTGTGTAATCACTGGGGCAGCCAGAGTGAATACTGTTGACTCTCTTTTCAAGGGGTGCTGTGATGTACAGTCAAAATGGAGAGTAAACATTAGAGCAATTAAGTTACTTAGATTCAATGGTCTTATACAGAATTTTAAAATAATTTTAAATTACTGCTGATATTTCCAAAACTAAAATTTAGATCTTTATATCAGTGATGGAAAGAATGTTTGCATTACTGAGGATAGAAGCACAAAATTATAGTTCAAACAGTCATTCTTTTGTACTTTACATGCACACAAAGGATAAAGTGGAGCTTGGAATTCTACACAAAAGAGGATAGTAATTGGGCCATTTCATATGGTCACTGACACTTTTTTACAAAAGCAAATTTGATGTAGTCAGGTACCAGTGCATCTCTGAATATCTTATTTCTTATGTCTTCTGATGTATAAGAGTCTAATTACAGAGGCTGAGTGGCTAGTTCCATATGGTTTTGGTCTGTGGATTAGCAAGAAACATAAAATATTTTTTAACGAGCTTGTATTCATATTTTCTTGGCCTTAAAATCACATTTTTAAAAACCTACCTTAAATCTCTGGAAGTCTATTGCTTTCAGTGGGTTATGGTGCAGAGGCAATGAAATGAGCCCATTTGATTTCTAAGAATTAAAAACTGCTATAAACTGCTGTACACTAACTTCTTAATCACAGACTATTTTTTTCCATTAAACTCGAATCACCCAGCTTACCAATAGACTTAAGATTTGTTGCCTACCGTGCTGAAGTTTTCAAAAGTGCTTTTGAAAATATATTTGTCCCTATGAATGGAAGGTAAATGATAAAAATGTGTAAGAACCTTTTACCTTTATAAAAAGAAGTTAATATCAAAGATACGCTCATTCAAGGCCTCTGGGAGGTATCTTTCACCTGAAGGCTAAAAGTAATGTAAAAGATGATGTTAATATCCTTTTTTATGGCACAGTAATGGGGAATATTCAATTGGATAGCTGTGTAGCAACACTCCCTCTGTACTTAACAGTGTGCAGGGTACCTAGGAGCACGCAAAGGATGACAATCTCACACCTAACGGATTTGACTCTCACAGGAGGAAATGCAAATACATAAGAAGTGGTTAATAGGATATAATATATAACAAAATAGCAAAGAAAGTGATAGTGATCATAAAAACTATACTAGGAGAAAAATTGGATTAGCTGAAGACATCAGAGAAGCTTATTGAGGCTGAAGGTCTTGAGCTGGACTCTAAAGTATGAGTAATATTTGGATAAACATAGCAGGGATTGGTTGAATATTCCAGGCCACAGCACAGCATAAGAAAAGCTTAGAGGCTGGAAAATATATGGGAAACAGTGAAGAGAATCACAAGGCGAGAAAAGGCTAGGAAACACTTGATTTCAAAACCTTGTTTTATCATTTATTATTTGTGTAACCTTAGGAAATTTAGTTAATTTTTCTAGTCTCAGATTTCTTATATGCAAAATTTGGTAATAAACCTACAGTTTTACGTATAGTAAGAAAAAACATTTATTAACAGGTTTTTGAGAATGCCATCCACTGTATATGTTAAATAAATTTGATTGCTCTATTTTATGTTTCTTAAAAGAAGGAGAGAGTTTATAATGGAAGATGAAGTACACTTGAGTTAGACTGAGGAAAACTTAAATGCACACAAGAGGCATATAAACTTTATCATATAGGCAATGGCTAGATTTTGAAAGTAATAAGGCAGGGTAGTGTACTGGTTAAAAATAATGTACTTTAAACAAATCCACCTGGTGGTAATAGGCAGGATTTATTGTAGTGAGTGAAAGTATTTCAGAAAGGCTAGATAAAGATGCATTTCATAAAATCCAAATTAGGATACTTATAATGGGCTGAGAGTTGCCTTTTTTATAATTAATGAAAGCAAGAAAAAAGAAGGTTGTTTTATGAAGTTAATATTATAATTGATAGATTCTGATTAATCTCTTTTGTAACAATACTTCAATAAGGATAAGGATTATGTAAATCACTTTAAAATTCAAGGTATCAGTTGGGGTCCTTAGTTGCAAACAACAGAAACAGACCCTTAATTTAGGTCAAGATAAATTTAAGAAAGATGCAAAATAACTTATGGATTCTCTGAGAGGTTCAGAACACTAGTTGTGGAGACTTTCTCTCCAGAATAGTACCCCAAACTCTACCACAGACCTTTTCCAGGAGAAATACCACTTATACCATAGTTGAGTACTAGATACAAAGCAAGAATCTTGGTACTGCTGCCTTTGGAAACTAGATGTACCTACCTTGTCTTCTCCAGATTGTATTGCTCAGAGTCCTGCCTTCTTTACATCACTAGGTTGCCAGTGAGCTCAAGTCACATGCAAAGGAGTCTGAAAATTTGACTTCAATGATGGTAGGAAAAGATTTATAATGTAGGAGGTTCCTAAATTGTATAAGAATGGTGTTATGGGCTGAAGTGTGCCCCCTTAAAATTCATATGTTGAAATCCTAACTCCTGGTACCTCAACATAAGACTGTATTTGAAGATAGGGTCTTTAAAGAGGTAATTTGGGTTAAATAAAGTCATTGGGATTGGGCCCTACTCCAATACAACTGGTGTCCTTAGAAGAAGGGATTAGGGGACAGATGTGCCCAGAGGAAGATCAAGAGAAGAGGGCCATCTATAAGCTAAGGAAGAAGCCTCAGATGAAACCAATCTTGCTGACACCTTGATCCATTCTGTGGCCACCTAGTCTTTGATAGTTGTTATGGCAGTCCTAGCAGACTAATACAAGTGTCCACAGATCTTGGATAGCCCAAAATAATGTCATGTGAAAAACACAAGCTGTTTTTATAAAAAGAAGAATTTCCCAGGTGAGAAAAGACAAAAAGTCAAACACATATCAAAGAAAGCTGAGAAAGAAAGTCTTGGCTTGTTGTATGTAGAAGGCAGGGAGTTGGAAGAGCATGGTACAGAATGCTGGTTTGTTTAGAAAAATTTGAGTTTATTTGGAACATTTTGAATTTAAGATGGTGATGAAATCCGAGTGGACATATTTAATTGGCAGATGAAGATCCAGATCTAGAACTTAGAAAAGAGTTCAGAGTTGAGATACAGAACCCAGAAAAAAGTTTAGTGTTGGGATCTTTCATGAAGATGTGGTAATTGAAGTCTCAAGAAAAATCTATTGTTAAGTACATGTGGACAAAATAGGAGGACTTTTCTTCTCTTTTTTTTTTGGAGGGTATTAAATTTATTTATTTGGGGTGGTGAAATATTTTAATTCAGCCTAAGGACTGAAGTAAAACACCTAAACTAGAGATAGAAAGAAAATAATTGGTAATTATCAAAAGAAAAGAACATGTAGGGGAAAGTGAGTACCTGTATGCTTCTCTCACACCTCATTTCTATATATTGTGTCTCAATGTTTGTGTCCAAAACCATGAGTTCAAGCTGGGTGTGGTGGCTCATGCCTGTAATCCCAACTACTTGGGAAGCAGAGGTGGGAGAATCACTTGAGGCCAGGAGCTCAAGACCAGCCTGGACAACATGGTGAGACCCCATCTCTATTTAAAAACAACGACAACAACTCACAAATTATTAGAACCTAGTGACATGTGCCTGTAGTCCCAGGTACTATGAAGTCTGAGGTGGGAGGATAGCTTGAGTCCAGGACTTTAAGGCTACAGAGAGTTATAATTGTGCCGCTGAACTCCAGCCTGGGTTGGAGAACAAGTCCCATCTCAAAAAGAAAAAAGAAAAAAATCGAATGAGTTTAGATTAGCAAGGGTCCCCAGACATGGAGAAGGTAGTACAGTGTTGGCAAGGCAAGCAGTGTGTCAGGGGAAAGTGTGGTTAAAGTGAAAAGCTTGGGCAGTTTCAACAAAGGAAAAGTTGATTCCTTGGGAGGAGGTGCAATATAGCAGACATTTTGGTGGAGAGAACTTCTGTGCTCGCTTCCGAGATGAATGCTGAAGATATGGCAAAAGCAAGATAGACAGCTCCATCCTTCTGAATCTTGGTTTCTTAGGATTATAAGCAGGCAAACTGACGATTACAAGTGTCATTGCTATGTCACAGAACAAATGTAGAAGCTAGGATGCTGTGGGTGCATATGAGAAAGAACCTGATCCAGACCTTAGTGACATCTAAACTAAAATCCAAAGAATGAAAAGGAGATAGGCTGAGAAGTGATGGAGAGATGGACTTGAGCCTATGAGCATTGCTGATTTTAACTAGGGGAGCAATATAGTTGGATTTATGTTTTAGAAGGAATGAGACTAACGTCCAAGTTCAGTTAAGAGACTGGTGAGTATGTCAAGGCAATAGATGGTAGTGCACTGAGCTAGAAGAATGTTAGTGGGGATAGAGATTAATAAGTGAATTAAAAATGCATGACAGAAATATAATCAACAGAATTTGATTAGTTGGACGTAGAAAGTGAAGAAAAATGGTAAAGAGTGACATTGAGTTTATGCTTTGTGCTAAGAAGTGGACTGTGACACTGTTCACTGAGCCAAGGAGTGTAAGAGGAGGAGAACACTCTGAGGAAGTGTTGGAGGAGAGGAGGTAAGTTCTGAACTGGATTAGTTTAGGGTGGATGTGAAAAGTAAGTTCCAGACTCAGGTTCATTGGAAAGATTTGGGTTAGAAAGGGGGGTTCAGAAGTCATCATATGCTATTGCTATTACTACTAATACTATTAGAAATGACAGCAGCAACAATCATAGGTTATGATGACCTAAAAGTGATAGAAAAGAGAATATTTCAAAAACAGTAGAAGTAGCCATTAGTGAAAAAATCCTGCTGTGAGGTCACATAAAGAGTAAAAGCCTCTAATAGATTTATCGAAAGTGGACACAGGCAAATGCTTTAGAAAGTGGTAGGGGGAGAAGTAAGAGTGATGTGAATTGAAGAGTACATATGAAGTGGATAAAATAAAACAGAAAATATAAAAAGATATTTCAAGGTAGTTGGCTCTGAAGGAGAGGGTGGAGATAAGACAGCAGCTGGATAGGGGAACAGGGAAAGGTTTACTAAGATGGGAGACATCTGTGTGTCTAGAGGTGAACAGAAAGGAGACAGTAGAGAGAAACACATTGATTATACTAAAGAGAGAAGCTATAAATGACCAAGCCAGGGACCTAAGCGAACAAAGGTGAAGACATGGAAATCATGGGTGGCAGGATTCATGTTATATCAGGATACAATATTGATTTCATGGTAAGAAGGAAAAGTGGGTTTAAGAGTGTCTGTCGGTTTAGGAGTTGTGAGTTAGTGACATTCATTTTTAGTGTCTTCTGTGTTTATTTGTGGAAGAGGACAGAGTTTTGGTACAGGGACTCTCCAGTAATAAATCCAAATCCATAAAAAATCTCTTTTCATAAGGGTTAGCCTTGTAAAACATCTCTTAAGTTTACTGTATCCCACGTATAGAGCGTTTGGCTCTATGCAAAGATAGTATGCTTGGTTAAGGTTTCTCGGAAATGTGTTATAGAAATATGCCCTTTGAATAATAGAAATTATAGTATAAGTCATGAATGTAGACAAATTCATAAAGGGGTTAGGTTAAAACATTTGACCCTTAGTAATGTCATTAAGCACTTGTAAAAAATTTTAAAGAAATGATAGTGCCAATGGATACTGAGTTGGTTAATTCGTTCTTTGGTCCTATATGCCTTTGTTTCAAACTTCATGAAGAACACCAAACAGATGCAAGGAACATAAATGCAAGTATGTGAGGTAGGAATAGTAGTGGATAAAGTTTTGAATAAACTTATTATTTAGTACAAGGTTTAGATTAGTACCTTTAACACTCTTGGCTTTCTACAATGGGGAAAGGATCTTAATTTGAGAAGGAAAAGAAAGGAAAAAGCAGACTAGTAGGAAGGTAGAAAAACATTCTTTCTCTTTTTTTTTTTCTAGTAAGTCGACTCTAACACTAGCTGTGGAATCTTGGGAAAATGACTTAATCTCTTTGATTTGCAGTTTTCTAAGCAAAAGGCAGGTGGGAACCTCATCTGTGAATGCCTCTGAATGTCATTTTTTAATATACAATGTCTATTTAAATTTCAAATGGGTATTATTATTCCCATTTTCTAGATATTAAAATGGAGGCTAAGTTAAATTAAAACAGAATTTTAAGGTCATATAGCTTTGCCCCAAACCTAGGTCTATCTTAATTCAGTCTATGCATTTTCCATAACATATGAATCTTCCAAATACTCTTCAGCTTGGAAATCCTACATCCACAAAAACGATTAAAGAGGAATCTTTTAATGTTATTGACACTTCCTTTGGTTTCTAACTCTCTACCCATTCTCTGTACTCTTGCATTTCTGTGTTTATGTAATTCACTAGGTGGGCTCCTTGGCCTATCTCTGTTCTCATCACATCTCTGCTACTCTCTCCTAATTCTCTCCCTCTCTTTCCCTACCTTAAAAATAGCAGAGGATTCTAACCATTTGAGAATATAGTGCTGTAGTGGGCAATGGTCATCAAAATGCATGCCCAGTATCAAGGACAGAATTGTATTATAAAAGAAAATTGTGTCACAGAATGAGCTCCTTTTTTCACTGACCCCATTATCCTGCTAAACTACCCTACTTTGCCCATGTCCTTAGCTGTGAATGGACAGGCCACATTTCATAGGTTGCTTAACCTAAAAATCTTGCTGGGCCCATCTGTTATGTAGAACCAATTTCCATCAAGAAATTTAAAATTCCACAGCTGGAAGGGACTCAAAGGTCACCTAATCATGCAAGGTCATTTTTGAATTGGGAAATTGGGTCTCTGAGAGAACAAGTGCTTTCCCCAAGGTTACAGTGACGAACAAAATTTATAACTACCCAATGCAGGGCTTTGAATGAAGATCTTTGGCTTAAAGGTTCAACATCTGATCAATTATTTAGCTAGAAAAGAACATGGACAGCTTTGTATGTCCCTTAGTGGGATATGTGGTTAAGGCCATGCATCTTAGTAGTTGAGAGGATGTAAAGCGTATTAGTCTGTTCTCAGGCTGCTAATAAAGACATATTCGAGACTGGGAAATTTACAAAGGGAAGAGGTTTAATTGACTCACAGTTCCAGAAGGCTAGGGAGGCCTCACAATCATGGCAGAAGGCCAATGAGGACCAAAGTCATGTCTTACATGGTGGCAGGCAAAAGGGCATGTGCAGGGAAACTCCCGTTTATAAAACCATCAGATCTCATAAGACTTACTCACTTTCACGAGAACAGTATGGGAAAGACCCGCCTCCATGATTCAATTACCTCCCACTGGGTCCCTCCCATGACATGTAGGAATCATGGGAGCTATAATTCAAGATGAGATTTGGGTGGGGACACATCCAAACCATATCATAAGTTTAAAATCACAATTCTGTTGCTTTATATGTGGAACTGTTTTTCTGTGAGTTCTATAAAGGCACTGTAATGGATCTTTTGTTTATTATAGCATACCTCGCAGGTAGCATGATACTGGTAAGTCAGGAGTACTTGCCTTCTTTACTTTGAATGAATAAAGGGATGCATGAATAGTTTTTATCTCTTAAATTGTTTTGAGGATTCAAAGAGAACCTTAGCTCACCAGGCCCATAAGAAATTCTAAGAGAATATTAGTTGTTATTGTTACTTGAGAAGGCTGAATGTCCTCTTATATTACAGCCAACATTCTCGAGTATCAAGGATCCTTCTAATCATGTTCAATAAGTTCTCCCATCTTCAAGGTTATCCTAAGAGCCAAGGAGTGTCCAACAAGTCCTTAGAAACAGTTGGCAGGAAAGAAGGACAAAAGAGTAGAATATGCATTTGCTGTAGCATGGAAGTGTAAGAGCAATACAAAGAGTGTTGAGAATAAGGATCTGTAAGTTGGATAATGATGGAGAGAAGATCAACAATACGTTTTTGAATGTTATGGAGCACTGTGTTCGCCATGCCTTCTCCATCCCTCTTTCTTCACTTCATGCTGAGCAGGACCAACCATCGTGACAATACCACTTGGTTTCCTGCAGCCCACTGGACGTTTCCAAGGGCAATCACAAAACTTAACTGAAATCAGAAGGCTCCTTTACTTGGAAGAAGAATTTGAACCCCCTTGGCTTGGAAGAAAGTGAAATCTATGCCATTAATACCAAAATGCTCTGTAAACGTGGGTTCATACATGAAGTGAAAGGATATGTATATACTTATGTCTCTTAGTTTCTATAATTTTTCAAGGAATATGTGTATATATACACATATGTTATACACATATGTTTTATATATATACACACTTTTTTTTATATATATATTATATATATATTTAACAAATAATAGTAGCCTGGTATAAGGGTTGCGAAACTGTAGGCATAAATTATTAATATTATGTCTGTATTTGGTATTTATATTAACAGAGGGCTAAAATATGCTTGAATTGATTCTTAACAAATTAGTCATAATTTCCCAAACCTTGTTGATTCCAGCAGGACACAACTTTTTTTGGGGGTAGTAATTGAACAAATTTTTATTGGCTTTTATGAAGGTATAGGTCATATGTAATTTTAGAAAAATGCTGAGATTATGTCAGTGGTTTGTGAAACATTGTATTCCTTTTAAGCTAAAATGCTAATATGGACATTTACAAAGCTGTACACATATCTTTGAAATATTGCTCTTGGAAGAGAACTTCCTCTTGGGACAATGCACTTTCAAATCCATTGCCCGTAAGTGTCTGTAGAGAAAATATTTGAGGTCAAGAAAAACCAAATCTTAGACAAACAAAACAAAACAAAACACAACACAACAAAACAAAACAAAACAAAAACAGTTTGTCAAGAACCAGGGCATCTGGAATCCTTATCTAAGTACCAGAATACCTGTTGCTACTTGACCCACTGTTTTTTCTCTCCTTGTAAAATAATTCACATTTGTTTCAGTGATATGAAAAGGAAGGAGGCTACAAAACTTTTAATTATTTTTGAATGTCTTAAAAACATCAAGACATTCATTTTTAAATGTCAATGTTTATTAAGAGTATGTAATGTGCAGATAATTTAATGGTAACTATACATGTGGACGATGGCATTATTCAATTGGCATTTAAATGGATGAGGACACATGCTACGATTTGACAAACCAAATTTCTCAAACAGAATTCATAAAGTCTATGTCAGCCTATGTAAAACTCAAATGGGCTATTGAGCCTATCCAACTGGTAAATTTGCCATCCCGCCAGTAAAATTATTTTTAAAAATACACATACTGTCAATGGAGACATTAGGATATGAAAATATTCTCTTTATAACACAAACATTTTCTCAAGGGTTTACTTATCTATAACATATTTTATAATGTGGTCATTTATAATTCAGTGACATTGTTTTTGAAAGTGAATTATGGTAACTTATTTTAATAAGTTCTAATTTTTTAACTGCAAATTTATTGATGATCTTGATTTTTAAGTGTAAGAAATGTATAATTATGTTGGAGGTCTACTTCACTGGTGTGGGAGAGACATAACATTTGAGGCATAGCTATAGCACTGAGTGGACATATCTCTGATCAGCTAAGTTAAAGAGAAAAAAGTGCAGAGAGTCTAAACCATGAACAGGTTCATCCAGGCAGAGGAATTACATTAAGTCTGCCTTGTTTCTTCAACGTGACAGAAGGCAAAGAAGTTGAAAAAACTATTGCATTTAGCTTCTGTGCATCCCCTTTCTCCTCTACTGATCGATTCATTTTGTGTCCAGCTGAATGAGATGTTCTCTCAGTACCACTTTCCTGGTCTTAGCCTTCTGTAGTAGCATTGATTACAGCAGAGATCTACCAAAAATTCTGGCCAGTAGTGGTATTGCTCAGTTTTAAATGGATACACACCATAAAGGCACTCAAGGACTGTGTCTGGTCAGCTTGATAAGACCAAAAAAGAAAGCCAAGCCCAAACTTCCAAGCAGCCGTACCTTCAAGGGGCAAATGATGCTGTAAGTCACTAGATTGCCCTCTTGATTGGGTTATGGTGTTCCTATAATGACTCATCACTCCTCAGAGTCTGTCTGCATTATTGAGAAGTTCTTATCTTTATCATCCAATCATTAAAATCATTTAAAAATACTAATATGGTGAATGGGAAAATTTAGCTTCTTAGGGTATCATTACCTATGTGAAATGCTTGACATAGCAATATTGATAATTTTCACTGAAGTGCTTGTATAGAAACAATGTTATAGGATTTACAAGTGTGATGGTAATGTTAGGTGTCACCCTAACTGGGGTAAGGGATGCCGAAATAGCTGGAAAACATTATTTCTGGGTGAGTCTGGGAGGGTGTTTATGAACGAGATTAGGATTTGAATCAGTGGACTAAGAAAAGAAGATTCATCCTCACCAGTGTAGGAAGGCACCATTTAATTTGTTGTGGGCCCAAAGTGAACAAAAAGATGGAGGAAGACTGAATTCTCTCTTTCTGTGCTGGGACATCCATCTGTTCCTATCCTCAGGCATTGCAGCTCCTGGTTCTTGGGTCTTTGCACTTTAGGGCTTAGACCACTGGCTCCCCCGGTTCTCCAGCCTTTGGACACGAACTGATTTACACCACGAGCTTTCCTGGTTCTTCAGTGTGTAGATAGCAGCTGTTGGAAATTCTCAGCCTCCGTCATTGGATAGGCCAAGTGTCATAATAAATTGATTCTGTTTCCCTGGAAAACACTGACTAATATTATTTTCATAGAATTAAACATTAAATATCATAGCATTCCCATTTTCAAGGGTTGATAAACAGAGGGAAAAGAGGAAAGATACAAGATGGCTGAATGGAATAAAGAAAATCTCTTTCAGAAACTTCATTCATATGTTTAACTTTCTTAGAGTAGAATATATTTTATTGTGTCATTATGTGTGATATCTTATCCTTAAAGATAAGCATCAGATTCATACTGATCAACATTCTTTCTTAAATGGGAAATTCCCTGGCCAATCTTCTCTGTTTTGAGCACGCTGAATCAAAGCCTTGATTAGAATAATTGGTTTAGAAGCATGACCACATTTCTCACCCACGGTTCATGGCAGGCATGGCTTGTCAGAGGGTTGGTGGCTAACATATGAGATTTGCTTTATTGCTCAGTTGAGTCAGTAGCTACTGGCCTCCAGGACTGCTGTTTGCTGTGAAATACTGCAATGTGCATGCTATGTAACATACCTAACATCCCTCATTTCTGCTACATAATCCAACCTAACCAATTGTTACTATGCATATCTTCACAAAGAATTACCCAATAGAGACCTATTAAAAAGAAAAACTAATATTAATACACACTTCTTCTTTGCTTCTAAGCCTCATATCCTTTCATATAGCATCTTTTAATCAACCTTGTCACCAATATATGTGAGGCAGGCATGAACAATATATAATGACCCAAGTTTCAGAGGAAATAGTAGCAATGATGCATTCAGTTTATTGATATTTTTTCTCTACTCTGCTTTCTCTAAAAAGATTATATGTGGTATAATGAATGTAATGCATAATTAAAATATTTATGTTTGTAAGTATAGTCAAAGCCAAAAAACAAAGCTTCTTTAATATGATAGCGCAACCTGCATATTTTCACACAAACAGAGCATTTCCATTCTGGGACTGATAGACTGTCTGGTGGTTTGATTGAGTCAGTCTACACACACACACACACATATTGAATTATACTGAACTGACAAAATATTAACCACATCTTCTGCAGGAGTCCTTCATTATTTCAAATATTTACTGAATGCCAGGCACTCCTCTAGTGCTGGGTAGACAGCAGTGTGCAAAATAGACATCTCTACCTGCATGGTGCTTACACATGCCTAGCAGGGGGCCATGGAATATGATAAATTAGTGCACACAAATAATATTGTAGAGAGTGAAGTGCTAAGATTGAATGAGTGGAGGCTGTGATAGAGAGTCACAAGGGAATTTTCTTTATATAGAAGAAACTGCAAGGTGTAAAGTGACAGCAAAGATGCAGTCTCTGGCACCAATTTGCTGATAGCCCAGGGGGTGGCTGAGATGTGGACCACTGAGAACCACTACTCTCTTGTGTGTTATTTCTTTAACAGAGTTCTGCCAAATCCTCATTTTGCAAGAGATGTTAATACATATTTTATAAAAACAATAAAAGTGCTTTGGTCAAATATAGTCGGAAGGCACTTCATAGCAGTGTAGCTCCTCTTGGAAATTAACAACGCACGGTAAGTAGTACAATGCACTGTTGGCTCTGGGAAGCCCAATAATAAAAAATATATATATAAATGTTCTTCCTGTATTTCAAAAATATTTTTGACCTTGGATCCTGATTTCAGTTCAGTAAGTGCTTTACCATCCAATGAATTTGAATGATATCAAAGAGATAAAGGTGCACAAGTATCATAAGATTCGGCAGCATAAATGAACCAGTCTATTTTGTGAATGAAAAAAAATAGCTATGGAAAATTCAGAAATAATTATGTTTTGGTAATGGCTGTCATTGTTCAGTGATTTCCAGAAATGTCTTCTTAGTGGAAATCTGTTTTGGAATAGTGTGTGATTTTGGTTATTGGAGATAGTAACATATATAATGCTAATGTTAAAAATGGAAACAATGGTCTCGTTCCTGCTTTGGTTGCTCTAGGATTATAAGGGTGATGTATGTTAGTGAAAGGTTACAAATAAGTCCACTCTATGAAACTCTTTTTTTTTATTCTTGGCATTAGTCAGTTCGTGCACGCATACACACTAGGTATTTTTAGATAATTTATAAAGGTGTCAGCAGAGTTTAAGGAAATATTGAAATACCCTGAGTAGAGTAAGAAGAGTTCTCACCATGCCTAGTGCCACTCTCAAAGGGGTGACTATATGGGGTGATCTGCCTTAGATAAATGGTGCCTTTCCCCTTAGGGAAGCCCCATGACTCATAGACACCTGGCAGACAGAGAACTGGAGAGATAAATGCCAACTTCCACTCCTTTTGCTCTCACATTGCCTATCTGTACCTCCAAATGGCTAAAATCAGCTATAAGCAAAAGGGCAGAGGGGCCTGCTGATGAATTTCATATAGGCCAGCTTTTGAGGCCAGAATAGGATGCAGAAGGTGATGAATTGACTTTGGAGGGGAAAATAAACTATATTCAGCACAGGGCCATTTTATGTTCTCCGTGATAGAACTAGAACTCCAGATGAAACTCATTCCATCTATTTCCATCCCTTACTTAACATAAAGAGTGTCCTCAGCCTCTGATGAAACAGCCGCACTGCAATAAGAATTGACATGACTGAGCTTTGAAACTCTTGATATATATGTGAATGCCCATGCCATAAAGAGTCTGGTACTGGCCGAGCGCAGTGACTCACGCCTGTAAGTCAACACTTTGGGAGGCCACGGTGGGTGGATCACCCGAGGTCAGGAGTTTGAGACCAGCCTAGCCAACGTGGTGAAACTTCGTCTCTACTAAAAATACAAAAATTAGCTGGGTGTGGTGGCAGCCGCCTGTAATCCCAGCTATGGGAGAGGCTGAGGCAGGAAAATCACTGGAACCCAGGAGACAGAGGTTGCAGTGGGCTGAGATTGCACCATTGCAGTCCAGCCTGGGCAACAAGAGCGAAACTCTGTCTCCAAAAAAAAAAAAAAAAAAAAAAAAAAGGTCTAGTACTATTGCATGTTAACTACAAAACCCACAGGATTACATTTTAGACATCCATTACCACAGTAGCAGTGGGGCTCACACCCCGCTGGGTTTCTTTAAACTACAGATAGTAGCTTACTCTACCTCCTCCATCCTGCATTGAAGAGCAAACTGTGTTCTGGATAGTCAGAATCATTCGCTCCCTACTCAATTTGTCTTGCTTTTACTCTTTAACTCTTATGGAAAACTTCGTCAGTGTTCTGTCCAGATTCTTTGGGACCCCTTGTTAGCATTTCCTTCTGGGCATCCGTTGGCTTCTGTGTCCTTTTTTCTCATGGCTCACAGCTGCAACTCCATTTGGATGATGCCTTGGGTACTGGAACCACTGTGCCATGTGAAATACTGACTTAGTCAGCTTGGACTGCCATAACAAAACACCATAGGCTGGGTGGCTTAAACAACAGAAATTAAACTTTTCACAGTTTTGGAGGCTGAAAGTCCCAGCTCAAGGTGCTAGCATGATTAGTTTCCGAGGAAGAACCCTTCCTGGCTTGTAGACGGCCACCTTCTCTCTGTCCTGACATGGGTTGGGGGAGAGAGGGGAGAGAGAGAAGAAAACAGACAGAGAGAGACAGAGAGAGAGAGAGAGAGAAAGAAACACTGTCTTCCATCTCTCCTTATAAGGCCACTAATCCTCTCATCAGGGCTCTACTTTCAGGAACTCATTTCACCCTAATTACCTCCTAAATGCCCCAATCCAAGTATCATCACATTAGGGGTTAGGGCTGCAATATGTGAATTCTGGGAGGACACAATTCAATCCATAGCAAGCCCTGAGGTAGAAGCACCTGGGAGTTCATATCTCCCTGGGGAAGCCTTTAGCCAATGACTGAATTCTGTCAGAATTCCAAGTCTTAACTCCCTTGCCCAGGTCAGGAGGGAAAAATGAGGCATGATTTACACTTCATAGGAATAACAGATGTTATGTGAATGAGGCTGAGGTTAGGTATGTTTAGAATAGAGGATACCGACAGGATGGCATGCCTAGGTGTCTTAATGCAGTGTGTGATGGTAGGGTGGGAAGGACCTGTCTATGAATATTGGTTACTGGGGTGGCAAGGGCATGATGAAGGAGATGGGTAAAAACAAAAGGAAGGAAGAAGTCAGCCTTCAAATCTCACCTTCCTCACAATAATTCCTATAGATGGGATATAGTTAGAGATTCTTTCTCAGACAGACCAAGGTTTATATATCTTCTAATAATGATTATTGAATAAATCTTGGACAGACCATGGTGCTGTTGTTTGAATGTGTTCCCTCCAAGATTTATGTTGAAACTTAATTTCTATTTTGATAGTACAGTAGTCCCCCTTTATCCACAGAGGATGTGTTCTAAGACCCCCAGTGGATGCTGAAATTGTGGATAGTACCAAACCCTAAATATGCATACCTATAATAAAGTTTTTATTTATAAATTAAATTTTATAAATCATAAATTATGCAGAATAAGACATTAACAGTAGTTATTAATACTAAAATAGAATAAGTGTAACAATATATTGTAATAAAAGAATAAAAGTTATGTGAATGTAATCTCTCTCTCTCAAAATGTCTTACTGTACCATACTCACATATTTTTGGACTATGGTTGACTGCAGGTAACTGAAACTGTGCAAAGCAAAGACACTGACTGATAAGGGGAAATTACTGTACTAGTTAATAGGTGGGACCTGTTGGGAACTAATTAAGTCTATAAAAAGGGCTGCGTAATTAGCTTAGGCATTTTTTTTTTTTTTTTTTTTTTTGCTTTTCTGCCTTCTGCCATGTGAGGATGCAATAAGAGGGTGCTCACCAGATACCAAACCTACTGGCACCTTCATCTTAGACATCCTAGCCTCCAGAACCATGAGAAATAACTTTCTATTACTGATCAATTACCAAGTCTCAGGTATTTTGTTATAGCAATGCAAACGGACTAAGACACATGGTCTTAGCCCACTTAGACCACTATCCACCATCACCTCTGGATTCTCAGGCTTATAACTTTTTTTTTGAGGTGAACACATGATTTATTTCAGCTTCACAATTGAGTGAGACAGTTTTTGGGAGGCATATCAACCCGCAGGTATAGATGAGCCTGCAGATTCTTTTCCGGGGCTGCTAGAGTAGAGTCATCTGGGGACCAGTGAGATAAATGCATCACCCACTTCGTATTCTTTTTTTCTTTTAAAATTTAAGTTCTGGGATACATGTGCAGATGTGCAGGTTTGTTACATAGGTATACACATGCTCAGGCTTATAACTTTTAAGAACTGCTATTTTGGCTGGGCGTGGTGGCTCACGATTGTAATCCCAGCACTTTGGGAAGCTGAGGTGGATGGATCATTTGAGGTCAGGAGTTTGAGACCAGCCTGGCCAACGTGGTGAAACCCTGCCTCTACTAAAAATACAAAAATTAACTGGGTGTGGTGGCAGGCATCTGTAGTCCCAGCTACTCAGGAGGCTGAGGCAGGAAAATTGCTTGAACTTAGGAGGCGGAGGTTGCAGAGATCGTGCCACTGCACTCCAGTCTGGGTGACAGAGTGAGACTCCATCTCAAAACAAAACAAAACAAAACAAACACCACTATTCCCTCCCACTGGAGGATGCTCTGTACATCTGTCATGTATCTGGCCGACTTCTTCTGTAGTAAACCTTCACCACCTCTCCATCAGGTGCCTCACATTGCTATCACTGGGTGCCTAATTTAGCAGTGAATCCCTAGCATCTAACACTGCTAGGTTCATTGCAGACATTTTGCAAATACTTGTTGGCTGAGTGGGGAATTGTTCTTTTAATTAAATAATTCCCCCAGAGATCAAAATTAACTTTTGACCAATCTATTCTTTATGGATTTTCCACTTCTAGCTCAGAAAAAAATTGCCCTATAGAATTTCTGAAGAGAAAACAATCTTTATTTTTCTTTGGCAAGTAGAACTCCCACCTGTCAAGTCTGATCTCTAGGCTAAAGATTTGGAATCTATACAGTAAGTATATTCTTTTTTTCTTTACTTCAGCTTTAAAATTAGCAGCTTTCAAACTATTGGCAAGAGAAGTCAATGGGAGGAAATTTCAGCTTAGCCAATGATTAATATAACAGCAGGTATATTACTTTAGTACTTTGCCAATCAGTTTCTATAGCATGGGAAAAATGATACTTGCTCTTTTGCTTTTCATAGTGATGATGTAGAGATTAAAGGGGAAGCATCGTTGGTGGATTTGCTCTCTGTGAATCAAAGCTGCCATGACGGTGTAGCTCCCACGTGGAACTATTTTAAGCTTGAAATACTTCAGCCCAGTCCTTAGCTACCTAATGCCCTTTACACTTTAAAAAGCCACCGGCTTTTGCTGCCGGTATAAAGAGCTGGTCAAAGCTCTTACATTTAAATGGCCACTATCCAGGGACAGGGAATTTCTATATCCTTATATGAAGCACCTTTGGCTCTCTGCCTTCAGCGGAGGACCATAAATGTCATCCACAGGGCCAGAATTACCAGCCATTTCACTTTTATGCAGTAAAGGACAGTGCTAGGGTTTTTCTTACAGTTTCTGGTGCAGTTACTGCCACAGGACATACCTGTGTTCAGTCAAAAGCTAGTTCGCTGGTAGAGTCTTTCATTTGAAGATTCTGCTCCCACATTATACAGAAACGTGCTGCTGAAGTGGAGGCAGAGTGAGAATTCTTGATTGGAAGCCAACAGCAGAAACCGGAAATGGCATGAGGGGCCTAGAGATCTGATGTTAGTTACAAAGCAGAACTTAGAAATGCAACAATCTGTCTAGAACTGTGAAGGGTTGGAGATCTTACACAAATTGCAAGTTAAAAAGCGAGCCTGCCGCAGTTTCATGGGTGCAGTCAGAAGACACAGAGTCCTGGGTTGGAGACAAAGGACTTTGCCACTCACAGCCCAGCACACCAGGGAGTGGGAGCTTCACGTTTGCGTCAGTTCCTCTCGTCCAGCAATCCCACAGGGATCCAGGTGGATTCTCTGAATGCAGTGGGTGATGTGTCACGGCTGAGGCTTCCTGAGCTTAGGGAAACCCCAATCTTGTGAAGGGAGGCAAACAAAGCTACCCCTTTCCCTAGGGAAAGACACTATCTTTATTATTTTGATCAGGAGACAAATTGCCCTCTGTCCCAATGGAGGCCTTCTCTCTATCTTTCAAAGTTGTTTGCTATCCAAATATTCTTGAAAGGATAGTCTAGAACAAAAGCTAACAATGCCTCTGCTCAGAGGATGTATGTATAGAAATGTGAAAGACCCATGGAGAATTGTCACCCAAAAGTCATGAGGCATTGCACTGGTTCTTCAATACCCTCAGTTGCCAATATTTTACCCTTTCTTGGGAGTATCACCTCTTCACTGGTTGTGCTTATAGATAGATAAGTAGGTAGAACATATCTCTATGTATCTATGTATCTATGTATCTATCTATGTATCTATCTATCTATCTATCTATCTATCTATCTATCTATCTATAGATACAGATATATCTGTATCTATCTTGTATAGCATGCAGGTACACTTTGCCTGAATATAGATATAGATATATTCTATCTATCTATAGCTATATCTGTATCTATATCTATATTCAAGCAAAGTGCCCCTGCATGGTATACAAGTTTTTTACAAATGACTTTAAACAGTTAATCAAAGGTCTTATGATCTGAAGCCTATGTAAGTCGCTATTTTCCCCTCAGGATTTCTGTTCTTCTCAACCATCAATCACTCAATGGGAAACTGTGCAAAGGTGGCATATCAGATAAATTCATTAACCAATTTAATCCACTTATGTGCACACTAAGAATTGCAGGAGGATATTTTATTTTATTTCCAACCAAGAGAAGCTATTTAATAAAAAATTGCATCTGTCATCTTATTCAGATTTTTGTATTTACAGTTTTTGGATCACTGTTGTTAAACTATTGGTCTCAGGTTTTCTTGTACATCAGAATCCCTTGGTGATTTAAAACAATTATATTCAAGTTCTCTGGCCACTCTCTCAGAGATTCTTACTCAAGAGGGTTAGTATTTCTGGAGCACTTAATTTGAAAGTCTTCTAAATATAATGATCGTAAGGGGTAGCTGGGAGTGGGCAACTTTCAGATTTTAACTATATTTTCACAGTTATTAACACTTTGTTATTTATGACTTAAGAAGAAAACATTTAACAACCAAAATGTAAGGAGCTGAGGAACATTCCAATCACAATCGTGTCATTTGAACTGGGAAGACAATACAGCTTCAGAAAAAGTAAGGGAATAAATTATTTTACACTTGAAGCATCTCTCATGCTTTCAGAAAAGCTTCTGGTCCAAGAATTGTTAGAATGTTGATTGGAAACTTGTGAGAGACCTTTGAAGAGAGGGCAAAATAAGCTGTGCCTAGACTTTCCACCCACAGGAAAGGTAAAAACTAAAGAACTCTCTGGGAGAGAGAGGAGACATGATTTGGTACATGGGCCTCCTGACATTTATTTGAGCGCCTAGGTGTCATTTTACTTTCTAGAGTTTTCTGTACATTTTTCTAGAAAAGAAATATCCAAGGAAGTCATTAATATGTGAGATTTTTTAAAAATTTGAAGTGGAAGCAAGAGTAAGTGAGAAAAAGAGAGCAAGAGTGTTAGAGAAACAGAGAAAGAGACAGAGAGACCAAAAAGAGAAAGAAAAAGTAGGTTTTCTGCATAAATGAGGAAATAGTGTGCAATTTTGGATTTTAAAACATTAACCCTGAAAGTAGTATGTTGAACGGCAAGAATTTGGGTACCTTCAAATCATTGTAGTATTTTTTTTTTGTCTTCAGACTCAACATTTTACTTTCATAAATTTCTTCTTTGATGCCACATCTCCTAATATTTGAAGAACCAGTGATTCAAAATAAGGACAGAAATGTCAAATCATGCTTAGAGCACAGTACAGGCAGCAAAAAGTCTTGGGATTTATTTCTGACTCCCCAAGTTACTTGCAATGCAGTGGCACTTGCTACTGTGAAATCTCTCTGAAGATTGCCAGTGCAAAACGTGGGTGGATTCACAGAGTGTTTTAGGGGTAATTCATGTTTGTAAATACTCCAAGACCCTTGACCTAAAGATGCTATTGAGGAACAAAGTACTGTTTTCAAGTGACTGCACATCTTGTACCCATGAACTCTGCAGACTAAAGTTGTTTGTGTAGTATACTTAACACTTCTTGTATTTGGTTTTACTGACTGCTAGACTTAAAGGAAATACAGAGGATACAAAGAAAAAAATTTTTTTTTTTTTTGTATTAAGGACTTCCTGCCCCATAGCAAATTTCACACTGAATTTAAGGCATTCTTTTTGTTCTAGTTAGTGTTTCTTAATTTTCTACAAATCCAGATACATGCAACTAAACAGTTTTATGGATCTTTAGATCTAGCTGCAAATTAAGAATAAAGGTTGATACCTTAGGAATATCCTCAGTGTAACTTTGGAGACATATAAGGCCACCCAGGAGGCTCCCACATCAATCATGCACAGGTAGTGTGTCTTTCTCTTGCACTGGAAACCTGCTGAAATGACAGGTGGGGCTGCCCTGCAGTAGCCCTGGAAGGGTGTTGCATGCTCCTGCATCCCAATCTCCCTTCAATATGACGGTTTCAAAGGTGTCCTCATCTGCACAATTTTGCAAATTGTGAAAAGTGTGGCTGAGTGGCTTTCATATGGCAGCTGAAGAGGAGGAGACAATGTTGAAACTGTCACCAATTTAAGCTTGCTTTTGCTTTAGGGTGTCTTACACAGTGCTGGAGAAGCGGGGGAGGGTTTTCAGCACGCCCACTTCAGTGGGTATTGAATTGCCTGCATAATTACCTTTCTCCAAATTTGTCTCAAATTTGCTGAGAGAAACCTTACTTGCCAGCTTTTCAGAATACACTATGAGTGTGTTTTATGATTTTTTTTCAACCTCTTTCAGGTACTATGGTTAGTTATTTGCTCTACCTCACAAGCATTTGATTAGCCTGTATAAATGTCAGCCTGAGTGAATGGTTTCACTTTATGTAGTGTCTGGAAGTCTAACTAATGATACCATTATAAAGTGAGGAAAGGAAACAACTATAAGAATCACAGTCCTTCCTGGAAATTGTCTTGTTCCTTCTGATTTGTGAAGTCTACCAACTGTTAAGAGTTCCTTGATTGAGCCTAATAGTCCTTGAACACAGGGATGGAGTTGAGTTTCAATGCGATTGAGTCACAAACTATTCAGTATTTTGTAGACTCACATCGATTGACAGGACAGCAAATGAGGAGAGGCAAAAAAAATCTCACATCCATAAGGTATCTCTTAGGCTCATCTACCTCAAGTGTTTTCGTCAGTGTTAGAACATTTGTCCCAGTTCCCTGGAGTAAGTCCTTGTGAGGAATTATAACTCAATTTTTTAGTACCATCTCTGAATCACATCAGTCTCTATTTTCTGTCAATTATGTGCAGCACAGGCTTCTCTTTGCTAGTCTCCTACTTCTTTGGCTTTTATCTTCTCGATTGCTACCAGTTTTCTTCCTACAACTTTGCCAGTTTTTTCTCAGCCTCCTTCCTCACCTCCCTTTCTTCCTCTAATCCCTTAGCTGCTGTTATTCCCAGAAATTTACCTTCTGCCCACTGCCCTCCTCAGGCTACATTCTTTCCCTTAGAAATCTCATCTTACCTTCATTTTATAATTACCTAAATGCTAATGATTGCCAAATGTATACATTTTACCTGGACTGCCCCAAGGATGTTTGGATTTATGCAATCTGCTCCACCTACCCATTTGATTTTCACAGGCACCTCAGATTAACCATGTTCATAACTGAATCCATTGTCCTGCCCTCCTTTGAATCATCCTCTCCAATTCCAAATGACCATTACTGACACACCACCCATTGAGCTGGGTGACAGACAGAATGTCAGCAATCATCTGAGATGTTTTGTTTCTTACTTTTTCTATCCAATCAGCCCTACAACGCTATCAGTCTCTTCTCTATTCACTCTCAAATATTTCTAGAGTCTCTTCTTATTTTTCCATCACTTCCACTGCTGCACAGCTCTGATGCTCCTTTCTCATTGGAATTCTTCTAACACTATCCTAACTAGGTTCCTTTTTTCCAGTTTAATCTTGTCCTAATTTATGCCTGACTGATACTTCTAAAACACAAATCTGACAATACTGCTCTTATAATTAGAATGGTATTCTTTTTCTGAAAAATCAATATCAAGCCCTGTCATATGACCCAGGAGACTGCCCTTGTCCTCTGTTTTGTATCACAAAGGCCTCCTGCTTCAGACTGACCCCTCTTTCCTGACATTAGTAATTTTTACTCAACCTTCAAGACTCAGTTCAAAGCATAACCGACTCAAGTGACCTTCCTTTTCCCACTTAAGCTTGGCTAAGTGTCTCTTCTCCTACCTCCAAAGCTGCTTATAGACAACATTGTCACTGCCAGCTTGCAGAAGAATGAGGTTCAACATTCTGCAAGACCCTAAGCAGCAGAGTCCTTGCATCCTTCTACCCCTAAAGCCCCGTGCAGTGCCTAGACCACACTTGGTGCTCAATTAATGTTAATCTGACCTAGAACATTCCAAATTCTTATGATTTCAAAGATTACCTCAATAGCTTCATAATTCATCTCCTTGTCTCCAAGGCATTCTTGCCACAATCCATCTTGCACACAGCTGATAGATGAATAAAGCACTGCTCTTACGGTTTTCCTTCCTACTTAAAAATCTACAAAAGTTTCACAATGCTTTATGAAGATTTAGGATCGAATTTATCTGTCTTTTCTCACGTGAGTGGTTCTGTCTTACCTATTCAAATCCATCTGCTGCTGTTCAATTCAGATGCTCTTCTCAGCATCTCAGTTCTTCTCCTTTGTCACCATCCAGCATAGTTCAGTAATTATCAACCTTCACCTTTACATAAGTTTTTAGGATTTACAAAGGACTTTCACAATCCATGCTCATGCCTTCCTCCAGTAATTTTTGCTCTTCTTCCTGCGGGAGTATTTCTTTTGGGTGTCCTAATTGAAATTCTATTTTCTTGAAGGTCCAAATCATAATGATGACTTCTATGAAAACTTCAACAAGAAAATAAGTCATAGCAGTCTTTTCCATAATTTATATGTTTCTAATAAAAAGATAATGTTTTGTTTTTTAACCATACTATTTCTCTTACTCTAGATATCTTCCCCCTTCCAAGCTTTTTATTTTTATTTTCAAAGCTGCACATTTTATCTTTCCAAATAGCATCAAAGTTTCCCAAAGGTAGTGGCTAAAAAGTCTTTCTGTATTTTCATACATCATGTTTGGAATAGAATAGATTCTCTTCGTGGGTGGCATGTACTAAGATTTTTCTTCCCCTTCTGTGAAGTAAATTTATTTTCTTGTCACACTTAAATTCATTCTTGAAAGATGTTTGATATGTCCGTAAGCTTATTTTTAGTCCTTGTAATATTTTTGGAGAGTCAAATTTTCAGAAAAATTATTTTTTGACGTCATGACATTGATCTTAATGCAATCCTTTAAAAAATGAGGCTTTGCTGTACAGTTTGTGAGACTACTCTTCCGTGCACAAAAAAGTTCTCTAATATGATTGTATCAATATGACAGCAATTATATAAACTATGTCTGAAATAAAGGAGAGGTTGAGTTGTTTTTGCTTTTTAATGCAGTTGAAGTAAGGTAACAGAAACACATTATCTGGAAAAAAAGGATGTTAGTTTACAATTTTATTTTCCTTTGGTTGCCTACCATGAATTTCTTTTTATTTTTTTACATGCATTAACAATATTATGTATAAATAACGAATGCCTATACCATGGACACCAGGTTTTTGCCTAAAAAAAAAGTAAAGGATTTTTTTAAGTGAATAATGTTGGCAAAAACAATGATAGTAATACAAAGATAAAGTATCATGTTCTGTGTAATGAGAGCTATTGTTTAGCTAACAACCACTTTTTCACATGTTATAATTGGGTAGGATTTATGGTTCAGGTTAAAGCTTCACAAGGAAGCAAATTTTGGAGATTTTTAAAATGTAAATTCGGTGATAACAATAAATCCCCCAGGGGAGCCCAGCATTATTTACAAAGTCAATTGGGCTGTGAGAATGATCTTCTTTTTATCTTTTCTATAGCTCTAATTCTATTTTCCAGCTTTTTTCAGAGCTCTAAAACCTATAACTTAAACAGCATATATCAGACACACTAAAGTCTGCTCTTCCCATCAGGGGACTTGTGCAATTGACTTGCTGTCCTGGTGAGAAGATGAGCAAATTGGTATGGGGCAAAAGGTCAATCTGCATTCATGGTGTGCTAATGTCTTTGTAGATGAAAAAATTATAATAACCCTTTTGGATATACCACACTGTATCTTTTTTTTAAAATAAGGCATGTGCAAATTCTTTGAAGATATTTAAAATGAAATTGAACTGATAATTTTATCATGGTACTACTTACTGATGGCCTTCTCCCTCTCTTGGTCTCTGCTATAGTGACCTGAATGACCAATTTGGGAGGCACTTTCATGGGAAACAACATTGTCCTGGAACTCTCAATTCAGACAAGACCATTGTCAGCCAGGCATCCAGTAACCTTTATCCTTTTCATTTATTAATCCCATATCCAATAGGTGGTAATTTAATAAGAGTTGCCCACTATTATTTAATTTTTAATGAGCCCAGCTTATCTGAGTTTCAAAACATTAAATCCCAGTATGTGTTTCAATGTTCTGTGTCTTATAGTATTGAGAAGATATTTCTGGTAAAATCAATTAATTAAAAGTCAGTCACGAAGGGTCTGTCATTCTGAGTCTTGAGCCAACATGTGCCATATAAACACGATTAATAAAAAAAAATACCCTGGAGTAAAAGAGGTCAATTGCTGCATCATGACATTAAAAATTGGAATGTGACATGTCAACAACTTTAATTGAGTTAAGTGTTCCATGAAAAGAATAAGTGTTCCACCTATTGAGTTAAGTGTTCCATGAAAAGAATACAATAAGTCAAAATGAGAAACAGCCTTCTTCATTATTTCCAAAATTGTTGATGCAGGAATTTTTTTTTAATGTGGGAGAATTTCGCATCTCTGAAATAACATCAAAGTGTCAGTTGATCTCTCTGAAAAAGAATATTAAACACCTCCATCAATAGAAAGGCTAAAAATTGATGAGATATTCATAGGATCTTCAGTAATTCTTGCTGTTTTTAATTTTAAAAAAGGATAATAATAAATTCAACAAGAGAATTTTAGAAAGTATGATTATTTATAAATCCTAAAGAGGATTTTTTTTTAAAAGTATGGATTACTTTGCCTTCTATCAATCTGTTCCAAACCATCTTTCTTCGCTTATAAAAAAGTAACTTTTTATTTAAAAGAAATTACACATTTGCATAGCAAAAGATGTGTAGAACTTAAACGTTCCAGTTTGATGGGTTTTGACAGTTGTGTACACTTCTAGAAAAGAGGATGCTTCACTATCCCAGAAAGTTAAGTAATCCCCTTTCTACCAGTAGGTACAACTACTTTCTTATTTCTACCACCAAAGATGAGTTTTACCTGATTAAGAATTTCAATCAAATGGAATTGTACAATATGTACTTAAAACACGTTCTTGAGATTCACCAGTGTGTCTGTAGAAATAGAGTCTGTATCAGTAGTTTGTTCATTTTTATCACTGATTAGTATTCCAGTGTGTGGATCTTGCACAAATTGTTTTTCTGTTTTCATGTTGATAGACATTTGGATTGTTTCCAATTTTTGTCTCACACGTTCAGAAGCTGCGCTGTTAAATTTCACTTCATGGAGATGCACGACCTTTCACCCTGCTGCTCTCCCACATGAGCAGCCAAAGCTGTTTCTTGATTCGTCTGAAGAGGTTGGGTAATTTTAAATGAGTCATGGAAACAAAACATCTTTGGCATTGATGGAGAATTTAGCTATGGCTGCTAATGCTTTAGAACTGTTGTACTTTCCTTAAAAGAAACATAATTTATTAGGGTTCCTGTTGAACATACTTGACAAATTATAAAGATAGTGTATAAGCTGTTGTAGTTTATGTAAATGATAGATATTTGTATAATACTTAAAAAATACTTGTTCTATGCAATAAAATGTCTTTATTTTACTTGAAAGAATTAAAAATTTCCTAGCCAGTATTGTGCTTTAGTCTTTCTTTGTTTTAGAAGTTTAGGTAATCAAAGTGTGCAAAGATACGGATTTGTGTGCATATATTTTTAGCTATCAAGAAAATGCATGTTCTAAAATGCCATAGTTATGTATAGAGCAATACCTCTGTCCAAAAGACTATAATTATTTAGAATAAAGTGGGCATACTGTTAGCATAATTTACCTCATTGTTCAAAACAGCCATAGAAATGGTCCTACTTCAGGTGATTGACAAGTGTTAAGAGTCTCAAGGGATGGGCCCAAATAGCAAATTAAAGGCATGCCTTCACATGTTCTTTAGCCTGTCATTTTGCTGCATCTGGTTTTACATTATGATTTTGATATGAAATTAAGTTTTCCACAATGGATGATGTTTTTTATTTTCCTCTCTGAACTGTTAGCTCCTCGTGAACAGGGTTTGTATTTTGTTCACTTCTTTGCCTTTGAACCCCAACGTCCAGCCAATGCCAGAACTTAGGAAAAAAACATTGGTAGGATGATTTTTGTATGTATACCATGACCAGAAGTGATTAATATGTGTCTCGTTTAATACTGCATCAAATATCATACCAGTCAAAATGATCAAAGGAACAACAAATATTTTCTTGATTTTTGATAATTTATTTTATATAATTCTCCTTCTTCAATTCTTACTACTTAGAAAGCCAGATTGTTGCTATTTACTATTTGGCTAATGCTTTCCATTTTCCTAGTGTGAACCATATTTCTGTTTTTTTTTTTTTTCTAATAAAAGTAATTTCTGTAGCCTAGAGCCTGTGGAACAATCTATACCAGTGATGCCGACAGTGGTTTCCATCTGGAAGAGTTGTCCATACCTCTTGTCTCCACTTCATTGGCTCTCATTCATTCTCCAACCCTTTTTAATCTGCTTTGGACCATAACAATTCCACAAAATGTTGCCAAATCCAACAGATATTTCTCTCCATCTTACTCAAACTAGTAACGTTGACACAATTGGTCACTTCCTCCCTCCTTAAACATGCTTCTTTCCTGGCACTCTTCTGGTTAACCTCCTACCTGTGGTACATTTCTCGGTCTTCTTTTTGCTTCCTCCTACTCAATGCACATCAAAATCTTCCTATGACACACCTGGGCCTTTTCCTCTTTCTCTGCTCTTTCCTTAGATGACTGTGGCGATCTGCATGGGTTTCCATTCTTCATATAAACTCACTTCTCGTGTGGTGTCTCCAGCACAGACCTCTCCCCTGAGCTCTGCACTTGCCTATGCAATTGGCTACCTAACATGTCTTTTTAGATATCTCACAGACATCTCAAACTAAACAAGAATTGCAAAAGAGAAGTCTTGATTTGTCAGCCAATGTGTCTTTTACTAGTCTATGCAGTAAGTAGAAACTCCATCCACCTGCTTTTTCAAACCAGAATCTTAGGAGTCATTGTGGACTGTGCTTTCCTCCCACTCTTTTTTTTTTTTTTTTTTTTTTTTTTGAGACGGAGTCTCGCTCTTTCGCCCAGGCCGGACTGCAGTGGACCTATCTCGGCTCACTGCAAGCTCCGCCTCCCAGGTTCACGCCATTCTCCTGCCTCAGCCTCCCGAGTAGCTGGGACTACAGGCACCCGACACCGCGCCCGGCTAATTTTTTGTATTTTTAGTAGAGATGGGGTTTCACCGTGTTAGCCAAGATGGTCTCGATCTCCTGACCTCGTGATCCGCCCGCCGCGGCCTCCCAAAGCGCTGGGATTACAGGCGTGAGCCACCGCGCCCGGCCTCCTCCCACTCTTTCAACTCATCAGCAAATAATGTTAGTTCTGCTTTCAAAATATACCTTGCAATTGTCTGCTTCTTTCTACTTTTCCTCTGTTGCCTCCTTGTTGGGGCTACCCTCCTCTATCTTCTGGACTATGGCAGTTGCCCCAAACAGGTCCCCATTCCTTCTTTTTCTCCTTTAAATCCAGTCTCCACACAGCAGCATGAAGAGTGAAATTCATAAAGTACAATCCATAATTCATTAACACATCATTTAAAGTCCTTTAATGATTTCGCAATGCACATAGAAAAAGTCCAAACTTGTTACACAGGCTATAAAGCCAGGCAAAATCTGGTTTCAATTTGTTTCTCTAATTTAAGGTTTTGATGCTGTTCCATGTATACAGATCTTCAGAATTTTTGAAAACACACCAACTTCTTTCCTATATCGTGGTCTCCTTGCCATAGAAGGAGAATAGTGCAGTGCTCAAATGCCTGCATTCTGCAGACAGGCTTTGTATTCTGACCATATCACTTGCCAGCTGGGAGGCTTTGGGCAAATTACCTAAGCTCTCTGTGCCTAAATTCATTTTCTCATACACATGAAAAATAAGTTTCAACATTACAGGGTTGCTCTGAGAATGGAATGTAAAATGTTTAGAAGACTGACCAGCAAATCCTAAGTGTTCAGCAAGAATTAGCTATTGGTGTTAGTTACTGTAGTGTTGTCTAGCACTCACTGTCCTTCATATCCTCTCTTTGAATAGACATCTTCCTAACCTTCAGATCTCATCTGAAGCATCTCTTGCCTCAAAGAGGCCTTTCATGGGAACCTTGGCTGAAACTAGCCTGTATTATAATTTTCTGTATTTCATTTCCCCCTCCTGTACATTATAGGATTTATCAAAATGTGTATTTGTTTTATTTACTTGGTTTTTTTCTTTCTCCGTTTTCCTTTCTTTTGGCTGCTAGAATCCAAGCTCCTTGATGGCAAGGATCATGCATGTAATTCAGTGCCTGACACATAGTAAGGGCTTAAGTATTTTATGAGAAAATCAGTAAATGAAATTCTAGCAGCTGAGAATATACAGCAATTTCCCAGCCATACTGGTAGTCAGTCATATATATTTGCCATCTTTTCTTGGTGACAAATGCAACACTGGAGTAGACATGAGAAAGAAGAGGAAAGTTCTTCATGCATCCTAAATTGAGAAAACCTATGATTTGAAAGCCCTGTTGATTTCTGTCTGGTTACAATAAATAGATACACTTCAGTGCCCGTATCAGTAGAAAGAGGAAGTTTGTCTATATACTTCTACATAAACTTATATAACTTTTATCTAGCTTTATAATTCTCATGTATATGAGTATATGTTTCCTTAGATAATTAGTTCTCAGCTACTACTAGAGACGATCGTTCTCTCTTAAACTGAAAAAATATAATTAAACAATATGTTTTTAATACTTCCTCAAGTATCCCATGAGGAGAGTTACACAAGGAACAATTGAAAGAAATCAAGTGAAGAAAATCCATTTCCTTAAGATTTCTGTTTTTTTTTGTTGTTGCTGTTGTTTCTTTTTTATTTGTTTGTTTTCTATAGGTACTCTAGTTTTACATCTAAGTCCTTAGGAGAAGAAAAGGGATTTTCTAATTCAAGCCACTTTGTAGTGACTGGTAATTTGACTGTCATTTTGTATGATTCAAATAAAAAGGATAGCCAACTCCATATAAGACCATACCATATATTTATTCTATTAATACAGACATTTTAAGTTGAGTTAAATATGTTCTATTTAAAAAAATAAATTTATTCATGTAAGTATAACATACATCGAGGAAAGTTTACAAATGTTAAATGTACATTTTGGTAAATTTTCACAACGTGAATATCATCCAGATTAATTAGTAGAGTATCACAGGCACTGAGATCTCACCTCTCTTACCCACCTCCAAGTCAGTTACTCCTCCTTCTACAGAGAAGCATCATGCTGAATTCCCATATTGCAGACAAATTTTCTAGACTTTTGAATTTTATATAAATGGAATTATTCACTATGTACTTTTTGGATCTGGTTTCTTTTGCCCAACATTTTCTTCATGAGATTAACCTACATTGTTTTTAGCAATAGCTATTCCTTTTAAATTATGTATATGTTTCCATTTTATATATTTTATAGATTTAGCTTATTTTAGAAATATTATAGCTATACCATGGTGTGTTTATTTTACTATTGATGAAATATTTCTTTTAGTTTTTGGCCACTGTGAATAATGCTGTACAAATATCTACATTCATGTCTTTTAAGGAATATAGTTACTTATTTCTGGATATATACAAGGAATGGTAATGTCGAGTCATAGAATATTTATATATACAGCCTTAGAAAACATTAGTAAGAGATTTTTAAAGTTGTTATATCAATTTGCACTTTTCTTAGAAATGTTAGAGTGTAAATTGATGTTTGAGAGTTCTTCACCAATACTCAGTATTGTCAGCATTTTTAATTTTACCCATTCAGGTGGGAGTGGATTGGAATCTGATAACTAATGAGGTTGGGTGTCTTTTCACATATTCATTGGCCATTTAAATGTCCACTTTTCTAAAGTGATTTCTTAAGTCTTCTGTTCGTTTATCAAATGGAATTTCTGTTTTCTTTTTTTCTTGTTGATTTTTTAGAAGTTCTTTATATATGCTGTATACAAATGTTTTGGGTACAAAATATATTATAAACTTATTTCCTATGCTATAGTTTGTCTTCTGTCTCTTAATGCTTTGTTTGGATGAAAAGCTCTTACTTTCAATATATTCTGGTTTATCTATCTATTTTAATTAATACTTTCTATGTCCCATTTAAAATATTTTGGCTACTTCAAAGTTATAAAGATATTCTTTTATGTTATTACTTAAAATTTTCTTAAAGTGTATATATACAATTTTTTTTTTTTTGAGAGGGAGTCTCCCTCTGTTGCCCAGGCTGGAGTGCAGTGGCACAATCTCGGCTCACTGCAACCTCCTTCTCCTGGGTTCCTGTGACTCTCCTGCTGCAGCTTCCCAAGTAGCTGGAATTACAGGTGCCTGCTACCATGGCTGGCTACTTTTTTTTTGTATTTTTAGTAGAGACAGGGTTTCACCATGTTGGCCAGGCTGGTCTCGAACTACTGACCTCAAGCGATCCACCCGCCTTGGCCTCCCAAAGTTCTGGGGCTACAGGCGTGAGCCACCACGCCTGGCCTAGATTTACATTTTTAACCCACCTGGAGTTGATTTTTGAATATAGCGTGAGGTTTACTTTTTATGACTTATTATATCTATATCTATATTTAAATCTCTATCATGTATCTATCTATATCCAGTTTATTTGACACCATTTTTTTTTGAAGAAAACATTCTTATTCCACTGATCTGTGGTGTCCCTTTTTCATTAACCAAGTGTTTATATAGTCCAAATAATGCTAGGAATAATAATGCTATTTTAAAGAGACAATATCAGTCATAGACATTTTCAGCCATATTTAGTAGTTCCAGTAATAGTGATATTTTAACAGTAAATGTTAAAATGTTAAACACTGATAACATACTTTTAAGTCTCTCTAGTATCGAAGTGACAATCTGATGAAAGATTTGAACTCTACTCACAGCAAAATGCATATTACACAAAAATTTTGAATATAATTTTAAAGTTGTTTGTGAACATCTTATAGTGTGTGCATTCTGATTTATGAATCCCTGAGTTATATCTTATGAATTAATGATGTCATTTTACTGTATAACGTGAAAATTATAATAACATCTTTCAGAAAGAATAATAAAGGAAGGAATAAATGACTTCTTGAGCTTAAATTTGCATTTGTTAAGAAAATAGTTAACTTTGTGGTATAAGTATGTCATATCTGAATTACATGTGCTTTTTTAACATATAGATATTGACTGCGTTCTATGCAACTAAAACACAGGAAAGAATGCTTAGCTTGTTGTCTAGTGAGAGAAATCACACTTTAATCAAACAGTAATTTATCTTTTTAAATGAAATTATACTAAATAACAGAAGTCATTTTAACAACATGCATGAATAAACTAACCTAAACAAATGTGTGGATATAAGGATGGATGGTGGACAAGAGTCAAAGAAGGTTTGCTTAAGGAAAGGACAGTTTAGTTGAAGTCTGAATCATGGATATGAGTTATTAGTCAAAGGGACAGGTAGAGAACATTTCAAGTAGAGTCAGCATCAAGTACAATTTCACAAGGTAGGCAAGCACGTGGTTAGTTTGAGAAGAAAAAAAGCTAGCCTGAGCTGGTGAAGCATAAAATGCAAAGGACAGATAGCATATGGCAATGCTGGAGAAGGCAGGATTGTGCCTTTTCCTAAGAGCTCTGGGAGGCCAGAGAACTGGAGAGGCAGTACTTTCAAGAGATGATAGTGAATGGCTTTGGTGGTATCAGGAGAGAAAAATAGAATGTGAAGGTTATTGACAAGGAGAAAATTTATAAGATTTGGTAATAGATTTGGTATATGGGAAGAAGAGAAGCGAGTTCTCAAGAATTATTTCCGAATTTTTAGTTTATATAACTGAATAAATGAATAAAATTTGTTGAGATAGAAAAAAGCTGTAACACAATTAAGTGGATAAGATCTTCTTCTTTCTTGTGGATGGACAGAAATAGAGTGAAGACAGAAATCATGGAATTATTATAGTTGGGGATTTATTGAGTTGGGACTGGTTTTAAAACATCTACATGATGAAGTTGAGTTGACAATATGTAGATTGCTCTAGAGATCAGGGACATGGTCTGGCTAGAAGGTATACATTTGGAAGTTAGTGAAATTTAGATGGCATTTGAGGCCATGCATGGGAGAGATTGCCAACGCAGGCCCTGCAGGACATGTATTAAAAGAGTGATCTTTATTTTTCCTGGTCTAAGCTGGCTCTGTTTGAAATCAGCTGATTAAATTTACTTTTGCTTGAGAGCAAATATATAATGACTCTCTTGGTCATTGATAATTTATCAAGATTGTTTAGTAGGCTAAGAGGCCTAAGTAGATTTCAGAAATGACGACTTTGGAAACATATTTTATCCAAATCATTATCAAACAGAAATGTCCTCTTCCTACCTGAAAACCAGAATTTTGTACTCTCAAGGGCATATGATAATTATGGATTTTTTTGTGTAGGAAGATGTGTGTGTGTGTGTGTGCATGTAAGAGAGAGAGGGGGAAAGAGAGAATTAAGCTGGGTGTTAAACATGTGAATATTAGCTACGCCACTTTTTCTTTAGCTTTTCTCCATCAAAATCTCATGATTTTATAAATAAGATTTAACGTAATAATATAGGAGCATTCACAAGATTAGAATTTCAGAACTGGGAAAATAAGTCCTTAGAACATGGGCCATAGGATAAAATATGCTGTTCTTTGGGTTATTGTGGAGGAAGAGGTTCAGAACAAAGTCTGTTGGGTATCTGTGAGATGAGGTTACCACAATGATCTCGAAGCTGCTGAAAAACAAGCATGGGACTACCTCACAGTTTTACATGAGGTCAATTCTGAACCTTACAGTGCCTGGCACAAAGTATTTTATTCACTGGGTAAGCATTATTGCAGTTTCTAAACCTTGACACTATTGACTTTTTGGGATGGATAATTCTTTGTTTTGTGCTATCTTGTGCATGGTTGCATGTTTAATAGTATCATTAATATCTCACTAGATGCCAGTGGTACCACTACCCTAATATGACAACCAAAAGTGTCTCCAGATATTTACGGAGGAGGTTAGGGGCAAAATGCCACTGGCTGAGAACCATTGATACATTGAATTAACAAGCATTTCCTTTCTGACAGATACTGGCTATTCTGAGTCCTTTTTGTCCTTCCCAACTATATCCAGGAGGATGGAAGGGTCTTAACTCTTGAACAGCAAGAGGGAGAAGGTCACTGTTGGTCACCCTGTGGTCAGAGGCAGAGGTCGCAGATCAAGTCAGGTGCTGATGGGCACATTCAGTGAGGAGCCGTGAGCCAGGATTTGAGGCTGTGGATTGCCTCTTAGTCAGCTAGGGTTCATCCAGGGCACACATGCGTGCCTATTTAATGGCTTCTAGGCTTTATGAAAGAAGGTTTTCACAAGACGACAGTGGAACCCTTGTGAGGTATCTTACAGATAGGCCAGAGATCAACTCTAGAGGTTAAAAGTTACCATTTAATTGACTCCTTTCTCTTTAGGTCAAATTACTTACAAAGAACAGTCTGAAAAACAAGGGAGTGAATCTGCCATCTCATGAGCATGACATTTCCTTTGAAAAGATAAAATTTGATGACCAAATAAGAAGTAGTTATGATCCTTCAGTTTGAATTTGCTTATGGATGTGACTGGTAATGTGAACTGATGTATTTCTAGTCTGGCTGGTTCTTTATACCCAATATATCAGCAGGCATCTGCTGCACAACATTAAGGGTTATACAGTATTCGGTTGAAGCTGTAAGTCTTCATAGTACCTCGGCTTTATGCATGCATTCATGCTGTAAGGCTTATATTGAAGCAGATAATGTATACGCCTGCAGGTTAGGGGTGGTTTCTTATAATAGCTCTCTCTGGAGGAAGAAAACAATGTGTTCTGCACCAGTATTTCTTTAGGTGTCTTTAAGCATAGCTAATATCAATCATCTTTGCATAGTCTTAGAAAACACAGCTAAACTGCCTCCTGGTATGACATGCCATAGGACAGCAGTCAAGTAGAAATGTGTATTGTTATGACAATACAGGGATATAAAATCATGCTGGCTGCCAGCAGGAGTAGAAACCTAGTGACCTAAATGAACTCAACCAGAAATCCGTTAAGCGATTTAATTTTTGGTACATCCAGCTATTGATTATATGGTGTCGGAGCAAAAGCAGTAGCAATATCAAAGGCAGCCATAAAAGCCAGAGAAGAATTAGTAAGAGGAGGTAACTACTGTGAGAAGTGAATATATGTCTGATATAAAGGGGCTAGCACAACTAGAACAATAATTTTGTGACAAGGCTGATGTATTCCCTGCGCAATGAAGAAAAGGATTTCCACAGATTGTTCATGTCAAAACATCAGACTATAACTGGTGTCTCAACATCTGAGGGCACTGTGATGCTCAACGTTTTTTGCCTTTTGAAAAAACTAAAAACAAGTGAACAATGTACAGGTTCACATACAGGAGATCATGAGATGTTTTGTGTTAGAGAGGCTGGGCAGGGTACAAATGCTGCATAAAATAGAAATGGTAATGTGTAGGTATTACAGGGCTCACATTCACAATAAGAATACTAAATGTAGTAGAATTTATTCCAGGCGAACTCAGCTGTGTCATATTATTTGTATAGTAACAGAGAAACATGTATATTTTTTCAATACTGTAATACAAACAATCTATAATTCTAGTTTAAAAAAAATCCATAAGTAAACAAAGACCAAGACCTTTGTATTAGTCCATTCTCATACTGCTATTAAGAAATATCCAAGATGAGGTAATTTATAAACACAAAGAAGTTTAATGGATTCACAGTTCTCCATTGCTGGGGAGTCCTCAGGAAGCTTACAATGATGGCGGAAGTTGAAGGAGAAACAAAGGCATGCCTTACATGGTGGCAGGTGGGAGCGCATGTGAGTGAGGGCAGGGGAAATGCCTTTATAAAACCATCAGATGTCTTAAGACTCACTGACTATCACAAGAGCAGCATGGGGAAAACCACCCCCATGATTCAGTCATCTCCATCTAGTCTCTCTGCTTGACATGTGAGGATTATTGGAATTACAATTCAAGGTGAGATTTGGATGGGGACACAGAGCCAAACCATATCACCCTTTATTTCAGAAAATAAAAAAATAGGCTTATGAAAGAGTCCCTCCACAATTCAAGGTATTGAGAGTAGAGGATTGTGGGATAAAATTCTATAAAAGTCCTTTAACAGATTCATGGAAGGAGCCTTAAAAGATTCACAGGGCTTTTACTTTTTACTTTCTTTGATTTTCACTGAGAACATAACACAGGGAGAATCCAACTCTTTGAGTGTTGGGGGGGACCATATTTTTGTTAGAATTGCAGTGAAAGAAGGCTAGAAATAAAAGGCTCATGTGATTATTATGGTGTCTTATTTTCAATGACTCTGAGAGGGGAAGGTAGCTGTCTTTGACTTTCACTAGCTATAACTGTAGAGAAGGCAAAAACAAGCAACCTATAAGCCACTAAACTCTGAAAAAGGGTTCTTTTTTTTGCAAGCATAATTCTTATCAATTTTTGATCTAATTGTGGAAGAGATTTTTATAACAACTCTTTCCTTCTTTTACCATAAAGCCAGATAAACAGTTCTGAGGTTCACCTTAAACTTTTTGCCCTCTCCAACACCTGCCTAGGTTCTGGAGGTGGAAGTGACCTTGGTCTCTGGTGATACATTCTAGTCAAAGCCTTTCTATTGGCCTTGGCTATATTCCAATGTATAAATGACAGTAACAGTAATAGTAATAGAAACAGTCTCAAGCATAGTCACTGGGGGACTTTTTTCGTTTATGAAGACTACACATTTTTCACTTCATTAATTATTTCTCCAAAGAAAGCCAGAACATTTATAGAAACAATAAAATAAAAGATGTTTAGTTTGGGAAGTGGGGAGCAAAACTGGCTATGCACAATGATTAAGGATTATAGTGGTTAAGGTCGAAGAGACAGACTTTCTGGATTCAAATCGTGGCTTTGCCACTTTTATGAGATTGGGAAATGGGCTCCCAGTGAGACCCTCTCTGATCACTTGCTGTGCTATGTTGAAAAGGTTCTAAGGCTGCATTCAAACACAAAAGAGGATTGCTGTTGTCAATTAGCAATGTCTGGCATGGCCATGAAAAGGGGGATTGGCATCATTCAAGCCATGCATTTGTCATCCCTGGGCTGGAAGCAGTAACAGAATATTCAGTCAGTTTGAATGTGACATTTATCATCCATGAACTAATTTTACAAATCCTCCTGGCTGCTTAGGTGGATCTTCTTTCCTCACTAATCTTTATGTACTCCCCCTGAAGATGCCTGTTCTCTTGAAATAATAACTATTCTATGGTCAAGTAGCTGCACTATTCTGTCAAAAGCAACAAAAACTGGTTTCTGAGAAGAAACGCCCCCGCAGCATTATATTTATTTTAATCTGTTAAGGAGAGAGTTGAAAATTTTTCTTAGAATCTTTACTATATTACTATCATAAATATCACATATTTAAGTAATGGCAGTAAATTATGAAGGAATAACAACAAGGAACATTTTAATAGTTTAGACCTTGGATTTGAATGAGCCAATATTTCCATATACTGCTAGGCAACATAATCCTTTGTATATAGAATGGTATAAAACTAAGTATTGTAAGTAGTTTCTCTCAAATTTGTTTTATTTTAGTGTTACTCTTTATGGATCATTTCCGAAGGAAAAAAATTAAATTAAGGAAAGATTAATGTTGTGAGGAGTTTTTAAATATTTTATTTCTGCATTGACTGATGTGCTGTTAACCTTGAATGGTATTGATCCATATTTAATAGACAAGTGGGTAGATTCTTTCTAAGAATATCTTGAGTTGAGGATTAGCAATTTTCAAAAGCAAATGTGTAGATAATCTCTTTCACATTGGCTGCAAATGTATTGTTCCAGGTGTTAACTGATGTATTAAAGAAAGAAATCAGTAAAAACAAATATGATCCTCTTTTTCCACAACCAAGATGACATTTCAATTTATAGGTCTATTGAGCATTTGAGAAAATACATGTGCTTCTTTTAAAAATACTTTTTAAAAGTGATACCTTGGATTTGCTTACTTAAGCACTAAGTAATTCCAAGGAAAATAAATAACTATTCTTACTTCCAAATGTTGCATCAAGTTACACATGCCCATATCTCATAAAGTTGTCTTTTACCACATGAAGATTTAAGATTGTTGAGATATAAATTGCTGTTCTAAACTACATTTGTTATATTCAAGTGAATTCAGTTTACTTCTAAATCATAAAACTCTGCTTTCTTTTACATTTGGATCATCACATCTGTAGATGGAGAACTGCCCTGAAATAAATAAAGTTGACTTCCAGTGTGAACATGGCTGCAGAAGTCAGCAATTTCATCCTTCTCCTCCTGCAAATCATAACAAGACCAATAAAGAGCATGGAAAACCAAGAAACAAAAACCCTACAAATTTCCTTTTCAATTGGACCAGGAGACAGGTATAATGTACACCCTTTAAAATATATGTAAGAACTGCCAGGAGCATCTGAGATCTCGTGAAAGCCATGAAGAAGGAATTAAAGGGAAGGAGCACACAGAGGAGAAAGAGGAGCCGGGGAAAACAGATTTCAGAAAATAGAAGCAAATACACACTTCCTGAAATGGCAAAAGCTTTGTCCTTGCCTTTCACAGTGTTGATGAAACTAGGGGTCATCAGGCTAGAGACAGAAGCCTTGCCAGACTCAGTTTGTCTCTGAGAAGGAAAGGAGGTGGGCCTGCATAGAGGGATACAATGCTAGCAGGAAGCAGTTTGCCTCTGTGCAGGCAGAGGGAACAGCCACAGAGCTGTCTGGTAGGTCATGAATGTCAACTGGCGGAAACTTCAGCCAAGAGACAGAAGCGAGCACTGAATATATCTGCTTCTAGAGCAAAAATTAAAATAATTATGGGGATTAGAGTGACGGTATAGAATGTCAGTGTCAGTGGTTATAACAGAGGAGGAAAGATCTGCCACTCACCGAGTACAAAAAACAACAACAACAACAACACACACACACACACACAAAACACACACCTCCAATTCTAGTTGTAACATATCCTGGATTGTAAAACACATCTCAATTATAGAGATATTATTGGAAAAATGGGCTTTGTCCATTTAATAATTGTGATAAGAGAAGAAAAAAGCATATGTTGTATTCAAAGGAAAATACAAAATAGCTATTATTGAAAAATATTATAGGAAGAAAAATACTACCTAAAAATTCAGCATCATGGGTGTGCATAAATTATAAATCAATTGTAATGGTAAGACATCCAGCAAAACTACTGTGCTTTCTAAATATCAGGAGAGCTAAACATACTGTCTATACTAACAGGTATACAAAATGTAAGTAGAATCAAATAACAAAGAAGTTTATGTCTTGCTTATGTAATAGATCCAGGTAGAGGTTACTGGTCAGTGGAGACTCTCCTAAGTGCAGCAGTTCAGGCATCTAGGCTTTTATATCCTAGGATTTAATCATCACCTGCTTGCAGCCAGCAAATAGGGAAGAACCACAGAGGAGATGCAAACTCTTTTTAAAAGCCTGCCCTGAGAAAGATCTCATCACTTTCCTTCATTTTCCATTGGTTTGATCGCTCATATGGGCATTCCTAACTGCTATGGAGACTGGGAAGTATAGAGTTGAATAAGGTAACTCAGGAAGAACAGGAGAGAGAATTTGGCGGCCAGTTTATAGTCTCTGTTACAACCTTCAACTCAAAAAGGAAAAACGGGGATAGCAAATTAATATGAGGAAAATTAGAAAGAATAGAAAAAGATACAAATCAGGGATTAATGAATATAAAAAGAGAAATTATAGAACTAATAAACCAACCCTTGAAGTGAGAAAAGTTGTATTTTCTGCTAATATTTAAGTTAAAAATGAGTGAATAATTAAAAATATATGTTTGCATTGCTTGTATAAGCATATGACAAGGACGTACACAACAAATAACAGTGGTAACTGTGTGTATTTAAAAGGACGGGAATTAGATGAGGGAACAAGGTGGAAGCCATCCTCTTATTATACATATTTCTATTTTCTTTCGGTTTTTCAACTATGTAAACAAATTACTTACTTTAAAAAAATAAGCACAATAAAATATAAGCTAAATTAAAACAATTATTTAAGCAAAATTGAATTTGTAAACTTCAGCTCTGAGATTACTTTTCCTAACAAATTTTTAGGAGGAGAAAATATTTTTTACCAGGGGGCTTCTAAACAATTAGTTAATGATACACTATCATTATAAATGAGTTAGAATACATAGCTGTGAGATGACTGCATAAAAACTTGAAAGCATAGATGATTTTCAGAGTGATATCATAGTAGTTAATGATATTTGGCACAGCAAATGGTGACTATGCTTCTGCAGTCTGGCCTTTGGTGGATTGTCTCCCTAGGGCAATGTTGAGAATTGCTAGACTTTCAATTTCATATCTAGTTGACACATTGTGTGATGGGATATTCCTGCTTTGTGGCAGTGAAAGTCTAGGAAATAGGAACCCCTGATCATTTTATCCCCCGAAGTGATTACAAGAAACTCCGTTGATGGCATAAAATATGCCTAATTCATTCTTATTTCTCCAGTATGTGAAAAACCTGAGGTTCTGAATTAATGCCGAATAATTAAAGTGAAACATGGTGTTCAGGAGGCAATAATTCAACTGCAGGGTAAAGCCAACTCAGTGGGTCCTGTGGGAGATGGTAGAGAAATCCTAATTACTTATGACCACCTTTGGGTACACTATTTCCATGTTCCCCTTGAAATAGAGAGAAAATGTCTTGTAGTCAATATTAGAGCTTTCTATATCAGCTGGAGTTGCCTTGTTATCAAGAGGGAGTAGATGATCGAAGAACGAAGACTGATATCAAAGAGGCAGTCAATGGGTAAAAAAGGGAGGAGTAGCAAGAAGTTGGCTAAAAGTACTATCTAAATTGCTTCTTTACTTTGCACTCATCTTTGACCCTAGTTCTCCTTTTAAATATCTAAAGTTACTGAAGGAGAAGATTCTTCAAATAACCTGTTTTGAGTTTTGGGTTTATTTTCCCCCACCTTTGTTTTCTTTCTTATATAAGCAACAAGAGTTCCTTTTTAACTTTAACATCTTTAAAAAAAAATGACCCAGCTGAGATGGGTCAGAGTGACAAATGAAAGAACAATTTTTGCTGAAGGAAGTGAGTAGCTCAAAGTCAATATTCTCCAACAGACTAAGTGAAAGCAGCCCTCCACAGCATGGTCTTCTGTGACCTATTCAGACATATCTGTTTGTGTGAGGTTAATTCCCCCGGACTACCCTTTGTTGACTCGCATGAGTGGTTGAGGAGGGACAGTCAAAACACATCCAAGTTTGTGGTCATGACTTCCGTGTCTGGGAAAGTAGTACATAGACAGACATCACCGAGAATCCATGCTGTTTGAGGTCAAGGTAAAAGAATGTCTCTGCTTGGTTCTAAGCTTCTGGAGTGGTGATGTTGAGGAGGAATTTTCCTTTGTTTTAAAAGCTGCTGCTGAGTTTTGCATAGTTCTTTAGTTGATGAGAATAGTGGGAATAATTAGGGTAGCCATGCATCCTGGTTTGCCTGAAACAGTCGTGGTTTATGCCTATTGTTGCAGGAAAATGATAAATAGCACTTTCTTTTCATTCTCAAAAGTGTTCGGGGTTGGATGGTAAATTATACCATGTCCCAAGGAATTACCAATTTTAAGATTTTAGAAATTCTCTTTCTGAAAAATAGCAATAGCAAACAGTATGTGCATGTCCCTTTTCTTTTCTTTCTTTCTTTTTTTTTATTTTGAGTCTGAGTTTCACTGTTGTCGCCCAGGCTGGAGTGCAGTGGCGTGATCTCGGCTCACTGCAACCTCCGCCTCCCCGGTTCAAGCAATTCTCCTGCCCCAACCTCCTAAGAAGCTGGGATTACAGGTGCGTGCCACCACGCTGGGCTAATTTTTGTATTTTTAGTAGTGACGGGGTTTTGCCATCTTGGCCAAGCTGGTCTCCAACTCCTGAACTCAGGTGATCCGCCCGCCCTGGACTTCCGAAGTGCTGGGATTACAGGCGTGAGCTACCACGCCCGCCGCATGTTCCTTTTCTCTAACAATCAGGTGAATGATTGGGTCCCTACTCTATATATTGGAATGAGAAGAGGGCCCCCCGCAGGTATATTTATTTAAGATCATGAATAGAGCAAGAAGAAATCTAGCACTGCATGTCTATATTTTCCAGTGAGTTTAGCTACTGTATAGCACATAAAACAATTCAAGTTATTTGAGAATGTATATTTAATAATTATTTTGAATAACATTTCTATGAAATCTATTTTAAACCAACGTGATGTAAAGTGTTTTCTTCTTTCTGAGCCTCCAAAGTAGGGTAGGTAAGAGAGGGGCACACAATTTGAGGGGCTGTTGCTCTCAGGTTCGTGCAAATGCCAGCCTTGTACTTCTGTTTGTTGGAGAATATTGATTTGCGCTTCAAGACAAGTCTCGTGCTTTATCTATTCCAAGGAGGCTTCCTGAGCTCTGTGATCTCTCACTATCCCCGCCTCAACCTAGTATATTTCCCCTCATGTGTTCTTTGATGGTACCTTATGCAAACCATTGTTTCACTTTGTTGAAAAGTGTGTGTGTGTGCCTGTGTGTTTTGCTGTATGTTTTGGTTTCTTGAGGTTAGAGATGAGATTGTATTCATTTTTACATCTCCAGCACATATTACTGCATCTAACACATGTCATGTGCTCAATATTTGTTGAACTATATAAACAAAAATTAATTAAAAACAAGTCATTGATTCAAAAAGCTAACTAAAATTATTCTCAAAAAACATAATCACAGCCTCAGAGAATGTGTTCCAATAATAATAATAATGATAATAATAAGTAATCTTTTCTGACCTTCATAATTAAATGGTTTAAGTCCAAGTTTTGAGGTATTTAATACTTGTATATAGGAGAAAGCCTGCAGAAATAATAAAATTTTCAGTGTTGCCATGAAACCTACAGAGATGGATTCTCATTGGGATATCTTCTGAACACTTCTTTCCACTGAGAAATAGCATAAAGTCGTCTTTATTGTGGCGTGTTGACTTCTGACTCATCCCAAATGAACAGACTAGACTTTTATTCCTCCCTTGCTCTGCTTCTTTTTCTGAAGAAAAATGCTAAGCCATTTTGGGGAAAAATTTTAAGAACATGCCAAGTAAATGTGATAAAGTCCAGATATATACAAGGTCAATAAATCATTTCTGAACTCAGTTTTTGAGGGATCTGTAATGTCTACTGCATGAAAATATCTTTTCATTTCTATATTTGAAATATGACTAATTAGATGCATCAAAGCAATGTAAAATCAATCTAGATATATTTGGTAGAGAGAAGACTGGCTTAATTCAATTCTCAGTCTTTGATTAACATTTGAGTTTTTCCCTTAATATAGAGACAGACAAGACAAGACACCATGTGAAACCAGAAGCTCAGAAATAACACAGAAGAAGTTAGCTTTGAGGAGGTCTATAATCACCCCATATTAATATACTCTCACAACCCTAATGCACATTTTTAGCAATGAATCCATGACTAGGAGCTGAAGAAGAGAGTTGCATAATTATATATTATATTGAATGTGTTCAGGATGATTCAAGTGGATGTGAATCACAAGGCCTCAATTATCCAGATTGACTCTCTTGATCAAAACTAATTTACCGGATAATTGTGCACTTCTCTATCCCTTTGGCCTGATAAGCTCTCATCGAGTTAGGGGATGGGGAGCCAAATTGTACTTATTATTTTTTTGTGTGTGGCTCTTTCTTCCTTGGTCTCAGATTTGAATATGAACACTTGGCTTCAACTAAGACCCGTCTGGACTTACAAGATAACTGGAAACTATTGGGTTTTGTTTACCAGGTGGATTTTTCTGAGTTTTGTCCAACTCTGGTAGGGATGATCTTCTGGGTCTGTTGTTTGCTGATGCTCACTGCTGCATTATGTATGATTCCTGACTGTTCCTGGTCTGAATAAGCTGTACGATGCTTTGCTGGTGATTTCCCATTTGCACTCAGCCAGTGATTTTTGACAATATTTACACCTAAGTATAATTTTTTTCCATAATATTAACACTGAACTTTCATGGTAAGATATCAAGGATGAGAAACATATGTCATATACTTGTGTATAATGTTAAAATATTTAAAGCATCAAAAACTAAAAAGCTACATGGAAATCTTCCTTCACCAAAATTACACACTGGATGTATTTTTTCAGTAGTATGAAGCTTTTATAATGTTGATTTATTGTATCACAAGTAAATGCAAAACTGGAACTTGGAGAACAAGGCCTTATACTAAATATTTATAGTTTGAAAATAAATTTTCTCATTAGTTTTGCCATTTGAAACATTAATTATACTGGGGGAAGATGAATTGCTTTTCATTCTTTATATATCACCAACTTCAGAAGATATAAAATCTTTATTTACTAATTTATTTGAATAACACCAAGATCCTCATATCTCGGTACTAGAATGTATAAACATATCAAAGTAAGACATGACAGATATTTATGCAGTTCCCCATGTATAATAGGAGCTATGTGTATTAGGGAAAAGTAGATGGGAGACAAAAATTTGAGAAGTGGCTTCTATTTTCAAATCTGCCATTGCATCACATCATGACTTTACTTGACACACATAAAACGGTGATTATATCTGCGCTACCCACTGCAGAGGATTTTGTGATGATGAAATAAAATAATATTTGTGAAGGTGCATTGTAAGCTATGAGATATTATATATATTTAGGCATTATTATTTATTAGATTTTGGCACTATGCAGTTGAGCCCAGATCAATTATGGGATCATAAATTTCCAAGTATCTGTTGAAAAAGCCTCCAGTGAAAAAAATCTCAACTCTTTTCTTTGATATGATAAGGCTAAGAATTGGGGGAAGCTTAGAAAATTTCAAAAGTCATTGCCTGAAGAACATACACATTAAAAAGAAAAAGGAAAAGACTGGTATCTTGAAAGTTAGTTCAGCAGGTTGGGGGAAAGCTGTGTGAGTCACAACCAAATTATGTAGACTAGGTTGTAGTGATTTTGTGGATGCTCACAAAAATATGCATAGTGACTATTTAGCTGTAGGGATAAGGTAAATTCAATAAAGTACTATCAAGGCTGTGAATTTCTGCATACTTTGGAGGGAAAGTGAGAACAAAACTCAGATTGTCTTTTAGCCTATAGAGATTAAGTGAAAAAAATCAATATCAAAGAAGTAGTGATGTTGAGATGAAGGAAGAAGCACCTCTTCATATATGTTCTCCTCTTTGTTGTGAAAAAGTTGTACTTTTATAGGAATATTCTCCATTATTTTTAATATATGGAAGGTTCTCAGATTTTTCAATGTAGAGTCTAGAAATTTTTTTTTGTATAATAGTGCCACTCACTGAATTGCTAAAAGGCTTCCTAACACAAATTATTAACACAAATGGATCAAGATTTTTCTATAATCATTATAATCTTTTTCTGTAAGTGCACTTTTAATAAATCTGATTTATGGATTTCCATAAAATTGCCATCTTATAACCCTGTTATATTTTCTGCAGTTGCTCAGTGTGCCAGATTCCATTGCAAATACTTCCAAAGAGTGAATATAAATTCAGAGTGACAGTAAACATTTTGGGCATATGTTAAACCAGGAAAATTGATTCTTGACTGGTGCTACTTAACCCTGATTGATATCTTGTAAACCTGTGCTACAACACCGGGGGAAGAGCACTCTTCAAACAAATTGTTTTCCTACAGACCAGCAGGGTGCCTAGGGTGCTAGGGTATATGTATCTTACTTCAACATAGGCAATATTTAGAAAAACTTTCTGGTTTAATGAGTCATCTTTTTAGGTACAATCCTAAGTTTATTAATGTGTAGGTAACAATTACTTTCTTCCCACTATCCTTTTACTGGTACTTTACAGTAACGCCCAGTGTTATGTTAATAGGAAACATCTAAAAGTGACTTAGAAATGGAAGAACCCCAGCATTCCCTATTGATGAGTGATATAAGGAAGTGAGCATTTCTAATTGGGTATCTACTGGGACTAAACCCTCCTATGGTAGACACTGAGAAGAGTATAAAGAAAGATGTGTCCTCTCCTTTCTGAACTTTGAATTGTAATGGATAAAGAACTACTCCTGATAACTAGGATAATAATATTTTTAAAACTTTGCATGTGTGATTGTGGAGGGGGGTGCCAATCTTTTAAATTTCACAACAGCTTATTAAAACAAGAATTAACCCAGCGCTTCTTTATTCTCAGTCAGTTCAAAACTCATTATTGGTTCTTCTCCCACCTTTTGCTTTGTGGTACCTTGACATGTTATTCCAGGAGAAGGTTAATTTCATGTAGATCACTCAGTCAATGTCCATGACATATTAGTCATCTTCATTCAGTGATTAAGGATTCAAAAGCCTGGAGACAAATGCCAAATGCCTTTTTCACTTAACAATATAGACTAAATACTTCAAACTATTTAAACATTCTCATGAGTAATATCTGTCTGCCCTAAGTCAGGAATATGCAGCACAGTTGTTTCAATTATCTTGTTCTCTTCCATGTTTTCTTTGGTTTCTTGGTCTGCCTCCATCATTACCCCAATCCATTCAATCTGCTAAAGGGTGTGTCCCATTGTTTAAAAAGGGCTTTTGTTTTTAGGCGCCATTGCTCTAGTAATGGATTAAAAGTATACTATATTTTTGGAGGTAATATGGATGGAGAATTTAGGTTTAAAGCCGCCTGTGATGTAAAGTTGTGACATGTGTTTACAGTGTGCTTAAAGCATCCTCAGTGGCAACTGAGTTTAGGAAATCAGATGTTGAAGCATGCATTGATTCTAGTTCAGAGAAAACTGATCACATAGCTTCATTCCTACAATTAGCCATGATTTTTTTCTTTAAAGTATATTTTGGCAGTGTAACAGAATTAAATGAACTCCTGTGGTCTCTCAACTATAAAGTATAATGGCTTTTTAGAAATAAATGCAGAGGTCACTAGTTTTGCAGCTCCAAACCAAAATATTTAACTGTATAGTCATATGGCTAGTTAATGTGCATATGGAGATTTTCAATCATTTTTGGATTTTTTAAATTAACCTGAAGTTTTACTTTAAAATAGAGCTGAAATATTATTGTAGGAAAATAGACCAGGCAGCCCCAAATAAATAATAATTTGGTAGTTATCTGTGTAAGTGCACATTGTTTAGATTTAGAGAGATACTTTTAGAAAATTCAAGCCTCATTCTGCTCATACCCCTGACCATACTTTCATATATATTACTGGTATGAATCTAGGCTAATGAAATTCAATTAATTTCCAGATCTTTACTCTGTGCTCCCCAAAACACACAAAACTCACTTTATTTTTTTTTTTAAATAACAAGTTCTAGTTTAGTTTGAAACATAGAATTCAATTGCATTTTTTTTACCTATTTCAGTTTACTTTTTCCAGTACACTATATTTAGTTGAAGATTATTAATAGAAATGAATACTTTCAAGTAGACACTGCCAACTATAATGGTAAGAAAAGGAGGCAAATCAAACCTGAATTCACTGTAGCTTGAATTCATTATAGAAGCAGGTTCTAACAGATACGTACGTGATCATCAATGATGGCAGAGGGAAAGTCATAAGGGAGATAGAACAGCTTGGGATGTGGGAGAATTAATTTAGTTAGTCGGCATTTAATTTTTTTCCCCCTGAGCGTCTCAGTATCTTTTTAACACAGCAATTTGTAATCTTAGTTTAAACACTTGCAGTTTTGAAGCTCTAATTATAGTTTATATAATTCATGTTTTCCAAAGAACAGTGTTTCTTTTTACATAGAAACATTTGCGTATTTCTTTCAGATGTTTAAATATTTCAGCATTCATAATAGGAAAAAAAATCCTTATGATAGCCTTATAATAGCTTTTTCTAAGGGATTGGAAACTACATATTAGAAGTTAAAAAACCCCTAATTTTGAAATTTGACTACATCATTTTTAGTGGGTTTTCATAACTATAAAATGTATGTTTAAGTGGAAATGTATAATATTTTCAGGCAGAAAAGCAACAATAATCATAACACATTGTATTAAGTTCAGAAATAATAATGATTATGGATATTTGACAACCTGAAAATTGCCTATTGCTTATAATTTCATTTTACAGTTTTCGTGAAGGAAAACTCCAAATCTATTCTTTGGGACTTTGCTAGGAGACATTTGATCCTTCAGTGTCAAGCTATTTTACATTTTTGCTCCTTTTACTCTGCTGTAGAATTACTCTACTCAAGAGGAATAGACAAGCTTCTGGAAATCACAAGAGTGGCAACTGTCAGTGGTGGTAAAACAATATATATCCTACAATTTGTGGGTTGGCCAAAGCTAGGCCTTTTCTCCTTTAGGGGGAATTACGGTTTATTTATAAGTTAGTTATCTGTCAAGCGGGAAAGATATCAAATTTCATTCTCTCTAGCACTTTTCATGGACATGTCATCCCAAGGTGTTAGTATACTGATTTATAAGAGGCCTGTAGAAATAGAAGGTGGCTTGTGCAAATCACTTGGATGTTTCAAAGAAAAATAAATAGGTTAGCTGAATTATTCAGGGACATCTTACTCTTGATTGCATGTGATTATAAGAGCTAATTAATCCATGGATATATCTGAGCTGTCTTTAATTCCATCAAAATTATTTTCAATATCACCATAACCAGTAAACATTTCTTGATGTCTTATATGCATAAAGTATGTATGAATGTATTTAAAGAGTATATGCCTGTGGATAGATACATGTGTAACATATATAAAGCCCTGACACTGAAGCGGTAAATACACAACCCCTACCTTCAAAAAGCCGCAGATCTAGTCTTTACTTTTTGTGTATTTACAGCTAGTACAGTCTGCAAATCAAGTTCAGCATAATCTGAGGAGCACCCTAGAATGGAAGGTAGTTCAGGGCATGAATTCTGAAGCCAAATTGTCTCAGTTCAAATTCCAGCTGGGTCTTACTAACTGGGGATCTCTGAGCAAGTTACTTAAGCTGTCTGTGACCCAGTTCTTTATCTGCAAAATTGGGATTGTAATAATACTTACCTCATAAGGCTACTAGAAAGATTAAATGAGTTGATATTTATAAAACACCTAGTAGCTGGCATATAGCAAGTGTTATATAAATGAAAGATGCTCAGTGGATATTGTAAAATGGGATTATACTATTCAGTAGATGGAAAGATCTCTTGGCGATGGTTCCAGTGACTTGGAGAAGACAAGATTTGAGTTAGATCTTGAAGACAGAAGAGAAGCAGAAAGATAGAGGAGGACTTTTCAGATGAATAGGGTGAAATATGCTGTCCTACTGGTGCAGGCTTGATCTCAAGGCAAATACATTTTTGGCAGCAAACATTCAAAGAACAGGAGAATGCTGGAGTTGAGGCTGCAGAAACTGGCCCTGCAACAGGATTTACCTCTGGGTGGAATGACTATCAGTCAAACTCTAAATCCAAGGGTGTGGCATGGAGAACATGAACCTATTTAGAGGTGAGTCTGATGTCTAAGAAGAAAGTCAACTGAGTTTTCCAGGCAGTTGTGCTGTTCACTGATCACAGATGTCAGCTTTTTGTTTCAGGATGATCAATCCACTTTGGAACAAGACCAGCTGTTCACCTTGCGTCCTCTTCTAAATTACCAATGAGTTGTGAAGCTGGCACCCACCAACAAACTGGGCACACCAGACCTCATCATGGCAAGGTGCTCACTCTGTCTCGCTCTGTTTCCCCACATGGCTTTACCTACCAGCTCATTTCCTAGTACCTAATTAGCTTCTGAATGCCTCCATTTCTGTGGCAGTTTTTGGCTCCATTTACTGCCCCTTCTGTCTCCATGTTAGTGGTCTCTTTGGCACAGCTACATTCATTCATTCCAGGTGACACCTCTGCCCAGCTGAGCTCCCATCTGTAGATCCCCACCACACAGATTTATCTCAGCCCACCTTAGGTGGAGTCCAAGCCCAGCAGCTATGGATGAGGGAATTGGGACCCAGGAGTCCAGTCTGCCTTAGATGGATGCTGACAAGAATTGGGCCATGGATCAGAGCCCCAGCCAAGAAAGCCGGAGCTCAGAGCAGAACTCTAGTATTAATAAGGAAGTGGAACTCAAACAAAAGATTGAGGTGGAAGCTTTATCACATGATCATCACTGTAAAAGGCCCAAGAAGCCTGAACTTTAGGATCCCACAGTAGAGGCTCATTTTGCATGAGGAGCTCTTTTATTCCCAACCCACTTGCAACATCTACATCCTATAAGGGATTGCCCATATTTAGTTCTGGCACTAGGAAGGGCTGATACTCCCAGACTGAGGATTTTCTGAATAACTGTAAGGGCCTGGGAAAAGCAAAAGCTGAGGAAGGTTTATAAACAAAAGTGTAGAGGAATATGCCTTCCTATGTGCTTCTGAGTAATAAACAGAATTGCAGCACAGGGCAGAGTTGATGAGTACTGGGAAATGTTTAGGGCCAAGAATAGCAGGCTTTTAATGCCAGGTAAGGGGTTTGGATTGCTTTTTGGGCAGGGGAATTGCTGAATATTGTGAGCCTTGATGCGTCTGGAGATTAGCTGGCAGTTGTCTGTGAGCTGAAATATAGCAACAGAGGAAGAGATGAGTCCAGTTATGACATTCTTTATTCACAGAGACAACACTCTGAGTTTTAGCTTTTCAATGTCTGACATTTAGTAGGTACTTAATAAATATTTATGTAATGAAAGAATAAAGTAATTAATTATAGGCTCCTTGAGTTAGTAGATAAATTCAAGATCAACTAATCTAACCCTTTATTTATTGTATCAAGTGATCTGACAGCTTGTCTGAATATTTCTTGTCATATGGAAAATTCAGTATATATCTAGGCAGCACATTTCATTTGGCATGGTGGCATTTTTCTACTACTAAGAAAGTTTCTACTTATAATGAGCTGAAAGAGGACCTAATTTTTTCTTTCCCTTGAATGTAATAACCACACATAGGTCACAGGCCTCTGGAGTCATATAAAATACCCATCGCTGTGTCAGAGAGGTCTTTCATACTTCAGTAGGCTATGCCAATATTCTTGGTGTATACCCCATTAGCACCTGCAACTCTGTGTTTGAAGTACTCACTGCACCAGCCATTAATTATTAGCATCTATGATGAGAATATCACTGCTGAATCCCCAGTGCTTAGCACAGCCCTGACACAGAGTAAGTGTTCTATAAATACTCATCTACTCCACAATTTTCTATTTATATTCTGTAGTATACAAGGGACTATTCTAGACATTGGTGTTGCAGCAATAAAATAAAACAGATGAAGACTCTTCGTGCATGATATTTCCGTTGGCAGGAGGGATGTGGGGAGGAGGGAGATAGACAACACCCATATAAACAAATGATATGAAATATGTTAGTGGTCATAAATATAATGACAAAAATAACACCATGTAAGGAGACAGGGTTGAGGGATGCTACTTTAGATAAAGTGTTTAGGGAGGATTCTTCAGGGAAGGACATTTGAGCAGAAAGTGGCATAAAACCCTGGGGCAAAACAGAGAGCTACCTAGATGTCTTGGAGAGGACATTCTAGACTAACACTAAACAGAGATTGAACTGAATTGAATTCCTTGTTCTCACAGAGATCATGATATCTATTACTGAGGTCAATATTTTACAATTTTCCAAAAATGATTGATAAAGAAACAATAAAGAGTAAGTTTGTTGTTTAGCTGATAGAACCTTTTATTTTTTTGAAATTGGAATGAAATTGTCATAGGATTTGAACACACATGGAAGCAGATCTGGGTTTTGTAGAGGCCAAAGCATAAAGAGTTTTGAAAGTTTTATATAAGAAGACATGCACAAATTTTATTTTCATAAATTTTACAAAACATATGACTTAGCGTACACATTGCTAGGGCCTCAAAAGGTGAGAAACCTGAAAATTTCAGCTTCATTAGCTTTGTGGCACATCCACCTCTAGGCTCACTATGCATCTGAACAGAAAAGAAATCGTTACTCTTTCTATTGCCTCTTCTGTTTATGACCTAATAAGGAAATGGCAGTTTGAGGTTAACACAGTGGTTTTTCTAGGCAAGCACCTAATTAATAATTGTACAATTCCATGCCAGCACGAGGAAACCAGGCCATTTTGGTGATGTGGATAAAGCACTTGGGTGAGATTCAAGGGTCCTAATTTTAGTCCTGTCATTTGTAAGCTATGGGAACAAAGTACAAGCCAACCAACCAATCTACCACTCTCCCACCTCTTCATTTGAAAGGGTTGAATTAGAGCAGTGCTTCACTGGCCAGCTTTAAGATATTTATTATATTTAAATATCACCTATACTATGCTTTACTTTGTATTTTCAGAGAATCATTCACATTTTTTTCTTAAATCTATTTAAAGATCTTTAATGCGATTAAAGATCACATTAATACATCACATCACTATTGACACTGGACATAATTAACTGATACTAGAAATTTGGCAAATACATTTGATAAAGGCTTAACAATATTATTAGACTCTGGCTACATTTCTAGCTTGAAGAAGTCTTTCAGACCAAAGACTTTCTCTATTTATATTGTAAAGAGAGACGATTAAGTATCAAGCTGCTGCTAAAGCCATATCTCTACCAAATGGAGCCTTTTTCATGATGTATTCAATAAATTAATAGAGAATTATGAATAAATAATATTGGTAAATAAGCATATTATTTTGCTTTTTAAGGTTACTTAATGCCAGTCTTTGTATCACCTAAAATAATTTTGTTGACTATGTACATCCACAGTTGGAGATAAACTAGATTATATAACCTTGTTTGGGGTTCAAAATTTTTCTGTTAAATTTCCATTAAGCAAGAGTCAGTAGACTATAGCCTGCACATCAAATCCAAGTCACTCTCTGTTTATAAATAAAGTTTTATTGAAACACAGCAACACTCATTTGTTTGTGTATTCTCTAGGGTTGCTTTCACTCTATTATGGTAGAGTAGTTCTAAAGGAAATGGTAAAGGCTGTTCAAATATGTACTATTAGATCTTTATCAGAGAAGTGTGCTTACTTCTGCATTAAAAAAGAGTGTGACTTAGGTGGCTTCATGGTTTTAGTACCTCGTGTGCCAAATACTGCAGAGGCTCAATCAATAAAAAGAAATGTAAAAGTAAATTATCTACACTTGCATATCTAATGGACATCTCAGACTGAACAAGTGCAATAAGCGTGACTGATCTCCATGGCCAAACCTTGTCTATCTGCACTTGGTGGCATCTCCATTTCTTTCATTGTTAAGGTGGAAAGCCTTGGAGTCATCCTTTACCCTTTATTTTTCTTGAATCCACATTCAATTCATTGGGAGACTCTTGGCTGTACATTACAAACAGATCCAGAATCTGAGCACTTCTCACTCCATCCAATGCTACCATCCTTGTTAAAGCTACTGTCATGTCTGCATTGGATGACTGCCATCGCCTCTTGGTCTCCCTGCTTCCACCCTTGAATCTGCAATCTAAGTTTAACATAACACATAGCCAAATCATTAGACTTCTCTCCTCAAAAACCTTTCACTCTCTTAAGAGTAAAATCTAAAGTCCCAAAGAATTTACAGAACTCAATGTGACATGGTCCCCTTTATCTCCCTTGTTGCATTGTGTAGTGATCTTTCCTCAGTCCCTCTGCCCCAGCATATCAGTCACACTCCCTGCTGGCTCTTTCCTCCACCTGAACTGCTCTTCTCTTTATATACACTTGCCTCAGTTTGTCACTTCCTTCAGGTTTTTTTTTTTTTTTGAGACAGGATCTCACTCTGTTGCCAAGGCTGTAGTGCAGTGGTGCAATCATGGCTCACTGTAGCCTTGACCTCCTGGGCTCAAGTGATCCTCCCACTTCAGCCACCAGACTAGCTGGGACTACAGGCATACACCATCACATCCGGTTAATTTTTATAATTTTTGTAGATATGGGGGTCTAACTATGTTTCCCAGGCTGGTCTTGAACTCCTGAACTCAAGCAATCTGCCCGTCTTGGCCTCCAAAAGTGCTGGGATTATTGGTGTGAGCCATTGCATTTGGCCTTTCTGGCCTTTAGTAGATGTCACATCTTCATTAGTAGTGACTGCAAAACCATCACATTTGACTTGAAATTAATCATCCCAAACCTCAATAATCTCTGGAAATCTTTCTGAGATTTTCTGGTAAATTCTCTCGTCTCTCTCTCTCTCTTTCTTTCTTTCCCAGATGACTATTTTATTGCTTCATTTTATTGCTAGTTGCTTATCAATATCCCTGCACTCCTTCCTCAGCACTAATGACTCCATGATTTTGTTTAAGGCAGCCAAATGTGTTGCCAAACTCTTGTATTTCCCAGCCTCTCTTCCCAGAATCAGTGGCCATGTGACTATTTGAGCTAATATTACACATATAGAAATCTAGACGTTTCTGGGCAAGTTATTTACATGCCCTCCTTCCTGATTCTGGAACAAAGACGTAATGGTTGAGGTTGAAGCAGCCATCCTGCAACTATAGAAAAAATCCAAAATCATGTTAGGATACCCATAACCAAACACGTTTGTAACGGATACACTTTTCTTCTTTCCCTAAATTTCCTACCTCATTCACTCTCCCTTCTCTTCAAACTAATAATTTGCTGAAAAAAATAGAAGCTGTCAGTAGATTTCCTCATTTACTGTGATCTCATCAGCAGGCCTGACTCTTTATGCATCTATCATCTCTTGCTTTCCTACGATGAGGCAGGCTCTGTCCTCCTCCAATCAAAGGCCAACCCCTTATGCATTTCACATCGTCTTCTCAAGGACTTTGGGCACTCCCATTATCCACTGTAGCTTTTTAAATTAGCCTTATTATCTCTGCCTAATAATTTCTACCAGAAAACAATCTCTAGAAACACTTATCTTAAAATAAATAAATCCTATACAATACAGGCATCAACCCCAGTTCCCTGTTCCCTAAAGTAGATAAGCTTATAAAAACCCAAAGCTGTCTTCACATATTTCATCTATTTATTTATTTTCACTCACTAATCAACCCATTTAAATTTGGATTCTAATTCCACAATTCCAGTGAAACTTAATGTCAAGATAATCATGAATCTCCAGGTTGCCAAATCCTGTCATCTGGTTCTTTATCCTCATCATATTTGACCTTTTGGCAACATTTAACTTGGTTTACCATTTCTTCACCTTGAAACACTTCTAATTTTTAGGTTTAAGACACCGTATTCTCCTGGTTTTCACCTTATTTACCTGGTCACTTCATTTTAGTCAGGATTTTTGGCTACCTCTTTTTTATAACACATTTACAAATTAGCATTTTTTTTAGCACTTTTCCGGGTCTTCTTTTTTTCTGTCTAAACCGTACACTTAGACAACGCCATCTAGTTTCCAAAATGTCAGTACTATCTTTATAGCCACACACACACACAAAAAAATGCCAATTAAATGTTTCTGGTTCAAATTCTCTTCCAAGATTAGGACAAGTCTTAATGACATCTTCACATCTGTGTCTCTTGGGAATGTCAAAAGTAACATGGCTGTCTTAGTCCATTTGGGCTGCTATAACAATACCTTAGACTGGGTAATTTATAAGTAACAGAAATTTATTGCACACATTTCTGGAAGCTAGGAAGTCGAAGATACAGGATGCCAGCAGATTTAGTGTTTGGTGAGGGCCAGTTTCTCATAGATGGTGACTTCTAAGTGTCCTTACTTGGTAGAAAGGCAAAAACAAGCTAACAAGCTCTCTCAGGCCTTTTTCATAAGGAGGCTAAGGTCTAACCTTAACATCTCCCAAAGGTCCACATCCTAATAGCATCATCTTGGGGGTTAGGTTTTGACATCTAAATTTGAGCAGAAGGCACATATATTCAGACCATAGCAGTAGCCAAAAGTTAACTCTTGATTTATCTTTCAGAATCGAATCTTCCCTAAATATTTCTTATCTGAGCAAATGGCACCAGTATTCCCTCATTTGTTCAGTCCCTGGTTCCTCTCTCTTTTTTATCTCCCACATTCAATCCACCTGCCAGTCCTATTGGTTTTACTTCTAATACATACCTTGAAATAATTTACTTTTGTACCTTAACTTTAGTCTCAGCCCTCTTCCTTCTTTGCTTAGATGACTGTGGTAGTCTCTGGTTTGAATTCTGCCTTTTATGGCTCCCTTCTCACAAAAGTCATCTTTTCATAGCATACATATGAGGTTACCACTTCCATTTATTCAATGCATCTCCAATTGCACTAAGTCTACAATTATTTTTGTAATGTAATTTAATTTCAAGTTCTGGGATACATGTACAGGATGTGCAGGTTTGTTACATAGGTAAACATGTGCCATGGTGATTTGCTGCACCTATCAACCCATTATCTAGATAGCCCTGCATGCTATTTATCCTAATGCTCTCCCTCCCAACCCCCTGACAGACCCCAGTGTGTGTTGTTCCCCTCCTTGTGTCCATGTGTTCTCATAGTTCAGCTCCCACTTATAAGTGAGAATATATGGTATTTGGTTTTCTGTTCCTGTGTTAGTTTGCTGAGGATAATACCTTCCAGCTCCATCCATGTCCCTGCAAAGGACGTGATCTCATTCCTTTTTATGGCTCATAGTATTCCATAGTGTATATGTACCACTTTTCTTTAACCAGTCTATCATTGATGGGCATTTGGGTTGATTCCATGTCTTTGCTATTGTGAATAGTGCTGCAGTGAACATATGCGTGCATGTATCTTTGTAATAGAATGATGTATATTCCTTTGGGAATATACTCAGTAATGGGATTGCCGGGTCAAATGGTATTTCTGGTTCTAGGTCTTTGAGGAATTGCCACACTATCTTCCCCAATGGTTGAACTAATTTACATTCCCATCAACAGTGTAAAAGCATTCCCATTTCTCCACAGCCTTACCAGTATCTGTTATTTCTTGACTTTTTAATAATCACTATTCTGACTGGCATGAGATGGTATCTCATTGTGGTTTTGATTTGCATTTCTCTAATGATCAGTGATGTTGAGCTTTTCTTCATATGTTCGTTGATGACATAAACGTCTTCTTTCGAGAAGTGTCTGTTCACGTCCTTTGCTCACTTTTTAATGGAGTTGTTTGTTTTTTTCTTGTAAATTTGCTTAAGTTCCTTGTAGATTCTGGATATTAGATTTTTGTTACATGGATATATTGCAAAATTTTCTCCCATTCTGCATGTTATCTGTTCACTTTGATGTTGGTTCTTTTGCTGTGCAGAAGCTCTTTAGTTTAATTAGATCTGATTTGGCAAATTTTGCTTTTGTTGCAATTGCTTTAGACATTTTCATCATGAAATCTTTGCCCATGCCTATGTCCTGAATGGTATTGCCTAGATTTTCGTCTAGGGTTTTTATAGTTTTGGGTTTTACATTTAAATCTTTAATCCATCTTGAGTTAATTTTTGTATAAGGTATAAGGAAGGGATCTGGTTTCAGTTTTCCACATATGTCTAGCTAGGTTTCCCAGCACCATTTATTAAATAGGGAATCCTTTCCCCATTGCTTGTTTTTGTCACATTTGTCAAAGGTCAGATGGCTGTAGATATGTGGTCTTATTTCTGAGATCTCTATTCTGTTCCATTTGTCTATTTGTCTGTTTTTGTACCAGTACCATGCTGTTTTGGTTACTGTAGCCTTGTAGTGTAGTTTGAAATCAGGTAGCACGATGCCTGCAGCTTTGTTCTTTTTGCTTAGGATTGTCTTGACTACACAGGCTCTTTTTTGGTTCCATATGAATTTTAAAGTAGATTTTTTTTTAATTCTGCAAATTAAAAAAAATGGTAATTGAATGGGAATAGCATTGAAACTATAAATTACTTAGGGCAGTATGGCCATTTTCGTGATATTGATTCTTCCTATCCATGAGCATGGAATGTTTTTCCACTTGTTTGTGTCCTCTCTGTTTTCCTTGAGCAGTGGTTTGTAGTTCTCATTGAAGAGGCCCTTCACTTCTCTTGTTAGCTGTATTCCTATGATAGCTATATTCATGTTATTTTATTCTCTTTGCAGCAACTGTGAATGGCAGTTCATTCATGATTTGGCTCTCTGCTTGTTTATTGTTGGTGTATAGGAACGCATGTAATTTTTGCACATTGATTTTATATCCTGAGACTTTGCTGAAGTTGCTTATCAGCTTAAAGAGCTTTTGGGCTGAGGTTTTCTAGATATAGGATCATGTCATCTGCAAACAGAGACAGTTTGACTTCCTCTCTTCCTATTTGAATACGCTTTATTTCTTTCTCTTGCCTGACTTCCCTGGCCAGAACTTCCAATGCTATTTTGAATGGGGGTGGTGAGAGAAGGCTTCCTTTTCTTCTGCCGGTTTTCAGTGGGAATGCTTCAAGCTTTTGCACATTCAGTATGATATTGGCTGTGGGTTTGTCACAAATGGCTCTTATTATTTTGAGATATGTTCCATTAATACCTAGTTTATTGAGAGTTTTTAACATGAAGGGATGTTGAATTTTATGGAAGGACTTTTCTGCATCTATTGAGGAAGCTTACAATTGTTGAATCTAATAAGCCCCTGTTAGTCCCAACATCCTGACCTCCTGCTGTTTTTCTGCTTTATCTGCACTGGCTTCATGACTGTTCTGGAAATCCTCCAAGGTCTGTCTGACTTCAGGGCCTTTGCCAAAACAATCCCTCCTAGGGGACCTTCACAAGACCCAATTTAGGGCCTTTGCATGCATAATCTTCCCACCTCTTTTCAAAATTGTCTCCTCATCCATCAGGTTTAGGTAAATATTTTCCTTCTAAACATCTTCTTTTCCAGTCTTTTAAAGTATTGCTTCCCCTCCCAATTCAGCATTTATTTCCATCATGGAAACTTACTCATTTATTTTCTGGCACTTAACACATTTTTAATATTATTATTTATTTGTTGATTATTTTTATTTTATACTTTTCCCATTGTACTGAGAAATATTCATGAAAGCAGAGATCATGTTTTACTTGTCAAGGTGTGCTGGGGTTTCAACCTAGTGCATGGCATTTGATTATATTTGTGAATTAATAAATATATTTGAATCATTCAATGAATGCATGTTTTCATAGAAAAGACATAACTGGTTAGTTGTATACTAAGTGATAAGACTCAGATGACTGTTACTGGGCTTTCTAGATTTAATACAGGGCATCCCATTTTAGTTAGTACAATTTAAATTCCGAGTATCCTGCCTAGAATTAATTAATCCTTCTAAAATTGGCTTGGAATTTTTAAACAAAATAAACTGAAATCAAAGATTATATATAAAAATTTCCTCCTCTATTTTAACTCTGCTCTTAAAAAAATCAAATGTGTTCCTTTTAGCCTCTGAAGACTTTTTGAACACATTTGTCTACACTCACCTCTCCTCTTCTCAACTCTCACAGCTTTCATTCTCTATAATGTCACTCAGGGCTTCTATTTTGTTTTGAATTGTTGCTAATATTTTGACATACTTGTGCCTTGATTCCAGAAGTAGAGTACACTTACTTCATATCCCACAATTACTTTAGCAATCAATAATTGCTGACTGTCTAATATTCAGAAAATTGCACCATCCATCACTTTATGCTATTTATAAATGGTATTTGGGATCACAATTCTCAGATTAAGTTTGTGATAAATAGTTTTTCACATATGTAAATGCCCATAATCAGGATAAAGATATGATTCAGGATAAGGAAATTATGGGGCAATATCTTTTATCAGCCTCTAGATATTACCTTACTTCACTACTCGTCTATCTATAGCTGGGCTTTAGCAGTGCAATAGACTGTGGTTCTCACTCAATATCTGTAAATTAGTTATTGTGGCTTTGAGTGGTTGTGGTTTGGAGGGCCCAGTGGTAGTCCCTGTATTATTTTGCAGATTGTAATCTTAGCACAGATTCTGGTCCATAAAAGGTATTCAATTAATCTTTGTTGATAAATAAATTCCAGAGTTTTCCCTTTACTAGTATGTGACTTTGACTAAGATGCTAATGGTACCTCAGCTGTCACTGCTACTACCGCTAATAGCAGTAACAGCAGCAGCAAAAATCCAACATTAGAGATCGTTTGAAATCACTTGTACTGCTCCTGTCTTATCTAGCCTGTCAGAGAATAACATCAGAAAAAACAGTGTGCATATTTCTTTATCTTTTGATCATAACCTCAATAATATTTGCCTGAGTCTCTCTGTTAATAGTGGCATGCCTACACTTTGCTTCACCTGTGAAGAACCTGTCTGATAATTGATAGATCTGGACAAGAGGGTAGCCAATTAGGTAATGGCCTCCAGCAAGAGCGGACTCTATAGAAGACTCGCCTTTGAACTGTGTGGAGTTGAACTAAAAAGTGCAGCTGTTATATAAATCAGAGAGAAAAGAACAAGGTTACACCTGTGGGTTGACTCAACAGCTATATTTTCTCAGCTGAAATAGTAGAGTAGTATAATGATAGCTAATACAATATTCAGATTAATTAAGTAATCTTGACTTTAATTATTTAGATAACTCCAGAGAGTAGGGAATTAGATCCAAAATTAAAGTGTTAATTTCAGAAATGGAGACAAAAGGGTCCCTATCAGGAAATCACTCAGGAAAATATTTTCCTAAAAGATTTGAAAGTTTAATGGCAAGGAAAGTTATAAACAGGACCAGGTGTTATCAATTTAAGGCCAGGGATCTAATATCAACTTTATTATGTATGTACACAGAACATGTCACAAACAAGTTTGTAGATATCTATTTGTTAGAAATTGTTTTCTAACTACCTGCATCAATCTAAATTTGGCTCTAACTTGATGCCTGGTAAAAAAGAACAGGTAAATGTGTGCCAAGCTGGTCATAATACATTACTGTTAACATTTCTGCCATAACAAGGATCATCTATGTGTTTTGGTTTGTACAGAGGAAGTGTGCTGAAACTAGAAATGTACTATGGACAGAGCATTTTACCATTCTCAAGGATGTGTGTTTTTATCAACAGACGTCTCAGAGTCTATTTTTCTTTCTGTTGTCTTGAAAAATTCTAAAAATTAAAATAAATGCAATAGTGTTATAGTTATGAGAAATAAATATAAAAAGTCACGCTTTTATCATTCAATTATACTCCTTTTTTAGCATTTCAATACAATGAAATTTACTTGCACTTGATCCTCATAGTCTAGGGAAAATTTTGTAAAAGTAATGATACTTAGGAAGTTAGCTGCACCATGATTTTATCATTAAATATTTATATGACAATATAAACTGGGCCCTTAGAAACCTAATTTATTCATTCAAAATATGTAAATGTTGAAAGTAAGAAATAAATTTTTTTTGTCAGTCCTGTTACTTTCTGCATTTCAGATGCCCATCTTCATTATGCTCATTTGTGCTTGAAAGTAAATGGGGACGTTTCTAAATTTTCACAGTAATGTGTTAAGTTTATATACTTGCTATGTAAACTCATATTCAGTAAGGACGATCCAATATTAAACATACTGAGTTTAAGGTATAAGATCATATTGAAGAAACTTAAGTAAAGGTACAAAAAGAGCCCTTGTCTGTGAGTAAATTAGTAGAGATTACTTTTTGTGGATATTGGGTACATTGTATCTTAGATAATGATAATTTACACATGTGTGTTTCTTTGTAGTTTGCCAAGTACTTTCATATGCGTTTTCTTATTTGATCCCCAGAAAGCCCTGTGGGGATGGCTATGCAGGCATTTTTATTATCTAAAATGAAATTGAGGCTCCAAAAGTTATTTGATCACTTCACATAACTAATAGGTGGCTAAACAAGAATTTGATAGAACACAGAATCATCGCATTCATTTTCCCCAAACATCCAAGAGTATTGTCTGTGAATACTTTTAATAGATTAACTGTTTCAGGAAAAAATACATTCTTTAAAATCTCATAAAATTTCACCAAATAACTTGATGGATAATTCATGTGACAATTTGTATAGCAACTTGTTTCTCTTTAAACCATACCCTCAAGATTCATCTCTCTATATTTAACTAGATGTATTTTAAAAAAGATTGTCTTCTCTGGCATCCATCGGGGATAAGTGACAGCTGTCTGTGCATTGATGAAGCACGAAGACTTTTTTCCATCCGAAGGAGGAAAGATCACTGCTTTTCATCCTTATTCTTTGAACTATTTAATTTTACAGCCATCTGAGTCAACTTTTATTCTTCTCGCATATGTTCTAGAATCTTATAAATAGAGAAGGCAGAAAAGTGCAACACCTAGGTAGACAGCTTTTGTCAAATATTACTCCTACATTGTTTTACAAGGTTCCTTTTGTTCTGTGGTAAAAGGCAGTGTTTTTCAATGAAAAAGTAGCATATAAATATCTCCCTTTGGTTAAGAGGTCTATGTTCCTAATAGAATAACTAAGTTTGGTTCAGAGTATTATTTTTCCCTTATGGGAAATAGGAGTAGAACATTTTATTCTCTGATATTTCTCTATGTGTCACTATTAAGTAGTGGTAATGTGGTGGAAAACAGACATGCAGAAATCACTCTTCAAGTTTCTTTCTATTTTTATTATACAGCATAATTAGAAGAAACACGATTTTCTGAGTTCTGATTGGGAAAGAGAAAAAAGGAGCAGTATCTGACATTTGGAAGCTGGCTTGGCTCTCACACTAGGTCTTATTATTGTCTGACTAGACATAAACAATCTCACAGAATACTAAACTCAGACAAGTTTACTAACCTCAGACAAGATCATGATGAAAGGAGACAAGTCAAGGACATTTCATAATTCTGTCTAAACACAGATAGAAACAAGGTCACTATGACACCCACAAAGTATCAAACATCCTTTTACTTGTTCAAAGTTTGTGACTGATATTTATCAATTACATCTCTTTCTTATCAGTAAAGTTTATCGAGATACGCTCTCATAGATGCTCCTCTGCTTCAGACAGCATACAACTTTGAGTGAACCCCCACTTTTGTAGGTTCTCCCTCAAATTGCCCAGCGAAAGACAACTTACTGAGATACCCTACGATTTTCGATGCAACAAGTAATAAGCCAAATCTTCTTCAACTAGAGGGTATTCCCTGTGGGTTTTGGTTGTAAGACATTCAAATACTTTTGATCTTTTTTTCAGCTTCTTATTAGTTATTTGAAAACATTATTTAGGTATTCTGGTGTTTGATTTTTATCTATAAAGTGGAGATAGAAATAGCAACCATAATACTCTTAAGAATATTAATTCAGATATGCAATATAAAATAACCTAATGGTGCTTTAATACAGAAAGTATTCAAAAATTATTATTCACATCATTATATATTATATTCGTTATCTTTCTCCTTCTTTCCTGAGTTTCCCACAATTTAATTATAAAAAAACTTTTCTTTCATAAGCTTAGTTGGGAATCAGAATTTTGACAATGGATGGGGCAAATGAATAGCAACTGTTATGATTTTACTTGACTGTCATCATACCCTGAGAGAAAAACAAAACAAAACAAAACAAAAAAAACTCTGATTGTGGCGAAGCGGGGTCCTCTCCGTTCATGCCTACGAAGATCTCTAGGCATTCAGGACACCTGCTCATCTGAATCAGCAGCCTAAGCCAGCCTACCCTTCCTGTGCAGAGACTGTGGTGAGATAGGACCCTATACACTTTATGCCCGGGCAGATCTTCAGGCATGTGGAGTACCCACTCTCCTGGATTAGGGGTTTAGACTTCCCATTCTGCCCACGTAGAGAACATGGACTGAAGAGGTTTCCCAGATCCACACTTAGGCACACTTCTGGGTTCTTGGTGGCCACCTACTGGATTCTCCCTTGTCATTGGTGCCTGTCATCAGGGGACCTGTAGGATCTGCACAGTCCTGCTCCACCCATCTTGCCTCCCACTCCTGTGGGGCTGACCAGGGAGCTCAGACCACTGTGAACTCCACAGATCAGCCCGTTGTGAGAGGCAACAGAGAGCTTCTCCCAGTAAACAAGGATCAAGATATACCCAGCTGCTTTGGCCACAGCCAGCTCTATCCATAAGTGCTATCTATGGGCTTATAGGTCAAACCATATAGCCCAATATAAAACCTGCTGACAGAAGTGCATCGGGCTATAGAAGCAAAGCCAAAAGACCCTACCCAACATTCTTTATTGTCACACCCCCTAGGGAGTGGGTAAAGGCAAAGAGAAAAAAAATATTATAGGGAAAGAAAGAAAAAGAAAGAAAGAAAGTAAATATCCTATCTGCATGAAAAAAGTTACAAAAATTAGAAGTGCTAGCATCTCCAGATGAGAAGGATCCAGTACAAGAATTCTGACACCATGAAAAATCTGAATGTCGTGATACCACCAAAGGATCACATGAGCTCTCCAGCATTGATTCTTACCCAAAATGGAAACTCAGAACTGACAGATAAAGAATTCAAAATATGAATTGCAAGGAAGGTTAATGAGATCCAAGACAAGGTGGAAAATCAAAGGAAATAAATTTCTAAAGCAGTCCAGGAAATGAAGGAAGAGATAAGTGTCTTAAAAAGAAATCAGTCAGAGCATCTGGAATTGGAAAACTCACTTGAGAAATTTTAAAATACAATTCAATTTATCAACAGACAAGATGAAGCAGAAGTAAGATTTCAGAGCTTGAGGACTAGTCTTTCACATTGGCCCAGTCAGATAAAAATAAAGAAAAAAGAATTTTACAAAATGAACAAAGTCTTCAAGAAATATTAAATTGTGTAAAGTGACCAAGCCTATGAATTATTGGCATTCCTGAGAATGAAGGAGAAAAAGTAAACAATCTGGAAAACATATTTGAAGGAATAATAATTCAAGAAAATTTGTCCAATCTTGCTGGAGGTAGAAATCCTTGTTTCTGGATTTCTACCTCTAGCAAGAGTGAGACTCTGTTTCAAAAAAACAAAAATCCAGATACAAGGAATCCAGAGAACACTTGTGAGATACTGTATAAAACAAACATCACTAAGACATACAGTTACTGGGCTATCCAAGGTCAATGCTAAAGAAAAAAATTTTAAAGGCAGCTAGGGAAAAACATCAGATCACATAAAAAGGAAGCCTCATCAGGCTAACAGTTGACTTTCAACAGAAATCTTACAAGCCAGGAAAGATTGGGGGCTTATTTTCAGCAGGCTTAAAGAAAATAAATGCCAAACTAGAATTTCATATTTTGCCCAGCTAAGCTTTATAAGCAAAGGAGAAATACAATCTTTTTCTGACAAATGAGCTCCAGGAAAATGTGTTACCACTAGACCAACCTCACAAGAGATCCTTAAGGGAGTTCTAAACATGAAAATAAAAGAACAATACCTGCTACCATAAAAACAAACAACAACAACAACAAATAACCACACTTAAGTACATGGACCACAGATGCTATAAAGCAACCACACAATAGAAACTACAAAGCAACCAGCTATCAACTTCATGATAGGATCAAAACCTCACATATCTATATTAACCTTGAATGTAAATGGTCTAAACACCCCACTTAAAAGGCACCGAGTGGGAAATTAGATAAAAAAACAAAACTCACTTGTCTTCTGTCTTCAAGAGACCCATCTCACATGTAACAGCACCAGTAGGCTCAGAATAAAGGGTTGGAGAGAGATCTACCATGCAAATTGAAAACAAAAAAGAACAGAGGTCATCATTCTTATATCAGATAAAACAGACTTTAAATTACAAAAAAGTAAAAAAGGCCAAAGAAGGGCATTACGTAATGATAAAGGTTTCAATTCAACAGGAAGATTTAAGTATCCTAAATATATATGACCCCAACATTGGAGCACCAGATTCATAAAACATACTTCTAGACTTCCCAAAAGACTTAGCCACATGGTAATAGAGGAGGCCTTCAACACCCCACTGACAGCATTAGACAGATCATCGAGCAATAAAACTAACAAATTCTGGACTTAAAATTGACATATGACCAATTGGACTTAATAGGCATCCACAGAATACCCCATCCATCAACCACAGAATATGCATTCTTCTCGTCTGCACGTGAAACGTTCTCCAAGATCAACCATGTGCCCAGCCATAAAGCAAGTCTCAATAAATTCAAAAAAATGAAAATAATACCAACCATACTCTTGGATCACTGTGGAATGAAAGTAAAAATTAATACTAGGAAGATGTCTCCAAAACTACACAATTATCTGGAAATCAAGTAACTTGCTCCTGAATAACTTTTGTGTAAACAACAATACTAAGGCAGAAATTAAAAAATATTTGAAATAAATAAAAACAGAAGCAAAACATATCACAATCTCTGAAATGCATCAAAAGCAGTGTTAAGAAGAGAGTAGATAGCACTAAATGCCTACCTCGAGAGGGTAGAAATATCTCAAATTAATGAACTAATGTGACACCTAGAAGGACTAGAAAATGAAGAACAAACTAATTCCAAAGCTAGTGGGAGAAAATAAATACTAAAATTATAGCAGAACTGAATGAAGTTGGGACCCAATAATCCAAAGAACTGATGAAAATATAATTTGATTTTTTGAAAGGATAAACAAGATTGATAGATTGCTAGCTAGATTAACAAAGAAAAAAGAGAAAAGATAGAAATAAGCATGATCAGAAATGACAAAGGTGATATTATAACCAATCCCATGGAAATACAAAAGATCTTCAGAGGCTCTTATGAACACCTCTATACACACGAACTAGAAAAAGCAGAAGAAATGAATAAATTCCTGGAAACATACAACCTCTTAGGGTTGAATCAAGAAGAAGTTAAAACACTGAACATACCAATATTGAGTGCTGAAACATAATGGGTAATAAAAAACCTACCAACCAGAAAAAGCCCTGGACCAGATGGATTCACAGCCAAATTCTACCAGATGTCCAAAGAAGGGCTAGTGCCAATTCCAATGAAATTATTCCAGAAAATGAACAAGGAAGGACATCTCCACAGTTTATTTTATAAATCCAGCATCACCTTGATACCAAAACCTGGCAAAGACACACAAAAAAAGACAACTACAGTCCAGTATTCCTGATGTGTATAGATGCAAAAATCATCAACAAAATACTAGCAAACTGAATTCAGCAGCTCATCAAAAAGTTAGTTTGCCATAGTGAAGTAGGTTTCATTCTTGGGATGTAAGTTTGGTTCAATGTATGCAAATCAATAAATGTAATTTACCACATAAACAGTATTAAAAGAAAAAAACCATATAATCTTCTCAATAGATGCAGAAAAAGCTTTCTATTAAATCCAACATCCCTTCATGTTAAAGTCCTCAAGGAACCAGACATTGAAGGAGCATACCTCAAAATAATGAAAACCATTTATGACAAACCCACAGCCAATCTCATACTGAACAGGCAAAAGCTGGAAACATTTTCCCTAAGAGCAGGAACAAGACAAGACACTCTCACCACTTCTATTCAACATAGTACTGAAGTTCTAGCTAGAGTAATCAAGCAAGAGAAAGAAATACCAGGTATCCAAATAGGAAAATAAGAAGTCAAATTATCTCCCTTCACTGATGATATGATTTTGTTCCTAGGAAACACTAAAGACTTCACAAAAAGTCTTCTAGAACTGATAAATGACTTCAATAAAGTTTCAAGATACAAAATCAATGTATAAAAATCAGTAGCATGTCTATAAACCAGAAACGTTCAAGCTAAGAGCAAGAATGCAATCCCATTGACAATAGCCACAAAAACCCTGAAATACCTAGGAATACCTCTAACCAAGGAGATGAAAGATCTCTACAAAAAAGCTACAGAACGCTGCCAAAAGAAATTAGAGGTGACCAATAACAAAGATGGAAAAACGTTTCATGCTTATGGATTGGAAGAATCAATATTGTTAAAATGACCTTACTGCCCAAAGCAATGTACAGATTCCACATTATGTCTATCAAACTACCAACATTGTTTTTCACAGAATTAGAAAAAACTATGCTAAAATTTATGTGGAACCAAAAAGAGCCTGAATAGCCAAAATAATCCTAAGCAAAAAGAACAAAGCCAGCGGCTTCACATTAGCAGACCTCAAGCTATACTGTAAGATTACAGTAACCAAAGCAGCATGGTTATAGAAACAGAACATGTAGACCAATAGAACAGAATAGAGAACCCAGAAATAAAGCCACACACCTACAGCCATCTGATCTTTGACAAAGTTAATAAAAATAAGCAATCAGGAAAGGACTCTCTATTCAATAAATAGTGCTTGGCCAGCTGGCTGGCTAGCCATATGCAGAAGAATGAAACTGGTCCTTTTACCATATGCAAATATTAACTCAAGATGGATTAACTGTTTAAATGTAAGACCTCAAGCTATAAGAATTCTGGAAGAAAACCTAGGAAATACCATTCTGGACATTGGCCTTGAGAAATAATTTATAACTATGTCCTCAAAAGCAATTGCAACAAAAACAAAAGTTGACAAGCATGACCCAATTAGACTAAAGAGCTCCTGTACAGCAAAATAAACTATGAATAGAATAAACAACCTACAGAATGGGAAAAAATATTTTCAAACTCTGCATCCGACAAAGGTCTAATATACATAATCTATATGGAATATAAACAATTCACCAGACAAAAAAACACATAACCTCATTGATGAGTGGTCAAAAGACATGAACAGACACTTCTCGAAAGAAGACATACAAATAGCCAGCAAACATATGTAAAAATTCTCACCATCCCTAATCATCAGAAAAATGCAAATCAAAACCACAATGAGATAGCATCTCACACCAGTCAGAATGGCTACCGTTAAAAAGTCAAAAAACACTAGATACTGGAGAGGCTGCAGAGAACTGGGAATGCTTCTATATTGTTGGGAGGAAGGAAAATTAGTTCAGCCACAGAGATTTTTCAAAGAACTTAGAACAGAATTGCCATTTAATCCAGCAATCCCACTACTGAGTATGTGTGTTCATAGCAGCACTATTCCCAATAGCAAAGACATGGAATCATCCTCGGTGCCAATCAATGTGGACTGGATAAAGAAATGTGGTACAAATATACTATGAAATACTATGGATCCATGAAAAATAATGGAATTATGTCCTTCGTAGCAACATGGATGAAGCTGGAGGCCATTAACCTATGCACACTAATGAAGAAACAAAAAAAACAACTACCACATGTTCTCACTTATATGTGGGAGCTAAACATTGGGTTCACGTGAACATAAAAATGGCAACAACAAACACTGGGGACTACTAAAGGGGGAAGGGAGAAAGGGAGCAGTGGTTGAAAAGCTATTGGGTACTATGCTCACCACCTGGATGATGAGGTTATTCATACCCCTCACATCAGTATCATGCAATATATTCATGTAAATAACCTGTACATGTACCACCTGAATCTAAAATAAAAGTTGAAATGAAAAGAAAGCTTCTACAGTCCCCAGCAATCATTTATTGATAACTCAGTGTCCTAGAGAATAAGCTGAGCAATGCAGACATAGAAATGAATTAGATTTCATCCTTACCATCAAGCAGCACATGCTCATCTCTAATAATTTTCTGAGTATCAACCACACTATTTGTTCTCAAACATCTTCCTAATACAGTATATCTGGGGGTTTATGACACAGTCCTACCATAGAGCTACACCAAATTTCTCATTTGGCAAGATGAGATTCACGTTATTCACCCAAAGAATAATCCAAAATTAAACACAACCTTAAAATGCTTAAATAAAAATCTAGCAGATATAAAGGAAGCAATAGAGAAATCTGCATTCCTTGGATATTTTAATAAATTTTAATAGAAACTTATAGATCAAGGAGGCAAAAATATCAAGAAAATATGGGAGATGAGAACATAAGAAACTATTTTCATCACATTTATGTGTGCATGCATGCATGCATGTGTGTATGTATGCATGTGTGTGTGTATGCATATGTGTGTGTGTGCATATGTTACTTTGCCCAATGTACAGAGCAAACTCATAGTTTTTCGATATACATGGAATATTTACAAAATTTGACTCCAACCCACCCTACAAAGGAAGTTTTAAGAAATAACAAAGAATAGTATGTGAACAATGTTCTCTGGCCAAAGTGTAATAAAGTTAAAAGTAAACAATAGATTTGGAGGTGTGATAGTTAATACTGAATGTCAATTTGATTGGATTGAAGGATGCAAAGTATTTATCCTGGGTGTGTCTGTGAGGGTGTTGCCAAAGGAGATTAACATTTGAGTCACTGGGCTGGGGAAGGCAGATCCACCCTTAATCCAGGTAGGCACCACCTAATCAGCTGCCGGTGTGGCTAGAATATAAAGCAGGCAGAAAAACGTGAAAAGACAAGAGTGGCTTAGCCTCCCAGCCTACATCTTTCTCCCTTGCTGGATGCTTCCTGCTCTCAAACATCCAACTCCAAGTTCTTCAGCTTTGGGACTCGGACGGGCTCTCCTTGCTCCTCAGTTTGCAGACAGCCTATTGTGGGACATCGTGATTGTGTGAGTTAACACTTAATAAATTTCCTCTTACATATATATGTATCCTGTTAGTTCTGTTCCTCTAGAGAACCCTGACTAATACAGGAGGTTTGCAATTCTCTCTCCAAATTGAAGGGACCTCTGGCTTTGTGTGGCGTTTGCGGCTCTGTGCCCAGGCTGTTGAAGTCAAAAGCCAATGGCTTTAAGAACCCAGTGCATGATAACAAAATGTCCACTTGCTTTGTCTCGCTACCTCCTCGGTACTGACTGCATAAAAGATTCTTAAAAGAAACAATAAAACCAACAAAGGGAAAACTGGAAACAAACAGAAAAGGCAGTAGACTATATTCAACTAAGGATGTGTAGTTTTGATTGGGAGCAAGATGTGGGTAATATCTTTGGATCTGTTATGACTAGAGCAGAGGCTTTTGCTAGGAAGTAGTAGGGCATTTGACTGAGCATGAAGAAAGCAACCAAACCCAGCAGCTTTAGGAAAGTTTACATGAAGAAGTTAAGACTGGAAGCAATATACAATGAAGAACCTCTTTGTTTTCTGAAATTATAAAATTGGACTCTTAGGAAACTCAGTTTGGCAATGTATATGAGACACTTCAAAAAGGAGAGGCAGAAGTTAGGAATAACGTTCATGAGGTGATAAGTACACGGCACCAGAACACGTCAGTGAGTCAGGTGGTGGCAGTTTAGTGACAGCATGCACCAGGGTTTTGGTTATTGCTTCCAGAATGGTCCACTCAACTCATTCCTAATAGATATTTTAATCCATGCTAAGTGATTTAGTGACAGCAAGAATTTCACAGACCAGTATGTAAAGAAAAGTGGAAAAAGAGAGGAGCTCAGTAAGAAGAAATAAGTGGGGAGCCAGTTTATAATTAACAGATGAATATCCCTTGCATACCACCTCCACTTTCCATCCTGCCAAAACACATCACCAAGGAGGAAATAAATGATAATGCAAGAGGAGAAATCTGTTCTTTCATTCACATTAAAAAAAAAAAAACACTGAGATGCTGAAGGGCATTTTCAGCTTAATCTAATTTAGCTATAATTCTATATTTTAGAAGCTGCCATTTGGCATCCAGAGTACTAATGTTGAAATCCAATAAGGAAAAAAGGAAAATAGTAGTTTGGAGGTTCTCTTGCTCTACTTTTTTTTTTTCCTACTTATACCCTTTTACCTTTAATCTATTCTTTATCTTTATATTTGATTGGGAAAATTCATATGAAGATGAATGGAAAAATGCTATGACTTCTTTTTCTGTTCTATTTTTTAAAATTTGAAGATCTTGGAAAAGATCTAAAATGACTATTTTTTCTAATATTGAATCAATATAGGTTTGAATTTAGTTTCTTCACATATAATGAAGATATGATATGCAAACTAAATTCCATTCAAATGAGTTACTTAAAAGAAAATTCAGGACACTAGATATTTAGAACATAATTTTATTCTTTTAATTTATTAAATAATATTTTATTATATTATAGATACTTAAAATATAAGCTCACATTGATTCAATCATGTGTAATATAATATAGTTCACAGTGATTGAAGAGACTTTTTTGCTTTAATTTCCTTATTTGTAGTATAGATGAATATTTAGTAAAATTTTGTTGTAAAATGATCTAAATAATTTTGCTTAACAACATATTTCATAGTTTCTTTTTCTTATTCTTCTTACTTTAATACAAATTTCACAGAAGTATAATTTAATACATACTTTAAACAGAAATATATTTTTATAGCTATTGTAGCTACTAACTACAAACACTTCTGAGCACCTTCATCAGAACAAAGCTCCCACATCATAACTAGTTCAATAAAACTGGTTAAACATTTATTCAGGAAAGGAATGAAAACTGATTCTGCCTTCAATTAAAAAAAAAGCCCGAGGTATTAGATAATCAACAGACCCAGATGTCATTTTAAAAAAAATGTTCAGAAGTTGAATTTTTCATTTAATTACCATTTGAACTTTGATAGCATTTTATAAATCATAAGGCTTTATTAGTCAGGGTTCCAGCAGGAGTGAGATGAAACAATCAATTGGGTAATTGAGGAAAGTGTAGAAAAGAGATGATTTCCAAAGTCATTGACTGGATATAGGGAAACCAGTAAGGTACACTGGAGTTTGCTGGGGTTAGCAACAGTTTGGGGCCATATCTCTGCGAAGACTTGAAAGGACACAGAGAGGTGGTTTCTGGTATACAGAGAAGATAGTTACACGGAGAAGGTCACCTGACAGAAACTGTGGTCTTTGGGGTGACTTTCCAGGGAGGGAGCATGGAGGAGAAATATCTAGACTTCATCTACCCCATTCTCTGGTCTTCTGTGATGTCTCTCATTAGCCAAAGTCAAGAGTAAGCCAGAGGGCAAGGGATCCTGCCGATGCACTTCACGCTGGCCATCCTCACTCTCAAGACACAGAGCCCAGTGGAGAAGGATCAAAATGAATCTGGAAGAAAAACAGAACACAGGCAGCATATGGGCCTAGATATATAGTCTAGGCATTCACTCTAAAATTGTTTATTGAACATCTACTATATATGATATACTCTTCTAGGCACTGAGGTTACAAGTACAAACAACATAATTCTCAGAAGTGGAGAAACAACCCAGATGTTTTCTTTTCTGTCCTTTTTCTTATTTGAGATTTAAAGATTAAAAAGGAACTAAAGAAGACAACAACAAAAAAAGACAAAAATTTACCATAAAAGAAAAGACATCATGAAGTATAAAATATTCATCTATAGAAACAAACATAGGGCTGGGCATGTTGGCTCATGTTTGCACTTTGGGAAGCCGAGGCAGGAGGATTGCATATGGCCAGGAGTTCAAGACCAGCCTGGGCAACATAGTGAGACCCATGTCTCTACAAAAACAAAAACAAAAACAAAAGCAAACAAAAAAAAAACCCAACCAAACAAAAATCCCCAATTTTCCAGGTATGGTGGTTTGTGTCTGTAGTCCTAGCTACTCTGAAGGCTGAGGCAGGAGGATCTCTTGAACCCAGGAGTTTGAGGTTATAATGAGCTATGATGGAGCCACTGCACTCCAGCCTGGGTAACAGAGTGAGAGCATGTCTCATATATATGCATATATATGTGTGTGTGTGTGCGTGTGTGTAGTAAAAACTACTCTTCATTGTAGCCTCCATCTGGCCTGAAAGATAAAATTATTCTGGACCAAGAAATTCCTATGAATGAATAGTAAGCCTAAGTATATGAGGAAGCAAAGGAAATTGATTCATGCTTAATAAACTCTTCAATTAATAAAACCTTGTTCCTAGGCTACTCTTTCCTCTGGGGAGCTCTCAGTATTTTATAGCCCTCGTCTAAGAAGCATTATAACTCCTCTGTGTTACAAATAATGGAATAAGTGTGTCAGTGGGTTGGGTATTTTTTCTCCCTCTTCTTTACCTTAGATATATTAACAGTGAATCAATGCTTTGCAGCTCTATCTCTAGTGGAAAATACTCCTTTCTTTTTTATATGGTGGCTAACAGATAGATTTCCCTGCCTGCCCTGACTACGTCATGGTTACTGACATCATAATTCTTCCAGTGGCTAATCTTTTAATTAATTCAAAGAATATTGATGAAACTCTTTGTATTTTTTACCAGAAAACCCCTGTAGTTTTTATTCATATTTAAGTTAAATGATAAATCGTTTTATGATACATCTCTAGACTAAGTCTGACACAGATGATGGTGACAAAAATGACCCACTTAGTAATTGATTGCTTTTTATTTCACTCTCAATTGCCTAAAAATGTCCTGGTTGCTTATGCACATACTGTATCTGTTGGAATTGATTTTTACAGGTTCATAAAGCCATAGTGAGTTTCTTTCAGTCCATTGCTTATCTAGACCCTGCTAAAATTGTCATTAAGGTTGGTAGTAGAAGCAAGAAGTTACAGAGCATGGCTTTCCCAGCCAATCTGGGAAAATACTCTCTCATAAGACACCTTAATGCTTTGTATTCCTGAAACTCTGACAGATGGATGCAAGTTCCTAGCTAGAAAATGAGATAACCAAGTGTAACCTAGATGTCAACTGGGATTTCCTGACCCCTTAAGACTTGCTTGGACATCTGTTAATACTGGATGGAAGCCAGATAAATTCTCAAGGCTTCTGTAAGTTGAAGAGAATGTGGTGCCCATTTCCAGACCCCCTCTTCTTCTCATTCCTTTCTTGTCTTACATGCAGGCACTTCAGTGGCACAGTGCAGACGTGAAATAGACTCTTGCTCAACTTACCCCAGATATGCCTCCATCCTTCAAGGTATCTGCAAGAGTAGTAGAATTGAGGAGTTGTGGGAACATATGAATGATATGAATGGTATTTATAATAGTTATAACCCCACATTGAACCCCAACACATGAAAATAGTCTCTGATCTCTCCATTTCCAGAAAATCCCCAGTAACCTTTCCTATCCATTCCAGCAAGCTTGTTTAAGCTCCACCTTAGTAGTAGCTTCTCCTACTGACACTTGTACTCTTGGATCCTATATTCCACACCTGTGCGTTATCAAGGCTCTTCACCAAATAAAGATGTAATCTTCTTTCTAAAGGGTAAATGAACTGTTATTAAGATGATATCATGTTTTATTTTGCTATGATGGGGCATATACTTCCTAAGAAGATAATTTAGCATTTCCATTTTTTTTTGGCAACATTGAGAGACAGAAAACCATTTCAGGTTACATACTAAAGTAATTACAAATTTGGCAGCGTGCCTCTATGACAATAAAAGTGCATTGTTTCAGAGCATGCTGATAATGCCATTTAAAACCCTGAGCATGTACTCTGTTCTTTGGCTGGTGAGTTTTACAAAGGTATGAGGAACAAGTAGGGAGACAGAAGTTGTGCTGGGCTAAAGTTGTGCATCTTCAGAATATTTTTCCTTCTGGTTTCTGAACCTTAGGGAATCTCAAACAACAGGAAAGATGATATAGTTTTTAAAGCCCTTAGGAGGTCTACCCTAATTTCCTACTTTATTTTCAAACCAGCTTTTTGATGGCTAAAATCTCTTTCAAGCAAAGCATTCTTTTCTGAGAACAAGTAAAACTGAGCCAGAGTCCACAGGAAAGACTCATTGAGCACCTGAAAGCGGGGAGGGGGTTAGAAAGGGAAGGACTGAAGTCACCTAAGCTAAATCTCCGCTCTTGATGTTCAGTGGAGCTGTGCTAAAAGAGCTGCAGGGGGAAGGCAGGCTTAATACTGTTAAAATGACTTTGTGTGTTCTATCTCCAGCTTTTGCTATTCAAAATATGCATCAAATTGAGAAACTCTGTGGTTGGCAGCAAAGTCGATATCATATGATTTTAGTATGACCAAAGGGAAGCCAAGACAGATTCAAGATCAGAGCTATTTTTGTGTTATGAGTGAAAAATAACAATAAAGGATGATATCAGGAAATGTAAAGGACTAATTAGGGTCAAAGGGAAAATAAGTGGAAGCTGGAGAACACGTTGTTGACACTTACACTTTGATTCCCTTTCAATTTGATTTAGAAACAATATTTTATTGCATGGATGAGGTAGAAGAGGTATAAAATTTGCTGAAATCTGAAAAATGCTCTCATAGCCCAGATTTTGAGAGATGATGTATATTATCACTGTGAGCTTGGAGATGCTCAAATTTCACAGCTGCAACTAAAAAAATATCAAGGGAGTAATGCCAAATCAGGACAATGGACAGCAGCAGCAGCTCAGGAAGTCTTTGTTTGCCAAATCTGGAGAGCCATCTTAGAGGTGTTTTCAGAAAGTATCTTAAACATATTCGGCACTCAAGGCCTCTTGCAGTGTGATTACACTGTTAAGGCTTGCCACATGGCTTCCCAGAGGTAAGCATAACAAGCTCTGTGTGAAGAGATCCTTACAGACATTAGTGCATATAGTTTACATACAGATCAATAAAGATTGAGTTCCAATCGAATCTAAGTCCTTACTTCTAATTGTTTCCTCTAAATTATAAGTGGATCACTTTTGCATCTTCCTAACTGAATCAGGGATTTTAACTCATTTACTTTCAGAGACTATGACCTAGGAGTACAGATGCTCACCTAACTAAAAGCCTAGTGGACCACTTAGTGCAAAACATTTTCCTTTCCTAGTGCTTACTTGTAGAAATCCAATAGGGCTTTGCTACCGCCACTATCATGGGCTGCTCTGAGCTTTAAAAGGTTGTCTTCATCTGTTTGAGAACATCTGCTCCACACTCTGGTCATATGCTAGCCCTTAGGAAATGGTTCTCTAAGGCAGAAGCATGTTTCATAAGATTCATATGATTTACAAATGAGAATTTTAAGTTCTAATTAGTACTTTCAGGGTGATTCATGCAAAAAAAAATACTTCAGTTTGCATGTCAATGAAAACATGCTGCCTTAGAAAACCATGCTAAATTATGTAATTAATCTTTGTATATAGGGAAGGATCTATTTTTCCTATTTCCAGTTCCCAGGAAATAGATTCAGACAACTTAGCGTCTTAGATATTTAAAACACATGACTATTGTAACATGAGGATTCAAATTTTGGTATGTTGTATGAAGAGAAAAAAAATTATTCCTCGAAAAATTATATTTCCTTTACTTTTGTGGCCCTGTTTTTCTCTTCCTCCTTCTTTCTTTCCTACTTCCTTCTCTTCTCTTTTTTCCTTTTCCTGTTCCTCCTCCTCCTCCTCTACCCTCCATTCTTTTCTTCTGTTTATCTTTCCCCAGCATTGTAGCTCTCTTTCAGAAATATTTATGGCTGATGTTTGCTGTGTATTCTAATTTTGTTGGCTTTCATGCTAAAATCACTCATTTTCACAATGTGCAATCGTTATGTATAAAAACGCTTTATTCTAAAGTTCTTTCAAATGTTAACTAACCATTACCATGATAATTGGATTTCTAATTTTTGTGTATTTAACTAGAATGTTGGCCTCTAATAAGCAAATTCAGTTGAATGCAAAAACAAAAAACGGAACAATAACAAAAAATAATAATAAAAAACTGTTACTGGTAAAAGCAAATAAAAGTAATTGAGATACTGGTAACAGTACTGTTAACAATAAATAAAAATACTTAATTCCTTGGGTTAGAAGCATGATGACACTTACAAAAGAAGAATTACATATATTATTTTATGTAATGTCAGTATACCTGCTTTTGGAGGACCAGAATCACACCATTTCTCTTTGCTATAGTAGTTTATAGATTTGAAGTGGTGTTATTGTCTTCTCTTCCATCAAAATGGATACGGACATATAACTCAGACTGGCAAGAATGAAAGTTCTTCATTCCCATGGCCCCAGACATTGGTTCTAGGCTGTGTACTGATCTAAGATGGGCCAATCAGAGTTTTCCCTGGGATTTTTTGCTGGAGCTCTCAGGGGAAGCACAGCAATAAGGTATCTAAGACTGGCACTGACAGTGGTGGTCTTGCTGCCCCAAGAACAGAATGTGTTTGAGAGCAAAGCTAAATAGAGGCAGGTAGAATTGGATACGAGCAGGAAAACGACTGGCAGTTGATGCCATTGATTGCATTCCTGAAGGTTTACACAGGGATGGTATATTCTAGATAAATATGAGACAAGTGATAGAAAAAAAATGACTTTATAGGGGAGACAGCAGCCAATACAAATTCAGGGAGGAAAAATGGAGCACGAGACTTCTGAGATTTCAAGGACTTTGGAATGGCTGGGGATCAGGATGTTGGCTGGTTAGTGGTAGAGATGAGTTCAAAGGTAAATAAGGGGATAATCAAGAAGATGACCTTGATTGCCAAGTTAAGGAGTTTAGATTCAATCATGAAGGCAGTGGAGAGCCATGGAAGGAATTTTAGCAGGCATCTGACATGGTTAGATTTGCCTAGGGCTAGCCTGTGTTGAGGAAATAAGATGTAAAGTTTGAATAATTTTTAAACATCATGGTTGCTCTTTTCCACTCAGAAGCTTCAAACTAATAATAGAAAAATTTGAACAACTAAATTTAACTTAAAAATCATTTTTTTACATCTGTAAGTTTGTCATTTATATTATAAAAGTATGGAGACATTATTATGAATATATCGATTTTTCTCTTAGATATTCCTGTTATATTAAAAAAGTTAATAAAAACCACTACAGCTGCTGAAAATAGAATCAGTACAAGTAAGTAAAGTCAGAAAAGAGAAGAGTTAACTTTGCAGTGAAGTTATACGATGGGAACCAAACTGGTTCTATTGCTCAGAAGAGACGTGTGTATTCAGAAGTGAAGTAAATCATAAAGTTTAAACATTCTGTGTGTCCATGGTCAATTTTTTCTGTTTCAAAATTCTCAAAAATAAGTATGTTATAGATATACTGTTTTTGCTATTCAAAGCAATGCAAACAGTAATAGTTGTATATCAAGTGTGCTCAGATTTAAATAAACCTTTTTCTCATATTAATTTGCAGTGCTTTTCAGCTTGCAAAATTATTTTCCATTTATGTTTCCTACTCATGACACATCCCTGTGATACAGACTGTACAGCTCTTTTTTTTTTTTTTTTTTTTTTTGAGACAGAGTCTCACTCTATTGCCCAGGCTGGAGTTCAGTGGTGCGATCTTGGCTCACTGCAACCTCCGCCTCCCGGGTTCAAGTGATTCTCCTGCCTCAGCCTCCCAAGTAGCTGGGACTACAGGCGTCTGCCACCATGCCTGGCTAATTTTTCGTTTTTTTAGTAGAGATGAGGTTTCACTGTGTTAGCCAGGATGGCCTCGATCTCCTGACCTCGTGATCTGCCTGCCTTGGCCTCCCAAAGTGCTGGGATTACAGGCATGAGCCATCATGCCCGGCCGCTACAGCTCATTTTTACAGATGAGAAAACTGAGGCTGGAAGAAGATAGTAGTAAATTAATCATGGGAACACAGAGAAGCTGGACAAATTGAGATTGGAATCTGAGCTTGAATCTAAAGCTCAAGACTCTCTGGTTTGTTTGATTTTGCTTTGACTATCGTACCTTTTGTTTTTCAAGACAGCATAACAGCCAACCTAGGGCAGCCAGTTCACACAGTCAGGAATTAGGTGTCCAGCTGTAGGCCTGTGCCGTGGATGCCCATGTGAGTCTGGCACAGTCTAGTGACCCCATTGCCTTGTGCTCCAGCCAGCATGACAGAATGAGACACCATCTCAAAAAAAAAAAAAATAAAATGGCTTATGCATATGTTACTGCATTTCATTTTTATAGCAATTGGGTAAACTGAAGGTATTTTATATTCATAGTAAGGATGAATAAACCAGGCTTTTTAAAAATTGAGTTGTTTCAGAAAAATCTAACATTTAGTAAGTTGTACAAATAGAACTTCTGTAGATGAACCTTGTCATTAGGCTTTTAATTGCATTTCCTTTGATGTTTCAGCTCCTGGAGAGGAGGGTAATTTTGCCCTTGGTTCTTTGCCCTTGGATCTTTGATATCTTTTACGTTTCCTTGCCGGCTGAGGTAAAGATTGGAATTTCTCCCAGTATTCATGTGACTAAACACCTAGGTCACAGTGGTGAGTACATTTCTTCCAAGGAGTTGATTATCAGATATCACTGTTTTCTACCCAATGGAGGCATTTCCCACTGTCTAAACTTATGTAGACTTGGTGAGATAAGAATACCAGTTCCTCCGGACTTTTGAATGCTGCATTTTAAACTAACGCCTATTCTCTCAGAGGTCAGTACTGAGCTACACAGGAAGCTACATTACTTGGCTTCCTGGATTCAGCTGTGTCTTGCTCATCTGGTGGACAGCAGCACCTTCCTTCCTCCATTGCCTGGCTAACTCCTACTCATTCTACTCTTGGCCTGACATCTCCTTCTACCAAAGCCCTTTCCAGACACGGTTAATGTTGATTCAGATTTCTGTTCTGTAAGTTCTTGTTTCCATGACAGTGGTTTCCACATTGTGTTGTAAATGTCTATTTCTCAGGCTAAGACAGCACCGCCTTGGATGGAGAGCCTGTGTTTCCATCTTCCTAGCTCCAGTGCCACCTACAGGGCCTGGAACAGAGTTCTATATGTAGCCAATGAATGCATGTCAAACTAAAAACTGCCTGAATGAATAAAAATAATGAACGTTGGAAATACTGAAAATACAAATCCATAAATACATGTCTTACATGCATACATAGACATTTTCTATGGGTAACTTAAATATTTGGTCACTTTAAAATGATTGGAAGAGCCTGTTTAGTGAGAGCATATCAGGAAACACTATATCCATTTGGGGAAACAAGATAAAGAGAAATGAACTAATGTTATTAAAGACCATATCCTAGGATGGATTAAAATTGCCTTATGCAGGCCGGGCGCTGTGGCTCGTGCCTGTAATCCCAGCACTTTGGGAGGCTGAGCCAGGTGGATCACCTGAGGTCGGGAGTTCGAGATCAGCTGGGCCACCATAGTGAAACCCCGTCTCTACTAAAAATAAAAAAAATTAGCCAGGTGTAGCAGCACACACCTGTAATCCAGGCTACTCGGGAGGGTGAGGCAGGAGAATCGCTTGAACCCAGGAGGTAGAGGTTGAGTGAGCTGAGATGGCGGCCATTGAGCTCCAGCCTGAGTGACAGAATGAGATACCATCTCAAAAAAAAAAAAAAAGGCGTATGCATATTTTACTGCATTTCATTTTTACAGCAATTGCGTAAACTGAAGGTATTTTATCTTCATAGTAAGGATGAATAAACCAGGTTTTTAAAAAATTGAGTTACCTTCAGAAAAATCTAGAATTTAGTAAGTTGTACAAATAGAACAGAATCCCAGGAAAGAAAAGACTTGAAAGTCCAGTAGACTCAAATCTCAATGCTCACACTACATTTAATATGTCTAATACTCGGATGAGTATGTACTCTCCCTAAGAAGCTTTTGTGTGTGTTTGCATCTGTGCAGATGGGCATGGCCATGTGTGTGAACCATGGAGCTGAGAATGCCTGAATCACAGGTTTGTTGCAAAGAAACATGAGCTTATATGCATAAAGTGTGTAGCCAAATTCCAGGTATTAATAGGCTGGGCAATGATTATTCTCTTGCGTAGTCCAAGAATGAGAAGAGAGAAATCTTCTCTCTTCTCACTCTACTATGCTTCCATCAGAACAAGCAAATCACTTCCCCACTGTGGATACCAGTGGACCATTTGGGTCCTAGCTAGCTGCAAAGTAGCAAAGGATCACCCTCAAACTATTCTTGAGGGAGTTTACATCTAAAATGTTCCTTGAGGAATGACGGTAGTTCAAGGCAGGCCTAGAAATGAGGTTCTGTCTGTAATGTGCCTGAGGAGATCCAACCACGGGACAACACTCAGACCAACCAGAGTTGACTCTCACCCATTGTAGCCTGACATGTAGAACATCTGACTGCGCTGTATCAAGTTTGCGTCATCTTCATTGTGGTCTCTGCATGCTGAGAATCATTTTAGGCATTTGGAATTCTCCAGAGCCAGAGGACTAAGCAAGAAATTTTCTAAGCTTTCCCTGGCATAAAAAGGTTCTGTATCATCCTGTTAGTTCAGAGCTGACATTAAGACAGAAATTGGGGATCTCTTTAAGCAATCACTGTCTTTATTATTGGGGAAAAACATCAGGCTCTCAGTTTGTATTTGCCAATTTTATTTATTTAACTCCCCTAATTCACAAAGCACTGGCTGACTAACTCACAGAGATAATCTATAAAAAAAAGGAAAAATTTGCCTACATAGTTCATATGGCATGGAAATACTGCCTACATGTGGAAAAAATTTTAAAATGTGACTAACTAATGAAGTATTTTTCTTTTTTGTAAATTGGAGGAGATTCATCAGACAAAGGGAAAAAATTAAGGCAGATAAAAAATATTTATGTATAGTGGCTGCCAGAGCATTGTACTTATGGATGCTACATTATCTGCCAAAAGCGTGCTCCTGTGCTTCTTAAGGCAGTTGGAGTTTTCAGGGGCAACTGGAGCTGCACTTTACAGGTCCTTTCAATGAAGTCAGTGTGAGCTCTCTGAATCAAAACACCTCAAAGGCTGTCGAAGTGAATGAGAATCAGATTCATCAAAAATGATAAAAAAAAAAAACCCATACAGATTAAGTAAAAGAAATCTTACCTCAGAGCGTTGTCAAGGATTGTCTCTGCTCCTTGGGGAGCTCAGCCCTGTGCAGGCAGCATTCATGGTAGAATTTCCCTTCTGCAGCCCGGCTTTTCCAAAGCCACCATAACTTGAATCAAAAGGCCTTGTGAAAATGGAAGTTGGCGTTGTTTAAACTTTCTGAGTTATTAGGGGATGCTCTTTCAAATAAAATTCACTTTAGATTATGAAAAACAATGATTTGCTTACAAAACACAACTTAGGTGCCTCAGATAAGCTAAAATAGAATATTTTATTCATTGAGTGGGTGGGGAGGACTTAGGAGTTACTTTAAAAGGAACTGAAATAGTTTGAAGATTTTTTTACAAAGATATCTCATTTCATTATGGAAAGATCTCTCACTGCTCTTATTGAAGATTTGCCTCTGTTAGTAATGATTTCTTACCTTTCCCTACAAATTCTATGATTCATTTCTGTTATAACATTCTCTGTTTTATGAAAAGGTTCTTTTTTTTTTAAATCCAATCTTACCTGTGATTAGTCCTGCCCTACTTTCCTATGTCACCTTCAAAAAAGTGATAAAGCCCGAGTTTCCTCCAAAAATAGACATTATTTGAGCCTCCTTGTTCTATTGCTGTGGTGTCATTAGGGACTTATGTGGCAGTGCAGATACTAAGAAGAAATATGTCATTTGGTTGTGAGGTCAGCCTAGTCTAGGGAGAAAAGAGCAATCTGGTGGTAAAACACCCTACAAAATAATATCTCTGATTCAGCTCACAGAAAGCTCCCTGGAATTAAAAGACATCATCAACTTTTTTTTTTTTTCCTGCTAACCAGGACTATATCCATCTGACCTAGATTATCAGACCATGAAAAGTAGATATGAGTTCCTTGCGAAGTAAAATCATAAAGTCTTGGGGCTAAAATGAAGCTTAACAGCTTTCTATTGCAATTCTTCTCCTTATTCTTGAATTTTGCCTTTAATGGCTTCTTCAGGTGGTTTTCTGGTCTTTTCAGGTACATTCCTTAACAAAAAACCCACTACTCATGAAAATTGAGCTCTTTAAGGGCATGGGCATTGCTTTTTAGTTTTTTCAATATTGTTATCACCTGAATCTAACCAATGCCTTGTACATATTAAAACTTCGCTCAAAATTTCTTGAATGAATTGATGAATAAATGATCACTCTGAAGTACTCTTAATATATCTATATAGTAAGTGTAGCATTAAAAACATACAACCTGTCTTTTCAGCTCCTTCTCTCTTTATCCCTTCTTTTCTGTTTGCTCCCCCTGTCATCCAATGGTAGGCATAGAAATCACTCATGCTGGAAACAAGAATCTAATGGTTAGCTCTTTGTATACCAAAGGTAAATGCTTTGCCTGTTTTTGCAACTAAAATGTTTAAAGGAGTCTTAATGGAATACCAGTTAAGAATTTACTAGCTAGGTGACCATTTTGTTTTTCTATATGCCTCAGTTTATTTATCTGTAAAACAAGGATAATAATTGTACTTATCTGAGATGATTAAGTGAAGAACCAAAACCATAATGTGTATAAAGTATTTCAGAACAGTATATAACATATAGTAAGCACTCAATAAACATTAAAACATTGATGCCATATGAAACAGTGTTTTATTCATCTTTGAGTATTTTGGTTATCTCTTGTTGCATAATGAATCATTCCATGATTGTCTCTAATTTTCCTATACATTAACTGGGCTCAGTTGCATGGTTCTCACTTGAATCACTTATATGTTTTTGCTGTCAGGTAGCTGAGAAGCAAGACATATCCAAATACTTGCCTAAGGAAAACGTCTAAGAATAGACAGACCCATGACTGGTTGTTGACTGGGAGCTCAGCTGGGACTTTCAACTAGAATGTCTCCGTTTAGCTTCTCCATGGGATATGAGTTTCTTGTAGTGTGGTGGCTGGGTCTTGAGGGGGAGATTCTCAAGAGCAAGCACTGCAGGAGATGCAACTGGAAGCTGCAAGGCTTGTTATGACCTCGTCTCAGAAATTACATGGCATATCTTCTGCCATATCCTGTTGGTCCAAATAATCACAGAGCCTGCACAGGTTCAATGGAGCAGATAAGAATATTTCATTTCCTGAGTGCAGGCAGGGCAAGTTTCCATTGCAGAATAGCCTGTGGAATACAATAAATTATTGGTACCATTTTTGGAAAATTTCATCAGCTACATTGACAACTGTAATTTTTTCTTTTACATTTGAGATGAAATTTATTTCTCTATTACTTCTTTTTTCACATATTTAGGGTCATATATAAAAGGTTAAACCTTCAATACAGTTTTTATTTGGTGGGCCTTTAAAAGTTTGAGGATGGTTAATATGGCTGTAGTGGGTATTTTTCTGGATAAATATTTACAGATGCTTAAAATTTTCTATAGAAAGACCTGTTTAAAAGATCTTTTGATTTTTATCTTCATCTTAAGGATAGAATGTGGTAGCTGAAGTAGGCCAAAGAAATTATTAAAAGAAATATACCATCTACAGTTGCTTTCCTTAGACTGGGTTGAATAGACTCACTGGTCATTCATTTTGCCTTTCGTTATTAACTTCAGATCATCCAACAGAAAGAAATTTGAAGTAAAATCATTTATACGATGCATTATTTAGTTATTCATATCCATATCTCTAGCTTATCACATTCCCAACATAATAATAAATAATTTATAGGCCTCAGCTCACACAGCAGTTTCACATACAATGTCTCAGTTGATCTTCACAATACAAGTTGTGTTATTCTAGTGCCTGCTATTCCTTTCTTCCCATAAAGGTATTGAAGCTCAAACAGGTGAAAAGATTATTCCAAAAAGAGAGTAATTATTTGAGTTACAAACATCTACTTGTTGTAAGGTCATAAGTGTTCATTTGAGAGACATGATTTCATGGACATAAAGTGTAGAATAATAGACACTGGAGACTCGGAAGAGTGAGAAGGTGGGAGTGCGGTAAGGGATGAGAAATTATTTAATAGGTACAATGTACCCTATCCGGGTGATGGCCACATTAAAAGCCCAGACTGCACTACTACATGATATATGCATGTAATAAAACTGCCCTTGTACCCACTAAATCTATACCAAAACAAACAAAAAATTGGCAAAAAAAAGTTCATTCATTTATCAAATTTCTGATTCTTCCATTATTGTATTAAAAATTAATAGTGGGTCCAACACTCATTCTGAATATCTATCCACTTGATTCACTTGGCTAACACCCAACATAGTATCCAGAAAAGCTATAATTACTTTCCCAGCTTCCCTTGAGTCTAAGCATTACCATTTGATACATTCCAGGTCAACGAAACATAAATGGAATTCCTCTTGGAGGATTCTGGAAAGATTTCTACTCTTTGCTGAAAAGGAAAGATGAAGGTGGTATTGTTCTTTCCATTGTCTTTCCTACCATGGCCGTAGTCAAAATGCTCAGAACTGCAGCCATTATCTAGTATTTTCCTATGAGGGAAAAGACATGAAAACTATAGTGATGGTGGTTTTTGTGTTGTTGAACCACTGATCCAATAACAGTAAACAATTTCTTTTAGAAATTTTTTTCAAACAAATGAACAAATACACATTTGTTAAAGAGGTACAATCTTTGTGATTTAAGCTGCTAATGATTGGATTATTAGAATTTAATAATCTTGATTTAAGCTGCTAATGATTGGATTAGAAGCAGAATGCCTTTTTGGTCAAAATAACATTCGTCCTCTTTCCCTCCCTCCTTTCTTCTCTTTATTCTTTATTTCTTTTTCTTTCAGCATGTGATGGGTTTGGAAGGTATGGATAATACTAAAGAATAGATTTGCTATTTCGTAGAAGTTTGATGAATATTGTTAAGAGATTTTATAGTTGATCTTTCATTTTTTGGAAAAGAAATACACATAAAGAAAGCAATGAGAATGATAAAGCCCTGAACATGAAAATGTTCTAATTGGCTGATCAATTATGGAAGTACCAATTATCTTTTAATATTATTAACTCAATACACATATCTAGTACATTTATTGTTCAGAAATAAAAAATGGTCATGTCAGTCATAACACTGGGAAAGATATTTGGAAACATTTTTGTTGTTGTTTCGACAAGGTGTACAATGAACCACTGATTCATTACAATGTATTAGATAAATTATGCTGTTGTACACAAAGTCTTAATGCCTGTAAAAATAAATTCTGATAAAGATTGATAATATATTCATATTGGTTAGTCATATCTTCTTCCCTTACTGTCTTCCTCTTCTGTACTTCAACTTGAAACCTGTAAAATTTCTTATTGGGCACCGGCACAGGCTATTCCCTCTGAATGAAGCATATTTCCTCTCTTTACTGATTAACTTGTATTCACCCTGAAATCTCCGTTAAGGCTTTCCTTCCTCTGGGAAGATTTCTCTGATGCATAAAGTTAACTCTTTTCCCATATACTTCCATAGGGCCTTGTTTTTCCTCAATTACGTGTTACAAGTTGCTTGTTTACTTGTCAGTTCCAACCTGAACTCTAAGTTCTATCAGGTAGAACCTTTCATCTCTGTATCCTCAGAGCCTTCCCTATTACACAGTGGGTACTTAAAACTTGTTGAATAATTGAAAGAATCAATTTAATTGTCATAATTCTTATATTTGCTTTCAACAAAAATAAAGTTTTAAATTATTTGAAAGAAGCAAGTCTACATCACATGGTTTTTTTCTTAATCACAAAAAGAAATACTCCTTTCTTTTGAAGTTTTCCCCTTTTTTATATTCAAAACAGTCTCTTGTCTAATTTTGCAATTTCTTCTTTGACATTCTTGATATGCCAGAGAGCTATCAGTCTTCTCATTTGCCAATCTTTGTTTGCCAAGTGTGAATGTTCAAAGCCAGACTAATTTCCACATAACATATACTATATTTTCCTACCTAAAAGATCAAAGAAAAGCACTATGCTTGACATGATTTATTTTTGACAAATATGTGTAGCCTGCTTTAATATGTGAAAACATTTTTCATTAGGTTTCTGAGGGGGAGAATTATGTCTCACTAGATACATATCCTCATTTTAACAAAGTTTTACTCTCTCCAATTTTGTTTTGTCCTGGTTGGTCACCTAGCATCTCAAAAGAATGCATACTCAGGTATAGATGTTTCTGAGATATATTTCACAGTGTATGATATAAGTGGTTTTAAAACCTCTAACATGTTGAGGCTGTTTAAACTTAATTTAAAATTCCCTCTTGAGTTTTTCTTTGCAGGATTTCTTAACTAGATTTGCATATCATTAACTAGTAGTCAAATAGACACTATAAACTTCAGCTCTCCTTTGCTCACCTTTCAAATTAGCTAATTTATCTATATTTTCTTTTCTTAACCTTCTGTTTTCCAATTCACGTATCTAATTATTTGCATTTTTATGTGTTTTATTTTGTGGTATGGCATCTCCAACATTATTCTCATTTATTTATATTATTTTGTATGACATCTTGAATAATTGTGACTTTTTTGAATTATTCAGCTCTCTTAGAATAATTCAAAATTGAAACTCATTAATCTGCTTGTTTTTTTCCCCTCCTCACGTTTTTTTGGGATGATAATGATGCATAGCTCCTGCTCTCCTGGCATCCCTTTGCTATTGAAGAGTACGCAGCACTACTGCATTACTAATCAATGATTGGACATCATTTTTTTATTTACTATTCAATTTCATTAATTATCTATATCAAAATAAGCCTCAAAATACTTCTAATATCTCTTGTATGAATCCATTTATCTCCTCGTCTTTTCTACTCTCCTGCTGGGCTTTCATCAGATCTCACCCACCATAGTGAGAAAACCTACTAACTATTCCTTCCCATCCCATCATACTTCTAAGGAATTTTTTAAAGATTACTTTGGAAATCTAATCATAGTTTTTCTCTGCATGAAAACCTACTGTTATTTCCATCTCTCTTGGGAAACGTTACAGTTTCTAATGTCGGTAGGCTCCAGCCCTACTCATTTTTTTGTGTGTCTTCAAACAAATCTTATTTTCTTGCCTTCCTGATCTTCTGCCCTCTGCATACAATGGGCCCTTTGGCTGGAAAATCCTCCTTTCTAACCCTACTGCTCACTTTCTGCTTCTTCCCAAGGCTAACTCATCCTCCCGGTCTCAACTGCAAAATTCTTCTTTGCAGCCTAGACTCCACCCTCTCCTCCCAAGCAGGTTTAGTCCCCAGCCCACATTTTTCCATGGAGTCCTCTACTTTCCTTCTCCTAGGCCTTTATAAAAAAATTGCTTTTGCTTTTTAAAATTATTATTATTTTTAATTGGCAAATCAAAATTATGTACATTTGTTGGGGTACAAAGTGATGTTTTGATATTTGTATACAACGTAGTATGATTAAACCAAATTAATTAACAGATCCACCACCTCACCTTCTTATCATTTTTGTGACGAAACATTTGAAATTTACTCCCTTAGTTATTTTGAATTGTACAATACATAATTATTGGAGATAGTCACTCCACTATGCAATAGACTCCAAAGGTATTCCTTCTGTTTACCTGAAACTCTTGGGCCATCATCTCCCCATTCCCTCCTTCCTTCCCACTCCCAGCCTCTAGTTACTGTCATTCTATTTTCTGCTTCTATGAGTTTGACATTCTTAGACTCCACATATAAGTGAAATCATGTGATATATGCCTTTCTTTCTGTCCCTGGCTTATTTTGCTTAGCATAATGTCTTCCAGGTTCTTCCATGTTACAAATGACAAGATTTCCTTCATTTTTAAGGCTGAATAGTATTCCACTGTGTACATATGCCACACTTTTAAAATCCATTTATCTGTTGATGGACACTTAGGTTGATTCCTTATCTTGGCTATTGTGAATAATGCTGTAATGAACATAGGAGTGCAAAAAATATCCCGTTGACAGATTGAATTCAATTCCTTTGGATATATGTACCCAGAAGAGAGACTGCTGGATCATATGGTAAGTCTATTTTTAGTTTTGGAAGAATCTCCATACTGTTTTACATAATAACTGTACTAACTTACATTACTACCAACAATTTACAAGGTGTCCCTTTTATTTGCATCCTTGCCAATACCTTTTATCTTTCATCTTTTTGATACTAGCCATTCTAAAAGGTGTGACATGATATCTATGGAACCACAAAAGGTCTCAAGTAGCCAAAATAATCTTGGATACAAAGAACAAAGCTGGGGTCATCACACATTCAGATTTCAAAAATATTATAAAGCAATTATAATCAAAACAGCATGACAGTAGAATAAAAACAGACACATCAACCAATGGAATGAATAGAAAGCTGAGAAATAGACTCATGCATTTATAGTGAATTGATTTTCAACTAAGGTGTCCAGGAACACATGATTGGCCAGCCTCTGCTGTAAATGGTATGGGGAAAACTGGATATCTACATGCAGAAGAAGGAAATTAATTCCTTATCTCACGCTATATACAAAAATAAAATGGATCAAATACTTAAATATGAGACCTGCAACTATAAAACTACTAGGAAAAAAAGAGAAAAGGCTCCATTTTTGTCAATGATTTTTTTAAAAATATAAATCCAAAAGCACAGAGAACAAAAGCAAAAATAGACAAATGGAATTGCAAATGGAATTAATTTGATTTGAAATCAAATTAAAGGTGTCTGCACAGCAAATAGAACAACTAACAAAGTGAAGAGACAATCCAGAGTGGGAGAAAATATTTGCAAACTGTGTATCTGATAGGGGGTTAATATCCAAAATAAATTAAAAAACTCAAACAACTCAATAGCAATAAAGCAAATAACCCCATTTAAAAGTAAGCAAAAGACCTAAACAGACAATTCCTAAAAATACATACAATGTTTAACAGGTTTATGAAAAAATGCTCTGCATCACTAATCATTAGGGACATGCCAATTAAAACCATAGTGAGATATAACCTTCTTCTAGCTCTTACCCTGTTGAACTCTAGTGGCCTCTTGGCTGTGCTGCCCTTATTGTGAGGTTAGACTGCCCATATTTTTTCAACCCATCTGGAAGCATATAATCCTTATTTATAAAACAAATTAATTCATAGATTACTTTCTGTATAGTTTTTGATGTTTTCCTATTTTCCACTTGGCAATATGTCTCTTTTGTCTTCCTTTAGGGAGGTAAAATGCTGCAATTTTTTTCTATCAATGTTATCAGCTTTCTAAAATTATTAATTTGAATTGTATTTTTTTAATTTTTCTCATACTCCTTTTAGTATTTCAGACTCCACACTCTTGTGATTACCATCTTTCAAATGTTCTTTCTGGAGAAAAAATGAGTCACTGTTTGATTTTTATGTGCACTGATGGTGACCAAAAATATTACTTTATTATGCATAGCGCATAGTGCCTTAGATTTATTGAATTGGAAAAGTCAAATTGTTTGATTTCTAATTCTGCTAATGTAATGCTGTTGGGCCAAAGGGAGGTAGAGAGAAGTCTTAAAATTGCATGCCATTTGTATTAATTAATAATTGGTTTAAGTCTCTTTATTAAAGATGCAATATCCCATTAATTATATTAGGATCCCACTATTATGGAGTGAAAATAAGGTAAAAGTTATGTGGCAGGCTATTTTCCCAATAAAGCCTTTCACAACAGGTTTAAAAAATTAGTAAATTGTGTTTTATCAATACATGTAATAATTCAAGTTTTCCTTGATTTGAAACTACCAATATGAGTGACCAGAGAAGTAAGTTTATATTACACAGTATTAAAGACAATTTATAGTTACTTTTTCAGAGGTATATTTTATTAGTGAAATTTCACAACAGACAAGAACATGAAATAGGATACTGACATTTTGTAAACTCATTGTACTAGGCTAAAAAAGGAAATTCTGTTATAGAGACATCTTTCTTTCCAACTTTAAATTGTTCAGGAAGATGTATTTGAATTCACTGACCTTGTATTTACTCACCAATAGCAAGTAACAGATGAATGAAAGAATACAAAGACATTGAGTTTAAATATCTAACCAGGAGGTGGTTTCTTTGGATAGTTATGCAGGCAATACATTCACTTGTCTTTTCAAATTATTTTCCTTTGTCCAGCGAACTAACCATAGCTAACTACCAGGTACAGTCTTTTAGTAAAGACTATTTGGTTATCAGCAGTGCCTCTTATTTCTGCTCTCCAATCAGCAGATCCTCTCTTTTCTGCTCCCCAAGTATAGGCTCTAGACAACCATGTTTCTGCTGTGCAGTTCTGCTTACCCACGTTCATAGTCATGATGTGTCTGCTGTGTTGAACCTCAGTATATCGAAAACTTAATCTGCAGGACAGATCTCTGGATGGCTTTGGACTGACCCAATTTGCTCCCACTTTCCTGCATGTAGTTCTTGGAAAAACTGTAGAATGTGCTGGGACTACATTCATCCTGAGACATAGGCAAAAACTGCCTGAAACTGTCTGGGTCTTGTTCTTGTCCCAACCAGAAAATGTAACACCTTGAGCTAGGGAAGAACGGTCTGAGACAAATTGGGCTTTGTTCCTCCTTCTCCTGGAAGCAGGATGTCCTTCAAATCTTTGCCCAGTGAGTCATATGCCCTGAGGTATATAACTTGGGTTGGAACAACTTTTGGGGTCCCTCAGCCACAATACAAGTGGAACACCCAAAGTTCAGCCTCCATCTGCCCCAGGCAGCTTTCTTGAGCCTTGAGGGACGGGATCACAATGGATCCTAGACTTCTTTTGTTGCTTGCTGCCTATCTGTAAGTAATAAATCTATTTTATGTAACTTGTTGTGTGTGAGTGTTCTGTCTCATCGGACTCAGGCAATTGATAAAACTATAGCCCAAGGTGCAGTGGGCAAAAGTGTTTGGAGTCCTATTTCTGGTGGTTGATATAGTGATAATCTTTGCTATTCTCCATGCAGTGGGAATTCTCTCTTGGGGTTGGTAATTGGAGAACCTGGTCCACACTACATTGTGTATAGTAGAGGCTCAACAACTTTTGAATGAACGTGTACATGAAAATAGGCATCTGACTTAAGCTGAGCTATTCAAATCTTGTCACTTGAAAATTGCAACTGAGAAATATGGTTTTGGTGGTTACGTCACATCAATAGTAGAGTTCAGGAGGAAAAATTCTACAAGTTGCAATGCCAACTTACCCATGCCTGGTCAGGTTCCTATTTCACTGAAGTGTGGTTGCCTAGCTTTATTTTAATTATAAGAGATACTCCAGTGTATCTATTAAACAAGTTACTCTTTCTTACAGCCACGAACTCATGCACTGTGCAACTAAACCATCACTTTGATCTTCTGAAAGTGTTTATGCATGTGGGGGTAGAAATAGATGGCACATATGCACATAAATATGAGCGCGTATTGTGTTTCTCTAATTATAACTGACACAAATGACAAACTAACTGTAATATGTATGTGTGAATGGGTGTTGTTGATTAACCTAGAATTACACATATATTTGTCACTTTTTGCATGTGTGTCTCAGCATAGAATATATATGTATCTGGATATAAAAGTTTGGGAGGGCATGTTTTAAAAATTAGCATGGGCTATGTGTATGCACATAGATGTATTTAAGAAAATGTATGATTATAATGTATGTTCTCATTTATTATGGGTTCTCATTATGGATTGAAGGCTATTGTGCCCCCTTTTATCATGTCAGTATTATAGAGGAAGCTTAGTTTTCTGTTTATGTGAATATGTGTGTTGTATTTGTTAATTTAAAAATCATTCTGACTAAAGAACAACAAAAATAACATGAAAAAACCAAGGTATTTATCACTTGTTTATTCGTTACTTCTTCCTCTTTCTCCTCCTCCATTAGCCTCATCTGTTCTGATTCATTAAACTAAGCATCTTATGTGCAACATCTTTCCATTTACAATTTCTTCCACTTAAAAGAAAGAAATATTAATCTCTAATTTGGATGTTTTCATTTCCTTTCTATTATATTCTTTTATATGAAAACATTGTAGTTACTTTGACTAATGCCATTTTGATTAATCTTTTAAAAATATTATAGAACCTTTTAAGAACAGAATATTCCCAGTTTGCTGATTATTAGATCTCTAATTTCTGTTTAATTTTTATCAATTTCTGTTTAATTTTTATATATTGGGAATGATGAATAGATGATAGATTACTGTAAATCTGTTCTTTCTTCTAAAATGGAAACATCTTAAAACATTTCTAAATAATTATAAATATGTAACTGAATTATAATTGATATATTTTCCTGAAATTAAGGGATGTTTTTAAGATGTGTAGATAAGAAACTCAAGATTTGCCAAATTTCCGTTTTGCAGGAGGTCTTATTCCAGGGTTGGTAATTATCATTTAATGTAGAGAAGCTTTAAGGTCTGGATCCCATATACCCTAGAATTCTAATTCCAATGTTGCAAATTTCTTTATATGAAAGTTGGAAGGACTACATGAGAGTAATTCAAGATTTGGCATCAGAATTTTTTTATCTCATTTTGGGAATAGTGCAGGATGTTTGTTTTTTCCCAAACCTCAGAATATTCTGGAAATGATTTTCAGTAGGGCGAAGGTAGGGTCAGTCATTCAGAGGGTATTGACTAATGCTTTATTGAGGTTTTGTGGAGGTAGTCTTAATGTTGGCAATTTTTCCATTTGCATCTTTCTCGTCTCCCAACCTTATATTCATTAATTAATGAAGAGACTTTAGAATTTGAAAGGACAATGAGATAAAACAAAGGGTCACATTAGACTCAGGAGCAATCACAAGACACAGGAAAATGCTTCTTTCTTTGAAGAAGTCCAAAAGAAGTCCAACACCATTAACAGAGCTCCCAGAATGTCCTTTTTCTTCAACATTGCCAAAGCCTGTCATTCCCCGATAAACCCATAAATCCCAGGTTTTTAAAAATGAGTAATCTAAAAAAAAAAAATCAAGTGTATCCTGCTAAAAGTATTTTGTAGATAAGTGCTCTCCATCACATTTCTGCTAGTATCTTTACCAGGAAGTCTAGTTAAGAGCCAGGTTTACAATGGCATTGCCTATGGTCATTATGTACTGTTTTATCATTTTAGAAAAGTTTGTGTTTCTTGGTTTTAATCAGTTTGTCATAGTTGTCTACAGTATTTTTTTTTTTTTTTGTATTTTAGGGTAATCCAAGATGGACCAGAAATTCAGGATCTTCACGGTTAACATAGTGGCAGTCAGAAAGAAATGCAATAGAACTAATTTAAGTTCTAGATCATGATAGCCTGTGATATGGTTATGATCTGTTATTGTTCGTGATTTTCTGTACCATCAGATGGTAATGACAGTTTGTTATGTAATGGAGATGACTGCACCAGACCTATGTAAAAATTTAGTTCCTACTAAAAATATTCTTCTTGAAGCTTATGAGACTATTTTCAAGGAAATAACTTCCTAAAGAAATAGGCCTCTGGTGAAACACCAGGGAATAAAGGAAATAAATTGAGAAAAATACCACAAGCTTATTTTTATTGATCCCATTCCCGTGGGTTTAAATGTAATTGTTAATTAGAATGTATCACAGAAAATACCCTTTTCAATTTATTTTAAAAGATTTGATCATATTTTTGCCCTTTTAACTTATAGCTAGAGTAACACATACTGTGAAAAGTTTAGAAAAGTTAAATCTAAAGTCTGCCCTTGACATGACTGGTCAATTATTTCTTAAATAAATGATAATAAAAACTTAAAAAACAGGTAAATAGAGCTGGCTTTTCTGTCTCCAAATTGAGTACTTTGATATGTAATTCACAAAATTATTAAATTTTATAAAATACACTATTATTTTCCTAAATTTGATGATGTTGATTTTAGGAAAAGTTGATCATATAAATGCTAGGATATATTGATGAGTATATATGAACTATTTAATTGTTATATTTGTTCAAACAATTCAGTGTAGTTATTATCTTTGCCTGATAAACTACAATAAAAATGGACTTTTTTGTTGGCATTGACATAAGAAGCATCTAAATTTTCAGAGGTGCAAACAATTTTTCTTTAACTTCAATTTTTTTGTTTCCATTTTTTAATAGTTTGACAACGAAATTCTACATGCAACTGGAATTTTGAGGTAATCTATTACATTTTAAATAATTTGAAGCTTGATAAGTTATAATATAAAAATGATAAATATCTGTGCTGTTGCTGGGCTGGTTTACCCTCAGGAGATCAATTCCTCATTTTTTCCCAGAAAAGAAAATCACAAGGGTATTGATCTAGCAGGAAGTGTTTCTTCCATGTTAGTTGGCTTCTAGATGGATTTAGCTAATGGGGGGTACTGGTTGGCACTGGTGGAGAAGCCAGGTTGATTTTCCTCTTCCTCTTTGCTTTAGGTAGCACTTCTAGCAATAGCTGTATCACCTCCACGGGTCCAAGCCCTGCTTGAAAGGTATACATTGGCCCCAGTATCTTGGAAATCCCTGGCTGGCTCCAGGCTCCATAGTATTACCCACTCCCTGTTGTCTCTGTAGCCTGTGAGTAGTAGTGACCTTATGTCTTTTTAAAATCTCAGCATTGCTTCCTCTCCCCTATTTGGCTATTCAGTTCTGTCATCAGATATATATAAAATTTGCTGCATTAAATTTTATATCAGTTCCAAATACGTTGTTTCTGTTTCCTGGTCGAGCCCTGGCTGATACATTCTTCATATTAATTTTAAAGAATGCTAATCTATAACTTAAAATCATTATAAATTGGAAAGCTCATTGGAAAATGTGCATCTCTTATGTTTAGTTTAGATGATTGTTCTGGACTGAATGTGTATGTCCTCCCAACCCTACCCCCAAACTCATAAGTTGAAACCCTAACTTCCGATGTTATAGTATTAATAGGTGGGGCCTTTGGGAGGGGATTAGGTCATGAAGGTGGAGCCCTAATAAATGGGATTAGCGCCCTCATAAGAAGAGACACACATATGCTTTCTCTCTCTTTCCCTCTGTCTCTACTCTCTGCCATGTGAAGACACAATGAAGAGATGACCATGTGCAAACCAGAAAGAGTACCCTTACCAGACACTAGAGCTGGCAGAAATTTGATCTTGGACTTCCCAGTCTCCAGAACTGTGAGAAATAAATGTTTGTTATTTATGAAACTTAGTCTATGGTATTCTGTTATATAGCAGCTTGAGCTGACTAATGCAATATTATTAAGTCAAGAAAAACAATTGGATAATTTATCAAGATTCTTTCTTTTATAGCAGACAATTTATTTCAACATTACTTAAAAGCATTGAAACTTTTCTATGCTGAGAATTACAGTGCTGCTGGTGAAAGTGGTGCTAGAGCTTGTGTGTGTGTCTGTGTGTGTGTCTAATCGCATTCAGGGAGCGTTTGTTTAGTCTGTTTTAATGCTATCAGAGCTAACATTTGTGGATGTTTGTTTTCTTTATCTCAGCTCTGGTAAATCCATGAAAAACAGATGAAAGCCAAATCTTTCATTATTTCTAAATCCCTGATTATGACATATTTCTCCTACAATGTGTCCCAAAAGAATGAGAAAAGCATCTGTAACTACGTACAGGTTATGTTGTAGTCCCCTCAGTAGCATTTTGTCCATATGGAGCTTAATTCTGTAAACTACCTATAACTAGGTATAAAATTCAGACAGAAAATAGCAATTTATCACAAGTGTCCAGCTGGCTTCTTCTTCTAAATGGTTATTTCCTAATCTGCAATCCAGCCATTCACTGCCCACTCACATTTTTGAGCTATAAAATCAATAATAAATAGCAAGAACATTCCCTTGAGAGCTTAGCCATGCATTCCAACTGGGCAGAACAAATGAAGGGCAATGCCATAGAACTGTGTGCTTGGGTTTTAATAGAAGAAATAAAAAATGGAAAAATGGAAGTTGCTCCTTTCATCCAGTTGATCAATAATGCAATGTAAGATTAAGCTTAAAATTCTCCCTAAATCAAGAAACTTTCTTTAAAAGAAAATCTTTAGAGAAATAATTTTTTCGATTAGTATAATCTTTAAAAGATTCTTGTATATTTTACTGATTTATTGATCTTTCTTTAATGTAATTGAACCTGATCAGTTCCAAATACCCATTTTGAGCCCTCTTCAAGTTGAAGTCTGGAAATCTTTAAAATGTTGATATTTTAGCTCCTAACAAAGTGCACTATTACCTCCAGTTGCATTTCCAACAGAACTGTGCTCTCTAGAAATATTTGTAAATGCAGATATGTACATACACACATAGACACACTCAAATGTATATAGATATGTACATTAATATACATCTGAACAGTGTTCATATAAAATACCCATATGTACACATTTCTACACACACATACTCACATACAAACATAATAAAATCAGATAAGAAACTATTTTGGCAATTCTGGATATGACTAATTTGTTCAAATAGTGTATATATATGGGTATTTTATATGAACACTGTTCATATGTATGTTTATGTACATATCTACAAATGTTTGAGTGAATTCTTATCATCTAGAAACTAGTTATTACTAATTTCACTTTAGAGGTAATAAACTAATTCAGAAATTAATTTAACCACAATCACATGACTAGTATTTATCTTACTGATAATTTGAACTCAAATACAACCAATTATAAAGCCCTCATTTTTAATTGTATAATTCTGTCTTCCATAGTAAAATCAATACAACAAAATTAAATCTATTGGAAGGCAGTTTACAATTAAAAGACAGTTGAGTACAACAGAAAACAAATTAGTCATAACAGGAATGGCCAAAATCGTTTCTTATCTGAATTATGTCTGTATGTGAGTACATGTGTGTGTAGAAATGTGTATATATGGGTATTTTGTATGAACACTCTTCATATGCGTATTTATATACATATCTACATACATTTGAGTGCGTCTATGTGTGTATGTATGCACGTATCTATATATACTAGTATACATGTACATTTATATACCTATAAACTTAAATATATATACAAAATAAACACACATACATAAACACATATAAAATTTGACATATTATCCACTGATCAGGTATTTTCTTTCTGTCATATTGTTGTATCCATGGTTTATTGTTTTCCCAGAAGTATATTATAGAAAAATTAAATAATTAAATAATCCATTATGACAGAAATATTTTCCATGATTCTGCTTCTCATAATAGTATATATAATAAAATATGATATACCCTTTTGTTCTCAAGGCCTTGCAAACTAGTTGATAAACATAAATACAAAATTTGCAAAACTGTACAAAAGTTATCATCAATAAATACCAATGCTATCTCATTAAATTCTTACTGTCTAGAAACTAGTTATTACTAATTTCACTTTAGAAGTAGGAAACTAATTCAGACATTAATTTAACCAAAATCATATGACTAGCATTTATCTTACTGGTAATTTCAACTTAAATACAATCAATTCTAAAGCCCTCATTTTTAATTGTATATTCTGACTTCTATAATAAAATCAATACAGTAAAATTAAATCTATTAGAAGGCAGCTTACAATTAAAAGAGAGTTGAGTACAATAGAAAACAAATTATTCATATCTGAAATGGCTTGTAAAATTTTCATAAAAGGAGAAATTTAATTATGTCTTAGAAATTAGATTAGTCATTGAAGAAAAGAGCAGTCTTAATGTGCAGAATTTGGAAAGTGGGAAGGCACAGATATACGTAAAGGAGACAATAAAATAAAATAAAAATAGCTAGAGTGTCAGATCCAAGAAGGTCAAAGTTTGGAGATTTTGATGCAAATGTTGATTATAGCCAAATTCAGAGGGACTTGAATGTTTGGACAACATCTCAGCACTTAAAAAACACTCTATAAATGTTTTCTCACTGAATAAATTAATGTATCCTGTAGGCAGTAGGTCGTGTGGATGGTTTTTAATGTAAAAGTGCGGCACGATGACAGCATTGCTTTATAATGATTATTCTGGTGGCATTATTCAGCACAAATAAAACTGTAGATTGAGAGACTTCTAAGCATGAGATTAACAGTGAATAATTTAAAAGAACGAATGGGTAAAAGAGACATTTGGAAGTCATATCATCAAGTCAAATGTCCAAGGTCTCTGGAAATAAAATAAATCATTAAATACTATTCAAAAAAATATATTGAACACCTACTAGGTGCCATATAAACAGATGTGGAAACAAAAGGGGACATGAATTCACAGGCAGAATTACATAACAATGTGAAAAAAGCAGAGAAGCATAGAGGGGAGTGATTGCTATGAGATTAAGAGTAACAGGAAAGTCATCAGAAATAGCTGGTTAGACTTCACCTTGAATGAATGTTGATCTTGTCCAAAGGAGGCATACTGCATAATAAAAAGTATCTGCTTTCTAAGAATACAGTTTGCATGTAGTAAAATTATTGCAATAAGGTGAAAATACAGAAATGCAGTGTTATTTATATATTTACACATATATTTGCAATTATTTCCAGACATTACAAAAGGCAGTTTGGTAGCCAGTTCTAAAATTCTTGGAGATGGAGAATTTTGTTTTATTTTTAATCTTTTATCAAAAAATCTTAACCTATTTAGGAATACATTTCATATTTTATATATACAGATGTATAATATTTATTTAAATCATATAGTATAGCTTAATTTCAATATTTGGCTAATGTTAGTATGTCTTAAAATTGTATGAGTTCAACATTTTGAGTTGCAATGCTTTGGAATGAGTACTTTATATTAATGCTGTTCCTATCCATAAAAATATTGAGCATTATATTGTATATAGTATACAGTAGTGTCCTCTTATCCATGGGGGAGATTTTGTTGTTGTTGTTGTTGTTGTTGTTTTGAGATGGAGTCTTGCTCTGTTGCCCAGGCTAGAGCACAGTGGCGCAATCTCAGCTCACTGCAGCGGCGCGATCTCAGCTCACTGCAGCTTCTGCCTCACAGGTTCAAGTGATTCTCCTATCTCAGCCTCCTGAGTAGCTGGGACTACAGGCGCCCGCCACCACACCCGGCTAGTTTTGTACTTTTAGTAGAGACAGGGTTTCACCATGTTGGCCAGGCTGATCTCGAACTCCTGATCTCAGGGGATCTACCTGCCTCGGCCTCCCAAAGTGCTGGGATTACAGGCATAAGCCACCATGCCCGGCCCACGGAGGATATGTTTCAAGACCTGCAGTGGGTGCCTGAAACTGTGGATAATATTGAACCCTTTATACACTCTGTTTTCTTTTTTAATAAAACATACCTATGATAAAGTTTAATTTATAAAATTGGGCACAGTAAGATTAGAATAATTATAGCAATCTACTTTTCATAATTTCACAGATATAAGATTCTTTATTACTGTAGATCTTAGTAACCTCAGTATATGGTTATTTTTCTTTCCTTATTAAGATAATTTTCAGCTTATCACTTAAAGGAAACACTTTTAGGCATCTGTTTGGCGAATCCAAATTGCCAGCATCATTACTTTTGCACTTTGGGGCCACTATTAAGTAAAATAAAAGTTACTTGAACATAAACACTACAATACAATTCAACAATCACCCACCAAGGAGACGGCTACTAATAAGCAGGTAGCATCTACAACATGGATACTCTGGACTTTCCATGGAATGTGAAACCACAGATAAGAGGAGGACCACTGTGTATGGTGAAATATCTTTTATATTGCATAAACAAAACATGCTTGCAATTCTTTCTTTTTTCTTTTTTGGAGACAGGGTCTCACTCTCTCTCCCAGGCTGGAGTGCAGTGGCATGGTCATAGCTCACTGTAGCCTCAAACTCCCGGGCTCAAGCAATCCTCCAGCCTCAGCCTCTGAAGTATCTGGGACTAAAGGCCTGAGCCACTAGGTTCAGCCAGTTGAAATTCTTTGAATTCATTCCTAATCTCTCTTTAGTTAGAAAGTCCATGATGTGTTATATTTGTTTCTAGATTGCTAGTGCTCTAGCGAAATAAACAAAGTTCAACACTGATGTCACCAACATAACACCAAAAAACTCTGCAATTCAAATGTAACAATAGGGCACATTTCATTCAAGCATAGTTGTTAGATGTGATTAAGGACGTTTTATCCTTTCAAGATATGGTAGTAGCAAAATTTTATGTTTTATATACAAGTGTTTCCTTTGTTCTTGTGTACACATACAGTGAGCGTCTAATGAATTATTTTGTTTATATTCTCAGGTATAGTGTTCCCCAGCTCTAGCTCTAAATTTCTAGACTAAATTATGAATGTGACATGGTGATTTTTAGACGCTTCTGGTTAGCTAATAGGAAACTTTATTTATAAACTTTTCAGTGTGCAGTTGAACTTAGAATTCCCAGTAAGGTTCTCCATTCTCACTCTATAATCAAAGGCTATTAACCAAGTGGGTGAAGTTCCCTCCCTACTTCATTGTTTAAATGAATAATTAAAGGAAAGAAAAAATGCTGAAATATTTGAAGGGCTGACAAGGGAGCGATTGGAGCGTGGATATGACAGTGGTAATCCTGCAGTGTCAGACACTGTGGGAAGGCTCCACCACACCACATCTGCTCTTTTAGGGGGATGTTATATTCCTTTACATTTTGTTTAATCAAAGAGCTTGAACACTGGCCAATTCTGCTTTATACAATCTGAAGAAAGCAATTTGTGATCTATGAATACAACAAGAAGATGCATGGAGGGTGCCCATAATTATTCAATATTCAATAAATAAAATAAGGTCTTGAAACTAATTTATTTATTTATTTATTTGAGACAGGATCTCATCCTGTTCCGTTGTTCAGGCTGAGTGTCGTGGCATGATCACAGCTCACTGCAGCCTTGATTGGCTGGGCTCAAGTTATTCTCCTAGGTCAGCCTCTCAAATAGCTGGGACTATAGGCATGCACCACCAGATCTGTCTAATTTTTTATTTTTTTTGTAGAGATGGGGGTCTCACTATGCTGCCCAGGCTGGTCTTGATCTCTTGGACACAAGCAATCCTCCCTCCTTGGCCTCCCAAAGTTCTGATATTACAGGTATAAGCCATTGTGCCTGGCCCATAAAACTAATTTCTTTATTTTTATATATCAGAATATGTCTGAAAGTATGAGATAAATCTATTATAGGAAGTATTCATATAAAAAGGAACCTCATTTAATTCAACTTTTGGAAAAACTGTTTTTTCAAAGTGTCCCACGAGAGATTGCATGGAGAGAATGAGATAAGAAATGGAAAAGAATATTTGAATGGAAAAACATAATCTCCTTCTAAAGAGAATATTTCTCTTTAAAAATATTTCTATTTTTTATTTTTGCATCTTAATGATGCTTTCTCTTGAGAATATATGAGAAAGTTTTACATTTATTACTAAAATAAAATAGTTGTTTCAAGCATGAACACCAAACTCCAAAAATACCCAAAAGGTAATAGTAACAAGTGAGAGGTAGGAGTAAAGATATGGACTCTTTTCATATAAGCTAATAAATTTGATTCATGGACTATTTTTTCATCAAGATTTTGAAAGATAAAAATTTTAAAGTTGAATGACTTCATTCTTTAATTAAACATTTATTTATCATAAATATTTACTATTAACTAATATAGTTAATAGTAATAATGTTATATTAATATAGTTAATATAAGAATATATTGACTACTGAATGGCAGGCACAGTACTACTTGCTTGGAATTCAGAAACTTAGGAGATGATTCCTAGAAACTGTTTGAGGAATATAATTAATGTTCAAAATCTTATTTGATTAAACATTTTTATAAATTAGATAAGATGGAATTATAAATTAGATAAGATGGAATTTTAATACTAACAGGCTTTAAAGAGAGAGTACACAGAAAAAACACTTTTTACTGCAAAGGGCTAAAGGAAACAATTTATCTGAGCTAGATCATATGAACTTATTACAGCAAACCTATCACAAATTTTACATTCTTGGTAAAAGTGAATTTCTAAGCCCAAGTTCTTTGGTTTTTCAAAGTTGTATTGTTTTGTGCTAAATTTGGTATCTTAGTGACAGCATTGAAGAAATGCGCATGTATTCTCCTAAAATGGGCTGCAGCTGCTTCCCAAACTAACATCTTGGTTTAGTTTCCATTTTTCGATTTGAAAAGAGACATTATTGGAGTTCCAAATACTGTCTATTAATCCCTCACCTAAAATATGCAGCAACTCTAAAATTCTAAGTGGCTTGCTTGTAAATTCTTTCACTCCCTTCATTTGGTTAGTGATTGTTCCTTTTATGTAACAACCAAAATTTTTTTTATCCAAATTCTTCTTAGAAAAGGCAAATCTGCTGCCACTTAGGTACTTCCACTTTGTAAACAGTGTTTACATTTCCGAATTTTTTTTTTCCTTTACTTTTATTATACTTTAAGTTCTGGGATACATGTGCAGAACGTGCAGGTTTGTTACATAGGTATACATGTGCCATGGTGGTTTGCTGCACCCATCAACCCGTCATCTACATTATGTATTTCTCCTAATGCCATCCTGCCCCTGGTCCCCCACCCCTTGACAGGCCCTGGTGTGTGATGTTCCCCTCCCTGTGTCCATGTGTTCTCTTGTTCAACTCTGACTTATGAATGAGAACATGTGGTGTATGGCTTTCTGTCCCTCTATTAGTTTCCAGCTTCATCCATGTCCCTGCAAAGGACATGAACTCATTCTTTTTCATGACTGCAGAGTATTCCATGGTGGATATGTGCCACATTTTCTTTATCCAGTCTAACATTGATGGGCATTTGGATTGGTTCCAAGTCTTTGCTATTGTGAATAGTGCTGTAATAAACATATGTGTGCGTGTGTCTTTATAGCAGAAAATGATTTATAATCCTTTGGGTATATAACCAGTAATGGGATTGTTAGGTCAAATGTATTTCTGGTTCTAGATTATTGAGGAATTGCCACACTGTCTTCCATAATGGAACTAATTTACACACCCACCAACAGTGTAAAAGCGTTCATATTTCTCCAGTCCTCTCCAGTATCTGTTGTTTCCTGACTTTTTAATGATCACCATTCTAACTGGTGTTAATGGTATCTCATTGTGATTTTGATTTGCATTTCTCTAATGACCAGTGATGATGAGCTTTTTTTCATATGTTTGTTGGCTGCATAAATGTCTTCTTTTGAAAAATATCTGTTCATATCCTTTGCCCACTTTTTGATTTTTTTTTCTTGTAAATTTGTTTAAGTTCCTTGTAGATTCTGGATATTAGCCTTTGTCAGATCGATAGACTGCAAAAATTTTCTCCCATTCTGTAGGTTGCCTTTTTACTCTGTTGATAGTTGCTTTTGGTGTGCAGAAGCTCTTTAATTTAATTAGATCCCATTTGTCAATTTTGGCTTTTGTTGCCATTGCTTTTGGTGTTTTAGTCATGAAATCTTTGCCCATGCCTATGTCCTGAATGGTATTGCCTAGGTTTTCTTCTGGGGCTTTTATGGCTTTAGGTCTTATATTTAAGTCTTTAATCTATCTTGGGTTAATTTTTGCATAAGGTGTAAGGAAGGGGTCCAGTTTCAGTTTTCTGCATATGGCTAGCCAGTTTTCCCAACACCACTTATAAAATAGGGAATCCTTTCCCCATTTCTTGTTTTTGTCAGGTTTGTCAAAGATCAGATGGTTGTGGATGTGTGGCTTTATTTCTGAGGCCTCTGTTCTGTTCCATTGGTCTATATATCTGTTTTGGTACAAATACCATGCTGTTTTGGTTACTGCAGACTTGTAGTATAGTTTGAAGTCAGGTAGCGTGATGCCTCCAGCTTTGTTCTTTTTGCTTAGGACTGTCTTGAGTATACAGGTGCTTTTTTGTTTCCATATGAAACTTAAAGTAGTTTTTTTCCAATTCTGTGAAGAAATTCAATGGTATCTTGATGGGAATAGCATTGAATGCATAAATTACTTTGGGCAGTATGGGCCATTTTTACGATATTGATTCTTCCTATCCATGAGCATGGAATGTTTTTCCATTTATTTGTGTCCTTATTTGCTTGAGCAGTGGTTTGTAGGTCCTTCACACCCCTTGTAAATTGTATTCCTAGGTATTTTATTCTCTTTGTAGTAATTGTGAATGGGAGTTCACTCATGATTTGGCTCTCTATCATTGGTGTAAAAAAATGCATGTGATTTTTGCACATTGATTTTATATCCTGAAACTTTGCTGAAGTTGCCTATCAGCTTAAGGAGTTTTGGGGCTGAGATGATGCGGTTTTCTAAATATACAATCATGTCATCTGCAAACAGATACAATTTGACTTCCTCTCTTCCTATTTGAATACTTTATTTCGTTCTTTTGCCTGATTGCCCTGGCCAGAACATCCAATACTATGTTGAATAGTAGTGGTGAGAGAGGGCATCTTTTTCTTGTGCTGGTTTTCAGAGGGAATGCTTCCAGTTTTTGCCAATTCAGTATGATATTGGCTGTGGGTTTGTCATAGATAGCTCTTATTATTTTGAGATACATTCCATCAACACCTAGTTTATTTAGTGTTTTTAACATGAAGGGGTGTTGTATTTTATCAAAGGCCTTTTCTGCAACTATTGAGATAATCATGTGGTTTTTGTCATTGGTTCTGTTTATGTGATGGATTACATTTATTGATTTGCATAGGTTGAACCAGCCTTGCCTCTCTGGGATGAAGCTGACTTGATCGTGGTGGATAAGCCTTTTGATGTGCTGCTGAATTAGGTTTGCCAGTATTTTATTGAAGATTTTTGCATTGATATTCATCAGGGATATTGACCTGAAATTTTCTTTTTTCATTGTGTCTCTGCCTGGTTTTGGTATCAGGATGATGCTGGCCTCATAAAATGAGTTAGGGAAAAGTCTCTTTTTTTCTATTGTTTGGAATAGTTTCAGAAGGAATGGTACCAGCTCCTGTTTGTACCTTTGGTAGAATTCAACTTTGAATCCGTCTGGTTCTGGGCTTTTTTTTGGTTGGTAGGCTATCAATCACTGCCTCAATTTCATAACTTGGTATTAGTCTATTCGGGGATTCGACTTATTCTTGGTTTAGTCTTGGCAGGGTGTATGTGTCCGGGAATTTTTCTCTTTCTCCTAGATTTTCTAGTTTATTTGCATAGAGGTGTTTATAGTATTCTCTGATGGTAGTTTGTATTTCTGTGGGATCAGTGGTGATCTCTCCTTTATCATGTTTTATTGTGTCTATTTTTTTCTTCTCTCTTTTCTTTTTTATTAGTCTGGCTAGTAGTATATCTATTTTGTTAATCTTTTCAAAAAACTAGCTCCTGGATGCATTGATTTTTTGAAGGGTTTTTTGTGTCTCTATGTCCTTTAGTTCTGCTCTGATCTTAGTTATTTCTTGCCCTCTCCTAGGTTTTGAATTTGTTTGCCCTTGCTTCTCTAGTTCTTTTAATTGTGATGTTAGGGTGCCGATTTTAGGTCTTTCCCGCTTTCTCCTGTGGGCATTTAGTGCTATAAATTTCCCTCTAAACACTGCTTCGGCTGTGTCCCCAAAATTCTGGTACATTGTGTATTTGTTCTCATTGGTTTCAAAGAACTTATTTATTTCTGCCTTCATTTCATTATTTACCCAGTAGTCATTCAGGAGCAGGTTGTTCAGTTTCCGTGTAGTTGTACAGTTTTGAGTGAGTTTCATAATTGTGAGTTCTAATTTGATTGCACTGTGGTCTGAGAAACTGTTTGTTAAGATTTCCATTCTTTTGCATTTACTGAGGAGTGTTTTACTTCCAATTATGTGGTTGATTTTAGAACAAGCACGACATGGTGCTGAGAAGAATGTATATTCTGTAGATTTGGGGTGGAGAGTTCTGTAGATGTCTATTAGGTTCGCTTGATCCAGAGCTGAGTTCAAGTCCTGAATATCCTTATTAATTTTCTGTCTTGTTGATCTGTCTAATATTGACAGTGGGGTGTTAAAGTCTCCTACTATTATTGTGTGTGAGTCTAAGTCTCTTTGTAGACGTCTAAGAACTTGCTTTATGAATCTGGGTGCTCCTGTATTGGATGCATATATATTTAATATAGTTAGGTCTTGTTACATTGATCCCTTTACCATTATGTAATGTCCTTGTCTTTTTTTATCTTTGTTGGTTTAAAGTCTGTTTTATCAGAGACTAGGATTCAATCTTCTGCTTTTTTTGCTTTCCATTTGCTTGGTAAATCTTCCTCCGTCCCTTCATTTTGAGCCTATGTGTGTCTCTGCACGTGAGATGTATCTCCTGAATATGGCACCTGATGGGTCTGCACTCTATCAGATTTGCCAGTCTGTGCCTTTTAATTGGGGGCATTTAGCACATTTACATTTAAGGTTAATATTGTTATGTGTGAATTTGATCTCATCATTATGATGCTAGCGGTTTTTTCTGCCCATTAGTTGATGTAGTTTTTCCATAATGTCGATGATTTTTACATTTTGCTTTGTTTTTGCAGTGTCTGGTACTAGTTTTTCCTTTCCATATTTAGTGCTTCTTTCAGGAACTCTTGTAAAGCAGGCCTGGTGGTGACAAAATCCCTCAGCATTTGCTCATCTGTAAAGGATTTTATTTCTCCTTCACTTATGAAGCTTAGTTTGGATGGATATGAAATTCTGGGTTGAAAATTCTTTTCTTTAAGAATGTTGAATATTGGCTTGTAGGGTTTCTGCAGAGAGATCTGCTTAGTTTGATGGGCTTCCCTTTGTGGGTAACTTGACCTTACTCTCTGGCTGCCCTTAACATTTTTTCCTTCATTTCAACCTTGGAGAATCTGACAATTATGTCTTGGGGTTGCTCTTCTCAAGGAGTATCTTAGTGGTGTTCTCTGTATTTCCTGAATTTGAATGTTGGCCTGTCTTGCTAGGTTGGGGAAATTCTCCTGGATAATATCCTGAAGTGTGTTTTCCAACTTGGTTCCATTCTCTCTGTCACTTTCAGGTACACCAATCAAACATAGATTTTGTCTTTTCACATAGTCCCATATTTCTTAGAGTCTTTGCTCATTCTTTTTCATTCTTTTTTCTCTAATCTTATGCTTTATTTCATTAAGTGGATCTTCAATCTCTGGTATCCTTTCTTCTGCTTTATTGATTTGTCTATTGATATTTGTGTATGCTTCACGAAGTTCTCATGCTATGTTTCTCAGCTCCGTCAGGTCATTTATGTTCTTCTCTAAACTTGTTATTCTAGTTAGCAATTCCTCTAACCTTTTTTGAAGGTTCTTAGCTTCCTTGCATTGGGTTAGAACATGGTCCTTTGGCTCAGAGGAATTTGTTATTACCCACCTCCTGAAACCTACTTTTGTCAATTTGTCAAACTCATTCTCCATCCAGTTTTGTTCCCTTGCTGGCATGAAGTTGTGATCCTTTGGAGGAGAAGTGGCATTCTGATTTTTGGAATTTTCAGCCTTTTTGCACTGGTTTTCCCTCATCTTCATGGATTTATCTACCTTTTGTCTTTGCTGTTGGTAGCCTTTGGATGAAGTTTTTCCATGATCATCCTTTTTGTTGATGTTGAAGCCATTGCTTTCTGTTTGTTGGTTTTCCTTCTAACAGTCAGGTCCCTCTTCTGCAGGTTTGCTGGAGTTTGCTGGGGGTCCAATCCAGACCTTGTTTCCATGGATATCACCAGCTGAGGTTGCAGAACAGCAAAGATTGCTGGCTGTTCCTTTCTCTGGAAGCTTTGTCCCAGAGGGGCACTCACCAGATACCAGCCAGAGCTCTCCTGTATGAGGTGTCTGTTGACCCCTGCTGGGAGGTGCCTCCCCATCAGGAGACAACGGGGGGTCAGGGACCCACTTGAGGAGGCAGTCTGTCCCTTAGTAGAGCTTGAGCACTGTGCTGGGAGATCTGCTGCTCTCTTCAGACCTGGCAGGAGGGAACATTTAAGTCTGCTGAAGCTGTGCTGACAGCCACCCCTTCCCCCAGGTGCTCTGTCCCGGGGAGATGGGAGTTTTGTCTATATGCCCTTGACTGGGGCTGCTGCATTTCTTTCAAAGATGCCCTGCCCAGAGAGGAGGAATCTAGAGAGGCAATCTGGCCACAAGGGCCTTGCTGAGCTGCGATGGGCTCCACCCAGTCCAAACTTCCTGGGGGCTTTGTTTGTATTGTGAGGGGAAAACTGCCTACTCAAGCCTCATTAATGACAGACGCCCGTCCCCCCTTCAAGATCGAGCATCCCGGGTTGACTTCAGACCGCTATGCTGGCAGCAAGAATTTCAAGCTAGTGGATTTTACCTTGCTGGGCTCTTTGGGGTGGGATTCGCATAACTATATCACTTGGCTCCCTAGCTTCAGCCCCCTTTCCAGGGGAGTGAATGGTTCTGTCTTGCTGGCACTCCAAGTGGCACTGGGGTATGAAAAAAAAACTCCTGCAGCTAGGTCAGTGTCTGCCCAAATGGTCATCCAGTTTTGTGCTTGAAACCCAGGGCCCTGGTGGTGTAGGCACCTGAGCAAATCTCCTGGTTGTGGGTTGGGAAGGCTGTGATAAAAGCGTACCTGGGCCTGAATGCTCTGTCCCTGAAGGCACAGTCCCTCATGGCTATCCTTGGTTAGGGGAGGGAGTTCCCCAACCTCTTGAGTTTCCTGGGTGAGGCAATGGCCCACCCTGCTTCTGCTTGCCCTCCGTTGGCTGCACCCACTGTCTAACCAGTCCCAATGAGATGAACCGGATACCTCAGTTGGAAATGCAGAAATCAACTGCTTTCTGCATTGGTGTTGCTTGGAGCTGCAGACCAGAGCTGTTGCTCTTTGGCCATCTTGCCCAGGGATCCCCTCCACTTCCAAATTTTGTTGAAAGGTATAGACATCTGGGGGTAGAAGGCCACATCATGTTTTTAAAGTGATTGAGCTTATACATTTTTGTGTGGCATTACATTTTTCATAAAATATATCTTTTATTTGTACTACATTTGCCATCTAGAATTATAAGATAGGTTGGAAGAGGTTCTGAAAAGTAAATTACTAATCAGATCTGAGGAAGCTCAGAAAAACTTTGTTTATAATACTAAAAGCCTTCATCAATATTTTAAAGTGGACACCAGAACTGATTATTACAAAAGCCCTGTATTGACAGTCTTTAGACAATAATAACTGTTATTAGACAATATTTTTAAAATTGCTTAAGGATAAGCCATTTTCCTACAATGAAATAAATAACATTTTATATTTATTCCTATATTAAGATGCTCAGCTACCAGTTACTCAGTTATATAAGCTATAATGGACAAAGAGAGCATGAATTCCCCAGTTCATCACAAAAGCATACCTGAGGGTCAATTAAAACCAGTGAAGTGATCTGCAGCAGGTAGCTTTGCATGCCTTACAGAAAGGAGTCAGAAACTAGTAAAAATAAGATAATTTTTAAGGTCTTATTATTTTTATAATGAAACCTTCTTTCATACTTGACGTATTCTAGAAAATGTAAGAAATTATCCAGCATATTATTCTGGGAATTGAATATTAGGTTAACATTCAAAAATCAATCAGTGTAATTTAACTATGCTAACAGAATAAAGAAGAAAAATACAATATGATCATCATAATAGATGTAGAAAAGGCATTTGATAAAATTCAACCCCTTTCCATAATAACAATTTTTAGCAAACAAGGAATGTTCTAAATTTGATAAAAGATATCAACAAAAACCTATAGCAAACATCCTATTTAATGGTTAAATATTGAAAACTTTCTCTTGAGAAAATTGAGATAAGAATGCCACCATCACCAATTCTATTCAACATCATCCTGCAGTTCTTGGCCAGTACAATGAAGTAAATAAATAGCAATGTGTTGGAGGAAAAAAAAATGTCATAATTTGTGTAAAATACAACTGAATAACTAATAAAAATTAACTAGTAAATTCAGCAGTGTTACATGTAAGAGTAACATAACCATCAAACATTTCTAAATATAAGCAAACTTCAGAAAATAAAAATTTTATAATGATAACTTTTAGAATAGCTTTAAAATACATCAAATACCTAGGAATAAACCTAATACAGTATATTCAGGATCTCTACAAATAAAGCTAGGAGGCATAAAGGAATTAGAGAAGACTAAATGAGTGAATAATGATACCATGTTCATGAACTGGATAATCTAGTGTTGTATATCCAGTATGCCCTAATTGATTTATATAGTCAATGGAATTCCAATGAAAATTCCATCATTTTTTGTTGGAAATTGACAAGCTGAATATAAATATGTGTGGAAAAGCAAAAGACCAAGAATAGAAATGTAAATTTTGGAAAAGAACAAAGTGAGGAATCTCACATTGCTAAATATCTACACTTTAAATCACCAGTAATTAAGACAGTGGAGTGATAAAGTAAGGATAAACAAAGCAACACACAGCATCCAGATACACTCACTTGAATTATGACAAAGTTCCTGTCTAGTGCAATTGGGAAAAGGTGTTCTTTTTCAATAAGTGGTTCTAGGTCAATTGAATATTCATATGGAAAAAAAAATGTTTCTCTTGATTGCTACCTCAGATGATTAAAAAGAAATAGCATCTCCGTGGATTGTAGATCTAAATTTAAATGTAAAACAAACACCTTTTAAAAGATAACAGAGACTGTCCCTGTGATTTTGGGGTGTATAAATATTTCTCAAATAGGCTATCAAAAAATTTGCTAGAAAAGTAAAAGACTTCTAGAGTGGACTTTATGAGAATTTATTGCTTCTATTTATTAAAAATGGCCAGTAAGAAACAAAAAAGATAAACCTCCGAGTGGAAGACTATGTTGGCAATACATATTCATGAGAAAGGCAGTCCTCCTTTCCTAAACTCCTATGTTCAGGAGTATGAATGTAACTTCTTTAAATCAAGAAAAACACAGACTTAATTTTTAGAATTTAGAAAAAGGGCAAAAGTGTTGAAGAAAAGAAGATATTCAAATGTCCAATATGCATAGACAGCTGCTCAGCATCATTAGTCATCAGAGAAATTAAAATTAAAACCAAAATGAGATTATATTAAAAATGAAACAGAATAAATTAACTTAAAAATGAAAGTTTAAAATTTAAAACGCTGAAAATGAAAATTCTTGATAAGGATGTTGAACAAATGGAAATCTTATATTCAAGTAGTCATTACATAAAATGAGCTAGCCACTTTGAAAGATTGTTGGGCAGTATTTACTGAAGCTGAAGATCAACAAACTCTATGACATTCTGAACATTCAGAAACTCTGTGACATTCTATCATAGACGTATACTTAACAGAAATGAAAAGCTATGCACGTCAAATGACATACACAAGAACGTTCATGACAGCAGCCTAAAACCTAATATAACCAAGTAGTCATGGTATGTTCACATAAAGTGATGCCATACAATAATGTAAATGAAGGCACTATTACTGCTCACAGCAACATGGGTGAATTTCACAAACATTATATTGAGCAAAAGAAGAAACATAAAACACTAACTGTGGTATAAACCTATTTCCATGAAGCACAAAACCAGGTAGAGCAAAGAGATAGCCAAAGAAGGCAGCCCGCTGGTTACCTTTTTGGGAATAGTGTAACAACTTGGAGCAGACAGAAAGGAGGTTACTGTGTTAGTGGATTGTCCAATTTATTCATCTGAATGGTGAGTGCATGGGTATGCTTGATTTGTGAAAATTCCTCAAGCTATATCTATATTCTCGCCTTACCTTATGGTGTGTAGGATAGATTTCAATAAAAACTTTATTCAATTATAAAAGAAAAAAATATATATATTTGCCATTTCTATAATGAAGAAGTCACTGAATATCATTTACTTAAAATATCTCAAAGGAAATGTATATTTCAAACCAGAGAGTTGGTATCCCTGGCTATACAGTGGATTCGTGGGCAGTGTTATGTGAATTACTTGAGTAGCAGAATCTTTCGTTAGTACATCCTAAAGTAATTTCTCTGGTGCCAGAAACAATTTTGCTCCTTGTTCACAGACGCTGAAATGGAATTACAAAGGGCTTAAGCAACTTACTAATCGCCACAATCAGTGGAATATGGAAGAGGAGACAGAGGTACTAAAATCCTACAAGCATTTTCTATTCTGCCAGAATCTCTGTCAGTGGGTTCTTTCTTCATTTTAATTGGCATTCAATTTTTTTTAAAGTCATGATTTTAAAGAAAGCAGTGGATACTAGGTAATTCCCCCAAATATGAGGCCAATGTTCCATAGACCAATGTGGAGTTGTTTTGTAGTTTGTCGACAGATGATGCTTTTTGACTGCTTCCGGTTTTGAACTTCAGAATATAATTATGTAATGTCACATTACAGAAAACACTACAAAAAGGGCCCTTCTCATTGAATAGTGCCATTGTACTCGGTGTTCTGTGGCTGTTTTGTGCTGTGCACTTTATGTGGTTTTAATTGTTATTGTTTATGATGATGATGTTTTAATTGTTGATGTAACACCCTGAGCATCTTCGTGAAAGCTTCATAATAATTAAAAATATTATTATAATAGTTCCTGGAAGGTGAAGAAATAGACAGGGTTCCTTAGAGCAGAGTTTTTGTGGCAACTAATCGCACCAAAAATCAACATATTTCCTCTGGGGCTGTAGGAGGTAAGACTAAAAAGCACATTTCTTTGCCACCCCAAGCCCTCCCTGCTGCTCCCGCTGCCTTTGTGACTAACAAGGTTTACTTTTTTATTTTTTAATTCAGTTTGATCACTCACAGTGTCAGCTCTGATATCCCCACTGTCTCAATGGCATTATTGCAGCCTGAGAAATACACAAAACCTACAGTACACATGCATGTTGTCAGTGGTAATATTTCTTTTGATGGGTATGTTAGCTTTTTGCAATGTCTGTTGCTACTTATTATAAAAAATTAAAATTTATTTATTAACTACTAACTTATTTAGTGGAGGAAAGAAATTTTCAAAAAGTTGAATACTTCTGTGCATTGGAGTTTGTTTTTAATCTTTTATTTTAATGTTATAATAGTTTTAATAGCTGTAAGAGTGATTTTAATGGACATTTTCTACCTTTGAAAAGAAACAGTTCTTTAATGCTTTTGTTCATGCATCGTGTGTGTGTGTGTGTGTGTGTGTGTGTGTACTAGAAAATAGTGGTTGTCCTGTGGGAAGAGATGATAGGTGATTATATCCTTTCAAATGCCTTTCTTTGCTTTCTACAAAACTACATGCATTATTTAATTTCTAAAACTTTATTAGACCATATGGGTCAAATAATTCTTATCTGCCTTCTATTGTTAAATTAATGGTTATGTGCTCAGAATCATCATATACAGATCAAAACTCTTATTTTTAAAATTGGATTTTATAATGTCCACAGTAAAGACAAGCTTTATCTACCTTTTTTTTTACTGACTTTATTTATTATAGGAAGTAGAATATGAACTACTCCAACTGATCGATTTTCATAGACTTCATGAAGGTGAGAGTATGAAAGAGAATTTCATGCTTTTTAGAGATTTAATGCTATAAATAATCACATCAATCTCAACTAGAAAATCCTATGAATCTGCCAACAAATGTTGTTCCTAGTCTTTATATACCTGATAACTAAAAATGAATTAATTCTATTAATGATTACTCTGAAACAAAAAAAGTATCACAAAATGGAATTTGCAGATCTGAAACATGAAAATTATCAAAAACCTTTTTATAGAAAGCAGTAGCAATTAATGCTATAGACCTACAATTTTATACTGAATTTGGGGGCTTAAAGATGAAAGGTGACAGCATAAAGTTGTGTTTCACTGAGAATATTTAATGTATAATTTTTATCTTATATTAAAATATTTTAAAGTATGCTTCTTTTAAAGATTAACTTAAGGAGAATGGAATACAAAAATCAATCTTTTCAACATAAGTCTAGCATTATAAAAAATTATGAAATGTATAAGTTTAATTGATTCTCTTCGGAAGTGAGCACAGCCATTAACTTTTTGTTGGAAAGTTTAACTTTACTAAGTTCTGACAAGGAGGTGAAACACAAAGAGAAGAAAACTGGAAATTTCTAGAAAAGATGCTAGGAAACAAATGTTTTTCTTTATTTTCCCATTTGAGATCAACATTTACAAGCTATGAATTCATTTTTTGCTTCTGGATGTGGAGGAGGGTAAAGTTTTGGAACGTTCACTGAATATCCTTGTTTGTCCATAATGTTATATATTCAAAGTTTTAATTTGATGACACATATTTCAGCTGCACACAATAGTCTTTTAATGGTACTTCAAGAATTCTTGGGCTGTAGAAAAGACTATTTTTTTTCTCCCCAGGTAGAGTTGACCATTGCCTTTTTCTTCTGCTGAATCTTTTTTACAGTGTATATCATATTTTGTACACATGCTGGTTTATATGTTATCTCTCTCTACCAGATTGTAATGTGAATAAGCCATGTCTTCACAGCCCTGGGTCATTCACATTGCTTCAACATAAATGTGTTTTCAATAAGTGATTTATAAATTATTAAATGAATGAATAAATGCTTTTGTAAACCACACCTCATTGACCCAGAGATGTGTACATAACACCTTAGCGTTAATTTAGGAAGCTATTTTAGAAGACTATCCAAGAACGAAGTATAACCAATTACTTCTGGGTAGTTGGAATGCAACTCAGAAGGCAATCCTGTGGAAGCGATCAGAAGTTACTGAGAGCATTTGCACAACATCAGTTGCGAATTAATGAGCCACCATACCTTTTGGCTTTGAGAGTATCAAATTAGTAGTAGCCGTTCTTAGAGCCACAGAAGTTTAATAAAAGCAGAATCTGCAAAACCGAACAATAGCTGTCAGAAACACTAACGAAAATATTTATCAGCACAAATATAAGGAAATGCCCAGTATATTATGGGTTGTGATTAGTCATAGATCATGACTATATGGTGGATACAAAAGAACTGGGAAATTTACCTGAGAAGAGTATCTTGAGAGAACCAAGCATTTCTTACAGCTGAGAATTTTACCAATTCTGCTGGGCTAAGGTGCTGAAGTTAATATAAGAACTTCACTATACCCGTATTTTTCACTAGAGCCCCAACTAATTATACTTTTGTTTTGGAACTTTGATGTATGACACAGAGAAGTTTTTAAAACTTCACTATACCTATATTTTCCATTAGAGATCCAACTAATTATAGTTTTGTTTTGGAACTTTGATATGTCACATGGAGAGGTTTTTAAAATGATATTGAAGACACAATTTTAATATTTCTCTTTTCTATACTAAGCCAATTATTTCTTTCAAAACCTCACATGATCATTAAAGGAACAACTCATTAGTGTAGTGGTTAGTAGGAGAGGAGTCAGAAATAATCACTCTGCTCTCTGGAAGGAGAGTTGGAACCTATCACAGTGGGCACAGGATCAAGGCTGCTGTGCATCAACCCTTAATGGGTGTTTTGGGTACACGGTGGTAGGATTGGGACTGATGGTTCAGGCCATTTGGATGTCTGCCTCTGCCTTACAGTATTGCTTGTTTGGCAGAAGCTGCCAGAGCTGACAAATACTTTCCAAGTTTTTGCATTTGGGCACAGACAGGACTCTGCTCCTTATTCTTTTATGTTCTGTCTCTCTTTCTATGCTGCTTTGGATAAAGTCTCTCTTGAAGTTCTGCAACTTACTTCCTTCCTTTACTGCCTGATGTTGACATAAATGAATTTCAGGATTGAACCCAACTCCCAAGTCTCCACTTCATTCTTTAAATTCTCTCACAGTTTTCTCATAACAAATTATGCAACATGCACATACAGAATGATGAAAACAGTGGAAAAGAGGAGAAATTACATGGATCAGGGAGATGAAACTCAGTTTACTTCCAATTCCGTAATATTGTGTATCTCTTTTCATTCTCACTTTGGAAACTTTCCCTATATTTCATTTCACTTGTGTACTTTGACAAGCAACAAATTCAGCTGCAGGTACTTCTTCCTTTGACCTTAATAAGAATGAACCCCAAGTTTCTATTCAAGTGAGAGCAGAATTTCCAAATATAGAAGTCGAAGTCAGTTATGAAGACACAAAGTTATATGAAATGAATGAAGAATAAAATCTAGCAAGGCAGGAAAAAAGGGTGGGAAGAAACCTCACAGAATTAATGAAATAAAAATTAAAAGTATATGATAAGGTGATAATAAGTGATGTTAGTATAGTTAGTATAAGTTAGGTGACGTTTCCTCTCATCTCTATTAAGACTTCACAGGTTCAGTTTACTCTAGTTATTGCGGTGAGCTGATTAAAAGTTCTGAAATGCTATTCACCATTAAACCATCTCAACATATTATTAAAACTGCAAAATGAGTTTTCCCTCAGGCAAACTGAATAAAACAAACTGCAACAACTTCATGCTGTGTCTATACCACACAGAATAAAATGGAAATTTCTCATTGTTCACTTATTTTGATCAATGTGCATCACTAAATGCGAGAGCTGGAACCACATTTTTACTTTGTGGCCTGCAGAAGCCTGCATGGTTGTCATTGATCTGATCAGAACGTAAACGTGTCATTTTGGGGAGTTGAATTTGGCCCAGTTGTATATTTCAAAGGGATTTCAGTCTTTTAAAATTGGTTGTCTTTCGTTCAGTTATTTTAAAGCATATTGGCCCATGAAATAATTCAACAAAGAAAAATTATGTTTGGATTAAAGGAATATAAAGAAATCAATATGATTAAAAGATTCTTAGATTGATGGTCAAAAAGATGGGGTAGAATTAGAAAGAGGCTTTGGGGAATTTATTTTCTACACCTCCATTACTTGCTATTTTCATGAAACATGGATGGTATCAGGTACCTTTACAGACACATAGAGAGACAGAGAGAGAGAGAATGCTTACGTTATAATGGGAAGGAATGATGTATGGTTTATAGGGCATCATAGGATAAAATGGGAATGTATAGTAGTACATTTACCTTAGACTTGGGATACAGAGGTTTCCCAATAAAGTTGATAACAATAGTAATTATTTCCTGAATACTCACCATGTACTAGGTACTAGATTAAGCTCTTCATGCGCATTAACTCATTTATTCTCTAACAAAATTTTGAGAGGTAGTGTCAGTATTCTCACTGTACATATGAGTAAACAGGTTTCCAAAGACCTTTTCCCCAAAGCCCCTTACTAGAAAACATATTTGAATTTAGGTCTGAGTGATTCATAGCTGAAAGCTCTTAACTTCTAGGCTTTATGTTAAGGTAAGTGCTGAAGGACAACCTATGAGTAATCTTCCGCTAGGAACTGCACGTCTAAGTGTATATCACGGGTGCTCAAATGAGCACACAAAGAGGTTGAGACAGGGATGTTTACAGAAGCAATGTTTATTAAGCAAAACTTGTAATAAACTAATTGTCCACTAATGAGGGAATATTTTAAAAAGTAGGCATCTATAAAGGAGGTTGTAAAATATTATAGAGAAGAATCCAACCATCTGGATTCAAAATTCAGCTCTGCTGTTTCCTCACAGTGTGACCTTGAGAATGTAGCTATACTTCTCTGTGACTTTATTTTCTATTTGTAAATTAGAAATCCTAATGTATATCTAACTCATTTATGAGAATTGAATAAAACAGTCCAGGTAAAATACCAAAATGTCTTGTGCATAAGAAGTGTTAAATAAATATTAGCCATTATTATGTAACGGATCTTGGGCATAGTTAAAAGAAGTTAGGTTTAGCAATGAAAAATACTCCAGGACATATTTCTGAGTGTAGGCAAAGAAGTTGCAGATGACTGACATGACATAGTATTTATGAAGCTGTATGCTTTCAAACAGATATCTCACATATATAAACACATATGTAAAAGGACACCTGATGGTCTTTTTTTTTTCTTGGTCACACAAATAGCCCTTCAAAGCATCAACACAGCTATCATCATTATGTCGGTCTTTACTAATTGTGTTTATGCATGACTGTCAGGGAAAAAGTGACTTGGGTTAGAGGGGAGGGAGGAACATCTGTTAAAGTTATACTTTTCATTTGCTTTGACATAAACATGTACACATATGAATATGTGTATGCCTTTCTAAAGTTGGGGAAAGGCCAAGTTCTGTTGTCCCATTGAGAGCAAAAATACATTCTGGAGAGACTTCAAACATGCTCCTGCCAAATATGGCTTTCATCCTATTTTCAAACAAATATTGATGTCTTTTGCTAGCAGGATTCTTTAAAAGGATAATGAAGTATAAACGTTTTTCTGTCACTAAAATGATGTACCTCTTTAGGGGATATTGAGATTTTCTTAATTCCACAGGAACTTTGTAGCATTATAATGGTTATTTTTGAGTAATCAGACTGTTTCTTTAAATCCTATCATCTCTGAGGGTATAATTGCTGCCATCATTTGCATTTTGTCCAAGTGCACTTTCTGTATTATTCTTCGTAGATATTAAAGCCTTGCCACATTCCTATTATTCCTGGAGGAGAGTGTGGCTGGCCTGGTACTTTCAATCTTCACATTCTTTCTCAGCCATGCCAATCATTTTGCTCATACAACTGAGGCAGTCTCAGCAAGGTTTGTGAAAAGCACAAACTCTGCAGAAGTGTGGGAAATGACTAAGTTTCTGGAATTTCATGAGAAAGAAAGATTCTGGTGCGAGTGAGGGGAGGGTTGGGGAAGAAGTTCTGGCATCATCTAAATGTTTAGAGATTCAAGCAAATGAACATTTGTCTCTTGATGCTAAATCCATCACTTTTTGGGTAAGGAATAAAGCATTCTCCTTTCAATTATATTCAGGCTATTTTGAGATTTTAAATATTATTCATATTGGCAGAGAATGTACACATGTATGCATATACACATACATGCATAAATAGATGTGTGTTCTATCTATCTGTCTGTCTGTCTGTCTGTCTATCTATCCATCCATCCATCCATCTCATCTATTTATCTACAAGAATGCCAAGCACAGCGTTTATTTTTAAGCCAAGAATACATTCTTTTAAATATTTTAATTTGCGTTTTTTCTGGAGGACAGTAACTCTTTTTTTCAAGTGTACTTTCCAACCACAAATTATGCAACCCTTCTACAGAGCAGAGTGTTTAGGACCTTGCATTACTCATTTGAGAAGTTCTTAACTATTTGAGATTCTAGGTAACAAAATAAAGAAATACTTCATTTTATGTATTTTTAATATAATTAGTAAAATATGCACAGATTTTGCAATTTATAAAGATCTTTCAAATTTATTTTGTATTTTATCTTTATACAAAACTATAAAATAGGTCAGTTGCTTTTTATTTTATTAGAGACAATGGATTATCTTTTTTAAGATAAACTTTTAAAATTAGATGTCATTTTTTCTCAATATTCTATTTCTGATAAATCAAGAGAAGTTTTTAAATTACATAATTGCTTTCCATGTAGTGATAAGTTACTCTGAGTAGAGGCCTTTTAAGTTTACATAAACCTACAAAGAGCACTGGCTTTAGAACAAGAAGGTTTACCTTAGTATTTTTCTATCACTGACTGTGGACTTTTGCAGATTAATATGACAACATTATGTTCTATTTAAAAGTAATTTTTTCATTCATAAAAGTTTCAATCATCTGTTTGGAACCTGTTTTAAAATAACACCCATTTTTGTAATTTTATAAGTCTAACATGCGACTCTTTCTTTTTAGAAAACTTAGAAATTATAGAATAATATAATGCAAAAAAATGAGCAAGTCAGAATTCTACTACCCAGAATTTCTAAAAAACTAACATTTTGGTTTATATATTTCCAGACTTGAATATATAATTCAAACAGAACATATAGTTAAAAACACAGGGGCTACATTGTTTGAAATAATAGTATGTTATTACTACTTTAAAGGTAACCAGGTACATTTTAAAATATGATTTAAAAACTGCACAGCGTTTCTGGTATGCTGGTAACAAATTTATTTTATTAACCCTATTCTTCATCATTTAGCTGGCCTCCTGATTTGGCTTTTAAAACTAGTGTTGTAATAAACATCTTTACTTGGAGACGGTCTCTGGCCTACGACAGTTGGATTTATGATTTTTTTGACTTTACCTGGCTTATTGGGATATCATGCCATGGTAAGTTGAGGAGCATCTGTATTCATCTTTTCCCACTTGTTCAGTGTGTTTTTTTTTCTGCAGGATAAATTCCTAAAAATGCTATTGCTGAAATAAAATCTTAGATCCTCAAAAGGCACTTTCAGCATATGGCCACGTTGTTTTTCCAGACAGACTCCACTAATTTACGCTGTCACCAGCAGGTTTTAAGTAACCATCTCTCCTCACTCACACCCACACTGTTATTATCATATTTTTAAAACCTTGAAAAATATTTAAGTGAATAATTAAATTATTATATATGTTATATATATATATGTATGAATAAGACAGGGTCTCACTCTGTTGCAGGCTGGAGTGCGGTGGTGCAATCACGGCTCACTGCAGCCTCATCCTCCTGGCCTCAAGTGATTCTCCCACTTTGGCCTCCGGAGTAGCTGGGACTACATGTGCACACCACCACGTCTAGCTAGGTTTCGTATCTTTTGTAGAGACAGGGTTTCATCATGTTGCCCGGGCTGGTCTCCATACAAGCAATCCTCCCACTTTGGCTTCCCAAAGTGCTGGAATTACAGGTGTGAGCCACCATGCCTGGCCCAAATAATTGAATTATATTGTTACTTTAATTATACTTTGATATAAGCTGAGGTTGATTATATTTATTGTTAACTTACTTCCAACTAACGTAGTTTTTTTCATTACTTAAAAACAACTTTAGAAGACATAGTGCCATACCATACGCACACACACACACACACATATATACCTTCTTTATTTTTAGTCTATTCCTATTGGAACATAAGCTCTTTTCTCTTTTGTTATGGTTATTGTTCTCTCAATAACCCCTAAAATGGTACCTGATACAAGGTAGACTTTCAAACTATCTTTTTTGAATGCAAGAATAAATTTGTACTTTTTTGGTATGTAAATTAACTTCTCATACTCTTTATGTATTTTATTTTGGAAAAATACTTTGGCATATCTTCATAAGATATTGATTTGTAAGAACTAATTATGTATTTAGGTTGTTATCTGCCCTATATATATTTTTTTGTTTGTATTTCCTTTTTTTCCCCCCTTCTTTTTATTTATTTATTTTTTTTGAGACAGTGTTTCACTCTTATTGCCCAGGCTGGAGTACAATGGCGCCATCTCAGCTCACCACAACCCCCGCCTCGCAGGTTCAAGCAATTCTGTTGCCTCAGCCTCCTGTGTAGCTGGGTTTATGGGCATGCACCACCATGCCCAACTAATGTTTTGTATTTATAATAGACATGGGGTTTCTCCATGTCAGTCAGACTGGTCTCAAACTCCCAACCTCAGGTGATCCACCTGCCTCGACCTCCCAAAGTGCTGGGATTATGTGCATGAACCACCGCGCCTGTCCTTTTGTTTGTATTTCATCAGTAAATTCAATTTAACATTACATTTTTTTTTTTTTTTTTTTTTTTGGAGAGAAGATCTCACTCTGTTGCTGAGGCTGGAGTGCAATGGTGCAATTATGGCTCACTGCTGCCTCAAAGTCCTGACTTCCAGCCATCCTCAAAACTCAGCCTCACAAGTAGCGGGGACTACAGGCGTACACCACCACACCTGGCTTACTTTAAAAGTCATAAGGTTTTTTTCTTTTAATTTGTAAATTTGTATGTTGAAATATATTCTTATTCTTCTTTTTGATCTTTTCTTTCTTTAATGTTGAAAGGTACCTTTCTTTTACTAATGTGAGATTTAATTATGCTTTCTTCTAGTTATCTTAGAGTTAGACTCATTCTAATTGGCATTTTTGTTGGTATAAATTTTGAAGTATGTATTTGTAAGGGAGAAAGGTGAATTTCACAAGAAGGTGACAATTTACATTAAGGCATAGGTAAAATTGACAAGGCTTGAGGAAATGCATTAATTACGGTAGCTGGGATTCTCTGAAAATTGGAGAAATGTGCTTGATGCCCGGGGTGGATAAATAAATATTGGAGAATATGAGGGACCTGCTCTAACTTTTTAGAAAAAAAGTTACCCTGTTGAGAAAAAGCACTTTTTAAGTTGAAATGATAACATCATGTGACTTCTTTTCTATGTGAAGTGGAAGGTGAAAAAAATCTTCGAAAGTAAAGATTTGGATCTGAGGAACAATGAAAATTGCACTAGACTTATAGGTTGAGAAAGCCAGAAGCAAATACTTTCCCTGTGCCAAAGAAACTCCACAACAGTGAAAGAAATATGACAGACAACAGGAAAAAAAAAAAACACAAAGAAGTACAACAGTCATCCTTAATATTGTCTGTGTTGTAGTTTTTTAAAAAATAGACCCAATGAGGATTTGATGAAAGCTAAGAATCCTGTGTTAAGATAAATGCGTATTCATACTATTTTGCAAATAATTTTTAGCAAATGAGCTGATTCTCCTACACTAAGTAAAGGACTACTGATCTATGGAATACATACAACTTTCTCTTTAAATTTATTCTCAACCTGCTCGAAACTTATATCTAAATAGAAAAATGGAATCTTCAGAAACACCATTGTGGCATGTAGGTTTTAACAATAAAGAATACAGTAAGTATAAATGGAAGGGAATGTTTACTTTCTCTGGTTGTTACTTTGTTATTTCTTTCTTCCACTCCTCAGACTGCTCTTTGGGTAGGTGATGGTTAATTTTACATCTCAATTAATTGGGACATGGGGTGCCTGGATTAAACATTATTTCTCGGTGTGTGTGTGTGTAAGAGTGTTTCAATAAGAAATTAGCATTTGAATCAGTGGACTGAGTAGAGAAAATGACCTTTCCCAATGTGCATAGGCATCTTCCAAATCCAATGAGAACTGCCATAGAAAACAATGGCAGAGGAAGGAGGAATTCACTCTCTCTGTCTGACTGTTTGAGCTGGAACAACAATCTTCTGCCCTCAACTGGGGCTTGCTTAGCCCTTCACCTTTTAGTTCTCAGAACTCCACCATTGGCTATCTGGATCCTAGCTTGCAGAAAGCAGATTCTGGGACTTCCCAGCCTCCATAATCATGTAAGTCAATTTCTTATAATAAATCATATATTGGAAAAATCATTAATAGAGTATACCCTTGAAAAACTTGGGGGTTAGGGGTGCCAAGCCTCCTGTCCAGTAAAATAGCCATGTATAATTTTTGATTCTCCAAAAACTTTACTAACAGCCTATTGTTGACTAAAAGCCTTACTGATAACATAAAGTCAGTTGATAAGTATTTGGTATATGTATTACAAATTGTATTCTTGGAATAAAGTAAACTAGAGAAAAATGTTATTAAATTTATAGAAAAGAGAAAATCTATTATTCATTATGTGGAAGTGGATCATCATAAATGTCTTCATTCTCATTACCTTCATATTGAGTAGGCTGAGGAGGAGGAAGAGGGAAGAGGAGGGGTTGGTCTTGCTGTCTTGGGGGTGGCGGAGGTGGCAGAGATGGCAGAGATGGAGGACGTGAAAGGGGAAGCAGGAGAGGGAGACATACTTGGTGTCACTTTACAGAAATGCATCATAAGTTCAGTCTGAATTAGTGCTTTTTTGTTTTTTAAAAAAGATTTCTATACAATACCAATCCTCCTACCGTTTGCTTTAGTTTCAGTGCTTGAATCACAGATGCATCCATGTCATAAAATAAGTCAAAAGCAGTCTTGAATAATCAGAACACTTCCGCGAGACTGAGAGACTGTCTAATGTCAATTTATTTTCTGGCACTGCTTCTTGTGTGTCTTTTTTCTTCTTCTGGACACTGATTCAGAAGCACTCATCCATATCAAGTCATCTTCTGTTAATTCCTCTGGTGTGATGTTTATTAGCTCTTGAGTTTCTCCAAGATTCATATCTGGAAACCTTCAGTCCCCACCTTTTTGTTTTTGTCATATCCACAGTCTCTTTCATGATTTCCTTGATTGTCTCTGTTGTAAATCCTGTGAAGTCACAAACAACATCTGGACACAGTTTTCTCCAGCAGAATTTGTTATTTTTGGCTTGATGGCTTAATGGCTTTTGTGGCTTTTTCTGTAACAATGATGGCATCTTCAATGTTGTAATTCTTCCAGATTTTCATGATATTCCCTCTATCGGGGTTTTCTTTCGTAGTGTTAATAATCCTTTCCATAGAGTACTGTGTGTAATGAGCCTTAAAAATCCATATGATCCCTTTATCCTGAAGCTGTATTAGAGAGGTTGTGTTTGAGGGCAAGTAGCCCACTCTGATGCTTTTAGTGTTGAACTCATGAGGTCTGGGTGGCCAGGGCCATTGTCCAATATCAGAAGAACTTCAAAGGCAGTCCCTTATTGGCAAGGTATTTTCTGACTTCAGGGACAAAACATCAATGACACCAGTCCAGAAAAGGGATTCTCATTGTCCAGGCCTTCATGTATAACTAAGAGAATGGCAGCTAGTGTTTATCTTTTTCCTCCAAGGCTTGGTGTTTTGCAGCTTTATAGATAAGGACAGTCCTGATCATAAAGTCAACTGCACTGGCACAAAATAGTAGTCAGCCTGTTCCTTCCTGCCTAAAATCCTGGTGCTCATTTCTCTTTATTAACAAATGTTTTTTATGGTCTTTTTTCCCCCCAAATAGAGTACTTTCATCTGCATTGAAAACCTGTTCAGGAACATATTCTTTCTCCTCAATGATTTTCTTAATGGTATCTGGAAAATCATCTGCTGCCTCTTGGTTAGCAAAGAAGCTGCTTTCCCTGTTATCCTACATTTTTAAGCCAAATCATTTTCTAAAATTATCAAACCATCCTTTGCTGACATTAAATTCATCAGCTTTCAACCCTTCACCTTCCTTTAGGACTTCCCCTTTTCTTGACTTACATGAGAGTCTATAGGTATGCCTTCCTTATAGAAATTCTGCACCCATATTAAAGCTGCATTTTCAATACAAGATAAAAAGGTATTTTGCAGAAAGTGCAAGGCTTCTATGCCTGCTCACATAGCTGCAGTGATGGCTTCATGAACATCGTTTTCTTTTTAACATTTGTCTTTACACTGAATTCATTTATCTTCAAATGGGAGGCAACCACAGCTACAGATCTCAATCTATAGTACATACCAAGCAATTCAACTTTTTCTTATATTTTCATGACTTTTCTCTGCTTCTTGGGAGCACTACCAGCATCACTAGTGGTACTTCATATGGGCCCCATGGTGTTATTCCAGGTTTACAGTATTGCACTAAACATAATGAAAAATATGTGAGAACTATGAGAGATAATTTTTTACCATAATATGCAATTTACTGGAGAAAGGAATTGCTCACACAGAAATGTTTAGCATCACTCAGCATTTTAAGCTGACACAACACTTGAATTAGCAAGAGGAGGTGGCAATAAAATTATTACAGTTGTGTAGTATGGACAGTTAATTTTATGCAGTTATGATTTAATACTGCATCTTTACATTTGTTTACATTTCTCTCAACTGTGAATGGTACCGTGTATGGTCTAAGTGTGTACATAAGTTTTGAAAAATTTTAATTTTTTATAAAAAATTGTACATATTTTATGGTAGTAAATGATAAAATAGTATCTACGTATATTTTATGCATTCATGACATATGTAACCTTTTAAACTTTTCTTTTGATATTTCTAAGCCACATGGTTTGTCTGGAAGGTTTTTTTTTAATTGTTGCAAATCTCCAAAATTTTTCAGTATCCTGATCGGAAAAAAAATCGATGGATTTGTGAACCTGCACAGCTCAAACCCACGTTATTTAATTGTATATGCATTCTATCGTTTCTGTTTCTCTGGAGAATTCTAAGACAGGGTGCACCTTTTCTCTACTATATATCTGTACTTCTAATGGACGTGGGTATGTTCTTTGATTGGCAATAGCTTTCATCCTCATAGGTTAAGCATCCTCACAGGTTTCTAGAGCAGGACTCCAGAAAGATGAATGATGGAGTAGTTGTCTCAGAGTGGCTTCTACTGAAGGCCTTAAGCTAAAAATCCAAAAATGGTTGTTCCATTTCCTACATGATCCCAACCCAGGTTCCCAGGAGAACAGTCCAAGCAGTCACATAGCAAGCCAAAAGGGAGTACTTGTGACTCACATACTCAGTTCAAATCTAGCAAAGATTGCTTTGAGAATTGGTAAAATAAAAATGTTAAAAAACCTAACTCGACAGGATTACAGTCATGATAAATCTTTCTCTTCACAAAGGATTCAAAGTAAATTAACTCATCATATTATTTACTGAAAATATTAGTCTCCTGTCTCAGGCTGTTGTCTATCCAGCTGGAAGAGAGCAGACTACCTTATTTTCTGTTATACTGATGCCAATATTAATGTCAGTGTGGATTTCTTCATGGTCAATTTGATAATTTCTTTGGAGATGGGCCATTCTTATAAAATAATAACAGGCAAATGGAATCAATTGTACTGTATTGACAAAGTTTATTATCTTCTCTGAAATCATTTGAAAAGGTAGATGTGAATTTCACCCAGGAAAAAATTGACTTTGCTTATAAAATTCTTTTTCTCTATGAGTTTCTCCCCAGATATATCATTAGTTACATATATCATGTATAATATAAATAGGGTATTACATGTACTGGCAAAACACAGGTAAAAATGAAAAAGCTTGAAATGATAAGAGTAACAGGAAAATCCCAAATACATGAACTGATATTCTCAAATTAGTTATAACTGACATAATTTTGAGTATCTAGGTGCCGTTTTTTTAGACATTTAATGCTGAATTGTGTGAACATTCTGCTTCAAAAAATTAAAACATCCTGATGAAATTTTGTTAGAGTTGGAAATTCAGGTAAAATCACATATCTCAAGCCTCTGTGCATGGAAGAATATGACAAAAGGAAAAAATGCTGGTAAAGTGAATCTGAAGGGAAGACTGAGCTGGGCACAGTGGCTCACACCTGTAATCCCAGCACTTTGGAAGGTCAAGGCAGGTGGATCACTTGAGGCCAGGAGTTCTAGACCAGTCTGGCCAACATGGCAAAACCCCGTCTCTACTAAAAATACAAAAATTAGCTGAGCATGGTGGGGCGTGCCTGCAGTCCCAAATACTCGGGAGGCTGAGGCACAAGAATCTCTTGAACCTGGGAGGTGGAGGTTGCAGTGAGCCAGGATCATACCACTACACTCCACCCTGGGCAACAGAGCAAGATTCTGTCTCAAACAAAACAAAACAGAAAAAGACTGAAGCTGTGCATCTATAGAGATAATATCTACATTGATATAATAGCATATGGAGAGTGATTAATTTTACCAAAATAATTACTATGATTATACTTAATTTATAACTGAAAACATACATTTTGAAAAAAAAAATAACTTGTAGCCACTCTTACCCCTAAACCAGTTCATCTAGGATTCACAACAATTTAGAGATAATAACTTAATCATATAGCATTTTATATATTTAACAATTTCTCTGAAATTCTTGAAGATTTTAAAGAGCTAGTAACAATAAAATTATAGAACAATGAAATATATGAATTTCAGCAATGACAAAAACATAGCAAAATAAAGAACAGAGCTATTAATTTCAAGAGATATAGACTATGAAGGTCACTAAATTCTCCTGTTCTTTAAGTTTTGGTGAAACTAAACACTTCTCTTTAGTAGCTTAATTCACAGTTGAAGAAGGTGTACTTTTTTCCCCATGTGTAAGGGCCAGAGAAACTTACCACTACAATGTGCCGTGGGTACTAAAGAATGCGAAGACAGCCCTGACATTGGCAGATAGGAACTCCTCTGACAGGCAGCTGTGACTTGAGACTCACAAATAACCTTGCCAAACTTTCTTAGACTGGCCAGGTTGTCTACAACTCTTGCACCCAACTTATCTTTCTTCCTTTTTCCCTCACTAGAGTCAGAACTGTATTAAGACTTGTCAACTTTCCTGGCCTCTTCCAGCTCCTTCTCCAGTTTCAATCATGAATGTTTCCCCTAATACATTTTTACACATCTAATTCTGTCTCAATATCACCTCCTTCTTGGAGTATCCAAATAACACAAGTGATATCAAGAGTTATATACATTAAAAAAAGAATAGAATTGGTATTTGGGACTGGCTTACTCACTGTTCAGTGAGTGAAAAGGACATCATCCTGTCTCGTAGATGGAGGCGACAATATCCTTTGCATAAGGTGATGCTAATTGCTAAGGATGTCACTGGTGGTGACTGGAAAATGTCCAGGTGCACAAAAATGTTATGGTAGCGTATAAAGAGTTAGGCATTTGGAAGGTTTGAGTTGACAGTGCATGTAAAGACAGAAAAGTTTGCCTGTTACTTCTAAGTTGTATTGATGGTCTGCAGAGAGATAATAAGAGACTGATGGCTGTTAACAAGCTTTGGCATCTTACAAAGAGGCCCTTATTGCATGTGGTGGAGCAGACACAGCTGTGTAACAGCCAAAGGTCTAAAATAGTGTTTTGAAGCTTCAGAGACATTTGAAAGATCTCTCAGTGCCCTCCTTGGCTATGCAAAGGCAAAGGTGCTGGTTAGGAAAACCTGAGGTTCTGAAACATGGGTTGGGTATCTTGATGGATGCTGTATTAGTCTCTTCTCACGCTGCTAATAAAGACATACCTGAGACTGGGTAATTTATAAAGAAAAAGAGGTTTAATAGACTCACAGTTCCACATGGCTGGGGTGGCCTCACAGTCATGGCAGAAGGTGAAGGAGGAGCAAAGCCATGTCTTACATGGCGGAGACAAAAGAGCATGTGAAGGGGAACTGCCCTTTTATAAAACCATGAGATATCATGAGACTTATTCACTATCATGAGAACAGCATGGGAAAACCCCACCCCCTTGATTCAATTACCTCCCACTTGGACCCTCCTGCTACATGTGGGGATTATGGGAGCTACAATTCAAGATGAGATCTGGGTGGGGACACAGCCAAACCATATCATTCTACCCCTGCCCCCCACCCAAATCTCATGTCCTCACATTTCAAAACACAATCATGCCTTCCCAAGAGTCCCACAAAGTCTTAAATCATTCCGGTATTAACTCAAAAGTCCAAGTCTAAAGTCTCATCTGAGACAAGGCAAATCCTTCTGCCTATGAGCCTGTAAAATCAAAAGCCAGCTGGTTATTTCCTGGATACAATAGAGGTCGAGGCATTGCATAAATGCACCCATTCAAAATGTGAGAAATTGGCCAAAACAAGGGAACTACAGGCCCCATGCAAGTCTGAAATCCAACGAAGCAGTAATTCAATCTTAAAGCTCTGAAAATCTCATTTGACTCCATGTCTCACCTCCAGGTCACACTGATGCAAGAAGTAGGCTCCATGACCTTGGGCAGCTCCTGCCTGTGGCTTTGCAGGGTACAGCCCCACTCCTGGCTGCTTTCATGGGCTGGTGTTGAGTGTTTTAGGCTTTTCCAGGTGCACAGTGCAAGCTGTCAGTGGCCCTTTTATAAAATCATCAGATCTTGTGAGACTTATTCACTATCTCAAGAACAGCACAGGAAAAAGCTGCCCCCATGATTCAGTTACCTCCCACTGGGTCCTTCTTACGACACATGGGGACTATGGGGGCTACAGTTCAAGATGAGATTTGGGTGGGGACACAGCCAAACCATATCAGATGCCCTGAGGATATTGCCTCTGAAATTTCACATTAACCCTCTGGGCTCCAGAGGCGGATTACTGTCCCTTAGAGAGAGCTGTTACTTTCTCTGTACTGAAACACCCTGCAGAGGCCACTCCTCCCTAAGGAAACAGGTGGTACCCCCAAAAGCAGCACCCTTATCCACTTCTGTCTGCAGCACGAAAATTAGTGTTAACTACCAGAATAACCACATTGGACCCTCTAAAGAAGGAAGAAAACTACATACACTGAAAAAGTTGAAAGAATTAGCTATCATTAAGCCAAGAGTACATCCCTAGAAGGTGATTTTAAAGGCTTTTGATCAAGGAGGTCAGAATGTAAGACCATCTAAGTAAGTATTTTTTGATGTGGGGCCATTAATTTTCTCAGGATAAGGCACATCATAGTTGGATCTTAGGAGATGGGGCAAACTTGCTGAGGGGGTGGCTCTTGGAGGCCTGAAAAAAAAATGATATCCTCCAGCACCAAGTGAAGTAGGAAAGCCTGAGTTGCTTTGTGAAATGTTAAAGGCAGGAATAGAGGCTGGGAAGCAGGCATGCTGGAGTGGATACATCATGTGAGGCCAGAAGAGCCAGCAGATGATTATGCTCCATAGGAAGCCAAGAGGTCACATCATTCTCCACGCCAGCATGCCAGTGAGAGGGGCACCAGCATCATCAAAAAGTTCAGTAGAGGCCTCCTCTGCAGCCCAGTGCTAATGGTAGGAGAAACTGACACAGCCTTCAGAGGCCAGGTAGTAGAGCTTAAACACCAGATACTTGGAGGCCACAATTATTCTAGTCAAATGAACAGACAAAGGAGCTTGACCCACAGGGAATGGTGAAGATGGCTGGGATATTATGATTTTATATATATGGTTTTCATCCATGGTTCCTGGCTTATATCTCCCTTAGCCCTTGTCACAGTCTTTCGTTATAATGTTTGGGTGCTTCAGGCCTCAGAAGCAGGCTTCAGGAAACAGAATCTCCCTGTCTGATCTTCTGTCCTCCCTTTACCAGCCAAAGGCAGGGCCCTAACTTGATTGTGAGTCAAACGGCCCTCATTCCAGAGAGGGTCCTTATCTATACTCTGGAAGGACAAATGCTGCACAGAGAGATGAAGAAGACTCTGAACAAGGAGGCCTTGCTGGTTTTGTCCAGCCTATTGGGATCATACCCGTTTTATCCAATCATGTTTCTACATGGTTGTCAATCATGCCTATGTTCTGAAGCCTCCATAAAAATCTAAAGGGAAAGAGTTCAGAGAGCTTCTGGATAGCTGAACACATGGAGGTTCCCAGAGGGTGGTGCACCCAGGGAGGGTATGGAAGCTTGTGCACCTTCTCCCATTCCTCACCTTACATGTGTCTTCATCTGCATCCTCTGTAATATGCTTTGTAGTAAACTGATAAATGTAAGTAAGTTTTCCCTGAGTTCTGTGAACTTCTCTAACAGATTATTGGAACCCAAATTGGGGATTGATCATGGGAACCCCAACTTGAAGCCAGTCAGTCAGAAGTTCTGGAGGCCCAGACTTGTGACGGGTATTGAGGGGGTGCCATCTTAGAGGCTGAACCCTCAACCTGTTCAGGGAGAGAGCATCAGAATTGAATTAAATTAGAGGACGCCCAGTTGGTGTCCATTGCTCGGTGTGTGGGAAAAACCTTCCACATTTGATCACAAAAATCTGAGGACAATAGGCTAAGGCACAGCTGAAACCATCCTATGAGCTAATCTTGATTAAAAAACTCTTTGGGGAGGGGATGGCACCATGCTACCTACATGGAGGAAGTAATATAACTAATTGAATATGGAAATACTAAAATAAAAAGGCTTTTCCTGGGACAGAGATGTGTCAGCTTTCAATATCTCCTGGCAAACTCTAGCACTCATTTACTTTCCTTCAGTTTGGAATATCACTATTAGCAGTTGGTTGTTTTCATGATGTGATTGGAGCAGAATTAGGTACTCACATGGGGTGGACAATGATATTCCTCCACAATTCTGCCTCAGCTCTATGTGAACTCTGTGTTTACTCTCCTGTCTCCATCATGTGGCTGGGGCATTCCACAGAATCACACTGATCCATTACATGGATGACATCATGTTGATTGGACAGGAAATGCACAAGGTGGTTACTATGCTGGAAACTAGAAGACACATGCACTCCAAGGGGTGGGAGATGAATTGTATGAAAACTCGAAGACCTATGCTTCAAAATCTCACGGACATTTTGGTGTTGAATGTATCAGTGGTGAAAAAGGTGCAGTATGGAACTTATGGCAAACTCTAGTGGGAGATTTGCTACTTGCTCCTGGGATTCAAGTCAATGTCACTTGAGTCAGGAAAATGTACCCCACTGAGAAACAGCTACTGCTGTGTTGTGGGGCCCTGGTGGAGACACAAAGCTTAGACATGCAACACCAAGCAGCAATGCATCCAGAACTGCCCATTATGAACTGAATTCTGTCAGATTCACCAAGTCACAAAGTTTCACATGCTGTTGGTATGGAGCAGTTCATACTAAGATAAAAATGTTATGTTTGTGATTAAACTGGTGGAGGGCCAGAGAGCATTAGCAAACCACTGACCAGGTAGCCCAGACCTCCATGTCACTCACCAGAGTTGTACAAATGCCCTTCCCTCTGGCTCACTCTTATTGTCCTATGGTGCATCCTGTATTACTAGAAGAAACAGGGGATGGAGTGGGGGAAGGGCCAACTTGCTTGGTATTTGTATTTCCTGTCTCGGGATGCAATCCAAGAATGGATACTCCTTCATTTGAGCTATTGAAAAATTGTATAAAGAGGAAACCTCAATGGATAAAATCATAAGCAGTGTACCTGGTCATTGACTTTGTGTGGAATGTAGAATAACCTTGATATTCCTGGACATTGGTCAATGGCTTGGACATTTTGCCAGGGGTCTGGAAGGAAAAGGGCTGAATATCAGAGACTGGGAGGTTTAGAGTAGTATCATGGTGTTGAACATATGAAACTCAGCACACGTTGTAAACATTTTTTGTTTTACACATTAATGCACAATAGAAATGTCTACCATAGAAAGACACTGAACAGCAAAGTAACAAATATAACTCAGCTGGTTGACACTAACCGGCCTTCATTATCAGCCACTCCAGATTTGGCATGTTGGGTACATGTAGAGTGGCCATGTTGGCAAAGGCAGAGTCTACATAGGGGTTCAACAGCATACCACGCTTACCTACCTACCAAGGCTAATCAAGCTACTGTTGTCTCTGAATGCCTGGCCTGTCAATGAGACATGACTGACTACTGAGACTCCAGTGTGGCATTATTCCTTGAGGGGACCAAACCGCCACTTGCTGCCAAGCTGACTACATTGGGCCCCTTCTATCATGGAAAGCCCAGTAGTTTGTTCTCAAGGATAGATGCTTATTCTATACATAAGCTTGAGTTTTCTGTCTTCATAATCTCAGCTAACCCTGACATCCGGGGCTTCACAGAATGCCTGATACATAGGCAAGGAATCTCACACAACATAACATCCAATGAGTGGGCATCCTTTACAATGAAAGAGGTGAGGTAAAGGTCAGACAACCATGGCATCCAATGGCTATGTCTCATCCTGCACCATCTAGAACTGGCCAGAACTCTGGAACAGCTTTTAAAACCCCAATTCAAATGTCAGCCTTAAAGCAACACTCTGAAATTATGGAGATCAATCCTTAGAATGTAGTGTACGCATTAAATCAGAGACCTTTATGTGGTGCTGTGTCCCCCATGGGAAGAATATATGGATCCAGGAGCCACAGAGTGGAAGCAGGCATGTACTTACTTACCATCACTAGCAATTACCTGCTCTGGGATTCTGTTCCACTGTACTCTGCCACTTTGGGTTTTGCGGAGTTGGAGGTCCCTGTAAGAAAAGTGGACATCCTCTTGCAATGGAACACAGAGAGGTCCCTTTGAAATACATGTTACAGTTACTGCCTAGGCACTATGGACCCCTTGGGCCCAGAAACCACCAAGGTAGAAGAGAAATCATCATACTGGGCAGAGGCAATTGACCTTTACCAGCATGGGGAAATGGGCTATTTCTGATACAATAGAAGTGGTGAGGACTATGTATGGAATCCTCGTGACTCATGTGAGCACCTCCTAGTTCCCACTTGCCCCATTCTAAATGCCAATGGTCATATGCAGCAACCCTGCCTGAGAAGAGTATGATTAGCAAGAATACAGACCTCCCAGAAACGAAGGTTTGGATCACACTACAGGGTATAGCACTAACAACCTGCACAGGCGATCACAGAGTGTGAAGGGAATTCTGAATGCATATAAGAGAAGAGAGCATTTGAATATCAACTGTGGTCCTGAGATCAATTGCATAAAAACTACGTCTTCCTTCTGAGCTTCTTGTCAAGGAGAGAGGCCCATGGGGGAGCCACTCCCACACCCTGTGTGGTGAAGTAAATTTACGTGTTGCAAGAGGTAGACTATGGCGACCATCAAATTGTGCCTTTCAGAGTTCCAGCTGACAGGAGTATAATTAAGCAAGGACTCTAGCTGCTGAGCTCTGAAATTCGTCAGCACTATTGTGCCAAGGCTTCTCTCCTTATTGCTTTCCTCAGCATTTGCTTACTGAGTGCAGCAGCCGCTGGGTAGGTCATTCCTGGAAGATGGGGGAATCCTCTGATGGGTCACTTGGCTCAAGTCCTTCCCGTTGGCCATTGACCTTGACAAACTTTCTTAGAACTGCCTTCTTCCACTCAATCCTCTCTCCCTCTGTCCTCCACAAGGGTCAGATGAGCATCTTTGTTTGAGAGCTCTCCAAGGCTTTCCTGGTTCTCTCCCAATTTTCCTTCATAGACATTTTCCCTAATAAATCTATTGCCCATCTAATCCTGTCTTGGCATCTGCTTTTCTGAGAAACTGCAGTAGCACATGTGTGTTGGCACAAGTCAATTCATGGAGTTTAAGTAAACTATACACTGAGTTGTAATACTAATGAAGCCATAAGTATTTCTTGCTTCTTATGTATACCAATTGGCTTTCCTTCATTCACTTATGATAACCTGTACTCCTAATCCACTCAGTAACCTTTCAATTATTTCTTACTTAAAACAAGACAGGAAAGATTAGTTAACAAGAAAGTGTGAAGATGTACAGAATTACTATTGAAAAGCCTCTCAAAACTATGCCCTTCTGACAAGAGAATATTTCTGAGGCACGATCTATATTGGAAAGTGATGTAGAGATATGTATAAGCAAAAAGTAGTGAAATCGCTTCAACATTCTGATATGTTCACTTTGTTTAGTGTTTTAGTTGGCTTTAAATTCTAACAATTAAGAAAGCTTACAAAATGGTTTGCAGAAGAATATTAGTGAAAGGATTATTGAGTACTTCATCCATAAGTCCTTTGAACAGGAAGCACACATCTTATAATGCAAACTAATTTTTTAAACAAATAGATGCCTGTGAGTGGATGGATCTATAAATTCATGTTTACATTACTAATGGCATTATTAGCATAAATCTTTTATAGCATATATTATAGCAGCTTTCAGGTAATTGATGCCTCCAAAAAATATTTATTGTTCTGACGTAAAAATATCTTTGAGAAATGACTTTGATTAGATGCATGCCATAGAGGTAAAACTGACTCACCAGCTGGGTGTGATAAAGAAATAGACCAAGTGTCATCAAATGGATTTTTCTGGTGCCATTGGTGGGAGAAGCATATCACTGCATAAGTGACTTTACCTATGGTGATTATAACTGACAACCAAATGGCCTACATGAGTGCCATGTTATCACCACAGTGCAGCTGATAATTCAGGAAAACACAGACTCAGTGAGTATGTTTCCTGTGGCAACTGAGTCAGATGGCTGTACTTACTAGAGCCTAGTAGAACATAGTAGCATCTACTACGTTCAATATGATCACAGTTTCCTGCTAGGTAGAAGGCAAATTTCTGTCTTTGCATGCTTTTCACACTCTGAGAAAGAAAAAGTTCTCCAATTTGATCCCATTTTCCACTCATCACACGTGTAGCTTACAGTGAAGGTTAAAGGAAGTTAGTTACAGGGATTTTCTGTTAAATATGGGAATAGATAAAGAATAAAAGGAAAATGATGGCATATGCCAAAATTATGGGGATGAGAATCCTTTTATGAATGTGTTCTAAAAATCCAAATAGTTTTGTGACATTTTAGACAGGAAAAGGCATTTTTATACTGAAGTAATGTAGGGTTGTGCAAAGCTTCGTATCAGCTGATAAAGAAAAATATTACTTTCATAGGTTCACATAAGAAGTTCAAGTATTTCATCTCAGCTTCGATTTTTAAGCCATTTTCCTGCAAACTAGCAAATTTCTGCCTACAGCAAACTGATGAAAATTCATGGATGTTTGCATTCCTTCAGTTTAGGGCAGAATAGTAAAACTTTTGCCTTAGATCAAACTTTTGAATATTTGAGGGAAGGAAAAAAAAACACATCATTTCTCAAATGTGAATACCCAAAGTGAAATGTGGCCGTTTCTTACATTTTTAGATGCCTGGAAGTTTTCCACAAACTTCTATAACAGTCACTCTGCAGCCTTCTGCTATAAATGTTTCAGGAACTATCTAGGGAAATATTCTATTGAGAGGGAAGGCAGGATTATCTAGCAGATAGAGCGTGGAATTTGGACTTAGACAACCATCTGAGACCTGCACCTGCCTCTTTCATTGCCTTATGGTGTGGTGCTGTATAAATGATTCAGACGCTCTTTGCTTGTATTTTTCCCTGTGGCAATAGAGGGAAATAGGCTAAGCATTAGCCCCTTCTCAACTGTCAGAGAATACCATAAAGGTAAATATGACATTGTCTGTAAAGTGCTCTGACCTGTAATCCAGAAAAACAGTGCAGATATGTGAGGCCAGAGAGACTGTATAGACATTATAGAGTCCTAGCTTGGAAACTGCCTGAACCCTTCATGTCTGTATTCATTCAGAGGTCCCTATGACACATGATCAACGATAGGTATTACCAATTGCTAATTCCTTCTATTCTAATCTTTCCTTCAGCATCTGGCACATATTAACCTCACTCTCACAAACCCAATGAAGAGAGACAACCCTAATAGTCAATCAATGTGCATCTATTAATTGTTTAATAGGCACAATGTATTCTGCTGAGCATTAGACCTCTGATGAGAGTCTATTATAATAATTTATAAAACATAGTTACTGTACTCAAGACCCTTGCAATCATGACGTAGCTGTAAAGGAGAAGTGTCTGAATCATTTAAAATCATATTAGACAGCCCTAGATGCCAAACCACTGATAGGATTATTCCAAAGTGTTCAAAGGAGGGAGGGTGTGGCTCAGGGTAGAGGATTCTGGGATTGTCAGTTTTAATATGATTTTAATTTGTAATTAGAACAAACATACTCACAAATACAGAAGAAAAAAAATGAATACGTACCCACAAGTGTAAAAAGATAAAATGATACTTCTGGCAGTTACCATGCTGAAAAGTGATTCATTAATATTTCTGGATGCCATCAGTTATTTCACTGTTCTTATTAATTTTAAGCAATTGTAGCCCACCCTACTGATTATTTTCCTTATATGCCAGATTTGAGGTATTTTGATAGCTCGTTTGTAAACCCTGGTTCAGTCGGTCAGTATGGACATATCTTACAAAATAATTTCAGAATAAAGGGAGGATCACGTAAAATATTGGGAAGATAATTGGTTGATTTCAGTCTGAGAGCTTGAGCCCCTCACTTTACCTGTCAAAGTCATTCGGTTGGTTCATTTGTGATATAAGAGGGTTGGGCTAGATTTCATGGGCCAGTTACAGAATTCTCTGGGGGAAAAAGAAGTGCTATTTAAAACATACTTTCTTGTGTTGCTGAAAAACTCATCTTGTGTTTGTATTCTGTCAGAATCCATGATCATTTCTTGTCATTAAGATCGATATCTCAATTTTATAGACCACGAATGCTTCAGGTAGAGGAGAGCCAAATGATGCTCTCAAAAATGCGCTTTAACTGTAACTCTTAATTTAATCATATTTAAACTGGATGTTCCCAAGCTCTATTAAACTTTAATATTCAACTCAGTAGAGCTTTGGTCTTGCCCGTAAGTACTAACTTAGATAAATAGGCTGGTTCTTGAAAAGAACTTGTGCCGCAGTGAGCAAGCATCTGCAAAACAGAGAGGAGGCAGATGGCCTTTGCTGGGGGGTATATTAGCAGCATGCCTCTATTTCAAAGAATATTGGTAAAATATTTGTTTTAAATATCATGGTATGTATCATCAAAAGGTTTAACAATGTGAAAACATCCTGTCAATTCAGAGAAAATAGTAATTCAATTTAAAATAAAGTAGGAAAATGTCATTTGTTTTATGAGAAAAATTGCAAATTTTGATTTTCTTTTAAACAAGCATGTTTCACTGTGTCATATCCTATTAAGAAACTAAAATTTACCTGTACTGCATGGTATAAGTAATGTGAACAATAGTAATATATTGAAAAATAAAATCAGCTATATTGAACATAAAAGAGAAAAAATATTTCTCCAGAAAATTTCCTAGAATTTTAAAAGAATATGGTCTTAATTAGTGTTATAAACTGACAATAATTAGTTGTGGCATGAAACAGCTACTTTAACATATTATGAAATATGTTTATTCATTCTATTTTTGTTGTTGTTTTGACGGAGTCTCCCTCTGTTGCCCAGGCAGGAGTGCAGTGGTGTGATCTCAGCTCACTGCAACCTCTGCCTTCTGGGTTTAAGCAATCCTCCTGCCTCAGCCTCTCGAGTAGCTGGTACTACAGGTGCATGCCACCACGCCCAGCTAATTTTTGTGTTTTTAGTAGAGATGAGGTTTTTCCCATATTAAACAGGCTAGTCTCAACCTTCTGACCTCAGGTGATCTGCCCACCTCGTCCTCCCAAAATGCTGGGATTACAGACGTAAGCCACTGTGCCCGACCGAAATATGTTCATTTATTCTATGAGGGAGTTTGTGCAGAGTCGATAACATGTTATGCAATATTTAAATCAGTATTTTCCAATAGAAATATAATGCAAACCACATATATGCATTTTTAAATTTTATAGTTTCTTTACTAAGAATAGTAGAAAAGATAGAGGTAAATTAGATTTTTATAAATTTTATTTAGCACAATATGTAAAATATGATCACTTTAAAAACAAACATTATTTAAATACTGCAATTTTTAAAATTAAGCCTTCAATATTTAGTGTGTATTTTATTTACAGTTCAATTCAATTCAGATTAGACACGTTTCAAGCATACGATAGCCACATGTGGTGGGTGACTATTGGTAGTGTGGTTTAGATGGTGAGAATACACTAAGAAGCAACAAAGACATGACTACTTTCTTACCATTTATAGTCTAGTGCGGAAAACAGATTCTGAACAATAAATTACAAGTGCAATATTTAGCAATATGTCTCAAAAAGCATTGCAATCATGTGCGGCATAAAAATGTTTTGGTCAATGACAGACTTCATGTACAATGGTAGTCCTGTAAGATTATAATATAGTATTTTACCTTTTCTATGTGTAGATATGTTTAGATAAACAAATACTTATCCTTGTGTTCCAGTTGCCTACAGTATCCTGTACAGTAACATGCTGTACAGGTGTGTAGTCTAGAAGCAAAAGGCTATACATGTAGCTTAGGTTTGCAGCCGGCTATACCATCTAGGTTGCTGTAAGTAAACTCTATGATGTTTGCGCCATGAGGAAACTGCCTAACGATGCATTTCACAGAATGTCTCCCTATCGTTAAGCATGGCATGACTGTACATAAAATTAATATTGCTGAGTACATGCCTTACATGTAATGAATTTCCACTTCACATATGCTACAGATCATGTGTTTTTCTATGTGAGTGAGATCACTCTTGGCATTTTTTAGGAAACGTATTCTAAATTAACATACTTTTGTAGTCTACTGGCATTCTTTCATCTTTGTGCTTCCCACTTTTCCCATGTCAGGATTACATTGTAAGTTTGAAGTTAGAGAGGTATAAGCCAGAGCATAATAATCCTTTAATACAATTATATATGATTTAAAAAATTAAAGTAGCTTGTTGTAAAATAAAGAAAAGTTTTCAAGGAAAACTTCATTTAGGATAAGAGAAAATTTAATATTTTTCCATGCATTTCCCATAGCTTTATAATTTCTAAGATTTCTGCTGGCATGTGTTTGCAAAGGCTTGTTACTAAGCACTATAGACCTTTTCTAGGTTATTACAAAAGTAGCTTATTTCTTATGAAATCTTACAATTATACCTAATTTATATATAAGGGCTGGTGTCAAGAGAGTACTTAGCTATTAAGATAATAGAAATATAAAACAATTAAAAACATAAAAAGAATAGTTTATATATAAGATAGACTCAGTCTTGCTGAAAGGTATGTCTTTATTGATTTCATGTAACTCAGGCTTAATCGTAGATGGTACCGAAGATGGTTATATATTTATTGAGATTTGAAGAATGCCAAAAAGCACAGATGAACCAAAAGTTTAATGTTCACTCATCTGACTAAAAATATATCTTTTCCATGTTGCTTCTTAAACAAAAATTGCTGTAGAATTTCAGACAGAGAAGATTGCGTGGATTACAAGAGTCAAGTCCGTGAGAGAAAATTCCTAACCTGGAATTTAATGACTGGATAGAGCTGGATTTTTCTGGAAGGAATAGGTAGGTCTTTCTTATTTGGAAAAGCAACATGAAGTGAGAGGTAGAAACCGGCAAGATTTGTTGGGAGAATAGAGCAAATGGCTTAATTCTGAGACACAGTGGAAATGTATAAAGGATGAACAATTTAAATCTAGTTGATGGAGAGTTAGAATTTAAAGTTGATTCAATAGGTGATATGGTACCAACGCAGTTTTAAATCAGGGAAGTGGCATAAGGAAAATGCCATTTTTGGAAGATTCATCTAGCAGAGGTGACAGGATTGATTTAAAGATGCTAAAGAAAAATATCAAGGAGGTTGAGTTGAGAGACCAGATCCAATAATAGATTTGGAAGATTTAAACAAGACTTCTTAAAATGAAAGACTCATGCTTTTTTGACAGCATAGGAAATGGAACTGGTAAAAAGGACGAGTAAGAGAAGGCTGGGAAAAAAATAGACTAAATGCAGGATTATGTTTGGATTCAGGGCTCTGGCGGTGGAGTTGGATAGATATAAAAAGAAGGAAAGACAACTCTTGCTGACAGCATAGACAGTGATATTTTGAACTGTAGAGATTAGTTCTCCTGAATTTCTGTTGTCCAGCATAAAACATAGTGGGATTACATTTTATATTATTATTCTTAGATCTCTTTCCTCAGAGCTAAAGTAAATTGAATGCTGTTTGAAATATTACTAAGTGAACTATGGCAATATTTTCATCTCCTTTCTAAAAGCATACATATTTTGGTTTAAATTATTTAGGAAGTTATGAAACAAAACAGGATTTATGTCTGCCTTATTTTGACATATAGTTTACATTTGGAAAACTTTGCCCTAGGATGGCATTGGATAAAATTTTTATGATAAATTTGGGCACAGCCAAAGCAAAATCATGAAACTCAGAACAGTAATAGACTTTATAAATCATGTAATTATATTGGTAGAGAAATAATAAATATTTATTGATTATCAGATGCCGAGTCTGTAGAGGGCATTGGCTATACATGTTTAAAAAAATAAAAGAAAAAGAAAAAAAACTGTCTTTGTGAATAAATTTAGAATCTGTTAGAGGAAATGGTCATTAAACACATATAGAATTATAAATTTGAATAAATCCTTGTTATTTGTTGAATTATGTCCCCTAAAAATTCATATGTTCAAGTCCTGACCCCCAATATCTCAAAATGTAACTTTATTTGAAAATAACATAGCTAGAGGTATAATTATTTAAGATGAGGTCAAACTGGTGTAGGGTTGGCCCCTAATCTAATATGACCAGAGTTCTTGTAAGAAGGGGAAACTTTGACACTGACATAAACACACAGAGAGCTCCATGTGAAGATGGAGGCAGAGGTCAAAGTGCTGCTTCTGAAATCCAAGGAATGCCAAAGATTCCCAGCAAACCACCAGGAACTAAGGGAGAGGAATGGAACAGATTCTTCCTCACACCCCCTAGAAGGAACTGACCCTGCTAAGATCTCCATCTAAGACTTCTAGTCCTTGAAACTGTGAGATAATAAATTCTGTTGTTTCAGCCACCCAGTTTGTGGTACTTTGTTATGGCATTCCTAGAAAACTAATACAGTGATAAATACAAAAAGAAAATTATTGGTAATACTAGGAGTGGATAAGGTGATAGGGCTTACTTTAGATCTGATGGGCAAAGGAGACCTCTTTGAGGAACTTATAATTGATCTGACACCTGAAGAATGAGCCAGCCATGTGAGGTATGAGGCAGAGTGATCTGGGCAGGAGAAAGAACATGTGCAAAGGCCCTGGTATAGGAAATAACTTGCCACAAGTAAGGAGTTGAAAAAAGGCTAGTGTGGCTGTTGCACAGCTAATGAAGGTGAGAGTGGTACAAGATGAGGCTGATAAATTCCTGGTAAGTAAATTGGACTTTGATTTTTATTCTAAGGGATTTGGCTGGTAAGGAATTTGACTTTTATTCTAAGAGCAATTCCTTTAGTTAGGAGACATGAATGGGTTTTAAGCAAGTGGTGACCTTATCCAATGTATCTTTTAAATAAATTCTAACTATTATGTAAGTCATGATATGGAGGGAAACAGTGACAGCAATGGAGCAGGAAATCAGGCTTGGATTAGGTGGGTTTTAGTAGATTATTGATAATGAGCCAATATTTAATATTGGGAGGCAGAGAGCGTGTGTAGTAAAGAATTTCTCTCAGGTTTTTGTTTTGAGCTATTGGGGTTTTTAAAAAATTATTATTTATTGAGAAGCTAGAGGAGGAACAGAGTAGGGAAAGGATAGAATGGAGGAGGACTCATAGAATGAGTTCGGCTCTGTATGTGTTAAAATTGAGATGCCCAGGACAGAGTCAAGCAGAAATACCAAGTGAGTGATTTCTTTCTTTGTAGCTCCAAAGAAAGGTCTAAGGGCCGAGGTTGAGACATAGAAGTTACATGTGTTCTACAGTGACCACAGGGAGTTAATAGCACAGTATAGAGTAAAGCTGAAGGCTTCCCGATTCCCAATCCAGTGTTCTTGCAACCTCATGTAAATGCCTAGTCAACAACTTTATAGGATGCTTTGATTAAGTAGTAAGGGAGCACTTTCTTGGGTTGTATTGGGAATAAATATACAAGCATCTGTATAGCAAAAAAGCATAGATGGATAGAGTATTGACACAAATGCACAGAAATAAGATTAAGAAGGCTTGGAGTCTACTTTTAGCTTTGCCACTGCTGTAATTGGTTTAACTGTGTCTCAATGAAATGAGTGTATAATATCATATGATCTCTAACATATCTATTAGTTTTAAAACCTGATAACTCCTCAGGAGCAATTGAGCTCCTGGGTAAACAATCTAATATTATTATTGTACATGTGCATAAGAAAGTATGTATAAAGATCCTCAATAAAATATTGTTTAAAGCAAAATTTAAAGGAACTTCAGTGCCCATCAGTAGAAAGAAATAAAACATTCTATGTTTATGTGGCAAAATGTTATTTAGCTGTTTAAAATAATAAACTAGGTCTATGTGTGTATAGAAAGATCACAAATACAGAATGTTGAATGCCAAAAATGTTAGTCTCAGAATAATACTTGAAATAATTTACCTTCAACAGATGCACATGTATGTAAAAATGCTAAAAATAAGAAGGATGAAATTCTAGTTAATTATTGGAATGGAGGAAATAAATAAGACTAGGGATGGGCTAGAAAGAAAGCTTCAAGCTCATAATATTTCATATAAAATTATATTTAAACTGTATATAACAATAGCATTAAACAGGAGTTTATTGTATTATTCTTTCTATATTTTTAATTACACAAATTTTATGACTATAGGTCAGTTAAAACATTATTTTCACGCTGGTAATCCCAGCACTTTGGGAGGCCGAGGTGGATGGATCACTTGAGGTCAGGGGTTCAAGACCAGCCTGGCCAACATGGTGAAACCCCATCGCTACTAAAAGTACAAAAAATTAGCTGGATGTTGTGGCATGCACCTGTAATCCCAGCTACTTGGGAGGCTAAGGTAGGAGAATCACTTGAACCCGGGAGGTGGGGGTTACAGTGAACCGAGATCACACCACTGCACTCCAGCCTGAATGACAGAGTGAGACTCCATATAAAAACAAAACAAAACAAAAAACACACCAAGAACCCCTTATTTTCATTTTTTGTTATGGAGGATAAAAAGTTTTATTTCAATATATGGAATATTTGAATGCGCTATCATTGATTTCTTGAAACAGAAATATCATTTTATACTTCATAACATTATTTTTCCATTTTTAAATTTTACTTAACAAACTATGATGTGTGTTCTTCAGTTGTGCTGGGCGCTGTCACATCCACATTTATTTCAGGTTAACAACTTTCTAAAGGAGGTGCCTATTTCACAAACAGCAAGTCTGAGGTTCCTAGAAGTTAAAACCTTGCCCGAGGGTACAGAACTGGTAAATAGAAGAGATAAAAGTTGAAACTCAGTTGTTTTACTCTAGGTTTTTTTCTTTCCATCACACATGACTGACATACACACTTCTAAGCTAAACACACAGTATAAGCTCCACTTATTCCTAATATTCACACTTCCTTATAAAGTAGGGGTTTCATTCAGTCAATATGTAGTCTAATGTACTGAACCCAGCATACACATATTTTGCATATAAATGCAGTAAAAATTCCAGAAATACACATTAGGAAATGAAAGAAAATATGTACTGTTAGGAATTCCATCTTGTTTTAATCATAGAAGGCCTATTCTCTATATCGATGCTCTGGTTTTATTTTCTTAAATATCTTTATAGCTGTTACAATTTTGTTCCTCTTTTTGGAACCTTGATAAGAAGTTGTTGCTTTTGATGTTAAAATGGATGAAGATTTTGCTGTGTTTAGGAACAAATTATTTTACTATCATGGAGTAAAATTTTATTGATTTTCTAAAAAAAAAGACAACTTCAAGAAAAACACTACAAGAAACATTTGACAAGAACTTCACAAATGTAACTTTACTTTCATTAAACACTTGCTTCCTTCTTTCTCTTCTTTTCAGCCTATTGTTCCTGTTCCTCATCTCATGATTTTTTTTGGTTATATTTGAATGATGAGCCCAAAGCATGAAAAGCTGTCGTTTTCAACCTTTATTAATGTTTCCCAACTCATTTCCCTATTTGCCTGCTGACAACCTGCCAAAATCACCCTCTGGTGAATTGTAAAAAGATTGGGGTAGCAGTTATGGGATCCAAAATGTGTTGCAGATAATTAGTAAATCAGAACTTTGTCACAGCAGATACTTTGCTACCCACACATCTCTATTTTTAAGTCTTGTGTGTCACACAATGTGTATTCATTGTCTGTTTCAGTGTGAGTAGCACGTCTTTGCATGGCATATAATACAGTTGAGTTGAATGAGAAATTCCATTATTCTTTTGTCATTTTGTATTGTCACTGGTTAACACATGAGATATACATATTTGGTGAATAATTGGAAACCACTATTGGCTTTTAAACAGCTTTAAAATGGGGAGGAATTACTATTTTGCTACTGACTAAAGCAATCCATACATAACCTAAGTAGTTCATACCATAGTCTTTGTTTTCCAATAAAGGCAAGAGATAAAAATCTCCTTAGATGATCACATTTGTTTCCATACTAGTTAGTTCTAACTAATTTGATTGGCAAGAGTAGTGGGTCAGGAGATTGGTTCTTGAATCACACAAAATTGAAAAGTTTTTTTCAGTGTAATACAGAGGTGATAAGTTGAGGCAAAAAGGAAAATTAGATTTAGGATGATGAAATGCTAGGATTATCAGCAGACTTTCATAGAAATCAACTGGAGAATCATAGGAGTAAATTATTTCGTGATCTGTTTCCTTTAAAATACTACCTAATGGCATAGCCTCTGTGCATGTACATGCTCATATGTGTGTGTTATATTAACAAATGCACTCAACACTGATCCCACTTCATTCGTTCCTTAACTTTCAGCCCATAGAGAAGGTAGATAAACAGTTGGATATGAGAATACATACGTGCCAAGCTGTTTTAGTGTCAGAGGAAATTTATCAATTTGCATAGTTTCAGTGACTGTGGTCTCAACATATGTCAGGTATGTAGCCACGATAAAAGGGACTGGCTGCTGTGATATTATAATCAGACAAGACTTATTCTTAAACACATAATAATAGCCTTGAAGTTCAAAAAAAGCAAGAAAGGTGATGGTTATTCTCATATCTAAGACGATTAACTTGGAGAAGACACATGACCTCCGAAAGTTGTAGATTCTTTACCTGTAAAAAGGGCACAAAAAAAGCTGCTCTTCCTACCTGATAAGATTCTTATCAGGATAAACAAAGTGATATAGATAAAGTCCCTTTGTAATTTTTGAGATGTTGTATATATTTAAGACATTACTTAAAATATCTAAATAAGCAAATAAGAATCTTTTCTAAATCAGAATGCATTCATTTATCAAATATGCATAGGTACCTACTATATTTCAGTTGTACTGTTCTAGGAATTGAGAAGACAGCAGTAAAAAAACAGAAAATAATTTCTGCCCTGATAGATCTTATACATTAGTGAATTGAAATAACAATAATAGATAAACTTTGTAGTATATCAATTGGTGATAAGTGCTGTAAAATAAAATAAGACAAAAGACATAATTTAAATAGGAATCATTAGAAAAATAACTTGAAGAAGATGATAGCCTAAGCAAACAGGGAAGACCAAGTTGTATATTGAAATACTAGTTTAGAGAAAATGTTTATTCTTGACGAATGGTCTATTATTACTCAATCAGAGCCATGTGCACTGCTACCAATATTTTATAGTAAACTTAGCCAAGTGGTTTGGCAGATGAAAATTTGTTCTTACTCCATGCTTTTATATTTAAAATAAACCATTTAAAGTCAATGCACCTTATGTCCCCATTTCCTTTGACAGGCACACAAAAAGTATTAATACAAGAAAAAGGAATGAAGTGTTTATTTTGTGTAGGTAATATGAGTGCAGTGTAATAAAAATCAACTTGACATTAACATATGCAAAATATTTTAGAAGGGTAAGTCTATCATCCAAAACAACATGATGTACTTAAAAAAGAAAATGTGGGATTAGTCTCACCCCCACACACAAAATAAATGCACCCTGTCTTAGCACATGTTCTCAAGAAAACAGATCTGGAGGCAGAAGCCTATGTGCTAACATTTATTTAGTGAGAGCAATCCCAGGAAAGCAGAAGAAAGGGAAAAAGGAGTATGAGTCAGAGAAGGAGGGAGTACATTACCAAACTGAATGCCTTCTTAGGCACAGCTGTCTAAGTGTGCTATCTCAGTGTCCTCAGGACAGCCCTTTAGAGATTGTGTGTGTTTCTGAGCCTTCTTAGAATCCACTGAGGTGGTGGGTAAGGAAGAATGTATATGCTTAAACTGGGAAGTGAATGCAAGTTGAAATATAGGCCAAGGTGTTAACTAGCAACTGGACAGCAGGGAGCTTTGCAGAAGAAACTACCATGTGTTGCCTATGACAAAAGAAGGTCAAGAGCAGATGCATCAGGAACAGATATTCACATCCAAACACAATTGTCTGTGTGATCTCTCAGCTAACCAGCTGAGGTTGTGTGCAAGCTGAAGACCTTTCCACTGTGCCATTACACCATGGAGAGAAAGAAAATGGAAAGAGGGAGGGGTTGAAACTTTGAAAAAATGAGTGAGCTAATGCAGAAATGACTCAGCTAATGAGAAGTATTTCAATCAGCTTAAAATGAAAAACTTAAATTTATTTTCCACTACAAATGCGAAAAGAAAGAGTGGTGAACAAACCCAGCTATAAAGAAATAAAATTAAATATCTGCACCTCTAAGGGATAACATTAAGTTTTAAACATCATATATTTTTACACATATATAAATCAACAAAAAGCAAGTATATTCACCCAAATGTTAAGAGTAGTGATGTTTAGCTAGTGAGCTTGTGGGTGACTTCTATTTTTTTCTTTAATTATTGTATATTCCCTAAATGTCTTCAAATGAAAGTGTATCATTTTTGCAATAAGAAAGAAAATTTGGTATTAGAACAGGTGCATTTGTGACTTCATCCATTCTGTGCTTGTGGAAGCTTGTTAATCTGAAAACGATTCCACTTTTAAGTGTTAATGGGCTAATAAGTCATTTTGGGGTGAGTTACTTTTCAAAGCTGTTGAAATCACATTTCTAACTGCGCTTTTGTTCCATTTACTGATAGGGAGGGCCTGCCTATAGCTGCTGTAACCTAATACAAAAAAAAAGAAAAAAGAAAAGAAAAAATATGCTTGTTGTCTGCACAAAATCTCATAACTATCTAACTAGCTGAAATAGTCACATTATAATAAGTTGGTAAACTATCCTTTGAATCTAACCATTTCTGTATTTGAGGCCTTGATAGAACTTGGCTTAGTCTTTCATAAAGTAGAAATAGAGTTCAAGAGCTTCCATTTATTCTCAGGAATTTTGCCATATGTTAGTGCATAGTTTTAAATCTATTCAATTAATTGGAATTTGAAAAAGTGAAATATAAGCTAAGCTGTAAAGAATTATAGATGAAAAGCTTGCAATGGGTTGTGATTATAATATCATATAGATAACCCCAATTCCTGTAATATAAAACTTACACCTAATCACAGTGTTGGAAAATGCATACAGAGTACTGGATATACAAAATACCAGCTGAGGTGATTCCTGGCCTTTGAAATTATTTAGCTTTTCAGCATGATTGACTTATACACTGGTGTCTGCATGTGCATGCACAGAAACATACACACAAAGAAATGAAGAAAGAAAAAAAGCAATAACTTGATCTTGAGTTTTCCCATTGGGCCTGTATTCATGTGTTTTCCTAGGGTTGTCTGAAAAATTTGGCTCACTTTTCTTCCTGTTTCTTTCTTGATAATCTTACAGAATTATTTTCATGCTTATTAAACTCTTCTAATAATTATCGGCTATAAAGTATAGGAGGAAATTTTATGGTGATCACATAGATAAGATGTAATTAATGATAAGTAATATAAATGGTGAAAAATGCTGGCTTTAAATCATCAAACAGTTAAGAAATGCTACATCCTTCAGAGATGAAAAAACTTGCATATTGGTTAAAATGTTTTATGCTGCAAGTAATGAAGATTCTGCTTAATGTAGCTGTGATGGTTAATTTTATGTTTCAATTTGACTGGGCCACAGGGTGCCCAGATATTTATTTAAACTTTATTCTCTGTGTGTCTAAAAGGGTATTTCTGGAAGAGATTAATGTTTGAATAGGTAGATTGGGTACAGCAGATTGCCTGCCCAATGTTGGTGGGACTCATTCAATCCACTGAAGGCTTGAATAGAACTTAATGAATTCATTCTCACTTCCTGAGGGTTTCCTCTGCCTTGAATTCAGTCTCAGACTAGAACTAACACCCTCTGCTCTCCTCATTCTCAGGCCTTCGGATTCAGAATGGACCTATACCATCAGCTCTCCTGGGACTCCAGCTTGCAAGTTTGGGGACTTCTTAGCCTCCATAACTGCATGAGCCAATTCATTGTAATCTCTCAATAGACAGATAAAGAGATCTTTTATTGGTCCTGTTACTCTGGAAAACCTGGACTAATACACTGCCTTAACAATTAAAGGAAATTACTGGCTCAAGCACCAATTCAGTTAAAGTCGATTTAGTGTTATCTGATTCAATAGTTACAGAATGTAATGAAGGACCGGTTTTCGACCTTTTCAATGCTATCCTTTTCCGCAGGCAACTTCATGTTAAAGGGACTACCCTTGTGGTTAGAAAAGTTACCAGTAGCAATTCAACTTACGTGTTTTCTGTTTCCTTACCAGCATATTAAAATAGAACCTTGCTATTAACTTGACACTAAAGCAATGACTACATCCAGATGAATGGCAGGAGGCAATTGAATAAAGTCAATCAGATGCACAGCTGGAAATGAAGGTAGTATCATCTTCCCTGAAGCATATGAGTGGAGTTTGGAAGTTGTACAACCTGAATGATAATCTTGATAGTAGATATGGGAAGGAGAGTTCTAATTCTGGGTATGCAACCAACAATATCCGTTCTACTTGGGCTTACTTAACAGGGAGGAACCTGTTTACAGGAACATAGGCAGTAGACACTACCTCTTTAGAGAGCCTGGAACAAGAGATCTCAGAGTTCAAAAACACTGTACATCAGGTTAGAAGGTCTTATACTGAGTTTACGATTATAGATAACATGCAAACAACAAAAGTGGTTTCTTCTATAAAATAAAAATAACATTATTGTCACAGTTTTGCAAAGAAGTTATTGGGATCTTCCAATCAGTTACATAGATTTCTTGATAAGAGACTAAGAAATCATGGTTTAATAATTACCATTCAAACTAAATATCTACAGTGAACATGCTTGTGAATAAGAAGAGGACAGACTCCTTCTTTTACCTACTCTTCCTAATCTATTTTACTTTTACTCATTTATCTTTTTCCTTTTCAAATGACAGAGCCCAGATAAATGGTAAATCTGAAAGAAATTGTTACACCTCTGGAAATAATCAAAGACAATGTATCTTTATGTAACAGTGAAGTATATTAGAAATTGTGATTCTAAGATAACAAGGTAGACATCTTCTTTATAAGTTTTGCTGCTGAAAAAATAAATGAAAAATGTTATTCTTAGATACTTGGGGAAAATGAGCTCAATTTATCAATGAAGAAAAATTTATATTTACTTTTACCCCAGTATGCATTTTAGTACATCCTGTAAAACCTTTTGAAGCATATGTGGGTAGTATTTTTCTGAATATTTATTGTAGGTGAATATAAGACATACTAAGATACCACCAAAAATTAAATAACTAGCTTTTGTGTGTGTGTTTGTGTGGGTATTTATTTACTTAAGTGCATTTTATTATTCACTTTTTACTTGGCTCAAAAGTCAAAAGTAAATGGGAAGCAGAGCATTCTCGTGAAAAGTATATGGGTGGCTTTGGATAGATCCAGTTCAAGACTATTTTCTCTACCAATTATTAACTATGTAAGCTTTTGGGCTATTGAAGAATGCCTTCGTGGCCAGCTTTGAACATTTATAGTCATTTCATTTTATTTCTCTTTAGTCCACATGCATAGATCAAGATAATTTAGTTATTTTAAACTCTGGAGATCTATTTATTTAAAGCAGAAGCAAAATGGAAAATTATCATGGCACTTGTATTTATCAGGGTTCTCCTGAGTAACAAAACAAATTGTGTGTGTGTGTGTGTGTGTGTGTCTGTGTGTGTGTGTGTAGAAAGATACTTATTATGAAGATTGGCTCACACAGTTATGGAAGCTCAGAAATCCTGTGATTAACTTTTTGCAAGCTGGAGGCCCAAGAAGGCTGGTGGTGTCGTTTCAGTCCAAGCCCCAAGGCCTGAGAACCAGGAACACAAATGTCCTAGGTCAGGAGCGGATAGATGGATGGCCCAGCTGAAGCAGAGTTAGTGAGTTTACTCTTCCTCCACCTTCTTGTTCTATTGAGGCCCCAAAGAAATTGGATGATGTTCACTTGCACTGGTGAGGATGATCTTTACTGTCTACCTATTCAAATGCTAAACTCTTCCAAAAACACCCTCACAGATACCCCTAGAAATAATGTTTTACCTGCTATCTGGATATCCCCTAGCCTACTTAAGTTGACATATAAAATTAACCATCACCACATGAAATATTGAAAATATCTCTCTCTCAACCTAAATATATATAGGTCAAGCTCCCTTGCGTTTTTGGTCCCATCCTTTAACAGCCATTACACCACTTTGTGAAGACTTTTATAATCTAATTAGTTATTTATTAGAAATAGATGTTATTCAATATAGATCATGGCTTGACTTCAAATAATCAATTTTTTCCCCCTAAGAAATGGTTGGAACTCTCAGTAAGTTGGATCTAGTACTAATGAAAGTAGCCCCAGTGTGACTCAGGACTGAAAGCTTTAATAGACACCATTGTTTATTTGTTCTTTCAAGGAAAGGCAAGCATTTCACTTATTCCTTTTATTTGAGGTTCTTACTAGGGTAAAGGAGTTAAGTAGAGGGGCATAATGTCAACTCTAAGTGACGTATTTCTTCCTAAGATCAAGTGAAAGGAATAGGGGCCAAATACTATTAGCTCACTGGCTCTATCTTACTAAGTGAAAACACTTAATGGTATTGACTAGGTTGGTGAATTCACATTTAATTTTTTTAAAAGTGAAATAAAAGCAAACTGAACCAAACCACAACAACAACAAAATTAAGCAACCAAACAAAAAAGTCACAAATAAGCCAATTTCTGAAACTGAACTAAAAATCTATGAAGGAGCTTTTAGTTTTAGCTCTAACGTGTACAGAATTCAGAAGTCATAACTCCCATTGTTACAACAACAGAAAAGATGAGCAAATTAAAAAATCAATAACTTTTCTCAGACCCATAAGAGAACTAATGTCATAGAACAAACTTCCATCCAGAAGCATGGATAGACAGGCAGATCTAAAGAGTCGTGCTGAGATGTTCTTACATGGAGCAGAAGGCACTGGAGCCATTAACTTGGACAAATTGCTGAAGCTGTGTGTGGACTAGCTTGAGAGTGAAAACTCATGGGTACTAGGGTCTTAAGGAGGCCCCCACACTTTTGTGTTTTACTCCCAGGAAACTCACCAGGTTCTCATGTTCAAGATCCAAGAAAAGTATGCTCTTGGCTCTAGCAGTGGGAAAAAAAGAGAATAACTATTGAGAAATACAGCCAGAGCTTGCTCCACTACAAATATCTACTCTCTAGGGGAAATGACTTTACCAAATCCTTATCCTACCTGTAAAGAAAAGAATTTCTCAGGCTTCTCGCCTGTTAGCCCTTTCTAGTCCGCCTATCTCACATAAGGGTGAGAACAAAGCTAAGAAACTCTTGTGAAATTCACAACCAGGGATACAAACCCACAAAAGATTGAGATGTAGTTATACAATTATAGAATGCTACCTCTTCCATATACCTTATCATCATACCAACAGGACTCCAGTATAATAACAGTAGATTACAGCTAAAAGAGCTGCAAGATGTGGACCCTATTTGAAAAAGAGCTCTTGGAAAAGCCCAAAATTAGGAGAGGTGAGAAAAAAAAAAAAAAAAGAACTCTAAAGAACTTTAAAGACTTTAGCATCTAGATATGTACTATACAAACACAGCCCTGCTCATAGTCAGATTAACATAAATCCTCACACTGAAGACCCATTTATTTCAGTTCCTAAGATCCAAAACATTTTCCCAGCTATTACCAAAAAATTACAAGGCATGCTGAAAGACAAAAAAAAAGAATTCTGAAGAGATAAAAGAATAATTAAAATATAACACCAAAGTGGAATTATTAGACAGATAATTTTAAATAGCCGTGATTCACATGTTAAGGGCTCCAGTGGAAAAAGTAGACCATGTGCAATGATAGATGTGTAATATAAGCAGAGGGATGGAAACTCTTAAGAAAAAATCAAAATGAAATGCTATCAATAAAACACCAAAATATTATTTTAAAAAGTTTAGAATGCCCTTGAAAGGCTTGTTAGTAGACTGGACACAGCCAAGAAAAGACCCAGAAATTAGGTCAATAGCAACTTCCCAAACTGAATTGTAAACAGTAAAACAAACAAACAAACAAACAAAAAAGTGACAGATCATCCAATAACTGTAAGACATAAGACAATTTCAAAAGTTGTAATACAGATAATTGGAATACCAGAAGCAGAAATAGAAATATACCATGAATATTTGAAGTAGTGATAGCTGACAATTTTCAAAAATTAATAACAGACACCAATCTAAAAATACAAGAAGACCAAAGAACATCAATCCAGAGGAATACAAAAAAAACAGTATTTAGATTTTTTAATATTTAAAGTATAGAAAACAATAACACATTACAAATCTTGAAATACGACAAATGAAAATAAATCTACCTATAGAAAAACAAGAATAAGAATTACAGCAGACTTCTCACTAGAAACCATGCAAACAAGAAGAGAATGGAGTGGAATATTTAAAATGTTGGAAGAAAAATTTTATAAATCTATTATTCTATTCAGTATTCTATTCTATTCTATCAAATTATCCTTCAAAGTGAAGATAAAATAAAGATGATCTCAGACAAACAAAAACTTAAGGAATTAATTGCTAGTTGACCCATCCTGCAAAATTTTTAAAAGAAGTAACATTGGCCACAAATTTAAATCTATATAAAGAAAAGAAGAGCATTAGTGAAAAGATAAAGTGAAAGCTTTAATTTTTCTTTTATTAATTGATCGATTTTTTAAAAAGATACTCATTCTTTAATGTGGTAATAATACCAATGACAGAAAGATAGCTGAAAAGATTAAAAAATTTCCAAATATTTGGAAATTAAATAATATACTTATACATAACATATGGGTCCAAGAATGAGTTTCAATAGAATATTTTAAAATATTTTTAATCAAATAAAAATACAATGTATCAAAATTTGTGGGATGTAGCCAAAGCAGTGCTTTGAGAAAAATTTATAGCATAAAATACTTATATTACAAAAGAGGAAATCTTTAAAATCAATAATATAAGCTTAATTCTTAGGAAAGCAGAGAAGAGAAAGTTAATTCTAAAGTAAACAGAGAAGTTAATTCTAAAGTAAATAAGAATTACAACAGAAATTAATGAAACCGAATACGGAATAAAGAAAAGAAAATCAAGAAAACTTGAAGCTGATCCTTTGGAAAAGTCAATAACAGTAATCAGCTTCCAGCCAAGCTAAATAGGAATAAAAGAGAAGTGACATAAATTACAAATACTGGAAGTGAAAGAGTAGTCAGCACTACTGGTCTCATGAACATTAAGAGGATAATAAAGGGTTACTATGAACAATCCTATTCCCACGAATTTAGGATCAAAAGAAAACATCCAAAAACAGGTGGATTTCCTAGATATCAGTGTTAAACAATTAAAATTGGAATTAAAACTCAATACTCTTCACAATTGTACCACCAAATAAAGCACTTAACTCTAAATCTAACAATGCATGTACAGGATTTATATGCAAAAAGTCTAAAACTCTGATAAGAGAAATAAAATGAAATCTAAATAATGGGGATATATTCATGGATTGGGAGGGTCAATATTGTTAAGATGTAAATTCTTCCAAATTTGGTCAATAGTGTAAATGTAATTCCAACCCAAATCCCAGGAAGCTATTTTGTACACATTGACAAACTAATTCTAATATTTAGATGGGAAGGCAAAGGACTAATAATAGACAAACTGCAGAAAAACAAAATGAAAAACTTTTATTCCTCTATCTCAAAACTTACTATAAAGCTACAGCAAGGAAGTGATTTTGTCAATAAGATGGTCATGTAGATCGATGGAACAGAATATACAGAAATAGTCACAAATATATATAATCACTTTGAAAACTGGAAAAAGAAAGTTCAGTGGGAAAGGATAATATTTTCAACAAACGATGATAGAAAAATTGACATCCTTATGTTAAAAACTTAATCTGCACACAGACATTATATCTTAAAAAATCTCAAAATGAATCATAGACCTAAATGTACAGCACAAAATGACAAAACATCCAGAAAAAATTATAGAAGACAACTACATGACTTTACTTTGGTAATTAGTTTTTAGATACAAGTTGTTTTTAGATATAAGTCGTTTTAGATACAAGACACAAGACACAAGTTATTTCAGACAAAAATTATTTTTAAATACATGTATCTAAAATGCATGAAACCAGAAGTGTTTCAGATTTCACATTTTTCAGACTTTGAAATATTTACATATTCATAATGAGATATCTTGGGAATGGGAGCCACGTCTAAACACACATTTATTTATGTTTCATATACACCATATACACATAGCCTGAAAGTAATTTTGTGCAATCTTTTAAATGATTTAATGTATAAAACTAAGTTTGTGTTAAGTACTTATGTGTGGAATTTTCCATTTGTCATGTCAGCATTCACAATTTCAGACTTTGGAGAATTTTGAATTTTGAATTTTCTGATTAGGTATGCTCAACCTGTAGAGCACCAAAGAACAAAATAAAACAAAAAAAAATTAAGAAACTTTTGCTTTGCTTTGCAAATGACACTGTTAAAGGAATTATAAAAAACAAATTACAGACTGGGAGAAATATTTCTAAAACACATATATGATAAATGACTTGTATGTGAAATATAGAAAGAGTTCTTAAAAGTTCATACATAAAGAAACAATGGACCACTTGTATTTCTTCTTTTGAGAAATGTATGTTCATATCTTTTGCCCAGCTTTTAATGGGGTTGTTTATTTTTTCTTGTTGAATTATTTATGTTCCTTGCAGATTCCAGATATTAATCCTTTGTCAGAGGTTTAATTTGCAAGTATATTGTCCCATTCTGTAGGTTGTCTGTTTATTCTGCTGGTTATTTCTGTTGCTGTGCAGAAGCTTTTTAGTTTAATTAAGTTCCATTTGTCTATTTTTGTTTTTATTGCATTTGCTTTTGGAGTTGGTATTAGGCCTTCTTGTGTTGCTATAAAGAAATATTCCGAGACTCGATAATTTACGAGAAAAGCAGTTTCATTAGCTAACAGTTCTCCAACCTGTATGGGAAGCAAAATGTCAGCGTCAGCTTCTGGTGAGCCTCAGGAAGCCTATAATCATGGCAGAAGGCAAAGGGGGAGCAGACATCTCACATGCCAAGAGTGGGAGCAAGAGAGTCTGGGGAGGCGCCACATACTTTTAAACAACAAGATCTGGTGAAAACTAACTATTGCAAGGACAGCACCAAGCCATGAGGGATTTGCTCCCATTATCCAAACACCTCCCACCAGGCCCAACCTCCAATACTGGGGATTACATTTCAACATGAGATTTGGTGGGGACACAGATCCAAAGCATATCAGAGTCTTCATCATAAATTATTTGGCTAGGCCAATGTCCAGAAGAGTGTTTTCTAGATTTTCTTCTAAGATTCTTACAACTTTGGGTCTTATATTTAAGTCTTTAATTCATCTTTACAAATAATGAGAGGAAGCTAGAATGATCCATGTGGTAATATACTAGAGTTGGAGATTATCGAGAGTTGGAGTTAATTTTTGTGTATGGTGAGAGATAGGGGTGCAGTTTTATTCTTCTATATATGGCTTGCCAATTTTCCCAGCACCATTTATTGAATAGAACATCCTCTCCTCATTGTTTATTTTTGTCAACTTTGTGGAAGATCAGTTGGTTGTAAGTATGTGGCTTTATTTTTGCATTATCTATTCTCTTCCACTAATCTATGTCTCTTTTTGTACCAGTACCATGCAGATTTAGTTACTATAGCCTTATAGTATATTTGAAGTCAGGCAACGTGATGCCTGTAGATTTTTTCTTTTTACTTAGGACAAAATGCTCAACGTCACTGATTATCAGAGAAATACAAATTAAAACCACAATAAGATATCATCTTATACCGGTCAAAATGGCCACTGCTAAAAAGTCAAGATGTTGGTATGGATGTGGAGAAAGGGAACACTTACACATTATTGGTGGGAATGTTTATTAGTTCAACCTCGGTGGAAAACAATATGGAGATTTCTCAAATAACTAAAAATAGAACTATCATTTGGCCTAGCAGTCTCACTACTGGATATCTGCCCAAAGGAAGATAAATCATTATTTAAAAGATACACCGGCACTTGTATGTTCACTGCTATGCTATTCACAATAGCAAGTCATCGACCCAACAAAAGTGTCCATTAATGGTTGACTGGATAAATAAAATGTGGTATATATACACCATGGAATACTGTGTGGCCCCAAAAAGAATGAATTCATGTCTTTTGCAGCAACATGGATAAAGCTGAAGGTCATTATCCTAAGTGAACGAACTCAGAACCAGAAAACCAAATACCATATATTCTTACTTATGTGGGAACTAAACAATGGGTACACAGCGCCAAAAAGATAGAAATAATAGACTCCAAAAGGGAGGAGATTAGGAGAGTGACAAGAGCTGAAAAATTACCTATTGGGTGCAATGTTAACTATTTGGGTAATGAGTAAACTAGAAGTTGAATCCCCATCAGCATGCAATATACCTATGTAACAAACATGCACATGTACCCCCTGAATCTGAAATAAAATGGACCAATTGTCTGAATAAACATCACATGAAAGGAGTTATACAAGTAGCAAATAAACATATAAAAAGATGCTCAACTTCACTTGTGATGAGGTAATGGCAAATTACAAACAATCATAAGATACCCCTATATACTTATTAGAAGGGCTAAAGTCCAAAAAGTGACAATGTAAACTGCTAACAATGATGCAGAGCAACAGAAATTCTCATTCCTTAATGGTGGAATGCAAAATTGGACAGCCATTTAAAAAATAGTTTGGCAATTTCTTGTTGCCAGAACTAAATCATCTCATTAGAAGACAGTTTGGCAACTTACAAATCTAAAACATAGTCTTACCATACAATCCAGCAATCACATCATTAGTTATTTACTCAACTGAAACTTATGTCCATGCAAAACTTACACATGAATGTTAATAGTGGCTTTATTCCTAATCATCAAAACCTGGAAGCAATCGAGTTGTCCTTCCATAGGTGAATGGATGAGCAAAGTATAGCACATCAATATAATGAACTATTATTCAGTGATAAACATAATGGAGCTATCAAGCCATAAAAAGGGATAGATCTTAAACACATATTTCAAAGTGAAAAAAACAACAATCTGAGAAAGCCACATACTATCTGATTCATATTATACATGACCTTTTGGAAAAAGCAAAACTACAGCAACTGTATAAAGATCAGTGGTTCCTCTTGGTTTAGGAGTAGGCTTGGATAGAGGAAGCACAAGGGTAATTTTAGGGAATTGAAACTATTATAAACGTGACACTGCAAAAGTGGATACTTGATACACTCTGCATTTGTCAAAATCTATAGAACTTTACAGCACTAAGGGTGAACTTAAATGCATGCAAATTTTAAAATGGAGGTTGGAGGATCCCAGCACAGAATGCAGAATGTAATAAAATAACTAAAATACAAATGTATGAAAACCTTGTTGAAGGCAATGGGAGAAAGTTGCTTATGTAATAAACCTTAAAAATGTGTGGAGTTTGTAAGGTTAAAATTTTAAAAAATGTATCTCAGCAGTGTACTCTGGTAGACAAAATAAGTTCCCATCAGCATCAGGGGTAATCATTACGATATTGGTATATACATAGTTAGAATTAAACAATTTAGTAAATACATGATGAGAGCCAGGTTCCTTACTGTTAAAGAGTGAGTTTACACATAACTAGAGGAAGCTAGAATAATCCATGTGGTCATATATTTGAGTTGGAGATATTGGCATGAACTCATGTTTAGCTTAATACAGATACAAATAATTACGTATAGAAATATGTATAGATATATGTATACACATGGGTTAGTCCACACGCACGTTTCCTTGCTCTTTCAGCTAAGAAGATCTAGAAGCAACCACATCCCAGGAATAACAAGCATATCTATCACACAGACCTTGGTTTCTAATACCAATTCCCAATAAAAAGGAACCAATTTTCCTTGAAGAAATAGTTCTGCAACTAAGGCAGAAATATGGAAGCTGAATCTGGAACATCCTGTAGCACCAGAAAGTAAGAAAGCACTCAAAAATAGAGACTATTTTTTGGAATGCAAAAAAAATAGCAGTGGTGTGATTGCTGGATTGTATAGTAGGACTATGTTTTAGGTTTGTAAATTGCCAAACTGTCTTCTAATGAGGCAATTTAGTTTTGTAAAAAATTTCCAAACTATTTTTTTAATGGCTGTCCAATTTTGCATTCCAAGATGTTCCAGTGTGCTATGTAGCTTCAAGGGAACACAGGTACTAGCTGAAAGCGCTCCCAGTGGCCAATATTGGAGAAACTTGAGCAATAAAATGAGTAAATAAATTTTTGATTTTAATTCAAAGTATAAAATAAATATCCAGGAATACATACTTATATAAATAAATAATTGAATAAATAAACAAGCGAGAGTAAGGAGACAACTCTCCTACCCAGAAAAATTTTAAATAAGGAAATATAGATACTCTACCTATCTTCGAGAAGGTGGAGAAAAACTCTCTACTTCCTAACAGTGGGCTGCACATAATAGCTTTCTAAAGAGTACAGTAAAAATGGAGGAAATGTAATGGTAAATTTACAGTAGAGAAATCTGACAAACACTAATTCGGTCAGTTGTTGAAGGTCAACATCAACAATGGCAAATCATGTTGATAGTATATCTTTTTGCTATGATGTGATGAAAATGGCACTTTACTATTGAGGTCTTCTTCCTTAACCATGAAAAAAATATCAGAGAAATGTTAAAGGACATCCTAGAAAACACCTGACTACACCTCCTTGAAGCTGTCAAGCTCATCACAAACAAGGAAAATCTGGGAAATCATCACAGCCAAAGAGAACGTAGGGAGACATGACAACTAGTAGAATATATATGAGACCTTGGAATGCAATGAGAACATTAGGTAAAAATGGAAAAAAATCTGAATACAATATAGATGTTAAAAATAATGTATAAATATTAGGTCATTAATCATATTAGGGTAATGTGTTAATAATGGAGGAACTGGAGCTGTTTTGAACTCTGTATTATCTTTGCATTTTTTTGTTAATCTAAGACTGTTCTAGAATAGTCTATTTTAAAAATAGTTACCAAGAAGAAAATAAAAGTTGGCATTAGCAAACTAAATCTTCAACTGTCATAAAACAATTTTGAATTTAGAGTTTTTAAATTAGCATTCAAGAGTTGGAGAATAATGGACATATTTTGGAGAAAGAGAACCTCAGAAAGTTTAGCACTCATGAGCCCCTTTAACATGTTTTATTTAAGGATGTTTTTAGTAAAATCCTACGAAACTAATAAAATTATACAGGAGTTTGATATAAAGAAACAGTGGTGTGTAAATAAACAAACGTAATTGAGACTAAATAAATTTTTATGATAATGTAAAAAAAATCAGACATATCAGATGTTCTACAGTGCTATGTAGCTTCTGAATGTAGTCTAGAGATTTACTTATATGTTTTAAATACCGAATTACTAGCAGCACAAGAGAAAAAGGCTATGTAACTTCCAAATAATAGGAAAAAATATAAAATCATAACAACAGATTACTATATAATCAGAAAAGAGTGAAAGAAAAACAAAATAGTTTTTTAAAAAAAATCACAAAAAATAGAATGCATAAAGTAAAATGGTGGGTATACCTACAAGCATTGATTAATAAAAAATGAGTTAAATTCTACTGTGAAAATACAGATATTTTTGAATGTCTTAAAAACTTCCAAAAACAATCCATTGCTATACGAGAGCCACACTTAAAATTAAAATACATAAAAAAGATTGAATGCAAAAGGATAGAATAATGTATCCCTAGCAGATATTAATCAAAAGAAAGAAGCTGAAGAAATGTTATCATGAGACAAAATACAATTCAATGCGAATGATTTGTATGAGGCAAAGGGAAATATTTCACAGTGGTAAAAATAACAGTGATATGACAGTCATGAAATTCTGTACGTACCGAGTTACAAAATAAGTAGAACAAAAATTTATAGACAGCCTGGATAAATATACCAATACTGATATGGAAGGATTTTAAACCTTAGAAACTCAGCAGAGCAGACAAAAATAATGGGTATAACAACTGAATAAAACATTCTACAAGCGTGTGCATGAGTATGTGTGTATATACTGTTTGTTTTTATACGTAGGTTTATATGTATTCTTAAAAGGGGAAATAAATATTTCTCTTCAAACATACATGGAATATTCAGAAACATTCCATATGCATTAGAGCATACAGAAGATAATTTTGGTTTCTTATCAAACAAATCTAAACTATTCCCACCACTTTCTTCCTATTTAAATAAAACAATAGGGGCTTTTCATTTCAAAGAAGAAAGTGAAAGACCATGAGAAAGTGGACACCATTGCAGAAAACACTTTTGTGTCATTTTAATATGACTACGGGGAACAGAAACATAAGCTAGCAGGTAAAAGATAGTATGGGGTTCAGAAAAGTGTTTCTCTTAGTTGAAAGGTAGTGCAGACTTTTAAGCTAATACAATTAACAATTAGAGAAGAAATTCATGAGCCAAGCTGTAAGCGACAACTGCTCAAGTGAAGTCTTCCCTTGAATTAAGGAATTCTGGCAAGACTAATTTTCCCTTACAAATTTTGGTTTATTCATTTCACAAGCATTGCCAAATGATGTATTTTTATTATATGGCCATTGATAAGAGAACCTCTTCTAGGAAGGATTGTGAAACATTTTATTGGAGATTAATATAAGCTATCTGGTTGCGCATTAACTAAAAAATAGAGAAATGATAATGAGCTAACAATTTTCAAATGATGTTATGCTGAATATATTTTTTTAAAAAAACGTACAGCTAGATTATATGAGGCTAAGTAGGGAGAAGCATTGACTGCAGCAATTTAAACCTTGTAGATTATGAAAATATACTTCCAGTTATTTTTTCAAATAATATTTGTATTCACCTGGGCAATGACATTAAATAGGACTGCAATTACTTCATTTCCATGGCTGTTTTTTTTTTTTTGATTGTTTTCTGTTTTTTCTTTCAAGTAAATGTGGGGAGGGATGCTTTTGTGGAAATAAAAGAGAATGAACAAAAAGTCCAGGGAGGTGAATTTGATACTCCATTCTTGGCAGTTTTCTAGGAAGATGTTACTCTTTTTGCTCTTTTTATGTGTCTTTTTTTTTTTTTTTTCTATTTTAGGGACTGCTTATAAAGCCTAGAAATATGTAAAATAATAGACCTTAATTTTCCCAGAAATGTGAGTGGCTCAGTTCAGCAGATTGAGTCTTCACTGAATTACTTCTTTGGGGGAAGAAGAAAAAGGAAAAAGAAGGCCACAACAAAACTCCAGTTGATTGACAGACTGCCCAAGAATACAAATTTACCTTCTGAAGTCACCAGGAGAGAAACTAATCATTCATTGTAATTAAACCATAACTGAGTTGCCTCCAGCAGTTCTACATTACCAAGTTTTGATTTGTGGAAACTCACAAGGAGGTGGCAGGCTTTCCAGAATTAGCCTAAGAAAGCATGCATGGTTCAACAGAATGAAATATTACATCGCTGGTGGTTCCTTCTGTCAGGTTTTTCTACATTGTCTGTTTTTCTCTGATGTAGAAATTCTCATTTTTAACAAAATCTTTGAATCTTTCTACTTTGAAGTAGAATGCAGTTTAGGGAATTGACAAGACACACCCCTTACATTCAAGGAAGTGATTATAAGAACTATTTAAGATCTATAGTTGACTCTTCTCTTAAGTCTTTAAGGAATGGAATAAAGTTGAAAGTGCAGCAAAAAACAGGGGCAAAGTGATAATACTAGAAGCAAAATCTGAATTGAATGTAATTTTGTTATAGGCAAAATATCTGACCTTGGAAATGTTGAAAAATTTTTTTCCTTTCTGTATATATTTACAACTGACAATAAGAGCTTTTCAAATTTTGGAAAAAAAAATTTAAAGGTCGACAGAACAATTGTAGTTTTTTCTATTAAATTATTTAAGGTCATTTTGCATGGTTTCAGCTTGCACATTCATTTTTATGGTACCACACAGCTGTGCAAAGTGGAGACTGTCTATCTGATGAAAGCTCTTTGCAAAGTGAAGCCTATTTATTCTAGTACTTGTGAAGTAGAAACGTGTCAGAAAATGCCAACTGGCCTTCCTTCACTTGAATGAGATCAGTTAGGACATGATGAGATGAGAATAATTCAAAAGCCCCACTCTTAAACTCCAGAGTAATGAAAGTATTATATACAGTAGCCAAACCATTCATATCAGTTTGTGGCCTAATAATCCTTCTCAGGACCTGACCACAAAAATCAGCTTCACTTCGTGAATTAAACCTAACTGGAATAAATAAGTAAAAGCTGAAGAATTTATTTTAGTCAACTGTAGTTAAGAGGACTATTTAATTCGTCATCTGAACCAGGACACTATTGAGAGTAAAAGGGATGCTAAATTAATTAAAATTATATAATACTTGAATTAGACTAGATTTCCAGATTAATAAATTGGTTTTATTATATATACAAAACAAAAAAAACTATTCAAATACTGTATAATTTTTTTCTAAAATATTAAAAAATGCATTTTTGTACATTAAAGTAAAATTAAAATAAACTTCAGATTGTGTATCAAAACATTAAAAATTAACATAAGCAAAATATTCTACATGCTACGTATTCACATTATTTTTTCAGTTTTTAAATTATATGTCTCTGATAAGATGCCACCTTTTTTGATAACAAATAATCTGAAAATAAGTAAATATTTAAAAATAAAATCAATAATAGTTGAAGTTAAATTTTGGGGGCAATACATTTAAAATGTTAACATTTTTAATTCACTCACTTATGTACGTTATATTTTAATCTGAAAAAAATACACTGAAGTTGCTGAAGTCCCTAATACATTCAGAGGCTATGCTGTTAAATGGAGGTTACTGTAAACATTACATTTTTTATTTAAATGTGTAAATATTTTATCTGAAGTAAGTTCATTTGTACTCTCCATTGTTCTTTATTCAGAGGAATTTTCTTTAAAAAATAAGATGAATAAGTTATCTTTTTTATGATTCTTTACTATTGTCAATAAAAAGCTGTAAAATCATAGGGCAAGCCTGGGCACCCTGGCTCAGGCCTCTAATCCCAGCACTTTGGAAGGCCAACACAGCAGGATTATTAGCGGCCAGAAGTTTAGGACCAGCCTGGGCAACATACTAAGACTGTTTCTCCAAACAAATGAACAAACAAAAACCCAAAAACTAAATAATAGGGCAGTCCCAATTTATTCTGTTCTTTTATAGATTATCAAATTAACCAGTTAAAAATAACCAGAGAGAGAGAGAGAGGTAATTTTGACAACTATAGGTTCTATTTGTATCGTATCTACCAATTATAAAAGCTAATTCCAATAGCATCCCCGCCATACAAAAGTCTTAATTTAGAAAACAAACAGAACACTTGTTTATCTTGACAATGTGTTCCATTAAAGCTTGCATTCTTATTATTTCAGCAAAATATAATGATAGAAATAATTTTAACATTAATGTTGAACTTTTCAACTGAATTTACAAAAGCATTCACTATAATGTTAAATGTTTTACCTTCAACTTTAAATATATTTCTGAATCTTTACATTGTATGATTTAAATAAAAATATCAAAGCTATTGAAATTAACTGGCTTTCTATTTAAACCACCTATGCTATTGATAAAAAATCTGGCATTCTTCAAATCTGTAGAATTCTTTTGCTAATGGATTATATCATTAGTAGTTGTAGCTTTATTTTTATTTTGAATAGAATATGAAATATTAGCTTGTAAGAATATTTAAATGATCATTTTTGATATAAATAAAAAACTACACAGAATAAAGTATCATTTACTTTAGTAAGTAAACACACTTTTTGAAACTACACATTAAATTGTCATTTTTCATCTCACTTTTAAAATGAAAAGCAATTATCTTTTGAAGTAAAAACAAATGGTTCTTTAATATTTGTGCTTTCTGTTTTGTATCCCTATATCACTATGGCCCTAAGAGGAGAGGGTCAAAAAACATTTTGTAAATGTTACATGTTAATAATGATATCTCATGAGAAATGGAATTTTGGTGCTGAATTTTTAAACTTGTACTTTCATTTTTTTAGAGCTCATTGCTGCCAAAGCTCAGTAGAGCTCATTGCATCTTACAGCAAAAGAACATGTGGGAATAAAAAGTAACAAGTATAGTTTTAGACTACGCTATCTAATAAGTGAAAAATTACAACAAGCGGGTTCAAAATACTCCCTATGAACTGTACAATATGACTAACAAGTATAGTTTTAGACTATGCTATCTAATAAATGAAAAATTACAACAAGCAGGTTCAAAATACTCTCTATGAACTGTACAACATGACTATTTGACTCTTATTTGCTGCATATATTTCATGGTCTACTTGTGCATAATTTACCACCTTTCACTTTGCCCAGTGGTAGACCCAGTAGCTTCAGACAATACAGATTTCTGTTCACCTCCCACTATCACCTGGGACTGAAAGTTCTCTAGCCACTCAGTTCCTAGCTCATTGTATTTATCAGTACCGTGTATTCTGTCCTAAAGAGAGATATTGATTACCTTGTGTCTAGAAAGAGTCAGAGAAAGAGAGTTGGCTTTTCATTAGTTTGTTTTAGTATTTACACAAAATATTAAAGTGAAATAGTTTACCAAGAAAAATTTGTAGTTAAAATTGTGATTGGTTTATAAAGAAAAATAACTGGGCATTAGAAAAGAGATTAAAAGGGGAGAGAATTTAGAATGATGATCAGAGAATGCTGTGATGAAGCATGCTTTTAAAAATGTAAAATATTCTCAATATCAGAAAAGGTTGAATAAAAATTTTTAAAATTGATAGAGTTGTATTTTTAAATGAAAAACGTTATATTACATGAGAAGATCTGCCATGTATCTCTATATATCAAAGAGTAAAATTCAAATAATTTTAAAGATTGTAGGAATAACAATAAAATAATCTGAAACATTGAAAGACTTGAAATTATCTCTCAGGCCGTAAAAATCAACTTGACAAAACTTGTAGACATACAATATTAGAAAAATGGTAATGAAGTTTTAAATATACATAAGCTATTAATAAGCCATTGGATGTTTTAATCATATTTTTAAATGATGGTTGAGTGTTCATGATATTAAGTGAAAAAAGCAGAATGCATTAACTATACATATCAACTAAGTTTGCAAACATATATGGATCTATATCAAATGAATATAGAACATTTTAAAGAAAACAGCATCAAATTATAGCAATTTTCTTCAGTTAAAGTGGGTAGATTTTTATTTTCTTCTCTTTTTTATATTTACTCTTATATGTATAGTAAATGACACTCATGATCAGATTAAACACAAGGTTGGTTATCTTTCTTTAATAGGAAGAATCATGATACTTAGCTGTTCTGATAAAGCATGAACATCAGAAAAGAGATACCAAAGCTCTGTTCACCTGTGTGGTAGACTGATTGTAAAAATTGACTTAATTTTCCACAGCCTTCTTTATCAACAGCCTTTACCATCTGTCTTTGAAGCTCTTCCCATTTGTCGTCTGTCAAATCTGAGCTGGTCTTGTGACTAAGTTTAGCAAACAGAGGTGACTGGTGACTGTACTATTTCCAAACTTGGGACTCAAAATCTTTGAATCCTTTTTTTTTTTCTTGTACTATGGCTTTGCCATGAGAACGTGCCTACATTAGAACTTCGGAAGATGTGAAAAGCACATGGACAAGTGTAGCCAACAGTCAGCCACACCCACAGGTTTGAGAGAGCCCATCAAGATCAGCCCAGCCTCTTCCAATCTGACCCACAGTGCACTGCAGACTTAGCACAATCAAAACCAAAGAACCATCTATCCTATGCAAAACTTTGTGAGCAATAATATATCAGTATGGTTTTAAGCCATTGAGTGTAGGGGTGGTTTATTAAGATTTTTATTTGTGGTAATAAAAAGTAATAGAGATTGATAATATAAGGTGCTAACACATAACTTGTCTTTTTAGTTCAAGAGAAACTTGAAATATGTGGCACTGGTTTTGCAACTGGTTACAAGTGGGGATTGGAAAAAGTTGCAAACTGTTAACAAAGACTTGAAACATGATAAATAAAGTGTAATCAGAGCCTGGAAAAATGATTATGCATGTAATGCCATCACAAAATAATTGACAAAACTCTTGCCTGCAGTAACTTGGAAGATGGAAAATGTACCTAATGACTTTTGGATTTGCCTAAGGAGATCTCTAGGCAAGTGTTCAAAATGTCAGTTGGATTTTCTTAATTGCAAGGAGGACAGCAAGAAAGTGATGAACTAAAGAAAAAGTTGGCCACTTTCCAAGCAGGACTTTTTGGGTAGATGAGAGGGCCAGACCTGTGGGCTACAAAATAAAGCAGTTTCTTATCTCTAGTCTCTCTAGTCAGGAGAAGCTTATTAAAGTGCTAGATGCTCCTCAATGTATGATAGAGTTGCACCCCCTTAAACCCATTCCAAGTTGAAAATACCATAATTTAAAAATGCGTTGAATACACCTACTATTGAACATAATAGCTTAGTCTTGCCTACCTCAAATGTGTTCAAAGCACTTTCATTAACCTACAGTTGAGCAAAATCATCTAACACAAAGTCTATTTTATAATAAAGTGTTGTACTATCTCATGTAATGTATACTGTACTGAAAGTAAACAGAATGGTTATAAGGATACTTGAAGTATGGTTTCTACTTAATGAAATCATTGTAAGTTGAACCATCCTAAGTCAGGACTGTCTGTATAACCTGGGGGCATAGATTAAATCATCAACATTGCTTACGATCCCTTGGTAAACCCTATGGAAAAATTGAAAGTGCTTAGCAGGCCCTCACAGGTAGACAAAAGGACTGCTAGGAACAGAGTGTCTCCCATAGATATTTAATATGCTTCAAATGAATGTGATTAAAAATAATTTATTGAGTGGAGTGGATAAATTAATTCAAATTACTTGAAAGCCTACAACAGCTTTAAGGGGTTGTGTAGGCAAAAGTGCCATCATTCTGGCCTCACAGGTATTGAGATTGTTCAAAATGCAAAAGGCTTCTGAGTCCCCATCGTTCTATGACCAGAAAGTTGGCTAAAAAAAAAAAAAAAATTTATAGGACATAACTTTCCCTAGCCTTTTAAAATGGGGGAGGAGAAAGTTGGAAAAGGAAGTTCTCAGATGGTGAAATTATGGAAAATAATGGACTGTGGCGCCTGTCCAAGGGAGCAGAATGGAGGCCAAATCTGTGACTGGTCTCTTCTCCCAAGTGTCAGGACACCTAGAAACATTTGCCCAGTTGGTTTTCAGAACTGTTAACATCCAGAGTTCTATGTATTTCCCATCTTTGGCTTTTTAAATGGAGGTACTGTTTAATACAACTTTCCTGTCTTTGTCTCATCATTGTATGCTTGGCAGTGATTGTGGGGCACAAATAACTATTTTTATTTTTAACCTTATCAATCTCTGAATCAAAATGAGCCACATCTGAATAGTCTTATCTGGACCTGATATAGACCAAAAGATGCTGAATTTTGAGAACATTATAACTGAAAGGGAATTTTGGGTTCCCTGGGAGAAGGTGAGTATGATTTCTATATGGGAATGGTATAAAATTGGAGCCAGACAGAAAACGAGATGATAGTAGATTGATGGCAAATGTGGCCCTCAATTCTTTATCCGTCACTGAATCCATATTCTTTGCAATATGACTTTGAGCTCCACTTATGAAGAGAAAGAGTGAATTTCACTATTGTTTGAATCTTGATAGACCTTGTGACTTTGTTTTGAAACAAAATATAGCGTAAATGACTGCGAGCCAGTTCTTAGCCTAGCTGTAAAGATGCTTTGCACACTTTTACCTTTTTCCTCTCTCTCAGACCTCTGTTCCACTATGAGACCATTCTGGGCTATTGCAGGAAGGATATGACATACATAAAGAAGGGCTAGACCAGGCAATACCCAGCATCCAGCAAACATTTCATCAACCAAAATTAGAAGAATGATTTACCTAATTTATAGCTGATAGTAGGTCTGTGAGTGAGCCTATAAGAGGTCAAAACTGCTGCTGTCTTGGCATGATTGGGCTGCTATAACAAAATACTCTAGACTGGGTGGCTTACAAACAATGGAAGTTAATTCCTCACAGTTCCAGAACCTGGGGAATCCAAGGTCAAGGCAGCAGCAGAGTTTGTGTTTGGTGACAGCCTGCTTCCTGGTTCACAGACAGCCTGCTCTCTGCATCCTCACATGGTGGAAAGGGCAAAGGAGCTCTCTGGGGCTACTTTCATAAGGGTCCTAATCCCATTGATGAGGGCTCCACTTTTATGACCTAATTACCTGTCACAGTTTCCATCTTCTAATACCATCACATTTGGAGTTAGGATTTCAACATATGAATTTTGGGGAAACATAAACATTTAGTCTACAGCACCAGCTCATTCAAAAATCTGGGATCGGTTGTATATACTTAAGTGTTTTTAGGCTCTGAGCTCTTGGGTGGTTTGATACATAGCATTTACATGACAAAAAATAACTGATATAACTACTATAGTAATTTTCAGTAATGCACTTAAACTGGGTTTTGCAAATTTCAAGTTATTGTTCATTAAAGAAGTAGAAATTTAGATAAATTAGTTTAAAAAGGAGAGAATAATTCTCTCCTGATTAGAACATATAAATTAATTCAATTCTTATTGTTTTTGTGCAGATACGGGTGATACTGGATTCTTCTTTCTATTGTGATTTCTGTCCAGTTGCTTAGAACTGAGAAGAATGAGAGAGATAGACACCTCTGGGGAATTATGTTGGTAGCCAAGCAAGGAAGACACTGAGATAGCTGACAGCTGCCAGTGGGATGGAAGCTATAAGGACTTTACTATCAAACCCTGACAATCTGTTTACAAGACCAGGGACTATTGGCAGGTGAAAGTAGGATTTTCACTCATTATGTTTCTTAACAGAAAAGAAGAATTAAGAAATAAGAGTCAAGGCAACTCTTCCCAAAGAGGAATATACATTGATGTTATATGAAAAAGGAGTTCTTTATTTAGGTAAGTTTGAAAAACATAAGGTCAAATAAAATGAAACACTTTTTTTGTTGTTGTTTTTAACTGCAAGACTTCTAAGACTCTTTACGATACTATTTGTTTTGTGAATCCCCCAAAGAAACATACAGTGTGCAATATTCTCCATGTTTATTTGACCACAGGACTATTTTTTTTCAAAGGGCATTTTGCAGGATTGTATTTTCACCAAGTACACTTTGGGGAATGCTGAGTTGACGGTATGTATACTGTGTAATCTTTACTTCCAATTTTGAAGTTTAAAACTTTGTTCTATAAATATAACATTTTCATCAGTGTATATTTTAATGTGCAAGCTTATTTGATTAGGAAATCCTAAGGGGGAAAAAAAACAAAAAGTGTAAGCTACTGAGATTGTGGCATGATTTTAGATATTCAAAATTTTTTTTTGGTTGTAAGATTCTATATCATGCCATGTCTTCTAAAATCTGACTTCAATTATAGGTCAAATATAAGGATAATAACTTTTATAAACATTCACTTTTTGAAAATTTACCATGTCTCAGGCACTGTGTGAAATTGCTTTCCATATGTCACCGCAATCAAAACTCTATAAATTCAGTTCAGTTATACTATGTTAAAAAAGATGGGAGTCAGGCATGGTGGCTTCTACTTGTAATCCCAACTACTTGGGAGGCTGAAGCAGGTGGATCTCTTGAGGTTAGGAGTTTGAAACAAGCCTGGACAACAGAGCAAGATCTCATCTCTAAGAAAATAAAAAATAAAATGATGAAACTGAAATTTAAAGACGTTAGTTTAAGGCCACAAATAAACTTTTTAAGAAGAGACAAAACTGAGATTCACTTACAATTCTGTATGATGCTAACACCTTCATCACTTAATGACTGCATATCACTAACCAGGAGGCATACTGTTCAGTATTTAGAGGAATGCAGTTCTGACTACATAAGCAAACATGCTGTTAGAGAATAATCAAGGAACAAATACATTTTAGAGTGAGTAGGTGAGAGCATTAGTGACACTGACGGAGAAACATGTATCTAAAGACATTTTAAAACTCAGCAGTTTATACAGTCTAGATTGACCATGGACATTGAGATTAAGGAGCAGATATTAACAAATGTGAAAAATTATCAAATCCTTTTGACTCCACTGTAATGAGTTACTTTGCTCTAACTCAAAGTTTATCATCTCTTTCTTTGTGATTTTTGGATTATAATAAGAAATTGTAGTTTTGATATGAATTCAAAAAAACACAGGCTAACTATGTTGTGATCAATAAATTATCAGTAAATTATTACTGTAAATAAACTTTGAGCACAGAAACAAAGAATCATTCGTTAAAAAAATACTTTGGCAGATGTGAGAACTAGTTGAAGTTTCCTGTAATACATGAGTAATTAGCAACATTTTTAACAGTTTTATAGATATAATTAATGACATATAAAAACTACACATACTTGTAGTGTGTAATTTGTAGTCTTGACATGTGTAAACACCCATAAAATCATCATTGTAATAAAGATAATGAATGTATCACCCCCTGTATTAGGCCGTTCTTGCATTGCTGTAAAGGAATACATGAGACTGAGTAATTTATAAGAAAAGATGTTTAATTGACTCACGGTTCTGCAGGCTGTACCAGAAGCATAGTGCCAGCATCTACTTCAGGGGAGGCTTCAGAGAGATTTTACTTATGGCAAAATGTGAAGTGGGAGAGTAGGTGTTTCACATAGCAAGAACGGGAGCAAGAGAGACACAGAGTGTGTGTGTGTCGGGGGGAGGTGCCACAAACTTTTAAAAAACCAGGAGCTTAGAAGGAGAGCTCACCTATCACCAAGGGGATGGCCCAAGCCATTCTTGAGGGATCTTCCCCCATGATTCAAACACCTCCCACTAGGCCCCACCTCCAACACTGGAGATGGCATTTCAACATGAGATTTGGGCAGGGACGAATATCCAAACTATATCATTCTGCCCCTGCCCACCCCCTGAATCTCCTGTTCTTCTCACATTGCAAAATATAATCATGCATTCCTAATAGTCCCCCAAAGTCTTAACTCATTCCAGGATTAACTCAAAAGTCCAACGCCCAAAGCCTCATCTGAGAGAAGGCAAGTCTCTTCCATCTATTAGCCTGTAAAATAAAAAATAAGTTATTTACTTCCAAGATACAATGGGGGTATAGGCATTGGGTAAACCTTGCCATTCCAAAAGGGAGAAATCAGCCAAAAGAAAGGGGTTACAGGTCTCACATAAGTTCAAAACACAGCAGGACAATTATTAAATCTTTTTTTATTTTTTATTTATTTTTATTATACTTTAAGTTTTAGGGTACATGTGCACAACGTGCAGGTTTGCTACATATATATACATGTGCCATGTTGGTGTGCTGCACCCATTAACTCATCATTTAACATTAGGTATATCTCTAAGGCTATCCCTCCCCCCTCCCTGTACCCCACAACAGGCCCCGGTGTGTGATGTTCCCCTTCCTGTGTCCATGTGTTCTCATTGTTCAATTCCCACCTATGAGTGAGAACATGCGGTGTTTGGTTTTTTGTCCTTGCGATAGTTTGCTGAGAATGATGGTTTCCAGCTTCATCCATGTCCCTACAAAGGACATGAACTCATCGCTTTTTATGGCTGCATGGTATTCCATGGTTTATATGTGCCACATTTTCTTTACCAAGTCTATCATTGATGGGCATTTGGGTTGGTTCCAAGTCTTTGCTATTGTGAACAGTGCTGCAATAAACATACGTGTGTGCATGTGTCTTTATAGCAGCATGATTTATAATCCTTTGCGTATATATCCAGCAATGGGATGGCTGGGTCAAATGGTATTTCTAGTTCTAGATCCCTGAGGAATCGCCACACTGACTTCCACAATGGTTGAACTAGTTTACAGTCCCACCAACAGTGTAAAAGTGTTCCTATTTATCCACATTCTCTCCAGCACCCGTTGTTTCCTGACTTTTTAATGATCACCATTCTAACTGGTGTGAGATGGTATCTCATTGTGGTTTTGATTTGCATTTCTCTGATGGCCAGTGATGATGAGCACTTTTTCATGTGTCTTTTGGCTGCATAAATGTCTTCTTTTGAGAAGTGTCTGTTCATATCCTTTGCCCACTTGTTGATGGGGTTGTTTGTTTTTTCTTGTAAATTTGTTTGAGTTCATTGTAGATTCTGGATGTTAGCCCTTTGTCAGGTGGGTAGATTGCAAAAATGTTCTCCCATTCTGTAGGTTGCCTGTTCACTCTGATGGTAGTTTCTTTTGCTGTGCAGAAGCTCTCTGGTTTAATTAGATCCCATTTGTCAATTTTGGCTTTTGTTGCCATTGCTTTTGGTGTTTTAGACATGAAGTCCTTGCTCATGCCTGTGTCCTGAATGGTATTGCCTAGGTTTTCTTCTAGGGTTTTTATGGTTTTAGGTCTAACATTTAAGTCTTTAATCCATCTTGAATTAATTTTTGTATAAGGTGTAAGGAAGGGATCCAGTTTCAGCTTTCTACATATGGCTAGCCAGTTTTCCCAGCACCATTTATTAAATGGGGAATCCTTTCCCCATTTCTTGTTTTTGTCAGGTTTGTCAAAGATCAAATAGTTGTACATATGTGGCATTATTTCTGAGGGCTCTGTTCCATTCCATTGGTCTATATCTCCATTTTGGTACCAGTATCATGCTGTTTTGGTTACTGTAGCCTTGAAGTATAGCTTGAAGTCAGGTAGCGTCATGCCTCCAGCTTTGTTCTTTTGGCTTAGGATTGACTTGGCAATGCGGGCTCTTTTTTGGTTCCATAGGAACTTTAAAGTAGTTTTTTTTCAATTCTTTGAAGAAAGTCATTGGTAGCTTGATGGGGATGGCGCTGAGTCTATAAATTACCTTGGACAGTATGGCCATTTTCATGATATTGATTCTTCCTACCCATGAGCTTGGAATGTTCTTCCATTTGCTTGTATCCTCTTTTATTTCATTGAGCAGTGGTTTGTAATTCTCCTTGAAGAGGTCCTTCACGAACCTTGTAAGCTGGATTCCTAGGTATTTTATTGTCTTTGAAGCAATTGTGAATGGGAGTTCACTCATGATTTGGCTCTCTGTTTGTCTGTTATTGGTGTATAAGAATGCTTGTGATTTTTGCACATTGATTTTGTATCCTGAGACTTTGCTGAAGTTGCTTATCAGCTTAAGGAGACTTTAGGCTGAGTAAATTGGGTTTTCTAGATATACAATCATGTCATCTGCAAACAGGGACAATTTGACTTCCTCTTTTCCTAATTGAATACCCTTTATTTCCTTCTCCTGCCTGATTGCCTTGGCCAGAACTTCCAACACTATATTGAAAGTCATTAAATCTTAATGCTCCAAAATAATATTTGACTCTGTATGCTGCATCCAGGGAACACTGCTGCAAGATTTGAGCCCTCAAAACCTTGGATGGATCAGCCTCTGTGGCTTTTCCACGTTGAGTTTGCAAGCTGCTGGTGGCTCTACCACTCCAGTGTCTGGAGGGCAGTGGTTCCCACCTCAACAGCTCCGAGGCAGTGCCACAGTGGCGACTCTCTATGGGGTCTCCAACCCTACATTCTTTCTTGGGATTGCCCTAGTAGAGGTTCTCTATGAAGGCTCCATTCTGCAGCAGGTCTCTGCCTGGACACCCAGGTTTTTCCATGCATCCTCTGAAATCTAGGGGGAGGCTGCCAAGCATTCTTTACTCTTGCATTCTGTCTGCTAACAGGTTTAACACCATGTGGAAGCCACCAAGGTTTATGGCTTGCAGTTTCCAATGTGGTAGACTGAGCTGTACCTTGGCCACTTTGAGCTACAGCTGGAGCTGAAGCAGCCAGGATGTGGGAAGCAGTGTCCTGAGGCTGTTCACGGCAGTGGGGTCCTGTGCCTGACCTGTAAAACCATTCTGTTTTTCCAGGTATCTGGTTCTGTGATAGAAGTGGCTGCCTTAAAGGTCTCTGAAATGCCTTTAAGGTCTTTTCCACATTGTCTTGGATATTAGCAATTGGATTCCTTTTATTTATGCAAATATCTCTAGCAAGTGATTGCTCTGCACCCTGCTTGAATCTTCTTCCCCCAAAAGCTTTTTCTTTCTCTTCCATATGGCCAGCCTGAAAATTTTCCAAACTTTTATGTTCTGCTTACCTTTTAAATATATATTTCAAGTCATTTATTTACTTCTACATTAAGATAGGCTGTTAGAAGCAGCCAGACCACATCTTGAACACTTTGCTGCTTAGACATTTCTTCTGCCAGATACCCTAAATCATTGCTTTTTTAGTTCAAACTTCCACTAGAAGCTTCCCTAGATTTCTAGGGCATGAACAGAATGTAGCCAAGCTCTTGGCTAAGGCATAACATGCATAACCTTTGTTCCAGTTCCCAATAAGTCCTCATTTCCATCTAAGAGCTTGTCGGCCTGGACTTCACTGTCCATATCACTGTGTTCACATTAGTCACAACCATTTAACCAGCCTCTTAGACTTTCCAGATTTTTCCTTATCTTCCTGTCTTCTTTTGAGCCCTCCAAACTCTTCCAGTTGCTGCCTCTTACCCAGTTCCAAAGTCTCTTCCACATTTTCAAGTGTCTTTATGGCAGTATCCAAATCCCTGGTACCAGTTATCTATACTTAGGCTGTTCTTTTTTTTTTTTTTTTTTTTTTTTTTTTTTTTGAGATGGAGTCCTGCTCTGTCACCTAGGCTGGAGTGCAGTGGTGCAATCTTGGCTCACTGCAAGCTCTGCCTCCTGGGTTCACACCATTCTCCTGCCTCAGCCTCCTGAGTAGCTGGGACTACAGGCATCTGCTACCATGCCTGGATAATTTTTTGTATTTTTAGTAGAGACAGGGTTTCACCATGTTGGTCAGGATGGTCTTGATCTCTTGACCTCATGATTCACCCGTAGGCTGTTCTTGAATTGCAACAAAGAAATACCTGAGACTGGGTAATTAATAAAGAAAAGATTTCTGATTGGCTAATGGTTCTGCAGGCTTTACAGGAAGCATGTGTGCCAACATCTGCCCAGCTTTCGGGGAGGCCTTGAGAAGCTTACAATCATTGCAGAAGATAAAGCAGGAGCAGTCACTTCACACTGTGAAAGCAGGAGCAAGAAAGAAAGAGTGGGTGGAAGGTGCCACATGCTTTTAAACCATCAGATCTCATGTGAACTCAAAGAAAAAGCTCACTTATCACAAAGGGGATAGCAGAAGCCATTCATGAGGGACTTGCCCTCATGATCCAAACACATTTCACCAGGTCCCACTTTCAACATTGGGGATTACATTTCCACATGAGATTTTGGTGGGGACAAATATCTGAACTATATCACCTCAAAGTTTCTTTTTGCTTTTTTCTAATTCCTTCCTGCCATTTCTCCCCATCCCCCAAGTACCAGGAAAACACTATCTACTGTCAGTATAAATAGAAACACATAGTGTATACCCTTTCTGTGTCTGGCTACTTTCACTTAGTATAGTGAGTTTGAAATTTATTCATACTGTTATACATGTGAATAGTCCATTACCATTTATTGCTGAGCAGTATACCATTGTGTGGATATACCAGGTTTTCTATTCACTTGTTTGTTTTTAATTTTTTTATTTTGAATTTTTGTAGTTAATAGCAGGTGTATATATTTATGGGGTACAGAAAATGTTTTGATATAGTCACACAATGCATAATGTGGTAATGGGGTATTCTTCACCTCAAGCATTTATCCTTTCTTTGTATTACAAACAGTCCAATTATACTCTTTAAGTTAATGTAAAATGTACATTAAATGATTGTTGACTCTAGTCACCCCTGTTGTGATATCAAATACTAGATCTCTCTAATTCTAATCATATTTCTGTAACCATTAAGTAATCCCACTACACTTCTCAGCCTCTGGTAACTATCATTCTATTCTCTATTTCCATGAGTTCAATATTTTTTTAATCTCCCACCAGTAAGTGAGAACATGTGAAGTTTTTCTTTCTGTGCTTGGGAGTGCAGATATCTCTTTAATATACTGATATCCTTTCTTTTGTGCATATAGCTAACAGTGAAATTGCTGGACCATATTTTAGCTCTATTTTTACTTTTTTGGAGGAAGCTCCAAATTGTTCTTCACAGTTGTGGTACTAATTTACATTCCCGCCAACAGTGTATAAGGGCTCCCTTTTCTCCACATACTCACCAGGATTTATTATTGCCTGTCCTTTGGATAAAAGCAATTTTAACTGGGGCGAAATGATATATCATTGTAGTTTTGATTGGCATTTCTCTGATTATCACTGATGTTGAACACATTTTTAAATAGCTGTTTGCCATTTGCATGTCTCCCTTTTAGAAATGTCTATTGAGATTTTTTCTCATTTTTTAATTAAATTATTGACTTTTTATTGATTATTTGCACTCATATATTCTGATTATTAGGCCCTTGTCAGATGAATAGTTGGCAAATATTTTGTTCAATTCTGTGCGTTGCCTCATCACTTTGTTGGTATTTCCTTTGCCATGCAGAAGTTTTTTAACTTAATGTGATCCCATTTGTCCATTTTTGCTTTGGTTGCCTGTGTTTGTGGGGCATTACTCAAGAAATCTTTGCCTGGTCCAATTTCCTGGAGATGTTCCCCAATGTTTTCTTGTAGTAGTTTTATAGTTTAAAGTCTTTGCCATTAAAGACAATTAGATTTGTCTTTAATTCATTTTGATATGGTGAACAATAAGGATCTAGTTTCATTCTTCTGGATGCAGATATCCAGCTTTCCCAGCAGGTTTTATTGAAGAAATTGTTGTTTCCCCAATGTATGTTCTTGGCATCTTTGTCAAAAATGAGTTCACTGTAGATTTATGGATTTATATCTAAGTTCTCTATTCTGTTCCATTGGTATATGTGTCTGTTTTTATGCCAGTACCATGCTGTTTTGGTTACTATGGCTGTGTATAATAATTTGAAGGCAGGTAATGTGATTCCTCCAGTTCTGTTCCTTTTGCTCAGGATAGGTTTGGTATTCTTTTGTGGTTCCATATAAATTTTAGTATTATTTTTTATATTTCTTTGAAAAATGTCTTTGGTATTTTGATAGGAATTACGATCAATAGATTGATCGTATTGCTTTGGGTAGTGATATGGTTGACTGTGTCCCCACATAAAATCTCATCTTGAATTATAATCCCCATTGTTGCGGGAAGTCAGGGACCATGAACAGAGGGACTGGCTGGAGCCGCAGCAGAGGAAACATAAATTGTGAAGATTTCACGGACATTTATCCCTTCCCTAATAATACTCTTACACTTTCTTATGCCTGTCTTACTTTAATCTCTTAATCCTGTTATCTTTGTAAGCTGAGGATGTACATCACCTCAGGACCCTGTGATGACTGTGTTAACTGTACAAAATGATTGTAAAACATTTGTATTTGAACAATATGAAATCAGTGCACCTTGAAAATGGACAGAATAACAGCAATTTTAGGGAACAAGGGAAGACAACCATTAAGGTCTGATTGCCTGCGGGGTCAGGCAAAAAGAGCCATATTTTTCTGCTTGCAGAGAGCCTATAAACAGACGTGCAAGTAGGAGAGATATCACTAAATTCTTTTCCTAGCAAGGAATATAATATGAAGACCCTAGGAAAAGAATTGCATTGCTAGGGGGATGTCTATAAACAGTTGCTCTGGGAGTGTCTGTCCTATGTGGTTGAGATGAGGACTGAGATATGCCCTGGTTTCCTGCAGTACCCTCAGGCTTACTAGGATTGGGAAACCACAGCGCTGGTAAATTTGAGGTCAGACTGGTTCTCTGCTCTCGAACCCTGTTTTCTGTTAAGATGTTTATTGAGACAATATGTGCACCGCTGAACATAGACCCTTATCAGGCGTTTCTGATTTTGCCCTGGTCCTGTTTCCTCAGAAGCATGTGATCTTTGTTCTCCTTTTTGCCCCTTAAAGCATGTGATCTTTGTGACCCACTCCCTGTTCATACACCTACTCCCCTTTTGAAATCCATAATAAAAACTTGCTGGTTTTGTGGTTCAGCTGGGCATCACGGACCTACTGATATGTGATGTCACCCCTGGCAGCCCAGCTGTAAAATTCCTCTCTTTGTACTCTTTCTCTTTATTTCTCATACCAGCCGACACTTAGGGAAAATGGAAAGAACCTACATTGAAGTATTGGGGGTGGGATCCCCCAATGCCCATAATCCGCATGTGCCAAGGATGGGACCAGGTGGAGGCAATGAGATCATGGGGTGGTTCCCCCCATGCTGTTCTCGTGATGGTGAGTGACTCTCCCGAGATCTGATCATTTCAGAAGTGTCTGACATTTCCCCTACTTGCACTCACTCTGTCCTGCTGCCCTGTGAATGAAAGTGCTTGTTTCTCCTTTGCCTTCGACCATGATTTTAAGTTTCCTGAAGCATCTCAAGCGATGCAGAAGTGTGAGTCAATTAAACCTCTTTGCTTTATAAATTACCCAGTCTTGGGTATTTCTTCATAGCAGTGTGAGAATGGACTAATATAGGTAGTATGGACATTTAAAAAATATTAATTCCTTCAGTCCATGCGTATGGAACATCTTCCCATTTTTTGTCATCATCTTCAATTTCTTTCATCAATGTTTTATAGTTTTCATTGCAGAGGTATTTCATTTCTCTGATTAAGTTTATTTCTAGGTATTTCATTTTATTTTATTTGTAGCTATTGTAAATGGTGTTACTTTCTTGATTTCTTTTTCAGATTGTTCGCTGTTGGCATACAGAAATGCTACTGAGTTTTGTAGGATTATTTTGTATCCTGAAACTTTACTGTATTTATTTATCAGGTCTAGTTTTTTTTTTGATGGAGTCTTTAGAGTTTTCCAATTGTAAGAACATATTATCTGCAAACACAAATAATTTGACTTTTTTTCTCCTTTATTTCTTTCTTTTGTCTGATTGCTCTAGCTAGGACTGTCAGTACTATTTTGAGTACCAGTCATGAAAGTGGGCATCTTTGACTTGTTCCAGATCTTAGAGAAAAGGCTTTCAGTTTTTCTCCATTCAGTATACTACCTGTGGATTTGTCATATATGGCTTTTCTTGAGTTTAGGTATCTTTCTTCTATATACAAATTTGTGTGTTTTTATCATAAAGGGATGTTGAATTTTATCAAATTCTTCTTCAACATCAATTAAAATGTTCATACATTTTTTATCCTTCATTCTGTTGATATCATGTATTATACTGATTTGCATAGGTTGAGCCATCCTTGTATCCCTGGAATAAATCTCACTTGGTCATGAGAAATAATGTTTTTAACATTTTATTCAGTTCAGTTTGCTAGTATTTTGCTGAGAAATTTTGCATCAATTTTCATAAAGAATATTGGCCTGTAGTTTTTTTCTATGTGTTGTCTGCTTTTGGTATCAAGGTAATAGTGGCCTTGCAGAATGAATTGAGAGGTATTCCCTAGTATTAGTCCATTCTCATGCTGGTATGAAGAAATTCTTTTTTTTTTTTTTTTTTACATTTTCATATCTAAAAACTCATTTTATTGATTTTTTTATGTTAATAGTCTTGGAGAACATTTTTAATCACTACATCATATACCATCATATGGATGTACCACAGTTTGTTTTGTCATTACATTAGTGACTTATAGCTTTTCACGATTATAGTCCAAAAGTACATTTATAAGAATATCTTGTTTATTATTAAAGTGGTAAAAATGTTAACATGGATGAAAAATAACTCCCATGATTGTAGTATAATGATCTCACCAAACTTCATCACCTCCTTCAAGTTTTTGCTTAAATATCTTCTTTTTTTTGTTGTTATTATTATACTTTAAGTTTTAGGGTACATGTGCACAATGTGCAGGTTTGTTACATAAGCATACATGTGCCGTGTTGGTGTGCTGCACCCATTAACTCGTCATTTAGCATTAAGTATATCTCCTAATGCTATCCCTCCCCTTCCCCCCACCCCACAACAGTCTCCAGTGTGTGATGTTCCCCTTCCTGTGTCCATGTGTTCTCATTGTTCAATTCCCACCTGTGAGTGAGAACATGTGGTGTTTGGTTTTCTGTCCTTGCGATAGTTTGCTGAGAATGATGGTTTCCAGCTTCATCCATGTCCCTACAAATGACATGAACTCATCATTTTTTATGGCTGCATATTATTCCATGGTGTATATGTGCCACATTTGGTATGAAGAAATTCTCAAGACTGGGTAATCTATAAAGGTAAGAGGTTTAATTGACTCACAGTTCTCTAGGGCTGGGTGGCCTCAGAAAATACAATTATAGCAGAAGCTGGAGCAAACAGTCCTTTTTCATATGGTGGCAGAAAGGAGAAGTGCTGAGCAAACAGTAAAAGCTCCTTTCAAAACCATCAGATCTCATGAGAACTCACTATCACAAGAACAGCACGAGAGTAACTACTCCCATGATTCAATTACTTCCCATGAGGTCCCTTCCCCAACACATGGGGATTAAAATCTGTATTACAATATTACAATTCAGAGTACAATTCAAGATGAGACTTGGGTGGGTACATAGAGCCAGATCATATCATTCTGCCTCTGGTCCCTCCAAAATCTCTTTCTCACATTTCAAAACACAATTATGCCTTCCCAACAGTTCCCCAAAGTCTTAACTAATTTTGGCATTAACCCAAAAGTCCAAGACCATAGTTTCATCTGAGACAAGGCAAGTTCCTTCCACCTATGAGCCTGTAAAATTGAAAGCAAGTTAGTCACTTTCTGAATTCAGTGGGGGTACAGGAACTGGGTAAATACACCCATTCCAAATGGGAGAAATTATCCACAACAAAGGGGCTACAGGCCCCATGCATACCCAAAATCCAATAGGGAAGTCATTAAACCTTAAAGTTCTGAAATGACCTCTTTTGACACCATGTCTCACATTGAAGTCACACTGATGCAAGAGGTGGGATTCAATGGGCTTGGGCAGCTCTGCCTCTGTGGCTTTTCTGGATACAGCTCCCCTTCAAGCTACTTTCATGGACTAGCATTGAGTGTCTGTGGCATTCAAAGGTGCCTGATGCAAGCTGTCCATGAATCTACCATTCTGTGTTCTGGAGGAGGGTGGCCCTCTCCTCACAGTTCCACTAGGCAGTGCCCCAGTGGGGACACTGTGCGAGGACTCCAACCGCACACTTCCCTTCTGCAATGCCCTAAAAGAGGTTCTTCATGAGGGCTCCGCCCCTGCAGCAGACTACTGCTTTGACATCCAGGCACTTGCATACATCCTCTGAAATCTAGGAGGAGGTATCCAAACCTCAATTCTTGTCTTATGTGCACCCACAGACCCAACAGCACATGTAACCTCCAAGGCTTGGGGGTTGCACTCTCTGAAGCAATGGCCTGAGCTATATGTTGGCCCCATTTAGTCATGGCTAGAGCTGGAGCATCTGAGACACAGGATGCCATGTCCTAAGGCTGCACACAACAGAGAGGCCCTAGAACCCATCCATAAAACCACTTTTCCTTCCTAGGCCTCTGGATCTGTGATGGGAGGGTCTGTGGAGAAGGTCTCTGACATGCCCTGGAGATATTTTTCCCATTGTCTTGGTGATTAACTTTGGGCTCTTCATTACTTATGCAAATTTCTATCACTGGCTTCAGTTTCTCCCCAGAAAATGGATTTTTCTTTTCTATTGCAAAGTCAGCTTGCAAATTTTTCAAAGTTTTATGTACTGCTTCCTTTTGAATGCTTTGCCATTTAGAAATTTCTTCCACCAGATACCCTAAATCACCTCTCAAGTTCAAAGTTCCACAGATCTCTAGATCAGGAGCCAAATGTCACCAGTCTTTCTGTATAACAAGAGTGGCCTTTATTCAAGTTCCCAACAAGTGCCTCATCTCTATCTGAGACCACCTCAGCCTGGATTTCATTGTCCCTATCACTATCAGCATTTTAGTCAAAACCATTCAACAAGTCTCTAGGAAGTTCCAAACCTTCCCACATCTTTCCGTCTTCTGAGACCTCCAAGTCTCTAGGAAGTTCCAAACTTGCCCACATTTTCCTGTCTTCTTCTGAGCCCTCCAAACCATTCCAACCTCTGCCTGTTACCCAGTTTCAAAGTTGCTTCCACATTTTCAGGTATCTTTACAGGAAAGCCTCACTACTCTTGGTACCAAATTACTGTATGAGTCTATTATCACACTGCTATGAAGAAATACTTCAATTAGGTAATTTATGAAGGAAAGATATTTAATTGACTCACAGTTCCACAGGAGGGGAGGCCTCAGGAAACTTACAATCACGCTGGAAGGGGAAGCAAACATGTCCTTCTTCACATGATGGTAGGAAGGAGAAATGCCAAGCAAACAGGGAAAAGCCTTTTATAAAACCATCAGATCTCATGAGAACTCACTCAGTATCACAAGAACAGCATAAAGGTTACCACCTCCATGATTCAATTACCTCCCTTGAGGTCCCTCCCCTGACACATGGGGATTACAATTTGCATTATGATATTAAAATTCAGTTTATAATTCAAGATGAGATTTGGGTGTGGACACAGGACCAGACCATATCATCCCTCATCATCTATTTTTTGGAATAGTTTCAGCAGGATTTGTAGTAGTTATTCTTTAAATGTTTGGTAAAATTCAACAGTTAGGCCATTGGAGTCTGGGCTTTCTTTTGCTTGGTGTATTAGTCTGTTCTCATGCTGCTATAAGGACATATACAAGACTGGGAAATTTATAAAGAAAAGAGGTTTAATTGACTCACAGTTTTGCATAGTTGGGAGGCCTCATGAAACTTAATCACGGGAAAAGGAGAAGCAAATATGTCCTTCTTTACATGGCAGCAGGGGAGGGAAGAATGAACAAAAGGGGGAAAGGCACCTTATAAAACCATTAGATCTCATGGGAACTCCTTCACTACCATGAGAACAGTCTGAGGGTAACTGCTCCCAAGATTAAATTACCTCCCACCAGGTCCCTCCCATGACTCGTGGGGAACTACAGTTCAAGATGACATTTGGGACATATAGCCAAAATATATCATTCTGTCCCTCATCCCTCTCATATCTCATGTCCTCACACTTCAAATACAATCATGCCTTCCCAGCAGTTCCCCAAAGTCTTAACTCATTTCAACCTTAACTCAAAAGTCCAAGTTCAAAGTCTCATCTGAGACAAGGCAAGTCTCTTCTGCTTACGAGCCTTCAAAATTAAAAGCAAGTTAGTTATTTCCTAGACACAATGGGGCTATAGACATTGGGCAAATATACCTGTTGCAAATGGGAGAAATTGGCCAAAACAAAGGGGCTACAGGCTCCATGCAAGTCTGAAATCCAATAGGGCAGTCATTAAACCTTAAAGTTCCAAAATGATCTCCTTTGACTCCAGGTGTCACATCCAGGGCATGCTGATGCAAGAGGTGGGCTCCCACAGCCTTGGGCAGCTCCGTACCTGTGGCTTTGCATGGTACAACACCCTCCTCTGGCTGCTTTCATGAACTGGCATTGAGTGTCTGTGGCTTTTCCAGGTACACAGTGTAAGCTGTTGGTGGATCTACCATTCTGGGGTCTGAAATATCATGGCCCTCTTCTCACAACTCCACGAGGCTGTGCCCCACTGGAGACTCTCTGTGGGGGCTCCCACACCACATTTCCCTTCTGCACTGCTCTAGCAAAGTTCTCCATGAGGGTTCTGCTCCTGCAGCTGATTTCTTCCTGGACATCCGGATATTTCCATACATTTTCTGAAATCAAGGCGGAGCTTCCCAAACCTCAATTCTTGTCTTCTGCGCACCCATAGGCTCAACACCATATGGAAGTTACCAAGGTTTGGGGCATGCACTCTCTGAAGCAATGGCCTGATCTGTACCTTTGCCCCTTTTAGCCACCACTAGAGCAGCTGGGACACAGAGTGCCAAGTTTCTAGGTTGCACACAACAGACAGCGCGTGGGCCTGCCCCAGGAAACAATTTTTTTCTCCTAAGCCTTCAGACCTGTGATGTAAGGGGCTGCTGCAAAGGTCTCTGACATGCCCTGGAGATATTTTCCTCATTGTCTTGGTGATTAACATAGGGCTTCTCATTACTTATGCAAATTTCTGCAGCAGACTTGAATTTCTTCCCAGAAAATTGGTTTTCCTTTTCTATTGCATCACCAGGCTTCAAACTTTCCAAACCTTTATGCTCTGCTTTCTTTGAATGCCTTGCCACTTAGAAATTTCTTCCACCAGATACCCTAAATTATCTCTCTCAAGTTCAACATTCCACAGATCACTAGGGCAGGAGCAAAATGCCACCAATCTCTTTGCTAGCAAGAGTGACCTTTACTCCAATTTCCAACAAGTTCCTCACCTCCATCTGAGACTACCTCAGCCTGGATTTCATTGTCCATATCACTATCAGCATTTTGGTCAAAACTATTCAACAAGTCTCTAGGAAGTTCCAAACTTTCTCATATCTTCCTGTCTTCTGAGCCCTCCAAGTCTCTAGGAAGTTCCAAACTTGCCCACATTTTCCTGTCTTCTTCTGAGTCCTCCAAACCATTCCAACCTCTGCCTGGTAACTAGTTTCAATGTCACTTTTACATTTTCAGGTATCTTTACAGCAGCACCCCACTCTTGTGGTACCAATTTACTATATTAGTCTGTTCTCACACTGTTATAAGGACATACCCAAGACTGGGCGGTTTATAAAGAAAAGATGTTCAATTGACTCACAGTTTTGCATGGCTGGGAGGCCTCAGTAAACTTACAGTCATGGCAGAAGGGGAAGCAAACACACTCTGTTTTACATGGTGGCAGGAGAAAGAAGAATGAGCAAAATGAGGAAAGCCTCCTTATAAAACAATCAGGTTTAGTGAGAACTCACTCACTGTCATGAGAACAGCATGAAAGCAACTGCCACCATGATTAAATTATCTCCCACTGGGTCCCTCCCATGACATGTGGGGATTATGGGAACTACAATTCTAGAGGAGATTTGGATGGGCCAAACCGTATCACTGGGAGACTTTTTATTATAGCTTTGACCTCATTATTAGTTATTGGTCTATTGAGGTTTTGGATTTCTTCCTGGTTCAATCAATGTGTCAAGGTTTTTATCAAATTATTCCAGGTTTTCCAATTCATTGACACACAGTTGTTCATAGTAGCCACTAATGATCCTTTGAATTCTGTGGTATTGTTTGTAATGTCTCCTTTTCATCTCTGATTTTATTTATTTGGGTCTTCTCTTTTTCATTCTTTGTAAAGTTGGGTTGAAGTTTGTTCATATTATTTTTCAAAACAAATTTTCATTTTATTGATCATTTTTATTTTTGTATTTTAGTTTTATTTCTTTTTTTATACAGCTTTTTTTTATTATACTTTAAGTTTTAAGGTACATGTGCACAATGTGCAGGTTTGTTACATATGTATACATGTGCCATGTTGGTGTGCTGCACCCATTAACTCATCATTTAGCATTAGGTATATCTCCTAATGCTATCCCTCCCCCCTCCCCCTACCCCAAAACAGGCCCTGGTGTGTGATGTTCCCCTTCCTGTGTCCATGTGTTCTCATTGTTCAATTCCCACCTATGAGTGAGAACATGTGGTGTTTGGTTTTTTATCCTTGCGATAGTTTGCTGAGAGTGATGGTTTCCAGCTTTATCCATGTCCCTACAAAGGACATGGCATCAACCCCATCAACAAGTGGGCAAAGGATATGAACAGACACTTCTCAAAAGAAGACATTTATGCAGCCAAAAGACACATGAGAAAATGCTCATCATCACTGGCCATCAGAGAAATGCAAATCAAAACCACAGTGAGATACCATCTCACACCAGTTAGAATGGCTCCATCTTCTTAACTTAGGGAGTCCGCCAGGCTCAACCTGAGTTCCTCTTTCTGTGATATGACCTAGAAACTCAATTACGGCAGAAAACTGAGGCAAATGTAGGGTCACCTCATTTGTGTTCCATCAACCAGAGATCACTGTTCTTTATCATGTGCTGTTTAGTGTCCTGAAAATTGCTTTATATATTTTGTAATTTTTGTTTTTGTTTGGTGGAAGTGTAAATCTTGTTCTTAGTACTCCACTTTGTCTGGAAGCAGATGGCTCATTAATGGTTTTAATTTTATTTATGACAATGCTATTATTAATAACAATTTCACATATTCTTTTCCTTTCACTAGGCTATGTTTTGTATATTTCTTTTGTTTTCTTTTAGATGTTTTTCATTAATTTGTTTTCTTAGCTATTAATTCAAAATATATTTCCATATCTACCATGTAACTGATGTTGTACTAAGTTCTGGAGTTACAAATATAAATAAGTTTTCTCTGCTTTCTTTTATGGTTTAGATTAGAAAGAACAGCAAACAAATAGTTAAAAATTACAGAGTGATAGATCTTGTTTGATTGATTCAAGATTCTTAACAGTTGGTATTTGTGTTTCAGGCAGAGCCTGTATTATTCAGTTTTGAAATTCTAGTGCCATGCACAGTGTCTGGAACCCAGTAGTGCTCAAGATAAATAAACAATTACCATGTAAGAGGATAAGTGCTTTCTTTAATTCCTTCTTTATTCTTACAATTAGTGTTTATGTGTTTGAGTGCAGAAATTGTCTTATTCAGTGTTCAGTGAAAGAATGTTCTTTAGATATCTAGTGGGAAGAGGAATGATTTTAGGCTGGGAAGCTACAAAACAGTATTAAAGAAGCATTTTTGGGTTGATACTTGAGGGATGAGTAGAACTTCTCTAGAAGGAGAAGGGTAGAAATGGTATTTCTTTTTTGTAATATTAACTTTTATTCCCTATTAGACATACTTTTTTTTATTATTGTACTTTAAGTTCTGGGGTACTTGTGTGGAATGTGCAGTTTTGTTACATAGGTATACACGTGCTATGGTGGTTCACACACCGGGGCCTGTCGGGGGGTGGGGGGCTAGGAGAGAGATAGCATTAGGAGAAACACCTAATGTAGGTGATGGGTTGATGGGTGTAGAAAGGGTATTTCCACAAGCCTTAGAGGAGGGCAAGAAGGTGATGCACTGAGGTAACACTGGGTAGTTTCAAGTGAAAAGAACACAGATTATATAGTGTCTGTATATGATTGTGATAGTGTGTGTGCGTGTGTGTGTGTGTGTGTGTGTGTGTGGTGTGTGACAAGATTTTTCAGTGGAGGGAATAAGTTAAAGAAAAATAGGTGCTGCAATGTAAAGGGCCTTGATGCCATAATAAGGAGTTTGGCCTTTATTACATAAGCAAGAATGAATCCACCTGAGTACTAAATTATGCTCTCCTGTTTGTATACAGCAGGTGGTAGAACAGTGGGTATGCGGATTAGCAGGAGAACTGATGCAAAAGTTCAAGTGGGAGGCTGTTGCTAGAAAATGTACATATCAATAGAGTCATAACCAAAATCTACCTAGGATAGCACATTGAAGAATAGCCCAGCATAACATTAAGCAGAGCATTAATTAATTATATGATAGGAGGAAATTTTAGTAGGCCATGCAATAGAAACTCACGTAGAAAGGATATAATTTTTATGATTTGAGAAGCAGAATGTCTTGATCTAATAAATACTTTTTTTCACTTAATATCCTTTAATGTGTGCATTTCAAAACTGTGTTAGGCATTGATATTACAGAAATATTAGAGATTATATGACAGAACTCTTTCATTTTACATCTTTCCCATACGGATAAACAACAAACCTCAATAGTACCATCTTATTCATTTAGTGGTATATGTATATATGAACATTAATATGTACAGATATATTTCTATGTGTGTGTGTATATATATGTAGATATATATGTGCATACACACACATGAAACTGATTTACTTTTTCCTCTTTATCTCCTACAACATCTTTGACTTTTATTTTTATATCGTAAATTATTAGAGAACACATCTGCTTTAAACCTATGGAATTATAGGATGGATAATAGCATATTTCTGAAGATAATGTTTACTTCTTCACTCTAATATTTTGATTTATCCAAAGATTCTTATAAATGTTTTCAATTCATGGTTACTTAGAATTTTCTTATTGAGGTACATATATCATAAATATATATTAAATGTTACTAGCTATTCAAGCATGCGATTGGTCACGTGCAATTGCAGTGTATTTTAAAATCACTCAAATAATACATTTCTGATAATTATAAATTAGAGGACAACGTTATAAAAATTATACATTTGAACAGTCATGGTAAGAATGTTAATGTAGGCTACATTTAAAAGTTATGGTTGCCTTCTTTTTTGTGTGTGTGTGTGTCGGAGTCTCGCTCTGTCGCCCCCCCAGGCTGGAGTGCAGTGGTGCGATCTCGCCTCACTGCAAGCTCCGCCTCCCGGGTTCACGCCATTCTCCTGCCTCAGCCTCCAGAGCAGCTGGGACTACAGGCGCCCGCCGCCTCGCCCCGGCTAATATTTTGTTGTTTTTTTTTTTGTATTTTTAGTAGAGGCGGGGTTTCACCGTGTTAGCCAGGCTGGTCTCAATCTCCTGACCTCGTGATCTGCCCGCCTTGGCCTCCCAAAGTGCTGGGATTACAGGCGTGAGCCACCGAGCCCGGCTGGTTGCCTTCTTAAGACTGGTAAGATTTTTGGTTATTTAGCAATAAGTTCTCCTCAATATTGTGATGAAGAGAAAAATTGTAGGACCCTTCAAAACCTAATGTTATTTATACATATTCAGAAACTGTTTTGTACAATTTCCTTCCTGAATTGATCCTGAACATTTTTAGCTCGTTTACTTGATGATTTTACTGTAATGAAAAGAGTCTGTTGTTTCTGATTAATTCACATGGTCTTTCTACACAGAGAGGTAAGGCAAGGTCTAGAGATCTGTCTTGCTTCATTTGTCCTTTCTATTTACAAAAGTGTTCCTCAGGTCCCCACCATCTGGGTTTGTGGTTATATTGAGAATCTTGAGGCAGTAGCCTCAGAGACTTGAGATTACAGTGTGAATGCCTAAGAGGGTTTAGCTTCCGACCTAGCCCTTAACTTTTGCCTTAAAATGGCCAAGCCAAACAATATTACTGAGAATTAAAACTTTGTTTAAACTACCAAATGAAAACCTAAAGGTTGTGCTATTTTGTATGAGGTAATCATCTTTAGATCTGAAGATTTATTTTAGGCTCATTTGTTAAATGAAAATATATTTATCTTTTCCACATATCAGATAGTTCGATAGCTACTAGGAATTAAAAAATAAAAACATATTATTACTGGGAATTAAAGAGTAAAAACACTAGATATTTGACTCTAAAAACAGAAGTATTTTATTGTAGAGTACTGTAAATATAAAGAACATCCATTCTATATATAAATAAATAAAAATGGACAATTCCAATTTAAAAAAGAAATATTAAGTACCAGATTTTTAACATGACATAATTGGTTTCTACTATTTTTAAATCCATATAATATTTTTTGCTGTTCATATATCTTATGTTTCTTTTTTTTTCGGTAGAAAAAGTAGAAGAATAGCTTACCATGGACACCTTCCCTGCCTCTGTTAGGCTATTGCCTCTGTGCTCGCTGGTTTTATTCTGATGTTTTCCTTAGCTGCTACAGTTGGCTTCTTTCTTCTCTCCAGTGTATGGTTGTAGTAGTGGTGGTAGTAGTGGTGTGGTGTGGTGTGTGTGTGTGTGTGTGTGTGTCTGTCTGTCTGTAGGATAGTGGGGGTTATGAATAAAAATTCTGAAGATATTTTCACTTCCTACTTAATCCTCAGTAACACTTCTTTGGTATGGGCCTGGAGTTAGCATCCAAACTGCACTGTCAACATTTTCTGTTTCTTTTCTTGGCTATCATTTTCTGAGGTTTATGGCATGAGATTGTACGGTTGTTAATATTGAATTATGGGTTCTTTCCCCCCTACTGTTTCTGTCATTCTTATTCATTCTATAACAACCAGAAAAGGGAAATTATTTGTTTCAGCTTTACTTTTCCATCATTGTCCAAAAACCTGGACTTGCTTCTGAAATAGCCATTTGATTTCTGAACAGTTTAATCCCTTACTTGAATGTAATGAAACATAGGTTTTAAAAAACAGACATATTCTTTTTATTTTTCTACATAAGGGGTCCTATAAAGGAGAGAGTGTTCCAGGGGAGGGCAAAAGAAAAAAATAACTAAATTTCTTTTCACCATATTGTGACACACAAGTGCAAACACCATATATTTAGTCAATCAATCAAACAAGCAAGCACACAGAATCAGGCTGCCAACATTGAATTCCATTATATAGTAACCTATATATAAGATATGCTCATTGTTCAAACAAATTTTCCTTTTCTTGAATTTTTATAGAAGAAATGTATAATCCAATTAAAAAGTAATCAGAGAGGAGAATCTTTACCCAAGTCAATGAAATAGAAAAGAATACATTCCAGGGACTGTTCCTTTGTGTTCTATCTCTTCAGGGAGCTGTATCAATCAAGGGTTATCAATCAGCTTTGCTTTTGAAAGCTGCTCTCCTTTGGCTTAGAATTCTCTGTTGTTTTGGGTGCCAATTTATTCAATGCCACCATCAAGAATAAATGAACTCAGCCAGAGACCTTCTAGGAAAGAAATGATAATTATGGGAAAGAGAACCGCAAATAAATGTTTGCAGGATTTAGATTTTAAATACCTATGAAATCCTCATATTTTTAAGTGTTTTGAAAATGCATTTTTCCATTGGCCTGTTCATGAATGAGTTTCTGGATATTTTATATTTAAAATTATTTCTAGATATAATGACATTTCATTGTAAAGTTTCTGTAGTTTGAATAAGTGGTATTTCAGTTAAGCTTCTTTCTTGTAAAGGTGATTTTGCTTGTTTTTTTTTTTAACCCTGTTTTTATAAGTGAGTCTCTAGAGTTCATTGCTCTGAAAAGGAAATAATTTCTTTGTTTCCATTAGTTGGTTCTATAATTAGATATACACTTACTTTGTTTTTTTCTTGGAAAACATCCTGGATATAGTTTTGGATTTGTCCTTTAAATCAACTACATAATTGTTGAACAGATATTTATTGAATATAATTTGCACAGAATTTTGTGGGGCATTTTCAAAGGAATGTATAATATAGTTGAGCAAACAAGATTATATTTATAAAGAGATTTTGCTACATTATGTGTGTAATAAAGGGAAAAGGAAGACACCTGTGTAGTATGGAGCAGTCTGGGAAGTTCTTGTGAATGAGGTGAAACTTGAGTACAGCAACATAAGGAGTGAAAAGTATTTGGATTGGCTAAATGGAAATGACAACTCTAGTTGGTAGAAGGGAAATTATATAGGCGGGAAAGGAGTCAGAGATACTGGCTTCGAAAAAAGGCAAAACAGGTTGGGAGCAGTGACTCACGCCTGTAATCCCAGCACTTTAGGAGGCCTAGAGGCGGGCAGATCACAAGGTCAGGAAATCGAGACCATCCTGGTCAACATGGTGAAACCCTGTCTCTACTAAAAATGCAAAAATTAGCCGGGCGTCGTGGTGCGTGCCTATAATCTCAGCTACTTGGGAGGCTGAGGCAGGAGAATCGCCTGAACCGCGAGGCAGACGTTGCAGTGGGCCGAGATCGCGTTATTGCACTCCAGCCTGGCAACAGAGTAAGACTCCGTCTCAAAAAAAAAAAAAAAAAAAGCAAAACATTGAGGAGTTGGAGGAGGAGATTTGTGTTGACTCGAAAAAATTTATATTGACTTTTAACACAATGTGGTTGGAGTTTAAGTAGAGAATAGATTAAAGAAGACCGGGATCATGGCTTATATAGCTCATCCTGACAGAAGGAAGGCTTTCACTGGGGCTGGTGGAGGGGATAACTGAGGTGTTTAGAATCCGAGGGACCTCAGATAAATCACGTTCTGATTGGGGTAATTTTGATAATGGAGATATAAACAATAGTGTAAAACAGGAAATGAGAGCTGACTTTTCTCAACATTTGGAAAACAAGTCTCTCTTACAGTGAAGGGAGTCTTTGGAATTGAATAGGGGTTGCCTAAATAGCAATTATTATTGGCTAAATACTCTGTTAAATCCTTTATATTCATTATCTAAACTTAAAACTGAAATATTGCTTTTATAGTATTTTTATTCAGACATGGATATTTTCTCTCAATTTAAAAAAGATACTACTGTTCATTTTTAAGTGGTTAGTAGATTGTCTGTCTACCATTTAGTACATCATCCACCCATTTTCAATTTAAAATATTATTCTTAAGATATACTAAATTATGTTCTACTTCTAGGATATTTTCTGGACTTTTCACCTCATGCTTATGATTTATCTTTTTGTTCTGTTTATACATTCATTTACTATTTAAAGTTTATTATTGTGACTTCTAAGTCATAAATGAGAAATCTATTGAGTAGTTGTAGTATTATACTAAATCTAGTAAGCTTACAAGACTCTCCTATTAATGGTAATAACTTTTAGTTTATTTTCAGCAAATAACATTTTATTTTCAGCAGCAAATCATATCCTCTACAAATGATGATAGTTTAATCTCCTCCCTTCTAAATGTAAAATTTATTCATTTTTATCTCATTGGCTTGGCTACAACTTCTAAAATTATATTGAGTGGTGAGTGTATTAGTGGGCATTCTCTTTTATGAGAATATTTGTATTAAAATTAAGTATGTTGTTGGTTATTAATTAGAGAATGATATAAACTCTGAGATGTTAGAATTTTAAGAAATTAAAGATGTTATTTTCATCATATGACTTTTCGATGATTAACAAGTTAAGTATCTTTTTCTTTCTTACCTGCTGAGATGATCAATAACAGTATTACCTTTCAAACAATCTTGAAAGAAAGCCGACTTTGTCTTCATGCAGTATACCATGACCTCACTATTATTTTAATATATTAGTTGGATGAATTAGCTAAGACTGAAGTTTCCTCTCATTGAGTTTTCTTTTTAAGTGATGGTGTTAACAAGTCAAACTAGTAAAATAAATTGCAAAGCTTACTATCTTACTCTGTGTTCTGGAACACTTGAAATACTATTTCTTGAAAATCTGAAAGAAGTCATTGATAAAAGTTTCTGGATCTAGGAACAGTTTTGGAGTAAATTCATTGACAAAACTTCAACGGCTTTCAGATTTTTATCTTTTTATTTGAGTTACCTTTTGGTTGTTTATATTTTCTCATAAAATTTCTACTTAATGTTAATTTTTAAATGTATTAGTGCAGTATTCTTTCCATTGCAGTTTTAGTGTCTTTGTGTATTTATATTATCTTTTTTATTAACTTTTCCAAAGGATACTCTGTCTGTTTGGACTCCTCTGTAATTGTATTTTTAATTGTTTTCTAATTCATTAATTCTACTTTTAAGTCATGCTCTTCTCAGAATTATTTTGTTGTTTTTATTCTAACTTCTTGCGTGAAATGTATTAGTTCATGTATTATTTTCTTTCCTGTCTAATAACTAAAACATTGAGATACATAACTATTAATTTAAATAGTTTAATTTAAATAATTTAAATTTTGCCTGCATTCCACATTTTAACATATAATTCCTAATTTTTAAAGAGTCTATAATTTCAAGTTGGATTTTCCCTTTAAAATTTAGACTCTATGTCTCAATTGTCAAGTGATTTGATTTTTAAATTGTGTAATATGTTATTCAATTCTGGTACTATTTGATTTTGAAAAGAGGGTGCAGCTTATCTAATTAGAAGTTTCATTTTTGAAAACTTCATGTGGATATTCATTCGCAAGCAAGTAAATGGGAAAAGGGGCCAATTGCTCTCATTCTTAATTTAACATCAGAATCACATGGAAGTCTTATTAAAACACAACTTGCTCACTCCATCTGTAGGATTTAGTAAGTTTGGAGTGAGTCTCAAGAATTTTCACTTCCAACAAGTCCCCAGGTGTTACTGATGCCACCTGTGTGAAGACCACATTCTGAGAACCCAAATTATAAAGGTCTTTACTTTCAATCAGAGGATATTGTACTTAATAGGACTGGAAATTATAATTATTGAAAGATTCTTAGGTAAAAGAAAAGTTGATAAAAGCAACTTTTAGTAAAATTCATTTGAAAAAAAGGAGAAAGAACAGTTTGGATGAGGTTAACAGACTCTAAAGCTAAGATAACCAGCTGGAGAAACTTCCTACAGATATGAGCTTTCCAAGGTATAAGGAGAGTAGAAATGTGAAAGGCATTGAAGTAAAAAATTAGAGTGTTGTATTGTTGGAATATAATGAGAGAATTGAAGGTAATTGGTAAAGGGAATCCTGGACTGGGACTAGGGTAAGGAGAGGGAGGCTCTAGGGTGCAATATTTAAGGACATAGTCTCTCATCTCATTCACCTCTTTCTATTTCTGGTTCTGTGTTTTATCATAGTGAAGGCAGTAACTACTTTCGAGGTTACAGTAAGGTATCCCAGAATGGAATTTCTGTTGCTGTTGAAACTGTAAAAATATTTTGGAAATATCAATTCTGGTAACATTGAAATCAAAAGGCTAACTTTTCAGAATTTTATCTTTGAACTCAAGTCATGACTGGATTGTAATCAAATAGAAGAGATTGGAAGGATGCAGAATTTGTGATTTTATCCACCCATCTAATGAGGAACTTACAGAACTGACCTGAATGCAGATGGTGAATGGCTTATTAGGGTGATTGGAGCCTGTAAATCCAAGGGTCTGGCTCTAGATGATCGCAGTGGAAGCAAACATTGGGCAACAGGGGCAGGTGGGCATGCAGGAGTGGCAGCCAGGAGGAAGTTAGCATCAAGAAAATCAGACAGCTGGTGGGAACGCAACCAATAACCGTGTCTCAGAGACAAAACACTGGGCAATGGGACAGGGTCTGGCAGGAGAGATCAGTGCCTGCTGTTCTAAAAGAGGGTGAAAATACTGGTCCTGCTTAGACTAGAACTAAGCAGAAAGCCTAAATGTCCAAATGTACCATAAGGTTTGTTTTAAGATTTTGGAAGAAACAACGCATTATAAGATAACTTACACTTATATACCACTTTCCACAAAAGACAAGGAGGAGCAGTTGCTAAGATAGAAAAGCTATTTTCTAAATCCTGCTTATGAAATCATTCCCCCAAATGTAATAATAAAGGAAAGCTATACCACTGAAAAGCAAGTAAAAGTTGCTACCAGAGAACATGCCTGCCATGTGTTTTGTGTATGTGGATTAAATTTTTTCCAGGATACTACCATATGTGTTGACATTATCTCTTAGAAATCTTTGATTTCTGAGGGTATATGTCTGGTAAAAAAATGTAATAACTGAGCCAATTACTTGTGCATATATAAATTGTTTCATTCTTTCTTTTGGAGGTGATTTGTCCGAAAGCCCCTGTTGGAAAAAAAAAATGAAATTGAAATGAAAAGGGAAAGTAGAAAAGTTGGAAAACATAGTCCAAATGACAGTAAATGTTAATGGTCTGATCTCACACACAAAAATTGTCCTTCAAACTGAAGTGTGTATTAAATAGTAATGGATAGATATACTTCTCTGTGAGATCTGATTTGTCTAGCAAATCCTTGCTGACATATACTCTCATTTACTACTATATAGCCTTTTGAAAATGCCATTCCAGCAGAGCATAAAAAAGGTTATTTAGATTAAGTATAGTTACAAGATAAGCAGTATACTGAGTTCATTGGACTTCATGCACACTCATTTAATTTCCACCGCTCCATTACTCTGAATCAAACTGTCCCTGAAAGAACAAGAGGAAGAAAAAGGGCATTAAAAAACACAAATCACAAAGTAGAGAACATTCTTCTTGAAAACGAAATGGTCTCCATGTGTTACCATTTAATACCATGGAAATACTTTCTTGACTTTTATAGCATGCAAAGAAATTGCACCAATCTATTAAAGAATGCAGTACAAAAAGACTTTGAGGTGGGTTAACATTTTCCAGGTCTTTATCATTCTAGATGGGCTTGGAACTTCAAAACACTGTAAAATATTATAAATGGTATCCATTTGCATCTGTGTGCAGCTTATGGCATAATGAATGCATGACCACTTAACCATTTATCGAATACAGGAAGAAATATGATGAGACCTTCGGTGATAGGTTTTAAAATAAGGCCCAAAGCCAGGTTTTAAAGACAGTGCCAAAACAGTTTATCTTCTTTTTTTTTCTTTTAACTTTAGTGCCATTAAGTGCCAATATGGGGCTTTTTGGACTTCATTTGAAATTCAAGTAATTAATATAATTGGGGAAAATAACTTTTAGAGGGATAAGGTATTGCAATAAGGTATAAACAAGAAAGATCTGAAGTTTAGAGGACAAAAAATGACAATGCTAATACAGAAGTTATACTGGATGATTCAAGTAATTGTTGAGACCTTTCACAGGTTCAGCTTGCATTTGACAGTGGCTGAACTTTATTAGCCTTTAATGGCCTTCATTAAATTATATTTGGTATAGAAGAGGCTATGCATTGAATGAGTATCATGAGGACATTCTTTTTTACTTACGTATGTAGCTCAACCAAAGAGGTATGAACTTCAGTATCTTGTTCTAGGGAATAGTGTGCTTTCTATTTTATTTCAGACAGTGAAATAAGATAATTTTTATAGTTTTTTTTCTCTATGTGCTTCTTCTCAGTATTTATACAGACTCTATCTTACAAAACAAACAAACAGCCCTCACTTTCCTCTTCATCTACATGTAGGTACTGCCCTAGTTGCTATTGTTCTGTATATCTTCCTCATAAATTGAGAAACATTATCTGAACCTTCTCAACTCCAACCTTCTCCCCAATCCACTATAATCTGACTTTTCATGACATTCCTCTAAGCAGCTCAAACGAAGGTCACCTGTGTCTTGCATGTAGTTAAGTCAAATACAAATTTTCTGTCACTATTTAATGCATCTTCCTTTTATCACAAAATAGATAACTCTATTTTGTAAAGAAAAATAAAAGCTTTCTTTTTTATGACTTCTACACTTTTCTAGTTCACCCACTTCTTTCAAATTGAGTGTTCTCTGTTACTTGAAACTCAGGAATTCTTAAAATGAATTTATCATCTCCACAAATGAATCCCAATCCCTACCTCCATCTTCCTCTCTCAGAGGTAGGGGAGCAAAACCTACTTCTTTGGTAACACTTGCTAATTTAGAGCATGGTATCATGAGCCACCTAGTTGGACAAATTAGAAACCTGGGAGTCTTTCTTAGCTGCTTTTTCTCCCTAATTTCCTGATGAGTCACAAGACTTTGTCTTTCAAATGCTTCCGTTCTCACCATCCTCACCATCACCATCACATATCAAGGTATGACTTGTTTTAGACTCCACTTCATCAACACCTCACTGAATGCTTTCCCAATCTCCAGTTCTAATCCAGGCTTTTCTCCTATGGGTAAATTTCTTTTCTGAAAATATAAAGCTGATTCTATCACTCTGCTGCTGAAATCCCTTCAATTTCTTCTTATTGCCCTTTGAGGGGCAGGGAAAGCGTAGTCTGCTAGCATGAGTTGAAAAGTCCCAATTTGTGCTTCTCTCACCTTACATCGTACTAAACCCCATTCAAATAATAAACCCCAGTCATACTAAATTTAATTCCTCAAAAGTTATATCTCATTTGGAATACATAAGTACTATTTCCATCTGTTGCCTAACATTTTTTAGCTTTATTGAGGTATAATTGAAAAATAGGATTGTACATTTTTAAAGTGTACAGTCTGAAGATTTGATCTACATATACATTGTGAAATAATTACCACAATCAAGCTAATTAACACATCCATCATCTCACATAGTTGCCTTCTTTTTTTTACATGAGAATGCTTAATATCTATTCTCTTAGCAAATTTCAAGAATGCAACATATAGAATCATCATGCTATCCATTAGATCCTAAGAAGTTATTTTTCTTGTAACTGGAAGTTTGTACTCTTTAATTGACATCTCTTCACTTCCCTAACCCCACAGTCCCTGGCAACCAACATTCTACTTTCTTTCTGTGAATTTCACTTTTTTCAAAAAAGATTTCACACACAAATGATACCATACAGTGTGTATCTTTCTCTCTCTGGCTTATTCCACTTACCATAATGCCCTTCAGTTTCATCCATATTGTCAAAAATGTCAGTATTGTCTTCTGTTTTTGGCCGAATAATATTCGATGGTATACATATATTGCTTTTCTTCACTCATTCATCCATTGACTGAGACTTAGGTTGTTTCCATATCTTGGCTATTATGAATAATTCTGCAATGAACATGGGAGTGAAGATATTTCTTCTGGAAACTTATTTTGTTTCCTTTGGATATATATCTAGAAAGGGAATTGGCAAATCACATGGTATTTCTATTTTAATTTTTTAAGGAATTTCTATATTTTTTCCATAATGGCTGTACCAATTTATTCTCTGACCAATGATGTACAAGGATTCCCTTTTCTCCACATCTTTGCCAAACTTTGTTATCTCTTGTTTATTTTTTATTTTATAATAGCCATTCAAACAGATGCGAAGTGATTGTGGTTTTGACTTGCATTTCCCTGATAATTAGTGAGGTGATGGTGAACACTTTTTCATGTACCTGCAGGCTGCCATTTGTGTATCTTCTTTGGAGAAATGTGTATTCAGATCCTTTGGCCATTTAAAAAATTTGTTTATTTATTTATTTGACTTGTATGGATTTCTTACATATTTTAGATATGAATCCCTTATCAAATACATGATTTGTAAATATTTTCTCCTATTCCATTGACCACCTGTTTATATTGTTAATTGTTTCCTTTACTGTGTAGAAGCTTTTTCTATTCTTTTCTTTTATTATTATTATTATTGTTTTTTTTTTTGAGACAAAGTCTTACTCTGTTGCCCAGGCTGGAATGCAGTGGCATGATACTGGCTCACTGAACCTCGACCTCCTTGGCTCAAGCAATACTGCCAATTCAGCCTTTCGGATAGCTAGAATTACAGGCTTGTACCACCAAGCCTGGCTAATTTTTGTATTTTTTGTAGGGACAGGGTTTCTCCATTTTGCCCAGGCTAGTCTCGAACTCTTGAGCTCAAGTGATCTGCCCACCTTGGCCTCCCAAAGTGCTGGGACTACAGGTGTGAGCCACCGCACCTGGCCTGTGGAAGCTTTTAATGTGAGGCAGTCCTACTCATTAATTTTTGTTTATGTTTCCATATTCAAAAAATCATTGCCAAAACCAGTGCCAAGGAGCTCTCTGCCTTACTGTTTATATGGATTAGCTTTCAGCTGAATTTTTTAAGACCAGGAAACCTATTCTGATTCACACCCTTGATTACCCCTTATCATATGCTCTATATTCCTGCTGTTTAGTTCTACAGCATAGCATGCCTTTCTTTTAAGACAGTATTGTTATAACAGCAATGTAATAAATATAATTTTTTAAAAATATAATTTTTAAATGCTGTTATGTTATAACAGCAATATAATAAATATAATTTCTTGTTGATCATCTACCTTATACATTGTAGCTTAGTGAGGACAGAACCCATGTGTGTCTTATTTACTGTGTCTGGTACAGAATATATTGTATATGCTCAGTAAAGATTTCAGGCATTGGAAAACACTGAATGCCTTAGCAATACTGAGAATCCCTGAGGGCACAATGTTGTACCTTAGAGTAAGTTTCAGCAGAATTTTTATTCCTTTTTTTAAAGCTGAATTTTTAATTAAAAGTGGAATCCCAGTGTTTCGACTATTTATTGAGACATGGAAATTTCTATATGTGTTATACATCAACTCTGTCCATAGTTTTATTGTCAATAATGATTCCAAACTACCCCCTGCTTCTCTGCCAAGAGGAGGCTGACAGCTGTCTCCAGTGTTATATTTCTATATCCTAGGTGTTCTAATGGTGATTTATCATAGAAACACTTATCAATTTGCCCCCATTCTTTGGTTTTCGTTTGTGCTTCTGACTACAACACTTTTCTTTTATGATAATGGATCCTTTTGTTTATCTTAATTCTGCCTTGCTGTAATTTTAAGGAGCTCTGTCTTCTACTTCTATTTTGTTGTATGATAAAAGAAAAAAATGGTTCCCTTACAATAATATACAAATGTATACAGTGTTTAATATGGTCTCTCTTCACTTTGCAGAACTGAGTAATCTAGGCTTGTCTTCATATCAAAGTCCATGGTCAACCTATTCTTGCAATTACTTTAGTTGCCTTCATCCCTGTATTTGGGTGTAACTATCAGTTACTTCTGAAATGATTTTTCATTTCTCTGCTTCCAATTGTCAATAGGGCAGGAAGACACCATTAGAACACATCATCCATATCTGGATTTTGTCATCATGTTAAATTCTTAATGTAGCCAATGTAGTCTTCTCTGATGGTCTAGTTGTTTATTGTGTAGGGCTGTGGCTACCTGTTTCATTATTGTGTTCTACTTTTTTCCTTCCTAGAGTATTTGTAGTTTAACAGTGGTTCTCTACTGAGGACTAGGATGGACCCAACTAAATAACTATTTATTCTTAAGCATTTGGCATTTAGTTGGAGAAAATACTATTTTCCCAGTGGGACTTTCCTTGGAACATTCTAATCAACACAACTGGCAAATCTCCTCTTGTCTACATATGAACTTGTCTTTCCTGAGAGTTCATGTTAGTAAAAGACAATGTGGCAGCATAGGTAGAAAACATCTGTTCTTTTAAACTGGTTTTGTTCCTCTAAAGTGTTGCTGGTTCATTGTAAAATAGTGAGGCTCAAGGCAAATATGTGTATTTTGTGTGTATATGAAATATTTTATGTGTATAGCATATATAAATATTTATAACTTTAAGACCAAGACATTTTCAATGTAAGAAAGATTATAGCTAAGATATGAGCCACCTGGACATCCCCCAAGTCCTTAGCTTGCTTGAGTAGATGTAACCTTTAAGCTATGCATAAAATTGTCTTGAAAGCCTATCTCTCCTAAGGCAGAAGTGTAGCTTATGTCCCAGTATCTCCAGGGATTTAAAAAAATTATTTAGTTAAAAATTGTTAAAAATCATATATATTTATGGTGTACAACATGATGTTTTAAAAAATGAATACATTGTGAAATGGCTAAATCAAGCTAATCACCATATAATAACCTCACATACTTATCGCCATGTTTATTGTGGTGAAAACAAAACATCTCCTCCCTTAGCACTTTGCAAGTATACAATACACTGTTATTAACTATAGTGACTATATGGACAACAGATTTCATTAAACTTTTAGAACATGGAGAAATGTTATGGTTTAACAAAGAATCTAAAGCATTTTTTTGAGCGAACTTGGAAGTCATATATTACTGCCTAATGAGGCAGTAATATATCTCCAATACAGTTTGACATGTCTATTTGTATAACCATGAAAATTTTCAGTTTATAATTTTATAATCTGTTGCTTTTTCTTCACTCAGAGTATGAAATCTAGAATTTCCTATATCTTCAATATTGGGATAAAATTACTTATCAATCTAGTAGAGGTGAAGAGTCAAAAATACATTAGGTGAAAACAGTCTAAATAGTATTTATCAATGTGTGAAATATTTTGGAAATATTATTGAATATAGAGATTATTTGGAGATTGTGTTAGTCTGTTTTTATGCCACTAATAAAGACATACGCAAGACTGGGCAATTTACAAAAGAAAGAGGTTTAATGGACTTACAGTTGCACATGGCTGGGGAGACCTCACCATCATGGTGAAAGGCAAGGAGGAGCAAGTCACATCTTACATGGATGGCAGCATGCAAAAAGAGGGCTTGTACGGGGAAACTCTCATTTTTAAACCCATCAGATCTCATCAGACTTGTTCACTGTCACAAGAACTGCATGGGAAAGGCCTATCCCCATGATTCAATTACCTCCCATGGGGTACCTCCCACCACACATGGGAACTATGGGAGCTACAAGATAAGATTTGAGTGGGGAAACAGAGCCAAACCATATCATTCTGTCCCAGTCCCTCACAAATCGCATGTCTTTACATTTCAAAACCAATCATGCCTTCCCAACAGTCCCCCAAAATCTTATTTCAGCATCAACTCAAAAGTCCATAGTCTGAAGTCTCATGTGAGACAAGGCAAGTCCCTTCTGCCTATGAGCTTGTAAAATCAAAAACAAGTTAGTTGCTTCCTAGATACAATGGGGATACAGGCATTGGGTAAATACAGCCATTCCAAATGGGAGAAATTGCCAAAACAAAGGGGCTACAGGCCCCATGCAAGTCCAAAATCCAGTGGGGAAGTCAGATCTTAAAGCTAAAAAATGATCTTGTTTGACTCCATGTCTCACATTCAGGTTATATTGCTGCAAGAGGTGGGCTCCCATGGTCTTGGGCAGCTCTGCACTTGTGGCTTTTCAGGATACTGCCTCCCTCCTGGCTGCTTTCATGGGCTGGTGTTGAATGTCTGTGGGTTTTCCAGGTGCACGGTGCAAGCTGTCAATGGATCTACCATTCTGGGGTCTGGAGGATGGCTGTCCTCTTCTCACAGCTCCACTAGGCAGTGCCCCAGTAGGGACTCCATATGGGGGCTCTGACCCCACATTTCCCTTCAGCACTGTCCTAGCAGGGGTTGTCCATGAGGGCCCCATCCCTGCACCAAACTTCTGCCTGGGCATCCAGGTATTTCCATACATCCTCTGAAATCTAGGTGGAGGTTCCCAAACCCTGAGTCTTGACTTCTGTGCACTTGCAAGCTCAACACCATGTGGAAGCTACCAAATCTTGAGGCTTGCAATGCAGGGGTTCATTCCACAGACCCTGACCCAACGACAGATCAATAATGTACACTGACAAAGATATGCTACCTGTCCGTCCTGCTAAGGGTCTGGGCCCACTCACAGTCACCAAAGAAGGTGCTGTAAAGAGTAGCACCTGTGGCCTCATTCAGCCAGCGAAGCTCACATTTATTCAATATAGATTAAATGACAAAGGTCTTGAGTAAACACCACTAGAGTATAATTGACTTCGTTGCCGACTCCCTGAGTAGAGAGCAGTTATGCACACCGGGGTTGATCAAAGGTTGTCTTAGGACCACATGAGTAAACAAGCTATTTAGATAAATTACTCTACATTCTTATGTATCTACCCCCTAAGCTTTTAAGAGATTTCAGCTGCCTTCAGCCAAACACTTTATGCAAACCCCCAGGCCTTCCAAAAGGGTTTGTGTTCAATTCCTATAATTTCATCTTTAAATTTTTCCCACCTGCCTGACTGAACTCCCACATTGCACCCTCTGAAACCACAGCCCAAACTGTACCTTGACCCCTTTTAGTCATGGATGGAGTGGCTGGGATGCAGGGCGCCAAGTTACTAGGCTGCACACAGCAGAGGCACCCTAGGATTGGCCCATGAAATCATTTTTTTCCTCCTAAACCTCTGGGCCTGTGATGGGAGGGGCTGCCACAAAGGTCTCTGACATGCCCTGGAGATATTTTCCCCAGTGTCTTGGCGATTAACATTCAGCTCCTCATTACTTATGCAAATTTCTGCAGCCAGCTTGAATTTCTCCTCAGAAAATGGGATTTTCTTTTCTATTGCATTGTCAGACTACAAATTTTCCAAACTTTTATGCCCTGTTTCCCTTTTAAAACTGAATGCCTTTAACAGCACCCAAGTCACCTCTTGAATGATTGTCTGCTTAGAAATTTCTTCTGCAAGATATGCTAAATCATCTCTCTCAAGTTAAAAGTTCCTCAACTCTCTAGGGCAGGGACAAAATGCTGCCAGTCTCTTCACTAAAACATAGCAAGAGTCACCTTTGCTCCAGTTTCCAACAAGTCCCTCATCTCCATCTGAGACCACCTCAGTTTGGATTTCATTGTCCATATCATTATCAGCATTTTGGTCAAAGCCATTCAACAAGTCTCTAGGGAGATATTTTCCTGTCTTCTTCTGAGCCCTCCAAACTGTTCCAGCCTCTGCCTGTTACCCAGTTCCAAAGTCACATCCACATTTTCAGGTATCTTTTCAGCAGTGCTCCACTCTACTGGTACCAATTTACTGTATTAGGCCATTTTCATGCTGCTGATAAAGACATACCCAAGACTAGGCAATTTACAAAAGGAAGAGGTTTAATGGACTTACAGTTGCATGTGGCTGGGGAGACATCACCATCATGATGGAAGGCAAGGAGGAGCAAGTCATGTCTTATGTGGATGGCAGTGAGCAAAGAGAGAGCTTGTGCAGGGAAACTCTCATTTGTAAAACCATCAGATCTCATGAGACTTATTCACTATCAGGAGAACAGCATGGGAAAGACCCACCCCCATGATTCAATTATCTCCCACAGAGTCACTCCCACATCCCACAACATGTGGGAATTCTGAGAGCTACAAGATGAGATTTGGGTGGGAACATAGAGCCAAACCATATCAGGAATATAAAGAACTACTATTACTAAAGATAGCTAAATTTATGTGGAATATATTTGTTTATTCAATATTTGATAGAAAACAGAATATTCAAGATTACATTTTATAATTTCTGGATATTTTCAAATTAGTGACAGAACGTGAAAAATTTTATAACATAACACACTTAAGAAAAAAATTAAGAACTTGTAAAGCTTTAGGTTTTCTTTTGAATTATACATAAAATATAAAAAACAATATTCTTTACAGGAATATGTAGGAATCCGAAGCTACTCTGGCCCTTATATTTATCCAACTTGCTAGCTATGTAATGCATAGAGCTGGAGAGTTATCACATCAAATGTGCATAGCTTAATGACAAAGATAAATCTCAACATGTGAAATGAAATGTTTATGAAGCACCTCAACATCAGTAAGTTAGTATAATTAAGAGAATTGTTGCCTAGGTGTGGTGGCTCACACCTGTAATCCCAGTTACTGAGGAGGCTGAGGGGGGGAGGTCAGCACTGCAATGAGCTGTGATTGTGCCAGTGCACGTCAGCCTGGGTGAGCGAGTGAGACCTTGTCTCAAAAAAAAAAAAAAAAAAAAAGGAAATAAAACTTTAAACAACTTGCAATAGGCTCAGTGTTCTTTTGAAAAATACAAAAAAGGTGCAATGCAGTCATTGTTATCTAAAAGTGTTTTAATATTTAAAGATCAGTGATTTCAGTAATCAAAACATTTAAAGTCACTTCACTCACTTGCAGCTTCTACATCTTCAATTCCTATTTTTCCCTTAATCACACATACACAGACACAGACTTGGGCTCAATTTAGTCTTATAAATCACAAGAAGGGTAGCTTTATTTTTAAATTTACATTTTTTCTTAACCTTGATAGAAAGAAACAACAGCATCCTTTGTTTTATCATTGCTATTTATCTTTCTTCATTTAACTTGAAGACTCCAAAATATGCCAATAGTAGAAGTAGTGATTATCAGAGAATCATTTATATTCACATTAATTTTGTAATAGAACACTAGAGAGGTAAACTTAGTAAATGTTCCTTGAATTTAATTTCAGGGTTTAAAACATACAGAAAATAAGCAGGATAATATAGCCTTCACATGTTTACCCACTACGGTGTCATTACTCTATTTCAAAATTTTTTGTAATGATTATTTAAAATGTTGAATTCTCAATTCTCTCCCCAGTGTCATTATTAGTCTCTTTCCACTCTGGAGGCAACTATTTTTTTTTAATTTTTAACTACATATCTATGTCTTTCATAAAATACATGTAAATGTGATCATGTAATTTTTATCTGCTTTTTTTACTTAATTAAATATTTCTGAGGTTTACCAATGTGTTTAAGAGCTGAAAATCCATTTATCTTATAGATATTTATGGTTTGCTTTTCTGGCTGTTTGCTGCAAACATTGCTGTGGTGAGCATACTTACACACACTATCTATGCACAAACCCAGGTATTCCTCAGAGTTCATGTGGAGACATGGAATTATGGGCTCAGGGGGCATTCACTGGATATTACCCGTCATCCAAAGTGTTGATAATAAGTTACACTGTCACAAATATAAAATAAGTGTTCCTATTTTCCTGTGCATAGTCACTATATGTTTAGGCCTTTTGAATTGGCTACAGTTCCTTGTTTTCGTTACTTTCATCTTAGATGGACTCTTACATCACAGAGTTCATTCAGTTTGTTCTGTACATAGAGATATTTGGCTTCAGTCTTTGTTTTGGATCAATCTTAATTTCAACATAATTTCGAAGTAGCCATTAGGTATTCAGTCAAAATATGTATATGGTGTATCTGTAAATGTATAGGTGTATTGACTTAATATATTTACAGATAAATATGTATATTAAAAATAAAAAGAAAGTGAGGCTTCGATGGGAGCTATCAATCCTACCCACTGATAACTGAAAAAATAGGCAATGTGTCTGGCTTCCATTCATTCTTTCACTTTTTTTCCTGCTGCTTCTTTGAATTCGATGCTATTCATCTCATGCTGGTCCCTCATAAAATAGTCAAAACTTTACATCAGAAGATATAATACAAATCACAGAAGATTCTCCATCCCTCTTTCTGCAGTTACATAAAGGTCATTTTGAATTTATAGTGTTCAACAAGTGCTTTTAAAAAAGAAATGTACTTTCCTTTAATTAGCTCTTGAAAATGCTGGTGATGGCCACTTAACATAAAACAGTATTTAACTTTTCATGTCAGTTAAGTGTCATTTTCTGATGAGAATTTTTTTAATGACATCATTCTATGGAGAGATGTCCATAATGACTGCTCCACTTTCCCTCCCTTCCTATTTACTGGGGCAAGAGAAAGAAGAGAAGTAAGTGGTAGCATTCTTGCTTTCTGTGACCCCATAATTAGTCTGAACAGAAAACATGTTATTCCAAATACTCTAGAAGGAATTGAACTTGAGCTTTTTATAACTTCCAGATGTTGTTGCAGGTTATTTTAAAAAACACTTCACTTTTGATTCATCACCAACTGAACTCATAAATTGGTTGAAGAATAATTTTTTAAAATATTTTTATATTCAAAAAATGTTGAGTATTTAGACATGTAGTGAATGAGGAATATGTAAAATCTTTTCTGAAAGGCATAGAAACAACAAATAATAGCAGTAATTACAAAAAAAATCTGACATTTATTAAATGGTGTTTACATGACAGACACTGTGATTATCTCAAGTATTCATCACAACCACCTTTATGATGTAGGTGATATAGCTATCTCTCTACCGCCATTATATAAAAGAAGAAACTGCTTCTTTGTACAAGTTTAAACATCTAGTAAATGACAGATCTAAGGCATAGATACATGTGACCCGAAAGCCTGTTATATACCCACCTCTACCACTTCCCTTTAAATTGAGAATATCCAGGAAACATACCTTTGGACTTACCTAAAAGCTCTAATATTTTGAATCTAGTGAAGGTAAGTTGTAAGTTGAGCTTCCTAGTTTTATAATTGAAGACACTAAATTACAGAGAGTGTCAGTGATTTGAAAAAAGTCCTATACAAAGCTAACACAGGGTCTTCATCACAGTGCATAACATATTGTGCAAAATGTATTTATTTTTGTGTAATGTTTTCTGTAATTCCACTTTAATTTAATGGAAACCTATCACAAAATTAATGTAGCTGCCAATTTTATCTACATAATATTCTTCCTTCCATTCTTCTGGCAACATGATTCCATTTGCTTTAGGGACAATCTCTTCTCTGTTCAATAGGTTTCTGGTTTATATGGTTATGAATCATACATAGTTTTCCAATTCCTGCCAATGTATAGCTGGGCATTTGACCCATACGTGCGCAATCAAAGCTCCATTATCCTGGTCATAGTGATTAGTTCACAAATGGACACAAAGCCCAAGACAAATAGATGTCCAGGATTTTATGTAAAGGCACTGGGAAAAGTACTTTCTCTTTTTATTCAGTAGTTCTTAAGCTGACTTGATGAAAGTCTGAAACTATGTTCAGCCATTTTCTTCAACAAGTGGGAAAGATATCAACACAGAGATAAACTGCACTGAAAATAAAGAGTGCTAAGCATGTGTATGAAAGAGAGAGATTTAATAATCCCTAAGATAATAGCTCCATGCCCCAGAATTCCTATTTACTGAGGCTAATCAAATGCATTTTTGCTTAAGCTAGTTTGAATAAAAGGGTTGTGATTAAAATATTTGGATATGAACTGTAGCTTGATAAAGACATATATTATGTTCTTTTTTCTCCTCCCTCCCTCCCTCCATTCCTCCCTCCCTCCCTCCCTCCCTCCCAATCTCCCTCCTTCCCCCTTCCCTCCTTCCTTCCTTCCTTGCTTGCTTTCAAGACAGGATGTCTCTCTGTCTTCCAGGCTGCAGTGCAATGGTAGGAACATACCTCACTGCAGCCTCAAACTCCTGGGCTCAAGGGATCCTCCCACCTCAGCCTCTGGAGTAGCTGGTCTACAAGGGCACACCACCATGCCCAGCTAATTTTTTTTTTTTTTTTATAGAGAGACCAGATCTTGCTATGGATGATTTCAAACTTCTAGGCTCAAGTGATCCTCCCACCTAGGCCTCCCAAAGTGCTGGAATTACAGAAATTAGCCACTGTGCCCTGCTTTGTTAATTTCTTTCTTTTTTTTTTTTTTTTTGGTATACTTTAAGTTGTAGGGTACATGTGCACAACGTGCAGGTATGTTACATAGGTATACATGTGCCATATTGATTTGCTGCACCCATCAACTCGTCATTTATATTAGGTATTTATTCTAACACTGTCCCTTCCCTGGCCCCCCACCCCCAACAGGTCCTGGTGTGTGATGTTCCCCTCCCTGTGTCCACGTTGTTCATTTCTTAAACAGTTCCTCTCACTCCTCTTTTAAAGGCATTTTAAGAGGAAAGGGTAATGGCAACACTAAGTTGTTTGTATAATATTGTTTATAGCTATGTCATCCAGTATATTTTCTTAAACAATGCTGGAAAGTTAGTTTTCTTTAATATTGAAACTAGTTGTCACATATGATTAAAGAATAAAATAATTTTATTATAATAAATGATAGCTAATGATAATAACTATACTAGTAAAATTAATCATGACATTTATTCAAGTACTTTTACAATGTGGATTGCATGAAGAGTATTGAGTTTATCATTTTATTGCCTTTTCCTAGTCAAATCAATGTTCCTCAATGTATAAAAAAGTGAGTTTTGCTTTTGTTCCTTAATGCCAGTAACATGCTCTCTCTCTCTCTATATATATTTTTTTGTTTTTCTCCTGATTTCAGAAATTTGATTTTGTTTAGTTATTTAAAGCTTTCTCATATTTTTAGGAATATGGAATTTGCCAAACACAAATATGCTTTACTCAAGAGAGAAGATAATTTCTGAAGAGATATTGAAGAATCACTGTACTATTTATGTAGTTTTAATGCTTAATACCACTTCAACATTGTCTTCAAAATTAAACAAATGGTAGGATCCTTTAATAAAATGGATCATTATTATACAAATGCAAATAGGTCAACATTTATAGCAAGAAAGATACATGTATACCAGAAGAGTTTAGCATAATAAATATATAAGGTAGCTGGTTGTTCCATATTTTGACATTACCAAAGAGTGATGACATTTTCTGAACCTTACTTTCTATAATTACTGGTTCATATATCAATACTTGAGATCAAAGAAGCACCAACTAAATATTATTAATAGGTTATATAATTAATATTTATTGATAATATATTTATGTTAAACATTCTATGTGCTTTACCTTTCCTTCAAAGTTTCTATGATATAATATAGTTTATTTCTTTATTGTAAAGAAGTAAGATGAATTTAAAGAGGATATGTAACTGGACTATGTCAGTCTGGCTTGAACTGAAGTCTCTCTGATGACCAGACTCTTAACCCCTAAATAATGTTGTGGCCTAAACATTAATCTCCACTTTTAACTGTCATAAAAGCGTTTAGTTTTACTCAAAACTCCTCAACAGATTTGCAATGGAAAAAGCCAACTATTTTCCATCTAAGCATTTTACTTAGTTAAAAAAATTCATTTTCTAATATTTGTATATGCGCAAATGTATGTGCATGTGTAATGGTGAATACATATCTGTACCTACATGCTTAACATTTAAAAATGAATATTGAAGAGTTCATCTCTTGTATAAGGAATAAAAACTGTGACACTGGCCATTATAAGGTATTAAAAAGTTCGTGGCAACTTTTGAAAAACGAAGAATGTTATTAACCTTGGTGTCTTGACCAAATTACAAGTCTGGTAATTACATTTGTCTTCCCTAATCTCCTTTTCAACTTTCAACTGGGTAGTGTATTCTTAATGGATTTCATTTCCTGGCTTCCCTTAGGATTTAAAATAGGAGTTATCTTCCAAGGCTAGGTCTACTTCAAATTTATGTTCTCTAACTTCAATTGAGCTGTCACCAAAACTGTTCAATTGTGTGTGTGTTAATTCTTTCTTCTTTTTCTTTCTTTTTTCTTTTTGCTTTCTTATGTTGGCTCTTCCAAACCATTTCCATTGTCCTCAAGATTGAAGTGTACATTTCAACTCAGCAGTGATTTTTGAGCACTAAATATGCACCACTATCCCAAGTTCTGAAAATTCAAGAACAGTTACGTATTGTTTGGTACTTTTCCGTGAGCTTCCACAGCAGAAAACAGTGTTCTTTGACTCTCCTGGAAAGAAACTCACCTCCTATTCATTGAGAAAAACCAGTCATCCAGGGTCCACTTTCATAGTCTATCTCTTCCTTGTCAAAATATCTTCCTATGCAACACTCTTAACCCTTTAAAACTCTACCGTCTCATTCTGTCAGCTCTTCCTCCTTCATTTCTGCCTGTTCAGAAGGAAGGAATGTGCTTTCTTTGCTAAATGACTGTCTTCACCTACACCTTTGACCCCTCCCTTCCTGTCTTACTTTTCTCACTCTTAAATTAACCATTTTCCCTAACTACATTTCATAAATACGTAAAATATTTTTTCTTAAGGGGAGGAAAATAACCCATTTGGTCTTGGTTTCCTGCAGACAATCACACTCTCTCTTCATTCTTTTATCACCATAACACACTTCCCACATTTTCAACCATTCCACACAATGTGATTTCCTCTCCTTCTATTCTGTTAAAACTGTTCTTCAAAGAAACCAGCAAGTTTCAAATTGCAAAATCAATATCCTTTTCTTAGCACTCTAAAATTCTTATTCCTCTGTTGACTTTAATATTGTTGTCTGATTCTTATTTATAATATCTGTGTACCTTCAACATCCTGAACATTCCGCTCAACTGATTTTCTCCTCCTGCGTTTGTGACTACTTTAAATATTTTGCTGGTTTCTCTCAGGTTTTTCAAATTTTAGTGTAAGATTTTCCCAGTGTTTTGTCTTTGGCCCTCTTTTCTTTCTGTCATATTTTTATTGATGATTAATTTCAATTAACTAGCATAAATGAGAAAAAATAAGAAAGAGAAAAGAAAGAGAAAATATAACTCTTGTGTATTTACTTTGTGCCAGCCATTGAACTAAATACCTTAGATAAATAATTTTATTTATTCAGGAAAACAAACCAGGGAGATTATCACATTTTATAGATAAGAAAACTAAAACTGAATAAAGCCTCTATATATATATAATATATTACATATATTATATATATATGAAAGCACCAGTTATATACATGCTTCTGTTTTTTCTTACTTAATTGTATTCATTCAGCAAGTCGACTTAGATATTAGTATTTCCAGGGGTTGCAGTGTTTTAGACAAAAGATGATGAGTAGGATAGCCAATATTCGACCGTTAAATTTTATGGCAGGTCCAAGGTACAAACTCATGTATATCCAAGTCCAAAGTTTACATAGAGTCTATTAGAACAGCCTGCCTCAAAATGAATTATGCTATCATATATACCTTCAGTTGTAAAATATCTCTGGAATAGCTGTCTCATTTTTCTGATAATGCATTAGTCACATTTTTATGAGTTTCTGCTATTATATAGCTTAATTTTAAATCTTCTTAAAAACTCATTTTTCTATATGGTGTATTGACTTTCTGTTTCTCTCAAGGATGGCTTTCTTTTTCTATCAGTATTTACATTTCCATTTTTTTAGTTCTTTTCTCTGTATCTTCACCCAAGAACTGTATTAGCCAGAGTTCTGTAGAGGGACAGGGATAATAGGAGAGATGTATATGTGAAAAGCAGTTTATTAAGGAGAATTGACTCAAATGATCACAAGGTGAAGTCCAACTTCAGTCCTTACCATCTGCAAGCTGAGGAACAAGGAAGCTAGTTCCAGTTCCAAAACCTCAAAAGTAGGGAAGTCGACAGTGGGCCCTTCAGTCTGTGGCTGTAGGCCTGAGAGCCCCTGGCGAACCTCTGGTGTAAGTCCAGGAGTCCTAAAGCTGAAGAACTTGGAGTCCAATGTTCAAGGGCAGGAAGCATCCAGCACTGGAGAAAGATGAGGGCTGGAAGACTTAGCCCATCTAGTCCTTCCAACTTCCTCTTCCTGCTTTTATCCTTGCCATGCTGGCAGCTGATTAGATGGTGCCCAGAAAGATTGAGGGTTGGTCTGCCTCTCCTAGCCTACTGATTCAAATGTTAATCTCTTATGGCAACACCCACACAAAAACACCCAGGAACAGTACTTTGCATCCTTCAGTCCAATCAAGTTGACATTCAATATTAACCATGACAGGAACTCATGACCAGATATCACTGACACAATGACCCAAAAAAGGAGTTCTTGAATAGTGAGCTAAAATATATGGAATATATAATTTAGTGATTTAAAGATAAACATCTGCAATAGTTAGTGTGTTAAACTGGTAAAATTCAATGATACTATATTAGTCTGTTCTCATGCTGCTATGAAGAACTGCCTGAGATAGGGTAATTTATAAAGGCAGGAGGTTGAATTGATTCACAATTCCGGATGGCTGAGGAGGCCACAGGAAACTTATAATTATGGTGGAAAAGGATGCATACATGTCCTTCTTCACATGGTGGTGTCAGTAGGAGAGAGAAGTGCTGAGCAAAGTGGGGAAAGCCCCTTATAAAACCATCAGATCTCATGAGAACTCACTATCATGAGGACAGCATGGGGGTAACTACCTCCATAATTTAACTACTTCCCACTGGGTCCTTCCCACAACATGTGGGGATTATGGGAACTACAATTCAAGATGAGATTTGGGTAGGGACACAGCCAAACCATATCAGATACTTACTATCTTACAGATTAATAGATTGTGAATGAATATATTACAGTGTGAGTGACCTAAATTTACATTTCTAGGAGTCTTCATACTTTGCACAAAAAAGCAGGGTGTTCTGGACTGAATTGTTTCCCCTCAAAATTTATGTGTAGGAACCGTATCCCCCAGTGTGACTGTATCAGGAGATGGGATCCCTAAGAGGTAATTATTCAAATATGGTCTTAAGTGTGGGGCCCTAATCTAATAAAGCTGTGGCTTTAAGTGAAGGGGAAGACCTCTTTCTCCCTCACTCTCTGCCATGTGAAGACATAGTGAGAAGGTCGCCAAATGCAAGCCAGGAGGAGAATGCTCATCAGGAAACAAATTAGCTGACACTTTGATCTAGGACTTCCCAGTCTCCAGAACTGTGAGAAAATACACTTCTTTCATTTAAAGAAATTTATGGTATTTTGTTATGGCAGCCTGAGTTGACTACTACACAGAGCAAATGTGTACATTTTCAGGGCATTTTAAAAAGGAAGAAAGAAAAGGACTGTAGTTGAAGACCTACAACATGAATAATTAGAGAAATGCATCAATGGCCTGTAATATTTTGCATTGGTGTGTTTTTGCCCTAAGTCATGTCATTTGTTGTAACTCTTAGAAAAGGATAAATAACCCAGTGCATTCTATAACTATTTTTCAAAACAGAGGTTGATAATTGCTACATTAAAGATTTAAGGAAAGTTCTAATGCTCTAACCCGTATTCAACTTAAAATAATTGTTATAAATTTTGAATAGTAAAAACTGTTTACATGTACCACATGCTTATTCTGTGCCAAACTGTGAGTTTTCTTACATAGCCTTACTTAATCCTCATAACAATTCTGAGCTTGGAGTATTACCTCCATTTTCATGTTGGTTTAATGACATGGTGGGCTAGATACTTGAATAGCCTTGCCTGTTGAAAATAATAACAGTAAAATATGTAATATACATTTCAAAAACCTTCAGACTTTAAAATGACTATTATGTTTAATGATATAAAATGAAATCTTGAAATTTGTGCAGCAAATAAGAAATAATAATAATAAAGAATTGTTGAAAAATAACACAATAAACATCTAGAAATGAAAACCTAAATAATTGAAATTAGAACTCAGTGGACAATTTTAACAGAAATTAGGTAAGAAATTAATAAAATAGAAGTTAGATCTAAAGAAAGAGACAAGAAAGAGATATAAAATATAAAATAGAAAAGGTGTTGTTATGTAAAGAACAAAGTTAGAAGGTTGAATATACATCTAATTTTACTTCTAAAAGTAGAAGAGAAAGAGAGTACGACAGTGAAACTATTTGAAGGTATAGTATTCAAAAATTTACGGAACTGATGGAATCACAAAACCAATGTGGAAAGCCCCAAAAACCTCAAGCAAGATAATCAAAGAAAAAATACCCACCTTATACGTAGTGAAAGTATAGAACACCCAAAAAAAGAAATCTTAGAAGCAGTCAGAAGGAACAGATTCATTTTAATTGTGAAATGGTTAGATTGACAGCTGTCTTTGCATATGCAATAGTGGAAACCAGAAGACAGTGGCGTCATACTGAAGACAATGTGCTAAAAGATAATGTTTATCTAACCAATATTTTATGAGCAGTGAAAATTTCTTTCAATAGCAAGAGCAGACAAACACAAACTGAGTTTGTACTCAGCACATTCATAGTAAAATAAATTCTAAAGTATATGCTTCAGACAGAAGAAAAGGGATCTCAGAATGAATATGTGACATTCAGGAAATAATAAAGAGCACAGAAAATTGTAAATATGAGAGTAAATTTAAAACAATAATAATGGGAAATAATAATAATGTATGACAATCTATTGTTGTTCATATTCTACAGACATGTAAAAGGAGTGTCAGAGATCTTGAGTAATTTTCTCAAAATCATATAATGACTAGGTGGCAGACATAAATTTTAACCTGCGAATACTGATTTCAAATTCTGATCTGAAATTCTTTACTTGTTTAAATAAAAAAAATACATGGATAAATGAAAGGATAGAATCTATTTCACAGAATTAGTGAGCTAGAAAACAGATGTGAAAAAGAGATTACTAGAGAGACAAAGAACTGAAAAGTCAGTATCAAAAATTCGTAAACCCTTTGCCAAATTACCTAGACATGTAAACTTGTGTAAGTCCTTCAATAGTTCTAACCTCAGCTTCATTAGCTGTGACATAGGAATAATATCTGTTTCCTCTGCTAAAGTTATTGTAAAGACAAAACAAATGTGTCTTTAGAAATGCAATGAGAAAAATAACACCACCTCAATCCTCCTACTATGGTCTGAGTGTTTATGATTCCCCCAAAATTTATATGTTGAAATTCTACCCTTCAAGGTGGTAATATTAGGAGGGCAGGCATTGGGAGGTGATTGAGTTGTGAGGGCGTAGCCCTCATGAGTGGCATTAGTGTCCTTACAAAAGAGGCCCCAGAGAGCTGCCTTCCCCTTTCCACTATGTGAGGTCATAGCAAGAAGGTGCCATCTATGAAACAGAAAGCCCTCACCAGGCACCAAATCTGCTGTTACCTTGATATTGGATGTCTCAGCCTCTATATGAAAGAAATACATATATTTTTTAATGAGCCACCCAGTTTATGGTATTTTGTTACAGCAGCCAGAACAAACTAAGACACCTTCTTATATCTCACTCATCACTCAACACAAATGAGCACTTCAAAAAAAGGGAAGAACCCAATGAGGAGAAAAGGTAGAACTGTGAACAACAACAATCTGCAAAGAAACAATTGACCATTTCCTTTCCTGCTCTTGGCTTTCTAATAATCTTAAGGATGGATGTGGATGATTTTGAATACAGGGTTACTAGTCCTTTTTTTGGTTATACTTTACTTCACCCCTCAATATTTTAACATTTAACTCATTTTTAGGAGAGAACCATAATAACAGAATGATTGTAACAACAATGGGCCTCACAACAGTCACAGCCATCTCAAATTTTAATTTCCCTTCCTATGCCCTCTCCCATGTTCTTGATCTTCAGAAGCAGTTGTTCTATTCATTTTTCCTTCCCTTCAAGCACATTAGTTTGATCTCATTTCCCCATAGACCTTGGCAGAGGAGAGCAACCGGGGTTCTAATTGTTCATTTATTGAGTACATTCATTTATTGAGTATATATTGAGCATGGACCATGTGTTGTTCCAGGTGCTTAGGATACATAAGGGAACAGAGCATACCAAGATTCCTAACCACGTGGAGGCTGTGTTCAAGCTGGGTTATCAGACAATTAGCAACAACAACAACAAAATCATAAATATTATTAAACACATACTACAAATAATAGATGATAAATGTAAAAAGAAAGAAATGTAGAGTAGGAAGAAAGATCAAGAATGTTGAGGACAGGCAGGCTGCATTAAGAAATACTTGGGTTGGGTTAGACCTCAAAGGACAAAGTTGAAATGCTTTGTTTTACTTATTGGATCAATGTTTTAAACATAATCAGTGATTAAGAATTATATACTGTATTATATATCACAACCAACATACTAATCTCTTTCTAACTCATCTACATACTTGTAAACAGAAGTAAACCCAAAATGAATGCAAATATCCTCAATAGGATTTTATTTCTAGTTTCTGAGGAAAGATTAGAACAACATCTTCTGTTGGAAATTTGCCGCTCACACAGAGACCTGATTCTCCATTTTGCTCGCTGCCACAAGGCAAGATAATCGCAAATAGAACTTGAAGAAAATTTATATATGGCATCAAAGGAAATGATGTGGTTGCAAATGTGCTTTGAGAAAAAGCTTATAAATAACTATAAAATGGAATGCTTATTTCAGTCTATAAAAGGTCTCCATATATATACATATATATATATACACACATACACATATATACACATGCATATATATATGTATCTCTTAACAATTCATACAGAGGATTTTGAGGGAGAGAGATGTATATATATATGTTGGAAAATGCATTAGTGTCCTACAACTGCTGTAATAAATTTCTATCAACTGGATGGCTAAAAACAACAAAAATTGTTCTCTCACAGTTTTGAAGATCATACGTCCAAAATCAAGGTGTCAGCCGGGGCTTGCTATCTGGAGATTCTCGGGAAGAACTTTTGCTTGCCTCCTCCGGCATTTGGTGGCTGTTGATGTCCCCTGGCTTCCTTGTCTTATGGCCATGTCATTCCAATCTCTGCCTCTGTCTTCACACCGCCTCTGTGCGTATGTTTTCTCCTCTTCTGTGTGTTTCCTATAAAGACACTTGTCATCACATTTCAGGTCTACCTGCATAATCCAAGATGATCTCCTTTTCATCTCAAGATCCTTAATTTAATTGTTCCTGGAAATACCCTTTTTTTCCAAATAGGAAAACATTCGTCAATTTGGGGATTAGCATATGAACATATAGTTTGATGAACTTCCATTCTACTCCACTACAGGGAGTTTGGTTTTTATTGTGGTAATCATATTCTTATTTCAATGGCTCTATACTTTAAAATTTTACCATGATTTCTATTTATTGCCCATCAATAAATGCAGTGAAAATATTTTAGAAAGTAAAACACAGAATAACAACGTTATTTTATAAACCACAACAAGGACCTTCTGAAAATATTAACTGAGCCTTAATCATGACATATTTCTTTGGGAAAAATTGATACATGTTGATGAAAATGGAAACATATCTTTTAAAATCAATTTGATTTTTTTCACTCTTGTTATAAATCCCATAATTACTTAGACAACCCTACGTTTCTGTATAAAGTTAAAGGTTACAAACAGCAGTAGGAAACAAAAAGAATGATGCCCTTTTTCCTTTTTATCACAAAGGACAAAAAAAGGAAAAAGACTAGAGAAAATTGAAGCATCAATATAAGAAAACAGGAATGAAAATAGAAATAATTTTATTAAAATAAAAAAGGGATATGCAAAACAGCAGAAATGAAATAGAAAAGTGTCATTGAAAAAGGACAAAGAACAAGTGAAATAGGCATTTGAAAACCTGATGAATACATAGGCTGTATCTCAGATTTCCTAGTACATTCTGTTTTTCTCCTGACATTCATATATCTGGTCTAGCTGCCTTAGAGAATGCTGGGTGCTGGAAGTCTTTTTACCACTCTGAACATTACAGGCCTCTTCACACCTCAGGGACAATCATCTATTATGTACCAATGGCAAATCAAAATGGCCATTAGTAAGAACACGGAACACCCTCTGACAACATTTTCTTACAGCCTGCTACACTACTCTGAGCCAATAATTTTCTTCACTGTTAAAACTTGCCTTTCAGTGCTGCACTGAGGCCTATTTTCCTCTCTAAGGAAGCTGTGATGTATGTGATTGAGTCTCCCTTTCCTTGAGAGTGACCAGTGTAGATTTATCTGTTCCCTCGCCTCTTTCCCCTGTGTGAGGTTGCAGAACTTTTCTGCTTCAACTACAAAACTGGAATGGAGTTTCTTTTGTTCTCTCTGTTTTTGAACAATAAAGGAATATACAGCCTCAATTTGATAGCAAATTAAAAACAGAAAAGTGAAAGCAAATTTGCTGATTTAAAAGTTATCATTTATCCATGCTCTGTTTTTATGTCTTTGAAATAGATGGAAAGTTCTCTGGTAGACAATACACCATCCCAAGGGGATGTTGGGCATGTTTAATGAAACCAGCACTGTTTGATCAATTGGCTTCTGCATAATTGAGAGGAAAAGCTTTGCTGTCAGTATCATCCAACTTTTATCATGGCTCAAAAATACCATCATAAAAATCAACCCTTTAAAATTATATAGCCAAAGCCATAGCATTCTACTTCATTGTCTGTATTCAATAAAGGTTGGAAAGACAAATGAAAAGATCATTATTCAGTTTTCATTCTCATCTGAAATCATTTACTAGTGCTGAAATCGGTCAATGTGGCAGGGAGGAGTTCTAATAGAGATTGACATTAGCTCACTGAGAGGACACTAAATTGGAAGTAAACAATCAACGACATTCTACTAACGATTCTGCATCTTGAGTTTGATTTTTTTCCCATTTGTATGTTACGTAAGATTGGCAATGTTGCATTTGTCAGTGAGTACTGGATGGGAATTTGGTAATAGGGGAATGTAAGATATATACTAGTCTCTTAGTGGCCAGAGAAAGCCAGTGTAACTTACATTTCTAAGAGAAATGTTCCTTCTTGGGGTTTGGGACAAAGCATGTAAGAAGATGCTACGACCTTTGGAAGAAAAGCCCAATCCAAATTCAAGGGGCTGTTATCTTGGTCTTGAAGCTCTTTGCAGATCTACTTTAAATGTTTAGCTATTTTGTTAGGTAATAAGAGTATTACAGCTTTAATCTCTGCTGTGATTTAGAAAGGAATATAGAAGAAGTGATCTGTTTACAGTACATATTAACTAAATGCATTCATTTGCATAATACCTCTTTAGGGATGGACTGCATTATTCAGAGATTTCTGTATGTGGAAATGCAGGGATATTTCAGGCTTCAGTGACACTGAGGTCTTAAAGTCTTTTAGATTAGCACGACAATATTTCTTGATTAAAAATTCCCATTAGTGGTGAGACAACTACTGAGAAGCACTTTTCACCTTATGGTCCTGGCAACAGGGGAGAATAAATATTCTTGTTTGAAAGTGAATTCCATATAGAAAAGCATGAAGTTGCTTTTAAAGGTATGGAAATAACACTCTTTGATGCTGGAGGAATTTAAATGTTCTGGAGAAGACAATCACCACACAGCTCCATGCTTTTTAAATATTAAAGTTCTAAATTTCGAATGGAATATCTAAGGGCAGTGACTTTTAAAATGCTGATTTAGTGGCAAATTTCAATTTTGACATATTCATTTAAAAAGGAAACCACTAATTCTTGTTCTTGATTGCAAACTACTAGTCCTAATTCTAATTGCTTAGGTATTTGTGGTTGATTACATTACAGGCGGTTCCTAACTTACTGTGGTTTGACTTATAATTTCTTGACTTTAGGATGTGCAAAAGCAATCTGCACTCAGTAGAAAACAAGACAATCCTCTCCAGCAATGCTGGGCAGAGGCTGTGAGCTATAGCTCATAGTCAACAACGGGATCACCAGGATGAACAATGCTCTACAGTATACTGAGTTGCCAGGTGCTTTTGCCCAGTTGTAGGAGAATGTAAGTGTTCTGCACACATTTAAGGTGGGCTAGCCTAATCTATGATGTTCAGTAAATTAGGTGTATTCTGTGCTCTTTTGACTTAACAATATTTTCAACTTAAGGTGGGTTAGCCTAATCTAAAATGTTCAGTAAATTAGGTGTATTCTGTGCACTTTTGACTTATATTTTCAACTTACAATGGGTTTATCAGGATGTATACCCCATCGTAAGTTGAAGAGCATCTCTGTACAACTTCCAAATGTTTCTTGCCTATGAAAGATTCTCCCCCTCCTCCATAATCAGGCACGATCATGTGATTTTCATTTTTCTTCCTTTAATGAGAGGATTTTACTTTCCCAGAGATTGCAACCTTGCCATGTGTCTTGGTTAGCCAGTGAATTGTGATTAGTAGTGATGTATACCCCTTTCAACAAAAAAGTTCAAAAGCCATGAGTGGTACTGCCATCTCTTCTCTATCATGGAGATGACAGTGTCCCAGCCCATTTGCTCCTTCAGCCTGGATGTGGGACAGGTCTCCACTTGACTCTCCCTGCCAAAGACAATAACATTTGTTTATTTATATGAGCAGAAATAAACTTTCGTTACTGGAAACCATCGTCAATTTGTGGGGTTATGTGTGTGGTGGTGGTGGTGGTGTTGCTATTGATGTTACTGTAACAATAGCCTCAGGGAAGTTAAATGATATAGCATTTTTAGGAATTCAAAACCATTATGCCAAATATCTTAAACCAGAAAGATAAAGTTTTACCATTAAAAAGGAAGGATGAAACCATCAATGCATACTTCTTTTTCTTTTTCAAGGTTACAGAGTATCCTTTAACTTTGGGGAAGATTATACTAATCTTTTACCTTTTGTGTAGTTATAAACCAAATATTTGCACAGTTTAAACTTTCAATTACATCACATGAAGAGGATGAATACCCTAAATAATTATTTACTACTCTCCTATTCCTCCTCCTCCACCTCTTCTCCTTCTTCTTTTCTTGTTATTTTCATTTTTTCTTCTTTTTAAAGTAACATCTTTCAAAAATATTTATCACAATCAAAATTTTAAATGACTCCATTCTATGAAATAATAGAATTGAATTATTTTCTCTATTGTGGAGGTTCTGCTCTGCTTCCTCTTTTTTTAAATTATTATTTCCTTTAAGTTTTAGGGTACATGTGCTCAACGTGCAGGTTTGTTACATATGTATACATGTGCCATGTTGGTGTGCTGCACCCATTAACTCGTCATTTAGCATTAGGTGTATCTCCTAATGCTATCCCTCCCTCCTCCTCCCACCCCACAACAGTCCCCGGTGTGTGATGTTCCCCTTCCTGTGTCCATGTGTTCTCATTGTTCAATTCCCACCTATGAGTGAGAATATGCGGTGTTTGGTTTTTTGTCCTTGCAATAGTTTGCTGAGAATGATGGTTTCCAGCTTCATCCATGTCCCTACAAAGGACATGAACTCATCATTTTTTATGGCTGCATAGCATTCCATGGTGTATATATGCTCTTTTCCTCAACTCATCCAAGCCAAAAACTTTAAGACAAGGAAAATGTCTGGCAGGTGAATGGTCATACCAGAGAGTCATTCTTTGGATTCAAGAATTCTAGTTTGAAAATGCTCCTTGAAAGTTACAGATTTTTTTTTTTTTTTTTTTTTTTACATTTTGGCTACATGTAGACAAGCTCTGTGTAAATAGGTAACTTCATTAGTTTGGAGGGTATACGAATAAAAATATTTACCTTTGCATTTTTTATACTGTGTAGTAAATTATTATTTAGTTGGAGGTCTTCTTTAGGTGTGTAGTCTATGAAATAGTCAAAAGGTTTAATAAAACATAACTAAAATACACTATAAAACAACGTAACTCTTTGAGGCAATCAGATATAGTTTTCAGCATCTGAAATAAAAATGAAAACCTTATTATAAGGAGAAAATTAAAACAGTGGTAATGAGAATAACAATAAAACATAAGCCATAATCAGGCATAACGCATATGTTGGTATTATATTGCTAATACGTAATTGAGAGTGCCTTGGTACATATCAGTAGCCTCCAAAAAGTTAGCTATATGGTTAACATGAAGTTCTCTATTTTGTATAATCATATAGATATATGTCTTTCTTTTTTGCTGTTTTTGAAATTGTGTTTTGTTTTTAAAACAGAAACTGAAATTTGAGTTCTAGCAACTTTCTATCTAAAATTTAGAGGAAACAAAACTTAAATTTCACCATATAAAGGGTAGTGCTGTCCAGGTCTGTTACCTTCGATGTAACCACTGCAGGGCTAGTGCTAACCACTTGTTCTAGGTCATTTCTGTCTTTTAGCCAAAGAACAGCATAATACTGCCTTAAAACAGGTATTGAAAATAGAAGCACAGATGGCGACATTAGAGGTAAGGAGAAAAATTACTTTCTATTAAAGGATGGAGCTGCCTCCCATGTCTTACTGACTGCTTAAAATTTTCAGTTATTTACAATATATGTATATTTATTTGATGTTAATGCTCTAATTTGGTCTTATTTATAGGACACTCTGTATTGAAGTAAAGACAAGTTCATAGCATCTAAATTACGTTGCTCCAAAGTGAAATGAAAATGAAGAAAATCTGCTGTGAAGAAGAATTAGAATCAGTTATATAGACAGAATGAGTAACAAGAATTGAAACAGAATGTAAAATCAAAGGAAACAAGAAAGAAATGAGAAAACCATGCAAAAAGAAAGATAAGGAGATTATTTTAGCCAGGGGTCTCCAACCCGTGGACCCCGGACCAGTACCAGTCTATGGCCTGTTAGGAAAGTGGGCTCCACAGCAGGAGGTGAGTGGCAGTTGAGCGAGCATTGCCGCCTTCTGTCAGATCATCAGCAGCATTAGATTCTCGTAGGAGCATGAACCCTATTGTGAACTGCGCATGTGAGGGATCTAGGTTTTGCACTCCTTATGAGAATCTAATACCTGATGATCTGTGGTGGGACAGTTTCATCCTGAAACCATCCCCCTTCCACCATCCATGGAAAAATTGTCTTCCGTGAAACCAGTCCCTCGTGCCAAAAAGGTTGGGGACGGCTGATTTAAGCCATAAATGCCTTGGTCAGGAATTTAGAGTTTTCCAGTGATAGGAGTTGAAAACAATGGCCAAATGGCCAGATGCAAAAATTCTAAGGACATAAAGAAGCTCAGAGAAATTTCAAATGAAAGATACCTGGGTTGGTGTGAATGTAGAGACACTAGAGAAAATGAGAGAAAACCATGCCTTTCTTTGCCCCACTGTAGGGCTATTCTTTTAAGGCATGATCTTTGAAAGAGTTGAGGACAGTGTGAAATCTTGGAATGATTTCTCTATACCCTGAAATTTTCAAAATATGCTCTCCAATACTATGAAACTCAAGGTGAGGTCCTAGAGAGGAGTTTGTAGTCATTCTATATTTTGGGAAAGATACAATTTTGGAAGACATCAGTTCAGAGAAGTTCCTGAACAAGTTAAATTGAGCACACATATTGTGCCTTCATCATCTGTATTTTGGTTTCTGCACTGGAAACAAAGTCCATTTGGCCTTGTTCATTTTGAGGAATCAAACGCATCTAGCAACTCTCTCACTTCTACTTCTGGCTATAATCTGCCGCCCCATCTACAGGTGTGGGTGTGGAAAGGGAGGAGTGAAGAGTGTGTTGGAAAACACTAGTGATGTGATGAAGGGGTCAAAGTTTTAAGTGGTATGGAATAGGCACTGACCAGTCAAAATCGGATGGTGCCCAAATTAACTGGAAGAACTCTACTAGTACTTGTCAGCAGAAAATCACCTCTGAACTTGTCAGCAAGACCACCGAATTGGAAGCTGGCTTACTGAGAAGCTATCAGGGATTCATCAACATGGCCACAACATTCTCATATAATTTACTGTAACTTTTTCTTATTAAAATTCCAGAGTAAAAATGTCTAGGTGTGCTTTGTCATCAACCTGCTTTCCCTGTTGAATTAATGAATTAATATAGTAGTTGGTACAAAGCGGTATAATATCAATCATGTATATGTTTGTGTGATTACACACCTGAACCAGATCCAGTTCTTGTAGTGGCTCATTCTCAGGTATTTCAGAGGCCAGAAGAACATTAATAAGAGGAGGAGTCAGTAACTCCCCTGAGTCACAGCCAACTCCTGAAACTATCCTGTGGAGGCCAAAATATTTCCCATCTCCTGGGAGATAATACATTGTCATGGTTAAGAGGGTGATCTCTAGAATTAGAATGCCTAGGTATGAGCCGGCCAATCTGTGTGACCTTGGCAAGCTACTTACATTGTCTGTGCCATGGTTTTCTCATCTGTCAAGTGGGAAATATTTTACTTCCTACTCCACAGGGTTTGGGGAGGATTCACTCAATATATACACATTAACAATTTAGAAAAGTTCCTAGTACATTCGAAACACATAAACATATGAATTACTCTTAGATTTATGGTAGGGGTCTAGAGTCTATTTCTCCTGTGTTTTCCACGTTGTTGCTCTATTCCTACTTTATTATCCACTTTCAATTGCGATGAAAATATTTACTCCTATGGACCGGCCATCCCCACTGCTTCTCATCAAGTAGCTCTAGCCTCAGCTCTTGCAGCAGTGAGGTGAAGGACAAGAAGTCAATCTATGTTCTACTCTCAAGAGGACTTGAGAGAGATCTCAGTCCTAGAACATTCTGGGGACAAGAAATTCTAGATAGATGAGTCTGGGTATTGTTGGAATGTGTACGTGTGAATGAGGTTATTTATTTAAAATGAAGATTACATTGCACAAGAATGAGGGAAATTATGAAGAGAGGTGTTTCTTTCAGAAGCTCCTAAGCTGAAATAGCAAAAGAAAACTGTAGAAACTTACCTAATTTTTTAAAAAAGTAATTTTTGTAAACTTCTTATATCTATGTTGATATTGTGGTTCAAAGGAGGTGTCATGTCATCTTTAATATAAATTCTTCAATAAAACACAGGCCTTCATAGATATTCAATTTTCTATTCATAGCACCTTTCATGAAATAAGACCGTTTGCTACCTTGGTCTTTATTTTGCCGTGGTGTCGCAGATTTCCATCTAAATGCACATAACACTCAGGGTGACTTGCTGCTCTGTTACTTCTTTTAGAGACCAGTTTCCCACTTTGGCAGGAAATATAGTCAAATCCATATGACTCTGAAATGTATTTCAAGAAAGTTATTTTTAAAAAGGGGAGGCATATGACTTAGTAAAATTTTTCTCTCTTTCTAAGATGCACTTCTTGTTCTTCTTACAAGTCTACATTGCTAGTTATTTTTATTCTCCTTCCTTGGTTTCTTTTTTTCTGCTTCCCCCTTAATATGGGTGTTAATTTTAGATGCCTTATTTCTCTCTTCTTCTCTTAAACACTTCCTGTGTGTTACCTCAGCCAACAATGCTCCCACTCTTATTTTGTTAATAAAATAGACAGATGCTTTCTGAAGAACCATTTCAAGAGTTTTTAAATGTATCAAAATCATTTTGAGATATTTCTGTAAGAAACAGAGGTGGTCCCTCAAAATCTGTACAGTAGAGACCCCAATATTTGAGTAAAATCATGACCCCAGAAGTAATATGAGGAAACTCAATTGAGTCTTCTTATAGAAAATCTGGAAAATATTTTTTCCTATTATTGGTAAAAATATGTTTTTAATAAATTGACTTACATTTTTGATGAGTTCTCTAATTAGGAAAGTTTGTTTTGAAAAGTTTAATCTGTGATTAATAGAAGTGTTAGTGTGTTGAAATTTCAAAGACCACCTAATCTGCATCAATGGCTAGAGATATTTCAAGCAGAAAAGAAAATAAAATTTTTTCTTACAAAGAAATAGAAAAATGAAAAAGCCAGGAGACAGTGTGGGAAAACTTTGTGGAACCCCAAAGACAAAAGTTGTTCTCAGAAGTTTCAGGTTGTAAGCAAACTGTTTCTTTTGCTTCAGCTAAATGGGAGAGATTATGAAGAGTAATTTGGAAGAGGGGATGATACATGGCTTCTTCTTGATTCAAAATCTGGAAAAAACATATATATGATGTGCCTTAATTACCTCTTAACAAATAAGCAGGTTGAAGAGATAGAATCATTTATCAGAAATACTGCTAGAAGGCCGGGCAGCGGTGGCTCACGCCTGTAATCCCAGCACTTTGGGAGGCCGAGGTGGGCAGATCACGAGGTAAGGAGATCGAGACCATCCGGGCTAACACGGTGAAACCCCATCTCTACTAAAAATACAAAAAATTAGCCGGGTGCGGTGGTGGGCGCCTGTAGTCCCAGCTACTCGGGAGGCTGAGGCAGGAGAATGGCACGAACCCGGGAGGCGGAGCTTGCAGTGAGCCGAGATCGCGCCACTGGCCACTGCACTCCAGCCTGGGTGACAGAGCGAGACTCCCGTTTCAAAAAAGAAAAAAAAAAAAAAAAAAAAAAAAAGAAATACTGCTAGAAGACACACAAAAAAAGTCCAGAGGACAAGCTCTCCATGCCAATAGTTCTGAAGTCAGCCCACGGAAGTGTGTTAATACAAAATAGAATTCAATGTGATTTAGAAAAACAAAAACAAAAACAAAACTATCATGCTTAAAGTTTGGGGATGCACCAAGCTTAGCAGCAGTTAAGAATACTTCTAAATGTATCCAATTACATCTAGATATATGTTTCTCATCTATCTGGTAGAAGCGTATAAATGTTTATATCACTACTGAACATTTTTCCACTTGAATAGGTTGTTTTGTTTTTGAGCAATCAACCCAAGACTCTAAATAGCTTCCCCAAACAAGGTTAACTCTACACAGGCAAGCTTGTTTACAAAAGAGCCTGATTTTACGTGTGTGCCCCAGTCAATAAATACACATTAACAATGACAATGGAATGGAATGGTAAGTAGAAATGGTATCCATGAAGACAAACAAAAAAAAACTTTTTTTGGTCTTATTTTAACAGTTCTTCTCCACCTAAGTCCTCATATTTTTTCCCCTTCTGGCAACCAGTAGAATATATACAATCAGAGGCATGTGGACAAGAAACTCTCAATGTCAAATATATTTTTGAGAAACACTGAAGAGAAGGGTCCAATCCCCCATCATTAATCATCTAAGAAACTGTAGAAACAACTGTATTCTTTATAAAAATGAGTCAGGCAGAGATTGGACGTATATTTATTTCAGTGTGTTTATAGTCTACATACACATATATGCAAATTCAATCACCTCACATATATTAAAATGTTCTAGGTATAAGTATTACATGTATATTTTTATATTATCTAAAGATAAAATATTTTATTTATTTCATCTGTTACTTCAAATTCCATAGAATTTTTCACTTTATATCTTGTGTTTTACTTTTGTATTTTCTTTTTTCCTTACTGAAAATTCTGGTGTCCAATTACACACAAATGTTAGAACATGACATAATTACTCATATACATTATCCCACATTTTACACACAACAGTCTTAGAGTGCAATACCAATATAATTAAAACAACAATAATAAAAATTGGGGGATTATGCTCTTTCTATTATTTTTCCTTTCATTATCATTGTATCTATATCGTGATGGATTTTATGTAGATATTATACATACACTCTTTCATCCATATTTTTAAGGATAATAAGAACACAGTTTCAAAAAGATCTAACATCTTATTAAAACAGATTTGACAAAATTGCAAAAACTTAAGATGCAATGTAAAGCATAGATAACATAAAAAACTTTGTAATTATTATAGAGGGACATGGATTTGGGAACCATCTCCACATTAGTAATATTGGAAGTGGTGGGAGATAATCACATCATTTTTCATAATATTTTAATATCAGTGATCAAACCTCTACTATGTTCCAATGGCTTAGTGCTTTATATGTTGATTTACTATTTCTTACAACTCTTTGCAGCAGGTATTATCACCCACTTCCCTCCTCCATTTATAGAGGTGGAAGTGGTGCCCAGAAAGCACAGATAACTTGCTAAAATTCACACAGATTGTAGGTGGCAGACAGAGATTTGGATACATGTCTGTCTGGCCCTAAATTTGAATTCTTTCACTACTTTTGTTTGCATCTCACTCAAGACAAATAGTTTAGCAAGAAAAGGCAACACGGTTAAAAAATGGGGACCACTCATATTTATGTGGGATGCAGGGATCTAGGTGGGATGGGGAGAGGGCAGCACAAAAGCCAAGATCTAATAGGAGAAATGAGAAAAGAATCATACATTTTGTGCATCATTTAATGGGAGGAGACACAGAAACAACTTGAGGGTAAAGTGAATACTCATAGGAGAGTCAAGAGATGTAGATGACATGAGAGAAATGGCCGTAGATGTGGTCGAATACAGGATTATTTTTGAGGGGGAGTGCCTGATTTTAAGATACATGAACATAATTACTGTCAAAGCAGTCATTTCCAGGTGACCTTATGTGTCATCATTGGGCCTTTGGAAACCTGTTGGTACCATCACTTTCAAAGATGTTTCTTAGCAATACAGATGCTGATTTTAACCTTTCTAATAGAATAAACTAGAAAAAGACAGACTACAATGAAATATGGGCAATATGATGTTGAAATTTTGAGTGTGACGACATTTAAAAGCAGACAAACAATGATAAACATTTTTCATCTTGAATAGGTTGTTTTGTTACTCTCAACCAAAAATCCTAAGACCATAAATAACTTTCCCAAACATGGTTAGCTCTACATAAGCAAGCGTATTTATAAAATGGTCTGTTTTGAAATGTGTACTCTGGTAATAACAGATACAGACACACACAGACAGACAGACACACATACTTTTAAAACTATAATAAATCTATGAATTTTGGTGATATTCCAAATATTATCAAATCTGAGGCTGTTCTGGAACTATGCCTGCTTTATACAATTAGTTGCCACTCATCTTATTTTTTCAAACAGATCATGGAGAGTTTGGATGCAAACAACCGGTAGATTACAATTACAGCAACAATTCAATTTTGGAGATAGAAGACCTGAGCTTGACTCTTTGCTCTGTTATTTATTGACTGGTGAGAGTAGGAAACAACTTACATTTACCATTGCTCAGTTGTTTCATCTATAGAATGGGATGATAGTGCCTGTATTTGAGTGAATTGCATGGTAATATTTGGGAAAATGTTATCTAAACTGGGAAGTATCTTAAAATACAAGCATTTGTTACTGTTTTTTCAGTTTCTGCATACATGTTTCTTTCTTCCCTTTTTTTTTTTTTGGTCACTGTTTACATAATCAAACCATGATCTTTGAGTGAATATTTGAAAAGCATGTCCAGCTACAAGAAAGCCTTTTTCCATGCTTTAAGTTTTACTTATATAGTAGCTAAAATCTCCACCAAAGAAAATATAGGCCAGTAGAAGAGCATAGATTTTTATGAAAGCAATAATATATTATAGCTAAAAAAACCCTTAGGATTATGAGATAATTTTTTTATTCTTAATTGAGTTTTAATTTAAGGATTTGTGTGTTAGTTTTTGATTATTTTCCAAATCAACTACTCAAACAATAAGACTAACACTGACACATTACCCAAAGTTATAAATAAAGAGTATAATTTAGTGTGATTTTTCTTCTAAATTATGCATGAATTTTATAAAATATTATTAAAAATCACTCCAATAAACTATTTTCTAATGTAAGACAAGCCCTTGTAAAGGGCATTTTACAATTTCCTCCTAGCTCCCTGACACTTGTAGTGTTGCTAAATGTTGCTGTTGAATATTTCTCCCCTGCATAATTCAGAATCATGATGGGAAATTTCATCGTTTGACTTTCTGTGGTAACTTACTGAAGACAGTACACTTAATCATTGTATTTTACAGATTAGATAAGGTTTCATTCTTGCCTTCTCTTTTCCTCCAGCAATTTAATATTGCTGTTAGCTTGCACACTTGTAATTAAAAAATGACTTATGAAAGTGTACGGCAAACAAGACACTTACCCCTTAGCAACTGGTGCTGGTGACTAGATACAATACTAACACAATGTCAAAGCAGTAGGATAATTTCAACAATTACTTCTGTTTTTCTTTCAAAAGATAGTTAAACATGCAGTTATGTTTGATATTCCTCAAAAAGTGGTACACAGAGCAAGGGAAGAGTGAAACAATGTGAATGTACTCTGCAACTTTATGATAATAGATCAAAAAGTATATCCTTTTTGAATAGTAAAAGTAAATACATTTGTGTTTTGACATCTCTGTGGGTTGCCATTTTGTTTTCATGGCTTTTTAAGGTAAAGTATTCCTCTCAATAAATTTGATTTTCCATATGCGTTAAAACTGCACTGAACTACAATAGTAATTCCTCCTAAACAGGGTATAGCAAATACTAATGCTATCCTGTGTCTATATTATTGATTATTGATTTGTCTTCAGCATGCTCAATAAACCATATGAGATTCCTAGCTTTGTGCACTTCCCAAACAGGCAGTACAACTTCTTGCAATCTCTCTCTTTTCCTCTTTTTCTGTCTCTTTGTTTCACTCTTATTTTATGCAGTCAGATCACAAATACAATTTATTTTAACTTGCAAACCGTTATTGTACACCTATACCTCTCTGAGCATAGAATGAGGTACTTGAGGATAATTGACACAGTCTAAACTCATAAGAATTTAACAGCAATGAGGTCACAAGCATTTGAACACTCAGGAGGAAACTGTAAAATGCACGTTACAAGGGCTTCTTTCTCTTATCTAAAAAACAAAACAAAACAAAAAAAGAAAAGCATTCATTCATGTGATTTTATAAGATTTTATATAATTCATGTATAGTTTAGAAAATCACGAAAAGAATGTCCAGATAGTTGGGGAATATACAGTTCTATTATTACCCAGAATGAATGAGATACTCAACTTTGAAGTAAATTCATATATTTTAGGAAGCATTTTCAAATTAAACTCTGATAATATAATTAAACTTTTTAAACAACAAAATGAATAAAATTGTTTAAAATATTTTAGATAGCATGAAGAATGAGGTTTACACTCTGCTATGAAATAAGTGGCCAATCAGAGAAGATAGAAAGAAAGTGTGATATGAGGTGTGAGTCCCAAGCACTAGGTCAGGAGGAAGGACTTGCTTTCAGCATGTGGTTCTGGGGTTTAAACCTAACAGGTGGGAACATGGTCCAAAGATATAAACAGCTAGAAAAATTCTAAAAATGATATATAGAAATGTTCCCAGTTTTGAAGAAGGGCTATATCAGAGGAGTTAAAAAACCTAAGAAATAGTCAAAACTTGGTAAGAAACAGTAAGCTGATCTCCCATATCAGTTGTGATTCTAATCATTAGTATTGAATATATGGCAAGATTGGTGACTGTAATATTAAGATTCTACCTGCAATATCCTTCCAGAGTACAAGGGGGCACTATTAGTAACTACATTAGGACAGTAGTAATAAACAGGAAATGATCCCTGGAAACCCGAGGTATGTAATCACTCTAAAAAAAAAACTTCCAATTCTAAGACCAGGTCTGTGACTTTTTTCTTTTTCTTTTCTTTTTTTTTTTGACCCTGGTTTTTTTCTTTACCTTTCTCATTTTCCTTTCTGCCTGGCTTCAGTGATGACAGAGGCTATTCCTGTGTCAAACACACCTCTATCCCCTGGGGAGGTAGAGAACAATGACCTAGAACTGCTGGTCTCCTTCACACTTGAGGAGACACCATCCTGTAATTTACCACCTTGTTCCCAAGCATGGAACGCTCTACATTTTTCACAGCAGAGCTCATCACAGCAATTCATGTTTTCATATTTAATTGACTATATTGAGGTTAAAGTACTTACAATTAAACACTCTCATTTTAAGATCACAGTTCTGTAAGTTTTGACAAATGTACACACCCATGTGTACATACACCACAATGGAGAAGATGTGAGATATTTCCAACAACCTCAAGACTTCACTCATCTTTGCTGTCAATTGTTCTACCTCCAGTGTTTTCTGAAACTAACATTAGTTTGCTATTCTACACTTTCATATAAATGTACTCGTTTAATTTTGGTATCTTTTGTTTAGCATGATGGTTTTGGACTCACCCATGATATTGCACCTATCAGGAATCCAATCTTTTTTATTACTCGGTAGTATTCAATTGGATGGATATACCACTATATGTTCATTCACTGGTTGTTAGACATTTGATTTGTTTCTAGTTTTTGGCTATTATAGATAAAGGTACTTTGAAGATTCATTGACATAGGTCTTTGTATGGATATGTGCTTTAATTTATCTTGGCTGAATACTTTGGAATGGAATTATTGGGTTATATAGTATAAGAAACTGCCAAATTGTTATTCAAAGTGGTTGTACAATTTTACATTCCTGTCATCAAGGTATGAAAGGTCCTGTTTACTCCACAATCTCATCAACACTTACAATTGTTTGCCTTTTAAATTTTAGCCATTCTTATAGCTGTCTAGTAGTATCTCAATGTGTTTTAATTAATGTTTTTCTGATGATTAGTGGTGAATATTTTTACGTATGCTTATTCCATATATCTTCTTTTTGCAACATCTTTTCAAAACCTTACTTTTCTCCAAACTTCTAAATAATTTAAAAAATATATACAGTAAATTTAAGAGAGAGTTTATACTTAAATGTGTATGTATCCACCACCTATATTCCAGTCATTACATTTTGCTACAAGATTTTAAAAAAACATATTTCTGTTCACTAATCTATTCTTCATTCAACAAAGAAACTTATGTTTGGCTTCAGAGTACATTGCAGGTGATAGTGCATTTTATTCCAAATATCTGAACATGCAGTTCGGTAAATGAATTTTAATATGTCCAGAGTTTGGATGCAACTTTTTTCATGAAAAATACATACACCTGTGAAACAAACTCATATCAATATATGGAATATTGCCTTTACTCCAGAATATTTTCTCATGCCTCTTCACAATCAAATTTGGCTCCAATTCTCCCAGACACAATCAACTTTATTTTTCATCATAGATTGTTTTTTTCTTTTCTGGAATTTTGTTTTGCCATTATAGATTTTATATTTAGCCTTTTTTTCCTGTGTATAGTTTTTTGAGATTTATTCATGTTGTATGAGTTCGTTTTTATTACTGAGTAATATTCCATTGAATATTTATTTCTATTTTCCTATTGAGGGAGTTTTTCTTCCAATTTAAATCTATTAGGAATAAAATTGCTGTAAACACCCTTGTAAAATGCTTTTTTGTGTGAATATATGTTTTCATTTCTCTTGAGTAAAGTCCTGGAGTAGAATTGCTGGATTATTGGGTAAATTTGCATTGAGTTTTAGAAGAAACTGTCGTAAATTGTTTCAATAGGGTTGTACCATTTTACACTTCTACTGACAATGTGTGAGCTCTCTGGTTGCTCTAACGTCCTTGCTAACATTTTGTATTTTCAGTCTTTTTATTTTTAGTTATTCTGAGGTATGTGAAGTGGTATCTCACTATAATTTTAATTTGCTTTTGCCTGACAACCAATGACACAGAGCACATTTTATGTGGTTATTGGACATTTGTATATCATTTAAAATAAAATGTTAGTTCAAATCTTCTCGCCATTAAAAATGTGGCTGTTTGTCTTTATTATTAATTTATAAGAATTCTTTATCTAGTCTGGCTAACAGTCCTTATCAAATTTTTTCTCCCAATATGTGGCTTGTCTTTCTTTTCCTAGTGGTGTCTCTTGCAGTCTTTTATGGCTTATGCTGTTTGTGTGCAGTATTAGAAATGTTTGGCTGGGTGCGGTGGCTCACGCCTGTAATTGCAGCACTTTGGGAGGCCGAGGCGGGCGGATGACGAGGTCGGGAGATGCGAGACCATCCTGGCCAACATGGTGAAACCCCGTCTGTACTAAAAATACAAAAAATTAGCCGGGCGTGGTGGCAGGCGCCTGTAGTCCCAGCTACTCGGGAGGCTGAGGCAGGAGAATGGCGTGAACCCTGGAGGCGGAGCTTGCAGTGAGCCCAGATCGCACCACTGCACTCCAGCCTGGGTGACAGAGTGAGACTCCGTCTTTTTTAAAAAAAAAAAAAAGAGAAAGAAATGTTTGATGGCTTCAAAGTCAAAAGATTTTCTCTCCAATGTTTAATTCTTAAATTTTTGTAGTTTTAGTTTCCACATTTTGGTCTACAGTCTAGTTCAAGTTAATTTTTTGTATAGTGTGAAGTAAGGTTCTTTCACCCTCCCCTTTTTGCATATGATTATCCTGTGGTCCAGCGAAGAATTTATGATATATAACACTACTAAAATGTGGGAGATTAAAGAAGGGAATGATACCTAGAGAGCAATTTATGTCTCCAGTGGAAGCTGAGTTAATGCCTCATATTAAAGAAATTGGAAGAGTATAAAAAAGTCTATATAACCATACTTACTAATGGAGTATGAGGAAATGCTGGATATTGACTTCTTTGAAAGTTCAGGTATTGAGCAGCCCATCTTCATGGTACCCACTATACGATGCCTACCACTCCATCAACATAGCTTCAATCTACCAGATTTGAGACTCATTTTGATCTAGCTCTAAACCTGGTTTAAAATGCCAGAGGCTGCTTTTTCTCAACCTGCAGACAGCACTCCTAATTATAACTGGTGTCCTTAGAATCAAAGCCAATGATAGCAAGATTCAGAGAAAGAAAACATGTTTTTTCATGGTTTCGGTCTGCTTTCCAATGACTCATTTTTGTTTTGTTTCTTTCTGTGTCTCATACTATTCCACATAATTGGCAGTGGAAATGCATATATCCTTGAACAGATTCCCCCATATCCTTCCCATAAGGATGTAATTCCACCTATCGTCTCCAAAGACAATCATTTCACATTATAATAGTTCAGCTTTCATAGAGGAGGTACATGTATGTAGATGAGGGTTGTTTTCTCACATTTTATTCTCTGTAAATTATGTAATAAAAGAAGAGCTCTTTCATTGCTTAGCGTTTCTTACACTGTGGGTTAATTTGTCACATGTGGTGATATTAGTGTTAAAGGTCAAACTACACCATGCCTAGCCAGAATAGTTTCTTTTTAAATGATGCTGCAATGTGAGGGAGAGACCAATCATTGTCCATTACTTTGATAACCTTCTGGAGCTCAACTCCTTATTTCCTTTGTACAATAGCTTAAATAAGAATAAATGCACATATTTCTCCAAGAATACACAGTACTTTGAAAACAAAGAGCAATGTAAATCCATGTGTAGAAAGTAACTTAACAAAATAAAAATAATGTGCTATTTTCCATCAATGTTTTAAAGATCTCATGACCAATTTCATGCCAAAGTGTAAGCACTCAGGCTATTATTGCTTTGTGATAGTTTCTGCAAAACGTCTCCAAGAAGTAAGCGTTCCCCAAACAAGTGTCTTGGAAATAGGAACTCAGTCCTAAGTTGATCCCTACGAAATGTCTATTTTCCCCTTCTCCCTATGACTTGAGGAATCATTGCTGTTTCCCTGTGCAGTCCAAAACTTGAAGTTTCAGCCAAGTCAATATACATTTGAAAAGTCTGTTTATGTAAGCTTATTTATACTATCTCCCTATCTTTAAAATGATAATAAAGAAATTATAGTTAGTATAATCTTTATTTCTCATCACTATTAAAAAAAGAACAAATACTAGGAGACAAAAAATTTTGATTTATTTTGTCATTCAATGTTACATCATTCAGACTGATTCACTGTAACTCAATAAATAAAGAATGTTAATGATTCCTGAGCTTGAGCAGCATAATCCAGTTAAATGATATTGGGTTGATACCCCAGAAAATCTCTTAGAGCCATTTAAGGAAACTTATTCTTTTTCTTTCAAGAAGTAAAAATAAACATACATAGGCTTATTTTTTCTTATGATGTCTTATTATATTACTCATATGTGAGTTGATTCCATCTGAATCCCAATTTTAGCAGATAAGTAGATTATATATGCATATATACACCTTGCATGGCCGTACTCTGAAAATCATGTTTGGTTTCTTACATCAAAAGGTCATCAGCAACTCAAGGTTCTAGTCCTGAAAAAGTAGAATCACGAAGAAGTTCTTTAGAAATGTGTTAATTACAAAGTTTTTAGACCAACAGCTTTTTAGGAGAAAGACTATCTCAAGGACACTGACCCACTGGCATTGAATAAGAAGGCCAGCTATTTGAACCCAAATATCCACGTGTTTCTGGTTATTTTCCCTGGTGCAGCGTATCTCAGCATGGTCCATGGACAATCTTCATCAGAATATTCTTGGGATATTCCACTAAAATAGGTTTCTTAGACACACTCAGACCCCCTGAGTCAGAATTTCTGAGCAAAATGTTAATGTCTGTATTTCTAGAAGAAGTCTTGAATATATATCTTGAATATATTTTACATAGCCTGGTTTATATAAAGTATTTTGTTAAACTCTTACGTCTAGCCATCAGTGCCATCAAGAGGTCAGAGACTGACAAATTATTCTTAGGATCAGGGTTACTTGGCAGAAAGTATCTTGGCTAAAATTAAGGCTTCCTAGTTACTAGAAAAGAATAGTACTTGATGAGATGAGGGAAGCTCATTTAGAAGCAGTACAAATCTTTAGCTTAATGATTGGTCAATAGGCTTAATCATGTTTGTCTCTAAAGAAATCAAGGAGGTTGGGCAAGTATGACCTTTATCTTTCCTAGGACGGTGGTGGATCAGATGTTGTTCTTGAAGGAAAGAAATGTCTCTGAAGAGCAGAGGTATTCAGACAGAAATGATGGCCTATGGTCAGGAATGAATTATCTCACTTCTCTGATAAATCTTTCATCCAGGTAGCTGTACTTCTGATTCCAGAGCCTTTATGTCTTTTTTAATGTCTGGAATCCTGACAGTAATATTTCTTCTTTCTTTACATTTTAGTATTATCCACAACATTTCAAAAATTATGTTTCTAATGTGTCTGGAATCCAGTTTCCTGTAATGTCTATGTACATAGCCACTAAAACTCAGGACCATTTTACATGTGTGCATTTTAATAAATTCTAACTGTTCTCATGGCTTCCACTTTTATTCTCTATCCCAATAGATAACTTTGGTTAAATTAACTCTTTGATATGAAAATCTTCAGGGTAACATGTCAAATTTTTTCTCACATTCCTGCATACTCCTCAGGTCAGATCAGTAATCAGTATAAATATTAGAACTGAAAACTGAGGCTAACAACTGAGTTGTGCTGGGATGAACCACTTTAAGAATATAAAGAAAATAACAGTTCCTCTGTGTTAAAGAAAAAAAGCAACTATCTTATTTTTCACAGGAGATTTTAAAACATTATATTGACATGAAACAGATTTTACTTAAGGAAAGTATAGTTTGATTTTTCTGCCCCTACTTTCATATCATTTTTCTCTATGCCTTTTAGCCTACTCCTAGTTTAGCCATCTATAACTAGAATCCCCAAAACCCCCCTGTTGTTTCACAATGCCATGTCTCTTCTTGGAATGATCATTCCCCTGTAACAGAAATCCTGGAGTAAAGGAAAGCTTGTCAGAGAGGTCTTACATTTTACCTTTAGCTTGTTTTTCTTTTTGTTTAGCAAAGGGAATTTGCCAGCTCTGTAGAACAGAAAATAGCCTGCAAATCAATGGAAGAAACCTCTCCTCATAGTCAGATACTTTGGAATCGTCGGCCAGTCCTCCGAAGGCACTGAAAAGCATCCCTCCTCAGGAAGATGTGTGAGTAGAACGATTCTCCAGGGGGAGGAAGTTGTATAGTTCACTTTATGTTTCCAGGTCTAATTGGTAAAGGGCTTCAACTTTTTGTGGACTCAGACAAAGTAAGGGAGGAAGTTTTGCATGTTGTGGAGCTTCATCCCAGATACTCCTTTGCTGGCTGTCATGTGGCTAACAGACCCTTGACACGTAGCATAGTCCAATGACCTGAACATTAGAAAAGGGAACAACAGACCCCAAGAACGGGGCATCTTGGCTAAGGCAGCTTTGAAGGAATGGGATGATTCTTCTTCAGGGGCATGTGGTGGTAGTTTATGCTAGGATGTAGATCAGCAAGATGCCATTATAGTAATGGCTCACCATGTTCTGTTATATAATATAAGTCTACCTATAGGACAGCTGTTCAACAATGAGAATTTGATCTGCTCCCTTTCCAGGTCAACACATATCTGGATTACATTATTCCTCAAGGTTAGTGAAGAAAACAGAGTGAGGAGGAAAGTCTTGAATTTCCTGCCAACCAGGCAGATGCAGACTTAAGCAATTAATTGAGAAAATGAAAGAGATGTGAGCCCATTGGCTCCTTATTTTGTATCAGTCAAAGTTTACCATTAAGACAAAATATTACACATATGTAAATCTGAGATAATTTAAAGCAGGTAATTTTAAAAACCTGAAAAGCTAGGCAAGGCAATGGGACAACTGGGGATTCATAATAGCAGAAGGACATTGCAAATCCTCAACTAGAGGGACAAAGGAAGGAGATAATATTACCAGCACCTAAGGGTTTTTGGTCATGTAGAAAAACCAGAAATAATGGTGAGTTTGCCCAGTAGAAGTTTTAGCCACTGAGAAGACCTACACACACTGACAAAGACACCTCAAGAGATATAGAAGTGCTATCTTCCAAGCCCCTGATAATGCCTCAATTGGCCAAACCGCAGCTTAAATGCGTCTTTCCTTTGTGACAAAGAAAAGAGGAAGAATGAAATAGATCTAAAGACAAACAAGTCTAAGACAGACACAATTTATATTTCTCCTGGTCTAGAGAATGTGGATTCGTTATTCAAGAGTTGTTTTATTTCTAATCATCATTCTTCTTCCTTTAGAGTTGTTTATTCCTTTCTATAAGTAGAGCCACATCAAGTTTTTGATATTCGACCACTCTTGACTTACAAAATCACATTTTCATATGGCTCAGTTTAATATATTTTCTAATTGTATAAGATACCACACTAGTGAAATGAGGTTGTCTTCTCTTACGTAAACTTGTGTCTCCTTCCTCTAAGCTGTAAGCTGTTTCCCACACCAGTGAAATGGGATTGTCTTCTCTCATGTAAACTTGTGTCTCCTTCCTCTAAGCTGTAAGTTCTTTGTTGGCTGAAGCGTGCTTTACTTAATTTTACATCTCCAGTGACAAGGATAGAGTCTGGTACAAAATTGGAACTTAATAAGTGTTTTCTTGGATTAAAGAAGAAAGAAAAAATACTTGCATATAGGCTACATTACTAAGTTAGGTAATTTTATATAAGGCAAAAGTCAGCATTTAATTAAAAATATTTATGTTATTTTTTTCACATTACAAGAATGCATTTTAAAACTATGGATATGCTAAATAGTTAAACAAAATTTAGATATTTAAGGGAGATGTTTCATTGTAGACTTGTACCATGTAGTCGTAGAAGTTTTGAAATACCTATAATGTAGGTATTCAGATGGAAACAAGTCTAAGCTTAAACTCATATATGTTAAGTCATATTGCACAACCACGTTGCATTAGTTGTGGTTTTCCAGGGAAGCAGAACCAATAGAACATATATAATTATAGGTATATAAAAGGAGATTTATTATGAGAATTCACTCACACGATTAAGGAGAAAAAGAACTCCCAAGATCTTCCATCTGCAGGTTAGAGAACAGGAAAGCTAGTGGTGTGGTTCCAGTCTGAGTCTGAAGTCCTGAGAATCAAGGGATTCAAGGGAACTGTGTGAACTCTCAGTCCAGACAGAGGCCAATGGCCTAAAAACAGGGAGAGGAGTGTGCAGGTATGGGATGGGGGTGCCCAAGAACCAGGAGCTCTGATGTCTGAGGACAGGAGAAGATAGATCAACTGAAGAAGATTTCTTCCTTGCCCTTCCTCTTCCTTTGTTGTTCCATTTGGGCACTCTGTGCTTTGGATGCATTGGATGATGGCTACATTGGTGAGGGTGGATCTCCTGTGCTCAGTCTACTGAGTCAAATGCTAATCTCTTTCAGGTACAACCTCTCAGACCCCTCCAGAAATAATGTTTTGTCAGCCATCTGGGCATCCCTTAGCCCAGCCAAATTGACACATAAAATTAACCATCATCCACGTTTACTGCAGACTCTCCAGATGTGTTAATTTTCATTCTTAAACTCTTTAACACGCTTTTCCATTCCTTGTGGCAGAAAAAAGATGGAGTAAGATTATCTTGATCATATGAACCTGGAATGTGAAACTTAGTCTTGTGGGTAAATGTTTACATCGTATTGTAGCTAAGGGTGAAAAGGAAATATGACATTTTAGTACAAATTGGATTGTTCTTACCTTAAGTTAAAACTAAACTAAGAAGTTAACATATAAAATTTAGAATGACTTATAAAACTATATACTCTTTCATAAATTAATTCATGAATAAGTAAAGTAGTAAATAACATGCTTTTTTTCTTTATAATATGAAAACTGAGGACACTAACATCATGATAAAAATCAGTTAGAGAGATTTTTTCTCCTAGAAGTTCATTATTTTTATGCCAAGGAGAAAAACATGTGAGATGGGATTTTTATATAAAAAAGATAAGAAGATTAAAAAGCAAAGCAGCATATCATCACTTTTTTGTTTGTTTTTGAGTGTGTATTTTGTAAAGATGCTTTTATCACTACTGAAATGGCAATCATCTTATTATTCACTATAGGAAGTCACTGAACCTATGATTTTATCATTTGCAGGTACAGAACTGCCATTCAGAGAGGGAAAATAATATTGCTAGTACTGCACAAAACAGTACAGAGCAAATAAAATAAAGATCTCTGGAACATGGTCATTAAAACATAGAGACCCATGAAAAATATCAGTGTACATATTATATATAGATAGATATGTTATATATATAATATATAATATAATAATATATATTATATATAAAATATATGTATAATAATATATATAATAATATATATTATATATATAAAATATATGTATTTTTTTTCTTGAGGCTGGGAAAGTTACGAGCTCAGTGCCTGTATTCTGAAAGATTCCAAAAGGATAATTGGAAGGCCAATAAAAAGCTATCTTTTGATTTAATTCACTCACTCATCAAAGATTTATTCAAAACTCCTATATGTAAAGCTCAATTGGAAGTGCTCGATAGAAGAAAAAGATGTGAGCCTAATATAGATAGTCTAATGTTTCAAGAAGATTACTATCTTGATAGGGAAGAAAGACAAAGTGGTATTTATTCTAGTATGGTACACAAGATGGTGATGAGCCATGCTGTATGTACATAGCAATAGCTATGTACATACATATGTATAACTCAAAGATTGAAGTTATCTTTAGCTAGAGTAACATTAGATAAATATGGACTAGTATGAATCAAATATTGATAGATGGGGGTTGGAAAAGAAAAATATATTAGTACACGACTAGAAAGGGGTAAGATGGGCAAGCTGGAGTGTACAAATCCTAGTCAGGAGTGGAAAGCAACAAAGACAGAGAGACGAATTGGCTGCAGATTGTTCCAAGTTTAAATGACAAGCTGAAGTGTTTGAACTTAATTTCAGTTAGAGGAAGCCATGGTGAATTTTGAGCCAGATGTCAAGGAAGACACAAACCGAGCTCTCTTTCAGGAAAACACAGACAAAGAGTTAGATTAGATCTCTTAGACTGCTTTAACACCATGTTTTCTATGATTCTGTGGGTATTTTGGCAGAGAACAAAAAAGAGTTCAACTTTAGGAGATCTAAGAAACATTTTCTGGATTTAATGGGCCTTGAAGCAGTCAGGAGTGTGTGAGCTTCTTATAGAGAGAATGGGTGAAAAGAGGTATCAGAGCAAAATAGAGAGAAATTGGACACTGCTAGCCAGTAGGGAATGAAGGAGAGGGAGAAGTTAAGGGGGTTTTGAGTTCTGCTGACTGGGTTGTGTCATTATAGAATATTAAAATTTTGAAAGAGATAGGTTAAAGGAAGCCACATTTTGAAATTTTAAATTTATTATGTTAATATTTAGGTGATGAAAATACATGTGCTTTAGTAATCTTACAAAATGCACTTGATTTTAATTCTAAGATATGCACAGAAGCCAACATGAGATCATTAAGTATAAAGTGAAATTTGCAGAACACGGTTCGGGGGTTGGGGCATCATCTTAGAGGATAATAAAGATAAGCAATAAACCTTGTAGTGAATCAAATGCCAAGAACTGAGTTGTGAAATCTGAGTGAGAACCAGAATCCCAAACTCAATCTGCCTTTATCATTGTCAAGGCATAGTATAAAATGCAAAGGAAGTACCTTTTAATACATTGGTGTGCAAAGAATTTTGAAGGCATTATTCCCATGAGGTTCTTCTGGAAGCCATATGCTCTATCCCAGCATGCATCATTTGTTATTAAGAAATCAATGTCAGAATTCTGGAAGTTGAAAATAAAAGTCCAAAAATTGGACCTACTACAGAAAAGATTGCTGAGTAAGGTGCACTTTTAAACTACATTACTAATAAAGGACCACAAGAAGGTGTTAGGGTTTTAGACATTTTTAGTAATGTGATGAATCAGATTTAAACTATTTTGATAAAAATGAATTTCTACAGAAAGGAAAATAATTGTCCAGTTCAGCAAACTGCATAGATTGATTGTTTATAGAGAAATGTTAATTTTAAGTTTTTGATTATCAAATAAAAATACATAAGAACACCTTTATATATTACATGGAAATATACAGTTTAAAATAAATGAAAATTAGCAATTACAATATGATTATTATTAGCTGTATAATCTATGTTCCTCCAAAGTAAAGGTACAAATGTCCAGGTACTATTTACGAGTTTCATATTATACAACTAGCAAAATTCATTTTATGAACAACACTGTGTTCTTTTTACTCTGGTTGGTCACCATTATTTAATAGTTATAACACTGGTAAATGTAGAAAAATGTCAACAAATATATATTGAGGAGGAGGTACTTGCTAAACTGGTATTACTGCCTAATGTCTAGACTAGCATAGTTGCTAATTCTAATGTCCCATCCAAAGGTAAAAAGTTTGGATATCAATGGAGAGAGAAATAATAGCTGAGATAAAGACATAAATAACTGGGTTATGAATTGAGGGAAATCTAATATTACATTAACATCTCAGAAGAGGCTCAGAGCAAAAGATGATATTGTCTTTAGCTCAATTATATCACATGCCTAAAGGGTGAAGCTGTATCTTTGCCAAGACTACTCCTGTGTTTGGAACCTGACAAGACTAAATGAGAGGCTGCAAACCTGAGTGTCCTCTGCGTGAGAGACATTTCCATATGATATGATGATAGGCTGCACTAATTACTCATGACTGAATGGAATTCTAGTAATGTATCAGTACCTTTTGACTTAGATGATCATTTTGATGAAAGGGATCATGGAGAGGTGGGATAACTGATGCTGTGAAATATATATATGTGTGTGTGTGTGTGTGTGTGTGTGTGTGTATATATATCACATATTAATCTATTTTAATATATATACACACACATAAAGCCATTAGTGATTTCCAGTGCCAATGATTTAATCAATCAGGATAATGTAATGAAGTTTCCAAAACCAAAAATGATTTGTTTGAGAGAGTTTCCAGTTACCTGAACTTCATATTTAAGGGCTCACATAGGATTAAAGTGAAGGACTGAAAAAGGTAGCCCATTCAAGTGGTAAACGAAAGAGTTCAGGATTGGCTATAGTGAGACCAGACAAAATAGACTTTAAGTCAAAATCTCTCATGAGACACAAATGAGGACATTTTATAATGATAAAAGGGTCAATCCACTAGGAAAATGTAATAATCATAAATATATATGCCCCAACATCAGAATATCTAAATATATAAAGCAAACATTAACAGACCAAAGGGTAAAATAGACAGCCATAAAATAATAATAGGAGACTTTAATGCCTACCTTCAATAACAGATAGAACGTCAGACAGAAGATCAATAAGAAAACAGAGGACTCAAACAACTCTGTAGTGCAAGTGCACCTAACAAAAATATGTAGAACATTTTACCTAACATGGGAGGAATACACACTCTTCTCAAGTGTATATGAAACTTTCTCCAGGATAGATCACATGTTAGGTCACAAAACAAGTCTTAACAAATATATGAGGATTGAAATCATACCAATTACCTTTTTCTGACTGCAGTGCAATAACACTAGAAATCAATAGCAGAAAAAACCAGAAAGATTTACAACTATGTGTAAATTAAAAAACACTCTTGAACAATCATTGATTAAAAAATGATTTAAAAAGGTGAACTGGAAAATGCCTCGAGACAAATAAAAACAAAACCAAAAATAAAAGCACAACATACCGACATATGGAATGCAGAAAAAGAAGTACTAAGAGAAAGGTTATTTTGATAAATTCCTACATTAAATAAGTAAGATCTCAAGTAAATAAGAAAACTTTACCCCATCAAAGACTTAGAAAAAGAACAAACTAAACCCAAATCAAGCAAAAGAAGAGAAATAACAAAGATTAGAATCAAAGTACATGAATTAGAAGATAGAAAAGCAATAGAAGAAAATCAATGTAACTGAGTTAAGTTTTTGAAGAGATAAACAAAATTGACAAACCCTTAGCTACACTAAGGATAAAAAAAGGGAGAAGACTCAAATCAGAAATAAAAAAGACTTTAAAATTTATGCCAAAGAAATAAAAAGAATTATAAAGACTGCTATGAACAGTTATATGCCAACAAACTGGATAACCCAGAAGAAATGGATAAAGTCTTACACACATACCACCTAGCAAGATTTAGTCAAGAAAAAATAGACAGCCTGAAGAGACCCATAACTAGTATGAAGATGGAATCCATAACAAAAATCCTCTCAATAAACAGCCCAGGATCAATTATACCAACACTTAAAAAATTAATAATGATTCTCAAAATCTTCAAAAAATATTTAATAGAAGGAAACACTTCCAAATTAATTTTTTAAAAGCAGCATTACCAAAGACACACAAAGACATTACAAGAAAACAAAACTGTAAGTCAATATCCCTGGTGAATATAAGGTAAAACTCCTCAAAAAAAAAATACTAGGTATCTGTTCCAAACAGCACATTTAAATGATCATACAGCATGATCAAGTGGGATTTATTCCTGGAATGCAAGGTTGGTTCAACCTATGGAAATCAACTAATGTGATGTATGACATTAACAGAACAAAAGATAAAAATCATGATATTATCTTAGTTGATATAGAAAAAGAATTGGACAAAATTCAACATCATTTCATGATAAAAATTCTTGACGTACTGGGAAAGGAAGCTAAGTGCCTCAACATAATAAACACCACATATGGAAAGCCCAATGCTACCGTAATACCCAATGGTGAAGAATTGACAGCTTTTCCTCTAAGATCAGGAGTAAGACAAGGAGGCTTACCCTTGCCACATCTATTTAACATAATACTGAAATTCCTAGCCAGAAAAATTATTCAAGAAAAAGAAATAAAAGACACCCGAAGTAGAAGGAAGTAAAATTGTTACTATTAGCAGATGACATCTTATATATAGAAAACACTAACAACTCCACCAAAAAAAGTTAGAACTGCTAATGAATTCAGTAAAATTGCAGTATACAAAATCAACATACAAACTCAGTTGCCCTAGTATACATTAACAATGACCTCTCTGAAAAGGAAATCAGAAAAGCAACTGTCGTTTATAATACCACCAGAGAAGTACTTAGGAAGAAACATAACTAAGGAGGTTAAAGACTGTATATTGAAAACAGCAAAACATTAATGAAACAAATTAAGAAGACACAAAAATGGAATAATAACTTATGTTCTTTAATTGAAACACTTAATATTGGCAAAATGTCCGTACCACTCAAAGCACTCTACAGATTCAATGAAACTCCCATCTAAATCCAATAGCGTTTTTTAATAGGAATAGAAAATACAGTGCTATAATTCATATGGCACCACAAAAGTCCATAAATAACCAAATGAATTTTGGGAAAACAAAAGAATGCTGGAGGAATCACATTTCCTAATTCAAAATATATTACAAAGCTGTAGTAATCAAAGCAGTTTGATTCCAGTATGAATTTTGTCAAATGATTTTTCTGCATCCTTTGAGATGATCATGTGAGTTTTATTCTTTCTGTATTCATGGTACTGGAATAAAGACAGACATATAGGCCAGTAGAATAGAATAAAGACCCTGGAAATAAATCCATATAATATCATCAACTAAACTTTGACAATAGTGCCAATAATACAGACTAGGAAAAGGATAGCCTTTTCAATAAATGATGTTGCAAAAACTGGATAGCTATGTACAAAAGAGTAAAATTAAACACTTATGCTATACTACACACAAATATCAACTCCAAGTAGATAAAAGACTTAAACGTAAGTACCAAAATTTTAAAACTACTAGAAGAAAACAAATAAAAAAGCTTCACAACATTGGTCATAGACATGATTTCTTAGCTATGATTCCAAAAACACAGGCAACAAAAGCAAAAATGAACAAATGCAATTACATCAAACTAAAAAAGCTTTTGCACAGCAAAGGAAACAGTCAAAAAGTAAATTCAATCTATGGAATGGAGAGAATATTTGCAAACCATATATTTTAAAATAGGTTATTCTCCAAAATATTTAAGAAACTCCTGCAACTAAATAGCAAAAACACCCTAATAACCCAATTAAACAATGGACTAAGGACTTTGACAGACATTTCTTTAAAGAAGGAACACAAATGGCCAATAGGTGTTTGAAAAGATGCTCAACATCACTAATTATCAGGGAAATGCAAAGCAAAAACACAATGAGATATTATCTCACACCTCTCAGCATGGTTTTTATGAAAAAAATCAAAACACCACAGGTGTTGGTGAGGACGTGGAGAAATTACAACCCTTGTTACACTGTTGATAGGAATCCAAAATGATACAGTTGCTATGGAAAGCAATATGGAGGTTACTCGGAAAATTAAAAATACAAATACCAAATGATCCAACAATTCAATAAAGAAGTGTATGTAATAAACACACTTCTGTTTACTTATCAAAAAAATGAAATTAGGATCTCCCAAGAGATATTAGCATTTCTATGTTCACTGCAGCACTTATTCACAAGAAACAAAATGTGGAAACTATCTAAATATTCATCAACGAGGAATAATAGATAAAGAAAATGTGGTATACATATATTTGTCTACATATATACAATGGAATACTATTCAGTCTTACAAAGGAAGAAAATTCTCCAATATGCAACAACATGGGTGAATGTTGAAGGCATTGTGCTAGTCACAGAAAGATAAATAGTATATAATTCCACTTATATGAAGTATCTAAAATAGTGAAATTCATAGAATCAAAAAGTGAAAGGGTGGTTTTTAGGGGCTTGAGGAAGGGTGAAATGGGGAGTTACTAAAACAATGGGCATAAAGTTTCAGTTAAACAAGATGAATAAATTCCAGAGATATGCTGCACAACATCGTGCTTATAGTCAACAATACTGCATTGTACACTAAAAATGTGTTAAGATAATTGATCTCATGTAAGTTCCTACCACAATAAAATATTTTTAAATAGAAGAACTTAAATAAGTAATGGCACACATGTAACCTGTTTAATAGGGTGGTATAAAAGGATATCTTATGATTAAAAAACGTTCAAAATATTTTGGCAAATGTAAAGAAGTAGAAAAAATGAATATATTTTTTGTAAAATCATTTGATTTTACAAACGATTTAATTGCATTTGATTTAATTGCATTAGAATAGAAAAAGATATTTTGAAAAATCATCTCAGGTGTTCAAGGTAATCACTGAGTGGTCTGGTTAGAAGTAATTTTTTTCTTTTTTTTTACATTTTAATGTTTTCCAAATGAACTGTTTGAACAAGGTTACTTTATAATAAAAAGGGCACCCCAAATGTTGTTAAAATAACACAACACATCATGTCCATGCAAAAAACACAGTTTTGTTTTGCATTCATATGTGGCTATGGTTTCAAAATTATAATTTTATAGATATATGTGTGCATCGATATAATTTGAACATAACACATTGCCCTCACAGTATTTTCTTATTTCATCATTGATATGATTTGCTCAAGATTGTGGAGATTAGCAGTTTTGTAACTACGTATATTTATGATATAAATTGAAATCTATTTAAATAATCCCTGGTACAATGTGATCATCGGGTTAAGTATCAAACGTACAATTATTTTGAGTTCTGGTCTTGACACATAGAGGAAGTTTCTCATTTTTCAAAAAAATTGGTACACAAAAAAACTCACTTGATATGTATCTAATTAAAATTGGGTCCAAATTTTTATATAAATAGCAATCAGTACTCTATCACAAAAAGTAAAGATATAAAAATAATTTTGTACATTTAATAAAATTTAGTTTACAATAGTAATTATAAATAGAATGAATAAATAATAAATCTTATGTAAAAGGAGAAATTTTCATTTTTAAGCCCCCAGATTTTTTTCTGGTAGTGAAAAAAATTATCTTTAATTTTACATTTTACTTTTGCACAATCAGATCATGTCATCATGCTGACAGAATTTTGCCACCCAAATAAAATTTGGTGGAGAGAAACCTCTAGTGCACCAATGAGATTTCTTATAAAATTGATTGGGTGGCATCTTATAAAATTGACTGGGTGGCATCTTATAAAATTGACTGGGTGGTGATTTAAAATTCATTGGTATATTGAGAACTACTATTCCTCATTCTATCTGCCTACCGAGTTTTATGACTGACTCAGCTTAAGGCACTCCATTTGCATTCTGAAAGCTCTTGTGGTGTGAGAGTTATACTTTCTATTACTTCTGAGTTACTGCTTGATCATCAATGCAGAGATGGAAAGCTGCCCAAGGAAGATTTCAGCATGATCGTTCAAATTGGTATTGATTTTGTCATTTTAGGATAATAGCGTTTATGTTTGTTTCTGCTTTCCTATACTAGTTCTAAAAACATCCAATACCTTACACTAATGACAAACCAAATACTACCCAGGACCATTATCCAAAGTACCCTGTTATTATAGGGCAGAAGTTTGTCAAAGATAACTAAATCTCAGTCATTTACCACCTCCAACACTCTGACAGGCATTAGTACGTGGTGGGACAGTAGCTTAATGATAAAACATAACTTCAGATGAATATATAGCAGTTGACACTATAGGAGGACTTTGAATGCAAAATATCATAACAGTCTTATATTAATTAAGTCATAAATTTTCTTTACATGGCAGACATTTATTATAATTGATGAATTTTAGGCACATTAATTAAATTTCTGGCCAAATGGCAAACAGCCAGTTAGGGATAGAGCCATGATTTCTGATTTTCTTTTCTCCTTAGTCTCCCATAAAAGTGGCTTTTCAACTGTTTTTCAGTCTCTTAATTTCATTTTTATTAGCCTTATATGTGGGAAAAAAAATAAAATTAGAGGGGTTATAAATTCCAGTTTTGTCTGTATTTTAAACCCATTTATTTAATAAATTTTTAAAATAATATTTACATGTTAAAATCTTATGTTTAAAATACATTGTTATAGTAAAAATCAAAATATTTTCAGTATGTCAATTGTGTAAAGGTAAGATTTTAAAAGTTTTACAGTTTCCATGACACAAAAAACATTTATCTTGTCATATCATCCAGCAAATGTTCACGATCTACATAATCCCTGTATTTACATGTTTCTCACTTACTTGCACTAATCTTTAGTTTACTTAATTATTTTTTGTTGCAGAGATTCTCAAATCCAAAGCATCAAATACTAACATATTCAGATGTCACTGACAATCTAAAGAAAAATAAAGACGTCCTAATCTCATTACCATTACTCACTTTTATCACACTTAGAAATATGGGGAGGGGGGAAGCCTTAAGCAAATCAGGAACATTTCAAATCTACAGATGAAACTAGTTTTTAATATACAAAGCTCTGCTTATCGATTCAGAGTTAATTTCATAAGATAATTCTGATAACATGAATCGTAAATTTATATACTGTTTCCCAAGGAACATTAATTTGGACATACAATGCATCATGATGCTGATCCCAAAATGTATAGTAATGCTTTTATGATGATATTAAATATATGCTTATCTACTTTCTAACTTCCCATTAGAGAATTAAAAATACTTAAAAATAATTTAAATAATTGTCTAACTGTGGAGTGGACCTAAAAGGGCAAACTGTTGAAAAGGTCTTAGATTTTTGACATCTAACTAGTAAGGCTTTATATAAACCTAATGAAATGCCCAAGCATGACATTACATGGCAAGCCAACTGCTCTTTCTTTAGTGCATGTTACAAAGAACATTCATTATCTACTAATTGTATCAGATTCATGGGAAAGACTGTAGGTGTTCCTCTGAAACAAGGAAACTACTTCAAAATTACATAATTTGGGTTTATGATAAAATGTCCTATTCTGTTCTTTGAGCATCTGTTTTAAATATTTATTTCCAAAACAAAAATATTTAAAAATAAAACTGAACAGAATTTTAAATTAGATGTCATTGCACGTCAAAACACTTCAGTAACTTTATTTATACAGTTTTCTCCCTTATTTCTAAACAGTAGCAATAAGTTTTAATTGCACATTTACTGCTACCAAAATATTGTAAGGATGAATCCAGGTGTTTCTCAAGTTGTGTTCTTGGGAACATTCGTTCTGGTGAATGCTAATAGATGTTTGTTTTAAAGTGCCCTATAATAAGTTTTAAGAATGTCAAATTGAAAAGGATTTCTGATTCGGAATTTTTAGAATAGCCTGTATGATTAGGTTTCCTCTTGGGAAACTCCATAAGGTATTTCTTGTGTGTGTGTGTGTGTGTTTGTGTGTGTGTGTGTATGTGTGTATTTGTGTGTGTGAACTGGATGGAAGAGAGAAGTATCATAGGGGAAACAAAAAGCTGATAAATTAAAGCACAGAGAGCCTGTGTCCTGGCTCCATGAAAGTGCAGCAGAAGAATGTTTCTTATGTGAATGAGACCAGTGTGGACCTAGCACAGAGAGCCAGCAGCCCTGAACAGCATGCAGTGATGGTTTAGGGGTGGCCTGCATGGCCTAGTCACCAAGCATGAGAAAGGGAAAAGGGCATCTCAGAAGACATTATCTGTGGTAAACAACAACAAATCCTACCAAGAGTTCCTTATCCTTCTATGGTCCTTGAGTGATTAAAACTGTATTTCTATAATCAGTTGGAATACAGTCTCAAAATAGAATTGTGTTTAATGAAAAAAAAGTATAGAATATTATATTCCTTGAACATCTGAGTCTGTGGCTTGAAATGTATTTTGACTATAGAAACATTTCTTTGGGCTAGGATTCCTAGAAAAATACTTAAGAAAACAGTAATCAAGTGAATTAATTCGTGACAGTATATATCTCATACTCACTTAGCTGAGCAAATTTTTCTCCAAAAAGCAAATTACTTAAAAGTTTGGTCTACTTAAGTCTTACACTAAATGTATGAGCTATGGAATATTAATAATTATCTTAATCAGCAAGGAAGAAGAAACAAGTCATGTCTAAATGATCTGCAACATTATAAATCTTGTCCTTGTTTTATCTTAGATTTTAGTTAATGCTGTTTTAAGCCTGTGGATCTTTGGTGTGGCTATACCTTATAAAAATAATTATCTTTAATCTAACAATTTTTCCAGTACAAGTTATCCTTTTAAATAATCCTCTTTTTTTCTAAAAATTGTTGCAATCAATCAAAACAATGTTGTGACACTTTTAAAATATGTCCTTGAATGTATTTTACAAGCCATAATCAAAACTCTACTTTACTGCTTTAAATTCACATGTACTTTTAGATCAAACATAGTATTACCTAAATTCATCACCATGTGGAATCTGGTGACTTTAGAAAGTTTAATGAACCATATCTAGTCTTAAAAATTGAAGATTTCCTACCATCATAAATATCTTTGGTTCATAGTAGGCATGCATTATGTACTTATTGAATAAAAGAAAAAAGGTCTTAAGGAAACTTCAGGTCCTTCAAGTATTAACAGAGGCTAGTATATCCAGCTTAATTGTTACCTTCTTATAAAGCTATTCCTCATAACCTTCTTGTTTTTCTTCTATTGTTTATGTTATAGGTAACTTATTAATAAATTAAAATTAATACATTTATTTATACTTTTTCTTATTTTATTTTAGTTATATTTGAAGGCAATAATAATATATAATTAAATTTTAATTATACAAAGTATCCAGTTCATTATCTATCCTTCAATAATTGTTTATATTTTTGGTAAAACTTGGAAGCATTGTTATTATATTTGAATAGCCTTTATTAGTTCTGTTACTCAATCAAGAGAGATATTTTAAGTTACATAGACAATTATGGACGAAATATTAAAATATACTACGTAGAATAACGTCAACTATATGTGCCAATAGGCTGAAAAAAACAATCTGAGGTTGCATGATGCTTGACAATTACATAATGAAAGCAAATTCCCAAAACATGAACATGTATTATATTTGTATAAATGTTTGTGTGTGTGTATATGTATATGTGTGTGTGTATGTAAGGTATCTAATACACATACACACACATATATATACACACACATGTATCTATATACCTCTATAGATATCTCTTTTAGGCGGTTACTGGTTTTATTTAATGTACAAAAGATTGTAGAGAATGTATCTTCTTGTTTGTTTTTATTAATTAGAGTAGTTGTGGGTCTTAAAGTGGAGACTCCATAGTTATGTTTCAAGATTCTGTGAATACTGTGAAAATATATGTTCAATTAGGATGTAAATGTGTTTGTGCAGTTCATTGGGTCAAAATGTATGGGCATTTATCATATGTTTATTAATAAAAACAGTTCAAAATTATTGATGAATTTCCATATTCTCTCAAATTCTGTAATGTGTACTTGAAGTTTCATTTCACATGATTCATATTTTGGCTTAAGAAGAACTATCTTGATTCTCCTTTTTGCATTCCAATCAATCAACAAGCATCTTAATAATTATGGTGGGTTCACTAATAGGTAGGTGTTGAATAAAATTAATATGCTTTCAAGAAATCACAGTTTAGATAGGGAGACTAAGGGATATAGAGCCAACAAATAATAAATAATAAAATAATATAAAATACCTGAGGCAGGAGAATCGCTTGAACCTGGGAGGCAGAGGTTGCAATGGACATCGCACCACTGCAGTCCAGTCTGAGCAACAAAGCAAGGCTCTGTCTCTCTCTATATATATATGAGACAAGATGGACCTTGATTGGAAGTCAGGATCTGTGTAGAGACCATATGAAATAAGGAGAAAAACTTAGAGTTAACTTTAGCTGTGTTTCCCAACTACAAAAAGTTACCCTTCATTCAAGGAATTTTGATATTTAGATAAGGTTTTATATAGCCTTGTTTTAAACTTCAATGCTGAATATAAAACTGGCCCTACTATCCCATAGAAATGAGCTTTATGGTTTCTCTTGAATAAACCTAGAAATTGACCTTCCCAGTCTTAAAACTAGAGAAAGTTACATTTGTCTTATCTCAATTCCTTTCTCAGGAAACCAAACATCAGGTCTCCTAGATAGTATTAAGGAACTGAAACGTACCAGATCTCCATATCTGGACAATGAAATGCCAGACCCCTCACCTGTCCTGATTGCCTAACTGATCACCTGCTGTCAGTTGACCAAGTTCTCTTCCTCATCCTTCCCTAATTCCTGTATACCCACACATAATTACACCTCTTCCCTGCTATATAAACCCTTAATTTTAGTCCATTAAGGAGATGAATTTGAGACTGATCTGCAGCACTCAAATAAAGCCTTCTTCCCCAGCAATCATTGTCTCATTGATTGATTTTCTGAGAGGAGAGCAACAGGACTTAAATCAAACCCCCGGTGTTTGGATAACAAATATACAATACTGTTAGCTGGCAGTAATAATACACTGTAAGTTGAAAACACCAAGAAAATCAGCATGCATGATAATCAGCATTATTATTTAACCATTCATAATTTTTTTTTTGCAGAGTTTTGATTTTCTTAGATTCCTATAAGCATTAGAGCAATTAGGTCATCTCTTTTAAACTATTTTCTTCTCATAAGTACAGATTTACACAATGATCAAGAATGTGTGGCAGGGTCTACACTTTTGACTATATTAATAAGTAGGTATCTTAATATTTCACAAATGTCAGTTAAGAGTAGACTATTCATGAGATCTTTCCTCTTTAGTACTTCCATTGATTGCTTCTTTTTGCAGTGTTTTTACAATAATTTCTAAACAAACAATCGAATGTGCTGTGAAAATTTCCCATTTTCCATTGTAGGACATTTGTGACACAGACTTTTCCCTAACTTCATAGAGTCATTATATATAAAATTTTTACAAATCTGCTAGTTCTTTGAGATAGTATATGTTCTTCATTAATTATAGATTTTCACGGTGAGTAATGTCGATTTACAAAATGTTAAACAAGTTTCTTTGCTGGATTTTCAGAGATGTTCATATAGTAAAGTGTATGTAAGTCTCTAGCAGTGGATAGATTATGCAGCATCTATTATTTAATCATAAAATATCTATTAATACTTCATGGAACAAGTATTCTGAGGTACATAGTGAGGGGAATGCTAATTTAAGCCAAATATCTGAACCCCTTTCATTTTATAGATGGAAAATTAGGAGCTAGATCACTTGTTCATAGGCAGAACAAGCGTTTATAGTTTCTCCTTCCTGAGCATACATTATAATGAGAATAAAGGAGTTTTTAAAGTGAAACAGTAGAACAAAAGAAGTGTTTAAAGTAGAACAGTAGAATGAGGGAAACCATGTGTAAGAGGAGTGTTGGGGGAAATGGAATAGAAGAAGAACAGCTGGAATATAGAACATGCACATAGCAAAACAACAGGGCTCCTGATTCAGCTGGATGGTGGAAGCTGAGGAAGAAGTTAGGTAGGAAACAAAGCACTGATGGAGGAAACCTCCATGACGTAGTAGACTCTCCAAACAATTACATGAAGAGAACAGAGAAAGATGTTTATGTTTTTGCCAGAAGAATGCGAACACACACATATTTATGAACGATTTCTTACAGAAATGAAAGTGATTATGAGATGATGCTTCAGCTAATGTATTTGTGCTGCAAAATAAAGCCATTTTTTTGTTTTACTTGTGATACCTTCGTGTAATAGCTGCCCAACAACGAATTCCTATGCAAATCCTGCCAGTCAGCAACATCCAGTAAGACACTGAGAAATGCCAAAAACCTTTCCATTGCTTCATTCTTAAATATAACAGGATAAGAAAGAACACTCCTAAGAAAAATTAGAAGAAAAAACAAAGAAGAAAAGACCAAAATAAGCAGAAAACAGACCCTGTGCAAAGAGAGACAATTAAGAGAACAGAAATAAACTTTTTAAAAATCTTGTGATCTCAGCAAAATTTGAGATGCTATATTTGCGAAAAAGCAAAAATTAAAAATAATTAATAAAAATGTAGTATAAATTAGTTTTTTAACTCCCTAAGTCTATGATGGAGTAAAAATACAAAATACCAAAAAACTTGTTCAAGAAAGAACATATCATCATAACATACTACTTGACGTTACATTAAATATTTATACATTCATAATAATGTATATTTTAGTGTATTAACTTTTCAACATTTAAAAGTAATTAATGGACAAAGGTCACATCAAATTATGATTGTGGAGAATGTAAATTCTATCCTTCATGTTGTAAACTGGTGACAGAACAATATATTTGCTAATATTTTTATTTTATAAAATGTCAACGACAATGGAGCATCAAGACAGGGCCACATGAGCATATTATTTAGAGATTTGAAAATAACCATAGAAAAATGGAAATACATACTTTATAGGAGTTCTTCAAGTGGGGTTAACAAAGTGAACAATGGAGAAAGAAACCATTGTCCTTTATTTTAAGCCAATGCAATTTTAAACTATGTGCATGTATTACTTTAATAAAAATAATCTATGAAATTTACAATAACATTTAGCAAATAGATTAAAATATGGAATATTTCTCAAAACACTTTAGAAAGATATAAGAAGTCTTGAGGTCTTTTTCTTTTAGAGATTGCAATTGTTTTGTGCTGTCTTTTTAGTATTTCAAATTTAGTAAAGCTTATTATACTATGAATTTTGAAAGTAGACATATTCCCTAGTTATTTTTGCGTGCTCAGACTTTTGCAAGAACTTTCCATAGAGCAGATGCTCAAATGTAGGTGTCTCAGTGATTGGCTTTCTGTGAGGAGAGCAGCAGGACCTAGACCAAACCCCCGGCATTTTTGTAACAAATAAACTACAATACTGTTAGTTGGCAGTAGTAATATACTATAAGTTGAAAACACCAAAAAAATCAGACACTCAAGTGTAGACACTTTCCAAAGAACAGGCCCTCAAATGTTGCTAATACATCAAGAAAACATGATCCATTGAGATCATATTAATATTCTTTAAAAAATCTATTTACCTAAATTAATAATAAAATAATGGGGACTATCTTTCTAAAGTGTGCACAAGATTTTCCTTTTGAAGTTCTTTCTTTAAAACATACACACTAAACACATATATGAACACCCAAATATATATTATGTATGAATATGGATATCAATCATGTGCTATTTTTCTGTGTATTAATGTCAGCCGTAGATCAATTTTGAAAAAAATTTCAGAAGAAAGGTAACTGAGCTTCCTACAAAAACATATTTGAAATTTTATAGACTCTCATTCATGCACAGGAAATATATTGTCTGAAGTTTACTTAAATTAATTATTAACATTGATCTCTCATTCAAGATAGAGACAGATGAATGGATCAATAGTGATTCCCATAAAAAATTCTTAAATGCAGCCTGTATTCTCCCAAAAAATTGGTTCTTATCATTATTTTTTGCATGCTTACTTACACATATGAATGAGCATAAGTGTATCCTTATTTCTTTTAGTTTGTTCTTATTTGGGAATGCTTGTATTATTCACTATTAATGATGATCGCTTATCTTCTTTTGAACCCTGAAGAGTAATAATCATGGGCTTCATGTACTTTTGTCTCTATATTGTCTAATATTAGAGGTCGGAGTTTTGCCAAATTCTAAGCCATCCTTTATTAAGATGTTAAGCAGACTTGCCTAAGTGAGATGAATCATAGATAGTTTTGTCTTTTAAAATACATACTGCATTTGCTCAGCATCTCATGACAGCATATTTTTTAACCATGGTGAGATAGTGAAGATAGTAGCAAGAACATACTGTCAGGATTTAAAGGAAAAATCATTTTCTCACTAAGCCATCAAATCTAGAACAGTCTTGTTCGATGGGACGTGCATGCAAATCAGGTCACTTACTATTAACTTTTATATTTCCTGAGGACTGCTTGTTTGACTCCTAATTTGTATTCCTTCAAGGCTATGACTTTCTGAAGGAAATTCTGCCTCTTGTTAGATGAGAAGATTGAGGTAGCGAAATAGTTTGCAATAAGAAAGAAGTCACCCTTTGCTCTGAACACAAATTAACCTTCAGCATAATTTCTAAGCTCAGCAAAACTTGCATACGTTGTTAAAAAGTATGTGTACAGATGAAATGCCATAATTTTTAATTCTCTCTGGCCCTGGAGACAATCAACGTGAAAAATGAGTAAAGAGCCTGTTCTGGAAGAAATTTTTAGTTTCTCTAGATGCAGGAATGAATATGTGAAGTGTCTGAACACATGTTTAGATTAAGATTATTCTCATTTCTTCAGAACTTAATAAGAGAACTAAATAATCCGGAACATAATATCAACTTTTGCTTTCAACTCCTAGACCTGTTGAAGAAGTGTGAAAACTAGTTAAACAATTCTCAATTTCTATTCAATAAACAAACTTAAATAGAATTCAAATATCCACACATGTACTCTTACTTAGAAAAAATATTCACATTTACTCTTACATAGACTAAATTGGCTCTTAGAAGAAAAAATGTCCAATAGAAACTTTTATTATAATATAGAAAGCACATGCAATTTTCTCAAATGTGGGTGTCACGTAAGCAAACATAAAATATGAGAGTAATTGCAAATGGGAAGAAAAATAATATGTATCAATAAACCTATACTTTAATCTTTAAGAAAAAAAGCTACTGCATTTCCATCATAAATAAATAAATATATATACACTATATATAGATGTAGAATTTAAAAATCTGAGTTAATGCTTAGTTAAGCTAACTAATCGATTTGTTTCTTAAAACATTCTTATCAGTTGATATGTTTTTATCCATGGATGTGTCAATGATTTGGCTTATTAAAAATGGTCAGTTTTTGTAGTTAGGATTTTCTTTCTTTTTTTTAATTATTATTATACTTTAAGTTCTGGGATACATATGCAGAACGTGCAGGATTGTTACATAGGAATACACATGCCATGGTGGTTTGCTGCACCTATCAACCCGTGATCTACATTAGGTATTTCTCCTAATGCTATCCCTCCCCTGGCACCACAACCCCTGACAGGCCACAGTGTGTGATGTTCCTCTCCCTGTGTCCATGTGTTCTCATTGTTCAACTCCCACATATGAGTGAGAACATGCAGTGTTTGATTTTCTATTCCTGTGTCAGTTTGCTGAAAATGATGGTTTCCAGCTTAATCCATGTCCCTGCAAAGGACATGAACTCATCGTTTTTTATAGCTGCATGGTATTCCATGGTGTATATGTGCCACATTTTCTTTACCCAGTCTATCATTGATGGGCATTTGGGTTGGTTCCAAGTCTTTGCTATTGTGAACAGTGCAGCAATAAACATACATGTGCATGTGTCTTTATAGTACAATAATTTATAATTGCTGGATCAAAAGATATTTCTGGTTCTAGATCCTTGAGGAATTGCCACCCCATCTTCCACAGTGGTTGAACTAATTTACACTCCCACCAATAGTGTAAAAGCATTCCTATTTCTCCACATCCTCTCCAACATCTATTGTTTCCTGACTTTTTAATGATAGCCATTCTAACTGGTGTGAGATGGTATCTCACTGTGGTTTTGACTTGCATTTCTCTAATGACCAGTGAGGCTAAGCTTTTTTTCATATGTTTCTTGGCTACATAAATGTCTTTTTTTGAGAAGTGTCTGTTCATATCCTTTGCCTAGTTTTTGATGGGTTTTTTTTCTTGTAAATTTGTTTAAGTTCCTTACAGATTCTGGATATTAGCTCTTTGTCATATGGATAGATTGCAAAAATTTTCTCCCATTCTATAGGTTGCCTGTTTACTCTGATGATAGTTTCTTTTGCTGTGTAGAAGATCTTTAGTTTGATTAGATCCCATTTGTCAATTTTGGCTTTTATTGTCTTTGCTTTTGGTGTTTTAGTTATGAACATTCTATGCTCATGGACAGGAAGAATCAATATTGTGAAAATGGCCATACTGTCCAAAGTAGTTTATAGTGATATCCCTATCAAGCTACCATTGACTTTCTTCACAGAATTAGAAAAAAAACTACTTTAAATTTCATATGGAACCAAAAAAGCACCCACATAGCCAAGATAATCCTAAGCAAAAAGAACAAAGCTGGAGGCGTCATGCTACGTGACTTCAAACTATACTACAAGGCCGCAGTAACCGAAACAGCATGATACTGGTACCAAAACAGATATATAGACCAATGGAATGGAACAGAGGCCTCAGAAATAATGCCATGTATCTACAACCATCTGATCTTTTACAAACCTGACAAAAAGAAGCAATGGGGAAAGGATTCCCTATTTAATAAATGGTGTTGCAAAACCTGGCTAGCCACATGCAGAAAACTGAAGCTGGACCCCTTCCTTATAGATTATACAAAAATTAACTCAAGATGGATTAAAGACTTAAATGTAAGACCTAAAACCATAAAAATCCCAGAAGAAAACCTAGGCAACACCATTCAGGACATAGGCATGGGCAAAAACTTGTAGTTAGGATTTTCTATATATAGAGAAAAAATACAGTAGTTGGTAGAATAGTCAGGGTCTTTTAATGTAAAAGCATGAAGCCTAGCCATTTCTAAAATATGATTAGATGAAATATTCAAAAAAAGTGAATAGATGGAAAATTAATAGAACCTCAATTCAAGGAATTTTAAAATTTAAGGTAAATTGCCAATTATCTAGTTCTATTTCCTTTTACTATCTATTTTCTATAATTTCATATATAAAATCATATAGTATATTCTCTTTGAATCTGTTTTTTTCACTCAGCATAATATTTTTAGATGCATTCATTATTTTGCATGCATTAGTCATATGTTCATTTTTATTGTTGAGTAGTAGTTTATATCATGGTTAGACTGTGTTATATTTGTCCATTTAATCATTTATGAACATTTTAATTGTTTCGAATGTTTGAGAACTATGACTATAACTGTCTTGAACATTAGGGTACACATGTGTCTGTGTGTATATGTTTTCCTTTATCTTGTGTAAATATATAAAGGTGGAATAACTGGGTTGTATGGTAAGTATACATTTAACTGTTTAAAAAATTGCTTAACTGTTATCTAAGGTGATTTTGCCATTTTACATTTTAACCAAAAATGTACAAGAGGTATTGTTGGTTCACATCCTTGGAAAAAGTTGAAGTTGCTAGTATTTTACAAATTTTAGTCATTAAAGCGTGTGTGTAATGATGCATAATTTTACATTTAGTTTGCATTTATTTGATGAGGAGTGATACAATTTTTTATTGGTCATCTGTATATTTTACCTTGAAAAGTATCCATTTAAATATTTTGAGCCAGGGTTTTCATCTTGTAACTGTTAGTAGATGATCCTTTAGTGTCCAATTTAAGAAATCTCTTTCTGGATATAAGCAACATGGTAGACTAAGAAGCTATAAGCCCTCCTTTCCTCACAGAGACACTGAGTAAAAGAACATGTGGACCAGAACACCTCTGTGAAAACTCAAGAGACCAGCTGAGAATCAATAACATCCAAGCTATTATAAAACCAAGACAGGATTTCAGCAAAAAGAATAGAAAACACATAGCATTTGGTGAGCTCATTTGAGCCCCTCTCCCTATTCAGCATAGCATGATGCAATTGATAGGAAGCCTTTCATACTGGGAATCCTCTGTTGGGATGAAAACAGAGGAATGAACCACACAGTCAACATTCTGGGCTGGTCTGAGGGCTGCTGAAGGGATTAGTTGCTGCCTGTCTGATTCAGAGCGTTAATTGAACCTGCACCAGAGTTTAGAAGCTCCCAAAAACAGACAAGCAATACACTACAGGTATAATTCCACAAGCAGTCATGAGAGGGAGCAACAGATCAGAAAAGGTATGAAAGGTCCTAGAATCTTCAGCAAGGGTGATTGGTGAAGGTCTTCCCTTGCATGAAACCAGAAAGCAAAGCCTAGGAGCGATGGTTGTTTTTACACATGCCCAATCCCAGAAAAACATAAAAACATGGCATACAAAGGGGCAAAGTAATAAATTGCAATAAAAGAAATAAAAAAAAACTTCAGAGACTTACTCTAAAGAAATTCAGACCTATGAGCTATCTGACAAAGAATTTAAAACAACTGTTATAAGGATGCCAAATGAGCCAAAAGAGAACCCAAATAGACAACTAAACAAAACCAGAAAAATTATCCATAAACAAAATTAGAATATAAGAAAGAGACAAAAACTATAAAAAAGTAACAAATAGAAATTCTGAAGCTGAATAATGCAACAACTAAACTGAAAAATTTCTTAGAGAGGTTCAACAGCAGACTTCATTAGGCAGATAAAAGAATCAGTGAGCTTGAAGACAGTTAAAGTCAGAGGAGCAAGAAAAATGAAGGAAATCAGAGCTTAATGGACTAATGGGGCACTGTCAAGGAGAACAATGTAAGCATATAAATCACATAAAGAGAAGAGAAACAGAAAGGAACAGAGAAGTTATTTGAAGAAATCACGGCTGAAAATTATAAAATCTGAGGAAAAAAATAGACATGCAGATTCAAGAAGCTCACATAATTTAAATTATAATAAATCAAAAGAGAAACATGCCAAGACAGATAATCAAACTGTTTAAAGTCAAAGACAAAGACAGAATCTTGAATGTTGCAAAAAGAAAACAATTCACATTCAAGGGAGCTCCAAAAAATTATCAGCAGATTTCTTAGCAGAAATTTGCAGGATGGTAGAGGGATGATATATTCAAAGTACGGAAGAAAAAATGTAAATGAAAAATATTGCATGTAGCAAAACTGTGTTTCAAAAATGAAGGAGAAAGTGGCTAGGTGAAGTGGCTCACACCTATAATCCCAGCACTTTAGGAGGCTGAGGCAGGCAGATCACCTGAGGTCAAGAGTTCAAGACCAGCCTGGCCAACATGGTGAAACCTAGTCTCTACTAAAACTACAAATATTAGCTGGACATGGTGGCAGTTGCCTGTAAGCCCAGCTACTCAGGAGGCTAAGGCAGGAGAATCACTTGAAGCTGGGAGGTGGAGGTTGCAGTGAGCCAAAATCGTGCTGCTGTACTTCAGCCTGGCAACAGAGCAAGACTCTCTCCTCCATGCCCTCCCCCACAAAAAAAGGAGGAATGAATGGCTTCCCAGATAAATAATAGCTGAGGTTGCCACTAGGCCTGCTGTACAAGAAATGCTAGAGTCCTTCAAATTTAGACAAAAAGACGATAGACAGCAATAGGAACCTGTATGAATATATAAATTTCTCCAGTGAAGATAAATATATGGTCAAATATAGTAACCTGTACTATCGTAATTTTAGTGAATGGAATTTAAATGATAAAAAAAATTTTAAATTTACATCTATGTTCACGGATATATAATATATAAAGATGTAATTTTTGACATTGATAACATAAAGTGTTTGTGTGTGGAGTAGCTGGAGCTGTGAAGGTGTAGGTTTATTCCTAGAATTCAAAGATGGCTCAACAATTGGGGTAATACAGCACATTAGCAGAATGGAGACAAAATTCACATGATCATCTCAACTGATGCAGAAAAAACATTTGACAAGATTTAACAATATTTTATAAAATCTTTCAACCTAATTAAGAATAGAAGGAAAGTACCTCAACATAATAAATGCCATTTCTGAAAAGCTCACAGCTAACATCACAGTGAACGAAGAAAGTCTGAAAGCTTTTTCCTATGTTCCGGAACAAGTCAAGGATCCCGGCTCTTACCATTTCTTTTCAACATAATGCTAGAGACTCTGGCCAGAAATATTAAGCAATAAAAAGAAATGCAAGATATCCAAACTGGAAAAAAGAAGTTAAATTATCTGTTTTCATAGATGATATAGCCTTATATGTAGAAAGTTCTAAAGACTGAAAAAAAAACCTGTTAGGACTGATAAATTAACTCAGTAAAGTTTCAGGATGCAAAATCAACATGGAAATCGTTTTCTTTTTATACACTAAAATGAACTTTCCAAAAATGTAATTAAGAAAGCAATTTAATGTGAAATAGGATCATAAATCATAAAATACTTAGGAATAAAAATCTAACCAAGGAGGTATAAGTCATGTATGTTAAAATTACAAAATATTTTTGAAATAAATTAAAGAAAACAAATAAATGAAAAGCATTTTATGTTTATGGATTGAAAAACTTAATATTCTTTAGTTGTCCATACTACAAAAAGAGATGTACAGATTCACTACAATCCTTTTCAAAATCACAATGTCATATTTGCCACATAAAGAAAACATACTGAAAATTTAAAAGGAGTCTCTAGGAACCCCAAAATACCAAAACATTTGAAAAACAACGAAACTGAAAAGTTCACATTTCCTAATTTCAAAACATATTACAGAGCTGCAGTAATAAAAACAGTGTAACACAAGCATAAAGACAGATAAATAGAACAATGAAATATAATGGAGAGTTCAGGAATAAATCCTCAAATATATGGTCAAATAACCTTCAACAAAAAAATCTTAAGACCACTCCTAAAAGAAAGGACAGGCTCCTTAACAAATGGTGTGAGGAAAACTGAATATCAACTGTAAAACAATAAAGCTGGACTCTTATTTAACAACATATAAAAACTAACTAAAAATGGACTAAAGACTGCAATGTAAAACCTAAAACTACAAAACTCCTAGAAGGAAACGTAGAAAATCTTTATGACATTGAATTGGCAATGTTTTTTGGATATGACACCAAAAGCACAGGCAATAAAACCAGCAATAGACAAAGTGAGACTACATCAAGCTTGAAAAAATGTGTACATCAAAGGACACAGTCAACAGAGTGAAAAGGCAAAATATGGAATAAACTAAGGCATTTTAGAAGTTACATATCTGATAAAGGGTTAATTTCTATAATGTATAAATAACTCTTACAACTCAACAAAAAATTGAATAACCTGGGAGTGTAAATTAGTTCAATCATTGTGGAAAACAGTGTGGAGATTCCTCAAGGATCTAGAACCAGAAATATCACTTGACCCAGCAATCCCATTACTGGATATATAACCAAAAGATTATAAATCATTCTACTATAAAGATACATGCACACATGTTTATTGCAGCACTGTTTACTACAGCAAAGGCTTGGAACCAACCCAAATGCCCATCAATGATAAACTGGATAAAGAAAATGTGCCACATATACACCATGGAATACCATGCAACCATAAAAAAGAATGAGTTCATATCCTTTGCAAGAACATGGATGAAGCTGTAAACCATCATTCTCAGCAAACTAACAGGAATAGAAAACCAAACACTCCATGTTCTCACACATAAGTGGGAGTTGAACAATGAGAACACATGGACACAGGGAGGGGAACAACACACACTGGGGACTGTGAGGGGTGGGGGGAAGGGGAGGGAGAGCATTAGGACAAATACCTAGTGCATGTGGGGCTTGAAACCTAGATGACAGGTTGATAGGTGCAGCAAACCACCATGGCACATGTATATCTATGTAACAAACCTGTACATTCTGCACATGTATCTCAGAACATAAAGTAAAATAAAATTTTTTTTAAATGGGTAAAGTGCTTGAATAGGCATTTCTACAAAGATGATGTACAAATGGCCAACAAGCATAAGAAAAGATGCACAACATCACTAATCATCAAGGAAATGCAAATGAAAAGTACAAAGGGATATCACCTCACATCCTTTAAGAATGGCCATTATCAGAAAATTCTTGAACAAAGTGTTCATAAGAATGTGGAGGAAATTGGGGCCTTTGTGCATTGCTGGTGGGATTGTAAAATAATGCAAATACTATGAAACACAGTCTACCACTTCCTAAAATTAAAAAATAATAGACCTACCATTTGATCTGGTTTGGATCTATTTCTTTTCTATTTTGAAATATACAATAAATAATTGTTTTTTATTGTTATTATCCTTTAAGTTTTAGGGTACATGTGCACAACGTTCAGGTTTGTTACATATGTATACATGTGCCATGTTGGTGTGCTGCACCCATTAACTCGTCATTTAGCATTAGGTATATCTCCTAATGCTATCCCTCCCCACTCCCACCACCCCACAACAGTCCCCGGTGTGTGATATTCCCCTTCCTGTGTCCATGTGTTCTCATTGTTCAAGTCCCACCTATGAGTGAGAACATGAGGTGTTTTGTTTTTTGTCCTTGTGATAGTTTGCTGAGAATGATGGTTTCCAGCTTCATCCATATCCCTACAAAGGACATGAACTCATCATTTTTTATGGCTGCATAGTATTCCATGGTGTATATGTGCCACATTTTCTTAATCCGGTCTATCATTGATGGACATTTGGGTTGGTTCCAAGTCTTTGCTATTGTGAATAGTGCCACAATAAACATAATGTGTGCACGTGTCTTTATAGCAGCATGATTTATAATCCTTTGGGTATATAACCAGTAACAGGTTGGCTGGGTCACATGGTATTTCCAGTTCTAGATCCCTGAGGAATCACCACACTGACTTCCACAATGGTTGAACTAGTTTACAGTCCCACCAACAGTGTAAAAGTGTTCCTATTTCTCCACATCCTCTCCAGCACCTGTTGTTTCCTGACTTTTTAATGATTGCCATTCTAACTGGTGTGAGATGGTAATTGAGATTTTTTTAAAAGATCATTCCTCCATCTTTTTGCTTGCATGATTTCTGAGAAGTTATTCTTTATGTTCTATGTAGTGCGTTTGTATTGCTGGCAGCTTTAAAGGTTTTTATTTTTATTGGTGGTTTTCAGAAAGTTGATTGTATCATGCATTTGCATGGTTTGCTTTGTTTATTGAACTTGGGATTCATTAAGATTATATCTGTGGGTTTATAGTTTTTACCAAAATTGGAAAAATTTTGGTCATTATTTCTTCAAACATTTTTTTTTCTGATCCCTACTAATATGGTGTGACTCTGTGTCCGCACCCAAATTTCATCTCAAATTGTAATCCCCAGTGTTATGGAGGAACCTGGTGGGAGGTGATTGGATCATGGGGGCGGTTTCCCCTATGCTGTTCTCCTGATAGTGAGTGAGTTCTCATGAGATCTGATGGTTTAAAAGCACAACACTTTCTCCCTCTCTTTCTCTCTCCTGCTGCCATACAAGATGTGCTTTGATTCGCCTTTGCCTTCCTCCATGATTGTAAGTTTCCTGAGGCCTCCCCAGCCATGCAGAACTGTGAATCAATTAAACCTCTTTTCTTTATAAATAACCCAGTCTCAGGTCATTCTTTATAGCAGTGTGAAAATGGACTATACACTTATGGTCACAATCTGGGATTCAAGTTACAACTATGTATGACACATAACATTTTCCTGCAATCATTGAATCATTAAACCTCTGTTCTTTTTTTTTTTTTTTTTTTTCTTTCTTTCTTCTCTGTACTCCATTCAGGATATGTTCTATTGCTATGACTTTAGATTGTTCTGTTTTCTTCTGCAGTGTATAATCTTTACTTAAAAACATATCATCGATTATCATTTTTTCTTTCATAATTCTCTTTGGTTTCTTATTATATCTTCTACTTCTTTCCTCATTTTGTTAATTTAAATAAATCCTTGAGCATACATACTTATAATTGCTATTTTAATGCCCTTGTCACTTAACTATTATCTCTGTCATTTTTTTTGTCTTTCCCTTTTTGTCCTCTGATGAATATTGGTCACAGTTTTCTGTTTATGTGTATGCAGTATTTTCTGTTGGTTTGTGGTCATTGTGTACTTTACGTTGTTAAATGTTGTTTTCTTTTAAAGAGTCTTGGACTTTGCTGTTGCACTCAATTAAGTTTTTGGCAGATGAGTTTGAGCTTTCAACATTTTAAAGAAGCGATTAAAAGGCAATCTATCATAATCTATACAGTTGAGCTAATTTAGCCCCACAACAAAGGCATGGCATTCCTGCATTTTCAGCTGCAGTTCTCTTATATTCAACAAGGTTTCTTCACTCTGATTAGTGAGACTTTGAATATTTATTGGCCTTTAGTGTGTTCTGTTGATTATTTAGCTTACAGTCCCCTATAATTGTTCTTTCCCTGAAAGTTGTTCTTTACTCAATATCATGGAATTTCACTTTACATATGCACAGATTAATAACTAGTGAATCCTTCAAGATGCTCTCTATGTATATATGTAAAGGTTTTTCCCTGAGTAGCTCTACCTTTCTAGAATCTGGCACCACAAATTCTGTACCTCAAGTATTAATGTTTTAGGTGAACATTTTATATTTTTTATTTCTCTACATATCTCATCTCAATTATGTTCTCTTCATTACTAGCTGATTGGCTTTGTTTTCTAGATATTTGAGAAAACTTGAAACAAGAAGAAGAGAACAATCAGGAGCTTTTATCACACATATCTACCTACAGGCATCTGAGCACATACACTCTGCCTTTCCTAATATCACCTTGCGTGAATGGTTTATGCTATTCACAGTGACCTGTGCCAACATTTGTGCACTAACACTCATCTACTCCTCCTACTCAAGGACTTTGCTCCAATAATTCTTCTATATTTCTCTTTATTCAACAGTTTTAACACTATACCATCCCCCTTTTCCCTAATCATACAATATCCTGAATCCTTAAAAAACAAACAAACAAAAAACTAGCCCATTCATGTTTTCATCTGCCCACAATTCCTCCATCCATGTGTTGATCCCATTTCCCTTCTCTTCTATGCAGATAAACTCCTGTGAAAAGAAAATAAATCTTGCAAACCCAACGTCGCTAAGTCAAAGGGAAAAGTCAAGCTGGGAACTTCATCAGGAAAACCTGGCTCCCATTTTATTGCTAAATAAGATAGCTACAAATATATATTTTTAAAAGCTACGTACCTCCCTCACAATTTGTCTACAAGGAAATTCCCTGTGGGCCTCAAGACATTTACCCTGAAATCATTCTGTTGAATTTCACCCTGGAAATGTAAATTGATAGCTTATCTACACAGCTGCAGGACACAGGATACAACTCTCAGTCATCCCTCTGCTCACCTCAGGCAAATACATATCTGATTGCTTTTTTCTGTCCTATTGTTATGTAAAGATGCAGTTTCACTGAGCCAGTCTAAGGCATTAAGTGACTATTTGTCTATCCCTCTCTAACATGAAAATTGTGTATTCAGTGGAAGGCTGATCAAAGACACAAAAGAATGCAAACTGTTATATCTTATTTACCTATAATAACTATTTACCTTCTGTAGTGTATAATCTGTACTTAAAAACATCATCAATTATCATTTTTTCTTTCATAATTCTCTGGTTTCTTATTATCTCTTCTACTTCTTTCCTCATTATGTTAATTTAAATAAATCCCATATTTACCTATAATTTACCCTGCTTTGAGTTGTCCTGTCTTTATGGACCAATGTACATCTTACACATATTGACTGATGTCTTAGGTTTCCCTATAATGTACAAAGCCAAGCTGTGCCTTGACTCCCTTGGGCACATGTTGTCAGAACCTCCTGAGGCTATGTCATGGGCACATCCTTAACCTTGGCAAAGTGAACTTTCTAAATTGATGGAGACCTATCTCAGATACTTTTGGGTTCACACTCCTCAAAGGGTGATTTATACTTTTCTTATTTGCGTCCTCTCCTTTCATTTTCATTTGGATTTAGTCCAACCCAACTTTTATCTCCACCATTCAACGAAACGGCTTCCTCCAAATCACCAATAACCTCCAAATTGTCTACTGTAATCTGATCCAGTCTAGTTCAATCTAACCCTCACCCCTGTAGTACTCAACCGTTGTCAAACTTTGGAGTCATTTACTGGTTTCTTTTTCTTGAAATACTTCCTTCACTTGGTCTCAAATAATTATTCTATAGGCTCTTCCCTACCTCACCATCTGTTTCACCTGGTTCCCCTTTGTTGAACTTCACTTTTCTCCTCAATCTTTCACCCTTGAAATGCTCTATGGCTTACTTCATGAACTTCTCTCAAATCTATACTCATTTTGTAAATTGTATCATTTCATTTCATATCTGTGAATTTTATCTCCATGCTGATAACTCCCAAATTTATATCTCAAAGCTAGATTGCTCTCTAAAGTCTACTCTTACATGAAGCTGACTATCTGAAAGATTCATTTGACTCCATAATGAACATCTTACAATCAACGTGGTTGAAAACAAAGTCCTTGTTTTGCTCCTAAACCTCCTTTTCTTGTCTTCATCATCTTGAAAATGGTAATTCAACACTTATAGTTCCTGAGACCAAAAGCCTGGGAAGTATCCTTGACTACTCTCTTTTCCTCACAATCCAATCCATCAGCAAATTCTGATAGCCCTGCCTTCAAAGTATACCCTAAATCTGTCTCCTTTCCACTGCTCCTGTTGGTATTACTCTGGACCACACCACCATTATTTCTCTTGTTCAATTAAAGCCAAACTTGCTTCCACATTTCTTTTTTTTCTTCATCCCTCCTTTGTCACTATTTTCCACGTTGCAGCCAGAGATACACCTGAAACATGAATTTTTCCTTCTGTTATATTAGCCCAATAGCTTCTCTCCTTATTTAGAGTCAAAGTCCAATTTTGTTTCCCTGATATCTCTTATTCTTATCTCCTATTTGCTTCCCTTTGCTAGCTTCTCTGTCCACACATATCCTCGATGTTTGTGTAATGTACTTTCCCTTCAAAGCACCTGCTATTCTCTCTGCTGGACTTACCAGGCACAGAGTAAATATTGACTAACTGATGGAATAAATCAACATAGATGGTGTGTGTAAATTGACTAGTAAAATAAACTAAATTTGGGGCAGAAAAATAATTAAAACGTAATCTATTTTTCCACAGTGATATTTCTCTGGATATCTAGAATGTAAAATCCAAACAATGAATGTATCTTTACGGTAGAAATATGTTATATCTTCAAGCAGATAATGGGGTTTGTTATTTGACTTTCTGAACTAATTCTTCCTTGTAACCTGTTATTTCCAAACACCATCTGTATTATTTTAGTATTTAAATTTTTTATTTTTATTTTTTAATAGAGACAGTGTCTCCCTATGTTTCCCAAGCTGGTCTCAAACTCCTGGGCTTAAGGAATCCTCCTGCCTCAGCCTCTAAAAGAGCTAGGATTACAGGCATAAGCCACCATGCCTGGCCTTAGTATTTAAAAAATATTATCTTATATATAATCATAAATATTGTTGAAGATCCTTCAATAGATTTCTCTTGATTGTCAGAAAAATTTTTAATTGTGGTGATTTCTTATTAAAACAATCAGTAACAACAAAGCAATCTAGTTGCCTAAAGATTTACTCAGAAACATTTTCAAAAAAATAATATTTTCAAAACTTGTAGATTATTTACAATTTGGGATTAAAATATAAAGAAACACATTGAAAATGACTATTATAATGCTAGCACATGAGCTATGAGATGTTTTCTTCTTCAACTTCTATAAAAAGTCAACAGTCCATTTGGATGGGTACCACAATTGTTTCATTGCACAATTCTTAATTCCATATCACCAGCTGAAAAGAACAAATTGTATTTCAGTAAGAAAGAAATAGATACATTCTTCCTCAATTCTGCCATAATTCAATTTCCTCTGCTGGCTGCTCCAGTCCACTTGTGACTGATGGTAGGCGGCAACATATGGCAGCATTGAGAGGATTTATAAAGAAGTCTGCTAATGGTAGCAAACAAATAAACAATCGGGAAAACCCAACAGTCAGGAAGAATTAATAAAGCTGGCAAATGCTTGGTTAGTAGAGCTTCTCAAAGTGAACAATGCCAAGTGTCTGTAAATATCTTGGTTGAGCTTTCTCTCAGCAGGCAGAACATATTAATTTTCAGGGATTTACTAAATTTAACATAGCTGCAAATGTATGTACTTACTACTAAAGCCTCTGTCTCTCTTGTGGTGTGGTGATTTGCCAAAATTGAGCCTTCAATAACCAAATGGGAAAACTGATAATCTTAGTAGAAGGCTGAATCTAATTATTTCTGCCTTGCATTGCAAAATGTTCTTAAAAAACATCCAAATTTTGCAACACGTTTAGAGGTAGAATGGCTAGAATGTGCTTTCTATATCTTATTAACAACAAGGGATTTTAGTCCCTAAAATGGTTTGCTGTACAGTAAAAATAAATGTATGTTTTGAAAATTAATTGTCTTTTACCAAACCAGCTGTTAAGTTCTTTTCTCTGTCTGTAACTTACAAGCAGTCCCTTAACCACTTTTTTTCATTTCTGTTATCACAATACTCAATAGAAAGATTAAAAGTTTTCTAATCAAATAACACAAGAAGACAAAGGAAAATATCAATATTTCAGAAGAATAGGGTTTCCTCCTTTGGTTATGTACCTTTGATGTTACCTTTTTCTAATTTTCTAAACTTTACATGCAGGTTAATAAAACTGCTTATCTCTTTGACCCAAATCAGAATGTTCTTCTCAAAAGTGACATTTAGATTGATTTCTTCTTTAAAATTGTAATGCTTTTTCTTATGTGGTTCTTTGCAATGTAGAATTGTCTGTTCTAGTGTTTGGGGTTTTTAATATAGTTTCGAGCTATTTAAAATTATCACAATTCCAGGCTTTATACTTCAATGATTGTATTCATACTTTTCTTGGGGTTCTGAAATAGCTCATAAAATTACATTCCCATTCACAATGAGGGAAATAATTATGAATTGTTCTCCAACTTAGCTTTCAAAGCTAATTACTAACGGGGGAGAAACACAACAACGAAAACCAAAAATCTGAGCTTTTCCTTCACTATAGACAAATTAAAATCAGAATCTTTGAGACTGAAACACCAAAACAATATTTATTCTCTCCAGCTAATTCAAGGGTTAAAACACAGCCAGGGTTAAAATCTACTGAATTTGAGGTTGTAGCCAGAGCTCTTCTTTCCTTTCTCTGTAATTGATGAGGAAACTTCAGAGTTTTGGTCTTTTCAAACTTCTCACAGTACATGTAGGACCCAAAGCTTCCTCATGCCCACTACCCAGATTGGACTTTCTCAAGTTAGTTGTTCCCCTTTTCCATCCAGCTAGGGAGGGGTATATGGAAGAAAACCTAAACAACTCACCAGTATTCATAGGACTCTCTAGAGGACCATTTCAGAGTTTTGGCCTTTGCTGATAGGCAGCCTTGGGCTGAGCCATTTGAACCTTGAGAGGTATTTAACCCTGCTGGATTTCCATCTCAATCTTCTTCCCTTAAAAATTGCACTTCAGCTCTTAAATTCACAACATACCCCTATATACTTTTAGAAAATCACTTTATTAAATATAACTGACATACATTTTTATGAGCTTATCTGAATATTGTCTTGTGTTTCATTATTGGCAGGATAAACTGTAAGATTAAGAGTTTTAATGTAAGAAAGACTTGTTTGTGAATTCTAGGTGGGTTTTTTTTTGGCAATTTTTTTATTTTTTTTAATTTGAGATGGAATCTCACTTTGTCACTCAGGTTGGAGTACAATGGTGCCATCTCGGCTCACAGCAACCTCTTCCTCCCAGGTCCAAGCAATTCTCCTGCCTTGGCCTCCTGAGTAGCTGAGACTACAGGCACATTCCACCGTGCCTAGCTAATTTTCATATTTTCAGTAGAGATGGGGTTTCACCATGTTGGCCAGGCTGGTCTTGAACTCCTGACCTCAAGTGATCCACCTGCCTCAGCCTCCTAAAGTGCTAGGATTACAGGCCACTGCACCCAGCTTGCAATGTATTTTCTAGCTTTATAGGATAGAAATCAATACTTACTTCATGAGCTTACTTCAATGACCACAGAAGGTACTGCATGTGGGGTGTATGATATATGGTCTGATACATAAAATCTACTTCCGTTTTTAATCCTTATATATCTTCAGGAATATAGGCTCTTGGTAAACAAAATTATCCCATCCTGATCTTTTTTCCCCAATGGGCTCTATGTGTTCCCAGCCATCACTAAAACTCAATTATTCTCCAAAATTGCAGCATCTCTGTAGTACTCCTAAATGGAAACTACTCATCCCACATCCTCCCTCTAATGTTTCTGTATTATATTTCCTTGAATGAGTATATAAGCATATTAGAAATGTTATGATTCCAGAGAGTAATGCAATCAAAATCAGTGAACATGTATTGATTACATACTCTTTGCCAGGCTTTGTTCTACACAAAGATAAGATGTTGCTTCTTGCTACATTTTAATTGCCCCAAGGACTAATGTGCTGCAAATACCCAACACTGAGATGCAGCTGGTGATTGCAGTGTTACTGATTAGATTCTGCCTAAAAGTGAATAAGCTTTTGTTCTATGTCTACATTGGAGTGGATTTCCTAGCCAGTCAGAAAAGCCCCTAGTGATGCTATGTACCAATAAGATTTATCTCTAATGTCCATCCCCTCTATCAAAAGGTTCATTCTCCAATCAGTAAAGCTGTTTGGAGTTGAAATAGCATGCTCTACCTCATGAAATATTCTATCCCAAAAGGTGAGCCAGAAAGCAGCTGAGAATGCTTAAGGACAAACTCCCTCTCTCAGGAGGAATTCTGCAATGGAGTTGGAAGCGTACTGTATACTGAATCAGAAAACTTACAATTTGATTTGGTATTTCCATTACTGGCTGTGATTACTCAAATCAGTTAACTCCGATGGCCAGATATTTTTTTCGTCTGTATGTACCCATGTTACATGTACCTCATGCCCTAAATTCCACTAGAAGCTAAAAAAATATAGAAATATAGCCTAAGGGCCTTATACTTTAACTGCAAGGAGAAGATCTTCAGACATGGCAAAAAGAATCAAATAAAATAGTATGTTTGCATTCAACTTGTTTGATTACAGACTAAGAATTATTTAAACACCACAAAGAGCATAAAAATCATTGTTACCTGTTGTAGTTGGTGCCTTACCCACATGTCATCACTAAAGGTCCTTGGGACAATTGAGCTGAACAAAGTGTTTCTAGACAGTTTAAAGTGTAGATATTTGAAATGAAGTGTAAGATAGCTTTATAAATGTGGTCTATGATTAAATGTTGTTAGTCTATGAGACCAGAAATCCTCGCTAAGATTTTTGTGTTAGAGCCACAGTTATTTCTTTTGAATTGAAAATATACAGGGGTAAACTCATCAATGAGCTAGTCTGTCTTTCATTCGGTATAATTACCTAGAAAGCAGTGACATTTATGGGGTTTTATGGCCTCTTCCAGTATTACGTGATGTGCTTTCATCATTTACTTCCTGTAACCAACAATCTATCTAGATTCGATTCCCTGGGTATAAAATTTTTTATTTTTTCCATTAAACAGGAAAGGTCACTTGACATCAAAATTTGGGACAATGCTCAAATATGATTCCAGGCAAACTACTGATGTTCTGAAAGAAGCTTGGAAGGCCTGTAACTCCCTCATAAATGGTCAAAGTTAGATCTGGGATGAAATTGATTTGTTCATATTTACATAGTGTCATTTAAGGTTGTAAATTTACAGACTTTGTAAACATTACCTGTCATGAGGTGAAGAACAAATTAGAACATAACAACTGTTCACTGGCACATAGGGATTTGATAAAATGAAGTGCCATATTTAATTGGAAATATGAGGAAATGTTAGGTAGTAAGAGTGCAATTATATGAACTTGAATAATGCCAGGCCTCTTACTCTGTCCTGGGGGCATTACGGACTCCCAAGAAGTGACCAGATTGTCCGTGCTAAGGCTTGAATGTGAAGGGCATCACAGGAGCAAATGATCACTGGGGACAGTCACACAGCCAGAGTGGGGATTTTATTTCTTACAGTGAAATAGCGCTTATCTAGATGACAGTACATGTGTAGGGTGAAGTGACCTAGAGAAAAGTTTCTTACATAGCACATTTTCTATCTCTTTCATTCTTTGTTAAAGATCTCAGAGTGGAATATGAAATTTGGCTTAAATTTTACAAAGTGAATTATCGTTCAGTAAAGGTAATATTATGTAGAATAGAATTCTGAAAAATTAACTATTTCGAGGGAACCACACGTTTTTCGAACTAGCTCTGTATACTTTAAAGGCTAATTTCCAGGTGAGAGGATTAATACATTCATTTTGTATTTTTTACCTGAAGAAAATACACATGAAAAAGTCAAGGAAAGGGGTAAGGCCACAAAGACATACCTTCATATAGACCATGATCCCAAGCCAGTTTTATTGCTGTTCATATTTTCATAGCACATTTCTATCTTACAATTTGTTTTTACTTGTTAATATTTTCTTTTTCAGTACTTTAATGTAGCAACTTAACAAGGATTCATATATACTGCATAAAAATAATTGTTCTGATGCAGTTATATATTTTATTTCAATTTTCTTTTATACAGATGGAACAGAAGAAAGTGGTTAGCTGATTGGTAAGTGGCACTAGTATGTTAAGAATGCTATGGGTGGGAGTGGTGGCTCATGCCTGTATCCCCAGCCCTTTGGGAGACCAAGGCAGGAAGATCCCTTGAGGCTAGTAGTTTGAGGCCAGGAGTTTGAGACCAGCCTGGCCTTTAGTAGAGTCTTGTCTCTGCTAAAAATAATATATATATACCATTCAGGACATAGACATGGGCAAGGACTTCATTACTAAAACACCAAAAGCAATGCCAACAAAAGCCAAAATAGACAAATGGGATCTAATTAATCTAAAGAGCTTCTGCACAACGAAAGAAACTACCATCAGAGTGAACAAGCAATCTATAGAACGGGAGAAAATTTTTTCAATCTACCCATCTGACAAAGGGCTAATATCCACAATCTACAAAGAACTTAAACAAATTTACAAGAAAAAATCAAACAACCTCATCAAAAAGTGGGCAAAAGATATGAACAGACACTTCTCAAGACATTTATGCAGCCAACAGACACATGAAAAAATGCTCATCATCACTGGTCATCAGAGAAATGCAAGTCAAAACCACAATGAGATACTATCTCACACCGGTTAGAATGGTGATCATTAAAAAGTCAGGAAACAACAGGTGCTGGAGAGGATGTGGAGAAATAGGAGTGCTTTTACACTGTTGGTGGGAGTGTAAACTAGTTCAACCTTTGTGGAAGATAGTGTGGCGATTCCTCAAGGATCTAGAACTAGAAATACCATTTGACCCAGCCATCCCATTACTGGGTATATACCCAAAGGATTATAAATCATGCTCCTATAAAGACACATGCACACGTATGTTTATTGCAGCACTGTTCACAATAGCAAAGACTTGGAACCAACCCAAATGTCCATCAATGATAGACTGGATTAAGAAAATGTGGCACATATACACCATGGAATACTATGCAGCCATAAAAAGGATGAGTTCATGTCCTTTGTAGGGACATGGATGAAGCTGGAAACCATCATTCTGAGCAAACTATTGCAAGGACAGAAAATGAAACACCTCATGTTCTCACTCATAGGTGGGAATTGAACAATGAGGACACTTGGACACAGGGCAGGGAACATCACACACTGGAACCTGTCGTGGGGTGGGGGGAGGGAGGAGGGATGGCATTAAGAGAAATACCTAATGTAAATGACCAGTTAATGGGTGCAGCACACCAACATGGCACATGTATACATATGTAACAAACCCGTACGTTGTGCACATGTACCCTAGAACTTCAATAATAATAATAATGATAATAATAACTTGGTGTGGTGGTACACACCTATAGTTCCAGCTGGATTGAGTCTATATTCAAGTATTAGAGTGGGACCAGCACAGCCCATCTCCTTTGACTTTAAGGACAAATGCTGAGGCATAATTAACACTCCAAACTTGTGCTCTACTATTGCATTGAAGTTAGGTCTCTTTCTGCAGTCTTGCTTCTGCTTATCTTTTTCCTCTTCACTGTCCTTACTTCACCCATTTCTTTCCTCAGTTTTTCCTGGCTTCCTGATATGGTTTTGCTCTGTCCCTACCCAAATCTCATCTTGAATTTCTACATGTTGTGGGAGGAACCTGGTGGGAGGTAATTGAATCATGGGGGCAGGTCTTTCCTTTGCCATTCTTGTGATAGTGAATAAGTCTCACCAGATCTGATGGTTTTATAAGGGGGAATTTCCCTGCCACAAACACTCTCTTTGCCTGCTGCCATCCATGTAAAAAGTGACTTGCTCCTCCTTGCCTTCCACTATGATTGTGAGGCTTCCCCAGCCATGTGGAACTGTAAGTCCATTAAACCTCTTTCTTTTATAAATAGCCCTGTCTCTGGTATGTCTTTATCAACAGTGTGAAAACAAACTAATACACCTCACATCCTTAATAAATCAATTGCAAGCACATCCAGTCCTCAAGGTTGACTTCCTGGGAACCACACCCAAGCTATGGGTAGAGTCAAATGTGTTATCCTCCAAGAAACTGAGTAGTGTTTTGATCCCTGAGGTATGTTAAGAACCTTATCCTAAAGAAGGATAAGAGCCTAAGAAGTGTCATTTGGGAAGACCAAAGGAAAACTGCCTTTTAAATTAAAAACATTTCAGACCCCTTACACTTTTCTTTCTGACATTTGCTTTTTATGTAAATTTTTATATACTACCATTCCATAACCACCAGTTGTTTCCTGGAAAGGGGTCCCCATCCAGACCCCAAGAGAGGGTTTTTGAATATCATGCAAGAAATAATTAAGGGCAAGTCCACAAAGTAAAAACAAGTTTATTAAGAAAGTAAGAAAATAATGGCTACTCCATAGGAAGAGTAGTGGTATGGGATGCTTGACTGAGTATACTTACAGTTATTTCATGATGATATGCTGAACAAGGGGTGGATTATTCATGAGCTTTCCAGGGGGAAAGGGGCAGAGATTTCCCATAACTGCAGATCCTCCCCTTTTTAGACTATATAGGGTAGCTTCTGAACATTGCCATGGCACTTGTAAACTGTCATGGCATTGGTGGGAGTGCCTTTTAGCATGCTGATGCATTATAATTAGTGTATAGTGAGCAGTGAGGACAACCAGAGGTTACTTTCAGCACCATCTTGGTTTTGGTGGGTTTGGGCCGGCTTCTTTACTGCATCCTGTTTTATTAGCAGGGCCTTTGTGACCTGTATCTTATGCAGACCTCCTATCTCATCCTGTCACTAAGAATGCCTAACCTCCTGGGAAAGCAGTCCAGTAGGTCTCAGTCTTATTTTACCCAGCCCCTATTCAAGTTGGAGTTGCTCTGGTTTGAAGGCCTCTAAGAGTTGGAGACCCATTACCTTTTGTTTTTGTCTCAAGTTCTGAATAGCCATTGAATTTCAATGAGCTATTGTTAATAAAGTAAATATATTGCAAAGTCGAATCAAGTTATTTTATGTCTTACTTTTTATTTATCAAAACATCACAAGCTTCAGATACAAAAAAATTATTAAAATTTTTCATATGCTCTTAAACACCTACTACTTCATTTTCCTGAAGACATTAATCTTTCTATTTATCATACTAGCTTTTTCATATGTTCAGACCTTGGCATCTTATCACAAATTCATAAGAACACAATAAAAACAATGCTTGCTGGTTTGTGTGCTGTAACAAATTGTTGCCGCCTCCCCAAAGTGGAACACATTTCAACAGTTCCACTTAAAATCATGTTTTCAATAATATCATTCGTTTGCTATTATCTTCCTTTTATTCTCAGTCTTCACAGTTACATATGGAGATATTAATCCCACTGTTCATTAAGGTTCCTGCTGTGCTTGAAAGCTACTTCCTGACAGCTCACAGTCACTCCTGTGAGAAGAATCTAGGGCTCCCAAACTCTAAAGTATGCTCGCTTAAGAAGAAAAACGCTGTGTGTTTCATTTCTACCATGTTCCAACATTCCTAATGCTGATTAAATATAGAAAGAAGACAAATGAACAAGTTTCATGATAACTTTTGATGCTAGTGCAGACCTCCCACTGGGTCACATTTTCTGCCTGACAGGTGGTCCATTCTGCTGAAATACCACTGAGCTGGTAAACTTAAGCAAGAGCATACGACCCACCTCTCAAACCTGGGGCTGAAAGCAGCAGGGGTTGGATACATACCTAATAATCTCACATTGAAAAATCTCCACTGCAATGTATTTATTAACCTGTGCGTCTGACCCTAGAAATTTCTATGGATGGTGAAGGCGGAGATAACAGATGAGTCTTCTGTTCCCCACATTTTGTAGGAACATGACTCACCTGTGTCTGAAATACTTCCAATGGGTTCTGATTATAAATTTAAGAAAACCACATTCACATCAAGAAATGCTATTTGTAATCTTTCCCTGGATTGGAACCATTTTTAGTTTTCATTTCCTTTGAGATTGGATAGCACATACATGCTAAGGCTTCTCATTAGAGGAGAAACATATAATTATTGGCAAATTTTCAAAGTATTAGGACAAGTGAGAATCTCTTCTTTGTAATAATTATATATAACAGTAATTATTGGTCTGGGACTTGTGTGATTAAGTAGATTTCATACCTAGATTCTTCTGTAAGTCAATACACCTGTGTGTTTTCAGTTACTAAATATTTCAACCTCCTTAATTCTTATCGACCCCATTTCTTTTAAATTGTACCTCCAAGTGTTTGAAGTTCTCCAGAGCTTATCTATTTTATCCTCTTTAAAATTCACAATACAAGTCACGTCAAGGTAACTAACAGCGATAACCTATTTTGCATAAAGTTATTATAAGTGAACAAGAGCACAAAACGTTTCCAGAAATTCCCCCAAAGTGTGGAGTTTCTAAATTAGAGCACGTATGGCCCTCTTGAAGCTTTGAGTAATATCTGTTGTGAGTAAACCATCAGGGTTTAGACAAGTTCTTGAAAAAGATGCAATTTAAATATTTTTGAATGAAAAAATATTTTGAATACATTGTAACAAAGAGACTTTAGAGATAGACTTAATTATCAAGTTTTAATTTCATAGATTATAATTCAGTACATTTCATCCAAGGATCATCTATAATTTCAATTGTGGTAACACTTTCTAAAGTTATGAAGGATTTGATGATGCTGAGTCTAAAAGATATCCCCCAATTTTCCAAAAAGCCCTCAGCTTTTGGTTACATGACAATTGCTTTAGGTTTCTGCTTTGTAAGTTTGTTTCTTAATGTTTTTATTTCTTATTGGTGAGGACCTCCAGGGATATATTAATTTGGTTTGTAAATCCTAGTTGACTGACTTCACAAGTACTAGAAAGGAAAAATTGTTTTCTCTTTAAGCACATTTTAAGCATAAAGCCAATATTTAGAAATGCTCACAAAAGAATGTTAAACAGGGTAACTGGAGGGACTACCAGACAATGACCAGCCATATGTTTATACTGTAATGTAAGTTTTCTGCATGGGGAGCCATAATAGCTTTGAATAGCAGCACATTCTTCTTAGATTGGGAAGCTAAACTTTCCCTGTAATAACTAGAATACTAATTAATTCTTGTTGACAATATAAGCCAAACTAAAGGAAAACTTGTTTTTACTTTAGTTATAGACAAATACAAACAGACAAAGGTTTTTTTGGTCCTCTGTGTTTAGAACATTGCTAGGAATTTTTCAGGCAACAGCAGGGGATATTTCCAAGTGCAATCAGAAGAGAATGATTAGAAAATCAAACCTGGCCGGGCGCGGTGGCTCACGCCTGTAATCCCAGCACTTTGGGAGGCCGAGGCGGGCGGATCACGAGGTCAGGAGATCGAGACCATCCTGGCTAACACGGTGAAACCCCGTCTCTACTAAAAATACAAAAAATTAGCTGGGCGTGATGGCGGGCGCCTGTAGTCCCAGCTACTCGGGAGGCTGAGGCAGGAGAATGGCGTGAACCCGGGAGGCGGAGCTTGCAGTGAGCCGAGATCGCGCCACTGCACTCCAGCCTGGGCGACAGAGCGAGACTCCGTCTCAAAAAAAAAAAAAAGAAAAGAAAATCAAACCTGAAATTCTCTTATCTCGGTGCTTAATGAGGCGAGGGAAGTTGGTATTTTGTAATGAAACCCTCTAGGTTTTTTTTTTTCTCTTCTCTCTATAGGGGCAGAGGAAAAGCTTCCCCTTTGCTTCAGAAGGTCCAATGAAAAATCAACTCACAAAAGCAGATTAATAGGAAAAAAAGCATACGCATGTATTTGATGATAGTTTTTCATGACACAGGAGCCTTCAGAATGAAGAACCCAATACCCCAATAAGGTGCAGAAACTTACATGCTATCTTCAAGTTAGAGAAAGACTGGGAACTTGGAACATGACCTAAAACAGGTTAGGGTGATAAATCACATGGCAAGACAGGTTATGGGAGAGAGAGAAGAGGAGACTTGACTAGTAAAAGTAATCTTGTTATGTAGATAAAACCTCATAGGTCACAGCCCTCAGAAATAATGTATGGTAAGTGTTTTTGTCTGTTTTTTTCCCCAAATCTTTAAATCTGTAAGATTCTCAGTTCATCTTTCCAAGATCCAGACAAGGGAAGGCCTTGCTGTATGATAGAAGATTCTCTACAGATGCAAAAGACAGTTTTACAGGGCCCCTTCTATTTGCTGGCCCTCTGGCAGCCATCACAAAATATGTCAAAGAAATACATTTCGGGGTAAAATATTTTGATTTCCTTCAGTCCGCTCTTTGAAACTTAAAAAAAGTTTTACATACTAAAAGCCACATTGATAGATTTGAAGAGCTATAGCTTAGAGGTTGTCTGATACAAATAGACAAAGGAGTTGAAAGACAAATCGGGATAAGCAGAAAAGAGCAAATTTAAATATATCATGCCATATCTTCTAGTCAGTCTCTTGGTCCTGAGAATAGATCAGTTCAGTTAAACAACAGTGTCCCATTCCAGGAGGTGGCACTGCAAATAAATGGCCTAAGTCTCTATATATGGTACAGGCAAACAGATCTTTCATAAAAGACATTTCTATGGAAACAAAAGAAAACCAAAGGTTAATGTCTGCAGTAGTTGATAGACTAACTCTTCCAGAATCTTCTAAGCATCTTCAGATTGCAATGGCAATCTGACAGATTTTTCTTTTTATTTGTGAAAAGAAAATAAATCTCATGACCCTCAAATCACTAACCCAAAGGGACAAGTCAAGCTGGACACTGCATGAGGCAAACCTGGCTCACATTTTATTGCTAAATAAGATATCTACAAAGATAAAAGAGCTACATATTTCCCCCTAGAAGATTCCTTGTGGGTCCCAAGATCTTTACCCTGAAAGAGTTCTGTTGAATTTTACCCTGACAATGTAAACTGATAGCTTATCTTCACAGGTGTGGGACAAAGAAGAGAACTCTAAGTCATCCCTCTGCTCACCTGAGACAAATACATAACTGATTGCTTCCTCTGATGTAAAAATGCAGATTCACTAAGGTAGAAGTCAAGAGTGAAGATTCCTCTACTCCTCTCTGACATGTAAATTGTATATTCTTTGAAAGGCTGATCGAAGACTCAGAAGAAGGCAACTGTTTATCTCTTATCTATCCACACATTTTAAACATTTCTTCCTCTTTCCTAAATATCTGCTCTTTCCTGGTTAAATATTGAAGTCCTCAAAATCATCTTGGGAGAAAGGCATAGACCTGTCTCCTGGGCTTGCATCCTTAACCTTGGCAAAATAAACTTCCTAAATTGTTTGAGGCCTGATATGATTTGGCTGTGTCCCCACCCAAATCTCACCTTGAATTGTAATAATCCCTATGTGTCAAGGGCAGGACCAGGTGGAGGTAACTGAGTCATGGGGCAGTTTCCCCTATACTGTTCTCGTGGTAGTGAATAAGCCTCATGAGATCTGATGGTTTTATAAACGGGAGTTCCCCTACACAAGCTTTCTTGACTGCCACCATGTAAGATGTGTCTTTCTTCCTCTTGGCCTTCTGCCATGATTGTGAGGCCTCCCCAGCCATGTGGAACTGTGAATCCATTAAACCTCTTCCCATTATAAATCACCCTGTCTCGGGTATGTATTTATTACTGGCAGAGAACAGACTAATATAGTAAATTGGTACTGGCTAATGGGGCATTGCTGTAAAGATACTAAAAAATGTGGAGGAGACTTTGCAACTGGGTAACAGGCAGAAACTGGAACAGTTTGGAGGGCTCAGAAAACAGGAAAATGTGGAAAAGTTTGAAAATTCCTAGAGACTTGTTGAATGGCTCTGACCAAAATGCGGATAGTGATATGGACAATAAAGTCCAGACTGAGGTGGTCTCAGATGGAGATGAGGAACTTGGTGGGAACTGGAGTAAAGGTCACTCTTGCTATGCAAAGAGAAGGGTGACATTGTGCCCTTCCCTTTGACATACTTAAAACTTAATGTAATAGTAGAAAATGTCTTTCTAAAAAATGTTTTAATTTTCAAAAAGAAAGTTTTAATAATCCATATTTAAGGTATTTGAGTCACCCAGGTCAAATTAAAATGATAAATTAAAATTACTAAATGTCTGCTTTAAAATTTAAGGATACATCCTTACCCACGTGTAACTGATCCTGCCAATTTGAATATATTTGACATTACAGCAAGTCAGTTGTTGGTGATACAATGTAATGAAAAATTTGTTGTCTTTTTTTAAAAAAGCTATTTTAGCTTGAAATGCTGCCATTTGAGGGAGGGAAGAAGGAGGTACACAGGATTTGTTGCTAGCATGTACCGCTATTTGGACCTGAATCCCGTGCATTTTTGTTTAATGCTGTTCCAGTTGGAGGCATGAATGAGCTGGATGCATCATCTGAGGATGGCAGCTCCACAGGCATCCACCAGTTTGCTAAAAGGCTTTGTATGTGTTTGTTTTTGCAATTGTATTTCTCAGTTTACAAATGCTTATCCAGCACCAGCATTCTACAACTGGCAAGTAAAACTGAATGCACATAGATAATATGTGAGTGTTCTAGTCATACTGATATACTTTATTGGGAAATTAAAAACTGTTTGTGGATGAAAGTAGAATGGGGGAATCTGGTGATTTTTAAAGATTAATCAAATATGCTTGAATAAAAACCAGCTGCTGCCTAATAGAGAATCACATGAAACAACTTTGAGAGATGGAGACTTACTATGTTATATGCATGCATTTGTTATGGGAAAAGATGATGTCCACGTGTTAACAATGTCAACATGCAAATGAGTGAAAACATAGCTTTTCTCTCTTGATCTTTATCAGGCTTACACAGTCATGTTGAATTTTATTACTTGATCTACTTTTGGCTCATATGTACTATGGTTTAGACATGGCCATAAGTCTAGGCAAATATTAAACATTGATGCCGACAGACATCAGCAGTAATTCTATGCATAGAAAAGTTAAGAAGCTTGTTGTCCATGGCGGAGATTTCCACAGGTTGGAAGAAAATTTCAGTGACAGAGCAAACTGATGCACCAGTTATGTAAGCAGAAATATCTTCATGAAAATGTTGGTAGTATTGTCTTTTCTAGACACATACTCATAGGTCTCCTATTTCTTGTGTGTGCTGTATATTGTGACATGATATTTTTTCTAAAATATATTAGCTGGCTCTTGTTATAGCCCTCCACATTCTGTTCTAATTTTTTCCCTCCCAACTTTATCCTTCAACTCAGTTCTATCATCTTTTTCTCCAAGAAATAACAAAAACAAACAAACAAAAATCCCCGATGGGATTCATAGTCTCTTGAATTACCTGTATCTTACTCAGGCCATTTTCCTCACTGATAAATATTTCTTTCTTCTCTACCTCTCTACACTTATTTAAGCCTTATGTAGACCATATCGCATTGCCTGTAAGGAATTTTCTTTGAAAATTCTGGGCAAGATTGACTACTCTGTTCTTTGAATCCTCTCCTCCCCCCACCCTTTATTTTAGTGTGTGTGTGTGTGTGTGTGTGTGTCTGTGTGTCTGTGTGTAGTGTGTTAATGGCATCTCAGCATATTAAAGTTCTATTACTCAGAATAAATCACATATATTTAGTGGCTTAAAACAACACAAATGTATTAGTTTACAATGTTCTGAGTTAGAAGTTTAGGTGCAGAGTGGCTCAGCTGGTTCTCTGCTTAGAGTCTCTCAAGGCCAATATCAAGGTGTCACCAGGGCTGGATTCCTTTGCTGGAGGTTCTGGAAATGAATTTGCTCCCAAATTCATGCAAGTTGTTCACAGAATTCAGATCCACGTGGTGGTCTTAAGGGTGAGGTCCTTGTTTTCTTGTTGATTGTCAGCTGACATCCTGTTCAGCTTTCTAGAGGCTCCTTGTACCTTGGCGAGTGGCCTTGTTCCACCATCTTCAAAGCCATACAGCAGGTAGTGTCTTTTTTATGCTTTGAATCTCTCTGACTTCCCCTTCTACAGAATCTCTTCTGCCTCCAGCTGTAGAATTTTCTCTGCTTTAAAAAAAGGTTCATGGAATTAGATTGGATTTACCTGGATAATCCAGGATAATCTCTCTATTTTAAGAACCACAACCTTAACTACATCTACAAAATCCTCTATAATTGGCACCCAGAGTAGCATTTGATTGAATAACAAGGGGGTAAAACTCTTGGAGGACATATTTAGGATGCAGCCCACAGCAGTCATACTACAGGGAACCTCGTCTTTATTCCTTGGCTTTTGCCAGCGTGGTATCTTTTTGAGTTGGCTTTCTTTATTTCTTGGATTTAGTGTTCTCGGTAAAAATGAAATTGTACAAAGAAACTCCTTAATGTGAATTTGAATGACACATGTTAGAGAAAGGCGATTCCCTCTGAAACCCCATGCACATCAGCTAGTAAGGTAGTAATTTTCCAGAAGCAGGTTCCAGCATGTATTTATAGCTTCCCGAGTGTTAAGAAACAGTGAGGGTTGCATTGGTTTCTTGCTCTGACACGGTAATTCTTTGGATTATGGCTTCAACTGCCTAACCTTTAGTTTCTTGTGGTCCAAGATACTAGGGTAGTGGTAGTGGCTGTAGACCTCGATGAAATTGCTCCAGCAATGGTCTCAGAGGAAGTAGCTCCATCATGAGCCATTTATTTACTGTTTTGGTTTTCTAAGAGACTTGGGCCAGAACATGCTTCTTTATCCTTTACAGGATTTTGTAAGAGCCTATTCCACTATATTCCTCTTTATGTTTAAAATACCTAGAATAACAAGTTTGTTTCCTCCACTGAACTCTGCGTGCCACATTATTTGAAACCAGAAGTGAGTGCAACAGAGCAGACTTAAAAATATGTGGTTTTGGCCTAGTGGTCACGTAACAACTATAGAGAATCTGATGCTACAGGTTGAGACCTTGTGAGACCTTAGCCAAACATCTGTTAAAATTGTCATCTACAGCTGCATGGAAGGAAAATGCTCTAAAGTGCCTTCGAGGGAAATGGCTACAGTGCTTGTAGCTTTGAGATGAGAGCAATAATGTTGATGTATCTTACCTGTTCCTGGTTGTTTTTAACAAAGAACAGATGAATCTTGGTAAGAATTTTCCCGTGTGTAAACAGAAAAAGAAAGACATAGAAAGATCCAGAAATTTGAGGCTCCACAAGACTAAAAAGTCTGGCTGCTTCTGCATCCCAAGAATCAAGATTTAAGGAAAAGGAACGAAGACAGTAAATACGATGGTGTTTCCATAATTGTTAAGTCCAGAAAAGAAGTTTATTCGAACCAACTGCAAGCAAATAGACCAAATGCCTACTACATTTTGAGATCATTATGTTACCAAAGAAACCACATCTCTGGGCTGAAAAATCTGTTTTTCCAGTCCCAAAAGCAATCTTTAAGTTTCTAGTCATGAGCAAGCAGAAATTGTATAGCAAAATTGAAGTCCCCAGGGAGAATCTACTTTCAAACATGTAATTCATACGCATCCCCAAGGGATTTAGGAGAAGAAATAGGCTCCAAGATGTGAAAGTAAGGAGAGTCATGTACTGCATAACAATATTCTGGCCAATGACAGGCCTCCGTATATAATAGTGGTTCCATAAGATTATAATGGATTTGCTCTATTATAATGGAGCTACCTGTATATGTATATCATTTTGTATTTTTTATATTGTAATTTTACTGTACCTTTTCTATGGTTATCTATGTTTAGATAGACAGATAGTTACCATTGTGTTACAGTTGCCTACAGTATTCACTACAGTAACATGTTGTTCAGTTTTGTAGCCTAGGAGCAGTACGCTATGCCAAATAGCTTAGGTGTATATCAGGCTATATCCTAAGGTTTGTGTGAATATATTCTATGATGTTTACACAACAAGGAAATCACCTAACTATGCATTTCTCAGAATGTATTCTCTTTGCTAAGCAACACATGATTGTAATGGAAAAGAAATTTTCCCAATGCTGAAGCAAGGTCTATATGAGGAACCCATTTCACTTTCAGGAAAGTTGTGCAATTCTAGCTCACCAGAATCTTCTTTCACTAGATACCAATTATCTTGAGGGTTTTTAACCCCCTCTTTTTTGAATGTTTCATTAGTTTTATCTATTTCCTGTTTTTCTACATCTCTTTCATGTAAAGAATTTATTCTGAAAATACACAGATAAACTGAAATATTTTAAAATTATCTTAGCATAAGAAAATTCCATGTTTTGTAAAGAACAATGAACATGATCAGCATTATGTCTGCTATGTCTTTACTTCAGAAATATTGTGATTTCATACTCAGTTGAATAATTTAGGTAGGCATTAAATTATCTATTTTCTAATGTAATCAATTTAGTGTTGTGAATACATTTTAAAAACTGCTGTGAATTATTCTATAATTTTCGTATTTTCAAATTTCTGTGGTTTGTGAAAGTCATGCAAAATGTTACCTCTTTATCCCCTAAATAATTGAGAAATCATGATAAAGAGATCTTGCCTTTAGGTGAATCTAACATCATGTGAATGACACAGAATTTGTATACATTTGCATATTAAGGAATACTATCATGATTACTTGATGGTTTTCAAAGTTAATTTTTGTTACAAGCTAAGATAATCAGAATGCAGTCTTTGATGCATTAAGAGTAAATTAATACCATGACACACACTACTTTTAGAAACATGATGAATAAATAAATTTTTATTATGGTGATGTCATACTCTCATGTCTTCTCTAAGAAATCCTTTAAAACCATTTTTGGGGTTAATAATTATATATATAATCGTTATATATTATTGTATCATCATATTATCTATCATACTCATCTGTATGATATATAATTATTACAAATTCTTAAAAAACTATTAATAATAAAAATAAAACTAATAAAAACAAAAAAGTAATAATTCATAATTATAAGTAATTCTTTAAAAACCTATAATTTATTTAAAACCTACAAAGTTCTAGACATTGTTAGGCATATTTAATGCTTATTATTAAGCATCTAGAATTAAATGCTAATAACTATTGCTCTAATATTATTTCAAATAACATAATTGCACTTAATTTAATTTCTACTGATACAACATATCTTTAAAATGAAACCAACATAAAGAAGGAGAGTAAATAGGAATGAGAAATTATTAGGGAACATAAGGATCTTTAACCGTAGACAAAGGATAATCTGAGTTTATGTTTCTCTGTAAGATTTCCATAGATAGATAGACAGACAGATAGATAGATCTGGATCTTGATCACTTTGTTTTCAATTTGCATTATGGAAATTTTTGAACTATACAAAAGCCAAGAAAATTTTACTATAGACCCTCGAGAGTTACAAAAATTATCAACATTTCATGAATTGTGATTCATCTATCTCCTCCAACTTTCCCCATAGGTGGAAAAAAAATCCTAGCCATCTTGACCAGATCACTAAACCAAATTTAGTGAAGTAATATTTTATAGATGGAATTATTTATGTTTTAAGATATGCATCTCACCAACAGTTTTTGAGAAGAATTTTCTTAAAAGGTTCTTTCCCATTAGTCATTTTATAATTAAATAAAGCCAGTGTCCTCCCTTCTTCAATGTTTACCTTTGAATATTTACTTCTTATTTCTGTGAAATGTATTTGAATCAGGAAGAGAACTCACATTTTATCACCAATTCTTTGCCTGTAGAACCCTAAGAGGGACATTCCATTTAAATTAAAGGCATCCTACTCGCTTCTTAGGACTTAGAGAAGTTTTCCCACTTAGGTGGGGTCAATAGATCCTAAGGAAAAGGACTGATTATAAACCTAAAATACAACTTTACTTTTGGTTTACATCTTAAGTACAGCATAAAGATGTTACTTGGACTCGTAAAGTTAGTAGAATCATTCATTCATTCACTCCAAAATATTTAATGAATTCCTGCTATGTTTCATATATTATGTAATGGATATACATCTATAAACAGCATATTTACTAATTGATTCCTTCAACAAACACTGAGACAGAGTGGTGAACAAGGCTCTGATACTGTCCTAGAACAAATGGAACCACAGCTAGGAGAATAAATTAGGTAGTGCATTAAAGTTAGGAACACAGTGCTATGGGAACACAAAAAGGGCTAAGAGTGTCATTCATTTTAAAAGGCAGAGGGAGTGGAGGAGGCGGTAATGTGTAAGAAGAGTTTTAAAGAAGAAATAATAAAGGGTCTATGTGGTTTGAGAGGCAGAGAAGATTGTGTGGGAGACGGACATTCAATATAGAGAAATTAAAAAAAAGTAAAACATTAGTGTGAATAGACTATTTGGAGTAATGAAGAAACTAGAATTAAATGCTGAGGAAGTTAGAGAAACTAGAAAAAAATAAGGCATTATTGTGAATAAACTATTTGGAGTAATGAAGAATCTGAGATTAAATGCTAAGGAAATTAGACTTCAAAGTATAGGAAAACATTTTAAGAAAAGAAATTACGTGATCAACTATAATTAATTTAGCCAGAGTTCCTGTACCATGGAGTTGAAACTAAGATAGCTACATTAAAACGTTTGTATCATTTACTGAGCCATCTGACTAAATTAAACACAGGGTGAAAAGCCACATAGATTCTACTATAATTCAGCTTGATTTTCCCATGTTGTTACTTTTGATGTCTGTGACCACAGCTAAAATCCCCAAAGGGAGGGCAGTCATTTTTCTTTTTTCTTCCTTGAATTTCTGCTCAATTCAGGTATATTCTTCAGTGAGAGTAAAGAATTGCTGGTCGGCATCCTGCAGCCTTGGGCACAGCTGGCACCTGCAATACTTTGGTGCGTGCCCAAGAGCCATGCAGAGAATGACATACAGGGGCCTTAGACGTGATTTCTCCACTCCCTAGAGAAGTCTCTACTCAGTAGAGCGGCAGGGGGCTCAAAAAGAAGCTGAAGGACAATCATTTCCATACACACATAAACTTCTAGCAAGGGTTCCATCCCAGCGTTTAGGCTAGTCTAATGTCTGATTTCTTGGGTGAAATTATCAGGTCGATTTTTTTTTCTATAATTACTATCTTGACTATAGTATTAGCTGCAAGGATTGCATTTGTATTACTCCCCTTAGGAAAGTCTGTGGATTTATTTACTGATGGTTCTTTAGAGAGGGGGAAAAATCACTATGCACTCAGGAGTGTGGTTTATAAATGCACCAGAGTAACTCATTGCTCTAGAGATTCCCCTGTGAGGAAGAAATTTCATTTGGGTGTAATTTTGTCGAAGCTCTAGGAACTGCTTACAACTTTTGACATGTGAGACATCACAGCTTTGGGAAAAAGCTGATTACCAAGTCATTTTTGTTATGGTTTTCCAGGTGGCTGGGTATTTCTAAAGCACCCTGCCTCAAATACAGCTGTGCTCACACTGTTTCTTAAGAAGATTGAGTCTATGCAGCAGCAAGCAAAGTATTGTTGCCAGTTATGCAGATACTTTACAAGCCACCATAAGGAGAATCAGAGAGGCAGCGTAGTACAGATATTCCATGCAGATTAGATATGATCTGACCCTCCTTGGACCAGTCATTTTTAAGCATTTTTAGCATTTTACTAAATTTTTAGAATTCAATTTCCATAACCTGTAAAGTGGGGTCCTCCCTCGTAGGTGCCATTCGAAACTGCTTGAAGATTTTTAGTGTATGTAAAGCATTTAGCCTAGGATAGGCCACATAATTATCTCTAAATAATTGAAAGCTCTTATTGATATATTTCATAAACCTAAATAGGTTTTAGATCTGGCATGAAATCTGCTTATACATGTTGAAGAAATAATAAGTTTATGAGATATTAAAAGACCTAATCACTTCCTTTTTTCTCCACTTTTCATATCTGTGGTCTATATGGAGAATCAGTGCATTCCACTCACTGGTCTTTTCAAATACAAACCTTTCAAGAGTAGAAAATTTTGTTTACGTCTTTTGCTCAAAATGCAGTTGACAAATTAGTTTTAAATTCTTTCCTTTAATAAAGGGAGGAGCAGATTACTAAAATTTTAGCAAAGAAATGTACCGATTTTAATTCATTAAAAGAAGTAAGGGATTCATTGGAACAATCTCTTAAATACCATTGCAAAACATTCATTAAATTGCTATCATTACTATTAATTTTGAAAACATTTTGACATATACCACAGGTTGTCTGGAACTTGACTTTATTAACAAGACCAGTATGATTTACATATAGCAGTGCCTTCCTTAATCAATGAATTTATAACTGGAGAGTTTAGATTTGCTTATGTAAACCTGTAAATGTGTATGAGTGTTTAAGTGTTGAGCATAAAATACAATTAAGTAGTTGGCAAGAATTTAGCTGGTTACGATTTCAACAAACACTTATTTGTTTGTTTCCACTTGGAATTGTATTGTATCATACTGAATGCTATTGATCAAGCTAGTTGGGTGATGGGCATAAGCATCTGTATATAACTCATCTCATACCTAGCACTGCTTGATGCTAGATCATTTATCACTGTGCACAGAGCATGACTATCTGGGATTATTGCTGCTTTTTTGAGTGACAGACAATACTGTACTTAAATGAATAGAAGCGTCAGAGGGAAATTATCAGAATTTCTTCTCAGAAAATCTGAGCAGTCACTACCAAAATTACTGATCAGTTTGAAGAAGAAATAAGTAAATGATTATGGAAATCATGATTAATATAATATAAATGCTATTTCAGAATTGGAATGTAATGCAAATCTTTATATATGTGTATATATATGTGTATAAGTGTATATGTGCATATATGTGTGTATATATATATATACACACACAGATATATAAAGGGTAAAATGAAGGAACTAAAGGATATGTATCCAAATAAATAATAACCTTATTTACATCAAGTATTTAATATCCAAATATTATGTTTTCACCAAACGATTATATGTAGTCTAAACCATTATATGTAGTCTAAATTTAAAAAATTTAGAGAATATAATCATCAATCTGTTTTATTTTTTTAAGAAAATCTCTCTGAGCATAAATCCTCATCTACAACATGGAAATGATAATACCCACCTCATAGGATTCTCCCAAGTGTTAAAGGGTAAAACACATATCAGGTGCATGAGAGATGGGCGTAGAGAATACTTTTCCTTTTTCCATTACTACTGCCACATTCTTTCACTGAAAAACTAGGATTTATAATTTTTCATTCTTTCCTTGCCACCCCAAACACTGTGTCAAGAAACAAAAATGAAAACACAAAAGTGATGCAGTGGGTGATTAAAATTCAATAGGCAGGTAAAGAAATGCAAATAAGATATAATTGGACTTCCTCCTGAGTCTATGGCCTTCCCAGCTGGAAACATTTCCATGAATGTACTTCAGTTTTATATATATAAAAAAGGTAGGAAAAATAATTAAAAGAATTACTAGAAAAGCATCAATCAGACTGAACCTGATTCAATGCTAGACTCTTTCTGACCTCCCAATGAGTTTTCACATTCAGCTTTACTTTTAAGAATGCGTCTTCCCTCATGTGGTGATTATTTGAAATAAAATGTAGGAATATTTTAAGACTGCCCTGCTACTTTTTCAGCAGAGGAAGATTGAGGAAGAAATAGACCAAGGTAGTCATTTGAAAGGCTGGAGGGCATCAATGGTAATTTGTTCTGGTAATCAAATGATTTTAATATTTCTTTGAAGAGAGCACCATAGAGGCTAGAATCATAGACAATGGGGGTCTATGGTAAAGTTTTGGATACACCTTGGCAACCCTCAGTCATCTATGGTGTTCAACACAGATTGTGCCAGAATGCAGTTTAGAGTACAGGGATCACCTACAGTAAGGGAGGTGGGAGGGAGAGCCCAGGACAAAGTCAGATGAACTAAAGAAACTGACAGGTAATTTTGATAGTTGGTTTATTTCACTTTGGAACTTCCCAGAGCTTTAAAATACAGAGGAGTATTGTGAATCTTCAAGAAGGGAATCTAGGATGCTTAAGTACCTAAATTTCACCACAGAATGATTTTATTTTTTTAATCTAGTAATGTCTTATGGAATTAGTTATTTAGCGGGACATAATTTTAAAAACATGGACCTAGAAAGTCCATAGCCTCTTGAGAGAAATCCTTTCTATATGCCCTCTGTCTCCTGATACTCACCAAACCAGGAAAGACTGTGCATTTTTTGGAGGGTCTGGTTGAGTCATGGAGCCATAATTTAGATAATAACAAAATAAAAATCAATATCAATTAATAAAATTCCTAGCATGAATATCAAAGTAATTTCATATTTATCTTTCACCATTCTTATGAAATAATTCAAACAGAATTACAATATGAATTAACGAAAGCAACTTTACAAAGTTGATTAGGTAGTAAGAATAGATTTGACGGCTGCTTGAATTATGTTCTAAAGAAAATAAGAACTATGTTGAAATATGCCTTAATTGTTCAAATGCATCTTTTTAAAGTTATATGTTCTTCATGAATATATAAAAATAAGGCTAACAAAAATATTCTGAAACAAGAATAAATTTACCCTAATAAAACTTTGTATTTATTAATATCTATATCTTTAGCTGTTTTTCTTGCTATAAAATTTTCAGGAGAAATTAAGGACATGACATGAGTTTTATTAAAAAGTACTTAGAATAGATAGAACTGTTTGAAAGATCGGAACAGAAAATGATTCAGAATTTCACTTCAAAACGTGGGTAATTGTTTGGGTTGTAAAAGGATGTTCTGGAAGGCTGAGTGGCCCTGCCAGAACCAAACACATTGGAGAAATCTCAGGGGCAGCTTCGGCCTCCAGAGATTTGCTGTTTGCTTTTTACTTCAAAGCAGTCAGGCTTAGCTTCTTGGTAATAAGCCAACGTGAACATCCAAACATCTACAGTTTCTGCCTTCACACTCTTGGTCTTTTTGTTGGTGTGTCAGAACGTGGCAATGTGAATCATAAAGAAAATATTGCTCTTTTAAATACGTCTTAACTTCACTATATCATTCACTGAGTCAAATAATTATATTCATGTCACCTGTTCGTGCAAATAAATAAATAACTATCCAAAGCTGGATGGAATAATAGGTTTTGATTTTGTTTGCAGAGAATAAATTGGGGCTCAGAAGTGCTAAGTGACTTGCCTAATGGCACACAGTGGGAAAGCAGATTAGCTTCTGCTCTATCACGTGTGTCCTGCTTGTGAACTCCTCACCTCCTTTAGCTAAAGACTTGCTTGCTGTCCACCCGCTGCTACAACAACCCATTGCCAGGCTCTGTGGGAATGCTAAATCCAAATATGTGACCTTGCTTTGTAACTAGAGAAGCTAGCAGCATACTTTTTTTTTTTTTTAAAAACCACTGGTTTTGAAGAACATTGTAAAATTTTTTATTTTTCAAAGACATTCAGATATATGTTTGCTTATGACAGAGAACAAATGACACAGAACTCAATTTTGGCAGTGTAACAAATAAAGGGACTTAACAATGATTTTTTAAAAACTTATTTTCATTGAGGTATAATTTATATACAGTAAAATGTATTAGATGGATTTATATCTATATCTATAGCTGTACCAATATCCATTATCATCAGTCTCTTTCTCAACCATTTGAGCAAGCTATAAACATAATATGTCTTTACCCCTAAATACTCCAGTATAAATTTTCCTTAAATAAGTATACTTTATTCATTACCTCCATACAACATTCTGAATAGGGTAACCAACTTTTTAGAAGGCCAACTCAGGCAACAGCCATAACAGACCAATAAAATATATATCATATATAATTGATAAGTATACACATATGGTTATTTTAACATAAATATAAGAAAAGATGGTGTTTATTTGAAATTATATATGATTCTGTATTTGCTTTTCTGTAGCCTTTCTACATAAATGCTATTATTTTAACAGTGGCATTTTAAATTAATATGGTTAATTAAATAATATGTCAATGAATACAACAATATTTTGTAAGGTTTCTGTGTTCTGATAGAATCGTTTATTTGAACAATTTAAACAAATCTTTATTGAATGTTTACATTGGCCAGGCGTGGTGGCTCACACATGTAATCCCAGCACTTTGGGAGGCTGAGGCCGGCGGATCACGAGGTCAAGAGATCGAGACCATCCTGGCTAATAAGGTGAAACTGTAGCTATATTACGTATTAAGATACGTAAGTTTAAGTTTTTTAAAATGGATAGTGTAAACACAGTAAGACCAATTAAATAGATATTAGTTTTACTTATCAAGAGGTAACAGTGACACGTTTCTTTCCTTCATGTGGTACAGTAAGATATTTTTACTTTCTGTTTTCTTTTCTAACATTAGACCTCTAAACCATCTACAGCCTTTAGGACATGTTTCGCTTCTTTTATGTAGTGGTAAAACTGAATAGTCATAAACATAACCTTCACTTTGACTTGCAGGTCTGCTTTTGTCAAGTACACACTCCACTGATTCCTGGTGTCAGTCCAACGTGATGACATTACACTAAATATCCTCTCCACAAAAGCACTGGAGCTTGGGATACTTATGATTTTTTAAAGAATATTAATTTAAAAAATTTTATTGAGGTGAAATTCACATAATATAAAATTAACTATTTTATAAATGTGCACAATTCAGTAGCATTTAGTCCATTTACAATGTTGCACAATCATAATCTCTATCTAGTTCCAAAATATTTTCAACAGCCCAAACAGAAAACACTGTACCTACTAATCAGTCAATCACTGTCTCAGGTTGTCAGGACTCCAATGACAAAAATACTATTAATAGGGTGGCTTATAAACAACAGACTTTTTTTGTGTGTCACAATTCTGGAAGCAGGGAAGTACAATATCAAGACACTGGCAGATTCAATATCTGGTGAGGGCCTGTTCCTCATGGATGGTAGCTTCCAACTGTGTCCTTACATGGTGGGAGGGCTAGATAGCTCTCTGCAGTCTCTTTTATAGGGGCACTAATCTCATTCATGAGGGCTCTGCCCTCATGATCTAATCAACCTCCCAAAGAGCTCACTACTTAACCTAATATTATCACTCTAGGGGTTAAGAATTCAACATATGAATTTGCAGGGGACACAAATTTTCAGACCGTAGCACTCACCATTCTCCCTTCCCCAGGGCCTTGGCCAGTATTAATCTGCTTTCTGTCTCTGTGGATTTACCTATGCTGGATATATCATATAAATGGAATCATACAACACATGACATTTTATCTTCTTAGATTCCTTTCACTAAAGAAACATCAGCATAATGTTTTTGAGGTTCATCTATGTTGTAGCAGATATCAAAGCTTTATTCTTTTTATGGCTGAATAATATTCCATGTGAATACCACATATTTTGTTTATCTATTCACTTATTGTTGGGCATGTGAGTTGTTTCCACTTTTTGGTTCATGAATAAAACTGCCATATAGATGTACATATATGTTTTTCTGAATACATATTTTCAGTTCTTTTGGATATATACCCAGGAGTGGAAATGCTGGATTATATGGTAATTGTAGGTTTACCTTTTTGAGCAGTGACCAGACTTTTTCCCATAGTGACTAAGCCACGTTACATTTTCACCAACAATGTGCAAGAGTTCCAATATCTCCACATCTTTGCAACTACTTGTTTTTTTTTGTTAAAAAAATTTTTTTTATTATAGCCATTCTAGTGGATGTAAAGTGGTATCTCATTTTTGTGTGGATTTGCATTTTCCTAATGACTAATGATGTTGAACAGCTTTTCATGTGCTTTTTGGCCACTTGTGTTATCTTGTTCTGAAAAATATCAATTTAAATCTTTTGCCCATTTTAATTAGATTGCTTGCTCTTTTGTGTTTGAGTTATAAGTGTTCTTTATATATTTTGGATACTAGACCCTAATCAGATATATGATTTGCAAATATATCCCATTCTGTGTGATGTCTTTTCACTCTTGATAATGTGCTTTGGTGTAATTTATGAAGTCAAACTTACCTATTTTTTCAATGTGCTTTTGATTGATGTCACAGTTGTTTTATTGTGCTTTTCATTAATGTCATATCTAATATTCCATTGCCAAATCCAAGATTATAAATAGATGTCACTGTTTTCTTCTAAGAATTCTGTAGCTTAAGCTTTCAATTAGGTTTCATATTAATTTTCCTATACAGTGTGAGGTAGAGACAATATTTACGATTTTACTTACAATTATTATAGATGGTAGACTTGTAGGAATTATTGGTTTTCACCTCTTCAAACATGTTCAACCTCTGTATCTACAAGCTTGTTCTGGTAGACCAGCTATTTTTCAATCATTTGTTTCCCATCTACACATTCATCATAATCATATAAGCTTTCCTTGTCTACACTATGAACTACATAGGATAAACCTCTCTTTTTTAGGGAAACTGATTTTAAAGCACAGTGGAAATTGTAACCTATGACACATAAGGTGGATTCCAAATACATTTTATTTTTGTAAAGAAATGGAGAACTTTTTTTTTTAATTGACTACACTTTTCTGTTTTTTTTTTTTTTTAATTGTCTGCAATATTCTGGTGGCTTTTTTGAATACTGAACCAATCTTAACTTCCAAAAAATGATTTCTTTCTACACAGGTTTTGTTATAACCTGCATATACTACTGAAAAAGGGAGATGCAGTCAGTTCTGCCTTTTCTAGGTTCCTTATGGCCTCTTCAAAAATCACCAAACAGGCCAAGCGCAGTGGCTCACGCCTGTAATCCCAGCACTTTCGGAGGCCGAGGCGGGTGGATCACGAGGTCAGGAGATCGAGACCATCCTGGCTGACACGGTGAAACCCCGTCTCCACTAAAAATACAAAAAATTCTCCGGGCGTGGTGGCGGGCGCCTGTAGCCCCAGCTACTCAGGAGGCTGAGGCAGGAGAATGGCATGAGCCCGGGAGGCGGAGCTTGCAGCGAGCCACGATCGCACCACTGCACTCCAGCCTGGGCGACAGAGTGAGACTCTGTCTCAAAAAAAAAAAAAAAAAAAAAAAAGTAAAAATCACCAAACAATCTTGAAGAAACAAAACATAAATTTTTGTTTTTCTACCATCTTCTTAATGATTCTTATTTTCAATGCATTTTCAGATTGGAAGACGTTGCTCTTGTCCCACATTTTGAAAAATACGGTGCTATAACAGAAAAATAAATTACTTATTTTTTGTTATTGATGGCAATGATGATAGTCATCTTGTTGGGACATGCCTAAGGAGGCTATCACCTTCCATTTCTATAAAGTCAAATATCTTGGCCGGGCACGGTGGTAGCTCACGCCTGTAATCCCAGCACTTTGGGAAGCCGAGGCGGGCGGATCACGAGGTCAGGAGATCAAGAGCATCCTGGCTAACACGGTGAAACCCCGTCTCTACTAAAAATACAAAAAAAAAATTAGCCGGGCGTGTTGGCGGGCGCCTGTAGTCCCAGCTACTCGGGAGGCTGAGGCAGGAGAATGGCGTGAACCTGGGAGGCGGAGCTTGCAGTGAGCCGAGATCACGCCACTGCACTCCAGCCTGGGCGACAGAGCGAGACTCCGTCTCAAAACTATAAAAAAATTTAAAAAAAAGTCAAATATCTCATTAAGTGCTTCCACACATACTGAGAAAACTAAAAATTACCAAAAAGATGATGAAAGCCTCAACATCACAGGTAGACAAACCAAACCCTGTTTGAGCAGTGCTGTGTGCAAGGTATGTAAGACATTTAGAAGAAAATATAATTTCATTTGGTAAGAAGGTTATGCATTGAATAGAAATTGCAAACATTTACATTTGCACCATCTACAGAGTATGCAATAGGAGCAGAAAATCTAATTTTTATTTGGGCTAGGTATTAGCAATTTTTTATGTTATGTTTTCTGAAGTTGTATTACAATTTTCGTATAATTCAAGAATATAATTTGAAATCCGTTTTTCAAATCAGAGTATCTAAAAGCTAAGGGAAACATTTTTGTTATTGCTGTGATCTGATGTATCACTTGGTATATATACTATAGAAAGAATGATACTTGGTAAGATCTGACAGAATCAGTTCTTCACTGTAAAGGGCTAATTCATGCGTTATCAAAATCTCTCGTTTTGTTTACCCTCAGATAATTTAGCTGCTACCTCTGATTCCCTTTCATAGATCAATAAGGGAATGATACAATGATGCCCAACGTGGTATGCCCAAGTTAATTCAGTGCTGCTATTTCTAACTGAGAATTTGTGTCCTTTTGCCAGATGAAACGTTTTTATTGGTTTAAAAGAACTTGGTCTCTTCCCAGTATTGTTACATTCAGTCACCATATGTGCTTCCACCACCCTTTTCTAGTGTTCCCAGTCCCAATCCTTTTCTACATATTATACAGTATGCTCTTTTGCATACTACCTACCTGATCCGTTTGTATGTGTTCCTCTGTCTTAAAAAAAAGTAGGGTTAAATCTTCGTATTCTGTGGTATGTTTCATGATGGCGTTGCTATTGTGTTTATTTCCATTTTTCTTATATAAACACTTACAAAATATGCTTCTAATATTTGAGAAGTTAAACATCGAACCAGTACTAGTTGGATACAAAGCACAACAGTTAATCCACAAGTGGCATCAAAGAATGAGTTGTTAACCTCATGATTATAACCCACATATGTTGCAGACTTAGGTCACATTGTTGAGCGCGATGCAACCATGAGTGGTCCATAATTGAGATTCATAAATCCTGTTATCAATATTAGTGGCCTGGGGTAAATCAGCAGCAGTGACTATGAAAGACAAATAATCAGTGCTATATTCATTTGACACTAAAAACAGTGTTACTTTTGTTTTCCATGTTGGGGGACTCATGATAGGGGTTTTGTAATCTTCCCGTAATCTTTTTTATTTATTTGTTTGTTTTTATTTTTTATTTTTGTCACCCAGGCTGGAGTTCAGTGGCATGATCTCCATCTCAGCACACTGCAACCTCTGCCTCCTGGGTTCAAACAATTCCCCTGCCTCATCCTCCCAAGTAGCTGGGATTACAGGTGCATGCCACCATGCCCAGCTAATTATTTGTATTTTTAGTAGAAATGAGGTTTCACCATGTTGGCCAGGCTGGTCTCAAACTCCTGACCTCAAGTGATCCGCCCACCTCGGCCTCCCAAAGTGCTGGGATTATAGGCACGAGCCACCGTGCCCAGCCTTCCCCTGAGCTTCTGTACCTATAATCAAAACAAGAATATTTTGGGTCTGAAAAGAGGTTTCTCAGGACACTGGATCTTCATTAATAAAATCTGGATAGTCCTGAGCATACCACGACAGGGGGTCACCCTACTTCTAAATTAGGAGAACAACATTGATACACCCCACCATTCAATTCCCAGACCGCATTCACATTTCTCCACTTATTTTCATTTATATTCTAATGGACAATGTTTCTTTTGCCTTTTTGATCCTGGATCTAATCCAGGATCATGTGTGATATTTATTTGCCATGTCATTTCAGTCTTTTTTCATGTGGAACAGTTTCTCAGTTGCCCCATTCTTTCAAAATGTTGACAGGTTTTTTTAAAGTATGAGCTGTGCTTATGTGATTTTTTCCTCATAATCAAACTGGAGCCTTACATTGTGTGTAGGAATTCCACGGAAGTGATGCAATGCTGGTCTCAGGAAATTACATCAGGAGAAAACATTCTGCCAATGGTGCTGGCAACCTCAATCATGTGGTAAATTTGGTGTTGATCAGATTTCTCCACCAGAAAGACAGCATTTTCTGATTTGTAATTGATGGAAAGAGTATTAGACCATTTTCACACTGCTGTAAAGGACTACCTGAGACTGAGTAATTTATATACAAAGGAGGTTTAATTGACTCACAGTTCTGCATGTCTTGGGAGGCCTCAGAAAACTTACAGTGATGGTGGAAGGGGAAACAAGACATGTCTTACATGGTGGCAAGAGGGAGGGGAGAACTGCCACACACCTCGTGAGAACTCATTCACTATCATGAGAACAGCATGGGGGAAACTGCTATCGTGATCCAATCACCTCCCACCAGGTCCCTCCCTTGGCACATGGGGATTACAATTCGAGAGGAGATTTGAGTAAGGACACAGAGCCAAACCATATTATTTCACCCCTTGTTCCTCATAAATCTCATGTCCAGCTCACATTTCAAAACACAATCATGCATTCCTAATAGTCCTCCAAAGTCTTAACTCACTCCAGCATTTAACTGAAAAGTCCAAGTCTAAAGTATCAGCTGGCACAAGGCAAGTCTCTTCCACCTACGAGCCTGTAAAATCAAAAGCAAGTTCATTACTTCCTAGATACCAAGGGGGTACAGGCATTCCAAATGGGAGAAATTGGCCAAAACAAAGGGGCTACAGGCCCCATACGAGTCTGAAACCCAGCAAGGTAGCCATTATGTTTTAAAGCTCCAAAATAATCTCCTTTGACTCTTATGTCTCACATGCAGGGCACCCTGATGATAAAGGTGGGTTCCCAAGGCCTTGGGCAGCTCCACTCCTATGAGTCTGCAGGAACAGCCCCTGCAGCTGCTTTCATGGGCTGGTGTTGAGTGCCTGTGGCTTTTCCAGGTGGACTGCGCAAGCTCATTGGTGGATCTACCATTCTGGGGTCTGGAGGATTGTGGCTCTCTTCTCACAACTGCACTAGGCAGTGCCCCAGTGGGGACTCTGTGTGGGGGCTCCAACCCCACATTTCTCCATTTCTCCTCTGCAGTGCCCTAGTAAAGGTGCTCCATGAGGGCTCCGTGTCTGCAGCAAACCACTGCCTGGACATCCAGGCATTTCCACACATCCTCTGAAATCTAGATGGAGGTTCCCAAACCTCAGTTCTTGCCTTCTGGGCACCCACAGGCTCAATATCATGTGTAAGCTTCCAAGGCTTGGGACTTGCACCCTCTGATGCCATGGCCTGAGATGAGATTTGGGTGGGGACACAGAGCCAAACTATATCAGGAGGATACTCCAAATCTAGGCCAATATTCTGCTTCTCCTCAAACCTTTACTCACCGCCTAAGCATCCATAGATTTATATGTGAATCAAGCACCATTATACTTGTCAAATGGTGTATTATTATTTTCATTATTTTCCTTGTAGCTTTTAGTTGTCTTTTTACTATAAGGATATACTTTTTCATCTCTTGCAGATGTATGCTTTTTATTTATATCAGTATGGACTTATGGATTCTTTTTTGTTGTTGTTTTGTCTTTGGGTTTTTTTTTCTTTCTTTTTTTGAGATGGAATCTCATTCTGTCACCTAGGCTGGAGTGCAGTGGCATGATTTTGACTCACTGTAACCTCTGCCTCCCAGGCTTAAGCAATTCTCCTGCCTCAGCCTCCAGAGTAGCTCAGATTACAGGCACATGCCACTACACCCGGCTAATTTTTTTTGTATTTTTAGTAGAGACAGGGTTTTGCCATGTTGGCCATGCTGGTCTTGAACTCCTGACCTTAAGTGATCCACCCACCTTGGCCTTCCAAAGTACTGGGCAAGATACGAAGACCACATCTCTACAAAAATAAAAATAAAATAATAACCAGGTGTGATAGCACATGCCTGTAGTCCCAGCTACTCAGGAAGCTGAGGTGGGAAGATTGCTTGAACCCAGGAGTTTGAGTTTGTGGTGAGATAGGACTACACTATTGCACTTTAGCTAAGGGGATACAGTTAGATCAAGGCTGTTAAAAAAATAAAAATTAAAAATACTTGTGCTCATTGTTAGTGAGTTATCATTGCTTCTAGATCCTCTCAGCAGAGAGAGCTATGAAATATATTTATACACATATGCATACACATACATCTATATCTATTTCTTTATATTTAAAATAAAAACTCTTTTACAATAATACCTCCAATTTTAATGCAACATCTCAGTTATTTTCCAGTTTGCCTACATGCCGTATTTGTAGATTCTTCTCTAACATTGACAAACCTGGTCATAACCCTTGATGTATTTATGTATTTGCTCAGTCCCTCTCCCACCACTTTGGCTATTGGGTACTCCATCACCCCTGCTCAGATACCCCCTCACTGCTGCCTACTTAGACGTGAGGTATAAGTAGGCTCCTCTGCTGGGCACTCACGTCATCACACTTTCCTTGGCCACCAGGAATGTGGCTATATCCACACAGCTTCCTCAACACCACAAACTTCTTGGCATTTGGCCAGCTCATGCTTCAGCTTGTTGCCCACCTGACTGTCTCCACTTTTTCACCCTCAGGGGTCATAGGAGGCTGCCACATCTGCAAAGCCCGCTACAGGCCCTGAAGATACTTTAAAAAGTTACACTACATATTTTGCATGCCATCATTTATTCAATTTATCTACAAGTGTTTCCTTTGTTTTGGAGAGTGAGATAAAGCCCTGCAAACTGACAGGCAGCATTTATTCAGAATTGTTCAAATAGTGTCTGACATCTAGAGAATAATCAATGGAAGGCTTTTAGCAATACATTTTACTACCTATGATGCATTGAATATTTAATTAATTTTTCTTTGAAGATGTTCTTTTCTTTCAGATTGGGACATGAAAAGAAAGTGATAGTAATCTTTTCAAGAGTGTTATTTTACTTTCCTGATATTTCTTCTATCAAAAGAAAAATGTTTTTTCTGTTACACATGGACTATATAAAGTCCACACTAATTAAACTATTTTCTGAAAGTGTCTTCTAACCTTCTCAATACTTGGCCCACTCATGAAAAATAAAACCAGACTTGTAAAGAATACTAACCTTACCGTATGCAGTAAATAAGTGTCTACCTTATGAGTTCAAAACTACAAAAGACTGAAAGTTTGAAAATACAGAATTTCGATTGCTTCCTATGACAATTGTGGTAAGTTATTTTAATAGCAATTTTTCAAAATTGTTGGCTTTAATTCATATTACTCATTTTGTTTTCAATTTGTGAAAGGAATATTTTTCTTACAAGGCTTGCTAAATACTTATCAATTTTATTTATTTTGTCAGATAAAATAGTTTTGTTCTTTTTTATTTTTTCCTGTGTACTTTGTAATACCTCTGAATCACTGTAACATGGACTGGGTTTATAAAATATAGTTTGATTATTGCTCTACATTATTTGTAATATGTTTATCAGTCAGCCTAAATTTAATTCTATGCCAGGCATTCTGAAATTGTATATGAATGTATAATATAAATTCTTATATATACAAATGTAACTGTCATGTTTGAAGTAAGCTTTGTGAACTTAAAAATATTGTAAAGGTCATTATGATGATGACAATGCAGTCTTTTAAAAAAAGAGAAAGAAAAGGGAGGATGTTCAATCTCCTAAAAATTGTAATACCTACTTTAAAAAAATCAATGAAAATAAGTGTATCTTGTTACATTTTATATCTAACAAAGAGTGTGAATTGATCTTCATAACTTAATCCCTAATAACTTAATATCTAAAAAAGTCGAGTGAGAACATATTGTTTGTGAATTCTATTATTGTGTTTGTAATTGATTTGTAAACTTATCAGTAATGGTAAATGTAATGCCTAACTTAGAAAATATTTGTATAAAAATCCAGGTTAATAAAATTAGATACTCACAGTGCCACAAGAAAATTGACATCCTGCATTCTTGCTGCTATAAAAACACCCAAGAATAAGTTATTACATTAAATGTTGATGTGAAAACTTAAGCAGTTTTGAGTGCAACTAAAGTAAGTTTCAAAAGATTATTTCGTTGGCTTTCTAGAAAATACTTTCAAAGTACTTAGATGTAATTCATTTTCCAAATTCAGTAAATATATTTCTAGTATTCATTATTGATTTAATAATGGTTTACTCAATATATTTTTTAAATGGTTAAGAATTACTATTACTGAATTCCTTAATTACATTATAATGTGTTAGGGCTTAAAGAAAATTTAAATGTTATAAACTTATTTTATGAAGTCTATTCATCAATTTTGTCTCCATCCAAAGTAAATATTAATTAAATAACATCACATGCAATTGTGTGTTCAGTCATATTAAGACGTTTAGAAGCCCTGTTTCCTGTCTTCATTACAGCAGTTACCTGTTTTGCCTCATTAACTTCTTCCCACAATTTCTGTGGAAATTGTCTTCTTGGCCTGGAGCTTTTGAGGCAGTTCATGAAGTGAGAGCTCATTAAAGCATCTGGCCTAAACTCTACCAGTAGTGAGAATATTTGCATAACCTAAGTTTCTTTAGCATCTTCTGGGTCAGATTAGTAATTCTAATTAACTTAAGATACCTATTTTTGTGTTATTAGAGCTAAATATGGGATAGGACCAAATAGAACATGCATAGAAAATTCATTAAAGCAAATAGGTTGGGCGAAATTCTGAATTGATTGTTATTTTATCTTTTATCTATAGAGTAAATCTGTTTCATTTTCTTTGTAAAGACATGGGAAGCTTTGATGTATACACTATGCTGTATATACTATAGTATATACTATGCACATATATAGACAACCCAATATTCATTATATATCATATGTCATAAGACTTCTTTATAATTGTGTAGCAGATGCTGATGGCACCTTGCCCAGACCCTGCAGCTTTTACTTTCTCAATGCATTAACTTAATTTCTACCTGCATTTTTTTTCCTAAGGATTTTCTTTAGTAGCCAAAACCTTCTTTCCTTCCATGAGGTAAATTGGAAATACAGGAAAAATCATGCCCTCTAGGAGTAGCCACCAACCAGTGACCACCAACCAAAGACTGAGTGGGTCTATTAACACCTCAGTTCTCTCAACCATTAAGTGGCATAATGCTGAAGCACATGGTCTATACTTTTTTTCAAGATGAACCTGACGTTACCCACGGTGGCAACGTGCTGGATTACATACCTTTTGATTACCGTTGTCTTTTGTCTTTTTCTACTTTCCTTACTCACCCCACTACCTGTGTTTCCTGGACTGATTTCTCAGATAAACTACTTGTGTTTAATCTGTGTTTCTAGTTATGTGTTGGGGGTAAACAAAATTAAGATAAATTTTATTCAATAAATATTTGTGGATAGCTTAGTATATGAATAAAACAGAAAAAATTATCTTCCATATGGGGCTTATATTCTAGCAGACAGAGGGCAACACAAATAAGTATACACACATAAACACAACACACACACACACACACACACACACGATTATATTATATCATTGGGAAGCACCGAAGATAATATTAAGATGGGAAAAGACAAGCCCAGGCAACATAGTGAGACTTCATCTCTACAAAAAATTTAGAAAATTAGCCAGCCATGGGGGTGCGCACCTGCAGTCCCAGCTACTCTGGAGGCTGAGGTGGGAGGATTGAGCCAGGGAGGTCAAGGCTTCAGTGAACCATGATTTCCCGACTGCACTCCATCCAGCCTGTGTGAAAGAGCAAGACTCTGTTTCAAAACAAACAAACAAAAACGAACAAACAAACAAAACTTAAAGGAAGATGGAGAAAGAGGATAGAGAGAACCTTTGTGGTTGTTATCAAAATGTATAACAGGGTTGGCAGAGAATCCCTCACAGACATGGTATTATTTGAACAAAGTCCCCCGTGGGAAGTAAGTAGTATGTGAGGGGAGGAACAGTTTCCAATTCTAAGAGACTTAAAATGATATCTTTATACATTTATTGCTGTACAGGTATTATTTTCCTTATAAAATATTATGAGAAAGTAATACTTTATTAAATGGAAATTTAAATCCCATATAACAAGGAGGACGAGATCCTTAGTAATGAAAGTCAAGTTGCACTTTGACAGAGATATTTCAATTCATGACTGCTCCAAATGGCTCCATCAACGTTACGTCCACATTAAATATGACTGTATCAGAATGTTCTGCTCTGAGTAAGATAATGCTCTTTCCCTCAAAAAGATATTAGGTTTTAGACATGTAAACAAAGTAATACAAAAATGTAATGATGGTTAAAGAAATAACTCCAAGTAATAAAGGATTAATTTATGAGATTGTGATCAAAGAAATTTTTTGAGAGATACTTGTACACAAATAGCATACTGAAGATCAATCAGAGAAACAATCTAGGACATTCTGGATTCAGAACAATAGGTGTAGTGCTGTGAAATCATGTGGTGAATGCCTTATCTTTGTGAAGACTTGTGAGTGAATACATTTTAAACATCATGTGATGAAAGGTGAGGCTGAAGAGGGAGGCAGAGTTCGGATCATATAAGTACTTATGTTCCTGGCTGAGGGGCTCATGAATATCTTTGAACGGGACATGATTAAGCTGGCATGATGAACTCTGGCTGCAGTGGGAATGTGAAGAGGACGAAGTCAAGAAGAGACTGAAGACAAGTTCAAGACTTTGGACATTCAGTCATGGTAGATGTTATAGAGAACAGAAAACAGATTCAAGATATGTGAGAGAAAAACAACAGGATTTGATCTGGGACTGGAGTAGAAGAGTTGAGGGAAAGGGAGTTATATATTCTGAATCAAAAGAAAATTAGAAATGTTTGTTCAAAAGGACTATGTAATGTATAACTGAGACGCTTTAGTGAAGTTACTCAGGTAGAAATATAATATAGAAATAATATATATTTTTCACATGATGCATGTGAAATTTACTGCATGTATATACACATGAACATATATGTATATATGTATGTGTGTATATGTTTATTATATATGTACAAAAGGTTGCTATTTAATTAAATTCATAGTAGCAGACAGACAAATCCCAGGGGCAATTACTAATGTGAGTGTTTATTCATTTGCTCTCAGATATACATTGGCAAAAGCATAATCAGCCACCAATTATGTACAAATAAATTTTCATAGATTCAAAACCAAAATCCATTTTGATGTGTGCATAAGAATTATTTAAGAAAGAGAAATTTGGCTGGGTGTGGTGGCTCACACCTGTAATCCCAGCACTTTGGGAGGCCGAGGTGGGCGGATCATGAGGTCAGGAGTTCGAGACCAGCTTGACCAACATGGTGAAACCCCGTCTCTACTAAAAATACAAAAAAATTAGCCAGGCATGGTGGTGCGCACCTGTAATCCCAGCTACTCAGGAAGCTGAGGCAGGAGAATAGCTTGAAATAGCTTGAACCCGGGAGGTGGAGGTTGTGGTGAGCCGAGATCGCACCACTGCACTCCAGCCTTGGCGACAGAGCAAGACTCCATCTAAAAAAAAAAAAAAAAAAAAAAAAAGAAAGACATTTACAATAAATGTCATCAGATGTCCTCTTTGTACTGAATAAAAAATTCCAACACTATGAATAGAGGTCAATGCTGACATCACTTCTTACAAGGTTATGCATTATTATACAGAAAAACAAGGACTGAGGATTTTAGAAATCAGAACAAATTTCATTGATAAAGAAACAATGACTTCTTAAAACAGACTATTTTCAAAACAACTTACTTAACCAGTGAATGATGCATATGACAATTTTGGCTCTAGTATATTGATCACGTCAATCAATACAGAGTTACAGCAGAAATGGGATTTAGAAGACAACTGGGAATTGGTTCCCTTGTATTTTCCACCCATAGAGCCTTCAATTTACAGAATGTGGCTGTCAGGGCCATTATTTGTATATGAATACATTATGTCTCTTCCCTCCTTAAAACCATTTCATGACTCTCGTTTTATAATCTGAAATCCCAACATACTTTCAAAATTTCCAACATAATCTTGAGCTGTCTTGCCACACTCGTCACTTCCATCACTTTATTTAAACCACTTGGGTTTTTCTGAGGTCCTCAAGGCTCTCATACTCTCATCCCTTTGGGACTGTCATATATGTTATTTCATCTTTCTAGAATACTCCTGTCTGTATTCCACATCTAGTTAAACTAAACTATTTTTTCAAGCCTCAACTTGAACACAGTTTTCTCCAAAAACATTCTCCTAATTCCACAGTTTGGGCTAAAGCCTCCCATGCCAATTGATGAAGTATTATGAATGTTATTAGGGCCTATTTTAATTTGAAGATTACATAGCAACTTAGAAACACTTTCTTGATATAGTTCTAAGAAAGAAAGACAGATGCAAAGTAAACTGACAGTCAGTTTATCAAAATATACCTGCCTATGAGAAAATTTAGAAAAGAATATTTAAGAAGCAAAAATAGGTCTGTAATATAGCAATGGTGTGATTAAATGGATGGAAACAGAACTAATACAGTAAATATGTGCTATTCATGTCCATGAGTACTGTAGGGAAGGTGATATGGTTTGGCTGTGTCCTCACCTGAAACTCACTTTGATTTGTAATCCCATGTGTCAAGGGCAGGGCCTGGTGGAGATAATTGGATCATGGGGGCAGTTTCCCCCATACTGTTCTTGTGGTAGTGAATAAGTCTCACGAGATCTAATGGTTTTATAAGTGAGAGTTCTGATGTGCAAGCTCTCTTGCCTGCTGCCATGTAAGACATCCCTTTGTTCTCCTTTGTCTTCTGCCATGACTGTGAGGGCCTCCCCAGCCACGTGGAACTGTGAGTCAATGAAACTTCTTTCCTTTATAAATTACCCAGTCCTGGGTATGTCTTTATTAGTAGTGTGAGAACAGACTAATACATTTTTTTCTTTTTTAAGTTCTTAGCTGAGATACTCTTCTGAAAACAAAAGAGTAACAAAAGAAAAATAAATAGAAGTTTATTAACATGTGCTGTACCCATCAGATGGAAAAGACCTTAGTTCAAAAGCATCTCTCTCAAGGTAGTGGCTTAGGAGACTTGCTTAGATAGTATTTTATGAAACAGTCATAAATCCTGTATGGTGACAAGACAAATGAGATGTATCTTCTGGCTTCCAAAAGGTGGAAATATGTGGGAAGGTAAATTTATGGGAAGAGTAGAGCCTGTTTCTAGACCTTCTGGCATCACTGTCTCTGAGTTCTGTTTCCGAGATTATAAGTAAGTGCTGCAAATGGGCCCATCTTTATGTGGGAAAGGCAGAGGGGAGGGCAGAGTTTGCCTCTGCCTTTTATCCTTCCTCTTGGCCCAACAATTCCTAGTATTTTAGAGGGAAATATTTTCATTTCCTTCTGTACCACAAAATAAGTTAAAGTAATGAGCTTCTAGGCTGTATTCTAGAATTCATCATCTATCTGGAACAGAATAATGTATAATCCTGCCCCTTCTATCAGGGTTTCTCATTTTCTGTACTATTGATATTTTCAGCCAGATAATTTTTGTGTGGGAGACCTTCCTGTGCATTGCAGGATATTTAGCAGCATCCCCACTTCTATCCACTAGATCTCATTAAGTAACCCGCATCCCCTATTGTGACAACCGAAAGAATATGAACTATATTCCTGTAGAAGATGACTTGGAAAACTGGCCACAGACATTCCTCTGCCTACACCAATGTGTTTAGAATGTGACTTTAAAGCTTTTCTCAAGTGGACTTTAAAGGTTTTCTCAAGGTTCTCCTACCTTTTTAACATAGACTAGCTTTGTGACTTTTTTTTGGCCAATACAATGAGCTGGTGGTTATGGGTCCCAGTTCTAAGCCTAGGTCTCATGAAGCTTGTGCACTTCCACTTGCTTTTTTGCATCTTTGTCCCTCTTATCGCAATAAGCATAAGCTAGGGGGCTGGAGGAATAAAGACAACATGAATCAGAGTTGAATCAGTGAGATGTCCTGGCTGAGACTCCATACATGTGAGACACCTGAGCCATGATTAACAAAAGATAACTCACAGGAAACCCACAGCTAACCACAATTGCATGAGGAATTCTACTCATGAGCAGAAAAGCATCCCTGTTGAGTCTAGCCTAAGTTCCTAAACCACAGAATAGCAAGCCAAATCAATAGTTACTTGAAGCTACTAAATATTGGGATGCTTTGTTACATAGCAATAGGTAACGGATATATTTCGTGACAATGCTTAACTTGATTGCTTCTTGAAAGTGTGTGCTAATGTCAAATCTCTGCAAAATGAAGTTTTGTGTCTTACAGCTTACTCTTCTCTCCAGATTTGCTCACAGGCATTTCCAGTTGGAATACACCTGTGTTTTCCACTAGATGTTGAATTTTCAATCTATAGTAGAGACCATCACGTCTTTCAGATTTTTGACTTATAACGAGCTAGATTTACTCTCTAAGATATAATGTGTTTTACTTGATTAGAGATAATTCAGCTTTATTTAATTTATTTCACAAAGTTTTAAATGAATGTATGTTTTATGAAAGTCATGAAGTTGCAAGAAAAAACAGCCTATTACTGTAAGATGTTTGTAAGAAGTAAGTTGAAACTGTTGGAATATTTTATGAAAGTAATTGGGTTTGCAGATTAATGAAGTAAAAATTATTATAATTGTATTCTAACAGTAGGACACTTTAGATGCTGGGATTGTTTGTACTGAAATATTTGTGTTGTATAAACTTTCCACTCTATCCTAGCAACCTGAATGGTAAGTGTTCTAATGGAGACTTTTGTTTTTATATCTCATCTCACATTGCAGTGCTAAGAATAATTTTATGTATGATTTTATTTTACTCTAGTTTGGCTATTGCTACTGAGTATTGTTTAAAGCTTTTTCAAGGACGTATTTGGCAACTTTACAGATATGGAGACAGAAATATTTCTAGATTTTAAATTATAACATTTACATTATTTCAATATATTTTCAAATGGCATTTTTCAAATGTCTAAATTTCTATTTTCTTATTTGAAATTTAGACACTGTGATCAATTAATTGTAAAAGTGGCCCCAATTCTTCCCCTTCGCCTATATGTAGTCTTGCAGTGTGACTTTATAGCTTCTTCCATCAAGAAGCAGAGTTTATTTTCCTACTCTGAATTTGAACTAGCCTGTGATTTATTTTGGCCAACAGAATGTGGGCGAAATGATGGGTGCCAGGTCTGAGATTAGGCCTAGAGGCATATGCTTTGCTCATTCTCTTGGACTCCTGCCTTTATGTGAGAACTAATCTGGCCAAGCCCACTGGAGGAGAGACCACGGGACCAGAGCCATTGAATCACCATTATGAGGCCAAGCTCTACCATCCAGCCTCCATCTGACTTGCCAGCTAATTGCAGATGGGTGAGCAAACCTAGGTGAGATCTGCCTGCCCCACACAGGTAAGCAGAACCACCCAACACACCTGGAGTCTCCTGGGCAATAATAACTATTTTTGTTCAAGCCACTATTTTGGAGTGTTTTTTTAAGGCAGCAAAGATGAACTGTGTTATATGAAATAATTATAATAGCACAAATTTTATACCTCATGTACTGATGTGAGGATTAAATGGCTCTGTATGTGTATAAAATGTATATATAATATGTATTAAAAAGTACATGCTTGATCAATATTATTTTACATAATATAGTGTATTGTCACAAACGACTTTATAATTTACATTGTATTACTTTTTCTAAGTAAACAAATTGTATACATTTTTTCACACATATGGTAAATTTTCAGTTTATCTGAATCTCAATTTTTACTAATTTTAAAAAAATTAACCGTACTAAATGGGAACACTTATTCAAATGTATTCTTACTTCATGTCCTTCAAAGCATTGATCTGTTACCTAAATTGTGCTTGAAAAAATATTACTGTTACAAAACTATTTTAAAGTAGAAAATCCATTGGAATGTTGTCTTTGAAAAGTTTTAGAAAACCAAATTTGGTGTGTTGGGAGTATACAGACATTTCTCTTTGAAATATGAAGTGAACACAAGTTAAGGAAACCAAACTAATTGTCCAAATTTCAGTGTGTTTCAGAATTTCTTTATTTTTTAAAATTAGGTTTTCAAAGATTTAGTTATTTATACCATTTATTGAAAATAAAAGTAGGTAAAAATAATGGGTCCTCAAAAATGAATTAGAAAATTATACTTGTTACTTGAGTAAAAGGGGAACATTTTAAGCCCCTGCTAAATGATAGCATATTCTCTGTAATACAACATGTTCACCCTACTCTGATAAGGATGGCTATTACTGTAATTTTCCACCCAGATAAAGGACATGTGGGAAAATAACATTTACTTGATTTTATTGACTTAGCTCAAGAATTGTATTATTAGTACTGACTTCTGCTAGGAAAAGCAGGCAATAATTGTTTCAAAATTCGGCTGGAATCCTGTGTTGGGCTGGTGTTTGTGTGCTAACTTTTGCAAGTGCTGTGCTTTTCAGGGGCTTCTGTGAGCTCCTGGCTTTCATTCATTTGCTCTTGTTTCAGTTGACATTGTCATTCACGATTACATGGGGCTCTACATGATGGTCCAATGTCACTTCTCTAATTACTTGGCATTCTGCACTAAAGTTTAATCCTCCTGGGTCAATAACTATTTTCTGTTTGGCATTCAACAAATAAGCATATGTGTATGGATCTATCTCCAGGGGACAGGTGTGTGGCTGATGTTTTAGGGCCTCACTAAGCACACATCTTTGATAAATCCATCCTGAATGAGCAAAAATGTTGATTTATCAAGGGCAAGCTTTAAACAATTTATTTAAATACAACTGTATCTGAACCAGAATGTGCCACAGGAACGTGATTTATGGAAATGTGTTTTTCTAATGCTTTAACACATTTGATCAGTTGAACCACACCCAATTTCTTCAAGAGAAGTGTTTTTATTGTTTCCTTTTAGTAGATGAGAAAAGGAAATGTTCCTGAGATGTTAGGCAATTTGCCCAGTTTCACACCACAAATCACCAGTGGGGCTGGGATTAGCATTCACTGAACTTAGACTCTATTCATAAATCCACATCCCCTGAATCTAGAGGTCTGATGAAGAGCTTTTAGAAGTTGAATTATGATTACATTGGGAAAGATTGCATATCTCTTAAAATACATTGCCTTTTAGAAGTCTAGGAAAATAAAAAAAAAACCAACTAACGAACTAATGAAGAAACACAAACAAATTTTAAGCCCATCTCTTACTGTATTGGGAGAACTTTGTTTATACTCTACTCATTCAGTGCATTAAGGATTGTGTGTGTGTGTATATATATGTGTGTGTGTGTAAATATATATATAATGTTACATATATATATATACACAATCCTTACATATATCTCATAAATAGGTCTCATATATATATATATATGAGAGAGAGAGACAGAAAGAGAGAGAGGGAGAGATGAAATGAGAGAGGCTCAGGTCAACAAGATTCAAAATATTAGAATGTCTTTATGGTAAATGTTATATTAGTGTTAGCTATATTTTAGCAAATTTTCAAAAGCAGCTTTATGATTCAGAAAAATGACTAGATGTCATTTTTTGGATATCATTGAAGCAATTCAAAGGGAGTAATTTTTCCTTTTATACCTCTGTACCCAATGTGTAGTCTTTTATCCCTTGCCACTCCTCACTCTTTCCCCTGAGTTCACAAGGTCCAATGTGTCATTCTTACTCCTTTGCTTCCTCCTAGCTTAGCTCCCATATATCAGTGAGTACATGCAATGTTTGGTTTTCTATTTCTGAGATACTTCACTTAGAAGAATAGTCTCCAATTCCATCCAGGTTGCTGCAAATGCTATTATTTTGTTCCTTTTAATGGCTGAATAGTATTCCATTGTATAAATAATTTTCTTTATCCACTTATTGACTGATGAGCATTTGAGCTGGTTCCATATTTTTGTAATTGCAAATTGTGCTGATATAAGCATGTGTGTGCAAGTATTTTTTCATATAATGACTTCTTTTCTTCTGGGTAGATACCTAGTAGTGGGACTGCTGGATCAAACGGCCAACAGTGACCAAGCTGAGAATCAAATCAAGAACTCAAACCCTTTCACAATAACTGCAAAAAATTTAAAAAAAAAATCAAATACTTAGGAACATACCTAACCAAGGAGGTGAAAGACCTCTGCAAGGAAAACTACAAAACACTGCTGAAAGAAATCATAGACAACATAAACAAATGAAAACATATCCCATGGTTATTGATGGGTAAAATAATTTTATGAAAAAAACCATACTGCCAAGAGCAATCTACAAATTCAATGCAATTCCCATCAAAATACCACCAACCTTCTTCACAGAACTAGAAAAAGCAATCCTAAAATTCATATGGAACCACAAAACAGCCTGCATAACCAAAGAAAGACTAAACAAAAAGAAGAAATCTAGAGGCATCACATTACCTGACTTCAAACTACACTGTAAGGCCATAGTCACCAAAATAGTATGGTATTTGTATAAAATAGGCACATAGACCAATGGAGCAGAATATAGAACCCAGAAATAAGGTCAAATGTTTACAACCAACTCATCTTTGACAAAGCAAACAAAGACATTAAGTGGGGGAAGGATACCCTATTCAACAAATGGTGCTGGGATAATTGGCAAGCCCCATGTAGAAGAATAAAACTGGATCCCCATCTCTGATTTTATACAAAAATCAACTCAAGATAGATTAAAGCCTTAAATCTAAGACCTGAAACCATAAAGATTATAGAAGATAACATTGGAAAAACCCTTCTAGACATTGACTTAGGCCGACTTCATGACCAAGAACCCAAAAGCAAATGCAACGAAAACAAAGATAAACAGGACTTAAAAAGCTTCTGCACAGCAAAAGAAATATTCAGCAGAGTTAGCAGACAACCCTCAGAATGGGAGAAAATCTACAATCTGTTCATCCGACAAAGGACTAATATTCAGAATTTACAAAGAACTCAAACAGATCAGCAAGAAACAAAACCAAACAATCCTGTCAAAAAGTGGGCTAAAGACAGGACTAGACAATTCTCAAAAGAAGATATACAAATGGTAAGAAGCATATGGAAAAATGCTCAACATCACTAATTATCAGGAAAATGCAAATTAAAACCACAATGTGATACCACCTCACACCTGCAAGAGTGGCCATAACCAAAAACCTAAAAATAATAAATGTTGATGTGAATGTGGTGAAAAGGGAACACTTTGACACTGTTGGTGGGAATGTAAATTACTGCAACCACTATGGAGAATAGTGTGGAGATTTCTTGATTGAAATTTTTTAGGTGAGGAAGAAATCTTCCAAATTCTACTCCAAAATATATTTCCTTATTTTCATTTTTTACAAATTTAATGTTCATTTTGAAATCCATCCTTCCTAGACATGTTTTATACTTTACCTTGCAAAACTCAAAAGAAAACAAAGATTTTTGGAAAAAACACTTCTACTACATACTTGACATCTTCAGAGCACCTGCTTGCTTCCATTCAGAGTCATGTTTCTCTTCAAAACTCAAGACAACTGAGAGTCAGTTCAAGCTTTTAAGAAATTTTTTGTTAATATCATTTATGTTCTGCTTTGAGCTAGATGGTGGAAAGTAGATAGACAGAGAGAGATACTAAAAGTATTTCTCTGTAAATTCAGGAAAATATATTCTCCCTGCACTGGGGGTGGGTGGGGTGGGGAGTGGAATAAGCACAGTGTTGCTCAATGTTCTCAAATCTTTCTGTGGAATGACTGGGCATCAGAATTTTGATGTATATCATGGTTCTTACATGATACCAAAAATTCTTTTACAGATTATGGCTTCCATCAGAATGGCTTGCATCAAATTTCACTTCGTTCACAGTGTAGTCAAAGCCTGGCAGCAAGGTTAAAAAAAACTAAGGATGCCTCTACTTTTATTCTCCAGTAACATAACAATATGGCAAATTTAACATATTGAAATGCTGAAGCAGTCACCCTTGTCCCTTACCTTAGGCTCATTCAGGTGTCAGATATTGTGTAAAGTCTGAAGAACCAATGCAAAAAATGTAAAATTAAAGTCAATTTTAGCACATTGCTTTTCTGTTTCGGGTAGTAGAAAAGTAATAGGGTCCTAAGAAACAACATACAATTTCTTTCCAAGTTGCTGAGTTGCCCTGATTGGCTCTTGTTCTCATTGGCAAATAGGTGCTGGAATCCCAAAAGGGAAAAAATAATGATGCTTTACTGTTCCATCCCTATCGGTCAGAATCATGTCTCAATACCTCTGCACAAACTAGAATTTTTTTTTTTTTTTTTTTTTTTTGGCGGGGGTGGCAGGGAGAGTTAGCTACACTTACTACTTTCACATCTGTATAACCAAGAGAGTAAGTAGAAAGGAGATCTTCCGCATCTGTATTCCTCTGAGAGAATGGATAATAAAATCAAGATAACACACTGGGAAGTACTGTATTCCAGATTGGTTGAATTAGCGAAGGATAGAGAGACCAAGACGGCTTTATCTCAACGTAAATGACTTGGAACACAACAGCATGTCAGACCTGAAAAAGTTAATGTGAACATGGGTCACTGTCTTCTGTGCACATGTGTGTGCATGCTTGTGTGTGAAATATATATATGTCAAATACTATTATCTACTTTATAGCAAGTTGTAGTCTTATGTACTGGAATATAACTTAGAAGGGTTGTATCATCTGAGTTATTGATGAATAGAATCGAGCTCAGAGTGAGAACAGAAGCCATTTGTAGACATCAAATCTCAATAAAAAATGAATATTTCATTAGAGATAGAGGTTTGAATTAATTTTTGGAAGTTTCCTTTGTTTCAGAAAAATTATTTTGATAATGTGATAGTAAAGAAGTGATATGATTATAAAATAGGAAAAGGCTATGCGTGAGGAGATAAAATCTGCTTCATACTAGATTTTTTTAAATTTAAATTTATTTATTTATTTTTGAGACAAGGGTCTCACTCTGTCATCCAGGCTTGAGTGCAGTGGTGCAATCACTGCTCACTGAAACCTCCAACTTTCTGGCTCAAGGGATCCTCCCAGCTCAACCTCTGGGACCACAGACATTTGCCACAATGCCTGGCTGATCTTGGTATTTTTTTGTAGAGATGAGGTTTCATTATGTTGCCCAAGTTGGTCTTGAAATCCTGGGCTCAAGCCATCCTCCCACCTTGGCCTCCCAAAGTGGTGGGATCAGAGGTGTGAGCCACCATGACTCACCATTTATACTAATTTATAAAAATTTTCTTCAATGAGGTAAGGGCTATATCCTGCAAATTTAAGTACTACTACTAGCTAGTGGAAGTGGTTTATGGGACAAGCTGGAGTCTGTCAGGAGTGAGGAGAAAGCAACTTTACTTATTTATTCTCATCTACAGTTCCTTCAAATTTGCCTTACTGGGTTACTCTTTCGTTCCTACCCGCAGGTGAGATAAAAGTGTGCACAGATGACAAAAATGAACGAATAGTCGTGGTTTAGTAGTGATAAAAATTCTAGTTTCACCAAATTGAAGTTTTTTTCTTTCATCTGTCCTCGCTACTTCTTTTCTACACCCAGCTTTAGCTGGATTCATGTTTGAAATACCACATAGTGAGATTAATAATGAGAGTGTTTTAGATAAAAAAAGCAAGCTATTAGTGTTCAAATCTTAATTATAATATAATTTTATTTTAGACACAGTGAATAATGTTTGATGTGTATAGAAATTCTAAATAGTTGCCTTCTAAAATTGAATCCATAATAATATAAGAAGGAAGGAAGTCATAGATTTGTGACTAAACTGGACACCAGACCCAGATGATCCGACAAGTGCTTAGTTTCTAAACACTGAGAGCAGATCATTTCAATTGCATAAAGTATTCCAGATCACAGAACAGGACAAAAAGATATTCAATTTACTTTATAAGACTAATATTTCTAATATAAAAAGAGATAAGATCAGGGTAGAAAATACAAAAAAATGGTGGGGGGAAGAAAGCTAACCTTAAATCATGCAAAAAAACAAGCAATAAAGTAAATCCAGCACTCAAAAATTAATCTTATATATCCATTGGGATGTGCAAATTTTAAATAAAACATTATTAAAATAAGTTTATTGGTTATTAAAATAATAATATAGTTAAGTGAGTTCCATTTGTTATTTGCCTTGCAATAACAAAATGATTAAATATTACAAATAATATTGAAGTGAAAATATCAATATATTAAAGAGAAAATTTATTCATCTCAATCAATGCTCTGAATGCATTTGTGACAATTTTATTTCCAAATATATCCAAATATATTTGGGAAGTAATATTAAAAGCAGTTCAAATTAAGTAAAAATAAAGCAAGATGGTTGTTCTAATACTATTGAATAATAAAAGGCCACTTGTTTTTATTAAAAATTATGGAAAAAATAAAAGATTTATGCTTTTACTACTTACTAGAAAACTCTTTTGCATTTTGTAGGAAATATGATAATCAACCTAAGAATGTGATAATCTCAGAATTAACTGAGAAACATTAAACTAAAATAGTTTAACAATATGACCAGTTAGGTTATTAACATAAAATTATTGTTTATTATGCTTCAGAAATAAGCAATTTAAAATGAAATATGTTTTCATCTAACATAGCAGTAAAATTATAAAATAAATTGGAATAGAACTGATCAGAATGTATAAGACCAATATAAATAGAAATATAAAACTGCACTAATGAGCAGAATTTCTGTATGAATAGAGAAACATACCATGTTTCCGTGTAGAAATTTCTGATATTGTATTTTGTCATTTCTTCCTTAATTTATACATAAATGCAGTACAATGTTATTAAGAAATTAGTACAGTGTTTTCATGCAACCTGATGAACTGATTCTAAAACTCATATAACAAATAGAAAATTGCAAAAATAACTTTTAAAAATTATGGAACAAGACACTGGGCTTAGGAAAAGTCAAATCTGAGAATTTACTATAATAGTGGCTTTTTGAGATGTTCGAGAAAGAATAAGCAAATCAATGAATCGATTTGGGATCCTTGGCTGTTTATAAAATAACAAATGTAAACCTGTAATGTACTATTTGCCAAAATAAATTAAATTCCTGACATATTCAAGAAAAAACTGAAAAAATATTTAAATATTAGCAGAAAATATAGAAAAAGAAGTTTATGGCATATCGATAGCAAATGTCATCTTAAATACAATATGAAATGCAAAGCAAAAGAAAAAGCTAGATCACGTTGATAAATTATAAACTTCTGATCCCAAAAGGAACAGCATCTAAAAAGTTAAAAAGAAACACAGCACTGACAGTAAAATATTTTAAATATTTAGAAGATGTCAAAAATATATGTGAATAAAAATGAAGTAAAAAAACCAGACAATTTACTGAAAGGACATTCTAATTGTCAGTAATATCTGAAAACATGTTTAATTTTGTTGACAAGAAAATAACAATAGAAAATGCCATTGTTTACCAATAAATCTAACAATAAAAAAAGGAAGCTTAGATATATCAAAACTAGGTCTCATTTGATGTAAATGTTGGAGCATAAATAGTTATAGGCATGCCAGAGGGCTATTTAACGAGGCTTATTAAGGTTTCACATATTTACATGTCTTCTGTTACATATATATTCAAGGCAACTGTCACAAAAATGACAGTGCCAGCAAAGTTTGAAATAATTAAAAATATTGAAACAAATATAAAAACTCATTGATAAACAATTATTTCAATAAACTACATAGACACACATTCTGTGGAAGAAATACAATGAAATGGTTAAAAATATTAGAATTTATGTATGTATATTTATAAAACTATTCTCAGTATATTCCAGAAATGAAAACAATAGATGATATTCACAGAGTGCTTCTATATACCAGATATTGATCTAAGCTCCAGTCATATTAACAAAATCCTCCCAAAAACTTGAGGCAAAACTATTGTTATACCCATTTCACAGAGAAGTTATTTAAAATGAAAAATATATACATATTATCCTTTTTCTTAGATTCTTAGAAAAGTATGTAATTTTAGTGAACAACCTGTAAAAAGGACATCAAATTTATCCTGATGATTATCTTTCCAAGAGTGGGTCTGGATTTGGGCATGGTATTCAAGGGAAATTACATATGCTGATTAACTTTTTTGTTTAACCAAATTCATCTATTCAATTAATCAAATATTTAATGGACATAATGTAATGGATTTAGATCTATGAAATGCAGTTTACTAAATTTTATCTTGAAAATATAAACTTTATTTACCTGGAAAATACTCCTAATTAGTTATCATATATATCTTATTGTTGGACCATGGATTTCAAAAAATTTATTATTACTTAACATTGAAAAAAACACATAGTAAATATCATAAATGTCCATAATATACATTTACAAATCAACTAAAATGCATGGTTGGTGTGAATAAAACTAAATTATTTTTGAAATTATGTAAACGCCAAAAGGTAGAGTAAACATAGCTCAACACAAATGTCTTGGTGCATTCAGATATCAAAATCTGCATGTATTTTACACAAAGAGATATGAAGCATAAATTTAAGTTTACTGTATTGCCTAGAGAATTGCATTTTCTTCCTAATTAAGGTTTTCTGGTGTCATTATTTATGTTGACTAGTCCATTTTTCCCTACATTATGAGAATTATTGAATACTTTTAAATAGCTGAGAAAGTACTCAGAAGTACAAAGTAACAAAGGTATGTCAAAGGGATACAAGATCCAACCTGAAAGAGCTCCCAATAGCTAGGGCTGCAACATATTATGTAATATGCTATTGGATTATGAGCCAAAATATCAAATAAATATCCACGAGTGTCTATTGGTATAAATAATGATTGAATAATTAAATACATGGGGGAGATGAGATAATCTCAATTACAGAATATCAAATAACTTATATACATACCCATTCCTCAAGGAGGTTGTCTTAGTCCACTCTCACACTGCTATAAAGACAGACCCAAGACTGGGTAATCTACAAAGGAAAGAGGTTATTTGACTCACAATTCTGCATGTTTAGGGAAGCCTTAGGAAACAGAATCATGGCAAAAGGTGAGAGAGAAGCAAAGGCATGTCTTACCTAGCGGCAGGCAAGAGAGAGTGAACCAGTGAAGACGGAAGAGCCTCTTATAAAACCATCAGATCTCCTGAAAGAACTCACTATCATGAGAACAGCATGAAGGAAACTGCCCCCATGATCCAATCACCTACCACCAGGTCCTGCCCTCCACATGTGGGGATTATGAGGATTACAATTCGAGCTGAGATTGGTTGGGGACATAGAGCCAAATCATATTAGAGGTGGAAATTTAAAAGTGAGCTGAGCTTAGTGCTTTGTTTCAGAAGAACAGAGCACTTGAAACAAAAATAAAAACAAACACTTTACAGTGAAGAAAACTGCAAACATTATTTTAGCAAGGTGACCTGGTTAACATCATTGGTGTTAAATCAAACTGAAGTGTGTACCCTTGATCTGATATCATGAGAATGGCACTTCACCTCTGTAACCTTTTCCCCCAAAATCATACTATTTTTTTTCCAACCATGAGACAAACAAACATTGAAAGCATTCTACAAATTAGCTGATCAGCACTCCTTAAAACTCAATGGAAGTCATTGAAAGCAAGGTAAGTCTAAGCAACTCCCTCATCCAGAGGAAGCTAAGGACACATGAAGACTGAATGCAGTGTAGTAACCTGAATTGAATCGTGGAACAGAAAAGGGACATTCCAGAAAAACAAATGGACTGCAAATAAACATCGTGTTCAGTTAATAAGAATGTATCAATGTTGGTTCATTATTTGTGACAAAGATACCATAATAATATAAGAAGTTAATAGTAGGGCAAGCTGGGTTTGGGGTAAACGGGAACTCATTATGCCTTTGCAACTTTTCTGTAAATCCCAAACTATTCTATAATCAAAAGTTTATTTATAAAAAGAAGGTACATTTCTGCTTGGGGATCATCACCATCTGAACATCAGTGAACAGGGTAATCCACTTCATGGTAGATATGGGTATCAGGAAATAAATGACTAGAAATTGCAATACTTATGAACAGCATAAAGTGATGAGGTCATTTCTTTAAAAAAATGTAACATTAGGGTTTGTATTGAATCTTGCTTGTGTATTTCTAATTAAATATAAGTATAGAAAATAGTTGTTTAATTTTAGGTTGATCATCTGAAATCTGCTTTCTTTCCCCAATATCATAACACATTTTGGAATCTACACATACTTTCATGTTAGCCATAGTTTAATCTCTTAGCAAATTTGATGAATCTAAGAATTAAGTTGCTCATGCCTGTAATCCCAACACTTTGGAAGGCAGAGGCAGGCGGATCACCTGAGGACAGGAATTCAAGACCAGCCTGGCCAGTATAGGGAAACCCTGTCTCCACTAAAACTACAAAAATTAGCTGGGCATGTTGGTGGGTGCCTGTAATCCCAGCTACTTGGGAGGCTGAGGCAGGAGAATCACTTGAACCCGGGAGGTGGAGGTCGCAGTGAGCCGAGATCATGCAACTGCACTCCAGTCTGGGCGACAGAGTGAGACTTTGTCTCAAAAAAAAAAAATTAATTGTTCGGTGTCAAATGCCACACATCAGACATTCATGAACTTGGATACCTCATTAACTTGTCATTGTTATGGCTCCTGAGATTGTTGGAGACTTTAGACACATTTGTCCTTGTATTTGCTTTCTTATTTTGTGGGTCATAAAACAGATGTACTTATTACAAATTCCAAGGAGACAAAGAATAGAAAGACATAAAATAATTTTTAGAAATAATCTGCTATCATTAAGTATCATGTGACTATATAAACAGAAAACAAAATAGTTTCGTGGGGTGTATTATCAATGTTTTCACAGAGAGAAATGCCAGCCTTTCTCTGCAACTATGATGTTATAGAGAAATAAAATTCGTCCTGTTTAAATTGCTTATTTATGAAAATTTTCTCACTTTTGCCTACTTTCAATGAAAACAAGACAACTGTGTTGAAATCACTTTGAAATGAGCAAGAATCCCACTTTCCTTCTCTGTAAACCAGCCGTCATTTTTTTTAACAATTTTGCTGAGCTCTGCAATATGAGAGTGAGTATCTGTTTGTATATCCACTTATAAGGAATGAGAAAATGGAAATATACTAATTTATTTAGATTGTATTTTCTCATCCTTATAAAATGGCAAGATGACATTTAGCAGAGAAAAAAAGGCAACTGAATAATTTATCTCCTCTCTCCTCCGTCTCTCTCTCCCCATTCCTTTTTCTCTCTCTGGCTGGCTGTTTCTATTTCTCTCTGCCTCTTATAGCCACTCATGTAATAGTTGCAGAGTTAGTGTAAAGCAGCCTGTGGTAGACTTCCAATTGCAAAGCTGTGCATGTTGGGGTCTGAGGACTTTGTTTGAAACCATCTTTCCCTCTAAGGTCACACCGAATGCTAAGGAATTAGACTCCTGAAGCACAATCTTAATCCCATGAAGAACAGGAGTTGGTATACAAATGCTCCAGTATCTTCTCCCCTTACCTAGGAATTTTCCTAAGATGGAAAAATCCTAAGATACGTGTTTACCTAGTTCTCACAATTCTCCACGTGGTTAAATTACAGATGATCACTGTGGTTTTTAGCTTCCTGCCCCTTTTTCATCTCACTTCTTCATTCCCCTGTGATTATGGTCTCTGTCTTCCAAATAAAGCCATTGCACTGGAATCATTATCTTGGGATTTAGTTTCAGAGGAACAGGCACTACTGAAGATGGTCAGAGTCATTGTGGAGAAGAATATAGAAAAGTATAAGAAAATGGATTGCAAGATCCAGTAATTTATACGGAGTTTTAACACTGAGCAAATGATTCTGTGTCTTAATCTTGTGTTTAGAATAATACTTTTCTGACATGAGCACCTTTGTGTTTTAATACAATCAAAAGTAATGCATGTTTTGATGAACGAACATATAGTATAATAATCTCATTAATTGTTTGTGTCACCAAAGGTGCAGAATCTCTTTAAGAAAAAAGGAAAACAGAAAATATCAAGTAGGCATAAAGTAGATCCTCTTAGAACTTCCAAGGGAAGAATTCTGTAAGAATAACTAGTATATTATTTGTATTAGTCCCAAACTCACCACTAAAATGTGGAAGACTTTATGGTCCAGTGCAGCATGAAGGCAGGCATGTTGAAGAAGTATTTCTCAGGTTTTTCACTTCATTGACTCATTCATTTATCAAATATTTGCTAAATATACCATTTGCACTTTGCTGTATTATCACTGTGATATATAATTTGAAGATTTTAAAATTCAGGGTTTATTTCCTTCTACCAAGTAAACTTTGAAATCAGTACCAACTTCAGAAACTTCAAAGATCACATATTTTACCACTGCAGAGAAGAAGGTAAGTGTATCCTTTCTATGTGTGAAGTGGAAGCTGTATCTCTTTTAGATTATTGTTGTTTGAGGTTATAACCTCAGCACACTGGGGTTTACAGAAGTTTAGAGAGAACTATAGGGTATAATGAAAGACAATTTCAGAAAGGACTAAAGAGGATATTGGGACAGATGCAATATTTCATAATAATGATAGTGTTAATGATATTTATGTTAACAATAACCATTTCTGTTTATTTTACAGTTATATGAACCAGAAAATCTTCAAGGCCCTTTATATGTGTTATCTTATTTAATTTTCAGAATAACACTGTGAGACAACTGTTATTTTGACCATTTTGTATATTAGAAAACTGAAGCTCAAAGCAGTGAACTAAATTTTCCAGGATTACACAGCAGGTTAGAAAAGTAATTAAAACACAGGTGCATCTAACCATAAAGCCTATACTCCTTGGTAGTATGAGACACTGGTTCTCACTATGAGGTTAAAATAAAAGGATTTATTAAATGTATAAGCAACACATTAGCATATTTTTTAGTAAGTGGTTAAAAAAAACCCTGTAGCTGACATTTGAATAACACAGGATTTTATGAAGGAGATATTTTTTATTCATACTGGTAATAGACAAGACAAAGGTAGTCTCTAAAATTATTTTCTCTAACTTAATGACCTTAACATCATATTTTTCTCCAACTGACATTTTTCTTACCTGAAAATTTTGCCTCTCATGAATATTTTGCCTCTCATGTATTTTAGCAGTGGGAGCACAAAGAGGGGATGTGTGAATTTTTAAAGAAGAAAGCACAGTAATATAATGCTCTCATCTGGCTGTGGGAAGGACCTAACTATCCAAACTAGTATCTCAATATGAATTTGTTCCTTATAAATGTCTAACTTGTGAATCATGTGACTAATTTGCATGAAATAAACCCAGTTCCCTTCACTGTATAAATGCCTTCTTATACTTGGCAACATAAAAAAATTATACCTTTTTTTCTGCCTTCTTCTAAACTTAGAGTCTAAACTGCATATTCAAACTGCACCTTCACTAAGGACACATTTATATATAACTAATATATCTCCATAAGTCTTTTGTCATAGGGAGGTGTTTATTAATCTCATTGTTTCTATGTTCTTTTGCTATCTAAGCTTATTTTACATAATAAATGAGTTTGTAAAAGTCTTTAGGATTGTATCATTTAATGGAAAATTGTGTATATTCATTTATATTATTTTATCTTGGTTGATTCAATAATTCATTAGGAAGGGCTGTTTTTGGAGTTGCTAACACAGAGAGAGGAAATGAGAGAGAAGAATTACTCCTGAGTAAAAACCTTATTAACAACTATTCAATGAATTTAATCCTTTCTGGAATGCTGCCACCATTTATTTTTGGCATGCTGACTTATATTAAATGTTATGCCTGTAGTTTTCACGTACACACCGGAAACATTCTTCTAATTATTAAGGCACTGGGGAAAATTTAACCTGATCTGACCTGAGATTCTACTGTTAAAAAAAAATCAATATAACATTAAAAGTCATCAGTCTATCATTAAACACAAAAGAAGCAAGAGAGAAACTCGTAAGTGAACTAAAATATGCTCGTCAAAAATTAAGCAGTCTTAATCGCTACCAGTGATTACTGTTCATATAGAGACACTGAGAAAAAGATATGTCAGTTATTTCCGTTCAAAATATTAAGCATTTCCAAAATGACTAATTAAGAATTGCTGATTCAGAAATAAAATTTTCACTTGGTTTAAAATGTATATAGTTGTGTGCCATTGAATTCTTGGGTTTACAGAGGTTTGTGTAAAATACAAATGACAAAATCATAATTATAATTTTTTTATTAATTTTTTTAAGAAACATACCTGATGAAGAAAATGAGGAATAAAATACACAATGACCATTTAGACAGTTTTTATTTAGTTAGAAATATTTATTATTTACCATCTATTAGCAATGCACTTTACTGAGTGTACACTGTGTGTAAAGACACACAAAATTTGGCCTAGCTTCTGTTTTAAATTGGAGATTAAGAAAAGTTGACAAATAATAGCAAAGCATAATAGGAAATAAAAGTATCAATAAAGATGTACAAAGACATCCTGTTGTCTACTCACATCTCTGAATCAAACAGAATTTAAATCAACTTATTTATATCTTCTATGAATATTAAACAAGGCAAGCTTATATTTGGTTTTGGAGAAAATGAAGAGGTGTTCAATGATGGATCCGAAAAAAGGGTGAGATTGAAATAGAAAAAATAATATTCTAGGAAAAAATATAGACAAGCCTCAATTTATCAAGTTCCCTTGAACCATGCTGTGTGTATAAGGGAGGTGGAAACATTTTGCCTGCATTTTATAGCCCATAATTTTGATAAATTTTATTTTCACTTTATTTTCCAGAAATTCATGAAATTTGCTTTGTACTTCTTTGATTTAAAATGTAATTTTTATTCACCAGTGGAAGGACCTTTTTTATTTTTGATATGTTTTCAATGTAAGTTTTATTTCATTGTAGTTAGAAAATGCTGTTTGTGTTATTTGAATCTTTGGAAACTATGGGTGGGGGGGTTGTTTTTGTTGCTTGTCTTTTGTGTCTAATATATGAGAAGTTCTTGATGAATGTTCCATGAGTATTTTTAAAAGTGTATTTATTTTTACCATGGCTCATGTATATAAGTATATGTGATAAACACACACACTTTTGATTATGTTTTTTAGATTTTCTATATTTATTTACATTTTGTCTACTTAATTGTAAGAGATGTCTTAAAATTTCCTGTGACCAGTGAGATTCTTTCTACCTTCCTTGTGTATGTTTTATTTCTGCTCTAGGAGAGTTGTTGGCTGTGTTTTAAGGAGCATAACTATCAACCACTTTTCATTCGCCTTCTTCTAGCATATAACATTTCTAAGGAAATGTGAACAAAAGAGTAGTGTTGAATTAATTTTAACAAAGTGAACACACCCATGTGTGATGCAGTTAGCCAATAAATAGAACATTGCCATCACCCAAGAAGCCCCTGGCGTCCTCTCAGTCACTGACCCCTCTCCCTAAGTAAAAATATACTGGTTTTGAACATCAGGTTCAACTTTTCCTGTTTTTGAACTTTATATAAATGAAATTATGCCATCTATTTGTTTACCTAAAATGATATTTGTAAGATTTATTCCTATTTCATTTAACAATAATTTATGCATTGTCATTGAATATATGATATTCCATAATAGTAGTTGCTGACCTGGCGGTGGGTGCTCAGAGCTGTCCAGCTGAAGGGACCAATGTCAGCAAACATCCTCCATCTGTCATCTCCTTCATGTTCTGTTTTAGCTGCAGAGAACTCCCTAACTTGTTATGTACTTCCTGGGACACTCCACATCTGGTTACTGAGTATGATGAGTGTTACAAAATCCCCACGAATTTAACCCAATCTAGACAACTCCGATGGGCAGTTCGCATGCCTGAGATCCTGGCCTGTTTCAGACTAAGGCTTTGATGTTCCTGCATCAGTTCGACTTGCCTCTCTGTTCAATGAGTACTTCTTTTTCCTTCTTTTCACAGGTATTGGTCCCTAATGATCATCTTGCACTCCAAACTCCATCTCAGAATCTTCCTCCAGAGAACTCAACCTGTGAAACCATTATAGATGTTTATCCACTCTACTGTAGAAGGGCATCTGGGCTGCCTCAATTATTGGCTTTTTTCAGTAGAGCTACTGCAAACATTCTAGTAAATTTCTTTGGGATATATATTTAGGGGTAGGATTGTTGGATAACAGCATTTGTTTGCTTAAGTTTAGTAAACACATTTTTATAAAAGGCTATACCAATTTACTACCAATGTACAAAAAATTTAGTTACACAACTCTTCATTCAATCTTAGTTGGTTGAGACAGAGACAGCATAGGGAAAAAAGACAAAAACCTTTGTATTTTAGTGTGCTATATTTTAGCTTTGTTGGTGAGTGTGTAGTGGTATCTTGCTGTGGTTTTAATTAACATTTCTCTGATGACTAATGTAATTCAGCAAAATTCAAATGTTTGTTGGATATTTGGACACTCGTATATCTTTTTTTTGCATGAAGTGGCTGCTTGAAGTCTTTTGCTAGTTTTAATTGAGCTGTCTGTCTTTTTCTTTTTGATTTTGGAGTCTTTCATTTTTCTGAATGTATTTCTCTTTTCAAATATGCATATTGTAAATGCCTTCTTTTAATATATGATTTACTTTTACATTCACATAATGGTAATTTTTATTAACAGAAGTTCTTAATTTTAATGTCATCCAATTATCATTTTGCTCTTTAAGCTAATGGTTTCTGTGTTTGATTTAACAAATGTTTCTTACCCAAGGCAGTGATAATATTGTTCTGTTTTCTACTAAAAGTGTTATTGTTTAGCCTTCTACATACTGTGAGGCACTTTTCAAATACTATTATTTTCCTGCATAGAAGTCCATTTGATGCAGCATCTCTTGGTGAAAATTCCATTTGTTACCCACTGTTCAAATGGGGGTAACAAATTTGTCATGGAGAAATTCATCATGAAGAAATTCCTCATGTCTGTGTCTCTTTGTAACATGCCTGACTGGCTTATTGTCTAATACTTCTGCTGTAGTTTTATATGTTAATATCCAATTATGATAGTGCTCCAGCTTTAAAAATTTTTATTTTTAACATTTGTGGGTACATAGTAGGTGTATATATTTATAGGGTACATGAGATATTTGATACTGGCATGCAATGCCTAATAATCACAGCAGAGTGAATGGGGTTTCCATCACATCATGCATTTATATTTCCTTGTGTTAAAAAAATCCAATTACACTCTTTTTGTTATTATAAAATGTGTGATAAATTATTGTTGACTGTAGTCACCTGGTTATGCTATTAAATACTAGAACTTATTCATTCTATCTAACTATATTTTTGTATCCATTAACCATTTCCACTTACCTCTACCCACTACACTTCCTAGCCTCTGGTAATCAACGTTCTACTCTCCATCTCCATTAGTCCAAGTGTTTTAATGTTTTTCAGCTACTACAAATTAGTGAGAACATGCAAAGATTGTCTTTCTTTGCCTGGCTTATTTCACTTAATCTCCAGTTTCATCCATATTACTGCAAATGACAGAATCTCAAAACACCTCCAGTTTCACACGTTATTGCAAATGACAGAATCGTATTCTTTTTTTATGTCTAAATAGTGCTCCATAAGGTATACCTACCATATTTTCTTTATCCGTTTGTCTGTTAATGGACACTTAGGTTGCTTCCAAATCTTGGCTATTGTGGATAATGTTGCAATAAATATGTGAGTGCAGACAACTCTTCAATATACTGATTTTCTTTCTTTTGGTTATATACCCAGCATTGGGATTGCTGGTTCATCTGGTAGTCCTATTTTTAGTTTTTTGAGAAATTTTCAAACTGTTTTTCATAATGATTATACTAACTTATATTCCTGCCAAGAGTTTATGAAGGGTTACCTTTTCTCCACATCCTGGCCAGCATTTGTTATTGCACATCTTTTGGATAAAAGCCATTTTAACGAGAATAAGATGGTATCTCATTGGAGCTTTGATTTGCATTTCTCGGATGATCAGTAACATTGATCACCTTTTTATATACTCCTTTCCATTTGAGTGTCTTCTTTTGAGAAATAGCTGTTAACATTTTATGACAATTTTCTAGTTGGATTATTAGATTTCTTTTCCTATCAACTTGTTTGAACTGCTTATATATTTTAGTTATTAATTCTTTGTCAATTAGATAGTTTGCAAATGTTTTCTCCCATAATGTGGGTTGTCTCTTTGTTGAATGTTTCTTTTGCTGAGCAAAAGCTTTTTAACTTGATGTGATCCCATTTGTCTATTTTTGCTTTGGTTTCCTGTGCTTGTATGATATTACTCATGAAATCTTTGCACAGTTCAATGTGCTGCAGAGGTTCCCCAATGTTTTCTTTTAGTAGGTTCATGGTTTGAGATCTTATGTTTAACTTTTTAATTCATTTTAATTTGATTTTTGTAAATGGTGAAATATGAGGGTCTAGTTTCATTCTCTGTATATGGATGTCCAGTTTTTCCAGCACCATTTATTGAAGAGACTGTCTTTCCCCAGTGCATGTTCTTGGCACCTTTGTTGAAAGTGAATTCGCTATAGATGTATGGATTTATTTCTGGGTTCTCTATTATGGTCCATTGGTCTATGTGTCTGTTTTCATGCCAGTAACATTCTGTTTTTGTTCCTATTGCTGTGTGCAGTAATTCGAAGTCAGGTAATGTGATTCCTCCAGTTTTGTTCTTTCTACTTAGCTTTAGCTATTCCAGGTATTTTGTGGTTTCATATACATTTTTAGAATTTTTTTTAAATTTCTGGGATGAATACCATTGGTATTTTTATAGGGATTGCATTGAATCTGTAGACTGCTTTAAATAGTATTGACATTTAAACAATATTGATACTCCCAATACACAAACATGGAATATCTTTTCATTTTTTGTATCCTCTTCAATTTCTTGCATCAGTGTTTTATGGTTTTCACTGTGGAGCTCTTTCACTTCTTTGGTTAAGTTTATTCCTAAGTCTTTTATTTTATTTCATTTATAGCTGTTGTAAATGGGATAACTTTCTTGATTCAAATTATTCACCGTTGACATATTAAAATGCTACCTATGTTTGTATGTTGATTTTGTTTCCTGTAACTTATCAATTCTATTTTTTTTTTTGGTGGAATCTTTAGGTTTTTCCAAATTTAAGATTATGTCATCTGCAAACAAGGATAATTTGATTTTTTTTTTTACTTTCCAATTTGAATGCCCTTTCTTTCTTACTCTTGTCTTATGACTGTAGCTAGGACTTCCAGTACTACGTTGAATAACAGTGCTGAAAGCAGGCATTCTTGTTTTCTTCCAGTTCTTAGATGAAAGGCTTTCAGTTTTTCCCCCTTCAGTATGATACTAGTTGTGGGTCTGCCGTATGTGGCTTTTATGTGTTGATGTATGTTCCTTCTGTACCCAGTTTTTAAAATATTTTTATCATGAAGGAATATTGAATTTTAGCAAATGCTGTTTCAACATAAATTGTAATGATTATGTTTTTTGTCCTTCATTTGGTTGATATGATGTATCACATTGAATGATTTGCCTATGTTGAAACATACTTGCATTGTTGGGATAAATCACATTTGGATGTAATGAATGGCCTTCTTAATGTGTTGTTGAATTCAGTTTGCTAGTATTTTGTTCAAAAATTTTGCATCAATGTTCATCAGGGATATTGGCCTGTAGTTTTCTTTTTTTGTGTGTCTTTGTCTGGTTTCAGTATCATGGTAATTCTGGCCTCATAGAATGAGTTTGGAAGTATTCCTTTGCTCTCTATTTTTCGGAATCGTTTGAGTAGGATTGGTACTATTTGTTCTTTAAATGTTTGGTAAAATTAACCAGTGAAACCATTGGGTCCTGGGCATTTCCTTGCTTGGAGGCTTTTTATTATGGCTTTGATCTAAAGACTTCTTATTTGGTGGCTGAGGTTTTGGACTTCTTCATGGTCCATGGTCCACTTCTTCATGGTCCACTTATTAGTAAGTTTTATGTGTTTAGGTTTCTCCATTTATTCTAGGTTTTCCTAGTTATTGGCATATAGTTTGTCATAGTAGCCTCTATTGATCATTTGCTTTTCTGCATTATCAGCTGTAATGTCTTCTTTTTCACCTCTGATTTTGTTTATTTTGGACTTCCCTCTTTTTTTCTTATTTAGTCTGGCTAAATATTTGTCAATTTTGTTTATCTTTAAAGAAACACATAACTCATAACTTTTTGTTTCATTGGCTTTTGTATGGTTTTCTTGTCAAATTCATTCATTTCTGCTCTGATATTTTTAATTTCTTTTTTTTTACTAACTTGGGGTTTGGTTGGCTCTTGCTTTTCTAGTACTTTAAGATGCATCATTATTAGGTTGTTTATTTGAAGTTTTTCTCCTTTTTTGATGTAGGTGCTTATTGCTATAAACTTTGCTCTTGTTACTTCTTTCACTGTATCCCATACGTTTTGGTATGTTCCATTTCATTTTTATTTATTTCAAGAAATTTTAAAATTTCCTTCTTAATTTCTCCATTGACCTGCTGCTAATTCAGGAGCATATTGTTCAATTTCCATGTATTTGTGTAGTTTCCAAAGCTCCTCTTTTTATTGATTTCTAGTTTTATTCCATTGTGGTCAGAGAAGAAACTTGATACAATTTCTTTTTTTTTTTTTTTTGCTTTTTAATGATTTATTTTGTGACATAGCATATGGTCTATCCTTGAGAATGATTTATGTGCTGAGAAGAATGTATGTTCTTCAGCTGTTGGATGAAATGTTCTGTAAATATTTGTTAGGGTTATTGGGTCTATAGAACAGATTATATCCTTTTTTTTTTTTTTGGTTGTTGTTGTTTTTTTTGATTTTCTGTGTGAAAGATATATCCAATGCTAAAAGTGGGGGTGTGGAAGTCGCTTGCTATTAGTGTATTGTGCTCTTTCTCTCTCTTTAGCTCTAACAATATTTGCTTTATATATCTGTGGTTTTCGGTGTTGTGTGCATATATATTTACAATTGTTATATCCTCTTGCTGAATTGACTCCTTTATCATTATAAAATAATCATTTTTTTCTGTGTTTTATAGTTGTCCTTAAACCTATTTTGTCTCATATAAGTATAGCTACTCCTGCTGTTTTTGGTTTCCATTTCATAAAATATCCTTTTCCACCCCTTTATTTTCACTCTATTTGTGTCTTTATAGGTGAAGTGTGTTTCTCATGGGCAACTGATAGTTTGGTCTTGTATTTAATTTATTCAGCCACTCTATGTCTTTGATTAGTTCAATTACATTCATTATTATTATTAATGAGTTAGGACCTACTCCTGCTATTTTATTATTTGATTTTTTGTTTTGTTTTGTGGTCTTCTTTTCCTCCCTTCTTTTATTTCTGTCTTCCTTTTAATTAAGGTAATTTTTTTCTGGTGGTGTGTTTTAATTTCTTGCTTTTTATTTTTTGTATATCTGTTATACCCCTTTTTTATTTGAAGTTACCATGAGGCTTGCAAATAACATCATTATTTTAAACTGATGACAATTTAACACTGATTGCAAAACAAATAAACTAGCAAGCAAGCATAGAGAAAACTAATAAAAACTCTACACTTTTAACTTCATTCTCCACTTTTTAACCTTTTGTAGTTTCTGTTAATAAGTATTTTATTTCTTGAAAATTTGTTGAAGGTTTTATTTTTTATGGATGCATGTTTCTGTCTTTCTACTCAAACACTCTGATGCATTTTTCAGTATGTCAATTGCATTTTTGAACTCCAGAATGTCTACATAGTTCTTTTTAATTATTTCAATCACTTTGTTGAATGTATCTGATAGAATTCTTAATTTCTTCTCTGTGTTAGATTTCATCAAGATTCCTCAAAATTACTATTTTGAATTCTTTGTCTGAAATGTCACATAACTCTATTTCTGTCTTTCTTGGGTTGATCAGTGACTTATTTAGTTTGTTTGGTGAGTTCGTTTTTCCGAATGGTCTTGGTGCTCGTGAATGTTTGTCAGTGTCTGGGCTCTGGGCATTAAAGAATTAGGTATTTATTGTGGTCTTCACAGCCTGCGCTTGTTTGTACCCATTCATGTTGGAAAGGCCTTCCAGGTATTTGAAGGGACTTGCGTGTTGTGACCTATGTCTTTGGTCACCGCAGCTGTATCTGCTTCAGGGGGCACCCCGAGTGCAGTAATGCTGTGGCTCTTGCAGACATGTAGAAGTACTGCCTTGGTGGTCTTGGATAAGATTCAGAAGAATTTTCTGGATTAGAAGGCAGAGACTATTCTTGTCTTCTCTTACTTTTCCCCAAACAAATGATATCTCTTTCTCTTGATGCTGAGCTGCCTGGAGCTCTGGGAAAGATGACACAGGCACCCTGTGGCCACCACCACTGGGACTGTGCTATGCCAGATTTGAAGCTAGTATAGCACTGGGTTTTGTAGTTGAGCTTCCGTGACAATTCCCTGGCTACTACTTACGTTCACTCAGGCCCAAGGGCTCTACAGTCAGCAGGTGGCAAATCCAGTCAGGCTTGTGTCCCTCCCTTTAGGATGGTGAGCTTCCCACCCTGCCGGCCGGCCCCAGGCAGGTCCAGGAATTCCATCTCGGATCCAGGTCCTGGAGTCAGGAATGCTAGGAACCTACCTGGTGCTCTGTTCTACTGCAACTGAGCTGGCACTTATGTCACAAGACAAAGTTGTTCCCACTCTTTCCTCCCCTTTCCTCAAGTGAAAGGGGCTACCTGTGCCCCAGGCCCATGGCAAGTAATGCCTGGCTACCCCAATGTTTACTCCAGGCTCAAGGGCTCTTCAGTCAGCTTGTGGTGAATGCTGCCAGTCCTGAATCTCTCTGTCAGGGCAGAAAGCTGCCATCTGGCCAAGGGCAGGTCTAGAAATGCTGTCCAAGAGGCAAAGCCTTAAATCCATAATGCCAGGAACTTGTTGGTGCTCTACCCCACTGTGTCCTGGCTGGTAACCAAGGTGTAAGACAAAGTTCCCCTTACTACTTTCTTTTTCTCAAGCAGAGGAGACTTTTCCCTCTAGCCACCATGGCTGGGAATGTTTTGGTCACACCTGAAGTCAGCACAATTCTGAACCTCCCCTAAGGCCCATGGTGAGTATTACCTGGCTACCATTGCTGTTTATTCATGGCCCTAGTCAACAGATCATAAATTCTTCCAGGACTGGGTCCTTCTCTTCAGGGCAATGGCTTCTCTCCTGCTCCAGGGTGTATCTGGAAATGTCACCTGGGAGCTGAGGCTTCGAATGGTGGTCTTAGCAGTCTGCCCGATGCCCTATTCTACTGTGGCTGAGCTGGTATCCAAGTTTCAAAGCAAAATCTTCTGTACTCTTCCCTCTCTTCTCCTCATGCAGATTGAAGGAGTGTCTCTCAGAGCTGCCAGCTGGCTGCCTTGGGTTGGGGGAGGGGTGGTGTGGTGATGCAAGCACTCCCTCAGCTGTCCCAGCCAGTATCTCACTAGTTCATGCGCAGCCCAATTCCTCTGGCTCTGGGCCCAGCACAACTCTAGGGCTTGCCCAGGAATTCCAGTCCTTGTGGCCTAGGCTGCCTTTCAAGTTTATTTAGAACCCTAGAGAGCTTTAGCCTGTGGTGGCAGGGCTTGCTGGAGCCCAGGTTTCTACTGTTGGGATGGACAATTTGCCTCTTCCTAGAGCTGGTCTAGATGCTCCCTCCATGAGAGCTGGCTGAGTTCTGCCCCATGTGCCAGGCAGTATTGAGTTCCAGTGCAAAGTCCTGCAATCACTGTACTCTTCTCCCAAGTGCAGAGAATCTCTGTGCCATACAGCTGCTGCTGGGGGATGGGGAAAGGGTGGTGTAGGTGATTCAGGACAGTCTTTCCTACCTCGTTCAGTGTATTTTTTCCTTAATATGATTTTAAAACTAGGTACTGTGATCAACTGATTTTTGATTCTTATGAAGGTGCCGTTTTGTTTGAATAGTTGTTTAGTTTGGTGTTCCTGCAGTGGGGGTGATTGTTGGAGGCTTCTATTCAGCTGTCTTGCTCCCCTCCTTCTTATCCAGCTTTTTTTAGAAAGATCCTCTTGGCAATTTGTGTGTATTTTTATTTATGTATGAATTGCAATCAACTTTTCAATTTCAGAAGAGCACTGGTGATACTTTGATAATAGATTTAACCTATACATACGTTTGAAGGGAATTTATATAGTATAATTATTAATTCTTTAAATACTGGAAACTATATTCCTTTAAGTTTTAAAAATATTCTCTTAATAATATTTCAAATTTTTCATTGAGAAATTAGGAATTAGATGTATTTGCTATGTATTTGGTTAGTTTTGTTGCTTTTACAAATGTGATGTTTTAAAATAAAATATACCCTATTTTCAAACATTGATTTTGTGTCTAAATAGCATTGCTAATATCAAGTATTATTTCCAATAATTATCTTTAGAGTTTTTAATTTTTCTCATATGCAATAATTTTATCTCAGTATAAGAACAGTTGTATTTTTTCCCAATGAGTTAATATTTTAGTCCTCTTTATCACTATTGCTTTGATTGAGACCTTAGGTACAATGCTGCATAGAAATAGTGACAGTAGGCATCCTTGTGTATTTCCCAATCTCAGAATAGAAGACTTCAATCATTCACAATTAAATGTAATGCTTGCTGTACACTTGCTTATTTGTACACACTCTTAAGCAGATTAGGAAAGTTGCCTTCCGTTACTCTTTCGTTATGTGTGATTATGAATGGGTCTTGAATTTAAGCACGTGTTTTTACTGCATCTGTTGAGATGGTTGTATGTTTTTTCTCCTTATAATCTGTTAATGTGATAAGCTGTGATTTATTAATGTGATTTAGTAGCCATTTTGTTGTGTCCTTCTTATACTGTCAGATTAATTCAATTTTTTTTGCCTATTACATTGTGACTGTCTTAACAATAAGACGAATGTGAATGAACTACCAAATACCAATTTTTTGAGCCCAACAGATAGCTAAGGGGAGTTGATAGACAGCTTGAACCCGGCATAGGGACACTCCAGTGAGAGACAATGAGGATTGGCTTACTTGCTACAGCACTCAGGAGGAAGAGTCAGTGATTACCACACATGTGGGGAAAAACAAGTTGCTTACAGTTTAGCTTAACTTATATAACACCTGGTAGCTTTAAACACAAAAACAGTTTGCACTCGCTCAGTCTTTTTTCCAGAAACCTCCACCAGATGTTCACAAAAAAGACTGAGAGAGGAGTGGAGACCAGAGAGAGCTGCCTTTAGGGGGATGGGTGTGGAAGTGCTGCCTGAGAGCCATGAAACTATGCACCTTTTTCTGGAAACTTCTCTCATTTGAGGCAGAAACCTTAAACCACTGGGATAGTCATCATAATTCCACCCAAACATAGGACACAAACTCTGCCCAATTACTGCTGGAAGAAAATATGCTTATAATTCTGTAGGAGAGGACAAAAGTTGTCTTAGGCCTATTACCTTATGACACTGCCAGTAAAAGTCTCCTTTTTCTGGTAAAGGAAACTCTACCACACAAGACCTGACATAGATACAAGTTTGGATGCCACAAGCAGGAGGAAGAGGAATGCTGCGAAGGTACTATTTCTGACACTCAAGTTCGCAGGTTCTTCCTGAGACTGAGGTTGGACAAAGAATATAAGGGACAAGGCACTTCTCACCACAAACCTGGCAGGCATTATGTAACAAGAAACAGAAGCCTAGTACTAGGAGAGAGAAAAGAATCCAGAGGTAGTCTCCATGTGTGGTACAGGTAAGCAGGGATAGCTGAAATCTGAATGTGGGATAGGAATAATGAGAGAAGACTTCCATCAATATAGTGCCTGCTGTGGGTGTGAAGAGGGAATTTAAAATAATATGAATCATAGGTTAAAGAATATAGTGAAATAGGTGGACAACATCATTAAGTAGACAGAATTATTAACAGAAAGAGGGAATATATAATAATGAGTCAATTGGAATGGCTAAGAATAAAACAAACAAATAAACATGCATCAGAGGTGAAAAATTCCTTTGATGGGCTCCTTAATAGATTTAACATCGTGGGGGCAAGGTTCACTGAACATAAAGACAGATCACTAGACATTACCCAAAGCAAAACTTGAAAAAGGAAAAAAAAAAATAAGTTTTAAAAATAAAACTCCTGGGCACCATGGCTCATGCCTGTAATCCCAGCAATTTGGGGGTTGAGGCAGAAGGATCACCTGAGGTCAGGTGTTCGAGACCAGCCTGGCTAACATAGTGAAACCCTGTCTCTACTAAAAATACAAAAATTAGCTGGGCATGGTGGCGTGCACCTGTAATCCCAGCTACCCAGGAGGTTGAGGCAGGAGAATCGCTGGAACCCGAGAGACAGAGGCTACATTGAGCTGAGATTGCACCACTGCATTCCAGCCTGGGCGACAGAGCAAGACTCCGTCTCAAAAAAATAAAAACATAAAAATATAAAAATAAAACAAGAAAACATCCATTTATGTGTGACTGGATTCCCAAAAGGAATACAGAGAAAGCACCAGGAAGAATAAATATTTGAAGATACAATGATTGAGAATTACCTACAAATATAAACAACACAAAAGCACAGATAGATAAACTTCAGATAATCTCAATCAGAATAAAAACAAAACAGCAATAAAACACACCTAAACACATAAGATTTAAACTTCCGATGATTAAAGATAAGGAAAGAATCTTGAAGATAGAAGTAAAACAAAAAAAAAAAGATGCATTACATACAAAAGAAGAAATATATGAATTATGCAGACTTCTCAACAAAAACTATGCAAGCCAGAAAACAATTAAGTGACCTCTTCAAAGTCCACTGTTGTTCTCTTCCTCCTGGACTCAAATGCCACACATATTAAATAGTTTGATACTATCTCACAGACTCTGAGGCTCTGTTTATTTTGTTGCCATTTTTTTCTCTTTCTGCTTCCTCACATTGGAGATAAATTTTCTGTTTCAAGCTCACCAGATCTGACCTCTATCATTTCATTCTGCTCTTCCTTCCATCTAGTAACTTTTTGTTTATTTTAATTTTAGGTAGTCTTTATTTGAAATTTTTCTTTGGTTTTTGTCTATTTCAATTTTTCTGCTTGAATTATCTCCTACTTTTCTCTATCATTTTATTCATTGTCAGACTAATTTGCTTCACTTAATTTAGAATAGTTATGGTAGACATTACACGAAACATAACAAAACAAAGGAATATTTCTGGTCCATCTCAGTGTCAGATTTGGTGGATTTATTTTTCTCTAGAGTATGCATTCAATTGTTGCTCTTGTTCTTTTGGGGCTTTGTGAATTATATACTGCTCATTATTCACGTTAATATGTGAGATTGTGGATTCTGGTGTTTTTTTAATTATTATTTTTCTTCTCTTGACTTCCAAACTCTGGATCTTGGGTGGCATTTCTGGCTTCTGTTGAGATCTTCTTAACATTTTTCTTTTTTTTAGTGGGCATATTGCATGAGTGATTTGGGGGTCAGTCAGACTTATAGGTAGACAGGATTTAGATACCCCTTTTTTGACTCTTTTCTTATAGCATTCTTTAGTCATTTATGGTAGCCATGATTTCCCCGGCTTTGTTATACTAACAATCTCATTAAGAAAAATATATTTTTTCCCCTCACACCCCTGCTAACTTGTGTATGCCACATTGGGACTGCATGTCCTAAAAAAGGAAACTTCTTTAATGCAAGTCCTTCTAACTGCCCTTCAAGAATATACATTTTACAAGAGTTTGTCTGCTTCTGTCCACTACCCAGCACTTTTAGGTAGTTGCTTTTTAATTTTAGCCACGTGTGATAGATGTTTTATTCTGGTGAACTATCCAAAAGACAGTCCATCACTCTCAGAAAAGAATTTATCTTTTTAATGACTAAAAGATCTGTAGTGCACTTTTCTTTTAATTTCTGATATTTCTAAACTATTATTTCTCTCCTTTTTATGACCTGACATCTATATGACTGTATTTTTTGTTTTTTTAATTTATAATTTTAAATGTATTATTCATTTTTTATAAGGTTGTCTTTTTTCTAATGACTAAATTTAAATACAAAACTTTATAAAATGCTCTTTGTCTTATCTTATTCTTATTATTTACTATTTCCTCACTCTCATTAATGTTGAAATTATCTAGTAATCTTTCTTTCCTTCAACAAATCTTTCATTTTCTGCACAATTTAATTTGAAGTGTTATTTTCCTTCCAAGTAATCTCTATTAGAAGTGAACAATTATATATCAGTATCACTTTCATTTGAGGCTCAAAAATATCTGTCATATCTCAACTGGTGAAGGAAAAATTTAAAAAAAAGAACTGAGGCATACTATTATAGTATAATTTGGGGTATTGGATGAATGATGCTTACAATGGTTTAAATATAAATTATGCTCAGAATTTTTGCAATGGATAAGAATTGAAAGGCAGTTTAAGACCATACTCTGAAGGGCTTCGAGTTCCATATTTCTAGAATATTAACCTGTTTTTAGATCTTGGGTAGCTTTAATAAAGATAAAACTGAAAAATCCAGATGGTTTTCTAAAAAAATAATTAGATAGTACTTAAGTGGCTGTTTTCACTCAAAATTTTCTATGTCTCATTTCTCTACTTTCAAAAGGTATCTATCTTAGATTTGGTTTTCTGACAGCACAGTTTTAGGTGAGAATTCACTTGTCAGTAATTAATTTAGGGACCATTTTCAGACAAAATCAGTGAATAAATAGAGGAAGGAGAAGATAGAAGGGGAATAAGCCAAAGATGTTCCAGACTCAGCCATAAATTACAACAGAATTTTTTTTTTGCTCTGGCTATGGCGGCTGAGCTTACACCTGCATTCGTCATTTATTGAGTAAAGATTTCTTCTGCTTTCGCTGCTTACTTAAGCAAATCTGCTCTAGTACCTGGAGTGCAATATTGCAAAGACAGTCTGAGATGAGGGCTTGCTTATGCAATCAGACACATGATAAAGCTAGACATCACAGAAAAAGTCTCAGGGATATGAGGGGACCTGCACCTGGAACTGATAGTTTCTGCTATATTAATCTTTTAAAATTATTATTTTTTTGTTGGCCAATAACAATTGTACATATTTATGCTGTACAATGTAATATTTCACTTCATATATACACTGTGTAATAATCAAATCAGGATAATTAATGTAACTATAACAAAAATTTATCATTTATTTGTGGTAGGAATATTCAGAATCCTCTCTTCTTGCTATTTTGAGATATACAATATCTTTTTGTTGACTGTAGTCACTCTATTATGAAAAAGGATACTAGAACTTTTTCTTCCTTACTCATTGTAACTTTGTACCCGTTGACCAATCTTTCCCCACTCCTTCCACCCCCTCATTCTCTGATGACCACAGTTCTATCCACTACTTCTATGATGTCAACTCTTTTGGTTTCCATATATGAGTGAGAGCATGCTTTTTGTATTTCTGTGTCTGGTGTATTTCACTTACCATATGTCTTCCAGGTTCATCCATATTGTTGCAAATCACAGGAATTGCCTCTACATCCACACCTAATCTTAGATATCATAGAGTTTGCTATTTATGGATAGTTTGAAATGCAAATATTTAAGTCTATTTTATTAGTATTTTTATCTCTCTCATCAAATGTGTGGAGAATACTGGTTTTGAAGAGATTTAGAATGCTTAATTATATCATTATAATAGAAGCAAGCAACCGATAATTTAATGGTAATATTTTAACATTGTTAAACAGGCTTTACTATATAATAATGTACCTAGACTACCCTGATGTTTCCATTTTAAGAAAATCAATTTTATTATGAATAAAATGAAATGGAGAGGTCTTAAGGATTTTATAAAATTCTGTTTCTAAAGTCAATCAACTAGCTAGTATCAGGACCAACTAGTTAGTGACAGGCTTATATAAATTCATTTAACAATTCTTTCTACAGCTCTGTGCTGTGATCGTTCCTAATTCCAAATATGTATTGTTCAAATCATCACCAACTGAAATCCAGCCATTGAATGCTTTTGCGTGGCAGTGGTGGTGGGGAGGAACATAAGGGAGGGAAAAGAATACTATTTTCTAAGATAGGAATAGGTTCATTAATGCTGAGTGTATTTTGATGAGAATGGATTCTTTTGTTAGTGTATCTGTAAGTTACTTTATATTATCTATGCTGCTCTAGTCCACTTTCATTTTCTTGAAATAAAAGCAGCAGGATTTAATAGTTGTATTATTAAAATTCTTTAACCTACATGAACTGGATATAATGGCTCAATAGTAAATAAGGGAAGACTCCTGTAAAGATAGCAATCTTTAAAAATTTAGCTGAATTTCACTAAACTATGAAAACTTTTAATTTTAAAAGTAGGCCAAGACTGTCTCAAGATTAGATTTTAATAAAGGATTTAAAATACCATATTCCTCTAAGTTTTGATGCAGTTAGCAAAACTGTAGGAATCTGAAAATGAAGAATGCTTCCAAATAAAGTTATCTGATTATTTTTGAAATATGTAAGTAAAAGAGGTATTTCCCAAATTCATTTAAACATTTGGAAGACATTTTATTTTACCTGCATCTCTTCACATATTTTCTGGTTATCATTGCATATTTATTCTCATGGTTCAAAGGAAGAAATATACTCAACACTTTTTCAAATATGTTTGAAAAAGAATTTTGAGCAATGTTTGTTGACTTGATTTTAACCAGGGCTAGGGAGAACAAGAAGCTCCCAAGCTCTCCAAATGGTGACAGCAGCCCAAGACAGTTCGATCAAATTATTAAGCAAAGTATACTTGTCCACTATTACTGGAGCTTTCAATTCTGCAGCTATGACCTCTGGGTAGGAGCGATAAGGCTATTTGAATGCATGAACACCTCAGTTATTAACATTGACTATGACCTAGTCAGTAGAAAATGTTAATAATTGTACCATACCCCCTTAAATATTGAACTTACTATCTCAGTATGATGTCTTATTGATAAATCAAGACTACTCCCTTGAGTACTCCAACATCTCTACCTTGAATAATTAGTCACAAATCCTTGCCCTGTCCTTTCAAGAAGTTTGTCTAAATAGATCATCCATTTTTCCATATCCCATTACTATTTATTTCATGAGAATGTGAACTTTGATCAATAAAGGTAAAGAGAATCCAAGAATGTGAGAGTGAGAAAGTGATGGCAGATATGACAAATTCTTAGGTGAGCGATCCACTTTAAAATGTCAAATCCATGTGCTTAATTTTTAACAAAGGTTGTAGGAAATGAAGAAAATAAGGGTGGTGTGAAAAGCAGTAAAGAACAGGTTTTACAGTGATTCACACAAATGAGCCATACTGGAAAGATGCTGCCTGTCTCTGAATTAGCAGAGAAGGAGGAAAGCTTTGGTTATGCATCATTTCACTATTTCATTTCCACAGAAACTTTCTGCAAATATATGGTCTAAGATAATCCAACTCATTTACTAATTCATGTTTTAAAATAGGAAAAAATAAAGAACTGGTACCATAAGGGAAAATGTAGAAGACAATTCACAACATTTATGAAAATCAATTTATACTGACCAGAAGAATATTTTATAAAAAATGAAAATTGGGGACAAATGTTCTTCTGTAAATAATAGTAAGAGAGAGAAGGAGGAGGAATAGGAAGAGAAATTATATCTTTGAAAAAGATCTTTGAAAGAAAATTTCAGTAATAGGTAGGAGATCATGAAACAAAAGCAAGAGATGAAATGTAAGCTAGGGCAACTAAGGAAGAAAGTAAAATCTGCCCTATCCCACCAAAAATAAAAGCATGAGAAGGAATGTACACACATGGAAAAGATAGTAAGGTAATGAAAAGTGGAAATAAGGAGATCCACTAACATAAAAGACACAATTGAAAGAATAAAGACAAACTCTCTCTCTTTAGAGACAGAGCTAAAGCTAGACATAGAAGATGATAAGAGATGGCCAATATACTGAGTCTCCCAAATAAAATGAAAATGATAAAAAAAATCATTTGAAGATAATTTTAAGGCCTTTTGGAAGTTTTCTAAAGAAAGTACTCCATGTGGTTGAAGTTTCAGACTCCTATTTTGTTCTTATAAAGTCTTTGACATGTGGTATTTTCATGATCAAGGATAACTGATTCTCTTCCAACAGTGTATCTGAATGCAGGGCAGTGGGATTAGGTAAAGGTGTGTAAGCAAGAGAACACTCTCCTTTTTAATTGTTCATACCTCTTCCATTCACATCAGTTACTTTAACTTAGACATAATGCAGCTGTGAATGTAGCTTTTAGATTTTAGCATGGTGGTTCTAGGTCTAACTAAAACATATTTTACTGAGAAAGAAATACAGAGTAGCTACTGAGGGCACACTCATTATCTCCATCACAATACATTAAACATGCACATGGAGGGATGTATAGGAAAGTAATAACACTGGGGGGATGAATAGATGAGGGGAAAACTAGGGAAATGAGAGACAAGTATGGGGAGGAATTTAAGTGGATAATTTTACTGATTTTTGAACCGTATGAATGCATTGCTTACTCCAAAATAAAATTTAGTAAAGTATGGTGATTAAACATACAGTAAAATAACAAACACATAGTGTCATTAAAGGCATATGAAAGAAGAGGAGCTATGCATATGTGTGTTGAGAAAAAGGACCTTTATGTCTGTACTTGATGCCTGTATTAAAGATGGTTAGTAAAACTGAATACCTCTTATATTTGTTTTCAGATTTCTTGTCAGAGCAGTTTCTTTTCTATTTATTCCAATTTTTCTTTGAAACATAACTACTGTCTCAGGAGTATGTTTGATTATTAAAACATTACAACAAAATACAAAATAAAAATATATGTTTTTTTGAATTTGCCGTGATCTTTGACATTCAAGTACAATAGTTGTTATACAAAACTGCGAGGTGTTAAATTAACAAATGATTTTGTTTTTAATTCTATGCTTATAGCCCATCAATTTGAAGGTGCTGAGCTGGAAAAGCTACTGCTCTCAATACTCATGGTCCTTAGTGCTGTGGGAAAAGATTGCTAAATCATTCAAATTCCAGAATGATCCAACCAATTCTCTTATCAATATAACCAAATTTCCCATATTGTTTTAAGATCTGTGTATTCTATTCATTATAGCAATGGGAAGAGATTAACAGCATGTACATTTCTACATATACACACAAAATGAATTGGATAATGATTGTATTAATCCATTTGCATTGCTATAAAGAAATACATGAAATTGTAAAATTTATAAAGAAAATAGGTTTATTTGGCTCACAGTTCTGCTGGCTATACGAGCAACATGGTGCCAGCATCTGCTTCATGTCAGGCCTTAGAAAGCTTACAATCATGGTGGAAGATGAAGGGGAGCCAATGTGTCATATAGCAAGACAGGGAGCAAGAGAGAGGGAGGACATGTGAGTCTCTTTTTAACACCAGATCTTGCATGAATTCAGAGTGAGAACTCACTCATTACTGTGAGGACAGCACTAAGCCATTCATGAGGAATTCTTCCCCATGGTCCAAACATCTCCCACTAGGCCCACCTCCAACATTGGAGGTCACTTTCAACATGAGATTTGAAGGGGACAAAACATCCAAAACATATCAGTAATCTTGTACCAGCAACTGGATCTATTTAATGTCTGTGATGGTTAATTTTATGTGTCAGTTTGGCTAGGACAAAATGTCCCAGGATTTGGTCAAAAAGCACTCTGGATGTTGCTGTAAAGTATTTTTAAGATAAGATTAACAATCAAATCAGTAGACTTTGAATAAAGAAAATCACCCTCCATAATGCAGGTGGGTCTCATTTAGTCAGTCGAAGACTTTGAGATAAAATAAACAGAGGTGTCAGGGAAAAGAAATAGCTTTTCAAAACTGTCGTCAGACTCAAGTTACAACATCAATTCTTTTTGGGCCTCCAGCCTGACAGCCTACCCTGCAGATGTTGAATTTGACAGCCTCCACAACCATTTGTGCTAATTCCTTAAAATAAGACTCTCTCTCATTCTCTCTCCCTCTCTCTCTCTCGTGCATGTGTTTGTTTTGTATGATATGCTTTCTTTAAAAATATTATGTTCTGTATTTGAGTTTGGCTTTTATTTTTGTCTAAAATTTCAATTAATTGAAAAGTGCTCCATGAACACAAACAAAATAGTTTGAATAAGGCAAATTTAATTTAGTGTAACAATTATTGACAACAGAATATTTCACTTTTAAGAATCGTGTCATGTAAATAGGATTGGCTTACACTTTAGGTGATTATAAGATGACTGGATGATATGACATTTCAACTTTGTCTAATTTCTAGTGTGATTAAAAAACTATAACTGAAAACATGGGAGTTAGTTATTCCAACAGCACAGGGCTTTCTCAGAGTAGTTATTAACATTGTGAAAGGATACTGAAAAATTAGATAATACCTCAGGCCTCTTGTCTGAAAACACTTTTTTAAAATGAAATGTACGCATTTTGGTTAGCATAATTTTCATCCTCAGATAGAAAAACCTTGACTTCATGGCAGTGATTTTTTAATAAAAAATAAATGACTTCTAACTCCATTTAAGGAAGGGTAGGATATTTACGGGGAAAAGAGCTTTAGGAGAGCTCAAGGGGAAATGTCACTACCTGCTCAAGAAGAATGGAAATGTCATTTTGCATTAAAAAACACATGATTATGGCTTTTCTGTAAAATTCACAAAGCCTTTTATTACAAAGGAAAACTTTACTTGATTAAGTGGCACCAGACATAGATGTATATCAAATCATAACTATGGTGCCAACCAGAGAAATGTCCTTTGACATCCAAGACAGACAAGTCCTTTAATATTGCAGTGCAATTTGCACTTGTATTTGCGTGGAAATGCACCACAAGGACCACAACATTAAACTCTGTCAATTCTTGAATTGCGATTGTCTGCGTGAGTAAAAATCATTTTCTAATCACAGTCAGAAAACCTGTTTTTATTTGCAAACACTTTTCCTTTTGAGGGAAAAAATACTATTTGTGTCCTTAAGAAGTGTGAACACCCCTTGTCAAATCCACTCTCCCCCGTTTTTAGTTATCTCAACACTGTATTTACGGTCAAGAAGTTGAGCAGTTTAATGAAACATAGGCTACCCAAATGAGTGCCTTTCACATCATAGACACTGAAGACCTATCCGTTGAGTAAATTAATGAATATATGGACGATTTTCAAAAGTAAAGCTTTTGATTTTTATTCATTTATGTATATTTGCCTTAATTCATTGGCATCATTCAAATGAATCAACATATATCTTCTAATTGTTATGTTCTTTGACAATAAATTTTCTTTAGTGAGTACTGTTGTAGGGTGTCCTGTGGCAAATTGCACTTATTGTAATATTTGTGTTCAGAATGTTACTGAAGAAGAGGTAGTTTGAGGCAAGTATGGGAGTGTTACTATTCTAGTTGACTAGAGTAGCAAACTGTATAATTTTGTGGTACCTTGTTCAGTATAGACAGATCTTATAATGTGACTAGATATATGGATGTTACATTTAGTATAACTCTGAAATAAAGTGAAATGGGCCTTTTTTTTAACTAAGTTAAAAAAAGAATTAAATGTACTTTCTCATATTTGAGACAATTTTTATGTGCTTGTGAAGAAAATACTTTATACTTAAGAATGTGTTGTGTTCCTTTTCTTTTGTGTCTGTTTGAACTCGGTTCACTCATTAAAAACTGCAGTGAGTTCAGGGCTAGTTTGATGCTTCATTGGTGATGGAGATCTTAAAATAGTTATTTTAAATATTATTTGCTTCCCAGTTTCTCTTTTGCAGTTATGAGTTTCTCCAGGGTTAAAACTTTTTTATTTTATTTTTACTTTTATTTTTTGAGATGGAGTCTCACTCTATCACCCGGGCTGGAGTGCAGTGGCACGATCACAGCTCACTGCAACCTCCGCCTCCCAGGTTCAAGTGATTCTCCTGCCTTAGCCTCCTGAGTAGCTGGGATTACAGGCCTGCACCACCACTCCCAGATAATTTTTGTATTTTTAGTAGAGACAGGGTTTCACCATGTCGGCCAGGCAGGTCTTGAACTCCTGACTTCAGGTGATCTGGTGGCCTCAGCCTCCCAAAGTGCTGGGATTACAGGTGTGAGCCACCCCACGCCTGGCCAAGACTTTTTTAAACATAATTTTCTTTCCTCAGTATATGGCAATATGCATTAATTTTAACAAATGATCAAAAATACATTGAATTCAATTGACTTCTGTTAATTTTTAAATAAAAATTTTATATGCACATAATGAAAGATATTCCAAGAAGTTCTAAGGTAATACATGGGAAGTGAAACATTACTTTTTTCATCCCAAAAAGCTTTTAAGTCTTTTGATTTTTGTGGTCCAAACTTTACCAAACTTAAAATAACATGCACATATATAAGAGATGAGGAATTTATTTATTTAACACTAAGGCTGATCTCACCATCCCAAGCAAGTTCTTTAAATTAAATGTTAATGTTTAATCCTTCTATGAATACCATTGCAGATTGGTTTTCCCAGAAGCAGCCTCTGAGATGGAGATTAGTGTGTGGGAAGTTTATTAGGAAGTGCTCTGACAATCAAAGGGAAAGAAGAAGGAATAAGCAGAGGCAAAGTTAGGGTGCCGTGAAAACTTGACTAACACCTCCACAGGCTCCATGTAGACTTCTGAAGCTGGAATGGCCTTTCAGAGTTGTCCCTAAATGGTGTATCAGGGCCTGGGATTTATACCCTCACATGAACAAGTCACTGAATGGTGGTTGCTCCCAGAAAAGGAGTGTGATTTTGCATAGAGTGATTGTTTCAGTCAAGGGCAACTGTTGGAGGTGGCAGGAGCCAAAGGCTAACAGCTGCTTACAGTCCCAGCAGTGAAAGGTTTACATTCTTCAGTGCTGAGGCAGAAGCAGAGCAGTGGCCCACAGTGTCCACTACACATGACTCTATCATTTTAACTAAGGAATAAAATTCCATTTTCGTTCCTCCATCTTTGATTGCATCTCTTGGCTCTTAACAAATGACTTCTGCATACAATGATTTTATTTTTTTTCACATAAACAAAGAGAGTATTAATAGGTCCTGGATACGATATAGTGACTCTACAGTAATCAGGAACACAGGGACCTTCTGCCTTCCAGCTATTTCTTCCCTAGCACCAGTTTCTGAGTTCCAGGTTACTTCATGCCTAAGATAAATGTTGAAACTTCATTTCATTCCATTCCAGGAAGCAGAAAGAAAGGGCCAAATGGTATCTTCCAGCTGGCTCTTTACATAACCACATAGCTCATCCAGCATCAAGGAAGACCAAAAATGTCATCTTTAAGTTGAATATGTCGCAACATTAAAATAACATTGGATTTTGTTACTGAAGAAGAAAGGGACATTGAAAACAGGGAACCAACATTCTCTGAAATATGTTCATCTAATATACTATTTTATATGTATTTATAATGTATATTTGTTATATTTACATATAATGTTTTCTAGTTTTAGCAAACAGATAAATATCTGAATTGATTTAAGATATTGCTTCAAATTATGTGATAATTGAATAACTTAAATGTTATATTCATTATAATTTTATGACACTGATGAGAAATAGTGTAAACTATGATATCCTATTTCATTTATTTAAATACAAATATTTGAAACCTTTATATTTAGGGAGAAAGCTTTTCTTTTTAAGCCCCACCATATAGGCAATTCTAATTGCAAAAGACTTATCCAAAAAAGAATGACAATGACCACATGTGTGATAAGTTTTTAAATCAAATGTACAAAATGCTGAAAATAATTAAGTATTAAGAATGATTCTGACTATGGTGAGCTAAGGAGCTAAGCATCCTTGTTTAAAAATTACCTGATGATAAAATATAAATGTGACATAGATAAAAAGCAGAAAACAAAAAGGTATTACTAAAGAAAAGACAGAAAAAAGAATCAAAAATAGTTTTGATAACATATATTCATTTATTTAACAATACTTCAGGCCAGGTGCAGTGGCTCATACCTTTAATCCCAGCATTTTGGGAGGCTGAGGTGGGTGGACCACCTGAGGTCAGGAGTTCGAGACCAGACTGGCCAACATGGTGAAACCCCGTCTCTACTGAAAATACAAAACATTAGCTGGGCGTGGTGGTGGGTTCCTGTAATCCCAGCTACTCTGGAGGCTGAGGCAGGAGACTCGCGTGAACCCGAGAGGCAGAGATTGTAGTGAACCAAGATTGCGACATTGCACTCCAGCCTGGGCAACAAGAGCAAATCTCCATCTCAAAACAACAACAACAACAACAAACAGTACTTCATTGCTGTTTAGTATGTGTAAGGTTACCCACTTTTAAGGAGGAGTATACTATAACAGTGGTGAATTTAAATTGTAATTAGAAAATATGGCAAGGTAGAAAAAGAAACAGCTGCCAAAAAAAAGGGGGGCTTAAGGAGGTGTTATCTTCTTAATTAAAATAAAATCAAATATATTTTATACAGTCTTTGCTAATTACTAGAATAGTTAATATTAGCTAAACCAAAAATCTTCTCATTGTCATAGTGCTTTGAATTTTTATCAGTTAAGAGTGATATTCCAAAGTAAGAAATGTAAAGTAGGAAAGCATTTAAAGGAAAGGGATGAGTTAAATAAAATTAGAAAAATAAAGAACTAGGAGTCTAACTATTGAAGACAGAATTCGAAGATTTAATAAATCCTCACATATGTGAAGGGCTTTTCACAACTATAGTAATAAATAACTTTCTTATATTAAAGACAGGACATAGGAAACTAGGCTTAATATTAAGCATGACAAATTTGAATCAGCAAGGAGTAAAGTCTTTTTTGACAGTGAGAAAGTTACGGTGAGTCTCTTTCCAAAGTCCTTTTAACAAGAATGGATTCTTACTTTTCTGTGATTCTTTATGCATCGCCTGAGTAATGAATGAAAAACGGGTTATATTATCCATCTTCACACATAAAATCTCATTATAAAAACATGGATTTTGTGTGAACTATCATTATAAAAAACCCTCCTCTAATGTAAAAATCATATTTTTATAGAAGAAAATTGACAGTAAAACGACCTGGAATTATGCTATGATTCTATTTGGTGTAGTATGATCCTAAGTACATCATTTAAAATTTAGAACATTAACAGAGCTATGAAGAGACAAAAACAAACATAAAAACTAAAAGACAATGTTATTTAATATGTTTTACGGTAATTAAGTATATTAATAACCCTTTGAGAATCAATATTATATACTTATACCGGTGAGTTTCTGGTTTTTCCAAAAATAGTCAATATTCTTCTACCAATTGACTTTTTAAAAAATTCGTTCTTTTACAAAGGTGAATTTTCTTTTTTTACTTATAAATAGATTACAGATGGTAAAAGCATTTGTGACCTAAAAGAATAACCCATATCTGTTCCACTTTTGTACAAAATTCATGGTTTCTTCTAAGAAACTCAGAGACATTCTCATGTGCTATTCTCACTTAGGAAGAAAACAAAACTTACTTTCCCAAAGATCTTTCATGTGCAACCACCCATCAGGAAGAAAATTCTTTACACTATTCTATGATGTCTACCCCCGCATAGGCTGCCAACTTTGATTAAACTTTCTAAAAACAGGATATCCCTGAGCAGTCTTCTGTAGCCATAACTTTCAATAGTGAAAATGACGGGATGAAGTTTACCATTATTCATTGTTATAAAATGGCTCCTTTTTATTAAATTTCATTCAATAGAAAGAGACTGTATCTTTTGGTCTGAGGTCATTGAGGGCAGAATGGGCTGGATGTGTGTAAAGGACAAGAAAATAATTCTTTCTAAGGCTGGTAGTTTAAATTAATTTAGTTTAAATTGATAATGAATTACGAGAACTTACTAAAGTTAAGTTAGAAGCCTGTAAATTGATTTTTTGTTATATCTTTACATATCATAATTGCATAAAGCATATTTTTCAGACTGTCTGCAAAAAATCATTTTGTTTATCATCCCCAGGCTAAGACATTTTTTTTCTTTTGATTGGGAAAATTCTCATAAGCTTCCCATTCTAACTTAAAGAGCTTTCATGAGATTTAGGCTTTGGGCATGATCGAAGATGCTTCCAGAGACTGGATTTTAACTGTCCTTGATAATTACTTGTGAAAAGCAATGACTAATTCTGTCAGCTTCCAGAAAAGGGTATATAAATCTTGGTGCTATCAGATATTTTGTCTGCTGAAACAACTAGAGAAAGAAAAGCAAAGAATCTACTTTCATTCTGTTTAGAGTACTGTGTTGCATTCAGGCATTTTCTTTGCTTCATATCTGTAAAGGTAAGGTTGTGTAACAATTTTGAACCCTCACACAAATGCTTTAGTCTAGAGGATTCAAGTAACTCTAGACCCGAAAGGGCCTATGAAAGGAAGTGTTAAAAACCACTTAAAAGGAATCAAGTACAAAATAATAATGTCAATGTCTAAAGCATAAGAGAGAAAGCAAGGGAATAAAATACAAAAGAGGTTCATGGAAACCTGTTAATGCCCTCCTAGATGTACTTAGGAAGAAGAAAGTGCCTTCATTTAACTAGCAGCAGGATTGGTTGCAAACCAGAAGAGCCAACATGAAACTTAATGTTAAAAGTCAGGTTGATTGTTCCCTTTGTATTGGAGAGTTGGGTAGTGATTGAGCAGAGCATAAAGGGAATGTCTGGAGTGCTTTACCTTGTTTGTGGTAGGTGACAGTTTCTTAGATGGGTTTAGTTTGTGATAATTCTTCAAGTTGTAGACTCTTAATTTGTTTATGAGAAGATGATTTTCAATAAATGCCATTTGACTTTGCTAGAAAGTTTATTAAGTACTCATTCATTAATAAAATTTAGACAATTTTCTGATTCATATGCTAGTGAATAATTGATAAGCCTAGGGGAGCAACATCTGTGTATATTTGAGAGAAATCGTTATCATCACTTCTTAAAATAATTTGGCATGCAAAATATAATTGGATTCAAGCTTAATTCACTTGATCAGTGAATTTCTACTAAGAACGTTCAATAAGACATTTGTGTAATAAAATTAGAAGGTATTAAAATAATGGTAACAATCTCAATGTGTATCTATTGTTTGTGTGAGTTTTTAACATTTCTTTCACCCAATAAGACATTTGGAAAATGCACCCATGTTGTTTTATGTGTCAGTACTTTTATCATTTTTGTTACCGAGTATTCCATTATATGAATATATTGATTTATCCATTTTGCTGTTAGCACATATTTGGGGTATTTCTATTTTTGCCACTTATTAATAATGCTTTTATAAACATGTTGGTACCTGTCTTTTGATTCACATACATGAATTTCTGCATTCCTATGTGAAATTCTTGGTCTTAGGGTATGTATATTTTTAGCATTGGAAAATACTGACAGTTTTCCAAAGGTTATACAAATTTTCACTCCTTCTAGCCCCGTTTTTGAATTCCTGTTGCTCTACATCTTTGCTGGCACTGGTATTGTCAGAATTTAAGCAGACTGCACTGCAGTGTATGCATAGTGTTATTTTCATATTGCTTAATAAAATTAAAGTTGTGGTCAAATTTTACACATAGCATTTCAGTGAACAAAACAAGTTATTAATTGAATATGAAATTGTTGTTCTTGGACTACTCTAAGGTAGTGTTAGTGTCTGTAATATCTTATGTGCTTCATAATATTCATTTATCATGCTGAATATTTTAGGATTTTATTTTCAATTGCTTTATTTTTATATATCTTTGTGCAAGAAATAATCTTTTTCTATCATTTTTCTTCAAGGATTTTAACTAGTGCTATCAGCTATGTACTAACCTCAGTAGATTAATATAGTACAATAAAAATGTCCATAGCAAATACAGAATTTTACTCATGATAAATACCTTATTACTTAAGTAATAATCTCACTAACTGAAATGAACCAATGATAAGGTCAGAGAAATGTGCAACATGGCATAGCGGCCACAGAGCTGTTTATGTTGGTGGGTGTTATCTAAAAAGTACATGAAATCAAAAGCAAAGCTAAATATTTTAAATATTCACATAAAAAGAACTTCACTGATGATTACAGATGAAAATTGAAGTAATAAGACTACCTGGGATATTAAATGTGTTACTCAGGGGAGATGTTCGTTTTAAATGCTGTAGAGATTTCTTTGGTGGTGGATGCTTAAAATAAAGTCTTAAAGACCAAGATAATAATTTTTAAATACAAGAGTTTGCAGAGAATGCGATACTTACAGTATTCAAATATAATTCTAAATGTAAATTTTTCAGTGGATGTAAAAAACTATCTAAATCTCCCAACAAATTTGTAATGCACTGTGGAACACCATGGCACACTGGTTGGGAAGCTCTGCATTTTTTTATTCAGTTCTAAAAAAAAGAAAAAAAGAAACAAAGAAGGAAAGAGAAGAATAACAGATCTGTTAATATGTTTTAATGTTATAGCCAAATGGTGGTATGTGCCTGTAGCCCCAGATGAGGCCGAGGCAGGAGGATCACGTTAGTCCAGGGGTTCCAGGCTTCAGTGAGCTATGATTGCACCACTATACTCCAGCCTTGGCCAACAGAGTGAGACCCCATCTCCAAAAAGAAATATATATGAATATATGTTTTAATGTTATAAAAACTTAATGCTAGCAAAATGAAGTAAATTTAATGCACTTGAAAGAAAATTTTAGACCTCCTCTCTGTATCTTTTAATCCTTAGAGTACCACAGTTACCAGGAGCCAAAATGTCTTCAATTTCCGAGCATATACACGTAGACTTCTGATTTATTTAAATTCTGTGGTTCACAAACTACAGTGCATGTGAAAGTAAACATATCAAGTTGTTACGCCAATAACCTATACTGTAATTTATGGTTAGTTTGTGGCTATTTTTTCAAGGGTAATTTCACAATATGCAAATTTTATAATTGTTTTTTCATTTAGAAATGTCATTTGAGAAACTGACTTGTACCTAAGCTATGACTTCACTAAGCTAGCTCTAAGTAGGAAGTAGTGGTATTAGTTAGCAATATTGCTGTATGGATTATACTATAAAGCCATCACCAGAACCAGTAAATTTTAAAATTCAGAGAGCTTTAACACTCCACTTTGATCATAAACTTTTAATTCTTCTAGTTAATAAACAATGAATACATTTCTCTACAGCAGCAGAAATATTTAACCCAGAAAGTATATTTTTTGAAATAAATTTACCACATTCTTGTAGAAATTAAATTTTATTTATAAAGTGTAAACATTGTGAACCACTTCATGTTAAATGATGAATTTTTTAATTAGTGGCCTTTGTTGCTCTTTTTTTCTGAGACAGTATATACAGCTTCTCATTCTACCCGTAATTCTGACTTTTATGTACTATTTACACATTACTACAGAGTCTTAGGGGTTATCAAACATAATTTGAGTTGTAGGTTAGTGCAAAGGCTAAAACAGATGAGACAATGACAGAAATCCCTGCAGTTCTCAATCTGCATAAATAAATTAATCAGAAATATTTACCCACTTATCCTAATGTTTGAGTTCCTTCATAATCTGATTCTCTTACATTTCAAGCATACTTCTTTACTAATCCAGCATTTTCAAATTTTAAGCCTAGCAGGCCAACTCCTTTTTTTTGAGAACTTGTTTTATGCATGCTGGCCTTTAAGCCTTGAACATTACTTCCCTCCCTCTTCTCTCTTTAATTTTCCATTTAACCCAACCTGTTTAAGAAGTTTACATCAATAACATTTAACGTCACAGTGCCTTGTTCATTCTGCCCCCTTAGACAGCCACACTATTTACTGTCTGTGCTACATCATTGACCTATAACATCTGAATTGAATACTTGGATACATTAAATACTAAGCTTAATCTGACCAACTTGATTGTACCTCCCTGGGGGTATAGCTTGGGTAACATTTTTTCTTCTTACCTTACAGGGGCTAGCAATAAAATACGATGTTTTAAGTGAGTTTAAGGCCAGAAATACTGTGAATATCAGTTTTCACTGTTTCACTGAACTGAATTCCTTGCAATTATTAACATTAACTGGTAAGGTGTCTCTTTTTAAACAGTGAACGCTTAAACCATTCCAGTTTCATCAACGTTTGTACCCAATTTTTCTTGGTTTCTCATCTTACCACTTTAAAACAATGTTAAGATGGATGACACCAATATCACCCTCTGGGATGTTCAAAGAATGTTAATAGCTTAGAGTGCGGGAGAAAATCTACGGTTTGTGCTGTATTGTGGGGCAATTTGGCCAACTTCCCGCAGAAAATGTGACATTAGAAAAACACTGTAATTAGACAGCTGTTTTGTATTGCCCATATGCATTCAAAATGTATTTGCCAAAATGTGTTGAGTGCTTGATAGGTACTAGGTGCTATTCTAGGTAGTTAGGATTTATTTGCAAAAAGTCTGCACTTTCATGATCGCCAGTGTGGATGATCCAGGAAGTGAGTGGAAAGTGGCAAGAAATGAGATCAAAAAGTCTGGTCAAATCATTAGGGCTTTGTTGGAGATGGTAAACCAGTTTCTATTCTATGTCTGATGGAAAGCCATGGGGAGATTTTGTGAAGAGATTTAAATGGCCTGGTGTCATTCTGAAATGTTTCCCTTGGCTGCTGTTTGATTTTCGGGGTTGAGTCCTATTACTGATTAATTTTCCAAAAGTTTTATACCCATATATATATATATATATGGTATTTATACCCATATTATATATATATGGTATTTATACCCATATTATATATATATATGGTATTTATACCCATATTATATATATATGGTATTTATACCCATATATATATATATATATATATATGCTGTTTGATTTTCAAGGTTGAGTTCTATTACTGATTAATTTTCCAAAAGTTTTATACCTATATATATATTTATATATATATATTCAAATTACATATTTTAAAATTTCTACATTTAAATAATACACTGAATTATGTAAAGTTATACTCTATCCTGTATCAGAATTTTCACATGGTTGCCTCTAGTGATGGGATCAATGTAGCCAATCTCTGTGGCTACAACATTTGGATGCTGGGGAGGCGACCACATGCTTAATACCAACAGTGTTTAATTTGTCACTATACTTTTGGTGTAATTCAAATCCACCAAGTTGATCTTTATAAAGGAAGATTTTAATATCCTTTAATGGTGCTCTAATGCAATCATGTGAAAACTCACGAATTTTAGTGAAACATAAAAGCCATCAGTCTCATCTTCCTATTGTCTTTTTGACACCATATTTAAATCAACACACTCTCCTTGCTGTCTCCTATGTCTGAGATCTTTCTAGCCTAGGCGTTCATCATTTTGCTAGGATATTTTTTTCTACACCCTTTCCTCTGTCCTCTTGTTAATATTTATGTTTCCTCCATTAATTATTTGATGTCAACTCCTCTGAGAAAATCTCCCTATTTTTTCTAGGGTGCTTTTTCAGCCTAGGCATCCACTGCCAACCTCTAATAAGGTATCTACTATATTGTGTCACAATTGTCTATCCTCCTGTCTTTGCTCTTTCTAGGTTGTAACCTTCAAGGGGTCAGAGATTATATCTTTCTATCTTTAAATTTCTTCATTCAATTTTATTTTGTGGGGTTCTGTTTATATAGCACTTATTAATAGGGGCACAGAGGGCTACAACTAGAGCAAAAGCCAACTTGAGTAACAAGATATTTGTGGGGACATAATCTAAAAACCCTGTTAAAGCTATATTTGATGTTGCATAGCATTATGAACAAATCTTCCTTTCTGAATGGGTCCAGCTTTTACCCCTCCTATTATAATTCAGCCTGCATACAAGATCAGCCTCGTGTGCCTTCTAAAGAAGAAAGATCTTCCAATTTATGAAAATCTTCAAAGACTCCATATAACCTACTTCTTAGTGTGCAAATATGTTATGATTGCATTCAGTCTTCCACACTCAGGTCTTTGCCTGTGACAGTGGTGAAAAAGAGATTACTCTGTAAAACTTACCATCTGAATTTCTGCTTCCTATGGGAAGAAACAAAATTATTCACTTGGGCATATGCTCTTAGTTAAGAAAAATACCAAGGTGGGCTTTATTTGCTAGAAGATAGTAAATCATCAAGGCATTGTCTAGAAGGCAAAAGTGAGATAAAATTGAGTAAATTTCTTTGTACAACATAGTAAGAAGATATTTTAGCTTATTAAGGCAAGTAGGAACAATAAGATCTTGGAGATATATATATATATATATATATATATGTGTGTGTGTGTATATACACATACCAGGGTATTGAAGAAGCCAATGCATTCTTCCTGTTGCATGTGGTTGTCAGAGTCATAACTCTAATTCCCAGCCTCTCTTGCAGCTAGATCTCTCCAGGACACTAAATGGGGCCCAGTGGGTTTTGCCCAGAAGAGATACTTATAGCTGTGAGTCATATGTATAAAGAAGTCCCCAGTTTCCCTGGGCTTCCTCCTTCACCATTTCCATGGGTTTGGAAATGGTGGGCACAAGAAGCCACCCTTTGGGCATAAAAACTATCATACTACCCTGATTCTCCTCAACTCTGTACTTTTACACGAAATTGAAATAAAGTTCTATTTTGCTTGAGCCACTGAATTCTGGATTCATTTTGTTTCTGCAACTTAATCTATAATTAGCAAGGATTACTAATTCTAATTGTAAGTCCTTTCTTAATGCCTTACTGCAGTTTATTCTTCCCGTTACTTCAACACTTCAATAAAAACCTCCCACATTTCCATTCTTATTTAAGTGATTGGCATGTTTCCCAAAAAAGGGCTATTTGGAAAAGAATAAAACTTGCAGAAATTAAGAAGTAAGTAGAAGCAGAAAATTAGAGTCAGAAGTAAGGATGAAAAACTTCAGTTCTCTTAGAATCCCTGGAGAAAAGCATAGGAAAATAACGAGGTTTTTTTTTTTTTTGACATTCACATGAGTGATTTATTTAAAGGCTAAAGATGAGCTATTCTTGCAGACTAGAGGACTTAAGCTTCTCACCTAAGTAATTCTTCAGTTGCATTACTTTTCCTACCTCATCTCATTAATTAACCCTTTGCTTTACTGAAAACAAGTACCGTCCTCTGGCTTCAGAACATATCACACTCTTTGTTTTTTCTTTTATTATTATACTTTAAGTTTTAGGGTACATGTGCACATTGTGCAGGTTAGTTACATATGTATACATGTGCCACGCTGGTGCGCTGCACCCACTAACTCGTCATCTAGCATTAGGTATATCTCCCAATGCTATCCCTCCCCCCTCCCCCCACCCCACAACAGTCCCCAGAGTGTGATGTTCCCCTTCCTGTGTCCATGTGATCTCATTGTTCAATTCCCACCTATGAGTGAGAATATGTGGTGTTTGGTTTTTTGTTCTTGCGATAGTTTACTGAGAATGATGATTTCCAATTTCATCCATGTCCCTACAAAGGACATGAACTCATCATTTTTTATCTTAAGTAGACTATTTTCTTCAAGCTTCCCTCTTCATCAGCACATGTCCACTTCTGTCTTCCTGGTTTTTATTACAATTTCTCTATTTGCAATTTGTTCTCTGGAAAATGTGCAGAAAAGCCTTGCCTATAGATACCAATAACATCAAGGATAGTTTAAAGGAACTTCTTAATATCCTTTGTCTCCTTTTATAACATCTGTTATTTATTATAAAAGTGTGTCTTTTACTTTAGCCATGTAAAACTGAGGTGATATTGCAAATCCGTAAATATGTACAGGTCACAATAAGCTTATAACATTTCTCACACATAAGTTTAATAATTTTATCTTTCAATGGTATTAGAAAATGAATGACTCAGATAATGGGGCATGTACCTTGACTCCATAGCTCAGAGAATGTAATTATCTGTTATCAACTACTTATCTGTATAGTATGGATAAAAGTAGCTAAAACTATAGATTTCTGCTTTTGATTATATAATCCACTCCCTAACATTAATATTCTTCACTAAACCTGCTTGGAAGATATTATAGACTTTGATCAGATAATTGTTATATTTTGATTTTTTTCTTTTTTGCCAATGTATGGAAAGATAATTTTAGTGTCATTTTCCTCCTTGAATTTGCCTTTATTTAAAACAAGTGAGATTAGTAAAATGATTTGTTTATATATTAATGACTTTTTATAATGAAATCTCACTGATTATTTAATAGATTCCAAAAACTGTGGACGACACTTGAGACACTAAGTAAATAAAATCTATTTCCTATCCTCCAAAAAATTAGAGTAGAGAAGGGGTAAACATGTAAACAGTGAATTATAATTAAGTAATATTTAAGTAGGATAAAGTAATATAAATCTTGACAGTATAAACTTTAGTATAAAAACTATGAACAAGCTGGGCACAGTGGCAAGCACCTGTAATCCCAACACTTTAGGAGGCTGAGATGGGAAGATCACTTGAGGCCAGGAGTTAGAGACTAGTCTGGGCAACATAGTCAGACCTCATATCTCCCCAAAAAATCAAAAAAATAGCCAGTTGTGGTGGTGCAAGCCTGTAGTCCCAGCTACTTGGGAGGCTGAGATGAGAGGGTCACTTGAGTCCAGGAGACCAAGGATGCATGCAGTGAGCCATGATTGTGCCATTGCACTCCAGCCTGGGTTACAGAGCAAGACCCTGAGCATATGTATTTAATTTTCCATTTACTTGCTCAAACCCATAATGGCCTGATACTTTATCTTGGTAGCCCCACTTGCATTTACTCTAATTCCTCTTGAAATTGGCTTACAGAGTCTAAGCAGGGAAGCAGTCAGCCACTATAACCAAGAAGATCAATTGCCCACTTCTGCCATTGACTCCCACAGCCACAGCTGTTGAAGTCCTCTACACAGAGGCCAAAGATACTGTGTCAGTGTCATGATGACTTCTGGTCATCATTCTAACCAATGCTGCAGTGCTTCTTTAGTGAAATTGTTGTTCATTCATTGTAACCTTCTGTCATAACCATGGTTAGTCTTCTAAGACTGTAGTCCAGATCTATGAACTTCCGTTCAAAGGTATCAGTTAGAATGCTTCCTTTTCCCAAAAATGCTGCTTTCAAATTTAGTAATGTTCCAACATATCTCAGCAGCCATGTCTTTATTTTCTTCCTGACATTTTTCTTTCCTTCGAATCTAAATGACTCCTCCGTCTTCCAAGGACAATTATCCTTAAGTCTACTGTTCTACATTTTTTTTTTGATGAAAACTACTTCTAGAAACTCTAAGGTGATTTTGGCAGTCTTCTAGAGCAGTTCCCTTTAAAGATTATTTAGCATCCATCTTTCTATATTAGAGAAAATTAAAAATCTAATTTTAATCTCTGGTGGGGCAGCCTACTAGTATTGTAATTGCTATTGCAGATATACAGGAATGAGCAGTAGAACAGAAGAGTGTAATCAATTTTACTTAGCAAGATGGTTTTAGAAAAGATTTCATAGAGAAGCTGATACATAAAAGAAATATTGAAGTATTATTATGGGTTAGGTAGGGTTGTACATGGAAGTCAAGGATATTTCAAAGTGGGTCCTATGGGAATAGGCTTAGAGGTTGACAAATACAGCAGTACTTTCTGAAAACTGTAAATAGTATGTGTGGCTGGCACTTTAAATGTGAGTGGAGATCAGTGTAAGACAGGGCATAGTGGCAGGCAAGGCTTAGATTTTAGATACTTTGGAATGCTTTGAAAGTACTTTGGTCATAATCCTGTTGACAACATAATGACCAGTAAATTTAAAGCTTTTAATTAGATATTTGGCATGATTTATCTTTAAATTTTCACATAAGGGTAGTATGAGTGATGTATTGGAAGGATTTTAGGTTATTAAACTTTTCCAGTTAGAAGACAATTGCCTGAATTAAGAAGAAGCGTTCAACTTACATGTAAAAGTTGTATTGACAGGTCTCGGTCAGGTTCGAAGCCCTTCATCTACATAAATAAGACAGGTTAGTATAATTTCACTGATTTTTATGCTTTTGTTTCTTAACTAGATTAGATGGTAATTTTTGTTTTCATTCAAGTCATTTATTTTATCTTATTTTCTTTCTATGCTGATAATTTGCCCTCAGATCCACTCTTCACCCTTCTCTGTTTGCTATTTTGTAGTGATCTAATCCCTGCAGTCTCCTTTTCCAAGTTTTTCTTGTCAACAAGGTTCTATCTAATCTCCCCCAATAGGAAGGCACTGGTAGAAAGAATTAAAAAGTCAGAGTTTTTCTTTCCAACTTCTCTGCTTCGGGCACATCCCCAGCAGTGGCTACATCTTCTCAGGCGTTCCAACTGCCAGTCAAAACTCTTTTTCCCCTTAGTTCATCCTTTCTTTTTTTTTTTTTTTTTTTTTGGCAAAGCAGCCACCTTGTCATCGCAGGTCTTAGGCTTTAACACCAACTCCTGTCCATGAACTTTGATTCCTGTAGAGTTGGATATATCATGGGGACTGCCTGGTAAACTTTGGTTTGCCCCACAGTCTCCATTTTGGCCTTTCAGATCATCCAAGACTTCAACAACTAGTTCCCCATAATAAGTGATCTCTTCTGAACTATTAAGCCTGAGCTCTGTTTTCCTGAAGCACTCACTGAATTTTATTAAAAGTATTATCAGTATTCAGTGACTGGAAGGGGTATCAATATTCTCTGTGTTGAGAGATCATGAATGTATAGAATCTTACATTCTTCAAAGCAGTTCACATGCCTTCATACTTTCTCCCTATTTTATCCTTAAAAACAATCTGAGAGGAGAGGTAGGAATACAGAGATATGTGCTGCCTTTCAAAAGTTTATAACAAAAAATATTAACACCATAAGAACAACTATAAGACAAAAAAGTTTCTGATTCAGCATCTGAAACTACACTCTAGTGCCTTTTCTTTGTGGATTAATGTCCTTGACTCCTTCTCACTATGCTGTATATATTGCCTTGCAATTTCTAAGAGACACTTTTCCTCTGAAGTCAGAGAGAAAAGTGAAATTTAATATATTTTATCTTTTGTGGTTCACATAATTGATGCCAATGTGGAAAGATTTTTAATAGACTATTTGGCTACAAATCAGCTTAGTGCGATCAAAATATTTCTTACCAGAATTTAGAAGTTTGAAAAACTTTCTGGTAAAATATAAAGGGAACATTTGAATCTTCAACTCAGATTTAGATTATAAGTTCCTGGGAACAAGGAGTGATGGCCATCTTCCGCTATTACTCACACCACTCTCATCACCACCATTTCTATTCTGCCTCACAGAACCCTAGGAATCACAAGACACTCAACATATTTATAATAGCATATAAACTTAAACATGACTATAAGTAACACTTTCATAATCTGGGGGTAAAATGTCTTCAAGATTGCCCTAAAGCATTTGGTTGGAACTATGAAATCTAGAAAGCATAAAATTTCTTGATTCTTACATTTAAGTCTTTAATCCATTTTATTTGATTCTTATAGAGAGGGTGAGATAAGGATCTATTTTCATTCTCTGTATGTAGATGTCCCATATTCCCAATACCATTTATTAGAGAGACCGTTTTTCCCCATTGAGTAAGTGTTCTTGGCACCATTGTCAAAAATCAACTGATCCTAGATGTGTAGGTTTATTTCTGTGTTCCCTATCCTATTCCATTGGTCGATGTTGCTATCTTTATGCCAGTATGTTGCTGTTTAGATTACTATAGCTTTGTAATATATTTTAAAGTTCAGTACTGTGATGCCTCCAGCTTTGTTCTTTTTGGTCAAGATTTCCTTGGCTATTTGGGGTCTTTCATGGTTCCATAGAGATTTTTGAATTTTCAATTTCTGTGAAGAATGACATTAAAATTTTGATAAGAATTTTATTAAATCTGTAGATTGCTTTGAGTGCTATTGACATTTTAACATTATTAATTCTTCTAATATATTAATATGGGATATCTTTCTATTTATGTCATCTTTCCTCAGTGTTTTATAGTTTTCTATATACAGAAAATTCTGTCATTTGCAACATCATACATGAAGCTAGAGGACATATGTTAAGTGGAATAAGTCAGGCACAGAGAGACAAATACCGTGTAATCTGACTAATATGTGAAATCTCAAAAACTTCAACTTACAGAAGTAGAGCGTAGAATGATTGGTACCAGAGGATGTAAAAGGGATGTGGTGGATGAGAAGAGAGAGACAGGTACAAAGATTCAGTTAGATAAAAGAAATAAGCTCTGGTGTTCTATTTCACAGCATGGTGACTATAGTTCATAATAATGTATTGATATTACAAAGTAGCTGAGGAGATTTTAAATGTTCTCATCATAAAGTAATGACAAATATTGTATTTGAAGTGATGGATATTCTAATTAGCCAAATTGGATCATTCCACAATGTATACATGTACTGAAACATCACGTTCTGCCCTATAAATATATTCAATCATTATTTGTCAATTAGGAATATAATAAAACCTAAAAATAAAAATAAATACAATTTAAAAGACCAACAGTAACAAAATTTCCTGGGGGTTATCACACAGTCTGAGGATTTTTGAGTACAGGCACTGAAGTTTTCTCTCCAAAGCTGCTCTGAGAACTGCCCTCTGAGGCCGCTTTATGCCAGAGGGACTGAGCTCTCTCTACGGCCAGCTGTCTACCGTGGTTTCCACTGCTGGCATTGTTCTGATCACCATGACTGAGATCTTGGAGTCATCTTTAACTCATCATTAACTCTCTAGTCTCCACAGGTGTCCTGTTCTAAACAAAAAGCAAGTTTACCTTATTTATTTCCTAAATATTTCTGATATCTTTCCCTCCCCACACACATACTTTTAAAACATCTTTATCAGGCAGGGCACTGTGACTCATGCCTGTAATCCCAGCACTTTGGGAGGCCAGGGTGGGTGGATTACCTGAGATCAGGAGTTCGAGACCAGTCTGGCCAACATGGTGAAAACCCGTCTCTACTAAAAATACAAAAAATTAGCCAGGCTTGGTGGCACATACCTGTAATCCCAGCTACTTGGGAGACTGAGGCAGAAGAATTGCTTGAACCTGGGATGTGGAGGCTGCAGTGAGCCGAGATCCTGCCATTGCACTCCAGCCTGGGCAACAAGAGTGAAACTCTGTCTCAAAAAAAAGAAAAATCTTTACCACTTATTCTTACAATTTCAGTCTCATATCCCTCTGTAAATATCTTAATTCTTCTTCTTTTCTCTAACTGTTGCAGTTCATTCTAAATCTCTTTTATCAGACCATTCCTCATCAGAAATAGCTTTGGTGGTTTCCTATTGTCTATGGGATGAACGTCAGATTATGCCTTTGGGATAATCTCCATCATAAGGTCACTCATAATTAGATTTTGCCTGCTTTTGCAAAAGTATCTATACATACTGCAAAGTATTCCCTCAAGAATTCCATTTAGATAATGCCGTTTAAATGGTGTGTATGTGCATGTGTATATATCATTTTCTCAACTAATTTTATTTCTGCCCCATTTTCCATTCTTTGAGTGTCCTTCTCTTCCGAGCTCATTATTACACATCTGTCAAGTTCAATCCAAATGCCACTTTCTTTTTAATTATTTCCTATTTACGTATCACTTGATGTAAGGATTTTATCAAACTCTTCTATAGTACTATTGTGTGTGTGTGTGTGTGTGTAAACAGAATATTGATGTGTCAAAGTCTCACCTTTTCATTTCAATTGTAAACATTAGAAATGGGAAGCAATATTGTAGACTTCCTTGTGTTACCAGCATCACTTAGTCTGATATTTTGAATTTCTTAATATAATATGAGTCAAGGGAATATTTGTTTATTCTTTAGCCCTGATTCTAACCTCCCATAATATTCTACTCTGTTAGAACCTAGAAGATAAGTGTACACATAGCATTCATTGTTTGGGTTGCAAATGAAAGCAGATATTTTATTCAGCATTTGTATTTTTAAATTCATTTACTGATTTTGATGCCTATGTCATCTTTGAACATTTTGAGAGCTTGTCAGCATTCCCAATTTCTTCCATTAAAATGCCACCAAACCTTTAATGCATATATCCTTCAATTTGAATGCACAAATGCTTATTTTAACCTTCTCTTTGCCATTTCAAATCCAAGATTTTTATATACAATTTAAATGGGGTATTTTGATAAATGACTTATTATAACTTGTTTATTGGTTAAACTACATAGAAAGTCCGTATATTTCCACTATATCTCTATAACAGATTGGTGCTTTAAAGAACCAAAATCCCAGTAAAAGCAAACAAAAACAACACCAACGATTTGTTTTGTATCATTTATTTTCAATGTGCTTTAATTGCACTGGAACTTTAATCGAGCTGTAATTGCACTTTATTGCACGCATTTGTATGAATTAAAAAATACTTGAAGCTGAAATGTGGTGGATGAAACAATTTCGTGCATATCGTGAAACAGTTACCATAAAGAAAAGTTTTATCATTGCTTTTTATAGTATCACTATCATGCACTTTAAAAGTTAAGTTTGCAATCCAATCACATTTTATTCATCTGTGCTTTTCATTTTGTTTATCCTCTCTCTCGCCCCAGAACTCCTTATTCAATCCCAGCTCCTCTCTATGCTGTTCTGTGGCCTGGGAGTTTGAACCTTAGAGATTCTGTCAGCTCCTTGTCCTCTGATTTTCCATCGTGTTCAGCCAATGGGAGGTATGTGATGGAGATGACAGCTAGGAGGAAAGACTGGTCTGGGTGTTAATACTTACTGCTCTCTTGTTCTGTGAGTGGTTCTCTTCCTCCGTGCCTTCAGCTCCTATTGGCTGTTCGCTTCCATAGATCTCTCTCTGGCTGGACAATCATAAACACTGCACTCTCTTTTAGCCCTTTCAGCTCAGGGAGCTATTGGCTTTCTGCTGTTGCTATTTCCTTGCTGTTTCTCTAGCTTTTCTTGGTGTCCTTAACTTCAACCTCACCTCCATGTATAGACATCCCCTATGAAATTTGTTTCAGTTAAACACTTTGAAGACCATTTGTTTCATGCTGGGCCTTTAACTCATATATCATCCATGTGAATTTATAAATCAGTTTCTTTTATGTATCTTTAATATACAGTATGTGATATGAATGATGATCAACTGGGAAACAAATGAACTGTTTACTAAATGCAGTATGTGAGATTAGTTCCCAGACTCAACCCTCACATCTTGACTCTACAAACGCCAAGAAAATGTAATGTTTGCAAAAATGTTGAGTTCAAATTCTTAGGTAAGATGAAAATCTCTCCTATTATTAATTTATATCAATATATATGACTTTGTTGAAGTGGGCTGGCATTCAACTTTATTTTTAACACTGAGGCAGTCTACCAGTAAAGTTAGTTACTGCCATATACTTAGGTGAGAAAAGGTGCTACTACTGAGATAAGGTTAACTGAATATGGGCTTTCAGTTTAAATATTTTCATTTTCATAGCTCTCTATCTATTACATTTTGCTACGATCGATCTAAAATTTATCTAAGAATATTATTTATTTATTTATTTTTCTTTTTCAAAATGTTACCTCTTCCTAAGCTTGGTATGAGCATACTTAATGACCAGATTTCTTAAGGTCCTACAATTCTTGTTTGTTTCTTCCACATTTATGTAATTAATGGGCCATCAGTTACTCCCTGCAAGGTTTTAGTAGATGTAGCATTATTTTCCCAGGTCCAATATTTGCAAAGCAATAAGCAGTTTATTGGCAATTTCTAACAAGAAACAATTCCTAAAATGTTTATATATTTGGTTTATGGCGTTAGCTGAGATCTGTTTGGTATGCACAGTCATTAATGTTTTCATAGCCAGGCACGAATAACAACGGTTGAAAAGAGTCTGCCAAAACAGGTTATGTTTTAGCTTAAGAAATGAGACTTATAACTGAGACAGCAAATGGCCTTCAATTAATGTTGAAGTATTTAATTTACATTTTTGTCAGTATTTATTATAACCTGTGAACTATAATAATGATGACTGATGCTTTATTGAAGTCTAACCTGTGTCAGATGTTTGTTAAGTGTTGTTTACATCACCCTGTTTAAATCTACTGTTTTAGCATATATACTAATGAAATCCCCAATTTTAGGAAAAGAAATCAAAAGATTAGAGTAGTTCAGTAGTTCAGTAACATGCCCAAAATCATACAGCTGGTAAATGGTGGAGAAATATTTCAAATTAAGCCTGTGATAACCCAGAATATCATAGGTTCTCATAAGCACTTACTTAGACCTTTCCATATGCTGGTAAGTTAAGTTGTGGCATAATCATATAAATATTAACATAATAATTTGGAGCACATTTGACCAGAATCAAGGTACTTAGGTAGGTATTAAATATATTAGACACAAAATTTATTTTTATTCCATGTCAGACAAATAGAAATAAAAGAATAAGAGAACATCCTAATTGAAAAATAATCAGTATTCTTTCTAGCTGTGTCAATTTTTCATTACTATTCAAATATTCTTTTTCGAATTGTAATATATAGGTCATAGATAGCACTTGCTATTTCTATAGAACTGCAAGTTGCTGCCTCACTTTTTTCTCCTCTAGCTGTTTCATTTCTGGAATAAAGGTCTTTTGCAATATCAAGATCATCTCATATTCATTAGAAAAAACATATGTGATATTGTAAATGTCATTTATGTCAGCAGCAAGTTATTTTTTTTCTATTTGCGCTTATGTAGGGCTTTAATTTATCATGTCATCTACCATCTGGTTCTCAGGAGAGATTTTTATTACATTTTAATAAAGAGCATATTGAAGAAAGTAATTTTTGTTGCTTAGTAAAGTATGCAAGCATTTACTTTTTTTTTTCCTGGTAACCTTTCATTGATAATTATTTGTCATTTAAACTTTTGGTTAGCCTATTTTATGTTACATAGAACACCCATGTGAAGGTCTTTCATGTATGTTTAGAGTCATATAAGAGACCATATCAGATACAAAACATCTATTAGATAAAAGTTATTTATTTAATATTTCAAATTTATTTTATTTTTATCTTTATGAATCTTGGAATAATTACATATGTTTGGAGGGAGAAAGATGTAGTGAGTACATCCTAGCATATTTTCCTTAGATATTTAAGAATTTTTTCAAAGTTTTTTTCAGCCAAAGCATAATAGTCCTAAAAGAGAAGGCCTTTTCCAAATCCATTACTTATTGTTCCCCTAATGAGAATAATCAATATTGACTCACCCCAAAGGAATCAGGATTAGATCATCTCTTTGACATTGGAATTTCCTGTAAACAGTAACTCCATTGTGAACAATCTATGGATGGATTCACAATTTTAAAGTAGGAGTTTAGTCACTGAAGACCAGCCATATTTTATTTTAATGCATCTTCTTCTATTATATATTATTGGCTTATGAAAAAGCATGTGTCAGGGTCTTTTTTGTACCTAGAAAATATTCCTTATAGCATTTCTGGACCCTAATGCAATGTCATCTTTTCTACACAGATGAAATGTCTGGTATCTCTATATTCTGAACTTCAGTCTTCCCCAACTGTGAGGACAAAACAATTATCTAGTTAAGGAAAAACACCAACAAAAAAATATGAGCAACATTCAGAGGCTGCCTTGGCTTTATTTTTATTTTTCTAAAGGTAAAGAAACCAAAAAGAGAGCTCAATCTCTGGAACTTCTGACACATTTTTCATACACTTCTTATTTGCTTTCAGTTCTGGAATACCGTGAGACAGTCAGATAGACATTGGTGAACCTTTGATCTCACTCTATTTAATTAGGGAAACCAACAGGATCTTTTATGTTTAGAGGCCAGCGATGTGTAAAAAGCCATGTATAATGTGAAGCCTGACAAATTGTGGTGAGTATTTTTGGACAGCAGACTTAGCAGTCCCTTTGTTGTCTGTGCAGTGTCAGCTTTTGACTCAAAGAGAATGGATTAACATAAAAAGAGAATCCTCCATCATTCCCCGGGCATGCCTGGAAAGCATGAATCTGCCTCTTTTGATTTTTTTTTTTTCAGAGCTAGGTCAGGTACAATATAAAATCATCTACAATTTATAGCTTTCAACTTCTTTTTAAAATGGCTTTAGATAGGCAGCTACTCAATGCCTCCGTTTTTCCTGAGATAAAATAATATCTATCCCCTCTGTATCTTATAGTAGTCTTCCAAGGATTAATTCATTAGTGAATTTCAATTACTTTCTGTTCCTCAATTACATTATCACATATTACAATATATTAGATTTAACTTATACATAACCTCCAGGGGAGACATGAAAACTACTCTTTTTAGGAAATTTCAATACAAGGTATAACTTTAAAGTAATGAGTTTGACTTTTTTCAGGTAAAGAGAAGTGTACGTGATATTTACTTTTATGGTACCTGAAAACTGCAGGCAGTACACCTGTTTCAGCCCCTCGTAATCACTGTTGAAAGATTCAGGATCTGAGCTCATGTGGTCCTTGAAATCAGGCAGCTTTATGGTTTGGTCAAGCTGAGATTTTATAATCTTTGTCCTTGCAAGCTACCCTGTTCTCTGGTCTGCTCTCCCGGGGACACTTCCTATAACACCCCAGGATGTTCTGCTCAATCCCTCCGTTATTGCCAAGGAGTAAATGCTGTCTCCAAAACGCTGACAGGACCTAGCGGCCTCATTCCCTGGAATGGCCTGGAGACTCCCTTTAATCTTTCAATGGACACAATGCTTAAAGTTCAGATTTTTTAATAATACTTTCAAAAACTCCACTTGCAATAGAGTCAACAATCCCACCTCTGTCTTCAATCTAGGTAACTTCACTATCATGCAGATGACTCTTCCCCAACCATGGTTTTTATCTGTGATTTATTTCAGCACCCTGTGCTGTGAATGCATATGATCCTTGCAGAAGTAAGGGGAAAAAAGCTTGATATTGATCTTGGCTACATGTCACTTCTTTTGTATTCTTCTCTCCCTAGGTTTCCAAACCTAATCGAAGAGAAGCAAAATAGGTGAAGATTCCTTTTGTTACAACACATTAGAATTTCATGTTATCCAACCTTGGCTCAGCTTTCCATGATGTGTGCAAACTGCCAGCACTTTCTCAGGAATTTCTACACATTTGCTTTCTTGACAAACCCTATCCTCCAGCCACACCATCCTTGCATAGCTAAAATTTCTTACTACATTTACATTGTTTCTCCTTTTTCACTATTATTATATCCCCAATTTATTTTCTGTAATATTATTTGTGATACCCTCTTCATCCCCAACTTCTGTTGCCTTTCTCCATTAAGTATTCTTGGCTTCTTTTATACTTTTACATTTTTAAAAATAATTGTCTCTGCTTACATTTTGCCCAAATTGATGTTATTTAGTTCAAGTCAATGTGTATTTTTCAACACTCAGTGCAAGAAAATAAATTTCTTATGTATCATAGGATATACAAGTAACTCAGAGTATTAAAAAGTCTTTTGTGGATCTGGCTTACACATTAAACAGGACTTACTTCCTTTCTACATCTCTGAATATCTTGAAATACTAACGGTATATTTTGTATTTCTCCTAAAACACTTATTATTCTTTGGCTTTAGGCCCTATCACAAAGTGGAACTATACTGAAGGTCAATAATGACCTTCCTTGTACAATACTTTAAGCTCTCTCTTTGAATAATATTGTTTTAAATTATCTCTCTACTGCATGTGACACTATAGGAGAAAGGTTATATTTAGCACGACAGTTGACGCTTGAACAACCTGGGTTTGAACTGTGTGGATTCACTTATACACAGATTTTCTTCTGCCACTGCCACCCCTGAGACAACAAGACAATCCCTCCTCTTCCTCCTCCTGAGCCTATTCAACAGGAAGATGATGAGGCTGAAGACTTTTATGATAACCCATTTCCACTTAATTCACGGTAAATATATTTTTCTTTCCTTGTGATTTTTGTAAAAACATTTTCTCTCTCTAGTTTGCTCTATTGCAAGAATGCAGTATATAATACACATAGCATAGAAAATCTGTGTTAATCAACTATTTATGTTATTTGTAAGGCTTCTGGTGAACAGTGAAATATTACTAGATAAGTTTTTAGGGAGTCAACTGTTACACGTGGATTTTTTTACTGTGTAGGGAGTGGTACTCAAAACCACCTAACCCTCTATCCCCCACGTTGTTCAAGGGTCAATTGTTCTTTTTTTTTTCTGAAAGGGTACACATTCTTACTTTTTTTTTTTTTTTTTTTGACACAGGGTCTCACTCTGTGCCCAGGTTGGAGTGCAGTGGCATGATCATAGTTCACTGCAACCTAGACTTCCTGGGCGCAAGTGATCCTCCCATCTCAGCTTCTCCTTTATCTGGGGCTACAAGTGCACATCACTTTACCCAGCTAATTTTTTCATTTATTGCAGAGATGGGGTCTTGCTTGTTGTGTTGACTGATCTTGAACTCCTAGACTCAAACAATCCTCCCACCTCAGCCTCCCAAACTGCTAGGATTACAGGCTTGAGTCACAGATGCCTGGCCAGGTGCACCTTCTTGAATCTGCTATTATTGCACTGACCATTCCCTCTCAGCTTTTCTGTGGTTTTCTTATTGCACAATCTCTTCCACTGGCATGTTTTTTTCTAGGACACTTGTCTGTGTTACTGATTCCTTCCTCTCATTCTAAGTGTTTTCTCCAGATTTTATCAATGTCCTCATGAGGCTTTGTTTAGAGGCTTTATATATGTTTCCTTGGACTATCTTCCCAATTTGGATTATATCCCAGTGTTTGTGATTTGCAGTGTGGCTTTTCATAGGGCATTTCCAAAGAGTCTGCCTTAATCTACCAGTCACTGAGCTCCTGCTCCAACTTGAGCTCATTATTTTCACAGAAATATCCTTCACCCATATTCAGTGCTGCATTAGTGGTATTATTCCAACCTATCTAGTAGAAATCATTTGCCCCTTGCAGCAAACACGATTCATCTACTACAAAGATCTGGTATGCTCACACTCAAAATTGTTTCATTTAAAAAAATAAAATAATCGATTAGACCAAAGTCACATAATTTTTAATCCAAGAGATTTGATCATTAATGTCCCCATTGTTTAGTTGAGAACACTGTTGCTTCTGGAGGGGGGAAAGCATGTCTCTGCGTTAGTGACTAAATAAGGTTTAAACCAAGTTTCGCTTTCTCCCAATCTGATAAATCTGTTGTTTTTTCTACTGTCATAGTTTATTACTTCATTCTTATCTTCCTAGAGATCATCTAATAGATCCTTTCGTCCACCCTCTTTGTTTGGTTTATCAAACATTTATTTGATACCTCTTAAATGTCCTAATTAATATATTCTTACTACACTGCTTATCTCATAATATTTCTACTTGTTAAACAAAAATAATGACTCCACAGCTTTTTAAATACAGCATAAATTCCTTAGAGAGAAGATCTATGACCTGGTCCCAAGTCTTCTTTTCAGTTTAATTTGCTGCTACTGTTCTCAGGAGCTCTACACAACAACCTCATAAAAAGATGCTCTTTAATGAGATCATATGCTCCTCAGGGTCTAATGCGCATCTTCCAATTCAGCAAAACAGTTTACATTCTTTCATTAAAGTGAAGTGTGGACACAATTATAGCAACATGGATAAAATATCATGCTTTTTCCAGTTTATCTAGAAACTGTTTTCAGAACACAGTTCTGGGTTTGAATTCTGACCCTGACACCAATATTGTGACCTTAAACAAGTACTGTAACAATGCTGACTGAGCTTTTAACTAGTGGTAAATGACATTACTGCTATTTACTTTTCCAGAGCAGTGTGAAGATTAACCAAGATGAAGCATGTAAAAACCTAGCTTTGCTATTGTTACTAGGAAAAGAATTGGTACTATGAGGGAAAAAAGAAGAGGAGGAGTAGAGGACAAGGAGGATATTGTATATTATCCTGTTATCAAGAGGTCCTGTATATTAGTATACAGTATATTAGTATACAGGACCTCTTGCCCTATTTTGAATTCATTTTCCTACTCCTAGTATATTGTTTCTAACCTACTAACATACTTTTGTAGATTTTGTTTGGCAGAGTATATGTCTCACACCTGTTTTATTATCAGTGACTTAAATCCAGGGAGAAAATTTCATTTAAATTTGAATCTTCTTCAACACCTAATATCTCATCCTGTACCCAGTAGGCTGTCAATAAATACTGAAATAATTAATGCTGGGTGGCTCAGAGGCCTGCAGCTGTTTTAAGAGAAGGGCCACGACACAGGATAAGGCTCTCAGCCTATGCAGTCAGAACGTTTTCTCTTCTACCTCACAGCCTCTGGTGCTAGATATTAGAGGAAGCAAAATCAAGCTGACCACAGAACAAGGGGCAGTTGGCACAGTCTCTTGATTTGTGGTTGTTAGGCAACACTTTTCTTAGATTTGTTAACTGAATGAAGATAAAAATATTGAATTCTGCTAGTTAAATCCAAATAGACTAATGCTTTAACCACAAATATAAAAAATTAAAGACTCTAAATGTATTAATTTGAGTACATAAGATTGTTTTTGCAAGAATTAACAATTATTGATAGTTCAGGAAGTGGATTGTGTTTATTCATGTATATATACCTGACTTTGATGCATATATGATATGCATTTAAATATATGAAAGTAGCATTTTGTCTTGGAATTCATATCCTTATGCTTTTATTTAATGAAATTGGGTTTTTAGAAAATATCTCTGAGATTTAGACACAAATCCCACTTTTTATATCTTCAACATTTATTATGCCTAAAATGTGACTCATAATTTAAAAAAAATTATATTGTATAGGTTTTGTCACATATAGTACCTTCAACTTGAGTATATGTATTGCAAGTTTTCAAATATAAAAGGTCATATTTTCAAGAAAAATTGTTCCTCAGTAAAAATGCTTTGAGTGACAAATAAGAGATGCATGGGAAAGCAACATATTTGCTGAGAGTATTATTAGAGATCTGTATAGATTAACTTCATATTTAGCAAGATGGATTTACTCAACATCTTGCTTTTACAGAATGGAAAAAAAATGGGATTCCTTTCCAAGATGGACGAATAGGAACAGCTCTGGTCTGAAGCTCCCAGCGTGATCAACACAGCAGAAGGGTGATTTCTGCATTTCCAACTGAGGTACCTGGTTCATCTCATTGGGACTGGTTGGACAGTGGGTGCAGCCCACAGAGGGTGAACCGAAACAGAGTGGGGTGTTGCCACACCCGGGAAGTGCAAGGGGTTGGGGGATTTCCCTTTCCCAGCTAAGGAAAGCTGTGACAGACTGTACCTGGAAAATCAGTACACTTCTGCCCAAATACTGCACTTTTCCCATCGTCTTAGCAACTGGCAGACTAGGAGATTCTCTCCCATGCCTGGCTCGGTGGGTCTGATGCTCACAGAGCCTTGCCCAGTGCTAGCACAGAAGTCTGAGATTGACCTGCAAGGCTGCAGTCTAGCTGGGGGAGGGGCATCTGCCATTGCTAAGGCTTGGGTAGGTAAACAAAGTAGCCAGGAAGCTGGAACTGGGCGGAGCCCACCGCACCTCAGCAAGGACTACTGCCTCTATAGACTCCACCTCTGTGGACAGGGCATAGCTTAAAAAAAGACAGCAGACAACTTCTACAGACTTAAATGTCCCTGTCTGACAGCTCAGATGAGCAGTGGTTTTTCCAGCATAGCATTTGAGCTCTGAGAGCAGACAGACTGCCTCCTCAAGTGGGTCCCTGACCCCTGTGTAGCCTAACTGGGAGATGCCTCCCAGTAGGAGCTGACAGATACCTCATACAGGTGGGTGCCCCTCTGGGATGAACCTTCCAGAGGGAAGATCAGGCAGAAATATTTGCTGTTCTGCAGTATTTGCTGTTCTGTAGCCTCTGCTGGTGATAGCCAGGCAAACAGGTTCTGGAGTGTACCTCCAGCAAACTCCAACAGACCTGCAGCTGAGGGACCTGTTAGAAGGAAACTAACAAACAGAAAGGAATAGCACCAACATCAACACAAAAGACATCCACATCAAAACCTCATCTGTAGGTCGGCAACATCAAAGACCAAAGGTAGATAAAACCACAAAGATGGGGAGAAACCAGAGCAAAAAATCTGAAAATTCTAAAAACCAGAGCACCTCTTCTCCTCCAAAGGATCATAGCTCCTTGCCAGCAACAGAACAAAGCTGGATGGAGAATGACTTTGACGAGTTGACAGAAGTAGGCTTCAGAAGGTCAGTAATAACAAACTTCTCTGAGCTAAAGGAGCATGTTCTAACCCATCACAAGGAAGCTAAAAACCTTGAAAAAAGGTTAGATGAATGGCTAACTAGAATAAACAGTGCAGAGAAGACCTTAAGTGACCTGATGGAGCTGAAAACCATGGCATGAGAACTTCATGACACATGCAAAAGCTTCAATGGCTGATTCAATCAAATAGAAGAAAGGATATCAGTGATTGAAGATTAAATTAATGAAATAAAGTGAGAAGACAAGATTAGAGAAAAAAGAGAAAAAGTAATGAACAAAGCCTCCAAGAAATATGGGACTATGTGAAAAGACCAAATATATGTTTGACTGGTGTACCTGAAAGTGATGGGGAGAATGGAACCAAGTTGGAAAACACTCTTCAGGGTATTATCTAGAAGAACTTCCCCAACCTAGCAAGGCAGGCCAACATTCAAATTCAGGAAATACAGAGAACACCACAAAGACACTCCTCGAGAACAGCAACTCCAAGACACATAATTGTCAGATTCACCAAGGTTGAAAAGAAGGAAAAAATGTTAAGGGCAGCCAGAGAGAAAGGTTGGGTTACCCACAAAGGGAAGTCCATCAGACTAACAGCAGATCTCTTGGCAGAAAGAGAAGTGGCAGAAGAGAGTGGGAACCAATATTCAACATTCTTAAAGAAAAGAATTTTCAGCCCAGAATTTTATATCCAGCCAAATTAAGCTTTATAAGTGCAGGAGAAATAAAACCCTTTACAAACAAGCAATTACAGAGAGATTTTGTCACCACCAGGCCTGCCTTACAAGAGCTCCTGAAGGAAGCACTAAATATGGAAAGGAACAAACAGTACTAGCCACTGCAAAAACATCCCAAATTGTAAAGACCATCAAGGCTAGGAAGAAACTGCATCAACTAATGAGCAAAATAACCAGCTAACATCATAATGACAGGATCAAATTCACACATAATAATATTAACCTTAAATGTAAATGGGCTAAATGCCCCAATTAAAAGACACAGACTGGCCATTTGGCTAAAGAGTCAAGACCTACCGGTGTACTGTATTCAGGAGACCCATCTCACGTGCACAGACACATATAGGCTTAAAATAAAGGGATGGAGGAAGATCTACCAAGCAAATGGAAAGCAGAAAAAAAAGCAGGGGTTGCAATTGTAGTCTCCGATAAAGCAGACTTTAAACCAACAAGATCAAAAGAGACAAAGAAGGCCATTACATAATGGTAAAGGGATCAATTCAACAAGAAGAGCTAACTATCCTAAATATATATGCACCCAATACAGGGGCACCCTGATTCATAAAGCAAGTCCTTAGAGACCTACAAAGAGACTTAGATTCCCACATAATAATAATGGGAGACTTTAACAACCCACTCTCAATATAAGACAGATCAATGAAACAGAAGGTTAATAAGGATATCCAGGACTGGAAGTCAGCACTGCACCAAGCAGACCTAATAGACATCTGTGGAACTCTCTATCCCAAATCAACAGAATATACATTCTTCTCAGCACCACATCAGACTTATTCCAAAATTGACCACATAATTGGAAGTAAAGCACTCCTCAGCAAATGTAATAGAACAGAAGTCACAACAAACTGTCTCTCAGAGCACAGTGCAATCAAATTAGGACTCAGGATTAAGAAATTCACTCAAAACCGCTCAACTACATAGAAACTGAGCAACCTGATCCTGAATGACTACAGGGTAAATAACAAAATGAAGGCAGAAATAAAGATTTTCTTTGAAACCAATGAGAACAAAGACACAACGTACCAGAATCTCTGGAACACATTTAAAGCAGTGTGTAGAGAAAAATTTATAGCAATAAATGGCCACAAGAGAAAACAGGAAAGATCTAAAATTGGCACCCTAACAGCACAATTAAAAGAACTAGAGAAACAAAAGCAAACAAATTCAAAAGCTAGCAGAAGGCAAGAAATAACTAAGATCAGAGCACAACTTACAGAGATAGAGACACATAAAACCCTTCAAAAAAATCAATGAATCCAGAAGCTGTTTTTTTGAAAAGATGAACGAAATTGATAGATTTCTAGTAAGACTAATAAAGAAGAAAAGAGAGAAGAATCAAACAGATGCAATAAAAAATGATAAAGGGGTATCACCACTGATCCCACAGAAATAAAAATGACCATCAGAGAATACTATAAACACCTCTACACAAATAAACTAGAAAATCTAGAAGAAATGGATAAATTCCTGGACACATACACCCTCCAAAGACTAAACCAGGAAGAAGTCGAATCTCTGAATAGACCAAAAACAGGCTCTGAAATTAAGGCAATAATTAATAGCCTACCAACCAACCAAAGTCCAGGACCAGATGGATTCACAGCCAAATTCTACCAGAGGTACACAGAGGAGCTGGTACCATTCCTTCTGAAACTATTCAAATCAATAGAAAAAGAGGGAATCCTCCCTAACTCATTTAGTGAAGCCAGCATCATCTGGACACCAAAGCCCGGCAGAGACACAACAAAAAAAAAGAGAATTTTAGACAAATATCCCTGATGAACATCAAAGTGAAAATCCTCAATAAAATACTGGCAAACAGAATCCAGCAGCATATCAGAAAGGTTATCCACCACGATCAAGTCGGCTTCATCCCTGGGATGCAAGTCTTGTTTAACATACACAAATCAATAAACATAATCCATCATATAAACAGAACCAATGACAAAAACCACATGATTATCTCAATAGATGCAGAAAAGGCCGTCGACAAAATTCAACAGCCATTCATGCTAAAAACTCTCAATAAACTAGGTATTGATGGAACGTATCTCAAAATAATAAGCATTATTTATGACAAACCCACAGCCAATATCATACTGAATGTGCAAAAACTGGAAGCATTCCCTTTGAAAACCGGCAAAAGACAAGTATGCCCTCTCTACCACTATTCAACATAATGTTGGAAGTTCTGGAAGGGCAATGAGGCCAGAGAAAGAAATAAAGGGTATTTAATTAGGAAAAGAGGAAGTCAAATTGTCCCTGTTTGCAGACGACATGATTGTATATTTAGAAAACCCCATTGTCTCAGCCCAAAATCTCCTTAAGCTGATAAGCAACTTCAGCAAAATCTCAGGATACAAAATCAATGTGCAAAAATCACAACCATTCCTATACATCAATAACAGACAAACAGAGAGCCAAATCATGAGTGAACTCCCATTCACAATTACTACAAAGTGAATAAAGTACCTAGGAATCCAACTTACGAGGGATGTGAAGGACCTCTTCAAGGAGAACTACAAACCACTGCTCAACAAAATAAAAGAGGACACAAACAAATGGAAGAATATTCCATGCTCATGGATAGGAAGAATCAATATTGTGAAAATGGCTATACTAGTCAAGGTAATTTATAGATTCAATGCCATCCCCATCAAGCTACCAATGACTTTCTTCACAGAATTGGGAAAACTACTTTAAAGTTCATATGGAACCATAAAAGACCCTGAATAGCCAAGACAATCCTAAGCAAAAAGAACAAAGCTGGAGGCATCACACTATCTGACTTTAAACTATACTACAAGGCTACAGTAACCAAAACAGCATGGTACTGGTACCAAAACAGAGATATAGACCAATGGAACAGAACAGAGGCCTCAGAAATAATGCCACACATCTACAACCATCTGATCTTTAACATACCTGACAAAAACAGGAAATGGGGAAAGGATTCCCTATTTAATAAATGGTGCTGGGAAAACTGGCTAGCCATAAGTAGAAAGCTGAAACTGGATCCCTTCCTTACACCTTATACAAAAATTAATTCAAGATGGATTGAAGACTTAAATATTATACCTAAAACCATAAAAACCCTAGAAGAAATCCTAGGCAATACCATTCAGGACATAGACATGGGCAAAGACTTCATGACTAAAACACCAAAAGCAATGGCAACAAAAGCCAAAATAAACAAATGGTATCTAATTACACTAAAGAGCTTCTGTACAGCAAAAGAAACTACCATCAGAGTGAACAGGCAACCTACAGAATGGGAGAAAATTTTTGCAATCTACCCCTCTGACAAAGGCTAATATCCAGAATCTACAAAAAACTTAAACAAATTTATAAGAAAAAAACAACTCCATCAAAAAATGGGCAAAGGATATGAACAGACACTTCTCAAAAGGAGACATGCATGCTGCCAACAGACACATGAAAAAATGCTCATCATCACTGTTCATCAGAGAAATGCAAATCAAAACCACAATGAGATACCATGTCATACCAGTTAGGATGGCGATCATTAAAAAGTCAAGAAACAACAGATGTTGGAGAGGAATTGGAGAAATAGGAACACTTTTAGACTGTTGGTGGGAGTGTAAATTATTTCAAACATTGTGGAAGACAGTGTGGTGATTCTTTAAGGATCTAGAACCGGAAATACCATTTTACCCAGCAATACCATTACTGGGTATATACCCAAAGGATTGTAAATCATGCTACTCTAAAGACACATGCACACTTAGGTTTATTGCAGCAGTATACACAATAGCAAAGACTTGGAACCAAGCCAAATGTCCATCAATGATAGACTGGATTAAGAAAATGTGGCACATATACACCATGGATTACTATGCAGCCATAAAAAACGATGAATTAATGTCCTTTGCAGGGACATGGATAAAACTGGAAACCATCATTCTCAGCAAACTATCACAAGGACAGAAAACCAAACACCGCATGTTCTCACTCATAGGTGGGAATTGAACAATGAGAACACTTGGAAACAGGGCGGGGAACATCACACACTGGAGCCTGTTGCAGGGTTGGGGACTGGGAGAAGGATAGCATTAGGAGAAATACCTATGTAAATGGTGGGTTGATGGGTGCAGCAAACCAACATGGCACATGTATACCCATGTAACAAAACTGCACGTTGTGCACATGTACCCTAGAACTTAAAGTATAATTTAAAAAATAATAATAATTAAATAAAGAATGGAAAAATGACATATATCAATGATATCATTATCTCCAGGTGCCAATTTCAATTTTAGGCTTGAATATCCTAGTTTATGTTTATTTTGTCAGTGGAGATGCTCAGCCCCATTGTGAAACAGTGAAATGTGAATGGCAGAATACATTTGAATTAATTTTTCCTATACACTTTGTTTATGTGTGATTTGAATAATTATTTACTTAATTTGTTTCAAATTATTTCAGAAATTTTCTTAATAGTAAATGATTTTTCTTCAGTAAGATATCAGTCATGATTTCTTAAATTTTAATTTATTTGTTACTGTTTGACATGTATTTTTATATGTATTATTTTATTTTAGCACTAAAACAATACTGTGAAGGAATTTTGCTTTAAGTTAAGTGGGAATCCCCAGGCCTAGGGTGGTTAAGTGGTTTGATCAAAGCCTTATAACTAATAAGTGGCAAAACTAAGATTTGAAATGAGATTTTATAACTTAACATAACTGTTGATTTGGTCTTTCATTTGTTCACCAATATATTCTTGTGAATCAGGAAGAACAACTTTAAGTATTAGGATTATATAATGGAAACAACAGATGAGGTCAATGCTCTCATTGAATTTACATGCTAACAAGGGGAGAAAGATAAACAAATATCTTGAAGTAAAAAATAGTTTCATAAACATAATAAAAATGAATAATATGATAGAGGGTGACCTATGGAGAGTAGCATCATTCTTGGATGAGAGAGTGCCAAAGACTTCTGAGATGAGAAGCCGTTGGTGATACACACACAAAAGCCATCCATACCAAGATCTAGAAGAGGAAAGAGTTCAGTTCATTATTTAAGTAAAATCTTCTGCATAATTTTGCATATTTTATTGCTTTTCTTTGTATACAATCTAATATGCAATAGACATATTAAATTTTATACGTGATATATTTTTACACACATGTTCTAAAAAATGGGCAAAAATATATGGTACACTTCCCTATCACATGGTGCAATATGTTTCATGGATTAGAATTTCAAATGAGTCTGTCAAAGTCTCTGTGAGAACCTTGCTGTATTTTAGATATGCTAATACAAGTTTTAAAAACATGACACAGTTTCAAAGACCCCATTTGGGACTTATGCTATTTGCCTGCAAACATAATATTCTATCAGAAAACAGAAACATAATCATTGTTGTTAATTTCCCCAAGTTGAATATTAAAATAATATTAACTGAACATTTAAAAGTTAAAGTCACATAATCATGGACCATAGTTTTGGCTAAATCTCAGAGGTCATCTAGTCCAATGTCCCACAAGATAAAAGTATATTTTCATTTGAGCATATCCAATCACATTGTTTTCCAACAAAACAACTGGGTGACTTGTCATCCTTAGTGTGAAGCTTGAAGTCATCAATGTAACTTATAAGACCATATATGAGAAGAGATTCTAACTTACTATATCTGAATACAATTGACAGGGCCCTTATGTGATATCTAGATTTAAAAAAATTTGCCTTCTGAAGCTATGGGGAACATATACTTTCTTTGCAATAATAACAGACATGTTTTAAACACACATATATATTAAGTTAATGAGAAAACAATGGCTTAACATTACGAAGACAAAATTTTAATTCTCTAAGCTTCAATTTCTTCATTTGAAAAATTTAGATTCACTCATTTTTTTCTCCTTCTTTAGGCAAATACTCATTTACTTATCATCTACTTTATGACAGGCACTATGATAAGATTACAATACCATAGTGAACAACATAGTTTGAATTTCTACTCTCAAAGATCATACAATCTACTTACAGTCTTGTGAGGAAGATAAATAATACACACATAAAAGAAAGAGTAAACGAATCAAGTTTTTATTAAGGAAATTAAAGGGCTTATGTAATAGAGAAAAGCTGGCAGGTCTTATAGGTTAAGCTGAAAAGGAGAAGTTTAGATTGTGAGAAGCTGGAGAAGAATATTAACAGGAAAAGGAATAACTAAAGAGGAGTCTTAATGTGACAAAGAGACTAGTGTTTTCTGGAAAGTAACAGAAGTAAGCCAGTGATATGTTCTGGCTCTGGGCCCCTATCCAGATCTCATGTTGAATTGTAATCTAAATTGTAACTCCAGGTGTTGAGGGAGGGACCTCGTGGGAGGTGATTAGGTCATGGGGGCAGTTCCCCCATGATGTTCTCAAAATTGTGAGTTCTCAAGAGATCTGATGGTTTTATAAGGGGCTTTCCCCCACTTTGCTATGCACTTCTCTCTCCTACCACCCTGTGAAGAGGTGCCTTCTGCCATGATTGTACGTTTCCTGAGGGTTCCCAAGCTATGCAGAACTGTGATTCAATTAAACTTATTTTATTTATAAATTACCCAGTGTCAGGCATTTCTTCATAGCAGTCTGATAATGGACTAATACAGCAAATTGGTACTGAGAGAGTGGGACACTGCTATAAGGATACCCAAAAATGTAGAAGCAAGTTTGGAACTGGGTCACAGGCAGAGATTGGAACAGTTTGGAGGACCAAGAAGAAGACAGGAAAATGTGGGAAAGTTAGGAACTTCCTAGAGACTTGAAGGGCTCAGAAGAGAAGAAGATACGGGAATGTTTGGAACTTCCTAGAGGCTTGTTGAATAACTTTACCAAAGTACTGATAGTGATGTAGACAATGAAGTCCAGGCTGAGATGGTCTCGCATGGAGATGAGGAACTTGTTGGGAACTGGAGCAAAGGTGATTCTTGCTATGCTTTAGCGAAGGGACTGGCAGTATTTTGCCCCTGCCCTAGAGATCTGTGGAAACTTGAACTTGAGAGAGGTGATTTAGGGTATCTTGCAGAAGAAATTTATAAACAGCAAAGCATTCAAGAGGAAGTAGAGTATAAAAGGTTGGAAAATATGCAGCCTGATGATGTAATAGAAAAGAAAAACACATTTTCTGGGGAAATATTCAAGCCTTCTGCAGAAATTTGCATAAATAATAAGGGAGCTGAATGTTAATCTCCAAGACAATGGGGAAAATGTCCCCAAGGCACATCAAAGACCTTTGCAGCAGCCCCTCCCATCACAGGCCCAGAGGCCTAGAAGAAATAATGGTTTCCTGGGCTGGTCCAGGTCCCCTCTGCTGTGTCCAGCCTTGGGACTTGGTGCCCTGCATCCCAGCCACTCCAGCCATGGCTAAAAGGGTCCAAGATATAGTTCAGGCCATTGCTTCAGAGTGTGCAAGCCCCAGGCCATGGTGGCTTCCATCTGGTTTTGAGCCTGTGGGTGCACAGAAGTCAAGAATTGAGGTTTGGGAACCTCCATCTAGATTTCAGAGGATCTAGAAAAATGCCTGGATGTCCATGCAGATGTCGGCTACAGGAGCAGAGCCCTCATGGAGAACCTTTGCTAAGGCAGTACAGAAGAGGAAATGCGGGGTCTGAGCCCCCACACAGAGTCCCCACTGGGGCACTGCCTAGTGGAGATGTAAGAATAGGTCCACTATCCTCCAGACAGACCCCACAATGGTAGATCCACAGACAACTTGCAACATGTGTATGGAAAAGTCACAGACACTCAGCACCAGCCATGGAAGCACCTGGGAGGGGGACTGTACCCTGCCTAGCCATAGGGACAGAGCTACCCAAGGCCATCGGAGCCCACCTCTTACATCAGCATGACCTGGAGTGAGACATGGAGTCAAAGGAGATTGTTTTGTGACTTTAAAGTTTAATAAATGCCCTATTGGATTTTGGACTTGCATGGGGCTTTTAGCCCCTTTGTTTTGGCCAAGTTCTCCCATTTAGAATGGATGTATAACCAATGCCTATATTCCCATTATATCTAAGAAGGAACTAACTTGCTTTTGATCTTACAGGCTCATAGGCAGAAGGGACTTGCCGTGTGTCAAATGAAATTTTGAACTTGGACTTTTGGGTTAATCCTGGAATGAGATAAGACTTTGGGGGACTGTTGGAAGGACATGATTGTGTTTTGAAATGTGAGGACATATGTGAGGGGCAGATCCCCCATGCTGTTCTCATGATAGTGAGTGAGTTCTCACGACATCTGATGGTTTTATAAGAGGCTTTTCCCTGCTTCACTCTGCACTTCTTTCCTGCCACCCTGTGAAGAGGTGCCTTCCCCCATGATTATAGGTTTTCTGAGGCATCCCCAGTCATGTGGAATTGTGAGTCGATTGAATCTCTTTTCTTTATAAATTACTCAGTCTCAGGTATTTCATCATAGTAGCATGAGACCAAACTAATACAGCCATTGTGATATGAAGTTAATGACTGATGCCTGTGTTATCCAATGAGCTTGGAGATGTTGGAAGCCCAGGCCAAACATAGGAAGGGTTTAGGTTTAATTCTAAGAAAAGGTGAATGCTTACATGGTTTCAGGCAGGAGACATTAATTCCATTTATATTTGTAAAATAATTACTCAGATTGTGGATAATGGATTTTGAAAGTAAGAGTGAAACTGGAAAGACCAGCTTGAAGGCAATTGCATAATTTCTAGGGCTAGAATATAGTGTGGAGGAGGGTGATGGCCATTGACTTGTTATACAAGTGGGTTTGGGAAACATTTTGGAAGTAGAATCAACACAACTTGATACATAAGGAGAGGGAATTTTTCAAACATGAACTCATTACTTCTGACTTTAGTAGAATAGATTAACGGTGGTATTAATGAGAAGAAAATATATTTGTAGGTCTCTGCAGATGTGTATTAGAAAAGACCTTTTGAGTCTGATAAGAAGAGGCAAAATCATTAGAAAAAGAAAGGTGAATGTAAATACATAATAGTTTAAAATTTATACCTAAAATAACTCTTGTAGTGTGCACTAGCCTTATTTAGAGAGAAATTTAAAATTTTAAATAAGAAAAATAAATATTCTAGTAAAATAGTGAGCAATAATCATCCTAGGCAATTAAAAAAAGAAGATATATAAGTGATGGATATAGTCTGCCTCATTGGAGATCAAAACAATAAAATTTTTACCAATACAACTCTCAGAATACAATATAAAAAATACTTGAGACCAGAGTTTGAGAGAAACAGTCACTATAATTTACTACAGGGAGAAGTGTAACTATGATGTAATCCTTTGTAGAAAAATATGTCAATGTTGACACAATAATTTCTGCTCTAGGATATTAGCAATAAATAACTATGTGTGCAAAAATTACCTATACAGCTGTGGTATTGTCTATAATAAGAGAAACCTTGGAAACAGCTAAAAGATTGGTCAAATAAATTACTTAAAATGCATATCATAAATGTATTTTATAGAGGTTGACATGTAAAGATATCCACAATATGTTGTCATATGAACATAAACATTTATAAAACATTGTACACACCATATTTATGTATTTCTATGATGCATGAGATAATATACAGATAAAAGGAAGACAGATGTGATGGACTGAGCGATGATAGGTGAATAGATGGATAGAGGGATGAATAAATAGATAGATAGGCAGAAAGATAGACACAGATAGACAAATAGGCAACATAAGCGAAACAGAAACAAGTCTAGACATTTCAAAGAAAACCAGTTTATTACAGGTAACTGTTTACAAAGTGGTATAAGGATAGAAAAGATGAAGGGAGAGGGATGGGGTAGACCAGGTGGGGGGCCTGGAATATCAGACAGGAGAAAATGGTGAGGCCAGTGGTGAGAAACTGCAGATGCTGCTGTGATGAGGGCTACAAAGCTACATCTATGGCTGTAATGTTGGAGATGTTATTGTGATTGGTTTTGGATCCCCTGAAGTGGTGCAACTTCAGCCAAAACTTGAACCACCCAAAGGCCAGATGTCTCCTCTCTTCTATCCCCACCCCATCCCCAGCCCCTCAAGTTATAATGTTAGCAGATGCCTGGTATTGGTGGCAAAGGTCACATATCAGAACCAGAAGATTGTATCTCCTCTCTTCCTTTTGCCATTTGATCTCTTGCCAGTGCTTCTTGTTGTCAGGAGTTAGTAGGAAGCTACTATGGTTTGGCTGTGTTCCATGCAAAATTTCATCTTGAATTGTTGATATGGTTTGGCTGTGTCCCCACCCAAATCTCAGCTTGAATTGTATCTCCCAGAATTCCCGCATGTTGTGGGAGGGACCCAGGAGGAGATAATTGAATCATCGGGGCCAGTCTTCCCATGCTAATTTTGTGATAGTGAATAAGTCTCACAAAATCTGATAGGCTTATCAGAGGTTTCTGCTTTTGCTTCTTCCTCATCTTCTCTTGCAATTGCCATGTAAGGAGTGCCTTTCACCTCCTGCCATGATTCTGAGGCCTCCCCAGCCATGTGTAAGTGGAAGTCTAATTAAACCTCTTTGTCTTTCCGGTCTCAGGCATGTCTTTATTGGCAGCATAAAAATGAACTAACACAGTAAATTGTTACCAGTAGAGTTGGGTACTGCTGAAAACATACCCGAAAATGTGGAAGTGATATTGGAACTGGGTAACAGGTAGAGGCTGGAACAGTTTGAGGGGCTTAGAAGAAGACAGGAAAATGTGGGAATGTTTGGAACTTCTTAGAGACTTGTAGAATGGCTTTGAACAAAATTCTGTGATATGGACAATGAAATCCAGGTTGAAATACAGGTAGTTTCAGATGGAGATGAGAAACTTGTTGGGAACTGGAGCAAAGGTGACTCTTGTTATGTTTAAGCAAACAGACTGGTGGCATTTTGTCCCTGCCCTAGAGATTTGTGGAACTTTGAACTTGAGAGAGATGATTTAGGTACTGGCAAAAGAAATTTCTAAGCAGCAAAGTGTTCAAGAGGCGACTTGGGTGCTATTAAAGACATTCAGTTTTATAAGGGAAACAGAGGGCAAAGTTTGGAAAATTTGCATCCTGACTATGCAATACAAAAAAAAAAAAAACATTTTCTGGGGAGAAATTCAAGCCAGCTGCAGAAATTTGCACAAGTAGCAAGGAGCCTAATGTTAATCTCCAGAACCATGGAGAAAATGTCTCCTGGCCATTTCAGAGACCTGCACAGCAGCCGCTCTCATCACATGCCCAGAGGCCCAGGAGGAAAAAGTGGTTTCATGGGCTGGACCGAGGATCCCCCTGCTGTGTGCAGCCTAGGAACTTGGTGCCTTGTGTCCCAGCTGCTCCAGCCTTGGCTGACAGAGGCCAAAGTACAGCTCAAGCTGTGACTTCAGAGGGTAGAAGTCTCAAGCCCTGGCAGCTTCCATGTGATGTTAAGCCTGGGGGTACACAGAAGTCAAGAATTGAGGTTTAGGAGTCTCCACCTAGATGTCAGAAGATGTATGGAAATGCTTGGATGTCCAGGCAAAAGTTTGCTGCAGGGGTGGGGCCCTCATGGAGAACTGTGAGGGCAGTGTGGAAGGGAAATGTGGGGTTGGAGCCCCCACACAGAGTCCCTACTTGGGCACCGCCTAGTGGAGCTATGAGAAGATGGCCACCATCCTCCAGACCCCAGAATGGTAGATCCACCAACAGCTTGCACCATCACCTGGAAAAACCACAGACACTAAATGCCAGTCCATGAAAGCAGCTGGGATGGAGGCTGTACCCTGCAAAACCACAGAGGTGGAGCTTCCCAAGACCAGAGGAACCCTCCTCTTGCATAGCGTGACATGGATGTGAGACCTGGAGTCAAGGCAGATCATTTTGGAGCTTTAAAATTTGACTGCCTTGCTGGATTTCACACTTTCATGGGCCCTGTAACCCCTTTGTTTTGATCAGTTTCTCCAATTTGGAATGGCTGTATTTACCCAATACCTGTACTCCCATTGTATCTAGGAAGTAACTCACTTGCTTTTGATTTTACCAGCTCATAGGCAGAAGGAACTTTCCTTGTCTTGGATGAGACTTTGGACTGTGAACCTCTGGGTTAATGCTGAAATGAGTGAAGAGTTTTGGGGACTGTTGGGAAGGGATGATTGATTTTGAAATGTGAGGACAGGAGATTTGGAGGGGCCAGGGGTGGAATGATATGGTTTGCTGTGTCCCCACCCAAAATTCCACTTGAATTGTATCTTCCAGAATTCCCATATATTGTGGGAGAGACTTAGGGGTAGGTAATTAAATCATAGGGGCCGGTCTTTCCCATGCTATTCTCATGATAGTGAATAAGTCTTATGAGATCTGATAGGTTTATCGGGGTTTCTGCTTTTGCTTCTTCCTCATTTTCTCTTGCTGCTGCCATGAAAGAGTGCCTTTCACCTCCCACCATGTTTCTGAAGCCTTCCCAGCCATGTGGAACTGTAAGTCCAATTAAACCTCTTTTTCTTCCCAGTCTTAGGCATGTCTTTACAGTATGAAAATAGACTAATACAATTGTTATTCCCATAATCCTCATAATCCCCATATGTCAAGGGGGAGACCAGGTGGATGTAACTGAATCATTGAGGCAGTTTCCCTCCATGCTGTTCTTGTGATAGTGAATGAGTTCTCATGAGATCTAATTTTTTTGGTGTTTGACAGTTCCTCCTGCTTTCATTCTTCTTCCTGTCGCATTGTGAAGAAGGCCTTTTTCTTCCCCTTCGCTTTCCACCATGATTGTAAGTTTCCTGAGGCCTCCGCAGCCATGCTGAGCTATGTGAATCAATCAAACCTCTTTCCTTCAAAAATTAACCAGTCTTGGGCAGTTCTTTATATCAGTGTGAAAATGCAGTAATACACAAGCCATCAATCATCTGGCAATGAAATACACCGTGCAGATTCCCAATTCTAGAAACAGAGGGAATAGACAGGCAAGTGTGAAATACAGGACAAGTAAATAACCAGGAGAGATAGGCAGACAGACAGCAGGAGATGATAAGGTGGGAGGACAGATGGAAGGAGAGAAAAAGAAAGCCAGAGAAAAGTCAGGCAGGAAGAAAGGTAGAAAAGAAGGAAGAAAGGGAAGGAAGAAAAGCTAAGCTCTAGGATCAGTGTCACCATATGTAGGACAATATCACATCAAGAACTTCATTGTGATTATCTTTGAATCCTCCTAAAAGAATTTTTTTCAATGACAATATATTTTTGTTTTATTAACCAGAAAAAATGTTGAATTTTCAATAGATTACCAAATATTTTTGTGAAATGACATAGTGTTCAGTTCTGGCTTTGCCCTAAAGTCTATAATCCTAACTAATACTTTCATACTATTAGCCAGTTATTTTTTTTGCTATAGCCTGTGTTGATATAAAAGTATATAATTTTTAGTGCAACTATAATGCCATTTATTCACAATCTGTTTCTTTAAAGCGACTCTATTTTGTCAAAATTCATAGACAGAATGAAGTATGTTTTCTACAAAGGATGTTTCTTGGTAGAAAAAGTTTGTAGCACAGCACTAACACTATATTTCTATTATAGTAAAAACAATAGAATCAAGTCTATAAACACATAATTCTTATGTTCATGTTCATTATTGGCTTTGGATAAGACAGTGACTTTGAATAAGCATATGTATATATTCCCATAATAGCTATCTTAATTTTTTACCTAGTAATTACTTATTTTAAGCCAAATTAAATATATACATTAGATTCAAATTTATTATTTGATTGTTAAGACAGTGTTCCTTTCTGTAAGAGAGCTTTTGAAGATTATACTCTTGCTTACAGCTTAAAAGTCTGTAGGCATATAAAACGTTTGAATCATTCTTTATTCTATTACTTAAGATCGTGTTATTTATATTTATGTAGACTGCTCCAAAGAAGCAAGAAAATTGAAAAACAATGTGTTCTGCTACTTGATATTAACACTCCACCATTTCTCCTTAATGCTGCCAAATAAAATAAATAAAATTGATATTATAACAAATTGGGTAAAATGTATCATTAGCTGTTATAGCGTATGCTTGTCCTCCACATGCTTTTTCATTTTTGTTTGCATAAAATAAAATAGAATTCTTGGACTTGAAAGTCACAAATAGAGCGTTTAAAAGTTTAAAAATTTAAATGCTCTATTTGTGATTAATGTATAGAGTTCTTTGGAAAGATTTTATTTAGTGAAATAATGTAGAAGTCATAACAAGTCCCCCAGATAGTATTGCAATAAATTCACGAGATGAACTTAAAAACAGAAAAAGAGGTTTCCAAAGGATTTTAATTTTTCAAATTTTGTTCAATATAAATAAAGGAGGTATGTCCTACTTTTGTCTTAAATCTAATATTTATAGACGTTATTTTTTTGATGTATTTACTTATTATATATTCAACAATATTTTGTTTTATATTACACTTTCCGATAGCACTCTGAATTGCAGTTTGCAAGTACAGGTAAGGCCTAGAAAATTCTCTCTCTCTTTTTTTTTTTTTTTTTTTGAGACCGATTCTCGCTCTGTTGCCCAGGCTGGATTGCAATGGCACGATCTCGGCTCACTGCAACCTCCACCTCCTAGGTATAAGCAAATCTCCTCCCTCAGCCTCCCAAGTAGCTGGGATTACAGGTGTCTGCCAATACGCCTGGCTAGTTTTTTGTATTTTTAGTAGAGATGTCATTTTGCCATGTCAACCAGGCTGTTCTCAAACTCCTGACCTTAGATGATCACCCGCCTTGGCCTCCAAAAGTGCTGGGATTACAGGCATGAACCACCCCGCCCAGCCAAAGTTTATGAAATTCTAAGTGTCATGAAGGGCGATGCCAAGAACTCATCTTTTGGCAGCTCAAACAATTCAGGAGTAAGAGAGAAAGAGAGAAGGTGCTATCGAGGAGAAGCACATTATGTTAGGAAACAGTCAAATCAATGGATATATTTATTTGACATAGTAATTGGAAAGAAGTCTATAGGGAGAAATGTAGAAAAATTGTAATTAATTGAAGAGGCATATTTTTCTTTCACATTTAATTATTTTCAAAATAAGTGAATTATTCTGAAGTTGCTTGTTCAAAATCTGAAAACACATTCTTATAGAGTTATGCTTTAAAATAGTGCACATTAATGAAAGTAATTTTACAGAGCTGAGCCTACCTCTGTTAGTCCTTATAAATTTCAACAGTGCTATATTCACGAAAAAGAAACAGCTTATTTTCCCACAGCATCCCGTAAGAGCACAATTTTGTAGTGGTAATAGCACATCAGCTCTTTTAAATTGTATTTATTTCTTAAGTACTGTACAGATAATATTTCCTCAGCATTTTCCATGAAGTAAATATTAATTATGGAGTAATAAATAATGCTGTAAATAAAACCAATTTTATCCCCATTTTGAAAGTAAAGAAATTGAGGCTTTCAGAGGCTAAATCACTTTCCCAGTTGAATTCCTTTGGAGAGTATTTGGGCTGGCCTTTAAATCCAATTACCTCCTCTTCAGGGTTAAAACTTGTATATTTTCATGGTGGTCATAATGTGACATATATTCATATTAGACATTAAAGATACATTTATGCTTTGGAATTCCTAACAGTTGTAAAAATTAGCAGACTAATAGTTTGAAATTATATTGGCAATATATAAAGCCTGGAGCATACACAGATACTTATTGTTCATGTTGCCTGACAGATAAAAGCAACTATTGGCTTTTTCTTTTAGTTGTTGTTATTACAGCTACGTAAAAATTTATTTGTTTATATATGGAGGTCAATATACGATGAAATTTGAGTTGGGGGAAGGGATAAGGATGATATTATCATTGATGTTAACTTTTTTGAGTTATAAATAAAATAAAAATATCAATAAAAGTAACAAGTAGCTACAGTTATTGTCTAATTGGATTTTTTTTTAATCAAGCTACATTGCAAGAGAGAACACGTGCTCATCTTACTTCTGTTCTAGTTGAAAAGGAGCATTGTCAGTGTTGCTGGAAGAGAATCTATGCTGTTTTCGCATTGTCTGGTCATATTCTACCCCTCTCAAGGCAAATCTCCTTTGAGCTGTTTTGTTGCTTTGTTACTGTTGTATGCTTGAAGTTGCTACAGCCCACTGCCTGATGGTCACAGACAATAACCCTGAACCCTGAGCTGGAGCCAGAAGACTTTCTTATTGCTCACATGGACCTCTGAACAGGAAGCTTCATTTTTCTCTATGTGAGTTCTTAGAACCCCACTCCCAACAATTGCAACCCGCTGACTACTGAGTGAATTTACACCGAATGCCGTCATTCTGGGAAATATAACTGGATCTCAGAGGCAATATCCACAGACCTATAAAGGAAACACATGAGGTTGAAATTCAAAGTGCTTGCACTTACCCACAGTGCTGGGCACTTACAAGACCCATAGATCATAATGCTTAACGACGCAATCTTGAGAGCTTAGTGTCAGTGTGGACAGACAAAAGAGTCCATGTCAATACCTGCAGTGTGGAAATAAAGATTAAAATATCCCGTTTATTCCCATGCCTCTTTCGAATCATTACAATAGTTCTTTGGAGGTAGATAATATCATATTTACTTATTCCCCAATGATATTTAAACCAAAGCTTTCCTTTTCTCTCTATTTAAATGGCACATAGAAGAAAAATGGAAAATGTTGGTCTTTTTTTCATAGAAGAGGGATATACAGAAATATTGATTTTCCCATGAATGTGAAAATGTCTAACAAGCTAAAGATATACACGGCAAACATGATACGTACATGGCATGGTACACACCTTGTGTTTGTGTATAAGTTATTCTTTCTCTCAAGGAAAAATATGATTGGATCATTTTAATTTTTTATTGACTGACTCTAGTACTAATAAGGTGGAGACACCTTACCTACTAAGAACTGTTATAATGCTTTATAAGCACGGGAATGTCTCTTTAAGGAATCTGCAGCTCAGCACAGACATCTTTAGAAGCTAGATATTATGAAGAATCTGATAGAATTATAATTTATACCTTTTGGTAGGCTACCACTCATTTTTATGGCTAGCAATTAAGGGAAAACTTTCAGAACATTTATAATCTGTCTAGAGACTACTCTAGGATTATTTGATAATATTTATATATTAACCACATTGTTTTATTTGTCTGCTTGTGATGTTTTGTCTCGAGGTTTTATATGGGTAAGCATATCTCAACCCTGCTTTTTTAACAATATAGGTAGAAGATATTTACCACAAGGTGATATTCATTCTGACTCCTTTTATTTCTCTTAGGGCAGATATTACAGGCCATGGTGCGGTACACTCAGAGCTCCAAGACTGCATTTGGGGCTCTTAAAGTGGACAGGTCCTGCTGTGTGTTTTAATAGCAACTTTCACAGCAAGTGAACACATTTTGGACAATTTGTCACAGGGAAATTTTGTAAATATTACTAATTCTGGAATTTGCTTATATATCTTGATGTCTCTTAAGATACAAAACTGCCACAAATTGCTTTTATATGGCCACTATCTTTTTTATTTAAAAAGGGAAATAAAGAAACATATTAAATACAAGATGAGGAATAAGGGGTTTACAGTACTGTAAAAAAAAGGAAGTAATACAGTTCACTGTTACACTGCATAGCACGAAGTAAAGGAGCATGTCAATTTGGTCAACTTCACTTAGTGTTTTTTGATAGATTCAGCATATTGGACCATGAGATCTAAGTATTCCTCTAAAAGATGTAAGACACCCAAAAATCATACTAACTTTGGTGGTGATATTTCATTCTTATTGGAGCAAACCATTATGGGGAAACAAAGATAAATTACTAGGAATTTTTGTATTAAATTCTTCTCTATTAGGCCATGTGGCACAGACTTTTGATTTGTAGTGTGATATGATTTCTTTCCTCAGTAATTACAAATGGGTGCCAATTAGCTTGATGGGAGGTAAAGGTAATCTAATCCAACACATTTTATCTAGCAGTGACTGGGATGGTTTAGGGCCCTTTGAGCTTAAAGTGTTGAAGTGGACACCAATACAAGTGCATAAATACAACACTTTTGTCATATTTCCAATAAGATGGAGTACAATGGAGACTGGCATTTATCATGTACTTTTTAAAATCAGTATTCTAAGAACTGCCCATACATTTTGTTACTTCATTTAGTTAATATTATGTTTAATTTAAATTAATTGAGACAGTATTTCTCAAGTGCTGAACATAATATCTGATGCAAGAAAACAGCAAATACTTACCTATTACCTTCTTTTGGTCTTAGGAAGTGTCATTAGTATGTTCTGTAAAAGAACATATCGAAACTCAGAGAGTTTAAGTAGTTGCCCCTAGGTTGTATTGCTAATGCAGCTGTTTATGTGAACACATATTCCTGCAAATATTTGTAATTTTAAGTAGTCATACTGTACAAATCTCTAATTAGATAGGCACTTTATATAATGTTTATGTAAAATAATGGCAAGAAATATTATTATCTGTGTTATAGAATCTGAAAATTTTTGCTTTGTAATTTATTTTCCTTTTGTGGATAATGTAATGTTAGAATTATTTTTTCAGCAATCCCATGGCCCATAGATTTAAAACGAAGATATATTTACATTAATGTGGTCATATATCAAGTAGTAGTTCATGCTAATGCTTATCAGGATGTGCGTAAGCATAGCTAACATATGGCTTGTTTTCTGTCATCCAACATTGTGACAGGATCATCTGGAAAAAATCAATTTAGGGTCTAAAAATTTGGTTAGAAGAGAGATGGTACCTTACAGTGCATGAGAGATTGGCACTGTGCTTCAAGCAGGAGATTTATCGACCTATAGATTTTACTCAAAACGTTAATGTGCAATGCTGCAGGCATAGAGAAGCATTAAGTTATCAAGATGGATAGGCGCGGAGTACTATTTTCCTTGGTTCTACTTTCTTCAAGATAAATGTAGTAGTAGAGAGGCAAAGAACAATGGGCATTGAGCAGTTGAAGGAAGTTGAATTTGACAGATCTTAGCCAATAGAACACAAGGGCAAACTTCTGAAACTCCTTTTTTTCTCCATCTGACAATGCAGTCGATGCTAACTATACTGTTGTTTTTTTCTTGTAAACATTTTATCTATTTTTTGAACATCATAATTTCTCTACTATTATTTACTTTACTATTTGGTTGAGTATCTCTTCTGCCATAACCAGTTAATAAAAATTATTGGTGGACTTTATTGGAAATAGTCAGCTGTTACTTGGGCACAAATTCAGTAGTCAGTAACTTCTATCCAAATTTAAGATAAGTTTGAGAACGTATCAGTAAATATTAATACATTTATAACTATATTAGCTAAGCTGTTGAATTAGACATGCACCTGTAAATTACTTACAGGTATGTAATGTAATTGATGAATATAAGTCACTACCTGCTAGTAAATAGATATGTGTTATATTTTCTCTATAATACTTAATCCTATTAGTTACCCAGTATGACAATAAAGTTGAATATCAAAGTGCTTCAAATGAAGTGGCTAAAAACAACTTATTAAAATGGTTGCTCACAAGATGATGGATAACTAGGACTTTTGTTCTGGTCTCATTTGAGCTCACTCATATGTTGGCAGTCAGCTGGGAGTCAGATAAGGGGCTATGCTAACCTGGGTTTGGCTCTCTCACTGGCTTGGGGTGGATGTCAGTTGGCCATGTGTTTCCTCAGCTTTGTTAGTCACAGCCTCTATTATCTAGGAAACTAGTTCAGGCTTTTTGACATGGTGAAAGCAAGGATCTAAAAGAGACAGCAGGTAGAAGACTTTTCGAGGTCACACTGTCACTTCCACCGCATTCTATTGGCCAAAACAATTCACAAAACCTACCCAGATTCAAGGGAGCAGTATATAAGATAAACTCTACCTCTTGCAAAAACATAGATTTAATGAGAAATAAAGAATTGGGGTAAATTTTGCAATCAATCTATCATGTTGACTCCCTTTTTTCTTATTTTGCCAAAGTTATCTTTATTCAAAAGTGGTAATAGTGGGCATCCTGGCCTTATTTTAATTCTCTGAGAAAAAGATTTTAACATAACACTGTACTGGAAAATTTCTGATGTAGCTTATGTGAAACAATCTTTATCATATTTAGCAGGTTTCTATATTATTTCTCATTTGCTAAGGGTTTTTTCATGAACAATTATTGAATTTTATCAAATAAATGATTTTTTCTACATCAAAGTTATGGATCATATGTTTTATTCTTTTTTGTTAAAAATCACACTTAAAATTTTTGAAGGCTAAATCACTTTCATCTTTTGCATTAGTTTTCTATTGCTGCTACAAATTTAGCAGCTTAAAAAACACAAACTTATTATCTTAGAAAATCTGACCTATAGGTCAGAAGTTTAGTATACAGGTCTCAGGGGTTAAAATTAAGGTGCTGGCAGGGTTGCATTTCATTCTGACATCTCTAAAGACCCTCTAAAGGAGGGTCTGTTTCCTTCTCATTCAGGTTATTGGCAAAACTCAATTATTTCCTGTAATAGGACTGAGATTCCTCTTTTTTTGGAGGCTATAAGTTGATGACTGTTTCCAGCTTCTAAAGGCCACAGACATTCCTTGGATCCTGGCCCTTTCCTCCATTTGCAAAACCACTGATGATAAGTCACGTCCCACTCAAATCACATGTCTCTGACCCATCTAGGGAAGCCTCTCTGTTTTTAAAGATCCATGTGATTAGACTAGGAAGCACACAGGTAATCCAGGATAATCTCCTCATCTCAAAAACCCCTACCATAATCATATCTGCAAAGTCCCTTTTGTCATGGTACGTAACATATGCACAGTTTCTGGAGCATTAGGGTGTGAGCATCGTACCAAATCTCTCTATAAAAGACATTTGTTCCTAATATATTAATTTCTTTGCTAACATATTTTGTTTCAGATTTTTGTCTTTTACGAGAATGACTAGTTTAAATTTTCTTTCTTTTACGTCTTTTTTGAGGTATAATGGAGATACCAAAAATTGCACATATTTCATGTATACAATATGATGAATTTGGACATATGCATACACCTGTGAAACCAACACCATAATCAACGTAATAAACATATTCATCACCTCCAACAGCTTCCTCCTGCTCCTTCGTGGTGCTTGTTGTTTTGTTTTTCTGTGGTAAGAACACAACATAAAATCTACCCTCTTAACAAATTTTTAAGTGTACAACACATAATTTTTAACTATAGGCACTATGCTGTGTAGCAGATCTTTAAAACTCATTCATCTTGCATAACTGAAATCTTATGCCTCTTGAACCACGATGTCTCATTTGTTCTTCTCTCCAGGCCCTGATAACCACCATTCTACTCTCCACTTCTGTGACTTTAACTATTTGAGATAATTCATATGAGCAAAATCATGCAATATTTGTCCATTGCAGTATTACTCATAATAAACAAGAGAAGGGAACAACCTAAATGTCTATCAATGTGTAAATAGATTTTAAAAATTGGCATATATGTACAATGAAATATTATTCCACCTTAAAAAAGATGGGAATCCTGTCATTTGTGACAACTTAGTAAAATAAGCCAGTCACAGAAGGGCAAATACTGCATGATATTTTGTCTTCTTAAATGAAGACATTTGTGAGTAAAAACTTCCTTTTTAGTACAGATTTTGCTGCATGCCGTATATTTTGGTGTATTTTATTTTCATCTTCATTTGATTAAATATTTTTATTATTCTCTTTTGAACTCTCATTTAATCCATTGGTTATTTAGGAGTATGTTGTTTAATTTCCATGTATTTGTAAATTTTCCAATTTTTCTTCTGCTGTTGACTTCTAGTTTCATACCATTGTGGTCAAAAAAGATACTCAGTGTAATTTCAGTCTTCTTAAATGTGTTCCAACTTATTCTGTGATCTAAGACATAATCTATTTTGGAGGATGTTCTATGTGCATTTGGGAACAGTTGTATACTCCGTTGTTATTGATTGGAATGTTCTGTATATATCTGTTAGTTTTACTTTTTCTAAAGTTTTGTTTACATTTACCATTTACTTATTTTCTGTCTGCACGTTCCATCCATTATTGAAAATGAGATGTCGAAATCTCCTACTATTGTTGCTGTCTACACCTCCCTTCAGAGATGTCAGTATTTGCTTTGTAGATTTAAATGCACTTATGTTGGGTGCATACATATTTATAAGTGTCATATCTTCCTGATTAATTGGATGTTTATTAATATAAAATGTTCTTCTTTGTCTTTTGCTACAGTTTTCAACTCAAAGTCTATTTGTCTAATACAATTATAGCCACCCCTTCTTTCTTTTGCTTCCCATTTGCACCAACTATCTTTTCCATGCCTTCACCTTACAGCTGAAGTGCATCCCTAAATATAAAGTGAGTGTCTTGCAAAAAGCATACAGTTGGGTTTTGTTTTATTTTTAAGAATAATTAAATCACTATATATATCTTGACTGGAGAGTTTAATCCACTTAAAATAATTTGTGGTAGAGAAGAATTACTATTGCTATTTTGTTAATTGCATTGTCTTATAGTTGTTTTTCTTTTTCTTTTTCTCTCTTGCTGTTTTCCTTTGTGTTTCATAGATATTTTTTGTAGTGATGTTTTGATTTCTTCTCTTTTTCTTCGGACATCTTCTATAGGTGTTATCTTTGTGGCTACCATGAAGCTTACCTAAAATATAGTTATTACAGTCTATTTTAAGATGATAACAATCAAATTTTGATCACATATAAATACCCAACACTTTTACTTCCCCACCCTCTCATACTTTGCTATTGATGCCACCATTTACATTTCTACCATTTACATTTCTCTCTCGCTGTTCTTCTTGAAACCTTAATGTGTATGTGGGTCCTATAAGTCCTTTAGGTATTCTTCATTCTTTTTCATTCCTTTTTCTTTTTGTTTCTCTGGCTGACCCATCTTTAAATTTACTGATTTCTTTCTTCTGCTTGATCAAGTATACTATTGAAGCTCTCTATTAAATTTTTCATTTCAGTTATTGTATTATTCAGCTTCATAGTTTTTTTCATTCTTTGTTATGGTTTATCTTTGTTGAAATACCAATTTTCTTCATGTATTGTTTTCCTGATTTTGTATAGTTGCCTATCTATATTCTCTTGCATGTAACTTACACACATCCTCCCATGTACTTTAAATCATTTCTAGATTACTTGCAATACTTATTTTAATGTAAATGTTATGTAAATTGTTGTTATACTGCATTGTTAGGGAATAATTACAAGAACAAGTCTGTAAATGGTCAGTATAGTTGTACTTATATTTTTGTTTGTTTGTGGAAATACATTTGATCTCCATCGGTTGACTCCATAGATGTAAAAAGCATGAATATGACTGGACAATTATATTATTAGTATTATTTTCTTTGAGGTTACAAGATCCATCCCTGACTATGAAAGAATATTATAAATTAGTATTTTATTATGTATTTTGCTCCATTTAACCTCTTCTGCCTTGAGTTCTCTTGCTCAGTTAAAACTTTATTGAATTTGTAACCTCACAATATATTGTTATTAATGGTACTGGCTTGTTATGTTTGGTCAAATATTTGAATTTTTATTTCTTTCATTTCTTTCTTTTTTTAAACTCCTTTTTTATTTTATATTTCCACATAATTAAATTGTATTAATTTCTTTCTGTTAATGGTAACATGCTGTCACTTTCTTTGGTTGCTTGAAATATTTCTTTTTCTTTACTGTCCAAAGGTGTTCACAATGGATATACCATTCAACATTTTTCATTACTATTTTGAATCACTTAAAGGTTGTCTTGTACTCTAGATTGGCCATTATTTTTCAAAAATTGTTGTGACGATGTCATTCCTTTGTCTTTCATATTTTGTTTTCTTTTGTTTGTTTCTTTTTTTGTGAAGTTAGTTCTCAGTAAAATAATTTACTTTGGAAGGTTATAATCCCACCCCGCACCATTTGGGTTCTTTTAGTTTTCTTTTTGTGTTTGGTTTTCAGCAATCTTTAATGATGTGCCAACGTGAGAGTTTTATTTATTTAAAAAAAGCTTGAAGAAATTTACCCTTCCTGAAGTTTATGACTGTTCTTGAATTTGTATCTTGATGCATTTTAAAATATTACTTCTGCATCTTTGTTTATATTTCATATAACTAAGAATAAAATTATTATTATTATTACTATTGAGGCAGAGTCTCACTCTGCTGCCCAGGCTTGAGTGAAGTGGCTCGATTATGGCTCACTGTAGCCTCAACCTTCTAGGCTCAAGCAATCCTCCCACCTCAGCCTCCCTAGCTGGCACTACAGGCATGTGCCACCATGCCTGGCTTATTTTTGTATTTTTTGTATAGATGAGGTTTCACCATATTGCCCAGGCTGGTCTCAAACTCCTGAGCTCAAGCAATCTGCCTGCCTTGGTCTCCCAAAGTGCTAGAATTACAGGTGTGAGCCACTGCATCCAGCCCACAATAACATTATTTATGTATTTGTTTTACTGACCTCTGCCAACTTTTCTCATCTTTTCTCTTGATTTTGTGACTATAAATCATTTTTTTAAAAGTCTTTGGCTGATAACTCCAATAACTGCTTCTTACCCTAGGTCAGATTTTACTGTTTGTTTTGACTGAATGTTAAAACTTAAGTCTAATCTTTCTGTACTCTGAGTGGTTTTGATTAAAAGCTGGACATTATTTAAGAAAACTAGAAAACAAATGTAATGTTCTGGATGGTGTGATAGATTGGATATTCTCTCAAGAAAGAAGCAGCTAAAGTTAAATCAATACATATTAAGATTCTAAAGTTGTCTTAAATTACTTAACTAGGATTTGCTTGGGCTTGATTAATTTGAATCTATGGATGGGTCCATAAGTTCTATTAACCTACTGGAATTATGAGCAAATTACTTTATCTGTGTTTGCTTTTAAGTACATGGGCCCTTGGAGAAAAGTTTAACTTTCACTGGTTGCACTAAAGTTTCATTAATGATAAAGGTTTAAGAACAATCTTTAGGTAGGTTGATTACCTAGTTTTAGAATGAAATTTTCCAACCAGACTTGAATATGTAATGAAGATAATAAAAATTGGTTATTTTCTGCAGATATCTCTAAAAAATGCAATTTACTTGCTATTATGTATAACTAGCGTATATGCTGATTCTTAGAGCCTTTTCCATAGGAAAGAAAAAAAAGAGAATGAGTTAATGCTCAAGTTAGAATAAATTACATGATCTGAGAAAATAATCAAGTAAAGAGAAGGAAAACTGAGGAAAGTATTAATAATATTACTTGGTTTTGTCAAGAAATCTTCTCAAGTCAGCATAATATTATTTGACTACATGTTTTCACCCTTTATTTTCTCCTTCAAGCACTAGACAATATTCTGATTTATTTTAAAAAGTTTTTTTGATTAATATTCTATCACCTTACTAAAGAAAACATTCAAATTATTAAAGTTACTAGAATCTAGCTTGATGATAACACATCAAAATCACTTTTAGTCTCCATTTTCTTTGCCTGATGCCAATGGCAAAACTGTAAAATAAAAACACCGACATAAAGCCAGTAAAAAACAGGATTTCTTTTTTTTTTTCTCTTTTTCTTTTTCTTTTCTTTTCTTTTTTTTTTTTTTTTTTTTTTTGAGATAGAGTCTGGCTCTGTCGCCCAGGCTGGAGTGCAGTGGCACGATCTCGGCTCACTGCAAGCTCCACCTCCTGGGTTCACGCCATTCTCCTGCCTCAGCTTCCCGAGTAGCTGGGACTACAGGTGCCCACCACCACACCCAGCTAATTTTTTGTATTTTTTAGTAGAGATGGGGTTTCACCGTGTTAGCTAGGATGGTCTCGATCTCCTGACCTCGTAATCCGCCCACCTCGGCCTCCCAAAGTGCTGGGATTACAGGCGTGAGCCACTGCGCCCGGCCAAAAACAGGATTTCTTATCTAGTTATGTATGTTTTTTTAGATAATGATAGAACAGAAGTATAAAAGAGAATGATGAAAAATACTAAAGTAAAACTTTCGTTATACAATATTAATTTTTATAAATTATGTAATTTAAAGTTGCTGCAATATTCAAATGCTCATTTAATGGAAATAGATAAAGTATTTACTTAAAATTGTTATATAACAGGTAATATATCATCATGTTGATTGCTGGCATATGATAGACACTTACATAACCTAAAAAGAAAAATATTGCCTGGCTATTTAAAAAATACTCTGCCTCTTTTATACTTATCTATATTCTAAACTGAAATGCTTCAGTTTAGAATATTCTAAACTGTTTGAACATTCACATTCACATCTACCTGATCAGAAGGATAAATGTATTCTCGGCTTACCTGCTTTATTGACCTGTAGAAGTAGCAGATAATGATCCTAAAACTGGCAAAATGAAGCAGGCTAATTTGCCATAGGAACTTTTGTTTTACTCTGTTGCTATCCTAGTTCTCCTATAATTCTTAATTTGAATATCAAGAGCCCATAATTGAAAAATAATATACATATATTTAATTTTAAGTCCTATTTAAAAGAAATTCTAGCAGTGTAATGTTTTGTTTAGCATGTAGACATAAAGATTCTTTTCTCCCAAGTAGAAGTAGCAAGCAAAAATCAAAAATATATAATCATTCTGAAATTATGAATTAAACATGGAATCTTTTACTTTTCAATATTCAAGCCCAAATAATTTTTTCTTTCTCCTTCAAAACAATAGATAACAGGGTAGAGATATTTACAGACAAAACAGTAATTTCATACCTGTTTTTTCTCTCTGCGATGGGGAAGTGGAACTTAAATGGAAGAAATAATGTCTTTAACCAAGACATAAGCCCCTACTAGCTTTGTTCTGTCTTTTCTGGAAGTCTACTTAGAAAGATACTTTACTAAGCTGTTAAATTCCATGTGGCTGACTAGGTAACAAATAGCAAAGACAGAAGCTAAGGGCCACAGGGGTTTGCAGTTGTCAGCATGGTGATAAGCTAGAGCTTTATCATCAGAAACTAAAGAGTACTTAAATGATACTGGCTGCAGTTGTGGTCATAATTTATCAGCCTCAAGTGACTCTGTGTATATGTGTGCCTACCTTTCCTAATTTCAGTTTCTGTTCTGCTGGAGTCTGCATTATAAAACTTCAGTGATTCTCCTGCACGGTATTTATTTTTCTAACATCAAAAGAATCAGAAAGGACACATGGAATGAAATATAAGAAAAACATTACTGGAAAAACATAAAGTTAGAAAGTTAGTACAAATAAAATGCTACTAAAAAGGCTGTAGACAGATGACCATCCAAATAGAAAAGTGGAGTGTAGTCGGACTCAAGCAGAACTACAGAAATGATGTTTTAAGCGGCCGGGCGCAGTGGCTCACGCCTGTAATCCCAGCACTTTGGGAGGCCGAGGCGGGCGGATCACGAGGTCGGAGATTGAGACCATCCTGGCTAACACGGCGAAACCCTGTCTCTACTAAAAATACAAAAAAAAAAAAAAAAAAATTAGCCTGGCGTGGTGGCAGGCACCTGTAGTCCCAGGTACTCGGGAGGCTGAGGCAGGAGAATGGTGTGAACCCGGGAGGCAGAGCTTGCAGTGAGCAGAGATCGCGCCACTGCACTCCAGCTTGGGCGACAGAGCGAGACTCTGTCTCAAAAAAAAAAAAAAAAAAAAGAAAGGAAAAAAAGAAAAATAAATGATGTTTTAAAACAATAACTCACTCTTAGGTTGCAACATGAGTTAAAAGAGGTCAAATAATGTTTTGTTCCTCTGTAAAGTGCATTCTCCAAAGGGAATTAATTTTGAAATCTTTATGTAGTAGGTCAGGAAAAGTTTTAAATAATTAAATTATCAACAAGTGTTTAAAAAGTCTTTTTTAATCTTCTGATACAATGAGTTGATTTTAGTTTAAACTTTGAGCCAAACCTTTTTGTCCATCCTTTTGCCGTCTTGAAGTTGCCATTAATGGAGAAATTTTTGAAAACAAAAATATAGAAGAAAACACAAGTAAAATATTTTTTCTATGAATAATTATTCTATAATTTCTTTGTTCCATGGTTTTATTCTTATCCAAAACTCAATGAGGAAACCTGAATTAATTAATTTTTTGCCTCTTCCTTTTAAATTTATGTCACACAATATATTAATTAAACAAGAAGATAGAATCAGGGTAGCTGATCTCAGTCAGAACGTGCTTAAAATGTGAAGTTAATTGTAGGGTATATGTGCATATGTTGTGTAAGAAGTCGAACAGTCATGACCATTCCAAGCATAACCGATTCCCTGACAATTTCTTATCCCAAGACACAGATGAAAAGTCAGAAGTCTTAGGTCAGTCTTCTTAAGATAGATGCCGAGATGGAGACTTACAAGCAGGTAGTTATTAGGGAAGCACTGTCAAAAAACACCACCTGTAAGAGTATATATCATCCATGCAAAACCCTGGCCAACAAAGAAAAGCCACCACTGAGCTTCTCAACAGTGCTTCTGTCCCCCTTATCAGCTCATTCTTTATCACATTGGAAACAAAGGATTCCTCTGACTCCCCTCGACGAACATAGCTAGTGATTGTTTTGGCCACATATAGTCACTGGCTATAGACTGCACTCAAGGAGGGTGACAACCTGGGGAAATAGCAATATCCAGGGAGGGACACAGGTGTGAGATGTCAACAAACAACATTTCTAGCCTGCAGCTGGGGTAATGAGTGCTTAGTACCCAAAAGTGGGCTTTGAGTGAAAGACCATAGTGTGAGCAACACGAATCCTGAACTCACTTCTTCAGGTACATCTACTATTACCACATCATCCATCATATGTGAATATGTGCACTGTGTATATGATGCAACATCTGTGTGTATTTGTGTTTGTGTACACTGGAGAGGGAAAAAGTGAGGGTCATTTCTGCTCTTGACCAATTACCAGGATGGTTTTTAAGGCATTCACAGATAATTTCTCATGATATAAGTTTCTTGAGGAGACATAATTTACCATATAATATTTGTGGTTTTTTTTAACCACCTGGAGATTTGTTAAAGAATAGGCAATAACTCTATATGCAGAAAACAGAAACTGGACCCCTTCCTTACACCTTATACAAAAATTAACTAAAGATGGATTAAAGACTTAAATGTTAGACCTAAAACCATAGAAACCCTAGAAGAAAACCTAGGCAATACCATTCAGGACATAGGCATGGGCAAGGACTTCATGACTAAAACACCAAAAGCAATTGCAACAAAAGCCAAAATTGACAAATGGGATCTAATTAAACTAAAGAGCTTCTGCACAGCAAAGAAACTATCATTAGAGTGACCAAGCAACCTACAGAATGGGAGAAAGTTTTTGTAATCCATGCATCTGACAAAGGTATATCCAGAAGCTACAAGGAACTTAAACAAATTTACAAAAAAAAAAAAAACAAACCACCCCATCAAAAAACGTGCAAAGGATATGAAGAGATACTTCTCAAAAGAAGGCATTTATGTGGCCAAGAAATGTGAAAAAAAGCTCATCATCACTGGTCATTAGAGAAATGCAAATCAAAACCACAATGAGATACCATCTCATGATCATTAAAAAGTCAGGAAACAATAGATGCTGGAGTGAATGTCGAGAAATAGGAATGCTTTTACACTGTTGCTGGGAGTGTAAATTAGTTCAACCATTGTGGAAGACAGTGTGGCGATTCCTCAAGGATCTAAAACCAGAAATACCATTTTACCCGGCAATCCCGTTACTGGATAAATCATTCTACACATGCACACATATGTTTATTGCAGCAGTATTTATGATAGCAAAGACTTGGAATCAACCCAAACGCCCATCAATGATAGACTGGATAAACAAATTGTGACACATATACACTGTGGAATACTATGCAGCCATAAAAGCAATGAGTTCATGAACCTTGCAGGGACATGGATGAAGCTGGAAACCAACATTCTCACAAACTAACACAGGAACAGAAAACCAAACACTGCATGTTGTCACTCATAAGTGGGAGTTGAACAATGAGAACACATGGACACAGGGAGAGGAACATCACAACCTTGGCCTGTTGGGGCGTTGGGGGCAAGGGGAGGGAAAGCATTAGGACAAATACCTAATGCATGTGGGGCTTAAAACCTAGATGATGGGTTGATAGGTACAGCAAACCACATGGCACATTATACCTATGTAACAAATCTGCACATTTAGCACATGTATCCCGGAACTTAAAGTCAAATTATATGTATATATGCAAAACATTTTCTGATATTCTGAATAAATAGCAATGCACATTTTTCACTGGGCACATTATTGTAAATTGCTATGGGCCTTTTTTCTTATTTTTTTCCTTCTTTCTCTTCTTTTTTCCTTCCTTTTTTTCATTCAATCTTTCTTTTTTTCCTTTCCATTTTTTTCTCTTCCTTGTTCTTTCCCTCTACACACCTTTGTTTCCTTTCTCACTCTCTCATTTAATAAGCCAGACATAAGGTTGTATTATGGAAATTTTTTATGTTCAGATTTTTAGTTTATTTTAACTTACATTTTTGATATTTTATTGCAGAATTGCATCTAATTTTGAAAAACTTACAAAACATGTAACTGTTCAACCATGATGGAAAAAATAAAGCTCTTAAATTTTAAAAGCAACTTTTTAAAGAATAGAGTGGAGAAAAAAACTAGTAGCTTTCAGGTGAAGACCTCTGGCAGATAATTCCTTTACCCCATGGTGAGTGATGTTGATATTATGTTAATATCATGTGCCCTGATAGAGTACAATGATGAGGGCTTTCATGTTTGTATTCTTCTTCCTGAAAACACATACTCCCATTCTAATCACACACACACACACAATCAATGGAACCCAAATTGAGAATTGCACTGAAGAAATATGTGATGAGGACTCTTTAATATTGTCCTCTTGACCACCCCACTAGATGACCCTTAATTTCATGGGGAAAAAAAGAAAACAAAAAGTACAAATACAAAGAAATGGTTGCCGATTGGAGGAGACTAAAAAAACTGTAATGATTAAATTTAATATGGTTTCCTGGATAGGCCTCTGGAACATAACAAGGACATTATTGGAAAAACTGAAAACTGGTAATATCTAAATAAAGTCTGCGATTTAGTTATTGCTAATATAGTGTTAATTTCTTACTGTTAACAATGGTATCATGGTTCCATAAGATGGTAATATTAGGAAACTGCTAACATTAGGGAACTTTTATATTTGATGACTTTGATGGGGTATCAGCTAAAGTGGTAAATAATTAGATATTCATAGAACTTTTTTTTCTAGACTTACTAGACTTACTAGGCTTTCTAGACTTACTAGACTTACATGTGCCAGTCAGGGTTCAACCAGAGAAGCAGCAATAATATTAGACTGATAGATGCTAGATGACAGACTTATTACAGGAAGTTGGATAAAGCAACTGGTAGGGCTAGTGAAGCAATCTCTGCAGGGCTGTCTCCACATGTAAGGCTGGAGCACAAAGCCCTCAGTCCATTAGCCAGGAAGGGAATGCCATGAGCCAGTTAGAACCCAGTGAACACAAGCTGGGAACCCCACCATCACTAGCATCAATGCAAACAGCATGAGGTAGAAGCCTGGGAGGGCAAGTTTTCATCTATGTCAGCCTTGTTGCCTCTTCCTTGTAGAGCTGAACATATGTGCTTCTAGTCGAGGTGTCAGAGAAAATGAAGAAAGAGTGAGTGGGAAGGGAGAGAGAATTGCCGGCCCCACTGATGCTTTATGCCAATGAGGTGAAACCAGCAACAAGGTGTTTGTGCCAGAAAATGGCTGACACCTTCCTTCTAGTAGTTTCCTTGACAAGATTATTATGCTTTAGCCAATAGACTATTTTTAAAAATTCTATGCTATCTCTCTGGAACCTTGTTTCATATAGCAAATGTTCAGCTTTCTTAATATGCTGCATTTGTATCTAAATATATGCCTCATTTTCTAGTTTTAGTCTAAAAAATAGGATAATGTAAGTCACCTAATTACTCTAGCACATTTGCATTTTGCTTTTCATTAGATGGAATGAAGATGTTAATAGAGCCCTTGATACTTCTACTCATTTTATTAGGTTTTAAAAGTATATTTATAAACATAAATATCTAACAGAATGTGTTGAATATTTATACATTGCTTTGCTGCCAAAGTCCATCTACATATACCCATAGATTTTGAGATAATTTTCTGAATTGATGGATTTATCCTTACAACACAAGGACTCTTTCTGCATTACTAGCCTTTTAGTTACTAATAGCTGTAAGCTATTAAGCATGAGGAATTAACTCTCGGATGAATTTTGAACACAAAGAAATCCTGGTAGTGCTTAAGATGTATTGTGAAATGTTTTGATGATATACCATTAAATTTATTCCAAAGTATATTTCCAAAGTTGCCAGTGGAAATCTAAGACTGCTTTTTTTCCCTTTTTAATCATGAAACTTGCCCAAATGGTTGCCAAAATCATGGTTGCCAAAAATGCAGCCATCAGCATTCCTTCGTGAAGGCAGCTTAGTGCTGTCAACCATCTTATCTCCCCTGTTGTATGGTTGATTTTCTTCTTGTATCAGTGAATACAAACATTAAAATGGACCCATAATCTTACCTTAGTTATACAGAAGTTTTCCAGCTGCTTCTGTGATATTTGGAAAGTATCTGCTAAAGAAATTAGGCCCATATGCATAAGAGAACATACAAATTATACATATTGCAAAGTAATACAATTATAATAGATGAAAATAAAATGATGAAGGAATAAAGTCCAATTAAAGGAAAAATAATTTTAAAAGACTAATATTTTAGTAACTTTAGAGACAGCAGATTAGATCTTGGGAGCCGAACCAAAAATACAATACCTACCTTAGTTCTTAAATCAGATTATTTTCCACAAGTATATCATTAGCTCATGTTACAGTGTGATCATGTGCATACATTGACTTCTTAAACCATACATAAAAACCTCAGGATATTTTATTGTGATCTTTATACAAAGAACCAGAAGACATTATTTTAGGCATAAAATGACAAAGAGAGGAATAGCAGCTATAATGGTTATGAAATCCTAAAACTTAACAGTATATAAATAGGTTTTAACTTTGCTTCTAAAGCAGAGGGAACTTCATAAAAATTTCACAAATACTGTATCGCTGTATTGAAGCAGAAAGTTATTTTTACATAGACAGTTGAACAAAAGAGAATAGATGAGGATAAAAACCTGAAATTTTATAACAATATCTTATATACAGCTATATGAATGTGTACCTTATAGTCGCACCTTCTTTAAAAGCCAGGATCATAATGATGAACAATGAACTTTCTCTGCCTTTTATGAGCTCACAGACTAGTGGGGTAGCATACATACATAGCTAATTATAAACTTGATTTTACTGTCTTTTTTTTTTTTTTTTTTTTGAGACAGGGTCTCACTCTCTTGCCCATGCTGGAGGGCAGTCACACAATCTTGGCTCACTGCAGCCTTGACCTCATGGGCTCAAGCAATCCTCCTGCCTTGTCAGCCTTCCAAGTAGCTGGGACTACAGGTGTGAGCCACCACACCTGGCTAACTTGTGTATTTTTTGGAGAGACAGGGTTTCACCCTGTTGCCCAGACTGGTCTTGAACTCCTGAGCCTTGGCCTCCCAAAGCACTAGGATTATAGGCGTGAGCCACCACGCCCTACCTGTCCTCTCCTGTCCTCTCTTAAACTCAGCAGTGAGTGCATGGGTGATTCTACAAGTATTTGTTAAACCACCCATATACATCACACACACACACACACACACACACACACACTGTTTAATATATATGATATATTTCATAGTACAAACTAATATTGAAAATGCAGATTCTTCCAGAACAGAGCCATGATAGCTAAGTTCTCCATCTTTTAATTTGGGAAGAACTACAAATTAGAAAAAAACAACAAACAACAAACAAACTCCTACAGCATACTGTGTTCACAGTTATTTACCTATGTCTGCTTAACATCACTGTATGCTAAATTACACATAACTAAATGTCACCCTTATTATCCATGCACTTATTAATATAATTTGTAATTGTCAAAATAACTAGGTTTGGACTTAGCAAAATGTACTTGTGTATGAAGTCAGACAGTTATTTGAATTGACTGTGTTTTTTAATCCTTAAAATATCTAGGTGATAGCAAATATTACACTGCTCCCTCCTCCATTGCCCTTCCATCCCTCACTAAAACTACACAGCTTTTTGTCCTCTAATACTTATTTCAAAGATTCCTACCACACCCTCTTCCCCTAGTGTCTAACTCAAAGTTCCAGGGAGACTCTTCTAGCCCTTAAACATTGAGTCCAAACTCCAACTTACCATCACCCTATCACATTACCATTTTAATTTCTTATCAGAGAAGTTAGCACAATCTGAAATTATTTTGCAGTTTATGTATTAATCCTTTATTTCTCCATGGGGTCCCTAAACTCCGCAAGAGTGAGTAACTTGCCTGTGTTGCTTTTTACTACATTACCAGCTCCTAGTCTAGTGCCTGGTACAAAATGGGGCCATGAATACTCAATGAATGGAAGAGTAAACATACGCAACACATACTCAACATTTAACTTGACACAACAAAATTAAATACATGTCATTGTCCTTCCTGGCAAATCCATTCTCTCCGATTCCAGGTTAATCTTCTTAAAACATGATTTTTTTTACATTACTTTATTCCAAACAAATGTTTTGATAGGAAAAACTTAAAACTTTTTATCATGAAAGGTTTTCCAACATGTAAATCTGAATTTCCATCCTCACCTTATCTTTGGTCATGTTCCCTAAGGCTGTGCTCTCCACCAAATTAATCTCTGCCTTTTTGCTTCCCACAGTCCCTCTACCTGAAATGCTACTTTCTTATCTCTACTACCTTATAACTCCTTTAATTCCAGCCTTAATCTGATCATGGGAAAATTTTCCTTAGGGGAAGGACCGCTAGAAAATAAGTGGTGTATAGAAGTTTCTCTCCTCTCAAGATGAAGCCTAGAATTTGTCCTGAAATAAACAAATGAAGAGTAAAATTAATGTCATCAATTTGAAGCTTAAAAATGTCTAAAGATATTATCATAATGCACAATTAAAATTTTATAATTTCATCTAAAAGCGTGCCCTAATTATCTGGTACCATTGGTTGTATTCCCATTCTAAATGCCTTCCACTGTCCTCTGAACTTTTCCCAACCCTTACTCCACAGCAATTTCTATCCACTCTGCAATCTTAAAGCATTATTGCTTACAACAATTGTTTTGACAATTTATTTCTCTATAACTGCTTTCGAGGAATATCCTCTTCTTTTGTATATTCTAAATTAGGCCTTGTACATAATAAATGCTTAATAATTTGGGGTTAATTAGATGAATTCTATGCCACACCATGGAATGCCAATTCAATTTTGTAACGTGTCTTTACAAGATAGATACTGATCCCATTAACAGAATTGCTTATCTGGCAATTAGCATCATTAAGATAAATTAATGAATCAGATGTCCATTTCTTTAGTCTGTAAAACTGGCTTTAGTGATTAGACACATTTTTACCAAATTAACAACACTCATCAAATTATTATTCCTGTGTTTTTATTCATCCAAAACATATTTATGTAAAAAAAAAGATTAGATCAGTCTAGGTGATATTGAACTTGTTTCCACTATTAAATTCACTTAAATAAAACCTTCTGTAAATTAATTCCAAAGAAAATATTTCCTAGAGATAAAGTAAACTCCTTCTTATATTAGTATGCTATGACTTTTTATTAATTTCTTCGCTAATTTAATTTGATCAGTAACCACTGGGATTAAACTAATATAAAAATACAGATATATCAACTTGAATATTAATGTTATGTTTTGATTAAAAAACCGAAAATATTTACAAGGAATTTTTTGGCATGAATAATGGACAAAGCTTATCCTGAATTATTGATGGAGATTCATAGCTTCTCTCTAACATAGAAAGTCATAACTAACTGAAGAAAATTTTTCTCCCATTACTGTTTTCAAACGTGCCATGTTGGAGTTTCTTTCCCTTGCCACTAAACATTTTAAGCAGTTTCCATGATATTTTGGTTAATTTTATCATTAACAGGAAACCTAATTTTGCCTAACAATTGTTAACAATCTAATTATATTCATTGAAAACGCACGTTGTATCTGATTCTACATAGATTTTTCTCCTAATTTCAGTACTGACGGGCTCACAAATTCCTCTTGAGAAGATGAATAAACTTGTGTTTTGTGACCTTTTGGCTTTTTCCTTTGTGTCTGCCCATAATCTTTTAGGCCTTCTGATGGGGAAGGTTTGGACCAGAGAAAAAGAGGTAAATATCAATTTGCATGCTATTTCTATTAATATTCCTTTCTTAGCTAGTGTGGATGGGAGGGTATGCTCCATTTTGTGCCAAGCATACAATCAGCTCTATTACAGATCGCCTTTGTTCACAGTTACACGGCCACTCAGGAGCACAGCAATGCCTGATTCTCAGGCTTCTGTCATTGGTGATACAGATTTCAATTAATTTCCTGCCATTTCCCTTCATGCTATGGCCGTTCTTACTGGTCCATTTCATAATAGGCAACCTCTCCTCTCCGGCAGATGTAACACGTGATTGTGGTGTTGTTAGCAGTATTATTATTGTTAGGCTGGTTTTATATAATGAATTGAGGCATATTTAATCTTTTTCTGTTTTCTGGAATACTTTCTAAAAAATCAAGATGATGTCTTGAAGGTTTGGTGGAATGTACTTGGAAAAAACAACCTGAATCTTGTGTGTCCTTGTTGAGAAGATACAAATATAAATGTAAAGTATCGCTTTTATTTTGTTAAAAGTCAGAGTTGTGCTTGAGCTTTATGTTTTCCTTGACACCATTTTGGTGTCTAACTCTGTTATAAGAGAAATATTTTATTTCTACTTTAATTCTGTGATGTTGTCTTATCTTTCATTACTATTATTTTAAAGCCAAAGCTGGGCTCCTAAAGCAATCATCTTTAAGGGTATTTTTCCTGAATAAGTTTTAAATAAGTTTGAAATTCTTTTGTATGTATGCACAACTTCTGAGGCTTGTATTTCTCTATTCCTGAGAACATTTTCATCATGATTTCGTATTTGAATAACAGTTTGGCTGGCTATAAAATTCTAGTTTCAAAGATATTTTCCTCCCATACTTTGAAAATACTGTCTTCTTGTACCAAATGTTGCTGTGTAAAAATACATTATCGGCTGGGTGCGGTGGCTCACGCCTGTAATCCCAGCACTTTGGGAGCCTGAGACGGGCAGATCACCTGAGGTTGGGAGTTCGAGACCAGGCTGACCAACATGTGGAAATCCCGTCTCTAGTAAAAATACAAAATTAGCCGGGCGTGGCACATACCTGTAATCCCAGCTACACGGAAGGCTGAGGCAAGAAAATCTCTTGAACCCAGGAGACGGAGGTTGCAGTTAGCTGGGATCGCACCGTTGCACTCCAGCCTGGGCAACAAGAGCAAAATTCCATCTCAAAAAAATATATATGTATATATATATATTTACATATACATTATCATTCTATGTACAATCTTTTTTTCTCTTTGAGAGCTTCTAGAATTTTCTTTCTCTTTTATATTCTCAACTTTTAATAAAATTGCAAGTGAGGTTTTTTCACTGCTCCCCTTTATTATTTATGGGCGCTCTTAGTTTTATTTGGTACATCTGAAAAATTTATCTCTATTATTATTTTTCAAATATTTATCATTTTCATTTGTATTTTTACTGTTTCTGGGACTTATATTACCTGACGTTTAGTATTTCAACTCTCTTCTCTTTTTTATTATACTCACTATATGTTTATTCTTCTCTTCTTTTGGGAGTGATTTTCTCAATCTTGTTTCATAATGAACTAATTTATTCCTCAGATGTATTCATGCTATTATCTACTTCAGCTGTTAACCCCTAAGCACTACAACCTACATAAGGTGCAGAAGTAAAACTAGTTTATTTGAGGAGTTTGGAGGAAAATGGTCAACAGAATGCATATAGTTCTCTAAACTCCTGCCATCACACTGAAAGCACTCCTTGGACCTGCTTTTTGTTTGTTTGTTTTCTGTGAATTGTTATACTCCAGAAAGACACATTAGTAGAAAGAGTAGAGAGAGATCATGCAGGATATTTGGAAATGTCTAAAATTTACAATCTGTGTTACCATCTTGCTGTTCTGCAAAACATTCTTTTCTTGGTTTCAGCTGACTGCTGAGTCAACCTCTTCCAAGAACGGTTGCGACTGAGTTACAAACATCACTCAGAGATAGAGTGGCTTGTCTTTCCACACTATCTGTTATGTTCTTTGTTTCAACTATTATATTCCTTTCAGCTAAATCTTTTTTAAATTTCTCTTTTTGTTTCATTTTGTTAAAATCATCTCAGTTTTTAGTACATTAGATAAATTATACTGAATCCTTGATCCATCTGTTCTAATATGTCTGTGTCAGATGACATGCATCATTTATTCTTTTTCATTTGATAGAGTGAGCTCCTCAAATTCAGATTATTTAGGCCTGTGTGTTTACATTTCCATTGAGGATATTGAGACCCATGCTCAGTATTCAATAATGTGTATAAGAAAAGGTCCCAAGGTCAGACCTCTATCTGAATCAGCTTCAGTAAACTAAAGGTAAGTAGCAATGAGTCCTACAATAGAAATCTACAGATGATAGCAGTACAATTAATCTATTCTCAAACCAAGGAGACAACTCATTCCTTCAAGGCTTTCCCCTTCACTTGCAGTGAGAAGCAGACCCGAGGGAAGGACTCCACTCCTTCGATTGTTCTTCCCCAGCCCAGGATGTTACTACGACTAGTGTTTGGAAAGCAAATTCCAGAAGTTGGTCAGTTCCCACACATTTTTTTCTTCCAGCAACTAACCCACAAAATTTTAAATTTTATTTCTGTGTACACCCACCACAGAGGTCTGATTTGCCATAGGTGTACAATTAGACAGTGACAATTTGAAGGTAAGGTAGGCTTAGATATAAAAAAGAATATCACAAAATCTATATTATCTTACTAGAATGATACCTGTCTGCCTCTTGCCACAAGCTAAAGCAACTACCACCAAGACATACCTGTTCAAAAGACAAACATTTTCCCCAAGAGTTTTTCCTCCTTTGACGTTTTAGTCTAATTTCTCTAGGGTTGGTTTGGGGAAGATGCCAACAGGTTTTGCTAGATCAGCATAATGATAGAAACTGGTTGTTCTATAATTTCTACGTAAAGAGATTCATTGAGGTTTACTTTCAGTCAATTTTTATGAATATTTTATGTCATCTAAAACTATTTACTTGGTGTCATCAGGGTTTAAAGAGTGATCTATATGTTTACTAGAACAATGCATTATATTATTCAAAAACTTTATCTCTGTTATTATCTAAACTCAAAGTAGTCAGTTAAGTTTCCCTACTGTAGACTTTACTGAGTATCCCTTGAACTTCCTTGATTTTTGCTTTATATTTTCATATTTTGTTTTAATTTGGTAAAAAAATTTATAGTGCTTGTATCTTTTGTGGTTTTATCTCTTTTGTTATCATTTTAAATGTTAATTTCTGAATTCATATTTGTCTAATATATTGTGATTCAAACTAAGTTATAAACTTAGTCAATAACTGTCTTGGTTTTTAAATTATTTCTGATACCTATATTTTTGTGTGGTTAATTGTTTACTTGCTTTTATCTGTGTTTAATTTCTTCCCTTTGTGGTCATTTGAATAAATTATACGATGATTTTAGTAGAGTGGGTTATACTTATATTTTTCATTTACTTAAAATTTATTGTTTATCAAGTTTAAAAGTTAAACAAGTGTTCTAGATTTTCTAGTACAATAGCATCAAACTAAATTATCATATATCAATACATCTTCCTAAAACTCAAAAATGAAATCAAGAGAAAATAAAATCACCTGTAGACCATGATTTCATGTTAGTAGGAGACAGGGACTTTCATTTTATTTATGTAACTTTTATTTACATATAAATGGGAAAACCATATCTGAGACTTACAAAAATGCGTACAGAGCCCGCGTTATACTCCCCTGCATGCTAAAGACAACAGGGAAGAGAGCATAGTATATTAAGAAGATCCTAGAGGTGAAAATGAGTATCTCAACAATGCCGTTTTATTCCCAGAAGAAGAAGACTTTTCCATGAATGGAAATACTGCAAGCAGGTCTGAATTCTAATGAATCAAAGTGTTAGGTACTGGTAATTAGAAATTTGGAGAGTCTGCGAGACCACAGGTGGTAGTCTTAGAAAGATGCCATTTCATGATGACAAACACATTTTGGAGAGGAGAAATGTTTTCTTGTAGGCTTAGTGCTAAAATAGAGAAAGCAATGTTGAATGACCATAATAAAACAAGATAGAATAAAAGAAGCAGAAGGTGAGATGCAAAAAAGAAAAGCACTATACATTGAAGAAATGGTGCTTTGTTGTAGCAACAGAAGTGTCTGCTCTTAAACTACAAAAGCTTTCATAAGCTCCCCTGCTACTGCTAGTTTAAAAATCTTAAAAATGAATATAAACACCACCAGAAAATTCATTAACAGCACAGTTGTTATAAGAAAAATGAAAATAAGAATAAAAAATCATTAGCAGAAAATACACAAACATGCACATATGCACATACATACAATATAAAACCATGAAGCAAATTATAATAACAAAACAAGAAAATTTACATATGAAAGCAAATGTAGATACAGGGTAATTTAAACCAACCCAAGTAAATTTTAGGAAAGATACTTAAGAATAAGAAAAAGATTATTTCAGAAAATAAGAACAAATTGCAAAGTATGAATGCATATGCTGACAATTCAATAAGAAAAACAAAGAATTGCATAAAAAGATTCAAGAAAATGACACAGGAAAAGAAGTACTTTAAAAATAGAAATAAAGTGATAGATGTTGAAGGCAGAAGTGATTCAACATAAATATGATTGGACATTCTGAAAAATAGAAATAATCATAATGTAAAAAGAACTAATTTTCATCTTTTTATTTTTATGAATACACAGTAGGTGTATATATTTATGGGGCACATGAAATATTTTGATACAGACATACAATGTGCAATGTTTGCAACAGGGTAAATGCAGTGTCCATCATCCCAAGAATTTATAATTCCTTTGTGTTACAAGCATTCCAATTATATTCTTTTAGTTATTTTTAAATGTACAATAAATTATCTTTGGCTATAGTCACCCTGTTGTGCTATGAAATAGTAGATCTTACTCATTCTATCTAAATATATTTTGGTACCCATTAACCCCCTCCACCCACTATCCTTCCCAGCCTCTGGTACCCATCATTCTACTCTTTATTTCCATGACTTCAATTATTTTAATTTTTAGCTCCCACAAATGAATGACAACATGCAAATTTGTCTTTCAGTGCCTGGCTTATTTCACTTAACATAATGATCTCTAGTTCCATCCTGGATACTGAAAATGACAGGATCTCCTTTTTATGGCTTTATAGTACTCCATTGTGTATATGCACCATATTTTCTTTATTCATTCATCTGTTGATGGGCACTTAGGTTGCTTCCACATATTGGCTACTGTGAATAGTGCTGCAATAAACATGGGAATGCAGAAATTTCTTCGATATACTGAGTTACCTTCTTTGGGGTAGATACCTAGCAGTGGGATTGCTGGATCATATGGCAGCTCTAGTTTCAGATTTTGAGGGACCTGTCTACTGTTCTTGATAGTAGCATTATTAATTTACACTCCCACCAACAGTGTAAAAGCATTCCCTTTTCTCCACATTTTTGTCAGAATTCATTATTGCCTGCTTTTTGGATAAAAGCCATTTTTACTGGGGTAAGATGATATTTCATTTTAGTTTTGATTTGCGTTTCTCTGATGATCAATGATGTTGAACATCTTTTTTATATACCTGTTTTCCATTAGTATGTTTTCATCTAAGATATGTCTGTTCAGATCTTTTGCCCATTTTTAAATCAGACTATTAATTTTTTCCTATTGAGTTGTTTGAGCTGTTTACATGTTCTGGTTATTAATACATTGCTAGATTAATAGTTTGCAAATATTTTCTTCCATTCTGTAGGTTGTTTCTTCACTTTGTTATATTCTTCGTTATGCAGAAGCTTCTTAACTTGATGTGTTCCCATTTGTTCATGTTTACTTTGGTTGCCCATGCTTGTGGGGTATTATCCAATAAATTTTTGCCCAAACCAATGTCCTGGAGAGTTTCCTCAATGTTGTCTTTCAGTGGTCATAGGTTGAGATCTTAGATTTAAGCCTTTAATTCATTTTGATTTGATTTTTCTATATGGTGAGAGATAAGGGTCTAGTTTTATTCTTCTGCATATGGATATCCAGTTTTCCAGAATCATTTCCTGGAAAAATTGTCCTTTTTCCAATGTATGTTCTTGGCACCTTTGCCAATTTATTTTTGGGTTCTCTACTCTGTTCCATTGGTCTATGTGTCTGTTTTTATGCTGTGCTGTTTGTTTCCTATAACTATATAGTATAATTAGAAGTCAGGTAATGTGATTCCTCTAGTTTTGTTCTTTTTTTCTCAGGATGACTTTGGCTATTCTGAATCTTTGGTAGTTCCATATAAATATTTGATTTTTTTTTTTTTGGCCGGACGTGGTGGCTCACACCTGTAATCCCAGCACTTTGGGAATTCGAGGTGGGAGTATCACCTGAGGCTGGAAGTTCGAGACCAGCCTGGCCAACATGGAGAAATCCCATTTCTCCAAAAAATACAAAAAAATTAGCCGGGAGGCCGGGCGCGGTGGCTCACGCCTGTAATCCCAGCACTTTGGGAGGCCGAGGCGGGCGGATCATGAGGTCAGGAGATCGAGACCATCCTGGCTAACACGGTGAAACCCCGTCTCTACTAAAAATACAAAAAATTAGCCGGGCGTGGTAGCGGGCGCCTGTAGTCCCAGCTACTCGGGAGGCTGAGGCAGGAGAATGGCGTGAACCCGGGAGGCGGAGCTTGCAGTGAGCCGAGATCGCGCCACTGCACTCCAGCCTGGGCGACAGAGTGAGACTCCGTCTCAAAAAAAAAAAAAAAAAAAAAAAAAAAAAAAAAAAAAAAAAAAAATTAGCCGGGAGTATTGGTGCATGCCTGTAATCCCAGTTACTCAGGAGGCTGAGGCAGGAGAATCACTTGAACCCGGGAGGCGGAGGTTGCGGTGAGCCGAGATTGTGCTATTGCACTCTAGCCTGGGCAACAAGAGCAAAACTCCATGTCAAAAAAAAGAAAGTAATAGAATTTTTTTTCTATTTCCATAAGAATGTCATTTCCATTTTTTTTGTTGTCCTCTTCAATTTCTTTCATTTGTATTTTATAGTTGCCAGTGTAGAGATCTTTCACTTCTTTGGTTATGTTAATTCCCATGTATTTTATTTAATTTGTGGCCATTATAAATTTGATTACTTTTTAAGTTTCTTTTTCAGATTGCTCATTGTTGGCATATAGAAATGCTACACACTTTTGTACGTTGATTTTATATTCTACAAATTTACTGAATTTGTTTATCAGTGCTAATAGTGTTTTTGGTGGAGTCTTTAGAGTTTTCTAAATATAAGATCATGTCATCTGAAAATAAGGATAATTTAACTTTATCATTTCCAATGTGGTTCTTCATTTTTTTCTCTTGTTAAATTGTTCTAGTTAAGACTTCCAGTACTATGTTGAGCAATGAAAGTGGGCATCCTTGTATTGTTTCAGTGCTTAGAGGAAAGGCTTTCTTTTTACCCCATTCAGTATGATACTAGGTGTGCATATGTTGTATCTGGCTTTTATTGTGTTGAGGTATGTTCCTTCTGTACCCAGTTTTGTGAAGTTTTTTAATCATAAAGGGATACTTAATTTTTATCAAATACTTCTTTGGCATCAGTTGAAATGATCACATGATTTTTGTCCTTCATTCCATTGATACGATATACCATGTTGATGGATTTGTGTAAAGCCATACTTTCATTCCTGAGATAAATCCCACTTGGTCATGAGAAATGATCTTTTTAATGTGTTGTTGAATTCAGTTTGCTAGTATTTTCCTGAAGATTTTTGCATCAGTTACATCAGGTATATTGGCCTGTAGTTTTCTTTTTTTAATTATGTCTTTGTCTGATTTTGGTATCAGGATAATACTGGACTTGTAGAATGAATCTGGAAGTATTCCCTCCTCCTCTGTTTTTTGGAGTAGTTTTAGTAGAGTTGGTATCTTCTCTAAATGTTTGGTGGAATTCAGCACTGAAGCCATCAAGTTTCTTTGTTGATTTTCTCTTTGGATGATATGTCCAGTGCTGAAAGTGTGGTGTAGAAGTCTCCAGCTAATAGTGTAGCTCTAAAACTGTTTGCTTATATGTCTGTGTGTTTCTACATTGCATGTGTATATATTTACAATTATTATATATTATATATACTTATTATATATTATATAGCAAATATTATATTCTTTTGCAGAATTGACTCCTTTATCATTATATAATGACCTATTTTTCTCTGTTTATAGTTTTTGTCTTGAAATCTATTTTGTCTGATATAAGTATAGCTACTCCTGCTGTTTTTTGGTTTCCATTTGCATGGAATAACTTTTTCCATCCCTTTATTTTCAGTGTATGTATGTCTTTATAGTTGAAGTGTGTTTCTTGTAGGCAACAGACTGTTGGGTCTTGTGTTTAATTCATTCAGTCACTCTGTATCTTTTGACTGGAGAATTTAGCCCATTTACATTCAATATTATTATTAATAAGTGAGGACTTACTCTTGCCGTTTTGTTATTTTGTTGTTGTTGTTTTGTGTTTTTCTCTTCCTCCATTCTTTCCTTCCTGTCTTCCTTTTTTTTTTTTTTTTTTTAGATATGTAATCTTGCTCTGTTGCCCAAGCTGGAGTGCAGTTGTGTGATCTCGGCTCACTGCAACCTCTGCCTCCCAGGTTCAAGCAATTCTACTGCCTCAGCTTCCCAAGTAGCTGGGATTACTGGCGCATGTCACCATGAATGGCTAATTTTTGCATTTTTAGTGGAGATGGAGTTTCACCATGTTGGCCAGGCTGGTCTTGAACTCCTGACCTCAAGTGATCCACCCACTTTTCCCCACCAAGTGCTTGGATTATAGGCATGAACCACCACACCTGGCCCTGTCTTCCTTTAAATGAAAGTAATTTTCTCTGGTGCTATGTTTAATTTTAGTTAAATCTGCTTAGTGTCTTATAACCTTCTTATAGTTGAGTATTGATATCTTTTTCTAGGTTTGGTACATTCTATTCTCTATTATCATCCCTTTGAATAAACCTTCTAACCCAATATCTCTTTTCCTCCTCTTTAAGGCCAATAACTCTTACATTTACCCTTTTAAGGTTATTTTCTATATTTTGCAGGCATTCTTTATTCTTTTTCATTCTTCCTTCTTTTGTCTCCTATAACTGTGTATTTTCAAATAGCCTGTTTTCAAGTTTACTAATTGTTTCTTCTGCTTGACCAATTCTGCTGTAGAGACTCTGATGTATTCTTTAGTGTCAAATGAATTTTTCAGCTCCAGAATTTCTGCTTAATTTTTAAAAATTACTTTGATCTCTTTGTTAAGCTTATCTGATACGATTCTAAATTCCTTCTCTGTGTTATCTTGAATTTTGTTGAGCACCCTCAAAACAGCTATTTTGAATTATCGGTCTAAAAGATCAGACATCTGTGTCACTCTGGGATTGGTCAGTGGTTTCCTATTTAGTTTGTTTGGTGAGGTCATGTTTTCATGGATGCTTTTGATGCTTGTGGATATTTGTAGATGTCTGGGCATTGAAGAGTTGGTATTTACTGCAGTGTTTGCAGTCTGGGCTTGTTTGTGCTTATCCTTCTTGGAAAGACTTTCTAAATATTTAAGGGTATTATGTATTGTGATCTAAATCTTTGGTTACTGGAGCCATATCTGCATCAAGGAGCACCCCAAGCCCAGTAATGATGTGGCTTTTGAAGCCTCATGGGGGTACCACCTTGGTTGTCTTGGGTAAGATCCAGAAGAATTACCTGAATTACCAGGCAGAGACTCTTGTTTTCTTCCCTTCCCTTAAACAGATTACTCTTTCCATGCTGAGATACCTGGAGGTGGGTTAGGGACAACACAGGCACCCCTGTGGTCACCATCACTGGGACTGCAGTGGGTCAGACTCAAAGACAGCATAGCACTGGGTCTCACCCAAGGAACATGGTGACCACTGCCTGGCTACTGTCAGTGTTCATTCAAGGCCCAAGGACTATGCAGTCAGCAGATGGTAAAGCCAGCCAGACTTATGTCTTTCCCTTGGGGGTGGTGAGCTCCCTCTGGTCCAGGCAGGTCCAGAAATGCTGTCCAGGAGCCAAGACCCACAGTTGGGGACCTTAGGAATCTACTTGGTGCTCTATTCTATTGTGGCTGAGCTGGCAACCAAGTGACTTTGTCACTCTTCCCTCTTCCTTCTTCATGCAGACAGAATCTCTCCCTGTGGCCACCACTGCCCCAGACCTGTTGTGAGCACTGCCTGGCTACCACCAGTGTTCTTCAATGTCCAAGGGCTTCTCAGTCAGCTTTTGGTGAATGCTCTTAGGCATGGGTTAACCCTTCAGGGAAGTGGGCTCCCTTCTGGCCCAGGGCAGATCTAGAAATGCCTCCCAGGAGCGAAGCCCTGGAATTAGGGACCCCAGGAGACAAGCCCTGCAATTAGGGACCCCAGGAGCCTGCTTCATGTTCTACCCTACTGTGGGCAAGCTGATGCCCAAGCTGGAAGACAAAGTTCTCTTCACTCTTCCGTCTTCTTTCTTCAACAAGGAGTCTTTCCCTGTATGCACACACTGCTGGGAGTATGCTCTGTCACACCTAAAGCCAGCACAGCCTTGTGTCTCACCCAAGGCCTGCACCGAGTGCTGCCTGGCTACCATTGCAGATTATTCACAGTCCTAAGGCTCTTTAGTCAGCAGGTGATGAATTCTGCCAGGACTGGATCCTTCCATTCAAGGCAGTGGGTTTCCTTCTGGCCCATGGTGTGTCTAGAAATGTCATCAAGAAGCTAGAGGCTGGAATGCTGGCCTCAACACACTGCCTGGTGCCCTAAGTTTCAGTCACCTCTGTCTAGGTCTGGTCTAAAGACTTTCTCTGTGGGTACAAGCTGAGTTCTTCTCTGTATTGCTTTCTGCTGTGAGAGGGCAGTATTGAGTTCCAATGCAGTCTCACAAGCTCTCTCTCCCAATACACACAGATTATCTCCCTGCACTATACAGCTGCTGTGGGGGGATGGTGAAGGATGGCACTGGGAATTCAAGACAGTCTTTTCCTTCTGTCTTCAGTTTCTCTTTCCTTGTAATGATATTAAAACCAGGCACTGTGATTACTCACTTAATTTTTGGTTCTTATCAAGGTGCTTTCTTGTGTAGATATTTGTTCAATTTTGTGTTCCTACGGTGGGGAGAGGAGATGTTTGGAGGGTTCTGTTCTTCCATCTTGCTCCACCTATCAATAGTACTAACGTTCAATATTAAATGAATTTCTAACTATGTTTCAGAAATAAAAAAAAATAAGAAACTTCATTTTGAATGGAGCTAGTTCTTTTTTTTTTTTTTTTTTTTTTTTTACAGTCTCACTGTGATGTCCAGGCTAGATACAGTGGCATGGCCTTGGCTTACTACAAACTCTGTCTCCTGGGTTCAAGTGATTCTCCTGCCTCAGCCACTTGAGCAGCTGGGATTACACGTGTGCATTACCTGTCTGGCTAATTTTTGTATTTTCGGTAGAGACATGGTTTCACCATGTTGTCCAGGCTGGAATTAATGGAGGTAGTACTTAACTAGAAAATTTAGCTAAAAAGATCAATTCTGAAAAATAATTTTTCTATCGTTTAACTTTGACATGAGGAAAAAAGTCCTTTTGGGTGTTCATGAAAAACATCAAAGAAAAGAAAAAGTCAAAAGAAACAAAAAATTAAAAAGCCAAACAAGTTTAGTGTAAAATGTCTTAATGATATCCTTTATAATTTATAACTTTAGAGTAACAATTTTTTAAAAATTCAAGACAAACATTTTAAGAATCAAGAATATGGAAAACTATTTTCAACATGCAATAATTTGGTGGATATTATACTCATGAGCTGTTCAGGTAAAATTTATTATAGATGATTTATTATAGAAGAGACTTTATTTTAACCAAAGGATAATTGGAAAAATAATTTTAAAGGATTGGTGGTGAGAAATTCTTTTCACAGGCATACACATGTTAATTCTATGATTATAACAAAGATTGAAATGAAGATGAAAGAGTAATCTGTGAAAATTATATAATTTGAAAAAGTAAACATTAAGATATATTTTTAACTAGGGAAAGATGCTATTAAAAAGAGAAATTTAATATTGTAATTTCACTAGAACAATCTGTCTCAACTTTTATGTAATAAACTTGTGAGTTATTTTTTAGTTGCTATGAACCCCCAGGTTGAAGGTCACATGAACTGAGCATATCCAGATGAGCCAAGTACATAACCACTTAGGTGAAACTCAAGTGCTCAAACCAAGGAGTGGGGACTGAATGAAGAGGTGGATACTGCATGGCAGGATCTAATATTCAATCAGATCAAGTCCTTTCTTGTGTTGCTCTAGGGAATGATCCTGTTAGATTATGTATCCTGGCATCACCTCATTGCAAGATCCAATCAGCTCACACCCCATAACCTTGCTTATAAATCCCAATTCATTCTTCAGCTTGGGGAGACAGATTTGAGAGTTTCCTCTTGTCTATGTGCCAGTCAACTTGCAATAAAGCTTCTCTATTCTGAAAATCTAGTGCCATGGTATTTGCTTCTATGCGCAAATATTGCTTGGTAACAATATTGCTTGGTAACAATATTAGCCTATTGATACTATTTAGATGCTATCAATACAATATCAGCATATTGATAATATTTGGATACTAAGTAGGAATAAAATAGGAATAAATAGGAATATTAATATATCAAACCAAATATTATAAGTCTAAAAAATGAAAACAAAGGGACGAAAGACATAAAAGATCATATATAAACTAGTTATAAAAAGTGTGTATAGACTGAACTCAACTAAAGCTGAGACTCAGTAATTTATAAAGAAAAGAAGTTTATTTGGCTCACAGTTCCATAAGCTGTACAGGAGGCGTGGCTGGGGAGGCCTCAGGGAAATCACAGTTATGGCAGATGGAAAGGGGAAGCTGCCACATGTTCAAATGGCAGAGCAGGAAAGAGAGAGAGCAAAAGGGGAAGTGCTACACAGTTTCAAACAACCAGATCTCATGAGAACTCCATCATGAGACAGCACTAGGAGGATGTGCTAAACCATTAGAAACCATCTCATGATCCAGTCACTTCCTACCAGGCTGCACCTCCAACACTCAGGATCAGGATCACAATTCAACATGAGATTTGGGTGGCAACACAAACCAAACCATATCATTCTGCTCCTGGCCCCTCTCAAATCTCATGTCCCTCTGACATTTCAAAACACGATCATGCCTTCCCAACAGTCCCCCAGAGTATTAACTCATTCTAGAATTAACTCAGAAGTCCAAGTCCAAAGCCTCATCAGAGGCAAAGCAAGACCCTTTCACCTATGTGCCTGTAAAATTTAAAAAAAAAAACAACAAGTTAGGTACCTCCAAGATACAATGGGAGTACAGGCATTGGGTAAATTCTTCCATTCCAAGAGGGAGAAATTGTCCACCCCCATGAGCCAATCACCTCCCACCAGGCTCTACCTCCAACACTCAGGATCACAATTCAACGTGAGATTTGGGTCAGGACACAGAGCCAAACCATATCAATGACCTTAGAGGAATATTTATATGTCATCAGAGAATTGTCAGCAAATAGGAGAAAGATGCACACAGGATTGTGTTTCCAGATTTTAGAAAGGAAGAGCAATTGCTGCTAAGTCTCTAAATGGGAAAGTGTTAGAGCAGTACTGGCAGGTTTTGAAAAAAATTAATTCTGAATGCATAATTATGAATGACTCAGTGAGGAAGAATTTTGGAATGTATTGAAATATAATCACCTTAAATGTTTGGTGGGGAAAAGCAAGGCATAAATCATAAATATGTAAAGAGACTGATCTGATTTTACAAACAACAACAACAACACCTCTGGGTTAAGCTCAGATTGAATTTTTTTGTATAAGACCTGAAAAAGATATAATCAAGAATCAGTCACATCCCAAATGATAAACTGGCATTTATAGGAAAAGATGAAAACTAATCAAGAATTTAAAAAGGTGATTTTAGCAATGCTAAGAGCAAGAGGAGCCAAAATGCTGTCAGCCCCCTCCTTGAGAAAATATTAATGACACTGATGAAAGAAATATTATTTCACTCATGTTGTGCCCTCTTTTTCTGTTGTTAAAGAAAATATTTTACACTAGAATGGAATTTGTAGCAGTGGCTATAAGTAAGAGAAACCTGAGTCAAAAATAAAGAAATTGTGAGAATGACAAAATTGTTTTTCATATTCTGCACTGGACGAATTAAATTTTAAGGCAATAAAAGATATGGCAATTAAAATGTGGAATTTTTACTACTAACAATTAGTCGAGTAGCATAGGAGAAATTAGACTGTCAAAGGCATTTGCAAGCTTTGAGAGCAAAAAGAAGGCATATTCTGCAAACCAGAGATCTTGATGCCAATTTGAATAATTTCCCAGAGTCTATTAATAAAAGAACAGTGTTAGAACACCTATAAAGGAGAGTGGTGATGATGAGGAACTAATATAAGCCATTAAACAAGTCACACTAAGCTAGTTCAATTGTCTTTTTTGATATGGTTATGAGACTGTGAGCTCAGGGATGCGCTGCAGAGAAAATGAAAATGGTTTTCAGAAAGCTGCTTGACAAACCCTCACATGATATCCTGTTGTGTAAAATGGAGAAATGTACACAGTATGGCAAATTGGGCAAATGAATATAACCAAAGACCCATCAACAGGGCTCAAGTTCAACTCATTTTGACATGTTCTGTGATTTTTCCCTGACTCTCTTCTTTGCCATATCTCTATGAATTGGCTGCAAACTTTGATAAGATCCTTACTAAACTTGTGCAGACATGGAGTTGGAAATAATAATAAATATTATAGATAACAGATTAAGCATTCAGAAGGCTCTAAGCAAGCTAGAAAGACAGGTCAAATGTAAAAGTTTGAAATAAAAAAATGGATAGCGATGGGCAGACAAAAGCAGCAGAGATAAAAGTAGAAGGAGGAGGAGGAAAGAAATGAGAATATTAAAGGCCAAGAGAAAAACAAATTTTAATAACATAATGCTGGAAAAATAAAAGTTTTAGTTAAGGGAAAGATTAGCATAAACTAAAACTATACTCTAGACATGCCAACTAAAGCAAAACTATTTTTAAAATAAATTTACCCAAAGATGGATACCCAATGAACCGTAACTCCCAGTACTTACATAAATCTTTTCCACATGAATTTGGGCTGGCTGTATGACTCATTTGCAACTGATAAAATGTAGTCAATGTAACATCGAGATGACAACTGGGGCTAGTCAGAAAAAGTCTTGCAGGTTCTCACTGGTCTCTTGGAATGCTCACTCTGGAAGAAGCAAGCTGCCATACAAGTCAGCCTGCCCTGGGACCACTATGCAGTGAGGGGTGTACACTAGTTGCATTGAGAGAGAGATGAGTAGACAGGCCTGCCATGAGGCATGTAAATGGAGAAGCCTCCACTTGACTCCAGCCTCAGCTGCTGCCTGATTACAACATATGTGATACCCCAAGCAATAACTGTTCAGTTGAGTCTGTCAATCTCTAGAACCAGGACACATCATAATACATTGTTGTAAATTGTTGTATTTAGGCACTCAACATTGGAGTAGTTTCTACACAGAAAAAGATAATTGGAATGATCCAAAACTTGATTTGGACTTAGGCCACATTGATATAATTATGTTCTCATTTAGAGCAAAGGTGGCAGGGAGGGGAGCTGTTTCCCATTCTTCTTACTTCAGGTGACACAACACTCAGAGTGTGGTGCTTCATTTTGATGACTCTCCTTTAACAAACTTACTCACAAACTGGATTTCACCAGAAGAAAAGAAAATAATGGTGAAATGAGCTATTTTGTATAAGAATTGCCAAGCCACCAAGGGTGTTTAGCTTGGAGAAAGAACAAACACAGATAAGGTAAAAACGAATCCCCCACTTTATCCAGGTCTATTGCCTCAATACCTCTCTTATTTATCATTGAATCAATTCTTCATTGCATTGAAATAAATCCGGATGAACTTATTTTTCTCACTTTGTACTTCTGGTTTCTATCATGGCCTCTTTTGGTAGTGTATGAGACCTCTGCATTAAACAGAATCCCCACTGTGGTTTAATTTGAACAGTAACCAGAAATCACTTGGATATTTTCTCAACCTTTTCTATATAGAACATAAGCAATACCTTCCTTCCAAAAGCACAGCATATTGCACTAACAAAACTAAATGCTTGCAGACACAGGTACCTAAGAAAAGCTAAGTCATTTGGACTCAGACTGTGATCATAGAAATAACTCAATGTGCACTGATCCTGCCAGCAGTGAAGTTGAGGTCTGAGAGATCCGTTATTAGGTTGCAGTCAGCAGTATCAATTGAAAACAAAATAAATTGCAGGTTACAGTTACCCAAGATGTGTACGAGAAATAGAAGATGAGCAACCCTATTGAGGAATGAATATAGGGAGAGAAGTTTGAATGTCTTTGATGTGTTTTTTCATAGATTGTATTGAACATTATGGTTTGATATGTGCAACAGCAAATGTTGTCATTACATATCACACTGTAAAGCATGACTTTCCATTTAGATCAAGTGCCTGGTTTTCCAAATTACTCTTGCTCCATTTTTATTCAAATTGTCTTGCACTTGTAAAAAGAAATGAAAACAAAATTAATATGTTGATTCTGTTAGAAGAAGTTCACGAATTCTTCGTTGACACCAGTGACATCAGATTCTTCAAAACTAATTCCAGTAATGGTTTGATTTTTTGGCATCCAATTCATTGAATAGAGATTTTATAAGTTAATTCTGTCAATGATAATATATCCAGTATTATTGTGAATGCTATTGTAAATTTATTTAAAATATTAAGTATTGAAGCTAAATTTTTTTCCTGGCAATAATAAAAATAGAAAATTTGTAGTACTATTATGATTACAACTATGATCTTAGAAGAAACAAAGAAAACCAAGAAGACTAAAACCCCAAAACTTTGAGACAGACATGTATTTGAAGCTGGCTGAATGCTCACATATTTCCTAATTGTATCCAGAAATTTCAATATTCTGGAAATAGAAACTCTGATTTCAGCTCTAACACATAAAGAGCTTAGCAATTTTTATCTCCATCCTTACAACAAGAAGATAGTTAAGCAAAGTGAAAATCAGCTTCCTTTAAACTCATCAGATAACTGAGGTGACAGGACAAATTATTCCACTGAACGCTGGAGAAACTGGTGTTTTGGTCTATTTGAGCTAATGTAACAAAATACTGTAAGTAGGTGGCTTATAAGAAACAAAAATTATTTCTCACAGTTCTGGAGACTGGAAAGTCTAAGATTGAGGCAAAGGAAGATTTGGTGTCCAGTGAGGGCCCACTTCCTGGTTCATAGAAGGCTGTCTTCTCTCTGTGTCCTCACACAGTATAAGGGAGAAGGGAGATCTCTTTCATTAGGACACGAATATCATTCATGAAAATTACACTCTCATGACCTAATCATCCCCCTAACACACCACCATCAAATAACATCACACTGGGAATTTAGTTTCAACATATGAATTTTGGATGAATACATTCAGTCTGTATAATCTGGCTAATAAAGTCAGAGTCAGAATCTACTTACCTGGAGTAGAAGATGCTGGAGCCATAAACTGGTAAGAACATCTAAATAATACTTTTGAACAATTTTCTGGAGGGTAATTATGGACTAGCATGAGAGTGAGAAACCCCTGAAGAATGTATTCTTAGATGGTCTCCACACTTTTGTGAGTTTTAAGTTCAATAACCTAACCATGTCCTTATGCTGTGGAGTCGAGAAAAATCCTTCATGGCTCTACCAGAGGGATGGGAGAGTAACAATTTTAACATAAGGTCAGAATATTCCAGACAAAACAAGGCTACTCTAAAGGGGAAATATTTTGCCAGAATCTTATTCCACCTTCAGGAAGGGTAGATACAACACTCCTCCTACACCCCTCTAGAATTCTTGTCTCACCTAAGGGAATGAGAATAAGAAACTCTTGTGAAGATCACAGCCCAGGGACACAGACTAAAAGACTGAGACTAAATCAAACGATTATGGGGCACATTTTCTTCCAAATGTCTTACAACCACATCAAAAGAACTATAGTATAACAACACTGAATAATAGTAAAAACAGCTACAAGGTATAGTATCTATATAAGAGGAATGCTTAGTGAAGCCAAAAGTCAAGAGGAGAGATACAAATACATTGGAGGTAGTTGAAGCCTTAGGCATTTATACCTAGAGCAAACCTCAACAAAGTCCAACTCCTACTCATGTTAACATAAAATTTTAACTAAAGGCCTATTTACTCCAATTTCTACTACTTGATAACACATCCCTGGATATCAATAACAATTTATAAGGCAAGCTAAAAGACAAGACAAAATAGTCTGAAAAAAACAAAGCTAAGATCCTAACTAGATTCAGGTATGAGTTACATTTTGGAATCATCAGGCAGGAATTTAATATAGCTATAATTGATACGTTAAGAAGCCTAATGAAAAAAGTAAACAACATAAAAAAGAGATTGGTAATATAAGCAAAAAGATGAAAACCCTAAGAAAACCAAAAAGAAATGCTAGACATAAAAATGACAACAGAAATGAAGAATACTTTTCATCAGCTCACAATTAGATAGGATATGGCTGAGGAAAGAGTCAGTAAGCTTAAAGATATGTCCATGAAAACTTCCAAAACCCAAATAGAAAAGGAAAAAGAAAAGAATTAAAGAGATAAACAGGAGAAAACATTCAAGAACCATGGGACAATCTCAAAAGGTGTAGCCTAGGCACAAATGCATAATTGAGATCCAAGAAAAAAAAAGTAGGAATGAACACAGCCAAAAATATACGTATATATTTGAAGTGATAATGGCAGAGTAATTTTAAAAATTAAGGACACACAACAGCATCAAGCAAGATAAATACCAAAAAATCTATACCAAGAATATTGTTTACACTACAGAAAACCAAAGACAAAGAAAACATGTTGAAAGGAACCAGGGTGAAGGAAAGACACCTTATAGAGGGACAAGATAATAATTTTTGTCTGAAACTATGCAAGCAAGAAAAGAATGAAGTAAAATATTTACCATGTTAAAAAAGAAGCTCACTAAACTTGAATTCTATATCCAGCAGAAATATCTTTTAAATGTGAAGTAGATTTTCTCAGATAACAAACACTGAAAGAATTAGTTACCAGCAGACATGCCCTATAAGAAATTTCCAAATACGCTTCTCATAGAGGAGGAAAATGATATAGGTCAGATAGTCAAATCCCTATAGAGAAAGAAAAAGCATTGGAGAAAAATAAATGAAGTCAAAATAAAATGTTTTATTATTCTTATTCTTAATTGACCTAAAAATCAACTGTTTAATAACAGTAATAATGTATTAATGGATTATAGCATATGAATTGATTAGATGAACAAACTAAACTTTCGAGGCACAGGAAGTAGGATTTGAACTACTCTGCCATAAAGTATTTCCACTGGATATGAAGCATCATGGTGTTATTGGAAGGTGGACTTAGATTAGTTGTGAATGAATATTGCAAACTCTAGAGCAACCAGTATTTTTTTTTTTTCAAATTTAGGAGATAAAATGGAAATATAAAATGGTCAATTAAAACCATGAAAAACAGAAAAAAAGAGTGGGAATATGGACAAGAACAAGTGCAACAAATAGAAAACGTCCTAAACTTTATAAATATTATGATAGTTAATTTTGTATGTCAACTTGATTGTGCCATGGAGTTTCTAGATATTAGATTAAACATTCTCTGTGTTTCTGTGATGATGATTTTGGTAAAATGAACAAAATTAGCATTGAAATCAGTAGATTGAGTAAAGCTGATTGTCGTTCCTCTTATGGGTGGGCCTAATTCCTTCAATTGAAGGCCTGAATAGATCCAAAATCTAACCCTCCCTTGAGTAAGAGGGAATTATTTTGTGCCTTACTGCCTTTGAATCGAGATATCAGCTTTTCCCCTGACTTTGAACCAAAGCTGAAACTTCAGAAGCTCATGGATCTCAAGCCTGCCAACCATCAGATGGAAGCTACAGAATCAGCTTTCCTAGTCCACAGGCCTTTGGACTCCAACTGGAACACCACAATCAGCTCTCCTGGGTCTTCGCCTTGCCAGTTCACTCTGTGGTTATTGATACTTGTCAGTCTTCATAATCACTTGAAACAAAACCTTATAATAAATATTTTTGTGTATGTTTGTGTGTGAACGTGTGTGTGTATCTTATTGGTTCTTTTCTCTGGCAATAGAAATGTAATGAAGTTATATCAGTAATCACTTTAAATATGAATTATCTAAATATCCCAATTAAAAGAGAGGTTATCAGAGTACATTAAAGAAAAAGCTGGGAGGAGCCAAGATGGCCGAATAGGAACAGCTCCGGTCTACAGCTCCCAGCGTGAGCGACGCAGAAGACAGGTGATTTCTGCATTTCCATCTGAGGTACCGGGTTCATCTCACTAGGGAGTGCCAGACAGTGGGCGCAGGTCAGTGGGTGCAGTGCACCGTGCACGAGCAGAAACAGGGCGAGGCATTGCCTCACTCGGGAAGCGCAAGGGGTCGGGGAGTTCCCTTTCCTAATCAAAGAAAGGGGTGACAGACGGCACCTGGAAAATCAGGTCACTCCCACCCGAATAATGCGCTTTTCTGACTGGCTTAAAAAACGGCACACCAGGAGATAATATCCCGCACCTGGCTGGGAGGGTCCTATGCCCACGGAGTCTCGCTGATTGCTAGCACAGCAGTCTGAGATCAAACTGCAAGGCGGCAGCAAGGCTGGGGGAGGGGCGCCCGCCATTGCCCAGGCTCCCTTAGGTAAACAAAGCAGCTGGGAAGCTGAAACTGGGTGGAGCCCACCACAACTCAAGGAGGCCTGCCTGCCTCTGTAGGCTCCACCTCTGGGGGCAGGGCACAGACAAACAAAAAGACAGCAGTAACCTCTGCAGACTTAAATGTCCCTGTCTGACAGCTTTGAAGAGAGCAGTGGTTCTCCCAGCACGCAGCTGGAGATCTGAGAACGGGCAGACTGCCTCCTCAAGTGGGTTCCTGATCCCTGACCCCTGAGCAGCCTAACTGGGGGGCAACCCCCAGTAGGGGCAGACTGACACTTCATACTGCCGGGTACTCCTCTGAGACAAAACTTCCAGAGGAACGATCAGACAGCAGCATTCGCGGTTCACGAAAAACCGCTGTTCTGCAAACACTGCTGCGGATACCCAGGCAAACAGGGTCTGGAATGGACCTCTAACAAACTCCAACAGACCTGCAGCTGAGGGTCCTGTCTGTTAGAAGGAAAACTAACCAACAGAAAGGACATCCACACCAAAAACCCATCACCATCATCAAAGACCAAAAGTAGATAAAACCACAAAGATGGGGAAAAAACAGAGCAGAAAAACTGGAAACTCTAAAAATCAGAGCACCTCTCCTCCTCCAAAGGAACGCAGTTCCTCACCAGCAATGGAACAAAACTGGACGGAGAATGACTTTGACAAGTTGAGAGAAGAAGGCTTCAGACAATCAAACTACGAGCTACAGGAGGAAATTCAAACCAAAGGCAAAGAAGTTAAAAACTTGAAAAAAATTTAGAAGAATGTATAACTAGAATAACCGATACAGAGAAGTGCTTAAAGGAGCTGGAGCTGAAAACCAAGGCTCGAGAACTACATGAAGAATGCAGAAGCCTCAGGAGCCGATGCGATCAACTGGAAGAAAGGGTATCAGCGATGGAAGATGAAATGAAGGAAATGAAGCGAGAAGGGAAGTTTAGAGAAAAAAGAATAAAAAGAAACAAACAAAGCCTCCAAGAAATATGGGACTATGTGAAAAGACCAAATCTACGTCTGATTGGTGTACCTGAAAGTGACGGGGAGAATGGAACCAAGTTGGAAAACACTCTGCAGGATATTATCCCGGAGAACTTCCCAATCTAGGAAGGCAGGCCAACATTCAGATTCAGGAAATACAGAGAACACCACAAAGATACTCCTTGAGAAGAGCAACTCCAAGACACATAATTGTCAGATTCACCAAAGTTGAAATGAAGGAAAAAATGTTAAGGGCAGCCAGAGAGAAAGGTCAGGTTACCCACAAAGGGAAGCCCATCAGACTAACAGCTGATCTCTCAGCAGAAACTCTACAAGCCAGAAGAGAGTGGGGGCCAATATTCAACATTCTTAAAGAAAAGAATTTTCAACCCAGAATTTCATATCCAGCCAAACTAAGCTTCATAAGTGAAGGAGAAATAAAATACTTTACAGACAAGCAACTGCTGAGAGATTTTGTCACCACCAGGCCTGCCCTAAAAGAGCTCCTGAAGGAAGCACTAAACATGGAAAGGAACAACTGGTACCAGCAGCTGTAAAATCATACCAAAATGTAAAGACCATCAAGACTAGGAAGAAACTGCATCAACTAACAAGCAAAATAACCAGCTAACATCATAATGACAGGATCAAATTCACACATAACAATATTAACTTTAAATGTAAATGGACTAAATGCTCCAATTAAAAGACACAGACTGGCAAATTGGATAAAGAGTCAAGACCCATCAGTGTGCTGTATTCAGGAAACCCATCTCACATGCAGAGACACACATAGGCTCAAAATAAGAGGATGGAGGAAGATCTACCAAGCAAATGGAAAACAAAAAAAGGCAGGGGTTGCAATCCTAGTCTCTGATAAGACAGACTTTAAACCAACAAAGATCAAAAGAGACAAAGAAGGCCATTACATAATGGTAAAGGGATCAATTCAACAAGAAGAGCTAATGATCCTAAATATATATGCACCCAATACAGGAACACCCAGATTCATAAAGCAAGTCCTGAGTGACCTACAAAGAGACTTAGACTCCCACATGTTAATAATGGGAGACTTTAACACCCCACTGTCAACATTAGACAGATCAACGAGACAGAAAGTTAACAAGGATACCCAGGAATTGAACTCAGCTCTGCACCAAGCGGACCTAATAGACATCTACAGAACTCTCCACCCCAAATCAACAGAATATACATTTTTTTCAGCACCACACCACGCCTATTCCAAAATTGACCACATACTTGGAAGTAAAGCTCTCCTCAGCAAATCTAAAAGAACAGAAATTATAACAAACTATCTCTCAGACCACAGTGCATTCAAACTAGAACTCAGGATTAAGAAACTCACTCAAAACAGCTCAACTACATGGAAACTGAACAACCTGCTCCTGAATGACTACTGGGTACATAACAAAATGAAGACAGAAATAAAGATGTTCTTTGAAACCAACGAGAACAAAGACACAACATACCAGAATCTCTGGGACACATTCAAAGCAGTGTGTAGAGGGAAATTTATAGCACTAAATGCCCACAAGAGAAAGCAGGAAAGATCCAAAATTGACACCCTAACATCACAATTAAAAGAACTAGAAAAGCAAGAGCAAACACATTCAAAAGCTAGCAGAAGGCAAGAAATAACTAAAATCAGAGCAGAACTGAAGGAAATAGAGACACAAAAAACCCTTCAAAAAATTAATGAATCTAGGAGCTGGTTTTTTGAAAGGATCAACAAAATTGATAGACTGCTAGCAAGACTAATAAAGAAAAAAAGAGAGAAGAATCAAATGGACGCAATAAAAAATGATAAAGGGGATATCACCACCGATCCCACAGAAATACAAACTACCATCAGAGATTACTACAAACACCTCTCCACAAATAAACTAGAAAATCTAGAAGAAATGGATAAATTCCTGGACACATACACCCTCCCAAGACTAAACCAGGAAGAAGTTGAAACTCTGAATAGATCAATAACAGGAGCTGAAATTGTGGCAATAATCAGTAGCTTACCAACCAAAAAGAGTCCAGGACCAGATGGATTCACAGCTGAATTCTACCAGAGGTACAAGGAGGAACTGGTACCATTACTTCTGAAACTATTCCAATCAATAGAAAAAGAGGGAATCCTCCCTAACTCATTTTATGAGGCCAGCATCATCCTGATACCAAAGCCGGGCAGAGACACAACAAAAAAAGAGAATTTTAGACCAATATCCTTGATGAACATTGATGCAAAAATCCTCAATAAAATACTGGCAAACTGAATCCAGTAGCACATCAAAAAGCTTATCCACCATGATCAAGTGGGCTTCATCCCTGGGATGCAAGGCTGGTTCAATATATGCAAATCAATAAATATAATCCAGCATATAAACAGAACCAAAGACAAAAACCACGTGATTATCTCAATAGACACAGGAAAGGCCTTCGACAAAATTAAACAACCCTTCATGCTAAAAACTCTCAATAAATTAGGTATTGATGGGACATATCTCAAAATAATAAGAGCTATCTATGACAAACCCACAGCCAATATCATACTGAATGGGCAAAAACTGGAAGCATTCCCTTTGAAAACTGGCACAAGACAGGGATGCCCTCTCTCACCACTCCTATTCAACATAGTGTTGGAAATTCTGGCCAGGGCAATTAGGAAGGAGAAGGAAATAAAATGTATTCAATTAGGAAAAGAGGAAGTCAAATTGTCCCTGTTTGCAGACGACATGATTGTCTATCTAGAAAACCCCATTGTCTCAGCCCAAAATCTCCTTAAGCTGATAAGCAACTTCAGCAAAGTCTCAGGATACAAAATCAATGTACAAAAATCACAAGCATTCTTATACACCAATAACAGACAAACAGAGAGCCAAATCATGAGTGAACTCCCATTCACAATTGCTTCAAAGACAATAAAATACCTAGGAATCCACCTTACAAGGCACATGAAGGACCTCTTCAAGGAAAACTACAAACCACTGCTCAATGAAATAAAAGAGGATACAAACAAATGGAAGAACATTCCATGCTCATGGGTAGGAAGAATCAATATCGTGAAAATGGCCATACTGCCCAAGGTAATTTATAGATTCAATGCCATCCCCATCAAGCTACCAATGACTTTCCTCACAGAATTGGAAAAAACTACTTTAAAGTTCATATGGAACCAAAAAAGAGCCCGCATCGCCAAGTCAATCCTAAGCCAAAAGAACAAAGCTGGAGGCATCATGCTACCTGACTTCAAACTATACTACAGGGCTACAGTAACCAAAACAGCATGGTACTGGTACGAAAACAGAGATATAGATCAATGGAACAGAACAGAGCCCTCAGAAATAACACCGTATATCTACAACTATCTGATCTTTGACAAACCTGAGAAAAACAAAAAAATGGCGAAAAGACTCCCTATTTAATAAATGGTGCTGGGAAAACTGGCTGGCCATATGAAGAAAGCTGAAACTGGATCCCTTCCTTACACCTTATACACAAATCAATTCAAGATGGATTAAAGACTTAAACATTAGACCTAAAACCATAAAAACCCTAGAAGAAAACCTAGGCATTACCATTCAGGACACAGGCATGGGCAAGGACTTCATTACTAAAACACCAAAAGCAATGGCAACCAAAGCCAAAATTGACAAATGGAATCTAATTAAACTAAAGAGCTTCTGCACAGCAAAAGAAACTACCATCAGAGTGAACAGGCAACCCATAAAATGGGAGAAAATTTTCGCAATCTACTCGTCTGACAAAGGGCTAATATCCAGAATCTACAATGAACTCAAACAAATTTACAAGAAAAAACAAACAACCCCATCAAAAAGTGGGCAAAGGACGTGAACAGACACTTCTCAAAAGAAGACATTTATGCAGCCAAAAAACACATGAAAAAATGCTCACCATCACTGGCCATCAGAGAAATGCAAATCAAAACCACAATGAGATATCATCTCACACCAGTTAGAATGGCTGTCTTTAAAAAGTCAGGAAACAACAGGTGCTGGAGAGGAGGTGGAGAAATAGGAACACTTTTACACTGTTGGTGGGACTGTAAACTAGTTCAACCATTGTGGAAGTCAGTGTGGCGATTCCTCAGGGATCTAGAACTAGAAATACCATTTGACCCAGCCATCCCATTACTGGGTATATACCCAAAGGACTATCAATCATGCTGCTCTAAAGACACATGCACACATATGTTTATTGCGGCACTATTCACAATAGCAAAGACTTGGAACCAAACCAAATGTCCAACAATGATAGACTGGATTAAGAAAATGTGGCACATATACACCATGGAATACTATGCAGCCATAAAAAATAATGAGTTCATGTCCTTTGCAGGGACGTGGATGAAATTGGAAATCATCATTCTCAGTAAACTATCGCAAGAACAAAAAACCAAACACCATATATTCTCACTCATAGGTGGGAAATGAACAATGAGAACACATGGACACAGGAAGGGGAACATCACACTCTGGCGACTGTTGTGGGGTGGGGGGAGGGGGAGGGATAGCATTGGGAGATATACCTAATGCTAGATGACGAGTTAGTGGGTGCAGCGCACCAGCATGGCACATGTATACATATGTAACTAACCTGCACATTGTGCACATGTACCTTAAAACTTAAAGTATAATAATAAAATAATAATAATAATAAAATCAAAGTTCCATGGTCAAGCAGTGAAGTTAACAGAATATTATTATAGCATTGCCTTGAAGCTCTCATTCTGACCCAGAAATAAAATATATTCTACCTGAAAAAAAAGAAAAGAAAAGAAAAAGCTATATTAATTTCAGACAAAGTGGACTTTGGAACAGGAAGATTATTAGTGATAAAGGTGAGCATTATATAATGATAAAGGAATAAATTATTTAAGGAGATATAACAATCCTCAGCTTAAATGTTTCTAACAAGTGATCATCAAATGTGAGACAAAAACTGACAGAACTGAAAAGAGAAATAGACAAATCTAGTGTTACAGCTGGAAATGTCAAAACCTCTGATTTAGTAATTGATAGATCAAGGCAGAAAATCCATAAGGATATATATAGTTGACATGAACAACACAATCAATCAACTTGATTTAACTGACATTTATAGAATATGCCTCCAACCACAAAATATATATTCTTCTTAATATCATATGAAACATTCATCAAGAAAAACCAAAGATTGATTCATAAAAATACTTTAACAAATTTTAAAGTATAGATACCATAGAAAGTATATTCTCAGGCCACACTGGAATTAACCTAAAAATCAATAATAGAAATACAGCTGGATATTACAAATATGTGATAACTTAATATATAATTGTAAATAGTAAAATGCTCAAAAAGAGTGCTCAAGAGAAGTTAAAAAATATTTTGTTCTAAATAAAAGTAAAAGGCAACTTATCAAAACATGTAGGGTGCAGTAAAAACAAGAGAGAGGGACATTTCTAGTGTTTAATTAACATATTAGAAAATATCTAAAATCAACACCCCAAGCTTTTAGTTTATGAACCTAGAGTAAGAAGAGCAATGTAAGCCTAAATTGAGCATAAGGAAGAAATGAATTAGAGGAGAAATCAATGAAATTGAAAACAGAAAATAGCGCAGAAGTAAATGAAGATAAATGCTGGTTTTCTGAAAAGATTAATAAAGCTGATAAACTTCAATCAAGAATAACCAAGACAAAAGACAAAAAATGCCATACCATGAATAAAAGAGGGGCTATCAAAATTGATTCCATAGACATTAAAAAGATGATAAAGATTTTGAATAACTCTGTGCCCCTAAATTTAATAATGTAGATGAAAGGGACCAATTCTTGGAAAGATACAAGCAACTCAAACTCATACAATGGGAAACAGATAATTTTAATTGCCCTATATGTATTAACTAAATTAAATTAAAAATTAATAATCTTCAAAAACAAAAACGAAAACAAATCCCAAGGCCCAATGGTGAATTCTAAGAAACATTTAAAGAAGAAATGATACCAATTTTCCACAATCTATTTCAGAACATAGGATGAGGGGGAACACTTCCTAAACTCATTATATAAGACTATCATTATCTGAATATCAAAATTAGGTATAGTAATTACAAGAAAGGAAAAGTTTGGGTCAATATTTCTTTCGAATATAGGTGTAAAAAAGTCTCAACAAAATATTAGCGAATAGAATCCAACAATATATGGAAAGAATTATACACCATGACAAAGTACAATTTGTTCAGAATACACAAGACTAATTTGATGTTTGAAAATGAATTGGTATGTTGCACCAAACCAAAAAGCTAATGAAGAAAATTTGTCTATCATATCAATACAGAAGAAGTATTGAACAAAATCCAAAACATGTACACCTTAAAAATCTCAGCAAACTAGAAATAGAAAACTTTCTAAATTTGATAAAGAATATCTACAAAAAAATTTTAAAGCTAGTATCATTCTTGGTCCTGAGGAACTGGATGCCATGATCGAGAATAAGTCAGGATGTCTTGTCTCACCACTCCTATTCAGTATCATATTGGAAGTCCTTACTAGTGCAATAAGACAACAAATAAATGATATATAAATAGATGAAGAAGAAAGAAATAAAACTTTGTTCACAAATGATATGATTATTTAAGCAAAAAATTCCAAATCAGCATTTCCGTAAGATACAAGATGATATAGAAAAGTCAATTGCTTCTTTATGAGCAATGTACAATTAAAATATAAAATTAAGAAATTATATTATTTACTATAATATTCAACAGAATAAAATACCTAGGATTAAATTTAACAAAATATGTAGAAAGCACAGATATGGAAAACTATGAAAACCTTGTCAAAGACATTAAAGGGGATTGAAATAAATGGACACCATGAATTGGACGACCCAATTTTGTAAAGATGTTAATTCTTACCAAGTTGACCTATAGATTCGATGCAATCTCAGTTAGAATCCCAGGATTCTATTTTGTAGGTAGTGCCAAACTTATTCTTCTAAGGGTTATATGGGAAGACAAACAACCTAGAAAAACCTAGACAATAGTAAAAAAAAGAACGAAGCTGGAGGGCTCACATTACCTATCTATATTTACCATAAAGCTGCAGTATTTATACTGTATTTATACTTAATATAAAGCTACAGTAATCAAGATAGCAAGGCATTGACAAAATAACAGACATACCGATTAGAGTAACAGAATAGAGAGCACATAAATAGGTTACCATAATTGTAGGTAACTGAGTTTTTGACAGAGGAGCAAAATCTTTTGAACAAATAGTGCTGGAACAATTGAACACCCGTATGTGGGAGGGGAAAGGGTGGGATCTATCTATCTATCTATCTATCTATCTATCTATCTATCTATCTATCCTTTCTCAAAAATTAACTAAAACTGTATTATAGTTCTAAGTGTAAAACCCAAAACTATAAAACTTCTTGAAGAAAGCATATAAGGATAAAACTAACTGACCTTGAATTTAGTGGTGAGTTTCCTCCCCAGAAACATATGACTCCAGAGTAATCATAAGAAAAACATCAGACAAATCCAAACTGAGTAGCATTCTACAAAATACCTGACCAGCACTCCTCAAAACCATCAAGGTCATCCATCAAAAAAGGAAGGACAGTCTGAGAAAATGTCACAGCCAGAAGGAGCCTGAGGAAATATGACAACTAAATGCAATGTGGCATCCTGAATAGGATCCTGGAACAGAAAAAGAACAGCAGGAAAAAACTGAGGAAATAGAAACAAAGTATGGAATTTAGTTAATTATAATGTATCAATATTTGTTTGTAATTTGTACCAAATTTACCATACCAATGTAAGATAATAGTAATAGGGGAAATTAGGTTAGGCCCACATGAGACCTCTCTGTATTTTGTTCCTAACATTTCTTTAAATCTAAAACTTCTCTGAAAATATCAATTACTTTTTAAAATTATAAAAATATGGAAGCTTTCATTGTGAAAATATATAAATGACTATGTGAATATTAATAAGCTGCAACATTTGTCAAAATGCTGATGAAGAACACACAAAAAAATTGTGAAAACAGTTTTTACGTTTTTTCCATTATTAATCAGATCTTTACAATTTTGAAACTTATTTTCCAAATGAATCTGAGGGTCCTACAAAGTATTAAATATTGCTGTGAGCTCTTGAAATTTGGTTATAATTCCCTCAAAATCAGTTGAGAATTTTTAATCATGGAAATCAAATGCTATAGCCCCAAACATTTGGGTTTTGAAGCTTTTTGAGAATTACAATTGTTTTGAAAACAAGCCTTGAAATAAAAAAGACTTTCAAATATATCTCTACAAAACCAATAAAAGAATTAAATAGATTAAAGAATAAAAACTAAAGGGCAGCAGAATTAATTCTGGATATGTGTAATTGAATTAGGAGGATGCTGTTTGATAAATTAAATTTATGCTTTGTATTACACTGGAATGCAATTGAGAAGATCTATAATTGTGCCTCATTTACTTTTGGTAAAATATATAAAAGAATCATAAATAGATACAGTAATGTCTGTGATTAGTTTTGTCTTATGAAAGTATTTTTGAAATCACTATTTTACATGTAGACAAAAGATACCATCTGTGAGAAATATATAAATTATTCTGTGATTTAAATTATGTGTAACAAATGATTAATTGTATGACTATATGCTTCATGGGGGCTATAACAACCGACTTGAGATAACTGAAATAATATGAAGTGTTTAGAATTAACTATTTGTGACCAAAAGATGACTAATATTGTTTTTAAACAGTGACATATACATCAGGAAGACATACATTGCATTTGATGTCTTTCATAAAAATAATATTACAGCTATCATAAAATGGGTTGATGAATAAATATCTTTAATATCTTCTTTAAATCTAAGTTCTATAATTTTATGAAAACATTTATTGTGAATAGATTGATACACTGTGGTTCTAAGTGGATGTACATTTTGGGTGTGAGGAGGTAGAATTCATAATTTTCTTATGAATAGATTTTATTTTTTATTACTGTCTCTGGATGTTTAACAGTTGGAATGATTTATGACGAGATTACTAAAATTCTCAATTCTAGTGGTGTTCACAGCAAGAAAGCTAGCCAGGATTGTGGTTACATATGCGTACAAAATATACAGCCCTCTATAAGCAAGATTCTGATATCAATGGAGTGAGAAAATAACAATCTCTATTCAGAACAATAGGGAAATTTTCTCTTGCAGTGTCTATATAAAGCTTACAAAATTACTAGTGTACAATACAGTAACAGATCTATTTAGGCAAAAATGTGACTTGACATTTGCTTGACTTTTAGTAAGGTAAATATTTCTCTAAATGAGTTAAAATGACAAATCCAATTAAATTATTCAAACATTATTTTTTTTCTACATTCTTTAAGATCTGTTTCTCTTTGAATGACCTTGTGAAGACAGGTCCTGTAAAAATTGGCTGCAACTTTTTTTACTAAGATGGTGGAATCTGATGACACATAAGATGAGTCTAACTAGAGTAGAAAAAGAAGGAAAAATTGACAGAGGACTTGTCTCTTGTTACCCCTAGTTTACTGAATCTAGTCTTACAGAAACAAATGAAATATAAAAAATTTAAAAAGAGACAAAGATGACAAATGAAAAGGAAAGAATACAAAAAATAGATGCAGTATTTCAAAGTAGAGATTGTTATCTCATTGTGATAATGGAGAATACCATTATAAAAAAGAAACATAAGCTAACTGAATATTGACAATTTTATAGAATTAAAAAACTGATTAGAATAAGTTACTGAAGTAATGAATAGTAAGTTAGAAAAGAGTATAAGAGTAAAAAGTAGGATTTTTGTATAAATAATGGAAAACATTCATTTGATATATAGAAACATTCTAGTAATTCCACATTAAGAAAGAAACAGAAGGAAAAATCAGTGTTCTTTTGAAGGTAGGTCTTGAGGCAAGCATAGCAGAAAAAATAAAAGTGTAGGACCATACATATAACTGTTTGCTAATTAGGATCATCACCAAATAAGATTATAAAAAAATACTTCTAGGAATTTTTCAAAACATTAATAAATAATGTAAATTATTTAAAGAGCAATGACATATCTTTCTAAAATTTGAATTCCCTTTATTACAATAAAACCATTTGGACACTTCATGCAGTGATAGACTTTTTGAGTGTTTGTTTAAAATTATGCATTAAAAATTTTGCTTTAATATTTTTGTTTAAATAAAAACAATTAAGTGTTCACTTTCTACCAGGAAAAGTTAATTGATTTAGTGACAATAACTAAAAGGTAACAAAAGTGACAGTAACTAAAAATGCACAAATGCATATAAAAAATCATGTAAATTGACTACCTATGTTAAATTTGCTTTTATACACATCTCTTTTTAAACTCAAATGTATAAGAAATATATCATAGCAATATCCTGTATATAAAAAATAAATATTTAAATTTTTCTTTCTCTTACGTTGCTTTTCTATTAATAAAAAAGTATACACACAATGGATGTTACAGTGTTCATGTTGTCATAATATAAATGGAGAATAGATATTTCATTTAATGACCAATTAAAAATGTTATGAAATACGATTTTCAAATCCACAAGTCTCTTGCACAGAGTACCCACAAAGAAGTCACTTGTGTACCAACTTTGTTGCCTAGTTTGTATCTTTCCAAACTCTGGCCACTGAATCCGTCATTACACATTATTGTTCAGCCACGGACACTAGAGTTGACGTGACTGGCTATTCCTCGGGCTAACTCCCTGTTCTATCCTAGTTCTATCTTACCCAGAGCCTTATGTCCAATTTTCTATTGGTGCTCAAAGAATAATGCTGGCCTACTTGCTCAGAAGTGTCCTGTCATGATTTTATGTAAATAGTGGATGCACAGAAATGATTTGGACTATTATAATGTATTTTATAAATTATAGCTATTTAGTAGTGTCTTTAATTATAGATGACAAATAGAAACTATTGTTTTTAAACTTTTTCTGATCAGTGATGTTGAAGTGGTGTAACACTGCTTATTTTGTCAAATCAAGTAAATTTGAATCAAGTAAATTCTATGACTGGTAAATTACTTTTTTCTCCAGATCTGAATCCTTTGCCTGTCTTTCTTGCATCCTTAGAAACTGGTGGTTTTTTGCTTTGTTTTTCTTTCCTTTTTTCTCTTATTCACCCAAAGCTTTGGTGATCACCTCTAATTCAATCTTGGAACACCACACTGCAGCTCTTTCAGACTGAGAATCTAATGCTAACCTTTCTACATTGGCTGTTTGAAAGTACATTGAAAATCAGGCCACCTGTAAGTAGAACTGTATAGAATAGACCTGTTGATCTGTGGAATGAATATATGAGTAAAGGAAGGACAAGGTGAGGAAAGTTAAAACAGTGTGGAAGCAGGAAGGATTTCTACGAATACAAAAGTGATAATGAAAATTTCCCCCCTCAAAACTAGGACTTAATTATTTAAGAGTGGGAAACCATAATCAAATAAACTGATTTTTAAATTTCTCCTGTATCATTTTTAAGCACAAACTTTTTCATCTTGGAAAAGTTCTAGATATAAGGAATTACTGCAAAGATAGTGCTGACAGATCCCATATACTCCACACCTGCTTTCTTATTCATAATTTACATTCGTATGGTGCGTCTGACATCGTTAATAAATAGATACTGATTCATTGGGATTAAAGTTCACACTTTCCTCAGGTTTCCTCATTTTTTTTCCTAATGGCCTTTTTTTTCTGTTCCAGAATCCAATCCAGGATGCCACATTGCATTTAGTTGTCACCTCTCCTTAGGTTCCTGTTGGCTGTGACAATTTTTCAGTCTTTCCTTCTTTTTGATGATATTGACAGTCTTGAGGGGTGCTGGTCAGGTATTTTGTAAAACATTCCTCGACTGTCACTTATTTGGTGGTTTTGTTATACATAGGCTTAGAGAAAGACCACAGAGATAAAGTGTTATCCTCATTACGTTATATCCTAAATATGATTTATCACTGTGGATGCTAATCTTGATCACTTAGGTTGATGTTAGGCCCCTCAACTGAAAAGTTACTAATTTTCTTCCCCCTTTCCATACTCTACTCTTTGGAAGAGCTCTACTAACAATCCACAAGTCTACAAAAGAGTAGAAGTCTTCCAAAGAGTAGAGTATGGAAAGGGAGAAGTAGTCATTGTGTGAAGCCCACATTTAAGGAGTGGGAATTTATACTCCATCATTCTAAGAGAGAAAAACCTACAGAAGTTAGAATTCTTCTGCACAGGGAAATTTTGTATTCCGCCCCCCGCCCCCCATTGATTTCTTTAGTCATCATTTATTTTTATTGATATACAATCACAATTATATTGAAATACAATATATTTTCTATTTTGTATCAAAATCCTATACAATTTCATTTATTTTGTTGCTCAACTTGTTACAGCTTTGGCCATTGGGTATGCTTTCAGTTGGCTCCTGTATGTCTTTAGCAAACCCTCATCACTGAAGGGAGTTTTTTTTTTTGTAGGGGGAAGGGGAAGACTTTCCTAATTTTTGAAGCTAGATGTTCCAGGCTCATTGTGTAAATTTCTTGCATCAGGCCTAGAATCACCTATTTCTCCAAAGAGCGCTTGTTACTTTTACTGTGGAATGGTATTAGAAACCAAGATTTGGGTACTAGGTGTGCTTGTGACTTCTGGGGTGTGCTTGTTGTTATGCTCTCAAGGGGACATATGTGTGTATCCTAATCCATGTAGATATACATTTCTATAAATATTTCTGTATATAACCATTTGTTTTTGGTATTTATCCTGCTTAATGTTCTCTTCACTTCTTGAATCTGTGGTTTGGAATCTGTCATGAAATTTTGAAAGCTTTCTGTCATTATTACTTCAAATATTTCTTCTGTGGTGTTCTCTTACATTTCCTTCTGGGATCCCAACTTTGTGCTATACTTTTTCAGATTGTCCTACAGTTATTTGATGTTTTCTTCTATTTATTTTTTTCATTCTTTTTTTCTCTTTGTATTTCAGTTTGAGAAGTTTCTATCGATGTATCTTCACCTACTCCTCAGTGATGTCCATTCTCTTGCTGAGTTGATTGAAGGCATTCATCATTTCTGTTATAGTAGTTTTGATTTCTAGCATTTCCTTTAGATTATTTCTTAGGTTTTCCACATCTTTGCTTATATTACCAATCTGTTGTCTCCTTTTTCCATTAAGGCCTTTAACGTATTAGTCATATTTTAAATTCCTGTCTGATAATCCTAAAATGTGAGTCTTATCAGTCTAGTTCTAATACTTGCACTGTCTCTTCAGACTGTTTTGTTCTGCCTTTTACATTGCCTTGAAACTTGTTCTTGATATCCAGGCAATGGGATCTAAGGTTAATAGGCCTTTCGTTGAAAATTTACATTCATATTGGCAGGAGCTTTGTTGAATGTTTGCTGTGGGTATATCTAGAGGCTTCAACCACCTCTAGTGACCTTGTATTTGTCGTTCTTTTTATCTGTGCCTTACAATTCTTTCAGCTGTTTTCCATTATTATTATACTGGAGCCTTGATAATATTGAGCTAGGTGTTGTGGAGGGCGAGTTTTACATATTTATTTCAGTTAAATCTCAGTCTTTTATTTGTCAGTTGTGTGTTACTTTCACCAGTGTTTCTAGTTTGATGAGACAGAAAGCTTAGGGACTAGTGGAGGGAGAGAATGCTCTTCATTCATCTGACTGGGGCGAGTCTCTGGCAGCCTTTTCCCCTGGAGAGTCGGCCTTTTAAATGGAAAAGGCTCTGGGTGCACTTCCCAAGGATTGCTCTTCCTTTCCTCCTACTCCAAGCACAAAGGACTATTTCCTGGATCTTCCCTACAAAAACCTGGTACATTTCCTGAAGGTAAAATTCATAAAAGTGTGGGGACTCCGCTTCACCTGCACCTTTCAGGATTTTTCATTTATACAGCAGTTCCTACTTAGCATCCAGAAACCTCGCAAATTCACCACTTATGTATTATTACCAGTCTATGTCTCCAGCAGCTTCTCTTTCAGATAATCAGATTTTGAGTGTGACTTTTCTTGATTCACTTGTCTTTCCAGATTTCAGGGTGGTAATTTGCCCTGCAAACTCATTTCTCTGTGTCCAACAAAAAAAATCATTGGTTTTCAGTTTGCTTGCTTTTCTTCATGTCGCAAGAATGAAAGTGAGAACATCTAACCTTGTTACATGTTGGAGCTAAAATGGGAAGTTCCAACTAGCTTTAAAATTCTTTTTTGTTTTCTTCTTTTTCTATGAGATTGCTCAGTTGATAGTGGCCTCTAGTGGAAATTACTATTTCCTCTTCCCTCTCCTCATGCTTTATCTTCATCTTCCTTGTGAAAGTTCTTACATGGTTACCAGAATTTTTAAAAATATTGCTTTAGTATTACTTTATTTTTGGCATTTGTACTCCCTTCTTTCTCCTGTTTTGCTGTTGGAAATCTCTGAATTCCATCATGGCAACTTCCCTATTCAAGTGTCCTTTCTTCCAGCCTATAATATGGTGGCTGAACACTGATTTAAAATAGAAAATTTTAACCCAGGTCGTTGAGTAAAATTAATTCTGTTGATTATTTCTAGGCTTTCTTTGGGTGAATTTCTTGAAATATTCTAATTATGAGGTTTAGGTGTATTTACTTATTTATGCTTGCTTTCTTTTCATTCCTTATCACCATATTTCCATGTGTATAAATCACATGAATGGAAAAATTACTAACACAAACCCTTTCTTGAAATCTTCTTTGATACTTCAGCTTAACATTTTCAAAATTATGCTTATAAATAAGCACAAAGTAATTGTTAAAACACATAAAGTTCTGATCTTTTGTTTCTTTTGGGTCACACTCATATATTTATATTCTATTCCATCAATTAAAAAAATTATAGAAAAAGAGACATTTGAAAATTCATAAGCTCTGATAAGATTTATGCATGTTTTTGAAAGGGACAATGGATATAAAAGTGAATTGTGGCAAAACTTTGAAAAAGAGTCACATTTTTATGGGGCTAAAATTCTTTAGATACTGAAGAAAGAGAAGATTCCAGGCTTGTCCTGTCATGTGTTGTATGGCATCTGCAGTATGCTTTGTTACTAAGCTTGTAAATGAGTAAAACGTGTTCTTTTAATCCTCTGGGTAGTACATTACTACTGTAGTAATGATTACAATGAATCTGTGGTGGCCTGAAAGGGGCAGTACATAGTCTATATTATCTCTGAAAGCAAGATATAGAGAATATGTGAATTAATTTAGTTTGGTGGAGATTCTGGGTAAATTCCAAAAGTGGATTAGTGAAACAATGAATTTATCTTTTCAAAAAAATGTTTAAAAATATACAATACAAGTGTATCATTTCAGGTTACTAGTACTTTAAAACTAAATGAAAATGTTGCAATATAATGATATTTCAATAAGAAAAAAGTCTATTTGCAAACTAATGCAGTAGAATACATACATCCTTATTCTACTTTGTATATCACCTGTAAGAAGGTCAATCACAAAGTACAAAGGATTAATTATATTCAGATTACCTGATACATTGTTCTAGGCAATTACTTTTAAAATATTTGCAAGAAAGCCCTCAAAATGCAAATAATTTATATTCAGCTATGGTTTTTAAAAATGAGAACACTTAAAAAGTATATTTTAAGACTTGATATATTTATATTCTGATATTTGACACACAGTTATCTCAGTTGTTGGTAGATTTCACTAAATTTGGTATTGAAATGAAAAAGTAAAGCAAATACAAAACTGCATAGATACTAAGAAGAAATCAGGTAAAGAAAAATAATATTTTCCAAGTCCATATGTTTTAAATATATTATGTCTGATATAGCAACTATAATGTTAGTGTTTAAAACCTGAGATAAAATTTTCTTAGAGATGTAGTAATATTTTTATAACATAGAGATATGAACATAAAATACAACATTCTCAAGAAAAACTCAAAGTTAAGAAGTTAAATTTTTTTAAATAAAAAATGCCAGAGAAGTATAATATCGTTCTCAGTGAAACACATCAAATCTAATATAGATAAAATCATTTTTCACGAGTTCAATTTTAAAAATTGGAAATTAATTAATATGTAATTTCTTTAAAAAGAAAAACTCAGATATTGACAATCAGGCTAGGTCTAGTTTCTAGATTAATATAGTAAATGCTTATGTCAAGTATTATTTTTATTGGAAAATTTTCATTCAATTATTTTTCATGTGTTTATTGAATTATAAAAATAATCTAATTATCTATTCAAAGTACAACTGGGCCAGCCAAAATCAATCATAGCAGTAGGAGAGAAAAATGACAATAAATAGGAATTAACACACACCAAGACTTAATTGAGCTGACTCCAGGGGTTAGATATATATCTCTACATGTAATACGTTAATTTTATATTGCAGTAGCATTGTCAGGGATGAAAGTCTTGGACCCAATATTGACTTTTGAAAACAAAACCTTTTGTTTTCTAAATTACAGTAGTAATAAGCAACAAAATATTTGTAGTCAATTGGGGAAAATTTACAGTAATAAAGTTTTCTCATATTTTAAATAGTTTTCCCTCTAGGAATGCTAGAATAATTGTAGCTCATTTCAACTGCGTTATTCTAAGACTTTGGAATGGGATAATATAGAGGTCCTTTACGAAGAGTATGTAAGTTGATCTTTTAGGTATTTCATGGAGTTACTTGTGTATGTATCAGTAATCCAAGACATGATTATATGTGTGTGTGTACACATGTGTGTGTGTATGCATGCATGAGGTAGAGATATTATCTAGCCTTGAAAAAAATAATAAATTAGAATTCTAAGTATTATTCAATTTTCCTTGATTGTTTTTTAATTTAATTACCCAATCAAGGAAAATCGAGTAATACTTAGAGTTTTATTTTATTTATTTATTGTTTTGAGACAGGGTCCCACTCTGTCACCCATGCTGGAGTGCAGTGGCCTGAACATGGCTCACTGCATCCTCGACCTCCCAGGCTCAAGAGATTCTCTTGCCTCAGACTCCTGAGTAAACGGGACTTCAGGAGCGCATGACCACACCAGCTTAATTTTTTAATTTTTGTAGAGGCGGAGTCTTACCATGTTGCCCAGGCTGGTCTTGAACTCCTGAGCTCAAGCAATCTCCCGTCTCAACCTCCTGAAAGGCTGGGATGATAACTGTGAGCCACTGCACCTGGCCCAATACTTAGAATTTTAGATTCATCATCTCACTTTGGCAAGGCCAGAGTGAGGCTGTTTTCAGCTGCTAATCCTGTTACTGCAGTTTATTCTGAAGTTTCTGAAGTTTCTCTAAAATAGAGAAGGATGCTGACACATTCTATAGCCAAGAATGCTACATTCATTTTATATCCACATTCCTTCTAATAGGGAATGCATAATGACCTTTGAATCATTTTAACATTTTTCTGTTTCTTCCTTCAGATCTGAAAATCAAAGGATGTTGTAAAGTTATAATCCCATCTTACTGGGTGAAGTAACAAAACTCTTGAGAAGATTAGCTGAAGAGAGGGCCATAAACACCTTTGACCTCAGTGATGCATTTTTTTACTAGAAAATACTTGTGCAAAATCAGGAAATCAAAACTTACTGTGTTGAATGCCATACCTGTGGAAACATACATTTTGGTAAGAAAAAATTATCCCTAAAAAAAATGTTTCTTTTTATTCTAAAATACTGATTACGTCACAACATCCATTGTAGATAATGTAAAGACATTTGGGACAATTCTTTGCTAATGATCATTTGTCTTAAATGACCTAAATATCTAAAACCTGTGCCATTATGCTTTAATTTACCATAGACAATGGTGATCAGTGCAGAGTAATTTGCAGAAAGCCAACTTAATACGAATACAGAACTCAAGAATACATAGAGAAATAGTTTGTGTACTGACTGATGCATTTACAGAATCTTGTGTTGGCTTTCTGAGATATTCTAGCATAATCATATTTATCATTTGGAATGAAAATAGAAAATTATTGCATATAACCTTCTACTAAATGTGAAATCCTCACATTAATCATGTATATAACAGATTTTATTGTTTGTTTAATTTTTATATGGCAAACAAGTAAAAGATTCAAAATGGTATGATTGAAATACAATTCTATAAGTAATCAACTGCATAAGTTTAATTAACATTGGCACATATTTACCGTATATATAATCCACATCCTTCTAGCATAAACTCATTCATACTTTCACATGTTATTCATGCCCCATCTTTTCTAGGAGGTCATTCTTTTCTATCTCTATCTGATTTTCTTTTCTTTTCTTTTTTTTTGAGATGGAGTCTCACTCTGTGGCCCAGGCTGCAGTGCAGTGGTGTGATCTCCGCTCACTGCAAGCTCTGCCTCCCGGGTTCATGCCATTCTCCTGCCTCAGCCTCCTGAGTAGCTGGGACTACAGGTGCCCGCCACCACGCCTGGCTAATTTTTTGTATTTTTAGTAGAGAGGGAGTTTCACCGTGTTAGCCAGGATGGTCTCGATCTCCTGACCTCGTGATCCGCCCACCTCTTCCTCCCAAAGTGCTGGGATTACAAGCATGAGCCACTGTGCCCGGCCTATCGCTTTCTGATTTCCAACTCCTTCCCTATCAACTCCAAATATGCATAGGCCCATCCTTATTTTAGCAATGCCTTTCTGATTTGCAGGTCTTTTTTCTTTCTTTCTAAACTCCTCAGATAATAGATCATTTTTGCTTCTGCAACATTTTTTTCATCTATCACATTTTAATAACCTGTAAATCGGGATTTAATTTTACATGTCACTCTTAACTTCATTTATTTGGTTCATTTCAAAATTTATAGAATTTCCTATTGTATTTGAAAATTATCACAACTTCTCTAATAATTGAAATTTTATACTCTTGTTTTTATTACTCTGCACAATAGTTCCTCTTCTATTCACTGAACTAATTATTTTATTATGATTTACCCAAAGTCTTTGTCCATGGTCCTATGATTCCTAAACCTCCACTATTAAACAAAATGTATACCTGTCTCCGCTGATATTCTCTAATCTCCACAGCTGAGTACTGTTCATCTTGTACACAGATCCAGTCCTCCTGATCTATTAGCTCAATGCAGCTTGTGGGGAAGATAAATGTGTGAAATTGGCTTCATTCATTCATTCATTTATTAATCTACTTATTTTTTCAATGAGTAAATATTTATTGGATGCTTTTTATGAGACAAATGGTTTGTGTCAGGAGGTTAGGTTTCAACAATGAACAAGACAAGCACATTCTCTGTCCCTGTAGATGTTTACACACTCGAGGAAAAGAGCCATTTTCCCTGAACGGCAAATGTGAAACTTTACTCAGAAAGAAAAATTCAGAGTGAATTACCCCAGGAGCCAAACTTATTAAGAAATCTTAGTTAGCTTAGGCTTCCATAAGAAGATACCTTATACTGGGTTGTTAAAAAATGAAAATTTATTTTTGCACAGTTCTGAAGGCTATAAATTCCAAGATCAAGGTATCAATCCATTGGTTCCTGATGAGGGCTCGCTTCATGGCTTACAAACTGCTGCCTTCTCCTACATCCTCGTGAGGACTTTCCACAGTGCTTGTGTGTGAGGGGTGAGAAAGATTAAGGTCTCTATTGTCTCTTCTTAGAAGAACACTAATCGCTAATGACCTCATTGAACCTTAGTTACCTCCAAAGACTCTGTCTCCAAATACCATCACATTGGGGATTAGGGGTTCAACCTACAAGTTCTGAGGGGGCACAAACCTTCATTTATAATGCTCCCTACCAACAAGCACATTCTTTATGATATTAGAAAGTAAATAAGTGAAGAGAGGTGACAATGTGGAGGCAGAGGGAAATGGTTTCATGGAGGCTTTGACTCAGGACAAACACAGGGCATTTGATAAGCTGAATCATGTCAGAGCCTGGTAGACAAGACCAAGGGGGTAGAACAACATAGAGATGAAAAAGAGGCAGAGTCAGATCATAAAGGCCACATTAAGCCAGCTTTATAACTTTAGGCTTCATGTTAAAGGCAAAAATAATAGTGATGGGCTTTAAACTGGGGGAAACATAATCCTCTTTGCATTTTTCGAATAAATTACTGTAAAGTAAGTCTGAAGGCATATGAGGAGATTATTGTAGGACATCTAAGAAATAATTGTGGTTTGTACTAGAACAATGGTAATAAAGATGAAGGCAAGTGAACCCACTTGAGACATATTCAGGGCTGGGCAATCAGTGGGCCTGTGGTCAGGTAGGGTGTGAAAATAAATGTTACTCTTTGTATAACATCTATATTTCTGGGTTGAGCATTCCCTGGTGTGTTACCACCAAACAATGAGACAGGGAACATTTGGAAGGGCATGAACACAAAATCCATTTCTGAACATTTTCCTGGCTTTAGTAAGAATGTTTCTATCTTTATCTTGGGCCGTATCACTGGATAGTACTAGAAACTAGCTCCCCAGATTTTGTCAGGATTGAGATCCTGATTTGTCATTTTTGACCACTTTTGAAAGGAACTGCTAGAGTTCTGTCCCTGACTCCCAGCTCTGAAACTGATTCCTTGCTTTTGCCTATGTGGGGAGTTCAGTAATTGAACCAGAGGTATAAAAATAGAGTAGGTTACTGAGTGTATATCACATTTTGTAGTTATTGTAGATTTACAATAGATCTACAAAAATATTTACAGAAAGATGTAAAGTTAAATTATTTTACCCAGCCCCCAGCCTTAAATATCAGATTATTGCATTTTCATAAACTTTCCCTCCTTGAAACATTTTATATTCCCTGGGTTATTCCTCTCATTTCTTGATGATTTCAGGCTTCTAAATCACTATCACACCCTCCGATACTACTCTTGAATTAATTTTTGAAAATTTTGGTATTTAATACTTTCAGTACTTTGTTCCTGATTTGTTCTTCTTCAGTGATCTTATCCCCAAACCCAATTCAACCACTACCTACCAAACTCAAGTACCTACCATCACCATACTATAAAGTTTGTCATCACCAATAAATGCAACCCTGCCATAATCCCAAGTTCATGTGTGGGATGGTTAGGTTTTTGCATCAACTTGGCTGCACCCTAGTGCCCAGTTATTTAACCAAACACTAATCTAGGTGTTGCCACGAAGGTATTTTGTAGATGTAGTTAATATCTATCATCAGTTTATTCTATGTAAAGGATAGTACCTTGACAGTATGGGTGGACTTCATCGAATCAGTTGAAAAGTCTTAGGAGAAATAATGAGGTTCTTCTAAGGAAGAAGAAATTTTGCCTTAAATCTTCAGCATCAGTTCTTGCCTGAGAGAATTTCCATTCTGCTAGTCTGCCCTGAGGATTACAGATTCCAGGCTTGCCAGAGGCAGCAATCACATAAGCCAATTTCTTGAAGTAAATTTATCTCTCTCTCTCTTTCTATATGTGTATATGTATACATGTATATTTGTGTGTGTATGTCTATCCATATATACGGATACTATAGCCATATGTATGTATGTATGAGTGTGTGTATGCACACACAAAGCCCTATGAGTCATATGATTGTGCATGTGTATATACATATATATACACACACACATATATATACACACACATACACATATGCACACATACATACATATGGCTATGGTATGTGTGTGAGTTTATATGTATGTATAATGTATTATATATACATAAAATACATATATGTATGTATTTTTCTTCTCAAATATCAACCACCTCCTTTTTCATCCTCTTTCATTCAATGACCTTGCTTCCTACTTCGCAGAGAAAACTGAAGTAATCAGATAATTCTGAAAGCATAGCAGTTGGTGCTGCTTCCTGGACTAATGCTTCCAATCTCAAGCTGCTGAGTATTGGCTGCTAATTGTTTATCACTCATACACTTCCCCAGAGACTTGTCTTTAGCCACAGAAATCATCTTTTCTGGAAGTGCTTGGAAAGTTATACTAACCCTCTCATACCACTGGCAAATGGTTGTTAGCCAATGACTCACTGATACCAAAGAATGGATGCAGAGTTGCTTTTCTAACCTTCTGGTAGGTTTAGCTTCCAAGAACAGCTGCTAGATAAGTCACTTGCACGGGAATCCCCATTTTAGGCTCGCTTCTAGGGAACTTGAAGTCAAGCACACAGATTACTACCACCATGTACCAGCATCTGTACTCATATATTGTTGTTTTCATCTTGTTACTACAGAATAACTAATCATATTCTTATCTGAAGATATTTCCAATAATTTTTGCAGTGAATTCCATTCTATTGCACAGACTTGGGGCACATTTTCAATTCTCACCTGTTTCTCTTGCATTATCATGTTTATCTCTGTATGTTACTTTCATTAGCATTCCGCAGTTTCTCCTCTTTTAAAAAACTATTTTTTCTTATCCCATTTCCCCAGCTGCTATTGCTGTTTATTTTCTTCCCTTTTCAGTGCCTCTCAGAACTGTTGTTTGCATCTGATGTCTCCAACATTTCTTTTCCAATTTTCTCTTAAATCCTGTCCAAACATGCTTTTGTCTCCACTCTTCCTCCACAACTGGTCAAGCTCACCAGTGATCTTCAAGTTGCTAAACCCTGTGGTCAATTGTCAATTTCACACCACCAATATGCAGCATTTGATGTAGCTAAGGGTTTCCTTCTCTTTGAAACTCATCTTTTGTTAAGCTCCCAGGTTACCATACTCTTTTAGTTTCCCATTTACCTCTTTGTTTTCAACATTTTTATTTCTGTTTCTGCTTCCTCTTTTTCTTTCAGCTCTCTTAACGTTGCGGGTCCCAGACCTCCGTCTTCCGATTTCTTGTCTTGTTCTCTACACTTATTCCGTTGGATAACACCATCTGTGTTACTGACCATCGAAGTTATACCTCCTACCCATATATCTCCCCTGAAATTCAGACTCATTTATTTTTTATCTCATCTCATTTATCTGTTTCATCTACACTTAATTATTTTACCAATTATCAAAAGGTAAGATATGCTGCAAGTGAAAACAACCCCAAAAGTAATTCGAATTATTTCATTCATTCCGCACGTCCATTGTGGACCAGCTATGCCAATGCTTCGCATGATCTTCACTCCACATGGAAGCCAACGGAACGGCCTGTAGACTACTGCAGTTCTTGTGGCAGAGGAAACTATGCAAGAAGAAATGAGTGCTGCCTGTTCAATCTTCTGCCAACTAGCTTGAAAGCCTCTCCTTGCACTTCATTGGCCAAATTATGTCACCGGGCCAAGAACAAAAAAAACCCATGAATTTGTTAAAATATAGGGAAACAGGGCCTGGTGTGGTGGCTCATGCCTGTAATCCCAGCACTTTGGGAGGCCGAGGCGGGCAGATCACGAGGTCAGGAGATCCAGACCATCCTGGCTAACACGGTGAAACTCCGTCCCTACTAAAAATACAAAAAATTAGCCAGGCGTGGTGGCGGGCGCCTGTAGTCCCAGCTACTCTGGAGGCTGAGGCAGGAGAATGGCGTGAACCCAGGAGGTGGAGATTGCAGTGAGCGGAGATCGCGCCACTGCACTCCAGCCTGGGAGACAGAGCGAGAGTCCGTCTTAAAAAAGAAAAAAATAGGGAAATAGATAAAACATTCTGTGAGAGATTTTTAACATAGCACTTATATCCTACGACAGAGTAAAAAAGAACATGATGGAATTTAACAATATAATTAACAAGACTAAATTTTACGTGAAAACAGTGTTTGGACCTAACAACCCAAAATTTTAAATAGAAATTGATTGTGAAATTAATTGCAAATAATACTTTAATATATTTCAAAACATTTTATGTGCGACTTGTCACATTACCTGAACAAATACATTGGAAATAAACGATACAAGATTTTAAGATTTTATGGCTTAGTATTTAAGAAGTAATTCAGTAAATTTGTATTTTATCTAATAAGCTAATAAAAGAAATACTGTATATAGCATACATAAATGATATAATGTAATATGACAACAGAATATAACAAATTTAGATAATGTTAAGAAAAAAATTTATTAAAATTATAAAGATTTGGCCAAATATACTTAGAGGAATAATTATAATTGTTAGCATTGGTATTATTTTTAAAATGTTCATTGAAAATGCCTGCCAAAAATAAAGATGTAAAATAAGGAAACAAATGAAGTGAGTATCCAAAATAAGATTTTAGAATAGGAGTCAGCCCTATGGATATTATAAAGAGTTTACAAACAATAACAAAAATTATGTTAGAAAATAGAACAAAAAGATACACCACAATCATCAAACAATACAAAGAACTGCTACTCATCTGCTTCTCTACACTTTCATAATCTGAATCATAGATATTGACGTTCTAAGTTATTCTTTATTCTTTTTTTTTTTTTTTTTTTTGCTTTTTTCAGTATCTTCAATAATTTGAAAGCAATAACACAGAAAAAGAAATGCCAGGAATTCTAAAATCCATATTCCAGGCCCAATATGTTTTTTTTTTCCCAAGTCCTAGAGATAAATGATTGAACACAAAATGTAAGGTTAACATCTTCATCAGTCAGGAGTGTGTTTACCTATAAACAAGAGAAAACCCCTTCATGTAACAGTTGCTCTGGCTATGGATGCTGCTTCTGTGATCTAGACAGGAGGAAGAGATACAGGGCGCAGGACTGCAGAGTCAGGCCACTCGAATATGACTATTTGTAAAAGACTTTTTCTGGAACCCTCCATCAGTATTCTTAAATAAATATTATGACCTAGAGTTGAGTTACTTGGCCACTCTTGCTTCAAGAAAATCTAAGACGTTTATTATTTTTAACAATACTAGAAAAAACACATTTTGTTGTAACTTTAGTTTCAGTGTTTTTTTTTTTTTTTTTTTTTTTTTTGAGACAGGGTCTCACTCTGTTGCCCAGGCTGGAGTACAGTGGCACGATCTCAGCTCACTGCAACCTCTGCCTCCCAGGTTCAAGCGATTCCCCTGCTTCAGCCTCCCAAGTAGCTGGGATTACAGGTGTGCATCACCACAGCTGGCTAATTTTTGTATTTTTAGTAGAGATGGGGTTTCACCACTTTGGCCAGGCTGTTTTCGAAATCCTGGCCTCAAGTGACCCACCTGACTTGGCCTCCCAAAGTGCTGGGATTACAGGTGTGAGCCACTGCGCCCGGCCTAGTTTTAGTCTTTTATAAAGGAAAATAGAGAATGAATGTTAAGTGGCAACCAACAGTTTCATTATAATTACTTCAAGAATTACATGTAATGGTTTTGTAGTGCCATGTAAACCATAATTATTATGGGGTAAACCATTAAAATGAAATTATTACTTTGCTGAAAATAGCAGCATAAAAAATTAACAATTTATTATAATTACTTAAGCTATTTATAAGCTTGTCAGACATGTACTAATCAATTGTGCATCAATAAAAGTTTTAAAATATTAGCACACCTTGTAGGAATCCTAAAGATAATAAAAATTCTATTCTTAATAATAAAAATAGAATAATATAAGGATAAAACTATAACATAAAAAGAGCATTCTTAAAGAAATATCTAAAATCGTACTTGAGTACATTTAGAATTTATTAACTTCTGGTTAAATACAAGTGAGATTAAAATTCAAATGCTCTGTTATTGCTGGGGGGAAAGAAATAGAAAATATTTAAAATCAAAATTGTTCTAAAAGAATCTGGGATAAAATATGAAACAATAGAAAATAAAATGCCAAAAATATATGTAACAAGCACCAGCTATTACCATGGATTATAAAATCAGAATAGACAAACGAAATAAATCAAGTTAACATAATAGAATTGGAGTGAATGGAAAGAAAAAACTAATATTCATCAAGTAAATATTAGATTTGAATAAAAAATGTATTTTATTTTTAACATGTTATTTTTCTAAAAGTGAAGGCTATGGGCCTCCAATTAAAAAAATGTATCTGTGGATGAGATAATTAACATAGAGTTTTTTTTAAACATCTATCTTTGAGTTTATTTTTTGGCCAAGGGCTACCTTAATCCACGGCACCTGTAAATTAATGTAATCTGTGTTATTGTAATCCCTAAATGGAACAATGGAGGCGGAAACTTCAGAATGTTTACAGAAGGACAAAACTCTTGTAAGAAGTAATCTAAGAAGGGTTTGCATATAAATGTATATAAAATTGATTTCCAAAACACAATTGCCTATATTTAAATAAATGCAGGACAAAGGGGGAAGGAGGGCTAAAGTCTTTCCTTCCCAGCCTAACTCTAGACACTGTCACTACTAATTGAAACTAATTTACGTCTGATCCCAGGGACAGAATTTCTGAATTCCAAAAGAATTAGGATTATTGACAACCCAACATGACCTTTCTTTTTACCTGTCTTATGTCTCTCTGCCGCCCTCAGCTGGTAACACTGATGCTTCCTCTACAGCTGATAAGATTTATCCTTGGAGAAGAAACAAATACCATGCTTTTTGAACATTTTCGTAACTGTCTCACATGAGCACATACTAAGTTTTCAAAAATGACTTGAAAGGGTAGATTTATTTTTTACAATAGTCCTTTCAAGGAAAATATTTACAGGTGATGAACATGGCAAAGTGACACCAGAGTAGAGTTCTTGTCTTGTGAACAGTAACACTGAAACTATGACCACCAGCATAGTGGTAGAAAACAATCTCAACCTGTGTTTTCTCTTGTGATATTAAAAATGGAGAAATTGCAGAGACGTCAGCAACAGTTAGAATGAAGAACTTTCAGGATTCTGTGTTAAAATTGGTGGTTCAGATATTTCATATCACTTAGCAATATCTCCTAAAACCACTTACTCCCTTTGAGAAAGTGAAACCTCAGAGACTAAAATGTAGAAATATTTATAGCTACAGATCTCATAGACCTTACTATCTTAAATGTCATTGAAATAAAGATCGGGAGACAACACATTATGTTATGTTTGAATTGTTAGTGGATCCTCATGGTTATGTTTGAGGTTGTGTAGTTTATGCTTAAAAAATTGTCTTTTGGTTTATAACATCAAAAAGCAGCCAATTAGTTGTCATCAAGTTCTTTATTATTTTCAATTAAATACTTTACCTAAGGGCTGCAAAAATTTTAACCATGTTCAACTTTAATACATTATTTGCAGTAGCACTTGAGAATGTATTTATTTCTTCAGCTTTAACTTTAATAAAATCACATGGCTTCCATCAAAACATTTTGCATAGGATTAAAAAATTTTTAGAGTTTCTACAAAGTAATGAAGTGTAACATGTATCTCACAATTCATCCCAATCTCCCGAGAGTGACCATCTTTAGGTACTCACAAACAATTAAAAAAACAACCAAATCATAGTTGTCCCAATGATGAATGCAAAGTTCTGAGGTAGGCCAGGTGCACTGGCCAGTGCTTATAATCCCTGCACTTTGGGAGGGTGAGGCAGGAGGGTCGTTTTAGATTGAGAGTTCAAGTGTAGCTGGGGCAACATAGTGAGACTCTGTCTCTAACATTTTTTTAAATTTTGCCAGGCATGGTGGCACATGCCTGTAGTCTCAGTTACCTGGGAGGCTGAGGGAGGAGGATTCCTTGAGTCCGGGCAGTCGAGGCTATAGTAAATCATAATTGCACCACTGCATCTAGCCTAGGTGGCAAAAGGAGACCCTGTCTCAAAAAAACAAAAACAAACAAAAAACAAAAGTTCTAAGGTAGGAGAGAATGGTGGCAATGGCAGGAAATTGGGAGAAGTATAGCAAAAATTTACCCAGATTTTTAAGTGTGGGAGAGATGAAAGTCAGGGATATGAAAGTAGCAAAAATATCTGGATTGAAAGGTGGGCAGAGAAAAATAACCAGGCGATGAAGTCCCTCTGATCCCAGAGAAGACTTATAATGAAGCTGCAGTGTCCAGTAAAGGAAACTAGTGAGCCAAAGCCTGAGATTGAAAGCAGGAGACAGTATCTGAAATGAACTAGGAAGTTATACCAAGAAGACCCATGCAACTCGAGAGAGGCGAATGCCAGGGGCTAGGAACTGGAGGAGAATTCTGGAGAAGATTGCAGTAGCTCAGGATAAACCTTTTCATATGGGCTGTTGACCAGGCACTATAAGATAAAAGGCAAAGTAAAGATGAGTTTGGAATTTCTGTCTCAGGTTGTTGCCAGTCCTAATCCCCCTGCTTTTAAAGCAGCCTCACCAAAGCTGACCAGGAAGCAATATATGTTTTAATAATTTTTGGAGGTTATAGCATGCTGAAATATACATAATTTATATATTGTTTTGTTTTGTTCTCAACTCTCTTCTCCTCTCCTTCCTTTCCTCACTTCTTTCTTCTCCCATGCTCTCCAGTCCCATAGTCTCCTTAAAGTGACAGAGTTGAGGGTTGCTGCAGACATCATATGGCCAGAAATGTCTAAAATATTTACTGTCTGGGGCTTACAAAAAATGTACTCTCCTCTAGTCTAGACGAGATGGTTTTCAAAAGTCTGTCTTAAGTCTTTCTGAGGTCTTAACAAAGGCTTTACAATCACCCCCATGATATGAGCTTTACCTTGAGGTTTTGTTTCCATAGTAGTATTGTGGATATTAACTTTACCATTATGTTATTTCCTACTTTGAAGACATTTTTGCTAAATGGAAAGATTATAGTGAAAAACATTTTTTATTTTCTATCCCAGAAAATGCTGGCTTCTTTATATTTTGGCTAAATTCAGCTTAAAGTAAAATATTTCAAGTTTTACTCTACATTTCTCTCTCTCTATTCCCACCTATCATATACAGTTGAAATAAACCAGTTGACACTTTTGATATTCTGCTTGGAAATACCCCAAGTTAGATTCCCAGATCTAAGATTGCTTTTTATTTTTCATGTTTTCGCAGGGCACAGTTTTGCTAAATAAACTTTCTGTCACATACGTGATCTTTATTCCAGGTTCTTATAAATATTTTCTTAGTGTCTTTCATTTTCCTGCTAACAGTCTTCTTGATATCTTTCTAGCTTCTATTCATAGCCTAGTCAAAAAGCTAATGTCATACCTATGAATCCATGGATTTAACTAGATCTCGTACTTGTTTGGGGGTAAGTTGTTTTTTTTTTTTTTTTAAACAAAAAACAAAAAACAAAAAACAAATCCTTCTTGTTTTTACGTCAATATTTTTATTTCTTTTCAGAGAATTTCAAGAATCCATGCTCATAAAAATGTACTGACTTCACCTAGGTTTTAAAATGTTGTGATATATCATTATGTATTCTTTTTCTGTGATCCTTATATTGTATAATAGAAAATTATTTCTTAAAATCTCATATAACAACTAGGTCAATTAAAAATATAATCCTTTAGGTTGATTTATCAAATTTGGTGTATGAGTGAGTCAATTCAAATATTTTAGCTTTTAACTTTATTCATTTCCTTTTCCTATATATTATGGCTTATTTCATGTTTTGCCTGGTGCACTGATTTAAATGCTGAATTTGCTTATTCTGATTTTTTCTAAAAATGTAAGTGCTTAAATTTTATTCCACTGCTTAATTTGGCATCATGAAACATGAGTTTTAAGTCATGCTGAACAACTTTTTAAGAAAATTATTGCTTTGCTTTTCCAGAAAACTAAATAATAAGGTTTATGTCAATGTATATCTCCTTGTACCTTATGCATTTTGAGGCATTTTTGAAATCTGTATTTCATTATTTGATTGATGTTGCTTAAGACAGATTCACTAGGTATGGTTTGGATAGTGCTTTGATTTTATTGACTGTCATTTTATCGTCGATTGTCTTAGCCTTAAACAATGCTATTTATTCCTGTTGAAATGAACATGGTTTCAAGTTGTTATAATTTTCTGTAATTTAAGATGGTTGCTAAAATGTCAAAAATGAAAATTGTGTCTATTAGAATCTTAAAAATCAACATCTTTATTGTGCATTATGAGAGTTAACACATAGTTAACTTCTGCATTTGTAAACAAATTAAGTATAATTTAAAAAGTAATTTAAATTAACTGATTATTTGTGATATTAATTACAAATTTAAAAATATAATGCAATGCAATTTAAAATGATATACTCATTTTACCCTGACCATGAGAACTCATATCACTATTTCTATGTTTTGAAAGATACGAACTTTCTGCATACATCAGAGTTGCTGGTATGATTTATATTTATGTGTACACATTATGATTTCCCACTAACATTAAGATGTTCAATAACGCACACATCATTTGTGTTAATCTTGGTTTTTCAAGCATAAACATTGTATTGGTTGGTCCACTTGATCAATCAGGATTCTACTGAACAGTCCATATGTGTGATAAAGCTCCTTGAGAGAACAAAACTTCATCAACATTTTCCAGAATTGGTGTTTTCTACTCTAACCTCTTGTCTGAATTCTATTCCCATGAATGAGTAATGCCTACTTCCTATGTGACTGCCACTATTCTCAAACTTATGAGTAAAACATAGAATGGGGAAAAATACACAACAAGCAGATAAAATTGCCGTGTGTTATTGTGAAAAGGGCCAGCCAGCAACTGCATGAATCTCTAATATTTAGCCAGGGGCAAACCTATGAAGAATATTGAAGCAGGAAGAGAGATCTGCTTCTGGCAATGGTAGAAAACATCTTCCTACTGAGGTTAACAAGTAAAGCAGAGGAAATACTTTCAAAAAATCTATGTGAAATAGCAAAGGAGTAAGGATTGTGATACCAAAATTCCAGAGAGAATAGATGTCAAGTAATCCCAAAATTCAATATGACTTTTCTCATCAAGGCACTTGATGATTTAAAATCAGAGACTAGAAGTCCAAAAGAGTGATTGTAGCTTTCAGCTAACTCATGGAGATGGAAAACAAAAAATGGTGTTCACGATCCATTAAAGATGACAGGCCCTACTGAAGACCTCAATAGACACCTCTTCAAAGAAAATATACAGATGGTAAACAAGCATATGAAAAGATGCTCCACATCATATGTCATTAGGGAAATGCAAATTAAAACGACTGTGGGATACCACTACACAACTATTAGAATGGCCCAAATCCAGAACACTGACAACAACAAATGCTATCGAGAAGATGGCACAATGAACAGTCTCACTCACTGCCAGTGGGAATGCAAATTGACACAGCCACTTCAGAAGACAGTTTGGTGGTTTCTAACAAAGCATAGTCTTACCATATGATTCAGCAATCAAATTCCTTGGTATCTAACCAAAAATATTAAAAATTTATGTCTACACAAAAGCCTGGATGTGGATATTTATAGCAGCTTTATTCATAATGACCAAAACTTGGGTGTTACCAAGATGTCCTTCAACAGGTAAATGGCTAAATAAACTATGGTATATCCATACAATGGAATATTATTCAAAGCTAAAAAGAAATTAGCTATTCGGCTATAGAAAGATATGGGGTGACCTTATGGATATTACTAAGTGAAAGAAGCCAGTCTAAAAGGGCTCCATACTGTCGGTTTCCAATTATATCACTTTCTGGAACAGGCAAAAACTAAGGAAAGAGTAAGAAGATCGAGAGTCTCCAGAGTTTGAGGTGCAGGAAAGAGGGATGAATAGGCAGAGCACAGGGGATTTTTAAGGCTGTCAAAATACTTTATATGATAGCATAAAGGTGGATACATGTCATTCATTATACATTTGCCCTATCCCACAGAATGTGCAATGTCAGTATTGAGCCCTAATGTGAACTAGGGACTTCAAATAATTATGATGTGTCTTAGTCCATTCTCACACTGCTATAAAGAACTACCTGAGACTGGGTAATTTATAAAAAAATAGGCTTAATTGGCTCATGGTTCTGCAGGCTGTACAGGCTTCTGCTGTTGGAGAGGCCTCAGGAAACTTACAATCATGGTGGAAGGTGAAGGGGAAGCAAGCACCATCCTCACATGGTAGAGCAAGAGAGAGAGAGAGAGAGTTAAAGGGGGAAGATGCTACATACTTTCGAGCAACCAGATCTCATGAGAACTCACTATCATGAGAATAGCAAGGGGGAAATCTGCCACCACGATCTAGTCATCTCCCACCAGGTCCCTCCACCAACATTGGGGATTACAATTCAACATGAGATTTAGCTGGGGAAACAGAGGCAAAGCATATCAATGTGTCAATGTAGGTTCATCAGGTATAACAAATGTATCACTCTGAGGGGGGATGTTGATAATGGTAAAGGCTATGCAAGCGTGGGGATAAGGAGTATACAGGGCATCTCTGCATCTTCCTCTCAATTTCCTGTGATTGTAAAATTGCTCTTTAAAAAAGTATTTTAAAAAAAATGATGGTCTTTAATAGTCACTGCCAGGCTTTCAGATGGAACCATAAAGTTCTAAAGGTGATTGAAGAATTGACCAGTCCCAAAAGACATTGAGGCTGGGTTCCAATGATCTCAATCTTTATTTGGAATATAATTGGATATCCATATCCAGATGCTTTATTGAAGAAAAATATGTTCTCTTTGAGTATCCTGGAATCCTTTTATTGATGCTATCTAAAAAAATAAACAAATTCCACAAGACAAGAATTGACCATAAATCATGTTTAATAACTGACAAGAGAAAAAACTCCATTCTATATCTAGATAGGGTGGCACTTTAAAATAAATGTAATTAAATTTTCTAGTAATTAAATGACATTGTTAGGTATTTCAGAAAATAATTCAAAAATATTAAAAATAGCTAATGGAAAATCTAGAAATAAAGTAACACTAACTGACTATAAAACCTATTCAGATGATAGAGTATTCGTGCATCAGAAGGTATGTTAGTAGAAAATATATTCACTGAAGTAAAGAAAGACAAAATGAGAAAAATATATAAGAGAGTGTAAGATAAATTTGGATCAAGGAGAAAAGTATTAACATGTATACAATCAGAGTCCAGAAGGAGAAGAGAGTGAGGATGGGTTAAAAATACCTATAAAAAAAATAGGTCAGAGTTTTTCTGAATTTTCTTGAACCACTAGAAATAAATGCAAAAATCCTAAGCACATTACAGCAAGTGTGCTGAAAACTAAAGGCAAAAAAAATTCATGCAAGTAGTCAAGGAGTAAAGACATATTGTCTTCCAAGGAGCAAAACTGAGATAAACAACCAATTTATTAACAAAAACAAGGAATGATGTTGTAAAGTATTTGAAAGCAAATTACTGCCAAATTAGATTCTTTATTCATGGGAATATTTATTTTGGGGGTGGGTAGAACATAATCTGAGATTTCATATCAGAGAGAAATGAAGAATGATGAGATGGTACACATATGTGTAAATCTAAATACCACTTGCATAAAACAAAGCAATAACATTTATGACATTTTAAACATACAAAATTGAAATATATGATAGTAATTGTACAAAATACAAAAAAGTAATTGTACAAAATACAAAAAAGAAGTTAAATGGAATTATATAGTGCCCTAGGATCCGTCAATACCTAAGTAGTTATCAAAGTAGACTAATAAAATGAATAGCTAAAAAATCAAATAGAGAAGAAAATGAAAACACTTAATAAAGCTTAAATATATCAAAAGAAGAAGAAGAAAAAAGAACAAAGAGTAAGTGTTAAATCAAACAAAGCAGAAGGTAAAGTTCGACCTAAATACTAATTCATCAGTAATGACAGAGTAAAGAAACAGTTAAAAGACCTAGTATGTAATACTGGGGAATGCTAAATTATATACTACTTACAATATTCACACAAAAAATATAGGAATATGTAAAGGGAGATAATAAAGAATAAATAAAATAAAAGATGTGAGGCAAACAGTAACAAAAAGAAAGAGTGAGTTATACTAAATATCAGACAAAAAGCAAAAAGCATTATTTTAAATCGAGACATTGGAAATAACAAAAGTGTCAATTAACCAGGAAGATACAATTTTCTATATATCTAATTATACAGTATTACATGTATACAGCAGAAAACTATTGACTAAAAAAAATTTAACAATTCTGAAATCAGTAAGATATTTTAAGCTCTCAGTAAAAAAGAGAGCAGCAGAAAAATCTGCAAAAATGTAGAGGATTTGAAAGCATAATAAACTAAATTGTTTGACTGCCATATACAGAACAATTGAACTCAAAAATCGCAAAATACTTATTCTTTTTAAGAATTCATGAAACACTGATGAAAATAACTTGTACTGAGATATAAAGCAGGTCTCAACACATTTCAAAGCACTGACAACATACGTTATGCTCTCTGACCACAGTTAAGGTAAAAACTAATACAGAAAAGTAAACAGAAGATCCTTATATATTTGGAAATTAACAGATACACTTTTAAAGTCTGTGGTCAAAAAAAAACACCTCACAATGGAAATGATTTAATATTTTTAATAAGTGAACATTAAAATGCTACATATCAAAACTGGAAAAATGTCACTGAGACAGACCTTAAGCATAAATGTAGAGCTGAAATATACATTTTATACAAAGGCTGAAATAAAAGTTCTAAGCAACCGTTTTAATGAGTTAGCAAACGATCTGCAAATTATCCCTGTAAGGAGAAGGGAGGAAATAATAAACATAACAATTACTGAAATAGAAAAGAAATTAATAATAGAAACAGCTAACAAATACAAAAGTTGATGTTTTGCAAAGATCAATGCAATTCTAAACCTGTAGAAAGAATGCTTTAAGAAAATGAAAACAAACAAAAATGAGTATCAGGAATGAATCAAGGACATTGTTACATCATAAAAGCCTGCCAATATTCTTCAAATATACTCTATTTTGGTTATATTAACTTCTGTAATCCCAATTAGCATTACCTGTTGATTATAGTGAAAGTTAAAACAGGGCTTCAAATTTTTTGACACTTATTCCATTAAGCTGCAGGAATTTTGGTCCTTTCTCCTTGAATTTCACTGAGCTTGTGAAGACTTTGACCTACAGAGCAGGGTAGGAGTGATGCCATGTTACTTCTAAGGACAAGTCATAAAGAGCCCAGCAGCTTCCTATTGTTTACTGGGAATCGTTACAACAGGAATTTGAAGTCACCACATAAGCAGTCTGACTAGAAGCCAACTCCCCGTGCAAAGGACGTGTGCAGTTGCTCTGGCCACAAGCCAGCTGTGCTCACCTTCAAGTCACCCTGGACCAGGTGTTGGTGGAAAAGCCTCCACACGACTTCAGCTCTGAGCTCAGGGAGTCACCCGCAGTTATTCTAGTCTTCTCAGCTGAGGCTCAGATAGTCTAAAGCAGAGAAAAGCTTTATTTCCTGTGTCTCTGTGTGAATTTAGGAGCTTAACAAAATGGTGGTTGTTTTATCCCTCTAAGTTTGGAGGTGTTTTGTGATGAAGCAATCGATAACTGAAAGACCTAGCACTTTAGGAGGCCGAGGCGGGTGGATCACGAGGTCAGGAGATGGAGACCATCCTGGCTAACAGGTGAAACCCCGTTTCTACTAAAAATACAAAAAATTAGCTCGGCGTGGTGGTGGGCGCCGGTAGTCCCAGCTACCCGGGAGGCTGAGACAGGAGAATGGCGTGAACCCGGGAGGCGGAGCTTGCAGTGAGCCAAGATAGCGCCACTGCACTGCATCCTGAGCGACAGAGCGAGACTCTGTCTCAATAACAAAAAACAAACAAACAAACAAACAAAAAACCACCTAGAATCAGAGCATTGCCACTTAAATGATCTCCTGCATCCATTTTGCCAGTACATCACTTATAAAATGGAAATCCGAGTTAAATTTTAAAATGGCAAGTCTGCTCGTGTTTCACCCTTTTACAATCTTTAATTGGACTTTCAATGCTCTAAACAAAACAGAGAAAAATATTCATTGTGGCTTACAGAACTTTCTCTGGTTTCTACACTTGCTTACCCTGTTTATACAGATCAGGTGAGGCTACTCTGCTATATACTCTTACAAAATACATATTTTTAATCATTATTCTAATTATAATTTTACATGCATTTGTGAGATTATGTGACTAGTGCTGTTCTCTTATTAAGCTCTAAATTTTTGAGGGCAAAAACTATTTCAGGTTCTGGTCATGATTTTATCCCAGGCACCCAGCCTACTGCCTCGCCTAAAGTATGTGGTCAATAAATACTCCTTATTGCAGGTGTTTTTGAAAAATAGTAACCCAGAGAAAATCTGAAGTGGCATTTTAAAAGGACCTGTTTGAGCTCAAAAAAGGATGGCTTAAGATGCTAGAAAGAGGAGAGAAAAAAGGAAATAGAGAAAAAATCTTAAAGGCTGCTTTTAGTAAATACTTGTTTAAGTAAATACTTGTTTGCAATTTATGAGAGAATTTATTGGAGAAGATCGAGGTAGGGTTAGGTCAATTGATCATTGAGCAAATATAATTCCAGGACTCCTAAATGAAAAGTAGAGGAAAACACAATTTGCCAAAATTTGTGCAGGAGAGGAGTTAAGATGGAATTAATAATTTTTAGAGAAGGGAGATTTTGACATCTGCTTCAAACTAACAAGACTCCCAAACAGGAACAATTCTGATACTGTCATTTATATGCCTATCACAATTACAACCATATAAAAAGATGCATGTCTATGGCATAATAAAATACTTAAACTTGCCAAATGGAATGAGGCAGGAGTGTCAATCAAAACACTCACTATATTATGGAATTTTTTTTCTTGTATTAATGACGCTTGATAAAAAAAAAAATAAGGAATCTATGTGACAGAACAGATTTTTAAAATTAAGCTGGGTGCACTTTTGCTGAAATACTAATTCTAATAAGGATATAGATAAATTGGAGTTTTGAACACAGGGCACTTTGCAGTTAAGATGTATCACCTGATGCCACTGAGAACAACAATATAGGAATTTTAAAGATTCATAGAAGTGACAATATAGCTAAGATGATTTAACATGACTAGTTCAAGACAGATGTGTCCAATAAAACATTGTATTTATCATATCAATTGGATATTTCTTTGATGGAATCTATTTTGAACAGTAATGAATTAAAAGTTAAAGAAAATATGAAATCAAGGTGAAGCATGTCACAAATGTCTTTGTGATGATTTCCTGTCTACGATTATGTCACCTAACTTAATGAATGGTTAGTCAAGTAACTAAAAGTATGAAACTACCCTACTGATTTATTTCTACTTATTTGGACAAAAAGGAAAGACTCTTCTGTGGAATGAGCTGTGGTTGTAGGAATAGAAGGGAAATCCTGCCTAGACAGTGAGTGAAGGAAAAAGAAAATGAAAATAGTTGCCAGAAATACAGGAAAATAAAATAAATTAAATGATTGGTGCCCTAAATTTGAAAGGCGTGGTGTTGGAATGCTTTTATTTGTGGAAGAAAATAAATATAATTTCTCATTTCACCTCATCCTCATACTAGCACAGTGGCATTATTGTTATTGCTGGTATTATTCCACTTCAGTAATGGTAATTGTAGCAGCAGCAGTAGTACTAGCATTAATAACAGTAATTGTAGTAGTAACAGTAGTAGTAGTTTTTATAACAACACAAGTGGTTTTCTAGTACTGGTTTTCTAGTACTGGTGGTGGTAGAGGTGGTAATTTTTATTATTGTTATAGAATTCAAATTCATAGCAGGGATCAAATGATACACTGAAAAGGCTTGATTGAAGACAGTTTCATGAAGGATTATCTATAGTTTCATGGACCGAATACATGGAACCAACAGGAGACAACCAAGAGACTAGCAACATTAAAAGCAGTCTTGAGCCTGGTCCTAGGGAGGAATGTGAACTGAGTGAGTGAGAGTTAGTATCATAGATGAGCCACGTACAGGCCTGTGACTCAAGATAACTGATGTTAGCTACTTGATGGAAGCAACTCAGGTGTAGGGGTGATAAATACTTCAAATACTCTCTCCTCCTGCTGTCTGATGTCCTGGAATGCCTCCCAAGGGCAGCCAACAGAAAGCCACGGACAAGTTTGCTCAAGTGTTGCATTCCACAGACAGCAACCTCCCAGGGCATGAAACGGACAGAGAAGGGTAGAAAAGGAATTTGGAGGAGCAATGGGAGAATGAAGAACAACAATAGACTGCATTTAGTTTGCAGTTACTGTATATCACATGCTGTTCAAGGTCATTTACATGCATTATCTGATCCATAATCAACATTGTTATTAACCTTGATTTACAAATAGTAACAACCTCATAAAATGAGTTGATAATAACCCCATTTCATGTACGGGTCAGATGTAGATTACTTTGTTTAAAAGTTTCAACATTACCCTCTGTAGGAATTCAAGCCTCAAATTATGAAGTTCTTCATTTTAAAAGAATAGCTTCCCTTTGTGTGAGTTAAGGATAATAAAAAATGGAGACAGAATTGACAAATATTTAGTTGGCTAAAGGAAGCTGCAAAAGAAATTACGGGGAGCTGTAGTACTAAATTGAAAGGGGAAAGAAAGTAAAGAAAGTAAAGCTTCATATAGACAAGTTCAGACACAGCAGTTGAGTTTCTTAGAGACTCAAGGTTCTTTACTTTTCTATATAGAAGAGAAGAGCACACATACCACGTTGTTTCTCCATATAACACCAAAGTGCTCTAAAAGCTCAGTAATCTAAAAATAAAACAGAAGATCAGAACACAAAGTCATGATAGCAATATTAGATCCAGGCACACAATTTTAGAAGAAAAATAGTCATATCAGCAGCACAGACTGCTTATTTTATTCTGGAGCTATATGAATTAATGGTGTCTATAGCCCTGAGAAAGGCATGGCCCTCTACACTTTCCTTTGAACCCAAGGGTTTATTTTTTTCTTCATTTTCTTTATCCTATTTCCCTTTGGTTTGAGGTGCTAGGGAAATGAACTCTAATGATCTGCAATGGTAACCTTAAGCGGTACTTGTCAAATATGATTTGGTAGGTGAGAAAGCAAGAACAAAAGCAGCAAAATTTAGTAGAAAGAGCAGTGAACTGAAGAGCAGGTGACCTAGACAGCAGATATAACCAGTAACTAGCTGTGGGATTTAAGAATTGTTTTTTACTCTCACACTGCTGTGAGAATTGTACCTCCAGGCTGTCTCCATCTTCAGAATAACCTGTAGTCCAAAAGTTCATTTTGTCAGTGTGCTTTCAAGAGCACAAAACATATTTTCCCATAGCTACACTCTTCCTAGGGAAGCCCACGGTGTCTTACTGATGTATGCCTTTTCTTGTAGCCACTTGACTGTATTTTACGTGTTTTTAGAAGAGTCTTTTATTGTGTTTTGTATGGTAATGGCAAGCAGGTACCAAACTAGCTAAAATGTAATCAACTTCAGCAACATACACCCGTTGGCATGTATGTGCATACACACACATTCATACACATACAGGATGCACTGTTTTTCACCAAATTTAGATAAAAGGAGACTCAGAATTTCATGAGTGATTTAATGACACACTCTTGGGGACATTACCAACTGCCTTTAATCAGCATAATATAGTACCAACATAACGTTTTTATTGTAACTGCCTGAGGGGTTCTTGCTGTCCGCTGCATAAAGAAAGACCATGGCATTGTAGTAGAGAAAGGGTTTAAAAGACAGAAGGCTGGCCATACCACATGGAAGGTGGAATTCTTAGTCAAAACCTCTCTAAAGCTTCTACAGTAGGGGTTTTTCAAAGGCAGTTTAGGGGAAAGTGTGGGAATGGCCAGGTAACAGGTGTCTGCTGCTGATTGGTTAGGGTGGAGATGAAATCACAGGGGGTGGAAGCTGTCCTCCTGCAGGCTGTCACTTCTGGTTGGGGCCATGAGAGTGGGGTTGGCAGTCCAGGTGGAACCATCTGGTCCGAGTGGAACCATGGGTATCAGACATGCAAAAAACCTGGAAAGATATCTCAAAAGGCCAATGTGCAATAGTGGTATTATTTGCAGGAGTAACTGGGGAAGTTGCATATCTTATAACTTCTGGAATAATGGCTGACAGTCCTTTATGTCTGCACCTTAGCAGGACTCAGGAGCCCCTCCTCCCCACAAGCCTGATGGCCTCCATTAGATTTACAAAAGTGGTTGAGTTTTGGGCAAGGTCTGTTATCATTTAAATTAAATGCCTAAATGTCTTCCAAAGTTAGCTTGGCCCAGTAGCTCAGGAGTAATTAAAGGAAGGCAAGATGGGGGCGAGGGGGTGGGTTAGTTCAGTTCACTGTTATAATTTTTCTCACTGATATAATTTTTTGCAAAGGCATTTTCACTATAACCAAAGTAATGAAATAATAAAGATTATATCTATTGAGGATAGCAAAGAGAGAAGCTTATGAAAGCATCAATGCTGGTTTTTACTTTTTTCCAAGACCTAAATATAAAGAGAAATATCTAAAGTATTTTTGTACAGTGATGTCGATAGCCAGGTGATTTAGTACATTTTTATAGACACTCAGGAAGTCAGAAAATATAGAGCCAGCTTAGTATAAGCCATGAATCCTTTCTACTTCCTTTCCCATGAGATTCCCCATCTGTGTACTAGCTTTGATCTGGAGTCACAAACAAAGGCTATCTGTTTATTCAAGAGATCAAATGCTACTTTTGGTGTAGACCCTGGGGAAACTCAGAAGAAGGACATAAGCTTTGGGACTACATTGATTTTCAAAGTGTTGATCTGAATAATCCATGACATATTTAGTTTCTTTGGCTGTTAGAAGATGTACACAGAGGTGATGAACTCAGAGGGCTTTGTTCTCTCAGCATAAATCCCTTCTTTTCCTTTTGCTGTGGTCTTCTTTATATTAACAGAAAATGCTCTAAATGGAAAAGCTCCAGTTACACATCTTGCCAATAATATGGTAACCGTACCTAGTGTTTCTCTGATTTCTCTGTTTTCAAAGATTGTTTTAAAACTAGATACATATTCCAGAGGTCGTTGCTGATTCTAGTATGTCATACTTTGAACTAATTTTTCTCCAAAAATTCTTAATAAAATGCACATATTTTAAAATAGATTTTTAGAGCAGTTTCAACTTTGTAAAAAAAATTAAGCAGAAAGTAGAGTTCCCATAATCCATCTCTCCCCACCAACAAAATTTTCATGCTTATTAACATTTTGTGTTGGTATGATATATTTATTACAATTGATGAGCTGATATTGACACATTATTATTAACTAAAGTTCATAGTTTTTATTAGGGTTCACGCTGTGTTATACAATTTTATGAGTTTTGTCAAATGTAAAATGGCATGTATTCAACATTACAATATCATATAGAATAGTTTTACAGTCCTAAAAATTATCTGTGTTTCACCTATCCATTCCTCCCTTTCTCTACTCAAAGTCTTGGTAGCCAATGGTGTTTTTACTGTCTCTACAGTTTTGTCTTTTCCAGAATGGCATATGATTGGAATCATATAGTATGTATCATTTTCAGACTGGCTTCTTTCACATACTAATTTAAGGTAAAAAGTTGAGCATTTAAGATTACTGTATGTCTTTTTATAGCTTCATAGCTCATTTCTTTTAAGCTCTGAATAATATTCCATTGTCTGGAAGGACCACAGTTTATTTATCCACTCACCTGTTGAAGGACATCTTGGTAGCATCCAATTGTTGGCAATCACATCTGTATGCAGATTTTTGTGTGGACATAAGTTTACAAGTAATTTCTGCAAATACCTAGGAGGACAGTTGCAAAATCAGATGGTAAGATAATGGTTAGCTTTGGAAAAAATTGCCAACCTGTTTTTCCAAATAGCTGTACCATTTTGTACCCCAAGTGGCAATGAGAGAGAGTTCATATCAATCCACATTTTTGCTGGCATTTGGGCTTGTAATTATTTTATATTTTATCAAATATATATTTTCAGAATTTATTCTGCCAGTCTTTGATTTGGGTTTTTATTTTCTTAATAGTACCATTTTCAAGAAAGAGTAATTAATGTTAATAAAGTCCAATTTATCTTTCTTCATGAATCATGCCTTTCTTATGTTTCTTAAAAATCACAACCAAATACAATTTACCTAGATTTTTTTTCTTATCTTCCAGGAGTTTTATAGTTTTGCATTTGCATCAGGTATATGACCCATTTTGAGTCAAATTTTGGGTAACAGCTGAGTCTAGGCTCATTATTTTGCATGTAGATATGCAGTTGTTTCAGCACCATTTGTTGAAAAGACTATCTTTTCTCTATTGATTTGCCTTTATTCTATTGCCAAAAATCAGTTGATTATATTTGTGTGGGTCTGCTTTTGTCCTCCTTATTTTGTTCTATTCAACTATTTGCCTATTCTTTCAAAAATACAAAAATGTCTTGATAATTGTAGCTTTATAATAAGTTTTGAAGTTGGACAGCATCAGTCCTTCAAACTTGTTCTTCTCCAATATTCTTTCGGCTTTTCTGGGTCTTTTGCCCCTTCACATAAACTTTTGAAATAGCTTGTCAATATCTACACAATAACTTGCTGGGATTTTGATTGGGATTTGGTTGACTCTGTAGTCAACTTGGGAAAAAATGACATCTTGACAATATTGAGTCTTTTTATTCTTGAACATAGGATATCTCTCCATTTATTAAGATCCTTGATTTCTTTAACGTGAATCTTGTAGTTTTCCTGCCATGTATCAGGTACATATTTTGTTAGATTTATGCCTAAGTAGTTCCTTTTTTTAATAGTGCTAATGAAATATGCATACTTTTTACTAGCCCTTTCATCTTTATAAGCTATACATAGATTTAGTCATAGTAGTCTAAAGATTTTAAAATGTTCTTGTTTTCTTGTTTGTTTTCTTTACTCAAAATGAGTCTTTACTGGCATATTTCCTTTCATATTTTGAACTCACATTGTTATCAATCCTGCATCTATTGAAATCCTTGTATTTACAATAATCTCTGCATGAAAAACCATATCTGCTTAAGCTTATACACAAAATCCACTACAACTCAGTTCTTGGGACAGTATAGGCTATTAAAAATAAAATCTTTAATAAATTACTATCTCTTGGTGAAGTTGCAAACTTTTTTTTCTGTCTGGAGCGTAGTGGCGCGATCTCGGCTCACTGCAACCTCCGCCACCCGGGTTCAAGCAATTCTCCTGCCTCAACCTAATTTTTGTATTTTCAGTAGAGATAGGGTTTCACCATGTTGGCCAAGCTGGCCTGTTAACTCCTGACCTCAGGTGATCTGCCTGCCTTGGCCTCCCAAAGTGCTGGGGTTATAGGCGTGAGCCACCATGCCTGGCCTGAAGTTGTAAACATTTTTATAAAAATTTACGCAAAGTGTGATCTATGCCATTATTTTAGATGAGAAAATAATATGTTTATCAAAATGTCTATATTGATAGATCCATATATAAAACTAAATTATTATGGAGATAAAGAAAATCTTAAAAATGATTGGTATTTAGGTAAGTACAACTGAAACCTAAAAATATGATGTCATTTTTGGACAATCACAAAGAAAGTTATTCTGAAGAACGTAGTGGAAATCCCTCCTCTTTACAGCTAAATCAATTATTTTTTCACTACACAAGAGTACCCTCAAACATTTCATGTTATCTTGACTCTATGCTTTGGAAATAACTTAGTAGCATTCTATGCCACTGGCAAAGATGTCCCTGGAAAATAATCACCACATTTTTCTACCTAACTTTTGGGGGTCCTTTTCCATCCCTCAGTGACCTTATCCCAGAGAGGTTTTGATTTATGGCTGAATATATTGTTTAAATATACAAGGATATAAATTTGATCTAAAGGAAGTAGTAAGTAGACATTGTAATTATATACTCTTCATTTTAGTGTCTTTTGGAGGTCAAAAATGGTTGCTCTTTTTAACATACCTGACAACAATTCATGAAAACGCTGACATCTACTAAACTTGACTTGGAGGGCTTGTATTCATTATCTACATTTGCTCAAACTAAATTAATTCATGGGAGCAACTGATGAGACAAAAAGACTCAGAACATGTATTTAAACCAAAATAATGAAGTCTTAGAATCTTTGTCAGTGAATAAAGAAGTCCCTAATATTTTCATTCAAAAGAGGTCCTGGTTAATTCTAGAGAATTGACACATTAGAATACGCTGTGGATGTCTGTAATACTACTCCATTAGATCTATTGTTAGAAAATTGCACTTTACATATCTAACTCCACACACATTGCATAAATTTCCAGGTTTTGAGATGACCTCTATTTGTCTTTGTGGGGTTTCATAAAGCTGTGCTAGTGTAATACATTGCTTTGTCTACCCAGCTCTGTGTTTAAAGGTTTATTTGATCAGATTCTGGATGAAATGCTCTGTGTAACATCATTTGTGTGTTTCCTAAGTAAAGTGCTTGAATTTGTACTTGCATATTTCTTATCCATTTCCTTTTTGTATGACATTGGCATACTTCAGAGAAAAGATGGTTTATAGTGTATTTGATTACACAGTTAGACATAACAGTTTAGCACAATATGCTGTAATCAGGACTACTCAGAAAAGCAATTTAGTCCCGATCTTGTCAAATTAAGTGTGTATTGAATGTATATCTCACCCTCACCATAAGGAGCTATTTTGAGGCAGGAGTGAGCAAAAGAAAATGATTGTTTGTTGTCATTATTTTCTTTTAAGGAGTAGATTGGTAGAATCAGTTGAACTGTCATGAGACTAATCTTCCAATAATTTTTTTTTGTAAGACTGTGGGTATGGTGGGTAGTATGGATAATAATATCAAAGATGAAATAAGCTTGGAATGAAAACAAGAAGAAAAAAGAGATGATATATAAATAAATGGATTTGTGTGTGAAGCAGAAAGAAACATTAAAGGAATGTTAGAATAAAGAAAGGCAGAGGAGTCATAAAGAGTAATGCACTCTTATTCTTTGCCTACCAGGTGCTGTCATATTACTGATGACCATTCCAAAATCTGACCTCACAATATCTGTACTCTAAAAAATTTAACTTATCTCTTTCGAGTTTTATACTGATTGAGCTAACAATACAACTCTGCAAACTATCTCCCAGTATAGTCATCTGGCTGTGATCACAGGTGGCTTTTGATATTTGTGGGATATGTTGTCTGTGTGGGTTTCAACTGGGTTCTAGAAATTACCTCTTCTTTTCTTCTACCACCTTTTCTGTGCATATCACTTATTAATAAATATAAAAGATTTAAAAAAGTGTTTATTTAGTAATATGTTACTTTGATCATGCCAGAAATTTCTTAGGGAAGAATCAAATAATTATATACTCAGTAAAGTTTCCTATTCCAACTATGTTAATTTTTGTGACTGTCAATATTATCAAGGGTGTGGGAAGCAGGAATTCTTACATAATCATAAAAGATGTGTAAAAGATGTCGAGTTTATTGAGGGCAATTTGTCAATATCCACCCAAACTGGAAAAGGTACCTTTCCTTGATAAAACAGTCTAATTGAATTTACTTACAAAATATAGTCATTAATATTTGCTGAATACATGTGCAAACATGCTCATTAATATTGCTTTAATATAAAACAAAACTAATTAATTGGTTTCAAGAAAACTCTCTATCAAGTGTGTATTAGTTAAGCAAATTATAGCACATCTTTATTCTGCTGCTCTCAGAATAAATGAAGTAGATCTGTAACAGCTGTTAGGGAAAAACATCTAAGATATATTATTCAGTGCGAAACACAGGCACAACTCAGTGTGAAGAGTTTAGCCGTTTGTGTGTAATTATGTGGCACCACTTTAGGAATTCTTGATACTATCCAAATCTGAGTTTATATATTTCAACTTTCTGTTGTAGCTTACCAGAAAGAAGTAAAATTTAACATGCTAGATTTAATGTCTGTTTTATATCCATAAAGAAATGAACAAACAAAATAAATAAAACATCATAAAGGATATTAACATAGCTGAGGAGGGAAATCCTAAGCTATGTAGAGTCTTCAAATTGTTTGACTTATTCCCCGTTAATGCAGACATAGTTGTAGGAACTGGGAAGTATAATTAGTCTTGATCTCTTTCAAGCCCTATCATAAGGTACGTGCCATATTCCAATTTAACACATTTAATTTATCTTAACCAGTGGTGAAAACTTCCACAAGGCTTTTTCCCCTTATTTAACTAAAGAGCTTTCCTCATTAGAAACCAAAATAGTCAATTTTTTTGGTAATGAAATCTATGTTATTTTGAAGGAGTAGGCTAAAAGAGTGGGCTAACTCATGTGAGTCCAACAGATATGCTCTACCTCTAGAGAACAATGTAACAATAACATTTATCATGTTTTTCTCAAATATATTTATAAGTGCTTTCTCTTCTCCCCTAGAGAGGAAGATTCTCTAGGGCAGAATGTGTCTCTGGGTCCTTTGAAGTTCTTACACAGAAGTGAACTCTATTGACTCCCTATTTGGGAGAAAGATTTTGATTATTGAAAACAATGCCCTGTGCAATTAAAGGGCAAATAGCCTTAGAATAATCTGCTGCAAATTTGTGTTTTAAAAATATTTCCCTGATATCAGTATGCACAAAATCCATTTTGTTCAACTATTTAAAATTGTGTTTCTTGTATGTTTAAAGTTTCTCAATTTATCCTATATACATTTTACCCTCATTACAGAGGCCTCTTCCCAAATTTTGAGGACTGTGCTGAATTTAAGAATTTTCCATTTTCTTCATTTTTCTGAAACCCTCTGCTGACCCATGCCTAGTGGTATACAGGTCATCGCATAGCCTAGGGGAACTTCCATATGATTTCTGTCCCTAGTTCTATGTTTACACCTGCACATCCTGTTTTCATGGAAGAGGGCCAGGTAAATGACAGTCTGCTTTCTTTGGCAGAGATGTATATTCACCTTTTACTTTGAGATCTCCATGAATTCACTGATGAACCAAGCTGCCACCTAGAGCAGAAAACATAATCACTGACAAACAATAACGTTCTATTAATTGTGCTATTTTTTTTTCTCACAGACAGCCTCTCACTGAGAAATGATTGAGAGCAAGTTGAACTATTTCAGAAGCTGTAGAATCTATTTTAGGTGATAAGGGCACCATTTGGTGCACTGAAGTAGTAATTTACTAGCGGCCTAAGAAGGTCTAATGAAGCTTTCAAAGGCATATGAAAGACTTGAAAGGATTATGTACCAAAAAATTATTTTAACATAAATGAAAACATCAACTAAAAAAGACGTATGATCTGTTCTGAGGTAGCAATCTAGAAACAAAATTTAATGGGTAAGAAGAGATTTGGGAAGAAATGAAAACACATAAAACAGATTTAGAAAGAAATGCAGAAATTTTTCTACATATATACATATATATACACATTATATCTACATAAATTCATTGGCATATGTGAGGGAATGTGTGACATAAATCATTTACATTTAATATAAGGTTTTAATTAAATTTATATTACAAATTTCAGAAATCATCATGAAAACTGTCAGTTTTTATACTGGATAGACAAGTTATAACTATATAGTACAGAACTAAATTATGGCATAGAGAATTACATTTTGAACAAGATATTTTTCCTAAATAAATTGATTCATTAAGTCAGTAATCAAGTTAATATTATTTGAAAGTTGTCAAAATGCATAAAAACTGGCATACTGTACAGAAACACTGTTTCTAATTCATTACAAAAATTATGCACTGTTTAAGTTTGAAGAGAGAGTTTTTCTAGGAATCAAGATTTCTCCCCAGCAGTGGGGAAATACGAAGGATTCTGCCCTTTGCCAATCTAGATCGGCTTCTTCATTCTTCTCCCTGGTCTGCTCATGAAAGCGGGATCTCCATGGATGAAATGCACAAGGTCTTTTCTTTGTTTGGCTGATGGAAGCACTAACCAGAAAACAGAGGAAAGGAAGCAAAGTCAAGGTATTTAATCTTGCTCCTCTCTCCCTGCATGGTTAGTTCTTTGCATGAAGGTGACCCTCTCTGGATTTAGGGGACTTTTTCCATACTAGGGGACCTCTCCACCAAGGTCACCCTCTTCACACAGAGTGCCCACTTCCCAAAAGGGTCTCTCTCCCCACAACCCCCTCTCTGCTTTGGTTCTGGTAAACACGTGGCCCCTTGTTTTACCTATTCAGAGCAAAAGCAGTAACTGCAGCAACTTTCATCAGACCCAGGGCACCGCATTCTTTCTTGTGGTATCTTATATTTTGCTTGTACTTTTAGAAATATTTTGTGTATTAATTTTTCCTTAAAGAATACCAACCTTAGTGTGCGATTTACTTAGTGCCACAGTGCTAATTCAAGTTATATTTCTATTTAACCTCAGTGGTGGGAGAATTTACACTGGAGGTAATTGAGATCTCATAGAGAAAATAGCCAGAAAAAGCAAGAGTAATCAATGAAAGCCTTAATAGACTTCAGATTTGATTCACTAAGCAGCACACTAAAAGGAATATCAATGAATTCCCACTAAAGGTCTTCAATGAGAAACACTAGGTCTTACATTATTTTGCATTTACAATCTTGATGTGCAGACGCTTACCTGTGGTCCTTTCTCATTTTTATCACATCTCCCACCCCATTTTTACCCAGTATTTACCATTTTGTTTCTGTTCTTAGAGAAAAACTAGGCAGACTTTTACTTGTTTGGATGGTTGGGTTTCAGCTTTTTGCATCTCTGAAAATATTGAATCCTGCCTTTCTCTCTTCTACACTCATTGCTCCAATCCACCTGTAGTTGGAATGGTCAGCTTCTCTTAAAGGTAGTCTCATCTCCCTTCTTCCTCACAGATGCCAAAGGAGAAACATTCTAAGATGTGGTCTTCTTTTATTATCTCTCAGCTTCTTTTTATATCCAATCATCATTTAACAGTATTCCCCCCAAAATGCATAAAGATAATGCATGTGTTGATTTTTAACACAATTTATGTAGATTCCAAAAAGTTATATGAAATGAATTTACAAATATTTACATTTTTCATAAGGGCAACCTGAATTTTGGATGTGATGTGCTTAATAATAACTCTGAAGGAGAATTGGAATTAAAAATGGATATATGATATTCATGAAATATTATAGATATTCCCATTAAAACTGTGAAACAATAAAGGCTGATTTTTATTAGCTGAAATTGTTCTAAAAGTTCATAAGTGCAATTACATAAGAATCAGAAATAAGAAATACAAATAGGAATCTTAGAATGTAAAACATATAAAAGATATCTGCAATTGTACCCAGTGTTGTCTTTTCTATTTTAATTCCTTTTTACTCTTCTACTACTTTCTTTCGGGTTAAATACACATTTTTAAAACTCCATTTTAATGTATAGTGTTTGCACTATAACTCTGCATAATTTCTTTAGGGATTGCTCTAAAGATTGCAATCTACAATTTAACTTCCACAATTTACATGCAGTTACTATTAAAGCAGTTCACAGAAAATTTAAGAATCTTGCAACTAAAAGATTCGTTTATCCCCCCTCTTTCCTTACTTTATCCTGTAGTTGTCATATGCATTACATTTACATACACAACTGCACAAAACTATTTTATGAGTTGTTATTGTTATTCCTTTTGTATTAAACAGTTATATGTGCTTTAAAGAAACTATAAAGAAAATAGTCTATTTTTGTATTTATTCATAGATTTATCATATATGGTGATCATTTTTGTTTCTAAAGATTTGAGTTTTCATCTGGTGTCATTTCTTTTCAGTCTGAACAGTCTTTTTTGGTTGTTTCTGTTAGTGTATCTCTTATGGCAACACATTTTGTTAGTTTTATTTTATCAAAAAATATCTTCATTTGACTTTCATTATTGCTGGATGTTTTTGCTCTACAGAGTATTCTCAGTGATACTATTTCTCACTGTTTCTACAGATACGACAAATGTAACTTGCATCCTGGACCTGCTGAATATGATATGCTGCTTTCTCTGTGTTTCAAGATTTTCTCTTTATTTTTGGTTTCCATCAATTTGACTATGATTTTGCTAGATGACATTTTCTCTGTATTTATCTGCTTAGACTTTGATGAGTTTCTTGAATCTTTAAAGTATTCCCCTAAGTTTAGAAGACTTTTGTCCATCTGTCTTCAAATATTTTTTTTATCCCCTTATCTTTTAGTTCTGGTACTTTACTCCAATTATACTGTTATTAAACCTTTTGATATTGATTTAAAAGTTATTGACACTGTTAACTTTTTTCATTTTGTTGCTGTTCTACATATATGATGATGTTTGTTGGCCCATTTTCAAATTTAATGACCTGTTTTCTGTTAGGTTCAATCGGTATATAACTCCATAGATTTACTTTACAGAATATATTGTGTTCTATAATTTTCATTTGATTATTTTTCTGTTTTTATTTCTCTGCTGAGGCTTTCTTTACAGTCATTAATTATGACAATGTGTATAATAGCCTCTTTAAAATACTTGTTTGCTAATTCTACATCTGAATCATCTCATAATTAATTTACATTCAGAACATTTTCTGTTAATAGGGGCCAAATTCTCTTTTGTTTACATGTGTATTAAATTTGACTTGCATTCCCAATTTTGTAAATGACATTAAGCAGAGATCCTTGATTTTCCTTTGTTCCTCTGAAAAGTATCTATTTATTTTCTTTTGTAGAAAGTTACTTTGACTGGACTTGAACTGTAAACTCTGTATCCCTCAGATGGGCAGGAGGTGGAATGTCTCTTCAATTATTTTATTCTTAGCTAGGCTGTTCATTGTCTGCTCAATGCATGCATAACTTAGGGGTTAGCTATAATTTACACAGAATCCATATCCAGAGGCTATACCTCTGTGGCAAAATAAAATATCCTATGTGTTTTAGTTAGTTAGTTAGTTTTAGTTCGTTAGTTTGTTTGTTTATAGAGGCTGCCAACATTTCTTCACTGTGGTTTCCTTTCTCCATCTTCAAAGCCAGCGCTGCTGCACCTTCCTGACCCTCTGCTATACTTCTATAGTTACATCTATCTCTGATCTTAGTTAGGAAGGGCATTTCACCTTTAAGGACACAGGTGATTAGTTTGGGTTTACTTGGATAATTCAGGATAATCTCCCATCTTAAGGAACTTAGCCTTAATCACATCTGCAAAGTCCTTTTGCTATGGAAGTTTACATATTCACAGGTTCCAGGGCTCCGGGGATTATCACATTTCACAGGGGTATATTTTTCTACCTACCACACCACCACCCTACATATGCTTTTAACGAGGTGATGCAGAAACTCGCTCATCAACAGGCAGTGGTCTATATCCCTTCCCCTTAAATCTGGACAGGCCTGTGACTCATGTGGAAGTGATGCTGTATAACTTTTGAAAGTAGGTGGTAAAAAGTAATACAGTTTCCATGTACTATTTCTTAGAATGCTTCTTATTGGAGCAAACCACATGCTCTGAGACTGTCTTCTGGAAAGCAGCCCCATTTGAGATATCAATCAACAGTTAACATCAAGTTCCATGAGTGACAGTCTTTGAGATGACAGCAACTCCAGCCACCATATAATGGCAACCCCATGAGAGAACCTTGAGACAGTTGCCTAGTAATGCCCAGGCAACTCCCAGAATTGTGAAGGAAGAAATATGATTGTTGTTCTTTTTAAATAAGTTTTGGCTGTATTTTTTATTTAACAGTAGATAACGTTAATACCTCACTGGCTTCGTTCTTTCTGTGTTTTTCCTCTTACGCTCCAGCTGCTCTGTTTACCCCAAATTCTGCCCTCTGGTTTCTCAAGCCACTAAAACTGTAGGTTTGTATTGTTCTCCATGGTGCCAACTGTGGCCTGCTTTCAGGCGAAAGACCAGGACTCATGAAGTGTCATTCCTTTCATTCAAGTGCAGAATCTCCACTAGATTCTGTGCTTTGTTCATTTTCTAGTAGCTTCAGGTGATTGTTTGAGTTTCTTATTTTATCCAGAATTTACAGCCATTGTGCATGCAGGAGGCTTGGTCTCATAGAAGCATCTATGTCATTGTCAGAAGGGGAACAATTGATAGGATTAGGTTTTGAAACATGCTCACTAATGTGTCAGGTTTCTATTTTAGAGTATTTCAAAAATAAAGAGATATATGTATGTTCCAGTGTATCTTATATGTATATCACATCCATTTTATTTTATCAAGTCTTAATAGGGTTATTAAATCCAAATCACTTTGTTGTATTTGCCCTCTTTGACTATACTTGCATTTCTAACATAAATTTTATATGGTACATTTAGAAAAATACAGTGTTAGATTAAAGCTGTTAGCAATCTATTGGGGAATTTTCATTTATATTTATAAGTGGGGAAAGCTTTTCATTTTACCTGAGTATGTGTGTAACTAATTGGAATGTTACAGAACAGATGGCAGATTCAAAACTGAATTAAATGATTTCCATTTTTTTCTGAAAAAATATCTCTTTACAAAGGTTCAAATAAATATTAATTATTTTTTTCTGAAAGATTTAATAAACATGATTTCAAATCCATCTTGGCTAGATGTGACTTTAGTTGGTGCATTTAATTTCCACTTCAATATTTTTCTATCCATTTTTGTCTGCAACTGTTCACTTCAAATGGGGTATCTTGCCTGAGAATTATTTTATAACTGTTTAGTTGCTAAGCATTATCAGATAATGATTTATTTATTTTTCCACTTTGGTCAGGGATTAACTCTGTACTGTACCAACTTTTAAAAATTATTTTTTATGGCATTTAGCATGTTGTTTAGCTTGATGAATTTCCTATGTATCCTAGACAGATTGTATATTCTCTTAGTTTAGGAGGAGTGATCTATCCATAGTGTGAAGCTGCTTGATAGTGCTTTTCAAGTTTTTTATATCCATGTTGATTTGTTGGGTAATTTCTATATCAATTAATGAGACAGGAATGTTGACATCTTCAACTACAAATGGAGATGTGCCCATTTCTCCTTCCTTTTATTTTTCTGTGTTATTGCTTCTATATATTTAGAAGCTCAGTTATTGGAGGTACCCATATGTAAAATTATTATAATTGCTTGTTGAATTGACGCTTTTATCAGTATAAAATGCCTCTCTTTGTTCTGGTAACATTTCTTCTTGTGAAGTCTACTTTGAATTATATTACACAGCCACTTTAGATTTTTTATAATTAGTGTTTGTGTGGTATTTCATTACTTATTTTTAACCTATCTTTATTTTCATATTAAACATTGTTTTCTTATAAACAGCATACAATTAGTTCTTCTTAATGCAATAAGGCAATGAATACTATATAATGAGCATTTTCAGGCCATTTGTATTTAATAAAATTAACAATGTTTTGTTTGAAATCTATTATTCCCGTCATTTGTTTCCTATTTACCACCTTTCTCCCTTTTTGTTTCTTATTTTTCTGCCTTATATTAGATTAAATATTTTGGATTATGTGAGTATGTTTTGATCAATGAGTATTTCAAATATTTTATCTCCACTAAAGGCTTTGTAGCTATAGTGATTTAGTCACTTTTTTTTTTAGTGATTACTTGGAACTTTAAAATACACTTTTTAAACTTGTCAATATATCTCTTCAACTAACATTGTACCATTTTATGTCTAATTTGATAATTTTAATGATTATATTTCAATTTTTTCCTTCCTTTGTGCTATTTAATATTCTAGTACTACATATGTCTTGTCTCCTATAATATATTATTTTTAAGTTTATTTACAATTTATTCTCTTTTACAAATTGAAAATTGGCATAATTTTTTAATTTATTTATCTACATATTTACCATTTTGGGCACTCTATTTCTTTGTGCACATCCACGTTTTCTTCTGTTATTCTTTTCTTTCTCTTGTACTTTAACATTTCTTATAGTAAAAGTCTGATGTTAGTTAATTATATTTCAGCTTATTATTTGAAAAGTTTTTTTAATCTTTATTTTAACATATCGTTTCAATGGATAAAGAACGAATGTTATGTCTATACAATAAAAATGTATAGTTACTTGACAATATTTTTTTCTTTAACAGTAAAGATAGTATTTTCATGTCTTCCTGAGTACATAGTTTCTCACCTGAAGCATGTGTTACATTTTATCTTTGTCCTTCTTTTTTGCTTGGGGATTGAATTTCTTCCATATATGGATTTTGAAGTTTTGATTATTCATCAAACTTAGAAAATGTTTGATCTTCCTACCCTGTCCTTCTTGGACTTTAATTACACATCAACCACATGCTATCATCTCTCAGATTACCAAAGTTTTCATTCTTTTTTCTGTATTTTTTTTCTGTTTATGCTGAATTTTCAATAATTCCCATTGCGTTGTCTTCAAGTTTACTAATAATTTATTGTTCAAGGTCTAAAAATGCAATTAATCTATCCATTGGATTTTAATTTTATATACTAATGATTTTTAAAACATCTTTCATTTTTATCTTCACTAGCTTTATGTATTTTTTTGATAAACTTTTAGTATCTGTTTTATTGTATTTGCTTATTCTACCATCTCTATTATTTCCAGGTTTCTTTCTATTATTTCACTCTCTTGGTTATTTTTCATAATTTCCTAGGTCTTAGCAAGTCTAATACTTTTTTATTATTTTTGCTGAATACTGAGTTTTGTATACTTTAAAAAAAGGGCTTTTTTTTTTTCTTTTTGGTAAACTGTTCATTTACTTTCAGTTCTATATTATCATTAGGAGGTTTATTTTAGTGATTTTTTTTAGGATTATCTAAAACAGCATTTACTCTCTGGGTAATTTATCATCATTACTTAGGCATGACCCTTCTGGGATTTCTAGTGCATGTTACATTTGATTACTGAGGACTCTCTGATCTGGTAGAAACAGAAATAATTCCCAGCCTTTTGTGAACCCTGGAAACCAATCAGCTCCTAGCTTGTCATTTTCATGACCTTGTGGATATTTATCCTATACACAATATCTTAGTATTCAATAAATTTCAAAGAAATGCAAATTTTGAGTCTTTTTCTTAACTATTTCTCTTTCTTCAGAACTCTATCCTATAACCTCCAGCTGTATCCATGAACTCTGATCTTTGTCTTCTCAGCTTAGTAAGACTGTCATAGTCTATTGATCTTATTTTCCCCCTGCCCTGTGGCTCAGAATGTGCCTTGTGGCATGAAGCCTGGACAATCTTAGGATTCACTTCATACTTTTCCTTCTTTCAGGAGTCACAGCCATGTGTCCTCTGTTGTTAAACACTTGAAAATAATTGTTAAATACCTTTTGTCCTGTTTCCTAGAAGTTTAAGATGTGAAGTCAAATCCTATCCCTTTTAGTCCATTATTGCCAAGATAAAAAAAATTGATTAAATATGTTTTAAAAATAATTTTAATGAAATTGTGAAAAAGGAGAAGTAAACAAACATTTTCAGTTTACTAACATAATTTGGAAATGCTAAATTCCTTTTTTAATTTCAAGAGGTAAAATCCATGCCTATAATCTGTGCTCATGATAAATTTCAGAAAATAAATTAATGCTGTGTGCTCTTGAGATCAATCACCCATTTTAAAATTAAGAGATTTCTGCATCTGGGTTTTTTATCTACTAGACACATGCAAACATATCAATGCAAACATATGCTTGTGGAAACCATGGCTTATTTTGTTTTCTAAATATGCTCGCCAACCTCAGGCTATTTAGACAAAAAACAATTTTCACTCAAATTATTTTAGAGAATTACATACATTAACTGGTAATTTTTTTTTTATTGTGTAGACAATTCAATTAGAACAAAAATGCAGCAAAGGTAAACAAAATATATTTCCTTAAAAGCTTTAATAGAGAATTCAACAACTCCAAAATTTCATCTGTCAAGTAAGACATAGCGTCTCATACTCTTTAGGAAACTCATGTACGTATAAAATAATTAAGCATGAAGTTTAAAACAATATTGACCACATAAAGTTAATTTGCCAATTAATACACAAGTGTAATTACTTTTATCTCTGTTCTATGACAGCACATTTCTTACCCATCTAAACTGCAGCCTCGCCACTGAATAATAAAGATAAGTTAATTTAGATAGGTTAATTTTTCTTCATTAATACATAATTGTAACAATTAAACAGGAGAAAAAGCTAAAATCTTACATGTGAATGATCTTTGAATTAAGTAAAGTGAAACTACACTTTGTTAAAGAACTGCCAAATGTTTTGTGAGGACTTTTCTGATGTGAATTGAAGTTAATATATAATTCTGATATACATATGATCATTGAGAAAAACGCACTTTTAGAACCTATTTTATTAAACCATATAATCTTTTTATTGTTTCAGAAACAAACTATGAGTGTAGGACTTCTCCTCGTCCTTCCCTTTTCATTCCTCCAGACTTCTTCCGAGGAGTCTGTCATTCCCCACACACCACTCATTCCTTCAACCATGTGGTCCTGCTTCTTTGTGCCCTGCCCATTCTTCTAAGAAATACAACCTGTTGTTCAATCATACTGGAGCCTTATTGTGGAGATTTCAGTTATTTCAATTAGGAAGCATTCTCTTTTTTAAACATTTTTAATTTATTATTATTATTATTATTATTATTATTATTATTATTTGAGACGGAGTCTCGCTCTGTCACCCAGTCTGGAGTGCAGTGGCGCCTTCTCGGCTCAGTGCAACCTCCGCCTCCTGGGTTCACGCCATTCTCCTGCCTCAGCCTCCTGAGTAGCTGGGACTACAGGCGCCCGCCACCACGCCCAGCTAATTTTTTGTATTTTTAGTAGAGACGGGTTTTCACCGTGTTAACTAGGATGGTCTCGATCTCCTGACCTCGTGATCCGCCTGCCTCGGCCTCCCAAAGTGCTGGGATTACAGGCGTGAGCCACCGCGCCCGGCTGGGAAGCAGTCTCTTAAAAACAATCAACTTCAACTCTGGTTTGAACAATACTTTTGTTTTTTAATTAGCATAGGCATCAGTGGTTCATAGGCAGGCACATATTAGGGCTGACTGAGCAGAGCTTCTGCCTGCTATCATCACTTGCTTACGTTTTCTCCAGATTGATGAAAGATGGCTACAGCATTTGCAGGTGTATGTAAACATACAATATTTTTCTCTTTCTTGAGAAGATGAAAACTTTTTCTAAGGCACGTAGTAAACTCTTGCTATCAGTGTGAAGACTTGCTTTACAAATCCATGTCCACTTAATTTTTGTCAGCCAGATTTGAATTATCAAACTGATCCACTGGAGATAAAACGTATAATGTGACCCAATAATTGGAGATGAAATAGATACTGTATATTCAGTCACTGGAGGTGAAATGGCTACTGTGAAATCAATCATTGAAAGTGAGTGGCTATTGTAACAATTTCCATGGCTACCACTTCACCCATTATGAAGTGAAGGGGCATGGGAAATGAAAATGTGAAGGCCCAGAGGCTGGGAGGATTTAAATCATACACGGAGAGAACACTGGAGGGAAGGGAGAGAGAGAGAGAAAAAAAAAAGAGAATTCAAACTGTAGTTTGGCTGAGTTGACTGGAGTATTTTGGGAATTGCAAAGGGGAAGACTATTACTAGGCAGTATGGTGTAGAATAAGAAGTTTGGCTGTGGTTTGTATTTGACTATGGTTTATATTTGGAAAAAATATTTTTGGGTGCCCTAGAGAGACTTGAAAAATCATATTAAAATTTTGTTAAACAATTATTTTGTTGAGTTGAATCTCTGTAAAATATCCCTTTCATTTGATTGTCAGCAAAAGTTGTTTTTTACTTGTTTTAAAATACCAACAATTAGTTAAGAAAATAAATACATAATTGGTAGATAAGTTATCCCATATGCATAAGTTTTGTACTTCAAATTAAAGGCAAACCTTTGAAATATCTAATTTGCTAGAATTTATACTCCTGAGTTTGTGAATTAAAATGATATAGAATAAAATCTAGAAAAGAATCTTGGGAAGTACAAAAATTTGCTAATTGTTGTGTCACTGATCTATGACAAAGTTAGAAAATGAAATACTCAGAGTCTTAATCCAATGTCGTCAACTTAAAATGAAAATATTAAGCTAGGAGATTCCAGAAAGCTTTCCTAGAACACTGATATTTGCTTCTACCTGTTCATTCATCCCACAAATACCCATTTAATACTGTCAACATGCAAATAACTACCACGAATTTCCTATATGTTTCTAAGACATTTCTTAGATTGTTTCTCTTTCACAAATATACAAACTATATACATATAAACTAATGTTCAGAGAATAGAGAATGAACAATTAACATCATGGAAATGTTATAAAAGAATTTAAACTCCTACAAATTACATATGTTTTATTTAAATATTTCATTGAAGCATAAAATGTGCAAAAAGCACATTTCATGCTTTTGATATAAATATCACAAATGACAAAATATCACAAAGGAAATACAACAACTAATCAAACATAAACTAAGGGATATACTTTGTAAACACATGTGCTCATTTTCTTTAACTATATATCTAGAAGCAGAATTCCTGGGTCAGAGAGTAGGAATATGTTCAAGTTCTTAGAAACTGACAGTTTTTCAAAGTTGTTAAACAAATTTAATTTTTCACCAGCAATGTATGAGTTTCAGTTGTTCTGCATTCTCACCAACCCTTGATGTTACCAACTTTAAAAATTTTTGCCAGACTAGCTGACACCTCGATTTTAGCTGTGTGAGATCCTAACAGAGAGCCAGACAAAAGAACTTGGCTGTCTGAGCTCTTGAAATATGAGATAATTAATGAGTGTTGTTTGAAGCTGCTAAGTTGGTGGCAATATTTTTATAGTGGCACAATTCAAAATGAATACGATCTCAAGCAGAACTGCATTACAGGGAATACTTAATATAGTTCTTCAAGTTGGAATCATATCTCATGTGAAGCTGAATTTACATAATTAAAGAGCTCTGGAAATGGGAAATATGTGGGAAATATAGTAAATGATTTTCTTAAGATTTTAACTTTTTAAAATAATAACCTACTGTTTAAATCAAAGTGATAAGTTGTGTGTGAAGATTATGAAGAATATAGTGACATAAATAAAGATAAGAATAAATATGACATAAGAAGCACTTAGGATGGAGTGGGATATGTTATACTGTTGCAATCGGGGTCCATCTTGTTTTATTTCTTTTTTGTTATATTTGCAGGATGATATCCTTTTGTACATTTAATATTGATTTTTTTCTTTTCTGTTTATCTTTAGCGATCGGCAGTTTTGTAATATTGTTCTTTGGTGTGGCTTTATTTTTGTTTATGGACCTTGGAGTTGGTAGAATTTATTAAAGTCAAAGATTGCTGTTTTATATCATTTTTAGAAAACTGTTAGCCATTATCTTAATATATTGCATGTCCTCATTTTCTTTCTCCTCCTTTTCTGAGATTATAATTGCATACAAATGTTACAAATAATCTCCTTTCCAATATTATTTGTCTATGAAATCTGCTTTGTTCTTCATTCTTTTTTCTCTTCATGTTTAAATCTGGATCTTTTCCTCTAGTCTACACTCCAGATTATTAAATTCTTACTTTTGTCAATAGTGTTGATGCCAGTTACAAAATATTTAATGTATGTTTTCAGCTTATGTATTTTATGGTTTTTTACTTTATATTTTCCAGGTTTTTACCTTTTCTTCCAATTTCGTAAGAGTGATCTTTTAACGTCTGTCCAAGTATTGCCATTATCCTGAGACCCAGACAGTTATTCTTAAAAAAGTTTTTTATTCTATTGTCTTAATTTTTAGTGACATTCTTTGTATACTGATTTCTGTGTGTGTTTATCATATTACCTGAAAATTTACCTAAAAACTTGTGGCTTTGATGGTATTTTCCTCCAGAAAGGATTTACTTGTTTTCTTGCTGACAGCTTGGTTAGAGGTGCAAGCAGCCCTTTGTCACCACCAACTAATCAAATATTTACATAATTGGAAGTTGGGATTCAGTTCCTGACTTCGAGTTTTACCCAAACCCTTGGTAATTGCCAGGAATCTTCCCTTGTTGTAGGGGCATGAACCTTAATATTTGTCCTAATGGCCTGGTGAGTGTCCGGAAAAGTTTGCTCATTTCTGCCTTTGAGTCATGCCATGGAATTTAGAAGATATCCATGGAGTAAACAGTGCCACATTCTCTACCTGGTTCTCTCCATCACTCTTACAGACTGTGGCAACTTTCTCATGCCATTGAACACATACACTTTTTATATTTAGTGCCAACTATTTTAGTTGTTCTCAGTGGAAGAGATGACCTTAAGCCATCTAGTCCACCATTTTGAGAATGAACAATTGATTTTTACATAGGCTAACATTCGCTAAATATTACCATAGACAAATATTCACTCCTGAAGATGTGAGACCACACACATTAAATGCTTCTAGTAGTTTTGGGAACATCATATCACATTCTTAGAAAGAAAATAGAAATAGAACCTACTCTTAAAATGAATAATCTGATCTACAATATTGCAAAAATGTGACCTAAAGTGGTAAACAGGTTTTGATTACTAATTTTCACATAATCGACCTACTGACATTACTTATATTTTTATAATTCTCTGTGTGGATGCATAGGTGACATTACATGTAGGATTAAATCATTTTTTGGTGAATTTTATTTTTGTGAAAAGCAATAACCAATATAAACTATCTTGATCTTTAAGTTTTTCATAGGTTATATCAGTATATAAAAACTAATTTACTATGAGATAAATACATCATGTAAAAATAGCTTGATATATTACCATACTTATAAGGCTGATTTCCACTTTATTGGAATATCATATTGTAAATCTTTGCCTTAGTATTTGTAGTGCTGGTTTCATAGCACATGGAAACATGCAAGTTCCAGAACAGGATAAGCCCCCTGGAAGACCCTTGTCGAAGAAGTTGAGAGCAATGAGGACCTTGTCTGTTCCAATAAGTGCTTTGTACCATGAATAGAATTAAGACAATTTGCAAAATGATTACATATACTTTCCTTTTACTGACAAGACAAAAGGAAAAAATTTGAGTATAAAGATATATGGAACTTCAGGCCAGGCTCAGTGGCTCACGCCTGTAATCCCGGCACTTTGGGAGGCTTAGGTGGGTGGATCATGAGGTCAGGAGATCGAGACCATCCTGGATAACACGGTGAAACCCCGTCTCTACTAAAAATACAAAAAATTAGCCAGAGGTGGTGGCACACACCTGTAGTCCCAGCTACTCGGGAGGCTGAGGCAGGAGGATTGCTTCAACCAGGGAGGTGGAGGTTGCAGTGAGCTGAGATCGTGCCACTGCACTCCAGCCTGGGTGACAGAGCAAGACTCTGTCTCAAAAAAAAAATACATATATGGACTTCAAATTTGATCTATAAAAATGTATAAAGGGTTGTAGTTCATGTAGAACAAGCAATATTAGAACAGTTTTACATTTTTAATTCATAATGTGTTACTAAACTCATAGTAACAATTTTTACAAGTATTCTGATTTTAAAATGAGGAAAAGACTTGAATAAATATTTCTCAAAAGAAGACATAAAAATGACCAGCAAGTTAAAAAAAAATGACCAGCAAGTATATAAAAAGGATGCTCCACATTACTAGTCATCAGGGATTTCCAGCAAATCAAAACCACAATGAGACATCATCTTACTCCATTTAGGATTGCTATTATCAAAAAGGCAAAACCTAACAAATGCTAGCAAGGATGCAGAGACAGGGGAATGCTCATACATTGTTGGTGGAAATATTAAGTAGTATTGCCATTATGCAAAACAGTATAGAAATTCCTCAGAAAGCTAAATACAGAATTACTATATAATCCAACAATCCCACTGTTGGGTATATATCCAAAAGAAAGAAACTCAGTATATCAAAGAAATGTCTAAATGGCTATGTTTTTTGCAGCACTATTCACAATAGCCAAGATATGGAATCAACCTAAGTGTCCATCAACAGATGAATGGATAAAGAAAATGTGTCATATGTAAACAATGAAATATTTTTCAGCCATAAAAAGGAGTGAAATCTTGTCATCTTCAGCAACATGAATGGAACTGAAGGTCATAATCTTAAATGAAATAAACCAGGCACAGAAAGGCAAACTTCGTATGTTCTCACTCATATATGGGAGTTAAAAAAAGTAGATATCATGGAAGTAGACAGTAGAATGGTGGTTACTAGAGGCAGAGAAGGAAAGAGGGTGTGAGAGATAAAGGGAGGTGAGTTAATGAGTGTTATGGTTTGGCTCTGTGTACCCACACAGATGTGATGTTGAGTTGTGATCCTCAGTGTTTGTGGAGGGGTCTGCTGGACAGTGAGAGAATTATGGAGGCAGACTTCACCCTTGCTGTTCTTGCAATAGTGAGTGAGTTCTCCTGAGATCTGGTTGTTTAAAAATGTGTAGCACTTTCCTCTTCTCTTTCTCTCTCCTGCAGGCCATCTGAAGATGTACTCAGTTCCCCTTCCTCCAAGATTGTAAGTTTCCTGAGGCCTCCCCAGCAGCAAAACCTGTATATCCTTCAGAACTGTGGGCCAATTAAACCTGTTTTCTTTAAAAATTACCCAACCTCAGGTATGCCTTTATAGCAGTGTGAGAACAGACTGATAAAATGGGTATAAAAATATTGGTAGGTGGAACGAGTCAGTTCTAGCATTCAACAGTACAGTGAAGAAGTTACGGTTAACATTTATTTATTGTGGCTGCGGCAGGAGATGTCGAGGACGGGCAGAACCTTTGGTCCTGCATCCTCAGCGAGGTCTCCAGCCGCTCGTGCTCCAGGCTCCCTGCGGGGAAGAACGTGCTGCTTCTGGTGATTAGAGACTTCCAAGAATATGTAGAGCCAGGAGAAGACTTCCTGGCTTCTCCCCTGAGAAGAAATACTGCGTCACAAGAAGACAAAGATGACAGCATAGTTTTACCTCTGGGTGCGGATACACTTACACAGAACTTGGGCATTCCAGTACTAGTAGTTTGCACAAACATCAAGTTCAGGGAGGTTCCAAGATGGCCGAATAGGAACAGCTCCAGTCTACAGCTCCCAGCGTGAGTCATGCAGAAGACGGGTGATTTCTGCATTTCCAACTGAGGTACTGGGTTCATCTCACTGGGACTTGTCAGACAGTGGGTGCAGGAGAGTGGGTGCAGCCCACGGACCATGAGCTGAAGCAGAGCAAGGCATGGCCTCACCTGGGAAGTGCAAGAGGTAGGGGAATTCCCTTTCTTGGTCAAGGGAAGCCATGAGAGACACCACCTGGAAAATTGGGTTACTCCCACTCTAATACTCTGCTTTTCCAATGGTCTTAGCAAATGGCATACCAGGAGATTATATCCCACACATGGCTTAGAGGGTCCTATGCTCATGGTGCCTTGCTCACTGCCAGCACAGCAGTCTGAGATCGAACTGCAAGGTGGCAGCGAGGCTGGGGGAGGGACGCTCACCATTGCTGGGGCTTGAGTAGGTAAACAAGGCAGCTTAGAAGCTTGAACTGGATGGAGCCCACAGCAGCTCAAGGAGGCCTGCCTGCCTCTGTAGACTCCACCTCTGGGGGCAGGGCATAGCTGAACAAAAGGCAGCAGAAACTTCTGCAGACTTAAACGTCTCTGTCTGACAGCTTTGAAGAGAGTAGTGATGCTCCCAGCATGGAGTATGAGATCTGAGAACCAACAGACTGCCTCCTCAAATGGGTCCCTGAATTCCGAGTAGCCTAACTGGGAGGCATCTCCCAGTAGGGGCTGACTGACACCTCATAAGGCCAGGTGCCCCTCTGAGACAAAGCTACCAGAGGAATGATCAGGGAGCAACATTTGCTGTTCTGCAATATTTGCAGTTCTGCAGCCTCTGCTGGTGATACCCAGGCAAACAGGGTCTGGAGTGCACCTCCAGCAAACTCCAACAGACTCGCAGCTGAGGGTCCTGACTGTTAGAAGGTAAACTAACAAGCAGAAAGGACATCCACACCAAAACCCCATCTGTACATCACCATCATCAAAGACCAAAGGTAGATAAAACCACAAAGATGGGGAGAAACCAGACCAGAAAAACTGAAAATTCTAAAAATCAGAGTGCCTCTTCTCCTCCAAAGGAATGGAGCTCCTTGCCAGCAATGGAACAAAGCTGGATGGAGAATGACTTTGACAAGTTGAGAGAAGAAGGCTTCAGAAGATCAGTAATAACAAACTTCTCCGAGATAAAGGACGATCTACGAAACAATCACAAAGAAGCTAAAAACTTTGAAAAAAGACTGGAGGAGTGGTTAACTAGAATAAACGGCATAGAGAAGACCTTCAATGACCTGATGGAGCTGAAAACCATGGCACAAGAACTACGTAACGCATGCACAAGCTTCAGTAGCTGATTCGATCAACTGGAAGAAAGGGTATCAGTGATTGAAGATCAAATGAATGAAAGGAAGTGAGGAGAGAAGTTTAGAGAAAAAAGAGTAAAAAGAAATGAACAAAGCCTCCAAGAAATATGGGACTATGTGAAAAGACCAAATCTACGTCTGATTGGTGTACCTGAAAGTGACGGGGAGAATGGAACCAAGTTGGAAAACACTCTGCAGGATATAATCCAGGAGAACTTCCCCAACCTACCAAGGCAGGCTAACATTCAAATTTAGGAAATACAGAGAACGCCACAAAGATACTCCTGGAGAAGAGCAACTCCAAGACACATAATTGTCAGATTCACCAAAGTTGAAATGAAGGAAAAAATGTTAAGGGCAGCCAGAGAGAAAGGTCAGGTTACCCTCAAAGGGAAGCCCATCGGACTAACAGCAGATCTCTCGGCAGAAACTCTACAAGCCAGAAGAGAGTGGGGGCCAATATTCAACATTCTTAAAGAAAAGAAATTTCAACCCAGAATTTCATATCAGCAAAACTAAGGTTCATAAGTGAAGGAGAAATAAAATCCTTTACAAACAAGCAAATGCTGACAGATTTTGTCACTCCCAGGCCTGCCTTACAAGAGCTCCTGAAGGAAGCACTAAACATGGAAAGGAACAACCAGTACCAGCCACTGCAAAAACATCCCAAATTGTAAAGACCATCGCTACTAGGAAGAAACTGCCTCAACTAATGAGCAAAATAACCAGCTAACATCATAATGACAGGATCAAATTCACACATAACAATATTAACCTTAAATGTAAATGGGCTAAATGCCCCAATTAAAAGACACAGACTAGCAAATTGGATGAAGAATCAAGACCCATCAGTGTGCTGTATTCAGGAAACCCATTTCACATACAGAGACACACATAGACTCAAAATACAGGGATGAAGGAATATCTACCAAGCAAATGGAAAACAAAAAAAGGCAGGGGTTGCAATCCTAGTCTCTGATAAAACAGACTTTAAACCAACAAAGATCAAAAGAGACAAAGAAGGCCATTACATAATGGTAAAGGGATCAATTCAACAAGAAGAGCTAACTATCCTAAATGTATATGCACCCAACAGAGGAGCACCTAGATTCATAAAGCAAGCCCTTAGAGACCTACAAAGAGACTTAGACTCCCACACAATAATAATGGGAGACTTTAACACCCCACTGTCAACATTAGACAGATGCATGAGAAAGAAAGTTAACAAGGATATCCAGGAATTTAACTCAGCTCTGCACCAGGTGGACGTAATAGACATCAACAGAACTCTGCACCCCAAATCAACAGAATATACATTCTTCTTAGCACCACATCACACTTATTCCAAAATTGACCACATAGTTGAAAGTAAAGCACTCCTCAGCAAATCTAAAAGAACAGAAATTGTAACAAACTGTCTCTCAGACCACAGTGCAATCAAACTAGAACTCAGGATTAAGAAACCCAAAACCGCTCAAGTACATGGAAACTGAACAACCTGCTCCTGAATGATTACTGGGTACATAATGAAATGAAGGCAGAAATAAAGATGTTCTTTGAAACCAATGAGAACAAAGACACAACATACCAGAATCTCTGGGACACATTTAAAGCAGTGTGTAGAGGGAAATTTATAGCACTAAATGCCCACAAGTGAAAGCAGGAAAGATCTAAAATTGATACCCTAACATCAAAATTAAAAGAACTAGGGAAGCAAGAGCAAACACACTCAAAAGTTAGCAGAAGGCAAGAAATAACTAAGGTCAGAGCAGAACTGAAGGAGATAGAGATTAAAAAATCCCTTCAAAAAGTCAATGAATCCAGGAGCTTGTTTTCTGAAAAGATCAACAAAATTGATAGACTGCTAGCATGAGTAATAAAGAAGAAAAGAGAGAAGAATCAAATAGATGCAATAAAAAATGATAAAGGGGATATCACCACCGATCCCACAGAAATACAAACTACCATTAGAGAATACTATAAACAACTCTACACAAATAAACTAGAAAATCTAGGAGAAATGGATAAATTCGTGGACACATACACACTCCAAAGACTAAACCAGGAAGAAGTTGAATCCCTAAATAGACCAATAAGAGGCTCTGAAATTGAGGCAATGATTAAGAGCCTACCAACCAAAAAAAGTCCAGGACCAGATGGATTCACAGCTGAATTCTACCAGAGGTACAAAGAGGAGCTGGTACCATTCCTTCTGAAACGATTCCAATCAATAGAAAAAGAAGGAATCCTCCCTAACTCATTTTATGAGGCCAGCATCATCCTGATACCAAAGCCTGGCAGAGACATAACAAAAAAAGAGAATTTAAGACCAATATCCCTGATGAACATCGATGCAAAAATCCTCAATAAAATACTGACAAACCAAATCCAGCAGCACATCAAAAAGCTTATCCAACATGATCAAGTGGCTCCATCCCTGGGATGCAAGGCTGGTTCAACATACACAAATCAATAAACATAAACCAGCATATAAACAGAATCAAAGACCAAAACCACATGATCATCTCAAGCGATGCAGAAAAGGCCTTCGACAAAATTCAACATCTCTTCATGCTAAAAACTCTCAATAAATTAGGTATTGATGGGACGTATCTCAAAATAATAAGAGCTATTTGTGACAAACCCACAGCCAATGTCATACTGAATGGGCAAAAACTGGAAGCCATTCCCTTTGAAAACTGGCACAAGACAGGGAAGCCATCTCTCACCACTCCTATTCAACATAGTGTTGGAAGTTCTGGCCAGGGCAATCAGGCAGGAGAAAGAAATAAAGGGTATTCAATTAAGAAAAGAGGAAGTCAAATTGTCCCTGTTTGCAGATGACATGATTGCATATTTAGAAAACCCCATCATCTCAGCCCAAAATCTCTTTAAGCTGATAAGCAACTTCAGCAAAGTCTCAGGATACAAAATCAATGTGCAGAAATCATAAGCATTCCTAAACACCAATAACAAACAGAGAGCCAAATCATGAGTAAAACTCCCATTCACAATTGCTTCAAAGAGAATAAAATATCTAGGAATCCAACTTACAAGTGATGTGAAGGACCTCTTCAACGAGAGTTACAAACCACTGCTCAACAAAATAAAAGAGGACACAAACAAATGGGAGAATATTCCATGCCCATGGATAGGAAGAACCAATATCGTGAAAATGGCCATACTGCTCAAGGTAATTTATAGATTCAATTCCATCCCCATCAAGCTACCAATGACTTTCTTCACAGAATTGGAAAAAACTACCTTAAAGTTCATATGGAACCAAAAAAGAGCCTGTATTGCCAAGTCAATCCTAAGCCAAAAGAACAAAGCTGGAGGCATCACACTACCTGACTTCAAACTATACTACAAGGCTACAGTAACCAAAACAGCATGGTTCTGTTACCAAACCAGAGATATAGACCAATGGAACATAACAGAGCCCTCAGAAATAATACCACACATCTACAACCATCTGATCTTTGCCAAACCTGACAAAAACAAGAAATGGGGAAAGGATTCCCTATTTAATAAATGGTGCTGGGAAAACTGGCTAGCCATATGTAGAAAGCTGAAACTGGATCCCTTCCTTACACCTTATACAAAAATTAATTCAAGATGCATTAAAGACTTAAATGCCAGACCTAAAACCATAAAAACCCTAGAAGAAAACCTAGGCAATACCATTCAGCATACAGGCATGGGCAAGGACTTCCATGTCTAAAATACCAAAAGCAATGGCAACAAAAGCCAAGATTGAGAAATGGGATCTAATTAAACTAAAGAGCTTCTGCACAGCAAAAGAAACTACCATCAGAGTGAACAGGCAGCCTACAGAATGGGAGAAAATTTTGGCAATCTCCCCATCTGACAAAGGGCTAATATCCAGAATCTACAAAGAACTTAAACAAATTTACAAGAAAAAATCAAACAACCCCATCAAAAAGTGGGCGAAGGATATGAACAGACACTTCTCAAAAGAAGACATTTATGCAGCCAATAGACACATGAAAAAATGCTCATCATCACTGGCCATCAGAGAAATGCAAATCAAAACCACAATGAGATACCATGTCACACCAGTTAGAATGGTGATCATTAAAAAGTCAGGAAACAACAGGTGCTGGAGAGGATGTGGAGAAGTAGGAACACTTTTACGCTGTTGGTGGGACTGTAAACTAGTTCAACCATTGTGGAAGACAGTGCGGCGATTCCTCAAGGATCTAGAACTAGAAATACCATTTGACCCAGCCATCCCATTACTGGGTATATACCCAAAGGATTATAAATCATGCTGCTATAAAGACACATGTACACGTATGTTTGTTGTGGCACTATTCACAATAGCCAAGACTTGGAACCAACCCAAATGTCCATCAATGACAGACTGGATTAAGAAAATGTGGCATGTATACACCATGGAATACTATGCAGCTGTAAAAAAGGATGAGTTCATGTCCTTTGTAGGGACATGGATGAAGCTGGAAACCATCACTCTGAGCAAACTATCACAAGGATGGAAAACCAAACACCGCATTTTCTCACTCATAGGTGGGAATTGAACAATGAGAACACTTGGACACAGGATGATGAACACCACACACTGGGGCCTGTCATGGGCTGGGGAATGGGGGGAGGGATAGCATTAGGAGATATACCTAATGTAAATGATGAGTTAATGGGTACAGCACACCAACATGGCACATGTATACATATATAACAAACCTGCACATTGTGCACATGTACACTGGAACTTAAAGTATAATAATAATAAAAAACAATTATTTATTGTATATTTCAAAATAGAAGAGAATCGTAATGTTCACAATACGAAGAAAAGACCAAAGTTCGAGATGATGGATATCCCAATTACCCTGATTTAATCATTATTCATTGTATACATGTGTGAAAATATCACTTGTACTTCCCTACATATGTACATCTCTGATAAACTAATAAAAGACTCAAAAAAAGTTAAATAGATCTTTTATGACATAATATTGTTTTAGTTTGAGAATCTAGTTTCTTATTTTCTTTTCCTTCCCTCCTTTCCTTCCTTCTTTCTTCTTTCTTTCTTTCTTTCTTTCTTTCTTTCTTTCTTTCTTTCTTTCTTTCTCTTTCTTTCTCTCTTTCTTTCTTTCTTTCTTCCTTCCTTCCTTCCTTCCTTCCTTCCTTCCTTCCTTCTTTCTTTCCTTCCTTCTTTTTTTCTTTCTAGACAGAGTCTTGCTCTGTCTCCCAGGCTGGGGTGCAGTGCCATGATCCTAGCTCACTGCAACCTCTGCCTCCCAAGTTCAAGAGATTCTTCTGCCTCAGTCCCAAATAGCTGTGACTAGAGGTGCCCACCACCACGCCCAGCTCATTTTTGTATTTTTTGTAGAGACAGGGTTTCACCGTGTTGGCCAGGCTGGTCTTGAACTCCTGACCTCGGAGATTGGCCCACCTCAACCTCCCAAAGTGCTGGAATTACAAATGTGAGTCACCGCATCCGGCCTAGTTACTCATTTTCATATAGTTAAATATATCAATCTTCATTTGTGGCTTTATCCTTCCCTGTTGAAGACTACAAAAACACTATCCTGTATTTTAATGCTATGATAATTATACAGTCAGCTTTATCATTTATGCACTAATAGATTAATTGTTTAGACAGCTGTTAATGTGTATTGAAATGATTTTTAACTAAACATAAATTCTATCACAAAGATGATAATTCTAAGTCATACATGCAGAAAAGCCAAAATATCTGTTTCCAACAATGTTCATTCACACTGTGGCAATAATAAGCAGCAATGAAGTAACACTTTCTTCATTTTAAAGACATTCTTATTGATTAAATGCAGAGTACTTCATGCCTTTTTTCAAAAGAATGTTTTTATTTAATAGTATTTATATGGATAGTATGAGAGTGGACACACTCTAGTATAAGGGAGACATAATTTATTTCATGAATATGTGCCATTTGGTTAAAAGACCATTACAGTCATAAGGATGTAAATTATTCAAAATGTAATAATTTAATATCACATGCGAGAAAATAAAACGGTCTTGGGAATTTTTAATTTATATAACTGAAAACACATCTTATAAAAATGTTAATCATAAGCTAGAGCAATATTGTTTGTATACAGTTAACATTTACAGTTAAAAATATCTATTGATGCCAGCTTCATCCTAGTGATTCCTTTTTATGTAAGTACCCATTTGGTGTGTATTTACTGCAGCCTCTGGTTAGGGACCAGTGTTTGCAGATATCTGATGGTGAGCACAATGATAGCAAATCATTTCTGCACACTCAATGCAAGCAAGATGCCAAGAAAAGAACTCTTGCATATGCAGTTCCACTCAGATTCAAAGGATTTAAATCTATTTACTTTTTCAGCTGTGATCTAAATGATAAATTCCAAGCAAATTTCTCAACTGTGATTTAACTGAATGATGAAAACTTTTCATGGGAGGAATCCATGGTTTACAGAGCTTAGCACCAAATAAAATTTCTTAGAAGTGAGAATTAATCATTTTTGGTAGGAGTTTTTTGGTATGAAAATATATCCTCCTTTTTTTCATACTACCCAAGGCAACCTCTCATTGCTATCCATTGCTCACCACTGTGTGCAGGTGCCTCTTGGCTTAAGCACCTTTCACAGCATTGGCCATAGAAATGGCAAACAATCAATTACTGTTGACTGTGATTGTGACAAAACTGGCTGGAGTTAATATTATGGGGGGAAATACACTATCTCTTCCTGATCACTGGTGCATATCATGTTATGCTACTTTCTATTCTGAGGGACAATTGTCTGTGGTGGAATAATCCTTTGAATTATTTTTTTCAGTCCAAAGGGAAGGAATTATGTCCTAGAACACATGAGCATTCTGCCATTTCTAGCTAATGTAATGAATCAAATAACGAAAGCCATTAGATTGAACAGATTTTTCCTGTTATGAGGATTTGGCATTTTTCAATAGATGTCGTCTTTAACATGGAGTAACTAAAGTATGCCTATAAACTTTGGGTAACCAGAGGAGTAGGTGGCTCATTAAATACTTTGAATTGTGGATTGTCAGGAGAGTTCCATGGTCAAAATTCTTTACTCTCATACTTACTGTTAGGCCTAGTGTATTAAAGGTAAATAATGAAACTTAATTATACATAGAAATTATTTACCCCAGTGCTGTCATGTTACAGACTAAGAAATTTTACATATTAGAGTGTTAGTAGCTAGCAGAATTTGAACTGAAGCCGAATTTCCCCAGTCCCTGTTAAGGCCACTTTCTACCAATTTTGATAACTTCTTAGATTTGTTTTAGACCATCAATTCATTTATTTATACATTTTTCCATTAATTACATAAAATTAGCTAGCATTTACATTCATAAACCCAACAACATTGAGAAATGTAGGGGATCATAGTGGTACTATATTATAATTGATGCATTATGATGAAGTAGCTTAGCAGGTATTTTTGCAGAATACAACCACCTGAGAGCAAGCTTTTTTTAGGAGATTAGCTTGATTCTGGAAGGTGTCGTTAGTACTGAGTGTTGAGCAGTTTGTATCTTTAGGCTCTGCCTCAGAGAGCCAGGCCGAGATAGTAGTCTATATTCAGAGGGAAAATAGGAACCTCAGTTAGTATTCAGGAAACAGAAAAACTCAAAGAAAATGAAAGACCAAATGTAGCCCTGCAAATTGGAATCAGCATGGTTATTGTTTTTAGATACTGGTCAGTGCAGTGTTATTTTATGGAAATGCTTTTAATAAAATAGAGTTATTCTTATAATAAAATAGAAACTCTTATAATAAAATGAGTTAATGACAATGTCATTCAAGAACTACTTTGCTTTGTTATGAAATAAGACAAGTATGTTAGAGAAAACAAAATGTTACATGTTTAAAGGAGTCAGAAAGAATGGAGTATGTGGCAGCTCCATTATAATCTTACAGGACCAGTTTTTTTATACGATGTTCACTGTTGACCAAAATGCTGTTTGTGGTGTATGACTGTATTTGTGTTTTTTTCCTGAGGGCACAAGGGATGCATCACAGAGCAAATAGGAACTCATGCTTATATCATACAAAGATTGCACTAGCTGCAGTTTGCAGAATGTATCAGATGGGGGCCAATAAGGGGTGAGGAAAAGCATATAGGAGTCTGTGTAGCTATCGTTGAAATCAGATATCGGCCTAAACAAGATATGGTGGTAGGATGGAACTATGTGATTGAATTTAAGACATTAAAGTAGGGAATTGCACAGAGTTCAGTGCCTGATTAGGTAGAGAGAATGAGGGAGACAGAGTGGAATTACGAATGACTCCCATGTCTTTCATATTTCTGGCTTGAATAGAGGAACAAGGAGCAGAGTGCAGCTGGGGATGAGATAATGTGTCCAGTTTGGGATATGTTGGTTTGCAGCCATCGCTGGGCCAACTATGTAAAGATGATATGAAAACATTGAATATGGTCTGGAGCTCTGAAGACATATCTAGTTAGTATGCTTGTATATATCAGGTTTTGTTGTAATTAAAGACACATGCATTACATTTTTTTTGTGGAATAACAAATTAACAAAAATTTGGCAGCTTAAGACAACACTCATTTATTATCTCATAGTTCTACAGATCAGAAGTCTGTGTAGGGCCTAACTGAGTTTTCTGTCAGGGTTTCACCAGGCTAACATTAAGGCGTTGGCCAGGATTACAATTTCATTTGAGTCTCAGAGATCTCTTCCAATTTCACTTTTTGGTAGAATTTAGTTCATTGAGGTTGTGGGATTGGGATACCCACTACCTTGCTGGTTGTCAACTGGGCTTGTTCTCTGTTCCCAGAGATCATTCACCGTTTTGTAGTACATGACTCGCTCTACATCAGAAAAGTTTGTTTCTTCGAAGCCAGCAGTAGAGACTTTTTTTATTTTGATAAACTCAAAGTCAACTAATGAGGAATCTTAAATATATCTTCAAAATCCCTTTGTCTACATAATATAATCATGGGAGAATGATATTTCATTATTTCAAAGCTCTGGCCCACACTCAAGGGAAAGGGTACACCGGGAAACTGGAATCTTAGGGATTATTTTAGATTCTGACTCTATAGTATGGGTGTAGGCTAATACCCTAAAAGGCAGAAAGTATCATCAATAAAGGGCAATGTTAAGGAAGAAATCTGAGAAGAATAACACTTAAGGAAGCTTGACAGGAAAAAGAGTCTGCAAAAAAATTGTCGACAGAGAAAGCAATATGACAAAGTCAGATGTATGATTAGGCCCACTGTCCCTACATTCTTAAGTCTATTCATCACTTACTATTACTGCCATGACTTCTTGCCTCCTTCTACAAGTTCCTTAAAATACCCCTCGTCTTGTCACTAAATCATGACTAATATATGATATTTTTACAAAATAGTAATTTGACTGGTTATAAATTATAAGTTAACTTTTTAAACCCCAAAGATTATTGTCATACCAAATAATAACTTCAAACTCTTTAGACCTTGAAAAACCTGGATATTTTGACAATTTGTGTAAAAGAAGTTTTTTAAGGGGGAGATATTTGACTGCCTGTTGAAAATCTACCTAGGGAATTCAGCAATGCACTCAAAGTACAAGGTATGAAAAACTATACTTATCTCTGTTTTTTTGTTCATCTGTTCTGATAGGTAATATATATTATTCTCCCATATCATGTGGGCCTTTTATATTTTATATTTTTGAACATATTTAATCTCAACTATTAGACCAAAATCCTAGGGGGCACATTTCATTTCTGATTCATTTTTTCCCATAACTAGCACAATGTTAAGAAGCAATCAAATATTAAATACTTGTTGAATAAACGAAGAGAAAAAATGGTTGTTTCAGTTGATAATATTACTTCTAATATATTACTTGTTTTATGTATTTTATTTTATAACTCAACTTCATATTTATTTAATTTTGGATAAAGTAACACAGATATAAAAGTGAACTATATTCTTGGTAGAATACAGCCAATGGCAATATATTTCTTTAAAGTATAAAATAAATTTTGAGGACATTTAATAGGGTGGGTCCATGAGCAAAGACTGACATGAAAAAGTGTTGACATAATAAGCCAGTGTCTGCTTAGTGAAACTTTACCTGGAAAAGAAAAGGTGATTTCAAACTGACAGAAATGGAAGCAGTGACCCAAATTAGTAAAATAAGGCCAACTTCGAATCAGGATATAAAAAGTTTATACATATATATATAAACTAATTTGGGTCTTTCTCTCTCTGCCTATATATATATGTGTATATATATATGTATATATGTGTGTATATATGTATATATATGTGTATATATGTATATATGTGTATATACATGTGTATATGTGTATATACGTGTGTATATATGTGCATATACGTGTGTATATATGTGCATATACGTATATATGTGCATATACGTGTGTATACACGTGTGTATACACATGTGTATAGATGTGTGTATACACGTGTGTATAGATGTGTGTGTATACACGTGTGTATAGACGTGTGTGTATACGTGTGTATATATGTGTGTGTATACGTGTGTGTATATACGTGTGTGTATACGTGTGTGTATATACGTGTCTGTATATACGTGTGTGTATATGTGTGTATATATACGTGTGTGTGTGTATATATATAGTGAATTTCAGAAGTGAGAATGAAGAACAAAGGGAAGTGTAAGCAATAGAAGGCCAAATACAATTAGATGTACATCTAAATCTTCACAAGAAACCAGGAACAAAAATTTTATTATATGTCTGTAGAAAATACAAAATATCAGACACAGTGCAAAGGAACTTAACTGGTAGATGTTTGTACAAGATCTACATCTCAAATAAAAAAACTAACATATCACATTTGTAATAAAATAATTTTTTAAAAAGGGTGTACAAACCTATGCAAAATATAATTAAAGTATATTTGCTGTTTAAAGAGCACTTAGCAGATAACTGAAATCACTAAAGCGTGATGCTAAAAACCATATTATTATTAATTATGATATACAATTATTAATTATTCTAAAAGTGTATTATTTTCTAAGAAAAATAATGATGTAACCAGCAGAAACGATGTTACACCTTCTGCTTCATATGTCCTTGTCCTACATGTATTTCAATATGTAAATAATTTCAGTATACTAAATACAACACAGTTATGGCTGAACTAGCACATTGAAATGCTTCTACAATTTTGGGGCAAATTTACACTGGGTGAGATCTCTGATTCTTCTGAATTTTATTTGACAGTTCTATCTTTTCCTATCTCAGTATCACAGTCAATCAAATTAATATTTACCACATCTGACTAGTGGCCTTTATTTTATTCAGTAATGCATTTATTAATTTTTATTTCTTCTTATTACTATGATAATTTAGCACAAGTATCATGTTAAAATGCCTACTTCACCTCCATTGGTTCTCTCAGCTTTCTATTACATATACTGCTTAAAAGAACAATTGTTTTCCAATCTGTTCTCTAACACAGAAAAATATATGGTGAAAAAAAGAAAAAAAAACGTGATTTTTAATTTCTCTGTGAAGTATTTCCTATTTCTGAAGAGAGGTATTTAAAATAAAAGCCACAAATTCTGCTATAGATAACTGAATCTTGAGGGGAAAAATGTTTTCTTGGTTAAAAACAAATGTGATAATGTGCATTCATTTTTTAAAAAATTGTAGTTATTTATTTATCAGTGATTGTAAATATACAGTTGAAGGAAGAAAGTTGTTCAACTCTATATGCTAAATATAGCTATGTGTTATGCTCTGTTAATGATAATAGAACACTTTACATAAAGTTTGGAGTGCTGTTAATTTTCTTCAAGAATTATGAAAAAGAATAACTCATTGCTTATGATTCGGGAAGTTTCTAGCTTTCCCAGTAGTCAAGAAAATCTTTGACTTCAAAGATTAGTTCTAAGGCCAGGTCTTCACCTGAGTCAATTGTTGCAATGCTCCAGTAGATTTTATACTGCAACATAATGTATATAACCAATAGATTTGCATTTAATAATAGAACAACTTCTACAGTTCAATCCATATGGGTATATATTGTGTCTACATATAATGTACATATAAAGATTAATTGGATTTTCATAAGCAACATCTCTGCCCTCCCTAAGATTCAGACAATTTATAAAGGCAATTATGATTATGCCAGGGAATCAATACACATTTTTCATTTTAAGGCTATGAATTATGTTGTTTTGTTATGTTCTACTATTTTATACTGACACATACTGCGTTATAACTTTATGTATGTCTTTAAGGGAATAAAAATATTTTATTGAATTTTAAGTAATTTCAAAAAATTATGACATTTTATGTGTTTCTTCAAGTGCATTTTTATAAACCTTTCCCTGTCCATAATATTTCAGAAATTCATGTGATTACGAACATATTTATAGTAATTAAAACAGTGATGACACTTTATATTTGATGTTTACTTTTCTATAATTATATATGTCATAAATTTTATCTAGGAACACATTAGCATTTAATTTTCCAGATTTTTCCTCATACTTTATGTACAATTTATTGTAACAAATAGCACTGATTAATTAATACTACAGATAGATGACTTTTATTGTTAGTATCTTATAAAACATGATCTTAAACAGCTATCTCTAGGTTAAAAGGCTACAATTTGATGAAAAATTTCTTTCAGATAAGAACTTTTAGATTATTTATTCCCACTACTTTGACATAGCTGTATGTTAATAAAACTTCATGAATAGTAGAAAAATAAACCACTATAAATTCAATGTAAGAAATAAGCATAACAATCATATAAAATATATTTATACTAGAGGTTCAACCATTTTATGTATAGTAATATTTAATCATATAAAATGTTACTATAGATATTATGTTTTGAAAGAGAATTGCACATAAGAATTTAGATTCATTTGAACTTTCTGAAGTCAGGAGCTCTTCTATTGCATTTGTCATGCAATGGAAAGGTAAAATTTGCTGGTTTACAATTTTTAACTGCAAGTTTTCTATTAACACTATCTTTCTATACTTTATACGGACTGTAGTCTATACAAATGTATTTACAAAGACTTTAAAGGTAAATTCCACAAGAAATTAAGATTTCTTATAACAGAATATTTATAATTCCCCTTTTTCTGCCCATTGTGATCTTATTCAACTTCTACATGTACTATAAACAATAAATATTATTACTATTATTTCTTTTAACAAAGTTCTTTTAGATCAATTTTTAAAAATAATGCAATTCCCCTTTTTTCCCCCCAAAAATATTCTTTCTTTATGTAGTACAGTATAATCTTTCAACGCTCTACCTGGTAATTCCATTTAAGAAATCACCATTCCCAGAAAACAGCCATGATTATAAAATGAGAATGTTGGATGCCTCACTTTATGCTCAAAGTAGAAAAAAAGTCAGTTATCTACTCTCTGAATCTTGTTATGTAATTATTTGGACCTCCTCAAAGAGTTTGTTGAATCCACTAGGGCTAGGTGATAGTTGGTGGCAAAAGTACTGCAAAATTCATATGCAGATATTATTCAATGAAGCCAGCACTACAAAGGTAAATATATGAGATATGATGTCCAATCTGTTATTATCTGCAAATATAGTAATCTTATCATACTGAAAATGGGCTTTGCTCATTTTCTCCCAAATTACTCCTTTATCTTGCTCAAGAAGCCTCTTTCATTGCTTTATGAAATTTTTTATTTTAATATTCTGTACCTTTTCACTTAAACTTTCCTTCAAAGTATTTGTCATAAGTGAGCCAAAACCTTTCAATGTAGACACTCTATACTTGGCAGAATTCTTCACTGTGTCTTTAACTACTAGATAGTAACAAGCATGCTTTAATGATTGTCTCATCATTTAATTTCTGTCTTACTGATTCTATAGTCTATAGTTAAGGTATTTTTCCTGCCCTATCACTATTTCTTAAGATGAAGGTTAGGAGTTGACAAATTCAATGCTCTCTACTGATTCCAAAAAATCATGATTAGCCCTTTCAATATTTCACCACCTTTTTGTTTGAAGTTGATACCAACCACTTCTATAGCAATGTTTAGAACTAGATTGATGTTATCTACTCATCTCCTTCCATTGTATTCAATTATTACTACCACTTGGATGAAAAGTTCTCATTTCATCTGCCAATATTTTAGGGATTTTAATTCCTATCATTGATGCTATTTAAATATTTTAATTACTGTGTTGATGATTTTCTCAATTCTTTAACCCCAGGCCCTTGTACACCTGAATTATAGTATCTTTAATCTTTATGGTACTGGAAATACAATCCTTATAGTTAGACCTATCTTTAGATCTCAGCATTGTGTAAAATTACTCTAGCTCTAAACGTTTTAACTCTGAAGTTATAACTACAATCCTCCAGCTTAAAATTCTCCTCTCTCTCATCCACTCTACTTTGTTTACCCTTATCACATTTCATAGATTCTCAGCATCTGTTTCATCTTAACTGTCTTTCAGAGGACTTTTACTTCTGTGGGGTTATTTGTTTTGGGTAAAATCCTACTGATGTATTTCATTCATGTACTAGGAAACTAGACATTGAGGGGAGAAAAAGCAAAGTTTCCCAAGATTCAGTGACAAGTGTATTTTGACAATATTTGGGCCCTTGTTACCTCTCAAAAAACCCTTTCTTAAACTCAAAATGATGGCTGGCATCCCCCAAAACAGTTGCTTCATAACTCTTGCACTGTCTTCAAATGTAAAAATCTATCAGCCTTTATAATTCTATGTAAAAAAAATTATTGCATCTTGTTTTTCAGAGAATAATGAGTCAATTTGGTGAAGTTCTCTCAAACACATACTTTTAGTACCTACCTTACCAATTCTAGAACTTCCAACTTTTGTCTGTCTCATTAGATTGCTCCTTGGAAAAATAGTGGTTACATTGTCTTCCACAAAAACCACAGTAATGATTCCCTATTATTATTCCCAACCAAATTGACATTTTACAATTATGCTTTTTCTTCCTTCTTTACTAGATTATCCATGTCATTCCCTTCAAGTGGGAAGTTCTTCTTCCCTAATTATACAAATTGTATCCATCTTAATATTCTTGACTAATACCATTTCTTTCATGAAGATTTCTATGATATCTCTAGTTGAAAAATACCTCTTTACTTTCTGAACACGGTTTGAATATTTCTGGTTTTCACTTACGATTTTTTACATTTTAGGATTTATGTAATCTACATCTTATGATATTTGCTAGAGTTTCAGTCTCCTCAAGCCTGACCCGATTATTATTATCTACCTTTCATTAGCTGATGCTACTGTACTTTCTCTTTAGCATGCTCAATACTGTTATTAAGAAAAATTTGAAGATTATTGTTGTGGAATATTGTCTCTGGATTACCCTTTACATCTAAAAATAACTTAAATATTTGCAGTTATATAGACAAAGAAACAGCTTGCAAATGCCACATGCAGGAACTGTGGCTTCAAATCCTACGTGTACAATAAAATCACTTCAAGTAAAATGAAAAATATGAATATAAGTCGGATGGATAATTAATCTTCCATTGAGCAATGTTTAATAACTTATTTTGTGAATGATATGAATCACCTAGTGATTTTTCAACTTAGCGAAAAAGATACATAACAGTAATTCCTTATCTTTAGTGAAATTGTGTTTATAGTTCCAGAGATTTATACAAAAGCCAAAGATCAATGTTCCAGTTCAAAATATCGCTTGCTCACAATCCTTTGGAATGTAGGGAGGTGCCTGAAGTGCTGCTGGGTTTCTCTGTTCTGCCATGAGTGAGAATAGAAATCAACTGACGTGTTTGCCTGTACCTTATGTGCCAAAAGTGAGGGCAATTTTACAGGTGCAATTAAAGTAAATAGTTTCATGCCAAGGAGTGAGTGTGCCCTCTGCTTGGCTTATAATATGGGAGATGAGGGGACTTAATCTAAGTAAGCGTTGGTCTGGGTTTGAGATTTATGGTTGATATGGTTAAGCTAAATTCACCACAATTTTGAAGTTCTTTATTAACACTGTATTTAAGGTAGAAGCTGGTTTGTCAGAGTGTTTTTCTTTATTTATTTTTATTTTCTTTCAATTTCTATTGTAGCCTCTCAATTTTAAGTTCCCCTTTGTGCTGTGCCTCTGAGAGTCTGCTTCTTTATTTTAGTTGTTACTCCATCAGTTGCTAGCCTGGCCTAGTGGTGGGTGATTGGAAATGTTCTCTAGCCTAGCAGTAGGTGATGGAGAATGTTCCCTGCTCTTCTGATTTATCCTTAGTCATGGATAACTGGTCATGGTCTTCTCTGAGGTGATGGGGGCTATTCAGTGCCCTTGCTCTTCCTCTTGTATAGTTCAGGGTCAGGTACTTTTGCCTGCTCCATCCCCAGGAGCAGAGTGTTTTTCGTTCCCTTTTTTAGGTGCAGTTGGTTTTCATCAGTGCCTTAAGGATGACAGTGTTGTTACTCTTCCCTCAACAATTTAAGGCTATCAATTTGCCTATGTTTAATAAATTGTTAATGAAAGCTCCACAAGGAAAAATTGATGAGTAACCATGATTCTGCCACTCAGAAAGTGATAAAATGGCTTCAAGTCATATGGATCAGAGGAATTTTCTGTCCTGATGTGATTTATTTGTAATTTCTTATAACGAGCTTTTATGCTGAAAGGAATACTTTACTTATGGTTTGCCTGACATCCTATTTTTACTCTTACACATAATTATAAGAAATGCCATCTCCTTAAATGCCTCTCTCTCTAATAGGGCTTATCTTTATTCTAAATCCAGATATGCCATGAAAGTCAGCAATGAGCTGTCCACATATATCTGATCTTGATTAATTATCTTCACATTGTTACTAGCTCTTATCCAAGAAACCCCCCATGTTTAAAGGAAAGACCTGATAGATTTTTCTTTCAAAATCTTTCTATCCTTACATCAATCTTAAACGCATAATGGAAATAACGCATTATCCTGAGATTTTTGTTCTTTGAATTTTAGGACAATGAAAATGCCTCAGGGTACTGCAACTTGCAGCAAGGAATCCCATCATGCATTGCTGCCTAAGGTTTTATGCTGGAGGTGTGTCCGGAATTGGTGGGTTCTTGGTCTCACTGACTTCAAGAATGAAGCCGCGGACCCTCGCGGTAAGTGTTACAGTTCTTAAAGGTGGCGTGTCCGGAGTTTGTTCCTTCTGATGTTCAGATGTGTTCGGAGTTTCTTCCTTCTGGTGGGTTCGTGGTCTCGCTGGCTCAGGAGTGAAGCTGCAGACCTTCGTGGTGAGTGTCACAGCTCTTAGGGTGGTGCGTCTGGAGTTGTTAGTTCCTCCCGGTAGGCTCGTGGTCTCGCTGGCTTCAGGAGTGAAGCTGCAGACCTTCGCGGTGAGTGTTACAGCTCATAAAGGCAGTGTGGACCCAAAGAGTGAGCAGCAGCGAGATTTATTGCAAAGAGCGAAAGAACAAAGCTTCCACACTGTGGAAGGTGACCCCAGCGGTTTGTCACTGTTGGCTCCGGCAGCCTGCTTTTATTCTTTTATCTGGCCCCACCCACATCCTGCTGATTGGTAGAGCCGAGTGGTCTGTTTTGACAGGGCGCTGATTGGTGCGTTTACAATCCCTGAGCTAGACACAAAGGTTCTCCACGTCCCCACCAGACTCAGGAGCCCAGCGGGCTTCACCCAGTGGATCCCGCACCGGGGCTGCAGGTGGAGCTGCCTGCCAGTCCCGCGCCTTGTGCCCGCACTCCTCAGCCCTTGGGTGGTCGATGGGACTGGGCGCCTGGAGCAGGGGGTGGCGCTCGTCGGGGAGGCTAGGGCAGCACAGGAGCCCACGGTGGGGGGGCGGTGCGCGGGGGGAAGGCTCAGGCATGGCGGGCTGCAGGTCCCGAGCCCTGCCCGGCGGGGAGGCAGCTAAGGCCCGGCGAGATATCGAGCGCAGCGCCGGTGGGCCGGCACTGCTGGGGGACCCAGCACGCCCTCTGCAGCCGCTGGCCAGGGTGCTAAGCCCCTCATTGCCTGGGCCGGCAGGGCCGGCCAGCTGCTCCGAGTGCGGGGCCCGCCAAGCCCACACCCACCCGGAACTCCTGCTGGCCGGCAAGCACCGCGCGCAGCCCGGGTTCCCGCCCGCGCCTCTCCCTCCACACCTCCCCGCAAGCTGAGGGAGCCGGCTCCGGCCTTGGCCAGCCCAGAAAGTGGCTCCCACAGTGCAGTGGTGGGCTGAAGGGTTCCTCAAGTGCGACGAAAGTGGGAGCCCAAGCAGAGGAGGCGCCGAGAGCGAAAAAGGGCTGTGAGAACTGCCAGCACGCTGTCACCTCTCAGAGGTACTGTCACTGACACACCGTGGGATAAGATGACTATCACCAGAAAATTAATGATGGCTTTTTAAACATTAGAAGATTGGCAATAATGTCACACTGGTAATTGATTTTTCTCTTGCCACTAAGAAACAGAAGTAAAGAAAAGGACTTGCATTTTAATGTTGCGTTAGCTCAACGTTGGGGCATCTTTTTAAACTCTCTACCTGGTTGAGGAATGTATTGTAGTTCTATAGTAAAAATTGGCATTAAAAGGTACTGATATGTATTTAGTATGTTGCAGTATCTTGATTCAAGCTTCTGGCTCAGGTGATGGTTCCCATAATAGTGAGTAAGCTTCCCATACTGTTTATTCAGTGGTTGTTGACACAGGTATTTCTTTATAACAATCACTCTCTTGGAAATTATGCCCAGGGAGGGGATAGAGACATTGGATAAGCCTATCCACTATATCAAGTAGCTCACAATGTGGCTGCTTGTCATATTACCCTTCACAATTGAGTTATTTTTAAAACATGTTGTTAGGTTTATCTTTTTCCTCATTTCATTCCTGCATAAATAATATTATAATTCTTATCATAACTTTCCTTTAATGCATGTTCCTAATCGTAGGAAGGGGGTGAGGCCAAAAAGAAATTGGGATGAGAACATAAATAATGATGTTAACATTTCCTTTACTTAAATACAGTTTTCTTTTCGAATTGCTTTGTACATAGTGAAAAGCAGCCATCCACCTTTGATATTTCTCATAATTATTACTAGATTGCATTTCCATATTCATGTATATCACTCGTTATATACTTGTAATGCCTAAGAAGACTATTTTGAAAGAAGATGTTGATCTCATATTTCTATAAATTAAATTCAGATTTTTGCTAACTCTTATTTATCTTTGGAATAAATTGGTTAAACAAGATTATTCAATTTTCTCCATTTTGTTATCATCTTCCCAATATCTTACAATTTTTCTTTTTTATCTAAGGTTATTGTCAACTTTATGGTTCAGTAAGTGGTTGTCACCTTATTGGGAATTGCAATAAGGACAGTAAGGGAACATCTAGACTCACTTGAAACCGTAACTGCATTCATCTCAGAGTAATAGCCAATCCATCATAGAGGCTTGTCCTACCTGACCTGAAATATGTTTTGTTTTGGGAAATCCAGATTGGCCTGGTAGTTAATCTGAGTCACTTGTCATTCTTAGGCAAAGATATGAGAGCTATTGGAGCTATTCTCAAATCAAGATTTACACTACATAAACTAATCTTTATATAATTTTGATAACCTTTCTTATGTTACAATTTAGAGTTGAATACTGTGACAGAGAATAGAAATATCTATCAGGGTTGAAAGAAAAAAGTGAAATAAAGTTTAAACAACTAAGTTGAACCTAAACTATATTTTATTTCTAGGTTAGTTACCAGATCACTAAATGTAATCAAATTATCATTTTCTTCAAGTGGACTTACATGTGTAGCTAGCTTCAGTATACAGCTTGAATAATTATCAAGGTTAAATACATAGAAAAGTGCTGTGACATAAAACAGTGTCGAGTGTCTAAATTGTTTGGTGTGACCATATCTACTGACTACCAAGTTATCTTCTTTGCATAAATGGTTAGGCAGAATGCCATCAAAACCTCACAGTGCTTAATGGAGCGAGCTTTTAGTTTCCTTTTTGGCAAATGCAATTTAAACCAGATGATTTAGTAGTGAACAAACAAAAGACAAAGACATTAACAATAATAATGCTTCAGTGCTTAAATTAGTGTTTGTGGTGGTTCTATTTATCATATTGTGGTTAAAACTATCTATCAGAATATCACTTCATTTTGTGCCCTGAGAGTTGAGGCTAATTTCCTTTAAACAAAACAGCCATTAGAGCAGCATGCCATGTCTAATCTCTGCTTCAGGATAACTGGAAGAGACTTAGAAGCAATAGGAAGAAACCCCATTAGACAAAAAATAAAATATAGTTTGAGTTCGTCTTAGTTGTTTAAATACTTTTTATTTGTTTTGTAAAGGGAGAAAATTCAAGCAATATATTCAAAGTAGTGAAAAAACTGAGTTCAGTCTTTTCATAAACTAAAAACTGATAATGAATATGAAGGTGACATCATAAAATAGTAGTTTAGATACACCACTTTTCTCTTTGTTCACTTATTCAAAAAGATTTATTAAACTTCCAAACATTCAAGGCATCAGCCTAGTTACTACCAACACTTTAATGTGGCTACTCTTATCTAGTCCCTATGAACATGACGAAGCAGGTCTTTTTATTCTCCTACTTTGAAGACAAGGAATTTGCAGTGCAGAGAGATTAAATAATTCCCTTGATCTCACTATTTGGAAGCCTGAACTTAATCACTTTATCATGCAAAATGATTTAAAGCAATTGTCAATTAGAGAGTATGGCATATGGCATCACTCCAATACAAAAACCGGACAAGGACACAACAAAAGAAGAAACCTTCTGGCCAATATCTCTGACGAATATAGACGTAAAAATCTTCAACAAAGTCCTAGCAAACCAAATCCAGCAGCACATCAAAAAGATAATACACCACAATCTAGTGGGATTTATACCACCATCAACTGAATGAAGAACAAAAATCATATGATCCTCCAGAAAGACTCAGAGAAAGAATTTGATAGAATTCAATATCCTTTCATGATAAAAACTCAACAAATTAGAAATGCAAGAAACATGCCTCAAAATAATAAAGGCCTTTTATGATAACCCCACAGCTAATGTTATACTAAATGGGGAAAAGTGGAAAGTCTTTTCTCTAAGAACTGGAACAACTCAAGCATACCCATTTTCACCACTCCTATTCAACATAGTTCTGGAAGTCCTAGCCAGAGTAATCAGTCAAGAAAAAGAAGTAAAAGGCATTCAGATTGGAAAACAGGAAGTGAAATTGTCTCATGTTGCTGATGGTATGGTTTTATATCTAGAAAAAGCTAAGGACTCCACCAGAAATCTCTAATGAATTAAGTTGTAGGATACAAAAGCAACATACAAAATTAATAATGTTTCTATGTATGATTAATGATCTAGACAAGAAAGAAATCAAGAAGGCAATTGCATTTACAGTAGCTAAAAATAAATAAAATAACAAGGAATAAATTTAACCAAAGAGGTAAATAATCTTGGCCGGGCGCTGTGGCTCATGCCTGTAATCCCAGCACTTTGGGAGGTCAAGAAGGGCAGATCTCCTGAAGTCAGGAGTTTGAGACCAGCCTGGCCAACACAGTGAAACCCCGTCTCTGCTAAAAACATAAAAAATTATGGTGGGGTGTGGTGGCTTCTGCCTGTAATCCCAGCTACTCAAGAGGCAGAAGCAGGAGAATCACTTGAACCCTGGAGGCTGAGGTTGCAGTGAGCTGAGATTTCGCCTCTGCACTCCAGCCTGAATGACGGTGCAAGACTCCATCTCAAGAACAAACAACAACAACAACAACTTTGTTTTTATAAATGCATACAAGTAAATTTTAGTTAACAAATCCAAATTTGGGCATCGAATGTTTTAACTGCATTACCTTCAAAGCATGATTTCACTAGAAATGCCATTGCCGATATAGCACATATGTGTAACAATTTTATTCCAATATCATATTAACAGCTGCCAAACCATATGGAATATATTTTATATCTGAATTTTTTATTTGGAAAGTTTTGGTTTCCTAAGTCAGAAGAGGTCAAAAATAACTATGTATATAAGATTCAGCTGAATGGTTATTTGTTCTTTCTTTATTCCCAAGGATCACACTCATGACATAATAGTGAATTTGTGTTAAAATATTGTTCTGAGAGGAATGTTGACATAAGATAATGTGATTTATGCTTCCCATCCATCATATTGACAGATTTTAGACAGATGTCGCTATTTGTCAAACATCGTACAAAACAAGGCAAAATCCCATAAAATCATAAAAACTATTTGCCTTTATCACCATCTCATTCATCTTTCATTCCTATAAAAATTTTAGTGTTAGAAATAATGATCAATTCACCACGAAATTTCAAAATATGTTTTTATTAAACAATTTCCCCCTAAAGACACTTAGCACTTGTCACTCAGTTGTCATTCCAATAAAATGTGGTATTTTAATTTCAGACAAATCCATAAAATGTATTACATATGAACAGTCCTAGCATGCTTTGAGTGATTTTGTTTTAAATAAGTAAAACAAAATAAATATCAGGGAAATAATGTCAGATGAGTCATTTTTCTTTTAGCAAAACTTAAAATGTGTGACAAAAAGCCCTTCCAATTTGTTAAAATTCTCCTCAGTGTGTTCAGACTGTGTTTTATGCATATGAGGTGCAACTTTCTGTTTGATATATACAGACGTGCATTAGTGAATCACTAAATGCACAGTATCAAGCTTCTGAGGCAGGTGGAAGAATATTTGAAACCATCTAAGAATAGCAAATAACTGTATTATTTATTATGCAAGATAACATCATCAAAGTCACCCATGGAATAATTATTAGTAGAAAAACAGATGGCTACTAATAATTGAATTCTATCACAATTTTTGCTTTCTATTTGTCTGTTTTTACATACTCGATGTTAACTTCACATCTGTAGAGTACACACATAAATCCTTATTTATTATATATATTGTTTGCTGCAGGTTTTAGACTGGGATATTCAACCTGGAGAAGTTGTATTATACCCACTGTATGTTCAGAAATGTATCAGATAAGAATCTTGGGAACAGAGCAGTTTCCTATTCTCTAGGCCAGCTAGCAATTTTGAAAACATTTATCAGTTACAACTTTCATGTAATTCTTTGTATGAATTGTATTTTACTGATCTGTACAAATAATACAAAAACTGCTTGAAACTGTAACCCAGCATTCCAGAAGCTTATATTTTAGTTTAAAAAAACATAAAAGATGTATGCATGCAAAGCTTTTAAATAACCATTCAGGTTGGTGTATTATCGGGTGCTTAATGTATAAAATCATAATATTAAGGCATTTCTTCCAAGTATGATACATATAGCTCTCCATCAGTTTTACCCAAGATCATTATTAAAATTGATATTTCTTATAAACAGAATCAAATAACCCCAAGTGACTGTTTGAAAATTACTGATTAAGGGTTAAAGAAAAAAATATAAAGCCTATTATGACTTAGTATTTTGTTTTCTGTGAATAGAAAATTAGAGGCATCAGATTCTGAGGTTTATCCTCAAAAGTTTTCAGTAGTTTACAGAAGGGTTACCCCAGCCACGAATCTTAAATTTTAAAACCATTCCAGGTGCCTTAGTGCAAAAGTACCAGGAACAAGAATGAAAAATATTGAAGTAAAATACAGAGAAATGTTCGACAGTAAATGATATCTCACTAACTGTGAGAAGGCACAGTGGGCTATATTTTGAACACAGATATGTGGTTAATTACGTTAATTTATAGGAGCTAATATGGGTACATGGAACATGCTGGAAAACATAGGAACCTGTCTAAAGATGCACAGCAAATTATCATGGATATAGAATTTAGATCGGTACATGGTAGACATCAGGCAGATGGTGACATTGCCTTTTATTTTTCCAGAAGGATAAGCTTCTCTTTGTAAGTTCACCATTGTGGAGCCCACCCAAATGATGTCTCTTCCACTGTTTTTTCTTCTATAGATAACGTCCTCTAACCCAAGTCTTGCTGTGCTCATGGCCCCTGGGGGGCAAAATGTTGCTCTTCAGTTCTTATTTTCTTTTTTTTTTTTTTTTTTTTTTTTACAATTACTATTGGATTTATTAAAAAAAAGTACAGCATATATTGAGTGCTTATTTTATACCAAACACATTTACCTGTGTGATCTCATTTAATTATCACTGCAACCTCATGAAGCAAATATTCCCATCATTACCATTTCATAACTAGGAGAAAAGAACTTCAATAAACTAATACACTACAAATTAAAAATGTAGTATTGCTGAATGTATTAGTCAGGGTTCTCTAGAAGGACAGAACTAATAGGATAGATGTCTATATAAAGGGGAGTTTATTAAGGAGTATTGACTGACACAATCACAAGGTGAGGTCACACAATATGCCATCTGCAAGCTGAGGGTCAAGGAAGTCAGTCCAAGTACCAAAGCTGAAGAAAACCTGGAGTCTGATGTTCGAGAGCAGGAAGCATTCAGCTTGGGAGAAAGATGTAGGCAAGAAGACTAAATCAGTTTAATCTTTTCATGTTCTTCTGGCAGATTTTATTCTGGCCATGCTGGCAGCTGATTAGATTGTGGCCACCCAGATTGAAGGTGGGTCTGCATTTTCCAGTCCACTGACTCAAATTTTAGTCTCCTTTGGCAACACTTTCACAGACACACCCAGGAACAATACTTTGTATCCTTCAATCCAGTCAAGTTGACGCTCAATATTAACCACCACACTGAAGGTAAGTTGTTGATTTCAGTTTGGTTTGGTTCTTAACTTCAACCAGCTGTTTCCCACCAAAATATACATTTTTTAATATCTGGCATACAAAGGACAGAATCTGTTTGAACACTACTCAGAACACAGCTAGGTGTTAAATACATTAGGCTCACTAGAGTATTCTTGACTGGTGGCAACCTATAGACCACTTTCTACAGTCTATTCATTTGCCTCCTGGAGAGCAGGTTCACATAATTCACAGCATGGTTTCCCATTTGTAAAACTCACCTTCATAAAGTTTTTGGTATAACACATTCATAGAAAATATAAGATGACACCATCATTAGGCCTATAATAGTTTAGACATTAGAGAAAATACTATTACTTATAACTCAACCAAACAGATAATGACCATGTATATTTTAGCTATTTATTCTAATACTTTCATATGTATATCATCGATTTTATAATATATAGTTGAAACTTTAGTGTGCATTCAAACATTTTATTTAATCATCTAGAAAATATAATTTTAATGGCAGAATAATACTCTAATGCAAGCCTTATAGAAGCACAATGTTATATATTTAGATAGTGTATGAGTAATTTTTATGTTAAATGAGTCATACTATCTGTCATTGTAAAAATATTGAATGTAATTTTACTTGATCTTAAAACAAGTAAAGCTGAATAACAATTTTGATAAATATCCACGGATGGTTTTATTTAAAAGTTTCTCAACAATATAGAAATAATATGTAAAGTATTTTAAAATATTATTAAAATATTATAGCAACACTGAAACCAAGGGGAAAATATTTTTTGCTTCAGAAACCAAAAACAAATATACGTATATATCTTAGCCTTTTCCTTGTTGAGAGGGCTTCAACCTGATTCAAACTCTCATGCAACACAAACATTCTTCCATGTTCAGAAGTTTTAATTTTGTATTGCTAAATCTATACACTCTTTTCATTATGATTTAAACCTTTGGGGCCTATTTCAAAAATCTTTCTGTGTACCCAAGTTTCGAAGTATATTCTCAAATTATTTTTCCAATAATTTTAAGGTTTTGTTTTCACATTTGGGTCTTTAATCCTTTCAAAATATTATCTGTACATGGCATCATTTTTAGCATGTTTTTATTTCTTTAGTGTCAGAAAGGTTTTTAAATATATTTGAGGTTTTTTTTCATTTTTATGTTTATTAGTAACCAAGTGTTGTCTACTTTGAGTCTTATGTTTCTCTTCTATATATATCTGTTATTCTTATACTTTCTGTTTCTTCTGTATGTATTTTCATTAGGCCTAATTAGCACTTATTTAACTATATTTTCATATCATTTATTGTACTTATTAATTTTAAATATTCAATTATCTCTATGTTTATAACATTTACTTCTTTTTCCAATTATTCCTTCATCTTATTTTTTCATCATCTTGGCCTAATAACATTTTCCTCTCTGTTTTGAAACTTCTCATTTCTTCTTGTACATATATCTTTGACATTGCAAAATTAAGAGTTGATATTGTGTGTAATATATTTCAGGACACGAAAAGCTGTTTACAAATGTCATATTTTTCTTAAACTGCATTTTTATTTTTATTTTTTGGTTCCTTTTCCGTTTAAGCTTCTTTTTATATTTTTGGCTGTTTTTCTGACTAGGACCACTGTGGGATTCTTTCTGATCTTCCTTTGAAAATGACTTTTCACATTATTTTCTAAATAATTGTAGCGTGTGTGTGTGTGTGCTGTAGTGTGTATGTTGTAGCGTGTGCATGTGCACGTGTGTGTGTATGTGTGTGTGTTTCTGCCTGGTGAGGGAATACAGGGTTCAGAGTCTGGGCTATGTCAGCCTGCCTCCCCACTTGGATTTCCCCCTAGCTTTCACTTTCATGTCTATATGGCTCACAGCAAAATTTTCTGTCTCCTTTTCCTCTATTTCTTTAATGGTCGAGTTACTCCTGTGCTGGTAAGTTAGGTTATAGGGATCTGTGTTTCTTCAGTTGCGGCCCTGAACCAGCCATATCTTCATTAACTAGAAACTTCTTTAAAATGCACATTTGTGAGCCCCACCTTGCACCTACTAAATCAGCAATGTTGTTTTTGGGACTCAGAAATCTGTGTTTCAATAAATTCTACAGGTATGAGCATAATTTGATGCATGTTAAAATTTGAGAACCACAGATAATAAACATTAGAATTGTGCTGCTTGTGTTTATTTCCCTCCTCTCTAATTCTACCTCTGCTCTAGAGTTTCTAACTTGTCACCTCCTCTTAAACTAATTCTCCTTCATGTGCCCAATTAATGCCTCTAAATTGTATTATTTTATTCAAAGATTGATGGTTATGTCTTTCTCAGTAAACTTACTTTGGAGGAAATATATAGCATGCTCCAGGTCTAAAGTGGAACGTGTTTAGCCTTCAAATAGCATTCTCACCTAGGTCCAGATTCTGTTAACAGAATTTGTGTTTGAAAACTGTAACATTTATATTGTTTCATATATGATGAAAGGTTTCTTTTGTTTGTTTTATTTTTGTTTCCTTCTCTATTTCTTATTTCCCTTCAACTCTGCCATTGGTTATTCTAAAAACCATTGGAGAAAACATACAATGAAAACCAACAAAATGAAAACATAAACTTTAAATGTCTTGCCATTTAAATCCAAAGGTACAAATAAACAAAAAATGCCAAGAAATATTTCACCACTTTTGCTCACAAATTTTAAATAAATAAAACTATATTTTAATCCTAATATAGAACATTAGAGACATTCATAAATTTTTATATGTATACAATACATGCAATAGTTTAACTTGTTTATAAGATATACATTTAATTGCCAAGAATAATAATTTTAAGTATGTTTAAAATGTATCTATAATATGTAAGTATCCATCCTGTGAGGTAGTGTGTCACAATAGTTAAAAGTAATAGTTCTTCTTACATGAATCCATAATGTCATAGAATGATCTTTGCTTAAGTAAAAATGAAATTTCAACGGGTAACTTCTTTATGCATAAAAACAATGATCATCGAACAGGTGTTGTTCCCGGAATAAAATTTTCTAAGCTAAGACAATAAATAAGTTTTATAATGATTAATACAGTCAATGAATATTGGCAAATGGAAAGCCTGGGAGTTGTTTTGAATATTTATGGAATTTGCAAATATATATATTAACCAGAAGGTCAATAGTTTTAAAAAATTGACCAACAACTTGATATTTATGGTAATGAAGTAACTTTCTTGTTAAAATGCTTTGCTTAAAAGCAAACTTTCACAATACTGTAAGTACTGTTTAGTAAATAATAGTCATCATAAACTTCTTCACAGTTTATCCTTTAAAGCTAATGTTTTCTGATAACAGAAATCTTCATAGTCCCATAGCAGTTGATTAATTTCAATAATGAGTAGCGACTTTGGTAGTTAATCCTCAAAGCATGCATTTCGTATTAATATTCTGATTCTTTTAAGCAGAAAATTAACAAATTTTGTAATCCAAGGGGAAAATAAATTTATAATTATTTGGCAAACAAAATGTCTTTCCACTAAAATAACCATAAATTTATCTCTAAGCCAAGATCTTTTGTTGGCCATTTATCATTACTGGCTCATTACTGGCTTACTAAATTTTATTTTGGTCTCCATGTTCTCTCTTTCTCTCTATATATGTCTCTCTCCTTCTCCCCCATCCCCACTTTTCTTCTTATATTTATGCTGATTAATATTGTTTAGCAAGTTAGTTTTTATATGGAACCCTGCTCAAATTTTGGAAAACATAAGCCATATTTATATAGGAAAAGGTCATTTCTTCCTTAATGCCCATCTCAAAAATAAAAAAAAAACTCTTTCTATATCCTTCATAATAATGGACTACCTTTCACTGATTGTGTATTACGTACTAGCCTTTGTACTAAAGACTTTTTATCTCACTGAGTTTTACAACTTTTAAAACAATACATTATTTATTTTATCCATTTTACGGTAAGAAAATTTATAGTAATTACAACACATAGCAATATCCTAGGAGTAGTAAATGTCATATGGGGAATTTGAATGGTGTTGTATCTCAAGAGCCATCACAAAAAAAAGGATAAATAATTTTCATAAAGTCCTGTATTGTTTTCTAATGATAGAAACATTTCCAAGTCAGCTATTTTTCCCATTTCTGACAAGAATGACAAGAATATTTGTTTTGCCTTTCAGGCAGTTTCTTTTTTAAAATTTTTATTTTTATAGATTTTGGGGTACAAGGGCAGTTGTGTTACATGGATATATTGTATAGTGTTGACGTCTGGGCTTTTAGTGTACTCATCATCCAAATAGAGTGCATTGCACCCAACAGGTAGTATTTCATCCTTTACCCCCCTCCTATCTTCTCACCTTTTGGAGTATCCCATGTCTCCCATGTCTGTTATTCCACTCTGTGTATACCCATTGTTTAGCTCCCACTTATAAGTCATAACATGTGGTTTTTGACTTTGTCATTTCTGAGTCATTTCATTTAGGATGATGGCCTCCATTTCTATCCATGTTGCTGCAAATGATATTTCTTTTTTATGGCTAAGTAGTATTTCATGGTCTATATATATCATATTTTTTAGAACCAATCATCCATCGATGGACACCTAAGTTGATTTCATGACTTTGCTATGGTAAATAGTGCTGTGATGAATATATGAGTACAGATGTCTTTTTGAAAAAATGTTTGTTTTTCCCTTGTATACATACCCAGTAGTGGAATTGCTGAATCACAGGGCAATTCTATTTAGTTGTTTGAGAAATCTCCATACATTTTTCCATAGATGTTATATTAATTTACATTCCTGCCAACAGTGTGTAAACATTCTCTTCTATCCTCATTGTCACTGACATCTTTTTTTCTGGCTTTTTAATAATTGCCATTCTGACTGATGTGAGATAGTATCTCGGTGTGGTTTTAATTTGCATTTCTCTGATGATTAGTGATGCTGAGCATTCTTTTCATGTATCAGTTGGCCATTTGTACATCTTCTTTCGGGAAATGTTTATTCATGTATTTTGCCTTTTTTAATGGAATTGTTTGTTTTGTTTTCTGATTAGTTATTTTAGTTCCTTGCATATTCTGGATGTTGATTCCCTCTTGGATGAATAATTTGAAAATATTTTCTCTCATTCCATAGGTTTTCTGTTTACTCTATTGATTCTTTTGCTGCATAGAATCTTTTTCATTTAATTAAGTCTCATTTGTTTATTTTTGTTTTTGTTGCATTTCCTTTTGAGGACTTAGTCAATTTAGTCATAAACTTAGTAATAATTTTTTTTGGCTAGGCCAACATCCAGGAGAGTTTTTCCTAGATTTACTTGTAGGTTTTTATAGTTTCAGCTCTCACATTTAAGTGCTTAATCCATCTTGAGTTAATTCGCATGTATGGTGAGAGATAGGGATCTGATTTCATTCCTCTGCACATGACTCTCCAATCTCCCCAGCACCATTTATTGAATATGGTGTCCATTCTCAGTGTATATTTTTGTCAACTTTGTCAAAGATGTATTTGATTTACATATGTAGCTTTATTTCTGGGTTCTTTATTCTGTTCTGTTGTTCTATGTGTTTATTTTTAAGCCAGTACCATTCCATTTTGGTTATTGTAGCTTTGTAGTATAATTTGAAGTCAGGTAATGTGATACCTCCAGCTTTGTTTATTTTGCTCAGGATTGCTTTGGCTATTTGGGCTCTATTTTATTCCATATGAATTTTAGGATTGTTCTTCAGTTTTTGTAAAACATGGCATTGTTATTTTGATAGGAATTGCATTGAATTTGTAGATTGCTTTGGGGTGCATGGTCATTTTAACAATAGTAATTCTGATCCATGAGCATTGGGTGTTTTTTTCATTTGTTTGTTTCACCTATGATTTCCTTAATCAGTGTTTTGCAGTTCTCCTTGTAGAGATATTGCAGTTTCTGAGTTAAATGTATTCCTAGGTATTAAAAAAAAATTTTTGCCAGGCGTGGTGGCTCACGCCTGTAATCCCAGCACTTTGGGAGGCCAAAGTGGGTGGATTGCCTGAGGTCAGGAGTTCGAGACCAGTCTTGCCAACATGGTGAAACCCAATCTCTACTAAAAATACAAAATTTAGCCAGGCGTGGTGGTATGTGCCTGTAATCCCAGCTACTCGGGAGGCAGAGGCAGAGGAATTGCTTGAACCAGGGAGGTGGAGGTAGCAGTTAGTCGAGATGACGCCACTGCACTGCAGACTGGGTGACAGAGTGAGACTTCATCTTGAAAAAAAAAAAAATTTGTTGACCTTTGCAAATGGGATTGAGTTCTTGATTTGATTTTTTCCGCTTGATTGTTATTGCTATATAGAAATGCTACTGATTATTGTATGTTGATTTTGTATCTTGAGAGTTTACTGAAGTCATTTAGCAAATCTGAAAATCTTTTGGAGGAGTCTTGGGGTTATATAGGTATGAGATTATATCATCAGTGAACAGAGATAATTTAACTTCCTCTTTTTCAATTTGAATGTGAGGCAATTTTTGATGTATCCTATGCCCTGTGAAAGAAAGCAAATTCTTGTTTAAAGCTCTCTGGCTTTCATTATATTCCTAATCAGGGATCTGAACTGTGAGACAATTTTGATAAGAATATATTGCATTATATTAGAAAAGCTGAATTAAATTAAAAATGTCTTACACTACTGTAGGAATTCTTGTTATGTTTCCTAACAATAAAAATTTTCAAATAACAGACGATACTTCAGATTAAAAACATTAAACTGTTTTTCATTCAAAAATGTGTAAAGCTCTCTTTGATTGAGATGAGACTTAATTTAATTTCAGCTAAAAGAAGTCTTTTATATCTTTTTATACTTTACTAGTTAAAAATTAAATTCAGTAATAAAAAAGTGGAGTGGCTACAACTTCATTTAAACTGGACAAATAATTATCTCTCTTCTGTGAATAGTGCAAAATCTGCATATTTTGTGATATACTATTATTGCTATTTTCCATTCCACTTATTTCCATTCATTGGAATAAAGTATATTTTTATCCCTTCCTGTGGCTAGGCTATATGTGTTCACAGTGGTTCACAATTTAAATAATTAAGGAAACATTAACCAAGTGAGTGGAAGTAGAGAGGGCAAGAAAATGAAATAGAAAAGGAAGATGTCGATATAATGTAATGGAGGTGCAGGAGGGTGAATGCACAGACCAGTTTGGAAGAGATACACAATATGTTGATGACAAGCCATGTTCTCTCAATATTGGCTGACCTTGTTGTGGAAAGCTCTGACTTGGTTTGGTTTTAAATTGGGGGCAAAGATCTTTCTCATATTCAGAAGATTCAAGGGGTAAAACAATCTATTCTTCCTATCGGTTGTCTATATTAACTTCCTCTATGCTCTACTTGTCAGTTCAATGCAATGTATTAGTCACTAAATCAACTTCTGATTAGACAGGGACTTTGCTGTTAACCTTACATGCTCTGCAGTTGATGGATAGATAGACAGATATAAATAAGAATAAGTGTTTATTACTAATTCCTTTCTTAATATTAAAAAAATTAAAGAAGATCCAATCGTATCTAACAAGATAAAGCATCTATAAGTTAGATGAAAAGTAGTTTTAATGCAAATATTAAATCATATTTTTCCTGATATAAGAAGATATTTTTGATACATATCAGTGCCTCAGAATCCCCCACAATAAGGTTTTATTTAACTTGCTTTACTGTCCAATTGTGCATAGTTTCATTTAAGAAGTTTATTGAAGCTGATCATCAGATATTTTAGACAGAATTTTTGTTGGAAATTTCAGACTATTTGCAATACAAAATGAACTAGGTCCCCAAATATTTGGTTAAGTTTTAGGGACTGTAGTTGTTACTAATATTTCACATCATCAACACTTTTGCAAAAATGATGTGACCAACAAGTCTTAGAAATCCACAAGGAGCTACTCTTATTTTTCAGTTCAATGTGAATATAGAAATGACTGTAATTGAGGAAGGATTTCCAGTGTTTCTGCAGGGGTTTCTAATTGAAACCAACATTATTTCATTCATTTCAGATTCCTCAAAGGAGATTTAGTATAAGAAAGCTTTCATAATCATTTATATTTCCACCTGTATTACTCAGTGGGTAACAATATTAAATTATACATTAGTACAATTATTATACTTCAGAGTTTATTTCAGAATACAGTACATTCTTGATGTTCATGTATAAAAGAAATATGGAATCTAAATAAATGGACCTAGTGAGGGGGCATTTAATTAAAAAAATGTGGGGCATCTGAATAAGAATCATTCATAACTAAAAGTCTAGGCAGAAAAGAAAACATTGCTTAGAAGGCATGACTAAAGACAGTGAAAGAGCATGTTTAGTTTATAAAGATTAAGCCTACTTGAAGAATGGCTGAACATCATCAGTGATCAGAGCAGTGTGAAAAATAATCTCTTAGGCAACAGAAACAGAAACACCAATGAAGATTGTTAGCATTTACTGAATGCTTATTGTGTGTCATATTGCCAGTGCTATTTATTTTAATAATATTTGTAATCCTATGTAATAGGTATATTTTCTTCATTTAATAGGTAAAAAATGGAAGCTTAAGAGAGTCCAGTAACTTGCTTAGTTTATTAAACAAGTTGCTAGGAAATGACAGCATTAGTGTTCCAATTGCTATGGGGCCTGCCTTCCTCTCAGTCACTATGAGGCCTCCTTTAAAAATATAAAAAATTGTATCCAGAAAGAGACTTGGGAGGAAGACAGTACATTCGTAGGAGATAAAGTCCATGGTAATTCTTACTGAGTATGTTATTGCCAAGGAAGTGGTTATGCTTCTAAGCAGTTTACACAGCACACATTGTTATTTGTTTTTAAATAGTTATGTTAATATCACTTCCTACATTTAATGTTATTGCAGACACATTATTTTATTGAACATGGGATCCATGAAGTCAAATATATTAGCCATCACTATTGGCAGTAAAGCAACTGTTCCACTTGATGTGATGTAATAGAATGACCCCATTGATCACTGGTTTTCCACAGGAAAGAGCTAAAGAATCAAAATGGAAGGATAAAAAAAAATTGTGGCAAAATTATGGTAGTTCTGTTTGTATCCACTCTACTCCTCAGAGAGAAAGAGATATGGCATTATTTCCAAAACTGATACAATGTGTATTATTCGAAATTTGCTTGGAATCTGAATGACCATTTGACTTATAGGCAAATTTTACATTCCCCTTTCCTCCGTTTGGAAATTGAAACATTTATGTTATTACATTATTCAGTTATGATACATTAGTTGCCTGACTGAAAAAGAAAAGAATATTCTTGCTCAACTGAAAAGCAATGTACCCAACTTATAATTTATTTAACCTGAAATAATTATACTATACAAAGTGTGAAGCCATTTATTATAATTAACTCATCATATCAATTTTTCTTTAAATTGTTTGATATAATATGCATTGCAAGAATAACTTTTGCTGTGGGTGTCAAATTTTCAATAAAATAGACAACAATACGTATACATTATTTAGCTCTGAGCAAACATCTGAAATCATTTAAGCAGAGGGAATTTCTATATTCATGAATGAAAAAATAAAGTGGAATGTTAGTAGAAAAATGAAGAAGAAGAAATATGAATCAATTAGGAATATGGTAGATAGAGAATTTGGAAATTCTCCTAATTACCCTCTTTCTAGGTGATTCTACATACCTTTCAAATGCTGGAAGGAAAGTAAGTCATACTTAGAATGACTAATTTGCTTTAACTACTCTTCTTAGACTGGACATAGTTGCGGCCCAGGAGAAAATTACTGCAGTGGAGAATTATAAAGCTTTCCTTATCTCAGGAAATACACATTGTCTAATTCTGAAGGGAGCATCTGAACAGAAAGAGTGAACTGTTTCTCTGGAAACTACTTATATTTAAAATGCATTTAGCTAGATTCAATTAATATTTTAATAAATATATGATTTCATGACATGAGCTAAGTAACAGAATACAACTATATTAACAAATGCTGGATAATCTTGTTTAATTTACATCATTAAATTAGAGAAAAAAAGAATATGTAAGTGCAATTTGCCTGGACCTTCTATAAATTATTTCACTGTTATCCTAGGAGGATTAGCACTGTATCACACTAAGAGAATGGTGTCTACACTGCAACCACGTTGTCTTTCTTCTAATTCTTTCTTCTAACCAGCTGCACCATCGCTGAGGAGTTCTTGATTTCTCTTGTATAAAATGGACATAATAATGGTTCAATTTTTTAGGGCTTTGGAGAGGAAGGAAAATGAGTTTTGAAAAACATCTTATACAAATTAAGCATCCAAGAGGTATTAGATATCATCAGTAATTTTGCCTATTGCTATTCATTGAATGTTTGCGCTTGTCTTAAATTCATATGCTGAAATCCTACTCCCCAATGTGAAGATACTAGGAAAAGGGGCCTTCGGGATTGGATTAGGTCATGAGGGTGGAGAAGGGGAGTCAGTGCCCTTATAAAAGACAGCGAGCTGGCTACTCCCTTCTGCCATGTGAAGTTACAGTGAGAAGTTGGCAGTCTGAGACCCCAAAAAAGCTCTTACCAGAAACTGACCACTCTGACACTCTGATCTCATATTTCCAGAATCCAGAACTGTGAGAAATAAGTTTTTGTTATTTATAAGCTATCCAGTTTATGATATTTTGTAATGGAAGCCCAAATCGATGTAAACACCTATATTTTGTGAAAAGTGAAAAATTGGAACATTTCAATCTATAAACATAGTAAAATAAATTGTAATTTTCAAAACCTATTGTAACATAGTTTAACTTAATTATTGAAACCCTTTCCAATATTATGTAATTTATCTAAACTTTATGGAGTGTTGTTACTAGGTAGAGATCCAGACTTAATGTTGAATCTCTGAGAGTTTCTATATGGAGTTTAGACAGTGAGCTTTCCCCATCTTACAACTGAAAAATCTCCAAGATATCTTACTACCTATACAAGCCCATGGTTCTATGATTCTAAGCAGAGTTACCATGGCATTAAAATATATAATGGTTTTGGTATCAATGCAAGTGGGCTACTACTGTCTAAATTTGGAGAAGATAAATCCTTCTAACTAAGCTGCTTTTGTCCTAAAATGGAGAAGTAAAAGTAAGACAAACCTTAAAACAACACTTCGTCTTAGGGAATATATACAGGGGAGGAAAATGTAAAGAATGAATATACTATTGAACATACTTTTTTAAATTTCCCAGGATATTTTATATTTGATTTAAATTAAAAATGAATCAGTGGGACAATTGCACTCTTCTTTGATTATAACAGAATGGAAATTTTCAAGAATTGAAACAACCACAGTATATAACTAAATAATATATTTTAGAAAAATTAAGCAGAAAATATATTGAGATCCTGAGCAGGGTAAGATGCGACAGGCTCTAATACAGAGGCCCATTCATGTAAGTCATTCTTGACATTTTTTCAAACAGTCAAATTTCTTTTTTGAGTTAAAAATTTGTTGTGAAAGAACAATGAAAAATTTCCTTCAACTATGTAATTGATTGAAATGCAAAATAAGTTTTAAATAGTCTTCAATAGAGAACTATATAATTATATTATTTTCAGCTTTAAAAACAGTCAGTTTTTGGTTATGTGAAATTATCAGTATGATCTCGCTCTGACAGAAAAATTAACATTCATTAATTTTTGCTTAGGAATTCACTTAGAGACACCCGTGCCGATGAATAAATACTATAAAGCATCTTCTTTTACACAGAGATAGAAAGCTAAACTTAAAAAAAATCCTTTATATTATTGTACTGTTTTCATTTGATTAAATAAAAAAGAATTGTTTTGTACAGGGTCTCCAAAATTCTGAAGGGTTACTAATTTTCCTACCCTCTTCAAACTTTTGTTTTACCCAACACAGAAAGGAAAAATGTAGGAATTAAAAAATGTATTAGTACTGTATTTTATCAAGTAAGAGATAGTAAAAGATAGTCATATACTTTTTTGTTCTATTTATTTTGTTTTCTATTTTGATTATTAGTGAAAACCTAATTTGTACACAAAATGAACTACTTTTGTTCTCTGAATATTTGCAATTGAATTAATTTTTTTTATGGAATGCTGTGTCCTTTTTTGCCTACTTTTTAATGTTATACTGTTTATATATAATTCAGTTATTATTTATTCAGGAACCTGTTTTGGCATTATTTCACAATTTCCTTCTTGAGGCAGAATCTAACTCTGTGGACTACTTGAGTTTGGTATGCGCACATATCCATAAGTTCAGCTCTACTCTTCATTCTTATTTGCCACATCCTTTGTTTGGGCTCATCTCATCAATTTTTTTCTTAATTTAGGAGAAAAACTCTGTTTTAAGGCCCTCAGATTTTGAAGTTTGTTGCACTTCATTTATTACAGTAGCCGTTTTTAAATATTTTTAAATCTGGAAATAGTAACTGCCCATTGATTTAAACACTTATGATCTTCAACAAAATTTTATATTTTATCCATACATGTCTTGCACATTCAAATAAATTCATTTCAATATAGTCAACATTTTGATATCCAAATGAGATAGTTCCGTTTAATTTTAAGTTAGCTCTTGTAGAGGCATGGAAATACTCTAATTATTTAAATTAATTTTATTCCTAGCCACCTTACTGAACTTACATGGTATAGTTCTTAAAGGCATCGAATAGGCAAATACACTATTTGTGTCCAAACCCCGGATTTCTCACTTTCTAGCTATGTGATATTGGATAAACTGTGCCTCTATTTATTCATCTATAAAGTTGAGCTAAAAAGCATAACTGCTTTATAGTATTACTTTTTTAACCAAATGATAATTCATATAAACCATCTGACACATAAATGTTATTATTTTTGGATACATTTAGACCTTTACATTTCTAGAGTGAAAGCATAAATGAATAAAAATAATCTATCTCTTTCACATAATAAATATTGTTCATTATTTCTTACCTTATTACATAGGTTTCTTGGAAGGGTGTAAGAAGTGAATGTATCCCTTCCTTCCTTCCTTCCTTCCTTCTTTCCCTTCCTCCCTCGTTCCTTCCTCCCTGCCTGCCTCCCTCCCTCCCTTCCTTCCTTCCTTCCTTCCTTCCTTCCTTAAATTCCTTGTGGTAAGAACATTAAACATATTATATACCCTCTTAATCAAATTTTAAGTGCACAGTATTATTAACTAGAGGAAAACTGTTGTGCAAAAGATCTCTATAACTTATTGATTTTGCATAACTGAAACTTAATACCTATTAAGCAGCAACTTCCCATTGCCCACTCCCTGGCAAACACCATTCTATTCTGGTTTTATAAATTTGATTACTTTTGATACCCGATATAAGTGGAAAAACACAGCATTTGTGTTTCTGTGACTGCCTTATTTCCTTAGCATAATGTTCTCCAGATTCATCCATGTTGTCATATTTGACAGTATTTTCCTCTTTCTTAAGGTTGTATAATATTCCATTGTATCTGTGTACCACATGTTCTTTATTCATTAATTTGGCAATGGGCATCTAAGTTGTTTCCACATTTTGGCTGTTGTGAATAATGCTGCAAAGCACATATGAGTGCAGATATCTTTTCCAGTCCCTGGTTAAAATTTTATGAAACCACAAAATATCCTGAATATACAAAGTAATCTTGAGAAAGAAGAACAAAGCTGGACACATCACACTTCCTAACTTCAAAATGTACTGTAAACCTACACTAATTGAAATAGTAGGATACTGGCATTCATAGAGACATACGGACCAATGTAACAGAATAGAACACCCAGCACCTACATATGTATCATCAGTTGATATTTACGTGAAAACTTTCATTACAACATGTACAAAAATGAATTCAAAATGGATTAAAAACTTAAAGATAAAAATACTGGAAACTGTAAAACTCCTAGAAGAAAACAAAGAGGAAAAGCTTCATGACACTGGTGTTGGCAATGATTTCTTGAATATGGACTGAAAGCACAAGCAACAAAAGCAAAAATAGGCAAGCGGGACTATATAAAACTAAAATCTTTTGCATAGGAAAAGAAACAATGAACAGAGTGAAAAGGTTACCTACAAGATGAGAGAAAATATTTGCAAATTATATATGTGATAATGGGTTAATAAAATATATAAGTAACTCCTACAACTCAAGAGCAAAAAACAAAAGCAAACAAAATGAAACAAAACACACATAATAAACTGATTAAAAATGGGTGAAGTATTTGAACCAACATTTCTCTAGAAAAGACATACAAATGACCAACAGGAATATGAAAAAATGTTTCACATTACTAATTATTTGGGAAATGCAAAGCAAAAAAATCACAATGAGATATCATCTCACATCTGTTAGGATGACTATTATAAAAGAGAGTTATCACTAATATATTATAAACTAACTATTATAAAAGAGAGTTATCACTAATGTTGTAAGGATGTGAAGAAATTGGAATGCTTGTACACTGTTAGTGGGAATGCAAAGTCATGCAACCTCTATGGAAGTCAATATTGAAGTTCCTCCAAATATTAACAATAGAACTATCATATAATCTAGCTATCCCACTTATGAGCATATATATTTTTTAAAAGTGTGTATCCTACATACCCCAAACTCCAATTCCTGTCAAAATACCAACATCATTTTTCACAGAATTAGGAAAGCAATCCTGGCCAGAGACGGTGGCTCACACCTATGATTCTAGCAATTTGGGAGGCAGAAGTGAGAGGATTTCTTGTGCTTAGGAGTTCAAGACTAGCTTGGGCAACATGGTAGAACCCAGTCCTATAAAATATTCCAGAATTTGCCGGGTGTCATGGCATGCACTTGTAGTCTCAGCTACGAAGTAGGCTGGGGTGTGAGGATCACTTGAGCCTGAGAGGTCCAGGCTGCAGTGAGCTGAGATTGCACCGTTGCACTCCAGCCTGGGGCAGCAGTGAGCAGTGCGAGACGCTGTCTCAAAAAAAAAAAAAAAAAAAAAAAGATAGTGGTGTAAATAAAAGTAGACACGAACAAATGAAACAGCATAGAGAACCCAGAAATAAAGCTAAATACATAAAACCAACTGATTTTCAACAGAGTATACAAAAACATAAATTGGGGAAGGACATCCTACTTAATAAATGATCCTGGGAAAACTGGCTAACCACAGATAGGTCACCTTAAACAAAAATCAACTTAAGATTGATCAAAGATTTAGGTCTAAAGCCTGAAACCATGAAAATTCTAGAAGATAACCTAGGAATTACTGTTCTGAACATTGACTTGGCCTTGGCAAAGAATTCATGACTAAGACCTCAAAAGCAAATGCAACTAAAACAAAAATAAATAAATGGGACATAGTTAAACTAAAAAGCTTCTGTTCAGCAAAAGAATCATCAGAGTAAACAGATAGCCCACAGACGGGTAGAAAATATTTGCAAACTATGTGTCTGACAAAGGAGCAATATCAAGAATCTACAAGTAACTCAAATTAGAAAGAAAAAACTAAATAGGCTCTTCAAAAGTGGGCAAATAACACAAGTAGATATTTCTTAAGAGAACATATATAAATGATCAACCAACATATAAAAAATGCTCAACATCCCTGATGATCATGGAAATGCAAATTAAAACCAAAATGAAATACCACCCTACCCCTGCAAGAATGGCTGTTATTAAAAAGTTAAAAAAAAAAAACCCAACAGATATTGGCATAGATGTGGTTAAAAGAGAGTGCACTAAGAGGTGCACTGATTTTGCTTTCTAGCAATTTGGAGATTAAAATGTATCTTATCAATAGCATCTTGGATTGAAAAACTATACTATATATCTTGGAATTTTCACCTTTTAAAAATTTTAATAAAAACTCCAGTAATATAACTTTATTCTACTTGCTTTTACCCAAAGAAGATCACAAGGGATAAAGTGGACTTTGTAACCAATATAACCAGATCTGATATTTAAATCTTTTTCAGTTTGATCTTAGAACACTTTACCCCTTTGTCTCTTGGGGTTCTTAAATGGAGCAGATTATCTGGTTTTTCCAGAGGTCACAGAACAGCTATTATAATTCCCCTATTTTTGATACACTGCTTCTCATGCTTTGCTGCAGTACAACCTGATAATTCCAGGGTGGATATATGACAAGCTATGTTTAACTGAACTAAGATAACTTTCTACTCTGGCAAGCATGTTTAAGTCTTTTAATTTGCTGCTCACCTAGGTTTAGATTTTTAGCATCTTGCTATGCAAATTTTGTCTTTCAGAATGTCTCCTAGAATATTTAATTTTTAGAAGAAAATTGGATGCTGATTTATACTGTTAATGAAAACCACACTAAATTAAAATAAGTAAACTGCTGGATATTCAAACATGGTAAATGATCCACGTAGGGAGGTTCTATGGAGGGTAATCAGGCAGGATATATCTGTTTTTTTCTCTTAGGTCTATGATGTTATTGGTGTCATCAAATTTTGTGTGATTTTTCCTGACCTGCATTGTATTATACACAGAGAGCTGTCAATTATTATTATACATACCTGTACATTTTTATATACAATGAGTGGTTAGTGAGGCTGCATTTTCTTTCTATTAATGAGCGTGAGGAACTTAAGACTCTATGAATTGATTATGTTGGCTGAAGAGATGAGAGTAACACAATAATGACATGATCCTAGTTGTTATTGATGTATATTCACTAGAACGTTGAAGCCTTAGGTTAGGTGACTTTTTCCAACTTTCTATATATGGAGCAGGGTCTTTTTATACCTCTATAAAGAAATAACCCAGAGAAGACAACTGTTTACCCTAGTGGTGATCTATAGAAATCATGTAAATTATGTATTCAACAGTCTTTATTTTGTAGGTCTCATCAGACATCTTGGTTAAGCAGCTTCTTATTAAAGATTTATTTGAATCTTGGGACATGCTTTGAACAACAAAGACAAGATTATCATAATTACAGCAGCTGTAGAGATACCACTATTTGGTGGAGCCATGATTGAATTGATCAAAGGGTATTTATCTTCTTGACTCCCTCTTTGGTAAAGACCTTTTTTTTTTAATATACATGTGCATTGTTGGTGGTTGTGGGGTGCCTAGTTCTCCATTCAATTGGCTTGCAAGGCTTAAGTTTCCTCTATACAATTAGGACATGTCGAGACCAAACTTAGGCTCTGTGATATCACAGGCATTATATAATGATATACCTGGTCTAGGGAATCTTGGCTCAGATTTTAACCAAAATGGTGCTTCTTTTGCTCATAGTTTCTAAGACAATAAAAGACCATTTCCAGGTGGACTAGACTTATATTATTATCAGTTTGGACAGTGGCATTTAAGTGTAAACTGCTTATGATTCTCACATCAATAGTATAATGACACCAAAGAACTTAACAGAAGATGGATTGAAACTCTTTGTGTACTTGCTTATTTTGCAACTTGCCCACCAGTCAACTGGTGATTTCAAGTAAAGCACATATCAACCAAACTCTTCTTGCTATGATGCACACAAAAGACACAAACATAATACTTCCTTGTTTGAAATCTGTTGTCTGGGGACCATGAAGTACAGAAGGCATTGTTAATTGTGTTAGATTCTTTTATTCTTTTTTGTTTTCCCAACATATCTGATTATCGAAAATGTGACCTTTCTTAATTGTCAAAAATTGGGCTATTGCCTTACAGAGTGAAGCTGTGCACACAAGGTTTGAATATCCATTCTCAGCATTGTTTGCACAAAAATGAACAAGTTTTCCAGCAACCAGATAGTACTTTGGTATCAGTTAGATGACTAGAGAAGAAATACATATTGAATTTTAGCCTATGCTCCTATTCTAATATATAACATATATTATCTGTTTTTTCAGACCCTTGCTAGACTTTTTATTTTATTTTTTAAATCTTTGGCTTCCAGATGGCTAATCTGAAGTTATATTTGTATCCTTCATGTGAGCAAGGGGGTTCTTGATCTAAATAAATACTATTTGATACAATGTATGCTAATTATTTTATAACCATAGTTCAACTTTACCTAATACAGTACATGCCCATAGTGGGTTTTCAAAAATGCATATTGAATTAATCACAGTATTACCAACAAAGGGCTTCCAATAATTCAGATGGAAGAATTATATAGATAGTTACTCTTTTAAAACCCTATGCTTCATTTTTATCTTTTCCAATAGATTTTTTTTTTTCTCAGTGAGTCTCAATTGTTTATCTCAACTTTGAACTTGGGCTTTTAGCAAAATGAGCATTTTAATTCTTTCTAGTTAGCATTTCAGTCAGGTTGTTTATCATAGGAATGCTCCCAAATGCTTCAGGGTTTAGGAAACCTATTGATTAGATATGATTTCTGTTTCTTTTATTCACAACTCATTCCTGAATCCAATCATAGATTGGCTATGGAAGAGGGACTTACCATGAAGAAGGAATTTCGCCTACCACGGTAAAGTCTCTGCTTTTTCAAAGACTTGAATAGTTTCTGAAAATAATCATTTTAGTGTTCATTATATCAAGGAATTAGGTTTAGTCAAACATATTAGTTTTTTTATTTCTTACTCCATAGTGGGCACATTTAGTGGCATCCTTTTCTGTTATGTGGGTCCCTTGATCAGATGTCACTGAGTCAACCATAGTGTATGACCTAATTATTGTTGGTCATACAATTGTTGAAGAATTCTAGAAAATACAGCTGGACTCAGGCAGCACTTTCAGTATTACATCATGAGTGGAGGTAGATATACACATAAATGTAGATAAATAAGTGGATTCTAACCTCAGAAAGGACAAATAACCAATTATTCTGGGATTTCACTGTAATATTGGCAAACTTTTAGAAATATAGAGAAGCCACAGAAATTCCCTCTATTTCTTGATACAATTTATGTCTATAGATATAGAAAATGTTTTTCTTCCAATATTATTTACTATTCATAAACATATTTAGATGTATCCCTTTTCCATCTCAAGTAAAGAGACTGTCACAAAGACAATTTAAAGAATGCTTCTATAAATGACTCAACCACCTGTGTGATGAACTGGTTCCACTATGGATATGAGAGCCCCTTTCTATCCCTTATTCATATTTGATGGCTGAGTAAAGGTCACAAATGGATACAAAATTCAGTCACGTAGTGTGGGGGAAGTACAAGACACTACTCTGTAGGAGTTCACAGGTCAAAGAGAAGTGGCCAGATGAGATGCCCTCAGGCACGGAGTGCCTTCTGTTGTCCTTGCTGACTGGAATCTAGCTCAGTCAAGAAAATAATTTACCAGATGTAGGGCCTCAGGATAGAGCACAGATCTAATTATCACTACAATCAAAGATAATGCTAATGTCACTCAAGTGGGAACAGTTCCAACACTCATTTTTACTAAAAGGTGAATTTATTTACTGGCCCATTTTGAGAAAAAATATTCTAGGTTTTTCAACTTTTTTTTTCAATAATGTTTTTAGTACTCGACAGCACTTTTTCAACTATTTGGCATCTATTTTAGTTATGTGTTAGTAGTGACTGACATAATCCAATCGAGTATACAAAAGCTGAGGCTAATAGTGTGAAGTAATAGAATAGGGATGTGTGAGATGCTTAATAAATACAGATCCCTGTAAAATCTGAATATTTTTCTCCTAGTCTTTTTTTTTTTTTATAGAAGTAGTTGTGTTAGAGATGAAAAGTAAAGCAAACACCAAAATGTCCAGGTAGAAATTACAAAATTGCTCTTTGATCAAAATGTGAATAAAGAGGGGGAACATTCTAGGACAGAAACCTATGTAGGTCTAAGGTAAAATTAGAAGCCAGTGTCTCCTATTGGCCCTGATACTTTTTTATAATATGTTATTAGTCTATGTGAAGTGTCTAATATTTTAGGTATTGTAAAGATTGAAACTTGTACAAATTTGGAGACCTTCTTTAAGACAGTAATATAGAATTGTAAAACAAAGGTTAGTTTGTGAATACAAATTAATAATTTTATTTATTTATTTATTTACTGAGACAGAGTTTTACTCTTGTTGCCCAGGGTGGAGTGCAATGGCGTGATCTCGGCTCACTGCAATCTCTGCCTCCCAGGTTCAAGCGATCCTCCTGCCTATGCCTTCTGAGTAGCTGGGATTACAGGAGGCCGCCACCATACCCAGCTAATTTTTTATATTTTTAGTATAAACAGGATTTCACCATGTTGACTAGGCTGGTCTCAAACTCCTGACCTCAAGTGATCCACCCACCTTGGCCTTCCAAAGTGCTGGGATTACAGGCATGAGCCACCGTGCCTGGGCAAATTAATAATTTTGAATGCAGCCATATAACATTAACATTAAAATATATAGAAAAATTACATAGTGTTTGTTTTTATTCATTTTTGAATACACCTCTATAATACTTATTTTCGTCTCACATCTCTGGATAGTTACTCTGCTTGCTTCTGCAAAGAATGATAATTTTGATTTTATTTTTTTATAGAAATAATATAGAGGTAATAACATCTCTTTACAACTGGCTGAAAGAAAATTGCATTTTTATTTAATATTTGTAATTTATAAAACATGTTGCTTTACATGTATACTTTCTGTAGTTAGTAAATTCAATTTGGGGGCACTTTCTATCAAATATTAAAAAAAGAATATATAAAGCAAATTATGTGAACTGGCATTTTTCATTTATCAGGCATTTTTTTCTAACAAGAGAAAACTTCCACTGTGACCAAGTATTGATAAGAACTGAAACTCCCACTAATTATTTTCCACAGGCAAGCTGCTGGCTCTGTGAATTAAAGCTCCTTGACTATACACACCAGCACCCTTGTGTTGTGGTGCTGTTAGAGTAAGTAGATAGGCAGATCTAAGAAGGGCAGGATAAGGCCTCAAAGAATGTCTGGTGACGGTCAGGTGAGTATTAAGCAAATGTAAGGATGCTGGTGATGGGAAGGGAGAAATTTCCTAACAACAGGAGGCATCTTGAGCTTGTGGACAAAAATTTCCTGATAAGAACTTAAAATGGCAGAGTTTCACCATCCTCTGAGGACATATCCAGGCATGCGAAGTAAGGAGCAAAATGGCAGAATTTGACTTTCCTCTGGGGTCTTGTCCAGGCATGCACAGTAAGGGACAACATGGTGGAGTTTGACTCATATATGACCTTCCTCTGGGGTGCTAGACCAGTAAGGGAAAATTGCCCTAATAGGGCATGTGCATAACTTCAGCCACCAAATGGCACGTGTGACCCCTTCCAGATACTGGCAAGTCATTGTTCATGCAGAGATTAGCCAAGAGCCCACTCAAGGGAAAGGACAGGGGAAGGAAACCAGGAATAACTAGGAAATAGTAACTCTATAAGAGCCCTGAGCCAATGATCAGGTGGGATGCAATCTTTTGAGTCAGCTGCTAGGTTCTTTCCAAGTGTACTTTTCTTTTCTTCAATAAACTCTTGCTTCTGTCTTAAATCTACTTCTGTCTCTTGGCTGAATTCTTTCTCCCAAGAGGACAAGAACTGAAGACTGTGGAGCCTGCCCAGGCCACCTTCAGTAAGAGAGTTATGTAAATGGACACAGTGATGCTATAAAGAGTTCTGGCAGAAATTCTGGTGACAAGACAGTTAGCAATAAACTATACATGTAAGTGACTGTACACTCTAATCCCAAACTAAATATACCTCTAACCCAACATCCCTTTAAGCCTGATCCCTGAAGTATTCTGAAGCCACTTAAACACCAACTAAGGCAAAGTGTGAAAAGTTGGGAGGTCAAAGCAGAAAGAGATAGTAGTATTAATCTACAGCAACGAAAATAATGTATATTTGAAAATTTTGCAAAAGCAGAGGGACATGTGAACACATTGCAAGGGCCTATCCAACACCTTACAAAGGATTTATAAAAGTAATGGTTGCTGAAGTTTTTCCTTATTAGCTTCATGGTAAATGTACCTTTAACTTACGCTGTATTAACAAGATCCTGAATTATGGAAGAATTGCAAAATATTGCAATGAAAACAGGTTTTCTTTTTTTTTCCCTCTCACCTTTTAAAATATAAATTTGTCAGAATGTCTTTTTATAACAAGGCAGGAGGTGGTCTATGCTGTAGATTTCAGGATGCTAATAACAGCATCTTGATAATATAAAAAATACTCTTAATTTTCTATGACCCATACTGGTTGTTGACCTACAGAAAACTGATCTTTAACTCCATCTATGATCCCCTTGAGGATCTAGATGATATAATCTCATTTCCAAATTATTATTCTGTGATTTTGCTTACTATAGTTTAATTGAAGTGATTAAGACCATTCAGAGATATACAATATCCAGTTGTAATTAACACCGACCTTCCTTTTGGGGCGTGAGGGGGCCCACCATTGACAGAGATTTTGAGTAAAAGCAAAAGCTTCACTTTTAAAAGGGGATGGTTGATCATACATTGCTATATTCTAGTTATCGGTGAAACATCTTATTATACTTTTAGAAGATTATGCATCAGAATGATATATTTTATAGCTTCATGCAGGAAATAACTCACCCTCATATTTAAGAGAAGGTTGAACATATGGAAACTGAATTCATTCGAGCTTGAATTTTGTAATTAAACCCTATAATCTAGAATTCTTTCTTTGAGTGTCATGAAATAAATTATTTTCTTGCTCTACGATAGGACCCCACATTGACAAAAATAAGTCAAGCTTTTAAAATCTCTAATCAGACATTGTAACTTATTACTAATACCTGCCATACATATAAGTTTTAGTTTCTGGGAACCGTCCTGCTATAATAATAAACTTTTTTAAAAACTGTTTTGGAAAGAAAAAGAATAACAACAAAAAAACTAATTTGGAGAAGTTGTTCAGACATATATTACCTAAAAAAAATCATTGATGTCCCATGAATGAGATTGGGTTATTTACTTACTTTCCCAATAAAACCATTGCTTCTAACTAGCAAGTTCTTTGTTTTAGTCATCTGTCAGAAGAGCTGCTCCATTTCACTTTGCCTAGAGACTTTGAATTGATTTTCTATCAATACGTATCCATGGGATATTCAATTCATATGATCTTCTTGACAAGATTTTTTCCAGTTTTACCACCATTTCCATATGTTTATTACATACTTTTTTATCTTGCTGAGGACCAGGGGAAAATACCAATAAGTAAAAAGAAGAAGAAGAAGAAAAAAAAAAGAAAACCTAGTCTAGGACTCTAGTAGTGCTATAAATGAAAACCTGAAAGGGCTGGGAATGTCAAAACATCTTCAGTTTGGTTTAAGTGCATCTTGGACTGAATAAAAGTGAAAAAGAGAGCAGAAAGGAAAGAAAAAAAAAGAAAAAACAACCCTGAAGAATTCAATGAATTCATGGTTTTGAGCAAAAACAAACAAATAAACACGGAAGACTACTGGTGCTATATAATTTGACTCTTGCTTACCTCTAAACTCTGTATTAGTTTCCTAGGGCTCTCATTTAAAAAGTGCTACAAACTGGGTTAAAACAACAGAAACTTCATATTATATTACAGTTCTAGAGTGTAGAAGTTTGAAATCATTGTGTTGGCAGGACCAAACATTTCAACTACTAATTGAAATTCTCTCTTTAGACTTAAAACTCTAAAAAGGCAGGAAATACTTTACTCATTACTTGGTCTCCAGAGCCCTGTTTCCACTTAGTAAATGTGCAATAAATTCATCAAATTGTTACAGTAGAGTGTGTGGATGCTCTGATAAAGGCATTGAGAACAAACATGCAAGGAACAAATAGAAGCGGTGAGGGCACAATGGCAGAGGAGAAAATGTCAGAGGCAGCAGCATTATAGCAATGTCTTACAGGACAAATAGGAGTTTTCTCCACGTAAGAAAAAAGAATGCATTCTACTGACAAGTAAGTGTAAAAAAAGCATTAGGGACACATTATTTGGGAAAAAAGGTGGTAGAGAGATATTCAATTTATAAGCAGCATTATGGAGAACTGGTCACAAGTGTGGGCTATGAAGAAGTTTTACTAAGTTGCAAAACAAGTTTCTTTACTTGATAGTTCTGTGGTTTTGGTTAAAAAAGTTCCCTGTTTTTTCATCCACAAAATAGAGATCATATTAAAGCTAACTTCTGAGCTCTTCTAAGGATTTTGTTTATATGTGTAAAGTAATGAGAATGGAGGCTGTATACTCACTCGAAACTTGTAATCTATTATTATTTTAGCCAGGTAGAAGATACTTTCAGTGTTGAAGTTCTGCTTTTTATAATAGCGGAGTAACGTTTATCACATTAATCCTACTGCAAATAACTGTTGTAAACTCCAGACAAATTATAATGAATAACGGATTGAAAGCCTTGCAGAGACTTTTTGTTAGAATGAATAGCAGATTAAAAGCAGAAAAAATGAAACTGGATTCTTGACACAAAGGAATCAGGTGAGATTTATATTTATAACATTTTTGCTCTGGGAGAACTTTACAATTCTGTAGTACAAAGTAGATAGAAATCAAGGAGAAATTTGGTCTTTTTGGCATAAGAAGTCAAAGGATGGCGTTTTGAGGTGCTAATTTAGAGAGAAATTGTAGACAGATAATCCAGAAATGAGGGAGCCCCAGAAAGAGAATCCCTATCAGATATATGTAAATTCCCCTGAAATGTACGGCAGATCACAGAATTGTGCATGCATGAGCAATTCTTCAAGGAGTGAAGGGGAAAGTGACTACTGTAAGGCTGAAGTAATTTCCCAGAAATTTCATGCCTGCCCATTGCTGGAATTGTATGTTTCAAGTGCCGCAGAATTTAGGAAAATGTGACAATCCCTTATTCTCAGTGTTTACCATGTGCTGGGGCATAAAACAGACTTAATAAATTTGAAAAAAAAAAAAAACCTTACAGTATATGTTTTCTGTAAACAGTGGAATTAAAAAGAAATAGGGGCCAGGCACGGTGGTTCAAGCCTGTAACCCCAGCACTTTGGAAGGCCAAGGTGAGCGGATGGCTTGAGGTCGGGAGTTCGAGATCAGCCTGGCCAGCATGGTGAAACCTCACCTCTACTAAAAATACAAAAAAAAAAAAAAAATTGTCTTGGCTTGGTGGCTCACGTCTGTAATCCCAGCTGCTCAGGAGGCTGAGACAGGAGAATCACTTGAACTTGGGAGGTGGAGGTTGCAATTAGCTGAGATTGTGCCACTGCACTACAACCTGGGTGACAGCAATAATCTGTCTCAAAAAAAGAAAGAAAGAAAGAAATAGAAAAGATATTTCAAAATAATTATTAGAAAATGAAGACAAACATCTCTAAATAAACCAGGAGTATAAAAAGGAACCACAAAGATAAAAGGAAAATATATTGACTGCATACAAACGAACACATAACATATCTAAATTTGTGGAATGTAGCTAAAGCAGTTCTTAGAGACCATGTCTTCAAATACTTTATTAGGAGAGATTTTAAAAATTAGTTTTCTCAGAGTATACTGAAGGAAGTTAGTGTACCAGAGACTGAGGTAGTTAGGAGGAAGGGTGGGCTAGGCGGAAATGGGGAGAAGTTGGTTAAAAGATCTATAAATATAGTTAGATAGGTAGAGTAAATTCTAGAGATTTATTGTACAGCAGGATGACTACAGTTAATGATGATATATTGTATTCTTAAAACATACCAGGAGCCCACAAATATAACTGTGTGAAGTAATGCATTTGTTAATGAGCTAAACATTTCACTATGTATGTTGTTAAACCAGGTTTAATGTAAAGCTTCCTTTTTAAATATTTTAAGTTAGACCTAAACGTTTCTCTGTACATCATGAAATACAACAAGTGGAGACATAGACTGTAGCCCACACCTGTGCCAATCACTGGGTTTTGGCCATTAAATGTAGCTGACTGTTTGAACCATGTTCAAATAAGGCAAACACTGAGCTGTAACCAATCCAGCTGTTTCTGTACTTCACTTCCATTTTCTGTATGTCGCTTTCTTTTTTCTGTCCGTAAATCTTCTTCCACCATGTGGCTACGCTGGAGTCTCCAAGCTTATTCTGGCTCAGGAAACTGCTCAATTCTTTAATCCTTCATCCCTCAGTTACACTCCTTTAAATTTAATTTGGCTGAAGTTTTTCTTTTATCATCGTGTATCTTAAAATATCAGGTTTTTCATGATAAATACATACAATATTATCTGCAAATTAAAAATAAATATAGAGGTTAGAAAATAAAAGAAAGTAAACACAACAAATATAGAAAACATACTGTATAAAAAAGAACAGAAGTCAGTTAAGTTGAAAAACACAAATAGTATTTTGGAGAAACAAAGAAGTAAAAATATAGGTCTCTAAAAAGATAGGGTAAAAAAAGGAAAAATATAGGCCTTTAAAAAGATCAAGAAAATGGAAAATCTTCAGTTTTGCTAACCAATAAAAAAGATAACATAAGTGATCAATATTAGGGATTATATAGGGACATCAATTTGCAGCTTGAGGTCATTGACATCATAATCAGGGAACATTATGTACAACTTAATGACAACGAATTCAACAACTTAGATAATATAATCTAATTCCTTAAAAGACACAACTTTAAAAAACTAAGGCTAATTTAATTAGGATATTTAGATAGCCATATAATTACTAAAGAAATTGAATGTATTATCAAAAACCCTCTATCAACAGTGGAATTAAAATAGAAATGATATCTCAAAATAATCAAGTATTAGGAAATTAAGCAAAAATACTCAAAGCACAGTTTATTTCATTGGTTAATTCAACCAAACATTTAATTTAAAAAAATGCCAATTTAACAGGAACTCTTTTAGAATATTAAAAAAAAAGACAATTTTGAGATTATTTTATGAAGCAAACATATCACTAATACAAAAATCTCACAAAGATGTTACAAGAAAAGGACATTAAAGACTAATATTCCACATTAACCTTGATGCAAACATCTCTGTAAAATAGTAGCAGTTTAAATGCAGAAAGGTCCACTCATGATTTGTAGTGAACATTGTGCTAGAGACCCTAGTCAATGACTATTTCTAGAAAACAAGTCATAATGATTGTAAAGCAGGAAGTAAAACTGTTTATTTATGAAAGATATTAACCAATACTAAAAATACTATATTAACCAATACTAAAAAAAAAAAACTTTTTAAAAGCTACTAAAAGAAACAAGTGAATTTTGAACCAAAACAATGTGAAATAAATAATAATATTGGGAATTCATGTTAATCTGATTTTAAAGCTTACTCTAAAGCTATAATAACCAAGGCCATGTGGAGATTGCATTTATAGAGGGATCAAAGTAACTCAATGATTAAATGATAACTTTTTATAGCATATAATGCTGAAACATTGGAAATCCGTATCAAAAGTAAAGAAATTATGAACTCTTCAACATACCACAGAGAAAAATTAATTGGTAATAGATCATAAGACCTACATTTAATAGTTAAAGTTGTAAAACAATTTAGAAGAACAAAAAAGGAGTTAATCTTTGAGACTTTAGGGTAGGCAAAGAAAGAACAAACAAAATACCTTAAAAAGATAGGGAACAAAATAAATATAAAAAAGATAAGCCACAGATTGTGAGAAAATATCACAATACATATATCTGACCAAAATTCTTTTTTCCAGAATTATAAAACATTTACCTTAATAAGAATACTGTATTTATCTGTTCACACATTGCTATAAAGAAATATCTGAGACTGGATAATTTAAGAAAAAAGGTTTAATTGGCTCTCAGTTCTGCAGGCTGTAGAGGAAACATGATCCTGGCATCTGCCTTGCTTCTGGGGAGGCCTCAGGAAACTTTCTGTAATGATGGAAGGCCAAGGGGATGCAAGCATATACATGGCTGGAGCAGAACCAAGTGGGGAAGGTGCCACATGCTTTCTAACAAACGTGTTTCTTGTGAATTCTATTATAAGAACAGCACCAAAGGGGAAAAGTTGCTGCCATGATTGGATCCAATCTCCTCCCACCAGGCTTCACCTCCAAAATTGGGGATTATAATTTGACATGAGATTTAGGCATGGACACAGATCTAAACTATATCATTCCACCCTTGGCCCTTCCCAAATCTCATGTTCTTCTCACAGTGCAAAATAAAATTATGCCTTCCCAACAGTCTCCCAAAATCTTAACTGATTCCAACATTAACTCAAAAGTCCAAAGTCCAAAGTCCCATCTAACACAAGACTAGTAGTCTTAGTCTCTTCTCCCTGTGAGCCTGTAAAATGAAAAACCAGTTAGTTACTCCCAGGAAAAAATGGAGTTATAGGCATTGGGTAAAAGTTCCCCTTACAAAAGGGAGAAATCCACCAAAAGAAAGGGAGTATATGTCCCATGCAAGTCCGAAACCCAGCAGGGCAGTTATTAAATCTTAAAGCTCTAAAATAATCTCCTTTGACTCCATGTCTGACATCAAGGGCACTGATGCAAAGGGTGGGCTCCCAAAGCATTGGGTAGCTCCACCCCTGTGATTTTGCAGGGTTCAGCCCCGACAGCTTCTCTCATGGGCTGGCATTGAGTGCCTGTGGCTTTTCCAGGCACGGGGTGCAAGCTATTGGTAGGTTTACCCATCCCAGTGTCTGGTGGCCCTCTTCTCACTGCTCCACTAGGCAGTTTTCCAGTGGGAACTCTGTGTGAGGGCTCCAACCCCACATTTTCCCTCCACACCATCCTACTAGAGTTTGTCCATGAGGGTTACTCCTCTGTAGCAGGCTTCTGCCTGGACATTCAGGCTTTTCCACAAATCATCTGAAATATAGGTGGAGGCTCCCAAACCTCAATTCTTGCATTCTGTGCACCTGTAAGCTTAATATCATATAGAAACTCTCAAGGCTTATGGCTAGCACACTCTGAAGCAGCACCCCAAGCTATATCTGTCCCCCTTTTAGCCATGGCTGGGATGTAAGGAGCAGTGTCCTGAGACTCTTCAGGGCGGTGGGGCCCTGGTCCCAGCCCATGAAACCATTCTTCCCTTGTAGGCCTCTGGGCCTCTGAAGGGAGGGACTGCCATGGAGGTTTCTGAAATGACTTTGAGGACTTTTCCCCATTCTCTTTGCTATCAGCATTTGCCTTCCTTTTAGTTATTCAAATTTCTGCAGCTGGCTTGAATTACTCCCCTGAAAATGGAATTTTCTTTTCTACCACATGGCCAAGCTACAAATTTTCATACCTATCAACATAGGTTGTTAGAAGGAGTCAGGTCACTTCTTGAGTGCTTTGCTACTTACAAATTTCTTCTACTAGACACCTGAAATCATCTCTCTCAAGTTCAAAGTTCCACAGATCACTAGGACAGGGGCACAATCCAACAAAGCTCTTTGCTAAAGCATAAAAAAAGTGACCTTTGCTCCAGTTCTCAATAAGTCCCTCATCCCCATCTGAGACCTCCTCAGCCTGGCCTTCACTGTCTATATCAGTAACAGAATTTTGGTCACAACCATTTAACAAATCTCTGTGAAGTTCCAAACTTCCTCTCATCTTCCTGTCTTCTTCTGAGTCCTTTAAACTCCTCCACCCTCTGTCTGTTATCCAGCTCCAAAGTTGCTTCCACATTTTTCAGGTTTCTTTATAACAATGCTCTACTACTCAGCACCAATTTTCTGTCTTAGTCTGTTCTTGCATTGCTATGAAGAAATAACTGATATGGGAAAATTTATAAAGAACAGAGGTTTAATTCATTCACAGTTCCACAGGCTATACAGGAAACATGATGCTGGAATCCTCTCAGCTTCTAGGGAATCCCCAGGGAACTTTCAATTATGGCGGAAGGGGAAGGAAAAACAGGCACATCTTACATGGCCAAAGCAGGACCAAGAGCTGAGGGGGAGTGGGAGGTGCTACCCACTTTAAAACAACCAGATCTTGTGAGAATTCTTTCATGAGAACAACACAAAAGGGAGAAATTCACCTCCATGATTCAATCACTTCCCATCAGCCCCACCTCCAACATTAGGGATTATAATTTGATATGAGACTTGGGCAGGGACACAGATACAAACCATATCAAATACCAAAAAATAAAATCTTCACAAAAGCAGAGTTCAGATAGGTCGTAAGCACATAAAATGATGCTTAATGTCATTAAGTTGATGGGAGTTCTAAGTGATACAATTGCTTTGGGAAACAATTTGGAAACTTTTAATAAAATCACATACACTTACCATTTGATCCATAAATTCTCCTCCTACATATTTACCCAAGAGGAAGAAAAATATGTCTACACAAAGCCTTCTATATGAATTTCAGAGCAGCTATCTCTGCATTAGCCAAATTGGGGAGAAAAAAATGTTCAATGTGTGAATGAGTGGAAAATTGTGGTATTCTACTCAGCAATGAAACAGAATCAGCTAATGCTGAGTGCAAAGTATAACTTAATCTCAAGTCATTATGTTGAGCAAAAGAAATCAGACACAAAGAAGTACACACTCTTTAGGATTCCAGTAATATGAAGTTCTATGACAAATAAAAATTATTTATTTATGTTGGTAGCAATAAGAATAGTGACTATCTGTGTTGAGGTGTGGTCAATACAAAAACAGGAGTATGAGAGAAATTTTCAGGGTAAAGGAAATATAATATTTTTTTACTGGGTTCCCGGATGCATTGATTTATATATACATGTCAAATCTCATCAAACTATATATATTAACAATCTGCACACTCTACTGTATTTGAATCTATATTTAACATTTAAAAAAGAACTGTTATTTCCATCTTACCAGAAAAGGATGGAAATTCATGCAAAGAGCAGCATGAGATGAGCCTGGCCAACATGATGAAACCCCGTCTCTACTAAATACCAAAAATAGCTGAGCACGATGGCAGGCACCTGTAATCCCAGCTACTTGGGAGGCTAAGGCAGGATAATTGCTTGAACCCAGGACGGAGAAACTGCATTGAGCCACGATCATGCCACTGCACTCCAGCCTGGGTGACAGAGCAAGACTCCATCTGGGGAAAAAAAAAAAAAAAGGAGCATAGATGATTATAGAGGAAGTTCAAGTCTATGTGTTACTATAAAGAAGAAATAACTATTATAAATGGTAATATTATTGTGAAATATGTGGCATTAATTATACTTTATCAAGAAGAAATTTCAGAGAAGTAAAGACGAGTGTTTGTGTTGATTTTAAAAAGCTTGGATTTATAGTTTTTTTCCAAACTGAGAATAACTGTTGATGCTACCAGATGATATTTAGTTATCTGTGTTTTGAAGTTTACTCATATTTGTGATGTGAGAATGTATTTTTTGGAATATTAATTTACCAATTGTTGTAAGAGTTTGATATTATTTTTGAGTTATTTGTTAGGTGGTTAGCACATTTTTTAAAGTTTGCCTAAGCTTTTGCATATGGAATGTTCTGGAGAAAAAAATAAATTTTGTCCAACAGCTGCATTATCAAAAGGAAAGTAATCAATTTGTGGCATAAGTTAACCATTCCTTCTTCAAAACAGAATCAACTTTCCACAAAATACAATCTATGAATCTCTGTGAAGTTTCAGTGAAAAGTGTTTTGAAAGCTTCCCAACAGTACGCCTGTAAAAATGTATGAAAGATATATTTGATTGGGAGAATGACTGTTTGAACTTGGAATCCAAAAGTCAATAAACATTACAAGTATCCTTCTTTTCTTCATGGAATTTCATGGCCAGAACAGTGTCCTGGGTGACTGAAAAAGCTGTGAGAAATTAAGACCAAACAATAGCTTTTGAGATTGAATCCTATCATATATCTTTCTCATCTCTTACTCTCACAGAGGTGAATACGAGTCCCAGAAGTACTTATTCCTGTTCACCAGGTGGAAATCACAAGCCTTAATAGCCCATAGTCTAGCATGTATTCTCAACTGCAGAAATGAGCTTTTGGTCAATAACTACCAAATCATTGAGGTGTGTGCTAGGACCATCTAAGGCAACAAATTGTTAGGCTCAAGGAAAAAGGGATATTTAAAATAAATTCAATGAATTTGTTCAGAGATTAAAATAGGGTGTTACATTTACAAAGAAAATAATTGGCAATTACAAGAAGACTTTATTGGAGGGTTCGGAAATAAAATATATAATTACTAAACTAAAAAATAATATGTGGATTGGGTAGTAGAATGCATATAACTAAACAAATATTAATTATGTGAAAAATTAGAGACTGAAATTTTCCCAACACACAAGACATCAGAATAAAATTGAAAGTAAATAGAAAAAAAAAAGAGAGGAAGAATAGAGAGGCACTAACCTTTCTCTGGCAGTGTTTCAGCAGTAGAGAATAAAGAATAAGATAGTGATACAATTACTGAAGACATGAAAGCTAAGAATTTTCCATAATGAAAGGAAGACACAATCCTCAGATTGAAAGACTTCAATAAGCACCAGCCAAGCTGAAAAAAACCCTACAAATTATAAAATATTACGATTGTTTTTCAAGAGAGAAGGAAAATCCCCAAAGTTGGCAGAGTCAAGGCATAAAATACCTACACAGCAATGAAATTCATACTGACTTCGGAATTACTGTCATCAGTACTTGGATCAAGAAAACAATGAACATCTTCTACAAAGAAATAAAGAAAAATAAACTTTGATTTAATAAATTTGTCTTCAGACAAATTGCTTTGCATCCCACAATTTGAATAACGAATAAAATGGTCAAAAGGTATTTAGCAAATTTATCTTTAGCAGACTATCCCTGAAGGACTCTGGATAATGTCCTCGATGGAGGATGAATGGATGAATTCAGAAGAAAGAAAATAGATACCAAAAACAATGGTAAGCAAATAGAATAATGAACTTCTTTCTGTACAGATAAGAATGCAAAATAATACATATTTTTGTACTCATCTAGAACCAAAATTAAAAACAAATAGAACATGTAGAAAGAAGTAAATTTGTGATGAGGTTCCTATCTTGTGAGGTTAAGGTTTGCATGTTCTCAGAAGTGTGTCACAATGATTAAATTTGACTGGGGATGATCAAATCAAAGTGTCAATGGTTTAAATAGGGAAGATATTTATCTCGCATGAAAGTCCACAGAACTATTGTGATGTGTCTTAGTCAGGGTTCTCCAAGAAACAGAACCTAAACAGAGAAATAGGATACATAAATAGATATGTAAAAAGATGAATTAAAAGAAAATGGCCCACTTAGTTATGGAAACTGAGAAGTCCCATGAGCTACCATCTGCAAGCTGGATGCTGAGGGTGCAGCTCCAGTCCAAAGCTATAAGCCTAAGCACCAGGAGTTCCAATGATGTAAATCCCAGTCCAAGTCTGAGCCCTGAGAAGCAGGGGCATGAATGTTTGGGAGTAGGAGAAGATAAATATCTCATCAACAGCAAAGAAAGAAAAATATCTTTCTCTGAACTTTGGTTCTGTTTAGGCCCACAACGGATTGGATGATGCCCACTGGCTTTGGTGAAGGTAATTATTAATATCATTACTCAGTCTATCACTTCAAATACTAATCTTTCCAAAGCATCCTCACAGCCACACTCAGGAATAAAAGTTTGGCAGCTACCTGGGCATCGCTTAGTCCGGTCAAGTTGACACCTAAGATTAACCATCACATAATGATTCTTCTCTCTTACTTCCCTAGGGATCTAACCTTCCTCTCTTTTGTCCTACCCCATGTGTAGCATTCCAAATTCCTCTCATGATTTAAAGCATTGACTCCAGATCCAAATGTCTACCTATAGCGCATCCATTAGAATTAGGAAAGAAAAAAAAATGGAGTTGAGGAGCATAGGCCACTAGCCATTTGTCTTATAATAAATTGGACACAGGATACTTTGGCTTAAATATATCTCTCAAGATTTTAGTCACATGGCTCAGCGACATTGACTTACACTGTGGTATAGGTGACTATTTATCATTCTAAAAATTAGAGGGTATATCACTATATCCTCTAAGAGAAAAAGAATGGTTATTGGAGAACTAACTGCTGTCCCCACCACAATGTAAATGCCAAATAAGATAAGGAATCAATAGAATAGAGAAAATATTTAATCCAGTGGGAGACTGGAAGCCAGGGATGGGGAAAAAGAGAAAGCATGATAAGTAAAAAACAAAGAAGGACAATGCAAATTGCCTCTAAGAACATGACTAACGCTTTAATATTAGTTGTTTCTCCTGCAGCATTTAGCATTGCTTATTTTCCATTGTTTATTTCCCATGAATACGGGGACTATATTTTAAATTCACCCATTAAACTATAATCGGCTTGAGATCAACATTACAATTTTATTCTTGTCTTATCATTAACACAGAATGCACTGAATAAATATTTGTTTAATAACTGTTAGAGTAGGTAAGTGTCCAAGACATTGGGCTTAAGAAGGACAGCTCTTGCTGATTATGTAGAAATCAGCAGAGACAAAATCATTCCATTCAAGCCTCTTTAGCATCAATACTGCTCATTCTTCAAAGAATGAATTAAAATGATTTTGTAGCCTTGTGGCTAAACAGATTGTTTGATTTAGGTTTTAAAGTAGGTTCTGGGTAGCAGATAAAAAGAAAGTTTGTTGTATTTTTGTTTTCGGGAATATAGATACGTCATTTATTTTTTTCCAATATACCCAAATCCTGCGGGCAACTTCCCTCATTAGGTATTGCAGATAAGATTTAATCGTTCTTGGAGGGGAGTAAAATTTTTTACAAAGAAAAGGAAGTATGATTTTTTTTAAAAAATGTAATTTCTAGTGGATGAAATAAAAATAATGACTGATGAAATGGCTTCATATATTTTTACAATATATCCTAATAATATACATCTGTGTGTGTGTGTTAGTGTGCACATTCCCACACACATATAATCTCTTCTCCAGAGAAATAAGATATCCCAGAATTCTGTGAAGGCTTACCTATTCTAATTTCTGAAGGTTAGAAATAAAATAGTTATAATAAACATATAATATGTTCTTCAGCAAGATCGTTGAAGGCACCCCAACTGCTGGTTCCAATTAGGAAATATACTGAGGAAGGGTTTCAAAGAAGCCTTTTATTATCAGGGGCAGATAGAAACCCTGAAAATACAAAAGACAGTGGGATCTAGGCAAAGTTGTAATAATAGAAATTTGAGGTAGTTATTGCATACAGGAAATGGAAGGAAAAGGAAAGGCATAGAGTTTGCAGTGAGGATTCTGAGTTTGTCATATTTATTGGTCTTTGGAGAATAACCATAGAAAATCTTAAATGAGATGAGACCTACAGAGAGTATAGTTGATTCACTGCTGAATAGGATTTCCAATAATTGTGGCAGTGATTTCAAGGATGAATATATCTGTCAAACCCAATGAGTTGAACAATTTAAATGAGTGCAGTTTATTGTCCTTTAATTATTCCTCAATAAAATGTACAAAGTGGTAATAATTGGGTGAGGTCAGGGTACTGCTGCTGGTGGTGGTAGCAGGAGGAATCCAGCACTTCACTTGCATGGTCATGGAGGGATTTCAACCTAGCATTAGCCAGGCCACTTTTTCTATTTTCTACAGCAAGAATAGTAAATATTCTACTTATACATGTTGCTGTCATCTCAATGAAGTTCTCATTTCTTTTAAAAAATATAAACATTCAAGCAATTTTTCCCTCTATTTCTTCTCTCCTTTCTCTCTCTTTCTTTCCTATCCTTCCTTTTATATGTCCTACTTTTTGCTTTCATTATAGTCAAGAAGATGGAGGCAGCCTATTTACACTCAAAGTTGCAAGAAGCTTGGGGATTGAAGAAGCAAAATGGAAGTATAGGATAAAGGAAACAAAGATGTTGGGAGATTGGTTATATGCAACAAATAAGAACATTGAGCAAATAAGTAAATATTTTGGAGGAATAGGGGTATTGATACAAACTCACTTTTTATAGCATACATTCATAGATTTAGAAATAATTATGATTGCACGTGTGAAAATGTGTAACATACATATATTTCATGGCTATGTCAGCTAAGAAGGCCTAGATACAAAGAGTATACTGAATATCCAAATCTGAATTTCTACTTACCATCCTTCATTAAAATCAACAATGAATTATTGCAGAAACGTCTAATTCCAGGACTGGAATAGGGATGAATTGGGAACATCTTATTATGCCAGAAAATAAGGAAGTGTTCAACGAACAATCAAGACTTGTGAAAGTACAGTGAAGCTTCTTTAAAGGGTGTCTCCGTGGCTAAATCTGATATGATTTAAGCATCACTGTAAATAATTATAGTAATGGGTAAAGTTCCATGAATAAAATAAGAATCTATGATTCCAGACTGAAATAAATAGCCCTAGCTAGGGCTGCTATAATGAAGTACCACAAACTGTATGGCTTAAACAACAGAAATTTATTTTCTGAGCATTCTGGAGCTTAGAATTTCAAATCAAGGTGTTAGCCACTTCGTTCCTTCTGAGGCCTCTCATCTTGGCTTCCAGATGGAAGTCTTTCTCCTGTCTTCACATTGTCTTTTCTCTGTGTAATAATTGTACACTAATTTCCTCTTCTAATAAAACCATAAATCATACTGGATAAGGGCCTACCATAATGACTTCATGTTAAATTAATTACCTCTTTAAAAATCTTATTTTCAAATATAGTCACTTTCAGAGGTACTAAGGGTTTAGACTTCAACATATGCACTTTTGAAAAACATAATTTGGCCTGTAACAAATCAGAAGAGAGGTCCTTTAATATCACAGGGTGCCAATTTATAATGTAGAAACAATGATAGAAATAGAATGCCTCTGTTTGTCAACTATCACAGTAATTGATTTAGATGGCAGTCATCAGTGGAGGCTGCTGGCTGATGTCAATGGGTAGAGGTTTGATGAGAAAGGGAGGAGCAGAATATTGGTTTAATTGTAAAATAGCTCCAAAATAATTATATTCAATTTCAAAAGGAGAAATGGTGATCTTTTTGTGAAAAAACCTGTAGGACACCAACATGTCCAGGTGTCCAAGTTTAATAACACCTCTGATGTAACAGGTCAACCGTGCCCACAGATGAGACAGACTGAGAAGGACATAGCATCCCTTTGGTGGTATATTGCACAGAAAGCATGGCCTGGCCAGGACTCTGGTCATGAGGAAACATTGAATAGAGTCAGGCTGATAGAGTTAATACGTAATGTAAAACTGTAAAATAACGAAAAACAGGAAAATGGGGGAAAACTGAGGAGGATAAAATAAAACAAATAATGTGAGCTGTGCTTGTGGATGAAATCTTGAATCAGAAGAAAAAGTGCCTTGTTGGGAGCAGTGAAAAGTAACCAATGAGGGGGTCTGAGGATTGGCTGGTAGTATATATCATTATTTATTTCTTCAGTTGGAAGGTTATATGGAGGTTATACAGGAGAATGTCTTTTGAGGAAAAACAGAGAAGTATTAACAACTTGCTCTCAAATATTTCCAAAAAGGCCAATCTATGATATAGTGGGTGTGCATGCATGTGTATGTGTGTATATGTGAAATGTCATGAAATGTTAAAAGTTGGGGAATATCAGTCAGTAAGAAATTCACAGGGAAAATCTCTGTGTTTCAGTTGCAACTGGATTGTATATTTTTTACAGCTTTAAAAATAAAACTTCTGATCTGTGTTCTTTTCTTACTGCCTTCATTACCGCAATTAATCCGAGGAAAATTTGTTTTAATATATTTTTCTTAGATTAATTAGGGCAATTCAGTAACTTCAAAATTATGTCCAGCTACTCTTAGTTAGACTAATTGCACCAACAAAGTTAAAAATATTTTATAAATTATTAATTAAAATGTGATAATAATTATATAATCTCCCAAACTGATAAATTATTGTATCTAGAGCTTGGCTTAGAAATGAAGTAAAAAAAAATCACAATTTTAAATAAGTGAAACAAATTTATTAGAAAAAGTACCAGAAATCCTGATTGTGGTTATAATGGGATCATGTCCATTCTTGGAAATTGACAAGAGTTGTTTAGTTCCAGCTACTGAACTAATTATGCTGTATGCATCTAATTAATTCACATCTACCAAGGGTTTACTTTGACAAATTAAGACAAATATTTTGGACACCTTGCTTATGAAACACTTAAAAATATTAAATAGAGGATTCTAGTTCTTTGGGAGAAATTTCTTTGTAGTTTTATTATTATATTGACCAGTACTGCAAAGCCCTAGTGTTTTATTTTCCTTGTGTGCATTCAGAAGGATAGGCTTTAACACGTTACAATGAGAAATATAAATTTCACCTAATGTTCAAATCAAGATTTTAAGCCAGTCTGGTACTGTAAAAAATTAGGTTAATGCCTATTTATTAAAGAAAAGTCATGATTATTAAAATTGCATCTTGTATATTTGTTGATGGTGTTATTTTATTAACAGAAAAGACTTTCAGAAATTAAAAAGAATTAGAATTGTATAAAAATAAGACCAAAAATCAGTGATAATTATTTTGGTTTTTCTGCATCCACGTTGTCCTCATGTCCTCAAATTCTGTGAGATGAAGCCAATCAAGCTACTGTTTGAGATAAATTTTGATTTGAGATATCTGTTTATAGATTGTTCCTTATAAAATTAACATAGTTATATTCATAATACTGACATCTGGATGGAGAATGCACAACTAAAAATAAATGCTCCATTTATTTCTCATCTATTTGACACACACAGTGATGCTGGCCGTCTGCTGTGCTTTGTTTTTGTTTTTTAATGGACTATTTTATTGAGTTGCCACAATGACAGAATGAGATATTTATTACAATTTTTGCTAGTTTTAAAAATGAAGAAACAGGTTCAGATAGATTATACAATATCCTGAAAGTCACACAGCTAGAAAGTGAAGAAGCCATGATAAACTTTACATAACAACTTATTAGTTTAACAACTTATTAGTTTAACAACTCTAATTAATTTTATCATTTTTTTAATGTTTAATAGCCTTTACTAATTGAACGGATAAACATTTTACTGAATAATTTGATTAGTTTATTCAAAATTCTCCACATATCTTTAAAAGTAGAACTAGAGAAATCTTTGAAAATCATCCATTTTCATTGTTGGAAATAATTTTATTAGTATTGAACAAGTTCTAAACACCCAAAGTTAAATGATTTTAGATCATTTATTCCCTATCATTAATGTTCAGTTTGAGAATGAATAAGGGAAATAATAGCATATGTGAATTATCATAAAATGTAACACATATGGATTTTCTGTGAGAATTAATTGACTCTTCTCCAAATGATACTGATTAATCCATATTTACTGAAATATGTTAATTATTTTTCTTTTTTGGAAGTATAGCATACAGGAAGAAACACAGATCATGAGCATACAAATTATGACTGAAAATTAAAAGCTTCTTCTTAATTCTGTAAATCTAAATCACTACCTATCTCTTTCTCTCCAAAGCTAGTTATCACACTTGAACTTTTAATAGCTTACATTAGTTTTGCCTGTTTTTGAAATATATATAAATGTAATGATACATTTTATAGTCTACTGAGCCTGGTTTATTTCACTTATAATAATTTTTAGGAGATTTTTCAATTTTAAATGTCAATCAATGCAATTCAACACATTAATAACATAAAGGGGAAATAGATGATCATCTCAACAAATTCAAGAAAGATTTGTTCCTTCCTGCTTCAAGCCTCTGGTGACTGTTAGCGTTCTTTGGCTTGTGGCTGCCTGTCTCCAATCTCTGACACTATCTTCCCACATTCTTCTCCTCTTTTGTCTGTCAGAAACTGTGTATTCTCTTGTAAGAACACTTGTCATTGAATTTAGGGCTCAATGTATAATCCAGGATGAGCCCTCCATCTGAAGATCTTTAACTTAATTCGTCTGCAAAGACCCTTTTTCCAAATAATTTAACATTCACAGGTTCCAAGAATTAGACCGTCAACATATCTTTTTTGGGGACACTGTTCAACCCATCAACAAGGTAAAGAAGAAGAGAATAATCTTGTTCAGTTATAGTTTCCTACAGGAAGCTAGACATTTCAGATTGAATAACTTTTGAAACATGACTGCTCTTTCTGAAAATCCTAACAGCTTGTTTCTTTAGGGTAGAAATTTGATGGAGATTGCTGTGCATTCTCTTCCCTTGTGGTGATGAGACCAAGACCATTTCCAAATAGTTGTCAGAAACTCAGTACTCAGTGCCCCTATTTAGGAAACTTTCATAAAGAGCCAAGTGCCTTGGGTGCACATGGAAGAAAGCGATAGCCTCAGCTGGATCATCAACAGATTTTGAAATAATCAATACTTAGCCTTATAGCTCTAAATTTTATCCCCATTTTAAGATTATTCACTGGTTAGAGTCACCAGTCACAGGTTAGCAAAACACAACTTACAGCCCAAATCCAGCCTGCTACCTGTTTTTTGTATATACAACACATGAACAAAGGATATTTTCACATTTTTAAACTGTTAAAAATAATCAAAAGAGGAAAACAATCCAAATATCATAGCTGTAAAGAAAGTTTTATTCAAATACTGCCAAATATTCTTTCTTGTATTTTCTATGTGGCTACTTTCAAGTGTTAATGGAAGAGCTAAATAGTGGCAATGGGATCTTTTCTAAAAATTTACTCTATATTTCAGTATAGACAGGGTTTTGCTATGTTGCCCAGGCTTTCAAACTCCTGGGCTCAAGCAGTCCTCCTACCTGGGCTTCCTGAGTAACTGGGACTACAGACATGTTCCACCATGCTCAGTTCGGAGATCTGTACATCTTCAGCTTTGCCACTTAGGCTGCAAAGCCTAAAACATTTAGTATCTGGCCCTTTGCTAAAATCATTGGCTGATTTATGTCCTAGATACTGAATTATTAACATTATTCTGTGGCAGAATGTAAAATTTTAAAATTAGTTTTAATTCATTCATTTGCATTTCATTATAATTAATAAAATAGAATCATCTTATTTAAAATATCAAGATATTATAGATAGTGAGGTTACAACTTTTGACTTAATAGAAAAGTTCTGATGCTTTCTTTGGAAAAATTCTGGCTATCTTGCATCAGTTTTTAAAATTGCTGTCACACCTACCATTCAGAATTTAAAAACAAATCACAACATTTTATTTCAACATTTATGCCAGGCATTCATTTCTACATTGGAATGCCAATGACTAGGGATATTAATCTCAGGAATTCAAAATTACTTCAATAAAGATTATGAGTGTGTGTGTGTGTGTGTGTGTGTCAGTTTCTTTGAGCCCCAATTTCCTTCTGAACATTTTTTGGTTTCTCTCTTTTTGTGGGGAGTGGTTTTCTGACTATACTTTCCCATTTCCAAAGTAATTTATGCCTATCATTTTTTAAGTGGCCTGAGCCTATATACTTACATATTTTTTCTTAAGCTCAAGTAAAAATCAAGATATGTAAAAAATAAAGTTTCTTACATCAGTACTACATTTAGACATATAAATGACAAATGCTGTGTTTTAAATATAATATCTTAATTTATAATATTTAATATGCTTTTCTTCCAAAGTTTAATTTTAATAACTGCATACATATAGTTAACAACTATATACATTTCAATTTATCTACTGTATACATTTCGAAGGCAAACAAGAAAACAAAATATTTTGAAAATTGTTTTTTGATACATTTTGTAAGTAGAATTAAGTAGTAAAATCACATTAAAATTGTACATTTTCTGAATAATAATGAGACTACTAGAAAAAGTTAAAGAATGGGTTTTTAATAAATATATACAAACTAAATATATGTATATATATTTTTTCTCTCTACATATAATGTACATAAAAGTATATATATTCTACATATATAAGTGTATATATATCTTTTCCATATATGTACACAGACACACATTTTTAAATTTAAAGACTTGTGCAAGTCAGAAAAAGCATGCCAAAGGTGAAAGAAGCACCGTGGACCTAATAGAATTTAAGATGTGACTTACTTTTTCAGGAAAGATATCATATACGATGGAAAAAATAATTTAGACATCATCTGGCAAAAAAAAAATTGTTGAGCGCTCCTACTCTAATGTCTTCCATAACACTTTTTATTTTTAGTTAACATGTAAAACGTAAATGGTATGTGTCTGTGTACAAAGAAACCTCATAACAGTATTTGTTACTGTCTTATTTTAAAAAGCAAAACATTTGGAAAATAAAAACTGCCCATCAATAGAGAAATGAATAAATAAATGATGACATAGTCATACAATAAAACCAGTAATTACGCCAGGCGCAGTGGCTCACGCCTGTAATCCCAGCACTTTGGGAGGCTGAGGTGGGCGGATCATCTGAGGTCAGGAGTTTGAGACCAGCCTGACCAAAATGGAGAAACCCCGTCTCTACTAAAACTACAAAAAAAATTAGCCAGGCATGGTGGCGCATGCCTGTAATCCCAGCTACTCGGGAGGCTGAGGCAGGAGAATTGCTTGAACCTGGGAGGTGGAGGTTGCGGTGAGCTGAGATCGTGCCATTGCACTCCAGCCTGGGCAACAAGGGCAAAAACTCCGTCTCAAAAAAACAAAAAACAAAAAACAAAAAAAAAAACGGTAATTAAAGTAGCATGAAATAAAGCCAGTATTGGCAATTTTTTGTGAGGGCAGGGAGTAAATGATCAGGTAAAAAATATTTTATGTTTTGTGATCCAAGCGGCAAAATCAAGTATGTTATACAGGTCCTTACTTAAAACAGATAGAACAAAGTTCTACAATTTTTATTAACACAATTCAAAATGGACTAATAATAATAATTATATGCAATTCTGTAAAACCGCTGGGCTGGAGTGGGGAGGAAGCAAGAGGGCAGGCAACAGAGATATGGCCAGTAGAATCTTGAAGCAGAGATGACTCTTTGGGAGATGAGACAAAGCAAAGAGAAGAAAACAGAGAGCAGCTTCAACGAGGACTCCATTTCCTAGGGAATTTTCATTCTAGAATATTTGGAGTTAGTAGGTGTGTAGTAAGGAGAGTCTAGTAAAGAATTAAAACATCTATATTAAGAGGCTGGGTTTAAGGCACATGAAAATATGCCCTGTCCTCTACTACTACAACTATTCAACTCTGCCATTATAGCATGAAAGTAGCCACAGACAATACATAAATAAGTGAGCCTGGCTGATTTCAATAAAACTTAATTATGGACATTGATATTTGAAATTATTATAATTTTCATGTGTCATAAGACATCATTCTTTTTTTAAAAATTTTTTCATCCATTTAAAAGTGTGAAAATCAGGCTATATAAAAACTTGTGAAGGTCAGATTTGATGTGTGGGCTTTAGTTTGCCAACCCCTAAACTAAAGCTAAACTAAAGGCATAAACATAGATGCACTCTAAAAACATTATCTTAAAGGAAAAAAATCAAGTTTAGAAATCTCTCCTACTAAACCAATTTCTATATTTATCAATGTTACTCTTATTTACAAATTTAAAAAACTGTATCATGTCAAAAAAAGAAATAATCTTACTGCTCCATTATTAAGACCTCTTTAATGCTGTGTAGGTTAGCTTAAAACTTACTAGAATTAAGTTACCTTTACTAAGTTTTCTAAATTGAAAGGTCTCTGAAAGCTTTATCTTAACCTCTATTCCAAGACTGGTTTACAATTTCTGATAGTTGACATGAAAAATTAATAGGAATTCTTGTTGTGATTATTATAGGATATTTCATCACTTTTAATTTGTATTCTCTCTCCGTACAATTCTATCCACCATGCCATTTCTCTTAACTGGACACAAAGAGAGCAAGAGAGCAAGAGTGGACTTTTTCAAACTACCTTGAAATATATGTAAATAAAACAGCAATGTCCTTCATATGCTGAGGATGCATTTCTTTTCTAATAGACAATTTAAAATTAATGATAAAAACTTGAAGGTTATTATCAGTGATACCCTCCACTGAATATTTAAAATATACTGTGCATTATACCATCATTTTTCAATGCAGTGTATTCTCCAAAGTTCCTTGAGAAAACTGATTATGTTTTTCCAGATCTTGGAAGATTACTTCTTCTGTAACTTCGTCTGGGAATGGCAATTTGCGGCATTCTCTTCCCCCAACAGCATCTTGAAAAGAGGATACTCATGTGAACAGGGGTTGGGGGAGAAACGTAGCACCATTATGCAGGGCCAGGTTTTCTTTCAATGTTACACCAACCATTATACTTCCAAATCTTAAAGCTTTTGCAATGATTTCAAAACTAGTGGGTAATAAGAGGCTTTCTTTTTTTCTGCTATCAACAGAAATATATGATCCTCTACCCTGAATTCACCATTCAGGGAAAATATCATATTTCTCTTTAGAAGAAGTGGCCTTTTAGGAAAAACCCATCCATATGCTCACAGCATGACCTGTGGAAGCCTGGACTCCAGTCCTGCTTCCCAACATTTCACTCATGCCTACCATTCTATACTGTTGACGAAAAGAGTCAAACTCTGTAAAATATTTGAAGAGATTTATTTTGAGCCAAATATGACTGACCATGGCCTGTGACACAGCCCTCAGAAGGTTCTGAGAACATGTGCCCAAGGTGGTGGGGATACAACTTGGTTTTATATATTTTAGGGAGGCATGAAGCAAAAATCAAATACATTAAAGAGATACATTGGTTTGGTTCAGAAAGGTGGGACAACTCAAAGTGGGGGGCTTCCAGGCTATAGGTAAATTTAAATATGTTCTGGTTGACAATTGGTTGAGCTTATCTGAAGATGCGGGATTAATGGAAGGAATGTTTAGGTTAGGATAAAGGTTTGTGGAGACCAAATTTTATTGTGCAGAGGAAGCTCTCAGCAGACTTCAGAGAGAAAGCAGGTTGTAAAATGTTTCTTATTGGACCTAAAAGGGTGCCTGGCTCTTAGTTGATTATCTTCTGGATCTGGAAAGGAAGGAAGGAAAACAAAGGTGAAAGGGCATTCTCTATAGAATGTGGATTTTTCCCACAAGAGATTTTGCAGGGCAAATTCAAGGTATGGCAAGAAAATGTATATTGGGGTTAAATATTTTGATTTTTTTTCTTATAATGTCATGCCAGAGTGAGATTGGAAAGTAAATCACGATATATAGGGACAAATAAAACCCAACTTATGAGAACTTATGGTTTGTAGAGCATGACTCCCTAGATCTAAGGGTCTATCCTTAGATAGGAATTTGAGCAAGGTAAAAAAAATCGGAGCTTAGTGCTCAATACCTTATGTTACTCAGAAGCAATTCCATATTAGCCTATGTACAGCTTGGGCTTTAGTCTTTGCATTTGCTCAGATTCTCTTTTTCATCATTGTGCACGACTTAGCATAGCAATTGGCATATTAAAATCACGCTACAAATATTGAGAAATGAATGTATGGATGACTCTGCCTAAATTTCCTACTCTCTTCCCAAACTCAGTGATGAGAAAAATATTCAGTTCATGATTACAAACCTTTCTTTTCCCTATAACTAAGCCTTATTTGAGAATTGAAGCTTGTGGAATGATTTGAATATCATGTAATCTTAAGATTGTTACTGGTTTCTGAATCACTTTATAAATAAATCATCTTAAGATTTGGAGAGCCTAAATTATTCTAAAAGCATCAATCAATAAACCCAACAAAATTTTGAAAAGAATTATCTTCTGAACAAATATTTAGAAAAAATGGTAATATTTTTGAAAGTCACCATTTCAAGTTTTCTAGTTTTCAACGTTTTAGGAATGCCCCCAGATATCCAAAGTGCTCTTCATAACATTCCAGATAATTCCCATCTCTTATACAAGTGTAGCACCAATCAATGGAAAAATTTTAGTTTACTTTTCAAGTTCTTAAGAGAAAACTAAGACATAATTTCCCATAAAAATTATAGACTAAAGGTGAAAATTTGCCCTGCAGCTAAAAACACTAAGTTCCAGAGGTCCGAAGAAAATTAGCTTTTTTAAAAAAATGTTTCTAAAGCCATCAAAAGACCAGATTCTCGAGTAAGACTTCAGCAAGAAAGGCAACTAAGAGACTGATCACATTTACATAGGAAAAGTTATATCTCATATTTTGATATTTTAAAAATGATTAAAAAATTGGAATTTAGCCTAGTTTTAAGCCATCATTGTGTAGTAAATTGAAGTTAAACTATAAATATATTATTAAAAGTAATAAGTGAATTTACCAGTGTCTCTGGATGCCAGGGCAATATAACAAATCATTTAAACTTCCAGACCGTATAAAAATGTACAATAAAATTAGATTTATAACACATTTTGAGTGGTATTAAAACTTCAAATATCTAGAAAAATATAGAAAAGATATGTAAAATTTTTACACTAAAAATTTGAAAATATTACTAAAAAATTTATGATTACCTAAATAAAGAAGATATATTCATATTCATGTTTAGGTTAATTCATTTTTAAGATGACTCTATTCCCAAATTGATTATTATATTAAATGCAATACAGATTAAATTCCAGAAGTTTGTTTGCATGTGAAAAATTGGCAAGCTGATTGTAAAAGTTATCTAGAAGGATTAAAAAAAAACTCATAACAACAAAGGAAGTCTTTAAAAAGAACACTAGGAAATTTACGTTACTAGATTTCAAGACTTAGCATAAAGATACAAGCAAAAGGCATAAGGCAAGGTACTTTTGGAGCAAAACAAGAAACAATACAGAAGTAATTTAAAGAAATAAATCCTAGTATATAGCACAGATAAGTCACTTGCCTTATGACAAACGCTTGTGTTTTTAATAATTTTTTTCTGGGAAAATTGGAGATTTATGTAGAAAAAATAAAAACAATATTTTAAGAAGAAAAAAACAGAGAATAGTGAGTTGAGTAAGCTATGTTCTATAGCAACAATGATAACCAAAAATTACAACTACTCTTGGTGGTATGGCAATAAATGCTGTTTGTTTTTAGAGAATAGAAAAAAATTTCTTGACTCTCTCAAGTGTGATGCCAAAATTATAGAGGACCTTGGGGAAACTATTAAGTGAAATCAGGGCCAAGTGTGGTCGCTCAAGCCTGTAAACCCAGCCCTTTGGGAGGCCGAGGCGGGTGGATCACCTGAGGTCAGGAGTTCGAGACCAGCCTGACCAATACGGCAAAACACCATCTCTACTAAAAATACAAAAATTAGCTGGGCATGGTGGCATGTGCTTGTAGTCCTAGCTACTCAGGGAAGCTGAAACAGGAGAATTGCTTGAGCCTGGGAGGTGGAGGTTGCAGTGAGCTGAGATTGTGCCACTGCACTCCAGCCTGGGAGACCGAGCATGACTCCATCTCAAAAATTAAAAAAAAAAAAAGAGAGAGAAATAAAAAAAATTTTATATGTGTAAGTGAAAAAAATTTGGCTATCAATAAAAATAATGTTACTAGATCAATACTATGCAAATGAAATCTTAGCAAATTATCTAATTTAATTCTCAAAAAATCTTATGAGATAGGTACCAATATTATAGTTACTAGTCCTCTTTCAGAATAATCCATGATTATCAAAGAATAATTTTCTATGAGATCATACTACAAATTTTTATTACTTCTCAATCCAGTCAGAGTCCTGTAGTAGACCACTACTTATTCACTTTAGAGGTCAGAGGTATCTCTTCAAAAGCCACTATTATGATCCTGTTTGTCAGGATGTTTTTCCCCAACTTCCCACTTCAGTTTTTTTCTTTTTCAGTTCCTCATTTGATTTCCTTTTTTTAGTTCCGAAATTTTGTACTAGGATTCTCTTTTTCTTTCTAGGGCCTTCAATTCAAATATTTGGGGTCCTGTGGCCTAGTGTTGAATTCTATCTCTATGTAGACACAATCTTTATAATCAATCACAACCACCATCACCAGGATGTGTCAAAGCCCAAACTCAACCTTAAGGCAGATTGTGACAGTCCCCTTTTTTCCTAGGGATTTGGAAAAGGGATTAGGCATTGTACACTCTGGCAATTGGCCTCCTGTTTACAAGATACATTAATAAAATAATGTACTTCTGTTTTCCTGCAAAATGACACAATAACATTTCAGTTTTGAAAGGCATAATCTCATCATCAAAGCAGAGGAAATATTAAACCTTGGAAAATTTCTTTATACAATTTAAAGACAAAATTGTTAAAAACAAAGCAAATAGTTCTAAAATTAACTTTTTAAAAATAAATTTTATTTTGAGATAAATGTGGATTCACATATAGTTATAGAAATAATACAGATCCTGCAGATCCTTTTCTTAGTTTTCCCAAAGATAACATCTTAGAAAACTAAAGTACACTATCACAGGCAATTGGCTAAGTGCAGGCAAAAGCCTAAGTTCCTCAGAAAGCCTTCATTGACACTCTCTGAGTCCTTATTACTGTTAGGCAGAGGTAGCAATTCTGGATCCCCAAGATGCCTTCACTAATAACTCCTAGGCAGGGTAGGGTAGTAATGCACTATTTCTGCTCCCCATGGGACACACATGGAGAGGGGCACTTCTCATTAACAGTGAGTATTGGTTAAATCCTTAATCTTCAGCTGCCTCTGAAACTACCCTTCTAACAAGGGTCAGGTGTCTCTTTACTGCAAGGTGGAGGTGAAGTCCAGTTCCCCATGCAATCTCTCCTGGCTTATTGTGTCAAGGTAACCTTCTTATGCAACATAGGGATAAAAAGCTTCACTTCCTGACTGGCCTTCTCTGACATGACCAAGGAAGAGGTTGAGGTTGGAGGGTTGGAACATCTCTTTAGAGCTGGCCAAGACAGTAGTCAAGGCTCCCCACATGGAGTTTGATGCAGTGGCTGTGGGTGCAAACACAGGTTTTCTGTGGTATTTGAAGTAGAGCAGTCAGTGTCAAATGTTCTCTATTCTGCTTCATGAGCATTTTCTTGTTCTTTATCTAGAGACTAAATGCTTTTGTTGGATCTTTTATTGTATAGATTCATTGGCATGTCCAGATTGTTGGCCTCTTCAGCTCCAAGTCTGGGATATATGAGACAAAAGATAACCTCAACTAATTCACTACCACGTCTTTCTCAGTGTCCTGAGGTTCCTAGCTAGTCTGCCTTCTTACTTGGCATTCCAAAGCCATTTTATGTTGGATTTATATCTGTAGTCATGGTTTTTACTTGTGCCCAGCCAGAGGAATAGGGCAAAGAACATCTATTCCATCTTCCCTGAATGGAAGTTCCCAATTATTGAGTTTTTCTGTTGTGTATGAAAGATTTTTTAAAACATAAAGACATTTTAATTTAATTAAAATTTAAGATTTATTTTTCTACTTAAATAATTTGGCATAGAATTCAAATATTATTTTGACATTTTATCAATGTGCTTCTCTTCTTGACAATTGAAATTAATCTGTAGTTTACATAGAGAACTGTGTTAAGAAATGCCTTGTTTCCAAGATGGCAGACTAAAGACCTTTCCAGGGCTTCTCATTAACTTACAACTAAGTTAGAGCTGTAGACAATCACACTTTAAATACTTACCAAAGAAAAAGAAAAAACAAGGAAGTCCAAAGGAAAAAAACAAAAAGGAATTTTAGAATCTGAGAGAAAAAAGGTGGGCTGCCCATATATCCAGAACTGACTGAAAACTGGGTGTGAATCTGCAATATGAATGAGAAAAGTTGAATGAGTGTCACTCTGACATTCACTCCTCACTGGAGAAGTGTGCAATCCAAGGCATGGGAGAGTACCTTAACCCTCCCAAGGCGTGGCTCTAACTTGGAGAATGGCCAGCAGAGAGGGAAAAGGAACTGCTCCAGGAAGTGTCCCATGCACTCCCCCATAACAAGGTGCTTACAGTAGAATTCCATTCATAATCAAAGCTCTTCTCAAGGTGAATGGAGTCCTGGGAGCTAGCAGCAGCAGCAGTTTTGGGTGCTAGAGAGACTGGGGTCAGGGGGTGAAAAAATGGGGCTCAAGAAAGGGTGGGATTCCTGCAGCCAGAACTGAGATATGAGTGTAGTGTGGGTTCAAGCTGCTGATGCTGGAATCAGGCACTTTCCCTCTATCCTCAGGGACTGGAGCAGGAGTAGAGTTGGCAGGGAGGTGTGGCATTGACCTTTTCAGATTAGAGGCAAATTGCACTGACTAACTGAATAACCTTCACTGCCTATCATAATTAGGGTGAGAGAATGAGCTCTGGTGGACCTGGGTTATGCACAGAAGGCAGTTTTCACTCATTCTGGCCAAGGCATGGTGCTCAGGCAATCTCTTTCTTCTTGCTCTGAGACCTCAGTGCAGAAGCAGTCACCCTTCATCTGGGCAGCTTGTTAAGAGGTCTGAGGACTTCCCTGCCCCCTTTATGAGAATTGGTGCTTGAACTCACCATTGGGAGGCCTGAATGCAGGCTTCCTTGGTCTTCCTCTGCCCAGCTTCACCTACCTTCAAAGATGGACAGCAGGACCCAGGCCTGTGGGATTTTGTGACCCAATCCACCACCAGGGACACTGGAGCGCTTCTCCTGATTAACAGATGTTGGACATTAAACTTATTGCTACCACTACAGCTGGCTCTTACCTGTAAGCACAACCTATTGGCTTAGAATTTTGCCTGCAGTCTATTACAACAATTAATGACACAAAAGCATACTGCTTGGGAACAAGAAAAGCTTCTCACAACCACGGCTAACCCCATTGGCCACACCACCCCAGCTTCTCAAGATACCATGAGCCTGTTCACCTGCCTCATACATTGATACTATAACCAGCATTACAGAGAGAGATCACATCAATGGTATTTATAGCCAAAGAAATCATGCAGAATCTTTTCCACTGCACACACAGAGCAAAAAAGCAAAATGACTATACCCAACATACATCATATTCACATCTTCAAGAAAAAGTTCCCCACATGAAAAAGTAATTCAAAAATAAGAAGTGACTATTACTTTAGATGCACAGAAATCAGTGTGAAGATGCAGAAAGCATTAAAAACAAGTTATTTTGACATCTTCATAAGATCACAATCATTATCCAGCAATAGATCTTAATAAAAAAGAAATCTTCAAAATCCCAGATAAAGAATTCAAAATATTGATTTTAAAGAAGCTTAGTAAGATGCAAAAGAAATCTGAAGACAAGTACAAAGAAATCGGAAAGTCAATTTAAGATATGAATGAGATATTTATTAAGGAGATAGATAACTTAAAAACAAAAAAAACAAAACAAGCAGAAATCCTGGAAGTGACAAATTCATTGAAGGAATGATAAAATACATTTGAAAACTTTAGCAATAGACTATACCAAGTAAAAGAAAAAAAATCTCAGAACTTGAAGACAGGTATTTTGAAGCAATATAGTCAGGCAAAAAAAAAAATGAAGAAAAAATAACGAAAAATAAAAAAGGCCTTCAAGATGTATGGGACTACATAAAGCAATCAATCTTATAAATATTGCTGAGTGGGAAGAAAACTCAAAAAGTTTGGAAAACCTCTTTAAAGAAATAACTGATGAAAGTATTCCTCTAGTCATGTCTAGCAGCAGATTTAGACATCCAGCTACAGGAGGCCCATTGATCTCCCGAAAAAATGCATTGAAAACAGAGATTCACCACAACATATTGTCATCATACTATTTGAAGTCAAAGTTAAGGAGAGAATTTTAAAATCAAAAAGAGAAAAGCATCTAGTCACCTATAAAGGATGTCCCATCAAGCTAATGTGGACCTCTTAGTAGAAACCTTACATGCAAGAAAAGAATGGGATGAGATTTTCAAAATGCTGAAATAGAAAAAAAAACCTTTCACTCCAAAATTTTATTTTCAGCTATATTTTATTATTTCTTAAATGAAAGAGAAATAAAGTCTTTCTTAGACAAGGAAATACTGAGGGAATTCATCACCTCGAGACCAAAACTATAAGAAATGCTTAAAGGACTTCTAAATGTGGAAATGAAAGGCTGATATTTACCAAAATAAAAACACATGCAAGTATAAAACTCTCAAGTCTTAAAAAAATCACACAAATGCAGAAGAAAAAGGAATCAAAAGGCAACAAGACAGAATTCCACCAAATTCCACATACAAACAGAAAGAGAAAAAAAATAAAGAATTGATAAAACAACTAGAAAGTACTTTTTATTATGACAGGAATAAAACCTCAAATATCAACATTAACCTTGAATATAAATTGATTAAATCCTCTACTTAAAAGACAGACTAGCAGAATGAATAAAAATAATAACCCAAATAGGAGAAGCTACCCATTTATCAGATAGACTGTAAGTAAAAAAAAAAAAATTAAAAAGAAGAAAGATTATCATACATATAAGACATTATACATATATTAGTTGATAAAGAGATCAATTAAATCAGATAATATAACAATTGTAAATATATAGAAATGCAACATTGAAGCACCTAGATTCATAATACAAATATTACCGTACCTAAAGAAAGAGATAGCAGTACAATAATAGTAAGAGACTTCAACACCCCACTCACAGCACTAGACAGATGATCAAGACATAAAATCAATAAAGAAACATTGGACTTAAATTATACTTTAGACCAAATACGCCTAACAAATCTTCACAGAATGTTCTGCCCAACAACTGCAAAATATACATTTTCTCATCAGCACATGAAACATTCTTCAAGATAAACAATGTTAGGCCACAAAACACATATAAATACATTTTTAAAAAATCAAAATCATATCCAGTATCTTCATAGGCCACCATGGATGAAAACTAGAAATCAATACCAAGGCAAACTATTTGTACAGTTCTGAAACTTATAAATTATAAATATTGCTGAGCAGGAAGAATACTCAAAAAGTTTAGAAAATCTCTTTAAATAAATAACTCATGAAAGTGTCAGTACAGTTCTGAAAGTGTACAAATACATGGAAATTAAATAACGCTCCTTGACAATCTTTGCATCAACAAAGGATTTAAAATAAAAATTTTAAAAACTTTAAAAATTAATAATATTGAAATACCATTCCAAAACCTTTGGGATACAGGAAAAGTAATGTTAAGAAGTAATTTATAGCATTAAATATCTATATCAGAAAAGTAGAAAGATCATAAATTAACAACTTCACACTTCAAGGAACTAGAAAAACAAGAACAAACTAAACCCAAAGTTATCAGAAAAAAATTTAAAAAAAAGATCAAGGCACAATTAAATGTAAGAAATGTAGGAGACCAAAATAAACAATGCAAAGGTTTGATAAAACTATAAATTGATTCTTCAAAAAGACCAAAAAAAATGATTACACACTAGCTAGAGTAACCAAGAACAAAATAGAAAAGATTCAATAAACAAGATTGTAATTGAAAAAGGAGACATTGAAACTGATGCCACAGAAATATAAAAGATCATCAGAGACTATTATGAACAACTCTATGCTTACACAGTGGAAAGCCTGGAGGAAATTGGTGAATTCCTGGAAACATACAATCTACTAAGCTTGAACCTGGAAAAAATAGAAAACCTGCACAGGCCAATAATGAATACTGAGATGGAATCAGTAATAATAAATCTCCCAACAATAAAAAAGCCAAGGACCAGATGGATTCACAGATGAATTCCACTTTGTACTAGTTATTTTAGTACAAAAAAGAAAAAAAAAATAGAAAAACTAATAACTAATACCAGTCCTCCTGAAACTCTTCCAAAAATTCAAGGAAGATGGATACTCCCTAATTAATTATACATGTCTAGTATCACCCAAGTACCAAAACTGGTCAAGGACACAGCAAAAAAGAAAACTACAGGCCAATCACTGATGAACATAACAAACTGAATCCAACAGCACATCAAAGAGATACTATACCATAATCAAGTGGGCTTTATACCAGGGATGTGAGGATAGTTCAACATATGCATATTAATAAATGTAATACATCACATAAACCGAATAAAAGACCAAAACTATATGATTATCTCAATAGATGCAGAGAAAGCATTTGATAAAATTCAGCACCCCTTCATAATTAAAACTCACCAATTTGGCATAAAAAGAAGGTAAAATATTGCACGCCCACAGCCAACATTATACTGAACAGGGAAAAACTGAAATCTTTCTCTCTAAGAACTAGAACAAGATAAGGGTGCCCATGTTCCCAACTGCTACTTAACATAGTACAGAAAGTCCTGCATAAAATTAAAAAAAAAAAAGAAAAGAAAAGAAAAAAAAAACTCTTTGGAATGTATTCACATTCCAAGAGTTTCAATTGTAAGTTTTCAGCTAAAAACAATAGATAATCTTCTCATAAACTTAAAATTTTATAAACTTGGGGTTTATCATATGTTTCTGAAGACTTCTGGATACTTATTCAGTAAAAGCGTAGATAGATAGATAGATAGATGAGAAAGAGAGCAGAATCATTTTTGAATCACAGAAGCAATATCAAAGAGCACACGACTATCCAATATCTTCTAGTTTTATGGAAATAAAAATTTTAGTGTAGGTTGTGCTATGAAACATAAATTTGCCTAGAGTTTTAGGAATAAAAAATTAATAACCATACCAAAAATGTTCTTTAAAATATATTCCCAATTAATTGTGTTTTCTGAAAAATTGTTCATTATAAAAATAAAATATGTAAAGTGCATTCAGGGTAACCAAATATTTCTTGGAAGTCAATTCAGTAAACAAAATAATACAATTATAAATGTAATTTTTAATGAGATGGAGGAATGCATGTATGCATAATCCAATGATAAATTTATAAATCAAATATACATTTCTCATTAATGAATAGCAAATAGTAGATAGCAAAATGCCTCCAATTACTGTTGTACGCTACATTGTTGTCAAAGTTTTCACAATTGCTGTTGTGTACTTGACCATGTCTCCATTATGTCAGTTAGCTTCTTGCGAAAGAGCTTTCACTGTTCAGCCTTTTTTTCATTATTTACCAGTGAATTTGAGCATATAATTACCACTCATTTGATTAAATTCCAATGAAAAATAAACACATTTGGTGTCATTTATTACATCATCTCTTTTTTCTTTTCTTTACTTTTTTTTTTTTTTTTTTTGAGATAGGGTCTCACTCTGTTGCCCAGGCTGCCAGGCTGGAGTGCAGTGGAGTGATCATGTTTCATTGTAATCCCTGTCTCCTAGGCTCAAGCGATCTTCCCACCTCAGCCTCCCATGTAGCTGAGACTTCAGGAGCAAGCCATCATGTTCTTCTATTTGTTGTTGTTGTTGTTTTGTTTTGCTTTTGTAGAGATGGGGTTTCACCATGTTGCCCAAGCTGGTCTCTAACTCATGAGCTGAAGCCATTCATCCACCTCAGCCTCCCAAAGTTCTAGGATTACAGAGGTAAGCCACTGCTTTCCACCTACACTATCATTTTTTAATTATCAATAACAAAAATAAAATAATCATCTAAGTGGTTTACTTTTGTTTCCACTGAGAAGTTCTGACCTTTGATGATATCTCTTGGGGAACATAGGTGCTGTGAACTACATAATGAACTGTAACTTATCCAAAGGCAACATCATTTTGCTTTAAGGAACATTTTTTTTTATTTGTATACATTTCCTAAATGCATTCTGCCTTAATAAATAGGTGCATAACAGGCAACATAATCCATATATAATATAGGGTAATTATTTTTTGAAAACAAAAATGAACATAAGACTTATTTCAAGATGAGTATGTCAAAGAATTGTATTAGGAAAAATGAAGTTTCTAAAACAATGAATTGGAGAAAGGACATTAAGTTTATTTAAAAATTGATGACAAAGTTTAGATTAAAATACTGCATATTTTCATATACAAAGGAGCTTGCAGAAACTTACATAAAAAATAGGATTCAATATAATTTTAAATATGACCGCTTATCACCTTGGCTAAAGGCAACCAGATCAAGAGTAATTCTACAATACAGTTACCTAGTAATATTGGATTTTAATTAAAATTCATAAATTATTGTATAGGGGACTTTAGGATCAAGGACCATAGGAATACATAGAATTTGAAAATACTTCATAAACCTGTAATAAAACAGAGAAATAATTATGCTACAATTATGGAAATAAATATTTTTTCTGTAATACTAAAAGTTAATAGTATGCTACCTACTATTAGCATATCACAAATTTTAGCTATAGTTGTGAATATTTAAAAGTGAATTTTTTAAAGTAACATATGACATTGCTGTTGAATCTTCTTTTATAAAACCATTCACTGTTATGTTCATTTCATTACAAATAAATTCTGTCTATATTTTTGAAGAAAAACAATGCCATAGAAAAACATAGTCCTGAATTTCAATGAAAGGACTTTGTACTGAGTAGCAAATCGTCCTTCCAAAATTCATGTCCATTTGGAACCTCAAAATGAACGTAGCTGGATATAGGGTCTTGGCAGATATAATTAGTTAAAATGAGGTCAGACTGCATTAGCGTATGAGTGGTGACCTTAGAAGAAGGCCATGTGAAGACACAGAGAAATACACGAGGAGAACACATGTAAGCAGAATCAGAACTGGAGTGATGCATCTACAAGCCAGGAGATGACAAGATTTGCCAAAAAAATAAATAAATAAATAAAAATTAGAAAAAACACCAAAAGCTAGAGGGAAGCAATAAAGAAACCTTCCCTAGAGTCTTCAGAGAAAGCATGGACATGCTAATATCTTGATTACAGACTTCTAAATTTCTGTTGTTGTAAAGCACACAGTTTAGAGTAATTTATTATAGTAGCCCTAGAAAAATAATATACTCTTTAAATAGTATTAAGAAACTATAAATGGTCTCTTAAATAAATTTTATTAAAATGGTAATTAAATGATATCAGTTTCACAACTTTGAAACTTATAGCAATATAACGGAATGATGGTATTGATTCAACTTAGCAATTCATTATTTAACAACATAACATGTGATACTGGTTTTGAAAATGATTCACTGGAAAATTTTGGATATCTGTGTGCATTTTAATGGACTAAGGATGTTTTCCTTCTATTTTAAATTTGCTGATTTTTATCATAAACTTTTTTTTAAATTTTGTCAATTTTTTTCTGAATTTGTTGAGATGATAAATCAAACCGTGGAAATTAAACAATATGCTCCTGAATTACCAGTGGTCAATGAAGAAATTAAGAAGAAAATTGAAAAATGTCTTGAAACAAATGATAATACAATGCACCAAAACCTATTGGATACAACAAATGCAGTACTCAGAGGGAAGTTTATAGCTATGAGTGCCCACATCATAAAAAAAGAAAAAATTCAAATTAGCAATCTAACATTGCACTTTAAGGAACTATAAAAGCAAGCTCAAACCAAACCAAAATTAGTAGAATGAAAAAAATAATAAAGATCAGAGCAGAAAGGAATGAAACTGGAATGAGGAAAACAATACAAAAGATCAATAAAATATTAAGCTGGTTTTTTGAAAAGAAACAAAGTTGACAAACCTTTATCCAGACTAACTATGAAAAAAAAAGACCCAAATAAATAAAATTATAAATGAAAAACAAGACATTATAACTGATATTGCAAAAATTCAAAGAATCATTAGTGGCCACTATGAGCAACAATAAGCCAATGAATTGGAAAATCTAGGAGAAAGAAAAAAATCCCAAGATAAACAAAACCTGCCAAGATTAAATCAGAAAAAGAAATCCCAAACCTGAAAAGACCAATAATAAGTAATGAAATTGAAGCTGTAATTAAAGTCTCCCAGTAAAGAAAAGCCTGGAACACAATGGCTTCACTGCTGAATTCTACCAAACATTTAAAGAACTAATACAAATCTTACTCAAACTATTCTGAAAAATAGAGAAGGGAATACTACCAAACTCATTCTAGGAGACCAGTATTACCCTGATACCAAAACCAGACAAAGACACACTATAAGACAGAAAACAACAGGTCAATATCTCTGAAGAATAGTGATGCAATAATCCTCAAAAAAAACCCAGCAAACCAAATTCAACAATACATTATAATGATTATTCATCATGATCAAGTGAGATTTATCTCTGGGATGCAAGGACGGTTCAACATACACAAATCAATCAACATGATACATCATATTGAAAGAATGAAGAATAAAAACCATATGATCACATGAATTGATGCTGAAAAAGTGTTTGATAAAATTTAATGGCACATTATTATGAAAATCCTTAAAAACTGGGCATAGGAGGAACATACCCTAACATAATAAAAGTCATATTTGAGAGATCCACATCTAGTATATTTATTGGGGGAAAAAAAGCCTTTTCCCTAAGATTGGGAACAAAACAAGGATGCCCACTGTCAACACTGTTTTTCAATGTAGACTGGAAGTCTTAGCTTTCTCAGTAAGACAAGAGAAAGCTACGAAAGGCATCCAAATTGGAAAGGAAGAAGTCAAATTATGCTTGTTTGTTGATGATATGATCTTATAATTCAAAAAGCGTAAAGACTTCAGAAGAAAACTATTAACACTGATATACAAATTCAGTAAAGTTGAATTTGGATACAATTCAACATACAAAATAAACATGCAAAACATTTGTATATGCCAACAGTGAAGAATATGAAAAGGAAATAAAAAAGTAATCCCATTTACAATAGCCACACATAAAATGAAATACCTAAAAATTAACCCAAGAAGTGAAAGATCTCCATAATAAAAACTATAAAACACTGATGCAGGAAATCAAAGAAGACACCAAAAAATGGAAGAATATTCTATGTTCATGGATTGAAAGAATCAATGTTGTTAAAATGGACATTTTACAATCCACAGACTCACTTGAACCTGGGAGGCAGAGGATGCAGTGACCCAAGATCATGCCACTGCACTCCAGCCTGGGTGACAGAATAAGACCCTGTCTAAAAAAAAAAAAAAAAAAGGCTTCAATGAGATATCATCTCACCAAGTTAAAAAGGCTTGTATCCTTGTGTCGAATACACAGGCAATAACAAATGTTGACAAGGATATAGAGAAAAGGAAGCTTGTACACTGTTGGCAGGAATGTAAATTAGTACAACCACTATGGAGAACAGTTTGGAGGTTCCTCAAAACCCTAAAAATTAAGCTATCATATGATCCAGCAATCCCACTGCTGGGTATATACACAAAAGAAAGGAAGTCAGTATATCAAAGAGATATCTGCACTTCCATGTTTGGTGCAGCACTGTTTACAGTAGCCAAGATACGAGCAACCTAAGTGTCCATCCACAGATGACTGAATAAAGAAAATGTGGTACATATACACAATGGAGTACTATTCAGCCATACAAAATAATGAGACCCAGTCATTGCAACAACATGGATGGAACTGAAGATCACTATATTAAGTGAAATAATCCAGGCACAGAAAGACAAATATTGCATAAGTGTACTTATTTGTGGGATCTAAAAATCAAATCGAACTCATGGATACAGAGAGTTGAAGGGTGGTTACCAGAGTCTGGAAGAGTAGCGGGGGGCTAAGGGGTAGGTGGGGATCGTTAATGGGCACAAAAAAACCAGAATGCAAATAAGACCTACCATTTAATAGCACGATAGGGTGACCATAGGCAATAATAAATTGTATACTTTAAAATAACTTGAAGACAGTAATTGGATTATTTGTAACTCAAAGAATAAATGCTTAAGGAGATGGATACCCCATTCTCCATGATGTGCTTATTTCGCATTGCATGCCTGTATCAAAGCATTTCATGTATTCCATAAATATGTACACCTTCCATGTACCTTCAACAATTTTAAAAAACTAGAAAAAATAAGACCAACGAGTATTTGTCAAGTATTGATATAAATTTACCTTATTTAAGGAAGCTTTACTAGATATACTGGATCTGAATGAAGAGACATTTTTACTTCTCAATTGATATACTGTATGTTCCTTCTACCACAAAACCAATATAGCATACCAGAGTGCTTGGGGCTCACAGGCCTGGAATGTTAAACCACATTCTTATGTGGGTATCTGAAACCCAGATTCTGCAACTGTGAAGTGATCTACTAGAATCTTGGATATGCAGACTATGCTATACAGAACTGTCTTAAAGACAAACTATGTCAACAGGATGTTGAACAAACACTTGAACTAGGATCCTAGGACCATTGCTGTGGAGGGAATGTTATCTCTGTGAAGAAGCGAAAGAAACTGAACTATATAAACCCCAAACGGCCAATATTGAGTTGTCAGAATTTTTGAGGAAATAATAATTTGAAAAGTGTTTCAAAATATATTTAATTGGTAGGTGTCATATTTATCTAAGCAGTAGTTAGAAAATACCAACCAGTAATTCGTTTTGGAGTGATCTTCTATTATTTCTGAATTTTCTCTTTCTTCTATGAATTACATGAAGCTTGAGATAAATAAATGCCTTCTATCATTCTTTATTCTATAGGAAAAATGTTATAACTCTAAATAATTTCAAACTATAATATCTGTTACCAATTCATATTTAACTTATGCTTGAAAAATGTATTTTTCTCAACTTCATTCAATTTAATACAACAGTAATTTAGAGGAAAAAGGACAGACTGAAAAACAGAGTCAAAAAACCACTGACATTTACATAATTATGCTAACAACAACAACAACGAAAGCTTAGTTCTGTAAACCTGTATCAGATAGAGTATTAAAACATGTTCATTTCTAAATCTTTTTTTTCTGAAAGCTGGGAGGATGCACTTGCATTGAATAGGAAGATAAATAATTTTCTGCTAGGGAAGGTCAGGTACACCACTGCTAACAGTTGTATGTGAGATACGCCTCTTCCTTAGAATTAGAAGTACTTATGCAACACTTCCCATGTGCCAGGAACTCCAAGGAGTGACGAAGAGAAGAAAAATATTTTTCTTCAAAATTTCTATTTTTATGGCCTTGTCAATTACATGTTGAATTGTAAAAAAAATCCTATTTTGAAGGTCAACAATAATCTAATCTGAACAATTCCACATGGTTCATAGACATATATTTATTATTCAAACATATGAATGTACACGTACATATGCAGAACTCCAATGAGGCATTAGTTATTTCCCAATTAATTCTTGGACAACAAAGTGTAATTTCAGGATCAAAATTCTGTACTAAAAATTGTAACTCCTTTTTTTTTTTATTATACTTTAAGTTCTGGCGTACATGTGCAGAACGTGCAGGTTTTTACATAGGTATATACGTGCCATGGTGGTTTGTTGCACCCATCAACCCGTCACCTACATTAGGTATTTCTCCTAATGCTATCCCTGCTCTACCCCCATCCCCACCGACAGGCCCCAGCATGTGATTGGTGTTTCCCTCCCTGTGTCCATGTGTTCTCATTGTTCAACTCCCACTTACGAGTGAGAACATGTGGTGTTTGCTTTTCTGTTCTTGTGGCTCTATACCTCTGAATAACATACCATTTTTGGCTCATTTCAGGTCACAGTGTGCTGAGAATTAGGGAGGATTGAGAAGGTACATTCATCAGATGTACTACATTGATGCCAAAGTAACTGTGCTTTTTGCCATTACTTTAGCACCAACCTAATATCATCACCTGAGGGTCTTTCAACAGTGGCCAGATAAGAATTCTAGCCAAGCAAAGAGACACTGGACAGCCTGTAGACATCTGTGATATTTGATTCTTGCAAAATTACACTTTCTGAATGTCTTTAGTTTATGTAAAATGTTTTATCAACATCTTAGCTTGATAAACTAGAGTCCCTGTACTCCACAGCTTTCAACTTTCATTGCCTCCTTCATCATGTTAGAATTCCTGTCATCGTTTGCCACAGGCGTACTACTGAGTACTCTCTCTTCATAGAAACAATCTTTATCCTAGAAAGTTATAGGAATTAGGCAAACATACTTCATTCATTGGTGTTGAGAGCCACACATTTTTTACCTAGAAGGCAGGGCAGAGAGGTGATAGAAGAAGGAAAGTTTAAACTTTCATGTAAACTGATGTAAAAACATCAGTTTTTGATGTATTAAAAATTTTAGGTCTATAATTTATATACCACTTTCTATTTGCAATGTCTAAAGTATACACCTTCTTTCTTAACTCAGAGCCAGTTGTTTCAGTAGCAGGCCCTGGGATTTTACTATTCCCTTTCCTAAGTCATACTGTCCTCAGTATTGATTTCCCGAAAGCAATGTTACCTACATCAACCTTTTAATATATAAAGAAGATCCTACTGTTAGAACAGTATAACATATGGGTCTATGGATATAAATACTAAAAAAACCTTTAGATCTTCATGTTCTTCTTCCTTTTTATATCCCATAGAATATTAGCCATCTACTCTCTGTGAAGTAGAGTCATTTAGAATCTTTGGGTCTACTTTATAATTTCTATAAAACCATAAAACTGCCAGTCAAACTATCAGCCATTTATTTATGGATCAATACAGTTGTGTAGTGCAATAATTTTAAAGTTGCTGGCAAATGAGGAAATGGTGATGAGCCTAGTATTGATTGACTCATGTCACAAGCTGTCATGGAAGAAAAGTGTGCTAAAATTATGTGAAAATAGAAGGGTCCCAAGGAAAGGAAATCATAATCTTGTTTTTTTTCTGAGCTATTTCCCAATAACATTCTGAAAACTAATAAATGTCCTGGCTACAAGGACAAACTTACTGAGGTAAAGGCAGGATGGTGATGAGAGTGTGGATAAGCATTTTTAAAACACTGTAAACTGCAAGTAGGGTGATACACATGAGCATGTAAGGAAGAAATGGGAAATACATAGAACAAACTATAATAGTTCTTAAACTCCACTTAACTAATGATTAAAAATGACAAGTATAAAAAGAAAGTTTCCTGTTTTTTTCCATCAAGCCACAAGAATTATATAAAAAAAAAATGGTTTATTTAAGCTGAGGAAATATCGACATTAGTAGCTGGTCATTGAGTTTCCATGATATAATCTGGCCTTAAGGAGATGCTGCAGGAAGGACATGATAGATTTATCATCCATCTTGGTTACTTTCATAGCTCCAGAAACCCTCACTATTACTTCCTTGGTAATGCTTAACCGTCTTTTTTCTCCTAGACTGTCTAGATATATTATAAAGGAAATAGACACAGAATCACTTCATTATTTTCCCTGGAATCACCTCATTACTGATCCCTGCTGTTCTTTTCCTGTATTATTCCATTCTTGCGTCACTCTAAAAAAAATACATGAGGTTGGGTAATTTATAAAGAAAAGTGGTTTATTTTGGCTGACAGTACTACAGGCTTCGTGGATACATGGTGGTGGGATCTACTTCTGGTGAGGGACTCAGGAAGCTTCCAATCATGGTGGGAGGTGAAGGAGGAGCAGGCATATCACATAGTGAGCATAGGAACAAGAGAGAAAGAAGTGGGGTGGTGTAACAGTCTTTTAAACAACCAGGTCTAGCGTGAACTCAAAGTGAGGACTCACCTATTACCACGAGAATGGCAGCAAGCTATTATTGAGGGATCTGGCCCAGTGACACAAACACCTCCCACTAGGCCCCACCTCCAACAATGGGGATTAAATTTCAATATGAACTTTGGAGGGGACAATCATCCAAACCATATCAGTCTAGGTAAGTCATAAAGTTGGGTGTCCAGTTCCCCAGAATCACCTCATTACTGATCCCTCCTATTCTGAGTGGACCTGCATGAAGATAAAACACTAAGGACTTATTAAAAAATCATGCTACCTGTAATTAAAAACAGAAAAAAAATGGCTCTCACTAATGATCCATGCTCATTAGTAATTATTGCTTTTCCATATAGAGATAGCTAATCTTGTTTTTTCCACCTTTATAATGATTCACTTATACCAATACAACTTCTAACTCTTAATTAAGGGTAAAATTTCCCTATGGCTTTGTCAATGTGGTGGATCTTAAAGTTCCTGGAAGACAGTTTTCTGGATTTGATCTCTGCAGCAGTAATGTGCAGAGCAGAGATGTCACATTTCTAGCATACAAATGGTGATTTCACTAATTATTTAAATCTAACCTCCAGTTGGCATACACGAGTATGCTCTGGAGATTCTCCTCTGACTTATTATTTCCAAACTATGCTCTCTTATGCCAGATAAAATTTGAAATGTCTCCATCCATTCAAATTCAAATAAAATATATCACTTTCTTCCATGATAAATATATTTTTATCACATTAGTATTTAAATGTGGATTTGGTCTCTTAGCAAGATGAGATGTGTGATAAAATAGAGGAGAGAAAAGCAAGTTCTAGAAAGGATTTTTAGTTCCCCGAAGGAAACAATTTCAAGCTCATAGCTGGAAGCAGAGAAAAGAAGTGCAAATGGACTATGAGTACTTCCGAACTGCTGAAATGTCTAAAGGGAAATTTTAAGAACATTTTTAATAGTTGTATACTAGAAACTATTTTGAAGTTTTCAATATTCTGATAAAAATCTGTCACTTTTATCCGTTTTTCAACATCGGACTTTTTTGTTTAATGCTCATTTGACAAATTCAAAAAGATTATTATATGCTAATTTTAACTGTTTCTTATAAATATGTTTAGTTAAACTTGCATTTATTGCATATAGGGGGTAATGCTATTGCTCTTCCTTGAGTTTAAGGATGTAACAAAAAAGGATGTAACTGTAGATAGAGGCATCAAAAATAAATATTCTGGCAACTTGTTGGTATATGGAAAACACAGGAGTTTTCAGAAAAGATATATAATTTTATTCTCAGTGAATGTGAGTGGTGTTAGTGTGTGTATACATTCATTGTTTCAAAGTAACTCAATTCATTGATTAGAACATATACATCAATGGCATGGTATTAAGTTCCTACATGTCTGCCTAATCCTATACTTTTTGGGAACCTATATAACCTCTATTAATAATGTCACCGACTAACATCAGGAGATATAATAGTGCGTGTATTTATGTTTTTTGTTGTAGTGGATACATTTTGTTCTCTGACCCAGCACTCACCTGCCCGATTTGCCTAATTTCTCCCTCATTTTTCCCATATTCTGACAACTGCTCTCTTTCAAGCTCTAATCCTATGAGTCCTGGACATCTTCTCTGTCTTACATAATCCTGATACAGGCTATGCTAGATTAGATCATTGTTTTCTTGATATTTTGCCATATAGGAGACAAAAGTTTTAAAATATAAACTACTGAACATGGAAACCTTATCATTCCATGAAGAGAAAGCTTCTCTGTTGGCTCAGAGAATTACATCTGTGTGCTGAGGTCGTGATTGTATCTAAGGCCCAATATTTAGTGAATGTTGAGGCCCAGCAGCAACACCACCCTCCCTGCAGCTGACTCCTCTGCCAATTCTATAATGCAGTATTGTTTCTTAGGGCACAAACTGGTCTGAATTGGATTTTAAACACTTACAAACCAACATGCTTTTCAGGTGCTAAACACCGAATAAAATGTGTTCACCCCACAAGGACCAGTATTCTGTCTGCAACAAAGAATGAGCATTTTTTTTTTGTCTTTGCACCTTATAAGAACAACAACAAAAATTATTTAGAAAAATCAAGCTACTCTAGAGAATTACTCAAATACTATTTAATGTTAGTTAATATAAACTGAAAGAAAAAAGCAACAAAAATGTGACTTCAGTGACACCATTTTCTCCTGTACTTCTTTTTATCACACTTTCTCAATTTTCTTGCTCATTTTCTCTTTTCTCATTTTCTCCTGGACTTCTTTCACATCACACTTTCTCAATTTCCTTGCTGCCTCCTCTTTTTCTACTTCTCCCTTAAAAATGGTTTCCTCAATGTCCTAATTTCTGTTCTCTTCCATACACCAGCAGAGAACCTTGCTATCCAAAGCATGGTCTGTGGATTAGCACGGGTCTCATTTGTGAAGTTGTCAGAAATATGAATTTCACGCTTCACTCAATCCTGCTGAATCTGAATTTGCCATTTAACAGGTGCTGTCCAAAAAAGCATGGCTGCTCTTTAGAAGGCCCGCTCTTTAGAATTTCAGTGACCAAATGTGTGTTCTGACCTCCAAATGTATGTCTGGATACCAGATCTCTCTGCTAGGCTCCTCTGGATTGTCCACTTAGAGAAATTCACGGTCTGACTTTTCTTTTCCCAAATATGCTTCTCCTCCTTTGGGCAACCAACGAAAGACAGGCCGTCTTCAGAACCTTTTACTGTAGAGCTTTTATTTAACCACATACTCCTGAGTTAAATGGTTGCTTTGGGGCAAGTCAGGGCTAATAATCAGCTGGTGGGCACTGTTCTTGCTGACCCATTGTTCCATTGCCCTCTCCTTGGAGTTCTCAGTGCTATCAGCCTCTCATTATATATTTTGAATATTATCCATCAAGTCTCTCTCTCTTTTTTTGTTTGTTTGTTTATTTTTTGAGATGGAGTCTCTCTCTGTCACCAGGCTGGAGAGCAGTGGCACCATCTTGGCTCACTGCAACCTCTGCCTCCTGGGTTCAAGTGATCCTCCTGCCTCAGCCTCCTGAGTAGTTGGGACTACAGGTGTGTGCCACCATGCCCAGCTATTTTTTGTATTTTTAGTAGAGATGAGATTTCATCATGTTGGCCAGGATGGTCTCAATTTCTTGACCTCATGATCTGCCTGCCTCGGCCTCCCAAAGTGCTGGGACTACAGGCATGAGTCACCACTCCCGGCCCAAGTCACATTTGATGAGCAACCCTTCTAACTTTTTCTCCTCCACAGTAAGTTTAAAAATGTACAAACATTTTAATAAATATTTTATATTAAGTATTAATCATTATATTTGTTAATAACACATTACAAATACAAATGGCTAATAGATATTTGTAAAAATCTGTCAGAGTAAAATGTTGGTAAAATAGAAAAACAAGGTTAACTCAGCTAGAAGGTGTGCCCTCTTTGCTAAGAGATAACATTTAAAATAGAACCTGTCCCTGTCTCCACTGAGGTAATCAAGTAGTAAGACATAACTAGCCACCATCTCAATCCTGTATTGCTTACTCATAATATTTAAGAAGCCCATTTTTATTTCTTAACATATGTGTTTATTTGCCTTTTGTTTTATTTTGATTCTATGCTGCCACAATTCATCCTAGCAAGTGTTCATGAAAGCTGTGAGGAGAAACAATTTAAGCTAAGACCTAAACATCAAGGAGGAACCACCCTTATAAAGAACTATGCTGTCTTTCTTTTACACATCAGGTATTTACTATATGGAACAGGGAATATTGGGAGATGGAATTACAGAGGGAAGTAAAGACAAAGTAGGTCAAGGTTAGAAATTTGGATTTTATTCTTCCTCAGCCAGGTGGCTTATGAACAACCAAAATTTATTTCTCACAGTTTTAGTGGCAGGGAAGTCCAATATTGAGGTACTGGCAGATTCAATATCTATTGAAGGCCTGTTTTCTCATAGATGACCCCTTCTTATTGTGTTCCTAGATGGTGGCAAAGCTAATGAGCTCCCTTGGGTCCAGTATTTTTTTGTTAGTTTGTTTGAGATGGGGTCTTGCTGTGACTTCCAGGCTGGAGTCCAATGGTGTGATCTTGGCTCACTGCAACCTCCGCTTCCCAGGTTCAAGCCATTCTCCTGTCTCGGCTTCATAAGTAGCTGTGACTACAGGGGCACACAACCACATCCAGCTAATTTTTGTATTTTTAGTAGAGACGAGGTTTCAGCATATTGGCCAGGCTGGTCTCGAACTCCTGACCTCAAGTGATCTGCCCTCCTCAGCCTCCCAAAGTGCTGGGATTACAGGCGTGAACCACTGAGCCTGGCCCCTTTGGGTCTTTTTTTTTAATAAGGACTCTAATCCCATTCATAACAGCTCCACTCTCTTGAGATAATCACTTCCCCAAAGCTGCACCTCTTTTTACTATCACACTGGGGACTAGGTTTCAACACATGGATTTTAGGGAGTACAAACATTCAGACCATAGTACCAGGACACCATTTATAATGGACATTGTTAGACTTTATGCAGACCAACAACATGACGTGATACGTGCTTATTAAAACTCACTCAAATTTCTATGTGGAGATTGATTGAGGTGAATGATTAAGAATGAAAGCTGGAAAATATATTAAGAAATAATTGCAACAATGCAAATAGAGTGTGAAAGCAGAATGAAGTAAAAATGATAGCTGACACCTTTGGATTTAGAATTTATAGCTTTGTGGATAGACTGGACATCAAGTTTTCAAGAGAGGTGGTGCGTTTATCGCTACAGAAGCTTCTTTATATTTAGGCTTTAAGTTACTGAAAGTTCTCAAGCTCCTTTTGTATTAGAGGTCTTATTTCTCAGCTATGTAGACTTCATGATTTTCTTTTTATTTTATTCATTTCTTTAATTGTAATTGCACAAATCTTCACAATGTTCTTCACCTTCCACAATTGCTTAACAAATACATTCCATTTAACATTAAATTAATGAAAGAATAGATGAAGTTTAATGTGATTTGCATTTTATAAATATAAATTGAATATCTTTATAGAAAGAGCATTTGATGATCCCGAAATCAGAGCTTACATTTAGGTTGCTTACAGAACCATTTATAAAGTTGGAAAAAGCAAATCATGGAAAGGTAAGTGCTTTAGCGTGACAAGAATGTGAACATGTTCTACTGGTATTCTCTGTAAATGCCTGCGAATCCTCTCTCTGCTTAAGCTGAGAGAGCTGATATAGTCCTCCTTATTTTTTTATTTTTATTTTATTTTATTTTTTTGAGATGGAGTCTTGCTCTGTCGCCAGGCTGGAGTGCAGTGGTGCGATCTTGGCTCACTGCAACTTCCGCCTCCTGGGTTCAAGCCATTCCCCTGCCTCAGCCTTCTGAGTAGCTGGGACTAAAGGTGCTCACCACCACACCTGGCTAATTTTTTTTTTTTTTGTATTTCTTTTTTAGTAGAGACGGGGTTTCACCATGTTGGCCAGGATGCTCTCGATTTCCTGACCTCGTGATCCACCTGCCTTGACCTCCCAAAGTGCCAGGGTTACAGGCCTGAGCCACTGCGCCTGGCCCATATAGTTCTCCTTATTATCAGATAGATACCTCCATTGAAAAAACAGGGCTTGAGCCACTAGCATGTAGAAGAAAAAAGAAAACCAGAGCCAAAGAAGAAACTAGACCCTAGAGGCCATTATGAAAAAGAGAAGTCCTAAAGGTGAGGACTCACCAACCATCTCGTGACATGAAACCAGGTGAGAGTTGGAAAAATTAGATTCAAATAATATCTTCAAATGTCACTGTAAGTAGACGTTAGGCTTGTAGGGAAATGTATATAATTGGCTTTTCTAAAATTAACAAACACCTGGAAGCAGGAGGACAAAATGCAGGTGATCGCAAAGAATTTTAAAAACTATCAAAGCTTATTATTTTATGTTTAGTCCGTTAATAGTTTAATAAATACTATGACAATTGATATGACATTAGTCAATTAAAACTACATTATGGACCGGGCGTGGTGGCTCATGCCTGTAATCCCAGCACTTTGGGAGGCCGACGTGGGTGGATCACGAGGTCAGGAGATCGAGACCATCCTGGCTAACATGGTGAAACCCCGTCTCTACTAAAAATACAAAAAAATTAGCCGGGCGTGGTGGTGGGTGCCTGTAGTCCCAGCTACTCGGGAGGCTGAGGCAGGAGAATGGTGTGAACCTGGGAGGCGGAGCTTGCAGTGAGCCGAGATGGCGCCACTGCACTCCAGTCTGGGTGACAGAGCGAGACTCCATCTCAAAACAAACAAACAAATAAACAAAAAACCCCACTACATTATGACATTATTAATAAGCAATGTAGAGTTATAGTATAAAAGTATGCACTAATTGTGCACAAGACTCTGTCTTCCCTTCTATGTATTTATTCTATATCCCATGGGTATCTGAATTTTTTGTGGTCTTCAAAGGGTAGAACTGCATAAAAAGGAAGATTATTTTCTATCAGGGAAGATTCAGAGCAGGGAGCAACTACCATGAGAGACACTGCAGTTTTTCAAGAGGGCAAGCTGACTTTTCTACAAATAGCATCATTAGAGCATGATAACAAAGTGTATAGCTGTGTGGCTCTTTACTTAGGCCAACAAAGCCAACCTGGACCAAAGCCAACCTCTGCCATTTGCTAGCAGTGTGTCATTGGAAAATTGTATTAAATTACAGGACCACAATTTTCTCATTTGTAAAATAAGTATAGTAATAAAACTTAATTAGTAATATTGCAAAAAGATACTAACTATACAGTAAAAGCACAGTAAATACTAACTTCTATTATTATTATATCATCTCTTATTGAATACAGTTTCTTGAATGAGCATTAGGAGACTGAATATAAGTGATAACATAAAACTCCAAGTGACCCAGACCTAAAAGAACTGCATATATTTTGTAATGAGAGAATTAGTGGAGATCAGAATTAATTCTTTATTTGCACCTTCTTCCAAAACATAATGAGAAATACAAAGAAACCAAAAGAGTACTACAATTTCATCTGTACTACAAACAAAATAACAACAAAAACAAAAAAGAGTGCAAAGCATAGCTTAAAAGTGTATAAAACATGCTGTGTAGACAAGACAATAAAAGGAATAAAACCAAGAAAAGATTTTTATAAGAGTAAAATATCACACACACTTTTTGGAGCAATAAGCACATGACCAAAAATAAATTCAATTTTTAAAAAAATATACAGTTTAAAAGAAGACAAAATTAGTTACAACAGGTTGCTTAATTGACCAATCCAAATCACATTTCAGATTCTTCATTCTGTTTAAGTGTGAACATGTGTGTACATGTAGAAACTGAATATAGTGCATAAGAGAAAATATAAAATGCATTTTTTATAATTAAAATATAGGAATAAAGAATAGTATAGTGGTTCCAATATATATCACCAGCTTTTCATTTTCACAGCACTAGTAATACTCTAATGAAATGACTAAATTATATTTTAAAGAAGATAATTAGAATAAGAGTATTATATTTAATAATGAATTTTCTTCAATAGACAAAAAGTGTCGTCCACAGAAAGTATCATTAGCCACAAATAATGGAATATTTTTGTAATTTCTACTGATGAATTTTATTAATTTAGCATTTTATAGATTCCATTATTGGAGCCAGGTATAAAGAACAGTCTCTGAGATATTTATTGTAGTTTGAGGAAATAAAAGTTACCTTTTAAACACTCTTCAAATAAGTTGTGGAATTTTGTTGTAATTTTGGCTGCTGTATTCCCAGATCTTGCTCGGCTGTCACAAAACTGAGGTTAAATGAATCCCAAATCAGTGGGCATCTGCAGGCCCATGGCATAGAAAGGATTGTGAGATATAGCTAATTAATTATATGAGTCTAATTCTGCTCTAGGTGTTAACATGGCAGGTGCGTGTCATCAGAGTAAAATCATTCAGTAGACAAGATGGATATTAAAATTAATATGTATTTTGTTAGCATTTTTCTTTGGAATTGAATGCCATATTGCAATTTATTGAATGCATACTTGAATTCTTATCAACTAGGGACATTTCTTACATTTAAATTGAATTACTTTTTACTTTTTCTTCAAATATTATAAAGAAAACAATGATCACTCCAAATTGCTAAGCCCTGGGACCCTCTGTTTTCTAAAATTGTATGGATTTCCAAAATCAGCAATAGTGAGGTAGCTCCATTTTTAAAATAATTCTGCAGATCAATATACATTGGGGAAATGCTAATTGTTTTCACATGATAATAGTAATTTCTTAGTCCATTTGGACTGCTGTTGCAAAATATTTTAGACTGGGTAATTTATAAAGAACAGAAATTTATTGCTCAGGGTGCTGGTGGCTGGGGTGTCAAATTCAGGGGGCCAGCAGGTCCAGTGTCTGCTGAGGGCCCACTCTCTGCTTCAAAGATGGTGCCTTTCCTTCACATGGTGGAAGGGGCAAAGAAGCTCCCTCAGGCCTCTTTTATAAGAACACTAATCTCATTCATGAGGGCAGAGCCCTCATTGCCTAATCACCTGCCCAAGTACCCATCTCTTAATACTCTCACATTGGAGATTAAGTTCCAACATCTAAATTTTGGGAAGACACAAACATTCAGATCATAGGAAGTAAAAACTTATATATGAGGTCTGTTTTAAAATTTAGAAAGACTTTTACATGAAGTTTCTCATCTGTTCCTCAAAAAGTACTGCCAGACAGAGCACATAATGTTATTTTTATCATGTATAGAGAAAGAAACTGGCACTTATATTATTTACAAGATATGCCAGGGAATATGGTTAGCCATTGGTTGAGCCAGAACTCAAGCCTGCATCTTCTTTTCAGACTGTAGCCCAAGGCAGAGCATTTTAAAATATAACAGCTTGGACCCTGAAGTCACAGAGTTCTGCATTTGAATCCTAGACTCTAGAGCATACATTGTCACATCTTCTAATCTCCATTTTCTTGTCTGTAATAAGGAATTTATAATACCAAAATTTTTAAACTTAGGGTGGGGATTGCATGATATAAAGTAACAGTAGCAGTTCCTTGCTAATACTTAATTGTGTGTATCATTTGTTTATATGTTTTAACTTCAACATCCTCCCCACACTCCGCTGATCTTCTCTGATGGTTTTATTAAAATTTCATCAAAGCGAGAATTTACTAGATGAATATCCATGAAATGAGAAGGAAATCCCATATTTGCATACTAAGTACTGATTTAGCTTTCTAGAATATGTAGTAGTGCAAAAAGCAAAAGAATTGCTGGAAGACCTAGAGTTTAGCCTCCTTTCTGGTTACAGCATATGCTGGTTAATTTTATGTATCAACTTGGTTAAGCCATGGGACTCAGTCTTTGTTCAAATGCCAGTCTAGATGTTTCTGTGAAGGTATTTTTGAGATATGATTAACATTTTAATCAGTAGAATTTGAGTAAAGCAGATTACCCTCTATAATGTGGGTAGACCTCATCCAATCAATTGAGGGACTTAAGAGAAAAGACTGAGGTTCCCCAGGGAAAAAGGAATTCTGCCTCCAGATTGCCTTCAGACATGAGACTGAAACATTAACTCTTCCCTGGGTCTACAGCCTGCTGGCCTGCCCTGCAGATTGCAAGCTTTCCATCCCCCATAATAACATAAACCAATTACTTAAAATAAATCTCTCTTCCTCCTTACACACACACACACACACACACAAACACACACACACACGCACACCCCTCCTATTGGTTCTATTTCTCTAAAGAAACCCGAGTAATTTTACTGCCATTTTTTTTCCAGAGTTTCAAGTCAAATCGAATAGTACGTTTGGAGAGGCATACCTAAAAATACACGTATAATCCACTTCTATACTAGACTTTCTTTCCTAAAACAAAAATTACATTATTCCCCATTATGGCAATTTTTCAAAATCTCCTCCATTCTCTTTAATTTCAGCTGATGAATTTATTTCCAACTCCAAGGGGAAAAACACAAAGAAACAAACAAACAAATACAGAAGCATTCAGGAAAGAAATTCCACAAGTTCCCCACACCATATTGAAGCAAACCATGTACATCTTTACCTACATCTGTCTTCCCTCCTGTAACCAAGCATGTATGCCCCAGTCCTGTATTTCCATCCAGTCCTCTACTTTTGACAACTTGGAACTCTAAACTACAGTAATCCTCCCCTCCATATTCTGCATCGTTAGTATTTCCAGCTCTATGGATTGTTTTTATCAAAACAAACATTTGTTAACATATTTTCACTGTGAAAAATAATAAAAACACTTCCTTCACGCCACATGCCACTCTATCTACTGCTTCATTCCTCCTTTCCCTTTACAGCAAAATTATTTTAAAAAGTTGTTTAAATCAGCTGTTTCCACTTACTCTCCTTCCATTTCCCATTGAACTCATTCCAATATTGATTTCTTGCCTCCAAGTCCCCAGTCTGTTCTCCACATAACAGCCAGAAAGACCCTTTCGGAAGGTAGCTCAGGTTGCATCACTCCTCTGTTGGAGATTCTCCACTGTCAGAGTATATGCATGATCTGCTCGGCTGGGCCTGTGTGATCTGGCTGTTTTCTTCTTCTCTCTCTCTTTCACTCTCCAATCACTCTCAACACCTTACTGCTCTCCGAATACATCAGCCGTGCTCTGACCATAAGTCATTTACACTTGTTGTTCCGCTACCTTGAATCCTTCTCAGCCACATATCTTCATGCCTAACTCCTTTCTGATCTCTGCTCAAAGTTTACATAATCAAAAGGGTCGTCCCTTATCACTTATTGTAATATAGCAATCTTCACCCATTCCTCACATTCCCTATCTCTTTTATCCTATTTCACTTTCTCCATAGCACCCAAAACCATTCGACTACTTATATATTTATTATTTATTTGTTTATTGTGTTCCCCTGCAAGTTTGTTGAGTTCCATTAGGGCAATTGCTTTGACTCTTTTTTCTTTTTTTTCCAAGATGGAGTCTCTGACATCCATCTTGGAGTGCAGAGGCACGATCTTGGCTCACTGTAGCCTCAGCCTCCTGACTCAAGCAATTCTCCTGCCTCAGCCTCCCGAGTAGCTGAGACTACAGGTGCCTGCCACATTGCCTGGCTAATTTTTGTATATTTAGTAGAGACGGGGTTTCACTATGTTGGCCAGGCTGTGTCAAACTCCTGGCCTCAAGCAATCCGCCTGCCTCGGCCTCCTGAAGTGCTGGGATTACAGACATGAGCCACTGTGCCTGGCTGACTCTTTTTATTAATACTCTAATCTTAGCACCTAGAAAAAGTAGTAGGATCTAATAAACATTTCTTGAGTAAAAAAATGAATGTTTTATTCTCATAGCTTGCACCATGATCTCTGTTACTCGATAGGATCTAATCTTGACATTCTTGTACAAATTACACTGTACAAACTAAGCATGCTGTCTCCTGCTTCAGGTAGATTATATATGCTACATCCTCCACCCAGCCAAATGACCTCTTTCTTCTCCATGAACTCTCTCTGCAGTGAGACTCTGCAAATAACAATCAATGAGAGCTTTTCCTCAATGTTCTAAGAGAGTAACTCTACCACTACTTTTATTATTTTTGTACTCCTTGCAATTATTTTTCTTGGTAAATCACAATTTTAATGTTTGATTCATCATTTCCATGATGCCAAATGCCATGTCTTGCTTAAGCAATTTTTGATTTCATTGAGTTTTCTCTACTTTTTGTTATGTTTTCAATTTTAAAATTTTTGCTCTTATCTTCATTAATTCATTTTCTTTTTGCTTGATTTAGATTGAGTTTATTCTTCTTTTCCTAGTTTCTTATGGTGAAATCTTAGATTACTTATTTGAGAACTTTATTTCTAACACAGGAATTTACTGGTAGACTTTTTTTTGTCTACCCTTTTAATCTTCATCCCACAAATTTTAAATACTTTGTTTCCATGTTCTTTTAGTTCAGTACATTTTCTAACATTTTTGAAGTTTACTCTTTTACCCATAAATTATTTAGCGGTACATTTTTAAATTTCCAAATATTTCAGGTTTTCCAGTAATCTTTGTGTTAATTGACTTTTAGATTATTTCTGTTATTGTCAGTTGATGTGCTTTCTTTTCAATTCCTTTAAAAGGTCTGTTTTATGCTCTAAACTTTGCTGCTACTGTTGTTGGGCATGCTTGAGGGGTGGTCTGCACTGCAGCTCAGTTCTCAATGCCTTTCATGTGTTGCTAGTGGCCTGTTAGATTCATGTTGAGCTCAGCGGTGAGCCTGAGACTTGGGTCAGGTCATGTGTAGATTTAGGGTATACCTTTTTCTAGTTTCTTGCTCCTTCCTCCCCACACTCTCCTGATCCCAAGGGCTTCTCTTCCTGATGTCTTTCATCAGGAAAAATTGATTTGTCTCAGGATTCTAGCCCCTTGCTCTGTTTGCATATTTATGTAACTGGTCAGAAGGGAGCAGCCAGAAAAAAAGGAAGAGAAAATAAGAAACGTCAACTAATACTCCTTGGACCGGAAAAGACCTTCCCCCCACCTTCCCTAAATTCTCTTGCCATTTAATAGGGATTTAGATGCTGGCAGGGCTGCATTGCCAATATCTCTGCCACAGCAGCAGTGGGACTTTGATGCTGAGATTTCTTGGGCTGGGAGAGAGATTGAGGCAAACAAAGTATTTTCCTTAACGTACTCTTGTGTCTTACAGAGGCCTTTCACTTCAAAGTGTTGAACAGAAAGAGATTTTTTATCCTAGAGAATTTATCGTCCAAGCACACAAGCATTTGTGGGATTCAGCTACCTTCAAACCAAAGCTGGAATATATAAGGAGAAAAAGGTCATGTGATTCTTGTCATTCTTCAAGGTTTCACTTTCCATCTCAATCTGGTCATTGTTATATACTTTTTATACTTTTCAGCGTCATTAGGTAAATTTTTTATGTATTTACTTAAGAGTTGTTTTTTTTTGTTGTTTTTTTTGTTTGTTTTTTTTTGTTTTTTTTTTTTGAGATGGAGTCTCGCCCTGTCTCCCAGGCTGGAGGGCAGTGGCACCATCTCGGCTCACTGCAAGCTCTGCCTCCCGGGTTTACGCCGTTCTCCTGCCTCAGCCTCCTGAGTAGCTGGGACTACGGGTGCCCGCCACCAAGCCCAGCTAATTTTTTTTGTATTTTTAGTTGAGATGGGTTTTCATCACGTTAGCCAGGATGGTCTCGATCTCTCTCCTGACCTTGTGATCAGCCTGCCTCAGCCTCCCAAAGTGCTAGGATTACAGGCATGAGCCACCACGCCCGGCCCTAGAATTTTTAATTGTAATCAGTGGGAGAAAAAGTGAATAATGGGCTAAATCTATCTCCACTTAAGTCTGAACCCAGTGAAGAAACTTGAGACTCTATTGATTAAAATATTTAGACCCACTACTAATCCCTTAATTCTAGTATAAATAAGATGCTTCATTCTCACAATTCTGTGAGTAAAGTCTATGCAAAAATTGAACTTAACAAATACCTATCCAAAGTTTAAAAAATAAAACCATCTTTATAGGACTGTACAATAATTTTAATAGAATACATTTGAATTTTCAGTGCTACTGGCTGCCATTACACATAATAAAACCTTTCCACTATTCCACTATAAATTTGCAGTGCTCCTAACTACTTGCTTCCTTTACACTCATTCTTTATCTTTTCCACTTAAGTCATTTCTCAAGGGCGTCCTCTAGCTTAATGAAAACAATGAGTACCACACCAATAATTGGGAAATGCAACAACTTCAGAAAATAATTGTATGAATAATTATAAAAATTACTATGACCGAGGGTCTTCTATATTCAGGAGCAAAGTGAGGAACTTAATATGGATCATCTTATTTAATCTTTACAACAGTGATGTAAACAAAATGTTTTATTTTACAGATGAGGATTCCAAGACCCAGTAATCTGAAATAGCTTGCCTAGGTTTACTTAACCAGTAAATGCAAAAGGGATTTTAGTACAGTTCTGCCAGGCTTCAATCCTTTCTCTTTTCAAAAAGTTACAGTAATAACCATCCAAATCTTATCAAGCGAGTCCAACAAATATGTATGCAAACAATGGAATTTTATTAAGACAAGATCATGAGTTAGAATTAAGATAAATTAAGCAGATGTTGCAATTATAATGGATAGTAGAGTTATACCCAGGGATTATGGAAGAGAGTTTTAGATGAGATTCAGAGGCTGTGTAATAAGAATGATAAAATGAAAGAGACAGAGTAAGGGGGATAGCAATATTATTTTGAAGATGAATTTGTTTTTGCAAAATACAAAAGTAATAAATATTTTCTAGATATGTGTGATTGATACCAAATTCTGTGGGTAAAAATTTTGAATACAAATTACATTATACTTCTTTTTTTGTGTTTTGAGACACAGTCTCATACTGTCACCCAGGCTAGAGTGTAATGGCACAATCTTGTCTCACTGCAGCCTCTGCCTCCCGGGTTCAAGTGATTCTTCTGCCTCAGCCTCCCAAGTAGCTGGAACTACAGGTGAGCACCACCATGCCCAGCTAATTTTTGTATTTTTAGTAGAGCCGGGGTTTCACCATATTGGCCAGACTGGTCTTGAACTCCTGACCTCGTGATCCACCCGCCTCAGCCTCCCAAAGTGTTGGAATTACAGGCGTGAGCCACTGCACCCAGCCCACAAATTACAATATACTTCTAAGCATATTGTCATATTTCCTTGGGTACACATTTAGATAATTGCATTCAGGTTCACAAGCAATTGTGGTATAATACAGTATAGACACTAAAATTACAGAAAAGTGAATAGGATCATTGAGATCTAAAATAAATGTTTCACTCACCCAAGGAGTCTAACAAAATTCACATTGGTAAATTCAGAATTTCCTGTTACATATTTTCTTCAATCTTAGGAATAAACTTTTGTACATATAGACACGTATCTGAGATACATGTGTTTATGTGTAACTTTTGTGTGTATATATATATAATATATATATATCCCAGATGTATGTGTTTATGTGTCTGTATGTACAAATATTTAGTACATAATTTTAATGAATTATTACATATTTCTTATTGATTTTAAATTATTTTGTATCTTTATAAAAATTTAGCACCCCTGTAGGTTAGTATTAGTAGCATTAACATTTATTTTGTACAAAACAAACACTTTCAGATATGTTGATAAATACCATCAAAATCATTAATAAAATATATATCTCGTATAAAATATGTAATAGAAAGTCACTTTTTACCTGAATTGAACATGAGTTTAAGAGTTAATTTCAGGGATTTTGTTTTTGTTTTTGTTTGTTTGTTTGTTTTTGAGATGGAGTCTCCCTCTTGTCGCCCAGGCTGGAGAGCAGTGGCGCAATCTTGGCTCACTGCAACCTCCAGCTCCGAGGTTCAAGTTACTCGCCTGCCTCAGCCTCCTGAGTAGTTGGGATTATAGGCGCACAACACCACACCCGGCTAATGTTTGCACTTTTAGTAGAGACAAGTTTTCGCCATGTTGGCCAGGCTGGTCTCGAACTCCTGACCTCAGGTGATGCATTAATTTCAGTTTTTTTAAACACTGATATCAAGGATAGAGATAAGCCTCATACATAATGTAATCACTATTCTAACTCTATTTCTATTAATGTTTATTTTGTTTTCATTGGGACTGCTAGTCATAATCATCATTTTCATCATAGTCATCACCTATTTAGTTGCTTTTGTAAGTGCACTTTTTCCAGGTTCTTTATTAGATACATATTTCTCATTTAAGAATGGCAATAGTATTACGAAGCAGGTTTCCCATTTCATAAATCAGGCAGTTGAAGTTTAGAAGGTATACACTTACTTTCCAAGTTCACACAGCTCACGCATAACTTTCTTGGAATACAACTAAGCTCTATCAGACCCATTCTAAACTTCTAACCATTAGGCTATCATCTTACCAGCTCTGTGTCTACTACACCATTTTTTGGACTGTCGAAGTGAAACATTGGTATAGATATGGAATGGCTTTTAAATAGAATGTATGTTCTGATCACATGTGAAATTATTAGTTTAGCTAAAATGACATTTAGGATTTTAAAACATTTAAACTTATTGATTCTGTCTTAGTTATTTCAATTTTTAAAAACATATAGCATGTTTGTGTCTATTCATTATTACTGCCATTATCTATATAGCTCCCAAGTCACTTGTTCCAGCACACATTTAATAGAGGTTAAAAGGGAATATCAAGTAACTATGATGAGTGATTGTTTTTTCCCTTGAACAATAAGCAAATTGAAACCTTCCTACCATAGTGTTTTTTAAACATCCCTTCTAGCCTGATAAATAAACAAAATAACCTGTGAACATTAACCTCCATGATATATACTGTTATCTAACGATGTGCAAAATGCATTTTCAAATGAAATAATTAAATTGGTGACTTCACCTATGGGAAATATGTAGAGCTATATTTCTTTAGGCTTGTCCCATTTCATTAAATGTAGAAAAGAGAATTAAATTATTGTCTATGCATTGACATGGAAAGACAATACAGAGATTTTTATTAAGTGAATAAAGCAAGGCACATAAGGTCTATAGTTGCTAGTTTTGTGCAAGAAAGATCAACATACAAACTGTGTAACATAAATGTTGCTTATATTTATGAAAATAAAACTGAAAGTATTTATAGGAAAATAATAAAAGTGCTTGCCCACTGGGTGTGAGAAAGATCAAAGTTGGGACATCTCTTCTCAATGTATTCTCCTAATAGAGCAGTTTCATCATGTAAGTAGTTTTAGCTCCAGATCTTTTATACACTGCAAAACTCCAATTATTTTATCCCTGGATTTACTTACCTAATAAATAACTAAGAGAAAATTCTAGGAGTAATTATGCTGGATTAATAATAATTCTCTTAAACACAGCATCGTGAAAAGTCACACTCCCAAAAATGAGACAATATTGTTATAGTTAAGCAATAGAAAAGTTAAAAACTATTAAACGATGCTTGCTTAATTTCTTAAAAGTTATAGTTATGACATAGACTATTAAAACAACTCCTATAAAATAATTATATTCAATAAATGATGCCACAAAATGGATGCATATTTCAGGGCCATATTGTACAGAGTATTCAATATTCAAGAACTGACTATACAAGAAACCATGTCTATGGTCATTAAGTTCCTAACTGATTGATGAAAAATGCCAGAGTCCATCAAGACTACAGAAATTAGGATGATACAGAGAGTATTTTTTAAAAAACTAAGTCCTTATGATTTGAGAAATTGCCATTACACTGAACTTGCTATTTCTTTTTTTATATGTACTTTATGAAATATGATGATAAGTGAATCATCTGGTTTTGCTTTTAACATACTAACCTGGAAAGAAAAGGGCAACATTCTGTGATTCTCTGGCTACTCATTTTTCTAAATGGTTCACAAATTCCCAAAGTCTACGCATCATTGTCCCACAGAAATTATAAAACGCAAAACTGTGGCAACGAGAAAATATATTCATAATGTTACACATGTAATAACCATATTTATGCTTAAGTAGATTGATTTTAACCCAAGGCCCTATCTAAAATGTATATTATTCTCTTGAAATAAAAGTAACTTAAAATATACTTCACATTTTTTACATCAAGGCCAAAAGCAAAGGCAGCAAAAAAAAAAAAAAAAAAAAAAACAACATAGGATAAGAGAGTCTCAAAGTTGCAAGTGTAAACACATAAAGAAAAAATCATTTTTTTTATGAGTTAGAGAAAACCTCCTCTTTGTTAAGATAATTAGAGAAATATTGCATTTAAAACATAATATTTGAAACATTAAATAATTGAATGTTTTTGTTTAAATAATTTTTCCTTTCATCACAGAATTATAGAGAAGTTATGCAATTGCTGAAAGCATTAAAAATAATAATAATAAAGGAAGTTTAAATAGACCAGAGCAGATTTCACTCCTCTTTTCCATCTAAAGATTTAAATTCATCCTGCTGGGTAAGAATTCTGACTTATTAACAGATAGGCATTTCATTTAGTTCATTGTTTATTATTACCTTCTTTTCCTGTCTGTTAAAAAATATGCCACAGTTGAGTTTGTTTTAATGTAATAGCTCATACAATGGTCTATGAATTGAATTTGAGAGGAAAGAGGTCTTCTGGAGTTTGATGTCAGAGGCACAGTGACCCTGCCAGCTCCCTTGCCCTCCTCTAGAGCAAAGCCACTTCATTTGGTCATCAGCTTGTGTCTCAGTCTGCTCAACTGGGATGTGAGCACATTGACAGAGGGTACCTTGGGATTTCCCTGTCTGGACAACAGGGCAGATTATTCAAGCTGCTGCAGGTAACCCAACAGTTGCGGATCCTCCAGTTAACTTTATTGCCTCACTTTGTATAAACATATAAATTTTATGAATATAGCTTCATTGAATTCAGATGTTTGGGTTTACAATGTCACATTTTAAGGAACAAGCTTTACAAATGAATGAAAGTGTGTTTAAATATATCTTCTTTATAAGTGAAAGTCAGGACTCTTTCACTTAGATAAATATCCATTAGACATTCTTTGAAAGTCACCTTACTGTCATTCCCTGAAGATGTGAAACAAATTCTATGTGGATTTCCAAAGCTGTGTTTTACTAGATTAATTTACCAGTTCTCTTAGTCCATTCAGGCTGCTATAAAAATATTATAAACTGGGTAGCTAATTAATAATATAATTTTTTTTTCACAAATTCTAGAAGCTGAAAAGTCTGAGATCAAGGCTCCAGCAGATTTGCTGTTTGGTGAGTGCCCACTTTCTGGTTCAAAGATAGCGAGATGGTAACTTCTTGCTTTGTTCTCACCTGGAGGAAAGGGCAAGGGAGCTCTCTCAGGTCTCTGATAAAGCATTAACATCATCCATAAAGGCTCCACCCTCATGACCTAATCCTCTCCCCAATACCTCACATCCTAATATCATCACTTTGGGGTTTAGATTTTAACATAGAAATTTTGGGAGCACACAAGTATTCAAACCACAGCAACAGTACGCACACACACACGTACACAAACATATCATATAGCTAACCCTTGAACAACTTGGATTTGAACTGTGTGGGTCCACTTGTAAGATTTTCTTCCATCTGTGCCTCCCCTGAGACAACCAGACCTCTCGTCTTCCTCCTCTTCCTCAGGCCACTCAACTTGAAGACAACAAGGATAAAGACTTTTATAATGAGCCACTTTTAATTAATGCATAGTGATATGGTTTGACTGTGTCTCCACTGAAATCTCATCTGGAATTGTAACTGCCATAATCCCCATGTGTCATGGGAGGGACCCGGTGGGAGGTACTTGAATCATGAGGGAAGGTTTTTCTGTGCTGTTCTTGTGATAGTGAACAAGTCTCAGGAGCTCTGATGGTTTTGTAAAGGGCAGTTCCCTCCACATGCTTTCTTGTCTGACACCATGTAAGACATATCTTTGCTCCTCCTTTATCTTCTGCCACGATTGTGAAGCCTCCCCAGCCATTTGGAACTGTAAGTCAATTAAATCTCTTTTCCTTATAAATTACCCAGTCTTGGATATGTCTTTATTGGCAGTGTGAGAATAGACTAATACAGTAAATTGATACTGGGTAGTGGAGCACTTCTGTAAAGATACCCAAAAATGTGCAAGCAACTTTGGACCTGGGTAACAGGCAGAGGTTGGAACAGTTTGGAGGGCCCAGAAGAAGAAAGGATAATGAGGGAAAGTTTGGAACTTCCTAGATACTTGGTGAATGGCTTTGACCAAAATGCTGCTAGTGATATGGACAATAAAGTTCAGGTTGAGGTGATCTCAGATTGAAATGAGGAAGTTCTTAGGAATTGGAGCAAAGGTAACACTTGTTATGCTTTAGCAAAGACACTGGTGGCATTTTGCCCCTGTCCTAAGGATCTGTGAAACCTTGAACTTGAGAGAGATGATTGAGCATATCTGGCAGAAGAAATTTCTAAGCATCAGGGCAGTCAAGATGTGACTTGGGTGCTCTTAAAAGTATTCAGTTGTATTTATTCACAAATATATAATTTGAAATTGGAACTTATGTTTAAAAGGGAAGCAGAGCATAAAAGTTCAGAAATTTTGCAACCTATTTGATAGAAAAGGAAAACCCACTTTCTGAGGAGAAATTAAAGCCCACTGCAGAAATTTGCATAAATAATGAGGAGCTAAATCTTAAACACCAAGACAATGGGGAAAATGTCTCCAGGGCATGTCAGAGGTCTTCACACGGGCCCAGAAGCCTGGGAGGGAAAAATAGTTTCCTGGGCTGGGCCCAGTGCCTTGCTGCTTTGTGCAGTCTTGGGACTTGCCCTACACCCCAGCCATGGCTAAAGGGGGCCAGCATACAGCTCAGGCCATTGCTTCAAATGGTGCAAGTCCTAAGCCCTGGTGGCTTACACATGCTGTTGGGCCTGCAGGTACACAGGAAACAATAATTGAGGTTTGGGAATCTCTGCCTAGATTTCAGAGGTTGTATGGAAATGCCTGGATGTACAAGCAGAGGTATACTGCAAGGGTGGAGCCCTCATGGAGACCCTCTGCTAGGGCAGGGCAGAAGAAAAATGTGGGGTATGAGACTTCACACAGAGTCCCACTGGGGCACTGAGTAGTGGAGCTGTGAGAAGAGAGCCACAATCCTCTAGACCCCAGAATAGTAGACTCAATGGCAGCTTGCACCATGTATCTGGAAAACCACAGACACTCAACACCAGCCCATGAAAGCAACCAGGAGGGAGGGTGTACCCTGAAAAGCCACAGGGGTGGAGCTTCTCAAGACCATGGGAACTCACCTCTTGCATCAGTGTGACCTGGATGGGAGACGTGGAGTCAAAGGAGATCATTTTGGAGCTTTAAGATTTGACTGCCCTGCTGGATTGCTGACTTATATGGGCCTGTAGCCCCCTCGTTTTGGCCAAATTCTCCCATTTGGAATGGGTGTATTTACTCAATGCCTGTAACCTCATTGTATCTAGAAGTGACTAACTTGTTTTTGATTTTACAGGTTCATAGGCAAAAGAAACTTGCCTTGTCTCAGATAAAATTTTAGACTGTCAATTTTTGAGTTAATGCTGAAATGAGTTAAGACTTTGAGGAACTGTTGGGAAGACATGATTGGTTTTGAAATGTGAGTACATGATATTTGAGAGGGTCCAGGGGTGGCATGACATAGTCCCCATGTGCCATGGGAGGGAGCCAGTGGGAGGTAATTGAATCATGCAGGCAGATTTTCCTATGCTGTTCTTGTGATAGTGAACCAATCTCATGAAATCTGATGGTTTTATAAAGGGCAGTTCCCCTACACATGCTTTCTTGCCTGCCACCATGTCAGACATATCCTTGCTCCTCTTTCACCTTCTGCCAAGATTGTGAGGCCTCCACAGCCATGTGGTAAGTAAATTAAACTTATTTTCATTATAAATTATGCAGTCTTGGTTATGTCTTTATTAGCAGTGGGAGAACAGACTAATATAGTAAATTGATACTGGGTAGTGGGGCACTTCTGTAAAGATACCCAAAAATGTGCAAATAACTTTGGAACTGGGTAACAGGCAGAGATTGCAACAGTTTGGAGGTCCCAGAAGAAGAAAGGAAAATGTGGGAAAGTTCGGAACTTCCTAGAGGCTTGTTGAATGGCTTTGACAAAAATGCTGATAGTAATATGGACAATTATGTTCAGGGTTCAGGTTGAGGGGATCTCAGATTGAGGTTTGGGAACATCCACCTAGATTTCAGAGGTTGTATGGAAATGTCTGGATATACAGGCAGCGGTGTACTGAAGGGATGGAGTGCTCGTGGAGAACCTCTGATAGGGCAGGGCAAAAGAAAAATTTGGGGTATGACTTTTGAGTTCATGCTATAATGAGTTAAGACTTTGAGGAATTGTTGGGAATGCATGATTGGTTTTGAAATGGGAGAACTGTGTCTCCACCCAAACATATCTTGAATTATAGCTCCCATAATGCCCAAGTGTCATGGGAGGGACCTGGTGGGAGGTAATTAAAACATGGAGTGGGTTTTTCCCATGCTGTTCTCATGATAGTGAACAAGTCTCACAGGGTGTAATAGTTTTATAAAGGGCAGTTTCCCTGCACATGCTTTCTTGCCCGCCGCCATGTAAGACATGCCTCACTCCTCCTTTGCCTTCCACCATGATTGTGAGGTCTTCCTGGCCATGTGGAACTGTGAGCAAATTAAACCTGTTTCCTTTATAAATTACCCAGTCTCAGGTGTGTCTTTATTAGCAGCATGAGAACAGACTAACACAAATAGTAAATATATTTTCTCTTTCTTATGATTTTTTAAATAACATTTTCTTTTCTCAAGTTTATGCTATTATAATAATACAGTATATAATAGATACAACATAAAATATGTGTTAACTATGTATGTTATTAGTAATACTTCTGATCAACAGTAGGCTATTAGTAAAGTTTGGGAAAGTCAAAAGTTATATGTGGATCATCTCAATGGAGTCCAAATAAAAGAATCCTTTCAGCTCTGTTTGGCATAACTAGTTTACTAATTCTGGGGATATAATGCCAACAAATTTTTGAGTCTGGAGAATGTATATTAGGTAAGGGAAAAAAAAAAACTACCAAACAAAACAAAACAATCTACAAAATGTTTCCTTAGCCAGAATTCTTCCTTTTGCCTTATCATATCTAATCAGTGTAATTTTTTGATGTGGCTAGGCATGTAAAACAATTTATTTTTAAAATTTTGATTCTTGGAAATATACAACCACCCAAGATTGAATCAGGAATAAATTAAAACCCTTAACACACAAATAATGAGCTCTAAAATCGAGTCAGCAAGAAAACATCTACTACCCCAAATCCCTAAATCAGATGGATTCACAGCCAAATCCTACCAGACATACAAAGAAGAACTGGTACCAATCCTACTGTAACTATTCAAAAAATTGAAAAGGAGGGACTACTCCCTCCCTCATTCTATGAAACCAGCATTACTGATATCAAAATTTGGCAAAAACATAAAGAAAGAAGAAAGCTATGGGGAAATAGCCATGATGAACATAGACACAAAAATTCTCAACAAAATACCCGCAAACCAAATCCAACACAAAGCAATAAAAAAGTTAATTCACCACAATCTGGTGGGTGCCTGTAATCACAGTTACTTGGGAGGCTCAGGGAGGAGAATAGTTTGAACCCAGGAGGCGAAGGTTTCGTGAGCCAAGATCATTCCATTGCACTCCAGCCTGGGCAACAAGAGGGAGACTCCATCTCAAACAACAACAACAACAACAACAACAAAAAACAGTTAATTCACCACAATCAAGTAGGCTTTATTCCTGGGTTGCAAGGTTGGTTCAATAAATGTGATTTACCACATAAAGATAATTAAAAATCAATACTACATGATCTTCTCAATAAATGCAGTAAAAGCTTTTAATAAAAACCAGCATCCCTTTATGATAAAACCCTCAATAAACTAGGCATTGAAAGAAGATACCTCAAAATAATAAGAGCCTTTTATGACAGACCCATCACCAATATCATACTGGATGAACAAAAGCTAGAAGCATTCCCTTGAGAGCTGGAAGATGGTAAGGATGTCTCCTCTCACCATTCCTATTCAACATAGTATGAGAAGTCTTAGCCAGAACAATCATACAAGAGAAAGAAATAATATGGATTCACAAAGGAAAAGAAGAAGTTAAACTATCCATCTTTATGGATGATATAATTTCATGCCTAGAAAACCCTGAAGACTTACCAAAAGTCTCCCCTGTAACTGATAAACAACTTTAATAATGTTTCAGGTACAACATCAATGTAAAAATTCAGTAGCATTTCTATACATTGACAACATTCAAGCTAAGAGCCAAATCAAGAACAGAATACCATTTACAAGACAAACAAAAAATACCTAGGAATACATCTAACCGAGAAAGTGAAAGGTCTCTACAAGGAGAACTACAAAACACTGCTGAAAGAAATAATAGATGACACAAACAGATGCAAAAACATTCCATGGATTGGAAAAAGATTTCACGGATTGGAAAAATAAACATTAGTAAAATGGTCATACTGCCTAGAGTAATCTAGAGATTCAATGCCATTCCTATCCATCGCTATTTTTCACAGAATTAGAAAAAATTATTGTAAAATTCATATGGAACCAAAAAAGAGTCCAAAGAGCCAAAGAAATTCTAAGCAAAAAGAACCAACATGGAGGCATCACATTATCAGACTTTAAGCTATACTACAAGGCTACTGTAATGAAATAGTATGGTACTGGTACAAAAACTGACACACAGAGCAATAGAATAGAATAGAGAACCCAGAAATAGAGCTACATATCTACAGCCATCTTCTCTTCAACATAGTTGACAAAAATAAACAATGGGGAAGAGTCCCTATTCAATAAATGGTGCTCAGATAACTGGCTCACCATATGCAGAGGAATGCTACTTGGCCCCTACTTTTCTCCAAAAAAACAATTAACTCGAGATGAATTAAAGACTTAAAGCTAAGACCTCAAACTATAAGAAACCTAGAAGAAAACCTAGGAAGTACCCTTCTCAACGCTGGCATTGGCAAAAAATTTATAGCTAAGTCTTCAAAAGCAATTGCAACAAAAACAAAAATTGACAACTCAAAACTAATTAAACTGAAGCACTTCTGTAGTGCAAAAGAAACTATCAACAAAGTAAACAGACAACTTACAGAATGGGAGAACATATTCACAAACGATGTGACAAAGGTCTAATGTCCAGAATCTATAAGGAACTTAAACAAATCAACAACTACAAAAGAAATAACTCTTTAAAAAGTGGGCAAGAACATAAACAGATATTTCTCGAAAGAAGATATACAAGTAGCCAACAAACATACAAAAAATGCTCATCATCACTAATCATCAGAGAAAAGCAAATCCAAACCATAATAAAAGACCATCTTACACCAGGCAGAATGGCTATGATTAAAAACTCAAAAAATAAAAGATATTGGTGAACGTTCAAAGAAAAAGGAATGCTTACACACTGATGGTGGGAAGGTAAATTAGTTCACCCACTGTGGGAAGCAGTTTGGACATTTCTCAATGAACTAAAAATGGAACTACCATTTGACCCAGCAATTTCATTACTGGGAGTATATCCAAAGGAAATTAAATCATTCTACCAAATACCCTCATGCACTTGTATGTTCATTGCAGCACTATTCACAATATTGAAAACATAGAACCAACCTAGGCATCCATAAATGGTATATTGGATATAGAAAATGTGGTACTATATGCCATGGAATACTATGTACCCATAAAAAATAATAAAATTAATCCTTTGCAGCAACATGGATAAAACTGGAAATGATTATCCCAAGCAAACTAATTCAGAAACAGAAAACCAAATACCACATCTTCTCACTTATAAGTAAGTGAGAGCTAAGTTTTGGGTACACAAAGACATAAAAATGGAAACAACAGACATGGAGACTACAAGAGGATAGAGGGTAGGATGGGAGCAAAGGTTAAAAAACTACCTATTGGGTACTATGATCACCTGAGTGATGGGGGCAGTCATACTCCAAACCTCAGCATTGTGAAGCACACCCTTGTAACAAGCCTGCACATGTCCCCTTGAATCTAAAATAAAAGCTAAAAAAGCAGAAAAGATCCAAAACAAAAACAAAACGAATTTCAAAACTTTTGCAATACTTGCTAGATTTATAGAAAGGTTCTCCACTTTCTTTCATAAAATATTGCTATCCATAATGTTCAAAAACATGGTCCATGATATAAGCTTTACAAGTTATCAACAAAATTGATTTGAAGGAATACTGGGGGAAAGGTTAACAAAATATTTGGTGTGTTTTGTTATTCTTTACTTTTTTACACTCTTTTCTTAGCAGCACATTCCTGTTCTCCCCCAGCTTTTTTTTTTTTTTTTTAACATTTTGTTGTTGTTGTTTTTTTCTCTAAGATCCAGTTGTGTTTTGTCTATGCTAAAGATCCAGTGGCTATTTTTCTTGGTTGTTTGAAAGCTGCTCCGAGGTTATTATTTACAGTTCACAGAAGGACAACCCACCATTTGAAGTTAGTTATTCACACTAGTTTGTAAAGAACTTACGACTCATGAAGTTCCATTGGAAGCAGATTCTTCCTTATCTCCTTCTATTTTCTGAGTAGCCTACAACCTAGAGTCCATGGTTTTACTATTACTTTTGCTCCACTGTTATGAATTAAGTACACTTTTCTCAAGTAGGGGCCAAGCGTCCTTTGGTCATGAAGACAGTGATGTTTTGTCCTGTGTTTTGTTCTATTAGTCTTCGAGAGAGTCTTAATAACACATGGTGAAATTTCCCTTTGTTGTAAGAAAGAAAAAGGTTTCACACAATTGATTTGATACAAAGGTTTGTCAGGTTGATGACGTTCCTTTTTCTGAAGAGATCTCACATGCTTATGTGCACAGTTCTACTAGTTTATTTTTTATTGTACAAATTCTATTCCTGAACAACTTCCCATTCTTTATGGAATGAAGTTTTTTTGGAAATTATTGATTTATTTTAAGAAGAACTGTTGACAAAGGTTCACCAGAAATACACTGAACCTTTGGCAAAATACAGTCCACACAACTGGAGCACTACTAAAATAATTCCAGGACAGAAGTTTATTCAACAGAACAAAGTTTCTTAGGTGCTGTCATTGATAAGTAAACTGACTGCTTCTTCCTTTCCTAAATACACAGTGGCATAATTAGGAGTATTTTATCACTTTTGTTCTTTCCTAATTATATAAAAATTAAAATAAAAACTTAAAAACGAATATGTCTTCCCTTTAAATGGTTCTTACAGATACAATTGTAATATCTTTATTCAATAGTGGTGTGGTTTAAGAGACTGTTTCCATTCATTAAACAACATTCCACCCAAAGAAAACTGATAGATTATGGGCTTATAATGCAAATAAAGATTTCAGGAATGTAACAACCCACAATTTCCAATTGCAAAGCAGATAAAATTTTTAGAAAGTACATGCAAATATCTCTACTAAGCAGATGTCACAAAACTAAAATATTTTATGGTTTTACTGGAGATACTGATGGGACTTCAGATGTCTCCAAAGTCAACTTTAGTTTCACTGATAACACAAACATGAGGCTGGTGTATATCCAACACTTTCTGGAGTCATGTTCACCAGCAAGCTTGCAATCCTGACTATCTCTGACCAAGGAAAGCAAGCTTTGCATTATTTCACCAGTGTTAATTATATCTTAATAATCGTGACATTCTTTCCGGTTAAATTTGAGAGATTATCTCAGCCAATTACTTTTACACTCCCCTTTTGACTGGTGATTACAGTAGCTCTTCAGTCTGATAAAATCTATAGCATAGGAATGGAACTATGACTATTTCTAATCAGCGCTTTGATGTAATCCAGCAGGTGAGCAAATAATTCATAGCCCCCTTGAGCACACAGAGGGCTACAATGTCATGGCCTCCCATCTCCTACATCACGTATTGAGCATCACATATTTGGCCTTGCCCTTAATTAGTCCATGAGGAATAAATACCTTTTTCAAACCCTCCATGTAATAATCAGCTATAAAAAATAAATCTAGGTCATAATCTGGTTTGTCATCACTAATCATGGTGTTGGGTCTACGATGACCACAAAGGAGCTGGCCAGCATGTGGTGTCGGGGAAGCCAGCCATGCTGAGCAAAGCAGGAGGTGAAGGCACAGTAGAAGGAGGCTCTGCTTAGGAAAGGCCAAAGGCTTTTCAGGCTGTTCACTTTGTGGTATTATTGAATGAATTAAAAAGTCCTACATTTGAAGATATTTTAAAGGGATCATTAAATATCTGTTAGATATCTATATCTAAAACCTGTTTTATAAATAATATCCTAGAGAAGAAAATTCTCAAATAAAGTGTGGAAAATAGTTGATATGACACTATGAGAGTCAAGTAATTTTTTCCCCACAATGTAAGTTTGTGAAATATTTTTGAATGTTTACATACAAATATTGTTTTGGTATATTTTGTGCTACTATTACAAACTACCACAGTAATTTATAATGAACAGACATTTATTTCTCACAGTTCCAAAGGCCAGGAAGTCCAAGATCAAGGTTCTGGCATCTGGGGAGGGAATTCTTGCTGCACCATTACATGGTGGATGGCATCACAAGGCAGAAAGGCAGAGTTATTAGGGGCAGGGAAAAAGAGAGAAAAAATAGAGAGAGAAAGAGAATAGGGCCAAACTTACTCTTTTGTAATGAACCCACTTCTGCAATAATGGAATTAATCCATTCATGAAGGCATAGATTTCATCACCTAATCAATTCTTAAAGGCTCAATTCCTTCTTTTTTTTTTTTTTTTTTTGAGCCGGAGTCTCACTCTGTTGCCAGGCTGGAGTGCGGTGGCGCGATCTCAGCTCACTGCAACCTCTGCGTCCTGGGTTCAAGGGATTCTCCTGCCTCAGCCTCCTGAGTAGCTGGGACTGCAGGCGCGTGCCACCACGCCCAGCTTATTTTTGTATTTTTAGTAGAGATGGGTTTCTCCATGTTGGCCAGAATGGTCTTGATCTCTTGACCTTGTGATCTGACTGCCTCAGCCTTCAAAAGTGCTGGGATTACAGACCTGAGCCACCGCACCTGGCCCCCTTCTTAATACTGTTACAATGACAATTACATTTCAACATAAGTTTTGAAGAGAGCAAACATTCAAACCATAGCAAATATCGTATATATTAATTGAATTACTCACTTGTTTGTTTCTTCAACAAATACTTGTGATTTTATTATGTGTCAGGTCTTATGTGTGTGCTATGATGCAAAAGTTAAAATGTTATGATTTTTATTTTCAGTGTACTTCACCCTTTTGGGGGCTATCGTAAGTAGATACACATCTATATGTAGCATATATTTCTCATACATATCGCTCATTAGTTTATTGGAGAAAGATGTGGTAATCATATATTGCGTGCCAATCACTGCATTGGTTACTGTTGAAAAAATGATTGTTTAAATTAAAAAAACAGATCTAGAAGAAAGTCATTGTATGCTACAAAATACAGCTGTATGCAGACAAGGATCAATGAACTCTGCTCTGTTACCCTTTTCACCAATTAAAAATATGTATACCTGGAAGAAAAAAAATAAAGAATATAGTGTCAAATGTGAAATACTAGGAAGTGTACTAACCTGACGGCAAGAAACTGATGTATTATTTCTGTCTTTTATGCCAGCTGTGCAAATCTAAGGATACCTTATATCCTTCTAATGGCTTCACTAGCTTCTGCTATTAAATATCTAATCTTAATGCTACAAAGGGACAATCAAAATTTGATTAATGTTAGGTTTGTGTTGGAACAATCTTGTAGAAATTCACTACAAGAATACTACTAGAGTTTGAAATACAAAAGCCTGATTAAGATGAACTGTTCTGGTTGGTTGCAGTGGCTCACGCCTGTAATCCCTGCACTTTGGGAGGCCGAGGCGGGCAGATCACGAGGTCAGGAGATCGAGACCATCCTGGCTAACACGGTGAAACCCCGTCTCTACTAAAAATACAAAAAGAAATTAGCCAGGCGTGGTGGCGGGCCCCTGTAGTCCCAGCTACTCGGGAGGCTGAGGCAGGAGAATGGCGTGAACCCGGGAGGCAGAGCTTGCCGTGAGCCGAGATGGCGCCACTGCACTCCCGCCTGGGCAACAGAGTGAGACTTCGTCTCAAAAAAAAAAAAAAAAAAAAAAAAAGATGAACTGTTCTGAGCTTGTATGGAAGATGAAACTGATTGACATTCTTCCTGCTTTGGGACCAAGAACAAACTCAGCCACTAGTAATAGGTCAAAGAAGAGAAGAATCAAGTTGAAAGAGTCTGGTTAACATGTTCATTTAGTGTACATTAACTTTGGAATTATGACATAGAATTTTACTAGGAATCTGCATAAAAGCTGTATATCCAAAATAGTAAAGAAAAATTAAGTAGAATTAAAGTGAGTGGAGGCAACTTTTAACCACTGTGCTAAATAATTGTAAAATAATTTGTGAGGTTTTATAGAGTTCTGGTAACAAAACTGTAAGTGAAATGCTCTTTCACTATTTTTAGGACTTTTTCATAAAAGTAGATAAATTAGTCCTGAAACATTTGATTAAGAAAAAATAACATTATTTGTACATGTATGAAAATAAAATTACATGATTATGTTTAGCAACTAGTTATTTGTTACACCTTTTTCAAGGGTTTGGCTTTTAATATATGCAGACAAGTAATGGTAGTATATTTATTATGGGATATAAACCAAAGGGGGCTTAAATGCTTGATCAATTCAGTTGGCCGGAGGGGATCCTAACAACAAACTCTATTCACAATCAGACTTCATTTTGATGTCAACAGAGCTCTAGTCGGCCAACTCTAATTGGATTTTCTACATAAATCAATTGATCAGAGCTTGTTAAGACTGTCAATAACTGTTCTCCCAGTTACTCTCTTTATCCTGCTCTTACATTTATAGCTGTTAAGCTTGTGCTCAAGCAGGGCTGATTGACAGATTCTGATTGTAGAGGAGACTCACCAAACCTACAAAAAAGCAGGTATGTTCTACTATCCAAAATCAAAATAGTTTATGTTTTCCCTTTTTTTTTTTCTCCCAAAAGAAATGTTCTGGCATAGTCTCTAGTTATGAGAAACAAACAAACAAGAAAAACTCAAGTGCAGTGCTTTCCAGTGAGTTGTAATGGACATGAGTTTTGAAGCTCTTAAGTTCCACCACTAACAAGTGGTTCTCTTGGTTTCTTACGGCATCTTTGGTTTGCCATCTGTAAAATCAGGATTCTACATGCCTACATTTCAAGATGTTGTGTTATGTGAATTAAAAATAAAAAATTCTCAACACTATGTTTTATAAATTTTCCAAAAATGCTAGTTTTATTTGTATTTCCATTCAAAGTCTCTAACCCTCTCTGAATAAATGTATATTCTTTCTCTTTTTTCAGTGGGACAATGATGTAAAGTCATTGGCAGTTAGAACAAAGAGGTAAAAACTATTCTCATAATACAGGCACTATGATTTAACCAATTAACACTTTTGACAAAATTTAAGAGTTTCTCCATGTTTTGGGATCAGTGTTTTGTTCTAATTTCTAAGCACATTATTGAAAAATGCCCTTTTTAGTCAAATCAATATTGATAGGCAAGGAAATAACAAGGAGGCAATACATTTCTTTTCCTGCTTAAACCTTTACTATTTTGTAAATAAGTTAAAATGATTAAATATTTAGGAAAAAATAAAGATGTTTATTATATTTGGAATATGTCAGATCTTTATAAATCTAACCTTTAATTCTCTCCTTTCCATCTAAAACGAAACACAAAAAAACATAAACTTTGTGGTTTAATAGAAAGATAGATTGTGAAAGAAAAGCAATGAAAAGTTAACATAGCACTAGAACAAAAATTATATCAATAATAAAAACATTTTCATATATAAAATATATTTATGTTGACACTCTAACTCCTTGCACAAAACAAAAAAAAAGATATAACTTACAAGAAAAGTAAAGAATAGTAAGATGGCCATTGTCAAACCCAAAATCATGTCAAGTGCTGAATGAAAACTTGTAAAACAAAGATTTTTCACAGAGAATTTTTGACTTAAAAATTACCATTAACAGTAATAAAAGTTATCCAATCAGTAGCAAGACAATAGACAATATCTCTTATTTGTATGGTTCATTATCATTTTCAGTTTTGGCAAATCTGTTGTAGTAGATATGAAGGTACTATTAAACCAACAGGGAGAGGAGAGAAGTTTATTCTGAAAATGTATGCTGGTGTGTTACACTGTTCCACTTATGTTTCACAGACTTGACTTATCTTTCTTGAAAATGCATTACTATACCTACTAAAGTATTATACTTCCAAGCATCATGCTTATTTGGATATTTTGTAGTTATTTGCATCCAGCACTGCAAAATTCACACCTGATCCAGATTAAAAGACCCAAATCCCTAAATATTTTAGAATTTTGAAAGGCAGGCTGATGACATAATCTGTTACCTGAATAACTTGAAGATCATGGATATCCCTTCTAAACCTCTGGGATTTCATCTATAAAATGATGGTGTGACCTTTCTTACAGTCTGCTATGAAATTAAACGTGCAAATGATCGTAAACTGTTTAGAATGATGATGACTGGCACTTAGCATTAGCTAAATAAATTATATATTCAGTACTCACATGACCCAAATGGAGATATTATTGTATGTAGTATTACCTCCATGTCTTCCTTTTAACTTGTGTCTTAATTCCTCCTCTTCCTCCTTTCCCTCTTCCTTCTTTCCCTCTTCCTTTACTTTAAGTGAAACTTTTGCATCTACTATAAATATCTGTTGCACTTCTTCACACAGTTTCTGAAGTTTTTTGTATTTCAGATATGTTATGAGAGAATCCCACTCCTCAGATTTGGGATTCCTTAATTTTATCCTCAGCTATTTCAATTATGGCCTTTGGCTAATATTTGGTTTAATTTTGTTTCTCTATTATCTTTTTCCCTACAACTAATATTTTGTTAACAACCTATGCTTTTTAGAGAATAAAATGGATATGTTAACATTTAATTTTTTTGATGCAGAGGATATTTACCTTAATTGTTAAATGTTTCATCTATAATACTCTTAGGCAGTATTTTTTTTTTTTTTTTTTTTTTTGAGATAGAGTCTCGCTCTGTTGCCAGGCTGGAGTACAGTGGCGTGATCTCGGCTCATTGCAACCTCTGCCTCCTGGCTTCAAGTGATTGTCCTGTCTGAGCCTCCTGAGTAGCTGGGACTAGAGGTGCGCACCACTACACCCGGCTAAGTTTTGTATTTTTAGTAGAGACAGGGTTTCACCACGTTGGTCAGGCTGGTCTCCAACCCCTGACCTCGGGATCTGCCTGCCTCAGCCTCCCAAAGTGCTGGGATTACAGGTGTAAGCCACCGTGCCCGGCCACGAAGTATTTTTATGCCACTCTTAAAGGCTTTTTAAAACAAAAATATTAAATAACTGTCTTTAAATGTTTGGTGAGAATTTATTGTTTGTATTCTAAATTAGCTTCATATTTGAAATTAATTTTAAGCAAAATTGGTAAGTAAAATATTAGTCCTTAATCCAAAGAGAGTATATTTGTGGTAAATGCAATTCTGATCATAAGAACTAAGCTCGTGATGATTGTGTCTTCGAAACCTGGTTGTTTTCTGCCCCAACCTGGTCTGGAGTCACTGCTTTTCTGCCCTGGTCTCAGGTCCTCCCTACTCAGCTGCAAGCCAGAGAAGTCGAGGGCTCCATTGTCCATGGATTAAGTTGGTGCACAAGTAAAAGTCTCTTTCTTCTTGCCTTCACGGCCTCTGCTTCTAATTTTAGAATTATTTGTGAATTCTAATGGAAAAACACTTTCTGATGATGTTGTCATCTCTGTTTGTGTCTGTGGGCTCCTCAGCTATGGTATTGTCAACAGCTTTTTCCACCTCTGCTGTCAAGTTCCTTTTATTTGTGTACTTCTGTATGTAATTCCTCATGGTCTAACTGATGTAGCAAAGTAGAGTTTATTCCCATAAGTAAAAAACACAACTTTATATGATCACATATATACATGAAATCCAGAGAATGGTGTCGAAAAATTTTGTGTTTGCTTGTTTGTTTTTAATATTTTCCCTCAGGCACCTGTGAATCCCCATCAGTCTACACTGTTATCTATCTGTGAGATTAGGGGATTCCTTCCTACTGTACTCCTTTTTTCTTTCTTTAACTCACAATAGTCTTTTCAGACTTTTATAATTTTTTACCCCCTTAGAGTCCCATTTCTTCCTCTCAAACTTGACTCAAGCTCTCCATCAATTTTCTCTTTAAAGAAGCAGAAGAGGAAATAGCTTCAGATCCTTCAGGTTTCTCATTAGGGATCTGAGGAGTGAGGGAAGAATGAACAAAAACTGTCCAGTCAAACTTGAATCAATATACAAACACACATTAAACATTTATATTGTTCATATCAACTGTTACTCCTCTTGTTAATGTTTTTGTTTTGTTTTGTTTTTTAGCTAAGGCTGACACAATTACTGTTGTATTTCTTTTTTTATCTTAACAAAGACCTTCTTTTATTTTCCTGGCTTTGTGTGAATCAAGGCCTTAGAAGGTGTTAAAAAAATCTTTGCCCATGAATTAGGTGAGAAGGGTAGCAAATTCCATACTAACATACATCATTTCAGTGAGATTCTTAAAAGCAGGGAAACTAAACTGTTACTTCCATTTGTCAAGTTAATTTTTAAAAATATAGTATTTTACCCTAAAGTTGTAAAAGTGAAAGATAAGTAAAATGAAAACCACGTTTTTGAAATAAAAAAATATATTAACTAGGTGCAATAAATCTATTGTGAAGCCTGCCATAAATACTAGAACATGTTTTGAAAGGAATTTAAAAACAACATATATAGTATGTCATAATGCCAAAATTAACTGCCAGCCCAACTATTTGAGGTACTCTTTGGGGATATTTCATAACGAATTATAAATGTATTCAGCAAAATATAAAATTAGGAGGCTTTAAAGCCAAAGAATAAACTTTGAAAATTACTTTTTTTTTTTTTTTTGAGATGGAGTCTCATGCTGTCACCTGGGCTGGAGTGCAATTGCGTGATCTCCGCTCACTCCGAACTCTACCTCCCGGGTTCAAGGGATTCTCCTGCCTCAGCCTCAGGAGTAGCTGGGATTAGAGGCGCCCACCACCAAGCCCAGCTAATTTTCTGTATTTTTAGTAGAGAGAGGGTTTCACTATGTCGGCCAGACTTGAACTCTTGACCTCGTGATCTGATTGCCTCGGCCTCCCAAAGTGTTGGGATTACAGGCATGAGCCACCACGCCTGGCCCTGAAAATTACTTTTATAGATGGTTGTTGATTAACCCATGAAGTCAATGAAAACCGGTCCTCAATTTCTCATATTTTTTATATCCTTTCTGATTTGTGTTCTTTCTTCACATAAATAGCTATTCTGCTTGAATTCAGGGACATAACTGAGGCTGTTGTCAAGTTTAGCCTAAAGCTGCCTCCTTACCTACTTTAAGTTTGGCCTAAAGGTTTCTCTGTACATTGTGAAATATAACCTAAAGGGAGTTGTAAACAGACTGTAGACTATTGTGCCAATCACTGAGTTTTGGCTAATCAAAGGTGGCCAACTGTTCAAACTGTGTTCAAGTAAGGCAGACATAAAGCTGTAACCAATTTCACTGTCTCTGTACTTCTCTTCCATTTTCAGTATGTCATTCTCCTTTTTCTGTTCATAAAGAGTTTCTGAACCTACGCTGGCTCGGGAGATTCCCCGATTCATGAATCATTCTTTGCTCAATTAAACTCTGTTAAATTTAATTCAACTGTAGTTTTCTTTTAACTGATGACATTAGAAGTGGGATCCAAAGTTGAGCTTCCAGCAAGTGCCAGGAGCACTGAGTGACTAAGCGAGGTACTGGCTGGGCCCATTATGTTCATTGCTCTCTCACAGCAACTGGGGATTGTGGTAAGTTCTCTCTCTGATTCCAAAGCTCCACAGATTTGTGTTTTGAGCTCTCAGTTTCTTTGAGCAAATTTCTAAACCCAAACTGGGTTTAGAAGTCATGATAGAAAATGGGCTAGGTCCAGAATCAGATTGGATCTGATACTTAACTGGCTTGGATCCAGTTAGAGTCCTCTTATGTCTGACTGGGTCAGAAAGAAACTGGTAGTAAATGGCAATATTACAAGGAGTGTAAAATTTGGCTTTTGAAAATTTGCAGTGAATTTTGTGTTCCATTCCCTTTGTTTCTTCTTTCTTGCATATTTAGGTAGGGAAAAATCATTGGCTAAGTTGATCAAGTGGATCTTCAAAATGACTCAGGGTTTTTCTCGGCCACTTTGCCAACCAGGGCAACCTCCACAGCCAGCAATGCCCTGGCCCTGCTGTGGGAGGCATCCTGGCCATTCAGCCTGCCTGTGTTACAGCCTGTACCTGCATTTGGCAGGTAAGCTCTTGTCCTGCGTCCAAAAAGAATGGAAACATGCTGACATTTCGAAGGATGAGGATGGCAGAGAAGAATTTTATGGAGCGATGGAACAGCTCTCAGTGGAGAGGGGACATGGGGGTGGTCCCCCACCCCCGCAGTCAGGTGGTTTCTCCCAGTGTGGCTGAATCTGGGGCTTTTAATGGGCTCAGAAAAGGGGAGTGCATGCTCATTGGTTTGGGAGTATGCAAAAGGGTTAAAACAAAGGCACCACTCAAAGGTGGGCATGACAGTGTAAAAAACCAATGAGGGAAGGGTAGGTATACGTAAAATAGGTGAAGGGTAGGGATCAATCACAGGAATGCCTGACAAACAGGAAGACAAGTCCTCAGTCAGGTCCAGTAATTTACCTGGGACTGTCTTCAGCTTGAAGGTGGGGTTTTACTGGGGACACATTCCTGTCTGCCTATTTGTTTGCTTCCTGCTGCTCGCATTTCCCCCATTTGAAGAGGTACATCTAAATGCTGTTAGGATAAGGAGGATGAGCAATCTTAACTGCTTCCTGCTGACAGGGGGTGTTGTTTTGGGAAGGTAGCAGTCAGATCTCCCTCAGAGGGCTATCTAAGGGTCCCTAGTAAAAGAGAGCCATCGTCCGAGGCTCCAGTTGCATGACCATTTGAAGTTTGATGGCCTGAAGGTGAGAAGACACAAACTGGGTTATTAGAAAACATGGATCAAAATGGAAGAGAGGGGTAAAGACTGCTTAAAAATCCTGAGGCTGCCAGTATGCCGAGATAACTGGTGGGCTATAGTTGTGCCAGCTAAGATTTTGGTGTATGGGACTTGGCTTTAGTTAGGTTCCTTGGTCTTATTTTCCCAAATAAAGAAACCTTTGGTTTACGGAAACCCATTTACCTCTATCACCCAGCATGATTTACAGGATAATTGCCCAGAAGTAGAATATTGATTCAGATTTTTACATTACCTATCCCTTTGGTTTCTTCTGAGCTGCAGCCAGAGATCACTGGTTGGTTCACAGGAATGAGCAGGGTTAGTCTAAAATGTAGGCAAAAACTTAAAAACAACTAATGGAACTAGAATTTAATGATGTGTGTGGTAAGTCTTTAAACATAATTTTTCTCTCTCCAGTTCCATTTTTGTTAAAAATAAATCATGATAGGACTGAATTGTTTGCAAAATAAACTTTAGTTTTATATTTGGCCTAATTATTTGCATAAAAGTGCAGGAAGAATAATTATTTTTCACATAGGTTTTTTAAGTCGGCTTTGATGAAACTCTATTCCACAAAGAAACTAAGATAACACCTTTTAAAGCTGAGCCCAGTCATGGGTTTTGTCCCTCAAACACTTACGAGTTGGGGAAATTCCTCTCTCTTGAGGTCCAAAGATAGGTCAGGGCTCTTGGGCCTATTAGAAAGTGACATTCTTTACTCACCATAAGTTAGGTACCCTGAACAGGGAGTGTGTAGATACAGTATCAGGTCACTTTTCTCAAGAGGCTTTTATTGGCTCTGCAAGTCTAGCTTGATACCTTGAAGGAAAGCTTGCCATTTCCGTCAAAGCCTTGGTAAAACAACCAGTTTCTGCAATTGCATACTGTTGCAAAAGAAAATGGATTGTTATTGCACTGATGCAAATAATTATATCACCATAAGTTAAGAATACTCACAGTTTCCAAATTCTGGAGAAGCCAGGTGGAGAGGAACAAATATGCTCCAAATTTTTTCACAGGATTATAACTTATTCAATTATTAAAAGCTGTAGATACCTCAAAAGAAAAAGTTTCCTTGACTCTGACAAACAAAACAAAGATCAGCAATGTTTTAAGCAAAAAGTTAAAAAAGATTACTTTAGTTTTCTGCTGGTTCAGTCCATTCAGTTAACTCTTATTCTGCCTGATATTCATGAGCATTTCAGCTCTTTATGAGTCTTGTACGTTTTTCCTTTATTCCAATGTCACAATCTCCAAAGTCATCAGAAATCTGCATTTGAGAGCAGCTATAATATTCAAAGCCCTATAGCTGATTATAAACCATCTTTTGATCAAATCAAGATAACAATTGTCTGTGAATGATAACATGTCCAGGCAGTGACAGTCAAAAACACAATTGACAAAGAAATTTGGTTATTTCTGTGGTTTACAATAACTTAACACAATAAGCTTAAATATGATTGATAGCATATACTCTGATATTAGAATTTTGGAAATCCCATACAATTTTGGAATATATATTAATATTATTCACTAAAATATAACCTGAATAAAATTAAACCTTATTTTTATTTTGGAAATCCCATGTAACTAAACATGTCAGATAATCCTGTTTACTTCTCTTTTGGATGCTCCAGGGGGCCTCTATGGCATCCAAAAGTTAGGGGTTAGAAAAGACAATTTTTGAAGCTGAAATTTGATTTTATGAAGCCTGTTAGATATGCTGGAGATTTAAAACACTTGATATTATGAAATAGAATTCCAGATTACTGTAAGTTATTTATTTAGCCAAAATGATAACTCAAAAAATTTTTTACAAGGCAGAAACCTTTACTCATTGTATTAATCAGGGGTCTTTAAAGGAACAGAACTAATAGGATATATGTCTATACGAAGGGGAGTTTATTGGGAGAATTGATTCACACCATAACAAGGTGAAGTCTCAAGACAGACGTCTGCAAGTTGAGGGACAAGGAAGCCAGTGGTGGATCAGTCTGAGTCCTAAAACCTTAAAAGTCAGGAAGCTGACAGTGTAGACTTCAGTCTGTAGCTGAAGGCCTGAGAGCCTCTGGCAAATCACTGGTGTAAGTCCAATAGTCCAAAAGCTGAAGAACTTGGAGCCTTATGTTCGAGGGCAGGAAGCATTCAGCACGGGAGAATGATGGGGTCTGGAAGCCTCAGCAAGTCTTCTCCTGCCTATTTTCCTTTAATCTTCTCTTGCCTACTTCATTCTAGCCCCACTGGAAGGTGATTACATTGTGCATACCCACATTGAGGGTGGATCTGCCTCTCCCAGTCCATTGACTCAAATATTAATTTCCTTTGGCAGCACCCTCACAGACACCCAGGAACAATACTTTGCATCCTTTAATCCAATCATGTTGACACTAAATATTTACCATCACATTTATTAAGAGGGAAGACTTAGCTTTCCAATCAATCTGTCTCCTGTCTTCTTTCCTTTTTTTGTAGTTTATTCACAAGGAAACAAAAATATCTCATTATCCTTTAATATTATGTGAAAATCTTGTTCAAGAGAAAGAAAGACAACTTTCACCCTTGAATTAATATAACTATTAATGTCAACCCCAATTTTTTTAATAAAAAAGATTTTTCACTACAAGTTTTCATTACATGATTTTTAAAAACAAAAACCTGTACTTTTTGATAAAGGAGACTCAGCTTTCCAAAAAGTCAAAAGACCTGACACAGCATGAGACAGGATCTGTCTCTTCTTTTCTTTCTCTTTTCTTTTACTTTCACAGTTTACTCAAAAGATGAATAAAAATGTTTTACTGTGTCTTATAAATACTACACAAAAAATTTGTTCAAACAGAAAACCAAATTTTACTTTTATATTAGTGTGTTATCAATACTAAAACTAATTTTAATAAAATCTCATAAATTTATAAAATCTGCCATCTTTTAACCACACTAGATTTCCATAAACCTTTTGTTTTACATTTTCCCTCTACTTTCTATATTCATCTTGTTTTATCTATTTTTTTTTACTTCTTCAGTTTGAAACCTTTAAGTAACTTCAAACCAGACAAGATTTTTAACACACACATATTGTTATGCCTTTATGACTTTTCTCATCAAAGAGATATCCTACTTTTGTTTATACATTCCGTATATAGAATTATTTCTCTCATATCTAGTTTTTGCATCTTAGTAACCCTGATTTCTAGTGGAAAGTTGAGTCTGCCTTATCAAAGAGTACAGGTTGTTGTTATTGGAAATCTTGTAATTATCACTTTGGCTAAATGAATGACTATTGTTTCATGTTGGCCTGTGATCCTATTTTGGTCAAGTGTTTAAAACCTTTGACATATTTGACATGCCTTCTAAACCCAAATTTCAGCTTCAAAGTTGTCTTTCTTGACGTCTAACTTTGGGATGCTACAGAGGGCTCCTGAAGCATCCAAAAGTGAGATAAACAGGATTATTCAAAATGATAAGTTAAAGTGAGTAGACTCTTTATCTGGCTTATCCTTTGATCTATTTGTTTTTAGTTGGTTTGGCTTATGGCTAAAGAGCATACTCCAAATTCTTGGTATTATCCTTCTGATAGTCATAATAGTATTCGCCCTGGTGCACTTTATTCTCCCAAAAGCTTTAAATATTTGCATGCAGCCATCTCTAGAATGTCACATGGTCTCTCTTCAACTGAGATGACAAGAGCAGAAAGAAATACGTGGCCATGAGGGCACTCTAACCTTTGAATGACCTGCAGAGGCTGATGGTAACTGAAGGTGATACTACAGCCCTAAGTTTTGGTTGCACTGTCACCTAAATGAGAACCTGACCAAAAGGGGAAAAAATTTAAACAAAATTATTGGCGGGCCATGCACTAGGCCCCAACAGACCAGACCAAACCAAAATAGGGTCACTTATGCTGAATCTGACATAGCCAAACTAAGACTTTAAGGAAACACATAGATCCTAAAACAGCCAGGTTTTGTTTTCCCCTGTAAACAGAACATTCCAGCCAATATGGGTTGGCCATGTCGCCACCCAAATCTCATCTTGAATTGTAGCTCCCATAATCCACACATGTTGTGGGAGGGACCTTTTGGGAGGTAATTGAATCATGGGGACTGGTGTTTCCTGTGGTGATTTTGTGATAGTGAGTAAGTCTAATAAGATCTGATGGTTTTATAAAGGGGGGTTCCCTTACACAAGCTCTCTCTTGCCTGCCACCATGTAAAAGGTGACTTTGCTCCTCCTCTGCCTTCCACCATGATTGTGAGTTCTCCCCAGCCACGTGAAACATGAGTCCATTAAATCTCTTTTTCTTTATAAATTACTCAGTCTTGGATATGTTTTTATTAGGAGCATGAGAAAAGACTAATACACCAGCATAAGGGCACCCTCTACTCTTGCCCTTACAAAAACAAACAAACAAACAAACAACGTGAAGTTCTTGTTCCCTTAAGTTCAGCCTAAAGATTTCTCTGTATGTTGTGAACTATAACCTAAAGGTAGTTGTAAACAGACTGTAGCCTACTCTTGTGCCAAAGGTGGCCAACTGTCTAAAATGTGTTCAAATAAGGCAGATGCCACTTTGTAACCAATTTGACTGTTTCTGTACCACATTTCCATTTTCTATGCATTGCTTTCCTTTTTTCTGTCAATAAATCTTCCATCAAGTGGATTCCCTGGAGTTCCTGAACCTTCTGTGACTCTGGAGCCTGCCCAATTTGTGAATTGTTCTTTGCTCAAACTCTGTTAAATTGAATTCTGCTAAGGTTTTTCTTTTAGCTAGGGGCAAAAGCATCAGAAAACATCTTACTGACATGGGTGTTCCAACTGAAAAAATGTAAATAGTTTCCCATTTCATAGATGTAATTTACTGTTTAATGCTTAGTAATAGATTTCTCAGTAGGAATAACTCACAGAACAATTTCAATCCCCATATAATCTTCTGGTAAATGAACATCCTCAGTCATATCATGACATGATCATCAAGGTTCTCAGTTTAATTGTGTGGCAGTGTTGGAGGACTTTCATCACAGTGTACATTAACAGAGAGGTAAAAAAAGAAAGTAAGTGTTTACCTATAGGAAATGTTTTATGAATTTAAAAAGTTACCAGTATAAACAATTTGGTTTATTACTGAGTCATTTTCTATCTGTTCTGTAATTCCCCAAAATATTGCAGTGATTTACTATGTCGTTGGCATTCGCTGGCAACTATTTAGTATGTTCTCTTTCTATGTGCTGCTTTTCAGATAAGGAAATCATGTTTTACTCACATTTACCACAACTTAACTACCATCCCTCTGAACGTTATAAGTTTACTGCTTATTTTGAAACACTCATTATTGGTTGAAAGTATGTAAGTGGCATACTAAGTAGTTCAATATCCAATCTTTTAATTTTATAATTAGAATGCATTCAAGCTGTGCTTCTCCATTTTCCTAATGCCCTAAACACTAAATTGAAGTGTACTCTGAAATCATACATTAAACAGAAAATCTTTGAATTAATAACTTAAAGTTTAGCTTTATACACCAAGGAGTTTTAGTCATTAGCAGGTAATTTAAATTCTTTCTTCTCCCCACCCCTTTTGCCCCAGGGAATATTAAACTTGTTTTTCAAACCTTCCTTCTGAAATATGAGGAGCAAAAATAGTACAAAATCAGAATTCCAGGACACACAAAGATCCTTCAGCAGCCTTGATTCCTCTATTTTAGCTGTTTGTATCTTTATTCTGTGTAAGGATAACTGGGTTTTCACTAGCAAGGCAGAAACAGAGTCTTAACAAACTGGATCTAGAATGAGTGAACTGGCATATTAAGGGTTATTTTCCTTTTACCTCCTAATATGGTAACCAAATCTCATCTACTCTCCACGTGTCATGGGAGGGTCCTAGTAGGAGGTGATTGGATCATGGGGTTGAATTTTCCTATCTTGCTCTCATGATAGTGAGTTCTCACGAGATCTGAGGGTTTATAAATTTGGTACTTGCCCCTTTACCCTGTCTCTCTCCTGCCGCCATGAAAGATGTGCCTTGCTTTCCCTTCGCCTTCTGCCACTGTGAATGTAAGTTTCCTGAGGCCTCCCAAGTCATGCAGAGCTGAGTCAATTAAACTTCTTCTGTTTATAAATTTTCCAGTCTCAGGTAGTTCTTTATAACAGTGTGAAAATGTACTAATACACCTCCTGTATTGGTTTGATGGGGCTGCTATAACAAGGTATGATGGACTTTGTCTTCAACAGTAGAAATTTACTTTCCCACATATCTGGAGACCAGAAGTCTAGGATCAGGGTGTGTGAAGGGCTGGTTTCCCCTGGGATCTCTCTCTTTGGCTTGCACATAGCCATATTCTTCTGTCTTCACATAATCATCCTTCTGTGCGTGTTTATGTCCTGATTTCCTCTTCTTAAAAGGACATCTGTCACATTGGATTAGGATGCACACTAATGATTGTACTTTAACTTAATTATACTTTCAAATATGATATATTCAAACACAGTCACATTCTGAGATACTAGGGGTTAGGACTTCAACATATAAATTTGGGGGAGATACAATTTAGCCCATAACACCCCCAAATAGCTGTCTCATCATGACAAAATAATTGTAACACAACCTTACTCCATGTTGGCTGTGATGGGGCATTAGGCCTAAGAGTCAGCTGGTGCGATGGTTCGCAAAGGCAATAGTAGGATTCACATTCCCTTAGAAACTGGGGATCATTATGACAAAACCTCTAATCATAGAAAAGTTTGCCCAGTTGAGTGGATGAACCCCTGATCTTAATAGCCCTGATAGCCTTGAGATCTCATAATCTTTCCTGTCAAAATAAGTGTATGATTCAGAAATGGTAATATTTTCTATGAATTCAGCATGGATGGGACCTGACATAGATGATATAGAACAATGAAGATTAAATGTGCCTTGTGAAGTATTCATAGGCTTTACTATCAAGCACAAAAATACATGACTAAGTGCTTTTTCAAGTTTTTGCTAAGCCTTATATTTGAAGAATGTTCAAAGATGTTTTACTGATCTATAAATGCAATGAGTTTTGCTGATGGAATAGCGTATTTTGCACAACTTAAGTTCTTGCACACAAATATATAATTTATAATCACTCCATTTTTCCCCACCTGTTAAATTTTCCTACCTGATAAATAACTGCATACACTTTTTTGTTCTAATTTATTAACATTGGCTGTAAATACTGAATTGCTGAGGTGAGCATTATCCCAAAATTTAAATTTAGAAGCTGGAAAATAAACAGTTATAAAATTTTAAAAATGTTTTAAATAGAATAGCCTAGGCTACTAGATCTTCTACATTGAAAACCACTTCTGTAAAAAAATATGTGATGTGGGGGAAGTTTTTTTGGATCATCTCAAGTAAACATGCTCCTGTGATTCCCAGGGCTGTCATCACTGATATGCCTCTATGGGATCTGTCCTCTCCTACTGGTGTTTTTGACTTTGTAATTTGTCACCCAGCCTTTATCTTAAGACAGACCCCAAACTGCAATGATGACACAAGCAACAACAAATATTTCTCCCTAAAATATCAAGGGGCTAAAGCGAGGCAGTGGGGATAAAATCCTTGCCATTTCAAAAGTATTACTCTTCCACCTTTATGCAAAAATATTTATACTCTAGCCTCGTGAAATCCTGTGATATGGTTTGGCTCTGTCCCCACCCAAATCTCATCTTGAATTCCCACATGTTGTGGGAGGGGCCTTGTGGGAAGTAATTAAATCATGGGGGTGGTGGGTCTTTTCCATGCTGTTGTCATGATAGTGACTAAGTCTCACAAGAACTGATGGTTTTAAAAACGGGAGTTTCCCTCCACAAGTTCTCTCTCTTTGCCTGCTGCTATCCACTTAAGATGTGACTTGCTCCTCCTTGCCTTTTGCCGTGATTGTGAGGCCTCACCAGCCATGTGGAGCTATAAGTCCATTAAACCTTTCTTTTGTAAATTGCCCAGTCTCGGGTATGTCTTTATCAGCAGCATGAAAATGAATTAATACATCATGCTACATCGTCCTCCATCCTACAAGAAAACTGGATTTCACTGGAGCCTTGCACAACTGGATTTTTAACCAAGTCATGTTGTATTCCTAGAAAATTATAGCATCGGTTTAAATAATATTGAAGCTATGTAGCTCCAATCTCTATTACATCCCTAACATTAAAACCATTACAACTCTACTGGCACAACTCACTTACAGCTGAAGTGAAAATGGAAAATTTCACTGAAAATTTTCCTGACCTAAAACTGATCTTTAGTAATGCTACCATTTTTAACACTTGCTAATAAGTCCACCTGCACTTGTTATATTTCTTATACAGTAAAATTCCCATCATTTCAGATAATTTTGCTTATAGTTTTTTCTTCACCATGAAGTCCTGCATGCAGTTTCTACCTTGGGCCAATCTCAAAGCTTCCCTCTATCACATCTCCCTCCTCAGTTCCTGTTGTCAGCCTCTATCACTGGAGAAACTAGTACTTAGCAATCCTTTTGCATCTCTTTCTGACAGCTTTATTCTTTCCCTGAGAAGTTATTCTAGACTTTTTACTGTTTCACAGGGTATCTCTCTTATTCCTTTACACCTTGGATCCCTCAGAGAAAGAAAACTTGTTTTATGTTTCACAGAGAAATGAAGATTATTGGGTGGGAATCTCTTATGGTTTGGATTTGTGTCCCTGCCCTATCTCATGTCGAATTACAATCCCCATTGTTGGAGGTGGGGCCTAGTGAGAGGTGACTGGATCATGGAGGCAGAGTTCTCATGAATGGCTTAGCATCATCGCCTGGTGCTATCCTTGTGATACTGAGTGAGTGAGTTCTCATGAGATCTGGTTGTCTAAAAGTGTGTGTCACCTCACCCCCTCTCATCTGTTCCTGCTCCAGCCATGTAAGATGTTCCTGCTTCTTCTTTGCCTTTCGCTATGACTGAAAGTTTCCTGAGGCCTTCCCGTAAGTCAAGCAGATGCCAGCCTCATGCTTCCTGTACAGCCTGTGGAATTATGAGCCCATTAAACTTACTTTCTTTATAAATTACCCAATCTTAGGTATCTTTTTTTAGTAACGTGAGAACTAACTAATATAGAATCCAAATTTCTTACCCTCGACCTAAAAACCTATTGATATCTGGCCTATACCTCCCTTCAAGTCTCTAATATATCTTGTTCATCCTATCAGTGGTTGGTCTGCATGTATGGTAAATCCCAAGCTTACTCTTTCTTTTTTTTTCTTTTCTTTTCTTTCTTTCTTGCTTTCTTGCCTTCTTTGCTTTCTTCTTTCTTCTTTCTTCCCTCCCTCCCTCCTTCCCTCCCTCTCTCCCTCCCTCCCTTCCTTCCTTCATTCCTTCCTTCCTCCTCCTCTCTCTCTTTTTTTGGAGTTTTGCTCTTGTTGCCCAAGCTGGAGTGCAATGGCACAATCTCAGCACACTGCAACCTCTGCCTCCTGGATTCAAGCAATTCTCCTGCCTCAGCCTCCCAGGTAGATGGGAGTACAGGCATGCACGACCACACCTGGCTAATTTTGTATTTTCAGTAGAGATGGGGTTTCTCCATGTTGGTCAGGCTGGTCTAGAACTCCCAAAATCAGGTGATCCACTAGCCTTGGCCTCCCAAAATGCTGGGATTACAGGTGTGAGCCACCACACCTGGCCCAAGCTTACTTTTTCTTTAGGAATTTTTCTCATCAAATATCTCCCCCTCCTCTGTATGTGTAATCTCTCCTTTTCTGCCAGTGTTTCCCCTCACTCTGAAGACAAACCTCACTCTTCCTCATCTTTTAAACAAATCCATCCTTTAACTCCATTTTCCACTGTAATCATATTTCTCCCTCCTTCTCATTCACATATTTTTAATGGAGTAACTACCACTTTTTGACCTTCTCAGAACTCATCAGCAAGAGTTATCTGTCCACCTAACTTCTTCCAAACTGCTCTTTCTTAGACTGTCAGTGCCAATGGAGGTGCCAAATCCAAAGGTCATTTGTAAAGACTTATTTTTATTGGCTCCTGTGTGGCATTATTAATGCTAAACCGGTTTTTTGTGCGTAACAGTATTTAGATGCTTGGTAACCTCATTCTGGGTTTTCTTCTATTTATACCTTCACTTTTCTCCCAGTCTTAGTTCCTTTCTCCTCTTCTACCAGTTACAGAAATGCCATTCTTTCTCTGTTTTGCCTTTGGATTTCTTATGTACATCTACATCTTTGAAATCACCTGTTGTCCTTTCATGCTTCACCTACTGCCTGCTTCCTGGTAGTTCTCAAATCATAATAACTAGCTTTAATTCTTCTAATATTGCATATTAGAAATCTGCATTGTGTTAGGCAAATGTGATAACCACTACACAAAGGAAAACTATGCTATCTCACACAAATCTCTCTCTTTTTTCTTTTTCTTTTTTTTTTTTTTTTACTGTAATCTTCAGTTCATAAACAGTATCATGAGGTGCATAGTAGACAAAGGGAGTTTTAAGAGCCCTGTTGGTGGAGTAAAGTAGCCCAGATTCAAATTTCTGTACTGCAGGTGAGCTACTTAACCACTCTTAATCTTAGCTTCTGTGTGTGAAAGATGCATAATAACATAGCCAAGTTAGCTTGTTGATTCTAAGGATTAGATGTAATAATTTAGGAAAGTGCTTAGCACAGAGCCTGGCACATAATTAGTTGTCAAGAAAATTTGTTTGCCTCCTATTGTAATAAGAATAAATACTAAATGCAGTAAAAGTAATTTAAGGACTCATCCAAGTCAGAAACTTGGGGCACATCCCAGACTTCATCTTCCCTCTGAGGCCCAGGTCCCATTAGCCACTTAGGCTTACCCACTTTTACCTTCATCATACTGACTGTCATTATTTATTAACACCCCTCCATTTGCTCTGCCAGCATCACAAGGCAGTAACTTACACTTTGCTTGGACTGTTGCTATAGGATCAAATTGATTTTGGCATCTCTAACATAACACACCTCTCTCCCTTCTACTGTATATTGCTGCCAAACAATCTTCATAAAAGAAGCACATTTTATTATATTACTATACCATGTAAACACCCATTATATTCAAGGGCAAATACAAAATTCTTAATATAGCTTAAGTATATTGACACACTATGATCTGTTCTTTCTTTTCTGTTTGGTCTATTTCTTGCCATGCTTTGATGGCAATTTTTACTTTCTTTATTCCAAATTACTTCTTGAAATTTCAACATATTCCAGATTTTCTATGCTTCATTTTCCCTTTGGTTTGCTTTTCCTCTTTTTCTTTCTTTTCTTTTTGTTCTTTTTTGATAGTTATTCTTCTTGGGCCTAGATTTCCTTTTCTCCAATATTCACTTGCACAGTTTATTTAAAACTCAATCACTGGTAGATCTTTGGAAATTTTTCTCTTCTATTCACACTATGTGTATTTAATATCTTCTTTAAATTTCCTCACTCTTTTTAAACCTAAGCACATTCTTTTTAAAAAAGAAACTTTATTTCAATGTTATCCACTTTAAAGTATTACATTAGCAATAAATAGAAAGTAGTTATTAATGTTACAATGAAAACAAAATAATTTTATTACAGTATCCCTAGATCCCATGGCCTAGCCAAAAGACAGTAGACAGTGCTATTATATTCATTTTACAAATGAAGAAAAATGCTGTATGTTATTAATACAACTAATTTTTATGAGATGTAAATGCTGGGAGGTGAGTTCTGATTACAGACCTTTCTAGATGCTGAAGACAACATTTCCTCCTATTTCCTTATTTCAATAAGTAAATTTTTCTTAATATTGCTGCTTGCTTCTTTTTTAATGCAGCATTTTTTCTTAATACTGCTCATATCATTCCTTATCTATTTTAATATATTTATTAATAGACTCACTGTAGATCAATTTACATGAGGCTGTCCAGATTTATATCTGTTGTCAAAGTGGAATTGTTAATAGTGTCTACTTCCACTTCTAAAATATACTAATATGGATGATGGATTACATGGTTGCACTTATTATATATGTCTGCTTCTGATGAGGAAGCATCAGAAGTATTATATATTTTTTTGAAGTAATCATGCTCCTCAAATATGTTGTTATTTAGGCCAACAAGTTCAAAATCTCCTAGTGTTGTCAGCTACTTGTCAGTCAACTCATAAGAAAAGAAACCAGATTACCATTTGATCTCGTCTGAGTTTAGTATTAGGGTTGACTGGCCTGAGTATTAAAAGCTGTGAGTCCCACAGAGCACATTTAGCCATTACTCATTGGAATGCCTCAACTCTGGGTTTTATCCTTTGCCCCCAGTAAATAAGTGGTTTTAGAAAGGACTGTGCCTGAGATTTTAATTCTTCAGCTATTAGAGTTTAGAGGAAAGCAGCATGCAACTTTACCGAGAGTTAACTGAGCTCCACATGGTTTTGTCAGCTATTTAAGGCACAGAGGCTCAATGGTGTCCTGATTTCACTCATGAGGACACATGAAGCTGAGCATTAAGTCACTATCCAGGTGGATCATGACTGGCACTGTTTGTCCAAAGCAAATGGTGAGGTAGGGCTGAGTTGGCACAGACTGAACAGGTGTGTGGTGAGTGAATGTGTGTGGGTCAAGGTAGAGGTGGAAATGGTAAACGAATGAGCGAGACCCCATTATTTACTATCTTACATTATTTTGCTAGAGGGGTGCCTTGCAGTCTTCTGCTTCAATCTAAAGCCACCACCCCACACATGCCAGGTCAATGCAAACCTCAGTCACATTGGAAATTTCCTACCATTTTTCTCTTTTTCTAATTTCCCTTCTGTATTCCTTCCAAGGATTGCTCTTTGAGGAGAAAGCTAAGAGTAGTGTTAAGTTCAGCATCTTCATTGGAAAAAGAATCATAAGAATCTAATCAGGACCTGTTTTAGTTTCTCCCATGTCTTGAAATACATAAGTTAAAGTATAGATGGTGACTGGCAAGACCGTGTCATCAGTGGGCACTTGCTACTATGTCTGCTGAGATTTTCCACAATTTCCCTCAGGGTACTTCTCTTACCAGCCCTTTCTGAATATTTTGAAGTTCTATTTAACTTCAAGATTTAAACAGTGGCAGATGCCCCCCAAAATGAGGAGTGTTGTGCTTATTTTCTACTGTTGAGTGACAAATTACCACTTATTTAGTGGCTTTTATTATCTCATAGTTCTATTAAGTTGGAATCCTGATACTCAGTGACTGGATCCTCACAGCCCGAAATCAAAGTTTCAGACAGGTCAGAAAAGTGATCCTATCTGAGGTTAAGGATTTTCTCTAAGTGCGTGAGCTGCTGGTAGAATGCATTTCTTTGTTGTCATAGAACTGAGGTCACCACTATCTTGCTGGCTGTCAACATGGGATATTCTTAACTCCTAGAAGTTGCCAACCATACCCTGACATGTGGCCTTCTCCAAAACGTGGCATCTTGCTTCTTTAAGGCTATCATGCGAATCTCTCTGTAAATCTCTCAGACTACTTTTAAGGACATTCCCTACTCATTATAATATCTCTTTTAATTAACTCTATGTCAACTGATTAGAGACCTTAATGATATCAGCAAAATTCCTTCTATCCCATAACATAAGCACCAGCATGATATCTCTTCATAGTCACAAATCCCACTCACATTTAAGACTAGGAGATTACATAGTGCAAGAACACCAGAGGGCCATACTAGAATATTATAATTCTGCACAGAGAAAAGTAAATTTAAATATATATTATAATATTTATAGATGGTCAGTGCCTTGGTCAATAAAGAGTAAGTAGCAATTTCTGTATCACCCCTTAACAACTTAAGATGCAGACTACTGAAGTATAAGTCCTTCTCAAATATAATACCAGATCATCAAGCTGTTACTTTCATTTCTACTAATCATTCTAATTTCATTTCAACTTACCCATTTTAATTATAAGGATAATTACAATAATTTATAATAAGCTGATGTGCAACTCTCCTTAATTTTTTAGGCACTGTTTCATGATGCTGTGAAATTTGATAACTTTTAGAGACAGTCAGATTGAGCTAGGCTGAATAAAGAAAAGACAATAGAAAAAAACTGTATTTACTTTAACATGAAAAGTAAAACATTCATTAAGAAGGGAGCCATTTTTACCAAAATGCAAATGTAAAAATGTAGCTCTGAAAATTGTATAGTCAGAAAGTAATGCACATTGCATTCTTTCTCAAACATAAATGTTTCAATAGGAATTTTATCTATTTTGAAGTTCTGTTAAATGAATTATACTGGCATTAAATTGGAGCATGGAAATCCTGATGAATTTAAGCTTTTAAAAATGTTTATTTTGCATATGTCTTAAAATGCAAATAACAAATGTATGAATTATTACTAGATGGATAATTAAGATACATAGCAAACATGAACTGCTATGAGTGTTAAGATATAGTTAAAATAAATGAGAAATCCTGTGCATAAAATACATTATGCTCAAAAGTTTTAGTACAGGGGCAATAAAACATTTTCAACTTAAATACAATCAAAATACTCTGTTCTCCAAACACATATAAAAATATGGAAGTAGTGTTCAAAGAGTTTTGCTGATAGTAACAGTGAAAAGCTAGCAGTAGCCTGGTGTATTTTATATTAAATATATAATGAGCAGACAAATCCCTTAATATCATGAAATAACAGTAATTCAAGCTAGTGATTTAATTAAGCATTTTTTAAAAATAAAACTAACGTATGATTGTGATCTACAGATAAGACTTATAATATGTTTGCTACTTTGGTCAATTACTTATATACTTTTATCACTTTTAAATGAAGAACATAAAATGTTTCCTCTTATTTAAGTAACTTCCTTCCTTCTTCTTTCCTTTCTTCTTGTTTTCTTTCCTTTCTTTCTTCCTTCACTTCCCCCCCCCCCGCTCTTTTTATTCATTCTTTTATTTTATCGTTTTGTTTTCACCCAAACATAGATCTGGCAACATAGCACTTGAATTATATTTCAAGCATTGGATTGCTCCACAGATGCATTACTCTTATTAAAATATATACATGAAAAATCAGAGTGTAAGTAATGGTTACCAGTGGTCTTATACTACATGAAAAACTATATACATTTGAAAATAATGTAATCATACACTTTACATTAGGATTCTTTGTGCAAATCAACAAGTTTATCTACTTGAAAATAGAGGCATTGCTAGCAAATAAATTGCCATAGGCTATATGTGCTGAGTGCTGTCTAATGTAAATAACTCCTTCATGAGATTTCTGTCTCTGCTTGAAAAATGACCACAAATATCAGAGAACATTTTGTTTGGGTGCTGACATACTATATTAATCAGGATTCAGTTTACACTGTTGTTGGTAATAGAGCAGAATAACAAAGACAGAAGTGGGGATCAGGGAGATGGGTTCAAATTTTTTTTTCTACTTTGTCTGTCTGTTGACAATTGCCTAAACTCTGAGAACTTGATTCCAATTCTTTTCAGTTGAACTAATGAAAGACATTGCTCACAAGATGATGTAGTTGTTAGCTGACTGAATGAAATATGCAAGGTCCTTTAGGCAGTGTATGGCATATCATAAATAGTCAATAATTTGTAGTGCTTGTAGTTCTTTAAAACTGTTCCCATAATCCAGTGAATTTGGACAATATTCCATATTTTATCTACCTTTGACAATTCATAATGCATAATGGTTGGTGAAATCCTCTGAGGGAACTTATGGTCTCATTTAATTATTTTATTTAAGCTTAACATTATGTCAGTTATTTAATAGGGAGAATGTGTGTGTGTGTAATACTTACTGCTTTATTTTACTTTAATTTTGAAATAAACTGCCTTATTGCATTCTTTTTACTTTTTTCTTTGCATCAGCATAAATAAGAGTTTTCTGTTATATGAAGCCCAAAATAATACAATTTAAATTGGCAAAGTTAAAATTGTTCATGAAAACATTTTCTGTTGATTAACAGCAGTTCTTGAAATTCCACAGGAAAAATTTTGATTTTATTTTACTTTTTGTTCTAGTGAAAATGGTGATTTAAAAAAATTAGTTCAGAAGACAAGTATGCTACGCAAAAAAAAAAAGCAAGTGAGAGAGACAAAGAAATTAGAGACCTAGAGATTTCTTTCCCAACTTCTTCTTAAAGTATTTTGTTTTATTACTACAAACTAGCATTCTTTGATATCTCCCCATTTGATAATTTAAACTTCCATAGACATTACTCATGCATATACCAAATACTGAAGTTTTAATTTTGTGATTTGCCCAGTACTTTCTTCCATTGTTTAACATAGGTCAGTTAATTATTTAATGTTAATAGAAAACACTGAGAATTCAGCAAAATGATTCCAGTTTTAATATTGAACACTCTTTAATGTGTGCAATTTCCTAATCAAACATTAAACATTATACACTTTGGGATAATTTCAAATTTAGGAGAGAAATGCAGGCATTTTTAAAGTTTTTTTTTTGGAGGTTGTTATGAACTGGGGATTGGAGAAGATAGAAGGGAAAGTATAAGAGTAGATGTATATTTGTTGCTGAATGTCAATGATTTAATCAAATAGGAAACTCTCTTTCCAGATGTTACCATTGTAACATATTTGTAGTATCTGTGCAAATTTTCTGATATTACACAAGCAGCAAAAAATGTCCTTTTAACTTGCCTTTTTTCCCAGAGACATCATTGGCAGGTAGAAATGGCTCTCTGAGCACAGTTGAAAGCACAGCTTTTAAAGAGAAAAATAAAAGGGGGAAGCAAAATATAGCATTATGGCTTCATAGCACTTTTCGGGAAATCAAAATGAGGAATTAAATATGTTCACTTTCCTCTAAGTATGATTGTTTTTATTCCCTTTTTATATTTCTAAAATATGAAAGTCCATCTAAAACAATGTTTTTATTTTCGGTTGTTATTGTTTCTCTAAAGATCTTAATGACATGACAGCACAAGACTTAGAACAGATTGTCACCTAGGAATAATAGTGATGCAGGACAAGATTATCTTTCTTGTCTTGCATGGTCCCTGCTCTCCTTCCCTTTCCCTTGCCCCAGTTTGCCTCCTCCTTTATGTACCATGTGGCATATCATCTTTATTCCCTCAACAAATCTGCTCACAAAAAGATTTTATTTTATTTTCATGAATTTACAACCAAATGCTATCTCTCTAAAGTTTATTTGCATTTTAAACCTTATCTCAGACCGTGGAAGCAAAAAATTTAATACCCTGTTAAGGGGATTTTAAGCATCACTCGGCAGGCAGGAGTATGTGTTCTATGAGCAAATCCTTTTTCTGCTTCTCAGAAATTGTATTCTCTGTCGTTGCTTCTCCAGGTGGGAAGGCGAAATAGTTTAGAAATAAAATTGCTAGGTTTAGGGACAGGTGGACATGAATTTGGATCCCTGCTTCTGCCATTTACCTCTTGAATGATCTGGGGAAAGCCACTTAACCTTTCATTTCCCGTTTCAGATAAGTGAGTTAAGTAATCAAAGCTACCTCATAAGGGTGTTGTGAGAATCAAATAGGTTATTGGGAAAAGTATCTAATTAATAAATGGTAACTATTATTATTGCATTAGTCTGGTTTTGGCTGAAGAGTTAGGGTACTCAATTTAACTTCAATTATTTTTTTGATAGATTGAGTGTGTTTTATCTATTCTATTATGAAATGTTAATAAACCTTAAACTATCCATCATGTCAGATGGTTGCCAGTGTCCAGTCTAACATCTTTGGAATTCTCCTCAGTATTTCTGCTTGAGTGCCTGCCTGTCACATCGTATTCAGCATTTTCTCTGTTCCTCTTTTCACTAGAATCAATACTCACCTGTATCTGCTCGGCCTCCTTCTGACAACAAATAATGCCTGCGAACAGGAAAGCCTCATACTTAGCAAGAATAAAGTATATTAGAGAGCAAGGTGAGTCAACTATAAACTCACAGATTAACCTAGCATCACCAGCACAGACATTCAAATTGCATACTTTCTTACCCCTCAGGGGTGAGATCCCAGTTCTGTATGCTAAACCCTGCCTTAGCTGGCTTTCTGGAAATAATAGACTGATGGTATCCATTGATAGTCTCAAAATTTTCATTTCTCAAGATAATAATGTCTGGCTATCTGATAACATCTCAATATTAATTCTATCCCATGGTTTTTATTCATTGAACAATTCACATTCAGTCAGATACCATTTCCTGGATGTTGACATTATGCCCATTATGAATCAAGGCCATAACAAATGTAGTCACCCAGAATATGGGTTGTTTTTTAATATCTTGTCTAAAATGATCAGAGATAAATGCTTTATTGTTCATCCCCCCGCCAATTCTACTCTACCTTTTATGTTTGATTCTACCCTTGTTCTCTAATCATACAATAACAAAATTGACCAGCTATAAATTCTGACTAATTCTTCCTTAGTTATGGTTCCAATATCTCCAACACCAATTTTTAATTCTGAAAGCCATTAAATTATATGAGTTATACCATCATAAGCTAAAACATTTTAATAGATTCACTTTCTTTCAACATAAGAATATTTATTTAACCTGAGTGAAGAATATTTTTAGATCATCTTCTTTCCTGCCATTCATATTGCAGATAAATATATAAGCAAAAAATAAAAAAATAAACAAACATGCTTAAATACCTCTCCCTATCTCACATTAAATACTGTCAAAAGACAAAATTACAACAAATTTAGTTAAAGATCTAATTAATTGGCTTTTATTTGTCATTCAGGAATTATGGTAGCTTCGATCCTACAAAATAAAATGAGAGCTCCCACTGGGCAATGGCAGAACCTTTTGAAAGAAGGAAACATGGAAACAGAACAACGGAAAGAAAAAGAACTCATTGGTTGACATGAGGTTACTTTTTTGTAATAGTTAAAGCACAAAGGACTTCTTTATTACAATGACTCAGGTAGACCAGAATCTCCTGATTTCTGGAATAACTGATCTGTTTGGGAACCTACCTGTTTCCTTAAACTCTGGTTTGGCCTGGTCTGTTGGGGCCTAGTGCAGGAGCTCAGTCCAACACAATAGTCTCCTATAATTTTTGTTTATCCACACAAAAACATTAATTCCTGGTGGAGTAAAGGTTTAAGTGTGAAAGAGAGACTTCTAAAAGTCTTACTGAAAAATATTGAAGAATATCTTCATAATATCTGGTTAGAAAAATAATTCTCAAACCTAATATAAAGTGAAAAATTACGAAGGAAAACTTTAACAACATTAATGTAAAAACTTTCTGTTCACCAATAACATCATAAAGCAGAACAAGTAGAGACTGAGGGGACATTGCTTTATAATACAAATGCAATGCCTATAGATGTCAGAATATATTAGAAAACCCATAGGAAAAACATAGGCAAATTTCTACTTTAATCAAGAGAATAAAATTCTTTTTCACACCATCATACTGGTAAAAATTTAGAACATCTAAAATAGCTATTGCTACAGTATAGAAACTCTTGTATACTGCTAGTGAGGGTATGTTAATTAATAGTAGTATTTTAAATAGGATCTATGTTCTGTAACTCAAACACAGCAGAAGCAAATAGAATTTTATTTATCTCCCATGGGAAAGAACCAACTATAGTATCTCTGTAACTTGGAAGTTTTCAAGAACCCAGCCTCTGTTTTATTGTTCCATCGCAGTAGTGGGCCCAACATGGCCCACATTCATTGGTTAATAGAAGACAATGAAGAAAATCTTTTGAAAAAATCAAGATCAAATGTAGAACAAAGAGATGTTCATCACCAAGAGAGAAAGGATTTAAGAGAAAGTTTGTCCATTCAATAATGCATTCATTATTTATTAAGCAACTATATGACAGGCACTGAGTTAGAACCTTTATCTACATGTAATTTCAAGAGCTGGTCAATGGCTAATTTTCAAAAGCACCAGTTCATATCTTTCACATGCCAGTAAATCAAGCTACATATTTATGAAATATAATATCAATTTATATTCTAAAAATATATGTGTTTTCTTTCTGAAAACTTGGAGCAAGGAATTATTTCTTGCTTTTTTAAAAACAAACAAACAAACAAACAATATCTAGGCTGCATGTGGTTGTTCATGCCTATAATCCCAACACTTTGAGAGGCTGAAGTGGGAGAATTCTTTGAGGCCAAGAGCTTGAGACCAATCAGGGCAGCATACCAAGATCCCATCTCTAAAATAATTTTTAAATTAAGGTGAGCTGGGTATGTGTAGTCCCAGCTACTTTGGAGGCTAAGCGGGGAGGATTGCTTAAGCCCAGGATTTCTATACTGCAGTGAACTATGTTCCTGATACTGCACTCCAGCCTGATTGAAAGACCAAGATTTTCTCTCAAAATAGAATAATTAATTACATAGAATATGGTCCCTTAAGCAAATAACAAAATTAATTAAATACATATTAATTATGTTACATAAAGTAACTTTTTAGTTCATTTTTAAAATTCACATGTGTTTTGAACCTCAACATGTATCAGGTACCATACAAAATTCTAAATAAAATAAGAATAATTTAAAAATATTTATTCTCGGCTGGGCATGGTGGCTCATGCCTGTAATCCCAGCACTTTGGAAGGCCAAGGCAGGTGGATCATCTGAGGTTAGGAGTTTGAGACCAGCCTGGCCAACATAGTGAAACCCCGTCTCTACTAAAAATATACAGATTAGCTCGGTGTGGTGGTGGGCACCTGTAATCCTAGCTACTTGGGAGGCTGAGGCAGAAGAATCTCTTGAACCCGGGAGGCGGAGGTTGCAATGAGTCTAGATCATGCCACTGCACTCCAGCCTGGGCGACAGAGTGAGACTTTGTCTCAAAAAAAGAATATTTATTCTCAAAAGGTGTCTATACTTTTGTGGGAAAAGATGTATAAACAAATAGTTATTTAAAAGTGAGTTAAATATAATGCTGAAAATAATCCCAGAAAGTTATTGGATCATAAAAGAGGACTTCCTATCTGATGAGGTTAAGAAGCTAGGCAAGTCTTTCTAGAAGGCATTATGCTGAACTGAAAGACAGATGAAATTGATCATGTAAAAGTAAGAAGGGGATGGTAGAACATTTTAGGCAGATAGTAGAGTACAGAAAAGACTTTAGGTGAGAAAGGAGATTGACTATAATCAAACAAGAATAGTCAGCACAGAATATTCTCATATCAATACATCTTTGTATGCATACTTTTGGAGAAGAGTCATTATCAAACACTTTCACTTTTGGCTTTATGTTATAATCTATTATAGGGATTCTGTTCTATATAGGGCTTACATTCTAATATAGTTTATAAAAGAAATTAGAGGAGGTGAAAGAGGAAAAGTAAAGTGAGGAGGAGAGGGTGGGAGAAAGGAGGTTAGAGAGAGATAAGAGGAGAAATAGAAGGAGTAGTAAAAGAAGAATAAATCTTAAAAGAAAATGTATGAAATACAAATTCATTTTTGGAACTGTAAGTATGTCTTCATTAACTAGTTGCATTAATTATACTGTGGGAGACTTGCTAACCTATCAACTTACTAATTACTCTTTCTTTAGTTTCTTAATCTTCTCTCACATGTATTTGATTATAATATTAAAAAGAAAAGAGAAGCAGATACTAGCCATTAGTTCAAATGTCTAGTAGTGCAAAATATTTTACATTGTAAATTAAGTAAAAATATAAAAAATTAGTCCAGATTCACGTTTTCTTCTATTCCAAGAAAGCCTTCATGGTGATCTGAAATGAGTATTCCACAGTGGCCAATAATTACTCAACTAAAGCATAATTAATGGCACTATATCTATCTGTGATGTCTTTCTAAAGCCAGCTTTTGGATGACAGAATTTTAATCAACAACCTAGGCAAACGATTATTCCAGTCCAAATACTATATTTTAATCATAAAATCAAAGCTATAAAAAATTCCATTCTATGTCGTGAGTTAAGTTTATATTAATTCAGTTAATAATATAGGTTATTTTTAACTATAATAAAAGCACAATGCAGACTATTTTTTAAACTAAAAACCTTTTTCACTCAGGTGTTTTTCTCTGCATTCTTCACTTTCAGTCACTGACAAAAATTTAGAGACTTCCTGACTTTCTCCTATGGCCTAAACAAACAAATAAGCAGCAAACCACCATGATGCATGTATACCTATGCAACAAACCTGCACGTTCTGCACATGTATCGCAGAACTTAAAGTATTAAAAAAAAAAAAAAAATTGTCTGTTGGGAGCGAGGAACTCTCCCTGGTGCTGAAAATAGAAATTTTACTTGCGTTCCTCGATTTAAACTTGGAATCACAGATGAAAGAAAGAAAGAAAGAAGGAAAGAAAGAAAGAAAAAGAAAGAAAGAGACAGAGAAAGAAAGAGAGAAAGAAAGAAAAAGAAAGAAAGAGAAAGAAAGAGAGAGGAAAAAAGAAATTCCATTTATCTTACACCTATGTATGTCTAGTCCAAGGTTTTATCAATTATACAAATTTTACACTTCACCCAACCTTTAATTCTTCACAAGAAGGTATCTTCTCCACGTGCTGCTGTTGGATCCCAGTCCTTGTGTTTATGCTCTTGATACAATGACAACAAGCAAAGTGCAAATCTCTCGGTCTCCATGGAGAATGGCTGCCTTCCATAACTTCTCAACTAATACAAAAGGATATTTATTGGCTCTGATTGTTGTGATTCTGGCCAACATCATGTTTGTGGAAAGTACATTTTATACCTTCATCTAAATAATTGAACCTAATAATTTAAAGATTAAAGTATTTTTATTGACTTACTTATACTTAGGGAAAATGCTATGTATAGTTATTAACAACTTATTTTTAACTTAGAAACTCTGGATATAAAAAGCATCTAACATTTATATAAGTGCATGTTTTGCATATTTGTTTTCATGGAGGTAAAGAAGTGAACTGATTTCCTCACTGAGTTTTATTTTGTAAGTGATTCTAATGTGTCTATGCTTCCAGTGTTTTATTTTAATTTTTAAAATTTGGGTAGAAAAAAGAGTGAAGGATGAGAAGGTATAGTCAAATTGATTGATAAGATCATTTGATTCTCCAAAAAATGTTTGCACTATAGTAGTAACTAAAATTAAAGATAAATTATTTGGTTATTAGTTTTTTATCTGCTAGCTTGGGATTCATTTCTCAATTGCATAGGTTAACACATTAAAATTAACAGATTATTCTTTAGTTAATCAGAAAAAATATGTAAAACTGTACGATATTAAAATACTGCTTTTGATTTTTCTGACAGGAAATCTAATTAAGTCCATACATTTATTTACCTAAGTGATGGATTTTAAAACGTATGTTTTATCCTATAAAAGTTATTAATTTTATATTACAATTTAAACGTTTTAGCATCAGTTGATTTTTATTTTTATGTTTATTTTTTATATTACTAGTGACACCCAAAAAGGTGGGGAGCTATCAGCTTATATAGTCAGGGAGGAGTCTGTCTTTTCCCTGTCCCAGGACTCTTCCTGAGGGTCAAGAACAGGGCAGAGGCGGGGAGGAAAGTTGCTGCTAAAGAGCAGACCACATGACCGCTCCACTCCAAGACTCAGATGTTATTGGTCTAGACTTAGCAGGTGAAGACAAGAGGTTCAAAATGAATATGAGACTGAGGTTTCATAAAATTCTAAATAATAAAAGTGACTGCTTAATAAAGAATGACTAAAAGTTCTGAAAGTAAACTGGGATATTGTTAAGGAAGCAAGCTTTTCCAGTGGAAAGATGGGAGTTGAACACATCATTGTCGGGGATAGTTATTGCTAAAATAAAACCTTTTCAATATTTTCTTAGGTAAATGACCCTCTTCAAGAAGGATTACATATACATATCAAATGAAATACACATATTCACTTTCAGCATGGTGTTCTACAAGTGTTATGCTGCCCTTGTGTGGAGCTAAACTCTTCTCATTCCTGTCACTTTCACAGACCGTGTATTTTTCAGTATAATTCCAAATTCCAGTATTCCAATCTTAACTCAATAAGAAGTATTATTCAAATAAAATATTTTCATATAAATTATCAGTAGCAATATTTTACAATATGTTTCGTATGACTTTTTCATAATCCATACAAGATCTTTCTCCCTTTTAAATATTTCATGCGTTCCTTAACTGTGAAATATACACAGCTAAAAATCTATCAGCCTTTGTCCTCCCAGACCTACACATTCTACATGCCCTTTCTCTCTGTTATAAGCAATTTTAGCTTAGAGCCCTGTTTTGTATCCAGCAGGTCAAAACTAGGTGACCAGACAAAAATGTTGACTACAAAATCAGATAGCTCATTGGAAATAAATGAAGTCCAAGCTAATTAGAAAAAGTAAAGACTGTTTATTCAAAGCTTGCAATAGCAAGGGAGTCAGCCACTGTTATTTGCATTTTAGCAGAGATTTCAGAGAAGGTAGAGGAGTGGGGAAGTTTTACAGTGGACAAAAGGGAAGGCTTCAGGTGTGCCCTGATCAGTGGCTGTTAGCATGGGAAACAGTAGGTAGTCTAACTAGAAGCAGTCATATTATATGATTGATTAAGGTTTCATATTTGGCTTTCTTTGGTTGGTCTTAAGTTTGAATCAGGGACAAAAATTAGAAAAGCTGTCAGTTATAGATCAAGCCCTAGTCATTTTAGGCCACTTGTTATAGGAGTTAATGTTTGGCTTCATGGACTGTCATAGGGATGGCAGACTGACTTCCTACTACCACCCACTTACAGCAATTTGGCTTTCCTGAGCTGGTTATGTAAATAATAGGCTGATTTCCTGGGCAGGTTGTTGCAGACTGTGTTTCACATGTCCGTTTTTGTATGCGGTCTAGTCATTATTTGTGTATTCAGTTTCTCACTTTCTACTCTTCCTGTTAATCTGGCCATGTTTATTATAACCGATTTACCTTAAACTTACACTACACATTTATCTATACACCTATTCACATATGTTGTTTATTTAGATATAATACATATGTATATGTGGGTATATATATACACACACATATATGTGTATATACAATATATTATTTAATAGGTGATATAGGTGTTGTGGTTGCAGATTGAAAGTAAATGAGAAGTAAATAAAACAAAATACTTGTCCATAAAAATCTTACAATCTGGTAAAAGTTAAATTAAACAAATATGTAATGAACATTTATTTTATGCCTAGCTCCATGAAAGGCACAGCAGACATATTGGGAATTGAGACAGATATAAACCTCTAATTTCTCTGAAATTGCTGTCAAGAAGATGATGGATGATTAATTAAGTTTGCAATTGAAATATAGTGCAAATTGCTAAATGAAGGAAATACAGGAGCACATAAGAGGGGTGCATTAGTCAATTAATGAAGCCATATTGCTATATAACAAATCCTTTCACAACTCCATAACCAACACTCACATATTCTCATAAACAGGTGGGTGACTAGGGCAATTCTGCTTTGACTGTGGTATCTAGGGGCAGCTATTCAATGTTGTAGATCCCCATGGAGGATGTGTCTCATTCTCCTTGGGCCATCCTCCCTGAGCCATTAGACCTTGGCATGTTCTATTTACAGTGATGTCCAGAAGACAGGAGGAAAAGAAGGCTGAAGCTTGAAACAGGCTCACTATCATTTCTCCCTTATATTTCATTGGCCAAAAAAATGCCACATGGCCAAGCACTCTCTCCCACCAAAAAACAAAAAGGACAGGAAAAAATGATCAACCTTTTTGTGGAAGAACTGCAGAATAATAACACATGGTGTATTAGTCCATTATCATACTGCTATGAAGAAATACCCTAGACTGGGTAATTTATAAAGAAAAAGAGGTTTAATGGACTCAAAGTTCCACATGGCTGAGGAGGCCTCACAATCATGGCAGAAGGTGAAGGAGGAGCAAAGGCACATTTTACACAGTGGCAAGCAAGAGAGCATGTGCAAGGGAACTGCCCTTTATAAAGCCATCAGATCTTGTGAGACTTATTGACTATCATGAGAACAGCACGGGGAAAACCTGCCCCCATGATTAAACTGCCTCCCACAAGATATGTCCCACAACACCTGGGAATTATGGCAGCTACAATGCAAGATGAGATCTTGGTAGGAACACAGCCAAACCATATCATCTCACACCTGCCCCCCACAAATCTCATGTCCCTACATTTCAAAACCAATCATGCCTTACCTACAGTCCCCCAAAGTCACAATTCATTTCAGCATTAACTCAAAAGTCCACAGTTCAAAGTCTCATCTGAGACAAGGCAAGTCCCTTCTGCTATGATCTTGTAAAATCAAAAGCAAGTTAGTTACTTCCTAGATAAAATGGGGGTACAGGCATTGGGTAAATATACCCATTCCAAATGGGAGAAATTGACCAAAACATGGGCTACAGGCTCCATGCAAGTCCAAGTCCAAAATCCAGTGGGGCAGTCAAATCTTAAAGCTCCAAAATGATCTCCTTTGACTACATGTCTCACATCTTGGTCATACTGATGCAAAAGGTGGGTTCCCATGGCCTTGGACAGCTCCACCCCTGTGGCTTTGCAGGGTATAGCCCCGCTCTGGCTGCTGTCATGGGCTGGCATTCAGTATCTGTGGCTTCTTCAGGTACCTAGTGCAAGTTTTTGGTGGATCTAACATTTTGGGGTCTGGAGGATGATGGTCCTCTTCTCAAGACTTCAGACAGTGTCCCAGTAAAGATTCTGCATGGGGGTTCCCACTCCACATTTTGCTTTCACACTGCTGTAGCAGAGGTTCTCCATAAGGGCTCACTTCCTGCAGCACAACCTCTGCCTGGACATCCAGACATTCCCATTCAACCTCTGAAATCTAGGCAGAGGTTCTCAAACCTCAATTCTTGGCTTCTGTGCACCCACAGGCTCAACACCATGTGTAAACCACCAAGGCATGGGGCTTGCACCCTTTGAAGCCACAGCCCTGAGCTTTCATTGGTACCTTTTATCCATGGCTGGGATGCAGAGCACCAAGTCCCAAAACTACAAAGGGCAGCAAGGCCTTAGGCCTGACCCATGAAACCATTTTTTCCTCCTAAACTTCCTGGCTTGTGATAATAGGGGCTGCCATTAAGACCTCTGGCATGCCCTGGAGACATTTTCCCAGTTGTCCTGGTGATTAACATTTGGCTCCTTGTTCCTTATGCAAATTTCTGTAGCCAGCTTAAATTGCTCCTCAGAAAATGGGTTTTTCTTTTCTATTACAAATTTTCCAAACTTTTATGCTCTGCTTTACTTTTAAGCATAAGTCCCAATTCCAAAACATATCTTTATGAATGAGTAAAACGGAATGCTTTTAAGAGCACACAAGTCATCTCTTGAGTGCTTTGCTGCTTAGAAATTCTTTCTGCCAGATACCCTAAATCATCTATATCAAGTTTAAAATTCCAAAGATCTCTAGGGCAGGGGCAAAATGCCTGCAGTCTCTTTTCTAAAGCATAGCGAGAATACCTTTGCTCCAGGTCCCATAAGTTCCTCATCTCTATCTGAGGCCACCTCAGCCTGCACTTTTGATAAAAAATTTTCAACAAGTCTCTAGGAAGCTCCAGACTTTCCCACATATTCCTGTCTTCTTCTGAGTCCTCCAAATTGTTTCAACCTCTGACTGTTATCCAGTTCCAAAGTTGCTTCTACATTTTTGTGTCTCTTAATTGCAGTGCCCCACTCCCAGTACCAACTTACAGTATTAGTCCATTTACATACTGCTATGAAGAAATACCTGAGACTGGGTAATTTATAAGGAGAAAGAGGTTTAATGAATTCACAGTTCCACATGGCTAAGGAGGCTTCACAATCATGGCAGAAGGCAAAAGTCTAGCAAAGGCACATCTTACATGGCAGCAGGCAAGAGAGCATGTGCAGGGGAACTGATCTTTGTAAAACCATCAGATCATGTGAGACTTATTGACTGTTGGGGGAACAGCATGGGAAAAGCCCACTCCCATGATTTAATTCCCTCCAATCGGGTCTCTTCTATGACACATGGGGATTATGGGAGCTACAATTAAATATGAGATTTGGGTGGGAACACAGCCAAACCATATCACATGCAACAGTGTGGTAAATCAGTCTACTGCAAATGGCATGATAAGAGTAAGCTACTCAAAGACCTACCATGTCATGGACAAAATGAGACTAAAGTTTTTTTCACTGTCATACAGTTGTCAGACTAAACTTTCACTTAATGATTACATGTGCCAAACTGGAAAAGACATCTTACAGGTAGAAAATAATACTGGCTGGTGATGGTGGCTCATGCCTATAATCCTAGCACTTTGGGAGGCCAAGGTGGGTGGATCATTTGAGGTCAGGAGTTCGAGACCAGCCTGGTGAACATGATAAAACCCCATCTTTACTAAAAAAAAAAAATAGCTGGGCAGTAGTGGCACATGCCTGTAGTCTTAGCTACTCGGGAGGCTAAGGCAGGAGAATCGCTTGAGCCTGGGAGGTGGAGGCTGTGGTGAGCAGAGATTGCACCACTGCCCTTCAGTCTGGGTGACAGAGTGACACCCTGTCTCACAAAAGAAAAGAAAAGAGAAAGAGAAGAGAAGAGAGGAGAGGAGAGAAGAGAAGAGGAAAAGTAAGAAAAGAAAAGAGAATAGAGAAAAGAAAAAAGAAAAGAAAAAAGAAAAGAAAAGACAGGAAGGGAAGGGAGGGGAGGAGGGGAGAGAAAGGAAGGGAAGGGAAGGGAAGGGAAAAGGCTACTTCTCAGTCTCCAGACATTTAGAGGGCAGAAGTAAAAACAGAAAACAAACAAACAAACAAACAAAAAAGCCCACAATGTGAGAAAGCTGACATAGGAGGCAAGGTGAAGATAGGTGACTAGTCAGGATTTTTGGAATACTTCCCTTTGTCAAATTAGGAAGAGTAGAAAATATCACTGAGGAATGCATGCAGGGAAGTAATAATCAAGAGTGCCTTGAGAGGTGATCACTGTGTTATAGTGGTGAAGAACACCACGGGAGGCACAAAGCCTCCAGAAAGTGAATCAAGAGTGATCCAACTACATAATTTGCATTTTAGCCATCCTTTCTCCCTTTCTTGTCATCCAAGTAGAACCTTGCATAAGTTTCCTAAGAAAATAAAATTTAAGGAAATGATATGAGTATCACATAATTATCAAACCCAGAGGACAATAGATACATCTTAAATAGGAACAATCAATTAAATATTTTATGCCATGTCAGGTTTTTTTAAATTTTCATTTCCTTTTTTCTCTTCCTTCTTCTTGCTTATTCTGCACATATCATATTTTTTTAAAATATACCTTTATTCTGTATATCTTCTCTCTGAAATCCAGAGGGGCATCACTTTTCTACAAGACAAAGGGACAAGATCATCATTGCTTGATACCCTTAAATAAATGCATTAGTCAAAATGACAATTTCATTGGCAATCAATAAAGACATAGAAAAAATTGGCTAAAGCAAGTGGTAAGTTCAGAAAAGCAGTCTAGTTAAACAATTGCCCACCTAACTGAACAATATTAATAGTGATTGATTCCAAGTACACCTCACAGAACATATTTGTCTAACCATTCATGCATTTCTAACTCCTTTCCACCTTTCCCCCTTTTTCTGTGTCAATTTTACCAATGACCTACAGATTTACTTAGAGAGCTAATTACAGTCTCATTTTGTCTATATGAACTGAGTTCTAAATATATTAATTTCACTGATTTATCTGTATTGATGAGTTTTTTACTTTACAAGAAAAATAATATGTAGTGCTTGCTTGTGTTGGAAATATTATAATTCTATAAATTCTCCATGTGTACCTAATTGAAATTTCTAGATGAAAACAAGCAAGGTCCTTTCTCACCATCTCTTCATACCCCAATCCAACTTACTCATATGCACGCCTAAAAAGCCAACTTTTCTAATAATATTTTTCTGATCTTTACCATCTTGTCCTTTTCATTTTTTATTTCATTTTACTTTCATTTATTTCTTATGTTTTTGTTGTAGTTTTTATTTATGTAATTTTTAATGTATTGAACATGTGCCAGATATTAAACATTGCAAAATACCTAGGTATTGCCTCAAGTCTGGGAATGAAAAGACAATGATTTTGTGGCTTCTGTCCTAAGAGATTTAAAATCTAATGAAAAATCTCAAAAACTGTGATGATTGTTAAAATAATACAGTACTATGTGATTTATAGAAATAAATAAAGTAAGCATTATGGAGGGACAAAAAATGGCCCAAACTAATGAGAGAGTAAGAGTTTTATTTTGGAAGTTTAGGGCTAGTGACTTTTAAATTTATTGAGTAAGCCTACTTAACCCACTCAATAATGAAAGAGATTGTCCAGGGCAGAGAAAATTACACAGAAGGTAAATCACAGAATTCAAGAAGAAAGAAACACATTGAAAATGGTCAGAGAGTTAGGTATAGGCTAAAACACAAAACGACAAAGTTTGCATTTGATAATAAAAGTTGTTGTGTCCCATTACAAATTTTTTACAAACATCTGCTATGGTACTTAATAAGAGAAACCAGTCATTGTTCACAAAAGAAGGAAGATAAATATGTGTGCATGGGTATGTGTACTTGTATTTATGGCCTCATGAGGAGTTTCCTATGATCAGTTGAAAGAGGAAGAGAAGACTTGGTCCTATTATACAGATGGTTTTAAATGATGTACAGATACACCTGAAAGTGAATAGCTGCAGCATTACAGCCCTTTTCTGGGACATTACTGAAAGACAATGGTGAAATAGAATTTTCCCAGTGGGCAGAACTTTGAAGATTTTCCCCTGATACTAATTTTGCTTGGAAGGAGAAATAACCAGAAGTGCAATTTTACATCAATTCATGAGGTTTAGCCAATGTTTGGTTGTATGGTCAGGAAGTTGAAAGGAGCATGATTCAAAAATTAGTGATAGGGGGCCGGACGCGGTGGCTCACGCTTGTAATCCCAGCACTTTGGGAGGCCGAGGGGGGCGAATTATGAGGAAAGGAGATCGAGACCATCCTGGCTAACACGGTGAACCCCTGTGTCGACTGAAAAATACAAAAAAATTAGCCAGGCATGGTGGCTGGTGCCTGTAGTCCCAGCTACTCGGGAGGCTGAGGCAGGAGCATGTTGTGAACCTGGGAGGCAGAGCTTGCCCTGAGCCGAGATCGCGCCACTGCCCTCCAGCCTGGGCGACAGAGCGAGACTCTGTCTTAAAAAAAAAAAAAAATTAGTGATAGGGAAGTCTGGAGAAGAGGTATGTCCTCTTTGAATGGCAAAAAATGTTAAGAAAATTTTTGTCTTATGTGAATATTGACCAAAGGGTCACCTTAGCAGAGGAAAATTTTGATAGTCAAGTAGATAGGATAACCCGTTCTGTGGATATCAGCCAGTCTCTTTCCTTAACTACCTCTGTCATTGCCCTATGGACTCACGAACAAAGTGGCCATGATGGCAGGGATTCAGGTTATGCATGGCCTTAGCAACACGAACTTCTACTTACTGAGACTGACCTGGTTACAACACCTGTTAAGACTCCAATTTGCCTATAGCAGAGACCAATAATGAGACCCCAGTTTGGCAACATTCCCTGGGTATGATGCCAGTTATCAGCCAGCGATCTTGTGTCAAACAAGATCTTGTGTCCTGAAAACAACCAAAAATACACTAACTTTTTCCCAGAAGAGGATGCAAAGTCCTTGGGTGGTGTTTACTTTTCTCTTTGGTATCTCATTATTCAGTACTACGATGTAAAGTAAACAAAACATGAACATTATGATATAAAGTCAATACATCCTATATTACATGTCAAAGGAATAAGAGAAGGAAGGAAACATATTTTTATACACATAAATATATATTTATAACAAAATAAGGAAGAAATAATTATGACAATTACAATCCTAATTTCAATAACTGGTCACGTGGTCATAGCTGGTATTTATAACTACTTTCTTCCACTACTCATTAGGTATTCCCTTAGCCTTCAGCAAGTACCTCAACTGGTGATGATTCTTTACTCGTTAGGTAATTAAAGCCAGAAGGGTGGACCATTAGAAGTTCTGCCTGATTTGGGCTGTAGTTCTCCAATGGCTTTAATTGCAGGGCATGGTAACACTAAGAGATACCATAAGGCATCTCCTGTATGCTACAAATACTCTTCCTTACCTCCATTGTGGAGTATCCATCCATGTTCTTCTTGGTAGTCAAGATCAATTACCCCAGCCAAAACAGTAACTCTCTTCTTTTCCTTGCATGCTGACTCAGAGACATGAGGAGAACAAAGTGGCAGAGCAGCAGTTTTAACATGAGTTATATGGAATCATTGTTGTGTCCCCTAGTGAAAGCATTCCTTCCTTTGGAACTAAGACCTGTAGGACAGTGGATAATAAGGTGTTGGAAACAGAAAGCAAAAATTTTGATAGTGGGTCAGTAGGGAAAATAGTGAATGATACCACTCTGATTTCTACTCCTTTATTCCTAGACCCATGAATCCTGGCTATGGAAGAAAAAGAACCATATATTGGAAGCTGACTCAGAGCATATAAAGCCTCCTGGTGGACATTGCTCCAGTCGTTACATTTATTGTTACTTAATTGGTGTGGTAACTGAATCTTCAAAAGGCTGTTCTGTCATTTTATTAAGCCAGCTGCTTCTGAATGGTGTGATAAGGCCAGTGAATTCCATGAATATGGCTTTGCCATACTTCATTTACTTTGACATAAGTTTCTTGATCAGAAGTAATGCTGTGTGGATACCATGACAGTGTATAAGGAATTTAATAAATCCATTGATGGTAGTTTTGACAGAAGCATTGCATGCAGGCAAGCCAATTCTAATAGAGAGAGTCTATTCCAGTAAGCAGTTACAAATGCCGGCTATGACCATGTGACCAGTTACAGAAACTAGAATTGTAATTGCCATGAGCATTTCTTCCTTATTTTGTTATAAATATATATTTGTGTTTACAACAAATATATTTTCTTTCTTCTTTTATTCCTTCATCATGTAATATAGGATGTATTGACTTTATAGCATAATGTTCATGTATTGTTAACTTTACATCATAGTATTGAATAATGAGATACCAAAGAGAAACGTAAACACCAACCAAGGACTTTGCATCCTCTTCTGGGGAAAAGTTAGTGTATTTTTGGTTGTTTTCAGGATAGTAGGATAGTTGTATTATGGTAGGTGGAATTATGATCTTATTTATTTAAATATTAAGTATGTTTTAACTGGATATATGTAAAGATGATATAGGTAGGTAGATAGACAGATGAATACCAAGTTGACAAGGAGTGGACTTGTGACAGTTAATTTTGTGTGTCAGCTTGGCTAGGCAATGGTACCCAGATATTTGGTCAAACATTTTCTATATGTTCCTGAGAAGGCGTTTTTGGATGAAATTAACATTTAAACCAATAGATCTTGAATAAAGCAGATTACTTTCCAGAATGTGGATGGGCCTCAACTAATTAATTGAAAGCCTTAATAGAAAAGTACTGACCTCTCTGGAAGAAGAAGAAATTCTGTCAGAAGATATTTTTTGAATTTAAATTGCAACTCTTCCCTGATTCCTCACTCTGCCCATCTACTCTTTAGATTTTTGTCTTGCCAGCATCCACAATTGTGTAAGCCTGTTTCTTAAGATAAATTTCTCTCAGATGGATAAATACACAGATTGATAGACATATCTATCTATCTGTCTGTTTCTCTGGAAGCACATCAACTAACAAAGTAAGACATAGGCTCTGAGTTACTAAGTTCGAGGGAGGAAATATTTTAAACATCGCAAGTGCTTCAAAGGCTCTGTAGCCAAATGTTTCACTAGTCAGTGTAGACAAGGTTATGCTGCAGTAATAAACAACCATGATATCTCTGTTACTTTAAACAACATAGGCACAGTTCTTACCCTTATAAAGCATACTTCCCAGATAGCCAGGAGCTCTGCTAGGTTCTGTTATTATCTTCCTTATTCTAGGTGTTTGGTAGACAAAGCAACAATGCAAGCATTTTGTGGGACTTTACCTATGACAGTGTGTCTGGAGTTTGTTCCTTCCAGTGGGTTTGCGGTCTCACTGACTTCAAGAATGCACCGTGGACCTTCGCGGTGAGTGTTACAGCTCTTAAAGATGGCACAGACCCAAAGAGAGAGCAGCAGCAAGATTTATTGTGAAGAGCAAAAGAACAAAGTTTCCACAGAGTGGAAGGGGACCCGAGTGGCTTACCACTGCTGGCTGGGGTGGCCAGCTTTTATTCCCTCATTTGTCCCTGCCCACATCCTGCTGATTGGTCCATTTTACAGAGTGCTGATTGGTCTATTTTACAAACCTCTAGCTAGCCACAGAGCGCTGATTGGTGTGTTTTACAACCCTCTTGTATGACAGAAAAGTTCTCCAAGACCCCACTCAACCCAGGAAGTCCAGCTGGCTTCACCGCTCAATCCCCCCTCTAAACAGGACACCCTAACTGCTGTTGGGAATTGGGTGATGACCACTCTAGCTACTTCCTGTTGGATAGAGGCAAAGAAGGGGCCCTGCAGTGGCAGTGGTAGTGTCCTACAGAGCAGATCTCTCTAGGCCAGCCAAAGGGTCAGTGGGTCAGTCCAGTGGTCCACGGTAGAAGTTGTTAGTAGAGCTCATTTGGTGTTCCATTTGTAAGACCATCTGTAGCTTGATGGCATCAATCCTGGAAGAAACAAATTTGACAAGGAGTCTAAAAACACAGGGCCTGAAGATGAGTAATAGCAAGATGGCTGTCACAGGACCTAGAAAGGGGGGAAGCCATGTCGCCTGACTCCAGTAGTTGGTATAAGAGTTTGAAAGGCGTTGCCTGATTTCAGAAGCCTTTTCCTGTAAACACCAGGTGGCATATCTTACTATCCCTGACTGGTTAGTGTAAAAGCAACACTCTTCCCCTAAGAAGGTGCAAAATCCTCCTTTCTCAGCAGTAAGGAGTTCTAGGTCTCAGTGGTTTTGGAGAGTCACTGCTGCCAAAGAATCTATTTGGGATTGTAGAGTAAGGATAGATTTTGTTATTTCTTGTAAACTGTCTGAGAAATCCTTTAAGAGTGTGTGGTAATAGGATAATGAAGTAGATAAACCTGTTACTCCCATTCCTGTAGCAGTGGCCATTCCTAACCCTATGAATAGGGGTATTAGTTGTATGGCCATATGCTGATGGACTTCAGCTTTGAAGGGCACTGATAGGGTCTGATTTCCACAAGATTAGAAGTTAGGATAATACATGTTACACTGTTAACTTTCAGCAAACTTTACTTTTGTTGAAAACTTTGCAAGTTTGAGATTTCAATGATTCTTTGCTATTAATAAGAACTTGTTCAGTTCATATTAACTCAGAATTGGTATAGATGGCTCCTTCCTAATTCTGTAAGTAATTTAAGGTTTAGCTGAGTGCAAACAGCTGGCACATTTGAGCAGACCAATTATTAGGCAATCTTCCTAACTGCTTCTACAAGTGTTCCCTTATCACTTACTGAATACCCATTGTGTCTTTTTCCCTTAATGGCCTGGGAGGAACCATCCATCCTTCTGTCCTGAAGGGAGTTTCTCCTAGGTCTGGTCGGACCTTTGTATGGTGATTAGTTAAGATTTAGATCCCCTGTTAGGAAACCTGCAGGGTTAAGGATTTTTGATAGGAAGGCTATGGGTTGTCAGTGGCCTCAGTGCTTTTGGGCTATGCTCTTGTTTACACTGACAACAAGGTGGTATTTTAATGTTATAGGGTTATGGAGAAGACCTTCAATTATAAAATTATACGTTTTAAATTTACCCTGGCTTTTAAAGGAATAGGGTACACTGTTTTTTCTTTACTATTTCCACCTCTCTTTCTCACTTTCTTTCTCTTTGACTTTCTATCTCTTTCTCTCTGACTCCTTCTTTGTCTCTGTCTCTTCCTCTCTCTCTTTCTTTGACTTTCTGTCTCTTTCTTTCTCTCTTTTCTTTCTCTCTGACTCCCTCTGTCTCTTTCTCTGTCTCTCTTTGACTCCTTTTCTTTGACTTTCTGTCTTTCCCCTACCTCTCCTCTCTGCTAGTCTTTCACTGCCTCTGCTAGCCACTTATGCTGCTGTTCTCCTCTCTCCTTCCCCATAGCTTCAGCAGTGTAAAACTGCCACCTACTTGAGTTTTTGCACTGCATGCAATAACTCCATGATTTCCTTGTGGTATTTAATGGGGGTTCCCCCAGAGGTTAGGAACTCCCTTTCTTTCCATACTGCAGCATGGGCATGTAGGATTAGATAAGCATACTTGATATCTGTATACACATTTATTATTTTTCCCTTTCCTAGTTCTAAGGCTTGGGTAAGTGCCACTAGTTCTGCTAACTGGGCTCTGGTCCATGGGGGAAGAGGCTTACTTTCAAGTACTGTTACCTCACTAACTATGGCATAATGTGCCTTTCGTATCCCGTTCTCCACAAGTGAACTTCCATCAGCATATAGGTTAAGGTCAGGATTAGCTAAGGGGACTTCTAAGAGATCCTCTCAGGCAGCATAACTCTGGACTCTAATTTGTTGACAGTCATGCTTGATTGGTTCTCCATCTTCTGGGAGAACAGTGGCAGGGTTGAGGGCCACACACACACATGCATATTTAAAGCACTGGTCTCTCAAGCAGTAGTGCCTGGTATCTGAGCAGGTGGTTGTCTGATAGCCATAAACTTCCTTTGGCACCTAATATGCCATTTACCTCATGAGTAGTCCAGATAGTGAGATCCTTTCCTTGTATTATTTTGATAGCCTTTGACAGTAAGACTGCCACAGCCACAACTACCCATAAACACTGAGGCCAGCCTTTTGCTACTATATCAATTTCCTTACTTAGGTATGCCACTGGCTGTGGGGTTGTCCAAAAGTCTGAGTAAGGACTCCAGGAGCTATTCCTGCTCTCTCTGTGACATATAAAGAGAAGTTTTGTCCTGCAGGAAGGCTTAAAGCTGGAGCTTGTACTAGGGTCTCCTTTAAGGTTTTGAAGGCTGTTTCTGCCTCTGGTTCCCATTATACTAGATAAGTATTTGCCCTCTGGGTCTCCTTGATTATAGTATAGAGGGGGCCTGGCTATCTCACTTTATCCAGGGATCCATAGTCAGCAAAAGTCAGTGATTCCAAGGAACCCCCACAATTGTTTTAATGTCTTAGGGTGATGATAAGCCAGCATAGGCTTTATTCATTCCTTGCTGAGGGCCCTGGTTCTTCTATCTAAGATTAGGCCTAGATATTTGACTTGTTGTAGGCAGAGCTGGACTTTCAATTTAGATGCCATACACCCTTGATTAGCTAGAAAGTTCAAGAGATCTCAAGTAGCCTGCTGGCATGAGGCTTCCAAACTGGTAGCCAAAAGTAAATCATCCACATACTGAAGGACTAGAATGCCTGGACTTCAGAAGTGGCGTAGATCTTGGGCTAGTGCCTGACCAAATAGATGAGGGCTATCCCTAAAGCCATGGGGCAAGACTGTCCACGTAAGTTGGGATGTGTGATCTGTTGGATCCTCAAAGGCAAAGAGAAACTGGGAGTCAGAGTGCAGGGGAATACAGAAGAAGGCATCCTTGAGGCCCAGAACAGCGAACCATTCTGCTTCCTCTGGTATTTGAGAGAGCAGCGTATAAGGGTTGGGTACAATTGTGTATAGAGGAATTACTGCCTCATTGGTGAGTCTAAGATCTTGCACTAGTCTCCACTGACCATTCGGTTTTTGTACTCCTAGAATTGGGATGTTGCTGGGACTGCTGCATTTTCTTACTAAGACTTGAGCTTTTAAATGTCTAACAATATCCTGTAATCCTTTATGAGCTTCAGGCCTTAAGGGATATTGCCTTTGATAAGGAAAAGTGGTGTGGTCTTTTAGCCTGATTTGGACTGGGCAGGCATTTTTTGGCCTTCCAAATGGTCTTTCCAATGCCCAGACTTCAGGGTTGAGTCCCTCCTCAAGCAGGGGACAACAAATGGGCAACTCGTTCCCCATATTCATGTAGATAATAGCTCCAGCTTTCGCTAATATGTCCCTCCCTAATAAGGGTATGGGACTTTCAGGCATAACAACAAAATCATGTGAAAAGAGCAAAGTCTCCCAATTACAATTGAGGAGGTGGGAGAAATACCAGGTTACAGGCTGTCTCAGGATTCCTTGGATGGTAACGGACCTTGAGGACAGCTGTCTGGGACAAGAGATTAACACTGAGGAAGCCACACCGGTGTCCAGGAGAAGTCAGTTTCCTGGCCCTCAATGGTTAAACGTACCTGGGGTTCAGTGAGGGTGATGACATGAGCTGGCGCTTGCCCCGGGCACCCTCAGTCATGTTGTTGGATCATCTGGTTGTGGGATTCTGGCCCAGAGAAATTTTGTCCTCTGGGGCAGTGCACCTTCCAATGATTGCCTTGGCATAGTGGACATGGGTGAGGGGGCAGCTTGTTTCTCATTGGACAATCTTTTTTAAAATGTCCTTGCAAACCACACTGATAACAAGTGTGATTGGCCTGCTCCATTTTCTGTCCTCTCTGAACCACCAAGGTTTGTTTGTCTAAGGGCCATGACTAAGGCTGCAGCCTTTCTCTGATCTCACTTTTCCTTTTCGGCCTGTTCCTCTTGGTCCTTATTATAAAACACCAAGGTTGCCAGGTTTAATAATGCCTCCAGATTTTATTCAGGGCCCAGGGCTCACTTTTGGAGCTTTCTCCTGATATCTGTGGCTGATTGGGTAATAAACTTATCTTTTAGGATCAATTGACCCTTTGAGAGAGTTGGGTGACAAGGAAGTATATTTTCTTAAGGTCTCCTGTAGCTGCTCGAGGAAGGCAGAAGGATTTTCTTTCTTTCCCTGAGTTATGGTGGACATCATTGAATAATTCATGGACTTTTTCCTAATTCTTCTTACTCCTTCTATAACAGAGGTCAGCAGATGTTTGTGACTCCAGTCCCCATGATTTGAGTCGAGGTCCCAGTGGGGATCCATACTGGGGATGGCTTGCTGACTGGTAGGGAATTTATCCCTTTCTTTGGCTGTCATTCTATCGTTTACTTGACTAAGATACCAAGTATCTCCAAACTCTCGGGCTGCATCTAAAACCACATTCTTTTCATTAAAGGTGAGGGTTTGATCTAACAATAGCATGACACATCTCCAAGTGAGGTCAAAGGTTTGCCCTAGACCCTGTAGGACATCTGAAAACTTCCCCAGGTCTACCTTGATCTGCTTTAAATCAGAAAGGGAGAAGGGGACATGTACCCAGGTTGTGCCAAATTTCCTTCTCCCTACAAATTGAAGAGGACATAACTGATAGCCTGGGGGTTTTTGTGGTCCTCTGGAGATTTCTTTGCTTGTTTCTTTCTGGGCAGGGGAGATTAGAGGAGGCTTATCATTAATAGGAAGAGGAGCTATAGGAAAGCTAGGATATGGAGGTATGCTGAGATGTCCTCCTGCGGAATGTAAATTGCAAGCTTTGCATAGTTGTGGATTATCCTTCAATGAAAAGAAAGCTTGGACATAGGGAATTTCACTCCATTTGCCTTCCATCTTACAGAAAAGATCAAGCTGCAGGATAGTATTAATATTTATACTTCCCTGAGGTGGCCATTTTTCCCTATCAGAGAGAGAATATTGGGGCCAGGTCATAGGGCAGAAAAAAATCAGCTGCCTCTTTGTCAGGGTCCACAGGTCCAATTGGTCCCAGTGGCTTAGGATACATTTCAAGGTTGAGCCTGTTGAGGCCTGAGTGCTTCCCATGTGAAAGAAAAAAACATCTGCAGTTTTGGTTTGTTTCCCACCCCCTGCCCAAGAACCCTCAACAGTCCCTGGACCCTGCTGATCAGAATAGTTGTGCTCACCGATGCAGCAGCAGAAACAATAGTTTTCCTCCTAGTCCAGAAGGAGGACCAAGGAAGGTCGGATTTAGTGGCTCTTACTGACACATTCTCAAAAACCTGCACCCTTGCCTTCCCTTTTAGACCACAAAGAAGTCCGAGAAAAATCAGATTTAGTGGCCCTTACTGATGCATTCTCATAAGCCTGTTAGAGTTCTAAGCACTTTCTGCTTAAAACTTACCCTTGTCCTATAAAAATGTTATGTCTCAAATTTGGAGGGCCATACCCTGAGGGAGGGAAGGGATCTCCAGGGTTGGAAGAGTGACACCTTTTTTCCTCATTTCTCATCATATGGATAGGAAGGATATGATTTCTGATGCTCCCCATATCCTAGCTTCAGGGATATAATTTGTTAGGCCTGCAAGTCTGAAGAGGGATCCTAAAATTCCAGATAGTAAACCCCCCACCAGCTGCCCTGATGGGGCTTTGGGCAAAAATTACGTCTTTCTGATTGGTGAGCTTGGGTGCCTAAGGAAGAGAACAGAGTCCTGACATTTATATTAGAAATCATTCTTATAAGAGAAACTAGAAAAGCACCAGAGAAGGGAGTGGTTTTTAGAAGCAGGACTAGCCTCAGAAAAGACACAGAAGGAAGTTTGTCTGACAGGCATTAGGACCCAGGAGGCAAGGATGAGGATAGATAGGATACATGGTCAAGTCTCACTTGGGCGACGTGACTTTGAGAGTTCCCCTCATGGCTACAGGGTCAACCAACTTTTTGTTGGGACTCCAGAGCTGAATGGCTTTTCTTTCTGTCAACCCTCGGCTCAGCCCAGAAGTACAAGAAAAGCAGAAACTGGTTCCAGGCAAACCAACGCTCCCAACTCCAAAGAGTTGGGGGTTGTTAGAGAGCCCTTTCCCAGAAAGCCTGACACCCATGTCTTTAGTCCAGCAGCCATGCTAGTTGCTTTTAACTGGCTGACAGGTGCTCGGTGTTTAGCCCCCAAATTCTAAGGAATAATAGGACAGAATAGCAAGTGAAAGGGGTCCAATGGTACTCACCACTTGGCGATAGTCCCTTTGTAGTCGCCAAGATGTGTCCGGAGTTTGTTCCTTCTGGTGGGTTCGTGGTCTCACTGATTTCCAGAATGGAGCTGCAGACCTTCGCGGTGAGTGTTATAGCTCTTAAAGATGACACAGACCCAAAGAGTGAGCAGCAGCAAGATTTATTGTGAAGAGCGAAAGAACAAAGTTTCCACAGTGTGAAAGGGGGTCCAAGCAGGTTGCTGCTGCTCACTGGGGTGGCCAGCTTTTATTGCCTTATTTGTCTCTGCCCACATCCTACTGATTGGTCCATTTTACAGAGTGCTGATTGGTCCATTTTACAGAGTGCTGATCGGTCCAATTTTACAAAGCTCTAGCTAGCCACAGAGTGCTGATTGAGGCATTTTGCAATCCTAGCTACAGACTGCTGATTCATGCATTTTACAATCCTCTTGTAAGACAGAAAAGTCCTCCAAGTCCCCACTTGACCCAGGATGTCCAGCTGGCTTCACCCCTCAACAGTAGCAGAGGTAAGAGAGACTGTAGTAAATATGTTTTGTCTCTCAAACAATCCTCCCTGCCAGATTTCTTTACAAACCTCATTCATTAAAGCAAATCATACAATCAAGTTGGAATTTACAGAGCTGGGAAACTATAATTTTTGTTCAGGAAGAGAAAATATCGTGAAACAGCAATTCCATCTATACCAAAATATATGTTTTAATGCATTCATATTATGGAAATGTTATTCCTATAGCAGGGAGAATATAATTATATAAAGCCAGTCAGAACTAGTGAGAGGGCACTGGTTTAGAAAGCTACTGCAGTAATTCAGACAAGAGATGTTTACTGATAAATTAAGTAATGGTAGTAAAAGTAGAAAAAAATGAGAAAATAAGGGAAAAGAGTAAACAAACCTTTTTAACAAAGCCTTTTGACCAATTGGTTATGGGTTATATATGAGAGGAAGTGTTTAATGATAACACCCAGGTCTTTAGTTTGGGTAACTGAACAGAATTACCTAAACTGAATAATGTTTGAAGGTTTTTGTTGTTGTTGTTTTGTTTTCGCATAGCATAATCTAGTGAAAGTTGACTGATATGAATGTGACTGGCCCCATTCACTCAGATAAATCACATAGGAAAGGGAAAATATTTTGATTGACATATATTAAGTTAAATCACTGCCATTTTAAGTTTGAGAAATTATAAAGTGCCCAAGAATTATTATGCAGCCAAATTTTCATGGAGCTATAGTTTTAGGAATATCAACAGATCCTTGATAGTTTTGTTTGTGAAAATTGTCCTGAGAAGGAAGAGAAGGGAAAAGAAAGATACTGATACTTAAAGTTCCCTAATCAGAAGAGAAGCAGATGGGGGAAAAGCAAAACAGAAAAACAAGACAACAACAAAATGAGAATTGTTAGAAAAGAGTTAGAAAGAAAACCAAGATACAATGAATTGAACATTAAGCCAAGGAAAGAGAAAATGTGTTTCAAGAAATGAGAGAGGAAAGCTGTAGTTATTAAGGAGAAAAAGAACTGAAAAGTTAGTTTTAATTACAAATTACTGTCTTGGCATAATTCTTCCTCTATAACAACAGCATAGCCCTGGCTTTGACCAGGGTTTCATAGCAAGCTGGAGTGTTGTTGAGTTGTATCTACTGCTTGGCTATAGACCAGATTCTTGAAGTGGAAACTTCACTGCTATTATAAAAATATCGTGTGTCTTTGACACATATGACTAGACCCTCTGGGTATATGTTGACATGTCATAAAGAAGAAACTGTCTGCCCTTGAGAAAGACAAGAGTGACAAATTGATGAATATATATATATTTTTTTCTATAGATATATTTTGCAGCACTCACAGAGGAAAACTTTACAGAGTTATGTATCTAGTTGGATGAATACAGCAAGAAGGTACTTTTTGACGTGTTCTGGGTCAAAACCATGTAAGAAGGGGTAAAAATGTCTGTGTATGGCATTCTCTGGAGATGGAAAGACGTTATCAGCTTCTATTTAAAAGCTATAGTTTCATCCTCATTTATGAAGTGAGCTCATATTCAACAGAACAAACTGGTTCCCATGGAACCCATAAATATAACGTTATGTAAAACTGTCATTTACTTCAAGTTAAAATGGTTTCACGGGTGTGTACTTATATCCAAATTCATTGAGTTGTGTACATTAAAAGGAGATAAAGATGTTTGGGATGATAAAGAGGGACATGGGAATTCTCTGTATTTAGCTCATTTTTCCTATTAACTCTAAAACTATTCAAAAATAAAGTCTATTAATTAATTGAAATAAAATGAAGACACACACACACACACACACACACCACACACACACACACACCAATTACAGGTTCCATAAAAAGTTAAGTGCTGAGTATTATATGCACCACATATGCCACTTTATATCCTTATTTTTGTTACATTTTATCTAACTTATAAATCTCAGAATACTTACCATTTATACATACGCTGTAGTACTTTTGTGTAATATAACATCAATATTATTTTTGATAGTTTACTGGCTTCTCTGTAATTTATATATTGCAACACGATTTTCTATAAGTGGAGGACAAATAGGATTTAGTTCAGAGAGGGGTTCCATTTACATATGTTCACTTTCCAACACACTAACGTAGAAAACTCCCTGTATTCTAGTTGGTATCTGCTGTCTTAGTGACATAAGGGAACAAACAAATTTCTGCAATTACAAGGAAAAAATAAATAAAGAATAAAATATATTCACATGGAAAAAAAGTAAAACAAAACAAAAACTGAAATTTGCTTTCCCTGATTTTGCATCAGTACCAAATTGCAGGAGCGAACTTGCTGCATATGTGGAGAATATTTATCTTTCAATGCTTCTTGCTGTATTAGATAAAATGTAAGAGAAGAAATCAGAATAAGGGAAACTATATAATAATGCTAATGGCTTCTTCTGTGACCTTGGGCACGTCACTTAACCTCCTGGTGACTCAGCTTTTCCACCTGTAAAACTGAATTGTAATTACCTCATTTACTCTGCACTCAATATGTTCTCATTTGTATAAGCCTTGTTCAGCATCAAGGACATTTCTTCAAGGCTTCCTTCTTTTCATAACTTGATGTCTATTTTTCACATTTAAATAATGATTAATGTGATTAACAAAATGAGAAAGAAAAAGCATAAGTTATCTACTTCCGCTGTACTACAGATGATAGTTAAGCCATAGTAATATATACCTTATATATTTCATATTTTCCTTTGTATAAAAGATAATAAATGAAAGGCAAGAGCCTAAAAACAAGAACAAACTACATTTATTCAGATGTCACCTATTATTTACATTCTTCGTGTTTTATTTGAACTCAGCTCCTAAAATATTTACACTCTCTGAAATCAGAATCAAAGTCATCAATGAAGATGACACCATCTGTTGTGCATACCTATTTTTACTGAATCTTTTTTCAATGTTGATTCATGAGGTCAACTACTTACCTCACTCATATCCTTTGTAAAAATGCAAACAGATGTTCCACTTCTCTCTCGCCTATCATCAGATCTAACTAATGACGGTAACGTTCAAGTTGGTGAAACTTCCCTGGCCTGCATTATATCTTCCAAATAACTTTGAGTCTCGCTAGCTCCTTGACACCACTTTTATCATTCAGTAAACACATTGATTACTTGACAAAGAAGATTTCAGCTAAATTGAACATTTTTAAGATCGATTTAGGCACCGTCTCACTTTTGGAAGAGCTAATACAATTTTAAGCACATTTATTTTTCTCACATCCAGGATACTGACCTACAAATATATTTCAAAGCCAGTGCATAAAAATCTTCAATGATTCTTACAACCCTGAATCTACCATTATATTACAATTAATATTCATACTTGCTAACTCTAGAAATGTGTAAAAGCAGGAGAGAAATGTATTGTTTAGATTTAATGCACAATTATAATCTTTGATAATTGTGGTTACTGATGTGAATATCTAAGTGATATAATGAAGTATTTTCATTAGAATGTAATTTAAAAGGAGAAATTGAATATTAATACGAAGAATGGGAATATTTCAAATCACATGGAGATTAGCATTGCTGAAATCCATAAGAAGTCAAGAAACTTTCTTGTTGGATTAATGAAATACCATCATGATACACATTCCCATTGTTTTTAAATTCACATGTGTGTATGTATTTTTTATTATTAAATGCTTATCATAAAATCCCACAAATAGAATAATACTATTGCTTTAGTGTGTCTTGTATTGTGTCAAAACACAAGCTGTTCAAAGCCTTCTAACTCAAGCTTGAGTATATTGCTACAGTTTTCTACATTTCCACAGGTGACAGTGTTGACAAACCTTTGGTCATGGAACAAAAGTCTCCTCTTTTCCAGGCCCTCATAATATTTTCTTTATTATCCTTAAAGCCCTTATCAAGTATTCTTGAGGTTTTATTAGCTTTTACTGTCAGTCTCCTGAAGGCCCATGCAGCTTCTGCTGTCTGCTTCATTCCCCAATCTATGTCATATGTTCAGGGTGTTACAGAAGAACCTCATTTCAAATACTGGATTCTATTCTGGTTCTCTATTTCTACACAGCAAACTACATAACCTGGCTTTAAATGACAACTTTTAAAATTATTTCTTATTATTTTATAAGGCAGCTATTTGGGAAGATCTTGGCTAGTTAATTCTGTACCATGTGACATCACACGAGAAAACTCTGTAGTCTCCATCTAGCTGATGGGCTCAGTGGCAAGATACATGATTCCTTCACTAACATGTCTAGTGGCTTGGAGAGGTTGGATGGAAGACTGGACTCATCTGTCATTGTCAGAGGCACCTCCATGAGGACAGCACGCACTGAGTGGTTGGATTTCTTTTGTGGGAGCTCAGGAATCCAGGAAAAGGTTATAAATGGTCTGTGGCTATTCCCTGTGACTATAGTCACAGATGTAGTCAGTTCTGTAATGGTAAACAGGTATTTAGGTAGCCCATGGGGAAACGAGACAATCAAATTGAATTATTTGGAACTAGAGTCAGTTGTAAAGAGAAAAGTAAGAGAAAAATAAATAAATAAATGAATCTCTGTCACACTGGAAGCAGAGGTAGAATGATTCCAAAGAGATGAGTGTTACTCTAAGGACAGCAATAATTATCAACAAATAGTTTCTCATATCAAATATTGTGGTACCATACCATAGACGTACCTTTTAAAAGCAGTTAGTTCTACCTTAATGTCTGGAGAAGCTAACTTTTGTTAATAGCTTATTGTTCAAACTTCCACTGGGGGCAGTGGGAGTGACACAGTTTCATTAGGACAATTCAAAGAGGGTTTAATAAGAGGATTATTTACAAACAGGTGTTTGAGGTGCCTGGAAATCAGAAGGGGTAATAAAGTAATCTAGGAATAATTAGTGAAGCTGCGACTTCTTTTAGTATCAGAAGTAACAAGGAGAGAGTGGCTTCAAGAACCTGAGAGCTGTAGAGACACTTTCAGCAGTTTTGTGCCCTGTATTTGGGGCATACGGCCAGCTCAAATTCCTTACATACAGAGAATCATGGAAAAATAAAACTTAATTCCCATTTGATTCCCTGCTAGGATCCTCTATTGGCCAAATCAACTGGCAGCCAGAAAATAAAGATGTAACCCATTTGGTCTAATCATGAGAAAAACTTCAGACAAATCCCAATTAAAGGACATTCTATGAAACAACTTACCACTACTCTTCAAAACCATTAAGGCTGTCAAAACCAAGGAAAGTGGGAAACTTAACAGCCAAGAAGAGTCTAAGGAAACACCATGACTAAATATAATGTGATATTCTGGATTCAATCTCAGAATAGAAAAAGGATATGAGGTAAAAACTGAGGAAATGTGTTTAAAGTTTGGGTATTAGTTAATTACAATATATCAATGTAATTTTGCTGATTATAAAATATGTACCATAGTAATGAAAGATGTTACTAAGAGGGAAAACTATGTGGCTACGTAGGAACTTCAAGTATTATCTTTGCCATTTTCTATAAATCTAAAATTGTTCTAAAAGTTTATTAAAAACATTATTAAAAGTTTTGATTTTAGTGTTTTTGATGGTAACATGACCCAGCTTTGAATGAAATGCACCTCTCATTCCATTTGTAAGTGCCAAAACACTTTGAAGGATAAACGTACCTTAAAATTTAAATGACTCTCTGGAAAATCAGATGATTGAGGTAGTTTTTGTTCTGTTCCCAACACCTTACATAGTGCCTGGCACATTGTTGGAAATCAAATAAAAAAAATCCTTTAAGTATGGAAATATCAAGAATAAATTTGTAGTTTGAAATAAGTCATTTTGAAAAGAGATATAACTTCCTTGATATTCAAGAATAAAGTTTCTAACGTATGACAATTTGCCTAGTAATTCAACAGCAATTATAAAAAATATTTATGGCCAGGTGCGGTGGCTTGCACCTATAATCCCAGCACTTTGGGAGGTTGAGGCAGGTGGATCACCTGAGGTCAGGAGTTTGAGGCCAGCCTGGCCAACATGGTGAAACCCTGGCTCTAGTAAAAAAAATTAGCTCAGTATGGTGGCAGGTGCCTGTAATCCCAGCTACTCTGGAGGCTGAGGCATGAGAATCTCATGAAGCTGGGAGGCGGAGGTTGCAATGAGCTGAGATCGTGTGCTTGCACTCCAGCCTGGGCAACAGAGCAAGACTCCATCTAAAAAAAAAATTATCTACAGAAATGACTTTACCTAAAAACTAAAAAAAAAAAAACATAAAATATAAATAAAAGCAACAAAGGAATCAGTTTTATCAGTATATGCAAATTTTAATAAGTGAGATGCAATATAGAAAACTCTTGATATTAATTCACATTGGCAACATGTATCATTGTGTGTTTACAGCTTTGATAATGTAGCAACTAACTGTACTTTGCTGATTAGTCCTTCCGAAAGTTGATAGACATTGGATAAATTCAACTATACTAAAAAGCTTTAATAAATAAACACTTTACTGCATTAAAAATATCATGACTGTAATGATTATTCCAATAATACTATGTAACAGCAATTGTCATCTCTCTGAATCTTTAACCATGAGAGCTATGGAAATAAACATTTCAAAAATTGTATAAAGAAAGACAATGCATTTTAAGACATTACATCTCAAAACAATCTGTTACCTCTGCATTTTATTGTGACATTCATTGTTTGGGTTCTCTTGCTTGTATTGCAACATTACAATTGTTTAACAAGTATCTTGGGAATTAGAGGGTATTCCTCAGTAGTCACACAGTCTTCTCTGCTGCATACATAGTAGTGTTTCTACATCTCCCAGACTGACCTAGCATTAACTAAATTGGATATCAAGTATGTCAATGTGCTCTAACTGCCAGTGACATTGTCACTTGGGCTCCTGAGATGAAAGACAAAACACCCTAAAAAGAACAGAATACAGTATTTTAAGAAGCAGGTGAAATGCAAATGATTTGTCTTTTATTTCTGGATTTAATATATTCTGATACTTCGGTGCTTTAGCATATTGAAACAACTGCCATAAGCTTTCTATCAAACATGTAATTAGAGGCAATCATTTATTCATATATTAACACAAGTCCAAAGACCAGTACAATTAAAACTGTTGGCTGGAAACTTGTGGTCCTCAGTTCCTTTTAGACCCTGTTTCATAATGGGTACCTGCCCCTTGCTAGCAACAAACTAAATTTTGGGTATCATCATAGAAATTATTTTATTTTATTTGCAATTTCCTTAATAGTGGTAAAACTTATAAAAAATGGTAACAGGTAAACTATTATCTATTTATTTTTTAGTTAAAACACATATTCAATTTTGCTCATGGAGTGAAATTTAGTGTAGCCCTGTTATAACCATAAAATAAATAAAAGGATTTTTTTTAAGTTTAATTATTTCCATAGTATGAATACTATTTCCTCATAAACTGGCTAATGGTCTCATTTAGATTAGACTTCACTTTCTTGTTCCTAAACTATCATTTAATAATGCTGAATGAAGAAATTCATTGGCCTTAATCCATTCTTCAAGACTCGGCTGAATATATATCCAGTTCAGTAAGCTTGTCTGGATTTCTTCAGATTGCAATATCATTGCACTTATAAATTTATTAATCGTTTCTGGATGACATCATAAAATTAGCATTGCTCATTTAATTTTTCCATTAAATTGTGTGCTCTTTTGAAGGCAAAAAATATATATAATACAGTGAAATAAATTAATGGATAAATGTGGCAATCGTTGTTGGTGAATTTTCAATATCTATTGTCTACTTTCCTTAGTCATAGAAGTCTAAACTTTTAACCTAGCACACTCTTACCTAGATATTTAAAAATTCTACATTGTCCAGCATCTTTTACAGGCCAGTATGATTATGCATTAATATTTCAATGATGAAATATCAGAAAAAGTGATGTAAAGGGCCTTCAGGCAATCTATATAAGAGAAAATCAATCTTCCTTTCCTCTGCCTAAGAATTCTGCAGTAATTGTTGCAGTTTTAGCAGTCATTTTGAATAAGGAGGTATACTTTAGGATCCCAGAGCAGCGAGATCGAGCTAGAATCCCTGAAGATATTAGCGAGACTCTATAATGTCCAAGATATTTAACTCCAAATTAATTTTTTGAGATAAGCTTATATCTTGTTTTAGCCATATTTATTGTGTGTATGCCTGTGTGTGTGTTCTCATATGTAATCAGACCTAATCCTATTAGAGAAAGATGAAGGAATGACAGGATTTATTTAGCGTTTGAGCCTATCAAATTGTGCAATCACTCAGTATGTTCTTGTGTATAATTTTTATTATTATATGTGTTAAAATTTATATTTGTAAACTAGAGTGAGACATTTATCTACGAGTACCCTTCTAAAAGAGAATTCTTAACCTATGTGATGAGTCATGCAGATTTATTCTAATTAGTTGTACCAAGTATCACATGTAGTTTGCTTCTCATTATACGATTTCTTGAGTATGAAAATAAAGTTAGCACTCATAGAATTTTCCCTCTTATTTTCCTGTGAGCATTTAGTATTACCCATATTTCTTTGTTCAGTGGATAGTGCATATGGGCCTCATATAGATATCATTGGTTATTTATATTGTATGAATAAGACTCATTACTTAAATTTCTTCTTTTCAAGTTTAGGTTATATTGTCCAAATGAAAACATTTTTATTATAATATAGTGACCAGGTACTTTAAGGTATGAAATATGCAACAAGGAAATATTTTCATTTTATCTATATCTGTATATCTTATATCTGTATCTAGATCTAGATATGAACAGACAGAAATAGGTATGCCTGCTTGAAGAAGTAACAGGTAAATTGTTCTGCCCAAAAGAGCTTTAAGAAATGAGATAACACTTCTAAAACAAAAGTTGTTAGACATTGTACAACAGGTAGTACAGAATTATGATCACTGAGAATAGGAAAACATTATGTGGGTCCTATATTCACCCACAGATTCCTACAAAGAGGCACTATCACAATATGGAAGAATTAGCGGATGAGTACTTTAATGCATTTATTATAAATAAGTTTCAGAATTTAAAGGAAATGATATATGTAAGGCAAAGTAAATGTAATATAACATATAGAACCATAGAGAAATTCTAGAGCAAAATATATAATTTAAAAAAATTACAAAGGGATATAAAGTAAATTAGACTCTGCTGAAGGAAAGAAATTATTCATCTCTCCCACTAAATCACCATTCCTGAAAAAAAATCTTATATATGTATATTAGGTCTATTTGTAGACACTCTATTTTGTTCCATTGATCTATATGTCTATACTTATGCTAATACTACACTGCTTTAATTGTTGTAGCTTTATTGTGTATTTTGAAGTAAGGTACTGTAAGTTCTATATCATTCAAAATTATTTTAGGTCTTCTTACACACTTTTACAATCAGCTTGTGAATACCCAAAATACCATGCTAGAATTTCAATGGAAACTATATTAAATCTATATCTTGGAGAAGATGAACACTATCAATATTGAGTCTTCTAAAACACATACATAACTTTAGGTATTAATCACTATCATCAATGTTTTTATCATCAATGTTTCACTGTACCAGTCTTGCACATATTTTGTTTAATTTATTCTTAAGTAATCTTTTCTGATGATATTGTAAATGACATGTGATATTTTATTTTTTATGTACTCATTGGAAATACATAGATGTATAATTGATGCTTGCATACAGACCTTGCTAAATTCACTTATTAGTTCTGATGATATACTAGCCCATTCTCATGCTGCTAATAAAGACATAACTGAGACTTGGTAACTTATTAAGAAAAAAAGTTTAATGTATTCACAGTTCCACATGGCTGGGGAGGCCTCACAGTCATGGCAGAAGGTGGAGGAAGAGCAAAGCAAAGCACGTTTTACATGGTAACAGGCAAAGGAGTGTGTGCAGGGGATCTCCCCTTTTTAAAACCATGAGATCTCATGAGATTTATTCACTATTATGAGAACAGCACAGGAAAGACCCATCCCCATGATTCAATTACCTTCCACTGTGTCCCTCCCATGACATGTGGGAATTGTGGGATCTACAATTCAAGATGAGATTTGTGTGGTGACACAGCCAAACCACATCAGATAATACATATATTTATTCAGAGTTCCTATATACACAATCACACCATCTGCAAATAAAGGCTGTATTGCTTTTTTTCCCCATATCTGTTTCCATATTGCACTAGCTAAAATCTCTAGTATAAAATTGAAAAAAAAAATTCTTGCTTTTTTCTTCCTCTTATAGAAAACACATTCAAACTTTCACCATTAGTGTGATGTTAACTGTAGGTTTCCAATAGATAACTATAAAATTGAGAAGATCCCCTTGTATTATTCATTGTTGCATTCGTCTATTTCTCTTCTCAGTTTTGTGAAATTTTGCTTCATTTATTTAAATGATTCCCATTCTTATGCACTATGTCCTCTTAATAAATTTATCTTTATCTTTACAAAGTATCCCTTTAAAACTCTGATGATTTTCCTTGTTTACAAGTCTATTTTGATAAGTGTCCTAATCATAAGTGTATGCTGAACTTATAAGAAAATGCCAAACTGCTTTCTAACGTGGGTGAACAAATTAGCATTTCCATAAGCAATGTATGAGTATGTCTTCGGTTCCTCAACATTCAACTACCACATAGTTTTATATACTTTTTTATTTTAACCATAATAGCAGTAGTAAAGCAAATTAACATATCTACCTCTCACGTAGTTACTTTTTGGTGTGTGATGAGAGCAACTGAAATGTACTCATTTAACACAAATCTCTAATTAACTTTTATTAACTATAGAACTCACATTATACATTCTATCTCTAGACTTGTTCATCTCACATATCTCCTGCTTTGTATCCTTTGACCTATATTTCCCCATTTTCTCCCTCCCCACCCCAATGTATTTTAAAAGTATATTCTTATAAACATTTACATTACCATTTTTGCAGTTTAATTAACATTCATTAATGTTTCTGTTTTCTCCTAAGTTTATATGGCTGTTTGAATAAATAAATCAATAAATAATCAAATAATTGAATAACTAAGAAGTTTGTACTCACAACAAATATCATCAGAGGGTGACAGAGAAGAGAAATCACAAAATACATCCCTCCATACTTACAAATGATGGTGTTGCTTTCTTGCTGCCTATGAATACTAAGTTGTAGTCACACATCCCAGGTGAGGGCCTTAAGGTGAAGCAATCAATAAGCAAGCAGAGTTTCAAAAACCTCTTGTTCACCTATAATTGAAAGACAAAGCACCTGGAATAAATGTCACAGGCTGAGTCAACTTTTTTTTAATTACCTGTCTCCATCAGCTAAAACAAAATGTTCCACTTACCTCCTACCCCCACTCCTCTTAATTTCAGACTCAGTTTATTACCAGTGAGACTGGGGTATTTATCCTACTGGGGTATTTTTATTTGGCTAAATTTTCTAGATAACTGATTTCCTTGTAAATAAACTGCAATTAGAAGTGTAAACTATTGTAGTAATATTATTCTCTGGCATATTTTACATGAATAGGTAGGTGGTTAAAAATTGCCTATAATCTAAATGAGCTTCATTTGTTTTTGTGCGTGTGTGTGTTTTGTGTGAAGGATATAATCATTAGCAATTAGCATTCACCTTTACGTATAAAGAATTACTTCCTTATGAAAGAAATTAAGGGATTTGGGCTGTGTGTGTGTGTGTGTGTGTGTGTGTATGTGTGTTTTCCTAACATAATTGTTAGATTTAGGAGAGGTAAGCCCCCTAGTGAGGTTTTGTTGTTGTTATTTTTTAAACTTTTAGAGCACTTTTAGGTTCATAACACAACTGAGGAAAAGGTATAGAAATTTCCTATATAACCCCTGCCCCCACACACGCATAGACTCCCCTATAATCAACATTCCTCCCATAGGAGACATCTGTCACAACTGATGAACCTACATTGATACATACTAATCACCCATAGTTCACATAAGGGTTCCCTCTTGGTATTGTACATTCCATGGGTTTGGACTAATGTATAACGACATATATGCATCACATTGTATCATACACAGTAGTTTTACTGTCCTAAAATGGTGGTCAGCTTTTTAGTCTTATACATTAAGTCCTAAAACTGGTAAACTAGATGATATTTTGATTATAATTTTTTACAAGATTGGGGGAGGAGAGCTGTCTTAGTCCATTTTGTGTTGCTATAAAAGAGTACCCGAGACTGGATAATTTGTAAATTAAAGGTTTATTTGGCTCATGGTTACGCAGGCTGAGTTCAAGGGCATGTCTGGCTTCTAATTAGGGCTTCTGTGCTTCCTGAAAACATGGCAGAGAAGGTCAAAGTGTGAACAGACATGTGCAAACGCTAAGAAACATGAAGGGTGTCCTAGCTTTATAAGAACCCACTCTTTTGGTAACTGTCCATTCCTGCAAGAACTAATGAGAGCTCACTCACTGCTTCCAGAACAGCACCAGGCCATACATGAGGGATCTTTCCCCATAACCCAAACACCTCCCACGAACCCTCTCCTCCACCGCCTTCCCAGCATGGTCACAGAGGGGATCAAATTTCAATATGAGTGTTATTAGGGACAAACAGATCATATCCAAACCACATCAAGAGCTAAACAGTTTGTGTATAGACACATGCATTTTACGAGTCTACGCTTTATGTTGGAAGAAAGTTGTGGCACATTGAAGAGGTCGAATTGCAAGTGTAATAAACAGGAAAAGCCACAAATGCAAATCTAATTTGAAGTAAATAGATGATTGATAGTACAATCAATGTAGAAATGATCACGGAGAAACTTGGGGAGTAGAAGGGCATCAGGAAAATTGAGTATATTAAATAAGAGTGTAGTAGAGGGTTAGTAAGTGTCAGAATGGTAGATACTCACATAGGAGAAACAAGGAATTAGAATGCATAATTTGGAAGAGAGTCATAAATTATCCCCTGTGTACATGTTTGTAATGTGCATCCAGAATTGAAAATGAAGATCATAGAAAACTTTCATTTAACATATTTTATTTCTACATATGTACAAAATAATGAGACCCTTAAAAGTTAGATACTTCACTATTGAAAATAATCCAGCAATTTAAAGTAATGCCGGGTAGTTAACACTATTGACAACTACAATTCTTCTTTGATGTGGTAGGATATTGGCACATAAAATCAACCAAATCTCCAAAGAATAGGTTGAAAAGTTGAGTTTGAATTACAACCATAGATAGATTTTTCTCTAGTTTGGTCCAGCCACCAATGTAACCAAACCCACAGTAGTTACCTATTAGGCATAAATCTATTTAAAAACAACTTCCAAGCATCAAATTTAGTGTAACTAGAAAATCTTCCAAAGAGAAACACAAATATAAAAATGTTCTGTAGTAACTTGAGATATAATTTGCATAATAATGGCATCTGACATAAGTCAACACATGTTTGGTAATAATGGAGTAAATTATGCATCCAGTGCCCATATGTGTAACAGTAAAAAATCAATAGATTATCAAACTAATAGATTCTATATAGATGCATTTTCTCATCTCTCTTCGTGTAAGCCATTTTTATCATGGTTTGTTAATGGGAGGTATAAATGCCTGCCTTTAAAAGCCCTAAGTAATCCGCTTGTGATTTATGTTTGCTATTCTGCCATCTAGTTTAGTGTAATGTTTCTGATGCTAATTGCAGCTTTATGGCACCATTTGGCGACGAAAAGTTTTCGTTTTCATAGAAATGCGGACTGATTCCTCTATAGATAGTCCAGCCAATTTAGTCTACTTAATCTTTATCTCAGAGGTCAGAGGAAGTTCAAATAGCTATGTGGCTGGGATGAATATTAGTCTGGTATCAAAGAGATTTGCCTTGCACTGAAAAGCCACAGCTTTACTTCATTGGAGACAATGGAAAAAAAATAACATTTTTTAAATGTTCTTTAAAATTTTAAATTTTAAAGAAAATTAGGCCAGGCGCGGTGGCTCACGTCTGTAATCCCAGCACTTTGGGAGGCTGAGGTGGGCAGATCATGAGGTCAGGACATCGAGACCATCCTAGCTAACATGGTGAAACCCCGTTTTTACTAAAAATACAAAAATTAGCTGGGCATGGTGGCGGGTGCCTGTAGTCCCAGCTACTCAGAATGCTGAGGCAGGAGAATGGCTTGAACCAGGGAGGCAGAGACTGCAGTAAGCCTGGATCGCGCCACAAGCCTGGATCGCACCACTGCACTCCAGCGTGGCGAAAGAGCGAGACTCCGTCTCCAAAAAAAAAAAAAAAAAAAAAAGAAAAAAAAAGAAAGAAAGAAAGAAAAGAAAAAATTTAAACAAATTGTGTCTCATGTGGGAGATCGTGCTATTTGCCTTACATCAGGCGTCATGAAAGATTATACACAGGCCATTTGAAATGCTGGATTCCTCGTATAATTTATTTTCTATGGCATTATGTAATAGAGCTAGCCCATCTGAAGGATGTGAGTTTAAAAAAAAAAAAGGTTTGAGTTTGAGATTTCTTGTTATCTTGCTCCATTCAACAATGACCTCAGTGTTTCCTCCTATTTGTCCCTTTCCCTCTCTCCAACACAGAATGAGACCACAAGGTCTTGTGGAAGCTACATCATGTACTCACCATTCAGGAAAATAGCTCAGAAACCACTGCTGGACATTCAGACAAATTACATGGATTTTTAACTTTTGTCAACCATGAGATGGATATAAAATGTAATGCACATGGTTGTGAAGAAAATTCCTTGAGAAAAGCAACCTAATATGTCTTTCAATGTAACTGGAACACAGTGGCTTTTCACTTTATCTTAACTCTCTTTCTGTTCCTTCCCCAAACAAGGTAAACCAATCACTTTTATATTTAATTTTTAAAAATAATCTTTTTGTAAACTTGTGCATGTATTTACATCATCTGTCATGAAATCCTCACCACTAAACATTGCTATAGCAAGCATCACTATTTTAGGATGTCAGCTCTTTCACTTGTGTGTAGACCACTTATGCATAACACTAGAGATCCATATGGTGGAGGACTACCGATGTCATTTCTTCCTAGTAAACTCAAATGTTGCTGTGATTAAGACAATAAAGACAAAAGGAGAGTATTTTTATCACAAAACAGTTAAAGTCTCAATTTTTCCTCGTTAATTAATTGACATCTGCAGTACGGATTTGTTAACATATGTGATGAATAGCCCAATAATAAATTAACGCTGTCTCTATTTTTCTCTGAAGGATTTCCATCATATCCTATAGCATTATTATATTTCCACTTTGTATTACAACTGTTGATGGCAAGAGAAAGCAGAACACTAAATCTTTTATTTTGTTACAGTTAATACTTTTAAAATGCCCTTATTCAAAATTTCAGTTTATTTTCTCTAGGTGCTCAAAAATAGAAATAGGCTTTATAACTAATAGTTCATACGTCTCACTCGGTACTTTGGAAGTAACGAACTGACAATTTTGATTATAAATTATCCTCTGTTAAAAGTTGTTATTGTTTGATAATATATTTCTTTCTCCCTGTACGACCAGCTATTTAACAGCCATTAGGTTTGTTTTGTTTGTTTTCAGTGTAATTCCAAGTGGCTAACTTTAGGCATTGTAAAGCCTCCACTGCACTCAGCTTTCTGAATTATTCAATCTCAATTAACTTCCCCCAAAATGTTTGGGTTGACACTGATTTGTGTATGAACTTGAGAGTTAAATATATTTCCCCTTCCTTTAACCAAAGGGACATTTGTGGATGCATGAGATGCCCCCAAGCGAAGCACTTAGTGTATCTTTAAAAATACACGCTGATTTCATAATGTTTAATTGTCATATTTATCATTTGCTCCATGACTTTTGAAAACTCATTAAAAGATTAATCTACAGCTAAATTCTGTAGACAAGGAATTGTATCTGTACCATGGTGCACCTTGGAAAAAGTTTGTCTTTTCTAAAATCATATTTAATCTCACAATATATAAGAATTTCCTTGGGAATTTATTGGCAGTGTGTCATCAAAATAAAGGCAAATGATACACTACTTGACAAGAAATAGTAGCTTTGTTTTTCAGTATTTTGCTTGTTTGCTTGGCTTTGATTTCCTAGAAGATTTTATGTTACGATTTAATGTTTTATTCCAAATGTATGTTCCAGGTTTTAGAGAGAAATCTCTTTATAAACCCATAGTTCTTATAATTTGTTAACAGATTAGGTGATGTTTCCTTCCCAGTGTTTTATTTTGGATAAGGAAATTACAAAATATATTTACCTTAGCTACATTTCTTCAGGTGTGGTCTTAATGTAATTGTGTAATATACTCTGACATTTATATATAACACTAAATTTTTCCAAAAAATATTTTATTGGTATCTATAAGATGTCAGGCTCTGTTCCAAACACTGAGAGACAATTATGAACAAGAAAGAAAAGCTTCCTTTTCTTCCTTTGGAGATTATTCCATAGATATAGGCAAAATATTAAAGTGAATCAATAAACATAATAATTTTAGTGCAAAATGCCATCAAAATTAAACAAATAATATGATAAAGAGAAACTGGTAGTGGGCAGTTCTCTAGACTCATCAAGGAAGTTCTTTGAAAAGAAACATTATTTGAGATTTGAATGGTGAAAGAGGTTGATGCTGAGAATTATGTAGAGAGGTCTTAAGTAGAGGAGACAGCCAGTGCAACATTCTTAAGTTAGGACAAGTTTGTTATATTTAAGCATAAAATGTACATATAGGAGGTAAAATACTTTATATATATGATATATATAATATTTATATGTGATATATATTCATGATATATACATTTAAATGCGATACATATATTAATGATATCTATTCATATGTGATATGTATATAGCAGTGTATCATAATTCTCAGATATGATATACACTGATACATATATCAGTTTATCTGGATATTAGGAGGGAGGCACTGATGGAGAAGACAGAATCCTGTTACAAAATATCCTGAGGTCTACTGAGAGCTTAATGAGAAGACATTGAGTGGAGTCATTGCAGGGTAGTGATAATGTAATTAAATTCTTCTTCTTCTTTTTTTTTAGTTACTCTTGCTATTTAGTGGAAAAGACATTTGGGGTAGTAGGAGTAAGCGAGGAGAATGCTGCAGTTGTTCAGATGAAAGATGATTAAGGGTATTGAAAACTGAATGCAAGTGAGGAGAGGAAGACAATATCTGCGAACAAACTTTCAGAGAAATATTATAGAGAAGGGTAACAGAGACTGCAAGGAAAATTGGAGTTAAGCAAAAAAAAATTTTTTAATAAGGAGACACAATAGAATAGGCTATATTTGTATGCTGATCTAAATGTTCCAACTGGTAGAGATAAATTAATGATATCAGCGAGAGTAGTGAAGGTCTTAAAAACACACGGTCACAAGTTGACTCATCCCTGTCTTGGGCCAGCAGGGACATCCCTTTTTTTTTTTAAACAAGAGCAAAATCAGATCGTGGGTGTGGATGAGTCAACATATTCTGGGGTAATTGTTGTTAATGGCATATGGAAGGCTTGGTGTTTGGAGAAGACACCCTCCTGACACAATGTTGTGCATCTTCATGGAAGGGAGAAGCTGTCTCAACAAGTCACCTGCCAGCCTTCATCCTTCTACCAGGGATGTGTTCACTGTAAAAAAGCGATTCAAAGTTCCCATAGTCAGTCATGTGGAGACAGGCTGCTGCAGACACACCAGGCTATTTTGTCTTCAAAGGCTATCTTATAAACTCATTGTTGGTAGCATCTGAGTGACCTGGGCTGTCTCACTCCATCTTCTTAGCAAGTCAGTATCCCATGGTTAGTGTTCACCCAACTAGCTAGGTATGGTATTTCACCAAATCCAAGCATGGCAAATAAGCAGTATGACGTTAAGTGTCTATTCTGACATATATTTATAAGTATCAGGGAAAGGTAACAGAAAGGATAAATGCACTTTCTTCCTGAATTTCTTCAACCAAAATGTCAATGAGAGCCAGGACCAATTCAACTGAGACACCATTAGCAGGAGATATGTACAAGTAGTCGTAGGCATCAGGTTTTCTTAACTATTCTTGCTGCTGTCTGTTATCCTTATCCCAGTTTCCTAAACTGCACAGTTATTATGGGGTATCAAAAACTTCAAATTCTTCAGTTTGCCAAGGTGCATGGTTATCTGATTTTCACTGTGTACATAGCAACTGGCAGAAAAAGCAACTGAGTTGTGTACCTGATCTAAAGCCACTTCTGAGCTTTCTGACTGGCTAGTTTACTAAAATGATTTTCTGTCTTTTATGACCTTACTATAGGCTCTGATAAGTAAGTAACCTACTGTATTCTATATCTGTAAATTACTAACACCTATCATACCTGCCACAGATGGCAAAAGGGCTGAAGTAGGTACAAGTTCTAGAAGTAGCTTTTACTTTATTTATTTTTCTTTCTTTATTTATTTTTGTTTTGAGTGACTTGTCAAACCAATAGATGGGAACTGTATCAGATGAAGAAAGTGAAGCTGAGAAGTTATAAGCAAGTGATCACTAATGGCCAGTTTACCTGGGATAGTCCTGGTCTCTGCCACTGTCCTGTGATAATTATATTGCCTGGTTTTACACTCAGAAGTGCTTATATTTTTTAGGATAAGATATATGGTCCAAGTAGCTGTCCAACCAATGTCATATAGCTAATATTTAGATGGCAAATCAGGTTTCGGGCTCAGATCTAGCCTAAAATGATGTTTACTCGTCTACAAAAAAAAAAAAAATGCAGCCTCGGCTCACTAATTTACCTCTCTAGCCAACTCTGTAACTACAAGATAAAAGGGTTAAAATATGTTAGTTTCAATGTTAACAGTTCTTTTAGACCTTTGTCATTTCTACATACTGTATTAGTCATATTTGCAAAATATAAACTAAACTCACCTCAGTAGTTTTTTATTTATTGAGAAAGCTTTTTCCAATGGGAACCTATCTCTGAGAGATAATTTTTAGATGAGTAACTCTCAGTGAATACTTTCTTTACATTCAACTTTGAATTCAAACTCAATTCTGTAAATCTCATTACTCTACATTTTTCAGTTCAGATTTCATAGGGAAATAATAAACAATTATTTAACATAATTTTATTGAATGCCTATTGAAGGCAAAACTGGTGGTATGTTTTTGAGTGTTTATTATTTCTGCTTTGTCTTTTTAAACTACAGACAATCAACTCTCCATTTGGCTCCACTCTAAGGTAAATCTTAGGATGAAGGTTTATTTCTGGGAATTCGCAGGTCTCTTTTGTCTTATTAGCCTATCTAGTTTATAAGCAGTGGTGGAAACCTGAAGGCTAATGTATAAAAAAATATAATTTTTGAATTTTACTCCTCTCCTAAAAAAATACCCAAAACCAAACAAAAAATTCCATATATGGAAGTAGCTAGAACTTTTGCAATAAAAAGTGATTGGGTTGAAGCTAGTACCAGATCTCTTAAACACATAATTAAAGTGTGATATTTCATCTGACACAATTAACTGCCTGCATGTCAGTTTATCCTAATTAGCTTGGTCGAGTTTGACAGGTATCAGCATCTATTGTCTTTGTGCCCTTGTTATATTCTGGCACATTAAATTTAGTCTTAAAGCATACAAAAAATATGCCACAATGTCTCTGGTAAACCCGAGCCTCTTTGGAGCACAGAAATGACAGTTGCAATCTCCTTCATTAAGAAGATACTGAGAAGATAACAATATGAAAATTTATCCAGTTTCCATTATATATTTTTGCATGACCAACCTATTCAGTAACTTTGAGGAAAACAGTTTTCTTATAATTTCAGCATAATGCTAACATAGTTTGATTTGTTGCAATAGAAAAATGAAGAAAAAAGCACCGTGATGACACCCAATTCTATGCATTCTCTTTGCATAGAGTATCAATAAAATAAGTTATAAACAATTATAAATTATTTTAGTTGTAAACATATTTTAATAGTTATATAAAATATAACAGTCACTAATATTTTTCAAATTTTAAATACATTTTTATATTTAATAAACACATTTTGTCAATGCTGTGGAAATTAACCAAAGAAAACATTAAGTAAACTACTCCCAAAATCATATAGCAATAAAGCTCAAGTAGAATAATGGATGCAACAAATTGAAGCTCTTTATTAAGTGTGTTTCCCCAATATGGTGCTCTATTTATACTTATATTTTTCTTTTTTGTGCGTGTGCAATCAAAATTTAAACATTCGCTCTATGGAATCATCCCATTTTTTCAGGACCTTTGCAAAGTGTCAGATTCCTGAATTCCTTGAATGACCTTGAGAAAGCAACTTGTCAACTTTTAATTACTAAAGCTAACTCTATGAGTGCTACAATGCATTTATAAAATATCTGCTAAATAAGTAAAATTATCTAGAACTGAGTCAATCACTAATGAGATTAAGATGATAAAACTTTACAAAAAATTAGAATTAGACAATGGTTGTCAGAGATGTTGCCTTCTGTTTATTATTGATATTAAAACAAAAGCTATTGATTGGGGTATTTTTACTTTTCTTAAATCCTAGAGCTTTTATATTTCTTGAAGTGTAAAACTTGAAGTAATTTTGTTTATGACCCAAATCCTACAATATATTATAATTAAACTGTATACTTCTTGCTCCAAGTATTATAGTGCTTAGGAAATGTATTTGCTTCTTTTCAATTTAATTCCATTTAAATTGCTTATTGAAATTTAGTTCAGAAAATAGTTGGGTACTCAATCTATTTTTTCACCTAAAAAATTAATAATTTTGTGTTTTATGCAGATATCTAGTGGCCAAAAAGAGAATAGTTAATTGCCGATAGCTATGGAGATATCTGCTGAAGACAAATACTGGTATAACACCAAAATTTGTCAATTCATGAAAGTATAAAATATCTTGAATTGATGACAATATCTATGAATTCATTCTTTTTTTTTTTTTTTGAGATGGAGTCTAGCTCTGTCACTCAGGTTGGAGTGCAGTGGTGCAATCTTGGCTCACTGCAACCTCTGCCTCCCGGGTTCAAGCGATTCTCCTGCCTCAGCCTCCCGAGTAGCTGGGATTACAGGCACTTACCACCACGCCTGGACAATTTTCGTACTTTTAGTAGAGACTGGCTTACACTGTGTTGGCCAGGGTGGTATCAAACTCCTGACCTCGTGATCTGCCCACCTCGGCCTCCCAAAGTGCTGGGATTACAAGCGTGAGCCACTGCACCTGCCCTATGAATTCATTCTGAAGAGAACTAGGCTTTACTTGTGAGAACACAAGAGACATTCACTTCTAGACGTTATTTTTTATGCTCAACTAAATGACTTTACTTAAATGATCAGTTTGCTCTTTCTACTTTTTATTTTGTAAAGAATATTTTCTGCACACCTACTAGAATAGCAAAAGTGAAATAAAATGGCAATTATAAACACTGGCACAGAACACAAACCGACTGGGACTCCTATATATGTCTGGTGACACAGCCAGTTTGGAAAACAGATTGGCAGTTTCTTATAAAGCTAAACAGGCTTCCCCTAGTCCCTTGTACTATCCAGCTATCTCATTTATAGGCTTTTACCCAAACAACTTGAAAGCTATGTTCATACAAAAACCCATATATGAATGTTTATAACAGCTTTATTCCTAGTCACCAAAAACTAGAAGAATTCAAATGTCCTTCATCTGATAAATGGATAAACAAACTGCCTTATAATCCTACGATCAGATACAGTTGTCCTCCTTTGTCCGTGGGGGAGTATGTTCCAAGACCTCCAGTAGATGCCTGAAACCTCAGATAGTACCAAACCCTACATACGCTATGTATTTTTTTCCCTAAACATACACAACCATAATAAAGTCTAACTTATAAATTAGACATAGCAAAAGATTAATAACAATAACTATTAATAAAATAGAACAAATGTAACAATATGCTGTAATAAAAGTTATATGAATGTGGCTTCCCTCTCTTTCAAAATATTTTACTATACTCATGAGGGAGTAGCTTCTTCATGAGCAGACAAAGCCTCTCCAGTAATTTTTATATTTTCCAGTTCAATCCTATTCCTGAATCTGTGTAACCATCTCTTACTTGCAGCAAATGGCTCGGTGTGACTTTTTACAGGGGATCCCTTGCTGAAGTCTTTGTGTAGGCTTAATGGTTTGTGGTGCAACACATTGCTGTCAATCAGTACCCATTTCAGTTCATGCCTTCCACCCAAAATTTTAATGCCTTTTCCATTATAGCTAAGCACTTATCACACACTATAGTGACAACTTTTGCAGTGTGATGCCACAGCAATACTAGCATGAGTTTCTTTTTCCTTCTCCACAGTTTTATGGGTAGATTTGTTCTGACTATAGATCTGAGGAACCTCAGAAGAAGATTTTTTTTTCTTTCCTTAAGTTGAGGACTTTCACCTTTTCCCTTAAAGAAAACACTTTATGTCTTCTCTTTGGAATATCTGAACGGCTGGCATCCCTACTCTTGTGTTTTGGAGCCATTATGAGGTAAAATAAGGGTTCCCTGTTGTACAAGTACTTAGATACCATAACAGTCAGTCTAAAAACCTAGACAGCTATTAAGTGATTGATGAGCCAAAGGGTCCACAGTGTGGATCTGCTGGACAAAGTGAGGAGTCACGTCCCAGGTGAGACAGTGAGATGAAACAAGATTGCATCATGCTACTCAGAAAGGCATGCGCATAATTAAACACCTATGAATTGTCTAATTCTGAAGTTTTCCATGTAATAATTTTGGGCTACAATTGACCTTGAGTAACTGAAAATGTGCAGATCAAAACTGGCAAGAAGACAGAAACACTATCCTCCTCAACAATGAAAAGGAATAACCACTGCCACGTGCAATAACGTGAATGAATTTCAAATGAAAGAAGCCTGAGTTAAAAAGTTTTACTCTATATAATTTCATTCACATGACATTTTAGAAAAGTATACAAATAGGAAACTCATCAGTGGTGTCTTGAAGCTGTAGGGAGTGAGAGGGAATGACTGTATAAGGATAGCATCAGGGAATGTTTTGGGGTGATGCAACCTTTCTATATTTTGATTGTGATGGTTACTATATGGGCTCAAATGATGCAAAGCATAAAATTGCACAACAAAAAGGTGAATTTTACCACATGCACCATATAGCTAAACAACACCTAATAAAAATGTATAATTTAATCATCAATAATCCTTTTTAACTCATATTATTTACTTTATTTGTTGGAGTGATTTCTATTGCTTTAAAGGAGTTAACAAATAAATAGTTATTTTGTAAGCATTCTTGGCAATTAGATTGAAACATAATGTCATTTAAAGACTATTTCAATTATGCTCAAAAGTTAACGTTTGAATGATTGAAAGCAAAATGTTAGAAATAAGTGTTGTATTTTATTACATTTACTAATAAAAAAGCAAGTTTTCTCTTTAGAACTGTCTTGTGTGGAAACAAAAATCTGCAATTTATTAACAGTGCCAGTTGCCATTGTAAAGGTTTATTTTACTTTTACCTTTTTTTTAAAACAAAGAATAAAGACAGTTTCCTAAAAGGAAGGCAAAAAATGGAAATTATGCTCACACTACTCAATGCCTTTCATTTTATGGGACTTTGTTTTGCAGTCATTAAAATCACTGACTTTTCCTGGGCATGAGGATATTAGATATGGGGGCTTTCTTTGTCTCTTTTTAAAGTAGTTTTGTTTGAAGTGATTTCATTCCTGTGAAAGAAGCAGAAAGCAGAGATAATTACAGCAGTGTGCTTTACAAGCTCACGGGGTTTCAACTTTTCCATAGTTACTTCTTGAATTAGTTCTATTATAAAAATAAAACCTTTCACAGCTCATTGTCACCGGTGTTACTGCCTAAATGAATCACTTCTCATCTTTTCTTCTTAATATTTGACAAGGCACAACTGTTTTCACAGAAAAGCTTTTCAGATCAACCTTTAAAATATCCTCTTTTTTTTTTAAAAAAAAAAAAACGTTCTCAGCAGAAGAAAGGTAAAAGACAATTGTCTTGCAAACTGGGCACGTGAAACTTAATGAAATTACTAGCTTCACAAGAAAAGTTTGGATGATTAATCAATTTATTTTTTATGTGTCAGATTGTCCTAATTGTCTTAGTAAATTCAAAGCAGAACCATTCCTAATTGAAAAATCTATTACCTCTTGAGAATTTATAAATTGTAAATTAATAACTACATATTTGTTTTTAACGTGGAACTTATCAGCATAAATTGTGAGAAATGTTTCCAGAATAGAAACTTCAATAAATATAATGCATTTATCATTTTATTACCAGATTATGGGCTAAATATCAAGTTGTATTTAAAGAAGAATTGATTGTTTTGTCTGGCTAATCATCACCAGATCTTTTCTCTCTACTCCTTCAGAACTTGAGACCTACTTCCAGTCAAAAAACAAACTGAAGCATGGTCAATAATTGTGGGTCTCCGGACTACAGCAGAGGCTGTGATTTCCTACCAGTATGCCTATTGCCTATATTCCCCTTATGTAATAGACTGAATTATGTTCCTCTTAAGAAAGATAAGTCCAAATCTGCAGTTCTTCCAAATGTGACCTTCTTTGGAAATAGGGATATTGCAGATGCCACAAGTTAAGATTAGTTCATGTTGCAGTAGGATGTACTCCTAATCCAATATGACTGGTGGCCATGTGAAGATAATCATGTGAAGACAGACACACAGGGAGAATTCCATGAGAAGATGGAGGCAGAGATTGAAATGATGCATCTACAAACCATGGAATGCTGATGATTGATGGCTATCACCAGAAGCTAGGAACAGGCAAGGAAGGATTCTTCCCTACATGTTTCAGAGGAAGCATAAACCTACAGATACCCTGATTTTGAACTGTTAGCCTCCAGAACTGTGAAACAACAGATGTCTGTTGTTTTAAGCCACCCAGTTTGTGGTACTTTGTTATAGCAGACCTAGGAAATGAATACACTTTGAAAACAAAACTCTCTTCTTCTTCTGTACCTGAAGTTGGTATCAGTCAGAAAATACATTTCCCAAGTTTTCTTGAAAGTCAGGTCTCCTTTGCATCCTGAAAAATGTAATTGTTTGCCTGCAACTCTGTTTGTCTCTTCCGTTGTGGGGGACATAAAATTCTGTTAAAAACAACCTCTGATAATGAGATTAAAAAAAACTAATATGGTGATTAAAGAGGATGTGATTATAGAGGTTACATATTTCTTACCCTCATTTAAACCTTCTTCAAACTACTGCTGAAAGTCATCACTAAAAGTCTTTCAGGAGATTGAGTATGCAGAGCCTAAGTGTTCATGAATATTTTCTCTATGACAGTGAATTAACACCACAAATTTACACACACACACACGCGCGTGCGCACACACACACACAAATACTTCACACATAATTAAATCTATGCATTAAATGCAATAAACGTTAGCATAGCCTATTACTGTTTTTTTTTCCTACTCTGTCCATATCCACATGGGTCAACTAATTTAGTTGTTTATAAAATTGAAGAAATATTAAATCAGATGGGGAAGAACAGGAGAAAAAATTTATTTCATTATTTTTTTAAGGCCCAGGCAGAAGATAGGCTTGCCTACTATCCTACTCAGAGATGCAAGTTTATTAGGTTATGCCATGTGCATGGCTGTTTCTTACAGACTAGTAAAATTTTACTTCTTGATTCTTTACTCAGACTTACTGTTTACATTCTAACATCTAGTGGTGGCATCATTCTTTTTTTAAAAAATTATACTTTAAGTTCTGGGTTACATGTGCAGAATGTGCAGTTTTGTTACATAAGTATACATGTGCCATGGTGGTTTGCTGCACCCATAAGCCCGTCACCTACATTAGGTATTTCTCCTGATATTATCCCTCCCCTAGCCCCCTGCCCCCCGACAGGCCCCAGTGTGTGATGTTTGCCTCCTCATGTCCATGTGTTCTCATTGTTAACTCCCACTTATGAGTGAGAACATGCAGTGTTTGGTTTTCTGTCCCTGTGTTACTTTGCTGAGAATGATGGTTTCCAGCTTCATCCATGTCCCTGCAAAGGACAAGAACTCATCCTTTTTTATGGCTGCATAGTATTCCATAGTGTATGTGTGCCACATTTTCTTAATCCAGTCTATCATTGATGAACATTTGGGTTGGTTCCAAGTCTTTGCTATTGTGAATGGTGCCTCAGTAAACATACATGTGCATATGTCTTTATAATAGAATGATTTATAATCCTTTGGGTATATGCCCAGTAATAGGATTGCTGGGTCAAATGGTATTTCTAGTTCTAGATCCTTGATGAATCGCCACACTGTCTTCCACAATGGTTGAACTAATTTATACTCCCACCAACAGTGTAAAAGCATCATTCTTATTATTTAAGGAAATGATCAAAATCCCAAGAGGAAAATTTCTATTCACAGGCTTAAATCAACTTTTTAATTCTAATCCCAAAAATCTAATAATCAAAAATATATTCCAGGAAATATATAGAATGCTTTTGAAAATAGTACAAATCTTAGCTCTGAGAGAACTGACAAGTTCCAAGTTCAGTCAAAAACTGTAGGCTTGGACAAATTATTAAGTTTTCTATACTCTCAGTATCTTCATTTCTAAAATAGAAAAATAATACCTACAAAATAGGTTATATTAAAAGTGAAATTAAATATGGATTATAACATACCTAGCATATGGTGGTTGCTTCATGGATGTTAATTTCCCAGCACATTAATGTTAATATCATGTTTTTGTTATGATTCCTCATCACAGCACAGCATTTCACGTCACATAAGAAGAATCTCCATTTATGTAATCATTTATAAATCCCCACCCCACAGCTTCTGCTGACTTAATATTGGGATTATCATTGTTATTCATTGACTATTTTCTCAATGAATTTGTGATCGTTTCTCCTAGTGATTCATAATTATGAAATATGATGTTAAAAGAGCTCAGTTACTAGGAATGTTACAGAATTAAAGTGAAATTTCTTTTACAATTCTGTCCACCAAACTTATTCGAATTCTTTGCAGCAGCTACAGTCAGTGATCTTGTTCTGATCATCTAGGGTTCCCTTAATGGTTCTAAATTGTATCACATGCCCAGATCTTCAGATGTTCCAAGAACCAAATGTGCTAGAATTTCAACACACCAACCCCAACAATTGACTAGTGTAGGATTAAGAAAGTGTAGCACTCTCATATCAACGAAAAACAAACTCTGCAGTGGTTTTCATGACCCTGAGCCTTGCTGAATAAGGCTGAGGCCAGTATTTACCTGGTTGACTTCTTTCCCCTTTTCCAACAGGCCTCCCTTTAGTTCCTTACCAGATTCTCCTGGGACCATTTTCTCAATAAATCGCTTCCACAAGAAACCTTGTCTCAGATTCTGCTTGAGGGACTCCATTAGACGCTCCTTATACTGTTAAAACACTGTGGTCGAACCCAACATATTTAAAGAGAAATGTTCTGTGTAAATGATAAGCCATGATTAATCCATTTTAACATACACTTTTATTCTGTAAAAATCTTAGTGATTCAACCAAATAATATGAGCAGAATGTTTATAAAAATCCTCATAATTACATACTTACCAAGATGTTGTGATTTTATTTCATAAGGTGTTATTATTATTAGCCTATTGTAAGGGTAACATACATTTTAACCACATCATGATTATGCATTTATACAACTAATTTAACCTGACTTAAGTTTCCGAATGAATGATTTATATTTATGTACTCCTTTCACAAATTAAGTATCTCCACCTATTTTCTATGTTTTAATTATTTTGTTACCCTTTTTTACCCCTGTGGTGTAAATATTTTCTATATATATATATATGCCAGACAAAAGTAATGGCATAGGATTTGTGTACATGGATTCATTAATAAATATGAAATAAATGTGTCCAATAAAAGTGCTTTCAAAAGTTTATCAAAACTAACAAAAATTTATCCATACGCATGTCACATTATTTTTCTCCATTTTCCCTTATTCACCAACTAATCTTATATAATGAAACAGAAGGTATAATATATTAGATGTTCAAAAATATGACTTTGATTTCTATTTATTCTATTTATAGGTTCTATTCTTCAGTAGACACAATTCCAATTCCAAAAAAAACCAAAAACAATAACAGCTAAAATGCAAATATAGCTGAACAAATATCTGAGTATATACATATATATATATTTTAGATGGAGTTTCACTCTTGTTGCCCAGGCTGGAGTGCAATAGCACAATATTGGCTCACTGCAACCTCCACCTCCCGGGTTCAAGTGATTCTCCGGCCTCAGCCTCTTGAGTATCTGGAATTACAGGTATCCACCACCACACCCAGCAAATTTTTGTATTTTTAGTAGTAATTTTGTATTTTCACCATGTTGGCCAGGCTGGTTTGGAACCCCTGACTTCAGGTGATCCACCCGCCTCAGCCTCCCAAAGCGCTGGGATTACAGGCATGAGCCACCACTCCTGGCCATATCTGGGTATATCTTATACAGCACATTAATAAACCTGTTGCTTAAAGCTCAGAATTCTAGGGGTACTTTGCTAAAATTTTCAATTTTATTCTTTTTGCTTAGTCTTGCTTTGGTTATGAAAGCTCTTTTTTGGTTCTATATGAATTTTAGGATTGTTTTTTCTAGTTCTGTGAAGAATGATGGTGGTATTTTGATGGGAATTGCATTGAATTTGTAGACTGCTTTTGGCAGTATGGTTATTTTAACAATATTAATTCTACCCATCCATGAGCATGAGATATGTTTCCGTTTGTTTGTGTCACAGTTTCTTTCAGTAGTGTTTTGTAGTTTTATTTGTAGAGGTCTTTCATGTCCTCAGATAGATATATTCCTAAGTATTTTAATTTTTTTTTGCAGCTATTGTAAAAGGTGTTGAATTCTTGATTTGATCATTATCCTGGTCACCTTTGGTGTATAGCAGAGCTACTGATCATGTACATTAATTTTGTATCCTGAAACTTTGCTGAATTCATGTATCAGTTCTAGGAGCTTTTTGGAGGAGTCTTTAGTATTTTCTAGGTATACAATTATATACCTAGTGAAAAGCCACAGTTTGACTTCCTTACTGATTTGGATGCCCTTTAATTATTTCTGTTTGATTGCTGTGGCTAGGACTTCCAGTACTATGTTGAACAGAAGTGGTGAGAGTGGGCATCCTTGTCTTGTTCCACTTCTCAAGGGAAATGCTTTCAACTTTTCCCCATTCAGTATTATGTTGGCTGTGGGTGTGTCATAGATGACTTTTATTACCTGAAGATATCTCCCTTCTATGCCGATTTTGCAGAGGGTTTTAATCATAAAGCATGCTGGATTTTGTCAAATGCTTCTCCTGCATCTACTGAGTTGATCTTATAATTTTTGTTTTTAATTCTGTTTATGTGGTATATTACATTCATTGACTTGTCTATGTTAAACCATCCCTGCATCCCTTGTATTAAACCCACTTGATCGTGGTGGATTGTATCTTTGATATGCTGTTGGATTCAATTAGCTAGTATTTTATTAACTATTTTTTCATCTATATTCATCAGAGATATCAGTCTGTAGTTTTCTTTTCTTGTTATGTCCTTTCCTGATTTTGGTATTACGGTAATATGGGCTTCACAGAAAGATTGAGGGAGAATTCCCTCTTTCTCTATCTTGTGGAATAGTGTCAATAAGATTCTTACCAATTCTTCTTTGATTGTCTGATAGAATTCAGCTGTGGATCCATCTGGTCCTGGACTTTTTTGTTGTGGGCAATTTTTAAATTACTATTTCAATCTCACCGCTTGTTATTGGTCAGTTCAGAGTTTCTATTTCTTCCTGGTTTAATCTAAGAGAGTTGTATATTTCCAAGGATTTATCCATCTCCTCTAGGTTTTCTAGTGTATGCATGCAAAGATGTTCATAGTAGCCTTGAATGGAAGCATTACATTATCCGACTTTAAACTATACTATAAGGCCATGGTCACCAAAACAGCATGGTTCTGGTATAAAAATAGGGACATAGACCAATGAAACAGAAAAGAGAACCCAGAAATAAACCCAAATACTTACAGACAACTGATCTTTGACAAAGTAAACAAAAACATAAAGTGGGGAAAATACACCCTATTCAACAAATGGTGCTGGGATAATTGGCAAGCCACATGTAGCAGAATGAAACTGAATCCTCATCTCTCACTTTCTACAAAAATCAACTCAAGATGAATCAAGGACTTAAATCTAAGACCCAAAACCATAAAAATTCTAGAACTTAACATCAGAAAAACACTTCTAGACATTGGTTTAGACAAAGACTTCATTACCAAGAACTCAAAAGGAAATGGAACAAAAGCAAAGATACATAAATGGGACTTAATTAAACTAAAAAGCTTCTGCACAGCAAAAGAAACAATCAGCAGAGTAAACAGACACCCCACAGAGTGGGAGGAAATCTTCACAATCTATACAGCCTACAAAGGACTAATATCCAGAATCTGCAAGGAAGTCAAACATATCAGCAAGAAAACAAAAAGTCTCATCAAAAAAATGGGCTAACAACATGAATAGACAATTCTCAAAAGAAGATATACAAACGGCTAATGAGCATATGGAAAAAATGCTCAACATCAGTAATTATCAGGGAAATGCAAATCCAAACCACAATGCGATAGCACATTACTCCTGCAATAATGTCTATAATCAAAAAATTAAAAAATAGTAGATGTTGGCATGGATGCAGTGAAAAGGGAGAGCTTTTACGCTATTGATGGGAATGTAAACTAGTAAAACCACTATGGAAAACAGTGTGGAAATTTTTTTAAAAACTAAAAGTACATCGACCATTTGATTTAGCAAGCCCACTACTAGGTCTCTACCCAGAGGAAAAGAAGTCATTATATAATAAAAAGGGAATATTTGAACACACATGTTTATAGCAGCACAATATGCAATTGCCAAAATAGGGAACCAGCCCAAATGCCCATCAATCAATTAGTGGATAAAGAAAATGTAATATATATATCACAGCTATATATACATGGTATATATACACACCATGAAATACTACTCAGCCATATAAAAGAACAAAATAATGGCCTTTGCAGCAACCTGAATGGATTCGGAGATGATTATTCTAAGGTAAGTAACTCAGGAATGAAAAACTAATGCTGTATGTTCTCACTCATATGTGGGAGTTAAACTATGAGGATGTAAAGGCATAAAAATAATACGATGGACTTTGGGGACCAGGAGAAAGGGTGGGTAGAGGGTGAGAGATAAAAGACTACACGTTTGGTACAATGTACACTGCTTGGGTGATGGGTGCACCAAAATCTCAGAACTCACCACTAACTAACTTATTTATGTAACCAAACACCACCTGTTCCCCAAAACCTATTGAAATAAAAAATAAATTCTATTTTAACAAAAAATTGAATATTTCATCAAGGGCTCCTTGAATGCACAGATCTTGTTTTTATTCCAGATTAAAAATACTGATATTATTTAAATTAAGTAAACTTAATGACTTCAGCCACTTGTAAATATAATTGATGAGATTAAACTTTTTTTGGTGAAATCTGGTATGAAATTTTAGGTTTGCATTACTAATTCTATTTCACAGAGTAAAAAACTAAAGCTTCATATGATTAAGTTATTTACCCAGGCCAGAAAAGTGGCAAATCATGAAAGTGGGACTGTAATGTAGGCAGAGCCATATGACTCCAAAGGCTATGCTTCCTTTCACTAATGCTGTTTTCCTGATAATGCATGAATATAGTACTCTAATGTTAACATGTAACTCTATGTAACCAAAAGGTTAATGCAATTTCAAAAGTATACTCAAATTGTAAAACAATCACACAGATTTTTAAAATAAGGTAAATGACATCTCACATAATAGAAAGGAAACACAGCATTAACTTTGGCTTTAATGGATTAATTTAATTTCAAAAGTCAAGAATATAAATTTATACAATCTTTTTTCAAAGGATATATTATGTTTTATATGAAAATCTGTATACTCGTTCAAAAATTATTTCTAAATTTAGATATATCTATCCTCTAAATATGTACAAAGATATATTAATAATATCATTAACATATGCATAAAATATGAAGTTTGAAATGATATAAATATTCAACCAGAAAAGACTGGATAAATTGTTATCATGATATAATAGAACAAATAAATTCGAGATACAATTTGAAATAGGAAGATATATCTGTGATACATTATTAGATGGAATAAACAAGATGTCTGAACAATATGCATAGTGTGATTTCATGTATGTAGAAAGTAAGCTAAATTACTATATCTGTTTATGTACCTATGGATTCTAAAATTCATTTTTAAAACTCTGGATAGATATACCACAACTTGCTCGGTGTTGTTAGCTCTGAAGTGAGAATTGGGACAATACCATAGGGTGGCATTGTTGTGGTGATTAGCAGAGTTTTTCACCTCTTATTCTCAATTCTTTTGAGAAATTCAACATTTTTTTTACTACACGTACTGAGGTATTGTTTAGCTATTAAAGTATTAATAGATATAGCTAGATGAATAAGTTCATTGTCTAGATCATTTCTCTAAAGTTTCTCAGAAAGCAAAGAACCAGCTGCCTCACTCATCAGCACCACACCACTGCCACTATCACAGAAGGATGTAGTACTATTGTCAGTCTTTACTACCTCTCTGCAATTAGGTTAGATACTGTCTGGAAACTTTGGGCAGTTCTGGCACTATAATGCGTTGTACAATAAATTGTAGAAATATTTCAGATTAGTCTCTTCTCATCTATCATTCTCACAAACCTTGATGGCCTAAAAAGGACAAGCATTTCTCTACCTCTATTTGCAAAATTATAATATATTGTCATCTAAACTCTCATTTCTTATTGACATGCTCCTCATTATTACCTAAATTATGTAACTAATCTTTCTCCTTTATTTCTCAATATATTTTTGCTTTTCTCTCTGAAACTGCATTGGCATTATTTATAATACATTTAGGATCTGCTCCATAGCCTTCAGCTTTATGCAAATCCTGACAAAATCAAATGTAAATTTCAAAAATTTATTAAGATAAAATTAGCTTTACAATAATTTAGCTTGAAAATCCCTCGACTTTATCAACTGCAGAAAGGAAAGAAAAAAAATCAATGATAAATGTTGAAACAGAAGTGACTGTCTACAACGATCGTCTAAATAGGAACTCCAAGATAACCAATCAAATAACTATAAGCAAGATAATTCAGTAGGGGGACTAGAATGAATATTATGGACTGAACTAAATAGCTTTCTGGAAATGATGTTTTTGAATATCACCCCAAAAGCACAGGCTACAAAAGGAAAAAAAAGGGAGTTGGATCTCACGAAAACTAAAAGTTTTCAAATTGAAAGACATTACCAACAGAGTAAAAAAGCCAGCCACGTGATAAGAGAAACTTTTGCAAATCGTGTATCTGATAAGGAGTTGATATCTAGAATATATAAAAATCTTGTATGGCTTAACAAGTAAAAAACAAATAATCTATTTGTATTTGTCTGGTCTCACACTGCTATGAAGAACTACTGGAGACTGGGTAATTTATGAATAAAACAAGTTTAATTGACTCACAGTTCCACAGGCTTAACAGGAAGCATGAATAGGAGGCCTCAGGAAACTTACAATCATTGAAGAATGTGAAGGGGAAGCAAGCACGTCTTACCATGGCAGAGGAGGAGGGAGACAGCGAGTGAAGCGGAAAGTGCCACACATTTTCAAACAACCACATCTTGTGAGAATTCACACACTATCACGAGAACAGCAAGGAGAAAGTCCACCCCTATGATACAATCACCTCCCACCAAGCCCCTACTCCAACACGTGGGGATTACAATTCGAGATGTGATATGGGGGGCGGGGGGACACAAAGCCAAACCATATCACTATTCAAAAACGGACAAAGAAACAGAATAAACATTTCTTCAAGAAAATATAAAATGGCAGATAAGCACATAAAAAAGATGCTTGACATCACTAATCATTAGGAAAACGTAAATCAAAACCACAATATGATCCACTCCATACCCGTTAGGATGACTGTTATCAAAAATGTATTTATGGATAACCAATCAGAACTGCCCTTGCTTTTGACAACACCCAATCCAGAACAAACTGGCATTTTCTTAAATTGTCCTCCAAATCCCCTGGCACAAATCCAAACCATGTATTAAGCCTCTTTTAACACACTTTTCCTGAGGTGCCCTGTAGTTCTCTCCAGCATATTAATCAAAAAACTGACAAACCCAACTGATGAACTACTGGTGAATTCTTGGTGGTCACTGGCTGCAGGATATCAAAGTCATAAAATCATAAAGAATTTCTCCCATGGGCATGTTAAGGTGAAGGTAAAGGTGAAGGTAAAAATCCTCCTTACAGTTTCTACAGCATCAAATACTGCAAACAATTTAATCATTACAATATGAACAGGAGGTAGGGAAATACTGGGTAGAAGAGGGCAGTTCCCTGGAAAAGGCCCCACCCTCAAGCCTGGAAAACACGACCATAAATAAGAGCAGTTATCCCTGTTTTTCTGCTCAAATGTTAGTTTTTTGGCCTACTCTGCTCTCCACCCCCACCCTCCCTGTCCTGTGCCCATATAAACCCCAGGCCTCAGCTGGAAGAGAGATAAGCAGCTGAATGTTGAGAGGAGAAAAAGCAACTGAGCGTCCGAGACTAACTTCGGATGGTACAACTTCAGAGAGAAGCCCCATTGGAAACTGCTGGACTTCAGGGAAAGATCAACTTCCTCTCGCACCATGCCCTTTCCAGCTCCTCTTCCTAATATTTAGTGAGTACTTACAATATTTTGGACACATTTTAAGCACATTGCATATTTAAATTTTTTTAATCTTCTACCCAAGAGGCATAAGAGGTAAATGCTATTATATTTTTAATTTTCAGATTTAGAAACTAAGCCATAGTTTAAATACCTTGCCAAAAGTCACACAGTCAACAGGTAAATGAACAGAATTTTAATTTCAAATAGTTAACACTAGAATTCAGCATCTTAACTGATATATGTTGGCTATGTTCCCACCCAAATCGCATCTTGAATTTCCACGTGTTGTGGGAGAAACCCGGTGGGAGGTAATTGAATCATCTTTCCCACCACGCTGTTCTCATGATAGTGAATAAGTCTCAGGAGATTTGACGGTAATGTAAGGGGGAGTTTCCCTGCCCAATCTCTCTCTTTGCCTGCTGCCATCCCCTTATAAGACATGACTTGCTTCTCCTTGTCTTGAGTCATGATTGTGAGGTTTCCCTAGCCATGTGGAACTGTAAGTCCAATTAAACTTCTTTCTTTTGTAAATTGTGCAGTGTCAAGTATGTCTCTATCAGCAGCGTGAAAACGGACTAATACATTAACCATTAGGTCAAACTACATCTCACTGCATACGTTAATGAAATAATAAATAACGTTATCCTTTAAATAGGGAGGATGTTGCATTTGGTCAGGACTCATAGGAACAATGATATTCTATTTTTGTGATGTGCACTTGCTGAAGTCTAAATATATGTATAGTTTTTTTTTTTTTTTTTTTTTTTTTTTTTTTTTTTTTTGAGAGTTCTCGCTCTGTTGGCAGGCTGGAGTGCAGTGGTGCAATCTTGGCTCACTGCAACCTCTGTCTCCTGGGTTCAAGCTATTCTCCTGCCTCAGCCTCCCGAGTAGCTGGGACTACAGGCACATGCCACCACGTCCAGCTAATTTTTGTATTTTTAGTAAAGGCGGGGTTTCACCATATTGGCCAGGAAGGTCTTAAAAATTGTAAAAATAACTACATTGCGTGGTCCACTGAAGGGTCATTCCTGAGATTCTAACTTGTTCCCTTGCCTTTGCTTTATTTATGGCCTGAACAGGAGCTTAAAAAAATCCCCCTTTGATTCTTCTAGTAGTGATCTCATACTAAGGCCATTACATTTTCTCCCATTAGTGCAGTTTACAAGATCTAGGTCTTTCTGGAATCATGTCTCAGTGTACATCAGTAAGATGAACACTACATTTCAGAGAGCTTTCTAGTTGAGGAATACTTCAATGTAATTCTAAACAATATCCCGATATTATCCACATTACTTCTGTTAATGGAATTAAGGTCTTGAGTGTGAGTTGTCCAGGTTTTTGGCATGTTGAACAAAGAATTGTATAAAATGCACAAAAAAAGGAACAATAAAACAGTGAAAGCGAGATTTATTGAAGCCAGAGTACACTCCTCAGGGTGGGAGTGGCTGGAGCAAGTGGCTCAAGAACTCCAGTTGCAAAGTTTTCTGGGGTTTAGGTACTCTTTAGAGGTTTCCTATTGGTTACCCCCAGGTGAATGAAGGATTTGGCCCGTGGCCAATTAGAGGTTGAAGTGAATTGGCCCCAGCCAACTAGAGGCCAGTGATGAGTTGCCACCCTATGCAAATGAAGGCGTGGTCCACGGCCAATTAGAGGCCTAAGCAAAGGAGTGGCCTACCTACTCAGAAGCCAGAGTGAATTGATGCCTTATGCAATTGAAGGAGTGGCCTACAGCCAGTCATAGGTACTTTACATTTGTGTTGGCAGTAAAGTGGGGGTTTTTAGGGAAAGTGGCTTCTGGTCTTTGGTACTTGGGCATGGGGAGGTGGGGTTTTCCCTCTGATCCAGTTCTGGGGAATCCGCACAAACTGGCCTTAGGTTTCCTGTCTCCAGACCCTATTCTCGTACCTCACTTTCTCTGCTCTCTAAGGGTAGCAAGTTTTTCCACCTGTTTAGTATTTTTCAGTCAACTAACCAGGGCGTGTTCACTAGGCATTTAGCTTCTAACACTGAGTGCCTTTCAGCAAATGGCCACATATTCTAATAGGCTTTATTAGTTTTTCCAGACAAATAAAATTTGCCTTATTTGGCTAAACAGATACAACCTATCTATGGAGTCACACTAATCAACCACAAACAATGTGACTTCCCAACCAGAGGAATTTTAACCTTTGGTTCTCTAAAAATACGCATTCTTCTTTTAGTAAAGACCTGTGAACCATCTTCTAGAGAATGTGATATGACCTTAGCACAATTTTCTTGAGAAAATTGGCAATACTATGTCGTCCCATCTGTTCCACAGTGTAGGGAAAATTACTGTATGTAAGTATCAGATGTCTCAAGCAGCATTTGGGGAGTTTTCCTAAGATTCTACCATAATAATGTTACTTAACAGTAAAGTCCCACTTTGATTCACCAGCAAAGAGTGTACTGACCTCTATGTTCGAAATTACAGCCTTTATCAACACTTTCCATATTGTCCTGTTGTGATTCACTCTTTCCTGGTGTTATTGTAAATTGAAAAACTCATTATGTAATTTTGATTTTTTTTTTTTAGCCTCACACCAGTATGTAGAAATAAATGTGCTGTCTCCTCAGATTGGACTTCTATTCTCATAACCAGGTATGCAATCAACATTTGGTTGTCATTCACTCATCAGCCTAAATGTTATCCCTTTAAAGAGGCCTTTCTTTACAACTTATCATCTCCAATTTTGGTTTCTTCTTTAGAATTTAAGTTTTATGAGAGCAGGAATATTTTCATATTCACACGGTACCTTCAGTACCTGAGTAGAAAAGTGTTTGGGACAAAATATCTGCTCAACATTGATTTGGTAAATGAATGAATACTCTGAACTACACGTGTGGAACTGAAATCTGAATTTCAAAAAGAGTTTATAAAATAACAAAATAACATTTATCAAAATTTTTTCCTTAATAACTACTGATCAAGTAAATGAACAATTACACATGTATTCATTGTATAAGATTGGGAAAGACTTTCATAACTCTGTGTGATGATATCGGAGTGTCAGGATTTTAAAAACAACCTAAAATAAAAAGAAAAACACTGTTGTGCAGTGTTATACCTCTATTAACTCCCTTCAAATAACTCTATTATACAAAGAGGATTTTTTTTCAATTTTAAGACTTAATTAAAATATGCATTATCATCAGCTAAAAGATTCAAGTGTAAATTTTGTACAGCACAAAAATACAAGATCTGACTTTAACATGCATAAATAATAAAACAAAAGATTAGGCTGTCTTTCACTAATTAAAATGTTATAGAATTAAAATGAACATAATTGAGCATTTCTATTTTCAACTGTTAAGATTTCCAATTTAAAATATAATCCCCTTTTCTATATACAGCTGGATAAAGTAATATGCTTATGAATTAGTTTCGTGAAATAAAGAAGGTGTGATTATGATTTGGCAATGAGATTTTCTTACACCAAGCCTATTTGTATTACATGCTTGGCAAATTCCTATAGGTATTTAGGTTTTTAAGTCCAAAACTTAAAACCCTTACTAAGAAGGGAATTATCTCCTATTCTATATTTTGCAAAGTTTCTTTATCTTCCATGTGATCAATAAATAAATCATTATTTAATCATGCACAAAAGTACTTATCATTCTTCTCTTCAGCTTGACAGTATTGAAAAATTAAAAATGACAAAACAGAAACCTACACACTCTTTTTGGCTAATCCTTTAGTTCCACACATAGCACCATTGACATGATGATTATGGCAAGGGCTGGATTTCATTGTAAGGCTGGGTCTTTTTAAAAAACAAAACGTGCTTTATTTGGTTTTTATCAAAAGCAATTGAAGCTGGTGACTTTGTTCTTCTAATCCCTTATGTAACATAATGTACATCACCAGATCCACCAGAACTCTGAATCTGCATATGATAGGTAGGCTCTGAATCTACATATGATAAAGCACAATTTATTTACTTACCTGGATTTTTCTTCTCTCTCTTTCTTTCTTCCTTTTTTTTTTTTTTTTTTTTTTTTGTTAAAAGAAAGACTTAGTCCTGGATTTTCAAAAGATCTTATTCAACTTGATAACCTCCAGGATCCCCTTCCCATACCCCTGATTTCAGCCTGGTTTCAAGGAACACAAAAACAGAATTTTGCTTTATAGTTTTCTCCACCAACCACTGATCGGTATTCTTAATCTTATTCAATTTGAGCAAATCAGGAACAAAATTATTTATGGCAGTGTGGTGGGGAATTTCACGTAAAGTGTGATCAAGAATACTGATTTGCAGGATTCTGGAATGAATCCTGGGCATCTTCATGTTTTTTGAGCTGAAGTTATTAATTGTAATTAGGGAGATCTTCGGTCCATAAAATGTGGTGTCCCCACTGACCCCCTGCCACCACTTTCCATTTCTGAACAACAAAGTATATCTCTGCTTTCACCTTCCTGTCTTGGATCCTACCCCTTACCATGTCATGGGCAGATGCCTCTCACCTCAAAATGGAACATTCGCCTTATCCCCACTTGTAGGCTGTGGCCTACTCTGTAATGTGCTTGTGCTTCTATTATGTTTGATGACACAGGTTAACATGCCCTAGGCACCATTACTAGACCAGATGCCATTTTATATTGTCATTGACATATATCAAGACCCAGTTTACTATATTCCTTGGGATTGGAAAAAATGAAAATTTTATTGGAGAGGCCAATGCTTAGTCATAATGGTATTTCCGACTTTAGTTCTGCCTAAATGTCCCAGTGGGTCAAGTTGTCTAATAGTTCAGTTGATGATCTTCTGGTAGTTAGAACAGATTTTTTAAAATTACAGATATTTCAAATTCCAGGGTAAGGAAATTATGCTTTCCTCGATAGGCAATATGAAGCCATTCATTGTATGATTTTGAAGAAGGCAGCAGAAAGATTATAGTTGCCCTTGAAGAAACTGGTTGAACAGTCTAACTTTGGAGAGGAAGGGAAAAGGAAAGCAAGGCTTTTCTTTGCTATGTTCTAGCTGAGTACAATTGCTTAATAAAATAGTGACTGCTATAGAGGGTTCATTACTTTACATCATTTTACATCACTTTATGGAACATTTGAAAATTTATACAAATACTTCCAAAAATAGATTTTTATAAGGCCAGAGTCACTTTTGTTTATTTTCATATGTTATTTACAAAAGTGCTGTATGCAAAAATGAAAACACATGTGTAGTATGTTTGTGTTTGCTTCATGTGTCTATATAACCTGTATTAAAGCTAACTTATTAGTTTAGCTTGGAACAGTATCTGAAACAATTTATTAAATGGCCTCATTACAAAAGCTAGTCTGGAGTCACTGAAATGCAAAATTTCCATAGTGCACACCAGTTTAGCACCATTTGTCTCATTAACTATTCAGATCTCATTCAGAGAAAAGGAGAGTTAACACTTAAAGGAGATTTGTGTAAAATATTTGGACAAGCTACAATCAATGACTGCATTTTCCTTCTTCGTTGAGTTAAAGCAAACTTAAAAGACTTCACACGTTACAGAAATTGTTAAGAAAGTACTTGTGAATGTAGTACCAGTGGAAAATATTTATATTTAGAATAAGGGGAAACTACAATTTATTGTTCATTTTTAGGTAAAACCCAGAACTAAAGAACACTGACAAAATATTGAAATGTTGAACATACAAATGTTACCCTGTATATGAGAATTAGCTACTGTCCTATCATATTCCATGTAGAGTCTATATTTCAATCCATGTTGATATGTCCCAGTACCTAGTCCAGTCCTTCCAAGCTGATCCACACTCACAGCGAGAGAGAGAACATTTATTTTCATGACTTAGCTTCAGCTGTCTGCTTCTGACGATAGATATGAATGACCCTCATTCAAGTGATTAACCAATTGAAAACTTCCTTCCATGTCATTAATAGATCTTTTGCACTAAAATGAAAGTAAAATTAATCTTTTTGGATTAAATAATTGGATGCTTAAGTAATCTAAATAGTAGCTGTGAAGACATGGTTATTGCTACTGTAACTTAATCCTACTTTCTCTTACTGTACACATACATTTTTCTGAGTAGCAAGATACATCAGTGACTATAATCACAAATGGGAAAATATCCAGGAATTTTATAATGGGCTGAGAAATAAATGAAAAGAAATGTTACAATTAAAACCTAAAAAAAAATCACTGGTAGTGCATAAAGTGATTCTAAAGGGAGAATGCTAGGTTTTCTAAAATGTATTAATATATTACCTTCTAGATACTTAACAAATGTCTTACTGTTAGATAGTTGTGTGTGTGTGCATGCATGTGTGTGTGTGTGCCTGAAAGAAAGACATTCATCTGGAACTCCTTCTGATCAGACTTTGATTTCCAGATGCAATCACTATTTTGGAGTTTGGTTCTGCTCACAGCATCCTAATGTGAGGTTCTGCCTGATGTCTTTTTCAAAGTGACCACTTTGCAGGTTGTTGAGTGCTAGGTAAGCCATTGTTTGCTAGGGTTTGGCCAAACACCAGAATGAGTCACTTTGCTTTAAATTCAAGCTTTGGTATGCCTTTCCAAGATAATGTGAGTGAGTGTGTAAACTGTGTGTATGTATACGCATAGATGTGTGTGCATAATTGGTTAACAGCTTGCCCAGTTCATTTCCTCAAACAACACTACTTATGAATCCTCCACTGATAACATTAACATCTATAACAGCAGCACACTAATGACGGATGTCACAGAGCTCTGTGTGTCCAGTACAGTGCAAAATATAGCCTATCTTCCCGAATTTTTAAAATGTCTTTCTGAGAAGAGGATTATTGTTTGAAATTTTGTAATTAGTCATGCCTCGATTAAGTATTTATTGAGTGCTCCCTATGTGCCAAGCCCCAAAGTAGGCAGTGGGGTACAAAAGTGAACAAAACACGCAAACTGGCCTAGTTTTGTGTTGTTCATATTCTGGTATGAGGAAATATGCAGCAAGCAAAATTAAAGCTACTAGTTTACATAGGATGTTAGAAGGTAATTAGGGGTATGAAATGTAAAGCAGGTAAGGGGGACATACAAGTGAAGAAGAGGGGATTGCACTGTTATCTGTTGTAGTCAATTAGGTTTGGGTTCATAAAGAAAGTGACTATTGATAAAAAGTTTAATGAGGGGAGACAAAAATTATCTCAGGTAGAGGAATAACCAGCAGAAAAGCCATGAGGTAGAGCTCGTCTGATATTTGAAGACCATCATGGAAGCTGTTATGTCTGGAATGGAGGCAACAAGAGAGATAGTAAAAGCAGGCAAAGTCAGAAACAGAAGGAGTGGGGAAATTGTAGTCTCATATACACCTTTGAGTATGGGGCTAATAAGAGCTCATCTACGGGTTTTTAAAAAAAATATTCCCTGTTACTCTCTAGAGAATATGCTATAGAAAGGCAAATGTGGAGATAAAGATATCACTGAAGCGTGGCTTGTGCAATAAATGAGAAAAAAAAGAAGATAATGTGTTGGTTTAGATAGAATATTTAAAAATTGTCCAGTCACATACTAGGTAAATTTGAATCCAGGTCTGCCTTACTTCGGGTTTACACCTGTGCATCCTGTGTGTCTGATCCAGCATGGCGATGACTCTGTTCGCCTTTGGACGGTGAGTACAAGTTTATTTCCTGGAGTTCTGAAAGACCTCAGGAAGAAGATCTTGAGACCAAGTGTTATGGTTAGAAGGACTGGCTTTGGTTTTGACAAAACTGTGACACTGGTAAAAGCCTAGCTGTGTTACAATTTTAAATAAATATTTCCTTGCGTTGGACCTTCCAGTGTCTGGGTAGCCCACGTAGAGCAAGGGGAATGAGCATTTCTACAACAATGACATAAGGAAAGCAAGGAACAAATAATGCCATGCTACTGAGTGAAAGAAATCAACAGAGTTGCATATATATATATATATATATATATATATATTTTTTTTTTTTTTTCAGGCTGTGAGAGCAGTTCTTTCAGAAAGGGCACACTGCTGTGAATTCTTCTTACTGTTCTGTGGAGCATGAAGACATGGCAGTTATTTTATTTTTTGAGAGAGTAAGTAACATTTCTGCTCTCAAAAGTTTCAAATCCTATCCTAAATCAATAGTCTTGAAGTGAGTATCTAGATGATTCTTGCGATAATTTGAAAGATGCTCTAAATACTGGGGAAATAATGAAAAGATGCATCCTAATGAAATGGAGTAAAATTAGATAAATAGAATAAAATATATTCATACATTTTGTTTTCATAGTTTCCAGAGGAGAAAATATAATTAAAATGTCACGTAGATCAAAATCTGCCCATGTAAATTCAAGGATATGTGTATCACCATTTTGTTTTCAAAAAATGAATGCTGAATAATAAGTTTAATAATATGTTTAAATTATTTTATATGTCTTTAGAATTATTAGGATTATATTCCAGAAAATCATAGTAATTGAGTATTTACCAAGACAGCATGGATTTGAAATGCAAAGGAAAAGAATGCCTGCAGGTTTGCCTGATTCGGATGATGTTTAGGCCTTATATTTCCTGGTTTTAGATAGTAAAAGTGGCACTTTTTATGCTTGTATTATGTGGCTAAGTACAAAATTAGTGCTCAGCACACTGAAGCAGGGGCAATGGTGTATAATTCCCAATATTCTAAAGGCAGAGTTTATAACTATACTAAGGACACACACACACACACACACACACTGCATACTAGAAAATATTATTAGAGAACATCAATAAATAAGTATTATGCCGTTTTCAAAATTTAACTATTAAGATTAAAAAGGAATTTCTCTTCATTAACATCATTAAGAATTTTAAATTAGTTCTAAAAGAATTGGCTCTGGCTTTAACAGACTCTGTGATTTTAAAGACAGATTTAAGAAATACATATTTAATATCAGCTAATTAGTGATAATAGTATCTTATTTCCCACTATTGTATGTTATAATTTTTAATGCAAACTTATAAACTTAAATTAGTATTTTTGTTATCCCTTTCTAAATGTCAAGGATCCCATTTTCCTCATCATTTATCCACACCCAAAAGTTTTTTCAGCCTTTATCCTCTTCTACTTATTGTGTTAACTCATCCTTCCTTTCACAGACAAATTACTCTTCTAGTACATTTGTCTGTTGCCTTTTCTTCATTATTTTTCACTACTCAATCTGGCTTCATCTTTGCAATCTGGCTTCATTTTATCAAAGTCTCCACTAGAACTGTGTCACTAATTCTGAAATTTTCCTAACTTCAAAGCCAATGCAAACTTCAGTGTTGATTTTCCTTAATTTTTTTGGCAACATCTCTCTCCACTGAACAATCCCTACTTTCAAAAAAGGCTTCCCAATGAATTCCTTGAAAAACACTGAATTGGTTTTCCTATTCTTCTCATAATTAATTCCAAGACTTTTTATTTTATTATCTTCTCTTCTTACATCTACCATTTAAATGTTGTTCCCCAGTTCTCTATGAAGAACCTTCTCCTCTGCCAATCTGCATGTCTGTTCCATGAGACCATACTCATTTGCCTTCTTTCACTTATTACCAAACTCAGGCAAATCCAAATACACATAAACAGCCTAATACCTGGTCTTCTAACCTGAGAACCACCACATTGAACCTCTGCTTCACAAATGCTTGTGGATTGTCTCATTACCTCAATCACAACTTTTCTAATAACAAATTTATTTGTCCTCTGTGAATGATCTTCTTTTCAGCAATCTTTACTATAGTGAAAAGAAGCTCATTCAATGAATGTTCCAAATAACCAAACCAGAAACATCCTTCTCATTGACTCTGAGTGATATCTAGGGGTATGGCTTGTCCTCCCAAAACTCAGGTCCAAATTTGATTCTTAATGACAGTGTTTGGAGGTGAGGTCTAGTGAGAGATATTTGGCTCATGCAGGTGGATCCCTCATGAATAGATTAATGCCCTCTCACAGGGGTGAGTGAGTTCTTGCTCTTGAAGGAATGAATTACTGGTAGGTACAAAAGTAATTGCAGTTTGGGCCATTAGTTTTAAATGACAAAAACCAAAATTACTTTTGCACCAACTTACTAATTCCTGAGAAAGAAGGTTGCTAAAAAAAGCTTGGCATCCTTGGTTTTACTCTTTTGCTTTCTTTTTCACCATGTAACGTCTTTGAATGTGCCCACACCAAGTATTGGTTTTCTGCCAAGTATTGAAACAGTTTGAGGCCCTCACCAGATGCAGCTACTCAATCTTGACCTTTCTAGCCATCAGAATTGTGAGCCAATTCTCTTTTCTTTGTAAATTCCTTAGTCCTAGGCATTCTGTTATAGCAACACTAAATAGATTAAGGCAGAAAATTGGTACTGAAGAGTGGGGTGTTGCTATACAGATACCTGAAAATATGAAAGCAGCTTTGAAGCTGGGTAATGAGTAATGGCTGGAAGAACTGGAAGAAGCAGTCTAAAGAGTCTGTATTGCCATAAATAGAGCATTAAGGGTAATTCTGCTGAGGGCTCAGAAAAAGTCAAAAACACAATGGAAAGTTTGGAACTTCTTAGCCATTGGTTATAGGGTTATGGCCAAAATGCTGATAGAAATATGGAGAGTAAAGGCCGTTTTGATGAAATCTTGGGTGGAAATGAGGAACAACATCATATTGGGTACCACAGAAAAGATCATCCTTGTTACAATGCAGTGTTAGGGCATAAACACAATGCAGCCAAGTGCTTTGCTGTGGGCCCTCCCATCACAGGCCCACAGCAAAGAGCTTGGCAGCATTGTGTTCATGCTCTAAGAGTTTATGGAAGGCAGAACCTAAGAGTTATGAACTAGTATACCTAATAGAAGAAATTTCTAAGCAGCAAAGCAATCAAGAAGCTGTGTGGTTACTTTTAACAGCTTACATTGAGTTACAACAACAAAGGGATAAACTGAAGGCAGCATTTACAATTAAAAGGGAAGAAGAGTGTAAACATTTGTGAAATTCACAGCTTGGGCATTTGGTAGAGAATGAAAGAGCATTTTCAAAAGAGGGAGTCAAGGGTGCATTGGCTAGGACTTTTTGCTAAAGGAATTAGCACAGATAAAAGGGATCCAGGTGCTAATAGTCAAAACTATAGGAAAAAAGCCCTAAAGATATTTCAAAAGTATTCTAGACTACCCCTCCCATCACAGGCCCAGAAGACTAGGAGAACATAATGTTTTCAGGGCACTGGCCCAGGGCACTACTGCCTTGAGATGTCTTGGGACACCGCTCTCTGCAACCTGGCCACTCCAGATGGAACAGCCATGGCTCACATTGCCCCAGGTGAGGCTCATGTCACCAGTTGCAAGGGCACAAGTAGGAAGCGTTGGAGTCTAGATAGTCTTAATTCTGCAGGCACATGGAATGCAGGAACAATGGAGAGATGGCTTCCTCCATTGAGGTTTCAAAACATTTACAGAGAAACCTGCAGGCCCAGGTAGAGACTTGTCACAGGGACTGAGCCAGTCCAGAAAATCTCTACTAGGGCAATATTGAGAGGAAATTTAGGGTAGGAGATACTGCAGAGAGTCCCCACCAGGGCAATGCCCAGGGTGGGGATGCTGCTGGAACCCTAGAATTGTAGTAACTGGAAGCATCCAATCTCAGCCTGGAAAAGCTGTATGCACATAGGTGGAAACCATGAAAAAGCCAAATGGATTTCTCTGAGCAGTCAAGGGATGAGAGTGCCAGAGGCCTTGGGAGACTACTCCTTGCACCAGTGTGACCAGGATGTGGGACATGAAGTCAAAGGATATTATTCTGGAACTTTCATATTTAATGTTTGCACTGCTGAGTTTCAGACTTGCTTGCATTAGGGGCCTATTATTTCTATCTTCCTTTAGTTTCTTTCTCTCCTCTTGAATAGGAATGTCTACCCTATGTCTATTCCACCATTGTATCTTGAAAGTAAATAACTTGTTTTTGATTTTATAAGGTCAGAGCTGGACTTTGAGGCTTTTAAGTTGGTGCTAGAACAAGTCAAGACTTCTGGTACTATTGAGAAGGTATGACTGATTGCATTTTACATGTGAGAAGGACATGAGTTTTGGGGACCTAAGGGCAGAATTATATGGTTTGGATATGAATTTTCTCTTCCAAAACAAGTGTTGAAATTTGATCCTCTGTATGGAGGTATTGGGAGATAGAGCCTCATGGTAAGTGTTTGAGTCATATAGTCAAATTTCTCATGTATAGATTAATGCCCTCATTCCCACAGACAGGAATTGCTCTCACAAGAATGATGTAGTATTTCTTGAGAGAGAAAGTTGTTAAAAAGAGTCTGGCTTCCTCAGCTTTTCTCTTGTTTCCTTTCTTACTATATGATCTCTTCACACACAACTGCTTCCCTTCTGCTTTCAGCCATGAGTTGAAGCAGCTTGAGACCCTCACTAGATGCAGCTGCCCGATCTTGGACATTCCAGACACCTGAATTTTGAGCCAAAAAAACTTTTATTTATGCATTAACCAGTCTCAAGTATTATTGGCAGCAACACTAAACAGACTAAGACATTTAGCCAAGTCACAGAGTTTTATAGATTTTAAGTATGTGACAGCTACTCAATTTCCACACTTCCAATACCCTTGTCAATGTTTTCTTCCACCTATCATCCTTTCTCTAAAAGCTGCTTAATAGGCTCACTATTTTGAATCTGGATTTTCACTGACAATCTATGTTATATTCAACAGCTAGAACAATTTTGCTTTCAGAAGGAGAGAAAGAGATTTTTTTTTCCTGTAGCACAGTAGTTTCATTTCCAAGAGACCTTGGCTTACCAACAACCATTATACGAATAAGTTTTACATCCTAGAAAAATGTGTTAGGAAGTTTCTAACTAGCATCCCCCACTCCCGATATATACACATATGAATTTGAATGTTAGGGATTTTTAATGTCTATGTAATATATGAAGAAGTTCTTCAAATTTTAGCAGCAAATGTGAACCCTAGGGAGACATTTATTTTGCTGGAATGAATAAATTTATGAGATCCTTAGGATCAGTTCTTGGGGGGCATAATGTCCCCAGATAGCATACTTTAGTAAACACTTATTGTTCTACTAATCTCCAAGTTCCTGTTTGCTCAGCTACATATGTCACCATGTCACTGGGAATAAAAACTGGGTTGTTGAGAATACAGAAAAAAAATTCACAGCTCCTTAAATGAATAGAAAAGGGAAAGAAAAATTATACAGCAGGGGAAATAAACTTTGGTGATAGAATGGAGATTTTTAACTGGAAATGTCATAAAATCTTTCCTGATTGAAGTACAATATGAATTTACCCTGAATCAATCCTTTTTCTTTCCTCCAAACAAATTGCTATTGGCATAACACAACACTCAGTCTTTTATTATTTGATCTTATCACTTCCAATTAGTTGTAGGTGTTTTTCAAGTGTAGTAGAAATCTCTGTGCCTTATAAATGCACTCAACATTGCAACATAAAACCTGGCTTTCTCCATTCTCAACCTATGCTTTGTAGTTCTCTATATTAATTATTCTTATCTGATGTGTGCACTTCTCTCATTCTTCCATTGCATTGTAAAATTCTTAGAAGACAGAAGTCATATCTTTAACCTGCATCATACTTTCCACAACCTCCCCACTTGTCTTTCCAAAATCTAAAATATTGATTTAAATATTTTATATATTATAAATAGTATGCCAGCAATTTTTAAACATAATTTTCAAAAGATGAAAAAACCCCACAAACATCTTGGCTTTTCAATTCAACTCTCTACTTGCACTTTATCTCTATGTGCACTATTATTATTACTCCTTCTGTATGAAATAAACCAGAAAATAAACAAAATATTACAATCTGTTGGAATTATCTTGTGGTTAAAACCAATCTGCTAATCACACAGAAAAACCTCAAAAAAGCCTTTTATATGTATAAAAAAATGAAGCAGTCTGAATTCCACTGCTGTTTACTTAGTTTTTATTTATAGCTACCAAAGTCACAAATATTTCACCCTAAGAAATTTGTTTGAAGGTAGAATTCCAGTATTCCCATATAAGGGCTGCAAACCAAATAACACCATCACTGCCACAGATTATTGCTTTATAAATAGTCACACCAAAATGCATCTTGTGATTATTATTTTATCAGAATTAGGTAGCGATATGAACTATCTGTTTTCTTATGTTATAAAGGGAAGTCTATGTTGTACAGAATTGCATTTTAAATATAATGATTCTGCTTTCCTACTTCTATTACAATCATTGTCATATGTTAAGGCTTCTTCTAATACCAGACCAATATATGGACAGTTCATAAAATAAGTAGTTTTTGTTTTTACAGAAGAAACAAAATATCTTGAAGTGCTACGGAGCAATTGTTATGTTTCTTCATCTCTTGGAGAGGCTCTTACTGTTGCTGTAAGTCCTAGTGAGTTACAGTTCTTTTATAACATGAAAAAAGATAATGGCTATAATACCACTATGTGAATTTCAACTTTCAACCCTCTCTCTAAAGTTAAAAGTTAGCTTTCAAAGCTTTTAGAAGGCTGCTGCCCTTTCAAACTACATTTCTAGTGCATCAGTCTTATTGATTTATTCATAGTAAATGTTATCTGCTCCTTCCTTGTGTGTGAAACTAAAGAAGGGCTACATAAGTGCCTCCTAAACCATGGCAACCTTCTCAGATGCACTTGGCTAAATAGTGAAAACGTATCCTTTCTGGTCAAGACAATGGTCAGGCTGGAGAGGAAAAATGGGGCTCTCAGTGCCAACAAGGATAAGTCATAAATTTTAGTTTACCACCAATATCAAATGGGAAATGTTTCACCATTCCAGGAACTATTATTTCCAGAAAGTGATAGAGCCTCTCCAGTAATAAAAGCATTGATCCTTAACTGAACTCTGAGTATCCGATGTAAATTGGAGGAGTCTTTTTGAAGGAATCCATTTCTATAGTCTCAGAGTCCTTCAGTTTAATGTGGTGAATGCATATTAAAGAAATGAGTGAGGCAGCTTAATTTTACCATTCAAAATACAGAACTAAAAAGAGAAAAAAAAAAGACTTCTTTTGGTTATAATACAGTCTCTCATTTCTTTTTATTTATGTATTAATCATACACATTATTTATACTCTGTTAACCTCCCTTTTGCATTGTATGATTTATTCCATGTGCCAATTTATATGCAACAAAATTATTTATTATCATGTAAAGGTTTATAAGGCAGAGAAAGCCTACAAAAGCTTTACTTTTGTCCAATAATGAAGAAAATATACAATATGCAAGTTCTTTTCATTGACTTTATTTTTTGTCCATTGAAAATAATAGAATACATTCTCTAGTATTGGAAAAAGTCCACAATGCCTAGACTTTCCTAATTCCATATAAAATAAGATAAAGTAAGATAATTCCACTTAAAGGAAGATAAATGCTAAGGTGGTTTTATCTAAATGGTTTGATACCTAGAACTCATTCTCCTTTTCAATACTTATATAGATAAGAGCAAAACATATTATGATAGAAGCAATGATGAAGTTATTACTCTCTGAAAAGTAACTATAACCAAAGAATTCTCCAATGGTGCTGATTTCAGGTCCTGACCCATTCAGTCAGTGATATGGCAGTGGGTCTGATGTGTGGTTAACAGAGATTCTAAGCAGAATTATAGTGTTTCATTCTTAAATATAAATTGCCCAGGAGTACCTGGCATTTGAGGTAACCATTTAATATAAAAAGATAACAAAGCCTATTTGATAAAATAGAAACATAAAATACTTGCTAGCCTTATGGTAACTTCAAACCAAAAAACATACAATGAATGCACACACAAAAAATTAAAAGCAAGAAACTAAATCATCTTATTAGAGAAAATTACCTTCACTAAAGAAAGACAGGAATGAAAAAAAAAAGAAGAAGATATCGGAAAACAACCAGAAAACAACTAACAAAATGGCAGGATTAAGTCCTTACTTACCAATAATAACATTGAACTTACATGGACTAAACTTTCTAATCTAATAATAAGTAGTTAAATGAATTATTTTAATATGCAGTTGAATGGATTAAAAAACAAGACATATTGGTCTGTTGCCTACAACAAATACACTTCACATATAAAGACACAAGTAGACTGAAAATACAGAGATGGAAAAAGATTCCATGTCAGTGGAAACCAAAAAAAAAAAAAAAAGCAGGAGTAGCTGTACTTAAATCAGACATAATATATTTCAAGACAAAAACTATAAAAAATGATAAAGATGATCACTATGCAATGATAAAGGGGTCAATTCAGCAAGACAATATAACAGTTTTAAATATGCATGTACCCAACACTGGAGCACCCAGATGTATAAAGAAATTATTACTAGATCTAAAGAGAGAGAGAGAGATAGGCCCCATTATAATGATAGATGGAGACTTCAAGATACTACTTTCAGCATTGGACAAATCTTCCAGACAGAAAATCAACAAAGAAACATCGGACTTAATTTGCACTATTAATCAAATGGATCTAGTAGATATTTAGAGAACATTTAGAACATTTCATCCAATGGCTAAAGAATGAACATTCCTTTCCTCAGCACATGGATCATTCTCAATGGTAGGCCATATGTTAGGTCACAAAACAAGTTTTAAAATATTCAAAAAATTGAGATAATATCAAGTATCTTCTCTGACAAAAAATGAATAAAACTAGAAATTAATAACAAGTGGAATTATGAAAACTATACAAATACACAAAAATTAAACAATATGTTCTGAATGACCAGTGGGTTTATGAAGAAATTAAGAAGAAAATTGAAAAAGGTTTTGAAACGAGTAATGGAAACACAATATACCAGAACATTTTGGATATAGCAAAAACACTACTAAAAGGAGAACTTAAAGTGCTTACATAATAAAAGAGGAAAAACACCTGATAAAGAATCTAATGATGCATCTCAAAAAACTAGAAAAGCAGAAAAGCAAGAGCAAACCAAACCCAAAATCAGTAGAAGAAGAAAAAAGTTCAGAGGAAAAAAAATGAAATTGAAATGAAGAAAACAGTACAAAAGATCAATGAAACAAAAAGTTGGTTTCTTTGAAAAGTTAAACAAAAAGACAAACCTTTAGCTGAACTCAGAAAAAAAGGAAGATTAAAATAAAAATCAGAAGGGAAAAAGGAGACATTACAACTGATACTTCAGTTATTTAAATGATCATTGGCAGCTACTATTAGCAACTATATGCCAATAAAGTGGAAAATCTAGAAGAAATGAACAATTTCCTAAATACATACAAACTATAAAGAATAACCAGGAAGAAATCCAAAACCAGAACAAACCAATAACAAGTAACAAGATTAAAGCCATAATAAAATGTCTCCCAGTAGAGAAAAGCCCAGAAACTGCTGGGTTTCCTGCTGGATTTTACCAAGCACTTAAGGAAAGAATACAAATCTTACTCAAACTATTCCAAAGAATAGAGGACGAGGGAATACTTCCAAACTCATTTTCCGAAACCAGTATCACGTTGATACCAAAACCGGACAAAAACACATCAAAAAAAGAAAACCACTGGCCAATATCTGTGGTGAATATTGACACAAAAATCCTCAACAAAATACTAGCAAACTGAATTCAGCAAACATTAGAAATATCATTCATTATGACAAAGGGGGATTTATCCCTGGGATGCAAGTATGGTTCAACACATGCAAATCACTCAATGTGATACATCATAACACCAGAATGAAGGATAAAACCATAGGATCATTTCAATTTATGGTGAAAAAGCAGTTGATAAAATTTGACATCTCTGCATGATAAAACCCTAAAAAAACTAAGTGTAGAGGGAACATACCTTAGCATAATAAAAGCAGTATACAATATGCCCTCAGCTAGTATCAGACTGAATAGGGAAAAACTGAAAGCTTTTCCTCTGAGATCTGGAACATGACAAGGATGCCTACTTTCACCAGTGCTATTTAACATGGTACTGGAAGTCCTAGCTAAAGCAATTAGACTAGAGAAAGAAATATAGGGCATCCAAATTGGAATGGAAGAAGTCAAATTATCCTTAATTCAAGATGGTATGACCCTACATTTAGAAAATTTTAGAGACTCTATAAGAACATTATCAGAATTGATAAATTTAGTAAAGTTGCGGAATACAAACTCAACCTACAAAAATTAGTAGCATTTCTATGTGCCAACAGTGAGGCATTTGGAAAAAGATTTTTTAAAAAGTAATCCCATTTACAATAGCCACACATAAAATTAAATGCCTAGGGCCGAGCATGGTGGCTCATGCCTGTAATCCTAGCACTTTAGGAGGCCAAGTAGGGGGATCATCAGGTCAGGAGTTCAAGACCAGCCTGACCACCATGGTGAAACCCCGTCTCTACTAAAAATACAAAAAAATTAGCCAGGCATGGTGGTGTGCACTTGTAATCTCAGCTACTCAGGAGGCTGAGGCAGGAGAATCACTTGAACCCAGGAGGCAGAGGTTGCAGTAAGCCAAGATTACGCCACTGTATTCGAGCCTGGGCAACAGAGCGAGACTCTGTCTCAAAATAAATAAATAAATAAACAAACAAACAAACAAACAAACAAACAAATGCCTGGGAATTAACTAAAGAAGGGAAAGAGCTCTATAATGAAAACTGTAAAACACTGATAAAATAAATTGAAAAGGACACCAATAAAAAAGGAAAAATATGCCATGTTCATAGATTAGAAGAATCAGTATTGTTAAAATGTTTGATATGGTTTGGTTGTGTACCCACCCAAATTTCATTTTGAATTATATGTAGTTCCCATAATCCCCACGTGCTGTGGGAAAGACACAGTGTGAGGTAATTGAATCCTGGGGGATGTTACCTCCATGCTGTTCTCATGACAGTGAGTGAGTTCTCACTAATGTGATTGTTTTATAAGAAGATTTTCCCCCACTTCACTCTACACTTGTTGCTGCCACCATGTGAAGGAGGACATGTTTGCTTCCCCTTCTGCCATTATTGTAAGTTTCCTAAGGCCTCTTGAGCCATGCTGAAATGTGAGTCAATTAAACTTCTTTCCTTTATAAATTGCCCAGTCTTGGGTATGTCTTTATTAGCACTGTGAGAACAGACTAACACAACAAATTGGTACTGAGGGAGTGGAGTGCTACTGTAAAGATACCCTAAAATGTGGAGACAACTTTGGAACTGGGTAACAGGCAGAGGCTGGAACAGTTTGAAGGGCTCAGAAGAAGATAGAAAAATGTGGGAAAGTTTTGAACTTTCTAGAGACTTGGAGAGCTCAGAAAACAGGAAGATGTGGGAAAGTCTGGAACTTCCTGGAGACTTGTTGAGTAGCTTTGAGCAAAATGCTGATAGTAATATAGACAATGAAGTCCAGGCTGAGGTGGTCTCAGATGGAGATGAGGGCTGTTTTGAGAACTAGAGTAAAGTTTACTCTTGCTATGCAAAGAAACTGGTGGCATTTTGCCTCTGCCCTAGAGATCTGTGGAACTTTGAAATTGAGAGAGATGATTTAGGGTAACTGTCAGAAGAAATTTCTAAGTGGCAAACCATTCAAGAGAAAGCAGAACCTGAAAGTTTGGAATATTTGCAGTCTGATGACGTGAGAGTAAAAAAAAAAAAAAAACATTTTCTAGGGAGAAATTCAAGCCTGCTTCAGAAATTTGCATAAGTAACAAGGAGCCAAATGTTAATTACAAAGACAATGGAGAAAATGTCTCTAGGCATGCCAGACCTTCCCATCACAGGCCTGGAGGTCTAGGAGGGAAAAATGGTTTCCTGAGACAGGCCAGGGACCCCCAGCTTTGTGCATCTTTGGTACATAGTGCCTTGAATCCCAGCTGCTTCAGCTCTAGCTGTGGCTAAAAGGGGCAAATGTACAGCTCAGACTGTTGCTTTGGAGGGTACAAGCCCCAAGCCTTGGCAGCTTCCATGTGGTGTTGGGTCTGCAGGTGCACAGAAGTCAGGCATTGAAGTTTGGGAACCTCCACCTAGATTTCAGAGGATGTATGGAAATGCCTGGATGTCCAGGCAGAAGTTTGCTGCAGGTGCAGAGAACCCCTTGGAGAACCTCTGCTAGGACAGTGTGGAAGAGAAAGGTGGGGTCAGATCCCCACAAAGAGTTCCCACTCAGGTGCTGCCTAGTGGAGCTGTGACAAGAGGGCCACCATCCTCCGGACCCCAGAAAGGTAGATACACCAACAGCTTGCGCCATGCACCTGGAGGGTGGCAGACACTCAGCACCAGCCTGTGAAAACAGCCAAGAGGTGGGCTATACCCTGCAAAGCCACAGGGGTGGAGCTGCTCAGGGCCATGGGAGCTTACCTCTTGCATCAGTGTAATTTGGATGTGAGACATGAAGTCAAAGGAGATTATTTTGTGGCTTTAAGATTCACTTACTCCCTTGTTGGATTTTGGACTTTCATATTGCCTGTAGCCCCTTTGTTTTCATTAATTTCTTCATGTTGGAATGGGTATATTTACCCAATCCCTATACCCCCATTTTGTCTAGGAAGTAACTAGCTTGCTTTTGATTTTACAGGCTTATAGGCAGAAGGGACTTGCCTAGGCTCAGATGAGACATTGGACTTGGACTTTTGAGTTAATGTTGAAATGAGCTAAGATTTTGGGGGACCATTGGAAAGGCATGCTTATGTTTTGAAATGCGAAGACATGAGATTTGGGAGGGGCCAGAGGCAGAATGATATAATTTTGTTTTGTCCCCACCCAAATCTCATCTTGAATTGTAGTTCCCATAATCCACGTGTGTCATGGGAGGGACCGAGTGGGAGGTAATTGCATTGTGAGTTCAGTCACTTCCATCCTGTTCTCATGATAGTGAGTAAGTTCTCACAAGAGCTGATGGTTTTATAACTGGCTTTTCCCCTGCTTTGCTCTGCACTTTTCCTTGCTGCTTCTTTGTGAAGAAGGAAATGTTTGCCTTTCCTTCTGCCATGATTATAAGTTTCCTGAGGCCTCCCCAGACATGCTGAACTGTGAGTCAATCAAACCTTTTTTCTTTTTAAATTACCCAGTCTCAGATATGTCTTTATTGGCATTGTGAGAATGGACTAATGCAATTTCTACAGATTCAATGCAATCCCTATGAAAATACCAATGATATTTGTCAGAGAAATAGAAAAAAAAATCTTAGGGACCGCAAAGGACCCAGAATAGCCAAAGCTATCTTAAACAAAAGGAACAAACCTGGAGGAATTACATTACCTGACTCCAAATTATACTACAAGGTGATACTAACCAAAACAGCATGGAACTGGCATAAAACAGACACATAGACCAATGAAACAGAATAGAGAATCCAGAAACAAATCCACACAGTGGATTCATTTTTGACAGAGGTGCCAAGAACATACCCTGGGGAGACAGTCTCTTCAATAAATGAAGCTGGGAAAAGTGGATATCCATATGCAGAAAAATGACACTAGACCCCTATCTGCCACTGTATACAAAATCAAATTAAAATGGATTAAAGACTTAAATCTGAGACCTCAAGCTAGGAAACTACTACAAAAAAAACATTGGAGAAAGTCTTCAGGACATTGGTTTGGTCAAAAATTTAATGAGCAATACCCCACAAGCATATGCAACGAAAGCAAAAATGGACAAATGTGATCACAAGTTAAAAAGCTTTTGCACAGCAAAAGAAACAAGCTACAGAGTGAAAAGACAACCCTCACTGTGGTAGAAAATATTTGAAAACTATCCATCTGACAAGGGATTGGTATCCAGAATATATAAGGAGTTCAAACAACTGTATAACAAAAAGAATCTCATAATTTGGTCAAAAATGGGCAAAAGATTTGCATAAGCAATTTTCAAAAGAATATATACAAATGGCAAACAGTCATATGAATAGGGGCTTGGCATCATGGATCATAGAGAAATGCGAATCAAAACTAAAATGTGATATCATCTCACTCCAGTTAAAATGGATTTTATCCAAATGACAGGCAATAACAAATACTGTGAAGGATGTGGAGAAAAGAAAACCCTCATACACTGTTGGTGGAAATGTAAGTTAGTACAATGATTATAGATAACAGTTCCTAGGTTTCTCAAAATCTGAAAATTTAGCTACCATATGTTTCAACATACCACTGCTGGGTGTATACCCACAAAAAAATACATCAGTGTATCAAAGAGATATCTGCACTCTAATAGCTAAGAGTTAGAAGCAACCTAAGTGTCCTTTAACAGATGAATGGATAAAGATAATATGGTACATTTACACAACAGAGCACTATTTAGCCATAAAAAAAAGAATGAGATCCTGTCGTTTGAAACAACATGGAGGGAATTGGAAATCATTATGCTAAGTGAAATAAGGCAGGTACAGAAAGACAAACAGTGCCTGTTCTCATTTACTTGTGAGATCTAAAAATCAAATCAATTGAACTCATGGAGACAGAGAGTAGAGAGACAAAGGTTGAGAATTGTTGTCTGAGGTTGTTGGAGAGGGGGTGATGGTTAATGGTTACAAAAGACAGCATTTAGAAAGAATGAAGAAGACCTTCTATTCGATAGCACAACATGCTGACTATAGTAACTAATAACTTAATGATACATTTTAAAATAACTTAGTGTGTGCTTGGATGGTGTGTAACACAAAGGGTACATTCTTGAGAAGATGGATACCCCATTCTCCGTGATGTGATTATTTCACATTGCATGCCTGTACCAAAAAATCTCATGTACTCCATACATATATACACCTACTATGCATTCACAAAAATTAAAAATAAATTTTTAAAAAGTAACATATATCCTGAGGGTGGAAAAATGTAAATTAAATATATGTAAATAGATATGCAAATTATATCTATATAGATATATCTAAATTTTGATATGCAAAGGATAGAAGGGAGAAAGGAGGAAGAAAATAAATGTAGGAGGGAAGAAAGAATGATAAAAATAATGAAAATTCAGAAAACAAAGAATGCACTCTTAAAAAACGAAAACATAATACATATCATAGAGTTTTTTTCTTAGAAATATAAAATTTGGCAGAAAATACTAACACATAGAAAAAGTGATAAAATAAAAAGAAAGTTAGAAAAAATAGAAATCTCATATTTTCTTTTTCATATTAAAAGAGTAATATATAATGCAAATCCAGATTTGCTCAATTAAAGTAACTCAATATTCTCAGTTAACAATGCCAATAATTAACCTGAACGATGTCAACAGTAACATTATCTGAGTTCTTTCTTTATTTTGACTCTAAAGATTTTTACTAACATCATCTTTAAAAATTCAATCACTTGGTCTTTGTTCTCAAAAAATATGTAGGGTAATTCCACCCCTTTATGGCTGTCTATGTTTATCCACGTGTCCTGTTAACACTCAAAAAGTCTTATTTTTTGCCGGGCGTGGTAATCCCAGCACTTTGGGAGGCTGAGGAGGGTGGATCACGAGTTCAAGAGATCGAGACCATCCTGGCCAACATGGTGAAACCGTGTCCACTAAAAATACAAAAATTAGCCGGGCATGGTGGTGGGCACCTGCAGCCCCAGCTACTCGGGAGGCTGAGGCAGGAGAATCACTTGAACCTGGGAGGTGGAGGTTGCAGTGAGCTGAGATCGTGCCACTGCACTCCAGCCTGGGTGACAGAGCGAGACTCCATCTCAAAAAAAAAAAAAATCTTATTTTTTAAATAGAAGAAAAATACTTTGCAATATTCAGCTTTACACACTCAAAGGGAGATAAAAGAGTTTCTATATATTTAAACTGATAGCAACTCTAACAAATCTACATGTGGTGACATACAGAGGACAGTAGCAAGAATGTTATCATTATCACTGCTAACACTTTTACTTGAAAGTAAACTTTTATAATACTTTCACTCAAAAAACTTCTACAGAATTTGGCTGTATAAGATATTTACACAACATTTTAATTATACAAGTCTAGACTGTTGGTATAGAGTCTTTAACTTATATATATAGTTCATCATCAATAGAATGCATAACATGATATATCAGTATTCTCTTTCCATGGATGTGAGATTTTAAAGGAATGCTTTAGAAGAATGGTGATTTTTTCAAGCTTTGCTTACCTTATATACTGTATACATATTTAGATCTTAATAATAATCTAACAATTATAAAGTTACTATAAAGTTTTATAATAATGGTCAGAAAAATAAAAATGTAGAGAAATTATAGAAAATATATTTTATAGGAACTATTCTCAGGTGAAATGGTTTGAAAAATTACCTATAATAAGTGATGATATTGATGAGCTTGTGTAAGCATTTTTTAAAAGTCATTAGTTTGAAGTTGGAGCAAGAAAAAGGATGAAAATTGACTCTCCTCTAGGATAAGGATAGATCATTATCTGGCATATTTTGTTCTTATACAGAATGTTTATTCATGAATATTATAGGCTGTATCAACATTTTCAGCTCTTACTAATCAAAGATACTGTACTAATATCTATTAGGCCCTAAAAGATTTTGATAATATTTATATTAATATTGGCCTATACTACCACAGTATCTGTTCCAAAACTTTTCCACTTTTCTCAGTTTTATATTCACTCACCTCAATGCAACAGATAAATCTAAAATATTTATTGAGAAATTAAATCTATAGGAAGTGATATCTGTCCTCATTTTTAATTTTCCTACTTCCTCTTTCTACCCTCCAGCCTCAGGCCAAAAGCTTTGTACTACTGCCAAAAACCAATTTTGCCAAACTTAAATTTTCAGTTATATACTGTTTTGATTCCTGTGTGCTATGGTTCTCATTCTTCTTGTTCTGATTTGTCAAACAGGTTAAAAAAAAAAAAAAAGAAAAACAAACAAAAAAAGCACAGATAAGGGCCAGGCTCAGTGGCTCAGGACCATAATCCTATCACTTTGGGAGGCCGAGATGGGTGAATCACCTGAGGTCAGGAGTTCGAGACCAGAATGACCAATATGGCAAAACCCCATGTCTACTAAAAATACAAAAATTAGCTGGGCATGGTGGCAGGTGCCCATAATCCCAGGTACTCAGGAGGCTGAGGCAGGAGAATCACTTGAACCCAGGAGGCCGAGGTTGCAGTGAGCCGAGATCTCACCACTGCACTCCAGCCTGGGCAAGAGAGCAAAACTCTGTCTTGCAAAAAAAAATAAAGAAAGAAAGAAAAAAGAAAAAAAAGAAAGAAACAAAGAAAAAAAGAAAAATAACTTCCCCTCATTCCCTGAATACCTTACTCTCAGCCATCAAATCACAAAACTAATAGTTGTTTTTAAGACTGCATTTACCTCAACTTCCTCGAAGCAGGTTCTTTTCTTCCTTTTATTCATTAAACATCTGAGTTACATTTTATTTCTCAGTCTCTCAGTCTCTAATTTCTTTGCAGATGAATGAATGCAATGTGTATATTTCTACGTGTCTTCTGGCTACTTGCAGTGTAGATGACTTTTATTCTTTTAACACAATACATCTGTATCTAAAATCATAATAATAAACTGAATTTCCTGTTTCTACCAATCACACATCTAAATAACAAGATCAAACTCTTAATAACTTTTAATCATTACATTACCTTTTCTTTTTCATAAGTTTAGATCTCTGAATGATATTATTCCTTGGCTTTTCCTGTTTTTTCCAAAATGTAATGTAGCTATTCAGAAATTTACATTGCACATAATTAAAATATCTCCCTATTTTTTGATAATAGGAAAGGGAATCATGCAACATGTGGGGTTCCCCTGGGGCTTTGAATTGTGAGACTACAACTACAATGCTGGCATTCTGTATCTTGATCTATATCTTTATCTGAGAGGTGCTTACCAATCAGGAGTGCATTTATCTTTTTGTACAATTAAGATCTGTGAATTATACCAAAAATATCTGTCAACAGCTATGGAGAGTTTAAGATTTTATCCTATTTGCAAGCAAAGAAGATAGCCTGACACATTGTCTTTGAGGTAGGCAGAAGACTAGAGACTTCTAGGTCAGAAATGTAGTTCTTTATTATTCAAAACACAGCAAGCAGTGTGATACTCACACTTCTATACATTTCCACTACTTCCCAAATGTTATGGTGGAGACACAAAAGACCCAGGTGAATTCTATGCCTCCAGTGAATTGGGGTCTTAGCTAAATCCCCAAAACTTATTAAATACAAATTCCTGCCTTACATGAAGACATTTATTGGAAGTTAAAGCTAACATATGTTATCTTTATCTTCCAACACTGTTGTTTATAGAAACCACCTTGAGAAGAGAGTCTGGATAAAAGATAACCAGTTCTGCTGTTTGCAAAACATGCAGAAATATTAAAGACCCATGAAGAATTACTCCCCAACATGCAGAAATATCAGAGACCCATAGAAAATTATTCTGCAACATTGTGTTATCACTGAATAAAATTATGTAAATAAGAAGAGAGGCTTTGACATTAGACTCACATAGTTTTAATCCCAGCTCTAGCATTTAAGTGTGATATGATTTACAACTTAGTTTATCCAAGTCTCAATTTCTTCATCTGTTAAATAAGGATCATAATACCTCATTCACAAAGTTGTCATAAATGTAGATAAAAATAAATTGATGCACAATGAGAATTAAATACATTGCTATTATTAAATTATTAAAATAGATTAGTTTATTTTCCCTCACCTTCCATTGTTTTCTTCATTCAGAAGCCTTTAATGATTCCCTTTATTTCTAGAGTAAAGATATCTACTTAGGCATTTGTACATCAAACAAGCCCTCTAATCAGAAGATATTAGTCTAGCTGTCTTCATACTGGTTTACATATACCCCAGAAAATTAAAATGTTCCCAGATATACGTTGATACTAGTAATTTCATGATAATTAATGTTCAGATTATTGTTTTCCATAGGTAATCATTTATAATTTTGTTTTGCTGAGGTCTCCCCACATTTGAGAAGGCATGATCCTTCCTACAACCCCATCACAACAAAAGAAAGACTTACTTCTCACCTATTCTCTGTTTACGATAGGTAGTCTTCGATGCAAAATTAATTGCAGGATGCCAAAAAAGAGACAATTTGAAATATTGGTGTCAAACTTTCTTTTGTTCTGTGGGTGCCAAAATCTAGCAGTAAGGCTTTCTCTTGTATGCTGTCTTATACTTAATTTAAAAATCTTTGCTCTAAGAAGAGGGTAATTAGACCTATATTAAGGTGATTTTAATTGAGATACACTAAAAAGTAGAGAGGTTACCAGACGAATGACAGTCTTTATTTAATAGCCTTATCTCTTTCTTCCTTTAGCTTTAGTCAAAAAATATATCTCTCCTACATAGCACATAAGAACCAAGCAGAGAGAGCACAGGGATGCAAAATACTCTTTTTTTTTTCATCTTAAAATTAGAATACAGTATTCAACCTATGTAAAATCCAATACAAATTGGGAAGTACAAATCTACTATAAAATATGTCCTCCTAATTTTTATCATTCTCAGTAAAATGGATACGTTATTTCCATTTATCTTTCTTTTAATCTGTGTTCGTGATTTGTGATGATTAATACTGAGTGTCAACTTGACTGGATTGAAGGATGCAAAGTATTGTTCCTGGGTGTGTCTGTCAGGGACTTGCCAAAGGAGATTAACATTTGATTCAGTGGACTGAGAAAGGCAGACCCATACTTAATCTGTGTGGGTACAATCTAATCAACTGCCATTGCAGCCAGAATAAAAGCAGGTAGAAGAACATGAAAAGGCCAGACTGGCTTAGCCTCCCAGCCTACATCTTTCTTTTGTCCTGGATGCCTCCTGCCCTCGAACATCAGACTCCAAGTTCTTCAGCTTTGGGACTCAGACTGGCTTCCTTGCTCCTCAGCTTGCAGACGGCCTACTGTGGAACCTTGTGATCGTGTGAGTTAATACTCCTTAAAATACTCCCCTTTATATATACATCTATCTTATTACTTCTGTCCCTCTAGGGAACCCTGACTAATACATTATTATTTTTCTTGATTTTAAAGAGAAATAGTCAAAAAGTTTACATTTACTTTAGAGATTAAAGTTATATACATTGTAAAAGGAACATATTTTGGATTTAAATTACAGTTTGCAGTTTAAAAGACAAAACTATTAAAAGCAACTATAGCAATAATAATATGTTAAGGAATAAAAATTATTTAAAAAATGTAAATGGTGTCATCAAAACATAAAATGTGTATGTGAGGTGAAGTGTAAGATTTTTGTATGTGATGAAAATTACATTGTTATCTGCTTAATATAGCCTGTTAAAAGTATAAGATATTTTATATAAACCTCATGGTAGTCACAAAGCAAAAACCTACAGCAGATACAAAAAAGATAAAAACTTCGGAATCAAAGCATACCACTACAGAAATACAACAAACTACAAAGGAAGATAGAAAGACAGGAAAAAGGGAACAAAATATTTACTTTAGAAAAACAAAACTAGAAAGTCATTAACAAAATGCAACGTGGCAGTAGTAAGTCCTTACCTATCAATTATTTTGAAAGTAGAGTGATTGAAAGAGAAAAATAAGACTCAACTGTAGGCTGCCTACAAGAAACTCATTGACTCACTTCACCTTTAAAGATCCACATAAATTGCAAGTGAAGGGATGGAAAAAAGATATTTCACACAAATGGAAATTCAAAGAGAGCAGGAGTTGCTATAGTTAGAGCAGACTGCGTAGCCTTTAGTAAAAACTGTAAAATTAAGACAAAAAGTTATTATATAATAATAAAGGGGTCAATTTATTAATAGGTGTGATTTGGTTTGGCTCTGTGTCACCACCCAATTTCATGTCAAATTGTAATTCCCATTCCCATGTGTTGGGGGAGGGACCTGGAGGGAGGTAATTGGATCATGGGGGTGGATTTTTCCCATGCTGTTCTCTTGATAGTGAGTTCTCACGAGATCTGATGGTTTAAAAATGTGGACTTCACCCCTTGCTTTCTCTCTTTCCTGCCACCATATAAGAAGTACCTTGCTTCCCCTTCTTCCCCTGCCATGATTGTAAGTTTCCTGAGGCCCCTCAGCCATGCAGAACTGTGAGTGAATTACCCTCTTTTCTTTATAAATTTCCCAGTTTCAGGAAGTTCTTTATAACAGTGTGAAAATGGACTAATAAAAGGTGATAACAATTGTAAATATATATGCACCCAACATTGGAGCACCTAAACATACAAAGTAAACACATTCATCTATCACTTAATGATGGGGATACATTCTGAAAAATGTACCATTAGGTGATTTCATGGTTGTGGGAACATCACAGAGTTTGCTTACACAAATTTACCACACACTGAGGTATTGCCTACCACACACTAAGACTATATAGTATAGCCTATTGCTCCTAGGCTACAAACTGCAAACTGTACAGTATGTTACTGTACTAAATACTGTAGGCAACTATAACACCATTATATGTATTTGTATATCTAAACATATTTAAGTGAAAAGGTACAATAAATGAATGGTAAAATCTTATGGGGCCACCATCACATATGCAGTCTATTGTTGACCAAACACTGTTTTTTTAGCATATGACTGTATCAATGGACATAAAAGAGGAGATATGCTCTAAAACAATAATACAAGAGGACTTTAATACCTCACTTTCAACAATGGACAGATCATCTAGGCAGAAAATCAATGAAGAAAAATAACTTGAACTACATTTTAGACAAAAAAGAAATAATAACCATATATATATAGACCATTCCATCCAATATCAGCAGAGTATACTTTCTTCTCAAGTGCACATAAAATATTCTCCAGAATAGACCATATGTTGGGCCAAAAATAAATAAGGAAATAAATAATAAATTTCAGAAAATTTGAGAAGATTGAAATTATACCAAGAATCTTTTCTTACCACAATGGTGTGAAGCTAGAAATCAATAACAGGGAGAATTTTGGAAAATTCAAATGCTCATATTGAAATTGAACAAGCGCCTGAGCAACCAATGAGTCAAAGTAAAAATGAAAAGGGAAATTTTAAAAATTACTTGAGACAAGTGCAAATGGAAACACAACATACTGAAACGTATGAGATGCAGCAAAGGCAATCCTCAGGTGAAAGTTTAGAGTAATAAATGCCTACATACATTAAAAAAAAAAGTTCTCAAATAAATAACCAAATATTAAACCTCAAAGAACTAGGAAAAGAACAAGGTAAGCCCAGAATTACCAGAAAAAAGGAAATAAAAAAGATCACTGGAGAACTAAATGAAATATAACCAGATAAAAAAAATAATTTGAATTTTTTTAAAGATAAAATTAATAAACTGTTAGCTAGACTAAGACTCAACTAAGAAGAATCAACTAAGTAAAATCAGAAATGAAAGAGGAGACATTAAATTTGATACCATAGAAATATCAAAGACCAGAAATGAATATTATAAATGATTATACCCCCCAAAAATTGGATAATCTTGAAGTAATGTTTACATTTATAGAAACACATAATGTAACATAGGAAGACTGAGTCATGAAGACATGGAATATTTGAACAGAGTGATAGTAACTAAGAATTGATCAGTAATTGAAAGTTGATTATCAAATAAAACCCCAGGACTTTATGTCTTCAATGGTGAATTCCACCAAACATTCAACACAAAACTATCACCAATCCTTTGCAACATCTTTCAAAAAACTGAGGAGGATAGAATTCTTGAAAGTTTTTCCTCTAAGGTCAGGAAGAAGACAAGTGTTCCCATTGTTACTCCATCTATTCAATTTAATACTGGAAGTTCTGACCAGAGCAGCTAGACATGAAAAAGAATTAAAAGGATTGAAGGATGGATTGAAGGATGCAAAGTATCATTCTAAATAAGAAAGGAGGTGAAGTTGTCTGTGTTTGTCAATATTATGATTTTAAATATGAAAAAACCCTAAGGATTTCACCCAAAACCTATTAGAATGTATAAAGGTACTCAGTCAAGTTGCAGGACACAAAATCAACATACAAAAATCAGAAGCATTTCTATATACTAACAACAAAGTAACTAAAAGCATGTTACTGATACCAAAACAGCTATATAGACCAATAGAACAGAACAGAGGCCTCAGAAATAACACCACACATCTACAACCATCTGATCTTTGACAAACCTGACAAAAAAAAGCAATGGGGAAAGAATTCCCTATTTAATAAATGGTGTTGGGAAAACTGACTAGCCATATGCAGAAAACTGAAACTGGAACCTTCCTTATACCTTACACAAAAATTACCTCAAGATGATTAAAGACTTAAACATAAGACCTAAAACCATAAAAACCCTAGAAGAAAACATAGGCAGTACCATTCAGGACATAGGCATGGGCAAAGACTTCATGAATAAAGCACCAAAAACAATGGCAACAGAAGCCAAAATTGACAAATGGGATCTAACTAAACTAAAGAGCTTCTGCACAGCAAAAGAAACTATCATCATAGTGAACAGGAAACCCACAGAATGGGAGAAAAATTTTGCAATCTATCCACCTGAGAAAGGGCGAATATCCAGAATCTACAAAGAACTTAAACAAATTTACAAGAAAAAAACAAACAACCCCATCAAAAAGTGGGCAAAGGATATAAACAGGCACTTCTCAAAAGAAGACATTTATGCGGTCAAAGGCATATGAAAAAAAGCTCGTCATCACTGGTCATTAGAGAAATGCAAATTGAAACCACAATGAGATACCATCTCACGCCAGTTAGAATGGTGAGCATTAAAAAGTCAGGAAACAAAAGATGCTGGAGAGGATGTGGAGAAATAGGAACACTTTTATACTGTTGGTGGGAGTGTAAATTAGTTCAACCATTGCGGAAGACAGTGTGGTGATTCTTCAAGGATCTAGAACCAGAAATACCATTTGACTCAGCAATGCCGCTATATACCCAAAGGATTATAAGACACATGCACACCTATGTTTATTGCAGCACTGTTCACAATAGCAAAGACTTGGAAACAACCCAAATGCCAATCAACAATAGACTGGATAAAGAAAATGTGGCACATATACACCATGGAATACTATGCAGCCATAAAAAGGATGAGTTCATGTCCTTTGAAGGGACATGGATGAAGCTGGAAACCATCATTCTCAGCAAACTATCGCAAGGACAGAAAACCAAGCACCGCATGTTCTCACTCATAGGTGGGAATTGAACAATGAGAACACTTGGACACAGGGTGGAGTACATCACACATGGGGGCCTGTCATGGAGTGGGGGAAGAGGGGAGGGATAGCATTGGGTGATATACCTAATGTATATGATGAGTTAATGGGTGCAGCACACCAACATGGCACGTGTATACCTGTGTAACAAACCTGCAAGTCTGCACTTGTATCCCAGAACTTAGAGTACAATAATAATAAAAAAAGAAATTATGAAAACAATACCTTCACTATAATATCAAAAATTAAAACATTTAGGAAGAAATTTAAGTACGTGACAGATCTGTTTACTGTGAACTATAAAGCATTATTAAAAGGAATTGAGAAACACACAAAAAAGATATAATGTTTTCATAGATTAGAAGAAGTAATTATGGTAAGATTTCCACACTACTTAAAGTTGTCTACAGATTCAATATAATTCCTATCAAAATTCTGATATCATTTTTTACATTAATAGAAAAAAATTCTAAAATGCATATGGAACTACAAAAGACCTTGAATAGTCACAGCAGTTTTGAGGAAAAACTACAAGCTGGAGGCATCACACTTCCTGATTTCAAGATATATTACCAAGCTATAATACTCAAAACAGCATGATATTGCAAGAGTTGCATCAACCAATGGAACAGGATAATGAGCCCACATGTAAACCTATCTATTCACAGTCAGTTGACTTTTGACAAAGGTTCCAAGAAAACACAATGGGAAAAAGGACTGCCTCTTCAATAAATGGTGTCTGGAAAGAATGAAAGTGGACTTTCAGCTCACAACTTACGCTAAAATCTACTCAAACATGGATTAAAGACTTAAATGTAAGACCTAAAATTGTAAAAGTACTAGAAGAAAACATGGGGGAAAACTCTATTAAATTTGTTTTAGCAACAATTTATTGTATATGAACCAAAAAGCACAGGCGACAAAAGCAAAAATAGACAAATGAGATTGTGTCAAACTAAAAAGTTTCTGCACAGCAAAGGAAATAATTAACAAAATGAAGAGATTACCTACAGATTGGGAGGAAACATATGCAAATCATACAATTTATAAGAGGTTAATATCTAACATATGTAAGAAACGTTAGCAACTCAATAGCAAGAAAACAAATAACCCAAACTGTAAACCAAACTAATAAAAATTACCTGAATAGACATTTTTCAAAAAAAGAGATACAAATGGCCAAGTATATAAAAAATACTCAACATCCCTAATAATCAGAGAAATGCAAATTAAAATTCTAAAGACATATCACCTCATACCTATTGAAATGGTTCTTATAAAAAAGAAAAAAAAGTAACAAATGCAAGAATGTGGACAAAAGGAAACCCTTGTACAGTGTTGATGAGAATGTAAATTAGTACAGCTATTATGCAAAATAGCATACAGCTTCCTCAAAAAATTAAAAATAGAACCACCATGTGAACTTGGAATCTCAGGTCTAAGTACATACCCAAAGGAATTTAAGTAAGAAAGTATGTTAAAGAGATAAATGAATCATCATGGTTCATTGCAGCATTATTCACAATAGCCAATATGTGGATCTAACCTAAGTATCCATCATGGTATGACTATATAAAGAAAATATGATATGTATTACAATGGAATACTATTTAACCTTTTTAAAAAGGAAATCCTGTTATTTGTGACAACATGGATGAACCCAAAGGACATTATGCTATTAATAAATTAAATAAGCCAGGCACAGAAAGACAAATGCTACATGATGTTCACTTACATATCAAATCTAAAAATGTCAAACTCATAAGAGTAGAAAGTAGAATCTTGGTTACCAGCGACTGGGGGTGGATAGGAGGGTGGAGAAATATTGGTCAAAGGGAAAATATATTGTCTTGAATATTTACACAGAATCATGGGTAGTGCTGTCATTAGTTTTCTCCTAAAGATTACTGGATGCTCTAAATTCATCTTCACTTTTAAAATTTGTGATTCAAATCTCCTCACCATTACTTATATACCCCTTCTTTGTTGTAGCTACTCCTATTGTGTAATTATTATATTTTAATAAACTCGTAGGTTTTGAATTCTAATTTAAATAATACCCTTAACAAAATTATTAACACCTACTTATAAGCTCTGTGTTTATAATAATTCAACATGTTTCTCTCTTTTGGCTATGAATTTCTACAAATTAGGTTAAATTGCGTGTGTATTTTTGAAAGGTATATTGAAGCATAATTTATGTACAATAAAATGCAAATTTTTAACACGTTGAATTCTCTGAATTTTGAAGCCATATACAGTTATGCAACTATCATGACAAAAAATATGGAATATCTATGTTACCACAAAAACTACTTTTATGCTATCTTGGAATTTGTAACTTGAACAAATTTTCGAAACCTGTTTAATTTCTCTTAGAGACAATATTTTTCCAATATTGTCAATTCTTTAAATATAAACATAGTTTAAACCAAGATATGAAATTATGATTCTATCTCTTACATAAGAATACTTAACAATTTGTGTCTGTTTGTAACAGTCTTTTGAAACGAATTAAACAATTGTTTATGTAAATAATTTTTCATATGGCATAACTACGTAGGAGTATATATAATAAAAAAGATGTTAACATGCACAAGTTTCTTATGAAACTTTGTTATTTGTGTCTGGTTACATTTAATATTTATCCTAATTAAGAAGATTCCTCCAAAATGTAAGATTAATGGATATAGTCTTTTAGTCTTTTGTTACATCTTAGAATTATGTAACATTTATGAAAATGAATAATATTAATGACTTGCTAATATATTCCTTTAAAATTTGAATTGCTTCCAACTTTTGCATCTAAACTTTAAAAAATAATTTAGTTATTTGATGAATGTCACTTGATAATGAAAAATATTTTTGAATATATAGTACAATGTGATTTTGGTAGATGTTTCAGTAAGGATTTTAATTAATTGAGAGATACTGCGATAACAAATTTATTTCATTCCACTATGTCTATGTACAAGAACAAGATTACTAGAATAATAATATCTACCCCTTCAAGCTCTTATAAAAATAAAATGAAATAATGTAACCAAAGTTATCAGTACTGACAAAGAAAATTGCCTAAAAGATTACTAAAATTTTAATAATAGTTTGCTTTAATAATGGTATGGAGTGATTTATATTTTCTTATATACATCTCTAAGTTTAATTAACTATATATGATCATATTAGGTTTTTACTCAAAGAAACAACAAAGCAATATTTATTACATGCTAAGAAAAAATTGAATTACTTCTGTATTAAATTTTATACTGAAATTTTACTACTTATAAAATATTTAGAAACAGATTACCATGAAAAATACTAAAATACCAAAAACAATTAATCTCTAGATGATGGTATTCTATGATGACTTACTTCTTTTTTTTGCATAATTTTTCTCCAATTATTTTTGGGGGGATATTTTTGTAATATTATACTTTATAATATTATATGTATTACGTGTATATATAATATTATAAAGAACCCCCCAAAAACCCACAAAGTAAAAATTAAATTTATGAAATGAACTATCAGGTACGGAAAGACATGAATGTATCTTAATTGCTTACTATTAAGTAAAAGATGTCAATGTGTAATGACTTCATATTGTATGATTCCAACTATTTATCCCTATAAATAGGCAAAACACAGAGGATTTTTAGAGCAGTGAAAATACTCTGCACGATGCTATAATGACAGATGCATATACAACAGCTAGGGTGAGCACTAACATACACTGTGGATTTCGGGGGATTAGAATGTGTTGATATAGATTCAACGATTTAAAAAAAATGTATCATGCTGATGGAAGATTTTGATAATGGGAAAGCTATGTATATGTGGGGGCAGACGGTATATGGGAACATAAAAAATCTAATATATTTTGAATATTATCCAATTTCATCAATATGTGATAATCAACTATGAGTAGATAAGCCAATTGCAAATGTAAACATAAGAATTAAAAACCCTACATTTCACTAAGATGCATTTCCAATAAAATTTCAAACAATGTGTTTAATAAATGTGTGTTAATAGTAAAAATTATTTTCTATTGAAAATATTTTTGAAATAAATTACTGTTTATTTCAATAGAAAATATTTTTTAACTATTCAGAGAATTAAATTTCCATTTTATGTTTATTTTTATTTCAAAAAATAGGATAAACAGTTGATAGAAGTCTTGTGATCATAAAAAATATAAAAGCTATAAAAAGTAGCAGGAGAAATGTAACATAAATATAAAATATAAAGTTAAGGATGAAGTAATACATTTCAAACTGTTAAAATAGAGCTTATTTTTTCAGTCTTTTAAATGAATAATTGATTTAAAGCCACTGACTTTTAAATTGTATTTGGCAAGTTAAAAAAGTGAAGTAATAATTTACTTTTTAAAATCGAGGTTTAAAATACGACAAAATTAGATATTTTGATAAATGTATAGCTGTTTACAAAGTATACTTCCATTTCTGTTTGTGAAAGTCTAACTTGTACTAGAACAGGCCTCTAAGCAAAAATAACTGTAAAAGTGAACAAGTACATGAGACAACTGGTTTGAGATGTTGTACAATAGGCTGCAGAGGACTGTAATCCCTGAGTGCTTGGCCTCTTTCCCCACTACAGTACAGGGACAGCTTGGGGCACATTTCCTACACATTGCACATTGTGGCTACTGAGAAAGCTAAAGCATTTGCAGAAGGGCAGTGGCAGAGGATGTTGAGCATGAGCAGGATGTGCCTACGTGGGATCTTACTCAGAACAACATCTGAGGAGCAGTGAATTCAACAAAGACTCTGGTGATCACACAATGCTAACATACATCAGAGATATTGGCATTCCAAGCAGAGTGAAGAGATGTGACAGAACACCTGGGGCAGTAATGTGACAGAAAATTCCAGCTAAAAGTAGTCCTAATCACGCCTAAGAGTAAAGCCTTTGTTAAACCCAATTTTTTAAAAAACAAAAATAACCCAACAGCATACTGACTGTAAAGACCATAGAAATGTCGAACATAGAATTAAATATTACAGGACATGCAGAAAAAAAAATAGTGGCCTCTAAACCTGAAGAAGAAAATAATTAAACGAATCTGAGATGACCCAGATGCTGAAGATGACTATGACAACAAAATGTTTCCAAGCATCTATGACAAATATGTTGAAGTACTTAAAGAACAGTGTGGTCAGAATGAATACAAAAATGTAATTATCAGCAGAAAAATGAACACTGTATTAAAAACCTAAATTCTAGAGCTAAATATTACAACATACTAAAGAACAATTCACCAAATTATGCCAGTCTAGTTAGAAAATGCAAGAAATGATCTAACCTGAAAATCAGAGAAGGAAGTAAAAATGAGAAATTGAAAGACCAAGAGACAGACAGAGAGAGAGAGAACATTTTGATTCAGGAAAGAACCAAAAGAAAGGGACAGTAACGTAAATGAAAAAAAGTCAATAATTCCCAGAATTTGGTGAAGAGCAGAAACTTAAAGATCAAAGAGGCTCAGTGAACTGCAAAAAGAGATCTGTATAGTGAAGGTAGAAAAAAACAGAGTAAAGGAAGAGCTTAAAATCACCACAGAAAAAGTACACGTAGAGGAACAATGATATGAAGCACAGACTTCTCTTTAAAAAGGGAGAAAAAGTCTAAGATGGAAATCAGAACACATCTTTTAAAAATAAAAATGAAAGTGAGACACATTCAAATATATATAAAAGTTGAGAAGCTTCAAGTCTTAACATAAAAACATAAAACTACATAACAAAGATGGTAGGCTATTGGTATAAAAATAGAAAACAAAACAAAACAAAACAAAACAAAAAACAAAGACAGATGAAGAGAAGTACCCAGAATTAGACAGACACTTATAAGATCATTCAATTTTTGGTAGATGGCAAAGCATTTCAATGGGGAAGGAAAGCTTTTTAAACAAATAGTGTGAGAGAAGTGGATAAACATATGGCATAAAATAAATCTTAATGTCACCTAACAACATATGCAAATCTTAGTTTGAGATGGAGCTCAAATGTAAAGGTTAAACGTAAAAGCTAAAACTATGAGTTTGGCCAAAATAAAAAAAAAGTGGTTTCTCTCTGCAACATGAGGTAGGCAAAAGTTTCTTAGAAAGGAAAGATTTTTATAGAAGATTTTTATTGAAAAGAATAAAAGTAAAGAGAAAACATGATAAACTTCATCGAGATAACACTTCATCAAAATAGGAAAGTTAGTAAAATGTCGCAAGTAAAATCTGTAACCCACAAAAGACCGGTATAAAAAAATATGTATTCTTGCTGGGCGCGGTGGCTCACGCCTGTAATCCCAGCACTTTGGGAGGCCGAAGTGGGTATCACGAGGTCAGGAGTTCGAGACCAGCCTAGTCAACATGGTGAAACTTTGCCTCTACTAAAAATACAAAAATTGGCCAGGTATGGTGGTGGGTGCCTGTAATCTCAGTTACTCAGGAGGCTGAGGCAGGAGACTCACTTGAAACTGGAAGGTGGAGGCTGCAGTGAGCCGAGATTGCAGCCACTTCACTCCAGCCTGGGCAACAAGAGTGAAACTCCGTCTTAAAAAAAAAAATGTATTTTTACAAGTCAACAGTAAAACGATTGTTGGATGAAGGATCTAACAACATTGGTCAAAAAACTTGTATACTTTAGAAAGAATCATATACAAGTGTCTGATAAACATGAGAAAAGTATTCAACATGATTATCAGGAAAGTATACATTAAAATCAAATGTATATACACTCACCAGAATGAATACAATTTAAAAACCTGTAAATAGTAAATGTTGGCAAGGATGCAGAGCAACCAAATCTCTCACACAGACTGGTGAAAATTTAAATATTCCACCCTCTTTGGAAAAAACGTTTGGGAGTCTATTATAAAGGTATACATCTGTCTCTGAAATTCTACCCTAGGTGTATACTCAAAATCTATAAAATCTCATGCCTGCAAATAATTTTGTACAAGAATGTCCACAACTGCACTATACACAAGAATCGAAAACTGGATGTAGTCTAGGTGTCTATTAACATAAAAATGGGTAAATATTTTATGGTAAAATCATGTAACAAAGATACTACCTAGCAATAAAAATAAACAAACTACTAGATGCACCTCAGACATTATATTGAAAAATGAACTAGATTAAAAAATTGTAGACAGAATAATTTGATTTATTATATATTCTAGAAAGGGCAAAACTAATTCATGGTGAAAAAAAATACAGCAATGTTTACCTCTGTGGGGGTGAGGGTATTGATTGAAAAGAACAGCATAGTAACTTTTTAAGGTATTGAAAATGTTTTGTCTTAACAGTGTATGCTCCTGTCTAAACTCATTAAATTTTACATGTAAGCTTTGTTTATTTCACTCTAATTAAATTTTATCTCAAAGAAGCAAAAAAGAAATGGTAAACAAATTTTATTATAGCTTTGCTTTTTTTTCCTTAGTGGTTTAGGTTACCAATTTTGAAACTATTTTTTTGTGTTTACTAATTTTGAGCAAACATGTAAATATTTTGAGTGTAATGAAGGCTAGGTTTCTCACTGTTTTGGAAGAGTGTGTTTATGCGTGTATATGTGTATGCATTTATATATGTGTGTATGTATACATATACACATGTACCTGGAATACATTCTGAAGTTTTGGATAAAATTGAGGTAGCAGTATGAGCTCAGCATCATTTTAATAAATGAATATAGAGATACATATTTTCTGAGTTCTGTTTATTGAGAAGGCATAGAAGCTATGAATACCCTTGATGCTCAGTCTTTTTCTAGAAAACATTGTCCAATTAAAAGGTACAGTGAATATAACTGAGAGTAAGACTACACCAGCAAAATGATAATGCAAACCTGAGTCATCCTGTAGTCTCAGACATTAAAGAGGCATTTTGAGAATCCCGGAGATATGTCAGAAGGACAAAAGAAGCAGCCACATACATGCAGAGAGAGCAAGGAAGACAGAATGCTAAAGCAAAAGAGAAAAAAAAAATGTATGCAATTGGTGAATGTGAGTAAAGTGGAGAGTATACAGGAGTTTTTTGCACTATTTTTGCAACTTTTCTGTAAATGTGAAATTAAAACAAAATGAAATGTAACAAAAATATTTTAATAAATATATTAAAATCATTGAAAACCAATGGACTAGTCTATCCATTATATTCGAACTCATTCTACAAAATTTCAACTCTATCTTTTAGGGTTCTTTTGACAATTCTTTCATAATAAAATGCCTATTCTTATCTCCCTATCGCTACCTGTCCCTCAGAATGCACCCAAGGGGTCTTCCTTTCTTGAGGTTTCCCTTGTCCTGCTGAAGCTACAGAGCATTCCCTAACCACCACCTTTACAACTGAGCAGATGGCCTGCTTACAGGTAGTGTATATAATGCTTACTTATATTCACTTACTTTTTGATATGTCTTTTTGTTTTAAAACTTTTGAGGCTTTAAAAGATAGCAATATTATTTCTACTGTTGCCAATCCTAACATCTAACTGCACTGCATGTAATTCAGTGCTTAATATTTTCAGTTCAACAGTTCTTGGTTTAAAAAGTATATCCCAGTGAAAATCTGGATTTAAAAGTTATTTAATTCTGTATTTAGCTGACTATTTTAAAATTTATTTGTGTAAGTAAAACTTATATTAGAAAGTTAAGTTTTTGCAGGGTTTGTAATAGATGCTTATTCTTTTGAAATCCAAATTCATTTCTTTAGGGCAAATGTGTTTTAACTTGTGAATTACTTTAAAAAGTATGTTGTGCCATTCTTGCATTGCCATAAAGAAATACCCGAGACTGAGTAATTTATAAAGAAAATAAGTTCAATTGGCTCACAGTTCTGCATGCTTTGTAGACAACCTGGTGGCATTTGCTTCTGTGGTGGCCTCAGGAAGCTTCTAATCATGGCAGAAGGTGAAGCAGGATCAGGTGTCTCACACGGCAAGAGCAGGGACAAGAAAGAGAGAGAATGAAGGAGAGGGAAACTGTCACACACTTTTAAATGACCAGATCTTGTGAGAACTCACTCACTCTCCCAAAGACAGCACCAAACCATGAGAGACCTGCTCCCATGACCCAAAGATCTCCCACTAGGCTCCACCTCCAGCATTGGGGATTACATTTCAAGATGAGATTTGTGCAGGGACAGATATCCAACCTATACCAATAAATAAGTTCAAACATCAGTCAATTCATAAACTTATACTTGCTACTGTCTCCTGGATGCAGTAGTGTCTATTACCAAGTCAAAGTGTTTTTACAACATGACATTATTGTGTCACATTTATCAAAGCTATCTCCCTTCCTTGTTCTTGCCAGTTGTAACCTAGTCCTAGTAGGCAGAGAGCATTATTATGTAAAAGCCTTTATCATTTGTGGATTCTGGACTGAGAAAAGGAGAGAAAGCAAACAGATGTTTTCAAACTCCAGTGGCCATCTGCTGAGCCCTAAGCAATGCTCCCAACAGAGGAACCATCTGCAGCATTTACTCACAAAATACCCATTTTGTGAATGAAATGATTTCAGTGGTCTCCAAGGCTATCTCTTTGTCATCCTCTGTCAGTACTAAAGTTAATATGGAAATAAAAATAAACAAAGCATCTTTACTTACTGTGTTTTCAAAAATGTATCAACTTGTTTAAACATCTAACTCTAGTGGAAACAAACATGGTTTTATTGTAATTGCATTTATATCTGGATGGAAAACAGCAACCCCTTATCAAGTAGTTTTTCCTCTTTAGGATTAGGCATACTGGCTTTCAATTGAGCCCTATTTTCTCTTCAGGTGGAAGACCCAGGACTTTGTTTTATAGAGGCAATTTTCTCCTCTAGATGCACTAAACTACACATAATAATATCTGCACATACTAATATTACATACTCAAATTTGCACTCATTTCCTGGGGCTACTGTAACTAAACACTGCAGACAATTTGTCCTAGACAAGAGAAATTTCTCACAATTTTGCAAGATACCAATGCAAGGCCAAGGTGTCTACAGATGAGTTTTTTTTCAGAGCCATAAGAAAAGGATAGGTTTTAGCCTCTCTCCTTGGCCTGTGGTTAACCACCTTCTCACTGTCTCTTCACATGATTGTCCATTTGTGCAATGGACATGTGTTCTCTTTCCAAGCCCTTTCACAGCCTCTGTCTTATTTTATTTAACTTCCTAAATCTAGACTTCACTTTGTTTCCATCAGTGCTTACATACAGTATAGATAGTATAGTATATCAAAATTGAGTATATCTCAATTTTTTCTGTTTTACTCATCAAATATTCAACCACTTAATGAACTTATATTCTATTCTTGACACAGTGTTAATATCTAAACAGATACTTGCTATGGTTTGAAAACTTTTGTCCCCTCCAAATGAATGTTGAAACTTAGTTGCCAATGCAACAGTATTGGAAGGTATGGACTTTGGGTGGTAACTGTGTTTTGAGGGCCTTACCCTCATAAGTGAGATTAGGTGCTTTTTAAAAAGGGTTTGTTGAATGGAGTTTGTTTTCTTGCACTTTTGTCTTTTACCACGTGAACACACAGAGTTCCTACCCTTTAGAAGATGTGGATCTCACCAAACCACTGAACCTGTCAGTACCTTTATCTTGGACTCCAGAACCATGAGAACATAAATTAATGTTTTTTATAAATTACCCACTCTCAGATATTTTGTTACAGCAGCACAAAACAGACTAAAATAATAAAACATAATTTCACACTCAAAATGTATAGTTGAGATATGTCATCTCATTGTGTTTGCACATACATAGCCATACAATATTTACATTGTACAATGAGTTCTCACTAAACATCGTCAATAGGTTCCTGGAAAGTGCAACTTTAAGAGAGACGAAATGTCACAGATCCAATTTTACCATATGCTAATTCATATAAACAAGAGTTACATTTCCACAGAATATTTCTGGTCACAAAACCATCACCAAACATCAAAATAAAGACCGAAAACACTTCTAATACTAAACATTGAAATAAATATGAGATATACATACATTTAAGAAAGATGAATAAAATGTTACATAATTATTCACCCAATTTTTGGTGAATCAGTATGTGACAGTGACCACAGAAGTTGGGGGTTAAGTCAAGGAATAAATGTTTGCAAGGCAAAAACTGTAAGGAGTTTTGCTCCTTACAGTAGCTCCCTACCACTACAGAGTCCAAAAACAAAGAAATGACAAACATGGTGGGCTCACTTGCAGACTTCACACATTTTTATTTCACAATCACTGGTATTCACTTGTTCATTCATGAATTCTTCAATCTGCTTATTCCAGTTCAGAGTCTCAGTTGGCCAGAGCCTTTCCTGGCAACTCAAAGCACGAAGTGTAAACCTACCCTAGACAGGACACTATCCCCTGGCAGAGTACACTCACACCCACCCCCACTCAGATTGGGACCATGTAGACAACCCAATTCGCTTCATATGCACAGGTTTAGGATGTCAAAAAAACCCCAAGAACTCAGAGAAAATCCATGTGGATATGCGGAAAATGTGCAAACTCCACACAAGCAGTAGCTGGCCGAGAATCATTTTTTTTTTTCCCCAGCATTACAAGGAAATAACATTAAATGGAATGACGTTATTGAAGGACCTGCTATACAGTGGCTAAAATTAGAGCTAGGTGAGTGTTTAAGAAAATTTTAGCTTCAGGTGTGTTTAATTTGAGGAGACTGGAGTTTCCCTGCAGGAGCTGTACAGAAAGAGAAAAACTGGCAAAAACTGGCAACTTTGCATAGGAATTCATCAGCCTACAAATAGTGATTGAAGTAACTTGAATTTTAAACATTTCTCCAAAAGAAGCTCTGAGGAAGGAGATGAGAAAAGGAATAAGGATGGGGTCTGGTATGGTGGCTCGTGCCTGTAATCCCAGCACTTTGGGAGGCCGACGCGGGTGGATCACCTGAGGTCGGGAGTTGGAGGCCAGCCTGACTAACATGGAGAAACCCTGTCTCTACTAAAAATACAGAATTAGCAGGGAGTGGTGGCAGATGCCTGTAATCCCAGCTACTCTGGAGGCTGAGGCAGGAGAATCGCTTCAACCTGGAAGGCGGAGGTTGTGGTGAGCCAAGATCGCGCCATTGCACTCCAGCCTGGGCAACAAGAGCGAAACTCCGTCAAAAAAAAAAAAAAAAAAAAAGGTATAAGGATGAAATCTAGGCGGTCAGGCTTTGCACAAAAATGCAGGAGAGGCTATTCGTCAACTTCAGGAATGAAAACATTTTCAGGTTTCATGAAATTTCCAAACAAAAATTTATAGTGTTTGGCCAAATTGTAATAGCTTGGAACCTATTTCCCTCTTCTAAAGATCAAACCTGTACAGGGGAAGGTTGGTCTAGAATAAGTATATTCTAATGCCTTGGTATCAAATATATACCCCAAACTTTTGTCACTTTACCTTTTCCCTTCATCCTTCTCAAGATTTTCTTCTAACTTCTGAGTTAAATGATCTCCACAGACGTTCCTTCTATACTCGAATGAAGGATCTTTTATGCCAGCTGCTTATTTTTCACCCCAGAAGTCTTAGTCACTGACACATTCGCCTGGGGAATCTCTTTTTTACAAACTAAACTCAAGACCACAATGAATCCCCATCAGAAGCACCCAGACAGTTTTCTTATTATGGATCTTAAGGTAAATCAGTACTGGGGAAGGGAAGATATAAGTAATTGTCAGATGGGCAATAGCAAAGCTTAAAAATATCTTAAATCACTAATATTTGAACTTAAATCTGTGCCTTCCCTTTGAGATAGTAAAATGAAATTCAGGCTTCCCATTTAGATTATCATTTTTGAGAGTGGGATTCCCACATTTCCCCCAACACTTGATCTGCTACTTTCACCTAAGCATCATGACACAGTCTTGAAACCTTTAGCCACTATACACACTCTGCCTGAAAAGAAAATTGAAATTAACTCTGATAATGCAAAGAAGACAGAATGGCGTTTCTCTTTCTCTCTCTCTCTGTTAGATGAGCACAATTCTTCAGACAGTGTAGTTAGTTATTTCAACTAGTCAAAACATGATCGCAATAAGATAGGTACTATATATTCTTTACCATATTATAAAACCTCTAGCCTCAAACCAGTCAATTCCAAACTCTTTATGCCTATTTATAGACTATTACTAAACCCAAGAAAACTAGGTGAAGGTATGATAGGATCGTTATCAGAGTATCATTTCCAAGTCAGGTAAAATAACCTTGTGAACAAAACCAATGACTCTCAAACATTTATTTACTAGGTCAGCAATAATATAGCTTCATATGATTATTACCTTATTCTAAGATAAATTTTTACCTAAGTTTATATCAAAATTAGTTTATTGTAAAGTTTTTTAAAATAGTAATTATGGCTAAATGTTATTTTAATTTATAATATCTGAATGCATTTAAAGCATTGTCCACCTATTTTTCAACGGTAACAAAGAAAAAAACTAGTCACTCTACAACTGTAAAAATTAGCTTAGGTATAAATTATTTCAACTACAGGTAAATGTTAGTTGAGGAGTAATTTCTCACAATGATTGCATTTGTCTCCTTTTTTAGCTTTATCCATGCCTCATTTTATCTTGAATGAGATTCTAAAATCTGTCATTGAAGAGAATATAAAAGCCACTGAATTAAGCTCTCTAGGGCAGCCTGCTCACTTTATCCCAAGGGAAATAAAGAAGGCATGTGACTGTTAAAGAACTATGTTCTTCCTTTTTAGTTATTTTTTTTCCCCAAAGTAAATGCATTTTCTGGTGTGGAGGGGAAAACACATCTTTTTAGAAATTGGCTGAACAAATTGAATCAGAATATTTTTCTTACTACGACTTGATTTTCCCAATCCTTCTCAACTTTCTCTTAATGAATGTCTTTCTTTGGGCCATAATTCATCTGCTACCAACCATGAAGATTCAACTAAGGGTACTAATTTCCTAAGGGGACTTAACTCTCAGGGAATTTCAACAAAAAACTAATTTTAAACCTAATGTTTGTTATAAATCACACCTAAGAAGCCAAGAGGAGTTTTCCTTTTCAAAGCTATTGAAACCAAAAGGAACCAAACAAAAAAAAAGAGAATTGAAAATTGATAAGCAGGAAAGAAACTCAGAATAAAATATTTTATTTGTGTCTATTTGGTTCTATTCTGTGGTTGTATTAGTTCATTCTCACACTGCTAGTAAAGACATACCCAAGACTTGGTAATTTATAAAGAAAAGAGTTTAACTGAGTCACAGTTCCACATGGCTAGGGAGGCCTCAGTATCATGGCAGAAGGTAAATGAGGAGCAAAGTCACATCTTACATAGCGGCAGGCAAGAGAGCTTGTGCAGGTGAACTCCCATTCATAAAACCATCAGATCTTGGGAGACATATTCACTACCATGAGAACAGTATGGGAGAACCGCCCCCATGATTCAGCTATGTTCATCTGGCCCTACCCTTAACTCTTGGGGATTATTACAATTCAAGGTGAGACATGGGTGGGGACACAGCCAAACCCTATGAGTGGTCATTGATAAAATCTGCAGTTTTCACCCCCTTAATGCAGAAGTTATCAGTAGTTTTATAAGCTGCTCCTCTTCTACATGATATTAAGAAAATGTGGGCTAATGCTTGAAATAGTCTAAGAAAAAAATTCTAAGCCCTTTTATTTATTTCTAAGATGAAGATCAGCAGGCATTTTTAATGAGCAAGCTTAACTGTTTCCATAACACGAACTGGAAAATCTCAATCATCAGTGGAACCAAAGAGAAGACAGGATACTCCTTCAGAAACATATATGTAATTATATTGCTTAGGATCTTCACTCTCTCTCCTTTTCTCTATTACAGACATTCTCATTTTTTGATCTTTCATTGACATACCTTACTACACAGAAATAATGAGGGCGAACACATGAGCACACAAGCACTTAGTTGTTCATAATTTTTCTATTTTGGAAAATTTCGTCTTCAAGAAGATCAGCTGAAAGAGAGGTCATCAAGTTAGGAAGCACCCTAGAATCTGCATCCTGCAGAATATTAAAATCATCACATAGTATGAAACCTCCAGAATTTAAGCACAGCTAGTGTATATTTCATTTTCATTTTCATTAAGAACAGCATTTACTGACATGTGATAATTTCACCTGTTCAGATACAAATTAGATGGTTCTAGCCATTAGAAAAAATTGATATCTGTTGCAATGAATGAGTGCTGGTTTGAAATACTTTAAACATGTTATTCACTTCAGAACTATTAGTTATTCATTTCTGTACTTAAATATGTACTGTTATATACATTTGGAAAGCTGTAACTGTAGATAAAGAAACTGTTTTTGAGGGCCAAGAAACTCAAGTTTCCATTTATTTGTTATGCCCTTGAAAAGGTTGCTTAGTCTCTCTGAAGCTTATTTCCCAATATACAAAGTGTAGGCAATTCTAATGGACATTTCATATAATTGTCCTGGAGTTTACATAAGAAAATTGTGTATAAATGACGATAGGCCTATAGAAAATACTACGTAATGAATTACTTTTACAGCTACTACCAAACTTGAACAATTTCCAATGTGAGAAAAGATAATTGAAGAGAATCTTCACTGAAAACTTCTAAAATTTTATGCTACTGATAATTTTATTTTTCTACTGTTATCTGCCAATAAACATATTTTCTCTTCGTTTATGCATTAACATCAACACTATTTTTAAAATGTTTTCATACTTTGGTACAATTGCATCCCTCAGTGCAATGCTCAGTTGTAAATCCTAATTAGGTTAAGCACATAATGGGAATATGATTACCTTTGCAGTGAATGGTAAAAACATATCTGCAAGAGTACAAACCTTGCCATGACATCAGAAAGAAACTCCTCCGGGAAATTCTAGGAAAGGTTTTCTCATTCTCAAAAAAGAGACCTGTAATTTCTTCCTACTTTAAACTTTGTCATATTTAAATGTGACATCTGGAAGTGGTAAAGTCATCTTAGGAACATGAGATGAGCTAGCTTGAGAAAAATAAGGACATGATCATTAAAACAAAATGAAAAGATTAAAATAATCTGGGTCTTAGATAATGTCATGAAGCCTGGATTTAACCAGCTCTACTTTTATACATTTTATTATGTGAGATGTTTTTGTTCTTAAATTTTAATTATTTTGAGTGGAATTTAACTTTCTTTAAGTGGAAAGTAATTTTACTCACCCATCAATTCATTGCAGACCCTGTGCAATTAGCTGAGGAGAAAGAGTAAGGCTTAGTATCAAGAGAACCTCACCGTTTTGGATTCAAAAGTTGAGGATTCCATTAATATTTTCACATGTGTAAAACATTTTTTAAACAATCGTTGAATATGCTTATGTGTTTTTTCACATCTGTAATTTTTGTTTTGTTTTGTTTTTAGTTTTTAGGTGGAGTTTTGCTCTTGTTGCCCAGGCTGGAGTGCAATGGTGTGATCTCGGCTCACCGCAACCTCTGCCACCTGGGTTCAAGTGATTCTCCTGCCTCAGCCTCCCAAGTAGCTGGGATTACAGGCATGCACCACAATGCCCGGCTAATTTTTTTGTATTTTTAGTAGAGATGGGGTTTCTCCATGTTGGTCAGGGGAGTGTCGAACTCCTGACCTCAGGTGATCCACCCACCTTGGCCTCCCAAAGCGCTGGGATTACAGGCGTGGACCACCGCACCCAGCCTCGCATGTGTAAAATATTTTTTAAACAATCATTGAACATGCTTATGTGTTTTTTCATGTATGTAAAAGGTTTTTTAAATAATCATTGAATATGCTTATGTGTTTGACTAGCATTAATCAACAAATACTGATATTAAGGAAAGTGGAGAGTCAAATTCAAGAAGTTAGTGTTGTTGGCTGCCTGCCAAGCACATACATACTTTTTGTATAAATAAGCATTTGTACTTCTGTCTAAAAATTTTATCTGTCTTAGTAAATAAAATGTTTTTGTATGTCATTTAATTTTCATTATCTTGATGAAACTAGTTTTACTATCATAAGATGCCTTGACAATTTTATGACAATTCGGGGTGTATAATTTTTCTTTACTTAAAAACTTACCTATAGATTTCTTTTGGTAGCAATTTGGTAAATTAAGTACCCATCATCATGCTGAAAACATGTAAAGAATGTTGGATAAAATACTTGTAAGTTAATTGATGACTTGGAAAGGAAATATAGAATATCGAGAAGCTAAATGAGAAGATGAACTAAATAAAAGGGGCATTTGAGGTTAGAGGAGCATGAAACTTTTGGCTTGATGACATTTGATAAATTTTATTAACTTTCAGCTTATTTTTACAAAATTCCTGGAGACTACTGAAATGTGTCAAAGCTCACAAGAAACCCTTTGCCCCAGTAAACTGGGATCCAAGAAGACTTAATCTTTACTGTAATGGTTAACTAGAACTATAATTACCCAGCCTTATCTCCAATCACATAGTTCAAGATTGCAAGAAAAATTGTCTGTCTAAACTTTGGCTCTAAGGAGAGGAACTATTGCTTTCTTAAGATGTCATAATTGCAAGTCATCCACACAACAGTTTTGCATACCAAATTCACACTATCTGGATGTCAGACAATCTTTTGTGTATGTTTTATTTAAAGTGGAATTGCTCCCATATGACTGTTAGAAACAGGAGCAATTTCTCTCTACAATATCCTACCTTCAACCCTGGCCTCAAATTTTCCTCCAATAAGGGTCCAAAATAATAAGCTCATGTTACAAATGAATCATAAAATATTCGAGAAAATAATATGCCAATGTAAGCATCATCTGGATATACATTGTTAGTGGATACTAAGGACTACTTTTGCCTTTCTAAGATCTTTGCTAGGAGAGAATAAAAGCAAATCTAGTAGATGATAGAGCTTAGATAATAGAGTACTTCCTTTGGTGGTGGTGTCCCCTGAGAATTTGTCATTTTAATATCTTATTGGCTAAGATCAAAAGCTGCATCATCCTGCCTCTTCCCAGAGATGTCATCCCGAGTCTTCTTCATTAGGGTTTCATGTAGGTGAGATAATTGGCTAAAGTTCCTAGTAATTGCTACATTTTTGGATATTCTAAAAGCCATTGACAGCATCACTGACCTTTGTCATCACAGCCCTTCCAAGGTATCATAAGCATTTACTCTGTTAGTCAAACACTACCCTACTCAAGGCATCCACTATAGCATCTATTCTCCTGCTAGAACTCTAAATAAAACACAAGGGGAGGGGAAAATCACAAAGTCACCACAGATAGACAAAAATATTACAAACATGAAAGAGGATAAGAAATATGGAGAACAGAGTAAGAAGATTCTCTCTATATTTAAGAGTTTCAGAGTAAAAAGGAAAAAGGGTGAATAATGGAATAATGAATGATAGTATTCCTGAAATTGCAAAATCTACAGATTCAGAAAGTGCCATTCAAACTATATTCATTTCTCCTTCTCTGAGAAACACAGAAATACACAGGAAATCATATTTAGACCCATACAAATTCAAACATATAATACCAAAGATATAGAGAAGACTTGTTGAACACCGAGAAAGAAAAGATGGCTCACCCAAAAGGAAAATTAGAGTGCTAGAAACCAGAGGAAGTTGGTTAAATAATTTTTAATGAGTTGAGAAAAATTACATGGCAACTTACCTATCCCTTATGGAGAGAGAGTGTGTGTGTGTGTGTGTGTGCGCGCGCACGTGTGTATAAAACAGCAATTGACAATGCCATGGAAGGAAATAAAAATATATTCTATTACTGTGAATTCATCAAATATAGCTCTATCAGTAATTGATACATCAAGCAGACAAAAGTTCAAAAATGACACAGAACGTGTAAATAACAAATAACAAGAGTGACATGATAATACATTAAAACAGCACAGTGAAGAATATGTATTATTTTCAAGCACACTGGACCAGTTAAGAATATTGACCTCATAAATGTTTGGTGAATGAAGCTTAAACAAAATTCAAAATGTTAACAACATACCCCAAATACAACACAATTAAATTAGAAATCAATAATAAAGAGATGTCTGGAAAAATACGGATATTTGAGCATGAAACCTAAAACTTGTGGATCAAAGAGGAAGATATAATGGAGATTTAAACATAATTAGAAACTTAAGAAATAAATAATTGTAATCCTACTCAAACTATTCCAGGGCCTTCAACTTATTTTAGAATACAAGCACAACCTTGACGTAAAGCCTATAAAGACATTACCCAACGAAAATTACATGTTAATCTCATTCATGGTTATGAAGGTAAAACTCTTACATTAAGACTTGCAGTATGAATCATGAACCTGGAAATAAAGTTGGATTAATTCCAGAAATGCAAGGTTGATTTAATGTATAAAATTAAGTAATGTAATTTAATTACATTAAAAGAAAAATAATTCGTGTTTACCTAATAAACAGAAAAATATAATATTTTCATAAAATTTCAAACCATCTGTGACAAAAATTTTAATCTACCAATCAAAGGACATTTCCATATCCTGATAATCTTGTAGGAAAATAAAATTGCATAACAGATTTAAAAATAATATGTTTATTTTTCACTCATTTAACAGTTCAGCATGGATTCACATTGTTGAGCAGCTCTCCTTTAGAGACCTCAGTGTTGAGTTGCTTTACCTCTCATCATATGGCTTTTAAATAGAATGACCATATAATGTATTATTCAAAATGAGACATCTCTAAGAGTGGGAAAACTATTAGTAATGTTTCTAGGATGCCAGGTATAAGTCATTATTGTTATAGACAATCTAGGTTGTATGGTCACCCCTTAAAAAGTGTTTGGGATGGGACAAAGAGTGTAGAAAAGCTTATTTTCCTCGAGAAATTTTAATAGACAATCCTGAAATTATACACATTGCATTTAATCAGCTTCATTTGCTGGGATTTGTTACATAGCTTAATTAACTGCAAGATTATAGAAAACATGGTAAAACTTCATTCCCATGCAGCAGGGAAAGTTAAGTTTTCATCAGCAGCTAGGGGTATTTTCCAACAATATAGGTATCCACAAAAATCTGGAGCAAATATCATACTTAATCATGAGATATTAAAAGAATGATAATTCAAGATCAAGAGCAAAGCAAGGATTTCTAACTGTATTTAATATTGCATTAGAAATGCTACCCAAAGGTGAATGAGATATAAGATACAAAGATTGGAAAAGTATGAAAAAATGTTATCATTTACAAGCAATGTGATCGTTTTCATAAAAACTCATAAAATGCTATACATAAATTATTATAATTGGAGAGTTCAGCATAGATTCTGGTTGCAAAATTAACATAAAGAATAACTGCATTTCTATAAACCAAAATAATCAAATATTATTAAAAGTCACACATGCCATTTGCTATAACAGCAATGATAATATAAATGAATCTAACAGAAGTGTACAAGACCATTATGGAAAATATTACAGAAATTGATTAAAATACATTAAATAAGACCTAAAGAAATTGAGTTGTATAACATATTATGGATTAGAATACCCTTTATGTGAAAATATTGATTATTTAGAAAATTTCAATATAATACAGATTAATTAAATTCATATCAAATAAAATCAAACAAATGTTTTCAAATAATTTCCCTAGGCAATCTGAATTATATGTGCACACAGAAACACACATGCAGACACACACACAAACAAACACACCAAAAAGCACAGAGGCAAGAATAATGAAGGTACTGTTTACTCTTGGTAGAGTGTTGCAAAGGTAAGTTTTTCCATAAATTTCGTATGTGTACATAATAGTTAATTTTATGTGTTAATTTGGCTAGACTAAGGGATGCTCCAATAACTGGTAAAATGTTATTTCTGGGTGTGTCCATTAGGGTGTTTTCAGGAGAGACGGGCACTTGAATCAGCAGACTGAATAAAAAAGATCCCACTTCACTGATGGGTTGGGTATCATCTAGTCAATTGAGTACTCAGAAAGAACAAAAAGCTGAAGAAGGAGCAAATTCTCTCTCTCTTCTTACGCTTGAACACGCCCGTTTTCTCCTGCCCTCTGACATCAAAGCTCCTCGTTCTTGGGCCTTCAAGCTCCAGAGCAATCGGATCTCCTGGTTCTCAGGATTTTAGACACAGGATAAATTACATCACTGACTTTCCTGGTTCAGTAGCTTACAGATGGTACAGTGTAGGACGTCTTGGTCTCCATAAACATGTGAGTCAATTCCCAGAACAAAGCTTCTATCTATCTATCTATCTATCTATCTATCTATCTATCTATCTATCTATCATCTGTCTGTCTATCATCTATCTCCTATTGCTTCTGTTTCCCAAAAGAACCTTGAGTAATATAGAAAATATTAGTTGTAATTTATTACACTATATATGTATTTTTCTTCTTGATAGTTTATGGAAAACAGACCTGTATCTCAAACTCACTCAGATCACCACAGAGAAGATCTGTGGACACTAAAATTAGCTCAAAGTTGAATACATTATGCCTACTTCTCCAGCTCTCATTACTCAAGATCTAATTCAACAAATTGCGGATGTAGACACTTGGATATTACCCTAGAATCCTTCTTTCCTTCTAGAATTTCTCCCACATTATAAATAATTTGTTGCCAGAAAATAGATTCTATAATAAAATATTTCATCATTCTATTCACTGTTTATAAATCCCCACTCACTAGGTCAGGCTACTAAAATTTCATGATGATTACTGAGACTGCAATTTTTCTGTGGTGTCATATCCCTTTAATCCACACTTCCCACTGTGGCTAGTTTCTAATTCATAGAACTGATGAGGTCACTCCTCCTTTAAATTTTCTAAAACTCCTAAAGACATTTTTAAAAATGTCTTTAGAAAATTGAATAATTATATAGATACATATGGGTGGAGTAGGATATAGTGTCAAATAAACACCCCAAAACGCCAATGGCTCAATAACAGAAGAGGTTTTTTTGTTGTTGTTTATAGATCAGCCACGTGGAAATTACTGATTCTTTAGACAGTTCCCTTCTATATACTAATTCACATTCCTTCACTCTTTTGGTTCTGGCATGTACTACATTGCCTTCATAACCTGATTCTAGCCATCAGAAATGAAGGAAACGAAGGAAGGGAGGAAGGAAAGAAAGAAAAGAAAAGAAAGAAGGAAGGAAGGAAGAAAGGAAGGAGATAAATGAGGTACCACCATTTTTTAAAAGCTTAGAAATAATACTTAGGCATTTTATTCATATTGTGTTGGCTGGAAGTCAGTTCCACAACAACATCTAACAAAGACCATGAGAGAGAAAGTCTGACTGTGTGCCAGGAAAAAGAGAAGAATAGGGATTTCAGTAACCACTTGCCTTTAAAAACTTCATAATCTGGTCCAGCTTGCCTTAAACCATCACTTGCATTTCCTGGATCTCTCCAAATCTACTCTCTAGCCATAATAAATTTTATGCAATCATCTACATTCTCTTTCCTTGGGGCCTTTTTATGCACTGCATTTTCTGATTGAATTAAACTTTCTACCCCAAGCTCATTGTTATGAATTGAATTGTGTACCCTGCAAACTTCATATGTGAAGGTCTTAATCCTTAGTACTTCAGAATGTGACCACATTTTGGGATAAGGATAAGGAGACTAAGTTAAAATAACACCAGTAGAGAGATAGCTTTTAATCTAATATGACTGATGTTCCTATAAGAGAAAGAGATGCCAGGGATGCACTCACAGAGAAATGATCTTATAAGCACATAGCAAGAAGGTGGCTATCTACAAGCCAAGGAGAGGGGCCTCAAAAGACACAAAACTTGCCAACACCTTGATCTTGGCTTTTTAACCTCAGAACTATGAGAAAATAAATTTTTATTGTATAAGCTGCCCAGTTTGTAATATTTTGTTACAGCAGCCCTAAAAAACTAATACACCCATCCTTTTTCCTTGGATAACTACAAGTCTTTCTTTTTTTTATTACTTAAAAATAATTATTTTTAGAGATGGGGTCTTGCTCTGTCACCCAGTCTGGAGTGCAGTGGTGTCATCATAACTCACTGTACCCTTGAAGTCTGTGGCTCAGGTGACCATCCTACTTCAGTCTCCCAAGTAGCTGGGACAATAGGCATGCACCACCACATTCAGCTAATTTTTTATTTTTGTACTTTTGATAGAGACAAGTCTCACTATGTTGCCCAAGGTGGTCTCAAACTCTTGGCCTCAAGTGATCTTTGGCCTCAGCCTCCAAAGGTGTTGGGATTATAGGTATGAGCCACTGTGCCTGGTTCTCATTCTTCTTCACTTATGTAACAAGTTGCTTAGACAAACCTCTCCTTACTTCATTATGACTGGATTTGATCGAATTCCATGGCTACTTAACACACTGAATCCTAATTACTTTTATTTGTCTGATCTTCTCAAGGAGATCACAGACTTCTTGGTGTTAAGCTTGTTCACTAATGAAGTTATAGCATTTAGTACAGTAAAAAGTACATAATAAATGTTGATTACTATTGTTTCAAAAAAATCTATAATAGCAGTAGAGTTGAGGACAGATGGGTTCAGATATGTCATTGTGAATAATTAACTTTCAGAGCCGGCCCATTTGGAAAACAAGAATCAAAGACATTGGAGTAGATGTGTGAAGCCGAGTTCAGAGTAAGTGTGAAGCAAAGCCTGTGGTGACGAAGCCAGATAGTTCCCTGACCCCTTTGTGGGTGGGAACTGGAGTGCATGGGTGCTGGAACAAGCCAACTGTGTTGGCGCCAGCAGGGGCAAATTCCACTCCCTTGAACCCGCTGCGCTCCACCCCTCGTGGGAGGGGGAGCACAGGTGAGCAGGTGCAGGAGGAGCTGGGGAAGCACTTTTGGGCACCTGCAGGAGTGAATTCTGTACCGGCCCCGCAGCAGCATCAGCGGGGCGGGGGTGCCCACGACCCCCGAAGCCCCAGAGGAACTGTCACAGTACTCTTTTAGCTCTGCCCTCTGTGGATGGCTTAAGTGTTAACAGCTCAGTGGACCCTATGTCTTTTAGCATAAGGCGGCTACCTTCTGCCAGCGAGGGCAAAGGGTCAGTGTGGCAGCCTTTTGCATCCACACTCACTGCACCTGAGCTGTTGTCAAGCATCCAGGAGAACTGAAGTAGCACAAACGAATTGGAGGATGGTAAATGTGGGGGATTTTATTGCTGTTGGACGTGGCTCTCAGAGGGAAGAGGAGCTGAAAAGCAGACAGAGAAGGAAGGTAATCTTCCCTCAAAGTCCAGCTGTCTCCTGGGATTCTTCTTGAAATTTACACCATCGAGCTGTCCCTCTGAAGTAAGGCACTTCTCTCTGATGTCCAGCTGCTTCTCCTGCCTTTGCTGGCTGAGCCTGCAGTTTTCACGGGCACAAGATGAGGGCATGGAGTGGGCCACGGGTGGTTCTGGAAAAGGCAACATTTGAGTGAGAAAACTGGGATGTTAAGTTCTCACTTTGGGCTGCTGTTTCAGGCTTTTCAGCTTGAGGGTGGGGCCCTCACCAGGGACCTGCCCTCTTCAGCCCAGAATTTCCCTGCCTCCCATCCCTGTCGTTGACCAAATGGGAGAGTAGGGAGAGTAGGAGAAGCTCTGAGGAATGGCTTTAAAAATCAGCTAAAATGTGTGACTTTCTTTGTGGCTGACAGAGAGGTGATACAATGAGTGGATAGGCCAGCCTAATCCAGTGAGGGTTGAGTCAAGAACAGGGAAAGAAATCAAGAAAACACAATGTGAGTCTCAGACTTTTAAATCACTAGGAACCGATTTCAAGATGGCCAGAAAGGACTCTATTTCAAGACAGCCAGATCATAATATGACCTGATGGATAAGCACTGATGTATAAATGCCAATTATTTCTACAAACTTTAAAGATGTAAATAGCTAGCTAATTCATCAGCAATTACCCAATACTGATACACAATTTTTGCAAACTACAATTGCAAACAGAATAAAACCCTGAGAGCTCCAAATTTTGCCTTGAAGTGATATGCTTGTGTTTTACCTGAGAAGGCATAAATTTCTAGAAAAGTACAGATTTACTAGGACCAGTAATTTAGATGTTGCCTTCATTAATGTTATTTAAGAGGCTTAGTGAATAACAGCTAAAACATTTGCCACTCTTGTCACCAGAGTTCCCTTAATCTGCTGAGTAAACAGGATCTTTGAAATTTTGGTTGTGAATATTTCTATAGTCTATGGCTTAGAACACAGATAATTTTTTCCCTGCCTGCTCTTTTAAGCAGATAAATGCACAACCTCAAAAGTTATTAGCATATCAGTGTCTAATTGACTGTAATAAAAAATGAAAAATCCTAATAACATTCCTATATGTCATTCTCATAGACTTCAATTATTCAGAAGTTTCATAATGCTGCTGCTGCCTAGTAGAGTATAAGCCATTAAATATGCAACTGGGCTAAAATATAAAAGTTTTGCAAATGCTCATAGGATGAAATCATTGTGGTGTTTTAAAATTTAATGTTGCTTAACCTGCAACACAATGAATTCCTCTGCCCAGATATAAAGTTTATGATGTGAAAGTAAAAATTCATCCCTAATGTTTTGTAGAACAGGTCACACCAAAATTTTTTTCTTTCTTTCTTTGTTCAACTTTAAATTTCTGTTTTAAGTATGCAGTTTGCCTCTAATAAAGTTTTCAAGTTTGAGAAAAATAACTGCTATGTGACAAATTACTGTGGATGTTATTACCCTAAATTGCAGATAAATAAAATTAAGAAAAGTAAAACATGGAGAAACTAATGAAGTTGTTACATTTGCAAAACTCTAAAAATATATTCAATCTATATATGACATATATATATATATACATATATGGAAGAGAAAAAGGCCAAATAAACAAGACCCTTTCTTTTTTTCTTTTTTTTCCTGAGATGGAGTCTTGCTCTTTCACCCAGGCTGGAGTGCAGTGGCATAATCTCAGCACACTGCAACCTCTGTCTCCCCGGTTCAGTCAATTATCCTGCCTCAGCCTCCCGAGTAGCTGGGATTACTGGCGCGCACCACCACACCCTGTTAAGACACATTTTAAAAAAGAAAAAAAAAAGCTAAAGTGCTTCAAAGTTAGTATTTTCATGTTTTCTGAAAAATAAATATACTGATTATGATATGTTAGCTAAAATTTAGCAAATGTATTATTTAACAAATGTTATACATTTATCATTTAAAAATATGTCATATTTGTTTTATCTTCCAATATTTTATAAAGATAACTAAAATATAGGCTATTTATTTGACAATAAACTCACACTTACGTGCAAGAAATAGCCTACATTTTAGTTATTTTTAAATAACTAAATGGGCATTGTTAAATGTGCCCATAGGACTTTAAAACTGTAGATAATTTGTTACCTCAGTATTATTTCTTGAAGAGTGACATTACTACAATGAACTTAAACCAAGAATAATAGTAGTCATCTTCAAAATCTCCTCTTTGAAAAACACTCTCATAATTTTCAGAATTTATAGCATATTTCATACATCTATTTTCTGTCCTTAACCTCCTTAGAGATACGGACACTTCGGAAAGCGTTCTGTGGACAGTTATCAAGATGATGAATTGCAGTGAACACCAAGACACGAAAGGTTAGAATTTTCTTCTTTTTCTTTTTTAAAATGCAGCCCAGAAGCATAGACAAAGGAATGAGAGACTAAGAGAAAGATAACACAGTTCAGGATTTACGAGAAATTTTCTAGCTTGCAGAAATGTCTAAAGATACATTTGCTTCTTTGGAAGGTAATGCATTTTATAATCACTGAGAATATTTTAAAATAGGCAGGGACAACAATTGTTGCTGGATTATGCTGAGAGGATTAAGTCATGAGATGATTCAGCTTTGATTTTAAAGATATCAATCCTCATTTCCTAACTTCTTGAAAAGTTATGTTGGAAAATGAGAAAAACCACAATGCTAGTTTCCTGTCTTCAATATCTACAACGTTCACGTAAGCAGCTTATGTGTCCTTCTCAATAAAATAGTACTGCTTAGTATTTTTAAATATATTTTATTTATATGGTATCAAATGGAAACAAAGTAAAAGTCACTCCAATGTCTCAAATAGATACACATATGCATGCATGCACACAAACACACACACACACACATACACACTGCCTTTGAGTATGTAAGAAAGAATTTATTTAGTGCCTTTTGGATTGAAGAGAGGAGAACAAATGAAATGAAGTCATAATTTCTCCGTAGCTAAACTATTTACTTTTTCATGGAGCATGTGGAAGATAGCTACTTGGCTCCATCCTCAGAGAAGAAGTAGTATTTTTATATGACTTCTTCCTTATTCGATGAGTTGCTACATTTCAAAACTATGAGTAATTCACAGAATCTGCTGGCAAAAATATATGTTCTGCCAAAATACACACTCACACACTTTTATGTGCTAAAAAGAATTATTTGAAATAAGGCATGTTACTTTAATAGTAATACACTCATTGAATCTGTTTAGGGTTAAAAATAATTTAAAATATTAATGTAAAAAGCAAGGAAATTTTCAGGTTAAAAAATGTTATAGCAGAGGACAAATCTTCCAGTTCTTTTTCATAAGGACAAATATTTTAAAGGCTAAATTGTAAGCTGATTTTTCAACAATCATAGCAACGGACGAAAATTATATTTTTAAGTTGTAATACTACTATTTAATATTTTTTTAAACTCTCCCCCTTATAATCTAAATTAATGAGTATCCTCCACATCACCCAAAATAACATCAGTTGTATTTGTGGCAGAAATTGTATTCTTTTGAAAAAAAATTGAGAGAATTATATGAACACATTCAAATTTTTGATGGTTGTTTTTAAATAAACTTTTTAAAGTTTTAATATAACTTTAGCTTACGATTTACAGAAAAGTTGTGATACGTAGTACAGAGAATTTGCATATTCCTCACATTCAGTTTTTCCTACTCTTAGTACTTCATATTAGGATGGCATACTTGTCACAATTAATGAACTAATACTGATATATAAAGATGAACTATAATGCCTACTTTATTCAGATTTCCTTAATTTTACGTAATGTTCTTTTTCTGTCCCAGAATCCCATCCAGGATTCCACATTCCATTTAGTCATCATGTCTCCTTTGTCTTCTCTTCTGTGACAGTTTTTCAAAGGTTCCCTGGTTTTGATGACCTAGGCAGTTTTAAGGAGTACTGCTAGAAATGTTTTTCTCAATTGGAATATTTGTGTAAGTTTGTCATGAGATCATTGGTGGATGTTGTATTTTGCCACATGTTTTCTTCAATGGATATAATAATATGATTTTTCTTCTCAAATGTGTTGACATGGTAGATTACATTGATATAGTGTAAATACTAAAACAGCCTTGAATATCTGGAATAAATCCCACCTGGTCTTGTTATATAATTCATTTCACATGTTGTTGGATGTGTTGAGAATTTTTGCCTGTATTTTCTGTGAGATACCAATTCATAGTTTTCTTTCTTCTAATAACTTTATCTGGGTAATATTGGCCCATAGAATGAATAAGGATTGATCCCTTTGCTTTTATTTTTTGGGAAGATTACAAAAAAATAATTATGTTTTCATGTTAAATGTTTTAAAGAATTCATCAGTGAAATCTGAGATTCATGCTCTCTTTTTGGAAGATATTCGATTATTGATAATTTTCTGTAGATAAAGAGCTACCAATAGTATCTATTTCTCCTTATGTGAATTTTGGTAGGTGTGTCATTCAAAGTATTTGTCCATCATATCTGTATTTTTAAGTTTGTGTGCATAGTGTTACCTATACTATTCCCTTGTTAGCCTTTCAAAGTACAAGTAAGAATAGAGAAGTCTTTTTATATTTTTGGTATTTGTAATTTGTGTCTCTTCAACTTTTGTCTTGATTGGCCTGGCTACAGGTTTATAAATTTTATCAATGTTTTAAAAAGTAGCTTTTGCTTGTATTTACTTTCTCTATTTTTTCTCAGTTTTGTAGAGTTTCATTCTAATTTTTAATATTTCTTCTTCTTTTAGGCTTAATTTGCTCTTCTTTCTCAAGATTTCTAATGCTGAGCTGAGCTAGTTGATTTGTATTCCTTTCCTTCTAATGCATATATTTATGTAAGTTACACAGTACTACATAAGTACAAAACATACATGTCCAGGTGTCCGTGCCTTTTTTATTGCATCCTAAGTGCAGAATAAACACTTGGTTTATATTGAATCTGCTACCTATGAAAATAAAAAACCTACTTTGTAAACCAGTGATTTTGGCTATACTAAAGTATAGCAAATCATGGCTCCCCCAAATATCCACATCTTAATATGTTACCTTATATGGCAAAAGCAATTTTGCATATGAGATTAAGTTGATGATCTTGAGTTTGGGTGATAATTTTGGGTTACCAGGTGGGTATGATGCAATCATATGATGCAATCACAGGAGTACTTAAAGTAAAGAAGCAGGCGATCAGAGTGGGGCTGGAGAGGAAGAGGCAATATGAGGATGGAAGCAGAGATTGGAGTTTTGTGCTTTGAAGATAGAGAAAGTGTCCTTAGCCAAAGGATACAGGCAGCCACTACCAGCTGGAAAGCCCAGGAGATGGAGTCTGCCCTAGAGTCTCCTGAAGAAACCAGCCCTGCTGACACCTCGGCTTTGACACAGTGGAACAGATTTCACACTTCTGGCCTCCAGAACAGAAACAGAATAAATTTATGCTGTTTTAAGAACTATGTTTGAGGTAATTTGTTACAACTGCAACAGGAAACAAACACATAAGTAAAAAACACATTGTGATTAAGGAGCTCTGTGAGATTTCCTGAGTCCCAGAGAAATGTTCCTGTAACAAAACTCTCAGAGTTCAGTGATTGGGAGCTTGAGTTCACAGACTTAGGAAACAAATACCTGCTTTTAGAGAAATTTTTCAAACAGAACGCGAAGTGAACTCTAGTATAATCTTCTAATGAATGTTACAGCGTGTTGCTTGTGCTATTAAATTCACATGCATATTCTCTCTCTTACCTCTCCCATCTTTTCTTCCAATTCTGTCTCTCTCTCTCTCTCTCTCCCTCTCTCTCTCTCTGTCTCTCTCTCACACACACACAGAATCATAAACTACTTTTCTTCTGAATCCTCTCTGTAAACGGGCTAAGCATTTGACTTAAGCACTGTGATGCCTTCTTTAGAGAGATTAAGTAGGATAATGCAAATGCTTTGTCAGATGCTCCCACCAACTGATTTATCTCGGGAAAGATAAAAACTTAACCTGAACAGAAATAGAAATATTGGCAATGAGGGTGGAGGTCAAATATTTATGTCTACTTGAAAAAAATCCATGTCAGAAGTAACAGTAGTTCTTTTCTTGTACTCTAGCCTGCGTTTCCTTAAATATTGTGGCCCCTCGATATATTGATAGTTGAGAAAATGCTCTTTTCTTGCTCTGCTTCCCTCTGGAAAAGTATTTTAAACCCACTTTCTTAGCAGCTAATCGATCATATCTTGTGTGAATAATCAAAAGCCTTGGAAGTTATGTGTACATGTCATGGCTTTCATGAAGCAATAGCAGATGTGTGAGATGTCTGCAAAACCTGCAGATGGCAATTGCGTGATCTCCCTTCATTGGCAGCATTCATAATATAAACACGATTATAAAGCACTCTGTTTACATTATTCTTGAATACAATATTCCCAACAAAAATATCTGCAAAAGTCAACACATTAAACCCAATGCAGTGCATTTTTATTACAAGAAGGCATTCTTTAAGGATGACTAATATCTCCGAGGAATAAAATGGAGATTAGGCAAGAGTGTGATTAAAATGAAGACCCGAGAAAGGTTACATTCTCTATGCATTCATTCTCCGCAGGGTGCACAACTGCCTAAGAGTAAAACAAATAATTTCTCCAGCAGAAAGACTTCCATTTGAAATGAAATGCTTAAAATAACAAATTGTGTTTGTTTTTACCATCACATTTCCTTGACATATAGAAAAGTCATATTTCCTCATCATATTTCTTTTGGTAATAAGCTTCTTTTGACAAAGATTGTACTTTGTCACTATGAGAGATGTTTGAATAGACATAATAAACACAGAAACATACTAAAACTAAAATCTATTGAAAAAATTTTAAAAGGATTGAAAAATGAATGTGTTTTGACATAAGAATTGATTCTGCAAATTAAGTAGATCTTTAAATATTAGATTTATTAATACTATTATTGCTTTTTTGTTGTTGAACATTGTAGATTGTTATAATGATTCTCAAATGTATTGGGATTGCTATTTTACAATTCTTATTGTTAGTACTGAACCACATGCTGTATCTTTCATTTGTCAAATTTTAAAAGTTTCTTAATCATCTAAACATCTTTTTCCTCACCAAAACCTATATTTCCTCCTATATGCACCGTCAGCATTATTATTTCATTTATGTGAATAGAAATGCTATAATTAAAAGTATATGTTTAGTTTAGTTTCATTGTTTTTCTGTTTCTTAGTAAAGACTTGGAACCAACCGAAACGTCCATCAATGATAGACTGAATAAAGAAAATGTGGCACATATACACCATGGAATACTTTGCAGCCATAAAAAAGGACGAGTTTATGTCCTCTGCAGGGACATTAATGAAGTTGGAAACCATCATTCTCAGCAAACTAACACAAGAACAGAAAACTAAACATGGCATGTTCTCATTCATAAGTGGAAGTTCAACCATGAGAACACATGGACACAGGGAGGGGAATATCACACACCGGGGCCTATCGGGGGGTGGCAGGCTTGGGGAGGGAGAGCATTAGGAGAAATACCTAATATAGATGACGGGTTGATGGGAGCAGCAAACCACCATGGCACGTGTATACCTATGTAACAAACCTGTATGTTCTGCACATATATCCCAAAACTTTAAATGTAATAAAACAATTTAAAAATGTATTTAATTTACCTACATATTTATTAATTTTCATATTTACTTTTTAAATTGTTTCATGTGCTTTTCCTCAGAGTTTACTTTTTCTGCTAGCTGAAGTACATTTATTTTTACTTCTTTTATTGACAGGTTATATATACTAAGCTTTTAGTTTTTGTATATCTTCAAGTATCTTTATTTTGCTTCTCTTTATGAAATGTAAATTAGCTAGGAATAAAATTCTGTACTAATCATTAGATATTTTTCTGCACTTTAAAATTATCACTGTAATGATCTTCTGGTCAAGTTGCTTTGGAGAGTAGGTGAAGTTATCATTTATTTGTAGGCATTCTATATTTTATATATTTTTGGTTTACTGGAGTCTCCTTAGAATTTCTATAGGCAAGGATTGATTTTCATTTCTCCTGTTCACCAATTACAGTTTTAAATTTGAAGACTTTTGCTTTTCTAAAATTCTGAAAGCTTTAATTCCTTTAGCCTCCCATTTACCACATCTAATATAAAATTAATCCCATTTATTTATTTTTAAATTGTGTTTTTAAATGAGTTCTTCTTTTTAAGAAATCACGTTTTACTTCAATCATGAGAATTCTTGTTCTATATGTATTGAATTCTTTTAAAATAGAGGTTTTGCACTTACTTTCTAAATCCTGCCATTATACTTACTTTGAAGTATTTTTCAAAATATTCCACACAAATAGTTTTATTTGTAATGAGGTTCTGTTCCGACTGCTTGGTTCTATACTTATTCTTTTCTTAATATTATATTTGTCCAAATATTTTCAAATTTTCCTTTTAACTGAGGGGATTCATGGTTTTATTTTTGTTCTCTTTTCTCTCTGTGCATACCCTGTTTTGTCTGCAGGCTTTTACACTGAATCCAGCTAATCTTTTGGAACCCCACTTCTGAATCAAATTTTATAGTAGCAATTCAGTATATGTTATTTGTTGCTAATGTTGAACTTATCACAGGTTGTCAAAGAGACAGCTAATAGCTTTTCCAGTTCTATTTGTGTCATCCAACATATCTTTCTATAAGCTCTTCACATATTTTTTGTATAACCTAAATTTTAGCATGTTTCACAGACTTTTTGTTCAATCATTCTTGGCCCATACTTGACTCTGTCTTTGCCTTTGCAGTTTTCCTCATCGAAATTTCACTTATCTCCTCCTGCTTACGTCTTACCTCTAATTTAGTGTTGTCATAAATATTACCGTCTCTAGGAGCTTTACCTAATCACTCAAACTAGGCATAACGTATTTTCTTTGACAGCCATAGAATTTAAAACACCATATAACTTTTGCTTCATAATGATTTACATCTTTGTTTTATTTTATGTACTAGATTATAAATAAATATAAATCTATGTTAAATCACTATACTTCTTTAAAGTACTAAGAACCATGCCTTATGATCCCCAAAAGAATGCCTTGTGTTAAATTTAAGATATTCATCAGAAACTAGCACATTAAACCCATTTAATTTAGCTGGTGCTATGTATGACTATTCTTGGTTATTTAAAGTAACTCTTTAATGGCCTGTGACTTCCTTGCAGTCTTCCAATTTTCAATATTTTTTATATACGTTTGTCAATCCATTGACTGTAAGAAAAATTTGTGTTTAATAAACCTTTGCAAACTTTCTATGAAATGCAAAATTTCTACAGAATGCAGACTTCTAATTTGTTCATCTTTCAGATTCCTGCTAAAATAACCAAAAATACATAAAAGTATCAGAGGCATTCATCTTGTTAAATTGAAGGGGTACCATTTACATAGTTAAATCTTAGGACATTTTTCAGTGTTTTCTGAAGATGAGACATGATGGAATGAAGACAAAGATACCTGTCAGTAATTTCTCCAAAGAAAGCAGATGACTCTGAATTTAGAAAGGGAGATACTGGCAAATAGTATAGCACCTTATTGGGTGAGTGATAGTTACTGGCTACATTAGCTTCCAAGAACACGTTACTTATTTTACAAGCAACTCAACAAAGCTTGAAAGCAGCAGCCTTTAGAGTTCTCATCTTTCCAGCTGTGACCATGACTGGCCAAAAGCTAAACATGCAGTATCGCTGCTTCCTGACTAAGCTTGAGGGGACTCTACAAAGCTAGTCAGGGAAACTTACACAGCATGGACACATGGCTGAACAGAAATAAAATGCCCAATCTGATCTCAGATTAGCAACTTCAACAAGCATACACAATAAATAATTTTATTATTAGCATTTGTTCCGTATTGATCATGCACCAGACATTTTATAAATAATTTTTCCAGAGAAGCATTCACTGACTACCCTATAAACATTGAATTTCAACTTTGTTATCTCTGCATAGATAATGCCATATCCAATCAAACAAATAAAAACAATAACAAATAGAAGATCATGGTCCCCGATTGGGATGCATACTTATAAGTCAAAATAAAACTATAATTTCACCTGTCTTATTATTTTTCTTTGATTCTAAAAAATAGCTGGCTATGTGTTTAGTAGATGTTTTTAGTGAAAGTTGATAGGTGAAAAAGTGAGCCTTGAGCACATATGTGGATGTTAGAAGGAGTGTAGATGTTAGATTTTTCTGTGTGAAAAAATAAAAAATAAAGTTTAAAGTTGAGGTTAAAAATAAAGTTCTAAAATGAAAAGTGATGTTCTTACAGATAACTTTGAAGTTGGAGAATAGAGTAAGGGAAAGGAGTTTCTGAGAAGAGACAGAGAGGCTAGAGAGGAAATTCTAATTAGTAGAAAATTGTCCATAGGTTTTAGAGCAAAGATGTTGAATTTTAATTGTAAATTAACCACTATATTGTATAACATTGAAATAACCTTCATTTGTTTAAAACATGAGTAAATGTCTTTTCCGTGTACATAGACTGGACACATTGTTGGGAACAACACACGCTGGGGCCTGTCAGGGAGGAGGAGGAGGGAGAGCATCAGGAAAATCAGCTAATGTGTGTTGGGCTTAATACCTGGGTGACGGGTTGATCTACGCAGCAAACCACCGTGGCACACGTTTACCTATGTAACAAACATGCGCATCCTACACATGTACCCTGGAACTTAAAAAAAACATTGATGAATAAATAAGTAAAAATGCAGTTTTACTTTCTTATGAATAATCCTTTGATTATTTCCTGTGAATGATGTATTGATCATTCAAAAGTCATCTTTAAAAAATAATGTTTCAAATAAATATCTCTAAACATATGATTCTCAGTTGTGGCCCTATTACTCAGTTATTATTCGTTAATCATGCAGTTCTTCTAACAAAGAATTTAAAACTCTGCTTTTCACATAAGCAAACACCTCTCACAGTTCCATAATTACACAGAGTCTGAGATAAACATGAAGAGCAAAGCAGCCTTCAGAGAGCAGTAGGTACATGAGCAGAGGCTTGTAATTTACAGATAAATGCGATGGCAGAAAAGAAATTGATTCTTTAAGTGTAAAATTGGAAGGATTTACTTTCTTATTAGGGACATTTTAAAATCCTCCTTATCTCCTATTGTGATCTGTTGTAAACTTAAGAATTTTAGACTGTCCAGATATTCTTCTGGTTTATAACTAGGACTTTAAATTATTTTCAAGTATGTTCAAAGCTATATTTATTGAATGATAAGTATGCATATTAACCAGCTCAGGTTGCCATAAGAAAATACCATAGCCCGAATGGTTAACCCAACAGAAATGTCTTTCTCACAGTTCTGGAGCCTGGAAGACTGAGATCAGGTGCCAAAATGATGAGATTCTAGTGAGGGCCCCTTTCCTATTTTAAAGATGACTGCCTTCTCAGTGTATCATCACATGGAGAAAAGAGAGCGATCTGGTCTCTCGTCTTCTTACAAGGACACTGACACCATCACAGAAGCCTCACTATCATGAGTTCATCCAAAACGAATTACCTACCAAAGGCTCCATCTCCAAATACTGTAACATTTTATTGAGGGTAATGGCTTCAACATATGAATTTTAGATGAACAAGAACATTTAGTCCATAACAGCATGATTGTGTTGTTTTGTTAATATTTATTTGTTTGCCAAGCACTGATCTAAACATGCACGAACTCATTCAATAATAGCAGTTGAATACTCACCTAAGTTCACACAGTTAGTAAGTCCTCAAACAGATATTGAAATCCAGACTGGTGCCTTTAAAACTGATAATGTTTGCTATTGTGCTATCTTATGTCAAAGGCTGCATTTATGGACCTGGTAGGCTTATTTTATTTTTAGGTGTTGTTAATCAAAAGCATTGTGGGAAGGTAGAAAGAGCACTAAATTGGGCGTCAGAATAGTTGATATAAAGGCCCGGTTCTTAACCCTGTCCTTAATGTATGAATCACCTGTGGAGCTTTAAATAAATCATCACTAGGTCTCACCCCAAGAGTTTCTTATTTAATTAGTCTGGGAGAGAGTTTATGCACCATTATATACACAGAGCACTTTAGCTGATTTGAATTGTCGATGGGATTTGGAGAATAGTGAAGAAGTGGAGAGAACAATAGGAAAAAATGCTTATGGTTGGATCTACTAATTAACAGATTTTAAATCTTAGGATCACAACCTTGCAAAGCATGAGGTTCCTAATCTGTGAGATGGAGAAGATCAAAAGTTATCTTACCATCTCACATAATTTTGGTAATAAGTAAATAATGTATATATAAAGTGCTTTACCAATTATGATGCACATGTAAATAAATTATTGTTCTTACATTGCTTCTTGCTTTCTTTATCATAAAATGTCATTGTTGCTTCAATTTACCTAATTCGAAAACAACAAGCCTCAATACTCAAAACATTGTCAAAGAAGACCAATACCATACTAAAACAAGGTGAATTTCACCTGTGTTAGGCATTTCTCCCTATACCTTCAATATAAATATTGCAATAACCCCTATTGTGGTCATACTTTTGAAAACTTTTGGTTTGTTTTGCAAGTATGAAAGCGTCCATATATAAAATATAATATATGGTAGTAATGAGCAGATAATGATATAACCAATATGGTTATTCACAAATTTAGTGTCTGTGATTATGTGAGGAAATTTTTTAATGTAGCTCTGAAAATGTCAGTGCTGTAGTGATTGGCACATTCATACGCCCTTTTATTTTGTCAATGATTGACAAGTAGGGCACATTGCAGAAAATTATAAAGGAACACCACTTTATCTGTTTAATGAACATTTCAGTGGTATTACTGTTAAAGAGTGGGTGTTTCTTTTATAATATAACCAATTCACTGTTATACTTTTGGCATTTACATCCCTTTTTCTAATTTAGCTTTAAGATAATTGATAAACAAGATTTTAATATGGATAAAATCAGCATTATACTCTTTCCTGTTCTTTGGTCCCCTGAAGAAACCATCACTAATTTTTGAGCAAAAAACAAAGACCTTATACTCATGAGGTAATAAAAAACCTTCAATTGCATGTATATGTATAATTTATTATATATGTGTATATACATATATGGTACACATTTTATATATGAATTTACTCAAAAAGATTATAAATACCTACATGTCTATGTTCATTTAAGAATGGTAGTCATTTTATTTTCTTTCTAAATTTCAAGTTAGGTGATGTATAACTTGAAATGTTTCAAAAACTGTTACAGATTACGGAACTGGTTTTATTTGAATAGAAGATTTACAGACTAACAGTTATCCATGTCATGGCTTTGTAAGGAAAAAGATATGTCATATGTAAATGATAATTCAAATATGTCAAATTACTTACCAACTCATCTCTACCTATATTTGGCTCCTCATATTCTAGGTAGGACAGTTGACTCTGCGTCACTCATCCAAACTGTATCAGCTGCAATACAAGAGCTATCAACCACATAGCCTCTATTTCTTTTGTCAATTGATGTGTCTGCTACTTAATGGTAAAGCTTGCCACTTTTACCATCTCATTCTCAGCTGATGTGCAGAAGGCTGGCCTTTGGTTTTATAGTATAACAATTGCCAGTGTCAAAAGACTTTTCCCCTTTTGTTATAAATGCATTTTCTTGAACTGTAGCCATGTGCTTTTCTTTATTTTAACTCAAGAAACCTCTTAGCAATCTGATAGCTTATTGAGCTCAATAGAAAAGTGTTTCATTGAATGTGTGAAGTACATTATTTTATGGGTCTATGAGAAATGAAGACTCCTAATTTGCTTTCACGAGCATTTCACTGAAGAGTGTTGTTAGGGTTGTTTTGTGTTGCTTTGTAAAATGTGCTGATAATAACATTTAACATAAAAGCATGAATCATGTTTGACTAAATTGCTGAAAAGCAAAAGGAGACAGCAACTAATACATGGACATTTTGTGAACAAGATGCTTTCTGTGTTAAGCTATTTTCTATGTAAATTACTCTTAGTTGGCAATTGGATTCTCCTCAGTTTTCAACTATTATGTACTTTATAGTTTGCAGGGGGCTTTGGAAACATTATTTTTATTAATAAGACAACCAAAAGTGGAGAAAAGGAGCATATAATTTACATAAAAAACTGTTTATTAATAACAGACTCAGGATTAGTACTCAGGTCTTCTCATATTCTCTTTAGTTTTCTTCTTAAGCTCTTAACTATCCATACAGACACTCTATTTTAGATATATATACATATTATATATATATTAGCACCTATTTTACAATGACTGAACTTTCACATTTAATTCATTTGCTTACTGCTGTTACAAAGCATACATTCAAAAATTAAATAAAAAATCAGACAAGAATATTTTTCTAGTAAATACAAATATTTGGTTCAGAGCAAATATTTATTATTTTTTTCTTTCTAAAAAATCCATTGTTGTACTTTGCATAAATCGCATATTTTAACATATCAATAAAGTTTTATTTAACTTATGTGTTTTGGCTGTCAACTAATGTAAATCCTGTTAGTGTAATGATATAGAAACCTTTCCCTTAAATCTTGTTAAAAATACCTCTGGGAATTCATACTCATATTCATTTAGGAGAGTGGATGAACAGAATCTACCTAACTTTAATTGGAGAAAAAAATCAATAATTTATTTGATCAACTGTCCTCATTGTTTTCCGGTTTATTGTTAGCTTAGTAAGTATAAAGAGAGAACTATTTCTAGTCTTTAATTTGTTATATTTGTTTTCAAAATCATATTTTAGTTAACATACTAAAATTCTATTGTAGTAAATAAAAGGCAAACTCTAAAAAGTATTTTCTAAAAAGTATTTTAGAGATAAGATGGTAAAAATAATCTCTTACTTTGTAGGTTACTAGAGTTTAGAGAGAGGTCATTACTCAAGGCTACCTAGTTAAGGAGCAAGACAAAACTTTAACCTAGGAATGTGACATCTCAAGGCACTCTTTCTACTCTACCATGCTGTCATTAATGACATGAATATCTTGAATATAGGCTAATCTTTGATCTACTCAGATATACTTTCTCACATAATAATGTGATTGATTCTAGTGGAAAATATTTGTTGATTAAAAATAGGTGACTATTTTTAAAAATTAGAATATTTTTAAAGATGTACATTCTGGTGATATCAAATTGACTTTTTGCTACTTAAAATTCAATGAATATTATGGACAAAGCTGCAGGTAAAATGAGTCAATTTCTGTCTCACCATGAAAGAATTTATATAATCATCTAGAGGCTCAGTCAAAAAATACTTATGTGAAGGATCAAAGAGCTTTTCTCAGAAACTCAGGTGTTTTAACACTACAGGCCAGAAAGAGAGCACAAGTGGTTTGGGCCAAAAGAGCAGGAGAGATACCAATTATTTGAATTGAAAAGCTAAATGGATACTATCCATAGATGCAAATAAAGAAAGGTATTTTTTAGGTATACTAAATTAAAACACTTGAAATATTCAGAATTTTCTTTTTCTGCACTGATAATCCCTAGTAAATTATGAGTTGTAGGATCCATTGGAATTTACTCATACAGTTGCAATGAAAAACACTTAACCAAAGTAAAAAACAATTTTAGTTATTAAGATAGAATTTATAAATCAGTTTTAGAAGCTTCCAGATTAATCTATGTCTCCCTGAAGCCAAAATAGTGACTACATTTACTAAGTGCAGCCTTTAAGTTGATGAAGCAGTTTTGGGAATGTAATATAGAACCACTTTTTGGATTAAAAAAGTGTTTAAACTAATGTTGTGAGTGTTGCTCAATTGTAATCTTTTGATTACAGTGCTACTCAAAGATATAAAACATAATCTTGTGAGTGTAAACCTGCAAGGTAATATCTCATAGTATAATTTTTGAGAGCTGGACTTACTTACCTAAATTATACATTATTCTCAAATGAATACATGCAATTTCCAATTACTTAATTTTTACAATATCTTTGAGAAAACAGTGTCAAACAGTTGATTCTTTAAAGGGGCCCATTATTTCTGCAGATAAAATGGAAAGAGATTAACTGATTCATGACAGGAAATATACTTTTAAAGTTGTAATTGGAATTGGAATGCCCTAAGTGCATTTTTCACAAATTTTTAAGAAATCTTTAAATATTTTTAAATTATTATTATTCTACTGATGAGAAGGATAAAATGTAATTAAGCGATTGTGCACTGTGGCGGCACAAAATTTGGTACTATCAATTAATCAGTATTCTCAGTCATCTGTTCTGTCTATAACTCTAAAAATGTAAAGGCATTTCTGTAGTACTGCCTTCTCTGTTTATCTGAAGGTTATATGCAAATTCTTTGCTTTCCAAAAATCAATTACATATCAAACACTCAGAGAAATATCCCATTCATCACTACAGTTTTTATCTTCAATGAAAGCATGCATTTTTCCTTATGAGATATTCATGGGAACTGTTAATGTATATACTGAGTTATAGATTACATCAACATATAGCAGTAGAATTGAGTCATACAGATGACTGCATCCAGGAGTGAATGATTTGAAATTAAATACGTTATACTATTCAATGGCTCACTTTTTAAATAGAAGAATGCCAAATCTATAATTTAATTCCGTGAACTTCTATGTAATGGTGCATACTGCTGTTTACAGTTCAAGCAATATAGCCACACAGTTTTCATTTGACGGGATTGGAACACCATCCCACTTCTGACTGCTTTAAGTTTAACAACATGTGGACTTCTCACGAAGAATAACAACAATGAGGGCAATGGAAATGCTACCTGAGGAAGGAATGTGTCAAAATGATCTCAAGTAAATTCATTTCATAAGATGTGAGACTTTTGTTTTGTTTTGCTTGTTCATAAGTGCTGTTTTTGTTGATGTTTTCAAATCTCATTGCATTATTTTGCAAATAATGAAAAAAGAATTTCAGTACTTTGAAAATCTGATAGCTCTCCTAAAAATTTTCCTGTTTAGAACTCCCTGTCTATATAACACACATAAAGAATGATCCCCCTTGATGTGATAAATTATGTATTAGAATAATGGACAGATCAATCAGTGGAGCTACGTAAGTGAAACACACAGCTTTTGGCAAAGAAGGGTCAGCATGTTTACATTTATCACCCAAATGCCTTGACTTTAATGTAGACTTTTGAGATGCATTTATTAATCATGATTTCATTAAAATTTTTGGCAAACTAATGACTTTTTCTCAGAAATATTGCTGATGATATACAGCCGATGTCCAAAAACATTAATCTTCTTTTTGCCACTTAACCTTCTGTGCAATTGTCAAGCAATAACTAGCATGAGATATCATACTTTAGCTTACCAGAAAGGTCCTGTTGTGGGAACTAATCAGGTTGCATATCTGCCATGGCAGAATGTTGTGTCTTTGTCAAGAACAATCCAGTTGGAGTTCGCTTACCACATCTCATCTGCTGAAGACTTCTACTCTAGGAAGCAATGAGTGCTTTTACTGGAAGTAGTGCCTGGAATGATTAATGGTGCAAATTATCAATGTTTTAATATATTCAATAATGATAAAAATTTAGGATTTGAGTGAACTACTCAATAACCAAGTGTATTTCTCTCTATGACCTATTTGTATTCTATAAACATCTACTGCGATAATAGCCCTAAGCAAGTCACATGGTGGGGAAAGAAAATTGAATTTTGGGGGGTTCCATCACGCCAAGAAGTTTACAATCAACTTGACTAGACAAAAATTGTCTTTACGGAAAGTGAGAGACTAATAAAATATACTATGCATTAGTGAAATAACAAAATAATATAACAAACAAAAACGTGAAAATGAACAATACAAAACAGTATTGTCATTTTGAAAAAGGAAAGAAATTTGTGTTTATAATTTTTTTAATAAGTCATATTTGGTAGATACAATTTATAATTAGGCTAATAAGTTAAGGTTACCGGGCAGGATCTATTTCCTAGTGTTTATAAAATAATTATTAAAATATAATCTTGAATCAGTTTCTGTGTAGGATATTAACTTGGTAAGTTCATTTTATTTTTCTATTTTTATGAAAAGCTAATTTTTTTCAAAAAAATTTAAAATGTTTTATTGCTAATCTGGGGTACATAATAGGTATCTATATATATTTTTAGGGTAAATGTGATTTTTAAAATTTAATTTAATTTTAAGTTCCAGAATACACGTGCAAGATATGTATGCTTGTTACATGGGTGAATGTGTGGCATGGTGGTTTGCTGCACCTGTCAACCCATCAACTACGTATTAAGCCCTGCTTGCATTAGCTATTTAGCCTAATGCTCTCTCTACCCGTTCTCCAACAGGCCTCAATGGGTGTGGTTCTCCTCTCTGTGTCCATGTGTTCTTATTGTTCAGTTCTCCTTACAAGTGAGAACACGTGGTGTTTGGTATTCTGTTCCTGTGTTAGTTTGCTGAGGATAATGGCTTCCAGCTCCATCCATGTCCCTGAAAGGGACATGATCTCATTCCTTTTTATGGCTTCATAGTATTCCATGGTGTATATGTACCACATTTTCTTTATCCACTCTATCATTGATGGACATTTGGGTTGATTCTATGTTTTTACAATTGTGAATAGTGATACAATAAACATGTGCATGCATGTATCTTTACAATAGAATTATTTATGTTCCTTTGGTTATATACCTAGTAATGGGACTGCTGGGTCAAGTGGTATTTCTGGTTCATGGTCTTTGAGGAAATGCCACACTCTCTTCCACAGTGGTTGAACTAATTTACATACCGACTGACAGTGTAAAAGCATTCCTGTTTCTCCACAAGCTCACCAGTATCTGTTGTTTCTTGACTTTTTAATAATTGCCATTATGACTGGCATGAGATGGTATCTCACTGTGGTTTTGATTTGCATTTCCCTAATGACCAGTGACGTTGTGCTTTTTTCATATGTTGGCTGCATAAATACCTTCTTTAGAGAAGTGTCTGTTCGTGCCCTTTACCCACTTTAATGGGGTTGTTTTTGTCCCGCAAATTCTCTAAGTTCCATGTAGAATCTGGATATTAAATCTTTCAGATGGATAGACTGCAAAAATTTCCTCCCATTCTGTACGTTGTCTGTTCACTCTGATGAGAGTTTCTTTTGCTGTGCCAAAGCTCTTTGGTTTAATTAGATCTTATTTGTCAATTTTTGCTATTGCTGCAATTGGGAAAGCTACATTCATATGAGCTTTATTTATGCAAAATGACTTGAGGGATGATTCAGTTCATTTTCAAGGTAAAATTTAAGTGTCTTATGATGTATTATTTGCTAGTTAAAATTACTCAAGTAACCAACATTCTTAGCCTCCATTTTGTCAATCTGAGTCCTAAATCTGATATTGGCAATTATTTATGTTTTTGTGACTAAATAGAAATGAACTTGACCCAATTCTAAGACCATATCTTTCATCCAAGTAAGTGAAGCCAAATAGCCACTAAAAACCCACAGAATTCATCACCTATAAAGAAGAGGAAGGCTTAGTAAGAGACAAGGTCTCTTACTTAATATGGTCTACTGTTCTCATTTATTCTCGGAGTCAATTTTTGTAAACTGGAATCTTACCTTAACTAATTTTTTTGATGTTATACATAGATTTAAACCAAAGAAAACTGTTACAAAGTTGAAGTTGGTTACCTCTGAAAATAAGTTTTTGCTTTCTTTATTAAAATTATTTCAATATACTTTTATTTAGGAAGTAGATACATATAAAACTTTTTGATTTTAAAAGGCAAATATATCATCCTGGGCCAGGTGCAGTGGCTCACGCCTATAATCCCAGCACTTTGGGAGGGTGAGGTGGGCGGATCACAGGGTCAAGAGATCAAGACCATCCTGGCCAACATGGTGAAACCCCAACTCTACTAAAAATACAAACATTAGCTGGGTATGGTGGGGCGCACCTGTAGTCCCAGCTACTCGGGAGGCTGAGGCAGGAGAATCACTTGAACCTGGGAGGCAAAGGTTGCAGTGGGCCGAGATCATGCTATTGCACCCCAGCCTGGGCTACAGAGAGAGACTCCGTCTCAAAATAAATAAATAAACAAACAAACAAATAAATAAATAAATAAATATTCTGAAAAAAAAAATCATTCTGAAAAGGCCAAGGGAAGAGTAGTATATTGAGAAAAACCAAAAAAAAAAAAAAAAAAAAAATTTACCCAGGTCCCAGGTGATCATGAGGGGTAGGGAAAGGAAGGAGATTTCTAGAGTGTAATAAATGAGAAAGAAGAGAGCACTATTTTTAAAAGAAATGATTAAAGAATAGGAAACCATGGGAAGACGGCTAAGATGTGTGTTTTGGCTTCAAGGCTGTTCTCCTAAACTAATTGTTATCTGGAAATGGTTGATTACTCCCATGTTCCATCCACACTCGACATGTATCTGTTCTAATTGATTCCAAATGCCATTAGGGGAAAATACTTGTGTGTTTCATTTATATCTACGTCTTCCTTCCCACAGCAAAAGACCTGAAGCTTAGTCAATCCATAAAAATATTGTTTTATTTTTCTTATTTGGGGATCAAATACGGCCTATAAATGCAGTTGCAAATCATAATCTTATAATGTAAAGAAAACAAGGCAAGTAATAAGACAAACATCATTTGGTAATGCTGAATTAATAATTTATGATTCTAGTCTCCTAATATCAGGTAAGGTTGCAACTCTAGGAGTAATTAATGTAAAAGAAGAAATGAAGCCAAAATATTCCTAATAAGCCCAATAAAATTTGGGAGGATTCAATAAATTTTTGAAAGCTCTTCAAGAGATAAATTTAGTATTAGGATATTGTTTATACAACAGACTCAAAATCTTTAAAAATCTATTTAGAGATTATTAAATGAGAATCAGAGAAACATGTGCTTTCCATGTAGATGAGCTGCATATCATCTTGTTCCAAAATTCTAGTTTCTGTAATTGAATCTAGAATGATTTAGGCCGAGAGTATCAAGCCATCAAGATTTTATTGAATTGGCTTATTGTAATACATATAAGGAAAAAATAAGAAGTGTTTAAACATGGAAAATATTTAGTTTCAAAGTCTGTGCACTTTTCTCTTTCATCAACCTACGTATAAACATCAACCAAATGAAGAGGACGAACTTTAAAAATAGTGGTTTGGACTGGGCGCGTTGGCTCACGCCTGTAATCCCAGCACTTTGGGAGGCCGAGATGGGGGGATCACGAGGTCAAGAGATCCAGACCATCCTGGACAACATGGTGAAACCCCGTCTCTACTAAAAACACAAAAATTAGCTGGGCGTGGTGGCCGGGTGCCTGTAGTTCCAGCTACTACTCGGGAGGTGGGGGCAGGAGAATCGCTTTAACTTGGGAGACCGAGGTTGCAGTGAGTCAAGATTGTGCCACTGCACTCCAGCCTGGTGACAGAGCGAGATTCCGTCTCAAGAAAAAAAAAAAATAGCGGTTTTATTCTTAACATAACATCTATGCTTGAAATATGCATGATGCAGTAAAATAAATCATTTTATTTTAGATGTATGATATACATCTAAGTAACTAATTATCAAGTTTCATTTAGATTAATGGTAAAAGAAATATAAAATTCAGTTTTTATCAGGATAGTTTATGTAAACTCTCTTCATGGAATAAAAAAAGTTAATGTGTACCTGAACTATGAATCAATAATCCGTGTTATTTGAAATAATGTGCTTCTTTTCCTAAGGCAAAAAATGCACTTTATCTTATCTTCAAGAAGCCAGCATAATATTAGTTTTGGGCTTATATCCCTGAAGTGCACTGTTTAGCTGATGTTCCATTTGCTTAGTTTGAGTAAGTTGAAGAAAGTTTCCCTTCTCTATACGAGTGCTATTTTAAGCTCCCCTCAGGATTTAGGGAGACAGAAAATCATCAGTCTAATTTCCTCTCCGTGGCTTCTGCGGAAGAGAGATGAGCCTATTAAAGAATCTTACCATTGGCCGGGCGCCGTGGCTCACGCCTGTAATCCCAGCACTTTGGGAGGCCAAGGTGGGCAGATCACCTGAGGTCAGGAGTTTGAGACCAGCCTGCCAACATGGTGAAACCCCATCTCTACTAAAAATACAACAATTAGCTGGGATACCCATGATACACTACGGGTTTCAATATTTCTTTCTAATTTTCTCCTATCACATTAAAAAACCCTGCTCTTCCCATTCTCTTTGTTTTGAATTTCACTTCCTCTGTCACTAATCCTATTGTGTCAAATGCAGGCTACTCGTGTCCACATCATCATGCTCCTGGCTGACCATACCCTTCAATTAGGATCCATGTTACTATGTACAGAGAATTCTAAGTCTCTAAATATTCAAAATGTATAATAATGGCAAATTTTTTCAGCCATACTTTTTCAACCGTGGGCTATTTGGTTCTAAACACCATTTTTAAAGTACTATCATCAGTATTTTGTGTGGGTGAGTTAATAGGGAGAATTTATGGTAATTGCTCTAATAAAATCCCCACAAGTTCAGTGCCTTAAATTAATTTCTTGCCAACATCATAGTGTAATGCTGATCAGGTGATTCTCCTGGGCAGCTTTTCCAGTTTAGTTACCAAACATGGCATTTCATACTCTTCTCATACATAGAAAATCTTCACTCTTGCCCCAAGAGTGACAACAGGGAGTTCCATCATCCAGTTTCCACACAGAGTAAGTGCAGAATCTCTAGTTTATCCACTGTTTTCTCCATCATGTCTAGCTTTTCAGAAAGGGGACCTACCAACTACTATAGACAAGTTAGTGCATGTGCACTCACCCACACACACACACACACACACACACCCCCCAAATATACAATAGGAAAACTATAACTAGAATACAATCCCCTTCCTGGAAAGGAGAAGACATAAAGGCACACAAAGTAACTAACTTGTCCATCTAGCTCTTGAAACCCACATAATTGAGGTTATGAAACAGTTATCAGGCCTCTTCCATTGTATGGCATTACCATATCATAATTCTTTGAATTCATTTGTGAAGACTGAGACCAATATATTATGCAAAAAATGCAGGACATTACAAAGAACATGTTTAAATGTCATATTTCTTTGATCTAAACAAGGCCACAATTAGAAGCAAGAGATATCTAGAAATAGTCTTCTTGTATGACTAGATGAAAAGTTAATTGGTTTTAGGAAAATAAAATTATACCTTCTCAACTTCTCCTAGGACTGTGCAATTTCGTTATGTGTTTTTCTGGTTTGAACTTAACATATTGTTCACTCTATATCCTGTTTTCATTAAAATGAGAGTGATATATTTAATATAACTATTTATTGCTGCAGTAATAACTTCATGATTGAATCTGAGCTACAAATTAATCCTGCTTTGGATAGTAACATGGAAACAATGATAAATTTTGTGTAATATCATCAATATCTTCTCTGTTTACAGTGGCAAGGGGGATTCCCTGTTTTGGCATTTACCTGTCATTATATAGAAAACAGCAGAACTGGCTGGACATAGAATTTTTATTTGACTGCCATTGGCAAAAATTCAAGTTATGTCAAATCGTAGCTAAATATGAAGTTATTTTGGTTATTTTTGTTCAGATAAATGTATTATTTCTACTCCATATGAGTTTTTCCCTAGTCTTATATGGACTTGTTATGAAAAGCCAGAGCTGTAATTTTGTATGAACTGATTCCTCCTTTGTAAAATTTATTTGCAGGTAGCTAGGCATAATATTTATTAAATTGAGGTAAGTTGTTAAGGTTATTAAGTGTGTACACATTGATCATGTATCTGTGTACAGTTCCCAAGACAACTAAATAATTATGATACCACATAAAATATATAGTCTTCTGTGTCAATGTGTAAAATATAAATTAGTATAACCTACTTAATTAACAATAATTTATCCCTAAACAGCCCAGGAATCATCATTTCGTGTTGTTCAATTACATGGGTTGTCTAACACTGGCTCTTCTGAACTGAGCAAGTGTCCCATCTGTGAAGTGGGGAGTAGATGTCAGTGTTATTACGTGCTTATAAAACAAAAATCAAAAGCAAGTCATTTTATATGTAATTGTATGTTATAATCTTGGAGGATGCAATATTGAAGTTTTGCTTTGATATTCTGAGCATAGAACTGCAATGGGTCTTAATGCTATGCTAAAATTCTCCACAGTGCACTGAATTGAAACACTTTTGTGCTTTCAAAAACACTGAACTAAAAATAAACTTACACATGATATATTACTGAGATAGGTAAATGATATCAAAGATAATAAGAAAAACTATACCTACATTTTAATTTACATTCAGTTCATCTGAACACAGTTAAAAATTCTCATCTAGTGTCCAACAGACAACCTAAACCAATTCTGAATGCATTTTACTCTAAACAAATATAAACTCTGGCAATTGCAGGAGAAAAATTGATTGTCTTAGCCTACTATTTGGATAGTATGGTTTTGAAATTACCATCCTTCAAAAGTAGATCAACTGAAATGCCTATATGCTTTCTACTCAGGAGTATTTGTATTTTTATTGGAAAGAAATGAATTTAATAATTAGCCTTACCCATTCTCTCACAGAGTTAATCCCTTTAGTCCTTAGAAATTTCAGTATTATAAAATCTGTTATTTGAAAACCTTTGAAGACATAGAATTACATGTTAGGCAATGAAGCAATGTCTGTCTATGAGGAAAATTCAAGGGTATGAGATTCAAGGAAAATGACACACTTTATTTTACACACACATACACAAACACATATACATACATATACACACAGACTTTCCTTCTCTTCCCCTGTCTGGATTAATGAAGGAAGCTTTTCTACTTCAGAGAACACATGATACGCAAAAGGCAACTGAAACCCTAGCTAGGGTTTAAATTATATTTATGTAATTTCAACTAACTAAAATAGCTAATGAAGAAATTTAGTAAGATGGAGGTTTTGAATAACATTTGAAGTAATAAATATAAAATAAAAATAAAGAAAAAAATGACTTTAGTTTTCCGTAGAAAGCTTGAAGCTCATTGTCAAAAACGTATCTAATTTTAGTCCTCAGTGCTCCTTCCTCATAATTCAAATGTTAGTTAAAATGGCTGTACAGATTTATTAAAATAGTTACATACATATGGGATCTTACATATAAGCATATATACTATACATGTGTCAACTTTACTAGTTCTGTTAGAGAAGAGCTTTGAAGGAATTTTCCTGCAGTGACAAATGGAAAGTTAAGTAGAAATTAAAATTAAATAACAGAAATGGATTAAGTCTATTCTGGGAAATTTTTAGAGCAGTTCATGTATATTATTGAAAAGTGTCACATCATAGCTCAATAGATTGTTTTGTGTTAATCTACCATAATATTTCAACAAGGGTACTGGTTTCAAAAAAGTACTGCCCCATTAAAATGCTAATGTAGATACTGCTATGAAGGTCTTGTAAAGATTATGAGTTCTGAATACTTCAGTTATAAAACATTTGGCTTTAATAGATAAGGTTTCTTTACTTCAGTTAAAAAGGCTGTATCTATAAAAGGAAAATGACTTTGTCACTCTGTTGGTTCTTAATATTATTAAATATTTATTAAGATTCAACAGTACACTAAGCATTTATAGAGTAAAAGTAGAATAATGTTTACTTTAATTAAACTAGTATGTGAAGACTCTTAAGGGAGATAGGTGTATGGTACACATGCTTTTGCTTACATATTGCTTTTCTGGGTATAGATAGGATTCAGACTCACAATAGCTCAGATCTCTTACCATTTGTTTACTTTTATAGAACGAGAGAAAAGTGCCCCCAATTTTTCCAAGTGATTATGCTCAGCTACTTAAAGTGAAGACAGACATAGCTTTGAAATTGCCTTAACTGCTTGTGTAGTTTTGTTTTTTTGACTTCTTATATTTATTCTACTAAATAACGTTGGTATTCAGAATAACAAAAATACATATATTTGTGGCTAATATTAGGACGTTGTGATTTTCTTGTAATATATTGAATCACCAACTGTTAGAGCCTCATAAGCCTCTGAGATACATTCATTCACTTTGCTAGTGAAGAGCTTCAGGACCCGAGAAGTTAAGGAAATTTCTCAAGTGCACAGAGCTAGTTAAACACAATGAACACAATTGAATCCCAGGACTCTTGTTTCACAATTTATTGCTTTTATCAATCTATCAATCATGGGGACAGACAAAAATTCAAAGCAATTAAATTAAGAGCTCAGCATCTAGTCAGAAAATTGCACATTGTGAACTTCAAATAAAATCCACTATCTTCAATAGCTACAAATAAATATGAACCCTGATTGTAGAGCTGGTTTTATGGTACTTCTTGCTAATGATTGTGTTCATCTTCTTTATAGTGTTTGATAGAAATGATAGTTCTAAAGTAATTTCCCTTAGAGTAAGCAAAACCTCACTAAAATGGGGTCTTTCATGATAAGAAGGGTCCAGATATTTATATGATCCCCCCTCTTAAGAAGCAGGGCAGGGAGAGGAAACTTATCTTTCTCTACAAGGGATCTTCCTCCTGTTATTGAAATATTTCTTATACTTAGTGGTAAATATTCTCTTACTTTAAGTGAGCAATTTTCATTGAATTTCAAAATTAAATGCTATTATTTTAACATTAATAATACTCAAATGTATATAGACTAAAGACTAGGCATAAATTAGTTATGCTTGATATTTTTAATCAACTAATGGGGAAAAGGAGCAGCTCTTTAATACTATTATTTGCCAGGTAATGACTCAACCCTCTCATAACAGTCTTCTCTTTTAATTAGTATGAAATCTACATTGGTGCAATAAAGCATGCATAATGTCTCCATATGACATGAAGTCATTATTTGCCTGTGTTTGTTTGTTTGTTTTCTTATAAGGGTGTGATATATCCAGTAGAACTGTGAGGCAGTCAAAGGTAAATACAGAGAACCAAAATCATATATTATATTTGATGACAGTGATGATGGTGATGGTGGTGGTGGTGGAAATGATGATCATTAGTAACATAATTATGGACATGGTCAATAACTCTAATTTTGATCCGGGAACTACTAGGTATTGCTCTTACCACTTTACATGTATTATCTCATTTATTCATCACAATAATCCTATGAAGCAGATAATATAATCATTCTCTTTTTTAGATAAGACAACTCATATAGAGAAAGTTGGGAGAACTTAGATTTACATTCTGGCTCAATCCATTTATAGAGCATATACTCTCATTTATTAATATTCACATTACTATTTATAGGAATATAATATGTGATACATACATAAATATTATATGTTATATACACAGTATGTTATTCATATATGTATATAATATCCATATCAATGTATATGTGTAATAAATACATGTATTACATATATACTCTATATTTCATATATATTTAAAATATTTTACAATTACTGAACATCTCAAAAGTAAGTTCTTGAATTCTAGTTTTATGTATTTCTTCATTTTTGTATGACAAAAATGGATTAAAATAGTATATAGAGTATCTATATACTATTTTAAAATAACCATTCTAGAATAGTATTTAGATGGTTCTCATAAACTGTCTTTAAGGGGTATAGGTGAAAACATTCTGCTTAATATGAAATATCATGATATGCAAAGTAACAAGGACTGTGCTACAATTTCCAGTAATTTACACTTTCAGTCATTTTAAAAAATTAGAACCCCTATCCACTTTTCAAATTATTTTGGCATGATCACTGACTCAATTATCACTGACTCAATTATCACTTTCACAATGACATAAAAAATCAGTGGTCCAAAGTAATATAAAAATATATATTGACATAAGCTGACAGGAAGAGTCAGACCAGATGAAATTAATGGTTATTTGGAAACTTCCTAATATTTGTATAATTATTGTGAGTTGCACTTACTTAATCTTTAAGTTGACCTGAAATGAGAATTTGATATATAGGAAATAATATTTCATCAGATTAGACTAGCTTTTTTAGATATTTCTTTTTCTTATTTTATTTCTTTTTTTTTTTACTTCTATTTTAAGTTCGGGGTAATTTTGAAGGTTTGTTATGTAGGTAAGCTTGTATTATGGGGTTTGACATACAGATTATTTCATCACCCAGGTATTAATCCTAGTATCCATTAGTTATTTTTTTCTAATCCTCTCTCTCTTCCTACCTTCCACCCTTTGCTAGGCCCCAGTGTCTGTTGTTTGTGTCTATGTGTTTCAACCATTTACCTCTCACTTATAAGTGAGAACATGCGTTATTTGGTTTTTTGATCCTACATTAGCTTGCTAAGGATAATGGCCTCTAGCTCCATCCATGTTCCTGCAAAGGACATACTCCCATTCTTTTTATGGCTGCATAGTATTCTATGGTGTATATGTATCATATTTTCTTTATCTAGTCTATCATTGATGCGCATTTAGATTGATTTTGTATCTTCACCATTGTGATAATGCTGCAATGAACAAATGCATGCATGTGCCTTTATGTATCCATACATCATTGCTGGGTCAAATGGCATTTTTGGGATTGCTGGGTAATGGGATTGCTGGGTCAAATAGTATTTTTGTGTTTAAATCTCTGAGGAATCACCACACTGTTTTACAAAATGGATAAACTAATTTACACGCCCAAGAGTGTATAAGCATCCCTTTTTCTCTGCAGTCTCGCCAGCACATATTATTTTTTGACGTTTTAATAACAGCCATTCTGACTGGTGTTAGATGACGTGGTTTTGATTTGCATGTCTCTAGTGATCAGTATTGTTGGGTTTTACTTCATATGCTTATTAGCTACATGTACGTCTTCTTTTGAAAATGTCTGTTTATGTTCTTTGCCGACTTTTTAATGCAGTTGTGGGTTTGTTTGTTTGTTTGCTTTGTAAATTTGTTTAAATCCCTTACAGATGCTGGATATTAGGCCTTTGTCAGATGTGGAGTTGGCAAAAATTTTCTCCCATTCTGTAGATTGTCTATATACTCTGTTGATAGTTCTTTTTGCTATGCAGAAGCTCTCTAGTTTAGTTTGCCAATTTTTGCTCTTATTATAATTGTTCTGGCATCTTCATCACGAAATATTTTCCTGGTCCTATGTCCAGGATGGTATTGCCCAGGTTGTGTTCCAGGGTTTTTATAGTTTTGGGATTTACATTTAAGTCTTTAATCCATCTCAAGTTGATTTTTTATATGGTACAAGGAAGGGGTCCATTTTCAATCTTCTGCATATGACTAGCCAGTTATCCTAGTTCCATTTATTGAATAGGGAGTCCTTTCTCCATTGTTTGTTTTTGTCAGGTTTGTCGAAGATCAGATCATGGTAGTTGTATGGCCTTATTTCTGGGGTCTCTATTCTCTCCCGTTGTTCCGTATGTCTGTTTTTGTACCAGTACTATGCTATTTTGTTTACTGTAGCCCTGTCAATATAAAATTGGGTAGCATGATGCCTCTAGCTTTTTTTCTATTCCTTATAATTACCTTGACTATTTGGGCTATTTTTGGTTCTATATGCATTTTAAAATCGTTTTTTTCTTGTTCTTTGAAGAATGTCATGGTAGTTTGATAGAAATAGCATTGAATTTATAAACTGCTTTGACCAGTATGGCTATTTTAATGATATTGATTCTACCTATCTGTATTAGTTTGTTTTTACACTGCTGTAAAGAACTACCTGACATTGGGTGATATAAAAAGAAAAGAAGCTTAATTGACTCACAGTTCTGCATGGCTGGGGAGGCCTCAGAAAACTTACAATTATGGTGAAAGGAGAGGGAGAAGCAGGCACCTGCTTCACAAGGTGGCAGGAGAAAGAGAGACTTGGGGAAGGGGAACTGCCAAACACTTGTAAGACGTCAGATCTCATGAGAACTCATTCACTATCAAGAGAATAGCATGGGGGAAATTGCCACCATGAACTAATGACCTCCCTCCAGGCCCCTCCCTCAATACATGTGGATTACAATTTGAGATGAGATTTGGGTGGGGGCGCAGAGCCAAACAATATCACTATCAATGAGCGTGGACAATGTTTTCCATTTGTATATGTCATCTCTGATTTCCGTGAGCAGTGTTTTGTCGTTCTCATTGTAGAGCTCTTTCACCTCCATGGTTAACTGTATTCCTAGGTATTTTATTCTTTTGGGGATAATTGTGAATGGGATTGTGTTCCTAATTTGGCTCTCAGCTTGACTATCTTTGGGTATATAGGAATTATAGTATTATAATTTTTGTACACTGATTTTGTATCCTGAGATTTGCTCAAGTTGTCAGTTTAAGAAGCTTTTGAGCTGAGATTACTGGGTTTTCTAGATATAGGATCACATTGTCTGCAAACAGAGGTACTTTGCCTTTCTCTCTTCCTATCTGGAAGCCCTTTACTTCTTTCTCTTACCTGATTACTCCGGCCAGGATTTCCAATACCATATTGAATAGCAGTGGCAAGAAAGGGCATCTTTGTCTTGTGTTGGTTTTCAAGGAGAATGCTTCCAGATTTTGCCCATTCAGTCTGATGTTGGCTGTGGGTTTGTCATAGATGGCCCTTATTATTTTGACATACGTTCCCTCAATACCTAGAGTTTGTAACATGAATGGGTGTTGAATTTTATTGAAAGCCTTTTCTGCAGCTATCATGGCAATTGTGTGTATTTTGTCTTTAGTTCTGTTTATGTAATGAATCACATTTATTGATTAAAATATATTGAACCAACTTTGCATTGCAAAGATAAAGCCTATTAGATCACGGTGGATAAGTTTTTTGATATGTTGCTGGATTTAGTTTACCAATATTTTGTTGAAGATTTTTGCATTGAGGTTCATCAATGATATTGGCCTGAAGTTTTTTTTTTTTTTTTTTTTTTTTTGGTGTGTCTTTGCCAGGTTTTGGCATTGGGGTGATGCTGGCCTCATAAAACAAGTTAGGGAGGAGTCCCTCCTCCTCGTTTTTTTTTGTGGGGTGTGGGGAATAATTTCAGCAGGAACCATACCAGCTCTTCTTCGTATATCTGGTAGAACTCAGCTGGGAATTCATCTGGTCCAGGGCTTTTTTTGGCTGGTAGGCTATTTATTACTGATTCAATTTTGGAGCTCATTATTGGCCTGTTCAGGGATTCAGTTTATTCCTGGCTCAGTCTTGGGGGGTTTATGTGTTCAGAAATTTATCCATTTCATCTAGATTTTCTAGTTTCTTTGCATAGATGTGTTCATAATATTTCTGATGGTTATTTGTACTTCTGTGGGTCAGTGGTAATAGCCTCTTCATTTTTTTCTAATTATGTTTATTTGGATATTCTCTCTTTTCTTTATTAGTTTAGCGAGTTGTCTATTTTTTTTTAAATACAACTCCTACATTAGTTGATCTTTTGAATGGTTTTTCATGTCTCAATCTCCTTCAGTTCAGTTCTGATTTTCGTTATTTCTCATCCTTTGCCAGCTTTGGGGTTGGTTTTCTCTTGGTTCTCTGGTTCTTTTAGGTGCGATGTTAGGTTGTTAAATTCAGATCTTTCTAACTTTTGATGTGGACATTTAGTGCTATGAATTTTGCTCTTAACATTGTCTTAGCTGTGTCCCAGAGATTCTGGTTTGTTCTCATTAGTTTCATAGAACTTCTTGATTTCTGCCTTAATTTCATTATTTACCCTAAACTTATTCAGGTGCAGGTTACTCAATTTCTATGTTGTTGCTTGGTTTTGAGTGAATTTCTTAGTCTTTATTTCTAATTTGATTGCTATGTGGTTCAAGAGATTGTTTGTTACGACTCTGGTTCTTTTGCATTTGCTGAGGAGTGTTTTATTTCTGATTATGTGATCAATTTCTAGAGTATGTGCCAAGTGGTGATGAAAAGAATGTATATTCTGTTGTTTTCAGATGGAGAGTTCTGTAGATACCTATCAGGTCCATTTTATCCAGTGCTGAGCTCAGGTTCTGAATATCATTTTTTTTTTGCCTCGATTATCTTTCTAACATTGTCAGTGGAGTGTTGAAGTCTCCCACTATTATTTAGTGGAAGTCTAAGTCTCTTTGAAGATCTCTAAGAACTTGCTTTATGAATCTGAGTGCCCCTATGTTGGGTGCATACATATTTAGGATAGTTATGCCTACTTTTTGAGTTGAACTCTTTACCATTATGTAATGCCATTTTTGTCTTTTTATCTTTATTGGTTTAAAATGTGTTTTGTATGAAATTAGGATTGCAACCCCAATTTTTTGTTTTCCATTTGCTTGGTAGATTTTTCTTCAACCTTTTATTTTTAGGCTATGAGTGTCATGGCATGCGAGATGGGTCTCTTGAAGACAGAATACAAATGGATCTTGTCACTCTGCCTTTTAATTGGGGCATTTAGCCATTTACATTCAGGGTTAGTATTGATATGCATGGATTTGTTCCTGACATCATGATATGAGCTAGTTATTTTGCAGACATGTTTGTGTGGTTGCTTTATAGTATCACTCATCCGTGTAATTATCTGTGTTCTTGTAGTGACTAGTAATGGTTTTTCCTTTCCATATTAATGCTTCCTTCTGGTGCTCTTGTAAGGCAGGTCTTGTAAGGCAGGTCTTGTGACTTAGCATTTGCTTCTCTGAAAAGGATCTTATTTCTCCTTTGTTTATGAAACTTACTTTGGATGCATATGAAATTCCGGGTTGGATTTTTTTCTTCAAGAATGTTGACTACTAACCCCTCAATCTTGTAGGCTTATAGGGTATTTGCTGAGATGTCCACTGTTAGTTTGATGGGCTTTGCTTTGTAGTTGACCTGACCTTTCTCTCTAGCTGCCTTTAACATTTTTTCTTTCATTTCAATCTGGGAAAATCTGATGATTTTGTGTCTTGGGGACTTTTTTGAAGTATCTTACTGGAGTTCTCTGTATTTCTAAATTTGAAGGTTTACCTCTCAAGGTAGGTTGGGGAAGTTCTCATGAATGATATGAAATGTGTTTTCCAAGTTGCTAGCACTCTCTCCATTACTCTCAGGGACACCAATAAGTCATAGGTTTGGTCTCTTTACACAATCCCTTATTTCTTAGAGGTTTTGTTCATTCCTTTTCATTTTATTTCCTTTATTCGTGTCTATTTTATTTCAGAAAGTTAATCTTCGAGCTTTGAGATTCTTTCATCAGCTCGGTCTATTCTGCTATTAATACTTGTGATTGCATTATGAAATTTTTGTAGAGCGTTTTTGAGATCTATCAGGTGGGTTACATCCTTTTCTACACTGGCTATTTTGTTTGTTAGCTCCTGTATAGTTTCATGGTGATTCTTAGCTTCCTTGGGTGCATTTCACCATACTCATGCATCCCAGTGATCTTTGTTCCTGTCCCTATTCTGAATTCTATTTCTGTCATTTCAGCTATCTCAGCTCAGTTCAGAACCCTTGCTGGAGAGGCAGTGTGGTCTTTTGGAAGAAAGAAGGCACTCTGGCTTTTGGAGTTGCCAGGGTTCATACATTGGTTCTTTCTCATCTTTATAGGCAGATGTTTCTTTGATCTTTGAAGTTGTGGACCTCTGGTTGGGTTTTTCTTTCTCTTTTATCCTATTTAATGACTTTGGGTGTTGACTGTCATATAAAGTGCATTCAGCTGACCGCCTTCATTTCTGAAATATTTTAGGGGGCCAACACTCACCTCCCAGACGCCTGGACTGTGTGCTATATATCTGGAGGACTTGTATTGGGTCTCAGTGTTATTTTCTGTCTCCTTGAGGTTAGGAATCCACAGCACTTTCTAGGTAGTTTAGAGGTTTTGAGTGATTTTCTTAATCCTGAGTTCTAGTTTGATTGCACTGTGGTCCAAGAGACAGTTTGTCATAATTTCTGTTCTTTTACATTTGCTGAGGAGTGCTTGACTTCCAACTATGTGGTCAATTTTGGAATAAGTGAGATGTGATGCTGAGAAGAATGTATATTCTGTTGATTTGGGGTGGAGAGTTCTGTAGATGTCTATTAGGTCCACTTGGTGCAGCGCTGAGTTCAGTTCCTGGATATCCTTGCTCCTGAATGACTACTGGGTACATAATGAAATGAAGGCAGAAATAAAGATGTTCTTTGAAACCAGTGAGAACAAAGACACAACATACCAGAATCTCTGGGACACGTTTAAAGCAGTGTGCAGAGGGAAATTTATAGCACTAAATGCCCACAACAGAAAGCAGGAAAGATCTAAAATTGACACCCTAACATCACAATTAAAAGAACTAGAGAAGCAAGAGCAAACACATTCAAAAGCTAGCAGAAGGCAAGAAATAACTAAGATCAGAGCAGAACTGAAGGAGATAGAGACACAAAAAACCCTTCAAAAAATCAATGAATCCAGGAGCTGGTTTTTTGAAAAGATCAACAAAATTGATAGACCACTAGCAAGACTAATAAAGAAGAAAAGAGAGAAGAATCAAATAGATGCAATAAAAAATGACAAAGGGGAGATCACCACCAATCCCACAGAAATACAAACTATCATCAGAGAATACTATAAACACCTCTATGCAAATAAACTAGAAAATCTAGAAGAAATGGAAAAATTCCTCGACACATACACTCTCCCAAGACTAAACAAGGAAGAAGTTGAATCTCTGAATAGACCACAAAGGTCTAATATCCAGAATCTACAAAGAACTCAAACAAATTTACAAGAAAAAAACAAACAACCCCATCAACAAGTTGGCGAAGGATATGAACAGACACTTTTCAAAAGAAGACATTTATGCAGCCAACAGACACATGAAAAAATGCTCATCATCACTGGCCATCAGAGAAATGCCAATCAAAACCACAATGAGATACCATCTCACACCAGTTAGAATGGCGATCATTAAAAAGTCAGGAAACAACAGGTGCTGGAGAGGATGTGGAGAAATAGGAACACTTTTACACTGTTGGTGGGACTGCAAACTAGTTCAACCATTGTGGAAGACAGTGTGGCGATTCCTCAAGGATCTAGAACTAGAAATACCATTTGACCCAGCCATCCCAATACTGGGTATATACTCAAAGGACTATAAATCACGCTGCTATAAAGACACATGCACATGCATGTTTATTGTGGCACTATTCACAATAGCAAAGACTTGGGACCAACCCAAATGTCCATCAATGATAGACTGGATTAAGAAAATGTGGCACACATACACCATGGAATACTATGAAGCCATAAAAAACGATGAGTTCATGTCCTTTGTAGGGACATGGCTGAAGCTGGAAACCATCATTCTCAGCAAACTATCGCGAGGACAAGAAACCTAACACCTCATGTTCTCACTCATAGGTGGGAATTGAACAATGAGAACACTTGGACACAGGAAGGGGAACATCACACACCGGGGCCTGCCGTGGGGTGGGGGGAGGGGAGAGGGAAAGCATTAGGAGATATACCTAATGTAAATGACGAGTTAATGGGCGCAGCACACCAACATGTCACATATATACATATGTAACAAAACTGCACATTGTGCACATGTACCCCAGAACTTAAAGTATAATAACAAAAAAAGTGGAAGCTAAACTGTGAGTACACAGAGGCATACAGAGTAGTATGATGGACATTGGAGGCTCAGAAGTGGGGAGGGTGGGAGGAGGGTGACAGATTAAATACTGCATATTGATACAAAGTACACTACTGGGGTAATGGGTGCACTAAAATCTCAGACTTCACCACTATGCAATTCATCCGTGTAACCAAAAACCCAAAGGCTATTACAATTTTTCAAAATGTGAAAAAAAAAAATCACTACAACACAAATAAAATGTTATTCTTCAAAAAAACAAAAACAAAAACAAAAACAAAAGAATCCACCTCACTGGGAGGGCCAAAGTGCTCCCGTATGGCTGGTCACCACGCTCTGATGAATGGTCAGGTAAAGTGTTTCTTACTGCAGTAGCAGTGAGATCCATCCTCGTTTGCACATGTCAGCAGCAGTGGCAGTGTGGTGGAGTGCATACTTGGCTGCTGCAGGGTGCTAGCAGGTGCTGGGGGTGGCTGAGGTGTGGGGGTTTACCACAATGCCAGAGGTAGCATGGTCCAGTGGGGCGGGGGCCCCTGCTGGTGACTGTGCAGGCAGTCACACTGGTGGTGGGGTCGGCATGATGATGGCTCACTGCCGGGTGCAGGTCTGTGTGCGCTCTCTGTGCTCTGCAGGCAATGGTGGTCACTCAGGGCAAGGAAGTGTTTGTTCTCTGTGGCTAGTTTCCCTCCTGCAGCAGTGTTGGCACAAGGTGGGGCACTCAGGGAGGCGGGGGGCGGGCTGGCTGGATCCGTGCCTGCCAAGGCTCCAACTGCAATACTGGTGGGGGGCCGAGGGTGTGGGAGTATGGGTAGAGTGCTCTCCCACTGGCAGCAGTGGCAGGGCAGGATGCATGCACACACTCAAAACCTGCCAATGCACACGCTCATAGGCAAGGCAATGTTGGGTGGTGGGGGTTGCCATAGGCCTGGGGGAAGCTGAAATGTGGAAAGAGAGAGGGCAGGCTGCTGCCTGGCAGTGTGGCCACCCCGTTGGAGCTCTCCAGTGGTTAAGCACAGTCCGCAAGCACAGGAGCTATAATGCGGGCACCCAGGGCATCAGAGGCTGCCCTGCAAGCAGGCACAGCCAGGTCGGGGTTCCAGGAGAGGCCAGCAGAACAAGAGGTGCTCAGGTCATACTAGCCCTGATTGATGGGCAAGCCCGCCGTGCAGAGTTCAGGTCCAATAGTTCCCTTAGGGCTAAAGTCTCCTATGGGAGGACATTGAGGCTAGGGAGATGGGCTTCCCTGGTCATTTTCCTATTAGAGATGTTCCTGCACTAAACACTCTGGGCTCCGCCTCAGCTGTTATGTTTCCCCTACCACTTCTCTAAGCAGCTCTCCCTGCCAATTCCAGTGCCCATGGTGGCTGAGGGGTCTCCTTCTGTCAGGATTCCAGAGGCTTATGGTGAGAGCTGGTTGTTTCTTGCCAGTTCAACTCACCCATTAGCCACCCATTGTCCCCTCGTCTTTAGGGGCCAGGAAGGAGTCCTGATACATGGGAGTCCCATGCAGGTTCCCAGCTTCCTCCTAGTTAACCCCAGCTTCTGTCTTTTTTAGATATTTTATAAATACTTAGATATTTTGAGCTGTTCAAAGAGACGAGCTTAATAGTTCAAACAAATCATCCTTGTCTCCCTTCTCCCCAAAAGATGTGTGTGCTGCCTCTACATAACAGTCATGTGCTTCCTGTTATGGACTGAATGTTTGCTTCCACCCAAAACTAATATTCTGAAGCACTAACCCCCAGTGTGGCTGTGTTTGGAGATGGAGGCTTTAAGTAAGTAACTAAGTTTAAATGAGGTCTTAGCTGCAGGACCATGATGTCATGGGATTCGTGTCCTTGCAGAAGAGACAGCACTTGTCTTGCTCTACGTACACACAAAGAAGAGGTCAAATGAGCAAGCACTCAGGGAGATGGCAACTGCCCAGAAGTCAGAAAAAAAAAGGCCTGACCAGAAACCAGCCATGCGGGCACCATGATCTCAGACTTTTAACCACTAGAACTATGAGAAATAAATTTCTGTTGTTTTAACCACACAGTCTGTGAAATTTTGTTATGGCAGACTGAACTAAGACAATTTCCAAATATGATTTTCTTCTGTTTCTTTTCATATCACTATGCAGCAAATATTTTTTGTACTGAAAATTATTGAGGCAGTGTAATGCCTTGGGTTATATTTCAATGTTGAATTTGGGCATTTCGGTTTAGCTCCCAGAGTTATTACATTTGACCTCTGCGTAGTATTCAAGGGATATTGGCATTGACTTCAGGCTAGGAGAGTTATTCCTAGAGAGTTATATTTTACTTTCTAGGTACTTGCCTTACTTTTTAAAGGCTTGATCAAATCTTCTCTAAGTCAAATGTTAAAAGTCAATGAATTAACATCCAATTGACTCCCAAAGCCTTGCAATTTTAATGAGGAACTTTTATTTTCAGATTTAGAACAGTATTAGGGAGGCTCAAAATTATTTACCTTTTTAACAGATCATAGATGAAATGTAAATCTCTTCCTCAAAAACAAGAAAACAAAACAAATACATTATCCTGGCAGCAATTTAGCTATTATGATACTCTTAAGGTATTTTATACATTCACCTCTTCGGCTCCTGTTCAATTTTTATTATTGGGTATACTCAACAAAGGATTTAAAAAAGACCTAGTCTACAAAGCTGGTATGAACCTTATTTATTATTGCTTGGCAAATTAAATATTTAGAAATTTCAATTAGATGGTAGTTTGATATTGTTACATCTTGAGAAACAGCTTCTAAAAACATTTTCTAATTCTGAAATATTCTCATTTAAATAATGAGGAAGTAGGGCATTGCTTTTACTAAAACATTGGCATATATTAAGCAACCTAAATAATTTTGATAATCTATATGAATAATCTTAATTAAGAATACTTATTTAGAGATATTAAATTATTGGAAAGTTCTTAAAGAGGTCATTAAATTTTTAGCTTATTCTAAACTCAAAGGTGAAATAATATTTCACTATATTGCTTGGAGAATTATAGGACATAAATGCTGTGAGATTATATGAAATCTTACTATTTTTATTCACATTTATACTATAATTACCATAGCTTTGCCTTTGGAAGAGCAAGAGTTAATTACTCAGGCTATAAGTATGCTTTGTAAATAAGCAATCACTTATTTATGCATATAGTTAATGTGATATTGGTTTGCTAGCTCACTGTGGACCCAGTGTCAAAATCATGATATTAGTGTGGTGAAGAAACTTTTTCTCAAGGATATATTCTAAATTTAGTGAATGGCTTTAAATTTTCTTATTTTTGTACAAAATTTTTTTACAAAAAGTGAAGGATACTAATGTAGATTGTGCTATTTTAATGGATTCTGGAGGTGGGATTGTTTTTCATGTATGGTTGAGGTTCTCTCTGAAAGTATCTGCCTCTGGAGAAATTAGATTTCATTAACTGATTCACTTAACCAGCAATTCTCAGAAAACAAACAGTACTGCCCATCCATCACCAGAGGCTTTATATTTGAGAAAGAGATTATTTTGGCCATATAAGCCTGTGGATTTTTTCCACGTGTCCCATGTGCTTAGTTAACAGTATCTAACCACTTACTCCATGCCATACAGGAACTGTAAAAAAAGTTTTCACTTTTTGGAACTCATCCAAACTAAAGAAATACAGATTCTATAGAAGGACAACTTACTCTGTTTAGTTCCTGGCCTTCATTAACTCTATGTTTTTTAAACTGCACACTATTTTCTCTATGCCTTTATTTCCTGAAATACCTATTTATTTCATGCATACTATTATTTAGTGGACATTTATTTCATCTGCCTGTCGAAATCCACAGGGAAAGAGAATGTATTAGAGTTAAAACTTGCACAAGCAACTTTTAAGATTTTGCACTTACAGTTGTCCACTTATTTCTATCTTCTTTCCTACTTATTCCCATGCATAAAGCATTAAAATTGCATGCTTCATCCAATCTCCAAAAACAACCTAAATTTGGATTGGAAAAAATAGATGCTCCATCAATATTAATAGTTTGAGTGCATATTTACTCATTTTCTTTGGTGAAGTTATTCTAAAAGTCTAGAAAACATCCCGTATTCTCAGAACTATATGTTCGGACATGTTGAAAAATGTTCCCAATCCTTTCCTTGGTATCTTCTGCTTTCCTCTCTAAGTTAAACAAGAAGAATGCTAACAAGTTATTAATAACTTATTATTGAAAAACAATTGTCTACATAAAATAGCTAATGGAATTGATCTAAATGGACTTTTACTTTCATTTCTATTCAGCGGATTTTCACTAAAATTATATTTTAAAATGCATTACATATATATAAATTCTGAAAATAACTGACTTGGTTATTTGCTATTTTTCTCATTATTTGTATCCTCCACACATACACTGAATAATCTGGTAAGATATCCAAGAGATAGTGGAGAAATACATTACACCTAGAGGAAAAGCATTTTACAATAAAATCATTACTTCATAGCGTTTTCATAATTTTGTTTCTAAGATTTTTTAAAATTACTGCAAAATACAAAAATGAAGAGAGGGCTATAATGTGAGAACTATGAAGTCAGGATTATGATCCAAGATTCTTCGCATTCGTTTCATACATAGATCTATACATGGGTCTGTCATTATGAGGGTAGAATGTTACGAGCTCTGTGGCAGGTGTTGTGAACTGAATATTTGTGTCCACTCAAAATGTATATGTTGAAATTCTAACCCCCAGTATGGTGGCAGTAGGAATTGGGACCTTTGGGAGGTAAGTAGGTCATAAGGGTGGCACCCTCATGAATAGGATTAGTGCTTTAATAAGAAGAAAGAGGAGAGTTTGTCCTCTCTTTCTCTGCTCTCTGCCATGTGAGAAGACAGTGAGAAGTCAAAATTCTGTAAACAAGACAGAGGTTCTTCACCAAACCATCCATACTGGCATCCTGATCTTGGGCTTTCTCGCCTCCAGAACTTTGAAAACTACATGTTTATTAGTTTAGCCACCCAGTCTATGGTAATCTGTGAGAGCAGCCTGAGCTGACCAAGGCATAATGCAAGGTATTGCCTCTCCAGGATCTTTTTACATAAAAATTCCCAAGATCATGGAGAAGGCTGATCCCTCATATTAAGATTGCCAGTGGATATTACTGACTTGACTTGGTGGTTAATTGTGGAAATTCCAACAGCTTACATAAAATGCTTCATCCAAGAAATGTATCTCCTCTGTCAGCCATATAGTGTTTTGATCATGCAATAATGCGATAGAAAAGAGTTTGTCTTCATAAACTAAAAAAATCAGATTTGGGGGGCTGATTTTAGCTTATGCTTTGTTGATTACTGTTTTGTTAACACTGGCCAAATCTTCAATCTCTATGGATTTCAGTTTTGTATTCTATACAATTGAAATTGAAATAGAAATTATTATTCTATTTCACAGAGATATTGTAAATAACTAATTTAAGTGTGTGTGTGTAAATTAAAACATTTTGAAAAATGTAAGCATCGAAGAGTTAAGTAAGAGGAATAAAACACATACAAAAGGAATATTTGCTCATTTTCCTTGTGTAAGGGGGTTATTTCAATTGTAACCCCTAAATCTTTACATTTTATATAGAATTATGGATTCATTCTTTAGGCCGAAGTCAGGCAAGTCGGAACTTGGTTGTATTGATTGTGTATAGTATATCGAGTACTGGACCATGCTGGCCCTTTGTAAAATGTAATTTCTGCATATACTCTGAAGTTATGCTTCTTATTTTGATGAAAATGTGATTATGTTTTTGAAACCATGATGCTGGTATTTTGACCACATGAGGCATCTTCCTTCTTTTCAATCACATCACCATTTGTTTTACAAACGTGCTTATTTCTCACCTCCCTCTGCTCTAGACGCCACCTGCCCTGTCACTTTAGTGCATTACTATTTTGAATCCAGAGGGGGCCTTTAAACACCCATCCGTGGAAGGTATGTTTATTATTCTTTCAATTCTTCTATACAAGTTCAGGAAATATACATTATACATCTTTGGGAATTTGAAACCCTGAGAATATCCTCCCTCATTCCTCTCCCACAATCTCACTAAATTTAGAATCCTGTGGGGTTTTCTGCAGCAGTAACATTTTGGAGACCTACAAGAGGTGCCCATGACTGCCTTGTCCTTTCAGTTCTATATTTTAAAAAGAAATATTTTTCATCTTGAAAAGCTGGGTAACAGGTATAATTATAAATGTGCTGCTTTTAATACATTTTCCAATATCATGCTTTAAATCATAATATTAAAACACTATGTTGCTATCCTGAAAGTGAAAAATTATTACCTCATATTAGCATTTAATCTTAGAAACCTGTAGAAATAATTATTGCCTCATATAGATAAGATGCAGAAATCTATGCAAATTCTGATATATTAATATATTGTAATCAACTTCACAAAAAAATAAGTTGTTCATAAAATATGCTAGGATATTTAGTAAATGATTACCATGTGTTCAATACTCTCTAAGTGTTTTATACATGGTGTATCATATCATCTTAAATGTTATATAAAATAGGTGGTATTTTATACAAACTGTTAACTTTCTATTTTTAAATGAGAGACTTTGAGGTATTAAGTGACTGGTTCAAGGTTCCATAGCCAAAAACATAGTAATGTAAACTCAGGATTCAAAGTGAGGAAAAAAATGTTGCTCTTACCAACTAATGCACAGATTTCTTCACACCTGAAGACTGTATCACATTTCCTTATACTTCTTCCTGGTGGAACAGACTTATGATGATAAATAAACCAAATAAATTTTCTTTTCAGATTTTAGCTTTGTTCAGATTTTTAAATATATGTATATGTAATGTATATGGCAGTGATGCATATGGAGGGATCAAGGTCTGCATCATTAGGATTGCATCTTAAGTGAATGTCAGTATGCAAGTGCTCAGCCCACTTCATTTGTCTCTCCACCCAGAATTGCACTTGACAGGATGGTTAGACATATTTCATTAGTCTATCTGATTGCTATTTGTCAGCTTCTCTGTCTAGCAATCTACTTTAGTATGCATATAATATGTCTACATGTATCTTTGTTCAACTTCAGAATGCCTTCTTTGTCTTCTATTTTTCAATTCCTTTCTCATCTAAAAGATTTAGTGATTTCTATAATAAAAGCAATGGATGCAATTCATAATCTAACAAGCTTATTGGACACAATTAAAGCTAGAGTAGTGTGCATTTTTCCCTTTCCTCTCATTATTTAATTGTGCTTGTAACATTGTTAACGTAGACATGATACCGAAGTCAGGAGTAACTGAATTAGTTATGTACTTACCGCAAAATGTGTGTATTTATTGTAAACAGATATCTACAATTCTATAGGCTTATTAACTTCACACAACATGTCATGTAACAAAGGTACCATATCTAACTGGTCTTTTATATCCAATTTACTCAGTTAAATTACAGTGTTTTAGAGAGCATAAATTTTAACCAGTGCTTTACTGTAAAATTCTAAGATGCTGATGTGAGCAAATTATATTGAAGGAAGAGTGTACTTCTGCAATGGCTAGCTTGAGCAATAGACTCACAAAGGTGTGTAATTCTGCCCCAACAATGACTTATCATATAAATTTGGACGTTCAAAGCAGTTGAAATTAGAATCAAAGAATTTAAAATTGCTATTGCAAATATTTTAAAGACAGTAAGGAAAAAATGAACATCATAAGAGAAATTATAGATAATTTTGGTAGAAAAACTAAAACTAAAAATTAATTGAATAACTGCAAAAAAAGATCTGAAATGAAAAATTCACTAAATGGCCTTAATAGTAGATTAGATACTGAATATCAGTAAACTTGAAAACAAATCAAGTTAAATCATCCAAATTAAAGAAGAAAAACAAAAAAATTCTAAAATCCCACCCAACATTATCACTGACATTCAGCAATCTGGCATCTATGTATTTGGAGTCACAGAGTCTACGTGTTAGGAGACAGAGTTTCAGTCAGAAAAAAAAATTGAGAAAATAATAACTGAAAATGTTCCAAATTTCAATAAAATTCAACTCATATAGCCAAGAAGCTTAACAAATAGCAAGACAAAATTAAAGGAAACCATACCTAGACATTTTCAAATTGTGAATACCATTGTCCTTTAATCTTAAAAGCACCTAAGGAAAAAATATGTATTTAACTCAGGGGTAGGTATGAGGAATAATAAAAGCTCCACGGATTTCTCTTCTGAAACACCTCATGCTGCAGAAAATAAAATGAAATGTTAATGCACTATAAGAAAAAATTATAAATTTAACCAGTAATTCTATATTCGTTGAAAATATCTTTCAAAAATGGGAAATAAAGAAATATTTGAGATTAAATCAATGCTGAGAAAATTTATCACCAGAAGTTCTGTATCATAAGACATACTTAAAATCAACTATGGAAGTTAAGGGAAATTTAAAGAAAATTTAAACATTGTTTTAATGTTTACCAAATAGAGCAGACATGGTAATTATAAGTAACTACCAAAGGATTTTAAAAAGTATTTTATTGAAAATAATGAATGACCAAAGAAATATAATAACAAAGAATATTAAGGTTTATAACACAAGTAGAAACAACATTTACAGTAAAGAAAAATTGTATTGGAAAAATTTAAAATGAGGTAAGATGTTGTAAAATTTACATTATACCTGAAGTGTTATGATATTACTTGATGTTGCATTGAAAAAAGAATTAGAAGCATATTCTAATCCCTACTGCAAAATTTTTTTAAAAGCATTCTAAAAAACCAATAGGGATGTTAAAAATGGAATAACAAAATTACTTAATCCAATGAAAACAAGAAAGGAGAAGAAGAGAAAAATGAAACAAACACAAAACAAATAGCAAGAAAGTAGATGAAAATTATATCATTAATTGCAAGTATTATTAATGGAGCAATTATTACAGTTAAAAGATTCAGACGGGCAAATGAAACACAGCAAGAATCAAATGCATACAAATAAGAAGAAACATGTTTTAATAATAAAGACAGTTTAAAATCAATAAAAATCATATAATAATACTAATTACAAGTAAATTGGAATGTCTATATTAATATCAGAAAATAGACTGTAGGACAAAACATATTTCTAGATAAAAGAAGCATGTTTTCTAATAATAAAAGGGTCAATTTTTTTAAAACTCAATAATGTTAAATATGTATAAACCTAGCAATGGAGTTAAAAATATAAGAGGGAAATATCTGACAATTAGAAATATCTCAGCTTATGATTTTAGTTAAAGATTTAACCAATTCGTTTTTACCATTAAATAGAACTAGTGCATTTAAAACTTAAAGCATACACTTATTAAAGTGGATAAAGTCAAAAAAACTGACAATCAATTGCTGATGAGACTGCAGAAAAATGAGACATCTCATCCATGTCTGGTGGGAATGCAGAGTGGTACAGCTGATTTGGAAAATAAACTGACAATTTTTCATAAGTTATAGTCTTACCATGTAATCAGTCTAACAATCAAGCACCTATATATTTATCCACAAGATGTGAAAACTTAATTACATCCCATTTGTCAATTTTTGCTTCTGTTGTAATTGCTTTTGGTGTCTTCATCATGAAATCCTTGCCCAGGCCTATGTCATGAATGTAATTTCCTAGGTTGTCTTCCAGGGTTTTTATAGTTTTGGGTTTGACATTAACATCTTTAATCCATCTTGAGTTAATTTTTGTATATGGTGTACAGAAGGGATCCAGTTTCAGTCTTCTACATATGACTAACCAGTTATTCTAGCACCATTTATTGAATAGGAAATTCTTCCCCTATTACTTGTTTTTGTCAGTTTGTGGAGATCAGACAGCTGTAGGTGTGAAGTCTTATTTCTGGGTTCTCTATTCCATTCCATTGGTCTATGTGTCTATTTTTGTACAAGTGCCGTCCTGTTTTGTTTATTGTAACCCTGTAGTCTAGTTTGAAGTTGGGTAGCCTGATGCCTCCAGGTTTATTTATTTATTTATTTATTTATTTACTTATTTTGCCTAGGATTGCCTTGGCTATTTGACCTCTTTTTTGGTTCTTTATGAATTTTAAAATAAGCAAAAGAGCTTCTGCACAGCAAACCAAATTAACGGAGTAAGCAGACAAGCTACAGAATGGGAGAAAATTTTTGCAAACTATGCATCTGACAAAGGTCTAATATCCAGCATCTATAAGGAACTTAAAAGCAGTTTACAAGAAAAAATAAAGCAAACCGAAGTAGGCAAAGGACATGAAGAGTCACTTCTCAAAAAATGACATACCTGTGGCCAAAAATCATATGAAAAAAACTCAACATCACTGACCATTAGAGAAATGCAAATCAAAACCACAATGAGATATCATCTAACACCAGTCAGAATGGCTATTAAAAAGTCAAAAAAATAGCAGATACTGGCAAGGTTGTGGAGAAAAAGGAATGCTTATACACTGTTGGTGGGAATGTAAAATAAGTTCAACCATTGTGGAAGACAGTGTGGCAATTCCTCCAATACCTGAAGACAGAAATACCATTTGACCTACCAATCCCATTACTAGGTGTATATCCAGAGGAATATAAATCATTCTACTATAAAGACCCACGCTTACATATGTTGGTCGCAGCACTATTCCCATTATCAGAGACATGGAATCAACCTAAATGCCCATCAATAACAGACTAGATTTTTTGAATGTTGTACATATACTATGGAATACTATGCAGCCACCCTCCTATCAGAGGGTAAAGGGTGGGAAGAGGGAGAGGATCAGAAATAACTAACTAATGAGTACTTGTCTTAATACCTGGGTGGTGAAATAGTCTGTACAACAAACCTCTATGACACAAGTTTACCTACGTAACAAACCTGCACATGTACCTCTGAACATACAATAAAATTTTAAACAAATTTTGAAAACTTATATCCTCATGAAAACACTACATATCAATATTTCTAGGACAGTTATAATCTCTCAAACTGGAGAGAACCAAGATGCTGTTCAAAAGAAGAATGAATAAGCAAATTTTGATAACACACACAATGGAATATTATTCATTGATCAAAATAGATGAACCATCAAGTCATAAAAATACATGACTTAAATTCATATTACCAAGTGAAACAAGCCAGTATGGAAAAGCTGCATAAGTGATTCAAATTTTAGGAAGTTTTGGAAAAGGCAAGTTACAGTGACGGTAAAAATATTAGTGGTGTCCTAGGTCAAGTGGGACTAAAGAAAAAAATAAACTGAACATAAAACTCTCCTCTAATTGGTAATATTACTTGCCATGAGAGTGTAAGTTAACAGCAGAGATACTTTATTAATGTATATGGGACTAAAAATTGTGTAATTGATGGCAAATTGTGAGAGGTAAGTTTCTCACTATTGGAGTGTAAATTTAGAGATAAATAAGGGGAAGAAGCTAAAATAAACCATGAGATAGACTGTACCTAGAGACATCAAAATGAATTATTTATTTATGAGTTTTTAATGCTTACTTTAATATAGATAAAAATAATTACATATAGAAGTATTTAGAGATAAGCTGAGTCTTCTTAGCAAAATGGCTGACTTAGGGCTAAGGCCCATAATAAATATACAAAATGTAAAATATGATTCTGGAGCATGTTGTAAATATACATTTGGATTTAATGGACTATATGGCTGTATATAATGGAAATATGGCATATGTATTTCCAAATATTGTGAAATATGGCAAAGGAAAACTCTTCGCTCAACTGGAAGAGCCCCCAACATTTGGGGATTAAAAATAACTGAATGAAAAAACAAAGTAAAAATAATGTTCATGATTTCATAGTCATGTAAACACATGGTTTAAATAAATTGGAAAGAATATAAAAATGTAATATAGAGGAAAATTTCAAATAATATGTGTGAATACTCTACCTTTTAGGATTTTACACATAACTTATCACTTTAAGTTTGAAATGCGTGTAATATTGTCCTTCCAAAGAATGAAGCCCAAGAAGGGGGAAAAAATCAGTAACTTTACAGTGGAGAAACTTCAAAAACAAACAGTGCCTCAACCATACGATCAAGGTAAAATTGAACAGTGATGTCAGATGTTATAGTATGTACCCTTGTTATGATGTGATGAAAATGGCACTTTACCTTTGCTGCCTTTCTTTCCAAAATGCAGAGACCTAGTTTAATTCTGAGAAAAATATCTGAAAAATCTCAATACTTGAGCAGTCCTCTAAAAAACTGTCCTGATCATCAAAAACAAAAATAGTTTGAGAAACTGCCAGAGCTAGGAGGAGCCAACAGAGACATCAACTAAATAAAATCTGGTATCTTGGATGGGATCATTGAACAGAAAACACATAAGCTAATAACTAAAATTTGGAATAAATGATATATTTTAATTAAAAACAATATATCAACATTGACTTCTTAATTGTAACAAATGGATCATACAATGTAAGATGTTAATGATAGGAGAAACTGAGTAGTGGGTATATGGGAACTTTCTGCATTATCTTTGCAATTTTTTTATAAACCTAACACTATTCCAAAATAAAAGTTTACTTTTAAAAAATCTGCAAGAATACAGAATACTTGTACAATATTATCAACCAACACAATCTAATTTACCTGATACAATATTATATCCAAAACCTGCAGTATGCATATCCTTTTGGAGTACACATAAAGCATTCACCATGCTAGAATGTTTTGCTGGTTCTTGATACTTGCTTAAGCTATTTTAAAATGATATTATGCACATATGTTTTCTAACCTCAGAGAAATTATATTATTAATAAAAACCCAGAAAGCTTTCTTCTTTTAAATACTTTTAATTTTTGTGAGTACATAGTTGGTGTATATTTTTATGGGGTATGTATGTCTGGAGGTGGTGGCTCATGCCTGTAATCCCAGCATTTTGGAAGCTGAGGCAGGAGGATTGCTTGAGTTCAGCAGTTTGAGACAAACATGGACAACATAGTGAGACCATCTCTACAAAATAAAAAATAACAAAAAAATTAGCCAGGCATGGTGGTGTGCACCTGTAGTGCAAGCCACCTGGGAGGCTAAGGTGGGAGAGTTGCTTGAGCCCGGGAGGTCGGGGCTATAGCACTGTAGCACTGAGCAAGAAAAGCATGACTCTGTTTCAAAAACATAGATAAAAAATAAAATAGTAATGGGTATAAGAATTTTTTTTATTTCTTCTAAAAAAAACGGGATATATGTGCAGAACGTGCAGGTTTGTTACATAGATATATATGTGCCATGGTGGTTTGCTGCACCTATTACCTTCCTCTAAGTTCCCTTCCCTTACTCCCCACCCCACAACAAGCTCTGATGTGTGTTGTTCCCCTCTCTGTGTCCATGTGTTCTGAATGTTCAACTACAGCTTATGAATGAGAACATGAGGTGTTTCATTTTCTGTTCCTGTGTTAGTTTGCTGAGGATGGTGGCTTCCAGCTTCATTCATGTCCCTGCAAAAGGACATTATCTCATTTCTTTTTAAGGCTGCATAGTATTCCAGGGTGTATATGTGCCACATTTTCTTTATCCAGTGTATCACTGATGAGAATTTTGGTTGGTTCCATGTGTTTGCTATTGTAAATAGTGCTGCAATAAACATACATGTGCATGTGTCTTTACAGTAGAATGATTTATATTTCTTTGGGTATATATCCAATAATGAGATTGCTAGATCAAATGGTATTTCTGGTTCTAGTTCCTGGAGGAATCACCTTACTGACTTCCACAGTAGTTGAACTACTTTACTTCCCACCAACAGTGTAAAGGTGTTTCTATTTCTCCACAGCCTCGCCAGCATCTATTGTTTCCTAACTTTTTAATAATCGCCATTCTGACTGTTGTGAGATGGTATCTCATTGCGGTTTTGATATGCATTTCACTAACGATCAGTGATATTGAGCCTTTTTTCATGTTTGTCGGCTGCGTAAATGCCTTCTTTTTTTTTCTCTCTTTCTTTTTGAGACAGAGTCTCGCTCTGTCCCCCAGGCTGGAGTGCAGTGGTGCAATCTCGGCTCACCACAAGCTCCGCCTCTCGGGTTCATGCCATTCTCCTGTCTCAGCCTCCCGAGTAGCTGGAACTACAGGCGCCCACCACCAAGCCCCGCTAATTTTTTTTTTTGCATTTTTAGTAGACATGGAGTTTCACCTTGTTGTGATCCTCCTGCCTCGGCCTCCCAAAATACTGGGATTACAGGAGTGAGCCACCGCGCCCGGCCAAATATCTTCTTTTGAGAAGTGTCTGTTCATATCCTTTGCCAGCTTTTTGATGGGGTTGTCTTTTTTGTGTAAATATGTTTAAGTTTCTTACAAATTAAGGATATGAGCCCTTTTTCAGATGGGTAGATTGCAAAAATTTTCTCCCATTCCGTACGTTGCCTGGTCACTCTGATAATAGTTTCTTTTGTTTTCCAGAAGCTCTTTAGTTTAAATAGATCCATTTGTCAATTTTGGCTTTTGTTTCCATTATTTTGGCATTTTTGTCGTGAAGCCTTTGCCCATGCCTACAACCTGAATGGTATTGCGTAGGTTTTCTTCTAGTGTTTTTAATGTTTTGGGTTTTACATTTAAGCCTTTAACCCATCTTGAGTTATATATGAAATATTTTGATATGGGCATACAATGCATAATAATCATATCAGGGTTAATGGGGTATCCATCTCCTCAAACATTTATTCTTTGTGTTATAAGCAATTCGATTATACTCTTTTAATTATTTTTAAATGTACAATAAATTATTGTGGAGTAACAATGGTCACCCTGTTGAGCTATCAAAGACTAGATCTTATTCATTCTATCTAATTATATTTTTGTACCCATTGACCATCCCACTGTCTACCTCCCCCACCACTATTTTTGCCAGCCTCTGATAATGGTCATTCTGCTCTCTATCTCCATGAATTAAATTGTTTTAATTTTTAGCCCCCACAAACAAGTGAGAACATGTAAAGTCTGTATTTTTGTGCAAAACAACAATGAGATATTTTCTCACACCAGTTAAAATGACTTTTATCCGAAAGACTGGCAATAAGAAATGCTGGTGAGGATATGGGGAAAAGGGAAATTTCTTGCACTGTTGGGGGGAATGTAAATTAGTACATCCACTAAGGAGAGCAGTTTGGAGGTTTCTCAGATAGAACTAGGATATGGTTCAGCAATCCTGCTGTTAACATGTATACTCAAAAGAAATCACTATATCAAAGAAATATCTGCACTTTGATGATTTATTGTAGCCCTATTCACAACAGCCAAGAATTGGAAGCAACCTAAGTCTTCCTCAAGAGATGAATAAATACAGAAAAAGTGATATCTATACACAATGGAGTACAATTCAGCCATAAAAAAGAAAGAGATCCTGTTATTTGCAACAACAAGGATGGAAGTAGAGGTCATTATAGTAAGTGAAAATAAACCAGAACGATATCTTTAAAACTTTTAAATATTGGTGAAACAAGCCAGAAAGATATCTTTAAAACTTCTAAATATTTTGTAAACTAACAAACCATTCCAATGTATGCATGTGTCAAATACAAAATAACAAAGACAGTAGAACTCATTTGGACCTAAATGAGGATAAAAATGCAACTTATCTAAATTTGGGAATATAAAGTGTCTTGGGAAAAAAATACTACAAATTAATGTATTACAGAAAAGAAATATTAAAATATGTGATATGAGAAAGATAAGTGCAGACATTAAAAAACTAGTCAAATTACAGAGAATATCAATGAAATCTAAATTGGATTATTAGAAAGGAGAATAAAATTTAAAATCTTCATTTAGATGAATCAATTAGTGAGGAAATATATATATATATATATGCTCCAATACATTCTTAAGATATTCTACTATAGCAAATAGTGCAATATATCATCTGCTTTTTCCTAAATATGCAACTTAATTTATATTTGAAGATGAATACAATTTAAAACACTTACAGATGAAAATAGAAACATTATCTAATCTTCTTGATAGATGTTAAAATACCTTTGACAAAATTTAATACCCATTCATGTGAACAAATTTCTGTAAAAGCTCAAAGGAAATAAACTTTCTCAGTGCACTAAATAACATCTTTAAAAAACCTACAGCTATCATTCTAATTGCTGTAACTGAAAAATGGACTGAACATATTCGTCCTAAGAAGAGAAACAAGAAAGATGATTCTGTCTTATTATTTTAAATAAACATTATAGTGGAGGTGCTACCCAATGCAATAAAGAGAGAAATTTTAAAAGAAGAAGGCAGATAACCTAAGTAATCTATAAATGACTGTATATCTAAAAACTATTTTTAACAAAACTGCAGATACAAAGTTAACATACAAAATTTAATTGCCTTTTTTTTTTTTCTGATACAGAGTCTCCCTCTGTCACCCAGGCTGGAGTGCAGTGGCATGATCTCAGCTCACTGCAACCTCCACCTCTCAGGTTCAAGCAATTCTCCTGCCTCAGCCTCCTGAGTAGCTGGGACTACAGGCATGCGCCACCGTGGCCTGCTAATTTTTGTATTTTAAGTCAAGATGGGGTTCACCATGTTAACCAGGCTGGTCTTGAACTCCTGACCTCAGGCAATCTGCCAGCCTTGGCCTCCCAAAGTGCTGGGATTACAGGCGTGAGCCACCACGCCTGGCCCTACACTTCTATTCTTAAAAATGGAAAATACAATATAAAAAATAGTATTTACAATAGTATAAAACATGTAAAAGCCTTGTGATCAATTTATTGTTTGTTCAATGAAGAAACAAATACTATAAAAATTGCTGAAATAAAGAAAACCCTATTTAAGGACAAGAAATAATAAAGGTAATAAAGCCTTAATTAGTGCATACCATGTTCATTATTTGATGACTATATTGCTAAGATATCTACACTCTCATTATGATATATAATTTCAAAACAATCCCAATAAAAAATAATATATATTTTTTGTTATAATTGACAAGCTGATTCTAAAATTTTTATGGAAACATAATGAACCTACAATAGTGAAAGTCTACTTGAAAACAAAAGTGTTTTAGGGCACCTCATTAATTACTTGATATAAGCTAGCTTGATAGTGTGGCCTATGTGATAGGAATAGACAGATTAATGGAAAAAACTAGAGAATGAAGAATGAGATGACTTTACATTTGTATTTAATTAATTTGTGAAATTATTTAATGGAAGAAAAATATTTCCAACAAGCCATCCTGAAAAAATAGAATATTCACATAAAAAAGAAAAACAAAACTTACCTTTTACCATAAAAAAAAAGAACTAAATTCTATGTGAAAAGGAAGGTCAACAACCACACTTCAGTTGAAGGAGATGACAAGGTTCCTATATGTGTTAAGCAAGTAGTTGTCAAAATAAAAATTCCATCTCGAAATAATTGGAAATCTGTGTTTCTTGGTACCATAAAGTCTGAATTTGCATTACCATCTGATCACATCCACATGATGTTGGTAACGCAAGGCAAGATCCACAAAGTTGAGCACTGTCAATCCACATGATCATAAGAGATAATCATTTGTTTTTAAACCATTAACTCTTAACATAACTTGTTATTCAACAATACATAACTGAAACAAAAGACTCCTACTGAAGGCGAAAAAAAACAACAGCAGCAACAACATAAACAGCTGCAAAGAACATCCACACAAAAAATTCACATGGCAGGAAAAATCCAAAATACGAGAAATTCAGATGACACAGAGAATTAATGACCTCAAGAACCAATGACAATATATAATCTGAAAGAAAACATATTACATAATAGGCCTGTACTAGATGCAATAAAATCAGAACTTCTCTATTTACTTGGGAGATAGCACTATATACTAATCAGAGCTAATGCTTATGCAAATTATAAACAGCGATGGATATGCTTTATAAAAATGCAAAGTAGATGATTTGCAGCAAAATTATAGTTAACGAAACCTAGTATGATTTTTATTTAAAAGCCAAGTGAGTAACCAAAAATTATGTTTATATCTAATTAGCTGGTTTTCCTTAATTACTAGTACTTGACTCTACTAAGGACTTTTACTAGAAGTTTGTTTTAGTTTATAGCAATTTACTCAGCTATCATCACAACTATTATATGCTTAACCATATTGTTATTAACTTGCATTGTGTTGGATAAATTATAAATTGAATAAAGAGAACAGAGTAATTTGATAATATAAGCATTATTTATTACATTGTTTCTTGAGAAATGATATTCTGAATTGTACAGAACTAGGTTATAAAAAGATAATTAAATGTGAGAATTAATTTAGTTGCATGACAACTAATTGCCTTATGTGAACTACATAAATTACTAAACCTTTGTTGTTAAAAAATGTGTATTCAAAAACTTTATGAAAATCCTCTATGAATAATAAGTAGATGCATTTTTAGTCAAATTTTCTATTATCTAGAGGAGTGCTAACCTTGTTTATCTTTACAATGGACTTTGAGTTCCAGGTCAAGTTGTAGGCAAGCATCTGCTGTGCCCATATGTCATCTTAGTGGAATACCATCAGGTGAAATTTGTAACGTTAACATATTCAAAGTCTCAAAATGATCACAGGAGTTGCCATAATATATAAGGCTTTCCCTTGCTTAGCCTCTCAGTCCCAACAGGGGAGATAATTCCACACTTTAGCAAATATTTTTGTTGCAGCCATGAAGTTGGAAAATATTTTTTGCTGGATAGAATATTTCCCTGGCACCTATGCAGTGAGCATAAGATTAAAAGTCGATTTACTCACCATAAGAAAATATTTTTTGTGGACTCAAGAAAACAGTGTAACATTTAACACTGTATTTTCTTTTTTTTATTTCCCATGTTAGTCTGACCCTAAGTTTCTTTCTCACTCGAAGAGACCCCCAAACAGTGATTAGATTTTTCTGCTATTGAGCCACGATAGTAGATCTAGCTACATTCTATGAAGCAGCAGTCCCCAACATTTTTGGCAGCAGAGACGGATTTCGTGGAAGACAATTTTTATGCTGGGGGAATGGTTTTGGGATGAAACTGTTTTACTTTAGATCATCAGGCATTAGATTCTCATACGGAGTGTGCAACCTGGATCTCTGGCATGCACAATTCACAACAGGGTTCGAGCTACTATAAGAATCTAATGTCACCGCTGATCTGACAGGAGGTGTAGCTCAGATGGTAATGCTTGCTTGCCTGATGCTCACCTCCTGCTGTGTGGCCCAGTTCCTAACAGACCACTGACAGGTTATGGTCCATGGCCCAAGGGCTGGGAACCCCTGCTATAAAGCACAAACAGCTTTGATTCAGTAAAATACTCCCAATTCCTTAAAATTTTAGAAGTTTTAATCAGACTTAAGCTGTTGTCTTGATCTTTTATTAGTTTAGATAGACTATTTGCTTTTTAAACTAAATGAAGTCTTAAACTTTCAATAAATTAAATAATGTCAACTTAGTATATATAAGAAAACTCAATTAAAATACCACAAATAAATATAGAAATAAACATATCGCATATTGTTTATATTTAAGTTCTCAAATGACAGTTTGACATAGAACAGGAACGCTAAAATTCAACTGTGAAACATCTTCACAGCAAAAAAGACACTATGTTCCAAATAAACAAAATAGACTTTAGTATTTCACATTTGAAAATGTACATAATAATCAATAATGGATATTAAAACTTCATCCTTCACATTACTGAATTTTAAGAGTAAAATCTTTTTAACCTAGATACTTGGAAGATGGATGGTTTATAATGTTTGTATCAAACTTGGAAAATGATGTGTGGCAAACAGAATTCTAAGATGCCCCAAGTATTCTGACTCCACGTACATATTCTCCATATAACCCTTCCTCTCCATATAACATGTGCAGGGAAACATGTGGATATAATGGGATATCATTCCTATGATTCAATTGCTATCAACTTACTTGTAGTGAATCAAAATGGAGATTGTTTTTGTGTACTGATTTACTGAGCTGAGCCATTTTTTAAAAAGTGAAGCATCGGATGACAGACACTCATCTATCGGCTTTGACGAAGCAGATTGCTATGTTTCCAAAAAGGCCACAAGATCAAAAACAATGGGTTGATTCTTGGAGCTGAAAACTGCAGTCCTATAGCTACGAGGAAATGAATTATTCATGAAACCACTTGGAAAAAAGACTCCAAACCTAAAATGGAATTGTAGTCCCTTGATTTCAGCCCAGGGATACCCTGAGCAAAAGACCTAGTAAATCCATATCCTGATTCCAGACCCACGGAAACGGTAAAACAATAAATTGTGTTTTACACTGCTCAGTTTATTGTAATTTGTTATACAGCCATAGAAAACTATTAAATGGTCATCTTGACCTTGTCCTCTCTCCAAAGTACTGAGCTGAGTAGGAATGACAGCAGGCATGCATATCCAGGCCCAATGAGATAAAGAACATTTTAACTGACTTACTCTCATTATTTCCAAGCTGTAAAAACTTACATTGTTTACATTTAGCAGGCATTGAGGTTTGTAATTTTGAGGCTGAAAATGTAGAAGTTGAATGAATAATGCAAGATAGCATAGCTCACCCTAGGAAGAACAGAATAACGGCAATCTAAAAGATGCAAAGTTTGATAAATTGTCCAATAACATGAGAAAGAAATCATATATTTTTTTCTTAATTCTCATGATAACTGATCAAATTTCAACAATATAAGCTTTTGGGAGTCTTCCATTTAAGAAGGAAAAGACTTGTATGTGACCCGTGTTAGAAGACAGTAGGGAACCACTTAATAGTTGAAGTTACGAAGCCAGGATGTGTGGGTTAGAAAGGCTATCTATCTTTCACAATATAGCTATTCCTAAGTAAGTTATTTAACCTCTCAGCGCTTCAGGTTTTACATCTATAAAGTGAGAATGATAATATGGACTTCCTTGTGTTAATTATTTGAAGGTTACGTTAGTTAAACTATATAAAATCTTAGCTTCTCATGCATAGTGAATGCTTGTGATTAGTTTTACTTTATGTCAAAAGCAGAGAAAGCATAAAGTCCTGCTTAAGTAGGATTGCTGTGTTGATTATTTTTGTTATTTCTAGCAAAATATTACTTAAATTAAAATTTAATTTTGCAAAAAATGAAGTCAAAAGAATGGAGTGTTGTGTTTCATGCATGAGATGCTTAATTGAGTTACTGTTACTTAGGTACATGATTTGTCAAGGTCTTTAAAGAAGATAATGATTTTTTAATCTAAAATTAACAACTGATTTGTTTGCCCTATTCAACATTTGATTTAATCTTCTATTCTTCCCTTCAAGTTAGCTTATCTGTATGTCTTTAAACCTTCCTGTTTAGTTTTATCACGTGGTCATATTCTCAGTTTGCTTGGTTGTTTATAAAATTTCCAAACTGAGTTCATCAAAGAAATAATGAATACTACATATGACGCTCATTATTTTGATTTTTAATAAAGACAGTGAATTTGCATCCACATTTTGTTACTCACTTCACTTTGAAATCAAACGATTTTTCCAATAATTATTCTAACTTTTATTGACAATAACCAGTCTTTTACATGAATATCAAGTAATGGTTCTATTATATATTCATAAGTGTAACTTTTCTCAAATGGAGACACTTAGTGATTAAATTATGATCTCTTTGTGAAAGTTAGCATTGAACAATACAAGCTAAGCAACACAGAGGGCAAATGTAGTCTCTGTGATAGGCAGAATAAGGCACTCTCTGGCCCCAAATATATCAATGTCCTAATCCCAGGAACCTATAAATATACTATGTTCTATGAAAAAGGCTATTGAGGTTGCAGGTGGGATTAAGTTTGATAAACAGCTGCCCTTGACATAAAAACATTATCCTACATTATCTCAGTGAGAGGAGGGGCAATGTTATCATTTAAAAGGAGAAGAGAAATGCAGAAGAAGAAGTCAGAGTGATGCAGTGCAAGGAGGGTTCAAATCTCCCTTCTGAAGATGGAAGAAGAGGCCATGAGCCACAAGGCTTGACGGTAGCCTCAAGCAGGTGGAAATGACAAGGTCAGGAATCATCCCCTAAAGTTTTCAGAAATGATCACAGTTCTACCTGTCCCTTGATTTTAGCCCAGTGAGAACTGTGTCAGACTCTGACCAACAGAGCTATACAATATTAAATTTTTCCTTAAAGCACTAATTTTGGGGTAATGTGTTACAGTAGAAAATAATACAACCCCAAATTTCTGAGGAGTACTCAGTTCAAGCAGACTGGGTACAAATTGAACAACTATGATGACTATGGACACTCTCAATTTTCAGACAGTGTATTCTAGAGAGGAGGAGCAATTCAAGAGTCACCATTAGAGAAATGTTACAAGTGTGCCAACAAGTCTACCAATCAGACTACACACATCGCATGATGCCAAACTCACAAAACCCCAAGCAACTCCTTTACAGAAAAAAAGTTACCTTAACACAACATTTAAATCTGTTTTCTATACATTAGTAGTTTTCCTAGTAATTTTAAATTTTATTCCAACGTGGATAAGCATCATAAGTTCCCATTTCTCTCTTAATAGCTTAGAGATAGAACATCTAGTTCCATTTTTCATATTGCTTATTCAGGTTGAAATATCTGTACCCTATATCTTTATCTATCTATATCTATATAGTCAACTGAAAAAGAATCAACGTCAGCAAATTAAAGAATTTTATTTCTAGGTAGGTTACATCCTGCAGGTGGGAAGCAAGCCTCTGGCAGAGACCGTAAAGCATGTTTCTGATATGGTTTAACTGTGTCCCCACCAAAATCTCACCTTGAATTTCCACCTGTTGTGGGAGGAAGCTGGTGGGAGGTAATTGAATCATGGGGTCAGCTCTTTCCTGTGCTGTTCTGGCGATAGCGAATAAATCTCGAGAGATCTGACGGTTTTAAAAATTGGAGCTTCCCTGCACAAGCTCCGTCTTTTTGCTTGCTGCCATTCATGTAAGACATGACTTGCTCCTCCTTGCCTTCTGCCATGATTGTGAGGCTTCCCCAGCCGTGTGTAACTGTAAGTCCAATTAAACCGCTTTCTTTTGTAAATTGCCCAGTCATGGGCATGTCTTTATCCGCAGTGTGAAAGCAGACTAATAGAGCTTCAAAGGGGAGAAAGTAGAGGTGGGTATTTCTGCTGCATGGGGAAGCAGGACACACATATTTTATAGGGTATAGGAGAAGGTTATGAATATTCATGGACATAAGTTGTGCACGTGTATTAGGTTTACATATATGAAACATACAGCAACATATGATCCAGATTCACATTGGGGTGGAGATTTAACATTTAAATGCATTATCATTAAGTCCCATAGGTAAAAAGGCAAAGCGTACGGCCAAGTCCAGGGAACTGCATACTCTCAGGAGATGAGTCTGAACTGATCTGTAGCCAGCAGTAATCCTTCAAGAGGCTCTTTGTGGCTTGGGATGGCTGTCATGTCAGAACCATTAAAACAGGAGGAAGGTACTGGGTGGTTGAATGAGGTGGGCAAAGAAGTACTCTGGTCTTTTGTTCTTCTCAAGTCAACCTTTGATAAAAATCTAGTAATGATTAGTAAGGGAAAGGTGGGTAGCAGGAAATGGGACATGGCCAGCCTCTGTCCTACCATGTCCAGGAATTAAAACTTTGGAGACTTTTAGCCAAAAGAGGGTCCATTAGTCTGTTGAAGAAGTGTAGGACTTTTATTTTAGTCTTCAGCTTATTCCTTGCTTCTAAAGAAGTGAAGGTTTGGTTTGGTTTTGGAAATATACCGTCATACTTACTTCTGAATTGGCCATAATGAATTGAAATCTGTTTTTCTTCCTCCCATCCTTTTATAAGAACATTTTTGTTTTGCTTGCCAGCATTTGAAGAGGAATGAAAGTATAGTTCATAAGGTATGAAAGAGTAGGAAATTCCTTCCTAAAGTTGTCATGTTGTCTGTCTGGCCACCTGGCCTGCATTCTGACACAAGAGAGAGCAGTTTAGTTTATTATTTAAAGCTGAACACATCAGTTCTTCAAAAGAAGTATAAAAATCTAAAGGAAGAACCTCATTGCAGACAAAAAATTACTGTGACCCTGAGATACGTTTCATTAATAGTGAACTAAGCTCATTTCAAATGCCTTTTCATATTAAGACAGCAGGTCATGTTGAAAGTAAAACTACAGGGAGAAATTGTGACATCTTTAAAGATGGATATTTTTGAAAAACATGACTATTGAGGGTTATTTGGTTTATTTCCAAAATGACAATGTCCTACATGTTAGAAACAGCAACCTAAAATGTGAGAAAAATATCTTTAAAAGTTTTACTTAAATGTTCTTCTTAAAGGGTAAGTTATTCATCTGTGCAATAAAACACAGATCTATGATGAGCAATGGTTTAATTTTTTCTCCTTCCTTCCCTCTCCTCTCCATTAAAAAATACTGCAAACCATTTCTATTTAAAAAGAAGCCAATTCCATCAAATGGACTGTTTGCTTCCTGGGGTGTATTACAATGTAGCATATAATATGGAATTAATAAATGAAAAATGCTTACAAAATAGGATACAAACAAGAGCCAACACTTACATAGTGTTTACTATGTGCAAGGCACTATTCTAAGCATTTCACAAGTATTAATTCATGTAATTGGTACAACAGATAGGAACATTGTTTCTTGGATTTATATAAAACAAGTCAAATAACTTACTTAGATGCACACAGTAGATCTGGCAGGAATAATCATGCTAGTAGTGAAATTTCACTTTTATGTGTTTATCCAATGCTTAGATTAAAATTAATTGGGGCCCTGTGTTTGCAAATAACAAAACAAATTCAAGAAATAAAAGGTGAAGTACTAAAAAAATGGACCACAAACAAAGTCAGGAAGTACTCAAGAAGGGATTGAAGCTATGCCATAAAAGCACGTAGAAGTTCATTTCCATTTTCATTTTTCTTTCTCTCCTTTGCTTAAATCTTTGTTCTCTCTGGACTAGTTTTCTCTGTTCCCCTGTTCTCATAGTTGATAGAAGCTAGCCACCACTTAGTGATAGATGCTGGCCACCTATTCTCATAGTTGATAGATGCTGGCCACCACTAGTCTTCTCTGTTCCCCTATTCTCATAGTTGATAGATGCTAGCTCCTGCAGGCCACTATCTTTCATAACCAATCCATATGAACTGTCCTCATTTTACATTTTTATGCTGGGCAATTAGATTGGTTAAATTTAGGTTATGTATCCACCTCTGTCAAAACAGTTCTAATGTTAATAACTTCACTTTCAAATATCTTTGAATAAAAGAAGTAGAACCAAGGGACTGTAAAATGTCGTGATTTCAGTAACTAGAATCTTCCTGTATAAACTGATGTATCTGTAATATATTATTAATTCAAACTCGTGACAACATTATACCAAGCTGATTATCTCCTGCTATGCAAAATATGTATTGAGACAAAGGAACATAAAAATGAAAATAAGAAGATATTATTTGATTTCCAAACCTCTTTCCTGCATAAAAATATTATATAAGCACAGAAAAACTCAATAATATGAGGAAATATTTATGATTATTTTAAAGTCATATATGTAATTTATTTGATTGACATAAAGTTTTGTAATGCATTTTGAAATAGCTGCCAATGTGTGAACAACAAGCTATTCATTAAAATTTTGTTTTTGTGTTCATTGTTCTTTGTTTGTATGCAAACTCTTGCCTGAAAAATAAATTTCAATATTACGTATATCTGATAAAAAGTAATTAGGTAGAATTTGAACAGACCAGCTATGGTACCTGCATCTAGCACATATCTAGATGAGATACTTTCAGAGCTTACTCTCAAGCTCAAGTGATTCTCCCACCTCAGCCTTCTGAGATGCTGGGATTACAGACATGAGCCACTGTGCCCAGCCCTTCAGTCACTCTTTTGTGCTTTGTAACTTATACACATGTCATATATATATGTCAAATATCTCAAAATAAGAACATAAAACTAAAAAGAAATACATTGGTTTTAGAGCCTTATATAAAATAAAATACTGTTTCATACACTAACCGGCAGTGCAAAGGTACCCCAATGTCTAAATCCTTGTCTCTCAGGGAGCCATATGTTCCTAAAGTTTCTGAAAGTTTCCTCTTCCTTCTTCTTTTACCTCCCCTTCTTTCTCTCTCCTTCTCTTCTTCTTCCTTTTTATCCTCCTTCTTAGTTATTGTCCTGAAAAAGTTTTAAGTATACGCATCTACTTCAATTATAGGTTTAAACAATTAATACTAGTCTGTTCTGCATCCTTCCAATGACTAACTTAGGACTACAGAGTCAATTATAACTATAATGGCTGCATTATAGTATGAGTTCAGTAAATGGATTTACCTTTATGTTTATGATTCATTGAATTAACAAATCATTTTACTCTTTTATGTTTTCAGGTTAAGGTGGAAAAAACAGAGGCCAACAAATAATTAAATAATATATTATTGCTACACCAAGACCATGGAACCCCATTGAACACTGTATAAATTCAGTTGTTTGAACAGGAAAATTAAAGCTGTTGAAAAAATGGAAGCATCACATACCAGACACTAAAGGAAGTATGCTAAATTCAACAAAACCCATGCCAATGTAGCAACATTTTGTTTTGTTTTGTTTTGTTTTGTTTTGTTTTTGAGATGGAGTTTTGCTCTTGTTGCCCAGGCTGGAATGCAATGGTGTAATCTTGGCTCACTGCAAACTCTGCCTCCTGGGTCCAGGCGATTCTCCTGCCTCAGCCTCCCCAGTAGCTGGGATTACAGGCGCCCACGACCATGCCAGATAACTTTTTTTTGGTATTTTTAGTAGAGATGGGGTTTCACCATGTTGCCTAGGCTGTTCTTGAGCTCCTGACCTCAGGTGATCCACCGCCTCAGCCTCCCAAAGTGCTGGGATTACAGAAGTGAGCCACCACACCCAGCCTGTTTTTGTGTTTTAAGTGGGGATTTAGTTTCAGCAAACCATCAAACCTTTATATTAATATGATATTATGTTAATTTATCATCTAATTCATCAATATTTTAATGTTTATACTTAATTAGTAACTTTTTGATATTGCATTTGTATAAATAATATATTAGAGAATTGATTACTAGTTTCATGTTTTTGTGTAATTAACTTTATAATTAAATAATTTGTCATCACTGAAAGAAGGTGAAATATTTTTCTCTTAAATGCTATGACTAATTATGTCTTTGAGATCACCAAATTGTGCCATGAAAAGCTCAGATAATTTTTAAAGTGATTTATTTCTGTTGGCTTGAATTTTCATTTGAAATTCTGAGGAAATCAGTAACTGAATAAAAATTTACATCTCAAATCATAGCTAGGACTTACTGTAAGCAACTTAAACCAACATTAAGTAGCAGATCAGAAGGCAAACATGATTATGCTCCTGCATTGAATATTTTACAATGCTACTTTTAAACTTTTCTATTAAGGCTTGGAGGATACCAAATGAACTTTTCCTTAGAAAGGTTATATCACTATTTCTGTGAAATCTGACTAATGTTTGTTATTCTTGCACAGTGTGTTAGCTCACTGCACACAGGTGGGTGTCACGGGATACGCAGAGTGTTGCTTTGCCAGCCGGAAGCTTCTGTGGCTGGTGGCGCCTTTGCCTCAGTTTTGCTCAGGCACACTGGGCTCGTTCTACCCATTCAGCCTGGCAGGCTGTGCTTGGCTCGTGATACTGGTCCAGATCCCACACCTGCCAAGGGCAAGCCAGGCACAAAGCGGTGAGGGGAGAGTGAGTGAGCGAGCGTGGGGTCCAGCTGCGGCTCAGAGCGAGGCACTCTGGCTGCCGCAGGTGGACAGCTCCAGGTGCCAGCACGGGAGCCAGCTCCCTGTGAGGCTGCAGCTGGACCAGGCGTACCACAAGCAGCTTCCACTGCTGGCACTGGGCAATGCAGTGGTGCCCAGAAGTTTGACGATGCCAGGAACCACATTGCCCCAAAGGGGGTGTCACAGCCCTGGCTCAAGGAGCTCCTATGTCTGGGCTCCCAAAAGGGCTGCAGCTCTTCTCTTTTTCCCTCTTCTCTCCTTCTCTTCGCCCACAACGTGGTGAGCAAGGGGTGTGTTTCAGCTTTGTTTGTGTTACAGTTCTTTCAGTCACACTATTCAGCAGGTTCTGAATTCTTGTCCATGTCCAGGAAGAATGAAGTATGCAAATAACTGGAGAGTGAGCTAGGCAAAGAGGTATTTTATTAAGCGATAGTACAGTTCTCAGGAGACCTGAAGTGGGTAGCGCCTTTTACAGGCAGGTCATCTCATCATCTGCCTGTGGCTGATTCTGGGGTTTCTACAGGTTTCAGAGGGGAGAAAACACGTGCTGCGTAGTCCATGGGTGACCATGGGCAGGCCTGGTAAAAGCACTGTAAGTTCTCACTCCAGTCCACAGAACTGGCAGACCAGCCCCCATGCTTCAGTACCTCCCTGGCTTGAAGGTGGGGCTTTACTGGGGACCTGCCCCTTTTTGCCCTGGAGACTGTCTGCCTCCTACCACCATAAACCTGCTATCCATAGTGCCAGTGGCTCCCAGGCTATTTCTGCTGAGGGATACCTGCATGCCCACATTTAGCTGCCCTCAGCCCCCACTCAGCCTCACTCCCATGGTCGTTGGTGCCCAAAGCTCAGAGGGCGCGAAGGTGACAGGGTGCTGGCGTGTCAGTGCTGTCCTGAGCACATGCACACCTGGCTGGGTGGTGACAGCATCCTGACTCAACCTCAATTTTGCTTTGAAATTGAAGCGGGCACTGGGAGTAGGGTGAGGCCATGCAGTGGAAGCAGGCACTTCTGAATCTGTGGGGGCAGGGGACTTCCCAGGTCCCCTAGAGTGCGGGGATACCTGGGTCCACAGCCGCGGCTGGGTGACTGCATCTGTGCCCAGGAGGGCGGTGCTCCTGCCCCACCAACTCAGAAGCAGGAGGGGTTTCTGCCTGTTCCTGGCTCCACCAGCTCCGTGGAGTGCGCAGCCCTGACTAGGCCTCCCCCGCCACAGACAGCATCTTCACAGTGGCTGTTCCAGATGGGCCCCACTGCCGTCAGTGGTACATACAAGATATTTATGTTTATTTTATGAGTGAATAAATGAATGAACAAGTCCTGCAGGAAACTATTTTATAATAAGCAGAATTGCTCTCTTTCAATAGAACACCTATTCCAGGATTGTAAGTGTCAGAAACAGATTGTCTCTTTCGGCCTGTGCCTGATTCTTTTATGCTTCACTGAATCTCCTGCCATGTTCTTGCTCAAATGCTTTTCCTAAGTGCATCTAGATATAGTTAAGTATGCAAGATGCCTTATGAAGCCAGTGTCATTTCGCTATTATATGATTAAAATTTTGTAAGTAACAGCTTGCTAATTTTATAATAATAGCTTACTAATTTCGAGATTTCATAAATGACTCCAATGTGTAGTTGATATAAATGTGTTTCTACTATAGTACATCTACATCTACAAATGTATATTTACTATACATCTAAAAAGTATAGTAAATATAAAATTCCAGGGCAAATCACCATGTGTGGAATATACAAAGTAAATATAAGATAATAATACAATTGGTATCAGGGTTGGGATTCATTCACCTCAAGTATGCAAGAAAGGCAAGAGAAAGAAAAAGGAGAGAAGTTTTTTTTATTGAAGATATTGGGAAGAAGATATCTTTAGATAAGAATATGATGTGATATTCATTTCCTCTCCTACAGAGAGGAGGGCTTGATCCCTGGACTCAAACATTCTTCTGGGGTGTGGACTCTCACAGAGATCTATGCAGAGCTTAATATACAATTCTTTCATCTAGGAGGCAGAACGAACTAAGTCTGACTCTCACCTCGGAACCCTTGCACAAGAGAAAAGGACTTGATATAACTCTTTAGAGAAGGTCACTGCTTTGGGATGGGCCTGCACTCCCTGGATGTGTTTTAACAATGAATGCTTTTACGGTTCTCTCTTAGTGGACTTGAACTGTGCAAAGAGCAAGCCATCTTGACTTTTGTCCAATAGCGCCACCTGGAGTCATGGAGGGAATTCAGCAGCAAAAAGCTAAAGATGCATCCCCAGAGCTCGGGAAAGAGTGGTCAAGATAAGTTAGAATAGAGGTTAATTTGCCATGGTCAAGAGAATGGCAAAAGAGAAGAGGCTAGCACAAACCTCAGAAGAATTCACAGAAGAAACTCTCCCCAAATGTATGTCATGCCCCTAGTGCTCAATGATAGTTAAAACAAGAAATGCCATTAATTTGAAAATAGTGTCTATAAAAGAAGGCAGGAGAGGGATTTTTTTAAATAAGAGAACTTTAAAAATAAAAAATTCACTATACCCGTTTTTAATCCTGAAGGCTTACAGCTTAAAACAGGCTGGTTTTAATGGATTAGAAATATGCTATTAAATTCAAATTCAGAGTTGAAATTAATATATTGGATTGAACATTCTAGTTACTAAATTGTGTCTGTGATAACAATAAAAGTGCCTCTAGAACAAATTTTATTTATAAGTGAGAAGAAACGCCCCAACAGTTACTTCACTAAGTATATTTTAAAGAGGCAGTGAGTGACAAAAACAAATTTGGATATATTAAAAGGGATTGTTCAACATACAGGTCATGTAAGAACATGTAAAGCTTTTCTTACATAATTTATTTTTCTACTCTGCACTGTCAAGACAGGGGACTTTTTCTTTGACATGGTTAAGTGTGGTTTTATTTCTGTTTCCTCTAATTTGTTGTCTAAATTCTGTGGCCTAGCCAAAGCTGAGAGTGAGGGCAAATATCACTATCACAAAGATTCTGTTAATAAGGATCAACATATGTTTAATAAACATTATTATGAAACTGTGCATGGATTTCAATATTTTTTGCACCAAAATAAACTCATACTCACTTGTTACTGTGTCCCAAAGGGACCTAGTTTTAGGCATTAAGAAGGATGACATCAGTTTGAGAACAGCCCCTATCAGAGCATCATGCTTTCTGCTAAAATTGAGACAAAAATAAACATTAAATTTATAGTGAAACCTGGGTTAAAGAATGCGAAAATCACTGATGCTTTTTGAAAAGTTTATGGAGGCAAAGAAATCAGCAGTTTACAGATAGATAACTTTTTTTAGAAGGGTTAAGATGATTTTAAGACAAAGCCTGCAGTGGCAGGTTATCTTCATAAATTATTTTTCCTTCCTTCCTCCTTCCTTCCTTCCTTCCTTCCTTCTTTCTTCCCTCCCTCCCTCCCTCCATCCCTTCTTCCTTCCTTTCTTCTTTCTTACTTTCCATTCTGTTTTTTTCCCCTCTCTTTCTCTTTTTCTTCTGAGACAGTATATCACTCTGTCACACAAGCTGGAGTGCGGGGGTGCAATCACAGCTCACTGTAGTGTTAACCTCCCAGACTCAAGCATTTCTCCCACATCAGCCTGCTGAGTAGCTGGGACTACAGGTGCATACCACCATGCCCAACTATTTTTATGTAAATTTTTGTAGGGATAAGGTCTCACTGTGTTGTACAGGCTGGTCCTGAACTGTTAGGCTCAAGCAGTTCTCCCATTTCAACCTCCCAAAGTTCCAAGATTACAGGAGTGAAGAAAAAAATAATTTCATTTGTGCCATAATTGAAAAGAACCAACAATTAGCAGCATGAATAGTAGCCAACACCATAGACATCTCAATTAGTTCAACTTATGCAATTCTAACTGAAAACATAAACTTTAGCAAATCTTTCACTCAATGGGTGCTAAAATTCTTGCACCGAAATCAACTGCTGCACATAAGAACAGAGTTTTCCATTGAAATTTTAAACAAATGGGATCAAGATCCTGTAGCATTTCTTCAAAGAATTGTAACAAGAGATCAAACATGGCTTTCCTGGTATGATCCTGAAAATAAGGCACCATCAGAGCAATGGTTACCAAGAGGTAAAAATGGTCCAGTCAAAGCAAAAGCGGACCAATTGAGAGCAAAAGTCATCACAACAGGTTTTACTTGTTTATTTATTTGGTCTGCTCATGGCATTTCTTTTGTTTACTCTCTGGAGGGCCAAAGAACAATAATATCTGCTTATTATGAGAGTATTCTGCAAAAATTAGTCAAAGGTTTGGCAGAAAATCACTCTTCATTTTTTCAAATAAACTATACTAATTATATATGTTTTCTGAATCTTCCAGAAACCATGAGAAAGCAAAAATTATTCCTTCATAATATGGACATGTATTATGAATATCAGGACATTTCCTCAAAAATAACAGAGAATATTCTGGTCACTTCATCTGGCTTATGATTATTAATATAATCCATTGATTCCTACTTTTGTCTATATACTCTTGGATACCACACTTCCCTAGTTCTTCATTTTAGGTCATGTTTTGTTTGCTATTTCATACTATATTTATCAGATACTCTTTTTTAAAAAATAAATTTTCATGTTTATATTTCAGGTTTACAACATGATTTTATGGGATACATATAGATAGTAAAATGGTTACTAAAGTAAAACAGATTAACACATTTATCATCGCACATACATTTTTGTGACAAGAGCAGCTAAAATCTATTTAACAAAAATTTCTAATACAATACAATTTTATTACCATTAGTTCTCACTAATGTTGTACATTAGCTCTCTAAACTTGCTCATGCTACATATCTGCTATTTTGTATTTTTTGCCTACTTCATTTCATTTCCTCATCACCCTCCTCCCTTCCTGTAGAAACCACTACTTTTTTCCCCTCTGTCTGTGTATTTGAGATTTTTTTTAATATTCCAAATACAAGTAAGATCATGCATGCAACTTTTTTTTCTGTGTCTGACTTATTTTACTTATCATTATGTCCTTCAGCTTCATCCATGTTGTGGCAAATGGCAGGGTTTCCTTATTTTTGAAGGCTGAATAATACTCCATTTCGTTTATACTACATATCTGTAACTAAATGTCTATTGATGGACATTTAGTTTGTTTCCATATTTTGGCTATTATGAAAAATGCTGCAATGAACACAGGAGTCCAGATATCTTTAGGTGTGACTATTTCATCTCCTTTGCATACATACCAAGAAAAAGAAAGAGAGGGGAGCAGTGCTGGATCATCTGATACTTCAATTTTTAATTGCTTAAGAAACCTACACATTGCTTTCCATAATGGCTATACATATCTGCATTCACACTAACAATATATTAGGGTTTCCTATTCTCTATATTATTGTCAATATGTATTATCTCTTCCCTTTTAGATCATAGCCATTCTTTTGGGTGTGAGGTGAAATTTAACAGTGATTTTTATTTTCATTCCTTGTTGATTAGTGATGTTAAGCACCTTTCCATATACCTGTAGGCTATTTTTATGTGTTGTTTTTAATTTTGAAAAAGATCTGTTCAGGTTTTTTGCTCATTTTAATTCAGTTTTTGTATTTTTATTACTGAATTGTATAATAGGAGTTATTTATACATTTTGGATAGTAATCCCTTCCCTTATCAGATATGTGGTTTGGAAATATATTTCCCCAGTGTTTTGATTGCCTCTTTATTTTGTTGATTGTTTCCTTTGGCATGCGGGAGCTTTTCATTTGAGGTAGTCTCATTCGCTTATTTTTGTATTTGTAGCCTGAGCTTTTGGTGTGATAGCCAAAAAAATTGATCACCAAGAACTTAAAGATTGTCAAGGAGATTTTTTTTCCCTATGTTCTCTTGTAGGAGTTTTATGACTTCAAGTCCTACATTTAGGTCTTTTATCCATTTCAAATTAATTTTTCTGTATAGTGTAAGATAATGGTTCAATTTAATTCTTTTGTATGTGGAAATCCAGTTTTCCCAGCACCATTTATTTAAGAGACTATCCTGTCTTCATAGTGTCCCCTTGGTGCCCTTGTCAAAAATTACTTTTCCATACACATTTTGATTTATTCCTGGGCTCTCGTAGTAGTTCATTCTCACATTGCCATGAAGAAATACTCAAGATTGGGTAATTTATAAAGAAAAGAGGTTTACTTGACTCACAGTTATTCATGGCTGGGTAGGCCTCAGGAAACTTATAATCATGGCAGAAGGTACCTCTTCACAGGGTTGCAGGAGAGAGAATGAATGCCAAGTAAAAAGGGAAGCCCCTTATTAAACCACCAGATCTTGTGAGAACTCACTCACTATCATGAGAACAGTATGGAGGAATCCCCTCTTATGATTCAATTATCTCCTTATTCAATTATCTCACCCTTAACAAGTGGGGATTCTTACAATTCAAGATGAAATTTGGGTGAGGACACAGCCAAACCATATCACGTCACCTCTGACCCCTCCCACATCTCATGTGCTCACATTTTAAAACACAATCATGCCTTCCCAACAGTCCCCCAAAGTCTTAATTCATTCCAGCATTAACCCAAAAGTCCATGTCCAAAGTCTTATCTGACACGAGACAAATCCTTTCCACCTATGAGCCTGTAAAATTAAAAGCCAGTTTTATTTGCTTTATTTAACAGCCATTCCAAATGGGAAATATTGGCCAAAACAAGGGGACTACAGGCCCCAGGCAAGTCCAAAATTCAACAAGAAATTATTAAATCTTATAGCTCCAGAATGATCTCCTGTGACTCCATATCTGACATCCAGGTCTTGCTGATGCAAGAGGTGGGCTCCCACAGCCTTGGACAGCTTCACCCCTGTGGCTTTGCAGGGCACAGTCTCCCTCCTGGCTGCTTTCACTGCTTGCATTGAGCGCCTGTGGCTTTTTCAGGTGAGTGGTGCAAGCTGTCAGTGGATCTACCATTCTGAGGTCTGGAGGATGGTGGCTCCACGAGTTAGTGCCCTAGTGGGAACCTTGTCTGGGGACTCCAACCCCACATTTCCCATCCACACTGCCCTAGCAAAGGTTCTCCATGAGGGTTTCACCCCTGCTGCAAACTTCTGCCTGAACATCCAGGCATTTTCATCCATCCTCTGAAATCTAGGCAGAGGTTCCCAAACATCAATTCTTGACTTCTGTGTATCTGAAGGCCCAACACCACATATAAGCCACCAGGGCTTGAGGCTTACACCCTTGAAGCAAAGGCCAGAGCTGTACCTTGACCCCTTTTAGCCACACCTGCAGTGGCTAGGATGCAAGGCACCAAGTCCTGAGGCTGCACACAGTTTGGTGGCCCTGGACCCAGCCCAGGACACCAATTTTCCATCCTACCCCTCTGGACCTCTGATGGAAGGGGCTGCTGTGATGGTCTCTGACATGCTCTGGAGACATTTTTCCCATTGTCTTGGTGATTAGCATTTTGTTCCTCATTACTTATGCAAATTTTTGCAATGGGCTTAAATTTCTTTCCAGAAAATTGGTTTTTCCTTTTCTACTGCATTGTCAGGCAGCAAATTTTCCAGACTTTTATGCTCTGTCACCTCTTGAATGCTTTGCTGCTTACAAATTTCTTCCACTAGATACCCTAAATCATCTCTCTTAAGTTCAAAGTTTCACAGATCTCTAGGGCAGGGGAAATTAGCTGCCAGTTTCTTTGCTAAAGCATGGAAAGAGTGACATTTACTCCAGTTTCCAATGATTTCCTAATCTCCATCTGAGACCACCTCATCCTGGACTTTATTGTCACTATCAGCATTTTGGTCAAAGCCATTCGACAAGTGTCTAGGAAGTTTCAAACCTTCCCATATTTTTTCTGTCTTCTGAGCCCTCAATGTTTCTAGGAGGTTTCAAACTTTCCCACATTTTCCTGTCTTTTCTTGAGCCCTGCAAACTGTTCCAACCTCTGACTGATAGCCAGTTACAAAGCCACTTTCACATTTTTGGGTATCCTTATAGCAGCACCCCACTCTCTGTGGTAGCAATTTACTGTATTAGTCTGTTCTCACACTGCTATGAAGAAATACCCAAGAATGAGTAATTTATTTTTTAAAAAGAGGTTTAATTGACTAACAGTTATATATGGCTGGGGAGGCCCCAGGAAACTTACAATCATGCAGAAGGCTCCTCTTCACAGGGTGGCAGGAGAGAGAATGTGTGCCAAGCCAAGGGGGAAATCCCTTATAAAACCATCAGATCTCATGAGAACTTACTCACTATGACAAAAACAATATGGGAGAAACGGCCTCCATGATCCAATTATCTCTATCAGGTCCTGCCCTTGATACATGGGCATTATTACAGCTGAACTGTGTCAGTTCTGTATTCTGTTCCACTGGGCTGTTTCTGTAATTATGCAGGTATCATTCTTTTGATAACTATAGCTTTGTAATATAATTTTAAATAAGGAAATGCTACATCTGTAACTTCATTTTTTTTCTTATATTGCTTTGGCTATTCTGTTTCTGTGTGTGTGTGTGATTTCATATTAATTTCAGAATTGCTTTTTTCTACTTCCATAAAAATGACGTATTATTTTGATAGGAATTGCATTAAATCTTTACATTGCTTTGGGTAGTATGAACATTTTTACAATATTAATTTTTTTCCCATTTATAGGTATTGGATATTTTCTCATTTATTTGTTTCTTCTTCAATTTTTTTCATCAATGCTCTGTAGTTTTCAGTGTACAAGTATTTCACATCCTTGGTTGAATTTATTTCTTGGTACTATTTTTATACTATCATAAATGGGATAGTTTTCTTGATTCTTTTTAGATAGTTTATTATGTATGCAGAGAAATCCAGCTAAGTTTTGTATGTTGATTTTATACCTGTAAATTTACTGAATTCATTTATTCTAACAATTTTTTTTAATTGGAATCCATATTCTGGATAGGAATATGCCATCCGTAAATTGACATCATTTTACTTTTCTTCTTTCTGATTTTCATGGCTTTTGTTTCTTTTTCTTTTATTTCTTTCTACCTGTCTTTGATAGGATTTCCAGTTCTGTGCTGAATAAAAGGGGTAAGAGTGAGCATCCCCACCTTGTACCACATCGTAATGGGAAAGCTTTCAGTTGTTTTCTGTTAGTTGGGGTTTCTTCAAAAATAAACTTTATTGTGTTGAGGAATTTTCCTTCTATAACTAAACTGTTAAGAGTTTGTATCAAAAAAAGATTGCTAAACTTTGTCAAAATCTTTTTCTGTGTCGATTGAGAAGATTATGTTGTTTTTGTCTTCCATTCTGTTAATGTGATATATCATATTGCTTAATTTGCAACTGTTAAGTCCGTCTTGCATGCCAGAGACAGATCCCATTTGGTCTTCATCTATAAACTTCTTGATGTGTTGTTGAATCCAGTTTGCTAATATTATGTTGAGCATTTTGCATGAATGTTAATCAGGGAGATTGGCCTGTAGTTTTCTTTTTTGTGGGGTCTTTGACTGGCTTAGGTATCATGGAGGTGATACTGGCTTCATAATATGTGTTTGGAAGTATTTATATTTCTTTGAATGTTTGCTAGAATTTAGCCATGAAGCCATCTGGTCCAAGACTTTTCTCCATTGGAAGGTTTTTGATTACTTCGTTAATGTTTTTAATCATTCTTGGTCTGTTCAAGCTTTCTATTTCTTCCTCATTCAATTCCCCTTGCCAAAAGGTGTCACTTGGTACATAGTAGCACCTAATAAATACTGTAAAGATGTGTCTAGGTAAATAGCAATTAAATAGAGAATTTCTAGGTATATTTTTATTGTGAGACGCAAGTAAGATAATCCACATGCTTAAAGTATTTAAAATACGTCTAGTGCACAGGAATCCGTAGACAGATATGTGGTGTCATTGCCATAATGTAGAGGATGGGAATTACTAGGTAACAATGATTTGATCTAAGAAAAAGGAGCAAACATATTAACACAGAATGAGTGAAGATATATAATTGCATACCACTTGTGCTTGAGATACATTTTTCCAATTGTACAATAAACTACGGTGCTTAAATAAAATTCTGTCTGCCTTTTAATGTGGGAAAGTTTATGTCTGAACTATAATCTTGTCTTTTATCAGCATATGTAGGTTTTTTTTGCCACAACAGGGATTTAAGTCCAGATAGAGGTGTTGTTAGCATATAGTATTTTAAATAAACCAGCTTACATCACTTGAGTTCATGGCCTTTATTTGAATTTTCTAATATTGAAAGACAAAAATCAATAGGTATTGTTAATATGGCGGTAATAGTTAATTCTACAAAGTTCTAGAGTAGAACTCAGGAGGTAAGACAAATAGTTGAGAAGAAAGGCAAATTAAAGAAATTGTGAAGACTATTTAGAAAACAGTACATTCTGCTTTTAATCAAGCCATTTAAACATATTCTTACAAATTGGGATACATTATTAACTTATCTAAATAGTTGCTTCTATTTTTGGCTTAAATTTTAATAGAGCTATCTCTGATAGAACATAATTAAATTGTCAGAAAAGGCAGAATAAGGGTAGACATTATAGACAATTCCAGGTAGGTAAGATAAAAATTTCATTCTAAATTTAGAGATTAATAAATATGCATTAAAGATTTTCTTCAAAAAAGGATATGTGAAAAAAACTAAATAATTCAAGATGTTGTATTGAAGTTGAAAGACTGTAAAGAAACTCCTTAAAAAGATAAAATCATTGCAAAATATTTACTATATTTTCAAAAATTTTAGTAATATTAATTTTCTGGTCTTTGAGAAACAAAGACAGTGAGGATATGACTCTGACATCAAGTTGATTACAATGTGTTGGGAAGCAAATGAGATAAGGAACTGAATAATTTCAATACTGACAAGTATTCCATTAAAGAGATATATGCATGACTAACATGACATTGATAATGGAGGAGTCTGGTGGAAATATAAGTTAATAAACAGATGAGGAGAGGGAAAGAAACATTTAAATTTAATTTTGAAGATATGTTTTACTTTCTTATGATCATAAAGAAGACATTTGTTATAAGCAGAGAGACTGCAGAAAAATAATTTGGAAGTCTGCAGTAATATTTGGAGAATCATCATAATCTTATATGAAGAGAAAGTACACTTTATGGGAGGAATGGCCAGAGATTGATAGAAAAGAAAAATATAAATTACATACCTGGCTTAACAGTTCTTACAAAGAGTATATTAGTATGCTAGTGCCACAATACTTCAAACTTTTTTCCTAGAACAATGTTTTCCTACTTCCTGATGAAAAAGACTCCCATAAAACTCTTTGATAACCACCATCCTCTCCTCCAACATTGCTGCTCAACTGAAATCCCACTAATAAAACAACTTGTGTCATTCTTTAAGGACAAGACTCAAAAGGCTATTTCTTGGGAGGTATATTTATTGCCTTCAATTCATGTGGAAGTATAAAGGACTGATAGATCCTTTTTTTTTTTTTAACAAAGTACATTTAACAGGAAAAGAGTTATAAAAAATGCTAGAGATAAAGACATTTCCAGCAAGGGAATGAAACAAATACCTTGAGTAGGGGAAGTAAGCCTCCCTTATTTTATTTGGTCTCTGAGGCTTATGCTGTTACTAAAGAGGAGCAAAGAATCTGTCTTTTATTTATTTCAGCTCATTCACACAAATAATATTTTTCTGGATAATGTAAGCTAAGCCTCATTTATAAAGTTCAACATCATCTAAAGTCATAGCATAAAGATTTACCAGAAAAGAAATCAGAACACAACAGTCAGAGTTACAATAAATGGTGTTCTTTATTTCAGACTCATGTAAAGCCCTTGGATTCAGGAAAAACCTAAACCTGCTATCAAATGACATTATTAGAACTATAACAAACACTATTCATCATTGCTGTGGATTTTTTGTGGAGGAGAATGAGAGGAGGATGAAAAGAGTATTGTATTATTTTTTGTGGTTAACTCCCACCTTTTATGTTATTTGTTCATCAAATGTTTAAGACGCTATTGTGCCTCCTACCCATTTGTGTAGTACTTAGTGTCTAGCATCTACAATGAAAGTTACCAGCATTATATTCTCTGAATAATGTTCTGATCTGTTAGTGTTGATTTAATTGTCAGCAGCAACAATTACAGCAGAAATTGCTATGATCCCTGGAAAACCTTATAAAGACAGAAGATTCTGAAATTCTAAAGGAAAGGGTTGAGGACTCTCTATTCAATTACCTTTTACCTAGACACATTTTTCACAGTATTTATTAGGTGCTACTAGGTACCAGGTGACATCTTTTGGCAAGGGGGATACAAACCTGAATGAATCAGTCACTGTTGCAAAAACACATACCAACGCCTCAGCAGCTTTCCCAGAGTAAATGTGAGAATATATTCGAGGTAGCTAAGGCTGCTCTTCTTGACTCCTCTCCCTTGTTATCATTGTCAGCAATTAGTCCGAACAACTTCCTTTACCTTCATTTCAGAGTAAATGGAATGAAGGAACACTGTTTATGAAAGTGAAGAAGAGAATAGTGGGTTATTAAAAGCAAACATACTTCCTCCAATTCATCTTTCAGTGAGTCAGATATTTACCTTTGTTGTGGCACATGCAAGTATTTATATTGGCAATATCTTAGTGCATTCGGGCCACTCTAACAAGGTACTATAAACTGGGTGGCTTATAAACAACAGAATGTTTTTTGTTTATGTTTTATTCAAACAGTTCAGGAAGCTGCAAGTCTGAGATCAGGGTGCCAGCATAGTTGGGTTGTGATGAGGTTTCTCTTGTGGATTGCAGACTGCTGACTTCTCTCCCTGTCCTCACATGGCAGAAGGGACAAAGGAATTCTCTTGGACCTTTTATAAGCAGTAATTCCATCCATGAGGGCTCCACCTTCATAATCTTATCATCTCCCAAAGGTCCCATCTCCTTATATCATCACCTTGGGAGTTAGGATTTAAACTCATAAATTGTGGGGGGACACCAACAGTCACATCATAACAACCAAGAACCTAAAATTCAGTGTTGGACCTGGGTAGAGTTCTAATGGCTTCAATGCTGGCAAAGTTTGAAAATATCTAAAATCAACAAATTTTATTTTCTTGAAGATAATCGGTCTCTACATAGACTGTCTTAAAATCAAACCTACATATATACATGTTTTATTTCATATAATATTTACTATAAAAGCATCTCTTTTATATTTTATGATTTAAATATGTATGTCAGATATAGAAATATACTGTAAAATGGCTGTGTATGTGCAATTTTGAATAAAATAAATGTTCTTTAAAAATTCTAGAAATGTGGTAAATTGATATAGTCTTTAAGATATCTGATATTTTTATAAATATCTATTTAATTTATTAAAAATCAAGTATTCAAACCAAAACTTAACCATTTATCAATGTTTCAATAAAACTGCATTACATAAAGCACAGAAAATTTTGTCACACAGGTAGAAATAGGAACCTGAAAGCTACTGAGCACTGTATATTTCTCAATGTTTCACAATTATAGAAACACCTGTGTTAAATAACGCTGAGTTGATCCACTCTAAGAATATAGAGTGCTTAATAGCCCAGGGAAGCAAATACATTGCCAACAAGCCACAGGTGTTCACCACAGGAGGACATAAAAAGTGCGATGATGAAGGATGTGATGACATTTCCCAACCCATAATATATATATCCCAAAATGAACTTATGCATCCATAATTGAGTTGGTTTTTAAAAAATTGTTAATGTGGCATTTAAGCTATTTTAAAAAAAAGCAATAAAGTTTGAAATGTGCATAATATATTAGTTTTAAAAGTTGATTGCAAAGGCATAAAATCAAGTTAGAATCAGAGATTTTATTTCAAAAACTTTCATATGTAATAGTATATGAATAGCTTGTGTCCTACATTGAATCTGAAGTTTTCAATAAGTAATTATATTAATGCATTTCATTATAATTAAATACAGCTTTTGAATTTTAGTAATTCAAATGAAAGCCTTCAGATAGACTATTTACTGTGATAAAATATAATAACCATGCTTCACCTAAAATTTTATTTTTTATTATTCATATAAAAATTTACAAGGATCCATAATCAAACTGTTCCCTATTTCTTTAACACATACATGTAATCTTTTCTTTGAATTTAATTCAACATAAAAATAACACTTAGGCATTTTATAAGCTTTATTAATGCCTCCTAGACATTCATATTTGTTAACAGAACTCAAGAGTTGATTATCCATGCTGATGGAAGGTTACAGAAGCATGGATAATGAAAATAGTAGATAATCCAGAAAATCGCAGTACAGTCAAATGCACACACACAGAAACAAGCTCACACGTGCTTATTCAAATATACCACTCTTTATCAGTGCTATAAGTAAATAACTCCAAAGCATTTTATAAAAGAAGAGTTGCTGCCAAAGTACATGTAGATAATAAAAGATAGGTATTACTACCTGACCAAACACAGAGAAAGAAGAATATCTGTCTCTTCCTCTGGAACCTAATAAATGATTTTACGTTTTCATGTAGGTAATTCCAACCTTTCCCTCTAAGTTATCTCTGCCTGAGGTGTTCCAGTTATAGTACCAGGCCATTCCCAGTCTAGAGGAGAAAGTATGGCTTTAAGGTCATACACCATTTTAACTGGTAGTTCTGATCAATAAACAATGGTTATAGACCAGAAACAGAAAGTTAAACACCACATGTTCTCATTCATATGGAGAAGCCAGAAAAAGCTGTCTCATAAAAGTAAAAAGTGGTCTGGGCATGGTGGCTCACGCCTGTAATCCCAGCACTTTGGGAGGCTGAGGCGGGTGGATCACCTGAGGTTGGGAGTTCGAGACCAGCCTGACCAACATAGAGAAACCCCGTCTCTACTAAAAATACAAAATTAGCCGGGCGTAGTGGCGCATGCCTCTAATCCCAGCTACTTTGGAGGCTGAGGCAGGAGAATTGCTTGAACCCAGGAGGTGGGGGTTGTGGTGAGCTGAGATCACGCCGCTGCACCCCAGCATGGCAACAAGAGTGAGACTCAGTCTCAAAAAAAAAAAAAAATTAAAAAGTGGAACAAAGGATACTACAGGTTGGAAAGGGTAGGGAGAATGGGGGCATAGGAATAGATTTGTTAAAGGACACAAAATTACACCTAAATATGAGGAATAAGTTCTAGTGTTCTATACCACTGTTGGATCATTATATTAACAAAATATGCAGTATCAGATAGCTAGAATGAGAATCTTGTATGTTCCCAACACACAAAAAAAATGATAAATATTTTGGATGGGTATGCTAATTACCCTAATCTGATCAGTAAACATTATATATATTAAAAATCACTATGTACTCAACAGATATGTACAATTATAAGTCAATTTAATAAATAAAATAAATACATACTAAAGTTTTTAAAAAGTACAGTGGGCAACAGCAGAAATAAAAATAACCCCAAATTCTGACATTTGTGAAGTAAGACTTATTAAGGATATTTGTTCAAAAGAAACCAACTGTCCTTGGCATAAATAAGATAGAAGTTTATTTCTCTGTTGTGTAAACCATGACCTGCTAGGAGTGGCAAGGTGATCAATTTCTTAACTCCATAAGGACACATAGACATCTAGGTTCCTTGTGTTTTGTTGTCTTCTCATAATATGACTAAAGGCAATTCACCACACGCCCACTTCCCAGTCCACAGGAAGGGGAAGAGGAAATGGAGGACAAATAATTTTTATTCAGTGAAGGTGACCTGAAGAAGCTAGCATGGTATTTCTCAGAACTGAAGTACATGTTCAAGACTGTCTGTAATGGAGGCTGTGAAATATAATCTTCAACTTAGATTATATTTGCTCCACTGAAATTTGAAAGTTTAATGACTAAAATAAATAAGACAAAAATATGTTTTTGAAGATCATTACAGTCTTTCCCAGACAGAAAATAAGAAGAAAAGACTGTACTACATTATAATGAAGAGCAAGAACTCCTCTTTTTCTGAACAGAAATGTTTGAATTCAGGTCAAACAGTGAGGAAAGAAAATGAGATTAGGCCTACAGATTCTAAGAAGTTCTCCATAGATTCTAGAAATGTTTAAAGTCTCCATGTTCCCTATTAAGACAATGACCATCATTTTTTTTGTAATTGAGGGACTATATTATTATTTTTAAAAGTTAACCATTATAATCACTTTATTTATTTATTTATTTTTCTATAAGTTATTGGGGTACAAGTGGTATTTGGTTACATGAGTAAGTTCTTTAGTGGTGATTTGTGAGATTTTGGTGAACCCATCACCCGAGCAGTATACACTACACCATATTTGTAGTATTTTATCCATCACTTCCCTCTCACTCTTCCCCCCAAGATCTCAAAGTCCTCATAGCTTAGCTCCCACATATCAGTGAGAACATACAATATTTGGTTTTCCATTCCTGAGTTACTTCACTTAGAATACTAGTCTCCAAAAACTCATCCAGGTAACTGCAAATGCTGTTAATTCATTCCTTTTTATTTAATTATTCCTTTTTATTTAATCATATATATGGAATACTACTCAGTATTATATTCAAACAATGACTTCTTTTCCCCTGGGTAGATACGCAGTAGTGGGACTGCTGGATCAAATAGTAGTTCTACTTGAAGTTCTTCAAGAAATCTCAGCACTGTTTTCCATAGCAGCTGTACTAGTTTACATTCTGACCAGCAGTGAAGTGTTCCCTGTTCACCACATCCAACCAAACGTCTACTGTTTTTTGATTGTTTGATTATGGCCATTCTTGCAGGTGTAAGGCGGTATCGCATTGTGGTTTTGATCTGCATTTCCCTCATCATTAGTAATGTTGAGCATTTTTTCATATGTTTGTTGGCCGTTTGTAGATCTTCTTTTGAGAATTGTCTGTTCATGTCCTTAGCCCACTTTTTGATGAGATTGTTTGCTTTTCTCTTACTGATATGTTTGAGTTTGTTGTAGATTCTGGATATTAGTCCTTTGTCAGATGTATAGATTGTGAAGATTTTCTCCCACTCTGTGTGTTGTCTGTTTACTCTGATGACTGTTCCATTTACTGTGCAAAGCTCTTTAGTTTAATTAGGTCCCAGCGATTTATCTTTGTTTTGGGTCATTAAATCTTGCCTAACCCAGTGTCTAGAAGGGTTTTTCCAATGGTATCTTCTAGAATTTTTATACTTTCAGGTCTTAGGTTTGAGTACTTAATCCATATTGAGTTGATTTTGTATAAGGTGAGAGATGAGGATAGAGTTTCATTCTACTGCATGTGGCTACCCAATTATCCCAGCACCATTTGTTGAAAAGGGTGTCCTTTCTCCACTTCATGTTTTTGTTTGGTTTGTCAAAGATCAGTAATTATTTGGGTTCATTTCTGGGTTCTCTATTCTGTTCCATTGGTCTATGTGCCCACTTTTTACCACACTATTTTGGTGACTACGGCCTTGTAGTATAGTTTGAAATCAGGTCGTGTGATGTCTCCAGATTTGGGTTTTTGTTTTTTTTTGTTTTGTTTTGTTTTGTTTTTTTTGCTTGGACTTTCTTTGGGTATGCAGACTCTTTTTGGTTCCATATAAATTTTATAATTGTTTTTTCTAAGTTTGTGAAGAACAATGATGGTATTTTGATGGGGATCACATTGAATTTGTAGATTGCTTTTGGTAGTTTGGACATTTTCACAACATTGATTCTACCCATCCATGAGTGTGGGATGTGTTTCCATTTGTTTGTGTTATCTATGATTATTTCAGCAGTGTTTTGTAGTTTTCCTTGTAGAGGTCTTTCAACTCCTTTGTTAGGTATATTCTTAAGTATTTTGTTTTATTTTTTGTAGCTATTGTAAATGGGGTTGCGTCCTTGATTTAATTCTTCACTTGGTCGCTGTTGTTGTGTAGAAGAGCTACTGATTTGTGTACATTAATCTTGTATCCAGAAAATTTGCTGGATTCTTTTATCAGTTCTAGGAACTTTCTTGAGGAGTCCTTAGTGTTTTTGAGGTAAATTATCATCTTGTCAGCAAACAGTGACAGTTTGACTTCCTCTTTACCGATTTGGATGCCCTTTATTACTTTCTCTGCTCTTATTGCTCAGGATAGGGCTTCCAATATTAGGCTGAAGAGGAGTGGTGAGACTGGGCATCCTTGTCTTGTTCCAATTCTCAGAGGGAATACTTTCAAATTTTACCCATTCAGTATTATGTTGCCTGTGGGTTTGTCATAGATGGCTTTTATTACTTTAAGGTGTGTCACTTGTATGCCGATTTTGTTGAAAGTTTTAATTATAAAGTGATGCTGGAGTTTGTCTAATACTTTTTCTGCATCTATTGAAATGATCACGTGATTTTTGTTTTTAATTATGTTTATGTGGTGTATCACATTTATTGACTTGCATATGTAAACAATCCCTGCATCGTGGTATAAAACCCACTTTACTATGGTGGATTATCTTTTTGGTATGTTGTTGAATTTTGTTAGCTGGTATTTTGTTAAGGATTTTAGCATCTATGTTCATCAAAGATATCGGTCTATAGATTTGTTTTTTGGTTATGTCCTTTCCTGGTATTAGGGTGATGCTGGCTTCATAGAATGAATTAGGGAGAGGTCTTTCTTTCTCTATCTTATGGAATAGTGCAAAAATAATTGGTACCAATTCTTCTTTGGATGTCTGGTAGAATTCTGCTGTGTATCTATCTGGTCCTGGACTTTTTTCTGTTGGTAATTTTTAAATTAACATTTCAATCTCACTGCTTGTTATTGATCTGTTCAGGGTATCTAATTCTTCCTGATTTAAACTAAGAGGGTTGTATTTTTCCAGGAATCTATCCATCTCTTCTAGGTATTCTAGTATATGTGTGTAAAGGTATTTATAGCAGCCTTGAATGATCTTTTGTATTTCAGTGGTGTCAGTGGTAATATCTCCTGTTTCATTTCCTGGTGAGGTTATTTGGATTTTCTCTCTTCTTTTCTTGGTTAATCTTGTCAATGGTCTATCAATTTTATTTATCTTTTCAAATAACTAGCTTTTCATTTCATTTATCTTTTGTATTGTTTTTGTTTCTTTGTTTCAATTTCATTTAGTTCTGCTCTGATCTTGGTTATTTCATTTCTTCTGCTGGGCTTTGTTTTGTTTTTTTCTTATTTCTCTAGTTCCTTGAGGTGTGACCTTAGAGTGTCGGTTTGTGCTCTTTCAGTCTCTTTGATGTGAAGTGTGGAAAGTTCTCTATGAACTTTCCTCTTAGCACCACCTTTACTGTATCCCAGAGGTTTTGATAGATTGTGTCATTATTGTCATTCAGCTCAGATAATTTTTGAATATCCATCTTGATTTCATTTTTGACCCAGTGCTTATTCAGGAGCAGGTTATTTAATTTCCATGTATTTGCATGGTTTTGAGAGTTCCTTTTGAAGTTGACTTACAGTTTTATTCCATTGTGTTCTGTGAGAGTGCTTGATATAATTTCAATTTTTTAAAATTTATTGAGGCTTGTTTTATGGTCTATCATATGGTCTATCTTGGCGAAAGTTCCATGCACTGTTGAATAGAATGTGTATTCTGCAGTTGTTGGATGGAGTGTTCTGTATATATCCGCTAAGTCCATTTGTTTCAAGGTACAGTTTAAATCTATTGTTTCTTCAATGAGTTTCTGTCATGATTACCTGTCCACTGCTGTCAGTGAAGTATTGAAGTCCCCTGCTATCATTGTGTTGCTATGTGTCTCATTTCTTAGGTCTATTAGTGATTGTTTAATAAATTTGGGAACTCCAGTGTTAGGTGGATATACATTTAGGATTGTGATATTTTCCTGTTGGACAAGCTCAAGGCCTTTTACCATTATATAATGTCCCTCTTTGTTTCTTTTAACTGCTGTTGCTTTAAAGCTTGTTTTTTCTAATATAAGAATATTGGAAAATGCTGCTCACTTTTGATGTCGATTTGCATGAAATGTCTTTTTCCACCCCTTTACTTAAGTTTATGTGAGTCATTATGTGTTAGGTGAGTCTCCTGAAGGCAGTAGATGGTTGGTGAGTTCTTATCCATTCTGTTGTTCTGTATCATTTACAGGGAGTATTTAGGCCATTTATATTCAATGTTAGTGTTGAAATGTGAGGTACGGTTGCATTCATCATGCGCTTTTTTGCCTCTGTACTTTGGTTTTTTGTTGTTGTTGTTGTTGTTGTTGTTTTTGCTTTTTAACTTGTATTTTTCTTTTATAGGTCCTGTATGATTTTTCCTTTAAAGAGGTTCTGTTTTGATGTGTTTCCAGAATTTGTTTCAAGATTTAGAGCTCCTTTTAGCAGTTCTGGTAGTGGTGGCTTGGTAATGGCAAATTCTCTCAGCATTTGTTTGTCTAAAAAAAAAAAGCGTTTCTTCCCTTCATATATGATGCTTAGTTTTGCTGGATACAAAATTCTTGGCTGATAATTGTCTTGTTTGAGGAGGCTGAAGATAGTGCCCAATCCCTTCTAGCTTGTAGGGTTTCTACTGAGAAATCCACTGTTAATCTGACAGGTTTTCTTTTACATTTTACCTGGTGCTTCTGTCTCACAGCTCTTAAGATTTTTTCCTTCATCTTAACTCTGGATAATCTGGTGACAGTGTGCCTTAGACGAAGATCTTTTTGCAATGAATTTCCTGGGTATTGTTTATGCTTGTTGTATTTGAACGTCTAGGTCTCTAGCAATGCTGGGAAAGTTTTTCTCTATTATTTCCCCAAATACGTTTTCCAAGCTTTTAGAATTCTTTTCTTCCTCAAGAACACCGTTTATTCTTAGGTTTGGTTGTTTAACGTAATCCCAGACTTCTCGGAGACTTTGTTCATATTCTCTTAATCTTTTGTCTTTGTCGGATTAGGTTAATTCAAAGATCTTGTCTTTGAGCTCTGAATTTCTTTCTTCTTGTTCAATTCCATTTATGAGACTTACAAGAATATTTCACATTTCTAAAAGTGTGTCCAAAGTTTCCTAAATTTTTTATTGTTTTTTCTTTAAGCTATCTATTTCCTTGAATATTTCTCCCTTCACTTCTGGTATAATTTTTTGGATTTCCTTGCATTGGACTTAATCTTTCTCTGGTTCCTCCCTGATTGGCTTAATAACTATCCTCCTAAATTCTTTTTCAGGTAAATTAGGAATTTCTCCTTGGTTGGAATCCATTGCTCGTGAACTAGTGTGATTTTTTTTTAGGCTTGTTGAAGAGCTTTGTTTTGTCATATAACCAGGTTTGGTTTTCTGGTTCCTTCTCATTTGGGTGGGTTCTGTCAGAGGGAAGCCTAGGGCTGAAGGCTGTTGTTCAGATCCTTTTGTCCCACAGGGTGTTCCCTTGATGTTGTACTCTCCCCCTTTTCCTATGCATATGGCTTCCTGTGAGCCAAACTATTGTCTCTCTTTTGGGTCTAGCCACTCAGCAAGTCTACCCAGCTCCGAGCTGGTACTGAGGGTCGTCTGTACAGAGTCCCATGATGTGAGCCATCTATCCCTCTCTCAGCAGTGGATACCAGTGCCTGTTTTGGTGGAGGTGATGGGGTGGTGCAATGGACTCTGTGAGGGCCCTTAGCTTTTGTGGTTTAATGCTCTATTTTTGTGCTGGTTGGCCTCCTGCTGGGAGGTGGCACTTTTCAGAGAGCATCAACTGTGGTAGTATGGAGAGCAACTGGTAGGTGGGCAGGGCCCTAGAACCCCCAAGATTATATGACCTTTGTCTTCCACTACCTGGGTGGGTAGGGAAGGACCATCAGGTGGGGGCGGGGCTAGGCATGTCTGAGCTCAGACTCCTTGGGTGGCTCTTGCTGTGGCTGCTGTAGGGGATGGGGGTGAGATTCCCAGGTCACTGGAATTGTGTACCTAGTAGGATTATGGCTGCCTCTGCTGAGTCATGCACGTTGTCAGGGAAGTGGGGGAAACCTGGCAGTCACAGGCCTCACTCAGCTCCCATGCAAACAGAAGGGCTGGTCTCATTCCCACGGTGACCCCCCACAACATCCTCCAGCCTGTTTCCAGGTGGAGGATGATATGGGCTTGAAAACTTGTCCCAGACTACCTGCTTCCCAGCTGCAAAAGAAAAGGGCTTGGCTCTTCCTCTGCCTGTGGAGTCTGCAAACCGGATCTGCACCCTCCCGTGAGTTCTGGCCAGAAGGTGTCTCACCCAATTCAAATTGTTACAAAGTTCAGCTAGAGATTTCCATCTGCCTGTGTAATTTTACCCCCGATTCTCTCCCATTGGATCCCTGTGGTGCGAGGCAGAAGTGGCCTGCTAGGGGACCCAGTGAGCTCCCGGGGCCTTTCTGCTGCTTCCTCTACCCTTGTATTTTGCTCGGCTCTCCAAATTGACTCAGCTGCAGGTAAACTTGGAAACTTCTCCCACAAATAGACCTTCAGCTTCTCCAGTGATGATGTGTGTTCGGGCAAGGAGGGTTCCCCTTTCCCACATCAGCAGTTGGGGTACTCACAGTTTTGGTGGGATCTCCTGTGTCCTGCCGGAGCAGTCCACTTCCTTCAGAATTTTTGTGGGTCCTCTTGGGGTTGCTGGTTAGTTCTTGCAGTCAATCTGGAGCTAAAATTCACAATGCTAGCCCCCGCATGCTGCTGTGTCTGGAGCTGCAATCTAATCTTGCCTCCCATCCACCATGATCGCCATTTCCCCAAGGCACTATATTCTGAAAAATATATATTGTTTTAATTTCTTATTAAGTAGAAAATAAACCGAAAGGGATAGTGATGTTCATAATTTTCAATGTTCCTCAATATGCATTTCCTTAAACAGTTCTTTCCTGAGATAGTTTTTGGAAACATTGCTTTCTTATCAAATTTAGGAGCCATTGAATCCTGTATCTCCACTTTGATAATTATAAGATAAATTAACAAATTAATGGTATTGCTAACAAACTGTTTACATTTCAATTTTCCAAATATGTTCATCACACACTTTTAAAAAAAAACTCAATGTTATTTTTCATTTAAATATTTTATTTATAAAATATCGTGCATAATGTATGCAATTTAATGAGTTTGAAGAGAAGTATACACCTGTTAAACAATCACTGCTGTCTGTACCATAAATCCGTCACCTCCAAATTTTCTGCTAATCTCTTATTTATTATTTGTATTAGAACATAAAATAAATGCTACCCTCTTAGAAAATCTTTAGGTATACTATAGAGTGTTGTTATCTGTAGGGACTATGCTGTACAGTAGGTCATTAGTGCTAACTTGTCTTATATACCCAGAACTTTACACCTTTTGACTAATACTTTCCTTTCTCCCTTTCTTGTGTCCCAGCCCGGACAATGACCATTCTACTCTGTGCCTCTATGAATTTGGCTATTATATATTTATTACACAAGTAACATCATTTAATATTTATTCTCTTGTGTCTGCATTATTTCACTTAGCATAATGTCTGCCAAGTTCATCAATGTTTTTGTAAATGGCAGGGTTATTTCTTTTTATAGCTGAATAGTAATCCATTGTATGTATATACCATGTTTTCTTTATTCATTTATTGATGGACACTTGGATTGCTTCCATATCCTGCCATTGTGAATTATGCTAAAATGAACATAGAAATTGAGATATGTCTTTGATATACTGATTTCTATTCCTCTGGGTATGTACCCAGAAATGGGATTGATGGATCATATGACATTTCTGTTTGCAGGTTTGTTTTAAACAGTATACAAGGGATTTTTTTCATAATCTTGCCAATATGTGCAATATATATATTTTTAATGATGAAAACCATTCTAACAGATGTGACATCTTATGTTTTCTATTGGTATTTCCCTGATGATTAATGGTGTCAACCACCTTTTCATAGATCTGTGTTTTCTTTAGAGAAATGTCTATTTATACCTTTGCATATTTTTAATTTGGGCTATTATTATTATTGTTATTATTATTCCCATTGAGTTGTAGCCAAACTATATATTTTGTATAATATCCATTTACCAGATATATGGTTTATAAATGTTTTCAGGGTTATGCTGGCATCATAAAGAGTTTTTAAGTGATCCCTCTTCTATTGTTTGAAACAGCTTAGGAATGAATGTATTAATTAAAAACATATTTAGGAGGACTGATATGTGAAGCCATTTATGCCTGGGCTTTCTAGAGTTATTGGAAAATTTTTGATCACTGACTCAATATTTCCATTTGTTGCTGGTCTATTAAGGGTTTCTGTTTCTTCTTGATTCCTTTTTGGTAGGTCACATGTTTCCAGGAATTTATTCATTTCTTCTAGGTTGTCCAATTATTTGGCTTTCATAACATTTCCTTATTGTATTAGTTCATTCTCATGCATCTATGAAGAAATACCTGAAACTGGGCGATTTATAAAGGAAAGTGGTTTAATTGACTCAGAGTTCCACATGGCTTTGGAGGCCTCAGGAAACTTACAGAATCATGGCAGAAGGGGAAGCAAACATGTTCTTCACATGGCAGCATGAGAGAGAAGTGGTGAGCAAAAGGGGGAAAAGACACTTTCTCTGTTATTGTTTATTTGTCTATTTGTGTTCTCTTGTTACTCACTGGGCATCCTTAAGATGATATTTTTGAAATTTTTGTCAGGCAGTTTGGAGATCTCCATTCTTTAGAGCAAGTTTTTGGTGATTTCTTTTATTCCTTTGGGGGTATGATGTTTCTCTGATCTTTGTTGATCCTCGTAGCCTTGGATTAGTGTCTGAACATTGGAAGTAGTCACCTCTTCCAGTCCTTAGATATTAGTTTTCATTGGGAAAGCCTTTCATCAATAGCTTTCAGAGATTATGGGGTGATGTGCTTCTGGGGTACTCATGTGACTGTGTACTTCCTAGCTCCTTGGCAGTTTGGCCTGAAGTCTGGGTCCATGGTGTCCAAAATGGCACCAGCAACCACTGGAGTGGACTTAGAGACTAGTTCTATAGTGGTTGGCCTGGAGCCTGGAGCCACAGGGGCTGGTCTGTTGTTAGGTTCTACAAGGGCATTCCTGGAGCCTGAATGTGGGCTGGGGTGAAGCATGAATCTTCAGGGGTGATCTTGGGCTCGGGTGGGTCCAAAAGGATAACATAATTCTTATTTTAGTAGCACTTATTCATGTATTTTGAAAAAAAACTTATCAAAAATTGATTTAATCCAAACTCTTTATTTTACCATGTTGCATAACAAATGAAAACTAAGCATTTATTTTCTTTAATGAGAACTAGATATGTCAATTAACACTCCAGTGAATTCTCAACCTTTAGTATAGACAATTTTATTGATTTGATCTAGGGTCAGCAAACTATGCTTTATTGGCCAATTTGCTAACATCTTCTGATCTTTTCAGCAATAATATATAACATATGTAAGTCAGGATCCCAGGTGTTCTGGTGTATCATAGGTCAATTCAGAAGAAAACCAATTTGATATGAAATTGAATCAAGTTCAATAATACCTTTGGGAAGTATTAACTATTCTCTCAACCTGTCTTTTGTTGTTGTTGCTATTGCACATCTTAGTTGAGCAATTTGGTTGAAAAGTATTTAAGATATTTCAACTGAATTTTATATCCTACTTGAAGGCCACTGAACTCCAAATGCCACTGATGCCATAATATTAAGGACTCATAATATGGAGATGAATGAGACATAGTATCAGCTTTTTACCAGCTCACTGTCTATCAGAGAAGATGGAGAGGAAGTCCATCAATTTTCATGTGGTAAGATAATATCTCTAATAATGTTCATCAAACTCATCTAGCAAAAAAGAATGATACATTAGTTAATTTTTTTCTTTCTTTCATTTTCTTTGATACTTATATGTCTCATATATGTCCAGGACTGTTCTAATTACTTTCTGTATATTAATTCATACAATCATCACAGCAACTGTAAATATAATGTTTCTCAGTATGAAAGACATAGGTCAAACAGGAAAAAATTATTTTACTCAGAATTTGCAAAGGCACAACAGCAAAAGTAGTGCTGAAATAGAGAAAGTGGACAAAACTTTTTAAATCCTATGTTTTGCTTCGAGTGAAATATCAGGAAGGATAGAAAACAGCAATGTATGCAGTAACTCAAAAGACATTTTCTAGAAGATTGTGATAGTCAGCAGAAGGAAAATTTTAAAAATCAAATGTCATTCAGTGGATATTGAAGATAAGTAATTTCAGAGATCATATTTAACATTGCTATTTCAGTTTAGTTCAGTTCTGTTTCTTGGTTTCAAATATGGTAAGATCATATTGTGGAATTATTAAGTGGCTTGATGATGTTTTAAATTACCTCACAAAATTCCGCATGATGCTTAATTTGCCCAAACTGTATGTATAGTTTACATACAAGCTGGTATTATTAAAAATAATTTAAATTTAAAAACTGGTTTAGGATGTTACATTTTATGCATGTATAATGATATTATAGACATAGACTATAATAAATACAATTGGCCTGTTACTTTATTGGCATTAATAAAATGAAACATAATTAGCTTAAGGGTCATCTACTACAGTATCTTAATTTATTTAGAAAAATTAAACAAGTTGTACAAACTACAAAGCTAATACTATTGTGATTTATAAAATACTAAAAAGTCATCGTACGCTAGTCTGTTGACTTATAGTAGTTATAATGCAAAATTATATTTTGTTAAAATGGAGAATATTTCTGTAACTAAAATGTGGATTTTATCTTAATCAATTCAGTATATCTAATTTTATAACTTATATTTTTGTATAGTATTCACAAGTATCTATTTTTTGTGAAGAAATCAAATCATAAGACTATTAATGCATTTTTTGAAGGCTTCACTGTTATATATTTTTTGTAATAAGCCTTATGTTAAAAAATGCTAGTTACAAAGAATCATGCTTGCTAAAAATTCCAAAAGCTATGGTTCAAAAGATGTACAGATGAAAGTATAATTTTGGAAGAATAATCTCTCAGATTGCATATCTATGAAATTAAAAACAATCAGCACTAGTTACAAGAGGTACAAGTATTTGCAAATGTATCTAATTACCATGGTACAAATAAGCATAACAAAACCTTTTGTTGCCTTAAAAGTAATCAAATATTGGGGTCACTAAACAATTTCATAATATGTAGAAAACTATGGGTAATTTATCTCTTTTATTCTTAACAAAGTACAACTGGACTAAATAATTTTATCCTAATTTGAACTTCAAAATTAATTTAAGAAAAGATTCATGAGATAGGAGATTGAATGAATATGCAATTGCAGAATAGGATATATGATAATATTGACAGGAAATAAGGATAACTATCAATACTTAATAATATTTATTTTAATGTATATGCTCTATAACCTTTGAAAGCAAATGAGATACTTAGTCTGCAGCCTGAAGAATTTATGTTTATAAAAGATAAGTAAATAGTAAACATGGAAGCTAGTAAGAAGATTCACTCCCAGAACTCCTCTTTTGAAAAACATGGTTTTGTAGATTTATCCAGGATAATATTGAGCTCTGAGAAACTGTGATTCTTGGATGGGTAGACAGATGATGAATAGTGTTATTGTGAACATAGTGATAAACCAAAACATTTATCATTAAAAAACAATCTCCTACCTAAACTGTGTCTTCAATAGATTATGATATTCCTCAGAAAAAATAAAAACTGTGTAATAGTCATCTTCCATTGGCTAGTAGTGAAAAACAAGTACTTTAGATCCAGACTGCCTGTGTTCAAATTCCCAATTCCTTATCATACTAGCTCTGTTACCTTGAGAGAGTTAATTAGTCTCTCTGTACCTCATTTTTAGCATCTTTATAATAAATTTTGTCTTATAGGTTGTTATGATAATTAAGTAAATTAATTTTTAAGTTTTCTAGAAGATTGCCTGACACAGTTACTTTCCTTGAGCCCTATAAATTAAATCTCTATAAATATATACAAAATAGACATTCAGTTGATGCTTATTATATAAACTAAAATGATATATAAAAGAAGCAAGGTTATTGTCTGGAACCATGTTATAAACATTTTAGTGCAACTTGTTTACTAAAAAATGTTCCTAAGTAATAATAATATTAAAACTTAGAAAGTTTTCTCGGTGAAAGTATAGATAAGAGCAAAATACGCACTTGGAATCTATATTAACTCTTTTAAATCATTATAGTACCATTTATTGCAGTAAAGCTTGAGAAAAAATAGGAGGAAGAGGGTCTAGGAACTGAATCTTGAATTAGTCACTCACTGCCATATATACTGAAGGAAAAAAATGGCAGCGCAAGAAAACATATTACCTGTTTATATCTAAGTTGTTGTCCCCCAGATCTAATCTGTTGTACACTGAGCAATGGGATTGAAATGTGAACTTGTAAACTCAATGTGTGCCCTTTAATATGAAAAACTTAGGTAAGAAAAGAGTCTGATCAGACTTTTGTTGGGAAGAAGCCCCGCAAAATCTGGTCATAAACTGGCCTCAAAACTGGCCATAAACAAAATCTCTGAAGCACTGTGACATGTTCATGACGGCCATACACCCAAGCTGGAAGGTTGTGGGTTTACTGCAATGAGGGCATGGAACACCTGGCCCGCCCAGGGCGGAAAACTACTTAAAGGCATTTTTTTTTTTTATTATACTTTAAGTTTTAGGGTACATGTGCACATTGTGCAGGTTAGTTACATATGTATACATGTGCCATGCTGGTGTGCTGCACCCACTAACTCATCATCTAGCATTAGGTATATCTCCCAATGCTATCCCTCCCCTTCCCCCCACCCCACCACAGTCCCCAGAGTGTGATATTCCCCTTCCTGTGTCCATGTGATCTCATTGTTCAATTCCCACCTATGAGTGAGAATATGCGGTGTTTGCTTTTTTGTTCTTGCGATAGTTTACTGAGAATGATGATTTCCAATTTCATCCATGTCCCTACAAAGGACATGAACTCATCATTTTTTATGGCTGCATAGTATTCCATGGTGTATGTGTGCCACATTTTCTTAATCCAGTCTATCATTGTTGGACATTTGGGTTGGTTCCAAGTCTGCTATTGTGAATAATGCCGTAATAAACATATGTGTGCATGTGTCTTTATAGCAGCATGATTTATAGTCCTTTGGGTATATACCCAGTAATGGGATTGCTGGGTCAACTGGTATTTCTAGTTCTAGATACCTGAGGAATCACCACACTGACTTCCACAATGGTTGAACTAGTTTACAGTCCCACCAACAGTGTAAAAGTGTTCCTATTTCTCCACATCCTCTCCAGCACCTGTTGTTTCCTGACTTTTTAATGATTGCCATTCTAACTGGTGTGAGATGGTATCTCATTGTGGTTTTGATTTGCATTCCTCTGATGGCCAGTGATGATGAGCATTTTTTCATGTGTTTTTTGGCTGCATAAATGTCTTCTTTTGAGAAGTGTCTGTTCATGTCCTTTACCCACTTTTTGATGGGGTTGTTTGTTTTTTTCTTGTAAATTTGTTTGAGTTCATTGTAGATTCTGGATATTAGCCCTTTGTCAGATGAGTAGGTTGCGAAAATTTTCTCCCATTTTGTGGGTTGCCAGTTCACTCTGATGGTAGTTTCTTTTGCTGTGCAGAAGCTCTTTAGTTTAATTAGATCCCATTTGTCAATTTTGTCTTTTGTTGCCATTGTTTTTGGTGTTTTAGACATGAAGTCCTTGCCCATGCCTATGTCCTGAATGGTAATGCAACCAAAAAGAGTCCAGGACCAGATGGATTCACAGCTGAATTCTACCAGAGGTACAAGGAGGAACTGGTACCATTCCTTCTGAAACTATTCCAATCAATAGAAAAAGAGGGAATCCTCCCTAACTCATTTTGTGAGGCCAGCATCATTCTGATACCAAAGCCGGGCAGAGACACAACCAAAAAAGAGAATTTTAGACCAATATCCTTGATGAACATTTATGCAAATATCCTCAATAAAATACTGGCAAAACGAATCCAGCAGCACATCAAAAAGCTTATCTACCATGATCAAGTGGGCTTCATCCCTGGGATGCAAGGCTGGTTCAATATACGCAAATCAATAAATGTAATCCAGCATATAAACAGAGCCAAAGACAAAAACCACATGATTATCTCAATAGATGCAGAAAAAGCCTTTGACAAAATTCAACAACCCTTCATGCTAAAAACTCTCAATAAATTAGGTATTGATGGGACGTATTTCAAAATAATAAGAGCTATCTATGACAAACCCACAGCCAATATCATACTGAATGGGCAACAACTGGAAGCATTCCCTTTGAAAACTGGCACAAGACAGGGATGCCCTCTCTCACCACTCCTATTCAACATAGTGTTGGAAGTTCTGGCCAGGGCAATCAGGCAGGAGAAGGAAATAAAGGGTATTCAATTAGGAAAAGAGGAAGTCAAATTGTCCCTGTTTGCAGACGACATGATTGTATACCTAGAAAACCCCACTGTGTCAGCCCAAAATCTCCTTAAAGGCATTCTTAAGCCACAAAAAATACCATGAGCGATCTCTGCCTTAAGGACAGCTCCTGCTGCAGTTAACTAGCCCAACCTATCCCTTTAATTTGGCCCATCCCTTCATTTCCCATAAGGGATACTTTTAGTTAATTTAGTATCTATAGAAACAATGCTAATGACTGGCTTGCTGTTAATAAATATGTGAGTAAATCTCTCTCTGAGGCTCTCAGCTCTGAAGGCTGTGAGACCCCTGATTTCCCACTTCACACCTCTATATTTCTGTGTTTGTGTCTTTAATTCCTCTAGCGCCTCTGGGTTAGGGTCTCCCCGACCGAGCTGGTCTCGGCAGACTCTTTCATATACTCTTTTAATCTACCACCTCAAAGAACAAGGTAATCTCCAAAGATAAAGATATTTTCCTACCTGATTTTATCATAAAAAATGAAATTCAAGAAGAAAAGTGATCCAAAAGATCCAAAAAAGAGAAAACATTACATATTTTGACTTAGTGATATCTAAAACTTATTTTCTTTTTTCTTAAAAATTCAATTGCTGACTCATATGCTTGTTTTGTACCCGGTTTGTGCTAGACTTATCTGATTTCAAAAATATAGCTTCTTCACTGATGGAAATCCTGTCTACAGAAATGTAATTCAGGCAGTCCAGAAAACTGAGACTCTTAAAAAATGGTACAAATGAGTGATTTACTCATATCACAGTAATCCTTCAAGAATATTCTGGAAATATTTGCAACTGGTGGGCAAGCAGGCAGGTAGCCAGAGTCCCCAAGGGTGTTAGAAGAAATAAAAGTGGTGTAAACGTCTTGCTATCACAGCAGAATGGTAAAGTTTACCCTTTGAAAAATATAGGACTATTATTCATAGCTGGGTGCTTTCCTGGGATTTCAATACTAATGAAGTTTGTCCTTAGTTGGTAGGAGTTTTAGAAAACATTTTACCTTTACCTACACCCACAAATCACCTTGCTTTTACTTGCATTAAAGGAACTCATATCCAGACCTTTTCTCTGCTGTTGTCTTTCTGTTAATTATATTATCATAATTGTTTTTGTTAAGCCACATATCTTCTATTGTAAAGGGAAGAAAAAAACAAAATTCCTCAAAGTTGATTTTTGGACTCTCTAATTCTACGTGCATTATTTAAAAATTATTTGTATCCTGAGATCTAAAAGCAGGCGTGCCCTTATAAAGAGCACCTTGCTGCTAACAGGTGGTCTCATATAAATCTCAGAATCCAAATTTCCTGAGTCAGTGGAACCAACCCTTCATGTGTCATATGAATATGAGATTTTTGCTATTGTACCTCTTCTCATCTCATGTGCCTAGTATATTTCTTTATGTAGAACTAAGGCACACATTGACACTTTCATGCTTCTACAAGGTCAGGCTCATTATTACCTTCAAAGTTTCACCAATTATCATGGAATACATAAAAAAGAAGTGTGAAATGTCTTTGATTCTAAGTCACCTATGCTATTTATTACTACATGTCTTGGAAAAATTTCAGGAAGGCTTTTGCTTTAAAGACATTTTTCCAAAAAAAGTTAGTAAATATAGTGAAAAAGAGCAAGTTGGGTTGTTATATTTACAAAGTTAACAGACTCACTAAATGTAATTTGTTTTTATTTATTAAACAAGTCAATAATACATTCTAATAAGAAGTAACCCTTAACCAAGAACAAGCCAATTCATAATACTGTATCTTGCCCCTCTCATTTGCTATGAACTAATAATTTTCCATATATGTTTGGGATAGGTACTTTTATAATGTGAGAAATATGAATTTGGTTTTTATAATATCCCTTATTTATTTTTTCTTTCTTTCTTTCTTTTTCCTAAAAATATCTATATATCTGTGTCTAATCCCAGTTCCTATAAAAACAGAAATGTGAGAGCTCTGGGTTTCTTAATTTATCAGTTGGTTTATACAGAAATATATAGGAAGGCTGAGGTCATCTGTATCACACCTAAGACTCATTCAGCCCTGAATTTTGAGTTCTGCTCTTTCTATTGCACATTTTCCAACTCAAATATAATTCAATATACAGTGTTAATTCTGACAAAAGAAAATATAAATTGTTTGTTGAGTTTTATAAACACAGCAGTTCTAGAGAATGGGATAAAACACAAACATATTACCCTCATGATTTGCTTTTAAAATCTCAGGAACTAAAGCAGGTTTTATGACTATGTCATAAAAATGGTGTTAAAATATTTTTGAGACCTTTAGATTATTTTAAGGTTAAAATAAAAAGTGCAATGAAACAGCAATACAAAATGAAATGGTAAACATTTGAGGCAGAAAATTGGCAGTAGTTTCAAGAGAAATTAGAAAATGAATACTCTTATAATTAAAGAATTAAATATCAGGAAATCTAATTTAATATAACCACAAAACTGAAAAGAACAGTTGGGTACAGACGTATATACTGCATTTTAATAAAGTTAGTATGACAAGTATATACTTTAATTCTGAAATAATATGTGGCAACAGTGAGTAAATATTAAAAATATAATAAAACTGATAACCATGCGCAATGGATTATAACTTTCTCTGTAGTCCAAAAGTGAAAGACAAACCAACCAAAACTACCCTTATAATGTTACATAGGAATAATCTTGTGAGTTTCATAATTTTCAGCAAAAACTTTGGAGGAGTTTTATTCCAGAATGATAACCAGGGTCAAATCTCCCATTAGGTCTCTGAGGGCTTAGCGAGGCTCATAATTTAATATCAGGATCTAAGGCAATTTCTTTTATCCCCTCAAAATGTGGAGGCAAATTTTGACAGCTTCCTGGAGCTGCCACTTTTGTAAAACTGTCAGTGATATGGAAGAAGGAGAAGGAGGAAGCTACAAAATAGGACTTGTGCTAAGGTTTTCAGTAGTTTAGGAAAAGGACTTTGACATTATTATATGTGATCTGAGATCAAAAAATCTCACTCGCATTAATGAATGTACAAAACTTGGCATGAGGTTGTGGTTGGCCATAGTTAAAACATTAACACAGAAATGGAGAGCAAGAAAGAGAGAAAGGGAACTCTCACATTCAAGATGAATATACAACTAAATTGTGCTTGAAGAAGATGACTAAGACTCAGTTATTACCTGCTTCAAAATATGTGTAAATGATAGAGAACTCAAGAATATATTAAAATAAGTTGTTTGGTTTCCTTAAAATGATAATAAAATATAGCATAAATAAAATTGATAAAATGTGAAATAAAAATAGTAGACATAAATCAAAAGCATATTTATAGAAAAGAAACAATTAGGTTCAACGTAAAAATTATAATTGCTGAATATTAAAAATGATATCACAGTCTTTGGGATAAATTCTAGAAATGACTCAGTCAGAAAAAAATTTTTTTTAAATGGAAGATAGTGTTAATTATTTTATTCAGAATACTGCACAAATAGCTAAAGAGACAAAATAATAGATAGTTTGCTGCCAACAAAATCATTCCAGAAGTCAAGATTGAAGGGCATTTTGGAGCAAAGTTTGAGGGAACAATAAGTAAGACTCTTCCAGAACTGAAGAAAGACTAAAAACTCAATGAGGGCCTATTAGAATAAATCAAAATAAAGACAAACACTAATTTTCTAGGGAAACAGCTGAATATTGAAAAGAGAAAAAAAATTAAAAACTGTGTAAAAGAAGACCCTAACGAGATGTCATAGAATAACATGCAACCGTGAGAAGTCTTCACTTTGGTTAGTAATTGTGAGATGACTGTCAACCTAGAATTCTATATCCAGCTAAAGAGTAGACAAGATTAAGGGTAAAATTATATTTTCAGACAATCAAAAGTGAAGACAATTTACAGCACACATACCCATGGCAAGTCAACTACTAAAAAAAGTTGTTCAGTAAAATAAAATTAAACCCAAAAAGAAGGAGAGGTATGCAGAAAACAGTGTTCATGAAAAAGCAATAGGCTATAACTAGGCAGGGCTTGTGGGGTGTGTAGTTAAAATGTGCTGAGTTTTTCACTGAAAGGAGGAAAGAGTTATAAATAACTATAGAGCTTGTAAGTAAATATATTTTTGTATGTTACAAATGTATGAGTAATTACAAAAACAACATGTTCAATATACAGTTTTCAAACCAGCAGAGGACAACAGATAGGAATGATGACAATCTTATCACTACAATACAAATGAAGGTGTAGGGCAAACAAACATGCAAACCAGAACTTTTAAACAGAAACATACTCAAACTATGCTAATAGAAACCAATAAGCGATATCAGTAATTGCAATACATTGAAAAGGACTGTATTCACCTCAAATCGGTACTTTTAAATTCAACTTTAGCTGTTTACTTGACATATATAAAATAAACCAATACTTAAAACTACTCAATAGCTAAGGCAAACAAAATCTAATGAAAAGAGAGCACCAGTATTACTGTAGGATAATGTATCAGTTTCTTATTATTGTTAAAATAAATTAATCCCAAACTTGGTTAGTCGAACTAACACAAATACATTATCTTACAGTTCTGGAGATCAGAAGTCTAAAATCACTCCAAAAAGACAAGCTCCTTCTATAGACTCTGAGGGGAGAATCTGTTTCCTTATGTTTTCCTCTTCTGGTAGCCACCTGTATTCCTTGATTTGTGGCCTCTTCTTCCATCTTTAAACCACATCACTACAATGTCTGCTCTTCCTCACAGTACCTTTTCCTCCTACATCCTCTTATGAGGATCATTGTGCCTGGGTAATCCAAGATAATATCCCCTTCAATATCAGACTTAATCATATTAGTAAAGTCTCTTTTGCCATATAAGGTAATACTCACTGGCTGCAGGGATTGGCATTTGGGTGTATTTGGGAGCCATTATTCAGCTTGCCAGAGACAGAAAATAAGACTTATTATTTGGAGACAGATATTACTTCTACAAATAGAGTTGTCAATTCCATTATATTTTAGTCAAAATCTGAGTAGGATTTTCTAAGACACTTGAAAATTTATCTGGAAGAATAAATTCTGAGAAAGATTGAAGATAATGAAGACCTTTATTGCTAATTATAATGAATTATACAATTACAGTAATTAACAAACAAGTAAAGAAAGTACTCTCTAATGGGTACAAAAAATATTGCTTTTATGTAAAAAACACAAATTAGATATGCACCTTATACCATGAAAATAACCTGCAGATAAATAGGACACCACAACAAGGAAAGGAAAATTTGAAAACACCAGTAGAAAATATAGCAGAGAAAATTATAGCCTCAAATTGGTGACTTTTTTTGTTTTTGTTTTTGTTTTTAGACAATGTCTCATTGTTGCAAAGCTGGAGTGCACTTGCACGACCTCAGCTCACTGCAATCTCTGCCTTCTGGGTTCAAGGGATTCTCCCAACTCAGCTTCCCCAGCAGCTGGGATTACAGGTGGCATGCACCACCATGCTGGCCAATATCGTGGAAAAATTTGAATTTGCCAAAAAGACAAAAATGTCTTAAAGGGAAGAAGGATACATTTGACCATGCAAAACTATACAATTCTGTCTAAGACTGATTAAGCAGTATGAAAATATATACTGCTATTTGAGATATCTGTCACATGAAACAACTGGTAACCAATACTTTATAAGTCATATATATCTAGTATTAAAGAATAGCTTCACAATGCAACTAAAATGCAAATAAGGTATGAAGACGTTAACTTGCATAAGATTCTGAAGAAAGTCGGGCACTCACCCGCAACTGGTGGTGAAGGAAATTACTTAATTAGTTTGATAACGCATAGTAAATATTTTCAAAAATACATACCCCTGACAAAATCTTTATACTTCTAGCTCTCTCTCTGTCTCACATATATATGAGGAGGAAGTTTGGACAGACTCAGCTACAAGAGGGGTTGTGTTTGTGTTTAAATCTCCTCTCTCTGAACCTGAGCTCATAATCTTAATTTCTGTGTAATATTTTCTGTAATGCAAACAAGATTACAAAACAACAAAGCCTGGGAAAATATCTGAAAAGCAATATATCAAAATGTTAATAGTAATTGTTTCCATGTTGTAGGACTGTAGATGATTGTTTTTTTCCCTTTATCTCAAAATATTCTATGAAGAAATAAAATTATTTTTAAGGATGAGATATGAAGTTTATGCAGTTATGAAGGTGTTATTCCTGCACAATCAGACATCTCTTTTATAGGACATGTGAACTGGAGAAAAATTAGATTAATTAAGGGTATACTATCAGGAAATCTGCCCCGTATTCACATAGGTTCTTTTCTATTTTCCTTAAGCATTGGCCAGCTTGAGAAATAAAGGGACAGAGTACAAAAGAGAGAAATTTTAAAGCTGGGCATCCGGGGGAGACATCACATGTCAGTAGGTTCCGTGATGCCCCACAAGCCACAAAAACCAGCAAGTTTTTATTAGGGATTTTCCAAAGGTGAGGAAGTGTGCGAATAGGTGTGGGTTACAGACATCAAGTCTGTACAAGGTAATACAAGTAATACAAGGTAATACAGACTTGTACAAGTCTGTACAAGTCTTTACAAGGTAATAGAATATCACAAGGCAAGTGGAGGCAGGGCGAGATCACAGAACTACAGGACCGGGGCGAAATTAAAATTGCTAATGAAGTTTCAGGCACCATTGTCATTGATAACATCTTATCAGGAGACAGGGTTTTGAGATCAACCCGTCTGACCAAAATTTATTTGGCGGGAATTTCCTCTTCCTAATAAGCCTGGGAACGCTATGGGAGACTGTGGTCTATTTCACCCCTGCAGTCTCGACCATAAGAGACGGGCACACCTGGGGGGGCCTTTTATAAGCCTAAACCTCCAGGTGCATATTCTCTTTCCCAGGGATGTTCCTTGCTGAGAAAAATAATTCAGCGATATTTCTCCCATTTGCTTTTGAAAGAAGAGAAACATGGCTCTGTTCCACCCAGCTCACCGGCGGTCAGATTTTAAGGTTATCTCTCTTATTCCCTGAACAATTGCTGTTATCCTGTTCTTTTTTCAAGGTGCCTAGATTTCATATTGCTTAAACACACATGCTGTACAATTTGTGCAGGTAATGCAATTATTACAGAGTCCTGAGGCGATATACATCCTCCTCAGCTGAAAGGATTAAGAGATTAAAGTAAAGACAGGCATAGGAAATCACAAGGATATCGATTGGGGAAGTGATAAGTGTCCATGAAATCTTTACGATTTATGTTTAGAGATTGCAGTAAAGACAGGCATAAGAAATTATAAAAGTATTAATTTGGGGAACTAATAAATGTCCATGAAATTTTCACAATCCACATTCTTCTGCCATGGCTTCAGCCTGTCCCTCTGTTTGGGGTCCCTGACTTCCCACAACAGTATACATTTTAAGGGATTAAAAAAATTAGAGAAAACTGATTTTACAATAACTGTTATTAAGACTTATTAAAATCTGTCAATTGCTAAGGAATTCCAAAGAGACTCATTTGTTACCAAGACATATATCTAATACATATATTTATGAAATAGCTAAATTTTACTTCCTACTTCATCTCCTAATTCAATCAAATGTCTGAAACCGTTAGACAAATATGTTACATATGGGGAGAATAGAATTTCAATTTTAATTATATTTATATTTTAATTTTAATTATATTTTTGTCCTTGGTGGTACCCTGTTCTTTAATTTTTCTAGAACTTTTATGTAATCTGTCAACATAATACACTATTTTTTAAAACATCAAAAATTTTGACAATTGAAATATTTTTCTGTTTAAATATTAACTTACATGGAATATATCACTTGCAGAATAATGACTCTGCAAACGATTACGTTTGATTAAGAAGTAGTAGTGTCAGGAAGTACATTTTAGTTGACTCATCTATTGTTTTGTCTCACTTGCCAAATAAAATACTATTCAATCCATAGGAATCACTTTAATCAAGTCCACTGGTGAGCTAGCTGGATTCATAATCTTAGTTACTGAAATTTATATAATCATAGTCTTACTCTTTGAATATAGAACAAACCTGGTTATTACTCCCCTAGTCTGTTTGCATGAAAAACATTTTAGTTGTTTTGGTAATCTCCCAAGAAGTGATCTTCACAGTGAGTAGACAGGAGACAGCAGTTCATACCAGGTTTTTAAATGTGTTAAAATGAAGAATAATACTGAAATGAAAATTATTAATTCAAGGTCCTGTGCCAATTAAACTTTTTAAGAGATCAATATATTCTTCATTAATAAACAAAGAGCTTATAAACCTGTCACTCCATTGGCAAGTATTCATTGATATTTAAAAAGAAAAAAAGAAAAGAATGCCCTTCGTTTTGAACCATTGAGATATGGGAAAATCATCCATGAGGAATTAATTACAATTGGCAAAAAAGATGATGAATATTTGGTGACAAGAGAGGCCCCTCATTTACTTTACAAATAAGCTTTGTGGCATCATGGGCAAATGCTGCATTTGAAGTTGACATAGTTCATCCAAAGCATATGCTTTGTAGCTCTTCCTTCTTTAATAAAAGAAATTATCAGGTCTGGGGAATTTTCTCAAATAAAGGAAAACACACACAAAAACTTTGTTGTCCTAATCTTTCAAGATGCATTTTTTCTTTTATTGTCTGTCTCTCTCTCTCTCTTTTTTCCTAGAGTAAATACAGAAACATTTTCTAAAATCATTATACTTTGATTCACGGTTACAAATCATTTTACACATTTGGTAACATTGGTAAACCAGTCAGTAGACTACTTTTTCTTCAGTATGTGTGTTATAATTTGAATGTGTACCCCAAAAAGCATGTGTAGAAAATCTAATTGCTACTATAACAGTATTAGTCATTTTGAAATGTGATGAGACCTCATAAATGGATTAATGCCATTATTGTGGGAGCAGATTCTTTATAAAAGAATGAGTTCAGCTCTTCTCTTGTTTTCTTTCTCACTGCATCCTTGCTCTTCCACAGTGGGATTACATTTCAATAAGACCGTTGCCAGGTGTTGTCCCTTCAATCTTGGACTTCCCAGCCTCTAAAAGCATGAGTCAATAAATTTCTGTTTATCATAAACTTTTTTAAAAGTATCTTAAGGTCTTCTCTTTGACCTATAGATTATTTAGCATTGTACTGTTTACTTTTCAAATGTTTCTCAGGAAATTTCAGCTGTCTTAATTTACAAATTGATTTCTAGTTTAAATCTATGTAGTTTGAGAATATACTAAGCATAGCTTTCATTCTTGTAAATGTTTATTTAAGGAGTGCTCTAAGAATCATAATTGAGCCCATCTTGATGAGCAATTCATGTCAGTCTGAAAAATTTATATATTCGCTGTCATTACATGAAGTAGTAAATATCAATTATGTAAAATTGACTAACAGTGCATCTATCCCATCTACATCCCTACTGATTTTCTGTCTGTTTCATCTATAAATTACTGAGAGAGTGTTGTTGATGTCTGCTTCTCTAATAGATTTGTCTAATATTGGTTTTTTCAGTTTGTTTTCATGAATTTTGACAATTTTTTAGGTGTATAAATCTTTATATTTTTATTTTTAAAAAATCTAAATAATCTATTATATGACAATGTTTTTATCGTTGACAATTTTTCTTGTTATGAAATCTTCTATGTCTTAAATAAAAATAGCTGCTTCAGCTTTCCTATTATTAGTGTTAGCATTGCATATCTTTCTGGATTTTCTTACTTTTAACCCAAGTCTTTATATTCAAAGTGGTTCACCTGTAGAAAGCATATTTTTGGCTCGTTTTTGTTTCTCTTTTTACCTAGTTTGACAATCTGTCTCTTTTGACTATTTAGGATATGTGCATTTAAAGTGATTATTAATATAGTTGGTCTATTATCTACCTTGTTCTAAACTACCTCTTATTAGTTGTGTTTGTCTTTTGTTTCTTTTTCTTTCCCTCTTTTACTACCTTCTCTAGCTTTAAATGTACACTGTATATGATTATGTTTCCCCTCTTTGGTATCATCAATCATACTTCTGTAATAAATGAGTGGTTGCCTTAGAGTTTATAGTATACATTAAAAAATTCTTAGTACACAGTAAAAAACACAATAATAATGTGCATGAATTATAAGAACCTTTAGTATTCTCTTCCCTATATTCCCCTGTGATATTTCTGTCAGTCATGTCACTTACCTTCATGCCATAATCACACAATACATTGTTAACATTATTGCTTCAACTAAGCATATATCCTTCAGATCAATTAAGAAAAAGAAAAAGAAGAGATGTTATTTTACTTTTGTTAATATTTGTCAGCTCTCTTCCTTTATATAGATTTGAGTTTCTGACTATATTATTTTCGTCCTGCCTGAATAATCTCTTTCTTTACTTTTCTTTTTAGGACACATACACTGGCAATCAAACGTTTTTTCTCAGAAAATTGATTTGTCCTTCCATTTTGAAGGGTAATTTATTTGCCTGGAATGCTATTTTCTAAAATTGTTTATTTCGACACTTTGAATAGTTCACTATGCTCTGTTCTTATTTACACACTTTATGGCAATAAGCCAGCTGTGATTCTTATCCTTCTTCCTCTGTAGATGGATGATTGCATACCCTCTGAATATTTTCAAGATTTTCCTTTTATCTTTAGTTTTCTGCAGTGAAGATATGATCTTTTTTTTCATACTTATCCTACTTGCTGCTCTCTGAGTTTTCTCGATTTGTGGTTTGGTTTCAGAAATTAATTAAAAAAATTTCTTGGTCATTTTCACTTCAAATGTTTATTCTGCTTTGTTATTTCTTTCTTCTCTTTCCTCCTTTTTCCTTCCTCCCTTCTCATTGTGCATATAATACATTTTTGATACTGTGTAATGATTCTTGAATCTCCTAGGTTTTTACATTTTTATTTATTTTCTCCTTTACATACCATTTTGGGAATTTTTTTATTGGTCTATTATATCTTCAAGCTCACTGATTCTTTCTTTCTTCTTCGCCTCCTTTTTTTTTATTTTTTTATTTTTTGATGGAGTCTTGCTCTGTCATCCAGGCTGGAGTACAGTGACGCGATCTCGGATCACTGCGACCTCTGTCTCCCAGGCTCAAGTGATTTTCCTGTCTCAGCCTCCCAAGTAGCTGGGATTACAGGCACACGCCATCATGCCTGGCTACTTTTTTTTTTTTTTTTTTGTATTTTAGTAGGTATGTGGTTTCACCATGTTGCCCAGGCTGGTCTTAAACTCCTGAGCTCAGGCAATCCACCTGCCTTGGCCTCCCACAGTGCTGGGATTACAGGCATGAGCCACCGCACCCAACTGATTCTTTCTTAAGCCTTGTCAAGGCTACTGATGAGCCCATTGAAGGCATTCTTCATCTCTGCTTAGAGATTTTCACTTCTATCACTTTCTTTTTATTCTTCCTTAGACTTTCCATCTCTCTGCTTAAGTCATCCATCTGTTATTGCATGTTGTCTATTTTTCTAATACAGCCCTTAACATTCATCGCAGTTGTTTTAAATATTTTGTCTCATGATTTCAACAGCTGTGTCTTATCTAAGTCTTGTTTTTATCATGGCGTTGTCTTCCCAAATTGTTTTTTTATCTGTTTTTCTTTATGCCTTAGATATTATTGTTGAAATCCATACATGCTGCACAAGACAATAGGAAGTGAAGTAATTTGACACATAATGTGATGAGGTATGTAAATTTAGCCAGAGATTTTGCTCTGTTTAATGCTTGTTAAAGATATAGGTAAGGATTTAAAATCTTTTTAGTGTTCATATTTTTATTTTTTCTCTTGTGTTTTCATATGTACTCTTCTTGTAGAATTTGTTTCTTTAACCTTTTAAAATATGTAATTCACTGTTATATTGAAGCCTTGTTGGTTTGGTGGTGAGATGTACGGTAGGGGAAATATTCTATATTCTTTTAAGTCCCAGTCTTTTAGAGACCTTTATTTTGGTTCCCTTAATTTCACAAGTATTCTGTCAATGCTCTCCCTTTCCCCTCCCCTGTACCGTACTATTTTTTTCCAGTAAGAATGTTCTATTTCTGTTTTCTTGAAGTCTGGAACCTTATTGTCTGTAATTTTGTTTAACTTTCCCCCCTTAGGTAAGCTAGAATAGCAGGAGAAGCTTTGTGTGAAGAGGAGATTCATTCTCCCAGCTGGGATAAAATTTCTGAATTGCTCTCTGATAAAGCCCTTTTCCCTAGGGATTACTCATATATTCTGGAGAAGGCACTAGGCACTGTTCACAATAGTCACTCTTCTTCCTATGCTAGAGAGAAGAAGTGATCTTTCTTGGATCCCATCAAAACCTATGACTTCCTGGAGGGGAAGCCTATGAAACTATGAAGATCCAAATAAGAATCTAGGCATTTTTCATTCATGCCAGTTCATACCAAGTCTCCAGAATTAATTTAAATTACCATTTACATGCACCCAGCAGTTATAGATACAGGAACTTTGGCCCTAGATAAGCAGATCTCAGTTGCTCCATTTCTTTAAGTAAGACTCTCTTTCTAGATTTCAGAGTGGTAGTTTGCTGTATGACCTCTGTTCTATGATGAATCCAAGAAAAGAAGTAACCACTTTTTGATTTGTCTAGCTTTTCTTTTCTTTCTTTTTTTTTTTTTTTTTTGAGATGGAGTCTCGCTCTGTCACCCAGGCTGAAGTGCAGTGGCGCATTCTCGGCTCACTGCAACCTCCGCCTCCCGGGTTCACACCATTCTCCTGCCTCAGCCTCCCGAGTAGCTGGGACTACAGGCACCCGGCACCATGCCCAGCTATTTTTTTATATTTTTAGTAGAGATGGGGTTTCACCGTGTTAGCCAGGATGGTCTCGATCTCCTGACCTTGTGATCTGCCTGCCTCGGCCTCTGTCTTTTTTTGTATTAAGGACAGGAGTGATGACTTTCAAATGTTTTCTCTGAGACCTAAAATCATAATACTGAATTTAGCACCACCTGTACTTACAGTGGACATGCTAGGTATTCCAAATTCCGGAGTCTTTCTGGGTTTCTCTTGGTCAAAGTAGTTTTTAATCTTGATTTCTTCCACCTCGCACATAGTTTCACTCTTGAACTTTCTAGTTTGATTTCTACGCATTAACCTACTTTGCATTTTCAAAAATTGTTGATATTCTTGTTATCTCATATTTCTTAGTACATGAGGATTTATGCTTTTTATTCTTCCTTCAGTATCATTTTAGTGACATTTCAATAGTAAACATTAGTCAAAATGTGTCTTTTCTTCCATATTTTGTGAATGTACTTCATTCCCATGTTTTAATTTGTTCCAAGTATATTTATGAAGTACATACTATATGTAAAGCACCGTGTTATGTTGGGACATATGTGTTAATAAAATTTAGTTTCTGGCCTTATAACCTTAATAATCTTTTGAGGACAAATGGATGAGGAAATGTGTAAATATTATGTTGAATAAAATGGACTATAATATTTAAAACATGTTCTTTTTATTTTGAGTACCCTGATTGGGCTACTTCTTTTCTCAGTACCATATAAACTATTCATCTGGTTTCACAGATTTTTCAGTCATACAATTCTTTTCATAGCTATCATAGATTTCAGGTATATTGCCAATTCTGTTTTCACCGATAAGAATGATATACTTCCTACAGTTGGCCCTAGATTTTTAACTCTCATCAATTAAGATACACCACAAACTAGGCTGGGCGTGGTGGCTCATGCCTGTAAACTCAAGACTTTGGGAGTCCAAGGTGGGTGGATCGCTTGAGATCAGGAGTTTGAGACCAGCCTGGCCAACATAGTGAAACCTCATCTCTAGTAAATAAAGTACAAAAAAATTAGCCTGGCGTGGTTGCACACATCTGTAATCCCAGTTATTCAGGAGGTTGAGGCAGGAGAATGGCTTGAACCTGGGAGGTGGAGGTTGCAGTAAGCCTAGATTTTGCCACTGCACTCCAGCCTGGGCAGCAAAGCAAGACTCCATCTCAAACAAACAAACGAACAAACAAAAACAAAACAAAAACAAACCCACAAACTAAATAGAAAATTATTATGTCTTTTTAAAAATTAATTAAAAACTACTATGAGCCATTAGGGTCTGTGTCAGTTGCAGGAAGCTGCCTTACCAAAGGTTCCACTCTTCTGGGTCAGCCTGCATCTGATTACTGAGTGACACAAGAATATTGAGGTTCTGCCATTGTACAGGTGTAAGATAATCCCGATGAGAAATAGTCACCAGAACTCCCTGTAAGTTGGCCAATGCTTTGAATCGCAGTTTGATTTATCTTCACCCAATTATGCCTCTTCTGCTTCATTTCAAAGGTGTTGTTTCCTAATAGCTATCTTATACCTAAAACTCAGTGTCTCAGTGTCTGCTGAGAAGCCAACATGTGACAATAATGAAAGTCAACCCAAAACAAAAAGTCTAAATATTTATTTACATAACGTTCTCTTTTTAGCACAATTTGCTTTTGTAAAACAGTTCCCTTCTCTTTTATTGTTACAGAATCTCCTCTACCATGAAGGGACAGATTAACTCTGTGGCTGGTGACAAGAGTATTTATGCAATAGCAAAAAGGTCAGTTCTGTCAAACTTATTTTATTTCACTTGTGTTTGCTTTATAAATAGTGTCATCAAATCACAGTTCCTTAACTAAAATCTATGTAAGGCATTTTAAATTTTGTGTTGGTTTAATAGCTAAGTTTGAGCAAAAATGATCCAAGGTTTGATTTAACTGGGCACACATACACTTGAGCATTCAACAGAATAACGGCACCAAAGTTAATTGTCCATGAGGATTTCTACTGGCTCCAGGTAATAGAGGCAGAGAACATGAGAAGTGTCACTTGGACTAGGGCTTACATGAGGACACTGCTCTCAGTATGTACCCTCGATTTCCTCCTTTTTAATATAAAACATTTGCAAATAAAAGTTGTAACATTTCTTTCCACACCATATTTAAATGTTTTGCATATCCCATGGCATGTATTCATTTCCAGTTGAATGCTACTAACTTGATAAAAGGTTCATCCAGAAGAAAATGTGCCTTATTCGCTATTTTTAGTTCCTTGCATAGTACCTAATACAAAATGATAGTATCTGAGACAAAATGATGGCATCTGATGCAAAATGTATAGATTCATAATGTATACATATATGTGTATATGTATGCATGGGCATACAAATGTATATACATTATATACAATTAATACTATTGAAAAATAATGAAGGAAGAAATTGCAAAAATAATTGTGATTTGTAGATCATGAAAGGATTCATCAAACATTTTTTAAATATATAATTTATTCTAAGGGAAAATGGAAATTAATATCAACTTCCTATAAGCTTTTTCTTAAAGTTTTCAGCTCCTTCAGAACCACCCCCCCTTCCTTTCTATCCATCCATATTAATAAGCCTCTTAGACTTGATGTCATCCAAGCTTTATATGCTTATCACCCACACTTCTATGAAGACTTTGTAAGCCACACCATATAATTAACTTTCTTTTTCTTTTTTTTTTTTTTTTTTTGAGACGGAGTCTCGCTCTGTTGCCCAGGCTGGAGTGCAGTGGGGCGATCTCGGCTCACTGCAAGCTCCGCCTCCCGGGTTCACGCCATTCTCCTGCCTCAGCCTCCCGAGTAGCTGGGACTACAGGCACCTGCCACGACGCCCGGCTAATTTTTTGTATTTTTATTAGAGACGGGGTTTCACCGTGTTAGCCAGGATGGTCTCGATCTCCTGACCTCGTGATCCACCCGCCTCGGCCTCCCAAAGTGCTGGGATTACAGACGTGAGCCACCGCGCCCGGCCTAATTAACTTTCATAACCTTAGTGCCTAGCAAAGAGCCTGGAATGTAATAACATCTCAAAATGATGTTGATGACTAGAATTTAATCTACTGTAAAACATTTGGAGGTAAATTACATCATATATGCTATATATGTTCTAGTAACTGTGTAACTTTTTCTCAAGCAAGAAAAAATAATTATAAAGATATTAAATATTTTGGCTAAAATAAAAAGTATAAAGTCAAACTCATATAATGCTGCAAAGTGTATGGATTTAACAGATTATTATTTTTCTCAGCAACTATCGATAAAAGTAAAGTAAGAAAACACAAAAGAGTGTTATTGCTTTTTGCTGTATTTGTGCAATATTATGTTTTTCCTATACCATTGAATAATTTGTGACAATGAAAATCTATTGTAAGATTTTCGTTAAGTAGCATTATTTCTCTGAGTTTTTTGAAACTGTTAGCATGGTGTTTCCCTTTGCTTCATTTTACTTCCAGAATCAAACTAAGATTTGGAAAAGAAAGTTAAATTGAAAATAAATAAATAAGTGAAAAGAATTTTTAAGATTCATTGGAAAAATAACACCTTGGAAGCATTAACTGTTTTAAGCTTACTATACTAGCAAACTACCTGTTTGCCTTTCTCTTACCTTTCCTCTCGTCCTTCAGGATCAGTTATTTACTTAATCATATTCTACAGTGTGTGTTTATTGTTTACATATGCATAAGTAACTTTGTTATTTTCTTTCTCTTTTTTTTGATGGCCACTATCCTTGGGTGATCTAAATATAGATATTTGAAAATGAGCCCTATTTTCTCACTAGCTGATAAGGTCTTTGTGAATAATTGAGACCCTGAAACTACCTCAGATGTGGAGAGGCTATAATTTACTAAGGACACTCTCATATTGCTCATGTGTAAATTGAAACACATTGAATGTGGAAGCAATCATCATCATAACATGATTGTTATAAAAAATCATTACCTTTCATGCTGGAAATGTCAATTAAATGTCAGTTTGGAAAATGAAGAAATCCAACATGGGCCCTAAATACATGCTGCTTAATTCACTTATTTTAGATGAATTGACATTCTACTAACCAGCCGTCATCTTGTCACTAAATATTTTCTTGATTGAATAAAATGAGTGGAATAGGCACAATTTATCAACTAAACTATTTCAGTTATTCATTTTTTTCCCTGAATTTGAAAGACCAGCTGTGAAAACGGCATCAATAACAACAGTGAAAGTAGAATTTGAATACAAAAAAGTGTGTTTTCAGGAGTCCTCTAATCTAGTTATGCATAGTAATAAGATTTAGCTATTTTTGAACTTTGCTTACATAAAATTCATATTTATAACTTTTTTGCCTAGTAAAGTGTAGGAGAAAAAGTTCCCCAAGCTGTTACATGAACCAATGTTAAGAGAAAATGAAGAATCCTTATTATTGAAATTCTTTTGTTAACTCTCTAGGAATATTTTGATTTTGAAAGGCAAGTTGAATCTAGTGACTCATTAAATAAGGAAGCATGCAAATAATTTCACAGCAATGAGGTAAGAAGTTATTGTCTACTTTCTAATACATAGTCCCTTAAATATTGTATAAGGCTTTCAAAAGTTATATCTTCATAGCCTTTCCTGCAGGAAATAAACATATCTCCCAAAGAAGTCCAGTCTGGTACAGTATTTAATGAAGCAAATAAGACTCTATTGCTTGCAATTTCAGTGGAGACACATTCAGGGCTCTGGAGTGGAGCGATAACACCGTACCATAACAAGTATTGTCATGAGTTCTTACAGCTACAAGCAATTTAACTAAAGGAAATCACATGCTTTACAACTAGTCTGTCTCACAACTAGAATCTAAATCCCATGTGGCCTCACCACTCATACAAATTAGTCCATCTCATGAAACAGAAGGTTACAAAAGTTGTCACAGTTTTTTAAGATACCAAGATTTAGAGCACTGTGAAGAGAGGGCAAAATCATTAGTGTTATATTTCAAATTGTCTGTATTTTTTTGGCATATTTCCCCAAGATAAAGCCCCCAGTTTTTGCTCTTACTCAAAGTCACTAAAAATTGCTCTAGAAAAAAATCACATAACTGTGAAGAACTATGCTATTTTGAAGTCAGATTAGGACACCAAGGGTCTCTTAAAAATAATTTTTAATGTCCAGTCATCAGATTGATTCATCCCACATTAGAGGGAGTGGATGTTGAATTATTTCACCACTTTTCTCAAAAAGTTTACGTCTTCTTTATCCCTGGCCTCATCTTCAAATTCACAGGTGTCATTGAGGCTGGTAAGCATGATTTCTGTGAGCTTATGATATCTGTCAGTCTATCCCTATGGGAGTCTCTATAATCTCACAAACTTTGTCCTTCCTTTTTCCTCAATTCAGGGTTCTCAAACATTATTGTGCAACAATATTCTACCTGGAGACAATTTTAAAAAATAGAATGTTACCCCACAACCCCAGAGTTTCTTATTCAATAAACCGAGGAGGAGCTAGACATTTTTCTTTTCTAAAAGTTCCTAAGGAGGTGCTGATGCTACTGTTTGGAGAACATTTTGGGAACCACAGGTCTAAGAAAAAGAGATGATTTTCTTCCTACCCAAGTTTAATATCACTAATTGCTCTACATGACAACCCATTTTTATGTTAGTTTAATTGTTTCCTCTTATTTTTATTCAATTTATTCTTCACAATGTAATCATATTCGAATTACTCTCATTTTGAAGACCGTTCACAGCCCTGTTTGTTGAGCTAGGGGTTATCTTTTCTTAAGTCACAAATAAGCTTATTTAAATTGGAAGTTTTTGTTTAATATTTCCACTTTAGTGCCTGATTCTCACATCTCAGTGAAGCTCATTCTTGCCTCTTCTTTATAGATTCAACAATTCCTTCTGTAGGTAAGTAAAAGTAATAGATTTTTCTTACCCTTCACAAGATTCATGGCTGACACTTCCATAACAAATGACAGATTGACAAAAGAGGACATACAAATTTATTTAACATAAGCTTTGAATCTTCAGAAGTGAAGGCTGAAAGAAACAGGAAACCCTATATATTTTTATGCTAAGTTTGATTAAGTGGGGGCAGTTGTGCAGAAGTATGATTGGGTGAAGGGGCTGCAATCTAATGGTAATAAATGAGGGGAACTTAGCAAAACCTGTTTGTTCAGATTCTTCTTCGTATCCTCGGAGATATATTCCTTTTTCTCTGGTTATAGGTTCTTCTCTCACATGAAGATTTTATAACCTACTTCAGAGGAAGGTCGGATAAGTGTTTTAGGGCCTGCTTCAGGAGAGAAGGACAGGAGAAGAGCAGAGAGACCTTGTTTCTTCTGCTGTTTTTTCAAGTGCCAGGGTGCTATATTTTGGAATAGCATGTACTGAAAGTTATCATTTCCTGATTATTGTATTTAAAAACAAAATCACGAGCACAACATTCAACAATATTCTGACTTCTCCCTCTTCTTGAATCTTTCTTTATCTTGGCTTCTACGCCAGTGCTCATGGCTCACCATATTCCTCTCTGCTTGTTTTTCCATCTCTTATCTGCAACTGCAATTCACCCTTTCTGCCTTTCTGGTCATTTTCACCATGGTTCTCTCATTATCATTTTTACCATCATTTTACACCCACTGGTTGGATTAGCTCATTCACATCCACACGTTTAGCAGTCTTCTTAATCTGAAATCTGCCTCTGCAGTCTAGAGCCCTCTCCTGAGGTTCAGATCAGGACAACCAAATTCCTATTTGACATAATCACCCAAAAGTTTCACAGGATTCTCAACGCTTATGAGAATGGAAGAAGATAAGTAATTTTGCCTCTGTATACCAATCATTTAATATTTTAAAACATTCATTAAAAGCATCTCCACGTAACCAGTTATGCAACCAGAAATTTAGGACTTGGTCTGTTCTCTAGAACATGTAATCAGTCAACAAAACTTCCCATTGCTGCCTCAATTCTTGCAACAGTTTGGCTCCTAACTTCAATTTCCTTCAGATCACACTGCTCTATTGCCACCAGCACAATCCCTTTGAAACAAAACTCTAATTTTCTTTTCACTCTAATGTATAAAATATTTTCTAAGAGCCCTGCTTCAAAATGAGATTCGAAAGGTCTGGCTTCGTGTCTAAACTTAATACCTGTCTGCTTTTCACTTAGAGTATATATCCTTGCCTACCAATGTTATTTGCAGTTCACTAAAGACAATGTGCTACTTTTTCCATCATTGCGTCAACACTAACTGGAATCTCTCACATTATTTTGTAAGCTACATTGACATTTCCTTTGTGAAAGTTTCCTCCCCACATAACAGTCTTTAAATATTCTTTTGGAAATAGCGTACCATTTGGTAATTTTTTTAAAAGTTGCATTATTCTCCTGGATTTATTTCCCTATGTCAATAATTTGGACTTAGTATTTTGTATACTTACAGATTCTACTGGAGTGCTTGGTACCTAATAGTTGCTAAATAGATGCTTATAAGAGTGAAATTAATTTAAATAACAGAGTTTGGACCATTTGAAAATAAAAGAGACACAAAAACTACTTCTTGTGGCTCCCAAAAAAAATAAATACACTGTCAACATAAAGACTTGATGGAAATGTTCACAGCAGTTTTATTCATAATAACAAAAAATTAGAAACAAAGCACTCATCAACTTGTAAATAATTAAAAACAGATGATGCAACATTACTGAGCATTAGAGAATAAACTATTATTGATAAACATAACAACGTGGATGCAACTTATACAATGATGATTGTTTAAAAACTAGGATTTAAATAATACTCACTCTATGATACCATTTACATTAAATCCCAGAACAGGAATAACTGATTTATAGAGACAGACAATAGAGGATTGTTGACTTGGGCCCAGGGCCGTGAAGAAGAGATTGGCAATAAGGGAAACTTTTCACAGTGATATAAATGCTTTGTATCTTAATTGTGGTGATAATTATATAGATGCATTCATCTGTCAAACCCATTACACTGTGCACATAAAACTGACTCATTTCACTGCATGTAAATAATAATAACTTTTATTTAAAATAACTAGCCTTTTTTGTAGTTCATATGTAAACCTAGTTTTAGATTAGGTCTGTCAAGCTCAAATTCCACTAAAGATAAGTCAAGAAACATACGTACATGGAGATCCAGGTGAAATCTAATATGAAGTGATAGGAATTGTGTTAAATTGGAGATTTCATGCTGCACCTAAAAACTTCCAAACTTAAACATTATTAAATACTTACCTAGCCATTAAAAGCACATCTCCTTGACAGAGTCAGTCCACAAACACTGGTTAGCAATTCTTGCATTAGAGAAAATAATAGTTTTTCCAAGATCAAGCTGAAAAAAAAAAAAGTGAGGTAGAGAATTAATTTAATTTATCTCAATGAAGATAAAAGGTAAATTTTACCTTTTGGCAATTCTTCCAGTAAAATAGTTCTGCTATCAATTGACCTGATGAGATTAATGGTGAGTCCAAACATATAAACCATTCTCTGGAAAGATATTGCTAGACAATGTGAGGTGAGTTAATTATTTCAGTGTATAAAATAAACTTTAGAAGGTCTGCAAGTGTGTGTGTGTGGCGAAGGGGAGGATGTGAGCAGGTGAAGAGAGAGAGAGGAAGGGAAAGAGAGGAGATACACCTATACTTTTACACTAAGGACACAAAAATATGTAAATGGACTTTTGCAAAAAATCATTAAGTCATAAAAATTTAATTTAGCTCGTGAAACTCTAAAGAGACTCACATTTTTCCTGATTTAACCACAATTGAGGTAGTCATCAGTGTCGATCTTATCGAAATTTCTTTACAGAAGGCCATACGAGTTTACTAAATCTGAATTTCCTGATGATAGAAAGAAGAATCTTGGGTAAAATTGACATTTTACCATGAAGTTAATGTTCATCAGTTTAGAAATACATGACTGGTTATCAAGATGTACACAGAAACATGAAGTTCAGATTTTCAAGCTCTAGCCAGAGTCAGGAGCAACAGAGTGTACATTACAGAACAGAATCTCATATAAGAACAGAATAAACCTGTAGAGACAGATCATCCATGGAAAAGCAGAGTGCCACAGAAGTCTGCTCTAGGTGTACGTTTCTTTGTGAGTCTTCCTCATTAGCCTATCTAGCTGTAGATTGGTGAAGCTTTGACTGTGCATCAGCCTCACATGGAGATCTTTTGCAAATATGAATATGTCACAGAATCTCTTCAGAATTGCTAAGTCTGCATTTTCTCCAGTGACATTCAGATCTCTTCACTCTTCCTTCTTAAAAATCCCCCTTATGATTCCAGTGTCCTCACACATTTGCGAAGCTCTTACTAAGCTTCCCCTCACCCACTCTGCCTATTCCTTTGCCCTATCTTGACCGAGATGAGTATCTTAGCTACATATTTAATTATTAATCCCATGTTAAGTTTAATAAAGCATTATGGTTAATTCTATATTAAGTGGATGAATATAAAGTATTACTCCCAGCATTTAAAGGGCAGATACCTAATAACTGCACCTATCTATAAATAGTCAAGAGACCGGAGATTAGTGTTAACCTTCTATTCTCCATTCCTTCTGCAACTATTTCAGTAGTATCCTCGTTGCTTCTCACCAGGGATATTGTTTAGTTACTTAATTGGTGCCCCGGTCTCCATTTTCTTACTTTTCTAATTCATCCTACACATTCTTGTCAAATTAATTTCCCAAAATGATAATTCTAGGCACAGTTCTGTTCAAAATCTTTGTCTGCTAACCAAAATAACAAAAGTTATTCAAAGCCTCTAATACCAAGTCTAAATCCATATTTTCAGTTTAATATCTGTCTGCTCATATTCATGTAATCTTCCCAACCAAGTTAAACAGCCTCATGGTTTTCTGATTCTGTGCTTTAAATAAATACTGCTATTGTTTCTTGAATATCTGTTTCTTCACCAATTTAACTACTTCTCCAAGGGAAGCAGTGTTTTTAGCCTTACTACACTGTTCTTTTCTTGTTTGAATGGGTAGTCTCTCATAAAGGTAATTTCTCAAAACAAGAAACGAATATTCTCTTTGTGTCCCATCTCTCACTGATACCATGTCAAGAGCTACAATAAAATTCTAGCATGCCTTCATTGTAAAATGCAGTCTAGAAAAAAAATTCACAAGCAGAAGACATTCATACCAAAAGAGCCTCAATATAGTCACACAAATGTAGGGAATCTGAGAATATGTGAGCAATACCAACCACCACCACCAAAAATCCAGAGAAATATATTTTAAAGTGGTGTTAATGTGTTAACATAGTTTCATATACGAGCCTGTGTACATTTGGAATGCTTACTTGAAAACTGAATATTATGTTCACATTTAGTTTAGCTGTTTCATGAAAACTGGGACTAATTATTGACCCTGCTTAAAGTAAGTTGAGGTGCCAGATAATCTCTGACAAAATGCAGGCAAAATAATCTAATGAATTAGGAAAGTAAGGAATTCATTATGTTATACTGTATATTCACCCTCAAATAGTATCTCTTTAAAGTACTCTGAAGTATCTTTCAACAAATATTTTACCTGTAGATTTGTGACAAAAGCCTCAGCATTTTGAAATGCTCTTTATTGATTGGTCTTTCTTGGATGAAGTGCTCTGGAGAACTCAATTTATGCTCACTTTATATAGGATTTCTGGTCTTGGTAGAATTTTTAAAAAATACAGAGGTTTTGAGGGTAGCAGAAGGATTAATATTGTGACAAATTCTACCTCTGGAATAAGTCAGCCTTCTATTTCTAAATTTCAGTTTAGTGATTAGGGATCTAAATATCTTACTGTTTTACAGAATGCCACCTTTATGAAGGGACCATGCCAGTTTTTATTGGGAAAAGTAACGAGTAATCTAAACACAGTGTTACTCCACATATACACCAGAGAACAAGAGATCAGTTCCATGAATAGAGCGGACTCCACTATCTCCATGAAATTTTGGGATGCAAGGTGCTGTGTTAGTGTGAAGCCACTACCAAGTTATTCTCGTCTTAATAAAGGACAAGTTGATTTACTTTGTTACCCCACCAATAAAATACCGGAATAACACTTGATATGCTCTTTTGAGTCAACTTCGTGCATTATTGCCTTAGCAATGAAAGCAAAGCAAATGACACAGATTTGAGTGAAGACCAGAACATGTTATGGCAATCAGCTGGCCAAGTATAGAGTAGTTATCTCTGTGATTCTACTGTGGGGTCCCTGGAAATCCAAAACTTCTTGAAGAGGTTGGTGGATTCTCAGGATGCTTTGTGGATCCTGTCGCCAAACTCAAATAGAAGAATCACAATAGAAACTCAAAAAGATTTGCAACATTTCAGGACATAGTTGTCCTCTTTTAAGGAAATGATTGCTGTTTTGGCTTGGAGGATACTGATGGAGTCTGTAACTTCAGACCTTTTATCAATATCGACATACCCTGAAGCAACGCAAAAATGAACAACCTACAGAAAATTATCTGATATCTTCGACTTACAACCACACCAAGTCCTGCCACAAACTCATACTTTTACCTTCTCATGGTGTTCCCTATGCAGACTGAGTGATAAGGAAATGATCTAACCTATTTATAAATCCCTCCGCTCTATGCCTGCACCAGCTGCCAAGCAGGCTGCTGTTGACCTCACAGAGGTAGTCATGGATGTCTTAGACAAAAAATGAAACAAACAATAATATACTAGGATTTAAGCACTTGAGGGAGTATGAAAAAGATAATTCATTTCTCCTCAATATTGGTATTTCTGTTTCAAGCAACAGAAATTCAATTGCATTTTATTCTGTATGTGTACATGATTATCTGTTTGTTTCTGCAATATCAAATTCCTATCCAAGGTGACCAGATTCTGTTGTGAAAAGACACTGAACTATTGTATAAATGAAGGTTCTTACTTTGTTTTATGTACCTTTCTATACTGTTTGAATTTCGAATCATGTATAGCCATTTCTTTATGTCAACAGCAGTTATATGAATGGTGATTTGTAAGACATTTGAAATTTATTTTTTAAATAATTCTCTCGACTAAAACCACTGAATGCTATTAAAAACAAAAATAATAGAACATCTTAGAATTGTGGAGGTAAAATGGAGGAGAGATGAAGAGGATGTAGGAGTTATGGGTACTACATGAAATGAATCAAGGAAGGCACCTATATTATAGAAGCTATAAATGTAAGACTATTATTAAAAATAATAACACAATAAAAATAAGATGTAATGCAAAGTAGGAGAAGATGTATCTAAATTGAGGTAAAAGTATATGTTCTTGTTATTTAAAAAAATCATTTTATCATTTTACAAAAATGAAGCACGAAGCACATAAAATCTTTATGCTCAGAGCAAAGATTGTCAACTGGGGGAGAAAATTTTGCCGTCAAGGGACAGTGGCAATGTTTAGGGACATTTTTGATTATCATGTCTTGAAGGAAAGGATTGATCTTAGTGGCATCTATTGGTTAGGTGGCAGCGGATCCTGCAAAAAAAAATCTTACAACGCACAAGTGTGCTCTGCACAAAGATGACCAACCAGTTCAAAATCTCAGTGATGCCAAGGTTTAGAAAGCCTATTATAGACAAGAATGTTGGAATAGTTGCAAAATAGTACAAGGCAGACTATCATTTTAGGTTTATTTGCAATGTTAGAATTTTTATGTTATTTTCCTCTATTATTTTATAGTTATTTTTTGTTAAAGACTTATTATATTTCTGAAAAATTGTGAAAACACACTCAGATCTACACATGTAGATAAAATTTTCATTTGAAGAAAATCTCACAAGAATCCAAGATTATAATTAAATAAATGCATACCTAAAGAGGCAAAAATCAAGTTGGCCTCAGAGTTATCCTTTAATGATCTTGCAATTATTCTCTACAGTATTAAAGCCTAGAAGATAAGTTCCCTATATCAACTGAATTTTAAGGAGAAAAGTTTGAATCCCAAAAATTTACTTTCCATCTTATTAGTTGTTCATATGTGTATTAGTTCATTTTCAGACTGCTATAAAGAAATACCCAAGACTGATTATTTTATAAATGAAAGAGGTTTAATTGACTCACAGTTCTGCATGGTTGGGGAGGCCTCAGGAAACTTACAATCATGGCAGAAAGGAAAGCAGCACATGGCAGCACACGAAATGGAGAATGTGAAGGAGAGAGACCCTTATAAAACTATCATATCTCATGAGAACTCACTCACTATCATGAGAACAGCATGGGGGAAACCGCCCCCATGATCCAGTCACTCCCCACCAGGTCCCTCCCTTGACATGTGGATATTAAAATTCAAGATGAGGTTGAGGTGGGACCACAGAGCCAAATCATGTCAGTATGCAAAATTAATAGAATTGGATTCTTGGGTTTCACTGGATGTTCTGGTTTCATGCCCTGGTTGTAAAATTAAATATGACTACACTTATCAAGCATTTCGCTTATGACTCCAAAAATAGAACTCAAGAATATGATTTTAACAATTGAATTAAGTTAATGTTGATATTTACTGCAATTAGTAAATAATTATTCAACTTACAATATGAAATAATTTTAAAAGGTTAAAATTATATTAGAAATAATGTGAAATAATCTCTCTCTCTGTCTTTTATTTTTTTCTTTTTTGAGACGGGGTCTTGCTTTGTCACCCAAGCTGGAGTGCAGTGGCACAATCTCGGCTCCCTTCAGCCTCTGCTTCCCAGGTTCATGCGCTTCTCCTGCCTCAGTCTCCCAAGTATCTGGGAATACAGGCCACCCACCACCAGGCCTGGCTCATTTTTATATTTTTTTTAGTAGAGACTGAGTTTCACTGATTTGGCCAGGCTTGTCTCAAACTCCTGGCCTCAAGTGAACCTCCTGGCTCGGCCTCCCAAAGTGCAGGGATTACAGACATGAGCCACTGTGCCGAGTCAATAATCTTTCATTTTTTAAACTGAATTAAATATCATTGAGATTCGATGTACAGGAATGAGAAAAAGACTAAATCCCTTGAAGATGAAATGCGACAAATATGGCTACAGCTGTATTATAGATTTTATATATATATATTATATATATGTATATATAGGTATATGTATTTGTATATACATATGTATATATGTATATATTATATATTTATATGTATAATATATAAATACACATTTATTATATTATATATATTGTATAGTTATTATATCAAATCATCAAAAAACAAAAGGCAGTGTGGAAATGTATGTAATAAGTGACAAAATGTGTCTTTCCCTGTCAGTTCACAATTTCTTTCACACCTCTAAAAGTTGAAGACAATGAGTGAACGTACTCTGTTCATTCTAAAAAGAGGTGACAGACACTGCCACTGTGTTTATTTAAAGATGACAAAATTGTACCAGTCAATCCCATTTTGCGCTTCTAGAAGATTTCTTAGTAGACACACCATGACCTTGGAGGAGAGTTCAGGGGAGTAGACAGACCCATGGCTTTATGCTTCTGTTGTTGAGGTCCTTCTTCTGCTCTATGGACCCTGAAAGCAGGTGTCAAGGATGTTACTTACACATATGGGGACGTCTGGCTTCTTTCCTGGTTGACACTTGCTGAGCTGGAGATTATCATAAGCTCACCAAATGCTCCCACCAGGAGTCAAAATAATTTGGGGAAAAGCATGATATGATATTTGTTCCAGGAGTTTTCTGGGGTCGGACTGCAGAGATAGAAGTGGGTGCTTTGTGTCAAGAGAAACCTGAGTGTTGGATGCCATCTGAAACAGCCCATGATAGTAGGGACAGGAGAGAGCGGTGGTAGTAGGAGCAGCCAGCATTTACAGACTGTAGCTTGGCAGTGATACCTGAGTTGTCTCTTGGGCTGAGAAGACAAGCCTTGACATAGCTGGGTGAAGACATCCACCTAACAAGATGGGGAGACCCTGGAAGAGAACTGATGGGATAAAGACACCAAAAGTCCTTGCAAAAAAAAAAAAAGCATATGGGATGAGTTGTGGGAATGGTGAGACTCTAAAACTCCTGAAAATAGTAATACATGTAGCATGTGGGTACCTGTCATTACAGTGCATGCTCGTAGCCAAACGAGAGTTGCAAATAGCGCCAGCTGAGTACAGTCATGCTACTATGGTTTTTACTTCCCCTTAGTCAAATCTGACCTCGGAAGAACCAGATGTCAGAAAAAGAGATAAAATATGTAAGACTGAACCACTCCCTATTCTGCCGCTGAAAATCCTCGGACTCTGGAGCCTGCTTGAGTGAAGGGAAGGAGAGAATGTTTACATGCAATACATTATGTGAAAGGTAGAGTACAAACCAGAGCAAATTATTTAAGTCCAGAACAAAATAAAAAGATTATTCAAAAACTGAAAACATCTGAAAAATATTAGGACACTAGGATAAAACAAAAGTTTGACTGTAAATCAGGTGTTTTGTTAGCTTGGCTTTTGCTGCAAGGGTGAGTGTGGGTATATACTGGGGAGGGTATGCATAGGTATGCACATGCAATGGTAATTAAGTTAAAATTTCAACTAACACTACAAGTAGAAAAATAAAGGCCAAAATGAGGTTTCAGACAAAGATTTATCACTTAAACAGCAATGCTGAGATGTCATATAGTGACGCAGAAAACCACTTTCCTATAAAGACTCATCAGTTAGAGGCTCTGTGCTCACCAACAATATGGCATAAGCCAGGAGCAATTGCCTTTCATTCCTGGGAGTTGTCAGAAGGTCTCAGTGGGACGTCCTCTAAATAACACTATGAAAGCACTCACAAGAGAATGAGTTAGCTGTAAACTTACATCAGCCCTAGATAGTGCAATGCTATCTTGCAAAAGGTCTGCTCAGATAAGAAATTTCAGCTCTCATTCTTCCTAGTGTATCTTTATGTACCAACCTCATAGAGATGGGAAAATACATACTGCCACAGGGGGAAAGAGGTTCTCAATTTAGAAAGTGGTTACTCATCCTCTTGCTTCCTAAAGTTTCTCATCTGTTCAGCAAAGATTCAATTACTAAATTAAATTGGTTTTCAAAATGGGCAAAGGAATAACGTCCACATAAGAGCTGGATGGAAATAATAACATATGAAGATTACATAGTATGAATTCTGATGTTTCCAAATACTAACCTTGTGTCTCTGTGTGTGTTTGTGTGTGTGTGTGTGTGTGAGAGAGAGAGAGAGAGAGAGGGAGAGAGAGAGCATGTGTGTATGAAGAGAGAGAGGGAAAGAGAGACAGAGAAATTAGAGTCCCTGTTTTCATAGAGTTTAATGTCTATTAAGGAAGAAAGATGTGGGGGAAAATATTTGTTGAGATAATTAATGATTAGTTCTTAAAGCTACAGTACAGGGAAATCTTTATGGCTTGCTGATCAAATCTAGCACAACACTTGCTTTTGTAAATAAAGTTTTGTTGGAACACAACTGTGCTCATTCATTGATGCATTGTCTATGGCTGCTTTCAAAGCCCAAAGGCAGACATGAGGAGTTGTGACAGAGTCTCATTGTCTGGCAAAGGCTAAATTATTTACTGTCTGTTCATTTATAGGGAAATTACTGATTCTCCTTCTTCATGAGATTAAAAGAAAAAAGAGATTCCAGGTTCAAACTGTGAGTTGAATATGTGCATATAATTTCACTCCCTCTAAAATTTTACTAAAGCGACTAAGGAAAACATAATTAAAAAGAAAGAGAAGCATAAAATTAAGGAGGCAAGCAGGACAGAGGAACATGTAACAAATCAATGAAATATTGGGAGCTGGAAAACAGATGGTCAAGTGGTAACAGAATTAACAGAACAAAGAATGCTGAATTCTACGCAGGAAATGAGGAAAGTTGAGAAACTGATAAATGTTTTATATTGCAGCATTCTCAGAAGGCTCAGAAAATGGTAGCAACAGGAATGAGGGGAAATGACAATGATAATGCTTGACTGGACAGAATGACAAGATAATAAAGAATGTGATCCTAATATGAAAAGGTCTCTGTAAAGGTCACTGTATTAAAAAAATGTCTATCCTGATAATGGGAATTCTTGTGTCTTTGAAAGCTACACAAACAATTAGTATTGAGGCTGCATTTGGGGAGAAAAACTAAGTCTATGAGGGAAAAGAGTGTATTTTTACTGGTTTGACCCTTTGTATTGCTTTTTTTTTCCATGAGCGTTTGTATATTGTGAATCAAAAACAAGTGATACAAAAAACACATTCCCAAAGGATTTATTTTTAAATAAGAAATACTTTTACTACTGTGCTCTAAGATAAAAACACAATCCTGATATTATTTTTCTGGGTTCCTTGATGAAGAGAAACAATAGATTTTATTTTGCACAGTTGAAATCACAAGACATAAGATTCCCAGAAGTCAACAAATGTCTCCCCTTTCCCCCCATCTCCAAACACACATACTTCACTGCCAAACTCTGTTCTAAAATGGCTCAGGGAGAGAAGTAAGCAAGTCTGGCTCTGGGAGATGAGATAATGACACTTAACTGGCAAGACGGATGATTAATTTCTTTCCTATGACCAGAAAAGGTAAGTGAGTTTCACATTTTCCCATATGTAAGGACCAATGCATCTGTGTCTAGCACTGCTCTCTCCATGGTGGATAACTGTAGAGACAGGTGGAAGATAGATAGTTACTTAATGCCAAGGCCTTGAGCACACCAGGAAAGGTATTCATTTCTGTCCCAGTCTCTGGTCAGAAGTGGCTGTCAGTGAGTGATGCCTTTGAGCGCATCTGGAAATTCAGTATCTCATCCAAACTTTGTACTTTCTTGGAGGTATTCTCTAAAAGCATCAGTAGGAAATAGAAGCATTGTATTTTTTGCTCTAGAAAAATAATTTTACATTTCTTACATTTGAATATTATGAGGCAAAGCTAACAGTAAATTAAGCATATATATGTATATATGAAAATATATAATTAATGCTATAAACAGAAAGTATTATAATATAGCAATATATTTTAAAAGCAAAAATACTGGACTCTGATAGAGTCTGAAAATTTACAGAAGTTTTTCCTGAATCATGACCTTAGAATCAATATGTTAAGGATGAGTTGGAATTAGGTATGAATGGAGAATTAAAACATGCAGAATTATTTGTTCTATAGAAAACATGTGTAAATTCCTTAAGTCAGAAGACAACATGAAAATTTTGGAGATCTCAAAGAAGATCCATATACCTGAAGTAGGAACAAAGAGGGAAATAATGACTTTTGCCTGGACAGAAACCCAGTAGCTATAGTCAAAACCTATGGGTAACGTGAAGGATTTTTCTCTTTATCGCAAAAGCAGTAGAAGCCATTAAAGCCATTGAAGGTTTTAAACAATAGAATTACATGATTTAAATAATATTTTTAAAGTACCTCCTGAGAAAATTGAGAATGGGTTACAACAGGAAAGGTGTGAAGAGTGTATATCATTTACAGAGTACTGTCATAGATCAAGTAAGAGATTGTGATAATAAGGCTTAAGGTAGTGAGAGGGCTGTGAAGAAGCAGAGATATTGGTCTGAGTGGGGTGGCTCGCCCCTATAATCCTAGCACTTTGGCAAGACCAGGTGGGTGGATCTCTTGAGCCCAGGAGTTCAAGATCAGCCTGGGCAACACAGAGAGACCCTGTCTCTATAAAATAAAAAAGAAAAGAAAAAGGAAAAACAGAAAAATTACCCAGGCTTTGTGGCGCATGCCTATAGTCCCAGCTACTCTGGAGGCTGAGGTGGGAGGATTGCTTGAGACCTGGAGGCAGCAGCTGCAGTTAGCTGAGATCTTGCAATTGCATTCCAGCCTGTACAACAGAGCAAGACCTTATCTCAAAAGAAAGACAAATGAGATATGGAAGACATATTAAAGAGGCAAAAACGATATATAAATATATACACACACATATACACACATATTTACATACACATATATTTATACACACATATGTGTGTGTATATATATGTGTGTGTGTATACATGTATATTTCACTTAATGGAGAAGGAGTGTAACAAAGTAGACTTCTAGGATTCAGACTTGGAAAGGGAAAAGATGACAGTGAAATTCCCAAAATAGGGACTATCTAGGAACATTTATTGAGCAAATACATTATGAGTGCTGGGGAATGCTGGGTAGATAGAAAAGTCACAGGCCTTACCTCTACAGTATTAAAAACAAAAAATAAAATGAGAAACATTTGTGTAACAGGTTTTATTACAATACAGGTACTGAGACACCATATTTCAAGGAGGCGAGAAAGCCTTGTCTACAAAGTAATGTTACGTAGAGGCCTGAAAGAAGTAGTTATATGAAAAGTTTGGGAAACTGCTACAGGAAGAGAGGATGGACAGCACGTACACAGTCCTGAATAGAAACAACAACATAAAACTGAAATAAATATATAATCTAAGCTAGGTATCAGAGAAAGAGAAGAAAAGCCATGAGAGAGAAAAACAGAAATGCTGTAAAATGTAGACAAATATCTTAGTCTCAAAGAGACTACAAAAGTGCTTAAAGTAAGTCATATTTGGAAAAAATAGATACGCATTTATAATAAGAACTCTAAATATAAGACCTTACAGCTGGTCGGTGTATATTATGAATACAACTGGATGGATTGAATGCTGCACAACCATAAAATATATTACTGTGTATGCATAATAAAAAATGTTTTACATAAATACAGATATATGAATATTATAATTAACAAGTCTTTATGCGTGATTATTTTTATTATACTTTTATAATTTTTTTATTCATTTATTCATTTTTTTTGAGACAGAGTTTCACTCTTGTTGTCCAGGCTGTAGTGCAATGGTGCGATCTCAGCTCACTGCAACTTTCACCACCCAGGTTCAAGTGATTTTCCTGCCTCAGCCATCCAAGTAGCTGGGATTGCAGGTGCCTGCCACCATACCGGCTAATGTTTGTATTATTTTAGTAGAGATGGAGTTTCACCATGTTGACCAGGTTGGTCTTGAACTCCTGACCTCAGGTGATCCTCCTGCCTCGGCCTCCCAAAATGCTGGGACTACAGGCATGAGCCACCGTGCCCAGACTTTTTGTAATATATTTTTAAATTTCTATGTTAAATTTATGCTATTTTTAATAGTCATTACAACAAATATCAAAAAAGAGGTTGAAAGTTTCCAATAGGATTCAGAACACTTTATAATATGATAACTGAAATAAGAGTATTTTTTTTTTTGTTTAAGAAGAAGCTTCAGTTGCTATTAGGAATTGAGTGTGCTGTATCCTCCAGAAAGATATGTAGAAGCCCTAACCCTCAGAACCTGAGAATATGACCTCATTTAGAAATGGGGTTGCTGCAAATGTAATTACTTAAGATGAGGCCACACTGGAGTGTGGTAAGCACTAAATCCCATATGACTGGTGTCCTTGAAAAAAAAGAGAGACGGCTGGGTGTGGTGGCTCACGCCTGTAATCCCAGCACTTTGGGAGGCTGAGGTGGGTGGCTCACCTGAGGTCAGGAATTCGAGACCAGCCTGGCCAACATGATGAAACCCCATCTCTACTAAAACTACAACAATTTAGCCGGGCATGGTGGCATGCACCTGTAATCCCATGTACTCGGGAGGCTGAGGCAGGAGAATCACTTGAACCCAGGAGGCGGTTGCTGTGCTGAGCTCAGATCGCGCCACTGCACTACAGCCTGGGCAACAAGAGCAAAACTCAGTCTCCAAAAAAAAAAAAAAAAAAAAAAGGAAAAAAAAAAAGAAAAAGAAGAGAGACAAAAGACATGCACAGAAGGAAGACAACATGAATAGTCACGTAAGGTGAGAATGCTATGTGACAACAGAAGTCGAATTTGGAGTGATGCAGCTACAAGCTCACTAATGAACACATTAGATTAGCAACTACCACCGAAAACAAGGGAAGGGCAAGAATAATTCTATTCTTGCACTATTCTGTACACTTCTAGCAGCGTCTCTGAGGTCATGACTCTCCTGACACTTTGATTTTGGACTTCTAGTATCCAAAACTTTAAAATAATAAATTCTGGGGTTTTTTTCATGCCATCCTCATTTGTCGTACTAAGTTGAAATCCTCTTAGGAAACCTACACTGTTACCTGGAAAATTAGCTTAAATGACCTAGTTTGTTAATTAACAAAAATCAACTAACTGAAGAGTCACCCTTGCTTAGGTAGCCTATTTAATTTGTGTCCAGATTTTGATTGAATCAGAAACAACATTATTCTCTCATATGTGTGTATTTGAGTCTATCTGTTTCGTATGTTTGTGGATTTGTGTGTTTGTGAAGAAATGGAACAGAGGCAGGGATCAGAAACAGGGAAGCACATGTCTCTTTCTGTTTTCTGTTGAGGCTTCATGAAAGTTTTATATGTCTTCTATTTATGTGGAAAGGTAGACTAAAATAGTTCAGATATTTTTAAATCACACTGGCAATGATGGTATGAGAACCATACCCTACATATCTGATTTATAGTCACCAAAAGCTCAGCTTTACAGGTCTTTGAAACGTGGACTGGTTTCAAGATTTACTGATCAAAACATAAAGAAATGCAATCATATTCAAGATGAGAACTGTCTCTGTGACAAATCAAATGGCCTCTATTTCACAGTCATTCAAAGACTTCCGACCAAACTCTCAGATTATTTCCCTTACAAGTTTGAAGATAATTTAGCCAAGGAAAATGAATGCTTTTAAGCTTCAGTGCTTTACTACAATTAAATTTTTGCTGACAGTAGTGTGTGATCACTTTCTTACCTCTTTAATAAACACCAAGTGGAGCAAACAGAATTACTTCCCTAAACCTCTTTGGTAAAGTGATGATAATGGATCCAATCCCTTAATCAGGATACTGTATGTAATAAAACAAAACTATTTTTTCTCTTTCTACATATACTCCTTTGCTCTCCCTCCCTCTTCCTTTCTCCAGTCTCTCTTTCCCTCTCTCTATCTTTATTTCTTGCCTCTTTTTCTCCTCGCCTCTCTCTCCTACTTTACCCATTGCCACTTTAGCTTTTCTATTTTTTTTGTAAGATTTTAACTTATGTGACACTATTTTGGTTCTCAAAATATTGTACCAGTTCTGTATAATTAAATGTGTAAAGGCTGCCACACATTTTTCTATTAGCTTATAAATATATTTAACAACTTAATATCCGTTAAATTACAGATACACATAGTGATTTGATGCTTCAAGATTTCTTACAATGATGATTTTGTTGCTTTAAAATGTAAATATTATATATTAACGATGCAATCTGAAAGCTCTAGTCCTATGTTTTTGCTACTTCCTAAAAATGAATTTTGAGTCTTACATTAACACTGACAATGCACTGAGACACACAATCATCATTTTAAACAACTGGATGAAATAAATTTACAGTCTAATACAATCATTTCCAGTTGTTAAAAATATTTCTATTCTAATGTCATTCTTAGAAGGATGTATTGAATTTTGTTATGTTTACCAGCAATAAGAAATCTTTTTAACCTCATGAAGTTTAGTGACTAAAGCAGATTACTGAACAAAATAGTGCAATAATTCATGCAAGCAATTGCAAAAAATTAAAACAAAAATACCAAATTCCTCAGAATTCATCTGATATTGTGTCAACAATTATACAAAACAGTTCTGGAAAAGCAAGGGTTTTTGGTGATGAGGGACTCTTCAAGCAGTGTAATTTCTAAGAAAGAGAAAAACACACATTTCCTTTTGGAGTTTAATGAGCCCTGGCATCCAAAGGCTACACCTAGAACTGCTGGGGCATAGAAGAGGAGACACAGAAAGATGACAGACGGCACAGCAAGTAGGCAGAGGACAGATACCAAGATGGCCCATCACCCCCACCAACCTTGCACTACCGAGATTATAAAGTTCCCCCAGTGAAATGAAGGCAGGCTTCATGGAGCCCTAGGTTTCTTCTGAGGTCAAAGAGGAGGGTGCAGGCATGGCCACACTAGCCACCCCAAAAAAGTTTCTAGCTGAACAAAGTCACACATTCAGGAGATCTGGAGACTGCTTTTTAACCCACCCTCACCTATATATTAATACCAGTGTTCCACGTTTGAACTGAATGCTGGCAGCTGGTCTCAGCACGTAATACAGCTTCAGCTGATTGGTGTCACTGGCAGTGGAAAACAGCAACGAAGACACTACCTTATCTTGTTTCCACAGACTCCTCTCCCTGCAGTCAGTGGTTGCTATATACTTTGAAGTTTAGCAAAATTTACAGAAGATGCAGGAGGAAAAAAAGTGTTTTAAAGAAGGGAGCCCTTGTGAATGACGTTGTGAATGTCTCCCACTACTTTGAAGTTAGGTATGGCCCTGTGACTCTTCTGGCTGATAAAATGTGAGTGGAAATCATCTGTGTAACTTTAAAGCTGAACCATGACATTTCTAGTGCTTGGTTTCCAAGCTGTTTCTTGACCTGCCATGGTGATTGAAGGGCCTTTGATTTCCAAATGATGCAGTTACATGATCCCATCGTGGAGTTTCATGAGTCCTGATATGAAGAACTGATACTCGCTAACTTGCTTTGAATATGTAGGATGAGGTGATGTATGTGTGTGTGTGCATGTGCGCATTGTTTGGTCTTAGCTTAACAGAATTAATAAATCAAGTTCTGAAACAAATGGATATTATGGGAATTAAATGTGAGGAGGTGAGGAGGAGGTCAAAAGATTAAATTTATTGTTGATAATGACTAAATTGTAGGCCAAAAAAGTGATAATAAGCCTTTTAACTCAACTCCCAAACTAGGTAGATTAGCTCACGGTCACAGGCAATGGTGTCCTAAGCAGGTCTCCTCATGAGATGAGCATCCCTGGGGAAAGGCAGCCACAGCACCCTGAGGGTGTTTTTCTGTTATGAACTAATGCTGTGTTAGGTTGCTTCTGTGATCTGTAGTGGGAAATAGAGCCCTCAGAAGGCTCTGAAGTATCTTGGAAAATACATTAATTATAATAACTACAAAGACATCCTATGACTAATGCTGAAAATGTACTTTTTTAACGAGATGGGGTCTCTCTATGTTGCCCAGGCTGGAGGGCACTGTCTATACTATTCACAGATGTGACTGTAGCACACTGCAGCCTCAGACTCCTGGGCTCAAGAGATTCTCCCACCTCAGCCTTGTGCATAGCTGGGACTACAGGTCCATGCCACCATACCTGGCTGAGAATGTATTCAACTTCCCTTCTCTAATTATGTCCAAAATAGCATACCAGTAGCTTGAAAGTAAGTTAACTGACACCATTATGATTTTCCAATGAATAGAACCTCCAATAATAATATAACACTGTCAACATTTTAAATGTTAATCACTTTTTATTTTCAAATTCTCATGCTAATTGAAATTTAAGGACTAAATACCTTTGTGAATGTATGTTCAAATAAACACCCAAAGGAATATAAAATATTAATTTTTCCGCTGTGACTGTATGTATATATATCCAATGGCCAAAATTTCTGAGGTTAAAGATCAGAAACCATGATCCTGCCTCTCTGCTTGCTTCATTTTCTCAGCTGTTCATTCTCAACCTAAAAGCTTTTCAAAATCTTGGAGGAGTAGAAGTTATATCAGAAGATGCAACCTAGTTCATAAATCAATAGTGGTAATTGACTTCAGGGCATGAGAAATTCTATTAATTCACCAAGTTTCTGAAATCCTCCTTTTTTGCTTTTATTATTTAATTTTAAGTGATATGTAATAATCATACATATTTACGGAATGATTGTGATATTTTGATACATATATACAATGTGTAATGATCTAATCAGACCAATTAGTATGTTAATTACCTCAAACACTTATCCTTTATTTATGTGGTCGGCATTTAAAAACTGTCCTTCTGGCTATTTGAAAATATACAGTAAATTATTGTTAATTACAGTCATGCTATAATGCTATACAACATTAGAACTTATTCCTCTTATCTAGTTGTAATTTTATATCTCTTAACCAACTTTTGTCTAACCCTCCAGACTCCCCCTGACCACCCTCTTCACCTGTAGTAACCACTATTCTACTCTCTATTTCTCTGAGATTAGACTTTTTTGCTTCCACACTTGAAAGATAACATGTGGTATTTATTTTTCTGTATCTGGCTTATTTTGCTTAGCATAATGTCCTCCAAGTTCATCCATGTTGTTATGGATGATAAAATTTGGTTCTTTTTATTGGCTGAACAGTATTCTCTTGGGTGTATATACCACATTTTCTTTATCCATTCATCTGTTGATGGGCACTTTCGTTGATTTTATATCTTGGCTATTGAAAATAGTGTAATAAACATGGGAGTGCAGATATCTCTTCAACATGCTGATTTTCTTTCCTTTGGATATATACTCAGTTGTGGCATTACTGGATTGTATGGTTCTATTAATATATTTTAGTTTGTGTTTAAAAACTAAAAACTAAGGGTTTTTTTAGTTCTTTTTTTTTAGATTTTTGAGGAATCTCCATACTGTCTTCACTGCCACCAACAGCGTAGAAGAGCTCCCTTTTTCTGCATATTCACCAGCATTTTTTAATTTTTGTCTTTTTGATAATAGCAATTTTAACTAGGATGAGATGATATCTCTTTTTGGCTTTAATTTGTATTTTTCTGATTATTACTGATGTCGAACATTTTTTATATACCCATTGGCCATTTGTATGTATTTTTAAAGAGATATCTATTCACTTAATTTACCCATTTTTATATCAGGTTATTTGCTTGTGTGTTTTCTTTGCTGTTGAGTTGTTTGAGTTCCTTCTGTATTCTGGATATTAATCCCTTGTCAGATGAATAGTTTGTAGATAATTTCTTTCTGTCTGCAGGTGTCTTTACACTCTGATGATTATTCTCTTTGCTGTGTGTGCAGAAGCTTTTTAGAGTGATATAATCCCATTTCTTTTGTTTTGCTTTTGTACCAGGAGACATTACAACTGATACCACAGATATGCAAAGGATTGTTAGAAATTATTGCAGAGACCTATACACCAACAAATTATCAAACATAATTGTAACTGATATATTTCTAGACATATACAACTTACCAAGAAGAAATAGAAAACCTAAACAGACCAATTACCAGTAACAAGATTCAATTTTTAATAAAAATTCTCCCTTCAAAGAAAAGCCCAGTACCTGATGGCTTTGCTGCAGATTTCTACCAAACATTTGAAGAAGAAATAATATGAATTCTTCTCAAAATCTTCCAGAAGATTGAAAAAGGAGGAATTATTCTAAACTCCTTCTACAAGGTCAGCATCACCCTGATACATAAAAATGGGAAACTACAGGCTAATATTCTTGATTAACATTAATACAAAAATATTCAATGAAATGCTGTCAAATTTAACTCATCAGCACATTAAATACATCATCACTATGATCAAGTGAGATTTATCCCTGGGTTGCAAAGCTGGTTCAACATATGGAAATCAATAAATGTAATATATCACATCAACAGAATTAAGGTAAAAAACCATATGATCATCTCAATAAACACAAAAAAAATTATGTATAGCTCAACATCCTTTCATAATAAAAACTCTGAGCCGGTTAGGTATAGAAAAAAGGTGCCTCAGTCCAGTAAAGGCCATATATAACAAACCCACAGCCCACATCATATTGAATGGGGAGAAGTTGAAAACTTTTCCTTTAAGGTCTGGAGCAAAACAAGGATGCCCGATTTCACCACTTTTATTCAATATGGTTCTGGAATTCCCCACCAAAGCCATTAGGTAGGAGAAAGAAATGAAAATCTGTTTAAAGAGTCAGATAAATAATAAAATATTTTTATTAGTTACTTTTGCTGCATAACAGACCACCTCTAAACATAGAAGCTTAAATGACAATCATTTACTTAGCTTACAATTTAATGGTTTGGCAATCTGTTCAGGAGTCAGCTTCATGGTTCTTCTGAGCCAGCTCAACTGAACTTGGCTAGTTTACTTGTGAGAAGTCAGATGTATTTAATTGGTTATATTTGGGTAGACTGTTTTCTGTATGCTAATTTTATATCATGCTATTGTTTTCAGGACTTTTTCAGCTGGAACTGAATAAATTGTGATGGTCTTATCCGAGACAGCTAAAATAACTGGGGTCTTACTCCACGTGGTCCCTGATTCTCCACTAGGCTGGCACAGAATGGTTCACAGGTTGGTTGAATGCAGTACAGTTCCCTGGGTGGCCTTGGAGCAACCCAGTTCTTACTTTCTCATTTGTAGTTTTCAAGGTTAACTGTAAAATGGGCTGGGAATGAAATGTCTTAAGATAAGGGGGAGCTGGCTGAAACAACTTGGCTCTGTTCCAAAGCTCTCATAGAAACAGGATGTTCTTCAGTGCTTTAGCTCAGAAGCCACATTGCCCTGGGATAAGAAACACAGGGTGGACTGCTTTCTGGGGTTCCTCAGCTGTGATACAAGCGGGACACTCGCAGCTAAGACTCCATCTGCTCCAGGAGGCTTTCGTGAGGCTCGGGAGACTGGCTTACCATACATTCTAGGGTTCTGTTGTTTTTTGCTACCTATCTGTAAGTTAATATATCCACTTCATGTAATTTGTGTATGTGGGTATTCCCCCTTCTATACTCAAGCAAGTTGGTAACCAGTGCATGGTGAAACTGATTCACAGCTGAAGACTTCCAAGACTGGTAAAGGGACAGACCCCATTGCCCAAGTTCTTTTTAAGCTTTATAGTGTGTTTAGTACATCTCATCAGACAAGGCAAGTCACATGCTTAAGACCAGAGTCAATAAGGGAAAGAAAACAGATTTACCACATGATGTGAGTTGTGGCAAAGTTTTGTAGCCATTTTTAAAGTATACTAGAACACAGAAGATTATCAAGGCACAAGAAATTTAGAAAACATGCCAATCTCTACTCTATCCAGTGATTTCTCAGTCAATATTTTGTTCCCAAAATGGAGAGTTAGAGTTGCCAAAAAGTATATAAAGGGCTCATTTGGGCCTTTGATAAAATAGCCTTTAAGAGCCATTATGCTTTTAATCTCATCACAATGCTAGTTAGTTCATGTCTTCAGTCTAGCCCCTTATAATCCAATATGGTAGCCAGTAGCCACATATGGCTATTTACATTTGCTTTTAAATTAAATTAAATTAAATTAAAATTTTAGTTCCTTGGTCACACTAGCCACATTACAAGAACTCAATAGCCACACAAACTAGTTGCTACCATATTAGACAATGCAGGATAGTACAATTTCATCATTACAGACAATTCTATTAACAAAATTTGTCCAGGAACTGTCCTGTGAGCATCAGATCAAATAATAGAGATTGCTACCAATTGAGCACTGCTTTTCAATTCAAAGGATTTTCTCAATGCCACACTATTAATTGCATTTTTCCTCTGAGAAATTTCAATTGACTAAGAGATTCTAAAGATGAGTGCACCAGAAATTAAGAATTCCTTCTTTTTTTCTGGAAGTGACTCTTTTGACATCTGTCCACAATTATTAGCCTGAATTAGTCACATTTATCGCATTACATCTTATACAGTTTTGCACTTTTTTTGTTAAATTTGTCCCTAGGTATTTTAAATGTTTAGCTGCTGTTATTGTATTTTATTTTATTATTAATTGGTTATATTTGGGTAGACTATTTTCTGTATGCTAATTTTATATTATGCTATTGTTTTCAGGACTTTTTCCATTTTTTTAAGTTCTCTATCTTTGCAAATAGAAATAGCTTTAGCTTCATTCCCAATTCCTACCTCTAATTGCATTCTCTTGCTAGTTACTCCTACTGACATTGTTACAATCCCAATCAGGGGTGTCTCTGTGATAAAGCAGCAATGCGAAATGTTCCCAGTGAGCAAAACATCTAGCAGTACATTTTCCCACAATGCCCACAATGAAATGTAACCAGAGTTTTGGAACCATTCTAAATTATAAGCAGTAGCCAACAGCTTTACTGGATGACCGAGAGCACATGGAACAAGACTAGAACTCATATGACAAAAACCTCTGGAGAAAAATTATGTAGATGGACCTCTCAAAATGTCAAAAGATGGTAATTGTTTACTCCTTGTATGAATCCTCATCCAAAGGCATCCACTGCAGAGGAGTATCAAATGGACAACATGATTTTTTCCTGGATGTCTATCAGCTTCCTTCCCCAGCCACCCTGTATTTTCTCAAGGGAACCATATAAGTAGAGATAGAGTAGGAATGGAAGCTGTGCTTAAAATCACAAATATGGATTATACCTGTGACTGGTCTGGTCATTAACAATGCTAAAAGGCCCACTTCCAACAGTATAAACCAATGGTGACACGCTTATATTGTTCTCTTGGGGGAAGGAGCTATCCATCTGGTGTCAGGTTGATTACATTGGAATCCTTCCATTATAGAGAGACAACAATTTATTTCTACTGGAATAGACAAGTATTCAAACAGTGGATTTGATTTTTCTGTCCAAACTGTTGCTGGCAGCTTCACCATCTGTGGACTTATGGGATGCTTACATACTCACTATCCAACACAAAATTGCTTTAAAAAATGAATGCATTTTATACCAAAAGAAGGCCAGCATTGGACTTCTCCTTGGGTACTCAACTTTCCTGATGAAACAATGTAATGGCCTACTGAAAATTTACTTGAAGAATATAGAGAGGATAGAAAAATCCTAGAGTCATATCTTATAGGAACTAATATATAATTTGAGCCTAGAATCAATGGATGTTGCTCTTTTCCTTATAGCTAGAATATGTAGGTCTGGAAACCAACATCTGGAAGTAAAAGTGACTTCTTTTGCATTATATTTATTTTTATCAACTTTAATTGGTAATAATTCCTTTGCAATAAATGGTATTTTTATGCTACATTATTTGATTATTTAAAAAATGTATATCCACTGCCACACTCAACACAGAAGATTTCCAAGAAATTTAAAAAGTTCTTTATGAGCATTTGCAGGCATGCCTCAAACTATTACTGGCCTGCAAAAAACACTCATTTGTTTCTCTTACTATAACAGAATTTGTAATTTCTAAATTTTATTTGAGTGAAAAAATACAGTATGTAATCTTCTTTCATTCAGCATAATTTTTAGTTTAGTAGATGTTACTGTATTTATCCATAGCTCTTTCCTTTTAATTTATTTTCAATATTCCATTTATTATAGACAAATTACAATGTGTTATTAATTCCCCTATTGGAGACCACCTGGTTTATATACAGTTTGGGGGCTATCTTGAGTAAAGCTACTATGAACATCCATGTACAATCCTTTGTGTACACACATGCTTTCATTTCCTTTGCCTGAACCCTATATATAATATATATATTATATATATAATATATATTATATATATACAATATATAATATATATATTAGATATATACATATATATATATGTGTAAGGTAAATACATGCTTACTTTTGTGAGCAGCTGCCAAAAATATTTTCCATAGAGACTGTGTATGAGAGTTACAGTTGTTCGATATTCTCATAACACTTTATATTGTCCATATTTTATTTGTATCCATTTTAATGAATATTCATTGATATATCAATTGGGTTTTGAATTGCTTTTCCTTGATGACTAGAAATGCTTAATTTGTCATATGATTATTGTCATGTGATTATTGGCTTTTGAGTATATAATTCGGTGAACTGTTTGTTTATATCTTTTATCAATTTTTAATTAATTTATCTTCTTATTATTGAGTTGTAATTTTTTTATATTATCAACATAAGTCCTTTATCAGTCATGCATATTACAAGCACTTTCTCCTATTCTGTTACAACAATCATGTATTTGAGGGAAAAGCTCTATTTTTTAATCAAGTATAATTTATATTGCTTTCTTTTATTTATTTATTTTTTGCATGTTATAACTAAGATTTTTTTATCTTCTTGTTTCTTTACTTATTTAATAAACTCTTATTTTAGGTTCAGGGGCACATGTGCAGTTTTGTTATTTATGTAAACTCATTTCATGGGGCTTTTATTTACAGATTTTGTCATCACCCAAGTACTAAGGCTAGCACTCAATCGTTAGTTTCTCGAATCTTCTCCCTCCTCCTGCCCTCCACCCTCTTGTAGTCCCCAATGACTGCTGTTCCCCTCTTTGTGTCCATGTGTTCTCATAATTTGGCTACTGCTTATAAGTGAAAATATGCAGTATTTGGTTTTCTGTACCTGCATTAGTTCACTTAGGATAATGGACTCTAGCCCCATCCATGTTCCTACAAAGTACATGATCTTGTTCTTTTTTATGGCTGCATAGAATTCCATGGTGTATATGTACCACATGTGCTATATCCAGTCTTCCACTGATGGAAATTTAGATTGATTCCATGTCTTCGCTATTATGAATAAGGCTTCAATGAATATTCATGTACATGTGGCTTTATGATAGAATGATGTGTATTCCTTCTAGTATATACCAAGTAATGGGATTGCTGGCTCAAATGGTAGTTCTGTTTTTAGCTCTTCCAGGAATCATCACATGGCTTTCCACAACAGGTAAACTAATTTTCACTCCCAACAATAGTGTATAAGCATTCCCTTTTCTCTGCAACCTTGCCAATATCTGTTGGGCTTTTTTGACGTTTTAATTACAGTCATTCTGACTGGTGTGAAATGGTGCCTCAGTGTAATTTTGATTTGCATTTCTCTAATAATCAGTGATACTAATCCTTTTTTCATATGCTCATTGGCCACATGTATGTCTTCTTTTAAAAAGCGTCTGTTCATGTCTTCTGCTGGTTTTTAATGGGATATTTTTCTCTTGTAAATTTGTTTAAGTTCCTTATAGATGCTGGATATTAGACTTTTGTCAGATGCATAGGTTGCAGAAATTTTCTCCCATGCTATAAGTTGTCTGCATACTCTGTTGATAGTTTCTTTTCCTACACTGAAGCTCTTTATTTTAATTGGATTCCATACATCACTTTTTGTTTTTGTTGCAATTGCTTTTGGCATCTTTGTCATAAAATCTTTGCCAGCTCTTATGTCCAGAATGGTATCACTAGGTTGTCTTCCAGGGTTTTTACAGTTTGGGGTTTTACATTTAACTCTTTAATCTATTTTGAGTTTAAGTCTTTAATCTATTTAGAGTTTATTTTTGTCTATAGTCTAAAGAAGGAGTCCAGTTTCAATCTTATGCATATGGTTAGGCAGTTATCTCAGCACCATTTAGTAGATAGAGAGTCCTTTCCCCATTGCTTGTTTTTGCCAGCTTTGTCAAAGATCAGATGGTTGTAGATGTGTGGCCTTATTTCCAGGCTCTCTATCTTTTCCATTCATCTATGTATCTGCTTTTGTACCAGTATCATGCTTTTTTGGCTACTGTAGCCCTGTAGTATAGTTTGAAGCCAGATAGTATGATATCTCCAGCTTTGTTCTTTTTGCTTAGGATTGCCTTGGCAATTTGGGTTCTTTTTTGGCTCCATATGAATTTTAATATAGTTTTTTCTAGTTCTGTGAAGAATGTCATTGGTAGTTTGACAGGAATAACATTGAATCTGTAAATTGCTTTGAACACTATGGTCGTTTTAACAATATTAATTCTTCCTCTCCAGAGGCATGGAATGTTTTTCCATTAGTTTGTGTCATCTCTGATTTCTCTGAGCAGCATTTTGTAATTCTCATTGGAGAGATTTTTCAGCTCCCTGGTTAACTGTATTCCTGGGTATTTTATTCTTTTTGTGGCAATTTTGACTGGGATTGTGTTTTTGATTTGGCTCTTAGGTTCACTGTTGTTGGTGTTTAGGAACACTACTGATTTTTGTACATCGTTTTTGTATTCTCAGACTTTGCTAAAGTTGTTTATCAGCTTAAGGATCTTTTGAACCAAGACTATGGGATTTTCTAGATACAGAATCATGTCATCTGCACACAAGGATAGTTTGACCTTCTCTCTTTTTATTTCAATGCTCTTTATTTATTTCTCTTGCCTTATTGCTCTGGCCAAAACTTCCAATATTATTTTGAATGATGTAGTGATAGAAGGCATCCTTTCTTGTGTTGGATTTCAGGGAGAATGTTGCCAGCTTTATACCATTTTGGTTGTGGGTTTGTCATAGATGATTTATTATTGTGAGGCATGTTCCTTCAATATCTAGTTTATTGACAGCTTTTAACATAAAGAGGTGTTGAATTTTATCTGAAGGCTTTTCTGCATCTATGGAGATAATCATGTGGTTTTTGTCTTTAGTTCTGTGTATATGACAAATCACATTTATTAATTTGTGAATATTGAAGCAAACTTGCATCTCAGCAATAAAACCAACTCCATCATGGTGGGTTAGCTTTTTGTTGTGCTGGTGAATTCCATTTGTTAATATTTTGTGGAGGATTTTTTTTTTATCAATGTTCATCAAGAATATTGACCGGAAGTTTTCTTTTTCATGTGTGCCTCTGCCAGGTTTTGGGATTAGGATAATAATGGCCTCATAGAATAAATTGTGGAGGAGTCCCTCCTGCTTAATTTTTTTGAAATAGTTTAGTAGGAATGGTAGCAACTCTTCTTTTTACAACTGGTAGACTTTGGTTGTACAATCCATCTGTGAATCCATCTGGTCCTGGGCTTTTTTTGCTTTGTAGGCTGTTTATTACTGATTCAGTTTCAAAGCTCATTATTGGTCTTTTCAGGGATTCAATTTCTTCCTGGTTCAGTCTTGGAAAGGTGTATTTGTCCAAGAATTTACCCATTTATTCTACATTTTCTAGTTTCTGTGCATGCAAGTTTTCATAATAGTCTCTGACGGTTACTATATTTTTGTGGGGTTAGTGGTAATATCCCTTTTGTCATTTCTCATTGTGTTTATTTGGATCTTCTCTCTTTTCCTTTTCATTAGTCTAGCTAGTGGTCTATTGTGCTATAAAGTTTCCTCTTAACACTCTCTTATCTGTGCCCCAGAGTTTCTGGTTTATTGTATCTTTGTTCTCATTAGTTTCAAAGAACTTCCTGATTTCTGACTTAATTTCATTATTTTCCCAAAAGTCATTCAAAAACAGGTTGTTTAGTTTCCTTATAAATTGAGGGTTTTGAGAGATATTTTTCATATTAAATTGTATTTTTATTGCACTGTGGTTCCTGAATGTGGATGGCAATTTTTCTGTATTATTTTTTATTTGCTGAGGATTGTTTTGTGTCCAATTGTGTGGTTGATTTTAGTGTATGTGCCATGTGCAGATGTATATTCTGTTGTTTTTGGGTTGGAGAGTTCAGTAGATGTCTATCAGATCCATTTGGTCAAGTCTTAAATTTAGGTTCTGAATATCCATTTTAATTTTCTGCGTCAATGAGCTGTCTAATACTGTCATTGGAATGTTGAAGTCTCCCACTATTATCGTGTTGTAGTTTAAGTCTCTTTCAAGGTCTTTAAGAACTTGCTTTATGAGTCAGGTGCTCCTGTTTTGGGTGCTTATATATTTATGATAGTTACATCTTTTTGTTGAATTGAACCTTTTATAATTATTGAACGCCCTTCTTTGTTTGATTTTTGTTGTTTAAAGTATGTTTTGTCTGAAATTCAGATTGCAAACCCTGCTCTTTCGTATTTGATTGGTAGATTTTCCTCCATCCCTCTATTTCTAGCCTATAGTTGCCACATTAAGCAGGCAAATTATTTTTCTATATAAACATTGCCAATTTTTTTAAGTTTTCTTTTAGAATTTTTGGGATTTTAATTTTTACATTTTGGTCTATTATCCATTTTTATTTAATGGATGCATTTGTTGTGAGATAAAAACCAGAGTTCATTTCTCCTTACATACCAATATCCAGTTATTTTTATACAATTTTTTGAAACAGTTTACACATTTAAGTGCTTTAATACTTCCATTGAAATTCAATGGACTACATATATGTGAGTCTCATTGTAAGTTACATTTCAATTTTTTTGATTTCTTTTTGTGCAGTACATACTTTTTTGGATTTAAGTGATCACTATAACTTAGTGGAACATATAATATTTATTTAATATGTTCTTTTATTGTTTGCTGATATTTAATTGAAAACTTTAGGGAATATACAAAAATAGCGTTGGCCTTATACATATTTGTCCTATTATGTAACATTGCTTGTAATTTATACCAATGTTATTGGTATTTCACAAAAAAATAATTTGAATACTTTCCCCCGTTTTCTACCCTGGAAAGTTAAATGAGTTAATGGAGTCTTGGAGTTTGTTATCTGACATTCTAACATATTGTTAACATTCTAACATATTGTTAACATATTTCTAAACATTCTAACATATTGTTAGAATGTTTAGAAAATTTTTTATGCAGATGTGAGACCATCCTGAGCCATTCCTATTATTTGTAAGAAAGCAGTGATATTTTCATATGCTTCTCTATGGAAATGGATTTATTTAGAATTTTCTTTTCTTTTGGTTTGGGTAAGTTATATTTTTTATAGAACTATCCATGACATTTATTTTTAGCTAGTGTATTTCAAAATAGTTTTAGATGTATACAAACTAGCTCTTAATATATTTTTTAAATTTTCATTGTTTCAATGCATACACTTCATCATTTGTCATATTTTTTGTGTAATTGTGCAACTTTCTTTCCTTTTGTTAAATTTTTGTGGGTACATGGTAGGTGTATATATTTTGGGGTTACATGAGATATTTTGATAGAGGCAAGCAGTGTGTAATTATCACATCATAGTAACTGGGGTATCATCACTTCTCTGCCCATTTTTAAAACAGATTATTAGATTTTTTCCTATAGATTTGTTTGAGTTCCTTATACATTATTAACCCACTGGTCATATGGGAGTATATTGATTAACTTCCAGGTATTTTTGTAGTTTCCAAAATTTGTCTTGTTATTGGTTTCTAGTTTATTCCTTTGTAGTCAGAGAAGATGCTTGATATTATTTTAATTTATTTGAATGTCTTAATACTTGCTTTGTGAACTAACATATAGTTGGTCTGTCCTTGAAAATGATCTATGTGTTGAGAAAATAAATGTGTACTTTGTGGCCGTTGGATAATGTTCTGTAAATATCTATTAGCTCCACTCAGTCTATAGCGCAGATTAACTCCGAGGTTTTTTTTATTCTCCACTTGGAAGAGCTGTCCAGTGCTGAAAACGAAGCATTGAAGTTTGCAGCTGTTATTGTATTGGAATCTATCTCTCTTTTTATCTCTAATAATATTTCTTTTATATATCTGGGTGTGCCACTGTTAACTGCATATATATTTAAAATTGTTGTATCCTCTTGCTGAATTAACCTGTCTATCATTATATAGTTATCTTCTTTTTCTCTTCCTATCTTTTTTGCTTTGCTATCTATTTTTGTCTGGTATAAGTATAGCTACTGCTGCCTTTTTTGGTTCCCATTGCCATGAAACATTTTTTTTCAACCTCTTTATTTTCAGCCTATGTATATCTTTAGAGGTAAGGCTTGTTTCTTGTAGGCAACAGATCATTGGGGTTTTTTTTTTTTTCCACCCACTTGGTTACTGTATGTCTTTTGATTAGAGAGTAAGGACGTACTCCTGCCATTTTGTTATGTGTCTTCTGATGGATTGTGGTCTTCTCTTCTTTCTTTGCTTTCTTTCATTAAAAGTGATTTTCTCTGGTGGTATGATTCAATATCTTTTTATTTTTGGTGTACTTGTTGTGTGTGTTTTGATTTCAGGTTACTATGTGGCTTGCAAGTAATGTCTTATAACCCATTATTTTATTTTATTATGTATGTATGTATGTACTTATCTATTTATTTTGAGACAGAGTCTTGCTCTGTCACCCAGGCTGAAGTGCAGTGGTGTGATCTCGACTCTGCAACCTCTCCCTCCCAGGATCAAGCAATTCTCGTGCCCCAGACATCTGAGTGGCTGCAATTACAGGTGCACGACACCATGTCTGGCTCATTATAATTGTTGTACATTTTTAGTACGGATGGGGTTTTGCCATGTTGGCTGGGCTGGTCTCAAACTCCTGACCTCAAGCAATCTGCCCACCTCAGTCTCCCAAAGTGCTGGGATTATAAGGATGAGCCACAGCACCTGGCCCCATTATTTTAAGATGATAACAACTTAACAATGTTTTTAAAAAGAAGCAAACAAACAAAGAAGCAGAGAGAAAACTAATAAAAGCACTATACTTTAATTTTTCCCCTGACTTTTAACATTATATTGTTTCTATTTATATTGTACTGTTTATATCTTGAAAAGTTGTTGTAGTTATTCCTTTTGATTGGTTCATTGTTTAGTCTTTCTAATTAAGATAAGAAGAGCTTACATATCACAGTTACAGTGTTATACTACTCTGAGTTTTTCTGTGTGCTTACTAGTACCAGTGACTTCTGTACCCTCAATGATTTCTTATTGCTCATTACCATCCTTTTCTTTCTGTTTGTAGTACTCTCTTTATTATTTCTTATAGGGCAGGTCTAGTGTTAATGAAATCCCTCAGCTTTGTTTGTCTGGGGTAGTCTTTATTTCTCCTTTGCATCTGAAGGACATTTTTGCCATACATACTGATAGTGGAGGAGACAGGCAAATGCCTAGGCAGATATGGATGGGTCCCCGGTGGAATCCTTACCTCCAAGCTAAAGACAGTTTGAAGCCTGAAAGCCAAGCTACCAGTCAAATCCATAGACTGGATTGAGAACCTGTCTTCCTGTTTGGCACACTTTTCTCTGATTCATCCCCACTCTTCACCTATTTTACATAGACCTACCCTTTTCTAATTGGTTTTCTACACTGTTGTGCCCAGCTCTGAGTAGTGTATTTGCTTTAACCTTTTGTGCCTACTTACAAACCAATTAGCATGCACTCCCCTATTCTGTGCCCATAAAAGCCCCGGACCCAGACACGCTGAGAGAAAAACCACCTGACTGAAGGGATGGGGGGTACCATCCCTGCATTCTCTGTTCACTGATAGTTGATCTGTCACTCAATAAAATTCTTCCCTGCCCTCCTCATTATTCAAATTGTCAGTGTATCCTCATTCTTTTTGGTCTCAGGACAAGAGTTCAGGAACCACTGAATATGGGTACAAGGTATAGTACAGTCAGGCCAAGTTGGCGGGGTGCCTAGAGTGGAAGGCCCAGGCACAAATGAGGCCTAGGTGGTGAGGGAGAATCACCAGCTATGGAGGTCCCCAGTTGGTAAAGTGGCTGAGATGAAATTCCTCAGCTTTGTTTACCTGGGATAGTGTTTTGTTGTTGTTGTTGTTGTTGTTGTCATTTTTCCTCACATCTGAAGGAAATTTTTGCCAGATATACTACTCTAGGGTAAAAGGTTTTTTTTGAGTACTTTATATATGTCATATAAGGTACCCCTTCTGGCCTGTAAGGGTTCCACTGTAAAGTTGGCTGCCAGATGTATTAGAGATCCATTGAATGTTATTTGTTTCTTTTTTCTTGCTTCTTCTAAGATCCTTTCTTTATACTTGAGTTTTGGGAGTTTCATTATCAAATGCTTTGATGTAGTCTGCTTTGGGTTAATTCTCCTTGGTGTTCTATAACTTTCCTGTATTTCAATATTGATATATTTCTTCAGATTTGTGAAGTTCTCTGCTATTACCCTTTGATTAAATTTTTTACTCCTGTCTCCTCTACCTCCTCTTTAAGGCCAATTACTCTTAAATTTGCCCTTTTGAAACTCTTTTCTGGATTCTGTAGGCATGCTTCTTTGTTTTTTATTCTTTCTTCCTTTATCTCCTTTGACTGTATTCTCAAATAGCCTGTCTTCAAGCCCACTAATTCTCATGCTTAATAATTCTGCTATGAAAAGAATCTCATGCATTCTTCAGTGTGTCAATTACATGTTTAAACTCTAGAATTCCTGCTTGATTCTTTCTAATTATTTTCATTTCTTTGTTAAGTTTATCTGATAGATCTCTTAATTCCTTCTCTATATTATCTTGAATTTCTTTGAGTTTCCTCAAGATAGCTATTTTGCATTCTCTGCCTGAAAGGTCACATATCTCTGTTTCTCCAGGTTTGGTCCGTGGTGCCTTATTGAGTTCATTTGGTGATGTCATGTTTTCCTGGAGGATATTGATGTTTGTGAATATTATCTGTCTGGGCATTGAAGAATTAGGTACTTACTGTAGTCTTCTCAGTTTATTCTTATTTTTACCCAAATTTCTTGAGAAGGCTTTCTAGGTATTCAGAAAAACTTGTATGTTGTGATCTAGGCCTTATCTGCATTGGGAGGCACTCCAAGTACAATAACCCTTGCAGACTTGTAAACCTCCTTGATTGTCTTGGATAATATCCAGAAGGGTTCTCTGTATTACCAGCCAGATACTACTATACCTTTTTTTGCTTTATTACACAGGAAGTCCTTCTCTCTCTGTTCTAAATGGCCTGGAGTGACACAAACCCCTCTGTGGCCACCACAACTTGAAATGTTCTGGGTCATACCCAAGGCCAGCAAAGCACAGGTTCTTGCCCAATGCCCTCTCTAATCACTATGTGACTACCACCTATGTTTGCGCAAGACCCTGGGACTCTCCAATCACCAGGTAGCAAATCCAGTTGGGCTTGTGTCCTTCACTTTAGGGCAGCAAGATCCCTCAGGCTCCAAGCAGGTCTGGAGCTTCCATTTGGGAGCCAGGAACTAGGGTCAGAAACCATGGAAGTCTGTGTAATGTTCTATTGTACTCCACCTGAACTGGCATTATGAGACAGTCCTTCTCACTCTTCCTTCCCCTTTCCACAGGCAGAGGAGCCTCACCCTGTGGCCACCAGAAGCACAGGCTTAGGAGGAGTACTTCCAGGCTACCGCCAATGACCCTTCAAAGCTCAAAGACTCTTCAGTCAGTTTGTGGTGAATACTTCCCTGTCTGGGACTTAACCTTCAGGGTAGTGGGTTCCTCTCTGTCCCAGGGCAGGTCCAGAAATCATTTTTAAGAGCCAAGGCCTGGAATTGGGAACTCATGAGCCTGCTTGCTGCTCTACCCACCTTAAGCTGAGCTGGTACCTTAGGTGCAAAACAAAGTCCCCTTTAGGTTTCCCTCCAATATTCTCAAGCAAAAGGAGTCTTTCCCCATAGGCATCACAGCTGGGAACATGCTGAGTCTCACCTAAATCAGCTAGTCTCAGAGTCTCACCCAAGGCCTACAATGTACTACCTGGGTATCACTGCTGGCTATTCAGATCCCAAGGGCTTATTAGTCAGCAGCTGATGGATCATGCTGAGACTGGGTCCTTCCCTGTAAGGCAGTGCATTCCCTTCTGACCCAGTGTGTGTCTAGAAATGTTGTCTGGGAGCTAGAGTCTGGAAGGGGAGCCTCACGACTCTGACTGGTGCCCTATCCTACTGTGCCTGAGCTGGTACCCAAGATGCAAGAAAAAGTCCTCCCTATTCTCCTCAAACAAAAGGAAGGGGCCCCCTTTGCAGCTGCAAGCTGTGCAGCCTGGGTCTGGGGGAGGGCTGGCAGAAGCTCTCCTTTTGCTGCCCCGGCTGTTGCCTCAATAGTTCACATGTCCTCCCAGTTCACTGGCTCTGAGACCAGTTCAGCACTAGGACTAATCTAGCAGTTGCAGTCACTGTGGTCTACATTGCCTTTCAAGTTTATTTAGAGCTCCAGAGTACTTTAGCACATGGTGGTGAGGTTTGCCAGAACTAAAGTTCTGACTACTAAGAAGGGCGATTCTTCTCTGGCTAGGGCTGGTTTAAACTTCTTCTGTGAGAGGGCAGCTGAGTTCAACCTGGTTTTGCTTTCTGCTATGACAGTCAGCACTGAGTTCAATGCAGTGTCTCGTAATTGCTAACTTCTCACTCTTCCAAGTTGACAGATTCTCTCTTTGTGCCATGATGCCAGTGCTGGGGTGGTGAAAAGGTGACATTTGTGATTCAAGACTGTTTTTTACCCTCCTCAGTGCTTCTTCCAGTGATATAAGGTTGATACCAGGTATTGTGAATGTTCACATGACTTGGGGGTTTTATTAAGGTGCTTTTGTGTGTGTGTGTGTAGATAATAAACTGGTGTCCTCATTGGGAGGATGATCAGTGGAGCCTTCTATTCAGCCATCTTGCTCCACCCCTCCATCTTCCCTTTAAATTACACTACTTTATTGTTTTTTGTAAAGAATTAGCTTTTATTTAGTTCCAGTATATTTTCTGTCACAATTTACTAGTTTCTGTTTATATGCATGTTATTTCCTGCATCCTTTTCATTTTTGATTTACTTTTTCTGTAGTGAATTTTACTTTAATGTATAATTTCTCTTTTTCCATTAATGTATGTATTTGGTGTAATAAAGTTATCCATAAGTACTATTTTAGTTGAACCCTAAGGGTATTTAAAATAATTACATGTATTAATTACTTATATTTAATTATTTGTTACTATTATTTTGATAGATTTGGCAAATGTTTGTATCTGGAAAGGAGGTTGTTTTGCTATTACTGATTTTCATCAATATTATTATTATTGATAAAGAAGTTTATTGACTACCTCTATTGGCCATTTGAGGGATAACTGTGAGATTGGTTTTCAGATATTTTGTCTTTATGACTACAGAAGATAACATAGGTTTCTTTAGGAGCATGTTTAGATGCATTCATGTCATCACTATAGAGCTTGAGCTGGAACTTGGAAGGTCTGAGCAATTATTTCTTCACTTTTCCAGAGCAGTTTCCAGCAACCAGCCAAACCTATTATACTCCTTAATTAGACTCAAATGTTCTAGATATCAAATAAATAGTCAAAAACTTTGATGTCTACAGGCATTTAATTAGGGATAAACATTGGTGACATTTTACATATCTCTGTTATTAGATCATGCCATGATCTACCTCTGCTGTCTTTACCACTAGAAATAAACTCATTAACGTCTAGAAATTTAACTAGATTAGAGAACCAATTTCAGGAAACTCATAACTAATTTGGAAAGCACATTCTTAAAATTCTGTTCTTTCAAAACCACCTTCAGTACAAAAGTCTAAATTTGTTAGCTTTCTACCAGAGAAACATAACCAATTGGAGATATAGTCTAAGAAATTTAATGCAAGGAACGGATTTATATGATTATGTGGGATGGCTCAGGAAGTCTAAAAGTGTTTGACAGGCTGCTGGGAGGGCAAACTAAAATTCTCTGTGCAGCAAGTTAAAGCTGCTATTCACAGACAGAATATCTTCTTCAGGAAAGCCTCAAATTTGCTCTTGAGGTTCTTCAATGGATTACATTAAGACATACAGAATGTATAAGATAATTGCTCTTATTTAAAGCCAACTGATTATGGACTTTAATCGCCTTAATAAAATACATTCACAGAAATACCTATACCTATACTAGCATTTGATTGAATAACTAGGAACCGTAGCCTGGTCAATTTGACATAAACAGAAATACACTATCCACGAGATTGACTTTTTCATTGTATTGTTTATACTTTCGATATTTTTATTGAATTTTTGCCTTGATATAGCTTTGGTTAAGAAAGATATTTTATTAGTTATCTATTGCTATGTAACAGTTTACCACAATCCTGCTGGCTTAAAATAGCATAAATTCATTTCTCACAGTTTCTGTCAGTCAGAAATCCAGTGGCAGCTTAGCTGGGACCTCCAATTTAGTGTCTTTCATGAGGCTGCAATCAAGGTGTCATCAAGAGATGGAGTCTCATCTGAATGCTCCACAGGTGAGAACTTACTTCCAAGGTCATTTACATAGTTTGGGTTCTTTTTGAGTACTTGGACTGAGGGCATCAGTTTCAAACTGACTGAAGGCCTGAGACTACCCTCAGTTTCTTGTCATATGGACTTCCTCAAATGGCAACTTTTTAATGAAAGCCAGAAACAGAGAATGTATGCTAGCAAGCAAAAGTCAGTCTCTTATAATCTAATGTCTAAGTGACATTTTACTACACATTGAGGTATACTGTTTGGTAGAAGAAAGCTATTCAAAGAGAAAGAATCATTATTAGGCTATAAATACCAGGCTGTGAACATCAATAGGGGGAGACTTAGACATACTTATCACAGGTATATTGATTCTTATTATTCAGGTATGTCCATCTAATTCTTCCTACATTGCTTGTAGTTTCCTTTTTGTGAAACCTTTCATATAAATATGTTTATAATATTTTACTATGTATGTACAACACCAGTCCCTCTCTTCTTATATCTTAGAAGTTCACCTTGAAAAGAATCATATCAGTGATAAGTAATTATGATAACATGTAGGTTAACTTCAAAAATCTAGGTACTCAGGAAATTAAAATAATGTGATAGTTCAAATTTTTGAAGGCACATTTAACTAAAACATTTATACTTGGGACATTATATGCTCAGCCATATGGTACTCATTTGTCTTTTAAGAAGAAATAGATAGCTTTTTGTACATTTGCTAATGATGCTTCATTTCTGCATTAAATAATTTTTTTTTTCAGTCGTCTCTTGTACATCTGAACTTTTTACTATATACATCACTAAACTATTATTAGATTGCACAAATCACAAAGTGTAGAATCAATAATGCCCCAAGGAGGGGGTGCTTATTAAAAACACAAATTTTCAAACATTAATTTGTAAGCAGATTTCTTCTTTATTACATTATTTTAAGAATAAAAAGACATAACTTTATTAGTATTATCATTACCCCTTCCTGCATTTAAAGTTTTAGTTATCTCTTTATTTTCTATCTTTTATAGTTCCTGTTTTTCTGAATACTTCTATAGAAGGAGTTGGTGTAGTAATATTATAACATATTCCATCTACAAGACTAATCCATCCCACTTTTAAAACTGATACCGCTACTTCTCCTAGAAAGTTGCTAGCTGCCAATTACCAATATCCTGGAAAGTCTCAGTGGTTGTGGGGCATTGTACCATAACCAACAATACCACCCTATTTGTGTCTTCCTTAGACAGTTTGGTGCAGAGTTCTAATGCCTTCATCCTTCATTGGTTTCAATTTACTTCATCCCATCTATGGAAATATACGACTGCCACTTGAGAGTGTGCCTTTTTTTTTTTCATTACCAAACTCAGAGGTTTGTGCCATGGGCTATTGTGTCACCCAAAATTATTATGATGAAAGTTTAATTTCTGATGTGACTATATTTAGAGATAGCGCTTTTAAGAGGTAAAGTTAAATGAGCTCATAAAGGTAGACGTTCTAATGTAACAAATTGAGAGGCCAAATAAGACGAAATAGAGAGGGAGATCCCTCTCTGTTTGCGCGCACACAGGAAGGAAAGGCCACGTGAGGATACAGGAGAAGGCAACCGTCTACAAGCCAGGAAGAGAGCTGCTCACTAGGAACTAAACTGGCTGGCACCTGGATCTTGGACTTTCCAGTCTCCAGAACTGTAGGAAAAAATTTCTATTGTGAGTGGCACATATTCTGTGGAGTTTCTCGTGGCAGCCAGAGCAGAATAAGACAGCTTACATTCTGGAACAAGTGTGATATGTCTGCCATTCCGGAAATCTTCCATTCCTAACATTTATGGCCACTTACCATGATTCTTAGGTCCTGAGAAGATTGCATTGATTCTACTTTAGTCACAAATGTACATGGTGTACCAAGTGTGACTGTGATTTATAAAAAGATAACAGCAAAGAAGACAAAGAATACAGCTCAGCACAAAGAGGAATATACAAAGCAAGAAATGCAACACAGTTCTCAGTAGAAGACTCCATATCAAACGTCCAAGCTTTCAGTTTAGTCCCCACAGAGTTAGCCCCTTCCAATAATGCCATCTGCCTAGCAAGGTGCTTTCATCGGGCAGTTTGCTAAGCTGGCTTAGCTTTTCCTTATAGCTTTTGGACTCTTGTAGCAGTTTTGGAAACCCTGGGTATGTACTTATCTCCCCAGGAGGCACAAGTAACTGGTCACAGTCTCAGCAAATTCCTGTGCACTTGGGAATACATTGTTGCTATTACATGAATATCTCTATTTTTCAGGCACTTATCAAGCCTACACTCTATCCTTTAAGGAAATTACATGTATTCTCATTTTAAAATGAATAGCATGAGTATGCCTACATTTAAGAGTCATTAATATGAAGAATCCAAAATATATGTGGCTTAATCTGACTCTCTTCATCGTGTTTTAGAGCTTTTTAAATCTCAGTACTTTTTTTTAGTGAGTCACTGAAAGATGTAAAAACAGATTTTATAGTTCACTTTTTTCTATTAAAAATCTTAAAAAAAAAACAAAAAAAAGTACAGATTATTTGGGATCATTTTCTATTTTCCTTTCCCAAAAATTCTTAAAACATCACTAAAAATGCACAATTTGTCATCAATTTCAAATAAAACATCTAAAAGTATTAATTGTTTTTAAGAAATCCCAACTGGGATATGTCTGTAACACTGAGCCAGTCTTCTTCTTGTGTCCTTATTGGTTCCATTCACTCATGGAGTCATTTATATTTAATTTGATGCTAAAAAGTGTAGTTAATATAGATGAACTGCTGTAATATGTTATAATGTTTAGATAATGTGATTAGAGTAGCTTCATATTTTTAAGCTTATTCCATTATGATGAGATAATAAATGAAAATTGGCTCATAAACTATTCATAAAAAATTATACAATTGCATATCCATTGAACATTCAAGAAAAGGGCAGAAAATATAGAGTATATAATATATCCAATAAGTATTCCAATAAAATGGAAATTTTTGAGACTTGCTGTTAACATGGTAGCAGTCATTTTTTGGCATATAAGTGTATAACATTTAGTATATTAGAAATTGTTTCTGCTTAGTCTTCAAAAGATATGTCATTTTCCCAAAATAAATTTCATTTTTTTACCAGATTAAAAAATACAAGCAGCTAAACTGTAAAAAAACAAAAATACTAAAAAGCAAATAACTTGAAAATTCTCTTTGATCCCACCAACTTTGATTTTTGAGTTCTTTCCAGAGGAAATTATTTTCAATTTTTTAGTTACATTCTATTATTTATTTAGTTATATTTATTTAATTATATACTACTGTTGTTTGGTATTTGGAGGCAAAGGTTGCGATGAGCCAAGATGGTGCCACTGCACTCTGGCCTGGGCAATAAGAGTGAAACTCCGTCTCAAAAAAAAAAAAAAAAAAGGAAAACAGGCCTGGTGCAGTGGCTCACTCCTGTAATCCCAGCAGTTTGGGAGGCCAAGGCAGGCAGATCACCTGAGGCCAATAGTTTGAGACCAGCCTGGCCAACATGGCAAAACCCCATCTGCTGATTTATTTTATGGTAATTTAAAATTTTGCTCTCAAACCCCAACTTTCTCACAACAATGCCACAATTTCACATTATTTCAGATTAAATCATTATAATTATTTACATTATTATAACTATGTTAATATTTTTAATGTTTGTTAATAAACAGATTCTTATTGGAGGGTCATTACACAGGAGTGGCTCTGCCACTTTAAAGTTCTACAGAAACAAACCAATGCCCAATGTAAGTGGTAAATTGAAAGTAAAAAATTTAAACAGTCAGAAACCACCAACTTGCTTGTAGGAATTTTTCATTCTAACCAAACAAATTTGTTTTCTTCATCTTGGTTCTGCAATCACTTTTTGAAAGTTTCCTTCTTAACCCTCTCAGCTGAGTGCTGGACATTTGTGGTTTAGTGCTGTCCCATTAATGAATTGCTGAATGATCAAATAAACTCTAACATTTAAATGTGCTTAATTTTTCCTTTGACGACTTCTGAGTCAGCTAGTATTTCTTTTCTCATAAAATTTCAAATTTTTACTACAGTTAAAAGTTAATTCATTACTCAGTTTCTTCTCTCTCTCTCCCACTATCTTCTGTTTGTATTTTTCATATATTTTATTATTATTATTATTATTTTGGCAACTGTCTTTACAAATGGAGACTTTTATTAAGTGTGTGACTATTCATGTTTGTTCATGTATATTATAGAATTCAACACTGAGAACCAAATAGAAAGCTTAATGTATATGTTTGTAAATGGTTGTGAGTTTAGGAGAAGTGGGACCACCCAATAAGAGGTACACAATAGACTATTTTTAGATTTCCTTTGCCTATCTTCTTTTTCAACATATTCTTCCTGATTATTTTACTTCTCTGGTTATTTCATTTAATTGCTCTGGATTTTTTAAAGCAAATTGATGTCTCCACTAAATTTCTAGTTGGATATATGTTCTCCTTGATGTCTAAAATAACAATTGATGGTAAGATCAAGGGGTACCAGGACCATATTGTTCAGAGACTCTAGGCTATTTTTAGATATGGGGCTTTTATTATGAGTGCAATGGGGGTAATTGCAGGGTTTTAAGTAAAGGAATGATATTATCTAGGTAATTTTTTAGAACAAAATCACAAAATTACTGTGAATAGATTTGAGGTAGGAATGATGGAAGAGGAAAGAAGAAGGGAGACAAGTTAGTGGCTACTAAACCCAGTAAGTATTCATTGTGTTAGTTGAAGATGTAGTGAGAACTGACTGGATTCTAGATTTTGGGCTCACAGCTAAATGTGCAGGGGTATATCTTGGTTTTTGTTGGACATTTTTAAATAGATGGTATTTTAGAGTATCAAGACAAATTAAGACCACTCGAAAGTTTTTCATGGTTCTTTCTTATTAACTATTCAAAATAACATTACAACAACTTCAATTTCAATTGTTGAAAACAATCTTTTAGGTATACCTGAAACTTCTTTAGATAGCATTTTGTCTGACTAAATAGTGCTTAGAGATACCATCTTTGATATTTCTGAGGTTTTAGAGGATTTTAGAGTCATACCCTCTGCTCCACCTTCAGATCATGCTTTAGAGTGAGTACCCTGAATGTAATTTCTGATTGGAAACCATTTCTTAATTTTAACGTTGTTTGCCATTTGGAGAGACTGCAAATCTTTAATACAAGCAAGACCTAGCTATTTTAGCTTAGCAGCTATGCTTTTAACTTATTACTGTCTTGTTATATTTTACTATAAGTGGCAAGAAGGAAAAAAGACAGACTTTCAACATTATTGTTGGAGATTTCCTTAGCTAAATCATTTAGTCCTTTAGGTACGTTTTCTACCTTTCACATTACTACAGACAACAGGGTTGTTGAATGTTCTGCCACTTATTAACATGGATCTCTTTTTTTTTATAGTTCCCTATAAGAATTTTTGCCTTCTATTAAAGACTCACCAGTACCTCTCCAAAGTCCCAAATTCTATGAATGATGTGTTCAAGGCTCAACCTTTTATCGCATATTTCCTTAGAATCCTTACAGTTTTGTTTAGCTCCTGCGAACTGCCCTTTCTAAAGTCACTGCTATGGTGCGGCTATATGGGCATTCCACTTCTATTACAAAAAAATCTGCATTCACTACATATGTGTTATGTACCAGTTATTGCTGCATAATAAATTATTGCTGAAATTAGAGACTTAAAGCCATAAATATCTATTATCTCACAGTTCCTGTGGGTCAAGAATATGGGAGCAGCTAGCTGCATGGTTCTGGCTCAGGGACTCCCATGATGTTGCATTCAAATGGTCAGTTAGACCTCGAATAGCTGCTTCCAAGCATTCATATGGTTGTTGGCAAGATTTAACTTCTCACTGGCTTTTGGCTGCAGACCTCAGTTTTTGCCACATGAGCCTTTATATAGGATCTCTGAATATCCTCATGGTATGTATGCTGGTTTCCCACAGGGTGACTGATGACAGAAAAGAAAGAGCGAGAGAGAGAGAGTGAGAGTGCGCACTTGCGAGCGAGAGAACAGAAAAAGAAAGTCCCAAACAGAAGCTTCAGTCTTTATAACCTAAGCTCTGACATGACGTATCATGACTTCTTGCTTGTGCTGTTAGTCACATGGCCTGTCTTAGTCCATTTGGTGCTACTATCACAAAATATTACAGATGGGACAATTTCTAATGAACAGAAATTTATGTCCTCACAATTCTGGAGGCTAGGAAATCCAAGATTAAGGAGCTGGTATCTTTGGAGGGTACATGCAAGAAGGTAAAAAAGAGAGAGAGAGACAAGGGGGGCCAACCTGTCTTTTTATAACGAACCCACTTTTATAATAACAGCATTAATCCATTCAGAAGTGTACAGCATAATGGTCTATTCATTTCTTAGAGGTCCCAACTCTTAGTACTGTAACTTACAATGGCGACTGAAGGTCAGCATGAGTTTAGGAAAGAACAAAAAATTCAAACTATAGCAAGGTTCAACAATCTAGTTACAATAAAAAAAGGTGATAACACTGGGACAAGATCATCAGGGGCCATCTTGTAGGCTACTTACCATACTGAGTAAAACTGGGCTCCTTGTATATTTTGAGCAGCAAGCCCAGATGTTTTCTTGTTGAAGAAGTGACTCCTTCAAAGCAGGAAGCCTTATGACAATCAGATTTCTCTTGTGGTGGAAATATTTTGCCCTAAAGACATCCAATGAACTGCAATGACATTTTAGAAGTTGGATTTAATGTACAGAGTTTGTTTTTAATTAATGATAGCTATTTTCAAAGTAATGTTTTTTTTTTAAAGAATAAAACACATGCCAGCTATCAAAAAGGTGAGGAACTTTTAGAATTAAAATTTCTGCATCAGTTTTCACAAGAGTCAACGGTAATGTGAACTGGCATCCAATATAAATATTAAATACAGGCTGATCTTCCTCCTAGCCATATGCATTTAGATGGTCCCAGGGGAATTACTTTGGACATCATGAAGCATGGCTTTTAAAAAGCAGCTGCTGTTTTTATGAGAACTGATTTGGTTTCCCAACAAAGTAAGCACTTTAAAAGAAAATCGATATAAACTATGAGATGTGTACAGGTCTGAATATGAACTAAATTTTTGGTTACTGAAACACTGAAGATTTGTATATTTGAAATAAAAGGTATATACTTCATAATTTCTAAGATGGCTAGCAAACTTTAAAAATAAAATAGCATTTTATTCACGTGATACCCAGAATTTGAGTTACATCATGGTCCAAGCTTCCTGATTGGGATCCCAGGTCCCTCATTAAAAAAAAAAAAATGAACTATTAGTATACTCAAGAACCTGGTTTGATGAATCCCTGGGGTATTAGGCTGAATGAGAAAAAAACAAAATCCTTAAAAGTTTGCATACCAAATGATTCCTTTTACATAACATTCTCAAAATGACCAAACTGTAGAGATCAAGAATAGATTAATGATTGCAGGGAATTATGGAGGTGGGGGGCTGGGTAGGTACAATTTTAAAAGGCTAGTACTAGGAAATTTCTTGGTAGTGATAACACAGTTTTGTATCTTGATTGTGGTTGTGATTACATTAATCTTTAAGTGTGGTAAATATTAATAGAACTACATGCACACAGAGACACACATGCACACACACATACATAAATGAGAGTATAGATTATTCCAATTGATGATTGTCAGCTTCCTGGTTTTGATACTATACTGTATGTTATGTGTGCAATTATCATTGGGGGAAATTGGGAGAGGAGGATACGAGACTGCTCTGGAGTCTTTTTCACTTTCCTATGAACCGATATATGGGAGAGTTCCCCAGGTGGCTTGGAGTGATCCTGTTTTCCCCTGTCTACCTGCTTGTAGCTCTCAGAATTATCATAGAATGTGTGAGGAATGCAATACCTTGAGATAGGGAGGAACTGCATGAAACAGTCAAGGCCTTGTTCCAGTCTCGCTTAGGAAATGTAGCATCATGAATCACAGAGGAACTACCTGGGACAGCCTGGGCTTTCCTTCTGTTTCCCCTGAAAGCAAGATGTGCTTCAAAGCTTTGTCCAGCGAGTCACACCGCCCCTGAAGTATATAACCTGGGGCAGGCTGCCTTTCACTCAAAGGGGGTCATGCTCAGTCAAGACTCCATCCACTCTGAACAGCTTTTTCCAGCCTGAGGGGACTGACTCACAATGGAGTCTAGGATTTTTTTTGTCTCTTGCTGCCTATCTGTAAGAAATAAGCCTAAATTCATATAACTTGCTACATGTAAGTGTGTTCTCTCACATCGGATTCAGGCAATTGTTGAAACCAGAGCCCAAGATGCAGTGGGCAGAAGTGTTAGGACTGCTATTCCTGGTGGATGACATTTGCTATCCTCTATGCATTGGAAGTCCTCCTCTGAGACTGGTAATTAGCAAACCTGATTCTCACTATAATTATTTCAATATAAATGGTTTAAAAATAATACAAAATGAATGAATAAATTATTTAATAAATTGCCATCTTGAGAGCTTGTTTGGAGGTTCCAGCAGGGGAGCGCAGCTACTCCTATACCCTTGACTGGTCCTCCTTTATCGGGGACGGTTGTCCTCTTCAACCGCGTGTGCAGCTTCACGAAGGACACACATGGAGCAGTGAGGGAGGAAGGGGACATGCGTCTAGCCAGCCAGATCAGCCGAATCAACCCTGGCAATCAATGGGGTGACAGATGTTGCAGCCAGATTGCCCTCACATCCAATCTGAGAGGACATTTTTAATATCACTTTTTACATCACATTCTTTCATAAGAATATATAGAGCAAACACACAGCTATCAAGGATTCAAGGAGAATTAAACTAACTCTATTGAGACTAATAGATTATAAATGAGAAGACTGCATTTTATAGTATTAACTTATTATGACACATTTATATTATTTTGATAAAATTATGAAAGTCAGTCTTTAAATTCTAAATTAAATTTTATATGAAAATTTGAAACAAATGAAGTGAAAGATTTATTGTATAAGGATATACAACTAGTACTGTAATTTTTCTGCTCTTATCATCAAAACCAAAGGTGTGCAAACCCTGTGTTCAATAATTTATTTAATAGACGACACCATGTTACAGAAGAGTAAATGTAATTATTTAAAACATGAAAACATGGGCATGGTGATTAGCATTGTATATACGTTTTTCTCTGTCATTTTTGTTTGTTTATTTTTTAAAGTAGCACGACTACAGTATTCTTGGGAATCTTCTCAACATGTGAAGTTAAAAAATACCTCTCAGTAATTAATTGGCATTGCATTTAAAAATGGAAAATATTATTATAGTGTATCATCAATTTATCTGCTGATAGACTTTTATTTAAAATGAAATGTATATTCAACTATGAATCATAAAATATTAGAGAAAGAATAGTAAAAGGTTAGAGACATTGTCTATTGAATTGTGATATATTTTATTTTGCCCTATTACTGATAGAAGTAAAATGAAAAATTTTGAGTTTTTGAGTATTTTTAAATCAATCATTTATCTCTGTCATTTAAAGTATGCTCTTTACACATTTTCTTGCTTTTATATTATAGTAATTATTAAGTTCTGAAAAATACAATAAGACATCAGATATGTGACCATTGAAAAAGAAGATATAGAATGTTCTCTCTAGCAAAAGGAAGAGAATTAACTGAAAAGCTATTAAAATTAATAAACATTTGTTATATAGTTCACTAATTTTAGGCAGTCAAAACAAATGCAGGTCACAAGAAAAAATACATTATTATCAATGATCACTCATTCATTGATTTATTCAACATTTTGAAAGATTACTATGTGTCAGAACATGTTCTATAGGATGCACAAAATTCCTCTCATCAGGGAGATTATGTAGCAATAGTGTAATACATAGCATAAAATACCTAAGAATAAACTTAATACATGACATATGAGAAAAAAAAAAGCCTCAGCTTGTCAATGGATAAACAAAGAGTGGTGTTTCTCTACAATATAATACTCAGTGATAAATTGTAATGTTGAGAGTAAATGTGTAATGGTAAGTATAGCAAGCAAAACACAAAAGGTAAGGTGCTATATGATTCCATTTGCTATATTCTAGAATAGGCAATACTGCGAGGACAAAAATCAGAGGGTTGATGGACGTACTGCAAAGAACAGTAGAACACTTTTGTGTGTGTGTGATTCGAATGTTCCATGTTTTGATTGTGGTGGTGTTACATGACTGTATATTTTCCAAAACTCACTGATCCATATATTTTAAATATATAAAATTTGTTAGATATATGACTAAGTAGCTCAAGTTGCCTTACTTAAAAGGAAATATAAGGTTGATCACAAGAAAGATAACAATTAATTAAAATACGTACAATAAATAGAGCTATTGTATAAAATTATAATCCCAGTAAAAATACATTGTATTGGAGAACTTGAAAAAATATATAAGTTCAAACAAAAGCTTAAAAAAACTGTATCTTCATGAAAAAGAAACAGGAGAAATAGGAATAAAAATATTTTAAGGAGACTTTCCCTGAGATGTATTAAAGTATCATGGGGCTACAACAATTTTTCTTTTTTTTTTTTTTGAGACAGAATTTTGCTCTTGTTGCCCAGGCTGGAGTACAGTGTCTTGATCTTGGTTCACTGCATTCTCCGCCTCCCAGGTTCAAGCGATTCTCCTGCCTCAGCCTCCTGAGTACCTGGGATCACAGGGGACTGCCACCACACCCAGCTACTTTTTTTTTGTATTTTTAGTAGAGACAGGGTTTCACCATGTTGGCCAGGCTGGTCTCGAACTCCTGACCTCAGGTGATCCACCCACCTCTGCCTCCCAAAGTTCTGGGATTACAAGTGGGAGCTACTGCGCCTGGCTGCTCCAACAATTTTAATGACGTATGTTTGTATCAACAGACTGCAGATTTAACAATGGATCTGAATAAACGGCTCACAAAGATATCCAAATGGACAATTTTAAAAGCTACTTAAGGTATCAAACTGACAGCATCACAAATATCTGTGAAGGAATTGTTTATTAAATAAATGATATGTAGAAATTCAATTATTTTTGGAAATGGAAATATCAAAGTAGAGCATATAGCTTAACATTCATCCAGGAATTCACAAATAGAATAAATATTTTTTAAAAAAATTAATACAAGTATGGTTGCATATTTAATCCTAGCAAGAGTTGCTAGGTTATATTTTGCCAATGGAATATTTGAAAAATGCAAGAGAAACAATAGGCATATGTTGCAATTCTGGTGGTGTCTTGATTCAGCAGAATCAAGATTCAGAAATTTTTCAGGGGCTTCCGAGTGATTGCCTGAAACCCTCCCACAGTATGTTGAGAATCGTAACCATCACCAGCTTGCTCTTGGGCTTTTTTATGCTATTTCTGATGCTAGCAGAGATTTTTTCCTTATCTTCATCTCTTCAGCTCTCCCAACAGTTTTACATGTATCCAAATATTTGAATTTAAACTTCCTTTTTTGATCTATCTAGATTGGTTTCTATTTTCCTAACTAAAAATGTCTAATAAGAGATTACTATTTGTATGTCAGGTTCAAATTGAGGTAGTGGAGTGTATTCAACAGTTTGAAATGAAATGTGATTTCCAAGGATATTGTAAAAATATATATTTGTTCAACCTAAGACCTAAATAATTATTTTATAAAATATGATTTATTCATTCAATTTTTTTCAATTTCTGGCATAAGTCCATTTGCTCAATGGTCTCTAATTTAAATTTGGATATTAGATACCTGAAAGTGTTCAGTTGTACAACTGTCTGAACAAATTATGAGCAGAAGCAATTTCAAATGTGCATTGACTATATCTCACTATATAAAAACTTAGATTATCCTGTCAAAATTGCCCTACCAAATTTAATGTTCTCTTCAAACCTTAGTATGACTCACTTACAAAACATAAATCTGATGATAAAATAGAGGGAAGCACAATAGCCCTAGTATTTTTCTTCCTAAAATATATTACCCAATGATTGAATAAATTCTTTTTTTATAAATGAATGCTTCTTTTCAGAGGTTCTGTGAATTTTGTAGAGAAGTTGGATTTTAGCTGTTAATTTTTTAACTTCAGAAATGTTTTTTTTCCATATTTTGTTATAATATGAATCTTTATTAATTATCATTTCATGGCTGTTTTGAAATGATTGCACTGGATAACACTGCTTTAGAATAACCATTAACTAATGACCTTAGTTATTGTGATTTAGAGGTTGTAAGTTCATCAAGTTTACCAAACCCATGAAATATTAAGCCAAATTTTCATTGGCTTGAGCTATATCAGATATGGCTGCTTTTCCATTATTCATGTGGAGAAGCTTTACAAGTATAAAATAGCCAAGTAGCCAACCTGATGATGTAATACTCTGGAACCAAAGGCAATGAGTTTTCAAACTTAAGATCTTCATAAAGATAAATTTGACACAAAGCCCCTGCTTCTTCTGAAATTTGGAAGACTGGATTCATTTTGCCCACTCCTACGTGGGCAAGATCTAAGGAAGATGTTCTAGCATAGAAACGAACTAAACAGAGCCTTAAATCTTTCATAATTTTCCCAAAGCACTGCCATTGTAAGAGAGTTAGAAATATCCTTGAAAAACAATTAGTGAATTGTTCCTAATTAAAACCCCCATGATTTTTTCAACATTTTTTAGAATAAATGTACAGTGACTGTAAATGTGGATTTTCAATGCACATGATGTACTGGTGGGAAATATATTGCTATCAGCCATCGAAAAATGATGCTTCTTTATTTGTGTATTTGATGACAAAGTAAAAGTAAAAACAACTACAATTTGGCAACTATAAAGTGCCAAACTCTTAGATATATTAGTTGACTTTGATTCTCATAACATTCGTATGAGGAATTAATATGAGAAGTTTATACATGAAAAAAAGTAGTCTTGGCAAGGAGGCAGAAACTAATAACAGCTCATTCACATGCACATTTTGTTTATCTGTTTATTTGCTTTGTTTAATTGGCTTTCTAACTACTGTTGTCAGCTTCCCATATAACTAATTGTGTCCAAATGACTAAACTGGATCAACAGAGTATAAATTTTAATATATGTGTACAGAGGATGTGTGTCACCTCCAGTCCCAGTTAACGTGTGTTGCATATGCCATTTTCTATGTTTTTCTCTTCTGGTTTAAACAGAGAGAACTTCCAAGGAAACCTAGGAAGCCATATTTTAAAACTGGTAGAGCTTTGGCTGCTGCCTAGTTTCCACCTGGCTACCTAAATGACCAAATGGAGGAAGACTACCCCATTCATGTTCACCCACTCATTACAATTTCACAAGCAATAGACAAAGTTCTACTGTGCTTGAGTCATTATACAATTTTTGTTTTTGTGTTTAAAGTTGCCCTCCCCGATGAACTAAGTTAGTTAAGTAAATTCCCAAACTTGGTAAATGGAAGAATTCTTGAATCCAAATCACAGGATTCAAAATCCCAATGTCTCTGCACCATGTAGTAGAATACGCATGTGCATGCATGTGTGCGTGTGTGTGTGTGTGTGTGTGTGTAGATAAATAAGCACATACACAGAAACATTCTTCTGTGATTACTTACCTGGTAAATGGATGTTTAAAGACACCGATTAATATATAGTAGGCTTTTGTAAAGTACACACATATTTTAAAAGCTGTTCTTCCATTTATAATCAGCAACTACTATGTGACACTTTTTGTAATTCTTTTTAACCTATTTGGCTTTGTAGAAAAAAAAGAAATTTCTCTGTGTTCGTGAACATTGCAGGCCAAGAGTACTTATCCATTATCCTCTCTCTGGCTTTGGAGATGCTCCACGACATCATTTTGTTTTATTTAATTCATTGGGAGTCAGTCTTCTGCAGGCATGAGTTTGGCTAGTGCAGGTTATCTAGCAAGAATAATTTACTTGTCTAGGCAGTTATTTACACTAAAAGTATTTACAATAAAGTTATGTGTAACATAAACACCATGTAGTATCTATATACCTTCATAAGTTACATCATATTTAATATTTTCTTTTGTTTCTGTTAAGTAGAAGATTTTTTTTTAAGTATTTTAAGAAGTAAGTAGAGAATTTTCCTAATTTTGTTTCTGTTAAGTAGAAGATGATTTTTTTTTAAGTATTTTAAGAAGTAAGTAGAGAATTTTCCTAAGCGGGGAAAATGGGTAGGTTTTTTTTGTCTACAACTGATGTGGTTTGGCTGTATCCACATCCAAAATTTCATCTTGAATTGTAATCCCCATGTGTCAAGGATGGGACCAGGTGGAAGTAATTGGATCATGGGGGTTCTTTCCCCTATGCTGTTCTCATGATAAGAAGTGAGTTTCACTGAGATCTGATGATTTTATAGGCATCTGGCATTTCCCCTGCTCACGCTCACTCCATCCTGCCGCCCCTGTGAAGCAGGTGCCTGCTTCTCTTTTGCCTTCCACCATGATTGTAAGTTTCCTGAGGCCTCAGAAATGTGGAACTGTGAGTCAATTAAACCTTTGTTTCTTTATAAATTACCCAGTCTTGGGTACTTCTCCGTAGCAGCCGTGAAAACGAACTAATACAGTAAATAACACAAAATAAAAATAAAACAATAGTCTGTAGGCCCCTATTCCTCAATAATTCCAGCCAATGGAGTTATTTCTTCACACTCACAGATTAGTAGCACATCCATACTTCTTCAAAACTGCCATTTTTCTGTAACGCAGGTTCCTTCCATTCATTCTCTACACCTCAGAAAGAGTGATCTTTCTTAAATGCAAATCCGATAAAATGTTCAATAACTTTTCTTAAAAGGCCCCTAATTGCTTTCAATTACCCTCTGGATAAACTCTAACCTTCTGTAGTCATGACCATTATATTCCATGCTTCAAGAAGAACAATTCCTGATCTATTGTATGTTCTTCATAGTCAATTTTTGAATAAATTTTGAGTTTATTCAATTTTTAAATAATTTAATTTTTAATAAAAGGTGAAATAACTTAGAATGATGGGGGCCTGGGAAGGTTGGGTGCTGGGGAAGGTTATGAGCCGTATGTCGAAGTCTTTTACGAGTGGAGAGCAGTGGCAAAACAGTACTCTAGACCCTTGAAAAAAATAGCAGAGAAGTGTTCTTGAGGTGAGAAAAAGGAGGAAAGATTATGATGTCACTATTGGACTTCTTAGAGTCAGGTTTCAATATAGTCCAGGGAGTTGAGAAAACATTCAATTACAAGATAAAGATACATCGAAAGGTTTCTGTTGTTGTTCTTGAAGCCGCATGCCCATCATGTTCTACAGTCTACTTCATATGTCTGCCTGGATATCTGATAAGCTTTAAAATGACTTAAATGTGACTCAACACTTCCTCTCCCTGAGTTCCTCGTTTCCATTAATGTCATTACTTAGCATCTTTACTATTTAGGCCAGTAACCAGACTCATTCCAGAATCTTGACCTTTCTACTAGGATTTTAAGTCCTTAACATTTCTCAGTTTTGTTATTCTGTTTCCATCCATAGTAGCTATGCCTATATTCAAGCTGTTATTATTTCTCTCAATTATTACCATAATTTCCCACTTAATTCCTAGCTTCATGGAGAAAGTCTGGCAGAGAGTTTAGAGCAAAAGCTATTTGTGAAAGCAGAAGAAACCTAGAAATGAGTTTTGTTTGTGCTAATAACCTTGGGCAAGTTAATTATATACAGTCTCTTATATGTAAATTAAGTTAATAACAGAAAAAGGAGAGATTTCGTGGTAAGTTAAGTAATGTTTGTAAATGGTAGCTAATATTTTCTCATTATCTCATTTTGCCTGTGTTAAAAATGCTTTCAACAATTGCAATGATAATTATAAAATACAAAGTTGTCTAGGTCAATCTTTTATTGAAGTATTATCTATTATTCTATATATTTTTATAGAATTACACAATTCAATATATGCTTCCCATGGTAAACCCCTACAGCCCTTCAATATCATATTATTTTTCTCCCCTCTGGAAATATGTACTCTGATAACACAGAACATTTAAGAGTTCCTCACAGTGATTTCCCTTTCCTGTGCCTTTTTCTTACTAACACTCTAACCAACACTTCCTTCCCACCTTATTTGCCTGAATAAATTTTATGTATCCTTCAAGCCTGAGTCCATAAGTACTACTTAAGACCGTTTCCAGACTGCTAGGACGTCCTGTTAGCCTTTTGCGTAACAGTCATATATTATTTAAATAATAAACTTATTTTAAATTTTATTTGTGATTTTTCCCCTCTATGCTGTCAACACCTCAATATCAGAAGTCGTGACTTACCTTTGTAATTACTAACACAAGCGTGGAGGTGGCACACGATAGGCATTCAGTACATTTTTAAGCTGAATTTAATTTTACATTTTTGGTCCCCAAATAAACTCAGATTTCTCTGTATTTCTTCTAAGGGCTAGAGGTTCATCTTTTGTACTCTTGATTCCAAGTTACATATTATTCCTGATTATACATTCTAGAATTCACTTCTTCCCTCCTCCACACTCCTGTAATCACAACTATGAATATGAAGCTAAATTAATTTAGTTTAATTTGTTGGTGAGAGAATGACTATTTTTTTTAAATGCCAATTTGGTTCAATGTTTTCGAGAAATATATTCTACAATGATATTCTGAAGTTTTATTTCATAATGATAGTGCAATTCAATACTGTTGATAAGGATGAAAAACATGTTGTACAGTATGAAAGAAATGTTTTGTACAATGGCACGGCAGAAGGCTGCACATGTCACTGTACCCTTAGAGAAAACCTGATTGGCTCACTAATATATTTAGGCTTACTTCTGTCTGCCCAGATAAATTATACATTTCTAGAAGAATGAGTATGCCATGGCTGTCTGCTTTTTCAGCATCTGACAATACATATATGTAACTGACCCTTCAACAATACAGAGTTGAATTGCACAAATCTGCTTATACTCAAAATTTTTTAAATAAAAGATAAATTGAGTGATCCTGCTTCTCCTGCCTCTCCTGCCTATCCCTTCTATGTCTGCCTTGCCTAGAGACAGCAAGACCAACTCTTCCCCTCAGGAGGAGGATGAAAGAGGCTGAGGAGAAGGAAGACTTTTATGATGATCCACTTCCACCTAAGGAATAGTAAATATATCTTCTCTTCCTTATGATTTTCTTAATAACATGTTTTTACTTTATTATAATAATACAGTATCTAATACATATAACCATACAAAATATGTGTTAACTGTTTATATTATGGGTAAGGCTTCTGGCCAAGAGCAGGTTATTAGCAGTTAAGATTTGGGAGGAGTCAAAAGTTATACATATATATATATATTTTACCATATGGGATACCAGCACTTCTAACTCCCACATTGTTCAAGGATCAGCTGTAGTGGTTTATACGCTTTAGCTAATTTTAGTGATGACAGGTTCTGTAGCCCAGTAAATCATAGATGGGGAAATACCCTCAGGCAAGGCAGTCAGAACTATACAAAGAAGGGATGGAAAAAACAGAGAATTAAGACTCAGAATTAATCAAATATTAATTATTCATGACTTGGACAACTTTCAATTTTTTGGTTTCTTCAGTTGTACAACATTGTGCCAAGTCCCTAATATATGCTTACTCTATTTGTTCATTCCCTCTTTCTACTCTACCTGCTGTCCCCACGTAGATGGAGTGAAGATTGTTATAAATATATTTATCTCACAGAGGCCTCGTGCGACTCAGAATTTGAATGACTTAAAAGTGTTTTATAAAGTCTAAACTGTTATAGAAATATAACTTATTATGTATTTATATACTTAATTATATAATTATCAAATATTTATGTTTCCAATAATTTTTACAAGTTTAATGGACAATGATTAGTCAATTAAGAAATGTGGCTGTATATATTAGTTACATACTAGTATCCATTCATACAATATTGCTAAATTGAAGATTATCTTAAGGAAAGTAGAAAAACATTAGAATCTTAAAACATATTTTGGCTTTAATTATGAGATGATCCAAATGAGATATGAAGCATTATCAAATACAGATAAGACATTTATTATAATTTGGGAATACAAATAATCTCATTTTGGACATTATTGAAGTAAGAGGAAGGCAAAGCTCACTAGGAAGTGCATAAGGTTAATTAAATGGTTAAATATATTTAAATTTATATATACTTAAGGGTAGCACTTCTGAAAAATCTTACTAAATGTCAACCTTAATTATAAAACTAAAAAAATTAATTATTAATCAATATAATTTTACAGGCTTTTGAGATTTTAAGAATCTCTCAAATCTAACTTAAATCAATTTCAATTTCATACCGATTGTTAAAGCAGCCAGCTGTTTAGAATTCAAGCAAAAATACTTACTATTAGCATTTTCAATATTCTTTGTAAAGTCAACAAACAGCTCAAAAAGTATGTCAGAAAGAACGACTATACTACCCTATAAAAGAAAGGTGGTTCTATTCTCAAAATCTTGTATTAAACATTTTACGGAGACCTTTAACAAATTGTTAACATCATTTAGTTCAATGATGCATGCATAAAAATATTCCAGTAAATTACATGTTATCAGTTATCTCTTCCTCTTTAACAATTTACCACAAACTTAGTGGATTATACCAAAAGCAGTTATTATTTCATAGTTTCTGTAGTCCAGTTGGCTGGTCATGGCTTAGCAAAGCTCTGATCAAGATGTTGGCCAGGGCAGGGATCTCATCTGAAGATTTGAATGGGTAAGGGTCTGCTCCCTTCTCACTCAGTTTGTTGGCAAAATTTGTTTTATTGATGCTGGAAGACTGAGGCCCCACTTCTTTGTCACTGTAGTCTAGAGATAACCCTCTCAACTCCTACAGGCTGTCTTCCATTTCTAGAGACTACCTGCAGTTTCTTGCCATGTGGATTTCCCATCATGGCCTTTGACATGATCATACCAACAAGGAGAATCTCTAGTCAGCACCTGATAGCAAGACACACTTTTATCTAATATAACATAATCATGGGACTGATATCCCCTCGCCAGTAAATGTATTAATTAAAAGCAAATCCCAGGTCCTGCCCATACCCATGAGGATAGTTTTTAATCAGGAGGGAATATTATGGGAAACAACATGGAATGTTTTCCCCAGACTGTAGAAATAATACAAATCTAAAATTTTAAGTGAAATCTCAGGGAAGTAACATTAAGGTGTGAGGTGCTCTAGACCTTTGAATCTTTGAGCCACTTGAATTTTCATCCTAATATTTTCATAATGAGGATTTTGAAATATAGTTTATCCAAAAGCAGTTATTTAAGGAATAAATAAAGGAAGGATCGTATGTCTAGGTTAGTCTTACACATCCACTGGAATCAATTATCTCTTTCTATAAACAAACCAAATAAAGGTAATAAGTAAAGGAAAATATAAACATAATAGCTTTTCTTTTGTATGTGTTTGATAAAATTGGCACTCTTTTTAAAAAATAATTAGCCCCAAATGCCCTTTTTGAGAATGTGCACCAGATGTACTTTCTAATTTCTGATACGTTCACCAAGGCTCTAGCTCTGTCACCAAGATTTTTAAAAAAATGTTCCTAATACAATAAATTCAAATGGATTGTTGATAAAAGGCAGAGATGTTTATAAAATTAGCAAGCCCATTTTAATTAAATAATTACAATAACAGAATCAATAGCCCATATATTGGTGGTCAGAAAAGTATTTTACATATTAAAATATAAAATGTAATTACTTACTGGCCAAAGGATAAAATGCTATAGTGTAGATATAATGAACAAAACATTTTTATCTTTCAACGATGTCTGATTTCTACTTCAAAATGTGTTAGATTTATCCACACCAGCTGTATTAGTCCATTCTTGCATTGCTATAAAGAACTACCTGAGGCTGGGTAATTTATAAAGAAAATAATGTAATAGGCACACAGTTCCATAGGCTGTCCAGGAAGTATGGCTGGGAAGGCTTCAGGAAACTTAAAATCATGGCAGAAAGTGAAGGGGCATGCACTTTACAAATCCTGAGAAAATTGCTTCCATTTAGGAGGTAAACAAAAGATATCTCTCACCACTACCTGGATGTCATTACCCAGGTCTTTGTTTCCCTCTCTGACACTATTGTGGTAGTCCCAGAGTTGCTACAAACTTCTTATGGTTCTGGGGACTACCTGATTGTCACACCATTCTTTGCTCAATTAGAAAGACCACCCAATGAACAAAATGGGTCTACAAAATACACCTTCATTGTCTAGCTGGCAATTGCTTAGGGCAATAAGACAGGTAATTAAACAATTAATAGTCTAAAAGGGAGAAATAAATGAAAATAAATCTATTGAGATTATAAAAATGCAGAGCAAAAATTTTTTTCTAAATCAGGACTAATGACTTACACAGATGTTGAAATGCTAACATCCAGGAAATTAGCTAAGCAGAATTCTAGCCGAGATCAGATCTGAAATAAGTTAAAATCCTTTAAATGTTCAAGCTGCCAGGTTTGGATCCTCTGCAAAATTTACAAAGAATAAAAAATAAATAAAAATGAAGGGGAAAAAATGGCACTTCACCCTGTAATCTCGTGACTAGGATTTGGCAATATCATAGCCATGGCCTGGGTTCTATTTCTGGTCAGGGAACTTGTTGCTTCTAGTTTGATATTTGTGTAATGCTTGACATTGTGAGATACTGCCTTTGGAAAAGAATACACCAAAAACCCAGAAATGTCAGTGTTTGTCCCAACTAAACTGCGATAATAAGAGATTTGAAAGGATTTTTTTTTAAAGAACTGTATGACCAAAAGTCGGCTTAATTGAAAGCTGATATTCAAGATACAAGATACATTGTGTGTGTGTGTGTGTGTGTGTGTGTGTGTGTATATATATCTTGAAGAAATATATGTACAATCTGGTATTCAAGCTATATCTATACATCTATATATCTATTTAGATGTATAGATATATCTTGATATATAAAAATATAAGATATATATATTGAATATATATATATATATATTTAAAGGTCTATCTTTTTTTTTTCTTTGGATCCTGTTTTTGGATTTTTTTTTCCAGTGGACTGAAATCCTTTTTTAATTATGTGCTTGAGCCCTCTGTTCACTTTCTTTCTCAAGAATTGTTCTCAGGGCCAGGTGCAGTGGCTCTCGCCTGTAATCCCAGCACTTTGGGAGGCCGAGGCGGGCAGATCACTTGAGGTCAGGAGTTTGAGACCAGCCTGGCCAACATGATGAAACTCTGTCTCTACTAAAAATACAAAAAATTAGCCTGGCATGGTGGCACATGCCTGTAATCCCAGCTACTCGGAGGCTGAGTCGGGAGAATCGCTTGAACCCGGGAGGCAGAGGTTACAGTGAGCCGAGATTGCACCATTGCACTCCAGCCTGGGCAATGGAGTGAGACTCTGTCTCAAAAAAAAAAAAAAAAAAAAAAAAAAAAGAATTGTTCTCTAATTTCTCTAATTGTTCTCTTACCAGGGAAGTGGCTCACGCCTGTAATCACAATACTTTGGAAGGCTGAGGCAGGAGGATTGCTTGAGCCGAGGAGTTCAAAACCAGCTTGGGCAATCTGGAAAATCCTCCTCTCTACAAAAACACATATAAGAAGTTTGCCAGACATGGTGGTGCATCATACCTATAGTCCCAGTCACTCGGGAGGCTGAGACGGTAGGCTAACCTGAGCCTGAGAGTTCGAAGCTTCAGTGAGCTATTATTTCACCACTGTACTCCAGCTTGGGAGACACCCTGTCCAAAAAAAAGAAAAAAAAAAAGGAAATGTTGGTTCTCTCATTTACTTCTACTCCTCCCTACTCTTTCTTCCTCTTTGCCATATTCTGTACTATATTAAAGATACTAGGATGGACATCTAATAATGCAGACTCCTTATGAAACACAGAAAATGCACCAACGACTCCTTTTTGAGATCTGTCAGTGGAGTCTAAAGAGTCCTGGACACATTTCTCTCAAGTCTAAAACTAAACTTTCCTTTGGATTGCTTTACTTTATCTTTTTGGCTTTTGAGGTTATCAGAGATTACTTTGTACTGAGAAATAGAAGTTGACCTTCCTGTGTATGAGGGCTGGTGAGTCACTGGTGAGAACTGCACTTTTGGAGGTGTCTGAGGGCCACTGTTTATAATAAATAGTTATTAGTACAGAGGGCTACTCATTTATTTGTACATTTAGATGAGAAATGTATGATTTAAACCCTTAGAGAAATGACCTTGTAGTAAAGTGTACTGCGAATGTATTGTGCAGCCCAGGCCCATGACTTTTCCCTGTTTTTGGGGACAAGGGATTTTGTGTAAAAATAAAATCTTTGATTTTTAAAAATCTAAATATTCTGCTTTCCAACTGTGCCTGCTTTTCACACATTTAAACTACTAGACCCTAAAAACTGCAAATAGTTTGTTGGATCTCTTCTTTAATGAAGAGCTACCTTGAGCTCAGTGGTCAGCTTGCAAAACAGACACTGAATTAAAAGCTACCTATGCATGTTAAATTGGTCTCCTTATAAAGTCCTATGGTAAATTTCTATGATTTTGTGTTACCTTGACATCTATTTTTAATCCTCCTCTGATACACCCAAATGCCTTCCTGAAAAAATCTTAAATTCTCTGTCTCTCTGTCTCTTCTTGGAGATGTAAATTTGCTACCCTGTTTCTCTAAAACTCAGTAAAGTTTTCAGCCATGTTTTTTGTTTTTTGGTTTTTTTTTTCATTTACACAGGCACAGTTGAAATCCACCTATCCTTTTAAACTAGCGAGTTTTACCCGACTTGCGGCTAAAATTTTGAAACTGAAACTATAAGCTCTTTACTTATATCTGTCTTTATTTTTGTGTATACATGTGCATGCATGTTTGCTTTTATATTTTCCAGGGCCCCAAATTGGCTTATAATAAAAAGACTACTAATAAATTAAATAACTAGCCAAATGATTTTCATGTTTATGTGACATTAGTTATCCTTGGCAAATAAAGGTCATTTTTAAATTGTTGGTAAAATAGATAGAAACAACTTCATAATTAAATTTAGACATTTTTGCCTGTGTCTATTGGTTAAGCAAGTTGATACTATCTCTTATAGATGTTTTAAGGTGATACAACTAATATTTATATAATTTTTTAAATATTTGCTTAATTTATCTGTGAGCTTATAACATAGAATTTGAGCCTATAGATTCTGGAATCTGGATGGGTAAACATGGTAAGGCCTGGGGAAAAATGCTCAGCATCTCACCGGCTAAAAGCCAGAATCAAGCCTTCTATGACCCATTTCTCCCTGGTCCATCTTTGCCTCCTGGTCATGCTGGAAGGAGCCTGATCCTACAGACATCCTCATCACGATGTGGTTCTCTGTCCTGGGCTCTAAACTTGTTGTATAAATTAGGACCCAGATGGGCTTTGCTCTTTATAGCCATCCAAAGGTGTCCCATAGAAACTTGAGACACCAGGCAGCTGGAGAAGACGTTAGAGAGAGGACCTGTATAATAGTTTCAAAACTCTTTTTCAATAATTTAAAAAGTTAAGGTCATGTTATGTTAAATTAAGTGATATGTAATTATAAAATGTCTGAGTCATCCCTAAGTATGTTAAAATACCGAAACTTTAATTGTTTAACATACGTTTAAGTTTCTATACTTTGACAATATCTTTTTATATGGTATAAAAAAGCTAAATATATTGACATCTATTAATAAGAAAATGTTTTTCTAAAAAGATTATGAAATAGTTCTCATTGACAGATCCTAGTTAAAAACAGTTCAAAATTACATAATTCCTTGTTTTTTCTCCGGAAATTAGGGTTACTATGAGTTAAATTTGTAATTAATACATGTGACTAAAACTACTGGATATAAGAAAAACACACTTATGGGCCAGGAGCAGTGACTCACGCCTGTAATCCCAGCACTTTGGGAGGCCAAGATCAGGAGTTCGAGACCAGCCTGGCCAACATGATGAAACCTTGTCTCTACTAAAAATACAAAATTAGCCAGGCACGGTGATGCACTCTTGTAATATCAGCTACTCAGGAGACTGAGGCAGGAAAATCACTTGAACCCAGGAGGCAGAAGTGGCAGTGAGCTGAGATCTCACCACCACACTCCAGCCTGGGCAACAAAGCTAGGCTCCGCCTCAAGAAAAAAACAAAAATAAAAACAAAGCAAACACATTTATATGTATAAAGTAAGATGTAAAAAGTACAGAATGTATAAAGAAAGATGTAAAGAAATTTGAAAATAGAGAATAATTTTTCTTGTACGTGGGAGAATTTTGTGTGGTTAAGATGATAAAGGGGAAAGTAAGGTAAATTTTTGTCCTAAGGTAAACGGTAGTATAAAACTGATGGTTTAAGCAAGTTGTGGGTTTGTGGAAGATTGATCTTGTGAAAGGAGATTTGTGTATGATAAAGTTGGCCAAAATATAAAGGGGTTTATTTAATTTTTAAAAAATTAAATGTTAATTTCAAAAGCACATTGGTGCAGGGGCAAAGTCTGGGCCCTTGTGTTAGGTAACAGGGTTTTCTTGGAGCATTGATCTTCTCTGTAATAGAAAATTTTAAGAGGTTATAAAAGGTTTATGGAAATCTTATCTTGTGTGGTCAAAGCAGGTTGTGATTAGATGGATTTGTTTTTAAGGTTTTATTAATATTAAAGTTAGCATTAGCATTAATAATGTACTGATACAAAGTGAAAGGGTTTTTCTTTTAAACAAAATTTTAATATAATATTACTCAGGATAGTAAAAGACTTTTGTTCACTTTTTGCATAAACTGGAGAGAGAGAGAGAGAGAGAGATTCACTTGGTCTCATTCTGTCTTTGTTAAGCATTTTCATTCTTTGAGAAGCTGAGTCTCTCTTTATCAAAGAGTAAAGATTCTTCGTTTTTAAAATATTTGAGTTACGACTTGTGTTAAGTGTATCAGTATCATTTTACAGTGACCTGTGATCCAATTTTGAACTAGTGTTTTAAACCTTTACTATATTACAAACTTTCCAAAATCAAACTACAAATTCAAAAATTCAGTCTTTTTTCAGAAGTATCTCCTGGAAGAACAAGAGAGGCATATTAGACTTATTTGGTATGTTAACATTATACAGGAAGAATTGTCAAATAAGAAATGGTGTTTAACTTTATTTAGGATATATTTGTGTTATTAGTATGTGTTAATTAGATTAAATGTGTATTAATTAGATTAAATGTGTGACTAATATGTGTTGATGAGATTAAATTTGTTAATGAGATTCATAAAATTCTGGTATGTTTTAGTATATGTTATCAGCAATAATTATTATGTTAAATTATTATGTTAATAATTATTATGTTAAATGGTTATATGTCACAGGAATAATTTTTTTTAATTGTGTCTTTCCTTATAGCTGTTCTAAGGCTTTTATCATCCACAGTTATTATTTTACTTTTATTTTTCTCAAAAAGGGTTTATAATCAGCCACAGTCCAAAATTTGTTTCTTCTTCAAGGAAATTAATGGACAGGATTCTGATAAGTACTCCTGAATACAGGTTCCTGATAACTTGGGAAACCATACCATTGGACTAGGTAAAAGCTTCCAGGACTTTAATCAAAAAGCAGATGTGTTCATGAGAATTGCTAACCCAGCATCAAACAGAACAATAATTAATTATATGAAACTAACAAAGGGCTGAAATAATTTTTATGTCTTTTTTGTTTGAGACATTGAAGATTCCTTTTGTTTTGTTTTCCAAAATCAAGAAAATTGTTTTTTCTTTTTAGCCATTGATAGCTTATAGCAATTGTGCAATGTATACACAATGTACGCACCTTGATATTTACTTTTTGATCATCAATGCTTAAAATGGGAAAAATGAGAAAAGAAAATTACTTTTATCTAAGGAATGCAAGTCTTTTTAACTATCAGGCCCAAAGAGACATTAAAATGAGATTGCAATCACACCTTACTCTCTGCTTTGAGCTATTTATTCATATCCTGAAACTACTTACTATTGCCACGAGTAGCTGCAAATTAACCTAATATTGCCACATCAGACATTATAATCCACACCCTACAGCTTACTAATGTATAAATGTATAGCCAATCATGAATCAATGTTATTTTCTTAGGCCAATGAGAATTCTTGACAATTTGTATCAGTCCACTCTCTGCCCCCTCCCCCAGTTTTGTCTTTAAATATTCACTTGTAACTGCTGTTAATTGGAGTGTATATTCAGGAAAACATGAATCTATGCTCCCAGGTTGCAATCTCAAGCTTGTCCCAAATAAACTCTTTCCTTGTATTAATTTGGTACAGCTTTTTGCTTTTAGGTTGACAGCAGAATACCAAATAAAGTACTTGAATGGAATTTGGCAGTTTAGTTTTATAAAAAACAAATTATCTTTATACAATATAACTTCATTCCTATGGGTCAGATAGCAGTGAAAGCTGAGGGAAAAGACAGTCATGCCTCCTGTCTCAAGAGATCTCACAGTTATTGGTTCATTTTGTGGAATATAAGTGATATATCTTATTGCCCCAATATATTCAAACTATTTTAAATTCAATATGTAATTAATATCTAAACAAGTATTAAGATATTTAAATTCATTTTTATACAAAATATTCAAACTCCTGTGAGTGTTTTATACTTACAGCTCATTCACTGAGGATTAGGCACATTTCAAGTGCACAGTAGCCATGCATAGATAATGGGTGCTATACCAAACAGCACAGGCCTAGTTTAGTAGAAGACAGCTGCATCCAATGTGTTGTGGATCTCACAAGTCATATGGCCTTGTGAACTCTCCTCTACACTCTTGAGAAAAATGAGAAGGAAAAAGGCAAATAATAATCGATAATTATTATTTTAAAAATTCAATCTCATAGACTCCCTGAATTGACTCAGAGAAGCCTACGGGGCCCTGGATCACTCTTGTAGAAAAAAAATTGTACTGAAAAGGTGAATTCATACCTACCTTTTAAATTTTCAAAGTGTAGTGAGTCTTCCTTTCCAACTTTCTTGCTCTTACTCAATAGTGACAGAAATATACTGAGCTCTCATCTACCTATCTCGACCTCTGGAGACTCACAGAAGAGGTTAGTATTGGGAGTGAGAGGTTGTGCAGCTCTGTACTGGACATGTCAAGCTTCCATTTAAACGTGGAATTTCAGAAAATCTTTGTATCACGCTGCTGCCTCCTTTAGGTTTACCTTGGATATGGTCATGTCCTCTTAACTACAATCCTTCAGAACTTGCCTACATTTTGTGTTTATCATTAGTCATTCTTAAGGCAGACTCATCCCCAATCCATTTCTATTCATTTGCCTGACATCTGGGTGAAGAAGACAATGGGTTGTTTTCTGAAGAGTAAACATTGTACCCTTCAATTTAGTGTTCAAAGTTTGCTGTTTTAATCTTTCTTTCGTCTTCCACCAACCCCAGTCCAGGTAAATATTAAGGAATTTTTGAGAGAAGAGGTATTTGGTGCTTTCTATACAGTGTTCTCTTTACAAGCTTGCAAATTTTGGATAAACTTTAGGTTTAGAGGTACTTCAGCCTCTGGCTTTTAAATTCTTCTAAGTCAAAAGCATTTTTGTCTTACTGCTTCTAACTAAACATGCATTTGGTCCTAAATTTTCTGATGTCCCTGTTGTCCTTTCTCTTTTTGTATCTATTGTACCAGGCCTGAACTCAGACCATTGAACATAGAAATGCCCTATTTAAGAAAAGTTTAGGCTGGGCACGGTGGCTCACGCCTGTAATCCCAGCACTTTGGGAGGCTGAGGCGGGCAGATCACGAGGTCAGGATATGGAGACCATCCTGAATAACAGGGTGAAAGCCCGTCTCTACTAAAAATACAAAAAATTAGCCGGGCGTGGTGGCGGGCGCCTGTGGTCCTAGCTACTCGGGAGGCTGAGGCAGGAGAATGGTGTGAACCCAGGAGGCAGAGCTTGCAGTGAGCCGAGATCGCACCACTGCACTCCAGCCTGGGTGACAGAGCGAGACTCCGCCTCAAAAAAAAAGTTTAAACAGAAAAAATGAAAAGGATGATAGAAAGAAGTTTTTGACAAAATTTACACTAACCACAACAAAAGCCTAAATTAATATCTTAAGATTTCATTCCTCTATTGAAGTAAATTTATTTGCAAGTGGTTTCTATCATTTGCCCTCAAGAAATTTAAGGATCAAACAAGTGTCAGAAGAAATAGCTATCAATAAAAATAAAGAAGTGCCATTTTAAAGAAGATGTATTTGTATAGATGCCAAATACCATTTTGGAAAGGAAAATAAAAATTTAAAATAAGAGTCTTAATTCTCCCTGTTAAAAGTAAGGAAAGAGATGTCTGCTCTCCCTTTTTCTTATATTGTTTACTTTAGAAAACTTGCAATTTTAAGTACTTTCTCTACTTTTTGAAATGTATATAAATCCTTTTGTAAACTAGATAAATCTTTTTCCAGTTTTCTCAAACATCTATGAACCTTTTCTTTGAAATGTAAGCATAAAGGGAGATAACACTCCATCTTCAGTTTCTGTGTTAATGGAGAAATAACTTTTTAGATGGGAGCCTGGCTCTAAGCTGCAAAACTATGTCCTGTTATAAAGATATGAGAAGTTTGTTTCTTCCTATATAAACCCAAGTAATTACCATGAATCGTTACCCCAATAACCAGACAAACCTAGAATGAACTGTGTGTGACCCACGGTGCTGTTACGTCCTCTAATTTGAGGACTAGCCAATGTGGAATTTGAAAACATATATGTAATGTATTGTACCAGCTAGGCTATATAACAAAGTGAGATTTCTTTCTGTCTTTACAATCTCTTAGTGGGTACCTGTGATGCACATTGCATTCTGGTTTAAGGCTTATTCAATAATGAAAGTGTTTTCTTTTTCTACTATCTTTTTGGTGAAGATTTCTGGGTCGGAACAGATTTTGTTTTAAATTATGTTTCCCCATCACTTTGCCTTAAAAAAATACTGAGATATGGAGAGATGAAAGCTACACAAAGGCCAACACTGTTATAAATTATAGGTTAATAAAAATACAGTATTCAGTACTATGTGTGGATACACATGGCCTGGCCTGCAGGCAGTACTGATAGGAATTTGAAGTAAGGCCAATCGCCCTGCTGTGTTGTGCTCAATTCACAGAGGTGGCTACAATGATGGTCTGTATAAAGGGAGAAAATGGTCCCAGCTCTGGATGAAGGCATACAGAGAGATTGAGAATACTAGGACCATTATATCATAATGTGATAATTATAAAACTGAACTGATTCCCAGAAAAATGGAAAAATGGAACACTCTAGTGAAGTCTAGCCACATAGCTTCCCCAGTTGAAGCCAGCTCCATGTATATTGTTCCTAATAGAAGAGACTTAGCACATCTTTGTGAGAGGAAGCAATCGTAACATTTGAGAATTTGTGGCAAGGTAGGTAGTAGGAGATCCCATTTAAACTGAAAACAAGAACCATGGAGGTCTCACAGCATATCTAACTTCCAACCTGTTTTCTTATTTTTAAAATTATTAATTAATTAATTTTTTTTTTTTTGAGACAGAGGTTCACTCTTGTTGCCCAGGCTGGAGTGCAGTGGCACGATCTCGGCTCACTGCAACCTCCACCTCCCAGGTTCAAGCGATTCTTCGCACCTCAGCCTACGGAGGAGCTGGCTCTACTAATATTATGAGTAATCATCCTGAACAATCCTCCTCTCACGGACCGCATGTTTTTGTCCCCCCAAATTCATATGTTGAGTCCCTTACCCCAAAGGTGATGGTATTGGCGCTTGGGGAGGTAATTTGGTCATAAGGGTGGAGCCCTCATGATGGAATTACAGCCTTTATGAGAGGCTTGAGACGGCTTGCTTCCTCTCTCTCTGCTCTCCACCATGGGAGGACGCAGTGAGAAGGTGAAAATACTACCATCTGCAAGCCCGTAAGAGGGTCCTTACCTGAACCTGATTATTCCGGCATGCTGATCTTAGACTTTCACCCTCCAGATCTGTGAAAAATACATTTTTTATTTTTAAGTCACTTGGTCTATAGTAATTTGTGATAGCAGCCCAAACTAAGACACCTTTCAGTTGAAACAATTAAATTGCCATATTGCCATAGACATAGCTACACACACACACACACTACTTTAATAGCCTAAAATAAATCAAGAATAAATCATAAATATAAATAATTTGAGGATCACGTTTAAACTGAAAATAAGAACCATGGAGGTCTCACAGCATAGCTAACTTCCAACCTGTTTTATTATTTTTAAAATTATTTATTAATTAATTAATTTTTTTTTTTTTGAGAGAGAGAGTTTCACTCTTGTTGCCCAGGCTGGAGTGCAGTGGCAGGATCTCAGCTCACTGCAACCTCCACCTCCCAGGTTCAAGCGATTCTTCACACCTCAGCCTATTGAGGAGCTGGGATTACAGGGGCATGCCACCACACCTGGCTAAGTTTTTTATTTTTAGTAGAGCAGGGGTTTCACCACGTTGGCCAGGCTGGTCTCGAACTCCTGACCTCAAGTGATCCTCCCACCTTGGCCTCCCAAAGTGCTGGGATTACAGGCTTGAGCCACCACACTCAGCCCCAGCCTGTTTTCTAACTGAACCCTAGAGACTGGAAACTACCATCCAATGATAGCACAGGCTTGTAGGATAGGAGATAAACTCAGTAGTAAAGGAGATGAGGAATTTAGTAAGAAGTCTTTGCATAAAGCTGACAGCATGAAGGACTACATCCTATATACAGAGGTGAATAAAAAATCTTCGCTATGTAAAAGGGTATGGTAAGATTTGTTTGTTTTGAAATTGTTAAAACAAGATGGGGGAAATAATCTGCCAAGATAATTTGGAATAAGTGGGCCCTTATGTGGGTCGGCAGTCCTAATTCACACTGTCTCTGATAACTTGTTTTAGCTACCGAAATGTTAGCTGATGTGATATAAACAGAAGCTTTAAAGATGTATGCAAAGTTTGAATTTAGCACTTGGGCACAAGAGAAAAGCATATCTATAACCAAAATAAATATAGTTTACTTTTTATATTCAGATAAATATTTTTTCCTGGTAAAGGGAAGATATGTTTCTGAAAGACTCTAAGGCGAAACCAATCAACTAGCAAAAAACGAGAGCTAGTGTGCTTATATTTATAGTAGTCAAAATATACCTTAATGTCATACATTAATAAGAAAAGCATGAGAGATAATTTGGATCATATCAAAATAATCTAAACATGTGAAGGGACTCCTAAACGTATACCTAAAAACAAACCTCAAAATAACAATAATAGATTTTGGCAGAAGTAGATTGAGAATTTTGTGAACCTACTGTTAATATTTTGTATAAAATTTTAATATAATTTTTAAATTTGAGAAATCATGCAGATAAAACATATTAAAGATAAGTGTATTAATAGCACAATGAACAAATATTATTTAATGGAAACTGCATTAGCCTTTTCTCATACTGCTGATAATGACATATCTGTAACTAGGTAATTTATAAAGAAAAAGAGGTTTAATGGACTCATAGCTCCATATGGCTGGGGAGTCCTCATAATTATGGCAGAAGATGATAGGCACGTCTTACATGATGGCAGACAAGAGACAATGAGAGCCAAGCAAAAGTGGAAACCCCTTATAAAATCATCAAATCTGGTGAGACTTATCCACTACCAGGAGAACAGTATGGGGGAAACCACCCCCATCATTCAATTCTCTCCCACTGGGCCCCTCCCACAACATCTGAGAATTATAGGAGCTGTAATTCAAGGTGAGATTTGGGTGGGAACACAGCCAAACCATATCAGAACCATATAAAACATTGCATTAAACAACCGGTAAATCACATTTTTTTTTGAAAACACATGAATTACTTATGAGAACTAACTTTGTGTCTCACCAAAATGCATCCTCAAAAAATCTACAGTACTCTTCTGGGCATGGTGTGTTGTCTCACGTCCGTAATCCCAGCACTTTGGGAGGCCGAGACAGATGGATCACTTGAGGTTAGGAGTTTGTGACCAGCCTGGCCAGCATGGTGAAATCCTGTCTCTACTAAAAATACAAATAAAAGCTGGGTGTGGTGATTAGTGCCTGCATTCCCAGGTACTTAGGAGGCTGAGGCAAAAGAATCGCTTGAACCCAGGAGTCAGAGGTTGCAGTGAAGGAATCTCTTGAAGCAGGAAGCAGACATTGCTGTGAGCCCAGATCACCACTGCACTCCAGCCTGCGCAACTGAGCTAGACTGTCTGAAAAAAAGACAAAGTTAACGGTACTTGTGCCGTTCAATTCTCCCACTTCAATATAACTGATTTAGAAATCAGTAATAAAATATACTGGAAAGCACACTTATTTGATAACAAAAATACACTCCCAAATAAATAACAGGTCACAGAAGAAGTTATAATATGTATTAGAAAACATTTAAACTGAATAATAATCAAAAGCCTACCTAGCTTTGGGGAGATTATATTAACTGGCTAATAGGAGAAATTTAGCATTTTATGTATGCTTAGAAAAATATACAGTGAAAATTCGATGAGGTAAATCTTTGACAAACGAGATTAGATAAAGAGCAGTAGAACATATTTAAGAAATTAAAAGAATAAAATTACAGAGATAAAGGTGAAAATTAATAAAAAACAAAAAATAAAAACAAAATCAAAAACAAAAACTTCACTACAAAAATCCACCAAAATTTTTTATTTGACAGATCTAACAAATAAAATACAATGCTATTAAGAGAAACCAAGAAAAGAAAAAAAGCAAAAATAGACAATAAAAAGAATGGAGAATGTCTTACAATTTCAGATGTTAAAAAAATAAAAATTTATATAATTTTATGTCAATGTACTTACTCAAGAAAAGTTAATTAAAATATTCTCAAAAAGAGAAACAGAGGTAATGATTTCCAACTAACCAATCTAACATGCTTAGATATACAAATTAAATAAGGCCTCCCAAAAAAGAAAAGTAATGAAAACTACCCTTCTATCTTATTCAGAGCTGGACTTAGATGGGAAATTTGATTTTTAAAACAAAGAAAACATATTTAGATGAATATGAGATCTAAGACCAAATAAGCTGTAACTAATTTAGAACATTAGCATAGCGAGAGGCATAATAGAACAGAAGCATAATAGAATAGAGGCATAGTAGCATAATAGAACAGAAGCCATATTTTGAGAATGGATGTCAGGCATTTTTTAGAACAAAAGGTATCTAATAGCAATAGCTATTAAAATAGCAGAAATACTGATTATGGGAAACCCTCTGAAAGTATATAAACAAGGGTTCTCAACCTGGCTACACTGGTTGAGTCATCCTTCTGGAAGGTTTTATGGTGTCATAGCAGAATTCTAAAACACATGTATGAATAACTTTAGAAAAGTTAAGCACTCCCTCCTACTGAGAGTCACCACAACATGTGCATTCATTCATTCATTCATTCATCCATTCATTCATTTATTCACTTATTCATTGAAAATAAATGTAACATTAATCTACAATCTTAACAAATTATTAAGTGCACACATGCTGTTGTTAAAAATAAACTTACTGTTGTTTCATGCAGTAGATCTCTAGAACATATTATTTATTTTACTTTATTTTTTTAATTTTATTGTAACTTCAGGGGTACATATGCAAGTTTGTTACATAGATAAACTTGTGTTATTAGGGGCTGTTGTACAGATTATTTCATCCCCCAAATATTAAGCCTAAAATCCAATTTTTTATGATCTGCTCCCTCCTCCCACCCTTCACCCTTCAAAACGCTCAATGTATGTTGCTCTCCTCTGTGTGTCAATGTGCTCTCATTATTTAGCTCCCACTTATAAGTGAGAACATGTACTATTTGTTTTTCTGTTCATGCATTAGTTTGATAAGGAGAACAGCCTCTGGCTCCAACCATGTCCCTGCAAAAAAACATGATTTCATTCTTTTTTATGGCTGCATAGAATTCCATGGAGTGTATGTACCACAATTTCTTTATTCAGTCTATCATTTATGGGAATCCAGTTGATTCCATGTTTTTGCTATTGTGAATAGTGCTGAAATGAACCTACATGTCCATGTGTTTTTATAGTAGAATAATTCATATTCCTTTGGGTATATGCCCAGTAATTGGATTGCTGAGGGAATCTCATCTGGCTTTTGGTCTATCATGGACATTTTAGAGTAATTAAGAAGTCTGGTCCTAGTTCTTCATAGGCCCTCCAATATGTACATTAAAAATGGTTCCTTTTCCATTCATCTGTAGCATCATTGGGATTACAGCTAAGGTTGCCAAGAGGAACTAAGAGGATTTTGGGGCATTACAGAATTTTGCAAGCTATGGGTATCTGGGTATAGTGAGATATCTCACTCTCTGTATCACCTCATAAGAGAAACTCAAGCAGCTAAAACTCATCTCCTGGGTATATGAAGCTCAAAGGCCTTTAACCAGCTAAAGCAGGCCCTACTTAAGGCACCAGCTCTCAGCCTTCCCATAGGAAAGGCCTTCAATCTGTATGTATCAGAAAGGAAGGGAATGGCCCTGAGAGTTGAAAACCAGCTCAATAGTCAGTGGGTTACCTGAGTGAGGAACTTGATTTGCTGGCTATAGGATGACCAGCATGTCTCCAAGCCATTGCTGCTCTGGCTCTACTGGTCCCAGAAGGATCAAAATTAACCCTGAGAAATGACTTAGCTGTTTATACCCCACATAATGTGGTGAGATTACTGTCCTCTAAAGGAAGCCTTTTGGTTAAAAGACAATAGGCTCCTTAAATATCAAGCTTTATTGTTAGAAATTTGCTCTCACTTACACCCAGCCACTTTCCTTCCCGTGGGAACTGGGGAGCCTGAACATGACTGTGAATAAGTTGTGGTACAGACCTATGAAGCCAGGGAATATCTCAGAGAACCTCCCCCTAGAAAATTCAGATTGAACCCTCTTCACAGATGGAAGCTCCTTTGTAGAGCAGGGAGTCCATAAAGTAGGAGATGCAGTAGTCACTTTGAATAATTTTATTAAAAGTAGATCACTCTCTCCAGGCATAAGTGCTCAACTAGCTGAACTGATAGTTCTTACAAGAGCATTTCAGTTAAGCAAGGGAAAGATAGATAATATTTACACTGACTCCAAGTATGCTTTCCTGGTTCTCCATGCTTATGCTGCCATTTGGAAAAAAAAGGTACTTTCTTACTGCCAATGAATCTCCTGTAAAATATAATTAAGGAATTATCCTCAGCTTTCCTTCCATGAGAGGTAGCAGTGATGCATTGTAAGGTACATCAGAAGGGAGTAGATGAAATAGCCAAAGAAAACAAGCTAGCTGATCAGGCAGCCAAGTCAGTAGCAAGAAATCCTCACGACATCAACACACTTCAAGCCCCTCACATCTGGGAAGGTTCCTTAAGAGAAATCAAGCCTCAGTACTCCCCTACAGATATAGAATGGGCCATTTCTTGAGGGTACACCTTCCAGGCCTCAGGATGGCTGCAGTCAGAGTATGGCAAGCTCCACTTGCCAGCCTCCAGTTAGGGAAAATTTCCTAAATTCCTTCACCAAGTTTTCACTTGGGAAAGGATAAACTTATCAAGGTACCCAGAGATTGTTTTCAGGAGAGAATTTACTAAGAACAGTAAAAGAGATTGTTAATGCTTGTGAAGTCTGTCTGAAAAATAATCCCCTGAACAGATGGCTCCTTCTTCCTCAAACCCAAAGGATGGGAATCTATCCAGGGGAGGATAGATTTCACCCATGTGGCAAAGGTGAAGGGCATCCAATACCTCCTGGTATGGGTAGATACTTGCATTAATTGGGTAGAAGCATTTCTATGCCATATATAAAAGGCCTCTGAGGTAGTAAAGGTGTTAGTGAATGAAATTATTTCCCATTTTGGTCTACCTAAGTACCTCCAAAGTGACAGCAGCCCCTCATTTAAGGCAGCCATCACACAGGGGTACTCAAAGGCACTAGGCATACATTGCCATCTCCATTGCACTTGGAGACCCCAGTCCTCAGCAAAGGTAGAGAAGACAAATGATATCATCAAAAGACACCTCAGGAAACTGCCCCAAGAAACTCACATTTCTTGGGTTGCTCTTTTTCCCATGGCTTTACTGCAAGTAATAAACACCCCTTCAAAGTTAGTTAGGTCTAAGCCCTTTTGAGATCCTGTATAGATAGCCATTTCTCACCAATGATTTCTTATTAGATCAAGAGACCTCTGAATTGTTTAAGCACATAACATCTCACTTTAAACAGGAATTAACACAACTATCAGAAGCCCAGCCCCAAGAAGTAGGACCACGTTTATTTAACCCAAGAAATTTGGTATTGGTAAAATCTCTTCCCTCTCTCTCTCCTTCCCTAAGCCCAAACTGAGAAGGTTCTTACACCATTCTCTTTTCAACCCTCTTAGCAGTAAAAGTTACAGGTATCAACTCCTGGATACATCACACTTGAGTCAAAGCCTGAAAAAGCTGAGAGAGCAACCCTTGACAGCTCAGAGGAACATCTTGGATACAAATGTGGAGAAATAGAAGACCTTAAGCTGAAAATCATAAGACAAGTAAATAAGCAACGGGTATGCATCTTACTCAGTTCCGTCTCCACCATTCAGTCATTTCTACTTTTTCTCTCAATATTTGCTATCAAATATTGAAGTTTTTTTTGACACATAATTTCAGGGATAAAAGTTACTGAAAAGAAGGGTACATACAAGCTTTACTATCACTGAGTCTGCTAGGACTTTTTATTGGGTTTATTTATACATCACTCCCTTCAGCTCCTACAATATCAGCCATGGCCCATTTGTACAACAAGACTAATTGCTGGGTCTGTCTTGAGCATTTTTCTCAGCTCAGTAACACTGAGGAACCTCTCAATGACCTGGAACTTACACTTTTAGGATTATCTTTGTTAGCCTTACCTTTAACCCTTAAAGACATATCAGGCATAAATGGGACATGGTATGGGAACACTTTCAGTTAGTCAACTAACTCCTCTCGGGAAAATACTCTGCCCCCAGTGCCAAAGAACATTCTCCCTAAAGATAAGCTTCACACCCTCAGGCTGAGAAAAATTGACCTGGTAATAGCAAATGCCTCCCTCTGCTTTAAAAGCAGTGGGGAAAGACCAATATTTGGGATATTTGGGAGAGCTCAAATATCATAACATCACACTTGTAATTGCTGATAGTTCAAATATTTGGGGAGGAGGATGGAATAAGCGTGATCTAAAAGGATCAGAAGCCCTAATGGGGTGGGGGGAGGCTTTCAGAATCTAGCCTCTCCTTCTGGTTGGAAGTCCCAGTGGGAGTGGCATGCTCTAAGTAACCCCCTTGACTGTAATGTAAAGAATAACTTATGGGTCTTTCCAAACATGTCCCCTCACAGAATTCCAGATCCTTGTATGATGTTTGCTAATAGTAGTGGCCTACAAGTCTGTGGGAAAACTGGAGACTTCTGGACTGACAGTCCTTGCCACAAAAATTATCTGCTATATTGGCCAGGCCATATTATTTCCCTAATTTTTCAAAACTCCATTTGTCAGGTGAACCCTTCTTACTTGCATGTAAGATTCCAAATGGCATTGCAAATGAGTATCCTGAGTATGGATATCCCTGTTCCAAAGATGCTTCTACTATATCTAATGGGAGAAAGCTTCTCAGATATGAGAAGGGTCTACCTATGTTCCTCAGAAGTCACAACTTAGAACCATCTTTTCAAGGGTCAGGATTATATTTTCTTTGTGGCTCCTAGCTACACTTAATCCTCCCTAGGCACTGGTAAGGAACGTGCATCATAGTAGCAGTGGTCCTCAACCTATTATTTTTAAATTCCACTGACATGCGTGGATCATCTGGGGATATCCCTAACCTAGGTTCCTTTTTATAAAATGCACTATCTCAGATACACCAAACAAAGAGAGGTATCATTTCCATGCCCTCATATAGAGATTTAACTTAAAGAGAAGATTGGGGAGGGCATGCACATGACAATCCCATCTTAGAAAGACCATGGATGGGAAATTCTATAATCAGAGACCACTTCTGTTTGCTAGTATTCCTCCCCTTTAAAGTCAGTACTTAATATTTCCATTATGATGCAGTGAGGATGGAAGGCAACAGTAAGAGTCACAGAAGCACAATAACAATCCATAGACTCTTTAGCCTTAGTAGTATCACAGAGTAGATGGGTCCTAGATGTCCTTACAGCTGAGGTAGGGGATACCTGTGCAATCTTAAATGAAACATGCTGCTTGTGGATCAACACCTCAAGTCAAGTAGAAGAAAATCAACAAGTGCTTAAATATAAATATAAAGTTAAATCATTGACAAGTTAAGAGAAAATGCAGGCTTCAGCCTTGAATGGCCACAATCCCTTTTTAATGAATTACAGTCTTCTTTGTGGAACTGGTTAGCTCCATTATTAAGCCCCCTTTTGCTCATATGTCTTATATTAATGTTTAGACCTTGTCTACTCAATACTATAAATCGAATTGTTTTCTCTCACTTAGAAACGATCAAACTACAAATGGTGCTGCAGGCCAAACCACACATTGACACGCCTTTCTTCCAACAACCCTTAGATTGACCCCAGGAGGAGTCCTAGCTATTGCCCCAACTTGACGCCCATTTTTAGCAAGAAGTAGCCAGAAATAGTGGTCACCAAACAGTCAGTAATAGCAGTTAGGGTTACCACTCCTGAATGGGAAATGATATAGAAGTCAAGAAGAAATCCCTTAGGTAGCTAGTAAGGGTATGGGAGTCCTCAGTAAGGCTTATATTTTTTAATGAGAAACAGCCCCAAATCATTTTCTAACAAAGACCAGCAGCCTGTAAAGTCATGCTGAAGACATAGACAAGCAAGCTGGGGTTTGCACAGGTGAATGCCAGCAGGAATTAGGTACTAGATATGTTCAAGATGGCGCATCCATCTTCCCTTCTCTGCCAGCCACATGTACAGTAAAAAGCAGACAAGATGGCACCGGCCAAGGGGAGAATTTATTTGCATAATAAGATTAGGGTGGGGTGACAAGCGTTCCCCACTCTCTATGTAAACGTCACACCTGATCAAACCAATCTGTGAGCCCCATGTAAATCAGACACCACCTCTTCAATCTGGACTGTAAAATCTGGTGCATCAATTGCCAACTGGTCGTTTCCACTTGGAAGACCCCTCTATCTCAATAGACACAGCTGTTTTTCTTTCTCTTTTCTTCTGCCTATTAAACCTTTACTGCTAAACTCCTCATGTGTGTCTGTGTCCTAAATTTTCCTGATGCAAGATGACGAACCCAGGATATATACCCCAGGCAATGCAGCCACTTTAGCTGCTTTAGTTGTATGTGTGTGGTCTTATTTCTGGGTTCTCTGTTCTATTGTATTGGTCTGTATATGTGTTTTTGTACCAGTAACATGACTTTTTGGTTACTGTAGCCCTGTAATATATTACAAAGTTGGATAGCATCATGCCTCCTGCTTTTTTTTTTTTTTGATTAGAATTACCTTGGCTATTTGGGCTTTGTTTGTTTGTTTCATATAAATTTTAAAATAGTCTTTTCTAGTTCTATGTAGAATCTCAGTGGTAGTTTAACAGAAATAGCATTGAATGTATAAATTGCTTTGGGCAGTATGGCCATTTTAACAATATTGATTCTTCTTATCCCTGCACATGGAATGTCCATTTGTTTGTGTCATGTATGATTTCTTTGTGTAGTGTTTTGTAGTTCTTCTTGTAGAGATTTATCACCTCCCTTGTTTGCTGTATTCCTAGGTGTTTTATTCTTTTTGTGGTAATTGTTAACGAGAGTAAGTTTCTGATTTGATTCTTGCCTTTATTGTGGTTAGTGTATAGAAATGTTAGTAATTTTTGCACATAAAATTTATATCCTGAGGATATGCTGAAATTCTTTACCAGCTTAAGGATGTTTGGACTGAGACTCTCAGATTTTCTAGGTATAGGATTATGTTGTCTGCAAACAAGAATAGTTTAATTTCCTCTCTTTCTGTTTTGATGCCTTTTATTTCTTTCTCTTGACTAATTCCCCTGTTCAGGACTTCCAGTACTATGTTGAATAGGAGTGGTGACAGAAGGCATCCTTGTCTTGTGCTGCTTTTCAAGGAGAATGCTTCCGGTTTTTGCTCATTTAGTATGATATTGCCTGTGGCTTTGTCATAGATGGCTCTTATTATTTTGAGGTATGTTCCTTCAATACCTAGTGTTCTGAGAGTTTTTAACATGAATGTTATCAAAAGCTTTTTCTGCATCAATTTAGATAATCATGTAGTTTTTGTCTTTAGTTCTGTTTATGTGATGAATCACATTTTATAATTTGCATATGCTGAATCCACCTTGAATCTCAGGGATAAAACTTACTTCATCATAGTGGATGAGCTTTTTGATATGCTGCTGGATTTGGCTTGTGAGTATTTTGTTGGCGAGTTTTGCAACAATATTCTTTGAGGGTATTAGCCTAAAGTTTTCTTTTCTGTTGTAGCATCTCTGGCATGTTTTGGTATCAGGTTAATGTTGACCTCATAAAATGAGTTATAGAGGAGTCTCTCCTCCTCAATAATTTGAAATAATTGCAGTAATAATGGTACCTGCTCTTCTTTGTACATCTGGTAGAAGTCAACTGCAAATCTGTCTGGTCCCGTGCTTTTTTTAATTGGTAGGCTATTTATTACTGCTCATATCAGAACTTATTATTGGTCTGTTCATGGATTCAATTTTTTCCTGTTTAAGTCTCAGGTGGGTGTATGTGTCCAGGATTTTCTCTATTACTTTTATATTTTTTAGTTTATGTGCATAGAGGTACCCACCATATTCTCTGATAGTTATTTGTATTTCTGTGGAGTCACTAGTGATATCCCCCTTGTTATCTCTCATTGAGTTTATTTCAATCTTATCTTTTCTTCTTTATTAATGTATCTAGTGGTGTATCTATTTTACTATTATTAAAAAAACAGCTCCTGAATTTGTTGATCTTTTGAATGATTTTTATATCTCAATCTCCTTCAGTTCAGCTCTGATTTTCATTCTTTCCTGTCTTCTGCTAGCTTTGGAATTTGTTTGTTCTTGGTTGTGTAGCTCTTTTAGTTGGGATGTTAGATTGTTAACTTGTGATGTTTCTAAGTTTTTGATGTGGGTATTTAGTGTTATAACTTTTCACTCTTAGCACTGCCTTATGTATGTCCCAGAGATTCTGGTAGGTTGTATCTTTGCTCTCATTAGTTTCAAAAAATTTCTTGATTTTTGTCTGAATTTCATTATTTACCTAAAAGTCATTCAGGAGCAGGTTTTTCAGTTTTCAGGTAACTGTATGGTATTGTGAAGTTCTTAGTCTTGATTTCTAATTTGATCGTGCCATGGTCCGACAGACTGTTATGATTTCAGTTCTTTTGCATTTGCTGAAGAGTGTTCTACTTCTATTAATGGATCAATTTTTAGAGAATGTGCCTTGTGGTATTGAGAAAAATGTATATTCTATTGTTCGGTGGTGTAGAGTTCTGTAGATATCTATCAAGTCCAGATATGTCTAATATTGTCAGTTGGCTGCTAAAGTCTCCCCTGATTATTGTTTGGGAGTCTCAGTCTCCCAAAAGGTCTCTAAGAACTTGCTTTATAAATCTGGGTTTGCCAATGCTGGGTGCATATATATTTAGGATAGTTCAATTTTCTTGCTGAATTGAACCCTTTACATTATGTAATGCTCTGCTTTGTCTTTTAAAATCTTTGTTGGTTTAAAGTCTGTTTCGTCAGAAACTTCAATTGCAACCCCTGCTTTTTTCTGTTTTCCATTTCCTTGGTAGGTTTTTTCCATCACTTTATCTTCAGCCTATATGTGTGATTGCCTGAGATGGGTCTCTTGGAAACAGCATACCAATGAGTCTTGATTCTTTATCCAGCTTGCCACTCTGTGTCTTTTAATTGGAGCATGTAGCCCATTTACATTTAAGGTTAGTATTGATATGTGTAGATCTGATCCTGTCATCATGATGTTAGCTGGTTATTTTGCAGACTTGTTTATGTGGTTGCTTTATAGTGTTGCTTGTCTGTGTACTTGAGTGTTTTTTTGTTGTGGCTGGTAATAGTCTTTCTTTTCCATATTTCGTGCTTCCATTAGGAAGAGCTCCTGAAAAAAGTGGTCACAAATTTTCTCAGGATTTGCTTGTCTGATAAAGATTTTATTTCTCCTCCACTAAAGAAATTTAGTTTGGCCAAATGTAACATTCTGGGTTGGAATTTCTTTTCTTTAAGAATGTTGAATATTGGCCCTCAATCTTATCTGGCTTGTAGAGTTTTAGCTGAGAAATCTGCTGTTAGTTTGATGGTCTTCCCATTGTAGTTGACCTGACCTTTCTCTCTAGCTGCCTTTAATATTTTTTCTTTCATTTTGACATTGGAGAATTTGGTGTTGGGGATAATTTCCCAAGTAGATAAGTAGCTTACTGGGATTCTCTGCATTTCCTGTATTTGAATGTTGGCCTCTCTAGCTAGGTTGAGGAAGTCCTCATGGATGTTACCATGAAATATGTTTTCCAAGTTGGTTCTATTTTCCTCATCTCTTGCAGATTCACCTATCAGTCACAGATTCACTCTTTTTACATTATCCCATATTTCTTTGAAGTTTTGTTTATTCCTTTTCTTCCTTTTGTCTCTATTTTTTTCTGCCTGTCCTATTTTAGAAAGCCAGCATTCAAACTCTGGGAATTTTTTTCACCTTGGTCTGTTCTGTTATAAAAAATTGTGATTGCATTTTGAAATTCTTGTAGTGTGTTTTTCAGGTTGTTTACATTCTTCTCTATACTGGCTATTTTGTATGTCACCACCTACAGTGCTTTGTCATGATTTTTACCTTCCTTGCATTGGGTTACAACACGCTCCTGTAGTTCAATGAACATAATTCCTGTCCATATTCTGAATTCTATTTCTGTCATTTCAGCCATCTCAGCCTCAGCCCATTTCCAAACCCTTGCTGGAGAGGTAATATGGTCATTTGGAGGCAAGAATGCACTTGGGATTTTTGAGTTTTTGTTTTCTTGCACTGATTCTTTCTCATCTTTTTGGGCTTATCTACCTTCAATCTTTGAGGTTGCTGAAGTTTAGATTTTCTTTGCTTTTATCCCATTTTATGACCTTGAGGATTTGATTGTGATATGAGGTGGATTCAGAAGACTGGCTTCATTTATGGGAGGTTTTAGCGGGGCAGCACTCAGCTCCCAACTCCTAGGCTGTGTGCTCTAAATCTGAAGGACATGTACTGGGTTCCAATTTTGTTCTCTGGCTCCTCAAGGTTTGGAGTCCACTGTGCTAGGAGTTGTAAGGGTGAGGTGCAGCAGCTGTAGCAGAGTGCTAGCAAATGCAAGGGTGCATGCCTGCCTACGGGCATTCACCACAATGGCAGAAATAAGGCATCTGGGGGGGAACAGGGGCTCCTGCTATAGTCTGTGTGCACTGTTGCACTGGAGGTGGTGTGGGCTTTGATCAAGGTGCTGGCCAGCACAAGTCTATATGTCTTCTCTATGCCTCACAAGCAGGAATGATTGCTCAGGGTGTGAGAGGATCCCCTGTCCTTTGTGCAGCCTTAGCTTAAGGGCAGGGTGCTGGTGGGGGCAGGGCTTGCTGGCACTTTGCCTGCCAAAGCTCCCTCTGCAATGGTGGTCAGTGGGATTGGAGGGCATGCTGCACTCTTGCAGGCTGATGGGGCAAGTAAAACAAAACCTGCCCATGCAGACATGTGCCAGCAAAGTGATGTGGGAAGTTGCCATGGGCTTAGAGAAGCTATTGTATGGGAAGGGAATGTGTGGGCTGGTGTGTGGTCATAGGAGCTGCCTTCCAGGAGCTCTCCACCAGTCAGACAGGGTCCCCTCATGCAGAAGCTAAAGTGTGGGCTCCCAGGCACCCAAGACTTTCCTGTAAGTAGGTGTGGCCAGGCTGGGGCACCAGGAGGACAGCAGACCAAAGAGTGCTCAAGTTGGCCCAGCCCCATCTGATGTGCAAGGCCATCATTCAGATATTAGGTCTGACAGTTACCCTAGGGCTAAAGTCTCTTATGGGAGCAAGTTGAGCCTAGGGGAATGGCCATCCCTGGCACTGCTCCACTACAGATGCTCCTGCACCAAGCCCTCTGGGCTCCACATCAGCTGGTTTGTTGACCCACCACTTCTCTAAGCACCTCTCCCTGACACCTCAAGTGCCCATGGTGGTCGAGTTGTCCCCTCTTGCCATGGTGCCAGATGCCCCTGGTGAGAGAGGGTTGCTTTTTCCCAGTTTTACTCATATCTTCCCCTAAAGCTGCTCTGGTTCAAAAATAAGTCCCAGCATGCAGTAGGCTGTATAGGGTTCCCAGCTTTCTCCCCCATCAGTCCAGCTTCTGTGTCTTCCCTCTGTCTCCTCTTGGCACCTTCTTTCTGAAGATCTGTTAAAAGCATGCCAGTTGTCTCAGTACTTCATGGGAGCTATTCCTCTTGTTTGTGTCTAGTTCATCATCTTACCTTCTTTCTTAACTCATCTTAATCTCACAAAAATATAACTTTATATGAATTGAATAGTAACTCCACATATTTCTTCCCCCAGCTCCTGGCAATCCCCGTTGTACTTCCTACTATAAGGTTGACTACTTTAGATACCTCATGTCAGTAGCCTCATGCCTTAATTGCTTTAATTGGCTTTTTTCACTTAGAATAATGGAAAACAGTATGTAGATTCATCAAAAATAAAAATTAAATAAATACATATGGTTTAGTAATCTGACTCCTGGATATTTTCCTAAAATAATTGAAATCAGGATCTCAAAGAAATACTTGCACTGTCATTCACATTGCATCATTATTCAGAATAGCCAAAATGTGAAAACAACTTTAATGTCCATTGACAAAGGAATAGAAAAAGAAGATGTGGTTTATATTCAGAATATTTTATTTTTATTTTCTTACACTCCGCTGGGTTCCCATGTTTATTACCTTCTGTGCACAGGTAGTCAACAAACTGTATAACCTTTCTTTCTTCTTTCTCATCCTTCTGTTAACCAAACCTAGTGATCTGGTGTATGTAAGTGACCATAGTTCTCTCCATGCTCATGTTACCATGTGCAAATATGTGTATAATATAAAAGCATGGAGATTGTTCTTACAGTTTTAAAAACCTAGTATAATTTTATTTATAGTACTCTGAATCTTGTCCTGTATTAATAAACATGATGGAAAAACATCCAATTTTCAATGTTTGGGTGTAGTTGTGACTTATGTGTATTATTTCATAGACTAGATGTAACACATTTGTTTTTCAAACATGTCCCTATTAACAGACTACTACTTTGTTTTCTATTTGAATACTTGCTTCTTTTTTCACTTCTTATTTTCACATCTTTATTTTCTTGAGGAATTTCTCTTTTGAAAACTTATTGAGAATTTTGACCGTATTGGATTTGACCCTTTCTCATTTCTAACCTTCTTGTCATATTGTTATGTGCTGTATGTCCTCTGTAATTTTTAGGATTCCATCTTTCATATTGATATCTCTTCATTTATTCAGATCAGTTGCTCTTCAATTATTTAGCATTTTATTGAAAGCTTTTTAATATAACACTATTTATTTCTTCTGTACTAGAAAAGTTGATCATATGATAATTTTAATATCAATTAATATGATTGGAAATGTGCCAGTGTCTCATTTGATAATGTTATTTTATTCCCAGCTTTTATTTTAGGTTCAAGTGTGCATGTACATGTTTGTTATGTGGATAAATTGCATATTTCAGGGGTTTGGCACTGAGATTATTTTATCACCCAGGTAGTGAGAGTGTACTTGATACACTCATTTGTCAATCCTCACCCTCCTCTCACCCTCCATCCTCAAGTAGGCCCCAGTATCTATTGTTATCTTATTTACTTCCATGTGTACTCAACTTTTAGCTCCTATGTATAAATGAAAGTGTGGTATTTAGCTATCTGTTTCTGCATTAATTCACTTAGGATAATGGCCTACAGTTCCATTTATGTTGTTACAAAGGACATTATTTCATTATTTTTATGGCTGTGTAGTATTCTGTGGTGTATATGTAACACATTTTCTTTATCCAGTCCACTGTTTATGGGCATCTAGGTTGATGTGATGGTTTCGCCATTGTGAATCGTGCTGTGAAGAACATAAACATGTATGCGTTTTATGGTAGAATAATTTATATTCCTTTGGGTATATATCCAATAATGGAATTGCTAGGTCAAATAGTAGTTCTCTGAGATGTATTCAAACTGGTTTCCACAGTGGCTGAACTAATTTACATTTCCACTCTTAGTGTATAAGGGTTCCTTTTTTTCTGCAATCGTGACCGCATCAGTTATTTTTTAATTTTTTAATAAAAGACATACTGAATGGTGTGAGATGATATCTCATTGTGGTTTTGATTTACATTTCTGTAATGATTAGTGATGTTAAACATTTTTTCACATGCTTGTTGGATTTGTGTGTGTCTTCATTTGGGATGTGTCTGTTCATGTCCTTTGCCTGTTTGATAATAGGGTTGTTTGTTTCTTGCTTCCTAATTTGTTTGTTTCTTATAGATTGGCTGGGTGCATAATTTGGAAATATTTTTTCCCATTCTTATAGATTTGTTGCATGCATAATTTGCAAATATTTTCTCTCTTTCTTTAGGTTGTCTGTTTGCTCTTAATGGTTTATTTCTGCACAGAAAAATTTGCTGTGCAAAAACCTTTTAGTTTTATTAGGTCCCATTTGTTTGCTTGTTTGTTTGGTTGCTGTTGTTGCAATTGCTTTTGTATTCCTCATCATGAAATGTTTGTCTATTCTTACGTCCAGAATTGTATTTCCTGGGTTTTCTTCCAGGTTTTTTAGAGTTTTAGGGTTTACATTTAAGTCTTTAATTCATCTTGAGTTAATTTTTGTATATGGTGAGAGGAAGGGGTGAAGTTGCAATCTTTTGCATATGCCAGTTATACCAGCAACATTTACTGACTAGAGAGTTGATATGGTTTGGATCTGTGTCTCCATCAAAATCTCATCTCATAGCTCCCATAATTTCCATGTATTCTGGGAGGGACCCAGTTTGGAGGGATCAGAAGAAGACAGGAAAATGTGAAAAAAGTTTGGACTCCCTAATGACTTGTTGAATGGCTTTGACCAAAATGCTGATAATGATATGGACAATGAAATTCAGGCTGACATGGTCACAGATGGAGATGAGAAACTTGTTGGGAACTGAAGCAAGGGTGACTCTTGTGCTTTAGCAATGAGAGTGGCAGTGTTTTGCCCCTGCCAGAGAGATCTGTGGAACTTTGGACTTGAGAGAGATGATTTAGGGTATCTGGTGGAAAAAATTTCTAAGCAACAAAGCATTCAAGAGGTAACTCAGATGCTGTTAAAGGTATTCAGTTTTAAAAGGGAAACGGAGCATAAAAGTTTGGAAAAGTTGTAGCCTAACAATACAATAGAAAAGAAAATTCCACTTTCTGAGGAGAAATTCAAGTTGGCTCCAGAAATTTGCACTTGTAATGAAGAGCCAAATGTTAATCCCCATGGAAAAAAATGTCTCCAGGGCATGTCAGAGACCTTTGCTACATTACAGGCCCAGAGATTTAGGAGGAGAAGATGGTTTCCTGGGCTGGGCCAAGGGTACCTCTGCTGTGTGCAGCCTAGGTACTGGGCACCCTGTGTCCCAGCCACTGCAGCTGGGGCCAAAAGGGGCCAATGTACAGCTCAGGCTGTTGCTTCAGAGGGTTCAAGTCCTAAGCCTTGGCAGCTTCCATGTGATGTTAAGCCTGCAGGTGCACAGAATACAAGAATTGAGGTTTGGGAATCTCTATCTAGATTTTAGCCGATGTATGGAAAAACCTGGAAGCCCAGGCAGATGTTTGCTGCAAGGATGGGGCCCTTGTGAGGAACCTCTGCTAGGGCAATGTGAAAGAGAAATGTGGGATCGGAGCCCCCCCACAGAGTCCCTACTGGGATACTGCCTAGTTGAGCTGTGAGAATAGGGCCACTGTCCTCTAGACCCCAGAACTGTAGATCCACTGACAGCTTGCACCATGTGCCGGAAAAAGGCACAAACACTCAATGCCAGCTCTTGAAAGAAGCCAGGAGTGGGGCTATACGCTGCAAAGCCACTGGAGTGGAGCTGCACAAGGCTGTGGGAGCCCACTTCTTGTATTAGCATGACTTGGATGTGAGACCTGGAGTCAAAGGAGATCATTTTGGAGCTTTAAGATTTGACTTCCCTGCTGGATTTTGGACTTGTATGGGGCCTGTAGCCTATTTGTTTTTGCCAATTTCTCCCATTTGGAATGGCTGTATTTACCCAATTCCTGTAACCACACTGTATATAGGAAATAATTGACTTGCTTTTGATTTTACAAGCTCATAGGCAGAAGGGACTTGCCTTGTCTCAGATGAGACTTTGGACTGAGGACTTTTGAGTTAAGGCTGAAATGAGTTGAGACTTTGGGGGACTGTTGGGAAGGCATGATTGGTTTTGAAATGTGAATATATGAGATTCGGGAGAGGTCTGGGATCTAATGTTATGGTTTGGCTCTGTGTTTCCACCCAAATCTCATCTTGTAGCTCCCATAATTTCCATGTGTTGTGGAAGGGACCCGATGAAAAATTATTGAATCATAGGGGTGAGTTTTTCCCATGTTTTTCTCATGACAGTGATGAATCTCACAAGATCTGATGGTTTTAAAAACAGGAGATTCCCTGCACAAGCTCTCTCTTTGCCTGCTGCCATTCATGTAAGACGTGACTTACTCCTCCTTGCCTTCTGCCATGAATTGTGAGGCCTCCCGAGCCATATGGAACTGTAAGTTCATTAAACACTTTTTTCCATATAAATTCCCCAGTCTCAGATGTCTTTATCAGAAGTGTGAAAACAGACTAATATAGGAGTTATTTTCCTATTTCTTGTTTTTGTTGACTTTGCCAAAGATCAGATGGTTGTAGACATGCACCTTTATTCCTAGGTTCTCTAACCTGTTCCACTGGTCTATGTGTCTGTTTTTGTAGCATTTCCATGCTGTTTTGATTACTGTAGACTTGTAGTATAGTTTGAAGTTAGGTAATGTGATGCCTCCAGCTTTGTTCTTTTTATTTCTAAGAATCTACTTCTTTACATTGCATATATTAACTAGGTTATTTAAAAATACTAACCACTAGTTTACTTCCTACATGCTGAGGATACAATGATGATAAAAGTCACATAGCAAGGACCAGCCTTTATATATTGTAAAAGAAATCCTGTTTTAATTACCTTCCATTTATCTTATTGTTGAGAGAAGACTTTCTAGCCTAGGATTTTAGAGATGGTTGACTATTCAACACCCTACACTGGACAGATAAAATCCACAGTATTATTCCAGTCACCTATACTCACAGATTGAGAGGCTAGAGCACACCATGCAGGGCCACATGGCAGTTGCAATTGGGAAGAAAAGGAATAACTGGAAACTTTATAAGGCATTCTCTGTTGCAAAAAGAGGATGAGGTGATCCCTGGCATCCATAGAAGAATGTAATCGATGTGTTTGAACAATTCCACTGTCTGCCAGGAACTGAAACGTACTACTTATGTATAAGTAGGAACTAGCCTGGTTCCCTCAAAAAGGAGGGTTGTTTGGCTAAAGAATTTTACCCAACTGAAGGAGCAGAGGGGGAGGGGAATTGTGATGAATCCATTCCAGGTCCTTTCACATTTCGTCATATGTCAAGGCAGCACCTAATAGTGTATCTTAATGTTAGAATTACATGTAAATGCCCAATAAAACATACTAAACAAAATGAAAATTCAAAAAAAGACAACAAAGTTCTGTCTGATACTATCAGATAATGATTTTTAAAAGGAGAGAGCAAGAAGATTTGTTAAGGTTTAATGCGATTAATTTTAGCGTTGAAAACAAATAAAGCCTTGGTAAAGGCAAATAAACCTTATTTGACTTGAAAATAATAACAGTTAGAAAACATTAAAATGACAAGAAAATCAATGGGTATGAATTTATTGTTTCTGTAAAATAAGATATTAATGTGGCTTCATAATAGTTTTAATTTAGTTTACTATATTAATAAATTTGGAAATGTATATCAATAGAATTAGATACAGAGATATAAATAACCTGAACTTTTCTATGTATTTTCCTAGGGAGCATGTCCATATTTAAATTTTAAAATTAAAGATTATAAAATAGTTTACACAAAATTTAGGCAACGCAGATCACACACACACACAAACACACACATTTGTTCACTGACTACTTTCACACAATCATTCAGTAAATATTTATTGGATAATTTGGCACTACACTTTGTCCCTGCCCAACAGGGATAAAGACATATTCACAATGTGTTTAAGATCGAGAGAGGAGAAAGACATGTATGTGTGGAAATTTAATTGACACTTTTCTGAGGTTCAACATAAGCCAAGTGCTGTGGATCTAAGTATGAAAGATGAAAACCATCACCTTTAAAGTTTATAGTACATATCACACGGAAGTATTCAATTGACACTACAAATAGTCTACTAGCTACTCAGTGGCTCCTATAGCTATTGCTGCATATTATTAGTAATGTTTTGTATTCACGTTTGGATATTTAATTTTAATTATTAGAATTATATAACATATGTAAATTAAGTTTCAGAAGTCTATTCAAAGTAATTCAATTAAGCATATCCTTACTAATATTTTCCTAAATAGCATCTAAATATTTAAAAAATGGAGTCCAGCTTTATAGATGTTCTTCACTTTTATGAAATGTCTCTTTTTTTAAATTTAATTTTTTTGGCAGAATGTGTCTTGGTCCTTCCTTTTTTAGATGTTGTTGTTGTTGAGAGTTTTGTGTCATTGTCCTTTAATATTAGTGAAGAAATAATTTACTTAATTTGATTGTAACACATGTACTTTAGAATGCATATTTTGAAGTCACTTTGCCCCACACCAATTATTTCCTGAAATAGAAGGCTACCTGCAGAAAGATATAAATTAATGAAGCTTATAAAATGTCAGTAACATATTAAAATAATTTAATGTATGAGCTGGAATTTACCCGACTTGTAGATTTGAAAATCAGATTCCAGATGCTTACATGTGTCTGATCCATTCAAATTCACCCTTTTCCCACTTACAAGATTTTGGACAAGAAGTGATGCGGCTTCATGATAAACATTTTGAGGTTGATTGATGAACACAAAAGAGGCAATAATCCCTAAATTTTATAATTTTCCATGCTGCTCAAAACAGGTCCCATGGCAGGGCATCTTCTGATTTAATTCATTAAGTAAATCCTCAGGCCCTTAAGCTCAGCAAGAATATTGTATTCCACACAATCTTATAAACTCAATAAATTAAGAGCTGCGTGGTTTTTGTTCATTTCCACTAAGAAAGGGCACCTTGTTATAGTAATAAGAAGAGGCAGGCATTTGTCAAATATCTGGGGCCCCGGTTTTATTTGCTTGAGCGGAGTCACCATCACTAAACCAAATAAAAGGGTGTGTGTTTCTTCTTTGGGCAGCATAACCCCACAAGCAAATATAACACAAAGTTCACAGATAACAAAGGAAAGTCCTCCAAATAGTGACTTTGCAATGATTCTTAGCCTTGGCTATATCTTAAAATCACCTGCAAAGCTATTTCAAAATATTGATTTTCGGGTCTCAATCTGACCTTGTGAATCAGAATTTTTAGCAGTAGGTCCCAGGCATTGCTGTATTTTAGAGTTATCTGCATGATTCTAGCGCACAGCTGGGTTGGGAATCTCTGTCAGTTTGTGAATAAAGAACAAGTTGCTAGGCTTGGGAAACTCTTAAAATATATATCAAATAATTATGGCTTTCCTTGATGCAAAAAATACAATGTATTTGTCTTTGGAAAAATTTGGCGTTTATTACTGTGTGTGTGTGTGTGTGTGTGTGTGTGTGCGCGCGCGCGCGCTTGCACGCGCCTCTTCTTCGTGCAAAACGACAGATTTTTGCAATTTTCTCATACACTAGGATTCTGAGCTCATATCAAGATTGTCAATATATAATTTTTGAAGACAAGTTTTCTGGTTTTGTCCTGGGTACAAATGCTTGGGACAGATTCTCCTTCTTCAAGACCTTTTCATCTGTAGCAGAGAAAAGGTAACGAGCAGACTAGCTTGACTCATCTCAATAATAATATGGTAACTATAATTAATGTCATACTTAATCAAAATAACAACAATTGTTTACCATAATGAATGCCATGGAGTCTGCTTACATACATTTGCTTATCTGCAGATGTGGCTTTCTTTTCTTAAGCTTGTCTATTATATGAAACAGGCCAACTTATGATCTTTAGTCACTTACCAAACTTTTTGAATTGCAGATAACATTCTGTCCTCTTGTATATTTTCATTCAATTTTATCAATGTCTATATTTACACTTTTTTGTAATTTTAATACAATTTTGGAAATGAGACATAAAGCACATATATTTTTACTCTCTCGAAAACCTTATTTAATTTTATTCAATGGTTTTTAAAATATCTATTTATATTTTATTAAATATATATAATACAGTGCAAATGGTATGTAATTTTATTTCATACTAGGATTTCAGTTGTTTCCATTTAATTTCTCAGTTATTTTCCAAAACTTCTAATACAATACCATGACAAAACTATTTACAGGTCTGCAGCAAAAACACTTTATAATGAAATATTGAAACCATTCCTGTTAACAAATGAACTAAATAAATAAGGGTGCCCACTATCACCAATTCCTCTTTTTTTCAGAAATGGGGGTCTCATTTTGTTGCCCTGGCTGTCATAACTCACTGCAGTCTCAAAATCCTGGACTCAAGGATTCCTCTCAGGTCAGCCCCTCAAATATCTGGGAGTATAGGTATGGGACCCTGTGTCTGGGTAATTTTTTTTTAATTTTTTTTGTAGACAGGGTCTTGCCATGTTGCCCAGGCTAATCTCAGACTCCTGAGCTCAAGCAATCCTCCTGCCTCAGCCTCCAAAACTCCTGGGATTACAGGGTTGAGTCACCATACCCAGTCAACCAATATTTTAAATACTGTAGTGGTGGTTCTAGTAATTTAATTAAGATAGAAAAATTATTTACATGTATAATTATAATTTAAAATTCAAGAAAATAGAAATAAAATAATAAATTAGTAAGAAAGTATTACAAGTATAAATTTTGTATAGATACAAAATATCAATTCCATTTCTATATTTTAGCAACAGTTTGAAAATGAAAACACAAAACATACTTAAATTAACCTTGATAGTATAAAGTATCTAGGAATAAATCTAAATAAAAGATTGTTAATGCATTTATGAAAATATTTAAATTCAAGAAAATAGAAATAAAATAATAAATTAGTAAGAAAGTATTACAAGTGTAAATTTTGTATATATACAAAATATCAATTCCATTTCTATACTTTAGCAACAGTTTGAAAATGGAAACACAAAACAGACTAATCTTGATAATATAAAGTATCTAGGAATAAATCTAAATAAAAGATTGTTAATGTATTTATGAAAATATTTATACAATTCTATTCTCGCTCTGTCACCTAGACTGGACTGCAATGGCATGATCTTGGCTCATTTCAACCTCCATCTCCCAGGTTCAAGCAAATTTCTTGCCTCAGCCTCCTGAGTAGCTGGGAGTACAGGCGCATGCCACCATGCCTGGCTAATTTTTAAATTTTTAGCAGAGACGGGGTTTCACTCTGTGGGTCAGGCGGGTCTCGAACTCCTGACCTTGTGATCTGCCTGCCTCGGCCTCCCAACGTGCTTGGATTACAGGCGTGAGCCACCACTCTGGGCCACTATTCTATTTAAAAACCTCAATGATGATTAAAAATGAAGATAAATCAAAATTCTGAAACCCTATCTGTAAATTTATACCTATAGCATTAACATGAAATCTTTATACAAATTTCAATTGTTTTGAGAGTCTTGATAATCTGACAATTTTTAATCAAGGAAAAAAGTTCAAGAATATTTATTCCTAGAGTAGAAGTATAAGAATGTCTAAAAATCTAGTAAGATTTCAAAATTAGTATTGAAGAAGTAATTAAATATGGCATTGAAACAGGGATTAGAGACTTGAACATAGTACAGAATCAACGGTCCAGAGACAAACTGAGAAAATATTTTAGAGTATATTTAAATTTTACTAGCGCTAACGTCTGTTTCAATTATTTATTACTGTGTTCAAACCCACTCCAATATTTGGCGTTTTAAACCAATATCTACAACAGGTTGGTCTTGTTCTGGTTCACATGATATAGATGAATGTCCATGAAAGTCTGGAAATGCTAAGAGATACTCATTCATGTGGCTTGGAGTTGTACTCTCTGGTTACTGGTATCTCAGTTGAGACAGTCAGCAAAGCAGGTGGTTTATTAATGGCAGAAACCACAATTACTTTAGCACCAACCTAATATCCCCATGTGGGTCTTTCCATATCGTTGCTCAGGCTTTCTTAACCAAGTATGAAATTTGGGTCCCAAGAAGGGATATTGCCAAATGAAGGAAGAAACTGTAGATCTCTTAAGGCCCAACTTCAGACATTAAACTGTATGTTATTCCACCACCTTTTGTTAGAGAAACAGCTCACAGGGCCAACTAAGTCTCAAGAGGGAGGAGAAATAGACTATTTCTTAATGAGGGAGTGTCAAGATCACATCATAGGAGAGCATGTGGAATGGAAGATAAAACTGTAGCCAGTTAGAAAAGAATGTCTGACTCATTACTCATGATACGCTGTTGCATATCACTGGGGAAATTATAATTTTTCAATAAACTGTGGTGAGACAATTGCTTATTTCTTTGGAGAACAAAGGTTAAACAATTCAACTATATTAAACTCTAGAACTTTGTTTCTGAATCCAGAATAGGGCACCATAATAAGAGTTGAAAAGGAATATGTAATAGAATATAGAAGTTATTTTAACCCACATGATCTGACAATACACAAGTAAACTGAATGTAAACAAAAATGTTATATATCATTAAAAAAGAAAAAAAAGGACTAAAGGTACATACATAAATTTCACCAAAAATGAAAAACAAATGGTCCATTAATTTACAAATGAATGGTCACCTTTACTGACAACTATGGAAATGAAAATCAAAACTATAATGGCATTCATTTTTATACTCACAGAATTGAAAAAAGGTCAGAAATTACCATATGTTTATCCAGATGTGAAACAAAAAGGGGCAGGCTTATGCTAATTTGTTATTGTTTTATTTTTTATTTTTTTGGAAATAAAATGATTTATTAGGCACCATTTGATTTTGGCCAGAGGTCTTAACAAGGGTTAAACGTATACACTGGATTTAATTTGTATTTCAAAGCTGAGTTCTAATGACATTTATTGTTCAAAGGCTTTTCTGCCCTGTATTTTTCCTTAGTTGCTTATTTTGAACGTGAATGTCCTTGAATCACTGCACTTTCTTTATTCTCTTTCATGTCTTCATGAAAACTGAACCATATTTTTTTCTGCATTCATCCCTTTCTTGTAAAATTTGTTCAAATGTAGCTAGTTAAAACCAGGACATACCATACCACTAACAGTCTTATTTCCAAACTCTGTTACTTATGCTAGATGTTTAGATGTATATTATGTGTTTTCCAAATTATTTTCATCAAATAATTTACCACTGCATTACATGGATGTTCATCTTTTCAGTTTTTAACAACACCTCCCTCATTGCCCATTTATATTATTCTACACACACATACATACACTCATATACATGTATGCTGTGTGGTAACCACACATAAGGAAAACAGTATAAAGCAAAACAGGAGGATAATAAATTTGAAAAAAGAGAGAGTGATTAATTTTATGGAGAAAGGAATGGTGACACTAATAAGAAAAACAGTGTGCTTCTAGGGTATATGATAAATTCTTTTCTTCACCTGGTTGTTAAGTAAATGCATTTACAATCTTATTTTGTACTTTAAATTTAACGGATGATTTCAAACACATTTTTGCATATGTGCTATAATACTTTTCCAGTTAAAAAATATTAGGTGTACTGATTAGACAGATCAGACAACTAACATTGTTCAGAGAGATTCACTTAAACGTTACTGATGTTTGGGTGTGTTACATGTAAGGTAACTATTCAGGAATGATTCCTGTTAGAGAAGAATCAAAAATCGAACTCTATTTGTAGAATACCAAAGCAAAATAAAGAATCATTGGCTGCAATCAGAAGATTAGTGGATATTGGTGTCTGAATGTTAATTGACAGAGAAACTTGGAAATAGAAAACTCATTTTACTAGAAAAATATAAAGTCACTTCAGAATTCTAACTTGTAGTTTTATTGAACTTAATATTAATGGCTAATAAAATTGTGGGCTGAGTACAATATAACACAAAATAATATGACTATTTTATATTACATTTTACTTATCATTAAATATATATGAACAGACAGACACCAATTCACCTACTCATGTATTTATCAAGCAACTGCAGAAGTCAGTGACAGGTTTTATATGTTATTGTATTTTTCTTTTCACAGTATTATCATCAAACTTGTAATGCAAAGACACATGAAAGAGATGCAGCTTAGATTAATTATTTATTACTAGATTTTGTTTTTGTGAGTGTTGGTTGAGTTCTGATAAATGTAGTAAATGTCTACTGATATGAAATTACTCAATTGTCCATAAAATATACCTCTAGTATTCGAGTAAACCAGTTACCATTATGTTGTTGTGAGTGCATGCTTCTTTCAAAAGCACTATCACTATCCAGATAAGAGAGGGAAGAAAGCTGGGAATACAAACATAACTCTAAAAATATTCCAAGAACAGGCAAGTCAGGAACTCTAAATCTATAATTCATCCTACTAAAAAAATCCTCTCAAAGCTATGAATGAAAATTTGTTCTGTCAAAATCAGTTCTTCTTTATTCAAAGTAAGACATCTGTATTGTGATATCAAATATATAATATTTTCTTTATTTATTTTACATGAATATTTTAAAGATTTAGAAATACTATTTGTTTTGATAGAAAAAAGAGACAAATGATCATTTAGGCATAATAAAAAAGAGAATTACTTACTTCTCCTTTCTCCATGTGGTCTTAGTCATATAAGAAAATTGACATGTTTTGATTGGTCCTGATTAATATCAGTGAAAATATCAGCAGTAAGATAACACTAAAATAAGCCAAATTTAAAAGATAGACTATAACAAATATTGGGTGTGCTGCACCCATTACCTCGTCATTTAGCATTAGGTATATCTCCCAATGCTATCCCTCCCCCCCATGGCACATGTATACATATGTAAAAAACCTGCACGTTGTACCCTAAAACTTAAAGTATAATAATAATAAAATTTAAAAAACACAAATATTGGGGAGGGTTTGGATCAACTGGAATCACCAAACGTTGCTGGCATTGCTGGTAGAAGTACAAACTGGAACGACTACTTTAAAAAAAAATTTTTTTTTTAATCTATTAAAGCTGAAAACACACATTTTCTAGGTATAGCTAGAAACATCTCTCCTAGATATATACTTAACATAATGCATGTATGGGCACACTCATTTGCACACACATACACTTGTACGATAATGTTCATAAAGCATTATTATAGTCTGAAACTGGAAACAACTCACTGTTTATTATCAATGAAGAAGAAAAATTAATAATAACAGAATCATAAAATGAAATATGGCACTGAGTAAAAGTAAATAATATGGCTTGACAAAATAATATAGATAACTTCCTAAAACAATGCTGACCAACAGAATAGAAACCAAGTGTATTAGGGTTCTCCAGAGGGACAGAAATAATAGGATATATGTATATGTGAAAGGGGGTTTATTAAGGAGAATTGACTCACTCGAAAACAAGGTAAAGTCCCATGACAGGCCGTCTGCAAGCTGAGTTGGAAGGAAGCCAGCAGTGGCTCAGTCAGAGCCCAAAGGCCTCAAAAGTAGGGAAGCAAGAGTGCAGCCTTCAGTCCATGGCCAAAGGCCCGACAGCCTGCAGCAAACCACTGGTTTAAGTCCAAGAGCCCAAAGGCCAAAGAACCTGGAGTCTGATGTCCAAGAGCAGGAAGCATCCAGCATAAGAGAAAGTTGGAAACCAGGAGACTCAGCAAGCCAGCTTATCCCACCTTCTGCCTGCTTTGCACTAGCAGAGCTGGCAGGCAATTGGATGGTTCCCACCCACATCGAGGTCGGGTCTTCCTCTCCCTGTCCACCGACCTAAATGTTAATCTCCTCTGGCAACACCCTCACAGACACACCCAGAAATAACACTTTCCCAGCTATCTAGGCATCCTTCAGTCCAATCAATCTGACACCTAATATTAACCATCACACCAGGTAATGAACACAATAGTATATAACTGCATATAATGTTACTTCAAACAAATAAAAGTAAACCGTCCTAATTTGTTATAAGTCAAGGTAGTGGTTAATGTCAAGAAAGAGAGACTAGGAGTTGAGAGGCAAAAGAGGCAGTCTTCTATTTCTTGACTTAGTTATTAAATACATGGGTCAGTCACTTTGTGATATTTCATAAAACTGAACACTTACTGTTTATATGTGTTATTCTTCAACAAACAATTGTTTTTTGTGTTTTTGTTGTTGTTGTTGTCAGCATTAGATAATTTAGCATTAGTATCTTTCTCTGGTCATTTGAATTAATACTTTAACCCTGTAACACTTTCTTTCCTATATAGCTTATTAATGTCACTTGATATCTGAAAGTGTTTTTTTATTGTTGTTGTCCTAACATCATGCAAAAAGAAGATATATTAGTTTTAAGAAACAGGATGATAGGTGGGATTGATCTTCAACACTATACAGTCATTTATTTAAATATTCTATAGCTTCTTTCTTGAATATTCTATAGCTCTTTTTTGGAATATTTGGTACTATGTTACCTTGGGTGGAAGTGATGTACTTATTAAAGTATGAATGCATTAATTAATTAATTTAGCCACTTCCATATAAGCGATTGCTTATATGGAAATAATAAAATAATGAATAAGATTATTCATTAATCTTTATTATTTAATAAGATTAAATAATAAAATAATAAAATAAGATAAAAATAATGTAAAGATGAATAGAGCACAGACCACACCCTGAAGAAAGTATGCAACTCACAATTTGCAAGGAAAACTTAAAGATACCATTATAATATAAAACGGTAAAATATGCAGTGTAGTTTGGAGAATGGAATACATTTTGTAAGATAATAAAGAAACTCTTGGAGGATGTAAGGTTGATGTGTCAACAAAGATAAAGTGCATTTTATTTCTAGAAGACTCCTTTAAAAGGAAGCGAGGAAAGAGAACTTAGCAGTTCAGAATTACTGAAGTTAAAAGAAGGGGCAGTAAGCATCAAGCAATATTGCTTTGCAATCAATCTGCACATGCACCCCCAATTCTAAAATAAAAGTTGAAGAAAGAGAAAAAAATAAAGAATATGTCAGGAAACAAATGAAGGACTGTTAAATGATGTGTGGTAAGGTAGTGAAAAATATGTATGGATGTCTTAGTCTGCTCTGGCAGCCATAACAAAATACTGCAGACTGGATGGCTTAAACAACAGGAATGTATTTCTCACAATTCTGGAGGCTGGGGAGTCCCAGATTAAGGTGCAGGCAAAGTAGGTTTCATTGTAAGGCCTCTTCTCCTAGCATGCAAGGTGGCTGCCTTCTCTCTGGGTGCTCATGTGATCTCTTTGTGTGTGTGTGTATGGGGAAAGGGAGGAAACAAAGAGAGAGTGAATAAGAGCTCATTGGAGCCGCTTATTGAATAAGGCACCATCCTTATGGCCTCATTTAGCCCTGATTGTCTCCTTAAAGGCCCTATCTTTAAATACAGCCACATTGAAAGTAAGGGCTTCAACACAACAACTTTGGGGAGAGACAATTTTGTCCATAGCAATGTACAATTTCAGTAGGTTTATCTTTTGTGAAGCTTGTGTAAAATGTACAGAACCTGTACAATGAAAGCCATACATATTTTCTGGTATGTATCTATAATTCCGTCAATCTATCATTTAACTTTCTAGGTACTAAGAAAGGAGAAAGATACCATGTTGCTGAAAGAAGATTTAATAGCTTCAATGTGTCATTTCTTCCTAAATTGATCTATAAATTATATGTACTTTCAATAAAAATGCTAAATAAAATTTTTAAGATAGTGCATTTAAAAAATACTCAATGACAGCCAATAAAATTTGAAACATGGAGTAATGAAGGAGCTTATTCTTCCGGACATCAAAAGGTACCATAAAATTGTAATAATTAAAACCGCAATACTCATAAACCAGTAGAAATAAACCTATATATATATGTTACATATATATATATATGAAAATGCAAGATTCCATTTTCACAACATACAAAAGTCAATTTAAAATGAATTAAATAACTAAGAATATTCTGTATATCTTATTTCATACATACACACACATACGTATATTAGGGGTATGTGTGTGTGTTCATATATAACTTAAAAATATCTTAAAGTGAGGAAGACCTTCTTAAATAACAATTTTTAAGGCCAGTGGCGGTGGCTGACTCCTGTAATCCCAGCATTTTGGGAGGCCGAGGCGGGCAGATCACCTGAGGTCAGGAGTTTGAGACCAGCCTGGCCAACATGGCAAAACCCCGTCTCTACTAAAAATACAAAAATTAGCTCGGCATGGTGGCGAGCGCCTGTAATCCCAGCTACTTGGGAGGCTGAGGCAGGAGAATCGCTTGAGCCCAGAGGCAGAGGTTACAGTGAGCTGAGATCATGCCACTGCACTCCAGCCTGGGCAACAAGAGTGAAGCTCCGTCCCCTCCCCCACAAAAAAAAGAAAAATTAAAATAAGATAATTTTTAAAATTTAGTTTTAGATCATGTCTGTATAAATAGAAAAGAAATAGAAACAAAAGTTTGCAAGCCCAAAATAAGTTTAAAATATCTTGTCATAAAAAGTAACAAAGATAAAGACATTAAGGTATAGCTCTTGCAACAGATATGACTCATCTAAAAATATTATGCAATGAGTGGCTTGAACAGCTAACATTTCTCACAGTTCTATAGGTTATTAAGATGAGGGCACAGACAGATCCAGTATCTTGTGAAGTCCCTCTTCCTGGTTTGCAGAAAGGGATCCTACTGTATTGTTACATACAAAGAGCAGAGAGATGGGAAGCTCTAGCATCTCTTTCAATAAAGGCACTAATCCCATTCTTGAGAGCTCCACCTTCATGACCTAATTGTCTCCCAAAGTCTTTACGTCCTAATACCATCATCTTTCCAGTTAGGATTTGAATATATGACTTTTTTGGAATGCACACATTCAGTCCACAACAACATACATCACAAGGTATTCAAACATATACAAGCAACCATATGAATTGATAATAAAAACAATAAACCAAGAAAAAATGATTATTTCACAAATTTTTTTGAAAGCATATAAAAACATTTCAACAAGTTTTCAATCAGGAATATGCATATTAGTGCTATTAAATATTATCTTTGAACCATTACAATATGCATTGTGGACACAAAGGTGCCATCATCCAGTGTTAATAGGAGTATAAACTGGTGAAACCTCGAGGAGACTATTTTGACCATTTTGTTATCACTTAAGAGAAATCAAACTGCACAATACTTTTAGGCTGACATGCAACACTGTTTTTGTTTTATTTTATTGTATTTTATTTTATTTTTTTCACCAGTATTTCAAGTACTTCCCCCTGTGTAAAGAACAAAAAATGCAAGTTACTTACAGCCCTCAAAACAAGAGGTTTTGCTGATACACTAAGGAAATATTAAACATTTCTTTAGAAAGAGAAGGTATACAAATGTATGCCATCTAAGTGATAATGTGTTAAACATTTTCTAAATATGTAAAGAGAAATTACATCAAGATAGCATCCAAACTAAAGAAGCATGGTAAAAATAAGGGGACAGATTTCATAGCATTTAGGTATTAAAAATAGCTGAACTTAGTGCGTGTTTGAATATAATGGCATGAGAATGAAGAATGTGTCAAGGATAATTTTTAGAAGTTGAATAACTGGAATGACTGGCTGCATATAAACAGAATTCAGGAGTGAAGTAAATGACAGCTAATAGCTGACATTTATTCTGGTCCTACCATGCATAACGTCACTGCTCTTTGCATTATCTCATTTAAACCTCATGAAATAAGCATCTGAAATAAGTGTGGTTAGAGTCTTCATTTCAGAGTTATAAAATGAGAAACAGAGATGTTAAGAAACACAAAGTGGTAGAGCCAGTAAGCAACTCACCAGTCTAAGTCTAGGACTTGTTGTATAACTGTTAGCGTAAACTATGGTGACTTCAGGTTTGTTTATGTTGAGTTACAGTTGCTCACGTAATCTGAAGATGGATGAGGAAGTGAGAAGGGGAGAAGGATAAATGTGGCGCTTCATGTTGAGCCGGGGGGTTTTCTAAGATGACAATTTTGGAGAGTGAAGGGTGGATAAATACTTAGATTAAGTAAAACAAGCAAGGAATTTACTGGACACTGTAAATAATTACAGTGGATCCCAAGAATAAGAAATATAGCCAACTTTAAAAAGAAAAATCTTGAATATTAATCTTTTTCTCTTTGAGACCATGAAACAATGACTTTTGTGTTCATTTATTTCTTTGAATAGCTTTATTTATATCTTCGTGAGCCAGGTTTCTCTCATCATTTATATGTTGAAAATTGATATACCTGGGTAATAATAAACCTCTCTTCCTTTTTTAAAATAAGAAAATAGAATAGGATGGATAGACACTTCCAAATCTTTCTACCAAATTTCATTCTTTGCCTAGAAAATATTTTTCTCTTGACTGAAATTTAAATTTTCCTCCACCTAACATGATCCAACAAATGCATTTACTCAATCTCAGTGGAAGATAATGTACTGCCACAACACATATTGTATCCCAGTTACAAAGTGGCATTATTTCCAGGTGTCATTTTTCCTCCTCTGGTCCTTGAGACAGATCAGGTGCTTCTCCTCATTATCCTGCCAACTTTGAGCTAAATACAAAAAATAATCATCCCCAATGCAACAGATATAACATTTGAACAAAGACACAGTACAATTACGTGGTGATGAAAAGCTGTCAATAAAAGAATTTCTGGAATCAGATCACCTGCTTTTTGTTTCCAACGTTGCTAGTGGAATAATTGTGTGCATGATATTACATACTCCTGTGCTTTCTTTCCTCATTTGTGAGAGCCAACTTTTTCTCTATGTGCTTGCAATGTAGCTGAGGCTCTTCAGAAAATCGTTCACTCTTTTCGTCTTTACAAATAGTTCATGAGCATAGTGCCATTTGTACCCTTATTTTAAGGCTGCGGAATATCAGTCAGAAATGTTCTCTAAGTTGTAAAACTAGAAATGGATAGGGCTAAGGAGAGATCTCTGAAGTCAGCAACAAGCCTTGGCCATCAGTTCAGAGAAAATTCCACATCCTGCAACGGAGGGTAATCTTGGTTAGAAAATTTGATGGTCTCATGGGTCATTTAGCAGGAGTGCTCTCCTGGTCTCTGATGCTTACAAATTCCTCTAAAGAGAGGGTACTGGAGAGGGCTATACAATTGTGAATACCCACATCATTAAAATTGTCTTCAGGGTTTTGTTTGCCTAAGGAGCTGAGATGCTCTTCTTTCCTTGGTTCAATGAAAGCATGTGCCCATATGTGCTAAACCTCTGTGTTTGGGTGTGTGTGTGTGTGTGTGTGTGTGTGTGTACGTGCGCACGTCTACAGGCACTCCCGTGCATATGCTGTGTTTTGTCTTAACTTCGCTTCTTGGGCAGGACCCTCTACCATTTCCAGTTATTTTTTCTGATTAGATCTGTCTATGAGTCACAGTCTAGCTTGGAGATTGGCAAGTAACTGTTTTAGGATAACCAAAAAGAAAAGCTTCATCAATTAGCAACCAAGTGCTTCCTGCACCATGCCTCTTTTTGTCTGAGGAAGCCAGTGTTATATAGTGTTCTTTAAGAATGGGATGCAGAGACTTTTTCCACTGTACTGTGTTTTAGCTTGTTTCCTCGGATCCCCTGGGGCTTAGCAGCACTAATTAAGCTTACAAGGGGATATATCTACAGGAAACTTCTAGACAGGATGAACTAGAAGAATCCAGGTAGTTGTGTTTCTACAGCCCCATAAGCGCCTCTATCATATGCCCTTATTTAACCTGCCAGAACGATCCTACTTGCCAATAAAATTTATACAGTTGTCACCTTATCCTTTTAGAGTGACAACAAGACCTTGTAAATATTTATCAGTAGCCCTTTAAATATGGGTCAAGCAATAATACATACCCTAGTTTAGAATGATAAATGATTGATTTCTGGCAGAGCATCACTTCAAACCACAGCGTCTTTTTCCAGCAAAGTGTGAGGTCCACAGTTTCACATTTGTATTAGTTTAGAAACCTGAGACTAGATTTTTCCCCTAATAAATAAGTCTATTGTCTTTCCTTCCCCTAAAACATTAACTTAATGTAACACAAGGTCTAGAGTCCTGAAAATTTCAGAAGGCAGGTTAATCAGTTCATTTGTACTCTGTTATTTGGTGGTGATAGATTTATGTCCTAGAATCAGGGAAACTTCACTCTGCTCCATGTTTTCTCACTTTCAAGTGTTTGATACTTGCAGCTAAGTTCTCTCTCTCTTATAGTGGTGATTTTCTTGAAAAGATAATGGCTACTAAAACTAGCTGAAAAAAATAATGAGGAATTAATAGGCTTGATTTGGCTATATATAGTCAATGACTATATAGAACCTAACCCTACTAAATGACATGACCCGAGATCTGGCAATTCAGGAGCTAGGGTTCCTCTCTGTCTCTTAGGCAGCATGGACTCATGACTCTGTCTCTTATGTATGAATTATTTACATAACAGAAACAACTATCTTGAAGCTACTACATTGCAAGGACTAGATCAGGTGTTTATCTCTTATCAAATCATATGTAGCTAGGAGGTAAAGCCATTTATAATTAGTTAAAGGTCACGTCCACCTTTCATCAGGGTCTCCAGGTGACAGACAATACTCAGAGAAAGTAGCAGGAGCTGGATGGATGGCTTAAAATTTCACCATTCAGCCTAAATGTGAAAGATAATGTCATAAGAATATGGAGAACGTATATAAAGCATTACTATAATAACAAAACCAAGGACAAGGACTCACCAAATTGAAAAACACAAAGAAGGAACAGCCCATTCAGAGACAGAGAAGTAGTCTCAGATGCTGGGTCAATATGATACAGTGGTTTAAAAATATAGAGTGTTTGGGATCAGATTGCAGATTTACATTGGAATCCCAATTCCTCCAGTAAACAGCTGTTTGAGCAAATTTTTTCACTTCTTTGAGACTCAGTTTCTTCCTTTATAAAATATAGACAAAGTTTTTGGAATAAAGATACATTTTCTTAATTACACCTTGTTAGATTAAATTATAAGAATGTATATAGCCTGAAACAACTTATCCAGTCCATAATAAGTGATCAGAAAGGGTTACCTAAGTAAAGACAACAAAATAATAGTTTATTCTTATAAAATAAAGTAGTAGAGGTAAGCAGAGGTACTAAGCAGTAGAGATGTTTAAGAAAATAGAGTAAAAAATGACCTTTGTACTTGGTGATCAGAACCTTCTTATGAGGAAGGTTATTGATTAGGGTGGCTGAGGAAAGAAACAGTGGTAAGGGAAGATGCAAATGGAGCACATTGCAGCTATATTGGGTCACATTGCTGATAATTATGGAGAGAGAGGCATGCAAAAAAGAAAAGTCAGCATATGCAGAGATCCTCTCACTGGCATTTATGGGATAAAGGAAGTAACATGTAGTGTGTTTGGCCTCAATAAACAATATTTTCCAACTATTCTCTCAAGTGCTCAGATAGAGATTCTAAGACACAGAAAGGCATAACTTGAGGATTCTGACTAATAAGAATCCTGACAACAGCATGACAACTGTTAAGGGCAATATTTGTATACGCTTGCTGCCTCGCATAGTACCTGGTACACAATTCATGCTTAAAAAGGATGAATTATTTCACTTTTTTCTTATATTTATTCAACAAGTATTCAGTTAGCATTGACTGAGTGTCTGGAGATATGTTAGGTGAAAGGTACAAAAAGATAAGTAGGATGCAGATTTTCCCCTTAACATGAATCACACTAGTGACTGCTGTAAGTATGCTTGAAACACTGTGAGTTGATGCTCACAAGTACTAAGGGGATGATTAGCTTTGTCTAGAACAATCAAAAAATACTTGCTGGGAAAAATGACGTTTAAAATGAGTCTTAGTGCTTGATTGGAAATTCATGAAAGAGAAAGACAAAGATTATACCAGTAAGAGACAACAGCAAACGTAAGTAGAAACAGGAAAAATCAGTTTTATCATTTTTTGAACTATGCTTTTTTGTGATTATTTGCAAACAAGAAGATGTTTTTAGATTTTTCTTGTGTGTGGAATTGGGAATGTCTTAACATTTGAATCTCATTTTACACATTTATATTATTTAGTCATGATGGAACGTGGAATCAATATGCTGTAAACATACCAGTACTGTAACTGCACCTACTATGTACTATAAGATAATGAAAAATTAAGCTTTCAGGAAAACAAACACTGTAAATTGCATAAAATATATCTGATGGCTTACCATGCTATATTAAGCTGCTCATCTTCTACAAGGTGAATTAGAAATTTGAAGCCAAATCTCTAATAATAATTAAAAGAATATTAATTTGGACAGACTCATTAAGTATGGTCCTTTATCTCTACACAAACTCACAGATACACACACACACACACACACTCCATAAACACCAAAGAGACATGCAATCTAGGTTAAAAGTCAAAACAGAGGATTTGGTGTTCTTGAGACCATACATATAAACACTTAACATAATCCATTCTTGTCTGAACTTATTAAGGTTTATATATTATTAGGTACCTAGCCTTAATAATGAAATAGAAATGTTGTTTGGGATTTGCAAATGAAAAAGAAGTTATTACTAAAGATTTATAGAACACTACTAAAATATTAACCCTTTTATTGTGTAACAAAAACAAAATTGAAATACAGATGAGGAGCCATGGTTGTTACTCAGATTTAGAACTTTAATTCCACTTTATATTATAACTTTTAGCCTTGTTTGTGAAATGAGAAGATACAAACTGTGTTTTTGAGAGCAAAGATCTCATGAGAATCAAATGATTGCTAGAGACATTGTCCCTTTCTATCATCTCATCTTCTCTTTAAATCTGTGTTTCTTAACATATTTTTAGCATTTGATAGCTAAAGTTACTGAGTCAATGGTTTTCAGATCACAGAAAGGCCTGCCCTAAACAAATGATTTGATTCCGAACATGTTACCTTTGATTTTCGTGGATTACTGTGCAGTGGGGGAGTGGTGTGGAAATGGGCACTGGGAAATGAATAATGATTCAGTAGTCTCCTAGGATTTACAGTTTTTACCTTTTTTTGGAAGCAATAATTTTAAATAAATCTTATTGTTTATACGTCTATTCAGCCAGGGTATTTTAGCAAATGTGTATTGGGAAACTTTAATGCACCAGGGACTTCCTGTGCTAAGGTTAAAATGATGATGACATATGCAGCTGGATAAAGGGCTTCTGTGTCACGATAGAAGGTGTAAGAATGAGTGTAGACCTGGTCAAACCTGTGAATACAACAGGTATCAGCTTTCTCTCCCACCTACCATAACTCCACATTTTCTTGGAAATATCTCAGAATATTTGGACACATTAATGGATGGAAAACTGTCCCAGGGCTGCATTAAAATTATGATTCTAATGTCAACTCTTGTCCTTACCAAGTATGTGACTTGGCCAGAACACTTTGCCTCTGATTCTCAGATTGTTCATAGGGCAAACTGGCTCTCTAATATTTTTTCTCATGGCTTTTCTTTAAGGATCAAATAAAATAACAAGTAAAAGCACTTTGAAATCTGCAAGATCTAAAGAAATATAAGATTTTACTATACTTGCTGGAATTGTTTTGAAAATGACATTGTCATTTTTAAATGACCATCTGATTAAACATAACCCTATCATTTAATCTTAGATATTTCAATATAATGTTGATAGACATGCTTTTATTTACACATTATATGCAGAGCTTTAGGGCTGTGTAAATTTATCCAGTGATACCTCTCACAAGTGGAATCAATGAAGGACAGAGATTTTTATGATTAGCAAGTTTATTCAAAGACAGACCAAAGAGAGATCATTCTTTGTGTGATTGTTGACTGGTGATGTTCTCAAATTCTACAGTCAAGCTTGGCTTCTGAAATCATTTTCATATTGTGCCACTTTGTTTGCCTGAACTATTCTGCGAAAATTCCTTCAGACAATCCACCATCAAAAGAAACAGTGTTCTTTCTCTAAGCAAAAAGGACATAGCTGTGTCTGGCCAGCCTGTACAAGTGCCAACGGCATTTCTTTCTGAAGCACCTGCTGTTACACATCAGCCTCAGCCAGCAAAGGACACAGACGATGACAGCAATTTTTTGATTAGTATTATTCCTTTTGAGTGCGTGAAAGCAGGGTAATGAATTCTATACAGATAGCATTAATTTATGCCATGCAGGCAGGCACTTGCTGTCTTAACCTCCAGACTCATGAATCGTAAATATTACTGTGGAAGGTAAAAGAACAAGAAGCTACTATAGAAAGTAATTGACAGGCAAAACCAAAGAAAGGCCTTTGTTTGGAAGGCATTCACTCTCATAGGGTACTGGATGTGAAGCAGAAAATACGATACGCACACACACAAAAAAGCCCCAAACACTAGTTACAACAGACTTGCTCATCATTTTATCAGACTGTTTTATGGATTTTTTTCTGTACTTTCTCTACTCACATTTGATTTATGAGGATAAAATCTAATTTTAAAATATTCCATGCTCTGCTTATATATACAAACCTAGATCAAATAAGTAGGTTTTATACACATCCTTCTATACAATGTGTAAAATTAAGTATTTGCTTGGTTCTTATTTTGAAGTTCTGGTCATCATCTATGAAGATCCTGCAATTATATTCTCAGAAACTTTCAGGTTTTTAACATCAGTCTTAGTCATGGGACCAACTCATCTTCCACATATGACAGTTTATGTAAATAATATTGATTTTATCTCACAAACTTTCTGAGTGAAATTGTCCCACAAATCAAAATGCTAGCCATCCCTCAGGTCTCAAATCTTTTATTGATCTGTTCCTGCCTTTATCATCACTCTCTATAGGGGAGCCCAGACCTCCTGTTCCCAAAATGAATTTGCTGTCTCTTCAACAAAGGTCTCCTTACTTCCTTGGTTCTTTATATTATCTTCTAATTCTTCTGTCAGTCATTTTTGTCCTAAGGTAACCCTGTGCTCTTAGAATTCTCAAGTCCTTCCTTTTCTCTCTTTTCTGTCTTTCTTATTTCAAGATCTTCTCCTTTAGTTCTCTTTCTAGTCGCTGTAAACAACTAGATGTTAGAAAAATTTAAAAATTCGTTTTCTTCCAGTGAAAGAAATAATAATTAATTTTTCGTCCTATGAAAACAGGGAATGTGATTTTTATTTCTTTTATTTTTATTTGAAAGTTAGAGCAGTCATAAATTCCTCTGGAAAAATTTCTACATTGTTTATAATGTTATGACTGCCATTACTGATAAACCTGGACTTGTCAGCCTATATAAAAATAGATGCTTTTCCCCCCTTACAATGGCAGAAGAGAAACATGAAAATGTCCATGTTCCTCTCAGTTTAAACAAGTCTAGTGTCTAGGAAAGTTCTGCTTATGTGTGAAGGACTGAAAGAAAATGCTTCTGGCCTGATTTTGATGTTCCGTGTTCTTCTTGAGATGACACTTGATCCCTTTATTGTTACTCTGATTGGTACTTTATATTCTCTTTGACCCTTCTGTAAAATAGGAAGTCAAATATATACACATGACTTTTGAACATACCAGTCTGCTTAAGAATGGCTCAAGGCTTTCCTTTTATTTGATAAACTGTCCATTTCACTGCTACAGCCATTGGCAGAATATTTATCCCCAGTTTTTAAAGATGTCACAACTCTTCTCCTCAAACTTATTTGCAGAAACCTTAAAATACAATGCTTCTTTCCTATAACTAATGTAGCACAAGCCTTCTTGGATAAACCCATACTTCTTGAACCAGAAACAATTTGTTTTTCTTCTATCTCCTGATTGGGGCAAACACATTTAGAATGAATGCTGAGGACTTCAAAGATTAAGAGGTCCAAATTATTGGGTATGTGGACAAAGTAACATAAAAATACAAATGATATCAATATCCAAAGCTTCTTCCCCTCCTTCGCTTCCCCCAACCTCCTTATACCCAGCTTCTCCCCAGTAATGACCTGTTACATTCTTCTTACCCTGATCACAGGATATCGACAGAGGCCCAGAGTTACCCTGGGAAAAAATGTGGCTTAGAGAGGCTGCAGGGTTACTCTATATCCCTAGACTTTGACTTTGGCTCAGTTGTGCATATTTCTAACTTTACTTTCTCATCAAGAGGTAGAGAAGTATGGTGGGTTTTGGGTTACCCATGGAGAGCGGATGCAATATCCTCAACGTTAGCTTTGCTCTTCAACTAACAGTAGCATTTGTGCACCAGAATGAAACTGAATTTCCTCTGGTCCTTCTCCTCCAAGCAAGCAGGAGACTTATCTCTCTAATTGCCTAATGACAGGATATTAGTTCAATTTTTTACAGTAACTTTTACAACTCATTTTTTATCTGTCTCTCTGAATTTATAATCAATTTTCATCCACCTATTATTCATCCTACTGGGCAAAGTGCAAGCTCATTAGTGCAATGAGAAAGGTCCATTTTAATTTGGTACTGACTGACTTTTTTGTACGGTGCCTACTAAAACCCCAATCTTCTATAGCTGATTTACAAACTCCACATTTGTTGCATCCTTAACTTTCATTTCTATGTTTCCCTAAGTCTGTAATACTTCAGTTTGTCCTTCAATACTTCCTTTCCATGAACTCTTGCATAATTTCACAATTCACATTAAGTATTACTTGTTCTGCAAATCCTCCCCCAAGTTCTGTATCCTAGGTAGAGTTAGGTGATCCTCTGACTCCAGACAAATGTTAACCACAATATAATTATATTATGGCATTTATCACATTCTGTTGTGTTTGTCTACCACAGCAATATCCACTTTATTATGAGCAATAAAAATAATGTCTTTAAAAAATCTTTATAGCCAAAAGTTTAATGTAATTCCTGAAACACTGGGGCAACTCAGTAAGCATTATTTTTATTCATGGAGGATAGAGTATCAGTTTCACCAATAAATGGTGGTCTTTCATATCACTCCATTTTGCCATGGTAGCTTAAAGCGCAGAAAACTTCATAGCTTGCAACAGCAGACATTTACTTTTCATTTACACATAATATTTTGGTGGCTGCAAGTCAGCTTTGGCTGCTGCAGTTCTGTTAAGCTCTATGAGCCTCTGAACACTCTGCTTTATGTGTTTTCCATTCCAGTACCCAACTTAAATGAACAGCTTCTATTTGAAACATGCTTGTCTCATGACAGAGCAAGATTAATGACAGAAAAACAGGATGCATTCTAAAGTTTCAGCTCATATCTGGCTGATTGTTACTTTGGCTCACATTTCATTACCTTAATTCATTTCACCAATCTTGATAGCAATGAACTCTAACTCCTTTCACAGAAGGAACAGCAAATAAGAAGAGAGTAGGTTTATATAAAATATATATTAATATATAATAAATAATATATAATAATTTATATATAATGTAGGCATATTTATATGTGAATACATTATATATGTATATATGTATATGTTTGTGTGTAAGACCTTACAAAAAGAAAACATAAATGAGAAATAATAATGGAAAGTAATAAGAAATTTTATTACTGGTCAAAAATATTTACTTATTTGCTTTTTGTACGAGAAACACACTACCATTCTTTCCAAGGAGCACTCAATATTTCCGTCCGGTCTGGCACGGTGGCTCACCCCTGTAATCCCAGTACTTTGGGAGGCCGAAGTGGGCTGATCACTTGAGGTCAAGCATTCGAGACCAGTCTGGCTATCATGGTGAAACACTGTCTCTATTGAAAATACAAAAAAAAAAAAAAATGTGCCAGACGTGGTGGTGAACTCCTATAATCCTGGCTACTTGGGAGGCTGAGGCATGAGAATCGCTTGAGCTCAGGAGGCAGAAGTTGCAGTGAGCCGAGATTGTGCCACTGCACTCCAGCCTGGGTGATAGAGCAAGATCTTGCCTCAAAAAACCAAAAACAAGAACAACGACAACAAAAATTTCAATCGATTGTGGCATCAACTCAAGATCCAGAATTTCTTGATATATTCTACTTTATGTCTTTATATAGTGTCTTTTGATTCAGAGACTTGTATGCTAAAACAGTGAGTATCCCACCATGACACCCACCACACACAAAGCCATAGAGAACATATAAAACTGGAACAGAATAAACCCCAGTAACAGTTTGGATTGCAAAGGGGGAAGAAAGGGAAGTGCCCAGCAGTCACAGGGCCATAGCAATTCTGAAATCCTACTGGCCAAATATCACGTGTTTTCCTTATACTGAAAGTTTGCCCTTAGTCTGCCTCCCTTGCATAGCTTCCTGGCCTACTGATCTTAGAATTTTTTTATGAGTGCTGTTATATCCTTTTCTTCTCCCAATTTTTCTTGGCCCCATCAAAGAGTATACTGGAGAGAGTATCACCTTCATGGCAGAGCAGCTTTCTTAATCTGATATTTCTGAAACTAAACTGAAAAAAAATATTCTCAGGCTTTTTTAGCAGTTAATTGATCTTTTGAACATTTTGTAATAGCAACATCCAATGTTTGGTAGTAAATTTTGTATTCAAGTCAGAGTTTATATAATAATAAACAATAAAAAGACTGCAGCAGTAACATCATGAATAAACATAATGAAGTAACATTTTTAAGAGCAAAAAAATCAGTGGCTTATAGAACATTTGTTATTTTTAAAAAAACACTTTACATGTGATTGGCAAAAGACAGTGCATATTAAATGTACACAACCTGATGAGTTTGGAGATAAGTCTACATCTATGAAACCCTCATCAAAATCTATGACATAAACATATCCATTACTTCCTGAAGTTTCCTCTTGCCTTCCTTATTATTATTTATAATAACAGCACTTAATATAAGACATAACTTCTAGAAAATTGTTCAGTGCACAATACAGTATTGTTAGCTATCAGCACTATGCTGTACGATAGATCTCTAGGACTTATTCATCTTGCTTGACTGAAATTTTGTACCTTTTGACTAATAACTCCCTATTTCCTCCTACCCCCAGCCCCTGGCAGCTATCATTCTACTATCCACTTTTAAGAGTTTGATCTATTTTAGATTCTTTATGTAAGTGGTATTATGTATTTGTTCTGACATATTTTACTTAGCATAGTGTCCTTCAGATTCATCCACATTATTGCACATGGAAGAATTTTCTCTCTTTTATTTCGCTGTAGATGCAACAGTTGAATGTTCTATCGTCTTTATATACCAATTTATTTATTCATTTGTCTGTTGAGGGACCATTAGTTTGTTTTATATTTTCACTATTGTAAATAATACTGAACTCAGCATGGAATACAGATATTTTTTGAGACAGTAATTTTAATTTTTTAAAATATATACCCCAAAATGGGATTTTTGGATCATATGGTAGTTCTAGTTTAATTTTTAAAGTAAATTACACACATTTTTTACAGTGGCTATACCATTTTATATTCCCACTAATAGTGTACAAAGTTTCCTTTTTCTCCACACCCTTACCAATACTTTTTATCTGCCTTTTATGTAAGAGCCATTCTAACAGGTGTGAGGTGACATCTTATTGTGGTTTGATTTGAATTTCCTTGATGACTAGTGATGCAGAACATCGTCTTATATATGTATGACTTCTTTGTAGAAATATCTATTCAGTTCCTTTGCTCATTTTTTTTTAGTCAGGTTAAATTTTTATTTGTGTTATTATTTATTTATTTAGCTCTTGAGTTGTAGGAGGTTCGTGCATATTTTAGATGTTGATGTTCTATCAAATATATGGCTTGCCAATATTTTATTCCATTCCACAGGTTGCCTTTTCATTTTGTTCATTATTTTCTTTGTTGTGCAGAAGTTTTTAGTTTGATATAGTTCCACTTACCTATTTTTGTTTTTTTGCATGTTACTTTAAATAACCAAAACAATTATAAGTAATAAGAACAATGCTGTTTAGGAATTTGTCCACTTATAGGCTTTTCAATTTGTTGGTTTACATTTGTTTATAATAATCTCTAGTAAGCCATTGTATTTCTGTGGTGTCAGTTGTAATGTCTCCTTTTTATTCCTTATTTTATTTATTTTAGTTGTCTCTCCTTTTTTTCCCGTTAGTCTAAAGGGTTGTTGATTTTATCTTTTTTAATATGCCCAGTGTTCCATTATTGGAACTCTAAGCATGTGGGAGTTATTTATATCCTACTGTTCAAGGTCATCTCCAAGGTCTGATTTTTCACAAATGTCTGCCTTCTGGGGTACATATTATCACATAGTGCGCAGAGTTAGTCACTGCTGCAGATACTGGCGTGCTGGGAGCTTGTCAAGTAGTGATGTGAGTTTTTGGAAACATTTTTGAAGCAATATCAAAAGACAAGTACATGCAACTTTACTGCACTATATCCTATGCTAGTAATTGTGCTGCAAAAAGAAAATACCAAAATTATTATTGTTGCATTAGTTATGGGTTTGACATTTTGTATGTTCCATTTTTGGAACACTCGGCAAACCACTACCACTAGGACAAATAATCACTTTTTTGAGTTTTAGTCCCAAGATGTCTCAAACTCTAAGTTTACATGAAATAACCTCTAAATACAGATGACAGCATAGAAGCAAGTACTATTCTGATACAACCACCTGAAAATGCTACAGCACCTGTTTCTGATGAGGACTCCGGGGACGAAGAAAGTGGAACAATAAAAAATCTGCCAGGTTCTTTGTTGCGCGCAACTGCAAATCTTATAAAGGTGATTCTGATGCAGAGTCTAACTCTGATGATCCCTCATATGCACTTAAATTTGACTCTCCTGACGAAGATCCATCTACGTCTACCGCGCAGCAACTTCCACCATCAAGGAGGAGGAAAGTGACAAAAATTGTTTGCAAATGGAAGAGAGGGACCTAACTGCACAACTTGTAGCAGGTAGAATTACAGAACCACCAAACGATTTATTCACCGAATTGAGAACTCCCACAGAAATTCTGGAACTTTTTCATGATGACGAAGTCGTTGAACTCATTGTCAAGTACTCCAACTTACAGGCTCGAAGTTAAGGGTGTACATCTTGGCTTGACTAGCTCCGAATTCAAATATTTTCTGGGAATTATTTTTCTGAGTGGTTACATCTCAGTTCCTAGAAGCCGTATGTTTTGGGAACAACAACAACAACAAACCAGATGCGCATAATGTACTGGTTATTGCTGCCATGAGGCGTGACCGCTTTGAAACTAAATTTTCTAATTTGCATGTTGCTGACGATGCAAATTTGGATCCAATGGACAAATTTTCCAAGTTGCGACTTCTCATAAGCAAACGTAATGAGAGATGTATGAAATTTGTTCCAAATGAGACATATTTCAGCTTTAATGAATCCATGGTTCCTTATTCTGGTTGTCACAGGTGCAAACAATTTATTCAGGGAAAGCCCATTATGTTTGGCTGTAAGTTTTGTTGTGGTGCCACATGTCTGTGCTACATTTGCTGCTTTCAGCCGTATCAGGGTAAAAACCCAAATACTAAATATGAAGAATACGGTGTTGGTGCGTCACTTATTCATAAGTTTAGTGAGGGACTTACGCACACCCTGGACAATATCATTTTGTATTCGATAACTTTTTCACCAGTATTGCACTTCTTGATAAGCTCAGTTCAATGGAACATCAGGCAACAGGTACAGTGAGAAAGGATCGCATTAACAAAGCCCCACTGGAATCAGATGTAGCTCTAAAGAAAAAAGAAATCGTATTCAATTACGGAATTGATGGCAAAGGCAATGTTGTCTGCAGATTGATATTTTCTTTATATATTTAAGTGCTCCAATATTGGGCACATATATATTTATGAGTATTATATCCTCTTTCTGTATTGACTTCTTTATCATTATGTAATGACCTTTGTCTCTTGTTATAGCTTTTGGCTTAAAATCTATTTTATCTCATGTAAGTATAGCTACTCTTACTCTTTTTCTTGGTTTCCATTTACGTGGAATATTATCTTTCATCCCTATAGTTTTAGTCTATGTGTGTCTTTATGAGTGAAGTGTTTCTTGTTGGGTATTATTTTTCATCCATTAAGCTACTCTATTTCTCTGAATTGGAAAATTTAATCCAGTTACATTCAAGGTAGTTATTGACAGGTAATGGCTTACTCCTGCCATGTTGTTGTTTGCTTTCTAGTTGCTTTGTAAGTTGTTTCTTTTCTTCAACTCTTACTATCTTCCTTTGCGGTTAAGTGGCTTTGTCAAGTAGTATGTTTTGATTCCACTTTTTAAAAAAATTTTTAGTGTATTATTATAGGTTTTTGCTTTATGTTATCATGAAGCTCACAAAATATCTTATAACAAGTAATTGTAAGTGTATAAAAACTTAAGTTTGATCACAAATAAAAGAAAAAACATACAAAGAAAAAATCCTACACTTTAACAATTGCCCGATACACATTTTGAATTTTTTATTTATTTTTTAAGATTGTATATCTTTTATCCCTTAACACATAAAGAAAGTGCAATTTCATAAATCCATTGTGGAAAATAGTATTTAGGTTCCTCAAATATTAAAAATATAACTACCATATGATTAGCAATCCCGCCACTTAGTATATATCTAAATAAATAAAATCAGCATACCAAAGAAATATCTGTACTCCTACATTTATTATGTAGCACTATTTGCAGTAGCCAAAATATGGAATCAACCTAATTATCCATCAATAAATGAATGGATAAAGAAAATGCAGAATATTTGTACTACAAAATACTATTCTGCAATGAAAAATGACTTAAATATTATCATTTATGGCAACTTGGATAAGCCTGGAGGACATTATGTTAATTGAAATAAACCAGACACATCAAGACAAATACCGCATAATCTTACTCGCATGTAAAATTTTAAAAAGTTGATCTCATCGAAGTGGAGAGCAGCATAGTTGTTTCACTGGAAGCTTTGAAGGGTTGAGGGTAGGGTGGATGGGGAAAGGTTGGTCAAAACGTACAAAGTTCCAGTAATATAGGAGGAATAAATTCTAGTGTTCCATTGCATAACAATGTGACTGTAGTTAACAATTATGTATTTCAAAGTAACTAGAAGAGAAGATATTGAATGATCTCAGCACAAAGAAATGATTAGTGTTTGAGGTTATGGATATGCTAATTACCTGAGTTTGATCATTACACATTGTATACGTGTTTTGAAACATCACACTGTACCCTCAAAATATGTACAATTGTTATGTCTCAATTAAATACAAAATCAAACAAAACAAACAAGAGAAAACCTGGAGAAATCACACTTCTGGATTTTAAAATATATTGCATAGCTACAGTAATCAAAATTATATAGTACCAGCATAAAAAAGACATACAGACCAGTGGAAGAGAATGGAGAGCTCAGAAATAATACCATGCTTGTACATTCGACTGATCTTTGACATAAGTGCAAAGAATATACAATGAAGAAAAAGTCTGTTTAATGAGTAGTGCTGGGAAAACTGAAATATCTGCTTGCAAAATAATGAGATTGGACACTGATCTTACCTTACATAGAATAATTAACTCACTGAGTTGTAGATACAAACATAAAGGGAAAGCTTCTTGACATTGATCTTGGCAATGATTTTTTGGGTATAATATCTATTGTTCTTATATGTACATATTGTCCGCTATTGGCTTCAGGTATGAAATTTCTGCTCAGCTCTGCTTTACCATCTTCTTATTCCTGAATAAAATCCAAAGGAGCAGCCATTATTTGAGCTATTTGGTCTCATGTTAGAGAAAAAACAGCAAGAGAGATGGTAAAAGCAGGTGGTGTATTTTATGGCATTTTCAAGGAAATGGCACAATGTCACTTCTGCTAACATACCAATAGACAAAAGAAATTACACGATCAAGACCAGTGTCAGTTGGGGAGGAAGCACGTGCCTCATGGGAGTCACTGCAAGACACATCTTGCAGTGATCAAGATTGAATAATACTCTTTTATAGTGAAGGAAAGAATAGTCAGAGTCAATAAGACAACTACTCTACCACTATGTAGACTCTAAGTTATGGAGGCATACGCCAAGTGTTAATTACCCCGAAAGTACTATAACAGAATAGTTTTTAAAAACAGCAACAATTGAGCATTTATTTCTCAATTTTCTAGTTATTCAATAAATGTTTATTGCATAGCTCTTAATGACAGGCATTTAGTTATACAAACTTTAACAGATATTAACCCTGAACTAATGTAATTATCACATAGTATGCAAATGGAAAGTAAGTAATAAGAACTTATTATGCATTGTGATACTGGTATGGAAGGCTAAGTATGTGGTGTTCTTAATAGGAGCAAGTGAAGGAAACTGCCTTGACTCAGATGTAACAAAAAACTGATCTTCACTTCAGAGGGTCATGAAATAGATCTGGAGTAAATCAGGAACTAGAAAACTTGAAAGTCAAAAGAAAAACGAGACATTTAGGAAAATCAATTTATAGGACTGCCTACACTAGATTTTTAATATAGTCTCTGAGGCTATGTACTATGTTTTAATGTAGGCCATTTTGTAATTTCCTTCAGTTCAGATTTTACTGTAAATATATTCTTCATTTATTATGTGGAAATAATAGATAGTTTTCTATAAAAACCAATAACTTGGGAAAATCAAGATTCCGAGGCATGCTTAATAATGACAACAATTTAAATTTAATGCTGACTAAGAAAATGTGAGAAAATTTCAAAAATTAATGGATATGAAAAACTTCAGAAGGACTTCATGGTGTCCATTGTTCAGCTTATTTCAGAATAAAAAAATTAATTTTGTAGTAGCAATATATTTTCTATGGATATTCTACATTGTGTGTTTAAAATATATATAAATTAAAATGCGAGTTTATATAAATCATTTTGTATGTGAATTGATGAAAACCAAATAGTGTATTTACTTAATACCTGGGAATAAAAAGATAAGTAGTAAAAAGTGTTAAAATATAAACCTAAGCCCATGTTAAATTTTTGTTTTATCTAATATATTTGCGTGGATATAGAATATACCATGCATACTAATAGTGTATGCATATATTTATATATACATGTACGTTAACTACATGAATTACAATATATAATGACTACTGTGAAGCTACCCATAGAGTACTAAAAAGGCCTCTGACATAAGAACACTGGAAAGAGGACTCCAACTAATTAGAGTTATGAAAGCATATGGGTAACAAAGCTGTCTGAGCATGAATTTTCTCTTTTTAAATGGAAAACTTTTAGAATACAATAATATCTAAAGTTCTTTCAATATTTAACATTCTTTTATACAAATAAATATTGGAAAATGGAAGCATAGAATTGATTTAGTTTTCCAATTAGCAATGGACCAGACAGAAACACTGAAACTATTTTTTGACAATTTATTCCAAGGAGGACCTTTATTTTTATATTTTAAGCACTCTGATTTTATCCACTGTCCTTGAATTGTAAAGAAGGGTGGAAAAGTAAAATTTCTGTGCATCTATTTTATTCACTTCTTGACTTAATATGCCTGCATTTTATCACCTTTTCCCTTTCATTTCTTTAGAGCAATTCAGTCTAGTCTTTTTAATCTCCCCCTCATTCAGAGCACCCTCCTGTAGTATTACCCATGATTACAATCCTTTTCATTGTCCTTCACTGGACCTTTTCTATTTATGACAGTTTTATTTAGAAATGAGATGACCACAAATAAAAACTTTATTAAAACTTTATTAAAGGTGAAACTGCTCAAAGCACTATGATGAGTGTTGTAGGTGAATACCATTTTAGAGTAAGAAATATCTGTTCTTAATAATTTTATATGTTAGCAAAGCAGTTAGACATTTTCACAAATTTATCTGAAATACTGTGACAGAATATAGTCATAAAGTACTGTGGAGGAGAAATAATTTCTTTTGGGGGAGAGAGAATGATGATATAATCAGGAACATACGTTCAATGCAGGACAAACTTTCACTAACTATTATATTGCCACAGGCCATATCAATTCAGTATTAAAACTTGAAACCTTTAGATAAATATTAGCATCCACCAGCCTTCATCATATAAACATCAAATAAAGAGACAATACTCATAAAATGTAGGTGCTTCAGTTCTTATTTCTGTAGCTGATAATACTCCCTAAGTTGATGTTAATACCCTTCCTTTTTCTACCACCATTCTGAGTCCCCTCATCCATTGTTATTAGCTTGGCTGGAACAATTACATAATTTTGATTCCCACAGGATTCATGTCTTGGTGGTCCCAAGACATAGTGGTTTAGGTTTGTCGTACCTGGTTACTGCCAATACAGTTCATAGAACTCATGGCTGTCCTCTCCATGATAGTAAGAATCAATGTAATCAACCTTCTACCAAGAAACTGACCACTAATGGAAGACCATGGTGTCTTGGATTATAGTTTTAGGCTTTGGTGTTGGAAGGTTGGACAATAAATAGCTTTGGTGGATCTGCTTTTGTGAAGGGAAGTCCACCACATAAAACTATGCATAGTCCATCCTTCTGTCACAGAAGTTTTGTACATAGACCCATTGAGCAAACATTAGTGTGACTTGGAAGAGAAGTTCACTGAAATTCAAAAGACAAATTTTCTTATACATGGATTGATAGTATTCTCTGCCGTGAATATCTTGTGAAGGTCATTAATGCATGCTACAGACATCACATTCTGTGCCCTTCCTGATAGACTCATTCACATATCTCTCTGACAGACTGTCTTGCTTCAACCTTCTAATCACAACATTCCAAAGTTTTTGATCATTTGACCAATGCATTAGCCACTACCCATGAATTAACTTACAATTCAGGTTATGTCAACATTTACACAAAACAGAGAATCCTAAGCATTACCCAAGTTATTCCAGTTAGGAAGACTTCTCTTCACCATTGTACTTTAGGTTTGTCTCTAAGAGAGGCTTTAGTGCAGTGATGATCTATTAACAGCTGTGGCCAGAATCCCATGCAGGATCATCTGAGTCACACTTGCACTTTTTCCTCCTTTAATCTGGTGATATATTACTTTTATTGTATGAAAGTTGTGAGTTGAGAGAAAGGTGGTGAGGCAGGATAAACATATATCATGAGAATATGTGCCAATTTTAAGGTAATAGATGTATGTGTTCCACATGAGCTTAAGCCTGAACGAATACATACCATATTCATTTAAGAAGGGTGTGCTGCGGCTGGGCGCGGTTGCTCACACCTGTAATCCCAGCACTTTGGGAGGCCGAGGCAGGTGGATCACGAGGTCAGGAGCTTGAGACCATCCTGGCTAACACGGTGAAACCCCGTCTCTACTAAAAATACAAACAATTAGCTGGGCGTGGTGGTGGGCGCCTGTAGTCCCAGCTACTTGGGAGGCTGAGGCAGGAGAATGGTGTGAACCCGGGAGGCGGAGCTTGCAGTGAGCTGAGATCTGAGATCGTGCCACTGCAGTCCAGCCTGGGCGACAGAGCAAGACTCCGTCTCAAAAAAAAAAAAAAAAAAAGAAAAAGAAAAGAAAAGAAAAGAAGGGTATGCTGCTATATGTGTGAAATGTATAATTTGTTGTACCACATAACACTTAAAAGGAAATTTGGATTACATGGTCACTTGGTGTCTTCTGATCAGATATTAATTCTCTATCAGGGACCACTGAAAGCTAAAGCTACTTTTCAAATAATGTCAGAATTGCTTTCTATTAACCTTACCACAGACTCAATGCAGTATACCTATCTTCCAAAATTATTTCAGAAATAATAGGGTCAATTGTGCCATAGGTTTAAATGACAGAGAAGCTTGAATGTCAGCCCTGTGCTGCTAAAACTTCTTCTTTGGTCTAAACCACATCAAAACTAGCAACACTTTGAGTTATTCATTAACAGGTTGATCATCACACTCAGATATGACATATGTTGCTTCCAAAATCATATATATTGCCCACAAGTATTGTGCAAGGAGAAGCAAATTGTTCATGAATTTAAGTGGGATATTTAATGCACATCAGACCAAAGGATCCAAAAAAAGAATTGCTAGGTACCTCAATATTTGGGGGATTTAGCTCCCATCCTCAGACCTACATTCATTTTACTGATACATCTATATAGTTTGTTATTTTATATCTTCCATATCTAACTGTCATGATTTTGTCTATGTGATGGGCTATTGTGATGTTCTATGGGAAATTAAGACAATCAAATTCCTCTAGACTATGATATACTGGAGAGCAAATTTATACTGCTCTCCCTGCTCCTGATTATCTTAACTCATCAGGATTGAAAAAAGTTTGAACTAAATTGCTGTATACCACTTTATGGTGATTGGCTTTATTTGCTCAAGTAAGATATCACATATACAACCAGCAGCTGCCATCAGCATCAATACCCAATATTGACATCAATCTAGTTATTCTACAACTTGATGAATCTGGTGTCTGCCACCAGAAATGTGAATTAAAGGGAATATGATATAATCTCAACTCCTGTGTTTTTCAAGACACTAATGATACTCTTTATCTTCTTTGGATTTTTGATATTATTTTGGTTTGGTTCTGGCCAGTGAGTGGTTGAGTATTTCCCCTGGCTTCCACTTGCCTTGTCTTAGTGTAAGAATGCCTAGTTTTCTGTTTAGTAAAATAATGTGGGAACTAATGACTGGAAGCAAGCACTGGAATTGTGAGTTAATTACTGCTATACATTCTAGTATCAGGAAAATATATATAGAAATAGTTTGGGGTTTATGGCATTCAATTAAAGTTTCAGAGATATGCAGAAGTGAGAACCAGTAATCAAATACTCTCAGATGGTCTGTGAATCTCCTTTTCCTCAATGCATAGTGCTGGAAAAATGGCTGTAGAGTTTTTCTGGAAAAGGCTTGAAGGAAGCTTTTGAGTATATTTTTAGCCAAACTACAGGGTCGTTTCTCAGAAGGAATTGTTCTCAATCATGGAGATAATAGATTTAAAAGTTGGCTTATATCTAAAAACTGAGTAAAAGACTATGAGTCTCCATGGTGCATTTAATCAGATTCCCCTCACCATCATTTTTCTGCATATAGAGGTCTAGAAACCCCCTGGTAGGGGTGCTGTGATCAATTAGACATTTCCCTAGAGTCCTGTGAACCGGAACACATTATCCCTCCATTTCGTGATTCATAATAGAAATAGTGTTCACTTTTTCTCAGAGGAAGACCATGACCTGATGATGTATAACACTTAGTTCTCTCTTTAAGACAATCTGCAACAGCATAGGAAAGGTGACTTTGTGTTTTTATCTGTTACACTTTGCATTCATTGAGACATTCATACTGAGGCCACACTTCCTCCAGAATACTCCCAGCTAGTGAATTACTGAGCTTTGCAGGAGTATTAGAGCCAGGTCACTGCTGCCCAACACATTCACTCCAGCATTTTTTCTGTTAGTCTTTTTTGTAACAGTCATAATTATAGATGTGAGGTGATATCTCATTGTGGTTTTGATTTACACTAATTTGATGATTAGTAATTTTGAACATTTTTACATATAACTTTTGGGCACTTGTATATCTTCTTTTGATAAATATCTATTTAGTGGTTTTGCTAATTTTTAAAATAAAATTATTCATTTTTCATTTTGGGGTTTTTTGCTATTGAGTTCCTATATATTATGGATATTAACCTTTGGCAGATACCTTATAATCTGTGATATTTTCTGCCATTCTGAAAGTTGTCTCTTCACTCTGTTAATTATTTTCTTTGATATGCAGAAGGGTTATAGTTTGACATAATACCATTTGTCTATTATTGCTCTTGTTGCCTGGGCTTTTGAGGTCTTATCCCAAAAAATATTTACCCAGAGCCATGTCATCAAGTGTTTCTCTCAAGTTTTCTTCTAGTAGTTTTATCATTTCAGGTCTTACATTTAAAGCCTTAATTCATTTTGAGTTGAATTTTGTATACGGCGATAGTCTAATTTCATCCTTCTGTCATTCAATCAATAAACAAAAAATTCCCATTAAAAAGTGAGCAAAGATTTAATTAGATATTTCTCAAAAGGAAACATAAAAATAACCAGCAGGTATATAAAAATGCTCAACATCACTCCTCATTAGGAAAATACAAATCAATAACACAATGATATAACACCTTAACTGAGTTAAAATAGCTATTATCAAAAAGAGTTCAAAAAATAACAAATGCTGGCAAGACTGAGAAGAAGGAGAAAGAACACAATAATTTTATTTTAAAAATGTGTTTATTGAGATAATTTTAGATTTAGAGAATAGTTGAATAAATAGCTAAGAGTGTTCCCAAATGCCTTTCTCACAGCTTATACAGTGATGGTACAGTTACCAAAACTAATACATTATTTTTCACGTACTCTACATAAAACTCCCACAATTTTGATTTTACCAATTTTTCTACATATATATCGCTCTTAGGTTCAGTTGAGAAGACATCACTTTTCGCCATCATGTTTCCGTAGTCTTTTCCAATATATTACAATTTCTTGAGATTTTTTCTTTGTTCACACCTTGACACTTCTGAATAACACTCAATAAGTGTTTCAGGGAGGTATGGCTTTTTGGGAAGAATACCACAAAGATTACCTCCCTTCTCATTGCATCATATCATATGGTGTCAACATAGCATTATTGGATATGTTATCTTCAACACTTGGTTAAAGTGATCGCTATCAGATTTCTCCACTGCAGAGTTACTATTTTTACCTTTCTACTTATTAAAAACAAGTGACAAAGTTCAGTGCTCTTCAACAGTGTGGATTATCCTGGTGAAACCAGTATCAAAGAATTTGTTGATGTATGTCAAAACAACCATGACAATTAAAAAACACCTTGAAAAATATATTTTGAGACTATGAAAATATGTTGTTTTTCCCTAAAGATTCTCCAACTTTTGGACTATTCACGTATTATGCCAGCAGCAATTATGACTCTGGTGTACTGTCAATTTAAAATTTTTTTCATCAAATATTTCCTGTAAAGAAAAACAATTTTCCCCATAAGTTATTAATACAATCATTTATTTATATCAGTATGGACTTGCAGATATATTTTATTTTGGGGGCTATAATCCAACAATATTGCTATTTATTTTTTTGATTGGATTGTTCCAACTTTGGCTATTGGTAGCTCATTCTGGTTGGTGACTGTTTCTTTCACCAGCTCTCATTTTTTTCTTTGCATCTTATTAATTTTTTATTATTTATTTCATTGTTTGTTAGAGAACATTTTTCTATCTGTCACTATAATATGTTTCAAACTAAATTTATATTTATCTTGCCACAGTCTTAGATTCAGCTATTTTTTAGGGAACCATGGTTTCTTTCATTGGAAAATGGTATTTAAGAACTGATCTGGATGCTACATTGCTGACTGTTACTAAGTGTCACTATTTCTAGAACCTATCAGTTTTCCAAACTAGAAAGCATATTTTATGTCTACTTACCTATGTATATATGCGTATCTGAGTTTATTTCCATTTCTATTTGTATGAGTGTGTGTGTGTGTATACATGTATGTGCTCATTTCTCTAATTTTGCAGCAAAGATCTCATTCTAGCCCTTCCCCTCCTTACTTAATTATAACTTCTTTCTCTAGCAGTGAAGACTCTGACTCTCATTGTCTACAATGTAGACAATGTTGGCTGTTTTGTTCAAGCCTAGTGTACACATACAGAAGTTTTAGAATAGCTATACCATTACACAGTGAGAAACACAGTTTCATCTACATGACAGTGTTTATATACTGTCCCTCTGGCTTTAGCCTTTAAAACTCCAGTCAAAACACTGTTTACAATGCTACTACAATCATTTTCTTTTCCCCACCTCTTTCCATGAGGTTGATATCATGCATTTCTAAGAGAGTTGTAATTAGTTGGCACCATCTGCAATCCATTCTGGGATCTGCTATCCTGATTAATTAATTAATTTTTAATTTTCTTAGACAGTGTCTAGCTCTTTCACTCAGGCTGGAGTGTAGTCGTGCAATTATAGCTCAATGCAGCCTCGAACTCATGGGCTCAAGGAATCCTCTCGCTTCACTGCTTCAACCTCCAAAATAGCTGGAACTACAGGCATGGACCAACATACTCTACTAATATTTTAAAAATTTTGTGTAGAGATATGGTCTGGCTATGTTTTAGTCATGAGAATGTGCCTCTTTGTTATACTATTTTGGGTTATTATGAATAAAACTGTTATACATATTTATTACAGATTTGGTTGTAAATATGTTTTCAACTGATTTTGGTAAGTATTTAAAAGTGTGGATGCTGTCTGTTTACCTTTGTAAGAAAGTATAACACTGTTTTCTAAAGTGGAAACTTAATTTCCATAAGAAATGGGTGAGTTTCTTTTACTCTGCAATTCATTTCATATTGTCATCTGGGATGACTCATTTTAGGTATCAACTTGACTGGATTAAGAAATATCCAGAGAACTGGTAAAGCATTAATTCTTCATGTGTCTGTGAGGGTGTTTCCAGAGGAGATTTGTGTGAGTGGGTAGAGAGAGTGAGAAGATCTGCTCTCAATGTGAGAGGACATCACTCAATCAACTTTGGGCCCTTATAGAACAAAAAAGGCAGAGAAAAGCAATTTTCTCTCTCTTTCCTGGAGCAAAGACATAGTTTTTCTCATACCCTTAGATATTAGAACTCCATGCTCTCCACCTTTTTGACTTCAGGACTTACACTAGCAGCATTGGGCCTCAGTCTTAGAGTTACACCTTCAACTCCTCTGGTTCTGATGCCTTCAGGCTTGGACTGAACCATGCTACTGACATCACAGGGCCTCCAGCTTTCAGATGGCCTGTTGTGGGACTTCAAAGCTGCCATAGTTGCATGAGCCAAATCTCTTAATATATCCCCTCTTGTGTTTCTATCTATCTATCTATCTATCTATCTATCTATCTATCTATCTATCTATCTATCATGTATCTATCTATGTATCTATCTATCTATCTATCACCTATCTATCATTCATCTACCCATTCTGTTGGTTCTTTGTCTCTGAAGAATTCTGACCAACAAACCATTTTTTTTGTATGGTCACTCTAATGGGTATGCAGTAGCTTTCCTTTCTATATCTATCTCGCATTTCCCCAATGGCTAATGTGTTGAGCATATTTTAACATGATTATTTGTCATCTGAATATCTCATATGGCGAAATGAATCGTCTGTTCATATTGTATTCTGCTTTTTTTTTCTTTTTCCCAGACAGGATCTCTGTCTGTCACCCAGATTGGAGTACAGTGGCATGATCATAGCTCACTGCAGCCTCGAACTACTGGGCTCAAGCAATCCTCTTGCTTCAGCCTCTTGAGAAGCTAGGACTATAGGTGTGTACTACCATGCCTGACTATTTTTTACATTTTTTTAAACAAAACAAAATGGGGTCTTTCTGTATTGCCCAGGCTGGTCTCAAACTCTTGGCCTCAAGTGAACATCCTGCCTTGGCCTCCCCAAGTGCTGAGATTGCAGGCATGAATCACCTTGTCCAGTCTGTTCTGTTCATTTTAAACAGAGCTAAAATAAGCAGTTAAATTTTGTTGAGTTTTTAGTAATGTTTGTAAATCCTAGATATGTCTTTTTCCAAATATATGAAAAACACATATTTTCTTCTGTTTTGTGGCTTGCCTTTTTATTCCATTAATGTTATTTAAATAACAAAGGTTTTTATTCTAATAAAATCCAATGTATTCAATTTTTCTTTTATGAAGCATGATGTTAGTGTCGTATGTTGCCAAAGCCATACAGATTTTATTCATTGTTTTGTTCTAGAAGTTTTATAGTTTTAATTTATACATTGAGAACTATGATTCATTTCAGCTGATTTTTGTGTAAGGTATGAGGTGTATAGTCAAGTTATTTTTGTTTTCAACACATGGATATCCAATTGTTCTAGTACATTTATTGCAAATACTATTTGTTTTCCTTGAATTTTCTTTATACTTTTTTTCAAGTATTAGTTCAGTATATTCCTGTGTTCTTTTTCTGGGCTATTTTGTTCCTATCAACTAATATGTCTGTTCTTTAGCTAATGCAGCAATCTGTCTAATGCAACTTTATGGTAAACTTTTTCAGAATAGTTTTGGAAATTCTAGTTTCTTTGCCTTTCCGTATACATTTTAGAATCCACTTGTTGTAAATGGTGATACAAAAAGAGCTTGCTGGGGTTTATATTTGTACTGCATGGAATTTATAGATGCAATTGGGAACATCTTAAAAATATGGAGTCTTCCTATCTACAAGTATGCCATATCTCTCCATTTACTTAGATTTGCATTGATATTTTACCTTAATGTTTTGTAGTTCTCAATATACAGATTATGCACAAATGTTTGTAGATTTATATCTAAATATTCTATTTTTGAAGTACTATAATAAATATAGTTTTGCATTTTATTTTTAATTAAATCTTAATAGACAAATAAAAATTACACATATTTATTGTGTAATACATATTTCAAAATATGTATACATTGTGCAATAACTAGAGTTAATTAACACATTCCTTACTTCAAACATTTTTTAATGGTGAAAATACTTAAAATCTACTCTCTTGGTAATTTTTGAGAGTGCAATACATTGTTATTAGTTGTAGTCGCCATGTTGTAAATAGATCTCTTCAACTTATTACTCTAAGTAAAATCTCGTATTCTTTAACCAAAATCTCACCACTCCTCCCTTTGTCCCAGCTCCCAGTAACCACCATTTTACTTTCTATGTCTGTAAGTTCACCTTTTGATATTCCACATATACATAAGACCATGCAGTAGTTGTCTTTCTGTGCCTGGTTGATTTCACTTAACATAATATCCTTCGAGTTCATTCATTTTTTTTGCAAATTACAGAATTGTCATTTTTTGATAATTAACAAAGTGAAGATACACCCTATGGAATAAGAAAAAAATATTTGCAAACCATGTATCTGATAAGGGGTTAATATCCAAAATATATAAGGAACCCAAGCAACTTGATGCTAAGAAAACAAATAACCCCATTACAAATTTCTCAAAGCACCTGAATAGAAATTCCTCTAAAGAAGATATACAAATGGCCAATGAGTATATAAACCAATGCTTCAAACCACTAATCAGAAAAATGCAAATTAAAACCACAATGAGATATCATTTCACACCTGTTAGAATGGCTATCATCCAAAACATGAAAGAAAACATGTCTTGGTGAGGATGTGGAGAAAAGAGAAAGCTTGAGCACTATTCATGGGAATGTAAATTAATACAGCCATTATGAAAAATAGTATGGGTGTTCCTCAAAAACTTAAAAATGTAGCTACCATATAATCCAGGAATTCTACTATTGGATATGAATCCAGAGGAAATAAAATGAGTATGCTGAAAAGATAATCTGCATTTCCATGTTCACTGCACCATTATTCACAATAGCCAAGATATGGGATCCACCTAAGTGTCCATGCATACATGAATGGATATATAAAATGGTGTATACACACAGATCCACACACACACATGCACACACACACAAGTATGTTTGTGGGTTATATTATATATATTTTATATATTGTATATATTATTAAGTTATATATATATTATATATTGTATATATTGTTATATATATTATATATAATACCTTTATTTTTAGAGTATTTTATGTTTACACCAAAATTATGCAAAAATACAGAAAGTTATCATATACTTCTTGCCTCCACACATGTACAGCCTCCCCCACTGTCAATATCCTGCACCTGAGTAGTACATTTTTATAGTCAGTGAACCTACACTGACATATCATTATTTTCCTAAGTTCATAGCTTGCATTTGGGTTTACTTTTGGTGTTATATATTCTATGGGTTTTAACATGAACACACATTCCTGGGTCAGAACAGAAATTTAGAAGGGGCCTGTGCTGATCAGTTTTTCTGTTCACTTATTTTCATATTTTCTCCTTTAGACTGAGATTTCTCTTTAAAGAACATAGATGATCACACTTAAAAGTCCTTTTTGGCCCTTGGTTCTGAAAAGGCTCATTCCTGGAAAGTCATGTCTCATGTTGGAGGCAAAAAGGTGAATGATAATGAGATTAATCTAGGCCTGAGACAAATTGGGCTTTCTAGAAGTATAAAATGGAACTGCAGCTAGGCTAATGGGTTCAGTCTATCTATCTATTCTGTACTCTGTGCGACCATAATTTTGGTTTTAGTAGATGACATATAGCAGTTGGTTATTTATAACATAAACGATTTCATTGATAATAGATAAGTGGGATACAGGCTATGATTATAACAAAGGTTTGAGTTGCAGACTAAAAGAAATTTTCCACTTTCATAGAAAGACAAGAGTACAGCACATTAAGAAGTTGAATATTTTGTATCTCTTGTAACCACTTAGCTCACTTGGTAATTATTTCAATATAAGTCTCTAGTTCACCTGAAATGGTGATGTGAGTGAAGCTGATGGTGTGATCTACTGCACAGATACTTGCTGGTTTGGTTAGGAGAAAGTCTACAGCAATTCTTTTATTCAGCACTATTTGATCCAAGGAATTCAGAGACATTTGTTGTACTGCAATGCTCTTTGGAGTATCTTAAGCGATCTGTCCTATTGTGGCTGACAGATTTTTTTTATCATATCTCTATTAGCATATTCCCCATGTCTGAGAACAATATCTCAGACGTGTATGCCGCCACGTATCTTGATAACTTCCTGGTAGCTTTCTTTTCATTTTAAGGTATTAAAATGGCAGAGTGGGTTATCTTCACAAGTGGGGTAGATCATACCCAGGAAGGAGCAGCTTCAACTAACTGCTCAATATTTGGGGTTAACAGAAAAAATAGAGAGCTTAAAAGGATTCTTATACTCTCCTTCTCTTTATTGCATTATTGTTTTTCCATTTATTTTCCCAATCACATGAGGGCATCTTGTGCCACTAATGCCAACATGTGGCATATTATCAGGGTGATATTTCTTCTTTGCTTCCCCCAATCCCATTGTTTGAGTTCTAAAAATATTTTCCCCTTTGGGGAAAAATAGACGTGAGTATTATGGATAATGAGGAAATATTGACCCAGAAGGTTAACTGGGGCTTTTGGGGCATATCAGGAATACATGGGATTAGCTGAGGGTATCACATTCATAGCCCGTAGGAGGAAGGCCAGACTCAATGGACCAGTAGGGCAAAGGTTTCGATTTAAAGCAAAGAATAGGTTTATTAGGTGGACCCACTGTATTAACCTTTGATTATTCTGAGGAACAGGCTTTTCAGATAAGGCGGGATTTATAACTGATAGAATAGTTCCCTTGACTGTAAGGGCTGATGAGAGTTATTATTTGTTATTTTGTTAATTTCTCCAAAGTGGTTAAAGCAGAGTATTGGGAGACATGAAAACCACTTATTCCCTCAGAGAAGCCCTAGTTTAATTTGAGCTTATCAACCTGTTTCCTTTTCAGTTTCTTGCAGTTTATTTCAAAATGCCCTGGTTTCTTGCAGGAGAAAACTCCCAGGGCCAGTGGACCTAATTTTCTTATTGGCCTGGAAGTTTCAAGAGGTCAGCTGTTGCAATTGTAACAGCTGTCTTTTGCTTCATAACTTCAGCAGTCTTTTGCTTTTCCTTTCATACCATTATACAGGACAACTGGTCAGCTAAGTAGTCCAGGTCACTAGTTTTGGTCATAGCTCACTTAGTCATATGACGTTTGACAAGAATGCCTAATTTATCACAGAAACCGTTTTGGAAATTTGAATTTAATAATGTGTGATTTTTGTTTTTTTAATAGTTATCTGCTGACATTCTGCAATATTGTCCTAGTTTTTTAGCAAAGTAGATAAAATAATGGAAAACAGACTCATCTGTTCTTCCAAGAATGGAATCTGGCTAGGGCTACTACACATTGCAGGAGCTTCCTCTCAGACACCCTCATGAGATTATCCACTGCCTGAGAATGCCCTGGAAGTAAGTTCTCTTTTGTCTTTGGAGTGGAAATTCCACATTCATACACTATAGGTCATTAAAAGTTGGTCAAATCCAGAAGAAGGAAAACCAAAACCAAGCAACCAAACAAGAAAAAGCAATTGCAGAAGAAAAAGAAGTTAGGACTGGCAAAAATTCAGCAAACAAACTTAAGATAATACTCCAACCCAACTCCTTACTTAGAGATGAAGTTAATGAGCTGAAGATTGCTGTCTGTCCTCATAGAAGTGGGAGACTGTCTCTCTTTATTGGAAGCCAACAAATTTCCATGGGGTATTCATGGCAATCAAATTTTGAGATCTAAACCAAAGATTGGGAGATGGAGACCTTAGCAAGGAGAAGCCCTTGATCCTTGGTAGGTTATACAGCGTAATCAAATGAAGAAAGTCTCTCATTTGGTACTGAGCACTGAGCAGAGATTTACTGTGTTTCAGGAAAGCTAGACCCCACTCAGGGGTCTCATCTGGGATGACAATAATGTCAATCCAAATGAGAAACCATAGCAGGTATCTAAATCAAGTGAAATTTATTATGCTGAGCTTGAGGACACATATCTGGAAAGCTCATGTTATTCCTGGGTGCACATCCTCAAGCTTGGCATAATAACCTCCTTTGATTAAGACTCCTGCTTTCGTCTGTCACTTTGGTCAACAAGGTTTAATTATATTATCTTTTAAAAATATGCACTATATGATTTGCATTATTTTAAGCTTGCTAAGGTTTGTGTTGCAGCCAGAAGATGATCTTTCTTTATAAATGCTGCATGTGCACAGGAGAAGAATGTATATTCATTTGTTGTTGGGTAAAATGTTCTGCAAATGTCAATCATGTCAAGTTGGCTGATAGTGTTTTTCAGGTTATCTATATCTGTATTGACATTCTGCCTAATGGGCTTATCAATTTCTGGGACAGTAGTGTTAAAATTTCCAATTATAATTGTGGATATTTCTCTGTTCAAATCTGTTTATTTTTACCTCATATAGTTTGATGTATTAGTGTATATTATATACATAATTAAGATTATTATGGCTTCTTGAAACCTGACCGTCATGTCATTACCCTCTTTAACTAGGACAATATATCCATCTTTTAAAAAAATTTCTTTAAGTGATCGTCTTGGGTTTTCAACTTATATTTTGAAATAATCTGAATCCACCCTTAAATAATACTATATGGTTTTATTTATAGAATAGTAGACTTGTACCATAATATTCCCAATAAATCCATCCCCTTCTATGTGTCATTACAGTCAAAACTTTCAAGTTTTCATGTTATGAACATACTATATTTCCACAACTTTTTATGAAAAAAGTTTATTTTAGAGAAATTAAAAGTAAAATTAAAATATTATATTTCATCTTCATTCATTTCATTTCTGAAGCATATTATCTCTTTGAAGATATACAAGTTGAAACAAAACTGTTTTCTTTCTGGCTAATGAATGTCTCCTTATCTAATCTGGGAGCACCCGGTGGTAATCATACTGGGAAAACCTGCAAAAAACTTCTCAGTGTAATAATGTAACAAGTGTTGAATAGTGTACCAGTGTGAAGATCCTGGCTTCTGCAGACATACAACTCCCATATGTCTGCAGAAACTAGAGTCTTCACATTGGTTCACTATTCCACACTTATCCTTTGGCAATTTGTTAAACACTTCTAGCTGAATCATTTTACGCTTATATGGGGTTCCACAGCATTTGCCTGAAGAAAGCAAATGATGGAATCTTTTTTCTCCCAGATAATGCCTGTCTCTCTTCAGGTTTAGGATTAGTTGTCAGCCTTATAATGTCAGTTTTCTCATGTCTTCAAGAGAAAGGTAATTTATAATTTGCAATAAGAAGCACCTTTCTTAATAAACCTGACAGTAACACTCATGAGAGCTTTAAACCTTTCCTCTGAATCCTGAAGTCCAATAATTTAATTTTGTAAGAAAATACATAGATAAATAGGAAAAAGGGTCACTTCATTTCAAAGGCAGCAGTATCTGTAGACTCACATACTGAGCCTTTGTATATTTCCCAATATTGTAAAATTGTCCTGTAATTTTATAATCAGTAAAATAGAATATTAGATATAACAGAATTTTACAACTGAATTCTGAACATAGTATAGTGAATATTCAAAAAAGGATTTAGAATGGAAATATGTGGGGGAAAATAGCATATTTGAGAAAAAAACAAAAGTATAATTATGTCAAAACATATAGGTATATATATGAACATATATACTTCTTTATAGCACCTTCTATTTCAAGAACATTATTCATATAAACACAAAATGAACACACGTTGATAAACAAAATCTGTTTTTTGTTTATTCCCAGCAGAAGAGCAAGAGAAATTTGAACTTCATTGATAGCTTATTTGAATTCTGTTCGTGTTATTATCTCACACTTTCATCTTATACTTGTGGATATGGGTCACAAAAGACCTTGAAATCCCTCTTGATTTTGCCAGTGACTTCTTGGAGTGATCTAGGGGAAAAATTATTTAGCTGCCCCTTCAATTTTCTTTTTTTATCTGAAAAAGGGGAATAGCAATAACTTTTTGTGTCTTCTAAGTCTGTTTGGATGATTGATGATCTGGCATTCTAAATTCCTTGGAAGAAAAGTGATAGATAAAAGTACATGTGTAATAGAGAGAGTAAGATTATAAGTTTAGAAACATAAAGAAAATTGGAAAAGTGAAAATACATTTCAATGTGACTGCTTCAGCCCATTATTCCGACTCATTTTGATTTCACTCTATGAATTGACTTTTATAACCTTCGTCTCTAACGGTTACAGGTCTCTCAACCAAATCTTGTGTCACATTAAATATACCTCCAAGGGGCTGCTTTTGCAGGTCTACCCACTGTCACTAGCTGACTGAGCATTAAAAGTCCCACCTGCTGTGAAACACTGTGCTCCCTAGTCCGACTGCCAGAGTAGACAAACTAGTGACACTGAATTACAGTGAGGAGAGCTTTTCTTCACTTGCCGTTAACTGCCTCCAAGAACCCTTCAGTGTATCTGGGTTTTAACAGTCTTCAGAAAAACAAATAGAAAACTAGGCATGTTTAATTTCAATTGGATTGATTCTATAATTCCTGAAGTTATGGAGTTATAGGGTTTGGCTGTATCCTCATCCAAATTTCATCTTGAATTGTAGCTCCCATAATTCCCACATATTGTGAGAGGGACCCAGTGGGAGGTAACTGAGTCTTGGGGGCAGTTTCCCCCATACTGTTCTCCTGGTAGTAAATAAGTCTCACAAGATAGAATGGTTTTTTAAGGGGAAACCCCTTTTGCTTGGTTCTCATTCTCTTGTCTGCCACCGTGTAAAATGTGCGTTTCACTTTCCTCCATGAAGGTGAGGCATCCGCAGCCACATGGAACTGTGAGTCCATTAAACTTTTTTTCTTCATAAATAACCCAGTGTCAGGTATGTCTTTATAAGCAGTGTAAAAATTGACTGATACATGAAGATGCTGATAGTATAAATATATTTTGCAATTTACATTAGATATGCACCTTAATTATTCACTGTTTTGATATGGACTCTAACAACATTTTGTGCTGTGTGAAACTTTGCTCTCTCTCTATTATATAAGGATAATTCTTGTTTTATTGTAAAGCAGTTGGGGAAGTTTACAAGTAATTTTTCTAGGCAGTTCAGCTTGAAAAGTGCACAGCAGAGAGACATGATGACAACAGCTGGTTATATTTGTTTTGTCTATGTCAAGCTGATTTGGTAGGACCATATCATTATTGACATCTCAGGGAGAATATAAGAATAAACAGAAACAAATTAATGCAATGTAAGAACAAGAAATGGGAAGCAAGACCAAAGTGTGACACCAAGGAAAAGTAGAGAGAAAGGAAACAGCCATAAGTGCTCTTTGCCGTCACACAGAAAAATGGTGCTGTCAGGAAATTATTTTAAAGAAAATGCCGTTCAATTAGTACATGTTAGTATATGTGTACAAACAGCCACACCAGCTATTTTAAATCAACTTCACATATATCAAACATGAAAAATATTATATTTTCTTATATTTTCTTTTGGCAATATCAATGATATCCTTTCAATGAAGTTTCAGTTTCAGGGGATAAAAATAGCTAGACATGTAAATACACTTAAAAAGTAAAGTTTTAACAATAATTTTTAAATGTAAGTCATACGTTCACATAATTATTAAATTAGGCATTAGTATTGCACTGTATAAAATGTAAAAGATCAGTCTTATGTGCTCTGCCTCCACCCCATATTCCAGTCTCAGCTTTCTATGTTGTTTCCTCTGATGGCATACTCTCCACTTTTCACCCTAATATTACATAACACTTCAATGTCCTCCATTGGCTTCAATTCCTCTTCACAGCTTCTCAGTGTTAAAAAGCTTCTGAGTTACCTCAAGATATCTGTTTTGAGATGTTCTTGAAAATCCTTGCCTTATAAAACCAAACTCTAAGTCATTTGTCATGTGACAATGATTCCTTGAACTTGAAATGGAGAGCCTTTATAAATGGTAATCTATCTTTCCACCTCCTGATATTCCAAGTCCTTAGTCTTTTCCATCTCTCAATGTCCCAAAAATGATGTGTAAACTTATTTTTGCATAACTGTGACAATTAATATTGTTGTCAATTATCTTGGCACTAATAGAAGAAGTAAAGTCATTTATCCCAGGGATGTAACATTCAGGTTACACTGACACATCATGGCAGACATCTTTATTCCACACTTTAAAAGAAATGTTTGGAATTGCCACTCTATGAATCAAAGAGAGAAGTCACTGTGGGTTTGTCATAAATAGCTCTTATTATTTTGAGATACATTCCCTCAATACCTAGTTTATTGAAAGATTTTAGCATGAAGGGGTGTTAAATGTTTTCGAAGGCCTTTTCTGCATCTATTGAGATAATCATGTGATTTTTCTCATTGGTTCTGCTTATGTGATAGATTATGTTTATTGATTTGTGTGTGATGAACCAACCTTGCATCCCAGTGATGAAGCCAACTTGATCGTGGTGGATAAGCTTTTTGATGTGCTGCTGGATTCAATTTGCCAGTATTTTATTGAGGACTTTCACATTGATGTTCATCAGGGATATTGGCCTGAAATTTCCTTTTTTTGTCGTGTCTCTGCCAGGTTTTGGTATCAGGATAACGCTGGCCTTATAAAATTAGTTACGGAGGAGTCACTCTTTTTCTATTGTTTGGAATAGTTTCAGAAGGAACAGTACCAGCTCCTCTTTGAACTTCTGGAAGAATTCGGCTGTGATTCTGTCTGGTCCTGGGCTTTTTTGGTTGGTAGGCTATTAATTACTGCCCCAATTTCAGTACTTCTTATTGGTCTATTCCAGGATTTGACTTCTTTCTGGTTTGGTCTTGGGAAGGTATATGTGTCCAGGAATTTATCCATTTATTCTAGATTTTCTAGTTTATTTGCATTGAAGTGTTTATTGTATTCTCTGATGGTAGTTTGTATTTCTGTGGGATCAGTGGTGATAGCTCCTTTATCATTTTTTATTGTGTCTATTTGATTCTTCTCACTTTTCGTCTTTATTAGTTGGGCTAGTGGCCTCTCTATTTTGTTAATCTTCTCAAAAAAACAGCTCCTGGATTCATTGATGTTTTGAAGCATTTTTTATGTCTCTATTTCCTTCAGTTCTGCTCTGATCTGTTATTTCTTGTCTTCTGCTAACTTTTAAATTTGTGTGCTCTTGCTTCTCTAGTTTGTTTAATTGTGATGTTAGGGTGTCAATTTTAGATCTTTCTCACTTTGTTCTGCAGCCAATATCATACTGAATGGGCAAAAGCTGAAAGCATTCCCTTTGAAAACCAGTACAAGACAAGGATGCACTCTCTCACCACTCCTATTCAACATAATATTGGAAGTTCTGGCCAGGGCAATCAGGCAAGAAAAATAAATAAATGGTATTCAAATAGGAACAGAGGAAGTCAAATTGTCTCTGTTTGCAGATGACATGATTGCATATTTAGAAAACCCCATCTTCTCAGCCCAAAATCTCCTTAACCTGATAAGCAACTTCAGCAAAGTCTCAGGATATGAAATGAATGCACAGAAATCACGAGCACTCCTATACACCAGTAATAGACAGAGAGATAAATCATGAGTGAACTCCCATTCACAATTGCTACAAAGAGAATAAAATACCTAGGAATACAACTTAAAAGGGATGTGAAAGACCTCTTCAAGGAGAACTACAAACCACTGCTCAAGGAAATAAGAGAGGACACAAACAAATGGAAAAACATTCCATGTTCATGGATAGGAAGAATTAATATTGTGAAACTGTCCATACTGCCCAAAGTAATTTATAGATTCAATGGTATCCCTGTCAAGCACCACTGAATTTCTTCACAGAATTAGAAAAAAAAAAAAACTACTTTAAATTTCATATGGAACCAAAAAAAAGCCCACATAGCAAAGACAATCCTAGAAAAACAAACAAACAAACAAACAAACAAACAAACAAAGATGGAGGTATCACCCTATCTGACTTCAAACTGTACTACAAGGCTACAGTAACCAAAACAGCATGGTACTGATACCAAAACAAAAATATAGAGCAATGAAACAGAACAGAGGACTCAGAAATAACGTCACACATCTACAACCATCTGATCTTTAACAAACCTGACAAAAACAAGCACAGGGAGAATGATTCCCTATTTAATTAATGCTGTTTGGAAAACTGGGTAGCCATATGCAGAAAACTGTAACTGGAACCCTTCCTTGCACCTTATACAAAAAGTAACTCAAGAAGGATTAAAGACTTAAACATAAAACCTAAAACCATAAAAACCCTAGAAGAAAACTAGGCAATACCATTCAGGACATAGGCATGGGCAAAGACTTCATGACTAAAACACCAAAAGCAATGGCAATGAAAGCCAGAATTGACCAATGGGATCTAATTAAATTAAAGAGCTTCTGCACAGCAAAAGAAACTATCATCAGACTGAACAGGCAACCTTAAGGATGGGAGAAAATGTTTGCAATCTATCCATCTGACAAAGGGCTAATATCCAGAATATACAAGAAACTTAAACAAATTTACAAAAAAAAATCAAAAAGTGGGTAAAGGATATGAACAGACTCTTCTCAAAAGAAGACATTTATGTGACCAACAAACATTTAAAAAAAAGTTCATCATCACTGGTCATTAGAGAAACTGCAAATCAAAACCACAATGAGATACCATCTCACACCAGTTAGAATGGGAATCATTAAAAAGTCAGGAAACAACAGATGCTGGAGAATATGTGGAGAAATAGGAATGCTTTTACACTGTTGGTGGGAGTGTAAATTAGTTCAACCATTATGGAAGATAGTGTGGCAATTCCTCAAGGATCTAGAACCAGAAATTTCATTGACCCAGCAATCCCATTAATGGGTATATACCCAAAGAATTATAAATCATTCTATTATAAAGACACATGCATACATATGTTTACTGCAGCACTATTCACAACAGCAAAGACTTGGAACCAATCCAAATGCCCATCAATGAGACTGGATAAAGAAAATGTGGCACATGTACACCATGGAATACTATGCAGCCATAAAAAAGATGAGTTCATGTTTTTTTGCAGTGACATAAAGCTGGAAACCATCATTCTCAGCAAGCTAACACAGGAACAGAAAACCAAACACCACATGTTCTCACTCATAAGTGGGGGTTGAACAATGAGAACACATGGACACAAGGAGGGGAACATCACACACCAGGGCTTGTCAGGGGGTGGAGGGCTAGGGGAGGGATTGCATTAGGAGAAATACCTAAGGTAGATGATGGGTCGATGGGTGCAGCAAACCACTATGGCACATGTATACCTATGTAACAAACCTGCACATTCTGCATATGTATCCCAGAACTTAAAGTATAATGATATTTAAAAAATTCTCATCCCAAAGTAAAAAAAAAAGAGAAAAGTCACAAATGCATGTACCACAAAAGAAAGGATAGAAATACCTGTTTTCAAAATATTTTCCAGCAGAAGAAACATAAGAAATTTTATAAATCAAATTTGTGATATCTATGTCTTTATTTGTAAAATACCTATATTCTTGAACAAATGAGTAAATACATAAATGAGGCCTATAAAAAGGAATAAAGTCTCAGAGAGTCTTCATAGTAAAAACCCTAAAAGATTCATAAAAACTTGTTTTGTCATTGGAAATTTTAAAAATCAATTTTGTATTTTAAAATAGTTGCAGATTTGCAAAACATTTCGTCCAGTTCAAGTCGTTTCACATACTAAGGCCCTTTATATCTTAATTCCTCTGCCTGAAATTTCTTCCTATTTTATCCTTCAGTGACTGTCTCCTTTTTTATCATTTATAGCTAATGTAATTTACTGTAAAAAGTGCTTACAACAACGTAAATTTATCAACCTACAATTCTGGGAGTCAGAAGTCTAACATGGATCTCACTGGGCAAAAATTAAAGTATCAGCAAGTTGGTATTTCTTTCTGAAGGCTGTAGTAGAAAATCCGCTTCCTTGCCTTTTGCAGCCTCTGGGGGATATCTGTGTGTCTTGGCATTATAGACATAAAAATGTGCTGTAGATAAATCATGATTGAAGGGGGAAACCATCATTCTCAGCAAACTATCCCAAGGGAAAAAAACAAAACACCACATGTTCTTACTCATAGGTGGGAATTGAACAATGAGAACACATGGACACAGGAAGGGGAACATCACACACTGGGGTCTGTTGTGGGGTGGGGGGAGGGGGGAGGGATAGCATTTGGAGATATACCTAATGCTAAATGACGAGTTACTGGGTTCAGCACACAACATGGCACATGTATACATATGTAACTAACCTGCACATTGTGCACATGTACCCTAAAACTTAAAGTATAATAAAAAAATTTGAAATTCATGAAGTCAAAAAGATTTGTTAAACATTATATATTATTATACCATGTTTTTATGCTTACATTATTATTCATGAAATATATATCACATTTTATATTTATATCCTATTTCAATGGATACTAGTCAATATATTTTCATAAAGTTAATCATATTATTCTTAAAACTAAGGAAAGCTCTTATTTGGATCATATATTATACTCCCAAGCACAAACACATTTTGTAATAGAAATGGCAGCTTGAGAATATATAATACATGTAAAAATTAAAAGCTACTAAGTATTCTATTGAAAATTTAAAGAGGAAACATTTAAAGAGCAGTTAATTCATTACAATATAAGAACATCATAGAAATCTCTTTAATTAATTTTTATAATCTAAGGCAGTTGGGTAAATTAAAATGTATCAACATATTAAATTTGTTACGTCTTAATCTTATTCACCTACATAAAAAATGTACAATATCTGGATTCCTAGATAAGCACTAAAATAAAGTTTCTCAAAAGTTCTTTAAACTTTTTAAGCTGAATTTGTTTTTAAACATTTAATGTCTTCTATAGTACAAAGAATAATATGTGCCTCTAATGTGTATATTTTATTATCCCTAATTTATTTTATTTTTACTTGTTCAATGAGGTGTAAATAAAATCCTCACAAGTTAATCTCATGTAAGTATTAAAATGGAAAAACAATGTCAATTTGTAATGTTTGTTTTCCTCTTTTACCAAGATCTGAGGAAATATATAAAGTCGATTTGGTTATTGAAGATTCAGCAGAATAAGATTGGAAACTAATTTCTTTGGATTGTGGTATTTTTTTTCATAGCCTTTACTTCATAATTAAAAGTATCTTGGAGAACTTAATTGTGTAGGACAGGTATAACTTCGGTGGAGACATTCTGAAATCCTATTGCTTAACTTGTCTTGCACTGTTGTATCAAGTTACACAATCTAAATCTCTATTGCACTGACAGATAGTAAGATAAACAATGCAGGCCCAAAACATTGTTTACCTTCTCCTTCAGCTATTAAATGGCCAAAGATAATAAAAATGAACAGAATAGAAAAAGACTGTAGATGAAGGGCCCCTGGACTTTTACTAGTAGATAATGCAATTTAGGAAGAAAAGTGATCACTTTATGGTGAAAATGAATTTCTTGCAGCAAGTTGGATAAATTATTTTCATTCCAGGCAGTTGGAGATAATGCAATATTCAGGTCTGAGTGGTGTAATTACTGAATATGTTCTGAGATGTCAGGAAATCCCTAGATCAATCACCAAAAGACATGGCTGGATCTACTCCTATTTAATTCCACCTGGGGCAAAAAATCACGACAGTAAGAACTACAAAGATTAAAAAAAAACAATAACTAAAATGAGGGAGGTTAAATAATGAATACAGGTGCTCAATATCTTTTAACTAGTGGAAAAATTTAAATCTATAAATATAAACTGAAATCATGTTGAGATTTACCATCATACAACTCTGATTTACCATCACACATCTCACAGCTCTGTCATATAAAATCAAGATTAAAAAAAGTAAATGCTATTTTTGTAACATAAAATACAAATTGACTTTTAAACCAAAAGCATTCATAATATTTGATGAAGATTAATTATTTTTAATTTTTAGAAAGTTTTATAATAGATTGTTTTAAAAGTAATAATAAATAAGAGAAAAGATAGAATTTTTGCCTTACCTAAAATTTTCCCTAAATTTCTAACACGGAGGCAGATGAGAAGAAGGTGTAAAGGAATTAGGCATCTCTGGATACAGATATAGTATGAAAGAAAGAATGTTATGCCTTTGCTCTAACTCTTGATTTATAATGGTTAAACCAGAAAATGTACAGAATACACAAAATGTCATTGTACAACCCAAAGATATTTTCCATATGTGGTAAATGTAAAACAAAAACAAAACAAAAAAAAACTGTCATCCATTACAAATGGGAAGCCTGAATACTACATTATGACTTTATTTTATACCCACAACTTTCTCTAATGATTTAGGAAAGTTTTAGAGGAAAAGATATTATGCTCATAAAGAATCTGTTTCACTTGCTGAGCAGATTCAATCTTCCCCTTACACGGGACAACCAAGTTTAAATGTTTCATCAGCAATTCAATCTAATTCAACAAAAACGAAACTCATCATTTTCTTCCCAATAGTCCTGATCCATCTCCATGCTTCCTGTTTGGTTTAATGGTATCATCATTCACCCAATCAACAATTTCAAGATCTTGGATCCTTCATTAATTTTTCTTCTCTTTCACAATGTCAGCAAATCCTATTGGTTTCAATTTGACAAAGTATTTAACTTTCTTTTTCTTTCCATTAAAACAGCAACATCAAGGCCAATGTTAAAACATGTTTGTACTGTCACAGTATTTTTGTACAGGCTAACTTACTTTTAAAAATCTCTTTTTCTGGTATACTCTAAGCATTGCTGCTTCAGCAAAATTATAGATCATCTCTAAATATGATTAGGTTTATCAGTTAAGGTTGAAACACAGCTGTGTGTGTAAAGAGTCCTATAATAGCATTTAAAAATGAGTTTAGACATTTCTTTTTTGCGTCTAACTGGGCTGGTGTGATGACACTTCTGGAAGTTATCCGGGGACTCTGACTCTTTCTATCCTCTTTATTCACTCTCCCAAGCATCACTCAAGATGGCTTGCTACTGTAAATGCGGAGCAAGGTAAAGATGGAGGAGGAAGTTAAAGGGTAAGCATAAGTATTGAGCACATCATTTTACAACCTATCTCATTAGCTTAATCTTAGTAATATATAAGCATACGTAGATTTACAGACAACTGGGTAGTTGTACCAACTTTTGACAGCCATTCCTGCCCACCATTCCTGACAGTTTCTCTATCAGATATATTTTGTTGTTGTTTTTGTTCGTTTGTTTTCGAGATGGGATCTCACCCTGTCACCCAGGCTGGAGTGCAGTGGTGAGATTTCGGCTCACTCCAACCTCCACCTCCTGGGTTCAAGCGATCCTCCTGCCTCAGCCTCCTGAGTAGTTGGGATTACAGGCGTGTGCCACCACACCTGGCTTTTTTTTGTGTGTGTGTTCTTAGTAAAGACAGGGTTTCACCATGTTGGCCAAACTGGTCTTGAACTCCTGGCCTCAAGCAATCCACCTGCCTTGACCTCCCCAAGTGCTGGGATTACAGGCATGAGCCACAGCGCCTGGCCTCTAACAGACATCTTTGATCATGCTGGTAAGTTTTTCTTACTGCTGAGCTGCACTCTGAAGCTCTTCCTTCCCTCCCTTTCTCATTTCCTAAATGTCATACTGAATCCCCAATTGAAGCCTCTCTCAGTCTTCTCAAGATCTCGCTCCATTTTATTCTTCACAGGCTCTTCCCCTCAGTATTTTTTGCATGAATAATTCCACCTTCTTATCTGCTTCCCAGAAAACTAACTTAAATCAAGGATTCTAATAGCATGATAATGAAAGAGAGAATATTAGAGAAACATCGACTTTCTCTGCTATAAGTCACAAGTCCTCAACAGTTTGTAGAACTTACAAAAATGTTTTAAAAAGTAGCTTCAGATGAAAACTAATTGTTGGAGCAGTAGTAGTTTTCATGCCATAAAAAAGTTATTATCCCTAAAACTCTATGAATATTGGCATTAAAACTGCATGAATAAACAGCTACACTTTTGGAAACTCTTCATTGTGTATGATACGAAATAAGGAAAAATGTTCTAAATAAGTGGCTTATGATAGCAAATAAGCATCAGTTCAAATGTCCAGTCTGAAATTGACTACATGTAGGACCCCAAGCAAATAATTAAATTTTCCTAAGTCTCCAGTTATGATCCATTAACAACACAGGTGAATATTTCTCCTCCCATAAGTTTATCATATAGAATAACAGGAGATAATGAATGTAAAGGCTTAGCAGAGTGCCTCATACAGAAGATGCATTTCTGTTTCCTTCTCCCCTCTTTCCTTCTCCTCCTTCTTCTTGCTATTACTATTATATTATTGTAGCTATTATTACTGTTTATTGATATTATTATTATTACTACATGCAGCAGCCTGAGCATTTTTTTTTTGAGAATTCCTCAATCCCCTCTGCCACTGCAGACTGTCCATTTGAACTCCGTATAACTAGTGTTTTCATCCTGGTAGAACAAAATTATGTCTAATCCTTTGAGAGAAGTTTATGAGCACTTCTAAATATACTTGGAACAACAGCTTTATAGAGGTCCCTGAAGTTATGCATTAGGAAGTAGAAACAAAATCTGGCAAAATTTGAATTGGCATTTTTCATGTACAACCATCTCTACTGTCTTTTATAGATTAGTAATGGTCTTTGACCATTTAAATTACACTTTAGATATCCTATCTGCAATTGCTGTGAATCTGGTTGACACTCCCTTCTACCTCAGCCTCAGAATTCTTGAATAAATCAACAGGAAGACTCAAAAGAACTATTAATCTCATGCCAGGGTCCCTGGCAGGGGCTTCACCCTTGGGCCTGTGCCCACGGACCTAAATGAGAACAGGCACTCCTGTTTTCACTCCAAAATGTTACATTTTCCAAGATCAATCTGGCCACCACACCCCTGATCCTGTGCCCATATAAACCTGAGACCTTAAGCAGGTACAGACACAAGTGGCTGGATGTCAAGAGGAACATATCGGTAGACACCAGCAGACACCAGCAGATCAGTTAAGGTTGAAATGATGTGGACGCCAAGGGGAGTTCAGCTGGTGGAAGTTGGAGAAGAGTCCAGCCACTGGGCAGCCTGACCCCAGGGGAAGACCACTTTCCCACTCCATACCCCTTTCTGGCTCCCCATCCATTTCACTGAGAGCCACCTCCACCACTCAATAAAACTTCGCACTCAACCTTTGGGCCCACATGTGATCTGATTCTTCTGGTACTCTGGGCAAAAACTCAGGCTGTCACACTGGCCCCTTATCCTTGCAATAAGGCAGACGGTCTATCGAGCTGATTAACACAAGCCATCTGCAGACAGCATAGCTAAAAGTGGGCATCCGTAGTCCTAGATGTTGCCATGGGGCCAGAGCCCAAAAACAGTCTTCATGGCCTCTGCACCTGTCTGTCTGCATGCTCCCCATAGGGGTTTGAGCAGTAGGGCACCAAACAAGCAATCCACTTGTTGTACGCCCTGCAAGGGGAATAAGGGAACTTTCCCGTTTCAGTAATTTGCATTAATGATAATTAAAGGTTAATGATATTCAGCACCTTTCTAGAAGCCTAAGGCCATTTCTTCTTTTTTATAGACTCTAGTTCTTTAGGAAAAATACTCCTTTATTATTATTTTTACTGATTTTATTAATCAATGATAGTTATTTTGACATTTACGTCTTCTCACTTTGATATCGGTATCATCTGTGGTACTGTTTTTATTTTCCTTCTATTTTATTTTGCTTAAGTCATCCGGTCCTGCTATATGGATGATGGACATTATGTATAAAGAACTTAGATACTTTTGTGATTTTATTTCCTCACACACACTTAGAATATGGGTCCATCATTTTAATGTAGTCCTAGATTGAGATGGTCCAGATTTTATGTGGCTTTTCTGTTTCTAGACGCTTTTATTTCTAGAGTGATTCTCTTCTAAAGTTTCAAGTGAAATCTTGACATTTTACCAGAAATTCTCCTCCTTAAGATTCAACTGAAGGTTAAAATTTCTGAGTTGACAGCAAAAGCATTATTTAAAAAATTTGTTTTGCTAAGATGGCGACTCCCATGCATCGGCTCATAGCCCGGAGACGAGGGTAATGAAGCAAATAAGCAACATGTAAGATGTCAGAAATGCTTGGAATTTGGCTATTGGACTTGTGAATGCACATTAAAAAGTAAATACCTACATAGGCCCTCAAGGACAGTAGAACTAAAGAAAACTTTAAAAGAAAAAGAAAACAGATTATTATTACAACGAAGCTTTCTTCCCCACTCGTGTTTATTGGCATTGGAGCAACCAATGTAGAAAGACCAAGAAAAAATGGTCTAAAAGTGTAATTAGTTCCAGTAGCAGTAGCAGTGACAGTTCAGCCAGTGATTCTTCATCAGAGAGAGAAGAAACATCTACCTCATCCTCCTCAGAGGGCAGTGACATTGATGAAAGCTCTTCTAATTCCTCATCCTCAGCCTCCTCCACAACCTCTTCCTCCTCCTCTGATTCAGACTCAGATTCCAGCTCTTCCAGTAGCAGCAGCACCAGCACAGATAGCAGCTCCAAGGATGAACCACCAAAGAGCAAGAAAAAGAAAGAGTTTCTCCATCCATATTGGACCAATGGACTGAAAACATTAATGTGATTCTCGAAAGGGAATTTAGAATATGTTAAGGCCGACTAGGTTAACTGTTGAAAATTTCTAGAATTCAAAAGTTTCTAAATGTTTTACATTGTAAGAGCATAAAAACTATTAATAATGAATTATATATATAAAGAGACTATTTTATTTGAAGGGTGAATCTTGTTTTTCTTTTTAATCTTTAAAATATATCTCTAGAACTTAAAGCTGAAATATGCAAATCTGTTTGTGTGATGAAACTATCTTTTCTTTCTGTGAAATAAACGCCATATTTTGTTACTTGTTATATATGTTAGTGGTATGTTTCAGACATATTTTCAGGATGGTGCATCAGAATATCTGGCAGTGAATTTCTAATGCTTTTGGCTGTGTGTTATGATGTAAGATTTAATATGTTGTTACTGTAAGCTTAAGAGTTTCACTACGGTTAATAAATGTGCTCTATTTTTACATTTATGTTCAGAAAGTTATTCTGACTTTTTGTCCTAAGTGATATGTTCAAGGAGCCTATTACTATATTTACAGTTATTGAATGCTACAAGTTTCAATTTGGTGTTACATCATTCCTTTTCTTCTGGTTCCTTAAGTTTTTCAAGTTATCCTTTTCTGAGGAAAATTATTCTAGAGGAACCTGAAAAGGGACAAAAAATCTGAAACTCCTTAGGAGTCTAATCTTGGTGCCTTCTGATAAACTCAGTGTATCAGAAAAGAAAGCAGCCATGTAAGTGGCCAACTTAAGTACAAGTGCTAGAAATATCTTTGTGTATTAACATGCAATAAAAGGTGCCATTCAAAGCAGAGGGAAAGGTAGGAGGAAGAGGTAACTTTTACTGAAAATTAGGGCAATGTTGGTAGACTTTTATTAAAAGCTTTTCTTTAAGCTTTCGTAAAGATTGCCTTTTGCTATTTTTGCAATTGTGGTATTATAGTTTATATGCTAACTGGTCATATATATGAGAGTCTTCTGCATAAATATGAATTACTAGGATTAATCTGGTGTGTTTACATAGGATATACATAGTTGAAATCTAGAATGAAAGGTTAAAAAGGAAATACCGCACGATGTTACCTAAAAGTAAAATGCTGTTATTATGGCGGGAGTCTTTGGTTTAACATCACATTATTCTGTGATGTCTTTTTAACTTTTGGAAAGAGGTATCATTTATAGAAAAATTTTGATTTGGGTTAAATATAGGTTTTTAAAACTGTAAATATTGTCTTTTCTATATTTTTATGAAAAAAGCAGTAGAAAATTACTTTTGAAGAAAATGAGCTATTTAAATATTAAAATATATATGTGTTGTGAGTTTAAGGAGCCTGTAATTACTTGCCAGATTTACAAAACCATCTGTGTTCAATGGCTGTAAATAAATTCTCAAAACATCATTTCAAAGGCTGCCTGCGGAATATTATCACTTGACAGATAGAGTTAATAAATTAACAATCAGGCACATTTTATAATGTTTGGCTATGTAAAGGTAATGTTAGCAGTTGAAGAACATGGATGAGAAAAGAATGTGTTACATAGGTTGCATCATTTGCAGTTAAATAAAACTCACAATTTGTGCTCACAAGCTTAAAATATAATAATAATAATTTAAAATTTTATAAACTGCTACTCCTCAAAATTAAGACATAAACAAAAACCGGAAGTTTTGTTCTGAAAGTACCCTATAAAGAGGATGGAAAGACATGTTTGTACACTGACTGGAAGAAAATATTTGTAAACTATATATCTTACGTAGCACCTGTATTTAGACGTTATGAATAACTCTCAAAATTAAGCAGAAAAATATAAACAGTCCAATTAAAAATTGAGCAAAAGACATGAGTCAACATTTGAATGAATAGGATACATAGATCTTAAATAAGTAAATAAAACGATGCTCATGACATACGAAAAAGCATGATCAGGTACTATTACACAAATATCAGAATAGCTGAAGTAGAATGTAACAATGTCACCAAATGCTGGAGAGGACATGGAGAACCTGAACATGTAAAATGGCTCAGCCACATAGCAAAATATAACAGCAAGTTTTCTGAAAGCTAAACAAGCGCTTATAATACAGTCTAATTCTTATTATGCTCAAGCCACAAGCTACAAAAAGTTTCCATATTTTGTCACTTCCTTATGATTTCCTTTACATAAAATATATTGTTTGTAAATGTTAAATAGCACAAAAGTCACACATTATGAACTATTGAAATGCTTTAAAATTGTGTAATCTATCTATCTAGAAATTAGAACAATTCTCATAAAACTTTACACATTCTGATTGTCGCCAATACAATCTTCAAATATAGAAGAGACAATGGAGTTATTTTTATTTATCTGAATTCCATAGTTAAGGATCAAACTGGTACCTTCGCTGATTAAAGTGATCTTTATATCTTACACAGGTCAAAATTTGTCCTTTTTTTTCCCCATTGGTTTTGTGAAATTTTTTATGAAGATCATTTTAAGCATGTATATGTTTCACTTAATACATGCCTACAAATGCTGTGGAAAAAAAATCAATTTCCTCAATCTTTCAAAGTTCATGATATATTTGAATCAATAATATAATTGCCAATAATATATAGTAATACTGTGGCATACTTAATGTTGCTTGAGTGACGTTAAATGTATTAACAGTTTTTATTGTATTATAGACAAAAAATAGCTCCCCTAATATTACGATATTGTCTTTTAAAATACTTTATTGCCTAAACTTTGGTGTGTTGGGGCTAGCATAAAATAAGTGTTTGGGCAAGTTGTAAGTTGAAGAATGCACTAGCTTTTTTTTTTTTAACTACTTGGAAAATAAGCATCTTCTTTGACATTAGGAAAAAAGGATAAATTCAGGACTTTATGATTAATTCGGCAAATATATAGAAAGCATTGGGTATATTGGATTTGAAAATTCTATAGAAATACACGAGATGTGTTGTATTATATAATATGAGGATTTATAACCCAAAACCTATGTTGGAATATAACGCATTAACATTAGAACTTTATTTCAGAGATTATAAAAATAAAAAAGAAAAACATGTATTTTCTTATTTTTAAGAGAATTATGTATTCACCTCACCCAAATGTTTCATCAGATTTAAGGTAAGAGATCCAGTATATACAACTGTTTCACTCAATTGGAATTTATTTTCTGAATAACATAAACCTTATTATAACTAATATGGTACCTGGAATAGGATATGTAGTCATTAAGTGTTATCAGATATTGCACAATATTTTACAATTGTCAATTTTGAGTTATTCATAAAATTATAAAAGCAAAATTCAGTGATCTAGCTAGTAAATTAAAGAAACCAAAATTTCTAAATACAAACAGAATAGTTCTGAAGGAATTGAGTTTCACTTAAATTGAATTGCATTGCTGTTAGAATGAAGCCAGTAATAATTGGTTATTAACCTTGAAAACTGGATAAATAGAGGATTGACTAAACAGAGTGTACTGCTATTGAGCTGCAAAATGTTACCCATAACCCTTTGCTTCTTAGTGAAATTTAAGGTACATATTTCTATTTCTAAACTCTGATATTGTTTGGGATTTAGTCACCTTAGAGATTGCTTCTCTAGCCTAGCCAGAAAAGGGATCACTTGAGGATACTTGTTTCCAGCTCAGAAAACTTAAGAAAATGAATAACATTGGCCGAGCGTGGTGGCTCATGCCTGTAATCCCAGCACTTTGGGAGGCCGAGGCGGGCGGATCACGAGGTCAAGAGATCGAGACCATCCTGGCTAACACGGTGAAACTCCATCTCTACTAAAAAATAGAAAAAATTAGTCGGGTGTGGTGGCGGGCACCTGTAGTCCCAGCTACTCGGGAGGCTGAGGCAGGAGAATGGCGTGAACCCGGGAGGCGGAGCTTGCAGTGAGCCGAGATTGTGCCACTGCACTCCAGCCTGGGCGACAGAGCGAGACGCAGTCTCAAAAAAAAAAAAAAAGAAAGAAAATGAATAACAGAATTTCTTTTGAAATACACTCATAGTTCAAAATCTATACTATAAAAGGCATCAATAATATAAAGGCCACATCATCAACATCTGTGTATCACTGTTAATATAATAGCCTACATTTCTTGAATGCATATTATGTGATCTGTAGTCTCTGGAGGCCTTAAGAAGATTAGTTCACTTAATTTTCATGAATGAGTGAATGAATTAATTAATTAAGAACCAATAAGGCAAGACTACGGGCCTCTCTTTTAGATAAGAGAAAATTGAACTTGTTGAACATATATTCAGGGGTGGAACTTCTGTTCTACTCCAAAGCATGTGTTCTCAGCAAACAGCTTTTCTTGCCTCTTATGTCTGTATGCCTTATGTCTTATATCTCTGATGTCTGTACCAGAGAGAGGTAACTTTGGTTGTCACAAAATACACAGTGATTGAATGCATGTGTAACAGGAACACTGTTCTTACAATCACCTGAACTTATCGGGAAATTTACAAATGACTCTTGTCAGTCTCAAGTTAGTAAGAAGTGGTGTTTTGCATTCCATTATCCTCAATTCACAAACCTACAAGGTTTCCAAGTATTTTTACTCACAATTCAGAGTCTCAGGACTTTCCAGGACTTTATATAAGTACTGAAATATACAATTGTGAAGTCGGAGGTTTAAATGATTGGGATATATTGGATATTTCACACATCTATTTTTGATGTTCCCAGCCGCTGGATGTTAAGAGTATTCGTAGAAACAAAATTTCTACACCCTTAATATGTCCATTGTAGTAAAATGTAAGTTTTATACAACATTTAGCTTCCATATTTTTCAGCATATTTTGGAATTCACCATGATACAACATATAATGAGTAGATATTCCTTTTAATAAAAATGAGATGAAGTATTATAGACTGTAGATATCCATAATTAACTACTCATCAAGAGGTGATTAATAATGTATTTCATTTTTTCATACTTCCTCCCTTCTTTCCTTCTTCCTGCCCTCCCTTTCTTCATTTCTTTCTCCTTTCCTTTCTCTCTCTCTTCCTCTCTCTCTGTTCTTCCTTCTCTCTTTCCTTTTTTTTCTATTATCTATCTATCTATCTATCTATCATCTACTTACCTACCTACTGATCTATTATCTACTTATCATCACCACCTAACTACACAACTTCAAGCCAGAAATTTGATTAGAAATATAATCTTTAGAAGTGAGATTAACCATAGCAAAAAAATTTCCTAAATTCTTGTCTAACTGTAATATTTTACCTTATATGTAGACCTTCAACAATTATGAAAAAGAGGTAACTCCAAATTTATATCAATTATTTAAGAATAATCAGAATATTTTCCTGGTTCAATAAAAAAATGCATCAGAATGCTGAGAAAATACCTAGATATTATTTTACATAATTTCAGGATAAATAATATACCTGCTTTCTCTCACATATTATGAAATCCTTCCACTGTATAAGTATATCAAATTTTCAATAAGTTTCATGATACACATTTTTATTTTAATAAAAACATAGCAAGCTATCTTGAAATAAGAGTTCTTTCTTTAATAGCAAGATTTCTTTTACATATGGCTTAATTATAGATTGGCAACTTTTTAATATTTTAATATACTAAGGTTTACTATAAAATATGTAATACAGAAATTAATATGGATATGTATGTAAATTTGTAGCCTAATTCAATAAATATGCAAGAGTTTCACTCAGTTTTAAATAGGTAATTAGATGGATGTGTCACGGCCAAAGCACACTAAAAAATTTCAAATTATTTTTGTATTATGAGGCAAGTTACACTCTCAGAAATATTGTATGGAATCTCTAAGTGCTTGTTAATATTTGCTATTTTCATATTTTTAATTTGACAATAATTTGGTTATAAAATTTGTCTCATTTTGGTCCTAATTTGAATCTTTCTCATTGTAAATGAAGCATATATTTTTAAAGTATATATTGCTCACAGAACTATTTTAGTTATGAGTTTATGTTAATTTTTACTATATTGTTTTTCTGTATCTATTAAAATTATCTACTTCTTTAATCATTTAATTTCTTAATGAATTCAGTGACATTTTAAAAATCTGTGTGCTTACCCAATCTATCATTTTGGCATAAACCAAATTTGAGAACAACATATTGCTTTATTCAAGTGCCTTATTTTCTAACACTTTTCTTGTTTTAATTTGCTAATATTTTGTTTGCAATTTTGCATTTTTGCTCATAAGTGAGTTATGGACATAAATGTCCTTCCTACTTCTGTCTTTTTGTTATTTTAATATTAAAGATAAGGTTTGTGGTATAAGTGGAATAATATACATTTTTTGTAAAGCCATTTGTTAACAATATTTTATTTGTAGGAGATTTTACAGCTTCTTCAATTTCGTCAGTAGTTGAATATTATTCAGTATTTCTAATTATCTTTGAGTCAGTTATATTCATTGTTATTTCCCAGTAAATTGCCCATGTTATCAAAGTTTCTCCATTTTTTGGCATAAACTTCATAGCTTTATGTGTAATAAGGCCACTGTTAAATTATTTTTTTAAATAATTTTAAATATCGTCGTGGGGTGGGGAGAGGGGGGAGGGATAGCATTAGGAGATATACCTAATGTAAATGACCAGTTAGTGGGTGCAACACACCAACATGGCACATGTATACACATGTAACAAACCGGCACGTTGTGCACATGTACCCTAGAACTTAAAGTATAATAAAAAAAATATGGTCATAACTTCAGAATGTTGTGGTGGTTAATTATATATGTCAACTAGGCTGGGCCACAGTGCTCAGATATGTGCCCAGACATTATTCTGGATGCTTCTGCGAGGGTGTTTTTGAGTGAGATCGATATTTTAATTGGTAGAATGGGTAAAGCAGATTGCCTTCCATAATGTAGGTGGGCCCCATCAGTTGAAAGCCTGAATAGAACAAAAGAATGTCCTTCCCTGAGCAAGAGGGAATTGTATGGCAGATGGTCTTCATTGTCTCTCCCCACAACTCCAGCTTACCTACCCACCATAGAGATTTTGGACTTGCCAAACTCCACAATTGCATGAGCCAATTTCTTAAAAAAAAGTATATATTTACATATATAATACATATATTATGTATGTATGTGTATATATGTGTGTGTATAAGTATGTGTGTGTGTGTGTGTATATATATATATATATATATATATATATATATACCCATATACTGTGGGTATATATATATATATATATATATACCCATATACGGTGGGTATATATATATATATATATATATATATATATATACCCATATACTGTGGGTTTTCTGTCTGTGGAAAACTCTGACTAAAAAGGTGTCTTCCTTTTTGTTTTATCAGTTTTCATATGTGCTGTAAAATTCTTGATTGATTACATGAGATGTATTTCTATTTTATTAGACTTCTTGAAAGAAAAGAATATGGTTTGCTTTTCAAGCCTAAGACAAAGATTACAAAGCTGACCCTGAATTTCAAGGGGACACATAGAGGGTGGTAAAGATGTGTGGAAAAAATAATAAATGAGGCAAGGAAAGGTTTATAGCAATAATCCATTTTAAAAATCTAGCAAATTACTTAGTAGACGTCTGCTCGGTTGGGCATGAGAGACTAGTTCATCTCAGAATTGTCCACAGAATAGAGAACTGAGGATAAAACTATATGCTCAACTTCCTCCTTTTTCTTGTTTCTGATTAATCACCATTGAGTGTTCAAGGATGCAGCAACAACACCAGACTTAATGGTTGCACTGTCTCTCTGATCAAGAAGTCCTATTGGTTGCCCAATAGGGTAGTATGTCATTCAAGGCCAAGACTGGAGAGAAGACTGTATCAGAGTGGGGCCCCAACGAAAAATTAAAGAAGAAGGCATTCAGAAGAATGGAAGCTACACAGACACACACAACTTTGCCCAATTCAATCTACTTCTTGTGCCATTTGGATGCCTTTATGACCTCTCATTTTATCTTAGTTGTATACTACCTATATTTTCCTTGTGTTAATAAAGTCACTCCCACTTCATCACTGAGAAGGGAAATACAAGTATAATAAATCAGAGTCTTCCCCAAGTTGCTGGTCAAGTGTCATTGCCTAGGAAACTTAGTAATTAAGAGTCTCATCATTAGCTATCGCTTTGGCTAGTCTGTTTTGTTTGTTTGGTAGAGCAATCAAGATCATTTTTCCCAAGGATCCTGATCCTTTAGTTGCATCTTGGGTAGTCACTACCATATGTGTGTTTCAATAATCTCCAAATTACAGTCATACTCTTTGTATTGTTTGCCCTAGCCAATATAACTCCTTTTTGGCCTGTAGGACAATTGACATGAGGTAATCAAAGTCCCTAATTTGTAGACACAACTTCCAATTTAATAGAGCATCCTATTATGTTCCCTAGCAGAAATGTTTCTCATTTCTGGTTCAAGGGAACCAGAAATCTTAACCCAGACTAATGTAATATTGGGGAAAATGAACAAGATGTCAAAAATGGATATCTGAGGGTGATTCTGATAGAAAACATTCTATACTTCCTCAACTCCTTTGACTCCCAAAGGCATGTATTGTAGCTACAATAAATGGTTCTATATGTTAGGCTTTTTGTTGTTGTTGTTGTTCAAGGTATGTACCAGGTCCAAGAAGAGTATTCCATAAACTGACAGTACTTTCCAAGAACTTGTAACTTAGGTGAGGGTTAACTCTCTATTCTAAGGTTCCATGAGGGTAACTGTTTTCGAGACAGGGGGTTCATATTAAGACTTGTGCAGATGAGTTCAGTGCTACACATTTGTCTCAGTCAATAGTTGTACAAAGCCACATTGTAACAACAGGCATTTGGAGGCAATAAACTTTGGTGCTGATGAAGACACTGTAAACAGAGAGGGTAAACCCGTATTTGGAGTAGATAACAACTCTGTTAAGGACAAATTACTGCTTTTTCTGTGTTGGGACTAGTCTAATATAATTGCTCTTTTTCAGGTGACTAGTTGGTCCCGTAAGAATGGTGCCATTTTGAAATTCAGTATCTGTCTCTGCTATCATGTTAGAAATTAAACAATAGGAGTAACCAAATTAGCCTTACTGGGGGAAATTTTATATTTTTGACTCTAAATATTCTCCTTAACTGCCACCTTCTGTTCATGGGGTTGTAAGAGGCTTGATATAGAGGTTGTTTGACATTCAAGTATAGGTGATCCTCACAGATGATTCTGCAGAAAATGCTTTCTCGGAGGCATTATTGTAAATAAAAATCTTCATAGTTCATACCTCTCTCATAGGTACATAATAAATTTATTCTCTGACATTTTTCAATTGTTCCATCTTGTTTAGTCCAGACCTTGATGAAATGGCCTTGAAATCATTCATAATACAGAAATTAATGTAAATGAAAACCCTAAACTACCTGTAATCCATACAATGTAGATAGAAAGTCTATTCATCATAACCCTTCTCATTGTGAAGTTTTTTTTTTAAGTATTATATTTTTGGATCATTCGTAAAAGAGACTACTACGCATCTCCATTAATCATCTAATTAATACACACACATTGTGAAGACTCATTTGTGAACCAGCCCGAAGTTTCTTCTTTTTATGTAAATTGACTTTAGGAGAGCATTCTTAAAGCTCTAGGTATAGACTACAGTTAGGTAACAGTGTGGCAGAGGTAGTTGTCATGGGAATCTGTTCCTGGGCTTTCTGGAACTACTTAAGTTTGAGTTAAATGATGAATTACCTTTGTACAAATATAGCTTAATAACATGGCTGATGAGTTAAAACTCAGTTCGTGATAAGCAGCTTTAGGTCTCAGCAATAATTTATGATCCTGGTTAGGAAGTCATTAACATCTAGGGCCTGGTAGCATCGCAGATACTATAAGGAAATAGTAGTTTTCTGACACGGAATGCATATACTTTTCCCCAAACTCTAAAAATCTCTGTAATTCCCATTAGGCCTTGACAATTATATACATATCATGGTATCTTACTAAATATGCTACGTTATACAACACAAGAACAAAATAGTTTTACCATATCCTGGAACTGTGGCAGAGGTCTCTTTTCCCCTGGACATTACTTGAACTTGGCCACATTCCAGGTAAATCAGTAAATAAGCTGGAGCAGTATTTTAAGTATAGTCAATGTTGTTTCAAAATCTAGAGTTGTCTTCTAAGACGTAGGTTTCATTCACAGTGATTGGAGGTGCAAGGAGCAAGAAATTGCTCTTTATCTTAAAGGATTTGTACCAGCATGTCCTTGATGGCTAGATAAAAAGTGTCCATGTAGAAGGACATATAAAATGACACAAAAACTTTATTGAGATTATACATGTGTCTTACATGGTGTCTAGAGAACCTGACACTTCCAATTTCACAGATTTATTTAATTTGAAGTCATCACTGTTACAAATTTCTGGTATCTGCTGTTGATTGTCAAGGTCATAAATGTTCCTCTCTAAACTATTATGCAGGGCATGAGAAAATTGACATAAACCCGAAATAAAACCATTAAGGTGGATTGTTGTTCTTGCCATATAACCATATGAAATATGGTGTGTTCACATGCATGTATGTGTGTGTATGTGTGTTTCTTTTTAATGAATAATGAAACCAAAAAATGCATTCCCAAAGTCCCAGTGACAATGGCTACAATACACTTTTTAAGTTAAGGTCTCACATGTAGAAATAGCAGTTTCAAAACCAAGCTACCACCTGGTTAAGCACACAAGGGTTTATATTTATCTGTCATTTTCCATCATGGTTCTGCTAAAGCCATCTAAGATAATTGAATGGAGGCCAGCCATGGTGGCTGATGCCTGTAATCCCAGCAATTTGGGAAGCCAAGGTGGGTGGATCACCTGAAGTTAGGAGTTCAAGACCAGCCTGACCAACATAGTGAAACCTCGTCTCTATTAAAAATACAAAAATTAGCCTGGTGTAGTGGTGCATGCCTGTAATCCCAGCTACTTGGAAGGATGAGTCAGGAGAATCACTTGAACCCAGGAGGTGGAGGTTGCAGTGAGCCAAGATAGCACCGTTGCACTCCAGTCTGGGCAATAAAGTGAGACTGCATGAAAAAAGAAAGAAGGAAAGAAGGAAGGAAAGAAGGAAAGAAGGAAGGAAGGAAAGAAAGAAAGAAACAAAGAAAGAAAGAAAAAAGAGAGAAAGAAAGAAAAGAGAGAGAAGGAAAGAAAGAAAGAAAGAAAAAAAGAAAGAAAGAAAAGAAGGAAAGAAAAGACAGGAAAGAAGGAAGGGAGGGAGGAAGCAAGGAAGGAAGGAAGGAAGGGAGGGAGGAAAGAAGGAAGGAAGGGAGGGAGGAAGCAAGGAAGGAAGGAAGGAAGGGAGGGAGGAAAGAAGGAAGGAAGGGAGGGAGGAAAGAAGGAAGGAAGGAAGAAAAGAGAAAATTGAATGGAGATATGTAGGGATACACCAATACCAAATCTTTCATATCTTTCATGGTGAAAGTCATGTCTTCAATAATTCCAGAAATGCAATACTGCTTTTGATTTCAAGCTTATTACAGTGGGGAACGGTTTCAGTTTTGTTTCATTTGGTCCTCCTATAGCAACAGCATCTACCCCATAATTCTGGAAACCAGACAGGGGACCTTCTGTCACTAAACAAGTTTATTCCACTTATATGTTCAGTAAATTTAGAAAAATAAGAAGTATCTTCAGGGTTCATTATGGTCCCAAAGAACACACTGTGAGTTTGGCTTGATCCAGAACTCAACTTAACTGTTTGACCTCTGTATTTCCCAAGTGAACCACCTAACAAGGTATCATTCTTGCTTAGTAGATATTTTTGATACTTTTGTCTAAAAATTCTTGAAGAGTCTGAGTAATAGTTATTTTGCCTCTGTGAAGTTGCCCTGACAATTGGCTGCAGACTCTTTTGAGGAAGAATCAACAAACTATTTTACTAGGCATATTTTTGATGAGGTTTCAAGTTCCCTCCTCAAGGGAAGCCTGCTTCCCATTAAATTAATAAGCATTCAGTGAATTGGTTCAGATCTACACACTAGCTATGTTTTTCCATTAAAATATCTGATGTCTCATTTCACTTGCTAACTCTCATTGTTTTTACTGTTAATTGAAACTTGGTACACACAAGATGTTTTTCTATCTCTCTCAACTCCATACATTCCCTGGTTTACCACCAAATATCTCTATTAACAAAGGCACTCTAATTGTAGAATTATATTTATTCTGCTTCTAGGTTTTAAGTGCACTATCTGACCTCTGTTATTCTATGGTTCTATCATATCCACTGATAATTGAAAGCACAAATCCAAGAGAGTGCACTTCATTTTTGACTTTGGCTTAAAAGATGTCAAGCACTGCTAAGTCATCTCACAGTAGATCTTTATTGTCATTTCCACTGCATTTCATTATTGCCTAAATTAGGTGTTTGAGCATGAACTGTTGATTGCCACATTACAGCAGCCCTAAATTTTCTTGTATATTCTCCAATACAATGTCATGGGTATTCTTATACCTCCACTCATTTATTGTAGGTCAGTTTTAGACTCAAAATTCCAGTTTCCGATTTAAAGAGCTAGTAACATACACACACACGCATATACACATGCACACACACACACCTGCATCTCTCTTTGTGAAAGAAGTGTAAGAAAATGTTCCAATTTGTGATTTTTTTATGTTTTCGTAGTGATGATTGTTTGGCTACATTTATGGAAAATTTTTAAATTAGAGTGATTAGGTTGTCTTAATAGTTAAAAATTTTATCAATTAGCTACATTTTCAAACCCTGATCATACTTAATTTGCTAATACTAATATAACTAAATCAGTTTTCTAAATCAATATGCTTCCCTTGGATATTTTCTGGTGCTTATTCTTTCATGTACTCATAAACTGTGTCAGTTAAGAATAAATAACAAATGATTCATTAATTGTCTCTTTAGCTAAGTTAAATTTTATGTTTAATGTACTTATTGTAATTGTAATTTTAACATTTATATTTCCACTATCCAAAAAGTGTATTGGATCTTTGCAAACAGGTAAAGACTTTCATAGATTTTTGCCTTTTGATTTAAAATTATTTAAAATAATTTCTCTGTATTTTGGAACTGATAATTCAAAAAATCATTGGATTTATTGATGGACTGGGTATGTATATTAGTTCCTACTTTTTTTCTGCTGACTTTTCCTTACATTTGACTTCTTTTTATATACAGTAGTTCATTTTCGATACCGAGATCATTTTTCTTTTTTTTTTTTTTTCAATTTAATCTGCTGAAATCCTGAGGGCTTGAACACAGAACAATTTCCTTTAAAATGGGCTTCAGTTGCACCTGCTAAGTTACAAGCAACATTGCTAACTTGGGAAACTATCTTAAACTTTACTTTTGTTCATCATTATATGATTTCTATCATTAAATATCTACTACTAATTTGAATTTCAGATCCCAGTGGAATCCATAATTTTAAATACTCTGGATTTGTTATTATTAACCAATGGCCATAGCAGAATACAATGATTTCTTGTAACCTCCTTTTGCTGATAGGTATATTTTTTGACTCTTGTTTTATTAAGCGTTTGGCTCCCAGTGAGAGTCTACACTTAATATGTGTCTCAGATTCAGTTCCACAACTTAAGAGAAGTGCATAATTTATCTGATTTTTCCTAAACTGATAATGAATTTGCCTAGAAAACAAAATCAACTTTCTTCCTTGAGTAATATCACTTCTTTGATTATGAGTCACCTTTAGCTGTTTTTGTTGTCTTATGTTCTATTTCTTTGGCAGGGGCACTTAGTCCCTTACCTTATTTTATTGCAATCTTAGCAATATATTAACCCTTATGTTGATTGCATTTTATCTTGTCTCTAGTTGTATTATAGAATGCATCCTTTCAGAAACTGACTTAATTATACTTTATAATAAAAACAGTATTTTTCAAAAGGTATGTTTTTACCACATAACTATTTTAAGTTTAATAAAAATATAATGAAATGGTGAAGGAGAAAATACAACATAATTTTTCAAAGAAAAATATATCTATATATGCTTGAAATTTCTTACAGTCTTGTAATCATGAAGACTATATATGGAGTCTCTGACTCCTGGCCCCACTCACTAGGTAGTACTGGTATGTTATATTTTCAGGAATTCAATTGACCTTCATGCAATGAGTCTTCCTCAATTATTCTATCAAGAAATCCAATAACTTCCTAGCATTCCTACAGTAAATACAGTTGTTTGGTTAAACTATAGTGTGCCTTCCTTTTATTTCAAATAACTCCAATTTTGATTAGGTTGAACTTTACCATAGGAAATATGGATATCCCACAGGATTATGTGTGGCAGACTGGAAACTATACATTCTTCATTGGAAATCCTGGTTGAGCTAAGTTGTTCTACTTGCCAGTGATTTTTTTTTTTTTTTGCAGGGGTGGGGGAATAAGAATATAATAAAAATCAGAGTATACAGATACAAAAAGAAATTTGCTTTTGGAAAATTTCTTCCTCTGTATTCAACAATGCTTTGCAGGTACATTTCTTGTTCTACCATTAATGTGAAGAAGAAAGCAAGTAATCCAAATAATTTTTAGCAGTAACTCTACAGCTACATATAGAGCTAATTTTAGGATAATGACAATACTGTGGCCAGCAGAGCTTGGAGTTAGAGACACCTGACCCTTTGTAATGTTAATGAACTACTGAATTGACAACCGAGAAGACAGCCTTTCTCCTAGACTTTCCCTACACTTTTACAAAGCCACCACCACCATGTTTAAGCTATTTGAGCCAGGGTTTCTTGAGGCACCATCCTAATAAGTCAGATGTTTGTATCAGAAATGGAAACCTGAAAATAACATTCTAGGATATAAAATTACTTGAGTAAAATTGATGTCAGACAATAAGGTTCCCCTTTTTCTGTCATAGGAATTTAGGAATACTAGTATTCTATAATTTTTTTGTTGTTTTACATTGAGATATATCAACTTCTGACAATGGCTGAATCATCAGGAATCGTAGCAGAGAAAATAAAACATTAGACCAATTTGAATCCTTTCTATGGCATTATATAACATTTTTAAATGTGAAGAAAACTTTGATCTGCATATGTCTCATTTGAAATCCGAGAGAGAAAAAATATGTTTCTCTTAAGATAAGCTGTCTTTACCTATGGATTATAGTAAAGCAAATTTAAAGTGTAGTCACCAGGAGCTAGGAGGATTCAGAAAAGCTTTCAAGAGCCATACAAAAGTTTAGGAATTGGAGTAAAATAAGATTGAAACAACAAAAAAGTACTAATCCACAAAGCTCTCTCAAGTACCTCCTCTAAAGTGTTATGTAACTGAAAAAAAAATGGACAACCAGAATACAGCTCTCTAAAAACCAAGTGTGTTTCTTCCAGAGGCAAATGGTAAAATCACCTGGTAGGTGAGACCAAGAGAAAAGCAAGGTATTAAATTAAGGTCTCATGACCCAAACAGAGCACAGCAATTGTCATGATAAACCAGAACCTTCCATATTCATAGCCCTAAACAATTTCTGATTGTGTATTTTTAGTTATAGACTTGATTGAAAACAAGTAGACTAGACAATTAGTTTTAAAAGAATTATATTGCCAAACTGTATGCATGTGAATATATGTGTATATATATAATTATATGAGAATCATGTTTCCAAACTGTGTGTATATATGTATATATTAAAATATATACATGCTATATATTTTGTGATCATGCTGTCTTGCTAAGATCATTGATGAAGGTGGCTACAAAAAACGAAACAAAAACCCACTGTTCAGACCTACTTTTAAGAAAAAAAGGATTCCTTTCAAAATAATACTAACACTGCACATTAGGAATGAACCTAGCCGTCTACATAGCTCAGGTAGCAATTGTGTGTGTGTGTGTGTGTGTGTGTGTGTGTGTATATATATATATACACACACACACACATATGTGTATATATATACACATATATATACATATACACACACACATACATATATATATATATATATATAGAGAGAGAGAGAGAGAGAGAGAGAGAGAGATACTGAAGTGCTTATTCCACATCCACATATAGGTAGATAGATAAATATGAAATAAGTTCTTGGATAATCAAAAAGCTTATAACATTGGATTTTGATAGTTGCTCAGCCAGCCACCTTTCATATTCCTTCTGCCATTTTCTTAGTAGAAATGAACCAATTTTTTCTAAATATATACCCCTTTCTGTGCAGTTTATATAACTTAGTAGAAACTAAGTTAGCTGTTTAGTCTAAATCGATAATAGTATTTATCTTTTCACTTGTCAGTGATTGATTGGAAAATAGACATGGGATTTATTCACAATCATATGATTTGAGAAGTCTGCTGGGAGCTTATGGGAGAGTTCTTTCTTGCTCTTTAGTAAGGGCCCTTAGGAATATGAGTAAACCTATAATACTGATCGCTAGTGGCAGTCCCCTGGTAACCCTGAGGGCAACTAGTCTTAGAATAAGACAATCTTGAGGATAGAAGAGTCAAGAGACAGATAAAACCAATGACTGTGATGACCTCATCACCATCTCTTCAATGAGTTTAGAAACTTGCTCTATTTCTAGTTCTTTGAGAGAATAAATTTTCTCATTGTTTTAGCAAGTTTAAATTAGGCTTCCTATTATTAAGCCAAACAAATTAAATAATATATATTTCCCTCTGTTTATTGCTTCTGGGAAACCCAGAGGGTTGTTGTAAAGAAATTCTACACAAGTTAATTTTCCAGGTGCATCCACAGTTGTTCCACATATCTGACATCTTAGTGGTCCACTGTTGCAGGATAACTAGTACTTTTTATTTTATCCTGTCCACTTATCTGATGATCTCTCACAAAACAAGCTGGTATGGACATGCCTGGACCCCATTTTGGACTTTCATATACTTAGCCATGTGAATTCAGATTTCCATGAAGAGCAAAAACTAGACTGTGTATTTATTTCAATGTCTGGAGAGACCATGACAGAATTTTTTATTTCATTTTATGTTTGTTAATAGAGTTGTCTATTGAGAGGACATTAATAACCAAAACAATATAACATTTTCTCATATATGAAAATAATAATGCTGTTATTCTTTGTTTCTTCATATGGCTTCAAGTCACAGTCTAGTGCTCTTTTATTTCAACATGAAGGACTTCCATGAGCATTTCTTACAGGGCAAGTTTAGTGATCACAGACTCCTTAAGGTGTTGTTTATCTAGGAATGTCTTTTTTTCTCCCTCCATTTTGTAGAACAGTTTTGCTGGATAGAATTCTGGGTTGACAGTTTTGTTGCTGTTGTTGTTTTTGTATTGTTTTTGTTATTGTTTATTGTAGTAATTTGAATATATCAGCCCACTGCTGCCTGGGTGTTAAAGTTTCTAAGGAGAAATCTTTGATAATATTGTTGAATTCTCCTGTACATAATGTGTTGTTTTTGTCTTGCTACCTTCAAAATTCTCTTTTGTCTTTGTCATTTGAAAGTTTGATTATAATGTGTCTCCATGTGTTTCTCTTTCAGTTCATCTTATATGTACATCATTGAGCTTTTTGGATGCTTACGTTCATGTTTTTAATAAAATTTGGAAAGTTTTCAGCATTATTTTATTGAACACAGGCATTCCTAATTGAATTGTCCTTTTCTTTATTATGCTTTCTAGATACTGCATGTTTTACAAATTGAGGGTTTGCAACAATCCTCTGTTGAGATATTTTTATTGGAATCATTTTTCATTTTTCCAGCAGCATGTGCTTGCATCATATCTCTGTGTATTACTTTATTAATTCTCATAATATTTCAAATATTTTCATTATTATTGTATCTGTAATCATGATCCATGATCTTGATACTTGTTACTATTGTAATTGTTTTGGAGTGCCACAAACTGTTTCAACATAACATGGCAAATTTAATTAACAAATATTTTATGTGTTCTAACTGCTCCACCATCTGGCTGTTTCTCCATCTTGTTTCCTCTTCTTTGATGTCCCTATTCCCTGAAACACATAACAAAATTGAAATTAGGTTACTTAATAACCATGAGGTGGCCTCTGAGTGTTCAAGTGAAAGAAAGAGTTGTATGTTTCTCACTTGAAATCAAAAGTTAGAAATGATTAAGGTTAGTGAGAATGGTATGTTGAAAGCTGAGAAAAGTTGAAAGCCAGGCCTCTTATGCCAAACAGTTAGCCAGGTTGTGAATGCAAAGAAAAAGTTCTTGAAAGAAATTAAGGATGCTACTCCAGTGACAGACAAATGATAAGAAGTTGAAACAGCCTTATTTCTAATATAGAGAATGTTTGAATGGTCCGTACAGAAAAATTAAACCAGGCAAAACAGTCCCTTAAGCTAAAGCCTAATCCAGAGGAAGACCCTAACTCTCTTCAATTCTATGAAGATTGAATGAGGTAAAGAAGCTGCAGAAAAAAAAAAAAGTTTGAAGCTAGCAGAGGTTAGTTCATGAGATTTAAGGACGGAAACCATCTCCATAGCATAAAAATGAAAGGTGAAGCAGCAAATGCTGTTGGAGAAGCTGCAGCAAGTTATCCAGACTATCTAGCTAAGATCATTGATGAAGGTGGCTACAATAAACAAAACAAAAACTCACTGTTCAGGCCTACTTTTAAGAGAAAAAGGATTCCTTTCAAAATAATACTAACACTGCACATTTAGAATGAACCTAGCCATCTACGTAGCTCACGTAGCAAGATACAAAGAGATTAGTGTTGTCTTCATGTCTACTCACACAACATCCATTCTGTAGTTCATGAATCAAGTAATAATTTTGACTTTCAAGGATTTGTATTTCGGAAGTACATCTTATAACAGCATATCTGACATAGGACTAATTATTTTGATGGATTTAGTTAAAATTAAGACTTTTTGGAAGCAATTCATTGTTATAGATGTCATTAAGAACAATCATGATTCATGGGCATAGGTCAAAATATAAATATTGATATGAATTTTGAGTAAGTGGATTTGAACCTCCCTGAATGACCTTGAGGGCTTCAAGACTTCAGTGGAGGAAGTAATGGCCAATGTGGTAGAAGTAACAAAAGAAGTAGAATTAGAACTGCAGCCTGAAGATATGACTTAATTGATGCAATCTCATGATAAAACTTGAACAGATGAGGTGTGGCTTCTTATGGATGACCATATAAATTGTTTTCTTGAGGGAAAATCTACTCCTGATGAAGATGCCATGAACACTGATAAAACGACAACAAAAAATTTAGAATATTACACAAACTTAGTTGATAAAGCAGTGAGTGGCAGAGTTTGAGTGGTTCTAGATTTGAAAGAAGTTCTACTGAGAGTAAAATGCTATGAAAAAACACAGCATACCACAAAGAAATATTTCATGAAAAGAAAAATTAATCAATGCAGAAAATGTTATGATTGTCCTACTTTATGAAATTGCCACAGCCACCCCAACTTTCAGCAATCACCACTCTGATGAGTCAACAAACATCAACATTGAGGCAAATTCCTCCACCATTAACTGACTGAAGGCTCAGATGACCATTAGTATTTTTTTTACCAATAAATTATTTTTTAGCTCAGGTATGTACTTTGTATTGTAGATGTAATGCCATTTCACACTTAGTAGACCATAGTATTATCTAACTATAACTCCTATAAGTACTATGAAACCAAATGATTTCTGTTACTTGCTTTATTACAATAGTTGTTTTAATGCAGCAATCTAAAAATGAACCCAAAAGATCCCCGAGGGCTAATGGCATTCTGTGTATCTGCTTTCCTTTTTCTTCTTCTTTTGGGATTCCCAAAATACATGTATCTTAGTTTGCCTAATAGTGTTCCACAAGTCTTTTAGACTCTGTTCATTTTTCTTTAATCTTTTTTTTTAATATTTGTCAGTCTCTGTAACCTGTATTGTCCTATTTTGAGTCCACTTATTCTTGATGATGCCTAATTAAATCTACTGTCGATTTTTTCTAGTAAAATTTTCATTTATTTATTGTACTTTTCAGCCTGAGAATTTCTTTCTGATTTATTTTCAGATTTTCTATCTCTTTATTGATACATCTATTTTTTTCTTACATTGTTTTCTTGACTCTGCAGGTATTTCATCAGTTCTTTGTGCATCTTTAAGAGAGTTGCTTTAACGTTATCGTCTACTAGTAGATCTGCCATCGTGTATTTTTAGGGATAATTTCTATTAATATTTTTTCCTTTGACTAGGCAATACTTTTCTGTTTTTTGTATGCCTTATACTTTTTTAAAATCTGCATATTTCAATCTACTAATATGATAACTCTGAAAATGAGGCTTTCCTTTTTCCTCCAGGGTTTGTTATTTTTTTGATTGTTTTTGTTTGTTTTATTTATTTATTTTTTCCCGTGAAAACCTACATCAATAAATATAAATAAGTAAGGATCAGTCTGAAGGGAAAATTTAAGGCCTTTTCAGGTCTCCTTTGACCATGTACTTATACCTTTTCCTATGCAAGTTTGAGTACTTTCTAATTTTTTCCATATATATGATTCCTTTTGAATGTTTTATGCTTTAATACGTGGCCTTCACAAGGGGAAAAAGAAAAAAATTAAAAGTTTTTTTTTTTTTTTTAAAGGATACCAGCCCTTTAAATCACCTGAAATTTACTTCAGTTAGAGGGAGAGAGGTTTGCAACAGTGGGGTCAGGCGTAACATAAAATGCCACTTGCTTTTTTTTCTGCCCCTCGTGATCAGGTACACCTGATTAATGATCAGAGCACAGAGTCCCAATATTTGTAGTACAGGGTGATATGGGTCTACCCTGGCCCCAGCAAGCTTTTGTGCAAGCTGCTGCAGGAGAATATGCACAGCTGCCTGCCATCAGCAGGGGGTGAGGGATAGGTAGCTGCTACTGTGCTAAGATCTAAATTTGAACAAAATTTACCACAATTTATCTATCTAAGCCTTCCCCTAGAAGTTGCCAGTCTTCAATAGACATCAGAGTTCCAAAACAAAGAAAAGATATATTAGCCAGATTCTGCCAATCCAATTGTCTAGGTAAAGAGATAGATTCCTAGTGCTTCCTACTCTGCCATATTCCCAGAACCATTTCTTTAAAGTTCTTTGCTTCTATCTGTCATGCTTTTATGGATATTTTATTCATAAATCAGTAGCATTCAATCAAATATCATTTTAGTTTTTACCTTGTGCATGGTGCCTCGTGTTTTAGGCTAAACTTTCAGTATTCATTAAGTAATTCAGTCTCCATTATCACAGTAGTGAAGAGAGACATGATAGAAAATCCCACAATTGCATTTTTGTGTGATAAATATTACCCAAAAATGTGTAGTATTCCATTAAAAAATAAAAATGGGAAACAATTATGTGTTTTGCAGTAAGAAAAAGTCCTTTATGGGAAACTAATGTTTTTAATAAAGTTTAAAGAACAATTTGTAGAGAAGAGTGGGCTTTTCAGGGAGAAGAAACATTCTTCACAGATGCCTAAATTTAGGAACGAGCTTTTTGCACTAGAGAAACTGGAAGAAAGATGCTGTGCATGGAAGAAGGAAGAAACACAAGATAAAGCTGAAGAAACAGGGATTCTGAATGTGTAAAAACTTGGATTACATTGGCAGTGTGTCAGTTATAGATTAGTTATGAGTGTAGTAACCACTTCACATATTGAAAAAGTCTGATATAGGAAATTATGTTTTTCCACAGTATTTTTCTCAACATCTAAATCATAGTTAAATTCAACAATACTTGTTTAATAAATTAATATACAAACAACATACTTGCTAGTGTGTGTAGGAGGAGAATGTATCTAAGTTGACACTCAGTTTTCTGATGTGTATAACTGGGTAAAAATGGTGGAGCAATGTTTATGAAAAAGAAAAAGAATGTTTAATTTAAAAAAAGAAAGTGAAATTTGGTATAATTAGAATCAAAGAGAAACAGGATAGATTTATTGGCTGATACAATTATTTTCTACCTGAAAATTTCAAGGGAAGAAACTAAAATAAATATAATAAAATGATAATGATTATTTTTTCTATATATTTGTTTATTAAAAAGATCAGCAAATGTTTTCCATAAAAGATTAGAGAGTAAATATCTTATGCCACACATAAATATCCTTTTAGAGCCATACACCTCTGTTTAAAAACCGTATATTGGAATCTGCTATTGTTGAACAACAGGAGCTATACTCTACAGGAAAAATAAGGCAAAACTCCACAGAAAACAATTTAAAATTACAATAAAATAATATCTAGAACTCTTTTACAATAAGCTTGGAAATGTAATAATGTACTTTTTTTGATAAAATACCAATCTTGATTTAAAATCAAGTGGGAAACTTGAATGGATCCATAAGCAGAGAGAAAAGATTAAAATACCTGCTATTAAAAATAACAACAAAAAATGAGTTACGTAAACATATGTGTATAGTAAACTTTTGTCTAAGCTTTAAATAATATGTAATGATAATAGTCATTCTAGGCCATGAAACAAAATGTAGAGTTTTAAAACTCATTTTGTAAAATAAAAATATTACAACATGAAAATGGTTATGGTTAAAGCTCAGTCCTACATCAGATTATAATGAATACGTTCACCTATACTATAGTAAACTATAGCTATGTATCAAGATCACAGTGTGTTATGCCAAAGTAGGACTTATTGCAAGAATGAAGAGTTAGCTCAATAACAGGAATACTACCAATACATCTCATATCAGTAAAATAAGACATTAATACATTTCAGTGTATCGGGCAAAGTTCCTGTTGTCATTTGAAATTTGTAATAAAATATCTAAGCAAAATAGAAATGTATAAAAAGGATAATTTATAAAATTATAATAGCAAACACCACTTCAGAATTGGAACTCTAAAGCCATCATCATGGAAAACCAAGAGAAATAGATTAGACAGGCAAGAATGGAATCTACAATATCATGCAGTATAAGTTTTCCATTACAATTAATAAGATAACATAAAGTAGTCTTTATAGTCATATAAAAATGCATGGATGAAATATATCATTTTGATTGTATTATTTTTATACATAAAATAACTAAGGTCTCAAGTAAATTCCTTAAAAGTATGTTAAGGCACCTAGGAAAAGTAAATAGATGCAAAAATAATATATAATTAGATCTTCCCTGTTAGAAGTGCTATAATTTTACAAAAGCATTCAAAGTAATAGAAAGTAGGTAAGATAATTTGGAATAAACTTGAAGAAAAAGTACTTGATTTTTATGAAAAGGCAATGCAGTTTTGTTGAAGAACATAAAACGAGATCAGAACAATGGGAAGGATATATTCTATTATTTGGTGAAAACATAAATGTTTGTAAAAATGTCAATTCTGCCAAAATTATATTAAAATTCAATGTGATTCAAATTTGAAAAATTAATTAATTTTTGGCATTTTGCTGTAAACTTAATGCCACTAGGAAAGTTTCTCTTTGCTTGCTTGTTTTTCTACAAACCAGAAACTTTTTATTGGTTATGATGAGAAGCTTATGTACCAGAAAGTCGCAGGGACAGGGAGGGAACTGTTCTAGTGCTGGAAAAGGTGGTAGAGTGTAGCATGGGCCTGACAATAGGCCAAAAGTCATAACATGTTTCCTAGAACTAGCTCAACTTCCACAACATGCATCATGGTAGCCCGGCACTGGGACACAGCCCATTGGGTAGAGAGTAGACAAGGTTGGCCCTAAAAGCCAAGAATTTTACATCTGGGTCCATTATCTTTGGTCCCTTTAGTGGGGTATGGTCTGATTAGGGAGAAAGATAACTCCTTCCTTATCTACATCCAAGCTTCACTCCATCTGTGATCTTGTAAGAGACTTCCATTTCCTTATCTGGGGTTAGGTTATTGTTGGTGGGTTCCCTCAACTAGCCAAGACAAAAGAATGGTTCCTGAAGGCACGTAGGTTTTGACACATAATACAGCACAAACCAAGTATCAAACAAAGGCTTGTCAATTCAGAACACTACAGCCAGATAAAATATACAACAAGAATAAATGCAAATTAGAGGTGAATTCAGAAAAATAGAAGCAGAGAGATTTTCTCGTCAGCAGTGATAGTGTTAACAGAAATACAAAGGGTGTTCTTCAAGCTGAAGGAAAATGTCATACAGTGGAACTCGTATGTACAGGGAGGAACAAAACAAAAAGAGTGATTTTAATTATTTTTTGAAAAGCCAAGTAAAACTTCCCTTGCTTTTAATTTGGTTGAACTCTCTACATTAAGCCAAAATAATTGCAATACATAACTGTTCTCAAGCAATGAAAATGAATTGAAAGCTATAAAATAGAAAATATTCAATGTACATAAAATTAACAGAGACAAATGTCATTTTGGGAAAAAAATAAAATGGATAGACTTCTAATAAGACTTTAAGAAAAGAGATAGAAAAAAAAAAGAGAGGAAAAAATCACCAGTACCAGTTAAGTAAAAGTATTTATTACAGCTATCCCACAGATTGGAGGAAGAAGGAAGCCCTAGTTCCTGCAGTGACCCAGAAACCAAAGGAAGAGAATGATTTGATAAAGATCAAGTACTAAGACTGAGATTATATGCAGTAAAATATTGACACAGAAATGGTCCTAGATTTCACAACACAGGGTTTTTTGGAGTCCTCCAACGAGCAGTTTTAGCAGTGTAAAGAGGAGGATGTCAAATTGTATTTGATTGAATTGTTTTGGGGCAATGATTTGAAAAAAAGTATATGTAGATAACTTATTCAAGAAGTTTGGTCATTAACTAGAAGGGAAAAGTACAATCTACCTGGAAAAAGATGTATAGTCAATAATAATTGCTTCCTTTTTTTAAAGTAAAATATGCTTTCACATCTGCAAGGAAATTGACTGGCCAAAAGAATAATAGAGCATTGTCCTTGCCCTGTAAAAATATATGGAAATAAATAAAATGGTTTCAGTTACTTTTATATTATCTGAAAACTTTGCTGCAAAGTACCACATTCTTTGTTGAATATGAAAGTTTATGTTACTTTGTTTACACCTTACTTTGAATAATAAGACTCTGAAGGATTTATAATTATAGTTTATTGAATATAGCATTTACAATGGAATTGACAGCCAGTTAGTCAAGATTCTTTTGAATTAAGTAAAACTGCAATTTATATGCTGCAAACAAAATGAAAAGAATGCAATAGCATTGGTTAAGAGACAAAAAGATTTAAAAATCTTGTAGGCAACTGACTTTTGTTTTAAATGAATACATTTAAGAGTAGTGGATATATCTTTAATTCACTGGATAAAACAACCAAAAGTTTATAATTATGTTGTTCATTGTGTTAGGCAATTATTGTCAGTTTTAATGCTTTGCCACTGTATCATGCCTTAAGCAAATACTCTCCATGTTCATGAATATTGGAGAAAGCAAGTCATAAATCTGTAAACTGAACATAAGCATCTTTCAAGCTGTCTGGACGCTTGCAGTGTTTGCAAAGCTTAACATATATTTTAATCTGTGCACTGCTGTTTTTATTTGGTGCTTTCCATCTTTCTGTCCATCTTCCTGCCTCCTGTCTTTCCATCGATCCATCATTTTTTCCAATTAAGGCAAGCTAGATGACAGACATGACAGGCACTCACTGTCCAATGCCACAGATTCTAAGTAGAAGTAATTGCTGTGTATGAAACTGAAAGAGTTCACCAGGGCTGCCATCACAAGCCTCCACGTCAGTCAGCTTTCTTGCTTGAATAATAGGCAGGGGATGAAGTGAAGGGTCTAGAATACTGAATGCAACTCCAGAGATGATTATCTAAGATAATCCTTTTAATTTTCATCAACTGAAAGTAAAATTTTTCTTTCTCTGAATTTACAGCTGAGAAAATCATTTCATACAGAATGCTGGCATACTCTGAACAATGTAACGCTAGAGGGGAAGATTTTTGGAAAAACGCTACAGGCTTTACGTGGCAGAAATATCCTTCATTTTTTTCTTGTTACAGGATTTGTCATTAGAAATAAGGGTACAATAACTTGCAGCCAAACCGTGATGATATCTATTTATTCAGCCATGAATACAGAATGAATTGTGTATAAATATTAGAGACACACACACAAAATTTGCACGTATCACTACATATGGTTACATACATTTAGTAAGTTCAGAAGGTATTTTTCTCTGTGTTGCTGAATAATAGAAGATGTGTCAGATTTTTAAACCAATGTATTAATCCATCTCTCTTTAAAATGAAAAGATTGGCTTCTGTATCTCGTTAGAACTGAAAGTTCTGTGAGGGTCAAAAGAAAAAAATACATCCAAATTACATAAAATAATATAATGATATCAGAGAAGACTGTATTCAGTCATTTTACTTGTTCTAGTTTGTCAGATTTTGAAATGCAATTTTTGTGAAGAAGCAGGGAATAGCACTTTTTACAATGGCGTAACAGGTGTCCCAATGCCAAGATTGTTGTCTCTAATACAATTCACCCAATTAAAAGGGCCTGAGATTTGGCTTAGGAAAATGGCTGGTTCTGTATTTGATGCAGGAAATGTACAAGATGAATTTCATGCATGCTGTAGTGCCTGGAAGGGATAAGCTACCAGGAAATAACAGAGACTTGTAAGAGAACTCAAGAGTCAGGTTTAATAAAATCCTGTAGACCACTGACAAGGCATTTTGATTTTTTTTTAATAGCTACAGTTGATTCAAGTTCTTTAAATATAGAAAGTGAGTTTACAAATATATTCAGAAAAAGAAGAAAAAAGTAACCAATAAAAATAATAAAATCATTTGAGTTTGCTAAAGCATCAACTCATTAGTCTGAAAATCAAGATAAATAAGTAATTATTTTATTGTCTTTCTTGTAGTAACTATTTACGAGAGAGTCAAATAGCTCTAAGGATTATCTGTTCTTAGACATTATATAAACACCTGAGGTCAAGAGTTCGATACCAGCTTGACCAACATTTGAAACCTCATCTTCACTAAAAATACAAAAATTAACCGGGTGTGGTGGCACATGCCTGTAATCCCAGGTACTTGGGAGGCTGAGGCAGGAGAATCACTTGAACCCAGGAGATAGAGGTTGCAGTGACCAGAGATAATGCCACTGCACTTCAGCCTGGGCGACAGAGGAGATACTCTGTAGTCCCTGCTACTCGGGAGGCAGAGACAGAAGAATTGCTTGAACCTGGGAGGCGGAGGTTGCACAGGCAAATTGCCTGAACCCCCGAGGCGGAGGTTGCAGTGAGCCGAGATTGCGCCTAGGTGACAGAGTGAGACTCTGTAAAAAAAAAAAAAAAAAAAAAAAAAAAAAAAGTTTACATTAACTTAAAAATTCTTTGTTCTAAAGAATAGATTTCAGAAAGTATATTTAAAACTTCTGGCAAAACGTAAGTGTTTGTTAAAACTGGGTTATTAATTCATAAGTGTTATTGAACTTCTTTGGTAAATGTTGGAAGTTTTTCATAATTTAAAAACTTTTATATTTCATTTCCTTAAAAATTCTATCTACTTATACCATGACCAAGTAGGACTTATTTCTGGAATGTAAGGATGGTTGAGTATATGAAAATAAATCAGAGTAATATCCTATATAATGAGAATGAATTTAAAAAACACATAAAAATCTCAATTGATGCAGAAAAAATATTTCACAACATTCAATACCCTTTCAAAATAAAAGCATTCAACAAACTAGAAGCAAAAGAAAATTACTTCGATATGAATAAGGTCATATATGAAAAACTTACAGCTATCTTGATGTTCAATAGTGAAAAATGAAAGCTTTTTCTCTAATATTAAAAAAGGACAAGGATGACTTCTTTCACCACTTCTATTTAGCATGATAATAGAAGTCCCAACTAGAGCAGTTAGGCAAGAAAATGAAATAAAAGGAATGTAGATTAGAAATAAATAATATGATCTATTTTCACGAATGATATTATTTTATATGTAAGAAACCCAAAAGACTCCTCCAAAATAGTATTAGAACTAATAAATGAATTAAGTAAATTTGCAGGATATAAAATAAACACACAGAATCTGTTGCAATTCTATACATAACAATACATAATTGAAAAAGAAATTAAGAAAACAATTTATTTGCTTAAGGAAACATACCATTTTCAGTAGTATCAAAAATAATAAAAGAATTATAAATAAACTTATCAAAGGAGGCAGAAGACTTGCACACTGAAAACTAAAGAAAAGTTGCTGTAAGAAATTAAAGAATACACAAATAAGTGGAAAACATATCATGTTCATTGATGGGAAGACTTAGTATCATTAAGATGTCAATATAACCAAAAGCAAACCACAGATTCCATGTGATCCCAATAAAAGTTTCAGCAATAGTTTTTTGGCGGAAAGAGAAAAATTCATCCTAAAATTAATACAGATTTTAAGGGATCCCAAAGAGTCAAAAGTCTTAAAAAAGAAGAACAAATATGGGAGCTTCTTTAAAAAGAAGAACAAATATGGAGGTCTCACACTTTCTGATTTCAAAACTTACCATAAAACTACCATCATCATATAATTTGCTACTGGCATTAAGACAGGCAAATCAATGGAATAGAATAGTGAGCCACAAAAGAAACCTTCACATATATGGTGAACTGATTTTTGACAAGGGTGCTAAGACAGTTCAATGAGGGAAAAACAATCTGTTCAAAAAATACTGTTGAAAAATCTGGATATTAACATTAAGAAATGAAATTGAACCCATACCTTATACCATATACAAAAATTGACATAAAATGGATATAAGGCCTAAATGTAATAGCTAAAGCTGTCAAACTTTTAGAAGAAAAAGGAGAGATAAGCTACATGACACTGGATTTCATAATGATCTGTTGACTAAGACACCAATAGTACAGGCAACAAAATATAAAATGGATAAGTTGGACTTCATCAAAATTAGACTTTTGTACATCAAAGAATACCATTAACAGGGTGAAAAGGTAATCCATGGAATAGGAGAAAGTATTTGCAAATCATATATCTCATAAAGGATTGATATCCAGAATATATAAAGATCTCCTACAACTGAAAAAAAGTAATTAGTTTACTGTACAGAAGACTTGAGTAGAATTTTCTCAAGGGAGAATGTACAGGTGGCCAATGAACATATAAAGGGATGGTTGGCATCACTAACCAGAAATTCAGTTCAAGACTAGTATGTCATGCCACTTCACAACTACCAGAATGGCAACCTAGATGTCCATTAATAGTGGACAGGATAAAGAAAAATGTGGTACATATACATCACGGAATACTACACAGCCATAGAAATAATGAAATCATGTTCTTTGCAGCAACATGGATGCAGCTGGAGGCTATTATTACAAGAGAAATAATAAAGGAACAGAAAATCAAATACTTAATGTTCTCACTTTTAAGTGGGAGCAAAACATTGAGTATACGTGGACACAAAGAGGAAAACAATAGACACCAGGACCTACTTGAAGGTGGAGGGTGGGAAGAGGGATCATGAAACCATCTAAAGGGTATTGTGCTCACTACCTGGGGGATAAAATAATTTGTACACCAAACCCCACGTGACACTCAATTTCCCCACGTACCAAACCTGCACATGTATTCCCTGAACTTAAAATAAGAGTTGGAAAAGAAAAAAAAAGAAAAAACCATACAAACAAAAAAACACTGTTGTTAAAAACAACAACAAAAAGCCTGTAAATGACAGATCATGAGGATGTGGATATTTTGGAGATCTTGCTTTGCTCATTGCTGGTGGAAATATGAAAATTTCAATGGCTGTAAAGGACAATGTGGCAATTTCTTGAATATTTGTATGTGGAATTGCCATTTCATCCAGCAATTCCACATCTGCATATATACCCAAAGATGTGGAAACAGGACTCATATGGATACTTGTACACCCAAGTTTATGGCTCAATGTTTTTCAGTAGCCAGAGAGATGGAGGCAACCCAGGTTTCCATCACAGGATGAAATGATAAACAGAATGTGTTATGCCAATGTGGCAGAACTTTGGTCAACTTTGAAAGGGCAGGAATCCCTGGCACAAGCTGTAACATAGATGAACCTTGATACCATTGTGCTAGCAGTCACAGAAGGAGAATTGAATAATTCACTTCCATCGGTGCCTAAAATGATGAATTTCTAAGGGATAGAGAGTGTGGAATAGTAATTTCCCAGAACTAGGTGAGGGAGTTGGAATGGGGTGTTCATGTTTAATGTGTACAGAGTTTATTTGGGGAGATGGAGAGGTTCCAGTGATGGATGATAGTGGTGGTTGCACCACCTTGTGGGTGTGTTTGATGCCATAGAGCTGTGTTCTTGGGGATGGTGATTTTTGGGTGGTGTGTATTTTTTCCAATAGAACAAATATTAATGAAATATAGTTTTAAAAAAAACTCCACTAACCATATATACAAGTAATATGTTTAGGGAAAAAAAAAGAGTAAGCATGGTTTCATACTTATATTTTTATGGTAACAAATTCAACTCTTCTCAAAAATATCTGGTGCTAAGCATGGATTTACATGCTCATTAATTAATAACATAGACTCCTCTGGGGACCTTTAAAGATATTCACATGCCCAATATGACATTAAAAAACAAATACTACTGAAAGAAAAAATAAGAACAAAACAAACAATAAAATTATAATTGGTCATATTCTTATAGCAGTAGTCAGCAAACATTTTCCTTAAAAGGTCTAATAGCAAACATTACAGACGTTATAAGCCATACAAAATTTGTTGAAATTATGTAACTCATTGTAGTGCAAAAGCAGCCATAAACAATACATAAATGAATGAGGATGGCTGGTTCCAATAAAACTTTATTTACAGGGACAACCACGGCCAGCCCTCTGTTGTTTGCTGAACCTTAATCTTTACCATGCAGTAACTTTAATTTTTAAGATCTCCAGATTTTCTTTTGGCACACACCTGAGGCTAATGGCTGAATTTATCATAGGTTCATTCCTAAGAATTATACTGAGAAGGATTCCTTAAAAATTGTAGTAGTTATGATTGGTGTTGGAAGTCATTCTAGGTCTATTTCTCCCTAGTACAAGGTAAGGTTGTGTTTTTACATTATTTTTAAATTAAGCATGGTCAGGTGACATCTGTGATCAATGAAATGTGAGCACAAATATTACGTGTATTTTCATCAGGAAATTTTGAAATCCAGTTGCAACTTGCCATCTTGCTTTCTCTCAATTGTGATGGCTGCAGAAATATGTGTCCAGATTGAATCTCTGTCAGCCTAGCTTCCCTAGTGAAACTAAAGTAGAAAGCCCCTACAGTACCAAAATGGGCATATTTAATTGGTAAGAAACAAATTTGGGTTGGTTAAGCCAATGAGATTTTGTGGTTATAAGTTATCACGGTATAAGTTATTCCATCTTGCTTGATATTACACTATTAAAGAAATAATTGTGCAATTTATAAACATTTTCATTAATTGCAAATAATGGTTTGTTAATCTGAACCAGTGCTTAAAGGAAATACCTTTTAAAGAACACTAATCAGCTTTCATCTACATAGGTTTAGAGAGTCTTTATGAGGTAGACAACAGCAATGTCACATGGGATTTTGTAGTACGTACATATAGCCCAAACCTGATGTTTATTTGGAGAACTAATGTTGACTACTGGTATAAGAATATGACCTGATGTTTATTTATGGAGAACCATAAATCCACATTGATGTGACTTCTGTAACTTCTATTTATGTCTTGAAAATCTAGTAAGAAAAAATATGGAATATAAAATGCACATTTTTTTCATTACATCAGCTTGATTTCACTAGATCATCAGTCTCTGTATACTCATTTTTTTCTGCTGCTCAGGTAATACGGCTGCTTGCTAACAACTTTAAAAACAGGAAACTTTGCTCATGACTTTTTTAAAAAAAATCACTTTTTCTACCTTATTGCGATATGATGGGCAAATAAATTTTATATATTTAAGGTGCACAGGTGATGTTCTGATATATGTATAAATTGTGAAATAATTTTCTCAGTTGAGCAAACATAATGATTACATGACATAGTTAATATTTTTTCTTTTTTTTTTTTTTGCAGCGAGAGCCCTTAAAATTTATCCTCTCAACAAATTTCACATATAAAATGAAATATTGTTAACTATAGTTACCATGCTTACATAGATCTCCACACCTTATGCATCTTGCATAACAAAATTGTATACCTCATGTATCAGCTCATTTCTTCAGCCTCCTAGGCTGTGGAAATCACCATTCTACTCTCTGATTCTTTGAGTTTGACTATTTTAGATTCTAAAGTGAAATCATGCAGTATTTGTCTTTGCCTGCTTGGCTTATTTCACTTAGCATAATGTCTTTCAGGTTTACAACTGTTGCCGCAAATGGCATGGTTTCTTTTTTTTTAAAGTCTGAATAATATTATATTATACACATGCACGTATGTGTGTGCATGTGTGTGTGTGTGTGTGTGTGTCAGGGTTTTTGCTTTCATACACTGACAGATGTTTAGGTTGTTTCCATGTCTTGGTTATTGTGAATAGTGCTGCAATGAACATTGGAGTGCAGATATCTCTTCAACGTACTGATTTCATTTCCTTTGGATATATACCGAAAGGCAGGACTGCTTGGTAGTTTTCTATTTTTAATTTTTTGAAGAAACTCTGTTTTGTTTTTCATAATGACTGCTCCAATTTACATTCCCTACAACAGGATGTAAGTCTTCGTTTTTCTCATCAACACTTCTTATCTTTCATCTTTTTGATAACAGTTATTCTAATAGGTGTGAAGCGATATCTCTTTGTGATTTTGATTTGCATTTCTTTGTTGATTAGTGATGCTGAGCACTTTTTCATATATCTGGTGGCAGTGGCACCAGGACTGTAAAGGTGGTGGTGGCAGCTCTGGTGCTGAAACAGTGGTGGCTCCGATAAGGGGATGCAGTGGAGTGAACTCTGAGCCGTTCCATCAGCTGGGCTCAGAGTCCACAGAGACCGTGAACGTTCTCAGGGGTAAAGACTGCAGGGCTTTCTTTTTTCTCTCACTGGGGGCATGTTATGGCCATGAGGCTTCCTCTCAGAACCTCCTGTGCTGATCTGAGGGAGGAGGAGATGCATGTAATGGTTCCTACACAGTTCTTTTTCTTTTTTCCTCTCTTCTTTCCTTCTTTCCCTTCCTCCCTCCCTCTCTCCTTTCCTCCCTCCTTTCCTTCCTTCCTTCCTCCCTCCCTCTCTTCCTTCCTCTCTTCTCTCTTTCCCTTCCTTCCTTCCTTCCTGCCTTCCTCCCTTCCTCCCTCCCTCCCTCTCTCCTTCTCTCTCTCTCTCTTTCTTTCTTTCTTTCCTTTCTTTCTTTCTCTTTCTTTCTTTCTGACAGTCTCACTTTGTCACCCAGGCTGGAGTGCAGTAGAGCGATCTTGGTTCACTGCAACCTCCACCTGCTGGGGGCAATTCTCCTCCCTCAGCCACCAGAGTAGGTGGGATTACAGGTGTGCATCACCATGCCCAGCTACTTTTCCTACACTTTTCTGTGGAGCCATCCTTGTGATTTTCTGCCCCATTGGCTTGCTGCAGCACCTTCATTGTGCTCTGGTATTCTCCAAACACTATTAGTGTTTGCGTGTAGTCAGTAAATAGTGAAATAATTGTTTCTTTAGGGGGTAAGGAGAATTAGAGTCTCGCAGTCCACTATTTTGCTGATGTTACCGATTTCACCCATGACATATTCTACAATGCACATTTCACAATGCTAATTGTAATACCAAGGTGTGCCAAAATAGAGCCATTTTTATATGCATATGAGTAAAAGTTGAGTAAGAGTCATTTCCCTTCCCTCTGTCTATTGAGAATACTCTTTGTAATTTTAAGACATAATACATTTGTTATAGCTGTATTTAATTTAACTTTATACAGATAGAAAAACCCTAAGCTAATTATTAAATCCATAAACACAGACAAATTCTAAAACAAAGAAATCAGAATCAAATTATAAATTTTATTGCATATATTGTCCATTCACATCCACCATTTTATTACAATATATGCAGGGTTTCATAATACTTAACATATATCCTTTTATTATTAACTTTTAAAAATAAAATTTAAACCTAATGTTGAATGTTCATAGCATGCTTGTTGAGTCTCCAAATTTAATGTGGCTGATTATTCTGTAAAATACAGCATTCAGCATCTTAGTTTAAGTGTGCAAAATGCTGAGAGTATCTTATTAGATATTCTTTGCCACAGGTATGGACAAATGATGATGACAAGCTGTGAACCCAAAAACTGTATTTAATGGTCTATCAGCATAGGTTGAACATTGAGACAGAAAGCATTTATTGATAAAATTTCTGATGCATGCTGTGTTGGGGAATGAATGGCACAGGGAACTGATGCCTGACAATCAGCACACCCCAGGGAAAGCATAAACAATACGTATCTTTGTAACCTTCGTCACCTCCTATTTGCTTTATATTTTGCCATTGGTTTTAATGAATAGAAGCTGGGTTCCATCAAATCTCTGCAGGGTTCTTCTACTTTTCTTTTCTTGCACTACTGCGATGAACACATCTGCTTGAAACTGTCAGCCACGGTAAGTGTAGATTTTTGAGTATTAAGAGGATCTGCAACTTAAGCATAGACAACACCCCAGTAAAGCTCCTCCACAGTTGTGATACATTGTTTCTAATCCCATTTTAGGAAAATTTGTCCCTGAGATGAATGTATGTGACGTCTTTCAAAAAGCCTTAACATCTGTTTGAGACACTGATGTTTCACAAATTTCAAAGATAGCAAATGTGACTCAGTGTATGTCTGTTTAGGGAGAGTCAAAAAATGTCCAGAATGTCATAGTTTAATTGAAGTAGATAGACTGCATTTTTTTTTTCTCAGCAAAGTGTCTGTTTATTACTTTCAATATGTAGCCGGGAGCGGTGGCTCATGCCTATAATCCTAGCACTTTGGGAGGCCGAGGAGGGTGGATCACCTGAGGTCAAGAGTTCGAGACCAGCCTGGCCAACCTTGTCTCTACTAAAAATTAAAAAAATAGCAGGGCCTGATGGTGCATTCCTGTAATCCCAGCTACTCAGGAGGCTGAGGCAGGAGAATCGCTTGAACCCAGGAGACAGAGGTTGCAGTGAGCCAAGATCATGCCACTGTACTCTAGCCTGGGTGACAGAGGAGATACTCTGTCTCCAAACAAAACAAAACAAAACAAAAAAAAAGAAAAATTAATTAATATGTGTATGTTATTTAAGATAAAATTTAACACATTCCTGAACACAAGGTGATGATACAATTTATAACCCAGTTTCTTTCATATTACCTCTAATTTTCAAAGGGGCTTAACATATGGACACACTTATACATCCTGGTTTTGATATTTTTCGTATACACATGTTAGATAAATTGACATAACAGGCAAACTTTGATTAAAAGTGTTAAAGTTTTCAGCCAATTTATTCATGATGCTAGGAACCTCAAATTAAAAGGAGGTGATGAACATGACCAGAAAAAGAAATACAACAGAAGAAAAACAAAGGCGGCACTCATTACTGGCCCTAGAATCATCTCTTGTCTTATAACTTTAATAAATTTAATATAATTTTATCTATTTATCTATCTATAATTACCTATGTGTCTATCTACATATGTCATCTTTTTTTTCAGTGATTATAGAACAGTCTCATAAATGATTTAAAATTTGAATTTACTGCTTTGGACAGGAAATTATCTTTCTATAACAGGGAAGTTCCATGTGAAACACTCTATTTAAATTATAAGGAGTGAATGTGGAAAAGCCCTACTATGTCATAAACTGGCACAAAGAAGATACTCAAAATATGTTTGGTGAATACATTATGAAATGATTATAAAAAGCTGACAAAGCAAAAAAAATGATGAATTAACTAGATTAAAACTTTTCAATCTAGATCACGTAGAATATCAATAATTGCTTAATAATATTAAGGACTTACTATGATCCAAGCATTTTTGTTAAGTGTTTTACACATATTAACTTATTTATTCATCCCAGCATGGAGACATCTGTACTTACAATCAATACTTGGTTATTAAATAAAATTTCCACTTCCAATTAATATTTGGTTTCTATAAAATTTGTATGTCTGAATATTTCTAAGATTGATTACAAGCCTATATTTAAGTAAGTACTTACAGTGATTAAAGTGAGTTTGAGAATTTCTGGACTGATCAAGGAAAAGACGTAACCACAAGGTGTCAGGAGTACACAGTGCGCTTTATCTAGGAGGCACTTGAGCAGGTTGTAAGTTAGAGGGACTTCCTCACAGCCGGAGATCTTCCAGAGACAACAGCATAAGGCCACTATCTGGAAGGGGAAAGAAGAAAGAGGTTTTCTGTGGAAGAAGAAAATCAGAGAGGAGACCCCAGTATCTAGGTGCTGTCACTTAGCAACAAGATGGAGAGTTTCTGGGTCATGAGCTCTAAGGGCAAATCTTGGGATCAACAGTGGCCCCAGAGTTTATTTTATTTATGGCCAGCAGATGTTGGGTACAATTTCTCAGGTTGTGCCAAGCAGGCAGGCTCTACATGGCTAATCACATGCTCATATGGGCTATATTTAAAGTGATTGATTGTGTAAAAAGTTTAGTTTGGTACTGGCAGGATTTTTAGCTAACAGTCCTTTTCTGCTGTGAAGAGATAAACAACATAGTGGCTGATACATAGGGACTATCTTTGGCTCACTTATATAACCTCTATATAGTAACTTCTACTCATTGTTAGGTAAAAAAAAGGTAAAAAAAAAAAAAAAAACCCAACATACTACTCGTTTTAAGTTATGTGGTATGATGAGAGAGAGAGAGAGAGAGAGAGAGAGAGATGATAGATAGTTAGATAGCGATACCTATCTAAATATTTACATCTATATCTGTATCTGTATCTTCCTAAGCTATACTTTCAAGAACACACACACACGAAACTCTAAAACTAACAAAAACGATTAAGCATTTAAAACATCTTTCTACATACGTTAACACCCAACCAGTTTTGCTTAGGGAACTTTATTACTTGTACGTTTGACATTTAGGCACTTGTATCACTAAGCGAGGACTGCCAAGGCTAAGTTTCTTATATAAAAGACATTTATTTTCTCATTGTTCTGGAGGCTTAAAGTTGTAACCAACGTGTAAGAAGGTTTGGTTTCTCCTGAGGCCTCTCTTTTTGGTTTGCAGAAGGCTTCCTTTTCAGTATGTCTTTATGTGACCTTTTTTCTGTGTGTGCACACTCATGGTTTCTCTCCCTCTTCTTATGGAGACACCATTCCTATTATATTAAAGCCCCACTGTTATGATATTATGTCATCTTAATTATCTCGTTAAAGGCCCTATCTCCAAATACAGACACATTGGGGGTTAGGGCTTTAATATATGAAATTTTGAAGAGACACAACTCAGCATATAACAGCACTTCCTGTAGAAATTGCTATTACATTTGTCATGTTTCCATTAAGATACAGAGCCTATAATACATGCCCTGCACTCTTTCACTATTTTAATTGTGTGTGTGTGTGTCTCTGTGTGTGTGTGTGTGTGTGTTGTATCCCACATTTCTACTTACCTTAAACAAGAATTGCATTCTCATTTGGCTCACAAAATTCAGTTCCTTGGAAATTGCAGTTTCATACAGCACTTCAGTAAGAACTGAAAATTAACTTTCCTAGCTGAGTAAAACCAAATGGAAACAAATTTCAGGGCTTAAAAGAACTCTGTAAATGATGTCATATCACACATTTTATTTAATATCTTCCATCAGACATTGAAGTATCTGTTAAATACTCATTCCTATAAAGATGTGCACAACTACCAAATGGAGTAGCCAGCACATTAAGAGCTCCACATAATTATTAAAACTGTACTTTATTGAGATCAACCAATTCCATTAAAATATCATTAAAAATGAATACATTAAAAAGATCCTCAGAGAAATGAGAGGAAACTATCATGAGTTTCTGAAATTTGAGCTTCATGAAAGCAGTATTTTGTTGCCATGATTTTTATTCATTTACACAAGTAGGAACAAAGCTGGTGGCTTTATATTTTAAAATTACTTTATACTAAGTTTCCTCCTCCCTACCAATATTTAGCAGTTCTCAACATTATATCTATGTGCCAGACACTTTTCCAGGATTTGGGAATAGAATACTGAATAAAGCAAACTCTCTGCCCTCATACAACTTTATTCTAACATGGAGTCACATAAATTAATACTTCCTTTAATTTGAGTTCCCCGTTTAGGACTAACCAATGCCGTTAAGAGACGTGTATCGGTATTCAATGTATAAAAATATATCTATAAACCATAAAATGTACATATAATAATTGTACATATAATTATTGTATTTTATTAGGTAGGCATGTCCTACTTAATATGTATGGCTAAAATAATCAGGAACAACAATTCAATTGTAGTTTCCAAATGTATTGGTGGTAAACAGTGGACTAAAATGCGGGAGGAGGGCTTACAAAACTAGTTTCTTGCTCTCCTTCACTCACTTCTCAGTTACTTACTAACTGTGAAATGAGCAATGCATTTACCTGCACAAAACTCAAGAACTTCCTGAGTGAAATGAGTCAAATAATAATAACTATTTAAATAATGGCTCTATGTATTATAGGATAGAACCTGTGTTATCGTCCTTAGCAAGATGCCCTGAATGTTAAATTCATTCAAATTTATGGTAGTTATAAATATTATGAAAATGTAGAAGTGTTGAAGAGGGCAAGCAGAGATGGTATGCTTATTTTTTCTCCCTATTGGTAGCAAATTGTTTAGCTTTCATGTCGTGGTTTATATTTTTAAAAGAAAAGAATGCGATCATATAGGAAAAATTTCCCATAGACTATTATAGTGACAGTGTCACCCCAGGACACTGAAAATTTAAATGTTTAAATATGAAGAGAGTGGTTTGGCATATTGTTTATTGAAAGATTTCCAGTAATTTTATTTTTGATATATTTGTGTTCCACAAACTTTATATGTATTGCTTTTGAGGAGTAAAAATACAGACAGATTTTTTTTACTGTTGGAGTGACAGTTTACAGATAAGCAAAGGAAGGAAGCATAGATTGACCAATGCGCTAATGAATTAGAATTAAAGATACCAGGAACCAGGGTTCCTTGGAGAAGTCGCTGATTCTGGGACCAGGGGAGAAAATATAACATATGAGCTTGGATCAGCTTGAGTTCCAGAAAATAAGGAAATGAAGAAAATGAAAACCAAATATGATAAAATAAAACACACATACATAAAAAATGAGGGGGGTATGTCAAGGGGACAGAGGAAACAACTCAAAGAGCTCCCAATGGCCAAAGCTGGAACAATTTGAGCATCAAAATAATTAAAATAGTATGAGATTATAACATAAAGGAGAAAATGAATATCAGTGAGTCCATATTGGTATAAATAACTGCAGAACAGCAAATAATTTAAGCACATACTTCATCCTCAAGGAGGTGGAGCACGAGTCTCATTAACCCCCTTAAATGTGGGTTGTGCAGTTATTTAGTGCATTATTTAATCCAATGAAAGTAGTATGGAAAACGGGTGGCAGGTGGAAATAAAATAAAAAACATTTCAGTGGAAAACCTGACAAACACTACCTCAGCCAGATGGTCAAGGTCAACATTAACAATGATAAGTTATGTTGATAGTGTGTGCCCATGATATTATGTAACAAAAATGTCACTGTACCCCTTAATATTTCTTCCAAAAACCTGTAACTCCAATCTAATAATGAGAAAAATATCAGGCAACTCTCAATCAAGTGACATTCCACAAAATACCTGAACTGTTCTCAAAACTTTCAAGGTTATCAAAAATCAATGAAAGTATGAGAATCTGTCTCAGTCAAGAGGAGCCTAAGGTGACAGAACTCTGAATGCAATGTGATATTCTCAATGAGTTCCTAGAAGAAAAAAATATTTATTAGGTAAAAATTAAGCAAATCTGAACAAATTATGCACTTTATAATTACTTAATAATTATGTATCAATATAGGTTCATTCACTGTGACAAATGCTAATTTATGATGTTAATGATAGGGCTTACTGGGTATGAAGTAGATGGGAATGTACTGTACTATCTTTATAATTTCATATAAATCTAAAGAGTTTAATTTTTAAAACTAAAAAATGAAGTTTACTGATAAACATATATTCAGAAGTTTTTAAAATTCACCTGATTTGTTATGGTTCAGTGACAGAAGGTTGGTGTTCAAACAAGTCATGAAAGGTAACAAACAAAAAGAAAAGTTTACGTACAAAATGAATGGGACGATACATGTATTTTTTTCTTTGAAAATTACCCAGATTTTTTAAATGTTTATTGAGTCCAAATAAAGGGAAAAAACTTAATAAGGGTAAAACTTTTTTTTAAAAAAGATAATATCAAGTGGATATTTTGTTTATATATAACCAAATTTTCACATAAAAATGTGTAACTTTGCTTGTGATTTTAAAAATATATAATAACTGTTAAATCACAGGCCTGAAAATCAGATCAGACGTTGGTAGTAAACAATGCTCATACCTACATAAAACCCCGGAATATGAGAATGGATTCCTAAAATATAGAATATCCCACATTTCTGTCTAGCACAGAGAGAATGTTCAGACGGAGCACTTGAAGCCTTGTATATTTCATAGTGGGAGGACAATTATATTACAAAAACAAGTATAATGGCAAATTTCCCAAACAGAACATCCCAAGGACTGTAAAACCCTGAATCTGCACCGGGCACAAACTGAAAGGAAGGAAGGAAGGAAAAAGTGGCCGTTACTTCTGTTCCTGGCCTCATTGCCCTGCTGCCTATCACCTGGGAGGCCCTATGTTCTTTGACTGCAGAATTTGATACACACATCTCCTCTTGAGGACAGATTCCCATGCATCCTTCAAGCTGCCTCAAAGTTTTTTCTTTCATGATGTCTTTTGTGAAATTATCAGAGAGCATTAGCTGCTCTTGTCCCCAGAGTATTGTGCTTATTCTATTTATTACTTCAACTAATACTTATTGATAGGCTATTATGTTCTAGGTCCACATTTGTATTTCCAAGCCATCATTTCCTGAAATGTGTGACAGCATTGTCTGATTCACCTTCTAGATTATGACACACACTTGGTGGTCTCCTCCAAAAATGAAGGAGAGCATTTCTATAACCTCAAAATAAAACCCGTATCCATCAGCTGTCACTCACCAACCTCCCTCCCTCAAGCACCGTTTATGTGCTTTCTGTCTAGATGGATTTGCTTATTCTGGCAATTTTATATAAAAAGATTTATAGAATGTGTGTGCTTTTGTGTCTGACTTCTTTCACTTAGTATATTGTTTTCAAAGTTCAACCGTTTTACATTCCATATGAGAACACCATTCCTTTTCATGACTAATATTTCATGGTATTGATAAGCTACATTGTGTTTATTCTTTATCAGTTGATAGACACTGGGACTGTTTCACTTTTTGGGTGTTATGAATAATGCTGCCATAAACATTTTTGTACAAATTCCTGGAAATGTGTCTTAAGTTATTTTGGATACATATCTAGATGAGGAATTGCTGGGTCTTACGGTAATGCTACACTTAGCTACTGAGGAGCTTCTAAACTTTTCAAAATGTCTGCGCCATTTTACATTCCTACTGTCGATAAATGAAAATTCCAATTCTTTCACATCCTTGTAAACACTTTTTTTTTTACTTTTTGAATGTAGCCATTCTAGTGTCTATGCAGTGATTTCATCATTTTTGTTTGCATTTCCCTAAAGATGAATAATAGTAAATGTATTTTCATATGCTAATTGCTACTTACCTATCTTCTTTGGAGAATTGTCTATTCAAATCATTTGCTCAAATTTATTTAAATGTTCTGCCTTTTTATTGTTGTGTTGTAAGAGTTCTTTATGTATCGTGGGCATGAGTTTCTTATCAGATTTATGACACATAAATAATTTCTGCCACTATGTGGCTTGTATTTTTATTTTCTAGATGGTATTCTTTAAAGCACAAAATGTTTAGTTTTGATGAAGTCCAATATAAAGGGATTATTACATGGAATTGATTTATATAATTATGGAAGCTGAAACATCCTGATATTTACAATTGGCAAGCTAGAGGCTCAGAATAGCCAATGATGTATTTCTTGTTCAAGTCTGAAGGCCTGAGAAACAAGAGAGCCCATGGTGAAGTTCCAGTCCAAATGATGGCAGGATCAAGACCCAGAAGGAGCTGAAATTTTGAGTCCAAAAGCAAGAAAAAAAGTCTTAGGTCAAAGGCAGTAAGTTCCCCTTTACTAGCAGGAGGTTCGCCCTTTTCGTTCTAGTCAGGCCTTCAACTGATTGGATGAGGCCCACCCACATTAGGGAAGCAATCTGCTTTATTTAGTCTACCACTTCAAATATTAATCTCATCCAAAAACACCCTCACAGACATATTCGGAATGTTTGGTCAAATGTGCACATCATGTTTCAGTCAAGTTGACACATAAAGTTAACCATCACTGGCTCTCAATTTTACTCATTGTGTCTTTATGTCTGCTTATACCAGTATCTCATAGTCTTGATTACTCTACTTTTGCAGTAAGTTTTAAATTGGGAAGTGTAATTTATCCAATTTTTTTCTTTTTAAAAATCATTTTTATATTATGCATATATTATTTTTCAATATTTATTTTTGGATTTTTGCAAAAAACAATCCACTTGGATTTTTGGTAAGGCTTACATTGAACATGTAGAGCAATTTTGTATATCAATTTAGTGTATCTATATCAGGTCTTCTAAACCTTCCTTCGGGAAAATGAGATATCATTTCATTTTAAATTTTTAGTCAGATTATATTACAAAGTTTTAAAGTTTTCAGTCCACAAGTCTTGTTAAATTTATCCCAACTATTCTTTTGTATTCTGTTGTAAGTGGGATTGTTTCACACATTTCCTGTAAGGACTTTTCATTGCTTGGGTATAGAAATATATCTACTACATTGTAATTTTTGTTGTAATAATTCATTAGATTACATAGTTTTTCTGTGGATTCCTTATAAGTTTCTCTACATAAAATGAAACCTCTAGAAACGGAGATATTTTATTTCTTTTCTTTAAATTAGAATACCTTTTCCTTTTTTTCCCCCTATTTTCCTTGCTAGAACCTTCAATGTTAAATAAAATAAATGGGAGTAGACATCCTGTCTTATTCCTGGTGTTAGGGGGAAAGCATTATATTTTTCACTGTAAATATAACATTACCTTTGGGTTTTTCATATGTAGCCTTTATTAGAATGAAGTAGTTCACTTCCATTCCTACTTTGTTACGTTTTTATTTTTTTGAATGAGTGTTCGATTCTGTCAAATGCATTTTTCTTCATCTACTAGGATGATGACTTTTTTGTCTTTTATTAATATGATTATTATCATCATAGTCACATGTTAAATCAATATTGTATTCCTAGGTTAAATTCCAGTTTGTCGTATTGTATTATCCTTATGTATATTGTTGGACAATATTTACTGGTATTTTATTAATAATTTTTGTATATATTTGCAAATTTAACTGTGATGCCTTTAAAAAAATTGGTTTTATCCTCAGGTTAATACTGGCCTCATAGAATAGATTGTGAAATGTCTATTATACTTCTCTAATATGGAAGAGCTAGTGAAAAGTTGATATTAATTTCTCTGTAAACATTTGATAAAATTACATGTGAAGCATTCTCAGCCTAGATGTTTCTTTGTTAATTTTTTTAAATCACTAATTCAATTTCCTTACATGTTATATGTGTATTCACGTATTCTATTTCTTCTTTAGGCAGTTTCAGTAGTTCGTTTATCTGGAAATTTGCCAATTTCACATGTTATCTAATTTGTTTAAATACAACGCTCACAGTGTCCCCTTATAAACTTTTTAGAACAGATTTATATTTAGAGAAGATTGAGTATATAGTACAGAGAGTTCTCACATACCCTTTCTCCTCTCTACAACTTCCCTATTACAAGCATCTAGCATTTGTGGGGTATATTTGTTACAGCTGAGGATCCAATATTGATGCATTATAATTAACTGAAATAAATAATTCACCGTAGGTACTTCACTGTGTGGTACCTTTTATGGATTTTAAGAAATATAATATTGTACATCCATCATTAGAGTATTACAAATAATAGTTTTACTGCCCTAAATGTTCCTTGGGCTTTACTTGTTTATCCTTCCTATTTCACCCACTCAATCTGTGGCAACTACTGATCTTTTTATTGTCTCCATAATTTTGCATTTTGCATCACGGCATTCAGTATTAATCGTGTAATATGTAGGCTTTTCATACTGTCTTATTTTGTCTAGTAATATGCATTTTGTGTTATTTGTGCCTTTTCATGGCCTGATAACTCATTTCTTTCTGTCATTAAATAATATTCTATTGCACCAATGTACCAAAATTGTTTATCCTTCTACCATTTGAAGAAAATGTTGGTTGCTTCCACTTGTTGGCAATTATCAGTAACACTGACATGAATATTTTATGTGCAGACTTTTGTGTTTACATGAGTTTACAACTTATTTGGGTAAATATTTAGGAGTACAATTGCTGAATCATATGGTAAGACTATGTGTAGCTTTGTAAGAAAGGCCAAATTGACTTCTGATGTGCCTGCACTATTTTGAATTCCCACAAGCAATAAATAAATGAGTGTTCCTGTTGTTCCACATCTTTGCCAGTATTGGTAATATTGGTTTCTTTGGGTTTTAGCCATTCTAATAGGTCTGTAGTGGCATCTCACTCTTGTTTTAATTTGCATTTCATTAACAACATACAACTTTGAGCATCTCTTTATAGGCTATTTGTCCTCTACACATCTTCTTTGAAGGGTGTGTTTTCCCAGATCATCCCAATGTTTTATTTTTTTTCCGTATTGTTGAGTTTTTTGACATTTTCAGTCAAAATAACCTCACTGAATATATATTTAACAAATATTTTCTCCCAGTCTGTGGCTTGTCTTTTCATGTTCATAGTGCATTTCACGAGCAAATATTCTTAATTCTAATTCATTTTCATGCATTGCACCTTTCATATAGGTTCTAAGGAGTCATCACCAATTCCAAGGTCATTCACTTTCTCCTATGTCATCTTTTACTCATTTTATCATTTCATGTTTCACTTTTAGGTCTATAATCCATCTGGAGCAAACTTTTGTGAAAGGTATAAAGTCAATGTCTAGATTAAATTTTTGGCATGTGAATGTACAGTTGTTCCAGCACCATTTGTTGAAAGGACTTCCCTTTGCTCTTTTGTCAAAGATTAGTTGGCTATATTGGTGTGGGCCAATATCTGGGCTACTTTTTCAGTTCCTTTGGTATGTTTATATTTTTCATTCATATTACAGTACTTGGATTTTTACTTTTATATTAAGTCTTGAAGTTGGGTAGTATCAGTTCTGACTTTATTCTTATTTTTCGGTATTGTATTACCTGTTCTGGGTCTTTTCCTTTCCACATAAACACCAGAAAATGTTTGTTAATATCTGAAAAATAACTTGCTAGACTTTGAATGAGATTGTCTTGAGTCTATAGATAAATTAGGGAGAAATTGACATCTTGATAAAATTGAGTTTTCCTATCATAAACATGGAACATCTCTCTATTTATTTAGACATTTTATATTTCATTCGTCAGAGTTCTGTAATTTTCTCTCATGTAGACCTTAAACCTATTTTCTTAGGTTTATTTCTACATACTTCATTTTTATTTGGTGCTCATGTAAACGGTACTATATTTTAAATTTCAAATCCAGTTTTTCAATGCAATTGACTTTTGTGTATTAACCTTGTATCCTGCTAGGTGGCTATAATCTATTTTAGTTTTACGAGATTTTTGTTTTGTTTCATTTTTTGTCAGTTATGTGAAATTATCTCCATAAAAAAATCATATATATTTATGAACAAAGATAGTTTTTATTTTTCTTCTTTCCCAATCCTTATGACTTTTGTTTCTTTCTTGTGTTTTTTGCATTAGTCAGAACTTGAGTATAATATTGAATGGGACTGGTAAGAAGAGACATATTTGTTTTGTTTCTCATCTTAGGAGAAAACATTTAATTTCCCAATACTAAACATAACATTAGCTCTGAAGTTGTTTCATCTATGTTTCTTATGAAGTTATGGAAAATTCTCTCTATTGCTAATTTGATGACAGTTGTCCTTAATCATGAATGGATGTGTTGCATTTTGTTTCAAATGCCTTTTCTGCATTAATTGATATGAACATGTAATTTTTCTTCTTAGGCCTTTTGATGTGATGGATTACATTGATTTAAAAATACTGAGCCAGCCATGAACACCTAAGATAAATCCCACTTGATCATGGTATATGATGCATTTTATATATTGTTGGATTTGATGCACTATAATTTCATGTAGAATTTTTGTATTTACTTATGAGAAATCCTGGTCTGTAGTTTTATTTTCTCATAATATCTTTATCCAGTTTTGGTATTAGGGTAATACTGGCCTCATACACTGATTTAGGAATTGCTTTTCTGCTTCTATTTTCTGGAAGATATGAAATAGAATTGCAATCATTTCTTTATTAAACGTTTGGTAAAGTTCACCAGTAAAAAAAAATATATATATATATATGAGCTTGGCATTTTCTCTTGTGGAAAGTTAATTATTGCTTCAATTTCTTTCGTATATATGGGCCTATTCAGGTGATCTATTTCTCTTGTGTGAGCTTTGGTAGGTTGTGTCTTTCAAGATACTGGTATGTTTCATCAAAGTTATCATGTTTTTGTCATAAAGTTATATGTAATCTGCTATTGTCCTTTTAAATTCAATGGGCTTACTACTGATAATTGTATTTCATTTCTGATACAGGAAATGTGTCTTCTCTATTTTTATTCTTTTATCAGCTTTTCAATTATCTTACTAATTTCAAAGAACCACTTTTTTTACTCACTGATTTTTTTCTATTGATTTCTTAGATTTAAAAAATCATATTTTCCCTTCCTCTAATTTTGTTGTTGTTGTCACTCTTTGCTGTTGTTTGGTGTTGTTGTTTTCTGAATAAACTTTTCTGGACTAATTCTGTAAAGTCTTTATTCTTTGTTGTGTGTATCCACATGAGTCTCTACTTGGGTAGTCCTACTGGAGAGAGATATCCTTAAACATCTTGAACCAACAAGTTTCTGAGATTTGGCCAATAGGCTCTTTGTATGTATCAGTGTACACTATCAGTGATCTTTGCGGTAGTTTACAAGTGTGTCGTAGGCTTCATTTCCTGCTTGTGTAGGGACTCAAGGTCAGGCAGAGGTTAGAAATCAGTGCTCTCTAAGGTCTCAGGTCTCTTTACGGCATCTGTGCAGCCCTATGCATGAACACGGAGCCTAGATTCCCTGGAATTTGGTGAAATATTGTAAAGCCTCCAGTGGATACGTAATCCTCAGGGTCTATTTTTTGGTCTTCTTTTTGTTTACTTTAACTGGTAGTGCCACCTCAGATAACAGCAGTGTTGTGCAATTGCTGCTGGTTACTTTTGACAAATTTCCTGGAGCTAAGCTGCTCTCACACAGGGAGCCCAAAGTCAGGTGAAATGAAGTAAAGTGCTAAGAATTAAATATTTCAGCCAGCCCCTAGTCTGGTCAAACTTGAAATGGGGGTTTAGGGAACTCCATACCTCTGCTCTGCCTTCCATAGCTGTTAGGTTGCTGAATTTTGCAGCTATGCTATTGTGAGCCTATTGGTTTTCAAGGCTGCCAAAGTGTTAGATAGAGGGGAACGGGATCAGGGCAGGCCAAGATACCACAAGGTTCACTGTTCATACTGAGATTCAGTCATTTTTCTTGAATAAACACTCTTTGGATTGTTTGTAAGTCTTTAACTGATTTTCAGAGTTCAAAAATGTTCATTTGGACTTTTTCTGCCAGTGTTACCATTGCTTCTAAAGGAATAGAAGGTTTTCAAAAGTCTTTACTCTGCCATTCCAGAAGTTGGTCCGCAAACACGTATTGTTTTGATTATATGACTGCGTAGCTTTTTGTGAGGCAAGCAATAGCTCACTGAACCTGCAGTTGTATGTACTATATCACAGTATATTATATCATGTTATACTATATTTAGTATATATAACATATTTATATGTTATATAAATATTATATATAGTATGTATCATAGCCATATATGTATATGTTTTGTGCAATAAATTTTTTTCACACTATATAAAAGAAAGCAGATTATCTAATTACAATTAAAGTCAGCACTTTGCTGAAAGAAAAGTGAAAACATGAGTTTGAGATTAGTTGCCTGTTTGATTCTATACCTTCCTCTGAAATGGACCTAGAGGAGGTAAAAAAACATGGTTGCTCTTCCATGATGATTAAGTTATTCCAGAGGAGGATGGAGTGGTTAAACAAACACAAATACACAACACACACACACACACACACACACAACACACACACACAGCTGGCTTGCGCTTGTAAGACTGCAGTGGTGGTCAAAACCTAAGTTCACTTGAAGTCCAGAAACCTTGAAATATTGATAAAGGCCTTGGAAGCAACTCAGCACAATTAAATCATTGTCCAATTTTAATACTTTGGACAATTTAATATTTTAATACTTTGGCCTGGGATAAAGAAAGCTGTTTTCTGTCCTGGAAGGAGCGGTGGTTCTAAAATGGGATATTCTTATTATTTTGAGATACGCTCCATCAATATGCCCACAGCCAATATCATAATGAATGGGCAAAAACTGGAAGCATTCCCTTTGAAAACTGGCACAAGACAGGGATGCCCTCTCTCACCACTCCTATTCAACATAGCATTGGAAGTTCTGGCCAGGGCAATCAGGCAGGAGAAGGAAATAACGGGTATTCAATTAGGAAAAGAGGAAGTCAAATTGTCTCTGTTTGCAGATGACATGATTGTATATCTAGAAAACCTCATCGTCTCAGCCCAAAATCTCCTTAAGCTGATAGGCAACTTCAGCAAAGTCTCAGGATACAAAATCAATGTGCAAAAATCACAAGCATTCTTATACACCAATAGCAGACAAACAGAGAGCCAAATCACGAGTGAACTCCCACTCACAAGTGCTTCAAAGAGAATAAAATACCTAGGAATCCAACTTACAAGGGATGTGAAGGACCTCTTCAAGGAGAACTACAAACCACTGCTCAATGAAATAAAAGAGGATACAAACAAATGGAAGAGCATTCCATGCTCATGGGCAGGAAGAATCAATATCATGAAAATGGCCATACTGCCCAAGGTAATTTATAGATTCAATGCCATCTCCATCAAGCTACCAATGACTTTCTTCACAGAGTTGGAAAAAAATACTTTAAAGTTCATATGGAACCAAAAAAGATCCCGCATTGCCAAGTCAGTCCTAAGCCAAAAGAACAAAGCTGGAGGCATCATGCTACTTGACTTCAAACTATACTACAAGGCTACAATAACCAAAACAGCATGGTACTGGTACTAAAACAGAGATATAGACCAATGGAACAGAACAGAGCCCTCAGAAAAAATGCTGCATATCTACAACTATCTGATCTTTGACAAACCTGACAAAAAGAAGAAATGGGGAAAGGATTCCCTATTTAATAAATGGTGCTGGGAAAACTGGCTAGCCATATGTACAAAGCTGAAACTGGATCCCTTCCTTACACCTTATACAAAAATTAATTCAAGATGGATTAAAGACTTAAATGTTAGACCTAAAAACCATAAAAACCCTAGAAAAAAACCTAGGCAATACCATTCAGGACATAGGCATGGGCAAGGACTTCATGTCTAAAACACTAAAAGCAATGGCAACAAAAGCCAAAATTGACAAATGGGATCTAATTAAACTAAAGAGTTTCTGCACAGCAAAAGAAAGTACCATCAGAGTGAACAGGCAACCTACAGAATGGGAGAAAATTTTTGCAACCTACTCGTCTGACAAAGGGCTAATATCCAGAATCTACAATGAACTCAAACAAATTTACAAGAAAAAAACAAACAACCCCATCAACAAGTGGGCAAAGGATATGAAAAGACACTTCTCAAAAGGAGACACTTATGCAGCCAAAAGACACATGGAAAAATGCTTATCATCACTGGCCATCAGAGAAATGCAAATCAAAACCACAATGAGATACCATCTCACACCAGTTAGAATGGTGATCATTAAAAAGTCAGGAAACAAGAGGTGCTGTAGAGGATGTGGAGAAATAGGAACACTTTTACATTGTTGGTGAGACTGTAAACTAGTTCAACCATTGTGGAAGTCAGTGTGGTGATTCCTCAGGGATCTAGAACAAGAAATACCATTTGACCCAGCCATCCCATTACTGGGTATATACCCAAAGGATTATAAATCATGCTGCTATAAAGACACATGCACACTTATGTTTATTGTGGCACTATTCACAATAGCAAAGACTTGGAACCAAGCCAAATGTCCACAATGATAGACTGGATTAAGAAAATGTGGCACATATATACCATGGAATACCATGCAGCCATAAAAAATGATGAGTTCATGTCCCTTGTAGGGCCATGGATGAAGCTGGAAACCATCATTCTCGGCAAACTATCGCAAGAACAAAAAACCAAACACTGTGTTCTCACTCATAGGTGGGAATTGAACAATGAGAACACATGGACACAGGAAGGGGAACATCACACACTGGGGCCTGTTGTGGGGCTGGGGGAGGGGGGAGGGATAGCATTAGGAGATATACCTAATGTTAAATGACAAGTTAATGGGTGCAGCACACCACCATGTCACATGTATACATATGTAACAAAGCTGCACGTTGTGCACATGTACCCTACAACTTAAAGTATAATAAAAAAAATAAATAAATAAAATAAAACAAAATAAAATAAAATAAAATGGGATATTCATTCTACCCTTTAGGACCATTGCATGCTCTCTTTGTTTGCTATAGTCAATTAATTGACTGATTTTATAATAAATTGTAAATATATTTTATAATTATTGACTTAGTTTCTTTGAATTGGATTGGGAAATATTAAATGGATGTTTTCAGTTCTTCTATTAATTAGCAATATTCTATAACAGTAAAAATGTATTTTATTATGTACTACGAGTCAAGATGAAAATTAGTAGGTTGGTGAAACTAAAATGACAAATTTTTAAAAATTGTATAAATACACTGAAAATTCCTGTCATAAATAAACAACATTTGAAAAAATCCAACATTTCTAATATGTTTGACTGTCTGCCATTAATTTTCTGAAATGATACTTATATCACATAATCCATGTTCTACATTCTTTTTTATATTACTTATATATGTGAGCTTAAAAACAGATCAGATAAAAGCAAAAAATGGAAATTTATGTTTTCCAGTTTTTATAAGATATCCATGAAGTCACTTTAGCTTTATGTATATGAGCTTTTTTTTTAAGGAATTCTGCATTACTTAACAAAAGAGGCTTGATAGCCTAAAACAATATGAAAAGGTAAAAAAAAAAAAAGAATCGTGTTTGCTGCTCATATATTGAATATTGAATATTTTTATTTAGTAATCCAGACTTGCTGAAAAATTTCCAGAAGATAGAGGGAAAGAATGGTTGAAAGGAAAAAAAAGTAACTTAAAATAAAACTATTTTCCCACAAAATGAAAGCCATCTTATACCCCATGTAATGATATTCTCCCTTCAGCAAAGCTTTATTTTAATCTAATAAAATATACTAATTTAATCAGTAGTCAAATATGTTTGTCACTTTTTACTAATAGAAATAATCTTAGCCTGATTTGTATAGAAAACAGAGATCACAAAAACATATGTTGTTGTGGCTGATTCCTTACTAGTAAGTGTGAAACCCAAGACTAAGTTTTCCTCTTAACCATTAATTCTTCCCCACCCCAAACCCTCATCCCCAGCCTTGCCCCTCTCTGGTTCTAATGAAGTTACTTATTTAAGCCATCTCTTTTCCCAGGCAAGGGGAAGTGAGATCAGTATGCTTGCCCTTATTTTATACAAGCAAAAAGAAGAGCTTAAGGTCCTGTGCATATTGCTGGTTACTGGTAGATATGCAGAGTCACCATCTGCAGTGTCTGGTGGTCCAGGTTATCTTTATTCAACTTCATAGCAGGTCAGAAGTGGAAGCACATGAAAGAATGAGATAAAGTATGGTTACCAGCTCCCCGGGGAAAAGGCTTGAGCAGGATATGGAGATAGGGCCAGGCAATAAACTTGGGTCTCTCCTGTTCTGCCTGGTGCAACTTCAGGAAGGCATTCAGCAATTTGATATCCACTCCATGGAGCATGATGAAGTGGGTACAGGCTTTTCAACTGCCAGATGAGCCCTCCTTCCCTTAGGCAAGTGCCTCTGGACACAGGCTGCCTCAGCTGTGGCCTGGCCAGTACAGAAACCGAGGACCCAGCTGCTGCCGGAACAGGTTATCATTACTCTTAATTCACCTGCTTATTCTAGAGATTAGAAAGAAAATATATATCCCTGACTAAAAATATAATTATCAAATTTATAATTATTATAATCGTAAAAATCCACAAGTTATATTCCTCAGAAAATCAAGACAATGAAAGGTATATTCTGTAAATGTGCTTAGAATTCAGAAGAAAAGTATAAAAACTAGTTATGAGTAGAGAAAAATAAAGAGACAGAAAAATGTAAAATAAAATTCAATTTATATGAAATTGCAACTTCATTAAAAAGTCAGAACTGATAAAATATTGAATAAAAATACTTTTTTCATCTGTAAGGAGAATTAAAACTTTCTAAGTCATCAAACAAAATTAATAAATCATCCTCCATATATATCCTGGTTATTTTTGCAAATTATAAGGATTTTTTTAATTCATTAAGCAACATATGAGTGATTCTTCTGGTTGTAGACTTAGCTTCCTTCAACTGCTATTAAAAATGCAAGTCATAGTGAAGCTGCCAAATACCAAACATTCCCTCTGAAGAAAACAATGCAAAAAACGGGGAAAAAATTCTTCTTCCAAATGAGTAAATGAAAATGAATTGAAGAAGAATAAAGCAATTCAAGGTTCCAACTAATGATACTGAAGATTCATGAAAAGAAGATGATAAGAAAGATACGATTAACCACAGATATTCAGACTGTTTTTAAGTAGATATTTACACTTTTCCAAAGCAGCAGCTAATCTTCATGGAACCAGCAAGTGGGTAGTAAAATTATTGACTACATCCCATTACCTAATACAATAAGTGAATCGTCTTAAGTATTTGGCATTATTAAGAATACCGGTTAAAGACCAGAAAGTAGACATGAGTTTCCTTTTACCCAGCAAGTTAACATCTTCTGTTCAGTTTCTGTGTCCTCACTAAGGACCTACTCTTTGATGGCAGAATATTCCCTTTAAGACACATGTTTTCTCTGTCAAACCACAGTATTATGCTTTTTTCTGTGATTTCAAGAGGATATAAATATAATATGATGATTAAAAAGTGTACATTTAATTAGAAGATGGCTGATCTTCTTATATAGATCCTGAAATACAAATCCAAATAAATTTCATATGGTGTCTTAGTCAGTTCTGGATGCTCTGAGAAATTCCACTCTGGGGACTGTTGTGGGGTGGGGGGAGTGGAGAGGGATAGCATTGGGAGATATACCTAATGCTAGATGACGACTTAGTGGGTGCAGCGCACCAGTATGTCACATGTATACATATGTAACTAACCTGCACATTGTGCACATGTACCCTAAAACTTAAAGTATAATAAAAAATAAAATAAAATAAATAAATAAATAAATAAATAAAAAGAAATTCCCACAGACTGGGCAGCTTAGACATAACACAAATTTATTTCTCACGGTTCTGGAAGCTAGAAGTCTGAGATCAGGGTGTCAGTATGGTCAGGTATTAGGAAGGGCTTTCTTACATGTGAAGACGACAGACTGCATTTCATGTGCAAACTGCATTGTATTCTCACATAGCAGAAAGCAAAAGAAGCAAGCTCTCTCCCAACCCTTACAAGAGCACTAATTTCAGGCTCATTAACCTCCAACGATGCCACTTCCTAATATCATCACATAAGAGATAAGATTTCAGCATGAATTTTATGGAGACATTCACTCCATTACATTACTAAAATAATCTAGAAGACAATTGAAACTCTGAGCTGCACAATAAAAGCAGACATAATGAGAGATTTGATTAAATATCAAAAACTTGAACAATAAAGACAAATATCTAAATGGAAAAGTAGCATTTGCAATGTAAAATAATAAATACAGGGTGGAGGAATTTCTTAAAACTAATAGAACAAATCTTACAGTGGACAAAGGCCGGAATTAGCAGTTCAAACAGGTAACTAAAAGTCAATAAATGTACTAAAATGTTCTAGGCATGTAACATTCAACAAAACAAGATAAAAACGAAAAACGTATGTTTTGCTGTTGTTTAAACATTTAATTTATGTTCATTTACATATATATAAAATTTGTGAAATGTAAAGAATTCAAATAGGTATAAATGTAACAATTAAATGAAACAGAAAAATTTTCCTTTATCTTACCTAATGTCATTATGCTTTTTGTCTCTCCCTAAAGGCAGCGTCTGTTAACATTCTGCTATACACATTTTAATAAGTACACTTTAAGCGAACAGTAGGCTCTTACTCATTTTATGGTTTTGGATCTTGCTTTTCATTTGATAAGAAGATTGAGAGACATTTTCCCACCCCATGTATGTGTTTCTGAATTTATAACTTTTTCCGAATACCATCATGTGTTATATATTCTAGATTCTCCATTATGTATTCACCATTCCTATAGAGATATTGATTTGCCCTCACTTGATTGCCATGCAAAAAATTTTGGGGGAGACAACCTTATTGATACAATTTGGTTCAGTAGACATGTGTAGTTTTAGCACTCACCCTGTCTCTTGGGACAACCTTGCTCCTTTTTCCAAACTTCAATTCAGAAATCACAGAGTTAGTCATCTATTTTTAGAACTTTGTATTATTTTGTCGAGTATTGTTCATGATACGAATGCAAATGCAAGTAACCAGTAAAAATTAAGTATTGTTGCTTTTTGATCCCATAATTCTGCCTTAATTTGGTCATATTTCCTTATTCTAATAAAATATAATTCTATTAATCAATAAAATATTTTCTTTTTTATTAAAGATAGACGTTTTTCACTTTGTTTTGCTTTCGTTATTGGCACTGAGTTGCTAAGAACAGGACAGAAGTAACAAATTTGTTTCACCATATTTAACTGAAAATCAGTCTATTTGTAGTGATATTTGTTCTTATTTACATTGTGTAACAAAATTTAGAATATCATATATAAAATTATTAGGATATTGATATTACATCTCTGCTCTTTATTGAAACTACATCCAGTAAACTATTATTCCGATATAACATTGTATCAAGAATATTTTCCATTTTACTGAATATTTTTAAAGCAAGTTGTTTAATAACTACAAACACAATTCATCTTATGCAAGTGTGTTACTTAAACCATACAGTTATTGCTTGATATTAAATGTTTTTTTGTCAGATAAAAGTGTATGTATTTACTGTGTACATAATGAGCTCTGAAATATACACACATTGCAGAATGATTAGATCTAGATAACTAACACATGCATTACCTCACATAGCTATTATTTTCCTGGTAAGAACATTTAATATTCACTGTTTTAGCATTACCAAGAATACAGTATATTAATAACTATAGTCATTTATTTTATGAGATCAACATTTTAAAATTTCACATATGAGATCTCACTTATGAAGTAGTTCTCTTTCTTTGCCTGGCTTATTTCACTTACCATAATGTTCTCCAGGTTTGCCCATACTGTAAATGACATAATTTCCTTCTTTTCCTTGGTTGAATAGTATGTAATAGGATTGAATTGTGTATATGACCCACATTTTCTTTGTCCATTCATCTATCGATACATACTTAGGTTTAGTCCATATCTTGGCTGTTGTAAATAAGGCTGCAATAAACATGAAAGAGCAAATATTTCTTTTATTTCCTTTGATGTATATCCAGCAGTGGGGTTGCAGGATTTTATGGTTGTTCTTTTTATGATTTTCTGAGGAATCCTCATATTGTTTTCTATAACAGATGTATTAACCTCCATATCCTTCTACAGTGTGCACTGTTTTCCTTTTCTCCACCTTCTTACCAAAATTTATCTTTTGTGTTTTTCATAACAGCCACTCAAACAGATTCATGGTGATATCTCATTGTGAATTTAATTTGCTTTTATCTGATGATTAGTGATGTTGACAATTTTTAAAATAGACCTGTTGACCTTTGTATATTTTCTTTTAAGAAATGTCTATTCAATCCCTATGCCCATTTTTTTAATGGCTTATTTCTTTTCTTGATATTGAGTTGTTTGTGTTCTTTGTATGTTTTGGATATTAGCACCTTATCAGATGTATGGTTTTCAAGTGTGTTATCTCATTCTGTAGGATGTCTCTTTACACTGTTGATCATATTTTTTGCTGTTCAGAAGCTTTTTAGTTTATAAAAAGAGACTAAGCTGTGCAGACACATTTAATTTGGAAAGGAGACAAAGAAGTTCCTTATATAATGATAAAGGGGTTTCAGCAAGACAATATAACAATTGTAAATATTTGTGCACCCAACATTGGAATACCTAAATATATACATCAAGTATTAATAGATCTGAAGGTAGAGATAGAGTGCAATACAATAATAGTAGGAGACTGCAACATCCCGCTATCTGTAATGGACAGATCATTCAGACAGAAAACCAATAAGAAAACATTAGATTTAAACTACAGACTAAATCAAACTGACCTAAGAGACAACTACAGAATATTCCATCCAAGAGCAGAAAAATACACATTCCTTTCATCTGCACGTGAAACATTCTCCAGGACAGATTATATTTTAGGCCACAAATGAAATCGTACAAAATTTAAAAAGGTTGAACTCACATCAAGTTTCTTTTCTGATTATAATGTTCTGACCATAATGGTATGAAACAAGAAATCAATAACAGGAGAAACATGGAAATTAAACAATATGCTCCTAAATACCCAATGGATAAATAAAGAAATTAAATAGTCTATTCAGCCTCTCAATTAAGGGAATTGAGGTCCACCCCCATTAGCGAGGGCAGTGTGCTTTACTCAGTCTACAGAATTCAGTGTTAATGTAATCTAGAAGCATCCTCACAGATACATGCAGAATCATGGTTGGTCAAATGCCAGGGTACTCTATGACCCAGTCAAGTTGACACATAAATTTAACCATCACATCCACTATGAAATCCATTCCTATGACATCATAATACTGTAGAGTATGGCAACTGTGGTGATGCCTCATTTGTGCCTACAACAGACCGTGCTGATGCTCTGTCAGTCTGGTCACCTCTGGAAGATAAGTGGGAGTCCATGCTGTTGGTCTCCATCTGTGCTACCGGGTCATTCTGTTCCCTAAATCACATGTGTCTTATACTTTCAGGGTGCTAGCCATTTGAAGAGATCAACATGTTATCCTCAATGAAATGGATTCATGTTCTACTCTGCAATATATAGATAGGTCACATCCCTTTTGCTTACATTATGACAGAGGATTTGACATAGTCTGAGGTCAAATTTTATAAAGGTTTATTGTATATTTTAATGAAATAAAATTCTTTGTAATATATTTCTCTCATTGACATAGAAAAGAATGCACATGCCATATCAATGTCCACATCAGGAGCCTGGAGCTGTTATCTGCTCTAACAAAGTTACCATCTCTGTCATGGCAGTTGTAATAAGGGAAACTAACTACTGAATTCAGCTTATAATGATACATAATCATCTTTCAAGATCCATCTGGTTTCTGCAAAGAAAACACTAGATAACCTAAATGAAGGTGAGACGAGGAGCACCATCCATACATCTTTTAGAGACATAAGGCTGGCATAAATCTGCTAATCTCTGCCATACACACAGGACCAATTTTTTCAGTAATTTGGTCATGGAAGGAGAAATTTCAGGGGCTTACACTTAGCTTTCCCCATACATATATACGATGGAACACTCTTTAGCCATAAAACAATGAAATTCTGTCATTTGTGCCAACATGGATGAACCTGGATGCTGATGTCTGCTATATTATATATATTCATCATGGATGAACCTGATGTTAATCTCTGCTATTTTTATATATATTTTTGAGAATTCCCATAACAAAATGTTATCTAACCACAAAACAGAGAAGCAGCAATGAGTTTAACATTTATGTACTTAAAATATACAACATGTATTTATTTTGTTTACTTAAAATATATAATAAACTTGTATAAAATTTGACCTCAGATAATAGAGAGCTTTGTGCTTACTACACACACACACACATACACACACACACACACACACACAGTGTTTATCTTGAAGAGATGTGGGGAAGAGAGTGAAATAATCAGCTTTGAAAGTGAGAATACACTGTTATTAATTTGGACATAAATTTATGCAGAAATAAGGAGATCATTACAACTTTCTTTGGTTTCTGTAATCCCAGTCCCTGATACAACATTATGTGCTGGCTTTTCTTACAGAATGATAATAGAATAATGAGAAAAATAAAGATCATTTTATAATGAGATATGAAAACTAAAGGGATGAGGTACTCCTTGGTATGGTGACAAAAAAAGCCCTCATGTCTTGCAGCAGGAGTGCATAGAAAGCCAAGCATGAAACACAATATTTATTGGACTGTGTGATTAACTTCAGAGGAGGTTAAGCCCTCAAGGAAGACAGATTTGTTATGCCAAAGAGAGAGCTTCATTGGGAAATTGTGAGATTCTGCAACAGGATTTAGGTATGTGGGTGACTGTCCTTGGAGGATTGATTGCTCTGTCTCTTCTGAAACATCTAAGCTTGCAGATATATCTCATTTCTCCCTATTAAGAGTGATCAGCTCCATAATCCTGAAAGGCAATATACTCAAAATCTGCCTTCACATCTTCTTTGGACCACCTGGCTTTTACCTAGGTTTAAGTCAGAAAATAAACCAGCTGAAGATGCACTGGGCTTGATAAAGAAAGAACTGTAATTTAAAGACTACAAACTTAGCTGACAAGTATTGCCGGCAGCCTGGGAAGTGTGAGTGGCACAAGATTAGAAGATTCTTCATGAAAGGGACTGAAATATAAAGTTTGAAAAGAAAGAGTTTATTTAGCTGAGAATACTCTCTGGAGATAAAGGATTTCTCAAGCTGGAAAGAACCTCAGGAGAGCCTGCAAACTACCTAATAAGTTGGCTCTCAGTGGCATGGTATACACAATGGCCAAGCTGAGCAAAATTGAAATGCTTAGAATTGCCATTTCTGATGATGGATAAAGAGAATAAAAAGTTCAGGGTAGTGGATTTGCTAGCATGGATAAAATATGTAGAGCCTGAAGATGAGCAAGATGATAATGTTATTTGGGAAGGCTGAGAAGACACACGATTTATCAAGGCCACAAGAATGCCCCACTGAGAAACGTAGCAGCATCACTAAAAAGTTCAGCAGTGGCTCTACCTTGCAGTTCAAGGATGGAGGTAGGAAAGACTGTCAGAAAATTTGTCTTGCTGAAAACAATGAGTTATGAATGGACTTTGAAATAAGAGAGTCCAGGTGGTGGCACTTAACAGATAGTACCCAGGTTGTGTTTAACCACAGATATGTAATGGCAAGCAAAGTTGAATTAGCAGCCCCAGGAACCAAATACTTGGGGACTTATAATGACTTAACAGAATGTGACCTCCCTGGGGACAAAATAGATTAGTGGAAGACAAATATACTATTCAGCTTAAACCAGTGGAAGAAGCCAAGGTTTGTCTATTAGTCCGTTTCATGCAGCTGATAAAGACATATCTGAGACTGGCATGTCTCAGGGTAACTTACAAAAGAACAACAACTTACGAAAGAAAGAGCAACTTACGAAAGAAAGAGCAACTTACAAAAGAAAGAGGTTTATTGGACTTACAGCTCCACATGGCTTGAGAGGCCTCACAATCATGATGGAAGGTGAAAGGCAAGGAGGAACAACTCATATCTTACATGGATGGTGGCAGACAACGAGAGAGAGAGAGCTTGTGGAGGGAAACTCCCATTTTTAAAACCATCAGATCTCATGAGACTTATTCACTATCACAAGAACAGCATGGGAAAGACCCACCCCCATGATTAAACCATCTCCCACCAGGTCCCTCCCACACCATGTGGGAATTATGGAAGCTACAAGATGAGATTTGGGTGGGGACACAGAACTAAATGATATCAGTTTGGTAACAGGGAATCTGAGGGAGGCCATCTTAAGAAAAATTTCCTTTTACCTTGGATAGTTTTCAGACCTGAGCCATTGAGCAGACCTCACCCATTAAACACAGTTGACTTCTTTCTGAAGTGCAATTATTCTCCAGGACCATAGCATGTGTACATAGAAATTATTTCTTCAGCATTTACCAAAGGGAAGTAAGACCATACAGTCAGTTAATTGGACATTGGGAAATGGGAGCTACTCACATTTTTCTAATACAGGGTATAGGGTCTAATAGACATTAAAACATGGATACTTTGAGACATTACCGTAGCTTTCTTATTTGTTGGGAACATATGGGAGCCAGGTGAAAACCAGCTTATATGGACCATATTGATGAACCCTAGACCCTGAGTATTTAATTGTCATTGACATACTTGAAAGTTAGCACAACCTCAAAATTGGGCTCTTGGTAGAAAAGAACTAATATGATAGGGAAAGCTAAGTGAAAGCCCCTGAAATTTCTCCTTCCATGACCAAATTACTGAAAAAAATCAGTCCTGTGTGTATGGCAGGGATTAGCAGATTTATGCCAGCCTTACGTCTGTAAGAGATGCAGGGATGGTGGTCCTCATCTCACCTTCATTTGGATTATCTACTGTTTCCTTTGCAGAAACCAGATGGATCTTGAAAGATGATTATATGTCATTACAAGGTCAATCCAATAGTTAGTTGCCCTGATTAGAACTGCCATGACAGAGATGGTAACTTTGTTAGAGCAGATAACAACTCCAGGTTCCTCGTGTGGGCATTGATATGGCACGTGCATTATCTTCTGTTTCAATGAGAGAAATGTATCACAAAGAACTTTATGTCATTAAAATATACAATAAGCCTTTGTAAAATTTGACCTCAGGCTATGTTAACTCCTCTCTCCTCTGTCATAATGTAAGCCAAAAGGATGTGAACTATCAATATATTGCACAGAGCAGTACATGAATCCATTTCATTGAGGATAACATGTTGATCTCTTCAAATGGCTAGCATTCTGAAAGTATAAGACACATGTGATTTAGAGAACAAAATGACCCGGTAGCAGGGATGGAGACCAATAGCATGGAATCCCACTTACCTTCCAGAGGTGACCAGACTGACAGAGCATCAGTATGGCCTGTTGTAGGCACAAATGAGGCATCACCACAGTTGCTATACTCTACATTATTATGGTGTCATAGGAATGGATTTCATAGTGGATGTGATGGTTAAATTTATGTGTCAACTTGACTGGGTCATAGAGTACCCTGGCATTTGACCAACCATGATTCTGCATGTATCTGTGAGGATGCTTCTAGATTACATTAACATTGAATTCTGTAGACTGAGTAAAGCACACTGCCCTCGCTAATGGGGGTGGACCTCAATTCCTTTAATTGAGAGCCTGAATAGAACAAAAAAAAAAGAGAGAGAGAACTCTCTTCCTGTCTGACTGCTTGAGCTGGAACATCATTCTTTTCCTGACTTCAGAAGAATTGAAACATCCACTCTTCTTGAATCTCTAAACTGCTGATTTTTGGACGGGAACTTTTTTTTTTTTTTTTTAGTTTTTATTTTTTTGAGACAGAATCTTGCTGTTTTGCCCAGGCTGTAGTGCATTGTTATAACCATGGTTCACTTGCAGCCTCGGTCTCCTGAGTTGCTGGGACTACACGTACGCAACACCATGCATGAGCCACTGTGCCTGGCCTACACTGGAAATTACACCATTGACTTTCCTGATTCCTAACCTTCAGACTTTGTTAGAGCAGATAACAACTCCAGGTTCCTGGTGTGGACATTGATATGGCATGTGCATTCTTTTCAGACTTGTACTGGGACTACACCATTAGCTTTCTTAGGTCTCCAGCTTGCTGACAGCAAATCTTGGGGCTTGTCAGCCTCAATAACTATGTGAGCCAATAGTGTGTGTGTGTGTGTGTGTGTGTGTGTGTGTGTGTGAATGACATAAGTCTGATGCAGGAAGACTCAACCTTTCTAACTCTGTATTGTCCTGCATGCTACAGGCCTTGTCTTCCAAAGTGATGACTCACTTTCAATGTTACATATATTTTTTGATATTGTTTTCTGAGACCTGCTTATTCTGGATTTATTTACTCCCAGCACTTCGACAATCTTTCATAGGATTCCCAGTGTTACCATCTTCTCAGCTTGAATTGTATTGTCAAATGTTTTCTTCTATGGTAGGTCTTTGTCTTTATGAAAAACTGTATTATGCTACTTTCACTGATGTCTTGGAATTTAGGCTCAGATGGTTTGATCTTCTCATTGTCCTACTGTGTTTCCTTTAATCTTCTCTTACAAAGTTCTGGAGCCTGCACATTTTCTTATAGTATTGTACTTAGTTCATACACTATTGTTCTACATCCTTTTGAGAACAAGTTTTTATTTGTTACTCTTGAATTCCATAACCTCTCTGCTTCTTCACTGTTTCCCTTTTTCTTTTCACCTACCCTTGGACAATAGCTAGTCCAGCATGGATTTGAAGCCATGAAGGGCATTGGCCATGCCACTTACCCTCAAGAGTTCCACAAGCATTCAAGAAACTCGTATGTGGTTTCAGGGAGTATGTTGTTTGTTCATAAATTATTTGTTGTTCTATTTTTTTTTTTTTTTGGTCAGTCTGGTATTCATGCTAGAATTTAGAGAAATTTCAAGACATTGCTGTAGCCATGACCCCATTGCTATTGGGTCAAAATTCGTGTTTGATCATCATTTATAATATTAAACTTATATATTCCCTCTAGAAAATCCACTAAATTTGATGTGTTTACATAGATTATAGATAAATCAATGCATATATCATATTTAAGAAATTATGTATTAGTTTTTTATTCTGTATTATGTATTATATAGTATGCATTATTAATTGTATACTATATTTCACACATAACAGATTGAATAATATAAATCTGATTAGTAAATTTCTGTAGAATTTTTATACAATCTTATTTTGACCTTATAACAAAATATACTTAATTTATGCAACTTTCTCTGTTTAATCATAAGCTATTTGAGAACTAAAGTTGTATTTTATTAATGTTTGTGACACCAGTCACTAAAAATAATATCTAATAAGTATTAACAATTAAAAGTTGTTACATATCAAACTTAAAATACTTCCCTTCTTAAACATCAGTATTTTCAACAAACAACCTAAACACTGGAATATATCATCAAAATTAAGCAATTATGAAGCTGGGAAAAATAGTAGTTAAAAATCATAGACAACATGACCCAAATCATATTGCAGAAAAATATATATTCAAGTTTCATATATGAATATTCACAGTTGAATTAATTATATATATATGTGTGTATCTATATACATATATACATATATATACATATACATATATATACATATACATATATATACACATATACATATATATATATATATATATATATCTCCATAATGTCTTAATCATTCCTGAACATAAAATGTTTCCTGGGGAATTTCTAAAATAGCATGTGAGATAAAAATGTCTAAAATTGTATAAATTTTTATACAGCTATTTATTTGGTAAGATACAGTAGCATAACAATCTTGACCCTTATAGTTCTCCTCTAAATTTTACTTTTAAAATATACTTTTTAAGAAGTAATGGAAAATAAATATTTGATTTAGATATTGAAATTATTTCCTATCCTGGACATCATCCTACACACAATGAAACAAAACATGAACAAAAACTTCCTTAATGGACTGAATTTTTGGGGAAGATGATATTTGGGAAGGGGAAGAAAAAAAGCCCGCATTTTATACATGTTTTCTTTTCTTCTTACTTGTTACTAATATTCTGTTTTCGTTCTCGAAGTATAAATAAATTAGTCCCTTAAATCTTACCATTGATACTTTCAGAAAACAAATTTATTGAGGAAAATTTTACCTTATATTACTGTTTGAATGTGTTCCTTCATGTTTGTGAAAGGGTGTATCAGATTTGACTTTCCAGGTCTATAGTTCCTCACTATCCTGTAAGTATGTTTTCTCTGTACCACACCATAGTATTCTAATGCAGAATTTTTGAAAGAAACAGTTATAACTAGGACTACCTTGAAAGATTTTGTAATTCTAGTTCAAATAACTCTGAAGTTTATAGACAAAATAAATTCTGCAGACAAGTCTTTTCCATTCTTGGAGGACAAACCTTGCACATTTTCAAAAATGTCTTTGACTTTCACTGTCCATTTCATCCAAGCCATCAATTTATCTTTCTCTGTGGAGTGTGTGAACAGGACTCCGTTGCCAATTGACTGGTGGCAGGGATTTACCTGACTAGCTGCCCTTTTTGCTCCTTTTCTAGTGCTGTCACTAGAGAGAAATGACTCTATGCCATCGAAAGGAAACACTTCCTGACACATAGTGCTATCTATGTAAAAAGACAACAATGCACCTGCAACTAATACTATATATATACCTTTAAAGATCTGCATCTATACCTAAATTTTCCAATGTATGTGAATTTTGTCCTTCCATATGGTAGCCATAATTAGTTTTATGCATCAATTTATCCTAAATTTGGCATAAGATGTTTAATACAGACATGATTTATTTAATTTGGAAAGATATTCTTTGCAAAACCTCTCTTCAACTTCCTTCTTCTTAATAGAGATTGTGCTTTGCATGGAGGCACAAACCATTCTAATATGCCTAAAAGAGTCTGCAAATGAATATATCTTATTGGGGATGAGATAATGGCCATTGGCTTCTGTATATAAAGATTGATGGGTGAAGATCATCTTTGGTACTCTGCTGTATGTTTTTTTGAAATTGTTTTTACGGAATATTTTATTTTATTTTCCCATCTCTTTACCTCATGCCTAGATATCTAAGCAATATTAAAAATTAACCTAATTTAAATAGAATGTAGAAATGTTTCTTCCTTACTGTAAACCCAAGGTACTGGGGGTTCTCTCCTGGTGTATTTCTATTTCAAAAATCATTACAAATGGACAATTAAATATACTGCTACCTAGGACATTAAGAATAGCAATTTATAATGAGATATTTGCTAAGCAAAATGGTCTTAATTATCCAAACAATCACCCAGAAGAGTCTGGGTGAGTAAGGAGAGTCTTACTATTAGAAATAAGTCAGAAGTTCTTGATATTCAGGATTGTTGTTGAGTTAGTATTTTAGTAGAGTCTTGTGGTATGGAATTTAAATTAATATCTTACTTTTCTTCTTTCCTACTATACAAGAGAGAATATTTTATATGTGTGTAAAGATTACAACCCTTGCATCAGATTAATTCTCATCAATTTTCGTTACTAAAATTAAAATCCCTAGCTTTTTCTCGTTACTTAAGGGTATTATTTCAATGCTTCTTAAATGTATAAAGACCATTTATATTGTATTTGTTGGATATTCTGGTCCTTTTTTTGTACCTATCACAGTCAAAATACAAATAACAGATTATGATAGTATAATAATTCACATATCTTTCAGTTTTATGTTATTTGCTTTGCTTGGTTGTGTTTTAAGAGATCATAAGATTCTTTGAGATGAGTATTTTTTGTTATTAAAATATGGTTATTGTTGGTGAAAAAAACTTTATATTATAAATGCCTTTGAAAATAATGAACAACTTGACAAAGTTTATATGTGCAGTGTAATCAACCATTGTCTTAAAACAATGCCACTATTGACTAGCTAAGAAATATGCTAAAATGCCTTTGCAACATTCCTTATTTATTATTCCTCCTGGAAATCATTTAGGTAGTACTCATTTGGTGTATTCAAAAGTTTACGTATATGACTTTTAGGAGTATAACTTTTATTTTGCTAAAAAATGATGGAATAACAAAAGTTCTCCAGGCTCTATAATGGTAAATTTGAATGTTAAATAACTTAGCTTTATAAGAAAAAATATCTATGCAGAATACCTGTAGACCCAAGAATTTTTTTATGTGTGTGTGTGTATAAAGTCTGTTAATTTCTCATCATTTTATCCACAGAAAACACTATACATTGCACATGTGTTTATATTAAGTGGCGCTACTTTGGGGGGAAATTAAGAAAAAGCCCATTAATCCAGTTTAGATGTTAACAATGCCCTCATTGGACATTTTTATTGCACTAAACCTGAATGCCTATTGCCACTGTGTAAACCTATATGTCCTTGATCAATATTTCTTATTTAATCTTTTATACTTGCTTAAAAACATTAAAAGTGGCTACACATAACACAGGTAAAATACCATTACTCCAGGAATATCTTAGAGCAATAATTCACAGTGACAGCATGTTCTTGGGTTAGTCTGCTTGGTTTAGATTTTGCTTTAACTTATTATTACCTATGCCATCTTGATAAAGTTACATGACTTCTTAAAATAGCAGCTAACTCATATATAAAATGGGGTAAATCTAATATTTCTAGATTTTTGCAAAGATTAATATGATAAAGTACACAGATCATTATATCAATTCTAGATACTTAGAAAACAGTAATATGTGGTAGTCAATTTGAGAGCTAGTCCAAGGCATTAGCTATGCTTTTTCTTCCAGGATCAAGATAATCAACAAATGGCACTCGAAGTTTTGAAAATGTTATTTTTTGAGCTGAAGAAAAAAAGTTGAGACTTCCTGATAAGATGGCATCAGAATCACCCATTTTACCATCTTGGCATCATTTCTTTGGCACAGAAAAGTTGATTCCTTCCTATCATGAAGCTAACATACCTTGTTTGTCTTTTGAAAATTTATGCTGCTATTAAACATCAAAAACTGTGTCACATGGAAATGCCTTCCTGGCAGGGTGTGCCGTTACTGTTGAATCATCTGTTTATGCTATCACTAAGTACAAAAGCTTTGAAGTAAGACCTAAAGCCAAAATTCTCACAGATGTTGCATGGAAATAAACTTCAAAAAGGATGCACAGTGTTCATTCATAGACAGATAAACACCTGTGTGAGAGAGAGAAACAGAAAAGAAAACAAGAGAGACAGAGCAACTCACTTAAAGGCTTAGCTTTGAACAAAAAAGGCCCTGGGCCTTCTCTTTCAAATTGATGTCTCTGTTTATATAGCTTCCTGCCTCTGTACTAGGTGACTATCGAAGTCCCACTTTTTGAACTAATTTACACTGACCTCTTCCTAGTTTCCAATAGTTTCTTTCATGGGGGGTTTGTTTTCTCTAATGAGGCTCAGCTAGGACCAGGGGTAAACAAAAGGAAATAGACATCCTTCAACAGATTCTGCCTGCACTGAGACTGATGTTTGAAGAAGAGGAGGGGCCAAGAATGAATACGAGATGTCCTTGTATCTGCAGATATGAAATTGGAGATCCCATAAATTCAATGTGTTTAGACTCACTAAATCTTTTTTTATTTAAAAAAATATTATATTTCATACACTAAGGCAACAAAATGGGAAAAAACAAAGCCATATAATGAATGTTTATTTTTGATAACTCTTAGGTCAGAAAATGAACTCATTCTCTACTTTGAATAAGTGTCCAAGATTTAGATCAAGTTTCACTTTAATGAAATTATTTGAAAAGTTTTTGTCTTTTCATTTTATTAACCGATGCCTTAGAAATACTGATGCCATCACAAAATGAAAAAAAGAAAAAAACAAAAGCTGCAAATTAGAAATGGTCAGTCTATCAGGACTATAGTTTGCTGTTTCAAAACCTAAAGCTTACTCAAAACCCCAACATAATTTCAGCAAACAATGTTATAAATGGAGATAAACAGCGCAGTTCTCTTTGAATTTTCAAGTCTATTGTCTTCTATTATTAGTTTATCATATGATTTATTTTTCAAAAAACTAGAATCTATCAAATTCATGCCACTAAATCTCTTTACTACTTTGATCTTCATTTATGCTCTAAGGCAAAACAGCCTATGTGATGATACACTTTATGAAATGTAGATTCTTTGCCCTTCATGTGCCTGACAAACTTCCCCCACCTCCAAGCATTCTGGAACTGATTGATGGCAAGTTCTGCCTCAAAACGTCTTTTCTCTTCTTATCCTTGGTGAGAATGTATCAATAAATAGGAAGAGATGATGATGCTACTGAAGCCTGTAAGCACAACTTCTCATTTCATCAGCTTTGCTGATGTTACCTCTGGCTCAGAGGTTCCGTCTTCTCTCTGCCTCTATGGGATGCATCGGGATTGCTTTGACAGCAAGCCCCAAAGGCATATGGCAGAGAGCTTCTTGCTTTTTAAGTCTGCTTTTACTGCCTTACCAGTTAAGTGCAGTAGCAGTTCTAATGATAACTGGAAGCTGACAAAATAATTCAAATAGTGCCCTCAAATTCTGAGCTAAAAAAACAAAAACCAAAAAGCCTATTAGTGTAAATGCATTTTACTCTTGATATAAAAGAAAGTACAATATACTTCTGGAAAAGGCTGACTTTCATTTTATTATTATTACTATATTTTTTCCATTCTTTTCTATTAGGAGTTCATGAGCTGGGGGCCGGAAGAAGGTGACTGGAATTCTCTCTTACTTATGAGGACTATGACCAGAGAAATTATGTAATCCTCTATCCTCCTTAAAATTCAATCTTCTTCTTTACTAGTTTGTATTCAGCTATAAATCAGTTGGAGCAATCATATATACAGATCAAGTCCTTACAATGTTTAAGTAGAATAATATGCATTTATGTTTAGGACTGTGAGAGGCACTAAAATAATCATTAACATGAGTTGCTTTTTTCTTTTTTAGAAATTAAAAACTTAAAACTCATTCCCTTAAATAGATTAAATACACCTATCTCAAGAGCAGAGGCTTCTCTAAATTCTTTCTCTATTTCTGTAATTTTTAGTGTTTTATTGACCATAATCATTGCCCCCAAAAGATATCTCCATGCCATAATATTTGGAACTTGTGAATATTACCTTTTATAACAAAAATGTTATAGAGTTAAAGAATCTTGAGAGGAAGAACACATCCTGGATAATCTGGTAGGCCCTAAATACCATCAAATGTATTCTTATGAGAGCAAAGCCAAAAGAATCTTTGAAACAGACCAAAGAAGAGAAATACAAGCAGAAGAAGAGGAGACTATCTGACTTAGAGAGATTGGAGTGATGCAGCCACAAGCCGAGGAATACCTACAGTCTTTAGAAGCTGCAAGAAGCAAATAATACATTATTTGCTATAACCTCTGGAAGGAGTGTAGCATTGGCAAAACCTTAACTTACAACTTTTGGCCTATATAACTGTGAGAGAATAAATTTCTGTAGATTTAGGTCACTCAAATTGTCGTAATTTTTCACAGCAGCCACAGAAAAATAATACATTGCCATTTCCTCACTTTGTGCATTACATGTGTGTTTTGGCAATCTTATGTCATTAGATTTAGGACCTTGAATGTGGAAATTACATCTGGTACCTTTTTCTGTTAGACTCAGTACCTAAATCCTTATACATAGTAAGGGCCAGGAGAAAGTTTCCAAATAGATTAGTGAATGGCATCATCAGTGAGAGAATTATTTTTGACACAGTTCCTAATTGTAATGATTAGGAATATAAGGCCGGGCATGGTGGCTCATGCCTGTAATCCCAGCACTTTAGGAGGTTGAGGCAGATGGATCACCTGAGGTCGAGAGTTCGAGACCAGTCTGACCAACATGGAGAAACCCCATCTCTACTAAAAATACAAAATTAGCCAGGTGTGGTGGTGCATGCCTGTAATCCCAGCTACTTGGGAGGCTGAAGCAGGAGAAGCATTTGAACCCAGGAGATGGACGTTGTGGTGAGCCAAGATAGTCCCATTGCACTCCAGCCTGGGCAACAAGAGTGAAAGTCAGTCTCAAAAAAAAAAGAGAGAATAGATTGGTGAAAAGGTAACAAAATTAATTGATTATCTAGAGACGTATCTTTTGGAGTAGGAGTAAAATGAAACATGCAATTTTACATTGAGGAAATAAAAAATGACATCATAAATAACTGCAATTATGGAATCTGAGAGATAAGTTGACCATTGAAAACAGGAATTAATAATAGGATTTTTGTATATTATGTCAATTGCGCTTATGGTTTCCAGTCCAACTTATAAAGTGCTTGGAGGTGTCAACTGCATTCTCACAAGAAAAGAAAAGTTGAACAAGCTGCAAATCAATAACTCTTCTTACAATCTACATAGAATTGAAGCCACAAGGCAAACTTCTGCCCCTACAGCTGGGGAGACAGACAAGTGAATACAGAGAATCACAGCTTATGAAGGGCAGATGCCCAGAAACAGAATTCCATCACTGTGCCAATCCCGTCAGGAAAATGTACATTATAATTGACAAATTGCTGGAGTTTTGGTGTGGACTAGCTTCAGAGTTAAAATCTCCATGTGATCCTAGTCTTTCACTAATTTTATCTCCAGGAATCCTATGAAGTTCTCAACAGTGAGGGTTGGATGAAAATCCTCTCACACTTTTGGCAGAAGGAAGGAAAAAGTAACAATTTTGAAACATGCCCAGATATCTATGCTTTCTTTAACAATGCTGGCCCTTACAGGAACAATTTTGTCAGAGCCTAACTGGGATTTATTGAAGTCTGACCTAACAGTTGGAAGTGAAATATCCAACTCCAGCCCCTTCTAGCCTCTCTGTCTCACCTATGGAGAAAAGAGAAAAGATGAGAAGCAATTGCAAGGGTCACAGCCCGGGACCAGGTTCACTAAAATACTGAGACCTAGTCACAGAACCATAGGATACTTTCCCTCCCCAAACACCTTTTTACCACATCAGTGGGACTCCTGTATAAAAACAAGTGATGACAGCTGAAAGTATTGCAAGCCTGAGATATTTTTCAAAAAATGAATGTCTTAATTCTACATTCCCCCTCCCCAAAAAAGGTGAAACAAAAATGAGGACTCTAGATGGAATTTAGCTTCTAACACCATAGCTACACCTGACAGGAAAACATAATCTAATTCACAGTTAGAAAAACATAAAACTTATGATCCCAACACTTTGGGAGGCTGAGATGGGTGGATTGCTTGAACCTAGGAATTTGGGACCAGCCTGGGCAACATAGCAACACGCTGTCTCTTTAAAAAATAAAAGTAAGTAAATAAATAAATTAATTAATTGCAAACATAATAAAAGACAAAAAACACGGTCTGAATAGAAGAAGCAAGCATCAGAACCAGACTCAGATATGGCAGAGAAAATTTGAAAATTTAAAATAACTGCAATTAACATTTGTAAGCCTGCAATGGGAAAAAGTGGACGAAGCACAGAAATGTAATATAAGCAGAGATATAAACTCTAAGAAAAAATCAAAATGAAATGCTAGAAACAAAAGCCTTGCATGTTACGATCTGAATGCATGTTTTTCCCTCAAACTCACATGTTGGAAACCTAAATCCCAAGGTGATAGTATTAGCAGGGGAAGCCTTTGGGAGATAATTAGGTTCTGAGGGTGGATATGTCATGAATATAATTATGATTCTTAGAAAGGAGGCTAAAAGGAACTTGTTTTCCCATTTTACATATGAAGACTCAGCAAGAAGATACCCTCTTATGTATGAGCAGTCCCCCACTACACACTGAATCTTCTAGTGCATTGATCTTGAACTTTACAGCCTCCAGAACTGTGAGAACTAAATTTTTGTTGTTTATAAGTTATTCAGTTTATCATATTTTGTTAAAACAGCCCAAACAGGCTAATACACTGTAACAGAAATGAGTAATGCCTTTGACGGGCTTACCACTAGACTGGATGTGGCCAATCAATGAGCTTAAAGATGTATCAATAGAAACTTCTCAAATTGAAATGTACAGAGAAAGGAAGAAAAAAAATAAAATGGAATGTAATAACCAAGTACTATTGGAAAATTATAAAATCTGTGACATAGATGTAAGGAGAGTAACAGAAAGAGATAAAGGAATCAAAAGAATATTTAACATAATAAGGGCTGAGAAATCTGCACAATTAATGGCAGACACCAAACCACAGCCCCCCAAAATTTAGTAAACACTAAACAGGATACATAGTAAAAATCTCAACCTAGTCATGTTATATTCAAATGGAGGAAAACTGGGGACGAAGAAAAATTCTTCAAAGAAGCCAGAAAGAAGTGACTGGTTGTACATCTTACCTATAGACACAAATAGAATTACATTGGATTTTTTCACATAGAATTACACTGGACTTCTTTACAGAAACCATACAAGCAAAAAAATTGTAGACTGAAATATTTAAAAGGTGTTGAAAGAAAACACCAAATAAAAATTCTGTATCCATACAAGTTACCCTTTAAAAGAAAGCAAAAATAACTATTCCTCAAACAGAAATTAAGAGAATTTCATGCCTGTAGATCTGCCTTGCAAGAAATATTAAAAGTTTTCCAGAAAGAGTGAAAATCATATAGTCAGAAAATCAGATTCAAATAAAGAGAGGAAGAAAATTAAAGATTAAACAAATAAAAACAAAATAAAATATTTTTTGTTACAAGTCTAATTTTTCCAAAAAGTGTCAGAATTCATCAAAAACTAAGTCACTGAAACACTCCCTTGTTTCAAAATGAAGAAAATTTTATTATGCTTGGCCTTTGTCCTTTCTGTGTTGACATAACAGAATATCTCATACTGGGTAATTTGTCTGAAAATTACAAATTTATTCTCACAGTTCTGGAGGCTGGGAAGTCTAACATCAAGTTGTCGGCATCTGGCGAGAGCCTTCTTGCTTCATTATCTCATGGCAGAATGAGAGAGGGTCACATAAGGATAAAAAGAGAGAAAAGAGAGGGCCAAACTTATTTTTAAAACAAGCCCATGTTCTCAATAACAAACCCACTTCCTTAATAGCAATATTACTCTATTCGTGAGTGTAGAACCCTCATGACCTAATCGCCTCTTAAAAGTTCCACCTCCAAATACTGTTGCATTGATGATTAAGTTTCCAACACATGAGCTGTGGGTGACATAATCAGATTATAGCAGGTTCATAACTGTAACTTCTAAGTCTCTAAATTTATGTAACTGAACAATTGTTCCTTTTCAAAATAGTAGGTGTGGTAGCCCTTTTATTAATAAAAGTTATTTGTGAATTATAGTTGAGGAAGTTCACCTGATCCCGAATGTTTACTTCCCTTCTCCCAGAAACCCCAATAAAAAATGGTAAAGAAATTTATAAAGGTATTATTTCAAATGGTCAAAAAGTTAAAGAGAAGAAAATGATAGATAATGTATTTGCACCCGGTTTATAATAAAGTCAATTTGATACAGTGGCCGGGCGTGGTGGCTCATGCCTCTAATCCCAGCACTTTTGGAGGCTGAAACAGAATCCAAGAAAAGTTCACCACTAGGACTCAAGATAATTACTAATGTATGGACTCCAGAAAAAATAGAAAACAGGAGAGCAGGAACAACAGGGATCAAGGCATGTAACACGGTGGAGGAGCTCCTAAGTTGAAGATGAATGAAAGCCAAGGAAGACGACTGTCCCACGAGACTGAAGAACAACCAGTCCTAATTGGAAAAGAGTGATCTTCCAGGGGGAAAAAATTCGGAATAAAAGTGGATGGATCTTTTGGATTATTTGGCAAAAACATAAAAATACTGTAGTTACAGAAAACTAGGAAAAGGAAACAGTGAAAACTTTGATCTCCAGGAAAATAGGAGTACACAGGAGGGAGATTTAATCATGTGCATGGCTGGGCCATAGACTGAACACACTTTGCATAGTATGCTTTTCTCTGTGTATGTATTTCTTTGACAATTTTAATAAGTACAAAGAGTAAAGAAGAGACAATTGTGTTCACACATGGGTGAACTGTTTTTTTAAATAATATTATTTGTAAAACAATGTGAATTGTGTTGAAAATATTTCAGTGAGATTGGTAAAGATCGTAGATATATCACTTTCCTTTATTTTTATTTTTATTTGTTTATTTATTTATTTTTGAGATGGAGTTTTTGCTCTTGTTGCTCAGGCTGGAATGCAATAGTTCCATCTCGGGTCACTGCAACCTCTGCCTCCCAGGTTCAAGCAGTTCTCCAGCCTCAGCCTCAGCAGTCCTGAGTAGCTAGGACTACAGGCTCGTGGCACCATGCCCAGCTAATTTTTGTATTTTTAGTAGAGACGGGGGTTTCACCATGTAGATCAGGCTGGTCTTGAACTCCTGACCTCATGTGATCCACCCACCTCGGCCTCCCAAAGCACTAGGATTACAGATGTGAGCCACTGCCCCTGGCTGGATACATCACTTTCTAATCTACAAATAGCCTCAAAATGTTATAATTTGTTCTTGCTAAAAAATGTTTTACATAAGGTGGCACAGTCAGAAATTTCAGCATATACAGTTTTTGTTTTTGAATCATTATTTGGTTAACATGTTATAATACATGTATATGGTTTCTTCTTTCTTTCTCTTTATTCAGCCTTGTATCATTTATTTTCTTCAATCCCCTTTCCATGCTATTGTATCTTTCTCCTTTTACAGTCTCATCCCTTATTAAAAAATGGAGCTGGTACTTTTCTATAGAATCAACAAAGCATAAGTACACAGAGAAAAATTAATAAGGGTTATCACTACAAAAGTGGTGGTGGGGTACTCCTTCTAGAAGGGAAAAAGGAAAATGAGAATATTATATGGAAATGTGCTTCCTGAACTGCCTTTGGTACCACATTCCCTTTCATTATGACACATCTATGTTTTTCTCCTCCCCATCTACAAGCAGATTTGGTATCAGTTCAAATCCATTTGTTGGCACATTATTGTCTCAACATTGTGCCTCTCTTTTGCTCTTACAGTGATGCATTATCTCTCATGTCTCTTTTGGTCTCACTTTGTTTTTCCTCTGATGGGAAACAAAAGACTGACAAATCCATCACTGTGCCCTTAAAGTGATTTTCTTCAGGCATCATTTGAAATTCTCAGTTGAATATGGAGAAAAAAAATATTCATATAAGTTATGCACTTTGTGGAACAAAAAAAAATGCAATTTAGAGATAGGCTAACATATTCAATATCTTCTATCTTCAGAATTCTCAGCTCAATAATGAAACATTTTAGAGATGTTGTATGTCTGTTTTTCTTGTAGAGTATATAGTTCAAGAAGTTCTACGTCGATTATAATTAATTATTAACAGCTGACAAGTAAATGTATGCAACTACTTTTTTCTGTCCTGTAGTATTATTACATTCAATTCTTAGATGAGGAAATACCGGCTTAGGTGAGTAGTTGCTCAAGATGGCACAATTAATAAATAAGGAATGGTGCTGAAACTTACACATATGCATATCTAGGTCCACACCTCTATAAATTTAAATTTGATGTTTTTAACCTGTTCTTAACTTCGGTTCCTATATTACATATTTATAAATATTGTAAATGGTGATAGATATTAGTAGCAATATATTACATTTCATGAAAATCTCATTAGGTATTTCATTTTGCTCTCCCCTCTTTGTTTAGTCTCACAATATGCTGACCATAAGGAGAAGAAAGAAGACAACATTTCTATTAGAATGAAGTTCTACTTCTTTCTTAATCCGTGATGTGAAATTGAAAACTAAAATTCAAAAGATCAATAATGTACAAATAATAAGGAATGCTACTGACTTCTTAAACTGTCAAAAGCAAATATGTCAGCATAAGCCTGCATAAGATTTAATTATCAGTTCAAGTAGACAGATCTATCTGTATAGCCAGTGTAAAACATTTTCACTGATAGGCCATGCAGTCCCTGTAATTGAATTCTGCTCAATAGCTAAAGTAGTAGTCATCAATTCGGTGACTTAAACATTTAATTTTCTAAAAATACCAGAGTATTCACCCAGTGGAATGAGAATTGTGTATGCAATTGCAATTTGTATTGCAAACAATGACCAAACATTGCCAAAATGACAGAAAATACGGTTTGTATGAAGAGAAATATTTAAAAATGCTCTTGACTGACAATACCCGTTAATAGTAAATATATTATTTTCCACCCATAGATGCATAAGTTTAATATCATTTAATGAAAATCTAAATTGGTATTTAAACATGTGATTACATAGTTTCAAAATTCATCTGGAAAGGGAGTTTTGGATCATCTATCTTTTACCTTGTGGGGTCCATGGCCCCACCACTCCGGTGTTGCACTGGGATTTCCAGTCCAATGACATTTCCATTTCTTTCCATCAATAAGGCTTTTTTCCCTCTCCTCATTTCTGTTTATCCCTTTTTAATTCTTTGGCTTCTGATCCAATACCTCACTTGCTAGTACTTGAAACTGTTTTGCTTTTATTATTTTTTTTTTCTGTCACAGTCTTGTCCCAGCTCCACTCACTTCTAATCATATTCATCACACTGTTGCCTCTAGGTCTATGGCAGCTGTGAGGGCATGTACAGAAAATCATGGATCCACGCACCTGAAAAGCCTTGTGAATTGATTGCTTCCAATTATCTGGAAAACCCACTCTCTCCCTCTGCTCACTCATTTTCACAATCACTGGGGAAGGAGAAGCTCTATTTTTTTTTTCTTTTCAAACCTTCGAGAGCCTCATGTTTCCTTTCACTTCAAGGTGACAAGATTTTTCTACCTGTTACATACAGCAAAAGGCAGCTCAGGAAGTATGTTTTTATGTCATTTTTCTGTTTTTTCTTTTTCTCTTTTAGAAATAATAGCCACTCCCTTCTTTGTTGATGGTAATTCCAATTAATTTTCTCCAGGCACTGATTCTTTTTTTACTACAGAAAAGAACCAGCTCCACATTTTAAATAGAGAAGAGATTGTAAAAGGAGGAAGATGTAATGAGGTGGAAGAGGCATTAAAGGAAAAACAATCGACACAGGACTGAATAGAAAAGAAAGAAGAAGAAATCATACACATTTATTGTGACATGTTAACCAGGCAATTTCGATACAAAAACCAAAAGCTGGCTAGGCTGAAATTTATAAAAGTACTACTTTATGTAAAACATATCAAATTTTTATTAAAAAAGAGATAATCTCTTTACACTCAAAACACTAAATCCACAAATGTCCCTACATAGAAATGCATGGATTTTCCTCCTCTCCTACATTTACTCATTGAAGGCCATCTTCTCCACTACTGCCCTTAATGTGGTAATATTTTCAGAAAACGGATAATATTCACTACAATTTGAATTTCCTAATTCATCTTGTCTACTGGATACTTTCAACAGCTTTTAAAAATGCCAGTGTATCTCTCTTTAAACCCCCCACCCTTTCTGGATAGATAGAAAGATCGATTGATACACACACACACACACACACACACACACACACCCACACCAGAAAAGGCTCTAAAGTATAAGCGTGTGTGTGTGTATATGCCACCTGTATTATCTTTGCAATTCTTCTCTATCTAAAATTACTTCAAAATATAACGTTAAAAAGAAGACTAGAATTTTACCTCTTTTTACTAGTAGTAGCCTAATTCTTCACTCCTTTTCATAGACAAACGTTATTAAAAAGTTTTTTTGTTTTGTTTTGTTTTTGTTTTTGTTTTTGTTTTTGTCTGGGTGCAGTGGCTCACGCCTGTAATCCCAGCTCCCAGCTCTTTGGGAGGCCAAGGGAGGCGGATCACAAGGTCGAGAGATCAAGACGAGCCTGGCCAACATGGTGAAACCTCGTCTCTACTAAAAATACAAAATAATTAGCTGGGTGTGGTGGCGCGTGCCTGTAGTCATCCCAGATACTCGGGAGGCTGAGGCAGGAGAATCGATTGAACCCAGGAGGCGGAGGTTGCAGTGAGCCGAGATCACGCTACTGCACTCCAGCCTGAGCATCAGAGAGAGACTCCATCTCAAAAAACAAACAATAAAATAAATAAAAAGAAAAGAAAGAAAGAAAAGAAAAAGAAAAAACATCATCAGCATTTTTAGGCCCAACTTTTTGGTTAAGCAGCAGCATTACACACAATCCAACATACCTTCCTTTTGAAATATGGTTTTCCAGACATTTTTCTTTTTTTTTTTATTACAATATGATACTGAGTTTTAGATTGCTCATTTCCTTTTTCTTTGTTGGAACCTCCATGTATAAAATCCAACTACCACATAGGACTCTCATTTAGACCCTGTTCTCCTAGCATTATTACTACATACTTGAAAATAAACTTCCTATTTCAACTCTCTAGCGCAGACAAATTTTTAGTGTTATTTAATTGATTTTTAATAGTTCCCATAGGAAGTCTAAAATATACTCCAAAGTTAACATAATAAACTTGAACTTTCCCAATCTTACCTTTATCTAGACTCTTTAATCTCAGTGAATGGACAGCTATCCACCCAAGTGCTTAAACCATACATCTCTTAGTTACTCATATATTATTGCTGCACATTCTCTTAAATATTTATCATTAATTCATTTTTCTAGTAACTCCCATGTATGTCCCAGTTTTATTTAATATTTTTTATTCACATTTGGACAACTTCATTGACCTAAACAACATTTTTATCTATACTCATTGTTTTTTGCTCCTGGAATCGATTCTGCACATCCTAATGAGAATGATCTTCAGAAATTCAAATCTGATACTGTGCTTCCATACTTAAAATCCTCCTCAGTTTTACCCCAGATATAGGCAGAAGATCCATAAATCTATGACATGGAAAAAATAATAATCTCTTGCATAGACTACGAGACTGTGGACAAGAAGCCCATTCTTCAGTTTTCCAGCTTTTCTGTCCAGTTCTGGCTTCTGCTACTTCAATATTATTGCATTCTCCTTAATTTCTAAGGCTTATTGTGCGTCCTTTTCAAATAGACCTTCACTTATGATTTATCCCCTCCTATGAAGACTCCCAGAACTTTGGTCACCTGCCTTGAAAAATCCTACTCTTTATTTACATCCTAGCTTAACCATTCTCTGAAAGTCTTTCACCTTACCTGCTCCTATTTAATTAATTTATTATTATTATTATTATTATTATTATTTTGAGACGGAGTCTCGGTCTGTCGCCCAGACTGGAGTGCAGTGGCGCGATCTCGGCTCACTGCAAACTCCGCCTCCTGGGTTCACTCCATTCTCCTGCCTCAGCCTCCCCAGTAGCTGGGACTACAGGCGCCCGACACAACGCCCGGCTAATTTTTTGTATTTTTTTAGTAGAGACTGGGTTTCACCATGTTAGCCAGGATGGTCTCGATCTCCTGACCTCGTGATCTGCCCGCCTTGGCCTCCCAAAGTTATGGGATTACAGGCGTGAGCCACCGCGCCCGGCCTACCTGCTCTTATTTTTATTAAGCGTCTGGACCATGCAAGTGTCTTTCTCAGAGTGCTCTGCATATCAACCAGCATGACACAATGAACATGATTGTACCATGCATGAGGTTTCCTTCTTGGGAAGATTGAAAGTCTTTTTGTTTATTTTAACAATCTCTGTACAAAATTTATATAATTAGAAAGTGACCTTTATTATTACAAATATTTGTCTTATCAAAAATGTGAAAAATGTTACAAAAAACAATACTGTAGGCTACTTGTGCCAACCTCAACAGATATATCATAGAAAATATTAAACTGTATAGAAACAGACATCTGAATTTAATATTTATTATTTTAAATTGTCAATACATGATATATGTATTATATTTTAAATAATGTAGTTTATGAGACAATTTAAAATTTAGAAAATAAAGTCAATCTTCACTTATTAGATATCAAAATAAATTCTATCTCAAATATTTTTATTAAAATATAATCATTTTAAAATATGAATTTCATAAATGTAAATGCCTAACTTTAATTAAAAACAATTAATTATATTCCATATTTAGGGAAAAACAATTTTAAAATTCTGCCTCAGTATGAATTCCATACAAAAAAAATCTGTATAGAAAACTGATAAAAAGGATATATGTTTACTGGTAAAATTATTTGTAAGATATAGATAAAGAGTTAGTGGAGTATATAGAAATCTATGGACATTTAAAAAACATGAGCAGGTAATTAACTATGAAGAAATGAAAATGGTCAAAGCATGAAAATGTACATCAAATAGTTCTAACATAAAAGCAAGAATAAGATTAAGAAAACATGGAGTAAAAATCAGATTAAAATTTACAGTATTGGCTTTACTCCAGCTGAAATCTTCTATAAATATTTTTATCTTTTAAATAATTTCAGCTTTTATTATAGATTACAGGGTACATATGCAAGTCTGTTACATGGGTATATTGTGTGATGCTGAGTTTTGAGGTACAATCTCATCACTGAGGTAGACAGCCTAGCATCCAATATGTGGTTTACCAACCTATTCCCCCTTCTTCCTTCCTTGTCTAATAGTCTTAAGCATCTATTGTTCTCATCTTTAAGTCTTTGTGTATTTTACATTTAGTCCCTACTTATAAATAAGAACATACGGTATTTGTTTTTCTGTCCTTAGCGCTAATTCACTTACGGTAATGGCCTCCAGCTTCATCCATGTTGCTGCAAATGACATGATTTTGTTCTTTTTTGTAGCTTTGTAATATTCCCTGGTGAATACGTATCATATTTTCTTTCTCCAATCCACCATTGATGGGCACCTAGGTTGATTTCATACCTTGTCTATTGTGAATAGTGCTATGATGTGTGCATGTGTCTTTTTGGTTGAATGGTTTGTTGTCTTTTGGATATGTACACCCAGTAATGGGTTTGCAGGGTCAAATGACACTTCTAAATATTTTGAAAAGTCTGTATACTGCTTTCCTCACTGGCTGAAATAGTTTTCATTCCCACCAACAGTGTGTAAGGGTTTCCTTTTCACCACAGCTTTATCAGCTTATTTTTTCTTTTTAATAATCATCATTCTGGCTGGTGTGAGATGGTATCCCAAAGCCAGCAGAGAACAGAAATCACTAAAATCAGAGAAGAATTGAATGAAATTGAGACCCAAAATTTCATACAAAAGATCAATAAAACCAAGCATTGGTATTTCTAAAAATTAATAAGATTGATAGACCACTAGCTAGATTAACAAAAAATAAAAAGAGATCTAAATAAGTGCAATCAGAAATGTCAAAAATGATATGAAAATGGATTCCACAGAAATACAAAATATCCTCATAGACTATTATGAACACCTCTAAGAATATAAATTAGAAAATCTAGAGGAAGTTGTTAAATTTCTGGAAACACTCATCTCCCAAGATTGAAACAGGAAGAAAATGAGGACCTGAAAAGAACAATAACTTTGGCATTTCAATCAGTACAAAAAAATAAAAATAAAAAAAAACCCTGCTAAATGAAAGGAGCTCTGGACCAAATGGATTCACAGTCAAAGTCTACTAGATGTACAATAGAAGAACTGATATCAATCTTACTGAAACTATTCCAAAAATTGAGGAGAAAGGGTTCTCCCTAACTCATTCTACAAAGTCTGCATCATCCTGATATCAAAATCTGGCAGAGACACAATGGAAAAAGAAAACTTCAGGCCAATATCCCTGAAGAACATAAATGCAAAAATCCTCATGAAAATACTAGCAAAGCAAACCAAATTTAGCAGCACATCAAAAAGTTAATTCACCATAATCAAGTAGGCTTTAGTCCTAGGATACAAAGTTGGTTCAACATACAGAAATCAGTAACTGTGATTCACCACTTAAAGTAAAAAACAAGGACCATATAATCATCTCAATAGATGCAGAAAAGACTTCGATAAAATCAAACGACCCTTCTTTATAAAAATCCTCAACAGACTAGGCATCCAAGTAACATACCTCAGAATAATAATAACCATTTTTGACAAACTTACAGCCAACATCATACTGAATGGGCAAAAGATGGAATCATTCCTTTTGAGAACCGGAACAAGACAAGGATGCCCAATCTCACAACTCCTATTCAATATAGTACAGAAAGTCTTAGCCAGAGTAATCAGGCAAGAGAAAGAAATAAAAGGCCTCTAAATAGAAAAAGAAGAAGTCAAACTGTCTCTCTTTGCTGACAATATGATTAGAAAGAAAACCCTAAAGACTTCACCAAAAGGCTCCTATAACTGATAAATTAATTCAGTAAACTTTCAAACTACAACATCAATGTACAAAAATTAGTAGAATTTCTGTACACCAATAGCATTCTAGCTGAGAACCAAATCAAGGACACAATCTCATTATAATAGTCACAGGGAAAATGAAATACCTATAAATATGTGTAACCAATGATGTGAAAGATCTCTACAAGGACAACTAAAAAACACTGCTGAAAAATTCAAAGATGACACATAAATTTTAAAACATTTCATGTTTATGGATAGGAAGAATCAATATTGTTGAATCGTCATACTGCCCAAAGGAACTTACAGATTCAATGCTATCTCTATCAAAACACCAATGCCATTTTTCTTAGAATTAGAAAAATCTATTCTAAAATTGATTTGGAATAAAAAAGGCCTGAAGAGCAAAAGAAATCCTCAGTGAAAAGAACAAAGCCAGGGGCATCACATTACCTGACTTCGAACTATACTATAAGGCAAGAATAACAAAAACAGAGTGGCACTGGGTTCAAAAACAGGCACATAGACCAGTAGAATAATATAGAGAAACCAAAAATAAATCTGCCCGCCTACAACTATCTGATATTTGACAAAATTGACAAAATTAAGCAATGGAAAAAAGACTCGCTATTCAATAAATGATGCTGGGCTAACTGGCTAGCCATATACAGAGGAATGAAACTGGACCCCTACTTCTCATTACATATAAAAATTAACTGAGGATGCATTAAAGATTTCAATGTAAGACTTCAAACTATAAAAATGCTAGAAGAAAGCCCAGGAAATATCCTTCTCAAAATCGACTTTGGAAAAGAATTTTTGGCTAAGTCTCCAAAATCATTTTCAACGAAAACAAAAATAGATGAGTGGGACTTAATTAAATTAAAGAGCTTCTGCACAGCAAAAGAAATTACCACCAGAGTAAACAGACACCCTACAGAGTTGGAGAAAATATACACCAACTATGCATTTGATTAATACTGATATCCAGAATCTATAAGGAACTTAAATCAATCAACAAGCAAAAAATAATACGATTAGAAAAATGTGCAAATGACATAAACATACCTTCTCAAATGAAGATAGACAAGTAGCCAACAATTATATAAAAATGATTAACATCACTAATCATCAAATAAATGCAAATCAAAACCACAATGGCATCTATTTATTACTTTTTATGTTCAGTCCAAATAATTCCACCTGTCATTTTTAAATACAACATGCACATTTATGATTTCACTGCCTTTGCACAATTCTCCCACTCTTAATTGACTCTTCAGCCTACTCTGACCATCCTTTCATTCATTGAACTCCTGAAATCTCAAGTTTCAGAATATAAGACTGAAGTAATCTATCTTTCAACTTAACAATTTGTACATATGGTTATCATACCATTGATTTAACTTTATCATATTACACTTACTTATAAAATAGTTGTCCTCCTGCCTGACTGTGACATCCATGAGTTCTCATGAGTTGCTAGTAGGAAGTTCTATGCCTGATGATAATAAGCGTGCAATTACATTTGTGAATTTGTATCTTAGAGTGATGGATTATTGTTTGAAACCTATTACCTGGGTGAGATATGATGGGGTCAGAGGCAGATCAAGAGAGAGAAACTAGAAAGAGATTTACAGTTGTATTAACTCACAATTCCCTGCGAGATCACAGTTTACCATAAAATACTTGAAGCATCAAGGCTGATCAAAAGGCAGAGAAAGGGGAGCGGACTGTTGACAGGCACCTTTATTATTAACATCATTTATGCACGAAGGAATCATAGAGGCAGGGCAGGGCTAATTTGAAGAATTTCAGTGGGTTCTGGGAAATAAGAGCTGTCCCTTGTCTATTCCCTGGACCTGTAATGATTAAGGTACAGGTATAGTGACCAGAGTACGAGAACTTGATGATACAAGTGGTTGGTGGTGTTGATTAAACTGGCTGCTCAAGAAGGGAAACGTACTGACATTTAGCCAGGGTATCAAACTGGATCAAGATAGTAGAAGAAAATCCACCATGTTTCACAGAAGTGTGAAGAGTTGGCCATGATAATACTTCTAAAATCCAGTGATATAAGTATATGCAAAACATACAGAGCCATTTTACTATACAGTGAAAACATGGCTTAAAATGGTAAACATAATGGTGAAAATCTGAAGAGTAAACAGTTCAGCCTATCATGAAATTTAAATATGTCTAAATATTTATTATTCTAACTCAACATTTTAGTAATATCAACAGGAACTTAATACAATAATATACTGCTTAAATGAAAAATAAAATAACATTCTCCCATGAGAACAGCATGAAAAACTATTTAGTTACACATTAATATGTTTGCCATAGCCAAATCACGTATCTTAATTACAAATATTGTTCAAAATTAAGTCAGAGCAAATTCTATCTATCTATCTATCTATCTATCTATCTATCTATCTATCTATCTATCATCTATCTATCTATCTATCTATCATCATCGTCTGTCATCTGTCTGTCAGGCTCTTTCTTTTATCATTTATCTCTCTTTCTTTCCAGTATTTCAGAGAGTTGAAGTTTTTCTCTTAACTTATCCCCACTAAAATAATCTTGGACTTGTAACTGTTCCAGTACAATTTTAGATATACTAAATGTTTTAGTCTACTTGGCTGGCTATAAAAAAAATACTGTAGAATGGGTGACTTCAACAACAAAATTTTGTTTTCTTGTAGTTCTGGAGGCTGGAAAGTGCAAGATCAAGGTCCAGAAGCATTTAATTTCTGATGCTGGCTTTCATCCTGGCTTGCAAGTGGGCTGCCTTCTTGCTGTGTCCTCATGTGGTGAGAAGAAAGAGAGAGGGAGCTCTCTAACATCTGTTCTTATAAGGACACAAATCCTATTGTATTAGGATCCCATCCTTATAATCTAATTTAACCTTAATTACCCTTGAAGGCTCTATCTCTAAATATAGTCAAACTGGGTGTTAGAGCTGAAACATAGTAATTTGAGGGGTACACAGTTCAGTCCATGGCACTCAACAATGATGAAGTAGCTATGTGGTCAAATTACTGGTGTATTACTCTATGATATTCTAAATATGTTAACTGTCTTTAGTTATGATTTATGTATAAAGCGAACAGATTTATGGTTTCAGTAGTCTCTACAAGATTATGAAAGCAAATGGAGATTTCCTATTTTTAGGGGAATTCTCAAGAAATCCATCCTTACCTACCCAAGAATCACAGTGCTTTATTTATAAAGTCAAGGTTCTTGGTGATGTGAAAGGCTGAGAAAGACTGGGCATAATTGCAATAAAACATAATAAATCAGTGGGGCAACAAGTGAGGATTTGGAGGGTTTTATCCTTTTCTCCATTGCTACCATTCTTCTATACATATTTTTTATATTGAGTATATGTGTATTCTTCTTCTATGTGTGCTCTACGACTGCAATATCAAGATAGGTCCCACAGCCCACATGCATAATAGGTTTTGGTGCCTAAATTCTACATGAAAATTTAATCTGGAGCTCTCTATGAGCATAGGCTTGAAACTTTGTCTAAAAGGTGAGATATAGTTTACATTTTATCATTTTTACTATAAGCACTATAAATTTGTATATTTTACATTCTTTTTCTCCTAGGGCAAGTGAAAACTTTTTTCTATATTTGACTTTAATAATTTTGTAGAAAATTTATATATTTATTTCTAAATACATAAATTTCCAAATACGTAAATTTTCTACAAAAATTGTTTCAATTAAGTTATTTTTAGCTTATCACAAATTGTCTTTTCTCTAAGGAGCACACTAAAAAGACACAAACATTCTATGAAAACTTTGATTTACAGGCAAGACAGGTGTTCTCCAAAAACCAGGTTCTGTAGTGTTTGAAGACAAGATAAGATTGAGGCTGACAGGTGTGGAGCAGGGCTAGATGGTTCTTCTGGTGGAAGGACCTGAGTGCAGCAGAGTAAAGGAAATTTGGATGACTTCTCCTCAAATTCCCCACTTTGAATAAACCATGGTTTGGCATCCATAACATTTAAAACACCTCCTAAATATGAAATTAGGAACTTGAGTTTCTTGCATGAGAGCAGGAGTACACTTCATTCTCTGGACCACTTAAAGTCAATTGAAAATTTACCTAGGATTAAGTGAGCATTGGACACTCTCTATTTTTTTTTAATTGCAACTAAATAAAAATCACCATATTCCCTAGAAAAACTAGAAAAAACAACAACCCTTAAGTAAGACTTTAATCAAGATGTTATCAGAATAACAAGTAAAAGGGTTATTTCCTATCCTCCTATTTGAGATTTCCCAAAAATGTTTTATATGTAAAATTTTTAAAAATAAGAAACATACATAGAAAAAGAACAAAATGTATTTTCATAATCATATGACTCACTCCCTAAAGTTGTAGGGATCATGTGACTTATAAAGATTTTGGGGGAAATGTATATTTTTATTATTGATTGAATTTACTATCTGCTAGAGTTATTGTTTGTCTTACAGATATTTGTTGGTAATGCTCAGGATAATTCAGTAAAACTTGAATGATTTTTAATTACACTTGTTCAAAAATTCTGAAGGAAAACTGAATACACTGAGAGTTGGTAAAATCAATATATTTCCTGATTGACATCTCTGCAAAATTTGAGGTGTGAGAGGCAAGTATTAGTGGTTATAAAAAGAAACCTTCTGAAATATCATCATTATAAATGACAAAGGCTAGAATAAAGGTCATTTCCGTGGAGAAAAAGCTAAATTTTCCATGAGATGGATAAAGATTAGCAGATGTAAAGTAAGAAAATAAAAGCATACCTCATATAGTTGAACTGTGGACTGAAAGATTGAGGTTAGTAATTGGAGTTGAATAAGAGGTTAAAAGTTGGGACAAATTTAATTTTTAAGTGCTTTTCCTTCTGAATTTTGAGAATATTTCATAATTTTTCTATTTTCCAAAAACTGTGCAACCGCTGAAATTGGCGAATTCTATTTATTACTAATTTAGTATTAGAATAAAATACATAAAATTAATTATATTTCATAAAAAGTTTTAGCTTGAAGTAAATGCTTTGAAGCAAGAAATTATTCAATGAAAATAAATTTCTGAATGAGTAAAATTAGAAAATGGTTCTAGACTCATCAATACAGTGTTGGAAAATAATACAGCACTTTTTAGCAAATATTGAAAGTCAAAATATATGATTTAACAGACTATAACAACGACTGGTTATATTTATTAAGTCTACTGGTTGGTTATGTGTAGTTTGTGAATCTGATATTATATAACATACTGAGGACATGGGAAGTATTACAACATACTGAGGACAGGGGAGGTATTATATCAAAATGCTTTATGAGACTTAGAACTAAGAATAAGTCCTTCTTATCTCCTGTTTATGCAAGAAAGTAACTCCCTAAAGCTGTAATATACTTTCATAAAGTGTTTTAAATGCTTTCCACAGGAGAATCTTATTGAACTGAAGAGAATAATAATTGAAAAATAATTGCACTCTCTTTCTGAGCCAAGATACATTTACTCTCTCTGTGTAAATATTAGAATAAAATATTCAGATGAGTTTTTTTTTTCAATTTTAAAGAGTATTTTTAGTCTTATAAGTAGGAAAGTAGTTACCAGATGTATTCCATGAGAAGTGAGGAAACATTGGCAACTATTAATAATAAATTAGTAATTTACATACATTAATTAGGAAAAAATTAGAAAAAAGAAGAAAGGCAAATTGGTAACAGTACAAATTTGTTTCTGCCAGATTTTGACTTATCTGGAATTCATTGCTACTTCCTTATTCGTTACTTTTATTGAAGGTTTTCCAAAATTTCAAGACTGTTCACAATTATTAATCTCTTTAGGAATCTTTTGTTTTTACTACTTATTTTTTCTGCCTCTCGATTGATGATAGCATCATCATAAGCATTTGATAGGTAATGTTAATATGACTCTGAATATTCAAAACCCAAAATGTTGAAAAATTTTGTTTTTGTATATATATCTTATGTTTAAAAAAATGAAATATTACTACAAAACATATTGCAGATAAGTAAAGGATTTCTTTTTCTTCTGTCCCATTTATTAAATTTCACGGGCAGCAGTTCATGTTTCAGCTTGAGTCCTTCTCATCTCCTGTTCTATATTGTAAGAGTTCAGTCAGGGTGGTGAGAAAAGTTGTAAGACAAAGTTACAGGGAATGACACAAACCTTCTTGGAAGTCTGGGAGGTTTTGCAAAAGTTTCAAGAGGGAATTATGACTGAAGGCAGCCAAATCCTCTTATCCAGATCCTGAGAGCAAAGGGCAGATAACAAGGGAATGTAAAGGAATTTATCTAGATAAATGTGTTTACTCCTGTCTCTAGAAACCAACCTTTGATCATTCTCACACAGGACTGCTCTCTACTCGGGGGGTTGACAATGTTAATTACCCACAACTTGTGTTTGCTCCAAGCCTTAGTCATTAAATCTGACTAAGGCGATTTGTAGCCAGCTTATGGGGGCTGCACTCTCTTGGCTACTGCACTGTCTCCCTGGTGCTGCTGAGCTATGTGGTCCCCTAGCCTTGCTGTCAGGCAAAATACCTGTGTCAGCATACTGCTTTCATTTGTTGCTTAGCCAGAGTCTGCGGGACAGACTTGGCACTATATCTCTATGTATCTAGCTAGCTAGCTAGCTGTCTCCCTTTCTATTAATCGTTTATCATCTGTCATCTAACATCTATCTATCATCTATCCCTTTATCACCTGTCCATCATCTGTATCTATATGTATTTATATAGCTATATATAAATATATCTGTATGCATATATATCATATATATCCATATCATTTAAATTTATAGATTCTATATTGTAATGTTTAAATATCTGCTTTTCTGATGAATATTGAGTTCATCCCCAGATGTTGATTTGTATTGTCTTCCAAGTTTACTCTTTTATTTTTTCATTTCTAATGTGACTGAATAAATTTTTATGTCTTTGACTACTCTGGTTTCCTATGTGCTCTGTTTCTTACTGTTTTATTTTAAATAATGTAATTTTTACATGCTGTTGTTTATCTTTTTTATGTAGAACATAGATACTCTTAAAATAAATCTAGATGATCAGCTTTCTCTATTTCATACTTGAAAATATCTCTTGTCATGTATTCAAACATCTAGGGTATCTTTTATCATCTAAAAGTTATTCTTTTAATGTGGAAAATATATTTGTCTTGTTATGTGGTTTCATATTTAAGTATTAATTCATCCTTACATGAAGAATATATTTAATATTCTATATTTATTTTTGACTTAAAATATTTTTCACTTTTAGATTTTTAACTAACCAGTTGTGTGTGTGTGTGTGTGTCTGCTGTGAGTCCAATAATTTTTTAAATAAACTCAATACATAATACAATGAATAATATCTAATTTTCTCAATATCTGTGTTGGTATGAACCTGTACAAATTGCATATATGTGGAAAACTGGTTGGGATTCTTTATTCTTTTTCAGTGACCATTTCAATTTTTATGATTTATTACTTTAAATTATCATTGGTTATTATGTCTTGATATCAGATAGATTTTGTGTAATCTTTCTCCCTTACAATTATTTTTACTATTTATGCATCTTCACAATTTCTTATAAAATTTATAATTACTAATTCAATACTTACAGTTTTGTTTAAATTGTATTAAACCTGTGTTGAATCCATAGATCAATTTGGAAGAAATTGGTTCTACAGTATTGAATCTTTCAATCCATACAAATTTTATGTCTTCCTCTACTTTTCTATATTTTTCTGTGTATAAACTTATCACATATATTATCAAATCTATTCCTAAGCATTACCTACATTGGTGCTATCATTAATGTAATTTTCTTTTTTAATTTTAATTGTTTGTAATAGAAATGCTTTAGATTTTTTAAAAATGTCTACCTGATTTCTGGGAAAACTAATAAACTCAATTAATTGAGATACGCTATCTTTAGATTGTTTGAGATTTACTATGTTGACAGTTTTATCATCCTTAAATCACTGCAACTTTTCAATCATTGCTTTCTTCTACCTGTGCCTTTCATTTGTCTTCTTCCTCTGCTTCATCCTCTCCCTTTTCTTCCTCTACCTCTTCTTTCCTCATTATTTTTTCAATCTTATTATAATCAAGGCTTCACTAAAATATTAAATATGTTAAATTATGAAATATTTTAAAATACCTAATATGTCTTTGTTTCTTAATGCTTTCTCTTTTTATCTCTCTCTTCTCTCTCCATCCTTCTGTCTCTCTTTCCCCTCTGAATATAATCAATTGTACTTAGATGACATGCCTTTATTACATTTTTCCCCTTTAATTTATTAAAATTTTAACTTTTAAAAATATTTCAGAAGTATAAAACTAGAGAGGCGAACCTATGTAGATAATCTTTGTAATATTTTTTCTTTTTTTTTTTTTTTGGAGACAGTGATCATACAGTGACATGATCTCAGCTCACTGCAACCTTTGCCCCTGCATTCAAGCAATTCTTATGCCTCAGCCTCCTGAGTAGCTGGAATTACAGGTGTGCACATTCCACACCTGGCTAATTTTTACTTTATGGATTTCTTATGTCTTTATTTAATTATCTCAATATTTTCTGTATGTATTTCAATATCAGCTATATCTGCTGCATAAAAATATTGTGATTGCTGGCAGGGTGCGGTGGCTCACACCTATAACTCCAGCACTTTGGGAGGCAAAGCCAGGTGGATCACTTAAGGTCTGGAGTTGAAGACCAGCCTGGCCAACATGGTGAAACCCTGTCTCTACTAAAAATACAAAAGTTAGCCAGGTGTGGTGGTGGGCACCTGTAATCCCAGCTACTCAGGAGCCTGAGGCAGGAGAATTGCTTGAACCCAGCAAGCAGAGGTTGCAGTAAGCTGAGATCACACCATTGCATTTCAGAGAGTGAGGTGCCATGTCAAAAAACAAAACAAAAAGATTGCTTTGTTCTCATGGACGGTTACTTAGTTAATAATCAAGTATTCACTCTCAATACAATTAATTATTTTAATTTCAATTATATTAAAATTAATAGTGAACAATTTTATTATGCTGAGGTTGACAGTAAACAAACTTTGAAAAGTGATAATATTTGCTATTTTATTCGGGGGTACTATTTGGGAAGTGGTATATACTTTATATGCATACACACATACACACACACGGCAAATATATAAAATAAATGTATGTATAGTCCATCCTCTTAGTTTTACAGTCTCCATGCAAGTTGCATTAGATATTTCTCTTGTCAACATCATAATTTGAAAATTTTTTTGTCCTTTAGAAATCAAATTTAGTTCATTTTTACTTAATATAATTGATTACTTAATGTACTTGCAATTACTACTTCAGACTTAGTGTTTAAAGTTTTTCTTCTGCTATATTATTATTATGCTTGTTTCAGTTTTCCTGTTGGGTTGAGTGAATTTTTTGCAACAATTTAACAAGACTTTACTTAGAAGTCATACTTTCTATTTTTAATTGTTCGTTGGTTGCCCTCAATACACAATGTGCAGACTCCCTATTGGTGTAACAAATTAGATAAGTACAATTTCAAATTTTCATATCCTTCACCCACTTTTTGATGGGGTTTTTTTTCTTGTGAATTTATTTAAGTTCCTTGTAGATTCTGGATATTAGCCATTTGTCAGATGAATAGACTGCAAAAATTTTCTCCCATTCTGTAGGTTGCCTATTCACTCTGATGATACTTTCTTTTGCCGTGCAGAAGCTTTTTAGTTTAATTAGACCCAATTTGTGAATTTTGACTTTTGTTGCTATTGCTTTTAGTGTTTTAGTCATGAAGACTTTGCCCATGCCTATGTCCTGAATGGTATTGCCTAGGTTTTCTTCTGGAGTTAATTTTTAATATAGTTTTAGGTTTTGCGTTTAAGTCTTTAATCCATCTTGAGTTAATTTTTGTATGAGGTGTAAGGAAGGAGTCCAGTTTCAGTTTCCTGCATGTGGCTATCCAGTTTTCCCAACACCATTTATTAAATAGGGAATCCTTTCTCCATTGCTTGTTTTTGTCAGGTTTGTCAAAGATCAGATGGTTGTAGATGTGTGGCATTATTTCTGAGGCCTCCATTCTGTTCCGTTGGTCTATATTTCTGTTTTGGTACCAGTACCCTGCTGTTTTGGTTATTGTAGCCTTGTAATATAGTTTGAAGTTAGGTAGTATGATGTCTCCAGCTTTGTTCTTTTTGCTTAGGATTGTCTTGGCTATGTGGGATTTTTTTTTTTGGTTCCATATAAAATTTAACATATTTTTTTCTAATTCTGTGAAGAAAGTCAATGGTAGTTTGATGAAGATAGCATTGAATCTATAAATTACTTTGGGCAGTATGGCCATTTTCATGATATCAGTTCTTCCTTTTCATGAGCATGGAATGTTTTCCCATTTCTTTGTGTCCTCTCTATCTCTTATTTCGTTTAGTTTGTAGTTCTCCTTGAAGAGGTCTTTTACAACCGTTGTAAGTTGGATTCCTAGGTACTTTATTCTCTTCGTAGCAATTGTGAATGAGAGTTCACTCATGATTTGGCTCTCTGTCTATTATTGGTGTACAGGAATGCTTGTGATTTTTGCACATTGATTTTGTGTCCTGAGACTTTGCTGAAGTTGCTTATCAACTTGAGGAGATTTGGGGCTGAGGTGATGGGGTTGTCTATATAACAGATACTTCTCAAAAAAAGACATTTATGTGGCCAAAAAAACCTATGAAAAAAAGCTCATCATCACTGGTCATTAGAGAAATGCAAATCAAAACCACCATGAGATACCACCTTATGACAGAATGGTGATTATTAAAAAATCAGGAAACAACAGATGCTGGAAAGGATGTGGAGAAGTAGGAATGCTTTTACACTGTTAGTGGGAGTGTAAATTAGTTCAACCATGGTGGAAGACAGTGTGGCGATTCATCAAGGATCTAGAACCAGAAATACCATTTGACCTAGCAATTCCATTACTGGGTATATACCCAAAGAATTATGAAACATTCTACTCTACAGACACATGCACATGTGTGTTTATTGTGGCACTGTTCACAATAGCAAAGACTTGGAACCAACCCAAATGCCCATCAATGAGACTGGATAAAGAAAATGTGGCATATACACAGCATGGAATACTATGCAGCCATAAAAAAGAATAAGTTCATGTCGTTTGCAGGGACATGGATGAAGCTGGAAACCATCATTCTCAGCCAACTAACACAGGAACAGAAAATCAAACACTACATGTTCTCACTCATAAGTTGGAGTTGAACAGTGAGAACACACGGTCTCAGGGAGGGGAACATCATGCACTGGGGCCTGCCAGGGGATCAGGGGGTAGGAGAGGGATAGCATTAGGAGAAATAACTAATGTAGGTGTTGGGTTAATGACTGCAGCAAACCAACATGGCACGTGTATACCTATGTAACAAAACTGCATGTTCTGCACATGTATCCTAGAAATTAAAATATAATTTAAAAAAATTCAACTTTTTCTCAATGATTATCTATTTATACCTCATGTTATTTTTGGCCAATGTTTTATTTATACTATATTTCAGACTCCTTTCTTTCGATATTACTTCTGTAGTCAGGATTAATACTCATTACACTAAGCAATGTACTTAGCAATTTCTTTGTTAAACATCATATCATGTATTTTACTTCTCCTATTCTGTTTATTTTCCTCTAAGAAATGTTCTTCAATCTTCCTCTAAGTCTCAAATTTCTAGATTTTCCAGGGAGAGGCATTTTGGCTTTTATGTATATTACCTATTGTTATATCAGAAAAGTAAGAATTTTTAAGTACATCAATGTTATTACTGACTTGTCAATATTGAATTTGTGGACAACATATCTATGACATAAATAATTAATACCTGTAATTGTGATTGACAAATAATCTTTTTAAAAACTTTCAATTGGAGTAAAATACACATAACTTAAAATTTATCATTTAACCATTTTTAAATGGACAGTCTCAAGATATTGAGTCCATTCACAATGTTATACAATCATTATCATCATCTATTCCAGAGCTCATTTCATCATGCAAAACTGAAACTCTGTATCCATTAAAGGATTACTACTCATTCTGCCTCCCACCCCAGCCTCTGCTAATCACCATTATTTTACTCTCTGATTCTATGAATTTAACAACCCAATGTACTTCATTGAATTTGGTAGTTTGTTATTCTTTTTGTGGCTGGCTTATTCCACTTAGCATAATTAGTCAAAGCTCTTCCATGTTGTAGCAGGTGTCAGAATTTATTTCCTCTTTATGGATAAATAACATTCTTATATTTTTTTTATCCATTTATCCATTATAGGCAATTGGGTTACTTCCACCTTTCGGCTATTGGGATGCACTGGTATTTATTAAAATATTAAATTGTTAATTTGTTGATAATTATTTATAAAAACAAAAATTTACAGATTTGAAAGCAAAAAATACATTAATTTTTATACCGAACAGTTGCCTCTTTGAACATATCAGCATGGTAAACAGAATTATGGAAAGCAATACAAATAATTACAAAATAATATTTACATTTAAAATGATAAAAAAGAAATGCATGCAGTCTTGAAAATTATAACAGTATATTTGATTTAATATTTTATTCTACAGTCTGTAATAGATTATTTTATGAGAAAGTATACTTTAAAAAATTGAGTGAAGCTGAAGAATATCAGTTTGGAATGTATAGAGAATAATGATCATAAAACCAAAAGCAAGCAAAACAAAAGCAAACAAAACAATAAAATTAGTCAAAATACAGTCTAATATAGGATGATAGCTTAGGTTTAGCCCACAACACAAAATTTAACTGAATCAGCAAATTTCTAAATTTTACAATGTAAAAAATGTGTTACTTTTTACAAACTTTACAGTGAGTGTACCCCAGCTGCACTGAAATTAAAAAAGAGCTCCAAATAATTTGTTAAAATAGGAAACTATTAGCCTCCTTTCATTTTTACCATAATCCATCTGTAAGGCGCATTTAAAAACATACTTTAACTGAGGCCATATTTTCCAAATGATTTCCCTAATGGAGTACAGTTGACATTTATGTCAATGCAAATATCATCTACAACATGGAAATTTTTATGGTTGATTGGCTTAGGATATAGGATTCCAATCCAAAATGTTGGGTTAAATTTCTGCCATGCCACTTATACTCCATGTGAATTGAAACAGATTTCTTAAATTTCTAAATCTGCACAGTCTTTTTTTTTCAATCTATAACAGAGGGTTCTTGATAATAAATGACTGTCTTTCATAGGGCCACAGTAAAGATTCAAAGAACTGGCATTCATGAAGTCAAACATACCATAAAAGTTAATGGTAAGAAACAAAGTGCATGGTAGTGATGAACACAGCAAGGTTTGGAGTGAGAGTGCATTTAAAGCCCAGATCTATCACTGTTATAATTATTAATTGGCTCATTGTCCGTTAACATTACATATATTTGATGGAATACTAAATATAAACATAAAAAATACATTTTTTGCTTGTATTTAAAATGAGGATATTATTTATCTCATTTCCTAAATATAATTTTGAGGATTTAATGATTTAATAAATATAAAGAACTTCATACAGCAGTATGATGAAGCAGCCTTATGGTAGGTCAGTTTGATAGATTTTGTACATTATTAAAATTGTTATTTATTTTATGTTCTCTCATTTTTTCCAATGCTTGTATTGTTTTAAGACTTTCAAATATTTAGAAGAGATTTATAGGCAAATCAAAATCTTCGTAAACATTATTCAGGCCTTCTAATATAATTTGCTTCAAGATCTAAAAACATCTGTCATTTGATACAATGTGGTTTTATGTTAATTCATGGAGAAGAAGAAAAATATTGCATAAAATGAGGTATACTTTTATTACAATGAATCATGGAACACAGTTTTATTTAACAAACTAAATTATTGGTACTGTAAACAAGATTAGAAAGATAAATGTCATTTTTAATGAAGTATTTTATCTCACTGTAGTATGAAAGCAAACACCACATAAACGTATCAGACCCACCAAAATTTTATACAAACTGCTTGTCCTTGGTTAAACCCTAGAAGTTCAAAATGAAATGTAATGTTTACTCTTTAGAACTCTAAAAATATAAGAGTTACTTAATTTACCTATATCATTCCTCAAGGCATTTTATAAAAGAAATAGGATAATTTAATCTTAGGCAATAGAAATAAATTTTTCATGTTCAGCTAAGTTACAATAATGTAGACCTACATTTTTTAAATTTTCAAACTCAGAGTTTGTTTTAAAATGATTCAAATTTTATATTTTTAAAAAAATTTATCAAATAGCAGCTTAAATTTATATTATTTTTGAATTATGAGCCACTTTGGATATTTTTCATCTTAATTCTAAAATATATAAAATATAATTATTTATCAATAATGATCATTTTCACTTTTTTTTTTTTCTTAAGATGAGCTCTCACTCCGTTACCCAGGCTGGATTACAAGATAAGTCACAAGATGATAGCTCACTGTAGCATTCAATTCCTGGGCTCAAGTGATCTTCCCACCTCAGCCTCCGAGTCCCTGATTTCATAGGCATGTGCCACCACACCCAGCCACCAATGTGTTGTTAAAATATATGTCAAGTGAAATGGAGAGATAGAAAGGGATTCATTAAAGGATACAAAACCACAGCTACAAAGAAGGGATGAGTTCTAGTGTTCTCTACCACTGTAGAATTACTAACAATAATATATGGATTCAAACAGCTAGAAGGAGGATACTAAATGTTCTTAGAACAAAAAAAAAATGAGATGATAAATAGTATTGGTCAATTAAAAAAATGAAAAATAAAATAAAATATGTCAATCAGTTTGAATTTCTTCCAAAAAGAGGTATATATTTATGTTCGCATATGTTCTGTAAACTGCATTTTAATCTTAGAAAAAATTGATATAATCAATTTATCAATTGATTAATCAAATGAATGCTTTAATCAAACCAATGTTTTAAATGAAATGTCCTATTAAATATAATCATGAATATATAATTTGTTGTATGTTATATTTTAATTATGTAGTGCAAAAAATGTAAAAAATGGTTTTAAAATGTGTATTGTTATAAATTATATCTAACATTTAAGCTTGCTGTCAGGGCAACTACACTTTCTTACTAGATGCTCTATTGTTTGATTTGGAAAATAGAAAAGTATAAAGTAAGGATCAAAAATATGCTTTATGAATCTAGCCAGAACATATCTAAATTCAGATATCAAAACAATTTACTTACCATGTGAATATACCTGAGACTAGAACAAAGTTCTATTTCTTTTTTTATTTTTTTTTATTATTATTATACTTTAAGTTTTAGGGTACATGTGCACAATGTGCCGGTTAGTTACATATGTATACATGTGACATGCTGGTGTGCTGCACCCATTAACTCATCATTGAGCATTAGGTATATCTCCTAATGCTATCCCTCCCCCCTCCCCTGACCCCAGAACCCAGCCATCCCATTACTGGGTATATACCCAAAGGACTATAAATCATGCTGCTATAAAGACACATGCACACGTATGTTTATTATGGCACTATTCACAATATCAAAGACTTGGAACCAACCCAAATGTCCAACAATGATAGACTGGATTAAGAAAATGTGGCACATATACACCTTGGAATACTATGCAGCCATAAAAAATGATGAGTTCATGTCCTTTGTAGGGACATGGATGGAACTGGAAATCATCGTTCTCAGTAAACTATTGCAAGGACAAAAAGCCAAACACAGCATGTTCTCACTCATAGATGAGAATTGAACAATGAGAACACATGGACACAGGAAGGGGAAGTTCTATTTCTTTTTCCAGGATACAGCATCCCAGCCAGGAACTGCTTCCAAATTCTATTACAGTTTACATACTTTGAATTTTTTTTCAATATATGGATCTGTATTCTAATTTGGAATTTGAGCAAATTATTCTTGTTAATACTTAAAATCCACACTGTAGTGTTAATACTGATTTATATTTAATGGAATTTGGCAGTTTGTTTTTTCTGTTTTATTATTAAACAGATATATTGAATGTCTAAAATATGCAGAACACTTTGGTTCCTTTCAGGCTGTAAAAATGAATTGAGAATGAATCATTTATTCAAGGAATTCATAATGTTTTTAATTAAATGACTAAGGAGTTCCAAGAAAAAAGAAATTATTTTAATTAATGGGATCAAAGACGTCTCCAGAGGAATGAAGTTGTATCAAGCTGAGACTTGGAAGAGAGACAAGGATTTGCACATATAGGTAAGGACTTAAGTGGTGATTCAGAAAGGAGCATGTCCAGAGGGAAGTTTGGGGTGTGTAACATATTATAAGTTGGTCCACAAAAAACAGAAAGGATTGCTAGTTGGCAAGCCTTTGTAGGAATTTCGGTGTCAGTCTAAAGTATATATAGGCTTTATTTGCCACATAATGGTATGACCTGAAGAGTTTCCATGGTGAACAACAAGGTCAATGCTATTCTGAAGAAAAGATAATTAGGCTTCAACATCCCAAAGCACTTGGAGGAAGAAGGTGAACCAAACATTATGTAATAGATGGAAATTCCATGGTAATGGGTATTTGTCAATCTCATGGTGACAGATACAAGACTTCCAAAATTCTAGCATTTACTAGGAATTTTTTTGATTACTCCAAATACTCTCTACAATCTCTATTTTGTTCTTTCAAATTAAAAATTCACTCCATTTATTTTTGAGGAAACTTGAATTAGATACCTAAGGCAGGATAATGATAATTTTTCTGTTGGTTGTTTTCTTTAAGTAAAAACAATATTCTGTGAATAAAAGTGGCTAAAGTCTTGAGCAATCCTTCTATAAAAAGGTCTATGAAAGGCCAGTAGACTAAGCAAACACATGTTCAACATCATTGGTTATCAAGTAAATACTTATTAAAATTTCAGTGTGATATCATCACATACCCCTTGAAGATAGTGTGATATTTTGCAGTTTAATTTTATTCTTTAATTCTAAAATGTTTATATTACTATTACTAAATGTTAGCCAGAATGTGCTTAAATATTATTGGATGGAGTGCATCGACCGATCAACAGTTGGAAATTGCTCACTCAGTTCTCTTGAAGGTAAGTACACATGTACTTTATTTACAGTAATTTTACTAACATAAAAAATACTCCTAAGAAGGAGTTGAATAATAATATTCATTGCAGTGCCATTCATAACTACAAGCAGAAAAAGAAATCCATCAACAAGTGAATGGATAAACAGATTCCAATGTGCTCTTAAAATGGAAAAACTCTTCAATAATCAAAAGAAACAAATTCTTGAAACAGAAAACTTGAATGAAATTGAAAAGGCTTGTTCTAAATAAAAAAAAAAAAACTATTACAGATGAAAGGGTATTTCACGTATAATTACTTTTACATGTCCATTAAAAATAGTATATGTCAACTTGGTCATCCTTGCAATGTACACATTTTATTTCTAGTTTGCTTTTTCATAGTGACATAATATCACTATTGTTTTATAGATCATGCTTCTTTAGATTTACACATACAGTGACTACTTTCGCTGATAAGGCTTCTTTTTTGTTTTTTCACTCTTCTGAAAAGATCTGTAACCTGAATTATATCTTTCATGATGCTTTATTGAGGTTCTGTCAATAGAAAATGCTCCATATTATCTCATTTGAAAATGATCTAATGTCTTCATCTTAAATATATGTTTTGCTGGGTATATAATTCCAGACCAAAGTTATTTTCTGTTAGAAAATTGAGTTTATGATTTCATTGTGCCCCATCTTCCATTGCTTCCATTGATGTGGCACTTTTATTCTATTTCATTGGTAATATAAAGTATTGTAAATATTTTCTTTGAGTTTGCTTTTTGTTTTCACTATGATATAATAAAGTGCACATATTTTTCTCTACTTTGTTCAGAAATTACAGGATCACTGGGATTTTTTTCTCTTGTCTTTTCAACCCTTGATTTAATTTTGATAAATTCTTTCACATTATCAGTTAAAATGTTTATTCTTGTCCCAGTCTTTTCTTTCTTCTCTTTCTGGAAATACAGTTATATACAGTAAGCTATTTAGTACCAGTTGTAGAAGTATTGGGGGCAGTAAAATATTTTTATCCAGCCCTCCTGAAAGAGTGGCATGGTGGTCATACTGGAACAGCCAAGGAAATCTAGAAAGGCAGGCACATCCATCTGTCAACAGGGGGCCACAATAGTGAGTTGCTGGAAAAGACTCTGGAAGTCTGGTATCTATTTATCTGGCTGTGGACATGGACTGCTGATGGTCAGCTAGGTGGGCAGCTGAGAAAAAACTAGATGTAGAAGGGGAGAGTTCAACAAGTTGGAAACTGGTAGCATCTCTGGATTTCCCTGGAGTGTCATGAAGTACATGGTAAGACTAAAATTGGATTCTACTTCTGCATGTGTCTCGTATTGCATATAAAATGATAAGCTGAGAGACTTATGGCAGCCAATTCTGCATTCTTAATGACATATAAACTTGTCTTTTAGACAAGCCTTACCTAATAGGAAATACAGATCTATGTTAGCCAAGTTGAAACACTGGAAACTAAATATAAGAAAAGGATGTGAGGAATTGTTAAAACTTGCTTTGGATTCCACCTAGTTGGTGGTATGAAAGCTTATGGAATTAAGTTATATCACGACTCCAAATCTGTCATTGATTTTCCTAAAATTTCTGGTTACATATTGTGTAATAAGTAAATGATTAAATCATCTACATCTTTTTCACTATGTATGTTTTCCTAACTATCTTTTTAAATATTTGAGTCTTTTTCTGTGTAAAGATACTTGTCATTTTATAATACTTTCAAATTGCCATGATCTAATACTTTGAAATTTACCTATGTGATGTTTTACTAATTCCTATTTCTGGAATTCTCAATAGGCTTATACTGGAACATTTCAATCGCCTTCTTTAATTTTAGTGTTTATTTATTCTTGCATTATTTAAAATTTTATATAGTATTTATCCATTCTCTCACTCTCTTATTGACATTGTTTTAATTGACTCTATTTCACTATGATATATATTAATGAATACATTTTATACATCTGCTATATATGTCTATTTTATATATTAATAATTTTATAGCTATATGTCATGTTTGTACATAGAGTAATATATATATTTGTGTGAGTATATATATATATATACACATATCTCCTACATTTTTAATTGACTCTTTTATATACCTTTGCATCATAATTATTTTGGTTTATACCTTTGTAGTATTTTGTATATTTTGTATGTATTAATATTTAATATTCTTAAACATTAATAAGTCCATTTCAGATTCAAAATCCAAGGAACTAGAGGTGTTTTTTCTTCCTAATTTGTTAGACTCATTGTCTATCTGTAACGAAGTTACTTTTCAAATTTTAAGTTTGAAATATTCTTCAGAGGAACTTTTTTTTCTCTAATAAAAGACACTATTGTAAGCATATACTCCACTCGGTCACTAGATGATTCCAGTTCGGAATCAAGTCATATATTGGTAGCATGTGGTTTGTGGTTTGCTAATAGATCTCAGAGCCAGTCCCGAAGCTAAAACCAGGTTGGCCCAGGCCTTTATTGTAGACGTCTCTCTCAATACAAGCCCCAGGAAGTGGTCACTTTAGTTTTTTTTGTATCTTTCTTCACAGAGGATCCTTCCTACAGCCTCCTGTCTCAAGTCTTGTTGCCAGCTCAGACTTTCAAATCACATCAATTGCTCTTCTATGCTAGTATGCTGCAGAGGTTGAAATCCTACCTGTGCTCACTCCCAGGCCCAGACCTTTGCTGACCTGTGTTAAGCTCATAGGTTTTCTGGACAACATTTTCTAGACTATCAAGATGTATATCTGTAATAAACTATCTGGGTTCAGTTTCTGACATTTGACAGCTTTCAGCCTCGCCTTACCTCTTTTGCTTTCCCTTCTGTGCCTCATCTAGACAAGATAATAAGAAAGCCTCTGTTGACCCCTCGTTTGGTGCCAGCAGAAATTTAAACATTCCTGAGCAGGGGGACATCACCCTAGCCGTACCCCCAAACCATAATTAAAATCTCAGGCTCTTTTCTTTTATCTGCTCTCTCAATCCTTTTATTTATTTTGTTAATGTTTATATTAGGTTCAGGGGTACAGGTGCATGTTTTTTATATAGGTAAATTGCATATCATAGGGGCTTGGTGTACAGATTATTTCATCACACAGGTAATAAGCATAGTACCTGATAAGTAGTTTTTCTATTACCACTCTAATCCCACCTTCCAAACTCAACTAGGCACTAGTGCTCTAGTGTCTTTTGTTCCCGTCTTTGTGTCCATATGTACTCAACGTTCAGCTCCCACTTTTAAGTGAGAACATGTGGTATTTGGTTTTCTGTTCTTGTGTTAGTTAGCTTCAGGTAATGGGCTCTGGCTCCGTCTATGTTGCTGCCTCAAAGAACATGATCTTGTTCTTTTTTATGACTGAATACTATTCCATTTTGTGTGTGTGTGTGTGTGTGTGTACCTAAATGTCCATCAGTGGCAGGCTGGATATATATATAATTATATATCATTTTATATATATAATTATATGTTATTTTATATATATAATTATATATATAATTAAAATATTATTGGTAGTCTCATAGGAATAGCATTATATATATAAATATAAATACATTTATATTTATATATAAAAACATATATATAATATATATTTATATGTATAAATAAAACATAATATATATATTTATATGTATATATAAAATATATATTTATATGTATATATAAAATATATATTTATATGTATATATAAAATATATATTTATATGTATATATAAAATATATATTTATATGTATATATAAAATATATATATATTTATATGTATATATAAAATATATATATATTTATATGTATATATAAAACATTTTTGTTCCATGTCTCTGCTATTGTGAATAGTGGCACAATGAATATACGTGTATATATGTACATGTGTCTTTATAGGAGAATGATTTATATTCTTTGGGTATATGCCCAGTATGGAATTGCTGGGTGAAATGGTAATTCTGTTTTAAGTTATCTGAGAAACTGCCACACTAAATTACACAATGGCTGAACTAACTTACATTCCCATCAAAGTATATAATCATTCCCTTTTCTCCACAACCTTGTCAGCATCTGTTATTTTTTGACTTTTTAATAATAGCCATTCTGACTGGTGTTAGAGGGTATCTCATTGTGGTTTTGACTCTCATTTCTGTAATGATTAGTGATGTTGAGCATTTTTTCAGATGCTTGTTGGCCGTGTGTATGTCGTCTTTCGAAAAGTGTCTGTTCATGTCATTTGGCCCACTCTTTAATGGGGTTGTTTGTTTTTCACTTGCTAATTTGTTTAAGTTTCCTGTAGGTGTTGGCTATTAGGCCTTTGTCAGATGCGTAATTTGCAAACATTTTCTCCAATTCTATAGGTTATCTATTTGCTCTGTTGATAGTTTCTCTCCAGAAACACTTTAGTTTAATTAGGTCTTATTTGTCAATTTTTGTTTATATTGCAGTTGCTTTTTGCATCTTCATCACAATTATTTGCCAAATTATGTCCAGAATGGCATTTCCTAGGTTATCCTCTAGGATTTTATAATTTCAGGTTTTACATTTAAGTATTTAATCCATCATGACTTGGTTTTTGAATATGGTGTAAGAAAAAGGTCCAGTTTCAATCTTGTGCATATCGCTAGCTAGTTATCCCAGCACCATTTATTGAATAGGGAGTTATTTTTTCTAATCAAAAACAACTTTGTCAAAGATCAGATAGTTGTAGGTGTGTGGCTTTGTTTCTGAGCTCTCTATTTCATTCCATTGGTCTATGTGTCTGTTTTTGTACTGGTACCTTGAAGTTTAGGTTACTGTAGCCTGGTAGTATAGTATGAAGTCGGGTAATGTGATGCCTCCAGGTTTGTCATTTTAACTTAGGGTTGCCTTAGATATTCAGTCTCTTTTTCTGTTCCATTTGAATCTTAAAATGAGTTTTTCTAATTCTGAGAAAAATATTATTGGTAGTCTCATAGGAATAGCATTGAATCTGTAAATGGCTTTGGACAGTATGCCCATTTTAACAATATCGGTTCTTCCTATCCATGAGCATGACATATTTTTTCATTTGTTTGATATTCTCTGATTTCTTTGAGCAGTGTTTTGTGATTCTCGTTGTAGAGATCTTTCTCATACCTGGTTAGTTGTATTTCGAGGCATTTTATTCTTTGTGGCCACTGTGAATGGGATTGCATACTTGATTTGGCTCTCAGCTTGGATGTTGTTGGTGTATAGAAATGCTACCAATTTTATATTTTATATTCTGAAAGTTTGCTCAAGTTGTTTATAAAATCAAGGAGCTTTTCATCAAAGGCTATAAAATTTTCTTTGCATAAAGTCATATTGTTTGCAAACAGAGATAATTTGACTTCCTCTCTTCCTCTATGGATTATATGGTTTGGCTCTGTGTCCCCACCCAAATCTCATCTCGAATTGTAATCCCCACATAGGAGGAGTGTCCTCATGGGAGGTGATTGGATCATGGGGGCGAATTTCCTCCTTGCTTTTCTCGTGATAGTGAGTGAGATCTGATGGCTTTAAAGTGTGGTACCTCACTCCCACCCCTTTCCTACTGCCATGTAAGATGTGCCTTGATTCCCCTTTGCCTTCTGCCATGATTGTAAGTTTCCTGAAGCCTCCACAGCCATTCAGAACTGTGAGCCAAATAAAACTTTTTTGATTATAAATTACCCAATCTCAGGTAGTTCTTTGTAACATTGTGAAAACGGACTATACAATGGATGCCTCTTATTTATTTTTCCTCCCTGATGCCTCTGGCCAGCACTTTCAAAAAGATTTTGAATAGGAGAGGTGATAGAGGGCATTCTGTCCTTGCTCCAGTTTCCAAGGGGAATGCTTCCAGCTTTTGCCCATTCAGTGTCATGTTGGCTGTGGGTATGTAATAGATGGCTCTCATTATTTTGAACTAGGTTCTTTCAATACTTAGTTTTTTGAGATTTCTTAACATGAAGGGATGTTGAATTTTATTGAAAGCCTTTACTGCATCTATTGAGATGATCGTGTGGGTTTTGTTTTTGTTCTGTTTATATGATGAATCACATTTATTGATTTGTGTATACTGAACCAACCTTAAATCTCAGGGATAAAACCTACATGATTGTGGTGATTTAGCTTTTCAATGTGCCGTTAGATTTGAGATACTAGTATTTTGTGAGTATTTTTGCATTTTGCTTATGAAAGATATTGACCTAAAGTTCTTCGTTGTTTTGTTTCTGAGAGATTTTGTATTACAATGCTGCTGGCCCCATAAAATAAGTTACAAAAAGATCCTTCTTCAATTTTTTGAAATAGTTTCAATAGAAATGGTACCAGCTCTCCTTTATACATCTAGATGAACATCACTGTAAATCCATCTGGTTCTGAGCTTTTTCTAGTTGGTAGGGGATTATTACTGATTGAATTCTGTAACTCATTATTTGTCTGTTCAGGGATTTGTTTCCTTCTGTTTCAACCTTGAGAGGTTGTATGTTTCCAGAAATTTATCCATTTCTTCTAAGTTTTCTAACTTGTATGCATAAAAGTGTTCATAATAGTCTCTGAGGGTTTTTGTACTTTTGTGGAGTCAGTGGAAATGTCTCCTTTGTTATTTCTGATTGTGTTTATTTGGATATTCTCTCTTTTTTTCATTTTAGTCTAACTAGTACTCTATCAATCTTTATTTATTCTTTCAAATAAGCAACTCTTGAACTCATTAATGTTTTGTATGGTTTTTCACATCCCAATATCCTTTAGTTCAGATTTGATTTTGGGTATTTCTTGTCTTCTTTAGCTTTGGGGTTGGTTTGCTCTTTTTTCTCTAGTTCCTCTAGGTGTGATGTTCTGTTGTTAATTTGAGATTCTAACTTTTTGATGTGGGTGTTTAGTGCTATAAATTTTCCCAATAACAGTGCTTTAGCTGTGTCCCAGAGATTCTGTTATGTTGTATCTTTGTTCTCATTCTTTTCAAGGAATTTCTTGATTTCTGTTTTAATTTCCTTGCTTACCCAAAAGTTGTTTAAGAGCAGGTTGTTTAATTTCCATGTAATTCTATGGTTTTGAGTGATTTTCTTAGTATTTATTTTCATTGCACTGTGGTCTTTGTGGTTCATATGATTTTTTTTTTAATTTGCTAAGGATTGTTTTATGGCTGATTTTGTGGTTGATTTTAGAGTATGTGCCATGTGTATCTGAGGAGAATGCATATTTTGTTGTTTTGGGGGTTGAGGGGTCTGTAGACATCTATTAGGCCCATTTGGTCAAATGTTGAGTTCAGGTCCCAAATATTATTGTAGGTTTCTGACTCAATAATCTGTCTAAAACTGACAGTGGGGTTTGAAATCTCCCACTATTATTGTGTTGTTACCTAAGTCTCTTTATATCATAGGTCTCTAGGAACTGGCTTTATGAATTTAAGTGTTCCTATGTTGGGTGCATATATCTGTTTAAGATAGTTTTGTGTTCCTGTTGAATTGAACCCTCTAACATTATGTAATGTCCCTCTTTGTGTTTTTCGATCTTTGTCGGTTTAAAATCTGTTTTGTCTGAAATTAGAGAAACAACCCCTCCTGCTTTTTTTTTTCCATGTTATGATTACTTGGTAGACTTTTCTCCATCCCTTTACTTTGAGCTTTCTATGTCTTTGCATGTAGGATAGGTCTCTTGAAGATAGTGTACCAATGATTCTTGCTTCTTTATCCAACTTGCCATCCTGCATCTTTAAATTGGGGCTTTCAGCTCATTTATATTCAAGGTTAATATTGATATGTGTGGATTTGATCCTGTTATCATGTTGCTAGCTGGTTATTATGCAGACTTGATTGTGTGGTTGGATTAACGTGTCAATGATCTTTGTTCTTAAGTATGTTTTTATGGTGGCAGGTAATGATCATTTCTTTCTATATTTAACATTCCTTTCAGGACCTCTTGTATGGCAGGCCTGGTGGTAACAAACTCCCTTAGCATTTGCTTATCTGAAAGGCATTTTATTTCTCCTTCACTTATGAGGCTTAGTTTCGCCGGATATAAAATTGTTGGCTGTAATTTCTTCTTTTTTTTAAGAATGCTGAATATCAGCTCTTAATCTCTACTCTTAGTTTAATGGAGTTCCCTTTGTAAGTGACATACCCCTGTTTTCTAGTTGGCTTTAACCTTTTTCTTTAATTTTAACAATGGATAATCTGATGACTGTGTGTCTTGGTGATGGCATCTACTGTGGTATCTTGCAGGGGTTCTCTACATTTTCTGAATTTGAATGTTGACCTCTCTAGTGATATTAGGGAAATTTTCACGGACAATACACAGAAATATGTTTTCTGAGTTGCATGCTTTTTCTCACTTTCTTTCAGGGACATCAGTGAGACATAGATTTGGCCTCTTTACAAAATTCCATATTTCTCAGAGGTTTTGTTCTTTCTTTTTAAGTCTTTTTACTTTATTTTTATCTGACTGAGTTATTTCAGAGAACCAATCTTCAAGCTTTGAGATTCTTTCCTCAGCTTGGTCAATTTTGCTATTAATACTTGTGATTGTGTTCTGAAATTCTTGAAGTGAGTTTGTCAGCTCTATCATATAAGTTTGTTTCTTTCTTAAAATGACCATTTCATCTTTCATCTCCTGTATTGTTTTATTATATTGCTTAGTATCCTTTAATTGGGTGATGAATTTCTCCAAAGAAACTCAATGATCTTCATTCCTATACATACTCTGAACTATATTTCTGTCACTTTAATCACTTCAGCCTGGTTAAGAATCATTGCTTGGGAACTAGTTCAATCATTTGGAGGTAAGAAGACACTCTGGTTTTCTGAGTTGCCAGAGTTATTTTGCTGATTCTTCCTCATCTGTATGTGCTTATGTTCCTTCAATCTTTGAAGTTGCTGTTCTTTGTATGGATTGTTTTGCCTTTATCTTCTTTGATGTCGTTGGGGTTTTGATTGTGGTATAAGGTGGGTTCAGATGACTGACTTTGTTACTGAAAGATTTTATAGGGTCAAGGCTCAGCTCAGCACTCCTGGGCTGTGTGCTTTAACACTGAGGGGCTGGTAACAGGCCTTTCTGGTCATGTTCTCTGGCCACTTGAGGTTAGGAATCTGTTGCACTGGAGGGACTGCGGTGTTCCTGGACCACTGGCCACAGCAGTCCAGTGGATGGGACAGGACAAAGCCCTTATTGGGGCAGTGGCAGTGGGATCTGTGCTTGTTCATGCGTGCTTGCAGCAGTGGCAGTGCAACAGGGTGCACACGTCTGCTGGGGCAGGATACCAGTGGGAGCAGGGCTGCAGCATTTCTTCAGGTAATCACACTGCTGCTGGTGGAGGTGGGAAACAGGGTGCCGGTGGGTGTGGGGCTGCCAGATCCCATGCATGCCTTTGCAGAGGCAGCAGTGTTGGTACAGAGGGGGCTGGGTTGCCGGCCCCATACATGCGTTCACACTGGAGGCACTGACTGCATAAGGTTGAAGGTGGGGTTGCTGGCATCTGTGCATGCATTTGCACTGGTAAAGTGTTGGGAGGATGAACAAGGGTGATTGCCTTCCAGCAAAGTGGTGCAAGTGAGACTGAAGTAAGGGGAGGGTGCAGATGAGCTGGTGCTTGTTAGCAGGTGGTGCTCTGCTGGACCTCTCCAGTGGTCAGGCATGGTCTGCTGGAGAAGGAACTATGATGAAGGTCCCCAGGAAGTGCCCCAGTTGGGCAAGTGAGGCTACATTGCAAGTAGGCATGGCCAGGCTGGGGCACCAAAAGAGGCCAGCAGCTGGGGGGTGATCAGATCAGACTGGCCCCATCTCTCAAGCAAAACCACCCTGCTCTTTCCAGGTCTAAAAGTCTTCCCTGGGCTAAAGTCTCTTAGGAGAGCATTGTGAACCTTGGATAATGGGCATCCCTGGCCATGCTCTACAGCAGATGTGCATATACCAAACCCTCTAGGCTCTCCTCAGGCTGGAGTTTCTCCCCCTGTGAAAAGTAGCTCTCAAGGCAGCTTTCCCTGCCAGCTTAAGTGTCTGTGGGGGTTTTGGGGTCTCCCACTGCCAGAATTTCAGAGCTTTATAATAAGAGTGGGTCACTCCTCATTTGTCCAACTCACCCCTTCCCCAATAGTTATTGGGGGATAGGAATGAGTCCTAGTGTGAGGTAGCCCTGTGCAAGGTTCCCAGCTTCCTCCCCATTCAGCCTAGCATCTGTGTCCTTCTTCCATCCATGCTCAATGCTTTCCATCTGAAGGTCTGCTCAGGGTATCCCAGTCCTCCCAATGTCCCAGTCTTTCAGTGGCAGCTGTTCCTCCTGACCATCTCTAGTCAGCTATCTTCAATCTTGCACTTTTTTGTTTCAATCCCTTAATTTACCTGCTTGACATCCAACTTTCTCTCCCCAGAAAGCCTCTTATGTGGATAATATACCTTTCACAACTGTGTGTTTGTGTGTGTTTTTGTGCATGCACACATATGTGAATCATCAGTCTCAATATCCTAATCAAATTTGGGGCAGTGATTCATCTAGTCCTATGGGTGGCCACAACCTCTTCATTGTAGCTTGGTTATTCTATTGAAATTTGTAAAATGTTTTTATTAAGTACTATATTTTTGTGTGGTGGGATGAATGAATGGGACATATTTCACAAAAACTCACTTTGCCATTTGAATAAGACAATAGTTGTTCATAGTGACATGTTTTATTTTTAACTGTTAGCCTTACTTTAGTTTGTTTTCTTTTTCTTTTTTTAAAATATATATATTTTAACTATTTTTGTTAGTACACTTTCTGAAATCAGAAAAAAGGAAATAATTTTCACATGAATTTTTAGTGACTTGTGCCTGTGAGTCTACAGATAACATACAGAATCATCAAATAGATTTTTGAAAAACATTTTAGGTTTTTATTAATACTACTTACCTATACTTTGATTCATAAAGAATTTTATTTTTAATATTAGATGTTTTTCTCTCAGATAATATATCATGTCTTTCCATTAATAAAGTCATTAATATCTAGGAGAATAATTTGCAGCCCTCCTTAAAGTGTTCTATATAACTTTGCAGAATCACAAAGGTTCTTTTTATTTTCATATTGTTATTGGGTGGAATAAATTTAACTCAGATGATTTAACTCAATGCTAGTATAAAAGTCACCTATGGTTTTATTATATTTGTGTGATTAGCCATTCTTTGAACTGTCTTATTAATCTCACATTTTTTCTATTGATTTATATAGATTTTCTAAGGATAAAACATATTAACTACAAATACATTTAAATTCTCTATCTCATTATCATTTCAGTGGTAGAAATTTGAGAAAAAAATTATTATGGATAAATGTTCTTTTTCTCTGAGTGTATTAATTTTTCTCCTATTTTGTGAAAGCTTTCCTCACTGATATTAATTACTGAAGCAATTTTATCATTTAGCATATTTGCTAACTTTGTCAAATTTTTAAGTAATATTTTAAATAGCTTTGTTTTCCATGCCTTTGAAATATTATGCAGTTCTGTCCTCATCTGTCGCTTCATGATTTATGAAAATATCCAATATGCATTCAAAGGCAATACTATTTTGAAAGTTGCTTTGATAAATTTTCCAAATGCTTGACAGGCACTCTCTTTTTAAAATTAATTTAAAGGTTCTCATTTATAAAATATGCTATATCTAACTTTTTATTAGAAAGTAAAGATAATAGGAAGAAAATAAATAATGAAATATAATCTTACAATAAATTATATAATATTTAGATAATTCTATATGCAATATAATTCTTGATATGCCTATTATTCCAGATATTTATGTTGGAAATAAGTTTTTATAGTGTGTGGCTATTTCACTTTCACATATATTTATTTTTAAAAACTAACATCTGCACTTTAATTTAAACTTACAGAAAATCTGAAACTATTTCACATGCTTCACCCAGATTCACAAATTGTTCACATTTTGCCACATTTGTTTTACCACCTTTATCTATCTATCCATCTCTATCAATCTATTTATCTATCTAACATCTATTTAGCTATCTATATCTATCCATCTGTTGGTATCTATCTGATTATCTCTGAATTCATATTCATTTGTGAGTAAATTATGACACTGTGCCTCTTTTAAAATTTCATTTGACTTTCATAAGGATATGCATAAATATATATGGTAATAGCACTGTTATATAGTTACCTGGGTTACTTTCCTCTTTGGTATAGTTATCCTATTCAAAATAAATACAGTGAGGCTTTTTTTTAGTGGATTCTGGAGCCTCAATTCTGTTTCATTTATCACTGAGACAATACTTTTTTAATTTTTAAAATCCTATGTAACTTTTATTTTTGTTTCGGGTGCATGTGTAGGTGTGCTATACAGGTGAACTCATGTCATGGGTGTTTGTTTTATAGATCATTTAATCACCAATATATTAAGTCTAGTACCCATTAGTTATTTTTCCTGATCTTTTTCCTCCTCCCATTCTCCACTTTCTGGTAGGTCCTGGTATCTGTTGTTTTCCTCTAAGTGTCCATGTGTTCTCATTACTTACCTCCCACTTTTAAGTGAGAACATGCAGTGTATGCTTTTCTGTTCCTGCATTAGTTTGCTAAGGATAATGGCCTCCAGCTCCACCCATGTTCCTGCAAATGGCATAATTTTATTCTTTGTATGGCTGCATAGTATCTCATGGTGTATATGTACTAAATTTTCTTTATCCAGTAAATCACTGATAGACACTTATGTTGATTCTGTATCTTGGCAATTGTGAATAACTACAATGAAAATATACATTTGTGTGTCTTTAAGACAGAATGATTTACGTTTTGGGGGGTATACACCCCTTAATGAAATTGCTAGGTTGAATAGTAGTTTTGATTTTTGCCTTTGAGTAATTGTCACACTATTTTCCACAATATGAACTAATTTACATTCTCACCAACAGTATATAAGCATTCCTTTTTCTCTGTAACCTTGCCAGCACCTGATATTTTTTGACTTTTTAATGATACCCGTTTTGACTGGTGTGAGACGGTATCTCATTGTGGTTATGATTTGAATTTCTCTAATGTTCAGTGATATTGAGCTTTTCTTTCATATAGTTTTTGGCCACATGTATATCTTTTGAAAAGTGACTGCTCATGTTTTTCCCACTTTTTAATGGGGTTGTTTGCGGGTTTTTTGTAAATTTGTTTAGGTTCCTTATAGATGCTGGATATTAGATCTTTGTCAGATGCATCATTTACAAAAATTTTCTCCCATTCTGTAGGTTGTCTGTGTAATCTGTTGATACTTTCTTTTAATTGAAGGTCTTTAGTTTAATTAAATCCCATATATCATTTTTTGATTTTGTTGCAATTGCTTTTGGCATTTTTGTCATGAAGTCTTTGCCAGTTCCTCTGTTCAGAACGGTATTGCCTAGGTTGTCTTCCAGGATTTTTATAGTTTCGGGTTTTACATTTAAATCTTTAATCCATCTTGAGTTGATTTTTGTATATGGTGTAAGGGAGGCATCCACTTTCAATTTTCTGCATATGTCTAGTTAGTTATCCCAGCACCACTTATTGAATAGGGAGTCCTTTCCCCATTGCTTGTTTTTGTCAAATTTATTGAAGAACAAATAAGCCTCAGACTAATTTCTGAGCTCTGTATTCTGTTCCACTGGTCTATGTGTCTGATTTTGTGTCATGTTGTTTTGGTTACTGTAGCCCTGAGGCATACTTTGAAGTCAAGTATTGTGATGCCTCCAACTTTGTTCTTTTTGCTTAGTATCGCCTGGGCTATTTGGGCTCTTTTTTGGTTCCATAAGAATTTTAAAATAGCTTTTTTTTTCTAGTTTTTTGAAGAATGTCATTGCTAGCTTGACAGGAATAGCATTGAACCTGTAAATCACTCGACATTATGGCCATTTTAACTATATTGATTCTTCCCATCCATGAGCAAGGAATGTTTTTCCGTTCATTTGTGTCACCTCTGATTTCTTTGAGCACTGTTTGGTAATTCTCACTGTAGAGATTTTTCACCTCCCTGGTAAGTTGTATTTCTAGGTATTTTATTCTTTTTGCGACAATTGTGAAGGGGATTGCGTTCCTGATTTGGCTCCTGGCTTGGCTATTGCTGGTGTATAGGACTGCTAATGATATTTTACATTGATTTTGTATCCTGCCACTTTGCTGAAGTTTCTTATCAGCTCAAACAGCTTTTGAGCAGACTATGGGGTCTTCTAGATATGGAATCATATCCTCTGCAAACAGAGATAGTTTGATTTTCTCTCTCTGTATTTGGATGTTTTATTTTTCCCACCTGATTGCTTTGGTCAGGCCTTCCCACAGTACGTTGAAAAGGAGTAGTGAGAGAAAGCATCTTTGTCTTGTGCTGGTTTTCAAGAGGAATTCTTTCAGCTTTTGCCCATTCATTATGATGTAGGCTGTGGGTATGTAATAGATGACTTTTATTATTTTGAGTTAAGTTCCTTCAATATCTAGTTTGCTGAGAATTTTTAACATGGACATTAAATTTTATTAAAAGGTTTTTCTGCATCTATTGAGATGATCATGTGGTTTTTGTCTTTAGCTCTGTTTGTGTGATGAATCACATTTATTGATTTGCATATGTTAATACGCCCTTGCATCCTAGGGATAAAGCCTACCTGATCATGGTGGATTAGCTTTTTGATGTGCTCCTGGGTTTGGTTTGTCAGTATTTTGTTGGGTATTTTTGCGTCAGTGTTTATCAAGCGTATGGGCTGAAATTTTCCTTTTCTTTCTTTTACTATTACATTGTTTCATGTGTCTGTTTTTGTGCCAGTACCATGGTGTTTTCGTTACTGTAGCCCTACAGTATAGTTTGAAGTCAGGTGGTATTGATGCCTTTAGCTTTGTTCTTTTTACTTAGGATTGCCTTGGCTATTCAGACTGTCTTCTGGTTCCATATTAATTTTTAAATTATTTTCCTAGTTCTGTGAAGATATTCATTTGTAGTTTAATGAAATAATGTTGAATCAATAAGTTGCTTCAGGCAGTACGGCCATTTTAATAATATTGATGACAACACTGAATATTTTCTTAATTGCTAGTTTTAGGCTGTATCTTTGATAGTCTAAATCTTATAATTTTGCTCTTCTCAAGCTTTTCTTGACTCTAGGCACTCTGCATTTTCAATAATTTTTAGAACCAACATTTAAAAATAAATTCTACAAAAAACTACTGTGGTTGCTTGGACTCACTTTGGATTTCTAAACAAATTTTGTCAGAACTGATGTCTTAATACTTTAGATTGAATTGAATATTTCGGATAGAATTTATCTCTTAATATTTTAAGTTCTTCCAATCCATGAACTACAAATGCTTTTCCATGTACCTAGGTCTTCCTTAACTTTACTCAGCAATGTTTTGTAGAATTAGATTATTGTTTTTGCATAGCTTTTACTAGATATATTCCTAGGCCTATAGAATGTTTAACAATATCAATGTTAAACATCAATAACAGTGACTTACATCTACTCATTTAAAATATGTGGGCCACTCTTTAAAAACATCTGAAATGCTGGCTGTTCTTTTTACAACCTGAATGACTTAGAGGACACAATCAATGCTTTGCTGAGATTTGAAAACAAAATGGAAATTTATCTCTCTCTCTCTCTCTCTCTCTCTCTCTCTATATATATATATATATACATACACACACACCATATGTATATAATTTACAATGAAGCTACAAAATTCTTTACATATTGATCCTTTGAGTTTTATTTTTTTATTTTTTGATAGTTCCCACAGGTAGGTCATTCTTTGTACATAATCTTGTTATTTAAGAATAACGACAGCTGGGAGCAGTGGCTCACACCTATAATACCAGTACTTAGGGATGACAATGTGGGTGGGTTCCTTGACCTCAGGAGTACAAAACTAGCCTGGATAACATGGTGAAAACCCATCTCTACAAAAATACTAAAATTAGCCAGTCATGATGGCACGTGTGTGTAGTCTCAGCTACTCGGGAGGCCGAGGTGGAAGGATCACTTGAACCTAGGGGGTTGAGGCTGCAGTGAGCTGAGATCATGCCATTGCACTGCAACCTCTGTGACAGAGTGAGACCCTTTCTCAAAAATAAATAATAATGACAGTGTTAACTTTTTAACATTATATTTTATTCCTTTAGGTTTTGTTTTATTGCATAAGTGATGTTTAATACAATACACAGAAAACGTGAGAAAAATATTCTTTTCTCTTTCCAAACTCAGTTGAAAACTGATTTATCTCTTTGAAGTTGAATATTAGTTGCATATTTTGGTATCTTTGCAGACTGAAAAGTTCCTTATGCTCTCAATTTTTGAGATTTCACTTAACCATTTTCTGTGCTTACTTTTGTCAAGTATTTTAATATATTTATTTAGCAAAATATTTTATTGATTTTCTTCTTTACTGTTAATGTACTGAAATATTTTAATACTTATTTAATGTTAAACTAATTTGAAATGTTAGAATGTAAAGTTCCTACAAAATCATGATGTAGTATTACTTTGTATATTTCTAGATTGTGCTTTATCACATTTTATTTTGCGTTTTTACATCGACTTTAAGACATCACATTTACATTTATTTGGTTTTTTCTGCCACGTTATGGTATCATGTTCATTCTGAAGTTGTAATATGTGGGCTCAATTATTTTGTCAATGTATAAAAATGATTGGTTTCTATATTTCCTCATTTGTGCTTTGGTAAGTGTGTTTCTCTTTCCCAAATATTTTATATATTTCACCTAAGTTCGCAAATTTATTCCTACAAAGTTTTATATGTTACCATCTTATAATAGTTAGATCTGGAGGATCTGTAGTGTAATATGTGTTGCTTGTTTTGATTTCTCTTCTTGATCTGATTTTCAATGTTTGTTAATTTTCTTAAAAGTTATATGCCAACTTTAGACTTAATCAGATTTTTTTTCTTTAACGTATGCTTAATATTTTATTTTTGCTTTTATATTATTATGTCTTTCCTATTGGGTTAAACTCTTTTTTACAATCAAGGTACAGATTATTATTTTATGCTGTTTTCTTTTAATATTTTCTTTAAAACTAAACTTGTAACTCATGAAACACTGCTTTAGCTGCCAGCCCCCAAAATTTGATAATCTTTGTTTTCATTATTTTCACTCCAAAATATATTAATTCCCATTGCATTTTTTAAAAATGTGTTTCTTAATTTTCACACATTTGTAAACTTAAAAGTTATATCTTTGCTTTCTAGTTTAATTTTATTATGGTCAAAGAGTATACGATGTATGACTTAAATTCCTGGGCATTTAGTAAAACTTGTTCTATGGTGCTTCATATAAACTATTTTGTGTGTGTTTTGGAAAATATTCCATGTGTTCTTGAAAAGGTTGTACATTCTGTGAATGTTGAATATAGTGGTATAAGCTTTCTAAGCAATTAGCGAGGTGATTTTAGATTTCTGTAAACGAGGATTGCCATCTCTAACTGGCATTATGCCCCCTGATTTCTTTAGATTGTAGATGATTAGCCAACATTTCAGGTGATATTAAACAGTGAATCACAAATTTGATACTTCAGCAGAAGGATCACTGAATTATTAGCAAATATTACAACCTAATTCTTCAATGATGTCACAAAAAATTCTGTAATAATATTATTCTTTGTTATTAAATGTGTGAGTCAACTGTTTAAAGACAAATCCATGTGACTTAATTTACATGGGTACACAAACAATTATATTGTCTGCAAATGCATTCCTAGGAAATTTGCTAAATGCCAAGGAACATATCATCCCTCTTAGATTGTTTGACATGTCTGTGGGCAACAGGTTTCACAACTATGTGTGTCATACTGCTGCTTCAAGGGAGTCTCAAAATATATAGCATCCCACTCTTATTGTGGAAAAATCTGAGAATAAATTAAGTAGTAAATATGGAGGACAAATATTATCTTAATTAGAGAATAAGTTGGAGGATTTGACTTAGCCTGAGAACCAAGTGGACCTACTAAATCAACATTAGCATTAGGCAAAGCTAGCCACCGTGTAAAAAACAGTTCTGGACAGGAGAGGGCTTAGTGTAGAGAAAGGCTGACAGGTGTTACCTTTCAGCAGCTCACTGCTAGGCAGAAGTATCCCAGATCAATCACGTTGTATTGCTTTACTATTGCTACGATGATGCTGGTAACAAACCACTGCAAAATTCAGTAGTTTAAAACCGCAACGAGCATATATTTTTCTCCTTCACAGGTCTGGTGTATCTATCAGTGGGGTGACTCCGCTTCAGGCTAGAAGCCAACTGGGTTATCAGGCTGCTGTGGGCTGAGGCCTGTCCCTGTGTCTCTGTGTTCTCTCTGGCTCAGCACCTAGCTGAGCATGTCTTTGTCATAGCCATCATTGTACCACAAATGGCTGACTGGAAACAAAGAATGCCACATCATAACTGGGCTCAAAATTGGCCTGTTGATAATTCTGCCCATATTCTTTTTTCCAAAGCAGGTCATGTGAGTACACACGAATCAGTGAGATTGGAAAGTATATAATACAAACTGTGGGGTCATTTAAAACACATTCATCAAAGAGCATGAATACATAATTCCAACACAGGGAAGCGGTGGACAACCAAGAATACTAATTTAATCCTCACACGTTTACTTATTTTGTCCAAATTTAGCAATTAGACAAGACAATCTATTTCCTCAATGGTGGAGTGAGAACAGAAAAGTTGGAAAAATGCTCAGAGCTACACATGTATCTCCTTTCACAGTGCAAAAATATCACTAATAGGGCAGAATACTTTTCATTTACAAACTTAAGTTCTCTTTCACTCATGGGCAACACTTTCTTCCCTGGCACTCTGCAGATCCATTTCTAGCGACCTTACTTGCCTTGAGTCTAAACTCTTCTCAACTCAGCAAGAATTTGAGGTTTTATTTTGTTCTCTGTCTCTACTGTGGCCTGGAAACTGCCTTTCGGCCCTACATTGGGAACAATTATTGGGTTCACTTAATTTGTTCTCTGTCTTTCAATAGTCATAATCTTGTGCTGCCTGTTATCCAAAGTACAAAAGTAATTATTTAATATTATTTGTTATTTATATTGTTTACCACAGGAAGATAATTCCAATGTAAGTCACCTTATTTTTGAAACATTTTTTTCTCTTGGATTTTCAGTTAATGTCACCAGCATCTTCCCAGTTGCTAAGACCTAAAATCTTGGTGATACTTTTGAATACTTTATTTCAACATGCTTCCTATTCTACCTTTTGCCTATACCTCTCCAATAGCTGCTAAACTGTACTTTTCCTCCCCCCTTTTCCTCTAAAGTCCATTTCCCACTTTTCTTAAAACTTCTCATTAAAACTAGAATTAAATAAAACCTATCTTACAAATTGTACATGATTTGGTCCTACCTCAGCTTTTCTAATCTACATTTGCCAATTCTTGTCCTGATTCCATGATATTCACCTGCCTTTGGTGTCCTGCTGCCTGGAATGCTCTTCCATAAAATAGCCCAGTATTGGACCCTTGTCATCATTTAACACTAGTTTCAAATAACCCCTCTCAGGGAGTCCTTCCCAACCAGCATATCAAATGCATTCCCCTCCTCAGCCACTCTTTTCAATTGTCCCATTTATCTTATTGTAAACAATTATCACTCAAATTATATTAATTGTGTAGTTTTTATTATGGCATGAATTCCTCACTATGATGAGTTTTATCAGGAAAGCGGCATATCTACTTTGTCACTTTCATACCCAGTAGGAGTTGTGGCTTATTCACATTTATCTTAAAAATTTTAGACAATAAATGTCCCTAGCCAAATGAGTGACAGAAAATATTCAAAGCTTTATTATTTGATTACATTGCGGGAGACTTGGAAATCGCCCATCAGAAAAACCATGGGACAATTCACTGAACAAAAAAAAAAAAAAAAGATGGATTATACTAATAGGGGAAAGAGTGGTTTTTAGCAAAAAATGAAGCAGGTTTTTTATATGGCTTAAAGAAAAACGGGGCTATGTATAAATGTGGGATCCACATCCGGTTTCTGCTGGAAAGTCAACCCAAATTCCATTTTCTCAGAAAATACAGTGTGAAGGTTGATTTGGGATTCTGAGTCTAAAAGTCCTTACCTGAAGGCTTCTACAATCTATGTGTTCCTAGGCTATAAATCAAGACAACTTCTTTTTAAAGTGTCTTAGGTTTTCCACTCAAGAGTGGGATGTCTCATTCTTACAGGTATAACTTCAAAATCAATGTTATGATATTCTATTGTTTTAGAAAATAAAATTTCTCAGTGAGTTATAAAGCAGTAATAACTCAAAGAAAAGGGCAAGGGGATGCTATAATAGTTTGAATTGCTGCATTCCTGAGGGGAAAAAAGAGATTTCCTATTAAAATTGCAGCTGACTTTGTGTCTGTTATTCCAGCCTGATGAATGGCTGGGGAGATTTTACTTTTTGAGTTTGCTACTATTTTCTTAGCATGGGTGGATGAGAGAATAAATATTGTAATCAAAAGAAATGTTAAAGATTCTGGACATGTAATATACCAGTATTCTGTAGTTTAAAATAGGGCGAGGCAGGCGGATCATGAGATCAAGAGTTCAAGACCAGCCTGACCCTCTGTCTCTATTAAAAATACAAAATTAGCCAGATGTGATGGCACGCACCTGTAATCCCAGCTACTCAGGTGGCTGAGGCAGGAGAATCACTTGAACCTTGGAGGCAGAGGTTGCAGTGAGTCAAGATCGCACAATTGCACTTGAACCTGGGCAACAGAAAGAGACTCTGTCTCAGAAAAAAAAAAAAAAAAAGAAAGAAAAATAAATTTAACTTTGTAGTAATAATAAAAAATATAAACCAAAATGTTAAGGAGTTCATTATAAATGGAAAATTAAAACACTAAAAATTTAAAAATTTATTCTGATAAACACAATATTGCATAAATTATATAAATACCATCATGTATACTAATTTTATGACTACTAGTCATATGCCTGTAGAAAAATTAATTTGACACATTTAGAAAGATTTTATACCAAAAAGTGATTAATACTATTTGGCAAACATATATACTATTTATCTTCTTTTTCTTTTGTGAAATGATAGCAACTGCTATTGTGTATGATTAACTTCAGAATATATATATATTCTGAAGTTAATATATAGAGTTATATAGAAAACAAGTGAGTCAACATATAAAATTAGATGCACGAAATTAACTCTCTTTCTGCTTCACCACCCTCCTTAATTCACTTAATGACTGTTAACGCTTACGACACATTTTGAAAAATAAAAAAGAAAGAAAAATCCTAAAGAAATTCAATATTTAAAATAGTTAAAAGTAAATGGAAACTAAAGTATGGCTTGTATCTATTAGAGAATCAGAAAGATTTGTGTTACTTATATGTGGTTTCTTGTGTGAAAAAAGACACAGTATATAAAGGCCCTATCTTTGTGTTGTTGCCACTTTCTGTGTAGTAATAATTTCTTTGCTTGTTTTCTAAAGAGTTTATAAATGAATATGTGATATTATTTTATTAGTCAACAAACCCAGGTTAATTCTGTTACTTACATATTTATATTTCTATTTGGTATTTATTTGATTTTTTTAGAGGCAACATGGACATAATGATGAAAATAAAACACTAATTAAAAGTCATTGTGACTGGATGGGCGCGGTGGCTCACGCCTGTAATCCCAGCACTTTGGGAGGACGAGGCGGGCAGATTACTGGAGGTCAGGAGTTCGAGACCAGCCTGTCCAACATGGCAAAACCCCATCTCTACTAAAAGTACAAAAATTAGCAGGGCGAGGTGGCAGGCACCTGTAATCCCAGCTACTTGGGGGGCTGAGGCAGGAGAATTGCTTGAACCTGGGAGACTGAGGTTGCAGTGAGCCGAGACTGCATCATTGCACTGCAGGCTTGGCGACAGAGTAAGACTCCGTCAAAAAAAAAAAAAAAAAAAAAAGGAAAAGTCTATGGGTCTTACTTAAACTTACTTAAAACACTTAAGGTGTTTTATATACGTTATCGAAATATTGACAGTAATGGTGCAAAGTAATGTTACTTGGCACATAATGACATATGCTGCAGATGTAATGTTTCTCTGGCAGCCATAGTCAAAAAGAGATGAAAATTAAGTTTTAATTTAAGTCAGCTGCATCCACTAATTTAAGGGCATGAGTAAACTAAGTCTAAATGTCAATTAAAAGATGTCCACCAAAAGTTTAAGTCTTATCATTAAATATGATCTGTCAACTCCACACACATTTCTGTTGATATTGTTTAAAAATAGGCATTTATTTTCTGAAATTTGCAAGTCATTAAATAGAAAACCTTCAAAAATTGAAAGCAAAGAAGGAAAAAATGACAAATATTTGCATTTTCATGTTGTGTATTTCATGTTATGTATTTTCACCCAGAAAAAATCTGTCTTTTTTCTTCCAGTCCTAAGATATGAAAAAAAATAAAGACAGAAGTTAGACATACAAATATAAATGTAACAACTATTTCATTGGTAGAGCAGATTCTAAGGAGAGTTAGATGTTTTACATAATAGAGAATTGTCATGTTGAATTATTTCTGCAACAGGCAGAACTGAAGAATCACAATTATTTCCATAATGGGGAGAGTATCAGACTGAAGAACATTTAGAAAACGGTTGGAGAGAAAAGAGGCCTGGGTTAGGAAAGCACAGTTGCTGGTTATGTCACCACTTTTTTTTTATTTTAACAAAAATCATGGATGTATTAATCACTTCTTGTTATGGTTTGAATGTTTGTATCCACTGAAACTCATTTTAAAACTTAATTCCCAATTTAAATGTATTAAGAATTGGGGTTTTTAGAGGTGATAGGGCACCGTACTTACAAATGGAGTATTACATTCATGGTTTAGTGAGGTTAATGGGTTAATGAATTAATGGGTTACTAGGGGAGTGGATTAGTTATCACAAGAGTGGATTTGTTATAAAAACCAGTGTCTCTTGTGAGCCACATCACCATGTGGTGACCAGTGCTACGTCAGGACTCTGCAGAGTCCCCATCAGGAAGAAAGCCCCCACCAGGTGTAGCCCCTAGATCTTGGCACATCCTACCTTCCAGAACTATAAGAAATACATTTATATTCTTTATAAATTATTCAGCCTGTTATATACACTTATTGGAACTGAAAAGAAACTAAAACATTTCCCCTTCACAGGAATTAAAATTGCAAAAGCAACAAAATGTTTTTCTGCTCACCAATGCCAGAAATGACCCAATCACATCACAGCCTTTCCTGCAACACTAAAGTAAGCCAAACCTATGTGGTTTCAATGTCAAGCTGTACGGCCAGGAAACATATGGCCTGGAGCTGTACTGAAGGCATTATTGGTCATCTAAAGCTGCCAGTACTGTTACACCTGAATTAAAAAAAAAAAAAAGCCAGCGATGGATATGCAGTATAGTTACAGTAAGATTATAATCCCACAAGGTCCAAGGCTAATGCCTCTCATGCAGACACAGTATCAGATAGAGTACCCCCTCCTTATTTGTGAGGGATATGTTCCACGAATCCCCGTGGATGCCTAAAATTGCACATGCATTTTTCCAATACATATATTGCTAAGATAAATTTTACTTTATAAATTAGGCACAGTGAGAGATTAACAATGGTAACTAACAATAAAATAGAACAACTATAACAATACGCAAGCATCACTACTCTTGCACTTTTAGACCATTTTAAGTGAAATAAGGGTTACTTAAACCCAAGCACTATGATAATGCTACATACAATCTGATAACGTAGATGGCTACTAAGTGACTAATGGGCAGATGTATATACAGCATGGACAAAGGGAGGGCTCATATTATGCAGTTGAATGAAATTTCATCATGCCTCTCAGAATGACATGTCATTTTGAAGTCATAAATTATTTATTTCTGGAATTTTCTATTTCATATTTTTAGGCTGTAGCTGACCATGGGTAACTGAAATTCCAGAAGGTGAAACTGCATATAAGTGGGGAATACTCAGCTGGAAAGAGTGGTGGAAAAAGAAAAGACAAAAACAAGCAAATAATCAAACCAAACTCCAGCCAAAACAAACCCAAAGCACCTGATTTTATTACTGTGGCACCAAAGTCTACAGTTACCTACCTTCGCTGTGCCAGGGGCTTGTTTTTTAATGACATTTGCATCTTCATCTTATTCACTATTCATAATATTCCCTGACAATTAATAGATCGTGGTATAAAAATATTCCCAATAAATTATAGTCCTAAAACACAGTTCAGAATCAATTTGGGGATAACCAAAGAAGTCAGTCATTGGGAGCCAAAATATCACTTTGATTCAAAGAGTTGTGGGAGAATACAACTTTGGTTCCCGACAACTATGACCTGTCTAATATAGAATCTTTACAAAGGAAACACTTATTGCCCCAGTGGCCAGTCACTTTGGAACACCTGAGTTGTCACTGGATAAAGAAATTGCCTTTGCTGTCAAAGCTAGAACATATCAGGGAGCCTATTCTCCAAATCCAGAAGAATAAGTGTATTCAAATGAAAAGAACACAAGGAGAAACTCAAAGTTTCTAAACCAAAATGTACTGAAGAGATAACTTACTCTTTTTCAACCAAGGTAGGTTGAGTAAAACAGCATTGAGGGGATAAAAAGAGACAAAAGACAAGATTATTTCCCTTTATCTCTTTGGCACATTATGTTCTTAATTCTCTTTACAAAATAAATGATAATTTTTGATGTTCCACTTGAAATAACGCATCCTGTAGTCAATTATAAGAATGTATTCATTGTCGATAAAAAAGTAAATTAGGAAAATAAATGTGGCACTCATTATCGTTTTCTAAAATAGCGGATAAATCTCTCCAGACATATAATATTGAAAAGAGAAAAGAGTATTGTATTTTGCAGGATGATGCTTCCTTCAGGGAAAATGAAAAACTATTAGAAAAAGCAAGGGTCAAAAGCACTGAGTCACCAGTTATTAAAAATTATTTGCCACTTGAACTCTTAGTAGAAAAATTCAATTTCCTTTATAGATATAAGAATTTCAATTGCAAAACCAATGTCATGAGAATTAATTTGATTTACTCTGAAATCCCAGAATGTTGGCCACATTTTTATAGTTTTTAAAGCAGGACAAACGATACTGAATATTTTTAAAGAGAAAATATAAGTATTTTTCAGCCAAATGTCAGAATAACTAAAGTGATGAGCCTGTACTTTATCCAAACTTTATTCATTATTTTTAAAAATGTTAGAGTCAATGATTGATGTTGTGTGTGTGTGTTTATGTTTAAATTCATCTTTGTCATTCAGTTTTTTAATATATCTAGTAGCCTCCATTTAATATTTTCTTACTGGTTTCTATATCTTTTTGATGTATTCCTTTATCTTTGTTGTCATTTATCATTTGTTTATTCTATTTATGTATATTTCTCTTAAATATTCAATAAGAAATCCCTATAATAAAGTATAGCTAATAAATTTTGTCTATTATTGGATAATATAAACATTGCAGCTTAAAACTATGCAAACATTATTTCATAATTCTGTATGTCACAAGTCCAGGGAGAGATTAGCTGTATTAAATTATGTTCTGTGAACACAATGTATTTAAATTATAAATCAATAACAAAAACAATGTTGAAAAAAATTGAAAATTTGAGAAATTCACAAATATTTGGAAATTAAGCCACATACTTTTACATAAAAATGAAACGTAATACACAAGAAGTAAAATGGCAGATGTAAATCAACATAAAATTTACATAAAATTTAAAAGATTAAATTAGTCAAAGGGCAGAGATCATCATATGGGGTAAAAAAATCTGACTATAACTTCCTATATGAGATAATTCAGATTCAAAGACAAAATTGGTTGAAAATCAATGGATGCAAAAAGAGATAGAAGGCAAATAGCAATGGGAAGAGAGTTGGAGTGGTTCTACTAATAAGCAAAATCAACTTTAAAATAAAATGTTATTTCAAGAGAAGAATTTTATAAAGTTAAAAGACTCAATCAATCCAGAAGTTGCAACAATTATAAACATATATACCCCTGTCTGTGGAGCCTCAAAAGGTATGAGGCAAAATGGAAAGAATTTAAAGGAGAAATCAATAATTCAACAAACATCTGGAGACCTAAATAACTCTCTTTTAATAATGAGTAAGAAAATTAGGCAGAAATTTTAAAAGACACAGGGTGAACTAGACTAGCCACTAAGAACTAACAAGCAACTATAGGTGGCTCCACCTAACAACAGCCAAGTGCACATTCCTTCCAAGTGCACAAGGGATATACTCCAGCACTGAACATAGGTTAAGTCCATAAAGCAAGATGGACTTAACAGGATTTAAACCATAGAAAGTGAGTTCTCTGATGACAATGAAGTGAAACTAGAAATCAAAAACATGAAGAAATTTAGGAAATCCACAAATATGTGGAAGTTAAATGACACATTATTAAATAACCAATGGGCAAAGAAGAAATAAACAGGAACATTAGGAAATACTTTGAGATGAATGAAAAGTATTAACTAAAGAGTTAAGTAGTTTTAAGTATTTATTTTTTTAAATTTCTCTATTTTTATTAAAATCTACACAAGAATTAGCATACCATAATGATACAGATTGAGGTATTTCCACTATCTACTTTCACAAACTCAGCACTTAGATGGAGAAACTGATTATAGTACTGCAGACTTGCCCTGTGTAGCCCAAGATTAAATATTGCACTGGCTTTAATGGCATAAGTCTGTTTTGCTTGTTTTCATAGTTACATTCTGGGAACCACATGGTATATATTTTGTGTATATTTTGTGTGTGTGCCTGGCTTCTTTCACTCAGTATGCTATTGGTGAAATATAGTCATATTGTTTTGCGCTGTTGTGCCTTTTTATTTTCATTGCTGCATAGTATTTCACTGTATGATTATGTCACTATTTATCCATTTTAGTATTGATGGGCATCTGGGTGTTTCCTAAGTTTTGACTATTACAAATAAGGATGCTCTGAACATTTTAGTTCATGTTTTTTTGGAGACAGTGTGTGTGTGTGTGTGTGTGTGTGTGTGTGTGTGTGTTGGCATATTTATATGAAGTGGAAATACTAGGTCACTGGGTATATACATATGTATTTAGCTTTAATAGAATTGTTTAATGTAAATCACACCATGAGCCCTCCTTGCAAACATTTTTCAGAGGTTTTCCATTCCTGTTTACATGAACTATAAACACATTGCCATAATCCATGCAGCTTTGTAAAATTGGGTCCTGCTTCTTTGTCCCACCTCCTGTCCTGCTACCTTTCCCTTGTCCTAGCAACTTTTTAGCATCTTGTCACTGATATTTCTGGATGCAGTGCCTTTGCACATGCACTTCCTTCTGATTGGGAGATTCACTATTCCTCTCTGTAAGCTTCAGGCTTCATATGTGCGGCTTCTTCTCATCATTCAAATGTAAGCTAAAGTGCTGTCTTTTTACTGAGGTTACTACCATCTAAGTCATTTCTTTATAGCATTTGTGACATAGTGCTAAATATATCCTGCATTTGTTTCTTATTTCTGTCTACGGCTAGAATGCATGAGGAAAGACGCCAGACCCATAAGGGCGCCAGACTCGGTACATGCTGCAAATCTTTTTATCACACTGTCATGTGTAGAACTCAAAGATGAAATTTCAAAGGTCATATTTTTTTTATTTTTCCTTTTTAATGCTATAAAAGCAAGCATCACAAAACGAGCCCTGGAATTAGAGGTTTAATTTACATGGGCTCATGTTCTAGACCTGCAACTGAATACATGTTCAGCTTTGGGCAAATTACTTATTTTTTTTTTAACTCAAGTTTCTCCCTTGTAATATGTTAACATATAATATTATATAAACTGGATTTACTCAGGCTTCTTTAGAGTCATTAAAAGTAATAAAAATATCAAAACACAACTACTGTTCTCTCTGAATCCCACAGGTTTTTTAGCTCATATAGTTTTCTCTACAGTGTTTCAAGGAGTCCCACCAGTACTTTCTGTACAATTTTCTCTAACTGCAGAACCGCCATGCTAACAGTTTGCGACAGTCTGTTGTGAATTGGGTTAGAACTCTTGGCTCCAATTTTTCTTTTGTGCTTACCACACTTAGATGTTTCAACAGCCATACTAAATGTGCCCTGGTGTTAGAAAGAGGTTTTGTTTTTCAGATTTGGTTTGATTTGATTTCTTTTCTTTTTTTTTTTTTTTTTTTGAGACAGAGTCTTGCTGTGTCGCCTGGGCTGGAGTGCAGTGGTGTGATCTTGGCTCACTACTAGCTCCGCCTCCCAGGTTCAAGCGATTCTCCTGCCTCAGCCTCCTGAGTAGCTGGGATAACAGGAGACCACCACCACGCATGGCTAATTTTTGTATTTTCAGTAAAGATGGGGTTTCACCATCTTGGCCAGGCTGGTCTTGAATTCCTGACCTCGTGACCCACCTACCTTGGGCTCCCAAAATGCTGGGATTACAGGCATGAGCCAATTCCTTAATATTTACATTAGATTTTTTAAACGACCCAATTATTTTATATATTTTATTTTTGTGGGTACATGGTAAGTGAATATACTTACGGGATACATGAGATGTTTTGATACAGGCATGCCACGTGAAATAATCTTACCATGGAGAATGGAGTATCCATCCCCTCAAGCATGTATCCTTTGTGTTACACGTAATCCAATTACACCCTTTTAGTTATTTTAAAATGTGCCATTAAGTTATATTGACTATAGTCACCCTGTTTTGCTATAAAATAGTAGGTCTTATTCATTCTTTTTTATTTTTCGTACCCATCAACTATCTCTACCTACCCCAAAGCCCCTCACTATCCTTCCCAGCTTCTGGTAACTGCCCTTCTACTCTCTATGTTCATGAGTTCAATTGTTTTTATTTTTAGATCCAACAAATAAGTGAGAACATGCAATGTTTGTCTTTCTGTGCCTGGCTTATTTCACTTAGCATCATGATCTCTAGTTCCATTTATGTTGTTGCAAATGACAGGACCTCATTCTTTTTTAAGGCTGAATGATTTTTAATAAATGTATAGAGTAGTACAACCATCGATCTTCGTTGCAATTCAATTTTAAACCTTCAACATCTCCCATATTTTTCCAGAGCCTTTATGCAGATGATCCACGTTTCTTACTTCCTGCCATCCACCCCCTGACCCAGCCCTGGTCAATACTAGTCTGATTTCTGTCTCTTTAAATATGCATTTTTCTGACCAGTGAAACATTCATGTAAATGAAACCATGCATATGTATTATTTAATAACTGGCTTAGTCTATTTAGTATAAGCATTTTTGTACACTCATGATGTAGCATGCATCAGCATGTTTTAGTTGAAGAATAAAATTCTTTTATATGGACACATCATATTTTGTTTATGCATTCACCAGTTGATGGACATTTGAGTTGTTTCCGGTTTTGGCTACTATGAATAATGCCTGCTTCTAGGAGTAAAGAAAGTTTTGCTTTAATTTCACTATTAAGACTGCTTTAACACATTTTAATTTTATTTGATTTATTATTATTTTTATTTTGCCTTATTGCACTGAGTAGAACCTGTAGTATAATGATGAATGGAAATAGCAAAGGTAATTTATTGACTTGTTCCCAGTCTTAGAAGAAAATGCATTCAGTCTTTCACCATTAAGAATTATATTCGCTGTAGGTTTTTTGTGGAAGTTTCTTCTATTTCTAAGCTTTTGAGAATAACTTTCTAAGATTTAGCTTGTCTAAAACTGTTCTTGTTTTACACTTCTAATTGAATGATAGTTTTGACTACAATTATTTGATGAGTTGGGTATAACTTCCGTGAAGTGTTGTACTCTCAGTATTTCTTGCACATTGGATGCTTGATATGTTAAACACAGTATTGCCCGGTGTTGTTGATATAGGCCTATATTCTGTAAGTTTCTAGTTGCTAAACCAAGTGACATTAGTAGTTCAGTATTTGTAGGAGGAGTAATATGACCTAGCAAGTTCAGTTTTTCTGCATTTATTTATTCAAATAGCACTTTTGATAATTACTCCAACTATTGACTCAAAATACCTCCTTCACATACAGCTCTGTAATTGGGAATTTAGTATTCCAAACTTGGAAGATTTTTTAAAATATGTTTAAATTTATTTATGTTTTCTTGTATAAGTAACTTCTATTATTTTTCCCTTAATATTTTTCTATCATTTTTCTATCCTCATTCTTATAATTTCTGGTCTGCTAATGGAAAGCTGACTTATATTGCATTCTCCAGGAGCAGACCATGAGATGACTACACATGTAAAGCGATTTATGAACAATGTGTTCCAGGAAAAGCTGGTAGGTGACAGAGGAAGCAGGATAGGAAAGGGAGATAAGTCAAGTTCAGTGGTAATTTCGTGCAGTGTCAGCCTGAGTCTGAACCTGCAGGGGGATCTCTAGAGTGTAAGATACCTAAGAGTCAGTTCCAGGCTCTTGTACTCCCTCATGACTCAAGGTCACCTTTGAGGGTTAGAATTCATATCCTAACAGAAGCTACAGGATCTGTACATGTGCTGGTAAAGTAGCTCCAGTAGTCCAAGGACAGTCCTCCAAAGACAGAAGTGGGCACAGGACATAAGAAACAAATGCATACATATCTGGATATGTTCCTACAGATAACAAAACATGTCTGAAGGATTTGGGTGAGGTATTAACAGTATCCACTATATTAAATTGTTGTGCTTTACATTAGATATTTTTGCTTTATATTCTTATCAGGCATTCTTATATATATTTTATAAATATTCCTTATCCAAGCTTCTTATAATTGTGCTGGCTTCAACTATGTTCTAGGACCAGAATGAGGTATTAACACATAGTCATAGTATTTTCATTTTAATGAAAGGTATTTTGATAACATCATCATTCAAAAAATAGAATGTATTATGTTATGCATACTGGATTCCTGATGAATAACTATGATTAGATATAAACAAACAATAATGTTAGGTAGGAGATTATCCATATTGTCCCTCTCAATACTAAAATTTCTGATTTTCTATATAATCATGAAGCATACTTGAGAATGTATTATCTGATAATTTATGTTACATATTTGAAAGTAAGTAATAAAACATTTCATATTCTTGTCTTTCCTCCTACCATAATAAAAACATTAATATTATGCACAAATTGAAGCAAGAAGTACAGAAAAAGTGAGCTTCACAAATGAATGTAATAGATACCAGTACAGCAACACTGTAACAAGTTTATGTGTAAGTGCTTGTTCTCATTTTGGGAAAACAATTCTTATATTATTAGTTGTTAGAGGGTTTTATATCTTGAAGATGCATTTTGTAAGAGAAGAGATATTTTTCTAAAGAAGTAATTATTTTGTCTAATTAATCACTTTCTTATAAAGAAGTCAAATGGTTGTGATTCTTTTCTTTCATATGTTGAAGTCTTTAGAATTTTTCTGTTTAGGAAATACTATTCAATCCACTTGTCAGTGTTGGACAGTTACAAATACTTATGACATGCTGAACTCTGTCATAGGCTAGGAATGACAAATTTATAAGGAAAAATGAATAATATTAAATTTCAATTCTGTCATTTTTGCAGAGCAGAAATCAGTGTTGACATTGAATAGACAATTACTACAATGTCATTCAAAATGTAAGTTTAAAAAATGCTGAGAAATGTTCAATTGAAATGGAAAACATGGAAAATTGGAGGGGAAAAGAACAACAGCATAACATACCTTTACCATAAAGACCATTTGATATTTTCCAAGTGGACAGGGAGATATCAACATAATATGGAAATATGATATATTGTCAGAAAATGCTACTCCACTGTGGGATCTCAAAAGGCAAAGCAAGTACCACTGGGAATGGAAGTATTAGCTTTGTTTTCCTCTCATGCTGTCTGCTGATTCTCTGTAGTGATATGCTGGTACCTGGATTTGTATGTATGTCTATATCTTTATCTGTGGTAGAATTCTATCAGCATAATTTAATTTAATGCAGAGAGAATTAAAACCATGTTATTTGTCAAAGGGAATAATTCATGGCTGCAAGAGCTGACAAGAAGTGGGTGAACAGAGATGATGCTCCATGAGTTTTGACTTTAGGAAGCCAGAGAGAAAACTCTGAATTAAAGAGGCCACTAGAAGTTAGTCAGTACACAGTATCTAGAATTGCATAACGAGAAACAGTGCGTGTCCTTGGCCTCCACCAGTGCCTGTGATGACCAAAACCAAAACAATGTCAGGTAATTCAAAGCTGGCAGCAGGTCAAAAAACACCCAAAATTTTATGTAGAAAAGAGAAAACCATGAGATTAAATGATCTAAATTGAAGGGAAATGCTTATGAAAAATATTGGAGTTCTCAAATTAAAGTTTTATTTATTATTTCAATAATTTTACATTTTAGGTGGGCTGCTCTGACCAATATATATTTATTAGTTAATTCAGAATTGCATTTAGGCAATAACTAACAGTTAATTCTAACATCGCACCTACCATGTGTTGGACACTTGTTCTGAGCACATTACATGACTTAACTTATTTAGTCATCTCAATAATCGTAATTTGAAACAAATTTTGTAACAAAATCTTGGCTGTTATCTTTAATTCTATGTTGAATATTACAATGAAATTGTCAAGGGAATCTGATGGTGATAGAGGATATAAATTACTAATCAGCTCACCCCAGGGGCTAAGTATTGAACCGCCATTTGTAATCCACAGTGAAAAAGTTTTGGAGGATCACTTGTGTATTAGTTTTCTAGGGCTTCCATAACAAAGTACCATATACTGGGTGGTTTATGCAACAAAAGTTTTTTTGTGTCACAGTTGTGGAGGCTAGAAGTTTGAGATCAAGATGCCAGTAGGGCTGATTCCCTGTGAGAGTTGTTAAGGTTAGATCTATTCCACGTCTCTCTCTTTGGCTTGTAGATGGGCATCTTATTTCTTTGTCTCTTCACATTATCTTCCCTCTATGCAGGTATGGTTGTATCCAAATTTTCTACACTTTATACGTACACCAATAATATTCAATCAAGGCTTACCATAATAATTTAACTTGATTAACTTTATAATGACTCCCTTTCCAAATAAGGTCACGTTCTGAGGTACTGGGGATTAGGACTTCAAAATATTTTAGAGGTGGGGGAAGGGAACACAATTCAACCCATAACAACTTGGTTTAAAATATGGGGTCTATTGCCTTAAGTTTTTGCTCTAGGTCTAATAATTACCAGGCTGTTAATACAATCTTGTTGAAGAGTCCACACTATTCTTCAAGCACTACTAGATAAGAGCTGTAGTGACGTTTGTGTCATAAAACGCTAATAACCCCTAGCTAAAGCACAACCTTTTAAAATCCTACTATACAGTTGATATGATTTGGCTCTGTGCCCCCACCCAAATCTGATCTTAAATTGTAATCCCCAGGTGGTGTCCAGGGATAGATCTGGTGGGAGGTGATTGGATCATGGGGGCGGTTCCCCTATGCTCTTCTAGTGACGGTGAGTTCTCACGAGATCTGATGGTTCTATAATGGCGGTTTTCCCTGTTCCCTTTTTTGTCTCCTGCCACCATGTGAAGATCTTTGCTTCCCCTTCACCTTCTGCCATGATTGTAAGTTTCCTGAGGCCTCCCCAGCCATGAGGGACTGTGAGTCAATTAAACCCCTTTTCTTTATAAATTACCCACTCTTGGTTACGTCTTTATAGCAATGTGAAAACGGACTAATACAATAGCATTCTTATTGTAAATCTAATTTTTGAGTTTATCAGTTGTATTAGTTTCCTTGGGTTGCCATAACAAATTACCAAAAGCAGGGTGGCTTAGAAACACAGAAATTTGTTGTTTCACTGTTCTGGAACCTAGAACTCTGCAATTAAGCTATTGGTAGGACCATGTTCCCTATAAAATCTGTAGGGAAGTCTGGGTATAGTGGCTCACGCCTGTAATTCAAGCACTTTGGGAGGCCGAGGTGGGTGGATCACGAGGTCAGGAGATTGAGATCATCCTGGCCAACATAGTGAAACCCCATCTCTACTAAAATGCGAAAAATTAGCCGGGTGTGGTGGTACGTGCCTGTAATCCCAGCTACTTGGGAGGCTGAGGCAGGGGAATGCTTTAACCCGGGAGGCGGAGGTTGCAGTCAGCCGCGATCGCGCCACTGTACTCCAGCCTGGTGACAGAGCAAGAGTCCGTCTCAACAAACAAACAAACAAAAAAACCTGTAGAGAAATCATCTCAGGCTTCTTTCTAGATTCTAAGGTTTTTTTGTTTTGTTTTGTTTTGTTTTTGTTTTGTTTTGTTTTTAGCAATCTTTGGCATTCTGTGGCTTGCAGATGTGTCTCTCTAATCTACATTTTCGTTTTCATTCAGCATTTCCCTGTGTCCCTCTGTGCCTCCACATAGCCATTTTCTTATGAAGTCTTATTTCATCAGGAGCCCACAGCATCCCAGTATGACCTCATCTTAACTAATTACACCTATAAAGACTCTGCTGCCAAATAAGACCACATTCTGAGGTACTTTGGGTTAGGACTTTAATATATCTTTTGGGGGGTCAAAATTCAACCCATAATTATGCCATCCCATCAAGATGGCATAATTTTTCCAAGGAAATTTTTTTTATTATAATGGCCATAAGGGAGACGTTTAGACATTTTAATGATAAAATGTTTAAAGGGAACAATAGAATAAAAAATAAAAATTATCAAATATACTGAGACGTCGAAATTAAGTTCAGACTCTGAGAGCCTCTTTCAAAGATCCTTTAACAAGAGCCAAGAAAAGCAATTATTTCTACATGAAACATCTGAAATCTCACTTTCTGCTGCCTCCAACTGATCTGCTTTACGTTCATCATTGCCTTGTATTTTCTCTATCTCCTCTCTTCTAGTCCCCAGTTCCTTAATGTAGGCACTTAACTGCAGCCTTGAGCTTCTATCAACTATTTACTCATCAGTTCATCATAAGAGGGAAAAAACAGTCTTTCAAATGGCACCCTAAAAACATTATTAAAACTGAGAGTAACCTTCATTAGGGACTAAATAAAGCAAGAAAAATAGGCAGTACTTAGATCAAGCTATACCTTATGCCTTATCTTTAAAATTTGACTGAGCTAAAAGTAAGGTGGTAAATTGGAAATATGCTTTAGTAGGAGACTTTAAAACTGATTTTCAAGATTCTTTTAAGCAGCAGTCCGTGGAGACCTAGTAGTTGATGTGAAAATAATGCTCTCTCATAAATAAAGTAAGAATTTAAACAGTGAACTGATTCAGAAATAAAATACATTTTAATAGTAAACTAAAGATTTGGAGGATTTTTAATCTGTGGCTAAATTAATTAGGAAATATTTCTCTGTCCTCATATAACCATTCAATGTTTTAACATTTCAACTTATAATTATTTTACCCCTACTTTATGAAGGAGAATCACATAGATTCTGTAGATTTGGAATGCTATTGCCCAGTGTAGATCTTTTTAATATTCCTGGACCGAACTCCAAATTAAATATTATTGTTAATGAGTCTTATATAAAAAATCAAAAGTAGCAATACCAGTCTGTTTATGGAATAAACACTCCAAACACACTTGTCTGACCATTTTCAAAAGCATTTGGTGAGAATTAAAATAGCTTATATGTATATCATAGCAAAGACTAAGTTATTCATTTTTAAGTCAATATATATTCCATATTTGGTGAAGATAACTAGGACACTGAAAATTTAATTTTGAATAAAAACTTTCATTGTCTTTGGTAATTAAAATTTTGAATAAAGGAGAAAACAGTACTATCTAACAATTGTATTCTCCAGGCTATGATAAATATTTTATTGGCATAAATCAGACATAACTATATTGGAAGCAAGAAAGTGGAGAAAATAATATTTCACAAAACAATGGTATGTATGATTTTTAAAGTAGAAGTCTTTATTTGTTTTTGATATATACTAAGGCCGGGGAAATGAAGGTAGGTTAGCTTACTATAACCCAATATTTTCCACATCTGTTTGACAATAGAATGTTTTTCACCTATTAAACCCATGATAAAATTTTGTGGCATAGACCTTAATTTAGGAAAAGAGGAGGTGATTATAACAACATGAATAAAATAACAGTTTCTGAAGTAAAACTAGTAAAGTTTAAATAAACAGTTAAGGAGAAGAAAGTGGTCTTCTTCTTCAGAAGTTACTAGGGTTGCCTACTATCTATTCCTACCATATGAAGTGGGAATCATGCCTGTAATTCCAGCACTTTGAGAGGCCAAGGTGGGTGGATCACCTGAGGTCAGGAGTTTGAGACCAGCCTGGCCAACATGATGAAACCCCATCTCTACTAAAATTAGCCTGGCGTGGTGATGGGCCCCTGTAATCCCAGCTACTTGGGAGGCTGAGGCAGGAGAATCGCTTGAACCTGGGAGGCAGAGGTTGCCGTGAGTCTAGATTGCACCACTGCACTCCAGCCTAGGTGACAAGAGCAAAACTCCGTCTAAAAAAATGAATAAAATAAATAAATAAATAAATAAATAATACTCCTGAAAGTTAATATTAAGAAACATATTTGTGAAGTAAATAACTCAAGTCTGATGTTGAATTAGAGTCTAGTATTTGTGTTAATTTTGTAACGTTATACTATTTCATAATATATTTTTTTTTGCCCAAAAAACTTAATTTGGGGAATGAATTGTTGAAAATGAAGAGATGCATCTCATTATGGTCTCAATGTTTCTGTTTCTCCAAAATTACTTTGTCCAATTATAATGCATAACGTGATGGTATTAAGAGTTGGGACCTTTGGGAAGTGATTAGTCATGAGAGGGGAACACTCATGAATTTCAGTTTTGTTACAGCTACAGGAGTTAGGCTAAGAAGTGGAAGGCATAGTAGCTTCACTCTGTAAATAAACATATTTTTATACATAGACTATGAACTCTTCAAGAAAAGATAACATATCGTATTTTTTTATCATATAATGGTCTAGTTGACTTTCAAAACAACTGATTTTTTTTTACTATTTATTATTTGTTTACCTCTGTGAAGAAAACTTCACTTGAACTTATAAAATTGTCTGAAAAAATTCCCTTGTTCCTTCCATCACGTGAGGACACGTCAAAAAGGTGCTATCTATGAACTAGGAATTTAACCCTCCTCCCTAGATGCCAAATCTGATATCTTAATTTTCTATTTCCCAGTCTCCTAATGTGTGAGAAATAAATATCTTTTCTTTATAAACCACACAGTTTATGGAATTTTGTTATAAAAGCCCAGTGGACTAAGATAGTGCTTTAATTTTCATTTAGATATCAGAGTAGCTTGGACGTAGGTGCCTGATTTGCTGAAATTAGCTTCTTTTTTTTCTTTTCATATTGACTTATTGAAATCTGTTTTTCCGGAATAGTGACTGTAAGTCAAACACACACAAACACATGTGCATGTATAAGCACATTCCCAAATATAGCTGTCAAAGAAAAACTCTTTGATGTATACAGTTTAAAATTTATAATTTACATATATTATTTAGGATTTACTGGAAAGTATAAATACTCAATATTTTTGCTAAAACATAAATTGTAGAATTTTTATAAAATATTGGAGTTTCTGTACTTGTAATAAACAAATATAAATCGAGCTTGGATGCAAAATGGGGCTTGAAGGCATTTTTAGTTTATACATGTATTTAGTTTTAACAATCGAGATACTTAAAACAGAATTGTTTTATTAAACAATGAAAGGGGACAGGTGTGGTGGATCATGCCTGTAATCCCAGCACTTTGGAAGCCCCAGGTAGCTGAATCACGAGGTCAGAAGTTCGAGACCAGCCTGGCCAACATGATGAAACCCTGTCTCTACTAAAAATACAAAAAAAATAGCCAGGTGTGGTGGCGCATGCCTGTAGTCATCCCAGCTACTTGGGAGGCTGAGGCTGGATAATCGCTTGAACCTGGAAGGCAGAGGTTGCAGTGAGCTGAGATCATGTCAGTGACTCCAGCCTGGATGACAAGAGCAATACTCTGTCTCAAAAATAAACAAACAAACAAACAAAACTGAAAGGATATTTTAATTGACTATTGGTCACAAAATAGTATTATTTCAAATATTTGTGATATTAGGATAGCCAAACAAACTGAATATAGCATTGTCTGATAACTTCTTAAGTAAAAACAGTATCATAGCATCTCATAACTCATCTGGTCTTCCACAGATGTTCTGTTTATTTTAAATTGATGTGCTACTTTTGTCTCATTATTCTTTCTAAAGTAAACAAAGCTAGAAATATTCATAATATTACTATGATAATTAAGATGTACGTACTGATTAAAAACTACATATATCCTTAAACATATGTATTTATTATACACAATATAAATGTAAATGTGTATGTGTCTCTTTTTTTTTCTTTTTGAGACAGAGTCTCACTCTGTCACTTAGGCTGGAGTACAGTGGCACAATCTTGGCTCACTGCAGCATCTGCCTCCCAGGTTCAAGCGATTCTCCTGCCTCAGCCTCCTGAGTAGCTGGGACTACAGGTGCACACCACCATGCCCTGCTAATTTTTTGTATTTTTAGTAGAGATTGGGTTTCACCATGTTGGCCAGGATGGTCTTAATCTCCCGACCGCGTGATTCACCTGCCTCAGCTTCCCAAAGTGTTGAGATTACAGGCATGAGCCACCGCACCCAGGCCCTTTATCTTGTATACATATAAAGTAATTATAACATATGCATACATATTTAACATACATAGCACACTATGTAAAAATACTTCTTAGGCATTGCATTTTTTAATAACAAAATGTTGGTAAATTGATTGTTTTCAACAACTACTTTTAGTAAATTATTCAGCAGAATATATTTAAAGAATGAGGAGGAGATCTTATTGAATTACTTCCAAGCTATATCTTTGGACCTTCATAAGTAACACAGAGAACATGAAGAGTTGCCTTTTTGTTTTATTTACTTCTTAGCCCATTCTCAAAATCTAAGTAAAGGAGATAATATTTTCATTTTTTTCTTGCCCCAATATCATTTTAATTCTTTTCAGGAGAGTCAAACTGTTATTTGGAGTCATTACTTTGAGTTTGAATCTGATGTCTGAGAGATTTGTAAAATGAGCTGCTTCTCTCACCTCTCCAATGCTCCTTTTCCTTATGTTTGTAATAAAAGTAATAAGATTTAACTACTCAGTTCTGAGCAAGAGCTGAGTGAGTTCAAGTGAAGTTTTCTTTACAGAGGTAAACAAACAGGAAATACTAAAAAAAATCAGTTGTTATTAAAGTGAACTAGAGCATTATATGATAGAAAATAATGAATATAACATTTTATTGAAGAGTTCATAGTCTATATATAAAACATTTTATTGAAGAGTTCATAGTCTATATAGAAAAATATGTTTATTTACAATGTGAAATCACTGTGCCTTCCACTTCTTAGCCTAACTCCTATAGCTGTAAGAAAACTAACATATAAAATATAAACATGTTACTCCCTACCTAAAATCTTTTGATAAGTACCTAGGTATAATGAATACAATCTTTTGGATTAACAAAAAATTTCTAAGTGGTGTTTTCTTCAACTATTCAAATGCTACCTTTCATTACTAGACATCAAGTGATGTTAAATTTTTTCATAACTATGAAACTAGTACACTTTTTTAGATCTTTATGATTGTGTTCAAATTATTCTCTGTCTAGAATATCCTTCCCCTTTTCTGTATCATCTTGCACATTCTTACTTGTGATGATTTGTTTTATGTGTCAAATTGGCATACTATGTTACCCAATTGTTTAATCAAACACAAATCTATGTGTTGCTGTTAGAGTATTTTATAGATGTGGTTAATATGTACCATCAGGTGATTTATGTAAAGGAAATTACTGTTGATAATTTGCGTGGGCTTCATTCAGTTAGTTGAAAGGCCTAAGAGTGAAAACTGGATTAATTATCAGCTCCTGCCTGAGTTTCTAGCCATCCAGCCTGCTCTACAAAATTTGAACTTCTCTGCTCCATGAATGTCAAACTTGTCAGCCCACATATTCTCCTGCCCCCATGTTCTCCTGATCCAGTTTGTCTGTCTCTGTCTCTGTTCATCTCTCTCTCTGTTTCTAAATAGATAGATGTAGAAAATAGATAACTATCATCTATCTAATCTATCAATCTCAATCTATTATCTATCTATCCATCTATCTGTGTATTTTTGTCTCATTCTATTTCTATATAAATTCCTCTTTATATATAACCCTGACTGATAAATATTTGGTACCAGGAACTGAGGTAGTACTGTAACAAGTACTTAAAAATATGGAAGTGACTTTGGAATTGGGTAAATGGCGGAGGAAGCTGGAAGATTTCTGCAACAGATGATTAAAAAAAAATCAAGCTCAGATTTCTTTGAAGAGACTGTTGGTAGAAATATGGATATTTGACGGTGATTTTGGTGAGTACTCAAAAGCAAGTAGAGAAGCTTTATAATTTCTTAAACAATACACATATTTTAAATAAAATGTTACTAAAATATGAAACATAAAGGTGCTTCTGATGAAGTCTTAGGACAGAAATGAAGAATATGTTATTAGAAAATGGAGAAAAATAGATCCATGTTATAATGTGGCAGAAAACATGCATGAATTGGATTTTTGCCTTTCTGTAGAAAGTAGGGTGTATATGGTATGAACTTGGAAATTTAGGGAAAGATATTTTCAAGCAAAGTGTACAATGCATAGCCTGATTTCTTTCTGCTACATATAGTAAAAACAAAAGGAAAAAGACACAATGAGGAAGAAATCATCAGAAAAAAAATAGAACTTGATGATTTAGAAAAAGAGCCTATTCATACTAAAAAAAGAAAAAGATAAGAAAGCATGCTCTGGAAAGAATATCAAAGTTGTGGCTGTACAGTCTTGTGTTGGAGAAATGAGTTATGTGAACTAGAGATCTTATTAACCACCTCAGTTGAAGCCAGGAATAGGGATGGGATGATCCTGGAAGGAACTGTGGAGGACCCTAATGTCTTATGGTATGGACTTTCTTGACACTTATGGAAGACTGAGATGCTTTTTGAGAATGTTAGGTCAGCAGAAACACTGCCACCTTGCACTAAGTGAACAGAGATGGGACAAAATGAAAGAACACGGTTGAACTTTTAAAACTTGTTTTTTTTAAGGTTAGCATTTTATTGAATATTTGAAACAAGGACTTCCATCAAGAAGGTGTCCCTTATCCATCTATGATTTCTTAGCTTAACAATCTTAATGAATTTTTTTAAATTTTATTATTATTGTACTTTAAGATTTAGGGTACATGTGCACAACGTGCAGGTTAGTTACATACGTATACATGTCCCATGTTGGTGTGCTGCACCCATTAACTCATCATTTAGCATTAGGTATATCTCCTAATGCTATCCCTAACCCCTGCCCCCACCCCACAACAGTCCCCAGTGTGTGATGTTCCCCTTCCTGTGTCCATGTGTTCTCATTGTTCAATTCCCACCTATGAGTAAGAACATGCGGTGTTTGGTTTTGTCCTTGTGATAGTTTGCTGAGAATGATGGTTTCCAGCTTCATCCATCCCTACAAAGGATATGAACTCATCATTTTTTATGGCTGCATAGTATTCCATAGTGGACATGTGCCACATTTCCTTAATCCAGTCTATCATTGTTGGACATTTGGGTTGGTTCCAAGTCTTTGCTATTGTGAATAGTGCCACAATAAACATAAGTGTGCATGTGTCTTTATAGCAGCATGATTTATAATCCGTTGGGTATATACCCAGTAATGGGATGGCTGGGTCAAATGGTACTTCTAGTTCTAGATCCCTGAGGAATTGCCACACTGACTTCCACAATGGTTGAACTAGTTTACAGTCCCACCAACAGTGTAAAAGTGTTCCTATTTCTCCACATCCTCTCCAGCACCTGTTGTTTCCTGACTTTTTAAATGATCGCCATTCTAACTGGTGTGAGATGGTATCTCATTGTGGTTTTGACTTGCATTTCTCTGATGGCCAGTGATGATGAGCATTTTTTCATGTGTCTGTTGGCTGCATAAATGTCTTCTTTTGAGAAGTGTCTGTTCATATCCTTTGCCCACTTGTTGATGGGATTGTTTGTTTTTTTCTCATAAATTTGTCTGAGTTCATTGTAGATTCTGGATATTAGCCCTTTGTCAGATGAATAGGTTGCAAAAATCTTATCCCATTCTGTAGGTCACCTGTTCACTCTGATGGTAGTTTCTTTTGCTGTGCAGAAGCCCTTTAGTTTAATTAGATCCCATTTGTCAATTTTGGCTTTTGTTGCCATTGCTTTTGGTGTTTTAGACATGAAGTCCTTGCCCATGCCTATGACCTGAATGGTATTGCCTAGGTTTTCTTCTAGGGTTTTTATGGTTTTAGGTCTAACATGTAAGTCTTTAATCCATCTTGAATTAATTTTTGTATAAAGTGTAAGGAAGAGTTCCAGTTTCAGCTTTCTACATATGCCTAGCCACTTTTCCCAGTGCCATTTATTAAATAGGGAATCCTTTCCCCATTTCTTTTTTTTTGTCAGATTTGTCAAAGATCAGATAGTTGTAGATATGTGGCATTATTTCTGAGGGCTCTGTTCTGTTCCATTGGTCTATATCTCTGTTTTGGTACCAGTACCATGCTGTTTTGGTTACTGTAGACTTGTAGTATACTTTGAAGTCAGGTAGCGTGATACCTCCAGCTTTGTTCTTTTGGCTTAGGATTGAATTCTACAAGCAGGAGGTGGGGCTGCAGTTTCCTATGTGTTGTGCAGCAAAGCAGAACTACTGCATAAGTGGCTGAGAAGACAGAGCATTGAGCCATTGTAGGTTGTTCCCTGGCCTTGAAACCTAATGAAATTTGCTCTTCTGGATTTTGAACTTCCTTGAGCTCCTTGACCTGTTTTTATCTTCTTATTTATCCCTTTTGAAAGGAGAATGTCTAGTCTATGCATATCTCATTATTATACTTTAGAAATGATTAACTTTCTTCCTATATTTACAAGTTTACAAATAGAAAGCAATTTTGCCCCAGGATGGACCATACACAGATTTTTACTGACACTTAATTTAGACTATTTAGAAAATATTATTTGAGACTTTTTGAGTTGATTATATTTAGATGATATTTTGAACTTAGTGTTGATGCTGGAATGGGTTAAGATTTTTGGTGGAATTTTTGGATATTGTGAATGTGTTTTGAATATGGGAGGAATAAAACTTTGAGGGGAAGAGGGCAGAAGGACAACTGTATTGGGTTAAATAATTTCCTTGTAAAAATTTTGGCCATCTTGAACCTACAGATTTGACCTCCTATGGAATAAGATTTTTGTATATGTAATCATTTATGATGAGGTCATACTGGATAAGGCTGGAAATTAAATTTAATGACCAGTGTTTTTATAAGATGCACAGACACATACAGAAAGAGGAGGCAAAGTGAATATGGTAGCAGAAATTGTAACGATGCATTTAAATCCAAATATTGCCAAAGAAGCAAGGAAGCATTCTTTCATGGACCCTTCATAGTGGGCATGACCCTGCCAGTACTCTCATTTTAGACGTCTAGCCTCCAGAACTGTAATAGCATAAAAATATATTTTTGAAATGACCTAGTTTTGCTAAATTGTTATGATGGCAGACCTAGGAAACGAAATATGGTGCATGTCCATTCTGGTCTCATCTAACAACAAATGACCTCTATAACAACCACGAAGCTAAGTGTCTTTCCATAGTACTCTCATTCCTCCCTTTGCATTGTCATTCACAGCACTAGATGTATTATAAAATTATCTGTCAATGTACATGTCTACTAGTCTCATATTGCCTTAAGCTGACATGTGTCTTCTTTGTTACAATACTAGTATCTACAAAAATGTCTGTGACTGCTATTCTCTGTGATTTTTAAACTACTTAATTATGGTACCACTATTGTGCAACAAACTGTACACATATAAAGTGTCTATTTTGCTGAGTTTTGACATATAAATGCTCTTGTGAGATTATTACCATAATCAAGATATCAAACTTTTATGTTGAAAAAGACTGTTTAATTGAATGAAACATTTTATAGTTTTGATGAAACAAATCATCATAATTTAACAGTGAAGGTAAAGTAAGTTTTGTCCACTGATGTCCTTATTTGAGGCAGGAACAATGTTGGCAATGACATAAAGTGAAGTACAAATCAAAACCTTATGAAATAGTAAAACTAACTTCATCATTAAACTAGAAAAGGCTTTTGCTAAAGGCAAATTATTTATAATACAGTTTGACAATATTATTAAGGAAGATTTCTTTGCAAATGAAATGTGTTCAGTATTTTGCTTATAAATTATATCTCAGTATTAGTTATTATGAAAGACAAATACACAAAATAAAGGAAATCTCATTAAAGATAGATTCACCTCATTATTTTCTTAATTATTTTACACCACATAATATTCTCTTTACAGAAATAAAACTCCCTTGAAATCTCTAAAAAATGTAAATGCTCATGTTTTTCACAGACACCATTTATCCATTGAATTCACACATAAAAGTCTTAAGATTATATAATCTCTTTTTAATTACTGGGTATCAGCTAATGATATCTCAATAATATTGATAAACTTAGAGAAACAATTTTAGTAGAAACTCAAAGCTCTCTAAGAGCTTTGAAATTAAACAATAGGCAATTTTATTAAATGGCAAAAGGAAGTTAGTTTACTGGACTAAAATTTAATAAATACTGGCAAATTAAATAATACTACACACAATTATAAAACATGGCAAAGGTTTGAATACATAACATTTTTCTCTATTCGTTTGCTCTAGAATTGATGAATTTAGACAATCTCTCATAGCAAATTTCTTTTCTGTATTTTGAAGATTACTATGTTTGCTTTTACCTCAGTAAATACACTTATTTCATTTATAATTAAGTATATATATATGTATATCTAGCAGAATTTCTGGTTTTAGCTTTTATAGTAATAAATGTTAGTAATTTCTGTCATATATACAAGAATAAAAAGTTGAAAAAATAAAAATGAATGACTTTTTAACGATTCAACAAGGAATGGAGTTTATAGGGCCAACCACCCCGCCAAAGTCTACAGAGACTCATGCAAGTGTATCTTCATCACAGCATTAGTCACAATAGCAACGACACGGAATCAACCTAAATGTCCATCAATGGTAGACTGGATAAAGAAAATGCAGTACATACATACCATGGAATGCTGCATAGCCATCAAAAGGAATGAGGTTATGTCTTCTGCAACAACATGGATAGAGTTGGAGGCTATTATCCTAATGGAACTAATGCAGGAACAGAAAAACAAATACCACATGTGGTCATTTATAAATGGGAGCTACACATTGCAACAGACACCAGGTCCTACTTGAGGGTGGAGGGTGAGAGAAAGAAGAGGAACAAAATGCTGTCTATTGGGTACTTTGCTTATTACCAGGAGGACGAGAGAATCTGTGCACCAAATCCCCATTACAAAGAACTTACCTATATATCAAACCTGATCATGTACCCCTGAACTGAAAATAGAAGTTTAAATAAAAAAACATAAAGAGAAAACGAGGAGAGAGAGAGAGAGGAAAACCCAGATAGTCACAGCAAAGATCTGTTTATCTGGAGAAAACGTTGAAAGAGCCATAGACATAAGGACTCTTCAGTGAGTTCTGGAGGCTAAGTATGGACTGGGTTACAAGGATTAAGATAGTTTCGTAGAATGGCTATTATTCTACATAGAATGGTACCTATTTTGAAATACAATATTCTCTGTAACAATGAGTTACTGTCCATGGGACAAACTTTGCTATAGTCTTATCCCAACTGAAAAGAGCATTCACCCCAAGTTGGCACTGTTTATTTTTGTTACCAGAAGGAAGGCCATGAGTGACTTGTCCAGGTCCTTGGGGTTTTGAACAAAGAATTGAATGAAATGCACAAACAAAGTTAACCAAAGAACGAAACACAGGAACAAAGAAGGGAAAGCAGGAAATTATTAAAGCAAGAGAACACTCCACAGGGTGGGAATGGGCCCGAGCAAGCTGTTCCAGGGCCCAGTTACAAAGTTTTCTGGGTTTTAAGGAGTCCTTTTGAGGACCCTACTGGCTACCCCTTATCTGGATTAAGGATTTGGTCTATGGCTAATTTAAAAGGTTTTTCAAGAAAGGAAATAATACAGAACAGAAACTTAGGTCTACATAAAGAAAGGAAAAGGGTCCAAGAAGAATAAAGGGAAAATAAATTTTTTTTCTTACTTCTAATTTATCTAAAATATAACTTTTTAAAGTAACTGTAATAATAGTGTATTGGGTTATTTTATCATATGGATAAGTGAAATGAGTGACTGCAGTGTAAGAAAGTGAGGAATTGAAAATTATATTCTCTATCTTCACTATATATTAAATAGTAAAGCATTCTTTAAAGGTACGTGTGTGTGTATATATGTAATATATATACTTATAATTAAAATGATATATATTTAAACAACGTATGTGTAAATAACCTGTGAGACATCAAAGTAGAAGATTCAAGAGAAATATAAATTATTGGAATTAAATAACAATGACTATATAACAAAAGTATTTGTGGGATATAATGAAAGCAGCACTTAGAGGAAAATGTATGTTATTAAATATATATATTAGAAAATATGAAATACCTAAAGTCAATAATTTAAATGATCCTCTTAGAGAACCAGAGAAAAAATTTAAGCCTAATCCAAGTAGAAGAAAAAAATGATAAAAATTTTAAGAAAAATCAATGAAATTGAAAACAGAAAATAATAAATCAATAAGCTAAAAGCTAGCACTTCATAAAGATCAGTAAAATTGATAGATAAACTTCTAGCCAGGCTAAGTCAGAGAAAGAGCAAGAAGAATAGAGAGCAAATTACCTATAGTAGACATAAAATGGGGTCATCACTACTGATTACATGGATGTTAAATGACATAGAATGCTATGTACATTGTATGCAAACTTATTTGATAACATGTATGAAATGTGCTAATTCTCTGAAAGACACAAGTTAGCAAAACTCACAAAAGATAAGTAGATACTTTGAATAGGCAGTAGCTATTATATATTGACAAAATTATTCTAAAATTGACATCAAAAGGCAAAAGGCTTAGACTGAGTAATCAAAATGCTCAAGAATAAGAACAAATTTGGAGTACTTTGAGCTTCATTAACTATAAAACTACTGCTCTGTAAAGTACCCTTAAGAGAATGAAAAGACTAGACACATATTGGAAGAAAATATTTGCAAAACATAAATCTAATAGAGAACTTGTATCTAAAATATACAAAGAACTCTTAAACTTAAGGAACAAAAATCCAATTAAAGTGTACAAAATGTATGAACAAACATCTCACCAAAGAAGATATACAGATAGGTATTAACCATATAATACTATGCTCAAAATCATTTGTCATTAGGGAATTGCAAAGCAGAACACTAACGCAATATACTTACAAATCTACTAGAATTACTAAAATCCTACACCAGACAATTCTAATCAATGGTACCAAGCATGTGGAGCATTGCGAACTTCCATGTTTCCAATTACATGATATTCTGGAAAAGATAAAAATATAAGAGATCAGTGGCTGCCAGGGTTCCATGCAGGAGAAGTTTGAAGTTTTAGTGTGGTGAAACAATTCTACGTGAAAGGATAATGGTGTTTGCATAACATTATAAGTTTGTCAAAACTCATAGAACTGAGGGGCACAATGATTGAATCTTAGTATATGTGGATTTTCAAAGTATTTTAGGAGATCATGAGATTCTAGGATGGAGTACAGAATGTGACAATATAATTTAACTCTGTTAGAAATATATTAATCTCTCTGGAAAGTTTTGGAGAGAATGCTAATTTAAATAATTTTCAAAATGAATGAGATCGTTAGACTAAAGGCAAAGAAAATTGTACATAAGACCTGTATCTAGTTGATCCAACTATTTCTCACTGGGTATAGGTTAATAATTTTTATACCACAATACACATACACTGGAATTTAAATAAATGGCAGGTGATGGGAATCATTTTTCGCACTTTTGGAATGGGAGGTTACAGATAAGAAAAAAAAAGAGGGTAGAATGATCCAAGTGTTTATTAACTAGAGACGGAGACATCTCATGAACTAATGTTTAACTTAATGTTGGATACTGATGGTTACATTTGGAAATATTTATAGATATTTATATAGACACAGGTTTGTATTGCCTGGCGCTTAGCTGAGCTGGAGAGAGAGAGCTGAGCGTCAAGGTGTTAGAGTAGTTGCTTAAAAACAAGCCAAAATGAAAGAGTTGAGCATTTAATCACTTACTCCAGTGGTATAAGCAAGAGTCTAAATGTGAGAAAGTGGCAGACTTCCCCTTCCCCTTTCCATTACCCCCCACATAATAATGTGCCACTCAAGGGTCAAGTGGATCAGCAGACACAAACGCCTTCACCCTATTTAGAAACCTTGAACAAAAAATTTCTGCTGTTTTATAAACCCCGGCCTAAGGGTTGGGAAGAGTGAGGTTGTAAGGAGAAAAGGGAGGGCTAGAAAGCACTGAGTATCGATTCACAGTGGGTAAAAGTGACTTCAAATATGTCTTTCGTCACCTGATAAGGAGGCCTCTGCAGAGGTGCCAGAAGACCCTGGCTGGAAACTCCAGATAGAGACGGAGGAATGAAGTTTCCTGGGCAAAAATGTATATATGCTTAAAAGCATGGCTGACCAAGAGTGAAGGCTGAGTTTTTTCTAGAGACCGTAACAAATTTGCTGAGCACAAAGTCAGTTATGGGAAGGGCATATAACGCCCACATAACCTTTGTAATGCCCATGGCTAGGACTGAAAATGGCACATAAATGTTTGGCCAGTAGATGGAGTCCTCATGTATTCACACATGTATTTGCTTGCTCTTAGCTGAGGGAGTCTACTGGCCGCAATATCCTGCAGTAATGAGCATACACAGTGCCCAGATCATGGTTTCTTATACTCTTTTTCAATAGAAAGAATCAGGGCTTCTTGGAGATATGGCTGATTCTAGGACTGAGTCCGGAAATATACGAGACAGATGAACCTGGGACAGCTTGTTTTGTTGGGAAAGGTAGTTCCGTGCATGTACTCTTTTGACTTCCACCTAGATGCATAGAATGGACCTTGGGCCTGGAGCATCTCTTTACCAAGAGAGAAAGAGTCCTTGCTACCTGTGCTGGACTTTTCTCCTCGTGTGGGAATATCATTCTCTGTTTTAGGCTCATTGTGAACTCCTTTGTTCTGTTTAAGCATATGCATCAAATGACACGTGGCCAATCCCACTACTATCTCCGTGCTCTGCAGGGAGTGGTTGAGGTCTTCCTGCTGCAGCACAAGAATTGTGCATATGAACAAATTGCCCTGTGTCAACTACTGGGAGGGGCCCATAGCCATCGGGAACTAATGCCCAAGACTAAGGCTAATCATATGCTGTGTCCTCCATGTAAGTAAAACCTTTTTCCATCCAGCATTTGACTGCATTGTGTTTTCCTTGGCAATGCTAGTGTGTAGTGTCTAGAAATGCTCATTCAGACTTCTATTCCTGATCAAACGCACTTGCTAAACATGTAGCTCGAAGTAAGGAAGTAGTAAATAGGAAGAAAAAAAGATTGGTTTATTTCAATAGGACACAAGAGCCAACTGAAAGAGCTCACAAAGTCCAAATCTGGAGCAACGTGAGTAACAAATAAACACAGAGAATTGGATTATTACTCAAACTATAAAACTAATACCCACAAGTCTATACTGACATAAATGACTGAGTAAATAAATAAATGGAAACAATAGCAAAATATGCCATGTGGAATAATTCCAAATTATTTATGTAGATACTTCACTGTATTATTTGCCAAGACTGCCAGAATGAAGTCACAGACTGAGTGGCTTAAACAACAGAAGTTTCTCTCTCTTTTTTGTTTTCTTTTCTTTTCATTCTTTTTTTTTTATTTTTTATTTTTTGAGACAGGGTCTCACTCCTATCACCCAGCCCCGAATGCAATGGTGTAATCATGGCTCATTGCAGCCTTGACTTCCCAGGCTCAGGTGATCTTCCCATCTCAGCCTCCTGAATAGCTGGGACTACAGGCATGCTCCACCACGTCTGACTAATATTTGTATTTTTTGTACAGATGGGATTTTGCCATGTTGCCCAGGCTGCTCTCAAATTCCAGGGCTCAAGCAATCTGCCCACCTCAGCTTCCCAAAGTGCTGGGATTGCAGGCATGAGCCACCGTACCCAGCCAGCAGTTTATTATTGTACAATTCTATAGCCCAAATTCTAAGACTAAGTTGCTAGCAGAGTTTTTCTTCCCAGCCTGTCTCCTTGGCTAGTAGATGGCCATCTTCTCCTGATGTCTCCACATGGTGTTTCCTGTGTACATATCTCTATAATGATCTTCTCTACTTGTAGGGAGACCAGTCATATTGAAATAGTGCCCATCCTGATGACCTCATTTTAACTTAATTCTGAGGTACTGAGCATTACGACTTCAACATGAATTTTGGGGGAGTCACAACTCAGCCTGTAAAACTCAGAGAGGAGTTTGTGAAAACACAGGGAGAAGGTAACCATCTAGAATCCAAGGACAGAGTCCTCAGAAGAAAACCAATTGTTGGCTCCAGGAAAATAACAAACTGACAAACATTTTGCCTACTTAATAGGAATGAATTTAGCATAAGTTAATTTTAAAAACAACTGTATAGTAACAAATTAGATAACCTATATTGAAAGGAAATATTCCTAGAAAGGCACAAGCTACTGAAACTTACTCAAGAATAAATAGAAATTCTGACAAGCCTCTAGCAAGTAAAGAGACAAATTAATAATTTTTTTAAAATCTCCTGAAAGAAAAGCCTGGGCCTAGATGTCTTCACTGGTAAATTCTAGCAAACATTTTCTTTTTAAATTAAGGTAAAATATTTACAAACCTCAAAATATATTCTGTGAAAATCATATTATGTTGATACCAAAACCAGTCAAAGACAACCAAAAGAAAATAAATTAATAAAAATATCACTCGTGAATGTTGATTTAAAATACTCAACAAAATTCTGGCAAGTCAAGCCTGGTGTCACAGAAAAAAAGATGAAATGCACCAAAGGAGAAATATCCCAGGGATGTATGGTTTATTTAATGTCCAAAAATCAATTAATGTAATATACCATATCAGAATAGCACAGACAAAATTCATTAATAATAATCTCAATAGATGATAACAAAATATATTTTTAAAATTAACACTTTTTCTTGGTAAACACTGTCAACAAACAAGGAGAAAGAAACTTTCTCAACATGATAAGAGACATTCTGAAACCTACATACTTAACAGTGAGATTCCATAAAGCTGGGAACGATACAAACATGCCCACTTTTGCCACTTGTACTTAATACCGTATTGGATGATCTAGATAGGACAATGAGGTGAGAAAAACAAATAAGAGCTATTAGGTTAGGAAAGGATGACATGATCTTGTATACAATAAAACAAAAGGAATCCACTACAAAATGTTAAAACTAAAAATGAGTCCATTAAAGTTATAGGATACAAGAACAATGTACAAAAACTATTTGCCTTTCTGTATACATGCAGTAGATAATTCAAAAAAATTTTTTAAATACCCTATTGTCGAAAAACTTAAAGCAGACCAAAACAAATTAAAAGACATTTCATGTTTACGGATCAGATGATTTATTATTAAGATGGCAATAGTCTTCACATTAGTCTACAGATTTTGAGGAATCACTATCAAAACACCAGGTGACATTTTAAAGCTATTTCTAAAATTTATGTGGAAAATCAAGTGGGCCAGAATAGCAAAATGTGTCTTAATAAAGAACAAATTAGGCTCATATTTTTCAATTTTAATATTTTCTCCAAAGCTAGAAACTAATTAGGAATGTTTGTTACTGACTGTATAGAAATAAAAGTAAAGATAACAGCATTGAGAGTCTATAAATATATTTTTACAGTAATGGTCAATTGAATTTTTAAAACTGCTTAGGCAATTTTGAAAAGTCTTTTAAAAATACATATTTATAATTGCAAATAGTGTATGTTTTATATATATATATACACACACACATATATGTAATGTAAATGGCTATCCATATGAAAAAGAGTCAAATTGAACCCCTACCTTAACCATGTTCAAAAGTTAACTAAAATTGACTCTTAAACTTAGATGTAAGAACTAAAATCTAGAAAACCTTTTGAAGGAAAAACATGAGTAATATTTGACAGTGTTGGGAAATGCCTTCGCACAAAAGATGCTGAAAGCAAAAGCAACAACAAAAAATTCATAAATTTGATTTCATCAAAAGTTAAAACAATTGTACTTCAAAGAACAACATCAGAGAAATGAAATATTTTTTAGTAACTCAGGTAGATGGAATGGATCCTCCCACACAAACTCAAAATTTGTTTACATGTCATGACTGATGATGTCTCACACATACATGCCAAGAGGATATGGAGAAATTTATTAAATGAATACTCAGGCTTTCTGACAAAAGTGGGTATCCTCCCAGCTGCTCCAAAATGGCTTGAAAAAGTAGGAAGGATTCTTGACCTTCAATTCTATGGTGAATAAGGGATGTGGCAGGGACAGTATTCCTACATGCCTCCAGGTTTTATGTGATTTGAACTTCCTGCTGGTGTCAATAGGAAAAATCCCTGAGCTTTCTTAATGTTTTGTCCAGATAGGTAAAAGGTAAAGAGAGAGAGAGGAGGAGGGACTTGATAAATGTAAACAATCAAACATTAAGATTTGAGCCAGACCTCTTCTGAAAGATAACTCATAGAACAGAAAAATTTATTCAAATAAGATATTTAATGATAGATATATCCATAATATATAAATGTTTCTTATAAGTTAGTAATAACATGGCAAATGACCTAACTTTAAAAAAAAAACAGTAAGCCAATCTGGATAAACACTTCTCCAAAGAGATATAAAAATGTCCAATAAGAACATAAAAAGTTGCTCAATATTTTTAGCCATTAGGGAAATGCATATCAAAACCACAATGAGATACCACTTCACATTCATTAGGATGATTATAAAAGCTATTTAGTAAACATAAATATATTTTGGAATTTTAACAAAACATTAGATTGTCTCCGTATATGCTTCAGTTAGTTCAGCCACTGAGGAAAGTAGTTTGGAGAGATCTCAAACAACTTAAAACAGAGCTACCATTTCGCCCAGAAATCCCATTACTGAGTGTATGACCACAGGAAAATATACCAAAAAAACATGCATTTTTAAGTTCATTCCTGTGCTATTCATAATAGCAAAGACATAGAATCAGCCCAGGTACTCACCAACAGTGGGTTGGATAATGAAAATGTGGTTACATATACACCATGGAAAACTATACAGACAGAAAAAAAGAATGAAATCCTGGCGTTTGCAGCAACATAGATGCAATTGGAAGCGATAATCTTAATCAAACTAATGCAGGAATAGAAAACCAAATACTGCATGTTCTCACAAGTGGGAGTTAAACATTGAGAACACATGGACATAAAGATGGGAATAACAGACACTGTGGACTTCTAGAGGGAGGAGGGAGAGGGGTGTGGGTTAAAAAACGACCTATTGTACTGTGCTCATAATCTAGGTGCAATATACCCAAGTAACAAGCTGTGCATGTCTTCCCTGTATCTAAAATAAAAGTTTAAATTTTAAAATGTTATTTCTTGGTTGCTTTTCTCAGGTATTTCTCTTGGTGTACCTGAGAATAACTAATGAGAATCAAATTACCTATTCATTTATATTTACTCCATATATTACATTATTCTTCATATTTTATTTTTGTTTTCCTTTATAACTAAAACAAATTGCATTTGAATTTCAGAAGCCAAACTCCTATATTCTTTATTGGTATAGTTTAACTCTATGCTGTGGTAATGCATTTTCTTTAGTCAATCTATAGCTTCACAACCTTTAAGGTTTTTGGTCCCTTTCACATCCGCTCAATATCCTCATTATCTGCCAATTACTTAAACATGGTTTCTATGTCTTCCACCAAGTTTTATTTCCAATTATATGGCCTGTTCTTCTGGCAATCGTAGTACTTAGAAAAATTGAACCATTCCAGTCTCATTTAGTCTTTTAATAGTGTGAATCATTATGTGTCAAGGCTCTTACTTTGATAAATTTAGGAATGGTTCTCCTGTTCTTTCCTTTTCCATCATTAACTGTTAATACTAGCATCTAAATAGTTGTTATTTCGAATAAGTTGATATTGGGTTACATTGTGATATTTATACAAAATCAAGCTTTGTTATTCTCCTACACCAAGTAATGAGTTTAAATTAATTTTAAAGTTATAACTGCTGAATCTATATGAAACGTGAAGATGTGATTTCATAGTATTTAGGTTTTTTAAGCTAACATGATCATAAAGTAAGTTCCATATGAAAAGAAAACGTGAAAAATTTCTGGTGTTATTTTAAAAAATCAAAATGCAGAGCACAATGAAAGTCACCAAATTTTGAAAATGCAGGTCAAATATGAAATATTCATATTCAAAATAAATCTTATATTCTTTATAAATAGTTTATAATAAAACATGTGCATTTTAATGACATTTTAAAATTTAATTTTTTTCCAAAAGATATAAAAGTATGCCAGGTGATAAAGGTATCAGAGGTTATTGTATAAAAATTATAATAAATTATGGAATAATACATATATGTGAGATGTGAGAGTCAGATGAAACATTACCTTGCCAATGTGTTATTTTTTAAATTAATAATGACTACTTAAAAGTCTATAAACTCTGCTATGTCTATATGTGTATATATATGTTTGTCTACTGTAAATGATGGTATAATTATTTATAGGAAAAGCTAATGAAGTCTTGATCACAAATAACAATGGTTTTACAAAAAATGAATCCAGTACACAAATTACATTTTGAGTAAATATACAATGAAATTTGTTTAAATTTGATCATATAATATATATTAGAAATGGCAAATACCTACCAAATTAAATAAAATCGATTATATGTAAATAATTTTAAGAGAAATATGTAACTTCCTTTAGAGCAAAAATTAAATATTTATCTAATAATTACTATGAATAAAAATTGAAATACATTATTCTGAAGTAAGAACTCGAACACTGAATAATTTTGCCATAATTTTTGAATATTAAGATGTGTATAAAAGAAAAAAACATGCAAAGGAAAACAATGAGTAATCATGCTGGAAGAAACTAAATTAATGTAGAAAATGCTTCCAGTTGTTTTCACATTAGGCTCAGCTTTCACCCTGAGTCCCTATGCTTTAAATATCTAGAATTTTGAAGCGATTGAGTGATAAGTAGAACATTTAATTAAAATGTATTAAATTTTACATACAACATGATTCATTTACATTTTAGAAGTTGTTAAGCATAAAATACCAAATAAGCCCCAAATAAGCCTATTTTTAACTGACACATACATGAAAATATGAGCCTAAGAATTAATTTGGAATCAAATCAAATAGTTTACTCTCCGGAGAACATTTTTCTGTGAATAAATGATTGAATAGATAGTTCAGAATTGCCATAATGTATCAATCACCATGCTTTTCCAGATAATACCCACTAAAGCATTAGAAATACAATATTATTAATCTAAATTTGTAGGTAATGTTACTGAGGTCCAGGGACTTTATTGAATACTAAAATTTCAACAGGAGAAATGTGACTTCATCCTACAAGTTCCAAATTCAGTGTTTTTGATCTTTTAACCAACCTAATTTACAATCCTTTAACAATATTTTTGTTTTCTCAAATCCACGTATTTTCTCTAAAATTAAAATAATATCTTACATGTAAATTGTATTCTCTTCATGTAGCGTAGGGGTATGAATTTATGCTATTCTGTGCTCCTGGGTTTGGCAGCGTACCAAGACACCTGGCAAAAGCAAACACGAATAATTACTGGAGATAAACTATTGATTCTCCTTAGTATGATATCCACGAAAATAAAATGTAGAACTGAAATTCTAAGTACATATAATAGATCAATCAGATATGTTTCATTAATAGATAGTATTTATAGAATGTGTAAAGGGAAGTAAAACAAAAAAAAACACAGAAGGTAATTTGCCTTCTGGGGCTGCAATAACAAGATACCATAAACTGGGTGGCTCAAACTGCAGGAATTTATTTTCTTTCAGTTTTGGAGGCTGAAATCTGAAATCAAGGTATTGAAAGGATTGGTTCCTTCTGAGGACTGTGAGAGAGAATCTGTCCTATGCCTTTCCTTGGCTTCTGGTACCTCAGGCATTCCTGGCTTTGTAGAAAGTATTTTCCCTTGTGACTTCATATTGGCTTAAATCCATATGTATCTGCTTCTGTGTCCAAATTTCCCCTTTTAATAAGGACATCAGCTATATTGTATTAGTTCCTATCCTAGTGACCTCATCTTTACTTGATCATCTGCAAAGTCCAAATAAGGCCACTTTCTTAGATATGGAGGGTTAAAACTTCATCATCTGTTTGGAAGATGCATTTCAATCCACAACAAAGACCAAGGCATAATACAAGATATGTTTTGGAAAAAAATTAATAGGCTTCTAGAAATGAAGAAAATGTAGCTTAAATTAAAATATTGATTCATTATCTAATCATCAGTTTAGGCCACCTAAAGAGAGCATTAATTAACTGGATTGTAGTTTTAAAGAATTATCCTGTAAACAACGCAGAACAGTAAAAACTATTAATGAATGTAAAATAAATAACAGAGAGAGAGACTTTAAATGATGTTGGAAAAGGAAAATAGCTATTTACAAAAGTACAGAGAAAGATGAATAGCATATTCTTAACAGCAGTAGAAGTCAAAAGACAATTGAATATGTCTTTTAGGTACTAAGAGAAAATTCCCTTCACGTAGAATTCAAGCTCACAGTAGTTATTCAAAAACAGGAGTAGAGACAATATATTTACAAATAAACGAACAAAAAAATAGAATTTACCACCATCATATTCTTGCTGTGGAACTTCAAAAGAACTAGAATTGGAAAGATGAAAAGGCAGTTGTCAGAATCGGGGACACTTTATATAGATTATGGAGCTACTGGAGATGTTGGCAAGGACCAATGAGAAAACCTTGACCTGCAGGTGGATGAAGTTTGGAAGACAAATTTATTAGAGAAAAGAGAGGCATCAAATAGCAGCTCCCTTGGAATAATAGACTACATGAATGTTCCTTCTGGATGGAAGACCTGAATGCAAAAATTAGTGGTAAACAAGAAAACTGGTAATTATACTAGTCTTGTTGGGCTGTCATAACAAAATACCACAGACTGAGTGGCTTAAACAACATAAATTTACATTACCACAGTACTGGAGGCTGGAAGTTCACAATCAAGGTCCAGCAGGGTGGATTCTGATCAGGCCTCTCTAGAAAGAGAGGCTAGAAAGCTTGCAAATGGCCACCTTCTTGCTGTGTCCTTACATGACCTTTCCTTTGTGCATATACAGACACAGTGAGAGCAATCTCTAGGGTCTCTTTCTCTTTTATCAAGGACATCTGTCTATTATACTAAGGCTCTACACTTATGACCTCAGTTTCCCTTAATTATCTCCTTAAATGTCCTATTTTCAAATGCATTCACAAAGGAGGATAAGACTTCAACATATAAATTTTGGGAGACCACAGTTCAGTCCATGATATTAACCATATTTAATATGAGCACACAATAGAGTATAAAACAACAATACTGTCTGAAATTAAAGCAAATAAGATACAACTGAAGGACGGCATCACATTAGCATGTAAAGTACAGGGCAAATGATGATAGAACAATCTACAATTTAAGGAAGGTATGGCGGCTGCATATCTTGCATTATAAAGTTCCTGCATTTTTAAGTCTTTGTAAATGTCACCTAATTAAACAATTTAAGCTTAAAATGTAATAAGTCATCCTAGATGAGTCACTCACTCTCAAGCACACCCTACCTGATTGTTTGGAATTTCTGTGTCTTATTTAAAAATAATTTGAAAAAGAATATTCTGCAGTTTTGAAAATATATTGAAAACATTTCTAACCCCCAAAGAGAGAATTATTAAAATATTATTAATAAAAGATATCCACAATATGAAAATTGAAAAAGAGATGGCAGGAGGTCTTTTCAATGCCAATTTAAAGCATTCCCTATCATGCCTATGGAGGATTTTATAACTTGAATCAGTCCTCCAAAAAGATACTGAAATCTTAACCCCTAGTATCTGTGAATATGATCTAATTTGGAAATAGAGTCTTTGCAGATGATAAGTTAATATAAGGTTATATTAAGAAATGCTCTATTCCTATATAACTGTGCCTGCATTTAAAAATAAAATGTGGGCACAAAGAAACATAGGGATAATTTCAGGTGAAGACTGGAGTTATGCACAGGTCAAGAAACACCAAAGGTTGACAGCAAACCACTAGAAGATAGGGAAAAGGCAGAGAACAGATATTTCTTCACAGCTCTCAGAAGGAACCAATACTGTTGGATACCTTGAATTGGGAATTCTGGAGTCCACAAATTAGGGCATAAATTTCTGTTCTTTAAGCTTCTAAGTTGATGGTACTTTATTATGGCAGCCCTAGCAAAATATTACAAGAGGCTTTATAACTTTGACTTGCTATTTACTCTTAATAGTCTCATTTTGTAAAATACATGTAACTTGTATATTTACATCTAATAAATATGAAAATAATTTTGTATGGTGAAAAAAAACTAAACTCAAAGATTATAATTGTATTTCTTTAATGGAAATAAAAAATCTTACTTTAATTCAGAAAACCTATTTCAACATGCCCTCCATAATGCACTGTATAATTCTTTTCAGAAGTGACCTTTGAACCAGCTTTACCATCTCATTGATTTCTTTCTTAATGTATCAGCATTAAGAACTCTGAAGGGTCTTGGATTTCACCTAACTGCAGGTTATCGCATTAGCCTGCCAGTTTTACAGATGTTTGCAGAATATACAAGACTTCATCAAGAAGCGTTGAGTATTGCTTATTTGCATTAGTTTCTCTTGCACTCAATTTCCAATAGGGTGACAGAGGTAGGTCTAGATGGAGGACTGCACAAAAAGAATGTATAGGAGAGCTATCTTGACCTTATGGAACCCTAATATTTTATAAGAGGCCCAAACATGCCTGTCATTTTGTCCAGAGAGACAAAGTATTTCTGTCTTTCAAGACTGGTAATAACTTGATATTTGCTCCAGAGAAGACATCATCTCTGTATTCTAAGCTTTATTTGCTATGCAGATGTCTTTGAAAGTATAGTCCTAAGGGCAAAGGACAATTATTACTGTTTTCAAGATGTGCAGGACAAAAAGAGACCCATAGAGATTTATCTTTAAAAATTTAGATAAATCCTCAATAAGAATCTATTCTATTTAATTTTATAGATAGACAGATGATTGATAGATATAGATTTACATACACATATAGATATACATATAAGTATCATAGGTATACTATGGTCTAAACGTTTATGTTCCCCCAAAAATCATGTGTTGAAACTCAATATCCAATATGATGAGTCTGAGACCTCATCAGAATGCTCTTTACCGTCTATATTTCTACCAATATTCTGTTCACAATCCTTTAGGTATTCTGTAAGAAGATGTAGCTCTCTGCAGTTTTTCTCTTCTCCTGAGCTCTCACCAGAATCATCCTTTAAATTCTGTTCAAAAGAAGATAGACTTTTGCGAGAAAGTGCCTCAAAACTGTTCAAACCTCTACCCATCACCCAATTTTAAAGTCACTTCTACATTTTCAGGTATTTATAATAGTATCACTTCCACTTTCTACTGCCAATTTTCTCTCTTTGTTCTTTTAGGCAATTGTAACAACATGTCAGACTGAGTGTCTTGTAAACCATATAAATTTACTTTCCCCGCGTCTGGAGTCCAGGATGTCCAAGAACAATGCGATGCCAGATTGATTGTCTGCTGAAAGTCCACTTTCTGTTTCATAGATAGTGACTTCTATCTGTGTATTCAGTATTCACATGGTGGAAGGGAATGGTATCCTTTATAATGGAATTAATCACATCACAGGCCCAGAAGACAAGATTATGGAAGGTAGAGCAATATGAAAGCCCTACTTCTGAATTCCAGTGCCATTCTTCTCAGTCAACCCAGGTGCAACTCTAGCAAGCCTAGGTGTGGCATGGGCCTTGGTGGCTGCCTCTCTGAAGGACATAGGCAATAAGTTTGGTAGTCTCTGTGTGGTACCATCTCTGCTGGCACACAGAGTGCAAAAGTTGTAGGGGCTTTGCTGCCTCCAACTAGATTTCAAAGAATGCCAAGCAGAGTTATGGGGCTCAGGCAAATAATTGACACAGAGCTATGGCAACTGCAGAGAGCCCCCACAAGGGCAATGCCCAGCAGAGACATGAGGCGGGGCTGGGGCCCCAATGCATCATGAAGGTGTGACCTCTGCCCAGTGGACTGGGTTGCAAAAAATTGAGTCAAATAAGTTTATTCTCTAAACTTAAGATTTAATATTGTTTACCTTGATGATATTTGTATTTACTTTGGACCTGTGACCCATAATCCATTTCCTTCCTATTTTTTTCTTTTGGAATTGGGATATGTATTCTATGCCTGTCACACTATGTATTGGAAACATATAATTTGTTTCATTGCACAGGTTTATAGCTGGAGAACAATTTGCTTCAGAATAAATTGTACCTTGAGTCTTACTTATATCTGATTAGATGATATTTAGATGAGAGTCTGAATATTACAATTTTGATGCTGGAATGAATAATGATTTAGGGGCTGTTGGGTTAGAATAAACATTACGTTGCATGTGATAAAGACATGAATTTGTAGGGGAAGGCATGGGTAGAATGTTATGGCCTGAATCTTTCTATTCCTCCAAGATGCATATGTTGAAATTCTCACCACCAAGGAGATGGTGGTATTAAGATGTGGAGCCTTTGGGAGATAATTAGATCACAAGGATGGAATCCTCATTATTGGGATCAGTGCTCTTAAAAACGAGACCTCAAAGACCTAGCTAATTCTTTCTTCTGTGTGAGGAAACAGATAGAAACACCATCTATGAACTAGTAAATGTGTCCTCATCAGACAATGAATCTGCCAGCACCTTACTCTTGGACTTCTTAGACTCCAGTATTGTAAATAATAAATTTCTGTTTTTCACAACCACCTATGCAGCCAGAAAAATTGATGAGTTCATGTCCTTTGTAGGGACATGGATGAAGCTGGAAACCATCATTCTCAGCAAACTATCACAAGGACAAAAAACCAAACACCGCATGTTCTCATTCATAGGTGGGAATTGAACAATGAGAACACATGGACTCAGGAAGGGGAACATCACACACCAGGGCCTGTTGTGGGGTGGGGGGAGGGGGGAGGGATAGCATTAGGAGATATACCTAACATTAAATGAAGAGTTACTGGGTGCAGCACACCAACATGGCACATGTATACATATGTAACTAACCTGCATGTTGTGCACATGTACCCTAAAACTTAAAGTATAATAAAAATAAATAAATAAAAAAGAGACCTCAAAGAGCTAGCTAATTCTTTCTTCTATGTGAGGAAACAGATAGAAAACTTTATCTATGAACTAGTAAATGTATCCTCATCAGACAGTGAATCTGCCAGCACCTTACTCTTGGACTTCTTAGACTCCAGTATTGTAAATAATAAATTTCTGTTTTTCACAACCACCAATCTAAGGTATTTTGTTATAGCAGCCCAAGTGGACTGTGTTAGTCCGTTCTCACACTGCTGTAAAGAACTACCTGAAACTGGGTAATTTATACAGAAAGGAGGCTTAATTGGCTCATGATTCTGCAGGCTGTACATGAATCATGCCCAAGGAAGCCTCAGGAAACTTACAAACATGGCAGAAGCCAAGGAGATTTTGGTATGCCCTATGTGGCTGGAGCAGGAGGAAGAGAGAGCAAAGAGGGAGGTGCTACACACTTTTAAACAACCAGATCTCTTGAGAACTCACACACTGTCACAAGAACAGCAAGAAGGAAGTCCAGTCCCAAGATCCAGTCACCTCCCACCAGGCCCTTCCTCCAACACTAAGGATCACAACTCCAGATGAGATTTGAGTGGGGACAAAGACCCAATCCATATCATGGACTATGAAAATCTCCAGCAAAGACACACATAGAATAAGACAAACTGACATAAAGAAACAAGGAAAAGATATACACATTGACTCATAGAGGATTCAGAAAAAGAAGCAAAGTAATATATAAAAATATCAACTATGTGACTATATTTGGGTGCATGTGGATGGATGTCAAAATAGCATGTCTTATGCAATTTTGTGAAAAAAAATTTTGTTTGCTAAGACAAAGAATATGAGGGTTAGAGCACTAGAAGGTTAGTCTACTATGTGACTTCCCGTGGGAAATCGAGCAAATGAACACATAAATAAAGAATTAGGAAGTCCCCTGCTAATGATATGTAAGCAATGTCTGGTTGGGTGTGTTCATTGGATGCAATCTAAACCACACAACTTAGTTGTTTTAGTAAATAATAAGCCCTGTAACATAATGTAATATTGTTGCTTCAGTTGTTTTTCAGAATTTCGTATTTATGAAAAAGTTGAGCATTGTTGATATTAACAGTGATATAGCATTAATTTTGAAAATGTACCAAGAATGAAAAATAGTTTAATTTACTGGTCAAAAGTAAAATTCTATTATTACTATGTAAGGCAATACAGAAATTAAGAGAAAGCAAAAATTCATATTGGCAGCAACTATAACAACATCAAATTTTCAGGATTTTGTATTTAGGAAAATATAATTATTGCTTTAAAAATAGTAACTGAGTTTATTTTTTTAAATCAATGTTAAACAAACATTTTATAAAGTTAAACATTTAGTAAACTTTTATATAAACATATAGCTGGAATCTGAGTTTTATATTGAGGTATCATTTGAAAAACATATTTTTTCAAAGAATTTAAATATTTATAAATTCCAGCTTTACTTTAACCAAGACACTATCAAATTAACTCAACAGTTCTAAAAACTAATGAAACATTGTTATCATCAAGATGATTGAATAAGGACCTCTGTTAATCCTCTTCTCAATAAAGAGTATGGGAACACTGGTACAAATGGTCAGACTCAAAGTTTTCAGAACATTGGAAATTAACCAAAGGCCTGCAGCCCTCCAGGAAGCATTTATTTTATTTATTTATTTATTTATTTATTTATTTATTCATTCATTTTTGAGACACAGTTTTGCTCTTGTCACCCAGGCTGGAGTGCGATAGCGTGATCTCTGCTCACTGCAACCTCCACCTCCCAGGTTCAAGTGATTCTCCTGTGTCAGCCTCCCGAGTAGCTGGGATTACAGGTGCGTGCCACCATGCCCGGCTAATATTTGTATTTTTAGTACAGACAGGGTTTCACCATATCGGCCTGGCTGGTCTCGAACTCCTGACCTCACGTGATCCACCCGCCTTGGCCTCCCAAAGTGCTGGGATTACAGGCGTGAGCCAGTGTGCCTGGCAAGGAAGCATTTATTGAAGAACAAATAGATGAACTTTAGTAAAAGCAGCAAGTGTTGTTGCATTTTCACTTGCCCTACTGCCATCCCCTTCTCTCAGCTCTGAATGATATGGGCTAGGCTAGACAACAAGCAACGTGAAATCGTAGTGAAAACCAGTAGCCTCACAGCCATTACGCATGATAAGGGGAAAGAGGTTTCTCAAAGCCCCATTCTCAATTATCAATCTTTGACCTATCTGGTGATTCCTTGAAAAAACCCACTAAAAACCATTGTCTTTATTTGACCTAACTCAGAGTTCATCAAGTTTAAGATAAATTTTCCTGGTGAGCTTTGGTTGAAAGCAATAAGCAGCAATTATTTAACATTATAGGTGTCTGTGGCAGTGGGTAACAGTTGGAGCAAACCATAAGCTAACAAATATATTAAACCAAAAACTTGGGGAGTGAGATGTCCACGGGGGCTTTGAATTGCTTTAACATATTTCTTAGTAGTTAAATGCCATGCACACCTCCAGGTCTGAGGGCCTGGCTGATGGTTGTAGGCAAGCTGCAATACACACAGACAATTCTTTGGCAAAAAATGAGAGCCTTATTAACTACAAGCTTTTAAGACAATCACTATAAATCATTAGCTATTCACTAAGTTAATTAAGCAGAATCTTCAGTAGCAATACAATCACAAAACGAATATACACTTTACATAAATCAGTAGGTCACTAACACACAAAGAACAACAAACTCTGGGTGGGGAAGATCTAATTTCCAGAATTGCCACATTACACTATTTGTATATCGATTTTCAAAAATACAAAACATACAAATAAATAAGGAAGTTTATCCCATACACAGGAAAAGAAGCAATCAATAAAAACTATCCCAAAGTGATAAAATCAGTTATTAAAAATATATCCAAGGAACCTAAGGAAAACATGTCTATACTTCTAAAGAAAAATATGGAAATAATGTTTAGCAAATATAGAATACTGTCCATCCATTTGTGCTTCTATAACAGAATATTCGAGACTGAGTAATTTATTTAAAAAAGCACACACAAAATGAATTTATGTTTCCCAGTTCTGGAGCTTGGGAATTCCAAGATGAAGGTGCTAGTGGCATCTGGTGAGGGAGCAGTGTCTGCTTCTAAGATGAACCCTTGAAATGTAGCATCCTTTGGAGGGAAGAACCACCATTCTGCATGTGGCAGAGGAGGAAAAGAGAGCAAGTTACTTTCACAAGCCATTTTTATAGCAGCATTAATCCATGTGTGAGGATAGAAGCTGCATGATCTAAACACCTCCCTTTAGGTCACAGCTTCCAACACTGTTGCATTGGAGATTAAGTTTCTAACACATATATTTGTGGAGGGACACATTCAAACCATATCAAATACCAATACAGTGATGGAAGTTATAAATGAGAAAAAAAAACTGGAAATTCAGAAGCTGAAAAGCTTCTATGATAAGATAAGAAATCTTAATTATGATAATCTATGATAAGAAATATTATATAATATTTATAATATATATTATACACAATCTATGATAAGAAAATATACATATTATATATATGAAAAGAAAATATGATATATATAATCTATGATAAGAAAAATTAACTGGAAGGGCTTCAGAGCCAATTTTTCTTAAAGAACATAATAAACTTGAAGATAGCTTAATCAATACAACATAGTCTGAGAAACAAAGAGAAATAATGAAGAAAAATGAACAGAGCCTTTAAGACATATGGCACAGGCAAGGCACGGTGGCTCACACCTGAAATCCCAGCCCTTTAGGAGGCCAAGGCGGGCGAATCACGAAGTCAGGAGTTCGAGACCAGCCTGGTCAACACGGTAAAACCCCATCTCTACTAAAAATACAAAAAATTAGCTGGACGTAGTGGCGGGCACCTGTAATCCCAGCTACTCGGGAGGCTGAGTCAGGAGAACCGCTTGAATTCGGGAGGCGGAGGTTGCAGTGAGTGGAGATGGCACCGCTGCACTACAGTCCGTGCGACAGAGTGAGACTGTCTCAAGAAAAAAAAAAAAAAAGACACATGGCACAGCATGAAGAATACTAATATAGACTTAATGGGGAATGAAAAAAGAGAGAAAGAAAAAAACAGAAAGAATATCATCAGGAGCTCAGCTGAGATGGGAGAGGGAGAGAAAGCTAAGATGTTTTGTCTATGTAGCCAATTAAAGCAACAAGCCAAAAATGAAAGAGTTAAGCTTTTAATCACTTACTGTGATGGTATAAATAAGAAGCTAAAACAAGAGAAAATGTTGACACCCCTTGCACCCGAATTTTATTTTCTCCCATGAAACAAAGCATCAGTTCAGGGTCAAGTAGATCAGTGAAGATGTGTGGGTAATCCCAACTGTTGCAGGACAAACAAAGTGCTTCAGTAGCTTTATAAACTCTGGAGGTGGGAGGGTGTGAGGGGGAAAAACTAAAAGTGAAAAAATACTGAATCAGAGCAAAGAAGAGGCCAGAAAGCAGTGAGACAACATAGTCAAAGTAATAGAAGAGAAAGACGGCACATAAGAATTCTGTATTCAGCAAAATTATCCATCAAAAAGGAAAAGATTTAGAGATTTCCAGATAAACAAAAACTGACGATTTTGTTACTAGTAGATCTGATCTATGAAAAATATACTAATGGAAGTTTTCAAACTGAAATGAATGGCAGTAGACAACTAAGTGAATCCGCATGAAGACAAAAAGAGATTCAGCAAAGGTAACTATACAGATAAATATCAGTATAAAAGTAGTGTTTCTGGCTCTTATTTTTTTCTATATGAATTTTAATACTGATTGTGAAAAGCAATATTTATAAATTTGTGTTGATTTGCATACAGTGTATAAAGATGTAATTTCTATAACAGTAACAGCACAAAGGACAAGAAGGGAATGAAAATACTGAGGAACAACATTTTGTATACTATCAAAGATAGGTTGATATTAAATGAAGAAATTATAAGATATTAGTTTTATGAATAAGGACAACCAGTCAGAATATATTTCAAAAATATTGTGAGTGAAATAAGTAAATGAAAATAGCACACATGAAAAATACTTACTTAGCACAAAAAAGTAGTAATTAAAGTACAGAGTAACAAAAGTACATAGAAAATTAATTAGCAGACATAAATTCTACCTCATTAGTAATTACATTAAATTTAATGGATTAAAATTTACAGTCATTTTAACTTTCAGAATGGATGAAAACACAAAATCCAACAGTATTTTGCCTTCAGAAGACACACTCTAAAAGTTTTTTATCTCTAAAAGATAAAAATACAAGTAAGTAGAATGAAAAGGATGGCAAAGAATATACCATGTAATAGTTACCAGAAGATTGGCTAACTTCAGACAAAATAGACTTTAGTACAGAAATTGTTATAAAGATATTTTGTAATAATAAAATAATACATCCATTAAAATATATAAATATTGAAAACAAATATGTATCTATCGCCAGATCCTCAAAGTACATAAAATAGAAATTCATAAAACTGAAGGTAGATAGATGATTTAAAAACAATAACAGGACATTTCAATTCTTTATTTTCAATAATTAATAGAATAGGAATAAGATTAATAAAGAAATGAAACACCAATTTGGACCAACTAGATCTAACATATCTACAGAGCACTCACCCAACACCACTAGATTACATATTCATCTCAAGTGCATAGAGCATTCCTCAGAATAGATTATGTCAGGTTTTAAAACAAGTCTCAATAAATTTCAAATAGTTGAGATCATACAAAATAGATTATTCCAATAATGGAAGAAAAGCTGAGAAATTAAACAATATATTCCTGAATAATTACTGGGTAAAATAATACATCACAAAATAAATTAGAAAATAGTTTGAGATGAATGAAAATGAAAAACACAATACACCAAATTTTATCAGATGCTGATAAAGCATTGCCGATGAAAAACCTATAACTGTAAATATTATGTTAAAAAATAGAAATCTTAAATTAATAACCTAGGTTTTCCAATTAGAAGCTAAAAAAAAGCAAACTAAACCCGTAGCAAAGCGAGAAAGAATATAATAAAGCCTATATAGATAATAGCATAAACATGTATTAAAAAGATAAATTCAACAAAACTAACGTTTGTATTTTGAAGGAAAGTTTAAATAAATTAACAAATCTTTAGATAAATTTACCAAGATAAAAAGGAAGAAGATTTGAATTTGCATAATCAGTTATGACTGAGAAAAACGTTACTGCCAGTTTTGCAGAAATAAAAAATTTTACAAAAGAATACCATGGATAAATGTATCCCAGTAAATTAGATAATCTAGGTAAAATAGAGAAATGTCTAAATAGATTAACATCAAAGGAAATAATTCAACAAAAATATAAAATCGAAATAAAAGTTCCATAAGTAAGGAGATTGAATTTTTTTAATGTCCTTAAAAAAGGCCTTAGACAAGGTGATTCCTGGAAAATTCAACAAAACCATTAGGATGAATTAACCCTGATTGTTAACAAACTCTTCCAAAACAGAGAAGAGGCGATAACACTTTCCCTATCTCATTCTATAAGGCCAATATTACCCTGATACTAGACATAGACAAATGCATAACAAGAATAGGAAAGTGGAGAATACCCTTTATGAGTATGAATGTAACAATTTTCAAAAAAATACTGGCAAACCACATCCAGAACAACAACAAAAATAATTATACTCCATAACCAAGTGATATTTATCCAAATCCAGAACAACAAAAATAATTATACTCCATAACCAAGTGATATTTATCCAAATCCAGAAAAACAAAAAAGATTATACTCCATAATCAAGCGATATTTATACAAATCCAGAGCAATAAAAATAATTATACTCCATAACCAAGTGATATTTATCCAAGCGTACTAGATTGCTTCAGCATATTAAAATAAATTAATGTAAAACAATAGTATTAACAGAAAGGAAGACAAAAATTCTTTTTTTTCTTTGAGGAAGAGTCTCATTCTGTCACCCAGGCTGGAGTGCAATAGTGCGATCTCAGCTCTGCCTCCCAGATTCGAGCAGTTCTCCCACCTCAGCCTCCCAAGTAGTTGGAATTACAGGCACGCACCACCACACCCAGCTAATTTTTTTGTATTTTTAGTAGAGACGAGGTGTCATCATGTTGGCCAGGCTGGTCTCGAACTTCTGACCTCATGATCTACCCACCTTGGGCCTCCCAAAGTGCAGGGATTACAGGCATGAGCCACTGTGCCCAGCCTAAAAGACAAAAATTATTTTAATAAACAAGAATTTAACAAATTCACATATTACATTATGTGATTTAGAGGAATTATAAATAAATGCTTTCTTTTTAAAATCAGAAACAAAGCAAAGATGTCCTTTCTCATTACTTTTATTCAAAATTATTTTGTAAGTTTTATCCAGTGATATTAGAGAGAAAAAATAAGGGAAAAAAAGACATAGCTAAAATCAGAATTAGTAGTGAAAGACTAAATTTGTTTTCCCTCAGATGAGTAGCAAGGCAAGAATATCTGTATTCAGCATGTCTAACTAGAATTGTACCATTCTAGCTGGGAAATTTAGGAAATAATATAAATAAAATGTGACTAGAGCTTATTCTAATTCTTCCTTTCCAATTTAGTTGCAGATGACATGGTATTGTACATTAAAAAGTCCTAAGAACCGCATACATGCAAAAAATTGTTAAAGCTATTAAATGAGTTCAACAAAGTTGCAGAATACAAGTCAACATATAAAAATAAATTGTGTTTATATAAACTAGTGATTAACAATCAGAAAAAATAAGAAAATGTTATTCATAATAGCATCAAATAAAAATATTTAAAAATAAATTTAATAAGAGAAAGGCAATATTTTACATCAAGTACTATAAACATCACTGAAAGACATTAAAGACCAAACTAAATGTGAGAACATTTCATGTTCAAGGATTGGAAAATAGTACTGTTAAGGTGGCAGTCTTCGTTAATTAATCTGCAGATTTAACACAAATTTTATCAAGATTCCAGATGACTTTATTGCAGAAACCTCTATTCTGATACTAAAATTCATGCGGAATTTCAATGCAAGAGACCCTAATTGTCAAAAAGATCTTGAAAAAGATAAAATGAAAGACTAACTTCATGATTTAAAAACTGACTGCAAAGCTTGTAGTAATCCAGGTTGCATGGGCTAGCATAAGAATAGACCTATAGCGTGATATGGCTTGCCTGTGTCCTCACCCAAATCTCATCTTGAATTGTAGTTCCCATAATCCCCATGTGTCATGAGAGGGACCCAGCGAAGGTAATTGAATCCTGTGGGTGGTTACCCCCATGCCTCTGTCTTCATTGATAGTGAGTGAGTTCTCACAAGATCTGGCGGTTTTATAAGGGGCCTTTACCCCTTTGCCTGGCACTCATTCTCCTTCCTGCTACCTTGTGAAGAGGAACATGATTGCTTCCCCTTCTACCATGACTGTAAATTTTCTGAGGCCTACCAAGCCATGCTGAACTGGGAGTCAGTTAACCCTGTTTCCTTTATAAATTATTCAGTCTCAAGTATGTATTTATTAACAGCATGAGAACATACTAATACAGAGATCAATGGAATGGAATTTGTAGAATAAAAACAAACTCATGTATTTATGATTAATTGATTTTGATAAGGATGTCAAGACAATTCAATGGGGAAAGAATAGTCTTTTCAACAAATAGTGCTGAGACAGCTAGTTATCCACATGCAAATAATGATATTGGACCTCTACCTTATGTCATATACAAAAAATAAAAACCTCAAAATGGTTAAAATACCAAAATGTAAAAGCAAAAACTATGAAATTCTTAGCAAACATATGTCCAAATCTTTATAATGTCATTTTACAATATGATTTATTTCATACAATATTAAAACACAATAAAGAAAAGAAAATGGAGACATATTTAGCTTCATCAAAATAACAAATATTGTGTTTCCAAAGGCACTATAAGGGAAATGAAAAGATAATCCACAATTAGGAGACAATATTTTCAGATCATATGTCTAACAAAGGAAAAGTGTTCAGAATATATATACATATATTGTGTTATATACAATTCTCACTCATAAAAGGGAGTTGAACATTGAGAACACGTGGACATAGAGAGAGGAACAACACATACCAGGGTCTGTTGGGGGCTGGGGGCGGGAGGTGAGGGGAGGGAACTCAGAGGACAGGTCAACAGGTGCAGCAAACCACCATGGCACACATGTAGTTATGTAACAAACCTGCTCTTTCTGCACATGCATCCCAATTTTTTAGAAGAAATAAGGGCTATATATATATATATACATTCATTTTAAATTGGACTATTTGTATTTTTATTGTTGAGTTGTTCAGAATATATATTGTATTATATGTATAATATAACATAATATATTGCAGAATATTTCATTGTCAGAGCTGTTCAGAATATATATATATTATAGTTGAGTTGTTCAGAATAAACATGTATGTATTTATGTTCAGAATATGTATATATAGTATATATATATATATGTATATATATATTCTCAACAACTTACAAACAAAAAGACAAATAATCCAAAATGAACAAAAGTTGCTTTTGTAAACAGATCTTGATTAATTGGCTTTATTTGTGATTCTAGAGTTAGGCAACATTTCATTCCATAAAATAGAATGTGTTCCTAATTTGAATAGATATTTCTCCAAAGAAGACATGTAACTGGGCAATGATCACATGAAAGGTTACTTAACATTTTTTAGTCATTAGAGAAATGCAAATTAAAATTAATACTAAAATTCAGCGACATCACAAAAAGTGGCAGAATAGGAAGTTCCAGGACTTGGTCCCTCCATCCAAACAACAATTAAGCCTGAACAAATAATTTTAAAAAAAACATTTTAGAACTCTGCAACCTGATCAGACACTTAAAGCAATCAGGAAAGTGCTTAACAGAGGGAGAGACTGCCTGAATTTTATAAAAGAAAAGGATGTCCAAACTAGCTACCATTCCTTATTTATCAGATTTGCTCTAGCTATTGGGATAGTGGCCCATATTCCTAGAATGAGTGGCTAGTATCAGGTTGTAAAGTAAAATCCTGTCCCTCAAAAGTTTGTTGTTGTGTGTGGTGATCAATATGATGGTTTCCAAGAAATTGATACCTTCATTTTGGCCCATTCAGGTGGCAGCAACTTCCCTAGCAGAAAATATTGTATGATTCAAAGAGACATGCATACTCTTTAATTAATTAATAAATTCATTGATACATTCATTTATTAACTTACGGATCCAGACATTTAATCACATATCTATGAGATAACAGGCTGACTGAAGATACAATGGAACAGAAACCTCAATGGCCACACATAACAAGGAATACAAATTTTACAATATTCATGTGGGAAAATCACAATACAAATGGCAGAATGCAACCCCCAACAAATGATAATAGCAATTCCTCATTAGGGAATAATCTAATTCCCAGAGTCACCACATTCCCAGTTGTTAGTTTAAAAAAAAACATAAAATATGCAATTAAAAAGGAAAATATGGCTCATTCACTGGAAAGACATAAACTATCCATGAGGAAGACCAACCCTTACAATTACTAATCAAAATTGTTAACTGTTATAAATATTCTTAATGTCCTAGAGAAAACCACCAATAAAAAACTAAAGAATATTTGAAGAAGTATGTATGAACAAATAAGAAATATAAACCAAAATACAAATTATTAAGAGGAAGCAAATAGAAACTCATCTGAAGGTACAATATCCAATTTTTTTAAAAAATATAAAAATTAACTAGAGGGATTCAATGACAAATCTGAGCAGGTAGAAAAAAAATCAGGAAACTTGAAAATAAGACATCCTTAGGAGCTGAAAAAAAAATTAAGAAAAATGAACAGAACCTAATGAACTTGTAAGGCACTATCAAATGCACTAACATATACATCATAAGAGTTCCAGAAAAAAAAGATAAAGAATTAAGTTTAAAAAATGAAGAAATAGTGGAAAAAAACTTCCTAAATTAGATGAAAGACACAAATATTCACATTCAAAAAGCTCAATAACTTCAAATATGAGAAACTCAAAAAGATTGACACTGACTCATTGTAGTTCAATTGCTGAAGCCAAAGAGAGAATCTGATCCCAGCAAGAGAGAAGTTACTCAACAACTAGAAAGAACTCTCAACAAGATTATTTTTCTTCAGTTGATTTATCATTGAAGACTGTGGAGGTCAGAAGGAGTGGGATGACATATTTAAAGTGCCAAAAATAGCAAACAAAAATAACAAGTTTTTAAGAAATTAAGAACTTCTCAGATAAACAAAAGCTAAGAAGTCAGCGTGTAGGAGATCTGTTTTACAAGAAATGCTAAAGGGAGGTCTTCTAGCAGAAATGAAGTGATAATGGACAGTGACTTGAAGTCATATAAAAAAGTAAAGAAAGTCCATAAAGGCAGATGAATATAAAATTAAGTGTTACTGTGCATTTGGTTTGTAACTCTCAATTTTCTATATGATTTGAAGTCAAATACAGAAAATAATAACTATAGATGTATGTATAAAAATGCAGTGATGACAATAACAGTATAAAGGAGGAGAGATGGAGATGTATAGGAATGAAATGTTTGCATACTATTGAAACTTAGTTGGTATTATTCAAACTATGTTTTTATGTTTAAGTTGTTAACTGTATTTCCCCAGATAATCACTAAGAAAATAACAAAAATATACAGAAAATGAAAGGAGGGTGTCAAAATAGCAGACTACAATAACCTAACCAGGTAATAAATAAGGCAATGGTGAAAAAAGTGAGAAACAAAAACATATACAACATGAGAAAAGCAAATAGCTATATGACAAAGTTGTTCTTTATCATAGTAAAAAGTAAATGGATGAAGTTTTTATTTAAAGGGTTAAGATTTACAGAATATATCAAAAAGTGGCCCTTACAAAAGACATACAAGAAACTCAGTTTAGATACAAAAAAAAAAAAAAAAGACGTTGAAAGACAAGCAATCCTATTTTAAAAACTGGCAAAGGGCTTGGGATAGATATTTATCCAAAGAAGATGTACCAAGGATCAATAAGCACATAGAAGATGCTTAACATTATTAGTTATTAAGACATGAATATCTAAGCCACAATGAGATACCATTTCACACATACTAAGATAGCTATACTTTAAAAATAATGATGAAAATTTACAAGTCTTGGTAAGGTTGTGGAACAACTGTAACTCTCATATATTACTTTTGGGAATGTGAAGTGGTACAGCTGTTTAGGAAATCAGTTTGGAAGTTCCTCAAAATGTTTACCAAAGAGTTATGATATAGCCTAGCAATCTGCAGCATTTCCTTCACAACGAAATTGCATATATCCACACAAAAACTTGTACACACATTTTATAGCAGTATTTATTATACTAGCCAGAAAGTGAAAACAATCCAAATGTCTTTCAACTGATGAATATGTAAACAAAGTATATTACAGTCGTATAATGACAAATCATTCAGCTATAAAAATTTAGGTCAGGAGGTACTGCTACATGTTACAGTATCTGTGAGACTTGAAAACATAATGCTAAGTCAAAGAAGCAAGATAGGACAAGCCAAATATTGCATTATTTCATGTATGTAAAATCTCCCATATAGGCAAATCCATAGAGATCTAAAGTAGATTAGTGATTGCTTAGTGGAGAAAGAGATATGTGCACTAACTGCTAATGTATTTGATCTTTCCTTTTGGTGTGTTGAAAAGGTTCTGGAGTTAGTGGTGATAGCTACGGAACTTTTTGAATATGCAAAGAATCACTAAATTGAATATTTCTGAAATACATTTTATTATGTATACTGAAGGTATATCCACAAGATGGTATATGAATTACATCTCATTTTAAAAATATATAAGAAAACAATCTAATAATCACTGATATTCCTTACCTCATCATAAAGTCAAGACAGAGATAGCATTGCTAGAGTGGCCCTTAACACTTAATTCTACATCATCAAATGGTGATGGGACCCTGAGCCTTTTGATCCTATATTCAGTGGTAACTAAATAGACATAAGAAGGATTGCATTCTGAAATGTCAAGAGGTGAGATAGAATTGGTTTTATATCCCTACAGGGCTGATGATGCATATATCATTTATCTGAGAACATTAGATGACAGAAGATATACAAGAGCAATATCCTTCTCCCAAAATGCACAAATACCCATTATGCTCAGATTGAAATGTATTAGAAGAGTGGATCTTTTCTTTTAAACCTAAAAGCAAATATCTCTCCTAATGTACTAGAGAAAATGAGTTTTACAGCTTCCCACTACACATTTTTATTTTTTTGTTTTACACATGTGCAAATATGTTTTGATATGATTCCAGAGACACAATTAATATACACTTAAAGCACAGAAATAAATGTATAAGGAAATAAGGAGTTAATTTTAGGGGAACACTGTGGAAAGCCATGTCCTTATGTGATTTCTTTTTTTAAAGATCAATCTGAATTAGTTTACACTGCTCAGATTTCCCATGTTAGAAGAATCTGTTTTTAAAAACAGCACTTAGTGTTTTAAGTCACATAATTTAATGTCTGGAAGTTGCCTACTTGCAACTATGTAGATACCAAATTATTTCATCTTATTGTCATTGCTTCATTAATTTTCTGCAGGTTAAATGCATTGTAGTTTATACGTTCAAGTTACATATTATATCAGCAATTGTCAAGCTCTTATTTAATAAAAGCAATTTAACCAAAATGAGTCCAATGGAGGGAATTTGTTATTATTAAATACCTTGTACTTCCCACAGGTTATACTACATACATTGTTGAATGGTTTCTAAATGATACTAGTTTGTTTTCATATTAATGCAGTTAATATTTAAATACTATGCCAGAAGAAATAAAATAAGACCTTATAATTGCCATCAAACTTGTAGAATCTTCACAGTCTACATCTTATTCTGAATATTAATTGAATTAAATTACAGCACTCCTTCACTCTGAGAAGTTTTCCTGCTTCTTTGTTTGTTCTGCAGCTATCCCTGTTCTATCCCAGAGCTCTGGTTCATTTAGTATCTTGAGCACCAATTTAAAGACAAATGGCATTATGTCACCCCACTACTCAAAAACCCTCCAATGACTTCCATTTCTATTTATAAATAAAAGCCAAAAATCTTTTCATAGCCCACAAGGATGGGCATTATCTGAGCCTCCCTTTGATTCTGATTTTATTCCCTTCCCATTGTTCTCAGACATAAAATGTAACCTTTGCCTTTCTTTAGTCACATTAAGCTCATTCTCACCTCAATACCAGTGTGTGGTTCTTTCCTCAACCTAAAAATGATGTCTTGGATAACCACACTGAATACTATATTAGTCTGTTCTCATGCTGCTATGAAGAAATACCTGAGACTGGGTGATTTATAAAGAAGAGTTTTAATTGACTCACAGTTCTGCATGGCTGGGGAGGCCTCAGGAAACTTACAATCATGGCACAAGGGGAAGGAAACATCCTTTTCATATGGCGACAGGAGAGAGAAGTGCCAAGCAAACGGGGAAAACCCCTGAAAAAACCATCAGATCTTGTGAGAACTCACTCACTATCATGAGAACAGCATGAAAATAACTGCCCCTATGATTCAATTATCTCCCATGGGGACCTTTCCATAACACATGGGGATTATAGAAACTACAATTCAAGATGAGATTTGGGTGGGGACACAGCCAAACATTCTGCCCTTGTCCCCCTCCCATATCTCATGTCCAGACATTTCTAAACACAAACATGCCCATCCAACAGTCCCCCAAAGCCTTAACTCATTCCAACATTAACTCAAAAGTCCAAGTCCAAAGTCTCACCTGAGACAAGGCAAGTCCCTTCCACCTATGAGCCTGTAAAATCAAAAGCAAGTTAGTTACTTCCTGGATACAATGGTAGTACAGAAATTTGGGAAGTACACTTATTCCAATTGGAAAAAAACTGGCCAAAACGAAGGGGCTACAGGCCCCATGAAAGTTGGAAACCCAATTGGACAGTCATCATTAAACCTTAAGTTCCAAAATGATCTCCTTTAACTCCATGTGTCACATCCAGGGCATGCTGATGTAAGAGGTGGGCTCCCACAGCCTTGGACAGTTCAACCCCTGTGGCTTTGCAGGGTACAGTCCCCTTCCCAGCTGCTTTCATAGACTGTCATTGAGTGTCTGCAGTTTTTCCTGGTGCACGGTTCAAGCTGTCAATGGACCTCCCATTCTAGGATCTGGAGGCTGGTGGCCCTCCACTCACAGCTCCAAAAGGCAGTGCCCCAGTGGGGACTCTGTGTGGGGGCTCCAACCCCACATTTTCATTCTGCACTGCCCTAGCAAAGATTCTCCATGAACCTGCAGAAAACTTCTGCCTAGACATCCAGGTGTTTCCATACATCCTCTGAAATCTAGGCAGGGGTTTCCAAACCTCAATTCTTGACTTTTGTACACCTGCAGGCTCAACACCACATGGAAACTGCCAAGGCTTGGGACTTGCACCCTCTGAAGCTACAGCCCAAGCTGTACTTTGGCCCCTTTTAACCATGGCTTGAGTGGCTGGGACACGGCAACCAAGTCCTTAGGTGGCACACAGCAGGAGCGCCCTGGGCCAGACCCAGGAAGCCAATTTTTCCTCCTAGGCCTCTGGGCCTGTGATGGGCGGTGCTGCCATGAAGGTCTCTGTCATGCCCTGGAGACATTTCCCCATTATCTTGGTAATTAACATTAGGCCCCTTGTTAATTATTCAAATTTTTGCAGCTGGCTTAAATCTCTCCCCAGAAAATGTTTTGTTTTTGTTTTTGTTTTTTTGTTTTCATCGTGCTGCAAATTTTCCAAACTTTTATGATCTGCTTCCTCTTGAACACATTGCTGCTTGGAAATTTCTTCTGCCAGATATCCTAAACCATCTTGCTCACATTCAAAATTCCACAGATCTCTAGAGCTGGGACAAAATGCTGCCAGTCACTTTACTAAAGCATAATAAAAGTCACCTTTGCTTCAGTTCCCAATATGCTCCTCATCTCCACCGGAGACCACCTCAGCCTGGACTTCCTTGTCCATATGACTATCAGCATTTTGGTCAAATCCATTAAACAAGTCTCTACAAAGTTCCTAACTTTCCCACATTTTCCTGTCTTCTTCTGAGCCCTCCAAACTGATCCAACCTCTACCTGCTACCCAGTTTCGAAGTTGCTTCCACATTTTTGGGTATCTTTACAGCAGCACCTTACTACTTCCATTACCAATTTATTGTATTCATTTGTTCTCATGCTTCTATGAAGAAATACCCAAGACTGGATAATTCATAAAGAAAAGAGGTTTAATTGACTCGCGGTTCTGCATGGCTCCAGAGTCCTCAGGAGACTGAGAATCATGGCAGAAGGGGAAGCAAACACATCCTTCTTCACATGGCAGGAGAAAGAAAGCACCAAGCAAAGGGGGAAAAGCCCCTTATGAAACAGTCAGCTCTCATGAAAACTCACTGACTATCATGAGAACAGAACAAGGGTAACTGCCCCCATGATTCAATTACCTCCCATGGGGTCCCTCCCAGGACACATGGAGATTGTCAGAACTACAATTCAAGATGAGATTTGGGTGGTGGCACAGCCAAACCCTTTCAGGTACTATGTTATTTTATCTAGGAATATGCTTAACTATCTTGTTAGCAGAGAGGCTATTCCATTCCTAAGAAGTTTTTATACCTCTTAGCTGGAGTTTATTCTTTTTCTTCTGCTTATTTTATTTTGCAAAAGATTCTCCCCCTTACTCATGAGGAGGCTGCAAAGATGCCAGGTGGAATGTCAACTCAGCTTCATGTCTGGAGGGAAAGCTTGGAGATGCCCCGACTTTCTTGTATGCTATAATGCTAAGGAGATCATAATGACACTATAATAATGACATGAACTATGGGTAAGTGGACAGAATGAGTTTATTCACTTAGAAAAAATAGTCATTGTCCATTTGTGAAGCTGAGGAGGAATAAAGCCATCCAAACTGTGTGAGCTAAAAATGAGAAATAGGCAGTTTCCCACAAAAATGAATGTATTCTTTTATAAGAGATGAGTAGACTGAAGATAGGAAGAAACAGAAAACAATAATGTCAAATACCCTGGTAAATCAATAATGTGCAGATACTCTATCAAATAAAATATGCATATATTTAAATAAAGACAATATTATTGAATTCTAAATTGGGTGTATTAGAGACATGTTGGAAAGTACAGAAAAGAAAACAACTGTCTCATTTAATGCAAAAATCTTGATAACTATTATTAGAATTTTGATATACACACATCCATGTATAATTGAAAATGAGTCTATTTTGTACAATAACATAAAATAGATTTTAAAATGCTATTATATATACCTTAAATCATTTTTCCATATTGAATTTCATTTCACTGATGGAATTATAATTTCAGTGATTCTTTTCTCTATTACTAAACATGTAGATTATTTCTAGCTTTTTAATATTTTAAACATTGCCATATTGAATGTTCTTGCAGGTAGTTAGTGATGTCCCATGAACATTTTCTTAGAATAAATTTGTAGAATTGAGATCATTGGAATACTTTTAAAACACTGATGTATGTTATCCCTCAAGAAAAATCTAGGTTGCCACCTTTTACCAGGTAATTAGCTTTTAGTTTCCATTATAGTTGACATAAGGATAAATAAAATCCACTTACTAGACTTTGGTATTGCTAGCTTCTTTGTCTGATTGGCAGAGTCTAGGGTGGTGCACATTGTTAAATAAATATTAATGTGTCTAAAATTTTCATATTCCTCAAAAACTAATATTAGCCCCCCCATCGAAACTCATAGGAAGGGAAAAATCTCTGAAGATAAAAAAGGCCTGTTTTTTCAACCAAACACTACAGCAAAAATCATTGGCAGATATTTTTTATTGTTGTTTCATTGTTATAAAATACACTGAATGTCATTTACTATATTAATAGATTAAAAGCAATCTATAAAAATAAAACAGATTTCTTATTCTATGAATTTATTTCAAATAAAGTTAACAAGGGCTATTTATTGTAGAAACAGGAGGTTTTGAACTGAAAACAAAGTAGGGAAAAGATGAAATTTTCTTTCTCTCATTCTCTCTCTCTCCCTACCCTATCTATCCTTCCTTCCTTCCTCTCTCTCTTTTTTTTTCTTTTTTTTTCCCTTTACTATTGGATATTTGTACCATGAGTATGCATTATTTATTTGGAAAATAATTAATTAACAATTCAATTTTTACTACATGAAAATAGTTATATTCACTTTAGTTTTTTCTAACAGTAGACAAATTTAATTCTTACTCTTTAATACAATAACGGTTTTCATTTTGATATAAGGTGAATAAATTATTTTCCTCCCTAGCTCCTCATAGCCAAATAAAGGAAACTTTTCAATAGGACCCATTTAAAAATTTATCTGTATATGTTACATTTATGCTTACACTTTGATTTTTTCTGGACTTTCTATGTGAATCTGTACTCTTTCTGCCTAATTCTTGGTCTATATTTTATTGATCCTGGCTTTTCCATATGTGTTCATAATTTTAAAAATCTAAGTCTGGGTTACCTCTACTCATTGATTTATTAGATTAGTTATTTTATTAGCTGTTTTAATGAGGTATAATTGACATACAATCATACATACAATTAATATGCACACTTTGATACTTTTTGTCGTGTTATATACCTGTGAAACCATGAGCACAACTAAGATCATAAACATACCCATTATCTCAAAAGTAATCATGAATCTGCTTTCTGTGCCCATAGATTAAATATTCTATAGCTTTATATAAATGAAACTATACAGTATGTACTCTATTTTATCTGGCTTCATTCACATACCTTAATATAAATTTTAAGATCCAACCATGTTGTAGTAGGTGTCAATAGTTCTTTATTTTACTGATGAATACAAAATGCTCTTCTGTTCTATGGTATACCAAAGTGTTTATCCATTAATCTGTTGGTAAACATTTGTGTTGTGTCCAGGTTTTGGCTACTACAAACAAGGCACATACATATATATATACACATATATATATACATATATATGTATATGTGTATATATCTTACATATATGTATATATATGTGGGTATATATATTCACATAGACATCTTTTTATAGATATAAGCTTTTAATTTCCTTCTTTAAATAAATAATGCAATGGCTGGAATTTACAGCAAGTTTGATATTTTTTTCTTTTTCTTTTTCTTTTTTTTTTTTTTTTTTTTGAGACAGACTCTTGCAGCCAGGCTGGAGTGCGTTGGCATGATCTGTGCTCACTGCAACCTCCGTTTCCCAGGTTCAAGCAATTATCCTGCCTCAGCCTCCGGAGTAGCTGGGATTACAGGCAAGTGCCACCACGCCTGGCTAATTTCCGTATTTTTAGTAGAGATGGGGTTTCACCATGTTGGCCAGGCTGGTCTTGAACTCCTGACCTCAGGTAATCCTCCTGCCTCGGCCTCCCAAAGGGCTGGGATTACAGGCGTGAGGCACCACGCCAAGCCCAAATTTGGTTTTAACCTTTGAAGTCACCGCCAACCAGTTTCCCACAGTTGTCACATTTTACATTCCACCAGTGGTGTGTGAGTGTTCCAGCTTCAACATCTTTTCCATCTCTTCACAAGCCCTTGATATGGCCAGTCTTTTTATTTTAAACATTCTAACAGATATGTTTTTGTGCTCATTTGTCATTTGTATTTGTTTTCGTCAATTTGTTTTAAGAAATGCACTACAGGCCAGGCGCGGTGGCTCACACCTGTAATCCCAGCACTTTGGGAGGCCGAGGTGGGTGGATCACAAGGTCAGGAGATCGAGACCATCCTGGCTAACATGGTGAAACCCTGTCTCTACTAAAAATACAAAAAATTAGCCGGGTGTGGTGGCGGGTGCCTGTAGTCCCAGCTACTCGGGAGGCTGAGGCAGAAGAATGGGGTGAACCTGGGAGGTGGAGCTTGCAGTGAGCTGAGATTGCACCACTGCACTCCAGCCTGGGCGACAGAGGGAGACTCCGTGTCAAAAAAAAAAAAAAAGAAAGAAAGAAAGAAATGCACTACAGCTTTTACGTAAAATCTTAAACTTTGACATTAAGTTTGGAAATGTGAGAAAAAATATTTTATTTTGATTCATTTCATAACAAAAATGCTGCTATCTTGTTACTCTCCCTTTTAACACTTATTGTTTAGCCCTCTTGACTCAACCTCTAATTTTTCTGTTGTGTTTTTGTGTGTCAAGTCTTCATGTCTATCCAGCTTAACTTAATTTGTTCATCCACCAGATAAGCATATCTGTTACTACAGAAGAATAAATAAACTATCATCATCCTTTATTAAAAAAAGATTAATATATTTGCCTACTTCATCCCTCTTTTTGTGGTATGCCTGGAACAGTGATCATATTAAAAACAAGCCCAGCTTTATTTATATTAAAATCGATTCTAGAAAAGGGAAGGTGTGTCACAGAGAAGAACACTGGCATGAACTCATCTTCTGGTGGCAGTAGATGTTCTGGCAGGTGTTCATTTCTATATTACTTTAATGTTCCAAATTTCTAGTCAGCAATCATCTTGAACATGGCTTCTTTTTAAGATAGAACTGTTATTGGTTGAGTTAAAAACTAATTGTTCCTTTTCCATTTTGCCACCCTGCTCAGTTTTCCTCATAAATGGTTCCAGCTTGGAAAACAAGAGCTTCCCCTCTCAGACAGATGCAGCAGCGGGAGGAAGGGCTTTGGTCTTAAACTAGAAGCTGCAGCTGAAACTCTCCCCGTCTAATCCTGCTGTGTGTATGGCTCACACCATCTTTCCTGAGTGGGGAAAACCGCTGGCACTGAATAGCTGAAAGGTTCGCTGAAATCTGTGCTTCAAGAACGAGTTAAAGACAATACAACAAAACACATAGACACTGAAGGGGTTCAACTAATGTCCATCACTTATTCTGCTAATGTCAGTGCCTTTCAATAAACTTCTCAACATCTGAAAGAAAAAAAAAAAAAAAACTAATTTATTAATATCTATTTGTGCTCAGATAGTATACAAGGCAAAGATAAAAGTGGAGAAATTATTTTAATGACATTTTATATATTTAATACATGAGCTGTGCTCTACAAGGACAGAGAAAATGTGTCCAATTATGTCTTTAAGTGACGACTATTACATTACATTTAACAAAACACTTAGATTTTGGATTTAGCTTGCTTTAATTACAAAATTAAGGATAGAGTTATATTTTGTATATTTAGTGGAAGAAAATTTAGGGGCCAAGTGATCTAGAAATTAATAAGTAAATATCTTAAAAGTATCCATTAGCATTAGTGTCACTACAGCTGGTATACAACCCCCACCCCCACCCCCACTGCTAAACTTGACTGGCTTTTAAAAAATAAAAAAAAAAATTAAAAGTGGTATTCTAAATAACTTGCAATAAACGAGAAGAGGAAATTGCAGCTATCTAAATGAGTGTCTAAGAAATTTTATTTTGCTCTTGTTAAGATACAGAAGTAGTAAAATGAAAGGATGTGTAAATCTAGCCCAGAGAATCATCTGCCAGTGTTCCCCTATGGCTTACCAAATGCATAAGTAAGTGATGAGCTCCCCTGCAATCTTGCTTACCTTTTTTGAATTGACCCCGAATCACAATTACTTTTTCAATATTCTATTTCCTGATTTTATCTTTTATTTCTCTCCAGAAAGAACCGTGAATGTCTGCTTCCAATTTTAAGACATATGTAAAATGATCAAGAAATGAATTATTTTGTTAACTACTTTTTTAATCATTTCAGTGAATCAAACCCTAAATTTTCTAATTTTATACATTTGTAAAATTAAGTAAGAAATTAATTAAGAAATAGGACAACAACTTGTGTTTATCAAATTGGGAAATTCCAATGTACATGAGAGGATTTTATTCTTACTACTGCTATGGTAAGATTCTTCTACTGTAAGGTAGATCATAACAATAGAGGGAAAAAATTGAGTCAGCAAGTGTTCTGCTTTAAAAACACACACACACACAAACATTATATGCTTCCATGCAACTGTCAAATACCATGAAAAACTGATAGATTAAACTCAAGGTCGTTTTACATGGTTAGACATTGATTAGTAACACGTCACCTATTACTTCTCAAATAATTAGATTCTCCATTTAAATATTTATTAATAATACATTTTAAAAGGCAAAATAACTGCTATTAAAACATTTTGTTTTGCTAAGCATCATAGTTGCTGCTTTGTCACATCCATAGAGTTCTGTTATTAATTTAAATAATTGAGCTTAGGAAGACTGGTGTGTTAATTTAATTAAAACTTCTCTGCCAATTCTTCTTGTTATTTTGCCACATCTTACTGCCAGTACTTTCATAAGCGCTGGGTGAAAGTTGTTGAGAAAAGAGCTTACAATTTGCAATGAATTTCTCTTTCTCCTGAAAATAGGAACCATTATAAAATTTTATTTAGCCTTTTATCCAAGATGGAAATACACTATACCCAGGATTACAGGCCTGTCATTTTGAAAATGTCCAGTGATTTAATGCTGACTTTCCTAGTCCAGCTCCATGGAAACCTGATTACTCTGCCTTGAAGTAGTAAACATGCTGCTTGACATCTAAACACATGCAGAACTTTTGCCAAAGGCACAGCATCTACAAATGATTTTCGGTGGTGTCAGCCAGGACAGTGTCAGTGACAGCCAAGTCACGTAAAAGTAAAAGAGTGCTCATAGTGATCAATGGGAAAACTTGACTGGAGACATTTTCAAGCCACAGATTTACAGGTGAGTCAGTAAATTAAGGGTGATAATATGAATTTTTTTTTAAAATCTAAATAAATGCAACCTACAGGCAGTAACCCAATCTAGGAATCAAAAGACCCAGATCTAGACCTAGCTCTAAACTGTGAAACTCTGAGAAAAAATTTATTTGCCTGTCAGAATTTATTTACACAGCTTTTTAATGTAACTTTAACTTTTACTTTAGATTCAGGGATACCTGCGCAGATATGTTACATGAGTATATTGTAGGATGCTACAGTTTGTAGTATAGGTCCCTTCAGCCAGGTAGTGAGCATAGTGCTTAGCAGGTAATTTTTCAACCAATTGTCCCCTCCCTTCTCCTCTCTGGTATATTCTGCAGTATCTGTTGTTCCTGTCTTTACCTCCACGTGTATTCAATGTTTAGTTCCCACATAGAAGTGAAATCATGAGTTATTTGTTGGTTTTGTTGTTGTTGTTCTTGTGTTAGTTCATTTAGGATGCTGTCCTCCAGCTGCATCCATGTTGCTGATAAATACATGATTCCATTCTTTTTCATGGCTTTGTAGTATTCCATTGTGTACGTGAACTACATTTTCTTTAGCCAATCCATCACTGTTGGGCACCTAGACATGATTCCATGTTTTTGCTCCTGGGGATCGTGTTGGGATGAACATATGAGTGCATGTGTCTTTTGGATAGAACATTTTACTTTCCTTTGGGTATATGGGATAGCTGAGTCAAATGGTAGCTCTTTTTTAAGTTCTTTGAGAAATATCCAAACTGCTTTTCACACTGGCTGAGCTAATTTATGTTCCCATCAACAGTGTATAAGTATTCCCTTTTGTCCTCAGCCTTGCCAACCTCTGTTATTTTTCTGACTTTTTAATAGTAGCCATTCTGACTGGTATGAGATGGTATCTCACTGTGGTTTTTATTTGCATTTCCCTGAAATTAGTGATAATGAGCATTTTTATGTTTGTTGGCCCCTTGTATGTCTGCTTTTGAGAAGTGTCTCTTCATGACCTTTGCCAATTTTTTAATGAGATTATTATTATTATTATTATTTTACTTGTTGATTTGTTTAAGTTCCTTATAGATTTTGGGCATTAGACTTTTGTTGGATTCATAGTTTGGGAATATTTTCTCCCATTCTTTAGATTGTGTTTACTCTATTGATAATTGATTTGAGATATGAAATAAGAGAGATAGAGCGAATAGGACGTACCATAAAATGGAAATAGAGTTAGTTCTCATTTACTGATGGAAGAACGGGCTTAAAGAAATTTAGTATCCTGTACAGGTTAGTAATTTGCGGAACAAGATTTTAACACCAGACTCTCAGATTTCACACATGGTCCACAGGCTTTACCTTTTGCACAACATTATGTTTGCTTCCAACAAATAATGTAGAGGTCAAGTAGTGAGGGTGAAGAAATTTTAGAATAAATGAGGAATCATCTAGAATGTGCCATTTCCTTTCTTTTCCAGAAGATTCCTAATTATCTCTCTGTCTTCTCACTGTCCAGGGCCATTCAGTCTGGCACTCACAGGAGGCTATGGCATTGCTCCTTGCCCCAGAATTTTCTCCCCACCTACACTATTCAGTATCATTTTACTTTTTGCTTTCCTTTGGTAAATAAAAATAGGTAATAGTGAATTTATCAAATAAACAAAGTTTTTGAAAACCTGGGAAAAGAGAGTCAGCCCAATGTTTTGTACAATGTTTTAGATGTTTTCTAATCACTTCCATTTTAAGCTTGTGTGATGAACTAAAGTTTACCTTGTATTATTTTTCAATCTTCCAGTGAAGCTCTCTCCAATATGGGGGACTCTGTGACAACTTCATCCATAGAATATGGAGGAGGTGATGCAGTACCATAATCTGAGTCCAGGCTGTTTTAGCTTTCTGTCTTTTACAACAAACATCTTTAGAACCCAGCTACCATGCCATGGACATCCTGAGATACTTGAGGGGCCATTTGGAGGCAATGCATTCCAGAGCTCTAGCTGAGCTCCCAGCCAACAACAGGGTCAACCCTCAGCAATGTATGTGAAATACTATGGATGTCCAGCCATGCCAAGCTTCAAATGACTCTAGTCCCAGCTTCTTTTCAAGGAAAACCACTGTCAGAGGTTCCAGTTAAGAAGTGCTCAGCTGGGTGTGGTGGCTCACGCCTGTAATCCTAGCACTTTGGGAGGCCTAGGCAGGTGGATCACGAGGTCAGGAGTTCAAGACCAGCCTGGCCAAGATGGTGAACCTACTAAAAATACAAAAAAAAATAGCCTGGTATGGTGGCAGGTGCCTGTAATCCCAGCTACTCGGGAGGCTGAGGAAGAGAATTGCTTGAACCCGGGAGGCGGAGGTTGCAGTGAGCCAAGATCTGCCACTGTACTCCAGCCTGGGCTACAGAGAGAGACTCCGTCTCAATAAAAAAAATAAAAATTAAAAAAAAAAGTGCTCAGCCATCCTAGTCAACCCACTGAAACATGATAGAAAACAGTATTTTTGTTTCTTTTTAGCCATTATTTTTTGCAGTGCAACAGACAACTGGAACAGATTTATACACACAAGATATCTATCCATCATAACAAATGCACTACACTTGTGCTAAAATACAATATACCAGGTAATATAGATATAGACCTGGCCAATCTTTGGCATCCATTTAAGTTTTATTATCCAGTATTCTAACCCACTGATATGGTTTGGCTGTGTCCCCACCCAAATCTCATCTTGAATTGTAACTCCCACAATTCCCACATGTTGTGGGAGGAAATTGGTGGGAGGTGATTGAATTATGGGGGTGGGTCTTTCCTGTGCTGTTCTCAGGGTAGTGAATGAGTTTCATGAGATCTCATGGAATTCCCCTGCACAATCTCTCTCTCTCTTTGCCTGCTGCCATCCATGTAAGAGGTGACTTGCTCTTCCTTGCCTTTTGCCATGGTTGTGAGGTCTCTGTAGCCATGTGGAACTCTAAGTCCTTAAACCTCTTTTTCTTTATAATTTACCCATTCTTGGGAAGGTCTTTATCAGCAGTGTGAAAACAGACTGATACACCTACCTTGAATCACAATCATTATCTGTTTTTTTGTTTTGTTTTGTTTTTTGTTTTGAGATGGAATTCACTCTGTCTCCTAGGCTGGAGTGCAGTGACATGATCTCGGCTCACTGCAGCCTCTACTTGCCGTGTTCAAGCAATTGTCCTTCCTCAGCCTCCTGAGTAATTGGGACTACAGGTGCCCGCCACCACGCCCAGCTAGTTTTTGTATTTTTAGTAGAGATGGGGTTTCACCATATTGGCCAGTCTGGTCTGGAACTTCTGACCTTGTGATCCACCCGCCTCGGCCTCCCAAAGTGCTGGGATTACAGGCATGAGCCACTATGCCCAGCCTATAATCATTATCTTAATGGGGATTAAATATTTTGGATTTCTCTATCTAGAACTTTCACAAGCAATTCAGACTGAACTAAATCATTTACTCTGCCTACTTTGCCATGTGCTTTTGTTTCTATATTAACTTCTCAGGTTAATGAAAGGAGAACTTCAGAGTCACATATTCTCTAAAGTTCTATCAATCTTTACTTGAACTGTTTTTGGCATCAGATTTCTTTATATTCTCTTAGCAGCATCTTCAGTTAAATACCTTCTTGTATTTTACATGTATTAATTAAAATTTATTATCCAGAGCTTTTCCTGTCCAATCTACCACTTACCAAATCTTCAATACAGTTCCTCAGATTATTTTTCTTTCTTTCTTCTTCTTTTTTTTTTTTTTTTTTTTTTTTTTTTTGAGACGGAGTCTCGCTCTATCACCCAGACTGGAGTGCAGTGGCCCGATCTCAGCTCACTGCAAAGTCCGACTCCCGGGTTCATGCCATTCTCCTGCCTCAGCCTCCTGAGACTACAGGAGCCCGCCACCATGCCCGGGTAATTCTTTCTATTTTTAGTAGAGACGGGGTTTCACCGTGTTAGCCAGGATGGTCTAGATCTCCTGACCTCATAATCTGCCCGCCTTGGCCTCCCAAAGTGCTGGGATTACAGGTGTGAGCCACCATGCCCGGCCTTCCTCAGATTATTTTTCAAAAGAAAAATGTAATAATTCCATTACTACACTCAGTTGATTCATTTAATATTTTTTTTTCTCACTCTGTGACAGATCAGGGAAAGAATGAAGACAGACCTCTGGAGGTTCAGAACTTCGGAATTGACTAAGATTCAGAGAGCCAATACATGTCTTTACATGAGTAAAACCAAATAAAAATTAATACTAATAAGAAATATGTAGTTAGTACTAGCAATGACCATGAAACTGTTCTAGATATCTTACATATATTAACTCATTGAATCTTCAATGTAATTTTATGAGATACATACTATTATTATCCCACTTTATAGGTGAGGGAACTAAAGCACAAAGGTTAAATAACTTGAACTGTTTTCCATGTCTCTATCCCTTTAAAATATGAACATATGCTAAACATTTGCATTCAATAACACTGTTTCCATAAATGTCATAAAATTTACAAAAGACATGAAGAAAGGGAGAACAATCAGGTTAAGAAATCTAGGTCTGCTTCAGAATCCTCACATAGTATATAAATATTAAATTTCTCCATTAAGGCATAAGAGTGATCTAGTCAGAATCTCAGTGTTGTCACCAGCACTAGGAAAGAAATAATAAACGTATTTTCCATTGAAGGAGAAATTATATGGGAGCATCTTCTGTAAAACACAAAATAAATAGCATGAAAGCTTTGTCCTAGAATGTAAATTCGTGATATTGGTCAATTTCCATTATCACTGCAAAATTTTTCATTTTCCAACCGTTAGGTTTGTGTGTTTTTAATGTTTAACACAATTTTTTTTAATTTTATTTTTATGCTATTTTTAACTTTTTTCCACTGTGGTCCTCCTCCCACATTATCATTATTTTATTTTGTATTCTTTTTTTAACTTTTATTTTAAGTTTAGGGGTACAAGTACAGGTTTGTTACATAGGTAAACTTGTGTCATGGGGGATTGCTATATAAATTATTTCATCACCCAGGTATTAAGCCTAGTACCCATTAATTGTTTTCGTTGATCTTCTCCCTCCTCCCTCCCTCCACCCTCTGACAGGCCCCAGTGTGTGTTGTTCCCCCTATGTGTCCAAGTGTTCTCATCATTTAGCTCCCACTTATAAGTGACAGTATGTGGTATTTGGTTTTCTGTTCCTGTGTTAGTTTGCTAAGGATAAAGGCCTCGAGCTCCACCCATGTTCCTGCAAAGGGCATGATCTCACTCTTTCCTGTGGCTACATAGTATTCCATGGTGTATGTGTACCACATTTTCTTTTCCAGCTTTCATTGATGGGAACTTAGGTTTATTCCATGTCTTTGCTGTTGTAACTTTACTACAATGAACATATGTGTACATCTGTCTTTATAATAGAATTACTTATATTCCTTTGAGTATATACTCAGTAACAAGATGGCTGTGTAAAATAGTGTTTCTGTCTTTGGGTCTTTGAGGAATCTCCACACTGTTTTCCACCATGGTTGAACTAACTTACACTCCCACCAACAGTGTATAAGCATTTTTCTCCACAAATTCACCAGCATCTATAATTTTTTTGACTTTTTAATAATAGTCACTCTGAGTGGTGTGAGATATCTCATTGTGGTTTTGATTTGCATTTCCCTAATGATCAGTGATGTTGAGCTTTATTTCATATGATTGTTGCCCACATGCATGTCTTCTTTTGCAAAGTGTCTGTATAAATACTCATGTTTATTGTTAAAATGACAATACTAGCCAAAGTAATTTATAGATACAATGTTATTCCCATTAAACTACCATTGACGTTATTCACAGAACTAGAAACAACTATTTTAAAATTTATATGGAACCAAAAAAAGAGCCTGAAGAACCAAGGGAATCCAAAGCAGAAAGAACAAACCTGGAGGTATCATACTACCTGACTTCAAACTATATTATTGGGCTCCGATAATCAAAACAGCATGGTACTGTTACAAGAACAGACACATAGACCAATGGAACAGAGTAGAGAACCAGAAACAAGACCACACACCTACAACAATCTGTTCTTCGAGAAACCTGACCAAAACAAGCAATGGGGAAAGATTCTCTATTCAATTAATGGCTCTGGGATAACTGACTTGCCACATGCAGAAGATTGAAACTGGACCCCTTCCTTACACCATATACAAAAATTAAGTCAATATGGATTAAATATTTAAATGTAGAACCCAAAACTGTAAAATCCCTGAAAGACAACCTAGGCAGTACCATTCAGAATATAGGCATGGGCAATGATTTCCTGACAAATTGCCAAAAGCAATTGCAACAAGAGCAAAAATTGACAGATGGAATGTAATTAAACTTAAGAGCCTGCACAGCAAAATAAACTATCAACAGAGTAAAGAAGCAATCTACAGAATGGGAGAAAATTTTTGCAAACTCTGCATCCAACAAAGGTAATATCCAGCGTCTATAAGGAACATAAAAAATTTTACAAGAAACAACCCCAAAAAACGTGGGAAAAGGACATGAACAGTCACTTTTCAAAAGAAGACATACATTTAATTTCTTATAGTGTCCTATGTTTATCTTGCCATTGTTTGTTTTCTGTTTGTTATTGTTGCGGTTTCTTCTCTTCTGATTAATTCTTTTGATAACAACAGTAGTCCTTCAGAAAGAAGAACTCGGTAGTTGATGTACCTTTTCTTTGCCCTGTGTATATCTGTCTGTCTCTTTAAAAAGTTGTTTTCTCAGTTAGACACTTACCAGAAAGCCTGAGCATGTATTATGTCAATTGGTATTATTTGCATTTATGAATGAATGAATGAAGAATTCATTATCACACTAGGGCCTCCAAAATTTGGAAAATAAAAAAGAACATATATGAAGCACCACATCCACACTAAATAATATAATTGCTGCTCCTCCATACACACATGCTCTTTATCTTGCCTCCACTACAGACACACACACACACACACACACACACATATCTCTCTGTTAGGGAATAAACACTCGTGTTCCCACATTCTGCACACAGAAAGACAGTTTTTGCCTAGTTGGTCTGCTATGGCACTTCTTCTTCATTCTCAAGGATAATACTTGTTGTTTTGGGTCCAGAGTCTCTCACTGTTTTTCCAGCTGGACTTGAAAATTAATCTGCCTTTTTGCAAACCTCTGCTGTATATTTCATCAACATAACCCTGTCCAATTTTTTTCTGAATCATTTTCAAGTCTTTCAACAAGTGACACCAATGGCAGCCTTTTTTATTCTGTTGTAAGTTTATTTCTTTTATTCATTTGCCTTTTCATTTCAGCAAAACAAGAGATTTGGGACATGCATATATGTCATGTTTAATCACAATTTCCATCATCTTCATATCTTCTTAATATTTAAGTTTGCATTTCATTGGACAAAATTCCTTGGTCTCTTCATAGTATGATACTTGTTTTAATTTTTTGCTCTATTTTTAAAATTTCACATTTTAAAAAATCCTGGTGGTATTTTTTCTTCTTCGATTTTTATTTAACATTGTTTTGATCTTATTAAGTACTATAAAGTAACAGAAAGCCATTAAAGTTTATTGAATTTTACTGAGTAATACATACATCATCAGTCCCCTCAAAAGGCAGAAAGGACAGAGATTAGATACTAGTTACTTTCCAGAAGTAATCTCATGATCTGACCTTTATTGCTAGGACAGCTGGTATGTCTAGTTCCTTATGTCAGGAATAATTTAACATTTATGTCGCACTTTACATTTTCAAAGTGCTCTTCAATCATTAATAAAACATATCCCTCAACGTTCCTGTCAGAGAGGTCAGTACAACTACCAGTAACTAGGACCACTTAATAATAAAATAGTGAAAGAGTTACCATAATCCTTTTTTTTTCTCATAGTGTTAATTTTCAAGCATGTAAAATTTGGACATTTGTTAAAATCCATTAGCCACACTGCATTACTTTCCATGAATTTAGATAAGGGTGAGTTACCATAAATAACATTGTGAAAAGCTTAAGAATTATAACTTTACTTTCAATTGCAGGCTGCAGTCAATGAAATCTACTAATAAACATATAGCAAATTCTCTTGGGACTCAGGGCTATTATATTAATGTAGAGATTAGAGAATTCTAGAATTTTTAATGTTAGCAATATTTTTCCCAGAATTAAATAATGTAATACAGATTGACTAGAGGCTAAAATCATATTTATGAAAGATTACTGGCTCTCAAGTCAGCTTAAGGTAAACATAAAGCAATATTTTTGCAAATATGTGAGTATAAACAGCAGGCAATATTCCCAAATGTTGGTGAACTAAGACACATCTGGAAAACATTGTGGTTTGTGCTAAGTTACCACACAATACAATTACTATACAATTATTGTCAGTTCACAAATGGTTTCTGTGTGTGTGTGTGTATGTGTGTGTGTGTGATTAGTAGTGTCCTTGTGAAGTTTCCTTTACTCTAGCCTCATAAGAATACATTGGAAGTACACCCTGTTTTCTACCTCTCTGAAGCTATCTTGGCTTGTTATTTGGTTTTGCTTTTGTTTTAATTTAAAAGGGTGCTAACAATAGCATCTATTTCTTATTTCTAAATAGAAATGAAACTATTGAGAAATATTTTTATTATCCTGTACTTTTTTTGAGAAATTTGTCCATTTCATTCTAGATGTCAATTTTCTCATGAATAAGTTTTATATTCTCACTCACTTATCTTTCTAATATTTGTATTTTTATAGTTTTTTACTTTTTCATTCATTATATTGGTATTTTGTTACATCAATTTTGTTTGTATCAGTCTTATTAGTATATTGTTGTTATAGAATAGTTTGAATTTCCTGGAATCATATATAAAGAGGGCCATATCTTATTTACTCTTTCATGTCTGGCTTCTTGCATTCAGCATTATGATTCTGAGATCCATTCATGCAGTTGTGTTTATGCATACATTGTTTTTGTTTTTGTTGTTGTTGTTGTTTTGTTTGTTTGAGGTTGTGTCCACTCTGTCACCCAGGCTGGAGTGCAATGGCGCAATCTCGGCTCATTGCAACCTCTACCTCCTGGGTTCAAGCGATTCTCCTGCCTCAGCCTCCTGAGTATTTGGGATTATAGACGCCCACCATCACACTGGGCTAATTTTTGTATTTTTAGTAGAGATGGCGTATCACCATGTTGCTCAGGCTGGTCTCGAACTCCTGACCTCAGGTGACTGGCCCATCTCGGCTTCCCAAAGTGCTGGGATTACAGGCATGAGCCACCGCACCCAGCCTACATTGCTTTTATTGATGAATAGTGTTCCATTGTATGTATATGTCTCATTCTGTATATACGTTCACCTGTGGATGGACATTGGAGTTTCTTCCAATGTTGTGATTGTTAATAAAACAATCTGAATAATTTTACAAATAAAACCGTGCAAGTCTTTGTGTGAGGCATATGTTTTTATTTCTCTTATGTGAATATATTGAGGTCGAGTGCTTTGGATCACACCTGTAATCCCAGCACTAGGGGAGGCTGAGGCGGGTGGATCACTTGAGGTCAGGAATTGAGACCAGACTGGGCAACATGGTGAAACCTTATCTCTACTAAAAATACAAAAATTAGCCAGGCATGGTGGCACATGCCTGTAATCCCAGCTCTTTGGGAGGCTGAGGCACCAGAATCGCTTGAACCAGGGAAGCAGAGGTTGCCGCGAGCCAAGATCGAGCCACTGCACTCCAGCCTGGGTGACAGCATGAGAGTCAGTCTCAAAACAAACAAACAAACAAACAAACAACACACACACACATAAATAAATATTTTGGAGTGGAATAGCTGAAATAGCTGGGTCATATAGTTAGTGTTTATCTTTCAATTGGCGTTTCAATTCATTTCTTAGGTTTTCAGGTATACTTTATTGTATTATTGAATAGCAGTTTATGTGAAAGAATGACTATATATACTTAACTTTTCATAGTTTATATGGAATCAATAATTCCACTCACATAAGATCTAGAAATTTTAGATAGTTTCTCCTAATTGCTGTCTTTCATCCATGCGTGTTGTATGAATTAAATCTGTATGCAATGCAACTCCCATAAGACAATACTCATAAATAATCAAAAAGAAACAATGTATTTTATATTTACTCACACATATACCATTTCTGATACTCTTCATGTTTTTCTAATGTCATTTTTCTTCTTCATAAAGAACTTCCTTTAGAAATGTTTGGTCTGCTGGTAACAATTGCTTATAGTTGTGTTTTATTAGAAACCTTCAAGATGCCTTTATTTTTGAGAAATATTTGGACAATATAGATAAAATTCTGTTTGGATATTTTTTTAAATTTATTTTTAATTGTTTTCTGCCCTCTATTATTTCTGATAAGAAGTCTTCAACCATTGAAAATTTATTTCCCTATTTATAACACATTATTTCTGTTTGGCACTTAGAAGTTTTAAAATAAACTGCCGTTTTCAGTTATTTGACTATGACAATGCCATAATCACTTTTAAAATTCTGTTTAGTTTTGGTGAATTTCTTAAGACTGAAGATAAATCCAAACTTACTGACCATCTTTCTCATTTCCATTCCATTACTAAAAACATTAAAAATTTTTTACTTCACAGTTTTTACTTTTATGTGTAAAATGTTTAATTTAAAAAAAATACCCACATACATATTGGGATTTCCCATATTTTTATGGATTATAAGCATTATTTATTGAATGATTATATTTGCATCTCTGTAACAAGTGTTTGTCATGTGTTTCTTGGACTGTTTATTATTCTTCTGTGTTTATATCATTTATATATATATATAAACACATATATTTCTATTTTGTATTTTATATATAGTAGTTTCCCCACTCAATCATGGTTTTGTTTTCTGCAGTTTCAGTTACTTATCAACAGTGCTCCAAATATGTTAAATGAACAATAGATATTTTGACAGAGAGAGAGAGAAAGCAAGAAAGAGACCACATTTTCACAACTTTTATTACAGTATATTATTATAATTGTTTTGTATTATTACTGTTAATTCTGTGCTGTGTCTAATTTACAAATTCAACTTTATCATAAGTACATATGTACAGGAAAAAATGTACTATACACCCTTAGTACCCAGTATCCAGGCTGGTCTTGAACTCCTGACCTCATGATCCACCCGTCTCGGCTTCCCAAAGTGCTGGGGTTACAGGCATGAGCCACCGCACCCAGCCAGTGCATTTTTTTATATAATGGCCAAGTAGGAATTTTTCTTGTGCAAGAAAGAACCTTAGTGTAGTGGATCATGGTAGAATCTAGTGAGGTGGTAACTGTGGAGGTCAGTGTCATCAATGGCTTTTGGTAATGCTAGAGAAGTAAGCAAGAGCCAGATCTTGATGTCTCTGGCAGACAATTTTTTTTGTTATTATTGTAAAAACCTTGAAATCCATAATAACACAATAGGTTAAATTTAAATTACATGACGGGCGCGGTGGCTCATGCCTGTAATCCCAGCTCTTTGGGAGGCTGAGGCGGGTGGATCACGAGGTCAGGAGATCGAGACCATCCTGGCTAACACGGTGAAACCCCATCTCTACTAAAAATACAAAAAAAAATTAGCCAGGCTTGGTGGCAGGCGCCTGTAGTCCCAGCTACTGGGGAGGCTGAGGCAGGAGAATGGCGTGGACCAGGAGGCGGAGCTTGCAGTGAGCAGAGATCGTGCCACTGCACTCCAGCCTGGGCGACAGAGCGAGACTCCATCTCAAAAAAATAAAAAATAAAAAGAAATTGCACTCCAGAAAAAACTTTCATATGTGTATGAGTGTGTAGGAAATGTAATAGGCTCTGAAAAAGTACTTAGCCATATGATATCTGCTACACTAATTTTTTTCTCACTTTATTTTTGCCATTTGTTTTGGCTTTTGTTTTTTTAACTTTTTTTTTATGCTGATACAGGGGAACTAATTGAATTTCTTCACAGTTTGGGGAAAATGTGATGAACAATTTCAAAGATTTGTTCTTGGTTGCTTTGCCTTATGATAGTGTGAATTACATTTTTAAAAACTTACATTTGCTTCTTCTTCTTGAAGTTTACAAAAGAGAAACCAGTTGGCTTTTCCAGCTGTCTTATTCATAGTGATGATAGCTTATATTAGGTTAATAGTATTGGCAATGTGTCACATCGTCTACCTCGATTTTAGCAGGAAAAACTGGCAGGGCTTGGTTTAAATGATAACTACAGGTTTTTGGCATAATGAAGAGGAGATAGAATTTTCTTTCTTAAAAATCTACTCAAAATACCACTTTTTTCTCATGCTTTTCTTTTATTTATTTTTTTGTTGTTGACCTGTAATAGTTGTATGTATTTATGGGATACAGAGATATATTTGGATATATCAATGCAATATTTAAAGATCATATCAGGGTACTTAGAATATCTGTAACTTCAAACATTTATTATTTTGTTGGTGTTGGGAACATAAACAATCTTCTCTTTTAGCTTTTAAACATAAACAATAAATTATGGTTAACTACATTCAACCTACAATGTTATAGAACATTAGAACTTGCTCCTCTTATCTAGCTGTAATTTTGTATTTGCTTAACAACCTCTTTCTATCCTCCCCTTCTCACTACCTTTCTCAGCCTCCATAGACATAATTCTACTCTCCACTTTTGTGAAACAAAATCTTTTTTAGTTTCCACGTATAAGGGTGAACATGTGGTATTTATTTTTCTGTGCCTGACTTATTTTGCTTTATACAGTGTTTTTTTGTTTTAATTCAAGAAAAACCAATCTGCTTAGCAGGGTCTTCAAACCTCTATATTGAATAGGCTTATTTCAACCTTGAGAAAATCTTCCTCTTGGCCATTTGCTTTTCTTTTTTTTTTTTTTTTTTTTTTTTGTGCGACGGAGTCTTGCTCTGTCGCCCAGGCTGGAGTGCAGTGGCACAATCTTGGCTCACTTCAACCTCAGCCACCCAGGTTCAAGCAATTCTCCTGCCTCAGCCTCACGAGTAGCTAGGACTACAGACACCCGCCACTACTCCCAGCTAATTTTTGTAATTATGTATTTATTTATTTATTTTTTTAGTAAAGACAGGGTTTCACCATCTTGCCCAGGTTTGTCTCGAACTCCTGAACTTGTGATCCGCCCCCCTTGGCTTCTCAAAGTGCTGGGATTACAGACATGAGCCACTGCGCCCAGCCCTCACTAGCCATTTTCTAGCTCCAGTAAAATGCTCTCTATTTATTGATACTACCAAATTTATTTCCTTTTCAGGTCCTTTATTCCTTTTATGTTTTTGACTGGAAATTTCTTCCCCCATATCTCTGCTTATCTGGCTTTGGATGATGTAATGTAAAGGCTAGAGCACTGACATGGCGTGAGACCATTCTTGTACCTCATGAATTTGACACCTAGAGATAGGATCATTTGTAACATTCCCTCTTCTACTTGGCACTTTTTTCCCAAATGATCATGGAATGAAAAGAATAATAATAGCACCCATTAAAAAATGCAGAAAATGAGAACTGTCTTTACTGAAATCCATATCTATAATCAAGTAAGAAAATAAATTAGAAATTAAATAGAGTAAAATAATGATTTACATATAATGAAGGAAAAATGAGAACTTGATAAATATACATTTTACTTACAGTGACACATTTCTCAAAATAAACAAAAACAATATGAAGACATGTTTCTAAAAGAATAAACTTTGCAAAGCTTACAGAATGATTTCCACATATATTGACAGCTCTGGAGTAAAACAAATTCTGTTTCTTCATCTTTATGAACATGGAACTATTATCGTTTCCTTTAAAATCACTATTTACCCACACTAGATTATTGGACTACATGGCTTAAGAACAGGAACTGCAACTAATTGAAATAAACTGAAAGAATTTCAAAATGTTACAAACTTACACTCACAGCAAAGATCTTTAGCTGAAACTGAGGCTTTTGGAGGGAGAGGTTTATAACTGAGAGTTCTCCAGATCAATTGTCATGTACATTACAATATTTATTAAAAGATAATTAAAATGTGTTAATGCAATTTCCACGTGCAAAATATTACTAAAATCAACATAATGAGCAATTGTTTAAAATTTAGGACACCAAAAGTTATTATGCAGGAAATAGTATTCTATCACTGCCATGAACTTTGTTTAGCGTTACCAGTAATACTAAAAAAAAAAAAAAAAAGCAGGCCAGCTTTATGTGATTGTAAATTTGTTTTAAAATTTCTACAGACAGGATTTATTCCTGGGATCCTTGGTTGGGTGCAGCTTATGCAAACCAATAAATGTTATTCATCACATTAACAGAATTAAAAATACTCATATCAATAGATACAGAAAGATTTCAATAAAATCCAACATCTTTCATAACAAAAGCCCTCAATAAACTAAGCATTAAATGACCATGCCTCAGTATAACAACTACCTATAACATACCCACAACCAACATCATACTGAATGGGCATAAGCTAGAAGCATTCCGCTTAAGAACAGGAACAAGACAAGGATGCCCACTCTCACCACTCCTATTCAGCATAGTACTGGAAGTCCTAGACAGATCCATCAGGAAAGAGAAAGAAATACGTGAAATCAAAATAGAAAAATAAAAAGTAGAATTATCTCTCTGAAGAGGATATGATTATATATGTAGTAAACCCTGAAGACTCTGGCAAAGGGCTCCAAGAACTGATAACTTCAGTAAAGTTGCAGAATACAAAGTCACTGTACAAAAATCAGCAGCATATCTATACAGCAATAATGGTCAAGCTGAGAGCCAAATCGAGAATTCAATCCCTCTTTACCAATTTGGATGCCCTTTCTTTCTTTCTTTCTCTTGTCTGATTGCTCTGGCTAGCACTTCCAGTACTATGTTGGAGATAAGTTGTGAGAGTGGGCATCCTTGTCATGTTCCAGTTCTCAGAGGAAATGGTTTCAACTTTTTCCCATTCAGTATTATGTTGGCTGTGTGTTTGTCATAGATGGCTTTTATTACATTGAGGTATGTCCCTTGTACAAATTGAGTGCAGTGTTTGCTGTTTGGGTGATGGGTGCATCAAAATCTCACAAATCACCACTAAAGAACTAACTCATGCAAGAAAACAACACCTGTTCCCCAATAACTTACAGAAATAAAAAATAAAAAATTGCAATCCCATTTACAATAACCACACACAAAAATAAAATACCTAGGAAAATGTCTAACCAGGGGAGTGAGAAATCTCTACAAGGAATAGTCAAAACACTGTTCAAGTAAATCATAGATTACACAAACAAATGGAAAAACATTTTATGCTCATGGATTAAAAGAATATTTTTGGCCGGGCGAGGTGGCTCACGCCTGTAATCCCAGCACTTTGGGAGGCCGAGGCAGGCAGATCATGAGGTCAGGAGATCGAGACTATCCTGGATAACACGGTGAAACCCCGTCTCTACTAAAAATACAAAAAAATTAGCCAAGCGTCATGGCGGGCACCTGTAGTCCCAGCTACTCAGGAGGCTGAGGCAGGAGAATGGCATGAACCTGGGAGGCAGAGCTTCCAGTGAGCTGAGATTGCGCCACTGCATTCCAGCCTGGGCGACAGAGCGAGACTCCATCTCAAAAAAAAAAAAGAAAAGAAAAAATCAATATTGTTAAATTGGCCATACTACCCAAAGAAATCTATAGATTCAGTGTGATTCTTATCAAACTACCAATTTCATATTTCACAGAATTATACAAAACTATTATAACATTCATATAGAAATAAAAAAGTGCCTGAATAACCAAAGCAATTCAAAGCAAAAAGAACAAAGCTGGAGGCATCACATTACCCAACTTCAAAGTACACTACCAAATGTTACAAATAATCAAAGCAGCATGGTATTGCTACAAAAATAGACACATAGGCTGATGGAACAGAATAGAGCTTCCAGAAATAAAGCCATATACCTATAACCATCTGATCTTTGGAGAAAGTCAACAAAAATAAGCAATGAAGAAAAAACTCCCGATTTAATAAATGGTGATGGGATACTGACTAGCCATATGCAGAAGAAATAAACTGGACCCTTCAATTTTACCATATACAAATTTTTTTAATATACAAATTATATTCTTTAATATGAATGAAAGATATAATGGTAAGATCTAAAATTATAAAAATCCTAGAAGATAACATAGGAAATACCATTCTACACATTGGCCTTGCAAAACATGAATAACCCCATTAAAAAGGGGCAAAGGACCTGAACAGAAAATTTGCAAAAAAAAAAAAAAAAGACATACAAGCAGCCAAGAATATATGAAAAAAATGCTCCATATTCTTAATCATCAGAGAAATACAAATCAAAACCACCAGGAGATACCATCTCATAGCAATCAGAATGGCTCTTATCATAAAGACAAAAAAACAGATGTTTGCAAGGCTGCAGAGAAATGGAAATGCTCATAGACTGTTGGTGGGAATGTAAATTAGTTCAGCCACTGTGAAAAGCATTTTGAAGATTCCCAAAATAAATTAAAATAGAACTATCATTTGACCCAGCATTGTCATTACTGGGTATGCACCCAAAGGAAAATAAGTCATTCTACCCAAAAGACCTATAAATTGTGTTCATCACAACACTATTCACAATAGCAGACATTGAATCCACTTAGGTGCCCATCAGGGATGGTTTGGATAAAGAAAATGTGGTATATATAAACTATGGAATACTACACATCTGTTAAAAAATAACTAACTTAAGTATTTGCAACAACATGGATGCAGCTGGAGGCCATTATCCAAAGCAAATAAACACAGCAACAGAAAGCCAAATATAGCGTGTTCTCACTGAGATGTGGGAGCTAAACACTAGGTAGGCATGGACATAAAAGTGGGAATAGACACTGGAAACTACAAGGAGAGAAAGGAAAATGGACTAGGATTGAAAAACTACCCATTGGGTACTATGCTTACTATCTGTGTGACAGGATCAATGATACTGCGGACCTCAGCATCACACAGCACACCCATGTAACAAACCTGCATATGTAGCACCTGAATCTAAAATAAAAGTTAAAATTAAAAAATATATACAGACAATGCATCTCCTTAGTTTCTGCACCCAGATGAAGATTGTTGTCATTATCCAACCTTTGTCTTATTATCTTACCTTTGTTATGCTATTGAGTCAGATGGCTCCTTGAATCCAAGCTCTGTCATTTACAAAAATGTGACTTTGGGAAAGTCACTTTTAACTTAACACATTAACTTTCCATAAATGTAGAAAATGTTATCTCATATGGTTGGAGTGGGAAATAAATTAGTACTAAATACATAAATTAGTTGTAAACCCATACATATATACATATACACATACCTTTGAATTTATACCACATATATATTTAATGTGGCATACACACAAACACATACACAGATATTTTGGACTGACAAAACTATCTATAATAGTGATAATTTGCAATCACACTACTAATGATATCATATTCTTTCCTTCAATTTTCAGTCAACATATAATAATATATAATAATTAAACACATTAATGGGATACAGACTAATATTATTTCAATACTGGAATATTTCAATTTCTCATTGCAGTTTCAATTTGTGTTTCCCTGCTGATTAGTGATGTGGAGCATTTTTTATTATATGTTGGCCACCCATAAGTCTTTTTTTGAGAAATGTCTATTCAGATCCTTTGCTCACTTATTAATATTATTAATATTATTTGGTTTCTTTGCTCTACAGTTATTTGAATTCCTAGTATATTCTAAATATTTGTCCCTTGTCAGATGAATAGTTTTAAAATATTTCTTCTCATTTTGCAGATTGCATCTTCACTTTGACAATTTTTCCCTGTATTAGTCTATTTTCTACTGCTGATACAGACATACCTGAGATTGGGCAATTTACACACACACACAAAAAGAGGTTTATGGGACTTAACAATTCCACATGGCTGGAGGAGGGGGCTCACAATCATGGCATACGGTGAAAGGCAAGGAGGAGCAAGTCATGTCTTACATGGATGGTGGCAGGGAAAGAGAGAGTTGTGCAGGGAAACTCCCCCTTATAGAATCATCAGATTTTGTGAAACTTATCCACTTTCATGAGAACAGCATAGGAAAGACCTGCCCCCATGATTCAATTACCTCCCACCAGGTCCCTCCCACAACATGTCCCTCCCACAACATGAGGAAATTCAAGATGAAATTTGGATTGGGACACAGCCAAATCATATCATTCCACCCCTGGCCCCTCCCAAATCTCATGTCCCCACGTTTCAAAACCAATCATGCTTTCCCTCCAGTCCCCCAAAGTCTTAACTCATTTCAGCATTATCTCAAAAGTCCACAGTCCAAAGTTTCATCTGAGACAAGGCAAATGTCCTCTGATCATGAGCCTGTAAAATAAAAAGCATGTTAATTACTTCCTAGATACAATGGGGGTACAGGCATTGGGTAAATACAGCCATTCCAAATGGGAGAAATGGGCCAAAATAAAGGGGCTTCAGGCCCCAAGCAAGTCAGAAATCCAGTAGGGCAGTCAAATCTTAAAGCTCCAAAATGATCTCCTTTAACTCCCATGTCTCAAATAAACATCAAACTGATGCAAGAGATAGGTTCCCATGGTCTTGGGCAGCTCCACCCTGTGGCTTTGCATGAGACAGCCTCCCTCCCAGCTGCTTTTACAGGCTGGCGTTGAGTTTCTACAGCTTTCCCAGGCTCACAGTGCAAGCTGTAGGTGGATCTACCATTCTGGGGTCTGGAGGATGGTGGCCCTCTCCTCACAGCTCCACTAGGGACTCTGTGTGGGGGCTCTGACCCCACATTTCCCTTCCCCACTGCCCTAAGAGAGGTTCGCCATGACAGTCCCTCCACTGCAGCAAACTTCTGCCTAGACATCCAGGCATTCCCATACATCCTCTGAAATCTAGGCAGTGGTTCCCAAACCCCAATTCTTGAATTCTGTGCACTGGCAGGCTCTCACCACATGGAAGCTGCCAAGACTTGAGACCTGCAACCTCTGAAGTCACAGCCCAAGCTCTACATTGGCACCTTTCAGCCACAGCTGGAGTGGCTGGGACGCAGAGCACCAAGTCCCTCGGCTGCACACAGCACAGGGACCCTGGGCCCAGCCCACAAAACCACTTTTGCCTCCTAGGCCTCAGGGCCTGTGATTGGAGGGGCTGCCATGAAAACCTCTGACATGCCCAGGAGACATTTTCTCCACTGTCTTGGAGATTAACATTCAGCTCCTCGTTATTTATGCAAATTTCTGCCGTAGGCTTGAATTTCTCCTCAGAAAATGGGATTTTCTTTCTTTTGCATTTTCAGGCTGCCAATTATCCAAACTCTTATGCTCTGATTCCCTTATGAACCTGAATACCTTTAATAGCACCAAAGTCACCTCTTGAATGATTTGCTGCTTAGAAACTTCTTCCACCAGATACCCTAAATCATCTCTCTCAAGTTCAAAGTTCCACCAATCTCTAAGGCAGGGACAAAATGTCACCAGTCTCTTTGCTGAAACACAACAAGTGTCGACTTGGCTACAGTTCCCAACAAGTTCGCCATATTCATCTGAGAACACCTCGGCCTGGATTTTGTTGTCCATATGATTATCAGCCCTTTGGTCAAAGCCGTTCAACAAGTCTCTATGGAGTTCCAAACTTCCCCACATTTTCCTGTCTTCTTCTGAGCCCTACAAACTGTTCCATCCTCTCCCTGTTTCCAAGTTTCAAAGTCATTTCCACATTTTCAAGTATCTTTCCATCCACACTCCATTCTACCGGTTTTACTCTACCAGTTTAATTTACTGTATTAGTCCATTTTCATGCTGCTGATAAAGACATACCCGAAACTGGGTAATTTACAAAAAAAAAAAAAAAAAAAAGAGGTTTATTGGACTTACAGTTCCACATGGCCGGAGGAGCCTCACAATCATGGCAGAAGGTGAAAGGCAAGGAGAAGAAAGTCAAATCTTACATGGATGGCAGCAGGCAGAGAGAGCTTGTGCAGAGGAACTCCCCCTTATATAACCATCAGATCTCAGGAGACTTACTATTTCAACTACACCATGAGAAAGACCTGCCTCTATGATTCAATTACCTCCCACCAGGTCCCTCCCACATGTGAGAATTCAAGATGAGATATGGGTGGGCACAGAGCCAAACCATATCATTCCCTTTGCTGAGTAAAAGCCTTTTAGTTTAATGTAGTCTCAATTTTCTATTTTTTATTGCCTGTTATTTTATATCATTACATCATTATATTTCACTATGATATATTAATTATTATATATTTATTTTATCTTGTTCTTTTCAGCACATGCATATACAAGCTGTCCTCAGCAGTCCTAAACTGTTCCTTTTACTCTCTAAAATACTGCTTGACAAATAGTTGAGGTCAGTAAGTGCTTCTGGAATTTGTATTTGCATATATAACTATATATGTATATGTACCATATATACATGATAGGTCTTCAAAATATTAATGGAAAATTTATGTTTTATTTAAAAATCTATGCATGACTTTCAACTTTTTTGAAACTAAATTGTACTAATTTGTTACATCTCAACAGGATCTAGTTTCAGACACCAAAATGAAAAAGACATCAGTTTGAAAAAAGCCCCTATTAGAGCAACATGAATTGTGCTAAATTGAAGCAACAACAAAAGTCAAACTTATTGTGAAGATTGGGGGGAAGAATGGTGAAATCATTGATGCTTTCTACAAAGTTTATAGGGAAAGTACTCAAAAGAAATCAACAGTTTACAAATAGATAACTCATTTTAAGACATGATGTTGAAGATAAATCCCACAGCGGCAGATAATTCATATCAATTTTCAAGGAAAAAAATAATATTGTCTGTGACCGAATTGAAAGGGAATGGTGATTAACAATGGAAACAATAGCCATCATTATAGTTATCTCAATTGGTCCAGCACAACTGTGACTGAAAAATTAGAGTTGAACAAACTTGCTATTCGATGGGTGCCCTAACTGTTGTGCCCATATCAGCTTCAGAAAAAAAGAAGAGCTTTCAACGAAAGTTTTAAACAAGTGAGATTAAGATTCTGAAGAAATTTTTCAAAGAAGTGCAACAGGGGATGAAACATGGCTTTATCAGTATGATTCTGAAGAGAAAGCACATCCAAAGCAATGGCTACCAAGAGGTGGAAGTGGTCCAGTCAAAGCAAATGTGGACTGGTCAAGAGCATAGTTCATGGCAACAGTTTCTTGGGACACTCAAAGCATTTTGTTTGTTGACTTGCTGGAGCTCCAAAGAACAATAACATCTGTTCATTATGAAAGTGTTTTGAGAATGTTAACCAACGATTTAGCAGGAAAACAACCAGGAAAGTTTTACCAGAGAGTCTTTTCCACCAGGACAATGCTCTTGCTCATTCCTCCCATCAAAAAAGGGCAGTTATTTTAGAGTTTTGATGGAAAATATTAGGCTACATTCACCTTGCAGTTCTGATTTGCCTCCTTCTGACATTTTTGTTTCCTAATCTTAAAAAATTCTATGAAGACCACCCATTTTCCTTCAGTTAATAGTGTAAAAAAACACTATATTTACATGTTTAAATTCCCAGGACTCTCAGGTCTTTCGGTACGGACTAAAGAGCCAGTATCACCACTTACAAAAGTGTCTTGAACTTGAAGGAATTTATTGAAAAATAACACTGTTTTTTTTTTACTTTAATTCCATTTTTCACAGACTTTTTAAGGTACTTTCATGTGTGTGTCTGTGTATTTAGAAGAGCAGGAAAATGAAATAATTATGCAAATTTTGGGAGCAATAGTGATCCCATTTATTAATGTGGGAAATATTTAAAAAGGATCCCGTTTTAGATAAGAATAACAGTTTCATTTTAGACCTAGCTTGTTAAATATTATAAAGGACAGGATTAATATGATATCAGAGATGCAGAGATAAACTAGGCACAAATGGTGCCACATTATTTAAAGGGAAAATAATTATGAGGAAATAAGATATCAACTGTGTGTCAAATTGAAGAGAATTCTCATTGTAAGTTCCATTTCAGTTAGCAACATCGCAATTTTAGCAAAATAGAGATGATGTGGTTTGGCTTTGTGTCCCCACCCAAATCCCATCATGAATTATAATCTCCATGTGTTGAGAGAGGGACCTGGTGGGAGGTGACTGGATTATGGGGGCAGTTTCCCCATGCTGTTCTCATAATAGTGAGTGAATTCTCACGAGATCCAATGGTCTTAAAAGAGTGGTAGTTCCCCTTCGCTCATGCTCTCTCTCTCTCCTGCCAACTTGTCGAGAAGGTGAGTGCTTCCCCTTCACCTTCCACCATAATTTTAAGTCTCCTGAGGCTTCCTCAGCTATGTAAAACTGAGTCAATGAAACCTCTTTTTTAAATAAATTATCCAGTTTCAGTGTGAAAATGGAATAATACAAGTAATGATGAAGTTTTAAGTGAAGAAGCCAGCTGAGAAAGTGTAAAAGAATAATTGATAGGTTAGGATATAGAAGCTGTTTTTAAAAAAACATTTTCTAACATAGTAAAAGAGAATCAATCACAAAGATCATAGCTGGGGAGGGATTTTTAATACTATTTTTGTTTTGTGTTTTATTATTTTTATTTTTAAGATATATGTTATTTTTAATTGACACATAATAGTTGAACATATTTATGGGGTACTGTGTGATGCTGCCATACATGTATACAATACATAATAACCACATCAGGGTAATTAGCATATATCACCATAAACATTTAGAATTTATTTGTGATAAGAACATTCAATACCCCTCATCTAGCTACTTTGAAATATACAATACATTATTGTTCACCATATTCAACCTATTGCAAACATCAAAACTTATTCCATCTAACTGTAACTTTGTCCCAATTGACCAACTAGCCCCTCCACTGCTTTTTAGCCCTGATAACCACTACTATACTCTCTAGTTATATAATAACCTTCTATAAAGTCATTTTTTGATATTCCACGTATCAGTGAGATCATGAGGAACCCGTTCTTCTGTGTTTTGCTTGTTTCATTTAATATAGTATCCCTATCTTGTCACAAATGACAAGATTTCATTCTTTTTATGAGTGAATAGTATTCAATTGTGTATATATACTACATTTTTGAAATTTATTCATCCATTCATGGGCACTCTTGTTGATTCTATATTTTATCTATTGTGAATAGTGTTGAAATAAACATGGAAGTATTGATATCTCCTTGACATACTCATTTCCTTTCTTTGGATGTATACCCTGTAGGGAACTTGCTTGATCATATGGTAGTTCTATTGTTAATTTTTGAGGAACTTCTGTACTGATGCCCATAATGGCTGTGTTAATTTAATTCCCACCAACAGTGCATAAGAGTTCTCTTATCTCCACAACCTTACCAGCTTTTTTTTTTATTTTTTGTCTTTTTGATAAAATTTATTCTAACTTAAGTGAGCTATATTGTGATTTTGATTTGCATTTTCCTGATGATTAGTGACACTGAATATATTGCATATTTTCATATACCTGTTGGCCATTTTTATGTTTTCCTTGATAAATGTCTATTTAGGTGTTTTGTCCATTATTTAATCAAATTATTCAATTTTTTAAAAAAATTTCTATTGAATTGTTTGAGTTTCTTATATATTCTGGGTATTCACACTTGGACAGATGTGTAGGTTCAATGGTGCAAATTGTCTTGAAACTCTTGATAGTTTCCTTTGCCATATAGAAGGTTTTTAGTTATATGTAATTCTATTTGCCTATTTTTGCTTTTGTTGCCTTTTTTTTTTTTGAGTTCTTGTTTAAAAAATCATTGCCCAAGCCAATGTCATGAGGCATTTCCACTATGTTTTCTTCTGAGTAATTTCATAGTATGTGATCTTACATTTAGTTATTTAATTCATTTTAGTTGACTTTTGTAAACAATAAGAGGGGCCTAGTTTTATTGTTCTGCATGTACTGAGTTTCCCAGAACCTTTAAATACACTGTCATTTCCCAAGTATGTGTTTTTAATGCCTTTGTCAAAAATCAGAGTTGAATATAAATCTGTAAATTTAGTGCTGGAATCGCTATTCTGTTCCATTGGTCTATGTGTCTATTTTAATGCCAGTACCATGCTGTTTGGGTTGCTATTGTTTTGTAATATATTTTCAACTCAGATAATGTTATGCTTCTAGCTTTGTTCTTTTTGTTTAGGTTGTTTGTGCCATTCAGGTTCTTCTGTGGTTTCATACTTAATTTAGAATTTTTAAAAATTATTTTTCTTTGCAGAATGTCAGTGGTATTTTGATAAGGATTGCATTGAATCTGTAGATAGCTTTGTGTAGTACAAACAATTTTATAATATTAATTTCCCTAATTTATGAACATTAAAGATATTTTTAATTATTTGTGTCCTCCTCAATTTGTCTCATCAGTATTTTGTAGTTTTCATTGTAGAGATCTTTCAACTCCTTTGTTTAATTTATTCTTAGGGTTTTTTTTGTAACTATTAGAAATGGAATAGCTTACACAATTTCTTTTTCACGTGGTTTGCTAGTGGCATACAGAAATGCTACGGAATTTTTATGCGGAATTGATATTAGTTATTTAAAAGTTTGATAGAATTCAACAGTGAAACCATTGGTTCTTGAGCTTTTGTATGATGGGAAACTTTTTGTTACTGATTAAATGTGGGGCATTTAATTAAAAAATAACTTTTTGTTATTCACCATAGATCTGTACAAGTTTTCCTCTTCTGAATGATTCAACTTTGGTAGATTTTCAGTGTTCAGGAATTAATCTATTTTTTTCTAAGTTGTCATATTTATTAGCATATATGTGTTTATAATAGTCTCCAATGATCCTTTTTATTTTTGTAGTATTAGTTGTAATGTCTCATTTTTTTCATTTCTTATAATATTTATTTATTTATTTTTGTTTGTTTTTGGTTAGTCTGGCTAATGATTTATAGGTTTTATTTATATTTTCAAAAACCCAACTCTATTTTTTTCATTTTTCTGGATTGTTTTTTAATGTCTATTTCATTTATTTCTACTCTTATCTTGAGTACTTACTTTATTCCACTAATTTTGGGTTTGGTTTTTCTTGTTTTAGTAGTTCCTGCAGATGCAATATCTTTATAGTTTTTTGATCTCAGTGTTTATGGCTATAAACTACCCTCTTAGAAATGCTTTACCTTTATCCCATATGTTTGGATATGTGTTTCTATTTGCTTTTGTCTCAAAAATTTCTTAGTTTTGTTTTTATTTTTTTCATCAACTCATTAGCTGATTAGTTCAAGAGCCTAATGTTCAATTTCCATGTATTTGTACATTTTAAAAAGTTTTCGTATTATTAATTTTTGGTTTTATTCTACTTTGGTCAGAAATTATATTTGATATAATTTTTATTTAAAAATATTTTAAGATTAGTCTTGTGGCCTAACACATGATCTATCCTAGAAAATGCCCATGTGATGTTGAGAATAATGTGTATTCTGCAACTGTTGGATGGAATGTTCTGTAAATGTTTTTTAGGTCCATTTAGTCTAGAATGTGGTATAGCTCTAATGTTTCTTTGTTGATTTTCTGTGTGGATGATCTATCTATTGCTGAAAGTGGGATATTAAAGTCCTATCTCTCCCCTTGGAAATATTAAAATTTGCTTTATATATTTAGGTGTCCTAAAGTGGGATGCATATAATTATATACATACATATATATGTATATATATGTGTGTGTGTATATATATACAGTTATAACCTCATATAATTGTTATAACCTCTTAATCTATTAACTACTTTATTATTATATATTGGCCTTCTTTTTCTCTTTTTGTTGTTGTTAGCTTGAAGTCTATTTTATTTGATATAAGTGTAGCTCTTCCTACTGTTTTTTGGTTTCCATTTGCCTGGAATATTTTTTTTCTATCCCTTCACTCTTAGTCTATGTGTGTCTTTACAGGTAAAGTGAGTTTCTCATAGATACTATACTTAGGTCTATGAGAACACTAAAGTTAGGTCTCTTTATTTGTTTGTTTTTTAATGTATTCAACTACTCTATGTCTTTTAATTGGAGAATTTAATCATTGACATTCAAAGTACATATTAATAGATAAGGGCTAACTACTGTCATTTTGTTACTTGTTTTCTAATTGTTTTGCAGTCCTTTCTTCTTTTTTTATGCTTTATTTATGGTTAGTAGTGTATTTGGATTCCTTGCTTTTTATTTTTAGTGTATCTATTACAGATTCCTGCTTTGCAGTTGCCATGAAGCTTACAAAAACATTTTGTAGTTATAACAATTTATTTTAAGCTGATAAATTAACCTTGGTTGCCAAAAAATTAAAAATAAATGAAGCTGTATATATTAACTTTATTTCCCCTCCACATTTTGAATTTTTGGTCACAGATTTTTTTACAGTGCCTGTCTTTTAACAAGTTATTGTAGTTACTGTTTTAAAGAGTTTCATCTTCTAGTCTTCATATCTAAGATATATTTCTTTACACATCAGAAGTACAATATTGGAAATGAAATTATATTACCAATCTTTTGTTTTGGTTTTAAAACTCTCTTTGGCATTTTTATTTGGGCAAATTTCATACTGATTAATTTTCTCAGCTTTTATTTGTCTAGGAAAGTTGTTATTTCTTTCATTTCTAAAGGATAGCTTTGCTAGGTAGATCACTCTTGCTAAGCAATGTTAACACTCAATATATTTTTTCCCTTCCTCCTGGCCTGCAAGATTTCTGCTGAGAAGTCTGCTGCCAGGTATATTGGATCTTCCTTAGATGGTATCTCCTTCTTTTCTCTTTCTGCTTTAAAATTCTCTTTGTCTTTGACTTTTACAATTTTATTATTAGGGTCTCAGGGTATTAATATTTAGGTTGAATCTGATTAGTAAGAGTTGACCTTTCTGTATCTGGCTGTTTATATTTTTCTCTAGGTTTGGAACTTTCTCTTACTATGTCTTTGAAGAAGGTTTATACTTCTTTGTCTTTCTTGATTCCCTCTTGAAGCCCAATAACCAAAATCTTGCCCTTATGACGTTGTCTCATAGATCTTATATTCTTTCTTCATTTTTTATTATTTTTTTATCCCAACTGTGTATTTTAAAATAGCCTTTCTTCAGGCTAATTAATTCCTTATCCTGTTTGATCAATTCTGTTGTTGATGCTCTCTATTGAACTTTTAATTTTTTATTGTATTTTTTGCATCTAGGATTTCTGATTTGTAGTATTTCAATCTCTGTCAAAATTTTCTGATAAATTCCTCTATAGTTTTCTTGTGTTTTCTTGAAGCTTGTTGAGCTTCCTCAAAATAACTATTTTGAATTCTTTATCTGAAAGATCACACATCTTCGTCACTTTAAAGTGGGTATCTAATGCATTATTTTGTTCATTTGATGAGGTCATGTTTCCCTGAATATTCTTGATGCTTGTGGGTGTGCAACAATGCAACAATGTCTGTGCATTGTGCATTGAGGAATCCTGGCTTTGTGGTCTGGCTTTGTTTGTGTTCATCTTTTTTCCAAGGCCTTCCAGAGATTCTAAGCAGACTGACTATTGTGTTTCCTGAGCCTGCAACCATTGCAGCACTAGACTAAACATACACCCAGGTTTTCTGAAAGTCTCTCAAGGGCTCTGAGGTTGGTGCAGCCTTCTGGCCTGTACAGACCTGGAGGAGATTCAAGAAGTTTACCTAGGCTACATGGGAAAACTGGCCAGGGATTCAAGTCTGAAAGCTTCTCTTGGTGTACCACATAAGCACATCTCACAACAGATTCCCACAAAGGCTGAATAAGTCCTCAACTGCAACAACGTGGGCTGGAACCGAGACTGGGTCCCCTCAGGATCAGCTGTGGGCTGAAGGTTGGTGAGCATGACACAGAGGCTAAGACTTCCAGACTGTGAGATATAGTGTGTCTTTCTCTGGGTTCTTGTGTAAGCAGTTCTGAGCTGAAACTTCAGCTGAGGAAGACTGGAGCCAAGCCACATAGTAACTTTCATGTTTACTGCTGAGACTGACATTAGCAGGCATATGAGCCTATTCACTGAGGCACTAGCGGGTACAATTCCTCCTGGACCCCTGATAGATGGTTAGGTTTGCAAATTCCAGACCAAGTGGGGCTGTAGATAAGGCCCTTGGGAATGAAGTTGTTTCTGGGCTTATATCTGGGAGCAGGTTCAGCAGATCAGCAACACAGGTCCCTGTGCACACTCTCAAAAAACCTTCCAAGGTCTTGGGCTCCACCAGAGTTTTACAGTCTCCTACATGAATCCAAAGGCTCCCAAAGAGAGACTTTTGTCTGTGAGTGACTGTGGAATTCTTGTTGTTGTGGAGGGTGATAAGCAGGTCACCATCTATTACACCATCTTCCTGATGTGACTGTTATAATTTAATGTTTTTAATAAGAGAGAGCTACATTGTCAATCAGGTAGGCGCTGTTTCACATGCGCCTATTGAGCACTACACATTGAGATGTGCTGTAAGTGTAAAATGCACACCAGATTTTGAAGACCTAGTAAGAAGAAAAAAAGTAAATAGTGTACTAAAAATTGTTTATATATAGTAGATGTCAAGATAGTATTTTTATATGTTGAGTTAAAATATATTCTGCAAATTGATATCACATGTTCCTTTTTACCTTTAATGTGATTACATATGTGACTTGCCTGTGAAGCTTGTATTATATTTGTATTGAACAGAGCTTATCTAGAATATATTTGGGTGCTGATGGGAGTAATGAGAGAGAGAGAGAGAGAGAAGGAAAAGAGTAATTGATTTTCTAAAAATCTGAAGACAAAGAAGAGATGAGATAGTAAAGTTGATTTAGTTTAAACTTTGAGAAAAAGTACAGAATGTGGAGAGTCAGGCAGGATTCTTGAATTATTCAGGAAAAGTTTAAAGTTCAGTTATGCTTTCTATATCTAATATACATAGCAGAATTTCAATAAATTGCTAGTTTGAATCATGGCAGCAAGCTGTAGTAGACACATCTTAGGGTTCCTCAAGCTCCCCATGCCCTGGCACTCACACCTTTTATAATCACTTCCATTTAGTGGAGATGGGTCTGTAACTTGCTTCTAGCTAACAGGAGATGACAAAGGCAATGAGGTTTTGCAGATGTAATTAAATGTAGATTATTTTGTGATAGACTGACTTAATCAGGAGAATGCTTTTAGAAGAGGGACTAGGAACCTCCCTGAGGTGAAATATTGACCTTTTTGCCTTGATTGTAAGCAGTCTAACCAAAGAGGTCCACATGCTAAAGAACTGCAGGTGGCCTCCAGGAGATTTAAGCACCTTTTAAAACCTGAGGGTGGTCCCCAGCAGAGTGCCAATAGAAAGCCCTCAGGCAAATATTCACAAGGAAATGACTCCTGCCAACAACCTGAATGATGTTGGAAGTCTCTCCCCTAGTTGAGCATCTGGATGGGAATGTTGTCTGCTTACAGCCTCACTGCAGCCTTCTGAGACCCTGAGCAGTTATGCCATGTCTAGAATCCTGACCCAGGGGAATTGTGAGATATAATAAATGCAGGTTGTTTTAAACCTCCTAGTTTGTAGTTTTCTGTAATGCAGCAACAGAAAAATAATATATAGCCATTTCTGCTTTCATAATTTGGGTGTGGCATTTCAGAGTTCTGGATGTCTGAAGGGCTGAGTTATAGTCTAAGATGGAGCTTAAATCTCTTTTAATCTTCTCATTTTTCTGTTGTATATCACTTTGCTCTTCTGCAAAGCATATGCAAAAACTTTAGTGTCAGTTAAATCTTAATGATTATTTCAAACTCCAAAATTGTATTATTGTTCAATTATTAAATAGAAATTAATTTTCAATGGTCATTTTCTACAACTTGAGGAACGACATTAAAACTTGGCACTTACCACTTTTTAAAAAAATTCAAACCATCTACAGACATTGACAACAGACCTGTAATATACCAGATAATGTGCACTAAAAGAACAATAAATATATAATTTGTATGATAAAACTGTCATAAAAATTTTTCATTCAATTAGAATTTGGCAATTTACCAGTAATGGCTTCTAAAGATCTTTTTGCAAAAAAGAATCTATTGACATTTTATATCAATCTTATATATTTAAAATATTAAAAAGCACTTGAGTTTTAAGTAAAGAATACCCATGAAAATGGAATCCTGATAATAGGCACATGATAAATACATTTGACACAAAGTTAAACTATTTTATACTCTTCCAAAAACCCATCTCATGTAGTAAGGACAACAGCTTCTCAGTCCGAGAAGTCAAGTCTGATCACAAAAAATAACAACTACTTTTTCCCCTTCGTATATTTACATCAAATTATAGAAGAGCTTAAACCTTAAGAGCAAAATCAATAGGAGGATCTTAGAGTAAAACATCCACACACATTATAAAAATAACTGGCAGATTTTGAAAATGGGTGATGATCTATAATAAACTAATGAAGGTAAGTATCTAGTAGGGTGGTGTGGAGGCCTATACTATATTTATTTTTGTCAGGATTAATATTTCTATTGACGATCCAGAAAAATATGTAAAAGCAGCCAACTAACTATATTTTCACATGAAATTAGATTAAAGGAATATGTGAAGGGAAAAGAGAAAAAATATAAAACAAATAGACTATGACAAGATCACAGCAAGCCCCTCTAGTTGTTGACAGCGTAAAACTTCAATCTAAGAGGTCTTCACACAAATCAGAGTGGAGATGAATGCCAGTGGGGTCAGTGATGATTTCATTATTTAGAGCTGAAATGAGGAAAGGCATGTGAGAAAAAAACATTGGAATGTGTCAAAAAATAATTCATTGTTGCACAAAAAAGGTAACAACACAAATCTATTCATGAGGAAATAGAAAACACATCAGTAACTTTTTAACTTGAAAATGAACTGTGAAATTTGAGACATTTGATTTGCAAAAATTAAACGGCCTAATGTATGAATCTGTGTGGTTGGAAAAAGGAATCAGGATGCCTGAATCAGTCACAACATTCTGCCTTATGTAATATGTTATATATAAACTAGAACTATGACATTATTTTTTATTAAGAATGAAAAACCATTTTTATAAAATGTACAGCACATTTGATATGAAGTAAGGTTCTTCTAGAAATAGGGTTATTCTTGTGTTTGTTCTAATACTTGAAAGCTTGTACTGTACATTTTTTCTAGAAAAGTAACATTCATAATACACATTTTCCTCTATTTTTCACAGATACTTATAAAACAAAACTGTATTACAGCTTTGGACCCCTTCCTTACAATATTTCTTCATCCATCTCACTTTGCATTCTTCTCTGAAACAACAGCTTTTTGATTCAGATACACTTCATACATGAACAGTTGAACAGACAGAGTATGATATGTTCGATAGCCTCCAGGATTGTCCAAGCTCTACAATTTCCCAGCTATCCTTCTTGGGCTAAGTTGCTAATTTTTATTTTGAACTTCAATTTCCACAGTTAGAAAATAAGTCAGTGTTGGGGTGAGACTTGAATTAAGATAATGCTATCTGCAAAAGTGCTTAATGCATATAAATAATATGTAAAATTTGATGACAACTCTATTTCATACCATCAGGTAAAAACAAATGAATCAATTCATCAGTGACTGGGCTGAAAATTACTCTTTTTCTACACAATAAAATCCCATTTTTCATAATCTGCTTTTATCTACTTTTTATTGTCTGTGTAAGCAAGTTGATTGTTTCCTCACCTTGCCTCTTTTTCTCCCTTCGTGCATCTAAAATTTGTAGGAAAACATGAGTCAAAAATGAAATTATTAAAATTTGTAGGAAAACATGAGTCAAAAATGAAATTATTAAACAATCTCTTTAGAACAAATTTTTTTAAAGATAGAAACATGTAAATTAAAAGCAAATTAACATAATAATTAAAACATAAAATCTCCAAAGACTCAACACATTCTTTCTCTCAGACTTCTTATAGAATCATATAATCCAAGCACTTTTTTTGCAATAATTATTTAAAAACTCTTTTTTTTGGAATTCAAAATATAGGAACTTTAAAACAAGTTTTGTGAAACTTTTATGAGATAATGAAAATTTCTCATCACAAAACAAAGAAAGTTAAAAAGGCGGGGAAAGGGGGTTACGTTCTAGCTCTCTTCTACGCTTTAGGATTTAAGCCATTTTAAGATGAAGTATAAAAGTTTTGTAAACTGGTTTATTCACAGTGATGAAACCAGACTAATTCCAAGATATTCATGCATTTGAATCCTTTGCAGAGGACTCATGAATCTTATTTATCACGCACATCTTTCTGCCTTACAGTAGTAGCTTTCAAGTAGAATCTGATGGTTGATTTACTGGCCCATTCACTAAATGGAAACATTGATATTTTTGCGACAATCCTAAGTTGGGTTTCAACTTCATTGATTTGGTAACTGTATGATATTGGGCAGCTACTTAATATTGTTAAACAGTTGTTGATCTATTTATAAAATAATTATATTAATAGCCATCAGTTCCAGATAAACTGAAAGGCAGTTAGAGATATAAAGTCTGATGTGGGGCACTGCAGAAAAGCTTATCATAGCAACCTCTATTTAACTACATAGGCTAACCAAATAAATCTGTGAAATCTAACCTTCTAAAGTAATGGCTTGTTTATTAGGAGGCAGTAGACAAGGAATAAAAGCCACAATTATGAATTTTTAGTATCTCTAAATTTTGTCTTTAAAGATATGCTCATACTCAATATCTTCCTTTATGAATTATGTGTCTGATGATAGCTTCAATGTTTGGCCTGCACTATGGTCACTTAGAGGTTACTTCTTTCTATTAATTATTTTTTAAAAGCTAAGTAGTTAAATTGGGTTTCACACTATCACCCAACCACCAGCCCATTCAGCCCAATGCAGAGACCAGTGCTCAGTCCTCTGCCACTGACACTGATCAAAGGGAGATTTCTACTGAATTCATTGGTCCATGTTTCCCTTGGCTCTCTCTGCAGGCAAGAAGGCTTTGAAAATTTTAATTCATTAACTACTAAAATGATCGTCGTTAAAAGTGGAGGCTTAAAACTCATTGAACCAAAGTGTTTTTCTTTTCTTATTAAAGACTCTGGGCTCCAGATTCAAATAGAATTTCTAATTATATTGTGTCACTTAGAAACTGCAAAATATAGGGAAAGTCACTTAACTTTCCAATGCTTTAGTTTATCATCTATAGAGGAAGATGGACAAAGAATCAATATTTGAAATTTTCTTTTGTTATTTTTTATAATGACAAATTGAGCTAAGGCTTTAAAAATGTTAGCACAGGACTTGGCACATAGCAAGTAATTACTCCATAAATGTTAGGTATTATTATTTTCATTATTGATGTAAAAATACCACACCATAATTTTTATAATCAGAAGTTAATGATAAGTATAAGATTATTTTCTTATATCAACATAAAAAATGCATTTTTAATCTATACAGAAAGAGACCACTGCATAAACTTTCACCTGCTTACCTTCTCTAGTCTCAAGCTAGAACACAAGAATAAAATAAAATAAAAAGAAGATTAAAATAATTATCACAAGCTATATCTGTGTTAAGAATTACAAAATATTACTGGATTGAAACAGTTAGCTTAGTATTTACAGAATTACAAAATGTTAGTGGATGAGAAATAGTTAATATAGTCATGGCACAGTAAATGCTTACTAATTATTATTATTATTAATGTATTACATTAGCATTAATTACTCCACAGCATAGAGAATATTCTTTTTAAAAATCAATTTAAATGACTTTAAGGTGATTATTTATTTGCAATGTTTAATATAAATTTCCCAAACTAAAAAAGAGTAATTAAAACAGCCATATTTTAGAAACTTAAAAAAGAACTAATACATGTTATATAATGTGCCCAGTGCACTGAAGTTTTTTTTGCATCATTTCAGTTATTAATAATGAGCAAGAAGACCAAGATAATTTTGTCTACATTGTAATATTCCACATGTCATGTCACAAGAGGATATCTCAGAACTGGGACTCCCAATTCAAAAACATAAAACATTTGTTACAGTGAGTGAACCAAGAAGATAATAGAAGGAAATTATCATGTATAAGAGAAAGTGGCAGTCAAATAGAGACCAGAGGGAAAAACTGTCTGACAAGAAATGTCTGACAAGAAATGACAGCAACATTCTACCCTTTTTTTTTTTTTTTTTTTTTTTATTTTATTTATTTTTTTGAGATGGAGTCTCGCTCTTGTTGCCCAGGCTGGAGTGCAGTGGTGCAATCTGGGCTCACTGCAACCTCCGCCTCCCGGGTTCAAGCAATTATCCTGCCTCAGCCTCCTGAGTAGCTGTGATTACAGGCACCACCAACATGCCCTGCTAATTTTTGTTGTTTTAGTAGAGACAGGGTATCACCATGTTGGCCAGGTTGGTCTCGTACTCCTGACCTCAGATGATCCACCCGCCTTGGCCTCACAAATTGCTGGGATTACGGGTGTGAGCCACCTTGCCTGGCCTTTCTCTCCTTTTAAACCACATAATAGTAACAATTCCCAGTGAGGTTTTTGGGGAAGACACTGACAAAAAAAGGTAGTTCTATGGCTAATCCAGAAAATGAAATTTTATCTGTTGATTTGAGTCCCAAGACACAAAATTCAGCTAAAATTCTTTATATACTAGGGGAGAAATCCTCTTAATGATCATTGACCTGAGGTCCCATATATGTCCAAAGGCACAAGTTCTCAATTATGTGGAAAATACTTCTATTTCTTTAGGTGAAGATTGAGTCTTTCAGTAACTAAGCTAAGCTACGGTGTGCAAAAACAAACTGTAATTGGCAAACAGAAAAAGACATGCAGATTGAGTCATATAGTAGGGGTAATTTTGTTCACAAATGAAATGTCTTCAATCCTTCTTTATAGAAGCCTTTTTCTACTTTAATTATATAACACATATTAAATGTGAAAACATGCTTCAAACACTTTAGCTCAGTATTATTCCAACTAAGAAGTCACTAGGCCAGGGTGCAGTGGCTCATGCCTGTAATTCCCAGCACTTTGGGAGGCTGAGGCGGGTGGATCACAAGGTCAGGAGTTTGAGACCAGCCTGGCCAAGATGGTGAAATCCCGTGTCTACTAAAAATACAAAAATTAGCCAGGCGTGGTGGCGAGCACCTGTAATCCCAGCTCTTGGGAGGCTGAGGCAGGAGACTCACTTGAACCCAATAGGCAGAGGTTGTAGTGAGCTGAGATCACGCCACTGCACTCTAGCCTAGGTGACAGAGTGACACTCCATCTCAAATAAATAAATAAAGTAACTAAATGTTTGTTGAAAGAATAAGTCAGTCATATTTCAAATGATTGCTCAGTTACCTTGGAGAATAAAAACATAATACAGTCGTCAAAACATTGAGATAGAAAAGGTGGAAGATCTATTCATTTGCTATTGCTGCTAATGAACAAAAGGAGTGATGAATATTATTCTACTGCTTTTAGTCACATGCAAAAGCATTGTTACATTTGAACCATGGCTCATTTCTGTGAGCCTTTCTAAAGAATCTCTTCTGGTATAACTGGAGGTATGGCTCTGAGGTGCCATTTCAAAAGAGTAGATGAATTGACAAGAGTACCTCCATTGGTAATGAATACACAGTTTATTTGTGTCTGCCCACCCAGACTTTCCTTCTGTCTATCAAAAGAAAGTTGAGTCTTCACTTTTTACAACTGATTGATCTGATAAATCAAGAGCTTGGAGAAAGTGAGAGCAGCTTTGCTCAATCACCATTGGCCCAAGTTTTTTGATGATTTTTGAGAAGCACAATTTAACTAAAACTCAACATGAAAGCATTTTTGTATGCTTATCTCAATGACCTGTATAAAACCTAGTAATTTATCATTCATCTATGCACAATACTGAATTCAAAATAAGTTTGTAAAATTTCGATTTTTACATACCTATTTCCCAAAGTGAAATAACTTACTAATAATATTTTTAAATAATTAGAATTACCTAAACAAGTTTGTAATCTGCAGGCTAGTACATAGCTTTTAAAGGACATATGAACAAAATTACAATGTGCAGAAATACTTTACACAAATTGTTGTTATTGGTCAACAAATTTTGGTTTCTCTGTTGTAATAACTCACCTTAGTTTGTATGTTGTTCACTTAGATACATTATTGTAATTTACCATGTATTCTGAATTCTTTGAAGGATGATAAAAAATAAGTAATGTTATGAGAAGTTCTTTATGAGAGGACCATGGGAGTATTTGGACTGTGGAATCACAGTGATATTATCAAAGCTTACTAAGATTAAATTGCTTTTGGAGTGTCAAGAGAGTATAGGTACTATGGAGCGGATATCCACATATTTTTAATGCAGAGGACATTGTAGGGTCATTCCAAAAGCCAGCACTGCAACATATAATACAGTTCAAATATTTCTTGCCTTTTGTACGTTGCAATAGTTAAGGCAGGCAAGGTGATCAAAGATTAAAAAAAAATAAGAGAAAGAAGTTTCAAAATGAAACCTTTGGATTATAAATGCAAATTACAATTATGTTTCTGGAAATCTTATTTTAAACATGAACCTCTATGATTTTAAAAGTTCTTAAAATATGTCATTCTATTGTTTTAGAAATTGCTTAATTTTATGCTTGTATAAATTTGCTAAACAAGAAGGTAGTTTGCATGCATTTGTACATGTTAAAATAAAACTTAGAACACCTATAAAAGAAACTTTAAAAGTACCCCTAACTTTTTATAATAGTTTAAGAAATTAGAGTATACCTCAATGTAATAGAATTAAATTATATTTTCTTCATCATTTGATTTTTAAAAAATAATTGTTTGCCCAATTTTGATTGACACAATGATCCCAACCCATGCATACAATTCCATGTTTTCCATTCTCCCTAAGCATTTTAACTTAGGTTAAACCATGTTAAACCATGCCTTCAGTGTAAAGCCTTGATATGCCCTCACTCTTAAAGACATTTTCTTATGTGTGAATCAAAATTGAGTATCTTAAAGAATAATGAAATTCTTAAAAGTATGGCATTATCATATCATCTTGCTAATCAAATTTTACTTGTTATTTTAATTTTCCATAGATCTTAACAGGCAAAAGATAATCAGCCTGAATCGATGTGACATGTCATTTTTTTTTCACATTTTTATGTGTTGTTTGCAAGTTTGCTTCACTTTTCTAGTTTTTTTCCCACTAAAATAAACCTCTTTCTACTGTTACTCTGTCTTATTATGGGAAAGTCTCCATTGTGCAGTGACCCAACATATTTCTACTACTCCTATTTTCTTCTTGCACTGCTTTCATCACTATCAATCAGTTTGTAGAGATATTTTTTGCTATTTGAAAAGGCTAATCTTATAATAAAATCTATTTTTAAGACTTTAAAATAAAATTTTCCAAGGAAGAATATAAGACCATGCCCTTCACAGTTTAAAATGCTTTCTAATTATTCTGAGAAATAGGCAAACTATACTTCAATTTGGAATGGCCTGAATGAAATGATTCACAATACAATTGAATATTAAAAAACAAATACTGTTCTAAAAATATGTTTTTCCCTGTGGCTTGCTTCTTAGACGACGTGATCTTTCCTCCTTCCTTTTCTCACTTTTTCTCTACCAGTGTACCAATACAGAGGACACATGGTTTCTTTTCAGATTCTCCTTTCTCCCAAGTATCTGTAAAATCACATGTAGCAAACTGGAGCTTTTGCTGTCAAACTCATGTGGTTTTCTGAAATTAACTTCTGGACTGTGGTAGTGTGATAAACAGTGGCAAATATAAACAAATCAGAAAGCAAAGTGAAGCTGTTTTATTTTATAGCCTTGTCACCATTTGTAATGAATGAGGAAATACATTTTCTTTTTCTTTAGATATTTTAACTTCTGTAATAGATGCAATAGAATATATTTTGTTTATAATTCACTGTCTTACCTCTTCATGAGTATGTGCTAATGCAAATTTATAATTTTCTGTGGAAAAATCCAACATACAAAAAAGACCCTTAGTTAAATATAAAAACGGATTTTACATGACATACACATTACACATTAGTTAGATGTTATTACAAGGAAGATTCCAAAACCGAAACTCTGCCAAGTAAAACAATTTCTCTCACAAAGAGAAGTCACACAATTTAAGTTTTAATGGACTTCTAAGTATTTATATAAAAGGCATTATGACATTATTATATCTACTACTTGAATAAGAGTTAACATTTGTTGAGTAAGTACCACATGCCAGGCAATATACTAAGTACATTTACTACCTCATGTTTTCCATTCAAGACATTTCTAGGTACGTATTTTAATTATGTCTAGTAATGAGAAAACAGAAGTTAGGGGTTAAGCTTTCTGCACTGAAAAATAGATAGTTTACAATTCTCAACATATTTTTTACTCAATGCACTTCTGTAATAATTCAAGCATCACGTGAAATAATTCTGAAAGCTGAGATAATTTTCAGCACATTTATGATAGACAACTTTTAAGTTATAAGCAAATTAAAAAGTAGAAAACAAGTGAAACATTAAACAAATTTTTTCAAACACTTATATTATTAAAAATTTAAAGGTAAGAACATTTAGACAATGTGACATTATTCTTAATATTTCTATAAGCCAAAGGAACTGCAGAGAACAAATCTGATTAACTGATGCTTACCACATAAACCAAGTGGGATTTTTTAAAAATTTAAATGGCCTGCTATTTTGAAAAAGGCAGTCAAAATAGGTTTCTGTGACTTTTCGTAATTAACTGAGCACCACGATCTTTGAAAATATTAGCTGGTACTAACAGTGTCAAGTTACTATACTAACTATTTATCTTAGAAATGCAAATATTAGAGAATTCATCAAAGCAGATTATTCATTAATTTATTATGTTAATCAATAGTAATTGTTTCTATGTATAGGCATTTTGCCAATAAACTATGATGAGACTTTCAATAAATATTTACTAAATAATTACTATATAACATATTTTATTCCTTAGTTTTCTTTCAAAAGATCACAGGGCAGGGTTTGGTGGCTCAAGCCTATAATCGCAACACTGTGGGAAGCTGAGGCAGGTGAATCATTGGAGAATAGGAGTTGGAGACCAGCCTGGGCAACATGGCAAGACCCCATCTCTACAAAAAATACAAAAATTATCTGGGTGTGGCAGTGTTCACCTGCTGTCCCAGCCTCTTGGGAGGCTGAGGTGGGAGAATTGCTTGAGCTTGGGAGATCAAGGCTGCAGTTAGCAGTGATTGTACCACTGCACTCCAGCCTGGGGAATGAAGGGAGGCTCTATGAAAAAAAAAAAAAAAATCACAGGAATCTTTACTTTTCAAATTTAATTTGTTTAAAGCTTTGTATAGCTACTACATATATATGGCTCAAAAACTGAAACTGACCCAATAGTTCCATAGACTGTTCTTTTGGATAAATGTAGAAATTGACCATTCTGGTCTTAAAGCTTGAAATATATTTGTTTTACCTGAATTCCTTCCTCAGAACAGGACCTTCAGTACTCTCAAAAAAAGTATCAAATAACTGCAACTTGTATTAAAAAAATGAAAATCACCAAATCACAGCACCAGACGCAGACCTGTTATTCATCATTACTGCTTCCTTGCTCCTCCCTCGTTCTTGTTTTCTTACGTATGGTAACATTTCTTCCCTGCTGTATAAACCCCTAGTTTTAGTCAGGGAAATGGACTTGAGACTGAGCTCCCATCTCCTTGGCTGCAGCACCCGATTAAAACCTTCTTTTTTGGCAATACTTGTGGGTCTCAGTGATTGGCTTTCTGTGAAGTGAACAGCGGGACCTAGACAAAACCCCTGGTATTTTAGAAACAAAACAAACAAATGTCCTAGAAGGCATACAGGAACTCCATTTTCTTAACTTCCAGGTTCTCATCCACACCTAAGCTCTAACACCCACAGGTGGTTACTATGGGAATATTTATTTTTATTCTACATGTTCTTTATGGCTATAAAACCAAATATGTAGCAGTTACTATATTCATTTTAACAAAAATAGTAGCCCATTAAAAACATGTAGGTTTATTCATAAAAGCACAAAAAAGCACCGTCACTCTTTTAACAGATGCATAGTATTCTACCATGCAGATACGCTATAATTTGTCTAAATTATCCTGTATAAATACACATTTTAATAATTTTATTATAAATTAGAGGTTGTCAACCTTTTTCTTGAAGTGCCACCCAATACCCAGTAAATAATTTAGACTTTCGGGCACATGACCCTCATTGAAACCAGTAAACTTGGCTGTACATAGCCAATGTATAACAAAATAGAAATAGCTGTTTTCCAATAAATCATTGTTTACAAAAATAATGGTTAGTCTACAGATGTAGTTTGCTGAAGGCAATTCAGTGCTACAATGTATTTGCATTATCTCCAGGAATGGATGAGTACACCACTTTTCCACAGCCATACCAAATTAATATGTTATATTGCTCTTAGATTTTATTTTGTGTTTGCTTAATTGGGGGGTTCAAAAGACCTGTAGAATGGGTTTTTAGTTTATTTGTTTTTGCCTTCCACCTCTATTAATTCTCCTTAATCTTAAAATTCTTTATTTTCATTTTATTTTATTCACTACTGATTTTTATTTCGTAATCCAAGTGTCCCTTATGGTGTTTTAAACATTATTGTTTCTTTGTTACACTTTCAACATCATTGTCTTTATTTTGTGTTTTTTTCTTTACCTCTTTCATGTGTTCTTTGGTCTCAACTTTTTTACTGAATTCTTGTTTTTCTGTTTTGTGATGGTTCACCTTCCTGGATATAGTTGCCTGTTAAGCCTTTTTTTTTTTTAGATGTAGTCTCGCTCTGTTACCAGGCTGGAGTGCAGTGGCGTGATCTCGGCTCATTGCCACCCCCTCTCTCCCAGGTTCAAATGATTCTCCTGCCTTGGCCTCCCGCGTAGCTAGGACTACAGGCACCTGCCACCACACCCAGCTAATTTTTACTTTTTTGTATAGACAGGGTTTCATCATGTTGGCCAGGATGGTCTCAATCTCTTGACCTCATGACCCACCCGCCTTGGCCTCCCAAAGTGCTGGGATTACAGGTGTGAGCCACCACTCCCGGTCTATTTAAGCTTTTGTATTTATTTCTTTCCTATTGTTTTATTATGGATTTGGAACTGAAGGTGGAGTAATTGTTAACATATTTTATTTCCTCTGCTGCCTGATAACCTCTTCTAATGGGCTTAATATGGTTTCCTATTTTCCTAATTTCATTGTTCCTTATTATTATTCAAGAGATTTTTGGTGTGTACGTAATGAAAACTCATTTTTAGTACTCACAATAAATAAAATTATTTTGGTGGAGGATATATTATTCTTCCAGGCCAATTGTTTTTAACCTAAAGGCCATCTTTATTTCTGAAGATTTTCTTTGTCTTTTATGTATGGCTTCTTTGGGAAATTCTGTACCTATTCCTGCCTACTTTGTGCTTCTAAAATAAAGCAAGTCCAAGATGACTATGCTGCCAGATTTAACTCTAGTTTCTGTACCTTGTCTTTTGAAAAATTAAAGGGGGCCACATTTTCGGGAAGGGTGTTTTGGTAAAATTTTCTGAGATTTGCCTATATTGATCCCTCTGAGCACTACTTATCTTTATCTCCGTCTTTACTGCTTCTACTCTATCTGATAGCTGACTATGGAAGCCCTTATGTGGAATTAGTGTATACATTAAATTAACCTTGTATTTTCATTGCTAAATCAGTTTGAATAATTTGCTATTTTATCTCTCTCTCTCACACACACATACACACACACTCTGCAAGGAACAGGTTAAAAAGATCTTTTAAAGGGTCTTTTTTTTAAGTTACCGATTTAAAATTCAAAAATGAATCTTAACAATATAAACTTTATTTTAATAGCTATTTAAGATGTCTTCATAAATTTTCTTATGTGATACAATACAAATCCTGCATAGTGTTAAAAAGATAGAGTTCATCACAAAATATCTACTAGCTTATGTGTTCTTATTTTTTTATGGGATTCCATGTTTTTCTGATAATCTATTAAGTAGTGTTTTTCCAAGGATTGAACAAAATAAGTTACAGCCTAAATGTGAATAAAATTTTAAAAAATATTTATTGCACAAAGATAATTATATTGATAATAGTAATATGAAAACTATAATAATATTAAACAAGAAACATTTTTTAAGTAGTATAACTTTGAACACTGGCACTTTGAGTTGTAATTATTCTTCTAAGGTGACCCAATTGGATCAAACTTAATTAAGATCTGCACCCTCATAAAATAGATACCACCTTGATTACTATGCATGGAATGTCAGCAATCATACTCCCACATGTTATTTGTAAGGGAACAATAACCAAGACATATTTATTCTAAAGCTATAAAGAAGCATAAAGCTGGAAGTCATTCTAAGGTCATTGCGTCTATCTTCTTTTTTATATGACAATTAAAATAACTTAAACCACCAAAGTTCTCTATATAAAATATTTAAAGCATTTTTTCTTTTAAGAAATATAAAAACAATACTATAGAAGAAATTGTGAGCAACTAAAAGTATTTTTATGGGTATGTGTTATACTTTGATTCATTTTCCTATTGTCCTTAAAATGGCGTTTTGATCATCCTCTTTAATTATTCTATATTATCAATGTCCCAAAATCCTGCGTACACCAGAAGTACTAAAGTCATCATATATTAAAAGTAAATAAACTCTCTCTGAATCAAAACATTTTACTATTTTCTCAATTTGCTTCTGCCACTAATTTAGAAGTAGAATTTTTAACAGATATTTTAAAATCAGCATGGAATATTTAAAATTTTAACTCTGGTCTTATTAGTTATTAGACTATTCACATCATGACTTCAGTCTTAATGAAAAGATATTCTACATCATATTAATGTGAGGCAATTATTAAGATTTAAGAGCATTGTTGTCTCTGTATTGGAAATAAATGTAATTTAGGAGACATACAAATTTATTATTTCCCTATCTTATTCTTATATATTATTACCAAATTTTATGTTAAAAACTGTTAATTTGGCCAGGTGTGGTGGCTTATGCCTGTAATCCCAGCACTTTGGGAGGCTGAAGAGGGCAGATCACTTGAAATCAGAAGTTCGAGACCAGCCTGGCCAACATGGCAAAACCCCAACTCTACTAAAAATTAAAAATAAGAAAATTAGCCGGGCCTGGTGGCAGGTGCCTGTAGTCCCAGATGTTCCAGAGTCTGAGGCAGGAGATTCACATGAACCTGGGAAGTGGAGGCTGTAGTGAGATCACACCACTGCACTGCAGCCTGTGTGACAGAGTGAGACTCTGTCAAAAAAAAAAAAAAAGGGATTTTTCTATATGATCTGGAAAATAAAATAGATATATTTTAAATTAATATTTTAAGACAGATTTATATATTGACCTGAAGTTTTCTTTTCCTGAGGTGTCCTTGTCTGGCTTTGGTATCAGAATATTGTTGCCCTCATAAAGTGAGTTTGGAAATATGCTTTCCTCTGCAATTTTTTTTGGAAGAGTTAAGGTTGGCATTAATTATTTTTTAAATGTTTGGTAGAATTCACCAGTAGAGCCATCCAGGCCTGGGTTTTTCTTGAAAGAGATTTGATTAATGATTCAATCTCCATACTAGTTACAGTTTGTTCCAACTTTCTATTTCTTCATGATTCTGTCTTGGTACATTATCTGTTTCTAGGAATATGTATTTCTTCATGGTAATCCAATTTGTTGATGTATAATTGTTCATAGCAATATCTTATGCTCTTTTTTATTTCTGTGGTATTTTTTGTAATATTTCCTCTTTCATTTATTCATCTTCTCCCTCTTTTTAAGGAAATCTAGATAAAGATTTGTGAATTTGTCATTCTTTCAAGAAACCAATTCATGGTTTTTTTGACTTTTACCATTAATTTTCTGTTCCTTATTTTATGACATCCACTATAATCTTTATCAATTATTTTCCCAGAGATGTTAAGCTAGGCTATTCATTTGTGATTTTTATTCTTTTGATAATGCAAACATTTATCATAATATACCTCCCTCTTACAATTGCCTATGCTGTATCCCATAAGCTTGATATGTTGTATTTTTATTTTTATTTATCTCAGATATTTTCTAATTTTTTTAATTCAACTTTTATTTTAGGTTCGGGGGTAGGTGTGCAGGTTTATTACATGGGTATATTTTATTGCACTGAGGTTTGAGGTACAAATGACCTTGTCACCCAGGTAGTGAACATAGTACCCTGATGTGGTTTTGATGTTTGTTCCCTGTAAATCTCATGTTGAAATGTGATTCTCAAGGTTGGAATTGAGGCCTGGTGGGAAGTGATTAGATCATGGGGGCAGATCCCTCATGAATAGCTTAGCACCATCCCCCTGGTGATAAGTGAATTCTCCTTCAGTTAGCTCACGTAGGATCTGGTTGTTTTAAAGCTTCTGGGACCTTTCCCTTCTCTCTCTTGCTGTTGCTGTCAATATATGACATGTCTGTTCCCTCACTGCCTTCTGCCATGATTGTAAGCTTCCTGAGGCCCTCACCAGAAGCCAGCACTGAAGCCATGCTTGTGTAGCCATCAGAAACATGAGCCAATTCAATGCCTTTTCTTTATAAACTACCTAGCTACAGGTATTCTTTTATAGTGATGCAAATAGATTGACACATACACAAAAGGTGTATGTGTTATAACCATTGTCCCACTCTCTGCCCTCTTTGGAAGTCCCCAGTGTCTTATTCCCATCCATATGTACTCAGTATTTAGCTTCCACTTATAAGTGAGAACTTGGAGTACTTGGTTTTCTGTTCCTGCAATAATTAAGATAATGGCCACCAACTGCATCCATGTTGCTGCAAATAACATAATTTCATTCTTTTTTATAGCTTCATAGTATTCCATCATGTATATGTATCACATTTTCCTTATCCAGTTCACAGTGGACAACATGATTTACTCCATGTCTTTGCTACCATGAATAGTACTGCAATGAACATATGAGTGCATGCGTCTTTTTTGATGGAATTAATTATTTTCCTTTGAGTATACACGCAGTAACTGGATTGCTGGGTTGAATGGTAGTACTGTACTGTTTTAAGTGCTTCAAAAAACCTCAGAACTGCTTTCTTTTTACAGTGGCTGAACTAATTTACATTCCCACCAACGGCATATAAGTATTCCCTTTTCTCACGAACATCTGTTATTTTTCGTCTTTTTAGTAATAGCTATTATGACTGGTGTGAGACAGTATCTCATTGTGGTTTTTAGTCACATTTCTCTTTCCATTTACTTCCATTTCATCCATTGTACGTTTAACAGTATGTTAGTGTATTTCCATGTTTTCAAATTTTCCCATTTTCCTTTTGCAATTGATTTTTAGTTTCACTCCATTGTGGTCATAAAAATTAATGGATATAATTTTAATCTTCTCAAATTCATTGACTTGTTTTGGGACATAACATATGATCTATCCTAATGCATAATTTGTGTGCACTTGAGAAGAGTGTGTATTCTCTGTTGTTGGATGGAATGATCTGTATGTTTGTTAGGTCTATTTGGAGAGTGCTGTTTAAATGCTCCATTTTCTTACTGATTTTCTGTCTAAAAGTCCTATCCTTTATTGAAAATAAAGTATTAAAGTCTTTTAGTATGGTTTTATTGCTTTGTCTTTTCTCCTTCAGATCATGTTCAATATATTCAGATGACTCGATGTTAGGTATATCTATATTTGTAATTGTTATATCTTCCTGGAAAATTGACCCTATTGTTATCATATAATGTCCTTATTTGTTTCTTGAAGTTATTGTTTATTTTTTTTCTTTAAGTCTGTTTTGTGCTCTTTTTTTTTTTTTTTTTGGTTACTATTTGCATGTAATATCTTTTTTCCATCCCTTCCCTTTCACCCTTTGTGTGTGCTGGTTCTAAAGTGAGTTTCTAATAGACCTTTAATAGTTGGGTTATGTGTTTCTATCCATTCAGCAACTCTATGTCTTTTAATTGGGAAGTTAGTTTGATTTTTTTATATTTAAAATATTACTGATAGTAAAGGATTTTCTATTGCCATCTAAAAATGTTTTGTCTTATTATTAACAATGTTTTGTCTGTTTCCTCCTCTTTTATTTTCTTCTTTTCTGTTGGCTGATTTCTTGTATGAATATGCTTTTACTCCTTTGTCTTTGGCACAATTTGTATATGTATTTTTTTGTGATTACCATGGGGTTACATAAAATATATTATAGTTGCAACAGTTACTGTAAATTGATAATAATTTGAATTCCATGCCTGCAAAAACTTACTGATGAATATAGATGCAGAAATTTTTGAAAAATTCTAGCAAACCAAATTCAACAGCCCATTAAAATGATATTACAACATGACCAAGTGAAATTTATATATGGGATGAAAGCATGTTTCACCACATAAAAATTAGATGATGTGACATACCACATTGACAAAATGAAAAGTAAAATTACATGTTCGTCTCAATAGATGCAGTAAAATTATTAGACAAAAATGTCATAATGTTTCATGATAAAATCTTCCAACAAACTAAGCATAGAAGGAAAGGATAAAAATGTATCAAAGGCAATATATAAAAAGCCCACAGCTAAAATCATACAAAAGGGAGAAAAACTAAAGCCTTTCCTTTAAAATCAGGAACAATGCAAGGGTCTCCACTTTTCCACTTTCACTACTTTTATTCAACATGTTACTAAAAATTTTTGTAAAAGTAAATAGGCAAGAAAAAGAAGTAAAAGACATTCACTTTATAACAAAAGAAGTAAAAGTGTTCCTGTCTATATATATATATATATATATATATGATTCTATATATAGCAAGCTTTAAAGACTCTATGAAAAAAGAAAGGTAGAATAGGTAATCTCAGTAAAGCTGCAGGATACAAAATCAACATACAAAAACCAGTGGTGTTTCTCTACACTAACGATGAACTATTCAAAAAGGAAATTCTAGTAAAAAAAACTAATCTCATTTACAATAGCCGCAGAGAGAGTAAAATAGTAAAACAGAGAGAATAAATTCGACTAAGAAGGTGAAATATTTGTATATTGAAAATTATAAAATATTTCTGAAAAAAATCAAAGAAGATACAAACAAATGGATACATCCATGTTCAAAAACCTCTATCAAAATCCCAATGGTATTTTTTTATAGAGAGGAAAAACAATCAATTAATATGGAACCACAATAGATCTTGAATAGTCAAAAGAATCTTGAGAAAGACAAGCAAAGCTGGAGGCACTAAATTTTTTGAATTCAAAATATATTACAAAGCAGAGTATTAAATCCATATGGTACCGGCATAAAGACAGACATACAGACAAATGGAATAAAATAGAAAATTTGGAAATAAATTCATGAATATATGGGCAACTAATCTTTCAAAGAGTTGTCAAGAATAAACAATGGGAAAATAATTGTCTATTCAACAAATGTTGGCATTACACATGCCAAATAATGAAATAATATCGTTACCTTATCCCATACACAAAAATTAACTCATAATGAATTAGTTACTTAAATGTTATACCTAAAACTATAAAACTTCTAGAAAAAAAATCAGGGAAAAGCTCCTTGTCATTTATTTGGACAATAATTTTATGGATATGACACCAAGCACAGGCAACAAAAACAAAAATACACAAGTGGGACTACATCAAACCAAAATGTTTATGCACAGTAAAGGAAACAATCAACAGAATAAAAAGGCAGCCTACAGAATCAAAGAAAATATTTGCAAATCATTTATCAGATTAGAGGTTAATTTCCAAAATACATAAGAAACTTATACAACTCAATAGCAAAAAACAAAAGAAACAACAACACAAACAAAAACCTGATTAAAACTGGGCAAAGAACCTGAATAGACATTTCTCAAAAGAAGAAAGACATGTGGCCAACAGGTATATGCGAAGTTGATCAACCTCACAAATCATCAGAGAAATACCACAATGAGATATCACCTCATAGCTAAGAAGATGACTATTATCAAAACAAAATAAAACAACAACAAAAAAAATCCACAAGTGTTAGCAGGTATCTGGAGATATTGGAACTTTTGCACACTGTTGGTTGGAGTGTAAAAATGGTGCAGCCAGTATTTAAACAGTTTTGAGATTCCTCAAACAATTAAAAAGAGAACTCTCATATATAATATGCCAGTGTAAGCAATCCTACTTCCAGCAATTCAATTTCTGAGTATTTATCTATCTAAGAAATGAAATCAGGATGTCAAAGACAATATATAGAATGGGAGAAAGTATTTGCAAACTGACAAGTTTTTGCAAAAACTGAAAGTATTTGCAAAGTCTGACAAATGTTAATATGCAGAATATTTAAGGAACTCAAACAGCCCAGTAGCCAAAAAAATAAATAAATAAAAAGTAAATAATCCAATTAAAAGTTGGGCAAAAGATCTGCATAGACGTTTCTCAAAAGAAGACGTTCAAATGCCAACAGGTATATTTTTATATAGCTCAGAATGACTAATCATCTGAGAACTGCAAATCAAAACCACAATGAGGTATTGCCTCATTCCAGTTAGTAAAACTATTGTTAATAAAAGAAAAAAAATGAATGCTGGCAAGGATGCAGAGAAAGAGGAACTCTTATGCACTGCTGGTGGGAATGTAAATTAGTACAGCCATTATAGAAAACGGTATGGAGGTTCTTCAAAATACTAAAAATAGAACTACCATATGACCCAATAATCCCACTACTGGTTATATCTCCAAAAGGAAGGAAAGAGTATGTCAAAAAAAAAATATATATATATATATAAATATATGTATCTGCATTCCTGTGTTCGTTTCAGCACTGTTCATAATAGTCAAGCCATGGAAACAGCCTAAAGAGTACTATTGTCTATCATTAGTTTATGGTTTTCATACTTTATCTCCAATTGTAAATTATCTCTTTAAATGTTTTAGTCATGTTTTAAACAGTGGGTATCTTTAAAAATACTGAGTTAATTATTTTATATATGTATGTGCATACATTACATATAATATATCCTCACATAGGTAGATCATATACATATATAATTTGTATATATATTTTATATGACAAAAGTCTTATTCAGACTTCCAAATTTCCAAAACCCACCAACTATGTGGCTTGCCTTTTTATTTTGTTAAGTGCTTCTAAAGAGCAAAAGTGTCTTTCTTTTTTCCCCCCAAAGACTATATTTTCTAATTCATTTTCTTGTTGTATGCTGTAAGAAACATTTACCTGTCCAAAGGTCACAAGATCATTGTTATTGCTTTTTCCTATGCTTTTGCTGGAGGCTTTGTTATTTTACTGCTCATATTTCCATCTCTTATACATTTTCAATTTTCATGTACATCCTGTGGGGTAATTGTCAGTTTTTGTTGTTGTTGTTGTTTTGTTTTGTTTTTGTTTTTTTGAGACAGAGTCTTGCTTTGTTGCCCAGGCTGGAGTGCAGTGGCACCATATCCACCCACCGCCATCTCCGCCTTCTGAGTTCACGCCATTCTCCTGCTTCAGCCTCCGGAGTAGCTGGGACTACAGGCGTCCACCACCAAGCCAGGCTAATTTTTTTGTTGTTGTTTTTATATTTTTCTTAGAGATGGGGTTTCACCGTGTTAGCCAGGATGATCTCCATCTCCTGACCTTGTGATCCGCCCGCCTTGGCCTCCCAAAGTGCTGGGATTACAGGCGTGAGCCACCACATCCAGCAGTAATTGTCAATTTTTAATTATACAGATATTAAATTGTTTCAGCACCATTTCTTAAAAAGACTTTCATATTGACATGAAATTACTGGATATCCTTGTTACAAATCAGTCGGCCGTATATCTGTTTATTAACTTTTGGACATTATTCTCCTCACTTTATCCATCTTTCTAAACTTTTGCCAGAATGGCATTATCTTGATTATTGCCACTTTATAGTAAGCCCTCTCGATTTATTTTTTTCCAAGTGTTTAGCTATTGTTTGCTGTTTAAGTAAATTTTAGAGTCAGTTTGTAAGTTTTACAAGTTTCTACTGGATGATATAAGCAAATTAATTATAATTATTCTATCAATATATAGTTATTAAAATATTTAGTTATTAAAATATTATCAAATACAATTAAACAGAGCAATGATACACTACAATACCTCCTTAGCAATTAGTGTTTATCCCAGCTATGCAAAGATGGTTCAATATAAAATACAATTATCAATGTTATTTTCTCACTAACAGATAATAGAACAAATTATATATGTTCACAGAATTAAAAACAATGCATATCAGATAAGCGTTATATCTTTCACTAATAAAATTAAAGAATTATTCTTTATAGATAGGCACTTTCTTACCTCTAAACTCAAGACAGACAGCACAAGTAAGTATAAGTGCATGTAATCATTTTCTAAAAGATAGAAACAAAAGACTATCCTCTTAATGTCTTTCTTAAACACTAGTGTTTTTATAACTCCAACATGACATTAGTTACAAATTCACAGTTATAATAAATATCTTAGGAAAATAAATTACCAAGAACAATTAAAGCAATAAAAAATAATAAGAATTTTTAAGCTGGAATAGTGAAACAGCATTATGTAATGTGATGATATCCATGGAAAGCAATATGTAATACTAAAACAAATGTACTCTGCAGATGGTGTGTGTGATATTCAACATATTGGGCATTGTGAATCGGTTGGGAAAAACAGAATTTTTAATAAACCATAAGAGGATAATTGTTTTATTTATATATACACACACATATGTATTTGTTATACAAATACATATACATTGTATATAAATATATATTTATATTATTATATACAAATATATATTTATGTTTTTGGCAAACTAAATACTTTTCATGTTTTATATACATTTAAAAAATTATTGAATATAAACAGAAATACAAGATAGAATATAGGATGATATTCTATTAAGATGTAGTTATGGTTACTTAAGCATAGGGTCACGCTCTGAAAAAGTGTATCCTTAGGTGATTCCATTTTTGTGGGAAATTCGCAGAGTGTATTCACACAAACCTAGATGCAGATAGCCTACTACACATCTAGGCAATATAGTGTAGCCTGTTGTTCCTCACCTACAAATCTGTACAGCAGGTTACTGTACTGAATGCTGTTGGTGATTTAACAGTAAAGATCTGTATGTCTAAACGTACAAAAGGTATATTAAAAATACAGTATAAAAGACCAATAAATGCTACTCCTGAATAGGACACTTATCATGAATGGAGCTTGCAGGGCTGGAAGTTGCTTTACTTGAGTCAGTGAGTGAATGTGAGGCGTAGGACAATATTGTACAGTACTGAAGGCTTTATAAACACTGTACACTCAGACTACTCTAAATTTACAAGAAATATTTATTCAATAACACATTAACCTTAGCTTACTGGAACCATTAACCTTATAAACTTTTAATCTAGTTTTTTTACTCTTTTGAAGTAATACTTAGCTTAAAACACAAGTACATTGTATAGCTATACAAAATATTTTCTGTATACCCTTACTCTGCATGCATTTTTCTATTTTAATTTTAATTTTTTTTTTCTTTTAAGCTTTTGCGTTGAAAGCTAAGACACAACACATGCATTAGCCTAGATCTACAAAGAGTCAGAATCATCAATATCACTGTCTGCCACCTCCACATCTGGAAAGTCTTCAGGGGCAATAACACACCCTATAGGAGTGTCTGGCATCTCAGTAAATGTAAAAAGAAAGCAATCACAGTCATGAGATTGCATTTTCATCTGAACTATGTACCCCAAAGCTTATATAATAAAGACCTAACCCCCATTGTGACTGTACTGGAACATAGGGCCTTTAAAGAAGTAATTGAAATTAAATGAGTCCGTAGGGTGGTGTCCTTAGTTGATGGAATTGTTGTCCTCACAAAAAGAAAAAAGAAACACCAAAAATGCTGGTGCAGAGAGAAAAAACCTTGGGAGGATGCAGAGAGTACAAACCAAGGAGAGAGAATTCAGGAGAAACCAAACCTGCTTACATTTTGATCTTTGCCTTACACCTTCAGAACTGTGAAATATAAATTTCTGTTGTTTAAGCCACCCAGCCTGTGGTATTTTATTGTGGCTGCCCTAGCGGACTATTGCAGGCTTGTCTTACACATTCTACATTTCTCTCTTTGACTCCTTTTTATTTGTTTATTTTTATTTTATTATTATTATTTTTTTGAGATGGAGTATCACTCTGTCACCCAGGCTGGAATGCAGTGGCGCGATCTTGGCTCACTGCAAACTCCGCCTCCATATTCAAGCAATTCTCCTGCTTCATCCTCCCAAGTAGCTGGGATTACAGGCATGCACCACCACGCCCAGCTAATTTTTGTGTTTTTAGTAGAGACGGGATTTCATCATGCTGGCCAGACTGGCCTTGAACTCCTGACCGCAGGTGATCTGCCCACCTCGGCCTCCCAAAGGTCTGGGATTACAGGCATGAGCACCGCACCCGGCCTTTGACTCCTTTTTCTAATGACTAGAACAAGCCTGAATGAGAACGTTTTCAGTAGGGGGATGGAGGAAGTGGAGGAGGAGTTGGGGAGTAAATAGGAGTGAAGCTGTTGGCAGCTGGGGCTGTGAAAAGAGACAATACTTTCAGGAGGTAGATCGGAGCTAACAACACATGTGTTGTTTTAGAGTTTAATTTTTTTTATTGCTTGTCTTTAGATAAAAATAAATGGAGCATGTATATATGCTAATAGAAATGGTAGAGAAGAAAGACCTGACAATGCTGATGGAAAGAAAGTTGGGGTAAAATGTAGCCTAAGTTTGCTGAGATGGCAAATGGAATGGGACCCAGAGCCAGAGGGTGGAAGGTGAGGGGTGGAAAGGAAGGGATTTTTTTTTTATTATTATACTTTAAGTTTTAGGGTACATGTGCACATTGTGAAGGTTAGTTACATATGTATACATGTGCCATGCTGGTGCGCTGCACCCACTAACTCGTCATCTAGCATTAGGTATATCTCCCAATGCTATCCCTCCCCCCTCCCCCTACCCCACAACAGTCCCCAGAGTGTGATATTCCCCTTCCTGTGTCCATGTGATCTCATTGTTCAATTCCCACCTATGAGTGAGAATATGTGGTGTTTGGTTTTTTGTTCTTGCGATAGTTTACTGAGAATGATGATTTCCAATTTCATCCATGTCCCTGCAAAGGACATGAACTCATCATTTTTTATGGCTGCATAGTATTCCATGGTGTATATGTGCCACATTTTCTTAATCCAGTCTATCATTGTTGGACATTTGGATTGGTTCCAAGTCTTTGCTATTGTGAACACATGCACACGTATGTTTATTGCAGCATTATTCACAATAGGAAGGGATTTTTGATAGGAAGAAAGAAGGACTCCTCCTCCTAGACAGCAGTCTATAACATAAGAAGAAGGAACAACAAGAACATATTCTGGAGGAACTGGGGAGAGGAAATTGAGATAATTCCCGTTTATTGGGCCTTTTTTGTGATAGATAGGCAACATTAACTTTTAAGAAAAAAGTGACTGTATGTACAGAAAGAGTAAATCTTTAAAGAATGAATTTTACTTTATGTAAATTATATCTCAATAATTCTGACTTTAAAAGAGGAAGAAAATAAAACGCATTCATTCTTTCTTTTGCACTTCATCATGTAATAATATAATAAAAAATATCTAGCCTGGGGAAAGTAAGAATGCAAAAAGTTAACAATATTTGTACAAAGTTAAAAAACACCATGATGTAGATGATGATGACAAACTTTTCACCATGTTTGTCAATAATTGATGTGTTGCTATCACAGTTCATGATGTTTAGTTTATCAAAAACTGAATAGACTGGTATAATGTTTCTCCTATCAAAATTATAAATGGAATTAAATGTTAATAATTAATAGATTTATCAAATAATAAAATTAATAAGCAAAGAACAATAGCTTTAGTACATACTCATTAAATTTAGGATATGTCTGTTAAAAAGAATTATCCATTATGCATGCTACTTTTCACAGTTCAGTTGTAAATTATTTCTTAGCTATGCCTTAACAATCTTTAAAATATTATGTTTTCAGACTTAGGACAGATGAGTGATTTTTTAAACCTTAATTCATATATTTCAACATTATATCTATAACTTGCAGATAAAATAATCAAAACTTCAAATTTCAGAGTCTGATAATAATGAGTCAGAAAATAGTCATCTTCATTTGATAGAAAGTACATTTCTTGTAATACATAGCAAGCTAAATAATATATACTTTGATAAGACTATCAATTACAGTTTTATAAAATTTTCCTGGTTATAAAGAAGCCACTATTAACTTTTTAGTAACCTCAAGAAATCCTTAGCAAGTTGTGCTAAGGGATTACAGAATGTTTTGGATAGTAATAATTTTTTTAATGAACACATTAAAAGTAGTGCAAACTACAATATCTATAGAAATGTATTGAACTACTATTTTGAAGATTTTTAAAGTCTTTAGAATTCATTCATTTAAAAAATTATTTCTAAGTACTTTTATATAATGAACTGTTCTGTTAAACTCTTTGTATCGAGGAGTTTTAGAGGTTAATGTTACTTTTACAGGATAATTAGAGTATATCACTGTGTCAGGTAGCAGCATAATCTACTTGATACCACTCAGGAAAAACAGGAGTATAGATTTGCATTTTAATATTTAAATTGGCAACATATGAACACTTGACTGCTGTAAAAATTTTATACAAAACTGAAAACTTATGGATGTTTTAGTAATCTAAATATTACTTTCCATCTTACCTCTGATATATTCTACTATATTTCCTATCAAATGTATTCAAAATTATCTGAATCTATTGTCCATGGATCCCAGTTTATTCTTTATATTGTACATTCTGTTACTCATGCCATTTGTGGAGTTTTTCTTCCAAGTTTTTTCTTTATTATATGAAACCTCTAATTACTTCTTTCCCAAACAAATATCTCATCATCTACTTAATTTTGCTTTTATTGTGGTTGTTTATGATACAATATGGATGATGATAGTCTGCACATTTCAAAAATTACATTTTTCCCTAAAATCATTTTTACAGTATTGCATCTATATTTTATAATTAAGGTATTTTGATTTTTAAAAAATATTTAAGCTATTTATACATATTAAATATAATATTATTTAAGATATATTGAAGATATATTTTTCTTATTTGTAGTTCAAAGCGTGCTTGATCAATATTGGTACTTATACTGTTTTTCTTACTTAACTATGGAATCTCTCTCTCTAGGTATAGATACAAATTCTGATAAGAAAAAGAAATATCTTCACCCTATGGTTCAACAGAGAAAAACAGGGAATAGTGAGGACCCACATTTGAACAGGTTTTTCTACACAATATTTATTTTTATTAAAGAGGTGAAACCACTTTTTAATCCTGCATTATATTCATTATATCAGAGTGGCTTTGTTACTGTTTAAGTTATTATTTTGGAACAAAAACCCACATGCTTGTTCCATCTCCCAATTCTCCCACTTACAGTTTGCAAATGAAAAAAATGTTATCGAGTATTTTTGATGGCCTTGTTTTCTCTTCAGTGTTGAGTGGTAGAGTTCTTAGGTCTTCGGACTTGACCATCCTTTAATCTAATTTGTTATAGAACTTATAGAAATGGAATACTCCTAAAAGCAACAACAATAAGTTATTATTTGTAATTCTAGAAATGTTGTGGATTTTATATTTTATATTTACTCTGCCATTTGAAATGAATTCTAATGCAGAGACATAAATTCTTGTGTACAATAAAATTTATTGAGACAAAATTCATGGGTTTCTTTAACAAGAGCACTCCACCTTATTTTTTCCATTTTCCAACATCATATCAATAAAATTGAAATTACTAATTTGCCAAGAAAAAAGTGAAATGCTCTTCTTCTTTTTTATACATCAGAAATGAAATTCTTATTTCCACTCAGGTTAAGAATAAGACAAAGATGTTCGTTATGATTAGTAAAATTTTACTCAGTAATAGAGACATTAGCTAAAGCAATTAGATAAGAAAAAGGAGTTTTAGTCTGAATTACTGAAAATTAAATACAACCATATTTATCAGGAGATTGTATAATTATATGTTTTGGTAAATCCAAAATTCAATACAAAAGCTATTCAAAACAGACACCATATAATAAAATGATATTATTTAAAATTATCAAACTAGTCAACAGCTTTTATAAACAGAACAAATGAAAGAGAAATTTTATGAGAGTGAATACTCAAGTTACAATAACAATTAAAAGAAAAAAATTACAGTAAAACATTAAGTAAAAATCATACAGTTAAATTACTATGAAAGTGTAAAATATTGTGGTTTACTAGCATCAACACAATGAAAAATATACCTTCTTTTTACATTCAAAGGCGAGATTCTACCTTTAGATTTGTCAGTGACATCCAATAATGGATATGTGCTTACATTTTATCGAAAAAAGGAAAATTGAGCTGATAATATAACATAAATTTTCTTAAAGGCTAAATAATAATAAAATCTTCCTCAATGAAATGGAATTGGTCTATTTTATAAGTCAATAAATATTATATTAGATATAGTATTTAAAATGTCTGGAATCTATGTATATTTTCTTTATATGCAAGGGGAATTTCATTTTCTGAAATAAAAGAAAAACCATATGCAACATCATCTAACCCTCAGATTTGGGGGCTGGTTAATTTTAATCACAGTAAATCTAACAATAAAACAATGTATAGCATGTTTAGCAGTCTTGAAAACATATTTTAGAAAATATTAGAAATAGGTGAGATAAATGGGTTACCACTTTCTAAGTCTGAAAACTTTTCAAAGTTGGGATTCTTAACCTCAGTCCATTTATTTCTTCTAGGAGGTCCAAAATTTTTATCACAAAGAGGTAATTACTTTGTATTTTTAAAATAATTAGATATTCTAACATGACTAAAGGTCATTTGAAAACTAGAACAAATAAAATCCTACTTAGAAGACAAAACAGAAAAATAACTAGGTGTTCAAAAAACTATACAAAGTAATAGAAACACTGTTCTAAATTAGAGAAGTGTATATTACTCAAAAAATATTTTGAACCAATTCTTCTAAATGACATGGTACTTAGTACAACTTAAATTTGGATAGAATTGTCAAAGAGTAGTTACATGGGCATACCCATAAAGTCATGTGATAATTAAAGGAGGCTTCACAAGACAGTCAAAGCATAGCCAGTCTGCTTAAAGACAGTTTGGAGATTCATGTAGGACTATCTGAGTGTTTTCAGTGTTTTATAAAATATCTTTTAATGAAGTACAAAAAGCATGTTATTGTCATGCAACTCATCAAGTGCTAATTGTCTATTTTTTCCTTTTTTAATGTATCAATGATGTTGATACCACTTTCCAGAAGATACTGAGGAAAGATCATTTATCACAGCACAACTTTATGTAAAAGGAATATGAGGGCTGTGATTTATTAATATTTATCCTAAATGATAAATTTTAAATATTTCCAGATATTAAATTTGCATAATTGTATAATAAATCACTGTTTTATTTTACAGATTTCACAGAATTGGCTAAAACTCTATTAGCATTTGTCCCCCTCCCCAAAACAAAAACAAAAATAAAACCAAAGCATTTCATGGTAAGGTTTATTTGTCTTATAGGTTAAATCACTTGACTAGCATTATACTGCAGAATGTGTTCTATGTTTTTCCTATCAAAATAAAAGTAAAATGGCAAGTAATGAATATGTTTCTTTTTAACCGGTCAAAATCCATACCCAAACTCTCCAAAAATTAAATCTTACAACTGGAAAGCAGCTAAAACTGCACCTGCTTCAAGTAAATGTAAAGTGGCAGACCATTTGCAAGTTGAAAGTAATCCTTTTCCTGTGGAATATAAAAACTCACAAAAGAAACTCATGCCCTGGAGAAATGGGATCTGATAGAACATTCACTTTAAACACACACAAGCACACTCACACACACACACACACACTCCTCACAATAAAAACACCAAAAAAAGAGGCATATGAGGAAAGATGAAAAATGAGCTAAAAACACAGTTGTTCTCATTCATAAATTTATAAAACTTCTCACAAATAAATGTTGTCATTATTTGAGTCTTGTTAGAATGGTACTTGGAAATCAAAGACTAGAACCAAAGGAACAAACAGAATATTGTGTTTAAGTCTGGTAAATACAGCCAATTATAATAATAAATTCATATATTTGCAAAATGAAATGCAGAATATTTAGAAATGAAATTCTTAAAACTGAGCATAAAGATCGGAAAGCCAATATTTATTTTAAAGTTTTTAAATTATTTTTTGTTTATTATACTTTAAGTTCTAGGGTACATGTGCACGATGTGCAGGTTTGTTACATATGTATACATGTGCCATGTTGGTGTGCTGCACCCATGAACCGCACCCATTTACATTAGGTATATCTCCTAATGCTATCCCTCCCCCCTCCCCCTACCCCACAACAAGCCCTGGTGTGTGATGTTCCCCAGCCTGTGTCCAAGTGTTCTCATTGTTCACTTCCCACCTATGAGTGAGAACATGCACTGTTTGGTTTTCTGTCCTCGTGATAGTTTGCTCAGGATGATGGTTTCCAGCTTCATCCATGTCCCTACAAAGGACATGAACTCATCCTTTTTATGGCTGCATAGTATTCCATGGTGTATATGTGCCACATTTTCTTAATCCAGTCTATCATTGCTGGACATTTGGGTTGATTCCAAGTCTTTGCTATTGTGAATAGTGCTGCAATAAACATAAGTGTGCATGTGTCTTTATAACAGCATGATTTACAGTCCTTTGGGTATATACCCAGTAATGGGATGACTGGGTCAAATGGTATTACTAGTTCAAGATCCTTGAGGAGTCGCCACACTGTCTTCCACAATGGTTGATCTAGTTTACAGTCCCACCAACAGTGTAAAAGTTTTCCTATTTCTTCACATCCTCTCCAGCATCTGTTGTTTCCTGACTTTTTAATGATTGCCATTCTAACTGGTGTGAGATGGTATCTCCTTGTGGTTTTAATCTCACTGATGGCCAGTGATGATTTTTTCATGTGTCTGTTGGCTGCTGGATTCGGTTTGCCAGTATTTTACTGAGGATTTTTGCATCGATGTTCCTCAAGGATATTGCAGAATGGCAAATGTTGCTGCCTGATCCTTCCTCTGGAAGCTTTGTCTCAGGGGGGCACCTGGCTGTATGAGGTGTCAGTCGGCCCTTACTGGGAGGTGTCTCCCAGTTAGGCTACTCAGGGGTCAGGGACCCACTTGAGGAGGCAGTCTGTCTGTTCTCAGATCTCAAACTCCATGCTGGGAGAACCACTATTCTCTTCAAAGCTGTCAGACCAGGACGTTTAAGTCTGCAGAAATTTCTGCTGCCTTTTGTTCAGCTATGCCCAGGCAGGCATACCTCCTTGACCTGCGGTGGGCTCCACACAGTTCAAGGTTCCTGGCCCCTTTGTTTACCTACTCAAGCTTCAGCAATGGTGGACGCCCCTCCCCCAGCCTTGCTGCTGCCTTGCAATTCAATCTCAGACTGCTGTGCTAGCAGTGAGCGAGGCTCTGTGGGCGTGGGACCCTCCAAGCCAGGTGCGGGATATAATATCCTGGTGTGCCATTTGCTAAGACTATTGGAAAAGCACAGTATAAGGGTAGGAGTGTCCCAATTTTCCAGGTACCATCTGTCACAGCTTCCCTTGGCTAGGAAAAGGAATTCCCTGACCCCTTGTGCTTCCTGCGTGAGGTGATGCCCCACCCTGCTCTGTGGGCTGCACCCACTGTCTGACAAACCCCAGTGAGATGAGCCCCATACCTCAGTTGGAAATGCAGAAATCACCCATCTTCTGCATCTCTCACCCTGGGAGCTGTAGACTGGAGCTGTTCCTATTTGGCCATCTTGGAACCCCCTAAAGTTATTTTAATATATGTGTTCTGATATAATTATGTTTTGACTAAGTCATCATGGTTAACACTGAATGTCAACTTGATGACATTGAAGGATACAAAGTATTGATCCTGGGTGTGTCTGCGAGGGTGTTGCCAAAAGAGATTAACATTTGAGTCAGTGGGCTGGGAAAGGCAGACCCACCATTAATCTGGGTGGGCATAAACTAATCAGCTGCCAGACTGGCTAGAATATAAGCAGGCAGAAAAATATGAAAAGAGAGACTGGCCTAGCCTCCCAGTGTACATCCTTCTCCTGTGCTGGATGCTTCCTGCCCTCAAACTTCAGACTCCAAGTTCTTCAGTTTTGGGACTCAGACTGGCTTTCCTTCCTCCTCAGCCTGCAGATGGCCTATTGTGGGACTTTATAATCATGTGAGTTAATACTTAAACTTATGTGTGTGTGTATATCTATCTATATATATCTATCTACATAGATCATTAAGTTCACGACACCTGCCAGGCATGTATTAATAAATTATATTTATTTTTATTTTTTAAAGTAATAGTATTCAAGTTAGTGTATTAGTCAGGGTTCTCTAGAGGGACAGAACTAATGGACTGTGTATATATATATTTATTTTGTGTGTGTGTATCTCTCTGTATATATCTAGATATATATGTAGATATATATAGATAGATATTTAGATATATATACATATATATGTATATCTATATACAGATAGATATCTATATAGATATATAGATAGATACACACACACACACACTATATGTGTGTGTGTGTGTATATATATATCTATGTATACACAGTCCATTAGTTCTGTTCCTCTAGAGAACCCTGACTAATACACTAAGTTGAATACTGTTACTTTAAAAAATAAAAATAAATATAATTTATAAATACATGCCTGACAGGTGTCATGAACTTAATGATCTCTGGCTCTATCTTTAATATTTTTTTCAACAAGAAAGTTTTTATTAACATGAATTTTGAATACCAAGCATGCAACCAGGACAGGTGCTATGGCTCATGATAATAATTCCACCACTTTGTGTAGGCTGAATTTGTCAGATTGCTTGAGCTCAGGAGTTCGATACCAGCCTGGAAAGCCTGGTCCCAAGGAATTAAAAAATAAAAACAAATAAATTAGCCAGGAGTGTTGGGGCAAGCCTGAAGTTCCAGCTATTTGGGAGGCTGAGGCGAGAGAATTTCTTGAGCCAGGGATGTCGAGGCTGCAGTAAGCCAAGATTATGCCACTGCACTTCAGCCTGTGTGACAGAGTGAGACCCTGCCACACGCACACACACAAAAGCACCTATACCAGTATTTGGGGGAGGGTGGGAGAGGAGGAGGGTGAGGCAGTGGGAAGGAATTCTAATCTGTAGATAATAAAGCTCCAGGTTCATCCAATTGTGGATTTTGTTGATGAAAATAGTTGAACTATGTAAAATATTTGAAGAGATTTATTCTGAGCCAAATATGAGTGACCATGGCCCATGATACAGCCCTCAGGAGTTCCTGAGAACACGTGCCCAAGGTGGTCGGGGTACAGCTTGGTTTTAAATATTTTAGGAAGGCATGAGACATCAATCAAATAAATTTAAGAAATACAATGGTTTGGTTCAGAAAGGTAGGACAACTCAAAGTGGGGGCTTCCAGGCTACAGGTACATTGAAATATTTTCTGGTTGACAATTGACTGAGTTTATTTGAAGACCTGGGATTAATGGAAAGAAATGTTCAGGTTATGATAAAGATTGTGGCAACCAAGTTTTGTTGTGCAGAAGAGTCTCTCAGGTAGCAGGCTTCAGAGAGAGAGAACAGGTTGTAAAATGCTTCTTATCAGACCTGGAAAGAAAGGAAGGAGAAATGGGATTCTCTAGAGAATGTGGATTTTATCACAAGAGACTTTGCAGAGCAATTTCAAGGTATGACGAAGAAATGTATTTTGATGTTAAGTATGTTTCCTTGTGTTATGTTTTCTATGTGTTATGTAATGCCAGAGATAGAATGAAAAGTAAGTTACAATATATAGGGTCAAATAAAACCCATCTGATGAGAATTTATGGTTTGTAGGGCATGACTCCCTAGACCCCTTAGGTAGGAATGTGGGCAAGATAAAAAATCAGAGCTTAGTCCTCAATTTCATAGTACCCCAAGGACATGTGATTGTTAAAAATAGTGTACTTGTTCAGGACACTCTTGTCCAGCAGGGTGCCAGTTTGGGACGCAATCAGCTTCTTAGGGTCCCCGATGGTGTCATCCGTGTTGCATTTAATGCGGACCTTCTTCCCCAGAAAGTCGTGCAAACAATCTTGGTCATCGTGGCTGGAGCTGGAATCACCTTGTACCTGTGGATGTGACAGTCTTCTCGCTTGAGCACTGAAATCCATGATCTCTGACTTTAAATCAAGCTTCAAAGTAAGTGTTAGTCTGAGGGTTTACACATAAGAAACAGGTTTTAAAGACAGTTTAAGAAACCTGTTCGAAATAATGACACTTTTTCAAAGCAAAGCTAGTATGCAAACTAAGGAATGTTCTGCTCCAGAATTTGCAATTTCTCCCCTTAAATAGTGATAACTATAGTTAAATTGTTGATATTTGGTTTCCTAAGTAATAAAAATGAATTAGATTATTATTAGCTGCAAATGGCTATTAAATAATGGCATTGTTTGAAAACTCTATTACTTGCCAGGGTTGGGGGGAAATGATAGAGCTATTCATTCGATGTGGTTTGTACTCTAGAAGGTAAGGGACCATTTCTAAGGTAAGAATATTTCAAAGTTCTCCTCACAGTATAAAGCATACTACTTAGTACATAATAGGTCATCAATGATATCTATTGAATAAATGAATGAACAGACAAAAGAATAAATACTGATAGGTTTTACATAACATTGAAGTTAATTTTGCTTTATTAGAAATTAATTTCTCAAAGTTGCTTCCTATATTCTTGTGATATTTTAAGAAATTAGTAAACAGAGAAACAGATTTTTTTTAAGAAAAAACTTTTTTGTTTGTAGAGGCAGGTTTTTTGTTTGCTTTTAAAGTATGACTATAAAACGCTATACACACTCACATGTAGGCAATTTCATTTTTAGTTTTAAAATATTTAGTTTTATTTAAAATGTTGTTTTATTTAAAATATTTAGTTTTTGATTATTTTTATTTTATTTAAAATATATAGTTTTATTTAAAATATTTAGTTTTATTTTAGTTTTAAAATATTTTTACCAATTAATACAAATATAAATTAATACAATTTATAATATAGACACAAAAGGATAATTTGATATCATAGTCATATAGGACATGCATTTTTACTTGAACTTTGCCTCCTAAAATAGGATAATTAGCCAAAACCCTAAAATGGTAAGATTCCTGCTTACTATTTGTGTTAGTTAGGGCTGCCTTAACAAACTATCACAGATTGTGTTGCTAAAAACGCATTTTTTTTTTAACAGTTCTGGAGGTTAGAAGTTTAAGGTGAACTTGGAGGCAAGTTTGATTTCTTCTGAGGCCTCTCTCCTTGACTTGCCAATGACTGCCTTTTTCTATATCCTCAAATGTTTGTCCCTCTGTGCATGTACGTTTCTGGTGTCTCTTGGTTTGTCCAAATTTCTTTTTCTTATGAACACACTAGTCAGATTGAATTAGGGAACAAACTAAAGGCGTCATTTTAACATCATCACTTCATTGAAGACCTTATCTTCAAATGTAGTCAAATTCTCAAGTACTAGGGGTTGGGACTTGAGCATATGAGTTTGGGGAGAATACAGTTAAACCCATCATACTACTGTGATGCAAACATTACAATTAAATGATTAAGCTTAACTCGTCCATGTAACCAAGACTGGTTCATTTAAGGGAGATGACAGCTGAGTCCAAAGGAAGAAAAAAAAGCTACAAAATGCAAGACACATAAATGAGTAAAGGCACTAAAAAGCAAAGTTAAAACAACACACATAAAATTGTTTTAATTGTAATTAATTTATTGTTATTTTCTAAACAATTCCAAAGTTTTGCTTTCAGATACTGCCCATATATCTTTCAGAGAAAATCTCTTTTAGAGAAAATCATAAAAAATATTGTTGTGGGACGGTTCTCAGAAATGCAGTTTGCGCACTGGATTTCAATTGTATTTTAATATCAGCAAGATGTATTCTGGAAACCATATCATTATACTATTGTACATTTCAGACACGAAGTAATATTAAATATAATTATCCTAGAACTCATGAATACTGGATTGTTACCAGTTAAGACAACATTTCTTCTCCTGAGATTCTCAACAGAGTATTCAGACTCTGATTAAGGGAAAATTAAGAAGAAAAACAAAATGCAAAAGCACTACGTTATTAACAAGCCTTGAGCTCCAACTTCACAATTCAGTAGATTGTTTAATAGGGTGTATCTGGTGGCTTAAATGTGATATTTAAATGGTTTCTCTGTGGCCCTGAGCCTAGAGCCAATTGGAGAATGACAGTTCAGAGTGACAAAAGTAAACGAGTGTGTGAAAAAAGGGAGGAAAACAGTTCACATCTGCTACTGTGCAGCACGAAACCATAGGCTTTTGACATCCAGCATCCTGAAAGAATATAGCCAACATTTTTCATCTCTGTGACAGTGATGGTTATAAAATAAGGGGCCCTCATTTTATCATATGTGATCACATTTTGTCATATGTGATATCACAATACACATGTTAAAATCATTTAGGAGATGGTTTAATTCTCAGTGAAACATTTCAAAAATAGTCTGAAAGTAAATATGAGAAAAGTTGTGACATAATTATAACTAATATTAAGAAACTTACCCAGGACTACACAAATAAATGTCCTGTTCTCTGTAAAACAACACTATTTTCGTTTTTAGTTTTAAGTTCAAGAGTACATCTTCAGGTTTGTTACACAGGTCAACCTGTATCACAGGGATTTGTTGTACATATTATTTCATCATCCAGATATTAAGCCTAGTACCCATTATTTATTTTTCCTGATCCTCTCTTTCCTCTCACCTTCCACCCTCCAATGGGCCCCAGTGTGTGTTTTTCTCCTCTATGTATCTCATCATTTAGCTCATACTTGTAAATGAGAACTTGTAACATTTGGTTTTCTGTTCCTGCATTAGTTTGCTAAGGATTATGGCCTCCAACTCCATCAGTGTTCTTGCAAAGGACATGATTTTCTTCTTTTTTATGGCTGCATAGTATTCCTTAACATGTATGTACCACATTTTCTTTATTCAGTCTATCATTGATGGCCATTTAGATTGATTCCATGTCTTTGTTGTTATAAATAGTGCTCCAGTGAACATACGCGTGCATGTGTCTTCATAACAGAATGATTTATATTCCTTTGGGTATATACCAAGTAATGGGATTGATGGATTGAATGGTGTTTCTGTCTTTAGGTTTTGAGTAATCACCACTTTGTCTTCGACAATGGTTGAACTAATTTGCACTCCCACCAATAGTGTATAAGTGTTCCTTTTCTCCACAATGTTGCCAGCAACTGCTATTTTTTGACTTTTCAATAATAGCCATTTTGACCATGTGAGATGGTATCTCATTATGGTTTTGATTTGCATTTCTCTAATGATTTGTGGTGTTGAACTTTTTTTCATATGATTCTTGGCCATCCACAACCTATATTCACTACTTCTTTTCTTTTTTTCTGCTCAGGAAATGTTTTGCTTATAAGTTTTTGAAGTAATATATTCCTATTACTATTAAATTTATCCCTTGGACAATTAGATAGTTCTAAAAAGGGAAATGAACTTACTATTCTTAATACGTACATGCTGGATGCCAGATACAACTGAAAAGCAAATAATAGAATTAATTCTTCTGTGGGTGTGGGTGTGTGTGAACTGTATCTTGTTTTAGACTCATTTTCAAATCACTATGTGTTTTGACATACCCATGGTTATTAACAACACTTAGTTCCCTGTCACACATATTTTTATTTATATATAGAATAAAATAGGTTTTTTTAACATTCAATCAAAATTGCCAATTATCTGCATTTACCTAATTATCACCTGACATGGGATATATTAACAGGATGACAACATAGAAATAAAAACGGAATGAAAACAATGAAATACTGTTTTAAAGATATCCTTCTTTTGACACTGAATCCTGAAATTGTGACTACTTAAGCACAGTGAGAAAAAGCATTTCCAATGATTTTTGTTCATCTTTCCATGTAATATCGTATTACATTAAATTAAATGTTGTTCCCCAAATATTTTTTCATTATTCTGATAAATAAATAATCTGGTAAAAAGTAAAATATACGTATATTTTTAGTAGTATTAAGTTTATCTAGTCAGCAAAGCATATTGCCATAAATAATGGAACATTTTGGACAGCTTAATATTTAACTATATAGAGTCATAAAAATATTTCAACTTATACTGAGCAATAAAAATGTTCCTTGCCAAAATTGTTTTCAATTTTTATCAGTGCCATTTTCATAGGTGGATTAGGGAAATGGGAGATTACATTTCACATATTTGCAAATAAATAATTCTGTACAATATACAAAAAATCATACCCAACGTGTCACATCCAGACTATTGTTGCTAGACTTTCTCAAGTCTTAAATGGAATCATAATCCATTTATACTAAGGCAAATTTATGTCTTTATATGCTATATTGCCATCTAGCTCACTGCCTAGGTATTAACTTTTATACTTATACATATATGTATGTGTATGTTTCTGGATGTGCACACAATTTTTTTTTGTATGTGCACAAAAGAATATCTTAAATACACCCCATGTATATTGAAGTGATACTATTTTTACAGCTGATGCTGGTTAAATTTTCTTTTCCATTATTGTCACTTGAGATCAGCAATATGTTTTCATTTTCACAAAAACATAGGTAGTTCCTGAATATATGAACCCATTTCAACATTCATAATTCATTGGTCCACATAATTGTGTAAATGTCATAACAATGAAATTGGACTGAGATTGCTGCACAAAATCTTGAAGAAACACATAACTATGATGAGCTTTTATAATAAAAAATGTCTCCACTACATATGGATTTTTCTTCTTTCATGAATAATAATTAAAATAGATACACTCTTAGATAATTTTTTAAACTACAGAACTACTTTTTAAGAAGTTTCATATGTCTTGTTTAGGGTCATTGAATGCATAGACAAAACTTAATTAGCAGAGATTCATTTATTCTACAGCAAAGAGCAATGACCATATACTTGATTTGAGTGCCACGCTAAATTATTCCGCTACTGTTGCAATAAACAAGATAACAAACTACTCAAAATTTAGTTATCTATAATAGTAAACAATTATTTTTTGTACTCGTGGTCTGTGCAACAACTGGAGCATCACTGCATCAGATTTCAGGGAGCTGGACTTGGCTTTGGGCTTAGAGTAGGGTTCAAAAGAATTCCACAGTGTCCATGATCCCCTTGGACAAACACTTCCCAGGGCATATTTTTCTCATAATGGACACAGAGTAAAAAGTGGACAGTGCCTGGCACAGTGGCAGATGCCTGTGGTCTCAGCTACTCAGGAGGCTGAGTGGAGAGAATTGCTTGATTCCAGGAGTTTCAGTCCAACCTGCAGCCTGGACAACATAATGAGACTGTCTCAAAAAAAAAAAAAAAAATCAAATCAGACAAGAACGTAACTACTCGTTGGACACACCACTTCACATGACAAGTCCATAACCTGGGCAGAAGAAAAGGTAGTACACCCTGAAAAATATAGAAAAGTGGATGAACATTTGCAGAAAATATTTACATGTATGCACACACAAGCAGCTCTCTGTTTAATGCCTGATACCTGCTATTTTCTAGTAAAAGTTGAATTATTTTGTTAAGAAACTTATTTTGTTAAGAAACTTATTTTAGAGCAGTTTTAGTTTTATGGAATCATTGTGAAGGTAGAACAAAGAATTCCCATATACTCCATGCTCATTCTACCTTAGTATTAAAGTCCTAGATCACTATGGTATATTTGTCCCAACTAATATTGATCTATTATTATTAAATAGAGTTCATGCTTTATGATTCCGTCACTTTTTCCCTAATGTCCTTTATCTTTTGCAGAATTTCATCCAAGCTACTACATTACATCCAGTAGTCATGTCTCCTTAGACTCCTCTTGGCTATGACAGTTTTTCAAACATTCTTTGTTACTGATGACCTTGACAGCTTGGAGGATCACTGTTCAACCTTTTTGTGGAATGTCCCTTAATTGGAATTCTTTCTGAATTTTTTTTTTCATGATTAGACTGGAGCTTTGTGTTTTGGGGAGGAAGATCACAGAGGTAGAGTGCCAGTCTCATCATGTTGTATCAAGGATATGTACCATCAATACGACACACTTTTTATGTTAATATTACTATGTGGCCTCAGGTCAAGTTGTTCCTAGGCGAAACTGAGGGTTGGGCTTCTGTTTCTCGTGGGCCAATAATGAGATGCAGATGAACTGGGGAGGAAGAGAGTTTTAATTTCTGTAACCAGTTACAGTGGGAAGGCCTGGAAACTATCACCAGACCAACTCAAAATTACAAAGTTTTCCAGAGCTTATATACTTTTTAAACTATATGTCTATTGGTAAGTGTGCATTCATCCAAAGTCATAAGTGACTAACTTCTTTTAATCTATATCTAAGGCCTGAGTCCTGAATACCTTCTTCTGGAGCCTCAGTAAGTTTAATTAATCTAAATGGGTATAGGTGCTGGGGTAATTCCCCTTCTCTTGTCTCCTGCTAAATCATAAAGGTTTGGGGAGTTTCTTTAGACCCCAATAAACTTGTTTGCGGAGGCCTGGGGAGTTTCTTCAGACCCCCCGCCCCCCGCCCCCCAGTAACATTTATTTAATCCTAAAAGGGTCCTGTTGAGAATTCCTTCGTTATCTTGTCATGCTTCAGGGCCCAGGAAAAGCCTAGGCAAAACTGTTGGTGGGCTCTTTGTTACATTCCAGCCTTTGTATAAGGGTTTTTTTTTTGTTTTGTTTTGTTTTTTTGAGACGGAGTCTCGCTCTGTCTCCCAGGCTGGAGTGCAATGGCGCGATCTCAGCTCACTGCAACCTCTGCCTCCTAAGTTCATGCACTTCTCTTGCCTCAGCCTCCCTAGTAGCTGGGATTACAGGCACCCGCCACCATGCCGGGCTAATTTGTGTATTTTTATAGAGACTGGGTTTCACCATGTTGGCCAGGCTGATTTCAAACTCCTGACTTCATGTGATCCTCCCGCCTCGACCTCTCAAAGTGCTGGGATTACAGGCATGAGCCCCTGCGCCTGGCCTCAATCAGCTTTTAATGTTTAACCTAGCTATTCAGTCAGTGCTGGGACAGTTGTAATGGAGGCCTGCGTTAGTGAGACATGGCCTGCCACAAAGTGACTCTATTTTTTCTTCATTTTCTTACAGTACTTCTTCAAAGCAAGTCACCACGCATGCTCATACTTAAGGATTGGGGAGTTACACTGCATCTCCTTAAGGACAACATATCTCCAGAGAAAATTTTAAATTCTTTTATATGGAAAATTGGTCTTTTCTTCATTTGTTTATTTAATAATTTTTATACCAACCTGGATTCAGAAATATGTATTTTCTACTTATATACTTTTTTCTTTGCATAGATTTAGGGGGTACAAGTGCAGTTTTGTTACATGGATGCATACATAATACCAGGGGTTCGGCTTCTAGTATACTCACCACCTAAATAGTGAACATTATCCCCAATACTTAATTTTTAAATCCTCACTTCTCTCCTACCCTGCTCCTTTCTGGAGTCCCCAGTGTCTATTATTTCCTTCTTTATTTCCATAGATACCAATTTCTTAGCTCCTTCTTGTAAGTAGGAACATGTATTTTATATTTTGTTTCTCATTATTTTACTTAGGATAATGGCTTCCAGCTCTATCCACTTTGCTGCAAAAGACATAGTTTTGTTCCTTTCTATGGCTTTGTTCCATGGTATATATACCACATTTTCTTTATTCACTCATCCACTGATGCACTTAGGTTGATTCCATAACTTTGCCATTGTGAAAAGAGCTGTAATAAATGTACAAATGCAGATGTCATTTTTATATAACTACTTATTTTCCTTTGGTTATATATTCAGTAGTTGGGTTGCTGGGTCAAACGGTAGTTCGGTTTCATGTTTCTGTGAGTTAGAAATAACTTAAATTTTACCAAACATTTCCAAATGTTGTAGCAAATCACTATAAACTTTTTGACAAGCTTCATTAATAATATAAAGCCTGAAGTCTATTGAAAACAAATAATGGAAACAGAGTAGTTATATATTGTGTAACAGAAAATATCATCCAAAAGACATTATCTCAAGACTTCATTAAATCATGCAATGTGAAATTATTTCAAGACCACTCTGTTGGGTGAGCTTTAGATATAGTATAGTATAGGCCACTGTACTAATGTGTATATGTTAGGATATTAGAGAAAAATATGAGCTTATTTCTAGAACTTAGGTTTTTATTCCACAATAATATGAACATTTTTTTATCAAATAACAAAAACATCATTTCGGCTGTGGGCAACATTGCATTCAGAAAAAAAAAGGACTGTGAGTTTTTATTAGGAAAGACTGAGACCACTGAAGGTAGCACATTGAAATTTTATATATATATATATATATATATATATGTACAACACGTCTCAGCTTATGTGACAAAAGATTGTTAAACATTATGGCTTATATTGTAATAATGATAAATAAGTACCTAGAGACTGAAAAATAAGGAAGATACGATTCTTTCATAAGAAAAGTATGCCTAATCCTAATTACATACAATTTAATCATGTTAGATGCTATTTCATTTTATTGTTTATTTTTTTCTGTGCAGAAACTTTTTGTTTGATGTATCCCTATTTGTCTATTTTTGCTTTCTTTTGCCTAAGTCATTTGTGTCATCCACAAAACATCCTTGCCAAGACCAATGTCAAGCAACATTTTACCTGTGTTTCCTTCTAAGAGTTTTATGATTTTTGGGATTGATACATTTAAGTCTCTAGCCTATTTCAAGTTAATTTTTATTTATAGTGTAAGATAAGGGTTAAATTTCATTTATGTGCACGTGGATAATTAGTTTTCCCAGTGCTATTTATTGAAGACACTATCAGTTTTCCATTGTGCCCTTATCAGTTTAGTTGGTCATATATGCATGAGTTAATTTGTGGGCTTTCTACTCTGTTCTATTGGTCTATGTGTCTGTTTCTTATGTTAGTGCTATACTGCTTTGATTACAATAGCTGTGTAATATAGTATGAATCGGAAAGTATAACGCCTCTAGCTTTGCTTTTCCTTCTCAAGATTGCTTTGGTTATTCAGGGTCTTTTGTGATTTCATACAAATTTTAGAATAGTTTTTAATATTTCTGTGAAAAAATGCGATTGGAATTTTGATATGAATGTGTTGAATCTATAGATTCCTTTGGGTAATATCAACATTTTAACAATATTAATTCTTTCAGTTCATGAATACCAATGTTTTTTCCACTTGCTTGTGTCTTCTTCCATTTCTTTCATCAATGTTTTACAGTATTCAGTGTTCAGATTTTCCACCCCCTTGGTAAATTTATTCCTAAGTATTTTATTTGTTGTTACACTATTGTAAATAGCGTTTTCTTAACTTCTTTTTCAGAGTCTCTTATTAGTATATACAACCACAATGGATATTTGAATGTGGATTTTGCGTCCTGTAACTTTACTGAATTCGTCTATTAGTTTTAACAGTTTTTTTTTTTTTGCTGGACTCTTTAAAATTTTCTATAAATAAGACCATTTCTCTGCAAAGAGAGACAATTTAACTTTTTCCTTTCTAATCTGAAAGACTTTAATTTATTTTACTTGCCTAATTGTTCTGGCTACGACTTCCACTAATATTTTCAATAGAAATGGTGAGAGTGAGCATTCTTGTTTTGCACCTAATGTTAGAAGAAAAACTTTCAGCATTTCACAATTCAGTAAAATATTAGCTGTGGGTTTGTCATACATGCCTTTTATTATGTTGAGGTAGATACCTTATATACCTAATTTGTTGGCAGGTTTAATCTTGAAAAATTGGAGAATTTTTATCATGAAATGATTTTTGTTTAATTTTTTTTTCTGTGTCCATTGAGAGGATCATGATTTGTATGCTTCATTCTGTTAATGTGATATATCACGTCTATTGTATTTTGCATGTTGAACCATCCTGGTATGCCAGAGCTAAATCTCACTTGATGATTGTGTACAATCCTTTTAATATGTTGTTGAATTTTGTTTCCTACTCTTTCATTGAAGAATCTTGCATCTATGTTTATCAGGAGTATTAATCTGTAATTTTTTTCTTGTAATATCTTGTCTTGCTTTGTTAACAGGGAAATGCAGGTCTTACAAATTTAGTTGGAAATGTTATCTTTACTTTTTTTTGGAAAAGTTTGAAATTATTGGTACTATTTCTTCTTTAAATGTTTCGAAGAATTTACCTGTCAAGCCATTCTGGGCTTCTTTTGTTTGCTGGCTTTTCATAACTGCTTTTATCACCTTACTTGTTATTGGTGTCTTCAGATTTTCTATTTCTTTCTTTTTTTTTTTTTTTTTTTTTTTTTTGGTGACACGTTCTCACTCTGTTGCCCAGGCTGGAGTGCAGTGGCGTGATCTTGGCTCGCTGCAACCTCCACCTATTGGGTTTAAGTGATTCTCCTGCCTCAGCCTCCCAAGTAGCTGGGATTATAGGCACTCACCGCCACACCCGGCTAATTTTTATATTTTTAGTAGACACAGGGTTTCACCATGTTGGTCAGGCTGGTCTCAAACTCCTGACCTTGTGATCCGCCCTCCTCAGCCTCCCAAAGTGATGGGATTGCAGGCGTGAGCCACTGCACATGGCGTCTATTTCTTTATGATTAAGTATAAGTAAACTGTATGTTTCTACAAATTTATCTATTTCTTTTAATTTACCAAATTTGTCAGCATATAATTATTTATAATAATTTATTTTTATCATTTTCATTTCTGTGGTATCAATTGTAATATTTCTTCTTTATAACTATTTACTTAAGTGGTTTCTCTCTCTCTCTTTTAATCGAGATAAATGATTTTCAATTTTCTTTATTATTTCAAAAACACTCATTGATCTTTTATTGATATTTTTCTATATTCTCTAATCTGTATTTTTTTTATTTATGCTCAAGTCTTTTGTATTTGCTTCTTTCTGCTAACTTCGGGCTTAATTTGTGTGTTTTTTTTTTTCTCACTTCTTCTACTTCAAGATATAAAGTTACATTTCTTAAGATTTTTCTTTTGTATTTATGGCTATGCATCTTCCTCTTAAAACTGCTTTTGTTGGCTGGGCGCAGTGGCTCACACATGTAATCCCAGCACTTTGGGAGGCTGAGGTGGGCAGATCACCTGAGGTCAGGAGTTTGAAACCAGCCTGGCCAACATGGCAAAACCCTTTCTCTATTGAAAATACAAAAATTATCCAGCAGTGATGGTCCATGCCTGCAGTCCCAGCTACTCGGGAGAGTGAGGTAGGAGAATCACTTGAACCTAGGAGACAGAGGTTGCAGTGAGCCGAGATTGCACCACTGCACTCCAATGTGGGCAACAGAGTGAGTCTCTGTCTCAAAAAAAAAAAATTCTTTTATTTTTCTCTTTTATTCTTTGGTTGTTGTTAAATTTAAACATATTTGTGAATTTTCTATTTTTTCTTCTATTATTCTAATTTCATATCATGTGTTTGGAAAAAAATACTTCATATAATTTCTATCTCTTAAATTTGTAAAGACTGTTTTGTGGCCTAACATATGGTGTATTCTAAAGAATGTTCTATGTGCACAAGAGAAAAAATAGGAATTCACTGCTCTTGGATGGAATACTCTGTACAAGTCTTTTAGTTCCATTAAGTCTACAATTTTGTCCAAATCCTCTATTTCCTTGTTGATTTGCTTATTGATTTATATTTACAGTAAGTATTGATAGTTAAGGACTCAGTATTATTATTTTGTTAAATATTTTCTGACTGTTTTATAGGTCCTTTGTTTCTTTCTTTCTCTCCTGGTGCCTTCTTTTGTGATTTCATGGGATTTTCAAAGTAGTATGTTTTGATTCCTTTCTCTTTTGTATATCAACAATACATTTTTCCACTGTGGTGGAAAAGACCAGGCATCTGGTGCATGGTATTAGAAGGTATCTTCCATGGATAAGGAGAAACAACAATACTTTGACTTCAACTTAAAGTATTCCCTTCATTATTTCTTGTAAGGCAGGTCTAGTGGTGATTAATTCCCCAAGCATTTGTTTGTCAGGGAGAATGCTTATCTTTCTTTCATTTCTGAAGGACAGCTTTGTCAGGTATAATATTCATGTTTTGGTATTTACCTTTTTTCAACACGTTGAATACATTATTTTTTTCTGTCCTGGCCTCTATCATTTCTGATGACAGGTCTTATAATGAGACTCCTTTGTATGTAACATTCACTTTTTCTCTTGCTGTTTTCAGATTTTTCTTTGTCTTTTACTTTTGAGAGTATGATTATAATGTGATTTACTGAAGATCTGTTTTTGTTTAATCTATTTGGTATTCTTATGAATGGTCATTATTCTTTTCAAATTCGGGGAGTTTTCTGTTATTGTTTTTTGAAATAAGCTTTCTGCCCTTTCTCTATCTCTATTGAGAATCTCATATTGCACATATTGGTTTACTTTGTAGTGACTCATAAGTCTCGTAAGTTTTCTTCATACTTTATCATTCTTTTTTTTTTCCTCTGGGTAAATTCAAATGATCTCCCTTTTTGCTTGCTTATTCTCTTTACTTGAATGAATCTGCTGTTGCTATTGAAGTGGAAGTTTTCATTTCAGTCACTGTGCTCTTCAGCTCCAAAAGTTCTGTTTAGTTCTCTTTTATGTTTTTTTATCTCGTTATTGAAATTCTCGTTTTGTTTCTGTATTATATTCCTGAGTTAATTTAGTCGTATACTTCTGTTCTCTTATACCTAACCGAACTTCCTTAAGAAGATTATTTTGATTTATTTCTCAGGCATTTGGTAGATCTTCATTTTGTTAAGATTGGCTACTGATGCTTTATTTTGTTCCTTCAGTGTTGTTATGTTTCCATACTTATCCATATCATTATTTTTATAGGTGTTTGTGGATTTGAAGAACTAGACACATCTTCCAGTATTAACAGACTAGATTTGGTAAATAAAACACTTAACAATTAGTCCCTCCGGAGATTATGGCAGGCCAGCTAATGAGGTTCTCAGGTTGTTATGGTGCTAGAATCCTGAGAAGGGCTGACTTGGTGCCTGGGGACATAAGAGTTTGCCTGGGGCCTGTGTCTGCAAGGGCCACCCTGGTGCCTGGAGTTATAGGGATGGGCCTGGAGCTAGTGGCCACAGCACTTGACCTGGTATCAGATGGGTTTGGAACCTAGAGCCACAGGGGCCAGTATGAAACCTGGGATTATGGATGCCAGCCTGGTGCAGGGGCCAGCGTGTTGCAATGAACACTGAGACAGGTCTGATGCCAGGGCTTGCAGTGGCTTCAGCTGCTAACTTCAATTTATTTCCCCCACATGGAAGATAACTCTCTTCATGCTATACCAAATGGGCTTGGGGAAAGGGTGACATGAATCATATAAAACTGTTCTTCCTATCATCTTCAAGACATCTCTTCCTATTCCTGTGTTCCTCGCAGGTGCTGTAATCTCTCACCTGAATTTCTCAACTTTTGTGAAGCTATTTTTGCAAACCGATATTTGTTCAAATTGATACTTTTGTGAAGACATGAGTACTGAAACTCCTATTCTTCCATCTTGCTGATTTTACTCACTGCCTAAAATTTTACATTGGATTTTGCTGCTTAATTCAAAGTTTCAATTGATCTTTAAAATGTCAGACATACCAAATTTTGAAAATGGCCTAAGGTTTATTAGAATAGGCTCAAAATATGTTCTAATACATGTGTTCTTTGAAATATAAGAAAGCACAAAATGTTTAAGATCCATGAATGACTTGGTCAAATGATGTGAAGAACACTGTTGGCAAGGGTAAAAAGAAAATAATAATAAAAGAAAGCAATGAGTAGTCTTACATTGAATAAGGTTAAAGTTATTTATAAGATTTATTTGCTTTCAAGAAAATCACTTCAGGAAACATGAACTTGAAAGTGCCCTGAAAGGTTATGATTTTGTGGAGTTCAAGAGTAATAACCAAAAGAAAAATGTGCATGTATGATAAAACCCCTCAGAGTTTATCACAATGGAACTAGCAAAAGACTCAAACAGTTTCAGTCAGCAGTTCCTTGAGATGCTCAAGGAAAAGTTAATGTTACGAAAAAGATTCAGTGCCTTGTGGTTGCACTTGAAATATAGTTTTTGCCTTTCAGTTGCATTAAGCAAATAACCCTAAGGTCTGCAAAAGTATCAAGAGTCAGAATTTAGATACAGACAGAGACAAGAGGAAATAGAGGCCAAGGCATAGAAAAGAGAGAGAGAATGAGAAAGAATGAGAGGATATCATGCTTCATTGTCCAGTGTCATAGCCATTAGCCACATGATGTTATTTAAAATTCAATTAACTGAAATAAAATTTTAAAAATTCAGCTCTTCAGCCTTGCTAGCCACATTTTCAGTGTTTAATAGTCACACATGACTAGTTGTCATCATGTTGAACAATGCTGATGAAGTATATTTGCATGGTCGCAGAAAGTTCTGGTAGAAAAAGCTGATTTAGAAAATCAGAGAGAAAGAGAGAAACCAGAGGGGAGGTAATTACAGGCTTAAACTGAGGGATGAGTAAAATAACAAGAGTTAGTGAGAGTAAGAGGTAAATGTTAGAGAGAGAAAATTTTGTTTTATTTTTATTTTATTTTAATAGTTTGGGGGTGCAGGTGGTTTTGGTTACATGGATAAGTTTCTAAGTGGTGATATCTGAGATTTTGTTGTACCTGTCATCTGAGCAGCAAACACTGTATCCAACATGCAGTCTTTTATCCCTCACCCCGGCTCTCACCCTTCAATTTTTCAAAGACTTTCTTTTGTAACTTACAGAAAAAAATAAAATAAGATGCAATGTAGAAATAATAAATAGGTGCAGAAAAAGTTTGAAAGCCTAAAAAGATCTGACCTGTTTGGTTTGTGGTTTAAAAAAAAAAATCCATGACCATCACCCCAGCATGCATAATATTCAGTCTTTAAAAACTAAGGACTGAAAAGATCAGAGATATTATAAACTAAGCACCCAAGTGGTTTTTAATTGCATCCATTTGACTTTTAGAAAACACAAAATCTTTAAAATTTTAGAATTCCTCTCTTCATTTCTAGATGAAATAGAGCTACTGCCTCATCGGGGCAGGAAACAATGGGTGGTTTTTAAAAAAATAAGAGAAACAGTGTAAGAACGGCAAAGCCAAAATTATTAATACATTAAATTTTTGCTATAACTTGATATCCTGACACTTTTCAAACTTTTCCTTTTCTCTGAAAAATGGAATATAAATTGGATATGGAAAATTAATTATTTTTTAAACAAAATATATTTTAAAGATTAAGAAATATAATTCAGAAATGAAAGACAATCATCTAAATGTTATGTAGGAAAACTACAATATTTAAAAGAAGAATAATTCAGTTCAATTCCTAACTAGGAAATTTATCAAATAGGATATTTTGGGCAGGAAATTTAAAGGGAATTTCTTCAGTTTTTAGATAACATTTTGCTTATTATTTAACATTACATTTATACATTTGCAACTTCTATATTTTAGATTTATATATTATACATTTTCGCATCTAGGGATATGAAATAGGAAATCAGATAATATATACAGGAATTTAAATGTAATGTAATCGATATTTGTTGCCTGCTGTTTTAAATGGAAGAATTTACCTACATGTTCACCAAGGATTACACTGGGAGCGCATTTGATTTTTATATTGAGAAACCTCTGAAAGAGGGATTACATGAGAAAAACACATTCTACAATGAAGACAAACATGGAAATATCGAGTATCCTTGGAAGAAAAGAAGCGTAGAGTCTCTGTGAACGGCCTTTATAGTGGAAAATTTAAATTAAGGAGGAAACTTTAAGATACTGCATTCAAGAGAAACAATACGCATAAAAATATAGGTTATTATTGCCAAGTAAAGAAACTGACAATGATCAATTATCATCCTTTCTTTCTTCCCATCCTTTGTTTTGAGAGAGTAGTTTATGTTTACATTCTGTCTTTTTCAATTTTCTCCTTAAATTAGTAGAATAAAATTGGACTAAAATTCTGTTGACATAACCATATAAAATAATGCACGAAATAACCCTATTAAGATAATCTACTTAATTGTTTTTATTTCCAAAATTCTTAAGAAAGTTCTCATTTTAATCCCCAAAACTTTTCAATTCTTTTTTTTTTTTTGAGCAGGAAATACTTGTTTATTACCAAATGACCACAAATTATTTCTTGTTTGTAAAAATTCTTATATAAATGGTCTGACATCTGCAAAACCTTTAACTTTTCAGTTCTTTAATAATTTGGAAACTTTCTGCCCATGAAATAATTTCAAGACTGTTCTGACTTCGTCTTTTCTTTTCTTTCTTTTTTTTTTTTTTTTTTTTTGATATGGAGTCTTGCTCTCTCGCCCAGGTTGGAGTGCAGTGGTGCGATCTCAGCTCCCTGCAACCTCCGCCTACCAGGTTCAAGCGGTTCTCCTGCCTCAGCCTCCTGAGTAGCAGGGATTACAGACATGCGCCACCATGCCTGGCCAATTTTTGTATTTTTAGTAGAGACGGGGTTTCACCATGTTGGTCAGGCTGGTCTCAAGCTCCTGACCTTGTGATCCGCTGGCCTCGGCCCCCCAAAGTGCTGGGATTACAGGAGTGAGCCACCTCGCTTGGCTGACTTTTTCTTCTTAGACATTTTCAAGCATTCCTCTTCATGTTTCTTAAATACTAGGGTTCCCTAGCATTCCCTTTTCTAGCCATTAACTGGTTGTTTCATTCAATTTGCCCGTTTCCCTTGTAATTCATTGTTGATGTCAATTACATTTCCAAATATATTTTCTGGGTAAAACAATCCTTTAGATTCCGACATGTTTTTCAACTCCTAGATTTCTCTACCTAGATAGAGAAATTTAAACTCACCACATCATTTCTTTTCTAATATACTTAATTTTCCTGTTCTTTCTCATTAATACCACTCTCTTCTCCTTTTCTCCCAGTCATCTCTCTAATTGGTACTGATGTCTCTCATATGTGTGTCTGTATTAATGGAACTGCATACCTGTGGAATTATCTGGAATAATCTTATTCTAATGTTCAACATATTGTATTGTGCCATCATCTTAAACGCCTGTGACTTCCAGTAAGCTTCTTAAAATAGAGAAGTCTTATTATTTTTTAATTGTAGAGGGATTTGTGATGAGTTGAACCACAAAAGTACATTGAGATTATTCAGAAGATGCCCATATAATTTTTCAATAAATCATTTGGTTTCCTTCTCAGTGGTAAAATTAATTCTGCTAAATAAACTATAAGACTGAGCTGGACAACGATTTACGATTCCTGGTCTTCTTTCAAATGGCTTTGATCATGCAGAGGAATATTATTTTTTTAACTATCTCAGTCTATGACTAAACTGAAATCATGAAGGATTAGATATTTGGAGTGGAGACAGAATACTGACAGACAGAGAAAGCAAGTAAGGATAGCAGAATAACTTTGTTTTATACCTGATAAACAGTGTAAATTAAAAGCAGAAATGACTCAACATAATTAAACAGTATGAAGCAAGATTTATTTTGAACTACTTTGACAAGCTTAGATCTAAGTTTAGGCTTTTTGAGAATGAAATGCACTGACATATACATTATTATGAAAAGACTATAGTCTACTTTAAACCTCAATTACCAGAAAACTAAAATAACTTGAGATAAAATTTCATCTTTCAAGACCATATTAATATATCTAAGTCCTTAGTAACAAATATAATCTCCATGGCCATGTGAAATTTTGATGTATTTTGTTAAATGCTGCTTTCATGGTATCTATATCATGCTCAGACCTAGAAGATTTTCTATAAAATTTGATCATTCATATTATCATTTATCAATCACATTTAATTGAGTATGCTCTTTCCCAAGCATGGGCTAGGGCTGCAAATATAAATAAGGTCTAGGAGCCTAGAGCAATATAGCCAAATGACAGCAAATATGATACATTTGGATGTAAGTAAGAAGAAACTGCAATTTTTTTTTTTTTTTTTTTTTTGTGATGGAGTCTCGCTCTGTTGCGCAGGCTGGAGTGCAGTGGCATGATCTCTGCTCACTGTGATCCCTGCTCACTGTAACCTCTGCCTCCCAGGTTCAAGCAATTCTGTCTCAGCCTCCAGAGTAGCTGGGATTACAGGCGCCCACCACCATGCCTGGCTAATTTTTGTACATTTGTCGAGGTGGGGTTTCACCATGTTGGCCAGGCTGGTCTCAAACTCCTGACCTCAAGTGATCTGTCTGCCTCGGTCTCCCAAAGTGCTGGGATTACAAGCGTGAGCCACCGCGCCTGGCCAGAAATTGCTAATTTTTATAGAGATGCAGACAAGTCTTGCTTCAATCCACTTGCAAGGCAAATTGGAGAGAAGCAGATTTGGGAGTTGGACAAAACATGCAGGTAAGTATGAAGGTCAAGATAAGAGCAAGGGGCAGATGGCTTATGTTTTTATCCGGACTCTGATTTCTCAATTCTAGAGGATGGATACCAATAGGATCGCTCTAATTATATTTTTTTAAGAATGTAAAGAGTTAATATATATATGCCACACAGAAGTATTCTGGCACATTATTAGCACTCAGTAGACACTGTTGTTATCGTTACTTATCTGGGATATTATTTATTCTCATACTAACAACCAGTATCCCTTACATTAGTATCATGCATTATATTTTGTTTGCTGATGATGCACAGAATAATTAGCGTTTAATGTTGAGATGGATGGACTTTTTATTGAATAAGTTTATGCTCTCAAAGAGAATAATCCTGGGGGAAATAAGTAAAATATAAAAATATACAAAAGTATTCTCATATATTTAATTATAGACAATTCTAAGCATATTCCATGAGAAAATCAAGACAAGCAATTAACATAATAGATTTTAAAAGTTTTGTAGACATTTCACCCAAATATCTCTCAAAAATAATTTCTAAGACAGGGGAGCAGCAGTAGAAAGTTACCTGGAAATGAACATAGACTTTGCATTCCAGTTTTTCTTCTGCCAGCATAGCAGACTAATAAAACTTCACTAGTCTTTGGAAGGTTTTTTTGTTTGTTTGATTGGCTAAATGCGATTAGCAATACCAACATACAGTTTCCCTCTGGTTATTGAGTAAGAATAATATAAGTTAAAAGGTTGTGGCAGTATAGTTTAAATACAATTGAAAATGACAAATTAAGGCACCTTGAAGTACAGCTATAAGACAAATTGGGACCAACTACCTGGTATTTTATGTACTCTGTGGGTGTCAAGACTTCCCATTTTGTTTATCTACTAAATACTGTAAAATAAAATAGTATCTTTTGAAAATGATTTTCTGCAGATACCTTATTATGGACTTCAGCTGCGGAAGATTTCTCTGAAAATTCTCTGGTTTGGTATGGATATGGTATTTCCACATCTGCAATAAGATTCTTCCAAGTGTGTAGCTACTCCATAAACAACTTACTGCAGAGGTTACAGCAACAGCTTCTGAAAACACAATTTAAACTACTCAACCTGAAAATACACATGTATTCCAAACAAGTCAATTTTGGCAGAAAAAAAGAGGATTAAGTGCCACGTTTACATGTATTTGAACACTGGTGCCTTTGGGGTCAGTCTGCTACCTTTCATGTGATATTGTTATGTTTGCTCCCTACAAACAGGAGGGAAAGCTGCCATCACAAATTGTCTAATGCACTCTGCTTTATGCAATCAACTTCTTTTTTTTTTTTTTTTTGACACCAGATATGCAACTCCACATTATCCCTTTCAAAGTTCAAGCTTGAGGCCAGGCATGGTGCTCATGCCTGCAATCCTAGCATTTTGGGAGGCCGAGGTGGGTGGATCACCTGAGGTCAGGAGTTCAAGATCAGTCTGACCAACATGGTGAAACCCCATCTCTACTAGAAATACAAAAACTAGCTGGGCGTGGTGTCGCACACCTGTAATCCCAACTACTTGGAAGGCTGAGGCAGGAGAACCGCTTGAACCCGAGAGGCCGAGGTTGCAGTGAGCTGAGATCAGCCAACTGCACTCCAGCCTGAGCGACAGAGCCAGACTCCATCTCAAAAAATAAAATAAAATAAAAGTTCAAACTTGAAGAACAGTATGAAAACAAGTTAAGGGGAAGGGGCCATGAGGACATCTTGGTCAAAGGATACATAATTACATTTAGATAAGAGTAATTTTTTAAAAGACAGAATAGACATATAGCAACAGAAAGTTGATAAGTGATTGCCTTGGTCCAAGTTATAGTGAGGAGGTAAATGAGAAATGACTATTAATGGTTGTGGAGTTTCTTTGTCAGGTATTAATGCTCTAAAATTGTAGTAATGGTCGTACAGCTTTTTCATCATGCTAAAAATCACTGGATTATACACTTTAAATGGGTAAATTTTATGATATGTAAATTACATCTTAGTAAAGTTGTTTAAAAATAATTTTTTCTGCATTTACCTTTCACCTTTTTATATTGTTTTGTTTTCCAACACAGACATAAATATTTGTGCATAGCTAATACAGTTTTCTTTTAAAAATATTTATAATTGTTCCTGGATCAACATCTTGGTACTTTAATAAAAAACAAAGGAATTTTGTTACTTTGATATATTGCAGATCTATTAAAACAAATAACATAATAATTAATAAAATGAAATTAATTGTGAAAACTAACACCCGATGAAGATAGATAATGAAATTTATATGTTTATGTATGTAGCCAATATATAGTATACGCTTATTACCAAAGTTACTATAGACAATACTAACATATATATCCTCATTTACTGTCAAATGAAAACAACATAACAATTTTAAAGACTAATATTTAAAGTTCTTTAACAAGTTGTTTTTTTACATATTTATTCCCTTTATTTCTCTTAAAAATTCTTAGAAGAAAAATAAAAATAATTTCTATTAACTAAGGTATCCATTTTGTAAAATTAAAAACACTGATGGCTAGTCAGTCATTAATGTAGTTTTGTACATTAATAAAAGGTCTAAGGAAACATAGAAAAGGTACCTTACAATGAAAACAAAATCTATAATCATGGTTGAATGACAAATTATGTTTACATTTTTTAATTTTTTTCCTGTAAAAACCCCCTTTCCCCATGCAGTTTTGGAAACTTTCTTTTTTATCTTAATTATACCTTTATGGTTTAATATTTGCCTGTCCACATTAGGACAGGGTGACATTACTTCTTGTTCACAAATTATTGATCCAGTGGTGAGAAACATACACAGCATATACAATTAAATCTTTATTTAAGTAATTGAATTAGCACTTTAAGATCACCCTTGTTATTTATGCCCTTTAATCCAGTGGAGATTTCAATTCAGGAGTTATTGATGTGGGCCAATGTAGATTTAAAAATGAAATTGGTTTTCAACAGGTGAAACAAAGTATGTGAAATAATAGATGTACACAAATAGAGTTTGAAATATTTTTAAAATATGCTTTTAGTTGAACACTTTGGGTTTCCTGAGTTATTCCATAATTTTTATTATACCTTTTTGTTTTTGAATAAAAAGTAGTAAACATATTTTGAAAATTTCAGAGAAAATTGCACGATACAGGTCATAAAGCAGTGGTCAAATGGATTAATATAATTAATTAATACAGATGTTTCTTCCAGGATTCTTATAGTTAGAGGTTTTACATTTAAGACTTTAATTCATCTTGAATTTATTTTTATATAAGGTGATAGGTAGGACAACAGTTTCATTATACTGCATATAGATAGGCAGTTATCACAGCATCATTTATTGTAGAGGAATTCATTCCCCATTGCTTAATTTGAAGATCAAATGGCTGTAGATGTGCAGCTTTATTTCTGAATTCTCTTCTCTTAAATTGATCTGTATGTGTGTGTTTGTACCAGTACCATGCTCTTTTGGTTACTGTAGCCTTGTAATATAGTGTAAAGTCAAGAAATGTGATGTATCTGGCTTGATTCTTGTTAGGATTACTTTGACTATTTCGGCTCCTTTTGGTTCCATATAAATTTTAGAATAGTTTTTTTATCTAATTCTGTGAAAAATGACATTGGTAATTTAATAAGCATAATGTTGAATCTGTAAATTTACCTAGGCAGTACCATCTCACACTAGTCAGAATTGTTCTTGTTAAAAAGTCAAAAAATCGACTGGGTGCTATGGCTCACTCCTGTAATCCCAGCACTTTGGGAAGTTGAGGCAGGTGGATCACGAGGTCAGGAGATGGAGATCATCCTGGGTAACATGGTGAAACCCCATCTCTACTAAAAATACAAAAAATAAGCCAGGTCCGGTGGCGGGTGCCTGTAGTCCCAGCTACTCAGGAGGCTGAGGCAGGAAAATGGCATGAACCCAGGAGGTGGAGCTTGCAGTGAGCTGAGATCGCACCACTGCACTCCAGCCTGGGCGACAGAGCAAGCCTCTGTCTAAAAAAAAAAAAAAAAAAAAAAAAAAAAAGTCTAAAAATAACAAATGTTGGCAAAGCTGCAGAAAAAAGAGAATACTAATACACTGTTGGTAGGAATGTAAATTAGTTCAACTACTGTGAACAGCAGTTTAAAGATTTCTCAAATAACTTAAAACAGAACAACCATTCAACCAAGCAATCCCATTACCGGGTATATACCTAAAGGAAAATAATTATTCTAACCAAAAGTCACATTCACTTGAATGTTCATCACAGCACTATTCACAATAGAAAAGATATGTAATCAACACAGGTGCCCATCAAGGGTGGATGGGATAAAGAAAATGTAGTATCTATATACCATGGAATACTACTCAGCCATTAAAAAGAATGAAATTATGCCCTTTGCAGCAATATGGATGTAGCTGGATGCCATTATTTTAATCAAATTAACATAGGAACAGAAAACCTTAAATAGTTAATGTTCTCACTTATGAGTGGAAGCTAAACATTGGGTACACATGGACATAAAGATGGGAACAATAATCCACTGAGGACTCTTAGAAAGAAGAGTAAGAGAGGGAGGAAAGGGCTTAAAAACTACATATTGGGTACTATGCTCACTACCTGGGTGATGGATTTATTGGTACTCCAAATTTCAGCATCACACAATATACATTTGTAAAAACTTGCACGTGTACTGCAATTCTAAAATGAAAGTTGAAAAATAATAAAATAAAATAAAATAAAATAAGTGTCTCTATATGTGCTATAATATCAAATTGTCTAACCTCTATGTAACTAGAGTCCCAGAAGAATATATAAAAGATGAATAAGACAATTATTTGAAGATATAAAGAATGGGAATATTCCCAGTAGATGAAATATATTAATTATACATACACGAAGTTTAGCAAAACCCCGAGGAAATGATATACGGATATTACATCTATTTGTATATTAAAAATTAAGTGATTTAAACAAAAGAAAAAGAGAAAATCTCAAGGGGCCATAAAAGAGTACTCACTACATGTGCATGTGTCTTTTTGTAGTAGAATAACAAAATAAATGACTACTGACTTCTGATCAGGAAAAAAATAAAGAGGAGAAGAAAACAGAATTTCAAAATGGCAGAAAGAAAATAAATCGGAATTTTAACCTACAATTTTATATTTAGAAAAGGTATTGTTTTAAATTTCAGCAGGTTTCAAAAATATTTCCAGTCAAAACCTGAAATTATTTCATCCAGTACATTTACCACAAAAATAGTAAAAAAGTTCCTCAAGATTAAGGGAAAAACTAACAGCCAGATGTACACTATGTAACTAACAGCTCTAGAAAAAGAATATACCTAGAAAAATATAAAAGCACAATTTTTTAGTATTCTTTCATATGTAGAGTCATAAAATTATTAATGGCTTAATATTATTTTAAACTAAATAAAATAGAGAGTTTATATTGTAAAAGAAAGTAAAGCAACAAGTACACAAAACTTGGAAGAAAATAAATGTATTTTACTCATATAAGGTTCCTAAAATTATTATGAAATAGAATAATATTTGCATATTAAAATGCATAGCATAACGAAAAGAAACATATGTAGGTAATAAGTCAATATATGGTATATTCACAACAAAGAAAACAGGGAAGACAAAGAAAGAAAAAAATTTTTTTAAAAGTCAGATAAATGAAATCCAAATGGCAAGATGAAAGACTTAAATCAGACATATGAATTATTAATTGTATATGTTTGACTTAAGCTTTTCAATTAAAAGGCAAAGACACCAGACATAATGAACAAGTAAGGCCGTATTATACATTGCTTACAAGAAACACATTTTAAATACATAGATATACTCAAGCTGAAACTAACATATTGGAAAATGACATACTATGTAAACACTAAGCTAAAGTGGACCAAAGTGGCTATATTAATACCTACGTTGTGTAACTTCCACAGGAAAGGAGCTTCCTTAACCTAACAGAGGGCACCTGAGGGCATCTAAGAATGTACTTATGATTTAAAAAAATGAATGCTTTCCCCTTGAGCTCAGCAGCAAGACAAGACTATCTGCCTTCACCTTTTCCATTAAATGTTGTGTGAGAAAATACATGAAATATATATTATATCTGATTCTTTTATTTTTATTTTTTTTTTATTATACTTTAAGTTCTAGGGTACATATGCACAACGTGCAGGTTAGTTACATATGTATACATGTGCCATGTTGGTGTGCTGCACCCATAAACTCATCATTTAGCATTAGGTATATCTCCTAATGCTATCCCTCCCCCCTCCCCCCTCCCCACGACAGGCCCTGGTGTGTGATGTTCCCCTTCCTGTGTCCAAGTGTTCTCACTGTTCAATTCCTACCTATGAGTGAGAACATGCGGTGTTTGGTTTTTTGTCCTTGCGACAGTTTGCTGAGAATGACGGTTTCCAGCTTCATCCATGTCCCTACAAAGGACATGAACTCATCTGATTCTTTTTAACAGATGCAGTGTTCTTTAAGTCTATAAAGTAACATTTCTTTTACATGCATAAATTAATTATATCAAGTTGCTTCCTTTTTTTCAAATTGCTTTAGTTTCTGTTTTTGTAGTAGTTACTGTCCTGGTGCTCTTGATCTGTTCTCTCATGTACAAGACAGGGGTACTAAAACAACAAGTTCAAGTAAATGCATGTGAGGATACTTGCCCATTGTGTTCTTTACTGTAGAATGATGATGATCTTTCTGTAACTTATCATGGTGAAAATCACTGCTGATAATATTTTTCTTTTTTTTAATTTGGTCTTGGGTTTGTCATACATTTTAGAGAAGATAATGCCCATTTCTCATCACTCATTTAAATAAAGTGTTAACAATTAGAACATCAAATAGTAGAAATATTTGGCTAACCCTTAAACTCCCTGTGAACAGGATGTTCTCCCAACATTCAGGTTTTCATCTCAGGCCAGATAATTTTTGTTTGATGCTCTCTAGAGTATAATCCTACCTTCTTTAAAGGCAGTGTTTGGTTACATGAGTAAGTTCTTTAGTGGTGATTTGTGAGATTTTGGTGCACTCATCACCTGAGCAGCATACACTGTACCCAATTTGTAGTCTTTTATCCCTCACCTTCCTCCCACCCTTTCTTCCAAGTCCTTAGAATCCATTGTATGATTCTTATAGCTTCTCATCGCCATAGTTTAGCTCCCACTTACAATGAGAACATACGATGTTTAGTTTTCCATTCCTGAATGACTTCACTTAAAATAATGGTCTTCAGTTCCATCCAGGTTGCTGCAAATGCTATTATTTCAGTCCTTTTTATGACTGAATAGTATTCTTATCTTCTTTTAAGTAGAGAAATTGCAACCTCCTGCATGCGTGGAGTAGAGAGAAAGACTAAGTTAGAATTTATTCTAGATTAGGCCTTTAACTAGTCCTCCTGGTTTTAAGGTTACCTTCCTTCACCTTTCAAAGTTTACTGTCACCAATTATTATGGTTTCTGGGAAATGTACAGGAGTATATTAACTCCCATCTTGGCTTTTCCACTGACAAATTAAGATAGTATCTTCTCAAGTTTATTGTATTTCATGAAAAGACACTCTGTTATCTCTTTAATCCTTTTAACAAGACTTAGGCTAGTGCAGGTGTGCCTGTGTGTGTTAATTTTTTTTTTTTTTGTCATTCTAAAATGTTATGCTCTTGGCATTGACTTTGAGTTTAAGGCCAATAGCTTGAGGTCTCCTGGTACATTTGACTGTTGACTTTCACTTACTATGAATGTTGTAATTTTTTATTTTGAGCTTATGAGCTCATCTTAATATGGCATCTTTTGATTTTCCCCTTTGTAAATTCTACATGAACTAATATGTTCCTCCAGAGAAATTTTTCATTTGATTCGTAGACCCCTCAAGGGTTTTCACCACACCAGGATCATTTTTTAATTGCCAGCTTCTCAGCTTGCGGTATCCCCACATTGTGAGGACAGTGTAAGTCTGTGTTCAAACACGTCAAAGTTGCAGGGCCATTCTTTTGCTTTCTGTTGAGAGCTTTTTCCCACACACATGGCCAGGTAAATTTCATTTTATCTGGTGAAAGATTCAATTAGATCTTTCATCACTAATACTAGAGGTCATTGCTGGTGCCAATTCTTAGGATTTTTGCAGGCATGAAAGCCCACTACTCTAATCATTACTGTTTCAAAAACTTCACATGGCTACTGCTTTATTAACTTATTTACCTCTCTGTCTAGTTCTCAGAATATTCTTCACTTCTGGCATCTACAATGCCCCAACATTTTTTGTAAAGTACAGTATAATTTGTTTAAGTTATAATTTATCCAGAACATTTAGTTTTTCTTTTTCAGAAATAAATAAATAAATAACTGTAATTATATTACTCTAGTTAGCTACACATTATAAGTAGTATTATAAGGAGATAACTGTGTATTTGTGTTTCTTAATAGTGATACATGTTCATCAAGAAAAATGACTTTCAAAGACCGACAACAGTGTGTGTATTTGTATATGTGTGCGTGCATGCGTGTGTCTTTGCTTTTTCAATATCCTTCTTGAAAATCTCACAGTTTTCAGTGTTATCATATTTGTTCATGTGCTAGTACGTCCTTGAGACCTACACTCGCATGGGTTGTTGGTTTGCTGCACTAGGTAAATTTTCTCAATCATGAAAATAAACTCTTCATGATTTTGCTCTATCTTCTCATCTGTCTTCCAAGTGGATATCTTCCAAAGTGTCTTACATTATATCTTTTTGTTTGACATGGTAGTCCCAGTATGTCCCCAAGCAAATTATTTGAAATAAACCAAAAAAATAGATGGTGGCTTTTCCTACCTTCATGCATCTCTTTAGAAATACACTGTTAGTGGTATGGTTGATTTGTGAGGCAGTCTTTCCAGTTGATGGTGCAGCTGGTTCAGAGTGACACTTTGAAGCTACTCAAGAATCTGAATGTGACATCCATGGCAGGTCAATGTTTCACAGAAGGAGAGATTTTGTGTTCAGCTTTGCGCTATTGACTTCTTGTTCAATTTGTCCTTTCTTGCCATAAGCCATGATTCAGAAATAGATGCTGGCTTTCTCTATTATACTAGTATCTACCACTTGTCAGATAATGTACCTCATGACAGGTTGCCTTAGAAGAAATTTGTGTGTTTGAAGACATTGCCTGATTCTTAAAACACTAGAGTGTCCACATTTTTCTTGCAGGTGATATATATTGTAAAACATGTCAATTCAATTATATTCAAGTAAATGTGCACGCAAGGATGCATAGTTGTACAAATACACACATATACAAATTTTATGCATACATAAATATGTGTGTGTGTGTGCGTGTGTGTGTGTTGGGTATCCATAATCTAAAAATCTAAAATTCAAAATGCTCCAAAGGCCAAAACTCTTTGGGAACTGATATAATGCTCATTGGAGCATTTTGGATTTCAGATTTTTGAATTATGGATATTGAATATCGTAAGTGTTACAAAGTCTGAAAAAGAATATCCAAAATTTAAAACACTTCTGGTCCCAAGTATTTAGGATAAGGGATCAAACTATATAAAAAGTGTATGTTTGTGTGTGCATGTGTGTGTGCATCTACATTTACTATTTTAGTGAACTCATGTAATTTTATGATATTAAATATCATCTTTATGTGGACATTTTTAAATTTGTATTGCAAGCAGTATTTTACCTTCTAAACACCAGTCACACATTTCTAACTTACCATTTAATAGCTATTTTCAGCTCTTCAATCACTATTTGGTAAAAATCTCAAATTTTCCACCTTCAAAAATCACTAGTTTTCTTTAATCCTCATTTTCCCATCTCCTAGTCTTCCCCCATTTCAACTGATCCCAGCTTCTATTGATCAGCTGAAAAACCTTGCAGTTATCTTTAACTCTTGGGTTTCTCTCATAGTCCATAGCCAATCTGTCATGATCTTTTGTTTGTATTTCTTCAACGTGTGTGTAAAATATAAAATTTCCCAACACTTCCACTACTAGAACAAGACACTCATCCTATCTCACCTGAAGTATCATAATAGCTCCCTTCAGTGCTCTTCTTGGTTTTGCTTTTTCATGCTTTCCTCACTCTAGTCGTAGTAAACTTTTAACACAAGTCAGATGATATCATTACTATGCTTAAAATCCACAGCTTCCCATTTCACTCTGCAAAATAATACTTACAAAAATTTCTATGGTGTTGGCAGTATTATTATCACAGTTTTACAAATAGAGTATCTAAAGGACAAGGAACATCAGTTTATTGATCCAGATTACCTGGCTAAGGGTGGCAGCATAGGATTTGAATCCAAGCAGTCTTTTTCCAGCATCTGTGCTTTAACGGCAACAATATCCTGTATCCTGGCAGTAAGAGACCAGAGGCTCTACCTGACTTGCACCCACTCTCTCCTCTAGCTCCCAGTGATCTATCTTACTTTACTTCCTTTTGGTCTGCTACTTGTTCTGTCAAACTGAACTTGTTGATATTTCCCAGATAGTTCAGGCACAATTCTGCATCGAGTTCTCTGTACTGGATTTTCTCTTCTGTTATAATGTTCTTCTACCAGAAATCCATTTGGTTCACACTCTAACCACATACCTGTACTAAAATAATATTTAAGAGTAGTGTCTTCTCATTGAGACCTAGCCTCACTTCCTTATTGAAAATTTTAACATCCCCTCCTGTTGCCTCAGACCACTCTAATCTGCCTTATGCAGCTCAGTGTTTGTCCACAAACCTATCATCTTCTAATAGAATATGAAATTTACTTCCAAATTAATTACACTTAGTTAATGTTGGTGACAAACAGAACAGAAAGTAAAGAAGAAAAATACAATTAGTATTAGACCAGAAAACCAAACACTGCATGTTCTCACTCATAAGTGGCAGTTGAACAATGAGAACACATGGACACAAGGAGGGGAATGTCACACACCGGGACCTGTCTGTGGGTGGGAGGCTAGGAGAAGGATACCTAATGTAGCCTAGGAGAAATACCTAATGTAGATGATGGGTTGATGGGTGTAGCAAACCACCATGGCACGTGTATACCTATGTAACAAACCTGCACATTCTGCACATGTATCTCAGAACTTAAAGTATAATAAAAAAAGAGAAAAAAAAGAAATAGAATAATAAAAGTTAAATTGTATATATTCTAATCACTCTTTAAATTTATATACAGCCGTTTCCTCTGACTTTATTGTAAAATACTTAATAACATTTCCAAATTGTGATAAGTGAAAATGCATTTAAATTTGTAGAGAAAAGTTAATAATTGAGGTCAGAATTTCTAGTTTTTTAAGGCTGGCTTTGGGGACAAAATAAACTAAATCTAATGAAGCATGCTAAAATTGATATTTTATCATTTCTAGCATCACTGTGCTTTCTCCTTCAAGCAATTTTCACCATATATAACTCTCTTTATAAATAGATATAAAGGTATTTTGAAAATAAGCTAATAGCAAATATTTATTAAGCACTTGCTAAATCTAAATCTAAATATGTTAACAGAGGATTTCATTTAATGAATACAAATATTCATGAGGTTCTATTATATCCTGTATTTTATAAATAGGAAGTTTAGTTTACAGAGTTAAAATGGCTCAATTGACTTTACCCAATTAGTGACTCATCCAGAATATAAATTCAGTATTTCCTCCCAATGGAGAAAGTTTCATCGCCCACTGAAATCCCAAATTTTCTTTCCTAATTCTTAGTATTCAGAAATAAAAAAACTATTTATACATATAAGTTAGTTTTAGAATATTTATTGCTATGGCTAGTATCATTTCACAATGCCCATTTTTATTAATAAATTATATGTCCTCTTACTATGACCATAAGTCTAGTATTCTTATTATGTTTTATATCAGTTTAACTTCTCCCCAGGAAATCAAATGTTTCCAGGTACACGTATTATTTCTAAAAGGGACATATAATGTGGGATAGGTTACTTTTACAGGCATACCTATAATTATAGAAACAACTCCTGCTCATTCTTACATATTTTCTATGCCCTGTGATTCTTAAGAGATTGAGTGATGCCCATGTATATATTTCATGGTCTCTGATTTTCAAGGATGTCCTTTTCAAACTATCTATGTCTTCCTAAAGTACACTCGCTCGTGGTGAATTAAAGTTTGTAACACAGAACAACTTTTAGCTTTCACAGCATTTCTTGAGAGCTACTATAAATCAAGTTATAATGGACCTATTTATGGAAATGACTAATATCTACAAATAAATTACTGGCATAAAAGACATTTCTTATTTTTTACATATATAATTTATTAATACTAAGACATTTTACATTTGAATTTACTGTACAATATCTGTGTAAATTTAAGGTTTAAAAAATTCAAGAAAAAATACAAACGAGATTGAAGATTAACATGTTTCAACTATTTTTTTCTACTTCTTTGCCTGATTGGAACATTATTTGATTTACATACTGGATATATCATCAAAACATGGCACTGCACTTCAGGAATGAAATGTTTATATGGTTTATGTTATGTTAAAATATATCTTCACAAAGGTAAATTATTAAAGCATTAAAATGATTCTTTGAAATATTTATGCAAATGCATATAAAATAAACTGTAATATCATTTAAAGCCTATTATTGGGAAAATGAATTGGATTAAAGGTTGATAGGTAATTTGTATAGGAAATTATAATCAGAACCAAGTCAATATAAGACAAGGAGAAGTGACAACTACTACTAAAATACAAATAATCGTTAATTTTTTAATTGCAAAAAATGAAGAACAACAGTTAATCACAAATACTGAATTAGCAGTATAACTGGTTAAATTCAACTGATTTATTATTTGCTTGTCTGTAATATGGAGATAATAATACCTGTCTAGCCTTTCTCACTGAGATTTTGTAAAAGTAAAAGGGTTGAAAAATATGAAAAAATAATACAAACTACTTACTGAAATATCAAAATCCTTGATCTATTTACGCTGTCTTTTCCAATGTGACTTACTCCTGTTTCACCAACCTCACTATTAAACACATTTTATTAAACATGGGCGGCTATTGAAAATGAATTTATTGGCCAGGTGTAGTGGCTCATGCCTGTAATCCCAGGGCTTTCAGAGGCCAAGGCAGGTGGATCACCTGGGGTCAGGAGTTCGAGACCAGCCTGGCCAACATGGTGAAACCCAGTCTCTACTAAAAAAAAAAAAAAAATTAGCCAGGAGTGCCGGCACATGCCTGTAATCCTAGCTATTCAGGAGGCTGAGGCAGGAGAATTGCTTGAACCCAGGAGGCCAAGGTTGCAGTGAGCTGAGATCAAGCTACTGCACTCCAACCTGAGTGACAGAGCCATACTCCGTCTAAAAAAATAAAATAAAATAAAAAATATAGAGGTTGAAGCTTGAAGAAGAGTGATGAAAACAAGTTAAGGGGAAAGGGACATGAGGACACAAACCAAAAATCCCAGGAGAATTGCCTGAACCCGGGAAGAGGAGGTTGCAATGAGCTTGAGATACTGCTATTGCACTCCAGCCTGGGTGACAAGAGCGAAACTCCTTCTTAAAAAAAAGAAAAGAAAATGAATTTATTATATTCTGTTGCTACAACCAATTGTAACCTTGTATACCTTCTTGCCTGTGTGCCAGTTTTGCTTCTTGAAGATGCTTCTTTGCTTGTGTTTGTCTCTGTTCTATTCACTACAGAAGGAGGCTATTCTGCACCGGTCAATGTATAAGCAGGAGAGCTGAAATACCTCTGGACATTTTAAGAATAGAAGGACTTGGTCAACAACCTATTTGGAAGCCCTGAAGTTGCAAAAGAGAGAAAAGATATTTCACAGATATGTAGAAGCTGTGATCACCCTAGCCCACAAGCCTTCACTTGCAGTTTTGTGGCTGGAGCGTTTCTTGTTGCCACTGCTGATAAGGATATTGGAGCCCACAGATTCCTGGAGGTGCCAAAATCTTCTGTTGATGTTTCTATCACAGTCAGAGCAACAAGTGACCTGTTTTCTTTTATCTTCCCTTCTAAATTTCCATAAGGGACTCCTAGTCACAGCAACTAAGTAGAAATCAGCTGTTAAAGATGTCTCCAAAATATAACTTGTAGGTTCCTAGCTCTGTGTAAAACTGTTAAGAACTAGAGAGGGTTGGAATGGAACTTTGGAAAAAACATGTAGTATCTGACAGAGTGTTTGCACTGGTTTTCTAGGTCTGCCATAATGAAGGAGTATAAATTCTGAGGCTTACACAACTAGAATTTATTTTCACACAATTCTGGAGACTAGTAGTTCAAAATTAAGGTATTGGCAGAATTGGTTTCTTCTGAGGACTATGAGAGAAAGGTTTGGTCTAAGCCTCTCTCCTTGGCTTGTAGATGGCTGACTTCTCCCTATGTCTCTTCACTAACTCTTCTCTCAGTATATGTCTGTCCAAGTTTTTCCTTCTTATATGAACACAAGTCATATTGGATTAGGGGCCACCCTAATAACCTCATTTAACTTGATTATGTCTGTAAAGTTTCTATCTGAAAATGAGGTCACCTTCTGAGATATGAGGGTTAGTATTTTATGCATATGAATTTGAGAGGAATGCAATTCAACCCATCACAGTGTCCCGATGTACCAAGTAGACACATGAATCAAAGCCCATTAGAGAGCTTATCCAACTTCCCCAATTGCATGTTTTCTTCTCTGCTACTCTAGAAGAAATCTTGTTTTCCTACTTTTTTTAACCTTGTCTTGTTGAACACTGTGGGCCACATTAGAAAATTTTAATATATGTCAGTTGATCAGTCATTATAGATGATTGAGCTAAACATTTTATGTTACCTTGTTGACTTCCAAAACTTACATTTCAAAGACCTTCAACATTGTTTTCTTATGCCATTTTATTCATTTGCTTAATATACATCTATTGATATCCTATGCATCAGACATGATCTTAAAAAGGCACTGAGATTATACATTGAATATACAAATTTAATTAAATGTTACTACTTCAAAAAGCTTATATTCAACAGATAAACAGAGATCTAAATTTAAAACCTTAGCAGAGCTTAATAATTACACTTTAGATGAATGTAATGCTCTGTGGATAGAGCAAAGCTAACCAGGGGCTCATCTTTCTACAGTACTCATTTCCACTCCCACATATGAATCATACTGTTTATCCCAACACAGACACATCCACACTACTGTCTTCCTATGGAGGATGTATCCTTCAATTCTTAAGTTATTCTTTTCTTCCTCTCTAAACACCAGCGCATACTAAATTCCCCACTAGAGAGCCTGGAGGTTTCTTTCTACGTTACTCTCCTCTCTTTCCCTCTTCTCTCTTGTGTTCTGCTTCATCCTCTCTCTTCTTTACTCACTTTCTATCCCACTTCATTTTATATATTAATAGCAATTCAGTCACTTTTTCTATAATGCAAAATCCATGTGTATAGAAATCAATGTGCTATCAAAAATCATGTCATAAAACCATGAGGTTTTGGGAAAATGGGATTTAAGGGCACAATACTCAACAACTTTGTCAGTGATACATTTAAGAAAGCAAATTTTTGTAACAATAAAAATAGCAGAATAGTTCCACACATATTAAATAGTTAAGAAATACATTAAAAAACACAATAAATATAACTATAGACCTAAAAAAATACTTGAAATTTGCTTGTGGAAGTGGAAAGTGGAAGAATTGAAATGGGTGAGTTATTTTGGGGTGGTAGAAGGAAGTTTATCCGAAATTGGATAGACAGTTTAACAACAGAAGTGGGTGGCTCATGACACACACTGCTATGGTAAATAGTATATGTTTGATGTATATGTGTGCTTGTTGTATAGTCCTATGATTCACCTAGATGAAGTTTTCTATTTTCACATAGGGTATCTCTTGAATTGCAGATAAGTAAACATGACATTCACATTATGCTCCAGTTGTTCCCTAGTATATCCATTACATTTGAATAAAGTCTTATTCTCAAAAACAGTGTGTGATAGCAGAACTTACTGTCTTCTTTCTATTACTTGTGTAATAAATAAAATGTTGACACAAATATAACTCAGATGATAACATTATTAGCTTGAACACTTACTGATATGGTTTGGCTGTGTCTCCACCCAAATCTCATCTTAAATTGCAACTCCCACAATTCCCACGTGTCGTGGGAGGAACCCAGTGGGAGGTGATTGAATTATGGGGGTGGGTCTTTTCTCTGCTGTTCCCATGAAAGTGAATGAGTCTCAAGAGACCTGATGGTTTTAAAAATGGGAATTTCCCTGAACAAGTTCTCTTCTCTTTGCTGCCACCATCCATGTAAGACGTGACTTGCTACTCCTTGCCTTCTACCATGATTTTGAGGCCTCCCCAGCCATGTGGAATTGTAGTTCATTAAACACTTTTTACTGTATAAATTACCCAGTCTTGGGTACATCTTTATTAGCAGCACACTTCCTAACATAAAGGCTAGCCCTCATGAGAGAGAAGATCAAATGGGTAATTTGTGTTACAACATGGGAGATGGGAGATTTGATTCTGATAACATGAAAAAGAGGGTATCCCTTCACTATTTTGGCACGGCTTTCATAAATCTTGGCCAAGTGTATTTTCTGAATGAATTCTGGATTTTAAAAAATTCATGTATTTTTTCACTTAGTTTTTATTTTTGAAATATTTTTGATTTATGAAAGTGTTCTGAGGATAATATTGAGTATTAACTTACACTTTTCCTAAGAAATTAACATTGGGACAATCTATGAAAAAAATTAGAAACTTCATTTAGGATTTCTCCAGTTTCTTCACCAATTATTTTTTCCTGTTCCAGGATCAAATCTATAATGTACTCTATTTATGGCAATTTCTGCATCTGTTCTTGTCTTTCATAACTGTGGCATTTTGAAGAGTACTGATGAAGAAATTTGTAGACTGTTCTTCAGTGTGGATTTTTCTAATGTTTTCACATGAATAGACTGAGGGTATGGATTCTTAGGAAGAAATAACAAGGTAAAGTATTCTTCTGATTAAATTATTATCATCAGATGTGTGGTATTGACACCACTTATTGCTAGTGACATTAACTTTGATTACCTGTTTAAGGCAATATCTGTCAGTTTTCTTCACTTTAATGTTACTATGTTTCTCTTCCCGTACTCTATTATTTGGAAGTTAGTCAGCAAGACCAATCTCTACTGAAGGAGGGGAAATTAAGATATAACTCTTCATTGAGGGAGTATCATATAATTTGAGGACATATGTTAAACCAACACAGTAATATCATTAACTTTAGTAATTCATCAGAGAACCTGCAGCAATTATTACTGTGTTGTTTTGACAATGTGCTATTTTCCAATTTTTTTTTAACATTTGCTACTTAAAATTATTTTAAGAAATATACATTCTCATCTACTTATTTACTCAGGAACATAGTTTTATTAATGTAAACTCATGAATATTCCTTTTATTCTTTGAGTTATAATCAAATAAATATTTCTAAGTTACTTATTCTACTGTTTGAATTATTTTTCCAGATTTGTGGCCTTTCCAAACTCAAGATAGGACTTAAATCGCAATGAATTGGAAAATATCTTTATTTTCTCATTATTATCTAGGTCCTATGTTATCTGAAAAAAGAAAAAAACATTATTTCTAATATTTGGAAAACTCTTTTTGTATATATTTCTTCAAAAATAGATTACTACATTAAAAACTTACTAGGGTATCATTCATGACCTATATAAACATTCCTCAGATGACATTGAAATAGTAGAAAGTAGACACCGTGCAAATTATCCCATAAGCCATGAAAATTTTAAAATGTGGGAATACTGCAATATATAGAGAGACATAAAATAGTCAAGTGAAAAAAGAACCTTGAAAACATAATCAGGTGTACAAATATTTACAGCAAGATTGTGCATTTGTGTGTGTGTCTGTGTTGTGCTTTATCTTTTTTATGGATTTGTCCACTTTATTTAATTTTATTTAATTGACTGGTTTAAACTTATCAATAATGATTATAAGAGGGTCATTTCTAATGTGTTTGATGTCAGTAAAATAAGGAGGAATAAACTTTTTATTCATGGAATTGAGATTTTGTGGTTTACTTTTTTTAATTCCTCCCATTTTTAAATTCCAGTTCCACTTTTATTGATAATTTCATAAAGTTAATTTCTGCTGTTTATTGTTTTATTGTACTACTTGCTGTTTTCAAATGTTTAAACTTGTCTTCTTATGATTATTGTTTCCATTTTCCTATGTCCTCAGGATTTAAATTGCTGATGATTTGCCTAAATTTATGACATAGTCATTAGCATAATTTATTTCAACTTATACCTCTTCTATAATGTACATATTAAATAATAAGATTGTGGAATAATTATAGCAATGTGTGTTAGGGTAAAATAAAGGGTGTTTCTGGTTTCCATGTGTTATTTCAAGTGCCTGGGAAAGACTAAATTTGTTTAGTTAGTTGATGTAAACATAGACCTTAAGACAATATAACAAAATAAAGTTGAAATTTCTGAACTTCTTTGACTTGTTCTTAAAAATATATATTTAAAAAGATAGAGGGCTGGAGATATGGAGACCAAAAATTTAGAGTGGGGTTAGTCCATAAAAGTTATTCATTTATCCTCTAACATTATCAAGGAGCAAAAATGTATAAGTAGATATTTATATAAACATATAAAAGACACATCTATAAATATTTAATAATTTTAATAATATATTATATTTTACTTAATATATACCTAAACAAATGAACATATATTTAATATCTACCATAATAAATATATACATATATTAATAAATATATAATTATACAAAAGTTACGAGTGGTCTTGATGTTGTTGAACAATATAGTGGCTATTATATGTAGGTTGGAAATAGCAATGGAAGTGAAACTGGGCTCTTGGAGATAAATAAATATTCTGAGATTTCCCCAACCTTTAAACTGAACAGTCCTTCAGTAAATTAAATCTTTAGTCCCTGCTTTGAATGTATTTGCTGTTTTAATCTGGTAACCTTATATTTCAAGCTGAGTACAATAAGATATACTGCTTAAAGATAAGTCCACTGAATGTATTTGACATCTTTGATGACCTCTGAAGTTTCTAACAAGCTGGGTTATAAATTGGTAGCAGAAAATTTCTGGCTAATTGGAATAAATTAAGTGAAGTTTTTTTGTTTATCAAACTTGAATTGTTGTTTTACCTTCATTAGTCAACTAGTTAAAATAATTCCTATTGTGGAAAATGTTTACCAGAAGTCACAGTAGGAAATAAAGAGTCTGCTTATGCAGCATACATACATCTTCAGATGCCTGGGCTCAGCCATTTTTGCACACTTTTAATTTGCATTATAACTAAATTTACTTAATTTAATTACTGGGTGGCTCAGGGTAAGTTTGAAATTGATACACTGAATTTCATGTTTACTTAGGTTTCACGTTGCTTACCCATAGAAAACCAGGTGCTAAAACCCAACAAAAGATGATGTATTGACCTAAAACAACAAGTCTTTATTTACAATTGTATGGCTTGTCACAGGTTCAATGCCATGTGTAATTTTTCATAAACAAATGGATATTGTGTATCCACAACCTTTAGGTCCATATAGTCAAATGCTTTCACCACTGTGGGAAAAGCCGGAATTTATTCTCATCCTCTGAATGCATTCAGAGCTGGAAATGTCTTTCCCATACTCAACAAATGGGTAAAAGTAGTACATCTAAATAGGATATATTTTTCTTCAAAATGTAATTGTCCCACTAAAGCTTAGTGTTATCATTGCCAGAATAGATAAAGTATACCATTCTGTTCTTCAATTAAAAAGTAATATTTCAACTTGTCTTGACTACTGGATGCACAAGAAACTTTAAAGATCTAGTGGGCTATTTATTCAGAGAAGTATCTCTGTCTTTTGTGACACTTGTTTTCGCCATAGCCTTACAAACATAGAAAAGCTGGACAATTGCTCTCCAGGTTGTACAGTGATGATGTCATCAAAATTTTGAAGAGATGATAATTATCCGAGGTGGCGAGAGGTTTTGTTTCCTAGAAACTCAGTTTTGGAACAGAAATGAAGTGGTGGTGCATTCTCCAAGAGTAGAGTAAACTGGAGCTGTTTCTATTCGGCCATCTTGGAACCAAAAAAAAAAAAAAAGAGTAGAGTAAAATATGTACTTTTGGTACTGCCTTACAAAAACATTTCCTTCTCTCGTTAGTAATTTTTATGACAAAAGGAAACATCTGATCTCATCAATAGATATGCAAGATACAAGCAGCCTTATTAATTTTCTCCAGTAGGGAGACCACATCTGGACAGCAGCTGTAACAAGATTCACCACCCAATTAAACTGATGATTATTTACTGTCATTCTCCAAGACCCATCTGTCTATTGAGCCAATTGAAGTAGATAATTAAATGAGGATGTGTTAGCAACCATTGCTTTTATGTCTTTCAAGGATTTAATAGGGACAAATCTCTGCAGTCCTACCAAAAATAATATATTTGAGGGGTGTGTGTTGTGTGTGTGATGGTGATGGTGCTGTTTGTTTTGATTTGTTTTTATCTTTGTTATAGTGAACAGACTGTTGGGGTTTCCCCTTGATTATTCTTCCAAAATATTAATACATTCCTAAATGATATATATACATATATATTTTTAAATTTTATAAAATCCTAAGAAATTAAAATGAGGGTATTTGTAGTTTACTTTGAAGCATAGGTCAAAACTGTAATTATTTCTTAACAACTCCCATAATTTTTCATACTTACTTGTAAGTTAAAAAATGTCTTTTTTTCATGAGAATTTATAATAGCTTAGATTCAGGTCTACTATTTCCTGAAAGTATTAGTGTTTTTTTCCATATCCAGTGATGTTGATAATGTCAAGATTCCACTGGTAATGACTAAGACAAATAATACCAGTATATATTTGTAGTATAGTATTATCGTGTGTTTTTTCTTCAGGAATGTCAAAACGGTAATTTTCTCAATTGACTTTAGGTGCTTTGATTTACATAGGCCTTGGAGTTGGCTTAGGAGTCATAGAAGTATTGTGGTGGCTCAAGATATGTTTTGTAAACCTGAAGATTTGAGATCATATAAGCCAAATCAAAACTTAATTGGCATTCATAACTTTTGGTGCTAGAGATGCTATGATCAACTAAGAGCCAACAAACATTTCCCATGTAGACTATTTTGACCATGCTGACTCTACTGACACTTTGGTTACTGTATTCACTTTATCTCTAGAAATTAATTCTCACTAATGAATGTCTGTCACTGTAAGATCCTTCTATCCTCTGAAATAAGGAGAACATTTTAACTTCAGTAGTTTAAACTAATGTCATAAACTATAGCATTCAAAATGAGATAATATGCTAAAGTAATACACAAACCAAAAATCCCAGTGGCTAACACAAAAACTTTTTCTTACTTACTTTACATATCCAGTGTAAGTCAGTAATAGACGCAGAGACACCCAGAGACCAAGGAAGATTTGTGATCTGTCTGCACACATAGTTCACAATGCCTGAGTGAGTTGTGCATTGGCCTTTAAACTTCTACTCATGTTTAATTAATAAAGATTTTGCTCAATGCCATTTGATGATGAGTTTCATGACCATGATCAACTTTAAAAGAACTTGGAAGTACAATCCTCACGAGTTTCTGGAAATAGCAGAACTACAATATTTGAGAAAAATATTTTTTAATGTATAAAAAATTGGCAGGGTAGGCTAGCAAGCAAGAGACCTAGAGAAAAGTTGATGTTACAGTCTCAAGACTAAAGGCAATCTGCAGGCAGAATTATTTCCTTCAGGGATCTCAGTCTTTTAATATAATCAATTGACTGGATGAGCCCTACAATATTTTGGAAAATAATCTGCTTTACTCAAAAATTACTGATTTTCATATTAATCTCATCTAAAAATACTTTCAGAGCAATATCTAGACTGGTATTTGAATACATATCTCGGATGGCCTAGCCAAGTTGACACATTAAATTAAGCTTTGTACTACCATTTTAATTATTTTTATGTAATTTCAACTTTTATTTCAGATTCAAAGGGTATGTGTGAAGGCTTGTCACATGAGTATATTACATGATGCTGAGGTTTGGGATACAAATGATCCTGTCACCCAGATAGTGAGCATGGTACACAACAGTTTATTTTTAAACCATTGCCTTCCTCTTTTCCTACCCTTTCTATTAGTCCCAAGTATCTATTGTTTTGCTATCTTTATTTCAACTAATACTCAATGTTTAGTCCCCACTTATAAGTGAGAACATTTGGTATTCAGCTTTCTGTTCCTGTGTTAATTTGCTTAGGTTGATGGCCTCCAACTGCATCCATATTGCTGCACAGGACATTATTTTGTTATTTTTAATGGCTACATAGTACTTCATAGCGTATAGGTACCACATTTTTTATTCAGTCCACCACTGATGGGCATGTAAATTGATTCCATGTCCCTTCTATTGTGAATAGTGCTGGAGTGAACATAAGAATGATGAGTGCATGTGACATTTTGGTGGAAAAATTTATTTTTTGGTGGGTATATACCTAGTAATGAGATTATCAGATTGAATGGTAGTTCTGTTTTAAGTTACTTCAGAAATCTCCAAACTGTTTTCCACAATGGCTGAACTAATTTACATTCTCATCAACAGTGTGTTTAGTATTTCCTTTTCTCTGCAGCCTTGACATCATCTACTATTTTTTTTAATTTTAAATGATAGTCATTCTGACTGGAGAGACATAATATTTGCATTTATCTGATGATTAGCAATAAAGAGCATTATTTCATGTATATTGGCTGCTTGTACGTCTTCTTTTGAGAAGTGTATGTTCATGTCTTCTGTCTATTTTTTAATACGGTTAGTTTGCTTTTTGCTTGTTGAACTGTTGAAATTCTTTATAGATTCTGGATATTATACCTTTGTCAGATGTATAGTTTGCAAATATTTTCTTTTATTCTGTAGCTTGTTTACTCTGTTGACAGTTTCTTTTGCTGTGCAGAAGCTCTTTAGTTTAATTAGGTCACAATTGTGTTTTTTTTCCAATTGCTTTTGAAGACATTGTCATTTTTTTTCCCAAGGCTACTGTCCAGAAAGGTGTTTCCTGGGTTTTCTCCTAGGATTCTTACAGTTTGAGGTCTTGCAATTAAATGTTTAATCCATCTTGAGTTATATTCACATATGATAAATGATAGGAATCCAGTTTCATTCTTCTGCATATGACTAGCTAGCTATCCCAGCACCATTTATTGACTAGGGAGCTCTTTCCCCATTGCTTAATTTTGTTGTCTTGGCTGAAAATTAGATGGCTGTAGGTATGCAGCTTTCGACAATAATATGCTGCCATGCTCTACATCTTTTATGGCTACTTCAACTTACAACATGTCATAAATATATATAATATTTACTTTAAGGGAAGTCAACAGTTTAGATAAATAGCAATGTAAAGGACTACAGAAGGGTAGAAAGTTATCATATTTGTTTTATTCCATTATATGTTGTCAGTTTTTACTTCCTTTTGGTTCAGAATTCTTTAAAACTATCTAATTAGCATAGGTATTTTCATTAGAATTTAAAAAAATGCCAACAGAATTAGGAGATGTAATTAATCTGACTTCAGAGCAACAGTGAACATAATGCAATTTGAATTCACCTTAATATATGCTACTCTTTTCTCCAATTTCTTACTCCTGGAAAACAATTCTGGTGTGTGTGTGTGTGTGTGTGTGTGTGTGTGTGTGTGTGTTTAACATACCCTTTTGTTAATCATGTAATTAATTGCCTTTTAGATTACATTTTATTAACACATGCTGAAAGCACAGCATCAATGCCAAATAGAGTTATCTTTTCTTCTTTGTAATCTTGTTAAAGACTGCAATATTGATGCTAGATTTTAACGTGATTTGTGACTTATCACTTACCATAAATTAAGACGTGTCAAGCAATAAAAAATAAGCACACAGTGTTTTCCTTTACAAGCTATTAGCTTTTCCTGAACAGAGAAAAACATTTAAGCAATATATGGCTAAAATTTAAAATACAATGAACTCTTTTACTACTGTTACATATTTTTGAGGCTAAGCCTACTCTCAATCAGTACATTTCTTCTTAATGTTATACCTTCAACTTACTGAATTCAAAAAAGGGAAGATTTCACATATTTAAGAGGAGTGAGAAACTCTGAAAATTGTGAATAATTAAAACTACAGTAAAGTCTTATAATTATGTAGGTATGCTATTTGAGCCTTTAGGATTAGTTTATTTTTATAAGAAATATAAATTTTTCAAAATTATGGAATATTATTTTATCTGTTTAAACCAATTTAAAAACAATATTTTGCATAATATAATATTATGATTAAATAATTTTTATTTAGAATTTCCTTCTGGGGAAATGGTGCTCTGGAAGAACCACTCTGCCTCTCTTGTCATACCTCTGACTTGACTCTTGGAGCCCAAGCTAAAGCTGCACACACTCTCCCAGAGAAGCGGTGCCTTGAAAGAGTTACTCCATATTCCCTTCCCAATCACTGTTACGCTTTGCCCCTAGCGAGCTGAACTAAACTTGGATACGGCCTCCTGATACGAGGCCTTTGCAGAACTGCTCCAAAACCTTCTCCCCATCATGCTGTACCCTGTCCAACTGTGCTGGAACTGAAATAACACCAGGCATCCCAGGAGAATGGTGCCTTAGCTACCTAGAGCGGTTGTGCTTATGACAGTCTGTGCCTGAGCAAAAGTGATACCCTGTCTCCTGGGAAAACAGTACCTAGGATGCTCAGAACAGGCATGCCTTACTGGTGCCTAAGTTGAACCAGTTTTCTGCCTCCCAGGAAATGCTGTGTTGGCTGCCCAGAGTGGCCATGCACCCCAGAACCTAAGATAAAGTGGAGCCTTGCATATCAGGGAAATGTTGGTTGGGCCACCCAGAGAACAGCCACATCTTCTGGGCATGAGTCAAAAAAGAACATTGCCCACAGAGGAAATGGTACCTTGCTAAGCTAAGTAGCTACACATCCCAGGGCTGAGCTGACATAGTACCCTATATTTCAGAAAAACAGAGCAGTGGCTGAGCTGAGATGCTCTGTCTGACAGCCCAAACTACTCTAGTACCATGCTTCTGTGAAGTGGGAATAGCCATCTAGAATCTGAGCTGCGTCACCCCTCTCCGTGGGGAGTGGAGTCATCACTGTACTGTTTCTTATCCCTCCCCTGCCCCCAGCATCCAGGCAGAAGCTGTGTTCCATTATTCTGGGGTACTTTCTTCCAATGATTCTGAACTAACAGAGTCTGGGATACAACTCAACCCCACCATCCCAGGGTCTAGAGCCACCACTCAATGTGCCTTAACTCTTGGGACCTGAATTGCCACTGAGCCAATTGGCTCTGATTCCTGAATTGCATTCATACTCTGCATTCCAGGGCCAAACCTCCAGAACACCACTTCTTTCCTGGAGTCAGACTAGTCCTGTGCCCTGCACTCAAGGATCACAGCTACAACTGAGCCTCCCTGGGCCTGAGCTGCAAGAAGATTTCTCAGAGTCACAGATCCTGGCTCTATGTGCAATGTACATCCACTCTACCACAGAAAGAAAACCTGCCCAAGAACCAAGTGACGCAATAGGTTTGTGAGACCCCGAACCTAGGATCCTGGCCCCACAGCTGCTTCAAGCACCTGTACCTGGAACCACTGCAGCTGCTCTTAGGTCATGTCAGACCTGACACCAAGAGGAATCTTTTCAGCTAAGTCTCCTAATTTTGTAGAAAATTGTATAGGTTTCAAAAGTTCTTGCTACTTAAGACCATACCAGCTTAGGCCCACTGCTGCAAACTTCTGCAACCTAGGCCACTTACATACCCACAGCTATTGCTGACACTTCACACAGCTGAAGAAACTTCATGGGGATTGTGTCACTGCATCTATCCAGAAGCAGTCACCCCACCCATCCTAACAAGCCTCCTAAGATTCAAAAGCAGGTGAAAGTAATTCTCTACAAAAGCCACCCTGAAAGTTTGGAAAAGGCAATTGTTCCACCAGAGGAACAGACATCAATGCAGAAATACAAGAAACATTTAAAAATTTTAAAAAAAACACTACAACAGTAACACAATAACTCTATAGTAACATACCACAATGAAAAGGAAATATGAGTTGCCAGTAACAAAAACTCAAAATCGTCCAGGTGTGGTGACTCACACCTGTAATCCCAGCATTTTGGGAGGCTGAGTTGGGAGGATCACTTGAGTCTAGGAGTTCAAAACCAGCCGGGAAGAATAGAGAGACCCATCCTCTACAAAAATTTAAAAAAATAGCTGGGTGTGGTGGTTCACATTTGTTTTCCAATCTACTCAACAGTCACAGGGAGCAGAATTGCTTGGGCCCAGGAGGTTGAGGCTTCAGTGAGCCATGGTCACCCCACTGCCCTGCAGCCTGTGTGAAAGAGCAAGACCCTATCTCAAAAAATGAAGAGTAATTCAAAATAATAATCTTACAGGAACTGAACAAAATGCAAGGAAATACAGACACTTAATTCATCATAATCAGAAAACTAATTCACAACATGAATAAGAAATTTAACAAGGAAATAGATATCATAAAAAGCAAACAGGAAAATGGCAGCTAAAGAAGTCAATAAATAAAATGAAAAGAGAAAGAAAACTTCAACAGCTGACTTGATGAAGCAAAAGGATTTCTGAACATTCAGATCCAGGAAGCTCAAAAGTTATTAAATAGATTCAATCCAAAAAAATTCTTCTACAAGAAACATTATAGTCAAATCATCAAAAGTCAAAGGCAAATATAGATTTTAAAAACATCAAGATAAAAGAATCAAGTCACATATAAGGTAACTCCCATTAAACTGACATCAGAATTATCAATATAAGCTTTTCAAGCCAGGCAAAAATGAGAAGCTGTATTCAAAGCACTGAAAGAAAAAAAAATACTAGCCTTGAATACTATACTGAGAACATCTATACTTCAGAAATGAGGGAGAATAAAGTCTTTCTCAGACAAGCAAAAACAGAGGTAATTTATCCCCACTAGACCAGCCTTACAAGAAATGCTCAAGGAAGTCCTACATCTGGATGTGAGAAAATAAAAATTACCATCACAAAAACACACAAAACTATAAAACTCACTGGTAAAGCAGATACACAAAGAGAAAGAGAAAAGAATCAACCTTATCAATACAGAAAACCACCAAGCCACAAAGAAAAATAAGACAGAAAGGGCCAAGGATAAAGACAATAAGAAGATAATTAACAAAAGGACCAAAATAAATCCTCACTTATCAATATTAATCTTAAATGTAAACAGATTAAATGTCCCACTTAAAATATACAGACTTGATAAACAGATAAATAAAATGACCCAACTACATCTGTCTATAAGTAATGCACTTAACCTGTATACACGAATATAGATTAAGAGTGAAATTATAGAAAAATTACTCCACGAAACAGAATCCAAGAGTGAACAGAATTAGTTACACTTATGTAAGATAATATAGACTTTAAGTAAAAGACAGTAAAAAGAGACAATGAAGGTCATTATCTAATCAAAAAGGGAATAATGCCACAAGATGATATAACAATTATAAATACATAGGCACCTAACAGCAGAACACCTAGGTATATAATCCAAATATTACTAAATATAAAGGGAGAGAGACTCCAGTACAATAACAGTGGGAGACTTCAACTTCCCACTCTCAGGATTGGACACATCATCTAGACGAAATTAACAAAGAAATATTAGACTTAAACTGCACTTTAGAGAAAATGAACCTAAGCGCTAGTCATGAAATTTTCATCCAACAGCTGCAGAATACATATTATTTTCATAAGTACATGGAACATTTTCCACATGTTCGGCCACAAAACTAATTTTAACAGAGAAATTAAATCATATCATGGCTTTTGTGATCACCATGGAATAAAGCCAGAAATAAATAACAAGAGAAACTTTTAAAAGTGCATGAATTCGTGAAAATTAAACATCACACTCCTGAATGATCAACATGTCAAAGAAGAAAAATAGAAGTTGAAAATGTCTTCAAACAAATAAAAATAGAAAATCAACATATCAAAAACCATGAGATACAGTAAAAGCAGCATTAACAGGGAAGTTTATAGCAATCAATGCCTACTTCAAAAAAAAGTAGATTTCAAATAAACAACCTAATGATATATCTCAATAAACTAGAAAAGCAAGAACAAACCAAGCTGAAAAAAATAGTGGAAGAAATAGATAATAAAAATTGGATCAAAAATTAAAGACATGGAGACTGAAAACATAATACAATTTATCAATTAAACAAAAAGTTCTTTTTAAAATGTAAAGAAAAGAAAACATTACCTAAAATAAATAAGAAAAAAGTATATACCTTAATAACCAATCAGAAACAAAAAAGAGACATTACAACTTATTTCACAGAGATAGGAAGACTTATCAGGGTCTATTATGAATAACTGTATACAAGCAAATTAGAAAATCTAGTAGAAGTGAATAAATTTCTAAGCACATACCATCCACTGAATTTCAACCGAGAAGAAATATGAAACCATAACCGATCAATTATAAGTAACAAGATTGAATCAGTAATGCAAATATTCCTATCAAGGAAAAACCCAGGACCCAACAGCTCAGCTCCTGAATTTTACCCAACATTGAAAGAAGAACTCATATCAATTCTTTTCAAATTCTTCCAGAAAACTGAAAAGAAGGAATTATTCCAAACTTCTACAAACCCAACAATGCTCTAACACTAAAACCAGACAAAGACACAAAAGCACATATGCACATACACAATCCATAACACAACTATCAGTCAATTTCTCTATTAAATATAAATGCAAAAATATTCAACAAAATATAACAAGTCAAATTAAAAAGCTTTTTTGGACGGGCATGGTGGCTCATGCCTGTAATCCCAACACTTTGGAAGGCCAAGGTGGGCAGATCACAAAGTCAGGAGATGGAGACCATCCTGGCTAACATAGTGAAAACCCGTCTCCAGTAAAAGTACAAAAAATTAGCCAGGCGCGGTGGCACGCACCTGTAGTCCCAGTTACTCAGGAGGCTGAGGCAGGAGAATTGCTTGAACCCGGCAGGCAGAGGTTGCAGTGAGCCAAGATCACGCCATTGTACTCCAGCCTGAGCGACAGAGCGAGACTCTATCTCAAAAATAAAATAAAATAAAAATAAAACGCTTTTTCACAGCAAAGTCAATAGCCAATAGAGTGAAGACAACTAGCAGATAGGGAGAAAATATTTGCAAACTATTCATCCAAAAAGGATTAATATTCAGAATATACAACAATGTCAAACAACTCAACTACAAAAAACAAATAACCTGCTTTTTTTAAAGAGAAAATGAGTTCAATAAATATTTCTCAAAAGACATACAAATATCCAACACATATATGGAAAAGTGCTCAACATCATTAATCAATAGGGAAATGCAAATCCAAAACACAATGAGATTTTATTTCACAACAATTAGAGTGGCTATTATCAAGGAGTCAAAAAATAGCAAATGTTGGAAAGGATGCAGAGAAAGGGAAACTCTTATTTGCTGTTGGTGGGAATCTAAATTAGTACAGCCATTATGGAGAACAGTATGAAAGTTCTTTAAGACACTAAAAATAGAGCTCTCATATGACCCAGCAATCCTTTCTTTGGTTATATATCCAAAGGAAATAAAATCAATATGCCAAAGAGATATCTACATTTTCATGTTTATTGAAGCACTATTTACAATAACCAAAATATAGAATCAAACTAGGTATCCATCAATAGACAAATGAATAAAGAAAATGTGGTATATATGCACACTGGAATACTATTCAGCCATATTAAAAATGAAATTCTGTCATTGTGACATCATTGATGAATTTGGAGAATATTACATTAAATAAAATAGACCATGCACAGAAAGACAAACACTGCTAATCTCTTCCACATGTGGAAGCTAAATAAGTTGATCTCATAGAAGTAGAGAGTAGAATCGTGATTACTAGATAGTGGGAAGGGCAGAGTTACTCAGAGTTTGGTGAAGGAATACAAAATTATAATTAAATAGGAGGAAAAAGTTTAAGTGTTCTAAGGCACTGTAGATTGACTTTAATTAGTAATTAATTATATATTTTCATATTCCTAGAAGAGCAGATTTTGAATGTTGCCAGCATAAATAAATAATAAATGTTTTAGATGAAGGGGATGCTAATTGCTTTGATTTGACCATCATAAATTTTATATGTTTATCAATATTTTACATTGTGCCTAACAAATACATAAAATGTTTGTGTGTCAATTAAAAATAATAAAAGCAGAAAAAGAAGTAGATTTAGTATTATATAAGATACAATTCACAAAAACCTTTACATTATACCATGATAAAATAATTGACCAAGTTCTGTCAATGTGAAAAAATAGAAATCTAAACCAAATAGAGATTAACTGAAATTATCTACTAGTAGAAAACAATATTACTAACATAATGTTAAGATTATATAATTCATATGTAAGCATATTCTTTTGTATTTGTGGATTTACACAAATTACTTATACTTCAAAATTAAAGTTGGTAGGAATAATAATGACCTCCTTGTAAGATCTACATGCAATATCCTATATTTTGTGAATGCCTTCACTTGTATGGCAAAGGTGATTAAGATTATAGATGAGTTTAAGTTTGATAATTCATTGACCTTGAAATAGATTATCTTGGATTTTTCAGTGGGCACAATATAATTATAAGGATCCTTAAAAGTGAAATAGGGGACCAGAAGCAGAGACTTGAAGGAAGATTTGATGATGGAAAAAGCATAACAAAAACACCAAGGGTTAGGTCTAGGTCCTGTTGCTAACTGCACAGAAGGCCAATCACTGAGACAATGCGTATTGCCAGGGAAGAAGATCTTTATTTGGGTGACACAACAGGGAGATAGGGATTAAGTCTCAAATCTGTGTCCCTAATTAACTGAATTTGGAGGTTCATATAGTGGGGAAGAAATGTAGTTACATGTGGATAGAAAGAAATTAGAGAGAGATAAGGAAGAGAAGTTGTCTGGATTTGGTGATCTGGTTAGTTTCAGTTCCTTGATACTATCTGGAATGCCCAAGGGTCAGTTTTTCAAGAAAGTGACTCAGATAAGAAAAACACAGGTTTTAAGCTTTAAAACTAGAGGGGTCAATTTCTGTGTTTAATTTTTAAAAAAACTGTAAATATCAGTTCTACTGGGGAAATGGGTAGAGAGTGATGTAATATTGCTGGCTTTAAAAATAAAGGTGAGGAAAGGCTCTGGAACATTTATAATATAAGGAAGCAGATTTTTTTTCAAAAACTCCTTATAAAGAAATACAGCCCTGCAAACTCTGATTTTAGCCAAAGAAAATCACATCAGATTTGTGATCTATAAAGCTGTAAGATAATACATTTTCAGGTTTTTTAAACTGCTACATTTGTGAAAATTTGCTATGGCAGTGTTAGAAAACAAATGTGAATTTAAAGTAAATTTAAATTTTTAAACATATTGTAAAAAAGCAGGCTTAAAGTGCATTCAAAACCTTCTCTTGCTATCTCCTTTATGAATATAGGACAGAAAGTAAGAGGATAGTGGCGGAATCTTACGTGGGGGTTTCTGAAGCATCAGATATCAAGATGTTCCAGGAATTCAAAGTTAGAAAATACACAAATGACTAAAGTTTGGTGACATGACAGGTAAAAAGTGCACAATGATAGTTTGATAAACTGTATTTCTATCAAAGGATATCTGCTATGCTGAGGAGTAGGAGAAGGAAACATTTCTCAGGCTTCCTAATCTCATAGAAAAAAACTTACATTTCACAATCTAAATTATTCACAATCTTTTAATATTGAGATGGACTGTGTTATGGTTTGACTCTGTTTCACCACCCAAATCTCAAATTACAATCCCTCCATGTTGAGAGAGGGACCTAGTGGAGGTGATTGGATCATTGGATCAGATTTTCTCTTTGCTGATTTTGTGATAGCGAGTGAGTTCTTTTGAGAACTTGCTGTTTGATAGGCATCTGGTGCTTCCCCCTGCTGTCTCTCCCCTGCTGCCATGTAAGTAAGATGTGCCTTGTTTCCCCTTTGCCTTATGCCATGACTGTAAGTTTCCTGAGGCCTCCCAAGCCATAGGAAACTGTGAGTCAATTAAACCTCAGTTCTTTATAAATTACCCAGTCTCAGGTAGTATATTTACAGCAATGTGAGATTTGATTAATACAAAAAAATTGGTACTGGGAGTGGGGCACTGCTATAAAGATGTCCTGAAAATGTGGAAGCTGCTTTGGAACTGGGTAACAGGTAGAGGTTGGAACAATTTGGAGGGCTCAGAAGGAGACAGAAAAATGTGGGAAAGTTTGGAACTTCCTAAAGACTTGTTGAATGGTTTTGATCAAAATACTTTTAGTGATATGAACAATGAAGTCCAGGCTGAGGTGGTCTCAGATAGAGATGAGAAACTTATTGGGAAATGTAGTAAATGTCACTCATACTATGCTTTAGCAAAGAGACTGGTGGCATTTTGCTCCTGTCCTAGAGAACTGTGGAACTTTAAACTTGAGAGAGATGGTTTAGGGTATCTGGCTGAAGAAATTTCTAAGCAGCAAAGCATATAATATGTGACCTGGCTTATTCTGAAAACGTTCAGTTATATGCATTCTCAAAGAGATGGTCTGAAATTGGGACTTATGTTTAACAAATAAGCAGAGCATAAAGGTTTAGAAAATTTGCAGCCTGAACATATGGTAGAAATGAAAAACCCATTTTCTGGGGAAGAATTCAAGCTGGCTGCTGAAATTTGCCTAAGTAACAAGGAGCTGAATGTTAATAGTTAACGTTAATGGAGAAAATGTCCCCAGGGCATGCCACAGACCTTCATGGTAGCCCCTCTCATCAGATGCCAGCAGCCCTAGGGGGGAAAAATAGCTTTGTGGGCTGGGCCCAGGGCCCTATTGCTCTGTGCAGCTTTAGGACTTGGTTCGCGGCCTCCCAGACACTCCAGCTCCAGTCATGGCTAAAAAGGGCTAAGTTATAGCTTGAGCCGTCGTTTCAGAGGGTGCTTTCATGGGGCCTGTAGCCCGTTTGTTTTGGTCAATTTCTCCCATTTCAAATGGGAACGTTTACCCAATGCCTGTACCCCCATTGTATCTTAGAAGTAACTAATTGCTTTTGATTTTACAGGCTCATAGGTGGAAGGGACTTGCCTTGTCTCAGATGAGACTTCGGACTTTAACTTTTGAGTTAATAGTAGAATGAGTTAAGATTTGGGGGGACTGTTGGAAAGGCATGGTGTGTTTTGAAATGTAAAAAGAATATGAGATTTTGGTAGGCAAGGGGTGGAATGATATGGTTTGGCTGTGCCCTCACCCAAATCTCATCTCGAATTGTAATCCCCATGTGTCAAGGGATAGACCTGTTGGGACATGATTGGATCACGTGGGGGGATTTGCCCCTTGCTGTTCTTGTGATAGTGAGTGAGTTCTCACAAGATCTGGTCGTTTGATAAGTATCTGATGCTTCTTCCTTCTCACTTTTGCTCTTTCCTCCTGCCATGTAAGTCATGCCTTGTTTCCCTTTCACTTTCCACCAGGATTCTAAGTTTTCTGAGGCCTCCCCAGCCATGTGAAACTGTGAGTAAATTAAACCTCCTTTCTTTATAAATTACCCAGTCTCAGGTAGTATCTTTATAGCAGTGTGAGAATGGATTAATATAGACTGTCTTTTGCTTCTGAATGAGTGTGAGAAGAAAGAGGATGCCACACAACGATGCATGAGAGTGATAAGACTCTACTGTTCATTCTTTCCAGCCTACAAATGTAGAAGCTGTTATTTCTCTTCTTCCTGCTGCTTGACTGTCATTCCAAGATAAAAAGTTCTAAAGGTATTAAGAAAAAATACTATTCTGAGTAAGAAAAGGGAATCCTCTCGTAATATGACTTCATAACCTGAAAGGAAGGACACACTGAACTAAAGAAAGAGACTAATAAAAACAATAAAAATAGATAATTAACCAAGAAAATACAATTAAAATATGCAAACAAACAAAAAGCTTCAAAACTCAGAATGATGTAAAGAATGTTTCCAATTTTTGAATTAAAATTAACTGCAATAGAAACAATCATTTGTAAGAAATTTATTTTCCAAAATATAAACTGAATAAAAATATTTTAGAATTGAAAACAAATAAGAAAGAACTGGAAATCATATTCAAAAAAGTCAGACACATGGTCATGTAAGGTGTAAATAAAAATATCAAAAACATATAAGAATAAAAAAGAGAAAAGAAGACATAAAGCAATAAAATATTTCTGAGAATAATTAATACTTTAGCATTAAAGTGAAATATTTACATGTATCCCTTGAATCATTAATTTAAAATATACCTGCACATTTTCCATCAAAATTACTAAAATCCAAAAGTGAAGAGAAAAATGTACACAAATGTCAACACATAAAGAATATTATACTCACAAGGGAAAGACAAATAATACTAATAGCAATGTTCATCAGAAAGTATTCAAAACAAATAAGTACTATATCTGAGTATAGCTTTCAAAATAGAAAAGGTCTGGAATCAGTAGTTGGCAATGAGTCTACCTGTGTATGGCAGAAATTACATCAAGGATTGAAAAATCCAATTAACAAAAATGAGCTAACATTTATATTTAGTACATTATTTTCAATAATTGCAGAAAGGAGTGTTTTAAATAACAATATAATAGTGTTTTTTGAATTGCCATGCGGTGAGACATAGACAAATACATTAAAAATAAATTAGATGACTTAATTGGAAAATTCCCAAAGCTTAGAAATTGACAGATAAATACTTTAATAACCAACTGGTCAGGAAATCACAAAGAATTAGCATTTTAACAATAAAAAAAGTGTTTACAGCAAAAAATGCTGCAATATTCAATACAAGAAAACTTAAGTGTGTGTTGATCAAGTAGTTATATTTCACATTGTATACACAAAAAACTAATCTTGGTGGACTGTATATCTCAATGTGAAATAAAATAAATATACACTTATATAAAGCTTACATTAAGGAACTAAGTAATACATTAGAATACATATATATTAATTTGAAATAAGGAAACATTTTTTAAACTTGATGGAAGAATCCCTTAATCCAAAAGGAAAATCTGATAAAATGGATCATGTTTTGTTCACCAAATGATTGTTCTGTTTGATCTGTTCATCAAACATTTAAGGAATAAAATGGCATACAGAGAATAACATGCATTTACAATAGATATAAACAACATAGCACCAATTTCAAGTATCTGAAAATAATTATAAACAAAAAGATAAAGGCAGATAATCCAATGTAAAAAAATGTATGGGGGACTGAAAAGGCATTTCACACACACAAAAAAATTTCATGTTGAATAAATCACAGATAGACTTATGTCTCAGAAAATTATGTGTGTGATTAATTACTGTTTAAACATTCTGATACAATGTAAGGTAAAGGTCAAGTTTCATATTTTACATATAGATACCCAAAGGGACCATCATAATTTTTTAAAACAAATTATTCATCCTCCTTGAATTTCCTGGTATCATAACATGAAATTAAAAATTGACCATAATAGATAATTTCTGGACTCTCTAGTCTTTCCACATTATCAATATATCTATTCATATGTGGAAAACTTACTGCTTTTGCTTCTATAGCTTTATACAAAAACTTCATTACTTGAAATTTATGCTCCAATTTTTTTTCAAAATTATTTTGATTATTTTAAATTCTTTGAATTTTAATTTAAATTACAGAATGAATTTGTTAATTTTGACAAAATTCAGAAGAAATTTTGATTAGGATTGCATAGCAATTATGTTAAATTTAAAGAAGATTGCTATTTTAACGTGGTTGAGACTTCCAATTTATTAACATGTCTCTCCATTTATTTAAATTTTCTTCACTATATCTTAACAAGATTTTTAGGTTTCAGCATGCAGAACTTGAGTAGATTTTGTGTAATTTATCTATAGCTATGCCATGTTTTCAATTTTTTCAAAATGGTATTCTAATTCACGTTTGTCCTTTGGTATCATATAGAAATGCTCTCAATTTTTAATTGACAAGCAATAATTACATATATTTATGGTGTAAGTATATTATGATATATGTATACATTGTAGAATAATTCAGTTGATCTAATTAGGATATCCATCACCATACATATTTTTTTCTTTGTGGTGACAATATTTAAAGTCTACTCTGAACAATTTTGAAGCATGATCTCACTTACATATGTGGAATCTAAAAATGTTGAACTTGTAGAATTGTGGTTACCAGGAATGGGGTATAAAGACAGAGGAAGAGGAAATGTTATTCACAGAGTACAAACTTTCAGTTAGATAAGAGAAATAGATTTATGTGAGCTATTACACCGCATGGTGACTATAGTTAATAATAATATATTATGTATTTTGAAATACCTTAATTTTTATATGTCAACCTTGATATTGCTAAACTCTTTCTAATTGGGGTAGATTTTTTCTTCTATATATACTTGGGGAAAAATTACAGTTGATGTTCACTTTTTCAATTCTGATATTATTAATTGTGTGACTCAAACAGATCTCTTGAGGGAAAACGTCAAAAAATTGATAGACAGCCAACACAGACACCACTGTTAAAGAGGGAGAAAGCTGGGCAGCTTGTTCAGAGTCACTGGCAAGAGGATTGCCTCCCACCTCCAACAAAAGGAAGAGGTGAGTGAAGGAACCCTGGCGCAACACAGTCCCATAGTGGACCTCTGACATCCTAACTGCAGGATTTCTCACAAACTTTGGTATGGCAGGGGGATCTACCCAGGAAACAAGTAGAGGCACAACTTTAACCACATGGAGCTCAGAAGGCTTCATTGTACTGTGCAGCAGCAGCAAAATGCAGCCATAGGCACCAATCCCCCAAGGCACTCCATCTTGCTGTAAATGGTGGCAACTCCTACTGTCTGCTGGGTCAGGAGACAGCAAGCCTGCCATTGTGACAGGACCAAGGTGCGTCTCATCCATGTGTGCCCTTGTCTGCCAACCTTTCCCAAGACTGTCTCTCTGGCTGTTCCCACAGCACAACTTCCATTGTCCTGCCTGGGTGTTTTACTCATATCCAGAAAGAAGTTCACCCCCAAATCAGAGCCAGTGCTTGACCCCCAGAGATCAGAGGACAAATCCATCGTCTCAGTTCCAACATTCCAGGACTCAAACACTGCCCAGGGGTACTGGGTCTGTGACCTAAGCTTGAGTGTGGAAGGAGGTCTCAGTGTTAGAACATAGATGAATGTAATGTGGGTTTATGTGATTGTATGGGAGCTAGGCACCCCTCTCTTTGCAAGACCGGGTCAGAAATGATGTGGCTCCAGGGATGTCTCAAACAGGTCAGAGATCTCAGCACAGATGTCTTGAAGACAGCCTAGCTGGTTGGGCATGCTCCTGGGGCAGATGCCAAAGGAAGACTCATCATGTGAAAGGAGTGTGAACTGGGCAAGCCCTACAGTCATATACTGTAATAAAAACAATGCACTGCGGGTGCCATACCAGTTGCATACCACTGCCCTGCCCAGTGGTCCTCTATCATTGACTCACTGCATCACCAGAACACCCACAGACATGCTCTAACTTTGGCAAGCGCAGAGGTTGTGGATCTCCTGGTAATCTAACCTTTGGCACAAATTGCCCTCAGGGAAGAGGGAATACAGCTCACCAAAGCCCTCCTTGTGGCAAAGAATATGTGGATGCAGGACCAGTAGTTGAAGGGAACACCACCCAGGCCCAGGAATAAACTGAAAAGTAAGTCATATCTCCCTCCACTCACCTCCCTTCCCCAAAGCACTGTTATGGATGCATGGAAATACAGCAAGGGTGAGCTTGGCTGAGTATGATCTGATCTACCAGCCCTGGCTCTTAAGCACCATCTAAAAATGATCCGAGATTTGAAGGATGACATGGCTATATTAAGAAAGAACCAAACAGAACTTCTGTAGTTGAAAGATTTACTACAGAAATTTTTAGATAGAATTTGGATTAAACCAAGAGATTAGACCAAGCAGCGGAAAGAATTTCAGATCTCAATTAGCAGTCCTTCGAATGAACTCAGTCAGACTAAAATGAAAACAAAAAGAATTTTTTTAAGTGAGAAAAGTCTCTGAGAAATATGTGATTATGTAAAGCAACCAAACTTAATACTCATTTACATTTCTGAGAAATAATAGAATTTAAGCAACTTCAAAAACATGTTTGATTATATAACCCATTAATATTTCTAAATATTTTCCCCAATTTTATAAATCATTATTGATCTGTTCAGGGTTTCTATTACTTCCGAGTTTAATCTTGGGAGGGTGTGTGTTTCTACAAATTTATCTATTATCTGTAGGTTTTCTATTTTGTGCACGCTTAATGTACACAGTAGTCATGAGAAGTTGATATGCAGGTACAAGAAATTTAAAAAACTCATGTGAGATGCTATAGAAGTCAATCATCCCTAAAGTACAGAGTCATCAGACTTTTCAAGGTCAATGCAATAGAAAAATTTCAAAGGCAGCTAAAGAAAAGGGCCATACTATCTATGAAGGAAACCCTATCAGAATAACAGTGGACTCTTCAGCACAAACCTTACAAGCCAGAAGGGATTGGAGGCCTATTTTTAGCATTCTTAAAGATAAAATATTCCAACCAAGATTTTTATATCCCACCAAACTGAACATAGTAAGTGAAGGAAAAATAAAACCTCACATAACAATATTAACCTTGAATGTAAATGTTCTAATCACTCTACTTAAAAGACACAGAGTTGCAAATTGGATTTAAAAAAATCCAACCTTCTTCTGTCTTCAAGAGACCCATCTCACATGTAATGATACATATAGGCTCAAGGTAAAGTAATGTAAATGAGGATTCCCATTCCAAGATGGCCAAATAAGAACAGATCTGGTCTGCAGCTTCCAGTGTGATTGACACAGAAGACGGGTGATTTCTGCATTTCCAACCTGGGTACCAGGTTCATCTCACTGGGACTAGTTGGACAGTGGGTGCAGCCCATGGAGGGCGAGGCGAAGCAGGGCAAGGTGTTGCCTCACCTGGGAAGGACGAGGGGTCCCTTCCTAGTAAAGGGAAGCCGTGACAAACTGTACCTGGAAAGATGGGACACTTCCACCCAAATACTATGACTTTCCCAAAGTCTTAACAACTGGCAGATCAGGAGATTTTCTCATGTGCCTGGCTCAATGGGGCCCAGTCCCACAGAGCCTTGATCACGGCTAGTGCAATAGTCTGGGATCCACCTGGTAGGCTGCAGCGTGGCTGGGGGAGGGGTGTCTGCCATTGCTGAGGCGTGAGTAGGTAAACAAAGTGTCTGGGAAGCTCAAACTGGGCAGAGCCCACTGCAGCTCAGCAAGGCCTACTGTCTCTATAGACCCCACCTCTGTGGGCAGGGCATAGCTGAACAAAAGGCAGCAGAAACTTCTGTAGACTTAAACGTCCCTGTCTGACAGCTCTGAAGAGAGCGGTGATTCTCCCAGGATGGCATTTGAGCTCTAAGAATGGACAGACTGCCTCCTTAAGTGGGTCCCTGACCCCCATATAGCCTAACTGGGAGACACTTCTCAGTAGGGGCCGACAGATACCTCATACAGGTGGGTGCCCCTCTGGGACAAAGCTTCCAGAGGGAGGATCAGGCAGCAATATTTGTCATTCTGCAATATTTGCTATTCTGCAGCCTCAGCTGGTGATACCTAGGCAAACAGGGTCTGGAGTGAACTTCCAGCAAACTCCAACAGACCTGCAGCTAAGGGATCTGACTGTTAGAAGGAAAACTAACAAACAGAAAGGAATAGCATCAACATCAACAAGAAGGACATCTACACCAAAACCCCATCTGTAGGTCACCAACATCAAAGACCAAAGGTAGATAAAACCACAAAGATGGGGAGAAACCAGAGCAGAAAAGCTGAAAATTCTAAAAACCAGAGCCCTCTTCCTCTCCAAAGGATTGCAGCTCCTCACTACAATGGAACAAAGCTGGACGGAGGATGACTTTGACAAGTTGACAGAAGTAGGCTTCAGAAGGTTGGTAATAACAAACTTCTCCAAGCTAAAGGAGCATGTTCGAATCCATCACAAGGAAGCTAAACACCTTGAAAAATGGTTAGATGAATTGCTAACTAGAATAAACAGTGTAGAGAAGACTTTAAATGACCTAATGGACCTGAAAACCATGGCACTAGAATTTCGTGATGCATGCACAAGCTTCACTAGCCGATAAGATCAACTGGAAGAAAGGGTATCAGTGATTGAAGATCAAACAATGAAATAAAGTGAGAAGACAAGTTTAGAGAAAGAAGAGTAAAAAGAAATGAACAAAGCCTCAAAGAAATATGGGATTATGTGAAAAGACCAAATCTACATTTGATTGGTGTACCTGAAAGTGATGGGGAGAATGGAACCAAGTTGGAAAACACTCTTCAGGATATTATCCAGGAGAACTTCCCCAATCTAGCAAGGCAGGCCAACATTTAAATTCAGGAAATACAGAGAACACCACAAAGATACTCCTCGAGAAGAGCAACCCAAAGACATATAATTGTCAGATTCGCCAAGGTTGAAATGAAGGAAAAAATGTTAAGGGCAGCCAGAGAGAAAGATCAGGTTACCCACAAAGGGAAGCCCATCAGACTCACAGCAGATCTCTCGGCAGAAGCCCTACAAGCCAGAAGAGAGTACGGGCCAATATTCAACATTCTTAAAGAAAATAATTTTCAACCAAGAATTTGGTATCCAGCCAAACTAAGCTTCATAAGTGAAGGAGAAATAAAATCCTTTACAGACAAGCAAATGCTGAGAGATTTGTGACCATCAGGCCTGCCTGACAAGAGCTCCTGAAGGAAGCACTAGACATGGAAGGAACAAGTGGTACCAGCCACTGCAAAAACATGACAAATTGTGAAGACCATCAATGCTATGAAGAAACTGCATCAATTAATGGGCAAATTAACCAGCTAACATCATAATGAAGGGATCAAATTAACAATAACTATATTAACCTTAAATGTAAATGGGCTAAATGCCCCAATTAAAAGACACAGACTGGCAAATTGGATAAAGAGTATAAGACCCATCAGTGTGCTGTATTCAGGAGACCCATCTCATGTGCAGAGACACATATAGGTCTAAAATAAAGGGATGGAGGAAGATTTCCCAAGCAAATGGAAAACAAAAAAACAAACAAACAGACAAAAAAAAGCAGGGGTTGCAATCCTACTCTCTGATAAGACAGACTTTAAATGAACAAAGATCAAAAGAGGCAAAGAAGGCCATTACATAATGGTGAAGGAATTAATTCAACAAGAAGAGCTAACTATCCTAAATACATATGCACCCAATACAGGAGCACCAATATTCATAAAGTACATCATTAGAGACCTACAAAGAGACTTTGACTCCCACACAATAATAATGGTAGACTTTAACACCCCACTGTCGTTATTAGACAGATCAACAGACAGAAGGTTAACAAAGATATCCAAGACTTAAATTCAGCTCTGCACCACGTGGACCTAATAGACATCTATAGAACTCTCCACCCAAGTTAACAGAATATACATTCTTCTCAGCACCACATCGCACTTATTCTAAAATTGACCACATAATTAGTAGTAAAACACTTCTCAGCAAATGTAAAAGAACAGAAATCACAACAAACTGTCTCTCAGACCACAGTGCCTTCAAATTAGAACTCAGGATTAAGAAACTCACTCAAATCAGCACAACTACATGGAAACTGATCAACCTGCTCCTGAATGCCTAGTGGGTAAATAACAAAATGAAGGCAGAAATAAAGATGTTCTTTGAAACCAATGAGAACAAAGACACAACATACCAGAATCTCTGAGACACATTTAAAGCAGTGTGTAGAGGGAAATTTATAGCACTGAATACCCACAAGAGAAAGCAGGAAAGATTTAAAATTGACACCCTAACAATTAAAAGAACTAGAGAAGCAAGAGCAAACAAATTCAAAAGCTAGCAGAAGGTAAGAAATAACTAAGATCAGAGCAGAACTGAAGGAGATAGAGACACAAAAAACCCTTCAAAAAATCAATGAATCTAGGAGCTGGTGTTTTGAAAAGATCAACCAAATTGATAGACTGCTAACAAGACTAATAAAGAAGAAAAGAGAGAAGAATCAAATAGACACATTAAAAATGAAAAAGGGGATATCACCACCAATCCCACAGATATACAAACTGCCATCAGAAAATACTATAAACACCTCTACACAAATAAACTAGAAAATCTAGAAGAAATGGACACATACACCCTCCCAAGACTAAACCAGGAAGAAGTTGAATCTCTGAATAGACCAATAATGGGCTCTGAAATTGAGGCAATAATTAATAGCCTGCCAACCAAAAAATGTCCAAGACCAGATGGATTAACAGCCAAATTCTACCAGAGGTTCAAAGAGGAGCTCATACCATTCCTTCTGAAACTATTCCAATCAATAGAAAAAGAGAGAATCCTCCCTAACTCATTTTATGAGGCCAGAATCATCCTGATACCAAAGCCTGGCAGAGACACAACAAAAAAAGAGAATTTTAGACCAATATCCCTGATGAACATCTATGTGAAAATCTTCAATAAAATACGGGCAAACCAAATCCAGCAGCACATCAAAAAGCTTATCCACCACGATCAAGTTGGCTTCATCCCTGAGATGCAAGGCTGGTTCAACATACACAAATCAGTAAACGTAATCCATCACATAAACAGAACCACCGACAAAAACCAGATGATTATCTCAAAACATGCAGAAAAGGCTTTGGACAAAATTCAACAGCCCTTCACGCTAAAAACTCTCAATAAACTAGGTGTTGATGGAACGTACCTCAAAATAATAAGAGCTAATTATGACAAACCCACAGCCAATATCATACTGAATGGGCAAAAACTGGAAGCATTCCCTTTGACAACTGGCACAAGATAAGGATGCCCTCTCTCACCACTCCTATTCAACATAGTGTTGGAAGTTCTGGCCAGGGCAATCAGGCAAGAGAAAGAAATAAAGATATTCAATTAGGAAAAGAGGAAGTAAAATTGTCCCTGTTTGCAGATGACATGATTGTATACTTAGAAAACCCTGTCATCTCAGCCCAAAATCTCCTTAAGCTGATAGGCAACTTCAGCAAGGTCTCAGGATACAAAATCAATTTGCAAAAATCACAGGCATTCCTATATGCCAATAACAGACAAATAGAGAGCCAAATCATGAGTGAACTCCCATTCACAGTTGCTACAAAGAGAATAAAATACCTAAAAATCCAACTTACAAGGGATGTGAAGGACCTCATCAAGGAGAACTGCAAACCCCTGCTCAACAAAATAAAAGAGGAGACAAACAAATGGAAGAATATTCCATACCCATGGATAGGAAGAATCAATATCATGAAAATGGGCATACTGCCCAAGGTAATTTATAGATTCAGTGCCATCCCCATCAAGCTACCAATGACTTCCTTCATAGAATTGGAAAAAAAGTACTTTAAAGTTCATATGGAACCAAAAAACATCCCACATAGCCAAGATAATCCTAAGCAAAAAGAACAAAGCTGGAGGCGTCATGCTACCTGACTTCAAACTGTACTGCATGGCTACAGTAACCAAAACAGCATGGTACTGGTACCGAAACAGAGATATAGACCAATGGAACAGAACAGAGGCCTCAGAAATAACACCACACATCTACAACCATCTGATGTTTGACAAACCTGACAAAAACAAGAAATAGGGAAAGGATTCCCTATTTAATAAATGGTGCTGGGAAAACTGGCTCACTGTATGTAGATAAGTGAAACTGGATCCCTTTTTTACAACTTATACAAAAAATAATTCAAGTTGGATTAAAGACTTAAACATAAAACCTAAAACCATAAAAACCCTAGAAGAAAACCTAGGCAATACCATTCAGGACATAGGCATGGGCAAGGCTTTCATGACTAAAACACCAAAAGCAAGGCAACAAAAGCCAAAATAGACAAATGGGGTCTAATTAAATTAAGAGCTTCTGCACAGCAAAATAAACTGCCATCAGAGTGAACAGGCAACCTACAGAATGGGAGGAAATTTTTGCAATCTACTCATTTGACAAAGGGCTAACATCCAGAATCTACAAAGAACTCAAACAAATTTACAAGAAAAAAACAACCCCATCTAAAAGTGGGCAAAGGATATGAACAGACACTTCTCAAAAGACATTTATGCAGCCAACAGACACATGAAAAAATACTCATCATCACTGGTCATCAGAGAAGTGCAAATCAAAACCACAATGAGATACCATCTCACACCAGTTAGAATGGCGATCATTAAAAAGTCAGAAAACAACAGATGCTGGAGAGGATGTGGAGAAATATGAACACTTTTACACTATTGGTGAGAGTGTAAATTACTTCAACCATTGTGGAAGACAGTGTGACGATTCCTCAAGGATCTAGAACTAGAAATACCATTTGACCCAGCAATCCCATTGCTGGGTATATGCCCAAAGGATTATAAATCATGCTACTATAAAGACACATGCACATGTATGTTTATTGTGGCACTATTCACAATAGCAAAGACTTGGCACCACCCCAAATGTCCATCAATTATAAAATGGATTAAGAAAATGTGGCACATATATACCATGGAATACTATGCAGCCATAAAAAGGATGATTTCATGTCCTTTGCAGGGACATGGATGAAGCTGGAAACCATCATTCTCAGCAAACTATCACAAGGACAGAAAACCAAACACCACATGTTCTCACTTATAAGTGGGAATTGAACAATGAGAACACTTGGACACAGGGCGGGGAACATCACACACCAGGGCCCGTTGGGAGGTGGGGGGCTGGGGTAAGATAGCATTAGGAGAAATACCTAATGTAAATGAAGAGTTGACGGGTGCAGCAAACCAACATGGCACATGTATACCTATGTAACAAACCTGCACATTGTGCACATGTACCCTAGAATTTAAAGTACAAAAAAAAAAAATAGAAAGAAATGTAAATGAAAACAGAACAAAACAAAACAGGACTCACTATTCTTGTATTAGGTAAAACAGACTTTAAACCAACAACAATTAAACAACAACAACAACAAAAGCATTGTATAATGAGAAAGGATTCAATTCAAAAAGAAAACCTGTCTTAAATATAAACCTAGCCAACACTGGAGCACCTAGATTTATACGCCAATTACTACTAGGCCTAAAAAGAGAAAAAAATACGTAGACAGCCAAACAACAAAAGTGGGAGACTTCAACACCAGAGAGCATGAGATATATCATCTAGGTAGAAAATTAACAAAGAAATTTTAGACTTAAATTTGACACATTACCAATTGGACCTAATAAACATCTGTACAATATTTCCCCCAACAACCACAGAATATATATACTTCTCATCTACACATGGAACAAACTCTAAGATTGACCATGTTTGGTCATAAAGCAAACCTCAGTAAATTTTTTAAAAATTGAAATAATATCAAGCATCTTCTCAGACCACAGTGAAATAAAAATATAAATCAATATCAAGAACTCTAAAACATACGCAAATACATGGCAACTAAACAACTTGCCACAAAATAACTTTTGCTAAACAACAACAGCAACAAAATATGATGGCATAAATTAAAAAATTTTTGAAACAAATGAAAATAATGACACTATATATCAAAACTTCTGGGATGTGCAAAAGCAGTGTTAAGAGGAAAGTTTAGAGTGCTAAGCTGCATAGGGAAGATAGAAATATATCAAGTTACCAACCAAATGTTGCATCTAATAGAATTAGAAAAACAAGAACAAATTAAACCCAAATCTAGAAGAAGAAAATAAATAATTAATTTCAGAGCAGGACTAGATAAAATTGAGAAAGAGAAAACCATTCATAGGATATCTTAAATGACAACATGGTTTTTTGAAAGGATAAACAAGATTAATAGACCATCAGCTAGATTAACAACAAAAAAAGAGAAAATCCAAATAAGTACAATCAGAAATGACAAAGGTGGCATTAGAAATGACCTCACGGAAATACAAATGATACTCAGACACTAATATGTGCACAAAGTAGAAAACCTAGAAGAAATAGATAAATTATAAGAAACATACACCCTCCCAATATTAAAGTAGGAAGTAATAGAAATTTTGAACAGACCAATAATGACTTAAAAAATTAAATCACTGATAAGTATCTCCCAAACAAAAGGAGCACTAGACCAGATGGATTCACAGCCAAATACTACCAGATGTACAAAGACGTGCTAGTACCAAACACACAGAAACTATTCCAAAAATAATTTGAGGATGAAAGATTTCTTTCTAACCCATTCTACAAAAGCAGTATTATCCTAATACCCAAATCTGGGAAAGACACAAAAAAAGAAAACTACAGGCCAATATCTCTGATGAGCATAGAAACAGAAATCCTCACAAAGTTCTAGTAAATTGAATCAAAAAGTTAATTGACCACAATAAAGTGGACTTTATTTCTGAGATGCAAGTATGATTCAACATACAGAAATCAATAAATATAAAAGTAAAATAAATTCATCACATTAATAGAATTAAAACAAAACTCTGTAATCATCTCATTGGGCCAGAAAAAGCATGTGATAAAACCCAACATTCCTTCATGATTAAAGACACCCTCAACAAACAAGCCATCAAAGAAACATACCTCAAAATAAGAGTCATCTACTACTCACATAAGTAATTGACAAACCCATGGCCAGTATCATATTGAATGGGCAATAGTTGGAAGCATTCTCCCTAAGAACTGGAACAAGATGAGGATGTCCATTCTTACCACTCCCATTCAACATAGTACTGGAAGTCCTAGCCAGTACAATTAGGCAAGAGAAAGAAACAAAGGGCATCCAGATTTGAAAAGAGAAAGTCAAATTATCTTTTCTCACTGAAGATAAAATTCTATATCTAGAAAACCCTAAAGATTCCACCCAAAGACACCTAAACCTGATAATTGACTTTGGCAAAGTCTCAGAATACTAAATTAATGTACAAAAACTAGCATTTCTGTACAACAATAATGTTCAAGGTGAGAACTAAATCAAAAATATAATCTAATTTACAATAACCACAAAGAATACCTATGAATATATCTAACAAAGGAGGTAAAGATCTCTATGAGGAGAACTACAAAACATTGCTAAAATAAATCATAGATGACACATAAAAATTGGAAAAAAAAATACCATATACCATACTCATTGACTGGAAGAATCAGTATTGTTAAAAATGTCCATACTGCCCTAATGCAATCTTCAGATTCATTAAAATTCTTATCAAAATACCAACGTATAATTAGAAAACACTATTCTAAAATTTATAGGGGACCATAAAAGCCTGAATAGCTAAAGTAATCCTAAGCAAAAAAGAATAAATGGCATCACAATACTTGACTTCAAGCTATGCTACAAGGCTACATAAGCCAAAACAGCAGGTGTTGGTGCAAAAGTAGAACAATGAAATAGAATGGAGGAAGTGAAGGGTAAAGTCTTGAATAATCCTCCTATTTTTCGGATATCTTGTTCATCGTTGAGGTTAGCGATGAATAGCCAACCAAGAAATAAATCCACACACCTACAAAAATCTAGTCTTTGATAAAGCCAACAACAACAACAAAAAACAACTGGAGAAAGCACACTCTATTCAATAAATAGTGCTGAGATATCTAACTAGGCATAATCAGAAGAATGAAGGTGTACCCCTACCTTTCACTATATACAAAAATCAACTCAAGATGAACTAAAGACTTAAAGGTAAAACCTGAAACTATAAAAATCCTGAAAGACAATCTAAGTAATACCATTCTGGACATAGGAACCTGAAAAGAATTCATAATGAAGATTTCAAAAGCAATCGCAACAAGAGCAAAAATTGACAAGTGAGATCTTGTCAATACTAAAGAGCTTCTTCACAGCAAAATAAACTATCAACACAGTAAACAGACAACCTATGTAATGGGACAAAATATTTGCAAGGTATACACCTGACAAAGGACTAATATCTAGTATCTATAAGGAACATAAATGTATCAAGAAGAAAAACAAAAACAAAAACAAAAAATAAGCAAAGAACACAGAAACTGCTCAAAAGAGCACATACAAGCAGTCAACAAACATGAAAAGATGCAACTTAAAACCACAATGAGATATCATCTCACACTAGTCAGAATGGCTATTAAAAGTAAAAAAAAAATAATTATAATAGATAAAAGAGAGAGCTCATACAATGTTGGTGGGAATGTAAATCAGTTCAGCCCTTGTGGAAAACAGTTTGGAGATTTCTCAAAGAAGTAAAAACATACTTAACACTTGACCCAATAATCTTATTACTGGGTATATACCCAAAGTAAAATAAATTGTTCTACTAAAAGAACATCTGTGCTCACATGTTTATCTCACCATGATTCACAATAGCAAAGACATAGAATCAATCTAGGTACCTATCAATGGTATAGTGTATAATGAAACAGAGTTTATATACACATGGAATACTATGTAGTCATAAAAAATGAAATCATGTATCTTGCAGCAACATGAATGCAGCTGAAGGCCATTATCCGAAATGAATTAATACAGAAACAGAAAAACAAATACTCCAGGTTCTCACTCATAAGCGGGAACTAAACATTTTGTACACTTGGATATATATATGGGAACAATAGACACTAGAGAAGTCAAAGGGTTGGGGAAGGAAAGAGAGGGATAAGAGTTGAAAACTACCTATTGTGTACTAGGTTCACCATTTGGTTGATGGATTCAACTGAATCCCATACCTCAGCGTTACGTAATATATTAATATAGCAAGCCCACGCAAGTACCCTAAATCTAAAATGAAAAAGAAAACAATTGTGTGACATTTATTCATTATTTTAATCTTGTTAGGGTTTTATTAATGCTATTATCTTTTTAATAAACCTTGTTTTGAGCTGTATTTGATTTTTTCTTAATTGGTTTTGTTTTATATATCACTCTTTTCTAATTTTTTTTTTTTTTTTCGAGACAGAGTCTCACTCTGTAGCCAGGCTGGAGTGCAGTGGTGCAATCTCGGCTCACTGCAACCTCTCGGGTTCAAGTGATTCTCCTGCCTCAGCCTTCTGAGTAGCTGAGACTACAGGCATGCACCACCACACCTGGCTGATTTTTGTATTTTTAGTAGAATTTAGTATTTTTAGTTTCACCGTGTTAGCCAGGATGGTCTCAATCTCCTGACCTTGTGATCCGCCCACATTGGCCTCCCAAGGTGCTGGGATTACAGGCCTGAGCCACCGTGCCTGGCCCTATTTTTAAAATGATTGCCTTCTCATCACTTCCTTTGAGATTAATTTGCTATTTATTTTCTACTTTCAGAAGGTTGAAGTGTAAGACATTTAGTTTAGATTTCCTTTTTATGCGAATTTTATATTATTTATTTTACACTATGAACTGCTTCAGCAGCATCCTACAATATTGTGTGTGTTTTCAGTTTCATAAAATTATAAAGATTTTCTAAATTCCCATGGCCATTTTAAAATACGTAGTTTAGCTTTTGAGTATGTTGTTTTGGATTTCAAGTTTAATTTTGAATATTCTTAAAGAACACTATATAATTTCAATCTTTTTTTTTCAGTATCCACCTGGAGATATAATTTCAATCCTGTGAAATATTTTTGAGATGTGTTTTGTGGCTCAAAGTATAGTTTATTTTGGTGCGAAGTTTCACATCTCATGTTGAAATGTAATCTCCAGTGTTGGAGGTGGGCTTTGGTGGAAGGTGTTTGGATCATGAGGGTGGATCACTCATGAATAGCTTGGTGCTGTCCTAGTGAGTGAGTTCTTTGTCCTAGTGAGTGAGACCTGGTTATTTAAAAGTGTGTAGCCACCTCCCCACTTGCTCTCTTGCGCCCACTCTTGTCATGTGACATACTGGCTCCCTGACACCTTCTGTTATGACTGTAAGCTCCCTGAGGCCCCCTCCAAAAGTAGGTGTTGGTACCACACTTCCTGTAGAGCCTGCAGAACCACGAGTGAGCCAATTAAACTTTTTTTCTTTATAAATTACCTGGTCTCAGGTTATTTCATTTACTTATTTTTTTTTTTTAATAGAGTCTCACTCTGTCACTCAGGCTGGAATGCAGTGGAGCTATCTCTGCTCACTGCAACCTCTGCCTCCTTGGTTCAAGCACTTCTCATGCCTCAGCCTCCTGAGTAGCTGGGACTACAGGTGTGCACCACCCGGCTCAGCTAATTTTTTTTAGTTTTAGTAGAGACGGGGTTTCATTGTGTTGGCCTGGCTTGTCTTGAACTCCTAGCTTCAAGTGATCCTCCTGCTTCAGCCCCCAAAGTGCTGGGATTACAGGCATGAGCCACTGCGCCTGGCCAGGTATTTCTTTATAGTGAAGCAATAACAGCCTAATACAAGATGTAAGTTTGGCCAAGTCATTTTTGGAATTTGTACTATTTATTGTTTTTTGTTTAATTTTTAAACAACTTAGATAGAAATACTGAAGTTTCCACTTATACTTTTAAATGTATATACTCTAGTTTTTTACTCATTTTTACTTTAAATATTTCAATCCTTTCATATTAGGTACATACATATTTTTGAATGTTAGATACACTTCATGAAAGGGATGATTTATTATTATGTAAGATCTCAATTTAGCCCAGGAATATTACTCATTCTGGTATATAGCTTTTCTGAAATCAATATATCCACAGTAGTCTTGTTAATTTTGGCATTTACATACTGTATTTTTCTTATTTATACATCTAAGCTATCTATATATTTCATTCAAAGGAATTTCTCACAGACATAATACAGTTATTTCTTTTTGCAATAATTTTCCCTCTTTTATGCTTCCTTACTCTATTATTTTGATTTTTTATCTTCATTCTTGTCCTATTATACATTTTAAATTTAAATGTTTGGTGGTTGCCATGGATCATACAACATGTTTAATTCTATAGACCTCCAATTATTATTATACCACGTCAAAATCGTGTCTAAATCATACAACAATATACTTTCAGTCTTTCTCCAATTCTTAAGGTCTGTGATTATCACAAAATTTATACATACTTAGAAGACCAATAATATATTGTTACTAGTTTTGCTTTAGATAGTAATTTACCTTGAACAATTTTACAATAAAGAAATAACTTTATTATCTTCATTTTTACCAATTCTGATGTTAAATTTTTTTAAATTTAGATACAAATTTCCTTCTATTACTAAAATATTTTCTAGTTAAAAAGTTAATTCTACTTTTTAATTTTGTATTGCAATGCTGCCGGAAATGGCTTTCTCAGTTCTTCTCAGAAAAAAAAAAATATGTTTTACATTTATCTGTGTCTGTGAATGGATCATTTTTCTTTTAGGTCCTGAAAAATGTCCTTCCATCATCTGCTGAATTGGATAATTTTTTATAGGAAGTCAACTGTTATTTTATTCTTCCTTTCTCCTTATGTAATTCCTCTTTTTCCTCACCTCCAACCCCAGGTTGCCAAAAATAATTTCTCTATAAGCTTGGTTTTCAGATGCTTGACCATGATCCATCTTGATCCATTTTTTCCTTTGTATTCATGCTATTTGTTGTTCTCCCAGATTTTTTGAATTGTTTTTGTTTGATGTCTGTATGTTTTAAAAAATGTGAATAATAATCTATTCAACTCTTTTCTTTGACTCATCTTTATCATTTTCTGGGAGTTCATATATATGTATGCTAGGTCGTTTATATTGCCGTTCAGTTCTCAGATGCTCTGTTCTAATTTTTGTTTGATGTTTTTTTCCTCCAATCTTTTTGTTTGTTTGTTTGTTTCAATTCCTATACTTTCTGTTGTCCTGTTTACAAGTTTGCTAATTCTTTTATCTGAGGTGTCCAATTTACTGATAGCCAATGGTAGGGATTCATCATCTGTGCAATAGCTGATTTTTAAAAATTTTATTTTTTGTGTTATATTTTATTCTTTTGTTTATTATTATACTTTAAGTTCTAGGGTAAATGTGCACAATGTGCAGTTAGTTACATATGTATACATGTGCCATGTTGGTGTGCTGCACCCATTAACTCGTCATTTAACATTAGGTATATCTCCTAATGCTATTCCTCCCCCTTCCCCCAACCCCACAACAGGCCCCAGTGTGTGATGTTCCCCTTCCTGTGTCCATGTGTTCTCATTGTTCAATTCCCACCTATGACTGAGAACATGTGGTGTTTGGTTTTTTGTCCTTGTGGTAGTTTGCTGAGAATGATGGTTTCCAGCTTCATCCATGTCCCTACAAAGGACATGAACTCATCATTTTTATGGCTGCATAGTATTCCATGGTGTATATGTGCCACATTTTCTTAACTGAGTTTATCATTGTTGGACATTTGGCTTGGTTCCCAAGTCTTTGCTATTGTGAATAGTGCCGCAGTAAACATATGTGTGCGTGTGTCTTTATAGCAGCATGATTTATAATCCTTTGGGTATATACCCAGTAATGGGATGGCTGGGTCAAATGGTATTTCTAGTTCTAGATCCCTGAGGAATTGCCACACTGCCTTCCATAATGGTTGAACTTGTTTACAGTCCCCACAACAGTGTAAAAGTGTTCCTTTTTCTCCACGTCCTCTCCAGCACCTGTTGTTTCCTGACTTTTTAATGATCGCCATTCTAACTGGTGTGAGATGGTAACTCATTGTGGTTTCGATTTGCATTTCTCTGATAGCCAGTGATGATGAGCATTTTTTCATGTGTCTTTTGGCTGCATAAATGTCTTCTTTTGAGAAGTGTCTGTTCATGTCCTTTGCCCACTTTTTGATGGGGTTCTTTGTTTTTTTCTTGTAAATTTGTTTGAGTTATTTGTAGATTCTGGATATTAGCCCTTTGTCAGATGAGTAGATTGCAAAAATTTCCTCCCATTCTGTTGGTTGCCTGTGCACTCTGATGGTAGTTTCTTTTGCTGTGCCGAAGCTCTTTAGTTTAATTAGATCCCATTTGTCAATTTTGGCTTTTGTTGCCATTGCTTTTGGTGTTTTAGACATGAAGTCCTTGCCCATGCCTATGTCCTGAATGGTATTGCCTAGGTTTTCTTCTAGGGTTTTTATGGTTTTAGGTCTAACATGTAAGTCTTTAATCCATCTTGAATTAATTTTTGTATAAGGTGTAAGGAAGGGATCCAGTTTCAGCTTTCTACATATGGCTAGCCAGTTTTCCCAGTACCATTTATTAAATAGGGAATCCTTTCCCCATTTCTTCTTTTTGTCAGGTTTGTCAAAGATAAGATGGTTGTAGATATGTGGCATTATTTCTGAGAGCTCTGTTTTGTTCCATTGGTCTATATCTCTGTTTTGGTACCAGTACCATGCTGTTTTGGTTACTGTAGCCTGGTAGTATAGTTTGAAATCAGGTAGCGTGATGCCTCCAGCTTTATTCTTTTGGCTTAGGATTGACTTGGCAATGCGGGCTCTTTTTTGGTTCCATATGAACTTTAAAGTAGTTTTTTCCAATTCTGTGAAGAAAGTCATTGGTAGCTTGATGGGTATGGCATTGAATCTATAAATTACATTGGGCAGTATGGCCATTTTCACGGTATTGATTCTTCCTACCCATGAGCATGGAATGCTCTTCCATTTCTTTGTGTCCTCTTTTATTTCCTTGAGCAGTGATTTGTAGTTCTCCTTGAAGAGGTCCTTCACAACCCTTGTAAGTTGGATTCCTAGGTATTTTATTCTCTTTGAAGCAATTGTGAATGGGAGTTCACTCATGATTTTGCTCTCTGTTTGTCCATTATTGGTGTATAAGAATGCTTGTGATTTTTGCACATTGATTTTGTATCCTGAGACTTTGCTGAAGTTGCCTATCAGCTTAAGGAGATTTGGGGCTGAGATGATGGGGTTTTCTAGATATACAATCATGTCGTCTGCAAACAGGGACAATTTTACTTCCTCTTTTCCTAATTGAATATCCTTGATTCCTTCTCCTGCCTGATTGCCCTGGCCAGAACTTCCAAAACTATATTGAATAGGAGTGGTGAGAGAGGGCATCCCCATCTTCTGCCAGTTGTGAAAGGGAATGCTTCCAGTTTTTGCCCATTCAGTATGATATTGGCTGTGGGTTTGTCATAGACAGCTCTTATTATTTTGAGATACGTCCCATCAATACCTAATTTATTGAGAGTTTTTAGCATGAAGGGTTGTTGAATTTTGTCAAAGGCCTTTTCTGCATCTATTGAGATAATCATATGGTTTTTGTCATTGGTTCTGTTTATATGCTGGATTACATTTATTGATTTGTGTATGTTGAACCAGCCTTGCATCCCAGGGATGAAGCCCACTTGATCATGGTGGATAAGCTTTTTATTTCTCTTACAATTGTCCATATTTCATTTTATTTCTACCTTTTTAACAAGATATTTTTAGTTGATAATAAGAGATATTTTTATTTGTTTTTCTATTTCATCCAGAATCTTTGTCTTCCATGGTTCTGGAGCTTTTCATGTCTTCATATATTGCTGATGAGTAAATTTTGATAAGTTTTGCATCGGTTTTGCTTTTTTAATTTTTAAATTTTTTATTATATGCCAGGAATTATATACAAGAGAACAGTAGAGGCAGAGAAAAATATAGCTTTCACCTACTCATGCGCACATACATCTCTTCCTTTGTCAAGACATTTGTGTTAAATGCAGAGGTAATCTAGTCAGTAGTTAAACTTTTTGGTGAAGGACTATAGGACTATATTTAATTTGAGATTACTGCTCTCTTTAAATCCTGACATACATTGTGCATAGTGGAGCCCTGGAGATGTGGAGGGTTTTTCTCACTATTCCTTTTCCACTCTCATCTTTCAGCAGGCTTAAAAGACATGCACCACAGATAGGCTATGGTGTGTTTTGTGATGGAATGCTTATGGTGAGGCAGGGTTAGTTATTGATTTCTTTCAACAAATTTAGGCCTTGGCAGGTATATCCTCTGCCAAAGTGATATAGTTTGTGTACCCTGTCTTTGAAGGGGCTTATCACCCTGTGAAATTTATTTCACTTGTCTTACACATCAGTTCTCTGATAGGTTCCAGAAAACTATGATTCTGTAGGTTAACTGACTTTTTCTCAATGGTAAGATGTGAGTAGTATTCTCTATTAGGTGGCTTCCCGTTCCTTCAGTAAATGCAGACCCTTGCTAACATACTCCGTGATTCCTAAGTTTAAAGCATACATCACTATTTCATGACCACATGTTGATAAATTCAAATATCCCTGTGGCAACATAGTAAATATGTACTGATTTTCATTTCATGACAGTCAACACCTGCCTCACTGAACTCTAAATTAGGATTACAAAGAAGGCATTAATCAACCTACAAATGTTATAATGGATTACCAGTTCCTCTTGGTTTGTTGCATTTTGTGAATGATTTTCCATAAAACATGCAGCTGAAACAATTAAATAGTCTATATTAAACATACAATACTGTTGAAATGGGAATTAGTGGAAATTAAAACTATCTTATAAACCTTTATTTAATCAGATAAATAATCTCTGTCCTCTTGGGACTCTTTACTGGCTGGTGTTTTCAAAGGAGAAGGGCATGGGTTTAGAGAGGATCTCTCTCTTTCTCCCCCTAAATGTTTATAATGTTGCCAACTACAACTGCTTTTTGCAACTTTATATACAGTTATATTCAGTGTTATTTAGTTTTTAAATGATTTTGTCACAGTTTTATGTAAAGTTTAGCCCCTTTACACATAAATAAACCTTTGTTGACTGGCTATGAAATCCTAAAATCTGTTGTACATGTTGGGATGCAAATGGGTTAAAGGGCATATTGTACCAAAAACAAATTCTTTTTAAATGAAAGAAGTGTATAAAGTAAGAAGGGGGAAGTTCAAAGAGGGCACAGAGGGCACAGATAAGATGTCAAGATTGACAATTAATTCTAGTTTGAGGAAGATTGATAATTATAGTTTGAAGGAAGTTAAACTTGAGCCAAATCTTGAAAGATAAGGAAGATTTCATAAAGTCTGCTGTGGGATAAGCTTGGAAAAGTAGTTAGAGATAGGGTTTCACAGAGGGCTTTGTATTTTTCTGATGGTAAAAGTTTAACCAATAGGCATTAACAATTTACATGGGTTCAAATAATTTTAATAACTTTAAAACTTTGATGCCTTTAAACAAATTTTCAGAATGCATAAATTCATATTCACTGAAGTATTTGTTTATGTATATATTTTCTCGCCGGTGATATCATAACAGAAGAACCCTAGTGTAAACTCTGTCTTGTATGCTCTGTTTGCACAGTTCTGACACTCCAAAAACTGGTAGGTCAAACTTCCATTGTCTTTGTAATGTGACTTTTATATTGCAATGGCTTAAGACACTCTTTCACTAAAACGAGGTATTTCTTTTTACTACCTCGACCTACTTACTACTCATTTGCTGAATTAAAATGAATGGCCAACCTGGGAACCTGAAATAAAGCAAATTCATGTTGCTTTCATTCTGTTGACTTGAGTCACTAGCAGAAAATACAAACTGAGGAATAAAATATAAGGAAGCAAAGAAAAAGCAGCAGGTGTGGGACACACAATCACTGCCTAAATCTGCCAAAGGGGAATGTGAGTTGACAATAAAAAATTAGCTTCCGGAAAGATTTTTCTTTCTGGTTTCTCATTGTTTGTTACATAACTTTAGGAATGGCCAACCCCTAAGAAAATAAGAAGTAGGAAAACAAATCTGGTGAGTCAAGTCAATTTAACAAAGGACTGGTTTTATTCTCTGTTCCTCACCAGCTCTGGAAATTAGCATGACACAAACAAAACGTAAATCATTCGGTGTGTGGCTTCCTGAAGATTCATCCTATCTAATCTCTGCATACTCTTAAAAAAAAAAAGAGAGAGAGAGAAAGAAAAAGAAATGTTCTAAAATTGTTGAAAAAACCCAAACAAGGAATTTGGGTTACTTTCAGCTTGATATAATTTTATGGTCTTACCCTTCAAAAACTTTCAGAATTTTAGAAAACTATCCATGTTTTTTTCTGAAAATATCAGCTATGCACTAATAAACACTTTCAACCAGAAGAGATGCTGAATATTCTCTCAAATTTAATGAGTAGTTTAATCAGTCTTTTAGGATTGAGTCTTTCCTTGATTTCCAAGTGACATTGATATCTTTTCCAAGCAATTTTCTGAAGTTGGAGTTAGGATTAAGTGCATATATAGAAATTATTGGCAATCATTAGATTTAAAATATATACAACATGCAATTTGTACTTACAATGATTTAAAAATATACACAAATTAATTAGAATTAAATATACAACCATAAAGTCATACATAAAATGTTAGGTAAAATGACAAAATAAAAAAGCTTTACCTAGAGATATGTGTATGCATATGTATACATTATTACTATTTTAATATTCAAATTTCATTGAATTCTTAGAATTGTACCTATAAATTAAATTAAGTATGCTCTCATGTTACTGTATTAATATTACATGATCATATAAATTGTGTTGTAATAATAATCGTACATATGCTGTGACCTTGAAATTCAGGTGTATTAATTTCTTAAAGCATTTGTTAGCCTTGTAATAAAACACCAGGCTATTGAGTGGGCTAACTATAATTACACTTCTGGTAGCATAACTATAATTAAAATTTTCAACACATAGTCCCCTAATGTCCCTGAAAAATAGATAGTTGATGCATATAAGTACAGCAATATAATTAGTGAAAGGAATTTTTATACTTATAACAGTGTTTGAAATACAGCATAAAATGATCTCCATTTTGAACTTCATAGCTTTTAAGTAATAATTGGAAACATACTGTATTGTAGGATAACAGTCATTTTCTGAATTCTTCCTACTTTTTCACTACTGTACTTATATTATACTTAAAATATGAATTTAAAATTTCTTTTTTCCCCTGAGGAAAAAATTTTAGATATTTAGAAAATTTTACTTTATTTTGTCACATCTAAGACATTTTCATTGTTTAGATACACAATTATTTTATTGAATGCTAAAAAAGTTAACAAAAAGAAAAAGTGTATAGGCTCACGCCTGTAATCCCAGCACTTTGGGAGGCCGAGGTGGGCAGTCAGGAGATCCAGATCATCCTGGCTAACACGGTGAAACCCCCCCCCCCCATCTCTACTGAAAAATACAAAAAAAAAAAATTAGCCGGGCGTGGTGACGGGCGCCTGTATTCCCAGCTACTCGGGAGGCTGAAGCAGGAGAATGGCATGAACCTGGGAGGCAGAGCTTGCAGAGAGCCGAGATTGTGCCATTGCACTCCATCCAGCCTGGGTGATAGAGCGAGACTCTCTCAAAATAAATAAATAAATAAATAAATAAATAAATAAATAAATAAATAAATAAGATAAAATAAAAATAAAAATAAAAAGTGCCAATTAACTACAACATAGTGTTTACTTATCAATAAGACTTTTTGAGATTTTTATATTTACGAAAAGAGCTCATTTAGATTTATTTAGACATAGATTTTTATTTTATAACACTTACATGTGCAAAAAACAATGAAAAGAAAATATGAAAGTATACTAAAACTTTTTTATGGATAAAATCCAACTCTTCTAAATAATTTTTCTCCTAAAGACATTGAAATTTGTGTTTTTCATTCAGTACACTCCTCTGTGCTACCAGTAGTGTTAGTAGTACAGCACTTTTTAACAAACTTGCTTTAGGATGTCTTTCAGATGTTTCAGCTAATACATTAATAACTATTGCCCAAATTTTGAGTCCTTGTTTTTGTGATGTCACGTGAAGTTGACAATGAATAGTATTGCAGAAAAATAGAGAAGATCCATTTTATTATTCAAATAATTCTTAAATTATTATCAATTGAAACTTCAAAAGTTTCATGATGTCTAGTTACACTAACAGAAATAATAAGGTTCAGCCATGTTCAGGCTGTAAACTACTGTTACCATGTCTACCACCTGGCCAATGGCAATGATAACATACCATTGAACTGAAGATATTTTCCACTTATAGATACATTAACATACGTGAATACATGCATCTTACAATATAAAGATATTCCTTGATATTGAGGAAATATGAAATTAAAATTGCATAAGGCTATCATATTTAATAATAGTTTACTATGAACTAATGAATATTTATTTTTCATTTGTCTTTTTCCTTAAAATCCTTTCTTCCTTAGATTTATAAAAATTAATATATTACATATCAATGTGTATATATCTGTATATATTAATATTGGTCTATATTTTTGTGTATGTGTATATGTACATGGATATGGAAGATAATGTTTAATTAAGTAATCAAAAATACTACTTATTTGTTCCGTTTCAAATTTCAAATTTCATTGTAAAGATCAGGCTGTGAGTTTAGGAATTTATCATTAGCTGTGCTAATTTTTGTCTTGCAATTTTTTTCCAAAATTTTTGCACCATAAGTAAAATTTTATTTTGACACCAGGCTACTACACATCTGGTTTCTCATGAAATGAATTTGGTTCAAAAAGGCTGTAAGGTCCATTCAATAAGAAAATCAAGTATAGCATGTTAATTAAGAACATGGACTCTGGGAGCCAGACTGCCTGGGTTTGAATCTCTCTTCCAAAGCATACAGGTAGTCTGGGATTATTTGAGATTAATTTTCTCATCAATAAAATGGGGAACGCATATGTACATCATAGAGTTGATGGGAAGATTGAATGATTTCATGTATAAACATAGTAAGCGCTATATAAATGTTTATATTTATATTATGATTACTCTGTAAATAAGTGTGTGTGGATGATGACTGATAATAGTATAGAATGATTAGCAAAGTCTACAAAACTTTGCTTTCTTCAAATTTGCAAACAGAACCATTAAATAAATGTGATTATCTAAATTTGTATTTGGCCTAACTAGACAGATGGTAAGATATTATTAGCATGCACTGGTGGATTTATCTTATGCTCTATAATAGAACGGCTTTGGAAAACGGAAACACCCACAATAATGACTTTTTCAAATCCTTTCCCTGCAAAGTTAGTTTTTCTACCTGTGAGGCATATCTCCTTTCTTGATACTTTTCTGCCTAGGTTTATGACTGGTCCATCTTTTATTTCTGTGAAAACTGCTCCCTCGTTTCTTTATTGATTTTTTATTTATTGTTTAATAAATGCACGTATTCTTCCATATGCCTGTATTTTACCATTTCTTTATTGTGTCTATTCTACCCAATAAATATAACAGTGGCTCCACAGATCTAAGTATTATCTCATGTGAATTATGACAAATTCTCTGCATCCAGCTCAGATTAGTTTTCTGAGCTACACTTTCACAAATCAAACTGCCTATAGATATTACTGAAGAGTTTTTTCTTAAATTTTACATATTGTGTTTCATATTATCAGGTCAGAATAATTTTGCAAATGATAAGTCAAATACGTTCCTGATGATTTTAGACATTTTTTAACGATTAGAGCGGCTATTTTTAGCTACACAAAAAGTAACTTCAGGTGAATTTTTTAGGGAATTGGCATATTAGACAATGTAGTCAACACATAATTATGGTAATGTGGCTGCTCAGAAAACCGTATTACCTAATGCAGTCACCAAGACTTCTGATCGTTTTGTTGATGAAGAGTTATAAAGCCAAGTATAGTATTAATGGAATTAAGATTGACCACAAAAGGTAGGGGTTTAATGCTGCAACATAACATTGGCATATTATTCTTTCTCATTCCTAATTCAGCCAAGAGCACGTAAGTTAACTGGTAAAAATTTATTATTCAATATTGAAAAATATTGCTATTCAATCACTAATTTAAAGTATTTTATGAAAAGTAAATGGGTAAACCTATAGATGTTCTTCCTTGCGTGAAAAATGTAATTTTTTATGAAGTAAAATTTTTCACTCTAACGAGCTCATTGGAAAGATATTTTTACATCATGCACATGGCCATCATCACTTGTATTTAACCTACTTTCAGTAATTGCAGGCTAGAACCTGAAGAAGTTTTTGATAGCTATGCAGATGCGGCCTACATTGAATTGTGTGTGTGTATGTATGTAGTGGGTTTTGAAAGGGAAAGATACAAAAAGCAGCCTCTCTGTTGCCTGAAGCTCATGTCACAAATAGTGAATTTTGCAACTGAAGGAAAAGCAAGCAGCAAACTATTGACATTTAGGTTTGTAGGTTTGAGTTTAGGCATTTAGGTTTGAGAAAATAATTCTTTTTTGACCCATTGCTAGGTTCATGGTTAACATCCCTATAACAAAAGACAAACAACAGTAAAGCACACACATTTATCTAATATACGTTTTACATTACACGGAGCCTTTGGAACTGAAAACTCAAAAGAAATAGGGAAGTCTATATATTTTATGCTATATTTGATTTTAAAAAGTAGATAATTGTGTAGAAGTTTGGTTGGATGAAAAAAGTATGATCTGTGATTAACTTGGGGGACTTAGATCTGTTTCTTCAGATTCTTCTCTGTTTTCTGATGTTTTCAGATAAGAACATTCCTTTCCTTCATGTGTAGGGTGGATACCTCTGAAATGAGGATCTTGTGAAGTGCTTTTCAGAAAGATCAGGAAAAAAATCTTTCTAGGTTTTATGACCTGGCTCAGAGAGAAGGGTAAGGGGAAAATGAGAATGACATTCTTGACTCTGCTATTTTTTCAAATGCCACACACAAACACACACACACATGCCTTTTTATGTTGTGACATGGTATGAGTTACACCTAGGGAATCAGAGCTTTTAGGTAAGATGGTTTATGGCTTGCTATGGTTTAAATGTTTGTCCTTTCAAAAAGTCATGTTGAAACTAACCACCAATGCAACAGAGTATTGGAAGCTGGGGCCTAATGGAATGAGTTTGGGTTATGAAGGCTCTGCTTTAATGAATAGATTAATGTCATTATAAAAAGGGCTTTCAAGAGTGAGCTCTCTGCTTTTCTCCCATCTGCTATGTGATGACACACATAAGAAGGCCTTCACCATATGCCAACACCTTGATATAGGACTTCCCAACCTCCAGAACTATGAGAAAATAAATTTCTGTTCATTATAAATTACCCAATCTCAGGTATTCTGTTATAGCAGCACAAAATGGGCTCAGACACTGATATAACCAATGATTTCTCAAATGTGACATAGCTTCTCCATAACCCTATGAAAATGACACTCACTATATATTTTCTGAGAGTATATTTTTAAGAAACTTCTTTAAAGTATACATCCTCCAAGCTCGTAGTTTTGATAGTACATCTTTCCAGTCTTTATAGAATATTGAATTCACAGAATTTTTAGAAGGTCGTATGAGATAAAATTTAATGGTTTGCTTTATTCTACAGAATGAAACTGGGTGAAAAAATTCAGGACACTTTAGTTTCATATTTGAATTCTAATTTTCCCTGTTAAAATTCTATGAAATATGTGCCCATTACTGAACAATATTATTGCTCAAAAGACATCTTTGCATTTGAAGAGGAAGGCTGTTATGCAAAGATGCCCAGACATTTCTACATAATTTATATCTGCATCAGAAGCAATTGGTCACCTTTTTTGAATAGTGTCCACCAAACAAAATAACTTGGGAAAGTCTCTTGTAGGTTGCATTAATACTATCTGGTCTACATATCTAGAAGTTACTGGTGTATTCAGCAGTGGTTAATAGCTAGCTTTAGAAAGCTTATTTAATTTTTCAATTTAAATGCCTAGATAATGCTGGGGGCAGTATAGATATATAAACAACTTGTTCTTGGCCTCAAGAGGTGTTATTATTGCTTAGGATGAGTAATTACTCAAGATATCCCCCGGGGATGTGCGATGTGACAGCACTCACACTGACAATGTTTAGAAGCAGCCTGCCAGATGGTCAGAACCTGTAGTGGTGGAATGAATGAGGACAGTAGGAAGGGACCTGGAGCAAAACAGCTTTTGTATAGCAATCTGGTGGAAGCAGCATTTGGAAATTTGAGGGACTCATTTCCAGGGTTTGAGAAAAATGACATAAACTCCATAAATGTACATGAAAATTAGTTAAACGTGAAGAGAAGTTAGATTAATTTCATGACTCAATCCTTTCCCGTTAACATCTTCTGTGGCCTAATATATTGCGCTGTTTTTACTTCAGTATAACACACCATACAAGTTACAGTAAAATTTTATATTTTCCTTTAAGAAGTGAATTGTTTCTCTATCGCCCCAGGCCAAAATAAGTTGGATATTGCTCTGGCCACAATTTTAGCTGTTCTTGAAGTTGCCCCTGTTATAGGAATATTTTGCTCTCTTCACTGTTCCCCTGTGTTCTCTGCAGTATGCAGTGCTCAGGACCATTTATTTCACTGCCCAACCAGCATGTCATTGGTGGATAAGTATATATGGAAGGGGGCGTGAGCTACTAATGAATGTTAGAAAAAAAGAAGTTTTTTTGTATTGTGTTGTGTTTATATAACTCATTTTAAGAGTTACGTTAGAGAAGCATGATGGGTGGAGGGCAAAGAGATGTTTAAGAGAAACTCCATAGACCATTCATTCCAGCAAACATATGCAATTCAATTAAAATATAATATTTCTAATATTTCAAATGTTAGGAATGCTCATTTGTGGTAATATAAAAAAGAAGTCATAACTGTAATAACATCATAAACCTTAATTTAGATTTTTAAATTAAATATGTTGCAATATAATTTAAAAACAATAAAATGCCCTCATGCCTACATCATGCTGCCTCGATTACTCTTAATCTTAAGATTACTCTTAACTTGTAATCAAGCTTCATTATATGTCTTGAAATCAAAAGTTAAGTGTCTGTAAACTTTTAAATTCTTTTTCCAAATAGTTTTGACTATTCTAGGCCACTTGCATTTACATTAAATTATACAATCTTTTGGCACCTTTACAAATTTCTTGCTGAGATTTTGATCAGGATTACAGGAAGTTATAAAGTCTTCTAACTTAAAAACTTGATCATTTATTTAATTTTCCTTAATTTCTAGCAGTCGTTCCTAAGTATTTTGCTTTTGATACTATTGCAAAGAATGTCTTTATTTTAATTTTATATTCCATTTTTTATCCCTGACATGTAAAAATGCATATTCCTTTTATATATAAATCTTGCATTTTGTGAACTTGCCAAAAATCACTTATTTATGTTTTTAGATTTTTCTGTTTCTTAATATAGACACTTAGGTGATTTGAGGATAGTTTTAGAGTGGGACATTTTTGCTTTGCTGCAAATCTTAGGAAGTAGTCAGTCTTTTGCCATTAAATCTGATTTTAGCTCCAGAATTTTTATAAATGACTTTTATTAAATTGAGAAGTGTTTATTCTATTCCCAGTTGGAAGATTTTTTTTAATTATGATTAGATTTTGAATATTGCAAATACTGTCTTTGCACTATTGAGATGACTTTATGAGATAGTTTTTCTTTATTATGTTAATGTGCTAAGTAACATTGATTTTCAAATATTAAAATATAATATTACATCACTAGGTATATTTTCAACTTAAAAATGATATATTGTTATATATGAATATTGTGTTGAGGATTTTTGTATCTGTAGTCAAGAAAGACATTGGTCTGTTATTTTCTCTTTTTAATTTTTTTAAAAAAACTCTTTGCACATTTATTACAATAGATCACCAGCAGCAACAGGATGCAAGGGGGTGTGGAACACTAGACACACTTACTCTTCAAGTAGATCTTGGGTGTCTGCCTGCCCCTGAGACCTCTCTTTGATCTGCCTTCAGCCACATGTACCTCAGGTTTCTCTGGAACCTAATCTGCTACCATCTAAGGCATTCTTCCTGGCCCTACAGCCCCAGGAACTAAGCTCTCTTGACCAGTTTGTGGTATTTGTGGTGACTTATTGTCCCACCACGGATTTTCGCACATTTTCACATTACATGCTTACAGGTGCATCCTAGACTCCCTCGGGCTTCCTGCTAGGCCTCTCCCTCCCTTACCTAGCTAAGGGAATACTTGTAGAAATGGGCTGGAGTCACAATCTCTGCAGTTCCAGTATCCAATCTGGACAAGAGATATCAAAGATGTAAGCCAGCTCTCCAGGGCGCTGATGGTCATCTTCTTGGAGACCAGACTCTCCTCAAGCTCCAACTGGGCCCCCTTGCTAGAGACAGAAGCAGCCCACTTGGACCTGTTGACTGAGTGCTCTAGCTGCCCAGCAGCCCTGAGACAAGCCAGGGAAGACTAATCAGTTGAAATGTCAGGCACATCATGAGAATGGTCTATGGATTATGGTAGCCCCAGGCGCTCAGGGGATCATTCTGCAACTCCTGTAAGGGACTTCTGGTGTCTAGTATCATCTATATCAAATTTGGGTATCATGGATGTGCTGGTTTCAAAGTTGAGTTGAGGAGTTCCCTCTTTATTTAGCATTGATCTGGAAAGCCACTTTAATAAATTTTCTCTGCGATAAGATTTGTGCTTAAAAATTAAATTTCTCTAATAATATAAGGCTAATCAGGTTTTCTATTTTGACTGTTTTGGTACTTTTTTTTAAAGTTACTGAAATTGTTTCCCAAATTTTATAAATGTTTGCATTAAATATGTTATCACTTTATTAATTTTAAGTTGTTTGTAAATTTTCATGATTATACTTTTAATGTCTGAAGAATCAGTAATGATGTCTCCATTCATTCCTATTATTAGTAACCTGTGTGCATGTATGTTTTTTCACTTCTTTAATAGTTTTGAAGGCTTGTAATTTACTAACTTTATTAATCTTTTCAAATAACTACACTTTGCTCTTTGCTCTTTTTAATTTTTTCTAATATCTTTTAGTCTTTTTCCTTTTTTTATTTCATATATTACTTTTCATTATTATTTTTTTCCTTGTATTTACCATGGGTTAAATTGCACTTTAATTTTTTTTTTTTTTTTGGCAGAGAATCGCTCTATTGCCAGGCTGGAGTGCAGTGGCATGATCTCCACACACCGCAACCTGCAACTCCCTGGTTCAAGTGATTCTCCTGCTTCAGCCTCCCAAGTAGCTGGGATTACAGGCACACGCCACCATGCCCAGCTAATTTTTTTTTGTATTTTTAGTAAAGATGGGGTTTCACTGTGTTGGCCAGGATGGTCTCGATCTGACCTCGTTATCTGCCTTCCTCAGCCCCTCAAAGTGCTAGGATTACAGGTGTGAGCCACCGTGCCTGGCCTAAAAATTTTGTTTAATGTAAAAACATATATCATTGCTTTGAAACATTTTTGCTTTCCAATATAGAACTTTCATAATAAGAATTCCTTTGAAGTAATGCTGTAGCCCTATCACACAAATTCAGATAGGCTATATTTTTATTATTAAACTTGAAATGTTTTCTAATTTCTCTAAACACTTTTCTGAAAATGTTTTATTTTTGATTCACTGTTTAAATAGATATGTTGTTTAATTCCAAATATTTGGTGATTTACTAAATATAGTTGTTAGTATGCATCTTAACTAACTAAATCTGTGATCAGAGGACAGACTGTTTTAAGTTTAATAAGTTCTATTACTTGGCCCAGAAACTGGTCTATCTTGGTGAATGGCAATTTGTATTAGAAAAAAAAAATGTGTATTCTGTAACTGTTATTTGTAGTATTCTCTAAATGTCAACTTTTCCAGTTTTATTGATAGTTCTCACATGTTTTATATTTTCTCTGATATTCATTAATCATCAGTTTTATCAATTACTGAAAGAAATGCTTTAAAAATGTTTAATCATGTTTTGTTTTACTATTTTGTTTTCAGAAATTTTGAAGCACTCATTAAGTGCATAAATATTTATGATTGTGTTAAAAATAGGTGGAAAAGATTATGCACACATTACCCATAAGATGTTCTCTATAATTAAAAACATTTCCCAGATTCATTGATAAATTTAGATAAATTACATTTAGCAGAATTTATTTGAGTAAAGAACAACTGATGAATAGGCAGCACTAAGAACCAGGAGAGTTTTAGAGAGCTGTACCCAACAAGGTGGACAGGCACCATTTATAGACAGTAAAAGGCAATACCATGTAGAAACAGCTTGACTTGCTACAGCTCAACATTTGCATTTTATAGCTATTGTCTGATTAGTTAGCAGCCTGTCACTGGCTAAGACAGCTATGTGTTACAAGAATATACTTTTATTTAGGTTGGAATTTGCTTGCATCTTAAATTAGGTTGCAGTTCACCACATAGGGAGGCAGCTTTAGGCAAGATTTAATTTAATTTAGCATGTAATGCTTGATAAAAAACTAGAGGCTTCATGTATTTTGAAAGTCTTATATTAAAAACATTTTCATATTCAGTGATGTGTTATTGCTTAATTAATAAGATTGTCCTGATGGTTGCAAAATATGTTCTTTAAAATACATCAAAAATATTCTAGCCTTTATGGTTGCTTAAAATTAGTAGAAATAAATGTGCCTTGGGAAGTAACTTGCTGGGAACAATCAATTACAACTCTGTCACTTTCTATGTGCATGACCTTGACCTTATTTATTTGTACCTTAGATTTCTGATCTATGTACTTGGCTTGTTGAGAGAATTTAGTGAGTTCATGAATGTAAATATATTTTTTAAATGACAGCTACTTATTAAGATGCCAAGTGTTACCTAATAAAGTTCATCATTAGCTTTGTAAATGTAATTATTAGTATTTTATGAATTATACTCAAGCCAGATAGATAAATAGGGACAAATAAAGAATGTGTTAGTTCCTAGGCCAGGCATGGTGGCTCATGACTGTAATCCCAGCACTTTGGGAGGCCGGGATGGGTGGATAACTTGAGCCCAGGAGTCGAAGATCAGCCTGGGCAACATGGTAAATTCCCATATCTACAAAAAGTACACAAATTAGCTGGGTGTAGTGACACACGCCTGTAGTCCCAGCTACTCGATAGGCTGAGGTGGGAGGATTGCTTGAGCCTGGGAGGCTGAGGCTGCAGTGAGCTGTGACTGCACCACTGCACTCCAGCCTGGGTGACAGAGCAAGGGTCTGTCTCAAAAAGAAAGAAAAAAAAAAAAGAATGTGTTAGTATGTTGTTAGTTCACACACTTTCTTTTCTCAATACCTTGGTTTCTTAGCTAACAAACACATGGGGAAAATCCAATTGTTTTATTTATTTATAGGATAAACATTATTCATCAGTTGTAGTGACCTATTTAAATTCAAATGTCCACAAAAAATATAGTACTACTTGTACTTTGGGGAAAATCTCATCTTTGTGAGCAATAGAAAATAAATGAAACTATAGGCTTAACTGAATTTTTGAGAGGATTATTTCTATTACTTTCAAGTCTTTATTCCCAGATATAATGAAATTAGTTATCTTAAAGCCTTTTGAGAACCATTTCTTTCTCTGCCAATTCTTATGATTATGCTAATACCAAATTTAAAAAAATAAAAAATAAAAAAGTAAACTAGAAAAACATTGACTTCTGAAGAGATTTTTAAAAAATAGCAAAACTCCAAAGACAGCTGAATCGAACTTTAAGAAACCCAATGTTTTCTTATTTTTTTCTATTTAAACAAATTCTATACTGAAATCATGTAAAGAACTTCAAGAAGATTGAATTTTAAAATCTTCACTCTCTGAGAAGATTTATGTAGACTGAATTCAAGCTTCTTTGTGCAGGTAGGATGACAATAGCAAGGAAAATATGCTCTTTGTCAGTATAGACCATAAATATTTTCTCCATGTCATTGTAAGATTATTGAAAAATTCTTCTGGGAAAAATATGGTTGACTGAGTTATAACAATGAAAAATACCACCTGTGTCCCTCATTGGAATGCTTCAATTTAAATAATCCTAAATATCAAAATTATGCACAGTATTATTTACCGGGGCTAAGTTAATTACATAATAATGAGTTATATTAAGATGTCAAAACCATTTAGAATTATTGGGGTTAATTGCACATAAAAAAGGATCAAATATACTCATTATAGTTCACTAAAGCACAATTAGATACACATTACTTTTTTCCCAACAATGTATTCCCACTTCCAGGGCCAATGCCTGGAGCACCCCCCTGACCCCCACCTGTACACCTCCCCCTGCCATCAAGGCATGTAGCATTTTTGAACTAGTTTATAAATTAATAACCAAAAGTAGTAGTAGTCCTCATTTGCCCAAAAAACAGGGAAGTCAGAGGATCAGTGAGCAGAAACACATGAGAAATTACAGAATATACTGATGATAAAATGATTCATATTGTGAAATAAACAGGTGATTTTTAAATTCCTGCTATAGGTTTTGTAATTTGTTTGAAAAAAGCAGATCCAGTGGATCCCATGGAGACACTAAAGGCAGTGGATGGCCCTTACTGAGCTGAGTAATGCTGAGATATAGTTCAGTTTAGTTATACTAATATTTCTTGACCCTGTGCATATGAGGGTCTCTGAGAAGCAATACAAACGATGCCCCTGCTCTACCCCCGGACAACTTAGTTACTTATTTTGGGGTGTGTCCCAGCTGTGAGAATTTGTCAAAACACCTCAGATGATTTGCAAAAGCAGCTACAGTAATAAATACAATTCAGCCAGACAAAGAAAAAGATAATTTCTATCTAGATAGAGGGAATAGTAGAAACAAAATGCAACATAATAAACCATTATAACCTAAGTATTGGAAGATCATGGTAGTAGGGGGAGTGGAGAGTATGCAGAGATGAAGTTGAGAAAGAAGAGCATGGAGAAATGCGTGTCAAACATTTAGAGACTAGGATTTTACTATAGACAATGGCAAGACATGTTAAGGATTTCAGCAGAAAAACATAGCAGACTCAGTTTTGGTTATTAGGTTGAACTTTCTCATGGAGATGTTGTGGTTGTATCTGAGGAGTTACATTAAATAAATACCTCATTTAGGATTCTTACTGCATTATAAATAGGAGACAATGATGACCTGAATTAAGAATAAGAATAAAGATGGTAAGAAAAAGATAAAAATATATTGATATGAAGGTATGTTTCTATTAATTTAAATTGGTGATTTAGATTTATTTACATGACTAGGTTGGTATCTGATGTGAATGAATCAGATATGAGAACATGTAAGAGTATGATTAACTGATGATATTCATACTAGTGTTAACACTAATCACAATGTACTAATGCTTTGTATTGATCAAGCACTGTGATGCATGTTTTAAAATTTCAGTTGCATTTATTTATTTGCCAAATCGCAGGAGGCAGATTTCAGTGGTAAAATTGTAATATCTTATACTTATTGAGTAGTTACTTTGCTCCAGATACTGTGAAAAACTCTTAATACACATGGATTATTGTTTTCTTATTAGAGCTGTTGAACATAGCATGTTATTATGTCCATTTAAAATACGTGAAGTTTGTAATAAAGAAAATGAAGAAATTTTTGCCAAGTCCCAGAGGTAATAAGTCATCAAGCCCCAGTCTCTGTTAATAAAAAGTGCAGGCTGTTAACCACGATCTTATTTATTTAAAAAATTCTCTCTTCTAGTTAGAAAATGTAGGAGGAGAGAAATACAGAAGTAAGGGGTTATGGCAGGTTTATTCATTATCTAGTGTTAGACAGCGAATTGATACAAACTTAATGGCTTAAAACAACACAAATGTATTGTTTGTGAGAGTATCACCTCTCAGTTTATATGGCTCAGAAATCTAGAAACCAAGTAGTTGGATTAGATCTGATGTGGCCACAAAAAAATGTTCCCAGCTGAGCTCTTCTCTGAAGGATCTGAGAAAGACCCAGACTCCAATCTCATTCTGTCTATTGATGTAATTCAGTTCCATGTGGCTGCAGGTCCTAGGTCTCTGCTTCAATGCTGGCTGTCAGCTGGGTGACCCTCTCTGCTCCTAGAGGCTTATGCACTCCTTTTCACATTGTCTTTCAGCATTGAAAGCCAGAAATATATGTTGCGACCTTCTCATCATTTAGATCTCTTTGACTTCTGCTGCTGCTGCATCTTTCTGACTGCCTTTTCTGCATTTCTTCTTCTGCCACCACCCAGAGAAATGTGTCTGCTCTATGGGCTCATTTTACTAGAAAGCCCCAAACCAGATAATGTATATGCTAAGATCAATTGAGATTAGACATTAATTATATCTGCAAAATCCCGTCACAGCAGTACCAAGGTTGATGTATAATTGAATCATCATGTATTAGGCTGTTCTTGTTCTGCTTTAAAGAAATACTCAAGACTGGGTAATAGATAAGAAAATAGATTTAATTGGCTCATGATTCTGCAGACAGTACAGAAGCATAGGGCCATCTGCTTCTGAGGAGACCTCAGGAAGCTTCCAATCATGGCAGAAAACAAAGGCAGAGCCGGCATATTACATGGCAAGAACAGAGCAAGAGAGAAAGAGTACCCGGTAGAGTTATCACACACTTGTAAATGACAGATCTCATGTGAACTCAGAAGGAGAGCTCACTTATCACCATGGAGATGGCCCAATCCATTGATGAGGGATCTGCTCCCATGTTCCAGATACCTCCCCACAGGGCCCACTTCCAACATTGGAGATTAAAATTCAACATGAGATTTGGACAGGAACAAATATTCAAACTATATCAAGCCAGAAGATGGGAATATTGGAGGGTGGGGAACGTTTTTAGAATTGTATCTACTAGAGGAAAACAAAATTATGCACACACATGCAAACACACATACATACACGTACTCACAGACCTTCACATATATCCCTCAACAGAGTTAGAATTCATCAGTGTTTGGCCAGTGGGATAAACTATTGGTATAAATAATTTGTAAATGATGCCTCTCCAGATCCACAAGAGAGAGAGGCATGTGCCAACTCTGGAAACTCTAAGTGCAGGTATGGAGAATAGGATTAGGAAAGGAAAAAAAACAGAATCCAAATAAAAGCAGGTGATCAAACAGGGAATGTTTATCTTCTCACTGGAAGCCAAAGTGGACAGCATAAAAGTCAAAGAGATTTTCTGTGTCAAATGCTGAATAAGCAAACGGTGGATTTGGCCATTAATTATTATTAATTATCTTAGGAAAAATACATGCATAATATTGAAAAGAAAAGAAGTTATTGACAGAAAAATTTCTTCGAATAAATAAGTGGGAAGACGTTCAAGACCAATACTGATACTAATTTTCAAATGAGAGCCAGATTTAATGTCTATGCATCTCTCCCTTTTGAAATGTTTCTTTAACAAGTCTAAGAATCTTTCTATAGCTATCTATCTATCTATATATATATTTATCCATCCACCTATCTTTCTAAATATCTATCTGTCTATCAAGCACTAGAAAATAGAAACAGGTCCACTGAGTGCATTCAATATTTGGAAATAAATGAAAACAAAATAGTGAATAGAACTAAATATATGGGAAAAGAAGAAATCGTACTTTTCAACACCATAGAAAAAGAGAAATTTCTGGAGCACTTAATATCCAAACTCAAGGATAATACATTTTTAGAAGAAATGAAACATTAAAAAATGAGAGCAGTTATAAAAAATACAACTTGTTTTAAGAGACCACATGAAAGTTTTCCTTTTTATAAGTAAAATATAAAATCAGTAATAATCAATTATTTCAAACATAGCTTCATGTACCTTGTTTAAATTCTGACAGGGGCATTTTTAATAGGCCTAAAAGAAAAAAATGTATGATTTTTTTGGTTGGTTATTAAACAGATGATAATGGCAAATATTTAAAGACTTAAGAGAAATTATCAAAAAACGTGTAGATGAAGTGAATTATGAAAACAGTTATGAGCTAAATTCTTCATAATTAATAAACAGTATACAATGGATAGAGTTTACGTAAGATATTTAGTTCAACAATTTGTTGTGAAATAGATTGTGTAACATTAAAATAGTAACTGTTGGAAGCACTAGAAATAGAGTTGTAGCATGTGGCTATGCCCCAACTAATTTCACAAATAGTAAAGTAAAAAAGGAAACAAAAAATTTTAGCTTTCATATTGCATTCTATGTTACTCTGCTATTTTATGAGAATACATACATGCATTAATTAAATTAATGGGAAAATAATCCAAAAAGAATAAAGTTTGGGAGAAAGAATTAAATCATATGAATTCCATTTAGTTGCGGTATTAGTCTACTCTCATGCCACTAATAAAGACATAGCCAAGACTGGGTAATTTATAAAGGAAAGAGGTTTAATTGCCTCACAGTTCCACATGGCTGGAGAGGCCTCACAATCATGGCTGAAGGAGAATGAGAAGCAAAGTCATGTCTTACATTGTGGCAGGCAAAAGAGCTTGTGCAGGGGAACTCCCATGTATAAAAACATCAGATTCATGAGACTTATTCACTATTACAAGAACAGTATGGGGGAAATGTCCCCCATGATTCAATTATCTTCACCTGGCCCCACCCTTGATAAGTGGGGATTACTACAATTTAAGGTTAGGTTTGGGTGTGGACACAAAACCAAACCATATCAGTTGCCCTAAAATTTATTTGAAAGAATATTTCAAATATTCTTGTTATGCTATGATTAACAATATAACAATTCCCGTTGTGGTAAGGTAGAATTATCATGTTCTTGTTAGAACATGGTTGGTTCAACTGTCCTTTTTATGTTCACTGTGCTTGGAAGCATCCTGAAGCATCCCAATAATATCTCTGAATTCTGATAAAATTTTTCCTCCCTAGCACACATATTAAAAGCAAATGTACTTTCTCATAATAACAAGAGTGAATAAACATTGCTCTTATATTGGTATGAGTACTCAAATGTTATAGGAAATAACTATAGGTTAGGAGAAACTTTATCTGTCTCCTAGTAGAAGTATCTACTCCTGGGAACCAGAATCTCCAGTCCAATACAACCCACAGTTACAAGCATGGGACATATACAAATCGTCCACATGTTTCACTGGAGATGATGATGGAAGCAGTTACACCTATTTTAGTCTTCAGTTCCCAAACTCAAGTATTCTAACTATTGTGGTCTCAGAACCACATGATGCCCATCAGTTTAAAGTTTATGCCTCATCCTGAGGATCGCATTCAAACCTTTCAGAATGTCTTCACAGCAACTTGGATGTTTTAAGCTTATTCCAATGTTCTTAGGCTATCAGCCTCTAGGTAATACCATTTATAATAGAACTGTAGCATTCCATAGGCATATGCCATTTTCATGTCTCATTCACCTTTAGTCTGAAGTAATGTTATGTAGGATCCTATGATAGTAGGCAATTTCTGAGTCCTGAGTTAGCAGTATTGCCTAAGAAACTGTATTAATCTTGGATGCTGGCAAGTACAACATACTGCAGCAGAGTGGAGGTGTCCCTGGTCCCATCTCTGTCACCGTAGCTCATCCATTTCAAGCTTCTACTCTGCATCCATTTGGGTCGTTTAGGACAGGAAATGGCTGACCTCTACTAAACTGGACAGTCAATATGCATGCTTGTTTGTTTTCAGGAGCCTATATGACTGTGGTTATCACTTATTGGAGAATGTCAATGCGAAATTCAAATATTCAAAATATGCCAAGTCTCCCATTTTTTCATTCTTTAAGTCTTGCTTTCTCCAGGTCCTTGCCTACCCAGCCTAGATGTTAACCACTGCTCAGGAATCCGTATTAACTTATTTCAGCAGAATTCTCACACTGCCCACAGTAGATGGTCAAGCATACTATGCTAAACTTTGTTCTCTGGAGGAATTTCTTTTAAACACTGCTTTTCACGTCCAGATCTGAGGCAGGCAATGGAGTAGGAGTCCACTGTCTGTCCTGTATCAACATATCAAGCCCACCGTCCATATATTACATCAATGATTTTTTCCTCCACTGCCAGCTGGTCAGAGGGAAACTCCATGAGGTCATAGAAAGAAGCTGAGAGAGAGACATCACTGCAGGAAAGGGGCTCTAAACTATTCATATAATTTACTAATATCCTATATACATTCTCCATGTTCATCACAAATGTACTATTTCTATTTTACAATGCTGCTATGGTTTAGATATGGTTTGTTTGTCCCCACAAAAAGCCATGTTAAAATTCGATCCCTAATCTGATGGTATTGGGAGGTCGGGCCTAGTGAGAGGTCTCTGGGTTTTGGGGGTGGATCCCTCATCAGTGACTTGGTGCCATTCTACAGGTAGTAAGTGAGTTCTCATTCTGGTAAGACTGGATTAGTTTTTGTGGGGATGGATTAGTTTCCACTACAGGGGGTTATGATGAAGCTTGGATGCCCCTCAGGTTTGCCTTCATCTTCACACGTGTCCACTTCCCCTTTGGCTTTCTCCACCATGTTATGACCTAGCATGTGGCCCTCACCAGGAGCCAGATGGATGCCAGTATCATGTTTCTCATGCTTCCTAACCAGCAAAATTATAAGCTAAACAAAACTTTTTTTTGGTAAATTATTTAGCTTCAGGTATTTTGTTATGGCAACACAATGCAGTAAGACCAAGATATTGAATTAATTTTCTTTGTCTTTTTTCTTTGAAATAGGGTCTCACTCTATTACTCAGGCTGGTGTGGAGTGGCACAATCACAGCTCACTGCAGCCTTGACCTCCCAGGCTCAAGTGATCCTCTATCTAAGCCTCTTGTATAGGTAGGACAACAGGTGCATGCCACCATGCCCAGCTAATTATTTTTTTATGTTAGTTTTTTTTTTTGTATGAACATGGCATCACTATGTTGTCCAGGCTGATTTTTAACTCCCCTGTGCTCAAGTGATCCACGCACCTTGCCCTTCCAAAGTGTTGGGATTACAGGTGTAAGCCACCACACCTAACCTGGTATAATTTGCAATCAATCGAATGACTTGTTGGGCCTGACTCTGCAGCTCATCATGGGCAACTCTTTTCACATAATCATTTGCAGTTCTATTATCAAGTGTTAAGCAGGACTCAAGCTGCAGTTTAAATAGTGTGTAATTCTCTATTGCAGACAGCATTATTTGCAATCCAGAATTAGATGTTGCTCCAGAAACCCTAGGTGACTAAAGTTGCTGCTGGAACTCTCCTATTAAGACTTGTGAGGAACTCCTGCACTGCATCCTATGTACCACCAGTACCTCTGGCGCCATGGGATCTGATGACTCCAGTGAGCCAACAGGCAGTACCAGGTTTACTGCAGCCTGAACATGCTGCATATTTCTCTTTTGTTCTGGCCCCTATTTAACAACGAGAGATTATCAAGTTACTTTCTAAATGAGTCCAATCTGTATTCCAGAATGTTCAATGGGCGCTTTCTAAAACTTAAAGAGACCTACTAAATGTTCCTCATTTTTATAATAGAAGTTTCAAGATACAATGACTTGACTTTGGCATTCCAGCATGCCCCAGACAACTAGAACCACTCCCACCCCACAAAAGTTAACCCAAAGTGATATCCCTCTGAATTTCTGTAAGGCTATCTCCCCATCTTCTCATGTTCATGTATCTTCTGAGGGTACCTAGACTATTTGCCACTTCTTACTTACCAAGTTTAACATACATATCATCAATAGGGTGAACCAGCGTTATCCTCTGTGGAATGTCTACTTGATAAATGTCCTTTGTACCACAGAGAGTGAATATGTTCTTGGTGCACAGTCATAAATATGAGCTGCTTTTCATGGCAAGGGAATGTGAACTGTTTCTGCTGCTGCTTAATAGGAATTGAAAGGGATTTATTTGCAAATCAATAGTGGTATACTCTATGCTACAGGTGCGCTGAACTTTTCTACTTAATCATACTACACGCAGCAAAACAGCTGGTCTGAGGCTACGGTTTGGTTATATTATGGTAGTCAACTCTTATGTGTCAAAATTCATCTTAATTTTTTTTGGAGTGTAACTAATAAATTAAACTGAGATGTGATCAGGACCAACACTTGTGCATTCATTAAGTCTTTGAAAGTGGCACTAATCCCTGCCATTCTATTCAGAATGGAGTATTGCTTCTAACTTGTTATTAGCTGTGGTGAAAGGACTGGGAGACAGTTTCAGGGGCTTCCATTTTGTCTCTCCTAAACTAATGTGGTTAACTCTTGTGAGTAGGAAATCAATATAAGAGTTCTTCAAGCTGCTAAGTATATCCTTCTTGATTATGGACTCAACCACTGAGGAATGACCGTTCTACTGTGAGACAGAGTCAGTACAGGACTCCACCTTCCCCTGGCCTGAGAAATTCCCCTCTTTTACTGTGAGGGGAATTTTTTTTTTACTCTTTTACTGTGTTTGGGTGCTCTTGTATTAGTGTCAGTGCAGATCCTTTAACAGAGTGTGAAAAATTGGAGTAGTTTTTTGTGTGACAGCATACAATTCCTCTGGAATAGTTTTATGTCCCTTTGTGGCAGGATTAGGAAAACTGATGCTTGATATCCTTGCAGCAATGCTCGCAGGAGGTTTTTCCTCAAGAGAATATATACTTCCTTTCCATGTATGTGTTCTGAATCTGAGAACTGTTTTGTATCTGGAAATTGGGATAGTCCTTTATATACTCTAGATATTTTACTTGTTGTTTCATAGGCCTAGCAATACCTTCATTTATCTAGCCACTAGGAATATTGTTTATTCACCAAGGTCAAGGCAATCTGGTTATCATTCTTATGTTAAGTATGTCCATCTTCCCTATAAACTTTACTAACTGCTACCTAGTCTCTGCTGTTTCTCACTGATACTAGGAAGCTTAGTTTCATATCAACATTCCAACAAACATTAACTTCAGCACACACAGGACAGTCACCATTGGACATTACATTAACAATGACAATTGACTGGGATAGTCTATATCATCTTAATGAAATGAAAGTTTTATGTGCCCTCCTGAGGAACTTAATGTCCTTATAGATTTTCTGGTTCTAATAGTAAATCCATTCTAATATTAATTTAAATAAATTTAAAATTTATTTGAAATAAACTCAAATAAGATAATTCTAACAATTCATCAATTTTTATAGTCTGTATTTGGCAAGCTTCAAAGAGGCATCCCGGCAGCAGATTAAGACTGGATCCAGGTGCATATATCAATATATTATATTTTAAGTTTATTATCAACAAACTTACTCAGCCTTGTATTCTGCCCACTGTGTCCAGCACCCTCAAGATCCACCTAACTGTTTTCTCTAGGTTGTAGCCAGTGCTTACCGGCTAAGTCTCATAGATCTTTCTGGAAATAACCTCTTTCTTTCAATAGCAGAGCAAATTGAACCTCAGTGGGCCCTTGACCATAAGTGTTTAACTCTAGTTATTAGCATAATAGTAATATGTAAATATATGAGCAGATTTGTGGAAGAATTATTGTCATTTTGCAGGGCACCTGCTTAAGCTGAGGTCATTCCATGACTTCTTGGCAATGAGAGGCTTCTATCTTCTAATAAAGAGTAGGAGAGAAATGCTTCCTAACCAGAGTTTAGTGCAATCTTGGAGTTCAAGCTTCTCAAAAATTTTCATCCTGATTTTGCAACCTAGATTTTAAGTAATCCAACTCTCTCTCATGTTGATTTTATCACAGGAGATTTTCGAGTGCTGAAATACAAGACTCTTTTTTGTAACCCAATTACTAATATAATCAGTTCTTACCAGCTACAATAAATCAGTTCCCTTCAAATGCATTCATAGAGACCTTCTTACTTTCAGGCTATGCTTTTGTAACCCAGGATCCCCAAGTTTTTGAGTATGCACTGTGAAAAAGTATCTACTTGTACCTATTGTGCCTCGAGTTCTTGTTATTTCAAAAATTTCCAGCAAAGAGCTCAGCCCTGGAGAAAAAATAAAAGAAAAAAAAAAAGTGTTGGATCCAGAGATGCCTGTGTTGGAGATGAATTTTGGTGAACACTTCTCATTATCACACTAAAATCCTGGACCAAGGAGGAGCTTATTTATCTTATTTATCATTTTCTTTTCTTTTCTTTTCTTTTCTTTTTTTTTTTTTTTTTTTTTTTTTTTTTTTGAGACGAAGTCTCGCTCTGTCATCCAGGAGGCTGCAGTGCAGTGGCACGATCTCGGCTCACTGCAACTTCTGCCTCCTGGGTTCACGCCATTCTCCTGCCTCAGCCTCCTGAGTAGCTGGGACTACAGGCGCCCGCCACCACAACTGGCTAATTTTTTGTATTTTTAGAAGAGACAGGGTTTCACCGTGTTAGCTAGGATGGTGTGGATGTCCTGACCTCGTGATCCGCCCACTTCGGCCTCCCAAAGTGCTGGAAATACAGGCGTGAGCCACCGCGCCCTGCCTTATTTATCATTTTCTATACATGTGAATATGTGGACACATGATCAGCGACTGCCTGCACTGCCTTTGCTCCACCTCCACATAGGATGACTGAGCCAGTCAACCCAATAAAAGCCATGTTTTCATCACTGTTCTGGGAGGCACTGCTTTAGGAACTATTCCTCGTGCCCTCCTTACTGGCTTCAGGTAATAAAATTCTCATGTTAAATCTTCCTTTGTTGTGGTCATTGGACTGTCACCCACCAAGTGATAGATCCCACATGTTGTGAGGGATAAAACCTTGAGTGGACAGTTCACTGGCATCAGAAAGTCATTTTGGTCCTTAATGGTTTCCATGCAAGTTAACAAAAGCAAGACATCTCATTGACTCTTATCAGAACATTTGCCCCATTTCTTAAATGCTTAAAATATTTATTAAGCCAGTTTATACTTTTCTATAATATGTTGTCATGATTCACATGGTTTATAGATTCAGGGAGTGAAACATTTTGGCATGCCAAGGCTTTTAACTACCCCACATACTACCAGCAATGGAGTGTTTATTTTCATCTAGCCAGTAAGTGATCTGATCTCCAAATCCAATCCTCACAGTCCACCTCCTAACGCTTCTTTTGTTTCCAACTCTCTGTATTTGGCTTTTCTCAGAAACAGATCCGAGACAAAGATTTAAGTGCAATTTGTTTCTTTGAAACTGATCCAATAAATGATAGGCAGGGTAATGAAAAAGTGGCAATGGTAAGGGAAAAACAGAAAGCAATAAAGTGTGCATTAGTAAACCAGTTATCATTTGTGAACCTGGAGGTTAGTTTTTCCAGAGTACTCTGGTGACAGTATAATATATACCCTCAATTTATGCCAGTTGAGGAGGAAGAAGTATGTGGTATTTATCCACCAAATCCCTAGTTGGATGAAGATCACTTCTGGGGAATTTACTCTGCAGGACTCTGACTTGCCCTGAACCTGGACCAAGTGATCTCCTTAGGCCAGAAAAATATCTGTAGGAAAAAATCATAGCTCTTTTCAGTATACATCCATCGTCTTGTAAAGCATGGACCTGATACTGACAGACTGTGCCACTATCACCAATTCTAGGAATTTGTACCATAATAGCACACATAGATTGGTCAAGACTTAAAGTTTTCTAGAGATAAGGAAATTGAGATAGAAATTAGATATAAGTAAATTTTTGAAAAAGAAAATAAAGTCCAGAATTTATTTTAAAATTAGGAGAAGGAAAGATCTGGTGACTAGATGTGTAGTGGGTGGGATAGAACATTACACATAGAAAGCCATTGTTACACTTCAAGTCACATAGAAAAATAGAGTTTGGGTTCTCAAGGCTACTTGACACATCAGCTTTATATAAGTCTACAAATAGCATTAGGAAACTGATAGGGCACAGACTACCTCCACAAACCAAGGTGCTTCTGGTGTAGCAATATCTATGTTCTTTTTTTTTTTTTTTTTTTTTTTTTTTGACAGAGTCTTGCTCTGTCGCCCAGGCTGGAGTTCTGTGGAGCAATCTCGGCTCACTGAAAGCTCCGCCTCCTGGGTTCACACCATTCTCCTGCCTCAGCCTCCCGAGTAGCTGGGGCTACAGGTGCCCACCACCATGCCTGGCTAATTTTTTGTATTTTTAGTAGAGACGGGGTTTCACCGTGTTAGCCAGGATGGTCTCAATCTCCTGACCTTGTGATCCACCCACCTTGGCCTTCCAAAGTGCTGGGATTACAGGCATGAGCCACTGCGCCTGGCCCAATATCTATGTTACTTATGAGACTGCCCAGGAAACAGTACCCATTAGTCCCAGATTTATGTTTAGGAGCCAGAGGCAACTTTCTAAGACAGGCTTAATGAATAGGATATTTTGGACAATGAATTTATTTGATTATTTGTCCAGGTTTACTTTTTGCATATTTTAATTATTTTTGATTAGCTCTAAATCATCATTCTAGAAAGCACAAATTAAAAAAAGAGATCTCAGAGGTTGTAGTCACTAGTCAGAATCTACATTAATATATGAGAACTCTGTCATAGAAATGTACGAAATCACATAAAAAGATAGGGCCAAGTGGGTCAAAAGGCACACACGTATTTTTTGAGTCTAAATCCCCAGGTAAGAGTTGATGTTGTAATGCCATCTATAGGTGTTCCATCAAATATGTAACGTATTTCTACATATTTCCAAGAACAGGGAACAAGTAACCCACTCACCATGAGAAGAATTTGATGTGTAGATCATATAGCCAAAACTATATGAAAATAGATGATGTAAAATTAAAAAAGAAATTGCACAATGTTAGCATGCCTTTAAAAAGTTGATATAGATGGGGGACAAGATGGCTGACTAGACATAACCAGGAGAAACATCTCTTGATGATAGAAAGGGCATAAGAAAGAATGGCACACTCTTAGAACATCTTTTGCAGGGAGGCAATGAAGTGGATGGAGGGAAGACACAGATGCTAGGCTAAAGAGGGAGGAAGCTGTGAACACTGCACAAGGCTATCGTGCACCAGGACTTGATTCCTGGCCCCGTATGTCTCCTGGGGAAGGGGTGAATTGAACAAGCAAGTAGTGGCCCACTCTCCCCTTGGGCTTCTGGAATTCACAAGGAGAACTGCTCAGAGAAATGGCAGAGCCAGAACTCCAGCTGGAGGAGAGCATAGAAAGTTTGGTGCAGGAGCATCTGTAGTGGATCATGGCCAGGGTTATCTATTCCCCTAGGCTCAACTGGCTCCCATAGGAGAATTTAACCCTAGGAGAATTGTTGGACTTGAGCTCTGCAGGGTGATCTTATCCATGAGATGGGGCCAGTGGACCCAAGCAGCCCTCAATCTGCTGGCCTCTTCTGGGGCCCCAGCCTGGTGGTTCCTGCTTGTAGTGCAGCCCACAATACTTCCTGAAGGCCTGTTTCATAGCTCCTGCACTGGCAGACTGCGCCTGACCAGCAGAGTGCTCCAGCAGAGAAGCCCTAGGTGACATGCACTAGCCCACCTTCCCACACAATGCAACCTCCCCACAATGCAGCCTCCCCTGTGCCACTTTTCCCACACATACTTGCCCATGGCCTACGTTTGCATTGCTTTACCACTGTATATGTGTGCACAGGCAGACCTTGGCTTCCCTTCCCAACTTGGAGCATGTACATGTGCACCCTGCTGTGCCACTGCAACCAGTGTGCATGTGAGTGCATTCTGGCTCCCTCCCCCCACCACATCCCCCTACTTCTGCCAGCATCTTTCTCCTGCACCAAAACTGCCATCAGACCAAAGTAGGCATGGAGAAAAGCAATCTTGCTCCCACCCTGAGCCACCACCTCCACCCATGGGAACATGCACAGAGGGTGCAACCACCACCACCAGCGTGAACTAGCACACAGTTACCAGCAAAGCAGGGGGTGTGATCCCCCTAGCTGTGCTGTCAATGCCAGCCACTGCTGTGAACGGCTGTGTGAAGGCCAGCACCCCCTCACCCACTAGGATCCTGCTGCAGTCTAGGAGCATGCACCAACACCTTGCTGCAGCTGTAGCTGCTACGTGCACATGCAAATGAGGATGATTTCTGCTTCCAGTAATCTATAAAGTGCCTTGGGTGGCATCACCCATCACAGTGTTGTGATGAGTAGTCTGGAAGCACCTGGGCTCTTCCAGCATAGCAGGTTCATTACATTGAGAAGCTATAGAACTAAGCAGGAGGGGAGCAGGGCAGAGGTGATACAAGTCCCCCAGAGTTAGAGCATGCAGTCCAGGAGTCCTGAACTGAGGCTTGGTCCCTTAAAATCCTCCCAAAATGAAGCCAGTCAACTAAACCCACCTTATGCAACAATCAAATCCCTGAGGTCATTAAATAGGATCAAAAGAAATAAAAACCCACCCAAAGGACAGCAACTTCAAAGAGCGAAGGAAGATAAGCCCACAAAGATGATAAAGATAAAGCACAAGAACTCTGACAACTGAAGAAGCCAGAGTGTCTTCTTTTTCTCCAAACAAGAGCATTAGTTCTCCAGCAAGGGTTCTTAACTGGGCTAAGATGGCTGAAGTGACAGAAATAGGTTTCAGAACAGGAACAGAAATAGGAATGAAGACCATCAAGATTCAAGAGAATGTTGAAAATCAATATAAAGAAGCTAAGAATCACAATAAAAAGACACAGAAGCGGACAGACAAGATAGTCAGTATATAAAACAACATAACTGACCTGATAAAGCTGAAAAACAAACTACAAAGATTTTATAATGCAATTACAAGCATTAACAGCAGAACAAAACAATCTGAAGAAAAAATCTCAGATTTGAAGAAGGAATGAACAAAACCTCTGTGAAAAATGGGATTATGTAAAGAGACCAAGTCTATGACTCATTGGCATCCATAAAAGAGATGGGAAAAATAGAATAAACTTGGAAAACATATTTCAGGATATTATCCATGAGAACTTCCTCAACCTAGCTAGGGAAGCTGACATTCAAATTCAGGAAATGCTGAGAATCCCTGAAAAATACTTCACAAAAAGATCATCCCCAAGACACATAATCATCAGATTCGTCAAGGTCGAAATAAAATAAAAAATGTTAAGGGCAGCTAGAAAAACAGATCACTTACAAAGGGAAGTCTATCAGACCAGCAACAAACCTTTCAGTGGAAACCCTAAAAGCCAGAAGAGACTGGGGCCCTTTATTCAATATAATTAAAGGAAAGAAATTCCAACCAAGAATTTCATATCTGGCCAAATTAAGCTTCACAATTGAAGGACAAATAAGATCTTTTTCAGAGAAGAAAATGGTGAGTAAATGTGTTACCATCAGACCTACCTTATAAGAGGTCCTGAAAGAAACCCTAAATATGAAAAGGAAAGACTGTTACCAGTTTCTACGAAAACACATTTAGGTATGCAGACCAGTCACACTATGAAGCAACCACACAAACAAGCCTGCATATGAACTAGCTAACGACATGATGACAGGATCAAATTCACAAATATCAATACTAACATTGAATATAAATAGGCTAAATACACCAATCAAAAGGCAAAAACAGTGGCAAGCTGGATAAAGAAGTATGATCTAATGATATGCTGTGTTCAAGAGACCCATCTTACCTGCAGGGAAACCCACAGGCTCAAAATGGAGAGATGGAAGAAAATCTACCAAGCAAAAGAAAAACAGAAAAAAGCAAGGGTTGCAGTCTTAATTTCAGACAAAACAGACTTTAAACCAACAAAGATTAAAAAAAGACAAAGAAGGGAAATACATAACGGTAAAAAGTTCAGTTCCACAAGAAGACCTAACTATCATATACATACATACATATATATATATACACACATATATATATACATATATATACATATATATACATATATACACACATATATATACATATATATACACATATATACATATATATACACACATATATATACATATATATACATATATATACACACATATATATACATATATATATACACACATATATATATACATATATACATATATATATATATGCTAAGGATTCCCATTGTCTCTGCCCAAAAGCTCCTTGAGCTGATAAGCAATTTCAGCTACATTACAGGATACAAAATCAATGTGCAAAAATCACTAGCATTGCTATACACCAACAACAGCCAAGCTAAAAGCCAAGTCAGAAATGCAATTCCATTTACAACTATCCACAAAAGAACAAAATGCCTGGGAATACAGCCAAGCACAGAGATGAAAGATCTCTATAATGAGAATTAGAAAACACTGCTAAAAATTATATATATATATATGCACACAACACAGGAGCACCCAGATTTATAAAGCAAGTTCTTAGAGACCTTCAAAGAGACTTAGATTGCCATACAGTAATAGTGGGAGACCTCAACACTTCACTGATGCGTTAAACAGAACACTAAGGCAGAAAATTAACAAGATACTTAGGATCCGAACTCAGCAAGAAACCAAATGGACCTGATAGTTATCCAGAGAACTCTATACCCAAAACCAGCAGAATATACATTTTTCCCATTAGCACATTTAACATACTCTAAAATCAATCACACAATCAGACATAAAATAATCCTCAGTAAATGCAAAAGAACTGAAATCATAACAACCACTCTCTTGGACAACAGCAAAAAAAAAAAAAAAAAAAAAAAATTGAAAATCATGATTAGGAAAATCACTCAAAACTGTACAATTACATGGAAATTAAACAACCTGTCCCTGAATGAATTTTGGGTAAATAATTAAATTAAAGGAGAAATCATGAAGTTCTCTGAAACTAATAAAAACATAGATAAAATATACCATAATCTCTGGGACACAGCTAAGGCACTATGAAGAGGGAAATGTATAGTAACAAATGCTTGCATTAAACAATTAGAAAGATCTCAAGTTAATAACCTAACATGACAAATAAAAGAACTAGAGAATCAAGGGCAAACAAATCCCAAAGCTATTAGAAGATAATAGCTGAACTGTAGGAGATTGACAACAACAATAAAAAAAATTCGAAAGATTGACGAATCCAGGAGATAATTTTTTGAAAAAAAAATGAGATAGATAAATTGATAGCTAAACTAATAAAGAAGTAAAGAGAGAGGATCCAAATAAAAATGATTAAAAATGACAAAAGGGATATTACCCTTGATCCCCACAAAAACACAAATAACCATCCAAGAATACTATGAACATTTCTATGCACACAAGCTAGAAAATCTAGAAACAATGGATAAATTCCCGGATGCATACATCCTCCCAATACTGAAGCAGGAAGAAGTTGAATCCTGAACAGACCAAAAATGAACTCCAAAATTGCATCCGTAAAAAAATAGCCTACAAACCAAAAGAAGCCCAGAACCAAATGGATCCACATCCAAATTCTACCATATTTACAAAGGAGAGCTGGAACCATTCATACTGAAACTATTTCAAAAAAGTGAGGAGAAGGGACTCCTCTCCATCTCATTCTTTGAGGCCAGTATCATCGTAACACAGAAACATGTAAGAGACACAACAATGAAAAAATAAAATTTAGGGGAAAACATCCCTGATTAACATTGATGCAAAATTCATCAACAAAATACAAGCAAACAAAATTCAGCATCCCATTAAAATGCTAATCCAGCATGATCAAGTAGGCTTTGTCCTTAGGATGCAAGATTGTCTCAACATATGCAAATCAATAAATGTGATTCATTACATAATCAGAACTTTAAATAAAGTTCTTTAAATAAAGTTCTTAAAGCCTTTATTTAAAGGCTTTAAATAAAATTCAACATCACTTCACGTAAAAAATTCTCAACAAACTAAATATTAAAGGAACATACCTCAAAATAATAAGAGCCATCTATAACAAACCCACAGCCAACATCGTAGTGAAAGGGCAAAACCTGGAATCATTTCCCTTGAAAACCAGCACAAGAAAAGGATGCCCTCTCTCACCATTCCTATTCAACAAAATATTGGCAGTCTTGACAAAAGCAGTCAGGAAAGATACAAAAATAAAGGGCAATCAGGCCAGGTGGGGTGGCTCACACCTGTAATCCCAGCACTTTGGGGAGCCGAGGCAGGTGGATCACGAGGTCAGGAGATCAAGACCATTCTGGCTAACATGGTGAAACCCTGTCTCTACTAAAAATACAAAAAATTAGCCAGGCGTGGTGGAGGGTGCCTATAGTCCCAGCTACTCAGGAGGCTGAGGCAGGAGAATGGCGTGAACCCGCGAGGCGTAGCTTGCAGTGAGCCGAGATGGCACAACTGCACTCCAGCCTGGGTGACAGAGCAAGACTCTGTCTCAAAAAAACAAGTCAGGGACCAAGGGCAATACCCAGTGAGGCGCAAGTTTGGGTTGGTTCTAGTGGTTTGAGGGCAGTCTCCTTGGGAATCTGAACTTGTGCCAGAGGATGGGCTCCTGTTGTTTAAGGGCTCTGTGCCTCATATGAAACCAAAAATACAAAAATATAAGCAATAAAAGAAAAAATACATAAACTGGGCATTATCAAAATTTAAAAATCGTATGCATCAAAGGACACAATTGGCTGGGCATGGTGGCTCACGCCTGTAATTCCAACACTTTGGGAGGCCGAGGCGGGCGGATCACGAGGTCAGGAGTTCAAGACCAGCCTGGCCAACATGGAGAAACCCCATCTCTACTAAAAATACAAAAAATTAGCCAGGTGCGGTGGAGGGTGCCTGTAGTCCCAGCTACTTGGGAGGCTGAGGCAGGAGAATGGCATGAACCCAGGAGACGGAGCTTGCAGTGAGCCGAGATCAGGCCACTGCACTCCAGCCTGGGTGACAGAGCAAGACTCCATCTCAAAAATAAATAAATAAATAAATACAGGGCATCCAAACAGAAAGTGAAGAAGTAAAACTGTCCCTGTTTTTAGATGAAATGATTCTGTATCTAGAAATTCCCGTAGTCTCTGCTCAAAAGCTCCTTGAGCTGATAAGCAATTTCAGCTACGTTACAGGATACAAAATCAATGTGCAAAAATCACTAGCATTGCTGTACACCAACAACAGCCAAGCTAAAAGCCAAGTCAGAAATGCAACCCCATTTACAATTACCCACAAAAGAACAAAATGCCTGGGAATACAGCCAAGCACAGAGGTGAAAGATCTCTACAACGAGAATTAGAAAACACTGCTAAAAAAATCATAGATGACACAAACAAATGGAAAAACATTCCATGCTCATGGAGAGAAAAAAATTAATATTATTAAAATGGCCATAATTCCTAAAGCAATTTGTGGGTTCAATGCTATTTCTACAAAACTACGAACTGCATTACTCACAAAACTAGAAAAATTCATTTTAAAATTCATATAAAAGCAAAAAAGAGCCCTAATAGCCAAGATAATCCTAGTTAAAAAAGAAAAAAGCTGGAGAAATCATGCTACCTCACTTCAAACTATACTATAGGGCTGCAGTAACTAAAACAGCATGGATACTGGTACAAAAATAGACACACAGACCAATGAAACAGAACACAGAGCTCAGAAATAAGGCTGTACACCTACAACCATCTGATCTTCAACAAAATTGTTAAAAACAAGCAGTGAGGAAATGATTTCCCATTCAATAAATGGTGCTGGAATAACTGGCTATCCATATGTAGAAGACTGAAACTGGACCCTTCCCTTATACCATATACAAAAATCAACTCAAGGTGTATTAGGGATTTAAATACAAAAACCCCAAACTATAACAATCCTGTAAAATAACCTAGAAAATACCATTCTGAACACAGGAACTGGAAAACACTTCAGGACAATGATGCCAAAAGCAATAATAACAAAAGCAAAAATTGACAAAAGGGATCTAATTAAAGAGCTTCTACCCAACAACAAAAAACTATCAACAAAGTAAACAGACAACCTACCGAATAGGAGAAAAAAAATTGCAAACTATGAATCTGACAAAGATTTAATATCCAGCATCTATAAGGAACTTAAACAAATTTACAACAAATAAAACAACCCCATTAAAAAGTGGGCAAAGCACATGAATGGACACTTCTCAAAAGAAGACATACATGTGACCAACAAATATATGACAAAAAGCTCAACATCACTGATCATTAGAGAAATGCAAATCAAAACCACAGTGAGACACCATCTCACGCAAATTAGAATGGCTATGATAAAATGTCAAAAAATAACAGACACTGGGGAGATTTTGGATAAAAATGCACACTTCTATACTATTGGTGGGAGTGTAAATTCGTTCAACCATTGTGGAAGAAGTTGTAGAGATTCCTCAAAGACCTAAAGACAGAAATACCATTAGAACCAGCAATCCCATTACTGGGTATATTCCCAAAGGAATATAAATTGTTCTATTATAAATACACATGCACGTGTAGGTTTATTGCAGCACTATTCACAATAGCAAAGACATGGAATCAGTCCGAATGCCCATTAATGATAGACTGGATGAAGAAAATGTGGTAAGCATACATAATGGAATGCTATGCAACCATAAAAAAGAACGAGATCACGTCCTTTGTACGGACATGGATGGAGCTGGAGGACCTTACCCTTCACAAACTAACACAGGAACAGAAAACCGAATACCACATGTTTCTCACTCATAAATGGGATCTAAATGATGAGAATACATGGACACATAGAGGGGATCCACATATACTGGGGCCTGTTAGGGGGTGGAGGGTAAAGGAGGGAGAGAAGCAGGAAAAATAACTAATGGATACTGGGTTTATTGTCTGGGTGATGAAATAGTCTGTACTACCATCCCCCATGACACACATTTACCTATGTAATGAAACTGCACATGCTGCACATATACTTCTGAACTTAAAAGTTAAAAAAATAATTCCATGAGTAAATAGTAGTGATTTTATCTGACTGATTTCTCATGTGTTTATCAAAAATGCACCTGCATTTGATATTCCAATGTTTTAATGGATTTCAATTTTTGTATACTGCAATATACTACTCTATACACACACAAGGTAAAGTTGCCATCTTGGATTGGAGGACATAAACTTGATAAGAGTCTCACCTTCAAAGATTTTTATTATTTTTGCTTTCAGGTTTTTTATTTCAAGGTTACCTTTAGAAAGTATACAAATTTCTGTATCAAATATAAAGAAAAGTATCACTACCTTTTCTAAAAACGTATTGAAATATATTTAAAATTGTATGTGATCAATGAACTATACTGGAGATCGTATGTTAGGGTATTCTTTCTAAAAGTAGAACATTCTTAATTTTCTGAAATTAAATATTTTTGTGAATAACATGGACTTTGAAAATCTGTTGACTCATTCTTTAATTACTCAACATGTGTGATATGGTTTGGCTGTGTCCCCACTCAAATCTCATTTTGAATTGTAGCTCCCATAATTCCCACATATTGTGGAAAGGACACCCTGCGAGATAATTGAATCACAGGGGCAGTTTACCCCATGCTGTTCTGTTGGTAGTGAATAAGTCTCACAAGATCTGATGGTTTTATAAGGGAAAAACTCTTTTGCTTGCCTCTCATTCTCTCTTGCCTGCCACCATGTAACATGCCTTTCACCTTCTGCCATGATTCTGAAGCTTTCATTTGCAACTGTGAGTTCATTAAATCTCTTTTTCTTTGTAAATTACTCAGTCTCAGGTATGTCTTTACCAGCAGTATGAGAACAGATTAATAAAACAGGTAAATAGACATAGACTGTTTTGTCTGTGTGTGTGTGCGTTTGTGTGTGTGTTCCTTTGGGCTACAATAGGACATTAACTGTATTTAATTGTTTTTCTTTGGTGTAAGCAGAATTATGTCTAATGTTATGTCTGACATTGAAGGTGTTTTCATTTTAAAATTTACATATAAAATATAAAGTATGTGTAAAGACAGAAAAAAATATGTTTATGTAAGTTGAAAAAAATCAATAAGCTTGTATGAGAAAATTGATTTTTGTAATATCCCAGAAATTCTGCAAAAAAACAACAGAAAAATAAAGGTAATCAACAAAATTTTTAAATTAAGATAAGTCTGCTTTAAAAACGATTGAAATATCAATCAAATAATTTTTAATAATTTGAGACTATTAATATACAATAAAAAGCAAAAAGAAAATCAGGAGAGAACAGGGCCATTAAACGTCCTACTTTTACCCATGGGAAAAATTTGAAGGGCTTAAAGGTAAATAAATGAGAACTTAAAATTTAGGAAATGTGTAAACAAAATTATATGCTTGACTGTATTTCATTGATGCAATTGATGTATGTTTTGTGTCCATCTATTATATATAGATAGATTAAAAATTAGTTGCATTTATACATTATGCTATCTAAATAAACCTCCCTTTAGTCTCCATATATGTAAATAGTCTTTTAAAATGTACTTACTTTGCTGATTATAAAGTGGGTCACACCTGTATTCAAGGTTCACCCACTGGCATAATTCTGTACTATGGATGGAAAGATTTTCTAAGTTAATAATTCATAATTTGAAGAATTGCTTTAGACAGTAACCTAAGACTATGATTACTCTGTTTTCTAAAAATTGGGTCTGCTGATATAGTAGAATGTTAACAGGAAATAATTAGTTACCCAGGCTTTTTTTTTTTTTTTCTAGGAACTAAAATATAAACGTATTACCGCAACCAAAACAAAAAACAAACTGCAAACTACACACGTATATATATAATCATTAAATATGATAACTTCTACTTTTTAATATGACCATGGACTGCTAAAATGGCATAGTTTCCATAGGTCTAATAAAAAAAGTAATTGAGTAACATTTTATTATCAATTTTTTTTGGAACATTGTGGATGGGCCAGGAACTTTTGCCAACTCTTTCATCAATGCATGAAGTTAAATAACTGTAACATTAAACATAATAAATTTCTGCCAGGAAACTACTAAACTTGTCTATCCTGATTCCTAGTTTACTCACTCCCAATAAGAGAATATAGTTCAAAAATGCTAGTGTTATTCACTCAATGCTTTTATTTAGTTTAGCTCTCTCTCTCTCTACCATCATATTTTCTTTATTTTTTCTCTTTTAGAATTATGGATATCGCAAACATTGAGGAGATGCAAATTAGCGCATGTTGTCATCTACAATAAAGGAAGAAGATACGCAAAGGGTGCATTTTTAGGTGAGATGATAAAGAAATCTATCTCTGAAGTGGTACGAGTTTGAGATGTGATTAAAGGTAAAAGAGAACATGTTGGAATATCTTAGAGAAAACCGTTTCCAGAAGTCTGAAGAACAAGTGCAAAGACCCTGCTGACAGATCATGCCTTATGTGTTTAAGGAGCAGCAAGATGTCTACTAGGTCTGGAGAAAAATAAACCAGTGGGAGAATTTAAGAGATGAGAAAACAAATTATGAAGGGCACAGTGGGTAACAGGAAGAATTTTGGCTTTTATTCCTGGTAGGCTGGAAGGCCAAGGAGGCATTTAGAAAGAGAGAGAGAAGATTGTCTGATTGGTATTTTTAAAGATGCAATCTAGTTGCTTTAAGAAAACAAATTATAATAAACGAGGAGTGGAAGACATTATTGCTCAAGCCTGCATGAGAGATCTTCTGTTTTGGAGTAGGGGGATAGTATGTGATATATGAAGAAAGGATCAGATATAGAATTTTTTTTAATTAAAAAATTGTTGGAGGGATTTAATTTAACTTAGGAATAATTGTTTTCTGTAGTCCAACAGAGGGTAATTTAAATTCATAGAGAATAGAAGATACACATCTGACCAGAAGTGCTGTAAGCCTAGGGTTATTCATCACTTAGACTCTATGGACACTAAGACACCTTGCCAAGAGCTCCAAGCATATTAATAAAAATATGGCATCAAGATTTTGTCTCATAAATTTCTAAACATTGGAGATCTACTATCAGGCCCAAGAGTATTAATAAAGGCAATCACACTTCAAGGTTAATAAGGTAACTTTATCATCCAGTATTGGAATACGACATAGTTGTATAACGTTGGCTAATTTACCTAATATGTCTAATTATGAGTTTTCTCTAGTCTGAGAACCAAAGCTCCTACATACAACTGCAATCTCTCTAATACCCTGAATTCTCTGCACAATTCTATTAAATTAATGGCATATCATAATGCATTAAACTCTGGTATCTTTATTCTGTTTTACATTCCTAGAAAGCTTCTTTTCAGCCCACGCTTTGTATTGACCGAGCTAACTCCTAATAATCCTTAAAGTCATAATTTATTTTACCTCATCACGCTAGCCTTATCTCTGTTCGAATGTACTGATGTTTTCAATTATATAATGTTTGCTAAATGAATTGACACTGTTTATTCAATTAATATTTTTATCTCAAGGTTTTTGAGCTAATTATTTCTTTCTTTTTTTTCAATAATTTCAGCTTTTATTTTAGATTCAGGGGCACATGTACAGATGTGTTACTTGTGTGTTTCCAGAAATTCATCCATTTCCTCAGATTTTCTAGTTTTTCTCCATAGAGGAGTTCATATTAGTCTCTGAAGATCTTTTTTGTATTTCTGTAGGATCAGTTATAATGTCACCTTTGTCATTTCTGATTGCTCTTATTTGGGTTTTCTTTTTTGTTTTCTTTGTTAATCTAGCTGTCGTTGTCAATCTTGTATATACTTTTAAAGTATCACGTTTGATTTCATTGATTCTTTGTGTGAATTTTTGGGTTTCAATTTTTGTTCTTGTCTACTCAGATCTTACTTATCTCTTTCCTTCTGCTACATTTGGGGTAAGTTTGGTTGTTTACCTTCTGTAGGTGTAATGTTAGATTATTAATTTGAGACCTTTCCAACTTTTTAAGGAAGGCATTTAGCATGACAAACTTTTCTGTTAATACTGATTACCCTGCGTCCTAGAGATTTGGTATGTTGTGTTCCTGTTTTTATTTATTTCCAAGAATGTATTGATTTCTGCCTCAATTTCATTGTTTGCCAAAAGCCATTTAGGGGCAAATTGTTTAATGTTCAAGTTATTGCGTGATTTTCAGAGATATCTTTGGTATTGATTTCTATATTTATTCCACCATGATCTGAGAGAATGGTTGGTGTAATCTTTATTTTTTAATCTATTGAGCCTTGCTTAATGGTTGAGCATGTGGTTGATCTTAGTGTAGGCTCTGTGTGTAGATGAGAAGAATGTGTATTCTGTGGTGGTTGGATGGTGTATTCTGTACATATCTAGTAGATTCAGTTGGTCAAGAGTTGGATTTAAGTCCAGATTTTTTTTGTTAGTTTTCTGCCTCAGTGATCTAACACTGTCACTGTGGTTGTACAGTTCCCCACTATTATTGCGTGGTAGTCTAAGTCTTTTCAAAGGACTAGAATTACTTGTTTTATAAATTTTAGTGCTTCAATATTGGTTGCATTATATTTAGGATAATTAAGTCTTTTGTTGAATTGAACCAGTTATTATTATGTGATGTCCTACTTTGTCCTTTTTTACCGTTGTTGGTTTCTTTAAATTCTGTTTTATCTGATGTAAGAATAGTGATCTTGCTCTTTTTTGTTTTCCATTTGCATGGCAGACTTTCTCCAACCTTTACTTTGAGCCCATGGGTGTCATTACGTGGGAGAGGGGACTCTTAAAAACAGCAGATGGATGGGTCTTATGATTTTAATTCAACTTGCCACTCTATGCCTTTTAAGTGGGGGGTGTTTAGACCATTTAAATTCAAGATTAATATTAATATATGAGGTTGTGATCATATTATGAAGTTATTAGGTGGTCACTTTGTAGTTTCTATTGTTTGGTTGCTTTGTAGGGTCTGTGGGGTATGTATTTAAGTATATTTTTTGTGGTAGCAGGTATCATTCTTTCCTTTCCACATTTAGAACTTCCTTAAGAATATCTTGTAAGATTGATCTAGTGGTAATGAATTCACTTAGTGTTTACTTGCCTGGGAAAGATTATTTTCTCCTTCACTTACGAAGCTTAGTTTGGTAGGATATAATATTCTTGGTTAGAATTGCTTTTCTTTATGAATGTTGAAAATAAGACCATAATCTTGCCTGGCTTGTAATTTTTCTGCTGAGACATCTGCCGTTAGCCTTAGGGGTACCCTTTGAATATTATTTAACATTTTTCTCTAGCTGCGTTTAATTTCTTTTTCTTTAGCATTGACCTTGGACAGTCTAGTGACTATATATGTCTTGATGAAGTTTGTTTTTATAGTATCTCACAGGTGTTCTCTAGATTTCTTGTATCTGGATGTCTACCTCTCTAGCAAAATTAGGAAAATGTTCTTAATTTTCTTGAATTATTTCCTCAAATATATTTTCCAGGATGTTTTCTTTTTCTTCATCTTTCTTAGGAATGTCAATTAATTGGTAGGTTTAACCACTTTACAGAATCCCATATTTTCTGAAGACTGTTCATTTTTAAAAATTATTTTTATTTCTGTCTGACTGATTTATTTTGAATTATTGCTCTGAATGCTCGGAAATTCTTTCCTCTACATGGTCCAGGCTATTGATAAAGCTGTCAATTATATTTTGGAATTCCTTAAGTGAGTTATTCAGTTCCATAAGCTTTAGTTGATTTACTATTAAGATGTTTATCTTTTCCTCCATTATCTGGGTTGCTATAGAAGTTTTTTTAATGTTGATTTTCAACCTTTCCTTTGACTTCATTGAGCTTTCTTGCAATCCACAGTTTGAATACTTTATCTGTCATTTCTGAGTTATATTTTGGTCAGGGATCATTGCTGGAGAACTAGTGTGATCCTCCGGTGTTGTCACTACATTCATATTCTTCATGGTGCTGGAATTCTTGTTCTGGTTCCTTCTCATCTGGAGATGCTGACACTTCTAAGTTTTGCAATAATTTTTATGTTGAGTAGAATTTTTCTTTCTTTCCCTTCATTATTTATTTTCTTCTTTTCCTACCTGGTTTTCCCTCTCCTTAGGGTGTTTGACTACAGAGAAAGCTGGGTATGATCTTTTGGCTTTGCTTTTACAACCTGTGTGCTTCTGTCGGTAGGATTTATAATGATCTCTGCAGTTAGATTGGGCTTATGGGTAAGAGTCCTGTTACCAAGAAGGCTGGGTATGTACCTGATCCTTGTTTACTGGGAGAAACTTTCTGTGAACTCAGGCTGATTCATGGAGTGCACAGTGGTTTGAGGGCCCTTCTCAGCCCTGGGGATATGGGGCAAGTTGAGCAGGGCCAGATGGCATATGTTTGCCTACAGGTCCCTTGATGGCAAACACAAGCGTGAGCATTGAGGGAGAATCCAGTAAGTGACCACCAAGTGACCACAGGTGAGTCTAGGTGTAGAGCTGGAAAACCTCCTCAGCCCCAAGTTATCTGCATGGCGATAGGGGTGGCCTATATTCTTAATACAGGAGAGTGGGTTCTCCAAATGCCTGGAGATCTGCCCGGGTATGGGGCAGAGAGGGCCCCACCTGCACTTGAAACTCTGCATAGGAATGGTGGAGTGTTAATATGGGCAAGCACATACTTTGAATGCCTGGAGATCTGCTTGGGCTTTGAGCAGAGGGCTCCGCTGCACCATGATCTATGCACAGGAAAGGTGGTGCTGTTCTGGTTGCTGATCAAGTGAGCAGATGCTTCAAATGCCTGGAGTTCTGCTTGGTCATGAAGTGGAGATGGACCCACTGACCCAGGATCTGTGCCCAGGAAGGGTGGCATGGCTTCAGCTGCTGAACTAGGTGAGCAGGTTCTCTGAATGCCTGGAGATCTGCCTTGGCATGAAGCACAGAGTGCCCTGCTGCACCATGATTTATGTCCATGAAAGGTGGGGTGGCTCAGGCTATTGTTCCATGCAAGCAGGTGATTCTAATGCCTGGATTTCTGTCTGTAGGTGGAGCAGAAGAGCACCACAATCTTAAGGGAGTAGACCTGTTCCAGGTTTCCAAGCTGGCCTTGGCTGCAATTCTCATTGTCCAGGAGAAACTGCAGCTGTAGCAGCTCTTTTCCCACCTCAGGCCCGTGGAAGGGGTGAGCACAATTCCAACACTCACTAATGATGCATTTTCTGGAGTTCTGGCTGTGAAAACACCTATACCACTCCAGAGCAGGCACTCCAATCTCTGGCAAAAGACTAAAATGGCTGCATGCTCATTCTGCTGGGTCGCCAAAGAATGGCTGACTTTGTGTGAACCCACATTAAAAATGGCATTCTGCTCTGGGTCCTGAGTCTCAGAAAATGCCTGCAGCTTTTTCTGATGTCTTTCCCTTATGACACCTCCAACCCTTTCCTTAAGTTAGCCATAGGGATTAGGAGAAACAAAGTGCTTGCTGTTCCTTGGCCTGAGTTACTAGGATCCCCTGTGGAAAGGTAAGTTGCAGAGGAAAGCTATCTGCCTCTCTCACATACAGGGGCTTCAGTCACTTTTATCATCTGGAAGTCACCATGGGGGCTATTTGCCTGCATTCTTCTCCCTGGGACCTTGGGTATCCTTCATGATTCTGGCAGATTCCCATTTTTTTTCTTGAATTAAAGCTCACAGAGTTTATCTTTATGCACTATTTTGCTATTTCCAAGTGGCGAAGGCACACTAAAAGCCTCTAATCTGCCATCTTGGAGAAAAGTACAAATTACTTCTTTCATATTACAGGTAAAGAATCTTCCTTACTCTCAGTATAAATAAGTTGTCAAATATCACAAAATGATAGGATGTAAATCCAGTCCTTGGCCACATTGAAGATAATCTGAGATTTCATTAGACAACAGGTCATTTCCAATAAAGTGACAGCTATAGTTTCTGCAATTAGTTCACCTCAAAGCAAGTGTTCTTAGTATGTTAGTTCCTAGTTGTCTCCTTCTTAATCATTTTCCCTTATCTCAGATACCATTAGCAATACAGATCATTTGAGTCTTAACTCTTGCCGTTGGCTTAGACTATCTACTTTCAGCTTACGCTGGTAGTTTACCTCACCCTTTCATACAGTTATGAAATTGAGTTTCTTAACCTCAAATCCAGATGCCTGTTACATCATATACTTGGTACTTGTGAGGACTTCTGGATTTTTTCTAAACCACATAAGAGGAGAGGGATAGTGTGAGGAGTGCTATGTTTGATTGCTTGTCCTAAATATGCTACATCACTTCCTAGACATGGTATACAGCCAGTTCTAGTGATTCACTTCTATACATACTAAGCCATTGTTTTAAGCATAGTTTCTTTTCTAACACACACAATATACCTATTGGCTCATTGTCTCTCTCAAGGGGTTCAAAAGGCAGGTAGAGAAGGCATACAGTCTTCCTTGAATATTTCACCTTAATCTACATGATATATCAGTACTTCATTACCTCCTTTCCACTGATACTCATCTCTGCTGTGTGGGACCTGGTTTTCTCACAAAATAATGATGATGATAATAATAAGCAGAATTTATCTATGTCTCAATTCTCACTTTTATTCCTCCCTATAAAAATGGTTGCTTTTATTTCTTTTATTTATGGTGCAAATGATGCAGGATTTTTTGCTCCTTAGTTTAGCTAAAATCTTCATTCTTGTCTTCATGACCAGGAAAAATTAGACACATGGACACGTTGAAAGGTTAGGAGAACAGAATTTATTAAAAGAAAGTGCTCAGCAAAAAAAAGAGGGGGTCCTGCCAACAGCCTCCCACCTCACAGGTTGAATACCAGGCCACCACCAAGGAGCTCAACAGGCCAGGCTCCTCCCCACTGCATAAGGTGCGAATTCCCGGTGGCTCCACGCCATTCTCCCACTGCACAGGCGGGCTTTTAGTCTGAGCCACTCCACATTGATTTCTTTCCCTTACCGCACATGTGTTAAGAGATTGAATTTTTCACAACGTGCATGCTTAAGCAAGCCCCCTGTGCACAATGACCTGGGCGGCATTTGGCTTTCTCCTGTCTCTATCACAACTATCATAACCTTCCCTAGAGCACTAAGATCCAAGGTCTAAATATCTGGGAAATAAAACCACAACATTTCCAACAGAAAAACATAGGTTTAAGGGTATTTCAATTTTTGTTAATATTATTAATACAAATTATATTTTAAAAAACCCTAATCATTGTAAAAATAAAAATTGCCATTTTTGAGAGCTTATTTTTAGCAATACTCTAGTAGAATTAATATATATCTTATCTTTATTCTCAGATAAAAACATTGAACCTTAAACATTCTTAGAAAATGTGTGGCAAAATGTGACGTAATACTCGTTTCACTAGGGGAGCTAACACCAAAGTTTATGCACCTATCAACTATTAAAAATAGAGGCCACTATGGTATACAACACACACACATACACACACAATGCACACACATATGCATACATGCAAACACATAAAAGAAGAAAGGATTGTTTCCAAGGGTTAATGGGCAAATGTTTTATTTTATTTATGTATTTATTTGAGATGATCTCACTCTGTCAACTAGGCTGGAGTGCAGTGGTGCCAGCATAATTCACTGCAGCCTCAAACTCCTAGGCTTAAGTGATCCTCCCACCTCAGCCTCCTGAGTAGCTGGAACCACAACAGGTGCACCCTGTCCCCTCCCAGCTATTTTTAAATTTTTTTTTTTTTTGTAGAGATGGGGTCTGTTGCCAAGGCTGGTTTCAAATTCCTGGACTCAAGTGATCCTCTTGCCTTGGCCTTCTAAAGTTGTTGGGATTAGAGGCATGAGCCACCATTCTTAGCCATCAGATGTTTTAAATTATGGTGATAGTTAAAGTAGAATTTGAAAGAGGTTTTTATCATTCCACAATTGGTTTTAAATATTTGGCTAATAGTAATACAATTTTTTTTCCTTATGTCATTTCTTTTCTGCTGAAGCTTTGCAAGTACTTTAATTTTTAATATAATTTCGAGTTGATCTGAGTTATATCTATTTTAATTTTCTATTATGCTATTTTTATTGAAATTTCTTGGGTTAAAAACAAAAAAATAGCATTACATCTAATATGCTGGGATTTTATATAAACAAAATCTTGCAATGCTCACAGACAGAAAATTATAGGACATGTGTTTCTGTAATAAAAGTGATTTCTAGTGAGTGTTGCAGAAAAAACAAAGAAAATGTAATAAACCAAGCATTGAAAGGTGATCAACAGAGTCTGAAAGTCTGAAGGGTGGTTTGCAGGGAAACAGAGAAATAGGAACATAGCTAAAAAGAGTCCTTTTTTTTTTTTTTTCCTTTTCCATTGAGATAAATATATGTTTTCTTTATAAGATGGAAAAAATAGAGTTTGTTTATCTCCTAAACATATCTGTATAGTAAAGAAATGAAACCATACATATAATAAAGATAGAATAAATAAATGTGAAAAGTCAATGAGTAGAAATAGCCTTGTACTTTTATGGTGATTTTAACAAATATATTCAAATTAATATTGTATTATATTTTAATGTTGGTTTATCCTACCAGCATATAAACTGAATTATGGCAAGATCCATATATTTATCTCAAACTTATATTTTCATATTTTGGTACAGTAGCCAATGCTTGCCAAAGAAATTTACATAAGGTTTGTGAAGAAATGCTTGCTGAAGAAATTTACGTAAGGTTCGTGAAGAAATGCTTGCTGAAGAAATTTACGTAAGGTTCGTGAAGAAATGCTTGCTGAAGAAATTTACGTAAGGTTCGTGAAGAAATGCTTGCTGAAGAAATTTACGTTAGGTTCGTGAAGAAATGCTTGCTGAAGAAATTTACGTAAGGTTCGTGAAGAAATGCTTGCTGAAGAAATTTACGTAAGGTTCGTGAAGAAATGCTTGCTGAAGAAATTTACGTAAGGTTCGTGAAGAAATGCTTGCTGAAGAAATTTACGTAAGGTTCGTGAAGAAATGCTTGCTGAAGAAATTTACGTAAGGTTCGTGAAGAAATGCTTGCTGAAGAAATTTACGTAAGGTTCGTGAAGAAATGCTTGCTGAAGAAATTTACGTAAGGTTCGTGAAGAAATGCTTGCTGAAGAAATTTACGTAAGGTTCGTGAAGAAATGCTTGCTGAAGAAATTTACGTAAGGTTCGTGAAGAAATGCTTGCTGGAGAAATTTACGTAAGGTTCGTGAAGAAATGCTTGCTGGAGAAATTTACGTAAGGTTCGTGAAGAAATGCTTGCTGGAGAAATTTACGTAAGGTTCGTGAAGAAATGCTTGCTGAAGAATTTTACGTAAGGTTCGTGAAGAAATGCTTGCTGAAGAAATTTACATAAGGTTTGTGAAGAAATGCGAAGGGTTAAGAGCCATAAAGTGGATGGATATGGATCCTAGACAGAGAGGATACCCTTTTACACTAAATCTGGCAATCAAGATGGGGAGAGTTCAAGTAATTAGGGATTGTGATCGCTCTACCCACATGTTAGGCATTTCAAGCCTGATTGCACCATTTTCCCTGAAACTTGAAAGGTAAGAATTCCATTGAGGGAGACTGTGAAGTCGCAAGGGTAATGCAATTTAGTGATAAAATTTAATTGTTTTAAGCAGATATAAATTATAAACAATGCAAAGTTGAGTCCAACACACAGAAACTTCTGTCAAAAATAATATGTGCCATTCACATCAAATTGTGCCAATATTAAGGATATTATGAGTGGATTGTTCTTAGCTTTCACAGGAATTATTTATTTGCTAAACATCCATGTCACAGTGAATTGTTACAATGTACTCATATAACTGTCCTCCAGAATGGACTAGATGTTTCTCCAAAACAGAGGCCACTTTGTTGTCTATAAATCAGCAACCTTAAAAAATTAAAATTAGAACTACCGTATGATTCACACATCTGGGTGTATATAAAAGTATTGCAATAAGGATCTCAACGAAAAATCTGCACTCCCATATTCACTGAAGCACTATTTACAAGAGCCAAGATCTGGAAACAACTTAAATGTCTATTGATGGATGGATAAAGAAAATGTGGTATATACATGCAATGAAATATTATTCAGCCTTATAAAAAGAAGAAAATCTTGCCATTTGCAACAATGTAGATGAACCTGGAGGATATTATGCTTAGTTCATTTAGTTACTTGATAAGGCAGGGAAAGAAGGAAAAATACTACATAATTCCATTTATATGATGTATTTAAAATAGTCATAGTAACAGAGTAGAATGTGGTTGTTAAGTGTTAGGAGGAGGGGGAAATAAGGAGTTGCTGTTCAATAGGTATAAATTTTCTGTTATGCAGTGGGAATGATTTCTAGAGATTTTCTGTACAATGCTGTTCAAATACACTTACAAAGTGGTTAAAAGGGTAGATCTTACAGTAAGTTTTCTTACCACAATATAAAAATGAAAAGAAGAAATAATACTTATACGTACAAAAACATTGTGGGAAGTTACTCAAAAATCTATTAATAGATTTCGACTCCTGCAGAGTCCAAGTGGGTGGCTAGGAGAAATTCAAAGTGAAATTCTATTGTGTGAAACTTTCTTTACTATCAGATTTTTTCCCTTTGCAAATGTATAGCCTTTATAACTTGCTTTTTTTTTTTTTTTTTTTTTTTTTTTTGAGACAGAGTTTCGCTCTTGTTGTCCAGAGGCTAGAGTGCAATGATGTGATCTTGGCTCACTGCGACCTCCCAGGTTCAAGCGATTCTTCTGCCTCAGCCTCCTAAGTAGCTGGGATTACAGGCGCCTCCCACCATGCCTAGCTAATTTTTTGTATTTTTAGTAGAGACGGGGTTTCACTATGTTGGTCTCGAACCCCTGACCTCATGTGATCCACCTGCCTTGGACTCCCAACGTGCTGGGATTATAGGCATGAGCCACCGCTCCTGGCCTAAAATTTGCCTTTTACAAAAACTCAACAAAAGATCATCTCAACTAAGGCATACTAAATAATATTTAAGACACAAACTTACAGGCTAAAAAAAATAAACCTGCCATAGTAACAAACACACACTCAGGAATTACCTACATGATAAACATTTTAAATTGCTAAACCAAATAGAAGGAAACACAAATAACATTGTAAAGTTTGATAGGTACTAGATGGTATTCAAATGACCTCAAATATCTAAAGTAAGATGCAAGAGTGTACCTCTTTCAGTTTCCCAATTAGTTATTTGTTTTAGATTAAACAATAGGGTAATGCATCAATTCCTTGGGTAATTTACTGATATGGAATTCCTAGTGTCATCCTTGAGACACAAGCAAAAAAACTCAACAATATTATCCATGTGAAATGGGACCTCTAAACTGTCCTGTTTTGTTACAGTCTCTAATGAGCCAAAATAGTATAAGAATCTTGAAGATTAAGAATTTCTGTAGTGCTCTACTTGCCTGAAATTTGGGGTGCTAAGCATTAAAAAAATGCAATTTTAGTGTGTTATACTTGCGGACATTAAACACTATGTGTAAAGGTTGAGAATTTCTACCATAAAATACATAGATCCTCTGGATGTAAATCTTGTATATGACACAAACTAGATGTTAGACCCTAAAAAAGATGTTCAGATTCTCCATGCATCAGTCTCTTCATTTTAAATAATCTAAAATCCGAAGAATAAAACAATGTAGGGAAAGTCTTTAGAATAATGAAATTTACTTGATAAGCATTCAATAAATATTTGCTATTATTACTGTGATGGTTAATATTGTCAACTTGATTGGATTGAAGGATACAAAGTATTGACACTAGGTGTGTCTGTGAGGATGTTGCTAAAGGAGATTAACATTTGAGTCAGTGAGCTGGGAAAGGCAGACCCACCCTTAATCTGGTGGGCATAATCTAATCAACTGCCAACGTGGCTACAATATAAGCAGGCAGAAGAATGTGAAAAGAGAGACTGGCCTAGCTTCCCAGCCAACATCTTTCTCCTGTGCTGGATTCCTGCCCTGGAACATCAGACTCCAGGTTCTTCAGTTTTGGAACTCAGACTGGCTCTCCTTGCTCCTCAGCCTGCAGACGGCCTATTGTGGGACCTTGTGATCCTATGAGTTAATACTTAATACATTCATTCATATATATATATATATATATATATATATATATATATATATATATATATCTGCATTCCATTAGTTCTGTTCCTCTAGAGAACCCTGACTAATACAATTACTATTAATGGAGACTAAGTTATGTCAAGTTATCAACTTGATAAAATGTCCAACTTAATTATTTAGAGCAAAAATGAGAGAAAGAGGTGATAAAGGTATTGTAAATGTCATTAATAGAATAAACATTCAGCATGTTGTACAAAAATTTTAAATTTAAGTACATGGGCTTATTGAAAAATAATGTATTTTTTCTTATGCATCTACTTATAACAATGCTACATGATTTAATATGTGCTGACTGACATTAAGGTAACTTTTTCTTCACTATACATTTGAAAATTGTATTGTTTCACGAATTTCACTATAAAATGCTCAACTTAATGGTAACTTGACAGTATTATATAAAATCTATGGTTATAACTTGGATTGTGTCTTCAATGCTATTTTATGGTTTGAAAGTCCAGGAAAACAGTATGATTAACTTTCTGAGGCTCCAGGACTGGCAGAAGTTTGTCGGCTTCTTTTCTTCTTATTTTTTAGCTTTCAGGACATCTCCATATGTCTAGGTTTTTCACTACCCTAGTGAAACTAGCCTCCCAGCAATATCAAGACAAATTTCTCTTGAGCAATTTCAAGAGAATAGCACTCATTTTTTTTCACGTTATAGACTACCAACTCAAGTCCACATTTTTTAGCTGAGAGATTTGTATTACCCCTTATGTTTGGCCCACGGAATGATCTCAACTTAAGAAAATATGTTTATACCCTATATATAGGCAGTGACCCTGTCTCCAAAATAAATCCAAATAAATATATTAGTCCTACAATAAATTTAATAGATTTTATGTTAGAATTATGTGGACAGACATACCACAGTTATTACTAATACTTTCTGCTTCTATATCTGGAATAGCGGCCAGTTTCTAAAATTATCTACCAAGCAATGTAGAAGACGCCTGATAGAAAGAGGTGACAGTATTTGAGTTTTGATGCTTAGCATATTACAAATGTTCAATACATATATTATGTAGAAAGGATTATTTAGAAGTTATATTACTAAACGATTTCCAAAGGCTATCATTATTTAGATAATTTTACATCATTTTCTACTGCATGAAATAACTATTTTACAAATTTCTCAGACAGCTCTAATAACATATGATATAGCCAAATCCATGGCACTTCTGCAGAATTATACTTCTCCACATGTTGATTCGTTTTTTTATTTTTTTACCATTTAAAAACAGAAGATTGCCTTTGAAGTTTTCCTTAAATGGGCTTTGAAATTTGTGTTGGCTAAAATTCCGTAATAATATTCCCTTGGTATATGATAAACATACACTTTGCAGGTTTCATCCACATAACTTATGAGTAAATTATTTTGTTTTTAAGATGGGATCTTCCTCTGTCACCCAGGCCGGAGTACAGTGGCTCAATAATAGATGATAGCTCACTGCAGGCTTGAACTCCTGGGCTCAACAATCCTGCTGCCTCGGTTCCTGAGTAGCTGGGACTATAGGCATGTGCCACCATGCCTAGCTAATTTTTTTATTTTTATTTTTATTGTAGAAATTGGGTTTTGATATGTTGCAAAGGCTGATTTTGAACCCATGGCTTCAAGTGATCCTCTTGCCTCAGCCTCCCAAAGTTCTGGGATTATAGGCATTAGCTGCTGCATCTAGCTTGAATTGAAATTTTTAAGAGAAGGGCCTATAGATCTGATGCTTAAGAAGTAAATTTAGGTTATTTTTATAATTATACCATTATTTAAGTGTATTAAATGCTAATTAAATTTGTTTTGCTTGTATTTGTTCATATTGAAAAACTTGGCTAAAGTTTATTGCAGAAAGATAGCCTTGTATTACCTTGATAATATACTCAGATTTTATGTGTTTCATATACGATTTTCTTCTATATGGTTTGTTTCTGTGATGTAAGTTATTATAATGGGTAAACACTTTAATTACTTTTCATTATTGTTATTAGTTCTTTCATAAAATGTCTACGTATATACATTAGAGAAAATCAAAAATAGCTTTCAGTTTGGCACTTAAATTTATACTTTTCTATTGCAAATCTTTCCCAATTCTGACACTAAAATATAACCAAATGTTAAGAATTGAAGTATTTTAGAATTACTTTTCTTTGTAAGTAAATTACATATCCATGTGTTATAGGTTGAATTGTGTCCACCCAAAAAAGATATGTTGAAGTTCTAATGCCAGTACCTCAGAATGTGACTATGTAAATACAGTGTCTTTACATAGGAAATCAAATTATTTAAAAAAATGATGTCATTTGATGCTTTCTGACCAAGAAGGCCTTAGCAGTTCTCAGTTTGGGTAAACTTTAGACAAGTTTCTTCCTGACTCTAGGCCCCTGGAATCCCTTTCTTAGATTTACTTAGAAAACTTGTTATTGTAATTTTTTTCACCTGTCCTTTGGGATGTAAATCTTCTCCCAGCTTCTTGCCAGTTTTCTACCCCAGGAATGTCTTTCTCAAAGACCCAGGAACCATCTCTTTAAAATATAATTTTCAAAAAGGACAACACCCCTATTTCCCAGTCTCTGTGGAAGTGAGGGGCCCAACTTCAATAAACACCAATTAGCAAATACAGATGGTCTAATTACTATAACTTACCTTCCCTGTAATGTCTTACAGTACTTTTCCACTAGCTCACCCCAGGGCCTGAAAACTCTTGCCATTTATTTCTGCATGATTGAGTCCAATTTGTCCCCTATTACCACAGTCTTGACCTCTTTTGCAATAGCCTTTGAAAAAACTCTACCTTAACCTCACCTGTTTAATTTGCTGGGTGCAATTTCTATTTGACAACTTCAATCTAATATGACCGCTGTTCCTTATAAGGGGAAAATCTGGACATAGAGACAGACATGCATGTAGGGAAAATGCCATGTAAAGATGAAGGCAGAGGCCAGGCACAGTGGCTCACACTTGTAATCCCAGCACTTTGGGAGGCTGAGGCAGGCAGATCATGAGGTCCGGAGTTTGGGACTAGCCTGGCCAACATGGCAAAAACCCATCTCTACTAAAAATACAAAAAATTAGTCTGGTGTGGTGGCACGCGCCTATAATCCCAGCTACTCAGGAGGCTGAGGCAGGATAATCACTTGAACCCGGGAGGCAGAGGTTGTAGTGAGCCGAGGCTGCGCCACCGTACTCCAACCTGGGTGACAGAGCAAGACTCCGTCTAAAAAACAAACAAACAAAATGAAGGTAGAGATAAAAAGGAGGCAGCAGAAGCCAATGAACATGAAAGATTCCCAGCAAACCACCAGAGGTACAAAAGAGGCATGAAATAGATCTTCCTCCTGACCTTCAGAAGAAACTAACCCCGCAAACATCTTGACCTTGGACTTCTATTCCCAAGAATTGTGAAAAACACATCTATGGTACTTTGCTATGGCAGCTTTAGGAAAGTAATGGGCCATATTACAGTGACAACATTCTTGAATTGTAATTGAGAAAGCTAGGCTTGAAGATCAACTCTCTTGCTTCCTAGGTTTGGGCCAGAGGAAGTTGGTAAGCCTTCATACCCTCATCAGAGTTAACACGGGAGACAATTTGGATTATAATAAGGCTAAACAAATGTTTTGTTATTTTATTTTAACTCTTAATCAAGAGCTAATATAATTTGGTATGGTTAAAACAGAAATTGGAAAAATCAGTCTTTAAAAAGTACAACCAGAACGAAGCACTCAGCAGCAGGATCACCTAACATGCAGCAGAAACCTGGAATTTCAAAGCCATGCTCTTCAGAGTTAACTACTTTATTAGGATTTTCTGTGGATACCTGATTGTGTTAAGCTTTACCCAATGTACGGAAGCCATCTGTTTCCCCACAGCATCCACCTCCCGTCTAGATTTTTCACTCCTATGAAACACCATCTTAACCTCAGCATACGTTTGAATGTATTGTCTGTTTTCATCCAAAACACCTTACACAGGATACAATGTCAAAATTTCCCAAGTATTAATAGAAACACACTCTTCTTTTTTATTTTTAAGACAGCATAAGCAGAGTGACCTAGAAAATTTTCCCTTTCTACTGCAAGTGTTAGCTCTTCATCACCAGCATGAGCTTTTTAATACTACTTTATATAACGTGGATGCTCAGAGAGAAAATATATAAAAAATAGTCTAATACTTTTCAGAACACTATAACCTTTGAATAAAAGGCAGGTTTTTTGTAACAACAAGCGAACAATTTTATGATACTGTTGTGTTTTTCTGCCCCTTACAAAGAGCTAGGGGAAATTAAACAAGGATCCATTTAGTTTCGGAGTGAATGCCAGTTTGACCAGGTTCCATGCAAGGCAGTGAGCCATAATTAAAGTCAGTTACACTAATCGTCAAACACGAAACAAACAGTAATAAAAGCAACTGCCAACCAAATACAAGTAAACTTTAAAGAAGAAAAAATAATTACCTTTTAAGAAAGACCAGTTCAGAAACAATGGTTAAAGGCAGTAAGATAAATGGTGAACTGCTTGCTGTTACTTTTTCTGCTTATATTTACCCCAGGGAAAACCTGTTTTAAAAGGTGAGTTAATTAAAGATCACTTGGAAAATTTTGATGATAATTTTACTTTCTAGTCAGTAGATCATATCAGTGTCTGCATTCATAGGGTGAGTTAACTGAATGCTTTCAATAAAAATGCTAAACATTACCCACTGAACAAAAGAAAGCTATAGGAAGTTCATTGGACATAAGGTGTGTTCTTTTACTTACAAATTTTATTCTTCTTAATCTTAGGTTAATTACCAATGAACTCTTAAAATAATCCTATCAGTCCTCTAGCATAGATCAAATTTAAGGCTGTCAAAAGGCTGGGATGTAATCACCAAGCAGATTGATGCTGATGTGAGCAATTTCAGCTGCAGGAGACAGGGAGAAAAATATTCCTTTCCTCTTCCTCCTTTGGTAGTGGACTATCAACAAAAACCTTATTATCTCTCTGATACATTACTGTGAAAATAACTGGCTCCAGCTATTTTGATTTTTATTTATTTGCATATATTATTTGGCACATGAATTTTGCTAACCCCTTGATTGGACGTTGCAGTACAAAGGTGAATAGAGCATGAGTTAATCACAATTCTGTAATTTGTAAAGGAGGAGTGATGATGGTTTGGGGTCAGTGGGCAACAGAAGTCCAATGATGACTGCCAAACAAATTAATATCAAAAACAGAATTTTGATAGAGGAATCTTATGAAAGCATGAAAATGTCTAAATGGGAAATACAGTAGTAACAGAGAGGCCAACTATTAGGTAATAGTCCAAGTGAGAAATGATAAGAATATAATCGAAACTTTTGGCAAAAGTGATGGAAAAAATAAAGGCAGGTTCAGAGTCTTGGAGACCAGGTGGACATGGAGGAAGAAAGTTATAAGTAATGGATGTTCCTAGGTTTCTAATTCAGTAGCTGGGTAAATAATGAAGAAATTATCCAATATTAAGACTACACAGTGCTCCCGAAACAGATTAGAAGAGAATGCCATTTTCTTAGCATTAGAAATGTTGAGTTTGTATAGCCAGTTGGATACATGAGATTACTAATAAATTGATCTTCAGCTTTAAATTTAAAAAAAGCCCTAAACATAAAGATAATGAGAGTAGTGAAATTTATAGAGTGGTTATAGAAGAGGACAAATTACAGATTTTATTTTTTAAACTAACATGAGAAAACTCAAGAAGTTACATCAGCCACTTGGAAGTTTTGACAGAAAACATAAGACAAATTTGGTATATCTCCATTTTTGCGAGCTGTTAAGCAGAATTGCAAGTAAACTCACACTACATGTCATTTCTCTATACATGATCTGATTTTTTTTATAAACACCTCACCATTGAATAGAGACAAAAAAGGAAACAATCAAATAAACAAGTTCATAATGCAGAGTATTGGTTTAATCGTAAGGGGTTAGTTTTCTATTGCTGCTATAACACATTACCACAAACTTAGTGGCTTAAAACAACACAAATTTATTTTCTTACGGTTCTGTAGGTTAGATGTTTTCCTAGGTTAAACCCAAGCTGTTGGAAGGACCATGTTCTTTTCTAGCGGCTCCTGGGGAGTGCCTCCTTGCTTCGCAACCCTTCGGTTTTCTGGCTTTCGGAGACTGCCTACATTCCTTATCTCTTAGTGTGCCCTTCTTTCTTGGGCAGAGACACAGATGATGGGTTGAGTCTTTCCTAATCACATTACTCTGACCTTTTTCTTTTCTTTTTTTTTTTTTCTTTAGACAGAGTCTCTCTCTGTCGCCCAGGCTGGAGTGCAGTGGCGCGATCTTGGCTCACTGCAAGCTCCACCTCCCGGGTTCACGCCATTCTCCTGCCTCAGCCTCCCGAGTAGCTGGGACTACAGGCGCCAGCCACCATGCCCGGCCAATTTTTGTATTTTTAGTATTTTTAGTAGAGACGGGGTTTCACCGTGTTAGCCAGGATGGTCTCGATTTCATGACCTCGTGATGCGCCCGCCTCGGACTCCCAAAGTGCTGGGATTACAGGCGTGAGCCACCGCGCCCGGCCTACTCTGACCTTTTCTTTTGCCTCTTCTTCGACTTTAAAGGACCCTTATGATTACATTAGGTTCACTTGGATAATTCAGGATAATCTCCCTATTTTAAGGTCAGATGATTAGTAGTAACCTTAGTTCTATATACAGTTTTAGTTGCTCTTTGCCATGTAATATAAACATATTTATCACTTCTGAAAACTGGGACATGAATATATTTGGGGCACTATTCCTTGAGAGTATCTTGTTACTTCGATGAAATAAGTGTTCTGTATATAAGTGCCCAACCTCTGATTTTGCTTTCACATAATTCTCAAAGTTTAAGTAGGGTTTTAGCTCTGTGGCTTATATGACCATGCATTTCATAGGGGACAAGATTCTTCAGATTACAACTATGAGCACTAAATTCTCTCTGCTTTCAGATGCAGATGGTTTGTGCTTTTCTACCCATGATTGGTGAGCTTTGAGCTTAACTATTCCCACCTAGTTTAAGGAGTGCTATGTTATTACCAAAACCTATAGCTGATTGTGCTGAATCATAGTTGCTCTCTATAGTGTTGGTTTGTCTTGATTATACAGCCTTTGACATTTATAACGCTCCTGGTTCATGTCCCCAGATAGAAAAGAAATACAATGCTAGATCTACCAGATAACCTACAGGCCAAATTATTCCAAGAATACTACTTCAAGCTCATCTGGTTTTCCTTTCCGGTTTGCAAACATACCATCTCTCTATACTGAAACTATCTTCCAGGATCAGTCCTGTTGCTGATCATGCAGCTTCAAGCTTCTCCATTTATTTGTGGCTTCTCCCAAACTCAATTCCCACCCTGTGGTTTGGGTTTGAGTTAGTAGGAATATGCAAATGAGCCTCTCAAATTTTCACTCTCTTTTCCTGAGAATTTTTCTAGGTCAAAATTAGTCATTTTTCACATTTTTCTCCTAGTTCTGTCTTCCTTCCATCCTGTGGCAGCAAACACAATGGAAGAGTTATTTGAAGCATCCATCCTAAGATGTAAGGGGTATAGAAAAACACTGTGTTAGGTAGGAAACTCATTGACCTCAGGTGCTTCTTGTGTTTTTTGATCTGTAGTGAAGAGATAAGGTATAATTTTTAACTAAAGATTGCAGATTATAAACGATTTCGTTAAGACCCAAAAACTTTCACTCCTTTGCATATGGATGTCAAATAACTTTTCCTACCATTCCATTTCAAAGTGATTCGCTCCTTTTTTTTTTTTTTTTTTTTTTTTTTGAGGTGGAGTCTCGCTCTTGCCCAGGCTGGAGTGCAGTGGTGTGATCTCCACTCATTGCAACCTCCGCCTCCCTGGTTCAGGTTCAATCGATTCTCCCCCCTCAGCCTCCAGAGTAGCTTGAATTACACATGCCCACCACCATGCCCAGCTGGTTTTTTAGTAGAGAAGGGGTTTCACCATGTTGTCCAGGTTGTTCTCGAACACCTGACCTCAAGTGATCTGCCCACCTTGGCCTCCCAAAGGGCTGGGATTACAGGTATGAACCACTGTGCCTGGCCCAAAGTGATTCACTCTTTACTCTCTATTACTATTCTACGAATATATTCTTAATTTCAAGACATTTATACCTTCTGGAGGAAGCAAATGACTTCCTGAATTTATTAATATTCCACAACAAATTACTTATCATCATTCAATAACTATTTCCTGCATGTATACTGATAAAATTGTACTAAAGAAAAATGGAAGTCATATGTCTCTTTCATCTTTAAAAAGAGTTTAATGTTTGCAGCACAAGGCATATAATATAAAAGCATTATAAAAGGAAAAATATATGTTTTTATGTTTATTGCTCTTAAATTTGGGATGAAATTACTTTCTGTGTAATAAGCATAACACTTTCCATCAGTAAATATTAATCTTTTTGCCACCATTATGACTTTCTGCTACTTGGAGAAATGCTTTGGAGAGCTGGATCATCAGATCATTTTTGCTCAATCTAGCCCTTGAATTCTATTGATTTGCAACTAAAGGACAATTCACAAGCAACCCTCCTTATTATACTTTGGAAAAATAATGGTAGGCCTTTAGATGGAGTACCACTGTGTGATATCGTTTACCAACAAGAATAAAAGAAGTGTTCCCTGTTTTAACTGCAGTCTTTAATATTTACTGTGTATTATGCCTCAACCTTTAGAAGAATGAACCTTTTATTTATAGAACAAATAAGAGACCAAAATTTATTCTTTTTTTTCTTTTTGTTTAATGTAAACCTGGAGTTATATAAATATTAATTTTCCAGACTTTAATGATTATATATTTTGTTATGAGTAATTTTAAATATTTGAATGTTTTCAATTATTTTTAGTGATATACTGAGAAGCATTTGGTCTATGATTCAACAAACTAGATGACCTTTGGAAAGATAAATAATGATAAAAAAAGAGCATATATAAATATAATAGAAAATGTATAAAAATATAATATTAAATTTATAAAATAATACTAAAATTGAAAATTTTCTTTCTTTTTTTTTTTTTTCTCAGAGACAGAGTCTCTTGCTCTTTCGCCTAGGCTGGAGTGCAGTGGTGCAATCTCAGCTCACTGCAACCCCCGCCTCCTGGGTTCAAGCAATTCTCCAGTCTTGGCCTCCCGAGTAACTAGGATTACAAGTGTAAGCCACCATGTCTGGCTAATTTTTGTATTTTTTAGTAGAGACAGGGTTTTGACATGTTGGCCAAACTGGTCCCAAATTGCTGATTTCAAGAGATCCAGCCACCTTGGCCTCCTAAAGTGCTGGGGTTACAGGGATGAGTCACTGCGCCTGGCCAAAAAATTTTAATATTTTTTAAAACTCATGTTAAGAGAAAAAATTCTCTGAATAATTTAATTTGGCATACTGTAAAGAAGTAGAAAATTTGTATGGACATTTAGCTATAGAGAAATTTAATCCCTTGGCCAGGCGCAGTGGCTCACGCCTGTAATCCCAGCACTTTGGGAGGCCAAGGTGGGCGGATCACGAGGTCAGGAGATCGAGACCATCCTGGCTAACACGATGAAAACCCGTCTCTACTAAAAAAATAAAATAAAATACAAAACATTAGCCGGGCGTGGTGGCGGGCGCCTGTAGTTCCGCACGTCTGTAGTCCCAGCTAATCGGGAGGCTGAGGCAGGAGAATGGCGTTAACCCGGGAGGCGGAGCTGGCAGTGAGCCGAGATCGTGCCACTGCACTCCAGCCTGGGCGACAGAGCGAGACTCCGTCTCAAAAAAAAAAAAAAAGAAAAGAAAAAAAGAAAAAAAAGAAATTTAATCAGTAACTTCTGAATTCTTTTTTTTGCATAATATATAACTGTCTCAGATTACCTTAAAATAGATTTTTCACTAGACATTCATGGAAAGATAAGTCCAATCTAACATATATTGTTGCAGAGATTTGAAGAAACAAATAAAAAGAGTTAAGCTTCTCAACAATGAAAAGAGATAAAAACAAAATCAGTAAAGATGATGCAAGTATATATTTTAAAATATAATGTAATACTATGTAAGGAACTATTTGTTTTCTCCAGGAATTATTCCAGATGAATTCAACAATAGAATATGATTTTACACATTAACAGATTAAAGAAAGGAAACTGTATGGTGGTGAAAAAAAAAAAAACAAGGTCAAACAATTATACATCATTTCATGATTCAAGTCTTACTACATTAGGAAAAAGAAGAAATTTTTAGCCATATATTGAGAATCCACAAAAATATTACAAATAAGATGTCATATACTAGAAAAAATATAATTTACCTTATATCAAATATAGGTTAATGATCATTATTGGAAAAACAAAACTTTATTCAAAATAGTTAAAAGGCTTGTAAAATTTATAGAAATATTGTTTTGTAGGCAAGGAGGCTAAATGCGGCCAATACAACTATACTCTCACAACCGATCTGTATATTTAATGTAATTGAAATTACAATCCAAACAGAAATATGCTCATGCATATACAGTCATCTGTTGTATGAAAATTTGCACATTCTTGGGAATAAGGTAGACTAATAAATAAATGGGATTGGAAATATAGTGATCATTATGTGAAAAAAAAAAGTGCATAGCTGGGCGTGGTGGCTCATGCCTGTAATCCCAACACTTTGGGAGGCCTAGGCGGGTGGATCACCTGAGGTCAGGAGTTCAAGACCAGCCTGGCCAACATGGTGAAACCCCGTCTCTACTAAAAATACAAATATTAGCCAGGCATGGTGGTGCACGTCTGTAATCTCAGCTACTTGGGAGGCTGAGGCAGGAGAATCTCTTGAACCAGGAAGGCAGAGGTTGCAGTCAGATGAGATTGCACCACTGCACTCCAGCCTGAGGGACAGAGAGACTCTGTCTCAAAAAAAAAAAAAAAAAAAAAGAAAGAAAGAAAAATACATAATTCTCTCACACTATAAACAATACTTGGTCTTAGATGTATGTACATTGACGTAACTGTGAAAGGCAAATCTACATTTTTTATAAGATGATATAAGATGATGAATTTATAGCCTTGGATAGGAAATAATTTTTTAAAGAAGAATCACAAGTTATGAAAAGGAAGAAAATAATAGATTAATTCAGTAAATTTAAGAACTTCTGTTCATCTACAGGCAGCATTAATGATAAGATGAGGTAGATGATGGTTTCCACAAATGAAACTCACAAAAAGTATCCAGAGAGAATATACATGATATAGGAATGAGTGATTGTGTGTGTGTGCATGTGTGTGTCAGTAACAAGACCACTACCAGGATTTTAAAATATATATGTGAACAGGGATTTCACAAAAGATGAATGAATAATAAAGGAAAGTTAGAAAGCAGAGAAATGTATATCAAAACTATAGTCATCAACTTGGTAAACATTCCAAAGCTGGACAAAATCGACTACTGGCAAAGATAATGGTGCAAGAGAAACTTTCATTAACTGCTTAGTAACTGCTTGTTTTACTGCAAATTGATGCAGCTACTTAGAAAATAATTTGACTTTACTCAATCCTACTGAAATGTGCATATTTTATGACTCAACAATCTCATTACTTGGTATTCGCCACAGAGACAATCTTGTCCATGTGCTTCAGTAGACGCGAAATCAGAAGTGTCCTAGCAGCACTGTCCATAATAGCAAAATACTGGAAATCACCCAAATCTCCATCAACAGTAGACTGCAGCTGTGTTCAGCTAATTGGACAGATCTCAAAAGCACAAAGTTGGCTGAGAATAGCAAGCCCCAAAATAATATATAATAAATGTGTGTATATAAATTGAAAATACAGGGCCAGGCAAGGTGGCTCACACCTGTAATCCCAGCACTTTGGGAGGTCGAGGCTGGCGGATCACCTGAGGTCAGGAGTTCGAGACCAGCCTGACCAATATGATGAAACCATGTCTCTACTAAAAATACAAAAATTAGCTGGGCATGGTGGCATGCGCCTGTAATCCCAGCTACTCGGGAGCCTGAGACAAGAGAATCACTTGAACCTGGGAGGAGGAGTTTGCAGTGACCCAAGATCACGTCACTACACTCCAACCTGGGTGACAGAGTGAGACTCTGTGTCAAACAAAAAAAAAAAAAAAAAAAAGAAAAAAAGAAAAGAAAAGAAAGAAAAAGAAAATACGGGCAAAACTATGTAACATACATACACAGTTTTATATAGTTTTAATATATGTATACTTTAAAATATGGATGGTAAAACCGTAAAGAAAAGAGATTTAATATCACATAATTCAGAATAATTGGTTACTATTGGGTGAATTAAGCCCATAAGGGACAAACAAGGGCTTCTAAGATATTTAGCTGATATGTGAATATATTGTTTTCTTTATTATTATTTAGTTGTACATCTAAGTTATATATAGCTGTGGTATATCTGTTTCGCAATTTTTTAAAATGCCAAGCAAATTCTGCATAATTATTATATTAGATGCACACACACTGGAGATATGGTAGCCCATTTAAAAGGCAGAGAGCCTGGAATTAAGGAAATGCAGTGTTGAATAGTTATTGCACTATTTTCAGGCTTTGTGACCTGGGCATTTTAAAAAGGAGATCATAATACCCATTTGTTAGGGGTGCTGTGAGAACTAAATGAAATAATGAATGCACAATGCTTGACAGAGTGCTTAGCACACAGATGCTCGAATGGAGAATCAACATGAAGAAAATAAACTCTCTTTCGCTGACAGCAATTTCCACAGGAGTGTGTGTGTGTTCACTGCGGCAACTACATTGTAGGAGGAATTGTCAAATTGTGAGTGATAAATGCAATGGAGTAACAATTTCCAACAAATAACACTGTTAGAAAGCAGAGTTTCATCCTACTCAGGCATGCATATACAAAGGGAGAGGGGAGGCTTGTGATAGAACTTGCTCTCTTCCCACGGAGACTCTTTCACCCTTAGATGATCTGTCATTGTATGCAGAAAACACTGGCAGATTTATCCTCACAATTCAGGTTGCTCAGTAATGGTTCAGGTGAAAGCATTTCAGTAATGCCATAAAGTGGGAACTCATAAATGACAGAGTCTATTATTGGGTGACAAGCTCCAGCCCAGTGACTTTGTTTGTGACTTTGTGTAGACTCTGCAGAAATGCTTACATTGTTATAAGCTTCAGGAGGGAAAAAAAAATGCAGTGATAATACAGGTCAGCACATTTAGCCACCTAATACTATTTAAAAACACATCATGTGGACTAGAATAAGTCTAAAGAGTTTAAAATAACTGACATGATACAGAGCAATTACATACAGTGATGGAACTGCTAAGTGTGGAAAGACCTGGGTGTGTTTTACGGTTTCCTTAATATTACCAAATTAACTGTTCTTTCCATATTCCAAATATTTATAATATTTTTTAAAATGGTCATTGATAGCGTGCATCTCTATGAATAAATGACTGGCCAAAAGAAAAATATGTGTTAATAACAAATACAGGTGACCGATATTCCTTTTAGGCATTGAGGTGGGAGAGAAGAATTAAGACAACATTTTGGCTCATATAATTGTGCCTCTTGCTCTAGAACCTTTAGGGCTGAATCACAATAGGACCCATAATTTCCTATATTTTGATTTTTTTCTCTCTTTTAATATTAAAGAAACATTGATGAATGACGCTGGTTTCTATCCAATTATTAATATTTACAGGGACATTAGAATCTTCAGAAACACATATACTTCAAATCTGTTCCTGTTAATATTCCATAGAATTTCTTTGTGATATTAACATGAAATGATATAGATAATATTTGTCTCACATTTTCTGCAATATGCATGCAAGGAGCTGCAGCACCACTAGAACTGAACCGCCACAAAAACATTTAAGATACTATGTTGTATTTTAGCCACAAATACATGAATATTTTAGTTTTTCTATCAAATGTTAGTTTAGATAAAAGCAGAATTCAGAATCATGTATCAAAACATTGATGAATCATTAACAATCTGCCTAAATAACCCAGAAATAATGCCTCACCATATAACAGTGTTTCCATGTACATTTTTATATGTGTTGAATCATATTTCAGTGATAAAAAGCATAAAATATGATGGCATTAAAAACTCAAAAAAAATTAGTGGAAGACTTTGAACGAAATGGGTAAAGATGAATTATTGCTGTCTCAAATTTATCATATTTGGATCTGAGCCTTTGAGTATATAACAAGATACAGAGATTTTGAGTTAGATATCTCAGTAAGTTAAAAATCCTAAAAATTCAATTTGAAAATGATAAAAATAATAAATGTTTTATATAGTTTTATATCTAGTGAAGAAATTGAATATGTTAAATAAGTTTCCACAGGAAAACCTAATGCATTTATCTAGTGAATTATATAAAATATTCAGTGAAAAAAAGCATGTGAATAATTGCACAACTCTACAAAGATCAGGAAAAAAAAGAAACACCTGATAACTACAGGTTAATTCCTCTCTAAATCATGTGTGCATAATTCCTAAATATAATATTTTGAACAATATATGTGAATAATAATGCACCATAAACACATTGGACTTAGTCATAAAGGGAAGAGCCCTTTGAAATTCAGAACATTATCAATGTAATTGTATGATGATGATTTAGTCAGGAAAAAAATATATGTGATCAGAAAATTAAAAACCAATAAAAGCATTATATACATTTATTTCTCATTTCTATTAAAAAATTCACATTTACAGAAGAGAATTTCAATATCCTGGAAATAATATTTGCAAAATCCAGCTTAAAAAAATTATACTAACATAAAAAAATTTAAAAAGCAGCTTTTTCTCTGAACAAAGAAAGGCAACAGGAAGCCTGTTTCTATTATCTCTACTAGACTTAATTTTAGAATTTATGGACAGTAGAATAAGGCAAAAATTGAATGTAAAAAATAAAAATATTATTTATTCATATAATTTATAATAAAATTTATGTAATCTATATATCATTTTAATTACAAAATATGCTTATCAAATATTTCCATATAAGTCTGAGGTGCAAAAAATCAATTGAATGTGTATATACCATAAACAATTAGAGAAAAATGGTATTAGCAGTGCATTGAGGAAAACTAAGCATATGAATATTAAATGTAAACATATTCTGCACTAAAGACTATAACGCTTATTGCTATACATTTGAAAAGATCTAAATAAATCAAGGACAGTATTATGTCCCCGAAATCAATGATTCAATATTGTTAAGTATTAAATGTGCTAAGATTGTTCTAAAGATTCATTACAATCAGAAATAAAATGACTGTTGGGTTATTTTTGTGGATATTGTAAAATATATATTAAAACATAAGAAGCAAACAAAGCAAAGGCAGTAACTTAAAAGAAGTAAAAATTTGGGTGATTTTTCTAAAGGCTGTCACATGTATTGGAAAATAAATCAGGAAGACTTATTTTGAACTGAGGATAAGCAAGTAAAGCAATAGAACAGATTAGAGTCTGACTAATCTGACTAATCTGATTAGAAACAGACTCATACATATATAGATATTTGATATTTGAAAGTAGAGCCAAGCTGATCTGTGCAATAAATAGTGCTGTGTCAATTACTCAAACACACACACATATATAATCTTTGTATATATTATATGAGTGTGTGTCATACAGAATAGTTAAGATATATATGTACATAATAATTAAGAGCGTGTAAAAATTTAAGCCAGTAACTGGAAAATAATATTTATAAAACATATAACTAACAAAAAATTATAGTCAGAAAAATACATACATTTCTGCAAATAAACAAGCAAAGACAGAGAATTCCACAAACAATGGGCCAGGTGCTTGATGAAGCGCTTCAGTAAGAAGAATATCTAAATTGGCAATCAATGTATGAAAAGGTTTCCATTAATCATGAGGAAATGCAAGTAATAGTTACCATGGGAAAAAAATTAGAAGAAAACACTACACACCTACCGGTTTGTTGAAGTAAATAGGACTGATAATAGTTCATTTATTGCTGATGGAGGTAGAATGTGACAAGTAAAAATCAAAATTTGACATTATCTATGGTAAATACCCAGCACTAGAGTTCCATTCAACTGTATGTAGTAAACATAAATGCATACTTGTGTTCATCAAGGACAAAAAAATGCATATAGCAGCATTATTTATATTTGCATTAAAACTGGAAACAAGCCAAAGGCCCATCAATTATATAATGAAAAAATCAATTGTGATATATTTATAAACAAGGAACTACAAATCAACGTAAACGAGTGAACTGTTGCTACAAGCAACAACCTCAATGACTCCCATCAATATAAGGTTCGGCTGAGCTACAGAAGACATGCTCATGCACACTCACACATATGCACACATACACTCACACACAACTACATAAACACGCATTCTCACTTCTCCATCATATATTAACTACAACCAAAGCGCGCACGCACACACGTGCGCGCGCGCACACACACACACACACACACACACTATGCTGTTAACATAAGGATAAGTCAGGAGAAGGATAGGCATTTTGAAGTACTGTTTCATGACCTTTGTAGGAGTTGTTTAAGTGTCTAAGTTTCACTATGTAAAAATTAATTGAACTCTACACTTATAACGTGTGCATTTTATACATATGCCACATTTTTAGTTAAAAATATGTTCAAATAATGGCATATGGAAGAATTATACATTCTTCATGTGTACTTCTTTCAATTTAGAATGATTTTATAAATTCCAAATAGATAAAGATATAGATTACCAAGAATATCTGCACACTTGGAAGGAAATGTCGTTAGGACAGAATGTATCTTAGAATATCTGTGGTTTGGCTAATGGAGTTTGTGTGAAATCTTTTTCACACTGACAAGCCATTCAGATAGTCTTTAAAATTCAATTTGAGTTGGAAATTTTCAAAGCAAATCTTAAAATATGAATTGTCATTTGATGTTAATAATATAATATTTATATTACTGTTAATAATATATTTATTATTATGTTAATAATATAATATTTGAAACATGCATGAAAGTGCATGAAATGACAGCACTGTTCATGTAGATTTATCAGGTATCAAAATTTTATAATAGCTATCATAAGTGTCTTTTTTATTCAGAAATAAAAATAGAAGATACCAAAGCCTTATGCCACAATCCTTCTTTGTTTCTAAAAAAATTTAAAGAATTATATATATATGATATATATTTATATATATCATATATATATCAGAGTTCTAAAATGGGTATTTATCTTCTTTTTCTAACTCAGCATTCATTTCTGGAGTTGTTCATTTTGATTATGTATCTCTCATTATTTCTATTGTATGAATAAACCATAGTGTATTAGTCCATTCCCTTACTGATGGACAGTAAATTGATTTTCACTTTTTAAATCTAGTGCTATGTGTCATGTATACAACTTCAAAAATCATCCAGTGCCTAAGAAAAGTGATGCGTAATGCTGGGAAAGGAGAAAAACTCTTTGATCTTTTAAAATATCAAATAATATAGTTATATATATACATATGTATATATGTCACCTAAATTGTAGATATCAGAAATCAGAATGCTGTGATATGAATATTTAGTATATTTTAATCATGATAAATTATACATCTTCTACCTTATGCTAATGGATTTTAAGATCTATGCCGTTAAACTCTATATTTACCCTTTAATTCATATCTTGCTTATTTTACATTTATCTGAGAATACATTGGGTCTACTAAATCTTTACTATCATTCACAAGTCTTACATCTTAAGATAACTTTTCAATAAAATAAAAATTCTTCATTGCACCTAGAAAGGAGCAGGGTTTTGAAAGCAATCAATGATTACTCTAATACCTAATGTAATAATATAATATAGTAAAAATCAAAATACCTGAATGAAAAATGTAAAATTAATAGTTTTGCTTTCATTGTTTTTATTCCAGTGTCTATTTTAGAATGTTTTTACTCTGTGTTTTTATGCAAAACCAAATGAGCTTTAGATAATTCCATTGATACATTACATATGAAAGTTCTTCTTAAATAGGATATAGCATATTTTACTCAAAAATCCAAATTATAAAATAAAGAGGGATTTTAAGTTGAGTCAAAAATTTTTGTTTCAATTGTTTTTATTTAAAGACTTGCTATAATTCTGTGAGAGAGCTATAAAAGTCTACTCAGAAACATTATAATGTAAAATGGACAGAGAAGGACAATGAGATATTTAATTTGCCACGGCAAAGCCATTGCTGTGAAGAATGGATAATATATGTCAATGGTAATATATGAAGAAATAACACAGGTGAATAGCAGAGGCAATAAATCTGTTTTTACCACAGGACTTGTCTTACACTTTTCTCTTAGTAATAAATAAAATAATTTTTGACCACATGGAGCTGGCTTGAAATCTTCTTGTTTATGGCAGTACATATCGGTTATGATTCAAAAAATATAGTCCATTTCCAAAGACCTGCAACGAAGAGATGCTTTCTCAGGTGAGTGTTTAGATCATTATTCATTACAAAGTGTCAGTTTTGTCTTTATTGATCCACGTTATTTTAAGAAAATATGTGGTCTTGTCTCCATTCTATTAAAACAACATTGTAGAGATTAGTACTGAGTCTTTCCAGCCATATGCATCTGTTCATTTCCCTCTCCAGCTTGAGTTTTTCTGTGTATTACAAAATAAGAAAACAAAAATGAAACAATAATCTATTTTGTCTGGTTTTGCTTTCCCCGTGCTCAAGTCCAAATTTGTGCCATTCAGAAGTGTTTTCTAGTTTTTTTTATATATAGGTTTTAAACATTTCTGGTTAAGTTTATGCCCTCACATTTTATTTTAGTTTGGTTAATGACGTTTTACATGTGTGAGTTCCTCACTTATTTCTTTTAAATGTTCTGATTCAATAGGAACACTCTCGTTAGTATCCTTAACAGAAATGATTCTTGTTTATAGAATTGCTAAATAAGTAAAGAAATTTTAAGTTAAATCATGGCAAGGAGTTATAATTACACTAAGCTTTTTTGTTCCTAGAGATTTTGGCTCACTCATATGGTAATCTATATGAAAATTTTTCTGCGATATCTAATATTAGAAAGATCCTCAATGATAGAATAGTGTTTCTTCCTAGCTGATTCATACATCTTTCTCTGCCAACATTTTGTTTGTTGAAGTGTTCCCCAACATATGACTCATTGCTTACTAAATCCCTATTGAGCAGCCAAAGCCCTGGTGACTAATTATGTCATTAATTTGGGAAAGTCAGAGACAATAAGACTGTCAGTTGAAACTTTGTAGGAGGTAAAAAAGTCACTGCTGTCAGCTGCAAAGATCCTTAAAATGGTCTTTAATAAAGTCAAATTTTGTGACAATAATTATTGCATCAAAGTCGGGGAAATATCTCTTAGATCAAATAAGATACATTGAAAAGCCAATAATTATTTTTATCTCACTTTGTATTCTCATAAGGTCTATCCACTGTTACTCGGATATGAGACTTAACAAATGGAAAAGAAGACAGGGGTACTGTCACATTGTATTTTTCTATGGCCTAATGACCACAATGGTTGATGAACTGCAGTAAAGTTTCTATACTATTTTCCATCTATTCATTTGCTCAGTCACCTTGTAATGGTTATGTTGGTTAATTCCAGTCTTTCATGAGTAAGCAACAAAATGAGACTTAATTTGAAATATCCAGTATTTTTCTATTCTTACAAATAATTTTCAGGATCAATGCATTGAGGATTAGGAATGGCAATGTGTATTACTACTTTGATACCAACTATATCCAATCTAATGTTGGAATTTGTTTGACAAAGTGTTGTGTATTTGAAAACAGGCAGCACTGAATAAAAAGAATATGGGCAAAAGAAAAATGGAAGTGTTTTGAATGGAAGTCTAAAATATTTATTGATCAATGCTGAACTGAGTAAGCAGGAGATGCCTGTACATAAATGACATTATCCCGATCTAGTAACAGGGAGAAGCAGAATATCTGAAAGCTGTTTATTAATTTGATAATAATAAGATTAGAAACATGCAAATCAAGATTAATAGTATTCACTTCTAATTGGGTTTAGGTAGACTTTGACTATTTTGCTTCTGATGTTCTTATATTTTTAATTTTCTATAATGATCATATAATATATAATATTTTCATAATATTAAACATTTTAGAATTAAACTCCATTAGAGTGTATCTTTCCTAAAATAATATAAACATCCAATCTTGTCCTTAACAATTCTGTTCTCAAACATTAGCCTATTCCCCCAAGCCAATGTTGCTTTTGACCCATATTGTCCATCATTTCAATTTATCTCAAAGTTTTTCATTGCAACAATTAAATGCTTTGAATGATACCCAAGGCATAGTTCTACTTCAATAAAATTTCAAAGTTAATAGTTACATCAAATTTTGTTGGTGCTCATTGAATTTGGTTATTAAAACCATAAGTAGTATGTTTTATGCTGACTGAGGGAGATAAAAGTAGTAATGTTTAATATTCAAACTGTGATGACTGAAAAAAAAATGAGGCCTGCAAAATCTTATTTAATGTCAAATTTTAATTAAACAGGCTTAGCAGACAAAAATTAAAATCTCAATTATTTTTAAATTATTAATGACAGACAACTAGATTGAGTGAACACTGGCATCTCTTTTCAAATAACTTAGTTTGGTGGATGAGTTAAACATAAACTAGTTATTATAATGCAGCGAAGTATGTGAAAAATTTAATTTGAACCCTACTTAGCTTAAAATCCTGACATTCTAGGATGCAAGTCCTGCAAACTTTCCATATGTAATCAACAATTTTCTAAACATGCATGCTGTATCTCTCCTGTGTGACTTTGCATACATCATTCCCACATTCTAGATTATCCCAACCCACCTTAAGTGACTGCTTTTGCATAATCTCCCTTAAAATTCTAACTCAAGCACTGCATCTTTTGAGTCCTTCCCTAACATCTTAACATCTTCCTTGTTTCATTCATCATTAACTATAGTTAGTTATTATAGCACCTGTTAGCACTGTAAAATTATGTGTGTTACACAAGTACAACATGCAGACTAAGGTCGTGTATTACCTAGCCTCATATCAGCGTCACCTAGAACAGCAAAAATGTATGCAGATTAATCACAATATATTTGGATGTACAAAATATATTGAGAGCAAAATATGATGGAAATTTAGGTGATGCTCTTTGAGCATTGCTTCCATTTTCCAATAATGTAACCAGGAATCACTGTTCATGTAATTAAAGAACAATAAGTCTATGTGAATCAAAATATACATATACATGCAAATGTTAAACCTCAGTAGGAAGAGGCCCATTCTCTTGCTTGCTGCTATATATATATACATATATATACACACATATATATATGTTGTGTGTATATGTATATACACACAACAATCTATAGGCTTGCTTTTTAAAATAGTATAAGCAACAAATTTTAAGAGAAACAATAATGAGTGTGTAAAACATTAGATATGTGTATGTACCTTTGCTATTATTTGTGGAAATGGGGCTATAAAATAAGCTCCTTTATTTTCTTTTGTAAAACATTTCTTTAATATGAAGTAATGCAATACGTATTTATGTTCTAAGTGTTTTAATTTCCTTGGATATAAAATAATATCTTGTTCCTTTGATTCTCTTACATATAAGTGTATTTACTCAGATATTACTCCAAATACACCAGATATATTCAAAGTTGAAAAAATATATACTTTGGAATGTATTATCACCTTATTTCACATTAAGAAATCAAAATCTCTGGCATCCAAGTGCATTCCAGCCTGAAAAAAATTCTGCAATTGTGAATTTAACAGAAAGCAAATTGCTCACATATGGAGTCAACGTGAAGTTATATCAATATTTATTAAAAGTTTATATATTACTTTTGATCCCCTGGAGAGAAATACAAAATTCAAATAATTATTCTATTTTTATATCCCAATTTGTAATTATGAAATTCTAGCATTTTAATTTTTCTCTTTCAAGTTTACCTGAAGCTTCACAAAATTCTGTGAGGAATCTATTATAACAGGTATTTTGCTTATTTCCACACAAACAGAAGGAAATGTGTATTTTCTATGCCCTGAAGAATTTACTCTTTTCTGTAAATGACATATGGCAGTTAATTCTTTTTGGTAATAAAATATTCCTGTTTTTATGCCGAACAGCCTTTTCATTTAAATTCAGGGCAACATATCAAAGCTTTGCCGTAATAATACAGAGTAATCAACTAAAGTAATATAGAATTTAAATAACAAAGAGTTTAAACAATTTAATATGTCTTCTATTAATTTCAAACTGAAATTTTACAGAAATTATTTGGAATATGCTGCCAGAGTACACACACACACACACACACACACACACACATCACACGCTCACATCACACACTCACACCCAGCTAAAGGAAATTACCACAGCTATAATGATTTCATTAAATATCTGAAATTAAAGTTTCTTTTGGACTTTCAGCTGAAGCTCATAGTAAATAAAAGTAATATGATCATTGTTGCATACTGTGAATCAACAGCACACAGAAATCTTAGACTTTCTGTATTTACACAGCTTAATTATCCGAACTGAAACCTGAGGCCATCTGTGTCAACATGATTTCACAATTCATTCCAGAAAATTATTTTTCAGGAAAGTAAGGCTGCAAACCAATAAATAACTTATTGTTTGCTTCAGGAAATTTCTGCAAATCAATTTATGTCAGTAAGCAACTCTCCTCTGGGCCAACAGATTGCTCACCTGGGCAGGTAGCAGCTTGTGTCAATAACAGTTTACTTATGAAGACTTCTGTCATGGCCCTTAACTCACAGTGTCCCCCAATCCTAAACTCTATGTCCTGAACATTACCTATTCTTATCAGCCATTGGTCTTGAAAGGCCCCGGGCAACCATTTGAGCCCAGACTTCAATACTCTTATCAATACCACCTTATCATCTACTTTTCTAACATAACTCCTCAAGGTGGTGACCCCACTTACAGTCGTATTTTATTGAATTTAGCTTTCCCTAATCAACATGCTAGTCTATTGGATGCAGTGTCAGAGGCAAAAATCACAGAGGTTCTGAAAGCATCAGCCCATGGTTTTCTAAACATCATGGTTCAAGACCCTTAACACGAAACAGAAAGTTTCCCCGAGGCGCCGTAAACAACCCGTTTGGGCGCTTCCCTGATAATTATAGTGAAATCTGGCATCTAATTTTTTTTGGTGGACTCTCAAATTTTATATTTATGTTTTGATTCCTAGAAATAAAAAATGTTTTTATAAGGAATTCTTTGATCGTTTGTTTTATTCTTGATAGAAACCTACTACTTTATAACTTCGTTTATGTTCTACTCTTGATAGAAACCTACTACTTTATAACTTCGAACATTATTGATGTTCTTCCTGTATTTCTGAGAGGTGACAGCTTGCTGGCATCCCTCGCTGGCTCTCGGCGCCTCCTCGGCCTCAGCCCACTCTGGCCGCTCTTGAGGAGCCCTTCAGCCCGCAGCTGCACCGTGGGAGCCCCTCTCTGTGCTGGCTGAGGCCTGAGCGGGCTCCCTCTGCTGGCGGGGAGGTGTGGAGGGAGAGGCGCGGGCCGGAACCTGGGCTGCCTGCGGTGCTCGCAGGTCCAGCGCGACTTCCGGGTGGGCGCGGGCTCAGCGCGACTTCCGGGTGGGCGCGGGCTCGGCGCGCCCCGCACTCTGAGCGGTCGGCTGGCGCCGCCGGCCCTGGGCAGTGAGAGGCTTAGCACCCGGGCCAGCAGCTGCGGAGGGTGCACTGGGTCCTCCAACAGTGATGGCCCGCCGGCGCCGCGCTCGAATTTTCGCTGGGCCTCAGCCACCTCCCCGCGGGGCAAGGGGGCAGGGCTCGGGACCTGCAGCCTGCCATGCTGGAGCCCTCACCCTGCTCCCCGCCCCCGTCCCCTGCCCCCCGCCCCCGTCCCCTGCCCCCCGCCCCCCAACCGCAGGCTCCCGCGCGCCACCCCGAGGGGACGGGCGCCACCTCCTGCTACGCGGCACCCGGTCCCGTCAACCGCCCAACGGCTGAGGAGTGCGGCAGCGCGCCAGAGACTGGCGGGCAGCTCCGCCCGCGGCCGGGATGCACTAGGCAAAGCCAGCTGGGCTCCTGAGTCCGGTGGGTACTTGGAGAACTTACTACGTCTAGCTGGAGGATTGTAAATGCACCAATCAGCATGCTGTGTCTAGCTCAAGGTATGTGAACGCACTAATCAGTGCTCTGTGTCTAGCTAATCTGGTGGGGACTTGGAGAACTTTTGTGTCTAGCTAAAGGATTGTAAACAGACCAAGCAGCTCTCTGTAAAATGAACCCATCAGCTCTCTATGAAATGGACCAATCATCAGGATGTGGGTGGGGTGAGATAAGGGAATAAAAGCAGCTGCCAGAGCCAGCAACAGCAACGTGCTAGGGTCCCTTTCCACAGTGTGGAGGCTTTGTTCTTTTGCTCTTTGCAATCTTGCTGCTGCTCACTGTTTGGCTCTGCGCAGAGCTGTAACACTCACCAAGAAGGTCTGCAGCTTCACCCAAAGATATTCGAAAGATACAGAAAACTATATAGAGACATTTTGTATAGTTCTAATAGCATATAATCCACAGGTCCCTGATCTATAATATGGGTTTTTTATAAAATTGGTTTTTTGTATGCTATGAGGAATTTTACTTGTTAAAAAGAAGAGGTGGAAAGGCAGAATATGAAAACTATGAAAATGATATAAGAGACTATGAATTAGGTGAGAAACCAGAGAGATTTAGAAATCTGTAGACATTGTGCATCCCCCAATGCCTTTCCCCTTAAAAAAATATTATATTCTAATCCAGTCCATCAAATAAAGTCTACATTCATTAGAAAAATATTCTCTTGGTTTTTATAATTTCAGTTTTTTTCAGACACAGATAGTGCATATGCAGATTTGTTACTTTCGTACAGTGCACCCTGGTAGTGAGCATAGTACCCAGTAGGTAGTTATTCAGCCCATGCTCCCCTCTCTCCCCCACCCCCATAGCCTGCAGCATGTCTTGTTCCCATGTTAAATGTTCCTGTGTGCTCAATGTTTAGGTTCCACTTATAAGTGAGAATGTGTGGGATCTGGTTTTCTTTTCCAGCACTAATTTGCTTAGGATTATGTCCTTAGCTCCATCCATGTTGCTGCAAAGGACATAATTTCATTCTTTTTTATGGAGGCATAGTATTCCATAGTGTATATGTACCACATTTTCTTTATCCAATCCACCGTTGATGGGCACCTAGGTTCATTCCATGTCTGTGCTATTGTGAATAACATGCTGATGAACATACGAGTGCATATATATTTTTCTGGTAGAATAATTTATTTTCCTTTGAATATATACCCAGTAATGGGAATGCTGGGTCGAAGGGTATCTCTGTTTTAAGTTCTTAGAGAAATCTCCAAAATACTTTCCACAGTACCTGAACCAGTTTACATTTCCACCAACAGTAGTGTATAAGCATTCCCTTTACTCTGCAGCCTGGCCAACATCTAATTTTTTTACTTTTTAATTATAGCTATTGTGACTGATGTGAGAAGGCATCTTACTGTGGTTTTTGCTTGCATTTATTTATTTGATGATTAGTAAGGATGAGTGTTTTTTCATATACTTGAGTGTCTTCTTTTGAGAAAATATCTGTTCATGTCCTTTGCCTTTTCTTGATTTAAATTTTAAGTTCTGGGGTACATGTGCAGGAAGCGCAGTTTTGTTACATAGATAAACGTGCGTGGTGGTGGTTTGCTGCACCTATCAACCCACCACCTAGGTATTAAGCCCAGCATGCATTAGCTATTTTTCCTGATGCTCTCCCTCTCCTCAACCCCCTACAGAAAATTATAGTGTGTGTTGTGTGTTGTTCCCCACTGTGTGTTGTTCCCCTCCCTGTGTCCATGTGTTCCCATTGTTCAGCTCCCACTTATAAGTGAGAAGATGCGGAGTTTGATTTTCTGCTCCTGTATTAGCTTTGCCCTTTTTAACTGGGGTTGTTTTATGCTTGTCATTTTTTCTTCCTTATGGATTTGTTATATTAGATCTTTATCAGATGCATAGTTTGAAAATATTTTCTCCCATTCTGTAAGTTGTCTGTTTACTCTGTGGATAGTTTCTATTGCTGTGCAGAAGCTTTTTAGTTTGGTTGACTTTCACTTGTCAATTTCGTTTTTGTTGCAATTGTTTTTAGAAACTTAGCCAAAAATTATTTGCCAAGGCCAATGTCGAGAAAAATATTTCCTAGGTTTTGTTTTAGAGTTTTCATAATTTGAAGTCTTACATTTTAACCTTTAATCCATCTTGAATTAATTTGTGTGTATGGTGGAAGGTAAGCATCCAGTTTCACTCTTCTGCTTATGGCTAGCGAATTATACCAGCACAATTTATTGAATAGGGTGCCTTTTCCCCATTGTTTGTTTTTGTTGGCCTTGTCCACGATCCAGATGGTGGTAAGTGTGCAGCTTTATTTTTGAGTGTTCTATTCTGTTCCATTGGCTTAAGTGTCTGCTTTTGTAACAGTATCATGGTTAGTGTACACTTATAGTATAGCTGGAAATTGGGTAGTATGATGCCTCTCTGGCTTTATTATTTTTGCTCAGAATTGCTTTGGCCATTCTGGCTTTTGGGGGTGTTCCATATAAATTTAGAATAGTTTTTTCTAATTCTGTGAAGAATGATGTTGGTAGTTTCATGGAGATAGCCTTGAATCTACAAATTGCTTTGGGCAGTATGGCCATTTTAACAATATTGGTTCTTTTAATCTGTAAACATGGAATGTTATTCCATTTATTTGTGTTATCAAAATTTCCTTCCTTCCTTCCTTCCTTCCTTCTTTCCTTCCTTCCTTCCTTCCTTCCTTCCTTCCTTCCTTCCTTCCTTCCCTCCCTCCCTTTCTCCCTTCCTTCCATCCTTCCTTCCTTTTCTTATTTCCTTCCTTTTTTGAGACAGGGTCTCACCCTTTCACCCAGGCTGGAATGCAGTGGAGTTATTATAGCTCACTGCAGGCTTGAACTCCTGGCCTCAAGCCGTCAGGGTAGTTAGGACTACAGGCATGTGCCACCATGCCTCGCTATTTAAAAAAAAAAAAAAATTGTATAGATGAGGTTCCACTATGTTGCCCAGGTTTGTCTCAAACTCCTGGGTCCAAGCGATATACCTGCCTCGGCCTCCCAAAGGCATGAACCACTGCATCCAGCTTCAGATTTCAGCTGTGTTTTGTAATTCTCCTTGTGGAGATCGTTCATATCTTAGGTTAGTTGTGTTTGCAGGGATTTTATTTTCATCCTAGGTGTTGTAAATATGATTGTGTTCTTAATTTAACTCTCAACCTGGATGTTGTTGTTGTATAGAAATGCTACTAATTGTTGTACATTGATTTTGTATCCTGAAACCTTGCTAAAATCCTTTATCATTTCTAGTAGACTTTTGTTGAAGTCTTTAAGGTTTTTTAGGTATAGAATGATATTGTTGGTTGAAGACAGATAGTTTGCCTTAATCTTTACTTCCTATTTGGGTGCTTTTCTCTTTTTCTGTTGCGAGATTGCTCTGACTAGGATTTCTGGTACTATGTTGAATAGGAGTGGTAAGAGTGGATGTCCTTGGCTTGTTTCATTTCTAAAGGAGAATGCTTTCAGCTTTTGCCCATTGAGTATTATATTGGCTGTGGGTTTGTTGTAGATAGCTCTTTTTTATTTTGAAGTATGCTTATTTGAAGCCTCAACTGTTGAGGGTTTTTTTTTGTTTTGTTTTTTCATGAAGGGACACTGGATTTAATTGAAAGCTTTTCCGGCATCCATTGAGATGATCATATGGTTTTTGATTTAATTCTGTTTATCTGGTGAATCACATTTATTGATTTGCGTATGTTGAACCAGCCATGCATCCCAGGAATAAAGCCTGTATTGTCATAGTAGATTAATTTTTTGATATGCTGCTGATGGATTCAGTTTGCTAGTACTTTGTTGAGAATTTTTGAGTCTATGTTCGTCAACGGTGGTCACCTGAATGTTCTTTTTTTTTGCGTCTCTGCCAGGTTTTGGTATTAAGCTGATTCTGGCTTCACAGAATGAGTTAGGAAGGAGTACGTTCTCTTCAACTTTTCTGGAATCGTTTCAGTAGAATTGTACTAGTTCTTCTTTATACTTCCGGTAGAATTTTGCTGTGAATCCATATAGTCCAGGGCTTTTTGGCTTGGTAGATTTTTTATTACTTATTCAATTTCAGAGCTTCATATTGGTCTCTTCAGTATTTCAGTATCTTCCTGATTCAATCTTGGAAGATTGCCTGTTTTCAGAAATTTATCCATTTCCTCTAGATTTTCTGATTTTTGTGTCTAGAGTTATTCCTAGTATTCTCTGAGGATTATTTTGTATGTCTGTGGGACCATTTTTAATGTCGTTTTTGTCATTCTGATTTATATATTTAGATCTTCTCTTTTTTTTCTTTGTTTATCTAGCTAAAGGTCTATCAATCTCTTTTTTTAAATCAACTCTTGGTTTCATTAATCTTTTGTATGGATTTTTGCATCTCAATTTCATTTAGATCTTCTGTATTTTAGTTGTTTCTTTTCATTCCTAGCGTTGATGTAGGGTTGTTCTTTTTTTTTTCCCTAGTTCCTTTAGGTGTAGTGTTAGATTGTTAATTTGAAATATTTCTAACTTTATGATAAAGGCATTTAAACGTTCCTCTTAACACTGATTTAGCTGCATCCCAGAGATTTTGGTAATTTGTGTTCCCATTTTCATTAATTTCACTTTCTTAAAATTTCTCCCTTAATTTTGATTTTCACACAGAAGTTATTCAGGAGAAAGTTGTTTAATTTTCATCTATTTGTGTAGTGTTGAGAGATGTTGATATTTATTTATATTTTGATTACATTGAGATCTAAGAGTGTGCTTGATATGATTTCATTTTTTAAAATTTATCCAGACTTGCTTTATGACCAAGCATGTGGTCAATGTTAGAATATGTTCCCTGTGCAGATGAGAAGAATGTATATTCTGTGGTTATTGAGTGGAGTGTTCTGTAGATGTCTTATTAGGTCCAAATGGTCAAGTGTGAAGTTTAAGTACACAGTTTCTTTCTTAGTTATCTGCTTTGATGATGCAGTGCTGCCAGCGGGGGTGTTGAAGTCTCCTGCAGTTATTGGGTGGTCATCTGTCTTTTTGTAGTCCAAAAAGAACTTGTTTTATGAATCTGGGTGCTCCATGTTGGGTGCATTTATATTTAGGGTACTTAAGTATTCTTGTTTGATCATATACTTTCTCATGACGTAATGCTCTTCATTCTTCAATTGTTCTTTTTAATTTTGATTAAAGTCTGTTTTATCTGATATAAGAATAGTTACTCCTGCTTTTTTGTTATCATTTGCATGGCAGATTTTCTCCATCCCCTTATTTTGGGCCAGTGGCTGTCATTACATATGAGATGAGTCTCTTGAAGACTACAGATGGTGAGCCTTGCATTTTTATCCAGTTTGCCATTGTATGTCATTTAAGTGGGGTGTTTAGCCTATTTACATTTATGGTTAATGTTGATACATGAGATTTTGATCCTATCATCACGTTTGTAGCTGGTTTTTAGGTAGACTTGATTGTGTAGATACTTTATAGTGCCTGTGAGCTATGTACTTAAGTGGGTTTTTGTGGTAGCAGGTGTCATTCTTTTTACTCAATGTATAGCACTCCCTTAAGGACCTTTCATAAGGCTGGTCAAGTTGAAATTGATTCCCTCAGTATTTGCTTCTCTGAGAAGAAATTTGTTTCTTCTTCACTTAGGAAGCTTAGTTTAGTGAAATATAAAATTATTGCCTGGAATTTATTTTCATTAATGATGTTGGACATAGGCCCTTAATCTCTTCTGGCTTGTAAGGTTTTTGCTGAGATATTTACTACTAGCCTAGTGGAGTTCTTGCTGTATGAAAACATGACCTTTCTCTCTAGCTGCCTTTAAGATTTTTTTTTCTTTTGTATTTACTTTGGTGAATATGATGACTATGTGCCTTAGGGATAGTCACCTTTTATAGTACCTAGCTGGGTTTGCTGTATTTTTTGGATTTACATGTCACTCTCTCTAGCGAGGTTAGGAAAATTTTCATAGACTCTATTCTCAAATCTATTTTCCAAGTTGCCTTTTCTCTTTCTTTCTCTTCTAGGAATGACAATGAGTCGTAGATTTGGTCTCTTTATATAATTCCATATTTCTTAAAGCTTTGGTTCATTTTCTTTTTTTAATTCTTTTTTAAAATTTTCTTTTGACTCAGTTGATTCAACGAACCAGTCTTTGAGCTCTGAGATTCTTTCCTTAGCTTGGCCTACCTTCTGTTAATATTTCTTATTGTATTATAAAATTCTTATACTGAATTTTTTCTGCTCTAGAAATTCAGTGTGGCTGTTTTTTAAAATGGCAATTTCATCTTTCAGCACTTACTTAGATTGCTTTACTGGATTACTTGGATAGGGTTTCAACTTTCTCCTTAATGTTCATGAGCTTCCCTGCCATCGAGGTTCTGTATTCTATGTCTGTTGCAATTATTTTAGACTGATTAAGAACCATTGCTTGGTAGCTAGTGGGCTAATTTTGAGGTAAGAGGACACTCTAGCTTTTTGAATTGCCAGAGTTCTTGCACTGATTTTTTCTCTTCTGGTAGGGTTAGTGTTCCTTTAACTGTAGTGTATGTTGAGTATAGGCAATTGGTTTTGTTTCTGGATGCTTTCAAAGGGTCAGGGCTTTCTCTGTCCAGGATTTTTATGTATGAGTAATTCTTGTGTTTGGTTTCACAGGTGTATATGTAGCAGGATAAATTTTGATGTTGTAGTTTGGGATGTGATCCAATGCATAGTGCTTAAGAGTGATGGCCAGTGGCTAGCCTAATACCCAGTGGCATGGCTGTTTTATACTTCCTTTTGTTTGCAGGTATGCTCTGTAGTGGGGGTGGGAGAGATGCCTCCATCACCAGATCTGCTCCTGGGCCCTGGGGGAGTCTCCTGCAATCACTGTGTTTCTTGTGTTAGGTGTTCTAGGCCACAGGTCTCTCTCAGGCAGAGGCCCTTTCCTAGGAGCCATTCTGGGGAACTAGCTGTAGTGTTTGGGTTCCCTGCACAGGCTTCCTCCCTCTTCAACTCAGCTTCATTGCTGCCTCTCCATCCACTCAGCATTTTCTCTCTCAAGATCTGCCTAAATTACGGTGGTTTACTCCATAATTTGGTATCTCTCAGTGGGGGTGGTGCTTCCTGACCATGTCAAATTGACCATGTATTGTCGCAGAATGAAAACCTCTTTGATAGACTTTGTAACATTTTTGAATATTACATTCAGGAGTAAAATCTTACGCAGTGTGATCCCAGCTATCTCTTCACTTTTGAGAATAACCTTAAGTAATTAAAGGATAATTAAATATGTAATTAAAAATTGAAAAATATAACAGCTACACTTCCAGATCTCAACTTCTTTCAGAAAATTTTAAAATCTCTTTAAAGAAAGGTAAATTGAGACCAAAATAGACTAATAGCTTTATAAAAATAAGTGCTCAAGGAGGGTGTTACATGTGAAAATTAAACTTGGAATTTGTCATTTTACCCATAAAATTACTGAGAGTAATTTCCTTGAAATGGAAATAACTTTACAGATTTTTAATTAACAAAAATGCTAAAATATTACTCCGCTTACCTTTATGTAACCTCTTCCTTGAAAACAACAATTTACTCATCTGGTGTGTGACTCTAATAACCTTCAATCATTCTCTGTATCTGACACCATGACTAGTAACTTAGATCTTTAACTAAGCAACCTTTCTTTCCACCTTTGTGATATTATATCTAGTAATTTAATAACAAACAATCTATGTTGCAAATTAAACTTCCAAATTGAATACTAATTTTCAAATCCCAAGGACCCATTTCTTCTGCCTCAATCTTAATTAGGTCTTAGTTAATAGAAAAATTAACTGGCTGGGTGCGGTGGCTCATGCCTGTAATCCCAGCACTTTGGGAGGCCAAGGTGGGCGGATCACCTGAGGTCTGAAGTTCGAGACCATCCTGGCCAACATGGTGAAACCCCATGTGTGCTAAAAACACAAAAAATTGGCCGGGTATGGTGGTGGGTGCCTGTAATCCCAGCTACTCAGGAGGCTAAGGCAGGAGAATCACTTGAACTGGCGGGGTGGAGGATGCAGTGAACCGAGATCCCACCACTGCGCTACAGCCTGGGCAGCAACAGTGAAACTCCTCAGAAAAAAAAAAAAAAAAAAAGAAAAAAAGAAAAAAGAAAATTAACTAAATCAAGCCTAAATAAAACATATTCACAAAGTGGCAGACTTTTTTAATCCAAAAATTTAACTGTATTAATGTCTCATTTATAGAACATTATTTTACAATGAGGTTTTACACATCAATCAGTTGAGTCACTTCTTTTTCTTCTTCTTTTTTTTTTTGAGATGGAGTCTCGCTCTGTTGCCCAGGCTGGAGTGCAGTGGTGTGACCTCAGCTCACTGCAACCTCCACCTCCTGGGTTCAAGCGATTCTCCTGACTCAGCATCCTGAGTACAGGCACTACAGGCACGTGAGCAAGAGAAGCTGACAGATTCAAATGTTCACAAACATTTATGTTCTATTTTGATAGATACATAAACTATCTTTCTCATTCTTATATACTTTATATTAGGGCATGGGATTAAAGTCAAAATAGTGGAAAATTAGTAGAAATAACATATTTTATATCCAATTTAGTCTCCAAAATCCCAACATGCACTCTTCTGTATACGTTTTTCAGTTTGCTTGACTGGAATGGCCAATTCTACAGTAGTCTTGGAAGCAACATACTGCAGATTAAATACCTTAGTAGCCTATGTTCTTGAATGCGGACATAAAGGAACAATGCTTTTCCTATCTTAAAAAAACAGTTTATATGAATGAAACTTCTGTTCTGTTTAAGATATTATATGTTGTTGAGTGTAGTTGTCAAAGCAACTAGCACTATTCCAAGTAATATAGAAATCACCAGCTTGAGTTGGGTCTGCCATAACAGCACCTAAAACATATCCACTAAATTAGTATTAAATGGACAAGTAAACCAAACTCAGAGGGTTGAAATGAAGACTTGTAATACCCAGTGAAAAAAAATTATTGAAACTACCAACTAAAATTAATTGGAAGCTTAATATTACCTCTAGGAAAGAGTGTGGGAAATGAGGAAAGGCAAAAGGTAATGTGTTCATGTTTGTTCTGTTCCATAATCCAAGAAATAGATAAACACAGGCAAAAAAAAAAAAAAAAAAAAAAAAAAAAGAAATATCCTGTCTTTAGAGTGGAAAGAAAGTGGATAGAGTTGAGTTGCTAAACCTTAGCATTATTGACATTTTATGCCTGATATTCCTGCATTCTGTGGGAGGTTATTCTTTGCATTGTAGGATATTAATAGTATCTTTAGGCTATACCACCACATACCAGTAGCATCACCACCTAATCATTATAATTCAAAATGTCTCCAGACACTGACAAGTGTTCTATGGAAACAAAGTCATTCCTTGTTGGAAACCACTTGTAAACAAAAAGTCTAGTAATGGTGGAATTATACAGTGACAGAAAAGCTCAGGTTTTTCTGATTAGGTTGAAAAAGCTGCTCAGAAATTAAATCCTACTGTGTTCATAAAAAACAAGGAACCCAGCCCTGAAGCAAAGAACTCATCAGGGAAGTTGTTTTCTCTTTCAAGTCTGTGATTTCAAATGACCTTAAAGTGGTCATCTTTACAGTCAGAGAAGCATATGTGTGTTGGGGAGGAGAAAAAACAAGGAAATGAGGCAGCCTTTAGAATTATACCTAGGAAAGAACTGTATGTTTGGTTATAAACTAGATCCAATAAATAAATAAATGGTTTCCACATAACTACTTGGCAAAGGTATAATAAGCCTATTGTGAGAAAAAAAATTAAGGCTTAAAATATCCTCAGGCATCCCAAATTGCACTAATCAGTGCAATTGATTAGTCATGCTGAGAAAACACTCATTGTTCTAATTTAAGATGGAGGCATGGAGAATAAGAGAAAATGTAAATTACCTCAGAAAGTAAATCTATGAGCCACAGGGACAATGGACCTTAAAGTTATTTCCACAGGCCATGTTTATGGTTTCATCAAATAAATATTTGTACTGCTCAGAAATATTTTTGTCAGTGCTATGCAGACTTCTTTGTCTTCTGATAGGAGCTTCACCATGGTAACTTAGATTTTACAGATAATTTGTCTTTTGACTTTATAGGACACTAGTCCTCGTTAAGTCATATAGTGGCCTAAGGGAGAGAACTGCACGTCATGAAACATCCTGAACTCTAAGTTGTAGGCAGTAACTGGGCAAAACTTTAAGTTGTTTACAGAGTGAAGAGAAGTGAATTTTTCATATATAAGGAAGTGTGCAAATTGTATTTCATGAGTAGTCTTTTGTCTTCTGGAATGGTGATATATACAAAGTAATCTGGGAAGATACAATTTGGTAATAGTAGATCCTTCATTAACTTGAATTATTTTTTGCAGGAAAGATGCGTCTTTAGCCAAAATTACTTATGGTAAACTGATATGTAAGCAAGAAATCACCTTCTACTTGGTTTAAGCTATTCAGTGTACTCTCTAGATAGATATGACACAAAGCTAGCATTATAATACAGTAAACCAAGTGTTAATGTAACTTTATGTTGATTTTGACTACATTCTGAAAATAATAAAAGTCATCTGATATTTGGGCAGTATGGCCATTTTCACGATATTGATTCTTCCTACCCATGAGCATGGAATGTTCTTCCATTTGTTTGTATCCTCTTTTATTTCCTTGAGCAGTGGTTTGTAGTTCTCCTTGAAGAGGTCCTTCACATCCCTTGTAAGTTGGATTCCTAGGTATTTTATTCTCTTTGAAGCAATTGTGAATGGGAGTTCACTCATGATTTGGCTCTCCGTTTGTCTGTTGCTGGTGTATAAGAATGCTTGTGATTTTTGTACATTGATTTTGTATCCTGAGACTTTGCTGAAGTTGCTTATCAGCTTAAGGAGATTTTGGGCTGAGACAATGGGGTTTTCGAGATATACGATCATGTCGTCTGCAAAGAGGGACAATTTGACTTCCTTTTTTCCTAATTGAATACCCTTTATTTCCTTCTCCTGCCTAATTGCCCTGGCCAGAACTTCCAACACTATGTTGAATAGGAGTGGTGAGAGAGGACAAATCAAAACCACAATGAGATACCATCTCACACCAGTTAGAATGGCAATCATTAAAAAGTCAGGAAACAACAGGTGCTGGAGAGGATGTGGAGAAATAGGAACACTTTTACACTGTTGGTGGGAATGTAAACTAGTTCGACCATTGTGGAAGTCAGTGTGGTGATTCCTCAGGGATCTAGAACTAGAAATACCATTTGACCCAGCCATCCCATTACTGGGTATATACCCAAAGGACTATAAAGACACATGCACACGTATGTTTATTGCGGCACTATTCACAATAGCAAAGACTTGGAACCAACCCAAATGTCCAACAATGATAGACTGGATTAAGAAAATGTGGCACATATACACCATGGAATACTATGCAGCCATAAAAAATGATGAGTTCATGTCCTTTGTAGGGACATGGATGAAATTGGAAATCATCATTCTCAGTAAACTATCGCAAGGACAAAAAACCTAAGACCGCATGTTCTCACTCATAGGTGGGAATTGAACAATGAGAACACATGGACACAGGAAGGGGAACACCACACGCTGGGGACTGTTGTGGGGTGGGGGAAGGGGGGAGGGATAGCATTAGGAGATATATCTAATGCTAAATGACGAGTTAATGGGTGCAGCACACCAGCATGGCACATGTATACATATGTAACTAACCTGCACATTGTGCACATGTACCCTAAAACTTGAAATGTAATAATAATAAAATTAAAAAAAAATGTTCATTTTTAATTATAGCACTACACCATGCACTGAATCACTGAGGGTAAAAATGCACACTGTTAATAAGAAGGAGGGAGTCAATCTCATTAGTATTATAATATTTATACTGAATGAGACTCCATTCCCGAAATTCACAGAATTAAAATAATAAAAATAAAAATTTATTGCTAGCCAATTTGCAGCAAAAAAGATTCATTCTCATATTCTGCTATGAGAAAATAAATGAAATTGAATTTTAAAAGACATTTTTGGAAAGCCCTTTGAATTAACCAGAAAATTGTTAAATTCGTAGTTTTTTTGACTAACATTCTTCTTCCACGTTAACAGAATTTATATATAAGTGACACTCATTGCATATACTTTTAAGGGGTAAAATAATTACTAAATTTATGTACACTATTAATACTTCATTTTATAAAATTGCATATATACCCATATGCAAATGTGCACAGAATCAATAGGGTAACCATAGACATAAAATGATCAGTGCAGGATATTTTATTTTATTTATGCATTTTATATATAATATACTTTTCATTTAATATTTTTGCTAATTTTATTGAATTGAATATTTATGCCTTGGTTATAGAACAACTAAATTTATTTTCAAAGAAACTCCATTATTATTGTCTGCAAGAGTAAAACTTATAAACAATCTAAAAATTCAACCAAATACAACCATTTACAATTGTGCCCTAGTTGAATATGTAATCATAGGAGAAAACACAGGTGTTGAATTTTTAGAATTTCATTTAAAAAATAATTGACACAATCCCTAAGGTATCATATAAATTAATTGAATTGTTATTGTCTTGGGTTAACATTTATTTCTAGAGTTTTTTTTCCCCTAATATCTGATTTTTTCCATTAACATTACTTACTTGGATAATCAGAAAAAAATCAACATTGCCAAAAGATAGATAATACCACAAGCGAAATATCTATAATAATGATAGGAAAATGCTTTGAATTCAGGCTGAATGAGAATTAGTCTAGGAAAACAGCTTGGACCCTCTCATTTCTGTTAATGTCATCTCTGTGTTTAGCACTGCTGCTATTCCTCAGCCACTAAGAAATGCTCTATTGCTGGGCATGGCATATGGGAAGCCAAGAAAAATGACTGGCTGCTTGGTGACAGCTCTCTAGTCCTCATGCCAAGTTCTGCCAGTGATTTAAATATTAAGTAATGGAAAGAATTTTGAAATCCAGGATGATTAGAAAAGTCATTTTCTACAAAACTGAAGCATTGTCTTTAGAGATTAAAATCTATGAAAATAACGTTATTGAAATACTAGACTTCAGACTATTTTTCTGAATTATTGTAACTGTTGAAATAGGTCTTTCAGCCCATTAAGATAAACACCACAGTTTTCTCTTCATGATCTTCAGCTGTAATTTTATAGTGAAAGGTACTTGCATAAAAGAGTTCACACTATCTGAAAGATGTCACATGTAACATTGACCGGCAGCCATTTCAGAATGGCAGACAGCCAATAAATCGTTCAGAACTATGTGTCACTTGTTGTGGCTTTAAAATTGTATTCCTTCTCCTTTGATAAAGAACATTTCAATGTCAAATAGTTTGTTCTATTTAAACTTATACATCAACCAGAATATTGAGATACACAATAAAATTAAATGATTTGGTAATACCTTTAGAATTTATCTAAAAACAGCCATATGTATTTGCATGACAGATGTGGTTCACAAACCAATCAAGTTGCTAGTATCAAAGGCATGTTTTAGTGCTGATTTATGTATAGATAAATTTAGGAAATTACATAAATAGAAATACTTCTTTATAAAATTCCTTGACCTTGTGATATCTTGGTATTAAGAATCTTAAAGGAATCATTTAAAAAAATTCAAAAGCAAACAATTTCGATTTTACAAGAGCTAAGAAAAAAACATTTTGCTATGGACACAGATCGCTCTTCAAGAAAAGCTTTCTTTCCCCCTTGGCTGCTAGGAGCAACATTACAAAGCAGCCTTCAGCTCTCAGCTCCTTCAAAGTTTGCCTCAGCTGTAACCATTGTCTGGCTCAATGTTAGGTCATCCTGGAGCACTGGACATGCAAACATGAATGGAGATGAGGTATAAAGCCTGGCCATTTTGACCCACCTGAGAGGATTCTGACAGGTCCTTCCAGTGCCTGAGAAACCCAGGGCTCACATGCTTTATATTCTGATCATTCTGTAGGGGTTGTTCCCATGGGTGATAGAAGCTGCCAAATATAAAGAGGCAACCATGCAAATTTTTAGGAATTATTTCCAAAACTCTCATAACAACATCATATATATTTATTGGTTGTTTAAGTAGATTTCTGAGGAGTAGATAGCAACGATAGAAGTGAAAGAAAGTAAATGCAGTTGTTAAAGGATTAGTCTTCCCATACTTAGAAAGTACACAAGTTGCATATACACTATGTTCCTTCCCTAGAGCAAGTATTTCAATGCAGTCGTGTGTGTGTGTTTGCTTGTGTGTGTGTGGTGTGTGTGTGTGTGTGTGTGTATGCTAACTGAACTCATTATAGATTTTATTGGATCAGATATATGAAGAGACTTGGAAGACTTGGGTTTGTCTGGAACTGGGTGAAATAGAGAAGGACGATCATTGACATAGAAAGCTGATTACTTTGACCTTTGAGTATAAATAGTCTTACAATAAAATGGCATCTCCACTGTCTAAAACACATTTTTACATTTGCTCTCCTTCTGAAATTATTTATGTGAAATTAACAAATCTACTTATTACCTTAGAAACAAACGATCCGTAATTTATATTATTTATTGTATATTTGTAGATCCACTTAAAATTGATTTGCAATATAAGGAAAAAATGCATTTTATAAGTTGTTTGCTTTGTGTAGTGCATCTTGTTAACCGTAGGACTACTGTTGCATTGAAACAAAATAGAATTAATCTGTTCAGGTAAATAGAACTGGAAGTGAGATTTGTTGTCACTCCTTCTCCTTCAAGTACTGACCAGTCTTTTAATTCACACATAACTAACACTCTGTGCAATAATATTTTTTTGTTCTCTGTCTTTTCAAATAGAACTCAAGCTCCATGAGGAGATGTTTCATTGTCAGTGAGCACATTCTTGTCAATTAGTTCCTTCTTGTTTCTTACTATAGCCCCTGTGTCTAGAACCTTTCCAGGTATTCAGTAGCCATTTAAAAATTATTTGTTGAATGAATTGTAAGAACATCCACAAGTTTTGCCTGACTGGGCATGGGAATACATGCCCATCTTTGGACTGAATGTCCATTTTTCCCTTCTTTGATTTATCAAAATATTGGTTAAATCATCAGGACTACTGTTAGAAGGAATTTTATATCTAAAAATAGTTTACCTTCTATGGATGTAAAAAATAGTTGTAGTAGTTCTGGCTTTTATATTATTTGATGTTTCAAAGCGGTTTTTTTTTCCATCACAATATTCTACGTTCTTGAAAAGTACTCGTTCATGTGACTGCTATCATTTGTGCTTGTGCAGCACGTAGATACAGGAGAGAAGATAAGGAAAATGCTTACCCTGTGTCTCCTTCCCTGTAACACAGTTTTTTTTACCATATTGATTCTCCACTTTCTACTCCCTAAGTAAAATTTTGCAACAGGCATTTGGGAAACTCTGGATACAAGAAAAAAATTTTAATATTATACAAAGAGACAAGAGGTGACTTCTTTTTTATTTTTCATTTAGAGTTTATAGTTTAATTAAAGAAAATGCACATATATCTAAAGATAATCATGGATAATACACTCATGTAATTACTACTTTCAGTGGTTGTAACAACAGCCAAAGCACAAACAGAAATGAGAAAGGATTATCAGCATTATGCAAATACATATCCTCTTTAAGAATTCCTGTTATAGTGAAAGCATTAAAATAATTGAACACGTACAGAGACCATATACTTTGTGATCTTTTTAAAAAAGTATTCAAAATATATTTCTGTGTGCAAAACATTTTCATAATGATCTTGTTTAAATGAAAGTATTTAGAATAGCACATTGTAAAATTATGCTGCAGAGCACAAGTATTTTTCTCTTTAGAAGACACATAATAAAATAGAATCATCAGTGTTTTTTCATAAACATGAATCTTTAGAGTGTTACTTGATCCTGCATAATAAGGGTACTTTTTTGCTTAATGTAAGCATAGTATACTAATTCTTTTAAAATTCAGAAAGCATATTTACAGTCTAGGCAGATGGGACATGAAGGTCACACAGCATGAGCAGTGAAATATCTCATTTACCTAGAGTTCTAGAGAGAATTTTAGGAACTCTTATTTATTATCAGTACATAAACAAGAGTAAACTATACAAAACTGTTTGCAAAACTCTCCTCTTTCTACTCAGAAGGCTTTCCCTAGAATAATCATTATGGAGTCTGTCCATCCTTTACTCATTCACTGCATGGGGACAGGTGTTAGTTATGAGATTGGTGAATTTAGAAAGCTAACCAATTTCATACCTATTTTGGGATTCTCAATTCACAAACTTTTGTGCGTTTCTTAATTATTTCCTTTCTTTTTCTTGTAGAGAGCAGTCATGATGGCCTGCACTCCACACAATGCAACAGCGTGAAAGAGCAGGTTCTGCTTCTTTGGTGTAGTCCTGAAGCTTCCTAAGAAACTTCACATCAGGTGATGGATAGGAGCAACCCTGTAAAACCAGCCTTAGACTATTTTTCAAACAGTAAGTAATAAAGGTGACGTTTTGATCTTTATCTGCTTAATTACTTCTGCTATGATTCTATTGATTCTAACATTGAAGGAGCAGTAAATTTATATGTATCATCAAACTATAAAACAATAAATAAACAATATGTCAAATACATTATCACATCCTTATGTTCTTATGATAATATTGTCCTTTTTTAACAGTTTTTATTCTTATTTGTTGATTGGTTTGTCTTTATGTTGTCCTTTCTACTATCAAACTGAACATGTTGAGGTCATAGGCTATCAAAACTGTACATTTCTGATGCTAACCATAGAGACTTAACAACAGTAAATAGGCCAAAATGGAATGTTGTTAGCCATAGTGTGTATTTTTATTTCTTTTATACATTTGGTCACTGTTAGAGGAGTTTATCACTTTTTGCCTAGATTAATGACACACAAACCATCTACAAACGAATCATACCTTATTCCCTCACTGTAATTTTTAATGTTGCTATTTTTGCCTGTTAACATTCCATAGGTTTATCACATTGCTTAAAGATTTAATTTAATTTCTGTATTGTATATGTCTTGAGGGATTGCTTTCAACCTTCCAATGTTCATGGTCTCATTTTCATTAACATAATCCCAACTTTAGCTGAGCACAATACCACATTTCCCAGCATTCCTTGCATCTGGATATAGCTGTATTAAAATAAGCCGTGTGAAACTTCTGGGATGGCTCCTTAAGTGCAGTTGACTCATTAGGGAGGTATGTCTTTTTTATTTTTCTACACTTTCTGCTGCTGTCCTGGAGTACAGACATGGTGGCTAGAAGCATGAAATCACCTTGAAGATAGAAGTCATGCATTGAAGTTAGTAAAAGAGAAATGTAAGTGTATAGGTTCCTGATGAAAATGGGAAGCTTATGTACTAGCAACAGAATGCTTATTATGCAGGCTTCCTATATGTAAAAGAGGACAAATTCTCATTTTATTAAGTTTCTGAAAGTAGATTTCTAAATGCTGGTTCTATTTTTTATTGAAAGTAATGGCAAAAAACGCAATGCCTTTTGTACCAACCTAATAGTTAATAAACATATCCTCAAATGAAATGTCTTAGAATTGTATTCATCAAGTTAATATTAATAATTTATTAGAATAGCACTCTAAAAGGTTGCAGCCTATGCATGAAAATACTTACAAACTACTACATGATAATCAATTCTTTTTGGCAAGACTGCTATTTACATGGATACAAGAGTTATTATAAGAATGTTGTATGTATACATGAATAGTGTCTGTTAAACACTGGAGATAATAAAAACAATTTTTCTGTTAATTATAAAAATCTGAACATTTTTGTGATTATATTTCACAAATGACACACCATTTTTTTTGCAGATTTTTCTTATCCCCAAAGTTTTTGGTAATTTATTACCAACACAGCACACAATTCTAGTGGCAATGCATTACCTCTGCAGTTGATTTTGAAGTAAGAAGGCCTATTTATTGCATTCATTCCTGCTTAGATGACATCTTAAATTTGTTAATTGGATTATTATGCTCTATTCTATACATTTATTGATTTATAGATTTTGTGGACACAAATTTCAAAACATATTCGAAAATTTAGTGATAGCTTTTTAGAATCTATTCTTCAACATAGTTATAGAAAGTGAACAAGAAGGACCTCCTCTAGAGATTAGGTTGAGAACCACTTCTTTGATTTGTTAAATATGTGTACATGGATACCATGTGGCTTTATTATGAGGAGCCACTTAAGTGGCTGAGTTACAATTCACAAAACATTGTCACAGGGAAAATATCAGGACAAATTTTCAAGCCGCATGCCAAGAAAAAAAATCTTTCTAAATGCTTATAAGAAATACCTTAATTAATGGGAGCCCTTCAAAGTACAAAAAACATCATAACTAGGAGTTGCAACACAACCAGCAATTTGCTGATTGAAATGCATTCATTCATACTGACTTCACCTGCTGAATGGAATATTGTGCTGTACTGTCCTTAGCTATGGAGAATTAAGGAATATCCCCTTCTGGTGTTCAACAACAACGAAAGAGCAAGAAAGATATATTCCTAATTTTTAAAGAAGAATGTAGAGATACTTAAACAAGACAATGAAGGTGGTAGAAAGATTATTACCATCCCCAAAGTGTTTGCTCATTAAAACATTTTGTGATTTTCTCTGCCCATATCATACCTGTATGGATAATTGTTTTACTATCCACACAGTTATGAGAGTGAGAAGATGGAATCTAAAAGATGTAACAAGAGGGAATCTGTGTGGTGACCACAGTAATCACAGGCTGGTTGGGATCCTAAACTCGGCCACAGCACAAAAGCATGTTCAAGTTTAAAGTCATGAGAGAGGCCTGGCATAGTGGCTCACACCTATAATCCCTGCACTTTGGGAGGCCAAGGTGGGAGGATTGCTTGGGGCAAAGAGCTCAAGATCAGCCTGGGCAACATAGTGAGATCCCATCTAAAAAAATGTTCTTTAAGTTAGCCTTATGTGGTGGCATGTTCCTGTAGTATCAGCTACTCAGGTGGCTGAAGTGGGAGGGTCACTTGAGCCTGGAGGTTGAGCCATAATCATGCCACTGCACTCCAGCCTTGGTGACAGAGTAAGACTCTGTCTCCAAAAGTAAAACACAAAACAACACAAAAAGTAAAGTCACAATAAAATGAGATGCTATTAAGGTTGTTTTATGTTGATTTTCAACTAGACCAGCATTTAGCCTCTACAAAGGCATATACAAAATAAACCCTAAACCTAAATGGGATTCAGCAGCAGCAGTGTGGGTTAAAGAAGCCACCAGTTCCCTGGAGGCCAGAACCACAGGCCTGTGGCCTTTTTTATTGTTTTGACAGGGAGGTGGAAAGCAGGAGTATAACTACATTCAAGTGTCTGCTCTGTTGCTGTATGAGAAAATCCATGCTGTAGCACATCAAAGTTTTTCCAAATTTTATTTCTTAGGACATCTTTGGGGTTTATGTAAGTATTTAATAGAGCTCCCCTAGCCCAGGCTTACACAGGACATATGTCTAGTGTCATAGGTCTGTATGCTTAAATTATAGCAGAAAGTTTGCTAAAATTTAAGTGAAGTAATGTTGAAGGTTGAATCATTTGAAACAAACTACCTGCACCAAAATATTCTTTAGTGTGCTGATTTCTATCCCACCCCTAATGAGGCTAAATTTTAATCTTAACTCTGCTTGTAATTAGGTATTTATATGTGTCTATTATTCATTTTTTAACAAGATGTCTCTTCAGAGATAAAATGAGGGTAGCAAAAAATAATTTTAATAGCCATTTATATGGCTTTGATAACAATTGTCTGTTCTACTTATTTGACTGATTCTAAACTCTAAAGGTTATTTTACAGTTAGTAAATTACATAATTTTTATGCAACAATTTGCCTGCCAGGATTCCTATAATACTTGTCAGCTATCAGTAGGTATAAGCCTGTTAGCCTCTAATGTGAAGATAATATCTCTTTAAGTTATAATGCATTTACAATTGTTACAGTTTCTAAGGTCTTTTTAAGTTAGAGATGCATCTGAGGATGATGGTTTTCAAGGAGATAGCTCTTTGACAAAAAATGACAATATGGGACTTAGTGTTATATTAATTTACACATTATGTTTTTGCTATAAAGGGATAAAAGGTGTGCTATACTACCTATAAATTACTGTATGCCACATTTTTTAGAATTGTTTTCCATATTATTGTAGAATGTGGCACTTAAATAGTATCATGAAAAAAGTTTATTCAAGAAATAAGACATTAATGAAATATAATTAATATATAAAGATTATATTTAAAAATAATTATGTATTTCTAATCCTAAACTTTTTAAGGTGACATTATTTTTTTCTGTGATATAATTTCAGTTTAGAAGAACTTTAAATTTTAATAAGATTTTAAGATGATTCAGTAATGTTAACATACTTTTCTTCTGTAAATTTTGTTTGTTAACAATTTAGCTGCATTAATTAAATATTTATATAGCTAATTTTAATACTGATATTTTAATACAATTCTTAATTTTACTCCTGGCTTTCAATCATTCATATATGTTTTTAAAAATTGCTTTTTCCATTGCTTTACTTCTTAATTACTTTTATCAAAGTCTTAATTGTGTGTGGTTGATTTTAAAAGTTAAATATTTCCATAAGATTTATAAAGACAAACTGGGTACAGTGACTCACACCTGTAATCCCAGCACTTTGGGAGGCCGAGGGGGTAGATCACTTGAGGTCAGGAGTTCGAGACCAGCCTGGCCAACATGGTGAAAGCAGTTTCTACTAAAAATACAAAGATATGCCTGGTGTGGTGGTTGGCCCCTGTAATTCCAGCCACTTGGGAGGCTGAGGCAGGAGAATTGCTTGAACCTTGGAAGCGGAGGTTGCAGTGAGCTGAAACCATGCCATTGCACTCCAGCCTGGGCAGCAAGAGCGAAACTCCATCACAAAAAAAAAAAAAAAAAAATATATATATATATATATATATATATATACACACACACACACACTATATATATGTGTGTATATATATATATACACACACACAATAGAAATGTCCTGGCTATATCTATATTAATAGGTTTTGCACATTTAAACAAAGTCACACATATGGTTTGATTCTAATTAATTCTAATGCATCTTGCAGGTTACAAACTGTATTCTATTATGTAATTATCTGCTGATCCACTCTGTATCCTGTTGTGTAAGTTGCGATGATTAACCTCTGCCTTTATGATGTAATCCAAATGTAGCATATAGACCTCAATGATAAGATTGATCATGGTGCATTTAATCATTAATTTATTATTAATCTCTTTTATCCTGGTACTTAGAGTGCAGATTTTTCTCAACAAATATTTACGCAATCATTAAATGAAATATAGCCTTGTGTCACTTAGCAATGAGGATATGTTCTGAGAAGTGTGTGGCTAGGTGATTATCTTACTGTGCAAACTTCATAGAGTGATCAATCTATAATGGTGATAGCAATTTTTCAACCCTATTATAATCTTAATGAGCCATTGTTTTACATGCTGTCTCTTATTGATGTAAGCGTTGTTATGTGGCACATGATTATATAAAAGATATTAATCCATTCATTATTTGTGCATTCATCCATTTGACCTATGGTAGTGTTCTATTGAAAATGAGTCATCGTGATATAGAAATCCACTCTTAGTTGTTTTTACTTTCTCTTGTTCATGGGGAAGAGTGGGTATTGATTTTAAAAGTCTAAAGAATGGGGTATTGTGAATAGTGCCGCAATAAACATACGTGTGCATGTGTCTTTATAGCAGCATGATTTATAATCCTTTGGGTATATACCCAGTAATGGGATGGCTGGGTCAAATAGTATTTCTAGTTCTGGATCCCTGAGGAATCGCCACACTGACTTCGACAATGGTTGAACTAGTTTACAGTCCCACCAACAGTATAAAAGTGTTCCTATTTCTCCACATCCTCTCCAGCACCTGTTGTTTCCTGACTTTTTAATGATTGCCATTCTAACTGGTGTGAGATGGTATCTCATTGTGGTTTTGATTTGCATTTCTCTGATGGCCAGTGATTGTGAGCATTTTTTCATGTGTTCTTTGGCTGCATAAATGTCTTCTTTTGAGAAGTGTCTGTTCATGTCCTTTGCCCACTTTTTGATGGGGTTGTTTGTTTTTTTCTTGTAAATTTGTTTGAGTTCATTGTAGATTCTGGATATTAGCCCTTTGTCAGATGAGTAGGTTGCGAAAATTTTCTCCCATTCTGTAGGTTGCCTGTTCACTGTGATGGTAGTTTCTTTTGCTGTGCAGAAGCTCTTTAGTTTAATTAAATCCCATTTGTCAATTTTGGCTTTTGTTGCCATTGCTTTTGGTGTTTTAGACATGAAGTCCTTGCCCATGCCTATGTCCTGAATGGTAATGCCTAGGTTTTCTTCTAGGGTTTTTATGGTTTTAGGTCTAATGTTTAAGTCTTTAATCCATCTTGAATTAATTTTTGTATAAGGTGTAAGGAAGGGATCCAGTTTCAGCTTTCTCCATATGGCTAGCCAGTTTTCCCAGCACCATTTATTAAATAGGGAATCCTTTCCCCATTGCTTATTTTTCTCAGGTTTGTCAAAGATGAGATAGTTGTAGATATGCGGCGTTATTTCTGAGGGCTCTGTTCTGTTCCATTGATCTATATCTCTGTTTTGGTACCAGTACTGTGCTGTTTTGGTTACTGTAGCCTTGTAGTGTAGTTTGAAGTCAGGTAGCATGATGCCTCCAGCTTTGTTCTTTTGGCTTAGGATTGACTTGGTGATGCGGGCTCTTTTTTGGTTCCATACGAACTTTAAAGTAGTTATTTCCAATTCTGTGAAGAAAGTCATTGGTAGCTTGATGGGGATGGCATTGGATCTATAAATTACCTTGGGCAGCAAAGACTTGGAACCAATCCAAATGTCCAACAGTGATAGACTGGATTAAGAAAATGTGGCACATATACGCCATGCAATACTATGCAGCCATAAAAAATGATGAGTGCATGTCCTTTGTAGGGACATGGATGAAATTTGAAATCATCATTCTCAGTAAACTATCGCAAGGACAAAAAACCAAACACCGGATGTTCTCACTCATAGGTGGGAATTGAACAATGAGAACACATGGACAAAGGAAGGGGAACATCACACTCTGGAGACTGTTATGGGGTGGGGGGAGGGGGGAGGGATAGCATTAGGAGATATACCTAATGCTAAATGAGGAGTTAATTGGTGCAGCACACCAGCATGGCACATGTATACATATGTAACTAACCTGCACATTGTGCACATGTACCCTAAAACTTAAAAGTATAAAAAAAAAAGGGGTATACACACAATCAGGTATCAAGCAGTGGCACCTCGTGCAAAATAATAAACTCATCTAAGATCCTAGCAGTTCATTCAGAAAATAAAGCTAGAAATATATCTTGGATATGTAAAATGTGAGTGTAAAAATTAATGAAACTAAGCAATGGGAATATAAGTAGTAAATTATTTGAGAAAATATTATAACATTTACTTTTTTAAATTTCAAAACTATACTTCCTTATTTAAAACTGAAAATTTTTGTGTACATATATGAAACTAATTGTGTCATTTTTCTTTTTGTTACAATATAGAGTGATGTTTCAAAACACAAACATAATAGGTAGAGTCAATTACTTAGGGGAGTTTAAACCTGGAGGTAACATTAGAAATAGAAATAATAAAATGCAGTGTTTTTGGATTTGTCTGTTAAGATTATTTTAATCCAAATCATATTTAATGGTTTACATAGTTGTATATCAAATTTGGTTTCACAAATAAATTATATAGTAAATTAAAAAATGCAAAAAATGTATATTGTTATACATTCTGTAACCTATGAATCCATATAACTTGGGCAAGAAAATTATATAATTAAAAATAAAACCTTTCTGTTCTGAATTATGTTTTAGGGACAGCTATATAGTTCACACTCACAAAGGAATCATAAAAACTCTATGTATAATCTTGGAAGTAAAAATATCTGTTGTATCATATTTATGAAGTATACAATTGATTAAAAATGATAATGTCTGTCTTCTATCCAATGGCAATAACAGAAGATAATGGCATATAAGTAGGCCTGTCTCCTTTTTTTTGGCATTGATTTATATATCTTTACTAGCTTTGTTGTTTTAACTCCAATAAAAGATTATTTAGTAAGCCAAAGCAAAAAAAAAAAATCCTGTGAGCAGCCACAAACTGAAAGACTACGATTTTTAGTCAATGTCCTAAGCAACACAGTAATTTTAGGTTAACCAATGTGTCAAAGAGAATGAGGAAAAATTATTACAAAAATGAATAAATAAACTGGTCTAGGTCAAACCGTACTCCTTCTCAAGAGAGTAGTCAACTGATATTAAAGCCTATGACGTAGTATGTGCCATATTGAGTATGCAATATCAAAATATTTCTTTTTTTTCTTTCTCCAGCTACTGCAAACCCTAATTATTTCCTTATCCGATCACTTTAAAGTCATTCAACAAATCATAATTATGCCATTGTTAACATCAGAAACTGAAAACCTACTGTCAAAAGTGAGCTAAAATATCACTATTTGGATTTATTTATAAATTTAATTTATTTTATAAAAAGATTGACTTTCAATTTGAGAATAACATAAAAAATCAATTCATTCCTCTGTGCATCAATATTGTATCATTGGTAGTTTAAACTTTTCATCTAATATTAGATTGCATGCAGGATTTTATATCTAATTACTCTGGCAGATGTCCTTTAGAAAATTCAAAAATAAAATGCAGCAATTCATATTGGCAGATTTACTATTGAGACCAATGCTTTCTTAACTAAAAGGTTTTGTTTAAAATCGTTAGTTTAGGAAATCTGATAAAGATTTTTGAATATCAGAGCGTTTAAAAGAGATTCTTACTTTACATCTGGCATATTTCTTGTGTTACATATTATAATTTCATTGAACATGGCTGTCTGTAAAACTATATATATGATCCGGAAGAGACTCAAACTAAATGAAGTTTTAACAGCCATCAATTCATTTTAAAATGACACAGGCATGAAAAATGATCTGTCAAGGTTTGTAAATCTTATTCTGTTAGCTATTGCTAGAGATAGTCTAAAGATATTCTACTTGGAATTTGAGATCAAGACAAAGATTTTCTATTAGTAATAATATTCAGATTATTTTTATTTTAATGTATAAATTTAAAATTCTTAGAATATTTTCAACAATATTTTCCATTTCTAAATTTATTTTATTTCTAAACAAATGTAATTACTTTATTTATTAACTTTTATTTTCAGTTCAGGGGTATATGTGCAGGTTTGTTATATAGGTAAACCTATAGGTAAATAGGTATACAGATTATTTTGTCACCCAGGCATTAAGCCTATGCGCGTTAGTGAAAAATGTTATTGCTTTAAATATCCAAATTATTCAGCTGCATTTGATCTCATTCATTAGTCCAATGTAAGTAAGAGTAAAGCAATGACATTTAAGGCCACCAGGCTATTCTCATTTTTGGAAAAATGCTGGATTACATTACCAGCATATTAAATGAGAATATCAAGGTGTAATATCTCCCTAGAAATTGTCTCACCTTCAATACTATTGACATTTTTGGACCTGATAATTTTGTTGTGGGCTCTAGCCTCGTATTATAGGAGGTTTACCAGTTTTCCTGCCCTAAACTTACCGGATGTGAATAGCACACTCCACTACCTACAGCAGTAAAAACTAAAATTGTCTCTAAACATTGACAAATTGTCCCTGGTAGTGAAAATCACCCCTGGTTGAGACCGTGTTGTTGAAAATAAAACAAAACTTTCACATCAATAAATATGTTAGGCCGTGTATGTTAAGGATTAACATTAAGACAATATGGAGCAAGCACTACATGAAAGCAGTGACGATTGGGAATTAGTGGCACATTATCCTAATAGTTAATATAGTGACTGTAATATCTAAATATCATCATATAGAGTTTTTCTTAGATTTTTTCATTACTATAACAGGATGTTGTGTATGTTACACTGTATATACTGTTAGTTTGAGAGACAATTTTGGGAGATTTTGCCAAGGTATTTTCAATTATAGGTCTTTAATACATTCTAAGCAAGTGGGTCTCAAAAATGGGAATTTTACACCCCACATTCTTCTTCCCATCCGGTGGACATTTGTCAATGTGTGCAGATATTTCTGATTAAAAAAAAAAAACTGTGAAAGAGAGGGTGTGCTACTGGCATCTGGTGGTCGAGGCTAGGGATGTTGCTAATCATCTTACAGTGTACACGATAGTTCCCCACAATGACTTTGAGAAACCCTGCTCTGACACTACTGCAGGATGAATTTTAAGCACAATTATAAGAGAGGACCTAGATATTGAGTTTTAAAAGGAGAAAATATAAGTACAAAAGAAGAATGAAGATTGTTATAACAGGGGCAAGTAGAAGTTAGAAGAAAATGTGATAAAGTAAATCTACATTTTAGAATAGTACTGGAAGTTATTATCAGGTGTTACAGACAAGTTTGAGACTTCCGTAAGTGACCTAAAGAAATTATGGACACTGCAAGACTAAATAATCATTCATTTAGGAAGGAGCTTAACCGCACTTTCTCAAGGCCGGGCGAGGTGGCTCACGCCTGTAATCCCAGCACTTTGGGAGGCCAAGGTGGGCAGATCACAAGGTCAGGTGATCGAGACCATCGTGGATAACACGGTGAAACCCCGTCTCTGCTAAAAAATACAAAAAAAAAATTAGCCGGGCATGGTGGCGGGCGCCTTAGTCCCATCTACTCAGGAGGCTGAGGCAGGACAATGGCGTGAACCCGGGAGGCGGAGTTTGCAGTAAGCCGAGATCCCGCCACTGCACTCCAGCCTGGGTGACTGAGTGAGACTCTGTCTTAAAAAAAAAAAAAACTTTCTCAAGCATGCTAAGTCACAAAATTTGAGTTATCCTGAGCTTTTTTTGCTTTAAGCTATCAAGCCATTGTTTGGAATCTTCAGAACCTCTTTAGAGTTTGGGATTTAAGAGTCAGTAGGTAGATAGTGAGCTTAAGATGCCAAACACAACATATAAAGCTATAAAAATCCATATGATCTTGAAAGATTAAATGGAAGCCCAGCACAAAACAATTGCTGAGTATATTATTTACATTATCTGAAAGTATGCCAAACAGACACTTTATATGTTAATAAAGATATGAGAAAGAAAATTCCAAAGAGTTTCTAAAAAGTGAACAACCACAAAATTTCATTAGCTTGCAACAAACATTTTCTTCTCACTCATGTTACCTGATGGAAAATCAAATGGCTGCCTGGAGACAGCATGGAGCGAGAGACTGATTACTGAGGTGCACAAGAAAACTTTTCATAATGATGGTTGTGAATGTAGTGATATTTCCAAAAGTATATACACACATATATATATATCTCTCTCTCTCTCAAATTTGACCACATCACACATTTCAAGTATACTGAATTGACTGTGCATCTCTTATTATACCCCAGGAAAGTTGAAGATATGACAATGAAAAAAAAATTCTTCCACCGACTACCCATCAATTTTCTTCTCATTAGCCTCACAGATTTCACAGTTAATTAAAGGGAAGATGCAAATATGTTCAAACTGTACATATTCTGAGGCCCATACCTTGCCATTAGCTCAATAAAGAGAGACATTGTCCCTGGCATGAAAATGAAAAACTTGCACACTCCCTATGTGGCTTCTGGACACTCTTAAGACATGAACACACTTCGGGGGCTCACCCTGTCAGGCTTTGCTCTCAGAGCTTAGATGAGAAAAACACAAAAATAAAACCAAAAGGTGACATTTAGATGCCCATCAAGAAAGATGTGTTGGGAACTGGACAGGTCAGGGCTTTAAGTACTGTATCTTACTGTATGTTTAAGTACTGTATGTTACTGTAGAAACTTACCCATTTTCCCCTCAGAACAACTCTGTCTCAGGAGGTGAGTCTGAGAGCTACTGTTTCTTTGTAAAGGTTTTATCTGATCAGGCCCACGGTCACCACGTCAGCCCCACTGCCCCTAAATAGTTTGAATCTTGATGTTTTGATTTCAAAGACTTCTGATTCTAGCTACATAGCTTTGTCCATTTCCCACCTTACCACTATTTACTTTGAATTTTGTTGCATGCCGAGACCAGTGACTGCCACAAATGTGACTGTTCTAGAATCTGCTTTCTGCTCTGATCTTTAGTCAGTGTGCAGACTCTAACATAAACTCCTTTCTATCGTATTTTCTTGAGTCCAAGAGCCCATAGATTGTATAATGCACTATTTTATGTCCCGTTAAGCAAGTAATTCGCATTGTGGCTAATTAAACTAAGACATACCACTGAATTGTAAAATGCATTATATTTTCAGGAGATATTAAAATATGAAATGTATAGGTCTTGGAATAGATGAATTGTGACAGTATCTTTGGAAAGCTAATTCAGTTGCAGTATTGCTTAAGATGTCTTTAAGAGCTGACTTCCTTTAGTTGGAATACATATGTAAATTATTTGCAGAGGAGATTTACCTCTTTTATCTCATTCATTTGTTTATTCAGTCATTTATTGACTAAGGAAAATTACATTTTTGGGTATAATCCAAATATAATACCAATTAATGTATTGTGTTGCTAAAATTATTCTAGAAATTGAAAGACCTTTCACTTGGCCCCTGTGCTTGTTTGACATATCTCACAAATAGATTTTTGTTAGTATTTTCATAATTTCTGGCACTAGAGGATGTCCCAGGCTCATCTTGTGTATTTTCTTCCCCATTCTTAGAATCAGCCACTTTCAAAGACGCCCTGCTTTCTATATATGAAATCAATATTTAAGTGCTAGCTGTGCCTGTAGCTAAGGGAGTATCAATTTTTTCATAGCTCTCTAAGATGAGAGAGCAAAGAAACAATGTGTATATTCTTACACATATGTAGACACATATCTTTAAATATTTCTATATGTAAACATCTATATTAGTCCATTATCCCATTGTTATAAAGAACTACCTGATCCTAGGTAATTTATAAAGAAAAGAGCTTTAATTGCCTCACAGTTCCACAGGCTGTACAGGAAGCAAGGATGGGGAAGCCTCAGAAAACGTACAGTCATAGCAGAAGGCAAAGAGGAAGCAGGCACATCTTACATGGCTGGAGAAGGAGGAAGAGAACTAAGGGGGAGATGCTACACACTTTTAAACAACCAGATTGTGTGAGAACTAACTCATTATCACAAGAACAGCAAGGAGGAAATCTGCCCCCATAATCCAATCCCCTCCCACTAGACCCCTCCTTCAACACTGGCGATTACAATTGGACAAGAGGTTTGAGAGGGGACAAAATGTAAACCATATCACCATCTATGTCTATATTAAGCTAAACATGGGTTCTTACTGATGTCACTACCTCTAACCTAATCCCGCAAGCATCAATGCCTTCCTGTATCTCTAAACCCCCACTCCAACAATAAAAATCCTGACTCTTATTTTGTGACATCTATTTAGTTAATTGTTCACTTCCAGTATATGTATATAGCTGTACCAGAATTGATAACCTGCCCTTAGTAGAGGAACGTCTTTATCAACTAAATTAAATGCCTTCGTACAAGTTTCTTTTGCCTTTCATCTTAAGAGACTGCACTCACTTTCAATATCACTTTGACTAGCACCCTTTCCCTTAAGTCCCTCACTGAAGTTGTTTTGTATGGTTCATAATAGAGCTAGATAAATAAATTTGTAACAGTCTGCATTCCATCCTGAGATTCTACAACCTTTTAATTAATTTTTAATTAAAAATATAACTTTTATTTTGGTAAATATTAGCACTTCTGTGCCACACTACTATATATAAATATCAAAAAAAGGTCCAGAAAGCTATAGAAAATTTAAGTAAAGTGCTGAATGTTGAACCTAACAATAACTGGGCTAAAGTAAGTACAGAAGGCAATTTTTTATTTATGTAAATTTATGGGATACAAATATAATCTTATTACCTCCATAAAGTACATAGTGTTGAAGTAAGGGTTTTAGAATATACATCACCTGAAAAATGTACATTGTACTCATTACATAATTTCTCATCATCCCCTCCTCCCACCCTCCTGAAATTTCCAAGTCTCTGTTGTCTATCATTCCACATTCTATGTCCATGTGTATACATTATTTAGCTTCCAGTTATAAGTGAGAACATGCAGTATTTGTCTTTCTGTGTCTGATTTGTTTCACTTAAAATAATGACCAGTTACATCCATGTTGTTACAAAAGACATGATTTTATTCTTTTGTATAGCTGAATAGTATTCTATAGCGCATATATGCCAGATTTATTAATCTAATCATCCACTGGGGGACACATTGCTATTGTGAATAGTGCTGTGATAAACATATGGGTGCAGATACCTTTTTCATATAATTATCTGTTCTCCTTTGGGTAGATCTCCAGTAGTGGGATTGTTGGGTGAAATTGCGGTTTTATTAAGAATGTATATTCTGTAGTTGCTGGGTAGAATTTTCTGTAAATGTCAGTTAGGTCTATTTCATCTAAGGTTGAATTTAAGTCTTAGGTTTATTTGTTTTCTGTCTTGATGATAACATTTAATGCTGTGAGTGAGATGGTAAAGTCCCCCAGTATTATCGTATTGCTGTCTATTCCTTTTTTATGTCTAGTAATATTTATTTTATGAATCTTGGTGGTCTAGTGTTGGATGCATATGTGTTTAGAATTGTTATATCCTCTTGCTGAATTGATCCCTTTATCATTATGTAATGACTTCCTTTGTCATTGTTATACTGTTTTAGATTTAAGTTCTGTTTTACTTGATATAAGTATAGCTATTCCTGCTTGCTTTTAGTCTCCATTACATGGAGTATCTTTTTTCACCCATTTACTTTAAATCTGTATGTGTCTTTACTTTTCAGTCTGTATGTGTCTATATGTTTCTTGTAAGCATAATATTTTTGGATCATTTTTTAGTTCGTTCCATCAATCTACCTTTCTTTTTTTTTTTTACTTTTAGATGGAGTTTCACTCTGTCATCCAGATTGGAGTGCAGTGGCGCAATCTTGGCTCACTGCAAACTCCGTCTTGCAGGTTCAAGCGATTCTCCTGCTTCAGCCTCCCAAGTAGATGAGATTACAGGTGCCGGCCACCACGCCTGGCTAATTTTTGTATTTTTAGTGGAGATAGGGTTTCACTATGTTGGCCAGCCTGGCCTCGAACTCCTGACCTCGTGATCCACCCACCTCGGCCTCCCAAAGTGCTGGGATTACAGGTGTGAGCAACTGCACCTGGCCCAATATCTATCAATCTATATATTTTAAGTGGAATGTTTAATTCATTTACATTCAAGGTTAATATTAATACATGAGGTTTTCTTTCTGCCATATTGCTATTTGTTTTCTACTTGTTTTATAAGTTCTTTGGGGTTATTTTGTTGTTGTTTTTTGTTTTTCTTTCTGTCTGTCTCTTTGTCTTTGTGGTTTGGTGGAAATCTGTTGTGTTGCTATTTGATTTCTCTTCCTACTTTGTGTGACTGTTTTACAAGACCTATGAGTTTGCTACTTTCATGTGTTTTGATGATGATGAATGTTGACCTTTCATTTTTGTGTTTGGGACACCTTTGAGTATTTCTCATAGGACTCGTTTAGTGGTGACGAATTCCCTCAGTGTGTGCTTGTCTGGAAAATACTTTGAATCATTTCAAGAAAATTAGCAGTGAGTTATGTCAATCAAGCCATTGGTTTGTATTTGGTGGCACATTTACTCTGTATTATTTCACACTAGAACCATCTGAGTTAAGTTTTATTATTTGCTATATGTTGCAGATGAAGAAACTGAAGCTGAGAGAGGTTTAGTGAATGACTAAAAAGGTTGTCAGGCTGCAGGGAAAAAAGAGAAACAAAAACTGTATGACTAGCCTGCAATGCTTCCCAAAGTATGCAGCTTATTATTATTGGTCACTTTTTGAGTACAAAATGCTGTGCTATGTAACAAAATAATACAATGTACATATGTATAAAAGTTAACATATACATATCAATTAACATAAGCATAACTGTAATCACATATACTGATAAATAAAAATATAAAGTAATATATGGTAATGACCCAACCATTTGCCTAAGTTTCATGTATTACAGAAGTTTTGAGGAGGGACTTCAGCTGTATGCGAATCAGCAATTCGGGTTGTACAGTTGATTACCCATTAGTTCAGAATTTTAATAATTTAAAATATATTTATTAAGAACCTAACAATTGGAAGACCTTACAATAGGTGGGAAAATTCGACAGATGAATAATGCTTAGGAGATATCAGCATGTTTTGGAAGGATATTCCCATGAAGAGAAAAAGTATTGTGGGAAGTGTGGGAAGTGTTATGGTGCGAGAGTAATACAGGTTCCAGCGTGTGTTTACATTATTTTGTTGGAGGTGTTGGGGAACCTTTCATGGAAGGTGTGTGGTAGACTGTTGGACAGGTTTCGTCAACTTTCGTTCCACTCTTTGAAGAGGTTAGAAAATTAAAACAACAAAACAAGCAATGCAGCTTCCCTTGAGCTAGCTTTATGAATGCAGCTTAGACCACTTACCCATTGTTTGCATAAGAATCAGACTTAGAAAAATGGAAGAGATCAAAGCCTGTCTTGCTATTGTTGATTCTGGCAAGTGAAATCATGGAGACAATAGTTCAGAAGTAGTGGAAGTGGTAGGATTCAATATCCTCGTGCCTAATCCCCAGTTTCATGGGCATAAGAAGCTTAAAGTTTTAATAGTAGGAGCATCTTTTTGACCCAGGATTGCAGAAATGATTGCGTGCCTTTGAATTCAAGAACTCAAAACCTTCCTCCATGCCACAGCTACTTTAGTTATTTTAGCTCTTCCTATTGTATATGTATGAAATGCACTTTCTGCTTAAGATACCTATTGCGGTTTTTATTTCCTTATTAAAACCTTGGAAAAATATAGCACTTAAATTATGTTTTGTAGAAATTCACTAAGCAAATAAGGCTAAAGGGGGAGAGAGTTAACCTTCTCTGCCCCCTTTTTATCAGAAGTTAGTTGTAGAAGAAATACACAATTTTTGCGCAATTTTAGCACCATCTAAGTTTTGTAGGTCTGGAACACAGACTGGTTAAATGAGCATTTCAGGAGCACTATAGTTGCAAAGTTAAGCAGTCACCACAATTTTATGTGTCTATACAAAGATTTTTAACTTTATGTTTAAGCAACGAGCCTAGAAGCAAATGGTATTTCCATCAAGAATTGTCTCATATAAAGTAGAGCGTTTTGGAAAATGAAGTTATTAATAGATAAAAACATGTTTATACAGTTGGTTTCTAAGTATGACAAACCTATTTCTTGGTAAATTGCAAGTCCATTCCACCTGTGTTTGTAGGCTCATTTGCCTCAAAGTCTTGGGATTTTTTCTGATGATCTATTAAATTTTCTTTTTGATTATCTTTTCTAATGCCGTAATAGCATTTCTAACACTGTAATGAAAGAGAACAAAAGTACACGCTTGCTCATCATTTACTAATTCTAAAAATATATATTGAATACATCTATGTAGCAGGTACTGTGGTAGGTGTGGAAGATAGTTGAGACAGGTAACAAGCCCAACATTACGGAGCTTAGCATCACCACATAGAAGAGTTTTTAAAAAACATAGATAAGTGAATAATGATTATAAAGACAAAGAGATTCTTGCCATATAATTACATATAAGCAAATTTAGGATGTGATGAAAGATTTTGATATTGGTCTTCTGATTTGGCTGTAGGATGAAGTGTTTATAAGTCATCCCAAGGAAGAAACAATTCAGATGAGAACTATTCAATGGATTTGCAATAACAATCCAAAGATGGAAGAAAACACTTCTAGGTAGACAAAATTGCAAGTATAGAGAATCTAAATTAAGAGAGAGCTTAGCTTTCAGATGAATTAAAAGATTGTGGTGATCAGAATGTAGAGATTGACGAGAGACAAATGAAATAAAACTAGAAGGACAAGTAGAGATTTGTGGGTCAAGTTTTTTAATTTTATTATAAATGCACTGATACTGTTCTGAACATTTTCTTACGCATGGAAATTTAATGATTATGGCTATTGAAAAATGTAACTCTTCATTTATATTTTTCCGAGAATGAAATCCGTGGAATTGCTGGGGGGTGAAAATGTCCAGTGCGAAACAGGAGGCTAATTTAAGAAGGGATACTGCAAAATTGGTCATGATGGCTCAAACTGCTGTTCATAATAGAGAGAAGAAAATGGATAGAGTTACATATGGATGAGAGTAAATTGACAAGGCTAAATGCTAAAACGTGGGTAGTGACAGAAAGTAGGTGTCAAAATAGACTTCCAGGAAAAGAAAAAATGGGTCTACAAAAGAGCCAAATGCTGATCTGGGTTACATGATCCTGAGCAGATGCAGATGTAATTGGTTAAGTAAAGTAAGTTCTTAAGATAGATTTGGCCTGGCGCTATACATTCTAGAGCCTCTGAATATAAGTGGGATATAAAACCATGGGAATGACTGTATTTGTCTAAGGAGAGAATTTGGCAGAAGAAAAGGAAACATAAGATGAAATGCAGAGGAAATTCAAATTTAATTGGCAGGTGTAGGAAGACAAGGAGATGACAAAAGGAACTGGAAATGAGTAATCAGAGACAGAAAAGTAAAAGTAAGAGTAGAATGTCATGGAAGGCAAATAATTGGAATGTTTCAAGAACAGGGAAATGGGCAATAAAGAGAAGAAAAAAATAGTGACCAGAGGGTATAGTAATGTGTAGAAATTCATCCTGTGTTAGGTTTGATTGCTTAGATGTTTTATATAAAAATCTTTCCCAGAGAGTAATAAAACAGAAGTGAGGTTAGAGAAAGAACATACGATTTAGCCAAAAGGTGGGAAAAGTTAGGAAATGAAGAAGAAATATATGTTTAAAGATAATGTAATGGCTACTCAATGTACAACCTCTTTTCTTTCATTATTTTTAATTGTGATATTTAAAAATAGTAATTACCACTTTTAAAAATTATCTTATTATTTGTTACATAAGAAAATGCATTAATTCAAGCCACATAGTATCATTTATATTATGACTGTCGAAACATTACTAGAATTACTAGAACTATTAACCTAATGGCCTGAAAATTTCAACTCACTTCCCTAGCTGTCCTGATGATCATTAGTGAAAGGAAAGACTCCATTAAATAATGCTTACTTATAGAGAACTGGTTATATCTGTCTCATTTCCATACATATATCTATATAAATTAATTTGATTAATAAAACAAACACAAGGCACAAACAACAAAACACAATTTATAAATGTCATTGAAAAATGCATGCCTGTACAATTTGGGTATTTGTAATTGTAAATTGATATACTTCATTTTTTATCCAGGAGTTACTTAGATTGAAACTTTACCTAATGTATGATAAAATAATATGTGATTAAATTTAAAAACATGATGAATTTATTTAAAATTGGCTTCAATAATGTCAGAAAGTAATAAAATAAAATGATTCCTTCAAAGACTGCACCTGTTTATTGCCTGAGATTATCTCTCTTGGCCACAAATCAATATTATTTTCTTTCATTCATCAGTGATAAAGCTTTTCAATAATTCTAATTTTAAAGGATGATTACAGCAAGTATATAGTCATTGATTGCTTAAAGGTTGCAGCTAAAATGAACACAATGGTAATTTTATTTTTAATAAATGAGCCCTTTTGAAAAGTCAAGCATTTTTCCTCTCACAAAACTTTGTGTAATAAGATTATAGATTTGATCATGTATGCGTTTGCACTGTGTGTGTGTATATATGTGTGTGATTTCAGCGATAAAGTTCACTGTTCCACAGCTGGCAATTTCTTCTGCTTAATTGAAAATTCCGTTTTAAAATATTTCTTTAAAGTTCTAAAATGGGTTTAAATGGGTTCATGAGCTGTAATACTATTAAAAAAATATATATCTACATATTTGTTGATTCTTCTCAGTTTAAGAAGTGGAGCTTCATACTCCTCCCCTTGAAGGCAGGCTAAGCTGAGTGACTCCCATCTAAGAAATAAAACACCACAGGATTGGAATGTTACCTTCTGAGACAAGGTCACAAAGGCTAGGGTTTTAATTTTGAGTGAACTAATTTGCTCCTTACTGGTGTTTCTCTCTCTTTCTCTCCTTCAACTCTTTACGAGCCCAGCCACCATGCAAATAATTCCAAACTATCTTTTCTAGAAAGCTCACATGAAGAACCGAGGCATCCTATCTGATATCCAGCCAAATGATTAAACATTCTAGAAGCAGACTATGATGCACTGAATTTGTGAAATCCTAACCCCCAATGTAATGATAGTAGGAGGTGGAGCTTTTGGTAGATGATAGTCTGTCTTCATGTAGGGGATTAGTGCCTTGATCATTATTTTTTATTTTTATTTTTATTTATTTATTTTTGAGACAGAGTTTTGCTCTGTTACCTAGGCTGGAGTGCAGTGGCGCCATGTCAGCTCACTGCAACGTCTTCCTCCTGGGTTCAAGTGTTTCTTCTGCCTCAGCCTCCTGAGTAGCTGAGTAGCTGAGACTACAGGTACGCACCACCACACCTGGCTAATTTTTGTATTTTTAGTAGAGACGGGGTTTCACCATACTGGCCAGGCTGGTCTGGAACTCCTGACCTCGTGATCTGCCTGCCTCAGCCTCCCAAAGTACTGGGATTACAGATGTGAGCCACTGTGCCCAGCCGGGGATTAGTGCCCTTATAAAAGAGACCCCAAAAAGCGTCCTTGCCCCTTCTGCCATGTGAGCCAGAGGACAGTAATCTATGAACTAAAAAATGGGCTCTGACCAGACACCAAATCTGCAAGCACCTTGATTTTGCACCATCCAGCCTCCGGTACCATTAGAAACATTTCTGTTGTTTATAAGCTACCCTGTCTATGGTATTGTGTAGCGACAGTGCAAACAAACTAAGACATGGACCTTCCAACACAAATTAAAGGCTTCAGGGGATGCTGCCTGGGTCAACAACATGACAGCAACCTTTACTCATGTGAGACTTTGACTCAGAACCACCTACCCAAATCCATCATTTCCCTGACTTCTATAAATTGTGTCATACATATTTGTTATTTTAAGCCATTAAGTTTTAGGGTAATTTTTAAATGGAAAAAATACATGATCATAGGTAAAACTATAATTAATAGAAAAATCTAATGCCAATAATATTTACCATTGATTGACCGTAAAAACTCCATTAATTATTTGCTTTCCATTTATATTTATTTTGGGATTTCTTTTTTAAGAGAATGGCACCTGTGACAGCATACTGTTAATATTACCCTTGTATCGTACTTTACCATGCCATCTCTGAAGAATATTACAGACCATTTTGGAGCATGGTGAATAAGAAATTTTTACCTTAGGAGTTCACTTGAATAGTCATTTTTATATTTGTGACTGCAAGTCACTTTTAGGGGCTGTACTTTCTTAGTACTGGTAGCATTATTATCCAATGGACTTGTATAGCTTTCATTAGGTTTTCTTTTGTTTTTGTTCTTTAAAGAACATTTTACTTAACTTAGTATTTCATTTTTCATCTATATTATGAGGCAGTAAGAGTCTTCTGTTTTTCCAAAGTTGAGACTACTTTATATTTATTTCATATTGTCTACAGCTGTAGTGTTCAATACATTAGCCACTAGCCACATGTGGTTATTTAAATAAGATAAAATAAAAATTGGCCGGGCGTGGTGGCTCACGCCTGTAATCCCAGCACTTTGGGAGGCCGAGGCGGGCAGATCATGAGGTCAGGAGATCGAGACCATCCTTACTAAGACGGTGAAACCCCATCTCTATTAAAAATACAAAAAATTAGCCGGGCTTGGTGGCGGGCGCCTGCAGTCCCAGCTACGCAGGAGGCTGAGGCAGGAGAATGGCGTGAACCTGGGAGGCAGAGTTTGCAGTGAGCCGAGATGGCGCCACTGCACTCCAGCCTGGGGGACAGAGCGAGACTCCATCTCAAAAAAAAAAAAAAAAAAAAAATTAAAAATTAAGTTCTTTAGTTGCACTAGCCATGTTTCAAATACTTGATGGATACATGTGGCTAGTGGCTAACATAAGGGATAGCACAGATATAAAACATTTCCTCGTCATATAAAGTTCTATTGGATAGTGCTGGTCTGTAGCTTATAGGATGGTATCTTAGTCTGCTTCAGCTGCTAAAACAGAATACCATAAATTAGGTAGCTTAAACAGTAGATATTTTGACCAGGCGTGGTGGCTTATGCCTGTATTCCTAACACTTTGGGAGGCCGAGGCAGGTGGATAACTTGAGCTCAGGAGTTTGAGACTAGCCTGGGCAGCATGGCAAAACCTTGTCTCTACGAAAATTAGCTGGGCATGGTGGTGCACGCCTGTAGTCTGAGCTACTTGGGAGGCTGAGGTGGGAGAATTGCTTGAACCTGGGAGGCGGAGGTTGCAGTGAGCCATGATCGCACCACTGTACTCCAGCCTGGGTGACAGAATGAGACTCTGTCTCAAAAACAAACAAACAAACAAAAAACCCCAGATATTTCTCACAGTTCTGGAGACTGGAAGTGCAAGATCAAAGTGTTGGCAAATTACGTTTCTTAAAGAGGGCCTGCTTCCTAGATTGGAAATGGCCATCTTCTCTCAATATCCTCACATGGTAGGGAGAAAAGCAGCTCTAGTGTCTCTTCTTATAAAGGAAGTAATGCCACCATAGGGGCTCTATTCTCATGACCTCATCTAAACCTAATTCTCTCCTAAAGGCCACGCCTCCCAGTATCCTCACCTTGGGGGTTAGGGCTTTATCATATGAATGTTTTTTTTTTTTTTTTTTTGAGACAGAGTCTCGCTCTGTCTGTCACCCAGGCTGGAGTGCAGTGGCACAATCTCGGCTCTCTACAAGCTCCGCCTCCTGGGTTCACGCCATTCTCCTGCGTCATCCTCCTCAGTAGCTGGGACTAAGGCGCCCGCCACTGCGCCCGGCTAATTTTTTGTATTTTTAGTAGAGACGGGGTTTTACCATGTTAGCCAGGATGATCTCGATCTCCTGACCTCGTGATCCACCCGCCTCGGCCTCCCAAAGTGCTGGGATTACAGGCATGAGCCACCGCGCCCGGCCTATCATATGAATTTTGAGGGAACACAAACATGCAGTCTGTAGCAGATGGTAATAAGCTGATATATTACACTTGTTGATGTAAATCTGATAGGTTTCTTTTTCTCCAAGGACAGCTTTTTAAATATTTAACAGTATCAATAATTTTTCAGGTTCTCTGAGAATTTTATAATTTATAATTTGCAGACTTAATGTATAATCTATTTTGTCCTAACAATTACAAATATATTTTTTATTTCAGATTATATATATTCCTACCAGATGGAGATAATTACAGCTTTAAAAATTTTTATTTTTTCATTTTATTTCACATATTGACATTAAATTTTTATTGACACATAATAATTGTACATATGTATGGGGTACAATGTGATGTTTTAATACATGTACTCAATGTGTAATGATCAAATCAGGGTAATTTGCATAATGATTTTTCTGTAGGGAGAAAATTCAAAATCTACTCTTCTGGCTATTTTCAAATATATAATATGTTATTGTTAACTATACTCATCCTACTATGCCATAGGACACCAGAACTTATTCCTGGGTTCTACATCTGTTAAGCCAACCAAGGATTGGAAATATTGGGAAAAAAAATTCCGTCTGTACTGAACATGTACAGACTTTTTTCTTGTCCTTATTCCTTACACAATATAGTACAATAACTATTTGCATGACATTTACATCGCATATTATGAGTGATCTAGAGTTGATATGAAGTATATGGGAGGATGTGCAAAGGTGATGTGCAAATACTATGTCATTTTATATCAGGGACTTGAGTATCCTTTGTTATCCTCAGGAGATCCTGAAACTAGTCCCCCATGGATACTGAGGGCTGACTGTATAGTCCTATCCTCACGGCACTTTCATTCTAATGAGGGAAGACTGACTATAAACAAAATATATGTAATAGGTGGTGGTAAGTACCGTGGAGAAGTAACAAATGGGGCAAAGTGAGTTATACAGCTCCATTCTTAGAAACCTTGGAGTACTTTTCTTAGTTTATACTCGTGGTGGTTTTCTTTTGTCTCCTTTATTACATGGGACTCTGACATGTGCCCATAGCTAGGGTGGCAGTAGGATCTACCCGATAGTAGGGTGGCAGTAGGATCTACCCGAAAAGCATCCTGCTGATACAGGGCCAAAGCATCCTGTTGTTCTCGAGCCTATAAAAAGAGCTAATGGTCTTGCTTCTCTTAACTGTGGCCTCCTACACTGTGTTTTGGATGATTGGTGATGTCTTGGATATTCTGTTTCTTTGGAACTTTGAATATACAACACTTTACTAGGGAATTAGCAACGGAAGCAGAGCAAAGATGTACAGAGGAAACAATGCATAACTCTGATGGAATTGAAGTCATGAGGCAGCAGAGAGCTTAAATTACAGCTTTAAAAATTTTTTATTTTTTAGAGGGAATTTAATTGGGAGTAACAGCAGTAATAGTTAACGGAGCCAGAATGCTTGAGTCATATAATTGCAAAGCAGAGTTGGGAGCAACAGATGCTAAAGAGTAGTTGCTGTAGTTCCTCTTTGGGTCGTAGGAGCAGTTGTCATATTACTATATAGCTACTGAATGAAGAAGAGTTCTTAGTGAGGCCTGGGTGAACAGCTCTTCTTAGTATTCTGTGTGACCCCATTTGACCTTTTAACAAATCCCTAAGTAAACAAATAGCCCCTAAGGTAAACTAAGTTTTTCTCTGCTATTTTTGCTTGAGAGAACTATAACTGTAATAGACTTATATTTCTGAACATTTTAGTGCTTGCCAATATTTGGTAATATTTACGTTTCCTATATTTGTAATGAACATTCTTCTTCCGTTACATTTTTTGTTAAATTATTGTTTCATGCATAAAAGTTGACCTTTCATTGTATAAAATTGATTCAGATTAATTTATACACATTGACAATGAGTAAATAGAATTTTTCAGATTATTAAAAGCTGAAGGATGCCCATGTAAGCAACAAAAATAAAGAAAAAACCAACAAAAATAAACCCAAACCCCTCAAACAATTTCGAACACAAAACATTCTTCTCATGCCGGCATCCCTGCTTGCAGGTGTGAAGGGGGCAGGAATCAGCGAGGTGTCCTGGGATGAGTCCCCGGAGTGGGAAGAGGTGGCAGGAAGGGGATCCGAGGAGGAGAACAGGGATCCTGGTGGTCTGTGCTTCTTCCCAGACACGGGAGCTGTAGAGGAGACCTCTGCAGCAGATGCTAGGGGGGCCACTAGGCCCAGGCAGTCTTGGGACTTGGGTCTGTCCTGCTGTGCATCCATAGTGGGTGCTTTAGAAAGGGGAGGCCCACCCGAAGCCCCTGTTGCAAGTGAGGACAAAGTGTGGGAAGGCCGTGAGGGTCTGCAGTCCGAGATGGCCTTGTCCTCAACGTGCAGTGCACTGTTGATGCGGGGCCTAGAGGCCTGGGATCTGGGGGAGCCACCCCTGGGGGCGAGTGTCTGCCCTGGTGCTGTATCTGCCTTTTGACAGCGGGTGTGACCCGAAGAGACAGCCTGAGGTCCGTCCTCACTCACTGTGTTTGAGGAACTGAGGGCCAGCTGGCAGTGGGATGAGGCTGGCCCCCTCTTCTGCTTTAGTTCCTGCAGGCCTTCCGTAGAGCTGTGGGAGCTGGAGCTGGCATTTCCTTGGAGGCACGATCTGGTCCGGGAGGTCTGGGATCTCTGGTTATATCTCACTTCTGACCTCTGGGCACGTGCTGCAGCTGTGGCTGAGGCCAAGAAATGTGAAGGGCCTCCATCCACTGCATTGAGCAGTGACCCCGACGTGGGGTTCAATGTGGAGGGTGGAGGGGCTGCTGCTGCAGCTGCAGGAGCCGAGGTGCTAGGCCTTGTTGTTCTCATGCCGGCATCCCTGCTTGCAGCTGTGAAGGGGGCAGGAATCATCGAGGTGACCTGGGCTGAGTCCCGGGAGTGGGAAGAGGTGGCAGGAAGGGGATCTGAGGAGGAGAACAGGGGTCCTGGTGATCTGTGCTTCTTCCCAGACACGGGAGCTGTAGAGGAGACCTCTGCAGCAGATGCTGGGGGGGCCACTAGGCCCAGGCAGTCTTGGGACTTGGGTCTGTCCTGCTGTGCATCCATAGTGGGTGCTTTAGAAAGGGGAGGCCCACCCGAAGCCCCTGTTGCAAGTGAGGACAAAGTGTGGGAAGGCCGTGAGGGTCTGCAGTCCGAGATGGCCTTGTCCTCAACGTGCAGTGCACAGTTGATGCGCTGGAATGCCTCCTCTTTTTCCAGGTGCAGGTCTTCAGCCGTGGCCCGGTACCCCAGCTCTAAGGGAGGTGTCAGCATCAAAGGCTCCCCTCGCCTCCGTGGCAGCAGGGGAATCTTGCATCTATGGGGCCTGGAGGCCTGGGATCTGGGGGAGCCACCCCTTGGGGCGAGTGTCTGCCCTGGTGCTGTATCTGCTGCCTTTTCACACCGTGTGTGACCCGAAGAGACAGCCTGAGGCCTGTCCTCACTCACTGTCTTTGAGTAACTGAGGGTCAGCTGGCAGCGGGATGAGGCGGGCCCCCTCCTCTGCTTTAGCCCCGGCAAGCCTCCCGTGGAGCTGTAGGAGCTGGAGATGGCATTTCGTTTGGTGCTCGAGCTCGTCCAGGATGTCTGAGATGTCTGGTTATATCTGATTTCTGAGCTCTGGGCATGGAGGTCTGTCTGCAGAGGCCCTGGCCTGGGCACAAAGGGAGAGAGGCCTCCATTGTCCCGCAGGGGCCAAAATGCAGACCGTGCATCCCCGGTGACCTCGGGGACCGTTCTCTGATCATCAGGATTTTCTTGGACTCTGGGGTCCTTGTCCTGCTCAGGCATCCCTGCCCTGCTCTCCTTGAGGGCCCTCAACACTATCTTCCCTGAACACAAGTCTGGGGACAGCCGGGTGTTGTGGACCCCAAAGGGGTGACTACCTGCTCCTGGGCCCCACAGAGTCCTTGTGCTCAGTGTAGTGGCTGAGCTGGGGGATGCCCTGGAACTCGGAGCACACAGCACTGGCTTACTGTGGTACCTGTGCAGTGAAATTGAAGACAGAATCACCAGGATGGAACACAGGTCTTGCAGGATCACGGAAAACCTTCTTAGAGTTGTCTTGACAGCACTGATGTTGAGTGTCCGGGTGTTTGTAGGATGGCCTGCCACTCATTCCAGGGGCAGGAGCAACGGGGAGATCCCACAAGCAAAGTGAACTAGGGGATGGGCTGAAGGGGCTCCAGGCAACTGAGCCCTACTCGCAGGTCCTCGGCCTTGGCCCAAACAGGAATGAGGGGCACAGAGTGCCCGGGTAACCGCTCCTGGGAGCAGTGGGGAACTGTCGGATACTTGAACTCTCAAGAGCTGGGCTCTGAGCGTCCTCGTCCAGCTGCCAACTTGGCCAAAGGCTAAGCCAGCAGATTGTTCTGTTGCCGGGCAACGCACCTCCTAAACCTGAGGGAGTGGGCACGTGAGCACATAATGGCACCAGTGACAGAGCGACCATAATGGATTAATAAGCGCAGCCAGGTACCCGCGCAAGGCACTTGCTGGCAATGGCAGGAGGCGGACGTGGGGGGTCGTGCAATAGGTACTGGAGGGAGAGACGTGGGCACAAAGGTCGCGGGAGGAACAGGTGCCCACAATGGCTGCAGATCTGCCCGTGGATCACTGAAGATTCCTGCTCTCCTGCTGAGGTGGAGACTGCAGTGAGCTGAGATGGCACCATTGCACTCCAGCCTGGGCAATGAGTGCAAAACTCAAGTCTCCAGATAAAAAAAAGAAAAAGAAAAAAAAGAGGCCGGGTGTGGTGGCTTATGCCTATAATCCTAGCACTTTGGGAGGTCGGGGTGGACGGATCACGAGATCAGGAGTTGGAGGCCAGCCTGGCCAACATAGTGAAACCCCGTCTCTAGTAAAAATACAAAATTTAGTCAGACATGGTGGGCAGGAGAGAGCATGTGCAGGGGAACATCCATTTATAAAACCATCAGACCTCATGAGACTTATTCACTACCATGAGAACAGCATGGGGGAAACTGCCTCCATGATTCAGTTATCTCCACCTGGCCCCACCCTTGACACATGGGAATTGTTACAATTCAAGATGAGATTTGGGTGGGGACAGAGCCAAACCATATAATTCTTCCCCGGCCCCTCCCAAATCTCATGTCCTCATATTTCAAAAGCAATCATGCCTTCCCCTAAGTCCCCCAAACTCTTATTTCAGCATTAACTCAAAATTCCATAGTCCAAAGTCTCATCTGAGACAAGGCAAGTCCCTTCCCTTCCACCTATGAGCCTGTAAAATCAAAAGCAAGTTAGTTATTTTCTAGATACACAGGGAATCAGGCATTGGGTAAATACACTCGTTTCAAATGGGAGAAATTGGCCAAAGCGAAAGAGCTACAGGCCCCATGCAAGTCCAAAACCCAGCAGGCAAATCTTAAAGCTCCAAAATGACCTCCTTTGACTCCATGTGTCACATCTAGGTGATGCAAGAAGTGGGTTCCCAGGGTCTTGGGCAGCCCCGCCCCTGTGGCTTTGCAGGGTACAGCCCCCCTTCTGGCTGCATTGAGTGTCTGCAGCTTTTCCAGGCACACAGTGCAAGCTGTCAGTGGATCTACCATTCTGGGGTCTGGAGGATGGTGGCCCTTTTCTCACAGCTCTGCTTGGCAGTACCCCAGTGGGGACTCTGTGTGGGGGCTCCAACCCCATATTTCCCTTTGACACTGCCCTAGCAGAGGTTATCCATGAGGGCCCCCCCTCCCCCCCACAGCAAACTTTTGCCTGGATTTCCAGGCATTTTCATACATCTTCTGAAATCTAGGCGGAGGTTCATGAACGTTAATTCTTGACTTCGGTGCATCTGCAGGCTTAACACCACCTAGAACCTGAAAGGCTTGGAACTTGCACCCTCTGAAGCCATGGCCTGAGGTGTACCTTGGCCCCTTTTACCTATGGCAGGAGCAGCTGGGATTCAGGGCACCAAGTTCCTAGGCTGCACACAGCAGGGGGTTCTGGACCCACAAAACCATTTTTCCTTCTAAGCCTCCTGGCCTGTGATGGGAGGGTCTGCTGTGAGGGTCTCTAACATGCCCTGGAGACATTTGCCCCATTGTCTTGGTGATTGACATTTGGCTCCTCATTACTTATGCAAATTTCTACAACCCAGTCTCCTGAGAAAATAGATTTTTCTTTTCTGTTGCATCATCAGGCTACAAATTTTCTGAACTTTTATGCTCTGCTTCTTCTCGAATGCTTTGCTGCTTAGAAATTTCTTCTGTCAGATACCTTAAATCATCTCTCTCAAGTTCAAAGTCCCACAGATCTCTAGGGAACTCTAGAAAAAAATTCTTATTTTCACTCTTTCCCGCCTATCTTATGCCCGTTTCTAATACAGGTGCACAATGCCTGCAGTGTCTTTGCATAGTAAGAGTGACTTTACTCCATTTCCCAACAAATTCCTCATCTCCCTCTGAGACCACCTCCGCCTGGACCTTATTGTCCATATCACTATTAACATTTTGGTCAAAGCCATTCAACAAGTCTCTAGGAAGTTCCACACTTTCCCACATTTTCCTATCCTCTTCTGAGCCTTCCAAACTGTTCCAGCCTCTCCCTGTTACCCATTTCCAAAGTTGCTTCCACATTTTCGGGTATCTTTACAGCAGCACCCCACTCTACTGGTATCAACTTATTGTATTAGTCTGTTCTCACACTGCAAATAAAGACATACCTGAGACTGGGTAATTTATAAAGGAAAGAGGTTGAATTGACTCACAGTTCTGCATGGCTGGGGAGGCCTCACAATCATGGTGGAAGGCAAGGAGGTGCAAAAGCATGTCTCACATAGTGGCAGGCAGGAGAGAGCATGTGCAGGGGAGCTCCCATTTATAAAACCATCAGATCTCATGAGACTTAGTCACTACCACGAGAACAGTACGGGGGGAACCATCCCCATGATTCAGTTATCTGCACCTGGCCCCACCCTTGACACGTGGGAATTATTACAATGCAAGGTGAGATTTGGGTGGGGACCCATCCAAACTATGTCAGTATGTTTTGACTTCTTGCTTGATTGCTAGGTTGCATAGAGGACAAACATGGAAATTAATGAAGTACCTTAATATCTGGCTTCAGATCTTAGACAGGATCAGAGGGCCAGCTCAAATTTGCAAGGAGGGGAGGTAGATCCCACCATTTTATGGGTGAATGGCAAAATCAAACAGAAATTATGTGGGATGGGAGAAACTGATGCAGGCATCTTTGGAAACATTCTACTTAGCTAATTTTATGCTAGGCTTTAGGTCAAGAAGGAGAGAGAGAGCTGACATGCTGTGATACACACGTATAGTCCCAGCGACTTGGAAAGCTGAGGCAGGAGGATTGCTTGATGCCAGGAGTTTGAGGTAGTGTGCGATGATCGTTCTTGTGAATAGCCACTAGCCACTGAACTCCAGCTTGGGCAACATTGAGACACCCTGTCTCTTAATTTAAAAAAAAAAAAAAAAAAAAAAAGGAGGAAAGAAAGTGGTCTCAGTTTTTAATGTAAATATTTTTAATGGGATAATGATATTTTAAGATTAATGTATATTGTATATCAGTTAACTATAGGTCAATAATTATATAAAACTTAAGGTACGAAAAACATTTATTTTTGCTAACATATCTGTGAGTTGACTGTTCTTGGCTTGGTGAGGCTGCAAGCTGCAGGTAGAGTCTAGGTATGTTTTCTGTGTGTTTGTTCCCCCTTGGATCAGTGGACTACCTGAGAATGTGTTTTTGTCACAGTGATAGAATCACAAGGAAACTCCAGTTCTGGAAGTACATTTTAAGCCATTGCTTCTATCATGTCCACTAATATTCAGTCAGCCAAAGCACATACCTTGTCCATGGCTAACATTGATAGTATAGATAAATATACCTGATCTCTAGCAGGAGGAACTGCATTGTCTTGGGGAAAGGTTTTAGATATAGGGAGGGGTGATGAGTTGGGAACAATAATGTAGTCTGCCACAAACATATTAAAGTGTAACTGGATATGGTTGCTGCAGAATTTTGAACCTTTGTTTTAATTGTGATTCTTATTCTTTTCCCCCTATCTAGTGCCCTTTTGTAATACAGTAATTCTCATGATTTTTGTCTGAATTGAAATCTTCTGAGATTAGATTGTCTACGAAAATACAGTCGATCCTCCTTGTTTTCAGCTTTTGTATTTGTGAACTCACCTACTATTTTTTGTAACCCCCAAATCAGTACTCACAGCACTTTCATAGTCATGTGTTTGCGCAGAGTGTCAAAGAATTTGAGTTTGAACAGGATGATATTCTGCCTTCTTTTTCAGCTGTCATACAATAGTCAGGTATCCTTTTTGTGGTCTATTTAATGCCATGCTTTTCCTGTTTTTGTACTGTTTGTTGGTTGTTTTGCCATTTAAATTAACCCCCAAGCATAGTGCTGAAGTGCTGCTTAGCATTCACAAGTCCAAGAAGTCTGTGATGTGTCTTACAGAGAAAATACATGCATTAAATAAACTCCATTCAGGCATGAGTGCTGTAGTGCCATTGGCTGTGAGTTCAGTGTTAATGAATGAACAATGTATATTATTTATTTATTCTTCATTTAATTATTATTATTTTTTTTTTGAGATAGAGTCTCACTCTGTTGCTCAGGCTGGAGTGCAGTGGTGCAGTCTTGGCTCACTGCAACCTCTGCCTCCTGGGTTCAAGCGATTCCCCTGCCTTAGCCTCCCAAGTAGCTAAGACTACAGGCATGTGCCACCATGCCTGGCTAATTTTTTTTTTTTTTTTTTTTTGTAGTTTTAGTAGAGACGGGGTTTCGCCACGTTGGCCAGGCTGGTCTCGAACTCCCGACCTCAAATGATCTGCCCGCCTTGGCTTCCCAAAGTGCTGGGATTACAGGCGTTAGCCACTGTGCCTGGCCAACAATATATATTAAATAAGCACACATACAACAAAAGTAGGTGTTGGTAAGCTTACAAAAGTGTGACCAGTAGCTTGCTGAAACCTAACTTTTTATTTGTTCATGGAACTTTCTAGACCGTAACTACACTGAATAATGAGAATGTGCTGTAATCTTTTTAGGTGCTGTAGATGAGCCATTGGATTAAATTATTACAGTATGTTTCAGACTGCTCTATGTTGAACCCTAGTGAAATGCCTCTCAAACCTTCATAAGGATCACAATCTCATGTCCTTTTTTTTTGTTATTAAATGCCCAGTATGTGTTAGCGATTTAAACAAAATTCAAATTTTTTTTTTTTTTGAGACAGAGTCTCGCTCTTGTCACCTAAGCTGGAGAGTGCAGTGGCATGATCTCGGCTCACTACAACCTCTGCCTCCCGGGTTCAAGCGATTCTCCTGCCTCAGCATCCTGAGTAGCTGGGATTACAGGCACCCGCCACCACGCTGGGCTAATTTTTGTATTTTTCGTAGAGACGGGGTTTCGCCAGGTTGTCCAGGCTGGTCTGGAACTCCTGACCTCATGCGATCTGCCTGCCTTGGCCTCCTGAAGTGCTGGGATTATAGGCGTGAGCCACCATGCCCGGCGTTGACTTTTTAATAATAACCATTCTGACTGGTGTGAGATGGTATGCCATTGTGGTTTTGATTTGCATTTCTCTAATGATCAGTGATATTGAGCTTTTTTTCATATGCTTGTTGGCCGCATGTGTGTCTTCTTTTGAAGTGTCTGTTTATGTCCTTTGCCCACTTTCTAATGAGATTTTTTTTTTCTTGTAAATTTGTTTAAGTTCCTTATCAGTGTTGGACATTAGATCTTTGTCACATGCATTGTTGCAAAAATTTTCTCCCATTCTGTAGGTTGTCTGTTCACTCTGTTGATAGTTTCTTTTGCTGTGCAGAAGCTTCAAGAAGAAAGGAATCCGATTGGTTCTGTGTCTGTCTCTTTTGGTATTCTCAGAATTATGTAGTCATTCATATAGAAAGATGATTAGGAAAATAGGACAAGAATAGCAGAAATCTACATAAAAATGTAGGAAATTAAAATTAGTTACCAGCATACAAAAAACTTCTATATGTTATAATTACATACTATAACTCACCCCTCCTTGCCAAATATTCTCTCTCTTTTGACTTCAAAATCATGGCTTATATGTACTTTCTCTATTTTCCAGATGCAAATATAATTAATTGACTTTATTTATCTAGGAAATGTTACTGATATCTTAATTGTAGTCATTGGCTTGAGTGACGGGTTTTGGTAATTCAACTACTATTACTTGAAAGTAGTAGATTTCATAGGATACTGTTATAAAATCTTTTTAACCTCTTTTCTGATTTCAGGAGTAATTAGTAATTGTGGTTTACTGGAAAATTCAATGAATAGGGTGTTAAAGGAAGCAATTCATTAATAATATATCTAATCTATTGGGAGACTGAGGCGGGTGGATCACCTGAGTTCAGGAGTTGGAGACCAGCCTGGCCAACATGGCAAAACTCCGTCTTTACTAAAAATACAAAAATTCGCCGGGCATGGTGGTGCATTCCTGTATTCCCAGGTACTCGGAAGGCTGAGGCAGGAGAATCACCTGAACTCCAGAGGTGGAGGTTGCAGTGAGTCAGGATCGCAGCACTACACTCCAGCCTGGGTGACAGAGTGAGACTCCATCTCAAAAAAAAAAAAAAAAAAAAAAAAATTAAAAAATTAAATTAAAAAAAAGCGGGCCGGGCGCATTGGTTCAGGGCCGGGCACGGTGGCTCAAGCCTGTAATCCCAGCACTTTGGGAGGCCGAGGCAGGCGGATCACGAGGTCAGGAGATCAAGACCATCCTGGCTAATGTGGTGAAACCCCGTCTCTACTAACAATACAAAAATTAGCTGGATGTGGTGGCAGGTGCCTGTAATCCCAGCTATTCCAGAGGCTGAGGCAGGAGAATCACTTGAACCTGGGAGGCAGAGGTTTCAGTGAGTCCAGATCATGCCACTGCACTCCAGCCTGGGCGACAGAGCGAGATTCTATCTCAAAAAAAAAAAAAAAAAAAAAAAGCAGCAGAAGCAAATGAGAGTGCCTGGGAGTGGTCATTGTGGGGCCTTCCCGTTTGTGTGACCCAGGTCATGTCCCTCCCTAAGCCCTGGTCTCTCTTGCCTCCTGCAGGGCTGGTGAATTACCAGATCTCCGTCAAGTGCAGCAACCAGTTCAAGTTGGAAGTGTGTCTTTTGAATGCAGAAAACAAAATCGTGGACAACCAGGCTGGGACCCAGGGCCAGCTGAAGGTGCTGGGTGCCAACCTCTGGTGGCCGTACCTGATGCACGAACACCCCGCCTACCTGTACTCGTGGGAGGTAATGGTGGTTTGGGACTTGCTTAAGGGAGGTCTTTTGCCCCTATCTGGTAGCCCTGGCTTCAGCAGGAGCCCAGGACAGGTGAGCGGGCAGGTGTGGTCCTCTGAGCTTTCTGATGTTTCCCACCCTTGGTGGGAGGCCCAGATTTTTTATTTATTTATTTATTTATTTATTTATTTATTTATGTATTTATTTTTTTGTGATGGTCTCACTCTGTCACCCAGGCTGGAATGCCATGGCCTGATCACAGCTCACTGCAGCTTTGAGCTGCAATCCTCCTACCTTGGCCTCCTGAGTAGCTGGGACTACAGGCACATGCCACCATGCCTGGCTAATTAAAAAAATTTTTTTTGTATGCCGGGCATGGTGGCTCACGCCTGTAATCCCAGCACTTCGGGAGGCTGACACGAGCGGATCACTTTAGGCCAGGAGTTGGAGACCAGCCTGGCCAACATGGTGAAACCCCATCTCTACTAAAATATGAAAATTTGCAGGGCATGATGGTGCACGTCTGTAATCCCAGCTACTCGGGAGGCTGAGGCAGGGGAATTGCTTGAACCCAGGAGGCAGGGGCTGCGGTGAATTGAGATCATGCCGCTGCACTCTATCCTAGGTGACAGAGTGAGACTGTCTCAAAAAAAAACTCCTTTTTATAGAGTTGGGGTCTTACTAGGTTGCCCAGGCTGGTCTTGAACTCCTGGACTCAGGTGATCCTCCTGCCTTAGCCTCCCAAAGTGTAGGGATTCCAGGCATGAGCCACCTCGTCTGGTCAAGGAGAAGGCCTGATTTTGAAGGGCAGGTCCCAGGGTCAGCCAGTGAAGGGCAGAGCCTCTGATTGCTGCTTCTCTGCAGGCCCAGAGGCGACTTCTGGGGTGCATGCACGAGGGGTCTTCCTGCTGTAGGGCAGGCCAGATGGGGCTCAGGCTGTCGGGGTGCTCACACCTGGCGGCTGACTGCACAGAAGTCACTGGGGCCTTTGACTTCTACACACTCCCTGTGGGGCTCCGCACTGTGCCCGTCACCGAGAGCCAGTGGGTGAGAGCCAGTTTCATTTGCGGTAGAGGCAGCAGAGGTTGTAGAAATGCTCCTTGAGGCAGATGCCACACCCCAATTTCATGGAGTGATTTGGGCTGAGCCGAGTCTGCAGCAGGCAGAAGGCTCTGAGATGTTGTCCTAGCCTGGGCAAAGGACAATTCAGAGCTCGGGGGAATAGGGGTGTGCTCAGCACGACTGGGTGGACAGGCCCTTTGTTGTGAATCGTACAGGCTTCCAGGAGCGGGTGCCTGAGGCTTCCAGACAGGCTTTGGGAGGTGGCCAGAGGAGATGCCTGTTTCCGGGGCAGGAAATGGAGGGAGGGCCCAGGCTGGAGAGGTTCAGCCAGGCTGTCACAAGGCTTTGAAGCTTCCCATCTGAGAGCCTGGCTATTGGAGAGCGTGGGTTTGGAACTTGAGGCTAGGAGGTTCTATTCTGTCCTGTGCCAGCCACAGCCTTCGGATGGGCAGAGCAATGATGGGGGGAAGATGTAAAAGAAAAGAACTGAGGAAAGAAGAAGAAAACCAGCTTCAACAACGGTCTAGGCCGGATGCGGTGGGTCACGCCTGTAATCCCAGCAGTTTGGGAGGCTGAGGTGGGTGGATCACCCGAGGTCAGGAGTTCGAGACCAGCCTGGTCAACAGGTAGTGAATCCTGTCTCTACTAAAAATACAAAAATTAGCTGGGCATGGTGGTGGACGTCTGTAATCCCAGCTACTAGGTAGGCTGAGGCAGGAGAATCGCCTCAGGTGAACCAGGAGGCAGAGATTGCAATGAGCTGAGATAATGCCACTGCATTCCAGCCTGGGCTACAGAATGAGACTCTGTATCTCAAAAAAACAAAACAAAACAAAAACACAACAGTCTGTTCTGTGGAGGCCTTGGGCAGATGCTGGGAGCTCTGAGCACGGACTGGTCCCTCTGTTGGGAGCCTCTTCCCTTCATCCCTCCTGGTTAACTTGACTCCGCATAAAGGCCATTTCTTCTAAGAGCCTGTCCCTGACTCTCCAATCGGAGATGTGTCTGTTGTCTCATAGAGTGCCCAATTCCTGCCACCACTTGTCATTTCCATTCGCAACATTTCTTTCATTGTTTGTTTTTCAGAGTCAGGGTCTCACTCTGTTGCCCAGGCTGGAGTGCAGTGGTGCAATCATAGCTCGTTGCCATCTCGACCTCCTGGGCTTAAGCGATCCTCCCCACTCAGCCTCCCAAATAGCTGGGACCACAGACGTGCGCTGCCTTGCCAGGCTAAATTTTAATATTTTTTTTCCCCACGAGTCAGAGTCTTGCTCTGTCTCCCAGGCTGGAGAGCAGTGTTGCGATCTTGGCTCACTGCATCCTCTACCTCCTGGGTACAAACAGTTCTCCTGCCTCACCCTCCTGAGTAGCTGGGATTACAGGCTCACGCCACCATGCCCAGCTAGTTTTCTTCTTTATTTTTTGTTGAGATGGGGTTTCACCATGTTGGCCAGGCTGGTCTCGAACTCTTGAGCTCGTGATCCACCTGCCTTGGCCTCCCAAAGTGCTCACAGGCTTGAGCCACCATGCCCGGCCCTAATTTTTAAATTTGTTGTAGAAACAAGGTCTTGCTATGTTGCCCAGGCTGGTCTCAAGCGCCTGGTCTCAAGTAAGCCTCCCAAAGTGCTGGGGTTCTAGGCGTGAGCCACCTCGCCTGGCACTTGCACCGTTTTTCTGTGCATGCATCTCCACTCCCACTGCCCAGGACCTGTGGACTTAGATTTGAGTTATTACTGAGCACCTAGCACCCAGCCTCATGCCTACCTCCCACCTCGCACTACCTGTTTGCTTGATGCATTAATAAATATTCCACCTGAATCCACAGCCCATTCACTCCTGTGTTCAAGAGCTATTTCAGGAAGTGAACCTCATTTTTGGCAGTGTTCAGTCCAGTGAGCTCAGCTCTGTGTACCTGGCAGGGTGGCTACGCCTCTGGGGGGATTGGATTCAGGGGTGGGGGAGAAAGAATGTTGTTAGAGAGCTCGGTCTAGGACTAGAGGAACGTGCCCTTATGTAAAATACATCTCAAGTTAGGGAAGAAAGCAGCGGCTCTGTGCTTTGTTTTTTTTTTTTTTCTTTTCTTTCTTTCTTTTTTTTTGTTTGTTTGTTTGGGGGCAGGGTCTTGCTCTGTGGCCCAGGCTGGAGTGCAGTAGCGTGATTTCGGCTCACTGCAACCTCCACCTCCCGGGTTCAAGCAATTCTTGTGCCTCAGCCTCCCGAGTAGCTGGAGTTACAGATGCGTGCCACTATGCCTGGCTAATTTTTGTATACTTAGTAGAAATGGGGTTTTGCCATGTTGGCCAGGCTGTTCTTGAACTCCTGACCTCAGTGATCTGCCTGCCTCAGCCTCCTGAAGTGCTGGGATTACAGATGTGAGCCATCATGCCTGGCCCCCAGTTGTGTTCTGGCAGGGGAAGATGGGACAGAGAGGATGGGAGGGAGTCTGAGCCTTTCCCGGACTGACGGAACCTGTGTCTTCTCTCTTTTGTGGACAGGATGGTGATTGCTCACACCAAAGCCTTGGACCCCTCCCAGCCTGTGACCTTTGTGACCAACTCCACCTACGCAGCAGACAAGGGGGTGAGCCTGGGGGTCCTCACCCCATTTCTCCCTGCCTTTGCCTGGGCTTGTCCTGAAGCCTGCTCATGGGAACAGCTGGAAAGAACCATGTGCTGCCAGTCTGAGCTTTTTATTTTGTTTTACTTAGAAAGATAGAGACAGGGTCTTGCCATGTTGCCCAGGCTGGTCTCGAACTCCTGGGCTCAAGTGATCCTCCTGCCTCGGCCTTCCAAAGGGCTGGGGTTACAGGCGTGTGCCACCGCACTCAGCCGCAGCCAGTCTGTTTTCAAAGATGGTCTTTGGGTTAATGACAATTCTCTCTCTGCTTACTCTCCAGGCAGTGTGGCTTTCTGAATCCAAGGAGGCTGGGCATAGGGAGATGGGATTTGTTTGCCCAGTTTGGACTCAGTATTTTTTGTACTCGATTTAATAGACTCATAAAATGTCAAAGGTTTAAGTGAGCTTAGAGTTCATCTGGCCCAAACCTGGCTGATCAGAATCTCCAGGGGAAGTTTTATTGAAATGCCAGATCTCTGCATTCTGAGATCCTGATTTAGTAACTCCAGGGTTGGAACCTGAGTTTTTTTTTGTTTGTTTTTTGTTTTGTGTGTGTGAAGGCAAGGTCTTACTCTGTTGCTCTGGCTGGAGTGCAGTGGTGTGATCACAGCTCACTGCAGCCTTGAATTCCTGGGCCTAAGCAACCCTCTTGCCTCAGCCTTCCAAGTAGCTGGGACTCCGGGTGTACACCACTGTGCCCGGCTAATTTTAAATGTTTTTGTAGAGATGGGATCTCACTATGTTGCCCAGGCCAGTCTCAAACTCTTGAGCTCAAGTGATCCTCCTGCCTTAGCCTCCTAAAGTGCTGGGATTACAGGCATGAGCCACCGTGCCTGGCTGATACTAGCATTTTTTTTTTTTTTTTTTTTAAAAGATAGAGTCTTGCTGTGTTGCCCAGGCTGGAGTGCAGTGGCACAGTCTCAGCTCACTGCAACCTCCGCCTCCCAGGTTCAAGCAGTTCTCCTGCCTCAGCCTCCCAAGTAGCTGGGATAACAGGCACATGCCACCACGTCTGCGCTTGATCGTGGGAGGCAGAGGTTGCACTATTGTGCCACTCCATTCTAGCCTGGGCAACAGAGCGAGACTCTGTCTTCCAAACAAAGCGAAAAAAGATTATCTGCGAGAATGACTGCATTGGCCCCTTGGGTGGGAGGGCTTCTCCAGGGCAAGGTGAGGGGATGCCCAGTGCTGGGAGTGCTGCCTGGAGAGGAGTCAGTTCCAGTGGCGGGGGCCCTGGGTTTTGGCTGAGGACTGCGTGTTGGCAGCTGCTGTGCCTCTCACAGCCCTTCTCAGCTGCACACGTCGTGAGCGTCAGTGTGCAATCACAGGCCTGCCTCCTTTGGGCCACTTTGTGACCATGTTTTTTGCTTGTGGGGCAGGGTAATTTCAGGATCTAAATTGGTGCAGTTGGATGTTCTCAGCCCCGAGAGGCAGCTCTTCCCGTTCTAGGCTTTTGTTTTGTTTTGTAGAAATGGAGTCCTACGATGTTGCCCAGGCTGGTCTCAAACCCCTGGGCTCAAGTGATCCTCCCACCTTGGCCTCCCAATGTGCTGGGATTACAGGCATGAGCCACTGTGCCGTGCTAATTTTCTTGATACTATTTTTTGTAGAGCTGGGGTCTTGCTGTGTTGCCCAGGCTGGTCTCGAACTCCTGGCCACAAGCCACCCTACTGCCTCAGCCTCCCAGAGTGCTGGGATTACATCCCCTTCTTACCTTCTCTGTCAGAGGAGCCCCCACAGCATGTGAGTACTGAGTCATGCGGTCTTGTGATTGCTGAACGGGCTCTGCTGCTCTGGTCCTAGGCTCTGTATGTGGATGTGACCCGTGTGAACAGCTACTACTCTTGGTATCGCAACTACGGGCACCTGGAGTTGATTCAGCTGCAGCTGGCCGCCCAGTTTGAGAATTGGTGTAAGACATCACAATCCCATTATTCAGAGCGAGTATGGAGTGGAAACGCTTGTAGGGTTTCACCAGGTAAGCGGTGTTGAACTTTCTGCTTGTGTATTCTCTCTGGGCAGAGATGCCACTTGCCTCCCCCACCCTGCCCTGCGCCCACTGCAGTGCTCCCCTTGCTTCAGCTTTGGGCTCACCTCCCGCTACCCTGTCCACATTCCCTTCTCACCAGCAGCCAGGCCTCTGCCCCACTCGCTTGGTCCTCAAAGGTGGACTCCTTACTGGCCTTGTTTCCAGACAGCCTCCTATCACCCGTGCCCAAGTGGTCTTTCTAACAAATCCAAATTTTTATGTGTTTTTGAGACCGCCTCTCTCTCTGTCACCCAAGCTGGAGTGCGGTGGTGCGATCACTGCTCACTGCAGCCTTAACCTCCTGGGCCCAAGCGATCTTCCCACCTCAGCCTCCTGAGTAGCTGGGACCATAGGCACAGGCCAACATGCCTGGCTAATTTTTTTACTTTTGTAGAGATGGGGCCTTGTGGTGTTCCCCGGGCTGGTCTTGAATTCCTGGGATCAAGTAATCCTCCTGCCTCAGGCCCACAAAGCGCTGGGATTTACAGGTGTGAGCCACTGTGCCCGGCCACAAATCAAAATTTTTGAGTCCTATCATTGGCTCCCCCAGGCCCATAGGACAAAGTCCTAACCCCTAGTCAGGACTCTCAGTGTCCTCTGCTCTTTCCTGGGTTTTCATCCTCTTCTCTTCTCACTCCTGGCCACTGATCTGTTTCCACTGCCCTCATTTGCTCTCCTGCTCTTGCTTGAGCTATTCTTTCTGCCTGGAATGCCCATGTTGGCACCATAATCACCAACTAAAAGATCCTTTTGTTTTTATTTTTTTAGAGATAGGGTCTTGCTATGTTGCCCAGGCTGGTCTCAAACTCCTGGACTCAATTGATCTTTTTGCCTTGGCCTCCCAAAGTTCTGGGATTAACAGGTGTGATCCACTGTGCTAGCCTTTTTTTATTTTTTATTTTTTTCCTCACAGGGTCTTGCTCTGTTGCCCAGGCTGGAGTGTGGTGGTGTCATCATAGCTCACTGCAGCCTCGAACTCCTGGGCTGAAGCGATTCCCCTGCCTCAGCCTCCTGAGTAGCTGGGACTACAGGCGTGCACCACCATGTGCAGCCTAGTTTTAAAATATTTTGTAGAGATGCAGTCTCGCTATCAGGCTGGTCTTCACCTCCTGTCTTGGACTCCCAAAGTACTGGGAATACAGGCATGAGTCACGACACGTGGCTGAAAAGATTCCTATTTGGCATCTGAGTCTCCTCATAGCTGTCCCCTCTGTGGGGAGGTTTACCCTGCCTGCCCCAGGTGGAGGGAACCTTCCCCGTGCTCTGCCCTGTTGCAGCCGGAACCTGGCTCTCCCAACGTTCTCGGCAAGCACCGTTGTTATTTCTTTGGCTCTCTCTTTGATCGGACTGTGGGCTCAGGAGACAGGAGTCCTATTTATTGTTGTTTCCCAGGTACTCTGCAATAGCTGACACAGCACATGCTAAATAATACCTATTGAGGGCATGGGTGAGATCTTAGAGCCATGTTTAATCACTCACTTTGTCTTTTTTTTTTTTTTTTTTGAGATGGAGTCTCACTCTGTCACCCAGGCTGAAGTGCAATGGTGTGATCTCAGCTCACTGCAACCTCCACTTCCTAGGCTCAAGCGATTGTCCTGCCTCAACCTCCCAAGCAGCTGGGATTACAGGCACCTGCCACCATGCCCAGCTAATTTTTGTATTTTTGTAGAGGTGGGGTTTTGCCATGTTGGCCAGGCTGGTCTCGAGCTCCTGACGTCAAGTGATTTGCCTGCTTCCGCGTCCCAAAATCCTGGGATTACAGGCCTGAGCCACCATGCCTGGCCTGTCCTCATTTGTTTATCCATCTCATTTTTTGTCCTTCTCACCAAAGATATGTTGCTTTGTCTTGTGGGGTTTTTTTCATGTGGATTCCTGAACCCCATCCAGCCCCGTGTCCCCTCCCCATCCAGCTCACACTCTTTTGCACAGCTCCTGGGACTCCCATTGACACACAGGGAACAGCCACCCACAATGGACTGCACTGTTCTGTTTGCACCCTTAAATTTATCGTGCTTACAGAATGACACTTCTGCAAACTAGTCAAGTAGGGGGAAGTGGTTTGTGGATATGCACCCTTGTTCATTCTCTTTGAAAAGGTAACCAGCTCTGAATTCTTTCTCCTTTGAGGAGGAGTTTCACTTGTCGCCCAGGCTGGAGTGTAGTGGTGCAATCTTGACTCACTGCTACCTCTGCCTCCCAGGTTCAAGCAATTCTCCTGCATCAGCCTCCCAAGTAGCTTGGATTACAGGCATGCACCACCATGCTCACCTAATTTTTTTTTTTTTTTTTTTTTTAGTAGAGATGAGGTTTCACCATGTTGGTCAGGCTGGTCTTGAACTTTTGACCTCAAGCGATCCACCTGCCTTGGCCTCCCAAAGTGCTGGAATTACAGGCATGAGCCACCATGCCCAGCCCCAGTTCTGAATTCTTAAGAAACTCGAGAGGGTCTAGGTGAGCATTGATAGAACCTCTGCAGTGCTGGGTGTGCTGGCTCACACCTGGAATGCTAGCCCTTTGGGAGACCGAGGTCAGAGGATCTCTTGAGCCCAGGAGTTTGAGACCAGTCTGCACAACATGGACCCCATCTCTACAAAATATTTAAGATGAGTTGTGGCTGGGTGCAGTGGCTGACGCCTGTAATCCCTGCACTTTGGGAGGCTGAGGTGGGTGGATCACAAGGCCAAGAGTTCAAGTCCAGCCTGACCAACATGGTGAAACCCCGTCTCTACTAAGAAAACACAGAAATTAGCTGGGTGTGGTGGCATGCACCTGTAATCCCAGCTACTCAGGAGGCTAAAGCAGGAGAATCGCTTGAACTGGGGAGGTGGAGGTTGCAGTGAGCCGAGATTGTGCCACTGCACTCCAGCCTGGGCGACAGAGCAAGACTCCGTCTCAAAAAAAAAAAAAAAAAAAAATAGTTGGGTATGGTCGTGCTTGCCTCTAGTCCCAGCTACTTGGGAGGCTGAGGTAGGAGGACTGTTTGAGCCCAGTAGGTCAAGGCTGCAGTCCGCCATAATTGCACCACTGTACTCCCACCTGGGTGACAGAGTGAGACCTTGTTTCAAAAAAGAACCTTTGCAATGATGGAAATGCCCCATGTCTGCACTGTCTGAAATGGTAGCCACTAGCTACATGTGGCTGTTGAGGTCTTGATATATGACTAGGATAACTGAATTTATTTGGTTTAATTAAAAAAAAATTTTTTTTGAGACAGCCTTACTCTGTTGCCCAGGCTGGAGTGCAGTGGCGTAATCACAGCTCACTGCTCAACCTCCTGGGCTCAAGTGATCCTTCCTCCTCGGCCCCCCAAGTAGCTGGAGCCACAGGCATGCGCCACTACACCTAGCGAATATTTAGCCTTTTTATAGAGACTGGGTTTTACTGTGTTGCCTAGGCTGATCTTGAACTCCTGAGCTCAAGTGATCCTCCTGCCTCGACCTCCCAAAGTGCTGGGATTACAGACCTGAGCTACCATGCCCAGCCTGGTTTAGTTTAATTTCATTTTACATTCATTCATTCATTCATTCATTCATTCATGAGATAGGGTCTTGTTCTGTCACCCAGGCTGGAGTGTAGTGGTGCAAACACAGCTCACCACAGCTTTGACCTCCGGGACTGAAGCAGTCCTCCCACCTCAGCCTCCCAAGTAGCTGGGACCACAGGTGTGTGCCTCCGTGCTTGGCTAACTTTTGTACTTTTTGTAGGCTAGTCTTGAACTCCTAGGCTCAAGCAGTCCTCCCACCTGGGTCTCCCAAAGTGCTTGGATGACAGACATGAGCCAGCGCGCCTGACCTAAAGACATATTTTTCCTTCTAGTGTAGTTCAGCCTTAAGACTATATCAGCAGATAGAGACGGAAAAGTAAGAAAAATTGAGTATCAAGTTATATTTATAAATAAAGCAGTTACTAATTGATGTTTTTTTTTTAAACCTCCTTTTTAATTCTGGGTTACATCATTCCCTGGCTGTCGTTTTTTTTTTGTATTTTTTTATTATTATTATACTTTAAGTTTTAGGGTACATGTGCACATTGTGCAGGTTAGTTACATATGTATACATGTGCCATGCTGGTGTGCTGCACCCACTAACTCGTCATCTAGCATTAGGTATATCTCCCATTGCTATCCCTCCCCCCTCCCCCCACCCCACAACAGTCCCCAGAGTGTGATGTTCCCCTTCCTGTGTCCATGTGATCTCATTGTTCAATTCCCACCTATGAGTGAGAATGTGCGGTGTTTGTTTTTTTGTTCTTGCGATAGTTTACTGAGAATGATGATTTCCAATTTCTCCCTGGCTGTCTTTACCCTAGCATCAGTGAGTCCTGCAGTCACTACAGCCCCCAGTGAGGACAGATATTTTGGTCACCATCAAGTGGATCTTTATTTTTATCTAACATTTACAATTCTGCCAGTTCTTACTCTTAATTCTCTTTGCCTTGAATCCCAGGATCCACCTCTGATGTTCAGTGAAGAGTACCAGAAAAGTCTGCTAGAGCAGTACCATCTGGGTCTGGATCAAAAACGCAGAAAATACGTGGTTGGAGAGCTCATCTGGAATTTTGCCGATTTCATGACTAACCAGTGTAAGTGGCAGTTTAGCGCATGGGATAATGTACCCGTCCTCATTTTTTCAGGTTGCCTTGCCCATTCTGGACATTTTGGCTGTAAGAATATTGGAAACAAAGGGGGGAACCTGGTTTAATCCATGTAGGTTGTGTTGAGAATTTCCTAGGAAAAGTAAATTGTGCTTAGGAAGTAGGAAAGCAGTCAGGCCCCCGCTTCCCACATGCGGTCAAAAAGCAAACATGAGAGTCTGCTATAGTGAGATGGAAATGGCTAGCTTGCCTTTTTCTTGTCTATTTCATAGCCAAGGATGAAGGAAAAACTGGACCTCATTATGGATTTACTTTTGGGATACACTCATTATTCCAGAGGAGGGTAAAAGGCTGAGAAGCTTAAGGTATTTCAGTCTGTTTTATGTTACTCATTTGCGAAAAGCAGGCTCATCGAATACAGGTGAGTTTCAACGCGTCTTGAATATGGCAGCATTTAAAAGTCTTCAGACCAGGCATGGTGGCTCATGCCTGTCATCCCAGCACTTTGGGAGGCCAAGGTGAGAGGATTGCTTGAGGCCAGGAGTTCGAGACCAGCCTGTTCAGCATAGCAGGACCCCCATCTCTACAAAAACTAAACAGATTAGCTAGGTGTGGTGGTGTGTGCCTGTAGTCCTAGCTGCTTGGGAGGCTGAGGCAGGCGGATAGCCTGAGCACAGGAGTTGGAGGCTGCAGTAAGCCATGATTACACCACTGCACTTGAGCCTGGGCAACAGAGTGAGACCTGTCTTTAAAAAAAAAAAAAGGAGCTGGGCACGGTGGCTCATGCCTGTAATCCCAGCACTTTGGGAGGCTGAGGCAGGCAGATCATGAGGTCAGGAGATCGAGACCATCCTGGCTAACAGTGAAACCCTGTCTCTACTGAAAATACAAAAAAAATCAGCCGGGCGTGGTGGCGGGCACCTGTAGTCCCAGCTGCTCGGGAGGCTGAGGCAGGAGAATGGCATGAACCCAGGAGTTGGAGCTTGCAGTGAGCCGAGATTGTGCCACTGCACTCCAGCCTGGGCGACAGTGAGACTGCTTCTCAAAAAAAAAAAAAAAAAAAAAAAAAAAGAAAGGGTCTTCAAAGACAATAAGATCTGTGCTCTCACGTAGGGTGGATGAGGGGCTGCCAAGTTAGCAATGAATGTTTCCCATTTCTTCTTAGTTTATGGACTTTCCATAAACTCAGGATGGCAGTTTGGTTGGTTGGAGAAGGATATGGTGATGGCGGGAGTTACAATACATTACTTATAGGGGAAGATAGGCTTTTGAAAGGTTAAAGCTTAAAAGTGAGAATGGAAAAGGGATGAATGAATGAACATGATGAGGTGAGAGGGAAGAGGTAAAGGGAAAAGGAGAACAAGAAACTCTTCTCTGCATGGCACCTGGGATGAATGGTTTCTGGGGACATCCCTGATGGCAGTTTTGTGGAGAGGTGCAAAGCTTTATGTGTTAAGAAATGAGCTGTAGGCTCAGTGCAGTGGCCCACGCCTGTAATCCCAGCACTTTGGGAGGCCGAGGTGGGTGAAAAGAAAAAATGGGCTGGGCGCAGTGGCTCACGCCTGTAATCCCAGCACTTTGGGAGGCCGAGGTGGGCGGATCATGAGGTAAGGAGTTCGAGAGCAGCCTGGCCAACATGGTGAAACCATGTCTCTACAAAAAAATAGAAAAAAAATCCCTGCATGGTGGTGAGCACCTGTAGTCCCAGTTACTCAGGAGGCTGAGGCATGAGAATCGCTTAAACCTCGGAGGCGGAGGCTGCAATGAGCTGAGATGGTGCCACTGCACTACAGCCTGGGTGACAGAGCTGGGTGGTGGCTCAAGATATGTTTTGTAAACCTGAAGATTTGAGATCATATAAGCCAAATCGAAACTTAATTGGCATTCATTACTTTTGGTTCAAGAGACTCCATGATCAACTAAGAGCCACCAAACATTTCCCATGTAGACTATTTTGACCATGCTGACTCTACTGACACTGTGGTTACTGAATTCACTTTATCTCTAGAAATTAATTCTTACTAATGGATGTCTGTCACTGTAAGATCCTTCTCTCCTCTGAAATAAGGAGAATATTTTAACTTCAGTAGTTTAAACTAGTGTCCTAAACTATAGCATTCAAAATGAGATAATATGCTAAAGTAATACACAAACCAAAAATCCCAGTGGCTAACACAAAGTTTTTCTTACTCATTTTACATATCCAGGGTAAGTCAGTAATAGACGCAGACACACCCAGAGACCAAGGATGAGTTGTGATCTGTCTGCACACATAGTTCACAATGCCTGAGTGAGTTGTGCATTGGCCTTTAAACTTCACTCATGTTTAATTAATAAAGATTTTGCTCAAATGCCATTTGATGATGAGTTTCATGACCATGATCAACTTTAAAAGAACTTGGAAGTACAATCCTCAAGCGTTTCTGGAAATAGCAGAACTACAATATTTGAGAAAAATATTTTTTAATGTATAAAAAATTGGCAGGGTAGGCTAGCAAGCAAGAGACCTAGAGAAAAGTTGATGTTACAGTCTCAAGACGAAAGGCAATCTGCAGGCAGAATTATTTCCTTCAGGGATCTCAGTCTTTTAATATAATCAATTGACTGGATGAGCCCTACAATATTTTGGAAAATAATCTGCTTTTCTCAAAAATTACTGATTTTCATGTTAATCTCATCTAACAATACTTTCAGAGCAACATCTAGACTGGTATTTGAATATATAACTCTTTTATCTTTTAAAATATCAAATAATACAGTTATATATATATATATACACACATATGTATATATGTCACCTAAATTGTAGATATCAGAAATCAGAATGCTGTGATATGAATATTTAGTATATTTTAATCATGATAAATTATACATCCTTCTACCTTATGATAATGGATTTTAAGATCTATGCTGTTAAACTCTATATTTACCCTTTAATTCATATCTTGCTTATTTTACATTTATCTGAGAATACATTGGGTCTACTAAATCTTTACTATCATTCACAAGTCTTACATCTTAAGATAACTTTTCAATAAAATAAAAATTCTTCATTGCACCTAGAAAGGAGCAGGGTTTTGAAAGTGATCAATGATTACTCTAATACCTAATATAATAATATAATATAGTAAAAATCAAAATACTTGAATGAAAAATGTAAAATTAATAGTTTTGCTTTCATTGTTTTTATTCCAGTGTCTATTTTAGAATGTTTTTACTCTAATTGTGTTTTTATGCAAAACCAAATGAGCTTTAGATAATTCCATTGATACATTACATATGAAAGTTCTCGTTAAATAGGATATAGCATATTTTACTTAAAAATCCAAATTATAAAATAAAGAGGGATTTTAAGTTGAGTCTAAAATTTTTGTTTCAATTTTGTTTTTATTTAAAGACTTGCTATAATTCTGTGAGAGAGCTATAAAAGTCTACTCAGAAACATTATAATGTAAAATGGACAGAGAAGGACAATGAGATATTTAATTTGCCACGGCAAAGCCATTGCTGTGAAGAATGGATAATATATGTCAATGGTAATATATGAAGAAATAACACAGGTGAATAGCAGAGACAATAAATCTGTTTTTACCACAGGACTTGTCTTACACTTTTCTCTTAGTAATAAATAATTTTCGACCAGATGGAGCTGGCTTGAAATCCTCTTGTTTATGGCAGTACATATCGGTTATGATTCAAAAAATATAGCCCATTTCCAAAGACCTGCAACGAAGAGATGCTTTCTCAGGTGAGTGTTCAGATCATTATTCATTACAAAGTGTCAGTTTTGTCTTTATTGATCCTCATTATTGTAAGAAAGTATGTGGTCCTGTCTCCATTCTATTAAAACAACATTGTAGAGATTAGCACTGAGTCTTTCCAGCCATGTGCATCTGTTCATTTCCGTCTCCAGCTTGAGTTTTTCTGTGTATTACAAAATAAGGAACAAAAATGACACAATAATCTATTTTGTCTGGTTTTGCTCTTTATTAGTAGAAATAGACAAGTGAGGAGTTGGAGGAAGAAATTGCTTCTGATCTGTTTTAGATACAGGTGAAACTCTCCCTCCCTCCCCGCCCCACCCAATCTTTCTCTGTCTCCCTCCCTGAGCCTATTCTTGCTTCTTCCCTTTACAAATAATTAACTGCTCAGGTCATGTTGAACCAAAAAATAGCGTCTGTAGCCCCTGTGTGCTTACTTTAAGTATATGTTACTGAAAAATGCGGAGTGAGCACTTACAACTCATTCTCCTGGGAAGCACAGTGATACTATACCCCAAATGCTTTTCTTTATCATTTTAATTTTTATCTTCTTTACTTACATTTCCAACATCAGTTAAGAGGGCCTTGTAGTTTTCTAACTGAAAGGAGACTGTAAATCTCCTTGCTCAAAACTCAGGTGCAGAATATTATTTTTACTACAATAAATACATCAACAACAATGGTATTATATCTGGTTTATTTCAAAGTCAAGTTCTAATATAGGTAAACAAATATACTAATAAAGAGATAATGCTTTTCTCATGAAATGTATAATCTAGTAGGAATAAAGATAATTTTTTTTAAAATTCTATTTCATTAAGCAAAAATGCAACTCAGAAGAATAATGTATATTAGCAGTCATTTACTATTTTTCAATTAAATTCCGATATATATGTAAAGTAAATTATTACTAATATCAAACATAGTTTAAAGAATTAGTGACTATGTGCACTTGGATCTCCATATGTAATGTACTATCAGCATCTTCACAAACAGTAAATTTTAATATGCAAGTAAAACTTATTTTACTAAACGATGATTACTCCTTCTATATTCATATTCCTAAACACATACAGTTTCTTAATGTAATTAAGTTTTTAACTAAAAAAAGGGAAATGCATTATTGAGGCGATAGGATTACTGGGTGGCTATAAACACATCTGCTGCACAGCTGACATTTATCTTCTACAATGAGCAATGACAATTTTATTTTTTAATAATCAGTATGGACTAATCCTGATGATTTTTTTAACATTTTCAAATAGGGCTGCATATGGCTTAAAATTAATATATACATGTGTACCTATATAATATTCTTATTTATTAATGGACTTCCTACATAGCTCATATTGACGTGAGATTTAAATGAAATTCCAGAAGGGTTTTCTATAAGTAAGTCATACATTGGATTTCCATATTACCTATGATTATTGAAGTATTTATTTCTGTTTTTAAGACTTCAGAGCAATTTTGCTGGTCATTTGTTTTCTGTGTTTTTATTTTGAAATTGTTCTTTGAGGCATTGTCCTATTACATTTTTAAGGTATGTTAATAAAATAATATTTTTAATGAAATTTTGCCTACTGCTTGCCAGGTGAACTCTTGTTTAAAGTATTAATTCACCAAAAATTACTTATATTCAGAAAATGAACTAAAGAAAATAATATGACGTGTTCAAGAAAGTCGAACAAAAGTTACGTGATGTTTGCAACATACACAACTCCATACCCTTCTCAAATAGTAAAGAGAATAGTAAATAGAATAGGTAGTAAGCAGAGTAGGAATTGTGGAATACGGAACTCTCAGTCACTCAATTGACTTTATTTTTTAGTAATACGGGATTTGAATTATTCAAGCTGAAACTATTAAATATTCATAGTGCTTCATATTATAAAGTTATTGATTAATGTCTTTGGTAAAGAACACTATTATTTCTGATTACATCAAGGTCATCCCGAGGAACAGGACCAAAGCATAAAGTTTTATATATGAAATATGAGAAGTTAATACATAAGTCATATTTAACAGATAACATAAATGTTAACCCCTTGGAGAATCTGAAGCTAATACCCATGTTCTTCTGACAATTCTTTATACAGGCAATTTGGAAAATGCCAGTGTTTTATCGCTACCTATTCTTGTATTATGACATGAATTAATACATATCTGCCTCACTATTCCTGTGGGCAAAAAAAGACTGTGAATTATGTGCCAGAGAGAGATTTTACAAAATTAAATGAGGCAAAATACTTTTCCTCTGTATACTCATTAGAAATATGCTGAGTAGTTCCTTTCAGTTCCTTTCACTTTCCGATAAAATATAATCAGTTCAGCCATATAACGGATATCTTTTAAACTTTTAATGTCCTCTGTTAGAATGAATATGATATTTGGGACCAATTCACATTTTGGAATAATGTACATACTAAGCATAAGTGAAGAATTTAAACATTAACTTGATTTAGGACTGGACTCTTAGTTTTAAAAAGTTGAAAAACGGAATTCCAACAAATTTAAATGGCTTGTTTAGGGTTTCCACAGGCAATACGGGTGGGTGCAATGGAAAGAGAATTCCTTTAAACGTGGGCTTTATTCTGGCTCTGCCACATATTGACTGTTTCATACAAATGTAACTTAAACTGCAGGTGTCATGATTTTTCACACATATACAAATAAAACAATGTTGATAATATAGGATTTGTTGAGAAAATGCAATTATGCCAAGTACAAGTATTTGGCATATTATCTCACTTTATAAATATTAGCAATTCTTTTTGTGGAGGGAATAAATCTAACATCCTGGCTTTTAGAATTTCTTCTTATTTTTCTTTCAACTTTATTGCCATGTAACATTTAAGTCAATAAATCTGACAATTAGACTGTGGGTAATTTTCTTCCAAATCCATATCTTGTTTTCTCTATCCATAGTAGCATTTTAAAACAACAGAAGGGAACTTTAATTACAGTAGGTTGGGAGCCATTTTCTCCCTTTGGTCATATTTTCATTGAAATTCCTACATTGTTTAATATTAGGACTTAGTTTGAATATCAAATCAACAAGGTTGCTCAATACAAATATTATGGAATCATTTTTCTGTCATGCCACAGAACTTATTAACTGTATGTTCAAAATGCAGCTCAATTCTGATCATTTTTGCTACTTTCACCACTAGCATCCTGGTGCTAACCACCATCATTTATTGCCCAGGTTATTGAAATGGCCAGCAAACAGGTGTTTCTGATTCTGCATAAGGCACCCTTCAGTACATCATCAAAAGAGCAATTTGTATAATCACTTTAAAACATGTATCAGGTTATTACCTTTTTCTGTGTAAAACTCTGATCTCTCATTTCATTCATTGTAAAAGTCAGAACTTGCACAGTGCTTTATAGATGCTCCACCACATGAAGCCCCCAATTCTTCTATGGACTTCCCTCCTTCCACTATGTAATTTTCTCACTCAGCTTCATGTACAGTATTTTCTTGGTTATTACTAAACATGCAACAGATACGGTTTGTTCTATATCTTCCTCATGCTTTTGGTCAGATGCCGTTATCCCAGTGAGGTTTTCCATAGCCACTTTATTCAAATTCCAAACAATCTGTCCCCTTAGACATTCTCCATTCTTAATTTTTTGCCATTGTACTTACTACAGTCTAACACACTATACATGTTACATTTTTGCTTATTGTTTATTGTATAGTCCCTAGAATATTAGTTCCCTGAGGACAGAGATTTCTATAAGCTTTTCCAAAGATGTATCCCCAAAGCCTAGAATGCTACCTGGCAACAAATACTTGTTATAATGAATTAGAAGTGGGTAGATTCACACATCAGAGACAGCGTAGTGTATATAATGATTTTTTAAAGCATTAGAGTCATAGATATTAGGATTTGTATTATGTCTTCACCATTTACAATTATGCTACCCTCAACAAGTTGTTTAATCTTTCCATTCCTCAGTTTCCTCATGACTCATATATTGGAAATATTGTCTTCCTCAGAGCTCTTCCAAGAGTAATATTGAGACAATGTTTCAACAATGTTTAGCACATTGCTGAATATTAATACATTATTTCTATTAATGTAAGAAATTTCATAGACTTGCTAGAAATAACGAGGATGGAATATAGATGAAGATCATAAAACATGATGGAAATAAATGTTGGAAAATGTGGTTGGTATCCTTAGCACACTCTCTAACGTAAGGAGTAAAATCTGTGTCATATGACTTTATCTTTCTTCTGGAAACTAACAGAATTTAGTAACACACTTTTCTTGACCTGAGGATTTGCCCTTACCACAAAATTGTTTTTGAAACTTGAGTATTTACAATGGCTTTTTACCAGTTCTTTTATCTTCTACCAGTTCCTCTCCAATTTACTATGGACTGAAGTCAGACTAATTTGTTAAGAGCAAACAAAACAAAACAAAACAGTTATTACCTCATTCTAGCCTCAAAGCATCTGCCTTTTCAATGCAATCAAAATTAAATGCAATCAAAATTAAATGCACAATTCTAATTTTGATGACTTTAGTCCCTGCTTATCTGTTATATTAGGCTGTTCTTGTATTGCTATGAAGAAATATCTGAGACTGGGTATTATAAAAATGTTTAATTGACTCACAGTTCTGCAGGCTGTACAGGAAGCACAGTGGCATCTTCTTCTGGAGAGGCCTCAGGGAGCTTTTACTCATGACAGAAGGCAAAGCAGGAGCAGGCACTTCACATGGTGAAAGCAGGAACAAGAGAGAGAGTGTGTTGGGGTAGGTGCACTACCATGGAGACAGCACCAAGTCACGAAGGATTCGACCTCATGATCCAAACACTTCCCACCAAGCTCCACCTTCAGCACTGGGGATCTGGTTTCAACATGAGATTTGGGCGGGACATCCAAACTGTATCATCTGTCTCCCTCATCCAAGACCATGTGATCCGTAGCTCACTTTTGTCTAGCAACAGATTAAATACAGCATTTTCTGTGTGATATCTTTGTTGAGGTCTTTGCAGATGCTGTTTCTTTGTCCTGAAACTTTCTTCATCTGCTCTTTCAAAATGAGTGACTCTTCATCCTCGAAGTCTATGCTTATATATTGCTTTTCAGAGGAATCTGTTCTGAACTGGGCATTCTGCCTTCAACCAACTATTTTCTATTATAGTTTCCTGTTTGTGAGTTAATAGTCCTTTTCAAAATTTGACTACTCATTTACCTTCTTGGGTTATTTGAAATTATCTCCTCTTCACTAGATTCTATAGAAGCATAGCCATGCCTGCCCTCTTTACTGTTTCTCTACTGACTTGTTGCAATGAATATTCTCAGTAAACATGGAAATAAATCAGTTATTCAGATATCCTACCTTGGTGCTTGCTTAGATAACTCCACACTGTGATGCCTAATGACCTACACAGGGCTTTCTAGCAAGGAGTGACTTTCTTTCTGCTACGTGTAATAATGATCCATCAACTTAAACATATAGTTATATTTCCAGCAGACGGTTTCTTGAAACTAATATCCAGGGTGTAGTTATTCAAAAAAGCAAACTCTTCTCTTGATTTCTGCCATACATTGGTACTCTTTCTCTCTCCCTTTTTTATTTTATTATTTTTTTTTGAGACGGAGTCTCACTCTTTCACCCAGGCTGTGGTGCCATCCCGGCACTCCCTGCAACCCATTGCCTCCCAGATTCAAGCGATTCTCCTGCCTCAGCCTCCCTAGTAGCTGGAATTACAGGCATGTGCCACCATGCCTGACTGATTTTTTGTATTTTTAGTGGAGACGGGATTTCACCATGTTGTTCAGGCTGGTCTCAAACTCTTGACCCCTAGTGATCCATCTGCCTCAGCCTCCTAAAGTGCTGGGATTACAGGCGTGAGCCACCCCGCTCGGCCTACTCTTTTATTTCTATTTGGTCTTTCCTTTCTCAAGAAAGAAAACAAACCAAAACCAAAATAGTTTGGAAGACTATAGTATTCATCCATACAAAAGAACAAGATCATGTCGTTTGCAGGAACATGGGTGGAGCTGGAGACCATTATCCTCAGCTCCACCCATCCTCAGCTCCCACTAACGCAGGAACAGAAAAACAAATGCAGCATGTTCTTATTTATAAATGTGAGCCAAATGATACGAACACATGGACTCATAGAGGAGAACACCACACACTCGGACCTACCTGAGAGTAGCGGGTGGGAAAAGGGAGAGGTTCAGGAAAAGTAACTAATGGGTACTAAGCTTAATACCTGGGTGACAACATAACCTGTACAACAAATCCCCATGACACGAGTTTACCTGTATAACAAACCTGCACGTGTACTCCTGAACTTAAACGAAAAGTTAACAAAAGGCCAGGTGCAGTGTTTCACGCACGTAATCCCAGCACTTTGGGAGGCTGACACGGGTGGATCACCTGAGGTCAGGAGTTCAAGACCAGCCCGACCAACTAAATACAAAAAATTAACTAGATGTGGTGGCATGTAATCCCAGCTCCTCTGGAGGCCAAGGCAGGAGAATCGCTTGAATCCAGAAGGCAGAGGTTGCAGTGAGCCGAGATTGTGCCACTGCACTCCAGCCTGGGCAATAAGAGTGAAACTCTGTCTCAAAAAAAAAAAAAAAAGTTAACAAAATGGGCTTCTCTAGTTCTAAAGCACCAACACAGAGGTGATCAAAATACTCTAAGAAGCACTGGGAAACATTGAGGGGATGGTTCAAACATCAGAGCTAAGGCCTAATTTCCCAACAGTCATTATTTCTGTGGTATTCTGCATATTAGAGACGTATAGGTTCCTCACCTAATCCTTGTTTTTTCATTTTATTTTTAATACATATGAAAGTCATAATAACAAAAAAAATTCATACATCAGCAGCTCAGCTAGAAATAAAAGTCTCAATCTACTGGAAGCCCCTGTGAACTTGTATCAAATTCCTTTCTCTCTTCATAGAGGAAATAATGACTCCTAAAATGTGGTAATGAACAAATATCTCTAATTGTTTAAAATTTAGTATATGTGCAAGTCTCCACAGACACAATTTAATCATGATCATATATTTTTAGAAGTTAAAAACATGTCTGTCATCAGGGCACGGTGGTTCATGCCTGTAATCCCAGCACTTTGGGAGGCCTAAGCGGGTGGATCACCTGAGGTCAGGCGTTTGAGACCAGCCTGGCCAACATGGTGAAACCCTGTCTCTACTAAAAATACAAAAGTTAGCCAGGCGTGGTGGAGGGCGCCTGTAATCCGAGCTACTCAGGAGGCTGAGGCAGGAGAATTACTTGAACCCGGGAGGCAGAGGTTGCAGTGAGCCAAGTTCACGCCACTGTACTCCAGCCTGGACAACAGAGCAAAAACTCCGACTCAAAAAAAAAGTGTCTATCTACCTTCTGCTTTATTTTGTTTTATATGACATTGATGATGTCCATCTATGTTGGCGCATATAATTCTTATCAATTATTTTAAATGCTGTTTAGCATTGTACTATATAAAAATATCAAAACACAGCTCCCTTTTGTTCATTATATTGCCATTTAGTTTTTTTCTCATTTTTTGCTATTTCAACAAAAAGCTGCTATGAATGTGTGTGTATGTGTGTATATGTATATGTAAATGTGTATATAATTGTATATATATATATACACATATATATGTCAGAGTTTCTCTAGGTTATAAACCCAGGAACAAAATTTTAAAATCATGGGGTGTATTGGATCTTACATCACTGCAGACCCTCTCAGCATTACCTCTTGGTCCAGTCAGAGCCTTGGTTACTATTTTTATGTAGACTTTGGTCAGTTTCATAAAGATGGAAGTGATAGTATGTGGCTTCAGACTAGAGCAAGAATTCACTTTCTGCTGTGGGATTTCTCAGACAATGTTGTGTGGATTGTTGTAGGCATTTTGCTTGGTACTCATAAATGCACTGTCTAGACACATTGAGAAGTTAGCATCCATGAGGCTATGCTTGAAAAATGGAACTCCTAGAGCTGATGGATACATATTTCCCCCGTTGTTTCACTTCAGTGAATGGTCATATAGTATTCCATCACCTAACTTAATAATGTGTTCTAGATTTTACTCTCTCTCCCTATAGCACCCATCCTGTTTCTTATTCTTACTCCACAATACACTCCCAACTTAAACACACAGTCTCTTCTTTAGGTGTTGGGGGTTGGGAGTTATTACAAGATGACATGGTGTATGCATTTATTTCTTTGTCTACGTTGATTGCACTGATTTACAGTCTCACCAGCAGTTCATAAAATCCTTCCTTGCAGCAAAGATATGGGCACAAGACTAAAATTTATATCTTTAGCTGATATCTCATTCCTGAACACTCATCTCATTTGCAACTGCCTTGAATATCAAATAGGCATCTCAACCTTAGTAAGTAAAACAGAATTCTGTATCTGCATCCTGCCAATCCTGCTTCTTTCCCAGTAATTTTTCACTCAGTAATTTGAGCCATTATTAATCTATTTTCTAAAGCTTCAAAACATGGAGTCATTACCAGCTGTTTTATATACACCATTCCAAGCCATTAGAAAGTCAATTCCATTTCACCTGGAAGTTTATTGCAAATTTGACAATTGTCTCTTACATGAACTACTAAAATAGCTTCTCAGCAGCATCTGTGTGCTGCCATTATCCATCCTTCCTCCAGTCTCTTCCCCACCAGGCAATGGAAGTCACCTCTGGCAATATAATGCATTTCACATGAGTTTCATTTTTCCAGCTGAAAATCTCAAAAGTATTTCATTTACTTGCCTAATAAAAGCTAAAGATATAATCTTGCTCAGAACTATAAGCTGGCTTCTCCACCTACCATTATCCTGTGCCTTGATTACTCTGCTCTATATCATCATCTTGCATACCCTAACACATGACTTTTATACTCATTGCTCCATCTGTTATAAATATACTGATAAATAATGTTTCCTCTTTAGCAGTGATTTCCTGATCTAATCAATATTTTGGTATCATATAAACTCATTGGATTATTAGTGATTATCACTAATCTGCTATCATACAATACACATTTAATTTCTTTTCTCATTGTTTATTGTCTAAACTGCTATGTAGAAGGGCACTTTATCTATTCTTATCACAAATGTAGGACAACGGCTAGCACAAGGTTAGGAACTTACATGGTATTCAATTAATTGTTGTTTGATAATTGATTAAAAACTCTAGAACTTTGGGTTCCATTCTTATGATGACAATAATATAATGCTATGGATGCCAAGTGAATAGCAAGTTTAACCAAGTTATCCTGTATGGGGAGCCACAGTTACTTAAAATGTCTGACAATCCACAGTCCTGGTGATGATGTGGAATATCACTCTCTTAATCAATGCAAACAATTTATTTAATAGTCATAGTGCTAAAGATGGCATGCCCTCCAAATGAGCAATTGCACTCTTTGTTATGCATTTATATGAATATGTATATAGGAATAGTCATGATAAAACTACTAAATATAAAATTTTTGGAAAAAGCATAACTATTAAAAATGAAATTGGTAACTTAAGACTACTCAATACATCAACAAAAATGAATGAACTATGCAAAAACATGGATGAATTTCAAAAATGAAATGTTAAGAAAGAAAATTTGCACTGTTTTCAAGTCTAATACCAAACAGAACTAAATGGTATTTCTGGATAAACAAATTAGAAAATAAAATTATAAAAAATGCAAGAAAAAAATTACCACAAAAGTTGGGATAGAAGTTACATTAAGAGATGGCATGGTCTTATACAAAGAAAACCCTAAAGACTCCGAAAGACTCCTAGACTTGACAAATGACTGCAATAAAGTTTCAGAATACAAAGTCAATGTCCAGTAGTCAGTAGTATTTCTATATAGCAATAATATTCAAGCTCAGAACAAAATCAAGAACTCAATCTCCTTTACAATAGCCACACACACACACACACACAAACACACATATATAACTGAGAAATACATTTAACCAAGGAGGTAAAATATTTCTACAATAAGAACTACAAAAGATGGGTGGAAGAAACCTGAAATAAAACAAACTAATGGAAAAATATCCCATGTTCATGGATTAAAAAAAATTAAAAATGACCATGGTGTCCAAAGCAATCTAAAGATTCAATGCAATTTCTATCAAACTACCAATGTCATTTTTCACAGAATTCGAAAACAACAATCCCAAAGTGTATATGAAATCCTGAATTGAAAAAATGACCCGGATAGCCAAAGCAATTCTAAGCAAAAAGAACAAAGCTGGAGTCAGCACTTCACCCCATTTCAAATTATACTACAAACCTATAGTAACAAGAACAGCATGGTACCAATACAAAAACAGATACATAGTTTAATAAAATTAAATAGAGAACCAAGAAATAAAGCCACATACCTACAACCAACTAATCTTCAACAAAGCATGCACAAATAAACAATGTGGAAAGGATACCTTTTTCAATAAATTGTACTAGAAAAATTGGATATCCATATACACAAGAATAAAACTGGATTCCTATATCTCACCATATATAAAAATTAACTCAAGATTGATTAAATACTCAAATGTAAAAACCTATAAAATTCCTAGAAGAAAACCTAGGAAAACTTTACTGAATATCAGCCTTGACAAAGAATTTATGACTAAGTCATCAGAAGCAAATGAAACAAAAATAATAATAGGCAAATGGGACCTAAGTAAACTAAAAATCTTCTGCACAGCAAAGGAAATAATCAACAGAGTAAACAGGCAACCTACAGAACAGGAGAAAATATTCACAAATTATGCATCTTATGAAGTACTAATATCCAGAATCTACATGGAACTCAATAAATAAATAAATAAATAAATAAACACATTATGTCATTACAAAGTAGGCAAATGACATAAACAGACATTTATCAAAAGAAGACATGCAAGTTGCCAACAAACATTAAAAAATACTCAAGATCACTGATGATCATAGAAATGTAAATCAATATTGAAGTGTGTATTAGTCTGTTCTCATGCTGCTATGAAGAAATACCCGAGACTGGGTAATTTATAAGGAAAAGAACTTTAATGGACTAACAGTTCCATAGGGCTGGGGAACATTCAGGAAACTTACAATCATGGTGGAAGGGGAAGCAATCAAGTCCTTCTTCACATGGCAGCAGGAAGGAGAAGAATGAGAGCCGAGCAAATGTGGAATCCCCTTATAAAACCATCAGATCTTGTGAGACTCACTCACTATCACAAGAACAGCACGGAGGGTAACCGCCCTCATGATTCAATTACCTCCCACCAGATCCCTCCCATGACACATGGGGATTATGAGAACTAAAATTCATAATGAGATCTGGGTGGGGACACAGCCAAACCACATCAAAAAGTGATTCATTTGACATGGTCTTCTCTATCTTCTCTCATTTAGGGTGACATTATTTCCTAGAATCAAAAGGGTATCCCTGTAGACTTTGAGTTCATCTTGACATCTTTGAACCATGGATTATCAATTTGCAAATGTTATTTGTTGAATTATTGAGCTATATTCCTTGAAATGCTTTTAAGAATGATATTTTCATTAAAATAAATGAGGGACTCGAATCCTAATATTTAGGAAGATTTGTCAACATCATCACATACAATTATGAATTATGGACACAACAGTGGTAGTTTGGATTTTTATTGTGGTTAAACTTTTAGAAAGTACAAAGTATTCATAAATCTACATTTTAATATTTTATAATTCAAATGAATTTTAAGTAACTATTTTGATATTCTATAAATAAAAATGTCACCTATACTATATAAGGATTCACTCACTTCTCTCTACATTCTCATCAATACCTGATGTGTTGTGACTTTTAAAAAATAGCCATTCTGACTAGTATAAGGTGACATTTCATTGTGGTTTTAATTTTTATTTCTCTGATGATGAGACAGCATTATTTCATATGTTTGCTGTCCACTTGTATGTCTTCTTTTGAGAAATGCCTGTTTATGTACTTTGTCCATTTTTTAATGGGGTTATCTATTTTGTTGTTGTTGTTGAGTTGTTTGAATTTCTTGTCGATTCTGGATATTAGTACTTAGTTGGATGCATAGTTTGCAAATATTTTCTCACATTCTTCAGGTTATCTGTTTTGTCAGTTATTTCTTTCGCTGTGCAGAAACTTTTTTGTTTAATTAAGTCCCATTTGTCTACTTTTGTTTTTGCTAAATTTGCTTTTGAGGTCTTAGTCACAAATTTTTTGCCAAGGCCAATGTCCAGAAGAGTTTTTCCAGGTATTCTATGAGTACTTTTATATCTTCAGGTATTATATTTAATTCTTTAATTCATCCTGAGTTAATTTTGTGGATGGCAACAGATAGGGGCCCAGTTTTATTCCTCTGCATGTGGCTTTCCAATTTCCCCTGCACTATTTATTGAAGGGAATATCCTTTTCCCAGTGTATGTTTTTTTCAATGTTGTCAAATATCCATTGACTGTAGGTAGGTCCCTTTATAAATATCCACTAATAAAGTGACAACGTGCCTTTGTCACTTTATTCCTGGAATTTCTATTTTGCTCTATTGAGTATTGTGTCCATTTTTATATCAGTATCATATTGTTTTTGTTACTATAGCCTTATAGTATAATTAGAAGGAATGTAAATTTGTCCCACCTCTATTAAAACAGTATGAAAATTTTTTCAAGTATTAAAGAGCCACAATTCACTCTATCAATCCTATACTGGGTGTATACCCAAAAGAAAAAATATCATTATACCAAAAAATATATTTGCACTGATTTATTTATAGCAGCAATATTCATAATACCAAAGATATTGAATCAACATGTGTCCATCAACAAATAACTGGATAAAGAAAATGATGTGATATACATATATACACACACATACACGCACAATGAATACTACACAGCTATAAAAAAATCATTTCACTTGCAGCAATATGGAAGGATAATTTTACACTTTATGTCTTAGTCTGTTTTGTGCTGCTGTAACAAAATACCTGAGACTGGGTAATTTATAAAAAATAGATAATTATTTTCTGATAGTTCTGTAGGCAAGGAAGTCGATGATCAAGATACCAGCATGTAATGAGGGCCTTCTGTTGCACTCTCAGATAGCATTAGTTTAAAGGGCAAGAGAAAGGCAGAACTCTATTTGAGAGGGCTGTTGCAACCTTACAGCATGATACATTTTGTGAAATATGGTTTTGAACATTTTCATTAAAAATGTAGGCATCAAAATCTCTACCATTTGTGTCATGTTATAATAACTATAAAAGTGCATTACTCAGAATATGTAACAATAAAATTAATATTAAAAAGTTTTAAAATATATTTGCTTTTGCATATATCATTTCTATTGATCATAACAACCAGATATGATAACCAGGGCCAGATATTTCTACTGTTATCATTAGAAATCAAAGAAAACTAACATATTGGATGGTTTTAAAAATTATAAAAATTGTAAGTGTACATATAAATATTAACTTGTAAGTCATCTTGCAAGTATTATAATCAAATTTCATTTTCAAATCGTGATGAATCTAACATGATACCTAAGTTTGTATATTGAAAAATGTGTATACATGTGCACACACTTTTAATTTAGATTTTTCTCATTCTGAGTGATAATGCAGCAAAATTTAAAGAGATTACACTATAATTATGTTTAAAACCTTACTTGTACTTTTGAAACAAATCACAGGTTGAGTCATAATAACAGGACAAAATATACTTAGCTGCTGAATATAAATAAAGTATACAGAAGCGTAAATCTTGCGAGCACAGAAGTGTTAAAAACAGCAAGATCTAGAGGCTCAAGTACAAGAGAGATATATTATACCAAGAGCAGTAATCTCAAAAATTTATATCCCAAATGTGTAGACTTGATCTTATTTTCAGTCAGTGTGTTCTGTATAGAAGATGAACATGCTCCTGACAATGGAGTATGATTTAGAAAACTATATCCTGCACTAAGGGATATAAAATTTGATTATATACTGCACTTCTGTGCAAAATTTTAAACAGAATTTAATCAATCACTTTGAAACCTAGATGTATTTGTGGAACAATGACATCACTTTGAAATTATGTGTAGTTTGTAAATGCACAAAATTAATAATGTATTTTGTGTAAATGGATTAGTTTGGAAAGAAACTCATAAGAACTACATTATCAGACAAAACATTCTTTGAAAACGTGTGTGCTACAAGGCAATTTGCCATTTCATTTTAATAGAATGTTCCATGCTGAAAAATGTCTAACTGCTCAGAAGTGGAATAGGAGTGTAAATTTATTATCTGAGAAAAGAAAATTAATTGACACAGGCCAAAAATGTAATGGAATTAGACCCATGTGCCTTAGTGAGAACTTAGAAACTCGGTCTGGGCTCTATGGAGTGATAAAATTATAAGCAAAAAAAATTGAAGTATGTCATTTTTGCACAGAGCTCAGGATTTCTCAAAGGAATATTATATAAAATAATGAAGTCTTCTTTACCTCCAAGACAGTCCAGTCTTAGAACGCAATGGAACATGCCATTTGAAATAAAAAACAAATTTTGTTTTTGTTTTGTTTAGTTATGTTTGGTGCTATTTTAAGTATTTAACATTCATAAAGAGAGAATTAGCAATTAATGAGATAAAGTTTAAATAAAATCTAGAGATCATGACAAGGTAAAAAAAAAATCATTCAGTCTTGAAAATCTGTTATTTAATAGGTCATGTTTTAAGAACTGGGAATACAGATACTATGTGTATTTTAAATAGAAAATTTGAAATGTACAATAAATCATTTTTAAATATAGTCACTCTGCTATAAAGCCACCCTCTAAAACTCAATCTTTGTGTCTAACTGAAACTGTACCCTGTGAACAACATCTCCCCATTCCCTATCCCTTGCCTCCAGCATTAACTAGCATTCTACTCTCTACTTTTAAGGGTTTGCCTTTTTTAGATTGCTAAAATGTCTGTTTTGAGTGTTCTCACAACAAAAAGGTAAATACGTGACATGAGATGTGTTAAGAAGCTTGATTTAATCATTCCACAGTTTAAAAATACATGAAGACATCATAGGCACCCCTCAAAACAATTATTATTTGTTTATTTAAAACATTTAAAGGCAAAAAATAATGAGACAAATATCAGGAAAGTAATTTTATACATAAGCTAGATAATTGCCTATAGCTGCGTATGCTGTGAAATAATTTCTGTTTGAAAAGGCAAGAAAAATTATATGGCAAAACCATAGTGCAGTAATAAATTTGTCGTGTTTAGTAAACAAAATATAGTTCAATGTGACTGAAGCATACTAAGAGGCAGAAGAATGTGGTGTACACTGTAGTGTAGAGGAGTGTCTTAGTTTGGGCTGCTATACAAAATACCGTAGATCAAGTGGCTTATAGATGACAAAAAAAGTATTTCTTACTGCTCTAGGGGTTGGAAGTCCAAAGTCAGAGTGCCAGGATGTTCTGGTTTTGGGGAGGGCCCTTTTGCAGGTTGCAGACTGTTGGGTTTTTGTATAAGCACATGGGGAAAGAAGTGAGAGCTCTCTTAGGTCCCTTTTGTAAGAACACTAAGCCTATTCATGAGGCCTCTACTATCACAACCTAATTACCTCCTGAAGGTCCCACATACTAATACCATTACACTGACAGTTAAGATTTAAATATACAAATTTTGAGGGTACACTTTAAAAATTCAGTCCATAACATTCTGCCCCAGGTTCCCCAAAATTCATGTCTTCACATGCAAAATGCAGTCATTCCATTCCAACAAATCCACAAGTCTTAACTCATTCCAGCCTCAAGTCCAGTCTAAAGTCCAAGGTCTTATTTAAGTATTAACTAAATCAGATGTAGGTGAGATTCAAGGTACAGTTCATTCTCGCAAAATTTCTCTTCATCTGTGAACCTGTGGAATCAAACAATGTGAACTTTCAAAATACAATGGTGAGACAGGCATAGGATAAACATTCCCATTCCAAAAGGAACCGCTACTCAAAAAAAATAAAATAAATGAATGCTGGGTCCCAAGTAAATCTAAAACCTAACAGGGCAAACTCCATCAAATCCTAAGGTTCAAGAAGCATCCTCTTTGGCTTGATGACTCACCTTCCAGACAGTCCCCGACAGCTCAGTGAGGCACTCCTCACTGCTGACTCTATGCACTGGACCCACTTATGGCACAGTTTTTTGTCAGGGCTAAGGTCACTCACCCAGGGCTTCACTGGATGGCCCTCCCACACAGCTCCTCTGAGCATCATTTCTGTCCTTTGAAATCAGAATGGAGGCAACCATGGCCCACCTTGCCATACCCTCTGGATTTTTGCTAAAAGTAGCAGGTGTAATTGTCTCCAAATCCCCTTTGAGCCCCACTTCCTTAATTTTGAAGAATAGAATAGCACACATCCATAACTGAATAGCTCTCGGGTCCAGGCCTGTAGGGCTTAAGCATTCTGAATGTCTTCCTTTATTTCATCCCATTATCTCTGTTTCCTTTAGTCCCAACTGGCAGTGTTTCTCCTGGTGTAATCCCATTTCTATTCATGGTTTGTGTTGAGATGTTTGATTAAGCCTATGGTTCACACCCATATTAATCAAATCAGTAAGGGTCCGAAACACTCTTCATGTTCTCTTCAGAACACACTTTCTCACTTTTTTTGCAATATGGACAGGCTGAGAATTTCCCAGATCTTAAATTATGGTTACTTTTTCCTTAACAATTCCATCTTCAAACCTTTTTCTTTTTCTACATTTGACTCTACGGATTCAGAAGGAACCAAGCTGCTGCTTCTACATGTTGCTGAGAAATCTGCTGGGTTAAATATCCAATTTCACTGCACACAAGTTCCACTTTCTGCAAAACACAAGAACATGAATACAATTCAAAGAAGTTTGTTTCCACTTTTTAACATGATTGGTTTTGCTCCATTTTCCAATAACATATTCATTTCCATTTGAGACCCAACAGAATTTTACTGTCCATATTTTATCAATATTCTGTTCATGATTATTTAATTATTTTCTGAGAAGACAGCGTTTTCTTCTATATTTCTTTCCGAGCCCTCACGAGAATTGACTTTTAAATTTCTTCCACAGTAATCTAGCGTTTTGCATAAAAACTCATCAATCTCCACCAATCACTGAGCCTAAAACCATTTTCAGTTTGTTTTAGTTACTTATAACAACAGCACTCCCACTTCTCATGATCAATTTCCGTCTTCAGCAGTTCAGGCTGCTTTAATAAAGTTCCATAATCTGAGTGGCTTTTAAATAACAGAATGCACATCTCACAGTTCTGGAGGCTGGAAGTCCAACAGCAGAGTGCCAGCATAATTGAGTTCTGGTGAGAGAGCTCTCTTGGGTTTCAGACTGCTGGCTTCTCAATGCAGCTTCACATGGTGGACAGAAAGAGCTCTCAAGAGTCATTTTTAAGGGCACCAATCTAATTTATGAAGCCTCCGCCATAATAAGCTAATTACTTCCCAAAGTTCATTATAAATATGCAGCTTATAGGTCCTGCTACCATCATACTGAAGGTTAAGTTTTCATCACATGAATTTTGAGGGGACACAACATTCAGTCGCAACAAAAATACTCGGTGGTTTTTAATTACAATATTAATTATGTAAATACAGAATAAAAATTTTAGCTCTAAACATTATCCATGATGTGATTAATTAAGTTACTAGTTTAAAAAATTGAATCTGTAATTTATCTTGTCTCTGTAATTATTATAAGAACTTGTAAACTTTTAACTTGTTTAATTTGACTATTTCTGAAATTGTATCTCTAAGTATTGATATATACACTTCCTAGTGCATATAAAAGTTATGCATATTTAGAGTAATAAGTAGTGTGTTATCATGTTTTTATATCAGGGCATGAAGGGAGAAGTTGAAGAACAAAGTGTCCTTTTCAACAACTTCAGCCTACATGTCTTTCTACAGGACTATAACATGTCACCAGCCACAAGGGCAAGGAGACTGGGCATTGTAGTTATTTGGCAGGACACATTGCTCTTTCAAACAAAAATGGCATTCAGAAACAAGAAAGTAGGGAAGAGAGGTTTATGGTTGGACAACTTGCATTGTTGTCCCTTCTTTTCCTAGACTTCAAAATGCTTGGTTTCAGAATTCTTTATAGGGTTACCCCTCTGCGTAATTTTACCTGTCCATTAAATCTGCCAAGTCCAGGTCCCCAAGCTCTTCTCAACTAGTATGACGGCAACTTCTATAGAGATGTTAATGCAGTACAAATGCTTGTTTTAAAGTTGTTTTAACCCAGCTTCTAACATTCTAAATATTGTATTAATCCAATATTCTAATTCAGAATATTGAGAATAAACTAATCTTACATGAAATATCTTTTTTCTCCTATTATTTGATATGTGTGTCTATAAAATAACATTTTCTAATTACAGAGTGTGCAAGCAAAAAACAAAAAGGGCCTGTGTCCCTAGTCCCATTTTCTTGCTCGGAGGTAACATCCACAACATTTTTAGTTTTCTGTTGTTCTTCTCTAATGCTCCCAATAATATACCTTTGTTGTGGTTATTGTTGTTATTATTGCTCTTGCATCAAGCACTATCTCTTAGTGTTCATGCACATCCTTACCGAGGTCCATTTCTTTACTCTCTGCCCCATTCCAAGTTATGTTAGGTAGAGGATTATATTGATCAAGTCCTGTTTTTAGCTATCTTCATAACATTAACACTTTAAACCTCAATGTCTTCACTGTTCTACTGTCCTAGGAGCTCTAGCAATCTCAAGTTTCATGTCACTTCTCAGACTATGGCAATGGTAATCTGCATTAATGGCAAAATCATTAATATTGATGAAAATTTTTATTTTCTGCCCTTCCCAAAATCATCTATTTCTTTGGAATTTACATTAGCAGGCAACAATGGCAGTGGCGATACTACCTTTTGGAAGGTAACTGTAGCTCCACCCTTATCTGTAAAAAGATATGTATTAAGACCCCCAGTTGATGCCTGAAACAGTGGATAGTAAACCTGTACTATTTTTCCTACACATACATACTTATAATAGACTGTAATTTAAAAATTAGGCATAGTGAAATTTAACTAATAATTATAGTAGTTTATTAGTTAAACTACTACTGCTAATTATTATAGTAGTAGTATTTGTTTAAACTAATATACTCATTATGGGAGTAGTATTAAACTAATAGCTAATTATATTAGTTTAATAATTCTATTAATTTATTAAACTAATACTACTGATAGAATTATATTAGTTATACTAATATATTAGTTATAGGAGTAGTATACTTCTATAACTATATAGGAATATAATTATATTCCTTTTACTAATAATTATATGAACATAACTACTAATTAATAGAATTATTATAACAATATACTGTAGTAAAAGTTATGTGAATGTGGTCTCTCTTTCTCTTGAAATACCTTATTATTATCTACTTTTCTTTTTGTGATAAAGAAAACAGGGAGAAGGACGGACAACCTGAGAATTTATCACGTTATGGTACACAATTTGAAAGTTATTATTTCTATAACTTTTATTTAATATTTTTCAAAACATGATTGACCCCTGATAGCTAAAACTGTGGAAAGTGAAACCGCTGGTAAGGGGGCACTGCTATGTTGCTAAAAGTGTCTTCCTTTGATAAATGTACCAAAAGTAGGTTCTTAAGAGGAGTAACATAGATAGGAATTTACATTGTAGATGGCCTCGGCTATTGCTAAATATCTACAAATTCACTTGGGAATAATATAAGCAGCCACGTCAGCAACAATATCTTTAGTAATGTTGTTAGTGGAGCATCAGTAACTAGGGCTTTGTGATTATGAGATACATTTTTCCAAAGACATGATGCAAACATCCTTAGCAGTAGAAGAAAAAAGTTGAATTCCAACTCTTTGTCAAGAGGTATTTCTGGGAATTGTTATTATACCCAATTTTCCCCCAGGATTATGTGGCGTCATAAATATGCCTTACAATAACTTAGTTAAGAATATTATAGGTAATACATATTTCATCACCTTAAGAAATGTGAATGGCTGTTTGGAGGTATATTAACATCATGTAGATTGAGGTTCAAGACTGCTGAGATAAAATTGAATACATTTAGAAACACTGATGGCATATTTTCCTAAAGAGAATCTTTAGAAAACCAAAGAGTTAATGTCCTGTTTTTATGTCTTAGTAGTCTGAATAAAACTTGTTAAATAATTTTTCCCAGAAGAAACATTATATTAATATTTTTCAAAAAGTTATATTAATAGTTAATTATCTAGTTATCTGGACATTTTCCAAAAGAGTATATCTATAAAGAGCATCTACTCTATGAATTGTAAAAATAAACTCAAGAGATAGTAAATCAGTATTTAGTCTGTAAATATTATCTCACTGTGTCCATGACATTTGTGAACTTAGTAACCAAATTTAAGGATTTAATGTGTTTGCTTGTTAACATATATATAGAGAGAAAAATAAATAGATGAATTTTCAGAATTTATCTAATTTTCTCCTCCATCAAAGTTACAAATTAGCTGTTTGATTTACTATACTCAGTTAAAATTCTCTGGCATTTTCTCTTGATATTACTGACATCCTGGAAGGAGTATCTTGTTTGTTTGACAAGTGGATATTTTTTAAAATTAAATTATTGCTTCATAATTTTTATTGTTTATATTTCAAGGTTATGAAAAAATGCCCTTAAAAGATAAATGGTATATATATATATAAATGGTATGTATGTATATATATACATATATACATATATACATGAAGATTAATATGTACATATATATTACATATGTATATATCAATCTTCATGTAGTATATCTGTTGTGACATAAATGAAAGCTTAATTTCTTGCCAAGTTGTAGACTATTACAGTATATTTAAGCACTACACTATACATACTTTTTTTGAAAATTCACTGCACTTATACATACTTCTTTTAGAAATGCACTGCACTTATATACACTAGTTTTGGAAAAAATAATAAAGTAATGTATGTTCCAATATAGAGTCATCACTAGGGTACATTATGTGATAAAAATGCAAGATACTATGCATGCCGTTTTTAAGTTATATAAATATGCATGTAGGCACATATGTGCAAAAAATGGGAAAAATAGTTCAGAATTTGGTGACAGTGGTTACCTTTGGGGAGTGGAACCAGAGTTGAAGAAATATTTCATTTTTTATCCTTTTATATTTTGAAGATATATAAATACAAATATTTAAGAAAAACTGTGTAGCTCAACAATATATCAGAAAAACCTGTGTAACTAGTATACAGGTCAGAAGCTAGAATTTGCTAGCACACAGGGCTCTGGCAAATACTTTTGCCCATTCACTACCTCTTACCTTCACAAAGTTAACTACTGGTATGATTTTTACAGTAATCTATTTCTTGATTTTTATACCTATACCTCACATGCTTCTCCAAGCATGACACTTCAGTATTGCCTGATTTTTTGAACTTCTTATAAATAGAATCATACAGAACATATGATTAGTTTTATTGGGCAATAGCAAATAGTTCACTAACAAGATTCTCACCAACAGCTGCATGTTTTTGGCAATATTTGACATGGGCAGTCTACTTAATTTAAAATGTTTTGATTTTTTTGTCATATTATCACATTAAAGTTCTTTTTTGCATTTTAATAACGGTTATTCTGATTTTCATTTTACATTTTGATTTGCTCTTCTATAAAGTCTCAAGTCCTTTTATATTACTGTGTCTTTGATATCTGTTTTAAAATACATTTTGGATAAAAGCCTTTATCACTTACATACATTGAGAAGAGTCCCTCTATGAATTGTCATATTGTAAGTGATTACCTTACAATATCTAATAAACATTAATGACAATTTTAATGTAGTTTAATTCAATGGTTCTTAAATGGGTTTTGTTTTGTCACCTAGGGAATATTTCTCAATGACTCGTGACAGTTTTGGTTGTTTTAACTGGTGAGATGCTAGTGGCATCATGTGGGTAGAGGCCATGGATGATGCTAAACATGCTACAATACTTGGACTGCCCAACCATGACAAAGAATTATCCTCCCCAAAATGTAACAATGCAATATGCGTATATTTCTTGAAGATATTCTACAATATAAATTTCTAGAATATTTATTGAATATATTCATCTATACAACCCACTAGCACTGATTTTATACATGAAACATATGGAGAGTAGAGAATTATTTTTTTTCACTATGTGGACCTGAAACATGTAAAGAATAAGGAATTATTTTTCACTATGTGGCTACCAAAATGGGACACATAGTTTATTGGAAATGACACCATTTCAACTGTGTTGTGCAATATTTATTATATATCAAATATCCTTTTATGCATGAGTCTGTTCCTGGGTTTTCAATCTGAATACTCTCTTCTTTTCCAATACTACATTCTCCATCTTTATGAGTAGGATTAATATTAAAAAATGCAAATCCACTCATGTTTTTCTTTTTCAATATTGCTCTACTTGCAGTTTTGCATTTCCATATAAATTGTGGAATCATGTTGTCATTTCCAAAAAACAAAGCAAACAAGCAAACACCCTGCTTGTTTTATGATCAGTATTTAATTGAATTCATAAAAAAGTTTACAATATTCAATGTTTCAGTTCATGAATACTCCAAACTCCTTTATTTTTAAACTCATTTTAAATTTCTCTCAATTATACTGTCTCTATGTTAAAGTTCTCTTTGTAAAATTCTTCATAACTTTTGCTAGAATTATTACTTAGGATTTTATATTTTGGGGTTCCATTTAAATGGTATATATGAATAATATTGTATATATTTATTTTCTGAGCATTACTTCTAATATACAGAAATGCTATAATTTTCTGAATATGGGTCATATATTTCATACCATTGTTAATTCACCATTAGTTATAATAATTCTAATGATAACCTAATGAGAAGAATAAGTGATAAATTATTTTAGATTTCCATATACTCTGAAAATTATTTCATTTCTCTCTTTCCAATCTTTGTATCTCTTATTTTTATATTTTGCTTTATTGCACTGGCAAGGAAATCCAGTACAATGTTTAATTAATTCTTTGTAAATAGACTTTCTTGTCTTTTGCCAGATTACAAAATAAAAGGACTTCAACATTTTACCATTATCATATCTGCTGTATTTTTTTAGACATCATTATCACATTCAATTTGTTTCTGAATTTTTGTTTTCATCATAATGATTTTGAATTTCATAATTCAGTATTCTGCAGTAATAGTTGCTCATCCAATGCCTTCTTTCTTTCATCCTTATTATCTAAACTCCTGTTTTTTCTCTGCTAAATACATTATTTTCAACATCACATACATTTCAGGCTGATCATGTGTCATTTTAAGGCTGAAATGGGCTTTGAGTCAAGACTCCAGTCTTCTAAAATCATGAGCACTCTTACCAGGGCTTTATCCAATATACGCTTTTGTAAAGAGTCAAATTTTTCAAATGTACATGTTTTTTATTTCGTAAATCTGTACCCTATGACCATTATTTCTGCCTTTATGCTGTCTTCGGATTTATTTATTTATTTACTTTTCTCATCTCTTTGGCATGTATACTTTGATCATTGCTTTTTCAGGCTTTGGTATTTTTGTTGTTGCTGTTGTTGTTGAAATGGAGTCTTAGTCTTTCACTAGGCTGGAGTGCAGTGGTGCGATCTTGGCTCACTGCAACCTAGTCTCCCGGGTTCCAGAGATTATCCTGCCTCAGCCTCCGGAGTAGCTGGGATTGCAGGCGCCTGCCACCATGCCCGGCTAATTTTTGTATTTTTAGTAGAGACGGGGTTTCATCAAGTTGGGCAGGATGGTCTCAATCTCTTGACCTCGTGATCCTCCCGCCTCGGCCTCCTAAAGTGCTGGAATTACAGGCGTGAGCCACCGCACACAGCCTGGTATTTTCCAACAAATGAAATTAAAGTACAAATTTTCCGTTAACATGACGTTACCTAGATATCACACATATGATATCTGGAAATAAATGAGCGCCTGGAAATAAATATACCATTATTTGGGTATTGTGTTTTAATGCCGTATGTGCCTTTCAGAACAATTTTACAGTTCAAGTGTTTTAAATAATTTCTGATTTGTTGTCTGCATATTCTATCATATGTTATGAAAATTTTATTGGGATCTTTTACTTTCATTATCAATTGATTATCCTTATTAGGTAAATGTTTATTTCAAACCTATATTTCATGTGCATTTAAGTTTGGCATTGATCCCCTGAATAAGCTCTATGTGTAGTATTCTTTTTTTTTTCATTTTAAGTCTTCTTTTTCTAAAACTATTTGGTTTAAGGAAAGCTTTAGCTGTTTAATATTTGCATAGGATATCATTTATTATTATATTTTTAACTTTCCTATATTGTTATGTTTTAGATACATTTTCTGTAAATATAACACAGTTATGTTTGTTACTCTTGTCCATTCCACAACCTCTGTATCTTAGTTTTATTATTTTTCTCTTTTTCCATTCAGACTTCTACTAATATATTGGGTTTTAAATGATCCATCTTATTATATGTCTAATTTTGCATCACATATTCTATAATATGCTTTCTTTTATTAAAAACTTTAGATTGATAAAGCATGTAATTATTTTTATCCTCAAGTAATTATTTCATTATTCTATTTTTTAATTCATTAGTTATTTAGCTAACCTAGAGATTGCAGAATGTACTAAATTTATTTGAAAGTCTACTATTTCTTGATGTATTAACTTTTTCTCAGAGAACATATATTTAAGCTGTAATTAGCTTCTGCCTTACTTACATGCTTAAATCTTAAATCTTATAATCTCAACATTAAATGCACTATTGATTTGTCACACTTACTCTTTCCTGCATCTCTAACTTTATCATGAGAACCTTTTCCTGATGGGAAGCTCTGCTGGTGATGAAACCAACATGTATATGCCTGAAAATGTCTGTATTTAATTTTCAAAAGTGAAATAAATTATTGCTGGTTATAAAAGTCTAAGTTGTCCATTAGTCTTCTTCAACTCTTTAAATATATCATACTAATTTCTTCATATTTATTGATGCTAATATGAAAACATGTATTATCTTGATGTTAATATGAAAACGTGTGTTTCCGCTTTTAAGGCTTTGTTTTTGCTCTGGTTGCTGTACCTTATGTTCTTGGCAGTTTTATTCTGACAGCTTTGAAGAAATTTTCTTTTTCTTTTCACCCTTCTTTATGGTGATAGTACCTTTTTTTTTTTTTTTTTTTTTTTTCAGACGGAGTCTTGCTCTGTCCCCCAGGCTGAAGTGCAGTGGCTCTTCACTGCAACCTCCGCCTCCCGGGTTCAAGCCATTCTCCTGCCTCAGCCTCTCGAGTAGCTGGGATTACAGGACCACCCCCGGCTAATTTTTCTTGTATTTTTAGTAGAGACGGGGTTTCACCGTGTTAGCCAGGATGGTCTCTATCTCCTGACCTGGTGATTCTCCCGCCTTGGCCTTCTAAGTGCTGGGATTACAGGTGGAAGCCGCCGCGCCTGGCCAGTACATTTTAGATCTATGAACTGATGTGTTGTTTCATCATCCTTTAGACAATTCTTGGGTTTCGACTATTCAATAGTCATCCTTTTAAGCCCCATCATCACTCTTCATCGTCTTCTTTTTTTTTTTTTTTGTCTTCTGAGACAGCGTCTTGCTTTGTCTCCTAGGCTAGAATGCAGTGGTGCTGTCTGGACTTACTGCAACCTTTGCTTCCCGGGTTCAAGTGATCCTCCCACCTCAGCCTCCCAGACTACAGGCACGCACTACCAGGCCCCACTAATTTTTTGTAGAGACAGGGTCTCACTATGTTGCCCAGGCTGGTCTTGAACTCCTGGATGCAAGCAATCCACCAACCTTGGCCTCCCTGAGTGCTGGGATTACAGGCCCCAGCCAGCCATGCACCTTGCAATCTTCGTTGATTTAAAAAATTCATTGATAATTGCATTAAGCTTTTACAGTATATCCTTAGTGTCCCTAACTCATTTCTCCATTTTCCTTTACTGTGTCTCTTGTTCTTTTCTTAACATTTTTGTCTCATCTATTTTGTAGTTTACTTTTTTTCTTAATAATTTATATTGCTCTTAAATTTATCCATGGAGTTGTTACTGTATTTTTTAATTAACAATTTTAAATTTGGCTTTCCAATTTTTCTTGAGTTCTCTACTAAAATTGTGAGTCATGTTTTCTATCTCCTTATAAATACTAAATAAAATCATTTTTATAATTTGTTCAGTAACTTCAATATGAGGAACTATATATTTCTGTTTATATTATCTGTTGTTTTTCTATGATTTCACTTAGGTATTATTGTCTTGTTGTCTTCTTGGTTCTTTTATTTGTTCCAAACATTGTCTTTGCAATTCAAAATAATTTAATTAGTAGGCCCAGCAGGGTTATACCAGTGACCAGCGCCTGCAGTGTCTGGGATGGGAAAAAATAAATAAATGATTCAAGTTGCAAAGTATAGAGCTTACCTTGTTACTAATTAAAATGTTTAAAAAGCTCTATTACAAATGTATGAGATTTATAAGTGAATTGGACTTTTAAAACTCATCAGATATTTTATTATACTAAGGAAATATTGCTTATTTATATGTGAGATTATAGATAAATGGTTTTGCTAAAAATTATAGTTCATATCTTATAGAAATACACAGTGAAATATGTATGGATGAATTTATATTATGTCTCGGATTTACTGAGTAATATTACTGATTATACAGTGTGTGGGATTAGAATGAGGGTATAGAGCAAATAAGATTAGTAATTAATTGATATTTAAATAAACACAAAATGTGAACATAGAGATTTATCACATATTTAGTATTCTATAGAATTAAATGTTAAAAAAAATAATTTAAAGACTCTGTAGTTACCCTCGCAGGATTTGCCTTTTTAATGTCATTTGCATAACTCTACAGGCAATTCAGGATCATCTCTAGCCAATTTCTGGAACTGAAACAATTCAAATCTGTGCTTCAACTTCCGCAAATGTCTTCTCTTTCTGAAAAGCTTTTTAGCTAGGTTTCTCCTTTCGGTACTGTGACTTAAAGCAAGAAAATATTCCTCACTTTTTTCAGTAATCAAGACTTTAATCTATCCTACCAGTACCCTCAGGAGTACCAGGTTATTTCATCTACTCTTTGTCTCCATGACATTCATGACATTGATACAAAGATTGAACAAAAATTACAGCCTAGACATTTGGTCAAATGATTTTACATTTAGTTACATAGGCTGAGTATTCCTGAGTAAATTGAGGTTCTCCTTTTTGGCAAAAATGTTACTTAAATGAAGCTTAAATGTTACAAAATAGGTGATCTGTAAGGAGCTAATTTAATATTGTTTAAATATTTTTGCCTTTCGAAGTTTCACACAATAGCTTCTCTCTCATTGCTCCCTGAAAATATAAATGATACGGGTGTTACAAATGATGATTCTCTAGCTTTCAATACTTCAACTTTTTTTTTCCCCTTTCTCTGAGTCAAGTTCTCACTCTCTCGCCCAGGCTGGACTGCTGCAGCCTCCAACTCTTGGGGTCAAGGGATCCTCCTACCTCAGCCTCCCAAGAAGCTGGGAATACAGGCATATGCCAGCATGCCCAGCTAAGTTTTTTGTTGTTGTTGTTTGTTTGGTTGGTTGGTTGGTTTCTTTTTATTTATTTTTTATTTTTTTATTTATTTATATTTTTTATTTTTGAGAAGGAGTCTTGCTCTTGTTGCCCAGACTGGAGTGCACTGGCATGATCTCGGCTCACTGCAATTTCTGTCTCCCAGGTTCAAGCGATTCTCCTGCCTCAGCCTCCTGAGTAGCTGGTACAACAGGAGCCCTCCACCATTCCTGGCTAATTTTTTGGTATTTTTAGTTGAGATATGGTTTCACCATATTGCCCAGGCTGGTCTCAAACTCCTAACCTCAGGTGATCTGCCCGCCTCAGTCTCCTAAAGTGCTGGGATTATAGGTGTGAGCCACAGCTAATCTTTTAAATATTGTTTTTTTAATGATGAGATCTCACTGTGGTGCTCAGGCTGGCTTTGAACTCATGGCTTCAAATGATTCTCCCATCTTGGCCACCCAAAGTCCTGGGAATACAGGCCACCATGCCTGCTTGACATATTATTCTTTTTTACAATTTGTATTTTGGTATCTTTTGTTAAACAGATGTTTTCCACTTTAATGTCGTCATTTATACTTGTTAGTATTTTTTATTACTAAAAAATATTTTGCTACTCAAAGATCATGAGTTATTTTCCTATATTAACATCCAGTCTTTTATTGGTTTTTCCTTATAACATACACGAACAAACACACTATATATTCATTGTTTTCTATATATATGTCTACTTATCTGAGCACCAGTTTTTGGAAACAGTTTTTCTATAACTGCTCTGCAGTACACTCTTTAGTGTAAATCACACTTTCATAAATACGTGAGTCTGCTTTAGTGACATTCATTTTATTTGACTGGCCTCTTTGTCTATTTTTAATTTACTATCACACATTATACTGTTTTGTAGGTTTATAAATCTTTTTATTTGAAATATTGTCTGTTGCTGAGTTTTTTATACAATATTAACTATTTTTATATTTTGAATATATATTTTTAAATGTTCTCATCAAATTATGAAAAAAAACATAAGATTTTTAATGGCCCTATGGTATTGATTGACACCTTTAGAATATTGAGTTTTCCAAGGAGTGAACATGGCATATATTTCCATTTTATAATGATTTATTTAACATGTCAGTAACAGTTTATAGTTTTCTGTGCATAAATCATATACACATTTTTGGTTATGTTTATTTGTAAGTGCTTGGTATTTCCAGATGTTATGGTAAATGGTAACTTAAAAATATATTTTATAAGTGGTTATTTTTGCTATATAGAAAAGTGATTTTAGTCAGATTTACTTGAACATAATTTATATATACTAAATTTCACTTTAAAGGTGTACAGTTCTATAATTTTTGAAAAAATTTACACTCATCAAGCCAGCATCAAAATAAAGATGCAGAATATTTCCATTATCTCTAAAAATATTCCTTCATGCCAGTTATAGTCAATTTCCTTATTCTATTTCCATTCTGTGGCAACCTCTGCTCTTATTTCTGTTTCCTTAATTTTCTTTTTCTGAATGTCATATAAATGGAATCACAGAGTATATAGTTTTTTGAGTCCAATTTATTTTACTTATTAAGTTATTTAGAGACTCATCCTTGTCATATGTATCAGTAGATGATGCTTTTTAAAATTGTGGAGTTATATTCTACTGTGTGGGTGTATCAGAGTTTTTACCTATTTACTAGTGATGACAATTTTTTCTCAATTTTGTGTCATCAAAAGTTTTTAAAACAAAAATTAAAACATGAAAGTTTGGGCTCTTTGAATTGAGTTAGAGAGAGTCAAGCAAGTAAAAGAATATTAAACTAAGACTATGGCTATTGATGTAAAGAAATGTACATGATTTTAGGAACTAGAAACCAAACTGCAGTTACCCAAATGTCCATAACTAGGTGAACAGATAAACACACTGTAGTATATACATAAATTGGAATTTATTAAGGAATAATAATGTTCAAATAATATAATGAATATTTTTATTATAACATACAATTACATGTATACATATTATTTTATTCATATATTCTAATTATTAATACATACAATAACATGTATAAATGTTAATTATGCTTACTGAAAAACAGTAGACAAAAAGTACATACTTTATGATTCCATTTATATAAAAATCTAGAAAAAGAAAGTAATCTAAATAATAAAGAGTGAATCTGTGATGGCTTGAGGCTGGTGCAGGAGGGAGTTTGACGAAGGAATAGAATGGTAGGATTATAGAGATACACAGAAAATTTTTGGTTCTATGCTGGATACGTTTGGCTTCTCGATTGTGGTGACACTTTATCAGGTGTGTGCATATGTCCAGTGTATGAGACTGAACATTGAAACTGCAATAATCATATAATGAAATATTGAGCAATAAAAGGAATGAAATACTGATGTATACCACAACATGAATGAGCCTTGAAAACATTATGCTAAGTGAAAGAAACAAGATGCAATAGACCACATATTGTATTATTCAGTTTATGTAAAAGATCCAGAATAAGCAAATCCATAGAGATAAAAAGTATATCAGTCGTTCCCACAAACTAGGGGCTGGGGGAATGAAGAAGGAGTGTTGGTTACTTTTTGTGTTGATGAAAATTTTCTAAAATTAGATACTTTTAATGTTTGTACAATTATGTGCATATACTCAAAACCGCAGAGTTATACACTTTAAAATGTTTTATCTTGTGATATATGAATTGTATCTTTGTGAATCTAATATTGAAAAAGTATTGGAATAGACTGTTGGATTAATTTTGAAGTGTGAATATTCACTAATCAGCAGTGGATCCTCATGTCTATGAGTTTGTGTATTAAAATCCATGGGCCAGGTGGAGTGGCTCATGCCTGTAGTCCCTGCACTTGTGGAGGTCGAGGCAGGTGGATCACTTGAGGTCAGAAGTTTGAGACCAGCCTGACCAACATGGTGAAACCCCATCTCTACTAAAAATACAAAAAATTAGCCGGGCTTGGTGGTGGGCACCTGTAATCCCAGCTACTTGGGAGTCTGAGGCAGGAGAATCACTTGAACCCTGGAGGCAGAGGTTGCAGCGAGCCAAGATCATGCAACAGAACTGCAGCCTGGGCCACAAAGTGAGACTCCTTCTCAACAAAATGAACTACAATAATAAAATAAAATAAAATAAAATAAATAAAATCCATGAATAATTGAATCTATGGGGCATTAGTGCATTCTTGTGTTTACCAAAGGCATGGATATAACTCTTTTGGAGTGTCAGCATTCTAAAATCAATATCCCAAAAGGCCTGTAAACGCCTGAAGATTCTTGGCTTAGCACAAATAATTGAAAGTATGGAAGAAAGTGAGAGCTGTTTAAATATTTTAAAGCCATTCAAAAGAGATGCTCTCTTAGTCTGCTCAGGTTGCCATAACGAAATGCCACGATCTGGTGGCATAAGCAGCTGAAATTTCTTTTCTCACAGTTCTGGAGACTGGAAGTTCAAAATTAAGGTGGCAACAGGACCAGGGCCTGTTGAGTGGTTTCTCTTTGAGTTGTGAATTGTTGACTGTCACTATGTCTTCACGTGGCTTTTTCTCGATGTATTTGCTCAGAAAGAGAAAACTCTGCTGTCTCTTCCTCATCTTATAAGGGCCTTAATCTCATCATAACAGCCCCATCCTCATGACCTCATCTAACTCCATTACTTTCTAAAGACTCTGTCTCCAAATATCATCACATGAATATTAAGGCTTTAATGTATGAATTTTGGAGAAACACAATTCAGGCCATAGCAGGTGCTTTCTGTTGGTCCAGGCAATCTAAATTTACTAATGTCTTTAGTCACTCCAGTTTATCATTTATTGTTGATTGATTACAAAAATGGCAGCAAGCTTTTATCTGTTTGTATCCAGTGTCTGCATTATGACTTTGCACCTTCTCCAGACAACTATAGTCTGTGTCCCCACCTTTTGATTCTGGGATAACATTTTACCAATAAATGCGGCAGAATTGAGAATGTGTCATTTATGAGCTTAGGCTTCAAACAGCTTTCTTGTTTCTGTTGCTTCTGGAGCCCTGTCAATGTCATGAGCAATGTTAGCCCCACAAGGTTAATTACAACAGAGCAGATATCAGTAGTCTCAGTACAGACTGACTTCCACTAACCTATTGTTATTGAGTTCTCAGATACATAAGCATAGACCAGCCAGATTTGGCTCAATCATGAGAAATAATAAATACTTATTGTTTTAATCTGCTAAGTTTTGATGTGGTTTTTACTCAACAATAGCTAATTGATGGAGTATGTCTTATTGATTCCCCCCATATGGACACATCTTCCAAAAGTTATTGTAGGGAGTCATTACATACTGAAATTACAGAACTACATTTATGTATTATCGTGTTTACTATGGCTAACCAACCTATAAATTATAGGTAAACTTAATGCATTCTAAATTCTTCCTATTAACAAGATGTATTATACTATATTATATATTAAGTTATTAGATATGTCTAATTCCATGTTGCATAGAAATATTTTTTTCATATTTTATGTTCATCTCCACTTGACTTCTTTGTAGTCAAGTTTTTTTCTGTCTGGAAGCTTATTTTTTGTCTTTAACTTCCTTAACATTAACATCGATAATGTAGAGGCAGTTTTGTTTGTTTTATTTTAATCCATTGTCTTTTCATCATTTTTATTTAATCATTAAAAATTATTGACTATTATTTCTTTAAGTTTTAATTCTGAGACTAGCAAAACATGGGATGTGTCAACACTACTTCTCTATGTCTTCTTACTTTACTATGATAGTATCAATCATCATACCTTCTCAATACTTTCTAGATGGTTTTTCCAACTGGACATTCCAGTTCGTTATTCACCTCCCCTTCCATGTTCTCTCTACCTTCATCTTATTATTTTTTTCATGTTACCATATTCACTGATATCAGTGAAGGATGATTTGCTCTTAATTTAAAGATTTTGCTGAACAAAGATGCAGTGAAGGGAGATGCAGTCAGGGACATCTTTTCCAAGCCACCTCTGAGCCCGAAGCTTATACAATTAAAAAATATATGGAGAATAAATACACATATTTTACCGTTATGAATTTATTGCACACCAATGGTCATGAGGAGACTTTGCTAATGTAGCATCCAGGTCTTTGGAAAGCACCCGTGCAAATGAGGAATATACTAGCCTAAACTTTGGTAAATTGATGTCTCTGAATAGGACTTGAGGCTTCTATTTTTACTCTATGACTGACTCTAAGCATGTCATGCCTGAAAGTTTACTCAGAGTTTTGTTCTGAATGCTGAGTAAGGCCCTGTGTTCATCCCACTTCTGTATCTCTAGGCAGCACGTTAGTATTCCATTCTGAATTGATGAGAAATTGAATCCATGGGGTGCTTTGCAGACAGCATGTAGCTGAAGAAAACAATAGTTTTCTTTCCTTGGTTTCCCTTTGCCAATAAGGATTATTTCCTTGCTGAAACAATGTTGCTAATGATGTTATTCTGTGTAGCCTGTATATTTTGGAGTAGAAAAATAATGTAAGACCCCCTGGGGTGAAATTTTCCTGCACTGAGGTCAATAAATAAATAAGTAAACCTGACAAACATACATTAGTGTACAAACACTAATGCTTTACTGAAACTGAAAAGAGTTTCTCCAAAGACTTTAAAGATGCTGCTATTTAACAGATAACAAAACTATTTGTTAAAATTTCAGAAGAGACAGTAATAGTGATCTATTTTCTGATTAGTTAACTCTATGTAAAATATAAAATCCAGATTGAAACAACAAATCCAGGGTTACCATATTCAAAATGAAATTTTGCTCTGGCTTAACACTCTTAACATCATATAGAATACAAAATTATCTTATCTATTTTTGCTTACAAGCATTTGCTCGCACATATTGATATACATATCTGGGGAAATTACACCACCAAAACCTTCCACATACAGAGTAACTACTTTTATAATGAAATGATAAATTATATAGTATTTCCATTTTAATTACAGAAAAGTTTCTGGGGATGTGTTGCCATGGCTAGAAATGCAACATCATCTAAGGCATAAAACTATAATCATTTCACATCTTCTCTGGGTCACCATAAGATTTTCTGTATATTATTGAATCTTCGTGCAGACAACATGAATCTTGGTGCAAATTAAACCCAAGGGATAAGTAGAAAGGACGCTAACATCGCTCACCTGAATGATGCAAAGCACCGGTGACATTGTGGACAGTATTTAGGTAAGGATGTTTTTTTCCATCCTTGTTTTTATAAACGGAAACATTTCCATCTTTCTGTCTTTGTGAATTGATACATATTGATTGTACATATTTATGGGGTTCATGTGATGTTTCGACACATGCATACAATGCATAATGGCCAAATCATGGTAATTAGGATATCCACTACCTCCAACATTTATTTCGTGTGTATGTGTTGGGGACATTTTAAGTCTTTTCTTCTGAATATTTTGAAATAGGCAATAAATTATTGCTAAGTATAATCACTCTTGCATGCTATTGAACACTAGAACTTATCTCTTCTATCTAACTCTATATGTGCACCCATTAACCAATATCTATTTTCATCCTGCCTCCTTCCCAGCCTCTGTTAACCATCATTCTACTCTCTACCTTCTGAGATCAGACTTTTTAGCTCCCACAAATGAGTGAGAATATGCAATATGTGTCTTTCTATGCTTGGCTTGTTTTACTTAACATAAGGACCTATTGTTTCATTCATGTTTCTGCAAATAACATGATTTGATTCTTTTTATGGCTCTGTAGTATTCCTTTGTGTATATATACCATATTTTCTTTATCCATTTATTTGTTAATGAACACTTACGAGCTACAATTTTTTTAATGAGTGATTTAGATGACTTGCATCAAAACTGCTTGGAGTGTTTACTTTTACAAAACCATATTGAGTCTTGATACAGACACGGTAAATCAGAATATCTGAATGTAAGATTTACAAGTCAACTTTTAAACATTTTTTAGTATTTTATATGTGTATATATGTGTGTGTGTGTATGTATATATATATACATATATATACATATGAACATAGGGAAAACTATGAACCCTAGAATATGAGTCCTTGAATATGAGTCACTAATGTATGTATGTGTGTACATATGTATATATACCGTTTCTATAATTAAATATTTGTCTTTGAGAATTATGTAAGTACAAATGTGTGCAAGCAGGTTTGGTTCACTATTTTCTTACTAAAAAGTCATAAAAATACCCATTCATTTTTATTATAAAAGATATTAATATCTCAAAGAAGACTGTATGTCAGGATATCAAAGCTGACTCTTAATTTTTCTTTTATTCTTAAATTTTTGGACTTTGGGAGACAAATAAAATTTCTGTGTTCTAGAGTTTTAAAAATGAGGAACACTTCTTATTCCACCTACTCAGGTGGCTGAGGCATGAGAATTACTTGAATCCTGGAGGCAAAGGTTGCAGTGAGGCTAGATTACACCACTAAACTCCACCATGGGCAACAGAGCAATATTGTCTCCAAAAAAAAAAAAAAAAATGAGGAAGGTCAGTTTAGAATCTAAATCAGACAGGTCTCTGTAGATAGGGATAGAAAGGAGGTATATACAACCACAGTTCCAGGATGATAATATGGTATTTTCTTGGAGGATACTAGAAACTTGATAATAGTGGAGAAATGCTAAGAACAGAGTTTCGCTCAGAAGGACTCATATTCAAGGGATCATAATTTTCCCTTCATTTTTTCCTCTTTTGTCCTTATAGGACATTTCTAGAAGGATATACATATATAGATGTGGATAGATAATTTTCCTGTTTGTCATTCTACTTTCTTTTAATAATTCTTAACTGTTCAAAATGTTTTAGATTTCTATGTTTCCTTATTATTTAAACTCAAGGGATAGAGTGGCAGAAAAAACCAACTCTTCCATTATGTACTTCAGTACACTCTTGCACTTCAGTGTGTGCAGGCACGGGGCAATACACTTTCCAGGGGATTTATAAGACAGTATAAAATAAATAGCAACAAAACCAAATTAGCAGTGTTTGGAGGCAAAAATGGAAACATTTAGGGAAACATACAACATAAATAGATAGCTGTTGAATGAATGACTAGCAGGATAGTTGAGACAAAACCCCCTTTCACATAATTCTAACAACATTATAATGTTACTGGAGGAATTCAACCCCGTGTTTAGGAAGAGGTTAATATTTGATAAATTGCCTACACATCTCTCCATCTCTCTATGAAAATATTTTATTTTACTTGAGATGATAATATAAACAGTTATTTTCAGGAGTTACAAAATATATTAATTGTATAATTTTTTTGGTAGTAACTTAAGGTGAAACTTGCTCAATAGGGGAAAAGTAGCTGTCATAGGAGCCTAAATAGTGGAGTAGGCTTCTGCTGCCATAAGCCACCAAGATTGTTAAAGAGAAGAAACAGTCATGGCATCTGTTTGCTCAACTAACAACATTAAATTTCTATGTGCAATATTGGTAATGATGCATCTAAACCTTATGTAGTAAATAATCTATGAATCATTTAGGGTGTCAGAGTTTTTTGGCTTTAGTCTAGGTAGAAAGGTCATAGAGTAAGTAGAGAGCCTATACGTTTAATGAATATTTGTATTTGCGATGGCTCACGCTTGTAATCCCAGCACTTTGGGAGGCCGAGATGAGTGAATCAGGAGGTCAGGAGTTTGAGACCAGCCTGGCCAATATGGTTAAACGCTGTCTCTACTAAAAATACAAAAAATTACCTGGGCGTGGTGGTGCGTGTCTGCAGTGCCAGCTACTTGGGAGGCTGAGGCAGAAGAATCTCTTGAACCTGGGAGGCAGAGGTTGCAGTGAGCCAAGATCGTGCCACTGCACTCTAACCTGGGTGACAGAGCGAGACTTCATTTCAAAAAAAAAAAAAAAAGATATTCTCAGAATCACAAACATTCCTTACCACTTTATCAGATAAATTAGAAATTGAAATAAATTTATGATTGTTTTCCCACAATGTCAAGCTTTGTTTGTTTTGATGTACATAAACAAATCTCATTTATTTTTGTCTGAAGTACAAGGAGGTCACTCAGCACAGGAAGAATAAACTAATCATACAAATATTGAGATAAAATATCACCATGAATACATGCATATATGTTCTTAAGAGCAGTTTTAGGAGTTGTACAACAACGTAAGGCGGGTTTTGCTAAAGAATGCTTTCTGACAGGCTTTTGAATAAGAAACGGACAGGTAAATCACTTTCACATAACAGAGTAGTTCAGGACAGTTCTCCCAGTGGCCTTGGACTTAGGGAGTACGTCCCCTTTTCTCACTTGTAGTTCTTAAGAATAACTGTAGATTGTGCTATGAATACAACATCCTGAGATAAATGGAGGACTGGCCAGAACAGCCCAGGCTCTGTTCTGATTCCCCCTGGATGCAGGATGTCCTTCAATATTTTAGCCAAGCAGTCCTGCTGCATCTGAGGATTAAAACACAGGGCAGGATACTCTCTGAGCTCCCTCAGTTATGGTGCAAGTGCGGCATTCACAGTTGAGATTCTATCTACCCTGCGCAGCTTTCCTGAGCCATGGAAGATAGGCTCACAGTGAATCTTTAGGCTTCTGCTGTTCCTTGCTGCCTATTTGTAAGTAATAAACCCACTGCATGTAACTCGTATATGCAGCTATTCTGTCTCATCAGATTCAGACAACTTGGTAACCAGTACACAGTGAACCTGCTTTACAATGAGGTGAATAGAACATCTGTTACCACACTTACTTGAATTCCACAGACTGTGAGAGCTGTCTTAAAATTTATATGTAATTTTATCTTAGTCTATTTGACTTTTAAATTTCACTAAATTTGAACTAGATCCATAAACTAATCCCTCAACTCTTGATCTCTCACACTCAGGGATTTGAGAGGGGAATGGAGGTGAGGTTGGATGTAGAAAGATGGATGTGGCAAATGTCAGTGTTTTCTAGCAGTGTCGGCACATATGTACACTTCTTTTTTTGGTTGGCTTTGTATATTTAATTTAAATAAAGATTGTATATTTATTATGACATGTTATTTGCAACATGAAAACATGAAAATGTATTGACACTTTGCTTGTACCGTTCTTTTGACCCTTTTCCTTTATAAATATTAAAAAAATGCAAGGGTCAAAACGCATTTTGAAAGTGGCTGGGTAGATATAAAATTGCAAATGTCTTTAATCTTTCAAATGAAAAAATGTAAAAATTCATAACAATCCATGTAATTTAAAAATATTTTTCTCTTTTTTTTCCTTGTGTCCTTACTGCCTGTGACACATTTTTAGCCTACTGTTTAAAAACTCAGAACTATGTTTTTTTTAAATTTTAATTTAAAAATCTGTTCATTATGGTAAGGACATTGACATGAGATCTGCTTTATTAACAAACTGCTAACTGTACAATACACTATGGTTTAACTATGTGTGCAATGTTGTAAAACAGATTTCTATAACATACTAATCTTGCATAATGAAGATTGTATGCCCATTGATTAGCAACTCCGTCACTCTCCTTTACCCCCAGACCCTGGCAACTACAATTGTACTCTCTTACTTCATAAGTTTGACTTTTTAACATGCCTCATATAAGTAGAATCATGTAATATTGTCTTCCGTGACTAGCTTATTTCACTGATTATAATGTCTCAAATTCCTTTTATGTTTTCATATATGGCAAGTTTTTCTTTTTTAAGGCGTAATATTTTATTGTCTAAGTTTTTGTATTCAAAAATTATCACCAAGACCAATATCATAAATTTTTTTCCTGAATTTTAGTCTAGGGGATTTATAGTTTTAGGTCTTACATTTAAGTCTATACTTCATTTTGAGTTTATATTTATGCATGATGCAAAAAAAAGTTCAATTTAATTAGGCATTATGTGGATATTCAGTTTTCTCAACATTATTTATTAAAGAGAATATACTTTTCTTATTGTGTATTCTTGGCACTCTTGTTGAAGATTAGTTGACCTTATATTCATGGATTTATATCTGGGCTCTCTATTCTATTCCATTGGTTATTATGTCTGTCTTTATACTAGTATTAAACTGTTTTAATTACCATTGCTTTGTAATATGTTTCATAATCAGAAAGTGGGATACCTTCAGATTTTCTCTTCTTTCTCAAGGTTGTTTTTGGCTATTTGGGTTTATTGTGTTTCCACATAAATATTAATTATTTTTTGTAATTAAGTAAAAAATGTCATGGATATTTTGATAATGACTACAATGAATCTGGAAATTGCTTTAAGTAGTATGAACACTTTAACAATGTTAAGTCTTCTAATCCATAAACACAGTATGTCTTTAATTTGATTGTGTCCTCTTCAATTGTATTCATTGACATTTTGTAGTTTTTAGTATACTAATCTTTTACCTCTTTAATTTTATTTCTAAGTATTTTACATACCAAGTTTTAGCTTTTTTTGAAATAACTGTGCAAGTTTATAGGGATACTATGGAAAAATATGTTCCTGGATTCAACATTTTTTTTTATTGTTCCTGTAAGCAAGCATATTTATGTTTTCACACTCAGACACAGACAGGCACACCTATGTACACACACACACACACACACCACAGACACACGTACAGAGAATACAACATCAGAGAGACTATAAAAAAATTAAGCCGAAGTGTAAAGGAATTTTTTTAAAGCTCGATAAATCTACCAATAAGCCACAGTTGTTCAATGCAAGATTCCTTAAAGCTACATGGTTCTTCTCATAGAACTAAGGACCAACTGTAAACTTGATCTTGACTCTACTGAAGGTTAATACAACTCTTTGCCTGAGAGTTAAGCAAGCAGGAGCTTTGAGCTTTTTGTTGTTGTTAAGGTTGGAATGTGACACTCAGACTGTACAAACTCAATCAACATGCATATTATCTATGTATTCATCCATTCAAATCTATTTACATTTGTATTTATTTTAGTCACACTTCTTAAAATGTGTACATTCACTGATCAAACATAGTATATGAGTTGAGTTAAGGACTGGAAAGAGAAGCTATATTCAAAAAATATGAATTGAGTTTTTTTAAATGATGAAGGAAGTTAGCAGAATTAGTTAAAATATATAGTAATTCAGAAGTTCATGGAGATATTATAGCTGAGTTGAGCTACTGCCCATTTATATTTACATAGAAATCTGAGCAGTTAGATGTGTTGTCATAAATGCAACTTAAATAACCAAGGGAACTTTGAATGTTTTGAAAGAACTTGATAAACTACACTCTCTACTAAATTTTCTTATCAAACTGAGAAACAACAGCAAAGTCAGAAAATGGAACACTAAGAATATCAGCCTGATTACTGACAAAACCATGTGGGACATCTCAGCTGCTGGGACAGCTGGCTGTGTCTACTCACTTCCCAACTAACTTCTTTGAAGTCCAGATCTTGCAGCTGCATATCTGAGAAAAAATATTAAATTTAATAAGAAGACACACTTGCCTAGACAACTCTCTCTCTCACTGGATTGGTGCAGGAGGAAATAGGTAGTAGAGATACTAAATGTCCAGTCTCAAAATGTTGGCTATTTCCAGTTCAGAACCAGTCACCATTGTTAGTCATTTGCAAGGCAGTAAATCCATACAACTGTAATGGATAGGAGTAGAAATGCAACAGGAATTCAGAAGTCAACAGGCGAAATGTGTTCTTACAGTAACTGGAAATAGAAAAACGGTCTTCCCCTCTAAAAAGAAGAGGAGAAGTAAGCAGCTATCCATAGGCAAATGTGATGATTATTGAAAACAAAACTCTTATCAATCAAAGTTATCACACATTTTTAAAAATTTAATTGATTCCTTCCTGAAACCCCAAATGTAAATATAGGCGATAATATGAAAATAACTATGAGTAGTATGAGAGGAGAGGGTTACTTTTATTTTAATTATGAGGTCTCATTCTTCCAAAATATATTCAATAAAGTTCAGAATAAAAATAAGTAACTGAAAGAGTGGCTTTATAATGATTTGAACACACACACACACACGTTATGAAATATATAAGACTGCTTCTACTCTCTATGTTACCAGAGGCTGGGAAGGATAGTGGAGGGGGTGCGGAGGAGTTAGGGATGGTTAGCAGGTACAAAAAAAGAGTTAGAAAGAATGAATAAGACCTGCTATTTGATTGCACAACAGGGTGACTATAGTCAATAATAACTTAATTGTACATTTTAAAATAACTAAATGAGTATAATATGATTGTTTATAGTACAAAACATAAATGTTTGAGGGGATGGATACGCCATTCTCCTTGCTGTGGTTATTATGCATTGAATACCTGTATCGAAAAATCTCATGTACCCCATGAATATAAAAATCTACTATGTACCCGCAAAATTTAAAAATAAAAAATTGTATCCATAAAAGAATGCTTACTCAAAAATAAAATAAATTAAAATATATTAGAGTTGTAAAGTCAAATTGTCTTTAGCAGAATAAACTACATTTAGAAGAAAAGAAATTACCACCGTTTTATTGAATAAAAATACTTCTTGAGATGTGATAGCTATAGGTAAGATATATGCAGCTATTTTTGCTATATTTGAAAGATTTTTTTTACCACCAATGTAAGTAGACATTAGACTTTTCATACTTCAAAGATGAAACAATTTTAAAATGGGAGCAAAACCATCTCTGAAAAAATGCAACCCTAGTCATTTGCTAAATGTGTTCCAAAGCACAAAATAGGTATATAAAATGGCTACTTTTTTTAAGACACTGCTAAGCTTGGAAATCCTATTTACTTCCGTTATGTAAATAAAAGAATTGAAAGAAGTGATAAATCATCCATTTCATGATCAAATGAAAATGTTTGAAGAAATTGTTCTCCTACCTTTAGGCACTCTAAATCCACTAGCTAGAATTATTTCAACTCTCTTGTTCTTCTGCTCTCTAAACATGTGAATATGTTGCCTACCAAAAACCAATTATTTCATCTTATAGTTTCTAATCAATGTTTTTAGTTAAATCATACATCATAGAAATACAGCAAATTATTGCAAAAGTATAACTCTCCCTGATGGTGAAACACAGAAAGAACTGTATTTCTGTCAGTTTCAGGAACACACTGTTGCTCTGCCTACAGTGATCTGAAACTGTCCATTGTCATGGTTTGAGAGACAGTGTTTCCTCCAAAACTCACATTGAAACTTAATCCACAATTCAGCAGTATTAAGAAATTGACATTTCACCATGTGAGGACACGCATGGTGTGTTACAAGGCATTATCTTGGAAGTAGAGAGCAGTCCTCACCAGATACCAATGGTGGCACCTTGATCTTGGACTTCCGAGGCTCCAGGACTGTAAGAAATACATTTCTATTCTTTATAAATTACCCAGTTTAAGGTATTTTGTTTCAGCTGCACAAACAATCTAAGATATCCATATTTAGTGTTATATACAGAGAACATTTTGTTACATCTTAAGGTTTTGTTAAGCACAGCCCCTAAAATTAAGTTGTGAATTACTACTTTGTTTTTGGAAAATCCAGTTTTAAATTTGAGTTCAGATTTCTGTCTATAGAGACATTTCCAATCCTGAGTTCTATTTTTGTTTTATAAAGCATGGTTGAGATATAATTCACATACCAAAAATTCAACCTTTTAAAATGTACTGTTTGTCTTTTTTAGTATATTTACAGTGGTGTGTGACTATAATCACTAATTCAAGAATATTTTCATCACCCCATAGAGAAATCGCATACCCATCAGCAATCACTGCACATCCTTTCTTGTCCACAGTCCCTGGCAAGCACAAACATACTTTTGATCTATATAACTTGACTATTTTAACATGTTACATAAATAGATTAAAAAAATATGTGGCCTTTGTGTCTGGCTTCTTTCATTTAGCATAGTTTTCAAGATTTATTCATGCTGTAGAATGAATCACAACTTTATTCCATTTTATAGCTGAATCATATTGTGTTGCATGGATGTACCACATTTTTATAATCCATTCAACAGTTGATATATATTTGTGATATTTCTAGTTTTGGCTTCTGTTAATAACCCTGCTATCAACATTTGTGTGCAATTTTTGTGGATGTAAGTTTTCAGTTCTTTTGGGTATGTGCCTAGGAATAGAATTGTTACATTATATAGTACCATGTTTAACTTTTGGAGGAAACACAAAATTGTTTTTCAAAGCAGTTGCATTATTTTATATTCCCATCAGCACTGCAGGAGGGTCTGATTTCTCAAGTTGTTGCCAATGTACATTATCTTACATTATCTTTTTTTATTCTGTATATCCTAGCTGGTGTGAAGCTCTGTCTCATTGTAGTTTTCATTCACATTTTTCTAACCACTAATGCTGAGGTCTTTCCATGTGTTTATTGTTCATTTGTGTATTTAAGGAAAGTGATAAAATACTTTGCCTATTTGTGTAAATGAGGTTCTTTGTCTTTTAAGCTATAAGAGTTTTTAAACACACGCTGGATTCAGAATTCTTATATACATAATTTTGAAATAGTTTCCCTTATTCCATGAGTTGTCTTTTCACTTTCTTTGATCTTGTTATACTGTAGATATTATACCATTCATAATTATATTTTATTGATACTATAATGTAATATATTATTATATAATACATCATTTTATATGCAATTTATTATGCTTATATAATTATATAAATTATATATTATACATTGACATAATGTAATATAATATTTTATTATGTATGATATTTATTATATTTAAGACATTATAATTATACATATACACAGGTACAATTTGGTATTTTGATACATATATATGTCGTAGCATAATAAAATCATAGTATTTAGCATATCCATCCCCTCATGTATTTTTCAACTGTATGTGATGAGAATTTTCAAACCTCTCCTAGCTATTTTGTAACATACACTATATTACTTTGAAGCATTTTTATCCTTACCATGAAACAGAACTTATTACTCCTATTTAATTGTAACTTTGTATCCATTGACTAATCTTTCACCAACTTCCCCTCCTGCTTTTTACCTCCAGTCTCCGTTAACCACTGATGTGCTGTATTTTATCAACTCTTTTTTTTTTTTTAGATTCCACATATGAGACCATATGGCATTTGTCTTCCTGTGTCGAATTTATTTCACTTAACATGATGTCCTCCAGGTTCATCCCTCTTGTCTCAAGTGACAGGATTTCATTCTTTCAGTGGCTGAATAATAATCCATTGTGTATATATACTACATTTTCTTTATCCATTCAACAGTTGTTAGACACTTAGGTTGTTCCATATACTGACTATTGTAAATAGTGTTGCATTAAACATGGGAATGCAGATATCTCTTAGACATACTGATTTCCTTTCCTTTTGACACATACCCAGTAAGTGGTATTGCTGAATCATATGGCAGTTCTATTTTTAATATTTTGAGGAACCACCATACTGTTTGTCAAAGTGGCTTATCAAGAGTGTGTAAGGGTTCCCTTTACTCCACATCCTCACCAACACCTGTATTCTTTTGTCCTTTTGGTGATCGTCATTCCAACTGAAGTGAGGTGGTGTCTCATTGTGGTGTTCATTTGAATTTCCCTGATGATTAGTGATGCTGAGCATTTCTTCATGTACCTGTTTGATATTCGTATGTCTTCTTTTAAGAAATATCTACCAAGGTCTTTTGTTCGTGTATAAGTTGAAGTATTTTTTACTATTAAGTTATTTAAATTTCTTATATATTCTGGATATCAACCTCTGTCAGGGGTATAGTTTGCAAGTATTTTCACCCAAATTTTAGGTTGTCTTTTTTATTTTGTTAATTGTTTCCTTTGCCATACAAAAGCTTTTAGTTGAGGTAATCTCATCTGCCTGTTTTTGTTGTCTGTGCTATTAAAGCCTTAACTGGAAAAATTCTTGCCCAGGCTAATCTTGTAAAGTGTTTACCCTATGGATTCTTTCAGTAGTTTCAGAGTTTTGGGTTTTAAGTTTAAGTCTTCAATCCATTTTGTATTCACTTTTTTGTACAGTGAGATGTAGGAGACTAGTGTCAATGTTCTACATATAAATATCCAATTCCCCAAGAACTATTAATTGAAGAAACCGCCTTTTCCCTAGTATGTGTTCTTAGCACCTTTGTTTAAAAGAAGTGGGAGTTGATGAATTAATGTTTTTCTAGGCTTTCTATTTTGTTCCATTGATCAATGTGTCTGTTTTTATGCCTATATCATGCAGTTCAGGTTACTATACCTTTGTAGTCTCTTTTGAAGTTAGGTAGTGTGATGCCTCAAATTTGTTCTGTGTGCTTAGTATTGGTTTGGCTATTTGGGGTCTTTTGTGGTTCTATATAAATTTTAGGACTTTTTTCTATTTCTGCAAAGAACATCATTGGCACTTTGACCAAGATTGCATTGAATCTGTAGATCATTTTGAGTAGTATGGTCATTTTAACAATATTGATTCTTCCAAGTCATAAACACAGGATACGTTTTATTTGCTTGTGTCTCCTTCCATATTTTTAACAATGTTTTGTAGTTTTTAGTGTAGAGAACTTTTACCTTTTTGGACAACTTTATTACTAGGTATCTTTTTTGTAGCTATTTTAAATGGAATTGTTTTCTTGATTTTTTTTTCAGCTAGTTTGCAATCCGTGTATAGAAATGCTACTAATTTTTGTATGTTGATTTTGTATCTTTTAACTTTACTGAATTTGCTTATCAGTTCTCAGTTCTCAAAGTTTTGGGTAGCGTCTTTATGTTTTTGCCATATATAAGATCATGTAATCTTTGAAGGGGGACAAAGTGCCTTTTGCTTTTCAAATTTGGATGCCCTTTATTTCTTTTTCTTGCCTAAATGCTCTTGGGTAGGACTTCCAGTATTATGTTGAATAAGAGTGGTGAACGTGAACATCATTGTCTTGTTCTTAATCTTGCAGAAATAGCTTTCAGCATTTTTCCCATCGAGTATAATATTAGCTATGTATTTATGTGGTCTTTATTTTATTGAGTTACATATCTATATCTAATTTGTTGAGAATTTTTATCATGAAGGAACTTTGAATTTTGTGAAATGCTTTTTTTCTGAGTATATTCAAATGATGATATGGTTTTTATCTTCCTTTTTGTTAAAGTAACATATCATATTTATTTATTTACATATGCTGAACCATCTTTGAGTCCCCAGGAATTACAGCGAATGACCTTTTTAATGTGCTGTTGAATTCAGTTTGCTAGTATCTTGTTGAGTATTTTTGCATCTATGTTAATTGGGGATATTGGTCCATAGTTTTCTTTTTTTCTTTTTTTTCTTCTATGTTCTCAAATTTGTCAGTTTATAGTTGTTCATCATATTCCCAGGATCTTTGTATCTCTGTGATATCACATGTACTGTCTCCATTTTCACTCGTGATTTTATTTCACTCATTTCTCTTTAATTCTTAATCTTGACAAAGATTTATTTATTTGATTTACTCTTTTAAGAAATTATCTCTTAATTTTGCTGCTATTTTTGATTTTATGCTTTTTTATTTCATTTGTTTGTTTACTTTCTACAGTTTTTATTTCAGATTTTTCAGCTCTGAGCTTTATTTTTGTTCTTCCTTCTACCAATTTTGGATTTAGTTCTTGTTTCACTAGTTGCTTGAGAGGTACAGTTTGGTTATTAGAAATTATTCTTCTCTTTTGATATAGCTGTTTATTGCTATGAAATTCCCACTTACATTTGGTTTTGTTTGTACCATAGATTTTCATTTGATATGTTTACATTCTTGTTTGTTTCAGGCAATATTTTAATATTTGTTTTAATTTATTCAGTGGTCTATTATTTGGGAGCATGCTGTTTCGTTTTCACATATTTCTAAAAATTTTGTTTTTCTTTTTGATTTCTATTTTAAATTATTGAATTCTGAAAAGATACTTCATATAATATCACTCTTCTTAAATATGCTAAGATATCTTTTGTGGCATAATATATTATCTATCCTGGATAATGCTCCATGTATGGTTGAGAAGAATGTACATTCTGCAGCAGTTGGATGTAACAGTATCTAACTGTCTCTTACATCTATTTGGTCTGTGATATTTAAGTTTAATCCTCTTTGTTGACTTACTGTCTAGATGATCTGGCTGTAGTTGTAACTGAGGAGTTGAATTCCCCTCCTATTGTTGTATTGCTGTCTGTATCTTCCTTTATATCTAATAATATTTGCTTTATATATTTGGGTGATCTTGTGTTGCGATAATACATATTTATCATTCTTATATTCTCTTATTGAATTAATCCCTTTATCATCATATAATTTCCTGCTTTGTCACTTTTCACAGTTTTTGACGTAAAGCTTATTTTATCTAAGTATGACTGTTCCTGCTCACATTTGCATGAAATAACTTTGTCCATTTCTTAACTTTCAATGTTTGTCTTTAATAGTGAAATCAAGTATCTTTTAGGCAACAGAGAGTTGCTTACAACTATATGAGTGTTGTTGTTTTTTAAATCCATTTTAGCCATGCTGTTTCTTTTAATTGGATAATTTAATACATTTACATTCAAAGTTATTATTGATAGGTGAGGAATTATTCCTGCTATTTTGTTCATTGTTTTCTGATTGTTTTGTAGATCATTTGTTCCATTCTTTATCTCTTGTCGTTTACCTCTGTGATTGGATGGATTTCTGTCCTGCTAAGCTTTGCTTCCTTTCTCTTTATTCATTATGTATCTGATATAATTTCTTTCTTTTTTTATTATCATGAGGTTAATGTAGGGCCTAGTAGTTATAATAGACTATTTTAACCTGATAACTACTTAACTTTGTTTATGTAAGAATATTCTAGGTTTTTTCTCTCTCTCCCAAAATGGTACATTGGTTGCCTTAATTTGCATCTATATGTTTTATGTATTTTTTTTTTAGCTATGAATTGGGGCTGTTGATTTTTTTTTACCTTTTTGACTTTATTATACTAGAGTATTCAAAGATTTACATAGCACCATAACAGCAGTGAAGTAATGTTAAATTAATAAGTTTACTTACATTGGTGAATTTTGTGGTTTCCCATGTTTTAGGAATCAGTATCCTTTTGTTTCCATTTGCCGCACTCTCTTAAGCACTGCTTGTAAGGTCAGTCTACTGGTGATATATTTTCTCAGTTTCTGCTTGTCTGGGAAATATTTATTTTTCTTTCCTCTCTGAAGTACAGCATTATTGGTAATAGTATTCTTGGTTGACAGTTATTTTCTTTCAGCACTTCAAATATATCATCCCATTCTCTCTTGTCCTGCAAGGTTGCTGCTGAGAAATCTGCTGCTGATCTAATGGAAATTCCCTTATACATGACTTGACAATTATCCACTGCAGCTTTTAGAATTGTCTCTTTGTCTTTGACTTTTGACAGTTTGATTATAATGTGCCTTGGAGAAAACTTGGGGTGGTTATATGTCATTCAGAACCTTTGAACTTCTTGAATCTGGATGTCCATATCTCTCCCAAGACTAGGAAGTTTTCAGCTATCATGCTGTTAAATAAGTTTTCTGTACCTTTCCCCATTTCTTCTCCCTCTGTCACTTCAGAAATATTATTTGCTTATTTAATGGTGTCCCATAATTCTGCTGGCTATCTCCATTCTTTTGTATTATTGTTTCTTTCTCCCTCCTCTTGAAACTGTCTGGTTTCAAAATAGTGCTCTGCTGTAGCAGCTTAGATCATTGGATTATTTCAAACAACCTGCAATCAAGTTAAGACATTTTTCTTCTGTTTGATCAAGTCTATTGTTGAAGATCTCAACTGTATTTTTTTATTTGTGGAATTTCTCAGTTCTAGATGTCTTTTTTGGTTCTTTTTTATTATATCCACCTCTGTTAAATTTATCAATCAGATAATAAGCTGTTTACTTGATTTCATTGAAATATTTGTCTGTATTTTCTTGTATCTCACTGATATTCTTACTATTGTTATTTTTAGTTCCTTTTCATGCATTTCATCAATATCTTCTTTGGAATTCATCTATTCCTGGAGACTTTTGTATTTCTTTGGTGATGTCATGTTTCCTTGCTTTCCTCATGTTTCTTTGGCCCTTAATTGATATATTTGTGTCTAGTGACCCAGTTGCTTTTACCAATTTAATAAAGTAGCTTTTGCATAAAGAGGAATTTTCTTGTAGCTCGGTTCTAGACTGTCAGTTGGTTGGGAATAATGCTTTGGCTTTGGGTCTGGGTGGACAGGTTTCCACTAAAAGTCTGCTGTCAGATGTATTGAAGCTCCATTGTATGTTGTTTATTTTATCTTGCTGATTTTAGGATCCTTTATTTACCTTTACTCTTGGGAGTATGATTATTAAATGCCTTGAAGTAGGCTTCTTTGGGTTAAACATTACATCAGTCTGTTCTCACGCTGCTATGAAGAAGTGCCCAAGACTGAATCATTTATAAAGGAAAGAGATTTAATTGACTGATGGTTCCACATGGTTAGGGAGGTCTAAGGAAACTTAACAGTCATGGTGTAAGGGGAAGCAAACATGTCCTTCTCGCATGGCAGCAGGAGAGAGAAGTGCAGAGTGAAGAGGGTAAAAGCCCCTTATAAAGCCATCAGATCTTGTGAGAACTCACTCACTATCATGAGAACAGCATGGGGGAACCACCACCATGATCTAATCATCTCCCATGAGGTCCCTCCCCCAATACATGGGGATTATGATTTAGATTATAATTCAAGATGAGAAGGTCTTGTTGTGGGGTTTGAGGGCCTTCTTTGGCTTTTTTAAGTTTATGCCAGATGTCGGGAGCTGACTGGGAGATAAAATGGATATTAAGAACTATAGTGCCTTCTGGGGTAGCAGGATCAATGCAGTTGTATTTTTGAGACCCTCTGTAAGGCAGGAGATAAATGTAGTGGGATTTTTATCTGCCCTCTGGGAAATTTCTTTCAAAAATTTTTTTTAAATTTACAGCTTTGTGAGCAGCTTTGTTAAGGCCTGCAATGAGGCAAGTGACCATATGGTTATGGGATGCTTGGCCAGGGTCCCTGGGTTGGTATTCCCAGGAGGGCTCTTCTCAGGATACTGCCGTGGCCTCTACTGGCTTAGTAGGATCTTGCCGATGGATGTCATCAGTGTGTGCCTGGGCCGTGAGCCACGCTCTTTCCTTTGCTTCTGGAAGGAGGGTGGAAGAGGGAATTATATAAGGATCATGAGATGTTTCAACTCTTTGGTATAAGTATCGGGATCGGAGGAGAAGGACCGAAAAGCCTGAGACGCTTTTCGATTTGGGGAAAGATGGGTTAGAGAGAAAGGAACATGGACACGGACAATTCCTTCAGCCCTAGCAAACTTCCAGAGGGGAAGCATGGGAGCTGGTTGTTGGGCATGTTGGGTCTGAGAGCAGGTAAGGGTTGGAGACGGAGAGGACTCAGAATCGGAAGCGGGGTGGTTAGAGAGAGGAGAAAGAGGGGAAATGCTGGGGCAGAAGCCTATGGTCATGGTCATGATGTTCTGGAGGAGGAACAGGATAAGTCCGGGGAGGGGGGAGATCTGCAGGGTCAAAGGAGGAGTCGTTGGTTGGTAGACAAGTGGGGTCTGCTGAGAGCAAGTTGGGTTTATAACGGGCGAGGAGGATTTGGAAAGTGGAGCGGGATTGGCAAAGGGAAGGGCAGTTACAGAAGGTGAAGAAAGCCTGAACATAAGGAATTTCAGACCATTTCCCACTGCAATGGCAAAAATTGTCTAAGTACCCGAGTATATTGAAATCAAAAGGACCATTTGCAGGCCACTGTGAGCCACTGTTTAATTTATATTGTGGCCAAGTCGTATTACAGTATAAAATAAGCCTCTTGGGACAAACCTCTGAATGGAGGCCGAGAGTGTTGAGGTTGTGCAAGAGGCACCCCGGGGGGGAATACTTTTAGACAGAGTAGAGTGAGAGGCTTCCATAGCGGATGGAGGTGGGGGCAGAGGAAGAAGAGACTGCCGGTGGCTAGGACAGCAGGAGCGGGCGTCCCCAGTCCCAGGGGCTTTGTTTAGTATACGGAAGGCAACCACAGAGTCTGGCATCCCTGAAACGGAGATGCCGGAGGCCTACAGACCAGAGGGAGCCCTTGGCCCAGCGCTGGGTCTTTCAGGAAGACAGAGATGGTCAAGGGTCCTGGGTAAATGGCAAGAGTCTCTCTTACTCACCTCTGTGTAGACTCTAGTGCTGAATGAAGTCGCCAACAATGGGAGGGTCCGAGAAATTCCCCGGGTCTTCGGCAGGTTCAGGAAGGGGAGGGTGGCCGGGACATAGGGAAGGGAACCGAGGCTCCAGTGCATTGTGACGACTGAGCCCGGGAGGGGTGAGGGAGCAAAAGGGAGAGGGAAAGGGAGATAGAGAGTGTCCTCTAGGGACACCCAGCCAGAGCCTACCCTTCCTGGGTTTCGGCACCAAAATGTAAGGTTAGCCAAGAGAAGGAACGAGTGGACCCCAAAGTCAGGCAAGCAAGTTTTTATTAACCTGCTGGGCTGCTCCACTGTAGACAGAGGAGGCAGCCCCGCTTACAGGCTGCTGTGGGGTTTTATAGGGCAAGGGGTTAGGTTGGCGTGGCAGAAACTGAGTAGTGTTGAAGGTGTTGCAACTGTTTCGTGGAAATGTTTTTGCCTGCTCGGCTAGGCAAGGTGGACAGATGTCTTAACCGCATCCTGGAACTATTTACCAGTTCTACTGAAAGTCTTGCACAAGCAGCTGTAGAAAAGGGTGGGGGGTGCTTGTAGGTGGTCACAAAGGACTGTATTGAGGTGGTCATGGAGGAGGAGGAGGGGTAGCTTGGATCTCTAACAAGAGCTTCTTCATCTAATATTTACTATACCATTTTCTTATTTGTAAAAGGAAGATTTGGAGGATCATCTAAATACCCATCCAACAGAGAAATACATGATTCATGTATTTCTCAAGACAGCCATACACTAAAATTATAAGATCATAAGAATATTAATTATATTCTACCAATGCAATACAAGGTATCCTTTACTCTCTTTAAATAATAGCTAGCTCACTTCAAATTCAACATTCCTAGTGAATCTCTACATGGTGAAACAGCCTTCTTTGTAGCTGCTACTTTTAATTCTCAAAGAGAGTCTTTCTGTGGTGTGTAAATATATTTGTTTCACTTCCCCACCCTGCTCTTTAATCATGGGAAAATGCCCTACAGTGAACATGGACTATATCAGACACTCTATTTGGCATACTGTGATAATTCTTGAATTTTCATTTAACATCAACAAAAATGTTAACATAAAAGGTTATTGTTAGTCTTGAAATTATTTTTGGCAGGAATATTTTTAAAATACATTTATATTGAATTCTTTAATTTCAACAGCCTCACAATAAGTAGAATTTTATATATTATTTTTCTCAAAAAATTTACAAGTAATCCTTTTCTTCACTCCTCCCCACAAAATGTATATCAAGAGGAAATAATGAATTTATGGAATAATATCATGTTTGATGACATTAATTGTCCTCTGCCGGAATATTAAATGCTGAACAATAAAATCTCTCTGAATTTTTATAACTAGAGAAGCCTGTTCGATACTCTTATATTAAATACAAGATGCCAATGGGTGAAAAACAAATACATAAAACCGCATTAAAATATTTGATATAATTAAGTTTTGAATAAAGAGATGGATTAATGAAGTTAGATGAGGCAAATAACATGATATATTTACCACTGTGCAAAACTATGCTTCTCTAGACACAGATCTTCACAGTTAAGAGGAATACTAAATATTGAACCATCCTAGTTTACACATACAAAAAGGTAGAAGGATGAGCATTGAATAAGAACTTACAAGATATTATTAATTATGTAGCTTTTCTGGAGTGAATCAGTTGCTATTCCTTCATAATAACTTAACACAAACATTACTCCTTAAAACATAATAACTTCAGGTCACCAGTGACTCACAACAGTTTTACCTGAGTCTCACATGCCTCTCCTGAAGGTTGTCAGTACAATAAGCAAAGAGCTATAATCATCAAACACGAGGAGCAGTGGCCTGCATATTCAGCCTCAGGAAAAGGACATTCTTGAGCACACTAATCTCAGAGATTTGGTGTCAGGTCTTTCTATTTGTCAACTATCACATATACAGATAAGAACATATTTTTATCATTTTAAGCTACAACAGGTTTGCACAGGGCAACATCTCATGCTTAAATGTATTGTGTTTTAGGCATGCTTTGACTATTGTCATGTTTGACAATTAGGCTGGTGGAGTCCTTCAGGAAGGAGATGCTAAAGTGAGGTTAAGATTGCCAGCAGTAAAAGATATGTTAAAGTTATAAAAGATAGAAGGAAGGGGGAAAAAAAAACAAAATTGGGCAGCAAATGCCTTTAAATGTTGAAACTGTACCTATAATCTGCTCTAGCAAATGCACCATCTTCTGATAGCATCTGCTATATTGTATACTATGTTGTCGACCTTGTAGTGGTATTTGAGCCATTTTTCAGGTTACTTTTTCTTCAGTGTCCAGAATGTTAGATAAAATGAAGATAAAATAGGCACTGCCATTTTTGAATTCATTAGATGCCCGAGTATTGCACTAATCTTCACCACTCCACCCACGTTGCAGTATTATTTGTGATTTACTAGATTGGTTATTGATGGAGATAGGAATGTTAGTTTCAGAGCCCTCCACTTTATCTTTTCTACTACAATAGCTTTTACTCTATAGTCTAAGAGCAAATGTGAGAAGTACTACAATTGCCAAGTGTCTCTCTCAATTATACATTTGGAAACCCAAAAGTCCTGCTGTAATGATAACTTTAGCCATGACCCCATCCATTATCTGGCCTCTGTATATCTTTCTAATGGGAGTTTGTAGGGATTATAGTACTTTTGGTCTTCAGAAGCATCTGCCTATGCGCCCCTAGTCCATGTGTGAAAGATTCAGATTCCCCAACAAGGACACTGAGCTTGTTATAACAGACTTACTTGGGCTAAAGGCTGAATCGTGTTGGAAGCTCAAGAACTCGAACTAGTAAATCCTGGGCTTGATCTTTTGAATTATTTTCTCTCTCATTACAGGAGATAAGGTGCTTTGCAAGCTACCAAGACACATTTTGCACTTTGTACTTAGTCACCAATTATTCTCTTTGTGAGCTACCAAAAAGATGTTTTACACTTCATATTCAGTCACCAATGTCAGAACTGTTCCCAGCCTGATGATGTCACTATATAGGACACTGAGAAATAAATTTAATAACAACCAACCAATTTAATTTTCCTTGTACACATTATCTGTCACTGTCTACTTTTCATATTACTAAACAATTATAACAACCTGGGTATTTCTCTCCACTGGAATATTACCATACCTCCTAAGGTTAAACTTCAGAAATTGGACCACAGTTTTGTACCATAGACTATCCATGCCCTACATACCTTACAAGATTAGATCATCATTAACAGTCAGGTAGTGAGAGATCTAGTCCCAAATCCACATTTTTCCAGCTGCATCCTTGAATCACTCCTGATACCAGGTGTGTTAATTTGGTTATCTGGAAAGCAGAATATCTGAGAGTTAGAAATGTCAGCATTTTATTGTGCAAGACAGAAGGAAAAGGAATGAGTTAGGAAAGTCTTCGGACTGTAATATCTATTTGAAACTTAAAAGGAAAATTGGGCAAGGAGATTCACCTATTGTGAAACAAATTTGACTCTTCATAAAGTCAGTGGGGCATTCCAGAATACACATGGTCCTTTTAAAAAGTCCTACATTCAGCAGAAATAGCCAAGCACTGGAAACCTCTGCCTGATTTACAATTATCTCGTTTTTTGCGATCTTAAAATTATTAGCCATATTGGGTAAGATCCTTAATTCATGTGAATTTTATTTCACATTCTAATGCATTGTGTTACCTCAATATGCATTTTGTGACTCTTCAAACTGTTCAATTATTATGTTTTACACTCAATAAAATATTTTAAAGAAATGTCCAAACAGTGCGTCACCACAATATCTAGCTTATTTTTATTACTCCACAGTGTCCGATACTATGATTGCAGGACACCCTATAGAGGTGGCAGAGATTTTGAGTCTTTAATCTGTTTCATTACTTTCTTATATAGACTATATACTATTTGACCAATATCTTCATGTTATATGAATTTTGGACTTTAAGGATTTCTGACTTCTAATTGAGAAAGTCCTCAAACTTCAGTTTTTAAAATTGTCATGGATATTCTTGATGTTTTCTATTTCACTCTAAATTCTAAAATCAGTTTGTGAATTTCTACACATAAAAAATCTGGTATTTTGAGAGATATTCTGAAGTGAATTAAAATTTTAAAAATATTAAGCTTTATAGCTAACTATTATTGCAAATATTAAATTTTTCAGGAATTCTGTTACTATTTTAGTGTAGATGTTTTATCCATCTTTCATTAGATATATTGCTGGTATTTTTTTCTTATCCTTCTAAATTACACATATATAACACCTATATATTATTGCTAGTATTGATTTAAAAAGTGATTTTTAATATTAACTTTGTGTCTATCAAACTTGATTAATTCGCTTACTTATTCATTATTAATAGTTTGGTGAATTTTACATTTATACAACTATGTTATCTGCAAACCACAAGAGCTGTAATTTTCTTTCTAAGCTTTATACCTTTTCTTTATATTTATGTCTTATTTTACAATATAAGACCTCCAGTAAATGGCTGAAAACTGTATATTAAATAATGGAATGTTTACCTATAATCTTATGAATATTAATACTTATGCTGTTTACGTGAAAGCAGTACCCTCGCCATTTAACAGATGAGAAAATGAGACTCAGTGAATTTCTCTCACTTTCTCAAAGTCAAATTGTTCCTATGTGAGCAAATAGCATGAGAAATTCAGTTAACTCATAATGCTAGGGATTTTCCTTTTTCTACTTTTATCATACCATCTAATTTCAAATTCAGTTAGGAGTACATTTTCTTCTGAAGTCCTTATTGTGTGTTTTATTTTAATGTTCTGATTATGTATCCCCTGCCCTAACATATCATGAAAAATCAGTTTCTCCTGCTAAGGACTACAACTAGAGACCTCATATATGAAGAGTCACTTCCTAGTTTATACATGCTCAGGACTTGCGTAAAAAATACTCCATATCTATATATCAAAATTACATTAGTGAAATCTTATGGAGTATTGTTAACACTTTTCTCTGGAGGGTCTGTAATTATGGTATTAACAACTATTCTTCACAAGATTAGATATTGCATACTAAGTTAAAAGTATTTAAGTGGCCTAAATATCTTTTTCAGTCCTTTATTTCAATGTTTCTATGTCTAACCCTAAAAAAGTTAAATACTAAATGTCAAGTAGCCAATCTAATTTTTACTATATATAAAATGAATAATAAAATTTAATTTTAAATGATATTTCTGTACTTCCATATGATCCATCTGAGCATATTTTTAACTACCTGCATAAGCCCAGTTAAGCCATTTTTGATCCTTTATATGGAAAATGATTATAGAGTCCATTTGATGTTATTAAATTGCATGAAAAAAATCTACATTTCTCTAGTTGATGAATCTCACCCTTGAGTTTCATTTTATTAAACTATAATTATTAGATCCTTTAATATTCATACAGGAAGAGCTTGTATCACATTTTGAGCTCAAAACTAAGCAGTAAGGAGATAAAGTGTAATGGGACAGGAGAATTAAAATAGCTATAGGAGTCTCTTTTCCAAAGTGTCAATCCGTTTAATATCCAAAGCTATAGGCATAAAAATTATATTTTAATATAGATGCTTTACCATGTGTTAAAGATAAAAAAAATCAATGTTATTTGTTAAAATACAGTAAGGCAGACTTTATTCAGGACCACTGCTATACATTTGGAGGTCATGGCAATGGTATTTTGTAATGAGGGAAAAAGATAAGACTCGATTCTAAATATAGTATGGGAAAGTGGGAATTTGTATCCTTGCAGCAGGATGGCAGTCAGTGGATAAAAAATAACTAAGAGGTAACTTAAAAGTAAGGGGGATTCAGGCTAAACCTATGTAACAGGATTCTTGCTGAAGAGATGCCAAGGTGATTAGACATTACCTAGGGATGGTGGAGGATGGAAATCCTCGCTAATATCAAAGGTGATAAGATTATGAGGGTGGGAGGTTCTTACCGAACTGATTTAGCAGGGGGGCTTCTTCCAAAACTGGATTTTTACAAGCAAGTATACAGACGATCCTAGAAGGTTCAGGAGCCTGAATAAAATTTGGTCGAGACAATCATCTTTGTTACATGTATATTAAGATAGACTTTCTGAAACATTTGATTCTCAATTTTTAAACTGTCTAAATAGCCTATCTATTCTATATATTAAAATATGCCTTAAAATATATATTCCTTTTTTTAGCATTGAAATGGATGGCATCTGATCCTGCTTCATGTGATTCCTCATTTAGCTCTGGACTCTTTACGTCATTAAGGTACCCTGAATATATTCAGTATGGTAAGGAATATTGTAATCATTGTACACAAATAAGTCACTGTCAATTGCTGTATTAGTTCATTCTTGCATTGCTATAGACTACTTGAGACTGGGCAATTTATAAAGAAAAAAGATTTAATTGACTCACAGTTCTGCAGGCTGTAAAGGAAGCATGGCAGAGGAGGCCTCAAGAAACTTATAATTATGGTGGAAGGGGAAGCTGGCACATCTTACATGGCCAGAGAAGAAGGACAAGAGAGAGGCGGAGGTGCCACACACTTTTAAACAATCAGATATCGTAAGAACTCACTCACTATCATGAGAACATCAGGGGGGATCCACTGTCATGATCCAATCACCTCCCACCAAGCCCCTCCTCCAACATTGAGGATTATAGTTCAACATGAGATTTGGGCAGGGACACAAATTCAAACCATATAAATTGCTTATTAGGGTTTTAAGAAGAAATGTATCCAGATCCATCTGTAACTGTCAACAGTTCATAGTTAGAAAAATAAAAAAAAAAAAATCTAGAGAGAATATAAAGAAATTTAAAGATTGAAAAGTGAAATACTCTCACCTACTCATCAGTTAACAAATATTAACTCATATGAAGTGAATATTATGTAGCACATGTTATTCTGTACACTGAAGATACAGGGATGACAAGGAAATTAGAGTTCTGGCCTAAAGGAGTTTACATATTTTAAAAGGATACAGATATTAATCATTTATACATAAACACACGAGATTTCTTGTTCTGAGTGCTAAGAACAAGAGTCTAAGGAGGACTTTGACTGAGAGTGGCTAATGAGAGATTTCTCCTTTAGCTAGCATTGTCAGGAGGATAAAACCCTAATGATGAAAAAAAGGCAGTAGTGAAAATATCTTCTAGAATAATGTTTCAAGCTTAAGGAACGCTACAGCAAAGGGCCCTAGTTAAATTGGACCTGAAATGCTGGAGGGTTATAAACATCACAGTACTACTAATGTGGTTTTTCACTGTACTTTCATCCTATAGTTGTAATGGTTTCCAGGTTATGGCACTGGTAGAGGATCGTGACTGCAAGTTGTCCAGGTTCTTGGTGTTTTGAACAAAGAATTCGACAAATCTCACAGCAAAGCAAAGAAAGAATAAAGCAACAGAAGAACGAAAGCAGGAATTTATTGAAAACGAAAGCACACTGCACACAGTGTGGGAGTGGACCTCAGCAGTGGTTCAGAGGCCCAGAACAGAATCTTCTTGGGTCCAAACACTCCCTAGAAGTCTCCCATTGGCCACCTGATGCTCAACTCATGTAAATGAAGTGGTAGCCCACACTCAGTCTGATTGGTTACAGAAAGCAGCCAATCAGAAGCTGAAGTGAAGTTACAGAAGTCACAGTCCTGGGCAAATATCTGATTGGTTGCAAAAAGCAACCAATCAGGGGATAGGGTGAAGTTATACTTCTATGCAAATGAAGACTCCGCCCACAATCAGTCTGATTGGTTGTGGACAGTAACCATTCAGAGGCAGGAGTGAAGTTACAACGTTGCAAACAAAGACAGGGCCGGCAATCAGTCTGATTTGTTGCAGACAGCCAATTTTCCATTTGCCACACAGAAGAGGTCAAAGAGAGTAGCCTCTGTGCCTTTTGTTAGATGTGTAAAGTTAGGAGTTTCCTTTCAGTTTAGTTCTAGAAAGTCAGCGTGAAACAGCCTTAGGTTCCCTGCCTCCAGACCCTATCCTCCTTGCTCAGTAACATTCATCCATAAAAAATGAGTTTTAAAATCTCAAACTAAACTTACTTATAGCCAAGAGGTAAACAAAATGGCACCCTGTAAAAGCTCCCTTATTTTGGAAAGCCCTATAACAATATACTTGAATACTCAGGACTTGATATAAAACACATTCGTGAAAGAATAGAGAAAATTTATTCTTTTATGATGTTCTCATGTTTAAAGAAGAACATTTTGCCATTCTTGCTGGTAAGCATATATAGAATGTAAGAAAGGAAGAGAACCTAATGTAATCATTACCATCTGTGCAAAACCATATTTCTTCTGGGGCCTTATTTTGTCTGCTTCTCACAACAGTCCCATGTAATCAATATTGCTTTCTGCCCGTTTAGTAGCCAGAAAACTATTTTACAGAGGGGAAATGACCAAGTTAATAGGTAGAAGGGGTGATCATGTGGAGATACAGATCTAACCCCATCCTAACTCAAAGTGTATGATCTCTATTTTTTTTCTTTATTGTCTCAAAAGAAGGAGAATGTGGATGGAGAAAAGGCACTCAACCCGTTAGCCTAATGTTGTTCTCTGGTCAATTTATATTGATGAATTTTTGGTTTTGTACTTTTGTGACTGGCTCCTTCTTTTTCAGGCTTTTTCTTTGCAGGAATTTAAAAGCAACCCTATGAATATAACATTTGTCAAAAAGAGCAAGTGCCAAGCCAGTTGAGAATAAGCTTACAATGTGTACAAGGATTCCAGATAAAAACATTTTCATCCCTCTGAACAAAAGTGTCTGGCTTTTGAAAAACACTAATTTCTAAATAGTGAGAGATTTTTACATTTTGTGTATGTGGAGCTTTTAAATTCCTAACAAATGTAAAGTTTAAAAATTATTTGAAAGTGACAAAACAAAATAAAAATATACCCTTCATTTTAATCCAGGTTCAGAGAAGTTCAGCATCTCAACAATATCTTTATTAAAGGGGCAGACATGCTAATCTAAATATTTTACCAACATTAATGGCTTGAATATAGCTCAAGAATGCCAAATAAGTGTTTTATAAACTCAACAGATATACAAACAAAACTGAATAAATAGCTATAGTGATATTATAAATTATATCTGTTCATACTAATGCCAAACACTGGAATTTGAAATTGCTAATTAAAGACATTAGTGAATGTCAATACAACAATATTTTAATGACTCCAAGATAATCCCAAAGCAATCAATTTAAATCAGAATGAGTTTATTGTAAAGTGCCAAAGGTGGAAAAAATGCTTCCTTTGCACGATAAAACAACAATTTCTCAAATGAATAATGCCTAGTCAAAATTTAACTAGATAATTACTTCATTTGCATTTATTAAGGAAATATAACAACTTGGAAGAAAGCTCTTTGGGAAATGATCTCGGAGTTTAGAGTCATCTAATTTTACCTAAACTTCTGAATACACAGAACACATTAATGATGATAACAAACCAGAACAACAGCAGCAGAAAAGAACAACAAAGTTATACGAAATTTATATGACAAAAGGCAGGGGCCTATTTTATAGCTAGTATGTGTATAAAAATTACCAGATCATTGTAGGAAGGTACTTGTCCTAGTGAGTTAAATGAGAGGATAAGCTTCAGTTTCTATATTTTGTGTCCAGTTTTCCTAGAAGCAGGGAAGAGTGTCTGCTTCTATTTTTATACCTGTATGAGTTAAGTAAAAACAATGCATGAATTTTGCTTGTTTCCATCTTATTCCAACAGGATCTGACCATTGTCCAGTTTCTTCATGGTATCACAAAGAAAATGGCCTGGAAAATCACACAAAATATAATATCCTAATTTGCTTAGAAGGGGTTGGGTCTAATCTATATCATGGGATTCTTTTGGATCATCATGCCAGCAGTGGAAGACTCAACAAACAATTAAACGATTAAAATCAACAAACACTTAAAATCAAAACTAACAACTATAACAAAGTTCTGAGCTAGTCTGAGATAGTTTAGTCTTCCAATCAGTTGTAGGTGTGTGCAATGATTTGTGGCAATAAGGAAGCAGACAGCAAATATTAAATCTGATGATAATCAGTCATTAGAATGATATGAAGGCAGAATACCATATGTATTTTGCAACTCCTCCCGTCAAAAAGTAGAATCTATCTCCTCATCCTTTGAATCAAGTCTGGCTTTGTTCCTGGGTTTGAAATATAGAATATAGCATAAATGACAGTGTCAGTTCTGAGCATACATTTCAAGAGGTCTTGCAGGTTTTGCTCTCATTCTTTTACAGTTCTGCTGCTATATAAACCAGCCTCAAATAGTCTGAGTCTGTGATATCACTGGGTCACCCCCATCACTTCAGTAGAAGGCCTGCCACTGCCTGACATGTGAAAGAGAGCATCCAGGATAAGCCACCTGTCAAATTGTCAACTTTATGCAGATATACAAGTGACAGGTTTGAGATCAGCCCAGCCCAGTCAACAGAGAAATATCCCAGTAGAATCATTATATAATTAAATAACATTGAAAAAAAAAAAAGCAAACTAAGTTTGGGATGATTTGTTGTGCACCAAAGACTTGAATGTGACCAAGTGCTAAAAATTGTCCATTATTTACCCAACATACTTTGGCTTGACCGAACTTTAGTCAGGCTTTTCTCCTCCCTAAATGCCCCTAGACATTGGCTTGCCTACAAGCTCAAGTAAGCACTAAAGCACCAAGTTACAGAACATTCCTCTCAACAGCTCATTCTGAAAATTGGCAGACCACAGAAACATTTTATGTTAAACCATCCTGACCATGTCGTTGGCTCATGTCTACCATCTGCCCTATTATTCACAAAATTCTTGCTAGCACTAACCTCCCTATTTTTTTTGCTTTTTTGTTTACTTTTGAGACACTTGCAGATCTTGAGGTTAGAGCATTTCCCCATTGCGAGAGTGTTTTTGAATAAACTCTCTCCTTACTTGAGTCTTCATTTATTTTTTGTTATACAACTTGAAGAGTTTAAGAGTAAATGAGGGCCGGGCGCGGTGGCTCACGCCTGTAATCCCAGCACTTTGGGAGGCCGAGGCGGGTGGATAACAAGGTCAGGAGTTCAGGACCAGCCTGGCCAAGATGGTGAAACCTTGTCTCTACTGAAAATACAAAAATTAGCCGGGCGTGGTGGTATGTGCCTATAATCCCAGCCAGTCTGGAGGCTGAGGCAGAGAACTACTTGAACCCAGGAGGTGGAGGCTGCAGTGAACCCAGATCGCACCAGTGCATTCCAGCCTGGGCGACAGAGGGAGACTTCATCTCAAAGAAAAAAAAAAAAAGAGTAAGTGAGTAAGGACCTGGTCAAGTGGCTAAAAGGCCACTATATATTACACAGCTCAGTTCCGTTTTGTTATTGGAGTATGGTGAGTTGAGTGTGTGACTTGCTCAAAAAGCCAATGACTCAATACTGTGCAACTAACTGTGGGTTAAAGGGGTGTTTCTTAAACCACATTGTGCATAGGAATCACCTGTGGGTCTCATGTAAACAGAGATCTGGAATGAATTCTGAGGTTCTGCTTTTCTAAAGCTCACAGATGATTCCAAAACTGCTGATCAGCTTTCTACTTTTTGGGTTGCAATGGGATAGAGAAACTCACATATCTTCATGCAAAGTTCCAAAGTTAGTGGAGAGAGATTATTGAGAAAATTGCCCTTCTGCTTAAACCCTGCGAGTGCAGCACAGTTTATATGGTGTTGCTTATAGATGATAACTCATTTATGAATTGGCTCTGCTCTGATCAGACTTCACAGATATCCTCCAAGCTATAAAGAGCTTTTTCAGGGATTTTTTTCTTTTTAAATGCCTAATATCATTTTATTTATATGGACAAATGTAGATGGTGACATGTTTCAGCAAATCCAATATTGAATAAGCAAGTAAAAATAATAATTCATAAGTTGGACTCTTTAGATAAATGGGTAATGATGTAATTGTTTGGTTTCATTGTCCCATATAGTGCTCTGTTGTAGCTGTATTAAAATCATTGGTACTAAAGTAGAGGTACTAGAACTCTTTAGCCAAAACCAAAACTGCGCATTTTCCCTTCGCCTGACCCCCACACAGTGCTTTTGCAAACATGTAATTTGAATGATGTGAAGTGAACATAATTTTCCACTTTGATACAGGCATCACAATCCATACACGCTTTCACTTAAGCCAATTCAGAGTTTATAACATTAAATTCTTTTATAGGTGGGCGTGGCCTTTTTATTTATCTTTAACCAAACAAGACACAGTCACGCCTCCCTTAGTGACAGGAATACATTCTGAGAAATGTGTCATTAGGTGATTTTTGTCATTGTGCAAACATCAAAGAATGTACTTATGCCAACCTAAATGGTATAGCCAACTACACACCTAGGCTAAATGGTATATATAACCTATTGCTCCTAAGCTTCAAACCTGTATAGAATGTTACTTTACAGAATACTGTACACAATAGTAATACAATGGTAAGTATTGGTGTATCTAAATATATCTACATCTACAAAAATACAGTACAAATATGGTGTAATCACATGAGACCACCATCAGGTATACATTCCCTCATTGACCAAAATATCATTGTGTGCCACATGACTGTAATCTAATTGTTGTGTTTGGAATCTTTAGTCATCTTTATTTCTTTCATATGTATATTAAATATGTATTATGTTATATATTCTTAGCTATATTATAGCTAAGAATATATAATATATATAAACTATATATATAATCCATAATATAAACTATTATATAATCACTTTATATATTTATATATTACATATATTTATCTATTAATCAATACAAATAAGTTATGCAATAATTTAAATTATGGTAAGATAATATATAAAATATATCTGAGTTCTTTAATATCCATTCTCATTTAATTTTTGTTGTATTGCATAATTTATACATATCTTATGTCAGTGTTCTTAATGTCAAATTTACATTTTGATAATAAAGTTGCTTGTATAAAAGTAAGGCAAATAGAGATTGAAATAATCATTTGGGGGAATAGAATATTTTACAAATCTTTACAAATCTTTACACTTTATGAAAGTACCCCTGAATTTAGCATCAACTTCAATTTTGTTGATAAAAATCAAGTTCTCTTAAATGTCGTTCTAAAAATAGGATTTATACTCACATGAAAGATGTGTGTGTGTGTGTGTGTGTGTGTGTGTGTGTTTGTATACTTTTTTTTCAAGGTGGTAGAATCTCATCTTTGAAAAATAATGAATCTGTCTTTGGTTAAAGAAGAATCTGACATTTTACTATATTACTCTCTCTAGCAAATTATGCAATTTTATATTCAGGAGATTTTCATGGAATTATTATACTTATTCTCTACTAAGTACTATTTCTAGAATTTTTCTCCTAGCCATTGTTCTTTTAATCAGCTATGTTATCAAAACCATTTATAGTCCTTCTACATTTGGGTCCTTAGAAAATTTCCATGGAACTACTTCAGTAAATGGACTCATATGCAGTAAAGTGCATATTAGTTTAAAATTCTATTTAAAATCTATTATATTTAAAATATATTGAGAAAATACTTGAAGTATTTTAAGGGTGTTTATCTTATCAATGCAGATTGGAATCATCTTAATTCTTATTAAATTGACATCCTGCATTGATAGGCTTAAATACACATGTGGCAGAGATGAAGCCTAATGAAGGCTCTAATCCAGAGCTGACTAATGACCCCTACCAGGAGCCATGCTGCTGGAACAGAACTCCTGATGTATACATCCATAGCTAATATTAAGACTCCAGCTTAAAAGTTTGAAAATGTATTGTACTTACTGCACAATTCTTGCCGAGATTTACCCCAAAAATTTAAGGTTTCCCGAGAGAAATAAGAATTATATATCCACTTAGAATAGAAGTTAATGGCCATTAATATCTAGTCTTATCAATAGGAAAATTAAAGTTTAATTCCTAAATCAATTTAGAATTAAGGACCTTGATATAAAGCTTAGGATTTCTCTATCTTCAGAGTATACTTTAAAATTGTATTTTTTCATTGTACTTTATAACCTCTAGATTATGTTAAGTTCTTTCTTAAGATATAAAACATAGATTAGATGTGTAGCAACCAGCCCACCAATAGTGAAGGAAATACACCTTCTAATTATTTTAAGACTCTCAAGAAATCAGTTATATTAAAATATTCTATAATAACAATATATAACAAAAGAACATTAACATTGTTACAATAGTTAGAAATATTTGTTATACTACATATTCTCTAATCTGTTTGAATTTTGCATATATGTATATGCCTCTAAATATAATGTAGTATAATATAATATATAGTTCAAACTTTAATGTTTTATATTAAAATATATAAATATGAAATAGAAAATGTAAATAAGTCATATTACAACATATGGTATAACTATGAAATAGAAAATGTAAATACAATATATGCAAAGTGCAATATATTACTGATGTATATATATGCATATACATGTGAGTGCAAAAATATACATATACATATAAACATACACACACCGTCCACACAAAGACATACACATACATCCAAACATGTATGCATTTTTTCAATTGGGATTTAGGCCGTGGAGAAAAAAGGCCAAATTATCCATTGGTCTATTAAAAACATTCATTAAAAACACGATTTCTAAACCTTGACATTAAAAATGAACAAATTTAGGCCGGGCGCGGTGGCTTACGCCTGTAATCCCAGCACTTTGGGAGGTCGAGGCAGGCAGATCCAGAGGTCAGGGGATCCAGACCACAGTGAAACCCCGTCTGTACTAAAAATACAAAAAATTAGCCAGGCGCGGTGGTGGGCGCCTGTAGTCCCAACTGCTCTGGAGGCTGAGGCAAGAGAATGGCGTAAACCCGGGAGGCGGAGCTTGCAGTGAGCCTAGATCGCGTCACTGCACTCCAGCCTGGGGGACAGAGGAAGACTCCATCTCAGAAAAAAAAAAAAAAAAAAAAAAACAAATTTAACAGAACATCTGAATATAAACTTATATAAAAGCAAATTACAAAATCATCTCAAAATTTTACTTGAAAAGAATTATTTAGCAAAGTAATTTTTTTCTGATACCAATTTTGTAAAACTTAATGTTTTATGTTTGAGGTGCAGTGATTCATAACTGTTTTAGGTAAAACAAACTTATAAGAACAACATTGTGTATTTTTTGCAAAAAAAAGTGTAAAAGACTTGAGAGAATTTTATTTATTCATTCATTTATTCATTCACTCATTCTCTCACTAATACTTTCTCCTTGCCCATGTGATAGGAAGCATGTTGACAGCTCCTGCTCTGAAGAAGTCCATGGTATAATCAGTCAGAGACACAGGCCCTAGTAGTATAAGACTCATTGGGATCAGAATAAAGGCACAAAAATGAATGTATTTTTATATTAACTTGATAGCAAAAATAACTTGTAGCGGAGAGGACACTTTATTTGAATTTAAATGAAGTGTATCAGTCAATTGAGAGAGGACTTTAGCGAAAGAAGAAAGAGTATTACAAGCTCTTGCATCCAAGAAAATCTCTAAATACAATGTTTTAGGGAGTAACCTAATTAAAGTCATGGGTACTAATTTTCCCTTTAGTAGTACAATATTATTTAAAATACAGATTGGAGACTATATGAAGTGTCATGAACATTTCTGATTTCTAGTGTCATCAACATTAGGTAGAAAAGTTCCATAAACTAACTCTCAAAGAAGTAGAGTGAAAGAAAGAGAGAATGGATGAATCTATGGAAGTCTAATACAGAAGAAATAGTTGTGGTTCAGTAGATCTGAGATTTGGTCAAAATTTTATTATATATCAGTAAAACACACATAATAAAGAAAAAACCCACATACAGAAAAACATTTTAAAAACTGCTCTTGTAGCCCCAGTTAAATTAGGTAAATTTTAAAGTTTCTTTCTTTTCTAGCACTGATATTTTTAAACTTTATTTCCTTCTAAAGCCAAAAAATAAATACAATCATATGTACATGCATGTACATACAAAAAAATTAGAATTAAAGCAGTGCTATATGGAGACAATTTGAGAATTGTAATATTTTAAACCATAATATTTCTTTGTGTAACAATTAAATGTTAAATCCCCTAAAGTTTAGCTTAAATGCTAACTTGCTGTTTGCAGAACAACATAGACATATGGAGAAGAAAGTCTTTGTGGCTCACAGGAAAAATAATTTCAGCAGTAATCCGCATACCTGCAGTTGTGATAACAATATGGCTTTAAAAATGTTTAGCTTCAGTGTCTTAATGGGTAACAAAGGAAGGATCAAATATCTTTCTATTATTTTGTTATTGACATACATTGGTGAGGCATTGTGTATCTCTCTGATTCTGTATATTACTGTCTCTTTGCATATGCATGGATGTGTTGCTATACACATTTGAGGTCTAGCTCTTATTTTGTATCCATTTTTACTACCATAACTCTTCTCCCTCCCCTTTTAACTGTATTTCTCTCTAGTTTACAGCTTTCTAAATTATGTTCTTTCCACATAATTGGCCATAGTATTCAATGAAATGAGCCTTCATTTTTTTTTTTTTGGTTAAAAAAAAGATGGTATTTGCTGATCCTATTATTAAAGAATAAATGAGCCATATGTTTTATATCTCTCTCTGAAATATATTCACATTTTAAAAATATGAATCTTTACTTTTTGAAGGTTCACTGATCCTCAATACGAAATAGAAACTACAATACATAAAATAAACATTTGTTAAAAAGAACTAGAAAAATAACATTTTACTATAAAACGTGTAGAATTTTCAAGTATCAGACATTATTTCTAAAATCAACATTTAAAAATCTCAATATTGCATACCAATAGTACAGACACTTTTATTTTCTTAAACTTTACCATATATTTTGAAATAAACTGACACACAAAAAGACTTTAGATGTGTTAAGTGTATAATCTGAGGATTTCTGACATAGGTAGATACTCGTAGAACCATAGCCACATTCAAGAAAATACACATAACTATCACACCCCAAATATTTCCTAATGCCATTTTGTAATCCCTCCAACCCACACTAAAAAAATTTCCTGAACTTTATATAATTAGAAACTTAACAGTATGTACCCTTATTTGCCTGGCTTTAAATTTCAACATAATTATTTTTAGACTGGTCAACAGTATCGCATGTATCAATAGTCGGTTATTTTGTATTGTTGATTAATATTCCACTGTATAGATATTCCAAAATTTGTTTATTCATTTATTCCCTGATGGCCATTTGGGTTGTTTCCAGTTTTTGCCTGTTACAAAGAAAAAGCTGCTATAAACATTTATCTTTTCAAAGACGTGATTTTGTTTCTCTTCAGTAAATACCTAGAAACAAAATGGCTTAAAATATTCAAGGAATTAAAACACAATATTGAGAATTTCGAGAAATAATTAGAAAATATAAAATGAAAAATGTACACAACCAAAAATAACAAAACTGCAGAAAATCAAAAACAGAAACCATCTTAAATGCACCTATAAGAAAGTAAGAATGTATCACCTTCACCGGAGCAAAATAATTACTTTTACTCTCAAAACAATTATTGTGACTTTTATTCCTGTGTATTTATTATAATAAATGAATTCAAACTACAACATTAAAATCTGTTAATTACACTTAAACAATGATTCTTAGCTGGGTTTGTGGCTTCATAATAGTTTTATAAGAGAGCTCAGTAGAGCATGACACACAGCTTGATTGTGGAGAGACTACAAAAGGTAAATTTTGAGAAATTAATTATGAATTTAGCATAAAATTACATGTATATTCAGATCATTTTTTCACCTATCAGAATGCTAATGATTTAATTATCAATCATTGTAAAAACACATAGCACATTGTGTTAGCAAGAGTGTGGGGAATGACGGATATTTATATATTGCTAAAAATACAATTGTCCCAAATTCTGGAAATGACAATTGGACAAATATTTTCAAAATCTAAAGTTACACATGTCCTTTATTATAGCAATACAATTCCTAAAAATTATCCTAAAATATACTATTTATCATATGATTCATTCATTTCATTACGTTTTGGTCAAAAAAGAAAAATCAAACTAAATATAAGTTTAGGTAAATGGCTGCAGATAGTACAGAAAAAATAACACTGGAAACAAAAATATAATAAGAAAACTATTACATATATTTGAGAGACACTGTCTCTCTGCTGCCTAGGCTGGAGTGAAGTTGCATGATCATAGCTTACTATAGCCTTTAATTCCTGGGCTCAAGTAATCCTACCACCTCAGCCTCCCCAGTAGCTGGAACTACAGGCACATGCCACCATACCTAGCTATTTTTTTTTTCTTTTAACATTCAGGGGTCTTGCTGTATTTCCCAGGCTGGTCCCAAACTCCTGGCCTCAAACAATCCTCCTGTCTCAGCCTTTTGAGTTACAGGAATTACAGGTGTAAGCCACCAGTCCTGGCCCAGGAAACTATTTATATTGACATGGAATTAATTACAAAATATAGTTATGATTTAGTTATGATTGATAATTAACTGCCAGCTTTGATTTTATATATACTGTAAGCCATAATGCAGTATAAATAATATGTAATACATCGAAAAATATTTAAGGCCAATTATATATTATACAGCCAATTATAGTTTAGAGCTACTAAACATCTGTTTTATCTTCATTTTAATTATTTCTAGAAATCATCATCTACTTAGGAAGGTCCAAAGATATGTCTATGCTCACATGCAGTGTCTCTGAACATCTTTTAATATTTGCTTTAATATAGTTACCCTCTAACGAATTCTTCATTTTTTGTTTACTTAAGTTTTTTTCCTGTTAATTTTATGAGATATTTTCATTACGTATAAAATTCTAAGTAGAGCTTTTGTTTTTATTCTGATTTGCATAGTTTCTGGTGACAGTTGTCTATAATAATTCTGAAGTTTTTTTCCTCCTTTTGTATGGAATGTGTCATATTCTCTGGTTGCCTTTGGGATTTTATCTTTATCTTTGCTCTTTAGCAGTTTAAATATGTTGTGTCTAGGTGTATGTCCACAGGATAGATTCATAATAGTCCTTGGAAATATTTATGATATTCTGAATATCATAAATATTTATAATATTTCTAAAATTATATTTATAACATTTCTATATTTATAATATTTATAATATTCCTTGGAAATCTTTATAGTGTTTATAAAGATTATCATTTATACTATATACAAAAATATTTCCTTGGAAATATGTATAATATTTATAGTATTCTCAGCATTATTTCTTCATTTTTTTGTTTCTAAATTCTCATTCTGAGATTTTAATTACATGTATCTTAGCCATTTAATGCTGCTCCACAATTCCCCCCTCCTTCCTTTATTATTCTATCATCAAGTTCACTGTATCTGTCATTGGCTCTGATGGGTCTACTTTCCACTAAAGGCATTTGTCATCTCTGTTTACCTTTATGATATTTCTCATAGTTTTTTTCTAAGCTCCCTGCAATATTGTGCCAACATGTGGTCTTTGGCTGAGTCTCATCTGTTGATTACTTTTTCTCAATAATGGCTTATATTTCCTTGTTGTGTGTGTATGTCTCAAAAATCTTGGTTAAAGGCTGCACATGGTGTGGAGAGTAGAAATTGTAGATAAATGTAATTATGCCTGGAAATGGGCCTGCCTCTTCCTAACCTAGGTCTCCACTATGGGCAGTTGAATCAATCTAATCACCTCTTGAGCTGATTTCATTTTATCCCTTTTGTTATTGTTTTACATTGTTCTGACTACCCTCGGTCCTCCATTTGTTTCTAATTCTTATCCATTGCCTTCTGCTTATGATGGTAAGCCTGATCTAACCTCAACTTTAGAATTTTCCCCTGCCCTTTCACAACACGAAATGTCTCTACACTCTTTTTTAATCTCCTGTTTGTAGAATGCTGTTATAATATTTAATGCTAGCTGCTGTCTGGTCTTGTAGTAATGGCAGGGATATTTTTATTTTCGTATTTCCATCTTTGTTTTAGGCAGGACTTGTGTCCTTGAATCTCAGGGTTCAGGCATTATTAGTGATCTTGTTCTACTCCCAATAGTAGAAGACCTCTGATAGTAGAGCCCGAGATGGTATTCTACTCATATTCCAGTTTTGGAGGTATTTTTGTTTCGTTTTATTTGCTTCTTTCAGCCTTACCATTGTTGCCCTGAAACCAATATTTTTGCTGACCATTCTCTTACAGCTTAAGACTTTTGCTCTACCTGAAAAAAAAAAACAAGCCAAGAAGAGCTCTGCTTTTCGCCAGTGGCAACCATTCTTATCTCCTAGTCCTTCACCACAAGGAATGCTTTCTCTGTCTCTTCATCTGCCCCTAAACTTTCTTATGATTCCCTGGTGGAAATCAGAAGAGAAAACCTGCATGTGGCTGCAAACTTCTCTGATGTCTGTTGTCCCCTGCAGTCTATATTCTCAAGATAGCTCCCACTCAAAATTTACAACTTATTGAAAGTCAGTCATTCTTATCCACAGGGAGAGAGGTCCTACCTTCCTTGCATGCTCTGCCAGAGATGAGTCAGTGTCGTGTCTCATCTCTCCCTAGAGAAAACCATCTATACTTCCTCAAATTTCAGTCAAGTTGGAGAACCTGTAGTCAGCTCCAATATGCTCATAAAGAAAGTTTTGATTTTATTGAATACCCAGATTTTTCTTGCTGTGAGGCTGGCAAGAGGCTGTGTGTTCTTTTCAGATTTCTACATCTTAAACAGAAAACAGAAGATCTAGTTTTCTTATGTGATTTGTAAAATTATAATACAAACTTATGAGTAAAGTATGCACAGAGAGAACCATGGCAAATATACGGGTCTTTCTTATCCAACAATGCATAGTGTTTTTATTTAAGAAAAAAATTATGAACATTTGGGGGATTGAATATAGACCTTTTTAAAAGACCAATAAAGTAAGAACATTTACACATATGGTTGTGCTCCAAAGTTTCGTCACAGTGATACTTTGAATTTGGGTGATATGATTTGGCTGTGTCTCCATGGAAATCTCATCTTGAATTGTAGCTCCCATAATCTCCACGTGTCATGGAGGGGACCCAGTGGCAGGTAATGGAATCATGGGGAGCAGGTTTTTCCCATGCTGTTCTTGAGATAGTGCATAAGTCTCACAATATCTGATGGTTTTAAAATAGGCAGTTCCCCTGCACACACTGTCTTGCCTGCCACTATGTAAGACATGCCTTTGCTCCTCCTTGCCTTCTGCCATGATTGTGAGGCCTCCCCAGGCATGTTAACTGTGAGTCCATTAAACCTCTTTTTCTTTATAAATTACCCAGTCTCAGGTATTTCTTCATAGCAGTATAAAAACAGACTAATAAAATGGACAAAATATTAACAATAGCAAAACTTGTTTTTGTAAGTTTATCTCACTTTACTTTTAAATTATATGAACTGAGATAATAATATTATGGATAGAATATTCCAAGTGAATATTCACCTAGAGCATATTTCACTGAAACGTGGAAGTATATGTAACCACTTCCATGTTTACCTACATATAATTTTTCCTTGTTTAATCAATACATTAGTCAATATTGATATAGTTTAGATATTTGCACCTATGCTATTCTCATGAAGAAATTTAATCCCCATTGTTGAAGGTGGGTCCTGGTGGGAGATGTTTGGATCGTGGAGGCAGATCCTTCATGAATGTATTTTGTCATCCCCTTGGTGATAATTGACCACTTTCTCTAAGTTCACAGGAGACCTAGTGGTCTAAAAGTGTGTGGCACATCCTCTCCCTCTTTCTCTTTCTCTCTCTGTCTCTTTCTGTCTCTCTCTCTCTTTCTCTTTCTCTCTCTCTCTCTCTCATGCCTTCTCTTGCTTTCGCCGTGTAACCTGGCCTGCTCTTCTTTCATTTTCTGCCATAATTAAAGCATACTGAGGCCTCCCTAGAAGCCAAGCAGAGGCCATCACCATACTTCTTGTAAAGCCTGCAGAACTGTCAGAAAATTAAACCTCTCTCATTTATAAATTACCCAGTCTCAGGTATTTTTTATAGCAATGCAAGAAAATACTAATACAAATATTTCCTATGAACTTATTTTCACAAATATGGCATATGTAATGTAGCTTAAGAATATTTTTCACCACTTTAGGAGAGAGAAAATAGGTATTATTGATTTCGTTAAAATGTACAATTATTTGTCACCAAATGTCAGGATTTGTAGCGTAAATAAATACAAAGGAAGCCATATCTTGGCAGGCTGGATATTGGAAATATGTTTCATGGGTAACATCAGGTATGTGTAGATGGGTACATCTCTCTTCATACAGAGAAGGAATTTCAAACAAATGTTAAGAACATGACAAATGTAGGGCAGCCATCGTGAGTTAAGTGATTTATTAAACATGCAGGTATAGATGATGATGTAATTTGGGAGAGATTTGAAGGGTTAACATTACAATTTTGCAAAAAATTATGAAATAAGATTCTGAATGGCTTTATGTAATTTGTAACTATGAATTTAGAATAAAATCACAAAGTAAGACTGACTTACTTTCAACTTATAGGCAAGAGGACTGTACTTCTAAGACAGTCATTATAGAGCAGCTAACTGGTTCATTCTGAGGTTCATTCTATTTTTCATTCTATTTTTAATCTGGATTTTTTACTAAACAACAACTACCAAGAGAGGTTAAATAAATGGTGAGGATGTGCATTGAATGCCCAGATTTTCTTTCCAAACTTAATAATTAGTTATTCTATTCCTCCAGAAGGGAAATTAATAAAGGGAAGAACAAAGGCCCACAGTGTGCTTAGAGAAAATATATTTTATGGAAATTAATATCTTGGGAAAGTGTTTTTTTATTTGTTTGTATTGATGTTCTGGTCTCTTTCATTGTGATGTCTAAGAAATCTGTTACACACTACACAAACCCCTCCACATACTTACTTTTTCAACAAGGGCTCTATTGATTCTTGTCATAACTGTGCTGTGAAAGCTGTCAATACTGACGACAAATGGAGGCAGCCAGTACTGCATGCATTCAAACCTCCAAACAGATTGAACTATTTTAATTTCCTGGAGATATCACCCCTATGTTCCTTATCACACTATTGAGAGTACCTGTTATTGTCATTTATTTTCTTCCTAAGCTTTCAAAATCCTATTGACTGATTCTCCAAGGCTCAACTTTTGAGTTCCTTTTGTAAGAATAGGTCTCTGATGAACCCAGCAGGACATGAGCTTACCTCTTCCTCTTATGGCACATTGTGACTTGTTCCATTGTCTGAAATGTATGGCTTTTTGTAAGACCTTCAATGTGTATGTGCATGTGTGGCAGGGGTGTGTGAGTGAGTGTGTGTATGGGGGCAGTGTTCGGGGTATTTTTTCTTGTTACAATGTATTTCTTAGTTTAATTTTTAGAAACAAAAATACCATTGTGAAATAAATTTAAAAGCTGTCGGCTTAAAAAATATTTTATGTATGTTATCAATAAATATTTAATGGCTAAACTTTAAACAAATATACAAAAATTTTCCAAGTTAATATTGTTGAAGATAATAGAAGTTATGGAAGTCTGCTACACTCTATGCAAAACTCTCTATTTACTTGTTCAAGTGCTCTATTGGTGCTTGTCATAATTGTAATGTTACTCATGTAGTCAATTATGAATACATTTGTTTCCATCTCACTCATTCTCCCTCAAATTTCCTTTATATTGCATTTTGGTTTCCACCTTCTATTTTTAATCTGGATTTTTTTACTAAAGATATAATATTAGTGGAAACTAACTTCAACAGTTATGACACAAATACAAGGTTCCAGAATCAATCAGTATCAATATGGCTAACTAAGTTAAAGTAACTGAGAATAACATTTTATGAGCACGAATGTTGATCAAGCATTCATGCATATGTAATTACACTTCAATATCTGAGTGAACACAAATAAAAGGTATGTGCTTAACTTTGTTACAAGCTGCAAAATATAATTTCCAAAAACACAGGCTACAAAAGCAAAAATAAATAAATGGCACCACCCTAAGATAAAATCTTCACAGTCAAAAAAACAACCAATAAAATGAAAAGGCAGCCTACAGAATGAGAGAAAATATTTACAAACCTTTTATCTGATAAGGGTTAATATTCAAAATACATAAATATTTAACATAAGTCAAATAGGCAAAGAACTTGAGTAAACATTCCTCCAATAAGTTGTAAAAATGGCCAATAGGTATATGAAAACTTTTCAACAGAACTGATCATCAGAGAAATGCAGATCAAAATCTCAATGACATATCACCTCACACTTGTTAGGATGACTGTTATAAAAAAGATGAGAAATAAATGTTTGTGAGGATGTGGAGAAAAGGGGGCTCTTGTGCACTGCTGGTGGGGATGTAGATTGGTATCGCTGCTGTGGAGACAGTATGGAAATTTTGAAAGAAAGGAAAAATATAAGTATTATATGACCAAGTAATCCATTTTTTTGGTCTATACCCTAAGGAAAAGAAATCACTACCACATAAAAATATCTGCACTCTCATGTTCAGTGTATCACCGCAAAACCCAAGAAAAGCTCACGCCTGTAATCCCAGCACTTTGGGAGGCCAAGGCTGGTGGATCACAAGGTCAGGAATTGGAGACCAGCTTGACCAACATGGTGAAACCCTGTCTCTACTAAAAATACGAAAAAAAATTAGCCAGGTGTGATGATGATGTGCACTTGTAATCCCAGCTACTCAGGAGGCTGAGGCAGGAGAATCACTTGAACCCAGGAGGCAGAGGAGGTTGCAGTGAGCAGAGATCGCACCATTGAACTCCAGCCTGGGCGCCAGAGGGAGACTCTGTCTCAAAAAAAAAAAAAAAAAAAGGAGATTCCGCCATTTACCACAACACAGATGAACCTGAAGACATTATGATAAGTTAAATAAGGCAGGCACAGGAAAAAAAAAATACAGCATAATTTCACTTTTATGTGGAATCTAAAGAAAATAAATACGCAAAGTTAGAAAATAAAACAGTAGTGTTACCAGGGGCACCAAGACTGGGTAGGAGAAAATGGGAAGAGGAGATTTAGGTCAATGGAGACGAAGCATATATAGCATGAATAAGTCTAGAGACCTAATGTACAGCATAAGGACTAAAGTTAATAATAATGTACTGAACTCAGGAGTTTTTCTAAGAGTAGATTTTATGCTCTTGCCACACAAAAAATAAAATATTAGTGACCGTGTAGGATAAGATATATGTTAATTTGCTTTACTATAGTAACCATTTAACTATCCATATATATATATATCACAACATCATGTTGTACACTTTACATATGCATAATTAAGTGTTGAAAATAGAAAAAAGTGTTTGTATCATCTTATACATCCATTACTGGTAGAAGACTGGAAAAGAGTTTCAGCGGTTTCACATCTTCTCTAACACTTGGGAGTGTCAGCCTCCCTCAACTAAAATGTGCATGCAATTATATGAAATGAGTGTACAACATTATTACAGTCATGTGTCATTTAACTGAGAAATGTACTATTAGGCAACTTTGTTTTTTTGTGAACATAACAGAACATACTTACACAAACCTAGAGAGTATAGCCAACTACACACCTGGCCTATATGGTATAGCCTGTTGATCCTTGGCTATAAACTTGTACACTATGTTACTGAATAGGGTAGGCAACTGTAACACACTGGTAAGTATTTGTGTATTCAAACATATCTAAACACATAGAAGGTACCTAGAAGGCACAAGGAAAATATAATATTATAATCTTATGGAACCATTGTCATATATCTGGTCAGTTGTTGACCAAAACATTTTTGTGTATGCATGCCTGTGTTACAGTACTTGTATTACTGTGATAGAATTATAGATTATTTCCTTGATAATAATGCTCTAATGTTATTTCACATGAAAAAATAAATATTATTTTTCAATAAGCAGGTAAATAACTAATTTTTTAATAATTTATCATTGTAACTTTGAATTTTACAATGGTGTTAACAACCCGGAGAAAAAGGAGCATAATTAATATATCCTTAAAGTAGAACAATGCATTTCAAGATGAATACTAAATCTAGAATATTATTAACATCATATGTTCATACATAGACAAGAACTTTTCTTTTTCTTTTCATTTTCTAGCTCTTTTTATCACTCTACTTTGACCCCTCTAGATTGTCAAAACTTTTCTGATATTAAGTAAATTCTTATACTAATGCAGAAAATGGTAAGTTCATATAAAATAGATCTAATATTAAAGCCTTACTAGTATAAGGCATACAAAAGATATTACTTCCAGGTCTATGACTAATTATAACTATTTTATGGTATATTAATTTGATGCTGGCAGTTAAAAGTGATAAATTCATATTTTGGTTCCTATTGTACTTGGAATTAGTGTGACCATATGATTTATTTACTTATTTTTTTTTTTTTTTGAGACGGAGTCTCACTCTGTCACCCAGGCTGGAGTGCAGTGGCACGCTCTCGGCTCACTGCAACCTCCGCCTCCCGGGTTCACACCATCCTCCTGCCTCATCCTTCCGAGTAGCTGGGACTACAGGCGCCCGCCACCACGACCGGCTAATTTTTTGTATTTTTAGTAGAAACAGAGTTTCACCGTGTTAGCCAGGATGGTCTCAATCGCCTGACCTCGTGATCCACCCGTCTCGGCCTCCCAAAGTGATGGGATTACAAACGTGAGCCACTGCGCCCGGCCATAGTGTGACCATATGATTTTTTTTTAATAAAATATTTTTCATTCAAAATGATTTTGAATATTTTTTCAAAATGTAATATATTTTGATTATTAATGGTAGTTAATAGTTTCAGTATACTATATTTACCTTTCTTGGAAATTAATCAATACATTCTCTGACAATGACTAAAATTATTCATTTTTCAGTCCATCTATCAATATAATTTAAGAAAGACTGAATTTGGATGGTAGAAACCTATAAGATAAAAATAATTACTTTGTCCTGGTACCATAATTTTTCACACACTTATCTTGTTTGCTCTGCACACATTTATGCAGTTTTACATCAGTAAAATTTATATATACAGTTGTCCCTTGAACCACATGGGCTTAAATGTGTGAGTCCATTGATACACAGATGTTCTTAAAAAATAAAAATTACGTTGAATGTGCCTGCTTCTCCTGCCTCCCCTTTCACCTCCTCCACCTCTTCTTTTTTTGCTGTTTCTGAGACAACAAAACTACTCCCCCTCTTCCTCCTCCTCAGCTTATGCAACATGAAAATGGCAAGGATGAAGACCTTTATGATGATCCATTTCCATTTAATGAATAGTAAGTGTATTTTCTCTTCCTTATGATTTTCTCAGTAACACCTTTTTTTCTCTAGCTTACTTTATTGTAAGAACACAGGGTATAATACATAGGACATACAAAGTATGTATTAATCAATCATTTATGTTATTCCTAAGGCTTCTGGTCAACAGTAGATTATTAGTAGTTAAGTTTTGGGGGAGTCAATAGTATATGCAAATTTTCAACTGTGCAGAGGGTTGGTGCCTCTAAATGCTGCATTTGTTCAAGGATCAACTGTATATATTGGGTTCTGTAAGTTCTTTCGAAAATATCGTCTTCCTCAGAATTTTAAACTGATATGTGATAGTTTCTTTTCATAATGAAAAATATAATTTGTGCACTTCTCTTGGATTCCTTTATTCTGAGAGCTATGAATACTATTGAATGTGTTTATATAAGGAAGCCTCAAAAGTAGGGGATATGCATGTATTTATAATATGTATGTATATACACATCTATGTATGTGTGTATGTATTTTTATGATTGTTCAGTAGGAAAAGTTCAAAGCAACTTTCTCTGTATAGGTGGAAAGGGAAATTCATAATGGCTCAGATACTCCTTTACTTAAGTGAGGGCTAATTGGAAGAACTACTTGGTCATCTATGTATAAGAAGAAACTGGTATCCACTCAACAGGGGATTTTTTTTTTTTTTTTTTTTTTTGTCTTGTACTTCTTGAGTATCATTCTTTGTTTCACTTTTTTTTTCTGCAAGACATTCTTTCTGTTTTGGAGAAATGTGTTATTCTTCAAGCACCTTATCCTTTTAGAGCTCAAAGATGGTTGTAAAACGAAAGGGTCATTTTCATAAAGGTCTAGGATCCTCCAGGGAAGAGAATCATCTAATCTAATCATCAGTGGGATTTTAAATTTACTGAATGTTGTCCAACAATTTAAGATGGTCCAGTTGAAACATTTGGCAAGAGTGAAGACCAAGGGTCATCCTCAAGCACACCTCCTAAAATGAACTTCTTTAAAGGAAAAGAGGGTTGTTATCCTGTAACCCAGGCTCAAAGTTACCACCCAGATGCCAGATGAACCAACATGAAGTTTAGGTGCAGTATGATGGTAAGCTGCCCATACTTTCTTATTGGTATGATGGAGAAACTTTCTTAGGTTTTTGTTCTGTATTTTCAAAATAACAAACTGCAACCTAACTCTTCAAGTAGTTTTTAGTACAAGGCCTCCTATCTCTGTACGGCACTGAGGGATTGAGATCAACCTTATTGACTAAACCACAGTGGCTTGTCCTGAGAACTTTTGTGGCTACATTGGTTATAGAGTGAGAATTAAAGCTTATTCTGAAATAGAATAATTGGGAAATTTCTTTCTTCCCTTACATAACCAGACAATCAACTGTGGGAATAGCAAAGCTAATATTAGGTTCTTGGGAGCCATATTTCCAATTTGACACTCTCCTGAAGAAACAGAAATGATGATATTAGAAGTCTGGCTCAGGATTTTTAGGAAGGAAGAAAGACTTACACTTAGGGGCTGGTTTTGGCCAGAGTTTAAAGGCCAGTGGAGAGAAAACATGGCTTTTCACCACGGGCTTGGCAAGTAAACCTTTAAACAAGGCTTTTAAGTATTAATAAATTTGCTACACATTCTGTGCCAAAATTGGATTATAGATATTTTAAGAATATAATTCTTTAAAAGACTCAGGTTATTAAGCAAACATTATTAAGTCAACAAGTTACAATATGTTGAATTAAAAGCTGACATGGTTTAAGAAAATAGAAGGTCTTTTTTAAAATTTTTTTTATTTTCTTTATTTTTTTAGATGGAGCCTAGCTCTGTTGTCCAGGCTGGAGTGCAATGGTGCGATCTCTGCCCACCACAACTCCGCATCCCGGGTTCAAGGAATTCTCTCACCTCAGCCTCCCGTGTAGCTGAGATTATAGGCATGCACAACCACATCTGGCTAATTTTTGTATGTTTTGGTAGAGACAGGATTTCGCCATGTTGGCCAGGCTGGTCTTGAACTCCTGACCTTAAGCTATCCACCCACCTCCGCCTCCCAAAGTGCTGGCATTACAGACGTGAACCACCACACCCGGCCAGAAGGTCCTATTTGGATTAAATGCCAGAAGAAGCGTAAGGAAATTAACATTGACTGTTATATGGTCCGAAGAAATTATACTCAGATCTCACTGTAGGGTGTTTTCTTATTGTTGGTAACCACATCTTCCAGGACTTATAGTGGAAAAAGCAAATGGCTTCACTTGAAGAAATTTAAGCAATGCAATCACATAGATGAATGAAAACCAGCCCCTTCTTCATATATATTATTCAAGCCCCTTTTCATTTTTATTATTCCAGGATCCTCTCTTATTCCATTGTGCCTATTTTACATTAGTATTCTCTGCTGATACCTACTTAGATTGTCTCAATGGAGTTTATATTTATAACATAATTACACAAAAAAGGCTTTGTTTCTTTTCTTCTGCAAGTGACTAGCATTCTAATAAAATATCTTACGTTTCTAATCAAGATTCAGCGTTCAAAACAATAGAATATTTGTGGATTTGTTTTTCTATCATTTAAATTTTATGTTTCCCAATCCCTTTTTCATGGACAGAGACAAATACATATAATCACTGTGTTGCTAGCATCAGGAACCGTAACATTAGAATTAAACAAACAAGTCAATTATTTATATCCTGGAAAATATTAAATTTATAGTGTCTTGCTAATATTTTCTTACATAATAATATGCAAACACATAAAGTGAAGGTTACTTTATAATAATATGCTCTTTTATATTTTAGCAATATTTTATGTGAAAATATTAAAACACATAAAAACTACATAAAATTACCAAAATTCCAGCACTTAAATAATTTGGTGTAATTTTGAATGTCTTTCCAACAGATCCTCTCTTAATACACCCTAATATTCACCTTCATTGTAACTAATGTAAGTGTTAATTTTTCTTCTCAATTCTTCTCAACAGTGGACTCATATGTATGTTTTTCTATGAATATTTTTTTCTAAAACTTTGGCACAACTATAATATCTCTAATTACATGAGTTCTTCATCAATCTGTCCACTATTAATTTCTTTCTAATGCATATTTGAAATGCTACATAATTGCATAAATTATGGATTATTTATAATTTATTTATTCAAATATTTTTGGTGGATATTTAGGTGTTTTCCTATTTTCAAGAAGCAACATTGTACATATATATCATTACATAAGTGTCTCTAATCTTGACTGCATATGAATAGCTTACAGTTGTATTTAAACAATCTCCCATGAACATATTTTTCCTAAAATACCAAAAGCAATTTCCAAATACTGTGTAATTTCAGCCATAATTACTTCATAAATAAAGTACTCTTCATCTCTACTTCTTCTCCCAAACGTAAATATATATCACTCTTTATCTTCAGACATTCAAGCAGTTATTAACTGAGATTTGTGTAACTTTCTAAAGACTCTGATAACTTTAATTTTATACCTTTTTTGGACATCCTTGCATTATTTTTTTTTTTACTTTACTTTGTACTACCACAACTAAGATGGTAATTTAACTACATTCTATGAGTTCATTCCAGACAAATTCTAATCCGTGTATGGAAATACTGTCAGAATAAACTCTCTGAAACACAACCTAAGCATGCTACACTTTTGACTGTGTAATGGCTGTCTAGTAATAATAATAATAAAACCTTTATTTTTCTTACCCACATATCTGTATGACACAGTTTTGGCTATTGACCCACCTTCATATTATTTTATCTATAAGCATGATTCACTCCTACTATACAAATACAATAGCATTGTTCTAAACTCCATATTCTACCTAAAGAGAAATGAGGCTTCCACAATTCACTCAAAGTGGTAAAATTATTGATATGAGTAGTCTTTTGTAATTTCATGTATGTATTATAATATAAAAGGCAAACAATATAAAAACCATGTCAGAGTTACAAGTAGAAACACTATTAAAAAAAACGAGGAAATCCTCCCAAAATTTCAGTAATCCATAGGATGGCAAATAAAAAAGAAATAGAATAAGAAACAGCAAAAACAAGTAATACAATTGCAGACTTCAGTGCTAACATATTAATAGTTGCTTCAATAAAATTATGTATATAATCAATTAAAAAACAAGACCGATAAAGTGACCTTCTAAAATGGCCTAACCATATCCTATTTATATAAAATTCACCTCAAATTCAAAGACAAAAAAGTTGAAAGTTAAAAGATGAAGAAAGATATATCATGCAAACTTTAAGAAATAAAATGAATTACTACAATAATATCTGATAATGTACATTTTAGACAAAGAAAAATTCTTGAGAAAAAGACATAACAACGATAAAAATAATAAATCTACCAGATAATCTATAAAAAATCTGTAAAACAATATATAAGCAACATTTTTAAAAACCTGTAAAACAATATGTTAAGCACCAAAGTGTCCTCAGAATACATGAAGAAGAATTTATAAATATGAGGTAAAATATTTGTAAGTCCATATATCTCATAAGGGGTTTTTTTTCTAGAGTATATAAAGAACTCTTACATCTCAATAGTGAAAAGACAAACCAACTAAAATGGGTAAACCATTTTGATTTTTCCAATGAATATTCACAAATAGGCACAAAAGCACATAAAACGATGCTAAACATAAAATAATTCTCAATATTTAAATCATTATAGTAAAATTACAGTTAAATACCACTTCACACCCATTAAAATGGCAATAATTAAAGAGACAGGCAATATTCAATGTTGGGAAGAATGAAAAACCTTACACTTGCTGATAGAGATGCAAATTTGTCAGGCAAATCTGGAAAACAAGTTGAAAATTGATTAAACACTTAAACAAAATGTATCACATGAATCACCAATTCCACTCCTGAATATCTATTCAATAGAAATTAAAACATACATCACCTAAAATCTTGTGAGTTATTGTTCACAACAACATTATTCAACAGTATTCTTATGAGTTACTGTTTCACAGCAACATTAGTCAAAATAGTTCATCAACTGAGAGTGGATAAACAAAAATGGATGAACCTCAAAACTATTATGCAAATTGAAAGAGGCCAGATGAAAAAGATCACATTGTAAATGATTTGATTATAAGAGATGTTTAATAAGAGAAATACACAGAGACACAAGTAGGTTAGTAGGTGAGACATGGTGTTGGCATGGGAAATTTTTTCAAAGTATTAGAAATGTTCTAAACATCTATTGCAGTGACAAGAGCAAGACACTAAGTTATTAAAATTTTGTATATAAATGTCACATATTCAAATACCATTTTTATGTATACACAATAATGTAAGAATGATACAATATGCTTTGAATTATATATTATTTATATAAGTACTCTACATTATTTCCATAATTCTATTTATTTTAATTATCAATAGTATAATTAGTTTGATAATTTATAATCTTGTTTCACTGTGCCTCAAATAAGTGGTGTCTTATGATCAACCAGATCATTGATTCTTATATATACTCTATGTATATGTGTATATATGTATATTTGCAGTTTACAGTTTGCTCAATGCTTGCCTCAAATATCATCAAAGAAAAAGTGTATTTTTATAATAAACTTGATGTGTTAAATCAATTTTAATGCTGAGAGGACACATTTTTGGGTAGTCTGATGGAGTTTTTAACAGAGGGTCTTATTTTGTGGTAAAATAATGTGCAACCGTTTAATATAAAACTGCTGAATTTTTATATATACCGGAAATAAGTTAATGTATGCAGTCTTTAAAACTTTTTATATTCTCCTGGCTCTAAAGGAAAGCAAGGTAACTAGCACTCAAAAATACTATTTTTCCTGAGGATAAAAATGTATTTTGTAAAGGAGAATTTTATTTTAGCTTCAAATTATTAATATTTCAAATCAGAAAACCTAAGAATGTGTGCAGGTACGATGTGTGTTCATTCTGCCCTGGAAGAGGAGGCTTAGGCAGTAAAATCCAGTCTTCCAAACTAATCATTGGCTTTGATCAGGGGCTAGAGGTTTCTGCCAGGGCTACTAATGGGAGAAAAAGAATCAGCTAGGAAATTGCAGCATCATTTTGCTATTTTGCTTTGGGGGCCAGCTGAAATTTCCCCAAAGTTTCCAAAATATCCTAAGGATAAATATTTGCATTTTTATGTAATTGAAATAGTTGCAAAAGGACTCAGGATTTGTACCAAAACACAAACATTTAACAAATAACTGTACAGATACCTACACCATAATAATGGTGATAACTATCATGAAACAAACTCTGGAGTCATGAGTGTATACAATTCAAGTCCTGAAACAGTATGATTCAAAACTCAAGATACAAGGTTATAAAAGTGATTTTATGCAAGGAAATTATCAGGCGGATTATCTTGAGAAAAGAAGGACCTGGCCATTTTGATAAAAAAATTGTAGTGCCTTTTGGCAGGTGCATATTAAGAAATGTGTGTAGGCCAGTGAAAACTCTCTTGAGGGTGGGAGAGCTTCGGTCCTTTGTAGATAACATTGAGGATTTTGAAATATGTTCAGGTAAAAAAAAGTAGAGAAGAAAAAAGTGAATAAAACCTTGAGCATCTTTCCTACAGACATATTAAGGATAATTTGCCTTTATACTTTAGCATACTACATGGAAAATGATAATACAAATGTAGTGTTTTTTAAAAATCATTTTTATAACAATATGTTATGGGGTAATGATGAATACTTATTTTTTACATCAAATTCAGGTGAGTCGCAAAAGGAAAATCCGAAATAATTCTCACTGCAGAAAAATATTGGCATCTTTAATAAAAGACAGTTTTTTTTTTGTTTACTTGCTTTGTTTTTTCCTTGTTTAATATTTCTGATGTATTTAAGTGGGTTGTTTACCTGCGTCCCTGCAAATTTTGTGTTCTTCTAATTAAAAAATTACTGTCTTTATATTGATTTTTAGGATTAAAAACACTATATATTAAGGCTTTGCTGGTTATACATGTTGCAAATGCCTTCTCCCATACTGACCTTACAAATTAACTCTCATAATGCTGTATTTTATTGAGCAAAACTAACTTTATTATAACAAGATGAAATACTCTTTTTTTTACTATCCATTCTGTTTTCAAAATATTCACTATGCACAAGATAGCAAAATACTCTTCTATATTATAATCTAGAATATTTTTCCTCTTTCTTTGCCTGGGACAATTTGAGTAGAATTGATCTATATACATGAATGTGAGATATAAAATATATTTTATTTTTTCTAAGTAGACAGCCAGTTTACCTAGCAGCATTTACTAAAAAGACAATTTTATTATTTTTCTAGGAAAAAATGTTATCAATTCTGTTGATGGACCCCTTAATCTCTTCTACTGATTATCTTCTACTTGAACCAGTACCAAATTAATGTTGCAAGCTTTGTCTTGAAATATGTAAGACTTATAACTTTGTTCTTATTCCACCCGATTGTGATGAATATGGGTATTCTGGGTTTCCATTTAAACTTTATATACAGTTTTTAAATTTCTCCAAAAAACCTGATAGAATTTTGACTGAAATTGATTTCAATCTATAGATCAATTTGGACAATTAATACATGTAAATGTGATAGCTATTTATAATTATTTTCTGATATTTATACATTTCATTAATTTTAATTGTGTGATTGGATTCACATCAATCTCTTTAGTACAATGTTGAATACAGGTGAGATTAAATTATATCCCTAAATTGTTCTCCACATTTGAAAAATAGTTTTTAATATTTCACCATTAAGTATTATATTGGCTGTATAATATTTGCAATAGTATTTTGAAAAAGTAATATATTCAAATATAATTTTTTATCCTAAATTTAGTACGAATTATCATAAATTGAGTTTTTAAGTGCATGCAAGTTTATTAGAAAATAAAGGAATAAAGAATGGCTACTCCACAGGCAGAGCACCTTCAAGGGCTGCTGGTTGCCCATTTTTATGGCTATTTCTTGATTATATGCTAAGCAATGGGTAGATTATTCGTGAGTTTTCTGGAAAAGGGGTGGGCAATTCCTGGAACTGAGGGTTACTCCCATTTTTAGAATATAGAGAAACTTCCTGATGTTGCCATGGCATTTGTAAACTCTCATGCTGCTGGTGGGAATATGGCAGTGAGGATGACTAACGGTCACTCTCGTCGCCATCTTGATTTTTGTAGGTTTTAGCCAGCTTCTTTACTACAAACTGTTTTACCAGCAGGGTATTTATGACCTGTATCTTTTGATGACCTCCTACCTCATCCTGTGACTTAGAATGCCTAGCCCTCTGAGAATGAAGCCCATTACGTTTCAGCCTTATTTTACTTAGTCCCTTTTCAAGATGGAGTTGCTCTGGTTCAAAAGTCTCTGAAATTTCCCCTATTTTCTTTGTAAGATAACCCTTCATTCTAAGGATTGTAGAGGGACAAAAATCCATCTTCTGTGACTTCTTTAGGCTGAATAGGGGTGATGATATTTCTGCCTAACTATGAAGGTCCCTTGTGTTCAGGATAGAGGGGAGCTAAGTCAGAAAGCATCAATATGCTGAGGGCCATTTATAACTCCAAGATCTGACAAAACTGGAAGATTAATAAGTGCACAATGTAAGAAAACATTCTGACAAAACTGGATATCGGAAGATTAATAAGTGTACAATTTAAGGAAACATTCAGTAAGCTTATCCTGCATTCTGATGCAGAGTACAACAGCAATATATTCCACAACACTGAAGCAAAATAAGTAAAATTATCCCAAGTAAAATAAATAAGAAGGCTTTCTATGAACTAGGCAAATATTGCAACCAAGCTGATAGGGGATTGCTAGCTGATTCCAGTATGTGTCCAGAATTAGAATACTGATACAGATTTTTTATATTACTTTCCCTCTAGTTTCTTCTGAGCAGCGGCCAGAGATCACTGATTGGTTCACAGGAATAAGCAGGGTTACTCTAAACTGCTTGAAAAGGAAACCTCAAAAACAACTGATGAGACTAGAATTTAATAACAAGTGTACCATAATTCTTGAAACATAATTTTTCTCTCTCCAGTCTTTCATTTTTACCAAAGACAAATCATGGTAAGTTCAACTTGCTTTATTATACTTGGCCTGATTATTTGTATAATATGCAGCAAGAATAATTATTTTTCACATAGACTTTTTAAGTTGACTTTGATGGAAATTTGTTGCATAGAAAGATTCTCAGATAAGACTTTTTTAAAGATGATCCCAGCCATGGCTTTGTACCCTCAAATACCTATGAGTTAGGTAAATTCCTCTCCTCTTGAGGTCCCATGACAACTTGGAGCTCCTGAGCCTTTCAGAAAGTGACATTCTTTACTTACCGAGGTCAAGAACCCTGCACAAGGCCTCTGTAGACAAGTATGAGGCCAGTTTTCTTAAGGGAATTTTATTGGCTCTGTCAAATTTAATTCCTTTAAAAAAAAGCACATCATTTCAGTAAAGCCTTGATAAAAATAACAAGTTTCTCCAGTTGTGTCATGTTCCAAAAAAAAAAAAAAAATCTTATTGCACTTATGCAAATAACAATATGGCCATAAGTTAAGAATACTCATAAAGAGTTTCCAAATTCTGGATAAATCAGGAAGAGAGAAACAAATATGTTCCAACTTTTGTTCACAGGAGGATACTTAATTGTTAAAAGTTGTCAATAGCTCAAAAGAATAAGTTTTCTTGACTCTGAAAATCAAAACAAAGGATCAGCAATGTTTTAAGCAAAATGTCAAAAAAAATTACTTCAGTCTTTTATTAGTTCAGTCCATGCAGTGAACTCCTGTTCTGCTTGATATTCATGAACTTTTCAGCTCTCCATGAGAGTCCTGAAGGATTTTCCTCTCTTCTAATGTCACAATATCCAAAGTTATCAGAAGCTTGCATTCAAGAACACCTGTTAGAGTCCTATGGCTGATTATAAACCACCTTTTAAAGTGGATCAAAACAAGACAACAATTGTTGGTGGATGACAAAATGCCTTAGAGCAGTCACTGTTAAAGCCACAATTGACTAGGAAATTTTGGTTACTTTTGTGGCACACAAAAATTTTACATAACAATCATAATTATTAATAACATACAGTAAGTCATATTAGAAGTATAGGTGTTTCCCATAATTTTGGAACACATACCAATAACATATTTATACAAATACAACTCAAAGAAAGCCAAACACCATTTCATATCTGACAATGCTTCCCGTGTGATTTTTATACCAAATAAACCAAATGTCATTTTTACATTAGTGTACTATTAATGTTAAACCCTGTGTTTATTAAAACCTTATAGGCAAATATATCCAATTTTTATGTCTGATCATAAGGTAAGATTTTTATTAACCATTTATAATCCTTTAAATTTTTGTTTAAGAGAAGATTAGTGTTCTAAGAAAAACTTGTTTTTTTTTATTGCAGTGATCAATTTATGGAAAAATTGAATAAAACTCCTTTAACTGTATGTTCACACATAGAATTTATCTTACAAAATCTGACATAAAATCCTTTAACCCTCTAAACTTAGGCAAGAAATCCACATTACCATGCTTCTTACAATCTTTTACCAAAAGTATATTCTACTTTTCTTGCATGCCTTGAATGTAGAGCTGTTTCTTTAGTAGTCTCAAATACATGTTACACTGTTAACTCTTGATTTTGAATTATATGCACTGTCTTTTTCTGCATATACTGAAATGATCAAACTATTTTCTACATTTTTCTCTTAATGTGGTAGAATGTAATGAATTTCAAAGTTAAATAAAATTTTTAATTTCTGCACTTAAACTCATCTTACATTGAAATATATATCTTCCTTATATTGCAAAATTCATTTGACTAATGCATTGTTGAATACTTGGCATTTATGTTTTAGACATAAAGTCTAGCTTTAAAAATGATTATTATAATACTTAAAGTATAATAATAATAAAAGAAAAAAGAAAAGAAGAAAAGGAAAACATGGATAAGCAGATATAAAAATATTTTTTCCAAAAATGGAGATTATATTACAGATTATTGCATGCCAAACTCTTTGTAAACATAGAAAATGATACAGAATTACTGTCAAAAACAATTTAGACTTGTCGGCTTTGTTGGCATTTTGAATGTGAATACTCTAAGATGTGAATCTGACTGAATAAGTGATATTTATTTCAAAAAACTGTAGTATATCAATTCCTAGAACCTTATATGAATGAATACTTTATGAAATGAATTTTATGACTGGCTTGAATAAAATTGTAAATTATTGCCTGATAAAGCAGAATGGTATCTAACTTTAGTTACCTTTAGCTTCTAATTTAGTGAAATAAAAGACTTCTTGAAATGTCAAAAAAAAAAAATGATGTGGGAATTACGCCATTTTTAGTCTATACCCTGGAAAAGATTTTTGGAAAGAATATTCTCTTCTTCTTAATTATTTGGTAGAATTTGATAAGACGAAGAGATTTTTCAAGTTTTTCGTTTAAATGTTTGCATCCTTCATAACATTGATTTCAGAACTTGATGAGGTTATGAAAAGAGAAGAAAATTGCAGATTGATCATTCTTTTTTTTTTTTTTTTTCTTGAGAAGTAGTGTCACTCTGTCACCCAGGCTGGAGTGCAATGGCATGATCTCTTCTCATTGCAACCTCTGCCACCTGGGCTCAATCGATTCTCCTGCATCAGCTTCCCAAGCAGCTGTGATTACAGGCTCCCACCACCATGCCCAGCTAATTTTTGTATTTGTAGTAGAGACGGGATTTTGCCATGTTGGCCAGGCTGGTCATGAACTCCTCACCTCAGGTGATCTGCCTGCCTTGGCCTCCCAAAGTGCTGAGATGACAGGTGTCAGCCACCACACCTGGCCTGGATCATTCTTATGTAGACAAATGCATATATATTGCATCATCATAAGCTTAATCCACAAAAAACACATCAAGGCAGAGCATAGTTTATTTCAGAAATAAAAGATTGGTTTTGCAGCCATAAATTGCTCTAATTCAGCATATGAACCAAATTAAATAAAATATATACACACATATAAATACATATCACTCCAGATGAATGTTTAAATCACTGATTTTTCTAACTTTTCATTATTTCATATAAAGTCCTTGAACAGTTTTCCTTAAAAGTACAGCTATAGCTATATTCTTTCTATTTTCTAGTGTCATATTTCCATGCTGTTTCTTAAATTCATATACTAATTACATGCTATGTTACATCATCTCACACACATGTTTAGAAATGTACAGTATAATTTGGAAATATTCAGAAATTTTTAAAACTTTTTGTTAATTATTTCTAGATAATTCTAAAGTAGTCAGTCTACATACACTATACATTTAGTCCTTTGACATTTGATGATACATACCATGTATCTCTTTTATTTACACCTATATATGCATCTCTCTATAGTTTTACTATCTTTTCATCATTTGTATAATTATTTTATAATTTATTAATCATTTTTAAATCTTTTGAATAGTTACCATTTTAAACCGTTTTATCAGTTATGAGAGAGGCATTGTAAAATATTCAACTATAATTGTAAATGTGTTTACATATCTTTTGGCTTCTGTCATCTTTTAAATTTGAATATGCAAAATTTTATGTGCACAAAACATTAGAGTTGCTATATCTTAAGATTTTGTCATTGTATTAAATGCTTTTCTTCTCTCTAGAAATACTTCTTGACTAATGTGGTTGATTATTGTATACGTACACAAGTTTCTCATTTTTAGTATTTGAATGATATATATGTATAGGTGATAAATATGTTATATACTGTCTTATTTTGGTCATATTTTTATGATATTTGTAAGGTATGTCTCTTTTAAGCCACATATTAGTTATTTTTTTACTTGACATCAGTCTTTAACTAGAATATCTATTTAGATTTTATGTAACTCATTGTCTAATCTGTATTCAATTCTTTAAGCATATTTGTTTTCTATTTGTCCTGTGTCTTTTACATTTTCTTTTTTTTATTTTGTAGTAATTAACAAAGTTTATTATTCTTTTTTAACCACATTAACTTAGCAGCTATATGGTCTTTGTGTAGTGTTTTAGCAGCTACCATAGATATTAAAACCTGAATCCCTGGTTTATATTTAAGTTAGTCATTTGTTTCCTAGACAATGCAAGGGTCCTAGGCCATTTAAAGTTTATTTATACTCCTGCCATTGTATAGAGCCAATTATTATTTGTATTTATATTCATTTGTATTTGCCTTTTCCAATCCTCTCTGTTTCTTTTTGCAAGCCTATTGTTTGCTCTGTGTTTATGTTCATCTGCTGAACACTCTTTAGGAATTCCTCAATGCAGGTCAACTTAGTATTGATTGTCTTTTATTCTGATCAGCATATCTTTTCTCTTAGTAAATATAATTTTTTTATATTCTCACTTCTGTTACTATTCTTGTGATTCCTACTCTTAGCCTTCCTACTACATAAAGCAGTAAACTTTACCTATTTTTGTAGTTTTTAAAAGATATTCTCTGTAAGTTTGTCTTTTCTATTTTAAAGTGATGGACCTGAGTATAATTTTCTTTCTATTTAACTTGAATACGTGACTTGTAGTCTTTCATCAATTTTGGACATTTTTGTCATTATTTCTTCAAAATTTTCTTTTTTTCCTGTTTTCTTTCTTTCTAGTTAAACTTCAGTTATACATCAATTACACGTTTTGCTCCCACTGCATCTCTGTTTGTTAAAATATTTATATTTTATTGTTTTATCTCTCCTTACTTCAGTATCTTTTTTCTGGTTCATTAATTTTCTTTTATCTCTGTCTAGTCTTCTAGTACACGCACAATTGAGTTGTGCTAATGAATTAAATCCTTCATACAATCAAGTGAAAAAATTTAACTGGGCAATTTGTCTTTCTTGACTCAAATGTCTTTCTCGACTCAACCCTCATTCAGTAATACATCCAAATTTTCAAAAAATCCCAATATTTTAACCTCAATAATGATAGACTGTTTTTCATGTGATTGATTTATATGTAAATGTGAACATATTGTAGATACTCATTATTCTGATTTACTCAATGTTTGTGAGATTCAACCAAAGATATGATGACTATTAAATGTCCTTTTCATTGTTGTGCATTGTGCATTGACCTTATATGCATAACCCCAAATTAAGTTATCTATTTTCTTGATGTAAATTTCAGTTAACTTTAGTTTCTTATTCTAAAGATAATTACAGATGTGCATCCTTACATCTTTCTTGTGGAATTAAGGAACTCATTTGGTTCCATATACTAAGGACTTACATTGCTACATTAACGCTATAGAATATCTCATCTCTCTTTCCCCCCATCTCTTTCTCTCTTTATACTTAAATTTATCTATGAAAAAAATTATTTAGAATAAGCAAATTTTGAATTCCAACAACTATCCTTTTAAAAAAATTCTTTACTGGAATTTTGCTTCAGATTTATTGTTAATAGGTGGTCCTGCTTACAATTTTATTAAATATCAACATCTTGGTCACTTAGATTATAGGCTACAGCAATATTTAAAAAATCATTTTACATGAAGTACAAATGAAAATTTTTATCTATCTGTGGTAGTCTGCCTGTGACAAATATGTAGATACATTGGTTTTAAAATTAAACAGATGATGAAGCAGCTTACCGAGGTGAAATTCTTGCCCAAGCTAATGTAGTAGACGAGGCAGAGGGAGCTGGGATTAGAACTCAAGAAAATTTTACTCCAGATTCCATGCGTTGAAAGTTAGGTTCTATAGAACCTTAATTAGATTATTTTCTGTTTTACAAAGAAGAATTTTTAACAACACATTTGTCGCTATCTTTTATATTAGAGTAAAAATTTATAGTGACTACATACAGATTAATTCATACTCTCTACGCATGACTTTGACAGAGCAGGTCATTTTTGTTCCAGCATGCGAACATGTCATTGAGTTTTGTGGTTTGTTTGGGCGATTTCTACCCTTTAAAAGTGGTCCTTTCTGGCCGGGCGCGGTGGCTCACGCCTGTAATCCCAGCACTTTGGGAGGCCAAGGCGGGCGGATCATGAGGTCAGGAGATCAAGAGCATCCTGGCTAACAAGGAGAAACCCCGTCTCTACTAAAAATACAAACATGAGCCCGGCGTGGTGGCGGGTGGCTGTAGTCCCAGCTACTCGGGAGGCTGAGGCAGGAGAATGGTGTGACCAGGAGGCGGAGCTTGCGGTGAGCAGAGACCGCGCCACTGCACTCCAGCCTGAGCGACAGAGTGAGACTCCATCTCAACAACAACAACAAAAAAAGAAGTGTTCCTTTCTAGTCATCCTACACCTTGTCTTTATCATATCTGCTAAATGAGCTCATGGAAACTCGGGTATGGTGGCCTCATGGTTGCTCACCTATGAGAGTTAATTGACAGATTATAAGAATCTACTTTGTCTAAGATGTCCCCAACATCAGCATATTAGCATTTAATATTCTATTAAATGTTTATGTGCATGGCTCATTTTATTACAAATATTGTAATTCCAGATAACTTGTAATTCTTACATAATTGCTATACAATTGCTTAGAAAACTCTGTCATATCAGACAGTTGCATGCCTCTGAACTTTTAGAAATGACAGTAGTAATAATAGATGATGGTAATGATGGTTATGATAATAGCCATGATTAGAGTTTCTCATATAAACTAGGCATGTTTGATGTAATCAAGCTGGCAAATCCAGGAAAAGTTTTAGTGCTCTTGAATGTCATATTAATAAGGGGTTCTTTCAACAAATACATTCAATGTAAATCTACACTTGCTTTTTAAGATACCATATGTGAAATACTCAAAAGTTATTCAAAAAAGCAGATAGAAAATTAAGGTAAAATATTCCCAATTCATCATATTATATTCAGTGCTGTATGCATTTAAATTTTAATATTGTGATTTATCTAGGTGTGCTATGTATATTTAGTAATGCAAAAGAATGACAATTTTCTTTTTGTGATTTTTCAAGCAACTAAGAAAGGTGGATAATTAAAATGAGTACTCAGAGGCCTTCTAAGTTTTCACTTACTAGCTATGGACCAAAACGTTAGGTATTAGAGGAGCTGTCAGTGCCTGAACTTGTATAGAATATCATGCCTCTCCTTTACCAATGACTTCGCATCTTTTTTGTTAATACTTCAAAATCTAACTCATGTTCATGTACAGTGCTAGAAGTAGATCACCTGACATCACCATGGATGGGTGGTAAAAGAGGTAAAGAACAAACCATGTAGGTTCTAAGGCTTTTAAATTAAAACAATGTTTTCTCTCTAATTTAGCTCCAAAAATTTCAAAAATAATGTCAACTTATGCAACAAGTGAAAAGTATAGTATAAAGGAAAATAAATTGAAAATTAAATTAATAATTTAATTTCCTTTAATAATTGTCAAAATAATAATTTATTTAAAAATTCTCCAATTTTGGATGTTCTCTTTATAACCATTTTATTTAGGGATTTACAAAGGTATTTGTACTAGAAAAGTATTAATTATAAAATATTTTCATCCAAAATTATGTATAATTAACATTCATATATAATTTTTAAAAAGGTAACATTTTAATTAACAATTCAATTTTATATTCTACTTGTTATAAGTAAATTTTATATATGTATCTCTAATTTACAAGTTTCATGAGAAGCTAAAGTGCTTTTGTCTCAGTAGGCATTAGATACATGACATAAATCATAACATTAAGATTAGTCTCAAGGAAGCTTTTGGAAAATTGATCTCCATGAATTATATTTGTGCCACTATAATCTCATGTGAAGATCTAGAAAAGGAATTAAGAATGAAAAGTCAAATTGAAACATTTAAAAATACACATTTTGTTTCCCATATCCCAGTATCATATGAGATAGGTTAATATTCTTTACCATAAATCACACCAGTTAAAAATTTTTCTATTCACTTCCACTGTACTCTGAGAGCATATTTGCATGATTTCTAGACTTTAAAAATTTCAAATAAGTATTTTATGCCTCATAATGTGATTTATTTTAGTGAATATTCATATTTCCTAGAGTAAAATTATATTCTGCTATTGTTGAATAAAATATTGTATACATTTCAATTAGATCAGGTTGGTTGGCGGTATTGTTCAAGTCAGCTATATTATGAATTCTCTGTTTGGTTGCTCTTTCAATTACTAAAATGAAATTACTTAAGCCTTCAACTAGAATCATGGACTTGTGTGTACTATGTTGCAGTTCTACCATATTTTGTGCCTCAGATATGTTTATCTTCTATTGTTACATGCATACACCTTAAACATTGTTATGTCTTTTTGGAGAATTAATTTCTTTATCATTAGTAATGTCCTCCTTTATCCCTGATTTTTTTTGTCTTAAAGTCTGCTTTATCTAAAATTCATCTTTACTTCATATTCAGTATTGTGGAGGTTTTGGGGGTAAGTTTTAGCGTGTATATTAGTGGGCATTCCCCAGAGAAATAGAACCAAAAATACATACTACATGTAGTATATGCACACGTAGTATGTATTATTGTTTCTATTTCTCTAGAGAATAGAATGTATATGGAGAACTATATACATATATAGTTGTATATATGTATACATACATATATAGTTGTATATATGTATACATACATATATAGTTGTATATATGTATACATACATATATAGTTGTATGTATGTATACATACATATATAGTTGTATGTATGTATACATACATATATAGTTGTATGTATGTATACATACATATATAGTTGTATGTATGTATACATACATATATAGTTGTATGTATGTATACATACATATAGTTGTATGTATGTATACATACATATAGTTGTATGTATGTATACATACATATAGTTGTATGTATGTATACATACATATAGTTGTATGTATGTATACATACATATGTAGTTGTGTGTATGTATACATACATATGTAGTTGTGTGTATGTATACATACATATGTAGTTGTGTGTATGTATACATACATATGTAGTTGTGTGTATGTATACATATGTAGTTGTGTGTATGTATACATATGTAGTTGTGTGTATGTATACATACATATGTAGTTGTGTGTATGTATACATACATATGTAGTTGTGTGTATGTATACATACATATGTAGTTGTGTGTATGTATACATACATATGTAGTTGTGTGTATGTATACATACATATGTAGTTGTGTGTATGTATACATACATATGTAGTTGTGTGTATGTATACATTTAATACAACATATGTAGTTGTGTGTATGTATACATTTAATACAACATATGTAGTTGTATGTATGTATACATTTAATACAACATATGTAGTTGTATATATGTATATATACATATATAGTTGTGTATACACATATACACACATATGTATATACAGTATACACACACGTGTATGTATATACACATATACACACATGTATATGTATATACACGTATACACACAGATATGTATATATACATACACACGTATATGTGTATACATACACACGTATATGTGTATATATACACACGTATATGTGTATATATACACACAGAATTATATATATGTATTTATATATAAATATATATGTATATATGTGTGTGTGTATATATATATATATATATATATATATATATGAGAGAGAAAGAGAGAGAGAGTCATGAGAAACATGTAGAGCAGGCTATCAGGCTGGAGACCCAGGTAAATAAAAATTGATATTGCAATTTCAAGTCTAAAGGCAATCTGAAGACAGAATTTATTCTTTTTCAAATAATCTTTTTTTTTTTCTTAAGCCCTTGTAACTTACTGAATGAGTTCCACCTAAATTATAAATGATAATTTACTTGACTCAAAGTCTTCTGATGAAAATGTTAATATCTAAAATTACCTTCACAGCAACAGATGTCAAACTGCTGTTTGAGCAGTCATCTGGGCACTGTAGCCTAGCCAAGTTCACACAAAAATAACTCTCACAGCACATTATATGATTCTCTACCCCCTTATTCGTATTTTTTATGTCTTTGTATTTGAGATTCTTGTAGATGACATATAGTTGAGTGTGTTTTACCATACACCCAGAAAGTTTGTCTTTTAATTGTTGTATTTATATTAAACTTAAGGTGATCATTGACATGGTGTGGTTAATATCTACTATCTTTGTTTTATCTTTGATAATTTTTTTGCTGCTTTTTTTCTGTTTCTCTTTGCTTTCTGGTTTTACGTAAGAATTATATGATTTAATTTATCTTCTCTCTTAGAATGTCAATTCTATTTTTTTAAATTTATTTTTGGTTAGTTTGTAACACCTTGCCCCTCCTTATCCATAGGGGGTATATCTCAAGACTGCCAGTGGATGCCTGAAACCACTGATTATACCAAATCCTATGTGTAATATGCTTTTTCCTATAATAGTGACCTATGATAGAGTTTCATTTCTATATTAGGCACAGTAAGAGATTAATAAAAACAACTAATCGTTATGTAAAACAGTTACAACAATATGCTAGCACCACTACTATTCACTTTGGGACCATTATTAAGTAAGATAAGGGTTATTTAGCACACACACTGCAATACTGGTACAGTTGAATGATAATTGAGCCAGATATAGTGTAGACAGTGTAGATATGCTGGACAAAGATATGATTCACTTCCAGGCAGAATGAAGCAGAACGGTGCAATATTCCATCATGCTACTCAGAACAACACACAATGTAAAACTTATGAATTATTTACTTCTGGAATTTTCCATTTAATATTTTCAGACTCTGATTGACTGCAGGTAACTGAAACTGCTGAAAATGAAACTGGATAAGGTGGAACTACTGTGTACATTTTCCACTAACCTAAGTCCACTTTCAAATGACACTACCCCACTTTCTGAATAGTTCAGGTCATTATAACAAAGTGTTTCCAATTCTTCCTTCTTATCTTTCAGAATTTTGCTGTCATTCACTTAATTTCTCAATATGTTATGATCAATCCAATCCATTTTAATATGATTGCTGCAAACAGTTAACAAAATCAATTAAGAATTAAAAAATGAAATGTTTATTTTCCCTTTAGTTTTCTCCACCTTTTTTTCCCTACTTTTATGTTGATCCATGTTTCCTAACCCCTAGCATATTCTTTCTCTCTGAAGAGTTTTGAAAAATATTTATTTCAGCACTCTCTGCTAGTGATGAGGACCCTCAGTGTTTGCTTATCTGAGTAAGTCTATTTTCCACTTTTGAAGGAGAATTTTGCTGAATATAGAATTATAGTTTAGGGTTTTTCTTTCTTTTAATACTAAATATTTTACTTCCCTCTTCTTGTTTGTATGGTTTCTAATGAGAAATTTGGTGTTATTTTTCTCTTTGTTTCTCTATATCTATTTTCCCACCCCTGGGCTTCTTCAAGGTTTTCTGTCTTTTGGTTTTCTGAATGTTGTATATGGTACTACTAAGAGCTGATTTTTTGCCGTTATTTATACTGATTTGTTTTCTGAGCTAGCTAATTTTATGGTTTCGTGTGTGTCATTAATTTTGGAACATTCTTGGAAATTTCTATCTTATCTTTCTAGTATTCCAAATACACTTATGTTACACCTTTTAAACTTTCCATCTTTCTTGGATATTCTGTTCTTTTAAAAATATTACTTTTTCTCTTTGTTTACGATTTTGGTTAATTTTCTATCGACCTATTTGTCAAGCTCTCTGATTCTATTTTCATCATGCCCAGTTTACAGATGCTTCCACCAAAGATATTTTTCTCCTAAGGTATTTGTGATTTCCAGTATAGCCTTTTGCTACCTTCTTAGGGTTTTTGTCCCTATGCTTACATTCTCCATCTATTCTTGTATTATCTAATTTTTCCATGAGAGTGTTTAATACAATATTCGTTGTTATTTTAATTCCCTATCTTATCATTCTGGAACCTGTGCCACATCTGTGTCTGGTTCTGATGTTTGCCTTGCCTCTTCAGAGTGTGTATTTCTTTTTATCTTATCTCGTAATTTTTGTTTTGAATGGAGGATATGATATATTAGGTAATAGAGGCTGAGTTAAGTGAATCTTCAGTGTAAAGTTTTCTGTCAATTGGCTATGAGTTTGGTTGTTGTTATTCTACTTGTAGATTCCAAAAGCTGTAGATCCCTTTGGAATTCCTTCTGTTTCCCCTATTGTTTGAGAGTTTCCTTATAAATTCTTGTTTAAATAAAGTCTGTCTTTTGGGTCTTTCACCTGTAATCTACTGTCATTATACTGGTTTCCTGTGGAAGTGGTTATACAACGTGATAGAATAAAACATTCTACAATCTTATAATTAAATCTTAGTCTTTTGGTGGGGCTGGGTTGCTGAGCTGTGACCTTTAGAAGTGTGTCTTAGTTTTTTTCCCCCTCCTCTTAGGTGAGACAGACAGTCTAGAGTGGACTAGAATTGGATAATATCCCTACTTATAGTCAGGTAAGCTCTGGAAAAAAATGATTTCCTTTGGTGAGTAGACCTTCATTATGGAGAATCCTCTACATGTATTTCAAATATTGACTTTTTGCCCTTCCATGGCAGAAAAAATGAGGGAATTTTTCTTTTCACTTTACCGTGAGAAACTTCAGGAGTTCCTGTAGGCCAAACACTTTAGAGAGTGTGCCTGCTGCCATGACTGGGACTTTAGAGTTACTCACTTACAAGTAGTCCACAGAGCCTCCAGAAACTAGTTGAAATCATCATTTAAGAGGACCTGCCACCTTTTCATTCCAGTGGCTGTGCTTGTGGTAATGTGATCTTGGCTGTGAGTCTACAGATTTCCAGTTTCCGCAGAGTAAAGGGAGGTGATTTTTCCTTTGATTTCAATTATCTGATGGGTCCAAGAAAAGTCATTGGTTTTCAGATTCTGTATCTTTTTTATTTTTATGATTATGGCTGGACTATTTTCAGGCTCATTACACATCAGAATTAAAACTGGAAGTTTCTATTTTTAGAAACTTTTTAGATTCTCAGATTACAAATGTGGGCTAAGGATCAACTAATTTTTAAACAGCATTTTTATATTGTTAATTTATTTTGAGGTGAGATCACATTATTATACATTATGCCATTATATTTACTGCCATCAACGAATCAGACAAGTAAAAACTACTGAGAAGGTAGGAGAGCAAGAGGGTGGAACGTTTATCTGAATTGGCAGGAGGCTGGGTGAGTCAAGTGAACACTTAGGAAGTTCAGAAAGTGAAGACTTGTGTCCTTGAATTAAGTAGTCAAGCATAAACTTCAAGAAAGACGATGGATAAGAAAGAAGAAGCAGTCGTTTTGATGTTAAGCAACTAAATGGAGCAGAGAATAAAGGTATGATTTTAAAAATGCTAAGTATCCAAGAAACAGGGGAAATAGAATTACCTGATACAATGTATGTGATATGGTCAACTTAATTTAAAACTTCACTATTAGGATGGATGAGGGAAATAAATCAATTGCTATCAGTGAGATCTTCGGTTGTGTCTTTCACAAAGTTCACTGTTTAGGGAAAGGAGAACAAACATTCTAGACATTTTATTCTAAATTTAAGACTTTAATATCAACTTGGTCTAGCTGTGAGGTGGTAGAAATCATAATTGTATTATGCATTAGCTATATAAATGTTAAATTCAAATATAAATCTATAGTTCTATGTTTTGATTTATTTTTCTGGTAAGCTGGTTAATTTATTATTTATTATTATTATTATTATTATTATTATATATTTATTCTGGAGGCTTTACTGTCCTAAACTATAAACACACACATACATGTATGTGACCTTCAGAGGTGCTTCTTAGATTTTTTGCCCCCTCCTCTTAGGTGAGACAGAAAGTCTAGAGTAAACTAGAATTGGGTAATTTCCCTATATGTAGTCGAATAAGCTCTGGAAAAAAATGTTTTCCTTTGAAAATTTATACTTATGCACATATATGTATAAATTTGTATGTATTATGCATATATACACTCTAAATTGTGTGTAATATTCATACAACTCACACACCCACGTATACAGCTTTTGTGAGAAATGATTCACATGTTATACAACATACTTATTTCAAAGTGTACAATTCAATGGCCTTCAAGAAAGATGACGGATGAGAAAGAAGAAGCAGTAGTTTTGATGTTAAGCAACTGAATGGAGCTTTTTACAACCATCACCACTGTCAATTTTAGAACATCTTAATTATACCAGAAAGAATCCTCTTAACCTTTAGGTATCACCTCCATCTCCTATCTGTCACATCTCAATAAGCAACTACTAAGCTACTTTTGGCCTGCATAGATTTCCCTGTTTAAAATAAATGGAAACATACCATATGTGATCATTTGTGTCCAGATTCTTTTGCTTAGCATAATGTTTTCAGGGTTTATCTATTTTGTAGCATATATCTGTATTTAATCACTTTTATGGCTGAATAATATTACATTTTGTGGATATAACATAATTTATTTATCCATCCATCAACAGGTGATCATTTGGGTTGTTCCACCTTTGTCTCTCATGAATGTTGTTCTTACATAAACATTCACCCACAAGGTTTTGTATGGATATACATATGCTTTTATTTCTTTTCTATGTATACTGAGAAATAGAAATGCTGGATCATACAAAAACTCTATTATGATAGAGTTTAATTGTTTGAAGAACTGCTAGGTCATTTTCCAATTTGACTGCATCATTTAGCATTCCCACCAGTGGTGTGTAAGGGATCAGATTTATCCAGGTTCTTACCAAAACTTTTATCTGACTTATTGTATCAGTGTTCGTAATAACTATTTACTTGTATTTTTTTGTTTGATACTATTGTATCAACCTGCCTGCATTAATATTGTAATTCTTATTTGATCTATGCCAAGTAAGTTAAATACATTAGCATTTGTTATACTGCACATTTTATGGAGATGCTTTCTATGCTTAATCTACATCACAGTTATGTCAGCACATGATTCAGGACTGTGTGGCCACGAGTAGAAACTCTCTTAAAAACCAAGATACCAATTCTGCTGCTTCAGGTATCAGTTGTATGTTAAAATAAATATACCTAGATTGTATTTTGCATGTTATTCAGAAATGTTCAGTATTTAATTCTGTAAGATATTGAGTGGAAATCAAAGTATCATATATACATCAAATTTACATTATCTATCAATCAGTTTATGCTAACCAAAAATCAATTTAATATGGTTCGTTCCTGTAATAGAAGTGGATCCGATACTGTCCAGATGAGCACCAAGGCTGTGTCTCCCATACATAGCACATGGAGGTCCAAGAACAAAGTATAATTGACCCTTTGAACAACGTAGGGATTGGTGGTACTGACTCCCCACACAGTTGAAAATCTGCATGTAAGTTTTGACTCCCAAAACTGGTAACATAAATAGTTGTTTAACACATATTGTGTATCATATGTGTATTATATGTTGTATTCTTACAATAAAGTAAGCTAGGGAAAAGAAAATGTTATGTAAAAAACCATAAGGAAATATATTTACCTTTAATCAAGTGAAAGTGACTAACCAAGAACAATTTTTATTAAGTAACCAGAATTGCAAAGTGTAATTTAATTATGGAATTTTTAAGTAACAAAGTGTAATCTGTGTGCACCACTGATCACCAAGATCAATACAAACAGTTATAGTTTCATATTGCATGTCATTTTTTTTCTTGGCCTTTAATTTCCTAGCTAGACTTTTTCTAAATAAAGCAATTGGTATTGATCACTTTCTCCATCACTGGCCTTCAGGCCCTACAATTAACAAGCCATATTTAAAAGTGTTGACCACTCCCTTTTTCTTGAAATTTTCCCCGTTCTCGGTTTTATCGACACCATATTTGTTTAGTTTTCCCTCAATTATTTTTACTCACGTCAGTGTACTTCTCTTTCTCTAGAAGGCTCTTAAATGTTGGTGTTCTACTGTTTTCATCCTATTCTTACAAAGAAGAAATTCATATTAAAAACAGATAATTTTCTATAAATAGTCATAGAAAATATAATCAGGATTATGGTGGACAGGTTTAATAAAGTTATACAGATATAATGTTTAAAAATAATATAGTTATTAAAGTGAAAATTACAGCTCAGAGTCAGAGAAGACATAGCATAAAAACAACTGTGTTGGAATAGATCCCAGTAGACTCATGAGAATGAAAACCAGATAATGAAATAGCAGAAGTATTTCTAAAATAAGAAATAAACTAATTCTACATGATACCAAAGAGTTAAAAAAAAAGGAAAACAGAATTATCCATACTAAGATTCATTATATTGAAGTTATTGAACTTCAAAATTCTTAAAAATATATATTATGACCAAATAGCACTCAGATTTCTCAACAAAAGTAATAAAAAGAAACAGTTTTTTCAACATTCTGAGGGGCATAAAGACTACAGATAGACTCTCAAATATTCATGAACTTAATATTATTACGTCTGAATCATATTTTGAGGCGAAGAAGGGAATCACTGAACTATCCAACATAGGACCAGAACAAAATTTGATTTGAAAGTTTACTTCTATCTTCAAATAGACTGAATACTCATGTTGAATCAATTTTAGAAGTATGCCCAAAGAGTTGTATAATGTAATTTAATGTTATAATCTGTGATAATATAAAAATGATATCAATAACCAAAACTAAGAGGCAAAATTAAAGATAATAGTGAATACTTTGTAGTCTAACACTAATCTTCATAGCAGGATATAAACAGTGTAAAACACTACCTGTGTCTTTTAAGTTAACTTTATAACCTTTCTTAAATTAAGGCCTGTAAGAAATTAAGAAAGTAATAAGTAATAAGAAATTACTTATCTGAAAATTTGCTAATTTTGAGGAGTGTAATATAAATAGAAATGGTAAGAGAGGACATACAGCGGGAAATATGAAAAGAGAGATAAGAAAAAATCAAAACAGTAGAGCTTGATAATTGGTTTGGAGGAAATTGGAAAATACTAAAGTAGTATTAAAAGATGAAACGCAGGAAGGTTGTTGTAACATAAACCAGGATATGGAAAACAAGAAGAAATACAGATTTAGGTGGGGAGATGATAAGCTGAGATTTGAACATGTTGGGTTGGAGGTATTTGGAAAACATTCAAGTGACAATTCAAACTGTGACACTGCGAATTGGATTTCACAAGAGAGTTGGCACAAACATGGGGTTGAGATTTCACATCCTACAGTTATTACAGCTAAGTGACTTGATGGAGTCATCCAAGGATGATGAGTAGGAAAAGTAGAAGAAGTTATCCACAAACCTCAGGGGCACCAGTACATGAATGATGGGCAGAAAGTGAGGTTTGAGCTAAAAAGAAGCTAGGAGAAGAGATCGTGGAAAGGCTTGGTAGTGAGAGATATGCAATATATTTGAAAAAATAGAAGGGATTCCTGCATGGCTAAAGGTGAAATTCAAATTGCATATATAAAATGGAAAATTGAAATCTAAATGACTTATGGTTTTTAATCTCAGAGAAATTGATAGCCTGAATACCTTGGGTTAATGAGTTATTTTGTAGAAAGGAGAATATTGGGCTGAGAAATTATTATCTATAAATCGCAGTTAGAGGAAATAGAAATGTTATTGCTTTATTCTTCAAAAGAATAGCATAACGGAGCCCACTTGGAAAATTAGCCAAGTAAGGTATTGAAATATATTAAAATTATGACATAAGCATTTTTAAACCAAAAATATTCGACTCCAGGGATAATTTTATTATTTTTCATTATTGCTTTAAATTTTGGTTTTGTTGTTGTTGTTGTCGTTGTTGCTGTTGTTTCCTTCTGGTTATACCTACTGGTTTTAATTTCTAAATATTTAATATATACATTTTAGGATACAAATTCATCTCTGTTGTGTTTCATAATAGTCTATGATGTAATTTTTTTTTTAAATTGGAGGCATGAATGCATAGTGTGTTACATCATTATATATATAGTGATGTATATCTTTATATGACTATACATTATTTTCATGGAAAAGAGGAAATAATTATATATAATCTTATCTCCTCTTTTAAAAGCCAGGTCATTCTTTCCTAAACTCTGATATTGGGTATTGTAGAAAAATCCATATTTTTTTACAGTTAGATTTTTTTTCTCTATCTTACACAAGTAACTTATTTTATCTATCAATAGCTTAAATGCAGTTTAACTTTTTACATTAATGTTTTAGAATATGAAAAGCAGGAAATAAATTAGGAAAGGTTAGCTCTTTGAATTAAGTGAAATTAATTCAGGAGAAAAATCATAAATCATGGTGGTTGAATGCAGACATATTAATTTGCAGACATAATTAAAAATAATGCTTCCCTCAGAAATAGATATACATTTTGGGATAATGTAAGACTTTTCCCTAGTTTATATGCAGATCATAAAATTTATCAGGATTTCCTTCTAATTTTTAGGATAAAATTTGTTGTTATGTGATTTATTACAACTTTTAAGTTGTATTTTTAAAAGAAACCATCTTGAGTAAACTGGTCCAGTACGGAGTGGATCTCAGGGAAGGGATAATGATTAGGTACTAAAAATCTTTGAGAATGCACCATCTCTCCTTTCCCAGTCTTTTTTTTTTTTTCCTTTATCTGATCTTTTATAACATGTGGGTTTTTTTTAAATTTCTGAATTCTAATAAACAGGAGGAATGATCTCAGAGACTGGACTGATTTAGTATATTTCCCCAATTCTAATCCCTAGTAAAGAGAGAATGTGAACATCTTAGCTTGAATACACCAAACACTTCTAATTCCCTCAACTAAACCAAGGGCTAGGGAGGTGCAAACCCAGCTACTGCAGAAACCACGGGTATAAACCCGAGTCGGTCCTCAGAAATAGGAGACTGCTCCTGAGCTGAGCAGATACCACCAAAGCTTACTGATATTCAAGAGATTAACAGACTTTCTGGTAGGATTCCCCACTAGGGCTTTGAAGTTCTTTTTCCCTCTACATTAGAAGTTAAAGTAACCATGTTTTTTGTTTGTTTGTTTGTTTTTTCCATTTGTGTAATCTCTGATTTCTTTGAGCAGGGGCTTGTAGTTATCCTTAAAGAGGTCCTGGCCTTCTCTTGTTAGCTGTGTTCCTAGGTATATTTTATTTCTGTGGCAATTGTGAATGGGAGTTTGTTTGTGATTTGGCTCTTGACTTGCCTGTTGTTGGTGTATAGGAATGCTAGCAATTTTTGCACACTGATTTTGTATTCTGAGACTTTTTCTGAAGTTGCTTATCTGCTTAAGAAGTTTTTGGGGTGAGATGATGGAGTTTTCTAGATATAGAGTCATGTCACCTGCAAAAATAGACAGTTTGACTTCCTTTCTTCCTATTTGAATACCTTTACTTCTTTCTCTTGCCTGATTGCCCTCACCAGAACTTCTAGAACTATTTTGAATAGAAGTGGTGAGAGAGGGCACACTTGTCTTGTGCCAGTTTTCAGGGGGAATGCTTCCACTTTTTGCCCATTCAGCATGATATTGGCTATGGGTTTGTCATATATGGCTCTTATTATTTTGAGGTATGTTCCTTCAAAATCTAGTTATTGACAGGTTTTAACATGAAGGAATGAAGAATTTTATGGAAGACCTTTTCTGTATCTATTGAGATAATCGTGTGGTTATTGTCTTTAGACCTGTTTATGTGATTAATCACATTTATTGATTTGCATATCTTGAACCAACCTTGCATCCCATGGATGACACCTATTTGGTCAAGATGTATAAGCTTTTTGATCTGCTGCTGGATTCTATTTGCCAGTATTTTGTTGAGGATTTTTGCATTAATGTTCATCAAGGATATTGGCCTGAAGGTTTCTTTTTCTGTTGTATCTCTACCAGCTTTTGGTATCAGAATGATAATGGCCTTATGGAATAAGTTAGGGACGAGTCCCTCCTATTCAATTTTTTGGAATAGTTTCAGTAGAAATCCTGCCAGCTCTTCTTCATACCTCTGGTAAAATTCAGCTCTGAATCCATCTGGTCCTAGCCGTTTTTTGCTTGGTAGGCTATTTATTGCTGCCTCAATTTCAGAAATTGTTATTGGCCTATTCAGGGTTTCAGTTTCTTCCTGGTTCAGTCTTGGGAGGGCATATGTGTCCAGGAATTTATCCATTTATTCTAAATTTTGTAGTTTGTGTGCACAGAGGTATTCATAGCAGCCTCTAATTTTTTTTTTGTTTGGTTTTTTGTGGGATCAGTGGTGATATTCCCCTTATCATTTCTGGTTGTATTTATTTGAATCTTCTATGTTTTCTTCTCTATCACACTAGCTAGCAGTATATTTTATTATTTAAAAAAAAAAAGCAGCTCCTGGATTCCTTGAATTTTTGAAGGGTTTTTCATCCCTCTATCTCCTTTAGTTCAGGTCAGATCTTGGTTATTTCTTATATTCTGCTAGTTTTGTGGTGTGTTTGCTCTTGGTTCTCTAGTTATTTTAGTTGTGATGTTAGGTTGTTAGCTGGAGATCATTCTAGCTTTTTGATGTGGGCATGCAGTGCTAGAAATTTCCCTTTTAAATATGCTTTAGCTGAGTCCCAGAGATCCTGGTATGTTTTCTCTTTGTTCCCATTAGTTTCAATGAATGTCTCAAGTTTTGCTTTGATTTCATTATTTACCTGAGTCATGGATAGAAAGAATCAATATCGTGAAAAGGGTCATACCGCCCAAAGCAATGTATAGATTCCCATTAATCTACCATTAACATTATTCACATAATTAGAAAAAACTATTTTAAAATTCATATGGAACCAAAAAAGAGCATGAATAGTGAAGACAATCCTAATCAAAAAGAACAAAGCTGGAGGCATCACATTACCTGACTTCAAACTATACTACACTCCTATAGTAACAAAAACAGCATGGTACTGATACAAAAACAGACACATAGACCAACAGAACAGAATAGGGAACCCAGATAAAAGGCTGCAAAACTACAGTCATCTGATCTTTGACATACCTGACAAAAATAAGCAATGGGAAAGGACTCCCTATTTAATAAATGGTGCTGGGAGAACTGGCTGACCATATGCAGAAAATTGAAATTGACTGGTTCCTTACACCATATACAAAAATTATCTAATGATGGATTAAAGACTAAAGTGGAAAACCCGAACTACAAAACCCTAGAAGAAAACCTAGGCAATACCATTCAAGACATAGGCACCAGCAAAGATTTCATGGCAAAGACACCAAAAGCAATTGCAACAAAAGTTGAAATTAACAAATGGATCTTATTAAACTAAACAGCTTCTGCCTAGCAAAAGAAATTATCATCAAAGTGAACAGACAACCTATAGAACGGGAGAAAATTTTTATAACCTATCGATCTGAAAAAGATCTAATATGCAGCATCTACAAGGAATTTAAACAAATTTACAAGAAAAAACAACACCATTAAAAAGTGGGCAAAGATATTAACAGACATTTTTCAAAAGAAGACATACATGCTGCCAACAAACATTTGAGAACTAGCTTAGCATCACTGATCATTATAGAAATGCAAATCAAAACCACAAGAAGACACCACCATCTCACATTAGTGAGAATGTCTACTATGAAAAAGTCAAAAACAACAGATGCTGGTGAGGTTGTGGAGACAAATAAATGCTTTTACACTGTTGGTGGGAATGTAAATTAGTTCAACCTTTGTGGAAGACAGTGTGGCAATTTCTTTAAGACCTAGAAACAGAAATACCATTTGACACAGCAATCCCATTGCTGGTATACACCAAAAGGAATATAAATCATTCTATTACAAACATACATGCATGCATATGTTCAATACAACACTATTTACAATAACAAAGACATGGAATCAACCTAAATGCCCATCAATGCTAGATCAGATAAAGAAAATGTGGTAGATATACATCATGGAATACTATGCAGCCATAGAAAAGAATGAGATCATATATTTTGCAGGTACATGAATGGACCTGGAGGCCATTATTCTCAGCAAACTAATGCAGGAACAGCAAACCAAATACAATATGTTCACACTTATAAGAGAGAGCTGAATGACGAGGACACATGGACCTATAGCTGGGAACAAGACACACTGGAGCCTGTCAGAGGGTGGAGGGGGAGGAAGGAGAGCATCAGGAAGAACAGCTAATGGATGCTGGGCTTAATACCTAGGTAATGGGATGGTCTCTGCAGCAAACCACCATGGCAAACATTTATCTATGTAACAAACCTGCACATCTTGCCCATGTATCCCTGAACTTAATATTTTTTAATAAATAATAAAATAGCAATGGTTTTCTACAACCTCACTCGTTTGCATATACTTCTCTCTTTACCTGTGATGTTTTTCACAATTATTTAAATTTAAGTCCATCAGTTGCTCCCCCTGTCATTCCCTGATCCCCACAACCCTAAGTCAGGTAGTACTGGCACTGCCCCAGCCTCTCTCATTTTCTCTATTCTTATGTAGTGCATTGAGTTCCTCCATAATATGGTATATAGTTTTCAGTACAGTCAATTGCTTACCATTTCTTTCCTCACTCACTATCCTCAGTGCTTCATTCTTTTAAAAAATAAAATTATCACTAATAAAATGTCCTATCCAATTTTAAAATATAGATTATTATTTAAATAAGCTCTCATCAGATGCCATATATTTCTTCTGCATAAGTATTTATTAATCAATATGACATTTGTGATATATGTAGAAAATCAGAGCAGAAAAATATGCACTGTAAATACTAAATCAAAATATATCAAATTTGAACTACTCTAATATAATTTCAACTACAAATAAAATGAAGTTTCTTCCATTAACAAGCACAGTAGCTTCTGTCATCTTCCTCATAATGAAAGAACCCAAAAGAACTAAAAAAAACCCACCCCAAAAGAAAAAAAGTTATTTAGATAATATATAAAAGTATAGTCTCAATTTTCAAACAAAAGTAGTATTGAAAGTACCCCATTAATTCTGTCAAGTAATGTTGCAAAATATGATATCAAAATTTAATAAATATGATATGATAGGCTATCTTTTGTGCATAAATTTTAATAAATATGCAATATTTTCTATCTTTATCTATATATCTGTTTTTTATCAATCCAATCAAATTCAATCTAATCTAATCCAATCTAGCCTAATCTAATCTAATCTAATGAGAGGAAGTCCATCCTCCTCCAGCTTTTCCTGCCCTTGGCCATGGTGACTGTCAATGGCTCAGGCAGTGCTTGCTTCATCTGCATATGCCTCTCTCAAGGATAGTAATGAGCATGGAACAAAAATGAGAACCATAATATTATTGTTTTAGGTAACTAAGTTATGCCATGTGTTTTTTGCTACAACATAACTTAGCTTATCTTGACAATTTCCATTTGATTCATCTAATGCGTTATTTTATTATTTTTTAAATGATTTCTGACTTTTTTACTCATAAGTGAGGAACACACATTGTCACATTTTAATCTTTGTTACCTTTGCAATCAAAGCAGAAGAAAGCGTGTTATAATATTACTCACTCCTTTCATTTACTTTGAAATATATCTTATACTGAAATATAACATTCCTATAGTGAAGAGTTATAACAAAGCACTTATGTCAGAACTAAAGATTACATGATATACTTTTACACTTATGAAACAAGGACTCATTTATATTTATGACATGAAAGGTGATTTATAACTTCATATATGAGACGTTACACTTTAATTAAAACTTAGAATCCAAAATATTTCATTCATTTAAAATATTTTTTAATTATAAGTGAGCACAGACAAAAGATGGGCAAAATCTTTGTACTTAAGTAACTTATACTCTACTGGAATCAGGCAGATGATTCAGAAGAAATGAATTAAATAAAAGTATTATGGAACAAAATGAAGCAAGTCGGAGGACTAGGTAGTCTGGGGACTAAAGATGGAGATTCAGCTTTACATTGTATAGAAAGGGATGGTTTCATGGAGAAGGTGAAATTTGGTCAGGATCTTAGAGATAGCCATCGAGCTATCAAGGTCTCTGAGGAAAGAGCTTTCTAAGTTCCTGGACTGGCAAGAGCAGAGGCCATTAGGCTGGAACATACCTAGTGATGGTGGGGACAGCAAGAAGGCTAGTGCAGCTAGAAGAGGGAGAAGGGTGGGACAGGAATCAAAATGGGGACTTTGAAAGGCCACTGCAGGTCAGATCCTGGAGGCATTCCTAGGTTGTTTAGATAATTTAGATTTAATTATCTGTAAGACAGAAAATCAATGGAGGGCTGGAGCATCATGACCCAATGACTAATTGTTAGTGTTGAGCAGAATGTCAGGAGGCAAAGGCCTAAAAGGGAGACCTGAGGAAGATTACTACAACAGCTTGGACAAGGTGGTACCTGTGGATGTGGTGAGAAGTGTTCAGGTGTTTATCTATTTTGAATAAAGAACCAACAGTATTTGCTGATAGATTGAAAGTAGAACTTGAAAAAATGAGAGGAATCAAACATAAGGTACACATTAACTGAGATAAGAAACACTAGGAGAGTTAACAGGTTTGACAAATAGATATCAGCTTGTCCTATCTGCTGCTCTATAAATAGTTTTTATGATTGATGCCTTAATTACAGGTGTAAGTTCACTGCCTAGATGAGTAGACCATGTTGTCTTTGTTAAATGTACATGGGCAGGACTAGAAATGGGATGCTACTATAGATAATCTTTTTAAAATGACTCTTCTTGGTCTCTTCAAGATATCACCAGCCACCCAGGACATTGCCATGTCTGCTTGGTCCCACTGCTAAGTATCTTGCCTTTTTACGTTGATCCACCTCCTACTGACATTAGATCTTACTTCTGAATAATGGTGAAGAGCTCTTCATTTTGAATTTATTGTCTGCCTGTTATTTAAACTGCAGTTTATGTTTTCTTTTTTTAGAATTAAAAAAACAAATGAATTAAATATTTATCATGCATGAATAAAGCTACAGAGGTGGTGAAAGAAAATGCAATTTAATATTTCTATTAGATTTGAAGAGGGAGAGTATAACAACATATAATCAAAAGGATAGGTAACAGTGCCTATAAAATTTCATTTAATTGGGAGGGAGGCCAAGGTGGGCGGATCACCTGAGGTCAGGAATTTGAGACCTGGCCAAGGTGGGTGGATCACTTGAGGTCAGGAGTTTGAGACCACCCAGCCAACATGGTGAAACCCCATCTCTACTAAAAATGCAAGAATTAGCCCGGCATAGTGGCATGTGCCTGTAGTCCCAGCTACTTGAGAAGCTGAAGCAGGAGAATCGCTTGAACCTGGGAGGTGGAAGTTGCAGTGAGCCAAGATGGCTGGGTGACAGAGTGAGTCTCCATCTCAAATAAAATAAAATAAAATAAAATAATAAAATAAAATAGAATAAAATAAATAAATAAAAATAAAAATAAATTCATTTAAAAAATAAACCTTTGTTAACCTAAATGCCTGCCAGCTCTGTAGTTCCTCCTACACAAAGAGCAGGACTTTACTCCATTTTATGGTTGTTCATGAGTGTCTCCAAGGGGTCAAAACTGCACTCTACAAACTGCATTTATTGATTCATAGCTATTTATCCATGTGTACTTTCTGCCACACACTAGATGCATTTTGTATATGCTAAAGCCCATTTTGAGAATCTAGCATTTGTTCCATACTTGAGATTTCTGATTGATCCCAAATTTCTTTGGAACCTAGTAAGTTGCTAGGTTCCATGCAGAGTCATGGAAAAGCAATCCCCACACACGATGATCCACACATCACTAATTCTCCAAAGCATTTCTACTTATACTGAGTTTCGCAAAGAATTTCTGAAATTGTTCTGTCGTGACTGACTCTAGTTCCTCTAACTTTAGGTACTTCCCATCAGTCTAAGGGAATTTGTAGATGAAGACCCTCCATTCTTGTCTTATCTTCATCCAGATCCACCCCAAAGCACTTCTTGTCTCCCAGTGTTAAATACATACAGACATATAAGCTCTCTTGCTTGTTAATAAAGGCTAACATTTATTTGTATGTGTAAAACATACAAATAGACATCTATGGCTTCTGACATACAAGACTTTTTGGATTTCTACTAGTATCCTTATTTTGTACCTATCATTCCTATTATCTCATGGAGTTATTGGATATTTTACTGGCATGAGATATCATGTTTGATGAAGAAAGACACCTATTAATTAACCGAGCTAGGATTTGAACCAATAACTCTTCAGCAGAAAAGTACTTGCTCTTACATTAAAACATACTGCTAAAAAATAGAAACAATGAAATATCAAATTTATGAATGAAATTATAGAAGTAATTCTCATAAAAAGAAAACTTTTAGTACAAGTTCACCAAAGGTAAACAAAAGTCCTAATCCCTTGAAACTTATATAAATAGCTATGGAGATAATAATAAAGTATATTTGTCATTTATCAAATTGGCTAACATTAATATAAATTTTAGCAATATTGTAATGAAATAGTGATTCTCTCACATGGCAGAATAGAATATAAATTAGTACTGATTTTTTAGAAAAATTGAGCAATTTTTATTATAATCCATATAATGTTTCATATTATTTAATTCAGCAATTTTGCACTTCCTTGCTTTAGAAGTTTGCCCTATCTAAATAGGTATGGGCAGAAATGTCAATAAGCACATTACAATAATATAAAAACAGGCTTAATTAAATTAAATAATTATTTAATTTGAAAGGCAAATATGCAATATTAATCACACACTATAGCAAGTAGGTGTCATAGATATCAAATATGCTTTAATATTGTAAATCTGAGTCATGGCCCACTCTCCAAGCTGCTCAGCTTGCTGTATTTGAATATACTCAAAAGAAATTATTCTAAGTTGAAAAAATGATACTGTCTTTCTTCTTTGACTGCCAAGAAAATCAACAAACTTTAGTATTTCTGACATTAATTTCTATGTATTACATACTTTAGATATAATTCTTTACTGGATATTAAATTGGAGAAGACAACTATTCCACATGCCAGAAGAACCCTGTAAAAATTGACTTGTTATTCACAGGGAGCAAACACTTCTTGACTTTTCAAACTATGCTCTTCATTAAAAATTATTTCTAAAATGAGGTAAAAGGGAATGTTAAGTGTAATTCTTGTTATACTGAAATGAATTAGAGGAATCATTTGAAAACTATTTTTAGAAGTCTCTAATTACTTTTTCTGCCATTTGCTGCCTGCAAGGTATCTAGTGATAAGGTTTTACTAAATTAGAAGTTGCATTTTTAACACTGACACTGACACTGTTGATTAAAACCAGAAAGAATAACAGTCATTTATTTCTATAAATCAGAAACACTTGTCTATGATTCTAACTTACAATATAACGGTAGATTTAAATTGGCTGAAAAGTTGGAAATATGCTGTTTAAGCAATCCAATACTTGTAGAAATGAACATTTTTTACTGATAATGATTTCTGAAAGTGTATTCAGTGTAAGTGGCCAAATGATAACCTAGGAAGATAGCTAACATTGTATTTCTGAAGAATAAAAGTGTATTCAAATAAAAAATTAAATTTCAAATTAAATATTGAAAAAAGCATAGACTATATAGAGGTCTGTGCTTGTATGCCTTCCACATCTCATGTTATTTAATTTACCCTGCAGACAATAAAGGAAGAGGATTTAGAATATATTCTAGTGTCAGATTCATCTGAATTTTACTATTGGCCCTTCTATCATCTGCATTACCTCGTGTGGCTTACTTAATCACTCAAAGCTACAACTTTTTTATTTAAAATGATCATATTTTTAAGGCATCTACCTCAAATGGAGATTCTCAGGAATAAAGTGGATAATTCATACTGAGAGTTTTGCAAACGTCTGTGAAAGCTAGCAATGGTTTAACATGTTGGACTTATGATGCCGAAGACCATTACAGTGATGTTAATGATGTCGGAAGAGTAAAACAAGAAAATCCACGATGCACACAGGCATAAGAATTGTACACCAAAAAGTATTCCTTCTTGTATCCAAAAGCTACAAATTTCTCTCCGTGAGGGATATTTCTTCACATATTTTAAAATTCTTAGCATTTGTCATATGAAAACCAAAACATTATATACCAGTTTGTGAAATAGGAAAGAAATAAGACAATAAATTTTCCTCTAAGAACTTTCAAGAATTGTATATAAAGTTATTTTTAAATTATAGCTTAATTGATATTCACATAACATAAATTTTATCTTTTTAAAGTGTACAATTTAGTAGTTTTTAATATACTCAAAGGGTTATGCATCTATGATTGTCTAATTCCATAACATTTTCCTGAGCCTTCCCAAAACACTCATGCCTATTATGTAACTCTTGATATTCACTTCCACGCAAACCCTTCAAAGACATTCACATACTTTCTAACTTTATGATTTTTTTCTATTCTGGACATTTTATGTAAATTAGATTATACAATATGTGACATTCTGTGTCAAACTTATTTCACTTAATGCAACATTTTCAAGGATCATCCATGTTGTAGCAGTATCAGTACTTTATTTTCCTTTATGGCTGAACAATGTTCCATTTTATGGCTATATCACATAGTCATACAACTGTTTATTCCTTCATTAGTTGATAGCCATCTGGGTTGATCCATTTTTTTAGCTATTATGACTAAAGCTTCCATGAACACTTTTCAAGGTTTTTTTTGTGTGGATATATATTTTTTCTTTTCTCTTAGGCATATAATCAGGAGTAGAATTGTTTGTTCATCTAGCAGCTCTACACTTTAAGACATACAACTAACTGTAATTCAATTATCTAATTCCACATCTACAGACACTTTCTGGGTTAAGTAATTTAGCTAATAAATCAATAAATATTAATTGCCTGTAATGTAAATATGACAGTAATAGGAATCAAAATTACTACTTACTATCTATTAGGAACAAGCTCTGCTCCTGAGGATCTTGAAGTGTTCTGTGTTACTGAATGTATAGAAGGCCAGATGAGGAGGAGAAAAGGCCATTCAATAAAATAGTTCCTCCTTTCACACAATAAGAATATTTTCTGTTCTTTCAAATCTATACTATATATATACTAATTTGGAGAATTTTCCCAGATTGCAAAGGAAAAAGAGAAATAGTTTTCATGATTCACAGGAAATTCAGAGTTTTTGTTATCATCATTATCATCACCATTTCTTTATGACTTAGCATAGGCTAGTCTTAAAAAGAAAATCTTGTGAAACAAGTACATTGCATAACATATGCTAAACACACAAAATTAAAGATGCTTTAGGATATCAAACCTCAAGCTTTTATATAGCCTCAAATTCAAGAATATTCTACATGTGATCTATTCTGGGAGAAAGAAAAGAGGAAATGTTGTCTTTAAAAATCCAAAATTGTCCCATTCTTGTTTGTATTAATGTGTAAATGCAATCCATTTTAAGATTGATCATACTCACCACAAGTATTAAAGCATGAGTGCTTTATGTGAAATGTCAGTCCTTGCCCTGAGTTTTCAAGTGAAATTTATAGTAACATAATCAGAAGATGATACCATAATATATTAATTGAGCAAAGCTAGATACCTCAGTTTGGATTTGAATGAGCTTAGTGATTTTTATTGGAAAACTGAATTGATGGAACCCACTTTTTTTCTAATCTTTTAAAATCAAAACCTTAAAGAAGATAGCTCTTACAAGCTGATACTGGAGAATGAATTGTAATAAAAATATTAGATACCAGAAAAGACAAAAATGTATATTTCCTCTACTCTCTATTACTACAATTTTAATTTACTCCATATACAGCACTGTATTAATTTTAAAACTTTCTGTAATAGGATCCAATATGCTATCATCAGCTCTGTTGAAAATGTAGATGAGCTATTTAAGGGGACAATGAGCTTTCCTCGTCTAATCTAATTCGTCTGCCCTTTATTACCAAAACAATTGGCTTTTTGTAATAAAAATGATTAAAAGTATAGCAATAGAAAAGTTTATCACTCGTAAGCGTGTAAGTCAGTGAATTGTCATACATTGAAAATATCTGGAACCCAGAAATCTGAAATCAAGATGGTGGCAGGGCCATACTTCCTCAGAAGACCAGGAGAGAATTACTGTTTGCCTCTTCCAGCTCAATGGCCCCAGGAATTCCTTTGCTTGTAGCCGCATCATTCCCATCTCTGCTTCCATCTTTGCATGTTATTTTCCTCTGTGCATCTTTTATTGAGGTACTTGTCATTGAATTTTTGTCTTCCCACTATAATTGAAAATAATCTCATTTTTAGTGCCCTAAATTAACTAGAACTGAAAAGACCCTCTTTCAAATTAAGATTACATTGAACAGTCCCAGGAATTAGGACATGGCCATATCTTTTGTGGGGGCCACCATTCACCTCACTGCAATCACTATATTAATTTCCAAGACCATGAATTTGTTTTGTCTTTTTACAAATTTTACATAAATAAAATCATATGTAACATACTCATTTGTAAGTTTTTAAACTAAATTTTATATATGCAAATTTTTGTCATGTTGCTTCAGGCTGGAAGCCTGCAATTAATAAACAGAGCCTGATTATTCTGCTTTCATCGCTCTTCTTGCTCACTGCTTCCTAGCTTATTTGCTGCTAAACTTCTGTTTAGATTATACCTGGAGGAGGGAAGGGAAGAAATGGTTACTGTGCATGTGTTGTTTATAATCCATCAGGGAATGTAGAGGATGATTATATTCTTTGATGACAACAAATAAAAATAAAATAAACAGGAAAATTAAAAAAACATAAATCTAAAACCATCAAGAAATACAAATGGTAAGAAACACCATCTTTCAGAAGACAGATACCACTTTCTATTGGTGAGCATGCAGTCGATATTGATAAATCCACATACAATGTTCAAGTTTTCATGTGCATACTACTTCCCTAGGTAACCTGGTACAATTTCCAGTATCTACACCCAAAGTGGGATTTCCTGGGACCCTGTACAGATAGATCTACAAATTTCATCAGAATATTCAATTAGGGGAATATTGTATATATGAAGTGTATTATATATAATAATATGTAATAGTTACATATTTGAGAAAAAAGAAACAAAGATCTTATCTATAACTTGAATCTTCTCTAAATAAAATAGGAAGAAAAAAGTCACTTTTGCTTTTAGCTTAAGCAGCCAAAAACATCAAAATAACAAAGAATATTCTTAAATTATAGCTAGTGGAATGTAATTCTGGTTGTGAATGTTAAACATTCGGAGTTGGCTGCATAATTTAACAACAAACACTGTGGCACAGACTTTTTGGTATCCACCAAAAATCTATGCTCACTCTTTCAGAACAGAGACACATGTCTCCAAAGGGTCTGTACCAACCATAGGCAACATTGTGATTCTCTCATGCATGTAGTGTGGCTATGTAGTTAGTTCTCAGCCATAGAACACAAGGCACATTAATGAACATTACTTCCAGAAAAAAGGTATTAGGAATTAATATTTCTTTCTCATACACTACATCATTCCATCAACTGGTAACAAGGGGACTTAGAGCTTGACAAATCCACAGCAAGCTGTATGAAATCCACAAGCATAATATGACAGAAAGGTGCTTGCATAGGTTCAGAGCTCTTAAAATGTTATGAGCATAAGAAATACATTTCTTATTTTTTAAACTACTGAAATTAAGAAGTTATTTGTTATAGAATCATACATTGCTTTAACTAATATAGTATATAAACTTGATTTACTATTTAATTTTGATTTAGGTACATAATATCTGATCTTTATGGACAAGTTTGCTTTGGGCTTCAGAATTTTGGGGTTTTGGAAGATTGTATATACTTATAATGGGTAACATATGGTGGGATCTGTGGAAGCACATTCAATCAAAAACAACACAATTTTTCTAGTGAAATATGTGAATATTCACACTAACTGAAATAAATATTAAAAATAATTTTCTTCCAATTTGTGTGAAATTTCCCACAGAATATGCTTTAGCTTCAAGTTCACATAGATTCACAGTTTTGGAATTGCAAGTCAAGAATTGTAGACTTTGATTTCAACATTTAAATGAGTGGTAATATCTATATACTATCTCTTTACAGTCATGTGCCACATAATGGCATTTTGGTCATTGACAGACTACACATATGATGGTGGTCCCATAAGATTATGATACCATATTTTTACTCTACCTTTCCTGTTATACATATTTAGATACACAAATACCACTGTGTTATAATTGCCTAAAGTATTCAGTACAGTAACACAGTATACAGGTTTGCATCCTAGGATCAATAGGCCATATCATATAGTGTAAGTGTGTCTTAGGCTATATACCATCTAAGTTTGTTTAAGTACACTCTATGATGTTTGCACAACTACAAAGAATCACCTAAGGATGCATTTCTCAAGATATATCCCCATTTTTAAGCAATGTATGATTCTATTTCTAAGTTTAAAAATAATTATGTTAATAAATATGTTAAGGGTAATTGGTAGTATTGAAGAGTAAATTTGTACAATTCATATAAACTTAATTGTTCAAGGTGGTTATGCATTAGCAAAATGTCAAAATCTATAAACACCGAAATATACAACCCTTCAAAAAATCATTGGGATCATGAGCTATAATATTTAGAATATGTTAATGACTTGTTAGAAGTCAATTGAGAATTATTTAGCAAATCACAACCTAGCAAAAACAAGTTCATCCTCCTACAGACACTAAGATAATGTTTCTCATAGTATGCCATTTCTATTTGATATTTAAATGGCTGTAAAAATCTATTTATTGATTTATACATTCTTCTGCCACTTTTAATTACTTGGCATTATGAATTATACAATATAAGGTGAAATTCCAGAGACTAAAAAATAGCAAATGAGTGCCCATTAACTGGAATTTGTGTATAATAAAAATAAGTAGAAATGATTCTAGAACATTCAGTTCTAAATATGTGTACCTAATGGAAGGATCAAAGCTAAATACAAGTTTGGTAGCATAAATTTGATAAATTATCTTGCAGCTTAAAGATGATGTTAAAAATGTTTACATAATTATGATGTTTAAGAAAATATATTGTTAAAAGTTTGTTAACATATTAAAAGTGTAATGCTAAAAATTACAAATAGTAGTAGAAACTGCTTGCAAAGCTTCTCTTAACTTCATGTAGTTAAAAGATTGAACATTGAAAAGTGAAGATCTGTATTAGAAGAAATCTCTTTTTACATTCTTATAATTAATTTCAATTCATTTTCTGCATCTGACTATAACAAAGTATCAGCTTCAAGCAATTGCTATAGACAGACTGAGAATTATCAGTCATACATATTAAAAGCCATGATACAGGCATAAGACTATTCTGTTACATATTAACATGTGACTAATATAGCTCAGACCAAAAAGACCACAGCTCTAGATTATGGCTATTGAAAGAAGAGAGTCCAGAAATTATCACTGGCAACATTTGCTTAAGAGTTTCAATAGTTTTACTATTGAAGAATAGTATGAAGAAGAATTTTTAATTAGTAGCTAAAACAGGCAGTTGCATTCAGGGTATACCAAGTTGATTTGTGCTTAGGCTTCTTATTTTATAAATATAATATTGTTTTCATTTTGTAATGTGGAATTAATATTTAGCTTTAACTGTTTTATTTTTCAAAATCTCCTAAAAAATGCTATGGTTCTTGTTTGAATATATATATATACACACACACACATATATACACATATATACACACACATAAACACACACAGAGACACACACACTCACATACACAATCATGCACTTCATAGCGATGTTTCTTTCAGTCAACAACAGATCACATATATGAAAGTGGTTCTATAAGATTATAATGCAGCTGAGAATTTCCCGTTGCCTAGTTATGTCTTACCCGTTGTAATCTTGTAGCACAATTACTGAATTTTAAAAAGTAATTTAATGTAGCCTAAGTGTGCAGTGCTTCTAAAGTCTTCAGCAGTGAACCAGAATGTCCTTAGGCCTTCACATTTATTCACCACTCACTCACTGACTCTGAGCAACTTCCAATCCTGCAAGCTCCATTCATGGCAAGTGCCTTATACAGGTGCACCATTTTTTAAAAATCTTTTACTCTGTATTTACTATACCTTTCTATGTTTACATATGGTTAGATACAGAAATATCTACCATTGTGTTAAAATTGCCTACAGTAACATAGTATACAGGTTTGTAGCCTAAAAACAATAGGCTATACCACATAGCCTAGGTGTATAATAGGCTGTACTATCTAGGTTTGTGTAAGAACATTCAGTGATGTTTGTACAATGACAAAATCACATAAGGATGCATTTCTCAGAATGTATCCCTACCATTAAGCAATTCATGCCTGTCTCTTTCTCTCTCTATGTACGTATACATGATATATATATATACATATATATACACAGACACACACAGAAATATATATATGCGTATATTGGTATATTTATAAATGTGCACATGCCTACTATATATGCATATACAGGCATTTATATCTAAATATATAATAGACAATACATGAATGTGTGGATTTATGACAGACATTTGCAGTCAAAATTTTGATCACCAGATTTACTGGTTGCTATCTTAAACAATCCTGTCTAGGTATGCTGTAAGTCATAGGATTAACAGAGATGGTGAGTTTTCTCCTTCCCATTCATAGGGAAGCCTTCTCTGCTTGATAGTATAATAGTATAATAGATAATAGTTAATTCCCTCTCTGCTTGATTCAGTTTAATTTGATCAATAGATTAGTTTATTTTATGACCTTTTTCCTATTCAGGTTGTCCAGATACGTCTTTACTCCATGTCCGGAAATGTTTACCAGTATCGAGCATGTGATAATTAATGACATCCAGGATAGGATATGTCAGGGTTATTCAACTTCTCAGAAAATTTCCATCTTATTTTTAGCCTCTATGAAAGGAAGTTCTCTTTATATCACCCACTCTGTGCTTTTTCTGTGTCAGTTGTCATAACAACTCATTATTCTTATTTTCCTGGTACGTCCATTTCAATTCTCCATGAGCTAAAAAACTGATCCTTCAACGAACCCTCCCCAAAGATATCTGTATCTGTATCTGGTACTTAGATCAATAATTTTCATCTCATTTAAAATTACTGCATAGACTAGTATATTAGTCAGGATGCTCCAGAGAAGAGAACCAATAGGAGAGATGGATGAGAGATAGATAGATAGATGAGAGATAGATAGATAGATGATAGATAGATGATAGATGCTAACTAGATAGATAGATAGATGATAGATAGATAGATAGATAGATAGATAGATAGATAGATAGATAGATAGATAGAAGCTAACTAGCTAGATAGATAGATATTATGAGAAATTGGCACATGTGATTATGGAGGCCAAAAAATTTCACAATCTGTCTTTTGCAAGCTGGAGACCCAGGAAAGCTGCTGGTGAAATTCCAGTCCAAATGGGAAGGCCTGAGAACCAAGGCACCCAATGGGGTATAAGTTCCAGTACATGTTGGAGGGAAGGTCCAAGAACTGGAGGCTCAGGGGTGTAGAACCTGGTCCATGTCCTAAGCCCTGAGACCCAAGAGCTCCAGTGTCCTAGGGCAAAAGAAGATGATGTCCCACCTCAAGCGGAGAGTAAATTTCCTTTTCTTCTATTTGTTGTTGTTGTTGTTCTATTTGGACCCTCAATGGATGGGCTGATGCTCACACTAAATGACAAGCACAATCTTCTTTACTCAATCTATTGGTTCAAACTTCACAGACACATCCAGAAATAAGGCTTTATTAGCTCTCTGGGCATCCCTTAACCCAGTCAATTTGACAAATACAATAACCATCACAACTAAGAGGGGGAAATGGTCTTTAGCTTATGAATACAAAAGAAACAATTCTACCGCTATTTTAAATGTAACTGAGCACAAGCATCAGTCTTATAATTACTCACTGAAGTTTGGTTAATCAAATTTTTTACCTAATCCTTCTTAAAAGATACTCAATTCACACATTCACAATTCACTGTCCAAATCTTTGGTTAATGAATAGATGTACAGCTATTATAACTAGGATATTATTACTGGAAATAAAATTAAAGTTTAATTTTCAAAATATTCCCAATTTTCCAAGAATTTATAGAAAACGACATTAAACGCACCAATGGAAAATATTAAATATTAAGTATAAACAATTTTCAAAATAACTCCTTTCTCTGTACTGCTTGGTTTTTACTGAGAATGTTTTTAAGGATAGATAAATCTATAATGCAAAGATACAGACAAACATAAAATTATAGAGATTATATTAAAAAATAAGATTATTTAGTCATCAAATATGCATTATTATGTAGGAAAAGTGATATTTAGTACATGATTTTAACTACACTTTACGTGAAACTTTACTATAAAATATCTACTCTATTTTGGTGATAGCAGGCATTTTGGTGTAATTAAAACGTGCCTTATTAACTCTCATAAGAAAGTATAATCTAAAATTAGTGAATCTAGAAATTTGGAGGTTACAGACTTGCATTTGAGTATCTGAGGAAAACCAAGGACACATGTATGAGAAAAATATACCTATATTCAATATGGCCAAATACTTTAACCTTTTCATGACTTTAAAAAATCTTGTTTATGAAGCTAAGAATTCTTGGCACATGCAATGGCCAAAATGTATTTACTTATATTTCATATCAATTTAGAAATATTTAAAAGCATATCCAAATAATTATTAATTATATATAATTTATTATGAAATTTGAGTTTTTTATTAAACTGCCTTTTGCTCATTATTTATATAGTTATTATTTACCTTAACATCTCATTTATCAAGTTCTATGTTCATAATTATAATTCCCATTTGATATTGACAAATTTCTGATGTTTTTTATTCAGGAACCTTTCTGGTATTATTATCCAGATGCTTGTTATCTTTTTCATCAATTTTACTGAACATGATGACCCTTTATATTTTAAAAAACTTTTCCTGCTCATGAAATACTCGTTTATCTATACTTTGAAAGGGTACATCTAAAGAAAAAATATCATCTTATAACATTTTACATAGTTTTCCTTCCATAATAGATATCTTTTCATTTTTCTTTTTAATTATTCCAGTTCATTTTACCATAGGTTTGAAAGAAGAATAGAATGTCCTCCATGATGAACATCTGCTATACTATTGGCATTTATAAGAAAGGAACTAATATGTTACTCAATCTACAATATTAAATTGTTTTCTAAAAATCCAGTTATTTTTATATAAAAATCCAGTTTTTAAATATAAAAATCTAGTTATTTTTTAAAAATCCAGTTATTTTTATATAAAAATCCAGTTATTTTTAGAAAACAATCTAATATTGTAGATTGAGTAACATATTAGTTCCTTTCTTATAAATGCTAATAGTATAACAGATGTTCATCATAGAGGACATTCTATTCTTCTTTCAAACCTATGGTAAAATGAACTGGAATAATTAAAAAGAAAAATGAAAAGGTATATATTATGGAAGGAAAACTATGCAAGGCTGGTTCAACATACGAAAATCAATAAACATAATCCAGCATATAAACAGAACCAAAGACAAAAACCACATGATTATCTCAATAGATGCAGAAAAGGCCTTTGACAAAATTCAACAAGACTTCATGCTAAAAACTCTCAATAAATTAGGTATTGATGGGACGTATCTCAAAATAATAAGAGCTATCTATGACAAACGCACAGCCAATATCAAACTGAATGGACAAAAACTGGAAGCATTCCCTTTGAAAACTGGCACAAGACAAGGGTGCCCTCTCTCACCACTCCTATTCAACATAGTGTTGGAAGTTCTGGCCAGGGCAATCAGGCAGGAGAAGGAAATAAAGGGCATTCAATTAGGAAAAGAGGAAGTCAAATTGTCCCTGTTTGCAGATGACATGATTGTATATCTAGAAAACCCCATCGTCTCAGCCCAAAATCTCCTTAAGCTGATAAGCAACTTCAGCAAAGTCTCAGGATACAAAATCAATGTACAAAAATCACAAGCATTCTTATACACCAATAACAGACAAACAGAGAGCCAAATCACGAGTGAGCTCCCATTCACAATTGCTTCAAAGAGAATAAAATACCTAGGAATCCAACTTACAAGGGATGTGAAGGACCTCTTCAAGGAGAAATACAAACCACTGCTCAATGAAATAAAAGAGGATACAAACAAATGGAAGAACATTCCATGCTCATGGGTGGGAAGACTCAATATCATGAAAATGGCCATACTGCCCAATGTAATTTATAGATTCAATGCCATCCCCATCAAGCTACCAATGCCTTTCTTCACATAATTGGAAAAAACTACTTTAAAGTTCATACGGAATCAAAAAAGAGCCTGCATTGCCAAGTCAATCCTAAGCCAAAAGAACAAAGCTGGAGGCATCACGCTACCTGACTTCAAACTATACTACAAGGCTACAGTAACCAAAACAGCATGGTACTGGTACCAAAACAGAGATATAGATCAATGGAACAGAACAGAACCCTCAGAAATAATGCCGCATGTCAACAACCATCTGATCTTTGACAAACCTGACAAAAACAAGCAATGGGGAAAGGATTCCCTATTTAATAAATGGTGCTGGGAAAACTGGTTAGCCATATGTAGAAAGCTGAAGCTGGATCCCGTCCTTACACCTTATACAAAAATTAATTCAAGATGGACTAAAGACTTAGACGTTAAACCTAAAACCATAAAAACCCTAGAAGAAAACCTAGGCAATACCATTCAGGACATAGGCATGGGCAAGGACTTCATGTCTAAAACACCAAAAGCAATGAAAACAAAAGCCAAAATTGACACATGGGATCTAATTAAACTAAAGACCTTCTGCACAGCAAAAGAAACTACCATCAGAGTGAACAGGCAACCTACAGAATGGGAGAAAATTTTCACAACCTACTCATCTGACAAAAGGCTAATATCCAGAATCTACAATGAACTCAAACAAATTCATAAGAAAAAAACAAACAACCCCATCAAAAAGTGGGCAAAGGACATGAACAGACACTTCTCAAAAGAAGACATTTATGCAGCCAAAAAACACGTGAAAAAATGCTCATCATCACTGGCCATCAGAGAAATACAAATCAAAACCACAATGAGATACCATCTCACACCAGTTAGAATGGCGATCATTAAAGTCAGGAAACAACAGGTGCTGGAGAGGATGTGGAGAAAGAGGAACACTTTTACACTGTTGGTGGGACTGTAAACTAGTTCAACCATTGTGGAAGTCAGTGTGGCGATTCCTCAGGGATCTAGAACTAGAAATACCATTTGACTCAGCCATCCCATTACTGGGTATATACCTAAAGGATTATAAATAATGCTGCTATAAAGACACATGCACACATATGTTTATTGCGGCACTATTCACAATAGCAAAGACTTGGAACCAACCCAAATGTCCAACAATGATAGACTGGATTAAGAAAATGTGGCACATATACACCATGGAATACTATGCAGCCACAAAAAAACGATGAATTCATGTCCTTTGTAGGGACATGGATGAAGCTGGAAACCCTCATTCTCAGCAAACTATCGCAAGGACAAAAAACAAACACCGCATGTTCTCACTCATAGGTGGGAATTGAACAACGAGAACACATGGACACAGGAAGGGGAACATCACACACCTGGGACTGTCGTGGGGTGCGGTGTCGGGGGAGGGATAGCATTAGGAGATATACCTAATGCTAAATGACGAGTTAATGGGTGCAGCACACCAACATGGCACATGTATACATATGTAACAAACTTGCACGTTGTGCACATGTACCCTAAAACTTAAAGTATAATAATAATAAAATTGAAAAAAATTATAACTGGAAAATCTCAAAGTCGCATCCAAATCAGTGTTTCTGGGCTTGTGCATGAGAGGCGATAATATATACCATCACCCTATTTTTGAATACATTATGATGGCCTAAAAATAAAATTACCAAAAGGGTTATTATTAATTTTATCTCATAGAAATGTATGCTTGCTAAGCAATGTCTATAGGATACCTGTTTTATTATATGTTTAATTTTTACATCACCCTTCCAAAAAAGTTAATACCTCTGAAAAATGAATTGTGTCTTTCTCCCACTTTTTATGATAATTAACTTTATTGCATCTCTTACATAAGGTATTTAAATATAGTTTTTGAAATTTTAGACATCATTTCTTCTTATATTATGGTCAGTATAATAAAGTTTATGCATAACCTACACAATATTACCTAGAATGAAGAGAAGCATTTAATATAGTTTTGAAAAAAAAAAATGTTTGGCCATCGTAACTCTGACAATAGTCAACTTCCCAGAACTCTAATTGCCATTTCTATAGCATGGCATGGAATAACTGCCCTTGCATGTCACTATCTACTTTGATGATCATATTCAATAATAAAATCATTGTGTGTGTGTGTGTTTGTGTATGCTTTGTATTTATGAATTATCAAAGACTGAACACAAATGGTAATTATTTTTCAACTTCTTTCATTTACCTATTTCTGTCATGTGCCTTTGGCATGATTTTCAGTTTCACACTGTAAAATCCATAGCTTTCTATATTAAGACCATTTTGGAACAAGAACTACTAATCTGTTTCTAGACTACATGTCCTATATTTTCAATGTCGGCCTGTTTTAACAAGATTCAACTTATTCTTCACATATTTTTGCTAAACGCCCTTACTTATGTAGAACTAATTTTGGTTCCTACCAAAATTATATGATATTCTGTTCCAATCCTGTCACCAAATCAAAGTCCTTTAAACTTTTCTGTAATAACTAAGTTAGATCACTCTTTTATCTCATTCCTAATTGGCAATTTGGATATTTGAAATATAATTCAGACAATGAGTGACTAATGCTGGAAATGAATAAAATACTAATACCTAGGCCTTTATTTCTAGACTTTTAAATATATCTGAGAAGGGTATTGGATATTTTTTCCTGATATTATTTTGTATACTCATAGTGACCCTGTGATATTTCGCAAATAACCATAACTATTAATGAAATCAAAGTTTATATAATTTTAATTTTGAACAATATCACATTTATGCAGACCATCCTGTAATGATGCCCCTGATATTAAGGATATTATTGTTTTAGTATACTTACTGGAAATTTATACCTACCTCACACAAGTGATATTTTCTATCTTATTATCAGATGCATGTAGGAAGATAAGAGCATATTATATATTTATTTTTCAGTAGACAAATAGAGGCATTGCATAGACATACATAGAAATACATAGAAATGATTTTAATGAAACATTTATGTATGCAAATAGATATTATTTAAGTGTATTATTTAAATGAACACCTATCTAGATATTTATCAACCAAAAATTAACCTAATCAGTAGTGCATGTTCCTTTATCCTTAGTGCCACTTGTATATGGTCTATAGACTGATATATTATTGAATACATTGTGGGCAAGAATTTTCCATCTCAACATTTTGAATATATTTCTTACTTCTAATTATAGATGTGTTCCAGTTTAATTAAAATTTCTCTTTAAAAGGATAATTTTTCCTACTGTATATGCAGGTTTTCAAGACTTCTAACTTGAATTTTATAAACAGCTAATGTGAAAAACAAAAATGTCCTGATTTTGAAGTATAAAATAAAATGATAGTTTTGATCAAGTCAGTTTAGATCTAAATATCTCTGACTGCACATCTATATCTACATTTTAATTTCTCTATATATGCATATATTGTGTATACGTATGTGTGTGTATTTCATTATTAATCTTACTAATATTATAATTCAAATATTACCAGTCCACTTATCAAAGGCAGCTCTGCAGCTGTTAGAAATATTAAGGCCACTCATTTTGCTTATATCTGCTACCTGTTATTATAGAGATTGACATACTGTCCTAATTTATAAATAAACATATCAACAGTTCAATTTTTATCTAAACATCTTAAAGTTCTTAATGTGTTACCTTACCATCATAGTTGGCTTTTCAGTGAGATACTGTAATTTTTATTCTTTTTGGTTTTAACTGTGACTTTGTTTTAATTATAAACAAAAAAAAACTTATATGTTTGGTCTCAGAAGTTAGGCTGCCTATTTCAGTGCTTTGCGACCAGAAATTACCTGAACCTACGTACAGAATATTATATTGAAGAAAACCAAACTTAATATTTGAGAATGATTTCTAAATCCATTGGTTGTGAACTATTAGAGCCTATCTAATTAAAGTTTTAGTTAAAATTTATAATGATTAAGAAATATTCATTTTATTTTAATCCTCTTTTCAAGGTTAATGGGGCAAAGTTATTTTTAAATGAAAATGTTGAAAGCAATTGCTCACAGGAATATTACTCATAATCACAATGCAAGCTAGTTATTTTATTATGCATCAAAGCTACTTCTTTTATTGTGTTTCCTTCCTAGGGGGTCAAAGATTTTAAAGTCAGCATCTTGCTAATCCTCCTAGATGTTTAATTAAAGTAAAATATTGTGCAGATTAAAGCAAAAGAAAAATTTAATTTATTGTCTTCATAACAAACATAAAATTCATGATATTTTACAAGGGTCTTTTTTGCCCATCAAACAGCTTTTTATTTCACCATGTCTTCTATTAGCTCCTTTGCTTATCACTTGGTTTTCAAAAAACAAAGAAAGGAAGAAATGAGGAGAGCTAAACTTCAAAGCATCCTTTCCAAGCTTTCTTATTCCTCCTGGTCTCATTGGTCCTTATCCTTATTTTAATCAGTTTGTGTGGATGTTGTTTGAGACGGTTCCACACTATTAAGATAAGCGTTGAGGACTTAGTAGTTGGCCTGAAGCACTACAAAATTGAAGCCTGGCTTGTAGAAATGGATAGCTCTTCAAATTATTTGTCATTTTCTATTTATCTTATTTTTCTCCAGTTGACAAAAGGACATCCCAAAAAGTACATCCCAGAGAAATTATATGGCCAAAATGTGTTTTTTTTTTGTTTCTGCAACATATGAGATAATATGAGCTATAGATTTAATAAGTGAAGGAATTGAAACAGGCAATATGCCCCAAAGAGAAAAAATATTCCCTCATATTGATGGAAATTTCTTTACTTCCTAAAAACATGTATATGAGTATCTACTTAAATTATTTATGATTTCTAATTTGGGTATATAGTGTGAATAATTCAATATACTTATACAGTTTTAGTTTCTAAAAACCCAAACCAAATATTTTAAATAAATTTACAAATACGTCAGTAAATTAATTTTTAAAAATCACTCTGACAGTTCACCTCATTAAGCCTTTTCTTTGGTTAAAGTAATTAGTGTTTAGTTTTACTTTACTTCAATCATTTGGTTAATAACAGCACTCTTTCCTAACAAGTTGCATGTGTGTCCTAATGCACCTGATCTTTCCTTCTTGGTTCTGGAGTGGAAGACAACTCAAGTTGTCTTGATTCTGGAGTGAAAAATACCTAGAATTGCAGAAAAGAGAACAGACTAGAATCCTTATGGCATTAAAAGGAGCAAAACATGTACTCTCCAGTAAGATTTTCTACATGCCTCATTTCTTGGTTTGGAGATGTAATTTTCAAATATCAAAGTGCTGTAACTAAGTTGTTTTTCTAGAGATGACAAAGCCACCAGTAGAATGACCACTGATGGGTACATTTTATTTATCATTTGAGGAGCAAAAACTGAGAAAGTGGAGGAAAACTCAGCTAGAACTTCAAAATGACACTTGAAGACACCTAAAGTAAGAAGGGCGCAAATCCATGGGAGAAAGTGAATGAGAAGATAGAGAGAATGCAAACTAACCTTTTTCATGTCACGATTGGTTGTGGCATGACCATAGATGAATCCTACCATTTCTACTTTTTCTAAGTTGTTTGGTTTGACTATAGAAAAATTAACTATATCTGAATATCTGATGCTTTTCAAAGTGGTCACCAGCTAATGCAGATTTCTTATGAAAGTCTAGTTTTCTTTCTAATAATCATTGGCATTAACCAGTTGCCATAACTACCAATGGATTGCATAAGACACATCTGCATAAATACATATAACTGAATGTGGACATGAGTAAAACTGCCAATTTTAGATAAGCCAGCTTTACACTTTAGATAAAGAATAATTTCATAATTCTATTCTTTTACCTGCCCACTCATACATTCAATAAAAATCATTGAATTTTTTGTGAGGCAATAAATAGGGGAACCAATAACTATATGAAATGAATTTAGATTATGGTAAATGATAAAAAAGTAATGATTTTTTTTGAGAAAGAGTGGGTGAGGGTAGAGTGCAGTATTATAAGGAAAAACTAATGAAGTCTCTCTGCAGAAATGACATCTGAGGTGAGACCTAAATTATTTGAGGAAAGCAGCTATATAATTAGCATTTCAGAAAAATAAAATTGTAAAATGAGACCTGAAGAGAGGAAAAAGAGCTTGGCATGTTCAAGAAACCAAAGGCAAAGAAGAGGCAGGTGGCAAATAATACATATAGTTTTGAAAATAATAAAATTTGAAATTTATTCTGAGTGAAATGAGAAGACATGGGAAGGTTTTATGGAGGAGAATTACAAATTGATGACCATGTTTAAAAGGTTATTAATACTCTGTAGAGACTTTAAAAATTGCAGGAGACCAACTGGGCATAGGAACAGTGGAATGGAGTGGAAGATTTGGAGATGTATGTCATAGTGAAAAGCAAAGGATAAACATTCACAATGGAGAGAAATTTCCACAGTTGTTTCCAGGTTTATGGAGATGTCTACTAGAAATCTGAATTACATGTTATCCCTTATTTTTTGATTGCATAATCTATTTAATAATGAATGTTATAAAATGTGTATGTGGTATACAGGTTAGGAGATATGAGGGTATTTTTCTACTGTCTTAAATTCTTTAAATCCAAATACCCAGCACAAATATCACAACACAGGGAGCCTGAAAATATCGAAGGCCTATTTTCAGTATGTCTAACCAACCAAACATTTTGTTCCTATCTATAAAATTTTCTAATCAAATAGTCTAAGTTTACATACTTTTATCTTTACTTCTTGACTACGGAACTTCCCTTTCCATGATTCAAAATAACCATATTCTACTCACAATTCTATCACATAGTTGGGTGTCATCAGGAAAATAATTGCAGCCCTTTAAAAATAAAAATACCTGATTTTACTCCTTCAGGATGTTTATGTTAATATAGTAAACATTATTTATAAAAAAGAGATTTGGAATTTCTTAAAGACCTCAAGGTAGAATCATTGATATGTCTCCATATTTGACTCCCCATATATAAGGAAAAACACAAAAAGAAAATAAAAACAAAGAAAAAACACCCACAAGTCAAAACACACAAACAAAATCACAACAAAATTACCATATTTCAGAATGAAATAAATGGGACATACCCCAAAAAGTATTTATAGGATGAAATAAAACATACACACGCACACACAAACACACACTTCAACCTCAAGCACAGGACAGATTTGGCTAAAATCCTTGAAATTGCAAACAAAGCAATTTTCTTAATCAGGATATGTTTGAACGATTAAACAAAACAACAACAAACACAAATAAATATAAATTATCAATACTTATGGAAATCCTGACACCACAGATCAATAGAGTGGAAATAAAAATGTAAACGCTAAGCAAATACCAAGGAATCATGCCATTTAGCTTTCCAATATCTATGATCCTAGCTAGAGGAAACCACAGGATGTGAAACAGAATGATGATGGATGGAATGCCTATTATCCTATCAGAAAAGATGGAATTGATGACTTACAAGTTTGTATTTTCAAATATAATGATTTCAAAAGCCCAAAAACTGAAATTATTAGGTTGATGCAAAAGTAATCATGGGTTTTGCCAGTAACCCATCATTACTTTTGCATCAAACTAATATTTGTTTCTGTAATAAAGAAGACTCCATGTATAGAGATGTGACTATAGTATAAATAGCAAAGCATGAAGGAAAGCAAATAAAGGGCAATTTAAATAGAACTGGCAATAAATAATGGTAGCTTAGACTAGTCAAGTGGTATAGAATTAATTTTGTTGTTATGATCTATTGTCAATTAATAATTTATATGTACACATTATATATTTCAGTTATACCTCCTTACTATTTAATTTCTTCATTTGGAAGCTTGCTATTAATCTCTTAGAATCTTCAATTTTGCCATTATGTGCTTGTTATTAAAATTATCCAAGTTTGTCTTCCATTCTCAAATGATTTGTAATCAGCTCATTTTGGTAAATAAAGAAGTTAATACCTATTTTTCATTTATAAAAACAACTTATTATAATTAATCTACCATATAAATTAGATCGTTAAGTATAAAATTCATTATTTTCAGTACCGTCACAGAGTTGTGCAAACATCACTGGCTGTCGATTGGCTGTGTACCCAAATCTCATCTTGAATCGTAACCCTCATAATCCTTATGTGTCATGAGAAGGACCCGGTAGGAGACAGTTGAATCATGGGGGCATATGCCCCCAGGCTGTTCTTATGCTAGTGAGTGAGTCCTCATAAGATCTGATGGTTTTATAAATGTCTGGCATTTCCCCTGCTGGCACCTATTCTCTCTCCTGCCGCCCTGTGAAGAGGTGCCTTCCACTATGATTCCTGAGCCCTCCACAGCCACACGGAACTGTGAGTCAATTAAACTTCTTTTCTTTATAAATTACCCAATCTCGAGTATGTCTTCATAGCTGTGTGAGAGTGGAATAATACATCATGATGATCAATTTTAGATGACTTTCATCACCCCAAAAGAAACCTTGTATGTTTTAGATATCACTCCCTCTGTTCACCATTCTAACCATGTCCCAGATATAGGCAACCACTAATCTACCTTCTGTCTCTAGATATCTTCCTATTCTGGATTCACTATAAATGAATTAGTATGATACATGGCCTTTTGTCACTAGCTTTTCACATATTAAGGTTCATGTTCTAGCCTGTGTCAGTATATCATTCTTTTTTTATTACTAAATAAGATTTCATTGTATGGACATAAGTTCTATGGATATTTACCTATTCATCAGTTGACAGACATGAATCAACTTGAGTTTTTTCCTACTTCTTGATTATTATAAGTAATATTGTTATAAACCCTTGTGTGCAAGTTTTTATGTATCTTGGAGTTGCTGGTCCATATGGTAAAATCTATTTTTAAACTTTTGAGAAACTGCCAGACTATTTTCCAAAGTAACTGCACTATTTTACATTCTAATCAGCAGTATATGTGTGCTCCAATTTCTCCACATCCTTGCCAAGACTTCCTATTTTTTGGGGTTTTAATCCTAAGGAATATGAAAGAGTTTCTCCTAGTGTTTTTTATTTACATTTCTCTAATGACTAATGATGTTTCCTTAATAACTAATGACTGTGTCTGTGCACGTCATTCATTTGTAAATCTTCATTTGACAAATATCTATTCAATCTGTTGCCCATTTTTAATTGGGTTATTTGTCATCTTATTGTTAAGTTGTAAGAATCCTTTATATAGTCTCTATAAAAGCCTTTTATCAGATATGATTTTTAAATATTTTATCCCATCCTATGTGTTGCATTTTTGTTTTACTAATGATGTCCTTTGCTCACAAAAGTTTTTACATTTTGATTAAGTTTAATCTATGTTTTAGATTATATCTCTTGTCTTTTTGGTATCATATCTAAGAAATTATTGTATAAATAGAGATCATTAAGATTTATGTCTCTTCCTAAGAGTTTTATAATGTTAGCTCTTACATTTATGTCTTTGATGCATTTTGAGTTAATTTTTATATATGCTTTGAAGCAGAAGTCCAGTTTCATTCCTTTGCATGTACATATCCAATAACAATTTTCCTTGGTGCTATGTTTTCTCATTTATTCTGGCAATCAAGAAATTATGTTGAAATTTTCATTCAATTGTGTCTTACCTATTTTAAAGAACTTGACTTTTGTTTATAAGTTGAAACATAAGAGACTGCATCCATTCATGCCAAATGAACTCTGCTAATTATTTTCTATACTAGGGACTTTCTCAGCTAGGTGACAGTCATAAACTTTAGGTCTTTATTTTTCCCTGAAATTATTACTGAATATAAAATCTCCAAGAATCCAAACTTGTATTTAAAAGATAGAATATTTTAATAGTCTTTCAAATCAATCAATTTGGCACAATAATCGATTCTTGCAGTTTTTGACTATATTTTGTAGACCAGGCATTTTGGTGGTTTACCTGTTAATTTTGTTTCTCAGGTTTAAAGTTAAATGTTAAATCTAGCAAGATACTAGAGTGTCATACTGAAAAGAAAGGAGTGTGATAACTAAAGATAATACATTTCACACATTCCTTTTCAAAAGTACCTCAAACCAAACTACATTTTTCAAGATGTACAATGTAATGCAAAATTCAGAAATTTTATAAAGTCCTTTTAAAACCATACACTAAAAATCATTAGCTTTTCTAAATAAGGAAAAAAAGTAGCTTTCTCCAAGTGAGTATTTCAATGATATATCCTGGAATGTTATCCACTTTTTGCTCATTCCCTGAAGTTTTTTTTTTCTTGTTGTTGTTCTGTACATGTCAGATATTAATATTGATAATATATCTCATAATAAGTTTTTGCTATAATAAATTATTGAGTAATTTAAGACCATATTTTTAAACCTGTCATCTAAGAATTACCTAGGTGGTTATCTACTTATTTATATTTCAGGCATTGGGAATTAGAAATTTAAGGAAAGAGTTTGGGAAAATGAAATTTAAATGTGAAACCCAGATTCTTTCTAACAATCAGCAAATGTTGGAAAATTAGTCAGTAAGTTGTCCCCACTGATGAATCTTAAGGGTATTATGCTAAGAGAAATAAGCCAGGCACAGAAAGACAAATATTGCATGAACTCACTTATGTGTTATCTAAAACCAACAAACAAACAATGTGTAACTGAACTCACGCGAAAGAGTAGAATAATGGTTACCAGGGGCTGGGTGTTAAGGAAAAGGAGAGATTTTGGTCAAAGAGTAAAAATTTCAGTTATAAGATAAATGAGTTCTGGAACCTAAATATAAAGCACAGTGACTATAGATGATACCAAAGCACTGTACACTTCAAATATTCCAGGAGAGTAGATATCAAGTTCTCACCACACACACACACACACACAAACAAAACAACAACAACAACAACAAACCAATCGTAACGAGGTTAAATGATAAATATGTTAGGAGTTTGATTGTGGTATTCATTTCACAATGTATATATGTATCAAAACATCATGTTGGCTGGGCGCGGTGGCTCACGCCTATAATCCCAGCACTTTGGGAGGCCAAGACGAGTGGATCACCTGAGGTCGGAAGTTTGAGACCAGCCTGACAAGCAGGGTGAAACCCCGTCTCTACTAAAAATACAGAATTAGCTAGGCGGGTTGGTGCATGCCTGTAATCCCAGCTACTCAGGAGGCTGAGGCAGGACAATTGCTTGAACCCAGGAGGTGGAGTTTGCCGAGATCGCACCATTGCACTTCAGCCTGGGCAACAAGATTGCAACTCCTTCTAAAAAAGAAAAGAAAAAATAAAAAAACACATATTGTTCACTTTAAATATATACGTTATATATTTATTTATTTTTACCAATCATACATTTAAAAAGCTGGGGAAAGTAGCAAAAAAAAACCTCTTAAATGCAAATACCTCTCATAGTAGTGATGTAGCATTCAGGCTAACCAGTCTTTCTGCACCAATTGTGTTAAGCTATAGGTGTGTTGCACATCACAACGAACTCAACATAGATTTTGATGGTGCAAAATGAAGCATGAAATTGTTAGCTGCTCACTCACAGGAGGAGAAAGAGTATATGGTCAGAGGAAAATAGGTTAGTAAATGAAAAAAATTACATGTAAAATGGTACCATGATTTACAACTTACACGAACGTTCTATCAAGCAATTAGTTATAATAAATTCCTCTGGAAAATAAACTGTATTGAATTTTACTTCATTTATTCATTCTACTAACAAAAATGACTAAGTGCCCTTGATAAGGTCCTCTAATAAGAGGCACTAAGCCAAATACAAAGATACAGTGGAAACCTGACTCCATCTCTATACACAATATGCTCAATACCTTCAAACCTCAGTCTGGTTTGTCGTTTACAGGTTTAACATAAATCTGACTAACAAATATAACATAACTTATGACACCTCCATTGGACAGGGACTAAGGAGGTTCTCAATAAATATGTTTTGAATGAATCAACCAATATTCACCACCTTTCATCATGTGTCTCTTTTTCAGAAACATGCATTAACCAGTGGAAAAGCTTGCCTAAGTGATTGTTGTCATAATGACACGGATTCAATGAATAATTCTATTCATGGAATTTCATCAGCTTAATAAGGAAAGAGTAAACGAAACATCACTATAACTGTGTACAAAGTTGGAATGTTTGCATTTATCGGCAAGTACTAATTTATTGAAGGTCCATTATAAACAGCCCTTTTTAATGTAATGTAAAAGTCTTAATGTAAAGACACTTACATTAATATTACAACTAGTTTTAAATTATTATTCCTTCAGAGTGGCAGGTGCTAATCGGTGTTTAATGTTGTCTTTTTCTTTATTTTATGTAGGCCCATAAGGCCTTTTAAAATAAAAATAAGATGTATAATGTACATGAATCTTTACTCACAAATTAATATTTATTATAATGATTTTTGGAAAGGTACTTTAAAGAAAACAATAAAATCATGACTCATAGATCACTTCTTTTTAGTATTAATAATTTTCTGTTAACTTGAATGGGTATATACAAATTCTATGGTCTTAAAAATTAATGCTTCAATTGATCTTGATTTGTGACTTTATATTGCTAGAGTTTATGCTCAACTAAAATCAGTCAAAACTAAATATACCTTGTGCTTTGGGAATTCAAAAATAGAAAATAACTTTATTACTTTCTAAAAAGTTTAAACATAGACTTTTATATTTTTAATCAAGAATTTTTGTTATCAAACTTAGTAGAACTAAGAATTCATAGAGGGTTTTGATAAAAATATAGATGGCCAAATCCTGCCTTCAGAGATTTCAAAAGAGCAGGACAAAAAGGTATCCTGAAAACATCAGTTTTGACAATTTCCTCATATGATTCTGATTTTGGTAATCAAACCACACTTTGTCAAATGCTCAACAAATGTAGTAAATACCATAGCTGAAAATCTTAAAATCTTCTAGGAATTTGTAGTTTCTGGAGATTATTATGGCCAAAGAAAGACTAAAGTTGTATAAAACCATATTTAGATGAAGAGATGCCAATAACTTATCTTACACTAAAAATATAATTGGACTAGTTTTTATGAACTTTCCAATCTATGTCTAGAAAAATGTGTGGTATGGGAGCATTATTCTCAATTTACATAAAAGTGTAAGAGCTTAGCATTTAATTTTATTACATTTCTTGAGGACCAAAATTATTCTGTTGTTTTATATTAGTGTTTCATATTTTCTATATTAAAATATAGTCAAATTTTAAAAATTTACTCATACTAGAAATAGAATTAATTTCCAAGATCCACCTCTGAATTTTAAAATAAATATGTTAATGATATCTTAAATGAAGTAATATTTGGTTATTTTCATTTAGTTATAAGAGGGTTAATTAATATATACACCAGCATATACAGTGGCCTGAACATGCTTTCTTAATATATACATTTTCTATTTAATAATGTATTAGGATTTTATACTATATGTACTATTAAAGTTCCTATTTTAATGTTCCATATACAAGAACATAAATTATATATATGTGAATTGCTTTGTCATTTTAATTTTTTAAATCTGCTTTCATAGAGCTTAAGTTCTATTTTCTTTTTGAAACAAGGGGAGAATCTCACTCTCTATATATACCTCATACATAGAGAGAAATTTGATATTGCATTTTTAATTTCTGCATAACTTATCTAAATTCTGTTCTTTTTAAATATAAAATAAGAAATCACAATTTTATTGGTAATAGCATCTACCTTTTTTCAAATATATAACAGAAAAAGACAGACGAATGTATTCAATTGTATATACACAAGCTGGGAAAATTTCTTGAATGCTAAGGATGTCTCTTCACCTGAGGAAAGTTTTATGTTATACAACTAAAAATATTTTTGTATTTAATTATTCTTATGTTCCATTTGAAAGGTATAAGTTGTTCTACTTAATTTAGTCTTCAGTTAATAATGAATTGAACAAACTTCCTGAAAATTCCCTTGTTATTTTAAAAGAGATCCTTGATATTGTAGCCCTTTCTTATTTGAAAATATTTTTACATCAACATCCTTCGGTTAGGCAGCAAAAACTTAAGCTTTTGTTAAAAAGCAAAAAAATGTATAAATGTTAAACATACAGGAGTATATTACCAAATACGTTGTTTTTGTCACTCAATGTAACACCCATATTTTCTTTTGATCACCCAGTAGTAGTATTTGTACCTTACAGTATAGCTGCATTTTAACTGAAGGAAGAGAAGAAATTTATTGGAACAAAATAAATGTCAATAATTTGTTGATGGGAGATATTTCTATTAAGTTTCTTCTTTTCATCTCTCTGGATTTCAATGCTCTGTTGTGAAATGATATTATCCTTTTTTTTTTTTTTTTAAACAGCTCCTCTTACTGGCTCACACTATCTACTCAAAACATATTACATGTATCTTGTATCAGAAATTCTATAAAATCTACATTGATTAGTAATTTTGATCATATGACTAACTTTCTAACGTATTTTAATAGCTAACATATTATTTGAATAGTTATTGTCTTTATGTCTTGATAATAGGAGCTTTTCAATTCTTTGCCAGAGACTGGTGTTCCTTCATCTGAAAGTAGTTCTCTCTGTTAAGAAATTGAGAAATGCATCAACAGAATCAATCCCATATGCACTTTTGTTTTAATAAATCCTAAATCTTAGGCTTTATCCAAGAATACCTGGGACCAAAGCTGAAACCAAAACAAACAAACAAACAAACAAACCAAACAAACTTGGGTAAAGTCGAGTATTCTATCCTTTAACAACCCCCCAGATAAACTTAATTTATGCTAAATTTTGAGAACCAGTGTTTTGACATATGTTGACTTCTGCTGTGATTTGAATATATCCCCCGAGAATTTATGTGTTGGAAACTTAATCCCCAATGTGACAGTGTTAGGAGATGAGGTTCATTGAGAGGTGTTTAGGTCTTGAGGGCTCTGTCTTCATGAATGGAAGCCAGAAAGAGCTTCTGGCCATGTGATGACACAGAAGGAATCTCTTACCAAATATAGATGTATTATTCTTGGACTTCCCAGCCCTCAGAACTAGGTGCCAATATTTTTTTTATTTTTCTAATACATTACCCAGTCTGTAGTATTTCATTATAGCAGTACAAATGAACTAAGATGACTTCCATTAAAGTGTTTCTCTAGAAAGGAAAGTGAAGAACAGACCCACTGCTGAAATAATACTCATTAGTCTAAATATTGTGAGATGCTTGGAAAATGGAACATAGCACTCTAAACCATAATGAAAATTAGCCTACTGTAAGAGGACATGAGTAACAATATGCTAGTTTTTCATAAAGAATTACCAAAAGTTAAATCATAAAGAAGACTAATCGGGCCGGGAGCAGTGGCTCACGCCTGTAATCCCAGCACTTTGGGAGGCCAAGGCGGGCAGATCACGAGGTCAGGAGATCGAGACCACGGTGAAATCCCGTCTCTACTAAAAAAATACAAAAAAAAAAATTAGCCAGGCACGGTGGTGTGGTGGGCAACTGTAGTCGCAGCTACTCAGGAGGCTGAGGCAGGAGAATGGCGTGAACCCGGGAGGCGGAGCTTGCAGTGAGCCGAGATCTCACCACCGCCCTCCAGCCTGGGCGACAGAGCAAGATTCCGTCTCAAAAAAAAAAAAAAAAAAAGACTAATTGTAAGTTTGTTTAAATTCTGAAATTAAAAAATCTAATGAAATGAAAAAATAAATAATTAAAATACTAGAGGCAATTTGCTGATTTATTTGAATTTTTTAGGGATTTTGTAGCCTTTACATGGCAAGTCTACTGTGATAAATTGCCTGCAAAGGTTACATCACTTCCTTGTGCTCCTCTGCTCACACCTCTTTGTAATGTGGCTTGGCAAGTCAACCCATTAAGAAGTGGAATCTTGTTTCACACTTTGTGTATCTGGGCTGACTTTACCACTATGCTTGGCTGATAAAAAGTGGTGTAAGCGATGCTATTTTCTACAGCCTAGACTTTAAAAGACCTTTGCCTTTTGAAGTGCAATTTTGACATTGCCATAACAAGAAAGCCATTCTAGCCCACTGACGGAAGAGGATACCCAAGGTATCCCAAGTGATAGCCAGATATGTGAATGAGGCCATCTTATATATTGCAGTACATCCAACATTCTGTTTAGTGCAACTATTTGAGCTAGTCAAGCTAAACCAGCAGAGGCCAACTGATAGAACCAATGTAGTTTAAATATATGTCCTCACCAAATTTCATGTTGAATTGTAACCTCCAATATTGGATGTGGGGCCTAGTAGGAGTGATGGGATCATGGAGGCGTATTTGTTATGAATGATTTAGTGCCATCCTGGTAGTGTTGTCCTCATCATAGTGAGTTCTTGTAGGATCTGGGCTGTTTAAAAGTGTGTGGCATCTTCCCCCTCACTCTCTCTTGCTCCTGCTCTTGCCACATGAGACACCTGCTCTCGCTTTGCCTTGTGCCATGATTGTAAGCTTTTTGAGGCCCTCACCAGAAGGAGATGCTGGCACTATGCTTCTTGTACAGACTGGATAACCATGAGCCCATTAAAACTCTTTTCTTATAAATTACCCAGCTGCAGGTATTTCTTTACAGCAACACAATAATCAGCCTAACATAAGAACTTTAAGAAATAATACATCGTTCTAGTTTTAAGTCGTCATGTTTGGGATGATTTGTTATTTGGTAGTAGAGATCTGATACTATTATAAACACAAACTTACCTACACGTTTGTGTTTCTCTCATGACTAAGTTAGAAATGTAATAGTGGAATTCTAATACAAAACCCAGTTTCAAACATATGGGAATTATAATCCAATCCAAACTATGAAGGTTATGTATTTTTAAACAATGTGGAATGCCTTATACTAATGATGTTAAAAAATAAGAACAGGGCCCAGGGCAGTGGCTCAGGCCTGTAATCCCAGCACTTTGGGAGATCACGAGGTCAGGAGATTGAGACCATGCTGGCTAACATGGTAAAACCCCGTCTCTATTAAAAAAAATACAAAAAAATTAGCTGGGCTTGGTGGCGGGCGCCTGTAGTCCCAGATATTCGGGAGGCTGAGGTAGGACAATAGCATGAACCTGGGAGGTGGAGCTTGCAGTGAGCCGAGATCGTGCCACTGCACTCCAGCCTAGGCGACAGAGAGAGACTCCGTCTCAAAAAAATCAATCAATCAATCAATCAATAAAAAGAACACACTACTGTGGGGAAAACATTAGCGAGATCACTAAAACCTGTCAACAAACACTGGAAGATTCTGGAACATTAGTTCTCCTACTTTTTCTCAATGTTTCAGAAATTCTAATTATGGACAATTTGGATAGGGATGCCTCTTATTTGTTACGTTTTATCCTGATAGACATACTACATCCATGCAAACTTGTCATGAATAAACTTTACTGGGCCAGTGGAATATGAATTAAGGATAAATAATGGAAAGATAAGTTCAATGTCTCCTTTTGAATAAAAACGTGTAAACTAATGAATAAGCCTAGATCCCAAATATATTAATTTATTCAAATTAAAATTAATTAAATTGATGTATTATAATTAACGTATTTCAGCTTAAATGGTTATCTGCATTCTTTTACTGTTAATTATGTTGCTTCTTTCTGTGGTTTGTTTCACCTTGATGATCGTAAAGGCATTCTTCAAAATCATGTACTAATACATTCATTTTATGTTTTACTCTGTTGAAAATGTATGTGAAGCATTTTAATTAAAGCTAAAACTAATCTAAGTGAATTTTTAAAATGCACTGTCTGAAATGCAATAAAAGGATAATAAATGAACCTCCTTATGACCCCATCTCTATCACCAATGTCTTGTTTAAAATACACAGAAAGGTTAATTTCTACATTTGTTTTATATGATCATTTATATTCAAGTTACCTCAAGTGTTATTTTTAAAATGATATGCCTTATTCATAATTGTCATTTATATTACCTATATTCTTTATCTCAGGATAATTATATTAATATTTATGTTGTACAAATTTCAATAAAAGGTAATTTACACAGAAGGGATGCAATGGAGTCATGAATCGTGGTGTACGCTTCTAACATTCATAAGAAGCCATGTAATAGAAGTAAAAGAGTGTGATTGTGTAAATCTTTGTGATTATAAGTACGGATATGCAGGAGTTCGTGCCTGTCTCCTAGAATAGGCAGAGGATCTCTAAGGGCATTGTTTGGAGACATTTGTTATTTTGGAAAATTTACCACGGTCTATCACATGAGCTATGCAATCATCTCTTATTGGTGCCTCAAGACATTGTCACTTCTATAGCACATACCAATTGACAAATGTAGAATCGAATATGTAACTATCATAAATTCCTATATTGTTTGGAGGGCCTACATGGAAAACTGAAACAAAGACATACGTTTTCCTGTGATTCACTATTATAACTGAAGAGATAGATGAATTACTATGCAATGTGATTTGCATCTATCTTGTTTGAACTCTACCATACCACAACTTCTATACCCATATGATACCTTGCTCCAATGGTACTTTTTAAGATAGGTTTCAGCAACTGTGTCAGTCTCCTTTTCAAGCTAGTTATTCAAGGAAAGCACTATTCTTAGAATTGAAAAACTTAAAGTTTGTTAATTCTCCCAGATCTGCACAATAGAGATGTTCTTACTAATGTCTCATAGATTTTAATATTTAAGTACATTTGCTTGCTCTTGTCTCTGCACATACTCTAGCCTTGTAAATGAACAACAGTGTTGAAAAATTGTTGGTTGGGCAATCTTTGGCATTATTAAATTTAGATTCTGTACCTTTCATTTTTTCCATGATTCTTAGCCAATCTTCATTTCATATATATATATACACATATATATATACACATATATATATATACACATATATATATATATATAATTTGATAAGTTACCATGAAGTGTTGCATACTTAGGAGCTATCTTGTCCTGAGTAATTACTCTTAAGGTTTAACCACCAAGTTAGATATCACAATGATACAAATCTAACAATTCTCCGTTTGGCTCTTCCCATGTTCTCAGTGCAAGATTTAAGTAAACCCAAACACAAAGCCCTGAAATTACGGATTACTTATCAATGATATGCAAGCCAAATGAAGAATGTATAACTTCATAGGATAGAAGATATCCTTGAAACTCACAGTAGTGTCACCTAAATATGTCCATTCATTTTTGCTACGTACTCCTTTGTCAGAGATAGAAGCTTTTGTATGCTCATGGGGATGGGGGAAATATTTCACTCCTAGTAAAATTTCAGCCCACTAGAATAATTCACCAATTATAAATACAAAAGAAACCTAAATTTCTGTCACTTCAATGCATAAAATGCAAGGTGATAGAAATAAACATTCTTATGAAAGCAGTATTTTAAATTCAAGGATGAAAATTTGCAGTGTAAATATGCTGAGCCTTGAAGAGTGGTGACAGAGCAGCTTAATGAAGGTAGGATCATTCCATTCTTTGCTTATGAAAAAAAGCATACTGGGTTTTCATCCAAGTCTCCAGGCATGCCCTTAACTACTCATTCTGAGTACCAAACATAGTCTCAGAGATGTTCTCTTCAGAACATTAGATCCAGCCCAATCGAAGACTTCTGACCAAGGAGGTCTTCACACTTCTCTCCGGTTTGACTAAACTTTACACAGGCTTCTTTCTCCTTCTAGTCCCCCTGAGAGGTGACAGCGTGCTGGCAGCTCTCACAGGCCTCGCTCACTCTTGGCGCCTCCTCGGCCTCTGGGTCTGCTCTTGCTATGCTCCGGGAGCCTTTCAGCCCGCCACTGCGCTGTGGGGACCCCTCTCTGCACTGGTTGAGGCGGGAGCCAGCTCCCTCAGCTTGCCAGGAGGTGTGTAGGGAGAGGCACAGGCAGGAACCGGGGCTGCGCACGCACTTGCGGGCCAGCTAGAGTTCCGGATGGGCGTGGGCTTGGTGGCCCCGCACTCCAAGCGGCTGGCCCCGCCGCCAGGGCAGTGAGGGGCTTAGCACCTGGGCCAGCAGCTGCTGTAGTCGATTTCTCACCGGGCCTTAGCTGCCTCCCTGAGGGGCAGGGCTTGGGACTTGTAGCCTGCCATGCCTGAGTGTCCTCCCGCCATGGACTCATGCACCGCCAGAGCCTCCCCGACGAGCGCCACCCCCTGCTCCTCGGTGCCCAGTCCCATCCACAGCCCAAGGGCTGAGGAGTGTGGCACATGGCATGGGACTGGCAGGCAGCTCCACCTGCAGCCCCAGTGGGGGATCCACTGGGTGAAGCCAGCTGGGCTCCTGAGTCTGGTGGGGACTTGGAGAATCTTTATGTCTAGCTAAGGGATTGTAAATACACCAATCAGCACTCTGTATCTAGCTCAAGGTTTGTAAACACACCAATCAGCACCCTGTGTCTAGCTCAGGGTTTCTGAATGCACCTATCAGCACTCTGTATCTAGTTAATCTGGTGGGGACTTGGAGAATCTTTATGTGTAGCTAAGGGATTGTGAATGCACCAATTGGCACTCTGTATCTAGCTCAAGGTTTGTAAATGCACCAATCAGCACTCTGCGTCTACCTCAGGGTTTGTAAATACACCAATCAACGCTCTGTATCTAGCTAATCTAGTGGGGACTTGGAGAACTTTTATGCCTAGCTCAGGGATTGTAAAGGCACCAATCAGCACCCTGTCAAAACGGACCAATCAGCTCTCTGTAAAAGAGACCAATCGGCTCTCTGTAAAATGGACCAATCAGCAGGATGTGGGTGGTGCCAGATAAGAGAATAAACGCAGGCTGCCTACGCCAGCAGTGGCAACCCTGGGGTCCGCTTCCATAGTGTGGAAGGTATGTTCTTTTGCTGTTGGCAGTAAATCTTGCTGTTGCTCACTCTTTGGGTCCACACTGCGTTTATGAACTGTAACACTCACCGAGAAGGTCTGCAGCTTCACTCCTGAAGCCAGCGAGACCGCGAACTCACCGGGAGGAATGAACAACTCCAGATGTATGGACTTAAGAGCTGTAACACTCACCACTCACCGCAAAGGACTGCAGCTTCACTCCTGAAGCCAGCGAGACCACGAACCTACCGGGAGGAACGAACAACTCCAGACATATGGACTTAAGAGCTGTAACACTCACCACTCACCGCAAAGGCCTGCAGCTTCACTCCTGAGCCAGCGAAACCACGAACACATCCGAACATCAGAAGGAACAAACTCCGGACACACCGCCTTTAGGAATTGTAACACCGCGAGGGTCTGAGGTTTCATTCTTGAAGTCAGTGAGACCAAGAACCCACCAATTCTGGACACACCCCGACCTCCCTTTTACTTGGTCTAGACAGAATCCAAATGACCACAGAGGTCCCTCTTCTCCCTCTTACAGTATTTCCTTTAGATAACTTGTAATTGCAAATTCTGTCTCTGCTCTTTTGAGATGTACATAATTTTATTATCGCTTTCCTGCTTTACAAGCCAAGGCTGCCTTTCTTCAGAACTTGGGAGCCATTCCTCTGAAAAATAATCACCAAGTGAGTTAGAATCACCTCTGGGAAAAGAGAGGAGACTGACTGTGGTAGGTGCATTACTCCAAATTGCAAAACTACCTGCTGTTGGGAAGTTATAAGAAAATTGATGTTTCTTTTGGGTAAGGCCAATTAGCAAACACAGATGGCTTGTAATACTTTCCACACTCTCTCTTCAAATCTCCTGCCCTTTATTTAAACAGAGTTGAATTGAGAATGCATGCTGGTCTCTATGTCCTATTGCAATATCCTTCAACAAATTCTCCCTGACTTGTTTAGTTTTGTCTGGTACAATTTATGCTTTGACACCACAAGACAGTTTGCTGTTGACTATGGCTTCTTAGAACAATTAGTGTTCGTATATGGACCTATTAAAAAAAGAATACATCAAACATCAGGTTCTGCAACATAAACATATAGAATTTCTACTTGTCAAATAAATAGAAACCCAACAGCGATCAGATGGAGAGTAGAAAGAAAAGAAGATAAATCCAATTGTATTATTTATGGGTAAACATTAGGATGAACTAGAGCTTCATTGCTTAGGCATAATAGAAGTTTATCAATGGATATTTGAGAAGCCAATTTTATGACTCAATTTTATATGCCACAAATATGTTATTCGTATGTGAATGTAATATACAATATCCGATATGAAATGGCAAATACATATTCTAGCTGTATAAATGACATATCCAAACTTAAAAATACTCATGAATAGGCTAGTTGTGAGAACCAAAACAAGCTCATTCCTGAACAAAATCTTAGTATATTCTGTAAATATATTGCTAGTAATAATATTAAAAAAACTAGTATCTTGTTTAGTTGTGCATGAGAAAATAAGTGCATAAAATAAAACTACTTATTTATCTACTATAATTCCGGGAAGAATAAACTTACTTTGTAATTTTAACATATGATTTTGTTCCTAATATACCTTCACCCTGGAGGGAAAGGATTGGATTTTAGGGATTTCGAGGTTACTAATGGGAATAAAATAAGATATGTAGATGAGAATTTGAGAAGGATCGAATTTTGAATTGTAAGACAGTGGTTGTAATCACCTATTGCTTTGTAACAAAATTTTGCAAAACTTAAGTGGCTTAAAAGCAAATGTATTATCAACTTCACTGTCCTTAGGGTTGACTGAACTCCGCTGAACAGTTCTTGCCTAGAGTTTCGCACATAATTAACTAACACACATAACTGGTAGGGGCTAACTGTTACCTGGGACCTCAGTTGGGATGTCTACTAGGGCACCCACATCTGACCTCTGTATTTACTTTGAGCTTGTCTGAGCACAGTAGCTGTGTTCTGGGAGGTTGTGGCACAAAAACATGCGTGCCAAGATGAAGGTCTAGGCAGATACTGCAGGAATTTATTTTTATTTTACTCGTAACTACGACCCATGCTTTATTGAAACTTAATTGAGCAAATATTTTGTAAAATGGTAAAACATATAAAGGAAAGGGAGAAAGTGGAGCCTAATCAATGAATAGGTATGATTTACCTCCTATTGAAAAATAATTATTGCAGAATATTTTATTATAATTATCCTTAGCAAAAGGAACAAAAGTGATTTTTGAAAATTTTATTAATTATAGAGAGGCAGATTTGATGCAGCAGGCATCATATTTTTACATCCACGCTGTAGGATACAGAAAAGCAATGATAAAGTTATTTCTCTAAGAAACACAGGTGTAACTTAAGGCAAAACTTTATTATTTTTGGTGCTTTTGTATTTTTTCTTAAGTGTTATAACATATTTTTGGATAATCATTTTCATATGTTTTATTGTTTTATCTGATGCTTTTTTTGAGGAGTATATAATTTATCAGTAGGGAATTAGGTTATTTTTTCAGTGTACAATGAAGTAGTTATTATCATATTCACAAGGTTGTGCAATCATCACTATCTAATACCGTATCATTTTCCGTAACCCAGAAATAAACCCCTTGCCCACTAGCAGTAACCATTTCCTCCCTCATTTTTTTATCCTTTGGAAACCACTAATCTATCTTCTCTATGGATTTGTCTATTATAGAAATTTTCTATAAATGAAAATATACAATATGTGGCCTTTTGTGTCTGGAGTCTTTCTCTGAGCATAGGTTCATCTGTGTTGTAGCTTGTAGCATGTAACTACACTTGATTATCTTTTACAACTAAATAATGTTTCATTGTATAGATATTTCAAATCTTGTTTATGCATTCAACAGGTGTTGGACATTTGGGCTGTTTTCAGTTTTTGGCAATTATAATAATGCTACTATGAATATTAATGTGAAAGTTTTTGTGAAAATGTATGTTTTGAATTCTCTTGCTGGGTCATAGACATAATTCTGTGTTTAACTTTTTGAGAAACTGCTAAACTGTATTTCAACATGGCTGCACCATTTTTTGTATTCTCATTAGTGATGTTATGAGGGTTCCAATTTCTCCACTACATTATTTTCTAGCTTTATGATTATAGTTATTCTGGTGGTAGTATCTCATTGTGGCTTTGATTTGCTTCTTCCTCATAATGAATGAATGATGTTGAGTATCTTTTCATGTATTTATGGGACAGTCCATATAGATACAAACATATATACGGGTGTGTATATATATATACACACACACACACCCATATATATACATATATATGTATACATACACACCCATATATATGTATATATATATACTCACACCCCCATATATATACATATATATGTATACATACACACCCATATATATGTTTGTATATATATGGACTGTCCCATAAATACATGAAAAGATACTCAACATCATTCATTCATTATGAGGAAAAAGCAAATCAAAGCCACAATGAGATACTACCACCAGAATAACTATAATCATAAAGCTAGAAAATAATGTGGTGGAGAAATTGGAACCCTCATAACATCACTAATGAGAATATAAAACATGGTGCATATATATGGGTGTGTATATATGTGTATATATACACACCCGTATATACGTATATATGGGTGTGTGTATATATGTGTATATATACACACACCCATATATACGTATATACGGGTGTGTGTATATATGTGTTTGTGTGTATGTAGATAGGTAGGTAGATAGATAGATAGATAGATAGATAGATAGATGGATAGATAGATGGATAGACAGACAGATATTTCTCCAATTGGATATTTCTCCAAATAGTGGAAATATACACTTGAATTGGTTGGTCATTTAAATTGGGTTACCTTTTTACTGTTGAGCTGTAAGAATTTTTCAAATATTCTGGATACTAGACTTTCATTAAATATATTATTTGTAAGTATTTTCTCCCATTCTGTAGCTTGTCTTTTCACCTTCTTGGTAGTCCTTTGAAGCACAAGTTTTTTGTTTGTTTTGATGAAGTCAAATTTTTCTTTTTGTTGCTCATGCTAAATATCATATCTAACAAACTGCTGCCAAATTAATGATTATAAATATGTATGGTTTTTTTCTAAGAGTTTTATAGTTTTAAAGCTTACACTTGGGCATGTGATCCAATTGGGTTTAACTTTTGTATATGGTGTGAGGTAGAGTTTTAACTTCATACTTTTACATGTAGATACCCTGTTGTCCCAGCACCATATGTGAGAACAACTATTCTTTCCCCATTGAATTTTCTTGACACCCTTTTCAAACCACAACTGAGCATAAATATGGGCTTATTCATGAGCTCTCAATTCTGTGTTATTGCTCTATATGTCTATTCTTATGCCAGGACCACATAATCTTGATTGCTGAAGCTTTGTAGAAAATGTTTAAATGAAAACATTTGAGTCCTCCATCTATATAACCCAGCCTCAGATATCAGACTGAATCACCTGTTCTCCATTCTATTGATCAAGTGTGAGTCATATGACCAGACCAGAGTCAATTGGAAGAGATTACATGAGGGAATAAATACAAGGAGCATGAGTCCTTAGGGGTTATATTTGGAAACTACCTCTGAAGAGAAGAGTAGGTGCAGAGAAGCTTCCCTAAGACTGTAGATTTCCAAATGTGGAGACCATACTTTTTTTTTCTTTCTTTCTTTTTTTTGATTAGTATGTCCATGGACTTAAGATCATTGAAGAGTATTGCTTAATGGAGACTACAAATAATGGAGAAGACATTTTTAGACCTGTTTTTCAAAGCTCAATATAGTGTTGTTGTTGATATTGCTGTTTGTTTTGTTTTACTCTTAACAGAATCACAATAAAGATAGACATGATCATCTTTAATTATCTGGCACCATATGGCACCATATAAGTTCAAAGTTTTTTTTTCAGAAACTTAGGGGAAAAAGTGGCTTTCTTAAAATACAATAATTAATTAAGCTTTATACTATCTCTGAGAAGTTGCCAAGAATATATTTAATTCAATGTAATTATAAAAATATGATGATGTGAACTTTCTTAAAGAAAGTAAAACAAAAAACAAACAGAAAAATCCTCCCAAGGTATTGCTATCTTGTAAAAAAAAAAAAAGTCCTCTAATATAGAATTTATAACAATGATTTAAAATGCATTGATACAAACATCCACTAGTTGAAAAATATGGAGATTTGAGGGTTAAAATCACATTGATTCTTTTTTTAACATCAGTAGTGAAATTAGATATGTTTTCTTTGCCCAAATAATATTTAGGGAAATATAGGTTATCATTACACTGAAGTATTGATATTATTAAATTTTTAAAGCACTAAATTGACATAATATTATTTGCTTAAAATGCATAGATCATGAAGAGATCAAGGAAAAGCCACATTACAAAAATATTAGTAACATGATATCATTTACGTAGACTGGAAATTTCACCAATTAATGTTTCAGTTAAATACATAAAAGAAAACAAAAACATAATCAGTTTCGGGTGGTGTGGGCAAAAGTTTTAAAAAAATAATACCCTCGTTTCAGATAATTAACCTGAATAATTAATTATTGGGGAGATAAGAAAAAACAAAGTTTGATAAAATGTTCAACAAAGCTATTTAACATTCAAACTATGAAAAATATAAATAATTACCATATTTCTATTCGAGGATCAGCAAGGATACCTAGTAAGAAACAGTGATTGAGGTGGTCAGAAATCCAGGGGAGTGTGAAGACGTGCAGTCAGGTGGAAAACACTTTTCAGAGAAGAACTATGTTGGGTGTCATGAACAGAACATTTACTTAATGAAGCTGATTTAACATTTTGAAAAAAATTGGTGAGGTTCAAAATGGGCATTCAAAGCAAATAGGAGAGATTTTCGAGATGAAAGATAGCAAAATAGAAATAATTCTTTCTAATTTAAGATGAAACCAGGGAATGAGATATTAACAGAAACAAATGAGAGTTGAAAACTCTGTTTTACTCTGTTTTACTTTTTAGACTGTGGAATAAAATCTGTTTTGTGCATGTAATAGGAAACAGTAAGAAAATACTGAGATGTGAAAACAAAATGAAAAGAATTCCAAAATTTAAAAATGTTAGAAATTATCAATAGATTAAATTAAGAATACTGGCTACACATTTCTATTTTGAAGACAGTTTAATAATAGCATAAATATTTATTAAATACATTATTGAATTAAAAATTCTGTGTAATATATATAACACATTTTTCAATCAAATTATAATAAAGCATAATTTTATTTTCAGGAAATATACGGTTATATTGTTAAAAGATGTACTCAAATACGTATATATATGTTATTTTCCTTATTTAATTTATGGTCACCTATTACTTTGAAAAGTTTTTAAGATTGTCCTACTGACATAGCCTTCGATTTTAAAAGTTGAAATCTTGAGGGTATTCCATTGTTTTGTTGTCTAACCTAGCTAATTATATTTGCTACTCTAAGTTAATTAAAACTCTCTCTTTATGAAAATAATTTGTTTACTCTAACCACACAGCCACTGGGTTTACTGCTTTATGCTTTGCTTATTTCAAAATACATCTGAATTATTATGCAGACTTTGAACATAGCAGGGATCTTCCCCATTTGCTTAAATGGTGACCTATTGTTGCTGCATATTTTTTAGTATATGTTACTGTATCTTGTTAATTTTTTGATCAAAATTGAATGCAATTGAAGATATCTTTAGTGTACCCAGGTCAAACTTCCTTTGCAATATGTTTTTATCTTTTTTATTCTAACTTATTCTGATTCTAAAAAAATAATATGTGTTTGTATTAAAAAATATCCAAATTTGTTGTACTCTTACATTGATCAAAAAGCTTAACAGAACTGTTAGAAATAATTTGCAGATGACAAGATCTTCAGAAGTTTCAAGTGCCTCCTCAAGTTTAGGTTATGCATATACTATTCAATTTTATGCTATTTCATTTCCCAAAGAGGAAACAGCACGACTTCTGAAAAAGGTGAAAGTGCTTTACTCTGGCCAGTCAACAATTTTCAGAAGCTATTCTATACAGTCATGATGATTTGATACAAGATGGTTCTTTTTCTCGTCATATCATCATTAGGGGAGTGAGAATGAGGGTTGCTGATAAATTCTACTCCCTAGCACGTGGAAAACAATTTCAGCACAAAAATGTACTGCGAGGAAACAGTCCTTTACACTAAATCACTCACCCAGAATATGCTGAACACTTTTATATGTATTTTTAAAGCTTGAGGAAAGTGAGTTTTATTAAAATAATGAAATGTAAGTATTATCTTTTAGGGATTGATATATTAATCAATATATTAGTTCATTTTTACAGTTAAGGTACCTGCATACATTCAATTAATTTGATTTTTTTTTAACTCTTTGTTGTAAAAATTTTAGTAAAAATTTATTAGGCCTTGACGAATGATGGGAAAAGATAGGAAAAGTACACCATTCAAGACAATCAAAAATCATTTACAACCCCTCTATTTCCCTGTGCTCTCTTATTCAAAACATATGTTTCCAAAAAGTGAAGTTTTAGAATCATATAGTGGTATGGTTTGGCTGTGTCCCCATCCAAATCTCATCTTGAATTGTAGTTCCCGTAATCTCCACGTGTCCTGGGAGGGAAGTGGTGGGAAGTAATTGAATCATGGGGCGTATTTTTCCCACTCTGTTCTGATAGTAAATGAGTCTCGTGATCTGACAGTTTTATAAAGGGCAGTTCCCCTGTACGCATTCTCTCTTCTTTGCCACCATTTAAGATTTGCCTTTTCTCCTCCTTCACCTTCCACCACGATTGTGAGGCCACCCCAGCCATGTGGAACTGTGAGTCCGTTAAACCTCTTTTTCTTTATAAATTACCCAGTCTTGGGTTGTTTTTATCAGCAGTACGAGAACGGACTAATATACATAGGTAACCTCATGTTTCTAAATGTTGTGTATCTCTCCAATATACCTAATCTGTTTCTTTATTTTTATATCTCTCATGTTACTTTGTACAGTGGTTCCACATTGGTTCAATAAATATTTCATTAAGTGTGAGATAATGTAGCAAGAATAATTTGATAAAAATTTACTCACTTTTTAAGTCAGAAGGAAAAAATAATTCCATTCCAAGGAATTTTCTCAAGATAATTGAGTACAACTATATAAAATGGTGGATTCATTTATTTGAAGAAAAATCAAAATGTGACTTAAAAGAATAAACATAAAAATGAATTCCAGTTCGCTTCCTTAAACTAATTTTCTATTATTTAAGATATATTCCGACTTTTCTCATATCACTAATCTGACCATTAATATTCAAGTTCTTCCATTTTAGCAAACAACCATGTTAAATACTTCACAGAGAAAATACATGAAATCAGAAGAAAACTATTTCATTTTCCCGTAATTCTCGCTAACTTCTTTAATCGTATTACTATATCTTCTGTCTTTCTTACATTACAGTAAAAATTGCCTGTATTTCTTTCTGCAGTTACTATGTTCATTTTTGCTCTGCATCTTCTTTTAACCATTTAAGACACTTCACAACTGCAAGTAGTCCTTTTTATTCCATCAGTACTTTGCCCAACTTTATTTCCATTATTTTCCTAGACAAAGATGACAAAACATCATCCTCTATTGATTCCATTCCAGTTTTGCTTCATGTTTATGCTCCCTTTCATAGTAACTGAAATATTTATCTAAAGTTATCCTTTCTATTTCCATAATTTTCATTCTTTTCTTCACCCATTCCAAATGTTTCTCATATTCACAGAGACTACCTAGGTTATTGTTATAATCATGACTAATGCTAAAAATCTAATTTCTGTCTACATTTGTATGTATCAGTAAAAATTGTTTCCCGAAAATGAGAGAAACCACATCTGGCTAAAATGAGCAGACAAATACTTTATTAAGTCTTTGGGGCTGGGCTTGGTGGCTCACACCTGTAATCCCAGCACTTTGGGAGGTGGAGGTGGGCAGATCATGAGGTCAGGAGTTCAGACCAGCTTGGCCAACATGGTGAAACCCCCTCTCTACTAAAAATACAAAAATTAGCTGGGCATGGTGGTGGGTATCTGTAATCCCAGCTACTCAGGAGGCTGAGGCAGGATGATCCCTTGAACCTGGGAGGCAGAGGTTGCAGTGAGCTGAGATCACGCCACTGCACTCCAGCCTGGACAACAGAGACAGACTCTGTCTCAAAAAAAAAAAAAAAAAAAAATTGAAGTCTTTGATAGTTCACATAATAACTGCTAAGGGGTTTTGATACATGGCTTCAAACAACAATCAAAATGTCTCATCAGAATATCTCCTTGAAGAAATTGCTTTTACTAACCATAGCATTAATGCTGCACCCTGGCCAGAGACAACAATGGGAAAACATTTCTTGTTGCCACTGTAGCATCGCTGACACTACATCCTAAGAATAGAATCTTGCTGGAACTGCCATTGTTGTGAGAATGGAATTTATGTTGTTCCAAAATCTTTGTGCCACAAGTTTATTGGAAGCACAAACTAAGATCACCTGCTTGTCAGCTCTACTAGGCCTAGTGTCCATGCTCATTCTTCAAGTGGTTCTGGAAACGTGTCTATCTGGACTTAATCTGTTCCTTTGTGGGAAGAAGCCTCTACTTCACAGAAGTAGTTGTGATCAGTTACTTTAATTAGAAGAGATTTTCCAGGCACTGCAATTGGGCATTAAAAAGAACAAAGAAAGAAAGTAAAAGGGAAAAAAATACTATAATCCCCACTTTCCAACAAAAAAGGAAACATATCTTCTAATATTTACATATAAAAATGGTTCTTATCTCGAATAATTCATATATGATTCATAATATTGGTTATATTTTCTCTAGCTTTCCAGAACGAAGAATATGCAAAGATATGACTCATTTATTGAACTAAACTCAAAATGTAGGCTATACTAAAGATGACTATTGTTTCTCCAGGGTGTTCAGAGCCCATCTTAATATTCTGTAATGTATGGATTACATTATTATGTAATTATCTCTAATATAATATGTATAAAATTGATAGATGATAAATGGGAAAAATATTCTTTAATATAAACAATATTTTTTAATTCAACAAAGAAAAAAAAAGACCTATTAATCCTAATGTCATGACTTGGCAAGGAAGTTACAGTCTATGATTGCCTTCCTCCACTTTTTATTTCATAGTATCCTTAAACTTTAGTTTTATCATTAACTAATCATTATTCTTTATCAAGTAATATGATTGAAACTTTGCTTTTGAGGGGTCTAAACCTTCTGTTTCAATTTTCCTATAAAGACGCACTTCCCTTTTTCATTAACTTTTATTACTAGACAGGCAGTACTAAGGTATACAGAGGCTATGTCTTTATACTATTATCTTTCTTCTGCAGTAAAAAACACATTTTTTATTGAAAGTGAGAATGGGTTATTTCTGCAAAGATCATCTTCCTTTTTTCCTTGCTCTTGCTTATTTGCCAAAAAAAAAAAAAAAAAAAAGAGAGAGAGAAAAAAAGACAAAGAAAAAAAAAAAGAAACAAAAATCTAGCCAGTAATTCAGCTTCAGCTTCTAGTTCAATATAACCCTTGATAAGTCAGCACATGGTAGCTTTCCCCCTAGGGAAAGCTATGTGATTCTCAAAAAAATTTTTTACAATAAATTAATTTGGTGCAATGTTGAGTAGACACCATTCCTCTTTCTTGCTTAGGTTCTCAAAACATATATTCTGTCAATAAAAAAGACATTAATATGGATGAAATTGCAGACTCAGAAGTTCTTATCTCTTGTCATAACTAGGTTCAATTGTGTATCATCCTAGTAACTTCTGAGTTATGGAATATACATAACTATAAAAATTAACCCATTGCCTCCTGCATTTGATATAAAGTCAAATTTTTGGTCAGATAAAACATTGTGTTTTATAAAATAGCAGTGATTAATTCAATAAATCAAGTGAAGAGAGAACTGAGAAAAGCAATAACTACGGTGAAATCAAATACAAACCATAAATTAGTGTGTATTGCCAAAACCATGAGAGAAGTTTAATGTAATTTACTTAATAAGTTTAATGTAATCTACTAATGCATAGTTGACTGGGTCCCTCCAGAGTATAGCACTTTTTCAGATTATCAACACAGAAAAGTACTTTTGGGAGGTTAGATGGCCCTTATAGTATCTATGTCAACTTCAATAAAGAAGATCTTACTGCTATTTCTTGAAAAAGGAACAACAACAGAACAAGTGCTAGATAGCTAGAATGAGCCTGTCTGATATTTACATTGCAGTTGATATCATCTGCTTAATTATTGGGTTCTATTCCAATAATCAAGTAGGAACTGTCACTGAGCTTTTAATGTATCATAGGATGGGCATATTCATATAATTTTCACCCACTTTAAGGAGATCATCTTCATCACATTTCTCTAATATTTTCATCTTAATTTCTCCAGACATTCCCCACAAGTCCTGATCATCATGAAAAGCCGTAAATCAACATAATGAGTGTTGCTGTTAATAAATATCTTTGGAATTAGAGTCCTCACTTTATTTATCTTAGAGTCTGGCTAACTTTTTCTACATGATATCAGATAGTAATTTAGACTTTGCAGGTCATACAAAAATTTATCACAACTACACATCTCTACTACTGTAGTGTGAAAGCAGTCAGAAACAATATATAAACTAATAATAATTGCTATATTTCAATAGGCCTTATTTATAAATGAAAATCAAAAGACTGGATTTGAACCACTGGCCATAGTTTGCCAACATTTGACTCAGAATATTACATTACCCTTAACCAAACTCCAACTGCCTTTTGCACTGGCCAAACAAGTATATTAAAAGGGGGTGTGCTGCAATAGTTATATATCGACATACAAAATAAAACACACACACACACACACACACACACACACAAGAATCTTTACCAAGACCTTACATCTTTCATGAAAATTAACTCAAAATTCATCACAGACCTAAATGCAAAATACAAAACTAAAAAATCTTAGAAGATAACATAGAAAATCCATGAAACAAAATCCAGAAAATCTAAAAAATGTCCTTGAGTTTGGCAATGACTTTAGATACCACACCTAAGGCACAATCTATGAAAGAAAGAATTGATAAACTATACTTCATGAAAATTTAAAGTTTCTACTCTATAAAAGACACTGTCAAGAGAATAAAGAAGCCAAAGAATGAGAAAACATATTTGCAAAAGACTTCTCCAATCAAGGATTGTTACCAAAATACGCAAAGAACTCTGAGAACTCAACGATAGGGAAAAACAAACAAACAAAACAAAACAAAACAAAAAACAAAACTCTCATTAAGAAATGGGCCAAATACCCTAATGAAACCTCACCAAAGAAGATACAGAGGTGGAAAATTAACATATAAGAAGGTGCTACACATCATATGTCATCAGAGACGATGAACTAAAACAATGAATTACCACTACACACTTATTGACCAAATTTTAGAACACTGACACCACCAAATTCTGGTGAGAATGTGGAGCAACAGGAACTGTAATTCATTGCTTTTGGAAATTCTACATGGTTCACCATTTTAGAAGTCAGTTTGACAGTTTCTTACAAAACTAAACACACTCCTACCATATGATTCTGCCAATTTTCCTTTTGGTATTTACCTAAAGGGGTTGAAAACATATGTCTACACAAAACCTGCAAAGGCATTTATAACAATTATATTTATAAATGCCAAAACTTGGAAATAACCAAGATGTCCTTTAGTATGTGAATAGATACACAGTGGCACAGTCAAACAACAGTATATTATTCAGCACTAAAAAAAAATCTCTTAAGCCATAATAAAGAATGGAAAAACTTCAGTGTTATTAAGTGAAAGAAGCCAGTCTGAATAGGCTACATGCTATATGACTTAGAATATAAGGCGTTAGACAAAAGGCAAAACTATGAGTAAAAGACTGTTTGGTTGGCAGTGGTTGGAGGTGGGAAGAGATATAAAGGTAGAGCATGGAGAAATTTTAAGGCAGTGAAACTATTTTATTAGATACTACAATGGCGGTTACATGTCATTATATATTTGTCCCAACCCACAGAATGTACGACACCAGCAATGAATTCTAATGAACACAGTGGACTTTGGGTGATAATGATGTGTCAACATTGGTTCATCAATAGTAAGAAATATACCACTCTTGTGGGGGATGTTGATAATGGTGGAGGCTATACATGTGTGGGGAAAGGGAGAATGTGAAAAATATCTGTACCATCTGCTTAATTTTGTTTCAAAAATTTGCCTAAAGCGTTCTAAAAATAAAACCTATCATAAAAAGAGGAAGAGGGTGTGATAGAAATTCCATTAAACATATTTTAAGTTCTTAATGTTAAGATATAGTATTCACCATAGATTCATTATTGCATCATTTTTATCATTTTATAAGAAGCAGCTCTGGTGGCTTCTAATTCATTCTTCCTGTCTCAAATACTAGTACAGCATAGGCCAAAGAGCTAATATGGATATTATAAAAGCTTTTAGGATGATTGCAAATGTATCTTGAGGTAATCACGGTGCAAATCTTTGTCTCGTAGGGGGCTCCATAAAGAGAATTCACATCAGAGCTGAATATATTGTCATACCCCTCATAGTGCCTCATTTAGAAATGTGAAATGCAATGGAATTCTGCATCCTCAGAGCCAGTGTCTGATAATCTCTAGTTAATTCTATTTGTTTTATTCCCTCAATACATAGTGAGCCTATTAAATGGCTATAAGCACCTCAGGGTGGTGTTATGGTCTGAATTGTGTTCTCTCAAAATTCATACATGGACGTTCTAACCTCTAATACCGCAGAACATTACTGGATTTGGAGACAGAATCTTCAAAGAGGTAATTAAGTTAAAATGGGATTGTAAGTATGGGCCTTAGTCCAATATGACTGGTGTTTTTTTGTTTGTTTGTTTTGTTGGTTTTTTTTTTTAAGAAAAGGAGATTAGGACACACGTATGCAGAGAGAAGACTATATGAAAATAAAGAGAGAAGATGCCTATCTGCAAGTGAAGGAGAGAAGCCTCAGAAGAAACCAAAACTCTGGGAACACCTTGATCTCAGGCTTCTAGATTCCAGAACTGTGAGAAAATATATCTTTGTTGTTTAAATCACTCAGTCTATGGTACTTTTTATGATAGCCCAGCAGACAAATACAAGTAGGAATTATATTGTTTGTTGTATTATTGCAGGGCCCTTCCTCAAATAATTAACTTTCTTTCATTCACAGAGTCTAAACTTTTAAAGAACTCAAGTCAGGGAATTGGCCTATGGACTGTGACTCTCAATCTTGGTGACTCCATTAAAAACTACAGAAACAAAGTGGAAGAGAGATGACAGATAGATAATAGACATATATGATAGATAGGCACATAAAACAATCTTTTGTTGTAAAGACTCCTTGTTTAATTTTCCAATGACCAATTTTTACTTGAGACTTAACGTTCACGTTAGTATATTTGGAGATAAATGCATTAGAAGCATTGATTTCTCATTGAAAATTTTTCCTCATGCAAAGTCATTTCAGATTTTTTTAAAAACAACCTAAGAAAATCATCATGAGACATAGGAGGATAACTTACACTTACTGTTAAGGAAGACTTATTTTGTATTAAGTATTAAAGCTTCCCTACTTATAGATTCTTATTTCATTTCTCAAGTCCCACTTTTTCTTCAGTGTGTAGTTACTCAACTTTCAAATGTAAACATCAAAAATGAAATATCCTGTGAAGCATAATGTTGGAAGTAAGTGGCTACTCACAAAATGTAGTGAGATAAGTAATTAAAGGATGAGAACCTGGATCAGTAATGATTCTGATATATATGTACAGACATATATTATTTACATAGATATATCATCTACATCTGATATATATCATCTATATATCTATATCTGTGTATCTCTATTATCTATCATCTATCTATTTATCTCTCTGTTATCTGTCATCTATCTATCTATCTTTCTATTTGCACCAAGGCACAAACTATACAATCAGATACTTCCTATGACTTCACTAAAAAGTCCTTATCTGTCACAGTTACAGGGCTAAGAACAACCTTAAAAATTCTTGATTCTGCAATTGTATTAATAGCTGGACCAATTCGATATGTAGATTCATTAAGGGTCTGCTGAAGAAGTTAGTGTTCTAGTATACTACACACGAATATCCCTTTATATAGTAGCTGATTATCACTCCCTTCATTACAAGTGTGAGCAGATAACAAACTGTAAATTCCTCTCACTTGTCTTGAGACATTTTACCTCTGATACCCATTTTATATAAGTTGTTCTTGGTTGTAAGCACAGAAGTTACCTCTCCTGATTAGAAGGATTTAAAAAAAAAGAACACTGATTGGCTTACAAAACTAATGGGATAGCTAGAGAATTATTCTGGAAAGATACATAGCTTGGGTCTACGACAAAAATCTTCCCACAAAATTGTCTTAGTAAAGAAACCACAGCCACCTTGTTAGAGCTCTAGATATTGCAGCCGGTTTTACTGTAAATGTCCTACTGATGAATTAACTCTTGACCCTGGAAGCTACTACTAACACTTTCTCTTGCCTAAAAATGCTTAAATTCAATACAGCTGCCACTGCTGCTAGAAAGGATAATCTGCCATTGCTGCCAATACTTTTGAATTAAAAAACATAGTATGTGGCCCTAATTGCAACAACATAAGTTCAGTACTCATGCTATTGGTTAAAGAAAACTAAGAAAATATATTGATAGTCAGTTTTATATTTTATAATAGGAGGTATATATTGCATTGCCTAAGACCCAAACATTAAAATGTTTTTAATGCCCAATAGCCAGAATAATAATGATATCATGCACATCTTGTTATTATGAATAAACTATCCCTCTCACAAAAGTATGCTTATCAGTAAGTAGAATCACAATCTATCCACTTACTGAAGCCAAATATCTTAGGACTTTGTGATGCATCCTACCATTACATTTCATATTCAATTTATCAGAAAGGCTTATTGAGTATATCTCAAAAAGAGATCTAAACCTCATTACTTGTACCACTAGAAACCATCTTCAAGCCACTGACATTTGGACTCCAGATACAATCTCCTGTTAGGTCTCAATGCCTCCATTCTTGCTACCCTGCAGTCTGTCTACTCCACAGCAGCCAAAATAATCTTTCATGACTCAAATATCATCAAGTTATTGTCATGTTTGAAGTCCTCCATTGCAAGCAGAAAACCTAACTTCTTACCATGTCTGCAAATTCTTACGTGATCTATTCCCTGTTTTGTTCTCTGCTCTGATTTACTTCCAACTCTGTGCTCTTCTACACTATTGGTTTATGTGATCCTTTGTAATTCTTATTCATTTTTTAGAAGAGAAAAATTTATCAGAGGACCTTCTTTTTTTTCTGGAAAATTCATTCCTCAGAGTCCTTTGCGTGGCTTCTTCCTTCTTATAATATCAATCAATGCGAGACTACACATTCATTGCAGAGGCATGCCTTCTTCACTTACTCTTGCTAAAAAGAGTATAAATGGTCAGTTCTATCTTATTTTATGCTCTTCAAAGTACCAATGAAGAAGCAACTCTCTCTCATGCTTATTGATGTAGCCACCTTTACTATATGGTATCTGATACAGAGTAGATAGTCAATAAAAATATTTGACTAACTCAGTAAGTCTAGACACCATGTTTTAATGACAATATTGTCTATTCCCCTCATGCCCCCAAAAAACTGATAAAAATTACGGTTAGTACAGTCAGAGAAGCTAATTTCTCACAGTTCCATATGAAGTTATACCAATTTTTCCTGTTCTATATTGTTTATGTCTTGGGAAAGCAAAAATGGTGTATAGAATTCTGAAAATAATATAAATATTCACAATTTGCAAATTTTTTTCTATATATTAACATTGAGATATAGAATTTCCAAATGATTCACCAATAATTTGAATTAAATACATTATACTTGTAGATAAGATGAAGAACTGAGAACTGAATAACTAAGGAGTTATTTGAAGTTTCAGCCTGTACTCACTCTCTTAGCATCTTAAGTGATTCTGGCTGACTTGTGAAGATCTTGCGTTAATATTTTCTAAATTACTTTCAATTCCTTGAAAATAGATTTTAAAAAATACTACCAAACATGTAGATGACAGCTAACTAGAATTAATTTAAATATAATAAATAATACAAAATAGTCAAATTGGCATCAAAGAGAAAGAAGATTTTCTTGACTTTGACAAGATTAAATTTAACAGAGGTGAATAAAAAAAGAAACGCAGTTTCAGAATATCACAGGTTCAACTTAAACCTATATTGTTGAGTAAAAAATATTTTAAAGGGTAAATAGAGTCTTTGCTTTAAAAACTTTTATGTAAGCCATTGATATTAGCATAATCTGAAATAGCTATGACTTGACCCCAGAATAAGGGCAATGTGTTTCAGAATAAATATTTAACTAAATAAAATATCTAAAGAAGAGCAAACACATTGAGAGTAGTCTGAATGCCACAGGAGAAATGGTTGAGCAAATGAGACACCTGGTCCAGAGAAAATTAAGAGATTTTGTTATAGCTCAGGCATATTTTTAAGGACTATGATATGAAATGAAAATTGCATACAGTCTTTGCACCTTGAAAGGTCATAAGCAGCACTACAGAATGCAAAGTCAGCAGGAACAGGGATTCAGTTTAATATAACAATGATTGGAAAACTATCATTACGAGCCCATAGTGAAATTGGTCTCCCAGTGAAGCGCCCTCCCTTTTCAGAGTGATGAGAGAAGTCCTTTCTGCATATAGAAATGGGCCAACCTAGACTTCTTCATCCACTCTAACAAACAATTTTATTTCTGTCAGTCACATGCTTACAATAAGAACAAAGAGAAATGGGTAGGCCGCAATGTAACCAGCAGTGGAAAATTGTGCTTGTGGTTTACAAAATATTTTTATATGGTGAGATATTCCCTGCAGCTATTAGATGAACAGGTATGAACTGTGAAAGATTGGTTTCCATTCTGAGTAGAACCTTTTGCTAACTAGGTTACAGCTAAGGAATCTCATTATTTAATTCTGCGTAGGAGTTTGGAGACAGGCTGCTGAGTGGATATAAGCCTCTGCCCAAGAAGAAAGAGCACATAAAAATGTGACAGCTTGTGTAGTTTATCACAGTGTGTGGGTGAGGGTGACGGCACTGGCATGAAAGCTGAAATAAAATGATCATTTCCTTCAATTAATAACTGAAATTCTGTGAGGTAATGCTCACTTGAAAGTGAGACATCATTAATTTATAAATAAGGGCAGTAAAAAAGTAAGTCTGAATATTGCATCTTATGTTACCTTAGAGAAGCACAGAACCACAGCAATTCAAAAGGCAAGAATTTCCTTGTCTGAGATAGGATGTTTGCAAAGAGTTAACATCCTCTTCTCACTCTGTATTCCAAATTACTTTTGAAAGTAATATCCATATTGTACCTTGAAGGAAAGCCTAAGCAGTAAACTTTAACGGCTGCCTGAGTTGGCAATCATTTCATAGAGACAAGACACTGCACTGGAAATTGCCCTATAAATAATATCCCTTACAGAAAAATTAAAATGGAATTCATATTATTGATGTTCACTAGCAGCCATAAGAAACACAAGGGAACAGGAAGTGGCTCTTGTTTCAAATCGCTCTCAGAGGCACCTGAAGGACGCCCTCAAAGTCAGCTTTGATCAATGGTGATAAGTGGTTTGTCCAGCATTTGGAGTAGGCTGTAATGTATTTGGAAACCTTGAAGAATTTGCCTATTGAATAGAAATGATCCAGACATTAGATGCCCCACATTGAGTTTTTGTCTGCACTGGCCATTAATTCACCAGTACTCAGATTTTCTGAGGAATAAAGTCTCTTTTCCTTCCTTGCTGATTATCTACCTTCCCTTCCCCACTTCAGTTTGTTGATTTTTACATTTGTGTTCACCTCCAGGCTTTATGTTCCCCAGGATTTTTCTGGATTTTGGACTGGAGGAAAGATCTACAATTCTGCTTTAACTATCAGTTACGTAACCTGCTTTGCTAGGTGCATATGTTGATATGAGAAGTGAGACAAAAAACCACAATCTCTAGGGTCGTGTTGTGATTCTGTATGTCATGACTGGTTACAGTGGTGACCGAAGTGTACATTAAATTGTCCATGTTGAGAAGTAGATATTCATATGAAACTGTAAATGTTAAACTATAAATCCAAGAAAAACACGGAATAGGAAGGAAAGGAGCAGAAGATGAAGGAACAAAAACAGGAAAATGACAGCAAGAGTTAAACTGAAAGAGAAATAAAAAGAGCAGCAAATAAATTGGAAAGACAAAGTAATCGGAAAAGGTTAGAAAACTAGGAACACACAAATCCACAAGAAATGTACTATTCAGCATGAGTCAAAGATTAGATAAGACAAGTAAGAATGTCTTATACCTGATTCTAAGTATACATTGTTCTTTATTTATAGTTGAATAAAACATTTTTAACTGATCAGGTCTCATATGATCCCCCTGCTTTTATTTTATTTTTTTATTTTTTAATTACACCTTAAGTTCTGAGATACATGTACAGAACGTGCATGTTTGTTACATGTGCCGTGGTGGTTTGCTGCACCCATCAACCCGTCATCTACATTAGGTATTTCTCGTAATGCTATCCCTCCCCTTGTCCCCCACTCTCCAGCTGGCCTCAGTGTATGATGTTCCCCTCTCTGTGCCCATATGTTCTCATTGTTCGACTCCCACGTATGGGTGAGAACATGCTGTGTTTGGTTTTCTGTACCTGTATTAGCTTGCTGAGAATGATGGTTTCCACCTTCATCCATGTCCCTGCAAAGGACATGAACTCATTCTTTTTTATGTCAGCATAGTATTCCGTGGTGTATATATGTGCCACATTTTCTTTATCCAGTCTAACATTGATGGGCATTTGGGTTGGTTCAGTCTTTGCTACTGTGAATAGTGCTACAGTAAACATACGTGTGCATGTGTCTTTATAGTAGAATGATTTATAATCCTTTGGGTATATACCCAGTAATGGGATTTCTGGGTCAAATGGTATTTCTGGTTCTAGATTCTTGAGGAGTCACCACACTGTCTTCCACAATGGTTGAACTAATTGACACTCCCACCAACAGTGCAAAAGCATTCCTATTTCTCCACATCCTCTCCAGCATCTGTTGTTTCCTGACTTTTTAATGGTTGCCATTCTAACTGGCATGAGATGGTATCTCGTTGTGGTTTTGATTTGCATTTCTCTGATGACCAGTGATGATGAGCTTTTTTTTCATATGTTTATCGGCCACATAAATGTCTTCTTTTGAGAAGTGTCTGTTCATATCCTTCGCCCACTTTTGTTGGGGTTGTTTTTTTCTAGTAAATTTGTTTGAGTTCCTTGTAGAATCTGGATATTAGCCCTTAGTCAGATGGAGAGATTGCAAAAATTTTCTCCCATTCTGTAGGTTGTCTCTTCACCCTGATCGTAGTTACTTTTGCTGTGCAGAAGCTCTTTAGTTTAATTAGATCCCATTTGTCAATTTTGGCTTTTGTTGCCATTGCTTTTGATGTTTTAGTCATGAAATCTTTGCTCATGCCTGTGTCCTCAATGGTATTGCCTAGGTTTTCTTCTAGGGTTTTTACGGTTTTAGGTCTCACGTTTAAGTCTTTAAACCAAGTTGAGTTAATTTTTGAATAAGGTGTAAGTAAGGCATCCAGTTTAAGTTTTCTGCATATGGCTAGCCAGTTTTCCCCACACCATTTATTAAATACAGAATCCTTTCCCCTTTGTTTTTGTCAGGTTTGTCAAAGATCAGACGGTTTTAGATGTGTGGTGTTATTTCTGAGGCTTCTGTTCTGTTCCATTGGTCTATAAATCTGTTTTGCCACCAGTACCATGCTGTTTTGATTACTGTAGCCTTGTAGTATAGTTTGAAGTCAGGTAGTATGATACCTCCAGCTTCATTCTTTTGCTTAGGATTATCTTGGCTATATGGGCTCTTTTTTGGCTCCATATAAAATTTAAAGTAATATTTTCTAATACTTTGAAGAAAGTCAATGGTAGCTTGGTGGGGATAGACTGAGTCTATAAATTACTTTGGGCAATATGGCCATTTTCACGATATTGATGGTTCCTATCCATGAGCATGGAATGTTTTTCCATTTGTTTGTGTCCTCTCTCATTTCCTTGTGCAGTGGTTTGTAGTTCACCTTGAAGAGGCCCTTCACAGTCCTTGTAAGCTGTATTCCTAGGTATTTTATTCTCTTTGTAGTTATTATGAATGGGAGTTCACTCATGAGTTGGCTCTCTGTTTGTCTATTATTGTTGTATAAGAATGCTTGTGATTTTTGCACATTGATTTTTATCCTGAGACTTTGCTGAAGTTGCTTATCAGCTTAAGGAGTTTTGGGAATGATGATAGTGTTTTCTACATATACAATCATGTTATCTGCAAACAGAGATAATATAATTTTCTCCCTTCCTATTTGAATGCCCTTTATTTCTTTCTCTTGCCTGATTGTCCTGGGCAGAACTTCCAATACTATGTTGAATGGAAGTGGTGAGAAAGGGCATCCTTGTCTTGTGGCAGTTTTCAAAGGGAATGCTTCCAGCTTTTGCCCATTCAGTATAATATTGGCTGTGGGTTTGTCATAAATAGCTCTTACTATTTTGAGATACATTCCATGAATACCTAGTTTATTGAGTGTTTTTAGCATGAAGGGGTGTTGAATTTTATCGAAGGCCTTTTCTGCATCTATGGAGATAATCATGTGGTTTTTGTCATTGGTTCTGTTTAAGTGAGTGGATTACATTTACTGCTTTGCGTATGTTGAAACAGCCTTGCATCCCAGGGATGAAGCCGACTTGATCATGATGGATAAGCTTTTTGATGTGCTGCTGGATTCGGTTTGCCAGTATTTTATTAAAGATTTTTGCATCAACATTCGTCAAGGATATTGGCCTGAAATTTTTGTTGTTGTTGTTGTGGCTCTGCCAGACTTTGGTATTAGGATGATGTTGACTTCATAAAATGAGTTCAGGAGGGGTCCCTCTTTTTCTATTGCTTGAAATAATTTCAGAAGGACTGGCACCAGCTTCTATTTTACCTCTGGTAGAAGTAGGCTGTGAATGCATATGGTCCCAGGCTTTTTTTGCTTGGTAGGCAATTAATTGCTGCCTCAATTTCAGAACTTGTTATTGGTCTAGTCAGGGTTTTGGCTTCTCCCTGGTTTAGTCTTGGGAGGGTGTATGTTATCCATTTCTTACAGATTTTCTAGTTAATTTGCATAGAGGTATTTATAGTATTCTCTGATGGTAGTTTGTATTTCTGTGGGATCAGTGGTGATATCCTGATATCCCCTTTATCATTTTTTATTGTGTCTCTTTGATTCCTCTCTTTTCTTCTTTATTATTCTGGCTAGCGGTCTATTTTGTTAATTTTTTCAAAAAAAACAACTCCTGGATTCACTGATTTTTTGAAGGGTTTTTCGTGTCTCTATCTCCTTCAGTTCTGCTCTGATCTTAGGTATTTCTTGTCTTCTGCAAGCTTTTGAATTTGTTTGCTCTTGCTTCTCTTGTTTTTTTTAATTGTGATGTTAGGGTGTTGATTTTAGATCTTTCCTGCTTTCTCCTTTGCCATTTAGTGCCATAAATTTCCCTCTAAACATTGCTTTAGCTGTGTCCCAGGGATTCTGGTACGCTGTGTCTTTGTTTCTGCCTTAATTTCGTTATTTACCCAGTAGTCATTCAGGAGCAGGTTGTTTCGTTTCCATGTAGTTGTGTGGTTTCGAGTCAGTTTCTTAATGCTGAGTTCCAATTTGGTTGCACTGTGGTCTGAGAGACTGTTATGATTTCTGTTCTCTCACATTTGCTGAAGTGTTTTACTTCCAATTATGTGGTCAATCTTAGAATAAGTGCGATGTGGTACTGAGAAGAATGTATATTCTGTTGATTTGGGGTGGGGAGTTCTGTAGATGTCTATTAGGTCTGCTTGGTCCAGAACTGAGTTCAAGTCCTGAATATCCTTGCTAATTTTCTGTCTCTTTGATCTGTCTAATACTGATAGTGAGGTATTAAAATCTCTTACTATTTTTGTATAGGAGTCTAAGTCTCTTTGTAGATCTCCAAGGACTTGCTTTATTAATCTGGGTGCTCCTCTATTGGGTGCATATACATTTAGGATAGTTAGTTCTTCTCATTGCATTGATCCCTTTACCATTATGTAATACCCTTCTTTGTCTTTTTTTGGTTTAAAGTCTGTTTTATTAGAGACTAAGATTGCAATCCCTGCTTTTTTTTTACTTTCCATTTGCTTGGTAAATCTTCCTCCATCTCTTTATTTTGAGCCCATGTGAGTCTTTGCATGTGAGATGGGTCTCCTGAATACAGCACACCAATGGGTCTTGACTCTTTATCCAATTTGCCAGTCTGTGTCTTTTAAATGGGACATTTAGCTCATTTACATTTAAGGTTAATATTGTTATGTGTGAATTTGATCCTGCCATTATGATTCTAGCTGGTTATTTTGCCCATTAGTTGATGCAGTTTCTTCATAGTATCGATGTTCTTTACATTTTGGTATGTTTTTGTAGTGGCTGGTACCAGTTTTTCCTTTCTATATCTAGTGCTTCCTTCAGAAGCTCTTGTAAGGCAGGCATGGTGGTGCAAAATTTCTCAGCATTTACTTGTCTGTAAAGGAGTTCGTTTCTCCTCTAGTTATGAAGCATAGTTTGGCTGGATATGAAATTCTAGGTTGAAAATTCTTTACTTTAAGAATGTTAAATGTTGGCCCCCACTCCCTTCTGGCTTGCAGGGTTTCTGGAGAGAGATCTGCTGTTAGTCTGATGGGCTTCCCTTTGTGGGTAACCCAACCCTTCTCTCTGGCTTCCCTTAACATTTTTTCCTTCATTTCAACCTTGGTGAATCTGATGATTATATGTCTTGGGGTTGCTCTTCTCAAGGAGTATCTTTGTGGTGTTCTCTGTATTTCTTAAATTTGAATATTGACCTGTCTTGCTAAGTTGGGGAAGTTCTCCTGGATAATATATTGAAGTGTGCTTTCCAACTTGGTTCCATTCTCCCCACCACTTTCAGGTACACCAATCAAACGTAGGTTTGGTCTTTTCACATAGTCCCATATTTCTTGGAGGCGTTGTTCATTCCTTTTTATTCTTTTTTCTCTAATCATGTCTTCACACTTGATTTCATTAAGTTGATCTTCACCCTTTCTTCCACTTGATCAATTTGACTATTGATAAAACTTGTATGCTTCATGAAGTTCTTTTGCTGTGTTTTTCAGCTCCATCAGGTCATTTATATTCTTCTCTAAACTGGTTATTCCAGTTAGCAGTACCTGTAACCTTTTATCAATGTTCTTAGCTTCCTTGCATTGGGTTCGAACATGCTCCTTTAGCTGGAGGAGTTTGTTATTACCTTCTGAAGCCTACTTCTGTCAATTCGTCAAACTCATTCTCCGTCCAGTTTTGTTCCCTTGCTGGCTTGGAGTTGTAATCCTTTGGAGGAGAAAAGTCATTGTAGTTCTGGGAATTTTCAGCCTTTTTGAGCTTTTTTTTTCTCATCTTCGTGGATTTATCTACCTTTGTTCTTTGACGTTGGTGACCTTCGGATGGGGTTTTTGCGTAGTCATCCTTTTTGTTGATGTTGATGCTATCACTTTCTGTTTGTTGGTTTTCCTTCTAACAGTCAGACCCCACTTGTGCAGGTCTGCTGGAGTTTGCTGGAGGTCCACTCCAAACACTGTTTGCCTGGGTATCACCAGCGGATGCTGCAGAACAGCAATGATTCCTGGCTGCTCCTTCCTCTGGAAGCTTCGTCACAGAGGGCCACCCACCAGTTGCCAGCCGGAGCTCTCCTGTATGAGGTGTCTGTTGACCCCTGCTGGAAGGTATCTCCCCATAGGAGGCACGGGGGTCACAGACCCACTTGAGGAGGCAGTCTGTCCCTTAGCAGAGCTCAAGCACTGTGCTGGGAGATCTGCTGCTCTCTTCGGAGCCCGCATGCAGAAACGTTTAAGTCTGCTGAAGCTGCACCCACAGCTGCCCCTTCCCTCAGGTTCTCTGTCCCAAGGAGATGGGAGTTTTACCTATAAGCCTCTGACTGGGGCTGCTGCCTTTCTTTCAGAGATGCCCTGCCCAGAGAGGAGGAATCTAGAGAGGCAGTCTGGCTACAGAGGCTTTGCAGCACTGCGGTGGGCTCCACCCATTCCAAACTTCCCTGTGGCTTTGTTTACACTGTGAGGGGAAAACCACCTACTCAAGCCTCCCTCAGTAATGATGGATGTCCATCCCTCCACCAAGCTGGAGCATCCCAGGTCCACTTCAGACTGTTGTGCTGGCAGCGAGAATTTCAAGCCAGTGGATCTTAGCTTGTTGGGCTCTGTGGGGCTGGGATCTGCTGAGCTAGACCACTTGGCTCCCTGGCTTCAACCCCCTTTCCAGGGAAGTGAACAGTTATGTTTCGTTGGCGTTCCAGGTGCCACTGGGGTACAAAAAAACTCCTGCAGCTAGTTTGGTGTCTACCCAAACAGCCGCCCAGTATTGCACTTGAAACCCAGGGCCCTGGTGATGTAAACACCTGAGGGAATCTCCTGTGGGTTGCAAAGACAGTGGGAAAAGAGTAGTATCTTTGCTGAATAGCACCATCCCCCACTCACAGTTTCCCTTGGCTGGGGGAGGGGAATCCCCTGACCACCTTGTATTTCCCAGTGAGGTGGTGAGGTGACGCCCCACCTTGCTTCTGCTAGCCCTCCATGAGCTGGACTCACTGTCTAACCAGTCTCAATGAGATGAACCAGGTACCTCAGTTGGAAATGCAGAAATCATTCGCCTTCTGTGTTGGTCTCCCTGGGAGCTGCAGACCGGAGCTGTTCCTATTCAGCCATCTGGTCCAGAAACCCCCCTGCTTTGAAGTGTGTGTGTGTGTGTTTGTGTGTTTCATGCTGTGAACCTACTGTGGCAAGATGAACATATGCTCAACAGATGAAAAGAAATTATTAAGTGGGCTGGGCTCAGTGGTTCACTCCTGTAATCCCAGCACTTTGGGAGGCCGAGGCTGGCGGATCACGAGGTCAGGAGATGGAGACCATCCTGGCTAACACGGTGAAACTCCTTCTCTATTAAAAATACAAACAATTAGCTGGGCGTGGTGGTGGGCACCTGTAGTCCCAGCTACTCGGGAGGCTGTGGCAGGAGAATGGCATGAACCTGAGCTTGCAGTGAGCAGAGATCGTGCCACTGCACTCCAGCCTGGGCAACAGAGATAGACTCCGTCTCAAAAAAGAAAGAAAGAAAGAAATTATTAAGTGAACTTTGACCAATATATGTCAGAGGATTGTCTATAAAACAAATGAGCAAAACTCTCCAAGTGTCTTTGTTGGATAAATATGAAAATGCAAGGAAATTTATAGGAAGTTTAATGAAATAACTGAAAAATCAGTAAATCTTTCACTTCTGTGATATCAAGAAGCATAGGGTGGAAAAGTCAACACCTAAAGCAGGAAGGGCCAGAAGGAGGTCCTTCTTCCGTTTTCCAACAGCAAGTAAATTGAGGGTCCTGGCAATGTCAGTCGTCTGGGGTGTTCAAAGAAGTAACTTCCACTTGATCCCCTGATTCCTCATCTAAAGTAAGTGTAGTTTCTGATCTTTAATTATGAGATTTATCTTATTCCTCACACTTAGCAGTAATGTAATGTAGTGTGAAGACTGTACAATGTTTTCTGTATTGGTAACTGCATTTCAATAAGAAGTTTTCTGCTTAAAAAGCCTGTAGTGTTTTTAATTGTATGAACAGCCTAAGTGGAAAATCAAGAATGTGAGAATAATATATATTTTCTATGATAAAAAAAAGAGACAGCATTTTATTACCAAGGAGTACTGAAGGCATTACCACTTAATCTGAGGTCAGTGTTTAGCCAAAGGTGGAATCTGTGTGCTCTAATTGGCCCAATAACAAGGATGCCCAGACTTCTGCATTAGAAAATATCTGTCTAGTTCATTGGGCATGAATTGGTTGAAGGAAAAACATTTAAATTAAATGATTGATTTAAATGTTTTATATATACAAAACACACACACACACACACATACATATATATATATGCTTACATGGCTGTGAACTCAAATCTCATCTTGAATCATAATATCATTATTATGTATATATAAGGCATATATATATATATATATATATATATGCCTTATTCTCATGGGAGATTTATAATGTAAGTAATACCATTTGGGTAAAAATTCAGTTTTTCCCTTAGTCTTACGTGGTTTGGGGATTTTGAATTGCAAGCAACATTTATGTACTTTACGTAATTTCCTGAAAAGGGATCCATTCCTGAGACAATTCCAAGATTATTTGTAAAATTAGGCTTGGCTTTTGAAGACAGAATCAGTTGTGTGTTTCCTATACAAGTCAGGAGTTGTATGTCATGAGGAGCAGCACTCCAGGTAAAGAAAAGTAAAAATTGTCATTTAGATGGATCTACAGCAACACTTTCAACAAAGCCTGGAAGTGAAAAGGCATGTTTGGAACTGCAAGAATTTCATGTGCCTAGACAGCATTTCACAATGCATTTCTCATAGAATGCTTAGACTGAGTATTGTTACAAGGTGCTAGTTGAATAGTTATGTGATCAGAATAATTTGGAAAACATTAAGCTCCAAGCATTCAATCAGACATCTTTACTGAGGATGTCGCAGAACCTACAAACCATTACCTATTCTGAATTTCAAGAGGAATAGATGTTTATTTCAAGAGGATAATGTTTCAAACAGCATCCTGATTTCCTATTGTTATACAACTGGAGAGTGGATTGGCTACAGCAAAGGGAGTCAGTTGTATAGCTGTGAAACCCAAGGCTGGAGATATAGGGAGTAGTAAACTTATGAAAGCTCTCACTTATCACATCAAGGAATTTGGTTATATCCTTTTGCAATTTTAACATGTAGGAATGAACTTAGCTGCGTGTAACAGAAAACCTAACAAAAGGTTATGCAAATGAACACATATTTCTGATAACTAGATGTTCAAAACTATATTATTACTTTCTGGGTTTGTATATACATATTTCTTGTAAGTATATACATATGTATACATATATATGAATAGATGATACAATAAAGTATGATATATTTTATATTTTTAATATTGCGTTATGCATTACACATTACATATCTTACATTACTTTTATATGTAGTTGGCACTTTTGACATTCTGCCTAAGAATATCTGTATCAAAATCCATTGATTCATTTTCACCTTCTTCTTTTTTTAATATTAGTGCAGGTGACAATGTTATCAACTTTCCATTAGTACATAACAGCTCGAAATTATTTTACTATCAATTTTCTCCATATTATTTTGGTTACGGGAGTCCAGCTAAGATTAAATGAAGTGGGAACCACATAATAGTATGAATGCCAGGAGCTGTGGTTCATTGAGGGGCTATATTTGAATAGTAATATGGTTTGGCTGTGAACTCAAATCTCATCTTGAATCGTAATAATCCCCATGTGTCAAGGGTGGGTCCAGGTGTAGATAATTAAATCATGGGGCCAGCTTCCCTCATACTGTTCCTGTGGCAGGGAACAAGTCTTAAGAGTTCTGGGCCAGGCGCGGTGGCTCACGCCTGTAATCCCAGCACTTTGGGAGGCCGAGGCAGGTGGATCACAAGGTCAGGAGATCGAGATCATCCTGGCTAACACAGTGAAACCCCATCTCTACTAAAAAATACAAAAAATTAGCCAGACATGGTGGCGGGTGCCTGTAGTCCCAGCTACTCCGGAGGCTGAGGCATGAGAATGGCATGAACCCGGGAGGTGGAGCTGGCAGTGAGCAGAGATCACGCTACTGCACTCCAGCCTGGGCAAGAGAGTGAGACTCTGTCTCAAAAAAAAAAAAAAAAAAAAAAAAACAACAACAACAACAACAGAGTTTGAATGGTTTTATAAATGGGACTTTCCCTGCACAATCTCTCGTACCTGTTGCCATGTGAGATGTACCTTTGCTTCTCCTGTGCCTTCTGCCATGATTGTGAGGCCTTCCCAGCTATGTGGAACTGTGAATCCATTTAACCTCTTTTCTTTACAAATTACCCAGTCTCGGTTATATCTTTATTAGCAGCGTGAGAATGGACTAATACAGATAGGAAGTGCTATTTGGTATCTTTTGGAAACCGTGAATACTACTGGGGAAAGGTGAAGAAGCATATAGTAAGAAACACTGGTGCTCTGGAAGATAGTATAAATAATAAAGTAAATAATTTTAAAGCAACTAAAAGGAAACCCATAGAATTTTCTCAACACACTTTGAATACTATGTAATATCACTTGCTTTTCAATTTGGAATTTAAAACCCCAAATATTATTGAGTCCTTGCTGTACTTATAATTTCATTATTTTCAATTTTCATAAATACACATTGGGAATAGCTGTATATTTGGCAGACATTAAAGATACAAAAATGTAAAAGACACATGAACTATTCTCAAGATGCCTGTAATGGAAAAAGTGAACACATAATACAATTAGGTTGTTTCTGAAAAGTTTCATATACGTGATCGAATCTGAAAAGTATGTATATAATAATGAGAATATGTGATATGAGATAGCTTTAAAAATATTCTGTAGATGAATGTGCATGGTTTGTTTAAATATAATTTTCATAAATTTGTTTAGCTGAAATTCAGTTTCCACATTGTTTATACATACTAAAATATTACACACTTAGAAATGCAAATAAATTATTGGTAAATGCTATGGTATGTCCCTCCCAAATTCATATGTTGAAACCTTATCACCATTATGTAATTAGGCAAGGGAGCCTATGGGACATGATTACATCATGAGGGCAGAGCCTTGGTGAAGAGTATTATGCCTTTATAATTGATGCCTGAGGAAGTTTGTTTGCCCTTTTTACCACCCAAGGACACAGCAAGAAGGTGTCATTTATGAAACAGAACGTGAGCATTTCCCAAACACCAAATTTGCTGGTGCCTTGATGTTGGACTTTTGAGCCTCCATAACTGGTGAGTAAGAAATTTCTATTTTGTATAAGCAGCCCAGTCTGAGGTATTTCATTATAGCATCCCCAGAAGGACTAAGACCTGCAGTTATAGATACAGTTGGCCTTCCGTATCCATGAGTTTCACATCTGTTGATTCAAACAACCAAGGATGGAAAACAGTGGATAGGTAGGGCCACTGTATGTATTTTCCATCTGTGGTTGGTGGAATACACAGATTTGGATCCTGTGGATGCAGAGGGTGGATTATGCGACACCATTTTATATAATAGACTTGTGCATCCTCAGATTTTTCTCTTAGCAGGAGGTCCTGAAACCAATCCCCTGCAAACACCAAAGGGCCAACTGTGTATTATTTGAAAACTTCTATTTGGAACACTTCCATTCAATCAATTAAATAGAATTCTATAACATTTTTTCTTCTCCTCAGTCTCAATACTTATCTCCAATATGTGGCAGGTGAATCTACACCTGAACAGAAGTAGCTTGGCAATTTTTTGAATAGTCTTCCTACTGAGAAATAATGAGGAGACTATTCATCAAATATTACCCAGAGGTAACTCAGAAAAAGTTTTACCTTGTATAAAACCTCTCTTTCTAGGATTCCAACAGTGTATATTAGATGAATGATGCTTATTTTCTAAGTCATCAATTTTTTATGATATTATTATTCAATTTTCTTCTGTATAGTATTTTCATCCTACATTTCACTACTATTATTGTCAGCTATAACTTCTTAATTTTTTCAGAGTTAGGCATGATGCCGGAAATTGCCATAGATTTTGGTACTGCTTCTAAAAGCATAACATGAAATTCTTGTATTTCCTTTCACAGTTTCTTTAAAATGATATATAAACTTACAAGTACCTCTGTAGAGGGTATCCTATAAGATTTGCTTTATTTTTTAGAGCTTACTCTTGTACTTTATAAGGTTCTATGTAGATGAGTGCCATTGAAAGAAATTAAAGCAAAGATAACTGCATTGCTAGAATATACACAAGATAAAAATATACTGATACTTCCTAATTTGTTATAAATGTAGGTTTTCCAATGATTCTGAAGTGGTCAATAATAAAACTTCGTGGGTGCTGTGTATGTCAAATTTGCATTGAATGTGCTTATATTTTTCAGAGGTGATCTTTTTATAATATTCAATAGCATTTGTGATCTACAAAAATAAATAAAATATTAATTATTGTTGAATTATTATATTGAACCATTTTTTCAAGACTGTATTTATTGTTTCCATCCTATGTCTATCTTTCTCAAATTTCTGAAATGTAGGCTATATGTATTATATAGCTATAATCACAGTAATGCAACATACCAAGCCATGCTAAAACCTTATTGACATACAGCAATTAGGGTTTCTTTAGGTCATCTTTGTGCCTGGTCTAGATTCACTCAGGACTGCTTCATATAGGCCGGACTCACTCATCATCTATGAGTTGGCAGGTGCTTGGCTGGCCTAGGCTGGCTTCTGTGATTCAGCTGTTCTGGTGTGGCTCTGCTTCATTTGTCTCTAAATCTTCTCAATTGGATCAGAGAGATAATATGGAGATATTCCTGTCATGGTGGCGGCAGAGGTTTCATGGTGGCGGCAGAGGTGAAAAAGAACATACAGAAAAAATACACTACCTCCTAAACTTGGCTCAGAAGCAGCCTGTTAACACACACATTCATGTTATTCAACTGACCTAAGCAAATTACAAGGCAAAACCCACATCCAAGGAGTGGAATATATGTAGTCCTTCCACACTCCCACCCTTTACTGGAAGGAACTGCAAAGTTGCCTGCCAATGGCATGAACCCAGGGAAGGCTGAGCAATCAGGTCACTAGGGTGCTCAATGACAACATTAGTTTCTGGCAATCTGCATTGTAAATATATTGAAATTTCTTTTTGAATATAAGGAAAAATATTTTAACATGTAATTAACTAGATTCTCTAATTAAAATTTTGATAGTGACTTAAGTGGATAAGTTTTAGTTTTCAGGAATATGATTGGAAACAGTTTTAGTATTTGTTTTGTAGTTGGATAATTTTAACTGGACATACTGTGTAAGAATTTCTATCTTAAGCCTTACATTTCATAGTTTTTTTAGAAATGTATAATGTACTGAAGCAAATATTGGAAATTATGAATGAAAGATTAAAAATTTAGTAATAATTATAGTGTGATTTGACAAATATAGTATTTCTGCTGTGAATTAAAATTAATACTTTATTTAAATTATTAACAGATAAACTTGTTTATCTCGCTGTAACATTTTAACAGAACTTAAAATTGTATTTACAGGATAAGTATTAAGGCTTTAGTAAAACAAGTAACGAAGACACTATCTATACACTACACGCCAATCTTTTGCTGGATCTTAGGAACTTAACTCATTTTCAGTCGGCTTAGTTATGGTTTTTATTATCAATATGACCAGGGAAATCAGCAACTTCAGCCCTTATTTCAATTGAAATCTATAGTAAAGTGAGTTTATATCAAAGATTCCCTGGTGAAACTACAGATACAACAAAATGGCTTGAGAGAAAATTCCACCTCTCGTGTGTTTTCTAGATAATGTTTTTTTAGATCTGATACTTTCTGTACTTAAGCAATTCCTGATTAGCCATGTCCAGAAATAACACTACATTTTCAAAATCTCAGAGTATGATATCTTCTGGAGTTATTTTGCTGTTGTCTCAATTTCACGTCTTGCAAGTTGTCACTCCATGTACATGAAATCAGACAAGCTATCTCAGCAAAGACTTTAGACATTATTAAAGAATACTGCCATCCACAGCATTTCTTTCTTTCTTTTTTTAATTTAATCTTTCCAGTCAAGAGTAGAAGCACTAGCTTAAGGCATTCAGGGTGAACTACTTTTATGATGTAACTTTACCCTGAGAATGACTCAAGGCAATACTATTTGAAATACACTTTGATTTGCGTCAGAGAAAGAGAAGAGAGGTCAAGGGATTGCCCCATACCTAGGTGGCCACCAAAAAATATATTTACTGCAGATTCAAGTTATTTAGGTTGTTCAGCACTCATACAAACTCTAAATAATACACACAAAGAAAACAAAGCTCTGAGGACTACTACATGGTACAGAAAGGCTTAATGACCTCTCAACAGACTCTTAAAAACACAGATGTGTGAGTGGTGATTTAGACTCCAACCGTATGAAGAACAGAAAATAATATCAGAGGGAGATTTAGAACATGCATTTTCCCAGGGGTTAGTGATCCAATTACCATTAGAGCTATGTGGAAAGGGACTTTCACTTATCTCTAGACAGTGTAATTTGAAATGCCCATTTCAGTTCACTTCATCACATTTATAATATTCCAGAAACATTGCCTTGTTTATGGCCTCTCATGTGATGCCATTCAGGATACTATAAAAAGGTTGAAAGCATAAAAATACAGTGCAGCATATTCACTAAAGCTGAAAGACAAAAGAAAGCAGCATATAAAAGCTTATTCTATTAATTTGGCTCTTGAATATATCTTTATTTTCTGGGAATATGTTATAGAATGCAGCTTATTCTAAGCTACACTGTGTTGTAGCACGATAGGTAAATCACCCTCATCCCCTCGGTTTTAGTAGGTATCATCTCTGTAGCAAGGTGGAACTGGAAAGCATGTTGGCATAAAAGGTGACATACAATAAGAAACAGACTCTCACAATAGAGTTAGGGATCTGGCCTTTTTCTTCAACTAATATAAACCAACTTTTAGACACCAACATGTCACATGTATACATATGTAACAAACCTGCACGTTGTGCACATGTATCCTAGAACTTAAAGTATAATAAATATATATATATATATAAATAAAACTAGAAAGAAAGGTTAAACCTAGTTTCCACATTAAGACATGTTTATACACAACAATCTTTACCGAATATTTCCTTCCTAACTTGATATATTCTGTATTGCACACTGAAGTTTTCTGCTCAAATGTGACTTATTCTTAGAATGTTAAACTTGAAGGGCATATTGTAGTGATAGGTATGCTGTCTTCAATTTGCACTGACTATACCCTTATCAGGGTATGCAATGTAATCTTGCTTCTGGCATTGGTCTTATTACCTGATAAGTACCTATTACCTGATAGTACTTATTACCTGATAAGTACAGAGTACCACTGATCTATATGGAGAAGGGCAGAGACTGTTCAGTAGCCTAATGTCAGACTTTAGATATGTTTGCAACGGATCAAATATAGCATCTTAACATTTAAATTAATTCAAGTAAAACAAATTCTACTGAGCTAAAACTCAAATGAAGGAAACAAATTTACATCTGTCCCTGTTTCTCCAAAATGACTTTCTCCTTCAATTACATATGCAATATACTATCACAGCCTGGAGGAGGCTGAGATAGGTTAGGTGGCAAATATATGTTGTGAAATAACTTTTAAGCTAATTTCTGAAGTATGCCTAAGAGTCATGTTGAAATGATAGAAAAAAAGATTAGGAGAGAGGGTTATGTTTATTCCAGTCATATAGATCAGCCTGAAAGCACTGAGGTCTTCTAGGATCCAGAAGTAGTTCTTCTTCTGCATCTCAAATTTACCTAGGATTTTATTTTTTTTTATTCTTTTCTTTGTATATACTCTCTGTCTCTACAAACAAGTGCTTCCGTTATAGACACACATACTCTCACACACAAATTCTACAAGGCATTTTCTCTTTGAAGTCCCATAAACAACTGAGGCACAACATCATACAAACTGATGAAACCACTTACAAAACTCCATAACCCACCCCCATATACTTTTTTCATACATTTAATATTTGTGATTGATTCTATTAGTCCAATATTTATAAAAATCCAGTTACCATTTGCTTTGAATCCCGCCTTCTAAATATATTTTGAATTATCACATGTTCTCTCCATCTGCACTATAAACGTCATAGGTTTAACTTGACTATTACTATCTTTCAAATGCTTTTCTAACATCAACTATCAATATAATTTTCCTTTTCCTCCTCTCCCCCCTTCTTCTTCTCCTCTTCTTCTCCTTCTCCTTCTTCTTCTCCCTCTCTCTCTCTCAAATGCTTTCCCCATTATTGCCTGCATTTTTCTCTGTTGTTCTGCCTATATTATTTTTTAGAGTAATTCTAGTATTTGCTGTAACAGATAAATTTTTAAAAATGCTATATAGACTTAAACCTATGTTCTAATTGAGGTGATTGTCCATAGATCAAGGGACCAGATTATTCTATTTTATGGTGCTGCTACCTTCAATACATGGCAGCTAAGGTCACCAAAATAGGGGATCAAGTATGGAGGAATACATTTGGAAAGTTTAAATGGGCTAAATCTAATGGATTGCATTTTACTTCAATTCACATGTCATTGGCGGCCAAAATCCAGTTATATGGCCATTTCCAACCGCGAAAGTTGGAAAATATATTCCAACTCATTGATCAGGAAGAAGAGAAAATGCATTTTATCAATACTAGCCAAACAAACCTACTGATGAAATGTCTGCCTCTGCAGGTGGTAGCTTGAAATTAGTAAACTCTTCTGTCTTAGATTGAGTGGACAAATTAAATCCATTAAACAAGGACTCAAAAACCACTTTAAGTTCATTTGCATATTAGATACTCCAATGCATTTCACTAGCAATAAAGTTGATACCATTCCTCAGTATGTTTTTCAGCTGTAGAACAAAGCAGTCTTGCCCTCAGTATGCATGTAAATGTTTTAAATGGCTGATACAACCTTGGTTATCTTCCCTGCTGTTTAAATCTCTTATGAAAGTTTCTTTACTTCCTCTACCAATTCACGTGTGCTCCAGATGTGCTAAAATCATTCTTGCCACAGCCACCACTGTGCCTTTACTCTTTACTGCACAGGAATTCTTCTCCTCTCCCATCCTCTCTAACACCTATTTATCTTCAAAATCTCTATTTAGAGCCACTTCTCTTCAGGAAACCTAAGTTTGATGTCTGATTTGATACTCTAAAATGCCTTATTGTAACACATATCACATTTTATTACAATCATCTGCTTACTTGTCTGTCTCTCCTAATAAATTTTAGAATACAAATCTTATTTCTATAAAATTTCCAGTGACAACTAACATAGTGCCTATGTATTAGTTTCTTTTGGCAACATAGAAAACACCACAGAAGTCTAAAACAAACAAACAAACAAAAACATATTCTCTCACAGTTCTGGAGACTAGGAGTCTAGTATTGACATGCTGACAGTGTCACGTTCCATCCAAAGGATCTAGGGATGATCTATTCCATGCATCTCTCCTAGTGTTTTGACATTCCTTGGCTTGTAAATTCATCACTTCAATCTCTGCTTTCATATTCTGAGGCCCCCCTTTCTGTGCCTGTGTCTTTATATGGCCTTCTTACAAGGACATAGGTCATTGAATTTGGGGCCCACTCTAACCCAGTATAACCTCATCTTAACAGAAAAGTGAAATAATAGGGGCCAAATACCATTTTTTAACCTTGATTAAGCCATTGATTCTTCTTGGTCATCAAAACAATTGAATGACTAACAAATGCTTACTTTGTATTGTATGCTATGATTTGTATTTAACCACTTTAAATAGATAAACTTCCACAGCTATGATGAAATATATACTACAAAATGTATTTTATACAAACTAGTTTCATCTTCTTTGTGAAATAATCCTTTATATGAAATCTAACTGAAATGAGAATATGTATTAATTGTAAAACAGATTATGGTGTTTATCACTACAAATACTAAAAAAGTGCTAAAAGTGTTTTAATGATCAAATTATATGGTTACTTTTATTAAAACATCATGTAACAAACAATGTGGTTTGAGAGATCACATTGCTAGATTTCATGAAATGCGAGCATAGTAATAAAATTTAATGTATATTCACATTAACATATATTCAGTTTCAAATATTCTTTTTAATTCGTGAAATAGCAAATCATGAGGACAAATCATCAAACCATTGTCAAGGCTCCTGAAAAAATACTTATGCCCAGAAAATTTTCACTCACCCTGACAAAACCAGAGTCTAATTGACTTTTTTCTCCAAAGATCATATCCAACTCTGATCTTATATTTGAAGTCTCCTCCTCCTTGTCCCCAGTTGCATATGTTACACTACACATTTCTTCTTACATGGAACCTTTAATGCTCTGGCCTTCTGTAACACAGAGTACCGCAGAAACCTGCATGAGCCATTCTGTTCTGGCAAGGAGCAGAAGATATCCTTCCCTGAGTCATTGCACATTGCACACGCTGCAACACTCTACAGATAGACTCTAGTCATGTTTCAGTCTCTTAATTGAATACAATTTAATTCTACTCAGTATCACAGATAAACCCCCAAATGCCATATAGACCTAACCTATGTGCCTCATTGGAATGAATGTCCATAGATCAGGGATCCAGACTCCTTCATGTTGTAAAACTGAACATAATTTATTTTTGAGACAGTCTCACTCTGTCGCCCAGGCTGGAGTGCAGTGGTGTGATCACGGCTCACTGTGGCCTCTAACTTCTGTCTTCTGAACTCCATCAATCCTCCTACCTCAGTTCCCCACGTAGCTGGGACTACAGACACACACCACCATGGCTGACTAATATTATGTATTTTTTGTAGAGAGAGTGTTTCACCACATTGCCCAGGCTGGCAATTTCTTTTGCAATGTCAATTCCCCAATTTGACAACCACCCACCTCCTTTTTTTTTTTTTCGAATTTAACAATTCCCAAATGCAATGCCAATGCCAATACCAATGGGAACAGTATTTAAGAATAAGAACCAACTTTCAGTACATCTCTTGGGGAAACTAAAGTAACTATAAAGGTGTTTTCCATATATATATATATATATATATATATATATGTCTGTGTGTGTGTATATATATGTGTGTATATATGTGTGTGTGTATGTGTATATATATATATATATCAGGAGACAAAGAAGAAAATTGGCTTATATTTTCCTTACTATTGTATAAATAGCTTAGTTTTCAGAATAGAGAAAAAAACATTTAGAAAGTATTAAAAACTTGGTTATTTTACTAGTTCTATAGGAAGAAAAAGAACTATAACATATTAAAAGCAAGAAACTGCTTGTTGTGGAGGCATACATATTATACGCAATGTCTAACAGTGATGAAGTGTGTACATTGGTTAATAGGAAAAGAGCAGATTGCTAAGCTCTGCACAGCCCTCTGGAATCTCCAAGATCTATTATTGTTACTCAGCAATGGAAAGTAATTGTCTTCAGGAAGAAGGGCTTCTCTAAAGAGCTTAGCAATCTGTAAAACAGAATCCTTGAATAAGTATTTGTGTTTTGAAAGGTGAAGCAGAAAAAAACAAAAACAAAATAAAACCCAAATGTATTCATTGAATGAGTTCCAAGAAGGTGAGGGAGAAAACTTGTAAAATTGAATGACAACATTCATCTATTATAGCCACAAATGATCCACCATGAGATGAAGACAGCAATTTAGAGTTATAAATAAAATTTATTTATGAGACGCAAAACCATGATGACCAAAAAGGAGAGGGCTCATGGTTAAGATCTTCACCAATGGCCTATTAACAAGGATTATAAGTTCAATACAGAACAAGTTTCTACTTAGGCTAGCATGGTTTTAATTGTTGGATTTAAGAATACATGTTTAAAAATCCAGTTCTAAAGTATGTATGACTTATTTCATAGAATGAATTTAATTAATGTCATCTAATCCCTGCTTGTTCACATGAAATTCTTGGTTCATAGCTTTCTTCTTCTTTTTTTTTTTTTTTTTTTTTTTTGAGACGGAGTCTCGCTCTGTCCCCCAGGCTGGAGTGCAGTGGCGCAATCTCGGCTCACTGCAAGCTCTGCCTCCCGGGTTCACGCCATTCTCCTGCCTCGGCCTCCAGAGTAGCTGGGACTACAGGCGCCCGCCACCACGCCCAGCTAATTTTTTGTAGAGATAGGGTTTCACCGTGTTAGCCAAGATGGTCTTCATCTCCTGATGTTGTGATCCGTCCGCCTCGGCCTCCCACAGTGCTGGGATTATAGGCTTGAGCCACCGCGCCCGGCCAGCTTTCTTAAAATATTGCTTAAAAAGTATGCTAAAGCTATTCAGCATAGCCTGAATTGCTGACCTTTGAAAACAAGAGCTTATATGTTGATTGGTTGCTGGTTATGCTTCTTAAACGGGGTAGGCTTAACAAAGAATCACTGTGAGTTAATTATCACAATTACACCGTTAGTTTCTTCAAATAATATTTTATTACTTGAAAAGTAACTTTGTCATCAATAGAAAGTGATAAATTCTTGTACATTATATCCATTTAATTATACCTTTTCTTCAAGGTACTTAAATAGTTGAGACCACACTTTCAAAAGTATGGACATATACCCTTGGATGATCATAATTATTCTAAAGATTGAGAATAAGAATGGTGCTCGATATTGTCCCTTGGATAGACTTAAAAAAATACATTTTTTCCCCCAGAGGTACAGATGAAGAAAAATTAGTTCTGATATTTTTCTTGTGCATTTGTGTTATCCCATTCACTCATTATTCCTCAAAGAAACATGGGTCTGAATCTTGGCAGGTATCTTACAATTGCATTTGATTGTTTACATCAAAAATACCATGGTTCAGTTGATTTATAGGTATGGTACAAATGGGAAGTTCTAGCCCACGGTTTCCATCTGATAATTATCAAGCAATGGCTGTAGATAAAACAGATGGGGGACTAGACTGTCCCCTCTTCTTTTAATGCTGTCTCAAGCAGAGGCAATAATTCATCAAGTGTAAGCCCTATACTGGGAAAATACCTCCTGCATTGACTAGTCAATAGGGTGATACAATTTTCCAGCTCTCTTGCCTCAATTTGAAAGATTTCCGGAAGCCTATCTCAGCTTCCAAGCTCTGTACAAAATCTCCTGAAACTTCTGTTGCAGTTTTCTTGCAGGTAAAATTCTACCTCTGCCCAGTCCTACATCCTCACGCTTTTCTATAGGTGTTGTTATGCTCACAGTATGAATCTATGTGCAGATCCTCAGTTTAGAGGCTGTTTCTACACTACCCGACTCATAGTACGCTTACAATTAAGAACAATCTGAATGTCTATTGAATAACACAGAGGATCAGATTGTGAAGGTAACCTGCTTTCAATTAGAGTTCTTACACACTTTGTAATTATATAATAATTTCAAATTATATGATTAAAATTCACATGAAAAGAAGGCAGAGGTCCAGGAACTCTTGTAAGGTCTCCTAGGTCCTTTTTTGTATTATTGGACATACTCAGGCTTTGGATAACAGATGTAGTTTCTAGATGAAGTAAAAGGTCAGCTCACCTATGCAAAAGTAGTCATTTAGGTAATGAAATATCCACAGTTTATACTCAGATAATTACATTCCTTATGTCACATTTTAAGGGAGCCATGTCCTATAAATCCATAGATCCCAGATGTGTTAACAATAAGGAACCCTAGACAACCAGCCACAATTGGCCAGAAGCGTTTCATAGATAAGAAATCTCTTGACAGGAAGAACAAACAACAACAACAAATTCTTTTTTACCAGGAGGTCTGACATTATTATGTTTACAAGGTGATTAGACTGGGACAACTGTCCTCTTTGTTTTGCAGGGAAAGGAAGAGAACAGATCACAAACCTGATGCTTAAATTTTTACCCTCTATTACCAGAATGGATTAATACATTTGATGAAAGGAACAAGACATAAAGTGATATACACTAATTTTTTCCCATTTATCTATACATTTAAAGACAGGCAAAACTTAACTATATATTAGCAGTCAATGTGGTACTGGTATAGTTTGAATAATTATGTCCCCTCCAAAATTATAATTGAAACTTAATCCCCAATGCTACATTAAGAGATGTGGCCCTTGGGAGGTGACTAAATCTTGAGGGCTCTGCTCTCATGAATGGGATTAAAACTCTTATGGAAGTGCTTGAGATTGAAGGGAGCTGTCTCTTGCCTTTCAAACCCTTCTGCCATGTGAGGACACAGCTTTCCTGCCCTGTGCAGGATGCAGCAAAAAGGCATCTTCTGGAAGCAGAGAGACTGGCTCCTCACCAGCCAGCACCTTAATCTGGGACATTCTAGTCCCAAGAACTGTGAGAAATAATTTTCTGTTGTTTATAAATTACCAGGTTTCAAGTATTTTGGGACAGCAGCACAAATAAGACCTTTGGAAATAATAAGAAGTGTAATGATTGAGAGGGAGTACAAAGAGTTTCAAGGTACTGATTCATGGCTTGGGTATGGCTGTTTTATAAATGTTCACTTCTCACAAATTTACTGAGGTGTACATTAATGATTTGTGCAATTTTTATTTATAAAAACATTTTAAAAGCATAAAGAGAATATCTGATGTGAAGGTCAATCTTTAATAGAACTCTATTTTCTTTTGTACTTAATTACAAAAAGAATATCAAGCTTAGAGAATTTTACATAGGATTCCTACACAATATTTATGAAATTGTTCATTCCTACATCAAACAATCTCTTCCAGAAAATTGACAAAGATAGAATTCTCACAAGAATGTATTAAAAATATAATTTTACTTATATATCAACATTAAATATAGATAGGAAAAGGAAATATAATTTTATGTCAACTTCACAAGTAAGCATAAAACATGGATGCCAAAATCTATCTTAAAAATAAAAATTAGAAAATTAAAACCAGAATTAAAAGTAATCTCTCTCTTTCTCTTCATATATTTGTGTATATATAAACATATACATGAAAAGATACATATATATACACCCAGACATACATTCATATGTAGTCATATGCTTATTTCTCACCTGCCTATATCTGTATTAGTATGTATGATATATATACATATATATTCATGCCTATGTACATATATGTATGACTGCTTTATATCTAAGAAATTAATTATGTAATATTTATAATACTATATATGTTATATATATGTATATAAAGACATAAAAATGGAGACAGATTAGGGAGAACAGAGGCAGACAAGCATATATTAGAACTTGATATAAGACAAAGTTGTTAATGTTCCTGACAGATTTTTTGGAATATTTATCTGTACTATAAAACAGTATCTTTATTAGTTTCCAGAAAAATAAATTGTTATAATTGTGAACTGTAATATTTTGATTCTTTAGAAAAAATATAAATTATATTTTAATTGTACAGAAATTAGAATCAGAACTGTTTTCTACAAAAGACAAGATAGTAGATAGTTTAGATTTTGAAGACCAAGAGAAAAAATTTGAAGATTTCATGTATACCCTTTTATATAAGAGAGAAAATGAGTTCTTATGAACTATTGAATAAATTTTTTTTTGTAATACATATCTACTGATGAGAATAATGAGATTCTTTTCTTCCTTCTTCCTTCCTTTCTGATATAGTTTGGCTATGTGTCTCCGCCCAAATCTCACATTAAAATGTAATTCCAAGTGTTGAAGGTGGAGTCTGGTGGAAGGTAGTTGGATCATGGGGGCAGATTTCTCATGAGTAGTTTAACACCATCCTCTTGGTGCTGTCCTCACGATAGTGAGTGAGTTCTTGCAAGATCTGGTGGTTTAAAAGGGTTTGGCACTTTCTCTGTCTCTCTTGCCCCTGCTTTCACCAAGTGAAGTGCTTGTCCCCACAGGATTGCCTTCTGCCATGAGTATAAGTTCCCTGAGGCCTCTCTAGAAGCCAAGAAGATGCCAGCATCATGCTTCCTAGACAGCCTGAAGAACTGGGAGCCAATTAAATATCTTTTCTTTATAAATTACTCAGTCTCAGATATATACTTATAGCAATGCAAGAATGGCTTAGTACATTCTTTCTTTCTTTTTGCTTCATTGAAACTCAAAATTTGTGTTCCATATCATCAAAATCTATTGGAAGTGATCTGTGATGAGATTTTTTCTTTTTTTTTTTTTCTATGAAAATCTCTCCTCATAGAGATAACTACTGTCAAATGTTAGTATCAATCAAGAAGCATATGCTTTTAATTGAGCATATTTATAGACTTCTATTAGGTTGTTGTTCTAATATTGGCTTTTTATCATGTCGTTACATTGGAAATCACTTCCAATTAAAGGTTGTATGGAAGTAACTCGATTTTATAATTAAATTCATCTTGAAATATAAAAACTTTTCTTTCAATTTTCACTGAAGTCTTGAAAACACTGTTAAAATGGTAGTTTGAACTCACAAAATTTATATACTAAAAAATTGTGCCTGGCCAATATAGTGAAACCCCATGTCTACCAAAAATACAAAAATTAGCCAGGCATGGTGACGCACACCTGTAGTTCCAGCTACTCCAGAGGGGAGGCAGGAGAGTCGCTTAAAACCAGGAGGCGGAGGATGCAGTGAGCCAAGATCACACCACTGCACTCCAGCCTAGGCAACAGAGTGAAACTCTGTCTCAAGAGAAAAAAAAAAAATTAATGCCAAGGTGTACTTTTCTTTTTCTCTACTAATCCTTAAGACTTAAGACTTGCTGTATGTACTTTCTAGTACACTAAATATGTTTGATTATATAGGAACACTAATATTTACACAAAGATAATCTTCAAAACACTTTATTTTTTGTACAAAATCATATTTATGTACATCGATCTACATTCCATCTGAGCATATTTTTCTCTTCATTGTCATCAAATTAGTCTGTGACAGCTGACTTCTGATTTTTAGCTTTGTCAGTTACTGCTATTATCTGCAAACTGCAATAATGGCAGTCAGATTTAGGATCTGTAAAATGTGACAATGAAACTGTTTTATTTAAAACATTAAATAATTAGGTGTTTTAATAAAACATGCTCTTCCATACATGCGTGGTTAATTATGTGGTATGAATGATTTATGCATACTCAAAACCAGTTGATATAGTCATAATTTTAACTGTATAGTTATGTGTGACTTTTGTTTAAAATCTTACTATTGCTGTCATTATTGATTTCCATTTTAAGGTATAAGTTAACCTTAACTTATCATGAAATAAAATCAAGATGAATTTTAAATACCTATAAAGGCTAAACTCTATTTCAAGTTTATTTAACAGAAGGGCAATCATCCAACTGTAAGAAAATTTGATAAAACGTGAAGGAGGCACAAGAGAAGAGGGATGAAAATAGAATTGCACTCATACATCCTGTACCTCTTGGTCCAGGTCTTTCTGACCCTCCTTTTAGACTGATCATGGGTACATCTGTTCCAATTATCAGGAAAACGACTTAAGTCTATGATCAATTTTATGTAGACAATGGATCTGTCTTCAAGAACTGGTGGATTTTGTGGGGATTTTTAATGTGTTTGTTTTGTTTTATTTTGTTCACTTCTGTCTGTCCTTTTTTTTATTTTACAGACAGGTATTGTTTTGATATATTGTTGTTGTTTTGCAACATCTGAAAATAAATTTACAGCTCAGAGAAAATAAATTTATACCTCTGAGAGGAATATCAAAGTCTTAAAAGGTCACAGACAACATCTGCTAACCAAGAGCTTTGAAAATATTGGAACAAACAATGTGTTATTTTAATTTGCAAAGCATAGACAGGGGATCTGTTCTGAATCAGGTCCTTTGGTGATGGAGGATGGGGTGCCCTGAGGTAAGATGAATGGCTGCTGGAGGATATATTGTGGCTGAGGCTGGCTCTGTAGTAAAAGCATCAAGATAGACAGCAGCAGGTCTCAAACTTTTCTGACAGCATATGTTTCCTGAGTAACATTCTTTCTTCTGAATCTTGGATTTAAAGCCTGAGAGTCAGGCAGGAGAAAAGACTTAGTCTCTTTGGGGTTCTAGTCTAATCTAGCCACCTCATCCAATTCTTTATTTCACATGCAACATGCCTGCTATCCTCTTTGCAATCCTTTGATGATTTTCTGCTTTCATGAAGACAGTAAAAATGTTGTATTATTTTCTTTTTTTTTTTTTTTTTTTGAGACAGAGTCTCACTCTGTTCCCTAGGTTGGAGTGCAATGGTGAGATCTCGGCTCACTGCAACCTCTGCCTTCTGGGTTGAAGTGATTCTCCAGCCTTAGCCTCCTGAGTAGCTGGGACTACAGGTGCAAGCCACCACGCCCGGCTAATTTTTTTTTTGTATTTTTAGTAGAGACGAGTTTCACATGTTGGCCAGGATGGTCTCGATCTCCTGACCTCATGATCCACCCGCCTCTGCCTCCCAAAGTGCTGGGATTACAGGCGTGAGCCACTGTGCTTGGCCGAAATGTTGTATTATTTTCTAAAGCAGAGAGAGAGAGAGGAAAAAAAAAAGAGTACATTTTCTTATTGTCTTAGTCTCTTTTGTGTTGCTACAGCAGAAAACCTGCAACTAGGTAATTTATAAAGAAAAAAGGATTTTTAGCCTATTGTTCTGCTGGTTGAAAAGATCAAGAGCATGGCTCTGGCTTCTGGGGAAGGCTCTCCTGCTGTGTCATAACATAGCAAGAAAGGTCAAAGGGGAAGCTGACCAGTGTCAAGTGAGATAACCAAACAGAACAGGAGGAACCTCACTTTATAACAACCTGCTGTCAAATGAAATAATCCATTTTTGTGAGAACCAATCTTTTCTTGTGAGATTTGGGACTCACTTGCTCCACAGAATCAGCACCAAGCCATTCATGAGGGATCCACCCCTATGACCCAAACACCTTCCTCTAGGCCTCACCTCCCAGCATTGCCACATGGGGGATGGAATTTCAATATGGCTTATACCGGGAACAATCAGACCATATAAAAACCACAGCAAATCTTATTTCACTCACCTTTTTTAAGGGACTGTTGTGTCCTCTGAGAAAGAAAAAATGCCATACTAGGCAATGATAAAAGTTAAATTCCAAATCCCATGTATTCTTCACCATATAAAATGGAAAGACCAAAAGGATGCCAAGGGACTTTGCCCTAAAAAACAACAATTTCCAGGAGCCATCCAGAGAGGGTCTAGGCAAATTGACTTTACTCAGTGATATTTATATTTCCAGTGTGGTTTCCTCTAGTAGAAGACACGTCGACATGCTTAAAGTCTTCTCTAGATGCTGAACATCAAACTGAGTCATGACACCCACCTGCCTGACCCCACAAATGGCAGCTTCTTTTGGTATTATTCGTAAAATGCAAGATTTTTAAGTTTTAAAAACATTTTAATCCATCCTCTCCAGAGATTTACCTAGCTTTCTCCATTGCAGCTTGCAGCTACATTGGAAAGCTTTAGACTAGATAATTTTACTTAAAAAGCATCTTCAGCCATCCACTCTTCTTTAAAACTAGGTCACAATCAATCATTTTGAAGGTTAAATTCCTCTGAATCATTTAGGCAAGGTTGAAATAAATGTAGCTATTTTTTTTCTTTTTCTGCATTGAAATTAATTTAAACTGAGACCTAATTACATAAGCTATGCTAAAATAACTTTTATGACTTGAGCCAGCATAATATTTCAGAGTTCGGTTTTAACTCCTAATACTACATTTCCACAGGCTGTGCTAGAACAGAAACTCACCTCTAAAGACAAAAATAATACATGGTCCTTGTTTATAGCTTTAGCCCCTAGATATAGCTTTCTTCCACAGCCTTATCATTCCTACAATAACAAGACTCCAATCATGACTGTTAACCATTATGTGTATCTTTTCCCGAGCAGTCTATATTTGTTGAGTAGTGACTTAAGCCAGTTGAAAAACATGGTGGGCAAAAGATGCTCTTGAAAGTAACTTTAAAAAAAAATTTCATGAATACACATAGCATTAAGCACTCAGGTTTTTTGTTGGAGTGTGTGTTAGAAAGAATGAAAAAAAGTTGTTTTAGCATAGGTATACATTTTTAAAATACAAATGTATGTTATTTTTGTTTATCTTTGTTATTATTATATACTTCTTTGTTATTATTCTTACTGGAAACCAATTCATATAATTTATTAATACATTTTTGTAACACACAATAAAATGATGAAAATACCAAATATGCTAATAAAGTTGACCAAAGTGAGTAAAGATGAAAGATTATGAGTTTCTCCATTATTTACTATTAATTATAAGGAATAGAAGGAAAATTATCACCTGTACATGTTCAAAATATCGTAATAAAATCATTAAAATACTAAAAGGAATAAAATTCTAAATGAAGCTGTGATTTATTTGAATTATTACTATAGTATTATATCTGATTTCTTTATTTAATGCCTTATGAAACTTCAAAAATTAGAATTTTCAGCTACTCTCAACTGGAGAAGTTAGGTAATTCCCAAGTACATTTCTATAAACTCATCTAATAAAGAATATAAAATAACAGCAAAAAATGTATAGTAATAATTTTTCTCCATATCCTTTTCTCATATACCTGGTACTAGATGCAAATATAATTCATATATAATTCAAAAAAGCCATTTCCTAAAAATGGTGATAAAATGTTTCCCGTTTACTCGTAACAGAATATAATTTTTATATTTATGGGTGTGTTCTTTATAAACATTAAAATTGTGACTTAAAAGAGAGTTTCTTTGAACATTTTTATTGCAATTTAAGATATAGAATCAATAGAGAACTTGCCCATTTCTTTGTTTAATACATTTTAGGCTATGTAACATTTCTTGTTATAACAACATAACAATTATTTTAATAATAGTTGAGACTTATATGAGAAGATACAATTTCTTCCCATCCTCTAGCCCTGTATCCCACCCTAAGAAAAAGTGAAAACTTGTTTTCATCACATTTTGTTATATACCTTTTTTCTATTTCTGATTACCTTTCTGTTTCACAAATGCTTTTCCCACATTTAGCTCTTGCATTAGATGAGTTCTTTTTAATACAATCATTATATTTTTAAGATGAATACCTGTAATAACTAAGGAAATACCTTTCAAACAGTAACATTTTAATAAACTTGACATACAATAAAAAAGAGGAGGAAAAGAAAAGTTGTGTGTGTATGTTTGTGTATGTGTGTGTGCATGTGTCTGATCAATTGATTTTGAGGCAGACAGCTATTCCATTGTTTTTGTTGACAAGAAAAATAACTCCGAGAAGTCTGAGCTCTGTCAGATATGCAGGCCCAGAGACACACAAGTATGAGACGTCATTCATCCCCCTTCATGCCTGAGGGCAATTGTTTAATGTCATTTTGTTCCTGACCAGCAGCCTCATCAATTATCTCCATGTTCCTAGAATTTATGATAAAAGAAACAAATGTTTAGCAAGTTAATAATTTGTTACTTTAATGTAAATTCTGGTAAACAATTTAGAAAATGCCTCTTCTGAGCTTTCTTTTTTTGCTTCATACTGCATTTACTGTTTTTTGACACCATTAGAAGTTCTTCACAAAGATGTTTCTCTGAGCTTGCACAATGTTCTAATAATGGATGAATTACCAATCACTTGAAAAGAACTCAGAAACTTGAAAAGGCAAAGGGTGGGGTTTCCTGTTCATGGCACATGCTGCTTCCAGAACCTTTCTTTCAGGTTTCTAATTTTCCTCATTTGACATTGCAGAAAGTGTTTCTCAGGTAACACTCCCTCCCCCATGTCCTAGGTCCCCTTTACAGGTCTTTTTTTGGGAAGTATGGGGTAGGCAGCTCTTCTCTTGTTTTATTTTCTTTTCCTTTGTTTAAAAATTTTAGATTTAGGAGGTACATATGCAGATATCTCATATAGATAAATTGTGTAATGGTGAGATTAGAGCTTCTAGTATACCCATCACCTAAATAGTGAACATGGTAACCAATAGGTAATTTTTAAACACTCACCCTCCCTCCCAGCCTGCTTCCTTTTCAAGTCCCCAGTGTCTATTATTTCCATCCTTAAGTCCATGTGTACCCATTGTTTATGTTTATCTCCCACTTATTGGTAAAAACATGTGGTATTTGACTTCCTGTTTCTGAATTATTTCACCTATGATAAAGACTTACAGCTCCATTCACGTTACTGCAGAGGACATAATTTCATTCTTTTTGCGGGCACATTGTATTCCATGGTGGTTATATACCACATTTTCTTTATTCAGTCCACAGGTGATGAACACTGAGGTTGATTCCATGATTTTGCTATTGTGAATAATGTTGTAATAAACATATGAGTGCAGGTATCTTTTTAACATAATGATATCCTTTCCTTTGGGTAGATGCCCAGTAATGAGATTGCTAGGTTGAATGGTAGCTCCGTTTTTAGTTTTTTGAGGAATATCTATACTGGTGTCCATACAGTTTTTACTAATTTACAGTCCCAAGAAGAATGTATAAGAATTCCTTTTTTTTCTAATTCCATGCCAACATTGTTGTTTTTGACTTTTTGATGGTAGTCATTCTAACTGGTATAGAATGATATCTCCTTGTGGTTTTTAATTTTCATTTCTCTGGCGATTAGTGATTTTGAACAGTTTTTCATGTTTGTTGGTCATTTGTTTGTTTTCTTTTGAGAAATATCTTTTCATGTCCTTTGCCTACTTTTTAATGGAGTTATCTGATTTTTTCTTGTTGAGTTTTGTTTCAGTTCTTTGTAGATTCTAGATATTAGTCTTTTTTTTTGGAGACACAATTGGCATAATCTTCTCCCATTCTGTAGATTGAATCTTTACTCTGTTTTTTTCTTTAGCTGTGTAGAGTCTTTCAGTTTAATTAAGTGTCATTTGTCTATTTTTGGTTTTGTTGTATTGGTTTTGGGAGTGTTAGTCATAAATTACTTGCCTTAGCCAATGTCCAGAAGAGTTTTTACTAGGTTTTTATCTAAGACTTTATAGTTTCAGATATTATATTTTATTTAATCTGTCTTGAGTTAATTTTTGTATGTGGGGAGAGATAGGGGTCCAGTTTCATTCTTCTGCCTATGGCTAGCTAATTGTCCAGCACTGTTTATTAAATAGGGTGTTCTTTCCCATTGTTAAATTTTGTTGACTTTGCTAATGATTGGTTGGTGGTAGGTATGTGGCTTTATTTCTAGGTTCTCTATTCTGTTCCATTATTCTGTGTGTCTATTTTTGTATTAGCACCATGTTGTTTTAGCCACAGTAGTCTTGTAGTATAATCTGAAGTCAGGTAATGTGGTGCCTTCTACTTTGTCTTTTTGCTTGGGATTGCTTTGGCTATTCGGGCTCTTTTTTGATTTCATATGATCTTTAGTAGTGTTTTTTTCTAATTCTGTGATGAATGATATTAGTGATTTGATAGGAATTTTGTTGAATCTTGAGATTGCTTTGTGGAGTATGGTCACTTGAATGATATTCATTCTTCCAGTCTATGAACATGGACAGTTTTTCTATTTGTTTCTGTCATCCATACTTTCTTTCACCAGTGTTTTGTAGTTTTCCTCCTAAAGACATTTCATCTCCTTGGTTAAAGGTATTCCCAGGTATTTAAAAAAAAATTGGCTATTGTGAGTGGGATTGTGTTCTTGATTTCACTATCAGCCTGAATTTTGTTGATGTCTAAAAATGCTACTGACTTTTGTACATTGATTTTGTATCCTAAAATTTTGCTGAAGTCATTTATTAATTCTAGGAGCCTTTTGGCAGAGTCTTTAGGATTGTCAGCAAAGATAGATACTTTGATTTCTTCTTTTTCTATTTGGATGCCTTTTATTTCTCTTGCCTGATTGCTCTCCTAGGACTTCCAGTATTATGTTGAATAGGAGTGGTGACAGTAGACATCCCTGTTTTGTCCCAGTTCTTAGAGGGAATGCTTTCAACTTTTTACCATTCTGTACAATATTGGCTATGGGTTTTTCTTACATGGTTCTCATTATTTTCAGTTATGGTCCTTTGATGCCTATTTTTTTGAGAGTTTTATCATAAAGGGATGTTGGATTTTATCAAGTGCTTTTTTTGGATCTATTAAAATGATCATATTTTTTCATTTTTAATTCTTCTTATATATTGAATTATAGTTATTGATTTTAAATGTTCAACCATTCTTTGCATGCCTAGAATAAAGTCCATTGATCATGGCAAATTATCTTTGGGATGCAAAGTTGGATTTAGTTTGCTAGCATTTTGCTGAGGATTTTTGCATCTTAGTTCATTAGCAATACAGGCCCAAACTGTTGTTGTTGTGTCCTTGCCTGATTTTGATATCAGGGTGATACTGGCTTCATAGAATGAGTTAGGGAGAAATCAGTCCTTCTCAATTTCTTCCAAGAATGTCAATAAGATTGGTACCAGCTTTAATCTGTAGGTTTGATAAAATTCAATTGTGAATCTCTCTTGTCTTAGACTTATTTTGCTGAAAGATTTTCTGTTACTGATTCACTTTCATTACTTATGATTGGTCTGCTCAGGATTTTCTATTTCTTCCTGTTTCAATCTTGAAAGTTGTATGTTTCTAAGAACTTAACCATTTCCTCTACATTTTCTAGTTTGTGCACATAGAGATGGTCGTAGTAACTTATGAGGATCTTTTGTCTTTCTGTGGTATCAGCTATAATGTCACCTTTATCATTGCTGATTGTGCTTATTTGAATTGTCTCTCTTTTTTCTTAGTTAAACTAGGTAGGAGTCTATCAATTTTGTTTATCCTTTCCACAAAGCACATTTTTATTTCATTGATTCTTTGTATCTTTTTTTTTGGTCTCAGTCTCATCAAATTCTGCTCTGATTTTTGCTATTTCTTTTCTTCTGCTAGCTTTAGGTGTAGTTTATTCTTTTTTTTTTCCTAGTTCTTTTGTTTATATTTCCTTGAGGTGCAACATTAGGTGGTTAATTTGTGATCTTTCTCCTTTTTTAATGTAGGCATTTAATGCTATAACTTCCCTCTTAGCATTGCTTTTGCTGTATCCCCTGGATTTTGGTATGTTATGTTTCACATTAAATTGCTTAAAAAGTTTTTTTTTATTATTATTATACTTTTTCTCCCTTAATTTTGTTGTTTACCCAAGAATCATTTAAAATAAGGCTGTTTAGTTTCCATGTACTTGTGGAGTTTCACCAGTTCTTGTCAGTATTTATTTCTAATTTTATTCTGCTTCAGTCTAAGAAGATGCTTGATAAAATTGTGATTTTTTTAATATATTGAGACATGTTGTATATGGTATAAAAAAGCTAGATAAAAATTTATATCTGTTCATAAACAAAAATTGAGAAAACATATTTCTAAAAATTATGCAATTTTTTACCTATAAATACTGGTATAAAACCATTCAAAATCACTTACTTCCTAGTTTTTTTCACTAAAAATTAGGGTTACTAAGAGTTAAAGTTGTAGTTAATGTATGTAATAAAAACCAGTATAAGAGAAATAATGTTATATGCAGAGCTATAAAGAAAGTAAGATCTAAAGAAAGGTGAAAAGAGAGCAATTTTTTTTTCTTTTGCATGACAAGGAACTTTGTGTTGTCAAAAGGATAAGGAGGAAAAGAAACTAAATTTTTGCCCTAAGGTAGAGTGCCAATATAAAAAAAGGATTATAGGACAAAACTAAAGGTCTGAGTAAGTTGAAGAAAGTTTGTGGAAGATTAATCGTGTGAAAGAAATCTTGTGTGTGATCAAGTTGGGTAAAATGAGATTAGTTTCTCTAAAATTGAGCATCAATATCAAGGGACACTGATGCCAGTCCAGAGTCTGGGTCCCTGTGTAGGAATCACAGAATTTTCTAAAAGCATTGATCTGCTCTTTAATAGAAAATGTTAGAGATTTTGAAAAACTTATGGAAATCTTATCGTCTGTGGTCAAAACTGTTCGAGATTAGATTGATTTGTTTGTAAGGTTTTATTCAAATTAGCTTTATCATTAACAATATACTGATGAAAAGATTAATTTTGGTTTTCTCTTTTAAACAAGATTTTCATATCATGTTAATAAGACATAATAAAAGACTTGAGTTCACCTTTTGAGTAATCTGCAAAAAATAAAAATAAAAGAGGGAAGACAGATTCTGTTAGTCTCATGTTGTCTTTATCAGGTTGTTTGATTACGTGGATAGCTGACTTTCCTCTCTACCAAACAGTAAAAGATTTGCTTTCTGAAATCTTTAAATTATCATTTTGTCTGAATCATTGATGATTATTTTACAGTAATACGTAATACTATATTGATTAAGTATTTTAAAACTTTAAAATTTGGTCTGGGCACAGTGACACACACCTGTAATTCCAATACTTTAAGAGGCTGAGGTGGGATGATTGCTTGAGCTGAAGAGTTTGAGACTAGCTGGGCAACAGAGGGAGAACTCAACTACAATTAAAAAAAAAAAAAAAGAGAGAAAAAATAGGAAAAAGGAAAAAAAGAAACTTTAATATAATATTTGAGATACTTTCCTTATTTGTTATGTTAAAAACATAAAGGAGCTTATCATCAAAGAAGAAATGGTGTTTAAACACCGCATATTCTCACTCATAGGTGGGAATTGAACAATGGGAACACATGGACACAGGAGGGGGAACATCACACTCTGGGGACTGTTGTGGGGTAGGGGAAGTGGGGAGGGATAGCATTGGGAGATATACCTAATGCTAGATGACGAGTTAGTGGGTGCAGCGCACCAGCATGTCACATGTATACATAGGTAACTAACCTGCACATTGTGCACATGTACCCTAAAACTTGAAGTATAAAAAAAAAAAAAAAAAGAAATGGTGTTTAACTTTTTTGAATTATATTTGTATAAATGTGTTATTAATATGGATTCCAAAATAGCATCAGATTCCTAAAATTCTCATATGTCTTAATATGACTTATCAGTAATAATTATGATTATTATTTTTGGCTGTTGTATGAATATAGAAATAACCAAATTTTCTTGTCATTTGCATTTTTAACATTGCCTCCTAAGCCTTCTATTTCACAGATAATTATTGTTTTACTTTGAGACTTCTCAAAAATTGGTTTATAATTGGCTACAGTCCAAAATTTGCTTTTACTTCAAGGATATTCATGGGAAAGTATCCTGAGAAATAATTACTCTTTTTTTTTTTATTTTTTAGATGGAGTCTCACTCTATCGCCCAGGCTGGAGTGCAATGGTGTGATCTCATCTCACTGCAACCTCCACCTCCCAGGTTCAAACGATTCTCCTGCCTCAGCATCCTGAGTAGCTGGGATTACAGGCATGTGCCACTACGCCCAGCTAATTTTTTATTTTTAGTAGGGGCAAGGTTTCTCCATGTTAGTCAGGCTGGTCTCAAACTACTGACCTCATGTGATTCACCCAACTTGGCCTCCCAAAGTGCTGGGATTATAGGCGTGAGCCAACTCTCCCAGACAACAAGTACTCTTGAATAGAGGTTTCTGATGACTTTGGAGGTTACATTATTGGACTAAGTCAAAACTTTCCAAACTCTACTAAACTTTATGTGTTCATGAAGATTGATAACCTAACATCAAGCAAAACAACAATTAATTACATCAAACTGAAATGATAGAAAACTGAAATAATATTTTTGACTTTTTGTTTGAACCATTACTGATTCTTTGAAGATTTTGTTTTCTAAAGAAAACTTTTTGAGCTCTTTATAGCATATAGAAATTGTGTAAAATTATACCCATGTGAGCAGAATTAAAATATTTGCGTTTCTCTCTGATTTCTCCAAAATTTGGAAACTATTCATGAGTATCTTATTTTATGGCAAACATGAGTTCTGTAAGAATCAGTTTTCTATAACAGGACACAATTGGAAACACTGGCTGTTTTACCAAGGCTTTGACTTGAATGACACATTTTCCAATACGAGCAGCCTGCTTTGAGGAATTGAGGTTGACTTTATAGAGCAAATAAAAAGTCTCTTGGAAAGACTTGCCTGGTATCTTGTCTGTACACATCCCTTTCAAGGTTTGTGACCTTGTAGGAAGTAAAGAACGTTACTTTTGGAGAGGCAAAGGGACCTAAAATATTTGGGGGAGATTGAGAAAAGAAGAATTCACCCAATTTGTTCAAGTATCTTAGGTACAGTCTAATAGTGACTGTCACTTTACCAGCCTTGAGGCTTTTAAAAGTCTAATCCAAAATTCCATATGAAAATTCCATCAAAGCCAACTTAAAAGAGACTATATGGTCAGTAAAAATTCCTGTTGAACGTCATATGGATAATCAGGCCAAGTATCTTACTAAAACTTATTTTGCAAGTAATCTGTGCTACTAAGGTTTATCTTTGGTAGAAATGGGGAACTGGAGAGAGAAAAATTGTTTCAGAAGAAAATTATAGCATCTATTATTAGAGTTCCAGCCCTGACCATTGTTTTTGAGTTTTTATTATTTTGCTATAATCTTGACTAAATCTCTAGTGTAATAGATGCAATATATCCCTCATTGTTTTCACTCTGAGAAAATGAAAAGCATGAAATTCTGAAGGTAAGTGATGATTCAACAAGTGACAGCAGTTACATGAATCAGTGACTTTACTGACAACTATCTTAGAATGAGCCTTCCAAGTGCCAAGGAATGTAGGACTATGCAGAAATGGATCCTCAATGTTTTCATGGGGAGATTTTTGATCAACAGTGGGGAAATGAGAAAGAAAAACTGTATCACAAGCATTCTGAGCTCTTTGAAGCATGCAGGCCCAGAAAGATAAGTACGGGACTTCAGTCATGCCACACTCCTCCTGCACCCACGTCTAGGGCAATTGTTTTGAAGGAAGAGAAAGACCCTCTCATGTTATTTTATATTGTTTTATATTCAGTACCTGTTTTAACAAAAAACAACAAGGAAGTAAAACCAAAGACAGACAGCCCGGCGCCAGGCCCGAAACCAGGTCTGGGCCTGCCTGGCCTAAACCCAGTAGTTAAAAATCAACTCATAACTTATAAACCGATGTTATTCATAGATTCCAGACATTGTATAGAAGAACTTTGTGAAACTCCCTGCCCTGTTCTGTTTCTCTCTGACCACCAGTGCATGCAGCCCCTGTCACGTACCCCCTGCTTGCTCAAATCAATCACGACCCTTTCATGTGAAATCTTTAGTGTTGTGAGCCCTTAAAATGGACAGAAATTGTGCACTCAGGGAGCTCAGATTTTAAGGCAGTAGCTTGCTGATGCTCCCAGCTGAATAAAGCCCTTCCTTCTACAACTCAGTGTCTGAGAGGTTTTGTCTGCGGCTCATCCTGCTACAGTTTAAATCATTTTGTTGTTACTGACTAGCTGCCTCACCTATTAACTTCATACTCCTGGAATGTGTAATACAAAGAACAATGTATAGCCAATCAATAGGTTATGTTAGTTTAATATAACAACTTACAAACTGCCTCTTCTTTCACTTTAAAAACCTGCCTGGAAGGATTGCCAGATCCTAGGAGTTCAAGACAAACTTGTTCAACATAACAAGAATCTGTTTTTAATTTTTTTTTTTTTAATTAGCTGAGTGTTGTGTTGCACACCTATAATCTCAGCTACTTGGGAGGCTGATGTGGGAGAATTGCCTGATCCCAGGAGTTCAAGGCTGCAGTGAGCTATGATTGTACCACTGCACTCCAGCCTGGATGACAGAATGTGACCTTGTCTCAAAAAAGAAAAAGAAAAGAGAGAGAGAGAAAGAGAAAGAAGAAAGAAAGAAAGAAACAAAGAAAGAAAGAAACAAAAAGAAAGAAAGAAAGAAAGAAGGAAAGAAAGAAAGAAAGAAAGAAAGAAAGAAAGAAAGAAAGAAAAAGAAAAAAAAATCTACTTGTAACTGTTGCTAATTGGAGTGTATCATTATATTCTGGGCAATTTGAATCTATTCTCCCAGGTAACATTCCTCAAGCATGTCCCAAATAAACTCCATACTTGTGTTAATTTTGCCTCAGTTTCTTCCTTTAGGTTGACAAATGTATAAAGTTGTGCAACACAGTTTTTTTGGCTGTATTAAGGATAAAGAAGAAACAAGGTAAATTACACTTAATATTTCAACTTCTATCATTCAGATGTTCAAATCACTAACAGTGAATCAAAGAGAACATACTGGTATAACTTAGAACTCTGATAATTGAATTAAGTAAATCACAAGAAAGTGAGTCAATCTATCTTTAATTTTTCAACCTAAGTACTAAATTATAAATTCATGGTTCTTGGGTGAAGAAGATATTTTGGTTTGTGTCCCCTAAATAGAAGTTAAGCTTTATTTGCATTTCTGAAAATGAGATGAGCAAACATTAACATATATAAGGAAAAGTTTTGGGTAAGGAAAGTCATTAATATAGTTCTTAAGTAAAGGAGAAACAGACAAAATATCAGTCCTCCTGCCTCTTGACCTTTTTTCATGAGATATATACAGATATATACCTATAAGTGAGTCACTTTACCAAGAAAACTTACTTGGTTATAATTAAATTCGTGTTCACTGTCAATGATAAACAAAGCTGGACAGTAGTTCAATCCTTAGGGACAGATTTTATTTAGTGATACCCATTCTAATAAGAAAGGGAATCCAGAATGAAGTGAATTCAAATTTACCATAACTATAGGCAGGATAATTTTTAAAGGTTGGAGTGTACTTGGGGAAAAGAACTAGAGATACCAGGGGGGTTTGTTGGACATGTGAATAGGTCCTTTGGGTTTGCTAAATGGTGCTTGTCAGAGGAAGAACAAACTTCTCTATTTTTATCCCATGAGGCTGTGGTGCAAGAGTGAGCATGGACCCCACTGAAGTTAGACCCTATTCTCCCACAGGAACTGGAGAAGGAGAGTTTTCTCTCTAAATGTTTGCATTTCAAATAAGTTCACAGGCCATGGAGGAAGCAGTTCTGGGTGGTAGATTTGCATCTTAAAAGGCAAAGGACTTATAATTGCAAAGTTACTAAAGAAACTACTCTGAAGAGGAGTTTGGGAACCTATCTGCCTATCACCAGGTGTTGGCTGAAACGAAAAGTAAATTTTCTTGGCAACACAACACTGTATTAGCCAAGCATTTAAAAGGGGACTAAGGTAATCTTGAGTATATGACTTTAAGCTGTTAGAAACTGCGCTGAAGTTTGTTCAATTCTCTTATTGTATGGGTTTGGAGGGAATAATGTGTCAAGAGTTCCAAAATTCTCACCATTAAGCAATGTTCTAAATTTTTGTTTAGATTTCAACATACATTAGCTTAAGAAGATAATGTGTTAGCTAAAGGGTTTAAATATTTGGTTATTTTGGCAGATGCATTTCCCAATTACAATTATATTCAAAGAATCTGTTTTAAAATAGTACTTAACAACAAACTCTTGGTATAGATTTGTTTACATCTTACAAGAAAATACTCATGCAAACTATTAAAACATTCTAACAGCAAATGTTTAAACTCACATGAAATTTTAAGACCTGCACAAACTGATGAAATTAATAAACATGACTATTGGTCTATTCTTGATCATCTGCCTGTAGAGAGGTAGACCATTTATCCTTCATCATGCTTGATATGGTTTGGATCTGTGTCCCCACCCCAATCTCATGTTGAATTGTAATCTCCAAAGTTAGAGAAGGGGCCTGGTGGGAGGTCCCCTTGCTGTTCTCCTGAGAGTGCGTGAGTTATCATGAGATCTGGTTGTTTAAAAGTGTGTAGCACCTTCCCCTTCTGTCTCTTCCTCCTGCTCTTGCCTTCTAAGATGTTCTTGCTTCCCCTTCACCTTCCTCCATGATTGAAAGTTTCCTGAGGCTTCCCCAGCCATGCTTCCTGTAGGTCGTGTGGAACTGTGAGCCAATTAAACCTCTTTTCTTTATAAATTATCCGGTCTCAGGTAATTCTTTATAGCAACAGGAGAAAAGACTAATACCATGCTTTACTTTTTCTCATTCAGCCAGTGTCTTTACCAACAAATAATTCATGCTATTATTAAGGTTTTCAGAAAACCACTGGGCAGAGAGTAAAAGGTTTTTGATAGTTGAGGCTACATCCTGAGATATGTAATGCCCATAAGCTCTGGATATTGACGTAAATGGTCCTGTTAGCAGAGGGCTTTGGGGGTACTAATCTGTATGTGCTTCATCTCAAGTACATCTCAAGATGTGATCATATGTGAATATATCACATACAAATTTGACAAAATGTGGTGCAATCACTGATCTCTTGCTACAGGAATCAAGGAAGTAATTGATCTACTACTAAGGACCAAGAATAACCTGCACTCCTTTGTTCCTTAACACCCTGATCAATACAGAGCATTTTCATGTTAGGGCAAATTAAAGTAAAAAGGAAGGAGGGAAGAAAGGAAGAAAATGAGGGGAAAAAAAGGAAGCAAGGAATGAAGGGATGAAGGGGTATAAAAGAAAGGAGGGAAAAAGTATTCGAATATTGTAGATAAATTTAATAAAGTATTACAAGATTCAGAAAATTTGAACCTCAAAAATGTACTTTGTAAAACCTAGGGCCAGAAAAGTTTGTAAAGAAGATTTCCATGAAATATTAGTAAAAATTAAGGAATATAGGATATGTTGAAATAAAAAGGAAACAAAAGAAGATAAAGTAGAAATGAATAAGAAGACAACAAATTGCATAAAAGCAAAAGAAAAGGCCAAATTAAAATAATGTTAAAAACAATATAGAAGAAAATTGGCAACATTAGAAAATGTAGCAATGTAAAGGGTAAATCTGAGAAGCAATTCTACATTGAGAAAATAAGGATATAGAGATAAAGTCTTTAGACTATGTAGAATTGATGTTAGAAAATGATGCATGCTTAATATATACATCAGAAAGCAAATGAACAAGATTAATAACAAAAAACAGAAGAAAATTTAAAAATAAAACAGAAGAAAAGGTTTTGAGCTTAGAAAAAATAACAAAACATATAAAATTGTTATTTGAAAAGGTTTATAACCTTTCGGGAAAGACCAATAAATCCATTTTGAGGGAATAAACCCATTTTGAGGGAATGTCAGGAAAGAAATAACAGTCTGTTGATACAATATATTGTACCCTGAAATTCTAAGTTTCACAGAGTCATTTATTTTACTTTCTTTAGAGAATAGTCTTGTTTTAATTTTTTCTTTAATTCTGGCGATATGAGTTGTGCACTCTAATTCACTCTGAGTAAGGATTAGGATTCGTTAGGGGAGAGCATTTGGGACAATGAGGGATGCAATTGCTGTGTATATGAACTTTCATTTAACTCCACTGTTCCGATCCCATATCATTCCTGCCTGTGAGTTTAGAATTTGCCTGGATTGCTAACATGCTTTTTTGTAAGTTGCAAACCCCACATACATATTCTTTGCTGCTGCTGACTTGCTTCTCTTTTAACCATCAACAGAAAGACATTTTATCCTTCTCTCTCCAAGAAATGAGTTAAACCTTCTTAACCAGTAAAGGATTTAGTTCTGAGATATATATATATATATATATTTTTTTTTTTTTTTTTTTTTTTTTTTTTTTTTTTTTGAGATGGAGGTTTACTCTTGTCACCCAGGCTGGAGTGCAGTGGCACGATCTCCGCTCATGCAACCTCTGCCTCCTGGGTTCAAGTGATTTTCCTGCCTCAGTCTCCCAAGTAGCTGGGATTACAGGAGTGCACCACCATGACCAGTTAATTTTTGTATTTTTAGTAGAGATGGGGTTTCACCATGTTGGCCGGGGTGGTCTCCATCTCCTGATCTTGTGATCCACCCGCCTTGGCCTCCCTAAGTACTGGGATTACAGGTGTGAGCCACCACACCTGGCCTAGTTCTGTCATTTTAATGAGGGCATAGAAGGACATAGAGACAGGCATCATAGTGTCTTCGAGAATAAGGATGTTCTTTCTCCCCATGTATAGAAAGAGTACATCTAGAATGAAAGTCTTAATGACCTACTCTGGAGAAAGGGCCTAGAATTCTTTTATGACTTTCTTCAGGAGAGAAGGGCAAGAGAAGGTCAGAGCATGACCTTCCTGCTTCTGCTGTTTTCCTAAAAGCCAAAGTGTGATTTTGGGGGTAGCATGTCCTAAACCCCATTACAAGAAAGGGACATGGTGAGATTATTCTTTCATAAAGGCAAGTGAATTAAGTTTCGATAAGAACAAACTCACTGTGATTGTGTATTCCTTAGTATTTGAATAGAGGAAAACAAAAAAATCTCTCTTCAAGGGATATTGAGAAATCTAATTAAATAAAAGTCTATTGTTTTAAAGTAAAATGATAGTTAATTTTTTAAATACTAGAAATTACTATCTCCAAATGTTAAGTGATTATATCTGGCTGTTTAACGAAATAATTCCATTTTCCCATGGATCATGTTGGGTTAGGTCAGGTCCTTGGGTCTCAAGTATTCTTTGTATCTGGCAATATTGACTCTCTGGATGTGTTAAGTCTTTCACGTAGACACTATAAATCTTAAAACATTCCATACCTATTATAGTGTCTTAAGGACAAAATAGTTGCAAATTACTTTTCAAGAGAAGAGTTTAGATGGAATATAAGATTCATGTGGAGAGACGGAGTATAAGCTGTGCATAGGAGATATTTCAACTCCAGAAAAAGAGCCAAGAACATTTTTTTTCCTCTCCACTTCACTTTCAAAGTTCACTGGAAAGAAAATCAAGTTTTTCATGTCTTCAGTTCTTCCAATTGGGTAGGAAAGAAAAATGTGATTTAATAAATTTGATTTGTGACAATGTTTAGAATGATGATTGTGCTCTCAGACATGAACTTACATTTGTGGAAATTTGAGATTTATAAAAATTTAAGGGACAGTTTGCTTAAGGGGAAAAATAAATCACATACTGTCCTTTATTGAACAGTTCATACTTACAAATTAGGTCACATACACAAGAAAATCTTTTCCAAAAAATATTTTTCTATTTGGGCTCCAGTGCCTGTTTCGGCAGGAACAGTAAGTGAGAGAATAAACTCTTTACATATACTTATGCCCCAATAATATACTCAGGGTTACTACTTTCCTAACCAAAGTACTATGCTAACATCGGATCCTCTATTTCCAACACACAGCTCTAAAAAATGTTTATCATGTTGAAGCTTTTTCCTAGGTACTTTAAGGAAGTGCCAAGGCATTCATGATATATTTATATTAGATTTCAGATTGTTGGGGTACATTATTTTAGTACCAATATGATTACACCCATGAATAATTAAATCCTCCATATTTTGTATCATGACTGCTCATAAACATTTTCATTTTTAAAAATATGAATGCTGTATTTTAAAAAATCATTTTGTATAGTGAGTTTTAAAACAAAATGTTACCTTTAATAACTCCTCTTCAAAGTTAGCAACTATAAAGTTAGAATTTAAGAAATTGGTACTCAGTATGGAATTTTTATTATTCTGTTGTCTATATGCAGATACTAATAACACCATATGGTTCATTGATGTCAACATCTGTCATCTAGCCAAGTATTGATTAAATCACTTGAAAATATGTGAGGAACATGAGGAGTTAAAAGAGAGTTGATTACATATTTATACATGTTTGATTTAAAACCATCCTTTAATCTAGTGGAATTTAAATGAGGTAAATTTCAAAAGAGTATTTTTTTTTTCTGTCTCACAGGAGAAACTTTCTCACTCTTTGGAATTTATATACTGAATTTCTTAACAATAATTTAGACATATGCAAACATACGATTTAATTTTGTCTATCTGAATATTTTTAACATATTCAAATATAATCTAGTTACTCTTCACACTTGACAATTTTATTGGCAGCAAGGAAGATGATTTGCCACAGAAATAAAGATTTCCCTTCTTGCATAAACCTTGGAACAGTGACAGAATTTATTTAAATTTTTATAATTCTCAATTATTTCCAAGTAAATATCATTGGTTTATAGATCCTTGGAGGTTATGTTACACAAAATTGTTATATATATTATAATTTATGGGCCTATTTGCTAAAGTAATATTTTTATATGTTTCATGTATTTTCATAAAAGTATTCAAGTACTCTAACGTCCATAAAAAGCAAAAAAAATTAAGTTGCCAAATTTGATAAGGCTTAAATCTTCCGTATTTATTATCTATGTATGGAATTCATGCATAATGATGCATATTTTTAGTTAATATTGTGTAATTTTTTCTGGCATTATACCGAAAAGTAATATGAAAAGTAAATTATTAGTTTTCTGACCATGAATCCAATTGTTTACTAATGATCAGCAGATATATCGTAAGTATGCATTATTGCTATTGTGAATGTAAGTAGTATCATATAAACACTACTGTTTTTAAGAGAGAGAGATATATATATATAAATTACATTTCTGGTAATTTATGGCCTGCAATGACATTCAACCAATAAAATGACTTTAATTAACTTGCAGAATATTATTAGCTCATAGTTAACAATGATAGAAAAAATTAATCTAAATATAATTTACAAAGGGAAAGTAAACATGATTGCAATTAGCAAGTGGATTTAAGTACATGTCGAGGATACCCTAGAATACAGTTGATTAAGAATATAGATATTATTTTGAAGGCAATGTTTGAGATAATTTCTTAATAGAGAAATAAACAAATAAGCTAACACTTTTGGAAATATTGTTACTAACAGTCAAATAAGCATATGTTTTAGAGGTAGGGGAAGAAGATAGAAAAATGCATTTCTGAAATTAAGAATAAAATTTTTTTTATATTTATTAAATATTGGGAATGTTTATGTGCTTTCACTTATCCCCAAATCTCTCATCTCCCATGTCTCTAAGTCTTTTCTGAGCTTAACCTTAGAAGACAATGACTGGGCCGGGCGCGGTGGCTCACCTCTGTAATCCCAATACTTTGGGAGGCCAAAGCGGGAAGATCACCTTAGGTCAGGAGTTCAAGACCAGCCTGGCCAACATGGTGAAACCCTGTTTCTACTGAAAATACAAAAATTAGCCGGACATGGTGGCACATGCGTGTAGTCCCAGCTAATAAGGAAGGTGAGGCGGGAGGATCGCTTGAACCTGGGAGGCAGAGATTGCAGTGAGCTGAGATCACGCCACTGCACTCCAGCCTGTGTGAGAGTAAGATTCCCTCTTACACACACACAAAAAGATTATATTAATTTAATTTGGGAAGATAGATGTTAAACACGGCATGCTAAAACATTGGTCTCTAGGAAAAAATCCTTTCATGTTTTTAACTACTCTAAATTCCTTTTTTTTTATGTTTCTCTAGAATTTCAATAAATATTGTCTTAATTAAAAGACAACTTCTGTGAATTACTTTATTGTGGCTCCTTATTCTTTATTTTTCTGTATAATAAATGTCATATTAATATAAGTTGCAATTAATGTAGCTGTCACAATTTAATTACCATAATCCAAAGCTTTTGTATTTAATATGATGTATCGCCCTTTAAAAAATAATATTAATCCAACCTGTACTGTAATAAACTATTTGGTTGACTAAATATATTATTTCTGTATCATGCAAATCAAGTTAAAATAAGTTGGCCATAATCAATATATAATGGAAAATATATTTGAATAATATTTATGTAAGTTGAACTTGATCAACAACATATGATTTAAAAATAAGTCTCGCATAAGAAGTTTAATATTTGCATTTTCAGGTTCAAGTTTAATTTACATTTTAACTTACTATACATGAACCAACTTCCATGCTTCAAACAATTAAATAAATTGATAGCTTTGAAGGCAAACAAAGAAGTTGTTTTATTTTTTAAATTCTAGTCTAAGCTTATGGAAATAACCATATGAATCTGAAAACTTTTGTTGAATCATTATGCTGACACTGCTAGAATATTTTCTTACCCCAGAACACAAAAGCTACTTTATATTTTTGAGGTATTTATAGAAAACTTAGACTCTTAAAAAAAAACTGTGAAATTTTGGTTGCAAAAAAGGAATAAAATTAATTGAACCTTAGGTAGTTGAATAATTAGTTTGAAATTCAGCCTGTAGAGCAAAAGTTTTAATGATAATTGGACAGATTCAAAACATATCTTTGATTTTGGACAATGTGCGTAATCTTGCCAATTCATACACAAGCTGTGGTGTCCTGGAGCTGGCTCATAATAGACCATGAAAACTGATTTTCAAGAGTCTACATTATTTCCATGTGTCATTGCTGACAGCTTTCAGGCCTCACCAACTACCCTTTTCTGTTCCACATCTGGGTAAGCTGAGAAAAAGTTTTGGATGCTCTCTTCATTGGCACTGAAAAGAAATTCAAGCAATGTAATCCTTGGACTGTGTAAGGCAATTCTCACCCTACCCCAAGCCTGTAACAACAAAAAAGCCAGCCAAACCAATCTTCTTTCCCTGTTCTCTTAAGCTTGTTTTATGCCTGCTTGGGAATCTGCCCTACTCTTCCCAGAGGGCCTCATTATGTGTATAATAAACTTTTTCATACCCTCTTGGTATGTATGACATCATCAGTCTTGACATCAGAACTAAATTTTGGCTGAAGGTTCACTTGCTTCTGTGGATTGACAGAAACATAAAATTTCAGAAATTACGTGAGACAATTGTAAAACTAAAGCAATATTAAAAGTTTAATTATATAAACCTACATCAAAATAATATTAACCTCAAAAAAAAAATATTCAAAACCTATACTTTCTAACAATTTACTACATTTTGATATTATCTAAGCTTTAGAGATTATTGATATCTCTATTGTTCAGGTGATGCAGAAATACTAAAAAGTATTGTGGTACTAAATATGACTTTTCAACTTTGTGATCAGTGAAATTGGTAGCTTGAAATCAGCCAGAGTGAGAGAACACCACAAATTGTACAAATCACTTCTCGATTTGTTATTATGTTGACTGTCTACACTTATGTCTATATTTAAGTGATAAAAAATGTTAATGTAGATTAAATTTTTAAAGTATCTTGTTATTTTTTAAATTGTAAAGAGCACAAAAATACTTGAGGAACTATTTGAATATTTTAAAACTATTGTCAAACTTAGCAAAAATGCTAGTAATGAGTGCAAGAAGATATCACATGTATCTTTGTTGTTTTATTTTTGTCTTACTTGTTAGTATAACCAAAATATAAATAAAAATATCAACTATGATTCATTCTGTAACTATGTGCACAATTCTGGTCGTTAAATATTTAATGAAACACCATGCAAGCAGTCAGAGAAATACACAACCATTTCTCCCGTAGTTGTTGACAGGATTTTATGTTGTGTGGGCTTTGGTACTGTGGAATTCAGTTCCTTGCTGACTGTTTCAGAAAATTATCTAAGTTCTTTTTATGCAGGCCTTTACATAGGGCAACTAAAAAATATGGTAACTTAATTACTTTATAGTGACCAAGCAAGAGGGTATGAGCAGGCATCTAAGATGTAAGCCACAAATTCTTTGCTACCTAATCTCAAAAGCTAATCACATCACTTTTGCCATATTCTGTTCATGAGAAATGAGTAAAGAGGCTCATTTAAGAGGCTTAAGAAAGGAGACTTAAGATAAGAGATTGCACAAAATGTATGTATCAAGAGGTGGGAACCTTTGGGTGTTATAGGTTGCCTTTCATATAATGAGCCGTACATCTCAGCTGCAATTGAAACCATGGAACTCAAGGAGCCATCAGGAGCCTCTCATTAGAATCAGGGTTCATGAAGTTCAGGTGATAAATAGAGCTGGGATTAAAATTAATCTCCTAATGAGTCTCATGGATACCTGGAACAACTGCTTGGTTATTTTCCTGGTTCACTGCAGTTATAAATATATAACTGCAATGGTATATTCAGCCCCCGAAATAAAATTTATGTTGATTCTGCTAACTTGGGAATTAAGGGCTCTTATGGTAGGAAAGGTCAAGCAAAAGCCCCTAAATTGTCCTTCCAGCCAAGTCACTAATCAGGTGTAATGCCCTATGTCATGAGGAATTGCAGAAATTATTACACCCAATAAAGATTCGAAGAAGGAAGCAGAGTGGCCAGGTTCATATCTCCAGTCAGCAGTATGTCCTATGCACAAACAGGGCGATCATGGCAGATGATAGTGGAATAGCACAAACTCAAGCATGGGGTAGGCCCAATCACAGCTAAATGTCATTTTTGTATTTTTGCAGGAACACATCAACACTAGTCCTGGCATTTGGTAAGTATCTACCGATTTAGTCCGTGTTCTTCTTTATTTCTCTTAGTTGGTGGGGTGAAAAGCAGTTTCAAATTGCTTAGCAACGATTGCAGCACAGATTTATTGCCTTCACTCTTCCCAGTGTTGACTCTCTGGTCCTCTGTCACAACATACAATCCAGTGACCTTTATTATTTTGACCTTCTGCTCATACTCATGTTAACTATATTTGTAACTGGTGGCACCATTTTAATTGCACCGATTGAATAGGAAAGCAAAACAATATAGTTTTCCTACTAAGATACGTACATTCAAGAAGGTGGAAGTTAAATGTCATAAAAATTAAAAGGCTTACTAAATAGAGATTTTTTTTTTTCCATAAGGTCAATGATGGAGGACATGCTGGGACATACAGTTCAAGATACAGGGTAAATTGTTCTTTCTTGCATCTTCTGTCACTATCACTGGATTGCATTCTTTGAATACTTCCTTCAGTGGCCGCACCAATCCTGGGAAAAAAACTTATAATCACATGGAGGAAATGAGCCCCTAACTACTTTACACTACTGTTGTCAGATACCAGTTACGTGCACCTCAACACAATTGTAAATGATACAGAGATGTTGCAGATATTCAAATTCAGGCCAGGTGTGGTAGCTCACACCTCTAATCCCAGCACTTTGAGAGGCCAAAGTGAGACAACTGCTTGTGCCCAGGAGTTTGAGGCCAGAGTGAGCAACATGGCAAGATGGCATCTCTACAAAACAATTAAAAAATGGGCACAGTGGCAGGCACCTGTGGTCTCAGCTACTTAGGAAGTGGAGGCAGGAGGATGGCTTCAGCCCAGAAGGTCAAGCCCGCTCAGAAGGTCGAGGCTGCAGTTAGCAGTGTTCACGCCACTGTACTTCAGCCTTGGCAACAGAGCTAAACACTGTCTCAAAATTAATACTAATTTTATAAAGAGAAAGAGAAAACTAATGCAATGTTCTTCTCTGGTTGCTGGACACCATTAAACACATTATTCTAAAGCTTTTGGAAACAAAAATCTACCCTTTATGGAATACTTGCTCTAGGTCAGACACTGGGCTTATCATAGATTCTTTATACGTAGGAATTGAGGCTTAGAAAAATTACATAATTTAGGAAACCAAGGTTATGTAAGTGGAAAGTGCAAAGCAGAAAATTGAATTCTGCTTGAATATTTTAAAGTCTGCCAATAAATATTTATCTCAAAAGTCCTTTCTCATTTTTAAATTGCAGATAAGAATGTTTTCCTCCTAAAGTAGCAACAAATATGTAATATTTTCAGATTAATATGATGGTTAAGTGTTTATTTAAAATTTCTCCCTTAATAGCATAGCAAATACACAAGAAAATTGTAAAATATTTTATAAATAACAATTAACCTTTTATTCCAACCTGTTTTATTTACAGAGGTGTTGAAGAACCAGACTCGATTAAAAACCAAATCAAATACACACTTCTTCTATTTTATGTGTAGTTAATATTCTATCATCATTCCTTACATCTTTAAATCAGTGTAATCAGTATTATATTATCAGTTCAGGTGAGAGAAGATAAGCTTTTCTGATAATTTCCCTAAGAATTAAACTCCTGATATTTTGTTGTATTATTTTGAATCTCTCCTGAAACTCTTCTTATCTATGGTTAGTATTGTGACCATGTGTAATTTAAACTATTTCTACTTTAATGATTGAGCTTAAAAGGGCATTTACTTAAATCTTTACAAGAGAGAGGGAAGATAATCTAATCAGATTGTAAAGGTTTAGAAGAATGGGTGTGATTGACCCTCCCTGAGAAGATTTGCCGAACACAAAACAAGCTCCCCAGAAATCTAGACAATTCTAGGTGAGCTAAAACTTGTAAAATGCAAAACAAATCATAAGGTTTGCTTTTAGGTCAGCAAATATTAACTATTTTTTGCAAGAGACATTTGTTATACCCAGGGAAAAATGAACTACCAAATCAGCAACTCACATATTTTATGTTGGGTATGGGTTTATAAAGGATTGGCAATATGATTTTATATATATATTGCAAACTTTAAAATAAAATCTGAAAATCCAATGAATGTTTATTTTTACACGGGACTAGATGATGGAGCTTCTATGTTTTGATAATAGACAAATGTACATTTCTTTCCCAAAATAGTCTAGACTTGCAGAATTCTGTTATGATTATTTTATGTATCTTATAGGCCCCACTTTCCATCTTAATATTGGTTTTTTTGGACTAGCCTTTTGAACTTTATTCTTTCATGTTTTTAAGTGAGTTTTTCAAGAAATGCATCTACTTTTTAGTTTATTCTGGAATAATCTTGGGATTTGGCAAATTTTATTTTTTAGCTTATTATTTTTTAAATTTCTGCTCATATCTTTATTGTCCCAAATACATAAAATAGAAGTCTTTTACTTAAACAGTTTTATCTAGTCAGGGTGATAAGATACAGTAATGATGATATAAGGGTATCCTCAATGAAAAATCAGTACTTCAGATATAATTGCTATTGGGGACATTGTTGATTTGGCATCATTTTTGTAATATAGGGCTTGCTTGATGCAGCATAATTGACAGAAAAATTGTAAAAATAAATGGTGGAACATGCCATGCTTGAAACAAGCTCTTGATTATAAATCACAGCTAGGGGTACCATGGTTCATACCTATAATCCCAGCACTTTGGGAGGTCAAGGCAGGTGGATCGTTTGAGCCCTGGAATTTGAGACAGCCTGGGCAACATAGGAAAAGTTCATCTCTATTTAAATAAATAATAAATAAATAAATAAGAAATAAATGATAGCCAGGAATCATTTTAGAGGCAAAAATTTAGAGCAGAAGATCTGGCTACAAGGGCTGTGACCAAATAGATTGGTCTATTGGAGTAGCAAGATGTTCCAAAAAATAAAAATAAAAACAAAATGAAGTACAAGGGTGACAGAAGGATACTTGATAAGAGGAAGTAATGAAAACACAACCTGGTGATGAGAGAATCATGGGGAGAAACAAAAATAGAGAGCATTTAAGCAGTTGTCCAGAAGGGAAAGAGCCTGCGGATTACACATACTGCAGCAAACTGGGGAACATAAAATTCTTCCAAATGTTGCAGCAGCTATTTAGCTTCATGCTATTGCTGCTATATAACAATGAGTGCCTGGTATTGCCAATTCTTCGATGTTTCAATACGTTTTTGATGCATGATATTGTGAATTTCAGAATGTGGTGAAAGCCAAGCTAAACAATTGCCTATGAACCGATTGTGTCTCTATGAGTCCATCAGGAAAGTCTTATGCATCTAATAATCACTTTCATTTAAAATGGAAAATTTAAGTTCTATAATTATGCATTTGACTTTGTATATTAATACATGTTTTATATCTACATATATAAGTATACATATATGATTACAAATAAAGATGATAAGGTCAAAATAAGGATGCTTCCCTTATTTCTTTACACAAATATTTTGATTTCTTGTAGTTTATGTGAAATCAAGGCTTAAATGAAATAAAGTCTTTAACGTGACTATTTTGCCAATTAAGAAAAAACTTTCTTTTTGTTTGCAATATATTGTTCATATTTTTATTAGTGAAAGGACCCCTGACTGAATTTATTGATGCTATTAGTATTTTAGCTATTTTCAGTAAACTCACTACACATTAGACATGTTTTATTTCTGTCTAGTTGTTTAAATCATTCATTCATAGATACGCCCTAGGTAGCTGTCATATAAAAGACTGCTGTAGGCACTGGGGATACAGTAGTAATTGAAGCAGGCAAGAGCTTACCTCCAGTGGAAAATATATTCTAATTGAAGAGACCAACAGTAAACAAATAAATAAAATAAAAAGTAGATTACACTGTGATAAATGTTAAGGATGAAAAAAAATCAGAGAAAGGGGAATTTAATTGTTGGCAAGTGGTAGGTGGAAAGAAGAGCAAGTTTTGAAACTTCAGACTGTGTGGCCAGGGAAGGCTCCATTGAGAAGGTGACTTCTAAGTAAAAAAAACAAAGGAAGCTGGGTGCGGTGGCTCACGCCTATAATCCCCAGCACTTTGGGAGGCTGAGGTGAGCAAATCACGAGGTCAGGAGTTCGAGACCAGTCTGGCCAACGTGGTGAAACCCCGTCTCTACTAAAAATAAAAAAAAATTAGCTGGGCATGGTGGCAGACGCCTGTCATCCCAGCTACTTGGGAGGCTGAGGCAGGAGAATCCTTGAACTCTGGAGGCAGAGGTTGCAGTGAGCCGAGATTGCACCAATGCACTCCAAAAAACCCCAAAGGAAGTGAGGTAATATTTTAAAGTGTCTGTTGGAGGATATTCTAAACCAATGTTTTTCAATATTCATTAACTATCCTCTTAGGAGCCTTTTAAGGCATTCATTAACTGCATCTCCCCCAGTACACACACATAAAATTAAATCCTAAGAAATAAGATTTTGATGGGTTGGGTTGAACATTGGAGAACTACTACTAGCTGTAATAGGTAAGATCTTTTTTTTGTCCTCTAAGAATCAATTTTTGCTTTCTTGGGAATGATATAGACCAGATTGAGAATGCATATCCTAGACTTAGATAAGAACAAAGATTTAGACATAATTATTTGGTAGTATGTGGATATCTAGAAACAGCAAGAAGGTTAGTGTCTGAGTCAACGATAACTAGTGAGAGAATAGTAAGAGAATAAAAGAGTTAAGAGAGTAGGGAGATCATTTAAGAAGTTACAGATCAAAATATGGACTTCGACATCATCAGGGGGATTTTAAGTAAATGAATGGCATTGTCTAACAAGTTTTTACTATCTCACTGGCTGTTCTGTTTAGTGGGAACAACAGCAAAAGCAAAGAGAGCATATAGAAAATGTTTGCAATCAGGCCTGGCTATATAATTTTGGGATCCCAACGTGAAATGAAAATGTTGAGCTTCTATTAAAATAATTATTCAGAAATCAAGATGCCAGAGCAAAACATTAAGAACAGAGCCCTTCTAAACACAAAGATCTGGAAGACTGAACACCAGAAAATAGGTTGCAGACACTTGAAGCTGGCCCTGTTTGCAATTATTTGTGAATTAGGGTAGCAATATTGGTGGTGGTTAAAAGAGATTAAAAGTTGGATATTGGAGGCATAACAGACTGTATTTCCTCCTAATGAGCGTAAGAAAATGACAGAAAGAGAGGACACTTAGATTCCGCCCTAAGTAATAAAAAAAAGAATTAGACTTTAACTGAAATAAAGGCAGCAAAGGAGTTGACTTGGTAGATTTGTCTGTGTTACTGTCATTATTCTCAGAATTTCATATAAGATGTTTCTGAATTATAATTTATTTCCTATCTTTTATCTGCATTATCATTAACATATCTTAAGAGTTATTTTAATTTTAAAAATGTTGTCAAAAGTGTGTCTTTTATTTGAATAACAAAACTGTTGTTTTAAGTTGAAGACTACAACTTTTTTTAGTTTATCAGTTTCAGTAGTTATTAATGAAAATATATTAAGAATTCACATATATTTATAACATACATAAATATATACACGTTTGTCAGATGTCTATTGGGTCCATTCTTGTATTTCATTCTACATTGAGTATCTTTAAGATCCGCAATTGCCTTATCCCTTTGAAAAGATTTATTGATAAATTAAATATTTATGTTTAATTAAACATGTATATCTAATTTCCTTTCACCCTCATTCTTACTTGTTGAGTGATTGCAAAATTATCAAGTCTTAGAATTTTTAAAAAATGAATTCCTAAACAGCATAACACATTTTGAGACACAAATTCATAAGACCCCTATGTAATATGCTTTTTATTTTTTAAAGGCCTCATCTGGTAGTGTCTATTAAAATTTAAAATGTGTACATTCTATAAAAGATCAAGTGCACTTCATAGCCACCTCTATTTCTTAATTCTTGATAGCATTCCTTCCTATGTTGACTTTTGTTCTGTAATTTCAAATGTTCCAAGGACACAAATATCAAGTAAATTGCCTATAATTGTATTCATAGTTGTTATCAAATTCAATTAATAAGTATGCTATATATATGAAAAAGTGACTCAGGCTTTAATTTTTGTGCTGATCTTTTGCTTACTTTTAAATCAATGCTGACAAAAAGCCTTAAGATGCTCTTCAGCCTCAACTCTGGAGGTCAGCAAGGACAGAAAGAGCAGAGAGCTGATAAAACAGAGTGAACAAGGCAGACTGAGCCACTGTGATTATTTCCTCAGTGTCTGTTTTGCAGGAAGATTTTGTTATCTTAAAACTGATGAAGATTATACAGGTTATTTTTCTTTACTTTTTTTTTAAAGGTTATTTTTCAAGGTAAGGGATGAATAAAAAAAAACTATTCAATCATGCTGTCAAAGATTTGTGTAGCTGAAAGCAGAATTTACATTAGAAAATGTATTTCTTTTCTATATTTGATAAAACTGAGGCCTCAAAATTGATAATTATATTTGTGTTTCCTAAATTTGATGAAGCTAAACAACTGAGAATTCGAAAATAGTGTTTTGACTAAGATGAATAATTACTTTCAAAAGTAATATAATAAAGTGAGAATGAACATGCCATACCACAGAAACTGGTACCACAATGAAAAATAAATTTTATGTTTTGTATTATTTTAATTTCTAATATGAGAAATAATTATTATCAGTAACATGGCTCTACCACAGTTACTCATTTCCAAATACAAAACACATACTACTATAAAAACTATTTATTTGAATTTATCTTTCCAAATAATAAAAAATGTTTAAAATATGGGAAGACTTTACAATATGAAAGTGTGTATATGCCTGTGTGTTTTAAAATAGGAAGACAGAAAAAAATGACATCAACGGCATCTTAAGCATCTCTTTGAATTTCACGTAAAGGATTTCCATATAAAAGTTTCAAGTAATAATTCAAGATGTATTTGCATTTTATTTTTCTTAAAGATTCTATTTCATGGTTCCAAACTGTTTCTTTTTTTAAAAAAAAAAAAACCTATAAGGAATAATCTACTGATGAGTCTTAGAAGTGAAAATATGAAAATGAAAAGCAAGGATGAACACATTTATCTTCTATCATTTTGTGGAAAAAAGTCAGACATCTACTACTAACAGCTGTCAGTAATAATTCTGCTTTGAGAGACAGACTATATCACATGCAATATTTGAGATGCTAATTACAAATGTAAATTAAATATTTTGAAGGAGTACAGTGAGTGAAAAACAAATACCAGTTGGCAATTTTAGTAATCTTATCCATCCATATTCAATCAGTAATATCAGGCAATTTAAAATTTGTAATAAAGTGAAATTATACAGATTTCACAATTGTGCACACATAGAATGCATAAAATTAACAAAGATAACCAAAAATTAATTTGAAATTAAAATATTTCCAAGATAGCTAATCAAATAATTACTAATATTAATGTTTCAATTTATTTATGATTTTTCTGTAGTTTTGCCTCCATACTCAGAATTGTGAGAGTTGCATCACATTCATTGTTTATAGGAGGCAGTATCTCAGTTCTTCAATTAATGCAACTTTTCTAGTATTATTTTCCAGAAACATAAAATGAGTTTTAGTAACATAAAGGTCCATAAATACCATCATAGGCAATGCCTTCTATGTCATGAATATACAACATTAAGGAAAAAAAATATACATGGATTTTTGTATTATTTCTAGACTGAATGCTAGCCAGAAATTTAGCATTGAATAATTTATTTATTAAATATTTAGAATAACATACCATGCACTGTGCTAGATGCTGAATAAGATACAGAAGGTTATTTTCCTTTTGAAGCTTGCATTCTTGTGGGGAATCCAAATTTTAAAAAATTATTTTCAAGTGTGCTGAATGTTACCAAAGAGAGGAATACTACGAGTTGAATTAAGAAAAGTCAGAAGACTGCATCCTCAATATGGTTTAAGGAAGGAAGACTGTACATCCCAGTTTGCTGTAATGGGCCAATCTATGTCCATTGTCCAGGTATAATAATTAAAAATGACCTACTTAATTTTCATAATTGTTCCAGTTTAAGCAATAAATAATAGTTATTCCACTTAAGACTGTCTTGATTGTCACTTCTTTCGATTGCTCTTTTATCTTCCGTTAAATAACAAATATTTAATAACTGAGCTTCTCTGGATTTTCACTAAATACACATTATTGATTAAAAAAACAGCATATATTTTGTTATCATTCAATATTATTGGAAACCAAGGCTGTGAAGATCTTACAAAACTCACCATAAACTCACCTAGATGGTTATCCAATTTACATTTACATGGAAATTTCCTTAGGGAGTCTGCAGACAAAAATCAAAATTATCATTTTTTTCTTCCATTGATACATACTATTTTATATATTTATGGAGTGTATGTGAGTGTTTATTACATGCATGGCTTGTAATAATAAAGCCAGGGCATTTGGAGTATCCCTCACCTTATGTATTGATTATTTTCATGTGTTGGTATCATTTCAAGTACTCTCTTTCAGTTCCTTTGAAATATACAAAATAATGTTGCTAAGTATAGTCACCCTAGTCTGTTATCAAACATTAGAACTTATTTCTTCCATCTAATTCTTTGCTTATAATGCTTGACCATCTTCTCTGCATTTCCCCCCTCCCACTCATCCACCCTTCCCAGTCTCTGGTATCTATGATTCTATCCTCTACCTCCATGAGAGCAAGTATAAAGTGGACAAAGACTTAGTTGTGATTTGCAAGTGCCATGCCAGGTGGATAGAAATAATATCAGTGTGGTAAGTTATTTAGCAGCAAGTTATCATTAAGATGGACTAAAATACACAACAGCTTTAAATGTATTTGCATTGAAATTTTCATGTTATAAAAAGTATCGGATGTCATTAAAATAAAACCAACATAATAAATCTCTCATGTCCTTCATAGATGTGGTCACTTTTTCACCCAAAAGCATGCTTTCCCTGAAAACTACTTTCCAAAAGGTGAGAGACAAGAATGTGCTTAGCTTTTCCTCTAGGGAATGCATAGCCAGATACCCATCTCACCATTTCAGTGCTGACAGGCGTAGCTGTACAATCTCTGGTTTCCCAATTTTTTTTTGCAGATCTGCTCCTTTCAGGTAGTTCAAGTACTGTTACACCATTAGATATTGGTTGCAAGCAATAGAAATCACTTTTGGTTATGCAAGACAAATGTATTAAAGAGTTTATTAAAAAATGAATGGGTATGCAGAAGCACCAAACTTGGGCAAGAATTAAGGAAGACAAGGCACAGCCAAGATCCTTCGGCAGAAAAAATCAGGTTAAACTAGCATTGGTGCCACTATTGCTACTTGATATTTCACCATGCTCACTGCTTCAGGACTTGGGCTTCCATGCAGCACCACTCTGCCACTTTTGGTTAATTTGCATTCCTGACACCATTGTATCCTATTGAAGAAGATCATTTTATACCTTTGATAGATTTGGCAAGGAAACAAGGACTAATGAAGGTGGCTTAGAAAAGACTATTAAAATAGTATGATAAGGACATGGGGAAAGCATGAAAAAAACTAAAATAAGAACCTATGTGAACATTATTAATAAAACCATCATCTATCTAGTCATCCAGTTGCCATATATGAAATAATCCATGCCCCTTTGAGACCCTAATCAAATTGATTGCATCGTTCTATTTTTCTTTTTCATCTCTATTTTCTCCTTTGAATTTGTCTTTTATCTCCCTTTTATTATCTTATGATACTTTTAATGTCTTCTTTTACTATATTATCTGGTATAGAATATAATTTTCATGAGTAAAATGCATATTGCATGTTAAAAATTTTTGGTCTGTAAACCATAAATTGACAATGTAATGTGTTTATGTTATCATTATGAACTGACTGTTGCTGCTCCACAGACCACACCAAAACAGTGGCTTAAAACAACACCATTTTATTTGTTCATGATACTGTGGGTCAGAAATGTGAACTGCGGTCAAATGAGTAGCTTTTCTGAGGGGTTCCATCTGGGGTGCTCTCGAGCTGTAGTCATGAGATGCCTTGACAGAGATTGAATGATCCCAGATGTCTTTGCTCACATGTGAAGCTGCTGGATGCTACATGTGGACCGTGGCTTTTGACTTCTTTTGAACGTGGTTTATTATCTTCCAGTGACTCCATTTCTTTATTTAGGGGGATCATGACAATGTTTCAAGAGGAAAAGAAAAGTTGCTGGGCTTCTTGAGGAGCCATCTCCTGAACTCTCAAAATGTCACATGTGCATCATTCTATTGGTCAAGGGAAATCATATGTCCAGCCCAGATTCAAGAGATGAGAAAATATATTCTCTTTCTTGATTGAAGGAATAACAAAGATATTACACAAGAGCATACACATAGGGTTAGAAGGAGTTATTGAGGCCATTCCCCCTGCCTCCCCCAAATCAACCTCAATACCTAACACAAAAAGAATACAAATAAGTAATACAGGGGAGGAAAAATGCTTCCTTCTACCCTCTTAGGTTCTTTGGCTTGTCTATGAATTTAATTGACATAAGAGAGATTAACAAGAGAAAAACTATATCAATTATGTACATACACATAGGAGTCCCACAAAAATACAGGGCTCAAAGAATTGGCCAGAAGATTGAGGCTTACACTGTTTCCTCTTGAAATAGGAAATTACATGGAGAAATAAGAGCTTGGGGCCTCTAGGTGGTACTAAAAGCAAATTATGAGAGGGTGAGGAGACAAGCCAGATTAAGATGAGATGACCAGGAAAAGCACCTTAAAAGAAAGATAAGATTTGTTGCACAGATTTAAGTCTACACCTTCTTCATTGATTAGAAGTCTCTAGTGATTTAATTCTTTTTTCCCTGGTACAGATAAGGAGACACTCTTACAAATGGAAAATTATTTAATCGACATAGAAGGCCAACTTTTAAGCGCTATTCCTGTGTCTGCAGTTCCTTAAAATAACCAGCTCAAAAGCATCAACCTGCCAAAGAAGAATATGTTAGGGTGATGCATTCTGGACTTGTATAGTCATGTTTTAGGGCAGAACATAGCGAATCTCGTCATTAATTTAGCCACAAAAAAAAGCTTTCCTTTCCTATTAGGCATACAATACTAGTTGGGAAAGCATATCCTAGTTGATGGACATAGCAGTAAAGGAAGGGTACCTTTTTGACTCTTTCCGCTTTTTCATAGTAGCATCTTAATTGCAACTCACTCAAATATATTTTCACAAAAAACTGTTTTCTGAATGCAAAGGATCTTTTAATTCATATTATTTTCTCAGTTCAAATAAAGAAAAAAGGCACTATTAAGGCATTAAAAAACAATTTTAATAAAATAAAACATTCAGAAGAGAAAATATGTGGCAGGCACATTGTAGTATTAAGAAAGACATATGAGATACATTAATTCAATTAAAAAATGGCATCACTTAATTTCCGTCTACGTCTTTCATTGTGGTATAAGAGTTTATTGCTCAAAACAAAGCACCAAGATGGAACGAAGAAATGGCCGGTATACTTCGAACTTATTCATTATTGATTCATATTAGGTAAGGGAGGGAAGGGAAGCAAGTATTATATTGAGAAAGAGAGAATGAGCAAGACAGGTCAACGTCTACCGTTCTAGTATAGAGTAATAAAAGACTGTTACTTTAGTATCCCTTTGTCCACCTCCTTGACCTACTTACAAGAATTCAAGGTCCTCGCAGTAGCCATAGAATCTAATTTATTTGCAAAGACCTGAATAGAAAAAAAAAATCTACAAATTCCCCTTGGTAATATCTTTTAGGGTCTAGTATGAATTCCTGTCAAGTTTGTCTTCCTGTTGTCCAATCTAAACCACTCCTGCTGTGAATTAAACATATTTCCATGTCTTCTCTCAGTGGAAATGAAGAGCAGCTGGTTATAATACTCCTTCATCTACTTACAGGTTACAGTTTTAAAAAGCACTTAGTTTATTTGTTCTGAAAAAGAAAAAAAACTTTTAAATGTTGGGATATTTTCTTCATGAGTTGATTGAAGACCTTTAAGTGATCAAATACCATAAAAATGTAAGCATGGCAACAGGACTATAGAGCAACAAAATATATATATTTCTATGTATATTTCTTTCCTTGCTCACTATGCTACATATGTTGATAGCTTTGAGACAGTCAAATTTAGTATTATTTTTGTCCCATGTGGGTCACATTCAGGATTTTTAGTGTTTAAATTTGTGTGAAAGTTGAAAAATGTGGATGAAAACAGAATAGAGTTGATCCTTGAACAATCTTGGGATTAGGGTGCTGATATGTCACATAGTCAAAAATCTACATAACTTTTGACTCCCTCAAATCTTAACTACTAATAGACTCTTACTGATCAGAAGCCTTATTGATAACTTACATAGTTGATTAATACATCTTTTGTATATGTATTATATACAGTATTCTTACAATAAAGTAAGCTAGAGAAAATAAAATGTTATTAAGAAAATCATAAGAAAGATAAACTATATTTACTATTCATTAAGTGAAAGTGACTAATTCATCAAGATCTTCATTCTCATTATCTTCATATTGAGTAGGCTGAGGAGGAAGAGGAAGAGCAGGGGTTAGTCTTCCTATTTAAAGGATAGCAGAGGTAGAAGAAAATCCAAATATATGTGGACTTGTGCAGGTCAAACCTGTGTTATTCAAGAGTCAACCATATATGTAAAAGTCTTTAAGTATAATTTTAAAAACTAAGAATTCTTAATGAGTTTGAAGTATTTTATGTTGTCATCTTGATTTCCTTAATTTTAAAATTTGCTCTGTGAGAATAAGAAAATTTAGTGTAGTTAGGAGTTGACTGAGTGATGTGTAGAGACTTGAATTTCGGACTTGAATTAAATAATTGTCAGGAGACAGAAAAGACGTGGTTGGGAGAGAAATCGATTTCATCCAGGTGATATGCGGCATTATAAACCTCCAGAAAAACCATTGCCAAATGTATGTGTCTCAAATATCTCTTCTCCATACCATCATTTAATACAACATCCCGGCCGAAATGCTAATTATTTGTAGTAATGTTTGAATCATCAAAGGATTTCACCTCAGCATAGCCTCTTAATGCATTCAGAAGATGCATAGTTCTAGACTCATCAGAACATCTGTTTATAGATTCAACTCATGACTTAGCAAAGATCAATATAAGCATATAATAGTCAACAAAATATTAGTTTCTCTCCTCATCCTTAATCTAGCCCATATGCCATTTGAATTATATTAAATAAAAATTGTAGCAACAGAGAACTATTTGGAGATCTGGTGGTCAGGCAGTTAAGTAATATTATCTTCTTTACTCCTTGTCAAAATTGTAAAGCATTTGTTACTTAAACGCTGTAACAAGGCTGGTGGTGGAACTACTTGGGTGGAAGAAAATACCTTCATGCTGGTTCTTGTATTTCTGACTATTTCATGAATTCTCAACAACTCAAAGAAAAATAGAGGAAAAAAAATTATGTTCCAGGTATGATATTGTTCCTATACAAATATTGGAGTAAGCATGTGAGTAAATTTCCTTGCATATTTCTCAGACAGTTTAAGAATAGTTTGTCTTCTTCTAGGAGACTGCACAAATAAAGGGCTTGGTATTTTACTTCACCCTTTTTTTTTTTTTTCCGAGCTTGAGGTAAATGCATCTCAGAAGGCTGTACATATGCTACATACAACTTTGATTGACACACCAAGGCAAAGTCAATCTTCTAATGTTTATTGTTAAATAACCTTTCCCATACTTTATTAGATGTGCATTCTATTCTCCAATGGTGATTTCTTCTATCTTTAGATCTCCTGGGCTATCAGAGAGTTCAGCCCAATCACTATATTTATAATCTACCTACATTCTATTGCTGAACAGAATCCACCGTGAAAGTCAGTGGCTTTAAATAACAATAATATATTATTGCTCTTGCTTCTGTAGGTTGCCTTGATATCAGCTGATCTACACTGGGCTCCCCTGAGCAGTCTGTTTAACTTGGGCAGACTTACTCATGACTCCACCAGTCCCCTGGGAGCCAGCTGATTTATGTTGTGTTAGATCTCACGTTCTTCCTAGAAAAGGAAGGCTCATAAACCTAAGTGGGGAATATTCTTTTCATAGAGTTAGGAGCTTCAGGAGGGCAAACAGAATCATGTGAGGTCTCTATAGGCCTAAGCTGAAAATCAGCACACTGTCACTTTCATTCATACGCCACTGATCAAAACAGGTTTTTGGTCAAGCCCAAAGTTAAGGATCAAATATGTTCATTGGCCATTAGTGAGAGGGACCAAAGAATTTCCTGCCAGGAAGCATGGATGCCTGATGGGGCAAAAACCTAGTGCCAATAATAAAATCTACCTTTTAGCATCATCTGATCAATTTCCACATTTTACCCTTTTCTCCCAACGACCTCGTTTCCCTATATAGAAATGATAAAGAAAAGAGAATTACTGGCTGGGCACGGTGGCTTATGCCTGATTCCAGCACTTTGGGAGGCCAGGGGCAGGAGGATCACTTGAGGTCAGGAGTTCGAGACCAGCCTGGCCAACATGGTGAAACCCTATCTCCACTAAAAATTGGCGGGGTATGGTGGTGCACACTTGTAATCCCAGTTACTCAGGAGGCTGAGGTGGGAGGAGTGCTTGAACCAGGGAGATGGAGGTTGCAATGAGCCAAGATCACATCACTACACTCCAGCTCGGTGACAGAATGAGACTCCATCTCAAAAAAAAAAAAAAAAAAAAAATAGAATTACTAACAGCTTTTCCTTCAAATGTAAGATTAGGAGAAAAACACTTCTCACATTGTATTATTGTTTAACATCTATCATCTCTCTCTTGTATATGTGCACATACACACACAGACACTTTTTTTTTTAGTAGTTCATTATGTGTTTTTCATGTCAAGTGACAATGTAACCTAATGCAGGCTTGGCTGCTTACTGCTTGCAAAGCAAAATGGCAAGGACCAGGTGTGATAAAAATAAAACAAATTTATTCCAGAGCTTAGCAGTAGGGAAGCCCCTGAATTCACATCTAAAGAAACCACTACAGATTTCTGGGCAGAAAGTGGGGGCTTGTGAATAGAAATTTTGGTATCCAGGGGCCAAAGAGGTATGGAGGTACAGGATCTATTTGACTTGCTCCAAAGATTTTATCTTGAGTAATGGGCCTTTTGGCGACCAGTCCAGCACCATTGCAGGTACAAAAGGGTTATAAATTAACCACTGTCTTGAGGCAATCTCCTGGTTGGGGAGAATTCTGGAAGGTGCCTAGTTTGTTTCAAGATTTGGTCCTCGGAACTTCTAAGCGAACATATAACTAGAAGAGCCAGTAGTGTTTGCAGGGGAGGGTGTGTTGGAAAGAAAGGAGGGTAAAGGTTACATTTGCATTTCTACAGAGCTAAGTAATCACACAAGGGGAAAGAGAAAAAATGAAAAAGGAAAGGAAATGGAAAAAAACAATTTTTTAAAAATAGGATATTCAGTTACAATATAATTATATTTTGTTGAAGTTTTTATATGAAGAATAGTTGTTAATTTTAAAAACATATATATTAGGAAAATTCATGTATTCATTTATTCAACCAATGTATAGTGAAGACCTACTAAATACCACTCAGGCACTAATGTTACATCCTGGTGGGGGGCAGGGAGGAACAACAACAAAAAAGTGGGCAAAACTCCTTGCCTTCATGGACCTTACATTCTACTAAGGTGAGAGAATCAAGAATATGAGAAAAACTAAACTGTTAAGATATACATCATGGTGGCATGTGTTTACTGCTAAGGACAAAAATATATCAGGGTATGGGAGTGTGAAGTGAAGAGAGAGGAGGGTTGCAAATTTAGATAAAGTGGCCAGGACAGACACATTGAGAAAGTGAAAGAGGGTTAAACAACTTTATAGGTTCTAAAAGAAGTTATTATTATTATTATTTTTGGTAATGTTTGGAAAGGGATATACTTATATCCTGGAAAATAAAATAATTTTTTTAATAAAATTATTTTATTTTGCAAATAAAAATATTTGCAAAAATTATAACAGTCAGAAAATTATGACAGTTAAAGAGATCTCACCTTTAGCCTCCAAACGACCCTTGGTCACCCCTGGGTGTGGGCCAAGCTAACTTTTGAAGAAATTTAGTTTATAGTTTAAATGATAATAGTCCTTCACCAAAACTAAACTGCCTTTGTAAAAATACTGAAAGGTTACCAGGTTAAGAGGATGAGTAAGGTCTGAATTCTGCTAAGATGTAGGCATAGTTAAATGATTACCAGCCTTTTTTCCAGAGGTCACAAGATTTGCAACTTACCCAGTTACTCCTGTAAATAACATCACTATTGCAGAACCTAAGATTGGCCTTTGAAATGTCTTTTCAGCTTTTTGCAATTCTGATCACTATCTGGCCCCACCCACCCTGGTGATTCTTGACTCAAATGGTCCTCTGGCCCCCACTAAGAAGTGAACTCAGCATGAGGACTATTTTCCACATCCCTATGATTGCATCCCCAATCAGTCAGCAGCACCCATTGCCTAGCTCCCTGCCCATGAAACTATCTTTGAAAAACTCTAGTCCCAAAATTTTGGGGGAGGCTGATTTGAATAAAGATAAAACTCCAGTCTCCTGTTTAGCTGACTCTCAGTGTACTAAACTCTTTCTGTATTGCAATTCCCCTGTCTTGATAAATTGACTCTATCTGGGAAGTGGTCAAGAAGACCCAGGGCATATATAGTATTGAATAATGTCATACTTCAAGGATGAACTATAGTTATTATTATTCCTTATTGTGCTACCAAGTTCTATTTGTGAATATTATATTTAAATATCATATAGATGTTCAAAATCGTAATTGGTCTATAGTTTCCTTTATTGACACTATCTTTGTCAGTTTTCTTTTCAGTCAGTATTTCCCTAGCTTCTCAAAAAAATAGTATTAGAAAAATTTGCCTCTTAATTGTATTTTATAATCATTTAAATCAGAATTATTTATTCCTTATTATATTGGAAACAATTTGTCTGTGAAAGTTATTGGGGCGGGACTCATTTGCAGGAGAGATAATTCTACATTAACTATCTGAACAATTTAAATATATATTTTAGTATCTTCGCATATAATAAATTATGTATTAATAATATATATGTTTATGTATATATATACACATATATATAAACAAAGACTGTCTGACAAAAATTTAGTGAAGCTTCTAAGCTTCTAAACTTTCTCCTAGGCCCATTTGTATTTACCTGTAAAATCTGGTTTTAAAGCAAAAAACTCTGCTAAATTGATTTAACAAGAACCCTGTCAAAAGACAAAATTACAACAAACTTAGTTTAAAGATCTCATTGGCTTTATTTGTGAGTAATGAATCAGGGCACCTTTCATTCTACAAAGTCTCATGACAGAGTTCCCACTGGGCAATGGCAGGAGAGTAGGTTTTGTAAGTCGGGAAAAGAAAACAGAAGAGAAAAAATCCGAACAGATTTGTTAAAGTCAAGTTATTTCAGATTACTATTCTTGCAAGGGTTAAAGCAGACGGGGCTTTCTTATTAAACTAAAACAGATGAACTGAAGTCTCCTGTTTTCAGGAAAAAACTAGTCTATCTTGGGATTTACCTGTTTCTTTAAAATTTCCATTTGATTACGTGACATTTAGCATGATGAAGTGACGTTTAGCAGTTTGGTTTGTTTCAGTCGTCTGGGGCTTAGTGCAGGAATCTAATCCAAAACAATGGCCTCTCAGAAATTTTAACAACCCCAAATCTTGATATCTAATCATTCTCCCTATCTTATTGAATTTCACATTCTCCATTATCCCCCCACAGAATATCCTATCTCCCTGGTCTGCCTTCAGCAAGAATCCTGTTATATTGGTTCAACCAGAATCCCCCTTACCATTGATGTTTCCTTTTATATCACTTGCCATCTACTGACTCCCCACCCAGCTTCTTGGCTATGAATTCGTACTTGCTTATCTCGTATTGGAGTTAAATTCAATCTTTTTCCTCCATTGCAAGTCCCTGTTGCAGTTGTTTCTATACATATCACCATGAGCCTGAATAAATTCTTCCTCACATTGCTTTAACAAGTATCATTGAATAGTTTTTGCTTAAAAAATATATATACATCATATATACAAATATTTATAAGCTTCATACATACACATATATGTACAAAGTCAACCATTTATTGCTGGCTTTTAAAGAGATTTTCAGAAGTGTTTTCAATATATATTCTTGTGATTATTTAAAATTATTAATATAGGACAAGTATTGGTCAAAAATTAGAAAATAAATACTTTTCAGTGCCAAAACATAATTAATAGATTTTTTATTCTGTTTTAAATGAATAAAAGGTTCAGACTTCAAATATAGATGTCAGAAGACTCTTTTTAAAAGTTACCTTTTTATGTGTTATAATATCAAACAAATATATGCAACATCAAAATCAGTAACTGCTAATAACTTATACTCTTATTTTAGCTAGTATCTCCATAGGTTTCTCAGTCTATTGAACATACGGTCTTTACTTCATCTTTTTCAAATATTTGAGTGGAAATAGAAACTCCCTCAATTCTACCTGCTTAATTGTACTTAGAAAGAATGGTAGGGGAAAGGTGCACCAACAAATTAAACTCTATTCATAAGCATCTGGTTACGAATACTCTGAATGCTGTGTGACTCCTTTTTTATATCTATAAAGATTACAAGTAGAGATATCCATTACAGATTTTCATTTCTCATTTGTACTCTTAAGAATCTGGCTCTCTCTATTTTCCAATTGAGTGTTATCAAGTAGCAAGCTTACTAAAAATTCTCATGACATAGTCCAATACATAAATACCTTCTAAGTATTAGTTGTATAAATGTATGTTATAATAACATCCATCAACCCCACTAAGTTCTTTGTTATTTCTCTTTCTTTAACTAAGTGGGAATAAAAGTCTATATGGAATGACTTGAAAAGTGTGTGAGTGGAGAAGTAGTCAGGAACAGAAAAATATGCGACTCTCTTAGCTTACTGCTTTTCCAATGGACTGGGGAGAATTAGGAAGTTATTGGAGAGAGATGCTTGTTTAACGAAAATTTTTTTAACATGTGTTTTCTTCTATAACTCCATACATGATAGAAACAAGAGAGAACTTCTAATGATGCAGGATGAGCAAGGACAATTTCAGTGTTCAGATCATTGATCTAATGGAAGGGCATGTCATCTAGATCATAAATGAAAGGTCTTAGACAAAAACAGGGACATTTCTTTATTGTATAGTGAGTAATGTCTGAACATAGATGGTCACATAAAGGGGCACTGGTACACTTAAGAGTGGAAGGAGAGGTGCTCTCTTCTGATTGTTGCCATTTTTTAAATGAAATATTGGGAAAAGTTTTCTGCTGAGTGTACAGGGTGGATAGAAGGGTTGAGGTTTTAAACAGGAAGGTGAGACGTAAAGTTATCTACTGATAATGATGTTGTCTAAATTTCTTGTGACTTCTCTCACGATTATCCAATCCTCCCTTCCAGTTGATTTATTTAGGTATCAACATAAGTGAATTCTACTCTTACATACTTTTTCTTATGTATTGGTTCTACAGTAATTGTGCTTCTTTTCTCAGCTTGATTAGTTCTGCATTATCTATTTTGTTCTGGTATTTTACATGTAAAATTTATTTGTATTGATATTAGAGTTTCTAATCTTAAGAGTTTGTGTGTCTTTCAACGTTAGCAAATAATACTGTTTATGCTTTTTTTTCTTTATTTCTTCTGCAGTTTTTACCATGTACTTTTTTCCCTCTTACTAATTTTTAACATGGATAGCCCCACTGGAATTAGAGATAATATATCTAACAATTCTCCCTGGCTTCGTATGTCTTTGTCTGAGATTGGTTTTCTTTTCCTCAGAGATTAAGTCTAAAGGCTAAATTCACAGAACTCTAGTCTTCATGCTTTGTCTGTTGGTAGATTTAGTCTTTGATCTTTAAAATGTATTTAGAATAAAATCCTCAAATCATTTTAATTACTGGCATGTTTTATTCTTATTCAGGGTATTTTAAGCTTTTGAATAGTTTATTTCACTTCAGACTGACCTCAGGAACTTTGCTGTTCAGAGACAATCAGACTTAATGAATTCCTTCCTCATTCCAGTCTCCTCAGCAGATACTTCATTCTAGAAAAATGGAGAAACATATTGTTAAATTTTCAAGTGTCACCCTTGGAATTGCTAACCTATTGCAAAAGTGGAAAATTTCAATGTACACACAAGGTCTATGTTTCTCTACCCCGGAGCTGCTGACCAACTCAATTTTCTTTTTCTATATTATTTCCTGTTTAACTTTTCCTTTTCTAGTAGTACTTTTATTATTGAAGAATAAGGTTGTTTCAGGATTAATCAGTCTCTTTCTCAACAAGTACCTAGATGAAAAAAATATTGCTTTGTTTTCTTTCATTGGTATGCCAGGATTACAATGTATATTGTATTCAGGTTGGTTTCTCTCAGAAGACTATAGATGGAGATTTACTTGCAGGAATTTTATCCATCAGTACACTCAGAATCAACAACACTAAGGGAAAAAAACGTAAGGCTGGGTAGCAGGAGAAATTGAACTATACCAAAGATCTCAGTCAATCTTAACAGGGGCACTGGAGCTGCAATGACTCTTCAAAATTGTACTGAATTGGAATGAGGGTTCTAGGCATTTATATTGCCAGCTCAGCTGGTCACTTGACATGGGTTACTCCAAGAAGAAGGTAATGATGTTGAGCAAGCAGCTCTCCTCAGCCCATGGCAAGTGCTATGAGTGACTCAGTTGGGAGCTATTGTCTGCCCACACTTTCAGCAACTAGGAGAATGAATCTTCCAGGCCAGAGTGTAGAAGAGGAAGTGAGCAAACAGAACATCAAGACATTCATTACAGTTTGGAAAGATTTTTTGGTCTTACAGGGTTATTTGGTGCCTCTCTTTATGATACCTAAATCCTTTCTGCCTGCTTCTCTAAAATGGATGATATGTGAGAAAATTTTCGTCTTGTTTTTCTGTCACCATTCTTATGACTGATGAAAAACATGCAAATGCAAATATTATGTGACATATTTTGTATTTTTAAAAACTGTGTTAATAAAAGAACAGTAGTTGGTTCTGATTTATATTTTTAAAGTATAAATTTATACAAAATTTCTGATATTATAACAACAATATATTTTGAAAGTACATAAAATATCTATTTTGAGTTCATCAACATCTTGAAGTTTATTCTATCTAAGGACTCAATAATTTGGAAACCAGTAATTTCCAAAGTTATATCCCAAAACTGCAATTTAGAAACAATAAGAGATTACTCAAATAAATTTGTGAGGCTCAATATATTGGAATAACATGCAAGTTATCAAAATAAGTGAAAATACAGGTTATACAAGTATACAGAAAGTTTATAATTGCATTATATATATATATTCATATGTAAATATAAAATAACCTAGAGGGAAGCATAAACATGCTTATTGTCTGTAATTGAATTATAGGTTCTCTTATTTTTAGACCTATTTGTAGTTGACAGTTTTCTCTCATTATTGTGTATCATTTAATAATAAAAAAATTATCTTAAAAACCTCTGTGCATCATCTTTATATAATATGTAACCATTGGCAATAAATGTTTGCTCTTCTACACCAAACTTAGATCAATACCCCAATAAAATTCCAGTTAATTTAATGGGAGAGAAGGCAGAATTAAACTTTCTTTAAGATACAACTAAGGGAAACAAACAAAATTTTAAAATAAATCAGGAATTAGACACTACGAAGTCAAAAGTAATTTTCAGTAATCCTATCAATAACTGTTTTTTTAAATTATATCAATAAATATAATATTGTTCTGGTATATACATAAAATAAAATGTGAATATATATAAATATTTGTATATTTATCTATTAAATAAATAAGCAATATTCATTCAATCAGCAAAATAATATTTTATTGCAATATGCACATCAGAAAATATAAAGTGACCAAAAGTTTTACTAATTAAAATTTGGTTATTGTTAAAAAGAATCTTGTAATCTGAGCAGATAATTTAAAAATGGTAAATAATAATTCATTAGATGAAGACAAATTGCCCAAGTATTGAGTATATATGTTAAACATGAACCCTATTTATCTTACAAAGCTAGTAGCAGGGAAAAAAGTATTGTTTCTATGTATTTTAAGACCAAGAATGTGCATTTACATTTATTTTTCAGGCAAAACAGTATGAGCTTCATGAGGATGACAACTTCAATTGATCGCAGTGTTTTCCCTCTGGAAATTTAGAGAATTTTGTAAGTTAGAAAACGAAAGCCTTCTTAGATGTATACCTGTCTCAGCAGTAAATATTTGACTTTAAGTTTATACAAAGTGAAGTATTCAATGAGAATCTGAGTCATTTTGACTGAAAAGATAGCTACATGCAAACACAAATGGAACTATAAACCTGAAGGCCTTCATGGCATAAAACATGTTGATAGAAAATAGGATCTTAGAATATGGACTTAACCTATATTACAATGTTTTTGATGAGTAGTCGCCTTTTCACGGTACTCTTTTAATATTATTTAGTAAAAAAGTGTAGTAATGCAAATATGTGAAAAAAATATGTAAAATAAAAGATGATTTTGTTAGACCAGAGCCATTTAGATGGCCTTATTTTCTTAAGTACTACTTTTATTGTCTTACAATTTTAACTTTGAACTTCAGAAGATTGAAACTGCTTAAATTTCATGACTGACTTAGAATCGTTGGATGACACTAAAGTTTAAATCAGAATCAGAAAAGGTATTTTTTTTTTCTTGAAGTGTACCTTAAAGACATTTTAGAGTGAGATATGGGAGCAATATCTATCATTATCACTCACTGTGTTTTAGGATTGAGGCAAATGAGCACAAATTTATCCCTAAGGCAAGAGTAAGCTCTGTGACTTCTCTGGCCCTGAGAAGCAAAGGAGCCATGGATGAATTTACTAACTATGGTGCAAAGTCTCCTAGACTCTCAGGAAAAGCTACAGATTGCTTTAACTTTGTTTTTAAAAGACAAGTTCTGCTTCACTCCCAAATATCTGGAGGTTGCAACTGTAATAATCATGTAATTTTTTTTCTGGGTCATTCTTCCTGTGGCTGTTCTAAAGGTTTGATAGCTCCCTTATTTCCATCCCTGTAAGAACTTTCAGGTTGTATACAGTGTGGGGAATATTGGCTGTATACATACATAGCAAAATAAGATGAAAAGATAAGAGTATAGAGAGTTTGCATAAAATGAATCCTAGAAAGATGCAGATTGGTAACGGTGTGCTTTTATTGGCTTACTCTTCCACATAAATATCAGAAGTAAGTGGAGGTGCCTAATCAACTGGTCACACTAAGTATGAATACATTTTAATACCTTAACATATAGAGAAACTAGAAGATGACACAAGGCAAGATAGAAGAATATTTACAATTGGTGAGTGGTGAGGTATATGAACAAATATAACTCACAAAATATATTAAAAAAATACTTATAGAAAGGGGATCTAGTAATGTGCAAGCTCTGATCATTTGGAACTCTCCATTCTCCTCCAAATACAGAGCAAAGATATAAATGCCCTTGGGACACCACCTCCTCCTCTTAAAACAAAAGCAAAAACAAAAAATGATGTTTCTATTAACCAGAAATCAAACAAATATTCAAAGTAAAAAGAGGTTGATATTGCTAGCAACCTGGATTCTGGTTGAGGAATGAGAAGTCTGTAGAGTAACAGTGGGCAGTATCACTAGCCTAAGTTGGGAACTAAAACCAGTCTCACTTTTAAAAATTGAGGTGGGACAAGGCAATCCTACCTGTACACTCTATCTGGGCCATAGTTTATGCTAAAATTTTACTGTTGGGGATTTAGAAGCACACACAGTTTCATAGCCTGTATCATACTCAAACCACCAGCTAGATCGGTACACTGCCCCCAAAGTCAACATCATGAAGGACGACTGGGCTGTGAATATCTGAGTTGTGAATATAGAAAGTATTTTTGATCAGAGATCTTGAGTATCTAAGTAAAACAACCACAAAACCAACTGAAGAGGGGAATAAATGGAGGTGGGGGATGGTCAAAGGAAAGGAGAGAGAGAGAGAACAAGGGTGTGCTGACAAACTGGAAACCAAAGTACATGAAGAAAAAAACCTGTGTATTGCCAGAAACGGCTAGCCCTCCTGTAAGTGCTTACTTTCCTTTCCAAGATTGAGTCCCCATGACTGTGTGTTGAAAGCAGCGACTGAACCAGGGTCCCCCCTTCCCAGGTTCCTGTACATCTATTTGTGACCATATGACTTATTTTCCCAATTGCAATGTGAAGATAAATCTTTACAAATTAAAGATTCTAAGTTGTGAGTCTACTTTTTCCCCACGTCTCTTTCCCCTTCTGTCTTCTGGATATAGAAAATGATGAGGCTTTTATATTAGGAGCTAGTACTTAGGATGGAAAGAAGTCAGGTCATCTACTGACAAAGCAGCCATTTTGTACTGTTATATGAACAAAAAGGTGTTTCTGAAATGTTATAAATGAAGGTATATTTACTAAAACAACTAGTATTACTCTAAAATATAATAATAACTTGTAGCCCAAGAAACTCAGAAAGGAGATTAATTTCCTGTAGATAAATAAATACACTAAGTATGTTTAATTACTTCAGACATAAAAATATGATAGCATCCACATAACTTTCATTAAGTTATCAAAGTATATAAGAGAAAAATGAAAGATGAAGTAAATTATAAAAAGCTATTTAACATACTTAAGATAAAATACGTAATGATTGAAGTAAAAACAAACTAGGTGTTACACACTATAGACTGTACAGATTCTTAGGACATTTTAATCAATTAGAATTTAGAACTAATAACTCCATGAGAACTTCACAGAGTCAGGAAGACGAAAAATATAAAAAAGCTGTTAAAAAACATATGTCCAGTATTAAGAGCCATCGCTATGTTCTTAATTATTATTTCAAATATAATTTAAAAATGGATAAGCTAAAAAATAATGAAAATTTGTTCTAATTTAAAAAAAAAGACTTGCATCTTTATCTTAAAAGTTGACACAAACTGTCGAATAAGATAAATAAATCCACCCCAAACAAAACCAAATGAAACTGAAAATATCAGCTATAAAGAGAAAATCTCAAAGGATAGCTACAAAAGAATGGCATTGAGATCGAGGTCCTTCCTTTCAGCAATGCAAGAAGGGAAATAAGATGGAATGAAGACTTCAAGAAATTAAATAAAAAGGACTATCTTTTTACAAGTCTATCATAGGTTAAACTCTTATTCAAGATTGTCAGTGAAGTGAGAATATTCCAATAATACAGAGACCATATTTTACTAACATTGAATTTCCTTTAAAGAATTGCAAACAAAAATCATAAAATAATAATAAAAATGCCCATTATAAATATTACTAAAATATCCTGGGTTACCTGTTCAAATATTGTCTATAATCATTATAGCTCATGATTGTGATTTAAAAAGTGAAAATAAGATTCTTTCCCACAATATCAAAGTTGATTGAAACCAGGTGTCTAATTGTTAGTTATATATTTTAAATTTATTTTTGTTTTTAAAAGAAGCCTAGAAATATGAATAATTGCATTGTAATGAGATTTCTGTGCCAATTAAATTGATAAAAATAAAGTCATAATAAAATTAGAGATCAGTACATTATAGTAAATATCTAAAAGAATGCTGACAGGGCTATAACTTGAGACTATTTTACTTTTTTTCTAAAAGTGAGTTTTTCACCTGAAAATAATTTGGCAAGATATATCAAGATTCTGATAATCAACATATGTATCTGGTTCAATAATTTCATTTTATTAGTCTAAAATTTAAAGATACATTCTGTGGTTGGAAATAAATTAATTATATGTACATTCATTTCTGCCATTTCTATCAATTTTCAAATTTAGTCATATTTGTGTGTATAACTGTATCACTGTAATATAATATACTAATCAGCTATTAACATAAGAAAGTGTTACACACAATGTAAATATATACATTTACATAAAGTGGAAATATGCATTACCTTTTTAGTATTTTATAAAATATTTATATTGATACTCCAGTTATTTTTAAAATTTAACTTTAAGATTAAGTGAGTAATATTTTTCAGAATAATTGGGAAGATGCAGTTTGAACATATGACATTCAAATACTGTTTAAGAGTCAAAATTATTTCTGAGAGATAAAGAAATTATTATATAGCAAATATAAAAACAAAGGTGCTTAATTTGAACCAATCCCCTTCTTTCCAACTATTACGACCGTCAAATATATATGCCATGAGATAAATATAATTTATTGAAATTGACCGAAGGATACAATTGGCCTGAGAATTTTTGGGTTTTGCATTCATGGATTTAATCACCCATGAAATCAAAAGTATTTGGGAAAAAAATTCTTCAAATTCTCAAAAGCAAATCTTGAATTTGCCCACGCAGAGGACTACATCGAATTCATATAAATGAAGCAATGTGTAGGCATCGTATTAGGCATTGTAAGTCATCTAGAGATGATTTGAAGTATATGGGAGGATGTACAAGATTATATGCAAATACTATGCCATTTTATATAGGTGACTTGAGTATTTGTGGATTTTGATATCCATGAATATCCTGGAATCAATTCGTTATGAATATCAAGGAATTACTATAAAAGTATCTCTGGCTTATTTTTTTTTTAGTACATTTTGTGTCTAAAGTACTAAAGTACTTTTATTGATAAGGAAAGAAAGTCACATACAATAGATTTTTACTGACAGTTTCTTACCTTTAGCCCAGGCAGTGATGACTAGAATATTTATTAGATCATCAACCTGTAGTTATCTCTGCTTATGAGTCCTAGGCCAGTGTTTGTTAAATACACCATGCTACTAGTCGTAAAACCATCAGTTTCTTAAATGAATAGGCAGCACACCTTTGAAAACAGGTTGAGAAGCTAATGAACTCCGTTGCAAGTACGAGCAAAGAACTTGTAGCAGAATTACACAAATCAATAAATATTTAACATGTTGGCTTGAACACTCAATTGCTTTTAATTTGAAAATATTACTTGTAAGGAGCAATTTCTTCTAAAATTTTCAAAAATGCTTGCTATTATTTGTTAGCTTTTATACATATGTGTTTCAACACATAGCTATTTTAACTTGATACTATTTTAGCAAAATATCAGTTTCTACCCTAGTTTAATGTCATATTGATACACAACATATATAAAATGTTTTATTAATTTATTCCTTCCTTTCCCATTCAAGACTGTACCTTCTTGCTTCTCTGTTTTCTCTCTGTTCAGAAACATACCTACAGCTATATTATAAAATTTTTGTTGAGTAAATTTTTAATATACACTGCTGATTTTAAGGGGTTTCCTCATCAACAGAGCATATCCAATCAAATAGCTGGCCTATGATTACAAAGATGTAGGTGTCCTTAAAGAAATTTTTGCCTGTTCAAAAGCTATCTCTGCCAAAAATTGCAATATGAAAAAGCTGCTTTAAACTGCTTCAAAGTTAGCTATTTCCTTAGTAAAAAATGTGCTAAATAATCATTGTGTTCACACCATGTTTTATATTTAAATATTCAAAATGTTTGTTAAACCTATACAGCTATGAGAATTCATTTATTCCTTATTTTTAATCACTATCCTAAGGTTACATTTTTTACACAGTGAAAAAAACTTAATAGTAATTTAATATTCATCCCTAGTGCTAAATCTTGGAATGTATGGGGGTTAATGGATCTGTTCTTTTACTTGCTAAATAAAATGTGTCCCCTTAGATGATGGTTACCATTTCTTAATTAAGAATCCACTAAAGTGCCATCCCAATGTGCATAATTTATTCCCTTTATATTATTGGACTGGGAATTTTGCCAATGAATAAAACATCTTATTCTGAGGCAAAATGGAAACTAATATTTTAAAGCTTGATGAGAAATATCATTTCTTGAACTTGTCTTAGTAATAAATTTATAATATAATGAAGAGCAAATCAGGGTAATACCTAATCTGACATTCAGTAAAGGCACTAGCTGAAATCTAAAATGATTACTTCTTAAGGAAAGTTAAAAAAATATATAAAACCCTTTGTGATAGAGAAATTATATGGATATGTGCCTATATATGTATATATGTGTGTGTTTATTGTGACTGTTGTTGTTTCTTACATGAAATGATTGTTGTTGCTCCTAGCCATCCTTGTCATAACAGAAGGCAAATATATTAGCTTAGTGTTTTTAAATGACAAAAGATTTCAAGCACTTCATAAGAGAATAGCTTTTGAATGAGACAGTAAATTGTAGATGGAATTACTCTTTAAGAGTTAATATAACAAAAAAAGGCTCATGTTTGTTTATTTCATTTTTTAGAAAGAAGTATGAAGATTTTAGAAAATACTTCATTGTAAGAAAAATCTTGGAAAGTTTCAGTAAATATCACTATCTGAGCTACTTAGTGGTCATAGACTATGTCTTAACCATGCCTAATTTCTGAATTGTGATTCTCTAAATCTTTTAAGCTACTCTTATATCTTATTTCTATAAATATCATTGGACTACACTGGTTGATATTTCAAAGAGTAATGGTAATTTAAAAGTAGGCTATATCAAGCTGTTGCATTAAAATCACATTTAAATATTTGTTTTTATTTTTGGTAAGCTGTTTAATTTGAGGGTTCAATTGTTCCTTAAAAGAAATCTTTATTCAGTCAAAGAGTTAAGATTTACAATGAATTTGCTGTATATCTTTTCTCATCATATGTCCAGTAAATAGAGGTGACTGAAATATACAATTATCAACAATATATCCAACATATGTAGCAAGTAAGGATGGAGAAAATCACATGGAAATTTCATCTGAAGACTTTTCATTGGTGACTTTTACTTATAATTCAGATAGAAGTTCTGTCTTGGGAATGTAATTTTAAATACTGCAAGATTAAGGACCAATATGAAGATAAGGAAATGTTTTCTTTAAACTGTCTCATCAGCCTAGGTACCTTATCTATGTTAGTTACTCACTTAGGAATTATTTGCTTAAAATTTTAGCACCCACATCATAGTTAAAATATCTATTTATTTGATCCCATATTTCACATATAATCCACAGGTGATTTGTGCATAGCTTTAACTTCTTACTACCTTGACACTTTGGTCATATCTATGTGTGTTTTCCATTGTTTTGCTGCTGAGTGATCATCAAAAGTGAAAGAATATAATTTTCAATGTATTGTTTCTTAAATTGTAATGTAGACATATTCTTCAGAATCTATGAGATTATATGTCTAATAAATGTTACCTAAAGGTTGTTAGATATAGGAGAAATTTATGGGAATTATTTTACCTTGCTGACTCAGTTTTGCACTTGCCAACTCTCACAAAACTTCACGTTGTATTGAATGTATTCATGTTGAATAATTAATACAATGGATTACTAATTATTCATTAGAAAAACTAATGGGGCAAATACAACAGGACAAAGTGAATACATTTCTCCTATTTGCCGTTGAAAATGCAACAGTGACCATCCTTTTGAGTCCTGGGAATCTAAGACACTGTCTTACATTAGCAGTGTCTTATAAAACTGAATTCACAGCAGTAAAATCTTTCTTATTCTCGTTTAGATTAATTCTGTAATTCTAAGTATATGTGAGCAAAGAGAAAAATTATGGAATATAAAATGGAAATGTGACTTTTTTGTAGTGGAGAAGAGGCTGTATGACTGAAGATTACCAGAAATTGAAAGGCTAGAGTCCCAATATTCCTGAGGTAGTATTTGTTCACAACCTACCGATTAGATTATAAAAGGCATATATTGGTTTTTCTATTGAAATTTGTTCCTTTCCATCCGAAATTCTGTTTCAATTATTTTAAAATTAGGATGCAAAAACATTCTTATGAAGCCAGTTATACTGAACACAGAGGCTACAAAGCAGTATTTTATAAAAAAGAAAATGTCATGTTTGACATGACAGCAAGCTTTCTTTTAAACATATTGCCTTCTACTTTAGATTTTCTTTTTCTAAAATGCTGTATATAGTAACACCAAATATATTTTTTAATTAAAAATTTCATGTAGCTGTATTTACGTGTGTTAGGAGGAGAGCCTCTTTACCAGTCCTAATGTTTTCTTCCATGCAGAGCAGCATCCAACAAGGTAACACTTAGATCTTCTTTTCACCTTCACCCTCTTTCTCTGGCAGAAGAAATTAACTGCCTTAATGGAGTATTTGGAAGAGAAATTGGCAAGTCTCCTGCTAAATCTATGCAGCTAGATCTAGGTTTAAACCTAAACTTTATGTCTATCTGCAGTTAGGCTACTCTCTGGGACACATGTTTTTCTTTCTTAGTCTATATTGTAGCTTTTACACAGACAGGCTCTACTGCAGAAAGAGGTAAAGGTCTAGTACAGCCCTGATCAAGAGGATAAGTCTATCCAATTATAGAGTGTGGTATCAAAGCCCTGTTGCCAAACACCCAAGCTAATATTTTCTAATATCAACCACAGCAACAATAGTTATTTCTCTATCTGCTTTTGTTTTTTCCTTCATTTGGTTCAGAACTTTCAGAGGGGCTGGTATTAATTTGGGGAGGGGCATCTGAAAATGATCTAAATATGTAACCCTAGTATACGTCATAATACTGTTAGTTAAGCATTGCAGTAGCTAGCACTTACTCAGCAGACTAGATTAGGTAAAAACACGTGGAATTCCATGACTTTATAAAAGATCTGTAAGCCAGTTACAAATGTGTATAACATAAATAGATGATTAGAATTACAAAACTGATCACAATCTCTTCTGGTCTCATCTCTTTCCATATCTCCTCTCTGATTTCCTTGTGTTTTTACTTCATTTTCTCAGGCCAATTTTCTTTACATAACTGAAGCTATGGTTGCAAACAAATATGTGCTTCTGTTTCTAAGAGTGTCCTAGAGAGAAAAAAGAGGTTTTCCTTATCTGCTCTTCATAGAAAACAGAACAAACATAGAAGCAAAATATATGAAAACAGTTTCTTATTGCTCTGGCTTAAGAACTACATATTCATTCCTTGAACAATCTCTGTGAGCAAGAATGGCAAACAGAATTGATTTGGCCTGAGTCATATGTAACACTACTCTGTGACTAAGGATTTAGTCTTTTACTACAGAAAAGGGAGAAAAATACTGTAGAATAGGTGTCAGTCATGATTTAATATCCCAAAAGACAAAAACAAAGCAGTTCGAGTTGTGTCTAGAGAAAATGTGTCTGGTAATGACAGTGTGCAATTCAAAAATGAATGCAATAAACCTCTGAACACTACAGAGTATATGCAGGGATATATAAGGTAAATATGTCAATGTTATGACACTTAGTAGGTATCTCTTTTTCCCTCCGTTAATGAGATTAAAGTAGCACTAGAGAAACAATATATGCCAAAGGTGGTAAATGACAAAATGAACTACATAGCCATGTCAAATCATAGCTATTTAAGGTATTCAGATTTTTTTTCTGGTAGCACAAAATAAGCTTTGGGACGGATGCATCTCGTAGGGATGCAGTCCCTATGGGTAAGTGTATTAGTTTCTTTTTGTATTAATGAGCGTGATAAATTTGTTTCTCTAATTATGTGTGACTGTGTAAGAATCAAATAGCATCAGCAAATTATAAAATTTAATAAAAGTATTTTATATTTTCTATTCTCATTATTCTAAGGAAAGCAAAGGCTGTGTGAAAATACACGGGACTATTCTTCCAACAGGGTAGCAGCATTATTTATAACCACATTATTTGTAACCTTGGGCTCAGGAAAGTTTGTAGGTTGTGTTGGATCAAGAATAGCAATGAAAGATTTTTGGACATGATAATAATTCCCGGTATGGCTCACTTTCATATTGAGATGGTTAAGTAACTTAATAGATGTTAATTTTATTTTTGCATTTTGAAATGTTTAAATAAGCAATGTTTTGGGGATACTACAGAAAAAAATCATTTAGACTAGCTTCATTTAAAATAAATATTATTTGAACACAATGTAAAATCCAGCTTTGCTCTCTAGTATGAAAAATAATAAAACAAATAAGACTTTTAAACTAGAATTGCAACAAGTATGCTTAAAATACATCAGAAAAGTTGCATTTAGAAATACCAAATTATATGTAAGTGGTTTATTAATATATAAGTCATATATTCCTTTGTAAAGCTCTATTTGCCAAAATATTACTAGCAAATTCATGGAAATATAAATTTTTAGATTAAATAGCGAAATATGTTAATGTAACATACAAATATAATTCTTACTTATTTAGATGGTGCTGTGTTCCAGTTAGACTGAATGAGCTAAAATTGCTCATTTGTCGTTGTAATTTTCTTTAACATGCTAACAGCTTATAAAATGTAAAAAATACTCTCCTTTTTTTTTTTATTTTGAGGCTAGATTTGGGAAAAGTATAAACATTATCTTCAATTATCACAATCATCAATTTATAGCTAAATAGGCCATATGATTATGGAGGTCCTGGTCCAGCCTGCCACAAAACAGATCTCTCAGAAGGGTTAAAGAAGAGAGGTGAAATGAATTCTCAAAGAAGGATTGCAACAAGTTTTCTAGCCTAAATGTTGTCCTGTCTTTTATATCAGAACCTGATTTTCAACCACCTCTAAAAATATACTATCATTTTACATCTTTGGAAACTGAGACACGGACAAATTAAATAACATTTTCCAGTGAGTGGTAAATTTATAACACAAAACTAGGGTTATCTGGTTCTCAAAAGAATGAAGTCTATTTCTTTTTCTTCTTCTTTTTTTTATTTCTTCTCATTTTTGAGATGGAGTTTCGCCCTTGTTGCCCAGGCTGGAGTGCAATGGTGCCATCTCAGCTCACCACAACCTCTGCCTCCCAGGTTCAAGTGATTCTCCTGCCTCAGCCTCCCAAGTAGCTGGGATTACAGGCATACACCACCACGCATGGCTAATTTTGTATTTTTAGTAGAAATGGTGTTTCTCCATGTTGGTCAGGTTGGTCTCAAACTCACGACCTCAGGTGATCCGCCTGCCTCAGCCTCCCAAAATGAATGAAAGCTATTTCTATAGTGTGATATCAGTAGGTCATAAAATATTGGCATAAAACATTATCAGACATGGTGAGACAGTATAATCAATTTTGGGGAGAAACACAGACATAAGAATATGGAAAAGGCAAGTGAGAAACAGAAAACATCAGAATTTGGAAAAGGCAACAGGTAAGTCTGTTAGCCTCTAGTTACTTGTGGAGAAGAAACAAGATAAAAGGCAGTTAGGGCTCAGTAACAGAATTCAGATATAGAAGAATATAAAGAACTGAACAATAACTCCTAAGTCAGTAATATTTCTAATTCATCCTGTGCTAAATAGTCTTTCTTCTTCTATTTTTAATAAATGAATCAGCGCATGTTGGAAATATGTAAAATGACATATTAAATATCTATCATATTATTCTGTATGGAGACAGTAGATGAGTGAATATCAATTACATGTGAAGATTTACATTGTCAGTAAGCTAGCAGGGTTACAAAGAATGTTAGCTAAACCATTTCTAGTCATTGCAATGATTTGTATTCTGCAATTTTTGCCAAAATAACTTTTCTTCATTTCATAATTGGCAAATTATTACACAAATTCAAATTCAAGTTTCAAACATACCATCTTGTTACAGCTACCAAACTTCAAACTTTATAATGTTCAGTTTATGGGCTAAAAAGAATATCCTGACGGGATTTTGTTTTGTTCAGGAATTAGTTGAACGAGGCCACCAAACAGGGAAATATTTAGTGCTTTAATTTTCATAAAAAGGCTAAGAAAGGATGGTGGATTATCTGTGTGATTATAAATAAATTTAGCAATATTGTAAAGTAGCTCAGAATGATCCTGAGAATTCAAAATGTAAAAGATATTAAAAGTAATGCTAGGCAATTCGTTTCAAGATTTACTCAGAAATTATTATAACATATTGTGATATAATGTCATGTGTACAATTTTGCATTAATGGAATATAATTTCTATGGGGAAACTATGAAAGGCAGTCCATGAGCAAATAATACATTTTGTACTTTAATGGTAATTGATTTTCTAAAGATCTGTAGTAGAATTCAATTGGACTTAGTGGGTTCAATTTTATTTGAGTAGTTTTTAAACGTTTATTATAGTCCAGGAAGAATTCCAAGTCCTATGGGCACTAAGTCAAAGAAGAAACTCTGATCTTAAGAAATTCAAGAGTTAAGCAGTTAAAATTATACAAATGTGTAAATAAGTATATAAAACATGCATATATATATTCTATCAGAATTTTCTCTCACTGTAAAATAAAAGAAGAAAGTAAATTTGTTTGCTATCTCATACATTTTTGCATCTGTCAATTAATCACGTAAGTGAATCAATTGGGTGTTCAATAAATTCTGAAAGGGGAGGAACAGAAAAAGGGAGATGAGAAGGGGTGGGAGGAAAAGGGGACAGAGAGATGGTAAAATAAAGGGAAAAGGGAGAGGAGAAGCTAAATATGTGATTCTGTGACATCTTTGTATTTCTGGATATGAGAATCATGCGTAATGTAAAATTAGTTTCTTTTTTTATTAAACTATAAATGTGTAGGTTAGTCTTAAATGTTGTGGATTTCAAAGAAAAGCACTTTATGCCTAGGAATTTAATTTCTTGTAAAGATTAATCACTACTGTGAAAGTTGTCAGAATCAAAATGGAGTCACTACTGTTAAAAAAAAAAAAAAAAAAAAATCCCTGCCAAATAAAGGCAGGAAGGCCATGAAGAGAAAGTTCTCATGCCTGTATGCCTGATAACAAAACCTATCACAATGGCCTCTGCAAAAACCACAGCTTTGCACAAAGACCATCACGAACTTACACACAAAATTCTTCTGCAAGGACATCTGCCCAGCAACTGCCTGTTCAAACTGGAACTGGAATCATTCTTGTTATTTATCTTTGCAGCCATGGATAATTATCTCAAAACAATTATGTAATTATCCCTGTTTTTTTCTTTAAAAACCTTTTTCTCCTTTTACCTTTCTGAATATGCACGTAAATTTACTGTGGCACATGTATTCTCATGTCAATGCTCTAGTCCCAAACAACTACCTTTTTCTTTTAAAGAGACTTTTTCTGTTATGTAGGTTGACACACCCTGACTTCCCAAAAGTTATATGGCAGCAGGTAAATCCACTGGCAGGAAAACATCAAATTCACACAGCTGTGTACCTAACGGCATCCCCTGCATATTTGAAGATTCATCTTCTCATTTCTAATATGCACATGGTTACAGATTTGTTTTCACATAAATATGTGAAATGTTGTGTGACATGTGAACATTTTCCCATCTGGATGATTGTTCATAAAACTCATTTTCTATGATTTAATAAACCTAGGAACCCACAAGCAAGAACAGCTTTAGCCCTAGTATTTCAATGTTTGTAGGTGTTACAATCACTTGTATGTTCCATAACACGTTCCTACTTTTATCAACTATTAATTTGTGCTTAAAAGGTAATAAACCTATCACTCTGACCCTTGGCTGTCATTAATGGCAACATAAATTAAACGATTACATGCTTTAATATTTTTCAAACCCTTCTATCCTACTTCTCCCCAAACCCCACCTTTCATAAAAATTTACTGGTTTAGAACAGCTGAATGTCTTGGAAAAAATTGATTATGTAGTTTAGCAGAAGCTGTTGCTGGCACTGCATAAAATAAAGCATAGATTATATGATTCAAATGTACCAAAACAAATGATATTTTTGGAATGAAATTAGAATTTTATTGCTTTCTCTGATCATTTTGGAAACCACTTTGTAAAAAAAGATTATTACCATTCATGCATGTGCTGTAGAATCTCTCCAAATGCAGACACCAGACTGGAAATTGTCCGCCAGAACCTACTCAGAAAAAAATAATAAATAAATAAACAAACAAACTTTTCTGGAACATATTAACAAAAATATTTCACAGAGATAACTTGAGAAAATAAATCTTTTCATTTTTATAAATGAAATAAGTGAATAATCTACTCTCCCTATACCAATATTCTGACTTTGAAATATATAGGGTCCTATGTTCCTCTAAATTTTACAATAATTTTTAGAATTATGTGGTGTAGAAACTTATCTCCTTGGCAAAATTAATAAGGGGCTTTATTTAAACCAGTAACATTCAATTACATTGTAATTATAATTCTCTATTATTTTACAGGATAATTAATTTAATAAAATAAACACAGTTTAACAGGAAAACTGAACTGCAAGGAAATCTATATTTATAAATAGGATGAACTCAGCGAAAACTACCAATACATCTTAATTCTAATAAAGATAAGTAATATGGAAGAGAATAGATTAAACAGTTATATGTAGTATATCTTGACATTAATTGAAGTTCCCCTCTCTTGATTTGTATTTGTTTTTTTCTCATCAATTATATTACAAAGATTATCTAGATAAAATTCAAGAGATATATCTACCTTCCTGATTTTCAGACTCACTTGTTAATTATAAAGATAATATTAAAATGAAACTAGAATTCTACTTTTCAATATGATGGCTGTTAACCACATGTGACTAATGAGAAGTTGGAATATGGGTAGTCTGAAATGAGATGTGCTATAAGCACTGAATACACCAAATACACTGAAAAATATACACTGAATTCTGAAGACAGTTTGGACAAAAAAGCATGTAGTACATCCCATTATTTCTTTTCAAATATTGATTATATGTTGATGTAATTCTTTAGAGACACAGGTTTAAATAAAATATATAATTAAAATACATTTAACCTCTGTTTACTTTTTTAATGTGACTACTAGAAAATTAAAATATCTCATATATTGCCCGTATGTTTCAATGGACAATACTAAACTAGAGTATTCCTTAAAATCATTATTTATGCATTGAAAAATATACAAATATTTGGCTTTCTATTAGTAACTAATGCCTACATATATACTGATGTATTTATCTGTATGTTTTTGTCTTTTTTGCTATGTTTTGATTAAGAGCTAAAATTACGGTAAAGAAAGAAAAAGGATAAACCATCTTGTGTATGTGTGTATTTGTGTGTGACTTGTGTATTTTCTGGTGTGTTTATTTCTGTTGATGTAATATATATTAAAAGGTTTGGGGTTTTATTAGGATACATTGCTTTATATTTGAATTACTGAAACTGAATGAGTCAGAAATAAATACAATTTATCTCCTGTTGATGATTACTTTATCATAGACTAACAGATCCAAAGAAAAAGATTAGAAATACCTAAGAAAGAAGAATACAGTTTATATTTGAAGTCACTGGAAAGCTGTCAAGTCAACCAGCTTTAGTGGGCAAAATCTCAGACAGAAGGCCAGTTCCATGAGGTGAGCTAAAGCATATGCAACAATGATTTGTGTCTTGAGGTATTTCCCAGTCTATAAGCAGCTCATATGAAAGGCTAAGGAATGGAAACTAAGAAACCAAAAAGCCAAGCAGAATATTTGTTGTCTTATATTGGAGACAAACATTGGAGTTCATGGGCTGCCAAGAAAGAAGCATAAAATCTACATGGCAGTTATGACCCAGGAAGTGCTATGCTCTAGAAGCAAGTGAATCAGCAATAGGCCATCCCTTACAAAGCCTTAATCCCAGCCTTGAATACTCTGGCTCTGTTTAGATTAAGATAATGTGACTTTATGTAACTATCTAACAAAAGAGACAGTAAACCTCACTTGAAGAAAAAACAAATTGTTATCAAGAAATTGACATTTCTAGATGACCAGTATTCAAATGAATAGCAAATAAGTGGATAAACAAGCACCAAGTATGACAAAAGATAAGACCAAGTATCTGAAAATCGGCAGAAACAAAACTAACAATGTCAGTGTCAAAAGTAAACAACATCAACTTTAAAAGCTGTAATATGTAAAAAAAAAACTTGATTATTTCTACTCATAATAAATGTAGAAAAAATAAATTTGTATTTTAAAAATGAAGAGTATAATAAGTAAAATAAAGCACTAGCAATATGGCATACTCAATAGATAATTTATCTATATATTAGACAAAGGAGAATATCAGGTTAATGAACTGGAAAATAGAACACTAGACAATACTCAGACTGTTGATTACATATGGTTAAAAAAGGAGGAGGGACAGAAGAGAGAAGAAAAGAAAGAAAGAAAGAACAGTATGAAGGGCGAAAGGGAGGGAGAGAGCGAGGAAGAAAGAAAACCTCTTAAAAATGTAAGAGACATTTGGTACAAAGTGAAAATGTGTAAAATGCATGTCATTGAATGACCAGAGAGAGTAGAGTTTTAAGGAATAGAATTAATATTAGAAGTTATACAAGCTCTCTATATTTTCCAAGATTATGAAAAACATCAAGCCATAAACTAAAAAATTTTTAATTACCCCATGGATAGACAATACATATTTTTAAAGCAGACTTAAGTACATTATAGTAAAGTGCATGCTATGGTTTGAATGTTTGTATCCCACTCAAATTCATGTGTTGAAACCCAAACCCCAAAACAATAGTATTAAGGGGTGGCATATTTAGGAGTTTATTAGGTCATGAGGGTGGAACCTTTCTGAATAAGATTAGTGCCTTTATAAAATAAGTGAAAGCGAGTTTATTTTTCCCTTCCATCATGCAAGAACACAACAAGAAGTCACCATGTGTGAAGCAGACAGATCCTTTACCAAACACTGTATCTGCAGTGCCGTGATCTTGGACTTTCCAGCCTCCTGAATTGTGAGCAATAAATATCTGTTGTTCTTAAGTTACTCTAAGATATTTTGTTACAGTAGTTCGAATATACTAAGAGAGTACAAAAAAAAAAAGTAAAACACCCAGAAGCAACCGATAAAATTTAAAACAATATAATGAAAATAGCCTGACGCACTAATATAATCATATTTAATACAATATTTTAAAGTACACAGAGAACATTTCCCAGAATTGATCAATATGCTGGCCCATAAAGCAAGTCACAACAAATTTCAAGATGGTGTATAGGGCTATATATATTCTACTACTTGAATCCTTTTTCTAAACTCACGTCACAATTCTTTCTGCTTCACAGCCTAAGTTCCAATAATTTGTCCTTTCTGCCTTCTACATTGATATGATTTATCTGTGTTCCCAACCAAATCTCATCTTAAATTGTGGCTCCCCTAATTCCCACATGTCCTGGGAGGGACCCAGTGGAAGGTAATTGAATCAGAGGGACAAGTCTTTCCCATGCTGTTCTTGTGTTAGTGGATAAGTCTCATGAGATCTGATGGTTTTATAAAGAGGAGTTCCCCTGCACATACTTTCTCTTGCCTGCCGCCATGTAGGACATTCCTTTGCTCTTTTTTTATCTTTTGCCATGATTGTGAGGCCTCCCCAGCCATGTGAAACTGTGAGTCCATTAAACCTCTTTTCTTTATAGATTATCCAGTCTCACAGTATGTCTTTATTAGCAGTGTCAGAACAGATTAATACATATATGAAGTTCCCTTTATATTAAAATGTCCTTTCCAATCCCTTCTCTGACCTAATTACTACTAGTCATCTAAAAGTAATCTCAGTTACAGCTTCTTTCAGAAAATATTTTTAATTATTCCTAGGACCTCATCTAAACCAAATTAGGTACCTCACAGTTTTGTGCCCCCAAAGCCTAGGGTCTTCATATATTTTTTGAATTACCTCAGCTTTTCATTCTAATTAACTTATTCTTGCTAGAATGTAAGTTTCTAAAGAGATACAGTCAAATTTGTACATATTTAGTGAATGCATTAGTTAATCAGTATTCACAGGATGTCTATTTTCTATTGAATTCTAACACTGTATGAATTTTGGCATTGCACAAATGAATTCTAAGAAACTTGTGCTTCCTTACTAGAGATAATCATGCAACAGCTAAAATAATTAAATCAATATTCTCTACTATGACAAAAGATCTGACTTCTCTACACCAGAAACTCACTAGCATGGAATTCTGGCTATGTCAAGGGAGAAACAAGTAATGATGTATCTACCTGTATTTCTTCTCAATAACTTTGAGTAATCCTAGAAAAGAAAAGATAGGATTCATTATTATTATATGCATCCTTTTTTTTTTTGCTATAAAATGAGGTCTTCAAAATAAGGTTAGTGTTGATACAATGAGAATTTAAAGAACAGGTGTTTTCAGGAATCAATAGATACCTAGAGTTGTTTTGTTTGTTGTAATTTTCCATAATTTTTATCTTATTTGTACTTGTTTACAATTTTATTATTTCCAAAGTTTCACCACAAATCATTTTTAATTTAACCACTTTTTATGTCTTTGTTGATATGTAATTCTTTGGAACTAATTAACTTTTAAAATCCCCTATTCCTAATTGCAAACTCTATAGTAACATATCTACTTATATTTTGATATTGCCATAAATATGTAGTAAACACATTTCAAGGATTTGCATTCAACCACTAAAGTCATTTTATAGCTTTCATAATCCCAAGATGACAAAACAAACAAACAAATAACACATGTGTTGGGCCTTATATATATTTAGAAGGGATTACTATACTTAAAAAGTCATTTTTTAATAAATTGCCCTTTATCACCGGAAGGGGAAAATTGTTCTTATGGATATAATTTACCTCTTGAAGTAAAGATAGAACAATTATCAGATATTTAATTCTGAAAGAAAAATATTGATTTTCAAAACAAACAAGAAACTATAGAAAGTACACCGAAAAGACAGTTCACTAAGAACAAAGTAGGCAGTTTGAGAAATCTGAAAATCCAACAAATACAGGAAAGGATGATCATACTTTTGAGTAACTGGAGAAATACTCAATTAAAATTTATATACTATTTTATAAGAGCTTGTCAAAGTTTATAAAGGTAGATAATATCTAGCATTGGTGAAATCACGGTATAATGGAAAGCTTTATGTACCAAGAATAGTATAAAGTGGTATAAGCATTATGACAAGAAATTTAAAAGAACTTAATTAAACTAAGTATTTTATACCCTATCATTCTTTGGTTACATTTCTATGAATATATCTCAGAAATTTCTTTATACATGTCTGAAAAGGAAACACATGGATATGTTAAGGATTGTAGTCAAAATTTAGAGGCCACTCTATGTGTTCATTATTCTGCCAATAGGTACATATAATGTAGTCTTGTACTGTGGAATATTATGGAACAGTTAAAAACAATATGGGTAGAAATTAAGGACAACGTCAAATTTTAAAAATTTAACAATGGAATGGGATCTGTAATACATAGCGCTTATGCAAATCAAATGTATAGCCAGAACAATCTGCATAATATAACATAATACACACATATCCACATATAGCACACGTCAAGCCTATGTTGAAGTAGGTGGAGGTGAAGGAAAGTGAAAAATGTCTTTAAATGAGAAAATGTAAAATAAAGTGGGGTCTTGCAAAAAGCAAGTGTGATAATATGTCACAACTCTTAGTACAATGAAGCTGATTTGAAAGCGTTGGTGGTCCTATTAATTTTTTCATGAGTCAATATGAATAAGAGAGATGGATAATCCTGGAAAGAATGGAGGATTCTTCCTCACTTTATTATATCATGAAGTTTGGAGTCACAGGATAGAGAGAAGCTTGGGACCACTGTGGAAGTGGTGGGGTGGGGCTTGCTCTCTAATGACCCAGTATGTTTAAAAAGACCATTTTATTTCAAGTGGTATGTAATTTATATCTTTTTCCCTTCTAATATAAATCTGTTTTACGACATTTTCAGAATTGCAGTTGGTCACAATAGCATTTTAAAATTTCAAAACACATTTGGACACACTGGCTTTCATTTACTGAAAGACCTTTTGGTTTTCCCATTTTCACATTGTGTCATATATTCACAGATTACCTATTTTACTGGAAATTCTATGAAGACAGACTATTAAAAATTATGAATCAGAAGTTAAAAAATAGCCATATAGGGACTCAATCTAGCTTCTTTAAATGTATCCCTGTAAAATGGGAATTATGTTCCATAACTTGACTTTTATTCAAGTAACTGATTTTAAATTACATCTTAAAATGAACGTTTGTAGCTGTTTGGGGATATTCTAATCACTTACTCACATAGAATATTATAGATTTGGTGAAAATTACTATTATATTGTATGTGTATTAAACTTTACTTTTCAAATCATTACTCAGATCTACAGAAAAGATATACATGTACTAAAAAACCCACAATTGGATAATGTTACTTATCTTTAATAATTAATATTTCTTAACAATTCTCAATGTTTCTAAATATAGAACTGTCCTACTTTTTGTTTGTTTAAATGCAACATAAATATTTGTTGTCTGATTTCACTTTTATTGATAATTTAGAAAAGTGTATCTTCAGACTATATTACATTAACTTATATTTAGAATTTCTGTTTCTCTTATAACCTTTGCTAAATCTTTTGAAGAATAAAATGACTATAGTATGCAAAGCTATTCCTGTGTTTTTACATTTTGCTCAATAAATTAAAAGAGTATATTGAATGGAAGATTTTAAGATTCGAAAGTTCTTCGTGTTATATAGAAAAAGAATTTAATTGCATTAAAATTTATCTTACATAATTCTATCTCAATAAAATAATTCATAATAGTTATTGTGTCTTAATAAAGACAAAATATTAATGCATATTCAAATACAGTTTTAAAAGATAACATATTTCCATAAATGCATTCTAAAATGTGTAGCGCTTTTATTTTAAAAGCAGTATGTTGTTTTGATCAGGTCTGTTGTTGGTGAATTCAGTGGGAGTTCAGAATACCACACCTGTTACGTCCTTTAATTACAAATAATGCCTACAGCTACTGCCTTATACTCTACCATCTTCATAGCCATAGGACTCTAAGAGTCGTTTTCATATAAAGCCAGTATTTTGCTACACTCCAGTCCATTTTGTTACACACCTTCTTACTTGGGATCTGCTACTATCACTCAACCAAAATTTCTCCTACAGTCACCATCAATTTCCATATCAAAGTGAAGGGCAACTTTTACATATTTCACTGTACCATACTTTACTAGATTTCATGGCAGCATTTATTTCTTTCAGTTAGTAATATCTTTTTTATTTCTTGTACGATATAGCTCCTCATGCAATTTCTCTTTTCTCCTTCTGCCAATTCTTTCTTCTCTCTCTCTCTACCCCTCCCCCTTCTTGTTTCTTCTTTCTTGGTGTCCTTTTCCACTTGCTCCCTCTTTAATAGTCATGTAGTTTTGGAGTAACTTAGGACTCAAGCTGGAGCCCTTTTTGCTCCCAGTCTTTCCATAGTTGCACAATGCAGTTCTGTAATTAAATTTCAAGTGCTTGATAGTTATGAAATGTAATATACGTGTGTGTGAAATATATAGTGTTTTCATTCTTTATTATTATTATTATTTATTTTTAGAAATGAGGTCTCACTTCCCTGGGCTGGAGTGCAGTTGCATGATTATAGCTCACTGAAGCCTCAAACTCCTGGGCTCACGTATCCCTCCTGCCTCAGCCTCCCAAATAACTGGGACTACAGGTGCACACCACCGTGCCTGGCTACTTTATTTTTACTTTTTATTGTTAGTAGAGACAGGGTTTGCTTTGTTGTCCAAGCTGGTCTCGAACTCCTGGCTTCAAGCAATTCTCCTGTCTTGGCCTCTCAAAGCGTTGGGATTACAGGCATGAGACACAGTTCCCGGTCATAAAATTTAGTTTTTAAATAGACAATTTTACTTTTTAACTCTGGTTTCAAAGAGTAACACTATGGAAAGAATAGCAACTTCCTTCCAGCACTTTATCCCAACCTTGTCTCTTGATGTTTGACAAGAGACATTTCTTGTCTCCTGATATATCTTTGAGGTGTCACAAAGCTCTCCAATGTACCCTTTCAAAAACTGAATTATATATTTGTTTCTTTTTATCCCCTTGTTTTTTACCTTGTTTTTTAGGAAGATCTTCTTCTTCTTTGCTGGAATTAGTGTTCTCAGGAGTCTATCTTGTTTTACTTTTTCTTTTCTTGCAGACTGTGACTTATAATCTGCTTACGACACATAATGACTAAATTATCCATTCAGCCTTATATTCAGCAGTTTGTACTTTTTTCACCATAGTAATTGCATCACTTGTCATCTAAATACACACACATTCATTTAATAAAATACACACATACATGTAACTATTTATAATGTCTTCAAAAGAACTGTAACATAAGAATTGTAACTGATTTATTTATTATTTTAACCTCCATTTCTTACATCGTATGTGACATACATTTCAATATCATTATACACTTGGAGATAAATGAATTGCAGGATTTAAACTCTTGAAGACAGGGGTTTTCCTTTTTTGGCTAACTCTGAACTGAGTTTTTTTCCACATTTTATTTTCTTCAGAATTCATAATATTCTAATTTGTTTGTAATAATTTCTATACATTATTTCTCACCTATATGTTATGTTCTGTATATTATGTTTTTTAAAACTTTGCATACAGAACATAACAGATAGAAAATATTAAATATAAATGTTTTGAATTAATGAATAAAAGACTATAGTAAACATGTTATCATCACTGAAAAATAAATGCATCTGTCTTACAATGTTTTGAAGGACATTTCATTATCTGCCTACACATTAAGAATGTCACCTATTCATATAATAAAAGATAATTTTCCTAATAAACCATAATTTTCTGTTACTTTAATATGTATTTTTGTGGGAAATATTTCCAGATAATTCCTTAGACATATAAATGATCTTTACGATAAACTAAAGCATTATAATTTTGAATTGTGCAGATAATTCCATTCAAATTATAACTAAGCACATTTCTGGAACATGTTTCTGTCACTAGGACTGTGTTTTTAATAAAGGATAGAACTTTAATTTTGAAGAAAATCTCTCCCCGTGCCTATCTTGCATCTGAATCAGCCTATTTAACAGCATGAACTTTCTCGAGAATAAGATTTATTTTACTTTAGAAAGAAAAATGCATGCCTGTATTTCACTGACACCAAAACTCAGGAGCTAAGCATATTGTTTTCCCTAAGCTCTGAACATTTGTGAAAGTTTGCTAAAAGAGAATCTCTTCCATATTTTGTTTTATCCCATTTACATACAGTGCTAACATTTCATTTCATCATTTTCTTTCCACTTGCTCCAGACAATAAAAAAGGGTTATCCTTAGCCCATTGCACTATTGCGATTCCTGTTGTCCAAACTATATTATATTTCACTTCTTTCTCAAGGCGAGGCAAGGAAGGCGAAAAGGGTATGCAAACAGTGAGTAGAGGCTTGTCTATGATATTGAAAGAATAAGTACACAATAGCCAACTTAATTTTAAATACATATATCCATAAATGTATTTTAATAGTTACATATTAAACATTTTGATAAAATAAATGTGTTGATTATCCAATTCACTGAAATTGTCAATTAACATAAAAATGGTTAACTTCATAAAGCAGGCAGCAGGTAGCATTTTATTTGATGAAATAATAGCTATATTTGTAAAAAGTTCTTTGACATTGATATTGATTTTCATTTTGTGTTCCTGACTTATTGTAGGCAATGTTTAACTGAGGAAACCTATGTGTGTGTGTGTGTGTGTGTGTGTGTATGTACATATATATATATGTATATATATATATAACTTGTTCTAATAAACTTAGATTTTATTTGGATATTAACAATTTTTATGTTTTACTTTGTTCATATATGTTATGTAATTTGATCTTCACCATACTCCTAGAGGTTCAAGACATTTACTTTTACTGCTACTTTAAACCACACAAAGCTAAACCTGAGATCCAAATTTAGCTAAAAACGTCTACAAACACGATGGAAAAGATGCAATAGTTCAATTATTATTGAACTGTCCCACAGAGAATTGCCTGTGTTTCAAAGGCTTACCCTAGCTTTCGTTGGCATTGGCTGACATACAACACATTCCCTTGCTTGGACACAGTACAGTTCTATGGAATTATAAATGTTTATCAAACCATTTTTATATTCTGTTACTGGTTTGATACTGTGTAAACTGCATGTCTTTAAAGTCTCTTAAAAGACATTGTTTTGAAATTCTGATAATTTATAGATATTGTACATAGGGTCCAAAATATTTTTATATATACCCTGCCTTATATCTATTCATAGGCCTGTGAGAAGACTTGGTGCCTATCCTTTAATCTCCCATTCTCTTTATCCTATCCTTCTTTAATCTTCTCTCCTTCTTTAATCTCCCATTGCCCAATATACAACGAGGAGAGAGCAAGACTTTTTATTTCACTCCACAACCAAGCCAAAAAAAAAATAATGATATTAAAAACATTGGTTAGACCTTGTTTTTTCGGAAGATCTTCTTTGCTGGAATAAGCATTCTCAGGAGTCTATCTTGCAATGAAGACATTGGCCCTTTTTTTCTTTTCCTTTAGGTCAGGCAATATAGAAATGACATAGCTGTGAGAAAAAAAGAATATTCCAGCTTTCCTTATTGATTCCTGCCAAGTAACAAAGCAATTTGCTCTAAACATGTGGGCACATATTTCCGTGATCCAGTGCCTCTGGCCCATCTACATGATTGGGACACCTGGACCAGAATTACTTACATTGTAGTACAAATAAAAAATAGTATTTATATGGTTCAGACTAGTTTTCTAGGGCCTACAATTGGACATGGTGGCAATCCTTGTATCACTACAGAATTTTTTTTTTGTAGAAATTTCTTTTTAAGACTTTCTTTTCCATTATTTCATGCGGAGTACTGGTTTAAAAGAACACTCTGTTTTTAAAAAATACGGTCCCTTTGTGAAAAGACATAACATTATCTGGTTTCCTGTGTTTACTGTTCACTATCTAACCCAGACCCCAAGAATCATAAATCCTTTAATTCTGTTATTTCACTGTTCTTTATCCTCTAAAGTCTTTGCCCCCTTTTTTACCCAGTTGAAGTCCATGGTCACACACTTGATTCCCATGGTCTCTCTTGTTTCTTTTTACTTGAATGACAAAACCACACTCTGATTAAATCTAACTCTCCAGCTGTTTTTTATCTGCACCCATGGAGTTTGACATGAATGGAGAAAAATACACAACCAGATTGACAGGTCTCACTGAAGATTTTTGATGTGAACTTCAAGTGGAAACTTAATGCATTTTAGCAACCATACTAAATATCCTTAGCACATTAAATCTTAATTATTAGCCGTCCTTTCCTCTCTCCAAGCCTCCATGCTTCCTATTCCTAAGTTGCAGCTGATGAAATTGTGGCTTCCACCACCGAAAGCAAACTTACAGATTCCAGTCACCAAATCTATGCATGTATGGTATCTATACCACATCCTCTAACTGCTCCTTAATCACTGTAGAGCAGGGTGTTAAACTGAATGCCAGTATCTCCCAGATTGGCTCCCACCATTGTGGGGACTGGCAAGTGTGAATGCTGAAGAGCAGCAGGCTGGAGATCAGGGGAGAGTTGATGCTGGAGTCTTGAGTCTGAAGGCCAATCTAAAGTCAGAATTCTTTTCCCTTAGTGGAACCTCAGTGATTTTTTCTCTTAAGGCCTTCAGCTGATTGGAGAAGGTCCACCCAACTTACGGAGGGTAATCTGCTTTAATACAAATTTACTGATTTATATTAACCATGTCTAAAACATACCTTAACAACAGCCTCTAGACTGGTATTTGACCAAGCAACTGTGGACAATACACTCACCAAGTTGATACATAAAATTAACAATCCCATCAGGTCATTGTCATCAGCATAATAATGAACTGAAATTTCTCTCATTTAAAAATGTAATTTATCTTGACCTGATCCTATTTCCTTTACTAATTACCAATCTACTTCTCTGTTTCCCTTTTCAGTAAACCTCCCTGAAAGAGTTGTGTAGATACACTATTCCCAAATTTCCTTTACATATCCTATCATGAAGCTACACTGATCATATATTTATCCCCATTCTAGCAAAAGTGTTCTTGGTGTAATCATTGACCTCTACCTTGATATATCTAATATTTGATTTTATATTGCCCATCAGAACCATATAATGCAGCCCACCCTTATCTCCTTCTTGATATACTTTTCTCATTTTGCCTCCAGGATATTACTCTTCTTGTTTGCTTTCCTAACTCTTGTCTTCTTTCTTTTCCTTGTTTTATATCTTACACAATAATATTGACTTCCAAGACCCAATCCTCAAATCTCTCCTCTACTTCTCCACTGCATTGGTTATCTCATTGGTTATCTCATTCAATCAAATGGCTTATGTGCCAATGAATTCCAAATACCATCTCTAATACGGACCTCTCTCTTGAAAAAATACAGATTAGTTAAACTACTTACTCAACTTCTCAACTAGAGTGTCCGATAGAGATTTCAAGTTCCACATATCTAATACTGAATCCTTCCTATCTCTCCCAAAATCTACTTCACCTACCACCTTTTCCAGTTCAGTTGATGACAATTTCAGCTTTTCATGCCTTCAGACACAAATGGCATGTGATGTTATACTTAAGTATATTTTTCCTTCACATCAGGCACTCAGAAACATTTCTGGCTCTGCCTTTAAAATGTAAACAGACTCTGACTACTTCTAACTATCTCATTGATATCTCACTGCTCATCATTCTAACCCAAGCCTCTATCATTACTAGTCTAGACTTCTGCAGTGGCTTCCTCACTGTCTCTGTGCTCTATCTTTGCCCCCATGCTGTCTATTTGTAGCAGAGCAGCTGGAGTGATTCTTTAATGATATGTGAAATCATGTCACTTATCTGCTCAAAATCCTGCTTATAGGTTTCCATGTAACTAAAAGTAACAACACAATATCCTTACATTGGTACAAGTCCCTCTCTGTGGTTGGGCCTCTGATTCTTCTCTAACCTCATCTTCTGCTCTCCCGATAACTCATGGCCTTCATATCACAGAGGGCACGGAGGGAGGAGTATTTCTTGAAATTCCTGGAACATGCCAGCCACACTTTCACTTTACAGCATTTGTACTGGTTGTCTCCCCAGATATCTTTATAACAAATGCTTTTACCTCTACTCACTAGCTCACATGTGCTCTTCTTACTGAGGCCTACCACAGTCTCACTTTTAAAATCATAATCCATACTTCCAATGCCTATACATAACATAATCTTGTTATGATTGTATTTTGCCAAAGTGCTTTTTTTCTGTGTGTGTCTCAAGATCTCTTTTAGGAGATTAGCTATCAACTCTGGCCATGCCCTGATGGGGCTCCAGAGGATTTGTATTTGGTTGTACATATGACAATATGCCTTTCACAGAATGCTTCTTTATCCCTGTATACATTCTAATATTTAAGTATCCAATTTGTGATCACTGGTCCCTTTCACAGGAAACTCATTTATATGGGCAGACATTTTCGTGGTTCTTGTCTGACCTGTGTCCAGTTTATTTCTACCATAGCCACTCTCTAGGAGCACTCTGACTAGGAAAGAAGACAGGTTTTGGTGTGTTGCTCAGGTGAGCCACAGAGGAGGCAACTCAAGAGAACACATGAAATAACAGAAGCAGTTTATTACTTACAGATCCAGAGAAAAAACGGCAAGTCTTGCAGGGACAACAGAAAATGGGAAGCCATATAGCACACACATTCAACCATCAGGTAGAGAGTAAGAAAGGCAGAAAGACCTGTGAGTTGAAGCCTTTTTTGGGGGTTGAGGGCATTATCTAAGCAGGTTTCCAAGGGAAGTTTTAATTGGTAGGTGATATAGTTTGTCACTGTCCCTACCCAAATATCATTTTTTCTTTTTTTTTTCTTTTTTTTTAGATGGAGTCTTGCTCTGTCACCCAGGCTGGAGTACAGTGGCACCATTTGGCTCACTGCAACTTCTCCCTCCCGGATTCAAGCGATTCTCCTGCCTCAGCCGCCCAAGTAGCTGGAATTACAAGCGTCCACCACCAAACCTGGCTAATTTTTGTATTTTTAGTAGAGATGGGTTTTTGCCATGTTGGCCAGGCTGGTCTTGAACTCCTGACCTCAGAAGATCCACCTGCCTTGGCCTTTCAAAGTGCTGGGGTTACAGCCGTGAGCCACCATGCTCGGCCTTACAAATATCATCTTGAATTGTAGTTCCCCTAATCCTCACACATAGTGGGAGGGACCCAGTGAGAGGTAATTGAATCATGACAGCCTTCCCCCCCCCCACCCCCATTGCTATTCCCCTGATGGTGAGTTCGTTCTCAGGAGATCTGATGGTTTTAAGGGGCCTCCTTCTTCACTCAGTTCTCATTCTTCTCTCTCCTCCCACCATGTAAAGACGGATGTGTTTGCTTCCCCTTCCGCCATGATTATAAGTTTCCCGAGGCCTCCCCAGCCATGCAAAACTGTGAGTCAATTAAACCTCTTTTCTATATAAATTAGGCAGTTTCAGGTACGTTTTTATTAGCAGCGTGAGAATGGACTAATACAGTGGGCTTACAGCAAGCAGGAACAAGTCCAAGTCACACTGTAACTGAGCAGGGGCCACTGCAGCATCTACACAGTCCACGAGAGGTGAGAAGGCCAGAGGGGTAGGTTGTATCTGCTGTCTCACAGGGAGGTGGTCACCAGGAGACAGTTGTATAAGGCAGATATCGGAGGCGACCACATATAGGACTTTGGAGGAAGTGAAAACTCCTTTGAGGGTCACTAAGCCAAGCTTCTGGTATGTGCAAGTTAAACCTATTTTCAAAATAGATGCTGAGGTAACATACAATTTATAAGAATTTGCTAAATATTATACTTACTTAGTGTAACAATGATGTAGTGTATGTCTCCCACTGATAGAATGCAAGCTCCACAAAGGTAAAGAAAGTGGTCTTTTGTCTTTTCTTTTTTTATAAAAAATGGTATGTTCACTGAAGTATTTCAAACATCTGGAACAGGTTCTAGTATAGAGTAGATACTCAACAAATATTTGTTGAATTATGTTGAGCTGCATAGCTCATTATCTCTTCCCATGAAGCTATTTAGAACAAATTTTCCAGTTTTTTTTTTTTTTTTTTTTTTTTTTTTTGAGACAGAGTTTTGCTCTGTCGCCCAGGCTGGAGTGCAGTGGCGCGATCTTGGCTCACTGCAAGCTCCGCCTCCCAGGTTCACGCCATTCTCCCGCCTCAGCCTTCCGAGTAGCTGGGACTGTAGGCGCCCGCCACCGCGCCTATGTAATTTTTTGTATTTTTAGTAGAGACCGGGTTTCACCGTGTTAGCCAAGATGGTCTCCATCTCCTGACCTCGTGATCCGCCCACCTCGGCCTCCCAAAAAGTGCTGGGATTACAGGTGTGAGCCACCACGCCCAGCCGCAGTTTTTGTTATTTAAGGAAGAGTGTAGTATTCCCTGAGAGATAGAAAACAAATGAAAATTACAGCTGAATTTGGCTTTAACACTTCACTGTTTTATGAGATGAATGAGATGCATTCACCTCATTATTGTACAATGGTTACTTTTAAGCCATTCTGTCCCATTTTTCAATATTGCTATCTTAAAATCAGATTAGATTTGCCTAGAATGAAAATAATTAAGCTTATATCGAAATAACTGTTAACAGAAATGCCGTCTTTGCCCCTGCCCCCCCATCCCCCAACACAGACACACCTTTGAACTTTCGAGAAATGCTGGCTTATTTTTATCTGTAGGTATTCAGGTTTAATAGAGTATAATTCTTAATTAATTAACAAATTCTTTATCTCTCTATTGCTTCTCTCCTGCTGCTTCTTGTTCTTTTTCTCATTTCATTTATAAATAATAGGTACATACATTGTTTTTTTTCTAGAGAAAAACTCTTAATTCTTCCATCCTTGGAAATTTATCTGATTACAAAAAGGTTTAGGAGACCATTTTGGCAATACATAACAGTGGTTCAAATCCCAGATCTGACAAAAATTAACCACTAGGGAATGCAAAATGATTGTGCTGTTCTTCGGTTTCCTCGTGTGTCAAATTAAGAAAATAAGAGTATTTTAGAGTTATCTAGAAATTAAATTATTTTACACATTTGTAGTTTATAAAATTGTGGATTGCAAACACTAAAAAGTCAATATTAGCTCTCCACTTCTTATATTTATAATCCCAAGGGATGTTAATACAAGTTCTCAGTACATGGACAATGTGTTTAAGCTATTATTAGGACAATTAGAACCGAATAAAACACTTAGAAAACATATTTTCTTCTGCATTTGTTCATATAGAATGACTGTTTTATTAGATAGTTAAGGCCATCTGTTGGATTATCATGTGTGACCAGTTAGAAGTTTATATTAATACTGAAAACATTTCTATTTTTAAAAAATCCTCCACTTTTTGTTCAATATTTTAAGTTATATATTTAATTTTTTCCATGGGAAAAATATAAACTTTATAATCTTGTGAAAATTGTCAGAATCAAAATGGAATTACTAATGTTAAAAAAAAAATCCCCCACAAATAGAGCCAGGAAAGGCAGTGAGGAGAAAGTCCTCAAGCTTGTATGCGTAATAACAAAAAGTATCACAGTAACCTCTGCAAAAACCACACCCTTGTACAAAGACCATCACAACCTTACACAAAATACTTCTGCAAAGATATCTGCCCAGCAATTGCCTGTCCAAACTCAGACTGGCATCACCCTTGTGATCTTTGTAGCCAGGGATAATGCTTTCAAAACAATTATGTAATTCTCCTCATTCTTTTTCCTTTAGAAACCACAGTTTTTCTTTACATCTCTAAATATCCACATGGTTTAATATGGCATGAGTATTCTCATTGCAATGCTCTATTCCCAAATAAATATATGTTTTTCTTTTAGAAAGCCAATGTTTGTTGTTTAGATGGTCAATCTTTTTATGATCTTTTCCTGATCCTTGTTTTTACTTTTCTTTAGATTTTTTTTTATTGTTGTTTTTATGAACTTAGACTTTCAAAGTTATCCTATGTGACCTTGAAAATTGAAAATGTTTCTTTAGTTTTTCTTTTACTATCATGATTTTTTTAAAGAAAGTGCTCCATGAAAAAGGGCAAGTTTGATAACATCCTATATTTTGAATTTGTTGAGAGTTCATCAGAGACACAACATCTTATGGGGAATTACCTCCCCACCAAGATCAGAGTACATACTCAGTTTCAATTGCTGCATTTCATCTTTCAATTTAAAGGGGGCTAAATATCATCTAAAAATACTCAAGCACTTGGAAAGACTTTTTAACTAAGCTTCATTCCACATGCATGGCAGCTAGCTTGTTATAGGATTCCTTTCCAACTTGTCTGTGTGCTGTCCAGCAGGAAGGAGCATTCCCAAATATGTTGGCACTTGCTTCCTAGTTGCAGCAAGCAGGGAATTAACATCTGCAAAGAGGAGATTACACTCATGCATCATATTGAGATTTTTCACACACTTCTGTTACTCCTTCAAAAGTAACTCCCTTGTGACATATTCCATGACGGAGCTAACAAATCTGCAGGCAGCAGACAACCTTGAAAAGTAATTAATGATAATATCTTTTCCTCACCACTATGCTTGCCTTTTTTTTTTTTTTAGCTCTTGACTAAATCCCTCATGTAATATTTTTTTAAAAGTTAGAAGTTTCCTTGCATAGTATTCCCTAAACCACCTCATTCTTGATTATTAATTCCAAAACACCCTCAGCTGAACAAAGGTATATTATTCTGTCAAATGAGAAAGTGTTTGTGTGTATCAAGATACAAAGTAAGACTACATTATTAGAGTATAAATGGCATTTTCACTTGAGTGTTTCCTTTCATAATATATGATTTTATGTATCTTGTAATACTTTTTAAATTGCTCTGTGATTCCTCACCTGTTTATCCTGGGGATGCTATTTTAGCTGAGAGAGATAGAAAGAGAACGAGAGAGAGGGAACATGAGGGAGAGAGAAAACAAATTGGCATCAAGATAACCTGATAATTGACTGATTACTTCGACTACTTCAATGATTCTGTATTATGCAGAAACTGCATCTTGGAAGCATTTATCATACTGGTAGAAAATAAGCAAACTCTTTCCTCTACACATATCAGAAAGGTGTTGTAAATTCTTATTTTTATAGGTAAAATGCTTTTTGTTAGGGCCAAAAGTTCAAATTCTCAGATGATTATAAGTGGGTGAGTGAGCTAGACTTATCTCTGAAATGTATATTATGTGAAATTGGTATAATTCTATTTGCCTGACATAAACATGTTAAAGTTCATTTTGAATATCAAAGAAAAATGGATTATAAATATCTTCGTACATTATTATATAGCCAGTGTTCACTCAGTGTCTATTAAGTGCCATCCACTATGCAAAGCATTTTTTATATATTATCTCATTCAATTTTTAAACCAACCTTAGAAAGTGAGTGCCATAATTATTTTCTTTTTTTCAGTGGAAGAAACTGAAGCTCAGAGAGGTTAAATACATTTCCCAAAGCCATAAACAAAGTAGAGCCTGGAGTCAGTGCCAGAAAATTTACTAAAATTCCAGCACCTACTATAATTGTCATATTTCTTTAAGTCTTTTTATTTTCAAGCAATAGTAATAACCATAAAAAGGCACCTAAAGTAATTTCCCACATAGATAAAAATGTTGCAAATTCTTAATATTCTTTTCTCAGTGGAATCTTTTTAAGTCCCTTATTGTCCTACTATGTAGATATGCTGGGGATTTTTAAGTTGTTCTAGTTATGTGTCTTTGTTTTTGTTAATCAATATAATTAAAATATACTATTCCATAAAAGAGGGGAAAAGTCAATAAAGATATCCAAATTATTTATTTTTAAATTCATTTTATATAGAGATTACCTGTAGGTTTATGATTGTACAAACTAGTAATTTAATCAAGTCTATTAAAATTTACATTAAAATTATATAACAAACTATCAATCTCTATTTCATAAAAGAAAAGCCCTTCAACTATGAAAAAAATGACGGATATATTTCGTCTTTCTGCATTCTTTGTATGAAAATGAACTTGCAGTAAACAAATTAAAAATAAAATTTGATGCTGGGAATTAAATTTATATTACTGTCTCCTGATGTAGATTCGAACTATAATCATGAATTAAAACATTCAGATCCAGTAATTTTTACCCCATAATCTGGCAATCCATTAAAACTGCCACATAAGGTCAGGCGCAGTGGCTCACTCCTGTAATCCCAGTACTTTGGGAACCGAGGCGGGTGGATCAACTGAGGTCGGGAGTTTGAGACCAGCCTGACCAACATGGAGAAATCCCATCACTAGTAAAAATACAAAATTAGCCAGGCGTGGTGGCGGGCGCCTGTAGTCCCAGCTACTCTGGAGGCAGAGGCAGGAGAATGGCGTGAACCTGGGAGGTGGAGCTTGCAGTGAGCTGAGATTGCAACTCTGGACTCTAGCCTGGGTGACAGAGCGAAACTCCATCTTAAAAAAAAAAAAAAAAAAAAAAACCTGCCACATAAATTGCAGTTTCAATGCTAATTTCTTTACGTCATAACGGTGTGCGCTCAATTCTTAGGTCTTCTGCTGTCTCATAGAAAAGCACAACATACCATTTATCAGGTAAGGTTAATGGAAAATCGATTCACAAGTTGTATTAGTCTCCTCAGACTGCCATAACGAAATCACACAAACTTGGTGGAATAAATCACAGAAATTTATTTAATCCGAGTTCTGAGGCTGGAATTCCAGGATCAAGGTGCCAGCAGAGTTGGTTTCTGGTGAGGCCCCACTCCTGCTCACAGATGGTGGCCTTCTCCCTGTGTGTTTGTATGGCCTTTCCTCTGTGCTGCAGCAGAGAGAGTGAGCTCTGGTGCCTCTCCCTCATTTTAAAAGGACATAAGTCACATTGGATTAGGGCCCCAATTTTTTCTTTTTTTTTTTTTTTTTGTTTTTTTGAGACAGAGTCTCACTCTATCACCCAAGCTGGAGTGCAGTGGCTCAATCTCGGCTCACTGCAACCTCCGACACCCGGGTTTAAGCCATCCTCCTACCTCAGCCTCCTGAGTAGCTGGGATTACAGGAGTGTGCCACCACGCCTAGCTAGTTCTCGTATTTTTAGTAGAGACAGAGTTTCACCATGTTGGCGAGGCTGGCCTTGAACTGTTGAACTGAGGTGATCCGCCTGCCTTTGCCTCCCAAAGTGCTGAGCCACCTTTTTCACATAATTTAACATTAATTACCTCCTTAAGGGCCCTGTCTCCACATATTTTCAGATTGAGCATTAGGGCATCCACAGATGCATTTTTGAGAGAAATTATTCAGTCCAAAACACTAGTAAAACATCAAGATCAACAATATAAATGGGATTGATGTCTTTCATTTAGGAAATGAAAATCAACTAAAATATATCTAATTTCATACTTACGTAACATATTGAACCACAAAAATTTGGATCCTGTTTACAGACCTCATAAATGAAAACAATTATGTGACATCTCAAATATCTACCTGAAAGTTTGACAGTATGACCACAGAGTCAATGACCAAAACAAATAATAAAGTGGTTTTCATTTGGCAAATGCAAGTCTTACATTTTGTATTCCTTTCAAAGTCAGAAGTGACTTGCTTCTTTGAACTAACCTAATATTGAAAGTTTAAGTTCCAAGGCAAAATTTTTTTCTGCAATGTTATGCCAAGAGGCATAGCAATCTGAGAGTCTTTATTCAATATACAAAATAAGAGTTATCAATCCTAAGATATTGCCAACATTCATTTAAACTCTTAAAATAGTTCCCTACCCACAACACACATACTTTCAGGCACGGGGTTGGGGAAGATCACAGATTATTTTGAGCACATTTTGATGCCTGCTTCGATGAAGTGCAGAGTAAACTTCTGATTTTAATTAGAACATTGAGTAGGGCATAAATTATTTGTCATTGTTAAAACCATTGATACAATAAAATGGTTTAAGTAGTAGATTCTAAAAATTAATTTGGTGGCAATATTATGCTGCAAGCTGTCACAATTTCAAAAGTAATTACTCACAGGAAACTCAAAAGCAATGTATTGTTTTTTCAATAAGCCAAATTTAAGTCAAAAATTTTCAATGTCATTTGTTTTCTAAGAAAGCAAATAATGGCTTATAAAGCTTTGGAAATTATCAGGTCTGTTATAATATATAGGTCTTTTCTATTGTGCAAAATGAGACCACTGAATGTATACCAATCATAAATCTCTTGATGTTCAGCAAACATTCTGTAAAGTGTCTATTGCAGGCTATGTAAACCTCTAGGCTGCAAAGATTCAGAGAGAAACAAGATTTACTGCCTTCAAATTGTTTGCATTTGAGCAAATTCTAATAGCTCTAGAGATTTTCTAAGCAGATCATGATAGAGAAAAGGGGTGAGGGAAGGTTAATGCCACGGCCTGAATTTCTAGCATTGATGTCCCTTAAAAATTCACGTGCGTTGGGTTTAATGCCTGGGTGGGTTGTTGTTATTGCTGTGTTATATGTCTGCTGGGAGTCAGGGGATGCTTGATTTTTGGCAGGCTTTCAAAACGGTGCACATTGAGTTGTCTAATATATTTAATATATACCAGGAGGGAGAAGCAGGTTGGTACTGCATGTGAGTATGAATATGGAACTTAGAGATGAAGTATAGATAGAGTTTTGGGAAAAGGTAACATTTAGGTAGATGAGTGTGTATGAACGTGAATGTTGTATCACATGAGAAGTGATGAACAAAAGCCAGAGTCAAGCAAAATTTCAGAGACAGAAAAATAGTTGGCTAACCCAACACCCATTCCCAAATAATTCCTCCCTTATCAACTTCACTCCAGAAATTGGAGAAGCCAAATACCTGCGCCTACTCTCCAGTGTTGCTAGAAATGACCGCTGAAATAATTTATATTAGAGAAGACTAGAGAAGAACTCCGCTGGGAATCTCCAACCAAATCTTTTTTTTTTTTTTTTTTTTTTTTTGAGATGGAGTCTAGCTCTGTTGCCCAGGCTGGAGTGCAGTGGCGCGATCTCGGCTCACTGCAAGCTCCCCCTCCGGGGTTCACGCCATTCTCCTGCCTCAGCCTCTGGAGTAGCTGGGACTACAGGCGCCCGCCACCACGCCGGGCTAATTTTTTTGTATTTTTAGTGGAAACAGGGTTTCACTATGTTAGCCAGAATGGTCTGGATCTCCTGACCTCGTGATCCGCCCGCCTAGGCCTCCCAAAGTGCTGGGTTTACAGGCGTGAGCCACCGCGCCCGGCCTCAACGAAAACTTTTATTCTCCTTTCCAAGGGAGTGATTTTTCTGCCATCTTTTTCTCTCTTCTTTGTTGAATATGATTACGATGACTGAAGTTACAGGATAGATCTTATAGAAAAGGCCACAGAAATCTCAAGCAATGTTGTCCCTTTTACTCTGAATTACTCACCAAACAGTAGCAGCCACATGCCTCCAGATATTATATTATCTTGAGATAACACTTCTGTTTAAGCCGCTAAGTGAAATTCTCACCTCCTAAAGATGGCTGCGTGCTATTACGGAGAAGTAGTTCATGAAACAAAGACAACTGCAAGAGACACAGTCAAGATGTTAATATCTATCTCCAACTTTATACCAATAAGTCAAGGGAAAGCAACTCTAAAATGGTAACGTAAATCAAGAACGAAACATGATTTAATTTGTAAAGATTTGATTTATATTTTAAAATTTAGAAAATGTGCACAAATAGACCTAAATTTATGACAGATACCTCTTTTGTTAAATGATGCTTTCCAACTGCTTTAAAAATTAGTTTTAAGTTCATTTTGCACAGATCTGGATTAAATAAGACATTTCAATGAGCAGATTATTTATAAGATTAAAAGCTGTTTGTTCTATTTTTCTCCCAGGTTAGAAATAACCCCTTTAAATTTCTATAGTAGCACGTGCTCAATAGAAAAAGCCAGTTATTACTACTAAGTAAAATACAATGGCAAAAATACCTGGCACTCCCAATACCAAAAGAACGCTTTTCATGTATTGGTACTTCAGTTTCCAGATTTGTTTCTTTTGGTTTAGTCACAATTGGGTACATACCAACCTATAGTGACACAAACATGGTATATAGAAATAAATGGATTATAGGAATAATAGTATTTTGTAGAGAAATATTTTTGTTACATAGTTCAGAGAGTAATATATTAATTATATAGTTACTTTTTCACTTACTCCTTTTTTTTTAAATACGACTTTTTTTTTTTTTTTTTTTTTAAGACTGGGAGTCTCTCTCTGTCTCTCCCAGGCTGGAGTGCAGGGGGCGTGATCTCGGCTCACTCCAACCTTCGCCTACCAGGTTCAAGTGATTCTCTTGCTTCAGCCTCCCGAGTAGCTGGGACTATAGGCGCATGCCACCACACCCGGCTAATTTTTTGTATTTTTTATACAGACGGGGTTTCACCGTGTTACTTAGGATGGTCTCAATCTCCTGACCTTGTGATCTGCCGGCCTCGGCCTCCCAAAGTGCTGGGATTAAGGCGTGAGCCACCGTGCCCTGCCAATATGCCTTATTTCTAATAGTATATTTCAGAAATAAGTCTTTGTTTTTTGGATTGTATTATTGAAGGAGAGTTTATATTCCAAAGTACATTTGCTGTAAATTTGATAACTTTAAATTAGATAAACAAAAAGGCATAGTTTGTACACCTAAAAATGTTTGAGAATACTATCCCCAATATTAAGGCAACTATGAATAGATTAATTTTCCTTTGGAGACAAATACTACAACCTCTAACTGAATAAAAATTGTGATTTTTTATTGTTTTTCTTTATTATGCTTGCAATTGACTTAATTAAATACACACTTATCTTACTAATTGAATTATTTCAATTGATTTTATTTCATGATTATTCAAGATAGTATGGTTTATTAACATGACACAAATAATGTAGAATTTTGAAACTTCATTTGAAGTATGCTAAGTAATATGAATAAAACATGTGGTTGATCTATGTATTTTATAGTTTGTCTTTAGTTTTTCTTAAATTGGGAATCATATAGTGTACATTTTTAATATGTGTACACCTCTGTATTTCTCAATTTAATATGGTCACAGAACAATAAATATGGATCCAAATTGTCAGTTCTTATTAAATGCCCCATTTGGTAGAGACATCTTAATTTGAAAGAGTAACATTTACTATTCAACTAACATGAAAACTTTACCCTGCCAAGAGATGAAATCTATATTTTTATTGCTTTAATTTTTGACAACTGTTGATGTTGTTTATTTTAAAAATTATATATTTCATTAACATGCTCCAAAACATGCACTTTTGCATTTTTTTGATGGTAGAGACAAGTATTTTTGGTTTAACCAAAATGAGTAAATTAAAATCATTATTCAGTTATTTTAATCAGTTTAGCAATCGCAACATCAACTTCTCTATCCATTTTAATGTGTCTTTGCTCACAATTTGAGCTAATAAAATGGTGACAAAAATTTCTACTACAAAAGAGTAGAAAGAGTTGGTGAGTAAAGAGAAAGATTTGTCTATAAAGAAATACATGGTTTTAAATTTAGGACTTGTCTTATTAAGTACTATCAGAAATAAAATATCACATTAATATTTTTAGAACCATCCCACTACAAATAACCACTTGATTTCATGGTGATTACTAGATAAATAGTTTATGAAAAATAAGCACATAAGCTAGAATATTGTAATGAAAAATAGTTAATTTCAAATATACACTTTTCTATGCATAGCACTTAGCAGATTGATAAAAAAAAGAGTAGGCAAACATCTATAAACAATCAAGTTACAAGGGTATTTAACTAAGCAAACAAATTAATCAGTCAAATTAGGACATCTGGTCACCTTTGCTTAGAAACAATTTTGTATAGTTAATACCATCCCAATATTAATGCACTTAAGCTGCAAGTCCATTTACTGTCAAAATAATTCCTTTTGTCCTAGCTGTGGTGCTGGATAAGTGTTTCTTTGCCCTCTGTGCTGCTGTGTTTACAGAGAATATGTTGACATATCAGGCTTCAATTCACCAAACGCAAGGCATCTTAAAGCATGCAATAGGACTTTAGCAATCCTAGGTAGAAACAAATATTCTCATTATAAGAAATGAATTTCTTTTACTGGTTCAAGAAAGTCAGGATCATTGTCACACAGATCTCAGAAATATTAAACAGCCAAAACAGCAGCAAATGGGATTCAAAAAGCAAAAGCAGAGACTTTAACAAAAACTTCCTGGCTTCTTCTGGACATTCATTCAAAGGCTTCATTCATTAAGCCAGCTTGCAATATCAGTGCCCATCGTGTCTCAGAGAGCCAGAAAGACTAAGCTGCTGGTTTAAAACAAAGCATGTCCTGTGGCTTGCGATCTCTTTTTGGAGTCTAAAGGACATATAAAATTATTCAAACAGTTAAATTACAAAGATTAGGAAATTGTACTCAAATAGTAAAGGGCTTTTGGCTTGAATTTCAGGCTACTGAAGAACTACACATTAAGGGAAATTTGAAACAAAATTTGATGGAAGTGAGAAGACAGTCCCTGCCGTTAACTATTTGAATATAAACTTGAAAAGCCCACCAATATTTTATAAGCTTTAGTTTAAAGCCCTTTTTTTCAGCTTAAGCCTTTTGTGTTTTAATGTCTTGCACCAGCACTTAGCTATTTTATGTTATCCATGAGAGTTTCTAAATTGCTGCCTCCACCTAATGGAAGCCTCAGGAAATTATAAAGCCAATTTCACTATAGTTATTAAGCAGAAGTTTTCTAAATTATCCAGGAGACACTAAGTAGTAGCATGAAGGCAAAAAGGCTAATAGAAGTTAAAGAGGTTAACTAGTATTTTTTTTTCACATTCTCTTGCTTACTGCCACAGTGAAGAGAAAGGCAAAGAGAAGAGCAAACACATTGTGTAATCAGCATTCCTTTACTCTGCTTTTCCATGAGCCTTGGCCTTTCTACAACATTATAGCATTAGGTTTGGGCTCTATGATTATCATATATATGTATTTTTAACACTATTGATAACAAATTGTGCTAGGAAATCTGTGTTGAGCTTCTTGAAAAAGAAAATAGTTAAAAATAGAGGGGTGGTTTGTACAGCCAAGGTGGTATAGTGAATTTACACATCAACAATCACATTTACTGCAAATACATCAATGGACAGTAGGCAAAACAAAAGTTACAAAACTGGGCATATAAAATGAATACACATCTACAACTAAAATTAAAACCACCACCAATAAATCAACATGAAAAGAGAGCAACAATAAAAAAATAAGCGAACATACTTATCCTATTGTCTAAAGGAGTTTTAGTTCCATAGGCAGATGGCAAAAATTTGACTCCTGCAGCAAAACATGGACTAAACCCATTCCATACCTAGATGAGAACCTGGATCAAGCCTCACAGGTCAAATTTAAGAGAGAGAATCATAGGGAGAAAGGAGGGAAAAGCAGGGATGAGAGAGAAAGCGCACAAGAGTATGCAAAAGAGAGAGAAGTCCAAAATAACAAAAAAAATCTAAAATTAGGTGATAAACCTAAGAAAGATAACCAATACATTTTATAATTAAAATACAAATTCACAACAGAAAAAATGTTACTTAACAACATGAAATATACTAAGAATATTCAAGATATATACAGGAATAAAATTAAGATCTTTATTTTAAAATATATAGACAAAAAATATGAAACAAAAATAGGTACAGCTATTACGAGTCAGTTCTAAGTATTTTAAAAATTTTACAAATTAGAAATCTTGGATAAGATCTAAATAATACATACTATTAAGGATTTGAAACGTCAAGTAGACACAAATTAGTGCATTCCAACATAATTCCAAGGATTTTATTGCAATTTAAGCAAAGAGAAAAGCTGCTTCTACCTATCATGTGGAAGATAATTATGAATCCTCTCTGACAATAATAAGTAGAAAACCAACAAATTTTTAAAAGCATATAAGAACTCATGTCACAAAAATACCCAATGAACTAAAGTACAATTTGATAAATACCTCTTGCCCACAAAGAGGCTCATAGTTGCTTTTATCCTTATAGAGCAATAGATGTAAAAAGAACAGACCTGGGTAAGAAGACAGAAAATGAGAATTCTTTTTATGACTCTTTTAAAGGCAAAATGATGGCTAGCATAAGAAGGAGCACTCTCTACAGGCATAGATTTAAAGACAGGATATATTCACAGACAGATTGTAGGCAGAGCAAAACACCTGGAGATACTACCCTGTGTGGTATAGATATATCAGGCCTGCAGAAATATTAGGGCAAGTTTGGAAAACAGAGATGAACACTATAAGCACCTCAGGCTTTACCTGTGTCCAAGGCAGCCACCCTTTACAGTTGGGGAAATAGTGGATAAGTCTGTGCTCAATACACACAGGAGAGTTGACAGAGTCTGTGGCTCACTAATGACTGTGAAAAAGTCTCTCCTAGTCTTACAGTGAGTATTAAACACTGGATACCTGCATCTGGATGAGGGGCAAGAAAGTTGGCAGAGATCTCTCCAGGGTTGCAGTTGCCTCAGGCTAGCTGAAGGCTAAAAGCCGAAAGAGCTAATTGAAATATGACTTTTTGAAAAACAGAAGCTTCTGGTCCTGAACACAAAAAAACCTGAAGTATGCAATTAATTGAACCCCACAAAAGCAAAATAATAATAAATGAAACTGTTTCAATGCAGACTTGATTACCTCAAAAGTATTCAACTTGAAAGAAGAGAAAGCCTACAATTTTCTGTGGACAAATGTAACCTACTTTCATTTGTAAGACTATATGATCAAAATGTCTGGCATCCAATTAAGCCAAAGATTACAAAGCACAAAGGAACAAGGCACTATACGGTACATCATCAAGAAAGGAAACTGTCAATAGAACCAGAGTGAGAGATAACAAATTCTAGAATTACTACAGATAGACAAGATAAATACATTAAGAAACCTAGTCAATAAAGGAAATTAATATTCATTACATACAGGGGAAAAAGTGAAATTTAAAAATTAATAAAGGCAAAATGAAAATTATCAAAACTAAAAGTGTTGGCTGGGTGTGGTGGCTCATGCCTGTAATCCCAGCACTTTGGGAGGCTGAGGCGGCTACATCACGAGGTCAGGAGATCAAGAGCATCCTGGCTAACAAGGTGAAACCCTGTCTCTACAAAAAATACAAAAAATTAGCCGAATGTGGTGGCATGTGCCTATAGTCCCAGCTACTCAGGAGGCTGAAGCAGGAGAGTTACTTGAACCCAGGAGGCGGAGGTTGCAGTGAGCCCAGATTGCACCACTGGGCGACAGAGAGAGACTGGGTGACAGAGAGAGACTCGGTCTCAAAAAAAAAAAAAGAAAAAAAACCCCAAAAAACTAAAAGTGTTATATTATAGATACATTGTTTGTTGACTCATTAGCAGAGATAATAATAAATAATGTTGAAAACAGGTAGAAAATACACAGTTTGAATTACAAAAGGGAAAAAGAGAATATATAAAGAAGAAAATGATGAATAATCTGAAATTTGTGAGACAATATCACACAGTCTAATATACATATTATTGGAGCCCCAGATAAAATATAAAATATAATGAATTGGTGTTAAAAATATTTGAGAAATGATGTTTTATAGTATTTTTAATTGGTTAATGATATCAACCCAGATATTCAAAGAGTTCAGCACATTCCAACCAGAATATGTGCAGAAAAAAGCACACCTATGCACACTCTATTCAAATTGAAAAAAATATATAACATTTAAAAGCCATTAGATGAAGAAAATAAAACAGTATAAGGAGAAATGCAATGAAAATAACAGATCTCTGCACTGCAGCAAATGAACAATAGAGCTCAGAAAACAATGACATGATATAATAACAATTATGAAGAAAAACAACTGTCAGCCTAGAATTTTAGTGAAAATGTCTTTCATAAACAAAGTCAAAACAAATACATCTTTAGGCAAGCTGAAAAATTTTTCTTGAACAGATCTGCTGTAGAGGAAATAAAATATAAAAACATGCTTTTTAATATTTTTTCTTTTAAACCAGAGAAATGGTATCTGATAGAAACAGGCTATTACAAAAACTGGGGGAAAAGAGTAACGATGACATATATGCAAAATAAAAGATATTTTAAGAATAATTTTTGATGTGATCTGGGATTTATATTATATATACACAAATCAAATAAATGACTTTAGAAGTATGCCAGAAAAGAGAAAATGTATTAAAGGTTTTCCCTTGTAACACTTTTATCTGTTGGTTAAGCATTAGAATATGTTTGAAGATAGATTGGTTAAGCATTAGACTGTGTTTGACGATAGATTGTGAAACCTTGAAGAGGTATATTTTAGTACTCACAGTGACCACACAAAAATTCATTGTGGAAATTTTCTTCTGATTGCTTTAAAGTGTCCAGTGCAACAGTAAATAGTACAATTGGAGAATGTATTAGATATTTGAGAAGATAAGAAAAAATATGAAATGGTTATTTAGAATTGAATAATGCTGTATGATTTTTGTTCAGTAAAATCCTACCTGAGGTACATGGTCAAGAATTTCATGAGAGCAGTCAGAAAAGCATTTGTTTTTCCAGTTTCTTCAGTTGCATGAAAATGTAAAGAATTGTATTTAAGTAGGGTTTTGCTCCTGGTAAGCAGATAAAACAGCAAGGAAGAGGAAAGGAATTGAGCATGTCTGCAGATTAATTATTATGATAAAACATGAATTTAGGCAGAGTAAACAAGATTAAAGGACTTGAGTTGGGTGAGAGTCAGAGAAAGGTGGTCAGAACAATAGGTAGTTGTACACAGAGATTCTGTAATTAGCATAGTGTAACAATGTTGGGACTTCTTTTAATTAGGTTCCAATGTGCAATTATGTCAAGGTGTAGTTTACATAAATAGTAGTGATACAACCTTCTACAATTTCCCTCATGATCTGAAAACAGAACAAAACTCAATGGAAGGAAGTTTAAGGCATGTCATTAAATACTGCACAGGAAAAAGTGCACACAGCGTGTCCTGCAGTCCATTTGGAACTTAGTTCTTTTCAGAGTAAATTTAAGTCTTCCGACCTTCTTAAACAATTAGGCTAAATTTTCAATGCATACTTCTAGTCCTCAATATATAAAATACCAGTATTCTAAAAGACTCTTTTCTTCTCTATATATCCTTGCTTCTGCCATGCCAGCTTAATAAAAATAAACATATAAATGAAAATGGTCAGTTGCAAAGGATATCATAGTTTTAGTTACCAGGCTTGCCAGTGACCTATTAAACATCAGTCTTCTCCCTACTAAATAAACTCTATGATTGAGATAAAACAAGAGTAATCTTCAGTGAACTGCTGCTGTCAAAACCTTGCCTGGACTGTATTTACTAAAATTAAAATTTGAAGCCACCCACTTGGACGACTTTAGATTGCTCCATGTCCGTTGTTTATTTTTCTTCTTCGAGGTTTCAGACCAATTCACTAAAAAGTTAAAATTTTAAGGTACTATTCTGTTATATACTTTTTCCCCTCCTGCTATGGTTTGAATGTACGTGTCTGCTCACAATTCATATGTTGGAGTCTCAGACTCAACGTAACAGTATTAAGACTTGGAGCTTTTAGGTGGTGATTATTATCAGGGCTCGAGGGAACAGGCCAGACCCTTTCGCCCCTTCCACTTTTCGACATCTGAGAGCACAACAACCAAGTTCCATCTTGGAAGCAAAGATCAAAACTTCCCCAGACACTGAATCTGCCAGCACTTTGAATTTTTACTTCCCAATCTCTACAACTTTGAGAAAATGGATTTCTGTTGTTGATAAATTGCTCAGGTATTTTGTTATAGCAGCAGGAGCCTTCTAAGACACCTGCTAGAATACAAGCAAATTAAAAAATAAATTGGGGGACAGATCATTAAAACTATGGTGCATGCTTTAATACTGACAAATGCATTTATATAATATGGATTTACATTTATAGTCAAAAGACTAATGATCTATGAATTGCCATCTTTCTAGCCTAAACAATGAGATTCTCAACCTGGAAAATATTGAGGAGAGTAGCACATTCTTACCTAACTAGGATTATTGCTTCATATCAATTTAGGAAAGAGTCAACAAAACAAGGAGAATCTCTGGTACTTTCAGGCTTCTTTTTTTGTTTTTTGAGACAGAGTCTTGCTCTTGTCAACAGGCTGGAGTGCAGTGGCGCGATCTCGGCTCACCACAACCTCCGATTCCCTGATTCAAGCAATTCTCCTGCCTCAGCCTCCCAAGTAGCTGGGATTACAGGCACGTGCCACCACGCCCAGCTAATTTTTGTGTTGTTAGTAGAGATGGGGTTTCACCATGTTGGCCAGGATGGTCTCGATCTCCTGACCTCGTGATCCACCCACCTTGGCCTCCCAAAGTGCTGGGATTACAGGCGTGAGCCACCGCGACAAGCCTTCAGGCTTCTTAGAGATTAATACATTACTATCAGGAATACTGGACCAGTAGATATCGGAGAGCAATCAGTGAACACACTCAGCCTCCAAGGGAGAGATGAGTAAGGAAAGTGAAGAGAAAATTTTATGATTTTTTCTTATCATGAAAGATATTTCCGGTGGAACCTTAAATACAGAAGAAATGTTAGCCCTCTAACAAATTAGAACTATAAGATATTTAGACTCCAAATGCAGTAATCCGAAATCAGAACTGCAGCATGTAGCAAACAAAAACATATTCAGTACAATGTCCTAGGCTTTAAAGTATTTATTTAGAAATAAGTATATAAAAATTATTAGTCAAATGACAACATAAACTAAAAGAAAATGTAAAGAAAAATAAATATATAGGAATATGAAGCAGAGGAGAAGAGAGAGAGGTAGTGAGAGAGAGAAGAATAAACAAGCAAGCTGAAACTGAAGTTTTGGGAGGAAAAACCAACAACGTAGAAAAACTTCTTATAAGTTCTAACTAATCAAGAAATTAAAGGGAAGGTAGAAGTGACAAATCAACAAAGTTGGAAATAAGAAACTTATGTAAGCAAATGTGTATACAAGGATCATTAAAGTGCAGAGTACAGGTCAGAATATTCAGTAGAGAACTCCTTGAAACTATGTTAATGTGGTGAAAACCTAAGAGAATTTCATCTCTCCGAAAAAATAAAAAAATTGGAATTTCCATTTAAGGAGGAACTAGAAAGTATCCAAAATCAGTCTTTAAAATATGCATTGGTAATTTAAAGCATCACACATAAAAAGAAACGACGATCAGTGAGTCCTTGAGGCTTATCAAAACTAGACTTTAAGGAACACGTAATCCCCACTTTGTGTCAATGTTTTTAACTGAATATAAAGAAATCTACTTATTGTATTTTAAAAGAATATAATTACACACACACACACACACATTCATACATACAGAAGTAATGAAAATAAAAGGAAAGAGTTGTGTTTAACTTGACTGTTAGTCAGATACCATCTCCAACTTCCAGAACTACTTTTCCAAGGCCTAGTACAATATCTATACAAACTCAACACTCACAGTATAGATACTATAGTACTGTATCTATATAAATTCAAACTAAACAGGGCATTAATAGGTAACTAAGAAGACAGAATTTAATCCTTGACTTCACAGAGCTTTCTATCTAGTAGAACTGATAATATTTGTATATAAATATAATGAAAGATGAAATGTGAAAAATATTATTATAAATGTACCAAAATCTGTAAAAATGGTTAAGTGGTTGAAGAGGGGAAGGGGAAGAGTGAGAGTGAACATAGGATTCATCAAGAATGCTCTAAATAAGTTAAGGAAATAGTATGATTAGACTCTAAGGCTCATTTAGGGACTTCTATTAAAATTCTGATAACACAGCATATCATACTCTAGGCTATTCAGCATTCAGTTAATTGAAAGTAATCTGGAAACTCAAAAAGGCCTTCCTTTGGATATTTGCTCACTTGCAATACAGTCTCATTTTTATGATGTATTTAGCTAGTGGATTAGTAAAGTGGTTATGTCAGAACGATTCAGCTTGCTAATTAGCGTTTTTAATGAGTTTTTACTATGTCACTCCCTAGCATTCTATTTACCATTTTCCATACTGTAGTTTGGAAGCCAAAATCTTAGTGGGTTGCAATTAACTAAAGGTATTTCTACTGAAATAAGCCTAGTCAAAGATTTAGTAAATTCAACAATAGTAAACATAGTAATAACAAGGCAATATATAAGAACAAATATATAAAAATATAAATATAAAAACATCAGAACATTAAAATTATAAAGTCAGAGTAGAAATGTGTTCATATAGAATTGAGCAAAGAAGATCTCTATGTTATTATATATGAAATAGTGCTTGTTTAAATGAAGTTTTAATGAATTTGCACTTAAATTTAAACAATTTTAGTTTCACAAGCTGTAGACTATGTAATAGATTATTTCATTTGCAAATTCTGTGGCTTTGATGAATACACAGTAACTTATAAGCAGCACTTGTATATTAACTGCATTGATTTATTAGTATATTGCTACTGCATTATTATACTTTTACAGTAAATACTGTATTAGTTCATACAAATAATAGCAAAATGAAGATATACATGTCAGTCATGTGCATCTGATGTGTGTGGCAGTCTATAGTCCAGAACAACACAGGAGTAAGTAAATCCTAATGTACTATATATTATCATTCTCACTGTATTACAACTTCACCTCAGAGAGAGTTTAAAGTCTTATTTCAGACTTAGTGAGTTCTAAGTTTTGTACAAGACTGAGGTACATCAACTGTGTCCGAGGTAAAATTTTCTTTTAACTTTCCTGAGTATTTGTGTGGAAGTTGTGACATAGCTGATAAGTTCTTCAATAACAGTGTGTTTTTCCCTTTCATATTACATGGCTGTCGTTAGGAAGATGGCTTCTCAGCTTAGGAAGGCATTCTTTTTGACCCATTGTCTTTGATGGTAGTGTGATTTCTCTCCAACAAAATCTAAGCAGTAATGATATGCATACTTTCCAGGAAGGTTGACCAGGGAGGCATCTTTTTCCTATTGAGGACTGAGGGCAGAGAATTATAAATATCGAGTGGATTGGAGAACTTTACTCTGGAAGCAACTTGGTTCCTGAATCAGCATAGAAAGCAAACAATCCCACGTTAGATAGGAATGCTTACATATATCAGCTAAATGGATGAGAAATAAATTTGTTTTGTTAAGCCACTGAATGGTTGTTTTATTTATTTATTTAGTTAGTTAGTTAATATTGTGGAGAGCTATTCTAACTACAGAAAAAAATCAGAATTCCTCAACATACATGAGTAATTAAAAAAATTTAGTGTCTCAGCAATCATTTGAATGCTTATTGGTTACATTTACAAATTGGCCTCCTAATGAAAACCTATGAAATGAAATCCAATGTATTTATATGCATGGGAATTATACATATTTAAAGAATGAAGTGAAACTAAATGTTAAATGTTAATATCTAGAAAAATGCCTAAAATGCAGCTTTCCCCTCCCCCAATGCACACTTTAATTCATCCAGCCTGTCAACACATTGTGCTGAAAAGGTAAACATAAATATATGTTTTGTTTCATTAGGGATTGCTTCACCTCCTCTTTTCTCTTTATTTTATTTGTGTTGCTGTGAGGAATTGGGAGCCTATTATTAAAACAATTTTTAATCCTAAGAGAAAGAAAATAAGCTGATGACACAGATGGAAATTATGTGAAGAGAATGAGCTACAAGGAAGAAAGGGTTCAATGAAATCATATTACAGAAAGAACATGCAAGAACTCTGGCTTCCCCATAGGAATCTACGATTATACAAAATTAACTGCAAATCCCCTTTGTTTGTTATCACTTATTGATGGTTGGAGGCAACATAGCTAAAATATGAAAAGTGAAAATTTAATTAATCACTTGACTCTACTTACAATGAAATAATAGTTATTTATTTACTAATTATATACATATAATAATACAATACTCAGGCATAATTATCAGAAGTTCCCTCAAAGAGTGAGTATGAGTTCAGCTTCTAACATTCGTATAGTGGTAGGGTCAGAACATTTTATTTGCAGAGAGATTCTACTCAATCCGACAGTTGTACCTAACTGGACAAGGAGTGGGTACCTATTCTAAATTACAACAGTCAGAACTTCTTCCCACAGAATTTTCAACTGATGTTAGAATCACTTTTCCCACGTCCTTTGGATGTTTAACTTGTAAACTCATGAAACCTGAATAGGCTCTTTTGCCGTATAAATTCAGTTGCCCATCCAGAGGAAGAATAATGGAGCAGGTGACCAGCAAAATAAGAGAAGGAGACACGTTAAAGACCAGCTTCTCAGGCATGCTTGAGGCCTTCCTGCACACTAATTCTTCTGTCTCTAGCTTGGGAGGAAACCCTGTATCCATTGTGCTTAATCTGACATCATTCATTTTCTATTATTTCAAATCCAAAAAAAGTTCTAGGTAATAGAAATATATAAAATAATTTTGGAAGAATAAATGAATTTCATATTCTGGAACTCCTTGAATCATTTATGCTTCTTGACTTGCAGGAGAACTGCATCAGCAAAATTTCATTGCATCAATGGCTGTTATTTCTCTATATTGGGAACAGAGGAAAGACAACCAACTCCTTATTTTTCTGAACCTTAGAATATATTTTTTTCTTTGAAATCTGTGAAGTTATTTCTGTTTTATGTGCAAAATTGTAACATCGTTCACCTGACAGCAATTAAGAACAAAGCCTCATTCTATTCTAAGTGGTCTCATTCCATCTATTTCGCAAAGCACAAGACAATTAGCATACTTCTAAGTTTTACTTTCCTTTCTGATTAATATATTTATGAAATTTTACTGAAAGTAAAAGTGATCACTTAAAGTTAAACCTCATACAACTTAACCTTACGTAACTTACCCAATACATTTTTTAAATAATTAAAAACATGACTATAGACAACAAGGTTAGGTCCTGAGATTATATACCGTTTAAACTCAAAAAAAAAGTTTAATACCTTTAAATCTTACACTACTATGTATACCTTATGTTTTAAGGTGTTACTGTAATTTATTCACTAACAGAAGTTGGTAATATTTAATACTTTTAAATTATTACTGTTACTTGAGGAAAACTGGTGAAACCACTTTACTATTTTTCTCATAAACATTTTTGTTTAGAATGGAGCAAACAAGTTTCAGCTTATTCTATTTTCTGTGCATTCACTGCATGAAAGACTTAAGACTCAACCTGGGCAGCAAGGACCTAAATTACATTTACGCATAATGGACAGAATGCGTATCCCAAATGACAGATCTCATTCTGCTGATGGAGGAGGTCAGTGTCAAGTGGAACGCAAAAGGCAAGGGGATGAGTGTTAATGACACTGAGATGCCTGCAAGTGGAGGAACAGTAAGTAGTTCTAGAGGTCAGGTAAGGAGTGGGTGATTCTGGGGATTGTAGTTCAGGCAGACTCCTGAGTTGGGATCTGTGGATGAAAACTGCATGTGAATTCCAGGGTGTTTTTCTGCCTTGGTTTGGCTGTAAACTTGGCTCACAGTGGGGAATGATACACTTGTAAATGGAGTCAGTGCCCAGAAAAGGTGGTGCTCACAATAAAAATTTTACACAAGCTACTCAGCACCCACACTACTGAAACATCTTTTCAAAGACCTGGAAACTGAAGCACAGCTATAAATATTTTTACAGCAAGTGATTCTAGCATCCTGCAAACACTGAAGCACTTTTTTTTCAAGCCTTTTGAAGTGCCAAGGCACATGAATATTCATAAAGAGGTATTTTGCCAACCCCAGGGCCTCTTCCTTGGGGTACACCTGACTCTATTCAGAGTGACAGTCAAACCAAACCATATACGGATTTGAGGAAAACAGACATCCACGTAACTTCATGTGTCCACACCTAAGGAAGAAGTGGTTCTCCACAAGAGCACCCTCACTGCAGACACCAGCTACATGCTCCAAGGCCACCCTCAATTCTGATCAGCTGGCTATAAATTCTGGGGCTCTCACTACCTGCTCAGGTTTGATAATTTGCTACAACAATTCACAGAACTCAGAAAGAGTTATGATTACAGTTTTATTATTATAGCAAAATCATACAGATCAAAATCAGCCAAGGGAAGAGACATGTAGGACAAATTCTGGGAAGATTCTAACTACAGGCCTTTCATTGTTTCCTCCCTGCGGAGTCAGGACACATTACCCTCTTAGAACCACGATGTATGACAATATACGGCACTGTCAACCAAGGAAGCTCACTCAAGCTTCCATGTCTAGAGTTTTTGTTGGATTTTCATTACCTAAGAATGATAGACTAAATCACTGTGCATGCTATTGAGCTCATCCTCCAGCTTCCTTCCCCTCTCCAGATGTCTGGCTGATATAATGTGGCTCAAAGCTCTAAGCTTTACAAGGTTGATCTTTCTGGCATGACCAGTCCCCATCTTAAATCACGTCTTTAGCACAAATTATCTAAAGGTACACCCTGAATCACCTCTACATAAACCATCAGATGTGGTCTAAAGAGTCCACCATGAATAACAAAGACACTTCTATCACTGAAGAGATTCCCAGTATTTAGAGGTTACCTCCCAGAAACTGGGGACAAAGGCCAAATTCTTTATCACACAACTGCTCAATCATACCCAAAAACGAGTTAAAAATGATTTCTGTAGTGCAGGTCACATTCTATTATAAAAACTGAGAAACAAAATCAATGCTCTCACTCTCATAATAAGCCATTCAAACATCACAGAGAAGTTGACTGGTCACTACCTGCTGATAATGCTAGAATTGTTCTGTGGAAATATTTTTGGGTACATTCCAGTATATGGAAAAAAAATAAGAAAATAGAGTATTTTCTCCCAGAGTTCAATACCACAGCAGGTATCAGAAACAGAAAATGTATTCTTAATCAGAAAATGTATTCTTAATCATTAGTGAAGACTGTGTGTGTCTGAGGGGAGAGGGGATGTACTCAGGAATGACAACAGAGGCCAGGAAATTCTAAAGAGAATGATTTCTACATTTGCCTACAGAACAAATCAGAAGTAAAATCATAGCTCATATACTTGAACAGCTTACATTAGTGTACATTTAATTATCTATGACCCACCTGCTGAGGAATTATGTTAAGATATTGTTAAATCCAGTGTAACAAAGTGCTTTGGAATGTCTTTTCTGAAGGGAGCCTGCCTGGGTTAAAATATGTATTCATTATTCACTTACCAACTGTGTGCCTCAGGAAAGTAATTCACTTGCCATGAGGATATTAATAATATTCGCTAAGAAAAATTGTTAAATTTTACTAAAAAAATTTCAAGAAAATGATTAAATAAAACCGGACTCAGCAAATATTTAATTAAGCTAATGGTAATAGTAGCAGTAGGAAAAGTGATATCAGTAGGACTTCTCACACACTTTTCTCATCTAAACTATGCAGGGTTATTTAAATTACAAATTAAAAATCCAAAAGTATGCCTGTTAAAACGGAGAGAACACTAATTTTAACTGAAATACATCTTTAAAAAAGAAGAGGGTAGATATATTTAGGGGGAATTAAGCACCAGCTTTTACCCTTGGTGTGCAGTTTTCAATAGTTCAGCAATTGTTCCAGAGACGGCAACAAGAAAAAGTGCATGCTTGATAGTGAGGCCAACAAAGAGATTCCTCTTTTTCTCTCTTTTGCATTGTTTGAATTCCTCCATAACCGTGTATCTCATTTAGCCAAGTGGCCACTTCCACTTAGTGAATAAGGGGCAGCCCCTTGTTTGTTTCTGGCTGCCACTGAATTTGTAAGTGTTTTGTTTTCATTGATACTGATATGTCTACTTTGAAATTTCCTCTTCTTAACACATTGCCCAAAGTATGAGTATTAGTCAGGGTTCTGCAGAGAGATAAAAACCAAACACCGAATGTTCTCACTCATAGGCGGGAATAGAACAATGAGAACACATGGACACAGGAAGGGGAACATCACACACTGGGGCCTGTTGTGGGGTGTGGGGAGTGGGGAGGGATAGCATTAGGAGATATACCTAATGTTAAATGACGAGTTACTGGGTGCAGCACACCAACATGGCACATGTATACATATGTAACTAACCTGCACATTGTGCACATGTACCCTAAAACTTAAAGTATAATAAAAAAAACCCAGTAAGACAGATAGATGATAGATAGATAAATAGATGATAGATAGATAGATAGATAGATAGATAGATAGATAGATAACATAGATAGATGCATAGATACATAGATAGATAGAAGAAAGGTAATTTATCAGGAAAATTGGCTTATGGGATTATGGAAGCTGAGAAGTCTCATGATAGGCTGTCTGAATTTGCAGATACAGGGATATTAGTAGGTTGGTTCAGTCCAAATCCAAAAGCCTCAGAAGCAGGCAAGCTGATGGTATAACTTTCAGTTGGAGGCCAGAGGGCTAAGATCCCAGGGGGCTGTGGGTGCAAGTCCCAGAGTCCAAAGGCCAGAGAGCCTGAGGATTCGATGTCCAAGGGCAGAAGTATGTCCCAAATTCAGGTGAGACTGAATTCGCCTTTCTCCTACCTTTTTATTTTACTTGGTCTTCAGCTGATTGGATGCTGCCTCCCACATTGAGGGTGAATCTTCCTTACTCAGTCCACTGATTTCAAATGGCATTCTGTTCTGGAAACTCCCACAGATATACCCAGAAACAATGCTTTACTAGCTATTTATGTACCCCTTAGTCCAGCAAGGTTGACACCTCAACTTAACCATCACAGTAGGGTTTCTTTTATCCTCCAGTCATCCAAGGCTCATTTCCTTACCATATTGTCAGTCTCTCAGTTACTACCTAAGAAACTGTATAAACCCTTAACCTTGCTATTATTGTTATTGTGTATTTTTTCTAAGGCAATGGAAACACCCTCATAATTCTGCTCATTTAGAAGATACATATTTTTCTTCTTCAGTAAAATGCAGCGATCACAGGACACAATATAGATGCCTTCTGGACTGAATATGGAATCTCCATCCTGAGCAATGCTGCCTGTTAGGAAGTCCTCTAATAACTGATTATAAAAGAGAACTTCTAAGCTTTTTAAAATTATGGGGTTAGTTAACATCTAAAATTGAATTTAACACAGGACCTAAAGACTTATGAGCTACCTGTTCATAGATATGATCAATACTGCCTGTGGTCAGTTCTGATGCATATTCTTAAATAAACCATTTTCATTTGATGAGGGGGTTTCTCTGTGCCTTTTTCTTTGTACTGGAATATTGTTCTTATATAAATCCTAATATGAATGTTTCAGTTTCCATTAAACCCCAATAAAAGGCCATCATTTGCCTTTCAAGGAGAGTAGACATGAAGGCAGCCTCAGGGGGGTGGTACTTGCAGGCCTTTGCCAAAGGCTCCATCCAGCATAAGTGTCATTGCTGACACTTCTAATATCTTTTAAGCACAAGGGTCACACATGGTCTTATGTTATTGATCTATTGCTATGTAACAAATTTTCCCAAATGTAGGTGCTTAAAACAACACACATTTGTTTTCTCATAATTTCTGTGCATTAGGAATCTCTGTATGCCTTAGCTGGCTTCTCTGTTTCTGTCTATCACAAGACTGTAATACAGGTATTAGCCAAGGCTGGGGTCTCAACTGAACTCTAAACTAAGAATGAATCTGCTTTTATGCTCATGTGGTTGTTAGCAAGATTCATTTCCTTGTGAGGTGTTAGAATGAGAGTCTCAGTTCTTTGCTAGCTGTTGTTCAGGGAATTTCTCATTTCCTTGTCCATGTGGACCTCATATATATGGCTCTTCCCTTTATTGAAGCCAACAAGATAGCAAGGCAGAACTCATATTTTGTATAAACTAATTGAGGAAGTGACATCTCATCTCCTTTGCTGTATTCTGTTGATAAGGAGCAAGTCACTAAACCAGCCTATACTCAAATAAGAGAGATTGCATAAGAGTGAAAATACTAAGAGGTGAAGAATATTAGGGGCCAAATTAAAATCTATCTGCTATAATGATCAACACAGCAATGGCTCTGTGTTCAGGCAACTCTAGGGTTGTTTAGGTTGCCATTTAATTACAGATTATTTCACAACTTTGTGGATAGGAAGTAAGACACTATCCAGACAGGGTACACGATTTCTTCAGAAACCAGACAACCAGAGCAATCTTTCTGTATCATCTTCTGATTTTGGAACTGGAAAAGCACAATAATTTATTTTTGGTTGATTGAGGAATGTCTTTAGTTACTCTGGCCCAAGTAATAAACATGAATTTTACTATTTGTCCTGTACTTCATTCAAATTAATCCATATAATCAGTAATGTAACTCTTCCCTGGGTATTTATATAAATAACCATTACTTTTCATTCATTTTTAGCTTAATCTTCAGGTTAAAATATATATCAGCATTATATCATCAACACAATAACAATAGCTTTCAATTAAATCAAAATTGTTTCTTCTTACTGAGTGGTGTCAACACATACACAAATTTAAATGTCCTTCTAGGAGAACAATAAATGTGTATTTTGTTTCATCTCACATTAATGAAAATTGGCCCTGGGTTTTCCATCACAAAATACCAATTTACCTTCACAATGTGAATTAACACCATATCAGGCATAGCTGATGCTGTTGTAGACATCACTTTACTCAATATTTGGCTGTCCATAGTTAATCTGCAGGATCCACCAGTTTTTCTCACAAACACTGCTAGACTGTGAAGCAATAAATGCATAGGTACTGTTACACCTGCAGCTAATATATCATTATTTAAAACTGAAATTTCTGGATGTCCCCCAAACAAACAACATTGTTTCAAATTAAGCATGTCAGTGGATTTAAATAATTCTAAAGCTCTCATTTAGCATGCCTAACTAAAAGAAGATATGGAGCCAATTTGGACAATATCCGTTCCCTTAATGTTTGAGAGAAGGAAGAATACCCATTTAAATATCGCATACATTTAAACAATATATTCTGGTAAATGTGTCAGGATTTGATAACTTCCTTGCTCATCCTAGAACATTCTCACCATTGCAAAATTATTTTCTCTATTTGATTGATACAATATATGAAATTTAAGAGGGTGCCATATTTTACTGGACACTATTTCATGTTTCAGACATGAAATACATTTTTACCTATTGATTTCTAACACAAAAAGATACTGTGTTTGTGAAGGCAACTTTTTGTTATACTAAAATGAGAAGTAATTTGAGCTGCAGGATTTATCAATATTATCGACGGCTAATTTTCTACTTTTGTGTAGTAAAAGCTTTGATTTCTCAAATTATCATTAATGCATTTAAAAACACATTGAAATCACAAAATGAATAGAATTATTTGTATATGTTCTTTCGTATCAATTCCTGAAATATTTTCAAATGGTGACTCTTTATAATTAATGTGAATTTTAAAATTACCCATAAAACCATTCATGTTTTCTTAGAATTATTGTAGTTATACAATATCACATTATATTAGAACTGTTATCTATAAAATAAATGACCTCCACTAAACTTGACTTGCATCAAAAAACAACAGTTTCAGTATTTTATTATATGATAAATGTGGTAACAAATATGGGAAGCATGCCCAAATACGGACAGATGAGTAGTTCATTGTGACAGCTGTGGCTTGACAAAATCATTGTCAGTCTTATACTAATATTATTTTTTCCCTGTGTCTCTCTTGCTATAACTAAATTTCATTAACACTTTAGGAAACATGAGCCTTTCTCCATCTGGCACATGGCTTTTAAAACTCATTTACTGTAATTTACAAAATCTGCAAACAGCTGGCAAAAATATATTTTTATTAAGTTTTTAGCATATGATTTGAAAGATCTGTAACTTTGTCCACATTCCTAAAGCCCAGAATATTTTCTTCATTTTCCAACTCTGGAATCTCCACAATTTCTTTCTAAATTGTAAGAAATTAGGTGGCTTGGTCTTTAATTATCAACTGGTACATTAAGTTCTCATATTTAAATTTTAAATATGGGTAATTCAACTGATCTTTATCCTTGAAAATGTTAAAAGTATGAGAGGCTTCTTTTTTGTTTATTTGTTTGTTTTTACAATAAAGTTTTTAAACTGTACCTCTCAATACATAACACTGAATGACTAATTACTGTGTTTCCAGCTTTAGACCTTCTTTTGATATATTATACATCATATGAATTTTTTCTATTGATAAAATCAGTTCATCTTTATAGTCCCTTATATCTTTACAATATGTGAGAAATCACAACCTTTAATATTAAACAGTAATATTAGTAATTTTTAATAATTAAAGTTTGTTCTGAGAAAGTACAAATAAAGGAATGATAAATATGTTGTATATAAATACAGACAATCACATAAGCATATGTGGTTTGTAAAAGTTAGAAAAAATTGCAATAGGATATTGTAAAGAAAAAAGCATACTTTTTTTCTCTCTACTCTTTTACATGGACATTCAAAAGAATATTTCTGATTCCAGATTCTCCAGTGGAAACCAAACTAGTGTTTTGTAATTTAACTCAATTCTGACACTGCCAACCTGCGGACAGCATCAGATCTCACAGACTGAAGGCTCAGTCCCACAAGATTTTCCCAACTTCAGACACCAATCTTGAGAACTGGGTTATCACCTATACTTTTGACTGACCAACTATAAATGGGAGGTTTCCAAGACAGCCTTCTGCGTTTTGGTTAATTTGCTACAGCAGCTCATAGAGCTTAGAGAAACACTTTACTTACATCTGCCCATTTCTTATAAAAGGCATTACGAAGGATATAGATCAATAGTCAGATGAAAGTGGCAAAGAGCTTCCATGCCTCTATAGGTGTGGCATTCTCTAGAGGCTCCTTGAACCCTGTCCTATTGGTATGAAAGCTGCGTTATGTAGGCATGAATGATTATATCGTGAGCTACTGGTAATCAACTCAACCTTCAGCCTTTCCTCTCTCTCTGGAAGTCATGGGGTGGGGCTGAATATTCTAATCCTCTTATTGCATGGTTGGTTTCCTTGGCAACCAGCTCCTGTCTTGACACTGTCTGTGAGCCCACCAAGAGTTGCTTCATTAGAACAAAAGATGATCCTAACATCCAGGAAATTGACAAGGATTTAGGAGATCTGTGTCAGGAACTGAGGTCAAAGACCAAATATTGGAACAGAAGATTCTCTTAGTACCCCTATCTATAAAAGTTTCAGGAGCCGTACGTCAAGAACTGAAGGAAAAAAACAAATAGATATTTCTTATTATATTACAACACTACAGATATTCAACAAGGGCAGGTAATAATAACTATAAAATATTTATGTAAATAAATTTGAGTTATGTTTGTTAAAGTAGGTGACTAGATGTCCTGAAAACAAAAAGGCTGCAGTTAGGAGTACGTGAATTCTTTATGAAAGTTCCTAAATTCATTAAAGAAGGAGCTAGATAGAATATTTAAGGGAACATGGGGACCCAGAATCAGAGACAGTTTTGTCCTGGAGACATTATCACAAAAATTATGAACTTGACAAATTTTGGTTCTCCTTGACACAGTATACACCAAGAGATGAGAACACAGTCCCAAACACCTTCTCCAGTTGATTTCAATAACCTTTTGATATAAATCTACTATCAGATTATTTAATCACCCAGGTACTAAGTCTAGTACCCAGTAGTTATTTTTTCTGCTATCAAACCCCAATGACATGAGTTTACCTACCTAACAGACCTATACGTGTAACCCTGAACCTAAAATAAAAGTTAAAAAAATTAAATATCTACAGTCACACAAAGCTATAATTTTTGTGAAAGTGAGAAGCAAGTCTAAAACCCTTCCAACTTCCTCATCACAAGAAGATTACAATAAAAGTTACTGATCTTAGAGCAGGAGGTCTAGTAAGGATTTCCTTGAGATTGTATAATCAAAAGAAAATCTTAACATAGATTTGAAAGCCAAGATCACATAATATTTTAATCCAAAAGATGGTTTTCCTAAATGTCTAAGATAGGCAAATACATATAATTTCTGAAATCATTTACCCCAAATGATTTCATGAATAATTGTCATGGGAAAATGACATAGTCAAAAAAGAAAATCCAAACGGATGAACAGACTTCCTGTGATCATATAAAATAAGACTTAAAACTGTAAAGATGTCAGTTATCTCTAAATTGGGATATAGATTTAAAGCTATATCAATCAAAATCCTAATTCCAAAAATTTACTTTGTTGACAGTCCTGAACGAAATTTTAAAAAATATATCTGAAAATACAAAGAACCAAGAATAGTGAAGATACCATTAGAGAAGAATAACAGAGCTAATGAACTTTCCTTAATCATGAGATTTGTCATCAAAGTACAGTAATTCAGACAGAATTATATTAATATCACTGCAGGCATATGGAAACATAGCAACAACACAGAAAAGAGAGATCAGAAATAGACTCATTTTATGGACACTTGATATTTAATTGAGATTTTATCACAAATCAGTGAGCAAAGGATAGATTTTTAAAATAAATGATGCTGAATGATTGAATCTACTATAACGCACCTTTTCCAGTTGACTGGAAAAGGTGCATTATAGTAGATAAGGGCACAAATCTGGAGCTAGATGCACACATCCGAGTCTCAGATTTGTATTTACAGCCTTGTAATCTTGAGCAGTTAACATCAATGTGCTTCATTTTCTCTGTCCAGAAAGTGAGCATAACAATAGCATGCCTACATCAGAGGTTTCTTTTAGGGATTAATTGAGTTAATATATTAAAATTTTGAGATGAATAGCTGACACCTAGTAAACATGATATGTATTAATATGTCATAATTACCTTCATTATCCCTAATTATATTCAATGTCATGATATTGGGAAAGATAAATTTGTAATTTTATCTTATAATATACTGGAATTATTTTCAGGTACAATAAAGGCCTACGGGCAAAAATAAAATATTAAAGATATTTAATTTCTATCTATGTATGAAAGATACAGGTAGTTTTGTTAAACATGGCGGTAGAGGCCATTTAAATAGTGTTGTCTGATAGTTGATAAAACATTTGATATTTTCCAATCATCTTTTATGTTTATATCAATGTTGTCACATAACTGGCAGATAATTGTTTTAACGTAGATTTGTGTTTCAGTACGTTTTACAAATTCTTTAAAATCGTCCCTCTCCTCATCTCAGCTTACCTAAGACCTAAGTATTTCTCATCTTTTAAAAAGGCGATAACGCCCTCTATTCAACATGAAAGCTTTCTGGCTCATCAAAATTCAGTTATCTGTTTTCTATATTCCAGTAATATTTAACACACTCATGTAGCACTCATTATTTCCTTCCTGTGGAACTTTTAAATGGTTCAATGGTTAAAAATTCTGAATTTAGTTTGAGATGTATATATGTAAGTTTGAGAACAAATTCTAGCAGTTACTAACTGAGGATCTAGGTGAAGAACAATTTCTACACCTCAGTTTTTTTTTTCATTTGTAATACAGAATTAATAATCCCTGCTTTATGAGATTTAATTAGAATTAACTTTAAAGAATGTACCTATCAGAGTAGGTATATTTACTTATTTCCAATTTTACTGTAAACATATCAGCAGAAAGTACTGTGTGCTATGTTGTTTATATCCACATGAGCACCATTCAAAATATCTTGTAAAGAGACATATTTAATAAGAAATATTTAATAAGTTCATTATGGGAACTGGCCGCTAAAGTTAAAGTTCAGTCTCCCCATTTTGCTGTGCATTGTCTTTTGAAAGCTCTAATTTCACCAAAGATAATTTCTTCTTCCCCTATTTTCTTGCATTTACTGCTAACACAAAGATGTCCAATTTCAGAGTTACTGAGTAAAGAAACATTTCCCTCCCATTTTTTCCACATAATTATAAGACACGATTTTAAAGAGAAAGAATCCATGGAGTAATACAATTTTGCTTTTGTGTGTAAAAGATATTACAGCTAATGGTCCTGGCTACTCCAGAGTGTTCTCATTAGGTGTGATTATGCTATTTCAATTACATCTTTTTCTCTTGTTACTATTATATTATTTGATTTTCTTAAACTCCTAATGTGCTTGAAAGAGTTTTGCCTTTCAAAAATTTTCAAAACAAGTTTTCAACTGATCACTGAGAGCCTTGACCATATTTAATTATATAAAAGACACTGAAAACAATCAACAAACACCACTTTGATACTGTAGACTGGTCTCTCGCTCTTTCTCTTGCTCTTTCTCATTGTCTGGGTGTAGGGGAGTAATAATTTTATCTGTATTATATCATAAATAGAGAAAGATAGAATCTTTCTTTGCCATTACTTGGAGTGCAATATATTCAGGTTATCTATGGAAGCTCTTGATTTTTCTGGTAATTTATATGACTGGCATTTTTGTATTTTTTTTTTTTTTTCTGGAAACTTACCCAGTGTTTTTTAAGAGGCTAAAAGGTTTTGCTTTTAGTGAAGATTTATTTTCATGGAATCCATTTTGAATGTTAAGACAGAGCCAATTAATTCCACAAAGACTTAGTGAACAGAAGAATTAGAAGAGATCTTGGTATCCATAAAAGTCTAAACTTCATCACTGACAACTTGCTATCTGGCCTCTGTTTCAATACTTCTAAACTGGAAGTAGCTATTTCTCAATAAGACTCCTTCAACTTTGTCTATATCTAAATTCAGAAAATGTTCTCTTGTACAAAACCTGGAATTTTCCTCTTAATATTTTCACTCAAGCAAGTTTATCCTTAATTTGAGAGCCACTGAATATGAACCTATTACTTTTTTCTTTATTAGAAACAATTAAAGAATACAAATTCAGGTATGATGGTTTTCTCACAACAAAAATTTATTTGCACCTTCTAAATGTTTTGTACAAATTTTACCATTTTATTTTCATAAAAATTTATTTGGGTAGGTATTTTCACCCCAATTTTGCTTAGGAAAAAGAAATCAGGGCTTAATTTCTTATGTTAAAATCGAACTACCATTGCTTTCACATGGCTTCTTTCTCTAAGAAAAACAGTAATTTGTTTATAAACTGACAATTTCAACTCTTCCTTAGTACAGTAATTTATATCCATTAGCCATACTCTATTTTTCTTTATTTTTTGTAAATGCATCTTTTAGAATCATTGCCAATAAATGGAAGGAAGGAAAGAAGGAAGGAAGGAAAGAAAGGAAAGAAAGGAAACAGAAGGAAGGAAGGGAGGGAGGAAGGAAGGAAGGAAGGAAAAGAAAGAGAAAGGTTTTCAGATGTAACTTTCTTTAACACTTGTGTCCTTAACTGTGAATAATAAGTCTCCTTCATTACTATCTGTAATTGTCTACATAGGTATAATTTTGAATCTCAGAAGTCTCCAATTTTGTAATAAAATATTGTTGATGCAACTATGGCTCCTGGGTTGTAAGAGCATTGCTATCTACAGTATACTTCTAAGAATGGCATGAGATAAGAAAATGCCTACATTCCTAAGATTGTCGTCCATGAAACCAAGTATCAAATAGATAATGGAAAAGACATTTCTAACCTTTGCAATTATTAAAAACTAACATATAATGCTTTTAAAGTCACCTTTTTCTGTACATTGAAATATAATTCTAATTCAATCTAATACCATTATATTAATACAATCTTTCCAATTCTATTTGTTATTACATTCACATATTTGGGTCACATACATGCATTTTACTTGTACTCCTAAACATTTATTCTTTTTTTTTACTTCTTTTTATTATTATTATACTTTAAATTCTAGGGTACATCATTTATTCTTATATCTAAACATCTTTTACTCTAATCACTTTGGATAATTTATATACTTAGGTAACATAAATATTTATTGCCCAATAATAACTAACAAATACTGATTGGCACAAATCTTTGTGCATTTTTAACTCGTAATTCCCATTACAACCTTTTTAAAAAATATATATGTATATATATATATTTCTCCTCCTTTCAAAAAGTGACACTGCAGCACAGACAGGGTAAGTAATATATCCAAATTTACAAAGTTTGTTAGTGGTAGTGCCTGCGTTGGAGTCCAGGCAATTTGGTTCTAAAGTTCACGCTGTTAATCACCATCTCTTAGAATTCATTATTTTAAGTATCCTTAGTCCTTACAAATGCAGGCTGTATTAAGTTAGATTTCTTTTAGAGCTCATGTTACATGGCATAGTCTATCATAATTGTTCATTATAATAGTACTCAATTGGTGACCAGTTTTAACATTTCCAACCACAAACATGTGCACAAACACATACCCAGAATAATTCCTGGAAAATAACGAGGTCTGGCCGGGCGTGGTGGCTCATGCCTGTAATCCCAGCATGTTGGGAGGCCCAAGTGGGCGGATCACCAGGTCAGGAGTTCCAGACCAGCCTGGCCAACATAGTGAAACCCTGTCTCTATTAAAATACAAAAATTAGCTGGGTGTGGTGGCATGCACCTGTAGTCTCAGCTACTCGGGAGGCTGAGGCAGGAGAATCGCTTGAACCCAGGAGGCGGAGGTTGCAGTACGCCAAGACCGCTCCATTGTACTCCAGCCTGGGTGACAGAGTGAGACTCTGTCTCAAAAAAAAAAAAAAAAAAAAGAAAAGAACTTGGGGTCTAATACACTCTCAGATGTCTTACCTTCTGACAGCACCCCTTAGTGAGGTGACAGATATAGCTTAGGAGCTAGTGCTAAGACAGACTTAAGTTTACATATGTAGTTATAAATCACCTATTTTCATGAATTTTTTATTCATCTTATAAGAATTCCTGAAAATGACATTGTAAAATTTGTTTATTCAACAATTTGTTACCTGCTGTTCTCAAGATATTCTGCCTTTCTTCTTAAAGTATGATCTGAACACCATCATTTAACATTACCTGAAAACTTCTAAAAAACACAGAATCTCAGACCTCATTTGAGATCTACCAAACCCAAATCCTTGTTTTTCAAAGATCCCGGGTGGTGTATGTGCACATTAAAATTTAATACTCAATGCTTAAGAATATCCAATAGACTCTACCTTTTAGTAGCTTACATTCTGTTCTACTGCACTGTATGGTAGCCACCAGTCATGTGTGGCATTTACACTTAAATGTAACTTATTTTAAATGAAACAGCAAGAAAATTCATTTCTTCTGTAATACTCCACTCCCCATAGTTTAAGTGTTAAATAATTACTCCTGTAAGAGTGAATATTGTCTTGGATATCTGTGATGTAAAATATTTCCATCATTGCTGAAAGTAATATTGAAAGTGCTGCTCTGCAGCAAAAATCAACAATTTTTATTTTTACTTTTTGTAAAGAGTCAAGAAATAAATATTTCAGGTTCTGCAGCCTATATGCTGTCTCTTTTCTCCTTCTCCTCCCTCTACTTCTTCTTTAACAAGCCGTTTAAAAAATGGTAAGCAATACTTGGTTAGTGGGTAAACAAAAAATTAATTAATTAAAAAAAATAAAAAAACATGCTGTGGAGTGAATGTGGTGTATAGGCCATAGTATGTAGATGCCCATTCTAGGTAACAATTTTGTAGATAAAACAGGTGATTAAATAATACTTACAAGAAGAGATGTGCAAAGTACTCTGTTGGGTGCAAAAGGCCTAAAATAAAAACTAAAAACCTACACAACTTCTAGATTTTCTTGTTATTGAAGGCATTCCTTAATTTTAATCTGATTTTCTTCTAAGAAAAGACAGAGGTGGTACAAAAAATATCTTGAGTTTCACCCAGTGCTAACTCAGCCTTGCCATCAAACATAGCTGCACCAGGGAGGAATGGAAGATTATCATTCTAAATTGACAACAATTTCACACCAGTAACTGGAGGCACAGAGTAGCCATTTCAAGACACAATAATGATGATAACAAATTAACTGAAATAGTCCCCTTTATTACTGGCTCCTCTTTACAAAGACCTCAGAGCCCTGTAAAGTATTACAGAATTGTTTCTGTGAGAAGCTTGGGGTGTTTCAGTTGCTCTTTTAACAAAAAACGCACCATTATAGTTCCCTTATTTACCACTTGTGTGCATGGAAATTGTGTTTCCTTCTGTAATCCTAACCCCAAAACCCACTCACAGTTAACACTTTTTGAGATTACACTAAATTATAAAGTTCTCCAGGCGTGGTGAAACCTCGTTTCTACTAAAAATACATAAATTTAGCCAGATGTGGTGGCGAATGCCTGTGGTCCCAGCTACTTGTGAGGCTGAGTTGGGAGAATTGCTTGAACTGGGGAGATGAAGGTGGCAATGAGGCGAGATCACGGTACTGCACTCCAGCCTGGGTGACAGAGTGAGACTCTGTTCAAAAACAGTCAATAAATACAATAAAAATACAATTTTCCATTTTATTCAGGTTAAACATCTCAAACTGGTTTATGGTGCTTAATCTGTCCCTGTATCTAAAACTGGCCATTACTTCTGCTTGTAAATAGCCTTTTATTGTAAGTAGGAAAAAAACTCTTCTATCTCAAACTCATTAAATTATTTGTCTGATTATGTAAATTGTAAATGTTTTAATAATGGAGTTACATGAAATACATAATGCCACTGACAACTAATTACATTGTAAATTGCATTATAGCATGTTTTCTATTTCAATTTTACTCCTCAGCCAGGAGGTATAAAATTTGTAGCTAAGTATTCAAAGTATAATTACTTTAATAAATGTGCCATTCTTTGCATATATATTCAAGCTCCTATTCATTAAAAGAATTATAACTATGCTTCAACAAAAATAACTTGATTCTTCCCATATCTAAAGGTAATTAAATTTTAAAACTATAACCTTCAAATGGAAAAGTGTTAACCTTGAAAGCATACTGACGATACTTACCAGACACATAGATGTAAGTTAACTAAACTCTATTTTTGTATTGTGCAAGGTTTGTTTCAAAATGTTTATTAATTGATTTCTTATTAAAAAAGACAAACTAAAGTATATGGGAACTAATATAAATATATAAATATCTGTAACTGTAGATATAGAAATAGTAGCTTTTTAGGCAAAGGCTATCCAAAAGAATTAGATTATATATGAAGACAACTACAGATACAAACTACAAACCACTCAGGGCAGAGAAGGCAAAAAGGCAAAAATATATTTTACACATTCATTGCTTGGCTGTTAAGACACTATGCCTTGGCAATACAGTAGATCTGTTCCCCATAAAATCACCTCATCAATTCACACTACACAAAGAAAGTTAGAAGAAAAAGTTGAAAGTTGATGACTCAAATAAAAACCCAGACTCTAGACAGACAAGATATTTTGTACAACACATCATTTGAATATTATATATTCATATCTCTATTTGAATACGTCCTATTATCTGCAGGTTACGTAAGGAGTACAAGTCTAGGAAACAAATTCTAATGCTTTGCTAAAAAAAATCTTATGCTCTCCAAGTGGCCAAGTAATCAATCTAAACTTCAGTGTACACCTGTGGAAAAAAAATGAATTTACACTGTTGGCTCAGACTTTTATCGTAAGCAACTCTTGGATTCATGTACTTTGTTTCCTCCAGATTTTGCTCAGTGCACTTTCCCTCTGCTAATTTTGATATATATAATTTTGCTATGATGAACCATAACTTTGAGGGTAACAACTTTTGGGTGCTGTGAGTCCTTCTAGTCTGCTGGTCAGATTGGCCCTTGGCTGATGTCTAGAAACTTGGTGGGTAAATGGTTCCTCGTCAGCCTTGACATCCAAACCAAATTTTGGGTGCTGATCTATCCTGCTCTGTAGGCTGACCACAAGACAGAGGATGCGTACAGCAACAGCTTCTGTGCAAACCTTGAATACTGATTCTCTAATGATATTTCCTTAGAGACAACACTTAAAGCATTTTGTCACACTGTTTGCTGGAAAAATTAAGTGGGTCCTATGCTGCTCCACTGGGAAAGAATATGAACCTGATTTCATCCAGATTTTGCCCTATGCACTTTCCCTTTGCTGATTTTGATTTGTATAATTTTGCTATGATAAACCATAACCTTGAGTATAACAACTTTTGAGTGTTGTGAGTACTTCTAATGAATTACTGAACCTCAGTGATATTAGGGACCATCACATAACATGTTAATAGTTTTGCAGAGGACTAAATTAGACTCAGAAGTATGCACAACTCTCCTCTTGATGCCACGTCTATCTCCTATTATTACTTACCTAGAGCCCAATTGTACAACTGATTGATCATGTTGCCATGCCTTCTATGTCAGTAGAGATTTTCACAATCAAAAACAAAAAGTAGTTTTTCTATAATGTTTTCCAACTTTATACCCTGTTAAATTATGACACTAAATTATAATTGTGAGAAATAACAACCTGCATTTGGCATATCATTATAAATAAATGGCATCACATTTATTTTCTAATGAAAGTAAACATTACAGAAAAAGTAGAAAAATTTAGAGACATACTATTTTATTCTTCTGTAAACAAATATTGAAATAAAAGTCTGTACATTTGCCCATTTAGGAAGCCCTTGGAATACATAAAATTACTGCATTTATTTACATAACTATAAATATTATTTAGAAATTGAATTCATTTTAAAACTGATTCTGACAAAACGATGGTGTCCTTTTTTTTTTAATTTGAATCCTTGCTCTCATTATGAAAACAATTTATGTTTATGGTTACCATGTAAAATGTAGAAAAATAAACCTGTAATAACAAAATGATAAGCATTTTTGTCTTCCCATTGTCCAGGGATAGCTTTGCTATGACTTTAGTGTGTGCCCTTTGCCTGTGTATGCCTCACTCTATTTTTTTCTTTCTCTGCATATATAGTCGAACTAATTAAAAATTTAAAGCACTATTCACTTAAAAAGTATGTTACAAATATTTTATGTTTTTGTTTCTAGAAATGATTTTTATGATCCAACATCGTAACTTTACTATTAGCATTTCTTATTGGTGTAGAGGAAACATGAACAGGTTTTCAAAAGATGGGGGATAGCAGGAACAACTTTATACCAATTAATTGGACAATTTTTGTGAAAGTGGTAATTTTTGAGAAACACAATGTACCAAAACAAATAAAGGAAGCAATAAGTATTCTGAAAGTCTGATATCTATTACAAAATTAAAATCTATTATTTAAAAAAACTATAAAAATAAACTCATATGCTTAGACCCATATAGATTCATCATATTCTTCCAAATACTTAAGAAATTCATATCAAATTTATACATAACCATCCAGATAATGAAAAATGAAGGAAGAAATAACAATTATTTTTTATGAGGCCACAGTAGCAATGATACTAACACAGGATAAATTTATTACAAGAAGAGAAAAATGCAGAAACATCATGTCTGGAACATAGATTTAATAATCATTGATGAAATATTAGCAAAAGAAATTAGGCAATAAGGAAAGGGATAAATTCATTGACCAAAGCAGGTTAATTCATAGATGGCAATAGTAAGTTAGCATCTGCAAACATTCAATATAATTCATAACGTTAACAAAAATCGAAGGTCATATCATTTCAATAAAGAAAACTCTCTTAATAAATAATAATAATGTACTCATAATATTCACTTTTAGTAAAGTAGAAATAGAGAATGACCTTTTTATTAAAATAAAGAGTAATACTGGCCAGGTGTGGTGGCTCAAGCCTGTAACCCCAGCACTTTGGGAGACTGAGGCAGGTAGATCGCTTGAACCCAGGAGTTCGAGTCCAACCTGAACAACATAGTGAGACCCACTTTCTACAAAAATTGCAAGAATTATCCAGGTGTAGTGCTGTGCACCTGTAATCCCAGTTACGCAAATTGCTTAGCTAGGAGGATTGCTGGACTCCAGGACATTGAGGCTGCAGTGAGCCATGATTGTGCTACTGCACTCCAGCCAGATCAACAGAGTTAGACCCTGTCTCAAAAAAAAAAAAAAAAAAAAAAAGAAAAGAAAAAAGAAAAAGAAAAAAGAGTAATACCTCAGTGGAGTGACATCACCAAAATGGCAGAATGCAAGTAATCTGGCTTCACTCCCCGACAGAAAACCAAAACCAAATATCCAGCACCAGGATCATCACCAGCAGTATCACATGTACTTCAAAAATATGTACAACTATTACGTATTGATAAAAAATAAAACCAATAAAAACATAATAGTTCAGAAAACTACAATAAAGTACAAAGATGACAAATAATAGTGAAGTATGAAAAAGTTAACTCTGAGTTCTGCATGAGACAAGGATGCCTGATATCGTGTATACTACAAATCATTCTACAGAACTGGGGCACAGCCAGACAAGAAGACCAAAAATTTCCACCAACACCAGTACAATACAGTGCAATACAATATAATACAAGACAAATAAAGACAATACAATGCAACACCATAAGAAAATTTTTAAAATAAAAGATATATTATTTGGAAAAAAAAAGAGATGATTGCACTTAATGTACCAGCTCAAGTCTAGCTGTTTGGTGCTCAGAGTCAAAACATGAGAAGCTAGGTGTGGTAAAGGAAAGCAGCTTTTATCAACCAAATGCCAGCAGATGGGAGAATGGCTGGCCTCAAGCCTCAAAGGAACCATCTCAGCCTTCTGGGCTCAGTGAAGGGGTTTAGGAAGTAAAATTTGGTGTGGGGAATATACAGGGGTGGGGCAAGAGGGCGCAGCTCTGCCTGTCTTGTTCTGAAGGTTATCTTGCATAATCACCTGTCTGGAGGCTGGGTTTGTGTCATGCTGACTTTGGCCCAGTAGTGGTAGACTAAGCAGGGGGATTTGGCAGCTTGATGTCTATCCTTGATTTGATTCAAATTGGCCCCTGGAACTTCTTTCTTTTGGGGGAGGGGGATTTTTAAAATTATTTGTAATTAATATATAATAATTATATATATTTACAGGGTAAAATGTAATTTTTTAAAAATTTCAACTTTTAGGTATATGGGGTATATATGCAGGTTTGTTACATGAGGATATTGGGTGACGAAATTTGGGATAAGGATCCCATCACTCAGGCAATGAGCATAGGACTCCATAGGTAGTTTTTCAACCCATCCCTCTCTCGCCCTCCCTGTTCCAGCAGTCTTCAATGTCTATTATTCCAACATTGATATTCATGTGTGCTCAATATCTAGCTCCCACTTATAAGTTAGAACATGCCGTATTTGTTTGTCTGTTCCTGCATTAATTCACTTAAGATTATAACCTTCCACTGCATCCATGTTGCTGCAAGGGACATGATTCTATTTTTTATGGCTGCATAGAATTAATGGTGTATATGCACCACATTTTCTTTATCCAGTCTACCATTGATGTACACCTGGTTTGATTCCATGTCTTTGCTATCATGAATAGCACAGCAATAAGCATACATCTGCATGTGTCCTTTTGGTAGAATCATTTATTTGCCTTTGGGTACATACCCAGTAATTAAATTGCTGGGTTGAATGGTAGCTCTGTTTTAAGGTTTTTGAGAAATCTCCAGACTGCTTTCCACAGTGGCTGTACTAATTTACATTCCTACCAACAGTGTATAAGTTTTCCCTTTTTTCCACACTCTCACCAGCATCTGTTTATTGACTTTTTAATAGTAGCTATTCTGACTGGTGTGCAGTGGTATCCCATTGTGATTTTGATTTGCATTTCTTGCATGATTCGTGATGCTGAGCATTTTGTCATCTGTTTGTTAGCTACTTGTATGTCTTCTTTTGAGAAGTTTCTGTTCATATTTTTTGCCCATTTTGTTAATGGAGTCATTTGGTGTTTTTTTTTTTTTTTTTTTGCTTGTTGATTTGTTTAAGTTCCCAATAGATTCAGGTTATTAGGACTTTGTTGGATGTATTGTTTATGAATATCTTCTCCCATTATGTAGGCTGTCTGTTTGCTCTGTTGATAGTTTCTTTTGCTATGCAGAATCTCTTTAATTAACTAATTACTAATTTAATTAGTAATTAGTTTAATTAGGTCCCACTTGTCTACTTTTGTTTTGGTTACTTTTGTTTTTGTTACAATTGCTTTTGCAGACTTACTCCAAATTCATTGCAAGGCTGATATCAAGAAGAGTATTTTCAAAGTTGCTGCCTAAAATTTTCATAGTTTGAGGTTTTTCATTTAAATCTTTGATACATTTTGAGTTAATTTTTTGTATATAGTGAAAGGTAGGGATCCAACTTCAGTCTTTGACGTATGGCTTAACAGTTATCCAAGCACCATTCATTGAATAAAGAATCCTTTCTCCATTGCATGTTTTTGTCTGCCTTGTACAAGATCAGATGGTTGTAGGTGTGTAACTTTAAGTTTTCTATTCTGTTTTGTTGATATACGTGTCTGTTTTTGTACCAGTACCATGCTGTTTTGGTTACTGTAGCTTTATAATATAGTTTAAAATTGTCCCTAGAATTTCTAAGCATGCATGTAATTAGATAAGGGAGTGCTGTGCATAGAAAGTGCTGGTGGGAAAGGGAGATAAACAAAAAGTTTTGAGCCAGGCGCGGTGGCTCACGCCTGTAATACCAGCACTTTGGGAGGCCGAGGCAGGCAGATTATCTGAGGTCAGGAGTTCAAGATCAGCCTGGACAACATGGTGAAACCACGTCTACACTAAAAATACAAAAAATTAGCAGGACGTGGTGGTGCGAGCCTGTAATCCAAGCTCTTCAGGAGGCTAAGGCAGGAGAATTGTCTGAACTCAGGAGGTGGAGGTTGCAGTGCGCTGAGATCATGCCATTGCACTCCAGCCTGGTGACATAGCAAGACTTAGTCTGAAAAAAAAAAAATAGTTTTCAAAGTACAAGGCTATATTCTGAGATTCGGATGGAAAGAAAAAAAATTCAAAATTAATTTTAAGGCTGAGATACTCAGTTACATTACTTTCAAATGTCACTATATAAGCACCAGAATGGCTAATATAAGAAAAATACACAAAACAAAATGTTTAGGAAGTCTCAAACTGCTTACAATATCGTAATTACTGTTGGTAATGAAATTTGAAAAAATAACCATATGAATATTCTATAACTCAGTAATTTTATTTCCAGGTAAATAGCTAACAGAAATGTGTTTACACTTTTACAAGAAGAAATGCACATTATACATTAAAATCAGAAACTGTATATCAGCTAAATGCTCATCAACTTCAGAATAGCATTTTGTTATGTAATAGAATATTATTTAGTAATTAGAATAAGTACATAGAATGATATAGAATAGTCTTTCTTATGAGGATAATATTTATGAAAGACCAAGATCCAAGAATATGTTCTATATGAATGTATATCAAGACAGAAAAAACTCATCTTTGGTTTTGAAAATCAAGATAGGGCTTACATTTTTGTAGGTGGAGTTAGTGACAGGAAAGAGACAAAAAGAGTACTGGTAATTTTCTGATTTTTGAGTGATTAAGTTTTAAATAGATGCTTCTCAGTTTACATTTTAAATAAAATCAGTACAGTATTATCTGAAAACTGTATATAAATTTTGATGCATATTAAAAATAAAATTTTATGGTCTATATAACTTTTTTATTATAACTTTCATTTTAGGTTCAAAATTACATGTGCAGGTTTGTATATAGGTAAACTGTGTGTCACTGGGGTTTGGTGTACAGATTATTTTGTCACCCAGGTAATAAGCGTAATGCCTAATAGGTATTTTTTTCTGATCCTGTTCCTCCTCCTACCTCCACCCAAAAGTGGGCCCCAGTGTCAGTTGTTTCCCTCTTTGTGTCCATGTGTTCATGTTGTTTAGCTACCACTTATAAGTGAGAACAGGCAGGATTTGTTTTTCTGTGTCTCTGTTAGTTTGCTAAGAATAATAGACTCCAGCTCCATTCACGTTGCTGCAAAGGACATGATCTCATTCTTCTTTATGGCTGTGTATGATTCTATGATGTATGTGTACCACATTTTCTTTATCTAGTCTACCACTGATGGGCATTGAGGTTGATTCCATGTCATTGCTATTGTCAAGAGTGCTGCAATGAACATGCAGGTGTGTGTGTCTTTATGGTAGGGCAATTTATATTCTTTTGAGTGTATAACCAGTAGTGGGATTGTCGGCTCAAATGGTAATTCTGTTTCAGGTTCTTAGAGGAATTGCCACACTGCTTTCCACAGTGGCTGAACTCATTTACAGTTCCACCAGGAGTGTACAAGTGTTCCCTTTTCTCTGCAACCTTGCTAGTTTTTGTTAATTTTTGACTTTTTAATCATAGCCATTCTGACTGGTGTGAGGCGGTATCTCGTTGTGGTTTTGATTTGCATTTCTCTAATGATTAGTGATGTTGAACATTTTTTTTCCCTATGCTTGCTTGGCCTATATAGCTCTTATTTTGATAAGAGAGATTTCATCAGTTAAGTACTGTATTTTGAAATGTCCCTTTGTTATGCCAGAAATTTTTACTCCCAGGTTACTGTTCTATGGTAAGACTTCAAATATGTGAGAGATATATGAGAGGACAATTGCGAAAGGGTAGGCAAGAAAGGATTAGCAGATGAATTCCTGAAAAAAATAAGTTTTAAAGAAGCATGTAAAAAAAGGATGAGATTCTGAAATTTCATTATGTTTAGACATTTATAGTCTCATGAACTTTGGAAAGTTTCATGCTTCCTGACACAATTATACTATACTGTTTTTCTTTCAACTTCATCACTGTATGTATATTCAACTATAAGAACATTTTACAGTAGGCACAGATGTAAAGAAGTGTTCCATGAAAGAGGCTCATTCAAAGTGATAAGGACTGAGGGGTGAGTTAGAAAGGATAATCCATGTGAATTTTGTACAGAAATGGAGATTCACGTGTGATAGAAGTGAATTCTCTGGGACCACCTATATGCTATTTAACCATTCTGCCATAATAAATGGAGAGAAAAATGAGATGGAGAGAGAAACACATAATTAGCCAATTATCTAGAAAATAGATTAAATAGCTGCTCATGGGTTTTATTTGAAAGAAAATTATAATTTCATTTGACCACATAAGGGCATTTTATATAAAGGTGGAAGAAAATAATTACAAAGGCAAACACACTTATTTTAAAACTGCATCTATCACAAATTATTTGCATTTTTAATGCAGGGATGATTTTTAAATTTCAGATAATTATTTTAATTATTGTTTTTATAATGCATTTTAAAATATTATTGATATTCAGAGAGCAATCATGAACTATAATACATAAACTATTTGCTATTCTATACATGGTTCTACAAAAGCAGATCTATTAACTTTTGATTTTATTCATGTAAAGTGACATATTGTTAAGATTCCTTAGAAATAGGCTGGGCATCGTGGCTCACACCTGTAATCCCAGCAGTTTGGAAAGCCAAGGCGGGTAAATAACCTGAGGTCAGAAGTTCCAGACCAGCCTGACCAACATGGAGAAACCCCATCTCCACTAATAATACAAAAATTAGCCAGAGATGGTGGTGCATGCCTGTAATCCCAGCTACTCGGGAGGCTGAGGCACAAGAATTGCTTGAACCCAGGAGGTGGAGATGGTGATGAGCTGAGATCATGCCATTGCACTCAAGCCTGGGCAACAAGAGCGAAACTCCATCTCGAAAAAAAAAAAAAAGAAAGAAAAATAAAACACATATTTTTCTTCAAGGATAATAAAATACTTTATTTGCCATGGTGATTCATTTTTTTCCATGTTTCTATTGAAGTAGACAGTTTGGTCCCTTTGAATAACATTTTAATTGAAAACCATGAACCTGAAAGTTCAAGTCTATTTACTCACACCAGGAAAGCTTGACTGTTTTTTTTTTAACATCATTGTTATCTCATAACATCACTTTGATGATTTTGAATGTATCATAGATGTTTAATGCTTATTAATATATTTTTATGGATTGAAGTTGTTGTCCATTCAACATTTATATAATGAAATCCTAATCTCCAATGTAATGGAAATGGGGACTTTGGGAGTTATTTAGGTCATTAGGGTGGAGGCCTCATGAAAGGAGTTAGTGCCCTTATAAGAAGAAACATAAGAGAGTTTGTTTTCTCCCTCTCTCTGTCCACCATATAAGTATATAGGGAAAAAAAAAATCCATTACAAATGAGAAGGAGTGTCTTCATCAGATATTGGATCTGGTGACACCTTGATCTTGGACTTAACCTCCAGTTATGAGAAATAAATGTTTATTGTTTAAGCCACCACATCTATTGTATTTTACTATAGCAACCTGGACTGACTGAGGCATCTATCTTGACTTCAACTATAAATTTAACATACACAAGGATTTAAGTAGCACTGAAAACAATAATGCAAGTCCTTTAGCACAATATTTCATAGCATGGAGGCCGTGTTATAAAGGTTGCTAAAAATGTATCAACCTTATGGTTCCAGATTTAAATTACTAAGATTCCCCACACAGAAAGAATGGGTATAGACAGATGCTTTTTACTCACATTGGTTCTGTTGCTTTTTGATGTGTTTCCTCTCTGGTCTCAAAATAGTTTTGTCTCCTTCCTGGTAAACTAATATTACTTACAGAAACTACGACTTTTCCCTTGCCTAAACATTGGTGTTGCTATGATATGCATTCCCTATAAGCTGACAGAAATAAAATTTAAAAGAAAGGAAAGAATGCAGACGCTTACCCTTAGCCTTGGATATCAACTTACAGAGACAAAATCATATTTCGCTACAAAGAACAGAAAATAAACTGAAGTTTATTATTTAAGTGTGAGTAGTTTTCCCCGATAAATAAAAGTTTGTCTTCTATCCAGATAGTAAAATGTACTTCATTTGGAAGTTTCACTGTCCTGCAGAACTCTTCCTGTTTGTTTTCTTTTTTCTTTTTTTTTTTTTTTGAGACAGAGTCTCACTCTGGTGCCCAGGCTGGAGTGCAGTGGCGCCATCTTGGCTCACTGCAAGCTCCGCCTCCCGGGTTCATGCCATTCTCCTGCCTCAGCCTCCGGAGTAGCTGGGACTACAGGCACCCGCCACCACGCCTGGCTAATTTTTTTTGTATTTTTAGTAGAGACGGGGTTTCACGTGTTAGCCAGGATGGTCTCCATCTCCTGACCTCGTCATACGCCCACCTTGGCCTCCCAAAGTGCTGGGATTACAGGCGGGAACCACCGTGCCTGGCCTCCTTTCTCTTTTTTTGTAATATTGAGAGGTGACAGCATGCTGGCAGTCCTCACAGCCCTCGCTCGCTCTCGGCACCTCCTCTGCCTGGGCTCCCACTTTGGCAGGACTTGAGGAGCCCTTCAGCCCACCGATGCACTGTGGGAGCCCCTTTCTGGGCTGGCCAAGGCCAGAGCCCACTCCCTCAGCTTGCAGGGAGCTGTGGAGGGAGAGGCGCCAGCAGGAACCGGGGCCGCATGTGGCAATTGCGTGCCAGCTGGAGTTCCGGGTGGGTGTGGGCTTGGCAGGCCCTGCACTCGGAGCAGCCGGCCAGCCCTGCCGGCCCCAGGCAATGAGGGGCTTAGCACCCGGGCCAGCGGCTGCGGAGGGTGTACTGTACTGGGTCCCCCAGCAGTGCCAGTCCACCGGCGCTGCGCTCGATTTCTTGCCGGGCCTTAGCTGCCTTCCCACGGGGCAGGGCTTGGGACCTGAAGCCCACCATGCCTGAGCCTCCCACCCCCTCCGTGGGCTCCTGTGCCACCGGAGCCTCCCCGATGAGCGCCATCCCCTGCTCCACGGTGCCTAGTCCCATCGACCACCCAAGGGCTGAGGAGTGCGGTGCACGGCACGGGACTGGCAGGCAGCTCCACCTGCAGCCCCAGTGCGGAATCCACTGGGTGAAGCCAGCTGGGCTCCTGAGTCTGGTGGAGAGGTGGAGAACCTTTATGTCTAGCTCAGGGATTGTAAATACACCAATCAGCACTCTGTATCTAGCTCAAGGTTTGTAAACACCCCAATCAGCACCCTGTGTCTAGCTCAGGGTTTGTGAGTGCACCAATCAACACTCTGTATCTAGCTGCTCTGGTGGGGCCTTAGAGAACCTTTATGTCAAGCTCAGGGATTGTAAATACACCAATGGGCACTCTGTATCTAGCTCAAGGTTTGTAAACACACCAATCAGCACCCTGTTTAGCTCAAGGTTTGTGAGTGCACCAATCGACACTCTGTATCTAGCTGCTCTGGTGGGGCCTTAGAGAACCTTTATGTCAAGCTCAGGGATTGTGAATACACCAATCGGCACTCTGTATCTAGCTCAAGGTTTGTAAACACACCAATCAGCACCCTGTGTTTAGCTCAAGGTTTGTGAGTGCACCAATCGACACTCTGTATCTAGCTGCTCTGGTGGGGCCTTAGAGAACCTTTATGTCAAGCTCAGGGATTGTGAATACACCAATCGGCACTCTGTATCTAGCTCAAGGTTTGTAAACACGCCAATCAGCACCCTGTGTCTAGCTCAGGGTTTGTGAGTGCACCAATCCACACTCTGTATCTAGCTGCTCTGGTGGGGCCTTGGAGAACCTGTGTGTCCATACTCTGTATCTAACTAATCTGATGGGGACATGGAGAACCTTTGTATCTAGCTCAGGGATTGTAAACGCACCAATCAGCGCCCTGTCAAAACAGGCCACTCCGCTCTACCAATCAGCAGGATGTGGGTGGGGCTAGATAAGAGAATAAAAGCAGGCTGCCGGAGCAAGCAGTGGCAACCCGCTCAGGTCCCCTTTGACACTGTGGAAGCCTTGTTCTTTTGCTCTTTGCAATAAATCTTGCTACTGCTCACGCTTTGGGTCCACAGTGCTTTTATGAGGTGTAACACTCACCGTGAAGATCTGCAGCTTCAGGAGTGAAGCCAGGGAGACCACGAACCCACCGGGAGGAATGAACAACTCCAGATGCACTGCCTTAAGAGCTGTAACACTCACCGCGAAGGTCTGCAGCTTCACATCTGAGCCAGTGAGACCACGAACCCACCAGAAGGAAGAAACTCCGAACACATTTGAACATCAGAAGGAACAAACTCCAGACGCGCCACCTTAAGAGCTGTAACACTCACTGCGAGGGTCCACGGCTGCTATGTTCTTGAAGTCAGTGAGACCAGGAACCCACCAATTCTGGACACAATATGAGAAAAGAGTTATGATTAAAGTTTTCCAGTGACTTACTAAACCATGTACTCTACTTGTGGAAATTCTTCTTCCTTTACTAATGTTATTATTTGCTAAGCAGCAGATGTCAGATGCTATAGCTGAATTTGCTTAGCTGCCCAAATCAACCCTTTAAAAATTAACTTTATATTGAGCATAAACCGACAAAATTGGCTTAAGTGAAGCTTTGCTAAATGTCTAAAATTGGCTTGTAAAATAATTGACCACTGTAGCTGCAAGTTCAAAAGCAGGTTAGTATGCATTTGGCATCTTTCCATACCAATTATTACAGACTTAAAAGTTTATCTTCCAGAGGACCATTCCCATTCTTCTGCCTCTGTCACTTTTTGACTTATTTCTAGTCATCACTGTCCTTTTTCTTGATAATATAAATGATGGGTTAATTTTAAAGATCTAATTACAAAAAAATTATTACCTAAAAATGAATATTTAAATGTGGAAATTAAAATGATAGTGAAAAGCAACAGTGGTAAAAGCTGTGGCCATTGAGAAAGTTCGTATGCACTTACTTTCCAATTATTTTTTCTTGTTTTTATTTTTCTTTAAAAATTTTTTTACATGCTTGGGGGTAAATTGTAGTTTTGGTGCATAGATATATTGCATAGCCAGCAATGGAACTTATTTTTTAAAATACTACCAACCATATTTCTGTAAGTAAATAACATATGGAATGGAACAGCCGTAATTATCAATTGAGATCAAGTATGCATTACTTTTTATTTATACAAAGATGGAATTGTTAGGTTTTAATATTTTAGAATCTAATTTTACATATACAGTATCATTAGTTTACATAAGTACATCCTTAATCATAAACTGAAATACGTCTATTATATTTATTACAAGGATTAACATGACCTGCCAGTTTCTTCCGTTGTAAATGAACTGTAGAGAAAAAGTACCCAAAATTTGAAAATAAGCAAAAGAAAATATGTACAGTATAATTTCAATGTCATATGAGCTATTGTTTAACAAGCCCACATTACAATTATTTAATTATCTAAGGGAATGTGTCTGTGTTACCATTATTCCATTTGAGCCCAGACTATGTGATGTACATATTAGTATGAAGATTTCTGTCCCATAGAGAAGAATATATTGGGGTTCAAAATTTTATTGCCCCATAAGACATTTACTTGTTTTGTAGTTAACTGGGACACATTATTTTAAAATCCTTTAATATTTTTGTCAAAATGACTTTCAATGCCCAGTTTTTCTAAATGCTCTTTAAGTTAGTTTTATCTTTTTACTGTTTTCCTTATTAATGAATTAATACATTTTTGACAAATTTTCATGTCATATTTGTATGAGTCATGCTGTTAACTTTTTAAAAATTATATTTTGACAGTATAAAATGTAGTCCATTTCCCCAGATATTTTCTATGTTTTATTACTGAGTTAAATTTTATATATTCAGTGGCCATAATTGAAGCTGTTAAATCAAAAAGCCCATTGCAACTTTAAAAATGTCTTTCTGTGATTGACCAAAAAATAAAAAAAGAACTGTTTTAGCTAAGCTTTGATTCCCATATGATTTCACAGCTGACAAAAATAGTGCAAATTAATGTTGAATTTTCTGAAACTCCTCTTTGATCTCAAAACAGGATAGCTGTAGACTTAACACGCTCAATAATCATTTTAAGAGTCAGATCTGTTCACTCATTCGTGTGTCTTTATTTCCTTTTGTAAGTGTATAAACCCTTAACTCATTTTATCCCATCCTTCTGGCTTGGTGATTTATGCTGTCTAATTGGAATTACTTTCTTCCAATCTCCTCTGTCCTATGTTAGTTTGCCCACAGAAATCTGTTGTCAAGTGTGTCTGTCCTCTTTCTATTCTTAAAATTCAACTTAGTTTATAAGAAGGATTTAAGCATGAGCTTCTCTTATCAGTCAGGAGCCAAAATATTCCTCATCACATTTCTTATTGAAATTACACACACACATTTAACTCAAAGCCAGTGATAAATGAAAATTTAAGATTTAAATATTTCATCTCATTTACAAAGTACAGTAAGCAGAGTATATTTCCTGAAACTTATTCCATTGAAAAAGTATAAACAAATCAGAGAATAGATATGCAAATTGTACTTGGGTTGAGGAATCAGTGTCAGGAAATGATGTCATTTGCACTGTGAAGCATTCACTGTCTTTAAAGTCAAAAGACACATTTGCAACAATATGGATGTTCCTGAAGTCTGGTATGCTAAGTGAAATAAGCCAGGTGCAGAAAGACAAATACTGCATGATTTCACTCCTATGTGGAACTTAAGAAAGTTAATCTCACTGAATTAGAGAGCAGCATGGTGGTTACCAGAGGCTGGGGTGGTTCCACAGGGAGGGACAATTGTAGAGATACTGATCAAAGCATTCATATTAGAGTTAGATAGAAGGAATAAGTTCAAGAGCTCTGTTGTACAACATGGTGACTCTAGTTAATGATGGTATATTGTATTCTTGAAAACTGCTAAGAGGGTAGATGTTCAAACTTCTCATCACAAAAATGGTAACTGTGTAAGGTAATACATTTGTTACTTAGCTAGATTTGAGCATTTCACAATGTATATATACTGAAGAACATCATGTACACAATGAATACATACAATTGTATGTGTTAATTAAAAAAATAAATTTAAAAAAGAAGTCACAGAAGTCACAGCTGATATAATAGCAAAATTTATCCTCCTTACTCTATTGAGCATATTACATTTCTACTACAGGAAGTCTGTTTATAAAATTTCACAGCAAATCGTGTTAAAATTTTCAGAGTATTCTGCTTAATGGGTTGATGTATTTCCTCATACGTGTACTGGCAGCTCAGAGATTTCTTTGTCAATCAGAAGTGGGGGCATTGTTACCAACGAAAAGCATGGCTGCATCAAAACAAATCTGTCTGTCTGCCAGATGCACCATCATTGTAAACCAGAGGACCTTATTTCTCCCTTAAAAAATAACAAAATAACATTCTTAATCAACCAGAATGTCTCTTTCCCTCATGCACATCACCTTACTGAAAGGTTCCCTTTGTTCGCTTAAAATCTAATCCAACCTCCATAAAAACTTCTCTATGTTTTCTCTTGCAAAGTAGAATATACTTCCTCAGAGACATTGTGTGGTTGATGGTTTAGAAAATTATTTTTAATGTCCTTATTTACTTACCATCCTTTTCCCATGCACAAATTGAGGATATCAGCAAAGATTAGCTCTTTCTACTGTACTCTCTCCCATTCTATGCTTTCTCATGGTTTATTCTGGAAATTAGGATAGAATTTATTGTTATTACATAAATCATTACTAAATTCTTTGTATTGAAGAAGAATAGAATCATTATGAGTGATACAAATGGATTTATTATGGTGATAGGATCTTACACAATTTTGAGACTGGCTTAAGCAAGCTATGTAATTTGTTATCCTGTGACCAAATGTTCTGGTCTTGATGTCAGCTAGTCTGGCTGGCAGGGAGCAAAGACAAACATGAAAAGGGGGTATATGGTTTGGGCACGGAAGCTCAGCCCTGTAATCCCAGCACATTGACAGGCCAAGGTGGGAGGATCATTTGAGGCCTATATTTCAAAAAAGGAGTATCCAGGCAAAGTGGACCCCTCAAGGGTGAAATGGAATTCATTAAATGAACAGGAATCAATGTTTTTCAATGACCCCTTCTATTCGCCAACTTCATTGATGCCAGCAACCTGCAGAAGAACTGGCACACTTTGCCACAGACATACATATGAACCATGCCTAGGAATTGAGGAAAATAAACAAAGGAATGTGGTGGAAGCTGAAAGGATTAAAGCCCAAATGCTGCACAGGGAGATCAGCAGGGTTTAGAGGAGCTGAGTGTTCTGAAGCCACTAGTTGCCAACAGGGTGAACCAGCCAAGGTATGACAATGCACTTGAGCTGCAGCAGCACCTGATGTTGTATCAACTTTCTGTGATTCATTCTGATTATTAAATCCTGTGCAAATGACTCTTGAAGCCTAACTTAGAAGCGTGCCATCATTGCTCACTGCCTTTTATATCTAAATGTTCCCATTTGCGTTTATTTTTATTCATCTCTCATTTGGCCAGGGTACAGTTTGAAAATATTTTTCAGAAAATTAATATGAGTAGTAAACTTTCTACATATTGGAGCATAGTTTCTCTTTGAAAATCTGAACGATTGTACAACATTTTGGGTTTTATTAATGGTGACCTTGTCATTGTTGCTGCTATTTGCTGTGTTATATTGCTATTGTTATTGTTTACAGGAACGGTCTAAATACACAGATTCATTCCTACTATGCCTTTATCATCTTTCTTTTTTTCCTAAAGATGATTATCAGAGCTTCTAGTGATTTTTGAAATTCATAGTTTTAGTGGTATAGTTAGATATTATTGTATTTCATTATTTTTTGCTGTAGTAAAATAAGCTATTTTTATTTATGGATTCATGTCTAGGTCACATCAAAATATTTTTGTTTTCTTTAGTAAATCTCTGAAGCATTTGTCTATCCTAGTGACTAAGTATTTTTAAAAAACTTTTAAAGAGTCAATTATTTGTGGGATGAAGCGTTATCCATTTTCAGTCCCATGCAGCTGCTCACCTTTCTACAGTTATTTTTTCTTTCCTTTTTAAAAAATTTTTATTCTTGTCAACTATGAAGTAGGAAGAACATCCTGCTTTCAAAGGCTCTTTCACCGTATATTAATTAGATTTTCTAATTGAGTTTGTACTTTTCTACTTTTGAGGACAGTTTAAATTTATCACTGTGATTATTTGCGTAATTCCTTTTATTTAAAAATCTGATGACAATTTATATCAATATTCATATAAATACTTTCCAACCTATCTCCCACTTTTCTTGATCCTTTCTTGATCTTTCTCTCCCAACCTCACCAAGCCCAGACTTATTTTATGCATCTTTGTGAGGTGGGGAAGAGAAATAAGAGCAGCTAAAATCTACTCGTGGCAAATTTTCAGTACACAGTACAATATAATACAGTATCATTAACTGTAGTCATCATGCTATACTTTAGATCTTTAGATTTATTCATTGTAAATAACTGAAAATTTGTATCCACTGGCGCATTTCTCCTAATTTCCTGCCCCTCCCCACCCCTGGTTACCAATATTCCACTCTTCATTTCTATGTATTCAACCTTTGTATCGATTCTACATATAAGTGAAACTGTACAGAATTTTTCATTCTGTTTCTGGCTTATTTCACTGAGCATAATAATGGCCTCTAAATTCATCCTGTTTTTTTTTTGTTTGTTTGTTTTTTTGTAGTCAGCTATTTAATTAGGTTCTTAAGACATTTAGAACACCAATTTGTGAGGATAAATTCCATTCGTCAGAGCAAACACAGATCGCAGGTAGCCCTGGAGCTGAGGAATAGCTGTGATTTTTGGTAAAATTTGTGAGTCCACAGCTTTCTGATCAATCTTGCTCTGCTCCGTAATCTCATATTTCTCTTTTTCTGTGTCGAAGATCTCACCTTCCGGGTGTCTGGGCTTCCGCAGCTTCTTCTTCTTGAAGTAAGCATCAGTTAAATGTTTTGGGATTTTTACATTGCTGATATCGATTTTGGTTGAGGTGGCAATGACAAATTTCTGGTGTGTTGTTCGTAGAGGAACTCGATTGAGGACCAGAGGTCCAGTCACAAGTAATAAGCCACTAGCCAGCTGCTTCAGGAAAACCACCCTCTTGCCCCTGTGGCGTCCAGTGAGGATGATCAGAATGGTCCCTGGGGTAATGCTGGCTCGCAGTTTTCTCACGTGCTGACTGAAGGGTTTTTTGCCGTGGCTCAACAGCTTTCGAGGCACATCTTCAGTAGGATAATATCTAGGCATTTTGCGAAGTTTAACCACCCGGGTACCACCGTTCTTGTCACCACCAACTGGTTTTGTAACAGTTGCAAGAACCTTCTCCTTCTTTTTCTTTTCAACCTTGGATTTAGCGGCTGAGTACTTCCTCTTGTACATGGCCTTTCTGGAATACATGGCAGATCGGGAATACCTGCCAATTCCTCCGACAAGGACAGGGTTGCGACTGCAATGGGGCTTCCCCTTCTTGGGCTTTTTAGCTTTGAGGTTACCCTTTTTCACCTTGCCACCAGCATCAACCTTCTTGGCTTCGGGTTTCTTCTCTTTAGTATCTGGCTTCTCAACTTTTTCACCCGCCATCTTGCAAGATGGGAAAGAGCCTGTATTTTTTTTTTTTTAAATAAAAGACAGTTCTTCTTTTTAAGGCTGAGTAGTATTCCATTATGTATACATACTATAGTTTTTAAACCATTTATTCATTGATGGGTACTTAGATTGTTTCTATACCTTGGCTATTGTGAATAATGCTGCAATGAACACAGATATGCAGACGTCTCACAAGGTGCTGATTTTATTCTCTTTGTGTATTTGTCCAATAGTGAGATTTTTGGATGATGTGATAGTTCTATTTTTAATCTTTTAGGAACCTCTATACTCTTTTCCATAATGGCTGTACCAATTTATCTTCCTACCGACAGCGTACATGAGTTTTCCTTCTCCACACTCTTAAACAGCACTTGTTATCTCTTGTCTGTTGTATTCATCCTAACAGGTATAGGGTGATATCTCACTGTGGTTTTGATTTATATTTCCTTGATGATTAGCAATATTTAGTACTTTTTCATATACCTGTTGACCCTTTTTATGTCTTCTTTGGAAAAATTTCTGTTCAAGATTTTTGTCCACTTGTAGTTAGGTTTTTTTTCTTAATTACTATTAAATTGTTTGAGTTCGTTATATATTTTGCATATTAACCCCTCTTCAGACATATGGTTTTCAAATAGCTTCCCCCAATCCATACACTGCCCTTCCTTCTATTCATTGTTTTCTTTGTTGTGCAGAACCTTTTTAGTTTAATGTTGTTCCACTTAATTATATTTGCTTTTGTTATTTGAGGTTTTGGTGACATATCAAAAAATTATTACCAAAGCCAATGGCAATGATCTTTTCTTCTGTTTTTTCTTTGAGAGTTTTACAGTTTCAAATCTTTAAATGAAGGTATTTAATCAACTTTAAGTTAATGTTTGTATATGGTATAAGAAACGAGTCCAGTTTCATTCTTTTGCATGTTGCTATCCAGTTCTTCTAAAACCATTTATTGACAAGACAGTCCTTTCCTCATTGTGTCTTTTGGTGGCCTTGTTGAACATTAGTTGACCACACACGCTTGGATTTATTTCTGGGATCTCTATTCTGTTCCCTTGGTCTATGCGTCTATTTAATTAAAGTACCATAATGTTTTAATTATAAGTGTGTAATATAATTTGAAATCAGGAAGTGTGATGAGTTTGTTTTTTTCTCAAGATTGCTTTCCCTAGTTGGGTTCTATTGAACTTCCATATAAAATTTTAATTTTTTTTCTATTTATGTGAAAAAGCCATTGGAATTTTAATAAAAATTTCATTGACTATGTAAAGTGCTTTGGGTAGAATGAACATGTTAACAATATTAAACCTTCCAATCCGTGAACACAAAATATCTTTCTATTTTTTGTGTCTACCTTAATTTTTTTCATCAACATTTTATAGTTTTCAGTGTACAAGTATTTTACTTCCTTTTATTCCTCAATATTTGTTATGTTTGAAGAATATATTGTTATTGGTGTATAGAAATGCAACTGATTTTTGTATGTTGATTTTATATCCTGCTACTTTACTGAACTTATGAACATATAAGCAAAATTTTACAATATATTAGCAAATATAATGCAAAAATATATAAAATACATAATACACCACATCCAATTGTAGTTTATTCTGAGGATGTAAGTCTGGTTCAATAATTGAAAATCAATCAGTTTATTTTGTCATATGCTAAATCTAAGGAAGAAAAAAAGATTATATCGATTGATGCAGAAAAGGAATTTAGCATATTACAAATAATAATAGCTTTTCATGAGAAAAAATCTGACTAAACAATAATTAAAATGGAATATACTTGACTAGAAAGGGAATTCATGCAAAACCCATTGCTAACATAATACTTAACAATGAATAACTGTAAATGTTCACCATAAGATCACAAACAAGGCAAAGATGGCCTCTCTTATTACTCCTATTCAGTATTGTACTGAAATATTAGCCAAACAAAAAGGGGGAGAGAGCAGAGTGTGGGGCGGAAGGAGATACTCACTGGAAAGAAATAAAAACTCATATTACTTGTTTTTATTAAGCATAGCACAGAAGTTTGATAATTTCAACAAAGAAAATAGAAGTTAAAGGCAATTAGTGGCCAATCTGACTTATGTACACAGAATCAAAGGTATATCACTTCCAATTTCAGTTTTTATAAAAATGCAAGTTTGGCTCAAAATACAAAAGTAAATTACTAAAATTTGTCATATTTTCAAATTAAAGGAACACATCATATACTTATTATACTAGATGTAGAAAAATAGCTTTTAATAAAAATGAATTCCCTTTACAGAAAAGTTAGCAAATTTAAGATTAGAAGTTAACTTTCTTAAGCTAGCAAAGATATGTACAAAAACACTATGTTACTACTTGGAAAGTTTTCTTGCAGATGTTGAAAACCAAAAAAGATATTCTAGAAACTGACTTTTATTGAACATTGCACTAGATGTCTTAGCCAGCTTATTAATGTGTGAAACAAAACTATGTTAATGGGAAAGTAGGATAAAAAATATTTTACTTTCAAATGATATAAGTGTATAATGATAATATTCAAAAGAATTTTCTATATCAAATTATTATAATTTATAGGATAATTCAGCAATTTGTTGGATACAAATTAAAAATGAAAAATCAAGTACAAATTAACAAAACTCAGTAATTCAATTTTTGGGTATATATCCAAAAGGATTGACAGCAGTATCTCAAAGAGATATGTGTACACTCATGGACACAGCAGCATTATTCACAACAGTCAAAAGGTAGAAGCATAAACAAAATGTGGTATAGGCATACAATGGAATATTATTCAGCTTTTAAAAAGAAGGAAATTGGCTGGGTGCAGTGGTGCACACCTATAATCTGAGCACTTTGGGAGGCCAAGGCAGGCAGATCACCTGAGGTCCGGAGTTCAAGACCAGTCTGGTCAACATGGTGAAATCCTGTCTCTACTAAAAAATACAAAAATTAGCCCAGTGGGTGGTGGTGGGTGCCTGTAGTCCCAGCTACTCAGGAGGCTGAGGCAGGAGAATTGCTTGAATCTGGGAGGCGGAGGTTGCAGTGAGCCAAGATGGCACCACTGTACTCCAGCCTGGGCGACAGAGCAAGACTCCATCTCAAAACAAACAAACAAATAAATAAATAAAATAAAAAGAAGAAAACTGCATACTATGCTAGGGTTAGGATTAGGGTTTACATAGATAAACTTGGTGGACATTATGTTAAGTAAAGTAATCCAGTTGTGAAAATACAAATATTTAATAATTTCATTTATATGAAATAACTAAAGCAGTCAAATTTATAGAGACAGAAAGTAGACTAGTGGTTGCTAGGTGCTAAGGGAATAGGTTATGAAGTAGAGTTGTTGTTTAATGGGTGTAGAGTTTCAGTATTGCAAGATGAAAATATAATAATTCTGATGATTGGTTTCACAATGTATAGATGTACTTAACACAACTGAACTATACACTTAAAAAAGTTAAGATTTTAAATTATATTTACATATATTTTAGCAACATTATTAAAAATCAAGTGCATTTCTATAAACCAGCAGTAAACATGTAGACACTGCATATTTTTAACAAGATAACATTTTTTTTTCAGAGTCATTGTTCTGCAAATCTCCCATGTTCACCTTTCAGAAAGGTATTGGAAAGAACATCCCTGGAGCTAAGCCATTCATATCATCTGCATAGGGCTCTCATATAGCGTCACTCCATTTATATATTTTTTTCAAAAATATCAAGTCTCTATGAATAAATCTAACAAAATCTATGAAAGGCCATATATGTGTGTAGGTAAATTATAAATTTTATCACACATCAAAAACAAAATAAATGATAAATGTAGATGTAAATATACATTTTCATATTCATGGGTTGAAATACTACATAAATGACTTTTCTCCAAGTTGATATACAGATTTAGCACAATTCAGTCAATACCATTTTTTCTGTGACATGTGCTTACATGAACTGACAATTTTTAAAATTTATGTAAAATTGCTATATAAAAATTCTTTTTCAAATTTATATAGAACTAAAGGAAAATAATAAACTCATAAAGGATCTGCACATACAGTGGTGTTATTATATGTGAGAATTTGCAGATTAACCTGAAAAAAGATTGAATTTTATAAATGAGAAGTATAAGAAGAGCACCATTTTAATATTGTGACAATTTAATATTATACTAAGTTGATATTCCCACCTGGTATTTCAAAGTGCAATAAAAAGATTGCTGGAAAATAATTGTGTATGTAGGGGGTTTCTTTCGATTTCTCTAAATTTATAATTTTTAATCTGTGGAAGGCAAAAATGATGTTTTTTCATCATCAGTTTTTGATGGCCAGAGGAAATGTTAAATAAGACATCATAGACATAATGTAATCATTGGTCAATTTTTTTGTATAAGGAAAATACTGAATATAATAAAAACTTTATACCTGGTGAAAAACAAACAAGCAACCAACACCACTAACCACAAATTTTTAAAGTCTTAATCTTTACAAACTTAACTTTTTGCTTATTTCAAATTGCACTTAGCTGAATTCATAATAACTCTTAAAATAACATACATTTTAATATTATGTAATCATTCTTCTCAGACTTTTTTTCCTTTCCTGACTGCATGTGTTATTGTCTTTACAAAATTCAAGTATATAAAACTTCTTTAAAAATATTTTTTAAATTAAATCTCTTTTATTTTAGCAAAATAAAATAAAATTTTAACAAATTCTAATGATGTTATTTTATCCATTTCAAAGAGAGCAAATGCAATAGGGTTCTCTAATATTAATTCACGTTATCTTAAAACTTCATATGAAGTATTAATTTGCTAAGGTTGCTGTAATACTATAGACTGGCTGGCTTAAGCAACAACACTTATTTTCTAATAGTTTTGAAGGCTGGAAATCCAAGTTCAAGGTGCTGGTGGGTTTGGTGTCTTTTAAGGTTTCTCTCTCTCTCCTTTGCTTGCAGATGGCAAGCAATCACCTTTTCTGTGTCCTCATATGGTCTATCTTATGTGCACTCAAATCCCTGGTGTCTCTTCCTCTTCTTCAAAGGATACCAGCCTTGCTAGATTAAAGCCTTATCCTAATAGCCACACTCTTTAAAGGCCCTGCCTCCAAAACCAGTCACATTCTGAGGTACCAGGATTTAAGACCTTCAGCATAAAAACCTTAGGGGTGATCACAATTAAGTCAATAACATATGGGTATTTAAAGTTTAAACTCGTTGAATTTATTTCAGAGTTTTTAACCTCACTTTCTATTATGTCTCTTTTAATTCTATGCATATGGTTTAAAATTTAACAACAAAGAAACACAAATTAATTTTTATATCTTGCTGATGGATTTACTTAGGTTATTCTGAACTTGCAAGAAAAGTTTCAGTACAGGCTTACCTCATTTTATTGTGCTTTGCTTTATTATGCTTCACATAAAAAATCCAAAGCCAATTTTCAAATTGAAAGTTTCTGGCAACCCCGCCTTGAGCCAGTATATCAGTGCCATTTTTCCAACAATGTATGATCACTTTTTGCTTCTGTGTCAAATTTTTGTAATTCTTTCAATATTTCAAACTTTTTCTTTATTATTATATCTTTATGGTGATCTGTGATCAGTGATCTTTGATGTTACTATTGTGATGATTTTGAAGCACCACAAATCACCCCCATATAAGATGGCAAACTTAATAGGTAAATGTGTGTGTTCTTACTGCTCCACCCACTGGCCATTGTTCCATCTCTCTCCCTCTTCTCGGGCACCTCCTAGTCCCTGAGACACAATAATATTGAAATTAGGCCAATAACTCTACAGTGACTTCTGAATCTTCAAGTGAAAAAAAAATTTCATGTCTCTCACTTTAAATCAAAAGCTAGACATAATTAAACTTTTTCAAGAAGGCATACTGAAAGCTGACACAGGATGATCTGGATAAAATGGCAGATGGGAGACAGCACTAATGTGCAGCTCCCACTTGGATGGACAGAGCAACATCTGGAGACTCACATTGTGAACTTTTGCTCTAAGAACCACTGCAGGAACATACCAGGAAAACTGAAAGAATTCACAAACGCTTTGAAAGAAACAGTTTGCTGCTGCAATGCCACAAGACAGCCAAAAAACTGTGAGTTTTCAAAGTGTGAGAGGGGGAAAAGTTAGCCTCTGAAAACACATCCCCACTGGGGAACCTGAAAATCTACATCAAGGGAGAAGGGTTTAAACTTACCTAGAGCTGAAATGGATTTAGGGAGCCAAGTGAAATATAAAAGTAGAACAAGCAGTGGGAAGAACCTAGTGGGAGTCCAGTCCCCAGCTAGAACCCAGGGAAGCCATTCCTGGCCTTATTTTACAGAGGTCCTTGGGGAAAGGAAGGCAGCCAGGAAAATTGGGGAGGGGCCACAGGGTGAAGGAAGCTCCTAGCTGAACTTTGCAATAATGTCAATTGAGCATGAAATTTCCTGAACAGAATCTAGAAGGGTGAAAAGGAAGTGCAGATAGGAGCATAGAAACCACAGCTGAAGGTGCAGGGAGGCAGGGAGAGAGACAAAGCTGCAGCCCTGCTTGCTTTCTCAGTAGGGAGGCTTGTAGCTTTGGGCAAGATTTCTACCCTGCTCCCTGGCTGCCTGGATATTAACTCAGTGTGGTTGGGGGTGCACAGCAGGAGTGAGACTGGACTTGCTGGCTGCCTGGGAGCTGGGTGAGGCCTGTCACTGCCAGCTTTTCCCAGTTTCCCAAGTAACTGATATGACTCAGCAGAGGCAACCATAATCCCCCTGGGGACATAACTCCATTGGCCTGACCACCACACCCCCATCCCTCACAGGGTCTGCAGCAAGTCCTGCCCAAGAAGAGTCTGAGCTCAGATTCACCTCACCCTACCTGCACCTAATGGTTTTTCTCTACCATCTCTTGCAGCCAAAGACAAAAGACATAAATTCTTGGGAGCTCTATGGCCCTGGCCATTGCCTGAGTAACCTGAAAACTTATCCTGGCCAATGTAGGGCAAGATTATATCCCCCTTCTACTACTGCAACTTATGCTGTCTTGAAAGCACAACTTCCTGGCTGGAGACCAACCAACTCAAACCATAACAGCAACTCATAACAGAGCAGCCCTGTTCCAAGAAGAAGAAAACAACAGCTACTTCCACCACCTGCAACACTCTGGCTAACCAGGGGTTGCAAGTCTGTCCATTTGACAAATTCATTGCTAGTATAATCAGTATTTGGGGAAACCAGCACACTAAACAAAATTATAACCAAGGACTCCCACAGAATTCACTTCACTCCCCTGCCACCTCCACTACAGTAGGTGCTGGTATCCATAGCTTGGAGACCTGAAGATGGATCACATCCCCGGAATTTTTAATGACATTCCCTAGAACCACCCTGGACCTCAGTAGTCCTGCTGGGTGGCTGGACCCAGAAGAACAATAACAATCTGATATGGTTTGGCTGTGTCCCTATGCAAATCTCATCTTGAATTGTAACTCCCACAATTCCCACATGTTGTGGGAGGAACCCAGTGGGAGGTGACTGAATTATGGGTGTGGGTCTTTCCTGCATTGTTCTTGTGATAGTGAATGAGTCTCAGGAGAGCTTATGGTTTTAAAAAATGGGAGTTTCTCTGCACAAGCTGTATCTTTGCCTGCCACCATCCAGGTAAGATGTGACTTGCTCCTCCTTGCCTTCTGCCATGATTGTAAGGCCTCTCCAGCCACTTGGAGCTATGAGTCCAATTAAATCTCATTCTTTTGTAAATTGCCCAGTCTTGGGTTTGTCTTTATCAGCAGTGTGAAAATAGACTAATACACAATTACTGGTGTCTGGCTCTCAGGAAGCCCCATCACTAAGGGAAGGGGGAGAGCACCATATCAAGGGATCACCCTGTGTGACAAAAGAATTTGAACAGCAGTCCTTGAGTTCCAGATCTTTCCCCTGAAACAGTCTACCCAAATTAGAAGGAACCAGAAAAGTAATTCTGGTAAAATGACAAAACAAGGACTCCCAAAAGATCACACCAGCTCTCCAGTAATAGATTAAAACCAAGAAGAAATCTCTAAATTGTCAGATAAAGAATTTGGAAGGTTGATTATTAAGCTACTCAAGGAGGCACCAGAAAAAGGTGAAAAACAACTTAAGAAATTTTAAAAACAATACAGGATTTGGATGCAAAAGTCTCCAGAAAAATAGATATTTTAAAGAAAAGACAGACACAACTTCTGTAAAAGAGAGACATACTTAGAGAAATGCAAAATACACTGGAAAGTTTCAATAGAATCGAACAAGTAGAAGAAAGAATTTCAGGGCTTGAAGACAAGTCTTTCAAATTAACCCAATCCAACAAAGAAAAAGAAAAAAAATTAAATGAACAAAGCCTCCAGTAAATTTGGGATTATATTAAATAAGCAAACATAAAAATAATAGATGTTCCCAAGGAATAAGAGAATTCTAAAAGTTTGGAAAACTTATTTGAGGAAATAATTGAGAAAAACTTCTCTGGTCTTGCTAGAGATCTAGACATTGAAATACAAGAAGCTCAAAGAGTTACTATGAAATTCATTGTTAAAACATCATCACCATGGCACGTAGTCATCAGGTTATCTAAAGTCAAGATAAAGGAAGGAATCTTAAGAGCTGTGAGGAAAAAAAAAGCACCAGGTAACCTATAAAGAAAAACCTATCATATTAAAAGCAGATTTCTCAGCAGAAACCTTGCAAGCCAGAAGGGATTTGAGTCCTATCTTTAGCCTCCTTAAACAAAATAATCATCAGACAAGAATTTTGTATCCAGTGAAACTAAGCTTTATACATTGAGAGATAAAATTTTTTTTCAGAAAAAGAAATGATGAGAGAATTCACCACTGCCAAACCAGCACTACCAGTAATGCTAAAAGGAGTTCTAACTCTTGAAGCAAAACCTCAAAATACTCCAAAATGAAACCCTGTTAAAACATAAATCTCACAGGACCTATAAAAAAACAGTAACACAATGAAAAAAATATCAAGGTATTCAGGCAACAACTAGCATGATGAATAGAACAGTACCTCATATCCCCACACTAATATTGAATGTAAATGGCTTAAATGCTCCACTTAAAAGATACAGAATGGCAGAATGGATAAAAATTCACCAATCAAGTATCTGCTATCTTCAGGAGACTCACCTAACACAGAAGGACTCACATAAACTTAAGGTAAAGGGGTGAAAAAAGATAGTCCATGCAAATGGACACCAAAAGCAAGCAGGAGTAGCTATTCTTACACCAGACAAAGCAGATGTTAAAGCAACAACAGTTTAAAAAGACAAAAGGGACATTATATAATGATACAAGGAACAGTCCAACAGAAAAACATCACAATCCTAAGTATCTATGTGCCTAATACTGGAGCTCTTAAATTTATAAAATAATTACTACTAGAGCTAAGAAATAAGGCAGACAGCAACACAAAAATAGTGGGGGACTTCAATACTCTGCTGACAGTATTAGACAGGTCATCAAGACAGAAAGTCAGCAAAGTAACAATGTACTTAAACTATATCCTAGAATAAATGGACTTAACAGATATTTACAGAATATTCTATCCAACTATTGCAGAGTATGCATTCTTTTAATCAGCACATGGAACATTCTCCAAGATAGATCATGTGATAGGCCACAAGAAAAGTCTCAATAAATTTAAGAAAATTGAAATTATATCAAGTACTCTCTCAGATGACAATGGAATAAAATTGAAAATTAATTCCAAAAGGAACCCTCAAAACTATACAAATATATAGAAAATAAATAATATCCTCCTGAGTGATCTTTGGGTGAATGATGAAATCATAATGGAAATTTTAAAATTATTTGAAGTTAATGATAATAGTGGTGCAATTTTTCAAAACCTCTGGAACACAGCAAAAGCAGTGTTAGAGAAAATCTCACATCAATAAATGCCTACATCAAAAGGTCTGAAGGAGCACAAATAGCCAACCTAAGTTCACACATGAAAGAACTAGAGAAACAAGAACAAACCAAATCAAAAGCCAGCAGAAGAAAATAAATAACAAAGATCAGAGTAGGATGAAATAAAATTGAAACAACAACAACAAAAATCAAATGATAGATGATATGAAAAGCTGGTTCTTTGAAAACATAAACAAAATCAACAGATCATTAATGAAATTAACCAAGAAAAGAAGACAAAAATCCAAATACACTCAATTAGAAACAAAATTGGAGATATTACAACCAATAGAAATGCAAAAGACCATTCAAGGCTACTATGAACACTTTTACACACAAAAGTAGAAAAGCTAGAGGAGATGGATAAATTCCTAGAAATGTGCAATCCGCCTAGATTAAATCAGGAAGAAACAGAAACTCTGTATAGACCAAATAAAAAGTAGGAAGATTGAAACAGTAATAAAATAAATTGTCAACAAATAAAAATCCAGGACCAGGTAGATTCACAGCTAAATTCTATAAGACATTCAATGAAAAATTTGTACCATCCTACTGAAACTATTCCAAAAGATAGAGAAAGAGGGGAACCTCCCTAAATCATTCTATGAAGTCAGTATCACCCTAATATCAAAACTAGGAAAGGACATAACAAAAAACGAATATTACAAACCAATATCTTTGATGAAAATCCTCAGAAAAATAGCTAACCAAATCCAACAGCATATCAAAAAGATAATACACCATGATCAGGAGGGTTTCATACCAGGAATGCAGGGTTGGTTTAACATACACAAGTCAATAAATGTGATATACCACAGGAACAAAGGTAAAAACAAAAATTATATGATCATCTCAGTAGATGCAGAAAAAAACATTTGATGAAATTCAGCATCCCTTTATGATTAAAATCCTCAGCAAAATCATCATAGAAAGGGCATGCTTTAACGTAATAAAAGCCATCTATGACAAACAAACAACCAACATTATATTGAATAAGGAAAAGTTGAAACCATTTTCCCTGAGAACTGGAAGAAGACAGGATGCCCATTTTCACCATTTCTATTTAACACAGTACTGGATGCCCTAGCCAGAGCAATCAGAAAAGGGAAAAAAAATGAAGGGCATCCAAATCGGTAAAGAGGAAGTCAAACTGTGGCTGTTCATCAATGATATGATCCTATACTTAGAGAACCCTAAAAGCTCATCCAAAAAGCTTCTAGATCTGATAAATGCATTCAGTTAAGCTTTAGGATATAAAATCAATGTACACAAATTGGTAGCACTGCTATACACTAGGAGTGACAAAGCTGAGAATCAAATCAAGAACTCAAACCCTTTTATAACACCTGCAAAAAAAAACCATAAAATATTCAGGAATATATCTAACTCAAGAGGTGAAAGATCTACAAGGAAAGCTATAAAACGTTGCTGAAAGTAATCATAGATGACACAAACAAAAGGAAACACTTCTCATGCTCATGGATGGGTAGAATCAATACTGTGAAAATGACCATACTGCCAAAGCAATCTATAAATTCAACTCCCATCAAATACCATTATCATTTTTCACAGAACTAGAAATAAACAATCCTACAATTTATATGGAACCAAAAAAGACCCCAGATAGCCAAAGCAAGACTAAGCAAAAAAACAAATATGAAGGCATCACATTACCCAACTTCGAACTACACTACAAGTCTATAGTTACCAAAACAGCATGGTATTGGTATAAAAATTGGTATAAAAATAAGCAGGTAGATGAATGGAACCAGATAGAGAGCCCAGAAATAAAGCCAAATACTTACAACCAACTGATCTTCAACAAAGCAAACAATAATATAAAGTGCAGAAAAGACAGGTCTTCTGCTGATGAATTCCCCCAATTTCAGTTTTCTGAGAAAGTTTTTATTTCTACTTCACTTCTGAATAATAATTTTAGTAGTTAGATAATTCTAGGTTAACTTTTTAAAAATGTTTAACATATTAAATATTGTAGTTTTCTTTTTTCTAGCTTGCAAATTTTCTGTCATGAAGCCGGAGATTTCAAATTCCTCTAGTGTCTTTTTGTTTCCACTCTTAACTTCTCTAAGTTTTCCTTTCAAGAGTTTGCGTCTTGAGGCCCTTTCATCTATAATCCACTATTATTATACTAGAGCCTTGTTAGTGTCGTGCTAATGTATGATGAATGGTGAAAGAACATGCCTGTTAAATCTGTCTTTCAATGGGTTTATGCTTCTTGTCTATAACCTTCACAAGTGCTTCTTCTTGCAACTTTCTCTTCATTCCCACCTCAGATGAGGCAAAAAGGATATATATCTCCTACGTACAGATAGCAGCAGGTTAAATTTTAGTATAGTACATTGGAACTTATGATTCTAACTTTTGAAAGTAGAGTGTTACTATCTATAGTTGCAGTCAAATGGTAGTTGGGGTAGAAGTCACCTTAAAGATTTTTTTAATGTTATGCCTGACTACGAATTATGGTAATAAGCTGGGTCCTCAGTAGAGACCATTGGTTAAATTATATAAATGTGACCTCTACCTATAACCAGGAATTTCTTGTAGTGTGATGACCTGGTTTGAAGGTCAAGGATATCACATTTTCTTACCTGGTCTTAGAAGTTATGGAGCATCCCTTCAACCACATTATGTTTCTAATAATTGGGTGATTAACTCAATCCTATATTTAGTAGGAAGGAAATTAGATTCTAACTCTTAAAAGAAGTATCAAATAATGTGTGTATTTATTTTAAACACTCCATACATACTTTACACTCCATTTTGTGTATATATTAGCTTAGAACATCTAAATTAATCCAATAATGTCTTCTAGAATCTTCTATTTCCTATCTATTGCACAATGCTATCAATGTTCCCCAAATTCTTTTATATTCCCTCATGCTCTGTTGTAACATAAAACGGATCACTGATTATTCATACACTTAATATGAATAGTTCACATTTGTTTATAGATTTCTTCTCCGTTTGTTAATGACCTTTTTTGTTTGTACTTATATCTAAGGGCAAATACAGATTTCCAGTACTTCTATATTCCCAAAGAATTGCTGATTTAATGTAATTTTATTTTAATACTTCACTTCATTCTCTCTTGGCTGCTTAGCTTTCTTTTCTACTTCAAATTTCAGTTCTGTATTCACCAGGATATTCCTCAAAAGAAAACTGTAAATCAGGGTCACACTACTTGTCATTTAATAGGACACACACACACATACATACACACATGCTCACCTGACTGTTTTGTTTTATATGGTCTTCTTCCTTGACATTGTAATACATATAGACATTATCGTTTTGTAATTATTTTAATACTTATCTATAGTATTTCATATCTGCCATAGTGTTGAATATATATAATGAGATATTCTCAAGAAAAATTCCCTGTCATATATGAATAACAAAAACAAAATGGCACAAATATTCCGTAGGATGGTAATACATGTTTTTATTTTATAAAATTTTAATGACTTTAATGAGAAATAATTTTCATAATATACAATTTACCTAATTAAAATGTTCAGTGGTTGTTAGTATATTCTCAGAATTGAGCAACCATCACCCACAATAAATTTTAGAACACTTTAACAACCTCCAAAGGAAACTCCTTACCCATTAGTTGTTATTCAAAAATTACCCAAACTTCCTAGTCTTGAGCAAATATGAATCTTCCTGTGTCTATAGATTTGCCTCTTCTGCATTTTTTTATTTTGAGGGGGAGTCTCGCTGGGTAGCTTAGCCTGGAGTGTAGTGGCATAATCTTGGCTCACTGCAACCTCCGCCTCTCAGGTTCAAGCGATTCTCCCACCTCAGCCTCCCGAGTAGCTGAGATTACAGGTGTGCGCTACCAGGCCTGGCCAATTTTTGTATTTTTAGTAGAAACGGGGTTTCACCATGTTGGCCAGGCTGGTCTCAAACTCCTGACCTCAGGTGATCCACCTACCTCGGCCTCCCAAAGTGCTGTGTTTACAGGGCGTGAGCCACCACGCCCGGCCTGAATATTTTATATAAGTAAAATTATACAATATGTGGTCTTTGGAGGTCTGACTTCCTTCATTTAGCATACTGTTTTCAAAATTCATCTCTGTTGTAGCATGTGTCAGTGTTTCATTTTCATGTCTCGATAATATTAAATTCCTAGTAACTTTTATAAACAATTTAAAGTCTATTTTTGACTGAAATTATTATAGTAACTCAGTCTTCTTTATTGTTGCATGATAAAGCTTGCTCCATCCTTTTACCTTTAGCCTAATTGTATTTTTTTATTTAAAGTGTTTCCATTAGAAAGCAGAGTTGAATCTTGTTTTTATTGCCAAGTGTATTAATCTGTCTTTTATAATTATCAAATTACCTTAGCCATTTTCTTTACTTTCTGTATGTATTTGAATTACTGTTTTGAGTCACTTGATTTCAACCTGAAGAATATCCTTTACTATTTCTTCTAAAGCCAATCTAATAGCAGCAAAAGCTCTGTGGTGTTTTGTTTTGTTTTGTTTTGTTTTGTTTTGTTTGAGACAGAGTCTCACTCTGTCACCCAGGCTGGAGTGCAATGGTGTGCTCACTGCAACCTCTGCCTCCCAGGTTCAAGTGATTCTCCTGCCTCAGCCTCCTGAGTAGCTGGGATTACAGGTGCCGCCACCACACCTCGCTAATTTTTGTATTTTTAATAGAGATGGGGGTTTCACCATATTGGCCAGGCTGGTCTCGAACTGCTGACCTTGTCATACACCCAGCTCGGCCTCCCAAAGTGCTGGGATTATAGGTGTGAGCCACCGCACCTGCCAAAATCTCTGTTTGTTAAAATTTTTCTAGTGATGTCCTTTTTGTCTTTATTTTTGAAAGATAGTTTTCTGCAGATAAGATACTTGATAGCCTTAACTTTCTTTGATATAAATGTATTCCCAATGATTTCTAGACTCTATTGTTTTTCCTGCTAAGAAGTAAGGTGTTATTTTATTAGGGTTTCCTTATACCTGAAGAGTGATTTTTCTGTGTTGTTTTCGGGACATTGTCTTTAGCTTTCTATATTTTTACTATGCTGTGTCTGGGCGAGACAACCCTTCGGCTTTTCCTACTTAGCATTTTTTAAATCTTCTTTGGTATATAAATTAATGTTTGCATCATAATTTTGTAAGTTTTGCCCTATAATTCTTCAAATTTTTTTTCTGCTTCTTATCTCCCTCTTGTCCTTTGTGCTTCTATGATGTGTATGTTGGTGTATTTCTCTGGAACTCTCTTCACTTATCTTCATTCTTTTCTCCTGTCTTCTTCAGATTGCATAACCTACAAGGATCGATTTATGCCTTTTGCTTAATCTTTTATTTTATTTTATTTTATTTTTTGAGACAGAGTCTCGCTCTGTTCCCCGGCTGGAGTACAGATGCACTATCTCGGCTCACTGCAACCTCTACCTCCTGGGTTCAAACGATTCTCCTGCCTCAGCCTCCCAAGTAGCTGGGACTACAGGCGCACACCACCATGCCCAGCTAATTTTTGATTTTCAATAGAGACAGGGTATCACCATGTTGGCCGGGATGGTCTCAATCTCTTGACCTTGTGGTCTGCCAGCCGTGGCCTCCCAAAGTACTGGGATTACAGGCATGAGCCACTGCCCCCGGCCAATCTTTTATTTTTTTATTGTATGGTCAAATCTGCCAGTTGAGCCCCTCTAGCTAATTGTTAGCTACTATGCTTTTTAATTCCAGAATTTCTACTCATTCCTTTTTGTAACTTCAATTTTTCTAATTGATATAATGTATTTGATAAGGTATTGTCATCATATCTTTCTTTTTCTTTTAAGCATGGTGTCATTTAGTTCTTTGAAAATTTACAATAGCTATTTTGCTTTTGTCTGCTGAGTTGAGATTGGGGCCCCATTAAAGACAGATTTTACTTTATTTCATAGGTATACATTGCTCTTTCTTGTTTATTTGCATTTCTCATAATTTGTTGATAGAGATTTAATATTTTAGATAACATATTACAGTAATTGCAGATTCTATTACCACTTCCCATCTTGCTCCTCATCTAGGGCTTGTTGTGGTTGCTATTGCCTACTTCATTTGTTTAGTGACTTGGGTGGAAAATTTTAGTTAAGCATATTTCCCAAGCAGGGTGCCCACTCTGATGCCATCTTCAGAGGTCATAGCCTTGGACTTGCACACAGTCACTTTGGGATAATGTTGGGGTTCACAGGTCTGCTTTTGAAAGTACACTGTGATATTTCTGTAAATCTACCTACCTCTGTTGGTATCACATGCAGCTATAGTTTTCATTACTTCCCAACTGGCTTCTCTCTTGTTTTTCACAATGTCCTCAGATAGAAATTGTTCCACAGTCTGATCAAAATTTTGATGCCTCTTCGTGGGTCTTCCGTTATGCTACTCTTTGAGGTTTGTTCTGACTCAGTGAGGAACTGTTATTAGCAAACTCTTTCCCCAGTTCTCAGTTATCTCTGGTAAACCTTTAATTTATATCAAGTTTAGCTTGTTACCTTATGGAGATATCAGTCTATTCTCAATTTTTTTTTAACCACCATTGTGTTCTAGAGTGTAATTGGGCTTATTTTTCCCCAACTCTGTCCCAAATAACATCAGTTCTGTGGGGTTCTCCCTGCGCAAACACTCTTTGCCACTTTTCCAGATCAAGACATAGATACAGCGACCCGCTTCTCTTGGCGTGACACTTCTTATAAGTGGGATCCTACCAAAGGCCCTAGCTTATGGTCTTTAGGGCTTGCCTCTCCAAGCCTGTAACCTCAATCCTACTATGAGCTACAGGAGATCTATTTGTGTCTTCATATACTCAGCCTGCCATGTCTAAGATGAAACTTCCACCCTACAGATGGGGCTAGGTGGAAGAAGAGAGTCCAGGCCTTTTCAGCTGTTCTTGCCTTAATGAGAACTTCTGCCAAATGAAGTGATGGTAAATAAAAAAAGGCTGATGGTTTGTTTCTTGGGGGAGATCTTTACCTGATGACTCATTGCTGGGAGAACAGGAAGTCCTGTGTTCTTGGATACACCTGCAAAAGTGGAAAATTCTGCATGCTGAGCTTGTGAGCAGGAAGAGTGGGTCATGGCTCAAATGCCATAGATTCACTATTCTTAGCAAGATTTGATCGACTTGCTTGAATAAATGCTCTTTTTATATTTGCTGTATTCCATTAGGGTAATTTCTAGAGTTTTATAAACGGCAAGCTTATAAATTTACCATTTTCACTAGTTATGCTGTTTCACTAGAGAATGTGTCTGCATTGATATATATGCCACCATTCTAGAAGTTATAAAGCTCTCATAGAAATGTGTTGAAATAGTTTACTTGTAAGGGCATCTGTTGATTTTCAAACACAATGTAAGACTAGATTTTCCACTTTTCTTTTATTTCTGCATCCATACATGGACAGCTGGTACTCTCAATTCTGCACCAGATGGAATGAAGGCTACTGTATGACTCTCTGGATAATGGTACCTATATTCCTGTGTTGACTCTTTCAACTTTCCTCTTTAGTACTTTGTGAAAAGAAAATTGTAATTTTAAAGAACCTTTCATTCCCCTAGGATAAAGGATGTAAATGGCCCCCAATGAATATAAAGAATAAGTATATGATGATAGTTTAGTTTCTGAAAAATGAAGAAAAGAATACTATTTCAGTGAGTGAGTCCTTTTATCAAAATATCAAATAATTGACTTTCTGGCACTATCTTCATTCTTTCTAGTATCCTCAAGGTAAATCTACAAAAAATGATGTCTATTTAGTTTACTGAATCCTATGTATAAAATGTAATGACTAACTCTTTGTATCTCCAGCAGAGTTGAGTCATAGGGTGAAATTTTGTGCTGTATAAACCTAGAAGACATAAATCTAGTCATTTTACTGCACAGATTGGTAAACTGAGGTTCACAAAGACTAACTATTTTGCCCATGGTGACATAAATGGTTACTAACTGAAAATATAAGCTCATGAATCTGGGTTATGTTTTCTTCCCGCTACATCACTCTGCTTTACCAAAAATGTAGAACCACTTCTCTTTCCAAAAAACAAAATAATTCTGTTATTGTTGTCTTTTAGAAAATATATAGATGACACTTGGTGTAATTTATGGGCTCCAGGTAGTTATCCATCAGTGAGCAAAAAGAACCATATAGCTTCATGTGATTACACACAGAGTGATCAATAGCTACTGGTTACTTTTTTTTTTTCACTTTTATTGCCTTGAGTATTATTGAAGAAGTCAAAATGTTATAGTTTATTAGAAGCAGAGAAGGGACACTTAATTCTGCATCTCTTGGTAGTTTCTGATATTACTATGATAGGTGAGTTTGGGGGAAGTTTTAGAAGGAGCAAAATTAAGTGCCCATATGACACTAATATTCTTTTCAGGGAATCCAGAGGTAAGAACTTGCCTATAGCTATATTTTTCTCATAGGTTTATCTGAAAAGGTAGGGACGCATAGCAGAGACTGTCCTAAAATAAGTAAGTTATATAATTTATTAAATTATTTATTGAAATCTATAATTCAGTAAATTTCCACCCTCTGTTTCCTTCTTTCTTCATTCTTAAAGAGTAAATCCTAATTTTTTATCAAAATTAATCTCTTAAAAATAATCAATTCCACATCACTGTTGCAAACTTAAGTCATTCTCATATATGTATTTAGACTTTTATCCTTCTAGTAGCTCAACTTTCAACATTTCTTCTACTTTTTTATCAGATCAGTTATGTATTCCTAGCCTACAATTAACCTTACAAATAATTTCCATTACTCTATAATGTATTTATTGAATAATATCCTTTTTGTAATAAGATGAGTACAGTGCATGCAAATATTCCTGGAAGTCAGTACTGAATGTGAACCACATAAACATATAGCATGAAAGCCAAACTCAAAGTGTCCTTCAGCCAAAGTCCCGTTATATGCATACATAAATTCTTGTGGCCATTCTAGCACCATCTGATATAAGAGAAATGTGATTGTGAGAAAAAGGTGGACAGAAAGAAATAGTAATGTTAGCTAATTGCAGATAAATAGGTTATTTTGCAAAATTTATAAAAAATACATGCTCACGTGAGTACATTATTAATGCCCCCTCATGGGCCCATGTAAGAGAGTGGTCTTGAAGGTTAATCTGTATTAACCTTCTGTATTAACCTTTATCTTTCTGATAAAGATTCTTCTGCTTTTATTCACTCCCAACATTTTGGGAGAAGCATCTCTACTCATGTAACTCTTGAGAAACATCTCTACTCATTTGAACTCTTCCTGTGAAGGATGAGATTACATTTACTCTGGGACTTTAGCTTCTTAAATTATCTCTAATGTTACGGCATTATTCTCTTTATTTATAGGAATTAATCCTATTTATAAAATACAAACATAGTATTGTATCACATTCTTCATTTATTTAGAATGTATCACATTCTTCATTTATTGTATCACGTTCTTCATTTATTTACTTCCAATGCCTTCTATTGTTATTTAAATAAATCTGAAGTCCTTATCATCGTTTACAAAGCCCTGTCTTATCACTACAACCAAATCTCCTGTCCCTCACATTTGTTATTAAATATCCCAATCACACTACACTTATTTATGGTTCTTGAGAAACCTAGACGTGTTATAATCTCCTGGGTTTTTATCTATTTTTAATCTAACGTTCTTGGAAAGATTCCCCAGTTCTTCACAAGGCAATCTTCTACGTGCAGTGGATACCTATTTCTAAATGTTCTCCTAGACAGTTTCCGATGAGCACCCCAACATCATTAATCTCTCTGCAGTTATTTTAAACAGTATTTGCCACAATTTGAAATTAACTACATTATATGTATAATAGATCATTATATTTTTTTTTTCTGTGAGAGCAAGGCATTCTCTCTTATTAATCACTATTTCCTCAGTGCCTACACCAGTGGCTAAAATTCTAGTGATGTTGGATGAATAAATGAGTTAATAGCTACGGATATTTAGAAGATGGAGAGAAGTTATCACCTGAAGAAAATGTGCAGGGTAAGTTGAGAGACATTGCAAAGAGAAGGAAACAAAAGACTACAAATTCTAAGTAGTTTACATTGTGAAACAGGCGTGTCAAATTTACCTTTTTTCCACAGTTCACGCATACTTTGGAGATACTGTAGGTTTGGTTTCAGACTGTCACAATAAGTAAGTCATAAAACTTTTTAGATTTTCGAGTGCATATAAAACTATGTTTATACTATATTGTTGTCTATGAAGCATGTGGTAGAATTATATCTTTAAAAAGTACGTATCTTAATTTAAAAACAATTAATTGCTTAAATACTATTATCTTAGCCTTTAGCACCTTGCAATATTTTTGCTGTTGCAGGGTCTTACCTCGATGTTGATTCCTGGCAAATGATCAGTGTGTTTGTTGCTGAAGGCCGTGGTGGCTTTGGCAATTTTTTACCATCAGACAATGAAGTTGCTGCACCACTGACAATTCCTTTTACAAGAGGTTGCCCTGTAGTACTTAGTGCTGGTTGATAGTATTTTACCCACAGTAGAACTTCTTTTAAAGTTGGAATCAATCCTCTCAAACCCTGCTATTGCTCTATTATAGTCTATGTAACATTATAAATCTTTTGCTGTCATTTCAACAATATTCACAGCATCTTCATCAGAAGTAGATTCCATCTCAAGAAGCCTTTACTCATCCAGAAGAAGCAACTCCTCATCCATTCAAATATTATGATAAGATTGCTGCAATTCAGTCACATCTTCAGACTTCACTTTTAATTTTAGTTCTCTTGCTATTTCCACCACATCTGCAGTTACTTCATCCACTGAGGTGTTGAACCCTTCAAAGTCATCCATGAGGATTCAAATAAATTTTTCCAAATTCCTGTTAATATTGATATGTTAGCCTACTCCTATGAACCTTGAATGTTCTTAATGAATGTAGAATGGTGAATTATTTCCAAGAGATTTTTAATTTACTTTGCCAATATTTATTGGATAAATTCCTGTCTATGGTAGACATAGCCTTATGAAATATATTTCTTAATAATAAGACTTGAAAGTCAAACTTACTCCTTGATCCTTGGGCTGCAAAATGGATGTTGTGTGAGCAGGCATAAAAATAGCATTAATCTCATTGCACATGTCCATCAGAGCTTCTGGAAAAATAGGCGCATTGTCAATGAGCAGTAATATTTTGAAAGAAATATTTTTCTGTACAACAGGTCTCAAAAGTGGGCTGAAAATATTCAGTAAACCATGCTGTAAACAGATGGGTTGCCATCTAAGCTTTGTTCCTCCATTTATGGAGCACAAGAAGAGTAGACTTATCATCATTCTGAAAGGCTCTATGATTTTCAGAATGTTCAGAATGATAAATGAGTGTTGGCTTTAGTCACCAACTGTAATTGCCCCTAATAAGAGAGTCAGCTTGTTGTTTAAAACTCTCTTTCTTCTTGAATCTAAAATGCTGACTTTTTTCTGGGTGTAACACTCCTGGCAGCCAAATATGTCTTGTTATAAAGAGAAGATTTTGGGGCCAGTTCTTGTGGGTCTGGAGACAGAAACATTGGATAAAGTCATCAAGATCATAAATAACAACCCATATGGAAATGCAACCGACATCCTCACCACCAATAGAGCTACAACTTGGAAATATTCCCACTCGTGTGGTGGAAGTCAGAGAAGTTTGTGGACAAACTTTCAGAAGATTCTTAAAGCCATTCACCATCTCTTCAGTGGATATAGTAAACAATGACCAGCATTGCATTTTATTTAAAGATTGTCCCTCTAATCTTTCACAATGCTCCATTTCTGACTCAGTAATGAAAGGTCAGGGGTGGAAAATTGGGTAGAAGGTGGGTATTTAAAAAAGGTCTCTGATGCTATTGTAGTTCTACATGATGTGCTTCTGTCTTTGAGTCCTTTGCTTAATATTTGACGTGGATTTATTCTGCTGTAAGCGGAAGTGAATGCCACTAATCCAGTGCCTTTGCAAATGTTCTCATTTACCAGCTTCTGATCTTCCCTCATGGGAGACACTAATTTCTGTGGCAAACAGGTAACTTCTGAGTTAACTTTCTTTCCTTTAAGATACTTTCTTGAACATAATCTGTAGTAAGACTTCTACAAGGAAATGCCTGCCCACAGCTTCTGTGCAGTTACATGCTGTTCATCTGTGGTTCTCAGAAGGTCCCTGTGTCAGACACTTGTAATTTTTTCTTTCCAAAATATTGGGAAACATCATTTCACCAAAAGAGTCTGATAGTGGAATTTGCCAGGTGATGAAACTTGGATCTTGAAGCTTACTTTCATTCCTCAATTTTTTTTTTTTTCTCCACCGTCAGAGACAACACAGCCTGGAACTAGAGGTCTAGAAATCTGACTAAATTTCCTAGAAACAAAACTGTTTATTTTTGCAAAGAGAAATTTCATTACTTTCCCATTCTGCTCCCAGATCAAATCTCCAATATTCATATTTCCTTCAATACTTGTCTATTTCTGTCTCTGTAAGAGCCCGTTTCACTATTGATGCTGTGCTCTCTGTCATCAATTGTTCTGATTTGGGGATATTCCATTCTTCCTGTAAGTGCTGATCTCATTTGTAATTGAAAGCCCCTTGTGCTTTCAATTTAAATGCTTCCTGATAAATAGGATCTGTTATTTCACTTGGTGTAGGGCATTTAAAAAAGAACTGTCCAATGCTGTTCTCTCACCTAGCATGTTCTTGGCCAGCTTCTTCACTCAATTCATTTTTCTTTTGTTCACCTGACTTTGCTACTGCTTGTCAGTTTATACGTAACCTGATTGGTTCTCTATCATTGCTGTTGCTACAGTTTTAACACTTCAGTCTCAAACTCTGGTCCTATAACTTAGAGCAGTCTCCAACCTTACTACCTTCTTCTGAAGTGTTTGGATTTGTGCTTTCTACTGGGTAAGCTGCATAATCTTTTCCTTAACCAAGAGCTCATTAATCTCCTTTTGATGTAAAAGGATTTGATTCTATTGCAACTTCTGGGAGCGTTTTTGTAGAGGATAAACTTCTTTCAGGTGGTATGCAAGAGCATTCTGGAGATAACTACTCTCTTTAAACACATTTTTTCCATCATTGTTCAATTGCACGACAACTTCATGATGGGATCTCATCGCCAGCATTGTCTTTTTTCAGCCTTTTGTTCTAGTCGATGATTTTCTTCAAAAACCATGCCTTCCCAGGTCCTAACAGTCTCCTTATGTTCTATTAATTGTTCTTTAAATTCTTCTTTAGAACATCTTATTCTTTCTTGTTTATTGTTTTCAGCTCTGTCTGAATAAGGCTAATTCCTTCGGATTTTTTAATGGAACTATTCCTCCAGCTTATTTACTTGCACAGTGTACTTTTGTTTCAGTTTTCCTTTCTCCTCCTGGGATTTTTCCTTTATTTCAGTCAGTTTCTTTTTCAGATTTTCAGTTTTTTCTGGTCCTTGCCTCTGCTCTTGCTTTTCCTTTTCCTTTTGTCCTTTCCCTTTGACAGCTATCTTGGCGTCTCCAGTGGCCTCACTGTTGTCCTTGACCAGCCACTGACACTCAGGCTGGCTTTTTCTCTAAGAAAAGCTGCATTTAAAGTGAGTAAATGTTCCCTCTGGGTCATTCCCATGCATAAAGAGTGCCTCTGCACCTGACATGGCTGGGGCACAGGGGTAAGGTAGATCACACCAGTGCAATGTATGTGCAGTGAGTATGCAAGTGGTACAGGTGCCTGAGCCTGCCCAGGATAGGTCACACTGGGTGGGCAGTCCTGCTTATCCTTTGAGCTTTGAAACCAGACATTGACTTCTCCTCTCTAGCTATTTAAGTCCTAGATGGCATCGTCTTTCAATAGAAGACTATTTCATCTCCGTTGAAAATCTGTTGTTTATTGTAGCCACTTTCTTCAATGATCTCAGCTAGATCTCTGGATAACATGTTGCAGCTTCTACATCAGCACTTACTGCTTCTTCTTGCACTTTTATCTTATGAAAACACCTTTTTTCTTTAAACCTCAAGAACTAATCTCTGCTAGCTGCAAAGGTCTCCAGATTCCTCATCTCTCTCCGCCTTTCAATAATTGAAGAGAGTTCAAGCTCTGTATCAAGCTTTGGGTTAAGGGAATATTAAGGACGGTTTGATATTCTATCCACACTACTAAACCTTTCTCCATGTCAGCAATAAGGTTGTTTTGCTCTCTTAACATGTGTGTCTTCACTGAAGGAGAACTTTCCTTCAAAAACTTTTTTTTCTCATTCAAAATTTGGTTAACTATTTGGTGCAAGAGGCCTAGTTTTCAGCCTATGTCAGCTTTCTTTTTTTAATAATTGCAATTTTTATTTTAGATATGAGGGTACCTGTGCTTGTTTGTTACATGGGTATGTTATGTGATGCTGAGGTTTAGATGTCAAGTTCTTGAATGCATGGATCATGATGTTTTTAATCTTTGTCAACCCAGTGTTCATCATAGTGCATGATATATGATAGGTATTCAATAAATCTTGGTTAAATTAATGGGATTTTATTTTATTTTATTATTATTTCAACAGTTTTGAGGGAACAGGCAGTGTTTGGTTACATGGATAAGTTCTTTAGGTGTGATTTCTGAGATTTCAGCGCATCTATTACCCAAGCAGTGTACACTGCACCGAATGCATAGTCTTTTATCCCTCACCACACTCCCAACCTTACCCCCAAGTTCTCGGAGTCCATATATCCTTCTTATGCCTTTGCATCCAAATATCTTAGCTCCCACTTCCAAGTGAGAACAAATAATGTTTGGTTCTCAATTGCTGAGTTACTTTACTTAGAAAAATGGTCTCCAACTCCATCCAGGTTGCACGAATGCCATTATTTTATTTCTTTTTTTGGTTGAGTAGTATTTTATGGCATTTATATATCACAATTTCTTTATCCACTCATTGGTTGATGGGCATTTAGGTTGGTTCCATATTTTTGCAATTGTGAATTGTGCTGCTATAAACATGTGTGTGCAAGTGTCTTTTTTATATACTGACATCTTTTCCTCTAGGTAGATATTCACTAGTGGGATTGCTGGATCAACTGGTAGTTCTACTTTTAATTCTTTAAGGAATCTCCACACTCTTTTCCATAGCAGTTGTACAAGTCTACATTTCCACCAACAGTGTAAGAATGTTTCCATTTCACCACATCCATGCCAATATCTATTACTCTTCGATTTTTAAATTATAGCCATTCTTGCAGGAGTAAGGTGGTATCACATTGTGGTTTTGATTTTCACTTTTCTTGATAATGATGTTGAACATTTTTTCATGTTTGTTCACCATTTGTATATCTTCTTTTGAGAATTGTTATTCATGTCTTTAACCCACTTTTTGATGAGTTTTTTTTTCTGATTTGTTTGAGTTCCTTGTAAATTCTGGATATTAAGCTATGTATTAATGCAAATACATAATTTGCAAATATTTTATCTCACTCTGTGGGTTGTCTGTTTACTCTGCTGATTATTTCTTTTGCTGTGCATCAGCTTTTCAGTTTAATTAAGTCCCAACTATTTATCTTTGGTTTTGTTAAATTTGCTTTTGGATTCTTGGTCATAACCTCTTTGCCTAAGCCAATGTCTAGCAGAGTTTTTCAGATGTTATCTTCTATCTTCTATAAGGTGAAAGATGAGGATCCAGTTTCATTATTCTATGTGTGACTTACCAATTATCCCAGCACCATTTGTTGAAGCAGTAGAGTGTTATTTAAAGGAATACAGAATAGTTTAAAATACTGAAATTCCTGAAATTATCTTTATAAAGCAATATACTTAATATGCTAAGAGAGAAGAAAAATAGAATTATATGTAACCTTACAAATATGGTTGATCTATCTATCTATCTATCTATCTATCTATCTATCTATCTATATCTATCTCTATTTCTGTATACATACCTAGCTATGTATCTCATATTTATTTAAGTACATTAAGTATAAATAAGTTAAAGAAACTAATTAGAAAAGTTCCTAGAGTGGATGAAATTTAGACTTAATTATATGTTGTCTATAAAACCCACTTTAACTATAAGGACTTTTTTAGGAAAGGAGAAAAGGGATAAAAGATATCATAATATGATGACTAATTTAAAAAGGAGTAGTTGCTCCATTAATTTCAGACAAAGTGGACCTCAGTTCAAGAACAGTCATCAGGAATAAAGAAACAGTGACATAATCATATGTGATCAATTTTCCATGAAGACCTAGCAATCTACGATATATGCATCTAACAACAGGGCATCAATAGATAGAAGTGATGGACATAATTTGAAAAAAAAGTGCAAGAAAAAAATGGACTAATTGACCTGTATAGTTAGAGATTTCAACATCTCTTTTTCAGTAATTAATAGAAAAAGTGGGCAGAAAATGAGTATTGATTATCAGTTAACGTAATTGTATTGGCATTTATAGAATACTTCATTGAACAACAACAGAATACATATTCTTCTCAAGCTAACATAAAACATTCACCAAGACGGATCACATTCTGGGCCATTAAGCACACCTTAACAAATTTAAACTATAAAATTATACAAACAATGTACACAGACCATAATGAATTAAACTAGGAATCAATAATATAAATATAGCAGGGAAATCCACAAATAATTGGAGACTAAGCATCATACTTTTAAGTAATGCAGAAGTCCAGGAAAAAGTCTCACAAGAAACGTTTTAAAGTTGGAACTAAGTAAGAATACAAATCTAACTTATTGAACTTTGTGGGATGCAGAGAAAACAGTGCCTAGAGAGAAATCCATTTCATTAAATGCCTATATTAGAAAAAAATTTCTTAACTCAATAATCTAGCAATTTATTTCACTTTCAAAACGCTAGTGAAAACATAACAATTTAAGCTTATAGCAAACAGAAAGAAAGAAATGATACAAATTAGAGCAGAGAACAATAAATTAAAAACAATGACAAAAAATTTAACACAACTAAAGGCAAGTTCTATGAAAAGGTAGACAAAATTGATAAACCTTTAACCAGTCTGACAAAGGATAAAAGAGAGAGAGAGCAGCTACAAATGACCAATATTGTTAAGGAAACAGACTCCTTCAATGTACACCTCACAAATGACATTAAAAGTATAATAAATGAGCACTATGAATAATTCTATGCTCACAAATTTTATATATTAAATATACCAATTATTTGAAAAGCACAAACTCCCAAAACTCCCACAAGGAGAAACAGATAATCTGAATAAATACGTTCACTCAAGATATTTAATCTACAGCTAATAACATTTCAAAAAATAATAAAAGCACCAGGTTCGAATGGCTTCACTGGTGAATTCTATGAACAATTTAAGAAAAAAATTACAACATTTTCTAACAATTTATTCTAGATTATAGAAGAATAAGTCATATTTTCTAAGTCATTTTAGAGGTCACAATGAATCAACTACCAAAATCAGATAAAGACACTGTAAGTGAAGAAAATTTCAGACTGATAATTCTCAGGAATACAGATCCACAGTTGCTCAACCAAATGTTAGCAAATTGAATTTTAAAAATGTATAGAAATAATTATGCACCACAATCAAGTGGGATTTGTCCCAGGTATGTAAGGCTGATTCCTTATTCAAAAATCCGTTAATATAATTCACCATATCAAGAGCCTAAGAAGAATAAAAATATTATCATATCAATAGATGCAGAAAAAGCCTTTTGCATAATCTAGTACCCATTCATGATAAAAGCCCCCATAAATTAGCAATACAGGGTAGCTTCCTCAACTTTAGAAAGAACCTACAGCTAATATTATACTGAATAGTAGAAATGCTTTTCATCTAGGACTGGGAAAAAGGCAAGGGTGTTTTATTTCACCCTTTCTATTCAATGTTGTGCTAGACAACTGAACTTGTACAATATAATAAGAAAAGGAAATAAATAGTAGACAGATTGTAAAGGAAGCAATAAAGCTGTCTTTGTTCAAAGACAATGTGATAGTCAATATAATAAGTAAAAATGGAAAATAAAACATTTGGAATAAGTAAATCAAGGTAGCAGGATACAAGGTTGATATACTAATGTAAATTATTTTCCTATACACAGGCAATCATATGATAAAAAATTAACTTAAAATGGATCTTAGATCTGAAGGTAACACATGACACCTTAAATCTTCTAGAAGAAAACATAGGAGCAAAATGTAGCAGGATGAGCCGCAGACAAGAACCCCTGAGACACCGAGTTGTAGAAGGAAAGGGCTTTATTCAGCTGGGAGTATCGGCAGACTCACGTCTCCAAAAACCATGCTCCCCGAGTGAGCAATTCCTGTCCCTTTTAAGGCTTACAACTCTAAGGGGGTCCACTTGAAACGGTCGTGATCAATTGAGCAAGCAGGGGGTACATGACTGGGGGCTGCATGGACCTGTAATTAGATCGGAACAGAACAGGACAGGGATTTTCACGATGCTTTTCCATACAGTGTCTAAAATCTGTAGATAACACAAGCAGTTAGGTCAGGGGTTGATTTTTAACTACCAGGCCCAGGGTGCAGTGCTGGGCTATCTGCCTGTGGATTCCATTTCTGCCTTTTAGTTTTTACTCCTTCTTTCTTTGGAGGCAGAAGTTGGGCATATGACAATATGAGGGGTGGTCTCCTCCCTCAATCTAAGTGAGCTTGTATTTAATGATGAATTTTTAGACACAATAGCAAAAATATCCAGAAAAGAAAAATTGGTAAGTAGAATTTTAATAAAAATAAAAACTTCTACTTTGCAAAAGGAATGTTTAGAGTTGGAAACACAAGCCTCGGGCTGAGAGAAACTCTTTACAAATCAAATAACTGGTAAACAGTTTGTATCCAAAATAGACAGAAAACTCCTATACTTAATAATTAGGAAACAAATAACTCAATAAAGTAGACAAAATATCTAGAGACATTACCAAATAACTTATACAAATGACAAATAAAAATATAAAAAGATGTTTAACGTCATCTGGCATTAGGCAATTTAAAGTTAAACCACAATTAGATACCATTACAACCTATTAGAATAAATAAGTTTAAAAAAACTGCCAATGACAATTACTGAAGAACAATATAAATTCTCATTTCTTGCTGGTGAGAATAGAAAAATCATACAGCCACTTGGAAGACAGTTGGTCAATGTCTTACAAAGCAAAATATAATCTTATTTACAACAAGTAATTGCACTTGTAGGTATTTATCAAACTGTTTGGAAAACTTAGGTTCACAGAGAAACCTGAGCAGTGATGTTTAGGAAAAGTTTATTAATAACTGTCCCAAATGAGAAACAGCCAAGATGTCCTTCAATATGTGTATGCATAAACAAACTGTGGTACATCCAAACCAGGGAATGTAATTCAACCGTAAAAAGTAAAGAGCTATAAAGCCACAGAAAGACATAGATGAATCTTAAACATTGCTTAGTGAAGAAGGTAGTCTGAAATGCTCTATGACGTATGGTTCTAATAAAAGACATTAGGCCAGGAGCGGTGGCTCAAGCCTGTAATCCCAGCGCTTTGGGAGGCCAAAGCGGGCGGATCACGAGGTCGGGAGATCGAGACCATCCTGGCTAACACGGTGAAACCCCGTCTCTACTAAAAATACAAAAAAATTAGCCAGGCGTGGTGGCAGGCGCCTGTAGTCCCAGCTACTCGGGAAGCTGAGGCAGCAGAATGGTGTGAACCCGAGGGGCGGAGCCTGCAGTGAGCCGAGATAGCGCCACTGCACTCCAGCCTGGGCGACAGAACGAGACTCCATCTCAAAAAAAAAAAAAAAAAAAAAATACTTTATGAAAATGGCAAACCAGCCGGGTGCAGTGGCTCCAGCCTGCTATCCCAGCACATTGGGAGGCCGTGGCGGGGGGATCACAGGTCAGGAGATCAAGATCATCCTGGCCAACATGGTGAAACCCCATCTCTACTAAAAATACAAAAATTAGCCCAGCGGGTGCCTGTAATCCCAACTATTCTGGAGGCTAAGGCAGGAGAATCATTTGAGGTGGAGGCTGCAGTGAGTCGAGACCAGGCCACTGAACTCCAGCCTGGGCAACAGAGCGAGACTCCTTCTCAAAAAAAAAAAAAAAAAAAAAAGAAAGAAAGAAAATAGCAGACTATGCAGACAGCAAAAGATTAGTGTTTTGCAGTGTTTTGTGAAGAAAAGGGAGGGTTTCATATATAAAGAATAGGGATTTGGGGGGAGATATAAAACTATTCTGCATGATACTTTAATTGTGGATGCATGACACTGTACATTTCTCCAAAGGCACAGAAGAGTGAACCTTCAAATATGTAAATTGTATGGGGTCATTTTGTAGGAGAGTGGAATTCCAGGATGAAATGCACAATATGACAAAACAATTTAACCTAATTAGGAATGTATGAAGCAACTTCACTAAAGGGGCTTAGGGAGGAAAAAATGCTCACCAAAATGAGTAAAAATGTGATGGATCTATAAAAGTAAAGGTAAAAAATAAAACTATTCATAATCACTGTACTCTAGTTAATAAAAGGTATTTCCTGCAAGGATCTGGATTACAAATTCTGATACTACAGTACGTGTATACTGGAATTCAACAACTTAGTGAATATATCATGAATGTCTGGAGCCAGCCAGTTGCAGTGGGAATTTACAGATAAGCAAGAGAAGGAGTCTAGAATTGCCCTTGTGGTCATGAGGTAGGGTTAAAGACATCCATATGAACTCCTACTTAGCTTAACAGAGATGTACATAGCTGCCCACAGACATATTTATAGATATGTGGTTAGCTTAGACACATATGTGTTCCTTCTCTGTCAGCTGAGATATTTCAGAATCAATGACACCTCACTAGTAACTAGCGCACCCAGTGCCCATATCTTGGTTTATCATACCATTCTCCAATAAACAGAAGCAAAGCTTCTTAGAGAAATGACTGATTCTAGAATTAGGGTAGGAAATACACAAGATGAGCATGGAAGATCTTGTGGCCAACGTAAGAAAATGCTGAGGGAAAGAGGAAGTGGAAGGAGGACGGGGAGGAGGTAAAGAACAAAAAGGAAGAAGGAGGTAATGACAATGGCACATTGATGGGTTATGGACAGCAAAGGGAGACAGGACCTGAAAGGCCTCTCAATAAGCAATGACGGAAAATTTGAACATCAAAATAAATAAAGTAGTATCAGATTAGAACTCAAAGTATAAAATAAATATCTATTGGTCCATCCTGATATAAATAAATGGGGGAGCTCTTGGGGGAGGAGAAAAATATGTACAGAATAATTACAAATATTCACATAGATTTTGGACTCACAAAAAAGGTAGAGAAAGAGGGCAAGTAACTTTTCAGAGGAGAAAGCTGACAACCATTACTTCAGCTAGGTATCAGGTCAACATCAACAGTTATAATTCATGTTGACAGTGTATACCCTTGATATTCTATAATGGATAAGGTAGTTTATTTTTGTTGTCTTTCTCCCTATAATCTATAACTCTGGTTTAATAATGAGAAAAAAAGACAAATTATAATCTAGCTGCAGTTGATAAACTAATTTACCCTTGTTTCTCTGTCAGAATCATCAAAATAATAAAAGTCTGAGAAAATGTCACAGACAAGTGACGCCTAAGGAGACCTCATGCTGAAATGTAACATGATATCCTGAGTAGGATCTTGGAACTGAAAAAGTGTTTTACATGCAAATTAAGAAAATTTGAATAAAATATAAACTTTAATTAATACTAATTTACCAACATTGGTTTATTAACAGTAACAAACCTGCCATACTAACAAGCTATATTAAAAACAAAAGACACTGGGTGCCAGGTGTATGGGACCCTCTTTACTATCTTCTCAGTTTTTCTGTAATCTTAAATTTTTTCTAAAAATAATAATTCATTAGAAAAAAATGAGTGTATTTTTACATTTACAGGAATGAGTTAATGAGTGTGGAAAGTCTGACAATAGGGAAGGAAAAGCAGAGAATATTCAAGAAAGCAAGCCACTGGAAGAGATGGTAGGGAAGGCAGAGATAAGAAAATGAGGTAAACAATAACTGAATTTGGCAAGGATAAAAGTCTATTCTTCAAAGAAATAAAGGAGTCATGTGGACTCCGAGAGAGAAGTGTAAAAATGCACTGGATATGCATAAAATGTTCACTCTAGTCATTTCTTTTTATTGAAGTGTGTGAGGACTTCTGATTGGGTTGGGGGGAAATCAGAGCTTTTTAAATTATTTTTATTTTTATTTTTAGAGGGAGTCTCACTGTGTCACCCAGGCTGGAGTGCAGTGGTTTGATCTCAGCTCACTGCAACCTCCAATTCCCAGGTTCAAGAGATTGTCCTGCCTTAGCCTCCTGAGTAGCTGGGATTACAGGCATGTGCCACCAAGCCCAGCTAATTTTTGTATTTTTAGTAGAGACAGGGTTTCACCATGTTGGTCAGGCTGATCTCGAACTCCTGACCTCATGATCCGCCCGCCTCAGCCTCCCAAAGTGCTGGGATAACAAGCGTGAGCCACTGCACCTGGCCAAAATCAGAGCTTTTAAATAGGTAAAAATCTATGTAGAAAAAGGAAAAAAAGACATTATGTAAACTTACATAGAAAAAGGAAGAAAAAAGACATTATGTAGTTTTTAAATAAGTAGCTAACCTTATCTTTAAATAAGATAAGGTTAGGATATTTGAAGATATCATGACTATGAATTGGCTGCCCAAAATTCTGGCATAAATATTATTTAGAGAAAGTTTTCAAACCCGGAGATCAATATTTAGAGATTTTAAAGACTGTGTTAATTTAACTAGATTGAATTTGCAAGCATATGCCCCAAAGAGTTTTATAATTTAATAAAACAGTTCAATGGATAGTGCTAGGTTGTAGAAAATTAAAGCTGAGTAGCAAAAAAGAAAAAAAGATAAGAACAAAAGGCTAAAAGAGCAAAATGATCTTTGTCTTAAAGGACTTTGTAATGGAAAGTCATGCAATTAAGCACATATATTTAAAATCCCCACACACTCCTTCAATAGAAAACGCAAATATATGAAACAAACAAAAATTGTAACTACAAACCACAAGGGAAGATCATATTGCCATGTGGAATTAAAAAAAAAAAAAACAAAGACAGCCAATTCTGTTTGGTTGGATTAAGAAAGCATTTTTGGAGAAGAAAGTATTTTAAATTAATTTTTAAATATGAATAGTCTTTAAAAAGATATGGAATTGGAGGCCGGGTGCAGTGGCTCACACTTGTAATCCCAGCACTTTGGGAGGCCAAGGCAGGCAAATCACCTGAGGTCGGGAGTTCGAGACCAGCCTGAACAACATGGAGAAACCTAGTCTCTACTAAAAATGCAAAATTATCTGGGGGTGGTGGCACATGCCTGTAATCCCAGCTACTCGGGAGGCTGAGGCAGGAGAATTGCTTGAACCTAGGAGGTGGAGGTTGTGGTGACTTGTTGTTGTGCTTGTGCTCTAGCCTGGGCAACAAGAGCAAAACTCCGTCTCAAAAAAAAAAAAAAAAAAGATGTGGAAATAAGGTACGTATTTTTAATCTATTGAAACTAGGGGAGACATATTTGGAAAAAAGTAATCAATTAACAAAATCTAGACTGGCTAGACTGAGTGTAGAATAATCAAGGGTCAGGGAAAAGGAGGGAGATTAATATGTTGGTTTGTATGAGAAAGAAATCATTGAATAATGATTTGAATAGCTGCTGGGTACAGAAACAAGGGAAGAGATGAGAGAAATATTGTGGATTGATCTAACATGACTCAGGCCAAATTAGTATACAAGAAAAAAATAAGGAAGACTAAATGATGACTTTGATTTTTAATTTAATTGTGAAATAATTGTCTTTAGGCTATTACATATGCATTTCAGAACAAGAGTGATAAATATAGCCTTGTCTTAGAACACCCACACATCAGTTTAATCAGCACCATGTTAGCTGTGTAAAAATGTCACTCATATAGAAGTATAACTCTGCATCAGATTGTGAATATTTATAAAATTTTACCATCTAAAAGTTTATTAAAAAATAGCAAATATCAATTTAGAACAAAAAAAAGTCAAGATGATGTTTTTTTGTATCTTTTCTTGGTATTCTGAAATATTTTCAAATTAACTGATATTTAAAAAATTATAACAAATTAAAAATCTTTAAGATACTTACGCACAAATTCTGCTCTGCATTAGGTGGTACTGGAAATTGCTCAGAAGCACCGCATGTTGATGGATTGCCAACACCTTTCAATTAATTAAATCACTATATTTGGCTCTGTCTCTGGTGGGTTTACTGCTTATCCCAAGCAGGTGTTGATGGATTAGGACATTCCTCTCTGGCTGATTCCTGATTAAATTTGGACAAAGGACCTGACAGCTGTCATGTCTCTGTTTCCCATAACTCTTCCCTCAAATCAGAAAGCACAGAGTCTGCTACAGGAGAAAAGCGTGGAGAGCCATCTTGTGCAGGTAATTCTTAAGTTGGCTAGAAGCATGAAAATGCATTGTTTTAAGGTTTATTTATATAGAACAAGAGCAGAAACTTTAGAAAGCCTTATTTAGTGCAATTAAAAGTAAAGATATGATATTCATTTTTTATTATCCTGATTCTTTCATTCCATTAACAGGACAAAATGTTCTTATAGTCTCAGGATTCTCACCTTCGAGGCAAATATGCTTGAGGGCAAATACATAACTAATATTCACTCATGAATTATGACTCGGCTGCACTGCTTTCTAAGGTTTTTGTCCAGAGAATGTTGAAGAAGATAGGTTAGAACTCAGATCATCATCAAAAGAGAAAATTTTGATTTGTTCTCTCCTTCTAGTCTTCTAATAATTTAGAATAATGTTTCTGTGAAGGAAAATTATTTTAGAATAAAGTTTTTTTTATAATCTTTACATCCCCTCAGATCCATTTCTTATTTTTTAATGAGCAAGTATGAAACAAGTTATCACTAAATTTATAAATAATACCTCCCATATTTGTATCTGCTAATTGCTTTTGTTTTCTGGAAGCTGGTAGCATACTTCCTTTTGCAGCAAAAAGAATATGTCTGTTCATCCGCCCCCTCCCTCCTATTTCCTCTGCCCAGAGAAATACACAGTAGAGGTGACTATGAAACAGGTGATGCAAATTGCCTTCTGCATATGTTCTTCCTTTCCTTGGTTTCACTGGACCTCATTTATCTCCTGCGTTCTCTCTCTCTCTGTCTGTCTCTTCACTGAAAAAGCAATGAAGGTCACTGTGCAAGTACACCTAATTACATCATCCGAGGCCATAAAGAACTGAGTGTGGACTTCGGTTAAAATACTTAAAATACCTGCACACTTAGTACATGAAATCTGGCTTCTCCACAAGCTGCAAAAGTGACCAGGTAATGCTCTCTGGTATGTTTTGGCATGGTTGGGGTGGTGTTGAACTCCACCTGGAGAAATTCCATCAACAGGATCAGGAAGGGAAATACCAGATTTTTTTCTCTCTATTTCCTACAGTGGACAATTTGGAGACACAGTATTTTTGTATAGCCTCTTGGAAGACATCTACATGGTAGACAGAGCACTCTTGTGCAGCAACTAGCTAAAACTCTCCACAAAACAATGAAGCCCTAGCAAGTGCATTTGACTTCCATCTTTCCCCACGTCAGTCTCTGCATCCCTCATTGTCTATGTTCTGCAAATGCCCTACTGAAGAAATCAGTTACACTTAAGCCTTGCCTTGGCTTAATTTTCAAGGAAACTGGATTTAAGACACAAGGGCAGAGAAGCTTAGTTTCTCATCTAAGACAATTCTTTCACAAAATTGTGCTATGGAACATGTAAGAAAATTGCCTACTCTAGTGTGAAAATCAGAGAAAGCTCCTTTGAGGAGGTGACAGATGAAGCAACATCTGAAGCATGATACTCAATATTATTTAATATATATACACCTGAGTAATTATATGTTATATCTTTAAAACCAGAGAAGATGTGGACACAATTATGATTTGATTTTACTTTGATAAAAACAGTTATATATTTTATATGTTTTTTCACCTAAAAGAATAAAGAAAAAATATTAGAGAGCATGTCAGATAGATTATATGTGTCATCTAGCACAAAGATTATAAAATCAGAGCAACCTTGATTAAAATTTCTGGATTCTCCAGTTTGTTAAATTCTCTGAACCTGTTTTAGGTTTCATGATTGTTGGAAAATAATATTTAAATAAAATAATTTTATAGGGTCAAATTAAATTAGAAGTAAGTCAGAATATAGCAAATGGATAAATACTACAAATATTATTTTTGTCCATTCTCTTACATGGATGATCATGCTCTTCTTATATGATGATGAAAATGCTCCCCCATTAGTCACTTTTGAGCTTAGAAGACCTCTTATTTTTAAGGATTTGTTTAATCCATTCTGCAAATATTTTTGAATAACTACTATGCATGTGACACAACAGCAAACCAAATAGAAATTCTTTTTCCTTTTGGCTCTTATGTTCTGGAAAACAGATCATTTATTGCTCTGTTAATGTCTTCCAAACCACTAGATTAATTTTCCCCAACCTAAAATGTGCTCTATTACCATCCATAAACAAAACAAAAACAACCCATGTCTCCATTCTCCTCTAACCATCTAATATAAATTTGTTTTAAAGCCAAGTTTCTAGAGTCTGCAAATGTTAGTCATTTTTCTGATCTTCCATTAACTCCTCAACTTACTATAGTAGAACTTCTACCCTCTACGTTTCTAATAAAACTGTTTTCCCAGTTAACAAATTACCATTTATTTATTTATTTATTTATTTATTTATTTATTTATTCATTTTTTGAGATGGAGTCTCACTCTGTTGCCCAGGCTGGAGTGCAGTAGTGCAATCTCAGCTCACAGCAACCTCTGCCTCCTGGGTTCCAGCAATTCTCCTGCTTCGCCCTCCTGAGTAGCTGGGATTACAGGCACGCACACTACACCCAGCTAATTTTTGTATTTTTCGTAGAGATGAAATTTCACCATATTGGCCAGGCTGGTTTCGAACTCCTAACCTTGTGATCCGCCCTCCTCAGCCTCCCAAAGTGCTAGGATTACAGGCGTGAGCCACCATGCCTGGCCATTTCCTCTTATTTTTAAAATACAATAAATTCCTTTCAGTTCTTGTCTCACTTGACCTTGCTGCACTATTAAATCTGTGGTCCATTAATTTATTCTTCAAAATGGCCTTTCTTAGTTTCTGTAACATTATTCCCTACTAGGTTTTTCTCAGTTCCCCTGGCATTCAAGCTAAATATTGAATTTCAATTTCTTTGACTTTGTCTATTTTGTTAAAAAGAGTGTTCCTGCCCCAGGCCCTCTTATCTTATTCAATGTATTAGTCTTGCTTCTGGAACTTGCCTTGTCCCCTGCACACCAACAGCCCTTTGCTGCACTTACATTACTCCATGCATATCTCAATCACTTTATATTCAGTTTTTTGTATTCGCAGTTTCCTCTTTCCAAGTTTAGTGCCACTGCACTGTCAGCTTCTATAGTCAAGAACAGGATTTTTATCAAGTTAGCATTTTTAAATCCTAACATAGTTTTAAACATATTCTAAGAACTCAAGAAGTGATTTTAAATATAATCTTAATTAAAATGTGTTTCATGAGTGATTATTACCCATTCCCATGGTTTACACCTCCTACAACTTCTATTCTGATGGTTCTAACATTTATATTTTAGGCTTTTTATTAGAGAAGCCTCTTGGCATTAACTACAAAGGGCTCAGAGTTATCATTACAAAATGAGCTCAAATCTTGGCAATTTTTTTGCCTAAAATTTTTTATCATCTCTTCATCTTTCACAGGATACAACCTGAACTTCTCAGCAGAGAATATATGTTATTTATTTTCTGAAGAAAATTACCTCTGAATAAAAATTACATGCAATTCCTCTTGGTTAATGTAATAGTCATTTTGATGCATCAACTTCTCTAGGCTAAAATTCTCAGTTATTCAATCTAATACTAATTTAGGTGTTGCTTTGAAGGTATACTTTGTACATGTGATTACATTCCATAATCAGATAATCATAATCCATTTATTTAAGAAATATTATCCTAGATAATCTGGATGAACCTGATTCAGTCAGCGAAAAGGTCTTAAAAGGAGAGTTAGGACTTCCCTAGTGAAGAGGAAATTCTGCCTATGGGCAACAGCTTCGACCTATTTCCAGAAGATCAAACAAGCTCTTCCTCATGGCCTGTCTATTGATTTTAGACTCACCTACCCAGCTCCCACAATTATGTAATCATTTCTTGCAATAAATACCTTAGTATACTTCTCTTGATAGACCTAGAGAAACTTGACAGACACAGACTTTGGTACTGAGAGTAGTTTTGTGTGTGTGTGTGTGTGTGTGTGTGTGTGTGTGTGTGTGTGTGTGCGTGTTGTTTGTTTGTTTGTTTTTTGAGATGGAGTCTCCCTCTGTCGCCAGGCTGGAGTGCAGTGGTGCAGTCTCTGCTCACTGCAACCTCTGCCTTCTGGGTTCAAGTGATTATCCTGCTTCAGCCTCCAGAACAGCTGGGATAACAGGCGCCTGCCACCACACCGGGCTAATTTTTCTTTTTTTTTTTTTGTATTTTTAGTAGAGACAGGATTTCACCATGTGGGCCAGGATGGTCTCGATCTCCTGACCTCGTGATCTGCCCACCTCGGCCTCCCAAAGTGCTGGGATTACAGGCATGAGCCACTGCACCCGGCCAAGGGTTGTTCTAAATGAAGAAAATGTTAAGGATGAGGTTTGAATTGGCTCTGTGTGAGAACTGGTTTTTCTGATTAGATTTGAAGGCACTAATGATCCTGATTTTAATGGGAAAGAGAAAGTTTGTATGGTGTTTTGTGGCAACAGCGATACCCAAAATATTCTTAAAAGTATCTATTGGCTACACTTAGCCAAATACTTATGAGGTGATGGGTGGCCCCATATTTGGTGCCTTGAGAAAATTTTTGTCAAACTAGTGAAACTAGTGAGTATAGTAGACTGCTTTTATTTATTTATTTATTTATTTTTGACAACGTCTCACTCTGTCACCCAGGCTGGAAGGGTGGAGTGCAGTGGTGCAATCACAACTCACTGCAGCCTCCACCTCCCAGGCTCAAGCGATCCTCTGACCTCAGCCACCTAGGTGGCTGGGACTATAGGCATGCAACGCCATGACTGGATAATTGTTTATATTTTTGTTGAGACAGAGTTTTACCATGTTGCCCAGGCTGGTCTTGGTCTTGACCTCCTGGGCTTAAGTGATCTGCCTGCTTCAGCCTCCCAAAATGTTAGGATTACAGGCATGAGTCATCACATCCAGCCTGATGGTTGTTCCTAATTGAGCTGGACAAAGTTGAAAAAGAAAACAAGGAGCTGAGGGACTAAAATTCCTAGCTCAACCCCCACATATATGACATAGAAGCTATTTCGGCCCTGACAGAAACTCATATCCTATAACCAGAGGGCTAAGATTTCTGAAAACTAAACCTAGAATCTAATTCTCTAGCGGCTGAATCACAATATAATTTCTATTTTCAACATGGCAGGGTGTCTTCTGTTAAAGCGAGTGTATTGATTGAGAAGGATAGGATATCACAAATTGGAATTGAAACATAGGGGCAGGTCCTAATGAGCCTGGGTTATTGCACCTTCATATTCTGATAAGTCTTTTTTGCCTACAGATGCAACCCCTCCACCCTTGCCAGGGGAAGTTAGTCCTTGATTGCCTGATAAATCTCTAATGGCCTTTTCTGAGGTAGTTGCCTTAGAAGGCACTGCTGATTCTCCTCAGCACCCACCCTGTATTAGTCTGTTTTCAAACTGCTATAAAGAATTACCTGAGACTGGGTGAGTTATAAAGAAAAGAGGTTTAATTGACTCACAGTTCTGCATGGCTAGGGAGGCCTCAGGAAATTTACAATCATGGTGGAAGACAAAGGAAAAGCAAGCCACGTTTTACATGGCGACAGGACAGAGAGAGCAAAGGGGAAAGTGTCACACTTAGAAACCATCAGATCTCATGAGAATTCACTCACTATAAGAAGATGGTGCAGGGGAGGGGAATCCACCCCCATGATCCAGTCACCTCCCACCAGTTCCCTCCCTAGACACATGGGGATTCCAATTCAATATGAGATTTGGATGCGGACACAGAGGCAAGCCATATCACATTCCATCATACCTCTTTGCTTTGAGACCTATAACTACACTCAAGTCTAGGCAGTCTCCAAATAACAAGGTATACTACACACTGACAGGATTACATGATTTTGCCAAATTATACAGACAGAATCTGGAGAATATATCTAGAAATAGATTTTAAGAATGGGGGATTAAAGTGGACCGAATTTAAAGTAGATTCAACCTAAATTTATTAATATGAGTTCCCAATAATGGACCCCATATTAATAAATTTTGTAAGTTGAAGAATTACAAGGGCTCTAACCATTTGGGTTGTTGTCTGTTACATGGGCACAAGGTGAGTGATATTGTTCGGATATTTAAACCCTTCCATATCTGATGTTAAAATTTGATCCCCAATGTTGGAGGTGGGACCTAAAGTGAGGAATTTAAGTCATGGAAGCGAATTCCTCATGAATGGCTTGGTGCCATCCTCAAGGTAATGAGTGAATTCTTGCTCTATTAACTCATGCAAGTGTCCCCACCCCCAGGAGAGCTGGTTGTTGAATATAGCTTGCCACCTCCCTCCTCTCTCTTTTCCTTCTTTTATCACCATAGGGCCCTGTGATGCCGCCACTCCTTCACCTTCCACCAGGAGGGGAAGCTTCTAGAAACCCTCACCCAAAGCAGATGCTGACACTATGCTTCTTGTACAGCCCACAGAACTTTGTGCCAAATATGTCTATTTTCTTTATAAATTACCCAGCCTCAGCCACAGGTATCCCTTTCTAGCAACACAAAGAAAATGGTCAACTCTAAGTTAAAAAATTAGAATTGCCTTTGTATTCTGTAAAAGAATGTAAGCAAAGGCTTAGGGAAATGAAATGTTACAACGGATATATCAATTAAGACTTGCTTCTCTTTGGAGGAGTCCCCAGGACATACTTTTCACCAAGGCAGTCAGTATTAAATTCATGAGAGAAGCTCCCAAATTTTTTGAAGCATTCTGTTTCTAATCTCCTTTGTAAGTGGGAAGTTACAGTGAGAATTGCTGGGTTCCCACTGAGCTAAAATCCCCAGTTGTAATGGGAATAATAGAATCAGAGGGTGTTAGCATCAAATGGTGGCACTTAATCACCAAAGATGTAGTGGGTGCTGTTACCATGATGGACATCAGAACCAAAAGAGTAATCAGGATCGTTTGACCCATAAAGAGACCTGTAGCAATGGTTGTTTGATGTTACTGTTCCTAGAAAATAGACAGACACTATAATGAATTCTTCACTAGTTTGCATAATCCGAATTCTAGGTCTAGTGAACAAAAGACTGATTTGAGTCCTCAAAACAAATTTAGAGTGGTAATCTCTCCCAGCCTCTCCAAATTAACTCACAGCCTTTGAGTGGGGTGACTGTGCGTTGGGGAAAGGGAAATGATCAGACTTTTCATTGATTACTGAACACTAGTTCTCAACTGATAACTAATTCCTGGAGACATTACTATGGTACAGTATTCAGAATAAAGGCTTATGAAAGTCAGGTGATTAATGGAGTTTTAGATTAGGTCCCCAAACCCATCACATGATTATTTTCCCAGTGTCAGAATGCATAATTGAAATAAACATACTCAGCAACTGGCAGAAGCACCACTTTCATTCCCAGACTTGTACAGAGGGCTACTATGGTGGGAAATGTTGTGTGGGAACTCACAGAATTATCTCTGCCTAAAAAAAAAAAAAAAAAAAAAAAAAAAGAGTAAGTGAAAAGCAACACCACATTCTGAATGGATTATAGAAACTAGTGCATTAAGGACTTGAAAGATGCAGAGGTGGTTATTCCCACAGTATTTTCAACTTACCTATTTAACTTGCCTATTTGGCCTGTGCAGAAAAGAAATTGATCCTGGAGAATGACAGTGAATTATTGTGAATTTACTCAGGTGACTCTAAGTGCAGCTTCTGTTCCAGATGTAGAATTTGTTGTTTGGACAACATGTCCCCAGTTACTGACATACAACTATTCATCTTGCAAATGCTTTTCTTTCTTTCTATCTCTTGGTAAATACCACAAGACGCTGTTTTTTTTTTTTTTTTGGTTGTTGTTGTTGCTTGTTTGTTTGTTTTTTAAGGTGGCAAGACCAACCCCCCAAGGGGATATAAACTCTACAGCCCTTTGTAATAATTTAGTCTGCAGAGACCTTGATCATTTTTCCCTTCCAGAAGACTTAATATGGATCCTTTTCATTGATGGTATTATACTGATTGGACTTGGTAAGCAGAAAATAGCAACTACCTCTAGACATATTTGTATGAAGCTTGTATGTCAGAAGGTGAGAAATAAATCCTACAAAAATTGAGGGGAATTTTACCTCACCAAAATTTGTTGGGGTTCAGTAGTGGGGACAATGTTGCGATATTCCTTTTAATGCAAATGATAGGTTGCTGCCTCTGGTCCCTCCTAACACACATACACACACACACATACACTCTCTGTCTCACACACACGCACATGAGGGAAAAAATGCCTAGTAATTCCCTTTGAACTCTAGAGACAATATATTCCTCATTCATTTGAATGTTTTACTCTGCTCCATTTATTGCATAACCCCTAAAAGCAAACTTTGAGTGAGGCTTACACAAAGAGACGGCTCTGCAAAAGGCTCAGGCTGTCATTAAAAATGCTTTAAAACTTGGGTTGTAAGATCCAGCAGATCCAGTGATACTTGAAATGTTAGTGGAAGACACTAATACTGTTTAGAGCTTCTGGTAGGCCACAATAGTTGAATCACCATGAAGGATCTTAGAATTTGGGGGAAAAGTCTTGTCATCTTATGCAGAAAACTGCTCTCCATTTGAGAAATGGTTTTTGGCTTGCTGCTGGGCCTCAGTGGAGATGGAAGCCTGAGTCGCTCATCATGAATAGGGTGTGGTCTGGTGAGTCAAGCCATAAATATGAGCATGCACAGCAACACAGCATTATCAAATCAAAGTGATATACATGAGGTAGGGCCCAAGCTGGCCCCAAAGGAAGAAGTAGGATGCATGTACAAGTAGAAAATTCACCCATGTCCCCTACCTCTCTTGCATTGTTTTCTCTTCCAGCCCATACCTATTGCTTCATTAGGAATTTCCTATGACCAGTTGACAAAGGAAGAGGAGACTTGAGCCTGGTTTACACTTGGTCCTATGTGACATGCTGTCACTCCTGAAAGTGTACAGCTGAAGCACTACAGCCCCTTTCTGGGATATCCCTGAAGGACACTGATGAAGGGAAAGCCTTCCAGTGAGCAGAAACACCTTATATGACTCTGGGGAAATCTGTAATACCATCTATATAAGTAAAATTTATAAAATAAAATCAAAATGCAACACAAAAATATAAACCCATTGCACTTACATTTGGGGAAGATGATTTGAGATGACACCCACCGCATTTAAAACAACATAGGTTACCTTGTAAGCATGTAATATCTTATAATGTTTGCTATTATCGTCTCTTATTATTGCTTGAGATAATCTTAATATTAAATCTTAATACTAAGTAAGATTCTTGATTCTTCTTAGATAATACCGTTAAAAATCTGTAGTTTTAGAAGTACTTAAATATTAAGAGAAGAAGCTTGTGAATTGGTAGACAGTACCAACCACTTAAATTTCACACTGAGGGCTGCTAGGCTGGAGCAGTTTTCCAGATGTTAGCCAAACATATATGATTCATAAAATTGAATACTACATTTGAATGAGCAATTCAGCATTACATAAGTTCATTTAAAAAGCTTTAATATGCAGTCTAATTTTGAAAGATGGAATATCTATACTAAGTGATTCACCAGCTTTTTTTTTTTCATTTTGGGTGCACCAAACATAGTATCTATAGCACCATAAAGTGTTACACAAAAATAAGAGAAAAATAAATACAAAATTGAAGTGCCTAGCAGTTTGAATTAAATCAACAAAGGATAACTTAAAACTGACATCCTTTTAAAATACCATTATAAAACAAGAATTCATAACAGGAGTTAGAAATGTCAACTGCAAAGAATGAATTTCTTTGCTCTTGTCAATATAACAAAAGGCCTAAAATATTGTTTTGAGTACATTCAATCTTTTGGTATTTAAAAATATCTCAATGGATGAAAAATTACTATTTTCCTAATTTAAAAGCATATTATACATATATTCCTTATGCTCTCAATTTATTGATAACCCACAGGCATTTTGCATATCTCTGTAGATTTTTGACAGTTATTGTTAATAGTTGAAATAATCTGCTGGGGTGTGAGAGACTTAAAAAAGTTTCTTTTCTCTAAAAAAAGACATGTGGAAAGAATATGTTCTCTTCTCCTATGGTTTTAGATTTTCCCACATGAAGAATGAATTATTAAAATTGCTTTTTTCATTTTGTAAACATAAGAGGCCAAACTTAAACAAGAGCCAACATGTGAAGAATGGCAGAGGAGAATAATTGATATAATCTATCTGTAGTAGTCCATTCTCACACTGCTATAAAAATACTACCTGAGATGGGTAATTTATAAAGGAAAGAGGTTTAATTGACTCACAGTTCTGCATAACTGGGGAGGCCTCAGAAAACTTTAATCATGGAGGAAGGCAATGGGAAAGCAAGGACCTTTTTCACATGGTGGCAGGAGAGAGGAGTGAAGAGCGAAGGGTGAAGAGCCCCTTATAAAACCATCAGATTTCATGAGAACTCACTCACTATCAGAAGAACAGGATAGGGGAAAATGGCTCCATGGTCCAATCACCTCCCACCAGGTCTCTTCCTAGACACTTGGAGATTACGGGGATTACAATTCAAGATGAGATTTGGGTGGGGACACTGCCAAACCATATCACCCTTCCTTGAGGATGTTGATGATTTCTTGATGATCTTTATGAAGTTTTAGTTAAGTAGCCATAAAATTGCTCCCTTCTTAAATCTTCCTGTTAATTGAAATAATAAATTTACCTTATTTTAAAACACTTCTTGTCATTTATTATTTCTTGTTACATGATATAAAACATCCTAAATGACATATACTCCAAGAGACATCCGAGTCTGGATGCTAAAACTTATCTCCAAGCTGCTATTATTCTTGGTTTTTGGAACTTATGGTCATCCATAGCTACAACCTGAAGCCAGAATTGTACCAGCATCTGAGATATGCACAGAAGATATTCTGGGACACTGGACAGCAAACTTAGGGGGGATTGGGCAAGAAAAATAGGACACAATTTTGTGTGGATGTCCATAATACCAAACTTTGTGAAGCTTACTATAATTTGGTGGCTGGATTTTCTAGGATTTTGATTTCAGAAATATTCTAATAGAGATCTTTAAGGCCAAGTTGATAATTCTTGCTTATTTTAATATTTTGATGCTCTGGGAAGGAAGTGAATTTATGACTGGGCAAAGCTAGCTCTGTTCTTTAGAAAACAATGTTATACTTAGCCTGAGCATACACACATTTTGGTTTTCTAGTTACAGAGAAATATATAACCTATAATAGGTGTAAGTTGCAAATGCAGTTTAATATAATTTGGTGGAAGATCTTGGCTATTGGCTCTACTGACCTTTTGTCCCAGGTATAATATTCTGGGGCAATGTTTATTGAATCTCAAAACTACTGTCATTATAAATCCCCTTATCAGATGTTTACATATTTGATTTATTTCCAGGATATAAAAATTCAATTAAATTTTGTACATTAACTTTGTATTATGTAAAGTTTAAATTTACTCGGTTCTAGTAGTTGTTTATTTGATTTAGGAAATTTTTTTTCTGCTTTTCTGACACCTAAAACTACTAAAAAAAGACTTTGAGGAAAATTTTATTTTCTTTGCCTGAATGCTACTATTTCTTTATATTTGATATTCAATATAGCTTCACAAGGCTAGGTCTTATGATTAATCTTATAAAGGAGCATTTTCCCCCTGAAAATTGATTATTCAAGCTACAGATAATGTGTCCCTTTATTTTTTCCTCAGTTCTTTCATTCACTGTACTGATCACTTTTTCCTCATCATTCATGCTTTTTTTGTTTGTTTGTTTTTTTCCAAGACTGAGTTTCACTTTTGCCACCCAGGCTGGAGTGCAGTGGCACAATCTCAGCTTCTCAGATCACTGCAACATCCGCCCCCCCGGGTTTAAGCAATTCTCCTGCCTCAGCCTCCCTAGTAGCTGGGATTACAGGCGCCCGCTACCACGCCCGGAAAATTTTTGTATTTTTAGTGGAGACAGGTTTTCACCATGTTGGCCAGGCTGTTCTCAAACTCTTAACCCAAGGTGATCTGCCTGCCTCGACCTCCCAAAGTGCTGGGATTACAGGCGTGAGCCACCGCGCCCGGCTTCATGTATTTTATTATATATATTTCTGGTTTCATTGTAAGAAAACCAAATAATAATAGACCAATTTTAGAGCAAAGTATAACTAAATAATTATGTTTTTCTTTATGGTAGAGTTTTCATTAAAAAAGAAATTAAAGGATTCATGTGGAATTAAAATTAATTCACCTAATTAGGTACTGTGTCTTAAATTTGTTCTCTATGCCGATTAAATAAAAGCTATGTAATATGTTTCAGAGAACTAAACAAAAATCCTATTTTTAAAACATTTAGGGTGAAGTAAAATATTCAAGAGAATTATCTACCACCATATCATTTCCTTTATCATGAGTGATAAAAATTTTCTTGCCTTGTGTTATCAAATGTACTATTGTCTGGACCACGTCAAATAATTTTTTGACATATACCGTCTTTACCAATATGAAATATTAACTTATATCTTGTGTAGATGTCAACATTTCTTAACATATTTAAGATAATTATGGGAAGTCAAAAAACATGAATAATAATGTTGCACAAATTTTAACTTTTTTGATAATTTCAGATCTGGCTAAATTTATATTTAACTTGTTGAGTTTTTTTTTATTTCTCCCAACCAAATTTTTTATTATATACAATAAAAATTCAGTACAAATTTTTACATTTGTGACAACTCAGTGTTTTTCAGCTGCAGAATATTATAAAACTGAGTCAAATTCAAAGTGCTTCTGTCAGTTTCTAAATCTAGAACACAACACGAAACTTTGTTTCATCCATAATACCTCCAGGAATTGTTTCGGTTTCCTTGAAAGTAATAATGTCTTCTTTCTTTTTTCTTGAATATCTTTTTTCAAAGTATACAATTCTATTGTCTTTAGTATGCCACTTTTCTGACAAATTATATAAAGTTAGCGTGTTTTCTTTTTGTAGATTGAATCACTTTCTTGACATATTTTCATGCACAGATAGTCCTATTCCATTTTGTAATTGTGAAATAATAATATAAATAGGTTTTTTAATGCTCTTTTTCTGATTTATGTTGGCAGTATTTTTTTTCCTAAAATTCAAAAAGTGTATAATGTTCTAAATTTCATTGGTCTTTATTATTTTCCCTCTTCTGACTTTGTATCTCATATGACAGTACCAAACAATATGTCCAAATCCTTCCATCTCTGCTGAAATTAAAACAACCTTTCCATAATCTTTATTGAATTCTGAATCATGTTTAACATTAAAGGCAATGTCATTGTCAAGTTCCCGTATCATCTTTCAATTTGTACAAATTATTCTATGGTCTTCTACATTATATGAGTTTGTTGTTACTCCCAATATCCATGTAGTTAAATATTTGTTTTTGGTTTTGGGGGGTGTTTCAGCAAAAATTGTTTTAACAAACTTGCATTATTGTCCTGTGGAGAAATAAGTTCTGTTTATGTATTGCACAGCATAGTGACTATAGTTAATAATTTTAGTTAAATTATAGTTAACTATACTATAATACTAAATTATATTTATGGTTACTGAATATATTATAGTGTATTTCAAAATAATTAAAGTGGGTTTTTAATGCCCTGACTACAAATAAATGATAACTATGTGAAGTGATGTACATGTTAGTTAGCCTGATTAGATTATTTCACCATACTTACATGTATCAAATCAATACATTGTGCCCCATAAATATATACAACTATTGTCAATTTAAAATAAAATAAAATAAATAGTAAACATCTAATTTTATTAAAATTCACTGCAGCTTTTTTGACACTTTAAGATGAAACCATATAATTTATTGGTACATGCATATACAAATAAAATATTTGTGTGTATTTTATATGTGTTTATAGAAAAAGAAAGAGAGACAGAGAGAGAGAGAGGGTTCCTATTAACCTACAGAAATCAGTAAGCTTTTTCTAAAGAAGAAATACATGTAAGAATTAGAATTAGAATTTCTAAATTTCAAATAAAGATGAAAAGATAAAAGATTTCAAGATAAGTCCACATAACTTCATGTGGAGATATATAATATTTTGTCTTATTTGAAAATGACATATTTTGTGCTTATTTAAATTTGTTACTTTTTTATGGAGCTAAGCAATTTTATTCATATTTATGTTTATGTTCATTTTTATTTATGCCACAAGTATAGTAGTTTTGCTTCTTTCTGTGCTATTCATTTTACTAATTGTTCCAAATATGTCACTTAATTTTCTTTTCTAATTTTTTAAATTCATTTTCTCATCTATACACACATATTCTGTCTTCCTTTGCATGACTTTGGACACACTTCTTCAAAAATCTTGGAATTATTCATGACAAATATCTCAAATTAAATGTTTAATCTATGAACAAACCCTTAAATAGTTAACAGTATGTCTCAAAGCCAAAATCCATAGAATAGCCTACACTTATGCTACATAGATGATGCCACATATTTGCCCTTCCGCCCCTGTTCTTACAACTCTGATCTTGCCTTCTCTAATTTGAGACATGCTTGCTACTGCTCTTCATCTACATTGACTTCCTCACTGTCTCTGGAATACATCAAATAGCTCCTGCCTTAGGGCCTTTACACTTACTATTGTTTCTCATGGAATTGCTTATGTCTAGAAACCAATTGACTGATTGTTAAATACCACATTTTTTAGATGTATTGGATCCCTTTAAAATTATACCTTCTCTGCAAGTTTTTCCTTTTCCTCATTTTCATATTTTTTTTCTCTTTGGCATTTATACACTCGTATATTATGTATATTTGTGTAACTGTATGGGCTTGATACTTACTTGTATTCTGTGAGACAATAAGTTTTACCATGCTGAAAGTAGTTTGCATATATGATAGAGGAAATGAGGCTAAATTTATTTTAGGTGTTATGTGAAGGCCTAAGGCCATTAAAATTATATTCTAATTATATGTTAATATCCAATAACCACAAAAAAATACAAAAAATGAACGGTTTCAAAACATGATATTTTCGAGTGAGCACACTTACAAAGTGATTCAAATCAGACTTCTGAATAATGAGGGCAAGCTGAAAATAAGCATCTAATTCATCATCCTCCCAAAACAATTGACACTAGAATCAGAAATACATTTATCAAGAAGCTAGTTAATCTTAAACTTTAGGGCATATAAATTGCATGAACTGCTTTCAAGATTCTGTATGAAATTTCCTATTTTATTTCTATTTTATTTATTTATTTATTTATTTTTATTTAAAGTCAATAAATTTTTATTCGAGGAATTCTATGTTGTGATTCTTCCACTGTCCATTAAGGTCACTTTAGATCCTCTAAAGAGCTGGAGTTAAAATTTATCTTCAAAAGATTTATCTTCAAGTTAGCCCTTTTTAATGAAACTGATACTTATTTTATTCCAGTTGTCCTGTCAGCCCATAATTCTTTTACTTTGGCTTCTGTCATCTCCTTTGAATATGGATATACGGATGAAGACTTAAAAATTCACCAAGAATCTTTGAGATCTAATTTCTTCAACCAATTTACTTTAGGGTCATTTTTAGTGTCGGTAGATACACCTGGTTCTCAATTTGACATCCTCTCTAAACATGAATGAGTTCAAGTCATATTCATTCTTAAGCGATCTCACTCAAGAGTAGTACAGACGTGTGGAATATGCCAATACTTAAGGTAAAAAAGGTCTTTCATACATTTAGCAACTGTCTTTTTCATACTTTTAACAACTGTCTTGTAGTTCTTTCCCACATATTTAACCATAGTCCTGTGGGTAAAATAGAACCACAGAGTTACTCTATGAGGCATTTCCAATCTATTCTTTTTTAAAATGGACCTCCTCCACAAACTGTATAATCTTAACGTATCACAAAACTAGAGTTGCTTTTGAGAGTAAAATAAACGTTGATCTTTAAGACAAATTTCTTATCTTCAAGGAATGATTGTTTAAAAAGTAATGAAATGTTGAACAATGAAAAGTAAATAAATTAGTAGTGAAATAAGAAGCTATAAAATGGAAATTCTAAATTGGCAGTGGGGAAGATTAATAATCAAGTGTATATATTTATAATACAGAATACTTACAAGATTCATAAATTAAAAGCATCTGATACCTCTGAAAGTAGTGATAACCCAGGGGTCACAAAATTAGGATAGTCACTTAAAACCTATTCAAGAATGAGCAGCATCCTGAGTTTCTTCCTCCACTGCATTCAGCCACATGTCTAACAGTCCCTCAAACAGACAGAAGAATGCCAATTTGTTCTCTGGAGATGATAAAGAATAGGACTTATTAATGAGGGGAATTCAGACACTTTTGTAGGCAGAGGTAACAGGCCAAAAGCAGAAATCTTCATTATGCATGCAAACTGAAAGCCGATGCCCATCTTTATTTTCACCCTGTCCTCTACTATCAAACAAAGACCTTTCGGGAGTAGTTCCCAGAGAAATTGACCAGCCCAAAATGAAATACTGAAGAGACTGTCAGTGAGGCCCCTCCTTAATGCACCATTCCTATCAACTTTTGCTTTTTGGAAACAATAACAGAAAACAGAAAGTTAATGAAAATATTGACTCTATGATATAAAGCAGGATACTATAAAAAGGGATATTTAAAGAAAAAATAGAAATTAAAAACATGATTGTGATATATATATATATATATTTTTTTTAATGTTTGGAAGACAAAGTTGTAGACATAACTTAGAGAGTCAGAGACGTGGAGAATAGAAGACAAAGGGAGGAGCAACTGAACAGATTAAGTATAAACATATACATTGTTTCCAAAAAGAAAACAGTGTAGAAAACCCTTAAAGAGATCATGAAAATAGGTCAGGACTAAAGAACATTTTCTAATTCAGGGTCCACTGAGGCCCTAAACCTGGGCAAGAATATAGACTTTTTCTGGGGCAGGATGTAAAGAAAGTTTAGCACACTGGAGAGAAAAAGAATAACCTGCAATTTGAGAGAATGAAGGAGGGAAGTACAGACAGAGAGAGAGAGAGAGATAAAATATGGATCATATAAAAAGATAAATAAAAATAACCTTATATTTCTGAACAACAAAATAGAAAGCCAAAAGTAATTAACAATAAAGAATTAATGCCTTTACTATTTTGAAGATAAATTATTTTCCATCTAAATATTACAGTCATCTAAACTAGTAATCATGTATTGCATAAAATGAAAGTATTTTCAGGTTTTGATGTATCAAACATTTGTCATTCCACGTATCCTTTTTTGAGGAGAGAATATATTGAGAATATTATTGTGATTGTTAACTATTTTTGAAATTAATACATAATTACCATACAAATGTATGAAGTACATATGATATATTGATACATGCATACAATACATAATGATTAAATCAAGATAATTAGGATATTCATTACCTTAAATATTTATCATTCATTTGTGTTGTGAACATTTCAAATATCTCCAACCTACTTTGACATGTACAATAAATTATTATTAACTATATTCAATCTGCTGTACTATAAAATACCAGGACTTACTTCTTCTATGTGACTGTATGTTTATACCCATTAACCAGCCACTCTTCACCCCACCCCTCTCAGCCTCTGGTAACCATAATTCTACTCTCTACCTGAATGATATCAACTTTTATATCTCTCACATATGAAGTGAGAACATGTAACATTTGTCTTTCTCCACCTCATTTATTCTACTTAATACAGTTACCTCTAGTTCCATTCATGTTGTTGAACATAACAGGACTTCATTGTTTTTATGGCTGAATAGCATTCTATTGTGTATATATACACCATATTTTCTTTATCCATTCTTCCATTGATGAGTACTTAGATTGGTTTCATATCTTGGCTATTGTGAATAGCGCTGCAATAAACTTTGTGTGTTAAGTAAGCCAGAGAGTACCCAGATTATGTACTGTTTCTGGGTATGTCTGTGACAGTAGGTTCTGGATGATATTAGCATTTGAGTTGGTGGCCTTAGTAAAATAGAGTGCCCTCCCCAAAGTGGTTGGGCATCAACCACTTTCATAAAATGTGAAGGAAGGAGGAATTCGCCCCTTTTCCCCCTGCTTCCTGACTGAGCTGGGATATCCCATCTCATATTTTCCAAACCTCTGACTGAAATTTATATAATCAGTTCTCCTAGTGATGGCAGCAGCAGCCCGTCTGGAGCAGCTGCTGTGTGGACACCAGCTGCAGCAGGGGAAGTGCAATCAGGTCTAGGACTAGGTGGGAACCCCCTCAACTACTGAGTTGGCAGGGTGGGGCCCCATGCTCCTGGGTGCAGCTACAGCCACCCAGCTGCAGTTCCAGACCCAGCTATCCCTGTCCTCTCAGAGGCCCAGGAAGTCCCCCCGCCTCTGCAGGCTTGAAAGTGCCTGCTCCCTCTCCCTGGCCTCTCCCCACTCCCAGTACCTGCTCTGGAGCAGAGCAAAGTTGTGGCCAAGTCTGAGTGCTGTCAAAACCTGGCCAGGTGTGCATGAGCTCAGGGCAGTGCTGACATACCAGGCCCTGTCATCTTAACTCCCTCTGGACTTTGAGCACTGAAGAGCACAGGAGTGGGGCCAAAGGGGCTGAGGGTGGCTCAGCAACAGGCCTGTAGGCTCCTCTCTGTGTGGACAGCCTGGGCACCATGGATGGCATGTTAAAGCAGACAGGTTCCTAGGTGGGAAGGAGTGGGTCCCTGGTGAAACCTCGACTTCAGGCCAATGAGGGCCTGAAGCCTAGGGGCCAGGCTGCCAGTCCTGGGTGAAGTCCATGGCTCAGAATGAGAACTTCATTGATGACCAATCAGCCAATCAGATCCACTGGTGGCTGCCCATGGACGCATCACCACATGCTTCCTCCATTTTGGAAACATAAAAACCCCAGGCTCAGCCACACTTATACTCTTGCTAGGATGACCTGCCCACAGATTGGAGCTGCCCTCTTTGAGAGCTGTCTGTTGCTTGGTGAAGCTTCTCTTCATCTTGCTCACCCTCCAGTTTTCTGCTTACCTCATTCTTCCTGGTCGCAGGATAAAAACTTGGGACCCACCAAATGGTGGAACTAAAAGAGCTGTAACGCAAACAGAGCTAAAACACCACCCCACCACCACCACTTGCCATGTTGTGGGCAACAAGAAGGAGAGAAGAGTTGTGGCCCTTCTGGGAGCCCAGACCTCAGGGCTTCCTAAGCCAAGGCTGTGACACACTGTAACACCCTCTTTGGAACTCTGCAGATCCTGGCATCTCTGAGCTTTTGGGTGCCATCACATTCCCCTTGTCCAGATGCTTGTGCCGGCAGCAGAAGCCACTTGCAGTACGTCTGGTCCAGCCACAACCTCACATTGGAGCCAGTGCCTGTGCTGGGGCCTGGAGCTGCCAACCCCACTACAGCCGGTGCACTTGGCTGTGCACAGTGGCTGGATCCCATGCTCGCTTGCTCACACACCCCTCATCACTCTGTGCCTGGCTCTCCCTTGGCAGACAGGGGATCTAAGTTGGTAGTGTGAGCTGAGAGTAGCCTGCAAGGCCAGGTGGGCAGAACTAGCCCAGTGGACACAGGCAAAATCCAAGCAGAGGTGCCACAGGCCACAGAGGTTTCTAGCTGGTGAAAAGATGCTTTAATGATCCCGTGACACTAGTTCTCAGTCCTTAGATGGGGACTAAATTAAACGACTGGCTTTCATGAGTTTCTAGTTTGCAGATGGCAGATTCTGGGACTTTTCAGCCTTTATAACTGCATGAACCAATTCCTTAAAATAAATCATGACAGAAGATAGATGGATCTCATTCTGTCTAAACACACACATACACACACACACACACATACACATACACACACACACATTACAGCTGTGGAGTCAGTTCTGCAGACCCTGACCCCACGACGGATGAATGACGTACACTGACACAGATATTCTGCCTGTCAGTTCAGCTTAGGGTCCGGGCCCCTCACAGACATCAAGGAAGGTGCTGTAAAGAGTAGCAGCCACCACCCTGTTCAGCCAGCGAAGCTCTTTTTTATTCAGTACAGATTAAATGACAAAGGTCTTGAGTAAACACCACTAGAGGGTAATTGACCTGGTTGCCTATCCCCCAAGTAGAGAGCAATTATGTACCTGCAGTTTATCAAATATTGGTCTTAGGACCACATGAGTAAACGAGCTATTCAGATAAACTACTCTACATTCCTTTGTACCTACTTTAAGCTGTTTACTCAAGGTAGGATTAGGCTGCTTTCAGCCATAACCCTATCTTCACATTTTTTCAAAACCTTCCAGCCTTCCAAAATGATTTGTCTCTATATCCTATAACTTCATCTTAAAATTTTTCCCACCAGCCTGACTGAACTCCCACACACACACACACCACAAACACACCCTACTGTTTCTATTTCTCTTGAGAAATCTGGCTGATATGATGCAGGCTACAGAAAATGAAAAATCTAGCAGAGAAGTGAGGTAGACCAACACCCCAGGAAGAGAGAAAGGCGATAATGTCCAGATATGCACATGGATAACAAGTGTAGAGGGCATTGCAGCAGATCAAAAGACTTTAGGAAAGACTTCTTTAAGAAGAAAGTTGTTAATTAGCTGATGTAAATGAAAACCTAAATATAAGATTTAGCGAATAGTAAATAATTTGTGACTGGAGTATTGGTACACAGAAAGTTAAGTGAAAGAAGGTATAAAACATGTATTAAATGCAAGGGAAATTAAACATATGCAGATATGACCAAGTAAGCCTATCTACTGTGTGGCTGTTTTGTGAATAGAAGTTACTACCTTTTAATTCGATAGTCAATATTAGCCTCACCAATACAATTATATGTTCACTTATGGAGGATCATAGGTGGACAATTTATGTCTGTGTACTGGGGCTGTGGGAAAGAAAGAAAGTTAAATCTTCAACTTCTATGGTGAAAAGTCAATAGATAATGCATGAAGGACCAATATGCATGTCCTCTGGAGACATGGAAGTAAATCACAAGAACTAAGCTAGTAGATTTGAAAACAGTTAACTGAGGAAGAGAAAATAAGAAATGAAAAACTGAAGATGCCTATAGCCTGCTTTATTTTTTTGATAAACCTTATAAAATATTTGTCTCTTTAAATTACATGGAAGCATAACTTTGATAAATTGAATTATTATAATAATTCTAATCAGAAAGTACAGAAAATATCAGCATAGCTATATAAAAATCGTGAGTTGTACATAATTTTTCAGAGAAGATGTGCCAAGTGCAGTCAAAGTAACAATTATCAAGAAACTAGATGGAATAAAAGACTAACAAAATCAACTTTAACTTGCAACTAATTCATATGTGTAATGAAAAAATGATTATTCAATGAGAAATGTGGTTGATAAGTCAGAGAGAACTGAATATGCTTGTAAATTCTTTGATGATACATGGATATTGTATTTGGCCTGCAGTAGTGTTAATAAGACCACAAGAGAAATGTGGTGTGTAGAATTCCCTTTTAAGTACCAAGTGAATTAACATTTAATCTTTTTGATTTAGTCAATTCTCGCCTTTGTTCTTTTCACAAAATAAATCAATTTGTTTCAAATAAGGCTTAATATATTTTTATACAGTGAAGGTTTGTTTTTGGAATTTCTGTTTATCCTACTCTGTCTTTTGGCTTTTTGAATGCAATAGATGGAAGTTTCTTTTTACCCTCTATTTCTAACATCAAAATACGTGTTCTATAGCATTTGTGGAGTTACATGTTAATCAGCAAATTAATTTAAAAAGGTAAGATTGCTTGCTTGGTGGAAAAGTGATTAATATACCCGAGGGTGATAAATTTGGGGGGCTTATTATTTTTACCAGAAAACAATCATTTGTATCTATACCAAAACAAAATATACAAACAAACATGAAATTTTCCTGTGTTGGAGTTGTTTAATTAATTTTCTGACCATCACGGAATCGTTTAAACCATTAACAAAAAGAGAGTTTAGATATCTGATACCTTAACTGTTCTTCTATTAATATTTATGTAAATTTCTACTTCCCGTTAGAAAGTTGCTTCACATCCAAGTTAGAATGAGAGCATTTCTTGTATGCTGTATTTTGAATTATCTATATTCTATAGTAAAAAATTTAGAAAAATACTTTGCAGATTAAAAATGCGTTATTTTTCAGAATATGTCGACTCAATAAATCTCATTTTTTCCATTTTTTTAACTTTTGTATTTTGAAACTAGCCAAATCATTTCATAGAACTGATGTTTATAGTATCTTTTGAACAAAGATAGAAATTGACCCTCCAAATCTTAAAAGTTGAGAAAATTGCTTTTGTCTTTTCTGAGTTCCTTTCTCAAGAAACTAACCACCATACCTCCCAAGTAGTATCAAGGAACCGAAACTTACCAGATCATCACATCTGAACAGTGAGACCTCAGTTGCCTCACCTAATGCCTGGGTAGCTGGGATTATAGGTATCCCATTTCTGGCTAATTTTTTTTTATCTCTAGTAAAGATGGGGTTTTGCCGTGTAGGCCAGGCTGAACTTCAACTACTGGCTTCAAGTGATCCACCTGCCTCAGCCTCCCAAAGTGCTGGGATTATAGACATAAGCCACTGTGCCCAGCCTATTATATTTAAATATGAAATTCCCTAACAGTTTTAGTCCTGCACCTTTAGTCACTGTCATTCCTATTAGTTAAGAATTATTACTCATTTCACAGATAAGGAAACAGAATAAGATGAAATTGAAATTGAGAAAGAAAAGAATTTTTATCTGAGTAATGCAAGCATTCTTTAATTTTCAGGCGCAGAGAGGCATTAAAATGTGATAGCATGTGACAGCAGTCATACCTCACTCCCTTGAGCTAGAACCTTTTGAAACCACTCACTATGTGGGCACTAGATTAACGAACACTAGGTAGCCATAAAATGCCATATGCTGGACACCAGAACTCATAACCTTGAGATTCAACAATGTATGTCCAATCACTAATCAATGTTATTTCATAAAAATACATAAATTACCTTATAGTTCAACAATGTATAGCCAATCACTAGTCAATGTTATTTCTGTAAATTAATAAAAATTCTTATCAAACAACTTTGTATCAACTCACTCCTTATTCTCTTTTACCTTTAAAAACGTGCTTTAACGAAGGATTAACAAAACACTTTCCAAGTCAACATACAAGTGTTTCCCAGGCAGCTGTCCTTACTTTAGCTCAAGTAAGCTCTTTACAATTATATCTTGTGCCTCATCTCCTTCAAAAAGATTCTAACAGCAAAGCCTCTGCTTCCAATAGGCTATGCTTATTTTCAAAAGACCTGTTGATTGAGGTTTTCTATGTGGTGTGTAGCTGACAGAATAAGTTTCTTATCTTCTTTTATTTTTTCTGATCAGTGCTTTCTGACCTAGTAGTAATATATGCTTTATGAAGAACTAAATCAACAGAAGCAATAACAACAAAAAATCAAAACTCCACAGAGAGTAGGAAATGTTATAGCTATTATCACTTATCTCTGAGAGGTTATCTTCCAATACGATATTGAATAATCAGATTTCCACTAAAAAGCTTCTGTTGGAGTCCATAAAATGATTACTCAAAATATGGCACTTGGGCATGTTGAGCTCTTTTGAACATCAAAAGGCCTGAGAAATAAATCTCAGGATCCCTCTAACTTTGACTTGTTTCCCTCTCTTCCCCAACAAGCTCAAGGAGGGACACTTTTTCTGGAATGTCTTTATTTGACCAAGAGATCTTTTACCAAGGGAAACACAATTTTCTTCTATCCCCTCTTTGAAATCTCATTATTTCACTAAAGAAGAGTAAAGAATGCAACCACACCTGGATGGAACTTATTTTCACCAGATAATATCTGCCTCTTGGGGTCATTCCAATTATTTACAAGTTAGTTTCTATCTCTCTTATCTATTCATTCTCCTTAATAATTATTTCCTGCACCTCATCAGAATCCTCTACATTTTCCATCTCCTTCCTCCCCTATGGGAAAATGTATATAAGTTTCTGCACCCCATTGAGGTTGGGGGTAATTAACCCGTGATTCTGGTTGTGTACATTCATATATGTATATGCCTTTGCTTGTCTGCTTCTCACCCATTGATTTTTCAGTGAGCCTTCAGAGGGCAAAGGGGAAGTTTTTTCCTCACCCCAACATTTTGCTGTTGTTGGTAGAGGAGTTAAGTTGAAAAGGTCAACACACTGAGTTTTATTACATGAATTTATTATATGAAATATTTAAACTGAAATTTTCTTTAGCTGGTAATAAAAAGTATTGGTATGAGTCACTTAAATGATAATCTCAATATGCCTACTAAATGAATAGCACAAGTTTAGAAACTGTTTATTAAACAATTTTCAGTATGCATATTGACAATGTGATGAATAATCTGTCTTATGCTATAAAACACTGGCATAATGAATTTATTTTACCACTTCTTTAATTTTATTTTAATGCTATTTACAATGTTATTGGAGATTTTGAGGTGTCCTCCAATTAATAGAATCCCTCTTCTGCACCTATGTTTTAGGTAATTGAGAAAGCTAATACTGTACATAGTATGTGGAAGCCCACATATCAATTTTGGAGATCATAGTTTAGTGTGGAAACCAAAAGCGTTTGCTAAGTGGACTACAGAATTGTCAGATGTGTACTATTCCTAGATAAAACCTTATTTAGACAACCTCCTCATGTAGACAGTCTTGAAGAATGGAAGGGTGAGACGGAACTCATGCTGATTGCAGGTAAGCCAATTTCTACATTTGCAAATGTATGAATAAGTCATGTGTACATATTCCCAAGAGAATGTGAAGCTCATCTAAGACTCAGGAAATATTTCATAGAAATTAAAAGCTGGGAAAGTGCATTTCCCCTGAACACACTAAATATTTATTTACTTAGATTATTATATAATTATAAGCATCATTAATTGCATGAAACATGTCTAACCAGGACTTAGATTTAAAAAGCTTCTGGTGAGAGGTGTGGGCAAAGCCAAGGGTTAGCTAAGAGGTAATCTAGGTGACATGGTTTGGCTGTGTCCCCACCAAAATCTCATCTTGAATTGTAGTTCCCATAATCCCCACATGTCATGGGAGGGACCCAGTGAGAGGTAACTGAGTCATGAAGCTGTTATTCCCATGCTGTAGTACTTGTGCTAGTGAGTTCTCGCTAGATCTGATGGTTTTATAACGGGCTTTTTCCTCTTTGTTTGGCACTTCTTCCTGCCACCATGTGAAGAAGGACATGTTTGCTCCCCCGTTTGCCTTGATTGTAAGTTTCCTGAGGCTTTCCCAGCTCTGAAGAACTGTGAGTCAATTAAACCTCTTTCCTTTATAAATTACCCAGTCTCAGGCAGTGCTTTATAGCAGTGTGAGAACAGACTAATACAGTAAATTGGTACTGAGGCAGTGGAGCACTGCTGTAAAGACACCCAAAAATGTGGAAGTGACTTTGGGAGTGGGTAACAGGCGGAGGTCAGTTTGGAGGGCTCACAAGAAGATGGAAATATGTCAAAAAGTTTGGAACTTCCTAGCAATTTGGAGGACTCAAAAGACCGGAAGATGTTTGAAACTTTGAAACTGCCTAGAGACTTGTTGAATGACTTGGACCAAAATGCTGATAGTGATAAGGACAAAGAATTCCAGGCTTGAGGTGGTCTCCGATGGAGAAGAGGAACGTGTTTGAAACCGGAGTAAAGATCACTCTTGCTATGCAAAGAGACTGGTGGCATTTTGCCCCTGCCCTAGAGATCTGTGGAACTTAGAACTAAAAAGAGATGATTTAAGGTATCTGGTGGAAGAAATTTCTAAGCAGCAAACTGTTGAAGAGGAATCAGAGCATAAAAGTTTGAAAATTTGCAGGCTCATAATGTGATAGAAAAGAAAAATCCATTTTTCTAGGGAGAAATTCAGGCCCTCTGCAGAAATTGGCATGCGTAATGAGGAACTGAATGTTAATCACCAGTTAACACCAGTTAATCAACTCCAGGGCATGTCAGAGACCTTCATGGCAGCCCCTACCATCACAGGCCCAGAGGCCTAGAAGAAAAAAATGGTTGTGTGGGCCAGGCCCAGGGCCCCCTGCTCTATGCAGCTTAGAGATATTGTGCCCTGCATCCCAGCTGCTTCAGCTCCAGCCATGGCTAAAAGGGGACAATGTACAGCTCAGGCTGTTGCTTCAAAGGGTGCAAGCCTCAAGCCTTGGTGGCTTACATGTGGGGTTAGAACTGTGGGTGCACACAAGGCAAGAACTGAGGTTTGGGAACTTCCACCTAGATTTCAGAGGATCTATGGAAATTCCTGGATATCAAGCCAGAAGTTATCTGTAGGGGCAGAAACCTCATGAAGAATCTCTGCTACGGCAGTGCAGAAGGAAAATGTAGGGTCAGAGTCCCCACACAGAGTCCTCACTGGGGCACTGCCTAGCAGAGCTGTGATAAGAGGGTCACCATCCTTCAGACCCCAGCATGGGAGATCCACCGATGGCTTGCACCGTACACCTGGAAAATCAGCACACACTCAATGCCAGTCTGTGAAAGCAGACAGGAAGGGGGTTGTAACCTGCAAAGCCACAGAAGTGGAGCTGTCCAAGGTCATGGGAGCCCACCTCTTGCATCAGTGTGAGCAGGATATGAGACATAGAGTCAAAGGAGGTCATTTTGGAGCTTTAAGATTTGAGTGCCTACTGGATGTCAGATTTGCATGGGGCTTGTAGCCCCTTTGTTTTGACCAATCACTCCCATTTGAAATGGCTGTATTTACCCAATGCCTGTACCCCTATTGTATCTAGGAAATAATTAGCTTGCTTTCAATTTTACAGGCTCATTGGCAGAAGGGACTTGCCTTGTCTCAGAATGGACTTTGGACTATGAACTTTTTAGTTAATGCTGAAATGAATTAAGACTTTGGGAGACTCTTGGGAAGGCATGGTTGTGTTTTGAAATGTGAGGACATGAGATTTAGGAGGGGCCAGGGGCAGAATGGTATGGTTTCACTGTGTCCCGACTGAAATCTCATCTTGAACTGAGGTTCCCGTAATTCCCACGTGTCCTGGGAGGGACTCAGTGGAAGATAATTGAATCATTGGGGCAGTTACTCCCATGCTGCTGTTATTATGATAGTGAGTGAGTTCTCAGGAGATCTGATGGTTTTATAAGGGGCTTTTCCCTCTTTGTTTGGCATTTCTCCTTCCTGCTGCCATGTGAAAAATAACATGTTTGCTTCCCCTTCTGCCATGATTGTAAGTTTCCTGAGGCCTCCCCAGCCCTACAGAACTGTGATTCAATTTAACTTCTTTTCTTTATAAATTACGGAGTCTCAGGCAGTTCAATGTTTCATAGCATTGTGAGAATGGACTAATACACTAGGGTAAACCAGTGAATGCAACAAAATTTCCAAAATAATTAAACATAATTGCAAAGAGCTATAAATCAAGATAGTGTCTGTTTTAGTCCATTTTATGCTGCTATAACAGAAAACCTGAGACTGAGCAATTTATAATGAGCAGAAATCCATTTCTCACAGTCCTGGAGACTGGGAATTCCAGAATTGAGGGGCTGGCATCTGGTGAATAATTTATTGCTGCCTCATAACACATTGGAGGTATCAGATCATGAAACGGCAAAGAGAGGGAAAGAGAGGGGAAGAGGAGAGAGAGAGAGAGAGAGAGAGAGAGAGAGAGAGAGAGAGAGATTGCAGAACTTCCCATCTTATAACTAACCTACTCCTGCAATAATGACATTGATTCATTCACTCTGCCCTCACAGTCTAATCACCCTTCATTAGGATCTACCTCCCAACACTGCTGTATTAGGAATTAAGTCTCCAGCACATGCTTTTTGAAGATCATATTCAAACCACAGAAGTGTTCTACTTTTTCTTAGGTGGCTGTCTCTTGTTATAAAAGACATCTTTGCTTGAAACATTTTTCTTCAAGTAAGATAAGCATTATGTGTGGAAAACTTATATTTCTGATCAGTAGATTGTTTTACAGCAGTGTCAGGAAGTTCTAAATTATGTCTTTAAAATATACAAATAATTTTTAATGCAGAGAAGTGTACTAAAGGTTCACTGTTACTTGTTATTGTTTTGCTTCTGAATTATTTTCTCTAATTTGATGTTAGTTACTTTACTTCCATGAAGACTACTTTTACTGAACTCAAGCAGTTCAAAATTGTTACAATATGCAGTCATAACTCCCAATAATTAGGCATTAATACTTTTTTCTGATTTCACAGAGTGAATTAAATCTTAGATGTAAACTAGTTCTTATAAATAATACTTATACCACATAGCTATGAATTCTCAAGAGTGTATTGTTTTATTATTAGTTATTACCAAAATGCTGCTATAACAGAAAACCTGAGACTGAGTAATTTATAATGAGCAGAAATACATTTCTCACAGTCCAGAGGTTTTGTTGCATGTGTGTGTGTGTGTGTGTGTGTGTGTGTGTGTGTGTGTGATTTTTTGAGTTTGGATTTAATAACTCAAGGGGAAGAAATTTTGGCTTCTACCTTTGTAGTTTGCCTCAAATTGGCTGACACGGGGTTTTACCAACTGCCCCTGTGTGCCTCAAGGTCAAGGTAACTGAAACTCAAATTTACCCTATTTGCAAATATTCTTAACTAAAAAGCCAGAAACAGAATTTTTATTTTCACTTAGTTTTGGTATTTAAGTATTTCTAACTATATCAGTATTTAATTAATTCCATTAAGAACTTTTTTTCAAAATGTTTAATTGTACATTTTTGATATTTTTCTCTTGTTTTCCCAGTAAGATCCTCAATAAAGCTACTTAGTCTGCTTGCTGAGAAGAAACCTCATATGTTTAAAAACTACACTTACACATTTTAAAAATATTATTTTTAGACATACGGCTCTAGCATAATCTTTACTCCGTATTAGTAACATTTTAAATGTACTTATTAAATGCTTATTTTGCGTTATAATGAAAGGAAGCACTTTGTTTCTTACTACTCTTGAATGTTCATCCACGAATAAATAATAAATATCTTTTTCTTACACTTTCCCACCAAAATTGTAGAAATATTTTCAGATTGATGTTATTTTGATGCTCACCATGATCCATGTCTCCCAGATTTCATGCTTGGGGCAGTCCTGTCACACTTTCACAGTGAGCTGGTTCATATGACTGGCTTTGGTCAATGGGACATTAGAGAGCGTCACAGGAGAAAATAAGAGATCTTACTTGAGGTATTGTCCTGTGAAACTGTTTTTTTCTTTGGAATTCAACTGCCATATTATAAGAAAAATAGAGCTATCACATCAAGAGATATCACCTGCAGAAAACAGAGACTTGTGGTCAATTGCCACAGCTGAGCTCCCAACTAACAATTATCATCACTTGCCATTTAAGTGAGTGAGCCTTTATGAAAGTATAATTTCCAGCCCAAATCAAGCTATGCTAGGTGAGGCTAAGTAGCACCAATGAACTAGTCTCGCTAAATTCAGTCCAACCCATAAAACCCTAAGCCATTAAGTTTTAGGATGAGTTTGTTATATTGCAATAAATAACTAATAATGTTATTGTTAAATGTAGAATATAGCCTGTGAAAATGACTTGATGTGTATTATTAAAGATAAACAATACCTTAAGCAACTATGAATAGTTTTTAAATAAATGAACATAGATATTTCTATTAAAGGTCATGGGCTCTTCTGAAGTTTGCTTTCTTAAACCATTCACGTAACTTTTTAAGTTTGATTTCCTTCATCTGTAAAATGAAAAATAATACTACTAAAAATTAACTTGCATGGAAATTGTGGCTATTAAGTGGAACAATATATGTGAAAATAAACCAATGTCAATCTTAGATAGATAAAAGTTCATAAATAATTGCTATTAGTATTATTGGTCTGTTATTACCTCCAGAAAATGTAACTTTTGAGTGTTAAATATATTCCCTTCTCTTTATAGGTTTTCTCAGTTCCATGCCATAGAAATTCTTTAATGCAGGCAACCCTCAAAGATACTGCAGGTTCAGTTCCAGACCAACACAATAAAACAAATATTGTAACAAAGCAACTTGTTGCAGAGAGTTAGACAGGCCATGAGTAGGGGAGGAGAGGGCTCTCTCCCCAACCCACCAGGACCCTAAGGTGATCATTGGATGACGGTTTGACAGTTATCACGTTGCCTCTCTAAAAATGATAATTTGGCTGTCACTGCCAGGGAGCGACAATCTCCTGATGGTCCACAGCTGTCACGTTAAAGTGTTAATTGAATGAATATACCAGGAAGAAGTAACTCCCGGGGCATGAACATTAAAAGACAAAATGGAGGAGTATGACCTTCCAGGGGCACTCCACTGGAAAAAAAAGGGAAGAAAGCCTCAGATGGACATGCGTAGAACTTCCTAAGCACACTGCACATGCTCACTTCCCAAGTGTAAGGAGGGCACTGCATTTGTGGGCAGCCCAACTTAAGGGAAGATTCATGGGAAAGGGGCACAAGACGCCAGAGGTGGGCTGCTCTATGAAGTCCTAGGATCAAGGTAAAATGCTGCATTTGACCTTCTCAGTGCCCACATGGGTCTCCTCCAAGTGTACTTTCCTTTCTTTACTGCTCTAAAGCTTTTTAATATACTTCCACTCCTGCTCTGAAACTTGCCTCGGTCTCTTTTTTCTGCCTTACATCCTTCAGTCAAACTCTTCTGAGGAGGCAAGAACTGAGGTCGCTGCAGATCCGTACAGATTCACCACCAGTAACTCGGATCCCTTCTGCCATTCACAAAGTCACACAAACCTTTTTGTTTCCCAGTGAATATACTAGTTATATTAACACTAAACTGTAGCTTATTAGCTTATTAAATATACAGTAGCATTGTGTCTAAAACAACTAAGTGTGTAATATTATTGTGTCTAAAAACAATATACATAATTTGATTAAAAATACTTTATTACTAAAAATTGCTAACATTTATCTTAGCCTTCAGTGAGTTCATAATCTTTTGGTTGGTACAGGTTCTTGCCTCAGTGTTGATGGCTGTTGACTGATGAGGGTGGCGGTTACTGAAGTTTGGGATTGGCTGTGATAATTTCTTAAAATAAGACAACAGTAGGGTTTGCCACAGCAATTGACTCTTTCATGAGCTATTTCTCTACAGCATGCCCTGTTTGATAGCATTTTACTCACAGTGGAACTTCTTTCAAAATTGGAATCAATCCTTTCAAACCCTGCTGCTGCTTCCCCAACTATGTCTTCTGTTGTCATTTCAATAATGTTCACCGCATCTTCGGCAAGACTAGATTCCATCTCAGGAAGATAATTTCTTTGCTCATCCAAAAGAAGCAACTCCTCATCCATTCAAGTTTTATTATGAGAATGCAGCAATTCTGTCCCATCTTCAGGCTTCACTTCTAATTCAAATTATATTGCTATTTCCACCACATATGCAGCTACATCCTCCATTGAAGTCTTACACCCCTCAAACTTATCCATGATAGTTGGGATCAACTTATTTCAAACTACCATTAATGTTGATATTTTGACCTCCTCCCTTAAATCACAAATGTTCTTAATGGATCTAGAATGGTGATCTCTTTCCAGAAGATGCTCAATGTACTTTGCCCAGATCTGTTAGAGGAATCCCTATGTGTGGCAGCTATAGCCTTATAAAATGTATTTGTTAAATAATAAGACTTGAAATTCAGAATTACTCTTTGATCCATTAGGAATGAATGTTGTGTTAGCAGGCATGTAAACAATGTTAATATCCTTGGATATTGGAGTGATTGGGTGTCAAGTGCATTGTCAGCAAACAGTAATATTTTAAAAAGGGCTTTTTTTTTTCTTTTTTTCCTGAGCAGCAGATCTTTACAGTGGGCTTAAAATTTTTGGTAAACCATGTTGTAAACAGATGTGCTGTGATCCAGGCCTTATTCTTCCATTTACAGAGTACAGGCAGAATAGGTTTAGCATAATTCTTAAAGCCCTAGGATTTCCTGACAGGTAAATGAGCAGTGGCTTCTGATTCAAGTCACTAGCTGCATTAGCTTCTAGCAAGAGAGTCAGCTTGTTCTTTGAAGCTTTGAAGACAGGCATTGACTTCTCCTCGCTGGCTCTGAGAAGATGGTCATCTCCTTCCATTAGAAGGCTGTATAATCTAGATTGAAAATCTTTTGTTTAGTATAGCTACCATTATTAAATATCTAAGTCTTCCGGAAAACTTCCTGCAGCTTCTACATCAGCACTTGCTACTTCATCTAAGACTTTTGTCTTATGGAGACTGCTTCTTTCCATGTACTTCATGAACCAATCTTGCTAAGTTCAAACTTTTCTTCTGTACCTTCCTCATCTCTCTAAGCCTTCATAGAATTGAAGAGAGTTAGGACCTTGCTGTGGATTAGGTTTTGGCTTAAGGGAATGTTGTGGTGGATTTGATCTTCCAACCAGCCCATTCAAAATTTCTCAGCATCAGCAATGAGACTTTTTTGCTTATCTTAATTTCCTTCAAAATCTTTTTCTTAAATTCCCAACTGGGCTCACTATTTATTGCCAGGGATCTAGTTTTTGGCTTGTCTTGGCTTTTTTTTTTTTTTTCCCTTGAGACAGAATCTCTTTCTGTCACCCAGGCTGGAGTGTCACCCTCAGCTCACTGCAATCTCCACCTCCAAGTTTCAAGTGATTCTTGTGCTTCAGCCTCCCGAGTAGCTGGGATTACAGGTGTGAGCCACCACACCCAGTTAATTTTTATATTTGCAGTAGAGAGGGGATTTCACTATATTGGCCAGGCTCGTCTCAAACTCCTGGCTTCAAGTGATCTGCCCATCTCAACTTTCCAAAGTGCTGGAATTACAGGTGTAAGCCACTGTGCCTGACCTCTATCTTGGCTTTTGACAGGCATTCTTCACAAAGCTTTGGATTTAAAGTGAGAGATATGTGACTCTTTCTTTCACTTGAACACTTACAGGCTATTGTAGGGTCACTAAATGGCTTAATATCAATAATGTCATATGTCAGGGAATAGTAAGGCCTGAGGCAAGAGAGACAGAGGAGTGGCTGGTGTGTGGCAAACTGGGAACACAAACGACATTTATAGATTAAATTTCCTATTTTACATGGGTGTGGTTTGTGATGCCCCAAACAATTATGTTAGTAACATTAAAGATCACTTGTCACAAATCACCATAATAGATAATAATAATGAAAAAGTTTAAAATAGTTTGAGTTATCAAAATGTGACAGAAAGATGCAAACTGAGCACATGCTGTTGGAAAAATGGAGCCGTCAGAGTTGCCACAAACGTTTAATTTGTTAAAAACAAAACAAAACAAAAAAAAACCCTCAGTATCCTTGAAGGACAATACAGTGAAATCCAATAAAGCAAGGTATTAAGTAGTACTTAATATTATGAAATAGAGCAGATATAATCTTCTTTAGGGACAGACATTATAAATTAAAATGTTTTCTTTTTATTATCAATCCCTCTTTTTCATATTTTCTCTGAACTTGCATCCAATTTTCTGCACACTTTCTGTGTAAAAATTAATAAATAGTTTGATACTTTATTGAAAGATAAATTTTGTATTTACTGGTTTTTCAGTTGCACTGGGCACTGTAATTTTCCTATTTTTTCCTTTTCATCTAATCACATCAACCACACCAGAATTCCCTATCAAACAGAGCATTCAGTGCTTTCAACTATGTACTCTAACATCCTTCACATGCAGTTAAACCATAAATTGGGAGTATTGCCAAAAATAATTATTCTTTTATCCCATATATTTTTATTCCTGAGAATAATGTATTTTCTTTGGTTTTAAACTTGATATCCAGCTGGGTCTAACTTTAATAACTCTGTTGTAGAAGAGATTACTGGGAGCCATTTGAGTTATTTCTATCAGGTGGCAAAAGATGAATTAACAGTGTCAAAACACCCAATTTGTGGTAGTACATTGTTGAAGAACAAACACATCTCCTAATTGGAAATTGACAGCTTTGGCACTAATTTGAACTAATCATTGCTAACATTCACACTAGCCTCCATTTCTGCAAGCTCTATTAAGTCATTAAAATGCCATGACAGTCTTCTCCACAGGTGTGGAAAACCAGATCCTTGCCTGTGGCAGACTTAATTAAGATAACAGCTGGATAGTTAAACTTAAAAAAGAGAAATCCAAGAGATGATAATATTTTTCAGAGTGCCCAAAATGAAAAGACTAGTAGGGGAGTGGCTTGTTTTTATTTTATCCAGAATTTGTTAGCTGAGAATTATATAATTTATAGATGATTGCTAAATATGTAATGAAATTATGATTAAAATGTTAACATAATTAAACAGTACATATATTAAGATTGAGCTAAATAATTTTAAACTTGGAGTTTGTGGTTTTACTGATAGCTCCTGGATAGTAAGAACATGCATTTGCTGTTGCTCGTGTTTTTCTTCCATTAAACAGTCTATCTTTCTCTCTTAATGACATAATTTGATATAACCATTCCCAGAACAGTTTATTGGACTTTGAATGCAAGAAGAGAGTAAGAACAACAATATAAATTTTGTTGTGATAGAGGAACTCTTACTGGCTGATAACAAATTGGGTGGGTCACCATAGCATTTTTCTCTCGGAAAAATATTTGTCTTAACATTTTCGTGAAAAGCAAGATATTATAGAGATTTAAAAGCCCTATATGATGCAAGAAATCTGGTTCCCCACAAACTATCACCTTTCTTAATTTGAGTCTAGAGTCAGTCTTTAGCATAGATTATTCTTGAATCCTAATCTTATCTTAAATCTGACCTATTAAAACTACTGTCAAAAATATATGCAGTAAGCAACATTTCTATACAGAAACATAATATTTTAAAAACTATTTTCATCTCATTTAAATTTTCAATATATCTCAATATGTATTTGGTTATATATATATTCAAAACATTAGATATATAAAATTAAATTTCAATTTATATCTGTTTATCTCTTTATATTACTATGTATCTATGTCTATCTATCTGTTATAGCTGAGCTTTATCCCACAAAATGTTCATATTGAAGTCATAATCCCCAGTACCTCAGAATGTGTCTGTGTTTGGAGATATGGTCTTTAAAGATGTAATGAAGTAAAAATTAGGTCATTTATGAAACATTTCCCTATGAAAAGAAGACATTTGGACACAGATTTACAGAAGAAATTCAGCCTCAAGTCTGTCTTTGGACTCAAATGGAAGCATTTACTCATTCCTGTGTTTCTAGCCTATAGGTCTATCCTGGAAACTTACAGATTCTGGACTTTCTGGCCTCCATCCATAATTAAGTGAGCCAATTCCTTAAATAAGTCTCTGTCTTTACTTACACACACACACACACACACACACACACACACATCCTGTCGGTTCTGTTTCTGGGGAAATCCCTGACTGAATGAACTATTTGTCTATTTGTCTTTCTGTCTGTCTATCTGTCTAGTAACTGAGAGGGAAAGAGAGATTTTGTTAAGAGAATTAAAAAATCGAACACTTCAAAGTATGCAGGGTATTTCAAGTACGAAAATAAAATTCTGTAAGGAAGGTAAAATAAAAAGATAATTTCTATGAAGAAAATGGAAATACGTGTAATGCTCAAAACTTAAAGAATAGCATCTTTGGACAGATAGGTGGAGAAACTGATAATGATAGTGACTATATAACTGCTGTGGTAATTTCAATAGAAAAATTAAAAGAGAAATATATCTATTTTAAAAATCCTTGGGGGGATGCAGTGGCTCACAACTGTAATCCCTGAACTCTGAGCGGCCGAGGTGGGAGGATCACTTAGGGCCAGGAGTTTGAGACCAGCCTGGGTAACAGAAACCCTGCCTCTACACAAAATAAAAAAGTTATCTGGTAGTGGCATGTGCCTGTAGTCCCAGCTATTTGGGAGGCTGATGTGGGAGGACTGCTTGATCCCAAGAGGTTAAATTTTAGTGAGCCAAGGTCATGTGCCACTGCACTCCAGCCCAGGGGGACAGAGTGACACCCTACAAAAACAAAAACAAACAAATGACAACAACAGAAATCCCTCAGAATTATAAAATGCTGACAGATACCTTATTTGAACTGTTTAATCCCATGTAGAAAACACACTAAAATATTTGAAGGGGTATATATGCCCCCACATGAAATGATAAATACATTAGGGATACTGAAACTGAAATGTATGCAGGGCTCTGTTTACTTAATTAATAAAGTGGTTTAAAAACAAATGTTAAATTAAAATAAAAGTGTATCATTAAAATTGTAACAGGTAGGTCTCTGTTGTAACAAAGGCAGCCTACGATGTATATACACAATCTTTTATATATTTATATTATGGTTATTTATATATATATTCCTTCATTTTAAACTCAGTGTTACTGGAAAAATCATACTTTTAGGCCAAAGTGTAATATTAATCAGTGTGAGGAAAGTGCTACTGAAAGAACTTTTGATTTGTGTTCAAATAATACAGTTTAATTATTTTAAACAAATTTTGCAAGTGTACCAGGAGACTCTGAAGTGCCTTTATAAGTCGTCACAGATAAACCTAAGAGAAAAAAAGTAGTAAATTACCTCCAGCCTCAATGAGCTTACCTATTTAAGTCATAAATTAAAACACAGTGTAATACGTTGTATGCTAGGTGATATAGGTAACACACAGAACCCTAAGTCACAGAGGATATCCAAAAACTCTTTCCAGAGAATGCAAGCCTTGAACTTAAAGAAGAAAAAACAAATGAATAATTAATAGTCAACCAGGTACATGATATTGGCTCAGAGAGTGTTTGGAGGCAAATATAGAATGTTGAACTTATATGACTCCAGTGACTATCAGAGAATTATATTTAGAGATATACTGCAGTGTTATTACATCAGATAATATCAGTACATTTAAGGATAATTTTCCTGATAATTATGTAAAGATTTCCAAGAATTTTTAAAAATTATCATATAAAGTTTTAGAAAGATTTTTACTAGCACCATATGAACTTTAAAGTAGTTTTTTCCAATTCTGTGAAGAAACTCATTGGTAGCTGGATGGGGATGACATTGAATCTATAAATTACCTTGGGCAGTATGGACATTTCCACAGTATTGATTCTTGCTACCCAGGAGCATGGAATGTTCTTCCATTTGTTTGTATCCTCTTTCATTGAGCAGTGGTTTGTAGTTCTCCTTGAAAAGGTCCTTCACGTCCCTCGTAAGTTGGATTCCTAGGTATTTTATTGTCTTTGAAGCAATTGTGAATGGGAGTTCACTCATGATTTGGCTCTCTGTTTGTCTGTTATTGGTGTATAAGAATGCTTGTGATTTTTGCACATTGATTTTGTATCCTGAGACTTTGCTGAAGTTGCTTATCACCTTAAGGAGATTTTGGGCTGAGACGATGGGGTTTTCTAGATATACAGTCATGTCATCTGCAAACAGGGACAATTTGACTTCCTCTTTTCCTAATTGAATGCCTTTTATTTCCTTCTCCTGCCTGATTGCCCTGGCCAGAACTTCCAACACTATATTGAATAGGAGTGGTGAGAGACGGCATCCCTGTCTTGTGCCAGTTTTCAAAGGGAATGCTTCCAGTTTTTGTCCATTCAGTATGATATTGGCTGTGGGTTTGTCATAGATAGCTCTTATTATTTTGAGATACGTCCCAGCAATACCTAGTTTATTGAGAGTTTTTAGCATGAAGGGTTGTTGAATTTTGTCAAAGGCCTTTTCTGCATCTATTGAGATAATCATGTGGTTTTTATCTTTGGTTCTGTTTATATGCTGGATTATGTTTATTGATTTTCGTATGTTGAACTAGCCTTGCATCCCAGGGATGAAGCCCACTTGATCATGGTGGATAAGCTTTTTGATGTGTTGCTGGATTCGGTTTGCCAGTATTTTATTGAGGATTTTTGCATCAATGTTCATCAAGGATATTGGTCTAAAATTCTCTTTTTTGTTGTGTCTCTGCCAGGCATTGGTATCAGCATGATGCTGGCCTCAGAGCCCACATTGCCAAGTCAATCCTAAGCTAAAAGAACAAAGCTGGAGGCATCATGCTACCTGACTTCAAACAATACTACAAGGCTACAGTAACCAAAACAACATGGTGCTGGTACCAAAACAGAGATAGAGATGAATGGAACAGAACAGAGCCCTCAGAAATAATGCCACATATCTACAACTATCTGATCTTTGACAAACCTGACAAAAAGAAGCAATGGGGAAAGGATTTCCTATTTAATAAATGGTGCTGGGGAAACTGGCTAGCCATATGTAGAAAGCTGAAACTGGATCCCATCCTTACACCTTATACAAAAATTAATTCAAGATGGATTAAAGACTTACATGTTAGACTTAAAACTATAAAAACCCTAGAAGAAAACCTAAGCAACACCATTCAGGACATAGGCATGGGCAAGGACTTCATGTCTAAAACAGAAAAAGCAATGGCAACAAAAGCCAAAATTGACAAATGGGATCTAATTAAACTAAAGAGCTTCTGCACAGCAAAAGAAACCACCATCAGAGTGAACAGGCAACCTACAGAATGGGAGAAAATTTTTGCAATCTACTCATTTGACAAAGGGCTAATATCCAGAATCTACAATGAACTCTAACAAATTTACAAGAAAAAAACAACCCCATCAACAAGTGGGCGAAGGATATGAACGGACACTTCTCAAAAGAAAACATTTATGCAGCCAAAAAACACATGAAAAAATGCTCATCATCACTGGCCATCATAGAAATGCAAATCAAATCCACAATGAGATACCATCTCACACCAGTTAGAATGGCAATCATTCAAAAGTCAGGAAACAACAGGTGCTGGAGAGGATGTGGAGAAATAGGAACACTTTTACACTGTTGGTGGGACTGTAAACTAGTTCAACCATTGTGGAAGTCGGTGTGGCGATTCCTCAGGGATCTATAACTAGAAATAGCATTTGACCCAGCAATCCCATTACTGGGTATACACCCAAAGGACTATAAATCATGCTGCTCTAAAGACACATGCACACGTATGTTTATTGTGGCACTATTCACAATAGCAAAGACTTGGAACCAACCCAAATGTCCAACAATGATAGACTGGATTAAGAAAATGTGGCACATATACACCATGGAATACTATGCGGCCATAAAAAATGATGAGTTCATGTCCTTTGTAGGGACATGGATGGAGCTGGAAACCATCATTCTCTGTAAACTATCGCAAGGATAAAAAAACAAACACCGCATGTTCTCACTCATATGTGGGAATTGAATAATGAGAACACATGGACACAGGAAGGGGAACATCACACACCCGGGACTGTTGTGGGGTGGGGGTAGGGGGGAGGGATAGCATTAGGAGATATACCTAATGCTAAATGAAGAGTCAATGGGTGCAGCACACCAACATGGCACATGTATACATATGTAACAAACCTGCACATTGTGCACATGTACCCTAAAACTTAAAGTATAATAATAATAAAAAAAAAGAAAGTTTTTTACTAGCACCAATTTGGAGTATGTATTAGTGAAATTAAAACTACAATAATAACATCACTTTTAAGCAATCGTTGTTTAAGGAGTCAAATAAAGTAGCCCAGTAGGCATTCTGATTACATTCTCTTAAAGAAATATTTAAAAGAGAAAGCTAGTTGTATTGTTAGAACAAGTAAAATATTTGATCAATTAGATGATGTGTATACAGTCTTTTAAAAAGTTCTAAATCATCCCCTCTTTCATTTGCTTGGTTTAGGGATTATGGGGATTGTATTGCAAACATACTTTCAGTTGTAGCTCTAAAACTTTAAGATGATTTTCATAAAATTTCTACCTATTCTATCAATGCAACACTCAGTTCTGCAAATTGAAATAGCTTCCAGTTAATGTTGGAGTGTAACCTTTCCACAGGTGTAGCACAACACAGTAGGTGGTTAAAAGCATCAATTAGAGATATGTAATTATAAAGTGTGTGGCAATATAATTACACCCATAAACTTATCTTTGTGTTTTTGGTAATATTGAAAATGATTTAAGGCACTATTATCTGAAAAAATTATAGGAAGTTATTCTTTAAGAATGCCTCCTAATGTTTCTGAAAATTTTGACATTAGCACTAGGTAAAATTTTCAATATACAAGTATACATTTTATCTGTTTTTTAAAAAATGGTTAGCTTTTCCTTTTTAAAAAAATCCTGTGTGACATTACTTCAGAAAGACTGGCAAATATATTACAGAAAAACAAAAAAATTAATAATCTATTGTCAATCTTTCCAAAGAATACTATTAAACATATATTTTATTCAATCATGTAATCATAAATGTGTGTATATATATTCATAATTAAAGCCCAAAATAAATCTGTATCATATGCAACTGTATATTAATTGATAAAATAAATAAGAATATTATAAATTTAAAAATGATGACTAATTTTACAATTTATTTTGCCACTATTTGAACCCACATATTTAATATTTAACATGCTTATAATATGTTTTAAAAAATCTATACTTAAATTGACATATTTTAAACTTGTTACATAATGGTAAGTGTATTATAAATTCTCATTTATTCTTGTACAGGGTGAAGATGGATGGTATAAAGAAAAATATTTAAAATTCAGATACACTCATGGGTCTTAATTTTTTTCTTCTTATGTATGGCATTAGTCACTTTCATGTCAGGACTTGACATAGGATAACAAACAGAGGGCAATGCTGTAGAGCAAGCATTGATATCCAAGAGTATAAATATAGAAGGTAAATGGTCTCAGAATTGATGTCATAGCATGCATAAACTCGATCTGTTCCCTTCTTGTTCTGTACCCTACTTTATAAATAATGATGATTTTTTTGTACCTGGGGAGGAGCTCCTGAAACAAATTACATGAATAAAAGTCAGGTTCTGTTAATAAATATAAGGAGGGTAAAAATGCCAGGTAGGTATTAGCAGTATCTACCATATGTGCAAGGACAAAATAGGAATTCTTTAGTATTACTATCTTCTTGCTGCTTTCTCAGAATTTATCTGGCATTCTTTAGTTTATATTACATTACAGAATGCACCATGCCTTGTCCTCTCGGAAGTCTTTGACCTTGGCATACATGAAGAATATGTGGAATGTATGGAAACATGCAGTCAGCACATCATTGTTAAGCATTGCTTACTCCTTAAACATTGGATGCATTTCTGTTTTTACAGGTTGCTTAAAGTATATTGGAGTCAGCCTCTTCAGTTTTGGTTCCCTTTCCGCCATATTTTCAAAAATTCCATAAACATTTTTTCTCCAAAATAAATTGCCATGATAATGACTACAGTTGTATTTGTCTACAAGTTACTGCTAGGTTACCTTTGTACTCAGGTCATTGATGAGACTTAAGAGTTTAGGTGTGCAGTAGATCATTTAACTAATTCATTATCCTCGTCACTCTATAAAACTCTTAAAAAACATTATTTTTTCATCATAAGAAAGATGAAATGATAAAAGAATGGGATACATCTATCAGTCAAAATAATTCATAAAGCCAAAGCACATGTTCTAATAACTGGAGGTAAATAGTACTATTTTTGGATGCACATTTGTACAAAAATGCTGTTCTCAAGGCAAATCAGAGCAGAGTAAAGATCCATTTCCCCAGAGATTAGCTAAGGGAAATTAAATGTATTATACATGTAGAAGTAAAGAGAATTTCCTTTCCCATCTTTCCGAAGTTTTGATAATTTGTTCTATAAAATTAGTCTTATAAAGGCCTTATTTTTTCTTCCACCAGAGAACTAGTTCCCTGACCAAGAATCAAACACTGGCCACAATAGTAAAGAAATGGAATCTTAACCACTGGACTATGTATAGCATTTCCTTTTATGAGCCCTTCAGGGGATTCAAATCAGGCATTTTGAGCATACAAAATATTTTAATTTTGTTTTAAATTTGATTTACACTTTTTTTCCCTAATCTTGCCAACAGAGTTTCTATTGTATCTTTCACAGGTGTCAATCAGGTAGCTATTTAAGATGAGAGCTCTCTAAAAAGTATTATTTTAAATGTAGCCAATTTATTTTATAAGCAAACTCAGTTCACATACTTTTTTTCTTGTTAATCCAATTTTGGAAAGGGAAAAAGACAAAGACTTGTACTACTCTCATTAGACCAAGTGCTACAGGGAGAGATCTGGGGAGCTGACTTTTGGAAAGAAATCTTGCGCTTTTTGCCAGCCTGTAGTCAGTTGTCCAAGGATCTCAATTGTGGTATTCAAATTTTTCATCCTGCCGACTATGCCGAACTGTAGAGGCAAAGGGAATTTTCCCCACTTCTGAAAGTTTGATACTTTGAGCCTATAAAACAAACTGATAATAGATCAATGGGGGAAAAAGGAACACACATTGATTACAGGCCCTCATGTCCATAGCAGTCATACAAAATAGGAAAACTCAAAGAAAGGACCAGATGACCTAACTTTTTTTTTTTTTTTATCATCCAGAGTTTACAGAATAAGTATGGACTTGGAGAATGACAAGAGAAGCTACAGGATGGAGAAGTGGAGGAAAGGCATGGAGCAAAGGTGGTCTTGTTATGGACAGAAAAGGTTACATGTAGCAGCTCTCAGAAAGGAAATATGGCAGTCTGTGGTAACAGTTTCTCAGTCAGACCTTTTGTCTTCTTTTTCTATGAGACAATCTTTCCTAGACCAAAGAGGGACTTCAGAGAAGGCCTGTATGTATCTGTTGTTAATTTCTTCTGCAGGCAAATCTCTTCTACGAGGGACAGCTTTTCAGCTATTCCTGTGTTTTTAGCTTCTCTAAACGACCATCTTGAAACATGTCAAGGAAGTACATTTTGAGCATATTTTTGGTTTCCTTCATACATAGCCTGAAATGAAAAACAGTGCATATAAACTCTGTCCCTAATTGAAGTTATTAGAAAGGAGGAAATGTATCTCTTTCTATCTACTTATCTATAACTTTTTAGCCATTTAGTAGAAAAACTAAACTAAAACTTTTTTTTCCCACCATACCATGCTTTTTCCTTTTTAACCCAGTTTAAGGCCTTATTAAGAATAATTGTTTTTCTTACATATTTTAAATGCCTTGGTGCATGTCATATATTTATAATGAGGAACAATTTATTTATTTGCAATTATGAGTATGTGCAAAATATTTTTAAGAAGGAGATATTAATAAATCTTTACTCATATACCTGTATTAACTATTTATCACAACTAATAACTACTAGTATATAATTACTACACATACCAATGCCTAATTTATCATAACATATGCATATAATGACTTATGGTATACAAAAGCATGACGTTTGCAATTATGCCTGCAATTTTTTACTCCTATGCTACTACTATTGATATTTATTGCCTTAAGACTTATGATATATTTATAGCGATTAATACACAGCATCCCACGTACAATAAAACTTCAACATCTCTGTCTGTGTGGAAGTATCATTAATGTCTAGTAAAGATTCTGATTATCTTGAAACTCTCTTGGCTTTTACATAAAATATAAGCCTGTACTCCACGAGGGTTGAGCTGTGGGATGTTTTCAAAAGTATCTCTAATCTCGACTCATCTTGCATTCTCTCCAACAGAAATCCATGCAGCCTATCCTTTATAAAATTCTGATTGAAGTCATATCTATCTTAGAAGGTTTAATATCATAAAATATGCTAAGAGTTGGGAAACTTATGATCAAAGTAGCTATCAAAATGCAAAATATGACTGTCATTGTTCTCGAAAGGTAAATAGCAATCATTCATGGGCTTTGTGCAGTTCCCTCCAGTCACTGTGATCTGATCTGTTCCCGTGAAGCTGGTTTGCCATTGATTAAATGCTCTTATCTCGATTGCCAAGTTAATCTTGTGTGGCATCCAAGCTTTTATTTTATCTTCTTTACATAGTCCCCTTCAGGTTCTACAAACGTGAGTAAACTTTAAAGAAATCACAAACCAGCAGTCATCCTTTTCTTCTCAACAAGTTGTTCTTCATAAAACACTCTGTCAGTTGTTAAGTTCTCTCTAGACACACACTTCCCTTTTTTTAAGAACTGAAAATATTTTACGGTGCTAGAAAATTTTGATGTCTCCCTAAGAATTACCGTTACAAGGAGATGCTTAGCCAAGGTGTTTGTGTGATGGGCTAAGGTCCTCACATAGAAGGAAGGAATTGGGGAGAGGAAGAAGCATGGAGGAATTTAGCTGTGGGCCATGAATTTTGATAATTTGTTTTATGTATTAATACATTTGGTAGGATTGTTCTCCTTATAACATTAGCACATATCAATACTAATACCTGTTCCATTATTTAGCTATTGTTCACTTATTAGAAATATACAATAAATTAAAAATAAAAGAGTTCCTCACAAGATGGCCTTGTACCTTGGCAGAATCTAGTACTCTACTGCATAAATCTTGTAGAAATTCTAGTTTACTGTGATAAGCAAAGAGAATATAGCCTCAGCTTTAGATACTAGCATCAGTGAGGAGTAGTTCAGTGAGCCTGACTTCTTGAGTCTACCAAGTTATTAGGTATAGGGAATAAGTTTTGGTGTGTCAATGGGAACCTCTATTTTTGTTTAGGTCCTGACAATTTGTGGGAAACCTCAAATAGATATTGGTGAGTCACATCCAGCATAATATCCTAATAATATTTTCAACAGTATTTATTAAGACATATCATCAAATTCTATCTTCAAAATACTAGAGGAAAAAAGTCCTTTTCATGACCAGTGAACCTACACTAGGCAGCATGTATTCACATTTTCATTGTAGCTAGATACTAATAAACAATAAGAACAATTAATCTTCTGCATTAAAAAGGTAGAACTGAGCAAGGCAAACTTGATAAACTTTTATCTTGAGAGGGATACATTAGCTTAAGATTTACCAGATAAGTACCCATATATTAGAGAGATGATATATATCATAAATATACGGACACTTTATTCATACATATAATAGTAGAAAATAATAATTTTAAAATGTGGTTACCTACTTCAGAGAGCACATGTCTCTGAGTTTAGATAAATTAATTTGAATTAATTCTCAAAGACAGTAATGGTAAAGACCACATTCTCTAAATGCAATACAATAAAATAAAGAACACTGTTATAAACAAAACTGATTAACTGGACAGATTTAAAAAATAAATAAAAACATCTATCTAATTAATGAATTCAGAAGTAATTCAAATTACAATTGTAAAATATTCAAAATATGGTGTTAATTACATTACTTAATATATAGTATATGAGAGGTAGGCATAGCTATACAAGAGATTATTTTCCATACATGCTATTATCATATGCAGCTATACAAGAGATTATTTTCCATACATGCTATTATCATATGCACCATCATGACAGAAAAGAATGGGATTAGTTTTATTTTTTAACCTTTAAAAAGATAGATAATTTGTGAAAAATACAAACCAAAACCTTTGTGTTTTTCTTATCTAAAAATGTATTCAAGAAGTAATGAATTGAATATGATCTTATTTTTACATGAAAGTTCAGTTAATCATACTCTTAGTTTAATATTAGTCTCAGTCTTTACTTACTGAAACTGAAACTATCTTTGAAAGAGCCAATAAAATTTCATTGTCAATAAAGATAGTAGAGATGTACTCAAGTGCAGCTGCACATTGAATTAGACTGTTGCAGTAGTTCAATTTGCCTTATAATTTATTGTGTATGACAATCTAATGTTATAGAATAAGGATCACAAAGGAGGTAGAACAGTATATAAGAAATTCAAAAAAAATTATAGCAGTAAGAAATTGGTTTGAGTAAAGCATCTCTGAGCTTGAGGATATGTTTATATATCTATATCTATATAGATATAGATATATGTGGGAGACAGTGTTTTAATAAATTGTAATAAATAAATTATAATAAATGAATACCTTAAATCTTTCCATGTAACAATATAAGTAAACAAAGTAAATTATTTACATTGTCAAAGAGAGGAGAACAAGGAAGAATTAAGGCAGTGGAGTTTGAATTACACTATCCAAAAGCTATTCCCCTGGCTATATTATTTTGTATATTCAAAAAGTAGAAATGAACAACATTAAAATTCTTATGAAAAAATTGTGCATTGGTGACAGAGTGAATGGCTTTTATGACTTGTGACACTAGAGGTATGCGAGAAACAGTGTATCTACCTACTAGTCTGGAAGAGTAGTACTGTTGTATGCAATGCCCTAAGATTCTGTATGAAATTATGTTTACATTATACCCAAAGTCTTTCTATAATAAAAATATTTACACAGGACGATGCTTTACAACATATCATGAGATTGGTACATTTTAAATTTGTCCGTAAAAACTAAGATTTTACTAATCATATTTTGATCATATAATATGATAAATAAACTACTTTGATCTACACTTTATCTAAGTATTCACTGAAGTTGAAAATATTACATGACTAGGAATACAACAGAAAAAAGCTGGATAAAACTATTATCTACTTATTATCTCTCATAGTCATACATATTCTGATTTGCCTAATAATATCTCTGTAAAAACTTGTATGATTCATGGCTTATCTTTATGTAAGTGTTCTGTCTTTTCTGAAGTTTTGGTGCCATAACAAACATTTGTGTTTTTTTGTGTGTTGTTTTCATATATCCTGACATAGCATGCCATTTTCCGTTCTTAAAATTATGAGGGCTGAAAATGACTTTAGCTTCATGTGATTATCTCAGCTAATCTCCTTTGTGCTCTATATTTTAATGTATCCAGACAAATAAGTACACAGAGAGTTTCTCTCAATCTGTAGATGTGACAGTAAGAACATCCTCGTTACTAATACTGAAAGACCAGAAGGAATCACAGATCACTCACACTGGGTTTCTGCTTGTGATTCAGCCTGCAATGCCAGCTCTGGAAATTCTAGTCCACAGTAGTAAACAAATCTCGCCTATTTTTTTGGAGTTCAGGAATAATAATTGTCCAGGTCACTTCATTTGAGAGTAATATATGCTATTATATAAAACCTAGTATTATACATAGCGGCTACCTAACAAAGACATATGTGTGATTCCCTTTACCTGCAAAATGAGGAAAAGAGAGCAATTGTTATATACTTTAGGCAAATAAATGAACTTTCTGTTGTTATGGTTTAGATTTTAAGTTTGTGTTTTAGCAGAAAAAAATACCAGCAATTTTTAACTGAAAATATACTGGATTTTGAGTTGCTTTTTTGGTAATAAGGTAACTCGAAGTAAGTTACTGGTTCTTGTGATGAATCATGTAAATATACCATTATAGATGAAATTTCGTCCGCCCCAAGGATCTTATGTTGAAGTCCTAACCCCCTACTGTAACTTTATTTAGAGATAGGGCGTTTAAAGAGGTAATCCACATTAAATGATGTCATAAGGGTGGGCCCTAACCCAATAGAACTGATGTACTTATAAGAAGAGGAAGAGACATCAGGGATGTGGATGCACACAGAGAAAATGTCATGTGAGAACACAGGAAGAAGGCAGCCATCTGCAAGCCAATGCACCAGGTCTCAGTAGAAACCAAACTTGTCAACACCTCGATCTTGAACTTTTGGCCTACAGAACTGTGAGAAAATAGATTTCTGTTGAATAGGTCATCCAGTCTGTAATATTTTGTTATGGTAATCTTAGCGGACTAATATATGTAATAAAAGCTAATTGGACTCTGGAAAGGTTGAGGTCAGAGGATAATTGTGTCTGGCCACCAGAACATATCTTCAAACACTAACTGTGGAGTATAACATAAGCCAGTTTACTCAGCTCAAGATCCATGCACAGTGTCGGCCATCCTATCCACCTCCATCGTCAACCTTATTAGGATAAAAACAGATTCCTGAATCATCCAATTTTTAGGCTCTTTGACTGTATGCAATTAATAGGCTGTGGTTTAAAAGCAGGGAGGATGTTGATCCTACAGAACCCTGTTCTGAGCGTTTGCGTGCAGTCAGAAGCCACTCTGACATGGTAAAATCCCTCCACCAAAAGCTGCACCGTGTCTGTGATGCGTCATAGGAGAACAGAATATTTTTGGCTTACCAAGGGTAAAGGTGACAAGGAATTGTGGCACTCCCGGACATCCCCGTATTAATCCATTACCTTCTGTATAACACTAGAAAAAAATTGCATTTGGTAAAAGAGTGGTTGTGGTGTTTGTTTGTTTGTTTGCTTGTTTCCCTCCCTGGAGCGTATCTACTGTCTGCTTCTGGAATGATCCCGAGTTCCTCAAAGCCAAGGACAACTATCTTACATTGTGTTAGTGGAAACTACTTGGGTACATCAATTATAGTAATCATCTTGTTATTTGATGTGAAAATAAAACAGATTGTTTCACCTAGATTTTCATCTCCTTTAGATCAAGGGCCATATCTGATATTTCATTTTAATTCCTACAAATTTAAAGCATATATCCCTTCATTGAGAATACTTTAATTATTTGATTTTATCACCAAGGAATATTTCTGCTTCTCTCTTTCTAAGAAGGAAGTTAGGAAGGACACTTGCAGAAAAAGTATGTTCTTAGCAAAAGATTTCTGTATTTTTTTTTAATTTTACTTTAAGTTCTGGAATACATGTGCAGAATGTGCAGGTTTGTTGTGCCATGGTGGTTAGCTGCACCTATCAACCATCATCTAGGTTTTAAGCCCAGCATGCATTAGGTATTTGTCCTAATGCTCTCCCTCTGTTTGCCCCCAACTCCCCGACAGGCCCTGCTGTGTGATGATGTTCCCTCCCTATGTCCATGTCTTCTCATTGTTCAAATAAGATTTAAAATACAACCTTGTCCTTGAATATACTCCTCATATGTAAGAGTTATTTTTCATTGGTTAGTGATGATACTACGACCTGGTTAAATAACATGCTTGCTATATCAAGAAAATATTCAATTATAAGATACTCTATATCTCCTTGTGCTACACTGAGAAAATAATAAAGATAAGTTGGGGACACAACGATACACCTTAATGTTTCTGACAGAGAGAAAACAAACTTCTAAAGTACTTTTAGTTAGTTTAAACATCAGTAGAAAGTCTGTAACAAAGACATATTTAGCTTCTAGATTTTATTGCCACACATCTTAAAAGTATGTCCTCATATATTTTAATTTTTAAAAAAGGAACAGCCTCCCATATACCCTAAATTATGTTTAGTATTCACGAAGGCAAACATTTTTTAAAAGTAAGATTTTGAACAAAAATTTTACAAGCACATTCTTAACACCCATCCTTGAAAAACTAAACAAAAGATATTGGTAAGATGAGTAGTTTTTAAAAAGCAAATAATTTTACCCATCTGTTTAGTAAATACAGCAGCAAAAATATTTGTAAAGAAGAACGGTGAATAAAAGCCTTGTTTCTGTGTCAGGAATACTAGTTAGCAATCTATCTTCTGAAGTAAAAGTGACTTTTAAAAACTGAGGTATAAACTATCTGTGTTTATTCAGTAATTAAACCAATTTATTATTACAGGGAAATGTAGGTAAAGTGATCATTGACATTAATGCTTTTCGTAGATTTTATTGCTTTTTACAATATCAACATTTTCATGATGCACAATTAATTAGATGCTTTCAATGGAGTTAGAATAATTATAGAATTTTTGAAGATGTAAGATGCAAAATATAACTCCAGATGCTCGAGTTGCTATTTTCCTGCTTTCATCTACATACATACACACTTCAAATAACTGATAATAAGCAATTTTTTCTCCATTGCTTTTTGTCTATGTGAAATGTAGATTTTAGGGTAAATATTTGATTTTGGAATGCCAGGTAGATTCTCATTTACCACTGTTTCATACCGTATCTAAGAAATTAAAATTACTTTTAATTCTTGCTGTTTTTCAAAAGACTAATTATTAAAAATATCCTTACCCTATGAAGCAGTATTTTCAGAGAAAATTGAGGTTTTCTTATAGGAAACCCCTGGAATTCCTGGCCTGATCGTATTAATCTTATCTCCATCATATGAAGCCAACTTCAGATCATTGTCTTATATCTCTGAGGAAGAGAATCCCTCGCTTTTTAGAGGTTAATCCCGTTATCTGTGTTCAAACCTCTATTTCCTGTTTTTTCTCCAACCTTCTTCTTTCTGCATCTTTCAGTTTTTCTGTTTACAAATTTTCCTCAAACTAAAGTCAAGTTCAAATCTCTTCCAGTTTAAGATAAATAGAATATGGTGTAAATGCCCAGCACTACAAAATTCACTGAATGTCATTCTTTATTTACTGATTTTATTTCCTTACTTTCAAATATCTTTTCAATATGTTGCAGTTACCTATATTCATATTTTTATCTAGTTCAACAAACTTGTATGTCCTGCAATACCTCTCTTATACTATCATCAATGCATTTACATAAAATAGAAATGCATTATATTACTTTCTTCACCCTGAGGGTTTATAACCAATTATTTATTTATCAAGATATGTTGATTATATTTTGTCATCACCGTTTGTCTTAATCTGTTCAGGTTGCTTTAACAAAAATGTCATAAACTGGGTACCTTACGAGAAACAAAATTATTTCTCACAGTTCTGGAGACTAGGACGTGCAAGTTCAAGTCATCAACAAATTTGCTGTTTGGTGAGGGTTCTCTTCCTCATAGACAGCACCTTCTGTGGCATCCACATGCGGCAGAGGGAAGAATGAGCTCTCTGAGCTTCTTTTATAAAATAACTAATCCCATTTACGGAGCTCCGCGCTCATGACCTAATCACCTCCCCAAAGCCCCACCCCTTAATACTACCACATAGAGGATTAGGTTTTAAAATATAAACTTTGGGAGGACACAATCTTTCAGACTACAGCAACATCCTCTTTTTTCTGCCTGTCTCTCTTTTCATGGATATTAATTTTAATCTTTATCAGCTTTCACCTGCCTATTGTTCTCCATCTTGTTTCCCTGCTCCAAATTGGTCTCTTTTCGGACTTTCACAGCAGGGAGCTTAATACAATGTGTATTTTACTTTGTTCTTTCTGCTTAAAACACGTTAACGCAGCTTTAGAAAAAATTAAGTTGTTACAGCAATGTTTTGGCATGTCTTGCTTGATATAACCTTTTAATACCCATTTTTATGCCACAGACTATTGTGAGAGGTAGGGTAAAACAGTGAACTTAACAAAGACCACGTTCTTATGTGGATTATGTTCCAGAGGAGCAAAATTAATATTCAACACATAAGAGTTAAGTTGGGTTAAAAGATGGTGCATTTGGAAGTATTTTCTGTAGGGCTGCCAGGGATGAGCTCTATGTTGAATAGAAACTTGAATGAAACAGGCAATACGCCCCATTGTGGTTGAAAGAACAATGAGTTGGAACTATGTTTTCTTTGAGGCCAGACAGGGTTTTGACAGAGGTTTTGAGGCCAGGGTTTTGACGGAAGCCTACCATAATCCAATTTTTGTTCTCATTGCTGTCACTTTGGCTACTGTAGAGGTCAATGGTGGAAAAAAAAAAAAAAAAAAGAGGCTATTTAAGAGTTGAGTTAAAGTGAATGAGAATGGCAGAAATTGGATTAGGGACATGGTGTGGAGAGAGGTACGAGAAGATAGTTTAAAGCCCTAAGGGGTCTAGTAAGATCATAGTATTTTATCGTTTATTTGTCTATTGTGAATACTGAAAAACGGAAATATTTAACAGAGGAGTAAAAAATTGTTTTGTTTTTGGTTGGGAATGTGATGGAGGCAAGAGTTGAAGAGGTACTCATTGTAGTTTATGGCAGCACAGGCAAAAGATAATGGTAGATTTGGCTAGTGTGGGGCATAAAGTTGATTGTATGAAGTTTGAAAGCTTTTTTTTAAGTTTAAGAATTTACCAATGAATTATATATGTTGTGTTAGTAAGAGAGAGACAAAGTAAGATTAAACAAGGGAACTTCAGAAATAGAGACCAGTAAAGAAAAGAAAAAATGTAATGTATGTGTGATCCCAAAAATCAAGACAGAAAAAAATATCAAGGAGAAATAATCAAATATATGTAATATTTACAATAAGTTGAAGAAAAGAAGCTCTGAGATAAACTATTTTATTTGAGTTTGTGGATAGTATTGATGAACTTGTTACAGGCAAATTGAAAAATACAGAGCATTTCTTGACATAGCTCCAAATTTCTTTCTTTTCGTTGATATAATAAGTAGTCATTTTGACAATAATTTATTTAAATGTTAGTTACCATAGAATAAAAATTATAAATTATCCTGTTACAGAACTCTTGTAAAATCTTTTTTTAAGGTTCATTGTGTATTAGCTATCTTATATTTCTCTCAATATCTTATATTTCTCTCCTTCAAATGTTTTGTAACCTTTAATACAGCTAGATGGAAGATGATTTTTCATGGATGTGATTGAACATGACTTTGGAAGTTTTCCTCCATGTGAGTTTCAAGGTAGCGTTAAAGTAAATAAGAAGGAGGCCATTACATACAGAGATTGTCTCTGTAGCAGAAGCTCTCATATTAGCAAAACCAGGACTTAACTTAAAAAACATTTCTTGTAACTAAGAAAAGAAAAAGGGGGCCTCAGCCAGTCGCCACCAATCAACCAGCCAATTCATTATACAACTAGAAACCTCCCATCAGAACGTGCCCAAGTAAGGTAAATGCCTCATCACATTGTGCAGAAATAAGGCAGCCATCTAGCTGTGTCTAATCAGGTAATTTCTCTGCTTCTCCATTTGCTGCTCATGCTGCTGGGTGTAGCTTTCTGAACCTCTTCTAGTTCTGAGTGCTGCCTGATTCATAAACTGTTATTTGCTCAAATGAACTCTGTTTAATTTAATTGCCTAAAGTTTTTCTTTTAACAATAATATAATTTTAATTATTTTTCTATGAAATTAATTTAATTTTGAATTATTTTTCTTAACAAGTTTTCAATTTTCTCTAAATCCCATGTTCTAAATGGAATTAAATAGCTAAATTTTAAAAGTAATTTTGGATCTTGGCTATTTTAGTTAACTTTGTGAATACTAGTATACCAAGTAATTCTGTGGTAACTAAAGTTATGATGCTATATAATTGATCTTATTTAGCTTATAATATTATTTAAATATTTATAAATAGTTTTGGCTTAAAATTATATAATGTTATTCATTCAGTTGTTCTTATTTACTGTATCTATCTAACATACCCTCTTATTTACATAACATGAAATACATTTTCCTAATTATTTACCTATATAAAACTATTTTATTATTAGTTTCTAATTAGACGTATTAAATATCATGATTTATTATTGCATTCTTCCGATAATACCTATAATCTATAAGCAATTCATACATACAATTTCAAAATATAAATCAGTTTTTTACAAACCATACTAAATATAAATAAGATATTCAGAATAAATATTCAATAAAACTGAATACTTAGACCTTATTAAATTGAATGAATTGTCTCTAATTATGTTTATTAGAAGTGATGGTGATCCAAACAATCAAATGACCATTGATCATGCCACAAATTCAAGGATACTAGAAATAACATTAAAATTGTAACAGGAGGTTACTCAGTTTTCAAAATCCTCACCTGAAAGAAAAAGCTAAATAGTTGACTTTTGATGAATATCTAGGTCAAAGCTAAATTTACTGCTCTGTGTGTGTGTGTGTGTGTGTGTGTGTGTGTGTGTGTGTGTGATATTAAAATGTAACAAAGCAGTACAGCAGATCCTAGATTAATGGCTTTTTGTTTAATGTTGTTTTGTTATAATGTTTATGAGGAAAATAAAATCTATTTCCAGCCAGGGCCAGCGACTGTGTGGAGTTTGCCTATTCTCCTCATGTCTGCATGAGTTTTCTCCAAGGACTCCTGTTTCCTCCCACATTCCAAAGATGTGCATATTAGGTTAAATGGCATTTCTGCAACATCCCGGTCTGAATGAGTGTGGGTGAGGCCTGTGATGGGATGGCATCCTGTCCAGGGCTGATTCCCATCTTGTGCCTTTAGTTGCCAGTAGAGGCTTTGGACACCCATGGCCCTGAGCTAGAATAATTGGGTAAACAATTAGCTTTTTTGTCTTGATTTGTCTTAAATGTATGTGTAGCTTGTATTTATTTTAATGTTTAATATTAGAGTTATTTTGGTATTTACTTAGATGTGTAGTGATCTTAATATTTTATGACCAAAAATTTGCCATAAATACTTAACTCTTGTTTATATGAATTAGCCTGTTGGAAAACTGACTTCATTACATGTCTTTTCACTTAAAGTTACAGTTTTAAGAGCCCATTGATGATGTTAAGTGAGGACTTATTGTACTTTATTATATATGATACATTCTCTTATATTCTCATTTTGATCAACTCTATTTGTTTTTATAAAAATATATCTTGTAAACTCATTAAATTGTTTTTATTTCCCCATTTAATATCTTTCAACCTGCAGCTCAAAAACCCTAAACATTGAAGTGTAAATAATTGGTAATAGATACCACCGAGATATCAGCTGGTTGTTTGTTTGTTTTTTTTTTTTTTGAGACAGAGTCTCACTCTGTCACCTAGGCTGGAGTGCAGTGGCATGATCTTGGCTCAGTGCAGCCTCCACCTCCTGGGTTCTCCTGCCTCAGCCTCCCTAGCAGCTGAGACTATGGGCACGCCACCACGTCCAGCTAATTTTTGTATTTTTAGTAGAAATGGGGTTTCACCATGTAGGCCAGGCTGGTCTTGAACTCCTGAACTCCCACCTCAGCCTCCCAAAGTACTGGGACTGCAGGCAGGAGCCACTGCGACTGGCTGATACCAGCTTTTAATAGCAGAGAGAAGTAAACCTTTTGAGTGCCTCAGTACCCAAATAAAGATACTTTTAAGAAGAGCTTGAAACATTGTATCATGGGGGAGTGATATTTGAGTAGACATGAATGACACTGAGAATTCTGAATCTTGAGATTTCTGAAAACATCTTTGGCTGAGAAAACAGACCCACTCCATTAAATCTGAGGGAACCAGTCCTCTATATATTGTATAAAATATTTTCAAAAACTGCATTAGCAAAATCTGAAACTAGATATCCTCCAGGACCTCCTCTCCACTTCCCATGTCATTGCTTACAGGCCCAAATTAAGTTGAATTCCAATATGTCTTGAGCCAGAAGTGTTTACAGCTTAGACCATAAAGGTATAGTCTATACACTGAAGGCCAAGCCCTCATTAATTCATACAGTAGAATTCAGAAAGGGTTTTGTAGTAGTTAATTTGAAGAACATTGAACAAAGTAAGAACTCTGAACTTCAGGTAGTAGAGAGAATCTTGGCTCAAGTCTGTCTGACAATAAGTCTAGTGGAACTGTGGACCTCTCCTGTTTTTATTTTTATTTTTTTTCTTTTCTCACATATCTATAACACAGTGGAATAGTATGCCTCATGACAGGTAGAATCTGTGCATAGGTACTATAATGTGTAGATAATTACGGTAGGCAGAACTAAGAGTAAATATGATACTACTTGTCCAGGAGAATTACCAATATTTTTACCAACAACAGTTTGAAAGAATGTCATGTTGATGCCTGTAACATCCCTATTTAATGTTCCTGTTTGACAGGTGCCAATTCTTTGAGAAAATGATTTATCACAAAATTAACCAGGTGGTATTGATAATTGCTGATGTTGCTTCATATCCTTATTGAAACAATTCAACACAGGTTCAAATACATTGCATGTAACACGGGATATTTTCAGAAGTAGTTTGCATTCTTATGGCAGAAACAGCATAACCTTTGTTTTCTTGCCCTAGGGCTAGGCCAACTGTGATGCTCTTCGTAATGATACAGCACAAATAATGCTAAATGATCTATTTTAATAGCCCAAAGAATGTCACGCTAGTTCATTATATTGATAAAATAATGATAATTATTCCATGGTAAGCCTGGAGTAGTAAGAATTGTAGATGACTAAGTAATTCAGATACATGCCAAAAGATAGTAGGTATACCTCATGAAAATTGAGACCTAGAACATTGGTAAGCTTTCTAGGAATCTAGTAATCTGGGCATCCATTATTATTTATTTTTTATTATTATTATTTTTTTTAAATCATATATTTTTATTTTTATTTTATTTTATTTTATTATACTTTAGTTTTAGGGTACATGTGCACAACGTGCGGGTTTGTTACATATGTATACATGTGCCATGTTGGTCTGCTGCACCCGTTAACTCCATTTTTAAGTAAGAGACAAATTGTTCTCCTCAAACTACCCACCTTGAAGAAAGAAGTAAAAAGTTGGTGGGCCCCTTTGAATCTTGGAGTCAACTGACATACCACCAGCCATGTATGATCTAGGTTTTATAGGGCTTGAAGTTTATATAATTTTAGAAGCACACTTAAAAAAAATACAAACTTAAGAATACTAGATTAGGCACAAATTTCAATACAGTCATGTGCCGCATATATGGTGGCAGTCCCATGAGATTATAATTGAGCTGAAAAATTCCTATTGCCTAGTGCAATGCAGTACTTGTGTTTTTTGTGTAAACAAATGTACTGCCCTGCCAGTTGCATATAAGTATAGCATATACAATTAATTACATTACATAATACTTTATAATGATAAAACAACAATGTTACTAGTTTATACATCTTACCACTTTTTAAAATTATTTTAGAGTATACTCCTTCTACTTAAAAAAAAGGTAACTGTAAGACAACCTCAGGCAAGTCCTTCAGGAGGTATTCCAGGAGAAGGCATTGTTATCAAGGATGAAAACTCCTCGGGTGTTACTACCTCTGAAAACCCTCCACTGGGACAAGACATGGAGATGGAAGATAGTTCTGTTGATGATCCTGACCATATAGGTAGGCCTAGGCTAATGTATGTGTTTATGTCTTAGTTTTTAAAAAGAAATTTAAAAAATAAATAAAAATTAAAAAAAACTATAGAATGAGAATAAATGGAAGAAAATGTTTGTACAGTTGTACAATGTGTGTTTTAAATTAAGTGTTGTTACAAAAAGTCAAGAAAGTTAAAAAAGTTAAAAGTTTACAAAGTAAAAAATTACAGTAAGCTAAGGTTAATTTTTTATTGAAGAAATAAAATTTTAAGATAAGAATTTAAAATGAATTTAGTGATGCCTAATTTTCCAGTGTTATAAAGTCTACAGCAGCACACTGTGAGGTCCTAGCCTTTTACATTCAGTTACCACTCACTCACTGACTCATTCAGATCAATTTCCAGTCCTATAAACTCCACTGATGGTAAGTACCCTGTAACGATGTACCATTTTAAATCCTTTACATTGTACTTTTACTGTAACTTTTCTGTGTTTAGATATAAAAATACTTATCATTGTGTTACAATTGCCTACAGCATTCAGTACAGTAACATATGGTACAGGTCAATAGCCTAGGCACAATAAACTATATCATACAGCTGAGGTGTGTAGCAGGCTCCAGCATCTAGTTTTGGGTAAATATACTCTATGATGTTCCAACAATGACAAAATTACTTAAGAATGCTTTTCTCAAAACGTATCCCTGTCATTAAATGATGCATTACTGTATTTATTTTAATTACTGGGTATGACACTATAATATTTTTTATTTTCTGTGTTTTTGCTGTATATTTCAAACCGATAGATCCTGGATTACATTTCATATAAAATTATATTAAATACAATTTTCTATACAGATAGTTTGAATATAATTTAATATTCCTTTTGACACATTTACTGAACAGAAAAAAATTACAACAGCTAGTTTCCAGTTCTGAACATCTTTAAATCTTTTTATTTATATTATTCCTAGAAGTTTTGTGACTTAAGCAAGAAATACATATTGGCAGAGAGATTTGTGGTTACATGCATTTTAGGGGTAGGCGTGAGGCGGTGAAATAGGAAAAATTGATTATTAAATTGTTTACAGTGGACATAGATTTAACTTTTGGTTTTATAGCTAAATGGGGTGATGTGTGCACTCGTGTTTGTTTATATGCAATATAATTGGTTACATTTTAGCTTTAATTTATATTTAATTTTGACATTTCTAAAATTTAACATATCAGAATCCAGGACTACCACTAGAGTGTGTGGTATACATAGAGGATATATTTTTGTGTAGCCCTTGTCTATACAAACTATTTGATTAAAAAATGCTTACAAAGTATATGGGCCCATGTGGGATATAGTGATTTATCAATGAAGATTTAGAAAAATAGGAAGAGAAGAATTCGTTATATATTTCAGAAGATCATTTGTAGTATCAAAGCACGCTGTTTTTCTGTTTAGATCTAGACACCATCTCATCAAGTTTTTCACTGTTAAGTGTGCTGTTACTGGAAAAATTCCTCTCTCTCATCCCAGTGGAATATGTAGCAATTCTATATGACTCATAACTGTATGGCTCCACAGATTTCTTTGTATTGAAACTATTTAGTACTAATTGTGTCTGAATTTTCTTAATGCTGTGTATTTTATGTTGGTTGCATCCTTGTTCAGGATGCAACTCCTAAATATTGGCTTCCAATTACTCTCTGAAAGATGGGTTAATGATGATGAAAGATGCTAGTCTTACCAAGAGTGTGAAAGAAAATGAAACATTTGAACCATATTCACTTTCTGGTCTTGTTATATTTAGCATTTGAAATTTTACAACAGAAATGTAGAGCTACATGTATTCCAAATGCATTGACTAGGAGAACTCTTAGGCCACGATCATTACACTTCTAGAATGTGATCTCTTTCAATATTGACCACATCATTGCCTACCACATGTTTCTATCTGCATGCAGAACAAACTAGGACTGCATGGACTAGGTGAAAAGAACATTCTAATTTGTGCTAGAATGCTTGCCACATGTCCAGGAAAGCTTAAGACCTGCTTGGGAGATCATGTTGTTACCTTCTCAGTCAGAGGAAGGATAGGCTGTATTACATGCAGGATCCAGTGAAAAACAAAAATGAAGGACTATTGTTAAAACAATTACACTAAACTGTAAGTTTAAAACTTAACTGTAGTGTAAAACAATTACACTAAACTGTAAGGTAGCAATAGCAGAGAATTAAATCAAGAATGAGACCCTCGCAAAGAAGTGCTCTGAGATATTGCACAGGTTGCAGATTCATAAAGATAGCCCTGATTGGAGAAAAACATGAATCAGAATGGTTCTTTGATTCTGTCAAATTGCAGATGTGATTGATGTGACCAAACACAGAAGACCTCCTGATACTAGAGGGGATTGAATGACCATACCGGATGTCAGTAGTGGATAGGGAGTGTGTACAAGGTAAATAAAGTATTTCCCTGCTCTTGCTGCTTTCAGGAGCTATAGACCAGAGGCAGCACCTCAGTGGGAACATGGACCAGGAAAACCCAGTGGAAGGACCCATACACATGACTTGAGACCACAAGTCAGAGGTGGTCTTTAGGTAGTCCAGAATCCTCATCTCGTCTTGTGTCTGACATGAGTAAAAGTCATCTAAATTCATTATTTCGGCACTATTTATGCAGCCAATTTTCTGCAGCTTCATGAAAGACGTTCTGTTCTGGCCGTGGAATGCAAACAATCATTTTACTGGGTTTCCCTTCTGGAACTGGGCCTGGTGTTGGGACTTTGACTGGGACAACCCCAAAAACATAATTCTGGGACTGTGTTGGGAAATCTGTTGGATCCTATATATGGAGACACAGTGTCAGAGAGCTCTATTAGGGATCCAGGTCTGGGCTTGCACTGCCCCGCGTGGATATCCCTGCTGGCTTTGGCTAATCTCAAATGCTGGAGAGGAACTTCAATATTTTTAGAAAGACACTCAAGCTTAGGGGCCCATGAGGCATGGGGCTTGCGCTGGGGTTCCTGCCTACTCAAGAAGGTTTGAAAAGAGAAAATGACCTGGGCCTCTCTTGGACCGAGTTATATCCTTATAGAATAATTTTTGCCCCTTTATAAATGAAATATCTGAGTAATAAGCCATCCAAAACTTCTTTGCCCAAAATAACTTTTGGATAATTATAAGTGATATTAAAGTACAATCTAAATGTGTTTTAATCCCACATATGACTGCTACAATCATGTAGCAGTTAATAAAAAAAAATTGATAATCAAATTATAGAAAAACAGCTCATTTAAAATGTCAGTTTTAAAGTAATTATTAATTTTCAATACTAAATAGCAATTATATGCATTTTAAGTAGTTCAGATAAAGATTGCGTGTTTAGGAGAAAGTATTTCCAGCCTTTCACAAATGTTTTCAGAAATGTGAAGATGGAAATATAAACTGTTATAATGTGCACAATTACATAACTCCTAAAAAGTATTTTAAACTCTTTATATGTATTCATCCTCTCAGAACTGTTATGTGGTAAAGATGCTATTATGCTGAATAAGTACTTAACCATTTCTATGGAAATATAAACCAAAGAAAAACATTAAATCTTCCGGTGCCTTGTAAGTAAGATAATAAGCACAGAAATTTGTAGCATACTTAATATCATTTTCTCCACCCTGTACTTTATCTTCAATATTCATTTTTTATTAGATCTGGTTGATTTTTACTTCCTTGGTGTTTGGCAAATAGTTTTTTTCTTCTGTGCATCTCACATACGACTTAGTTTAGAATTCAATTCTATTTATTCCATCTTGCTCTTTGCCTGCTCTCATCCTTTGGGACACATTTTCCTCAGTTTTCTAAAAACACAAATACATCATGCTACTTCTCTTCAAATTCTTCAATAAATCCTAATATCCTTCAAATTCAAAGCCATTCATCAAAGGTAAATCTGGCATATATTGGTGATCTGGCACACACTGAATTTTCTTGTCTCGTTCTATTAATGTATCATTCATCTATCCATTCATATTTATGAACTGCTGGTTTTCTGTCATACACTATTATATGCCTGGGGATATAGCATTAGCCAGGACCATGGTTCTTGTTCTTGTGTGACTGTTGGGCTAGTAGAAAAAAAATACAATGAAAACAAAATCAGATAGAAAAGATAATTTTGAAAAGTGATACCAATCTTAAAAAATAATTAAATGAGGCAGTTTGAAGGTAATGAAGTCTAAAAAGGAGGGACAGCCTGAAAAAGCTTTCTGGAAAGAGAGGCATCTGAGCTAAGACATGAACTGAAATAGCCAGCCATGCAAAGATAAAGATCCTCTCAGGCAAAGGGAAGATAAGTTTCAAAGTCTCTGAAGCATGGGTAAACTAGGTTTGTTCAAGAAGCAGAAACAGTAAGTCAGAGGAATAATCAAAAGAAAACTGGTAGGAAAAGAGATTGAAATGGAAGGGAGGGCCTAGGTTTTGCAGAACATTATTTCTATTTTCACAAATTATTCTTTATATAGTCCTGCATTGACAGCTCCTTTGAATATATCACACCACCCCAACTCTTCCTCTTTGTTGTGTTAGAAGAATCAGGGTGGTTTTGTTTCCTCTCATAATCCATAACCCTTACTTGTACTGAATGTTCCAGTTAGGTGTTTCTTCCGTTTATCATGATCATAACACTTAATGTGATGCTTCAAAACATAAATTTCCATTTTCACCCCTTTCTTGAGCTCTTTTTAATAACTAAGGTGGTGTTTTCAATACCTTTGCATTATTTCAATTATGTAGCCCATTTTAAGTACTCTGAGAATCTTTAATAATGAGGATCTTTAATAATTTTTGATAAGAAAATCAATTAATTAATATACAAAACAAAGAAAAAAGATAATGTGAGCCCACAATAAACCACTTTGTTTAATATAACTGTTTTGATTAAGCAACTCAATATCTTGATATTTAACCCCTTTGTTTGAACCAATTTCTCCCATTTGGAACAGGATCATTTACCCAATGCCTGTACCCCCATTGTATCTTGGAAGTAGCTAACTTTTTTTTTCTATTTTACAGGCTTATGGGCATAAGGGACTTGTCTTTTCTCAGATGAGACTTTGGACTGTGGACTTTTGAGTTAATCCATACTTTTAGAACCTGGTTGTCAATACATACCACTAGATGCATCTTTTTTTCTCTTCAGTAGAAATTTTCAGAGCAAAACACAATGCTCTGACAAGATAAACATTTATATATACAAATAAAGAAATTGAAGTATAATAATGTTTTGAAAAATGATTGCCATATTGATATGGTTTGGCTTCATGTCCCCACCTCATTTTGAATTATACTTCCCAGTGTTTTGTGGGGGCTGGTGGGAGGTTATTGGATCACAAGGGAGGGTTTCCCCTTGCTGTTCTGCTGAGTGTGTTCTCACAAGTTCTGATGCTTTAAAAGTGTGAGGGACTTTCCCCTTCCCTCTCACTCACTCGTGCTGTCATGTGAAGATATGCTTGCTTCCCCTTCACCTTCCACCATGATTGTAAGTTTTCTGAGGCCTCCCAGGAATGACTCGTGTACAGTCTACAGAACTGTAAGTTAATTAAATCTATTTTTTCATAAATTACCCAGCCTCAGGTAATTATTTATAGCAGCGAGAAAACAAACTAATACAGAAAATTGGTATAAGAGAAGGGGAGTTTTGCTATAAATATACCTGAAAATGTGGGAGTGACTTTGGAACTGGTTAATGGGCAGAGGTTGGAATAGTTTGGAGGGCCCTGGAGAACATAGAAAGATAAGGGAAAGTTTGGAACTTCCTAGTGACTTGTTTAATGCTTGTGACCAAAATGCTGATAGTAATATGGACAGTGAAGTACAGGCTGAGATGGTCTCAGATGGAGATGAGGAACTTACTTGGAACTGGACTAAAGGTCACTTTTCTTATACTTTAGCAAAAAGATTCACAGCCTTGTGTCCATGCTTTGGATATCTGTAAAACTTTGAACTTGAGAGATATGTTAGAGTATCTGGTAGAAAAAAATTCTAAGAAGCAAAGTGTGCAAGACATGGCCTGGCTGCTTCTGAAAGCCTATGCTCATTTGCATAAACAGAGAGAAAATTTGAAACTAGAACTTATATTTAAAAGGGATGCAGGGCATAAACATTTGGAAAATTTTGCAGCCCAACCATGCAGTATAAAAGGAAAAGCAATTTTCTGGAGGAAGAATTCAAGGCTGCAGAAATTTGCACAAGTAAATAAAGAGTTGAATGTTAATAGCCAAGACAATGGGGAATATGACTTCAGGACATTTCAGATAGCTTCATGGCAGCCCCTTATATCACAGGCTTAGAGGCCTAGGAGGAAAAGAATGGTTTTATGAGCCAAAATCAGGGCCCTGATGCTCTGTGCAGCCTTGGGACATGGCACCCTGCATCCTAGCCACTCTACCTCCATTTGTCACTAAAAAGGGCCAAGGTACAGCTTAGGCCATTGCTTCAGGTGGTTCAAGCCTCAGGCTTTTGTGGCTTCTACATGGTGTTGGGCCTGCAGGTGCACAGAAGGCAAGAATTGAGGTTTGGGAGCCTCTACCTAGATTTCAGAGGATGTATGAAAACACCTGGATGTCCAGGCAGAAGTCTGCTGCAGGTGTAGATCCCTCATGGAAAAACTCTACTAGGGCAGTGTGGAGGGAAAATGTGAGATTGGAGCCCTCACAAAGAGTCCTCACTGGGTCACTGTATGGTGGAGTTGTGAGACGAGGTCCGCCGTCTTCCAGATTCCAGAATGGTAAATCTACTGACAGCTTGCACCCAGAGCCTGGAAAAGTCATAGGCACTCAACACCAGCCCATGAATGCAGCTGCAGGTGCTGTACCCTCCATGGGAATGGAGCTGGCCAAGGCCTTAGGAGCCTACCTCTTGCATCCCCATGTCCTGGATGTAAGACATGGAGTCAAAGGAGATTATTTTGAAGCTTTAAGATTTAATGACTGCCCTGCTGGGTTTTGAGCTTGCATGGGGCCTGTAACCCCTTTATTCTGACCAATTTCTCCCACTTGGAACAGGACCATTTACCCAATGCCTGTACCCCCACTGTATCTTGGAGGTAACTAACTTTCATTATTATTATTTTTATATTACAGGCTAATAGGCAGAAGGGACTTGCCTTTTCTCAGATGAGACTTTGGACTGCAGAATTTTGAGTTAATGCTGGAATGAGTTAAGACTTCGGGGACTGTTGGGAAGGCATGATAGTGTTTTGAAATGTGAGAAGAACATGAGATTCGGGAGGGTCTAGAAGCGGAATGATATGGCTTGGTTTTTGCCCCCACTCAAATCTCATGTTGAATTGTAATTCCTAATGTTGAGGGAGAGACCTGGTGGGAGGTGATTGAATCATCGAGGTGGATTTCCCCCTTGCTATTCTCGTAATAGTGAGCGAGTTCTCCTGAGATCTGATGTTTTAAAAGTGTGTAGCACCTCCCCCTTTACTCTCTCTCTCTTTCCTGCAGTATAAAGATATGCTTGCATCCCCTCTGCTTTCCACCATGATTGTAAGTTTCCTGAGGCCTCTCAGCCATGCTTCCTGTACAGCCTGTGGAACTGTGATTCCATTAAACCTCTTTTCTTTATAAATTACTCACTCTCAGGTAGTCCTTTATAACCATGTGAAGATGGACTAATGCACATGCCCTGTACACTTTCTAATTTCCATGCATTCATGAATTTATGATAGATTTCATAGAGATTTATCTTTCTATAAATGTTAAGAATGAGTGACTGGATCCATTCTTTTTTAAAGGACTTTTGAAATTAGTGAGATAATGTTTACCTTCTTTTCTGTAGTTTTCTCTAGTTAGTATTTATTATATTTTTATAGATTCAGGGGGTATATGTGCAAGTTTGTTACATGGGTATGTTGCATAATGGTGAGATTGACCTTCTAGTGTGCCCATCATCTAAATATTAAACATTGTGCCCCTCAAGAATTTCTCAGTCCTCACTCCCTTACACTGCAAACCCACTCTTAAACATAGATTCAAATGATTATGATAAACATTAGCCACATAAATAAAATATTTTATATGACTGACACATTTTTGGTCCGTTTCTTAAGGTAATAGCTTAAAATAATTGTGAAAGTCAATAGAAGAAAGGGGTGGTAGAAGTCTTCAGTACTATATGTTGCCTTGACATCTAGGAAAACCCAGCAAGTCTTCACATTGTTATACTACAAGCTCTTCTTCCCAACTGCTCCCACGGATAAAGTCTCCTCCTTTCCATGCAGAGCAGGTACAATTCCTGCTTACCCTTAGTAGCAGATTTCATTTCCTTGCCATCCAGTGGAATTACTCAAAAAAGCCAATCACACCCTTCTTTGGGGACCAGGGTTTACCCTACACTTTTGCTACTACAAAACCTGCCTCCCACAGTTCCTGTTTCTTCAATCTATTCCCAAGTACAATCCCTGTGTGACCTTGAATAGCATGCTGTGTTGTCCTCCCCTGGTGTGTGAGTATTTGTGTCTAATAAACTGCTGCCGATTTCATCTGCCCAGGGTCAGATGTCATGGGTTCAGCCATCCCCATAACTCGAGGGTGAGAAGCTCTTTCTCATTGTAAAGCAGCCTGGAAGGGCATTTTTAGTGGGGCTGCTTAGAAGTCAGCTATGCTCAATTCTTGAAATGTATTAGTATTTCAACGTGAAAAAGTTATTTGTGCTCATAATTGTATTCATGGATATTAATCAGATCACAACTTTTATATTATTAAGAATCTAATGATCAGTTTTTATGAATAATTACAAATTATAGTCTGTAATGAACATAACCATATATTAATAATAATTCAATAATAACCAATAATCAGTTTCTATTCCTGAAATTTTAATAGTTTTCATTCAGTGATGAACTCAGTAAACCACCTGCATTGCTCTAGAAACCTTTCAGACAACTTCATTGTAAGATACATCAAAGTTTTATCGCAAATTGCCAAAGGAAAGAGGGAAGAAATGCCTTAAAAAGTCATTTTATTATTTATTCTTCATAGAGGCATTTATGTACAAAAAACAACATACAAACAAACAACAACAACATGTGATAGATTAAAGAAATAGCTGTTTAAAGATTGTAAGAATGGCCTTTCCACTGAGTGTTTATTTCTAATTTTTTTAGAATGAATTCTTAATCTCTTTAAAGTCAGAAAAATCCCTAGAACACTTTAATAGCAATATTATTGTTCTCCCGAGAAAGTTATAAGGTATATCAGAAAAACATTATCCCAGACAAAATCTGAGATGAGAGATTTTTAATAGACTCTAGGCTGCATTTTATACAAAAACATACTTCACAATTAGATATTATTTTTTCTGAATTTTCTCTGTATATGCCATTTACTTAGTTCAAATCTATTTGCAATGTTTTCACATTTACAACCGCACCAGATATAAACCATTGAATATTTTCATTCTCACATTGCCAACCACTAGCAGTGATTCCAGCAAAATTTTTTTTCCTTCCACAGATAATCTACATTTTTTTTCAGCTTTCAAGGTTTATATCCCGACTACTTCATATAAATATTTACAAAGAAAAGAATTATGAGCGGGAAATTTGTGAAAAAATGAAGTCAAAGTTTTACGCTATTTTAAAAGCAAAACATTTGCAAAACTGTTTGATTCTACTGAGAAAAATCTGCAAACATTTATCACTGTTTTGACATAAACAGCTTTGAAATCTTGAGAATATCTGTGCCTTTCCAAATTGAATAAGATTAATAGAAAGTACTTATGTAATTCCGAAGGCTGTATATTACAAAACTCAAGAATCTTGTGCTTAAGATTTATTCAGTTAACGTTTTTAGATTCATTAGTTAAATGTTTTCTTTACTAAAGTATTACATGAGCCAGATGGTATATAAGGTAAAATGCAAGGAAGTGATTTTAGAAAATATGTCATTAGAAAACATTTTAGAACTAGCATCTGAGATGATGTTTCTCAATGAGAATGTTGCTGGTACTGGGGGAGGGAGTCTTTCATTGTCCTGTAAAGGCCCATGCATTGTAGGAGGTATGACACTTCTGGTTTTCGGTCACTAAATTACAGTGTCAACTCCCACTCATGGGACCACTCTGTTTTCTAATTACAATTGCACTTGGTTTGTACAAATCCTGGTAAAGACATTGTTTGAATTTCTATATAATATGAATATATTCTGGACTATGTTATCTAGCTTAGAAATCTTTTAATAGTGTTAAGTACCAAAGCGGTTTCTATTTTTTTGCCCTTCATTTATAAAGAAAGTGATGACATTTTCAAGAGTTGAGTTTTCAAGAGAATCGCTTGAACCTAGGAGGCAGAGGTTGCAGTGAGCCGAGATCGTACCATTACACTCCAGCCTGGGCGACAGAGTAAGTAAGACTCCATCTCAAAATAAATAAATAAATAAATAAATAAATAAATAAATAAATAAATATAAATAAATATAAAATCTTTGTCTGAATGGACTTACACAATTTAAGAGTAAGCAAAAAAACCCCAAAGTTTAAAAAACAAAGCCTTTTTATTCTAAATATTCGATGTATAGTTAAATATAAAATTATTCAGATCTACTTTTTTTTATATTATCTGAGTTCTCACTTTCACAAATTAATTGAAATTGGTAACTTTTCCTCTTACACTCCTTCCAATTGTACTATAAATATTAATAAAGTCAGAAAAGTTAAAAAAGTAGTTAGGTTAGGCTGGGCGTGGTGGCTCACGCCTGTAATTCCAGCACTTTGGGAAGCTGAGGCAGGCGGATCATCTGAGGTCGAAAGTTCGAGACCAGCCTGACCAACATGGAGAAACTCCGTCTCTACTAAAAATACAAAATTAGCCAGGCGTGGTGGCCGTGCCTGCAATCCCAGCTACTCAGGAAGGCTGAGGCAGGAGAATTGCCTGAATCCAGGAGGCGGAGGTTGCAGTGAGCCGAGATCGCGCCATTGCACTCCAGCCTGGGCAACAAAAGTGAAACTCCATCTCAAAAAAAAAAAAAGAAAAGTAGATAGGTTATAAAATTGTTAATTATTGTGTTATATTTGCCTCTATACATCTACATCTATCAGTGTATCATTTATTTATTCATTTATTTAATTACATGGCTGAACCATTTTATATTTTCTGCACGTTGCACGTATTATGAAACTGCAAAGTATATATTTCCTACATATGAGAATATTTTCTACAGAAAATAGTGCTATTACATATTAAAAAACAAAAATGAGCTTTCACGTACATATTGTTTTGTGTATTTTTTGTTGGTCAGCATATTTTTGAGTCATTCATGTTGCTGCATGTAATAGAGATTTTTGTTGCTGTGTTTCTGTTTTGTTGTAATTTTGTTTTTGCTTAGCAATGACATATATACATATAGGTACATTATATAGCTGTATCAATATGCCACTGTTAGTTTTTGATCATCTATCAAAAATCACCTTAATTGTGCTGACCTTGGGTCCCATCTTTATTAGGATGTCCTAGTTAAAGGATGGAAAGCAGTAATTCTCCATGAGCTCCATCACATGTGATGATGGCGATGTGTAAGTGCCAAGGCTTCCCTTTGCTTTCTGAAAGTTTTTTCAAAAGTCACCTGACAAAAGGCAGATTAAAAGGAAAAAGCTTACAAATGTATTAACATGCACAGGAGTTACAGAAAAAAAATGGGGGCCTTGGAGCAAGACAATACAGGTTACGGCAGCAAAACAGGTTGTGGGTCGGAAGACAAGAGGATGACTGTCTAGCAAATATGGTCTTGTAAAGCAGATGAAATCTCTCACAGGTATTAACCCTCAGGGAGAAAATATGGTAAATGTTTCTTTTAGGTCTTCAAAGCTATCAGACCTTCAGTTAATCTTTCCTAGATCTGGACAAGGGAGGGCCTTCAGAGAAAGCCTGGTTGCATAATGCCTATTTTCTCCACAGATGCAAATCTCCCCCACAAAAGACAGTTTTGCAGGGCTACTACTGTTTGCAGGCCCTCAGAACAGCCATCTCAACATAACTCAAAGAAATATATTTTGGGATGAAATATTTGGTTTCCTCCAGATGCCATCTGAACATTACAGTAACTCCATTTGTTATTAACTCAGTTGATCCCAGGGGGCTCCCTAGGTAGCCAAGAGGACTGAGGATGACCTTCTCCAGCAAAATAATGTCTGTCAAAGAAAGTGGAGGCTACCTCCTATTGCAGGTGAGATGTGAAAGAAGGATCACATTTTGCTCCATCTTTGAGCAAAGAGAGCTTCAATAGCAAGGGAGTTCAATAGCTGTGCTAAGCTTTTGGGCTGCTTCTTCCATGACCTAAGGCAGAGTAGGTAGCTGGGTATGAAGGGTCAACGATCTCGGGTCTGGAAGGGCCTCTGTTTTCAAGAGAGTACAGTATGTGACCAGGAATTGCCTCTCTAATGACCTATACTGTGAGGCCAGATAGTACAATTTATTGCATAAGAAACTCATACACAAAATATTGTGATAAACTTATAGAACAAAGCCTCTGGGAACCATGAGAGAAGGTTTATAAAGATGCTATAGTGAAGGAGTCTCTGGGGACACAAATTGAGTGGCTGTTTTATTGTGATTTTTACAGATGTTTAGCACCCTTTGTTGGAGGGGGTTGTTTGCAAGCTAGGCTGATTTGCAAGTAATGATGAATGACAACATAAATAATCTTAAGCAAAATTTGTAAATGTTAAATATTTTGCCTCCAGAGCACAAAAGAATGCCTAAAAGATGTTTGGCTTGTTTTAACATTGTGGGTGATGAAAAGGTCAATAGTGTTTTTTTGATAGTGTCAGGGATGGAGTGTCCCTCAGTTTACCAAATAATTTTCGGAACTCTGAACAGGATAGTGGGCTTTGTGCTATGTATGGGGCAATTCCTCATTTTATTTTATTTTATTTTTTTGAACTCCTTTTTGAGTATCTTTGTGTACTGAATGGGCGTGTCAAATGAATCTCCTCTGGAGGAGGATGTTATCAGTAAGGTTACACCTGTGCTCCTGGAGAAAGTTGGGCATGTTTAAGATCCTGGCAGTAAAGACTGTGTACAACATCGAAGCTGCTGAAGTATCCCATGGGTACACAGGTAAAAGCATATTTCGTTTCTTCATCTGAGAGAGGATGTTGGTTCACAGCATTAAGTGGTGTTAAGCTTGTGGTAATCAACTGTTTAAGAAGAGCCTAGCTTGGGCTATAAATGTGGAAGTAATGAAACGAATCACCCTTTCTCTGAATAGGCCTGTTATGATTGATTTCAATCCTTTATTGACTTTACATTGCACCATGTTAACTATTTTAAAGTAGTGGAAGAACAACGGGGTCTCATTTTTTTTTCAAGCCAATTTGCAAGTGCCAAAGACTTATTTTAATTTTAATTCATTACTCATTTGATCAAAGTGTCTTTAGCCATACTCAAGAACATTTTAGGGCAATGGGTACCATAACCATGAAGCATTTAGGCAAGGCAATATAATAGTTAAGGTGAGGAATACCTATTTGCTCCCTATTTTGTGTTCCATAATCCCCTAAGATTAGAGGGATACCTTATTTAAAATTAGTGGAATCCCGAGGCACAAATGTAAATTGAGCCTCAATGTTAATTAAGGCCATGAAGCCTTTTCAGTTGCCCATTTCGGCAGATGATAGTTAAATTAGAACCTATGTCTTAGAAGTACAAAAGCCGATCTGTGCCTTTTTGTCAGTTAGCTACATACATTATTGTAGCAAATCTTAGATTTCTATTAAGGTAGAATTTTCTTATTATTTTCTTTACTTTTTATAATTACTGTTACCCAGCTCATATTTATATTTCTTCCTTCAAATAGGCTGGAATCAATATCACCAGGGTTAAACACCTCCCTAATAAAAATGGCTGAATTAAACTCTTAGCTGCATCACAGGGGTATCATATATGCTTTCTTATAATCCTGAAACTCAAGATCTTTTTCTGATAGAGACATAGGTAGCAGCAGAAACAATAAAATTTATTTCAGAGAATTCTAGTGATCCTTCTGCTTTTAAGAATGTGGAACTCAGAAATCTAAATACTGACTCTTCTGCCTCCTCTCTACACAACCAACCATCTGATGGGACCATATATCACACACAGTGTAAGTCTTTCACCTGAACTCTCTATTAAATGGAGCCGGCTCCAGGTTGAGACACAAAAGCAGTGGTCATAGGGTAAGGGTCATTCGCCTGAGTCTAATGTCAGACAAGGCTTAAGCTGGAATTGAGATGAAAAATTGCATCTAAGATACACAAATAGGTCCAGGCTAAGACATATGACCCAGGGGCACTGTAAGAAGAGATTCAATTCTATCCTTCTGTTCCTAAATAGAAGTTATCAAAATTTATGACTTTGGAGTTTTAAATCTGTAACAGAGGCTGGGTAGAATTCAGCAAAAAATACTTTCAGCGCAAAGTAGCACAGTTCAGAGTGCAAGCTTGCCAGCAAGAAACAGCTCCAACTGCAGGCTCGCCAGCAGGCAGCCAAGCCAGTTGGCAAGCCAAACAAGGGAAGAAGGCTCACCAGTGGCGGTAGTTATCACTAGCTACCCAGATAATTGTGCCGATTGTTGCCACCACTATTAATGTGTAGGATATACCACAACTCAAAAATTTGGTTGAGTTGTAGAAGTGGATGATGCCACACACACACACTAAGAGTATGAAAAGGTGTATTACTCACAAACAGAGGCTTTCTGGAGAGAGCATGGTGGCTCACAAGCAGTTCCAGAAATGGCTTGAGAAAGCAGGGAAAGAGGACTGGTTTGGAGTTTTCTCTCATGGTCAGAAGATAGGGCCAGAGTGGGGATTCCCATATGGGCAGGCACTTACACTGTTTGAACCCCCACTAGTGCCAAAGAAAGGAACATCCAGGCTTTCTTAGCTTTCCCAGATGTGAGGTGGAAGGGAAAGAGAGCAGGATGAAGATTGAAACATGTTAGCAGTAAAACATCAAAAAATGTATTCTGATCACTTATGACAAATGTGTCTGGGAAGTAGATGCTGCTAAAGGTCTAAGAAGCACCCATAGTTACCAGGTTTTTTCATTTATTAGCTTTTCTAAAGAAATTTAATTTATCCTGAAGCATAACATTACACTAAAGCAAAGGAACCAAATTGATGCATATAAAGTAAATAAATGTACTACTATAATATTCCAAAGATATACATACTCCATACTTTTCTTAAAATTAAACCTTCCTTATACATATACAGATACATAACATATAGGATTATTATTTATACTAAAATTTAATTCATTATCCCCTTTGAAATCTTAGATTAACACAAAATTATCTAATTAACATTTTCCAAGCACTTTTCAGGAATGCTACAGTGATTTACTTAATATTACAAAAATAAGAAATATAAAATTCTCAGTATGCTGTTCTCCTAATACTATGTCATGGAGAGTAAAAATAATATTTGCCCACTAAGTGAATTCCTTCATTTCTGTGATGAATATGATAAGGTGCACCCATGTAACTTGCATATATAATAGGAAATGTTATTTTACAGTGATACCTTAGTGAAATAACTATATAGTTAATTACATATTATATATGCAAAAATTGCATATTATATATACTAAAAATTATATCTATACAGGATGTAGATATAGAAAGAAAAACTCTTATGCTGAACATTTTCTGGAGAATTCAATCTACTCACATAGGTGTAAAACTTACTATCTCATTTGAACCAGCAATAATAACCATTTTAAATTGTAATACATGTGTTCTTGTTTTAAAGTATTCAATATTAAATTAAACTATTCATTCAGTTCCTCTAAGCATACAATGACATATTGCTTAACTTAATATTAGAGTTTTTATTAGTTCAATAAAATAGTTCAATATCTTAATGTGTTCAATTAGAAACACAGTTGCATTCATTCACAAAGGTACATTAAGTTTTACTGTGAATTCAAACCCCACTTGCACTTCCAAACCACAAAACATAAAAGTAAAATCCGCAGGCATACAGTGCATATTTAATAGCCATTAAGTAATTCCTTAGTATTCAAATCTGCTGATGAAATACACCAGAAAAATAATGAAACCTGAATTGTGTCAGTTAAATGGACTTTGTATTTTCTGGGCTCAGGATGTTTTCATATTTAATAACAGATCAACCTCTACTTTTCTAACCTCAATTCTCATTGTAATTCAAAGTTATTATTTGCACGTGTTTTTTAGTCACAGAAAAACGTACTGTCCAATATGGTAGCTGCTAGCTACCTATAGTTATTTAAATTTAAAGTTCAATTTATTAAAATATTTAAAATTTAGTGCTCAGTCACACCAGCCACACTTCAAGGGCTCATGATAACTGGCTGGTAACCACTCTTCTGAACAGAACAGAAATGAGAATATTTCCATCATTGCAGAAAGTGTTATTGGACACCAATATTATAAGAGATACAAGATGGAAAAATAGAGCCACATTCAGAGATTAATACAGAATGCGTTTTAGTTGCAGAAGAGAAAAATGGTTGCTAGATAGTCAAATACATATTTATAAATTAAATAGTTATTTAATCATGTCTACCCTAAAACTGTTAAAAAACATGTTACATACTCTGAAGTTTATTAAGAAAATTCAGAAAATATAGACATCTACAATGAAATAATCTCCAAAGTCCCAGTAATGAAAATAGTCAATATTAATTTGTTGAAGTATTTATTTCCAGAACTTTGCTTTTCCTAGATAGTTAAAAGATAATTAAAATTGTCTGTCACTTAATACAGTTTCACATATTTTGTTTACATTTAACTATATATAAATTCCAGGTTACCCTAGGTTTTCTGAAAAAAAAAAATTACTCTCATCTGTCTTATGTAGTTATAGTCAGTGTACATACATAGACTCAAAACAGAGTTTTCATTCATAATTTTAATATAATTTTCTATCAAAATTAGATTTCTATAAACTCCCGATTAAGCTATTATCATGTCTCTGATTACAAAATAACGTATTATTAGAACACGCTAATATTTACATTGAGAACCATCATTAATAACTTGATTTTACCCATTCATGCATTCTTAATGGGATGGTTATTGACAGCAATGGACTTTCCTTTAAATTTGTTCGGTTTTTGAGAGATTAGTTCCTGGTCTTAGTACGTGATTTTCGATCCCTTTTTCAAAAATAAACTAAAAGTTAAAAGCAGCAATTTTAACATTATGTCCCCAAAACAAGAGGAATTACTACTTTTATATTAAAAGATGAAATGTTATAATGATGTAACTATACCTGTTAGAGACAAATCCTAAATGTGGCTACATGGGATTTTGAATATTTCACTTTGCACAATATGGGGAGGTCTGACATGAGACATTGAAATTGTAAAGAAGAAAGCAAAAAAACTATGTGCTGAAAAGAAGTTGATGCACCAATATATAGGTATGTAGTTTTAGAACCCAAATTAATATTTAATGTAAGTTTATTGTTATATTTGCAGCACAACTAGAGTCATCTTAGTTTAGTTTTACCCAGAAGTAATTCTGAAACAAAGACTATGCATAGGTATATTTTTGGTAAGTGATCCAGGAAGTATAAGTGAGAGAGTAGAATAAAGTAACAGAGAGAAGAATTACCAATAAAGGGTAATTTTGTGAGTGGTTTAATGAGGTGGGCAACTGAAGCTCAATCTTCCCAGGAATGTCAGAGAAACTGTATACCTCAGCAATGTTCTAAGGAAAGATGAGAAGATTAAAATATCCAGCCTCTGCTTTTTTTTTTTTTTTTTTTTTTTGCCTCTCACTAGTTGAATATTGACTCTGGCAACATTAAATTCCAAGCATTCTAGGACTAAAACTAGGGGACCTGGCTAGCTCTCTTGGTGCTGTAGGAAGTGCTGAATCTGATAAGCAGGAGCGGAGAGACACATGTATTGGAGGTAGAAAGCCCAGAATTCGTGGAATATGTGGCTTCAACCGCATTCAGAGGAGGCTGAGACAGTGCTGATTGTCTACCCATTTTAACATTCAAATGTGCTCATGCTACATTGATTGATCCTCTCTGTTATGGAGGCCCTAATGTGATCTCTACCCATAATCTCTAAAAATGATGTGAAAATGAAGGTTAGGTCCACAAGCTAGAATGCCTGTGTAGGAACTACTTCCAAGCCTGTAATTATAATTTATTTCCTTTCTTAATAAACCATAACTCTCACCTTTGACAAGCCCTTTAGCGGGTTGATTTTTGTCACCATATTTGGAAGCACCCAGTGGTACTCCAGTGAATCCTATGTGTCTCAGACTCTGAATGAGCTGCTTACGATGTCCTATGCAGTGCTGTTGCTACTGGAGATTTTCAGGACGCTTTTGGAATAAATTCTAAATGACAAGACTTTTCATTATTATCTCAACATTCACAGACTCTCATGTAGGCAAATGGTTGGATATACCTAGGTCAACGGCCAAGATCTATTTGTTAGAGTGTGTGTCGAAGTTATAACTAACCTCGCCTACTATCTATACATTTCAAGACACATTGCCCTCCTTCAAGAGAGACAGAGTATTATTCAATTGCTGGGAAAACAATTGGTAAACTGTCCTTTATAACATGTGACATTGTAATTGGCATGAAATTCACTTATTCATTCTAACTTGATAGACATTTGTGTTGTTTCCTTTTTGTTTGTCTGGATATTTATGAATAGGGCTACGATGAACATTCTTTCCCAGATCTTTTAGTATAAATAAGCATTCAGATAAGTGTAGGAATAAATGACAATTAATGAATCATGCTGCCAAATTACTTATTGACTCAGTCTGCGCCCAAGGGAAAAACAGAAGCCTCACAGTAATTTGAACAGGAAAATTACACAGTTTTTAACATAGAAGATTTAAGTAATGCGGGAATTGCTTCTTAAGAGGTAATGCGAACTGTGAAGAATATAGGAACAGCAGATATGAGAAGCAACCACTATTCCAAGGAAAAGCTATGTCTCTGAGGATAAGATCGATGATGTGCCTGTGGCTCTTGGATGGCAAAGAAGTTGCTGTGGTACCATGTTAATGGAGCTGGCTGGAAGTCTGCCCTCAAGTATGCCAGGGAAGGCTGTTCATGAGAAACTTCTCTGGAGGTGCTCTGCTACAAAATTGCCCAAACTTGGATGCCAAGGGGAGCTGGTGGCCACTGGGTACTGATGGCCACAATGTGTTGCAGGAGCCGAGTCCCCTGGATAAGCTGTGGGAATAGCAGGAACCACGTGTGGGAGGAAGACATATATGCCTCAGGAACTTGCCAAGTGAGTACATCAGAACCAGGAAGCAGAGTTCTTTTTCTTTTTTAAATAGGCTTTAATATCTCACTAGCACCCTCCACTGACACAGTTTCATTGTCAGCTGGCAAAGAAAAAAAAAAGGCACTTTTCTTTTTAACAGAGTAGGTAAAAAGAATAAATTTGGAGCTTAGAAGCAACAAATAGAAAACCAGCACACTTATCCATATGAAGAATGAAATTAGATGCTTTCATCTAATTTTGAACTATTTTACTTTAACATAGAATGGATATGGTTCTTTCTAAAGACCAAAGCTTTTTAATGCATTATAAAAGTCATTACTAATTTCATGCATCTAAAGTGAGGGGGAGAAAAAAACTTACAAGAAATGAAATGGAATATCTTTTTCACATAGGACAATGGTGGCGTTTAATTTTAAGAATGTATTAATGAATTGCATCTGAAGATACACTCCTACTGATTTTAAAAATGAACATGTGAAAGCCATTTGTTATATAACTTCAAGAACTACATCACCTTAATTGTTACCTTCTTAGTCTTTGACAGAGTTTTATATTTGAAAAGATTGATATATTTTGACACCCTTCAAACATTTTAAGGCATTTACTAAATATAATGTGTCAAAGGGTACTTGTCACAATTATTCTTAAATTACACCAGGAATGCTGAATCTCCTCCAATCACATTAGATTCCCAAAGGCTACTAAAATAATTGCTGGAAATTCAAAATATTTCTCTAAGCAGGATGACTAACAAATCATCTCTACAAGGGGAGAAGAAACTGACAAACATTTATATAGGTAGGGTGCTTTTTAATTTTTATTTTTTGGGTTTATATAAAATATAAGTTAAAGGTTCATATATAGGAGTGTTGAAGTTTGTGATAATTTTTTAAGCTGGTCTAGGTTTTTAAATCATTTGATATTTTAAATTAGAATCATATCAAACCCAATATTATCATATTTATTAAACATATGCCAAATTTAGTGTACCCTCAGAAGTTTTATTGCAGACACATCCATTTTTCATTAAAATCTACATCTTTTTGAAATAAACTTTAGCATTCATTATAATTTATTGCATGCCACGAAAGGGTACATAATTGTTTTTCAAAAAAAGAAAATTAACATAATAAGTATATTGCCTTATATCTTTGCAGATCATTCACCCTGAATTACAGACTCACCCATGTTGGGGGAGAACTTATATGTAATCTAAAACAACTTTCTTGATAGCTTTGAAAGAAAAATGAATCCAACTTGTGACTTCAGCAATTACCTTAGCCTAAAAATGATCTAAATAATACACAATATATATCATGTTTTCTAATATATTAAAATAATACTGTAATATGACTACAGTGACCATATATTCTACAGTGAACAGGGAAACTGTTGTGAATTTAGTCTTGATACTGTGTAAAATGAAACATCTGGACATACAATCATCCTAGCTCTCAACTCCCTTGATAGGAATCCTCTGTTTGTGTTCATGTTGGCTTATTTTTTAATTGTTGTTTTTGAAATATTGTGTGTTGCATTTTAGATTTAAGGCAATTTGGGGGTAAAAATAAAATTTTTAGATTGTTTTTATGACTGTGGAATACAAAAAGTGTCCATTTTATAAGTTTAAAAATTTCTACTCCCATACCATATAAAAGGAAAACCACTACATTATTTTATGATGCAAACATCATATTTTTAAAAAATCAATTTGTAAATGAATCAGATGCTAACTTGTTCAAAATCCTGGGAGGAAAGTGATGGCAAACACCAACTGGTAACTGAATAGCATTTATGGAAAAGATGGTTACTAAAGTGTGGGTAGGGCTAAGGGAAACATCAAAGGGTGCTGAAGCATCCAGCATCTCGCAATACTGGGAAACTTTTAACCCTCCTTAGGACTGAAAAATTACAGGGAAGGAGCATCCAGAATAAATATCCCTATGTATCTTTTTACTTCTTTCTTATCAGCTGTTGATGTTAGCCATTGACCAACATCAGCTAGAAGCAGAGAGCAAGAGAACTCAAATGGAACACTGGGACAACATCAGGCACAGGACACACAGAAAGATAAAGAAATGTGATTAGATTTGGGGGGGCAAAACAGAATATTCAACACACATGCTAAGACAGAGCAACTTGCTCTGAAAGAAAACAAAGCTAGATCTACTTTTGAAGATTTATATTTATAGCCTGGAATTATTTCTCAACCTAAAATATTAAGATTATGTATATATTTTTAAATATTTTTAGTTTGGAATGTAAGATTAACTCTTGTGGATATGAACTTAGCTTGTTTTTGTAGCTGGTTTTGTAGCTTTGTTTTCAACAACCCATCACAGCTTAAGTAGTTGCAATAGTAAAGTTTCATCTGGAAAAGTTTGCATATGTAAGTGGGGTAATTGCTAAAAGAAAGTTGGATAAATGGACCATTTCCAAAGTTGTGCGTAAGGAAAGGGAAAACTGACACAGAGCAGCAAAGTACTTAGCCTTTGCAATACCAGGGAGCAGCGGGAGATAAAGGGAGTGGTCACATAACCTGAAGAGGCTATCTCACAAGCAATATCACCTCCCATAGAGGGACATGGATAACTCATGGCAAAAGGTAGGGAAAAGTCCTAGTATTACTGTCCTGGCTTCACTGTCTTCCCATTTCTGGTCTCCTCTTGGTTCTTGTGGTGGACTGAATTTAGTGAGAATAAGAAAGCAGAAAGCTTAATGACATCTTGACTCATCTTGAGGCTCAGGTCACAGACTGGATGAAAAAGGATAAAGAGGAGGTCTGGAAGGGCAAAAAGAAAATATCCAGCACATCAAGAGAATAGGTATTGCAATTCCTAGTTCCTATTTTAGAATTCCTATTATTAGAGAGATATTGAAATCTGGTAATTTTTTTTAAATGTCACAATTTTCCAGAGGAAAAAATATTCTAAGGAGACTAATAATACTCTCACTTTAGACGATGACAAAACTATATGCTCTCAAAAATAGAAGTGAGAGAAATCTGATAGGGAGTGATGCAAAAACACTGGAAGTTGGAGACAAAGAATAAATCTAAAATTAAAGAAGCTATCCAAATTCATTTTGATAAATACCCATTATTATGACAGGTAATTTCAACTCATGTCTCTTGTAAAAATTTGATGGACACTCAAACTTATCCGAGTTAGTTTCAAGTATGTTTGAGAAAATTCCAGACCTTGGCAAAATTAAATGACCTCAAACTTCTGGCCTAAGAAAATTTCTTTTTAAATCTGTGTGGAATTTTGTACTATAAATATTGAGTTCTTCTTTTTTTCTGAATAAATGTTTTAAAAAGGTTTACTCAATTAATGCTTTTCTTTGAAGCTTTTTTTTTAAATCAATTAGGGACTTAATATTCATCTTATTTTAAGAGGAATACTAGCAGACTCTTCAGGCTTAATTACTACTGAAATGTAAAGAAAACAAAGCAGGAAACCACCTTACATTTAGTATGAATTGAAGATAAATATCACAAAACAATATTTTTATTACATTGTGTTTACACTAAAATACTAGTCTCATAAAGATATTACCAGTACTTAGAAACTACGGTTAAAAGTCTGAAATTAGAATGAGGCAGTGGATACTTTATATTACATTACATTATACATTACATGATACAATACATTACATTGTATTCTTGCTATTTTTCTATTGAATTAACATCTGGATTTATACATTTATTACCTATTTTGTGCAGAATTCATGACATATATATTTGTATATCCCATTCAAAAACAAAACCACCACTTGATATTACGATTCTGGGAATAGTTAATTATTTCATTAGCACATTCTAAAATTCAAAATCATTTGACAGCTTATTAAAAAAATCAACAAAAATATAAGAACAATATTTTGTTTTAAAAGTTTTCAAAAGTGTACATACATATTTTAACGGTGCTGTATAAATAAAAAATCGATTGCAAAAAATCCTGAGACATATTTTCTGATAGGGAGTGATGCGGAAACACTGGAAGTTGGAGACAAAGAATAAATCTAAAATTAAAGAAGGTATCCAAAATCCAGTTATCTGTATTAAATTAAAAATAATACTTCTATTTCAGTATGGGGAACTTTTCATGATGGAAGCATTTGGATACAAAATGTTTATATTGCACTACTGTTGGAATTAAGGATTTCTATTTTAATATGTCAATAATTTTCTCACATAAAAATGCAGGTGGTTTTAAGCCATTTACCTGGCTTTAGCTCCATACATGAGATTTGCAAAGAAACTAGTACCTAGTAACCAGACAAAGCAGCGTCATAATGAAAATATCAACAAAATAATGTCATACGTTTATTTTTTAGTAGAAAAATACAAATTGTTATGTTTTTTAAAAAACCTTCACTTAGACCTCTAATATCCTATTAAATGCAGTGTGAAAACTCATTAAATTGAATGTTCTTGTTCAGTCAAATAAGTTATTTTATGAAAAAGAAAGCCTTGTGTCAAAAACACATAAAACACTACATTGTGGGAAAATAATTAATAATAGATAGTTTAATATAATGTACAAAAATAGGTAAATTGAAATTGTACATCTTTTAATATTTATCACATTAAATCTCTGAATTAGAATTTCCTTGATACATCTTCTACAGATTTATCTCCTTAAATGTAGCCTGTTCACTTTCCAAATATAAAAATGACCAAACACATAAATAAATACACACACAAACACACTCAGGAAAATTAACATTAAACTACACACACACACACTCACACACATACACATTAAGTACACATGTTTTAATTTATTACTTAATAAAAATAAGTACATAAGTAAATAAGAACAACAAAGTAAATAAAATCAAGCAACATTAATGCCATTTAGTTTCACATACTACTTTCCAAACCAACCATAGCCTCTATGGTAATTTTATTCCACATTTCATTTTTGAATAATGCTTAAATTACATAAATTTTTATGAATCTCTAAGAGGAAAGACTATTTTAAATAAATCTCAATCCTTGGAAATTAGCATAAGTGATTTAATTCATTTCTGTGTCTTTAAACTTGGAACAAATACTAGCAATTATACTAATATTTCTTCAGTGAAACATAGATTGTCACACTAAGTGGCATAAATTAAGATTCTAAAGCGTCTCATGTTAATTCAGGTCAGGTCTTGCCACCAAATGAATTCAGATTATGTCTCATTTTGCTGCCAAGTGAGTTGTGAAAGGTTCTTGAGTTTGAGGCTTATTTGTTTCAGGTTTGCTTGGAATTGTAGATAAAGGATTTAGTGTTCAGATTTGTTTGGATTTTGGAATTGAGATAAAGAATTATAAAATCATCAATAATTTATCTAAAAGCTATTAAATGTATCCTCACTAAGTGGGTGAGGAGACTATCCCAGGGAGGTTAAGTAAATTTCCCAAATTAACACAGCAAAACAATGAAGTCAGGGACTAAAACAAGGCAGTGATGTTCAGAGGCCAAGCTTTTAATCAGTTGGTTATGCTTTCATAAGATTATTGTGAAGGCTGTGTGCAGTGACTCACGCCTATAATCCCAGCACTTTGGGAGGCCAAGACGTGCAGATCACTTGAGGTCAGGAGTTCGAGACCAGCCTGGCCAACATGGTGAAACCCCTGTCTCTACTAAAAATTAAAAAAAATTAGCTGGACATGGTTGTGCAGGCCTGTAATCTCAGCTACTGGGGAGGCTGAGGCAGTAGAATCACTTGAACCTGAGAGACAGAGGCTGCAGTGAACTGAGATTGAGCCGTTCCACTGCACTTCAGCCTGGGCGACAGAGTGAGATGCTTGTCCCCAAAAAAATAAAAAAAAAAAGAAAAATTACTATGAGGATTTTGTTGAATAAACAATTCAAATTTCTTATAGTTACTGCTATATAGGAAGTCGACCTTCTTTTCTTTCTTTTCTCCTGTAGAACATGCACAGTTGTCCAATTACCAGAGTAACCATGGTAATGGAAATGGATGTACCCGTAACATGCCATTCTACATGACCTCTGGTGGCCATAAACGGTCAGTAAAATCTTCTCACACTGCCTACTTCCCAGAGCTCCTTGCATCTTATATTCTCTTTTTTTTCTTTTTCGCCCATGATTATCTAACTAAAACATGGAGTTATGTACATCTTTGCCACAGATGATTTTTCCATCCATAACAAGTGGCTGATAGGGTGTACTTCTAAAATCTCTCACCAATAGGGAAAAATATCATTTCACATAAACAATTTTTCCAGATGGCATTGATAGAGTACCACCATATTTCTAATAATTTGTACGCTGATGGCTTTATTTTCACTTTTTAATTTATTTTGTTTGACATTGGAAGATGATTAGATTTGTTAAAATGAGGATTTAAATCATAATGTTATCCTATACTGTTTTGGATCCATAATAATCAACATGCAATATATTTAGAGTCAATATTTATCAAAGCAAAAGGACTTTTTAAAAGGTATGTTCTAAGCCTCCTTTTAGCCAACGGAATAGTACCTTCCTCCCCGACTAAGAAACCAATTACCTAAGAAAAATATTACTCAGAGCAAAGTAATGAGGCAGAATTATGGAAGGGAAAAAAAAAGATAATTTATTCCCAAAGGGGAAAGAAATGTGTAAATACAGCACCTACTGCAGTTTTACTCTGCCTTCTTTCTGACTCTCAAGTATATTTACAGAGGAAAACTGATAATATTTGTAATAATCTAAAAAAATAGTTAATATCTATATTAGCTATTAGTATTTGGATTAGTATTTTTATTATAGAGTTTACAAACAGAATTTCATTTAAATATGTATACAGACAAACATTTTCCAAAAGTTGAACAGAAACCTTATCTCAATTTTTTTTCCACAAGTAAAATGGACATCATGGAAAAGAAGTCACATTTCCTTGGATTACATGTTCCCATCTTTCTACCACAAGCTGGTAGATTCTGGGGGACAGGGGTGGTGTGGGGTGGGAGATGAGAGAGGAGAGAAGATTCTGATATTCAACACAATTTGATCTTTAGCATTGTCTCACCGTGAAATGACTTAATTATAGAGATTTCCATAAGAATCAGCACTCTTCAGTTTTGATACTAAAATGGAAACTCCTACTCTAAAATCACAAATAAGTCTCCTGGCTTTCTTTTTAGTGTGAGCTAAACAGTATATTCAATATTAAGGAAAATGATGAAATACACATATGGTATATTAATGGAGACATTCCACGGTAAAATATACTTTGGAATACTCACAGATTTTACAAACATGTGTTGGAATTAGAAACTTGTAAAAGCTGCTGTAGTGTATAATAGCTTTTCGTTTGGATGTCTTAGCTGTGCCTTTTTGGTAGTTTATACATTAAATGTAATCTTGTCTGCATTTTTTTGTGGCCTGTGATTTTTGTTTTTATTATGTAGAATTAGATGTCCACCAAAATTCTTGTAAGTGAACCAGGACCTGATTTCAAATTCTGAATATGCACACAATATTTGCCTATATATACTGCTCCCCAAAGTCAGCAAAACACTGCCTATTGAGCAGGCTTACCATAACAGAAAAGTATGAGAATGCAGGATGTTATTTTTATAAAGACTATAAGTAAAATCAGATTTAGACTGTCTAGATGTCTTATTCTAGAAAATACAGGTTTAAGATTTTTCAGACAGGCCAGGTGCAGTGGCTCACACCTGTAATCCCACCACTTTGGGAGGCTGAGGCAGGTGGATCACGAGGTCAGACGTTCTAGACCAACCTGACCGATATGGTGAAAGTCCATCTCTACTTTAAAAATACAAAAATTCACCAGGTGTGTTGGCATGTGCCTGTAGAGCCAGCTAGTTAGGAGGCTGAGACAGGAGAATTGTTTGAATTTGGGAGGCAGAGGTTGCAGTGAGCCAAGATCACGTGACTGCACTCCAGCCTGGGCAACAGAGCGAGACTCTGTCTCAAAAAAACAGATTTTTCAGATAGTGATTCTTGCTCATACTTTTCTCCTTCATTTCCCAATGAGATAATTTCCTTCACACTGATGAGAGAAATCCATTTCTTTATGGAAAAAATGGCTTTATTTCTTCAACTGATCAGGACAAAGACATCACTTATTGGCCATGCTGGCCGCAGCCTTCTTGGGCTGATATAATGGGGAGTCCACTGTTAGACTATTGTTGAGTATGTTCTGGGCCCTTGAACATTGGTTCATTCCAGAGCACCTTCAATTCTAATGCCTGGAAGGCTTTGGTGATCCCATTGGCAATGATAGCACAGTGGACGATACCACCAAAAATATTGACAAGGATGGCTTCAACCTTAGGATCAACTGTGAGCAATGTGAATGCTTGATACACTGGAGCTTACTTTACAACACCTCCACGATTCCAAGAAGTTGACTGGCTTCCCACTACTAAGAAAAATGGTATCACAAGTAGCCATGGCTAATCCAGCACCATTCACAAAGCAGGTAATGTTCCCATCCAGTCCTATGTATTATATATCATGTCTGGCAACTTCATATTCAATGAGCTCTGTATTTGTGCATTTTCACACTGCTGTATATTACCTCGGTAATTTATAAAGGAAAGAGGTTTAAGTGACTTATAGTTCTCCATGGCTGGGAAGGCCTCAGGAAACTTACAATCATGTCAGTAGGTGAAGGGGAAGCAAGGCATTTTTTATACGGTGGCAGGCGAGAAAGAAGGGGAAAGTGCCACACTTTTAAACCATCAGATCTCGTGAGAACTGACTCACTATCACAAGAACAGCATGCGGCAACCACCCCCATGATCTAATCACCTCCCACTGAGTCCCTTCCTTGACACGTGGGCATTACAATTTGAGATAAGGTTCGAGTGAAGTCACAGAACCAAACCATATCAGGCTCATTCTCCGATTTGTCATCCATAGCAGATAGGTCCTGTTGTCAGAATTCTGCATTGTCATGAAAGTTTACCTTGGCATTAAAACAGACAACTTGTCTTTCTCAAGTTTCACCAAAAGGATTCACTATCACCTGAGTAGCATCAGTTTTTAGGAAGAGATTATACAGTTTCTTAATTTGATCTGCAACCTGGATTTTCAAAGACCCAAGGAAGCCTAGATTTTCTGACATCTGCTGAACTCTGAACTTGGCTGTCCTTTATCCCTTGAAAAATTTGTTCCTTAAAAATAAATTCTGAATTTGCAGCAGCAACCTCTTCAAGGTCAGTGCTCCCTGGGGCCTGCCCACCAGCATGGGGCCATTGCAGGACCTGTCCATCAGAATCACCAGGTAAGTTTTTCTGGAAATGTCCAAGGTTTCAGTAACCATCAGCTTGTTAACTTTCACATCTTCTTTTAGAGTTTGGTTTTTTGCCCCAAACATACCCAATCACCTGTTTAGCCAGCTGTCCCACAACTTTAGGTTCTTTTGTTAAGTGAACACCTCCTTTCAAACCACAATTGAAGACACCCTTTCCTCTTCCTCCAGCTAAGATCTGGGCTTTTAATTAAAACAATTTATTTTGCTTTTAGTCTCTTAGCAACCTCAAGTTCTTCATTCACAGTGTCTGCTACAAAGAATCTTTGAACTCTCACTCTGTTGTCAGACATCAGTTTCTTGCTCTGGCATTCCTGGAGGGTCTGCCATCTTCTGGAAGTTAATTGAAGTGCCTGGACCTGGCTACCAAGAACCAGAGTGGAGCACTAGGTCTCGCAGAAGTTTCCTGGCTTGTGCTACCAGGAGAATGTCATTTTAAACAGAAAACCTGAAGTGGGGTATTGGGACTCGGATTATTATTTTTAGTTCTCGTAGATGAGTGCTTTCTAGATATTAGCTATTATTATTTGGATTATTCTTTATATACTAATTATTCCTTAATTAGAACAATGAGTGCTAACAGAGACTGAAATTGGTAAATTCAGTCTCTAAATATATATATATATATATTTAAATATATATTTATTTAAAGGGCTTGACTGAAGCAGTGAGTGTTATAGCTATTATTACTAGTAGAATGTATATTCATTTATTTCATATAGTAATAACATAAGTATACTATCACCATCCTCTCCACAAAAATCTGAAAAATTAGGACCCAAGGTCAAAGCTAATAGTGAGTTTGCTGCTGGAAACAAAATATTGTATATTAAAAATACTTTCTCTTAAAGACTGTACTGAGCTTCCAAGTATTCCCTTCCTAGTAAAATCCAAGAATGTATTTTGCAAATAACAGGAGTCAATGAGGATTGGTTCATCTCTCAGCGTGTAATTCCTCTTTCAAAAACATGGTACCGCTTTTTTGTCTGAATGTTATTATTGTTATATTGAGTGTGTAGGCAAAAGCACCAGTTAAAATCCAGGCCACTTATCAAAAATCAGCTTTCATGACACATGCTCTCTTCGTGGCCAATACATTACATAATATTTTTCTGATAAACAGAATACATTGTGACTATATATGCTTTGATATTGTTTATTCATTCTGAGCCCTTATTTATAAAAAGTTTGTGTATTATCAGTTGCCGCCAATCTGTGAAACATCAATTCCTATTAACATCCCTCAAACTGGACATATATTTTCCATGTCCAAAAATAGAAGACATTTGTAATGGCATTGAAAGAACTACTAGATAATGGTATTGACACATCATTATCAATTTAGCATTAATGTGTCTAACTGGAGCACCTATCCTTCAATAACACATATTGAGGTTAAAAGATTCTCTAGGAGATAGTAATTTAACCCCTAGGAATTATTCTAGTGGTAATTATTTCAGGTTCAATGGGATCCTGGTGGAAAAGCCACTTTTGTCCAGGAATTATTTTTCAGTTCCTCTGCTTGTATATCTCATCAAAAATAAAATATTTAAAATTTAATTTAGTTAAACAAGTATTTACAGGAATTAATCTAACAGATTTTCCATGTGGCTAAGGGAGAAATGAGTACTTTAAGTTGAATGGCTCACTGTAGTGATAAAGACATTATTAAATTATTTTACTGTGAATAAAAAAGCAGTTATAATTGGGTTCAAGATATCATATAGAGAAGATTATCTCTAATAAATCAGAAACTAATTATATATCTTTTAATCTAGGATATAATTATTAATCACAAGGAAGTGAAAATTACGGTAGCTATGCCCTGTAATTATTAGATTTTGAGATAAATAATAATTATGATTTTAAAATTTGCAATGGATATTGGAAGACCACAGTCTAGACCGGTGTATAGAAAAGAAATATAAACTTAAAATTAAATATATATATCAAGATTAGCTGTTATACTTGGACTTTAAATTCAGAATTCTCATTTGCATCTTCTTATGTCTCAGTCCTAATTGTGGCTTTACCCTGTTAGATACTAATTTATACATCAGGAAAATAAATAGGCTCAGAGCTGTTTAGTAACTTGACAGGTTTCCCCAGTAGTAGAGCATAGAGGACTGATGCTCTTGAGAGAGATTTGCCTTAGCAGCCCTGATTCCAAGTTGGTGGGCTTGATATTACATATTACTCTTGCTTACTCAGAGCTTCCAAACTGCTTCTCTCCCAAACATATCAATCTTTTGGGAGTCTAAAACTGCTTCTTAAATTGTAGCTTTCTTAGTTTTTCACTCCTTTTTTTTTTTTAATAATGCACATACCTTTGCCTATTTCCACACTTTGCACATATCAGATTTTTCCAGTTCTACGTCCTATTTCATCCCAGCTGACAATTAGAAATTGATGAATTCAGTCTCTAAAATCACCATCTTCATTTTAACTCTTCAGATTAATTATCAACCATTCTCTACCCTGTTATTTACCCCAGGAAGCTGATCTATGTGTATTACATCAATGGTCTGCTTTCACTTCTGCTTCTAAGAAGTGTTGCCACAAAGGAATCCAACATTGGTAGGAAAGAGGAGAGTGAGATGAAGACGTTTACCCCTTGACTCTCTCCTGGCCGAGTTACTGGGATTGGTTGTGTTCCAGCCGATAGTCACAGATCCTCTTAAGGGAGACTTTCTATTGACTCTACTTTCCATTCTGAAACTACTTTTTGCCCTATTCCACCCCTATCATCTTTAGGGGCTAAGATACCCAAAACCTGTTACCACTGTATTATCTTTTATTATTTTCCTATATCTACTTCTAATTGTATAAATGATAGTTTTTTTTTTTTTTAAATCCTTAAATTATCCTAAAATGTGTGTGCCATCTGTTTTGCTGGGACCATGACTTAAGTACACAGTCAACAATTTGCCCAAAGTAATGAAAAAATAATTATAAATTGTGGCATTATTCTCAGTTTAAATCACCAGTAAGTATTTAAAGACTATACTTTGTGAAATGAACAACTGGAAAATTGTTTCTTGTGTGAAAGATAATGTATTAATGGCAGAAGAACATTGAATAAGAAATTGGCTCCCAGGCATATAGAACTCACTTGATAAAAAAAGTGGATGGAAAATATTTACTTACCCAAGTAATACATATTAATGTTAATTAGAAATATTCAAATTCATACAGTTTCCCTGGCCTGTGTCCTAGCTTTTCTCATAATTAGTTCTTAAGCTGTGATCCCAAGAATGTAGAGCATATAAGAGTGAGAGAAGGTTATCAAGAATCAATTTATGTTCATAATTAGTAAAAAATTGAAATGATAAACGAAAGATCTCTACAAGCACAATGAAAGCCTTACTCTTCTGGAGCCATTTTACGAAGATTTTAAAAAGCCATTCTTAACCAACATCTGATGACTTATAATATTTTACTAATAACTGTAAACATAAAAGAATAGCAAATTAGCCTTTTGCCAAAAAGTAAACTCGTAAATCTAAGTGTGATTTATTGTTTCATTTGTGTTAATTGCATTTACAAGAGCTAAATGTAAATGGGCTACTTTGGGACACTAAATAAACCTGATTTAATCCTCATGTTCTACCTGCAGCACGATTGTGAGCCCGTCTGACTGACATGTTGATTTCCTCTCCGTAAGGGTGATATAATTAATGTGACCTTTTGGTAAGGTGGGAGATATAGGGTGAGACAAGTGCTCTCTGAAGAGCTATTAGCAGCTTCTGAGCAATTTGCTAATAGTAGAGCTACCTTTATTAAAATCATCGATTAAGAAGATAATTGACAACCATAGTGATGAGCATGTACAGCGAAGGGAGAGACCATCAAGTGAAGTAAAACTATTAATTACTTAAAAATTGATGAACTTTCTGTGCTAAGTAAACTGATTGGGAACTCTGGCTTTAAAATACAATGAATAATAAGCCTGCAAAAATTGTGAATCCATCCTCTCTGGAAAATTAAGTGTCTTTATTTCTACTGTTAGATAGCATTTTTATGAAATAATTTTTGCCATCAACATCCAACTCCAGATATGGTGATACCTATATGTGGTGGAAGCATGAGCCTCTTACATTCTAAGTCTTAAAAGCCCTCCTTATATTCTAGCTCTAAAAGACTCTCCACATGATATATGTGAAAAAGATTCATCATGTGCTGGTTACCAACCTGTCTGAGTCCAGTGAAATAGTTACGTGAAGCAGGTTTATTACTCATGGACAGGCAGCAAGGGACAACAGAAGCCTAGAATTCACTGTGACCCTCTAACCCCATGCTCAAAAAAGCTGCCCATGAGGTACAGGTCTCATCTATGTAACCCTCACTTGCACCACAGCTGAAGTACCCCTTGAAGTTTTATGAACTACTGGGAGAAAGAATTGAAGGATATCGTGTTTCTAGTGGGGGATGGAACAAAACTTGGATTGTTCCAACCACTTCCTCCCCATTTTCAAAGATTTTTTTTATCAAATTGCATTACTAGCACATTCCACAGTTATTCTTCAGAACTATAAGCAAAACAGGTGGGAGGGGAACTGGATCAGGTCAAGACCACCCAGAGAACTGTTCTGCAATATACTTTGAAGTTAATCTGTCATGATGAGAAAAGACTGATACAACTACAGGTGTAATTTAAAAAGTATTTTTTTTCCCCAGAGTAAAAATGATATGACATAGAAATAGTTTAATGATGATTTTTCTAGCTGTCAGAATTCACCAATATATCCACTAGGGTATTAGGAGATAGCTCTATGTTCATCCAGACTCCGGTGATTAGGTGACTAATTTTTGTTTTTAATTTGTGCTGATAATCAATAAGCTCAATTTATGATTATTAATTGCAAGACTGCAATTAAAAGTGGATGTTTTAGAAAAATGGGAAATTAGGGAAGAGCTGAAAAGATTAGAGTAAATCATTGATACCAGTATGTTTGTTTTTATTCAGAGTAAGCATACTTCTAATCAGTGTTTACATTTTGATAATTCAGGGGAATCAAATATCCACATTTTCTTTTACTATTATTATTATTATTATTATTATTATTATTTAAGTTCTATGGTACATGTGCACAACATGCAGGTTTGTTACATATGTATACATGTGCCATGTTGGTGTGCTGCACCCACTAACTCTTCATTTACATTAGGTATATCTCCTAATGCTATCCCGCCCACTACTGCCACCCCACAACAGGCCCCAGTGTGTGATATTCCCCTTCCTGTGTCCAAGTGTTCTCATTGTTCAGTTCCCACCTATGAGTGAGAACATGTGGTGTTTGGTTTTCTGTCCTTGCAATAGTTTGCTGAGAATGATGGTTTCCAGCTTCATCCATGTCCCTACAAAGGATATGAACTAATCCTTTTTTATGGCTGCATAGTATTCCATGGTGTATATGTGCCACATTTTCTTAATCCAATCTATCATTGATAGACATTTGGATTGGTTCCAAGTCTTTGCTATTGTAAATAGTGCTGCAATAAACATACGTGTGCATGTGTCTTTATAGCAGCATGATTTATAATCCTTTGGGTGTATACCCAGTAATGAGATGGCTGGGTCAAATGGTATTTCTAGTTCCAGATCCCTGAGGAATCGCCACACTGTCTTCCACAATGGTTGAACTAGTTTACAGTCCCACCAACAGTGTAAAAGTGTTCCTATTTCTCCACACCCTCTCCAGCACCTGTTGTTTCCTGACTTTTTAATGATCACCATTCTAACTGGTGTGAGATGATATCTCACTGTGGTTTTGATTTGCATTTCCTTGATGGCCAGTGATGATGAGCATTTTTTCATGTGTCTTTTGGCTGCATAAATGTCTTCTTTTGAGGAGCGTCTGTTCATATCTTTTGCCCACTTTTTGATGGGTTTCTTTGTTTTCTTCTTGTAACTTTGAGTTCTTTGTAGATTCTGGATATTAGCCCTTTGTCAGATGAGTAGATTGCAAAAATTTTCTCCCATTCTGTAGGTTGCCTGTTCACTCCAATGGTAGTTTCTTTTGCTGTGCAGAAGGTCTTTAGTTTAATTAGATCCCATTTGTCAATTTTGGCTTTCCTTGCCATTGCTTTTGGTGTTTTAGACATGAAGTCCTTGCTCATGTCTATGTCCTGAATTATATTGCCTAGGTTTTCTTCTAGGGTTTTTATGGTTTCAGGTCTAATATTTAAGTCTTTAATCCATCTTGAATTAATTTTTATACAAGGTGTAAGGAAGGGATCCAGTTTCAGCTTTCTACATATGGCTAGCCAGTTTTCCCAGCACCATTTATTATCTAGGGAATCCTTTCCCCATTTCTTGTTTTTGTCAGGTTTGCAAAGATCAGATGGTTGTAGATGTGTGGTATTATTTCTGAGGGCTCTGTTCTGTTCCATTGGTATATATCTCTGCTTTGGTACCAGTACCATGCTGTTTTGGTTACTGTAGCCTTGTAGTATAGCTTGAAGTCAGGTAACATGATGCCTCCAGCTTTTTTCTTGTGGATTAGAATTGTATTGGCAATGTGGGCTCTTTTTTGGTTCCACATGAACTTTAAAGTAGGTTTTTCCAATTCTGTGAAGAAAGTCATTGGTAGCTTGATGGGGATGACATTGAATCTATAAATTACCTTGAGCAGTATGGCCATTTTCACAATATTGATTCTTCCTATCCATGAGCATGGAATGTTATTGCATTTGTTTGTGTCCTCTTTTATTTCCTTGAGCAGTGGTTTGTAGTTCTCCTTGAAGAAGTCCTTCACATCCCTCGTAAGTTGGATTCCTAGGTATTTTATTCTCTGTGAAGCAATAGTGAATGGGAGTTCACTTATGATTTGGCTATCTGTCTGTTATTGGTTTATAAGAATGCTTGTGATTTTTGCACATTGATTTTGTATCCTGAGACTTTCCTGAAGTTGCTTATCAGCTTAAGGAGATTTTGGATTGAGATGGGGTTTTCTAGATATACAATCATGTCATCTTCAAACAGGAACAATTTGACTTCCTCTTTTCCTAATTGAATACCCTTTATTTCTTTCTCCTGCCTGATTACCCTGGCCAGAACTTCCAACACTATGTTGAATAGAAGTGGTGAGAGAGCATCCCTGTCTTCTCCCAGTTTTCAAAGGGAATGCTTCCAGTTTTTGCCCATTCAGTATGATATTGGCTGTGGGTTTGTCATAAATAGCTCTTATTATTTTGAGATACATCCCATCAATACCTAATTTATTGAGAGTTTTTAGCATGAAGGGCTGTTGAATTTTGTCAAAGGCCTTTTCTGCATCTATTGAGATAATCATGTGGTTTTGTCTTTGGTTCTGTTTATATGTTGGATTACATTTATTGATTTGCATATGTTGAACCAGCATTGCATCCCAGGGATGAAGCCCACTTGATCATGATGGATAAGCTTTTTGATGTGCTGCTGGATTTGGTTTGCCAGTATTTTATTGAGGATTTTTGCATCACTGTTCATCAGGGATATTGGTCTAAAATTCTCTTTTTTTGTTGTGTCTCTGCCAGGCTTTGGTATCAGGATGATGCTGGCCTCATAAAATGAGTTAGGGAGGATTCCCTCTTTTTCTATTGATTGGAATAGTTTCAGAAGGAATGGTACCAGCTCCTCCTTGTACCTCTGGCAGAATTCGGCTCTGAATCTGTCTGGTCCTTGACTTTCTTTGGTTGGTAAGCTATTAATTATTGCCTCTATTTCAGAGCCTGTTATTGGTCTATTCAGAGATTCAACTTCTTCCTGTTTAGTCTTGGGAGGGTGTATGTGTGGAGGAATTTATCCATTTCTTCTAGATTTTCTAGTTTATTTGCATAGAGGTGTTTATAGTATTCTCTGATGGTAGCTTTTATTTCTGTGGTATCAGTGGTGATCTCCCCTTTATCATTTTTTATTGCATCTATTTGATTCTTCTCTCTTTTCTTCTTTATTAGTCTTGCTAGCGGTCTATCAATTTTGTTGATCTTTTCAAAAAACCAGCTCCTGGATTCATTGATTTTTTGAAGGGTTTTTTGTGTCTCTATCTCCTTCAGTTCTGCTCTGATCTTAGTTATTTCTGGCCTTCTGCTAGCTTTTGAACATGTTTGCTCTTGCTACTACAGTTCCTTTACTTGTGATGTTAGGGTGTCAATTTTAGATCTTTCCTGCTTTCTCTTGTGGGCTTTTAGTGCTATAAATTTCCCCTTACACACTGGTTTAAATGTGTCCCAGAGATTCTGGTATGTTGTGTCTTTGTTCTCGTTGGTTTCAAAGAACATCTTTATTTCTGCCTTCATTTCGTTATGTACCCAGTAGTCATTCAGGAGCAGGTTGTTCAGTTTCCATGTAGTTGAGCGGTTTTGAGTGAGTTTCTTAATCCTGAGTTCTAGTTTGATTACACTGAGGTCTGAGAGAGAGTTTGCTATAATTTCTGTTCTTTTACATTTGCTAAGGAGAGCTTTACTTCCAACTATGTGGTCAATTTGGGAATAAGTGTGGAGTGGTGCTGAGAAGAATGTATATTCTGTTGATTTGGGGTGGAGAGTTCTGTAGATGTCTATTAGGTCCGCTTGGTGCAGAGCTGAGTTCAATTCCTGGATATCCTTGTTAACTTTCTGTCTCGTTGATCTGTCTAATGTTAAAGTCTCCCATTATTATTGTGTGGGAGTCTAAGTCTCTTTGTAGGTCTCTAAGGACTTGCTTTATGAATCTGGGTGCTCCTGTATTGGGTGCATATATATTTAGGATAGTTAGCTCTTCTTGTTGAATTGATCTCTTTGTCTTTATGTAACGGCCTTCTTTGTCTCTTTTGATCTTTGTTAGTTTAAAGTCTGTTTTATCAAAGACTAGGATTGCAACCCCTGCCTTTTTTTTGTTTTCCATTTGCTTGGTAGATCTTCCTCTATCCCTTTATTTTAAGCCTATGTGTTTCTCTGGACATGAGATGGGTCTCCTGAATACAGCACACTGATGGGTCTTGACTCTTTATCCAATCTGCCAGTCAGTGTCTTTTAATTGGAGCATTTAGCCCATTTACATTTAAGGTTAATATTATTATGTGTGAATTTGATCCTGTCATTATGATGTTAGCTGGTTATTTTGCTCGTTAGTTGATGCAGTTTCTTCCTAGCATTGATGGTCTTTACAATTTGGCATGTTTTTGCAGTGACTGGACAGGTTGTTCCTTTCCATGTTTAGAGCTTCCTTGCTCTTGTAAGGCAGGCCTGGTGGTGACAAAATCTCTCAGCATTTGTTTGTCAGTAAAGGATTTCATTTCTCCTTCACTTAAGAAGTTTAGTTTGGCTGGATATGAAATTCTAGGTTGAAAATTCTTTTCTTTAAGAATGTTGAATATTGGCCCCCACTTTCTTCTGGCTTGTAGAGTTTCTGCCAAGAGATCCACTGTTAGTCTGATGGGCTTCCCTTTGTGGGTAACCTGATCTTTCTCTCTGGCTGCCCCTAACATTTTTTCCTTCATTTCATCTTTGGTGAATCTGGCAAGTTTGTGTCTTGGAGTTGCTCTTCTCGAGGAGTGTCTTTGAGGCATTCTCTGTATTTCCTGAATTTGAATGTTGGCCTGCCTTGCTAGGTTGGGGAAGTTCTCCTGGATAATATCCTGCAGAGTGTTTTCCAACTTGGTTCCATTCTCCCTATCACTTTCAGGTACACCAATCAGACGTAGATTTGGTCTTTTCACATAGTCCCATATTTCTTAGAGGCTTTGTTCATTTCTTTTTATTCTTTTTTCTCTATGCTTCTCTTCTCGCTTCATTTCATTCATTTGATCATCCATCACTGATACACTTTCTTCCAGTTGATCAAATCGGCTGCTGAAGCTTCTGCATTTGTCATGTAGTTCTCGTGCCATGGTTTTCAGCTCCATCAGGTCATTTAAGGACTTCACTACACTGGTTATTCTAGTTAGCCATTCGTCTAATCTTTTTTCAAGGCTTTTAGCTTCTTTGCGTTGGGTTCGAACTTCCTCCTTTAGCTCAGAGAAGTTTGATCATCTGAAGCCTTCTTCTCTCAACTTGTCAAAGTCATTCTCCGTCCAGCTTTGTTCCATTGCTGGTGAGAAGCTGCGTTCCTTTGGAGGTGGAGAGGTGCTCTGACTTTTACAGTTTTCAGCTTTTCTCCTGTTTTTTCCCCATCTTTGTGGTTTTATCTACCTTTGGTCTTTGATTATGGTGACATACAGATGGGGTTTTGGTGTGGATGTCCTTTCTGTTTGTTAGATTTCCTTCTAACAGTCAGGACCCTCAGCAGCAGGTCTGTTGGAGTTTGCTGGAGGTCCACTCCAGACCCTGTTTGCCTGGGTGTCAGCAGCAGAGGCTGCAGAACATTGAATATTGCTGAACAGCAAATGTTGCTGCCTGATCATTCTTCTGGAAACTTCGTCTCAGAGGGGTACCCAGCCATGTGGGGTGTCCGTCTGCCCCTACTGGGGAGTGCCTCCCCTGTTAAGGTACTCAGAGGTCAGGGGCCCACTTGAGGAGGCAGTCTGTCCATTCTCAGATCTCAAACTGCATGGTGGGAGAACCACTACTCTCTTCAAAGCTGTCAGATAGGGACATTTAAGTCTGCAGAGGTTTCCACTGCCCTTTGTTTGGCTATGCCCTGCCCCCAAAGGGGGAGTCTACAGAGGCAGGCAGGCCTCTTTGAGCTGCAGTGGGCTCCACCCAGTCCTAGTTTCCCAGCCGCTTTGTTTACCTACTCAAGCTTCAGCAGTGGTGGGCGCCCCTTCCCCAGCCTCACTGCCGCCTTGCAGTTCGATCTCAGACTGCTGTGCTAGTAATGAGCGAGGCTCTATGGGCATGGGACCCTCTGAGCCAGGCGTGGGATATAATCTCCTGGTGTGCTCTTTGCTAAGACCATGGAAAAGCACAGTATTAGGGTGGGAGTGATTTTCCAGGTGCCGTCTGTCACAGCTTCCCTTAGCTAGGAAAGGGAATTCTCTGACCCTTTGTGCTTCCCGGGTCTGCTTCAGCACATGCTTGGTGGGCTGCACCCACTGTCCTGCCCCCACTGTCCGACAAGCCCCAGTGAGATGAACCCGGTACCTCAGTTGGAAATGCAGAAATCACCCATCTTCTGTGTTGCTCATGGTGGGAGCTGTAGACTGGAGCTGTTCCTATTCGGCCATCTTGGAACCCAGCATATCCACATTTTCATTGGTCAAGAATGGTGATAGTATTAGTGTAACTTGTGTTACTTGATTGTGTGGCTGAATATTCATTTTAAATGATTATCCTTAGAAATCCAAGATATTTCTAATTCCTATGCACATGCACATTGAAGGTTTGGTTGAGTTTTGATTAAAAGGTGATTCATTTATAGTGGTTGTAATTGTGTTTTTATGCAGTTTTTCAGGTAACTGAGCAACTTTACTAGAACTATTGATCTTCTTCATGTAGTACAGTAACCAGGCCATCTGATGATATTTATCGATAGTACCCTGGATATGAATAAATGACTACATCTGAATTATTGTTTTATATGACCTAGAAAATTATATATATGACAAATATATAATTATATGTCATAAGTGAAAAAAATTTAAATTTGAGTGAATAAGTTTAAATTTGAGAATAAGTACAGGGATGGGGCAATAAAATAAGTAGAATAAAGAAGGGCTGAGGAATCTATGATTTCCACGTAGTCATGGGCTGCCCTAAGTTCCTCAGAAGCACCAGATTATTTCAGTGACACATAACCATAACATAGGAATGTAGCATCTATATCCATCTTCTACTAGAATCTTAAATTACTTAGTGGAGGAAGTTCAGAATCACTTTAAAAACCTTTAAATATCTTATAACTTGGCCGGGCTTAGATACACCAAATAATTCAAAATATGTATTATAAATTGTTACTTTTGTTATCACATTTCATATTGTTTCTCTTTATTTTAAGAAATTGTTCTTATTCAATAAGTTTAAAATGACTTTCAGGGTAGGATGCATGTAATGTATCATTTTAATATGACATAACAGTATGCAATATTTTGAAGGGGATAAACCAATATGACATGAAAATATAGTGGTACTTCTTTATTTTTCTTATCTTTTATGGATTAGGAGAAAGTTATTATAACTACATTAATATAAAAAATTACATATAAATATATAGCACTATTTTGTATATTAGTTTAGGGCGTATACAACGGCTCATTTCTACAAATACATTTCTTGTGCTTTTCAGAGGTTATTTTAGAAATACCATGCAAAATAGATAAATATATTGTAAATTTTCTATAATTATTATTGTTTATTATAGAATTTCAAATTGCCTCAGTTGATCTAATTTATTTTAGTCTTTTGGTTCACTTCTAACTTATCAAAAATATGTCTCATTACTATTGCAATATACAAAACTAGGCTACCTAATAATATTCTCTAAAGGTGTCCCGGTCAGAAATGGATGATTGCTACATCTAGAACAGTCGGTTTGCTCTAAATATGTAGATATGTTTTGAATACATATATTATTATGTTAAGTTCTGGGATACATGTGCAGGATGTGCAGGTTTGTTACATAGGTAAATGTGTGCCATTGTGGTTTGGTGCACCTGCCAACCCATCACCTAAGTATTAAGCCTAGCATGCATAAGCTATTTTTCAGAAAGAGCAAAAAGGAGAGAAGTAAAAAATCACTTGCCTTCCTCTCAAATTCAAATTTTATTATTGGCATTCAATTTGAATTTCACTTGGGAACTTCATAACCTATAACAGGGTATGAAGATTGTGAGGCAATGGTCAAATAAAACTCAGTAGTATTATTTAACCTGCATTATTCAATAAACCCTTTACCTGCTATATGCATAAAATGAATAGTGTTTTCTCACATGTAATATTATATTCTATATGGAATTATAGCTTGGTGAATCATGGCTTTTTAATATTTCATCAAGTTGTTGACTTATGTGAAATTGAATTTATCTTTACCCGATAAATAACGTAAGTATATGTTTCCTTAATAACAATAAGAATCACATACTAAAAGGTCAACATGATCTGCCACCTAGTTATCAATTTCTTCATAAATTACTAGCAGACATCAGTGCATAAATAACCCCCAAAGCAAACAAAAACCACACAAACCAAAATCAACCCATAATATCTAAGGCTGGACTCGGCACCTAATAGTATGCACTGTGAGCATGTACATTTCCTAAACACTTTATTCAGACAACTTAATACAGACATAGAAAATTATTAAAAAGCAGCACCTACCGAATAGCCAGGACACACACATTCTTCATATGTGTAGAGAATAAAAAGTGCTAACAGCATAAAAAATACTTTACATAACATCTGGTACATGTCAATGTTTTAAGTACAAAGGATATAAAGAAGACTGGTTTTTAAATTAAGACAAAGTGATAGTTTGTTGAGATAGAAATATTAATTAAAGACATAAAATGTATTGAAAATAATAATAGATGGAATAAATAAAATAAACTTTTATTAATTTTGGAAATTAGAAGACTGAAGAGTTTCATTTTTTAAGGAGAGAGTGTTAGAATCATAGTTTAGCATTATAACTTTATCATACTGAATTTCTTGTTTGGTGGAAAGAGAAAAAAAATACCCTGCCATAATATTGTCTAGTACAGAACAATATTAATAAGAAGCCAACACAGAATGATGATAGCAATAAAATTAAAGGTTGTTAATTCTGAAAGAATTAAGATGAATATTGAAGTCATTAGGAATGATTTCAAGAAATTACATAAAGTGAGCATATATGATCCGAGGTTGATCTACAATTAGTATGAGCCAGAGCACAAAGAAAGCTCAAAGTGATGGAACTTTAAATGAATAAGCAGAATTAGAGGAGTTATGTTTGCAGAAAAATCTAGTTCTGCTACTTGACAGAAGATAGATTATATATCTTGCCCTGACTGCCAATGCTGACTTCTCACCTGATGCCACAACTCCCCCAACGTGTATTACATTTGATAGACAAACTTCTACAAGAGAGAAATTAGGTCCCTTGGTGTACTATGGAATATCTAAGATCTCAATGATGAGAATATGTTATGAATACATAAATGAGAAATAAAACTAGAATAAATCCTTTTTAGAGTTTGGAGTGTATCTTGTCTGTCATAGAAGGATTTATAATTTAAGAGTAGAGAAAGATCAGCAAAGAAGCAGTAAAATAAGAGCTCCCAATTTCCAATAATGATATGTGACCTAATAAAACCAACTTTCTAACTATAAACCAATAACACGAAATCAATTTGCTAAAAATATTTAAAATATTTTAAAGACATTGATGAACTAAATAGATAATGAGGGAATATCATACCATGGCTAGAAGCCATTTTGATCACAGAGGTTTACTGAACTTGCATTTTAATTATTTAAAAAATGAAAAATGGGTCCAAACATCTCCTAGCATGGCTAATTTCATATGTCAACTTGACAAGATTAAGGGATAAACAGACTGCTGGTAAAGCATTATTTCTAGGCATATCTGTGAGGGTCTTTCCCGAAGAGATCGGTGCTTGAATCACTGAACTGAGTAAGGAAGATTGTCCTTAATGTGGATGGGCACCGTTCAAATGGCTAAGGGTGCAGATAGAACAAAATTTAGAGGAAAGGTGAATTTCTTTTATTTTTAAAGCTGAGACACTCTTCTTCTCCTGCTCTTGGACATCAGAACTTCAGGCCTTTGGAATCAAAGACTTGCACCAGTGGCCTCCTGGGTTGTTAAACCTTTGGCCTTGGACTGAGATTTACACCATTGGCTTCTCTGGTTCTGATAATTTTTAGATGGACTAAGCCATGTTACTAGCATCCCTGGTTCTCTAGCTTGCAGAAAGCCTATCATGGTATTTCTTTGCCTCCATAATTGTGTGATTTAATTTCCCTAATAGATCCCCTCATTCATCTATCTATCTATCTATCTATCTATCTATCTATCTATCTATCTATCTATCTATCATACTATCATCTGTTGGTTCTGTCTCTGGAGAGCCATGACTAATATAAATTTTGGTATCAGGGTGGATTCTAGAGTAGGAAATGTTTAAGGATGAGCTTTCTTAATTGGTTTCTACGTCTCTGGAATTGGCTCTCTAATCCGATTAGACCTAAAAATGTTAAAGCCTCTACTTTCAGTGGTAGACAAAGCATTGGTCATTCACTTCTTGATCTGTTTAGAGGGATATGCAAAATATCTGCATTGGATATGATACTTCTAATCAAGCACTTGTTCAAGGCAAGGAAGTTAGTGAATCTGTAAACAATATTTTCAAACATTTATGGAAAAGTAAAGAGTATAATGATATTGGTTAGTTGGCTCTAATGTTGCTGGAAAAAATGATGAAAGAAAAGGATAAGACAATTCTTGTCTCTGGATTAACAAGAATAGTCCAAAATCTTCCATGTCTGCCCTGAGAGGAAATCTTCTCTCCTGTAGCCACAGGGTTGAAATTTCTGAAAATCAAACACAAATTCTCTTAATGATATATGCTAAGTTAAAACAAAAGTTGAACTCTCAGCTTTGCAGGGTATATACTATTGAAGTGAGGGCATTGGTTGGAAAAGGATGGAATCCTATAATTTGAGATGTAGATGTGTGAGAAGACCCTAATTAAACTAGAACATTGAGTTTCTAAATTCTGATGAAACTTTTTTTGCCAGCAGAGGTGGCTTCACCACCCCCAGTGGCAGGGTTTACTCCATTCCCATTGGTAGTGGTCTCTCTACCCACAGTGTTAACAATCTTCATCTCTGTCTGAGGAATTAACCCAGAATTGCCTAAGGAAACAATAATGGTCTCCCCTGAGGCAGGTGCTAAGGAGGACAATACTGATTATCTTTAGGATTCATGCCCACCAACTTTCTTTGCTTCTAGACTCATAACTAGACTCAAGTCCCAGTAGGCCTCTAAAGGTGAGGTATAAAGTGTGACCCATGAGCAACTGCATTGTACTCCAAATGTACTACTTGAGTTTTCTAATTATAAAAACAGAAATCCAGAAAACATGTGGGAATAGATATTATAAATATAGGATTGCATGGTGCAAAAAACATAAAATTGGATTAAGCTAAATATATTGATATAAATCCACTAAGTAGAAACTCTCCATTTAATGTTGCAGGTCAGTGAATTAGAAAAGGTGCTAGCAGCTTAGTTGATTGGTTGGGTGAAACACGTATAAACATATTACCCACTGTTGGTAAATTGAAGATGATAGATCTTTACTGGTTTAATGTAAGGAAGAAATTCAAATCTTAGGGAAATTGGAATGCTAGAGTAAATCTGTCACTAGAAATCTACTCCCCCACACTGGTAAGGTCCAGATGACTACCTTTCACCTATACTTTGTAATTCTACAAAATAAAATGTGGGACACACACAAAGGAAATATAAGTGAGAGTGTAAAAGAAATAGAGATTATGGTACCACACCTGGATTATGGTACACATGTGAAGCTTTGAATATCTACATCAATATAAATATAAAGCTTTTGGCAAATGATGAGATGGTTGTTGGCTCAAGGCATTAAGGACTATGCCTTTTTGTTATTAGCTGACAAAAAAAGCTAGATGGACAGAGGCTTCTTGGGTTGCATACAACCCAAGAAGATACAAAAACTACAGACTTAAACTATCAGTCAAAGATAGTCACTATTTTGGTACCAGTACCATTCTGTTTTGTTTACTGTGGCTTTGTAGTATAGTTTGAAGTCAGGTAGTGTGATGCCTCCAGCTTTGTTCTTTTTCCTTAGGATTATCTTGGCTATATGGGGTCTTCTTTTATTTCATATGAAATTTAAAGTTTTTTTAAATAATTCTATGAAAAATGTCAATGATAATTTGATAGGAATAGCATTGAATCTATAAATTACTTTGGGCTGTATGACCATTTTCATGATATTTATTCTTCCTATCCAGGAAGATAGAATGTTTTTCCATTTGTTTGTGTCCTCTCTTATTTCCTTTAGCAGTGGTTTGTAGTTCTCCTTGAAAAGGTCCTTTACATCCCTCTTTGGCTGCGCTCCTAGGTATTTTATTCTTTTTGCAGCAATTGTGAAAAGGAGTTCATTACGATTGGGCTCTCTGCTTGGCTATTGTTGCTGGAAAGCAATGCTTGTGACTTTTGCACATTGATTTTGTATCTTAAGACTTTGTTGAAATTGCTTATCAGTTTAAGGAGTTTTGGGGCTGAGAATTATGGGGTTTTCTAAATATAAAATCATGTCATCTGCAAACAGAGACAATTTAACTTCCTCTCTTCCTATTTGAATATGCTTTCTTTCTCTTGCCTGACTGCCATGACCAGAACTTCCAATACTATGTTGAATAGGAGTGGTGTGAGAGGACATCCTTGTCTTGTGCCAGATTTCAAGGGGAATGTTTCCAGCTTTTGCCCAGTCAGCATGATATTGGCTGTGGATTTATCATAAATGGTTCTTATTATTTTGAGGTATGTTCCATCAACACTTATTTTATTGAGAGTTTTTAACATGAAGGGTTGTCTAATTTTATCAAAGGCCTTTTCTGCATCTATTTAGATAACTTTGTGGTTTTTGTCTTTGGTTCCGTTTATGTGATGGATTACATTTATTGATTTCCTTGTGTTGAACCAGCCTTGCATCCCAGGGATGAAGCTGACTTGATTGTGGTGAATGAGCTTTTTGATGTGTTGCTGGATATGGTTTACCAGTATTTTATTAAGGATTTTTGCATCAATGTTCTTCAGGGATATTTGCCTGAAGTTTTCTTTTATTGTTGTATCTCTTACCAGTTTACTCATAAAATGAGTTAGGGTGCATGGTACTGGTACCAAAACAGAAATATAGACCAATGGAACAGAATAGAGACCTCAGAAATAACACCACACCTCTACAACCATCTGATCTTTGACAAACTTGACAAAAACAAGCAATGGAGAAAGAATCTCCTATTTAACAAATGGGGCTGGGAAAACTGAATAGCCACATACAGAAAACTGAAACTGGACCCCTTCCTTACGTGTTATACAAAAATTAACTCAAGATGGATTGGAGACTTAAATGTAAAACCTAGAACCATAAAAACCCTAGAAGAAAACCAAGGCAATACTAGTCAGGACACAGGCGTGGGCAAAGCCTTCATGACTAAAACACCAAAAGCAATTGCAATGAAAACCAAAATTGACAAATGGGATCTAATTAAACTAAAAGGCTTTTGCACAACAAAAGAAACTGTCACCGAAGTGAACAGGCAACCTACAGAATAGGAGAAAATGTTTGCAATCTATCCATCTGACAAAGGTCTAATATGCAGAGCTTAAAAGGAACTTAAAAAGATTTACAAGAAAAATAAACATCAGAAAGTGGGCAAAGGAAATAAACAGACACTTCTCGAAAGAAGACATTTATGCAGCCAACAAACATACGAAAAAAACCTCAATATCACTGATCATTAGACAAATGCAAATCAAAACCACAATAAGACACAGTCTCACTGCAGTCAGAATGGCAATTATTAAAAAGTCAAGAAGCAATGGATGCCGGTAAGGCTGTGGAGAAATAAGACCACTTTTACACTATCGGTGAGAATGAAAATTAGTTCAACCATTGTGGAAGACAGTATGGCAATTCCTCAAAGATCTAGAACCAGAAATACCATTTGACCCGGCAATCCTATTACTGGGTATACACCCAAAGAAATATAAAAATCATTCTACTCTAAAGACACATGCACACATATGTTTATTGCAGCACTATTTACAATAGCTGAGTCATGGAACCAACCCAATGCCCATCAGTGGTAGACTGCATAAAGAAAATGTGGTACATGTACACCATGGAATACTATGCAGCCATAAAAAGGAATGGGATCAATATCCTTTGCAGAGACATGGATGAAGCTGGAAGCTATCATCCTCAGCAAACTAACACAGGAACAGAAACACCACATGTTCTCACTGATAAGTGGGAGTTGAACAATGAGAACACATGGACACAGGGAGGGGAACATCACACACTGGGGCCTGTCTGGGAGTGGGGTGGCAGGGGCGAGGGGGAGAAACTTAGAGGACAGGTCAATAGGTGCAGCAAACCACCATGACACATGTATACCTATGTAACAAACCTACACATTCTGCACGTGTCCCGGAACTTAAGGTAAAAAACAAACAATTGGTAGTAGCAGCAAAAACTACAACAAAAAACACAGAATCAACAAATCTGGGTAATGAGATTGATTTCCAGAGTACCCACATTATATTATTTATAATGTTCAGTTTTCTTTTCCTTTTTCTTTTGTTTATTTATTTGTTTTTGTGAGACAGGGTCTCACTCTGTTACCCAGGTTGGAGTGCAGTGGCATGATCACCTTTCACATACTGTGCTTAAGTGATCTTCCCACCTCAGCCACCAGAGTAGCCAAGACTACAGGTGCACATCACCTAGCCCAGCTAATTTTATTAATCTTTGTAGAGATGAGGTCTTTCTATGTTGTCCACGCTTCTATGTTGTCCACGCTGGTCTTGAACTCCTGAGTTCAAGCAATCCTTCTGCCTCAGCCTCCCAAAGTGCTAGGGTTACAGATGTGAGCCACTGCACCTGGCCAATGTTCAGTTTTCAACAAAATAGTATGATATATGTAATGAATCAGGAAAGTATACCTCATAGCAAAAAAAAAAAAAAAAAAAAAAAGCCAACAGAAAGTAACTCTGAGCAGGCCAGATGATGGATGTACCAAAATTTCTTTTTTTTTTTTTTTTTTTTTCCGAGACAAAGTCTTACTCTGTCACTTAAGCTGGAGTGTGGTGGTGTGATCTCAGCTCACTGTAACATCCAGCTACTGGGTTCAAGTGATTCTCCTGCCTCAGTCTCCTGAGTAGCTGGAACTACAGGCGCACACCTCCATGCCTGGCTAATTTTTGTATTTTTAGTAGAGATGGGGTTTCACCACATTTGCGAGCTGGTATGGAACTCCAGACCTCAAGTGATCCGCCCGCCTCAGCCTCCCAAAGTGCTGGGATTATAGGCGTAAGCCACAGAAACCAGCCCAAACAAATATTTTAAATCAGCTATTAAAAATATGTTTCAAAAACTACAGGCAACCATGTATAAATAACTAAATGGAAGTCTAGCAATAATATCTCATCAAATAAAGAATTTCAATAAAGAGAAAAAATGCGAGAAATGAGACTCAAATAGTAATTTTAGAGTTGGAAAATAAAATAATTGAATTACAAATTTACTATAGTATCTCAACAACAGATTTATTCCAGCAGAAGAAGGGATAAGTAAATTTATAGATAGGTAAACGAAGACTATTCAATCTGAGGAACAAAAAAAAAAAAAAAAAAAAGAATGAAGGAAAAAAAAGAGTCTCAGAGACCTGTAGGACACTATCAAGCATAGCAACAAATAGTTCGATGGGAGAGACAGGACAGGGCAGAAAATCCATTTAAGAAATAATTACTGAAAACTTTCCAAATTTCATTTTTAAAACCCCATTAATCTGCATATCCAAGAATCTCAGTGATCTGTAAGTAATATAAAGAGATGCACACCTAGATCCATTATAGTCAAACTCCTGAAAACCAAGAACAGAGTGGATCTTGAAAATAGTATGAGAAAAAAGACTCATCAAGCACGAGGTATTCTCAAGGGCTAACAGTCACTTTTTATAAGAAATCATGGAAGCCAGAAGGCAATAATGTGTCATATTAAATATATAAAACAATAAAAATCATTGACAACCTAAAATTTTATATCCGGTAAAACTGCCCTTCCACAATGAAGAAGAAAGTAGGACAACTTTAAACAAACCAGAAACTAACTATTTATTACTACCCAAACAGCCCTGCAAGAAATACAAAGTGAATTTTTCAGGTTGAATGAAAGACACTAGATAATAACTCATTGCCATTTCTGTAAATAAAGAACACAGGTAAATGTAATTACATCAGCAAATAAGAAAACAAAATAAATGTATTTTATTTATAACTCTTTTCTTCTCTTATGTGATTAAAAAAGGCCTTAAAGAAATAATTATAATATCTTAATAGTTTTCAATTGTATAAATATGAAATTTTTACAGCAACAATAGTACAAAGGAAGAGGTAGGGAATAGTGGAGTAAAGTTTGTGTTAAAATTAATCAAAACCAGGTAGTTTTAAATTAAGATGCTAATTGTAATATCCAGGGCAATCATTATGAAATTGACTCACGAAAGATTGCCTGTCTACTCTTTTTCATAGAACACATAAGCTAATAATAGGAGTAGCTCAACCTACTGATTCGTCAGTGTTATAACATTTTCCCAAGTAATAGGTCAATCCTTTCCCTTCATGTCTTTTCTCTAGACAAAGCGGAGAATAATTTTTGTTGTTCTCAACATTTTTCCACTGTCCAAAACCATTGACAGGTTTTAACCCTCGTGGCAACTAGGTTTATAACTTATTAATATTAGTATTGATGAGTGTATAACTGAATAATTTTATTGATTATATTTCCTTTAAAATATTCAATTAATTTCAGTTTTATTTCTGTAAGCTTATTTTTTACGTTTTATGTTTTTTCACTGAATTTCATTTGCTTTTCAGATTAATACTAAAATCTCTTTTTTTTCTTTAAGTCTTGCTCATATGAACATTTGCAATGAATTCTTGTGAATTACTTTTGGAATATATTTGCTGAAATCTTAGGACATAAATTTATTACTTTAAAAATTATCTTTCTTGACTGCTCAGAATTCTGTGTATTCTGAACTATCTTTTAGGTATTTCTTTGTAATCAAATTAAAAACTACATAAAATTATCCTCTTTACTTTTTGCTATTTTTTAAGAAATGTCAATATATCAAAATAGCAATTCATAAGATGTTCTGATTTTAGCATAATTAAACGTCAAGAAGATAATTGAAATTACTTCATCATGTGTGTAGATTAAATATTGGTTTCTTTTTATATATTTTTAATAAAAGAGTCACTTCATTTTGATCAGGTAAATCTTGATTTCTTTTTATATATTTTTAATAAAAGAAAGAGTCACTTTATTTTGATCAGGTATATAATGTGGTTTTAGAAAGCACAGTGTTTCTTTTAACTTTTAATGATTTAAATATATGTATACTGACATGGACACTTTAAAGACAGTAATCAATAACTTTTTTTTATATTTTGTACAATGTCTATAAGATGAAGAAGAAATATTTTAGTTTTCTCTTCTTCTATAGTTTCCATACCCACTTATGTGTCATTTAAATGTTGTTTGGGGAATAGGTCACATCAAATATCCGATGATTCCACTTTAAGAAATAATTTTATTTTAAGGAGATACAAATCTTAATGAAGAGAGTCAAATGTCTCAGTCTTCATAAGAGGTCTATTACTAATTTATCAGTTCATTATCTTCTTAATTTTTCCCTTTATAAATCTGAAACATCTGATTAACTCTCTGGTGCTATTTAAAGCATCACCCATGTATGATACATCAAATGCACTAAGGGCATATTAAGATTATTTGACTGCTTTAATAAATTACACTGGTATATTCCTCCCTGCGGAGGAAAATAAAGCAAAACAGTATAGACCAATGACTGAGAACAGATGTCAACAATCCAATAAGAAAACAAATTATGCTTTGTCCTTCTTCTGGTTCCTGTGTGGTTATAATTTACTGTAATGACAATTTACCTCACCCAAGGAAACATGAAATGCTATAGATTTTTCAACTTCATCAGATTCAATGAACACTAATAAATAACAGGTATTTGATTATATGTCAGTCATTCAATAGGTATTAATGTATGTAACCTTTCTCTAAGCATTGTGGACAGAATTATATAATTCACTATTTCAGCCTTTGTCAAGGCTGTTACCTAGTTAGACAGAAACATCTACCCATTTACAGTACTTAAATGCCCATACAAGGCCTTACCCAGGACTAAGTGATGACAGACTATAAATACTGCAAAAAGACAAACAAGAAAGACATCAAAGTACATTCTCTCATTGATTTCATTCCCTTCACTGGATCATTTGCTTATTAGTGCACTCATTCATTCAGTGAATATCAATATTTTAGTCATCAAAATAGTCTAGTTTAGCATATACCATGAACATACGCATTCATCCATCCATTCTTCAATCAATGATAAAACATTTAATATTCTTCCCTTAGGCTTCAGTAACTGTGGTAGGTGTTGATAGAACAAGGATGGTTATAATCCAGTCCCAATATTTCAGATCATTAAAGCCCAGACAAGTAAAAAATGTATAGCAAATGCAATAAGTAAGCATCAGAATGTCTTAGTGGTGATTGTATTTGTGTGTGTTTTTGGGTGGGAGTGGTGTTTTGGTCAGGGATCCAAACTGAAAACTGTCCCAAAAGTTACTAGTTATTTGACCTTTCCTTGGGGCCTAATTTCCACTCCAGAGTCATTGCTCGATACATGTCACCTAAAATTGCTCTAATAGAGACAAATAAGGTGCCTTGGGAGTACAGGAAAAAGACTCTTTTGCTTGAAAGTACAGTGGAAGCTCCCTATGGAGGTTGGCATTTGAACTGACTTTTAAAGGATGAGTATATTTATTAAATCAAGGAGAAGAAAGGGCAAGTCCAGCATGTGCAAATTCGGTCGGGTAGGCTGCAAATATTTCTGTAACCAAGTATGAACGATGAGTGTGGAAAATCATAAGGATTGGGTTGGGAAAGGTGGAAATCATGCAAACCTAGAAGGGGCTTGTGTGATGTAGAAATGTCAGCTTTATTGCCAACTCATAGCAAACCAATAGGAATCAGTCTGGGTAGAGTGAAGGATATGGATGTTTACTTCAGACAAGAGTTGGGATTGAGTGAGAGTGAAAAACTAGGAGGATATTGTAAAAGATGAGAAATGATAACTTCATGAATTTAGGCAGAAGGAATAGATCAGAAAATAGTGGAAGGCTTCTAGATGAAAAGAGGACCCTTCAAATGCGTGCAAAAAAGATAATAAAGTCTATGATGTTTAATAGTTTTCTGTTTGTACTTATGATGGTCATATTAGGAATACATAGGGGACAAGGTTGGCAGGAAAGTTAGTAAATTCAGACTTTGTACGTTATGAGTTAAAAGCAACTTTTAAAAAATCTAAATAGGGAAATATGGTTAGAATTAGAATAAAATTAAGTAGGCAATTAAGATTTTTTTTTTTTTTTTTTTTTTTTTTTTTTTTTTTTTTTGAGACAGAGTGTCGCTCTGTCGCCCAGGCTGGAGTGCAGTGGCAAGATCTCGGCTCACTGCAAGCTCCGCCTCCCGGGTTCATGCCATTCTCCTACCTCAGCCTCCCGAGTAGCTGGGACTACAGGCACCCGCCACCACGCCCGGCTAATTTTTTGTATTTTTAGCAGAGACGGGGTTTCACCATGTTAGCCAGGAAGGCCTCTATCTCCTGACCTTGTGATCCACCTGCCTCGGCCTCCCAAAGTGCTGGGATTACAGGCCTGAGCCACCGCGCCCGGCCAGGCAATTAAGATTTTAATGAAAGCTGTGTAATTAGCCAGTGAAGTCTGAAGTCTAGAAAAGGTCACTTATCTAGAACGTTTAGAGTGAAACAGTTGGGGTTTTGATGTTATTCTATGTAAGACCACAGATTCTATATGGCGGAAGGAGAATAAAAATTCTTAAGAATATAATCTAAAGTCATTAAAAAGGAATCAAAAAGAAGACAATAATTAATATCATTTAAACAAAAGGATTTCAAGGAGGAAATCTGCAAAAATGTCAAATGATCAATAAAGTTCCAGTAAAATGAATATTTAAAAGATCTCCTTTGCTGTTGTCTTTTAAACTTAACGATTAGGTTTACTTCTTAGGTACAAAATTAACTACGATAATTTAAAAAATATATGATGCATAAATTAGAGACAGATAGCATATATATTTTTTGACAATATGGCTGCATAAGCACAGAGAGATACAGACCCATGGACAATATGAAGTTTTAGAATTGTTATTGTTTTATTGTTTTCCTTATTACTGTTGTAATTTTAAGTATGTCATTGTCTGGACCATATTTATTATTTAAGAGATATAGTACAAAAGAATAGCAACACTGAGTGTACAAGAGTTATAAGAGAAAAATTGATGGAGCAAGATGTTAAGAAAGATGAGTAAAGATAACATCTAGAGAGTGGAGAGAAGAATTAAATTGTTGCGAGATGTTAGGCACATTCATAACCTAATTAGCTGCAGGAAAAGGGCTGTATTCAGGAATTCTTGATGCTTTAGGATAGCATTTTGATTATAATGAAAATGTAGGTCGAGGTTCTAGATAGATGAATACTACACACACACACACACACACAGAGGGATAAACATGTCTGAGTTTTTACAGTGGAGAAAATAAGTAGAGTTGTGGAAGTGAGACTGAACTGCACTTAGTACAATGAAACTTGCAGAATACTAGAGCACTTATGAGGAAGAATAACAATGATTTGAATGGTATATTTCTTTTTGGAGACGGAGTTTTGCTCTTGTTGTCCAGGCTGGAGTGCAATGGTGCAATCTCAGCTCACTGCAGTCTCAGCCTCCCAGGTTCAAGCGATTTTCCTGCCTCAGCCTCTGGAGTAGCTGGGATTACAGGCGCCCACCACATCGCCTGTATTTTTAGTACAGAAGGGGTTTCACCATGTTGGTCAGGTTGGTCTCGAACTCCTGATCTCAAGTGATCCACTCACCTCGGCCTCTCAAAGTTCTGGGATTACAGGCATGAACCACAGTCCACGGCCCGAATGGCATATTTCTGACACCTGGAATGCCATGTCAAGGCCTTGAACTTTTTCTTGTAAACAAAGTATAAGCCTATTTAATTTGCAGGCATGGAAAGCAAATGACTAGTTACATACCTATTGCAATAATGCAGTTACATTCCGATTAAAAGTTTTTCAGCCATCATGTTGGCAATATCAATAAAAATTGACATAGGTAAAAAAATTGCTATTAATGATTTTTCAAGATTTACTAATTGTTATAATAAAGAGTTAGAAATGATTTAAAGTAATTTTGCAAGCATGAAAGTGTTTTTATTTTTCAAATAGATTACATCCTTAAACAAGAGAACAAGGGAAAGACACAAGTCACAGAATGTTAATGAGAATGTTTTTAAAAATAATAAAAGAAAGAATATCCCATAGACATTTTTCAAGAAATTTATATGCCATGCCCACTACTTCTGGACAACAAAGGGTCTAATTTTACTCATTCACTTCATTAGGAGCATGCTGTGTTATTTTGCCAATGTTGTCATTTCATCAGTATGAATAATTTATATTTTAAATGACATGTTTATTTATGATGTATATTTAAAAATTTATAAATAATAGGCATACATGAATTGAGATACAATTACTTTAAAAATTATTTTCCTAAATGTTATATAATGCATTCATAATGTATTGCTAGTCAATACTTTTAAGTAAATAGCTTTATAATTTTACTGTGCAATGAAAGTTCATGTTTCAGTTTTATATCAAATTTATATTTACTAATATAAAGCAATGAATTATTCAGGAAAAATGATGTGATGTCTCAAATATTTATATAAAATGACTCACAACAAAAATTCTTCCCAAGTATAGTTTCAACTGGATTTTGATTAAAGATAGTCTAAAACAGAAATTAAATTAAAGCACAGTTACATTAAGATTCAATTAGGCACCTTCAAGTTGAAATGCTGTGGCTTTCTTGAGTAAAATGAACTCTGCTTTTGCTTGCTATAAATTTCAGTATAGTTTATATGTCAGATATATTATTCCACAAAGTTGAGTTGAAATAATGCATACATTACTGAGATCCAAAAGAATTAAGATGAAAGATAATTTATTATGAAAAAGCTGAAAAAGGAACACAGTCTCATTTCAACTCTATACCTGAAAATGCTTTGATATATTTAATGAATCATATTTTTTATGGATAACAACAAATAGAAATGTCAAGCAGGTGAAATAATAAGAGAAATACAAAGGAAAATGAACCAAATTCAATAAAAAAGAGCCAATGAAGTGTAAATAAACTGTCATACAACAGGTTTTAATCTCCTTTGCAGAATAAAGTTGTCAATTGCTACTCTTCACATCATTTTTCCACAAACTTAACATCTATGATGTTAATACTGAGTGTCAGCTTGATAGGATTGAAGGATACAAATTATTGATCCTGGGTGTGTCTGTGAGGGTGTTGCCAAAGGAGATTAACATTTGAGTCAGTGGGATGGGAAAGGCAGACCTACCCTTAATCTGGGTGAGCACAATCTAATCAGCTGCTATCTTGGCTAGAATAAAACGCAGGCAGAAAAATGTGAAAAGAGAGACTGGCCTACATCTTTCTCCCATGCTAGAAGGCTCCTGCCCTCGAACGTCATACTCCAAGTTCTTCAGTTTTGGAACTCAGACAGGCATTCCTTGCTCCTCAGCCTGCAGACCACATATTGTGGGACCTTGTGATCATGTGAGTTAATACTTAATAAACTCCCATATATATATATATATGTGTGTGTGTGTGTGTGTGTGTGTGTGTGTGTGTGTATACATATTCCATTAGTTCTGTCCCTCTAGAGAACCCTGACTAATACAGAGTTTGGTATCAGGAGTGGTTCTAGAGGAACAGAATATTAAGGATGGAGTTCATCATTGGTTTTGGAGTTTCTGGAGTTGCCACTTAATATGATAAGACTTAAAAATGCTAAGGACTCTACTGCCAATAGTACAGAGAACACTGATAGTCTTTGGCATGAACTATTTAGAAAGTTATACAAAATAAATGTATTTGACACTCCTGATTGATTGCTCATGAGAGGCAAGAAGTTTAGTGACTCTATACTTAATACCTTTGACCATATGTGGAGAACCAAGGAACATAATGAAGCTGGTTGGTTTCTCCCAATTTCAGTGGACAAAGTGATGAAAGACAATGATGAATTCAGGGATTCCATCTCCTGGCTTCAGAAGCAGATACTGAGCCTCAAATCTGCTAAGTTTGCCCTGAGTGAGAGTCTTATCTCCTACAGAGAAAGAGCTGAAATTCTGGAAAAAACAGACACAAACTCTTATTATAAGAGTGGCTGACTTGCAACGAAAGGTGCCTGCACAGCCTTGCCATGTGTCTACTGTTAAAGTGAGGGTATTCATGGGAAAAGAATGGGACCCTGCTACTTGGAATGGCGACGTAGAGGAGGACCTGGATGAAGCTGAGGACACAGAGTTTGTAAACTCTGATGAACCTTTTTTGCCAGAAGAAACAGCTTCCCCATCCCCATTAGTTGCAACAACCCGCTCCCCAACCCATGGTGCCATCAGCCTTTCTACCTTTGTCTGAGGAGATAAACCCTGAGCTGCCTGAGGCAACACTGATGGCTTCCCTTGAGGCAGTTCAGGCAAGATAATGGTGATTCTCCTCAGGAGATTCTCCTCTGGTAGCAAACAGGAGCTACTGCCAACATCCCTGTTTGCTACTAGACCTATAACTAAAGTCCCGGCCGGCCCCTAGAGGTGAGATTGAGAGCACGACCCATGAGGAGGTGCACTACACTCGAAAAGAACTGCTTGAGTTTTCTGATTTATACAGAAATCTGGAGAACAGGCCTGGGAATGGATATTAAGGGTGCAGAATCATGGTAAAAGGAACATAGAGTTGGATCAGACTGAATTTATTGATTTGGGCCCACTAAGTAGGGACTCTGCATTTAATGTGCAGTTCAGAGAGTTAAAAAAAAGATTCTGATAGTTTATTTGCTTGGTTAGTTGAAACATGGATTAAAACATGGTCCACTGTGAGTGAGCTGAAAATGCCTGATCTCCTTTGATTTAATGTAGAGGAAGGAATCCAAAGGCTTAGGAATATTGGGATGGTGGAGTGGATTGGTCACTTTAGACCTACTGGGAGGGTCCAGAAAATATGCCGTTGACCAATGCCTTGTGAAATAGATTTGTGAGGGCAGCACCTGCATCTTTGAAGAGTCCTGTAATTACTTTTCTCTGTGTGTCAGATCTAACAGTGGGAACTGCAGTCACTCAACTACAAAATTTAAATACAATGGGAATAATTGGATCCCAGTGTGGCAGGGGCCAAGTGGCAGCACTCAACCATGAAAGGCAAGGTGAGCATAGCCACCATAATGGACAGCAGAGTCAAAGCAGCAATCAGAATAGTCTGACTCTTGTAGAGCTCTGGAATTGGCTAATTAATCATGGGGTTCCTAGAAGTGAAATTGATAGAAAGTCTACTGCATTCCTACTTAATTTATATAAACAGAAAACTTCTAGGTTGAATGGAAAAAAAGGCTAATTTGAATTATAAAAACAGAGAATCACGGCCCCTCAATCAATTTCCAGACTTGAGCTAGTGTACAGACCCAGAACCCCTTGAATGAAGGGGAGGCTGTGTCCCCTTGAGCAAGGACTCCACTACATTCCTGATAATTTATTCAGTGAATCTTTCTCCCATCCTTTCCCAAGGAGACCTCTGGCCTTTTACCAGGGTAACTGTGCATTGGGGAAAGGGCAATGATCAGATATTTCAGGGACTGCTAGACACTGGCTCTGAGCTGACATTGATTCCAGGGGACCCAAAACGTAATTGTGGTCCCCCAGTTAAATTAGCGGCTTATGGAGGTCAGGTAATTAATGGAGTTTTAGCTCAGGTTTGACTTACAGTGGTGCCAGTGGGTCCCCGGACTCATCCTATGCTGATTTCCCCACTGCCAGAAATAGACATACCCAACAGCTGGCAGAATCCCCACATTGGCTCCCTGACTGGTAGGGTAAGGGTTATTATGGTGGGAAAGGCAAATGGAAGCCATTAGAGCTGCCTTTACCTAGAAAAATAGTAAGTCAAACACAATATCACATCCCTGGAGGGATTGCAGAAATTAATGCCACAATCAAAGACTTGAAAGACACAGGGGTCGTGATTCCCACCACATCCCCATTTAACTCTCTCATTTGGCCCCTGCAGAAGACAGATGGATCTTGGAGAATGGCAATACTTTTGCCAAGACTACCATCCGTGGACTCATAGAATGCCTTATCCACTGTCATGGTATTCCCCACCGCATTGCCTCTGACCAAGGCACTTACTTTATGGCTAAAGAAGTGTGGCAGTGGGCTCATGCTCATGGAATTCAATAGTCTACCATGTTCCCCATAATCCTGAATCAGCTGGATTGACAGAAAGATGGAATGGCCTTTGGAAGTCACAATTACAATGTCATCTAGGTGACAACATTTTGCAGGTCTGGGGCAAGATTCTCCAGAAGGCCATGTATGTTCTGAATCAGAATCCAATATATGCTACTGTTTCTCTCATAACCAGGATTCAGGGGTCTGGGAATCAAGGGGTGGAAGTCGAAGTGACACCACTCACCAACACCTCTAATGCTCCACTAGCAAGATTTTTGCTTCCTCTTCCTACAACATTACATACTGCTGGCTTAGAGGTCTTAGTTCCAGAGGGAGGAAGGTTGCCACCAGGAAACACAACAACAATTCCATTAAACTAGAAGTTAGAATTGCCACCAGGAAACACAACAACAATTCCATTAAACTAGAAGTTAGAATTGCCACCTGGACACTTTGGGCTCTTCTTACCTTTAAATCAACAGATTGAAAAGGGAGTTACAGTGTTGGCTAGGGTGATTGACCCTGACTATCAAGATGAAATCAGTCTACTACTCCACAATGGAGGTAAGGAAGAGTATACTTGGAATATAGGAGATCCCTTAGGGCATCTCTTACCAGTACCATAAATGAAGGTTTGAGTCACTCCACCAAGAAAAAAGCCATGACCTGCTGAGGTGCTTGCTGAAAGCAAAGGGAATACAGAATGAGTAGTAGAAGAAGGTAGTCACCAATACCAGCTACGACCATGTGACCAGCTGCAGAAACGAGGATTGTAACTGTCATGAGTATTTCCATCTCTTTGTTATAAACATGTTAGTGCATATATACACTTATACTAAGAAAAAGCTTCATTTTATGTCCTTTCTCCTTTATCATGTGACATAAGATTTATTGATTTTATTGAATATTTATGAATATTGATCATATTATGATCAATATATTATATATATTATATATGTAACATATATGTTCCATTAGTTCTGTCCCTCAAGAGAACCATGACTAATAGAACATTCTACCTTGAATCTAAGTTATCATCTCACGTTTAAACACAATGAATTTCTTATTCAAAATAGCTACCCAATATGCTGTTATCAATCAGCTAATAACATGAAAACATTCATACAAAAGTAAATATTCCTGGGCAAGAAACAACAAAATTCCACCGCTTTACAATAAATATTTTAGGATATCTACCATGAAATGTCTAATCTATATATACACAGTATGTATGTACTATATATGTACACATACCTGTATATTAATGCATTCTCAGATTATACTTATTTACGGTCACCTTTTATATTATTATTAGTTTTTTATTATTCGCTATAGATGAAAGAAAAAGCTCGCAATACATGTCTCTTCTTACAATATAGGCATTTATCTTCTTTAAAGATTAAATACAGAACAAAAACTATCTGTGTATCTAGAATTGAAAACACTACAACAAATTTATGTATCATTTTGCAAAAAAAAAAAAAACTCCACAAGTTTTACATATATTTGCTTTTACTTAGAAAAGATATGCAATAAAGAACTGTGCTTTTGTATGTTATTAATTTTGTTATGTTATTAATCTCTCTACTTGAGAGTCCGGAAAATAAGGGAGAAAATTAATTGTGTACGGTGAATGAGAATATTTCTACATGACCTATAAATGGCCTATTCATAGCTAGTGCTTTATGTTAGAATCATGAACCCAACATTAAAAAGTACATTATAGACATAAAGGACAAATTTGAACATTTTTATTTTTCTAGAGTTTAATTCATATTGAATGTTTCAGGTAGTTAATTCAAATCAATTTTTCACAGCAATTTGTTATGAAATAGGCAATTATATTGGTATTGCTTAAGACTTCAAATTACTGTTTATTTTTTTCTTTTTGATCTCTTAAAACTATTTTTAATTCATAAGTCCTCACCAAAATTGAAAGCATGCATTAAAATCCAATATATAAGACAACCCGTTTTTAAAACAGGTTCTTTCCTATGGTCTCACTCAAAGCAAATAAATGAATTTTGATTTATAAGGACATGAGTGTAAACAGCTGTTATTTTGTTTTTAACAGTTTTTATTTTCTAGGAAATTATGACTGTTATCAAATGCTCAGAATTCAGGATATGTTTTTATCTTGCCTTGTGGATAATGATGGCTTGATATTATAGTAATGTGGCAATATACGTATATGTTTATCATACATGAATGATTTATACCACAGAGTAGCCAAATTATTTTTTAGTCTAAATGTCTAAAACTTCTAATAATGATTTACACATTTTATGAAGAAAATCCTTCTGTATACCTGAGTGACCACTAGATTAATGTTAAATGTATCTGTCAGATTGACTGATACATAAAGTAGCTTTGTATTCTAGTAACTACCTCATGGACCACTTATTAAGAGATTAAATAAAATTTTCTGAGCATTTTACAGGATCTTATTTTTAAAAAACACGTGTGAGTTATTTGTTTATTTGTAGTTAAAATTGAATTATTTACTCTCTTTTCTATGCTCTTAAAGGAAAAGAAAAATTGTTAAATCTACTATTATAAAGCTCCAGGCAGAAGAGTTATCAATTGAACTGAATGTTACTGCCCTTCAATATAATTGATACTGATATGCAAAATATTTTATTTGTATTTAATATATAGGCAATTTGTGTGTAATTTTTCTTTAAAATAGAATAGCATCGCTGGCAAATTTCCAGAAAGTCACATGGCTTAAGGTAGTTGCTTATCACCTATAAAATGGCAGGCTGAGTAGATATTACAGTTATTTTGACAATTAAGAAAGTGCAATAGTTTACTGAGAATGATGGTTTCCAATTTCATCCATGTCCCTAATGCTAGATGACGAGTTAGTGGGTGCAGCGCACCAGCATGGCACATGTATACATATGTAACTAACCTGCACAATGTGCACATGTACCCTAAAACTTAAAGTATAATAAAAAATAAATAAATAAAAAATAAAAATAAAAGAAAGTGCAATAAAGAATGACTTGAAATTCTTAGACTAGAACTCAGGATATAGTTTCCTTTATTTGTTTCTACTAGTTTGTTTTTTTTTTTAACCTGGTTGATCTTGTTTATTTTCTGAACACAACTTAGTGATAATCACCCCTAAGAGTCCTTCCCTGAAATTTTTTAAAATTTAGATTCTTTTCCTTAGTGTTCTCCTAGTACCTAAGGTAATATAAGAGTAAAAGTTTATGAGAATGCAGGTATCTTCTTATACAGTGAGCTGAGAACATCAAGGGGTGTATAGATCATGGAGTCCAAATGTTCTTTATGACTATCAACTATAATCATAATTAAAATAGTTGCCTTTTGAAGGAAAAAAAGAAAAGCTTTAGCAATATCAGGAATCCACTCGTGATTTCAGGGAAAGGAGGAAGGACAGAGATAAGTTAGGTCTCATTTCTACCATTTAATGTGGCAAAGAGTCATGATGCTATTTTTGTGCCTTGTGTGAACATCACTTAGATTCATACATGAAAAGTCATCTTGGCAACTTTTGCCCAAAGAATGACTGCTCTGGTGAAGAAAGAGAAAAGAAAAGCTGGAGGCCAGGCACGGTGGCTCATGCTTGTAATCCGAGCACTTTGGGAGGCGGGGGAGGGCAGATCATGAGGTCAGGAGATCAAGACCATCCTGGCTAACACGGTGAAACCCCGCCTTTACTAAAAATGCAAAAAGTTAGCCAGGTATGGTGGCACGTGCCCATATTCCCAGCTACTCGGGAGGCTGAGGCAGGAGAATCGCTTGAACTCAGGAGGCAGAGGTTGCAGTGAGCTGGGATCGCACCACTGCACTCCAGCCTGGGCAACAAAGTGAGACTCTGTCAAAAAAAGAAAAAAAAAAAAAGAAGAAGCTGGAGGGAATAAACAGAAATGGTAGTAAAGTTCAATTTTATGAAGGGGTGCGACAGAAAAAGAGACAACGCTTCCCTGCCTACCCTAAAAAAAATACATAAAATAAAATGGAATAGTACATATGTTCAGACCACAGCAGCACCAGTGATTTCAGAATTTGCATGATTTTCTCTAATTCCATTTCCTCCAATCCATTGTCCTGGAGGAGACAGCTACAGGAAGAGTGGAGGAATGAAATAAACAGGGGCAAAGTGCAAGCTAAAGCCACACATAGCACTGCTTGACTTAAGGTCTCCAACCAAAGAGTAAACAGGAACCAAGTGAAACAGGAAAAGTTCCCTTATTCCCCTCACAGGACACATGCAATGGGGAAGTGGCTCTCTTCTTCGGTGCCCGCCTGCTCAAACCCCTAGGAGGAGCATGCAGATGGGCAGGTTGTGGGGCTCTGACCCCATGGCAGTGTCTAGGGGTAAATGTTTACAGCTCCTGAAGCCCCAGTGGGAGTGTGTTTCAGGGTGATCTTTTAGTTTAGTCTTCCATAGATGGCTTGTGTTAGTCAGCTCAATTAGACCCCCTGCCTTATCGCAAGGACAGAGGGCTTTCTGTATCCCGCAGTTTCTTGTCTTGTTGTACTGGAAGAATCGGGTCACACGTGGGCTTGGATAATGAGTGCAAGATTTTATTGAGTGGAAGTAGCTCTCAGCAGATTGGGGAGCCAGAGGGGAGATGGAGTGGGCAGGTGGTTTTCCCCTGGAGTCGGGCTGCTCAACAGCCGGGCTCTCCTCTGACTGCCCTGGCCAAACTCTGAGTCATTCCACCGGTCCATGACCTCCTGGCACAGGATGGTGGCATGGCAGGCTAGGGTGGTCTTGGGAAATGCAACATTTGGGCAGGAACACAGAAATGCCTGTCCTTACCTAGGTCGGTAGGCATAAGCCCAGGGATGGAGCCCTAGCCAGAGACCACGCCCTTACCTTCCCAGCTCCCATATCACAAGGGCTTAAAAAACTTGAAATTGAATGTGAGGTTGTTGAATTAAACTGGAGTAGGGTTTTGCTGTTTCTCTCTCTCTCTCTCTCTCTATATATATATATATATTTAATATTATTTAATTTATATTTATTTAATATATATTTAAGAGTATATATTAAATATAATATAAAGATTATATACTCTTATATATATACTCTTTTATATATTACTTTAATATATATTAATACTCTTAAATATATATTAAATAAATAAAAATTAAATAAATATTAAACAAATATATATATAACAAAACAGCAAAACCCTACTCCAGTTTAATTCAACTATATATATAAACTTATATATATATATAGTTGAATTAAACTGGAGTAGGGTTTTGCTGTTTTGTTATATATATATTTATTTAACATAATAAATATATGTAATTTATATTTATTTAATATATATTTGAGTATATATACATATATACATACACACACACACACACACACACACATATATGTATATACACTCTTAAAAAAAGATACTTAAAGTAACCAAATATCTATAGGACAACAATATACTGTGTTTGAAGGTGTTGGCAACTGAGAAAATAGTTTTTTGATTACACTGCAATGAACTCTGCCAATTTGATTAAATGGGTTTACTTTCTTTTTTTGTTGTTGTTTGGTTGTTGTTGTTTTTGAGACAGGGTCTCATTCTTTCACCGAGGCTGGAGTGCCTAGGCACCATCTCCATTCAGTGAAACCTTCACCCCCTGGGCTCAAGCAATCCTCCTGCCTCAACCTCCTCAGTAGTTGGGACTACAGGTGTGCACCATCATGCTTGGTTAATTTTTTAATTTTAATTTTTTTTAGAGACAAAATCTCTATTGCCCAGGCTGGTCTTAAACTCTTGACCTCAAGTGATCCTCCCGCCTTGGCGTCCCCAAGTGTTGGGATTACAGGCATGGGCCCCTGCACTCAGCCAAGGTTTACTTTCTTTTTATATGGTTGTATTGACCTCTGCTTTAATGCATATATCTTAGTAGTTTCTGAATGTTTTCTTTTTTTCATATATGAAATTATCTTAACAGGCATACAATAATCTGATGACTTGAAATTATTACAATTCTTTTGTAAATAGCTAGTTTCCCTCCTTGGGATAAAATAAGTTAGAGTGAAAATGGAGAAAGTATGCATACCATTTCCATTGTGAAACAGTTTCTTAACAAGACATTGGGGGATTTGGTATGCATCACATTCTTGGAATTATAAAATAGTAAGATAACTCATATACATGGTATAATGTCCAAAATATACAGTATAAACAGACCGATATCACAGTACTGTCATTTTCATGTGCAAACTAAATCATGGTAATTATAAAAAAAAATTAATCGTTATCAATAACATCATTCATGTACACAGAAAATTATACAAGTAATGGAAATATTTGGAATTAATCATGTCTAAGGCCACTTTCTGGGAAGCTTCTTACACATACTTCACTATGCTTTTAAAAGTTGATTCCCTGTGATTAGGCCAGCATGAGCTGGAATACAGCAATGAGAAGAAGAATTATTCACACTGGCCAGCGCCATGGCTAGGTTCTTAATGGGATGCTCTATAATCAATGATGACCAGTTCATCCCACCACAAAGCAGAGGACAAAAACACAAAACTATGTAAGAAGATGTTCAGTCAACATGTAAGCAAAGGTCCTGAGTGAGCAAAAAAGGGCCAGTAGTAAGAGCAAGAAAACAGTCTTTTAGTTGGTAACAGATGAGGGGAGAAAAAGGGATGTAGATTTCAGAGTATCATGACAGCTGCTCTCAAACTATTTTCTACATTAATAACCAGAATAAGTATGCATAATATCTCACTTTTTTTCCATGGGTAAAAGAGAAACAAATAGTGAGACCCGTTAGAAAACATTATTTTGACATAGTTGAACCAATTATATAAATGGAATAAACTACTGGGAAGAAAATGCAATATTTGAAATGCAGCCATACAGAAAATTGTCCCTAGATTGAATTAAGTGTAAGCTATTTGTTGGGACTTATCCTAAATTTATTTTCTCATGTTTCATGCTAGAAAGGAAATACTATCCAAGTTAGACTAATCTCAATTTTACACTTCCCTTGTTTTCCTTCTACTTCTTTTGCAAGCACATTTCTCCTAAAATTGTACTGCCTTCCAGGGATATTATTTACTTGGGAGCTAACTCCAACACAAAGGATGTCCTTAGTACATTTTATTTACTCACAGCAAATGAAAGAGGTGATGATCAGGTGAATGACAGAAATGTGTCTTTTTCAATAAAAATGAATATGTGGAATAGACAGTAAATAGATGGAAAGTGTTTTCAAAGAGACATTTTTAAGTTTTCCATTTTATAAAACATACATTTTAATTGTTACTAAATGCTGCAGTTATAGCAGCCAAAACTTGAGTAGAAAAAGACATCACTTTTGATTTGAGGTGATGACCATGATATAACTATGGAATGATTATGGCTTTAGATTTATTACATCAAACCACAAGAAATTGATTTTCATATATGTTAAAAACATTAAAAATCAGTCATTTCATATGGTTCAACTTAAAGGAGATGTTAATTTAAAGATCCAGATGCAGGTGTATGTGATAGGAGTGGACAGGAGTGGATCTTTTTACTATATACAATACATGCACATATATGCATATATATTCTACCTTGAAATCTAATGGTCTGTTAAGAACTGTGCTAATGATAAACATTTTTAACATTGAATTTCAGGTTTAACTAATTATTCTTGCCCTATAACTAGTACTAGGTACATTATCAGCCAATTGTTTTTTCTCAGGCAAAAAATACAAACATGAAAGAAGGGAATATATTCAATAGAGAAATAGTTACTAAGAAACAAAAGCCATATATACCTGTCCTGATCAACTCATAGGTCAGAGCTGATATTCTAAGCTGAGGCTCATAGCTAAGTTAATAAACATACACATCTACAATTACAACAGAAAACAATTTTTGCTTTTTAAGGTGAATTGCTTTGTTCCATTAGCAAAATATCACTACATATGAACAAGTTAATTACTCTAATAATTCAAGGACTAGATACTGCAGTACACATTAAATTGGTAAGAAGAGGAATAAATAGCAACCAAGAATTAGTCAAACATGGCTTATTTTTTTTTTTTAGGTTTCTATTTCCAACAAGCCCATTACAGAAAGAGCATTTTTTGAGAAGAAAATAATGTACTCATTCTGAATAGTCCACTCTCTTCAACTCCAATTATTTTACATGATAATTGTGTCCGCTATTAAAATTGATTAAAGCTAAAAGTTTTTGATCAATAACACACATTTTAGCTGGTCATTATGTTTAAAGAAAGAAAAATATGTACATACACACATATATATTTATGAATATAAGTACAGAATTAACTGTAAGTTAAGCAGGTTTGCCTTGGATTTACGTAAAAGCTTCTTAATTAGTACTTAAACCATATGGATGTAAATACAACCTGATACAGAAATTAGAAATATGGCACTTATTTCTAATAAATGTGAAACCAAAGTGACTCTGTAACATAGAAAGAGAGTCCGTGCCTTTTGCATTTCAATATGTTCACTGATGTTTTAAAGAAGAACAACAATCACTATGTAAAAATTACTGAACCAGATCATGTCAAATTCTTTAAGGAACAGATGTGGAGTTTTTATGATTCACCCAAGAGTAGCAAACACATTATTGTTTCTAGAGTAAATACACTAAAACAATTATAAAGATGTCAAAATTCTGTTTTATTGCTCCATTCTTTTTACAAAAGGCGTGGGAAAAATTTGTCATGCCTTTAGTTACACAGCAAGTTTTGAACACCTCTTATTTATGTTTGAAAAAATATAAATATGTTATGACATAACATGTTTGACATTTTTCACCGAAGCAGAAGTCAGAAATTTGCTTTCGTGGCCTTTTTCTTTAATAGCTAAAATATTTTGCAGTGATCTTGTCTTTCGAATTCTAAATATGGGACTCTCATCCAGAAAATAACAATATAGGAGGCAAATTCCTTACATATCCATCTTTTCTCATAAGAGTGATGGCAGAATGACCTGGACTTCAAGGCCAGATATGAAAAACGTTTTGACCTCCAGTGCTAGCATCATGAGGGTGAGCTGTGGTGATTCCAATTGTAGCCTTGCCAGTTGTAGGATCCTCACTAGAACATTCCCATGTTGGGATTTGTGGCCATTTGTGACTGACTTCATGGCCCACCCAAAGATCCAAATGTCTTTTAGTGGACTCCATTTTTACTTCAATTAGTTTCCTCTTTTTTCATTACTTTTTAAAATTTTGTTAAAGAAATTTTGTGGTAGTCTGGGTGCGGTGGCTCATGCCTATAATCCTAGCACTTTGGGATGCCCAGGAGGGCGGATGACTTTGAGGTCAGGCGTTGGAGACCAGCCTGGGCAACATGGCAAAATCCCATCTTTACAAAAATACAAAAATTAGCTGGGTGTGGTGGTGCACACGTGTAATCCCAGCTACTCAGGAAGCTGAGGCAGGATAATCACTTGAACTGGGAAGGCAGAGGTTGCAGTGAGCCCAGATCTTGCCACTGCACTCCAGCCTGGGCAACAGAGTGAGACCCTGCTTTGCTTTGTTTTTGTTTTTTAAAGAATCCTCATCATGTTAAAAATTGGTGCCAAACATAATTACAGGCAATGGAGCCTCAAGGAAATGAAAAGCCAGGTCTAGTTATCTGGTCTGATTATATTACCAGGGCGAAAGAATTCATCTTGTATTGAAAGGATGTGATTCTTGCTGTCCCTGGCAGACAGTAATGAAAGGATTATTTAAATTTTCAACTATGGTCACTGATGTAATACATCTATACTTACAATTTCTAGAGTTATGACATTGGCATAAGGAATACAAGCTCTGTGGGATACGCTGATTTCTTCTAATTGTACTCAGCCTTAGAGAAAGATAATGACTGCCTTCCTTAATTTCTCAGCTCTTGGGATGATCGGATAAGTAGGAGTTGCCCATAGCTGTGCTGTAAGTAGCCCCAAATCAGGTCCAAAGACGACTGAATTATAATGCTATTTGAATTGTCAGCTTCACCAACCCTTTTATTTGAAACTCAGGGAATTATTGTAAAAGTGTGTGACCTGGAGAATAGGAATGGAGTGATATAGGAGGTAGACCATTCACAGTAGAGCCCACACCCAAACTCACTGAATTTCTGTTGCCACCAATAGTTATTCCTCTCCCACTCTCCCAAGTGTCTGCTTCTATGTTGCTTAAATGCTCTACAATAACCCACCTTGGGAAGGGACTTGTTGGGCATGTCCTTATTCTTCAGCCCTCACCATGGCCTCATTTAATGGCCCCCAGTTTTAGACTCAAATTAGCTTCTGTTTGCTTGGAAGTGGTTGAAGTGGAGCAGACATATGAATTATTATGTCTCATGGCAAAAGAATTGCAAGATTTTGCTGGAAGATATTACTAAAAATGTCAAGAATGTCTATGGGAAGAAATCCTGGGGATTTTAGAGTCTTAAGGACACCACATAGCATGAGAAGAGATACGCATATTTATACTGGACATTCTGAATTTGATGCACTATTTAAGGGGTGGATAAATCTTCTCTGCAAAAGGCCAGATATTAAATATTTAAGCTTTAGAGACCAAATGATTCTTGTCATAACTATTCAACATTGCCATTGGAGCCAGAAAAGAGTTATAGATAATACATAAATGGCTAGCCCTATGGTCCAATAAAACTTTATTTATAAAAACAGGTAGTGGGCTGAGTTTGACCTTCAGGTTGTAGTTTGCTGACCCCTATGGTTGCTCATACATCACTAGTAATTATATTTACTGTGTGGTTAATTGAAAGCCCTATCCCAGAGCAAACAAAAGCTAAATAAGTTTGAAATAACAAGTATTCCTTGAGAAGACATTCAAAGACTTTGGGAAGAATAGATTACAGATTTTCAAAAACTACCAGGCTAACTTCAAAGGCCCTACTATGCATCAAATGTATAATTGAGGAAGGGGCTTTATATACAGTTACATTGTGAAGATATTCCAGACTTGAACTATCACCATGGTGTCTCACCCAGTTCTTAGACTTCAACTATTATGTAGTCCTAAAGCTTCCTGAATGAAACTTAAGGATATTATCATTAAGAAGAACCATGTGAGAACATGAGAGGTCTGCTGTAAATACTCCTTCTGGCCTTTAAAGGTATCTAAGGTCGATTGTCGTAGTAATTACACAAGCACGATTGAGAACTACTTAGAAAAATCAATTATTACTGGAAACTCTCCCTAGCTAACATAAATATGTGAGAAGCTGGTGTATCACGGTCAATCAGCCCATAGAGATGTTTAACAGGGTTCTGGCAATTAATGTAACTTTTAATCAAGTCCAATTCCAGGTGCATCCACTTGATCCTGAACATCGTGCTTATGTACTCAGTTACTGAATATAGAGCTAGAATTATTTTGCTTAGCAACTTACAGAAGCTACACATTCCCTTTCTAATTCATGGTTAGAGAGAGTCAAGTGGAAGCTCTGGAATCTCTCTTTTCCTACCAAAATAGTAAATGAAAACTCCTCCTAAATGTCTGAGAAACTGTAGCCAATAGTGCCACTATCAAACATGTGCAAAGTGTGTATCATTTATTGTTATTTTTCTTTTGCCCTTACAAAAGACAGAATTACATAATTTTATTTGATCCTCTTAAACATATTTAGCTCCTCCTCCATATGTGTTTGGCTATGTTTCAGTGTGTTTGAGTAAATATATCTGGCACTTGGTATGCAGATATTTATCTAGGAATTTATTTTTCTACAGTCAAAGTATTTTAAAAAGTTTTTAGATGACAAGACCTTGTTTTTTAGCCATATAATCACAGAAATTGTAAATTATAAGGTAACATGTCAGTTTTGCCTGTAAGGAGTTATATATACATATATATATACACACACACACACACACACATATATAACAGTAATAGGTGATCATGGTACACCATAGAAATACATATATATATATATATATATTTATGGAGTACCATAGAAATTTCTATGGAGTACCATGATCACCTATTACTGTGATTGTATCATGCTAATTATAAAATGAGGTTAACAAGTAGTGGGTGCCCTATGTATTTTGGTGAAATCTACAGAAGACAGAGACTGACAGATACATTACATTTTTGAATTTCTGGGTGTTCAGTTGTTGGAATGTTTTAGGAATTCCACTCCAGATAAAAGATAATTTATTGGTTCTTACATCCTGTAGCACTAATTTTTAAAAGTGGGGAGCAATGTTTGGCCTTTGGAAACAACAAATATCACACTGGAATGTGCTGCTCAGATTCATTTCTTTAGTGACCCCAAACTCTTTCATTTTTGAGTGAACTCCAAAGAAAAAGAAGTCAGTCAAATTAAAATACATAACACAAATAGTTCTATGATCTTGCCCCAGTGATCCAATAGGTCCAAGAAAACTTGAAGTATTTCTTATAAATTGCAATGTCATAGAGAAATTGTTTTCCTTTCCAACACATCATGAATTTTTAAATATTATTTTTGGTTCTTGTTTTCTCTCTAGAGATTAGAATATATTCTTTGTGAAGGTGGAGTTTGCATCTTTTTTCTTTTATTTTCATTTGTTCATTGCTATACCTCCACGGCCTAGCCCACTGTAATAGCTCACAATGTAGTTATTCAAATAATAGTATTATAATGCTATATAGAAAATTTAAAAGGGTCATGTATTAAGAGGAAAGGAAGGCCATGTGGTCAGGGACAAGGGCATCATTTTTGTACTTGTTTCGGGAAGAATTCTGTCAGACATAAATCTTTAGCAGACCCCTGGATAAAGTGAGAAAGAGAATCATGGAAAAGTTGGGAAGAAATTACTCCAGGCAGAGCAGTATGAGTTTGAAAGTTCCTGAGGTAAGGTGAGCTTTGTGTATTTGAGACCAAGTGGAAAAGACAACTTATTTGATAAGGTAAAGGAAGGTGAGGATGGCCAGATATAATTTGGAGAAGTGGGCAAAAGCTAGATCGTATAGGGTTTTGTAGAGCATGATGGGGAATTTGAATTTATTGTTAAATAGTATAGGAAGTCACTAGATTTTTAAATAAGACATTTATATGATCAGTTTTACATTTTAGAAGATTTCTTTGGTTTCTATGTAGAAAATAACTTGAAAGAGTGTTAATAGCAGGTGGAGGACCAATTAGAGCAAAGCTGTTGTACCCAAAGAAGAGTTGATGATGGCTGAGTCATACTGGTGTTGGTGTTGGAGTGGGCTAGGGTGGAAGTGCTAGTCATCATGGCAGTAGTATTGAGCAGTGTAGTTGTGGATGTGGTCATAGTAGTAATGATAGTGGATAGGGTAGTGGGAGGCCAGGGTGATAGTGGTGGTAGCACTGGAGGTAAGGTTATAGTGGAGACAATAATAGCACTGGTGTTGGTTTTCTCTTCTACCTCTTTTGTGAAATAGGGTTATGTGCCTCCTAGGATGCTTAGAAGAATTAAATTAGCTAAAACATTGAAAGAATTAGAAATGTGCCATACCCAAGTGAGCACACAATTAATGATGGCCGACCATACTATTTTGTCTCCACAACGACCAACTTAAATTACTTGTTCCACCTTTGAATTCTATGGAATAGGCCCACTCATACCAAGCAAAATTCTTTGCTATGGTAACAATGAATCATGCACCTTCTGTTGAATATGATTTATTCTTTTCTGAACAACACACTTTAAATGAGTAATTCACCTTGCTGAGACATTCCAGTTCCTCATTTTCAACTATCTGATTAATGTATGCCTTTCAAAGTGCCTTTAATATTTCTTATGACTTTTGAAGCTTACTCCATCTGTCAATAAAAAAGAGTATCTTCTTATTAATAAACCCCTTCCCCATCAGTCTTCTTCAATCATATAGCATTTGATTATTCTTTAACTTATGAGAATAAATTGTTTTGAAAAATGCAGTAATAGATGTATGCCCAATATAATACGGACACATGTCTGTATTCATATGGGTCAATCTAATAGTTTTATGATCAGAGAAAAGTATGTACAGTTGTATTATCTCAAGTTAGAAATGAAAAGAAGTCCAACAAGTGTCACCATATCATCTTCAACACTTCACTTACCATACCATCTTCAAAAACAAACAAATAAAACAATACCTCAGGGGTACTTCAATTTTTCCCCTTAGGAATCTTCAAAACACTTATATAACATTTAAGACACAGTGGTGTTTCCTCCTTATAGTTTTTCTGTTTGGATCAAAACTATAAAAAGAAAAATAGAAAAAGGGTACAAAACACCTTGGTAAAATTTAAAGTATTTCCATTATTTTAGTCATGGGGAACTAATTACATGCATAATTGTTACATGTGTAATTTGTCTTTGTTAGGATGAATAAGCCCATTGTGCATATGTGTTGTTTTTATCAAGGGCAACTGTGCCAGTCAGTATACCTATTCTCTTTTTTGAAAGAAAATCATCGGATTCCTTCGTTTTGACAGGTAGAACATTCTGGACTAAATAGACAAAGTAGACATATAAGTCAGCTTCATCTCAAGTACATTTAAAGTTGGAGCAATTAATCAATAATGAGGTAATGGAATTTTAGATGAGTTTTGGGGCTGATGTGAATTTTGTCATGTTAATGTCACCATGTATAACTGGGAACAGCTGCTGTCTGCCTTACTCTGTATAGTAATGTGGAACTTCATATATCTATATAATAACACAGTAAGTCTTGTTACTTAGAAGATCTTACCTACAGTCAAGTGAATGCTCTATGACATTGAATGATTGGTGAGCCTTAGTTAATCTCTGTATATGATTTACAATCCTGTCTAGCATTGTTACACATAATATCCTTAGGAAGTAACATGGAAGGAATGTAGTAATATTTTATTTTCATTTTTTGGTACAGTTCCTGATTTAATGTAGAGATTTTTAAAATACCATTTTCCTATTTTAACATATGCTTTCAAGTATATTGTAGCCCTCCAGTAATGACACAGTTTCACATAGAAAATGCCATTATATATGTGAATGAATTATAGCATCATTTTAAGGACAAGATGTTGCAGTTATACAGACCTGAATTCAAACTCTGTTTCAGCAACCTATCATCTCTTGACCTAGGATAAATTATGTAATCTGAGACTCAGAGTCTTCAATCAAAAGAGGTGTGTTAAGGTTTATTGAGGAAACATACATAATGTGCTTAGTTTGGAAAACAACATGTAGTAAATAATGTAGTAATAACTCAATGAATTGTTGTCACTATCATTTAAACATCACAAAATAAACGTTTACTTCATAACTGTATGAAATTATATTTAGTTATAAAATAGTATAATATAAATATTTATTCTTTAGAAAGGTCTGATCACTATTAATTTGTAGTGGAAATATGAAAGGGAGACGGGTAAAACTGTAACGTTTATTTACACATATTGAGAAAACATTCATTGGTTATATCACTATCTGGGAAAACCACATTATATATTGTATTAAAATGTATTTTCCAATAAGCTTAATTCAATTACTCTCATCTCTTCAATACATAAACTGTATGCCACTTGTTGCTTATACAGTGCATAGATAATTCTTATTTCTATGTGAGAAAATTCTCTTTCTAGGTCTCTTTCTTTAAAAATTGTAATGTACTTGGGGGCAAAAGCATACTTCATGCTTTGTCTCTCTTCAACACCTACTCAAGGCAGAGCTTGTGCTAATGGCCTGTGAAGAACACCAAAATATTTTATTCATATTGTTTTATAGTAATGAAATGTCTCTTCAGAGGTTTTGAGAATTAAAAATCTCTAATTTATTTTCTCAAACTGTTTTTAAATTCTTTTGTCTGATTCTGACCTGAAAATATCTGCAAAAGTGTGGAGTTTGCTGTCGTTAGTGAAATAATTGGGAACAGGGTCAGATTATGACTGTTTTTCAGTTGTGCTGACAGTTTGACATAAAGAGTCCTGTACTAAGCCTGAGAACCCCAACTAGACAAGCGCAGGCACAGGTCTGCCGTGTTTAGGAACTGAAAGAATAGGAACTTGCCCTAGTGGGAAAGGAACCACCACAGTGCCATAAAATTCACTGACTCAACCATTTCAGAGGTTTAATCCAGAGCACAAGCAGGTTACACTAAAAAATAACAGCTCTCTGCCCCTGGAAATGCCCTTTAGCAGAGTAAGCTTAGTAAAAAGGGTCAGAGACCCAGAATCCCCAGGTTAACTATGTTTTAGGTTTGCTTGAACAAGTCTCTTAACTGCAATGCACTTTTCTTTTTCTAAACGTAAGACTGGAATTATGGACTAGGAATTTCTTTTGTCAGCTCTTATTCTCAAATTCACAAAATAATCATATATAATTTTATTTATATTTCAAATATAAAACATAATTTGGGGGTTATGATTTATTCATAAACATATTAATGGGTAATAGAGAACTACTAACTATATTTTCTTAATTCTAGTCACACTTAATTTAAATAAATAAATATTTGAATATTATAGTTATTTCTAATAATTATGTATTATGCTTTATTGGAAGTTAAATAGCCAATAATAGCAAGAGCTTTATTTAAAGATGTTATGTATTGTTTCTCACGACATTGTAAGATTATTCATTCACTCTTTGTTCTATATTGTGAAATATCAAGGAGGCCAGTTAAAATCCACACACACACATGCTGGGAGAGAGAGAAAGAGAATGAGAAACAGAGAGAGAGATAAAAGGAAAGGAGGAGAGAAAAACAGATAGGGAGACAAGCTGGGTATGTCTGTCAATTTATCAATATATCAATATATTTAGAGAATGTTTTTACTCTGTATGTAACACTTTAACATGATTCCACAACACAAGGTTTAATATTTTAAAAATCAAATTATTCATAATTTCAGCCATATTAATTTGAATCTAAATATGATTAATTTAGCTTCCTAGAGATAAGTCAAAACAAAAGTTCCTGACTATTAATTTATCAGAATAGGGTTTAAGATGTAGGGGGAAAAGATGAATTGAACAAGCCCAAACTGGATTAATTTTTGGTACTGTTTATTAAAGTTATGAGTAAAGACAGAAAAAAGATTAAATACCTCAAACTGAAATCTATTAGTGGCATAATTTAATTCTATGCAAAGCCCACAAAAGTTCCCCTGAATCAAAAAGATATTTAGTAATTAAATATGCTATAGAAGTCAGAGAGTAATATCATAGAAAACATATAACATCTGAATGCCCAAATTAATCATTGTATAACCCCATTATTGAATATAGTATGACCATTATGTAAAATTTTACATATAGCTTAATATATGAGAAAGCTTAATAATAGTTTATGAATTAGAAAGAAGATAAAAGCACATTGCCAATCTATACCATTCCAATTTTACTTAAAAATATGAGTATGTGCATGTATATGTAAGTGGATATATATACACACACATATACTTTAATAGATATACATACATGCATACATACTTATGCACACATATACCATGTATATATAATATGTATAATGTATGCTCACTCCACATATACTCTACACAGATATATGAGAGAGAGCGAATATACACTGAATATTAAGTGTTATTAACTTTAACTTGTCAATCTGTAGGAAAATAATTTTACTTCATATAATGTTATATTATCACTAAGGTCCAGTGAATATTCACTTTATTTTAAAGTAAAAATATGTTACCTGGGTAAAGGAATGAAAGTTATTTAGAATATCAATTTCTATTGTTATTTTCTATAATTTACATACTTGGTCTACTTTTCATTTATTTACCCATTTATTCACTAATTGTGTACTCATTTATGTATTTATTCAGCACAAAAATTCAATTAGACTGTTTGTCATAGCCATGGTTTAAGAGTACGCATGATTAATCAGAGGAGTATGTGTTAGAAACACAACAAAATTTATCAATTCTATGACTTAAAATATGCAAAATGGTGGTAAATATTTACACTTTTTTTTTCTTGAAAACGAGTAGGCAAAAAAGATACAATGGACAGTTTCTTAAAAGAAATGTTCAATAAGTACCTCAAAGGAGGTGGTGGTGTAACAGCAATGGAATTTAATAAAATCATTCTGTTCAAGGCATAACATTACCTCAGAGCTTCCTTGATAATGCAGTGCAGCCATAAAGTTTTAAAAAGACAAAAGTTCAATTGTCAGTTGATTTCCTGATTAAACAAGACATTCTTCATACCAGGAATTCCTTAAGAATTTGCTTGCAGAGGGGGCGGTTCAAAGATGGCCGAATAGGAACACCTCCAGTCTAAGGCTCCTAGCATAAGCGATGAAGAAGATGGATGATTTCTGCATTTCCAACTGAGATACCGGGTTCATCTCATGGGGGATTGTTGGACAGAGGGTGCAGGACAGTGGGTGGAGCGCACCGAGTGTGAGCCAAAGCAGGGCGAGGCATCACCTCACCCAGGAAAAGCAAGGGGTCAGGGAATTCTCTTTCCTAGCCTAGGAAAGGGGTGACAGATGGCACCTGGAAAATCAGGTCACTCCCACCCTAATACTGCAATTTTCCAACAGTCTTAGCAAACGGCACACCGGGAGATTATATCCCGCGCATGGCTCGGAGGGTCCTACGCCCACAGAGCCTCGCTCATTGCTAGCACAGCAGTCTGAGATTGAACTGCAAGACAGCAGGGAGGCTGGGGGAGGGGCGCCCGCCATTGCCCGGCTTGAGTAGGTAAACAAAGCCTCAGGGAAGCTGGAACTGGGTGGAGCCCACCACAGCTCAAGGAGGCCTGCTTGCCTCTCTAGACTCCCCCTCTGGGGGCAGAGCATAGCCAAACAAAAGGCAGCAGAAACCTCTGCAGACTTAAATGTCCCTGTCAGACAGCTTTGAAGAGAGTAGTGGTTCTCCCAGCAGCAGTTTGAGATCTGAGAATGGACAGACTGCCTCCTCAAGTGGGTCCCTGACCCTTGAGTAGCCTAACTGGGAGGCACCCCCCAGTAGGAGCAGACTGACACCTCACACGGCCAGGTACTCCTCGGAGACAAAACTTCCAGAGGAACAATCAGGCAGCAACATTTGCTATTCATCAATATTCGCTGCTCTGCAGCTTCCGCTGCTGATACCCAGGCAAACAGGGTCTGGAGTGGACCTCTGGCAAACTCCAACAGACCTGCAGATGAGGGTCCAGGCTGTTAGAAGGAAAACTAACAAGTAGAAAGGACATCCACACCAAAAGCCCATCTGTACATCACCATCATCAAAGACCAAAGGTAGATAAAACCACAAAGATGGGGAAAAAACAGAGCAGAAAAGCTGGAAACTCTAAAAATCAGAGTGCCTCTCCTCTTCCAAAGGAACACAGCTCCTCACCAGCAATGGAACAAAGCTGGACGGAGAATGACTTTGACGAGTTGAGAGAAGAAATCTTCAGACAATCAAACTTCTCTGAGCTAAAGAAGGAAGTTCGAACCCATGGCAAAGAAGTTAAAAACCTTGAAAGAAGATTAGACGAATGGCTAACTAGAATAACCAATGCAGAGAAGTCCTTAAAGGACCTGACGGAGCTGAAAATCATGGCATGAGAACTACGTGATGAATGCACTAGCTTCAGTAGCCAATTAGATCAACTGGAAGAAAGGGTATCAGTGATGGAAGATCAAATGAATGAAATGAAGCGAGAAGAGAAGTTTAGATAAAAAAAGAATAAAAAGAAACAAACAAAGACTCCAAGAAATATGGGACTATGTGAAAAGACCAAATCTACATCTGATTGGTGTACCTGAAAGTGATGGGGAGAATAGAACCAAGTTGGAAAACACTCTGCAGGATATTATACAGGAGAATTTCCCCAATCTAGCAAGGCAGGCCAACATTCAAATTCAGGAAATACAGAGAATGCCTCAAAGATACTCCTCGAGAAGAGCAACTCCAAGACACATAATTGTCAGATTCACCAAAGATGAAATGAAGGAAAAACTGTTAAAGACAGCCAGAGAGAAAGGTCGGGTTACCCACAAAGGGAAGCCCATCGGTCTAACAGCTGATCTCTCAGCAGAAACTACAAGCCAGAAGAGAGTGGGGGCCAATATTCAACATTCTTAAAGAAAAGAATTTTCAAATCAGAATCTCATATCCAGCCAAACTAAGCTTCATAAGTGAAGGAGAAATAAAATACTTTACAGACAAGCAAATGCTGAGAGATTTTGTCACTACCGGGCCTGTTCTACAAGAGCTCCTGAAGGAAGCACTAAACATGGAAAGGAACAACTGGTACCAGCCACTGCAAAAACATGCCAAATTGTAAAGACCATCAAGGCTAGGAAGAAACTGCATCAACTAACGAGCAAAATAACCAGCTAACATCATAATGACAGGATCAAATTCACACATAACAACATTAACCTTAAATGTAAATGGGCTAAATGCTCCAATTAAAAGACACAGACTGGCAAATTGGATAAAGATTCAAGACCCGTCAGTGTGCTGTATTCAGGAAACCCATCTCACGTGCAGAGACACACATAGGCTCAAAATAAAGGGATGGAGGAAGATCTACCAAGCAAATGGAAAACAAAAAAAAGGCAGGGGATGCAATCCTAGTCTCTGATAAAACAGACTTTAAACCAACAAAAATCAAAAGAGGCAAAGAAGGGCGTTACATAATGGTAAAGGGATCAATTCAACAAGAAGTTGAATTGCAAGAACTAAACTATTGCAAGAACAAAAAACCAAACACCACATATTCTCACTCATAGGTGGGAATTGAACAATGAGAACACTTGGACACAGGAAGGGGAACATCACACACCGGGGCCTGTTGTGGGGTGTGGAGAGCGGGGAGGGATAGCATTAGGAGATATATCTAATGTAAATGAAGAGTCAATGGGTGCAGCACACCAACATGGCACATGTATACATATGTAACAAACCTGCACATTGTGCACATGTACCTTAAAACTTAAAGTACTATTAAAAAAAAAAAAAACAGTTCTATGAGGAGAGTAAGAGTTTGCTCACCACTGATTGTGTCCCTAGCACCAGGACAGTGGTGACACGTAGCATGCCCTCAGTAAACATCTGCAGAATAAATGGAAAAGGGAGTATAGCCAAAAATGCGTTTAGGACCTGTGATTGTAGTCACAGAGGCATATGTTCTAGATCAGATCAGATCAGTCACTAGTTATGACAGGAGAGTGTTTAGTGTAATGGTTTATAGCCACAGTGGAAGCCCGGGTTCAAATTCCTTCTCAGTAATTCTCTGGTTGCACGCCCTTTGGCAAACTGCACAACTGCCCTGTGCCTCAGTTTCCCCAGTTGAAAATGGAAACAGTAGTGCCTGACTCAGACTTAGTTTGCATTAGATACCCACATCAGATGCTAAGCCCAGTGCTCATCTGTGTGTGGTGCTGGTGCTGTTGTTGTGTGTCTCAGGTGTGGTGTGCTGAGCTCCAAGGACTCATCAAGTTTTGAATGAAATAGATCAACTTTGTTATTAGAGAGCAAAGAGGTGTGGGGAGTTGTTTTTGCCCAGAGCGTATGTCTAGACCCTTGAGATGGGTAAAGTGTCACTGAACATTCTGACATTGCTGGTCTTAGGAAGGTGATAAGTAGGGCTGCATCATCACCCCACAGTCTACGGGGTGGCTCCTCCAGGATGCCTGACACTGCCAGTGCCTCCTTCTCCAAATGAAGAACACCTGACACAGGTGATCTTAAGCGGTCATTCTCTGTGGTCCGACTCAAGCCACACACCCTTTGGTTTAGTTCAGTTTGGAGAGCAATTTGATGTGCTGGTTTGATTCTTGGCTCACTGATTTTTGCCAATGTGTAATTCATACCCAGTTCATACTGACTTATAAAGAAAACCTATCATTCTATCAAAAACAAAAAAAACAAGAATTTGCTTGCAGAAAGTATTTAAACCACACAAACAAAAGGATCTCCTCTTGAGTATGAATAATCTTAAGAGTCACTCATTCTGTCTCAATCATATCTAAAGCACTAAACTTTATTGAATGACCACATCGGTCCCTGTGTCATTAAATAATTGACCTCTGTCATCATCCAAGAAAATACACTGCAGAGCTGTGGCTCCTTCAGGGACCCTTCTGCGTAACCATGGGCACCTTGCCTTGGCTTTCTAATGATTTCCAGCCACTGGAAGCACTCTGTCTAAATACCTACCCTGCAGAAAGATTGCCAAATTGATTTTCAATGCTTTTATGTGGCTCTTGAAAACACCTTAGATTGTTGTGTTTTGTGCTTACTGTTTTCAAATCTTATGTGTTTATAACATTTTCTTCAAATGAAAATATAAAATATTTTATAAAATTCTGTCTATCAAGGCTTAGGCCTGATATATAAACAATACCAGCAGGTTACATTGTTTCTATATTTTTTACATATATTGAGTTACTGAGTGAATGCATGAATTGTGCAAATACATGTGAAAGCATCATGTCATCTTTTTAAAAAATTTTGACTATCTTATTTTTGACATTTTATTTTAAAGTCATTTTCATACTACTGTATAATACGTTGAACATAGTTTGTTAATTCGTCTAATTTTTAAGTAAAATTTAAAACCTGTGCACCGAAGAATCCTATGTAAACACATGACTCTCATCTATTTCACTGAAAAAGATATGCCACTATAATAAGAGTAATTAGTTTTTCCTATTATAGTTTTTATAACTAAAGCTTCCAAGGCTGCTTATAGATTCTCTTATATTAACTACTCTAGGTTGAATTCATTCCTGGGATACAAAATTACGTGTTTGGTAAAGGCACAGCAGAAGTTTATTGAGAAACAAAAATATTTCTTTAATACAAAAGCAAATTTTTAAATTACCAAAAAAATCAACACAATTTAAGTTTGGGAATATAACGTTTTCTAAATAGAATAAACTATGGAAATATAACATTTTTGTAAATTTAAATATATAATAATTTATAGAACCTGTTCAAAATATCTCTTCAATTTTTTCTTAATACCAAAAACCTACTTAATTATTTTGTAATACACTTGTAGTGTGTTGTTGAATCCTATATGTGCTTTGTGGTTAGGATTTCATACACTCAAAAATGAGGTTGACCAATTTATGTGGATGTGGGTATTTGTTAATATTTTCTGACTTTCCTTTCAACATTTTAATCCCTCCCACTTCTCCCTGTCTGTCTCTTTCTTGTTATTCCCTGCTATTTTTATATGCCTTATTTCTTTACTTTTTACATTTATATTGTTTTATTTTAGATGTATCACTTTCAAACATCTTATAGCCTGAATATTTTACTAATTTTAACAACCTGAGCCTCCCCCTCAACTTCTTTATTTTTAGAAAGTATTAAAAACCCACATAAGTGTGATCGCATATATTCACAAACTTTTTCATGCCACCTTATTTTATTTTTAATATTTAACTTTTTAAAAAAAGTAGTATTTAAGGTACATGCAGAAAAATTGACTTTTTGTGATCTATTTTATAAATTTTAGTATGTTCTCCAACCCTGTATGGTTTAATGTTCTGAAATGTCTTATAAATGCAACTATGCAGCATGTAGCCCATAAGACTGGCTACTTGCAGCATAATAATTTTGAGATTCATTCAAGTTGTTGTATGTAGCAATAATTCATTACTTTTTCACTGTTGAGTAGCATTCCATTGTGTGTCTATGCCACATTTTGTAGAATCAATTCATTTAAGGACAATAGATTCATTGAAGGATGTTTGGGTAGTTTTCATTCTTTGACAATTATGAATAGAAGTGCTCTCAACACGTATACACATTGTGTAGTGAAAATAAATGTTTATCTGTTTATCTGTCTAAAACCTAGAAATAGAATGCTGGGTTATGTGGTAAGCGTATGCTGAAGTTTACAAGAACCTGTCCAACTGTTTTCCACAGTGGCTTTACCATATTGCATTGCTGTTGGTAATACACAAGAGCTCCAGTTACTCTACATCTTTGTGTAGTGATGTCTCATTGTAGATTTAATTTGCCTTTCTCTGTGGTAATGATATTGAGCATTTATTCATGTTCTCATTACTTAGCTGTATATCCTTTTTCATGAAGTGTATATGCAAGGGTTTTTCTCATTTTAAAAATTAGCTCTATGTTTTCTTAGTTTTGATTTTAGGAGGTGTTTACACATATGGAAACACATCTTTTGTCATATATGCAATTTACTCTGAATATATAACTTGTCCTTTCAGTCTCTCAGCCATGTCTTTCACAGAGCAAAAAATTTTTAAGTTTTGATTAAATCTAATTTTTTTCTCTTTATCAGTATACTTTTAGAGTTATGTCTAAGAATTTGTTGCCTAACCCAAGGTATGAAGATATTTTTTCTGTTTTCTTCTTAAAATATCGTAATTTTATATTTTTACTGACATCTATATTTCATTTTCAGTTAATTTTTATAAGATGTGAAGTTTAGGTCAAGGTTCTTTTATTGTATATTAATTTCCAGTTTCTCCAGCACCATTTATTGAAAAGATCATACTTTCGCCATTGAATATCTTTGTAACTTTGTCAAAAAGAAGCCACAATTTAATAGGTTTATTTTTAGACCCCATTTTTGTTCCGTTGATGTGGTTTTTGATCTCTTGTCTATTTTTACAACAAATTCTGCTAGAGTTTTGATTAAAATTTTGTTGTCTATAGATCAATTTGGAAAGAATTGATATCTTAACAACATTGAACTTTCCAATCTATGTTTGTACTACATCTCACCATTTATTTAGGATCATTTTTATCAGTGTTTTCATTTTTAGTATACATATCCTGTATATGTTTTATTTGATTTATACTTAAGAATTTCACTTGTTATGCATATGCTTTTATTATATATGTTTATTTCATTTTCCAATTATTGATAGCTAACATATAGGCAATGCCGTATTTATTAATTAAGTTCTAGGAGTTTCTTTTGATAATTACATACAATTTTACAGGTGATTTCAGGATATGTTACACTAAGATGGTTTAAGATAGAGGTTTTGCAATGCTTATTAAAGTTGAAATTTATTAACCTTGTACACAATAATTCAACTTATGAGTATATATTCTAGAGAAAATTTTGTACAAATACCCCCAGAAAATACAAACTGGATTATTTTTCACAGTAATGTATACAATAGCATGAGATTAGAAACAACCAAGATTTCAGAATTGCACTATATTTATACAACAAATTATTATACAACATTGAACAGGAGCTATGAACAACAATATTAATAAAGTTCATAAACACATTATTTGAGCGAATAAAGAATTATTAGACATATTTACATAAACGAAAACTATGACACCTGGAAATAAACATTAAATTCCACATGATCAGTTACATATATTGGGAGATGGTGGAAGCAACCTAAAAGTATGATACAAAACAAATAGTGGTTTACAGTTTAGATAATGCATTATTTTTTAGGCCATATAGAAGGTAATAGTTGAACCTCATTTTATGTCTTGAATGTTAATGTTGTAAACAAAAGCCCTAAAAAGTAGCCTGTAATTCTGAATTCTATAAAGCATTTATTCGAACTAAGCTAAAGCTATTCAACTCTACAGATGTCAGACATGACTTTTATCAGATATTTTCCATTTCTCTTTCAGTATTGTCATTGCTTCATTGGTGAACAATAGAAAAGAATTCCCATCTATAAAGAAGTACGGAGCACAGCCATTTCTCCAACACAGAAACCCCAAATGCCTCTGTTTAGTTCTTCCAGATTGGCCATATTTTAGGGCAGAGAACAGCAGTAATAGACAAATGTATCTAAAAGGTTCGTTTAAGTAGTTCTTCTGCAAAGGACACAAGAAGAAAGGGTTTAAGAATTGATTGATGCAACAATAAAAACCCATCAGTGACAGACTGTATAACTGCCACTTGTCAGTGATTAACAAATTTATTGAGAAACATCTCCCTAGATAAGAGGATGAGGACAGGAAGACCTGAGCCCACCAACAAAAAGAAACATGGGCACTTACGAGGAAACAGAGATGTGTCATTGATCTTTTGGAGGGACTTTGGATCATTGTAACTTCTTTTTAAGAAACAACACTGTTTTCAATCAATCAGTGAACAAGTTATATATATCAATTTGAAACCTATTTTCATTACTAGGGCTGAGGAAATAGATATTTTGTGTCATGTTATTCAGGGAATTTAGAAAACAGAATCTAGGTATTTGTAAAGATAACAAAATGCTTATAAGCATAATTACTAAAAATGTATATTCAATATGCTTTGGGGACTCAGATAATTTAGAGAGGCTTTATAGCTGTGGTGATATTTAACTTTAGCAATGGGTATAAATTTCCCAAGTGGTGAAAGAGAAAGGCAATGAATCCAATAGAAGACATGAGATGTGTGTGACAATGTGGGAAAAACTAAATGTAGAAATGTTATGTCAGTTGATGTGACATTGAAGGCATCAAAATGGTAAATGCTTCTTCTGAAAATGTGACTTGTCAGAGGGCCTTTGATGCTGTGTAAAGAAATCACCTCTTCTGTAGACAAGTAAAGAGGGATTAAAATGTATTAGCAACTGGAAGAAATGATTAAATATACACTTAAAAGTTAACCTTGTAAATCTTACATGTTCTCACAACAAAAGTTGATAAGTGTATGAGATGATGGATATGTTAGTTTGTTGACTTAGTCATTTCACAATGTATACATATGTCAGAAAACCACATTGTATGCTGTAAATATATAATTTTTATTTTTCAATTGTAAACCTTAGTAGAGCTAGGAAAAATAGTCTTGTAGGTAAGAGTCAGAAGGTTAGTCATTAGATAGGGAGACACAATACAGAATCTGATAATATAATTCAAACAAAAGGGGAATTTTTTATATTTATTTTTATAGCAATATAAAAAAACTGATAGTGGTCTAAGCAAAACAAAGAAAATCAGAATAGAAGCAAGAGTTATGGGCTGAAGAAAAAGGTGTAAACTTGGAATATACATCTATGATACAGCAGCTAATTATCTTGCTAACTGATTTTTTTTACTTAAGGAAAAAATATCGAATAAAGTAAGTAATCATTCAGCAAATCCGAGCACACTGAATAGTGGCAGGACTTTTATTATTGGCCACAAGGGATACCAACTCAGAGAATGCCCATACTAATTTATAGCAGTAAATCTGCATTTCTAAAATTTTGTCACAGAACAAATTAGTTCTAATCCACAAATTGTTTTAAGCTTATTTTACTTGACAAGGATTACTTGATAGGGAGGTGCCAGCAAGCTACCTATCTCCCCTCCTCTACAGCAACTTCTACCCATCATGTTGTCTCAAATATCAACATCAGAGTAATGAAGTTCTAGCAATATTTTACAATCATCTATTAAACTGTAAATATTCTATGAAAATGTAAATACTATAGTGAATAAAAATCTAAGCTATATTTTATATTTGGCAGAAATTAGTTTACCATGTATTTTTGAATGACGATATCGAAGTAAACAGTTGGGGAATGCAGCATAAACTGATTAAAGATATTTGAGATACACTGTCTATTTAAAATTTCACTATATCTTAACCCTGATCCTTGTATCTGTTGTCAATACAGTCTATGTTTATATATATATTTGGTTGGTTTAATGATATTCTCCCTGCAGAAGACTGGAGAAAACTTAGCAATTTCCCCAATTGCCTGATTAAATAATCCAACTTGCATCCATTTAATGAACTAGCTAAGAAATATCAGATCTGTGGCTATCTCTGAAGTTATCTGGATGCTTCTGAATAAGCATGTATACCAAATCTAAGTTACAATAGCCATAAGCTCATCAATTTTTTAAAAAGACATTTAGATAGATTATTGACATAAATATAATAGAAATAAAAATAGATGGCTATCGATATGAAAGATGTATATGTGTATATACACATATACTATATGTACACATGCAAATACATTCATGCATACATATAGATAGGTATTAGATAGATAGATGACAGATGGATGAATGGATAGATCTAGATAGCAGCACATATTACTATGTTTCAGATAAATAAGAAATACTCTATTTTCTTATTATTTCTATCTATTGTTGCCTCTGCTTATGCCCATTTTGCAGTCGAAGAAACTGTAGCTTGGAGAGATTAAGCAACTTTCCCTGGATTACAAGGCTCTAAAAAATGAGTACAAAATTGATTTCTCTCTAGCAGCCTGACTGGAGAGGCTATGGCCCCAATAGCTGTAATATATAGAGAGGAAACATTTCTTGGGAAGTAAACTGATCTTTAGTTTATTACAAGAACATTTTTAAAGTCAGCATGTGTGGTGAAAAGGATTCTTTCAACCTTTTATTGAACATTCATATTAAAAGAAAACAAATAGGTAAATAATAAGTCAATATAAAATTAGAATGAGATATTATGGAATGGTTATTCCCTGAGAGGACTCACCCACAGATAGTGACATGTAAGGAAAAAATAAAATCAATTCAAAGTTCTTCCTTCTTTTGTCTTTATTTTTGTTTTGGTAAACTGTGACACTGAGACAAAGTAAGCAGCTGTGGGAAAGCATGCTGATAGGCCTTCCTCAGGCTCAGGGAGTACATTTCGGAATAGAAAACAAGTTTTAGTAAAACTATAAATATATGTATATTTTTACCCTTCTGCTGCAACTCAGGCATTTTGACATTTTTAAAAGTGAGCTGCACATCACATCTCTTGGTAGCGTTTACCCCAGGTAGACCTCAGGCCACAATAGGTACTTCCTGGTTGTCTTAAAAAATTATACATTATGATAATCCTGTTTTGTCAACTCAGCATATCTTTTAAAAGGACCAATAAAGCTCTCTTAGGGCAAGAAATAAAAGTCATTATATTTCTCCTCAACATTCAGCATAGTTAAAACGTATTGAAATTAAGTGAGTCAGATCTGATATATTTTGGGATCATCTAGCTCACAAAATAAAGGCTTTACAGGATAAAATCAAAGCCAGTAACTGCGTAAAGTAAAATTAAGACAACAGCATAATTATTCACTTTATTCATTAAAACTTTAAGATTTTATTTTAAAAAAGATCTTATCATGGTTTGCATGATCATATTAAAAAAGTATAAAGAGAAGATAAAGATAGAGAAAAGAGAGAGAAACATGGAATGACTCTAATTGCTGATTATGAGATGTCGTAATTGCTAATTATATACCAGAGATACCATCATTGAAATTCCTACATTCCGTAGAATTAAACACAGAGCCCCTGAATTTCCATACAACTTTACAATTCAAAGAGCATTCTATATTGAATTTGCTGTCATTTATTGCTGTTGATTTCACCTTATCTGCATTAAGATTATACTCACTTATATTGTTGTATTAAAGTTATGCACTCTCTCCTACCTTCCAAATTTGTAAGCCTTCCAAGAGAGGCTCTCTCAGACACTACGGGTTTATCCCTAATTAACTAAAATATAAGTTTGGGAGGGAGATGAAACAAAATGGCTGACTAGGGCCCTCTAGGATTTATGCTTCACCCAGAAACACCAAATAGAACAACTATACACACGAGCCAACACCTACATAAGAACCAAAATCACATGAGCAATCACAGTACCTGGTTTTAACATCATATGAAGTAAAGAGGCACTGAAAGGGTAGAAGAGTGAGTCTTGAATTGCTGAGGACACCTCTCTGCAATCCCTTTGCAGTGGTCATGTGGCATGGAGAGAAAATCTGTGTCCTTGGGGGTGGGAGAGCACAGTTATTGTGGGTCTTTATATTGGAACCCAGCACTGCTAGCCACAGTAGAAAGCAACACAGGGGAGAATTTAGCTGGCGCCCATGCAGGAGCGTTTAGATCAGCCCCAGCCAGAGAGGAATCTTTCAATCCAGTGGTCAGAACCTGAGCTCTGGTTAGACACACCACAGTGGGCTACAGAGATATGGGGTTCTAAATAAACTTGAAAGGCAGTCTAGCCCAGAGAGATGGGAATTTCTGGGCAAATCCTAGTGCTCTGCTGGACTCAGAGTCAGCGGGCTTGGGCTACACATGACCTAGTGAGATACCAGCTTGGGCAGCCAAGGGAGTTCTTATGCAATCCCTCCCCCAACCCCAGGTAGTGCAGCTCACAACTCTGGGGGAGACGTTTTCCTTTTGCTTGAGGAGAAGAGAGGAAAGACTGAAAAAGGAATTTGTCTTGGAGCTTGGGTTTTAGCTCAGCCACAGTAGAATAGGGCACCAGGCAGAGTCACGAGGCCCGTATTTCAGGCCCTAGCTCCCAGATGACATTTCTAAACACAAACTGGGTCAGAAGAGAACCTACTGTCTTGAAAGGAAGAACCCAGTTCTGGAAAGATTTATCAGCTGCCGACTGAAGTGCCCACTGAGCCTTGAATAAACACCAGCAGTAGCCAGGCAGGACTCACCATGGGCCTACAGTGAGATCCAGTGTCATGCTGGCTTCAGATGTGAGTGAGCACATTCTGAGCTATGATGGCTATAGAGAGAGACCTCTTCTGCTTGAGGGAAGGAGACAAAAGATTAAAGAGACTTTGTCTTGCAGCTTGGGTACCAACATGACCACAGTGAGAGAGAGCACCAAGCAGGTTTCTAGGGTCCCCAATTCCAAGGCTTGCCTTTTGGACAGCATTTCTGGACTTCCTCTGTGTCAGAGGGGCTCCCAGTTCTCTGGAGGGAAAGATCCAGGCCTGGTAACAGTCATCACAAGCTGAGTGAATAACCTGTGGGCATTGAGTGAACATTGGCAGCAGCCGAGCAGTAGTCACCGTGGGTCTGAGGTGGTTGTCATCATGAGGAGAGACTTTTTGCTTGAGAAAAGGAGAGGAAATTAGAGAAGGACTTTGTCTTGTGGCTTGGGTGTCAGCTCAGCAGCAGTAGAATAGAGCACCTAGTATATTCCTAAGCTTTCCAACTCTAGGCCCTGGCTCCTGGAAGGCATTTCTGGACCTGCCCAGGGCTGAGAGGAACTCACTGCCCTGAACAGAAAGACACAATCCTGGCTGGATTCACCACCTACAAACTGAAGAACTCTAGAACCTTAATCGAACATAGGTGGTGGCTAGGTGGTGGTCACTGCTGACCTTGAGTGAGACCCAGGGCTGTGCTGGCTTTGGGTCTGACCCAACACAGTCCCAGTGGTGGTGGCCACAGGGGTGCTTTATTCACCTTCCCCCTAACTCTTTGCAGCTCAGCAAGGAGACACAGGCTTCCTTTGTTTGGGGGAAAGTAAGAGAAGAGAACAAAAGTCTCTGCCTAGTAATCCAGAGACATCTCTTGTATCTTAGCCAAGACCATCAAGGCAGCTTCTCTATAAGCCTGCAAGAGCCACGGAATTACTGGGCTTGGAGTATCTCCTAATGCAGATATGGTTGTAGTTACCAAAGTCTTAGATTACAACAGTCAGTTCCCTTTGAATACTTGGAAAACCTTACCAAGAAAGAGGATACACAGAAGCCCATACTTCAAAGGCTGCAATGAATACCTAATTTTTCAATGACCAGACATTGACAAACATTCAAAAGCATCAAGACCATCCAGGAAAACATAAATCCACCAAACAAACTAAATAAAGCACCAGTGATCAATCCCAGATTGACAAAGATATTTAATCTTTAAGACAGAGAATTACACATAACTGTTTTGAAAAAGCTCAATAAAATAGAAGATACTTCAGAGAAGAAATTCAAAATCTTATCAGATAAATTTAAAAAGAAATTAAAATAATTTTTAAAAATCAAACAAATTCTGGGGCTTAAAAATTTAATTAACATGCTGAAGAATGCATCACAATTTCTCAGTAGAAGAATTCGTCAAACAGAAAAAAGAATTAGTAAGCTTGTTGGAGGAGACAAAATAATAAGAAAGAATGAAGCACAACTTCAATATCTAGAAAATTGCCTCAAAAAGACAAATCTAAGATTTATTTACCTTAAATAGGTAGACAAAGATAAGGGTAGAAACTTTATTCAAGCTTTTATCAGAGAACATTCCAAAACTAGAAAAAAGATGCCGATATTCAAGTACTATAAGGTGATGGAACAAACAGCAGATTTAACCCAAATAAGAAGACCTTAAGACACTTAATAATCAAACTGCCAAATGTGAAGGATAACAAAATGATCCTAGAAGCAGCAAGAGAAAGAAACAAATAACATGCAAAGGAGCTCCAGTATTTCCGGCAGCAGGCTTCTCAGTGGAAAACTAACAGGCCAGGAGAGAGTGGCATGACATATTTATACTTCCAAAGGAAAAATCTAGAATAGCATATCCAGTGAAAATATTCTTCAAACATGAAGGAGAAATAAAGAATTTGCCAAACAAACAAACCAAAAAAAAAAAAAAAAAAAAAAGGCTGAGGGATTTCATCAACACCAGACCTGTCTTACAGGAAATACTAAAGGGAGTTGTTTAAACTGAAAGAAAATGTTGATACTGAGAAAAAAAAGAATCATCTGAAAGTACTAAACTCACTGTTAATACTAAGTACACAAACAAACACATATTATTATAAAACCATAATTATGTTGTGCTAACTACTCATATCTTGCGTAGAAAGATTAAAGATTAATCTATGAAAAATAGTAACTACAACGACTTTTGAAGACATAGACAATAAGATATAAATAGAAACAATAAAATGTTAAAAAGTGAGGAATGTTGATTTAAAATGTAGAAATTGTACAAGTTTTCTCTTTGCCTGTTTGTTAGTTTATTTGTGTTTTGCAATCAGTGTTTTCAACAGTTTAAAACAATGGGTTATAAGATGTTCTTTGTAAGCCTCATGGCAACTTCAAATCAAAAATAAAAATTACAATAGATACACAAAAAAATAAAAAGCAGGAAATTAAAGCACACCACCATAGAAAATCACCTTCACAGAAAAGACAGGAAGCAAGGAAGGAATAAAAGACCACAAAACAACTGGGAAACAAATAACAACATTGAAAGATAAGTGTGCTAAAGTCTTAAATCAAAAGACATAGAGTGACTACATTGGGGAAAATAAAACAAGTCCCAACTATCTGTTGCTTGCAAAGAACACAATTCACCTATAAAGATACACATATACTAAAAATAAAGACAGGAAAAAAGACATTCCATATAAATAAAAAAACAAAAAAAGTTCAGGAGTAGCTATGCTTACATTAGTTAAAATTGATGTCAAGACAGAAACAATAAAGAGACAAAGAAGGTCATTTTAATGATGAAGGGGTCAATTCAGCAAAAAGGATATAACAATTGTAACTATATGCTCCCAATACTAGTGCACCTAGATTTATAACTAGTATTATTAGAGCTAAAGAGAGACAGATAGACCTTAAAACAATAATAGCTGGAGCCTTCAAGACCCCACTTTCAGCATTGGACAGATCATTCAGACAGAAAATCACCAAAATGCAATTTAATCTGCACTATAGACCAAATGAACCTAATAGATATTTACAGAACATTTTTTTCAATGGCTGCAGAATGCACATTCTTCCCCTCAGCACATGGATCATCAGGCTAGACCATATGTTAGATCACAAAACAAATGTTAAAAAATTCTTAAAACATTGTAACAATATCAAACATTTATTTAACCACAATAAAACAAAATTAGGAATCAATGACAGGAAGAATGTTGGATACTATAGAAACACATAGAATTTAAACAATATGCTCCTGAATGACCAGTGGGTAAATGAAGAAATTAACAAGAAAATTTAAAAAAATTCTTGAAACAAATTAAAATGGAAACAAAACATACCAAAACCTATCGGATATAGCAAAAGCATTATTAAGAGGAAAGTTTTAGCAATAAGCACCTACATCACAAAAGTAGATTCCAAGAACATACAACATAAAGTGGGGGAAAGGACAGTCTCTTCAAAAAATGATGCGGGTAAAATTGGATATTCATATGCAGGCAAATGAAACTAGACCCCTATCTTTCACCATATACAAAAACCAAACAAAATGGATTAAAAACGTAAATATAATACCTGAAACTGTGAATCTACTGAAAGACAACATTGGAGAAACTCTCAAGGACATTTTTCTGGGCATGGATTTCTTGAGTATTGCCACAACAGCACAGACAACCAAAGCAAAAATAGACAAATGGAAATACATCAAGCTTAAAACCTTCTGCAAAACAAAATAAACAATCAACAAAGTGAAGAGACAACTCACAGAATGAGATGAAATATTTGAAAACTATTACTTGCAAACAAGAGAATAATAACCAGAATATATATGGAGCACAAACAACTCTATCTAAAGAACTAGTAATCTGATTAAAAGTAATCAAAAGATCTAAATAGACATTTCTCAAAAGAAGACATTTAAATAGCAAGCAGCTACATAAAAAGGTGTTCAAAATCCTCGATCATCAGAGAAATGCAAATCAAAACTACAGTGAGGTATCTTCTTACACCAGTTAAAATGGCTTTTATCCAAAAAAAAATAAAAAATAAAAAACAAGCAATAACAAATGTTGGTGAAGATGTGGAGAAAAGGAAACCCTCATACACTGTTGGTGGGAATGCAAATTGGTACTGTCACTATGGAGAAGAGTATGGAGATGCCTAAGTAACTGAAAATAAAACTACCAAATGTTCCAGCAATCCCACTGCTAGGTTTATACCCCAAAATAAGGAAATCAGTATATCAAAGAGGTATCTGCACTCCCATGTTCATTGCAGCACCATTCACAATAGCCAAGATTTGGAAGCAACCTGTGTCCATCAAGAGAGGAATGGATAAAGAAAATGTGGCACGTATAAACAAAATGGAGTACTATTCAACCATAAAAAGAATTAGATTCTGTCATTTGCAACAACATGGATTAAACTGAAGGTTATTATGTTAAGTGAAACAAGTCAGGCACAGAAAAACAAACTTCACTGAATGTTCTTATTCATTTGTGGGAGATAAAAATTAAAACAATTGTACTAATAGAGATAGAGATTAGAATGATGGTTACCAGAGACTGTGAAGGATTGGGCGGATGGGGAGGGATGGTTAATGGGTTCAAAAGCATAGTTAGATCAAATGAATAATGTATAGTATTTGATAGCAAAATAAGGTTATAACAGTCAACAACAGTTTATTTTACATTTTAAAATAACTAAAAAATTATGATTGGAATGTTTGTAACACAAAGAAATGATAAATCCTTGAGGTGATGGATATCCCACTTATACTGATGGGATTATTACACATTGTATGCCTGAATCAAAATATCTCCTGTACTCTACAAATATATATATATACCTACTATGTACCCATAAAAACTAAAAGTTAAAAAAATCAAGAAAAACAAAATAAATGTTTGATAATGGTAATAATATGTGTTTAATTTTTCCTTTTATATTTCTACATGGGAAAAATTTGGAATTTTCTCATTAATATTAATCTGAAAAGACAACTATCTTTTTTTCATAGCAATAATGTGTGTCATTGTTATGAGATGATTTCATCTGGAAAAAATATTTTTTCCTAATAAGAAAAAAAACACAATAAATTACTTATAGAGTTTTCTTTTTTTAATTTCTCCAGAGACTTTAATAAATCATAGAAATTAAATATAAAAATACTTTATTAAAACAACTTTTTTTATTATTATACTTTAGTTCCTGGGGTACATGTGCAGAATATGCAGTTTTGTTACATGGGTATACACAAGCCATGGTGGTTTGCTGCACCCATCGACCGGTCACCTACATTAGATATTTCTCTTAATGCTATCCCTCCCCTAACCCTCACCCCTCGAAAGACCCGTGTGTGATGTTTCCCTCCCTGTGTCCATGTGTTCTCATTGTTCAACTCCCACTTATGAGTGAGAACACGTAGTGTTTGGTTTTCTGTTCTTGCGATGGTTTCCTAAGAATGATGGTTTACAGCTTCTTCCATGTCCCTGCAAAGGACATGAACTCATCCTTTTTTATGGCTGTGTAGTATTCCATGGTGTATATGTGGCACATTTTCTTTATTCAGTCTATCATTGATGGACATTTGGGTTGGTTCCAAGTCTTTGCTATTGTGAATACTGCTGCAATAAACATACATGTGCATGTGTCTTTATAGCAGCATGATTTATAATCCTTTGTGTATATACCCAGTAATAGGATTGCTGGGTCAAATGGTATTTCTAGTTCTAGATCCTTGAGGAATCACCACACTGTCTTCCACAATGGTTGAACAAATTTGCATTCCCACCAATAATGTAAAAGTGTTCCTATTTCTCCACATCCTCTCCAGCATCTGTTGTTTCCTGACTTTTTTAATGATCGCCATGCTAACTGGAGTGAGATGGTATCTCATTGTGGTTTTGATTTGCATTTCTCTAATGACCAGTGACAGCTTGTTAAAAAAATGTCCCTTTGGAAAATGTGCTCTAGCAGTATAAAGTACCATTGATAAGCATAAATGTTTTTAATCTCAAAAATTGCTAGGACTATCTTTAATAAACTCATGAAAGCCTTTTAAAAATATTATATTAAGCACATACAATAAATAAAATATTTAACAATTGCTTGTTTTATAATGTTATTTTAGTTTAAGGGTATAGTTAGTATTTTGAGTTTATTAAACAATCTAAGGTTTTAATCAATCTACATTGTCACATGCATATTATCACTCATAAGAAATCTATGTTAATACAAATTGTAGTTAAACTCTATATTAATACATGTGGTATTTTATGCCAGGGTGTATAACTATTAATCTTTAAATGTTAGTGTTATAAATAGGCTTATTAACACAGTTTCTCAGTATAAACATTTGCCTTCTGCAATGTTAAATATTTTAACAGTTTTTATTATTATGGGTTCTTCCAGAATTTTGTATAGGTATTTATATATATCTTATTTATAAAGGTATCCTATTACTAAAATGACCCTCAGAGACATCAGATTCTAATCCCCAGACCCTATAAATATTACTTTCTTTGGAAAAAGTGTCTTTGCAGAAGTAATTAAACGAAGAGTCTTGAGGTGGCATGATTCTACTGAATTATCCATCTGGGCCTTAAATGCAATCACAGGTATCCTTATAAAATGGAGGCACAGAGAAATTTGACACACAGAGAGGAAAAGGCAATTGGAAGATGAGTAGACAGAGATTTGAAGATGCTGGCTTCAAGGTTGTGGTGATGTAGCCACGAGCTTAGAAATGCTGAATATTAGCCTTCTGGAAACTTGGAGAACCAAGAAATTGATTCTCTCCTTTGAACCTCTGCAGGGAGTATGTACCTACTGACATCTTGATTTTGATCTAGTGATACTTACTTTGGACTTGTGGCCTGTAGAAACTGTGAGAAAATAAATATCTGTTGTCTTAAGCAAGTAAGCTTGTGGTCCACATGACACTACAATACATTATTGACAAGATCTACAATTTGTTTTACAGACATATTACAATAATTACATTTTGCGGCATATTTTATTTATGCTATAGAATTCTTAGTCATTGAGAACCATAAAATATAAAAAGTACTTTTATGGTCACATTTCTAAATATTTTTATTAAATATGTAATAGTTTCATTAATACTTTAACATAAAATTTTTTAAAGTATGTCTTTGTAGATTGACAGAAACTGTGCAATTTCTATCTAAAACTATGATGTGAATTTACATTTCCAACATAAATAACTATTTCTTCACATACTCAACAAAAATAAATATTATTGGTTTTAATAATTTTTATTAATCTACCTCAGGCTACTATAATATTCATTTTGAAATGAATATGAGCTTCCTTATAATGTGTCAGAAATCTATATAAATATTACCAAAATAAATATTATCAATGATAAGCAGAGATATTAGAACATTCACCTTGTTAGTGAAATTACTATTCTTAGTCGTATTTATGGAAGCATAATTTAAATACAAATGTTTACAAATTTATTCTACAATTTGATGAGTGCTAACTAAAATATGCAGTTCTGTATGATCACCATCACGATTACAATAGAGATTATTTCTATCACTTCCCAACATTCCATGTTGTCCTTTTCTAAAGAATAACTTTCTGTTGCCCCAAATACAAATTAACTTTTTTCTTAATTATTAAGATTTTAAAATGCAATCTGACATATGTATGTGTGTGTGTGTCTGTGTGTGTGTAGAATCAGATATTTAAATAAAAAAAATCTGGCTGTTGTACTTTAAGATAATTTAAGATAAAATGACATTATAAATTATCATGGTGCTTATAAAGCAACCCCTCTCCTCCGGGGTGGGGGAGCAAGAAAAAAAAACTTAGATTTTTGTCCTGTGGCTGGGAGCAAAAAAAAAAAATGACAAGAAAGACAATTTACCATTTTATTTTTGTAATTCATGAATGTATATAGAGTATAAAATTTTTTTTTATCTAATATTAAAACTGTGCTTTACATCAGGGTAGAGTGGTTTTCAAAGCTTTATCATATGATGTTGATGGCACATATGCAAGTATGACTATAAATAGGAACAAGCTTTGAGGAGATTTGCAATAAAATATTGATAGCAATAGAGAAAATTTTCAAGTAATGCCCAAAGCTAAACTCTAAGAGGATCAACATGTAATTGACATAGTTTGCCCATCCCATGGGTCTTAATTTCCAACTCTTCCTTGAGGAAATTGTGTTTCCTTAATGATTCTTCTGCTATTGTTGGAAAAAATGTTAACTTTCATCTTTAGTGTTCCCCAAATTAAGTAACTGAATTATTTCCCATTATACTTTTACAAAGGGTAGACTTTACCGAAGCTCTTGCCAAATTAAAACAAACACATACTAAATGTTAACAAGAAAGACAGTGAAAGAAAAATATGGTCCACATACATTATGTAAATTTATCTTTATTGTGTGTATACACACACACACCACATACACATAACAGAAATATACTATGTATTTGTATAAAATTGTGTAGGAGATATATATATATATATTCCACAATTTTGTATAAGTGAATACATATTATATATTTACATAAATTGTATATGAGGATATATATATTCCATAATTATATATAAGTAATTATAGTACATAGTATACAATTATGTAGGATATATATATATATATAACACCTATATATGCATTTCTGTTAAAAGAATATTAAGTATTGGCCTGAATATCTAAATGCATTTTAACCATGGATAAATTTTTTCTAATTATATTTTTTTGATTTTCATGTATTTTCCCATTAATCTTGTAAAATTTAGTGACAAAATCCTTAAATCCATTAATCAAGTATCTAATCATATTTAAAACATTTTCTACATGATTCTCAGTAGATTTATTACTGTCTTCAGAATGGTTTCTGTATTTCCAACAATGTCCCCCCTTTTTATGTCATTCTACAAACACTTATTTTCCAGAGTATCATTAAGCATTAAATTTATACATAAATCAAATTCAGAAATCCATCATCATATTGCCATCTGAGGGAAGATGAGCTTTCTTCCTAATGAAGCCTTCTAATTTTGATGTATTAGGAAACCTTTGCCTTTAAATCTGTATATTTTTACATAAGACCTTGATTTTAGAAAGCACATTTAAGCATTGAATGGGTAATGTATTAACTCAGAAAAATCTGGTAATCTCATTACAGTAATTAGTTTTAAGCGATATTCTATAATTCATTCTAAACAAATGAAATGGTTAAAAAATGAGATATGAATAAGTAGAGAGCCTGAGGATTTCTCTGGGCATAGACCTCAGTCAGACCCAGAAGGAAAGCTTCTGGCAAGTTAGATATCACTACTGGGGGTAGGGAAGAGGTCAGAAAGAAGAAAGAAGAGAATGAAATTCATTGGAAGCAATTTGCAACAGATTCAGTACTTATTACCTGAATTTGATTTGAAATCTGGATTGACTGCTTCCAAAGTTTCTATTCAGACTATGATGTGAAATGGGTATTATGGAATATCTGATGAAAAAACTTTATATTCTATTCTGGTAACAGTGTGAAAGTATATCAGCAAATTCTTTCCATTGTGCCTGTACCTTTTTTTAATGATATTCCCTGACCTTCAAATCTGAGATCTTCTCACCTCTCATAGACTAATTTGTATTTTTTAAATCAATACTATCTCTACAGCAGATAATTCCTCCAGCACATGTTTTAGTATCTCTGGTTTCAGCACCCACACTCAAATAGACGCAGAATTTTATTTTTTCCTTGACTTATGTCACTTGTAGTTTCTAAATTTTTTGGCATTCTGTACACACACTCATACAAAAATGTATATCCAAGAGTTTCCCATACCTGCTTTCTCTTTTGCCATATACTTCGTCACGGGCCAACCCACGACAATCTGAATTTCATGCTTTCCAGACCACTCACTGAAGCAACCCTTATTGATGTCTCCAATGGGTAGTTACAATCAAATTATCAAATCAATCAAATTATCTCAATCTACTTTTTCTAACTAGCCTACTTGGTCCTAGAATAAAATTTAAGCTCCTCATCAGAACACAAAATGAGTTCAGCTTCTAGCTGTATCTCATCTCATTTGATACCATTCCTCTCTTTGCTCACTCAGAGCCACCACACTGACATCCTCTGTTTGCCTCAAAATTCAAAAATCAGAAAGTTGAGAAATAATGTTCACATGGTTGCAAAAGGTGGAATGGCTTTAATTTCATTCTATGTTTCCATTCAGTTTTCTAAGCTTAAAACATTTGGACTAATTTTTACCTTCCAATTCCTCATGAGAATTTTAACCTTAGAGGGATGCTAATGGCATTTTATGGGAATTTGATTCATACTTGTAAAAGAGACAGGGCCATGCTAACCCCATGAAAAATAATTGTGTTAGTGTGCTTTTGACTAAAACTGAGCTACTTCAAAATTCAATGGTATATATGACTTGAAAGGAAGAAAATTAAGCAGTGTTTTTTCTATAAATAATATTTAAAGAAATAAAGCCTGATAATGCTGATAATGATGATGATACTCATATTCAGACTTTTAATTTTGAGTAACAATTTTTGAGTAATGAAATATATCCATGACCTGTGTTCAAGGTAGTGAAGTCCCTGACATTTTTTAAGTTCAAAGTTTTTATGAATGATTGGGTTGTGAGGTGAGCTGATGCAGCCTTTAGCAGCCTGCAGTGAATGTAACCCCTGGATAAGAGTGTCTGTAAGACAGAGAGAGTTTCTTGTCCTAATAAGGTCAAGTTATGCAATGCTGCATAACTATTTTAACTATTTTATTCTCCTAGGTGGCGGGGGCCTGTATAGAGGAAAGTTTGATGATTGATGTACTTGAAATCTGAAAATATCTATTTGAGCTTGACTCCGCTAGTTTGCAGCTAGGCTTTGTAACTTTGGGCATCACCTCTGACCTTCAGATGCTTTATCTTAAAAACTAGGAAAATAGTACACTCCTTAAGTCTCTTCTTTGCTTAATAGGAAGATCCTACAAAGCACTGGCAAACTTGCCTAGCAGTAGAACATGATATAAAAATGTTATTTTTTTTTTTACTAATAATGTATGCATGGACACTGATCTTTGTTCTTGCAGTTTGAACTGTTTGGGGCTATATGGTAGGCGCTATGCTTGGCTCATAGAGATGATGATAACATCAGATACATTCTGGACTTTTGGTGTGGGGGCTGCTAAGAAAGTGGGGCTGAGATATCTTCCTTTTGTTTTACCAGCTAATCTAAGACAAGGGATGCAAAGATCCACATGCATCCATGTGATGAAGAACCCACATGGTTTGGATAGATATGGCTTTCAGTCATCTCTCTTGCTCCCCCAGAGCTACAACCAACATTTTAAATTTTCCCCAACCTACTCAGCAGAGTCCCGAATTCTCATTTTCAGCTGCTGGGAAATTCTCCTATGCATTTGGATTTTACCTTACACCTATGATTAAAATATTTTCTGTGTCATAGATATACAACCAACTTTCTTTCCATTTTAATTTTGATCCAGCCAGCCAGGACATGGTCTAATATGCAAAAGAGAAAACAGAAAACACACAACATAGACTCTTTGAATTTAAAATAATGAATGCTATGATACTCCTTCCTTTCCTTTCCCAGTTCTGCCAACTGAGTAGAAAGCACAGTAATGGAATTAATTCATCAAGTTAAAGACCTATCACATCAATATCTATTTGTTTCATTATTCTGTGCAATCCATTCTCAAGTGCAGTTGAATATATCACTATCATATGATATGACTTAGGTAATTTTCTCCATCTTCACTTTCATCATTTTTGCTCAAAGCACCATATCTCTCACTTAGTCTATCTCACTGTTATCCTAACCAGTCTATCTACAGGTTTTCTTGCCTCTGTACAATCTTTTATTCATGAATAGCTGGTTTCATATTTTCTTTTTCTTTTTCTTTTTTTTTTTTTTTGAGCAACAAGGCTGTTTATTTCACCTGGGCGCAGGCAGGCTGAGTCTGAAAAGACAGTCAGCAAAGGGTGATGGGATTACCACTAGTTCTTATAGGTTTCGGGATAGGCGGTGGAGTTAGGAGCAATGTTCTGCGGGCAGGAGGTGGATCTCACAAAGTACATTCTCAAGGGTGGGGAGAATTACAAATTACAAAGAACCTTCTCAAGGGTGAGGGAGACTACAAAGAACTTTCTTAAGGGTCGGGGAGGTTACAAAGTACATCAGTTAGGGTGGGGCAGAAACAAATCACAATGGTGGAATGTCATCAGTTAAGGCTATTTTCACTTCTTTTGTGGATCTGGGATGTGAGGAGCGCCTCTGCCCGGCCACCCCGTCTGGGAAGTGAGGAGCGCCTCTGCCCGGCCGCCCCGTCTGGGAAGTGAGGAGTGCCTCTGCCCGGCCACCCCGTCTGGGATGTGGGGAGCGCCTCTGCCCGGCCGCCCCATCTGGGAGGTCTACCACGGAGGCCAGACACAGTGTGGGGGCTGGACGTGGTGGCTCACGCCTGTAATCCCAGCACTCCGGGAGGCCAAGGTGGGTTGATCACTTGAGGCTAGGGGTTCGAGACCAGCCTGGCCAACATGGCGAAACATATGAAAAATACAACCAACCAACCAACCAACCCAGCAACAACAAAACAGGTCTACCCTGGAGTCATACTCTATTTTTTTCTATTTTCCTCCCTTTCTGATCCTTTATCCCACTTTCTTTTTCTTCCTCTTCCTTCTCCTTCTTGTCAAAGACATAGAGGATTGAGTTATTATCATTGATCCATACAAAGTCCCTCTCTCATTTATTTTCTTTCATTCCCACCCCCCATTTCTATTCCTCGTCTTCGCATGTGCAACCTTCCTAATATGTTTGATATGCATCTTTTTGTTTGTATGTATTTTTAGAAAATGTTAAATAAAAAAAGATTTAAAACAAGCCCTGCAAAGGCAGGAAAGCTGAACTGGCTGCTGAGCCCCTTCTGGTTGGCCACGCAGTACCCACGCCTGTAGCCCCTGGAATCCTAGTGTGGGCTAAGGTGGAGTGGACCCTCTGGCTTGGTCACGGCGCAATGGGCCACCTGGAAACCATCCAAAAGAGACCTACCAGCCCGTGCCCTAGGTGCAGCTGCCACCTGCACATCAGGCACCAGCAGCAATGGCCAGACCATCCCTGATTCTCCATGCCCTCCCCATCCCCGCCCCAACAGCAAGGACTCCCTGACAGGACGCTGTGGTAGTGGCTGTCAGGAAGTTGGCTGGGCGGGTGCATAAGGATAAATATAGACTCTCAGCCCCATCCCGATGGCCACGACGTGCTCATCCCCTGGCAGCTCCTCAGCCTTATCCTAGTGGCCACAGAGTGGCATATAGGCAGCAGCCTTGGGAACCCCGATTGCCCCTCCTCACACGTGCCCATCACACGACTTGGGCGACGGGGAGGTGAAGTCAGGCTGTGGCCCCAGCGGCGCCATAAGGAACGAGAACCGGCGCTCAGCCTCATCCCTGTGGCTGCAGAGTGCCAAGCGCCAGGTCCTGCACTCTGGGCGCGGGTCAGGAGCAGCTGGCAAGGGCAGCGCAGCCTGTGGGGCCCTTGGGCGTGGCCGGCCGCAGCTCCGGGAAGCCAGGTCAGCCCATGGGCGCTAGCCGCCACCAGCACATGGAGCAGGGGTCGCCGAGGATTGGGAATCCCCGACCAGGCGGGCGCCTCCAGCCACGTGGACCCCGGGGCCAGCCCGGCCGCGGCAAGTCAGGCAGTCTACGGCAGGAGCGCCGGGCATGGGCTTTGGCCCGGGGTGTAGGAGGCGCGCACCCTTTGGCCGGATGGGCGGCGCACTCAGGGCCCAGGAGGCCATCCCAGGGGAGCCCCGCCAGTCCCCGCCGGAGCCCGAGCTGCAGCTGCCACCTGCAAGTGGTGCGCTGGCTGCCGCGGTGGCAACCCCGGATCCCGTCCTCCCGCCTCACACCCATCAGCACGGACTCCGGGTGCGACGCAGTGGCGAAGTCGGGCTGTGGGCCCACCGGCGGCACCAGGCGGAGAAGCACCACTCAACCACATCCCTGGGCTGCAGAGGGCCCAGCGCGGGGGCCCCGAGCATCGGGAGCCGGTGGAAGAGGAGAAGAGCGCGCGGGCCACAGTCAAACAGGCCCTGGGGCAGGGCGCGCCTTGCGCTCCAGGGAGCCCCGCCAGCCGGCGGTACCTGAGCAGCAACCGCGGCCTGCACTGGGCGCCGCGAGAGAGCTGCTAGGGCGGTTTCTCCGCCTAGGGCCTGTTGGGCGGGGCCGGCTAAGGTGCACGTGCTCGCTGGTCCTAACCGTTCTGTTGGGCGTTTCTGCTGAGAGGCGGGAGGCGCTGAAAGTCTGTGCAAAGGTCCGTGGACAGACTGCATTGCTTGTTGTTGCGCTTCGGAGGCGGCGATCCCCGAAGGCGAGCTGAAATACGGCTGGAGCGTTCCCAGGCTACAATTTGCAGCAGACGAGTATGGAAGACTACCAGCCGGAGTGGTGGCCCACCCTCAGGGAGCGCATGTGCTCGGATGGCTTCTCATTTCCCCAATACCACATTAAATCATCTCATCTGAGGAGGATCCACAGAGCTGTCTTCTGTGGTAATCTGGAGAAACTGAACTACCTTCTGTTCACGTTATCATGACGCTGTCTGAGTAGTTGTCGACCTTGTTTTCACATTAACTGGCTGTTTTGTTGTGGCTGCACTTCTGTTTCATCACCTTCATCAGAATCATAGCTTGGAGGCTTCATATCTCCCTGATTCAATTGTGTCCCATATTTCAACTTGTGGCATTTGGCTCTTTTCTGTTTAAGAGCATACTCCAACATTTTGATCCTCCTCACAAGATCCTTCTTCAAATTTTCTTGGCCCTTCCTTTCTCCCTGTAGGAAGGCAATCTGGGCCTTAATTGTTGATGAGGTCTTGGAGCCTCCCTTCTGCTCCCAGAGGCTTTTCTTGCTCATGTCTCCAGCCACAATATCCTTGCAGGACAGAGTCTTGGCCGCAGACTGAGCCTGTACCTCACCCGTCTCCCACCGACTCTTGGTACTGGCCACGGCCATGCTGGGCAGCTCTATGGAGGCCTGGCGGGCTAGCTTGGGTGTCCTGCCAGTGGTCCTTTCACAGCTGGGGAGTGGAGCCTGGGCCTGAGGTCTCCTGTGCGACTCTCCGCGCCTGCGCCGGTGCCATGCGCCTCTCCGCGCCTTTTCTTACCATGGGGCATCATTTGGGGGCCTCTTGAGGGACCCCCTAGATGCTTCTACTCAAAGCCAAGGAGCCTCCACTCCTCCGTCTGCAGCCCCCCCTGCCGGTTCTCACTACGCAGGGTTCAGTGGCCTGGGGGCTGACAGAGGAAGTTGCGTCTGCCAAGGCCCCTCCCGGCGCCTCCCTGGCTCATCCAGCCCACCTCCCTCCCACGCTGGCTCAGGCAAAGTGCTCTGGTCACCAGGAGCCCTTCCTTACCAGCCCCGGACCCTTCTTGGCCTTCACCCCACCTGGCCTCCCCTGGAGGCCTGGCCTGGGTGCCCGGCCTGCTGGGTCCAGAGCCCACCCCGCCCTGAACAACCCCGAGCCCATATTTTAAAATATAATCAGATCATATACCTTCCTTGCTTAAAAAGGGCGAAACTCCATCTTAAAAAAAAAAAAGCCTCAACATCTCTATTAAATATAGGATCTAAAGTCAATCCCATGGAACAAATAATCTTGAAAGGTTTCTAGACGGTCTTTTCGACTCACTTTGCTCTGTTTCAAAAAGGTTCACCAAGTCCCAAGAAAACAGAACAGCTTTCTGCTCATTGAACCCAGAGAACCCAGTTTTACACTGAAGCTTTTATTTATTCTTCTCTCTGATTGGAAGAAAGCTACTTTCTTTTACTCTTCAAATAACAAGATAGTTTTTCATCCTTCACGTTAGGGCTTCTTTAACCAACTCCAAATTTCTTTCTGTCTTTCAAATCTTACAGCTTTCATAACACTTGAAACCATTTTACTAACCTGCTCTTTAAAATAGAGACAATCACTGTTTTCTTTATTTCTGGGTCTTTAATATCTAAAAGAGATATAGTAGATATGATAATATGGTAGGGGACAATGTATATGTAATGAGTATATGAGTGAAAGATATTGTGCTTTATTACGATATAAGGAATGGATAGATTTTACTATATTTTAAGCACAAAAATGGGTCAAATTTGGAATTGTATTCAACACTGAGGAAACAATGTAGAAGATGGCTTTTTAATACCTAATATTCTGATTTAATTCATTGTCCGAATGAAAAATACCCTTGAGAAGGTTTGACTAAATACGTAATTTGTTGACCAAGTCTTGTTTTAGTCTTTCATATCCAAAAAAATATTTCGGGGATGCCACACTAGTGCAAATGTTCTACTAGATGCAATTATATACAGAAGAATATTTTGCATTTTATTGATAAAAATAATTAGTTTTTGAAAACACTAACATTAATGTATTAATGAAAAGCCCCTACATGTATTATAATTAGAAATGAGTAAAAATCAATATTCTATAGGAATATTCCTATGACTTTAAAAAATCAAATTCCTCTGTTTCTTATACAGTTGTCTTCAGGAAAATCAACTGGTTTAAATAAATAAAAACATTCATTATTTTTATAATGGAAAATAGTAAATATGATAATCTTATAGAAAATGAAAAAAATACATTGATGCTGTATGTGCAGGAGCGATACTGCAGATATATGGATAGATATGAGTAATTTTGGAAGCAACCTAGATATTAAATGAAAGAGATGTAATGAGATTTTGGAATGATTAAAAGTAAAAGAAGAAAAAGTGTAGAGGGAGGTTTCAGCGTAGAACCTGACTTGATTAATTATTTTGAGTGAAGAAATAATTTCGTGTGACTGAAAGTGAAAATAGAAGCTAAATGCCTTAATTAATTTATAGATAAATCAACCAAAAGTAATATCCTTCTGATAAAGTATATTAAGCAAAATTAAGTAGAATTTTCAATAAAAATGAAGACACCATCTATAGAGATTATTTATTTATATTTTAATTCTGCCTGCCTTTAAGATGGTTTTGATATTACTCTATCCTAATGTGGGGTGTGCAGGAAATCATGTTTGATTCCTTCTAGCTTTTCCTGTGTGTAAAACTACATTTCCCTCTTCAGGCTATATGAACAATCGTGCTTTGACTGTTCTTTATAATGATCAACTATTGGTTTCACATGCTCATGGTGAAGTGACAATGTCAGCATAAAAGAGATTTCAAGAAAAAACATATATGCAAATAAATCTGGTGAAAATTTCAACTATTTGATGGAAGGTGAAACTTCTCCCAGTTACCAAAAATGTGTCCCTTATTAATATAAACTGGTCACACCTATTAGATTTTTCTTCAATAAAATCACATATCCGATTTAATAGTGGAGTAGCTTTTGTGGAACAGCATGCTATTGTTTCAAAATGATAGAGATCGCTTTTGCATCCCTTCTCAATTTATAATATTTGTTGAAATTTTCATATTTACCTTTACATAATAAGCATTTCATTTTGAGTTCAGTGAAATATACCTCTTCTCAGAAAATTTGTACATTGGTACTTTCAAAGTATACTAACATTTATATTAATACCCTAACTTACACTTAGATACTAAATTGTCTAATTTTTTTTAATTTTACAAATGTAATTTTTAAAGGTCACATGCACTTTGTGTAAGAGTTTCTAAACAGCAGCATTATTGCTCTTTTAGGCTGGATAATTATTTGTTACATGGGACCTGTTTTAGGAGTTTTAGAATGTCCAGCAGCATCCATGGATTTTACTCATCAAGCCATTATCACCTCCACACTGGTGTTAAAAACAAGAATGATTTCACACCGTGCTAAATATTCCTTGAGGGTAGGACAAAATAACCTCTGACTGAGAACCAGTACATTAAATAAGCTAAAATATACAGATCTTGATTACATTGTTTAGTTTTGATAAATTCATTTTCTCATGTAACCCATCTCCTATTAACACTAAGAACATTTTGTTCACCATAACATATTCTATAGTGTTGCTTTATTCCATTTATAATGGAATAAAAAATAAAATCCTTCAAAATATAGCTAATGAAATTTTAAAAACCTGTATAAGGAAAGTTAAGAAACATTACAAAAGAAAAATCACATAAATAATCAGGAAGGTATTTAATGCTCATTGATTCAAAGAGTTAATTTAGTTAGGCAGTCAATTCTTCCTAAGTTTATATAAAAGTTCAGTTTCAATTTCATCAAATTAAATCAAATCAACACCTGAGCAGAACAGAAGTACTTTAGGGATAACAATATGAGGAGTCCTGTGGACTTTCTCCACAGAGAATCAAGTGTAACTGGTTGAAATTTTAAAATAAATTAAACAAAAAACATTTAAGAATAATCACTATAAAATTTATAAAGAAAATATTATTGATATCCTAAGAGAAGATAAAATGAAATCACATAAAGTACTCAATTCATACCACAGAAGGCAAGTAAAGAGAGGAAGATAAGAAAAGAACCAAACAAGTGCAAATTTAGTAAGGAGTAAAATATGGTAGATATTAATCTAACTATATCAACAGTCACTTGATGCATGGTCTAAATAAAACAAATTAAAAGCAGAGAAAGATAGATGTAAACATTGTCAAGTAATTATTATTACAGCAAATCTAAGAAGTTATATAAAGAATTATATATAATGTATACCACAACTACACAAGATGTATTTCAGTTTTTCAAGGCTGTGTCAATACTTGAAAATATTATAAAATAATGTAATTTACCACATCAACAGGCTAACAAAAAAAAACCATGCGATGATATCCATCTATGCAGAAAAAGTGTTTGACAAGATCCAACACTTTTTTTCAAGAAAAAAGATTCTTAGCATATTAGAAATAGTGGAGGATTTATTCAAATCAATAAAGAATATATTTTTAAAAAGTAGAGCTAACATGATATCTAGTAGAGAGAAGCTAGATTCTATCATCCTATGATCGGGAACAAGGCTAGGATGTCACCTCTCATGTCTCCTATTCAACATTTTGCTAAAATCCTGACTAATGCAACAAGACAAAAAAGAAAATGAAAGTTACACAGTTTGAGATGGAAGAAATAAAACTATCTATGTTCATAGATAACATCATTGTCTATGTAAAAAAATCCCCAAAAATTGACCAAAAGAAAATTCAGCCACGAATAAGCTGTTGCAGCAACGTTGTAACATACTAGTTTGATGTACAAAAGGTTGTTGCTGTTCTATATACTTTTGATAGACAACTGGAATTTGAAACAAAAAATACAATACCGTTTATAACAGCACTAAATAACATGAAGTACTTCGGTAAAAATCTAACAAAATATGTATACCATTTATATACCCACTCTTTCTTTGTCTAGCTAAGACAAAAATGATGACATGAAATTTCCCCTGGATCAGAGCATATATCGTATTTTTTTGCGACATTACTGAAACTCAAGTTAACCTTATAAAAGGTACATTACTAGATATCACAATGTTCTATAGGGACAACAACTTCTGAATCATAGACACACGGTGAGTTCAGTTAATTCCATAAACATCTGCCTGAACAACTGCAATAAATCATGTTCTATGTAACAATGAACAAATTGGAACATTATTAGATGGACAGTGAGGTACGGTATAGCTCAAGAAACAATAGTAAAGGAAGTGTAGGGGGAGGGAGAGGGAAAGGTAAAGCACATCTATATCCAGATTATGTGTCTATTCCAGGACAAATAACAACTTCATGTATTATCAGAAGGGCCCAGTTTTTTTCCCACCACTGGTTGGCTGGTTACTGTCCCCAGGGAATTGTGATTTATCAGTAACTTTTTTGGTATTTGTTCTTGAACAGTTGGATACTTCTTCCACATAAAGCTTATTGAGAGATAAAATACATATAAAACCTTCATCTCACTACCATATAAATGTGATTGTTCATTAGTCCATTGAGCAAACTTTGAGGTGGTCACTTAGGAAAATTGATATGCATCTATCTTTTCTACTGAGTTACTCAGGGATCTTCTAGAGTGCATGTACTTTGGTGAGCATGGGACACAAACGTGCTCACAGCCTGTGCATATTCTGTGAGGTACATTGAACATACTGCTTTCCTGGAATTACTTGCTACCCCTTCTCAGTCTCACCTCTTCCAAGTACCCAATCATCCAGCTAAACAATTAACAATAGCCCAATAATTATTATAAATTAATTGTTCTCAATGTGAGAGGGAACAATGTTGGAGACTTTTTTGTTGTTTTCACTATGCTACTGGCATTTTAGTGGGTAGAGCCAAAGGATGCTATGAAGCATCCAGCAATGCACATGGACAGCCCTCCACGACAAGGATTTTTCTGGCACAAATGTTAATAATGTTGACATTGTGAAACCCTTGTATAATTCTGTAACTCTGGAATCTCTTCTATTCAGGAAAAGTGGACAATCGAATGTACTGATGAAATATCTGCCACATGGAAACGTACTTTCCCCCTGTGTTTTACAGCTATACCTAAGAAACACTGCATTGCTACCTCAGTTTATTTTAGAAGGTCCATTTAAGCAGAGTATCTATATGTAAATCAAGCCTACCTCTTTCCTTTTACTTTTAACTTTTTAATGGAAATCCACATAAGTTTATAGGAAGAGTAGAGAGAGGAAGCAATGCTGCTATCATAGAAAAACAAGAAACTACCATGTGTAACCTACTTGGTCTTTTGGATTTGAATAGGTCTTACCGCATATTTGTCCCTTTCACTTCATTATGGAGTGTAGCTTCGTATACTGAGATTTAAGCCTTGATGGATCCAATACTAACTGATCATGGAGAATATTTAAGGGTTCAAGATTGAACGTTTTCATGAATCTTCTGAATTGGGTTGTACTAAATACATGGTAACTAATTGCATCAAATTTTGGCTCCAGAATCCAGTGATGCTATCAAACATTTTTCCTGTTTCCTGGAATTGTGTTTGGAGGAAATGTCTTTACATCACAAAGACTATTGTACTCCATCACAGAAATGTCAATATCTAGAATATCTATGGAGATTAGTTCTGTATTCTAGTATTTATGCCTCTTACTAAAGGTAAGGTACTAAAGGTAAAGGTAAGGTATCTTTAGGTAGTCCTACTTTTTGTCTACCAGGTGTATTAGTCCATTCTCATGCTGCCATAAAGAGCTGCTCAAAACTGGAAAATTTATAAAGGAAAAAGTTTTAATTGACTCACCATTCCACAAGGCTGGGGAGCCCTCAGAAAACTTACAATCATGGTGTAAGGGGAAGCAAACATGTCCTTCTTCACATGGCAACAGGAGAGAGAGAAATGCAAAGTGAAGGGATAAAAAGCCCCTCATAAAATCATCAGATATCAAGAAAACTCACTCACTATCATGAGGACAGCATGGGAGAACTGCCACCCTGGTTCAATTAGCTCCCACTGTGCTCCTCCCAGGACACATGGGGATTTCGAAATTACAATTCAAGATGAGATTTGGTGGGGACACAAAGCCAAACCATATCACCAGGTTTGATAAATTTTGCATTATCAATTTAGTAAAAAACGTGCTGTTCATGGGATGAAAAATTAAGGAAAATTAATTAAAAAATAGAATAAAATTTATTACCATAAAAGTGATAAGCAAGTTAGAAATTATATGACAGTTTTCTGAACATTTCCAATCCAATTAATATTCTGCATGCAATTTATCTAATGAACTGCCATTTCTTCTTTCTGTCATCACCCTCACCAAGACATGTTGCAAACCACTGACTTACTAAATTTTCTAGAAACTACCTCTGACTATATGGCCATCTTCTCAGAAAACTTCCTTGCTACCATATTGTTTGTAAAATAAATTCAGAGTCTTCACTAATTCCAAAATATTCATGATTTAGTCTTGCCCTGTACTTGTAGCCTACCTCTCACAATTCCCATATAAATATGCCACAAAGATATCATACTGGTCTTTTCATTAGATTCTTAAGAATATTTATGTTTTCTATTGTAGATACTTTTTAAAAATAGTTGTATCAAAATGGATAATTGATATTTTGAACATTCACGCTGAAGAATCTTCAACCAAATTAGATAATATGTAATTCCTAGATATAATTTCTGTAGTAAGTTTTGGTAAAAGACCTTACCTCTTATGCACAAAGTCACTGTGCTCATTACTAAGAGTACAGCAGGAAATATGACCAACAGATTCTTGCTCCTGTTATCTTCTTTCCAGCAGGTAACACCTAAATTACATATTCAATTGCACAGCTTGCGACACTTACAATATGTTTAATAAATGAATGGTCATGCATAAATTGTTACCAGTCTGTGCTGAAATAAGTACAGAAATTGAGAAGAAAATCTTAGAGCAATGTGATATTGTCTCTGTAGCCACGTATGTGATGAGTGGACTGATTTCATTAAAAGCTGGGGTGCTGTTAAATTTGCATGATACTCCACATGTGGGGTAAACTGTGTGTTATTATCAAACTGTGGGGACTGGGGAGGCTGATTTTTGCCATAGATAATTTAAAAAGTAATAATAGGACAAAATATTTATTTAAAATTCTGTTAAGTGCAGTAAATATGAAACACAAGATATATGGAAGCATATAGCTATCTGATATTTTTGCATAATTGTGAGCTGAAGTTTCATGAAGAAATATCACCTAAAATACTAAGGACAAATATAAATGAACTAAATTATTGAGTTTGGGAATCATGGAATGAGGAAGTTTCTGAACAGAAAAGGAGTGTATGTCAAAGCATCTCCCTAAATATTATACCTCTAAAGGAGTTTTGATGGAAACATTGACAGCTGCTTATTATTATTTTTCTCTCTGGATTCTGAATTTAACATTGATCAGGCTTACAGCCCATTATCTTTTTTTCCTTAGTTATTGTAAGCCTTATTTTTGGAGTCACAAATAAGCATATTTTACGCTATGCCTTAAAGGACACCTTGGAAGATAATAACAAGGAGAGGTGTGTTTTACAGAGTATAAGAAAAAAGCATTTGTCTCTGGAATATGGAAACATAAATCATTCTCTGCTGAAGAAAGACTTTGCTAGAATAGTCTATGGGTGTGGGAGTAAAATTAAAAATCATGCTTGATTAAACTCTGCACTGGTTTTCTTTGAATTATACTAGAAAATTCATCTAGTCCTTGGGGTAAGGATAGTGCGTTTAGAAAGGTGTATATTGAAGAAGATTGACTTCATTCATTTAACATAATCCTCATCCTTGTTCCAGTAGTAACACCTATATTTAGAGATGAGTAAATAAGGAAGTATTTTACACCTTGTATTCTTTATAGCTGCTCTTTTTTTTTTAAATATTTTTTTTTAATTGCTTATTTTTCATGCTGGGTTTGGGTAGCATATTTTGGCCAACATTATTTTTTATCTTAATTTATAATTTGATAATGGGCATATCTTATAGTAAACTTTAAACCAACTATGTATAGCTTTTTAAATAACATGTTTATATTAAGAAAAATGATAATGGCAATTCATGTGAAGATTGTAAAAATCATAGAAAATCCATATATCAAACAAAAATCAATAAATATTAATTATATTTCCTAATAATTTTTAATTTTTAATGGCAGAGCTAAAGTGTGAAAACAAAATTTGTATTGATGTTGATCAACACTTTTGATTATTTAAAAAATTCATTATGACAAAAGAATGCACTTTTGCATTCTTAATCCCTGATTGTTAATTGTCTTAAAAAGAACTTTATTATTTAAAATTGTGGATGAACAATGGAATCAAATTAAACTTAATGGAAAATATTGCAACATTGTTTTTCTAAAAATTAGTTTTTCAGCAAAGTTAATTTTAAGGAGTATCAATGGAAAAGAACTTCTCTTCTTAAGTGGCAGGCCCAGCTGAGTTCTTGGGTGTAGATTTTCATTACTGCAACTAGGGACAAAGGGAAAAAATAATGAATCCTACGCATGTGCATTTTGATGTTCCCTAAGAGATGGGGAATTTAATTATGCTGATCTAATTATATACAAATCTAGTTTGTCTGATTTGATTACAAGAGAATCTAGGTTTTGTGTAAGGTTACTGCTGAATCGGGACTACTTTAATTTCTGCCAAATCTAGTTTGCTTGCTCTTTTCATGACCAAAATCGTGTAGCTCATAGCTACAACAAAATTAACATTTTGTTACACAGGGTATTTATCTGCATAATTCCTCTATCCAAAAAACCATAAAATATAATTTAAAAATGTAAAGAAATGACTGGAATGAGCAGAAATAGTACTAAATTTATAGAGGGCAAAATAAGAACTTGTAGGTTTTACAGATATGAAAAATGTATTAGCTATTTCAAATGTAAATAACTTCCTAGTAACTCTATGTATATTTACTTCATTTATAGACCCAGTGAGCCATTTATAACTTAGAGAAAAGTTATATTGTTATCAGAAATAAGTGATGGTAGATTGGAAAAGATAAACACAATGGCTTGCAAAGAAGGAATAATATCTCCAGATCCTTAGAATTTATTTTCAGCCTGGGGATACAGAGGCATATTTAGTTGGTCTCAACTCATGGTTTCTTGAGTTGTTGTCTACTTTCTCTTGTGAGAAAGTGAAACCAGGGAAAACATCTTCAGACTGTAAAACTTTCTCAAGGAAACAATTGCTGAGGTTGATTTAAGAAGGCTCTGGATAAGTCCCTAGCATATGTGCTACTTTAGCTTTCAAGAAGGGGGCAAAATGGATGGACTCAGCACGTTCTTTCTATAGCGCCACGTGAGTATAATTGATTGCCTCAAATAGCTGTGATACCTTTTCTGAGAAGGCTAAGTAGCCTTGTAGAAATCGTGACTTATCAACATCATGTAAGAAGGGCTTAGAAAAATAAGTTGATTTTTCTTTTTTTTTTACTAAAAGTTATTTTTTTTCCACTTTTAGCTGACAGATTTTATATTTGCTTCTCTAATATATTAGGAAATTATCCTCAAAACAAGCAAATGCAAACCAACAAACAAAAACTGGCATAGAACATGATATTATGGACACTTGGTATTACAGGAAGTAATTAATGCTTAAAATGACTGGCATTAATTCTCTAAGAAGCAGTATAGTATCATTAATACAAAAAAAAGTAAATAAAATGAAAGCAAAATGGAAGGAAGGATGTAAGGAATGAAAGAAAGAAGAGAAAGAAAGAAAGAAAGAAAGAAAGAAAGAAAGAAAGAAAGAAAAAGAAAAGAGAGAAAGAAAAGAGAGAAAGAGAAAGAATCTCTACAATCCAGAAAAAAGTCGCGCATAAACATAAATATCATAAATATACACGAACATTATTAAAGAAAATTACAAACTTCACAGTTAACTCTCCACAATAAGCAGTTCACCAGTGCACAAGTGTAGAAGTATGCGTGTAATTAGGCATTTCATCTGACAAGCAGGAAAGCAAAGACTGCACAGAACATGTTAGAGAACTAGAAATACAAAAGAAATTGTATAAAATGTCTTCCCAACTGAAAAAAGCTTCTCTCTCTCCTGTGTGCATGTAAGTCATAAACATTGGAACAATTAAAATAATACTAGTTAAGTATACTAATTAGTTAATAAATTGATAATTATTGAATCATATGGCTAGAACTAACAAAATTAGAAAATTTCAGAAAACAACAACCTATAGCAATTCTATTATAGGTAATACATTTTTTCTTATTTAATTTTTAAAGAAGGTTTTTTTTCAAAGGAACATTCTTTTAAAATTAATAGCCTCTGAAAAGAACCCACAAGAGAATATAACTTTGTTTTAAATAGATGTATCTAAGGCTATTCATCAAATATCAGGTAAAGCAAATAAACTCTGAGGACATTCCAAACTCTGAGTTTCAATGATTGTAGGAAAGTGTTAGATAACTTCACATAAATAAACTTACATATTTTACATTTACATATATAACATAGTTATGTCTGCTATGTAACTGAGTAATTTCAACTAAAAAGTTATAATAATTTTGAATAGTATATCAATAAAGTTGGGCAGTATATCAGACTAGACTCATATGACCTTGTTAATAAATAGAAAAATATAATATGTAATAAATAATGAATAGTTCTTAATACTGTTGCATTTATGACATTCATGCATACCACACACTTCTATTAGTAATTCATGAGAACTAAGGACTTATCCATCACCTTCAGGAAAACATAGCTAAAGTGAGAAGGAACAAATCATTGTGAATAAGTGATTCAGTCCATCATAGAGCCCATCTTGTGCTAAAATAAGGTAAAAAAGAAAGAAAGAAAGAAAGAAAAAAACAACATCTTTCTGCCCTTGAAACATTGGATTTATTTGGCTACAAAAAAAAAATTACATTCAAGCATTCATTTCAAGTTTGGAGCTATATAAACTAAAGTAGTTTAACGATATCCTTTTTCAAATCATTTAAAATGAAAACTCATTAAGGAGCATTCAAAATAAATGTAGAGTGTTGCAATCTGTTACACAAAAAAAGTTATTTTCATGCTATGAGTTTAAATTTGTCTGAAGTTGAGCTTTATTGTTCAAGTGATATATTTAGACTTGACATAAGTAGAAAGCCAAAGGTGGTTTGGAGCCATTTCTCTTACATAAAATTTATGAGCTATTGCTATTTATAGTAAGTGATAGTAATACTCAAATTTTGTAAAGCACTCTGCTAAGTGCTTTGCTTTCACTGTGTAATTTACCCCTCACAGTAATTCTACAAGGTAGGACTATCTCCTGAGTGTCTAAAACAGGAAAAATTTGGTCTTTGAGAGGCTCTGTAACTGGACCAAAAGAATTTGATTCTGAATTCCTACCTTTTAAATATTATATTATATTATAATTTTATTATATGTCAAGTTTTTTTGAAAATGTCAAGCACACTGCTTTCAAGGATGAATCCAGTTTTAATAAAAAGCTCATGGATGAAGTAAAATTTTTAAAAGAAAACTTGCAAGATCCAGAAAACACTTGGAAGATTCCAAACTGAGGTAATTTTTATTTTATCTAGTCCAAAGTAGCAATATAGAAATCATAAAGGCAAAATTATCCAATACAAACACACATACTACTCATTTTCTAATAAAACCTGCTAAATCACAAAGTTATCTAACACTTTCCTACAATCATTGAAACTCAGAGTTTGGAATGTCTTCAGAGTTTGTTTGCTTTACCTAATATTTAATGAATAGCCTTAGATACATCTAGTTAAAACAAAGTTATATTCTCTGTGTTTTCCATGGTGAATAGCATGAGATGATGCAATTTAGAGGCTACTTCACTATTTGAGTGCTTCTGGAAGAGCAGACACAATGGAGAAGGCAACGGTCAATGACATGTTGTTAGTATATGAGCATTAAGAAGACAAAGTAACTCTGACAGCTGTTACATTATTCTCTGGCTCAATAGAACCCTACTTCGGAAGAATACAGATGGCATTGAAATGCATGAGAAAAGTATTTATCTCATTCATACTCTAAAAAATCATTTTTATGTTAACATTTCAGCTAAATTGTGATAAGAATTTTTTCAACTTCTTAATATAATCTCTAAATTTTTGTGGAAATATTAGTGGATAAGACAAAGACTGCTCAAAGTAAATATTGATTCTCATGCTTTGTTTGCCAATATTGAATTTCAAGCACATATGTAAATGTGACATTCAAAAGTTCTTTTTCCAGATCGAGACTGTTTCTCTATAAAACTACACTGAATACTATTCAAATTCCTATATCAGCAATCTTGCATTATATGGATTTTTAAAAAAATACATTGAAATACTCAAGGCAGCATCAGTTGCAACAATAAATGAAATAAGTTGTGAACTTTTCAATGATCAAATCTGTCTCTTCAGCAATAGTTATATTCTATATATAGTTAATAACAGTAATTATATTTTAGAACTGAAGATTTATAAAAATGGGAAATTTAGAAGTCTTAGGAAAAGTTTCACACTGAACAGGCTTTTGGGAACATGTCATTTTATTTTCATTCACTAAATCTTTGCTTTTACTTAAAAAGCAATTTTTTGAGAACATGTAATGAACAAAAGCAAAGTGCTGTTTTTGAAATTCATGAATAAGGTAACAATGCTTCCTCTCTTGAGGTAATACTTTCCTTTGTTATTTCTATTGTTTGGTTACATTCTGCTAGTAGGAATTTGAGTAATAATTTGTTGGTAATTCCTCAAGATGAGAAGATTTATTTCACTGCTCACACAGGAAAAGGATCTGTTAACACAATAGGTATCTGGAGCACTCTCATTGAAGCAATTCTTCACATGTTTCTAGTTTATCTACATACAGAGTCAGATTATATTAGACAACATTGGATAGTTTTTAAGTGACATGAGGAGATTTTCTTTTTCTTTCTGCAGTTTTCAGGTGAGCATTTGAAATACTTTCCTCTTGAGAAAACCCGGAAATTAAAAACCACAATTGGTATAAAAGAATAAGAAGAAAATTCTGATGAATTATCTATAACTTATATGATTATTATATTTCCATTTGATTATTCTTCTCATAAAAGATCAATTCTATAACTAATTGAATGTGCTATAAAATTTTTAGCAAAAATGATAGAATAATATACATAAGCCTCACTTCTACCTAACTCCCCTTTGATCACTGCGTTAGCCTGTTTGCATTACTGTTGAGATATACCTGAAGCTGGGTAATATGTAAAGGAATGAGATTTATTTGACTCATGGTTCTACAGGCTATACAAGCATGACACCTGCATCTGTTCAACTTCTGTTGAGTGCCTTAGAAAGCTTTACAATCATCGTAGAAGATGAAGGGGGAGCCAGTGCATCACACGGCAAGAGAAAGAGGGAGGAGATACCAGAATCTTCTAAACAACTAGATCTGACCTTAGTAGAGTCTCTCTGTGGGGACTCTGCTCCTGCAGTGGGTTTCTGCCTTGGCACCCAGGCTTTCTGATATCTCCTCTGAAATTTAGGTGAAAGTTGACAAGCTCCCTTAACTCTTGCATTCTGCACCCCGGCAGGCTTAACATCACACAGAAGCCACCAAGACTTATGGCTTGCACCCCCTGAAACAGTGGCCTGAGCTGTAGGTCCTTTGAGCCACAGCTGGAACTGGAGTAGCAGGGATGCAGGGAGCAGGGTCCTGAGGTCACACAGGGCAGTAGGGCCCTATGCCTGTCCCTAAAACCTATTCTTTTCTTCTAGGCTTCTGGGTCTATGGTGAAAGGTACCGCCTCACTGATTTCTAAAATGTCTTTGACGCTTTTTTCCCATTATCTCAGCTATTAGCATTTGGCTCTACAGAGTTACGCTAATCTCTATAGAAAGTGGTTGCACCACATGCCACTTGAATTTCTATCCTGAAAATGATTTTTCCTTCTCTATCACATGGTCAAGTTGTGACTTTTCCAAAGTTCTATACTCTGCTTCCCTGAAAATTTTGCTGCTTAGATATTTCTTCTGCTAGATACGTTAGGTCATCACTGTTTAAGTTCAAACTTCCACAGAGTCCTGGGGCATGGGCACAATTCAGCCAAGTTCTTTGCTAAAGTGTAACAAATGTGACCTTTGCCCTAATTCCCAATAACTTTCTCATTTCCATCTGAGACCTCATCAGCCTGGTCTTCACTGGCCGTATTTTCATTAGTATTTTGGTCACAACCATTTAACAAGTCTCATGAAGTTCTGTACTTTTTCTCATTCCCTGTTGTCTTCTCTGAGACCTCCAAACTCTGCCTGTTCCCCACTACCAAAGATACTTCCACGTCTTCAGATATTTTTATAGAAATTCCCTACTCCTTGGTACCAATTTTCTATATTAGCTTGCTTGTACTGCTATAAAAAAATACCTGAGGCTGGGTAATTTATAAAGAAAAGAGGTTTATTTGGCTCATGCTTCTCCAGGCTCTAAAAGCATGGCACCCACATCTGTTGAGCTTCTGCTGAGGCCCTTGGGAAGCTTAGAATTATGGTGGAAGGTGAATGGAGAGATAGTGCATCAAGTAGCAAGAGTAGGAACAAGAGAGAGAGGTAGGAGGTGACAGGCTGCTTTAAACAACCAGATCTCACTTGAACACAAACAGTGAGAGAGCTCATTTATTACCACAAGGACAGCACCAAGCTATTCATGAGGGATCCACCCCCATGACCCAACACCTTTCAGTAGACCCACCTCCAACATTGAAGGTCACATTTCAACATGAGATTTGGAGGGGAGAAAACATACAAACCATATGAAACACTTTTGAGAAAACAATTTCTATATATCAGAACAAGTAAAAGTAAAAAAAAAAAAGCAGAAAAAGGAATAAAGAATGTATCTTATCTAACTTGTTAAGAACATTTCAATCAGTGTTTAAAATTAAAAATTCCCACAGTCGCTGAAAACCTAGCATATTCAAGACTGCTAAATTCTCAAATTAGCAATTTAACTATGGGCCTTAAAATGGATCTTGCCATTTTTTACCCATAAAGTGTATGTAGGTTGTTAGAATCTTATCTACAGGACTTAGACCTGAATCAATATTCATATAAAACAGAATTTCTTTTGATTGGGAAAGTAAAGTCATACTAAATGGCTTAGCAATACCATGAGAGTTTTCTGAATTCTAAAATCACTATTTTAAGAATTCAGAAAATATTTTTGAGACCCAATAAGAGTAGTAATTTTAAAGATAAACATAAATTTTAGATTTGCGATCTATGCGTGAGAGCATTTTCTCTTTAACCACCTTTCTGACAGTTCATTAAACTAAATCTGATAGTTATATGCAACATTAGGAAAATAATTTATAGAATGGTGAGATTCTGTTTTTGAAACATTAACCAATTCTTCTTCACACTCGATTTTCTATTACTCTTGATTTTTCTCACTTTTCTACATTGGAACTGGCTTTATTCATTCCTCAGAAAAGGAGTAATTCAATTGATAATATAGAAAATATAAACTTTTATAGTTGGAACTTAGAAAGTGTAAGCCCTGTGAAAAGGGAGTAAGTTCTGATGAAGATATCAGAGCTAGAAGAAAACATGGTGTTATTTAAATTATCAAACCCTCAGGTTACCTGATGGGCTTTTCTGTGTTGCAGGTTAGTAATGAGTAGGATGAGAGGCAAGTAATACTGATGAGTCCTTGAGAAAAGACTCTAGGGGAGATAAATGGATAGGTAGAGAGATAGAGAGATAGATAGACAGATAGACAGGTAGATGATAAATAGATAGATAGATAGAGAGATAGATAGAGAGATAGATAGATGTAGGAAGTTTGAATATGAGGGAAATATTACTCCTAAATAGAGTATGAAGTGGCGGCAAGGCCCTAGAGTGTAAAGGGCATATCATATCTTGTATCTGTGATGAAATCAGACTCCCCTGAGCATGCCCTGGAGAATTAACATGTTGCCAGGGCATCTTAAATAGTAGGACACAAATCCTAAAGTATCTTAAACAATGCCACAGAATATGATGTGCTTTTTCAAAAATAGAAAGATAAAACTTGGGAACCATAGAGAACACTGAAAGCAGTTAATTTTTAGCCAGATTAGGAAAAAGGTAAGAACGTGGGAAAATACGACAGTGACTTGCATACACCTAGGGTAAGATATTAGAACAACTCAAAATGTCTCCAGAGATGCTATCATAGGTTAGAAGAGACATCGAAGATCATATAACTAGTCCTTAAGTTCTTTACATTACATATCCCCAAGAACTTAGACTCAACCTCAGCAGCGTGATGGAGGAGATCCAAATGTATTAGCATTAACTTTTTACTATTAAGAAGAAGGGGGACATAAATAGATCTTGTTTTGCATAAAGTATTATGTATTCAGACTTATTTCCACTGCACATATTATCTGAGAAACAATAATGTTCACCTTTAATCTCAAACAAATTATTAATGAATCATCTCTTTCTTTTTCTTTTCTTTTTCTTTTTTTTTTTTTTTTTTTGAGATGAAGTCTTGCTCTGTTGCCCAGGCAGGCATGAAGTGACACAATCTTGGCTCACTGCAACCTCCACCACCCCAGGTTCAAGGAATTCTCCTGCCTCAGCCTCCAAAGTAGGTGGGATTACAGGCGCCAGCCACCACACTCAGCTAATTTTTTTATTTTTAGTAGAGATGGGGTTTCTCCATGTTGGCCAGGCTGGTCTCAAACTCCTGACCTCAGATGATCCAGCCACCTCAGCCTCCCAAAGAGTTGGGATTACAGGCATGAGACACCATGCCCAACCATGAATCATCTTTTATAAATGACATGTATTGTGTGAGTTCTGAATGTTTATAAGGAGTTCATATTCAGTATTGTTTAAAAATAATAATAATGCCATGATACTTTAAAATTCTAAATTGGTTATAAATGATATATCTACTTGTTGATAATTTTTGTATTGGAATGAACAAAAAGTTATTTAATTTAGGTAAACTGACAACATTCAACCTAACAAAGGTAGTTATTTTTTACTGCATAATCTAGTATACTCCCTATAAAAGTAAAGTAAGAAATGTTATCATATATATCATATATGTGTGTATATATACATATATACATATAAATATGTGTGTATTTTATATATATGTGTATATATATGTATATATAATACACACATATGTATCTGTTCTAATTCCTTGATTAAAAGGGACTTCCATTCTATACTTACTAAGGAGAAGAAAATAGAAAAATGTGATTTGGATGACTATCCCATATTTAATACTAAAAGTGACAATCCTGGTACAAAAGAATGTACCATTTTATTTGTTCTGTTGGTAAAAATGACTTTATGTTAACTTAATTTGAAGAAATGTAAAAGTAAAGAAAAGGAATAAGTTAAATTTAAATAGACGTTTTTGTCTTTGCCAATAGTTTGAATGGCGAATATGTCCAAGTCCATGCTAACAGAAAGGAGCAGATCTCAGGAACCTGAAGAAACCGGCACACAATAGAATCTATAAAAGGTCAGAAATGGAGGTCATATATGTCTGTGAGTATGTGTGTGTGTATATATATATATATATATATAATTATTCATATATATATGAAAAGCTGGTAGAATTTGGAAGTTATAGCGATTCAATAAATATTTATTTTTCTTTTCTTTTTTCGAAACAGTCTCACTCACTCTGTCTCCCAGGCTGGAGTGCGGTGGCACCATCCCAGCTCACTGCAAATTCTGCCTCCTGGGTTCAAGTGATTCTCCTGCCTCAGCCTCCCAAGTAGCTGGGATTACAGGCATGCATCACCATGCCCAGATAATTTTTGTATATTTAGTAGAGACAGGGTTTCACCATGTTGGTCAGGCTGGTCTCAAACTCCTGATCTCAAGTGATCCACCCACCTCAGCCTCCCAAAGTGTTGGGATTACAGGCATGAGGAACAGTGCATGGTCATCAATAAATATTTCTTGAGTAAGTTTATTACTTAAGAAAAATTTGATAATAAAAAATTAAATTCGTTGTGGAGGTTTGTTTGCATACAGTAATCTACACATGCCACATTTCCATTTGGAGTTTCATAATATTCAATTTACATAAAATTTTTAAATATGATGGCTTTTATATCTCACTGTCTTTTATTTAATTTGATTGCAATCTGTGGCTGATGTAGGATTCGACATTGTTTAGATGGGTAATTTACCTTACATAGCCAGATGAAAAATAATTCATTTAAGAGCAAAGTAGGAAAAGCCACATTCAGTTACCAAGTCCAAAGTACTGGCTTGTTTAACAAGACACTGTGACAAGTCAGTAGCGTCAAAAATCTAGACACCTGAATAACACATAAGGTTGGGGAAAAGACACTACAAAAGTGGAAACTGCTGGTCTCAGTGGCTTATGACTGTCACCCCAACTACTCAGGAGGTTGAGGCAGGTGGAACCCTAGAGTTACAGACCAGCCTGACCAGCATAATGAGGCCCCATCTCTAAGAAATTTTTTAAAATAGCCAGAGAGGGTGGCAGGCACCTAAATTCTCAGGTACTCAGGAGGCCGAGACAGGAGGATTCCTTGAGCCCAGGAGTTCAAGGCTGCAGTGAGTCATAATCATGACGCTGCACTCCAGCTGGGGCAACAGGTGAGACACCATCTCAAAAAAGAAAACAGAAAAAGTGGAAACAAAATGAGAGTGTCCAAGGAATTGCCATAAACAAAACCAGGATGCACAAATATGCTTTTGTGTTCATGTATCTGAAATTATGAGTATATTAGACACATCATGTGAGATGGGGCTACCATGAAGATAGCCTCTATAAAGTATATGCTGTAGTAATATGGTAATGAACAGTCTTCACTTAGAAAGCACCTTTCGTACAGGCCAATTGGCAATTGATTAGAACATTCCTACTGCAACAGAAAGTGCTCTTTATTTGAAGAGCCTCATTAAAACAAAGTCTCAGTGTTATAACATTACAGTGTAACTGTAGTACTAAAGTTTTCTTACAATAATGGCATTTGAAGGCCACACTAGGAAGAATTAATCTTCATTAGGAGTAATGTTCATAAAGAGGGATCTAGACTATATTATGTGTTATGTATATGTTTATACTCCACATATTTATACATATTGTACAGATCTATACATTTTTATATATATATCTCACACAAAAAATACATGTATATATGAATACATGTATGTGTGTATATATGTGTGTATATATGTATATGTGTGTGTGTATCTATATCTATATATCTATATCTATATCTATATCTATATCTATATCTATATATATGAGAGAGGAGAGAGAGAAAGAGAAAAGGAAAGAAAAGGAAAGATTTTAAGGAACCCGGGACTAGTAAGTCTAAATTCCATAGGGAAGACCAGCAGACTAGAAATTCAGGTTGGAGTTGATATTGCAGTCTCGAGAGAAAAATTCACAAAGCAGGCCAGGCAGTCTAGAAACTCAGGAAGAGTTTGTATATTACAGTCCTGCTTCAGGAAACTTCTGTCTTTATTCCGAAAGCTTTCAAGGGATTGCATGAGACTTACCAAATCAACTGGACACCAAAGTTTGGCCAAGATAACACATAAAATTAGCCATCACAAAGACTAAATGAAGGTAAGAACAGTTATACTCAGCGCGACCCCGAAAAATCCTCCTAAAAATACAGTTCCAATCTTTTTGGGTATTTAGGGGCTGGATTGTCTTGGGCTGATGGAAATATTGCTAATCAAATGAGATTCTAGTGCAGATGAAATAGATAGTAATTTCTTTTTGCCAAACTACAATAGCATTTTGTGCTTCTTACACTGGATTTGCATATCTCTTTATGTGGAATTGTTCCAATATATGTCGTTGTCCACTCATGACATGTCTGACCTTTATAAAATCCCAGAATGCAGCATATTGACCTAATGTTACAAAGTGCCCAGACTTTGTTACACTTAGATTATTCAATTTTTTCAACATATAAATTATTTCCATTATTTATTTAATGATGCAAATTATCTGTAATGTGGCAAGTGTCATGTTCTATGTTTAAAGTTAATATGCAAATGTAATACTGCAAAGTTGGTAGGTGAACTACAATACCAAAGATCTGTATTTTAAAACCCTGAGGGGCTGTACTGAAAGCAATTATATAATATAAATCTAAAATTTAAAAATTACACAAAAATTATAATTATCACCGTTCCATCTTTAAATATAAGAAAGGTGACTTCTGTAAACTACTGTGATCTACAAAAAACTCATAGATTGAGATATAATTAAAATTATATTAGCACATATTTCAGCCAAACAAAATTACATGAAACTTAGTAAACCTACAGATAGGTTAATCAATTATACTTCCTTAGGTTTATAATCTCACTTTAAATGAATCTAAAAATCATATAAAACATTGACATATGAATGTGCATTTTAAGGAAAAAAGTGGTCATAATATATTTCTAATGCCTCTGAGGAAGGTACTGGCACTTAAAGTTGGTTTTAAATATTTTATAGTGGCCAGGCGCGGTGGCTCACGCCTGTAATCCCAGCACTTTGGGAGGCCAAGGCAGGCGGCTCACAAGGTCAGGAGATTGAGACTATACTGGCTAACACGGCGAAACTCTGGCTCTACTAAAAAAAAAATACAAAAAATTAGCCAGTCGTGGTGGCAGGCGCCTGTAGTCCCAGCTACTCGGGAGGCTGAGATGGGAGAATGCCGTGAACCCGGGAGGCAGAGCTTGCAGTGAGCCGAGATCTTGCCACTGCACTCCAGGCCGGGCGACAGAGTGAGACTCCGTCTCAAAAAAAAAAAAAAAAAAATTATAGTGACCCTCTACAGCTATTGGAATAATCTTTGTCAATCTATATGTGATTGATTGAGGTTGAGTTTGAAAAATTTCAGGTAGTTCATGGCACATGTATTTCAACACCATTTTTCCAAGTCATTGGATACCTACCTTGCATTTTCTGTATTTTCAGCAGTAATATTGGCTCAGCCTTGAGAGTTAAGAATGTAAGTTGATATTATATAATAGAATAACAATTTTAATTATTTAATATTTTTAAATACAACCCATAATACATTTATCGAAGCAAAATTTTAATAAATATTTTTGAACATTTTTGGCTCTTAAAAATGTCTTTTAAGTGATCTTTTTTTAAATTTTAAATTATTTGTCATTTGTATTATAGTTTTGTTAAATCTTTAAATTGTTTTTAGCATGAGGTATTACAGAGTCATTCACTCGGTTATTAGAATAAAGTATTTGTTATCAGAGTTAATATTTAAAAACAAAAATAAGGAACAACTCAATGTGATGTTCCAGTATGTGCTAATAGAAATATACACATCACAATAGTACCCACTTTCTTCCCTAAAAATATTTGCATTACTATGTGAGAATTTATAAAGACAACAATTCCCATTCACTTAAAATAATGGATGTTGAAGTAAATCACAGAGGCAGTGACAAGGATGTGTTGCTGCCGCTCAAGTGAAATTCCTGATATGACACTCTCAGGTGGTATGGGCAAGCAGACCCTCTAACACCTGCCTAAAATGTAAATAAGATATGTACACAATAATGCCCATGCTAAGCAGTGTAAATATCACGTCTAACTAATTCAACTCCTAAAAATTAATGTCTTGGAATTGACCTTTAAGCCCAGTGGTCCGATGGGAAGAAAATGCTAATTAATAATTTGATTCTTCTATGAAGTGTTATAACACTGGCAACTATTCACTTATTTTGAACACCCAGCCTAGATTAAAGTGGTAATCTCTATGTGTAAGGTAAAAAATAAATACTAAAATTAATAAAACTACAGTAGAACCATGTGTGGTTTGGCATCCAGTGATAGAATATAAGTGAATATTAATACAGCTGGGCAGTAGAAAAATCTCTTAGTGTAAATGTGTTATACAACTGTGAAAAAGAATACTTCCGATGCTCTGGGCATTGCTAGGTAATTCTACTCACTCTGTCTTTAGATTCTTGTCACATATATTTAAACCACTTCCCATTTGGGTACAATTTCTCCAGAGATGTAGACTAAGATTCTTGTTCCTCGTATATTCTGAAACTGCATGTCAGATACTATGACTAGATTCAGGCAACGACTTATCTTCCTGAATAAGATGAAAGGGCTTTTCAAAACCCCTTCAACCAATTTTAACCACCACTGTGAGCTTCTGCATAATGGCAGGTATTCTGGAGTTGTTGCAAACATAGTCTGATCCAACTATTAATTCTAATTTGTTAATGCCCTGTTTTTCCTTTTACCTGATCCCCTAAAACTACCTTATTTTCTGACCATTTCTGAGGCCTGCTGGCCTGCTTGTCTAGTTTCCATCTAATTTGTCAATCCCTAAGATCATTAATTAAGTTATTCATTCACTCAACACGTATTTCTTAAGGACCCACCATGTGGAAGTGTATATGTAAATATCAATTCTTGCAATTATCTATTGTTCCATCTATCCTCCTTCCATCCATCATTTATCTGGCATCTATCTATTTATCTACCCTTCTAAATACCTATCATCTTCTTATACTTTCAAGTTATGAAACATATAGTTCTTTTTCATTTTGTATCAAAAGATGGCATCTACTGGTGATATTTAAAATTACTACCAAAGTAAATGAAATTCAAAGAAGTTTCTATTTTATGACAACTGAAAGTAAGTGTGGAAACAAGAAGTCCTCCAAAAAAATCAGAGATAATTATGACATAAGGAGACTTTGGTCAGAATGAAAGTAAGTGTCTTTTGTGCTTTACATTTAATTTACAACTATACCCTCTTTGTTAATACAAGGCATTATAACAATCATAATATTTTGCTCCCTAGAAACACTGACTTTTCTTTTCCCATAGTTCTCTGTACATTTTTGTCTTTTAAAGACCTGATAAGTCTAGATAAGTCTTATAAAAATAATATAGAAAAACACACAGAAAAACATAGAATATTTTACCTACTTTTATATAGTGTCTGGCCTTTACTAGCATTTGCTTCCTGAATCAAATGGGTGATATTCATACAAGAAAACAAAAAGAGCAATGACAAAAATCCCAACTAACAGGACTAATGACACAATAACATAATTGGAAAATAAAAGTAAAATATAGTTTTTGAGAAATTTCAGGGAGAACTACAAAGAGAATTTTAAATTTATAAAAGGGGTTTAGCATGAATTAAACTGTAATAAAAATTGGAGAGCCTGAATTATTAGAGGGCCACAAAACAAGAAGAGCAAAAGAATATATGAGAATATTTAGCAAGAGTATGTGAAGTTTGGTGTGGTTGGAAATATGTGTTGTTCAAGATTGAATGGGAATTAAAGGTAAAGTGAGAGTCTTATTCAGTCAATGGAGAAAAACTTATAGTTAGAAAAATTCTGTTTGTACATAGGCCAATATAGCAAAAAGAGGTGGAAAATTAGCAGTACTTGGGATAATATGTAAGTTATATTATTTGTTCCACTATTAGCTGACTAATCAAAGAGTGTCATCAGAAGATTTAAAAGTAAAGAACAGAGATGACAATTTAGAAATTTTCATTAAAATACAAGGTTAAGTTCTGTACCAATCAACTGGAAACTTACATCTGGAATCTAGAAGAATGATCAAAGTCAGAGGTAAATATTGGGGAGTTATTAGTAGATACACAACAAATTATCTTCAATATTAAAAAGGAAGAATAAGTAGTGGCTAGAAAAGTATAAGGACTCAATTTGGGGTCATGACTGTCATTATTTTTACTTTGAGGGAAATTGGACAGTGAATAAAACTATGAAGTGAGGGAGCAAAAAAACTGAAAGAAAAGAGTGACAGAAATCAATGGCAAGGTTTTCCTACCTTTCTTCTCTATGTTAATAATCATTAAATCAGTCATAAAAGCAGACATTTTCTTTTTTAAACTATATTTTTATTGTGGTAAAATACATATAGCATAACATTTGTTATTTTAATATTTTTTATTTGTACAATTTACTGCCACGAATTACATTCACAATGTTGTACAACCATCACCACTATCTAGTTCCAAAATTTGTTATCAACCCAAACCCTCTACTGTACTCATTAGGCAACAACTTCCCAATTCGCTTTAACCCCAGCCCTTGATAACTTCTAGTCTATATTATGTCTCTATGAATTTTCCTATTCTAGATATCTCATATACATGTTCACTCTTCTAAAATATATGTTTCTTTATGTCTGGTTGATTTCACTTAATATATCGTTTTCAGGGTTCAATCATGTTGTAGCATATATCAATGCTTCATTCCTTCTGATGATTGAATAATATTCCATTGTGATATATACCCCTTTTATTTATTCTTCTGTTTATAGATGCTTGTATTATTGCTACCTTTGTGAATAATACTGCTAAAATATTGATATGCATATATTTGTTTGAGTCCCTAATTTTATTTTTTTCAGATATACACCTAGGAGGGAAATTGCTGGTCATATAGTAATTCTATGTCTAATTTTTGGAGAAATCACCAAACATTTCTACAGCAGCTACATCATTTCACATTTCCACCTACAATGTACAAGAGTTCCAATTTCTCTGCATCCTTGCTAACGCTTGTTATTTTTCATCTTCCTGATTATAGCTATCACAGAATTTTTGAAGTGGTGTGATTTTGGTTTACATGTTTTCCATTTTCTATTTCTTGAGCATTTTTTTTCATGTGCCCATTGACCATTAATCAATCTTTTTTTTTTTCTTTTTTTTTTTTGAGATGGAATCTTACTCTGTTGCCCAGGCTGGAGTGCTGTGGTGCCGTCTTGGCTCACTGCAACTTCTGCCTCCCAGGTTCAAGTGATTCTCCTGCCTCAGCCTCCCAAGTAGCTGGGATTACAGGCACCTGCCACCATGCCTGGCTAATTTTTTGTATTTTTAGTAGAGATAGGGTTTCACCATGTTGGCCAGGCTGGTCTCGAACTCCTGACCTTGTGATTTGTCCACTTCAGCCTCCCAAAGCGCTGGGATTACAGGCATGAGCCACCTCGCCCAGCCCATTAATCAATCTTATATGGAGAAATGTCTATAGAAGTCTTTTGTCCGTTTTGTTGATTAGGTTCTTTGTCTTGTTGAGTTGTAGAAATTATTCACAAATTCTGAATATTAACCTCTTGTCACATATTTAGTTTACAAATATTCTCTCCCAATCTGTGGGTTGTTTTTACTTTCTTTATAGTGTCCTTGGTGCACAAGTTTTTTTTTTTTAATTTAATGAAGTCAAATATGCCAATTTTATCTTTTGTTGCTTATATTTTTAGTATACTTAAAAATTATTGCCAAATCCACCACCATGCAGATTTGTCCTAATCTTTTAAAGAAGTTTGTAATAGTGACACTTAAATTTAGATGTTTTATCTGTTTTGACTTAACTTTTTAAATGTGGAATAAGGTAAGGGATTGACTTCAATCATTTGCATGAAAATATCCCATTTTACCAGCACCATTTTGCGGAACAGACTGTACTTTCCACATTGAATGGTAAAGTCATGTATTGAAGTCTCCAACTACTATTGTAGAATTATTTATTTTCCTTTTTAATTCTTTCAATTTTTGCTTTATATATTTTGCCTCTATTGTTTGGTATGTATACCTTTAAAATTATTTTATAGTGAAACTTTCAACAATATATAATGTAGTTTTTTCTTTTGGAAACATTTTTTATTGGAAATCTATTTTATCTGATATGAATATAGTCATTCCAAGTCTTTTGTGATAATTGTTAATATAGAATATATTTTTTCATTATTTTACTTTAAATTTCGTTGTGTCTTTGCATCTAAAGTGATTCTTTCATACACAGCATATAAATGAATAATGTTTTCTTTTTCATACATTCTGCCACTCTCTTAACAATCTTATAAAAATTACCTCTTTTTGAATTGTATGTGTATTATATATATTTACAGTTATCATTTTATGCATGTGTCTTTTAAATCATATAGAAAAACTATGAAGAGTTACAAACAAAAATACAATGAGGTTGGCTTTTTTACTTACCTACATAGCTACCTACACCAATGTTCTTAATTTCCTCATACAGCTTCAAACCACTGTCTAGGGTTCTTTTATTTCAACTGGATGAATTTCCTTTAGCATTTCTTGTAAGATAAGTCTATTAGTAACAAGTTCCCTTAGCTATTTTTTTTTAATACTTGAAGGACAATTTTGCTGTATGTAGAATTCTGGGTTGACATTTTGTGACCCAAACCCTGGACTATTTACAGTACTTTATATCAACCCACTGCCTCTGTCCTCCATTGTTTCCAATAATAAATCAGCTGCTAATTATATCAAAAATATTTTGTATCTTACTTTTCTCATGCTGTTTTTAAGTTTTTTCTGTGTTTAGCTTTTAATGATTTGACTATATTTTGCCTGAAATTTGCCGAACATTTTTAATGTGCAGTTTTATGCCCTTCATTAAATTTGGGAAATTGTCAGCCATTATTTCTTAAAATAGTCTTTCCAACTTATTTTCTCATAGTCTTCCTTCTGGGACTCCCATAATGAATACATTGGCCTTCTATGTAATGTTCCACAGGTCTCTTATGATCAGTTCATTTTTTAAAAAAATCGTTTTTCTTTCTGTTTCTCACACTGCATAAATACTATTGTCTATCTTTAAGTTAACTGATTATTTCTCCTGATTGCTCATTCTACTGTTGAAACACTCTTGCGAAGTTTGTGTTTCACTTATTATACATCTCTAAAGAGAAGTATATTATACTTTTCTTGTCTGCACTAGAAATTCTATTTGGTTCCTTTATATATTTTATATCTTTATTTTGATATTGTTATCACATACATTATTTTGCTGGTTTCCTTTAGTTCTTGTCTATAATTTCCTTTACCACTTTGAGCAGTTTTAAAACATTTGATTTAAAGTCTTTGTATAGAAAGTCCAATGTTTGTGCGTCTTCAGGGCCTACTTCTGTGAATTATTTTTTCCTTTGAGTGTCCAATACTTTCTGATTTCTTTGTATGGCTTTATGATTTTTGGTTGAAAATTGGACATTTCTAAATTTTAATGGACTAACTCTGGCAATGAGGTATTCTCTTTCCCCAGGATTTGCTATTTTGATTATTCTAGGCTTACTTTGTTTTGGCTAAGATTTCCTTGCATTACAGGGGAATTTTTACCTGACTTTTATTGACTCAGCATTCAATTATTGCTCTAATACTTTGACTGTTTTACAAACTTAAGACAGAGTTCTCAATGTTTCTGATATGTTTATTATATTTCTGATGAAACACAGGAATTCAGAGCTTCCCACTCCACTATTTCCCTGGTGCCACTCCCCAAAGTGGGCATTTAAAAAATATTCAATAAGTCCTTCTTCCTAGAAATGACGTATGGATCTTTATTTGCTCATATGATTATATTATTCCTAACATATTTCAGCAGAACTTTCAAATTATAAAAGAGTTATGTTTATGTTCACTCTGTAATTGCATTCTTAGCTAATGTTTATAATAAGAGATTAACAAATAAAGGTAAAATAAATGAGTAAATTTGTTTTTTTGCAATAATTACTTAAAGGCTAAACTTTTTGATCACAGTGAAATGTTGATTTACTTCAGATTTCTATATTTTAGATTATTGAGGGCATGATTTGAAGCCAAAATACATTTATTCCCATATAAAATATGAAACAGTTGTTTTTTTTCTGTTGGGGCTTATTGAAGTAAAAATTAGTATGTCTTGGTGGTAAAAATGTGCATTTACAATTTTAAAGAAAACATAAAAACATACTTTAACTCCTGGCCATGTGATATTAACTCTTATTTCCCAGTATGCTTTTAATGTGATTTTTCCATCTAAGAATTATTTTGTATTTACTTTTATATTTAACTCCCAAATACCAATCAAAGAGCAACTGGGCCAACAGCATTGTAACAAACATCATTATCAAGACAAAGGAATCTACATGATGGTATTTAAAAAAATTCACCCCCAAAGAAGTTATGTTTAAAAAAAATCAGTTTGATTCTTTCACCAACATTTGTTACACTTTGGGTTTTCAAGTTATTTCTGGGCTATACAGTTCTTTCCAGACTACCCTGTAGCAATTTGAGAGTCTAGTATCACTTTGTGTTGGGATCCAAAGATCCAGAAGAAGCTTAGCGCTGTGAGTAGACCACCTATGAAGACATCACAAAAGCTGAACCCACCCTTGATCCCAGAATCTTTATGAATGCTTACTGAAGAAAATTCTCAGGATGATTCAGAGGCCTCTCATAACTTCTGCTCCAAGATGTCGATAAAGAACCTTAGTAACTTGACTGTCAATTCTGGTACCAAATTCCCAACTTGTCTTCATCTGTTAGAAGGTTTACCTCAACAACACGGTAGAATAGAAATGATTTTCCAGGGTATCAGAGATGGCTGGCCTTACAGGGGGAAAGGAGTAAGAACACAGTTATCTGTGCAGAAAGAAAGGGTGGTAAAATTGAGATACCTGTTAGTAAACAGATTTTCTCAGCTTCAAAGAGAACTAACAGACACGGGGCTTAAAAGAATTCAGATTGAATTGAGAAGGGAACCATTCAGATCTGGCTGCACTTTCTGCATGCACTAGGAGGGATCCTTCTGAGAATGCTAGAATAGGGAATTATGACACTGAGCAGATTCAGCCATCAATTTTATTCTTGTACTTTTTATTCTTGCTGGTAATATTATTCAGCAGTTGAGAAAGCTACTCTATACTATTACAGACTGTATAACAATAATTTTGATAATGAGTTCTGTTACGTATTTTTCTTCATATATCTTTTCCTTTCTACCATGATACCAGTAATTTATAAGGGATCTGTATAGTTTGAATGTATTTGAATAAATTCAATATACTTTAGCTCTACTGTTTGATTTGACCAAAGAAGCATCAATAGGTCCTAAGTGTTCCCATGTGTCTTAGAAGCCTGAAGTCAGTGAGATGTAACCCAAGGTCAAGAATCTGTAACAAAGTAACTTGGGGAAAGAAAACATTGGGTAGTTTGGCAAGAGCATAATAATTTGATTTTCTGGCTTTCAAAAATTTGAATTGCAGTAAAAGAAGACTTCCATGTGTTATTTTTTTTCCATCTTCAGTAGCAAGTAAATGTGTGCATAGAGAAACAATGAAATTGATATATTCAAGTATTTTTAAAAATCAAATGTAGAAAAATAAAGCCAACCTTTACACTTATTCTATATATTCAAGAAAATACTTTGAAATGCCCAGAGAATATGTGTAAAATGTGAGATGAAGCTATTATACCACAAGATGGCAGATTAAGGCCACTAAACTGATGTTTTTTGCAATAGTAAGGTTCTATTTTCTCTTTCATATACATGCTGACTTTTTATAGAACTTTTAATAAAAAGAATACAAACTATGCATAATTTGGATGTAAATTGATCATTAGAACTCCAATCTATGGCAATTATTATTTTTCAATTGATCTCTCTCCAATTTTGCTTAAGATATAATAAATATTTTGTTACTTAATTAAAAGTTATTTTATGTGATTTAAATATCCCTGTAAGGATTTCTATGAAAACTTTAAACTATTATGTATTCAATAAATATCAAGGTATATAAAACAAACTTTGGCTTTATTTCTGGATAAAATTGATTTTTTGACTATCCTTATGAACCATGAGACATTCAGAGCTACTAAAAACAAATAAAAATAAAAACAAGAATTTTAAAAACATCATTACTTTGGTATCAGCTTATTTTAAAATTATGTTGCCATTGTTTAAACTTTCTAATTTCTGCATTTATGATCCTTTCTAATCTTGAATACTAAGGCCTCTGATACCCTCTTATGGCCTTAAGTTTTGCTTAAATGTATGATGCAACTGTACTCTTAATTAGTATCTGCATTGTATTTGACATACCATCACAGAATCAAGGAAATTACATTATAGATATAAGAAAATCTATAGCAAGAAGATAATGGTGCTTCCAGATATAAATCGCAACCGGTGGGAAAGTTCCTAAGCATAAATAAAACCATATATTCAGGATAGCAAGACGTCCAATGGGGCTTTGTCATAGAATATTCATGTGATTATCATAGCTGGAGAATGAGGCTGAGAATATGTTTTGAAGGACAATCTATTCCCCCCCAAAAAATACCTGGATGATCTCATTGATGTTAGAAAACTTAAAAAAATGTTAAAATAGAAGATTATTATAATTTGATTTAATATTTATAAAAATCAAACTTCCAACCCTATGGAAGATGATGTGGACTGCAAAACTTGCATTAAGCAGCAGAATTTGGCTCACGGATATACAAATTAGGAGCCTTTTCTATTATTCCTCATAAAACATAAGGAAGAATTAAAAGGTGCCTGAGATACTGAAGTAATTGAATGGGGAATTCTTAATTAATCAGCTAATTATTTAAAAGATCATTTATTCATTTAAGAAATTAATTGAGCACCTACATTATACCATGTGTATTTTATTTTATTTTATTTTAAAATTCTATTTATTTATCTGAGACAGAGTCTTGCTTTGTCGCCTAGGCTTGAATGCAGTGCCATGATCTCAGCTTACTGCAACCTCCTGAGTTCAAGCAATTCTCCTGCCTCAGCCTTCTGAGTTCAAGCAATTCTCCTGCCTCAGCCTCCGGAGTAGCTGGGATTATAGGTGCCTGCCACCAGGCCTGGCTAATTTTTGTATTTTTAGTAGAGGCGGGGTTTCGCCATGTGCCAGGCTGGTCTGGAACTCCTGACCTCAGGTGATCCGCCTGCCCCGGCCTCCCAAAGTGCTGCGATTACAGGCGTGAGACCCTCGCCCAGCTGCATTTTTAAAACTTGGAGTTACAGTGTTGAAAAATAAACGAAGTCCCAAGCATTACAGAGCTTACTTACTACCTGGAATATATCCACACCAGCACCTCACACCCCATTCTCAGGAACATATTTTAAAATGTCACATTGTGGAGGAAACAAGAAATAAGTGAGGGAGCTGTTTGAATATTTTTCCTGTGATGAAACGTTCTAGGCAGAGGGAACCAAAAATTGCAAAAGCACCAAAGCAAAATTAAACTTATGTGTTTTGGATACGTTAGAGAGACCAAGTTAGTAGACAGAAAATAAAAAAAAAATAAGATAACTTTTAAAATGAACTAATAATTTATGAGTCAGCATTGTGTCGCATTGGCTATATAGTTATGAACAAACATAATCTTTTGTTTAGAGAGTATTTACAGTCTAGGGAGGAACTTGCTATATTGAAAGAGGAGTATAAACCAATGTAGGTAAAAAGAAATGTCCAGGAATGTGAGGAAGCAGGAGAGTCAAGAACTGCGTCTTCAGTGGTTTCTTGCTAGAGTCAGCTGTTTTTTAATAATCCCATTAACCTAGATAAAAATGCCAGGAGAGAAACGCTTATTGATGAGGCATGATGGAAGACTGGCAGTAATGACTGCTGCTTTTAAAACAGAAATTGCCAGCCAGGCGCAGTGGCTCAGGCCTGTAATCCCAGGTCTTTGGGAGGCTGAGGCGGGTGGATCACGAGGTCAAGAGATCAAGACCATCCTGGACAACATGGTGAAACCCCGTCTCTACTAAAAAGACAAAAATTATCTGGGCGTGGTGGCGCACGCCTGTAGTCCCAGCTACTCGGGAGACTGAGGCAAGAGAATGGCGTGAACCCAGGAGGTGGAGCTTGCAGTGAGCCAAGATGGCGCCACTGCACTCCAGCCTGGGCAACAGAGCGAGAATCCGTCTCAAAACACACACACACACACACACACACACACACACACACACACACACACACACACAGAAATTGCCAATACTATGGAACTACTTGAGAAAGATATTAGTGAAAACTTAATCTTAGAAGAAATAATATGTATGAAATTTTTAAAATACAGCATATAATTAGAATAAGGGAGCCACACTGTCCTATAAGGTTAAAGGTTAAGAAAAAAGAGAAAGTTGCTTGGAATATATACCCACTGATACAGGACCTCAAGATGAGTAGGATTTTGGCAGAAGTGAAGTATGCTAGGGAGAGAGAGTTCCTCAAGCAGGAAGAATACCATCGAAACAGGCATTTTTTTAAAGTGCAGGAGACTGGCTGTTTTAACAACAAATGATTTGCTTTTGCCTGATCGTAGGTTATAGATTAGATTAATATTTTATTACAAATTATTTATTTAACTAGGGCAGTCTCTCATTAACTCACTTAGCAATCTTACATTTTCATCAGGCCTGCCTGGTGTCAATATATTTTCAACTTAATTTTTAATTGAGGTGTAGTTACATAAAGTAAAGTGTACAGATCTTAAGTGTTCAATCTGATGAGTTTTGACAAATGTGTAGCCATTATACAAAATAGATACTGGAAATTTTCATCTCCTCCAAAAAAATCCCTTGCTCCCCTTTCCAATTAGTCATCCATCATGTCGCTCTGCTGTCCCACCTAAAAAGCCAACAGTTTCTTCTTGCTGAAGATCCAGTTTGTTAGTTCGTCCGTTGTAGAATATCATGTGAGTAGAATCATGGAGTGTTTTACTATTGTGTTTGCTCAGCATGTCTTGACATTCGTCCACGTCATTGCATGAAGTTGGATTTTTCTGGGATTTTTTACAATTACATCTTAAAACATAGATGAGCTTTTTAATCTGTGACTTTGCATTATGTTTTTAATGGTCACTCTAGAATTATACATCCTTATATTTCCACAGTTTACGTAGTGTACTTTGTTAACTTTGTACTATTTCACATAAAATGTAAGATCCTAGCACTTTGGGAGGCTGAGGCGGGTGGATCACGAGGTCAGGAGATCAAGACCATCCTGGCTAACAAGGTGAAATCCCGTCTCTACTAAAAATAAAAAAAAAATTATAAAATAAAATAAAATTAGCTGGGTGTGGTGGCGGGCACCTGTAGTCCCAGCTACTTGGGAGGCAGAGCTTGCAGTATGTGGAGATCACGCCACTGCACTCCAGCCTGGGCAACAGAGCAAGACTCCGTCTCAAGAAAAAAAAAAAAAAGTAAGAATAAGTACATTAACTACCTCCTTCATCCTTTTGCTGTAGAATCAAATGTATTTTATCTGTATATACTATAAACCACACAATACAATGTAATGATCTTTGCTTTAATTATATGCATTCCAAAGAAATTATTAGAAAAATAGTATTTTATGTTTATCCACACTATGTATTATTTCCAGTGTTTTTTATTCTTTCCTGAAGATCTGTGTTTCCATGCTGAAGAACAACTTCCTTTAGCATTCTTTGTAGCACAGATCTGCTGGCAGTGCATTCCCTTAGGGTTTTTCTTTTTTTCTTTTTAAATCTAAAAATGCCTTTAGTTTGTCTTCATCATTGAAGGATATATTCACTGAACATAGCATTCTGGATTGACTGGCTTTTATCAAGCACTTTAAAGATATTATTCCAGTGACTTCTGGCCTTTATAGTTTCTGATGAGAAGTCAGTGATGCTTCAAATCATTCTTCCCTTGCTTGTAGCATGCAATTTTTCTCTGGCTGCTTTCCAGAGTTTTTCTTCATATTTGGTTTCTAAGAGTTTAACTATGATGTACCCTAGTATGATTTTCATTGTATTTTTCTCTGCTTGGAATTCACTGAACTTCTAAGATCTGGAAACTTATGTCTTTTACAAAAATTTGAAACATTTTCAGCCATCATTATATTTTTATGTGCCATTCTCTCTTAAATATTTTTTTCAGTAGCTTTTGGGGTACAAGTGGTTTTTGGTTACATGGATGAATTGTATAGTGGTGAAGTCTGAGATTTTAGAGCACCTGTCACCAAGTAGTGTAATTTGCACCCAATATATATTTTTTTGTCCCTTTCTCTCCCTTCTACCCTTTCCCGTCTGTGTCTCCATAGTCCCTTTTGCCTTTGTGTACACTTAACTTAGCTCCCATTTATGAGTGAGATCATACAGCATTTGATTTTCATTCCTGAGTTACTTTACTTAGAATAATGGCCTCCAGCTCTGCCCAAGTTGCTGAAAAAGACATAATTTCATTCTTTTTTATGGCTGAGTAGTATTCCATGGTGTATGTATACCACATTTTCTTTATCTATTCATTGGTCAATGGGCACTTAGATTGGTTCCATAGTTTTTGCAGTTGGGAATTGTGCTGCAATAATCCTACACGTTCAGGCATCTTTTTGATATAATGACATCTTATTTTGCTTTGGATAGGTACCCAATAATGGGATTGCTGGATCAAATGGTAGATTTACCTGTAGTTCTTTAAGAAATTTCTATACTTTTTTTCCATACAAGTTGTACTAATTCTTATTCCAACCAGCAGTATATAAGCATTTCTTTTTTACCATATCCATATTAACATTTATTATTTTTTGACTTTTTAATAATGATCATTCTTTCAGGGTAAGGTAGATTGTGGTTTTAGTTCACAGTTCCTTGATGATTACTGATGTTGGGCATTTTTTCATGTTTATTGGTCATTTGTATATATTCTTTTGGGAAATGTCTATTCATGTCATTTTCTCACTTTTGATGGGATTTTTTGTTGTTTTTTATTTTTTGTTTCTTGCTGATTTTAGTTCCTGGTAGATTCTCGATGTTAGTCCTTTGTCACCTGCAAAGTTGGCAAATATTTTCTCCCATTCTGTGCATTGTCTGCTTACTCTGATGATTACTTCTTTTGTTGTACAGAGGAGTTTCCGTTTAATTAAGTCCCTTTTATTCATTTTTGTTTTTGTTGCATTTGCTTCTTGGGGGTTTAGTCATGAATTATTTGCCTAGGCTAATGTCCAGAAGAGTTTTTCCTAGGTTATCTTCTAGGGATTTTACAGTTTCAGATCTTAGATTTAAGATTTTGATGCATCTTGAGTTGATTTTCTTATAAGGTGAGAGATAGAAATCCAGTTTTATTTTTCTACATGTGGCTAGACAGATTTCCAAGCACAATTTATTAAATAGGGTTTCCTTCGCCCAGTTTATGTTTTTGTATGTTTGGTCAAAGATCAGTTGGTTGTAGGTATTTTGGTTGGTTTATAAGTATATTCCTAAGTGTTGTATTTATTTATTTGCTTCTACTGGAAAATGAATAGAGTTTTTAATTTATTTCTCAGCTAGGTTGTTTTTGGTGTATAGCAGTGTTACTGATTTGTGTGCATTGATTTTATAACCTGAGGCGTTACTGAATTTGTTTTTTAAATCTAGGAGTCTTTCGGAGGTATCTCTAGGGTTTTCTACAATTTATTTGTTATACAGTTGAGATGGTTAATATTGAGTATCAACTTAATTGGATTGAAAGATGCAAAGTATTGTCCCTGGACATGTCTGTGAAGGCGATGCCAAAGGAGATTCACATTTGAATCAGTGGACTGGGAAAAGTGACCCAATCTCAATCTGGGTGGGCACAACTAATCAGCTGCCAGCTTGACTGGCCAGCTTGGCCAGAATAAAAGCAGACAGAACTACGTGGAAAAACTAAACTGGCTTAGTCTTTTGGCCTACATCTTTCTTCTGTGCTGGATGCTTCCTGCCTTCTAACATTGGGCTCCATGTTCTTCAGCTTTGGGACTCTTGGACCTTTAACCTTGGACCTTTGACCACAGACTGAAGGCTGTACTGTTGCTTTCCCTACTTTTGAGATTTTGGGACTCTGACTAGCTTCCTTGCTCCTCAGCTTGCAGACAGCCTATTGTGGGATTTCATCTTGTGAGCATATGAGTCAATACTCCTTAATAAACTACTATATGTATATATATATATATATATATACTCATATACATAAAGTGTACAGATCTTAAGTGTTCAGTTTGATGAGTTTTGACAAATGTGTAGCCATTATACAAAATAGATACTAGAAATTTTCGTCATCTCTGAAAAAATCCCTTGCTCCCCTTTCCAATCAGTCATCCATCATATATAAACTCCTATATACATATACATACATAAATATGAGTTTATATATAATATAATATATAATATATGTAATACATAAACTCATATATTTTTAGGAGTTCATTAAGGAGTATTGACACACGATCACAAGGTGAAGTCCCACAGCAGGCTGTCTGCAAGCTGAGGAGCAAGAAAGCTAGTCAGAGTTCCAAAACCTCAACCTCAAAAGTAGGGAAGCCAACAGTGTTGGTATATTCATATATATGTGTGTGTGTACATATATATATATATAAAATTAGTTCTGTCCCTCTAGAGAATCCTGACTAATATAACAATTATATTTTCAATGAAAAGCAATGGTTTAATTTTATTTTTTCTAATTTTATGCCCTTTATTTCTTTATCTTGCCTGATTGTTCTGGCTAGGATTTCCAGTACTATGTTGAATACAAGTGGTGACAGTTTCATCTTGTCTTATTTCAATTCTCAGAGGGAATGCTTTCAATGTTTCTCCATTCAGTATGATGTTGGCTATGAGTTTGTCATATATGGCCTTTATTATTTTGAGGGAAATCCCTTCTATTCCTAGTTTATTGAATTCTTATGATAAAGGGATGCTGCCTTTCTCAAATGCTATTTCTGTATCTATCAAAATGATCACATGGTTTTTGTTTTTAATTTTGTTTATGTGATGTATCACATATCTTGACTTGCATATGTTAAACCAACCCTGCATTCCTGGGATGAAACCCACTTGATCCTTTTGTATTGTTTTTTTGATGTGCTGTTGGATTGGTTAGCTAATATTTTGTTGAGAATTTTGCATCTACAGTCATCAGGAATATTGGTTTGTAGTTTTCCTTTATTGTTACATGTTCTTTCCTGATTTTTGTATCAGGGTAATACAAGTTCATAAAATAACATGGAGGGAATTCCCTCTTTTTTAATTTTTGAAAATAGTTTCAGTAAGATTGGCACCAATTCTTCTTTGAATGTCTGGTAGAGTTCAGCTGTGAATCCATCTGGCCCTTGGCTTTTTTGTTGTTGTTATTGGCAATTTTTTAATTACTGATTCAGTCTCAATCCTTGTAATTGGTCAGTTCAGTGTTTCTATTTCTTCCTGATTTAATCAAGGAAGGTTATGTTTCCAGGAATTTATTCATTTCCTCTAGATTTTCTACTTTATGTGCATAGAGGTGTTCATAGTAGTTTCAAATGATATTTTGTCTTTCTGTGGTGTCAGTTATAATGTTTCCAGTTTCATTTCTAACTGAATTTATTTGAATTGTGTCTCTTCTATTCTTGGCTAATCTAGCTAATGGTCTATCAATTTTGATTCTTTTCAAGGAAGCCATTTTTTGTTTCATTGTTTTATTAGTCTGTTCTCACACTACTATGAAAAAAATACTTGAGACTGGGTAATTTATAAAGAAAAGAGGTTTAATTTACTCACAGTTCCACATGGCTGGGGAGGCCTCAGGAAATTTACAGTCATGGCAGAAGACACCTCTTCACAGGATAGCAGGAGAGAGAAGTAAGCGCAAGCAGGGAAAATGCTAGATGTTTATAAAATCACAGAACTTGTGAGACTCACTCATTATTATGAGAACAGCATGGGTGAAACTATCCCCAGGATTCAATTATCTCCACCTGGTCCTGCACTTGACACATGGGTATTATTAAAATTCAAGGTGAGATTTGGGTGGGGAGACAAAGCCAAACCATATCAATTGCTCTTTTGTTTTTTTGGTGTTTTTTTTTTTTTTTTTTGGTTTGTTTCTTTCAATTTCATTTTTTTTTGTGCTCTGATTTTTGCTATTTATTTTCTGCTGTTAACTTTGGGTTTAGTTTGTTATTGTTTCTCTAGTTCCTTGAGGTGTGACATTCAGTTGTCAATTTGTTGTTTTCCAGACTTTTTGAGGTTGGCATTTAGTGCTACAAACTTTTCTCTTTGCACTGCTTTTGCTGTATCCCAGAGTTTGATTACTTGTGTCATTATTATCATTTATTTCCAATAGTTTATTAAATTTTCATCTTGATTTCATAGTTAACACAAAAATTATTGAGGAGGATTGTTTACCTTCCATTTATTTGTACAGTTTTGAGGGTTCCTTTTGTAGAAGATTTATAGTTTTATTCCACTGTGGTCTGCAAAGATACTTTATATAATTTTGATATTTTTAAACTTACTGAGACTTTTTTTGACTGATCATATGGTCTGCCTTGGAGAAACTTTCATGAGTTGATGAGAAAAATGTATATTCTGCAGTTTTGGGGTAGAATGTTCTGTAAATATCTGTTTTGTTCATTATTACAGAGTGTAGTTCAAGTCCATTATTTCTTTGTTGACTTTCTGTCTCGATGATCTGTCTAGAGCTGTCAGTAGAGTGGTGAAGTCCACCACTATTATTGTGTTGCTGCCTGTCTCATTTCTTAGATTCAGTAGTAAATGTTTTATGAATGTTGGCACTCCTGTGTTAGATGCACATAAATTTATGTTTGTAACATCTTCTTGTTAGATTGATCCTTTTATCATACATACTGATGTTTTTGTTTCCTGTTGTTGCTTTAAATTCTGTTTTATCTGATGTAAGAATAGCTATTTATATTAGTTTTTTTCTCACACTGCTGTAAAACCTACTTAAGACTGGGTAATTTATGAAGAAAAGAGGAGTAATTGAAATACAGTTTCACAGGCTTAACAGGAAGCATGACTGGGAGGTCTTGGGAAACTTACAATCATGTTGGAAGGCAAAGGGGAAGCAAGCACATCTTACTCTGGTGAGAGAAGAGGGTGAGAAAACGAAGAGAGAAGTGCTACACAGTTTTAAACCATCAGGTCTCATGAGAACTCATTCACTATCATGAGAACAACATGGGGAATATCTGCCCCCATGATCCAATCACCTCCCACCAGTTTCCTCCTCCAACATTGAGAGTTATAATTCAACATGAGATTTGGGTGAAGACACAGAGCCAAACCATATCATTCTGCACCTGGCCCCATCAAAATATCATGTTTTCCTCACACTTCAAAGCACAATCATGCCTTCTCAACAGCACTCCAAGGTCTTAACTCATTCTGGCATTAACCAGAAAACCCAAGTCCAAAACTCATCTGAGACAAGGAAAGTCCCTTCCACCTAAGAGCCTGTAAAATAAAAAACAAGTTAGTTACTTTCAAGATACAATTGGGTTACATGCATTGGGTAAATACTCCCATTCCAAATGGGAGAAATCAGCTGAAACAAAGGGGCTACAGGCCTCATGCAAGTCTGACACTCAGCAGGGCAGTTTTTAAATCTTACTGCTCCAAAATAATCCCTTTTTACTCCATATCTCATATCCAGCACATGCTGATTCAAAAGATAGGCTCCCAAGGCCTTTGGCAGCTCTAACCCTTCTGTTCCGCAGGGTAGAGCCCCTATGGCTGTGTTCACAGGCTGACGTTCAGTGCCTACAGCATTTTCAGGTGCACAGAACAAGCTGTCAGTGGATTTACCATTTTGGGGTCTGGAGGATGGTGGCCCTTTTCTCACAGCTCCACTAGGCAGTGCCCCAGTGGGGACTCTGCTTGTGCACTCCAATGCCACATTTCCCCTTCAGACTACCGTAGTAGAGGATTTTCACGAGGGCTCTGCACTTGCAGCAGGCTTCTGCCTGGACATCCAGGCATCTCCATACATCCTTTGAAGTCAGGTGGAGGTTCCCAAACCTCAGCTCTTGCCTCCTGTGCACCCACAGGCTCAATATCACACGGAAGCTGCCAAGGCTTGAAGCTTGCACCCTCTGAAGCCACGACCAGAGCTGCACCTTGGCCCCTTTTAGCCAGGACTGGAGCTGAAGTGACTGGGATGCAGGGTGCCATGTTCTTAAGGTGTACAGAGCAGGAATGCCTTGGGCCTGGTCCACAAAACCATTTTTCCCTCCTCCCTCCTAAACTTCCAGCCTATGATGGGAGGGGCTTCTGTGAAGTTCTCTAAAATGCCCTGGAGACATTTTCCTTATTGTCTTGGCTATTAACATTCAACTCCTCTTTGCTTATGCAAATTTCTGCAGCAGGCTTAAATTTATTTCCAGAATTTTTTTTTTCTACCACATGGCTGGGCTACAAATTTCCCAAACTTTTATTCTTTTCTCTGCTTCCCTTTTAAATATAAGTTCCAATTTAAGAGCATCTCTTTGTTCATACATATGACTGAATGCTTTCAGAAAAAGCCAGGTCAGCTCTTGAACTCTGCTGCTTAGAATATTTTTCTGCCAGAGAATCTTTATTATCTCTCTCGTTCAAAGTTCCCCAGATCTCTAGCACATGGGAAAAATGCCACCAGTCTCTTTGCTAAAGCAGAGGTCACTAACAAAAATGACCTTTTACTCCAGGTCCCAATACGTTCCTCATCTCCATCTGAGACCTCCTCAGCTTGGACATCACTGTCCATATCACTGTCAGCATTTTGGTCACAATCATTCAACAAGTCCTAGGAAGTTCCAAACTTTCTCTCACAGCTCTATCTTCTTCTGAGCCCTTCAAACTCTTCCAGCCTCTGCCCACTACCCAGTGCCAAATTCACTTTCACATTTTCAGGTATCTTTATAGCAGTGCTGCCCAGTATCAGTTTTCTGTTTTAGTCCATTCTCACACTCCTATAAAGAACTATTTGAGAATGGGTAATTTATAAAGAAAAAGAGGCTTAATTGACTCACAGTTCTGCAGGCTTAACAGGAAACATAACTGGGAGGCCTCAGGAACCTTACAGTCATGTCAGAAGGCAAAGGGGGAGCAAGTGCGTCTTACCATGGAGGCAGGAGAGAGAGTGAGAGCAAGGTGGAAAGTGCTGCACACTTTTAAACCATCAGATCTCATGTGAATTCACTCACTATTATGAGAACATCATGGGAAAAATCTGCCCTCGTGATTCAATCACCTCCCACAGGTTCACTCTTCCAACATTAGGAATTACAATTTAACATGAGATTTAGGAGGAGACAAACATCCAAACCATATCACTACTCCTGCTCAATTTTGGTTTCTATTTGCATGGAATATCTTTTTCACCCCTTTAACTTGAGTTTACACAAATTATTATGCTTAGGAGTGGAGATTTGGTTTGTGATTCTTTATTCATTCTGCCAATATGTATGTTTTAAGTGGGGCATTTAGGCCATTTACTTTCAAATTTAATATTGAGCTATGAGGTTTAGTTACATTAATTGTTACTTAGATACTTTGTTTTCTACATTGTGTTATTGTTTTATTCTTTCAAGAGATTCTATTCTAGTGCATATCAACCTTTTGTTTAGAATTAATTTAGAATTTATTTTAGCATAATTTAAATTTTAAATACTTTTAAATTTTAGCATAATTTAAATTTAGGATTTCTTTTAGCATTTCTTGTACAGTTGGTCTGGTAGGAACAAATTCCCTCAGCATTTGTTTGTCTGAAAATGACTATTTCTCCTTCATTTATAAAACTTGCTTTTGCTGGATACAAAATTCTTGGTTGGCAGTTATCCTGTTTAAGGAAGCTGAAGACAGGACCCCAACCTTTTCTAGTTTACAAGGTTACTAATAAGAAGTCTACTATTAGTCTGATAGGTTTTCCTATAAGATTGATACTTTTGTCTCATTGCTTTCAGAATTATTTCCTTAATGTTGACTTTAGATAGCCAAATGGCTATATGCCTTGGTGGAAATTTTTTTGGTGTGTGTGATGAATTTACCAGGAGTTCTTTGGGCCTCTCATATTTCAGTATCTAAATATCTAGCAAGACCCAAGAAATTTTACTCAGTTATTCCCTCAAATAAGTTTTTTTTTTTTTTTTTTTTTTTTTTTTTTTTTTTAACTTTTTGGCTTTCTCTTCTCCCTTGAGAAAACCAAATAGTCTTAGGTTTGGCTAACATGATCTCACATTGCTTGGAATCTTTGCTAATTTCTTTTTGTTCTTATTGGGTTAATTTGAAAACCTTGCCTTTGAGCTTTGAAATTTTTTCTTCTACATTTTCTAGCCTATTTTTAAACCTTTCCACTGCATTTTGTAATTTCCTAAATGTGCCTTTTATTTTCAGAACTTCTGATTTTTTTAATCTGTCTTTTTAGAAAACATATTCATATCCTGAATTGTTTATTTATGCTGGTTTTCATCTTTCTCTGGTATCTCCTTGAGTAGCTTAATAACAAACCTTTTGAAATCTTCATGTGGTATTTCAAAGATTTCATTTTGGTTTGGATTTATTGCCATAGAGCTAATGTGATCTTTTGGGGATGTGATAGAAGCCTATTTTGTTATATAACAAGAATTATTTTTTTTTCCTCTCATTTGGGCAGGCCATTTCTTTCAATTATTATTAAATTTGTTTTTTTGACTATGTTTTTTTATTTTATTTTTCCTCTTTAAGAATGTGACTTTAATGTTTACAGTTTACTGCAGCCTAATTCAGGTCTTGGTGCTTTAGTGATAAAGATTGTGTGAGTTCCTTTGTTACAGTTTTTTTTTAATGGCTTTCTTAGATAATGATTGTAGCAGCAATGTGTGTTGAGTGTGCCAGCAAGTCTGCTGTCTCCTATGGGGTTGGAAAGGCAGAGGTCTCTTGAAGCTTACCTCACCACCCCATGGTATGCACCTTTTAATTTATTTTTCCCCAATATTTTATCTACTAGGTTAAATAGTTCAGGCTTCAGGCCAGTAGGGGAGGTGTCCCTGAGTGGAAACTACTTTTGACTAAAGTAGGTGGGTGAATTCAATACGCAATGGGGGGCTAAAGTCCCAGCCTTGACAGAGGCAGTCAGGGATGCTCTCAGTGAAATTCACTAAGGCCTTATCAGAAGGAAGGGTAGGAGCTACCTCAGCTCCCCTGCCAGGCCAGTAGGAAATCTATCCACTTCCCAGACATACACCTGACCCAGTGTTCTGCCTACTAAGACCAGGCAGGCACCTTTTTATATCTGCAGGAAAGTTGATGTACAAGTAGGGAGGAACTGTGACTCTACCCCTCATGCAAGCCAGTATCTGGAGGGCGTTCCTTTTTTGGGGATTCAATCACCCTGAAGTGTTTCAGAAAGGCCGTCTATATGTGCTGCCATGCTAAGCTCCCATGGGAGATGCCCCAGTTGTTTCTGCAGTGATGGACAAAAGTGAAAACAAGTCTTCCTGAAGAACCTTCATGAGCACCAGAGCTGCTTGCCTGTTGGTAGAGCTACACATTTTCTCTGTTGAACTCAGCACTGCAGTTGTACCTTGCTTAAAGAAACTTCCCACCAGTGGAAAAATCTGGGACTTAGGCCTGCAGTCCAGATTCTTTTGTCCCATGAGGTGTTCCCTTGATGTGGTGTACTTCCCCTTCTCTTGGGAGTAGGAGTCCCTGTAAGCCAGACAACCGCAAATATTGCTGCTCCTCTGGGTCAGGCTGCCCAGTGGGATCCAGTAATGTGACTGGTCCTCAAGTCTCCCAGTGGCACATACCAGCATATGCTCTGATAGATGTGGCAAGGGAGTAATGTAGACTCTGTGAGATTTCTTGGTTTTAATAGCCTTAGTGTGTTGGCTTTCTCAAATACCAGTTGTAGCAGTAGTGAACTGGTCATGTGTACAGACGCAGAACCTCCTGGTTAGCCAGGGTGTTGCAGGCAATGATGATGACTGAGCTCACACACAAGTTTTGTACTTCATGGGTGCATTGTTATTCTACTTCTTGAGATGCTGTAATTGTCTGTCAGGTGGCCTCTAGCCAGGAGGTGGCACTTATAAAAGAGCACCAGCTGAGGTGGAAGCAGGTGGATTTGTACTTGCATTATGTTACCCAGAGGAGGTATTCTGGTTTATTAGGTGATGAGCAGAGCCATAGGGTTCCTCAAGGTTTCTGTCTTTTGTGTTAAGCTACCAGGACACATGGAAGGGCAAAAACAGGTGGGGGCTAAATGAGACAAGTTTATGTTCTGGCTTTTTATGTACGGGGCAATCAGAGGGCTCTGGGGGCATTGGGAGGCAGTTATCTGGCCATTGGGTAATGTTCCAAAAATGATCATAGCTGCCTCCTCCGCAATAGAGTTTTGCAGGGAGTGGGAAATATAAAGTGACAGTAGGCCTCACCCAGCTCCCACACGCTTGGCAAGGCATTTCTCTCACCCACAGTGTTTGCTAGCAGTAGCTAGTTAAATTGCATGTCTAAACACAGAAGTCAAAACTGCCCCAGACCATAAGCCTTCCTTTTGGAGACAAGAAGCACAGCTTTCAGGCCATGCTCCTCCCTGTCCACCCCCAAAGCCAGGGTGCCCAGCTCCTGCACTCATGGCTGCAGCACACTTCCCACTTACCTCCCTGTTCTGGCCAAAGGACTTTGTCATCCCCCAAGCTTATATTGTGAATTTCATTTGGGAGCTTTTTCAACATGCAACTGCTGGCTGAGTTAGCTGGCAGAATTCAGTGAGGTCCCCTATGACAAAGAATCAGGAATGGCTTCCTCAGTCTGTGCTGGAGACTGGAAATGCATGCTGGGCTCTTCCCACTGCTGCTACTTTTATATTACCCATTTTTCCCTGTTTCAGTTCCAGTGCTGGGTAGGGTTAAGGCCTTCCCCTGTGGGCTAAATTGCCAAGTTCTCCAAATGGGGTGCATATTCTGGAGGTAGTCTCTCTCCCTCTCACATTCTGAGGACTTACAGGTTTTCACCAGGCTGTGATGTAGGCTGCAGGTTGATGCTTCTTTCAAATGGTTTGTGGTATCTTTCCTTTTTTGTGTTAAGTTCCTACATTGCTTCTTGGAAAAAAGTTTACAGTCTGAATCTCTATTTACTATTTTGTTTTTCCAAGTGTGGGTTGCATGCTAACACTGCCTCCAATTCACCATCTTATATGACAATCACTGGTGTCAATATTAATGCAAAGGTATTTTGGTGCAGGAGAAAAGCAAATCAGAAATGAAAATCATAGAATTGAGAACTTAGAGATTATGTTCACGTGTAAGAAAAGGAAAAAATTCTGATTAAAACTCAAAAGTCCGCCGGCTACGGTGGCTCATGCCTGTAATCTCAGCACTTGGGAGGCCAAGCTGGATGGATCACCTGAGATCAGGAGTTCGAGTCCAGCCTGGCAAACATGGCAAAATCCTATCTCTGATAAATATACAAAAATTAGCTGGGTGTGGTGGTGTGCCTGTAGCCTCAGCTACCTGGGAGACTGAAGCAGGAGAATCACTTAAACCTGGGAGGCGGAGGTTGCATTGAGTCAAGATCACACCACTACACTCCAGCCTGGGGGACAGAATGAGACTCTATCACAAAAAAAAAAAAAAAATCAAAAGTCTGTTTGAGCAATGAAGTCAATGAAGTATTAGTTTAAACAATATCTAACACAATGTACCTTGTAATTCTTCAGGATGAATCTAGATCTAGCTGCTTTACAGTAGCTCAGAAGGACTAAGTATGCCAATAAAAGACGCATGTTGAGTTAAGAGTTGCAATGCCACAAAAGGGTCAGGTTCAGGCTAGAATACAGTCCTGCCATAAAAATAGTAATATAGAGACTTCATAAATTACTAATGTAATGCAATTTGTTTGGGTGAGGTTCAAGGAGTGGACTTTTTGATTAAATGTGATTTGCTCTAATAAATATAGTGGATACCTTCTTATGCTAACAGACTGGGAGAAGAATATAGACCATCAGAGGAAAAAAAAGAGTCCAATGAATATGCAGAGGAGTAAGCATCAAAAACTATACATGTATGAGTTTCTTGCTAGTTTCAAGTGTACGGTAATGCCATTAATCTAGATAAAGATCTGGGAAAAAAGGTAATGGTAATGCAGGGTGAGGAAAAGGGGGAACAATAAGTAATCATACACATATAGAATTTACCATATGTAGGAGAGTTTCATTGCAGTGTCTAAGTGACAACTTATGACTTAGAGAAATGATCTTATGGTAAACATTGACATTGATGTATCTGGAAGACATAAATTTCATTTCTGCCTTCTGAGACAAAGGGCAGAAAATGCCCTCAAATTTGAATTTGCCTCTGACTGAACATTGTATTGCAGTCAACATTTATAGAACTCTGTCCTCATTTCATTCTTATCTCTATTTATATGTTATTTTCACAAAGAGGTTTTCAATTTTAAACCTATCCAAAATAAGCGCCAGTCACCATGACTTTTGTCCTGTCCTAATTTTCTTCATAATACACTTATCACTTCTTGCATTATATTACGTATGCTATTTGCCTGAGGCTATTAATCTGAAATAATTTAATAATAATTTTGGAAGTAGGGCAGATGGACTAGATAACAAATACAATCGCACCATAGCAAGTGCTACCCTTGAAAAAATTAATTGCTATTAATTTCACACAATAAAATTGTTAAGATCATATTTTTGCCTATTTCAATAATCAGAAAGACAAAAACATCTTAGTTTTATACAAATAATAAAATCATAGTATAAAATTGTACTCCTGTCTTTGTGCTTTCTATATCTGTGACTTTAAATTTATTTTGGTGACTGTCAACACAAAGGCAGAATTTATCTTTCCTTTTACATTTGGATGGCAAACACGTAGAATTTACAAAATATCTGAAGACTGTAGCTTATGTAGGTGGTGAGCAGAGGCACAAATATTTAGACCAAGTGACACACTGTGTGGTTCACTTCAGGTTACACCTTTGGTTGGATAAATCCAACTCTTTGTCATTAGCCAAGACTAGAGGAAGGGAGATAACTTTTTAAAATTTGATCTTCTACTCATCATAAAGAATATTTCATGCCTGTATTTCTTCCATCGTAATTATATTTGTTACATTCAGTACTTAGAGATGTTTATAAGAGAACATATTTTCTTTTTCAGCTGATTATTGCCTAACTCAGAGTTTTCAATGAGGCTTGATATTAGGTTAACAAGCTTTTACAGTAGGAAGCATTACAAGAGACATTTACCTAGTTTCTCAGATTTCCAGGGATAACATCCAGCAGCTGAACCATTAAGGTAATTACAGGGAAAGAAAAGTTAACTGAGATAGTTTGTCATAAGAAGAAATCATAGATGTAATTTTAACTCTCTGCTCTGAATCATAATTACAAAATGCATCAGCTTAGACACAGAGAGGAATTTTAAGCAAAGTCAGGAGCCACTGATGAAATGTCTTTAAAATAGAAGTAGAATAATTTAAAAGTGTTGTATTTACCATATATGATGATACATATAAATGAGTTTTAAAACATCTTTATTGTAGTCTTGAGATATTTAAATGCAAATAGAAATATTAAGTTTTACTCTATTTTTGCCATTTTTTAAAGCATAATTAGAGAAAATTTATTTTTCCACCAATAAATAAGGTGATGCTCAAGAAGTATTTATTTGGTCTCGAAGCATATCAATTATTCAGGAAAATGAAATGTAGTAATTTAAAGGAAACTTTAATATTTCACATATACTAGAGAGAACAGACAGTTCTCATGCTTATTTTTTTTTTACTTGAGACTTATATTATCTAAATAATTGTTTAATACTCCATTTCTTGTACATCAAATGCAATTTAGGATATTATGCCGGCATTCAACTTTAAATATTTTCTAAAATAAAATATATTATAAGTATATAATGTTTAGACAAATTATTTACAAAAATTGCCTGTCTCAACTTTCAAATGAGCTTGGATTTTTTAACAGATAATGTAGAAAATTTACTATTTAGTCATGTGATTTCTTTAATAAATAATTCCTCTCTCTCCCTAACATATTTGGCAAATCAAAGGCCATTAAGTGTTTCCAAGTATTTGAATCTTTTTAGTTTTATGTATTTTTAGCAATTGGAGGAATGTGGAAATATAATTTAGTGTTTGTGTAATGTGAGATATACTGTAGGTTATTTTATCTTTACAGACAAGTAATCAAAGAAGGGCAACACATAAGATTCCTATCATAACATTAATTCATTCCATTAAATGCACATCTAGTATCTTTGACCTCCAAGGCATTGATTGTCACATTTATTGCAGTGTTCAAGAACCTGTCAGTCAAAGTAAGAGAATCTGATGGACTCCTAAATACACAAAGAAATGATTACTGGAAATGCAATCTCTAATATTTCAAAATGTATTGATTTGAATTTACTTTCAATAATTATTTTCTGCAAAAACTAAACACATGGATTTATTAACATCTTAAATTTGGACTAGAACTTGAAGGCCTACTAGCAATTATGGGCAGTATGTTCAACTGGAAGAAATGCCATTCATCCAATTTACCTCCTAGTAAAATCACCTAAGTCTGCACATCTCAGAACAGGAAGCCCCAGAGAATGAATAATGATCACTCAGTAGGTAGGAAGAGCATACTTTATATTACTTTGCATGCAATGGATGATTGAAAATAACAAAATTATGTTTATCAAGCCCTTACATAAATAATTTGCTTTTTTCCCTTTACTTCCTCAATTCAGGATTGATTGTAAATTCTGTAGGTACAATTGAATATGTACTCATTTTCTACCATATCATTCATAATAAAATTTGTAGGGCCACTATTTACAGCACATAAAATTGAGTGTGTTCTGTTGTGCCATATGTGGATTCAAATTTTAAGGGATTTTGGATGTCACCTTTTTGGGTTTACACATATGAAATCACTTTGGATGTGTGTGGAGAGGTTAAAAAAAAAAAAGACTTAGGGTTTTATGGCATGTAAAAGTTCCAGAGATCAGTTGAAACAAGCAAATTTTATCTATTTTTATTGCTAAATAGAAATAAAATGCTATTGAGTGTATAAGCTATACATGGAATTACAAATATAATATACATTCATATTAATATGGTATGTCATATTATATTAATTGTAATAATAATTACAAATATAATATGACATATCATATTATTTTTTCTAATCCACTTATGGCATAACAGATCACACTCAATTTTATGTGCTGTAAATAGTGGCCCTACAAATTTTATTATAAATGATATGGTAGAAAATGAGTACATTTACCTATGTTGGTTAATTGAAAGGTGCTGTTCTTTTAGTTTATTCCATTGGAATTGCCAGTAGTTTAAAGAGTTGTAAGCCTTCTAGATTAAGATGTAAAACTGAGCATACCAGTGAGCCTGATGTTATTCAAGCAGTGGCAAAGATCTTATTTAAATGAGATTAAAGGATTTACATCTATAACATGTTGGAGAGAAAAAAGAGGATACCAGTATATGACATGTAGAGAAGTTATAAAATAGATGGACAATTTTTAAAATGGAAATAATGACAGCAAGATTGAATGTACAATAAAGGAGCTGTTAAAAAGGTAGAAATCTACATGTCAGCACAATTATGTATAGACTGTAGACTTGCTACAACAGGTAACTGGATTAAAAATTGGGCAAAAAATCCAAGAATTAATTTAAAGTCTGTACAGGAAAAAGTGTACACATTTACTTCCCTCCCTGTTCTCCAACAAATATAATGAGAAACAGAAAGAAATGTCCTAGGTTAAAAAAAAAATCAGTGGGACCTTTCCTTTATTATTTAAATGAATGTCTTGGAAGCAATACAGCATGTAATGTGGGCTTGGTTACTTATGTATAATGACTAGTAATATGAACTCTGCAAATATATTGATCCACACAGATTCATAGAGCACCTAGTCAGCTTTCATATCCTCATCTCTTTAAATCTTGAGAATAAGACCTTTAGACAAAAAGACAAAATAAACAAACAAAAAAAGTGTGAGTGGAAACACGTAACATAGAGAATACATAGCAAAACTACAGAAACAATCATTCTATTTTTTAAACAGAATATAGAATGGAGGACATAATGCTAGGAAACTGACAAATAGTAAATTAAAAGAACGTATTTTTAGCAAAACTACAGAAATAATCATTCTATTTTTTAAACAGAATATAGAATGGAGGACATAATGCTAGGAAACTGACAAATAGTAAATTAAAAGAACGTATTTTTAGTAATACGGTGTTATTTAAAATAGTAATAGAATGTTTCAAAGATAACGTAATGCAAAACAAGAGAGACTGAGAATATGAGAGAAAAGATATGCGAGCAAAGATAAAAAAAAGTTGCCCCCCTTTGAAAACTGGCACAAGACAGGGATGAGGTCATCACCACTCCTATTCAATATAGTGTTGGAAGTTCTGGCCAGGGCAATTAGGCAGGAGAAGGAAATAAAGGGTATTCAATTAGGAAAAGAGGAAGTCAAATTGTCCCTGTTTGCAGACAACATGATTGTAAATCTAGAAAACCCCATTGTCTCAGCCCAAAATGTCCTTAAGCTGATAAGCAACTTCAGCAAAGTCTCAGGATACAAAATCAATGTACAAAAATCACAAGCATTCTTATACACCAATAACAGACAAACAGAGATCCAAATCATGAATGAACTCCCATTCACAATTGCTTCAAAGAGAATAAAATACCTAGGAATCCAACTTACAAGGGATGTGAAGGACCTCTTCAAGGAGAACTACAAACCACTGCTCAAGGAAATAAAAGAGGATACAAACAAATGGAAGAACATTCCATGCTCACGGATAGGAAGAATCAATATTGTGAAAATGGCCATACTGCCCAAGGTAATTTACAGATTCAATGCCATCCCCATCAAGCTACCAATGACTTTCTTCACAGAATTGGAAAAAACTACTTTAAAGTTCATATGGAACCAAAAAAGAGCCCACATCACCAAGTCAATCCTAAGCCAAAAGAACAAAGCTGGAGGCATCACACTACCTGACTTCAAACTATACTACAAGGCTACAGTAACCAAAACAGCATGGTACTGGTACCAAAACAGAGATATAGATCAATGGAACAGAACAGAGCCCTCAGAAATAATGCTGCATATCTACAACTATCTGATCTTTGACAAACCTGAGAAAAACAAGCAATGGGGAAAGGATTCCCTATTAATAAAAGGTGCTGGGAAAACTGGCTAGCCATATGTAGAAAGCTGAAACTGGATCCCTTCCTTACACCTTATACAAAAATCAATTCAAGATGGATTAAAGACTTAAATGTTAGACCTAAAACCATAAAAACCCTAGAAGAAAACCTAGGCAATACCATTCAGGACATAGGCATGGGCAAGGACTTCATGTCTAAAACACCAAAAGCAATGGCAACAAAAGCCAAAATTGACAAATGGGATCTAATTAAACTAAAGAGCTTCTGCACAGCAAAAGAAACTACCATCAGAGTGAACAGGCAACCTACAAAATGGGATAAAATTTTCACAACCTACTCATCTGACAAAGGGCTAATATTCAGAATCTACAATGAACTCAAACAAATTTACAAGAAAAAAACAAACAACCCCATCAAAAAGTGGGTGAAGGACATGAAGAGACACTTCTCAAAAGAAGACATTTATGCAGCCAAAAAACACATGAAAAAATGCTCACCATCACTGGCCATCAGAGAAATGCAAATCAAAACCACAATGAGATACCATCTCACACCAGTTAGAATGGCAATCATTCAAAAGTCAGGAAACAACAGGTGCTGGAGAGGATGTGGAGAAATAGGAACACTTTTACACTGTTGGTGGGACTGTAAACTAGTTCAACCATTGTGGAAGTCAGTGTGGCGATTCCTCAGGGATCTAGAACTAGAAATACCATTTGACCCAGCCATCCCATTACTGGGTATATACCCAAAGGACTATAAATCATGCTGCTATAAAGACACATGCACATGTATGTTTATTGCGGCATTATTCACAATAGCAAAGACTTGGAACCAACCCAAATGTCCAACAATGATAGACTGGATTAAGAAAATGTGGCACATATACACCATGGAATACTATGCAGCCATAAAAAATGATGAGTTCATGTCCTTTGTAGGGACATGGATGAAATTGGAAAGCATCATTCTCAGTAAACTATTGCAAGAACAAAAAACCAAACACTGCATGTTCTCACTCATAGGTGGGAATTGAACAATGAGAACACATGGACACAGGATGGGGAACATCACACTCTGGGGATTGTGGTGGGGTGGGGGGAGGGGGGAGGGATAGCATTAGGAGATATACCTAATGCTAGATGACGAGTTAGTGGGTTCAGCGCACCAGCATGGCACATGTATACATATGTAACTAACCTGCACATTGTGCACATGTACCCTAAAACTTAAAGTATAATAATAATAAATAAAATAAAAAAAAGAAAATGCTTAAAAAAAAAGTTGCTCCCAATTCAGTTAATACTAGCAACAAATAAATTAATAGATAATTTAAATATTTAAATTGCAATAAAACAATAAGATAATATAGACATATCTAATTTTATTGTACTTTGTTTTGTACTTTGCAAATGGTGCATTTTTAAAATAAATTGAACGTTTATGGCAACCCTGTACCAGGCAAGTCTGTCAGTACCATTTTTCTAAGAGCATATGCTCACATTGTGTCTCTCTGTCACATTTTGGTAATTCTCACAATATTTAAAAACTTTTCATTATTAATATGTAATCTGTAATCAGTGATCCTTGATGTTGCTTTTGAAATTATTTTTTGGCTCCACAAACCAGGCCCATAAAAGGTTATGAGCTCAACAGATAGATGTTGTGTGTCTTTCTGACTTCTCCACTGACTGGATTTTCCCTCATTTTTCTCTCTCCCTCCCTAAGCCTCCCTATAACAAAGCTGGAGAAGGAATGTTTGAATCTAGCAGAACCTGGTTCATAAGGTTTAAGGAAAGAAGCAATCTTCATAACATAAAAATTCAAGATAAAGCAGCAAGTGCTAACGTAGAAGCTGCAGCAACTTATTCAGAACATCTAGCTGAGATCATTGATGAAGGTGGCTACACTACACAACAGATTTTCAATGTAGATCAAATAGCTTTCTATTAGAAGAACATGCCATTTAGAATTTTCATAGCTAAAGAAGAGAAGTCAATGCCTGGCTACAAAGCCTCAAAGGACAGCATGGCTCTCTTGGTAGAGGCTAATATAGCTGGTGACTTTAAATTGAAGCCAATGCAAATTTATTATGATGAAAATTTTAGGACCTTTAAGAGTTATGTTGGCCGGGCGCAGTGGCTCATGCCTGTAATCCCAGCACTTTGGGAGGCCAAGGCAAGCGGATTGCCTGAGCTCAGGAGTTTGAAACCACTGTGGGAAACATGGTGAAACCCCATCTCTACTAAAATACAAGCTGGGCATGGTGGCACGCGCCTGTAATCCCAGTTACTCAGGATGCCAAGGCGGGAGAATTGCTTGAGCACAGGAGGCGGAGGTTGTAGTGAGCCAAGATCACACCACTGCACTCCAGCTTGGACAACAGAGTAAGGCTCCATCTCAAAAAAGAACAAAAAATAAGTTAAATCTACTCTGCCTGTGCTCTAGAAAAGGAACAAAATTTGAATGATAGCATATTTGTTTACAGTATGGTTTACTGAACATTTTAAGCCTACTGTTGAAACCCACTGTTCAGAAGACAAGATTTATTTGAATATATTCCTGTTGATTGACAATACACCTGACACCCAAGAAGATTAATGTTGTTTTCATACCTGCTAACACAACATCCATGCTGCAGCCCATAGATCAATAAATAATTTCATCTTTCAGTCTTATTATGTAAGAAACACACTTTATAAGGCTACAGTTGTCATAGATTGTGATTCCTCTTATGGATATGGACAAAGTAAATTGAAAACCTTCTGGAAAAAAAGTCATCATTCTAGATGACATTAAGAACATTTGTGATTAATGGAAGGAGATCAAAATGTCAACATTAATAGTAGCTTGAAAGAAGTTGAGTCCAACCCTCATGGATGGCTGTGAGGGCCTCAAGACTTCAGTGGAGGAAGTCACTGTAGATGTGGTAGAAATTGCAAAAGAAATACAATTAGAAGTAGAGCCTAAAGATGTGACTGAATTGCTGCAATTTCATGATAAAACGTGAAAGAATGAGGAGTTGCTTCTTGTAGATGAACAAAGAAAGCGGCTTCTCAAAATGAAGTCTCTTCCTGATGAAGATGCTGTGAACATTGCTGAAATAACCTCACTTCAGGTCCCTTTATGATAAAACCCTCAACAAACTCGCCAATGAAGGAACATAAGTTAAAATAATAAGAGCCATCTATGACAGATCCACGGCCAACATTATACTGAATGGACAAAAGCTGGAAGCATTCCACTTGAGAACTAGAACAAGATAAGGATGCCCAATTCCACCACTCCTCCCATTCAACGTGGGTACTGGAAGTCCTAGCAAAGCAATCAGGCAAGAGGAAAAAATAAAAATAAAAAGCTTCTAAACAGAAAATAAATCAAACTATCTTTCTTTACTGATGATGTTTTCATACCTAGAAAATCCCAGTGACTCTGCCAGAAAGCTCCTGGAACTGTTAAATGGCCAGTAAAGTTTCAAGATACAAAAGCAATCTATAAAATTCCATAGCATTTCTATACACCAGTCACATTCAAGTTGAGAGCAAAATGAGAAATGCAATCCCATTTACAATAGCCACACACACAAAAATAAAATACCTAGGGATTCATCTAATAATGGAGGTGAAAGATCTCTACAAGGAGAACTACAAAACACTGCTGACAGAAAATTTAATCTGCCACATCTATATTGAGAAAAAAATATTGAGACAGTATAGACAAATATATAATACATGATATAATTTATATTATATATATTCTTAAAAACATCAGCTCTAAAGGACAATAATCATACTGGTATTCAGCATTAATAAGTAACAGAGGATAATAGAAATCAAGAGAGGGTACAATGCCTCTAAAGTTTTGATAAAAAAGTGATTTCTAACTTGACCAGTCTAGTATTCTATATGCCAAGTATATGAGGACAAAATGTAGTCAGTCATTTTTGTGCATGCATGAACTAATATTTCCCCATTCAATCTTCCTGAGAAAGTTATTTAAAAATATATTCCAACAACAAAAGGATAATAACAAAAAAAATTTATACAATTTAAGAAAGGGTAAAATATTAAAGGGACATGTATCTTCTTAGAAAACAATGTCAGTGGCCTCAATTGGGAATATCTGTATGAAATCAGACGTAAACAATAGAAGAATTGATAAGAAGCTGACTGATATCAGTAACATTTTGCAGGACTGATAAGTCTGTTGTCCCAAGTAGGAAATAAGAGAAATAGAAATGCTAAAAAACAAATCAAAACTATAGATGCAGCAATCATGGTTTTAGCTTTTTACTCAAAATAATTTAAAATATATGTTCACACAAAAACCAACATACAGATGTTTATAGTAGCTTTATTCATGATTGTCAAAATGTGGAAATGACCAATATGTCTTTCAAGAGGTGAATGGATAAACTGGAATATTTTGAGACAACAGAATATTATTTCCTCCTGAAAAGAAATGACCTATCAAGCAATGAAAACAAATGGAGAAAACTTAAATGATATTGCTAAGTGAAAGAAGCCAATCTGAAAAGGCTACAGAGTTTATGTTTCCAACTATCTCGCATTTTGAAATGGCAGAACTATGGATGCAGTAAAAAGATTAGTGGTTCTCAGTGGTTAGAGTGGAGAATGCATGAATAGGCAGAGCGCAGAAGATTTTTAGGGCAGTAAAAATAGTCTGTTTGATGTATAATGGTGGAATCATATCATAATACATTTGTCCAAACCTATAGAATGTACAACACCAAGAGTGAACCATAAACTATGATAGGTAATTAGGATGTGACCATGTAAGCTTATTCATTGTAACAAATATACCCACTTTGGGAGGCCGAGGTGGGCGGATCACGAGGTCAAGAGTTCGAGACCAGTCTGGCCAACATAGTGAAACCCCGTCTCTACTGAAAAAAAAAAAAAAATTATCCTGGTGTGGTGGCACACACCTGTAGTCCCAGCTACTCAGGAGGCTGAGGCAGGAGAATCGCTTGAACCTGGGAGGTGGAGGTTGCAGTGAGCTGATACTGCACCATTGCACTCCAGCCTGAGTGACAGAGCCAAGACTCCGTCTCAAAAAAAAAAAAAAAAAAGAAACAAATATACTTACCATTTTAGTGGGGTATGCTGATAGTGGCGGAAGCTGTTTATGCATGGTAGCAGGAGGTATGTGAGACAGAGTAAAGTATACAGTTTTCTCTACACTTTCCTCCAAATTTTGGTGAAAACCTAAAATTTTTCTAAAAATAATCTTAACACTTTTTAAAATTAAAAATAGACACGTTAACAAAAAGTGGATTAAAGTTAAAGGTGACACAAAGTGCATTTACCTAAGGTGTTTTACTTAATAAGAAATATTTTTTCATGGCTCATGTTGGGAAATCATGACTGCCCTGAAAGATAAATTTTCCATTTCAAATGAGAATCTTAAGCTATTATATAAAGTTGACCAGATAAAAAGCAAACATGCTTTTGGAAATAAGTTTACTCTATGTAACTTGAAAACAAATTCTTAGCAAATGAACACTCCTTTGGTTTATGTATTTAAAAAATGTATTAGCATACTTATAGAATAATCACGTTGTACATAGAAACAATTAGATTAAAAATTAAGGTTTCTGAATGATAATAAAGAAAAACAAATACAAAAATACTGCATAAAAATTTTATCAGCAATAACTTCTGGATATATATAGATCTGCTTTTTTTTGTCTGCCTAAAATAATTCAGTTCAAATCTTGAAAAAAGTCAGACAACAATTAATTCTTGAAATAATCATTGCAGGAGAAAAAAAAAACAAAGCATTGATTCCTTCATTCACATCATTTTGGAGTAAAACCCTCAAAGCTGTCATCTGTGAATATGAAAGACAATCATATTTTTGAATACGAAACAAAGATTAATGTTATTCCTGGTTGAAATGACAACACAAATGTTTGCATTAGTAGGTGCAGGGCATAAGAACAGAAGGCGATGAGAGCATGCTCTGAGATAAAACAATATTTACTGCTCTAACAGTATAGATGATGTCTAACTAGCTCTGTTCATTGCTGACAATATGCCATCAGCCATAGTCGTATGAATTACTGATGTCTGCCAGCACTTCCCTTGAGCATCAGTACAATCAATATATCTGATGCTAATTCCCGGAAATCATTGTTCTTGAAGATTCTAAGAAACTATACTACATTTAGTATTATGTGTCAATCATATGCTTTAGTGACTCAATTAGGAAAAGTGGAAATTTAAATCTAATATGATTTATTTTTAGTTTATATAAAATAATTTTATAATAACCTTTCTCAAAAGCCTACAAATCAAAACATAATATAATCTAATTGGCCTGAAAAACTTTAGCTGGCATGCAATACCAAAAGTTATCATAAAGTAAAATAATGCAAAAATTCATCAAATGTCATAATTTTGAAGTTTTATTTTGTAGTTTGAACAAGTCATGAAAAATTGCATGGCTTCTATATGTATTTGATATTGGTTTTCCATTTAGATTAGAAGAAAGAAATCTGTTACGTATTTATTTAACTAAAATTATTCTACAAGAAGTCTCTATTTAGGGTCTACTTAAATTTAAGAAGCATTTATTTACCACTTCGAGCTGCTTTGCTTCCTTAAACATCTGGAAAAACCAAATAGCCTAAAGGTACTAAAACCAAATTAAGGAAAAAAAAGAGAGTTGTAAAACCTATTGAGATTTTTAAAATATTCTGCCTAAATAGTAGCTAATTTGCCTAAAATTATCATCTATTTTTATAAATAAAAATATCCATGTCATAGTTTATTACAGATGTTGGATTATTGTGTTTGTTTTAGTCTCATAAATATTAAATATTTGATTTTTTTACTCAGAAAAAAACAAGAATAAATGCTAAAGTTTATATATTGCATTCATTCAATTACCATTGCTTTGGTCAGGGAATTAGCTTAGAACTGAAATGGTGCTCAAAATATCAATAATATCTATTATCTCATATTTTAGGAAAATGAGACCCAGACTAAACTCTCTTGTATATGGACAGCTACAATGGGAATTAAGTAACTTCTGTACACCATTCTCATATCTATTAATTTGTCCATATATTCCATATATGTATGTGTGTATATATATATATATATATTCATTCATCTATTCCTTTATGCATTATTCATTTTAAAATAAACTTTACATTCTATTGCACCAATTAAGTATTGCTTTATAGCTAGAAGTCTAGAGAGATGGTCTCTGGATCCTTCTGTTACACTGGTGCCTGTCCTCTCTGAGGACACGGTTGTTAGCATTTTGTTTATTTGAGCTAATTTTATATTTATAAATGTTTGTCATCATTTGCCTTGACAAAATAAAGTTACTCAAAATAGTTCTATAAATCTGCCCAAGAAGACACTAGCAGGAAGTCAGGTTCTTGATACTGGGAGGTTAGATCTGATGTTAATAAGGAGAAAGTGAAAAAATACAAAATACAAAATAGGAGAGTTTATTTAAATATAAAGATGAGAGTATTGGCAGAGTTGATGATTGATTTGATTTGCTTTGAGTTGAGTGGGGACGTAGCGAGTCAAGAAAGTTGTCCATACTTTTCCCTTGTGCCAGTTTATGCAGATACACATTATCCACTGAACAATATATCATAAGCGGAAAACTACCACCAAAAGGTGAAAAAAAATCAGTATTTGTATATGTACAATCTACTTTCCCTTATTTTTTTAGATAAGAAAACATTAAACCATAGGGATACTATTTTTCCTCCACTTCTACCTTCATTTTTTCTCTAGATAGGAAAGCATGGAACCACAGGGATTTGAATTATCCTCCACTTCTTGGTTTACCTGTGAACATTTCCTGAACTTGGCTCCATGCTTTTTTGGCCTTGGCTGTCTTTAATCTGTATCCATTCAATTGTAATAAACTGTAACCATGAGTAAACAGTTCCTCTAGGTTCTGACACACCTGAAGTGGCTTTGGGGACACCATTCAGCAGCTCATAATATATAGGGCTGAGCTCCTGCAATGATCACTGCTTAGAATGTAGAATGTGTTATGACACTCAGACTCATACCATGCATATCATCTCACTTAAAATAATGCAAAAATCATGAGAAAGATAAAGTGAAGTGAAATATTGATATGATGACATTAAGTAAAATGAAAATTATGATAGCACATCATAGTATAAGTAATGTACTTATTATTATATAATAATGAATACTATAGAGTAATGTTTCATTGTTACCCTTAGAAGCTTGAAACTATGGTCCAGAAAACAGTTTTTGAGACAAAATGAAAAGTAGTTTTCCATATAATGATGATACAAATACATTATATTAAAATCTATTGTGTAATTACATTTCCAACTTAGGTGTTTTATTTTTTACACAGCTTTCTTGAGATATAACTCACTTACTATGAAGTTTACCCATTTAATGTGTGCAATTTAACATTTGTTAGTATGTTCAAAAAGTCATGGAGCCATCACTATAATCACTTTTAAAACATTCCCATTATAATTAAAAGATTACATATATTAATTGTTCCAATTTCCCTGTAACCCGCATAGCCCCAGGCAACTATGAATTTATTATTATTTTGTCTCTATAGATGTTTCAATTCTGGACATATAATATAAATAGATAAGTATAATTTATGGGCTTCTGTGACTGACTTCTTTCACATTTCTCTTGGTATTATGTAGTTAAGGGCCATCGTGTTTGGACATGTATTAGTACTTCACCTCCTTTTATTTCTGATTATATTCCATTTTATAAATACACTGAGTATTAATTATCCAATTTTCAGATGAGGGTCATTTGCACAGCTTCCATTTTTGATTATTATGAATAATGTGGCTATAAACATTCATGTACACATTTTTCTGTGGACATATGTTTTCATTTCTCTTGATATATAACTAGGTGTGGAACTTCTAGGTTATATAATAATTCCATGTTTAACTTTTTTGTTTGCTTGTGAGACAAGGTCTGGCTCTATCGCCCAGGCTGGAGTGCAATGATGTGATCTCGGCTCATTGCAACCTCCACCTCCTTGGGCTCACACCATCCTCCCACCTCAGCCTCCTGAGTAGCTGAGACTACAGGTACACACTGCCACACCCAGCTATTTTTTGTAGAGACAAGGTTTCACCATGTTGCAAAGGCTGACTCAAACTCCTGGGCTCAAGCAATCCTCCAGCCTCCACTTTCCAAACTGCTGGGATTATAGACATGAGCCACTGCACCCAGTCTGTATAACTTTTTTAAGGACCTGCAAAGCTATTTTCAATAACAGCTGTATCATTTGACATTTCTACCAACAGCATAACAGGGTTCTAATGTTTTACATCATTATCAATGTAATTATTATCTGTCTTTTTTATTACAGCCATCCAGTTCACAGAAGGTGTGAAATGGTATCTCGCCGTGGTTTTGTTTTGCATTTTTTTTTAATGATTAATGTTGGGTATTTTCTTAAGTGCTTTCTGCTCATTTTTATATTATTTTGGGAAATATTCAAATTTTCTGACCATTTTAAATGTGCCTACTTACATATTTACTATTGAATTGTAAGTGTAGTTTACATATTCTAGATAAAAGATCCTTATCAAATATATAATTTAAAAATATTTTCTCTCTTTTTTTGGTTGTCCTTTAATTTTCTTGATACTGGGCTTTGAAGTTCAAATATTTGTTTAATGAAGTAGAATTAACTATTACTTGGTCATTTTATAATTTTGGTGTCATATTCAGGAATAATTTTTCTAACCCAAGGACACAAAGATTTAGTCACATTTTCTTCTAAGTTTCTAATAGTAGTTTCTCTTTCATTTAGGTCTCTGATCCATATTAAGTGAATTTTGCATATTATTTTTGGCACAATTTCATCTTTATTTTGCACATGGCTATCCGATAATCTCAGAAATATTTCTTATCAACTGACTTCCTAATTGAATTGAATTAACCCTTCTTTGAAAATCAATTGACCACACATTTAAGAGTTTATTTTTAGATTTTAAATTATATTTCATTGATATATGTGACTATCCTCAAGCCAGTACTATACGGTTTCAATTATTTTAGCTGTGTGAAAATTTTGAATTTGAGAAGTCCAAGTCCCCCAAATTTGTTCTTCTTTTTAAAAAGTGTCTTGACTATTCTTGATCCTTTCTATTTTTATATAAATTTTGGGATCACTTTGCCATTTTCTCCAAGCAAGACACCCAGTAATTTGATGAGGATTGTATAAAATCTGTAGATCAACTTGTGGAATATTTGATGTGGATTTGGGTTGAAGGACATATCCCAAGCTCCAGTAAGTGTTAGCAATAATTCTTGGAAAGAAATAGAAATACTTTTGGAAATGTTATGTGAATAAAATAAGCAATTAAATTAGCACTACTCTTGTAAAGGTATGACATAATATCAGTTCCCAAATAGCACATATACAGTGGGTATTTTTTAGTTCTTAAACAGTAAGAGTAAAGCAGGCATTTTCTGCAGAGGAAGGACTGTTTTTTTTCACTTTAGGGAAGAATCCTGTTTCCATCTACCTACTGCCATTTGGATGACACTGAATTTTATATCTATAAATAAGAAAAGTCAGAAAATTCTTTGACTGCTTTCACTGTGATCTATATGTTACTAAGAAAAGTCTGGCTTCCTGGATGCTTTTTTAAGAAATACAAGTTTTCCAACAATATGTTTTTAAGCTCATTTTATGTATTTTATGGTGTCACTCTAATGTAACCTTTGGAAATACTTCTGCAGTTTTACACAATACACAGCTACATAGTGTTTAGTGCTATCAAACTCAGTATTTTTTATTATTATATATTTTTCTTTATGAAATACAGCCTTGGCTTTTGGACATTCTTTACTCTCCACCTTTAGAAGGTGGGAAGGCTTTTAAGACTCATTGTTCAGCATTTCCTCCTCAAGCATCAAATTGACAATGATCTCCTGCTGAGAAAATTTTTAGCATGGGATTGAAATCAATGTTTTTCACAACACATATTAAAGTTAATGAGTCATTATAGTTTTAAACATTATCTTTTTGATACCTATTATTATAATTGTCATTCTGATAGGTATTGAGCCAGTTATAGTAAACTGAATTTCTCATATTACATAATAAACATATTAAAAACAGTAATATCCTTCATTTTGTTGTTATTCTGTTGATCAATTATTATTCATGTACACGAACACACACACAGTTTTCTTTCCATAACTACTAACCAGAGTCCATGGTACAGGAGATTTAGACTTTCTTTTTTCCACAGAGAGATTTCTGATAAGAAAGCTATAATATGATAAGCATTTTTTTTCTTGCTCCTGTCCTTGGAAAAATGAGAGTCTTTATTCTACATAGAATGGTAATGATGTACTAGGTTAAAGGGTACTACTTGTGTGTTTTCTATTTAACAGAATAGCTAAAATAGATTCACTATGTCAATAGCTGCCCACAGAAAGCCAGGAATGTATTGATTTCACCATTAAGGAGTCCATGACAGCAAATGGAATCTTAACTTCATTAAGCTTAAGTAAGCACATTGCCATTACCTCAGAACCATCTGTCTTTTTTTCCATTGGCTGACCAAGAATATCAAATGAGATGTAGTAGAAATCACTTTTAGTACAGTATAAGAGAAAAGCTTTTGGAGTCTAAGTACTCAGGTAGAAATTTAGTTTCCTATAGATTAGCTTTGGAACTTAGGTATATTATTTAGTGTATCTGGGCTTTAGCTTCCACTTCTGTAAAATGATAATAATCATGCGTCTGCTTCCTATGGTTGTAGTTTAGAAGTAATGAGACATTACATGGAATATCATCTGGTATCAAAAAACTATTAACACAAAAGTTACCATTATTCATATTATTATTTACAATGGCTTCTTATGTAAGTTTTGGATATGTTTGCAAAGGAAAGGTTGGACTTTTTAATTTAGAGTATTATTTACAGTACTTCATTAAACTTCCAATAGAGGACGTTTATTGTAGGTAAGGATACAAGTATGGCCATTTTCATGGGAGAGGAGGCCTGTGAGTGTCATAGTGCCATGATTCTATGGCAAAATACACAGATATGGTAACAAATTAAAAGACAGCAAAGAGAAATAATAATTGATGTAAGGCATGTTGAAGCTAAAATTTTGACTGATAACAATTTTAGCCAATTTACCTTAATTAGCAGTTGGAAATGGGTAAGATTTACTTGAAAAGTAAATTAATTTTTAGATAGGCTACAGTTCATTGAGTTCATACTATTCAAAAAAAAAAAACCCATGAGAGATAACCTGAATGAAGATTTTAGATAAGCTATTTTTTCTCTAAAAGCAAAGGAAGATAGGAAGGGTTTGGATCTATCGGACAGTGAACAGAGAATAAAATTTGCACCTAATTCATGAAAAATGAATTATTATTAGACACTACACAGGCCTATTTGAAATAAATGAATAAACAACAAAAATAGAAAGTATGAGAGACTTATCAATAGCCTATAAATATACAAAATAAAGCAGAAAATAATATTTACACCACCGTTGAAATTGAATGAATTACTTGACACTGAAATAATACAAATTCAAAAATTAAGGGAAAGATTTTCCTGATATTTAAATATTTCTACCTAGTTCTCTAAAGGTACAGCTATGAGAGGTAAATGGCAACCTAAGTGCAAATATTTGCTGAGAGTGATTACACAGTTGAGATGAACGTAGAAATAATGAAACAAACGCTTTCCAAACAACGGGAAGGATTTGTTTTCTCAGCCTCTCTCCAAACAAAGGGAAGAATTTGTTTTCTCAACCACCTCTCTCCAAGAATAAGAGATAGCAGAAACAACAAATATAAAGGTTAGAAGGAGAAAAGAAAAGAGGAGGAAAACTCTTATCATCTTACCAGGTATAAAGTAAATAGAAAGGAAAAAAAAGTCATAAGGACAACTGAGGAGAATCCCTGATGAAAAAGATCCTATTTGGCCCAGCGCGGTGGCTCACGCCTGTAATCCCAGCACCGTGGGAGGCCGAGGCGGGCTGATTGCTTGAGGTAACGAGGTCAATACCAGCCTGGCCAACATGGTGAAACCCCATCTCTACTAAAAATAGAAAAAGATTAGCTGGGTATGTTGTAGTCCTAGCTACTCAGGATGCTGAGGCAGGAGAATCGCTTGAACCCAGGAGGCGGAGGTTGCAGTGAGCCGAGATTGCACCACTGTACTCCAGCCTGGGCCAGGAGAGCAACTCAAAAAGGTCCTAAAGAGTTACCTTGTATAGAGGATACCCTGATCCTGAGAAGTGGGAACTGTTTTACAGGGCAGTGTCTACATTTATTCAGCACTACAGTGAGAGCTACAATGTTTATAAAGCCCTCCATGAGCTTGACACAAAGCTCCTTATTAGAGGAGGGTGTTTACATTTCAATTACATATTGACAAAAGTGATTTCACATGGCACCAGTGTCTATGGTTCATTCTGAAAGCTGATGAAACTGATTTCTGAAATTTCAGAATAAGATCTTTACAGGGCCTTCTGGGATCTCAGTGCCTCAGTGGCAGTAAAGCCAATCTTGTCATTAAACTTTGACTAGGAACAAAACATTATTTTTCCCTGTTATGAAAACTTTGATTAGTAATAATTATTCTCGGACTTAAAGAGAGGTTTACTTGGATGTGGAATGTCATAAAAGTGAAATTTGTAGCAAGGCACACCAGAGGAACTGAAGAAAAGAATAGGCACTGAGGACTTAAGCAGGAAGTATAAACTGGGTATTTTCAAACATACTTTTCAAATTCTCACTAAAATATATGGGGATATATGTTGCATCTACTAGACTATGGAAGGACAATGCTGCCCTGCAATAGCTAGAACCAGTCAGTTAAATCACACACACACACACACAAAAATTCTAAGGACAACAAAGAGGTGTGAAACAGTAAAAATGTGATAAAATAAAATTGCACAGAGTGTATGTATGTTCATGGTGAATTGAGGATTACTGGCTGCTTTGTTTCCAATGTGTAATTGCCAGTTCTAAGGATCATTTTCAGATCAGGCTGTGGGACTCTGATGTGAAAAAGAGGAAAATGTGGGCATTTTTAGAATATGAGATATTTGCTAAATACACTGGAGGTGCTGGGAACTGTGGCACAAGGTTTTAAATGGTGATGTGAAAACATCTGCAGCCTCAAAGTTAATGGTACATAAAGTCCTAGTGGAGAGAGTGAGTCTGCATTAAAGACGTGATAGTCCTCAAGAAATGTGCAGTCTTTGAAGCTCTTTGGTTTGAGAACCCTATACATAAACCTCAAAATCTTTTCAATACAGAACTAACGCTCCTGCAGTCTGTCCTGTGTGAAGAGTCACAGGTCTAGCAGGAGCTAATCCGAAGTCTGGGGGGACTATTGCAAGGTAGACAAGATAGAATGAGTCATCATCTCTAGACAGACCAGGCTCATTTATTCTTTTTAATACAGTAAAAGTGGAATTGTATCTTTTGGGAGTGTCATCTGGATCCTCTATGGTTCTCCTATACAAAATTTCCAGCATACACTGTGTGCAAAGAGGTAGAAAAGTATGAATGGTAATGAAGGAAAATGCAAATATAGAATCAGATGTATAGATGATGATTCAGATATTGAAGTTTACATAAAGTACCTTAAAGTAACCTTGACAAAATGAAGAAAAGTATAAATAAAATGGAAATTTTCAATAGTTTTAACAGAGATTTCTAATCTATTCAGACTCATGATTATGTGATAACTGAATATAAACTATCTGGACTTGTGTTTACAGTACACTGGACAAAAGAGAAAGAGAATTACTAAACTCAGTGACAGAATCATGGAACATATCTGAACTGGAAAAAAAAAAAGAAAACAAAACCCACCAGATGCATTTAAGGGCCACATCAATAGGACCAACATGTATAATTAGAATCAGAGAGCAAGGAGGAAACCCTCCAAAGTTCTAATAATGTAAAATATGTAAATCCTTCTCACAACAGGTAAGGAGAAATAAATAGTAGAAACAGAATTTAACAAAATGTTGAACAAAAATTTTCCTAGTAATGAAAGACATCAAATCACAGAATCAAGGTCTCAACTAACCCTACAAAGAAAACCAAACACATAATCAGGCACATATAAACATACTTCCCAAAGCACTTGTCAAACTATTTTAATTCCAAAGGCACAGAGAACATTTTTTAAAAGCTGTTAGGGATGAACATTAAATGCAAAGGTGAATTAATAAGATAGCTGACTTTTCAACAGGAACCATAGAAATAAAAGAGTAAACTTGTGAAAGAAAAAAAATCTAGCTTAGATTATTTAGATTTCTAGAGATAGAAAAAATAAGAGAATAAAAAAGGAACTTCAATAAAGAAAGACATTTTGAATGCATACAAACTAAGAAAATCATCAAAAGCCCTGAAAGAAGTGCTTCTTTCAGAAGTAAGGAAGTAAAAAGTTCTTCAGAATAAACAAAATTATTCAAGAGAGAAACATAGAAATCTCCCATTCTCCAATAAACTCCAAAGGTTCTAAAGTCTCTGAGGAAAAGAATATCATTTTACAAAGTCAAAGGTGGAGTTTTTTTTTTATTTAATCCCATTAAATGAAATTCACTTTACCTTTATAAAACACGTGGGTCTGAGATTATAGAATATGGTATAAATTTTTGAAACAAAGGTCTTTTAAATATTTATTCCAAAATGTCTGTTACATACACTGATATGCAGGTGCACGATGATACCAAATTGTGAGTTTACAGTATATACAGCAGGCACATGCACATATATGATGTGCTGCACAGTTGCATTGCATGTTATTAACACTTTTCCACTTAAACCTGGGAGTAGAATTAGGAAGTTAGGTAATTTTCTTTATGCCTGTTTTCAATTTTAAAAGGAAATAAGAATGAATTGTTTGATTTTATATAAATTAAATGTTGAAGAATAATTAGAAAATAAACTTAAAAGTATTTGTGAAGAGACAGACAAACACAGATATGTAAAATATCATGAATTATAGAACCATTATTAGACAGTCAGATAAACATATCTAATTGTAAATCCAATTAATTTGGATTATGAAATGCAATAGGAAGCCAACCTGTGCTACATCAATAGAAATAGAATGTTCAAAAATCTGCAAAATTTTCAGATTTTTAAAGCCATTATTTACTGCATAAATATGAGTAGAAGGCCATCAATCTATCTATGTGAATGATCCAGAAAAACAGGAAAAAGAAAATGCAACCTTTAGGAGCATAGACTGGTAAGGTAGAAACAAATTTGAAAAATGTATTATGAATTGTAGGGAGCTCAATTGAGCTGGCAAAAGAGATGTGTTGTCAGGTGTCTGAGTAGCCAATTAAAGCTGCAAGCCAAAAATGAAAGTGTGAAGCCTCTAATCATTTCCTTGATGATATAAGCAAGAAGCTACAACCAGAGAATGCACTGATGCCCTATTTTCCATTTTCCCATGTGGAAGGATGCACCGATTGAGAGTAAAGTAGATCAACACAGATGTGGGGGGAGGGGGCATCATTTCACTGTTGAGGGAGCCTGAACAAAAGTCTAACAGTTTTACGGTCCCCATAGACCTGAGGGAGAAAAACCAGAAAGAGTCAGAATTGGAAAAGTACAAAGTAGTAAGTCAGAGCAGAGCAAAGTATTTTCAAGCTTTTTCCCTCCTCCCTTAAGGTATCTGAACTTCTTCAGATACCTTTATCTGCCCAAGGCCTCAGATAAAGAATGAAGGCACCTAGGCTTGGAATGCAAACATGTTAGGAGCATCACCAGCCAGAGGAGCCTGAGTCCTTCACTGGCACTTCTTCCAAGGACCGACGCATAAGCTGTGCACTGACTCTGGTGTTGGGAGGGCAGCTTGAGGCCTGCAGGTTAAGCCTTTGTAATTACCCATGGTCAGGCCTGAAAAATCACACAAAGGTTTTTAATCAGCAGCCAAATATCTCACAAATAGTCTTATTAAGAAGTATGAGAAGCGTGGCAGCTCACTTCTGTAATCCCAGTACTTTGAGAGGCTGAGGCGGGAGGATCACCTGAGGTCAGGATTCAAGACCAGCCTGGCCAACATGGTGAAACATTATGTCTACTAAAATTACAAAAAAATTAGCAAAACCCAGTGGCATGTGCATGCAGTCCCAGCTGAGGCTGGAGAATTGCTTGAACCTGAGAGGAGGAGGTTGCAGTAAGCCGAGATCATGCCCTTGCCCTCCAGCCTGGATGATAGAGCAAGATTCTGTCTCCAAAAAAAAAAAAGCAGTACGAGAAGCTATTTAAATCTGGATGCATGTAAAAGAATAGCCAGAGGGAGAAAATGGGTTTTTGTAAGGTAATTATATGGTAACTGAAATAATATACAGTTAAGGTTAAAGAAGTTATACATAAAAGCACAAAAAGATAAAAAAATTAAAAGAAAATAAACTTATAGGACCAGCCCTGCTGATATAAAAGCCCAATGATAGAAATTCCAGAAAATAATCCACATATTTCTAGATTAAAAGAAGATATCAAGCGTACAACTGGTAGGATACAAATAATCCTACACTAATACAAGTCAATCATGACATTTCAGGTCAGTTAATATCAAAGTAAGATCCTAGAAATGTAAAGAAAATAACACAATGGGCTTAATCAAACATAAGGATCAGAATACACAAAAACATTTTTCCAAAAAACAATAACAATTAGTATATGGAAATATGTTTTAAAAACACAAAGGAAAGGAATATCTGCAGTAATTACACTTGGTGGGATAATTGATAAGACTCAAGACTCTAACAAGTTACATTCATAAGTTTTATCTCAGGCAAAAGATTTATATCATTAGGAGACACTATGATCTACTGGGAGTCTTAAAACACCCAAACACAGCTTCTAGTGTTCTGTCTCAGAGTTGCACAGAATCCAAATCACATCATCGAAATATGTGTGCGATAGCTAAGTCTCAGAAAAGCTTAGGCTACATGACTTCATATAATAAATAAACTAGAAACTCAAACAAATCAGTGAGAAAAAAACAATCTCATTAAAGAGTGGGCAAACGACATCAACAGACATTTCTCAAAAGAAGATACACAATAGATGTTGGTGCGGATGTGATGAAAAGAGAACATTTATATGCTGTTGGTGGCGATGTAAATTAGTACAACCTCTAGAGAAAACAGAACGGAGACTTCTCAAAGAATTAAAGGTAGATCTACTATTTTCTTCAGTAATCCTACTACTGGGTAACAACTCAAAGGAAAAGAAGTGATTATATCCAAAAGACATCTGCACATGTGTGTGATCATCACAGCACAATTTACAATTGCAAAGATATGAAATCAACCTAAGTGCCCATTAATCAATGAATGGATAAATAAAATGCTATTATAAATATGTATAGAAATATTTGTACATATATACACACATATGTATTTGTATGTATACATATATATACACACACACCATGGAATATTACTGAGCCATAAAAGATATTAAAAATTTTCTTTTTTAGCAACTTGTCTGGAACTGGAGGCTATTTTCCTAAGTGAAGTAACTTAGGAACAAAAAATCAAATACAGCACATTCTAATTTATAAGTGGGAGCTAAGCTATGGGTACACAAAAGCCTACATAGGTGTACAATGGCCACAGAAGCCTCTGAAGAGGGGAAGGTGAGAGAGGGGTTAGGAATAAAATGTTACCTATTTGGTACAATGAACACTATTCAAGTAATGGGTAAACTAAAACCCCGGAATTCACCAGTGTACAATGTGCCTGTGTAACCAAAAATCACTTGTACCCTTAAAGCTATTGAAATAATAATCAAACAAACAAACTCAGGCACACAAGTCAAACAATTTTGATTTTCAACAAATAATGTAGATGAGCTGGTAATGTATACCTCTGAGGGAGATTTGGGATATAAATAGTTATGCTGCCACATCCACTAGTGTATATTATTTCTATTTTGAGCAAAGCTCAGTACCACGAATCAAGTGGTAAACAGGCTACTACAAACAAGATGAAAGTTCACCTACTACTTAACACATCAAAAAATCTACACATTCACGTTTTGCAGCATTTATAGTTAAAGGTAAATTTGGAATTAAGATATTTATAGACATGCAAAGTCTCATTTTTTCTTTTTCAAAGAACTATTGAGAAGACAGACATACAAAAATGAAGGATATAAACAAAGAAAGAGTAAGACACTGGATTAAGAAAACAGGGACTCAACAATAAAAGACACAGATGGAAGAAATTCTCCAGATGACTCTGAAAGGGGTTCCTAAAATAAAAGCCAGGTATCTGGCGAAGAGAACCACTGTCTAAGTTGGAGCAGGTCTGGAGGCTTTAGAAAAGATTTGCTTAAAATTTAAGATAAAATAGTGAATGTTCTTATACACATTTGATACTGTGATACTGTAGTGGCTTGAATTGTATCCCTCAAAAAGATGTGTCCAAGACTTCACCCCAATACTTGTGAACATGACCTTATTTGAAAATTAGGCCGTTGCAGATTTAATTAACAATCTCGAGATAAGATTATCTTGCATTTAGAGAGGACCTTAAATCAAATATGTGGGCATCTTTATAAGAGAAATGGGAGGGATATTTGAGCCAAAGACACAGAAATGATGGAGGCAGAGATTGGAGTTATGCTGCCACAAGGCACAGTCACCAAGAATCAACAGAAGCTGAAAGATGGAAAAAAAAATAATTCTTTCCTAAAGGCTTCAGAAGAAGCATGGCCCTGTGGCAGCCGGATTTCAGACTCCTGACCTCTAGAAATTTGAGGGAATAAATTTCTATGATTTTAAACTATAAAGTTTATGGTAATTTGTTTTAGCAACCATAGGAAACAAGTACAGACATGTTCAGAAACTAAAGCAAACAAAATTATGACTAAGTCTGAAGAAATTGTGAATTCCTACCAAAACATAAAATGACATGATCAAATACCCTGTAACTGACATGTAAGTAAAATTTATATTATCAGAATAATATAAATCTGAATACTAATCTATAGTGTATCCAAAATCACAATCTAACTATATTTGTGATGTGGAAAAAGGAAACTAGGATTGAGTAAAATGAGGATGGATTGAAAGAGATCAAAATTCTCATTAATAGACAATGTTCCAAAATAAGAAATCAAGAAGTAGTTATATGAGTAATATTTAACCAGAAGAAGGCATATGTCAACAGAGTTAAGATTCTAAAATAATTATCTCTGTGGAGTTACGACTAGGAATGCAAGTGTAGAATCAGTTAATATTTCATAATATGTGTACTTATAACTTTGATAAAAATTAATACAGTAATTAAAAAATGAATGGGGAGTAAATAAGTGGAGAAAAATGATGTAGCCTCTATCTGAAAAATTCTAGCTGGGAAAGTTTAAGGCGTGTAATGATCTTATAGAAAACCTGAAAACACCAAAAAACAGCAACAATATAACAAGTTCGCTACAGATTCTCACATTACCAGATATTCTGTAGTTCTTTATTTCTGAAATTCCTTAATTGGAAGACAAAACAATAGTAATAGCCATAATAAAAGTTACATGGATATAGTTTCATGAAAATGTGTTATATTCAAAATAATTACATTGAGAAAGCCAATATGATTTGTTATTTAAATAACTTGCCATATTATTAGCAACTCCCTTAGGTAAAGATTACAATATTATTCTGTAAATAATTGTTTATTGTGAATAAAATTTAAAACATCATTATTATTAATCTTAGATATAAAGAGATGTTCAAATCATAATGTTGTGCAATTGCATTTCTCTACTGCTTTAACAAGTGTTATTAAGTATAAAACATATTTGACATCAATTATTAGAAATTTTAGAATAAATGAAGTAGTCTTAATTTATTATTACATGATATATGTTCAAGTAAAACAGAAGTATACTAAATTCGAGCCTCAGTCTCCTTTGAATTCTTAAAGTTTAAGACTGTAATTAAATGGATATCCTAACAAATAGAACAATGATTCTAATTAAATAAAGTATAATGCAATCCCATAAATGTTTAAAGTTGGTATATCCTGACTACACATATTTTTTAAATTATACATATGTCCATTTTTCTATCGTCTGCTATCCATGTATATACATATTGGAACAAGTTTAATACAATTGCTAATATTGAGGCATATATGTTGTGATTTCTTACATATATACAAATAGATATGCAGACAAATACCAGTATTGGAGTAGAGTTGTTATTTAAATTTATTATATTTTCAGTCAATTCTCAAGATGCCACAGTCTATATAACTTTTTTTATTAATGGTAGATTTATTTTGTGTCTTTTAAAAAAATATTTTGTGGATACACAGTAGATGTATACCTGTGGCACATAAGAAGTTTTGATAGAGTTATACAATGTATAATAATCACATCATGGAGAACAGGGTATCCATCCCTGTAATAATGTAATTATTCTGCATTTATCCTTTGTGTAACAAGCAATCCATTTACTCTCTTTTAGTAATTCCAAAATGTAAAATTAAGTTGTTAAGTTATTATTAACTATAGTCACCCTGTGGTGCTATCAAATAGGTTTTATTAATTCTTTTTAACCGTGTTTTGTAACCATTAATCCACCCTCATTCCCCCACTACACTTCCCAGCCTCTGATAACCATCCTTCTACTCTCTACATCCATGGGTTCAATTGTTTTGATTTTTAGATCCTACTGATAAGTGAGAACGTGCAATATTTGTCTTTCTGTTCCTGGTTTATTTCACCTAACCTAAAAATCTCCACTTCCATCGTTGTTGTTGAAAATGACAGGATCTCATTCTTTTCTTATGGCTGAATAGTACTCCATTGTGAATATGTGCCACATTTTCTTTATCCATGCATCTGTTGATGGACACTTCGGTGGCTTCCAAATCTTAGCTATTGTGAACAGTGCTGTAACAAACACAAAAAAGTAGGTATTTCTTCGACATACTGATTTCCTTTCTTTTGGGTATATACCCAGTACTGTAAGTGCTGGATGATATGGAAGCTCTATTTTCAGTTTTTGGAGGAACCTCCAAATTGTTCTCCATAATGGTTATACTAATTTACATTCCCACTAACAGTATACAAGACTTCTTTTTTCTCTACATCCTCACCAGCATTTGCTATTGCCTGTATTTTGTGTTTGTTTGTTTTTGGCTATAAGCCGTTTTAACTGGAATAGATATCTCCTTGTAGTTTTAATTTTCCTCTCTCTGATGATCAGTGATGTTGAGTACCTTTTCTTATGCCTGTTTGCCATTTGTATGTCGTCTTTATTTTGTGGCTTTAAAATACCAATTGAGAAAACTGTCCTTGTTTGCAAATTCTCAGAATATGACCAGTAATAAACATAAGGTTTAAAAAATAACAAATATTTTATTTTCATATTCCTCTTCAGTTTGGTTTCTGTTACTTACTCTAATATTCAAACTGTGTGATATTAGTTTCCTTCTTAGTAAAGTCATAATTCAGCAAAAATTATTTCTAAAGATTTTTAGTCATAACGTAATATGTATTCTTATTTATAAAGTAGCTGCTAACTATATTAGAGAGTTAAATTTTCTGAACACATGTAAATCAATAATAATAACATATAAACAATTAATTAAACAAAAAAAACAAGTAGAAATTTCAACAGTATTAACTAAAACATGTATCTAGTCTAGAATTGTTCCACTGATTTAAACTGTAAAAAGAAGGAGTATAGAAAAAAATGCGTTGGTGTTTGGATTTTTAGATTCAGATTATATGAGTTAAAATGCCTGGTTTTTCCTTTTCATTTCATTTGCATGTCGTCTTTGAGAAATTTACTTAACTTCTTCATGTTCCTTTTCTCAGCCTGTAAGACAGAATTGACCATCATATTGGATACCTCATGGGGTTGTAAGGATTAAATGAGTCACATTTGAATAGTAGTGTCAGGTATATTTTAAGCCTTCTATTAATGTTATAGTATTCCCATTATTCAGGACTCTTAGAGAACTCCTAGAATTAAGACTTGACTCATTATGTCCCCAGTTAATTATTGTTATTGTATTTTTAATTTGAGATTCTTCCTCCATTGAAAAAAATGTAGCACATTTCTTATTTTCTTTAAAATTAGAAGCTCAGCAGTGTATCTTAGAGTCCAAATTCTAAAGCTTACTTCTTTGCACCCTCTTGAACTCAGACCTATAGCACACCTCAGACCTCACATCTTTCCACTAGACTAGACCATCCTGTATGCTATTTCTGCTCACTATGTGTATTAGTTTGCTAGGGCTGCCATGACAAAGTACCACAGATTGCCTGGCTTGAACAAGAGAAACTTACTTTCTCATAGTTTTGGAGGTTAGAATTTGAGATCAAAGTGTCTACAGGGTTGGTTTCTTCTGAGACCTTTTTCCTTGGCTTGTAGACGGCTGTCTCCTCACTGTATCTTCACATGATCTTCCCTATATTTTTGTCTGTGCCCAACTTCTCCTTCTTATAAAGATGCCAGTAACATAATTGGGCCCACATTAATAACTTCATTTTAACTTACTCACTATTTAAAGACCTTATATTCAAATGCAGTAATATTTTGTGTTACTGGGGGTTAGATCTTCAGTATAAATTTGGGGAAAACACAATTAAGCCTGCAACAGAGCAATTATAGTCTACATCAGGTAGTGAGCTGTTTACTTTCTATATAAGTCATGGTTCTCCAGAGAGGCAGAACCAATGAGGAGGGGTAGAAAGAGAAAGAGAGAGATGTGAGAGGAAATTTATTAGATAAATTGGCTAATTGATTATAGAGGCTGAGAAGTTTCACAACAGGACATCTGCAAGCTGGAGACCTTTGAATGCTTGTAGCATAACTTAGTCCAACTCTCTAAGCCTCAAAGCCAAGGAAGCTGTTGGTGTAAACTCTCAGTTCAAGGCCAAAGACCTGAGAATCTGAGGGTCTGGTAGGAAGTCAGTGGTCCTGACTTCCAGTCCTGAAGTCCAAAGCCTGGAGAGCATGGAATTGTCCAAGGACTGGAGAGGAAGAATATATCTTAGTTCCAGCAGATAGATTAATGTATTTTTCCTTTTCTCTGTTTTTATTCTCTCTGGGCCTGCTAGGAGATTGGATGCTGCCTACCCACATTGAAGATGGACCTTTCCCAATTAATCCATCAGACCGGGAAATACAGAAAGGAGAATAAAAAGAAAAAGAAACGAAAATCCACCCAGTCTCCCACACTAATCTCTTCTGGAAACATTCTCACAGACACACCCAAACATAGTGCTTTACCAGGTTTTTAGGTACTCCTTCCAGTCAAATCGACACCTAAAATTAATCTTTACAAGCCCAACCCTTGTCAACTGGCATCCACACACATCTTCCTAAGCCATACTCTTCAAATAAAAACAATAATAAAGTATTAGTTTTGCTTAACATGAAGCTGTGTAAAACCAAAAACTCATTAGTCCTGTCTTCAGAAGAGGAGGTACTCTTTGAGTGATGTTTACTCTTCTCCTGATATCCCCTTTCTTAAATACAATGACATAAAATTAACAATACTTAAATACTTATATAAATGCAATTAATATTATGTTATGATAAAGCAATGAGAGAAGCAAAACCAAAGATAATTGCTTAATATATGTACACATATGCACAGATGTATTCCTAACAAAACCAGGAGAAAATACTTAGAACAAATTACAGTCCTCATTTCTGTAACTGGTCATCTGATTGTAGCTGGTATTTATAACTATCTTCTTCTACTATTCATTCTGTATTCCCTTTGTCTCCAGCAAGCACCTTAGCCAGTCATGGTTCTTTACCTGGTGGGGTGACCCAAGGCTGCATTCCTGAAGAGTGAGCTATTCATAGTCTTGCCTGAATTGGATTATTACAGTTTCCCATTGACCTTAATCACAGAGCATAATTGTAAGATTCTCCCCGGGGCCTGAAAGCTTAAGGGGATGAGTAACTCCTGCCTTCTCAGGCCCGGTCTTCAAAGTGCAAAGCCACTTGCATCAGCAGCATGTGTCAGTAAGATAGCAAAAGCAGGAAGAGAGCCAGTCAGAAGACAGCTACCCTGGCTGGAAGACACGTACCCCTGAAGATCGAGAAAGGCCATCCGCGTACCACACAGCAGTTACGTCAGACTAGGACACTTCCTGTTTACAAGAGACTATAAAATCTTTGCCCCATCTTCACTTGGGGCTGACGCCATTTTAGACCTCAGCCCGCGTGCACCCAGGCACTCATTAAAACAGCGTGTTACTCCACACTGCCTTGTGTTGTCTGTTGGCACGCTCTCGGGGTTTGAACGGATAGAAGAACCTTACAATAATAGTACAAGACAAGCCCTAAGGGATCTTCTGTATTTCAGACATGCTATTTCTTACCTACATTGTGGAATAATAGTCCAATATTTCCTTTGTAGTCCAGGTAAATCACCCCAGCCACCACCATAATTCCTTTCTTAGCCTGTTGTCTCAGAGGAGCCCAAAGTGGCAAAGTGGCAGCCTTACATTCCAGTTAAATGGAATCATTGTTGTTTCTCCTGATGGAAGCATCCCTCTCTTTGGAAGTAAGACCCCTAGGCCAGCAGTATATAAAGCTGTGGGAACAGGGAATAAAAAATTTGCTAATACATCACTAGGGTCAATTGTGAGTGGTTTCATTTTTATTGCACCCCTTGATTCCTGGACCCCTGAATCCTGGTTATGGGAGAAAGAGTACTATGTATCGGGAGCCGATTTAGAGCACATGAAGCCTTCTAAAGAACTTTGTCCCAGCCCTGCAGTGCTAGCTATTGTCACCTAGCTGGCACTATAGCTGGGATTTCAAAAGCTGTTCTACCTTTTCATCAAACCAGCTGCTTCAGGACGATGGGGAACATGGTAAGATCAGTGAATTCTGTGAGCACGAGTTCATTGCTGCACTCCTTTGGCCAAGTAGTGAGTTCCTTGATCACGAGCAACACTGTGTAGAATATCCTGATGGTATTCACTGTGTAGAATATCACAAGGCATTTTGTGAGTTTACAAATGTTAATTTTGGCAGAAACATTGCATGCAGAGAAAGCAAATCCATATCCAGAGTTAGTATCTATTCCAGGAAGGAAAAAAATTGCCCTATTCCATGATGGAAGTGATTCTATGGGATAAATCCACCACCAGGTAGCTGGTTGATCACCCCGGGAAGATTGTGCCATACTGGGGGGTTCAGTGTTGGTTTCTGCTGCTGGCAGATTGGGAACTCAGTGGTGGTCATGGCCTGGTCAACCTTGGTGAGTGGAAGTCCATGTTGGTGAGCCCATTCATAACACTCATCCCTGCCACTGTGGCCACATTGTTCATGAGCTAATTTGGTGATGACAGAATTAGCTAGGGAAAGAGGCTGACTAGTATCCACAGAAGCACGGGATAGATCATCCTATCTACCTGATTATTAAAGTCTTTCTTTGCTGAGGTCAATCTTTAGTGAGCATTCACATGGGACATGAATATATTTACATCCTTTGCCCACTCAGAGAGATCTATCTGCATACTTCTTCCTCCAATTTTTTGTCACCAATTTTCAAATCATGCCTTTCCAAGTCCCTAAGCATCCAACCAAACCATTGGTCACAGCCCATCAGTAGATAATGTAATCATACACCTAGTCATTTCTCCTCCCAGGTGCACAACCAGGTGCCCCCCTACCAAGTTCTTCCCATTGAGAAGATTTTACCTTACTACTGTCCAGGGACATCTATGAAAGGGGCTGTAGCGCTATAGCTGTCCACTTTTGAGTGGTGCCTGCATATAGTTTAGAACCATCTCTAAACCAGGCCCCAGTCTTTTCTTCCTTTGTGAACTGATCAGAGGGTATGCTTCATACTGCCATAGGTGTAGGCTGAGAGAGAAGGCAGCATAGCAGGAGTAGAAACCATGGGCATTTGGGCCACTTCTTCATTTAAGTTACTCATACCTTTAGGATCTGCTCAGGCTGGATCACTTGTATACCCCTTCCATTTGATGATGGAGTGCTGATGTGCGCACCCAACTTTACAACTTAGTGGGTCAGGTAACATCCAGTTCATGATGGGAAGCACAAGAATCACAGTAAATTCGTGGCCCATGGTCAAGCCTTCAGCTTCTACTAAGATCTAGTAGCAGAATCAAATCTATTTCTTAAAAGGTGAGCAGTTACGTGCAGATAATGACAGGGCCTTTCTCCAAAATCTCAAAGGAAGGTCTCTACTGTGATTTACATATATGGACCTGCCAAAGGCTCCAAACAGCATCCAAGTACCATTACGGCAACTGGATCATAATGCCCAGGTTGCAGAGCAGCTTTCACAACAGCCTAAGACCTGTTGCAATTCTTCTCCTGGTCTAGGCCTCACTCAAAACTAGCAGCTTTTTGGTTCACTTGGTAGATGTGCCAGAGCAACACATCCAAATGAAGAGTCTGCTCCTTTCAAAATCCAAACAGGTCCCTAGGTGTTGTGCCTTTTTCTTGGTTGTAGGAGGGGTCAGATGCAACAACTTATCCTTCAGTTTAGAAAGAATATTTCAACATGCCCTACACCAATAGCGCCCTAGAAACTTCACTGAGGTAGAAGGACCCTGAATTTTAGTCAAGTTCATTTCCCATCCTCCAACATGCAAATATCTTACCAATAAGTTTAAAGTAGTTGCAACTTCATACTCATTAGTTCTAATCAGCATAATGTCATCAATGTAATGGACCAATATGATATCTTGTGGAATGAAAAGATACACAAGATCCCTGTGAACTAAATTGTTAGAGGGCTGAACAACTGATATACCACTGAGATAGGGCTTTAAAGATGTATTGCTGGTTTTTCCAGATGAAGGCAGACTGCTTCTGGTGAGCCTTTTAGACAGGATTGTTGAAAAAAGCACTTGATTACATTTATTGATTTGCGTATATTGAACCAGCCTTGCATCCCAGGGATGAAGCCCACTTGATCATGGTGGATAAGCTTTTTGATGTGCTGCTGGATTCATTTTGCCAGTATTTTATTGAGGATTTTCGCATCAATGTTCATCAAGGATATTGGTTTAAAATTCTCTTTTTTGGTTGTGTCTCTGCCCGGCTTTGTTATCAGGATGATGCTGGCCTCATAAAATGAGTTAGGGAGGATTCCCTCTTTTTCTATTGATTGGAACAGTTTCAGAAGGAATGGTACCAGTTCCTCCTTGTACCTCTGGTAGATTTCGGCTGTGAATCCATCTGGTCCTGGACTCTTTTTGGTTGGTAAACTATTGATTATTGCCACAATTTCAGATCCTGTTATTGGTCTATTCAGAGATTCAACTTCTTCCTGGTTTAGTCTTGGAAGAGTGTATGTGTTGAGGAATTTATCCATTTCTGCTAGATTTTCTAGTTTATTTGCGTAGAGGTGTTTGTAGTATTCTCTGATGGTAGTTTGTATTTCTGTGGGATTGGTGGTGATATCCCCTTTATCATTTTTTATTGTGTCTATTGGATTCTTCTCTCTTTTTTTCTTTATTAGTCTTGCTAGCAGTCTATCAATTTTGTTGATCCTTTCAAAAAACAAGCTCCTGGATTCATTAATTTTTTGAAGGGTTTTTGTGTCTCTATCTCCTTCAGTTCTGCTCTGATCTTAGTTATTTCTGGCCTTCTGCTAGCTTTTGAATGTGTTTGCTCTTGCTTTTCTAGTTCTTTTATTTGTGATGTTAGGGTGTCAATTTTGGATCTTTCCTGCTTTCTCTTGTGGGCATTTAGTGCTATAAATTTCCCTCTACACACTGCTTTGAATGCATCCCAGAGATTCTGGTATGTTGTGTCTTTGTTCTCGTTGGTTTCAAAGAACATCTTTATTTCTGCCTTCATTTCGTTATGTACCCAGTAGTCATTCAGGAGCAGGTTGTTCAGTTTCCATGTAGTTGAGTGGTTTTGAGTGAGATTCTTAATCCTGAGTTCTAGTTTGATTGCACTGTGGTCTGAGAGATAGTTTGTTATAATTTCTGTTCTTTTACATTTGCTGAGGAGAGCTTTACTTCCAACTATGTGGTCAATTTGGGAATAGGTGTGGTGTGGTGCTGAAAAAAATGTATATTCTGTTGATTTGGGGTGGAGAGTTCTGTAGATGTCTATTAGGTCCGCTTGGTGCAGAGCTGAGTTCAATTCCTGGGTATCCTTGTTGACTTTCTGTCTCGTTGATCTGTCTAATGTTGACAGTGGGGTGTTAAAGTCTCCCATTATTAATGTGTGGGAGTCTAAGTCTCTTTGTAGGTCACTCAGGACTTGCTTTATGAATCTGGGTGCTCCTGTATTGGGTGCATATATATTTAGGATAGTTAGCTCTTGTTGTTGAATTGATCCCTTTATCATTATGTAATGGCCTTCTTTGTCTCTTTTGATCTTTGATGGTTTAGAGTCTGTTTTATCAGAGACTAGGATTGCAACCCCTGCCTTTTTTTGTTTTCCATTTGCTTGGTAGATCTTCCTCCATCCTTTTATTTTGAGCCTATGTGTGTCTCTGCATGTTAGATGGGTTTCCTGAATACAGCACACTGATGGGTCTTGACTCTTTATCCAATTTGCCAGTCTGTGTCATTTAATTGGAGCATTTAGTCCATTTACATTTAAAGTTAATATTGTTATGTGTGAATTTGATCCTGTCATTATGATGTTAGCTGGTTATTTTGCTTGTTAGTTGATGCAGTTTCTTCCTAGTCTCGATGGTCTTCACATTTTGGCATGATTTTGCAGTGGCTGGTACTGGTTGTTCCTTTCCATGTTTAGCGCTTCCTTCAGGAGCTCTTTAAGGGCAGGCCTGGTGGTGACAAAATCTCTCAGCATTTGCTTGTCTGTAAAGTATTTTATTTCTCCTTCACTTATGAAGCTTAGTTTGGCTGGATATGAAATTCTGGGTTGAAAATTATTTTCTTTAAGAATGTTGAATATTGGCCCCCACTCTCTTCTGGCTTGTAGAGTTTCTGTCGAGAGATCCGCTGTTAGTCTGATGGGCTTCCCTTTGAGGGTAACCCGACCTTTCTCTCTGGCTGCCCTTAACATTTTTTCCTTCATTTCTACTTTGGTGAATCTGACAATTATGTGTCTTGGAGTTGCTCTTCTTGAGGAGTATCTTTGTGGCATTCTCTGTATTTCCTGAATCTGAACGTTGGCCTGCCCTGCTAGATTGGGGAAATTCTCCTGGATAATATCCTGCAGAGTGTTTTCCAACTTGGTTCCATTCTCCCCATCACTTTCAGGTACACCAATCAGACGTAGATTTGGTCTTTTCACATAGTCCCATATTTCTTGGAGGCTTTGCTCATTTCTTTTTATTCTTTTTTCTCTAAACTTCCCTTCTCGCTTCATTTCATTCATTTCTGAGGGCTCTGTTCTGTTCCATTGATCTATATCTCTGTTTTGGTACCAGTACCATGCTGTTTTGGTTACTGTAGCCTTGTAGTATAGTTTGAAGTCAGGTAGTGTGATGCCTCCAGCTTTGTTCTTTTGGCTTAGGATTGACTTGGCGATGCGGGCTCTTTTTTGGTTCCATATGAACTTTAAAGTAGTTTTTTCCAATTCTGTGAAGAAAGGCATTGGTAGCTTGATGGGGATGGCATTGAATCTGTAAATTACCTTGGGCAGTATGGCCATTTTCACAATATTGATTCTTCCTACCCATGAGCATGGAATGTTCTTCCATTTGTTTGTATCCTCTTTGATTTCCTTGAGCAGTGGTTTGTAGTTCTCCTTGAAGAGGTCCTTCACATCCCTTGTAAGTTGGATTCCTAGGTATTTTATTCTCTTTGAAGCAATTGTGAATGGGAGTTCACTTATGATTTGGCTCTCTGTTTGTCTGTTGTTGGTGTATAAGAATGCTTGTGATTTTTGTACATTGATTTTGTATCCTGAGACTTTGTTGAAGTTGCTTATCAGCTTAAGGACATTTTGGGCTGAGACAATGGGGTTTTCTAGTTATACAATCATGTTGTCTGCAAACAGGGACAATTTGACTACCTCTTTTCCTAATTGAATACCCTTTATTTCCTTCTCCTGCCTAATTGCCCTGGCCAGAACTTCCAACACTATGTTGAATAGGAGCAGTGAGAGAGGGCATCCCTGTCTTGTGCCAGTTTTCAAAGGGAATGCTTCCAGTTTTTGCCCATTCAGTATGATATTGGCTGTGGGTTTGTCATAGATAGCTCTTATTACTTTGAAATACATCCCATCAATACCTAATTTATTGAGAGTTTTTAGCATGAAGTGTTGTTGAATTTTGTCAAAGGCTTTTTCTGCATCTATTGAGATAATCATGTGGTTTTTGTCTTTGGCTCTGTTTATATGTTACTGGTACCAAAACAGAGATATAGATCAATGGAACAGAACAGAGCCCTCAGAAATAACGCCACATATCTACAACTATCTGATCTTTGACAAACCTGAGAAAAACAAGCAATGGGGAAAGGATTCCCTATTTAATAAATGGTGCTGGGAAAACTGGCTAGCCATATGTAGAAAGCTGAAACTGGATCCCTTCCTTACACCTTATACAAAAATCAATTCAAGATGGATTAAAGACTTAAACGTTAGACCTAAAACCATAAAAACTCTAGAAGAAAACCTAGGCATTACCATTCAGGACATAGGCATGGGCAAGGACTTCATGTCTAAAACACCAAAAGCAATGGCAACAAAAGACAAAATTGACAAATGGGATCTAATTAAACTAAAGAGCTTCTGCACAGCAAAAGAAACTACCATCAGAGTGAACAGGCAACCTACAAAATGGGAGAAAATTTTCGCAACCTACTCATCTGACAAAGGGCTAATATCCAGAATCTACAATGAACGCAAAGAGATTTACAAGAAAAAAACAAACAACCCCATCAAAAAGTGGGCGAAGGACATGAAGAGACACTTCTCAAAAGAAGACATTTATGCAGCCACAAAACACATGAAAAAATGCTCATCATCACTGGCCATCAGAGAAATGCAAATCAAAACCACAATGAGATACCATCTCACACCAGTTAGAATGGCAATCATTAAAAAGTCAGGAAACAACAGGTGCTGGAGAGGATGTGGAGAAATAGGAACACTTTTACACTGTTGGTGGGACTGTAAACTAGTTCAACCATTGTGGAAGTCAGGGTGGTGATTCCTCAGGGATCTAGAACTAGAAATACCATTTGACCCAGCCATCCCATTACTGGGTATATACCCAAAGGACTATAAATCATGCTGCTATAAAGACACATGCACATGTATGTTTATTGTGGCATTATTCACAATAGCAAAGACTTGGAACCAACCCAAATGCCCAAAAATGATATACTGGATTAAGAAAATGTGGCATATATACACCATGGAATACTATGCAGCCATAAAAAATGATGAGTTCATGTCCTTTGTAGGGACGTGGATGAAATTGGAAAGCATCATTCTCAGTAAACTATCGCAAGAACAAAAAACCAAACAACGCATATTCTCACTCATAGGTGGGAATTGAACAATGAGATCACATGGACACAGGAAGGGGAATATAACACTCTGGGGACTGTGGTGGGGTGGGGGGAGGGGGGAGGGATAGCATTGGGAGATATACCTAATGCTAGATGACGAGTTAGTGGGTTCAGCGCACCAGCATGGCACATGTATACATATGTAACTAACCTGCACAATGTGCACATGTACCCTAAAACTTAAAGTATAATAAAAAAGAAAAGAAAAGAAAAGAAAAAAGCACTTGAATGATCAATAGTTGCATACCAGGTACCAGGAGATGTGTTAATTTTCTCAAGCAATTAAATCACATCTGGTATAGCAGCTGCAATTGGAGTCACCACTTGGTTAAGCTTATGATAATCCACTGTCATTCTCCAGGATCCATCTGTCTTCTATTCATTAACCATCACATTTTTTAAGCACTATTTCAATTAATTTCTAGGCTACTCCTGCCTCGATTAATGGTTTATAACTGTAGGAAATCCACGCCTCATATCTCCATGATTTTGATTTGTTACATGATTTTATAAATTTACCCCAAAGATATAAAAGCCCTTAGCATTTTTCTGTATTGGAGTCAAAGCTGTAATATAAAAATAAATCTATTTTGTTTGTTCACTGGCATCCCCAATATTTCAATGTCGGAAAAGACATTAGACATTTTCTGGTTTAACTTCTTCATGTTATAATTGTAGGTATTCAGGCCCAATTGAATTCTTAACCAAAAGTAACCTGTGGTCATCACAGCAATAGCCAGAGAACATTTATGTAGGGTGATGACAAAAAAAATGAAATATGATAGATGGTTTATTTCACACTGGGAAAACTTGCTAAGAGAAATCATGACAATCTCCATTGTGGGTGGTAGGGAGGCATTCACTACTCTAAAGGTATAACTACTGCCAAAACAGGAAGCCCATCATTAGTCATGGTGTTAAAAAGCAAGGGAACATACTTTTGCTGATTGACATTTTTTTAAAAAATCACTTTCTTAGTTATGGTACCTGCACATGAAATGGAGAGGAGTTCAAATTTAGAAGACTCTGATCTTATATGAAGCTACTGAAGAGCTGTCTATCTTTCCCTATGGAGAATAAGAGATAGATCTAACTTTATTTTCAAAAGGAAGCAAAAGTCCTACTGGGAAAAATGTGACTATTTCCATAAAAATGGAACTCTACTTTGGTATTATATTTAAGTATTTATATAATGCTCAGTTCAGTTATATAATTACATACAAATAAAACAACTTTCAATTAAGAATATTAAACACAAGTGGAATAAACTTTTTTTAGAAAAAAGCAAGTTAATCAGTAGAAATATAAAAACTAAAAAATTGTTCACTATTCTATGACTATGTATCATTATACTTTCCCCAGTAACTGGAAAACCTCAGTCAATTGACTTACCTATTGATTGAACATAAGCAATAAAAATTTCTGCTGCATACATGCTTATAAACTTTGAATTTATTTGTGTGTGTGTGTGTTATGTCTGTTTATTTGTGGATATGTGAATAATTTATTATGTAAATATAACATAATTTTGTGATTAAAAATAAAATTAGTGATATTTAGTATTTCTTATTGATGAATTTTCAATTAGAAAATCAATAAAAATACTTGTGTCAAAGAAATATTTGTATACTGTTTCACACTTACTAGATTGGAGATACGAATTTTAACTAAAGTCATAGAAAATTCCTTAACTCAATTTGCTATTTATTTATATTTTTAATAAAAATTATTTTTTTCTAAAATAGTCAAGTTGGTAGTAAACATGTATTTATTATGTTTTACTATTTTTACTTTTAAAGAACTAAGCTACCAGTTTTTACACAGTAAGAAAATGAAAGCATTATCAATTTCACCTAAGTTATCTGCCACAAAAGTTGCTAAACTCATGGCTTAAACTCCTAACATATCATTCACTTTTATGTAAATGAGTTGCAGAGTAGTAGGCTTTTCACATATCACATTTGAAAATATTTTCAGTACTAAAATTGTATCCTGTCTTTATTAGTTGTTGAATTTAAATTGGGCTTCTATCAACTTATTTTCTATTCTCCACATTAGTGCAGCAGGATTCAGACCGCTTAATATATAACAGTATTAGTGAAGACCTGTGTAGCTCCATCATAACTGACTTGTGGCTGTTATAATGGAGCTCCAATTTTAACAGAACTCATACTAGAGTTCTATACTGCTAGACATATATCTGCAGTTAAAACCTTGCACATTATAGATCATTATTATATAACAGTCTCCTTGAAATAATTTTCAAATAAGAGCAGAATCATATTAAGTGTTCTGAAAATAGTCAATTTACATAAAAAAGCATTATCATACAAATATAAAAAAGGAATGGTGTAAGAGAAAAGTGTCTTTATTAATAGAAAATTGAACGAGGAAATTTTACATGCAAGATTTGGAAAACATCCCAGAGTCAACTCATATGTAAAGAACACTGAACCATTTTAAAGCAGGAAGGTTTATCTCGTAACCTTCAATAACTAAGGATTCTATTGTGAGTCCTTCTAATGACTCACTGGAAAAGGTTATAGAAGGTGAATGTAGGCCGGGCGCGGTGACTCACGCCTGTAATCCCAGTACTTTGGGAGGCCGAGGCGGGCAGATCACGAGTTCAGGAGATCGAGACCATCCTGGCTAACACGGTGAAACCCCGTCTGTACTAAAAATACAAAAAAATTAGCTGGGTGTGGTGGCGGGCACCTGTAGTCCCAGCTACTCGGGCGGCTGAGGCAGGAGAATGGCTGAACCCTGGAAGCAGAGCTTGCAGTGAACCGAGATCCTGCCACTGCACTCCAGCCTGGGTGACAGAGAGAGACTCCATCTCAAAAAAAAAAAAAAAAAGGTGAATGTAGAGGTTACATAAAGAAGTGTCCTGTATTATCTATTTTAAACAGGAAGAAAAAAAAAAAAACAGAAGACAAGTTTATGCCGTTAGTTAAAAGGCCCAACAAAAATAGATATTTTCTAAAATCAAGTGTGCCCATATTTGTACTGTAGTCATCTTTTGAATAATTGGGTTTTTTGGCCTTCGTCTGCTAGCATATTTGTGATAGGAATAGCCGATAAATCTCACCTTACTTTGAAAAAGTATGCTTTTCCCAAATTCCTTTATCAATCTTGTGTATATACATGTGTGTTTATACAAATGTATGTATATCTATGCACAGATATATCCAGATTTACACTTTTTCTATAGGAAGACAATTTAGTTTAAAATAGGAAAATGTCACTAATTTTCTTTTGGTCTAGAAGTTCTGTACAAAAAATAAGTAATTAGCACGTGAATTCCTACTATGTGGATTTCTTACTGTTCTTCAAAGTATTCAGGGAGTGTTTGTGTTCTATCAGGGAAAGTGTTGTGTGTACTCTTTCCCTGGTTAAAAATGAAAAGAAGTGACAGGTCCTGATGGGATCAGTTTCTTCCCACAGCAGGTGTGTGGAATGAAAGCAAGAGCCCCAAAGCTCTCTCCTGAGAGTAGCGAGTTTTAAAAACACTACAGTCTGGTTCAGTAAAATGCCAAGGCCACGACAAATGGGCAAGATATCCATATTTGAATCTCTATTACTATCTGCTAATTACCTTATGCTTCAAAATATATATTTTTACAGACGGTAATAAGTTTGTTTAGTCATGCACATAGCAGTGAAATGAAGTGGTAGAAAATAAAAGGAAGAATAAAGTGGTTGGGCAATAAAAGATGGGGAATAAATGCTACGAATAGAACAGTCTTGAGGAAGCTGTTTGAGTTACTCTAATAATCACCACCAATGGGTAGATGCCATTATTACTGGTCAATATAAATGATTTCAAATATTAAGAAAAATCAGACCCAACAGTATGTGAGAGAGAAATGAAAGAAACATTGATCTCATCCGCTGGGTCTTCACCTAAATTTTGCTTCTAAAATTTTTCTTTTCTCACCTGATAAAGCTTAACTGTAAAGGCATTTAGTCCAGGTGAATTGCTGTAACCTTTTTGTAGGTAGACAGACAAATGTGAGTTATAATATTCTTAAATACTTCTTATTTATTTTTTCTATTTATTGTACTGGGGTGTGTATGTGTGTGAAAGAGAAGGATTGTTATGTCCTAGAAAGAGTGTTTTGTAAACATCATTTCATTTATTTTCATAGAATCTACATTTTCTAAGTTTCAGTTGAGAAAATCAGTTTCAAATGGGTTAAATAACTTCTTCAAAAATACTTTGCCTGTACTTGTTAAATCAATTCGAGTATCTTGGCCTTTCTGTCTTGTAAATTACACTTCACTAGAGCTGGGTGTGCTAGAGTATCTAAGCCTGCAGTAAGTTCTTTGTGGAACCCTGCACTCAAGATTAAAAGGGTTTAAACATAGATTTATTTCTGTAAATATATGCTTTGTATTGAAGTATAGTCATACAAAAATATCATCATGAGAGTTTTTTTATTTAGATATAGGATTTTTAAAATGTTAAGTATACTGTTTACTAAGTTACTCTGATGTGGTTGTGAAAATCTTCTCATTATTAACTACTGATTATGCTGTTACCATCATCAGGCTCATCACAAATCCATCATTTTCTTGCTTACAAGTAATCCTCTCCCCATGATTATCAGACCTGGGACCTCAGATTTTTTTTTTGTTTTGTCTTTCCTTTCTCTAGATTTATGTCTAAGTAAAATTTCCCCAATTTCTTCAATACGTTTTGGAAGCTAGGTTTCATTCTCATATGTGAAAACATAAATTGCAGTCATATGCTGCATGTCAGTTTCTTCAAATGAATTGTAATGGGTTTCTGATGAAAGTTCATAAGAAAGTCTTTTGATATTACTCAGAAATTCATTTTATTATGCATTGTCACTAAATGATGATAAGATAATTCATTGTCTCAACTAAAGACTTGACTTTTCATTAAAAAAGACTAATTTTCAATCAAAAATTAGATTATTAAGGCTAAGTTCAGAAATAAAGGACTGTATAAAGAAAGGAATCATAACCTTTGAATCCAGTTTGTAATTATTGCTACACTTAGAAATAAAGGACCATAAAGATGAAAATAAACTTTTGAATTGAAATTGTATTTATTTCTATGTCTATTCAATATTATTATTTAAAATAATCTCCAAGCTAGTGAGCATACCAGAGATGATTATTAAAATTTTACATACACTACAATATAGCTAAATTAACATATAATTTCAAACTATATATATTTATACATAATTGTATTTGAATTGGAATGCATATTTAAGCAATCTAAAACATACGTATGCAATTTAAAGTAATTATATTCCTTCCTATATATGTTATTTCAATATTCTTATAATAAAGTATGTGTGTACACATATATGTAAAATACATACAGATTTGACCTTTCACATCTGTGTGTTCTGCATTCATGGATTTAACCAATGATGGATAAAAAACATTTAGGAGAAAAAATTCCACAAAGATCCAAAAAGTAAAACTGGAATTATGTATGCACCTAGCATTATGTGGAATCAATGCAAATGAAGTAATGTGTAGGCATTGCATTATATATCATAAATAATGTTGATATAACTTAGAGTTATTATGGGAGAATGTGCATAGATTACATACAAGTACTGAGTCATTTTAGATAAGGGACTGGGGCATCTTAGGCTTTTGGTATCCACAGGAGAACCCAATACCCTGTGGATACTGAGGAATGACTATATTTAGATACACGTATATAAACTACATTCACCTAAAGATAATGTAATACAACTTTCATTGTTTTCCTCATTTATAAGGATATTACTTATTTTTTAAGTACACGACTTAAGAAGACATAAAAATAATACATGATTCAGAACTAATATATGTACATGGAAAATCACATGTGAGGTATTCAAAGCAGGGTGAATTTCCAAGAGAGTGTCTATTTTTTAAGTGTGGATATCGGTAACTTTTGGATGTATACTTTCCTCTGATTGTATAATCCCAATGCACTACCAGCAGATCCACCTATTTTATAAATAGGATCTATGGTGGATTTCTAGCAATGGCAGAATGTCCCTAAAGGGATTTCTAAGATCTCTGAGGCTTTCAGTTCTCGAGTTTATGACACAGTGTTTAGGTGTCATTTTCTCGAGTTTTAGAACAGAGTCTAAGGAACAGAAGTCTGGAAGTGGCTAAGTTCTCTGGAAGATCAAAGGGAAACACATGAATCTGAGGCTGTGTGAAGTGGTCAGACTGGCCCTGCTGAATGGATACTACCAGGAACTAGAAAAGAACTGACTTACTCACCTGCTTTGCACTGGCCTCCTGAATTTCCTGTTTATAAATTACCCAATCTCATGTATTCTCTTATAGTAAAACATAATGAACTAAGACAAAAAACTGGTACACAGAAGTAAGGCTGTTGCTATAACAAATACCTGAAAATGTGAAAGTAGCTTTGGAACTAGGTCATCGTTAGAAGCTGGAAGACTTTGAAGGAGTATGCTAGAAAAAGTCCAGAGTGCCATGAATGGAATGTCAAGGGTGATTCTGATGCGGGATCAGAAGTAAATAAAAAAGGTGGAGAAAGTCTATAACTTCTTAAAGAAGACGTTCTCTAACGTGATAGAATATTGGTAGAAGTATAGACCATAAAGGCGATTCTGATAAGGTTTCAGATGCAAAAAGGGAATGTCTCATTGAAAAATAGAGAAATGCCCATTCTTGTTATGAAGTAGCAAAGAACTTGGATGAATTGTGCACATGCTATACAGCTTTATGGAAAGTGAAATTTCAGAGGGATATCACTGGGATATCTAGTGAAATAAGTTTCTAAGTAAAATGTTGTAGAAATTGCCTAGCTACCTTTAACCACATACAATAAAAAGTGAGATAAAATAAATGACTTAAAGGTAGAATTTATAATTAAGAGAGAAACAGCATAGAAAGATTTTGAATATTTTCAACCCGGTCATGTAAAGAATGAAAACGCATCCTCAGGAGCACAAACCAAGGATGTGGCCAAGCAAGCATTTGCTAAAAAGATTAGTACAGAAAGAAGGGATCATAAAAACAATGGCAGAATGTCACTAAAGGGGTTTCTGAGATTTTTGAGGCTGCACTTTTTATAATAGTCCCAGAACTTGAGGAAGGCAGAATAGTTTCCAGAGACAGGCCCAGGGCACCCTCTAGGACAAGCTGCCCATAATCACCCCATGTCAATGCTCCACAAATTTTAGCACAGCTCCTTGGTTGCTCCAGTCACAGCTCAAGTGGGTCCAAGTGCAGCTCCATCCACCATTCTGGATGGTACAAGCTATAAGCCTTGGTAGTGTCCATGTGGTACTAATTTTGTAGGTGTGCAGAATGCATAGCCATGGGGGCATGGCTTCCTTCACCTCAATTTTCAATGTTGTCACAAACAGCCTAGGGGCCCAGTCAGAGACTTGTTGCAAGAGAAGAGCCACCACAGAGAGCCCCCACTAGGGTGATGCCTAGCTTAGCTGTAGTAGTGAGGTCAATATCATGACCTCATTAACTGTAGAGCTACCACATTGCAGCATCAGTGTGGGAGAGCTGCAGGCCCAGGATACCAACAAATGAGAGCTGCTGGATGAACTAAACCTAGCAAAGTTATAGGGGTGAGGCTGCCTAAGGTTTTGGGAGTCCAACTCCTGTTCCACTGTGCTCAGGATGTTAGACATGGAGCCAAAGGAACTTATTCAGGATCTTTAAGACTTAATGTTGTTTTCATTGTTGAGTTTTGGACTTTTGGGTACCAGTTACCCCTTTCTTCTTGTTATTTCTCCCTTTTGGACTGAGAACACCTACCCCATGTCTGTCCCATAGTTCTACTTTGGATGCATGCATGTTAATTTCACAAGCACACAAATAAATAAAAATTTCCCTCAGGCTGAATTGTGCCTTGAATCACAGCCTTATCTAATTCAGATGAGAGTCTGGACTTTGGACTTTTGAGTTGGTGCTGGAACAAGTTAAGAATTTGGGACTCTTGGGACGTAATAAATACATTTTGTCTGTGAGAAAGACATGAGTTTTGAAGGGCCAAGATTAAAATGCTGTGGTTTAACTGGCCTCTCCAAAAGTTATGTTGAAATTTAATTGTCGTGGTGACTGTATTAAGACTTCAGATTGTTAAGGGTGGTGAGTAGATGATGAGGGCTCCACCCTCATTAATGGATTAATGTCATTATTGTGACGGTGGGTTGTTATAAAAGTGAGTTCTGCGCTGTCTTACTCTCTTGCTTTCACATTTTCTTCTCTTCAGCCTTCTGCTATATAATGATGCAACATAAAGTCTTTCACAAAATGCCTGAACCATGCTCTTATAGATTTCAGTCTCCAGAAACATGAGCTAAATAAATTTCTATTGTTTATAAACTACTCAGTCTCAGTTATTGTGTAATCACAACACAAAACAGACTAAGACATAGGCTATAATTTTCACTGCACTCTTTTAAAAAGAATATCATGCTAAAGAGTCATAGTTTGCCAATTCTGCAAGATATGTATGAAAAACTCCAATAGTATGACTGATAAAGTATCCTACACTTTCTGATATAGGCAAGTCAAGAAAAATTATAACTAATATAATAAAACTCTGAAGAAAAATCCAACCAGTGAACTCCTTTTGAGGTCATTAAAAATCAAATAATAAGACTTCTTAGGCAGATATAAAAATATGATGTATAGGTAGAACAGATAAAAACAACAAGCAATTATGTAACTAATTTTCACCCTAAAAATTTCAAGGAAAGAAAAAATGCTAATCACCCTTAATAATAACATTAAGAATGTTGAAATTTAGCTGTTGAAATTATGTGACAGCATAGAGCAATTAAAAAAAAATTATGATTGTAAAGAGATATAGGAAACATATGTAGGATGCTAACATATTAAAAATGAGGCCGAGCGCGGTGGCTCATGCCTGTAATCCCAGCACTTTGGGAGTCTGAGGCGGGCAGATCACGAGGTCAGGAGATTGAGACCATCCTGGCCAACACGGTGAAACCTCGTCTCTACTAAAAACACAAAAAGTTAACCTGGCGTGTTGGCACGCGCTGGCAGTCTCAGCTACTCAGGAGGCTGAGGTAGGAGAATCGCTTGAACCCAGGAGGCGGAGGTTGCAGTGAGCCAAGATCACGTCACTACACTCCAGCCTGGGTGACAGAGTGAGACTCCGTCTCAAAAAAAAAAAAACTTCCAGAGGAGAAAAGAATCAATTAAATGAGAAAAAAAAAGTAAAGTAAAATAAACCTACGGTAAGAAAGATGTGAATATTCATATTATTAAGGCTCAAAAAGTACCATATGAGATTAGCAAACTTTTAAAACAGCATATATATGAATATTGTAGGTATTTTTGCACTTGCAGTTCCACACTAAATTGCTATCTTAACCTTTGTTAAACAATGGGAAAGCACAAATTGTGAACTAGCATTAAATCATAGTGGTTTCATAGCTATCTCATAATGCTAAATTTCTTTATATTTAAATATAATTGTATTTTCCTGTATTAAACCTAAAGTCTGTGCTATAGGATTTTAAATGTATAATATACAAGAAAAATAACTGAAATTCCTTCATTTTAGTGTATCTGTCATTATCTGCTGTCCTACCCTCAAATACATTCACTAAAATATCATCACTTTTATAGAAAATATATATTTAAAATATAATTATTATTTTCTGAGAAGATGTTAATTACTCATGAACCAGATTTAATTGATTCCTTGTGGTCTGACAAAGAATAAATATTCCTTTTTATATTTCTAATATTTCCTCCTATATAATTATAAGTATTTATACATAGGGTTTAAATCAAATTTTTCATGTATGACATCAATTTATTTTACTAATGTTCAAAAGTTGGAACTGTATTATGTATGTGTTTGTACACATATAATTTTAAAAAATTATGAGATTAAGATTTTTACTCAGGTTTATTTTAGCATCTACTTAATATAAATGAACCACAGAAGATAATTTGTCATTACTTGTGTTATTGTTTAAACACAAGATTTTGAATTGTAAAATTTCAAACTTTTCTGTGAGCCCCCAGTACTATCTTAAACATAGACAGAAAAATCATGTAAAATAAAGTGGGAAACTTTTCATACTGAATGAGTATTTTTCCATTTATTAGAAGATCTAATGTGTTAGACTATTCTTTTTTTTAAAGAGGATAATTTGACAGAATAATTTACAGAAACCCCAGTCTACTAAAATTAAAGAGAAGGAAAAAAAAAAAATCCCCAAACACCTTCATAAAGATTGTCAAAGGCCTTCATAAAAATATTTTAACCAAAGTGCTTTTGTCTCGGTTATGAGGTCTATTATTTTAATTAAATTTCTGCTTTTAGGTGTTCTGCTTTCTTTCTGTTAAATTTATATTTCTTCTTTTGTACTCCACTATTAGAATTATTCTTGCTATGTTTCTTTTTTCTGATGACTTGAAATGTATAAATATATTTTTATTCCATTGTTTTTATATTTATTAAATAAACGTGTAATTGTATACATGAAAAGGGACTAAGTTATTGCAGAGCGGTATTAATACAGTATATACAGTATATATACAGTATATATACATATATATGTTGATAGGAAGCATGCAATTTATACCAACAATTTTGTTTTACATTTAAATTAAATGACATTAAAAGTTGTCTCGGGCTTTCTGTGGAGGAGAAAAATATATTTATGCTCCAGACACCCAACACTTACCTTGAATTGTAATAATCCCCAGATATCAAGGGTGGAACCAGGTGGAGATAATTGAATCATGGGGGCAATTTCCCCCATGTTGTTCTCATGATAATGAGTTCTCCTGAGATCTGATGGTTTTATAAGGGGCTTTTCCCCACTTTGCTCTGCACTTCTCTCTCCTGCTGCCCTGTGAAGAGGTATCTTCCTCTATGATTGTAAGTTTCCTGAGGACTCCCCAGCCATGCAAACTGTGAGCAATCAAACCTCTTTTCTTTATAAATTACCTAGTCTTGAATATTGCTTTATAGCAGCATGAGAATGATCTAATACAGTAAATTGGTACTGGGAGTAGTGGGGTGCTGCTGTAAAGATATCCAAAAATGTGAAAGCGACCTTGGAACTGGGTAACAAGCAGAGGTTGGAACAGTTTGGAGAGCTCAGAAGACAGAAACATGTGGAAAGTTTGTAATTTCCTAGAGACACGGAGGGCCCAAAATACAGGAAGATGAGGGAAAGTTTGAAACTTCCTAAAGACTTGTTGAATGGCTTTGACCAAAATGCTGATAGTGATATGGACAATGAAGTCCTGGCTGAAGTGGTCTCAGATGGAAATGAGAAACTTGTTGGGAAGTTGAATAAAGATGACTCTTGATATGCTTTAGCAAAAAGACTGGAAGTATTCTGCCACTGCCCTAAAGATCTGTGGAACTTTGAACTTGAGAGAGATGATTTACGATATCTAGTGGAAGAAATTTCTAAGTAACAAAGCATTCAAGAGGAAGCAGAGCATACAAGTTTGGAAAATGTACACATTGATGATGCAATAGAAAAGAAAAACCCATTTTCTTGGAAGAAATTCAAGCCCTTGGCAGAAATTTGCATAAGTAATGAGGAACCAACTGTTAATCACCAAGACAATGGAGAAAATGTCTTTGGGGCATGTCAGAGACCTTCATGGCAGGCCTCCCATCACAGGCTTGGAGTCCTAGGAGGAAAACATGGTTTCGTGGGCTGGACCTAGGGCCAGCCTGCAGCCTTGGGACATGGTGCCCTGTGTCCGAGCTGCTTCAGATTGAGCTGTGATTAAAAGGGGCCAAGGTACAGCTCAGGCCATTGCTTCAGGGAGTGCAAGCCCTAAGCCGTGGTGGCTTCCATATGGTGTTGGGCCTGCAGGTGCACAGAAGTCAAGAATTGAGGTTGGGGAACCTCTGCCTACATTTCAGAGGATGTTTGGAAACACCTGGATGTCCAGGCAAAAGTTTGCTGGCGGGCAGAGAGCTCATGGAACACTTCTTCTAGGGCAGTGCAGAAGGGAAATGTGGGGTTGAAGCCCCTACACAGTGTCACCATTGGGACACTGCCTAATGGAGCTGTGAGAAGAGGGCCACTGTCCTCCAGGCCCCAGAATGGTAGATCCACTGACAGCTTGCACTGCGCAAGTGAAAAAGCTGCAGAGACTAGATATGCCATTGTATCTAGGAAGTAAGTAACTTGCTTTTGATTTTACAGGCTCATAGGTGAAAGGGACTTGCCTTGTCTTAGATAAGACTTTGGACTTGGACTTTTGGGTTAATACTAGAATGAATTGAGACTTTGGGGGACTTTTGTAAGGGCATGATTGTCTTTTGAAATGTGAGGACATGAAGTTTGGGAGGAGCTAGGTGCAGGATAATATGGTTTTGCTCTGTGTCCCCACCCAAATCTCACCTTGAATTGTAATAATCCTCACATGTCAAGGGCAGGAGCAGGTGGAGATAACTGAATCATGAGGGTGGTTTCCCCAATGTTGTTCCTGTGATAATGAGTTCTCAGGAGATCTGATGGTTTTATAAGGTGCTTTCCCCTTTGCTCTGCACTCATTCTCTCTCCTGCTACCCTGTGAAGTGAAGTCTTCTGCCATGATTGTTAAGTTTCCTGAGGCTTTTCCAGCTATGTGGAACTGTGAGTCAATTTAACGTCTCTTCTTTATAAATTACCCTGCCTTGGGTATTTCTTCACAGCAGCATGAGAACGAAGTAATACACAAATGCACATCTTTTCAAAGGAAGAGAGAGAAGGAAAATAAGAGGATTGACAATAAATTTTATATAAAGCAAATCATTAAGGAACCACATTTTCTCAGGATCTAGCCCATTGGTCTGGTGTTTGGTCAGAAGACCAATGACTTTCAGATTTCTATGTTGATTTAGAAGCTTTAGACCTGCTGAATTCAGATATATTTCCTAAATTCCATGCAATATACCTTCTGTGGTAGGAAATATGTATAAATTTGTGTTGCATTTATAATGCTGAATTTTTTTAATTCAAAATTAGAAATAGGTAGTGATGGTGAGGAAAATATATGATATATGCATGCAAATGTTTTATAAAAATATAAATTATTAAGGAAAAAATTGTAATTCATGTAAAGAAAACAGCTTAAATTTCTGATTTAACTTAATATAATTTTCTCTTACTTGAAGGTAAGCTGCATGAGTACAAAGACTTTCGGATATTATCCACAGCACATATAATGGAGAGAGGTACATATTAGGCCCTCAATGCAAATATGCAGTGAATGAATATACAGAGAATGAATGATAGAATCAACTAGTTATGATGCAATGAAATGACCGAATACTATTGGAGAGAAGCCAGTTGGAGGGGGAGGAAAAAAGAGAGAAAACAAGGAAAAGAGTATGATCATGGAAAGGAGGGAAGAAAAAAGAAAAAAAGGAGGGAAAAGTAGTATTATGAATTTTTTGTCTTCTTTAAAAAAGCTATTACATTGTATATAAAAATTCATAAGCACCAAGCTGAATTCCTTTTCCCAGTTGGAACAAAAAAGATTCTTATGTCAATTTCAAATTGAAAATCTCATTCAATTCTTCAAACAGTTGGTAACCTGAATGTTTATAATATGAATAAAAAGTATGATGATTTTGAAGGAGGAATTGAGTTTTTAAAATTCAGGTGTCTCAAATGGGAATAGAAGAGCAGTTCTCTGTGCAATGCATTGCCTGCTGTTTTCATTAAACAGTAACTGTGCTTTCTTTGAAACTTTGCCCCATAA